>NC_135572.1:56823001-66823001 GCF_965152235.1 Eretmochelys imbricata
GAGTTGCAACAGGGGAATAGGTGGAAAATAGACATGCACATTTTGGAATGGGAGATGCTAGGGTCCTATGTAATTCTAAGGCGTCACTTGGCCCCAGGTAGTTTATTTAATTTTATTGAGACAACAGAGTATATTGAAACCACTTGCATCTGGGACCTGATTCAATGCCCATTTAAATCAAGGGCACAGCCAGTTTATAGGAAATCAGGATTAAAACTGCACAGAAACCCTTTCTCCTAACATCTAATAGATGGCACAGTGCATCTATTTAGAAAAGCTGGACGTGCACAAGTCCATGGGGCTGGACAAGTTGCATCCGAGAGTGCTAAAGGAATTGGCGGCTGTGATTGCAGAGCCATTGGCCATTATCTTTGAAAACTCGTGGCGAACGGGGGAAGTCCCGGATGACTGGAAAAAGGCTAATGTAGTGCCAATCTTTAAAAAAGGGAAGAAGGAGGATCCTGGGAACTACAGGCCAGTCAGCCTCACCTCAGTCCCCGGAAAAATCATGGAGCAGATCCTCAAAGAATCAATCCTGAAGCACTTACATGAGAGGAAGGTGATCAGGAACAGTCAGCGTGGATTCACCAAGGGAAGATCATGCCTGACTAATCTAATCGCCTTCTATGATGAGATTACTGGTTCTGTGGATGAAGGGAAAGCAGTGGATGTATTGTTTCTTGACTTTAGCAAAGCTTTTGACACGGTCTCCCACAGTATTCTTGTCAGCAAGTTAAAGAAGTATGGGCTGGATGAATGCACTATAAGGTGGGTAGAAAGTTGGCTAGATTGTCGGGCTCAACGGGTAGTGATCAATGGCTCCATGTCTAGTTGGCAGCCGGTATCAAGTGGAGTGCCCCAGGGGTCGGTCCTGGGGCCGGTTTTGTTCAATATCTTCATAAATGATCTGGAGGATGGTGTGGATTGCACTCTCAGCAAATTTGCAGATGATACTAAACTGGGAGGAGTGGTAGATACGCTGGAGGGCAGGGATAGGATACAGAGGGACCTAGACAAATTGGAGGATTGGGCCAAAAGAAATCTGATGAGGTTCAATAAGGATAAGTGCAGGGTCCTGCACTTAGGACGGAAGAACCCAATGCACAGCTACAGACTAGGGACCGAATGGCTAGGCAGCAGTTCTGCAGAAAAGGACCTAGGGGTGACAGTGGACGAGAAGCTGGATATGAGTCAGCAGTGTGCCCTTGTTGCCAAGAAGGCCAATGGCATTTTGGGATGTATAAGTAGGGGCATAGCCAGCAGATCGAGGGACGTGATCGTCCCCCTCTATTCGACATTGGTGAGGCCTCATTTGGAGTACTGTGTCCAGTTTTGGGCCCCACACTACAAGAAGGATGTGGATAAATTGGAGAGAGTCCAGCGAAGGGCAACAAAAATGATTAGGGGTCTGGAACACATGACTTATGAGGAGAGGCTGAGGGAACTGGGATTGTTTAATCTGCAGAAGAGAAGAATGAGGGGGTGTTTGATAGCTGCTTTCAACTACCTGAGAGGTGGTTCCAGAGAGGATGGTTCTAGACTATTCTCAGTGGTAGAAGAGGACAGGACAAGGAGTAATGGTCTCAAGTTGCAGTGGGGGAGGTTTAGGTTGGATATTAGGAAAAACTTTTTCACTAGGAGGGTGGTGAAACACTGGAATGCGTTACCTAGGGAGGTGGTAGAATCTCCTTCCTTAGAAGTTTTTAAAGTCAGGCTTGACAAAGCCCTGGCTGGGATGATTTAATTGGGGATTGGTCCTGCTTTGACTAGGGGTTTGGACTAGATGACCTCCTGAGGTCCCTTCCAACCCTGATATTCTATTATTCTATGATCTGTGGGCTAAGCACCTGCTTGACTTCCTCCATGTATTTGAGAGAGTTTTCTTATGCTTCATGTGTTAATTAAAGTCTGAAAATTGTTTGGATATTTTATTAGGGAGATGGCGATGCACCTGACCCCTTAAGATATGCTAATTTTTTTGTTTATTTGACAAGTAGCTAATACAGAGCTATGTTGTGGCATTGGATGTAGGAAAATGAAGTGGTATAATTAAATAACATTTTAAGTGCCATCATGAGACAAGATACTATGGAGGCACTTAGTCTTTCCACAGTTAAGTTTGTAACCAGATTACAATTCTAAACTTGATTTTTCACTGCCTCTCAAACTAGAACTAGATGAATCTGAAACTTCTTATACTGGTCCTGTGTCAGAGCAGGGGTTTGGTTTGTTGGGGGAATCTGACAAAGTATTCTTTAAATATGGGAGTTTGAAAAATCAGAGGTTTGCACTTTTTGAAAAATTTCCTAACTCTTTTTTTATGCCAAATCAGATAACTTTGGCAATTATTTGCTATTCCATTCCAATTAGCAGTGAAGCAATTAGGAGAATATTTATGAAGAGCAATTAATAAATGTACACCATAAACCATATACTTTATGCATAGTCTATACATACTCTGGTTCTGAGGAGTGGATGTATAATTGTACTTTTTGAACTTTATGAGCATTTTATTTTTTTCTTCAAGGATATTGAAGAAAACTTGAAACATATCAGACTACAGAACTGGCAAGAGAGAAGAGTCCTGGAAAAGAAACATAAAACAAAGGTAACAGAGATCATTGCCCTATTTTCTTCTCCTTTATAGCTTTCCTCTGTTTGTCTCAGATGGTCCCACTATGCCACAATAGCTCTAGAAAGCAGGTTGCGTACAAGTCAACATCAGTGCTACTCTATGGATTGCTGGTAAGAATTTCTGTGGGAGCAAAGGGTCATCAAGGAAAATAGCATGGTAACACAGCCCTGCCCTCAACTGGATAGTGACTCCCATTAGATACTCTAGAGACCAGCAGGATAGTGAGTTTGTGTGTGTGTGTTTTTTGGAGGGGGGTGAGGCGGTGAGAGAACCTGGATTTGTGCAGGAAATGGCCCACCTTGATTATCATGCACATTGTGTAGAGAGCTGTCACTTTGGATGGGCTATTACCAGCAGGAGAGTGAGTTTGTGTGTGGGGGGGTGGAGGGTGAGAAAACCTGGATTTGTACTGGAAATGGCCCAACTTGATGATCACTTTAGATAAGCTATTACCAGCAGGACAGTGGGGTGGGAGGAGGTATTGTTTCATGATCTCTGTGTGTATATAAAGTCTGCTGCTTTTCCACGGTATGCATCCGATGAAGTGAGCTGTAGCTCACGAAAGCTCATGCTCAAATAAATTGGTTAGTCTCTAAGGTGCCACAAGTACTCCTTTTCTTTTTGCGAATACAGACTAACACGGCTGTTACTCTGAAATCTAGAGACAAGATGGGTGAAGTACCATGAGCTCCAGTATGAAACTGCAGAAAAACCTGAGTGTCTCTTGATTAAGTTTAGAAGTGTGAGCAACAAGAGTGATGTAGTGGTGGGAGTCTGCTATAGACCACCGGACCAGGGGGAAGAGGTGGATGAGGCTTTCTTCCGGCAACTCGCAGAAGCTACTAGATCGCACGCCCTGGTTCTCATGGGTGACTTTAATTTTCCTGATATCTGCTGGGAGAGCAATACAGCGGTGCATAGACAATCTAGGAAGTTTTTGGAAAGCGTAAGGGACAATTTCCTGGTGCAAGCGCTAGACGAGCCAACTGTGGGGGGGGGAGCTTTTCTTGACCTGCTGCTCACAAACAGGGAAGAATTAGTGGGGGAAGCAAAAGTGGATGGGAATCTGGGAGGCAGTGGCCATGAGTTGGTTGAGTTCAGGATCCTGACACAGGGAAGAAAGGTAAGCAGCAGGATATGGACCCTGGACTTCAGGAAAGCAGACTTCGACTCCCTCAGGGAACGGATGGGTAGGATCCCCTGGGGGACTAACATGAAGGGGAAAGGAGTCCAGGAGAGCTGGCTGTATTTCAAGGAATCCCTGTTGAGGTTACAGGGACAAACCATCCCAATGAGTCGAAAGAATAGTAAATATGGCAGGCGACCAGCTTGGCTTAACGGTGAAATCCTAGTGGACCTTAAACATAAAAAAGAAGCTTACAAGAAGTGGAAGGTTGGACATATGACCAGGGAAGAGTATAAAAATATTGCTCGGGCATGTAGGAATGAAATCAGGAGGGCCAAATCGCACCTGGAGCTGCAGCTAGCAAGAGATGTCAAGAGTAACAAGAAGGGTTTCTTCAGGTATGTTGGCAACAAGAAGAAAGCCAAGGAAAGTGTGAGCCCCTTACTGAATGAAGGAGGCAACCTACTGACAGAGGATGTGGAAAAAGCTAATGTACTCAATGCTTTTTTTGCCTCTGTCTTCACTAACAAGGACAGCTCCCAGACTGCTGCGCTGGGCATCACAACATGGGGAGTAGGTGGCCAGCCCTCTGTGGAGAAAGAGGTGGTTAGGGACTATTTAGAAAAGCTGGACGTGCACAAGTCCACGGGGCCGGACGAGTTGCATCCAAGAGTGCTAAAGGAATTGACGGCTGTGATTGCAGAGCCATTGGCCATTATCTTTGAAAACTCGTGGCGAACGGGGGAAGTCCCGGATGACTGGAAAAAGGCTAATGTAGTGCCAATCTTTAAAAAAGGGAAGAAGGAGGATCCTGGGAACTACAGGCCAGTCAGCCTCACCTCAGTTCCCGGAAAAATCATGGAGCAGATCCTCAAAGAATCAATCCTGAAGCACTTACATGAGAGGAAGGTGATCAGGAACAGTCAGCGTGGATTCACCAAGGGAAGGTCATGCCTGACTAATCTAATCGCCTTCTATGATGAGATTACTGGTTCTGTGGATGAAGGGAAAGCAGTGGATGTATTGTTTCTTGACTTTAGCAAAGCTTTTGACACGGTCTCCCACAGTATTCTTGTCAGCAAGTTAAAGAAGTATGGGCTGGATGAATGCACTATAAGGTGGGTAGAAAGTTGGCTAGATTGTTGGGTTCAATGGGTAGTGATCAATGGCTCCATGTCTAGTTGGCAGCCGGTGTCAAGTGGAGTGCCCCAGGGGTCGGTCCTGGGGCCGGTTTTGTTCAATATCTTCATAAATGATCTGGAGGATGGTGTGGATTGCACTCTCAGCAAATTTGCGGATGATACTAAACTGGGAGGAGTGGTAGATACGCTGGAGGGCAGGGATAGGATACAGAGGGACCTAGACAAATTGGAGGATTGGGCCAAAAGAAATCTGATGAGGTTCAATAAGGATAAGTGCAGGGTCCTGCACTTAGGACGGAAGAACCCAATGCACAGCTACAGACTAGGGACCGAATGGCTAGGCAGCCATTCTGTGGAAAAGGACCTAGGGGTGACAGTGGACGAGAAGCTGGATATGAGTCAGCAGTGTGCCCTTGTTGCCAAGAAGGCCAATGGCATTTTGGGATGTATAAGTGGGGGCATAGCCAGCAGATCGAGGGACGTGATCGTCCCCCTCTATTCGACATTGGTGAGGCCTCATTTGGAGTACTGTGTCCAGTTTTGGGCCCCACACTACAAGAAGGATGTGGATAAATTGGAGAGAGTCCAGCGAAGGGCAACAAAAATGATTAGGGGTCTGGAACACATGACTTATGAGGAGAGGCTGAGGGAACTGGGATTGTTTAGTCTGCAGAAGAGAAGAATGAGGGGGTGTTTGATAGCTGCTTTCAACTACCTGAGAAGTGGTTCCAGAGAGGATGGTTCTAGACTATTCTCAGTGGTAGAAGAGGACAGGACAAGGAGTAATGGTCTCAAGTTGCAGTGGGGGAGGTTTAGGTTGGATATCAGGAAAAACTTTTTCACTAGGAGGGTGGTGAAACACTGGAATGCGTTACCTTGTATCTTTTAGGTGTTACTGTATCTCTCTACTGTTGTTTGAATAATAGAAGCAGATGCAAATGTTAAATGAAAATTTACATGAGATGTCAGGAAACTTTTCTAACAATAATATCAATTAGGCATTGGAATAAGGCTTCTAAGGGAAGTTATTGCAGACCAGGCACTGCAAGTATTCAAAATTTGGATTGGACAGGATTCTTGAGAACCTACAATAGAGACCAATCTTGTGCATGGCAAAGGGGGCACTAGACAGTTATTTAATAGGGCTTTTTTTTAATTCTCTGACATTGCCGTCTTGTCTAGTCTTGTCATACAATCATTTGCCATCTTGTCATAACAATAATTATCATATAATAACTATCTAAAAGATTGCTATCCCTCTTATGTTTATAGAGACATTGTAAATTTCAGTAAGTGTTTTAAAAATAGTTTTAAGTACTACTACTTTCCTGAAACCACCTGCAAATCTTTGTTGCTACATTTTTCAATTTTGAAAACTTTTTTCCCCCTTCCCTGTTGCTGTGTGAAAGACACAAACATGGGAAACTAACCATACTGAAACTGACTATACAGAAATTGCTGTCAAATAAACAAAGTGAACAAACAGGGAAATATTTTTTTTCTAATCTTTTCAGGCGTAATAACAATAGATAAACAGTTTTCATAGAAAAGTAATTTTTGAGTTTGTAGTGCCCCTTTTAAGCTGCATAGATTTTAATGAGCTACTTTAATGAAGTATGTGAACTTCTTTTTTGTAGGGAGGAGTAAAATTTGAAATTAATTTAGATGCATGTGTTCCTGAGGAAGATACTGTTCAAGAAGAGGTATGTTGTAGCTCTGTTAAAATCACATTTGCTTTAGTAGTCTGAAGATATGATAGCAGCTCCATCATTTAAGTTGTAACTAGGTTTCTATTATAATCCTCCTCCTCCTCCCTTTGTTATAAAGAAAACATTCCACTTGATATTGCACGTGTATGATCATCTGCCAGAGGAAGATTTTTGGAGGGGGAAATTTGATGGTGATTGGATAAAGCATTAATCAGAAATAGGGCTGTCAAGTGAGTAAAAAAATTAATCGCGATGAATCGTGCAATTAAAAAGATGAATCACGCGATTAAAAAGATGAATCGTGATGAGTCACACTGTTAAAAAATAGAATAGTATTTAAATATTTGTGGATGTTTTCTACATTTTAAAACATATTGATTTCAATTACCACACAGAATACAAAGTGTACAGTGCTCACATTATTTTATTATTTTTATTACAAATATTTGCATAGTAAAAAACAAAAGAAATAGTATTGTTCAGTTCACCTAATACAAATAATGTAGTGCAATCTCTTTATCATGAAAGTTGAACTTACAAATGTAGAATTATATACAAAAAATAACTGCACTCAAAAATAAAATAAAGTAAAATTTTAGAACCTACAAGTCCACTCAGTCCTACTTCTTGTTCAACCAATCGCTCAGACAAACACATTTGTTTGCATTTATAGGAAATAAATGCTGCCTGCTTCTTGTTTACAATGTCACCGGAAAGTGACAACAGGTGTTTGCATGGCACTGTTGTAGCCAGTGTTGCAAGATATTTACATGCCTGATGCACTAAAGATTCATATGTCCCTTCTTGTTTCAACCACCTTTCCAGAGGATGTGTCCATGCTGATGACGGGTTCTGCTCGATAACAATCCAAAGCAGTGCAGACCGATGCATATTCGTTTTCATCATCTGGAGTCAGATGCCACCAGCAGAAGGTTGATTTTCTTTTTTGGTGGTTCAGTTCTGTAGTTTCCACATTGGAGTGTTGCACTTTTAAGACTTCTGAAAGCATGCTTCACACCTCATCCCTCTCAGATTTTGGAAGGCACTTCAGATTCTTAAACCTTGTGTTGACTGCTGAAGCTATCTTTAGAAATTTCACATAGGTACCTTCTTTGCGTTTTGTCAAATCTGCAGTTGAAGTGCCTGTGCTGGGTCATCATCCAAGGTTGCTATAACATGAATTATATGGCAGAATGCGTGTAAAACAGAGCAGGAGACATACAATTCTCCCCCAAGGAGTTCAGTCACAAATTTAATTAACACATTTTTATTTTAGTGAGCGTCATCAGCATGGAAGCATGTCCTCTGGAATGGTGGCCGAAGCATGAAGGGGCATACGAATGTTTAGCATATCTGGCACGTAAATACCTTGCAATGCCGGCTACAAAAGTGCCATGCAAATGCCTGTTCTCACTTTCAGGTGACATTGTAAATAAGAAGCAGGCAGGATTTTGTCCCGTAAATGTAAACAAACTTGTTTGTCTTAGCGATTGGCTGAACAAGAAGTAAGACTGAGTGGACTTGTAGGCTCTAAAGTTTTACATAGTTTTGCTTTCTGACTGCAGTTATGTAACCAAAAAAACCCCCACATTTGTAGGTTGCACTTTCACAATAAAGATATTGCACTTCAGTACTTGTATGAAGTGAATTGAAAAATATTATTTCTTTATCATTTTTACAGTGCAAATATTTGTAATAAAAATAATATAAAGAGAGCTCTGTACATTTTGTATTCTGTGTTGTAATTGAAATCAATATACACCGGACCCTCGCTAAAGCGCACATCTACATAGTGCAAATTCGCATAGAACGCGGTCTTGGCCATGGATCCCAAATTTAATTACTTTAATTGCAATTCATTTTAACTCGGTCCCCGTGTTAACACGGTACCACGCATGGATCCCAAATCCCGCATTCTAGCGAGGGTCCAGTGTATTTGAAAATGTAGAAAGACATCCAAAAATATTTAATAAATTTTAGTTGGTAGTCTATTGTTTAACCGTGCAATTAATTGCGATTAATTTTTTTAATCGCTATTAATTTTTTGAGTTAATCACATGAGTTAACTGCGATTAATCGACAGCCCTAATCAGAAACAAAAGGATGAAAGCTCAGAGTAATTTTACTTTTGTAAAAGTTTTTTTGGGGAATATCATATCTCAAAAGTGATTTAGTTTGCAAACTCCAAATTTGCCTTATAAATTACTTTAATAAGGTGCCTTTGAGTATTTCTGGAACATGTCAATGGCTGCTTTTGGAGCTACTAGCTACTGTTGTTTTGAGTTGGTGGTTGTTCCATAGAATTCAAAAGTTCATAGCATTTCTGGACCCTTACAAGGAGAGGCTGAGGAAACTGGACTTATTTAGTCTGCAGAAGAGAAAAGTGAGGGGAAATTTAATAGCAGCCTTCAACTACCTGAAGGGGGGTGTCACGGAGTATGGGGGAGTCCAGGCCCTGCACCCCTCTTCCTGGGATTCACTGAGACTCTCAGCCAGCCAGTAAAACAGAAGGTTTATTGGACAACAGGGACACAGTCTCAAACAGAGCTTGTGGGTACAACCAGGACCCCTCAGTCAAGTCCTTCTGGGGGAGCAGGGAGCTTAGACCCCAGCCCTGTGGTTCCCTGTGTTCCACCACCCAGCACCAAACTGAAACTAAACCCCCCCTTAGCAGGCTCCCTCCTGCAGCCTCTGTTCACATTCCTGGGTAGAGGTGTTACCTCCCACTCCCGGCTCAGGTTACAGGCTCTCGGGTCTCCCATTGAAACTCCCCTGCCACATTTCCAGGTCAACACTCCCCGCTCCCTGCTGCGTCACAGGGGGTGCCAAAGAGGATGGAGGTAGGCTGTTCTCAGTGGTGGCAGATGACAGAACTAGGAGCAAGTTGCAGTGGGGGAGGTCTAGGTTGGATATTAGGAAAAACTATTTCACTAGGAGGGTGGTGAAACACTGGAATGGGTTACTGAGGGAGATGGTGGAATCTCCATCCTTAAAGGTTTTTAAGGCCCAGCTTGACAAAGCCCTGGCTGGGATGATTTAGTTGGGATTGGTCCTGCTTTGAGCAGGGGGTAGGACTACGTGATCTCCTGAGGTCTCTTCCAACCCTAATCTTCTATGATTCTAAGCACAAAGCAGGAATAATACAACAGTGAATTAGACACTTTTGGAAGAAATTGAAATGACACTTTAGAATATATAGGGAGAGTGATATGGTTATGTGTTTTAAAAACCCTAACATCTGAAAGTAGAACGCATTTTCAAAATAACGCATATTATTTATTAGGCACCATTCTACCAGCTTGTCTTCCTACATGTTTGGAAAGCCTCTTGCAAACCAGTGTTTTACAAATAATCATGTGTATTCTGAAACTCCTGCTGCATTATCACTTTTCATGTTGTGTCATTGTTTCAATCTACCTGTCCACCTGAAAACATTTGAAAAAAATCAATAAAAATGGGAATTAAGTGACTGCCCAATGTTTGTGTTCTGTTTCTTACTAAAATCTATTTTGTTTCAGGAACTAGATAAACTTAATGAGACGTTAACTTTTGAGGATGGTGAGAATCTTAAGGAGAAATGGATGAAGATCTATGAAGATTACACACAAAAATCTTTGGAAGAACTTTGCTCTCCAGAAGCAGGTATTACTTAGGGAAGCACAGGGCAAGTGAATATATTGACTTGGAAATTAATTAGTAGTTACACTCACTTAAATTCAGTCAGTGACTCCTATCATAACATCTGATGGATCCTTGTTTACAGGATTTGTTTCCAATATACCGGTATGTCAGAGTAAGCATTAGAATCACAGTAAAATCTGTTGGAAGGGCATTGAAATATTTATTTGTTCTTTTCTTTCCCTTAGAGGCTGGCAATATAGATAATACCATGGAAATCAGAAAACAATGGCAAGTTAGAGTCCCAAAGACTCTCCTGGATTTTCTAGCTGAGGCAGATGTCACATCTGTCTGCCCTACAATGGCTGAAAGTGAACTTGGTATGAATTTGTTGTTTTTTACTGTGTGTAGACAAAGACCAACTTAATCCAGCCAGACTGGTTATAGACATTTAAACAGTGTTTTGATTTGGGAGTTTCACAGCAGAATATTCATGAGATCTGCTGTGCTGTTATTACCAGAGTTTGTCATGATAATTGAGGTTATCGCATATGTTCAACCAAAGGATGTAATAATAATTTTCCATTTGTTCTAACATGTGTAAAATGGGGATAATGCTACTTTCCACCTTTTGTAAAGTGCTTTGAGATCTACTGATGAAAAGCACTAAAAAGAGGTTGGTGTTATCATCATTAGTGCTTAACTAGTGCTTTATCATATGAGCTAGACTGTGGCTTGCCCTGCATGGGTGTACAGGCTGGGAAAAGGTGCAAGAAGCTATCTCCCACCTTGCAAATGTGCACAAGGGATAACCACAGTCTTGGGCCTTGTGTTCCTGCACTCAGGGACCAGGGATGTCTATCAGCAACAGCACCCAAGAGTGGCGTGGGGATGGAGTCATGATCCTTCTCCTGTTTCTGCACAGATACACAGAAATATGCTGTCACATGGCAGAGTGCCTGTTGTACCCTTCCAAAGGGTGGTGGTGGTTGTGATCCATCTTTTCAGAGTAGGCTGCTCTGATACCAGTTCTCTGTGTGTGTCAACTCTGCCATGGGTGCCTGGACTCAGCAAGACTGTCTGCAGGGACTGCCACTGGGAAAGACAGAAGGTGGCCCTATGGCCTTAGTTTTCACAATGACCTCCAGAATTGCAAGCACAATTAAAAGCAGGTTTTTAGACAAGTGCAGTTGTGGATGCAATTTAATCATATTTAATTGTGGGTGAAAAACTGCACAGCTAATATTGACTGTTGGGCTGAGGCCCAACTAAAGCCTGGCCTAAATATTTTCCTGGGGGGCCCTCCATATCAGCACACTGAGGATTTTCCTCTTCCTTTAATATCCAAACTCCACATTGTAAAGAAACAATATTATAGCCACCATTCTCCCAGCAGAAGGGAATGTCATGGAACTGCCCTGAGAGCTTTGTTAATCCCTAGTTGTCCAGGGGCTTGCTATTTACTGTTGTAGAAAAGAATATCTGTGCCACTCTTAGATTAAACCTTTGTTCAGTGTATTATGCATGAGCTGTATTATTTAGGTCTAATTTTGACTGTAGGTTTGTTCTGGCAGACTCCTCTGTGTGTACAGGGCCAAACTCCACTATGGCACTCAATAAATAACAACAGTGAGCTATGTCCTCCCCCAACCCGAAACACTCACAAGAGGGCAAAGATAGCAGCAGTCTCACTTAGGACTTGCAGACCTTCTGCCTTCTCTCCTCCAGCGGCAGGGATTAGTGACAGGGTAGATGGAGCTCAGGGATCTATAAGAGAAGCACAGCACCATCCTGTAGCTCCTTGTCTATCCCCAGGGAAGACCACCACCACTACACTATGTGCTGGCTTCACTTCCCCTCCACATGCAGGTTTCTTAATGGAGACCCTCCAAGGGATTTGTACACATGCCTAGAACTGGCATGGAAAGGCTTCCATTAGCCCCAGGGATTGGAGCTAAACCATGTTTGCTCTTTTCCCCTTTACATGGGTTTAGGGACCACACCATCCCTTTTGTGTTTCATTCCACCTCAGGGACACCTCCTCTGCAGCTTTCTCAGCCTGTAATGGACTATGAGAAAGAAATCAGGAATTAGTCAATGGAGTTGCACCTGCTTACACAAGGTCTGAATTGTAGAAGGCTATTTTGCTTTAATGAAAATGTAATTATTCTTGCACAGATACTTTATAGTGAGGACAAAGTGTTTAATTCTATTATTTTTGAGTATTAGAAACAATGGTGTTATCTGATCATTAGAAACTTTGGTGGCAAATACTCCAGAAGTAGGCCTTCGTTGCAATACCAGTCAGATCAAATACTGCAGATAAAGCAGTCTGCTTGGAGAAGGAAAAATCCCACAAGGAAAGCAATTGGCTACTTAAGGAGCCAAAGAAATGAGAAACTCCACTATAAAAATGAAAATCTTTTAAGTTGGCAAGGGAACATGGCAGTAACGCCAAGTCACATTCACGTTTTATCACATGCAGCAACCTGATGCTCCTCCTGTTTCCTAGCTGGCCAGGTGGTTGTCGTACCTGAAGAAACCCCAGAAAACAGGAAACAGTGGAAACAAGAAGCACCTGGCACACTGCTGAGTATCTTAGCGAAAGCAGAACTATCTAATGACTCCTTTGGCTGGACTGAAGAGGAATCTGGTAGGATATTTGTTACTGTAAATTATAGGATAAGTCCTCTGAAGAATTTTACTCTGTATTTTGATAATGAAAATGGAAATGAGATATCTCAAGAGTGGAAAGAGACATAAGATGTCCAACATCTCCAGACGGAGTTTTTCTTTGATTATATTGTTCTTATTGTAGTTGGCAGAGGACTTGTGAAACAAAAATCTTTTAACCACTTGGCAAACTATTAAGACTGAAGAGAAGGGTTCAATCATTTAGTAGATGGTTAGTATTTTAGAGCTAGGGGGATCCAGATGGTATTATGACTGCCACTGAACTTTTGCAGCTTACCAACTTCACAAAGCTAGCACATTTTTTCTGTCCCGCGTTATTTTGATATATTTATCAGTTTCACTTTGTCAGGGGATAAGAACTGGACTAGAATGGGAATTCAGACACTATTACTTTAGAGAGAGCCATCTCTGGCAATGAACATTTTTCAAAACACTTTCCCAAGACATAAGAAAATCTTCCATACGTTACTAGCTGCATCCTGTTTTTGGATATATCGTCTACAAGATATAGCATGTGATGGCAAAAGCACAATCACTGACTTTACATGATCGAACATGGTACAATTCCACATATAAGACATCTGCATTGAGCCCTAATCAGGTTGCAGCATACTGTTAGGATGATGGTTTTTAAAAAGAAAAAAACCCAACGCAAAGTTACAGTGCACGTTGCCAAAAAGTAAGTGTAAAACAATTTTCATCACGTAATTAGTGCAACTGGAAATTAGTATGTTTTGCATGCTCCAATGCAAATTAACTGAACATGGAATTAGATACAGGCCTTTAAAACCAGCTCAATTGCATGTGTCAAACACAAGCCTGCTAAATGGATTACAGGGAAAATTCTTTCATTTGAAGTTGCACAATCAACACTCCCTAGCTAACTAACATGCATGTGCTTTCTTAGCACATCAGGCTATTTTAAAAACTACCCCATCCTGACCATATTATTCTCTCCCCATAGATATACTTCTTTTAAGAAATTTGAACCAAACTAAGACCTCACTACTGTTAGGATATAGGTATTCAGGCCTGTCTGTAAAGGCCTATACTCTAGGAATTTAGGTGTATTCTTATCACTTGGCTAGTTAAAGAGGTATAAAAGAAAGAATCAAAATCACTGTCTGCCGGTGTAAGGGCCTTCTCTTAGCCCTGGTCTACATTAGGACTTTAGGTCGAATTTAGCAGCGTTAAATCGATGTAAACCTGCACCCGTTCACACGATGAAGCCCTTTATTTCGACTTAAAGGGCTCTTAAAATCGATTTCCTTACTCCACCCCTGACAAGTGGATTAGCGCTTAAATCGGCCTTGCCGGCTCGAATTTGGGGTACTGTGGACACAATTTGACGGTATTGGCCTCCGGGAGCTATCCCAGGGTGCTCCATTGTGACCGCTCTGGACAGCACTCTCAACTCAGATGCACTGGCCAGGTAGACAGGAAAAGAACCGAGAACTTTTGAATCTCATTTCCTGTTTGGCCTGTGTGGCAAGCTGCAGGTGACCATGCAGAGCTCATCAGCAGAGGTGACCATGATGAAGTCCCAGAATCGCAAAAGAGCTCCAGCATGGACTGAATGGGAGGTACGGGATCTGATCGCTGTATGGGGAGAGGAATCCGTGCTATCAGAACTCCGTTCCAGTTTTCGAAATGCCAAAACCTTTGTCAAAATCTCCCAGGGCATGAAGGACAGAGGCCATAACAGGGACCCGAAGCAGTGCCACGTGAAACTTAAGGAGCTGAGGCAAGCCTACCAGAAAACCAGAGAGACGAATGGCCGCTCCGGGTCAGAGCCCCAAACATGCCGCTTCTATGATGAGCTGCATGCCATTTTAGGGGGTTCAGCCACCACTACCCCAGCCGTGTTGTTTGACTCCTTCAATGGAGATGGAGGCAACACGAAAGCAGGTTTTGGGGACGAAGAAGATGATGATGAGGAGGAGGTTGTAGATAGCTCACAGCAAGCAAGCGGAGAAACCGGTTTTCCCAACAGCCAGGAACTGTTTCTCACCCTGGACCTGGAGCCAGTACCCCCCGAACCCACCCAAGGCTGCTTCCTGGACCCGGCAGGCGGAGAAGGGACCTCCGGTGAGTGTACCTTTTAAAATACTATACGTGGTTTAAAAGCAAGCATGTGAAAGGATTACTTTGCCCTGGCATTCGCGGCTCTCCTGGATGTACTCCCAAAGCCTTTGCAAAAGGTTTCTGGGGAGGGCAGCCTTATTGCGTCCTTCACGGTAGGACACTTTACCACTCCACGCCAGTAACACGTACTCGGGAATCATTGTACAACAAAGCATTGCAGTGTATGTCTGCTGGTGTTCAAACAACATCCGTTCTTTATCTCTCTGTGTTATCCTCAGGAGAGTGAGATATCATTCATGGTCACCTGGTTGAAATAGGGTGCTTTTCTTCAGGGGACACTCAGAGGAGCCCGTTCCTGCTGGGCTGTTTGCCTGTGGCTGAACAGAAATGTTTCCCACTGTTAGCCACGGGGAGGGGGGAGGGTTGAGGGGGTAGCCACGCGGTGGGGGGAGGCAAAATGCGACCTTGTAACGAAAGCACATGTGCTATGTATGTAATGTTAACAGCAAGGTTTACCCTGAAAGAATGTAGCCACTGTTTTATAAAATGTGTCTTTTTAAATACCGCTGTCCCTTTTTTTTTCTCCACCAGCTGCATGTGTTTCAATGATCACAGGATCTTCTCCTTCCCAGCGGCTACTGAAGATTAGAAAGAAAAAAAAACGCACTCGTGACGAAATGTTCTCTGAGCTCATGCTGTCCTCCCACACTGACAGAGCACAGATGAATGCGTGGAGGCAAATAATGTCAGAGTGCAGGAAAGCACAAAATGACCGGGAGAAGAGGTGGCGGGCTGAAGAGAGTAAGTGGCGGGCTGAAGACAGGGCTGAAGCTCAAATGTGGCGGCAGCATGATGAGAGGAGGCAGGATTCAATGCTGAGGCTGCTGGAGGACCAAACCAGTATGCTCCAGTGTATGGTTGAGCTGCAGCAAAGGCAGCTGGAACACAGAATGCCACTACAGCCCGTGTAACCAACCGCCCTCCTCCCCAAGTTCCATAGCCTCCACACCCAGACGCCCAAGAACGCGGTGGGGTGGCCGCCGGCCAACCAGCCACTCCGCCACAGAGGATTGCCCAAAAAAAGAAGGCTGGCATTCAATAAATTTTAAAGTTGTAAACTTTTAAAGTGCTGTGTGGCATTTTCCTTCCCTCCTCCACCACCCCTCCTGGGCTACCTTGGTAGTCATCCCCCTATTTGTGTGATGAATGAATAAAGAATGCATGAATGTGAAGCAACAATGACTTTATTGCCTCTGCAATCAATGATTAAAGGGAGGAGGGGAGGGTGATTAGCTTGCAGGGAAGTAGAGTGAACCAAGGCACGAGGGGTTTCATCAAGGAGAAACAAACAGAACTTTCACACCGTAGCCTGGCCAGTCATGAAACTTGTTTACAAAGCTTCTCTGATGCGTACCGCGCCCTCCTGTGCTCTTCTAACCGCCCTGGTGTCTGGCTGCGCGTAACCAGCAGCCAGGCAATTTGCCTAAACCTCCCACCCCGCCATAAATGTCTCCCCCTTACTCTCACAGATATTGTGGAGCACACAGCAAGCAGTAATAACAGTGGGAATATTGGTTTTGCTGAGGTCTAAGTGAGTCAGTAAACTGCACCAGCGCGCCTTTAAACGTCCAAATGCACATTCTACCACCATTCTGTACTTGCTCAGCCTGTAGTTGAACAGTTCCTGACTACTGTCCAGGTTGTGTACGGCTTCATGAGCCATGGCATTAAGGGCTAGGCTGGGTCCCCAAGGATACATATAGGCATTTCAACGTCCCCAACAGTTATTTTCTGGTCTGGGAATGAAGTCACTTCCTGCAGCTTTTGAAGCAGACCAGAGTTCCTGAAGATGCGAGCATCATGTACCTTTCCCGGCCATCCCACGTTGATGTTGGTGAAACATCCCTTGTGATCCACCAGAGCTTGCAGCACTATTGAAAAGTACCCCTTGCAGTTTATGTACTCGCCGGCCTGGTGCTCTGGTGCCAAGATAGGGATATGGGTTCCGTCTATGGCCCCACCACAGTTAGGGAATCCCATTGCAGCAAAGCCATCCACTATGACCTGCACATTTCCCAGGATCACTACCCTTGATATCAGTAAATCTTTGATTGCGTGGGCTACTTGCATCACAGCAGCCCCAACAGTAGATTTGCCCACTCCAAACTGATTCCCAACTGACCGGTAGCTGTCTGGTGTTGCAAGCTTCCACAGGGCTATCGCCACTCGCTTCTCAACTGTGAGGGCTGCTCCCATCTTGGTATTCATGCGCTTCAGGGCAGGGGAAAGCAAGTCACAAAGTTCCATGAAAGTGCCCTTATGCATGCGAAAGTTTCGCAGCCACTGGGAATCGTCCCAGACCTGCAACACTATGCGGTCCCACCCGTCTGTGCTTGTTTCCAGAGCCTGGAATCGGCATTGCACAGCATGAACCTGCCCCATTAGCACCATGATGCATGCATTGGCAGGGCCCATGCTTTCAGAGAAATCTGTGTTCATGTCCTGATCACTCACGTGACCGCGCTGAGATCGCCTCCTTGCCCGGTATCGCTCTGCCAGGTTCTGGTGCTGCATATACTGCTGGATAATGCGTGTGGTGTTTAATGTGCTCCTAATTGCCAAAGTGAGCTGAGCAGCCTCCATGCTTGCCTTGGTATGGCGTCCGCACAGAAAAAAGGCGCAGAACAATTGTCTGCCGTTGCTCTGACAGAGGGAGGGGCTTCTGACGACACGGCTTACAGGGTTGGCTACAGGGAGCTAAAATCAACAAAGGGGGTGGCTTTACATCAAGGAGTATTTCAGGCAGGACTTCACGGAGGGTTCCAATAAGAAATGGTGCACCTAAGTTATTGTTCTTACTGGAACAAGGAGGTTAGTCTGGCCTCTGATTGATACATGGCTTGATTTACCTCGCTGCACCTTCTCTGTGAGTGACTGCAGTGTGACCTAGAGGAATGAGTCCCCTAGACGGGGAAGGGGGGAAAAGCAAATGAGTACAAAACAAATCTGGTCTATTTCTTGTTTTGATCCACTCCATCTATCTTTTACATCTTTGGCTGGCAGCAGACGGTGCAGAAGGACTGCATGCCATCAACATCTCATGGCTGCTCGGCAGAAGATGGTGCAATACGACTGCTAGCCATCCTCATCTCCTGCCTGCCCGGCAGAAGATGGTACAATACGACTGCTAGCCAGCCTCATCTCTTGCCTGCTTGGCAGAAGATGGTACAGTACGACTGCTAGCAATCGTCTCGCCTGCCTGCTCAACATAAGACGGTTCAATAGGACTGACTGCAGGACTAAAGAGAATGACCTGGTCAAGTCACTCCAAATTTAGTCCCTGCGCCTATGTCTGCCCAGACGCTCCCGGCCGACGTGGCCAGGAGCACCTCAGACATGACAATGATGGCTACCAGTCGTATTGCACCATCTGCTGCCAGAAGGCAATGGGTTGCTGCTACTGTGTAGCAATGCAGTACCACGTCTGCCAGCACCCAGGAGACATAGGGTGACGGTTACCTGAGCGGGCTCCATGCTTGCTGTGGTATGGCATCTGCACAGGTAACTCAGGAAAAAAGGCGCGAAACGATTGTCTGCCCTTGCTTTCACGGAGGGAGGGAGGGAACGGGGGCCTGACGATATGTACCCAGAACCACCTGCAACGATGTTTTAGCCCCATCAGGCATTGGGATCTCAACCCAGAATTCCAATGGGCAGCGGAGACTGCGGGAACTGTGGGATAGCTACCCACAGTGCAACGCTCCGGAAGTCGACGCTTGCCTCGGTACTGTGGAAGCACTCCACTGAGTTAATGCACTTAGAGCATTTTCTTTGGGGACACACACACTCGAATATATAAAACCGATTTCTAAAAAAACGACTTCTATAAATTCGACCTTATTCTGTAGTGTAGACATATCCTTACTGTGACAATCTGAGGCCCTGTGCTTAGGCTAAGGCCTTTGGCTAAGCAGCAGAGGCAGCCATAAGCTAGGAAGCGAACAGTCACATCTTCACATTCCAAACTAGTCACATTGAAATCAGGTGCTGTTGGGCTGTTAGGAATACAATCCTGTCCTGATAGTGCCTATCACCTCCAGAGAAAGGGAAGTGCCTAGAAAATGTAAAAGGAAACTTAGTTTGATAGCATCCTGTCTGGCAAGAAATCACTTATCAATAGCTGGGATGTGAAATCCTCACTTCTGTATTGTTTTGTCATTATAGTTCCCACTTTGCTATTGTTTGTCTGTATAATCTCTGTCTGGTTCTGTGATTGTTTCTGTCTGCTGTATAATTAATTTTGCTGGGTGAAAGGCTAATTAAGGTGGTGGGATATAATTGGGTACATAATCATGTAACAATATGTTAGGATTGGTTAGTTAAATTTCAGGAACATGATTGGTTAAGGTATAGCAAAGCAGAACTCAAGTTTTACTATATAGTCTGCAGTCAATCAGGAAGTAGGGGTGTGGGGGTGGGCATGCAGATGGGGGAAATGGGAACAGGGAATGGGGGTGGGGAAATTGGAATCATGTTTGGCTAAGGGCAGGAATGGGAACAGGGACACAGGTGTAAGGCTCTGTGGTGTCAGAGCTGGGAAGGAGGATACTAAGGAAGGAAACTGGAATTATGCTTGCTGGAAGTTCACCCCAATAAACATCGAATTGTTTGCACCTTTGGACTTCAGGTATTGTTGCTCTCTGTTCATGCGAGAAGGACCAGGGAAGTGAGTGGGTGAAGGAATAAGCCCCTTAAAAACTACCCATATTCAACAAGCCATAGACCAAGTGCTGTAATAGGATCACAAATTTTTAGCTGACTTATCTTTTAGCAATTAAGTCTAATAAACCAGACTTAAGACCCAATTTTGCCACCTTTGCTCACATTAAATACCTTGCTACCCAAGTAGTTATATTCATTCCAGTTGGATTATTTGCAGAATAAGGCCCTTAATCAATTCCCTGGCAACTTTTAAAAATTTAGTCTTCTCTGAACTTTCAGATCTGCACTGCCCTCCCACCCCATAGGTTTTGTGTTGGAAAGTAAACACGATTAGGGAGCTAGAACTATCTAAATATTTCTATGAACAGCAACAATGGCTACCAGTGAAGTCTGGTTGTGATTTGAACAAAATCCTTTCCAAGAATTTCTGTAGTGGTTTTAGATATTTTATGTACATTTATCAGATATCTTTCTCCTCCACTCTCCAGAGGGGACATTGTCACCCTGGCCGCCAAAAGAGAGTAAGGAAGATAATGCAGAAGCAGGCTCCACTATCGATACCGATGAAAACAGACTTGAGCCAAGATCGGATGATGATGACACGTAAGTCATTGATGTGGATAAGGTAACTTAAGTCAAGTTACTCCAGAAGAGGGAAAAGCTATGAACGGACAGATTCCTTCTCTTAAGAAAATTGGCCCAGCAGGCTAAGTTGCTTAAAAAAAAATTCTGTACCCTTAGATTTTTCACAGTGTAATTAAACAGAGCAAGTTATTAGCAGTCAAATTGGATTTTACATCTTGTTAAACTACAGAATTAGGTCAACTTAAATTAGTTCATGAAGATGCCAATACTAATGGCATCTATACTACACCATTAGTATAGAAAAATGCAGATACAATAATGATAAAATTGGCCGTCTCTGTATCATTTACATTGTAGTTTTAGTGGAGCTTAACAGGATGGAGGAATGGGGGCAGGAAAATATTTAAAATTCATACTCAGCTTTTATACTCCTCACAAAACAATTTTTTTTTTAAATGGAGACCTTATGGGCTTTGAGACCAGGACAGCTAATAACAGACACATTTTACTAACATCCATTTTGTCTGTTTAAACATGTAGGAACTTTGAAGAATCTGAAGATGAATTGAGGGATGAACTGGTGGAATCACTAGAAAAAGTGATAACTTCTCTGGCAGAGGAAGTCAGAGAGGTGCCAATCCAGTCAGCGAACAAAGACGAACCAGAAGAAGAGAAAGACAGGTTAGCTAGTGAAATACCTGGGAAACCTGATGAGATTTTAAACAGAAACACTGATCCATTTACTGCTGACATATGTAATGGAGAAGGCAGGCAGGAAGCAGCACTCAGCTAAAATAGGAGATTGACTGCTGTTTCAAGACTTTCATAAGTTGCTGGAAGATACAGCCATAGCAGGGCCAATATTTTAAAAACGGGGGCCTAAAGTTAGGTTCTTCAATCCATATTTAGGCACCTGAAGTGGCGGCCTGCTTTTCAAAGTGCTGAGCACTCATTTGAAACAAATGGGACCTGCTGGGCATGCTGCACTTTTAACATTCAGGCTACTTATTCAAGTGGCTAAAATTAATCTTTTTTAAAAATCTTGGGCTAAAATGAAAAGCAAACTCAGCTTCTGCTTATATCTTTACTCATCTACACTGCCTCTCTCTATCCACTCTTTAGTACATTCCTGATTCTTTTATCTGTTCCACATGACAGAATTGCACTCTTCGGTTATCTACTCCCCTACTTCTCTTCCCCAAAATCCATCTGTTTTGTGAAGCTTTCCAGTCATTATATGTTGTCCTGTGCAGCTTGTAGCTCCTGCTAGTAAGCCATTAAGAGACAGGAACCCATAGTTTGACTTGCACAGATCTTATTTTATATAGCACCAGGTACACTTAAACTCTTTTATAATGATTAATAGCAGCAGCAAAGGTTACTAGTACCCCAGTATGTTATGTATCTGAATTTCTAATTAAAAGTGCCATTATGCAAAAAATTTGACAGCTGGAACATGGTAAAGAGTTATTCCAGCTGTCATTTTCTCCTGTCCTCTCAAATATTAGATGTAAGCTGTCTGGATACTATTTAAATGGAAGGAACACAAATAATAAAACTTTTTGATTTTAATAGTTTTTGCCTGTCTCTTACTAGCTTTTTTACTTAGAATCATAGAATCATAGAATATCAGGGTTGGAAGGGACCTCAGGAGGTCATCTAGTCCAACCCCCTACTCAAAGCAGGACCAATCCCCAATTAAATCATCCCAGCCAGGGCTTTGTCAAGCCTGACTTTAAAAACTTCTAAGGAAGGAGATTCTACCACCTCCCTAGGTAACGCATTCCAGTGTTTCACCACCCTCCTAGTGAAAAAGTTTTTCCTAATATCCAACCTAAACCTCCCCCACTGCAACTTGAGACCATTACTCCTTGTCCTGTCCTCTTCTACCACTGAGAATAGTCTAGAACCATCCTCTCTGGAACCACTTCTCAGGTAGTTGAAAGCAGCTATCAAATCCCCCCTCATTCTTCTCTTCTGCAGACTAAACAATCCCAGTTCCCTCAGCCTCTCCTCATAAATCATGTGTTCCAGACCCCTAATCATTTTTGTTGCCCTTCGCTGGACTCTCTCCAATTTATCCACATCCTTCTTGTAGCGTGGGGCCCAAAACTGGACACAGTACTCCAGATGAGGCCTCACCAATGTCGAATAGAGGGGGACGATCACGTCCCTCGATCTGCTGGCTATGCCCCTACTTATACATCCCAAAATGCCATTGGCCTTCTTGGCACCAAGGGCACACTGCTGACTCATATCCAGCTTCTCGTCCACTGTCACCCCTAGGTCCTTTTCCGCAGAACGGCTGCCTAGCCATTCGGTCCCTAGTCTGTAGCTGTGCATTGGGTTCTTCCGTCCTAAGTGCAGGACCCTGCACTTATCCTTATTGAACCTCATCAGATTTCTTTTGGCCCAATCCTCCAATTTGTCTAGGTCCCTCTGTATCCTATCCTTGCCCTCCAGCGTATCTACCACTCCTCCCAGTTTAGTATCATCCGCAAATTTGCTGAGAGTGCAATCCACACCATCCTCCAGATCATTTATGAAGATATTGAACAAAACTGACCCCAGCACCGACCCCTGGGGCACTCCACTTGACACCGCCTGCCAACTAGACATGGAGCCATTGATTACTACCCATTGAACCCGACAATCTAGCCAACTTTCTACCCACCTTATAGTGCATTCATCCAGCCCATACTTCTTTAACTTGCTGACAAGAATACTGTGGGAGACCGTGTCAAAAGCTTTGCTAAAGTCAAGAAACAATACATCCACTGCTTTCCCTTCATCCACAGAACCAGTAATCTCATCATAGAAGGCGATTAGATTAGTCAGGCATGACCTTCCCTTGGTGAATCCACGCTGACTGTTCCTGATCACCTTCCTCTCATGTAAGTGCTTCAGGATTGATTCTTTGAGGATCTGCTCCATGATTTTTCCGGGAACTGAGGTGAGGCTGACTGGCCTGTAGTTCCCAGGATCCTCCTTCTTCCCTTTTTTAAAGATTGGCACTACATTAGCCTTTTTCCAGTCATCCGGGACTTCCCCCGTTCGCCACAAGTTTTCAAAGATAATGGCCAATGGCTCTGCAATCACAGCCGCCAATTCCTTTAGCACTCTCGGATGCAACTCGTCCGGCCGCGTGGACTTGTGCACGTCCAGCTTTTCTAAATAGTCCCTAACCACCTCTTTCTCCACAGAGGGCTGGCCATCTATTCCCCATGTTGTGATGCCCAACGCAGCAGTCTGGGAGCTGACCTTGTTAGTGAAGACGGAGGCAAAAAAAGCATTGAGTACATTAGCCTTTTTCCACATCCTCTGTCACTAGGTTGCCTCCCTCATTCATTAAGGGGCCCACACTTTCCTTGGCTTTCTTCTTGTTGCCAACATACCTGAAGAAACCCTTCTTGTTACTCTTGACATCTCTTGCTAGCTGCAGCTCCAGGTGCGATTTGGCCCTCCTGATTTTATTCCTACATGCCTGAGCAATATTTTTATACTCTTCCCTGGTAATATGTCTAAGCTTCTTTTTTATGGTTAAGATCCGCTAGGATTTCACCGTTAAGCCATGCTGGTCACCTGCCATATTTACTATTCTTTCGACACATCGGGATGGTTTGTCCCTGTAACCTCAACAGGGATTCCTTGAAATACAGCCAGCTCTCCTGGACTCCTTTCCCCTTCATGTTAGTCCCCCAGGGGATCCTACCCATCCGTTCCATGAGGGAGTCGAAGTCTGCTTTCCTGAAGTCCAGGGTCCGTATCCTGCTGCTAACCTTTCTTCCCTGTGTCAGGATCCTGAACTCAACCAACTCATGGCCACTGCCTCCCAGATTCCCATCCACTTTTGCCTCCCCCACTAATTCTTCCCGGTTTGTGAGCAGCAGATCAAGAAAAGCTCCCCCCCAGTTGGCTCCTCTAGCACTTGCACCAGGAAATTGTCCCCTACGCTTTCCAAAAACTTCCTGGATTGTCTATGCACCGCTGTATTGCTCTCCCAGCAGATATCAGGAAAATTAAAGTCACCCATGAGAACCAGGGCGTGCGATCTAGTAGCTTCTGCAAGCTGCCGGAAGAAAGCCTCATCCACCTCATCGCCCTGGTCCGGTGGTCTATAGCAGACTCCCACCACTACATCACTCTTGTTGCTCACACTTCTAAACTTAATCCAGAGATACTCAGGTTTTTCTGCAGTTTCGTACCGGAGCTCTGAGCAGTCATACTGCTCCCTTACATACAGTGCTACTCCCCCACCTTTTCTGCCCTGCCTGTCCTTCCTGAACAGTTTATAACCATCCATGACAGTACTCCAGTCATGTGAGTTATCCCACCAAGTCTCTGTTATTCCAATCACGTCATAATTCCTTGACATCACCAGGACCTCCAGTTCTCCCTGCTTGTTTCCAAGGCTTTGTGCATTCGTATATAAGCACTTGAGATAACCTGCTGATCGCCCCCCATTCTCAGTATGAGGCAAGAGCCCTCCCCTCACAGACATTCCTGCCTGTGCTTCCTCCTGGTATCCCGCTTTTCCACTTACCTCAGGGCTTTGGTCTCCTTCCCCCGGTGAATCTAGTTTAAAGCCCTCCTCACTAGGTTAGCCAGCCTGCTCGCAAAAATGCTCTTTCCTCTCTTCGTAAGGTGGAGCCCGTCTCTGCCCAGCACTCCTCCCTCATGGAAGACCATCCCATGGTCAAAGAATCCAAAGCCTTCTCTCCAACACCACCTGCGTAGCCATTCGTTGACTTCCACGATTCGACGGTCCCTACCCAGGCCTTTTCCTTCCACGGGGAGGATGGACGAGAACACCACTTGCGCCTCAAACTCCTTTATCCTTCTTCCCAGAACCACTTAGCCTATAGTAGGCCATAGCAAACTAACCATTTTTGTTAAAAGCAGAAGTCTACTGCTGCAGTGTTTTAACCATTAGACTATAAAGTTTCCATGTTACATGAAGCAATAGTTTAAAGTCCAAATTTGTGACCCAATGGAATAGGCTCTGTCTGATCAAGTTTTCAATTTTCTTTAAAAATAGAAAAAACATAGGAGGGTAGGAGAAAACAACAAGATGTCCTTATAAGAGGAAGAAAGAAATGGTTAAAACAAGGGACAACTGCAAGTAGTTATACCTCTGCTCCTGCTTTTTTTAAAAGTACTGTAGGATTAAACTTTAGTGAACACTACAGCTAAGGCTGCAAAATAGTCTGTTTAATCTGATTTGAGATAGCTGTCTGAAAAATTTGCACTGGGGAATGCAAGCAAAGAAACCGTAAACTGAACTTTTCTTTTACATTGTGAAAGGAGAGTACCTAATATAAATATTGGTAGATTTAGGTAATATTTCAGGGAGGATTTGGTAATATTAAGGTTTGCATCAGAAATACAAAGAAATGTTCATCATGAGAGTTTGTACTCAAAGAGCAAGCAGAGCCATCACTGGAAGCTTCAGAATAGTGTTTTACCACTAACCCTGGAAATACATTTTTTGTCTTGAGCATCTGACTCATCAAAATCAGCAAAGTGTTAATCTTTAAAAACTGAATCCCTCTACTGTAGCTACTCCAATCTGTCTTTCTTCAGGCAAGAAGTCTTAAAAAAAAACAAAAACAAACAACTTTAAAATAACCTAAATATGAGGAGTTTCCACATGCAGTTCTACTACTCATGAGAAAACATTAAGAATTTAGAAAGTTTAGTAGTGCCCTGTAAGGCCATTGGAAAAAAGTTAATTTTCATGGAATGGGGTTTCCTCCCTCTCCTAATAAAAATCTTTTAATGCACAGAGCTGATGTCCTAACAGAAGTATAGGACTCTTTATTGCACCATGATAGCACAGATTAGAAAAAATATTTACAAGTGACATATGTATAAAATTATCTTTATACATGTACACAAATACGACATTTATTTAAATAACTGTTCCACAGACAATAGGAATGCCACTTCAAACTCTTGGTCAGAAAATCTGTTCACAGACTGGCGAGCATTTTGTCTGATTTCCAGCCTCTTTTCAGGAGACAAAGAAAGGATCTGAGCCATGGTCTCAGAATAATCATCCTCATTTTCTGCTAGAAATCCTGTAATATGTCCTTCATAGGGTACCACGATATCTAGTTTGGGGCCACCAGAATTGTGAGCCAGAATAATTGTGCCAGCTGCCATACATTCAACTATTCCTGGAAAGATACAAAAAACATGTTATTAAGAATACAGTTCTCATATGTACATAGAGCTGGTTGAGCTTTTTCAGTGGAAGTGTTTTTTCAATGATTTTTTTGTCAAAATAGACACTTCAGAACTATTTTTTCCAAAATGTTTCACGTTTTTCATTAAAAAACCTACACCAAAATTTTCATTTTTTTTTTTTGGCAACTAAAAAAATGAAGATTTCAGTTGATTGGATAAAAATAAAAACTTTAAGTGAAACCAAAACTGCTTACTCCCTCAGCTTTTTTTTTTTTTTTTTGGATACTGGAAAACCAGTTTTCTATTTGTTGTTCCATCTGAACCCCGAAAAATTTTTCTAGATAAGATGACAATTTTTTAAAAAAATGTTATCAAAATTTGGTGGAGGGGAAGTGGGGAGACCATCTCTACTTATGGATTTCAATAAAATTTAAAAATGTAGGGAAAAGACATCCAGTAACAGAATTCTAAACTGGTAATAGGTGCTGTTTTATCATTTAATTTCTTAGCACCTGACTGTTTGACATCTGAGTTCAAGCTCAGTCTGACAAGACTCGGAGGTGTTATAACAAAAGAGAATCAGTTTGTTTGTCAGTGATATCCATGGGCTTGAGCCACATCTTTCAAGATACAGCCAACACGTATTGTGACATTGGATTTCTAGGTTGAGATTTTTAGTATATTTTGCTAGTCTGATTTGTATAATAGACTTGAATAAAAAGCTACATATTGAAAAGAGTAGAGGTGTACGGAATGAAGGTGCACTGAACTAGGCACACTACTAACCGCAGGGACCAGCAACACCTGAAGCCAAACAGTTAAAACACCTTTGAAAATTCAAAGACTGCTGGAATTGAATGGTACATACCATTTGTATTCGACCCCCATAGATTACACAACAACCCCGACAGACATTCTGATTACTGCCTTGCTGCTTCTTCGCTGCAATTCTGAGATTTTAATGCTGTTAGCTCAAGAACTGCCAGAGGTAGAAAATAATGCTGTAACTATATCCTAAAGCTTGGAATACAAAGATAAAAAGCCATAAAAGGTGAGCTGCTAAATCATCCTGGAATTCAGGGCCATAATCTGAGTGGGGTGTCTACATGCTATTCTGGCAAAAGGCGAAGTCTTTGGGAAGAGGGTGTGTGTGGAAATGAACAAAATTATAATTGTGGATTTAAAAGTCCAATATCTTGTGACCTGCCAGGACTAGAATTCCTTTGAGGGACCATTACAAAAAATTAGAAGTACCTTCAATACCAGTAAGTACTGAGCCTGGACCAGAACTCAGAAGAAAACATTTTTGATCACTGCACAGTCATAAGACAAATCAGCTAACTATGTTACAATTGACACCATTGCTAATATTTATCCCTTTACTGCAACAAAATGGGAGCATGACTGAAAAGTCTCAGCAGTTTTAGTAATGGGAAAAATCCAATAAGAAGTAACAGGAAATGGGAAAAAAGCCAATAACAGAAGACAAAAATTCTCACATGTGGAAACAAAGTAGATATTGTAAAAAAAATATGGCTTGGGGGAGGTGAGAAGCAAGAGTAGGCGCATGAAGACAGTAACAGAGGCAACAGAAAAGCCATCAAGATACTACATAGGAGGAAAATTCTATCAGCTAGAGAGTATGCTTCTGAACTGACTCAACAGGCTTTACTTATATCATAGTCCTGTACAGCGTAAGTCGCTTCTGTTAATTGTAGTTTAGTAATGGCTGATGACATCAGTTTCAGCTTGCTGAAGCCACAGCCAAGTAATCAGTCCATCCATTAGGATGCAAGCTTGTCTCATCCTGCATGCATGCCAGAGAGGTATGGTTAGTCTTACCCCATTCCATAAATGGGAAAAGCGAGCAAGTCCCTATTTCTGTGCCTCATTCGTCTCCATAAAGCAAGCCTCCCTCCCCTCCCCCAGCTGAAGTCAGAGCCTTAAAGTGCTTGAAGTCGAGGAAAAGTACTCACCAATTCCAAAGTGCTCATTCCACATGGTGTGCAGACCAATAACTGCATCTGCCAGGTACTTCTTTAGCTCCTCAAATGGAATGTTTACTTTGAACTCCACCTTTTTGTCAACTCCTAGCTCTTCACAAAGCTTTTTAAGTCTGTTTACACGCTGCTCATCTTGTTGGTTACGACAGCCTCCAATCAGGATAAGCTTTGGTGAGGACTGCTGCCCCAGAGCTTTCTTTTCCAAGAATTTGGCAAAGGCTCTGATTTGCAAAGGATGGTCCTTCTCGGGCCTAAACTGTCCTACAGAGACAATGGAATATTCTGTGGTGCTCTTTTCCTCCTGTAACGGAATCTCCAGGAATGTCTGAACATCACAAGGTGGATACACAACACTTGTGCAAATGCCAGTTCTCCAGAGGGAAAGGATGTGATTTAGGGTCCATGAAGAATTAACCATAATGACATCACTGCGAGAACCAACCAATCCATATACAAAAGCAAACAAGTAGTAATAAACAAATTTAAGTTTGCTGAGAAGGGGATTCCTTGTAATGAAGGCTGCATTGTTAAATCTGGCATTCTGACTCCTAACCACAGAAAGCATGTCAGTGCTGATAGTTGGATAATGAACATAACACCCAACACGGCAACCTCCTAAGTACTTAAACAGAGGCAATGTGAAGGCATAACCCATTGAGTCAATGTAAACATCAGGAACACACTTCATAAGAGCTTCCCAACCAAGAAACACAGACCCTAAGCTTTGACCCAGCAAAGTGAAGTGGGGGTAAAGAGAGGCCTCCACAAGGTAACGTTTTTCTAGAAATACAAACTTCACAGGATGAGTTAATTTGATGTTGAATCTTCTGAAAGCACTTTCTACAATCTGTTCTCCAGTGACATCTTTATCGCCAGTATAGACAACATATATTGCATCTTTGTACCTGAAAGAGTACAGTAAAGAAGAATTTCACAAATCTTTTTCTATAAAAATTTGTCACAAGTTATGCAACTGAGACTTATTTCCGTCTCAAAATTACCAGAAGTGAGAACAAACTTTTAGCCTCGGTCTTAAACACGTTGGCCTTAAAACATATTGGTTTTGGTTTAACTGAACCAGATTTTTTTTTTAAACCACATTTCTGGAGCCTTAAGAGTCTTTGATCTGCCAAAAAGCATGGTTGTTTTTTGGCTAATTAAAAGAAACCATGTTATTCAATAGAATTCAACTTGCAGGGCAGGATATTCCCATTCCAAAAATGAAATATCAAGACTGCAGAATTGGTCCTCCTAGTGCAAACAAAAAGTAAAAAAGAGGAAGAGTGTAGCATAGACCAATGGATGTGTCAAAAGGGTAAAGAGGTTTTAGATGCAGTGTTTGAATGCCTCAGGCAACTGTTTGGATTAGATGTGATTTACTTAAATATATGGGATGCCAAATATTGCATAGATAATACCATAAAAAGTATCAGGAAAAATCAGACTGCAATATAAACTTGCACTTTGCTAAGTACGTGCACTTACTTTTTCTGCAGTGCTCTTACAGCACACCACAAAACTCTCTCCCCTCCACCACCTGCATTGCAATATGGATGGAAAAATGCAACAACCAGTTGATGTTTCCCATCTTTTCCTATTGAGGCCAACTGATTTTTCCTTTGTTGTAGCCACAGCCGTATTCCCCACAGTAGTACAACCAAACAGAGACATAAAGCTCCACTTAGGAACAATCCAGGGATGAACAATGAGCACAGCAACCTGGAACAAGCAGGGAAAATTAAATTCAAACATCATTTGTAAAAAATAGTATATGTAAGAAAATATTAAAAACAGTAAATACTATATATATTTCCTAGGCAATTTCTCAGATTATTCTCTCAGGGGTAATGGATATCAGTACCTTGTTTTAACAGCTAGCTTATTATTGGTTTGTTTTCAAACCTCTGCTTGGAAGACCGCAATAGACAAAAAGGTTACAACTAAGCTTATGGAGGTGATCTAAAATTATAATAAAGTAAAAAATCCAAAATATAGCTATCTCTAGCATGACTCCTATAGAATTCTGCCAACAGACACTGACTCTTGTGGTGAGTTTACTACATGATAGCAATAAATGAAGCAGATTATTTCATCCTTCCCTTTCTCATCCATCTGTTCCAGCTTCTCATAGCCACTGTAAACTCTTTGGGACAGGGACTAATTTTTTGGGGGGGCTGGGGGTGGAAGAGAGAATATACAGTGCCTTGATCTTTGATTGATGTTGCTATATATTTCAGCAACACAGCAAGTGATTTTCTGTTTTATTAACAGTAAATTAAGCATCCCAGCACCTACATGGGAAATCAGTGTAATCCCATTTTGCAGATGTGAAAACTAAAGTACAGAGGTATTAAGTGACTTGTTTAAAGTCTCACAAATGGGTGGCAAAGCTAAGGACAAAAAACAGGAGTCCATACTGCCTATTCTTTGCTTTAGACCTCTGTATGGTCCTTCTGAGCAAGTGGGAGGCATAGAATCACCAAGATGCCACACCTAGACTACAGCACATAAGAGATTTGGGGTAAAATTTTCAAAAATGGCTAAGTGACTTGGGAACCTAAGTTTCATTTTGAGAGGTGACTTGGGCACCAAGGACCACCAGGCCTGGTCTGCAGTACAATGTTAAGTCAGCATAACTACACCACTCAGAGCTGTGAACAATGTCATACCCTGTGTGATGTAATTACAGGTTTCAGAGTAGCAGCCGTGTTAGTCTGTATCCGCAAAAAGAAAAGGAGGACTTATGGCACCTGTGACGGGGCAAGGCCAGATGGCTATTGAAAAGTAGTGGGAGATACATATATTAGCTCCAGGCTAAACAAATCTCTGGTACCAGGTTAAGTAAAATGGAAGCTGCTCCAGGTCATTTAAGACACCTGGGGCCAATTAAGAGCTTTCCAGAAGGCAGGGAGAATGCTAGGTTGATTGGGACACCTGAAGTCAAACAGGGGCTGGCTGAAACTAGTTAAAAGCCTCCCAGCCAGTCAGGTGGGTGTCTATGTCAGGAGCTGTAGAAGAAAGTTGTGCTATTAGAGAGGCTGAGTAGTACACACCATATCAGGCACAAGGAAGGAGACCCTGAGGTAAAGGTGAAGTAGAGCTTGAGGAAGTGAGGTCTGCTGAGGGGGAAGTAGCCCAGGGAATTGTATATGTCATGTTTCTAAAAGGTCAGCTACCATAGCTGATACTATTAGGATCCCTGGGCTGGAGCAGAAGGTGGGCCTGGGCTTCCCCCCCCCCTTTGCCCCCTGATTAATCACTGAGACTGGGAGACAGAGACTGTGCAAGGAAGGATAACTTCTCCTCACCTTCCTTGCTAGCTTATCATGAAAATGGCTCTGTAGACTGTGACCCTTATCCCTAGAGAAAGAAGGGTTACGTGGAGGGTCACAGAGAGCCTCTGAGGCTAGCGAAATCCGCCAGGAAACGCGGGACCCATGGAGGCAAGGACAGAGCTTTGTCACACACCTTAGAGACTAACAACTTTATCTGAGCATAAATTTTCATGAGGTACAACTCACTTCATCAGATGCATCCGATGAAGTGAGCTGTAGCTCACGAAAGCTTATGCTCAAATAAACTTCTAAGTCTCTAAGGTACCACAAGTCCTCCTTTCCTTCCTGTGTGATGTAGTCAGACATAGCTGGGGCACTGGAAGAATTCTTCCACTGACCTAGCTGCTGGCTCTCAGAGGATTTCCTGCAGCCATGGAAGAACGCCTCCTGTTGCTGTAATGTCTACACTTAGGGTTGCCACCTGTCTGAGTTTTGGCTTCTGTGTCCAGGTGCAATTTAGGGTTGCTTGGTGGCTGGTTTTTAACTGGAAAGCCCAGTGGAAAAGGGGACCTTGCAGCATCCAGTCATAGACTGACTGGACACCAAAAGTCCAGCTACCACAGGGCTGGGGGAGGTGCCAGGTCATTAATCCAGGCCAGACCCTGCTCCGTCAGGGCTTCCTCCTACCTGCAGACTGCAGCAGCTCTCAGCCCAGCGGGGAGAGGACTCGGGAGTCCCGTTACCAGTAAATAGAAAGGGGGCAACCCTATCTGCACAAAGCTGGACTGCTGCAGTGCTTCCAGTGCAGCCGTGGCCTGCGTCTCACGGACAGCCACCAGGACTTGAGCGCCTGCGTGACTCAGGAGCCTTTCCAGGGGCGCCCCGTGGTGTGACAGCTCCTAAGGCAGGGGCAGCCGGGGAGAGCCAAGAGCCCGCTCCCGAGAAGGTCAGCGGGGAGGGAGCAGACAACGTTAGAGAGGAAGAGCAACAGGGCGCCCGCAGCCAAAGACGCCTCCCTGCCGCAGGCCCCGGCCCCCACACAGCGCAGCCGGGCGACGCCCCGGCGCGGGACGAGCGCTCGGGTCGCGGGGGCCGAGTGAGCGGCAGACACCGAGAGCGGGAGGAAAGCCCGGCCCGGCGGCTGCGGGGTAGACACGGGGGGAGTGGGGGGAGCGGCTACTTCCCCTGCGGGAGGGGAATGGCGCCCCAGCCAGCGGGCCGGGAGACGGCGGGACTATTTTCTTTCCCTCCCCCCAACCTCGGAGCTGAGGCGCCCGCCCTCACCTGACTAGCGAGCACAGACAGAACTCTCCCGCCGCCATCTTGGACAACGCCGGGTAACCTTTCACCCGGGAAGCGATCGCGCCGCTGGAGGCCCGGCCTGACTATTCCTCCTTCCCCATTGGCTCCCGCCGGGAGAACCCGGCTAGAAAGAGGGGCGGGGCTAGAACGCTAGCGGGGATTAGGGGGCGGGGCTAGGTCTGCATGGGGGTGGGGCGCGCGCGCGGTCTCGAGTGGGCGGGGCAGGGGGCGTGCTAGGGTGGGGGCCGTGCTCCCGGGTTTGCACGGAGGAGCAGGTAAGGACCGTCCCCTCCCCCTCCCCCGCTGGTGACTGGCGCTGCGCCCCTCTCGTTAGGGGCAGCGCCCTTGCCTCACGGTTCCTGTAGCGTGGCTGCAGCCCAGGGGCGTGGGCGTCTGAGAAACCTGCAGCGCTGACCCCAGGTAGCCCCTATATGCCACCCCCCACCTCAAAAAGCACTTCTTGTCGAGTTAATGCCTACTCGTGCCAGGCCACACTGCTTTCCCCCTGCCCTCCCCAGGGGGGATGTTTCCCCCAGAGGATGGGTGCAAAGGAGGAGAAATTTGCAGCACCTTAGTGAGGTGAGATAGAGGCATTTGTCTCCTCACCCTGAGCTGACTGCTCCCAGGGCACTACCTGATGGTTAAATCTCCTCTGGGCTGCAAAGGTTGTGTGCAGTGACAGAGAAGCATATTCCCTGCAAGTGGCAGAGGGGCACATGCACTATAAGGGCAGGGCTCGGCTAGGAAAGAGTGTGGTTTGAACTCAAATTAGTTAATGCATGGGAACTAAAACGAGGGGAAATCCTGTCTCTTTGTGTAAACCTGCCTTTTTTGGCAGTGAAGACATAGCCAAGGCAAAGGCAGTTTGTAGTTTTAACACAAGTTAGCAGGTTAAGGTAAAGTGGAAAGCCGAGGATTTCTGCTGACTCGTGTTAAACCAATGCACTGCCTTGCCTTAACTAGGATTTTACCCTTGTTTCTACTTGTTAGCTAACAAGAACTCACTGTTTTTCCTAGTGAAGATAAGGCAAGAGGATGGTGGGTGGTGTACCCCGGGCCACAGACCACGGTGTATAACTTCACATTACTTCCTACACCACTGGGTAAGTCATGTGGGGAGTGTTTGCTCAAAATACATGAAAACAGTGAAAAATTGCCTACTGGTTAGAGCATAAGCCTGGCAGTTGTACATTCTGGGTTCTACTTCCAGCCTTGTCACTGTTTTGTTGTGTAATGTTAGGCAAATTATGTCACTCCTGTGCCTCAGTCTAAGGATATTTAAGGCACTCTACAAGTGCAACGTATTATCACTTTTTTAGAAAAAGAAGGGCTGTGTTTGTAAATGGCTAATCATTTTCCTGTATGGACGATCTTAAAAAGATATTGTCAGGTCAAATTTGGCCCAATAATATAAGCTTTTATAATATTTAAAACCAATAGACATTGTTACATGATTTTAAAAGAAAAATCTAATGGAAAGTTTTCTTTAAAACACAAGAACTTCCTTTGTAGGGTCCGCAACTTAAAAATTGCATATTCTGCAGTAGAGCCTGAAAATATTTTCTAGACATAGAAGTGGAGTTAGGCTGTTTTCATTAAAAGGAATGCAAAAAAGTAGGCAATCATAAATGCTGATGAGCTTATTATATTTTTGAAATTGGTAATATGCTTAACCTTGTTTAACATAACAGCATCCCCTTAAATTCATGGACATAAGGATTTAAAAAAATGTAATGACAAACTTTTGATCTGAGGTCCTTTAAAAACTACCTGTAAAGAAGAAATTATGCTAGAGCTAATCCATTAGCTCCAAAGAGGCACAATACCCTGTTTTGGCCCTGATCCTGCATTGGTATTTGCTAGCATAGACTCTTGTGCTTAGGCATCTCATAAGCACATTAGCAGATCCCAATGCAAGATTTTTCTCTTTCTTATCACATTTCCATTGTTTGTTTAATTTTCATCCTTTACAGGCATTATTTCTGCATGTGTCTCTTCATTATGGCAAAATGGTATGTATTCACTTTCCTTGCTTCAAATCACACTTTTGATCTCTGACTGCCTGATAAGCCTAAACAAACAGATGGTATAGTCTCCTGGCAAAGTACACATGTAACTCATTAACACTAAGAGATTTAATTGCATATATACTCCAGAATATCCAGCATCTGCTTCTCACTCTTCCTAGACACACACAAATTGCCAGATAGGATTTCCAGTGGTGGGTGTTTTAGTCAGTCTTTGGTTGTTGTTGTTGTTTTATTTCATCTTCCATTTTCTCTGCATTGAGAGACAATGTACGCAGACCAAAGGTCAGAAATGAAATGGAATGTGAAGAGGGCACTGCTGCATTCACCACAGTGAACTTCAGTTTATGGGGAGAAGACAGGAAGAAGATGACGTAGTTGTAGATAAGGTGGCTCATTTTAATAGGCACAGTCATAATGTGGGCTTCTATGAATCAAACAACCCAGAAAAAAACTTCATAACAAAACTGGACAAAGGTCACTCATTGACGGGCTGCTCTGTCTCAGAAATGGCTAAACATGCTCAGAAAGGGATTCTGAAGGGCATCCTCTCATCAGGAGCCTTGCAGGTACCGTACCCAAAGAGGGAACCAGATTTACTGAAAAATACTATATACGGTTTGAAAAGATAAAAGGGCATAACAAAGCTGTGTTTGTGTCTAACATACCTGCCCAGCCATGTGCTGCTATACCAACAACTACCTGAATGACCGTTTCCAGTATTATGAATGTTGTTTTTTATAGTAAATGAATTTTTTTAAAAAATTCATAACTCAATAACAAAAGAATGTGAGGCAGAAATGTGGGAATTTACAAGCAAAAACTTTTATTCTGCACTTACAAATGCTGTGTTATTAGAGTCCAGTGGTTGTAAGCTTAGAATTTATATATCTATTTCTATCTTTCTATTTTCAAAGTATCATTAGTGTTTCATCACAGAACAGTTAGTGTGTTTTGCTGTTTATAAATTAATCTTTCACTGAATAATGGGAATGAATCCCACATCTTTCCTGTGTTGGAGGAAGTGTGAAGCTGGCTAAAGCATGGAAGGCAAAATCTAATCATCTGCAATACAGAGAATTTCTGAAGTCCTATGTGGAGCTGAAGATAAATGTCTTCATCTCCATTGTAATATTGGCAGTGTATCACATGACAGATCCATTCCAGGTGGGTGAATCCTCACTGTCTCCAGTCTGTTACAGAGTCAAGGTTTTTCACATTTTTGAAGAGTTTTCAGTTCATTTTACGAATAGAATCGCTTAGATATGTACTGATCTGTCTGCCTTAATGAAGACAGAGCAACAGTCTTTCTGTGTCATAGTTTTGGCCAGTTTTGCTCACTGAGATTCTGGAGCTGTTAGGGGTTCTCTGAGCCATGACCTGTGAGTTAGATCAATGTCTTTCTTGACTGGGGTAAGCCAGTGGTGAAGTACTGGGTCCATTGCTGGTGGAGTGTGTCAACACATCCCTATGCAGGGAGGCTGGGTGCCTGCTGTCCTTAAATCAAGAATCATACAATAGCTGCCTTAAGAAATTATCACTTGAAGCTGATGACTTGGATCAAACTTCCCATTTGTGAAGCATCGTTGAGAAGGCTATGGTAGGAAAACATCAATTTCTTTAGTCATCAGAATTCCTACATTTTGACCAATTGGCTGTCCAGTGGCAAGGAAGTCCAAGACAACTGCGGGTTTCTTCTCTGTTGAAGCCTTCGTCCACCTTCACAGCCATTAAGTGGTGATCCTGCTTCATCCGCCTTTCTGCCATTGAGATCTTGTATTGGGTTGTGTTGTGCTGGGCTGCACTTTGTCTGGTATCTCACCTTTGACCTTACTGCCATGGGTGACCCTACCAGGAGTACAGGATTCCAGACGGCATTGCTCTTAGGGTCTTAAGTATATGCAAGCTTCTCCACCACGTCTTGGTGGCGGTCCAAGAAGTAGCATCTTTATGAAGCTGAAGGAATGGATGAGGGCAAGCTGGCTGAGGCTTACTTAAGGTGAGATGTGTGGAAGTATAACATTGTATAAGTATAACGTTGTATAAGGGGACATGCTGGATACATTGTATATGAGAGGGCATGCCAAAACATGTTACAAAGTAGCTGAGGGAGCACACGTAGGGACAGTTAGCTTTTGAATGGAGAAGCAATTAAGATAGAGCCAGCACATCTAAGAAGCAGGCATCAGAATGGAAGGTGTGAAGGGCAATTAGTTAACTTAACTGGAAGCTGTTAAAGGAGATTGTTAAGGGTGGCAGGTAATTGAAGATACGTGACTGGTCTCAGGGATCTCAAAGGGTGGTGACTAAAATCTTTTTCTTCTTTTGTCTGTAACTTCTCTAACTTGTTCTCCAAAAAACTGTATAAATTAAAAGACACAAGCCCCACTCGGGGGGCTCACTTCTAAATGTATTAGCAGAGCAGCTTTGCTAATAAAACAGAGTGGTCTGATAAATTGTGAGTCTGAGTCAAACTTTGACAATTTGGAGGTTCCACCGAGATGGCAAGCGGCTTCACTGAGGCTGTGTGATCCCTGACTGCCTTGCAGGACGATCATGGCAGCCGGCGCCTGGATGCTTAGTCCAAGTGATCCTCCACAAGACAGAAAGGTACGCAGCAGCAGCGCAGTCTACGCCATTGAATTTGTTGGTTCCCACTCTGTTCGGGTAGGGGTCTTTGTATCCAGCTTCTGGAATTGGACGTCTCAGGTAATTATTGTTTTTGTGCTTTAACCGGTTTGAGGACTGTCTTGTCTTTGTGTCTATCCGTCTTCCCCATGGGGTGTGTGTGTGAATCTGGGAGCCATCTCTGTCCAGAGACTGGCTGACCAAGGGGTCCCCATCCCCACGGTCTGAATAAGTGGAATCGGCACAGCTGCAGCCGCACCACATCTTGGGTATAACCCCTGAAAGCAAGGGCAGTTGAGGCAGTAGCCTGTGGGCTCCTTTCTGTGTGTTGCACCGGGTACTGCTCTGCTGAGCCCGAATTTCCTTCTTGTGGGAGTGCTGTGTGAAGTCCTCCTGGATGGGTAATCAGAAGTCTAAGGTAGAACAGTTCCCTAAGGGAACTCCAGCTTATTTTATGTATTTTAGGAGGGGTCCAGACTCTTGTAGGTTTCTTGAAAAATGGTCCAAGTTAGCTCTAGAGAACCCCAAATTACAGTGGCCACTGTTAGGTTCTTGGGACAAGGATCGAGTGGACGCTTTAAAAAGCAAACTCGTCCTCCCAAAAACCAAATTGGAGAGAGAAGTAGTAGACTGCTTCATGCAGTGGTGGGAAGAGGCAAATCGTAGATGGACTGAATCAAAACTCACCTCTCTTAAAAATTCTATCAAAAAACTAACAGTTCAATTGGATGCAGTCTCTCCCACCACTAGTCCGAGCACTCCCCTTTGCCCAGTCCTGTGCAATGATCCGGATCAAACCCGACCCCCACCATACTCCTGCGCAAATAAGAAATCAGAAAAGGAAAAATCTTCGGTGACTACAGATAATGAAAGTGAAGAAGATACCCTCATTGGCCTCACAGCTCTGCAAAATATTATGAAGAAGAAATCCAAAGCAGACTGCAAAGATTCTCTTGACATTTCTTCTTGGAAAAGAGAACCTGATGGGAGGTTAATGAGAGACTCTGATCAAACTGTTGTGGCACCCTTACGAGTTCTTAAGATGGGAGAAAGTGAGTCCATATGGGATTATAAGCCCTGGACTCATACGGAACTTTTATCTATAGTTAAGTTTTCCCAAACCACAGGAAAACTCTGTTAAATTTGCTGAGGAGTTTCTGTTAATCTGTTAAACCTATGAACCCTCTGAGACAGATCTCCTCCAACTGTGTAAATTGTTAGCTCCTGCCAGTTATTATGAAAAATGGTTGGCTGCCGCAGACTGGCCAGGTGAGGCACGCCACTCAACCATAAAAAGTACTGGCCCAGATTCGGCATACAGAGACCGGTGTATGGCTCTTTGGAAGCGCCTGCATCAAGCCATTCCCAAAGTGTGGTCTCTAAAACAAACTGGACAGCAATAGCTTGCTGTAAGCAAGGGCAAGGAGAAAGCCCAGGCGACTCTAGGTCCCGGCTAACTGATATTTTCCTACAACATTCAGGAATACAAGAGCCCGATGTAAATGGGCAGGGGGCCTTGGCACATGCATTTGTTGATGGTCTTCTCCCTGCCACAGGCAGCATGTTAAAACGAGTAAGTGTGGGATGGGAGACTGAAACCATGGACAAATTGCTGGCAGTAGCAGAGCATTGCCACTGCACTTTAAAAGGAAAGGAGGAACAGTCCTCCCAAAAGTTAATGGCTCTGCAGATACAGCATTATTCAGGACTAAGCAGACCACACCAGGGACAGGTTTGCAGAAGGGGGCGGGGGCTGGATTAACTGGGGTTTGTAACTACTGTAAACAGCCTGGACACTGGAAAAAAGTGTCCGAGACGACCTAATAATTGTATGGGAAATCAAGTGAACCCCCCGCTGGTTCCTCCAGCTGATCCCCAACCCTATTTTTCACCCCAACAATGACGGGATGCTGGGGAACCTCACAAAGTTTTAGCTCCCTTATTACCTCTGTCCCCTACTGGAGAATGTGTCCTGACTGTAAATGATCTCTCTCTCCCTTTCCTTGTTGATACTGGAGCTTCTCTTTCTACAATCCACACCACTGACTTGCCTGAGGTTCCCCGATCTGGAAAATCTGTGTCTGCTCTTGGCATTACAGGGATCCCTACCTCTTTTCCCCTCTCAAAACCTTTGTCTGTTCAGGTCGGTCCCCTCTCTGAGGAGCATGCATTCCTCCTCTCTGATTCCACCCCTGCAAACCTTCTGGGACGGGACTTGCTATGCAAACTTGGCTGTTCTATTTACTGCTCCCCAGATGGTGTCTATCTGCAAATCCCTCAGTCTTCCTTATGTGATTCTGTAGCCTCCCTGCTGTCTGAAACTTCCCTCTCCACTCCGGTCCCTTGCTGTCCCTTAACTCTGTCCCTAGAGCACCTAATCTCTCAGGTTCCTTCTTCCCTATGGCCATCTCACCCATCTGAAGTGGGCCGATTTAAATACTGACCCAGTTCGGATTACTGTAGACAATTCCAAACCTCTGCCTCGCCTGTCTCAGTATCCTTTGAATCCTGAGGCAGAGGCTGGGATTGCTCCAGTTATATCTGCATTAAAAGAACAAGGAATTATTGTCCCTTGTTCCAGCCCCTGTAACACCCCTATCCTCCCAGTTCAAAAGGCTGGTGGCGATTTGTTCAAGACCTTCGAGCTATTAACCATATTGTCATACCTTCTTTTCCAGTGGTTCCTAACCCTGCTACAATACTAGCGTCTATTTCCCCCAAATGCAACCCACTTTAGAGTTGTAGATTTGTGCTCCGCTTTCTTCTCTGTCCCAGTTAACTCTGAATCCCAGTATCTCTTTGCCTTCTCCTACAAGGGTCAGCAATATACATGGACTACCCTTCCCCAGGGGTATACAGAGAGTTGATCCTATTTTTCTCAAGCCCTAGCCAGGGATCTTGCTGATCTGGTTTTCCCATCAGGATCCACACTGATCCAATATGTGGACGACTTACTCCTGTGCTCCCCCTCTCTGTCTGCCTCAGAAACTGATTCACTAACACTTCTCACAGCTTTAGCAAACAAGGGTCATAAGGCACAAAATTGCAGCTCTGCCAAACCTCTGTCACATACCTAGGCTTCCTTCTCTCCCAGGGCTCCCGTACACTCTATCCAGCCCAGGTACAAGCCATCCTTAGCTTTCCCCAGCCTTGCTCTCCACGCCAGGTCAGAAAATTCTTAGGCATGACAGGGTTCTGTAGGCAATGGATTCCCCAATATGCTTCTCTGGCTAAACCACTCCAAGAACTCACTTGATCCTCTGTACCTAACCCTATGCCATGGCCACTTGAAGCAAATGCTGCTTTCATCTCCCTTAAGCAGAATTTAGCCTCTGCCCCTGCCTTAGGGTTACCTAACTGTGACAAGACTTTTACCCTTTTCTGTCACAAACAATCTGCTTGTGCCCTCAGGGTTCTTACTCAGGAGCACGGTGACAGAAATCGCCCGGTGGCTTATTTTTCTGCAACCTTGGACCCTGTAGCCCAGGGTTTACCCCCTTGCCTACGCTGTAGCTGCTGCAGCGCACCTGGTTGAGATGTCTGAGTCCCTTGTCCTCCGCTCTCCTCTCACTCTCATGGTTCCCCATTCTGTGGAAACTCTCCTTCTGCAACACTGCTCACCTTTCCTCTGCTCACCTCACTAGGTATGAACTTTTGCTGCTTTCAGCCTCACATATCACTATGAAGCGCTGCTCCTGGTTAAACCCTGCTACTCTCCTTCCTTTACCTAGTGATGGTGAACCCCATGACTGCCTTGCAACTGTCTCCGCTATCGCTGTCCCGCGCCCCAACCTTTCAGATGTACCTCTCCCTAACTCTGACCTGGTATTATTCACTGATTGGGTCCTTTTATAGAAATGACCAAGGCCACCTTCTTGCAGGGTACGCTGTGGTCTCTCTGAGACCATAGAAGCTGCGCTCTTACCCTCTGTGACCTCTGCCCAGGTGGCTGAAATGATTGCTCTAACCTGTGCCTGCTTTCTAGCCAAGGGGCTCTCTGCCACTATTTTTACTGATTCTCGATATGCCTTTGGGGTTGTGCATGACTTTGGCACCCTCTGGCAGGCTCGAGGTTTTCTTACTTCTACTGGTATCCCTATCAAGAATGGCCCCTACATTGCCGCCCTCCTGTATGCAGTTTTACTACCGTCTGCCTTGGCAATTGTTAAGTGTACTGGCCACTCAGCGGCAGACACCAAGGTGGCAAAAGGTAATGCACTTGCTGATGCTGCTTCAAAACATGCCGCCACTATAAAACTTTCACCAGAAGCGTTTCTTGGTCCCCTCTCTGTCTCTGTAACGCCACCATCCCTGTCTCATCTCGCTCAGCTCCAGGATTCTGCCCCAGAAACAGAGACTCCTGGAGTGCTTTGGGTTGCTCTTTGCATTCAGATTCCCTTTGGCAATCACCCACTGGTACCTTTGTAGCCCCCCTCTCACTCTACCCATCTCTAGCTGCCCTGCTACATGGTGTTTCGCATGTCGGCAAGGAGGGGATGGTCTCTGCTATGAGTAAGGTGGGGTGGTGGGCTCCCCATTTCAGCTCCTTTGCAACCCGCCACTGTGCCGCTTGTGTTACTTGTCAAAGCCACAATGTAGGCAAATCTGTAAAAGTAACACAAGTTCCAGGGTTTGCCTCAAGCACCTTTCCTACACTGGCATCTGTACAAAATCAAGTTGCCAAAGTGTCAGAAATATGAATTCATTTTAGTTATAATATGTCTGTTTTCGGGTTGGATTGAAGCCTTTCCCTGTTGCAAAGCTGATTCATTGTCCGTTGCAAAATGTCTGTTAAACCACATTATCCCTACCAAGGGAATTCCTGCCACTTTGTCTAGTGACCAGGGAACACATTTTACTGGAAAAATTGTTCAACATCTAAACCAGGTATTACATGTCACCCACCTGTTGCACTGCCCTTACCATCCACAGAGTGCAGGGGCAGTTGAAAGGCGAAATGGTGTGCTTAAAAATAAGCTGGCAAAAATCTGTAGTTCCACAGGGTTAAACTGGCGAGCTGCTTTACCACTGGCCCTTATGGAAATTCAGTCATCCCCATCCCAGAGACACAAATTGAGTCCATTTGAAATCATCATGTCCTATGCGAACAATGGCTACTATTACCCCAGTCCCAGACCTAAACCTAACTCACAGCATGCTCCTCCAGTACTGCAAAGGGTTAATGCAAGCTGTGAGCTCCTTCCATTCGCAGGTGCAAGCAGCTTGGCCGACGGAACCCACCTCTGCTGCCTGTCACACTCTTGAGCCTGGTGATTGGGTCTACCTGCAGCACCACCTTCAGAAGCACTCCTTGGAACCCCAGTGGAAGGGTCCATACCAGGTACTGCTCACCACCCAGACAGCAGTGAAATTATCCGGCATCGCTGCATGGATCCGTGCCTCACAGTGTAAGCCAGCGCCACCTCAAGGGGACCAAGCACCTCTGCAAGACCACGCAGAACCAGCTTCAACCCCAGAAGACAGAGGAACAGCCTGCAATACCTTAAAATCTGCACTCTCGTAAGGGTTGCCAGAAGCAGAGGGTAAGCAGACAGCAGGACCCAACAAACTGCTGCCTGGTGGACGTAAAACCGTGACTGCGGTTCCCTCAAAAGGGGTTGTCGGAACCAGAAAGGGTCCTGCTTCCAACATGTGTCCTTTGAGAAGCTTAATCCTCAGCTACTGTGTCCTGAGGGTCTGGGGAATCCAGAGTGACAGTGACAATTCTTTCATCCAACAACAGGTGCAGATAGCCCAGATCCTGAATATTTCTAATTGCTGGGTCTGCAGCCACATCCCAGCTCACTCACAAGCTAGTATCCCCACCATGGCAATCCCTTTGAATTCCTCAGAGCTTGCTGGAGAACCCTATCCACTTAAAAGGACATGGAACGAAAATGACACTTGAGGGCTGGGAAAAACATATGTTCCTAAACTTATAAGTGTGGTGAAAGAAAAGGGCCACTGGTGCTGGGTGTGTAATGGGACAGGGCTGAATCTAGGGAGGAGCAGCTGTCTCCAATACATCATGTCCCATGGTGTATGGGACTATCCAAACAAGGTTGGAGAATGGCAAACCGGGTATGGAAAGATAAACTTCCTCTCAACCTGGGACCAAACCAAAGATTCAATCTCTTGCTCCCCCTACAGCCTCCCTGAGAAAAACAGCACCATCTACAAATGTCATGTGAATGCTACCTCTTCTTCTCCCCAGTGAAAATCATCCTGTGCCCTTTGGGGGATACTATTCGTAAATTCTTACATGTCAAAGGGTTGCAGTCAACCCTTCCCAGCTTTAATGGGACATCATTGGGTTTGTGGGGAAAATGCTTACACTGTGTTACCAGCAAATTGGTCAGGTATCTGTTATCCTGCTCAGCTTTTCCCACAATTCCAGGTGCTTCAATCCCTCCCATGAAATCGGTTCCGTAATTTCAGGCGAAAAAGGAGGGACTTGCCAGATGCTAAATGGTATGTGGATAACATAAGCCCCCGAACTTGGGAAGAAGCTGTTGGCATTTCTTTAGTCCCAGTAGGGGGGGTAATCCACCATGCAAAAAGGCTTTTAAGGTTACAAGCGGTGGTTGAGATCATGGCCAATGAAACAGGAGAGAGCTTAAAAGCTCTAGCCAAAGAAGCAGGAGCAGTCGACAAGTGGCCCTCCAAAACCGTCGGGCATTAAATATAATACTGGCAGCCAAAGGAGGGACCTGTGCTCTAATTGGAACAGAATGCTGTGTATACATACCTGATAATACTAATGAGGTAATAAATCGTGCTAGCCATCTGGAGCAAATTGCATACCTTCCCCACGAAGAACCAAGTTCCTCATGGAAATGGATAAGTAACTTATTCAATTTCTCTAGTCTGGGAAACTGGTTGTTTCAAGGAATCCTGACTATCCTATTTGGAATTCTAATAATCTTTGTGTGTTTTCAACTGATTTCTTGTTGTATCCAAAACTGCACAAAACACACCATCCATCAGGTTACCCCTAACCAGAGTGCTAATCTAATGTTGTTAAATGTCACCAGTGAAAGTAATAAAGAACAATTGATGTGTGGAATCCAGTAAGTCATTGGTCATGGGCGTAGCCTTGACCAAAAACGGGGGATTGTGGAAGTATAACATTGTATAAGTATAACGTTGTATAAGGGGACATGCTGGATACATTGTATATGAGAGGGCATGCCAAAATGTTACAAAGTAGCTGAGGGAGCACGCATAGGGACAGTTAGCTTTTGAATGGAGAAGCAATTAAGATAGAGCCAGCACATCTAAGAAGCAGGCATCAGAATGGAAGGTGTGAAGGGCAATTAGTTAACTTAACTGGAAGCTGTTAAAGGAGATTGTTAAGGGTGGCAGGTAATTGAAGATACGTGACTGGTCTCAGGGATCTCAAAGGGTGGTGACTAAAATCTTTTTCTTCTTTTGTCTGTAACTTCTCTGTAACTTGTTCTCCAAAAAACTGTATAAATTAAAAGACACAAGCCCCACTCGGGGGGCTCACTTCTAAATGTATTAGCAGAGCAGCTTTGCTAATAAAACAGAGTGGTCTGATAAATTGTGAGTCTGAGTCAAACTTTGACAGATGGAGGAAGGGATGTTGGAGGGTTGTAGAAAGCAACTGGAAGAGTTAGTGAGGATATCTGCACTCCTGACCAATGAAGTGTATCTGCCACTTGTGGCCCAGGTTTATTAGAACTAGGGCTGCTTTTCGAAGATCAGATAGCAGTGGTAGCTAGGGCTATGGCACTGGAGTATTACTGGCTCCCTGTGTGATTAATTGCTCAACAGGCAAATTGCATTCTGCACTAGCTTATGTTTCAGAGGGCCAGGTGGCCTAGTGAGTAGCACACCCAGTATCTCCCCTTACTGGGAAGACCTTTCAGTCCTGTCCCTCACCTGATAATGTGGAGAGTTAACTGTGTGTGTGTGTGTGTGTGGTTAAATTTTGGGAGTTGCCTAAAGCCCATGAAAACAGGCACATCGGTAATTGATAAAATAAATAAAAATGTAAATGCAATTTTGCATTTTATATTTCATTCTTAAGATTTTCATGAAAGTACAAAGCTTTTTTTCCTGTTAACGCTTGGCTTATCTTGTGAAGTTTGGCTTAGAGACCAGAACGTGTTGCTCACACATGATCTGAACTAGAGGTAATGCTTCAACACACATAATCTATTCTTGCATAATTAGGGTTGCGATATTTCAAGTTCTCAAATAGAGGACACTGCTGGGGAAGAGGGAGGGGGATCTGGAAGGGTGAGGGGTACAATTTCTATTGTACAGTTTCTTTCTACCACCCTTACTTCTGCACTGCTGCTAGCGGCGGTGCTGCCTTCAGAGTTGGGCGCCCGGCCTGCTGCCCAGGTCTGAGGGCAGCACCGCCACCAGAAGCAGCACAGAAGTAAGGGTGGCAATACCATACTTCCTGGACGCTTGTTCATATGTCAAGTCTGCCCGGACAGAGATCGGAGGACCAAAAAAGATGTCATGTCTGGGGAACTGGTCATAGGCACTTACTCCGTGGGCACTCCAGCCCTGGAGCACCCACGGGAAAAAAAATAGCGGGTGCTCAGCACCTGCTAGCAGCCCTGTGGTTCAGCTCCTCCCTCCCAGCGCCTCCCACCTGCCACAATCAGCTGTTCAGTGACGTTCAGGAGGTGCTGGGAACTAACCGGGACTACTTCAGTTGGGCCAACTGGAGTTTGGACCCTGCAGGAATTTCTCTTTAGGAACCTGTGACAGCACTTGATGCAAGTGACTCAAACAATTTATTCAAAACCAAGCATTATTTAGTCTTTCACCCAATGGTACAAAGGGTACAGGGCCAGCTTATAAAACAAGAGTCATACATGCATTTCCTTACCTGTGCTTTAACCTAGCTTTCAATAGCTCAAGGCAGGACATCTTATTCTCCACCTGGGTTGGGAGAAAACAGCCTGCACTTTTTACAGCATGCTCCCTCTATCGCTAAGTAAATCTTAGCAGCCTGTCAGCTTTCAAAGACATGCTGGAAAGCCTAACCCACACCTGCTCCCTTTTCCAGGGTCTTTGAGGTTTAAGAGGCCTGGATGGAGCCTCCTAGATCTCCCCCCAGTTGATGGACCAGCCATTCTTATCTTAACTCCTTTGAAGCTGTCTTATCTGTTTCAGAGTGTTAGCCTGTATCCGCAAAAACAAGGCGGAGTCCTTGTGGCACCACCTCTGTTTTCTCATCTGTGTCATCTGTCCTGCTTGGTTCCTTACCAGCCCCGTTACAGCCTCCTTTGATTTAATCCTATGCTTCCAGTCAGGTAGCAATACAAAATGGAACAAGGACACCGAATTACACATAGTATCTATTATTATAATAATGCAGATATCTCCCAGTTGATCAGCAATGATGCCACATAAAACTTGTATTGTTCTATCAGTTCAGAGAACTGCTAATGATTTTGTTTCTACAGTCCCTCCTGTGACAGCACTAAAATTGCATCTGATATAAAAGGACGGGTTTTTTTCCACCACTGTGTTAAACATTCTGCTGATTTTTTTTTTTATTTTAAATCACAAATTATTTGTCTTGTGACTTCAGCCTCTGTGAAAGCTGCAGGGTTGGCAGCCCTAGGGACTGAAAGCACTGTATTTCACATAAAGAAAAGGAGTACTTGTGGCACCTCAGAGACTGACTAATTTATTTGAGCATAAGCTTTCGTGACCTACAGCTCACTTCATCGGATGCATACTGTGGAAAGTACAGAAGATCTTTTTATACACACAAACAATGAAAAAATGGGTGTTTACCACTACAAAAGGTTTTCTCTCCCCCCACCCCACTCTCCTGCTGGTAATAGCTTATCTAAAGTGATCGCTCTCCTTACATTGTGTATGATAATCAAGGTGGGCCATTTACAGCACAAATCCAGGGTTTAACAAGAATGTCCGGGGGGGGGGGAGATGGTAGGAAAAAACAAGGGGAAATAGGTTACCTTGCATAATGACTTAGCCACTCCCAGTCTCTATTCAAGCCTAAGTTAATTGTATCCAATTTGCAAATGAATTCCAATTCAACAGTCTCTTGCTGGAGTCTGGATTTGAAGTCTTTCTGTTTGTAATGCAACTTTCATGTCTGTAATCACGTGACCAGAGAGATTGAAGTGTTCTCCGACTGGTTTATGAATGTTATAATTCTTGACATCTGATTTGTGTCCATTTATTCTTTTACGTAGAGACTGTCCAGTTTGACCAATGTACATGGCAGAGGGGCATTGCTGGCACACGATGGCATATATCACATTGGTGGATGTGCAGGTGAACGAGCCTCTGATAGTGTGGCTGATGTTATTAGGTCCTGTGATGGTGTCCCCTGAATAGATGTGGGCACAGTTGGCAACGGGCTTTGTTGCAAGGATAGGTTCCTGGGTTAGTGATTCTGTTGTGTGGTATGTGGTTGCTGGTGAGTTGCTTCAGGTTGGGGGGCTGTCTGTAGGCAAGGACTGGCCTGTCTCCCAAGATTTGTGAGTGTGTTGGGTCATTCTTCAGGATAGGTTGTAGATCCTTAATGATGCGTTGGAGGGGTTTTAGTTGGGGGCTGAAGGTGACGGCTAGTGGCGTTCTGTTATTTTCTTTGTTAGGCCTGTCCTGTAGTAGGTGACTTCTGGGAACTCTTCTGGCTCTATCAATCTGTTTCTTCACTTCCGCAGGTGGATATTTGTTAGCCGACGGCCAAGGATGTTTGGTGAGGTGCCAGCTATGCCCGTTTATACTATCCGTGACTTTAACCGCTAGGACGCACTGTCCCTTCGCGGCGGGCAGCCCGGGCTAGGCTGACAGATGCCCCAAGGTCCTAACCACCCGTGACTTTAACTGCTAGAGCTCAGAGCTCCTTCGCAGCGGGCAGTCAATACTGACTGACAGGTGCCCCAATGGCAGCACTAAGAGCCTCTCCACACCCGTGACTTTAACTGCTAGAGCTCAGAGCTCCTTCGCAGCGGGCAGCCAGGATTCACTGACAGGTGCCCCAAGAGTTTGCCCCGTGGAGGCAGCACAACTCAACGCTAGGCTCTTAGTACTCTCACCTAATGGCCAGGCTTTAGAGCCAAAACGGCTGAGGTTCTTTAATTGTGTTGGCTGCTTTACAGTAAACCAGAGAAAACAAGTCAGGCTTATGCACAAATGGTTACCAAAATTTATTAAGCTAGATTCTAATCATATGGTTACAAAATTGCTAGTGCCTACTTATTTAAATGTAGAGATGTTACACACACACACACACACACACAAAGTTACAAAACTGAAGCCACAATCCCAAAGGAAGAAAACAAAGTATAGAGCTCTATTTCAAAATATGTGTACACTAAAGATAGGAGATCAGGTGTGGGTGCTTCTTACCCTCCTTGCATCTCTCGATTCCAGCGGTGCCAAGCCAGGATCGGTCACTCAATTCCGCGGAAAGACGAATAAGGGACAAGGCGTAGGGACCCTCTTAGCTGCAGAAGCCTTGGGAGGCTGTCACTTATCTGACCAGCAGATAGATAGTGAAAAGCACTCAAATCATGGTGCTGTAGGTCCCCTACTTATACCTCTGTACTCCTTTATTCTCTTTCTCCTTTCTTATGCCAAATTGAGGCTGGTCTGTCTGGGTGACGCCAGCTTTCGCAAGAGTAGCTTACACTTGCAAGGGAGAGAAACAATAAGTGTCGACTACTGGACACTTCTTTTATCAGGGTAAATATTTTCCCACCTAGGATGTTGGTGTGTGTGCATCACGCTATTTAGTAGGGGCTAAGAGCCACGTCTGTCACAGGGCCTCTGCCTGCTGTGAGCTTAATCGTTGTATCTGCTCCCAGAGGCACATTGTAGCAGCACACCTGTGCTTTCACAGCTTCAAAGGCTGTGCTGGAATATATGTCAAGTGCCCTGTTCCGGCTTCCTCCTGTGTTTCCAGCAATGCTGGTCTGAGGGGGGGGGGGAGGGGGCTGGCTGTCTGGCTACAATATTGTAGTTGCAAGAATGCTTGATAGAGATCTTGTAGGTGTCTGTCTCTGTCTGAGGGGTTGGAGCAAATGCGGTTGTATCGCAGAGCTTGGCTGTAGACGATGGATCATGTGGTGTGGTCAGGGTGAAAGCTGGAGGCATATAGGTAGGAATAGCGGTCAGTAGGTTTCCGGTATAGAGTGGTGTTTATGTGACCATTGTTTATTAGCACTGTAGTATCCAAGTGTGTGGACTGGACCAGGCTGAGGTTAATGGTGGGATGGAAATTGTTGAAATCATGGTGGGATTCCTCAAGGGCTTCTTTTCCATGGGTCCAGATGATGCTGTCATCAATATAGCGCAAGTAGAGTAGGGGCGTTAGGGGACGAGAGCTGAGGAAGCGTTGTTCTAAGTCAGCCATAAAAATGTTGGCATACTGTGGGGCCATGCGGGTACCCATAGCAGTGCCGCTGATCTGAAGATATACATTGTCCCCAAATGTAAAATAGTTATGGGTAAGGACAAAGTCACAAAGTTCAGCCACCAGGTTAGCCGTGACATTATCAGGGTTAGTGTTCTTGACAGCTTGTAGTCCATCTTTGTGTGGAATGTTGGTGTAGAGGGCTTCTACATCCATAGTGGCCAGGATGGTGTTATCAGGAAGATCACCGATGGATTGTAGTTTCCTCAGGAAGTCAGTGGTGTCTCGAAGATAGCTGGGAGTGCTGGTAGCGTAGGGCCTGAGGAGGGAGTCTATATAGCCAGACAATCCTGCTGTCAGTGTGCCAATGCCTGAGATAATGGGGCCCCCAGGATTTCCAGGTTTATGGATAGAATATCCCAGGTCAGGGTTCCAGGGGTGTATCTGTGCGGATTTGATCTTGTGCTTTTTCAGGGAGTTTCTTGAGCAAATGCTGTAGTTTCTTTTGGTAACTCTCAGTGAGATCAGAGGGTAATGGCTTGTAGAAAGTGGTGTTGGAGAGCTGCCGAGCAGCCTCTTGTTTATATTCCGACCTATTCATGATGACAACAGCACCTCCTTTGTCAGCCTTTTTGATTATGATGTCAGAGTTGTTTCTGAGGCTGTGGATGGCATTGTGTTCTGCACGGCTGAGGTGGTGGGGCAAGTGATGCTGCTTTTCCACAATTTCAGCCCATGCTCGTCGGCGGAAGCACTCTATGTAGAAGTCCAGTCTGCTGTCTCGACCTTCAGGAGAAGTCCACCTAGAATCCTTCTTTTTGTAGTATTGGTAGGGAGGTCTCTGTGGATTAGTATGTTGTTCAGAGGTGTGTTGGAAATATTCCTTGAGTCGGACACAAACTTCCTCGTAGCTGGACTTTTCTAAAACTAGACAAGCCATTTACAACACACACTTTGCTTCTCTACAAAAGAAAAAGGACACTAAACTACTACATGCCACAAGGGGCCACAGCAATGGTTCCCTGAACCCACCCAGCAATACTGTTAACCTATCCAACTATACTCTTAGGACAGCTGCTTCTGCTGGGCTATCTCGGGGCCTCTCCTTCTGCCCCTCCACCCCCACGAACATGATACAGTTCTGTGGTGACCTAGAATCCTATTTTCAACATCTCCGACTAAAGGAATATTTCCAACACACCTCTGAACAACATACTAATCCACCTTACTAATCACGAAAGCTTATGCTTATGCTCAAATAAATGTGTTAGTCTCTAAGGTGCAACAAGTACTCCTCATTCTTCTTAGAAGGCTTGTCTCTGGAAACCTTGGGTGGCTAAGATGCCAGAGGAATTATGCTGGCTCCCACCCTCTTAATATAAAATTTTGCATCGGAATTTTGAAGATACTGTAGACTAAATGCTGTGGGAGGTTGAAGCATTCCTTCCTCATTATAGCTGACCTTTAGGTAGGCCTCAGTTACTAACAATATTCCCTCTAAATTTCCTTTGTACTAAGTGGGCTACAAATGCTATCGAACACTACATTTGTGTCCTGGGGCAAGCTTACACTTTTTTTTTTTTTTTGAAGTCTTCTTACTGTACTAATCTGGCCTGCATGTGAGGGGGTGTGCATAAGGGGGAGGGAGTGTGAAAGGGGTGTGCACCGGGAGTAGGAGTGTGCGCATGTGTGTACAGAGAGCTGCCCTAAGGTGCCCCTCAGTATCATACATTAGTTTCCATCACTGCCATTTGTGGGGTCCTAGAGGAAAGCGATTAGCTCTGTAGTAGGCAGCCCTAGCAGCCTGGCCAGGAGTCCGTGTGTGGATGGTGGGGTGTGGTGTCTGACTGCACCTCCCCCAGGCCAGGGATTTCAGAGCCCCAAGCTGGACGCGCTCAGGATGGGGCCCAGGCTGCAGCTCCCATTGGCAGCAGCAACCGCTGAGTGGAAACCAACTGCTGGGCGGCGTGCGGCAGTGCTATGGCACTATCAGGCCGCAGCTCCGGAGTCTCCACTGTCCTGGGGTGGTACCACAGCCCATCCAGGCCTTCACCTGAACTCCTGTACAAGGGGTATTCAGGTGCCTTGTCTCCTCCCAGCCAGACTGAGCGTGTCCCTGAGACTAGAAACGCTTCCACTCCTCCCACAGCAAGGAGATGGGCCACGGCTGGGGAGAGCAGTTCAGGGTCTTAAAGGGCCACACCATGTCCCTGATGGGGCTGCACAGAAAAGACGTGAGTGGAACTGTTTTTGACAAGATTGCTGCATGGCCGTGCGTGCACACAGTTGATAGAGTACTGGTTATTTAAAGCCCTCATCCTGAAATGAATTCCATGCAGTTAGATCCATTTGAAGCCCATTGAAACCAGTGGGGATCTGCATGGGCACAGGGATCCATGGCCGGGGGTGCTGGAGCAGTTTTTTTTATAGTGGGGTGCTGAGAGCCATTGAACCAAACTGTAAACTCTGTATATGATAGAAACCACTTCAAGCCAGGGGGTGCGGCAGCACCCCTAATTCCAGCACCTATGCCCATGGAACTCTTTGCAGGATTGCGGCCTAAGACTCTGGAGAAAAATGTGTATTTTTTAGTTCCTAAATTCAATGCATGCAAATGACTTGATAAGATAAAGCCACTGGTCAGTAATCAAACACAGAGAAATTGGAGTAATTGCATGCAAGTATATTCATCTGACAGTCATGTGGCCTTTAATACTTGGTTGTACAGTTGAGAGCTTTCTTTGCTCGCCATGTGCATTACAATACTGTGAACTTAGGCATTTCTACACGGATGCACTCTTGCTTCCAAAATGCTTGGGACTGTATGTAACAGGAGGAGTTTTAGATCATCTGAGTACACTAAGGGTTTTTTTTGTTTTGTTTTTAATATATCTCTTTTGACTGTGCATTACAGCAGCTTATTGTAGAATTGTTAGATACATAGCATAATGAGTATACATAGCATCGTGCAGAAAGCAAACTGTGCCATTTAACAAGCTCTTTGCTCCAAAGGGCTTGTAGTTTAAGGCCCCCACTGGGACAGTACAGAACAATCCAAAACCAAGGACAGAGAAGTTGATGTGTAAAATGAGAGCTGTGTATTTAGGAAGAAATTTTGGTGGTGTGGTTTTTGCTAGAATGTTGTGATTATGTTAAGTTACTGAACACAGTAAATGCTGGTAAAAATAATTTTTTTTTAGTCAGGCTTATTTAGAGACCGATTCTACTTCTAGCTGAACCAGAGTAAATCTGAAGTAAGTTGAACTGAAGCCAATGGAGATATTTGAGGCTAAGGACATGTATACACTTCAAACTTTTACTGATGCAAGTTATGTTGGCATTAAAGCATCTATATATTGCTTGCGATTGTGCATTCTTGGCTCTTCGCAGTGGTGCTGCACATACTCACCAGGAAGTGGTTGTTTTGATGCACAGTGCAGTGCGTCATGGATAGGTATCCCAGTGTGCAACTTGCCGCCATCCAGTGCACTGTCTTTTTTGGGAAATTTAGACAGTGCTTGGTGGGGCAGAAACACAGGGGTGACGGGGACTGATTTCACCAGACATATCAGGTCCTTTGATGGCACTGTGCATTTTGATGGATTTCTGTTAAGCTTACATTATAAGTCGTTGCCATCTGTATGTTAATCTGTTGGCTAGGATACGATGTACACATTTAATTGTTAGTAACAACCACAATCGCAGTTTTGCTTTTGCTCTTATTAAATGGATTGCTGGCTCTGTTTGAATCAATGCCTTACTGTTCTTAACATTGAGTGAGAGTTGAATGTTGGGTTTTTTAAAATCAGTATATATACGTGTGGCAGGGTGGCTTAAACTACTACAGGCCCAAAGAATGGGGGCGTGATCAAATAAGTTGGAGAACCACTGGTTTACCTGGCCCTGCAGTTTGCGGGCCTGTTAAGAGGTGGTGCATATCTGTGAATATAACACTGACAATGCACCTCTTAATTTTGTCATGCTTGCTGTAAATTTTATAACTATTATACTGTTTGTCACTGATCCTGTGTTGTCACAGAGTACAATAACAAGTAAGTGCATGCTATCACTACTGCCAGGCATTCTGCAGCAATATATTGGGAACTATTAAGATGAATTATTTTCCAATCAGGAGCTTTGGGTAATGAAAACGCTTCATAAATTCTGTGCAAATTAAAAGCAAATACATTAAAACCTTAAGAAATGTATGGAACTTTTCTTAAAGAAGGGGAAGGAATATTCATGTCCATTTTAGTTATACACACTGACCTGTGAGAGCCAGAGCTGATGTGTATATGTGAAGCTGTGATTGTCCTTACTGTCCCCTGGTGTGGAGTGGTAGGGGTAGGGATGCAGACCCTGATGGCATGTGCACGCGCACACATCAACACGCTTAACTACTCACTTCCCCCAAAATATGTAGTATTCAGTCTGTTTATATGGGAGTTGGGTGAGGAGCCATTTCAGCATATGTATGACTTATTAAAAGACCAATTTTAAGTAGAACTGTGTCCTAAACTGCTTTATGGTGTTGTACCCAAACATTGCATTTCAATGGGGGATTCAATTTCTTTTATAGGAACAGTTTCAGAGTAGCAGCTGTCTTAGTCTGTATTCGCTGTACTCACTGTACTTCAGTGAGCTGTAGCTTACAAAAGCTTATGCTCAAATAAATTTGTTAGTCTTTAAGGTGCCACAAGTACTCCTTTTCCTTTTTATAGGAACAGCCTTCTTAAACTCTTACTAGTCCACAGAAGTAGTCTGTAGTCCTGCAAATGGTCCCATTGTCTTCAATGGGATTGATCAAATGATTTAGGGTTTACAGGATTAGGTTCCAAGTTTGTCAGTTGTTCTGGACAAAACTGACAATGCCTGAGCTGTCCGATCAGAAGGAGCTTCATTCGAATAAAGGTGGGCAGGTGTCTGGAAAGTCTTAGTTCCGTTGCGAAGATGTGGAACATATTTTTCAGCTTTCAGAGTAACAGCCGTGTTAGTCTGTATTCGCAAAAAGAAAAGGAGGACTTGTGGCACCTTAGAGACTAACCAATTTATTTGAGCATGAGCTTTCATGTAGCTCACGAAAGCTCATGCTCAAATAAATTGGTTAGTCTCTAAGGTGCCACAAGTCCTCCTTATATTTTTCAGCAAAATTCTTGGCAGATTCCTGAGGCAGCTGGTTTAAGGCCATCATTGTCCGGCATTATAATCTTCACTTATAATTCTCTCATCCACAAAGCTGGAAAACTAGGCACTTGTTTTCTTTGTTTTGCTGCTCCAGTTCCAGTTAACAAAATGCATGTTAGACTAGTTTGGCTGCAAAGAAGAATTCTATGTACACTGGGGACAACTCCTGATTCCTATCAGGCTGCAGAACTGGGCTGACATCACAATCCAAAAATTCTCTGGTCAGTGCAAGCAGAGGCATTCCTCTAATGTTTTGGACTTGATGTGATATAGTATGGATGTCATGGATAATTCAGACCAATGGGGAGAAACCGAATCAAAAACATTGTTTAAACACCTTCCATCCCCCCACTTCCCTCTTGAGGACTCCTGATCAACGTAACAGCGTAATACATATGCTAACAAACTTAAACAAAGCCTATGTTTAAGTTTGTTAGCATATGTATTGTGCTGTTAAAGCCAAATAAAGAATGAATGCGCTCCCGGGTTAGCCATGTTCTGCTCCTTTAAGTAGCAGAGCGCAGCCGCACCCACCCCCTCAGGTAGCGGCGGGGTTAGCGCCAAGTCTTTCTGGTACCCTTTACCTGCTAAAAATTTCTTGCCCGTACTGTGTACTGGCGGGTACTGCCCTACTTGCACTCTTGGGTTTAAGGCTTCCCCAGGTGGTCCATCTAGGTGGACTCACTGCAGGAAGCTCCCGGTGTCAACAGGGGTGCTGAATGCACTGAGTTCAGAACCAGGAAGCGCTGAAGCCGAAGAGGCTTCTTGCCCTGGTGAGTGTGCCCTGTGGGGGGGAGACGCTGCACTAGAGTCCTGACTGACTTCATTCAGAGCACTGAGACTGTGATTCAATGACCACATACATCACACAATAATATTAATGGCCAGTGTGTTACCAGTTTGCATACAACGCCTTACGTGACATCTTTTAGATACAGTTTATGACAACAGTGAGCTGTGGCCAGGAGTGTGTAAGACCTGATGAGTTATGGTATGGTGTGTCCTCGGCCAGTTGGCATCTGCAGGGCTCTTGTGTCACAAGTATGTGACTTAAACAGCTAATGTCCTATGGCTCAATTGTTCTCACATGGGTTATTCTTCTAGAGACTATAAACTCTATACAGGTTTCAGAGTAACAGCCGTGTTAGTCTGTATTCGCAAAAAGAAAAGGAGTACTTGTGGCACCTTAGAGACTAACCAATTTATTTGAGCATGAGCTTTCGTGAGCTACAGCTCACTTCATCAGATGCATACCGTGGAAACTGCAGCAGACTTTATATATACACAGAGAATATGAAACAGTACCTCTCTAAGGTGCCACAAGTACTCCTTTTCTTTTTGCAAACTCTATACAGTTGCACTTCTGCAGTGTCCTTCGCACTGTTCCATCAGAGGGCTCCCTGCTACTAGCTGCTCTGGCAGAATTCGCAAAAAGAAAAGGAGTAACTTGTGGCACCTTAGAGACTAACCAGTTTATTTGAGCATGAGCTTTCGTGAGTTACAGCTCACTTCATCGGATGCGTACCGTGGAAACTGCAGCAGACTTTATATACACACAGAGAATATGAAACAATACCTCCTCCCACCCCACTGTCCTGCTGGTAATAGCTTATCCAAAGTGATCATCAAGTTGGGCCATTTCCAGCACAAATCCAGGTTTTCTCACCCTCCATCCCCATACACACACAAACTCACTCTCCTGCTGGTAATAGCTCATCCAAAGTGACCACTCTCCCTACAATGTGCATGGTAATCAAGGTGGGCCATTTCCAGCACAAATCCAGGTTTTCTCACCCCCTCCCCTTTTTTTCCCCAGGGACACACGCGCACACACGCGCGCACACGCGCGCACACACACACACACACACTCTCCTGCTGGTAATAGCTCATCCAAACTGACCACTCTCCAAGTTTAAATCCAAGTTAAACCAGAACGTCTGGGGGGTGGGGGGGTAGGAAAAAACAAGGGGAAATAGGCTACCTTGAATAATGACTTAGCCACTCCCAGTCTCTATTTAAGCCTAAATTAATAGTATCCAATTTGCAAATGAATTCCAATTCAGCAGTTTCTCGCTGGAGTCTGGATTTGAAGTTTTTTGTTTTAAGATAGCGACCTTCATGTCTGTGATTGCGTGACCAGAGAGATTGAAGTGTTCTCCGACTGGTTTATGAATGTTATAATTCTTGACATCTGATTTGTGTCCATTTATTTACATGGGAAAACCTGGATTTGTGCTGGAAATGGCCCATCTTGGTCATCATGCACATTGTAGGGAGAGTGGTCACTTTGGATAAGCTATTACCAGCAGGACAGTGGGGTGGGAGGAGGTATTGTTTCATGGTCTCTGTGTGTATATAATGTCTTCTGCAGTTTCCACGGTATGCATCCGATGAAGTGAGCTGTAGCTCACGAAAGCTCATGCTCAAATAAATTGGTTAGTCTCTAAGGTGCCGCAAGTACTCCTTTTCTTTTTGTGAATACAGACTAACACGGCTGTTACTCTGAAATCTGGCAGAATTGGCAGTGGATTTGAACCATAGATCAAGAGAGCATGGGGGGAGAAATCTGGCAAAGCAAGAGCCATCCTTATGGAGGCTTGGTAACTCTGTGTTGCCTTCTGGCCTATGCTCCCTTTCAGAGCAACACTGCAATGGGCTGTCCCTGATCCACCTCGGTGGGTGGGTTGCATAACTCGGAGTGGGAGGCTTTCTGCCCCTAAGAATGATACTCGGAGCAATAGCACACACTTTTCCTCAATAAACGTCTACAGAAAAGAAATTAAGCATCAAAAGCAAATACCCTTCCCTAAGCAGAGCTTTACCTCGAAAAGGAAGAAATGCCAGAGACTCCATGATATCCACTCATAGAATCATAGAACGTTAGGTTTGGAAGAGACCTCGGGAGATCGTCTAGTCCAAACCCCTGCTCAAAGCAGAACCAACCCCAGCTAAATCAGTGCCTACAGCACCTGGGATTCCCAGGAGGTCAACCATCCAAGTACTAGCCAGGCCCGGGACGGTTTACCTTCCGAGATCGCACGGGATCGAGGGCATTTGGTCTGGTTAGGGCACTATGACATTGCAACTGCTATTGACTTTATGTGGAAGGTGCTCAGATACTGTGGTGATAGAATGAGTTTCTGTGAAGTTTTTCTTCTTTTCCACTCATGGAGATAGAGAGGATGATTTGGCCCATGCTAGTGACAGATGCAAGTCACATCACTTAATGCACTGCTGGAAGTGCTGAGACACAATGGCAATGAATGTGTTAAGATCCTATATAGAACAGAACTTGGAAAAATCACATTGCTGCTATTAACTTCTCTTGTTACATGCATAGAGTTTATTTCCAATAGTTGGCAGCATAAGATAGTAAGAAGCAAGAGTTAAAATCAGTTTGTCTTAATCTTGCTTTTACATGCATCTAGTTCTGCTGGATTTGTTCCAGCATATTGGCTTGTTATATTTTAGAAAGAGCGTTCACAATGCAACTGCAAGGTGGTGTTACGGCTGTCTTTTGAAACAAAGATATCGGTGCTGTATATCACACTGATATCGGCTCTGTTATCACCCAACATAACCCATCTTGTACAAAATACATCATAATTGTGCCATAATCGTATCATTGTGAAGAATATGGGGTGCAGTGTCACACCCTATATTTCATTTACCTATTCAAAACAAGACAACACACACAAGTTGTTGTCACGCTCTCTGAAGAGGCTGTCGACCGAGGGCAGACTGTCAAGAAGCAGGGCAGAGATTCCCGAACTGGCTGTGTTCTATAATTAAGTTTCACCACCCCAACAACAAATGTTACTCCTAACACACTATAACAGTCTTACTATGGCGTCACAGACAATCCACTTCGGCATTCCAATCTATCTTTCTTGTCACCCAGGCAAGTGATGGTGGTTATACACCAAATATTTGGTTGTTCCCATTCCCAAGAGACCAGTCACTTGCCCCAAGTCAACTTCTACATTAATCTCCCACAAGCACAACGCTTGTAGCCAATCCTACAGTAAACTAACTAAGGATTTATTAACCAAGAAAAGAAATGGGAGAGTTATTGCAAGGTTAAAGCAGGCAAGAATATATACACAAATGAGTTACGTTCTATGGTTTCAAAAGGTGACAGAGATATAGTAATCTGCCAGCTCTGAATGTCGTTTAGGGCTATCCCAGGTGGACCCTGGGGATCTCTGCTTTTGTTTCATAGCTGTGAGAGTCCAAACAGCAAAAGAGATGAAAAATTTATTGACCTCTACTTTTATTTTGTTCTTCCAGAATTCAAGCTGATGGGATGAGCCTCTTTGCACATAGCTTCTTCATGGGAGTAAGGGGCAATTAACAGTCTTTGTATTGTGATATCCCATAATGGTCCATTTAGTCTTGATAGGCCTTCGTGATGGACAGGAGACGATCCCTCCTGACTGGGTTCACAGTTTCAGAGCAAACATTTTTTTTATAGTTACAAAGCGAAAACTTAAATATTACCAAAAAGAAAAGGAGTACTTGTGGCACCTTAGAGACTAACCAATTTATTTGAGCATAAGCTTTCGTGAGCTACAGCTCAGATGAAGTGAGCTGTAGCTCACGAAAGCTTATGCTCAAATAAATTGGTTAGTCTCTAAGGTGCCACAAGTACTTTTCTTTTTGTGAATACAGACTAACAGGGCTGCTACTCTGAAACCTTAAATATTACTTTGTAGCATGTGATACAGATATAAGTGAGATCAATGCATGTGGTAACTTACAAGCATTCCATAAAGTCTGAACACTAAACACATTATAAGTCCAATACCTATCTTAACTTTACTAACACACAAAGTGAATTAAACTGGTTTCCAGCAATAAATTTGTCAGGGGTTGGCTGAGGTCTAAAGCCTTGGCAAGAGCTGTCACCTGGTCCTCCAGCCTCACAGTTATACTAAAAATCGTTATGAAATTCACAGAACAATTTAAAAAAAAGGTTGAAATTGCTAAGTGACAGCAGTGTAGGTAGCAGAAGTTACCACCTATGCACCAGACTGAGTTTTTAAATGTGAACCTATTTAGCTATGTATTTCACAACAGCAAAAGGGCTTAAATCGCCAGGGATCACCTCCCGTACAAGGCCAAGCAGGTTGAAAACCCACTCCCTACAGACTCCAGTGAGAGACTGCTGAATTGGAATTAATTTGCAAACTGGATACAATTAACTTAGGCTTCAATAGAGACTGGGAGTGGATGGGTCATTACACAAAGTGAAACTATTTCCCATGTTTATTTCCCCCCCCCCCCCCCCCGGCGGTTCCTCCAATGTTCTTGTCAGCTGCTGGAAATGGCCCACCTTGATTATCACTACAAAAGGTTCTCCCCTCCCCCCCCCCCCCCCGCTCTCCTGCTGGTAATAGCTCACCTTAAGTGATCACTCTGGTTACAGTGTGTATGGTAACACCCATTGTTTCATGTTTTCTATGTATATAAATCTCCCCACTGAATGCATCCGATGAAGTGAGCTGTAGCTCACGAAAGCTTATGCTCAAATAAATTTGTTAGTCTCTAAGGTGCCACAAGTACTCCTTTTTATGTCTGTTAAGATGAGCCATCCTGGAATGGTTCAAATTGTAAAATTCATTAATTTCAAGTAATATTTAAATAAAAATTTACTTAAAATTGGGAAAACATTAGTGAGTTATTCCTTTCTGTTCACCTTATATACTGCTTTTGCTCAGACTTTCTAGAAAAAGTCAGCTTTGATCAAAGGCCAAACATGGAAAAACTTTAGCACAGAGACGAAACTTTCAGAAAGTTAAGAGCACTGAATATGGGGAGATGATACTGCAAGTCATTTAGCGATCCTATCTAGAATGGGTTTTGCCAGGTGCCGGCTATAGATTCCAAGACCAGAACTGATAGTTGTGATCATGTAGTCTGATCTCCTATATAACACACAGGCCAAAGAACTTCCCCAAAATAATTCCTAGAGCATAGCTTTTAGAAAACATCCAGTCTTGATTTAAAAATCCACCCTGATCCTTGGTAAATTGTTCCAGTGGTTAATTACTCTCACCCTTAAAAACATATGCCTTATTTCCAGTCTAAATTTGTCAAGCTTCAGCTTCCAGTCATTGGATCATGTTATACCTTTCTCTGCCAGATGGAAGAGACTATTATTAAATATTGGTTCCTCATGTACAGATTTACAGGCTGTAACCAAATCACCCCTTGACCGTTCCATTCAGATACATAATTGATCTCCTTAAGTGTATAAGGCATGTTGTCTAATTCTCTAATTGTTCTTTTCTGAGCCCTCTTCAGTTTATTAACATCCTTCTTCAATTGTGGGTACCAGAACGGAATTCAATATTCCAGCAATAGTTGCAACGGTGCCAAATATAGAGGTAAAATAACCTTTCTACTCCTACTTGAGATTCCTCTGCTTATGCATCCAAGGATCGCATTACCCCTTTTGGCCACAGCGTCCCACTGGGAGTTCATGTTCAGCTGATTATCCTCTGCTACTCCCAAATCTTTTTCACGATCACTGCTTCCCAGAATAGAGTCCCCTACCCTGTGAGTATGACCTATGCTCTTTTTTCCTACATGTATACATTTAGCCATATTAAAATGTATATTGTTGGCTTTTACCCAATTTACCAAGTAAACCAGATTATTTTGAATCAGTGATCTGTCATCTTCATTAGTCCCCTCTCCCCCAATTTCGGTGTAATCTGCAAACGTTATTAGTGACAACGTAATGTTTATCAATGACCTGGAATAAAAGAGTTAAATAGCGTTTTTGGCCAAGAACAGATCACTGAAGAACCCCACTGGAATCACACCCGTTCCGTGTTGGGTCCTACTTACAATTACATCTTGAGACCTGTCAGTTATCCTGTATTTAATCCATGTAATATATGCCATGTTAACCGTATGGTCTTCTAGTTTTTAATCAAAATGTCATGCAGTATGAAGTCACACGCCTTACAGAAGTCTATTGTGTCCTTTATCAACCAAATTTGTAATTTCGTCAAAAAAAAATTTCAGGTTAGTTTGACAAGCTCTAGTTTTCATAAACCCATGTCAGCTGGAATTAATTATATTTCCCTCCTTTTAATTCTTTATTAAAAGAAGCTCATGTCAGCCACTCCATTATCTCGCCTGGGATCAATGTCAGGCTGACAAGCCTATTATTACCCAGGTTATCCCATTTACTCTTTTTAAAAAATGTCACAATATTAGCTTTCTTCCAGTTTTCTGGAATTTCCCCAGTGCACCCAGACTTACTGAAAATCAACATTAATGATCCAGCTAGCGACTCAGCTAGCTAACTCCAAAGCTCTTGGATGCAAGTTGTCTGGACCTGCTGATTTTAAAATGTCTCACTTTGGTAGGTTTCAGAGTAGCAGCCGTGTTAGTCTGAGTATTCGCAAAAAGAAAAGGAGGACTTGTGGCACCTTAGAGACTAACCAATTTATTTGAGCATAAGCTTTCGTGAGCTACAGCTCACTTCATCGGATGCATACTGTGGAAAGTGTAGAAGATCTTTTCATATACACACAAAGCATGAAAAAATACCTCCCGTATTTTTTCATGCTTTGTGTGTATATGAAAAGATCTTCTACACTTTCCACAGTATGCATCCGATGAAGTGAGCTGTAGCTCACGAAAGCTTATGCTCAAATAAATTGGTTAGTCTCTAAGGTGCCACAAGTCCTCCTTTTCTTTTAGTGGAATGGAAAGAGTGTTATCACCATATGATGAAACTATATCAGTTGTTTTTTCTCCAAATACGGAACAGAAGTATTTATTGAATGTTTCTGGGTTTTTTGCATTATTATTGATAATTCTACCATTTTCCTCTAGTAATTGATCAGTATCATTGTCAGGATTCTTTTTGTTCCTAATATATTTAAAAACTCCTTCTTATTGCCCTTACCTCTGCAGCCATAGATTTTTTTTTTTTTTTTTTTGCCTTGGGTGTGCAGAAGTACAGATATTGATCTTCCTTGCAGTTCTACTGAACTCAGTGATCTTAGGCTGTTGTAAAACTGGTGTCAGATCAGAACTGGGCACACTCTTATTTTGGGAAATAAAGTTGCTGGTCTTTTGTTGTTAAAAGTTTATAAGACAGATTCCTTAGTTTTTAGTTTGGGGACAGGAAGAGACTCCAACTCAAGTTTTACAAAGAATTGAAGCCAAAATTCAGACCTGGTTCGAACTGGGACAAAGTCACCAACTTCTTGTTGCTTAAGCAGGTATGAATTTGGCTCCAAGTGTATAGATTTTATGAAATCAAGTGGTTTGTATAACTTGTGTTATGATGATCCCAGGCTTTTTCATATAAGAAACTATATTGCTTGTGATCATTTCCTCTATTAATCTTTTAGAGGAATATGTTTACCTTTCAATTTATGACGACACTGGTATATCTAAGAACTGCTATTATGCTTTTCCTGCAATGTTGTAATGCAGTCAAAGAAAAGTTGGTCGAGGCTCTTTTGATCTCATAGGTCAAAGCTGCAGTTCTGAAGTCTGGGTGTGAATCCAGTCCCTCTCTTTAAGAGTGAAGAAAGTCAGCTAAGTGTAAAATACCTAGTTGGTGCCCTGTTCATGATAAATAGATATGGCCTTTTTTTTTCCGTTAAAAAGTATGTCCGTTGGTTTGGAAAAGTACAGAGTGTAGTTAAATGCCCTGAACCTGATTCAACTTTCAATGAAGTCAGTAGCAGAACTGACTGTCTTCAATGGAAAAAGCGTCTAGCCTTGTGTGGATTAATATGAAAGAAAAATGCCATGATATGCAAAGATGTGTTAATACCATAGATTTATTTGAGTAGAAAATGTATAAATGTAATGACCCCAGGCCTTTGATTTACAGAACTCATAAGAATTGTATGAGGGGGATATTTCCCTTAAATTCAGTGGCTGTTTTTCTACAGAGTAAATTTTTGTTTTGTTGTTTTTTTCCTCCCAGTCCAAGCAATATTTTGGAAACCAACTGCAAAGTTATCAAGTCTCATGATTTTACTGTGTTTCATGATATTTTGTGGGGGGTTTTCTTAAAGCTCCATCTCCTGGAATCACATGAATATGTGAGATCTCAGCTCATTGAAATAAAAGTATGATTCTAGCCCTTGTAGCTGCAAAGCAAATCTTAAACACCAGCTGAGTGGACCTCAGGGCTCAGAAATGCAAAGGCAAATTAAAAGAACCTTATAATATATTCAGATCTCTTGCTTTTTAACCCAACATCATGATTTTGGGCAGCTGCCTTGTGATTGTTGAACACTTAGGGATGACAATATTGCATTTGTTCTCAATGATGTATCTAAATCAGAAGAATGACAATCAAGGCCATTCTGACTTTGTCAAGTGGTAGGTAGATTAGGTGATGATTTGTCAAGTGGTAGATTTTATGTGTACTTTAAGTAGTAAAATTTCTCGACTTCCCTCTTCTGTTCCGCCTGACATACATGCATCTGAGCCTGTTCTTTTTGTCTGTCAGCTTAAGGAAATCTAACCCCCTAGGTTTATCCTTGAACCCAGGCTTCTCATGTTGCAGTGTAATTGTTTTGGAAATTTTAAGATGTTTTCCTTTTGAGAAGAACCTAGAGAGATTAGAAATGGGCAGCAACCATCTTTTTTAAAATGCAGGCAAGTTCATCTTGGGAACATAATCTGCAAGCAATGAGTGTCGTCTTTTGGGTTTAGAAAGCACTTAGCACATTATGGATGCTACGATAGTCTAAATAAATAATCATGTTTAGTAATTCCTGACGCCTTAATAAAGCAAACTCTGGGGTGTCCTTTTAATTTTCTGGCATGTGTTCCTTATCCTCATAATACTCTGCTATTGAAATTCTGCATTTCTGCAGAAAGCATCAGATTACATGCCAGCAAACCAAAATGGACCCTTATTATTTCTAATCAAGCCCATAATGTGCAAAAACAGTCCTAGAGCAATCCCTTTACACCTCTGCACCAAAGACTAGCTCAGTGAAGCCTAAATGAGATCCTTAACTTCAGTCTACTATCCCTGATCACCTGAATGTGTCTCTCCCATCCATAGAGAACTATCTGCATCCAAAAGGCCCTTTTAAAATGCAGATCCATACATTGCAAATACTAAAACAACTTTTTTTGTGCATGCACAAAACCCTATAATAAATATGGCTACTTTAGTCCACATGCAAATTAATATTCAATATCCCCCTCAGTCAGGGAAGATGAAGACACTTGACCAAACTTAGGGCAGATCTACACTTAAAATGCTGTATCAGTGCAGCTGCGCTGCTGTAGCTTAAGTGAAGGTGTTCCTACGCTGGTTGGGGAGCTTCTCCCGTCAGCGTAGTTAATTCACCACTTCTGCCGACAGAGCGCTGTCTACTTGGGGGGGGGGGTGGGTTAGGTTATTATAATTATATCGCTCGGGGTTGTATGTGGATTTTTCACGCCCTTGAGCAATGTAGTTATACTGATACAAGTCTGGAGTGTAGACCTGGCCATCGTCTGAGAGTCCAAATTTATCTTAACTGGAAACTTGTCAGAAACCAGAATTTCTGTCCCGCAGAAATTACCAACATTTCAAATTTTGAAACCGAACAAAAAGCTGAAATTTCATGCAAAATAAAATCTCTGAAAAATTTCAATTCAGGATCATTAAATCATTTTTTTGTTGTGATAAGGTAAAACGTGTCACTTTGACTTTTATATTTAAAAGAGATGTTCCGTATAAATGGATTTTACATAGAAGTAATAATAAAAGTACAAAAACATTACATATAAAAGTAACCTTATATAATATATTAAAATATTAATTGTAAATATGTATTATATTAGGTTACTTTTATATGTAAGTATTACAAATAATTAGGGTTGTCAATCGCAGTTAACTCACGCAATTAACTCAAAAAAAAAAAAAAAAAAGTAATCGCGATTTTAAAAAATTAATCGCGATTAATTGCACTGCTAAACAATAGAATACCAATAGAAATTCATTAAATATTTTGGATGTTTTTCTACATTTTTCAAAAATATTTCTATTACAATACAGAATACAAAGTGTACAGTGCTTACTTTATATTATTTTTATTACAAATATTTGCACTGTAATATCCCGCTGGAGCACGCATGGAGTTGGTGCCTATGCCTGGAAGCTTAAATTCATAACTTTGCAAGACACTAAAAATCATGGGCTGACTAGAGAGACTGCATTTATGGCTTATTACAACACCCTATAACCCATTAAATAACACCCTCCCCACAGCCAGGTTTTTTTTCTGCCTTTCCCCCTGTGACTGGAGAGATGTTAACTGGCCACTTTACCTTGAATGGTCCTTGGCATAGAATTATTTCTAAACTACTTGTTCCACCTTGTACTCAGCATGTTGCAGATAAATACATTTCCCAGACCCGAAGAAGAGCTCTGTGTAAGCTCAAAAGCTTGTCTCTCAAAGACCATTACCTCACGAACCTTGTCTTTTTAATAGACAAGAAGAGATTTTCAGTTAGTGCAGCTGACAACAGAACTGTATGCAGGGGTGCAGGAACCATTTGTACAGTGGGAGTACTGAGAGACATTAAACCAAACTGTAAATCCTGTATAAAATGGAAACCACTTCAAGCCAGAAGGTGCGACAGCACCCCTACTTCCAGCACCTCTGATTGTATGTTTGCAGTAATTGAATAACTTTTCATATAAATGCAAGTCTGACAGGCTGGGAAATAACTACCTGTCAGTGTAATCTGAGGCATCTCTGAAACATAGAGGGGACTGTATTTCATTCAAGAAATTGCGGTTCGTTTAATAATAAAAGGAAGTGGATTACGTGCTACTACCCATAGGCTGTGTGTCCAGGAGCTGTGGTTATGCACACGGCCACAGAGGAGCTACTGCTTGGCTGTTTGAGTTAATTGTGCACTGGGTTGCTGCACACAGGTCATGTTTGAGGAGCTTGTGAAAGGCAGCCTTGGCTGAGCAAGCAGAAGTGCCGTGTGCAAAGATTAGTAGAGTGCAAAGTGATGCTGATTGGTGGGGAGTATTTAAACCGGGTGTAAGAGCATACAGTTGAGTGCAGCATGCTACTTACATGTAAAGGGGGCAGATTATGTGTTCATGGTGAACTCCTAATTCTAAAGAGGAGAATATTGATGTAGAGGAACAGAATTTTTGTTCTGGATATCGCTGGGACAAGTTTTTCTGGTAATTTATGGAATAACATCTCTCTAAAAACTCCCATTTGGCATTACAATATTTGAAGCCTGGAAAGATAATGGAGAGTGAATCAGACAGTGATCTGAAAAGGGACCAGTCCACCCTGGCTACTTTAAATAACAAAAATGTAACCTTGGTGACTTTTCATAAGCGGCAATCATCTAATGGTGTGCCTACACTAATGATTGTCAGTGAACCCTCCAAGTCAGGATCTCCTGGAAAAGCAGGCGCCTGTTCTCAGAAAGAAGAGAAAGTTTCACAGAGTTACTCTGTGGGAGCATCAGAAGTCAACAGCATGCATGTAAGTTTGCACGTAAATGTACTGGAACTTAAAACAAAGTGTACTGGATATAGATTGTAAATTGATACATTACCCCTTTATATTCAGAGTTCGTTACGATCCCAGGAGTGCTGAAGTATAACTAATGTCTGTAAACTCCTGGATTTTCTCGCATAAAAAAATTGCTGTACAAGTGCAAAGTATTTTGAAATTCTCTGAGAGATTATCTATGCATAAATGCAAAGTTTTAAAATATTAGGCAGTTTTAACTAGTAGGCATCATTGCCAGCTCTACCTAGAATAATATGAAGTGGGAATCCCTAATAATTACAACATATACATATAATGTGTTAGCCTTCCTTCCTTTTTAAGCTGCGTTTATTTCAGAAGTTAGGCATCTGTCTGTGGTTTGGTTATCCTGTGGCATGAGAGAAATTGCCTGAACAGTTGTCAAAGTCAGATTCAGGACTTACATAATTTCTCAGACCACTCTGTTTATTAGCAAAGTGCTTTGCCAATGCACCCAGATGTGCTAAAGATAACTTATTTATACAGCTAAGCCAATTTAACATAAGAGACAAAAGGAAGCAGAAACTGACAAATATACATACATATCTTATTTGCATACTAATGTTTACCAATCTCCTAGCTCAGTAGGAGCGCTAAGTTAATTAGTTTGAGGACCCATTGTCTCTCACGCCTTAATGTTTCTCTTCCTGACAACTGTATTTCAACAAACCCTTCAAGTAGAATTTCTTTAATGAATTATAATTTCAATATAATTCATTCTACTTCCACACAGTGAAAATGATCATAATTATAGATAAGTAACTTATCTAAAACTATACCACTAATACCGGCAAAAGTTCATGGTAGTACAATTGCCACAACTGCCTTCTCACTTGGGCTTGTCTGTAATTGTATCCTAGTTTTGTACAGTAAGTCTTATTAGGAGGAAGTGCTATTTCATTTTGAAAAACCTGAACTTGCAAAATACAGTTGTGATTCTTCCTAAAAATACAGATGATACAGCATAATACTAAAGTGCACATAAACTATAACAGTGTAACTTGACTCACAGTCTGGTGTTTTAATTGACAGGATATTTTTAATGACTTATTTTTTAAACCTGTGTATGTTTATAGTTAGTTTTAAAGTGACTTAAACAATTGCTATCAAAGTAGAATGAAATGACAATCAGGGACAGGCCAAGTAAACCTGAAGGCATTTACTATCTATAGTTGTTTGTTTCTCATATTACAGCTGTTTTCCATAAAACATGACATAAGATTAGGTTACTTCTGCCAGCTGGTCTTTCTACATACTTGGTTCAGGTATTTACTATGTTGGGTATACTGTACTACTAATTATATCAGAAACATGAAAACTGCATGCAGTCAGGCTTTTTTCATTCCAAATCAGAAATAAAAGTACATGTACCACAGAGGCCTTCCCCCTCTGCACCAATGTAAAAGTTTTAAACAAAGCTGCTTAAAGTAATCCATTTTTAATTAAACTTAAACTGAGCCCTCAGAGGCATTAAATGTGCGGTATATGGTATAGCAGTCTAGTAAGACTTGCTACAATTACGTAAACCTTTCTTTGCCTTCTTTCCCATTGGTAAAATGGGAGTGACAATACCTCCTTCACAGAGATGTAGCAGGGTTTAGTTAGTAAAGTGCTTTGAAGCTATAAAGGATCATACAGAGGTATTGCCTTTTAAAATTAACCTTCTCCTGAAGGATGAATTCCATGGAATAATATTGAGCTCCTGGTTGTGTTTTTAAAAGGGCCAAGGACTGTAACAGCTATGTATGGGTATTATTAGCTACTAATAACAGCCAGTAATAATAGCAGCTATTATTACTTGTTAATGGTCTTCCTTTGTTTGTGTTTACTACACTAGGTTGAGAGTGAAGGGAGGAAAGAAATGTCTAGGTGGACACTCATAGCTTTAAACCAGTATGGTAGCCAGAACAGGGACCCAGCCCTCACCTTGAGTGAAATCTTGAGCCTGGTGAAGTCAGTGGCCAAACTTCAGGTAACAGTGGTGTCACTTCAGGTGACATTGCAAACAAGAAGCGGGCGGCATTATCTTCTGCAAATTTAAACAAACTTGTTTGTCTGAGCGACTGGCTGAACAAGTACTAGGACTGAATGGACTTGTAAGCTTTAAAATTTTACATTGTTTTATTTTTGAATGCAGTTTTATTGATACATAATTTTACATTTGTAAGTTCAACTTTCATGATAAAGAGATTGCTCTACAGTACTTGTATTAGGTGAATTGAAAAATACTGTTTATTTTGTTTTTTTTATAGTGCAAATACTGGTAATCAAAAATAAATATAAAGTGAGCACTGTACACTTTGTATTCTGTGTTGTAATTGAAATCAATATATTTGAAAATGTAGAAAACATCCAAAAATATTTAAATAGTATTCTATTACTGTTTAATAGTACGATTAATCGTGCAATTAATTACACTTAATTTTTTAAATTGCTTCACAGCCCTAGTTTAAACCTTAAGGTATTTTGTATTAAATTCAGATTTCATTTTAAATAGGTTTATTTTTAAAAAGAAAAACATAATTTATATAACCAAATAAAAACACACTTAATTTTTTTTCAAGAAAATAGGTTTTTATCCCCTTTGTATAAAAATATTTTTTAAAGCCGTGAAATAAACTGAAGACGAGTTCCCAGTGCAACATGGACAAGAGAGCTATTGCAATCCTTGGACATATGATAAGGGAATCTCAAGCAGGAGTCGCGAGGTTACATTACCTCTGTATTTTGCCCTGGTGCCACTGCGGCTGGAATAGTAGGCCAATTCTGGTGTCAACCATTCAAGAAATACATTGATAAACTGTAGCGGGTTCAGAGAAGAGCCATGAAGAGAATGATTAAAGGATTAAAGTCATGCCTTATAGTGATAGACACAAGGATCTCAATCTATTTAGCTTAACAAAGAGAAGGCTAAGGGTATCTTGATTACAGTCTGTAACATGGGCACAAGGTATTGAAGGCGGGGGGAGGCTGTGCCTCCCCAAACAGCCTTGTGTGGCCCCACCCACACTCTACCCCCAGGCCAGGCCCCTTACTGTTTCCCAGGCTGTGCTGTGGGGGGCTCTTCCCCATGGCCAGGGCCCTAAGCTGGGGCTGGGAGGCTAATAGGAGGCGGCCTGTGCTCTGGGGCTGGGGGAGGGAGGCCATGCCACCTGCGGGGAGGGGCGCTGCCCACCCTTCCGGTGCTTTGGGCTGGGGAGGGCCATGCCTCCCTCTCACCCACCCAGCTCTCCGGGGCTGGGGGCACTCAGGCATCCTGGGAGTATGTAGGAGGTGTGGGGGGCTCTGGCGGGGGGGTGGGGCCTTGGGCAGAAGGCGTGGTCAGGGCTGGGGGATAGGCTCCCGGGATTCACCTGCTGCCCATGATCTGTAGTACGTACATGAAGAACAAATATTTGATAATGAGGCCTTCAATCCAGCAGACAAAGATATAACCAGATCCAATGACTGGAAATTGAAGCTAGATAAATTCAGACTGGAAATAAGGTATAAGTTTTAACAGTGGGGGAGCACTAGAACAATTTGCCAAAGGCAGTGGTAGATTCTCCATCCCTCGATATTTTTAAAGCAAGTTTGGATGTTTTTCTAAGAGATCATGTTCAGCTTCAAACAGGAATTAATTCAGGGCAGTTTTATGGCCTGTGTTATACAGGAGATCAGAGTAGATGATCACAGTGGTTCCTTCTGCCCTTATAATTTATGAATTCATAAAAAATTTCTGGGTTGTGAGTGTGTATTGTTGTTTTTCTTTTTTCTCCTTCCCCCGTTTCCTTTTGCCACTGAAGAAAACAGGAAAAAAAAGGAAAAGGGAGCAAAGGGGGGAGGGAAAATGTCAATACGTGGGGAAAAAAACAACGTGTACAAATCTGAAGATTTTAAAAAAATATTTACACAGAATATTTTTAATTAGAAAAAAAATTTTTTTGTAAAAATTGTTTTGGGGATCAGTCCTAACTCTTACAGATTTTGGGATCACTTCCTATTTAAGCTAAGAATTCAAGTAATGGACAAGCTTAGCAGCTTTCTGTTACTGATGACTAGGGTCCTACCTAATTCACAGCTGTGAAAAACACATAACAGACTGGTTTCAGAGTAACAGCTGTGTTAGTCTGTATTCGCAAAAAGAAAAGGAGTACTTGTGGCACCTTAGAGACTAACCAATGTATTTGAGCATAAGCTTTCGTGAGCTACAGCTCACTTCATCGGATGCATACTGTGGAAAGTTTAGAAGATCTTATTATATACACACAAAGCATGAAAAAAATACCTCCTCCCACCCCACTCTCCTGCTGGTAATAGCTTATCCAAAGTGACCACTCTCCTTATATTGTGTATGATAATCCTGGGCCATTTCCAGCACAAATCCAGGGTTTAACAAGAACATCGGGAGGGGGAGGAGGGGTTAGGAAAAAACAAGGGGAAATAGGCTACCTTGCATAAAGACTAAGCCACTCCCAGTCTCTATTCAAGCCTAAGTTAATTGTATACAATTTGCAAATGAATTCCAATTCAACGGTTTCTCGCTGGAGTCTGGATTTGAAGTTTTTTTGTTGTAAAATAGTGACTTTCATGTCTGTAATCGTGTGACCAGAGAGATTGAAGTGTTCTCTGACTGGTTTATGAATGTTATAATTCTTGACATCTGATTTGTGTCCATTTACTCTTTTACGTAGAGACTGTCCAGTTTGACCAAAGTACATGGCAGAGGGGCATTGCTGGCACATGATGGCATATATCACATTGGTGGATGTGCAGGTGAACAAGCCTCTGATAGTGTGGCTGATGTTATTAGGCCCTGTGATGGTGTCCCCTGAATAGATATGTGGGCACAGTTGGCAACGGGCTTTGTTGCAAGGATAGGTTCCTGGGTTAGTGGTTCTGTTGTGTGGTATGTGGTTGCTGGTGAGTATTTGCTTCAGGTTGGGGGGCTGTCTGTAGGCAAGGACTGGCCTGTCTCCCAAGATCTGTGAGAGTGTTGGGTCATCCTTCAGGATAGGTTGTAGATCCTTAATGATGCATTGGAGGGGTTTTAGTTGGGGGCTGAAGGTGACGGCTAGTGAGGTTCTGTTATTTTCTTTGTTAGGCCTGTCCTGTAGTAGGTGACTTCTGGGAACTCTTCTGGCTCTATCAATCTGTTTCTTCACTTCCGCAGGTGGATATTGTAGTTGCGAGAATGCTTGATAGAGATCTTGTAGGTGTCTGTCTCTGTCTGAGGGGTTGGAGCAAATGCAGTTGTATCGCAAAGCTTGGCTGTAGACGATGGATCGTGTGGTGTGGTCGGGGTGAAAGCTGGAGGCATGTAGGTAGGAATAGCGCTCAGTAGGTTTCCGGTATAGGGTGGTGTTTATGTGACCATCATTTATTAGCACTGTAGTGTCCAGGAAGTGGATCTCTTGTGTGGACTGGACCAGGCTGAGGTTGATGGTGGGATGGAAATTGTTGAAATCATGGTGGAATTCCTCAAGGGCTTCTTTTCCATGGGTCCAGATGATGAAGATGTCATCAATATAGCGCAAGTAGAGTAGGGGCATTAGGGGACGAGAGCTGAGGAAGCGTTGTTCTAAGTCAGCCATAAAAATGTTGGCATACTGTGGGGCCATGCGGGTACCCATAGCAGTGCCGTTGATCTGAAGGTATACATTGTCCCCAAATGTAAAATAGTTATGGGTAAGGACAAAGTCACAAATTGATAGAGCCAGAAGAGTTCCCAGAAGTCACCTACTACAGGACAGGCCTAACAAAGAAAATAACAGAACGCCACTAGCCGTCACCTTCAGCCCCAACTAAAACCCCTCCAATGCATCATTAAGGATCTACAACCTATCCTGAAGGATGACCCAACACTCTCACAGATCTTGGGAGACAGGCCAGTCCTTGCCTACAGACAGCCCCCCAACCTGAAGCAAATACTCACCAGCAACCACATACCACACAACAGAACCACTTACCCAGGAACCTATCCTTGCAACAAAGCCCGTTGCCAACTGTGCCCACATATCTATTCAGGGGACACCATCGCAGGGCCTAATAACATCAGCCACACTATCAGAGGCTTGTTCACCTGCACATCCACCAATGTGATATATGCCATCATGTGCCAGCAATGCCCCTCTGCCATGTACATTGGTCAAACTGGACAGTCTCTACGTAAAAGAGTAAATGGACACAAATCAGATGTCAAGAATTATAACATTCATAAACCAGACGGAGAACGCTTCAATCTCTCTGGTCACGCGATTACAGACATGAAAGTCGCTATTTTACAACAAAATAACTTAAAATCCAGACTCCAGCGAGAAGCCGCTGAATTGGAATTCATTTGCAAATTGGATACAATTAACTTAAGCTTGAATAGAGACTGGGAGTGGCTTAGTCTTTATGCAAGGTAGCCTATTTCCCCTTGTTTTTTCCTAACCCCCCCCCCCCCCCCGCTGTTCTTGTCAAACCCTGGATTTGTGCTGAAAATGGCCCACCTTGATTATCATACACAATGTAAGGAGAGTGATCACTTTAGATAAGCTATTACCAGCAGGAGAGTGGGGGGGGAGGAGGTATTTTTTTCATGCTTTGTGTGTATATAATAAGATCTTCTGAACTTTCCACTGAATGCATCCGATGAAGTGAGCTGTAGCTCACGAAAGTTTATGCTCAAATACATTGGTTAGTCTCTAAGGTGCCACAAGTACTCCTTTTCATTTTACATAAGACTGTGAAATCTGGCCTCCCCCATGAAATCTGATGGGGAGGGGTAGGATTGGGGGTGCCACAGCTGGGGGCTCCTACTGTGCGCCAGGCTGTAGCTCTCTGTGATGGTGGATTGCAGTTGTGGGATAACTGGAGCAGAGTGGATTTTGGAATCAGGAAGAGGTCCTCTGACTTATTCTTGCACCCAGGGCTCTCTCTCCCCATCCCACCCCCAGGAGAGGACACCAGTCCCTGTGGATTCCTGCTCCTGAGCAGAGACAGATCAAGATCTCTTGAGGCTGTGGGCCAGAGCGGGGGGGCAGCCACTGGAACCGTGGCCTCGCCCCACCCCTTCTGCCTGTGGCCCTGCCAGCAGCCCCACCCCATTCCGCCTCTTCTGCCTGCAGCCCCACCCTGTTTCGCCCCTTTCCCCATGGCCCCACCCTTGTTCCACCCCCACCCCTACACTGGGCCCCAGGGCCGTGGCAGGGGGAGATTTTTCTGGAGCCCCAAATTGCCCAGGGCCCCTGTGCATGGGCCAGTATATCGCCATTGCTCCTGAAGCTGCGTTGGGCACTGACCTCACCAATGAGATCACGGCACCAGCTGGATCAGCCTTGTTCCCGCCCATTCGTGAGCCTCACAGCTGGTACTGGCACAGCAGTGACTGGGCACTACCAGCCTTGAACTCCCCTTGTCCTGCTTGCAACTCCTGGGCCACCCCATCCCCACAGCTCCCAGACGCTCTGGAGCCAGAGCGCTCTCTGCACAGATGCTGCTACCCCTCAGCTACTCTCTCCCCCTACAGCAACTGGGGGCTGGGGAGGCTGCAGGGATGTGACTGGCAAAACCCAGGAATTTTAATGTTCCAGGAAGACTTACAGATTTCCTGGGACAGCTACCCTTTAAAAAAAAAAAAAAAGGCGGGGGGGGGGAATAATCCCAGGAAAACCAGGACAGGTGGTAACCTAGTCACGGTTGTTACCTGTTTCCTGCACATAGTTCACACCCAGCCTGCTTTTTCATATGAATCCTATAAACTGGAGCAAAGCTCTGGAAGATTGTCTCCCCCAGCCCTTTGTCTGTTGCATACTTCTTGCTCAAAGGGTGCAGAACACACATGCTCTGTAGTATGTGAGTAACTGGAACGTTATTTTCTCATAAGAATATTTAAATATACAAAGTGGGCTTTATACCTCTGTAACTAAGACTTTCTTGTTAGATGGGTGAGTGTGGGAATCCTCCTTAATGCCTATCTGCCTTGCTTTATTTTTATTCTATCACATCTTTGTTAAGAGAGTATAAAATCCTTGAGCCCATAAGCAAATGTTACATATTTTTGTAACCTTTCAACAAGACTCCTCAAAATGAAAATATGGGCATGTTTGATCCTATATTTTATGGACAGTACTGTACATAAGAGAGACTTATTAAACTTTCAGAAGGAATTCTTTTCCTTTTGTCATGTCACATGCCTATATTTTTAGCTAATAGCTGGGGGGGGGGGGGAAACAGTCATTTAAATTTAGCTTCTATTCTGAATTACTTTTTTTGAAATGGGATTGGCAGCCACATACATGCCTCTGAACCTCCAACCACTTCCAGTTGCACCTGGAAAGGATAGACAGGAAGTCTGAACTAAAACAGGATTTTTGTTGGAGAGAAAGGGAATGGGGATGGGGGTTGGGAAAATGAATTCTTTGTGCTAAACTTTTACCATTTTGGACCTGACCCACACATCTGGATTCCCAAGCTATCTGCCCATGAGGCAAAATTATATGAATGAATTTGAAGTTCTGCTTCAGATGAACTTGTGTAAATAACTGGCCTAATTCTAATGTGAATGTTGCGATATTAAGGAAGGATTTCTCCTGTGTAATAGAAACACAGGAATTGTCATACTGGTGGAGACCCAACATCCATCTAATCCAGTAGCCTGTCTCTAACAGTGGCCAATGCCAAATGTTTCAGAGGAAGGTGTTAAGATGCCTGCATTAGGCAGATGTGGGATAGACTGTCCACTCACATTAAGACTCATCCTGATTTCTAATAGAGATTATCTTAAACCCTGAAGCATGAGATTTAATATCTCTTCCACAAAAATTTTGTTACTAATTATGATCATTCTGGATATTCTTGATATCCATATAAATGTCTAATCTTTTGTTGAACCATGCATGGTCTTAGCATCAAAAATTTACTGTGGCAGTGAGTTCCACACTCTAATTATGCATTGTGTTTTATCAGGTTTGAATTGAAAGCACCAAGCTACAGAACTATGGCCCTGAATTGTCCACATTTTAAATTTTAGTTACAACATCCTGAAAATTAGTGCTGGATCAAACCAGTGGGCTGCCTAATCTAATATCCTATCTCTCATAGTGGTTAGTACCAGATGCTTCAGAGGGACGTGCAAAAAACCAAGTGGATAACTTGGAATAATCTGCACTAGGTGGAAATTTCTTCCTAACCCCTATCAGATTATGGTTTGTCTGAGGCATGAATTTATATCCCTTCTGTGGAACAAAGAGAGTTGGTTTTTTTTTTTTTTTATGCTACTAATTAGAAGGACTTTTGAACCTGTACTGTTTTTCAGATAACCTGTGATTGGGCTTTTCTCCTCTACTCCTGTTACAGACTCTAGAAGGAATTTTTCAAACTGTTTCTTGTGGTTTTTTCAGATTTGATGAACATTAGGGGCATGGCTGATTGGGACTTTCATAGGTTCAGAGGTCAAGTAATTCTTCAAAACATCCCTTTACTGTAAATCGTTGAGTGTGAAATAATACTGCAAGGAACAGAGCCATAGTTTAGTGAAAGCATATGTTCAGTGGCCATGGAGAGCTTTTATTTTAAATAAACATGCTGAGAGCTCATAGTTAACTTCACTTTTGCATCTGCTGAATATTTTAAAAATCTCAGTTAGATGCTCATCCCCTCCTTAAATTACTGATAACATTTGATGTTTTAATTAACTTTGCAGTGCATTTTACTGGCATCTGTTAACTTAGCAGCACTTCCACCTGTATAGAATGTTACTGTTTTAGAACTCAGAAGTTACATCTGTTTTATTTTGTTTCTTTTTCTTGCACTTCAGGCTTTGTCTATGTCTAGCTCCCCTCCTAGTTGTGTATGGGAACCAACCATGAAGCAGAATTTTGCCTTTGACAACATCGGCTACGAAGGGAGCACTGAAAATATGCCCTCTCAAGATATGCTTCCTCAAATGAGCACTGTCACGGTCAATATTTTGGGTATGACTTGCCAGTCTTGTGTGCAGTCGATAGAGGGCAGAATTTCCAAGGTGAAGGGCGTTGTGAGCACCAAGGTCTCCCTTGAGCAGAGCAATGCTGTAGTAAAACATATACAGTCAGAAATAGGTCCCCAAGAGATTTGCCAGGAAATTGGAGACATGGGCTTTGATGCCAGCATTGCAGAAGGAAGAACTACACCATTATCTGTAAGATCGACATCCTTGGGAGAAGCACTAATGAAGCTGCGGGTAGAAGGTATGACATGCCAATCTTGTGTCAACACCATTGAAGGAAAGATTGGAAAACTACATGGTGTGTTGAGAATCAAAGTCTCCCTCAGTAACCAAGAAGCAGTCATTGCTTACCAGCCTTACATCATTCAACCTGAAGACCTCAAAAACCACATAGATAACATTGGGTATGAAAGCACTATTAAGAGCAAGCTAGCCCCATTAAAGCTTGGTACGATTGATCTAGAACGCTTGCAGACTACAAGCACAAAGAAAACTCCAGCCAGCCTGAACAATAGTAATGTGAAGCCAGCGGTAGGCAAAATGAATAGTACAACAACTATGACGCTGGGAGTAGAAGGGATGCATTGCAGGTCTTGCGTCAAAAACATTGAAGGAAATATATCCGGTCTTCCAGGCGTACAAAGTATTGAAGTGTCATTGGAATATAAAAATGCTGTCGTGCAATTTAACCCAAACGTAATTACCCCAGTATCTTTGCAACAAGCCATTGAGGCCCTTCAACCTAGTAACTTTAAAGTATCCCTCCCTAATGGAGTGGAAGCAAATAATGGAGAGCTTTTATCAAAGGCAGCATTTTCATCACCTCAGCTTCGTAGCACATTCTCTGGGGATCAGCTGACAAGCACAACTGTACTTAGTATTGATGGAATGACCTGTGGATCCTGTGTACAGTCCATAGAAGGCACAATGTCCCAAAGAAAAGGGGTACAACATATATCAGTTTCGTTAGTTGAAAGGACTGGAACCATACACTACAATTCAACTGTAACTAATTCAGAAGAGCTAAGAGGTGCTATAGAGGACATGGGATTTGATGCTTCCATTCTTACAGGTACTTACATGTTTTCTATAAGTAAGCTAGGAGAAAGTAAAAACAATTACTTTTAAAATTGATAGTTGGGGGTGTGGGGGTGTGTGTGTTTTGGGTTTTGGGTTTTTTGTTTGTTTTTTAAGGCTAGAAGGGACCATTATGATCTGGCCTGCCCTGTATAATACAGGCCGTAAAATTTCACCCTGACAAATTATTTATTTCCACATTCAAGTGAGTGTGTGATTGGGCAAAAGAGTTGTTTTTAAGTTACGGTATTCAGACAAAAGTCTAACCAGTAATGTAGTGGCTTTTAAATAGCAGAGAACCTGAGAAAACATACAAACTGCACTCCACTGAAACAGGTTTCCACTCTTCTCCTCTCCACCCACCAAGCTGGTGTGAGTATAAATAATATACATGGGAAACAAACACTTTAATAAAATACCTTATGGTTAAAAGCAACCATTTCCCTAACTGGAATTGCTGCCTGGCACTTCAAGGCACGTCCATACTGCAGCTGGAGGTATGATTAGTAGCTGGTGTAGATGTACTTGTGCTAGCAAGCTAGCTAGAGTACAGCTAAAAATTGAAGTTAAGATATGGGCTGCGCGAGCCAGCTAGAGTAAAGTTAGCGCATATATGTCTATATAAGCTGCCGATCACACTCTAGGCTGCAGTGCAGATGTATCCTTAGTAGATCTTCTGTACCTCAACTGCAGAATGGTTATGCCAAGGGTCTAATCCTGCTTCCGGTCAGTCAATGTCAAAACTACTATTGACTTCGATGACAGGGGCGCTGGAACAATTATTATAGTGGGGGTGCTGAGAGCCATTGAATCAAACTGTTAACCCTGTATGTAATGGAATCTACTTCAAGCCAGGGGGGTGCAACAGCCCGCCCTGCACCCCTAGTTCCAGCACCTATGTTCAATGGGAGAAGTATAATGTATAAATCAAGTACGCTGGATTGAGTACCTGTGTTTAATGGTTAAGATGTTGCTATAGTGCATAATCTCATTTACTTGGTGAATTTCAAAACCAAGAATAATAGTAAAAAGCTATGCTTTACTAAGCATATAACTTTGACAGGTTTCCACACCCCTTTCTGCTTTGTCCCATTCCTAGGTCTTATTTTTGGACACGTTGATTTTTGGCACTGTCAGCCATTGGGGTGGGGTGGGAGGAGGTTTTTTTTTTTTTTAAATTTTTAAAATTGAATTTATCTTTTGGATGCATTAGAACTAAATGAATAAATATAGCTTTCACACCCTTTATTTTTAGAGGAAAATTTGCTTTTTTATATATTTAGTGCAATTCTGCATAAAGTGTAGTAAACAGGTGTGCAAAGTCTGAATGACAGAAAAATACAGTTTTAATGTGTGCTTTTAGAAAGGATGGTAACTTTTTATGGAGTTAATACTTTTCTAAATAAAGGCATTAAATAATTGTGCACAGGCTTACTGACACAGAAAGGAAGTGTTTTTATATATATGCACACACATTTTTAGAGGAAATTATTTGATATGCAATTAGTATATTGTTCAGCTTTGTTTAGCAAATGCACAAATATTCCCAAGTATTAGTGATAAAGAAAAACTATAACTATAGAGCTAGTTACATACTAAAAGGCATAGTCACCTTTCAGAGATGACCAAGAACTTTAAACCACCAAGAAAGGAAACAGACAGAAGAGAGAAGCATTTCGTGCCACAGATTGGTAGTGCCCAAATGGCAGAAACCCCTGTTCTGGGAGCTTGAGATAAAACCACACCTCCCTTGGCTGAACCAATCAGAAGGTATTCTTTAACCTAGGGGCCTCTTGGGGAATCCCACATCATAGGAAATTGTGATGCATTTTAACATTCTGAATCCACTTTATGGATTTATCCATAGATATTTAATTACTCCATATTTTCCCAAGTCACTATGAACACAGCACTTTATTTATTGCAGCATATTAAAATATAAATTCGAACTAAAATACCAAACAAAAGGAGTATGCCTGTAGATTTATAAGAACTATGTAAAGTTATCAGTTAGGCTTATATCTGTTGAATTCTGGACCAGAAATAAAATTTCCTCTTTCTACATAATGGCTTAAGTTGTATTAGAAGTCTCTTAAATTTTGTAAAGTTTTTGAAGGACAGATAAATCTAACCAAAAAAAAAAAAAAAAAAGCAAAACATAGAACACACAGAGACATAGCACCATTCACCTCCCATATCCCTGCCCTACTGTTCAAAACCATTAAGTGTACATTGAAGCCAACTTGTAGGCTATCTTATAATCACTGTAAGTATAATTCAAACTAGTTTTATATTATTTTATATGTCACCCACTTTCACACACATTCATTCTTGTTTTTTCAGCATTCCTTTATACAAAATACACCCAACCTACCTTTAAAGAAATCTAATGATGTAAAATTGGTTAATACACCTCATTTAGACAAAATACAGAATTGGTTTAAACTGTTCTATGTAAAAGCGTTAATTATACTCTGTACCAGAGAACACTTTTCCCACAGGCACAGCACCAACATCCACCCTCCTCTTCTCTTTCAGAAAACAATTACACATACAGTCAAAGAAAATTGTATACTATTTTATAGATAAACTACCTTATGAATATATTCAATTTTATTTTTGTTTTGTAGATAAGACTCTTACACGTGTTATACTGGTTTTTCAGCATTATTCTATATAATATACACCGAGTCTAAATTAAAAGAAATCTAATGGTATAAAATCGGTTAATACACCCAACTATGAGACAAAATGCAGGATAGTTTAAACTATTTTATGTAAAAAGAATTGATAACACTTTTTACTATTTTTCCCACAAACTGTGCCCTTTTTGTTAAGGTCATCTTGCTCTTTCAGAATTGGGAATGTAGATTAAACAACTGATTAAACTTTGATTTAATAAATAAAATAAAACCAGGAATGGGGTATTAGGGAAAACTGTGTTTTAGTATTTGAGGGACAGTAGATGGTATATTTTAAGACCATTTTGTCTGTATTTTAAACGCCTTTAGCTATAAATATTTTGCATTATTAACTTGTGACTCCTTTAGCAAAATAAAAAAAGTTAGAAATCGTGGCACAGACACCTATACCCACAAAATAACCCAGACTCTTAAAGGTAACATGAACAGAACATGAGGATAAGAAAGTTGGTCTGGATTTTTAGGGATATTTTAACAAACTGGCCAGGTGGCAGAGAGGAGACCTTAAGCTTATAGCAGACTTACTATTCATTTCCACCTAGACTTTTTTGTTACCTTTGATTTAAGGTTGCTAGGCTGAAAATCCACATCAACACAAACTGTAAAAAGCAAGGAAATAAGCAGTAAAGTCATTCAGCACTCTGTCTACACTCCATCCATCAGTTCCTTCCTCTTCCCAATCTCAGCTCACCACCCACAGTCCAGCATATCTCTGCCCTCCTCCCCAGTACCCATTGGGCAGCCTGCAAGCCAGATAAATGGGGCAGCTCCTTCAGCTGCTCCCTGGCTTAGTGTAGAGAACTAGTCTATGGATCTGGCTGGGGCTGGGGATTCTCCATCTGGGTATTCTACAGAGGTGGCCTACTCAGTGCCTGAGAAGGGAAGGAATTGATCCCACTGGGCCTGATCCTGAGGAATGCTAAGTACTCACAATGACCTTGACTAAAGTGTGACTTGTGGGTGCTCAGTACCTCTCAGGACCAAGGCTATACACTTTTATACCAGCGCTCGCTGCTCAGTTTATGGAGTAGCATTTGGATTACCTGCTGAGAAATGCACTCGTTTTCTAATCCTGGTTAGAGATCAGGTGCTGAGCTGGAGTCCTGAAGGAAAGAAGATGAGGACAATATGAACATGTAACTGGGCTGTATTCTCTAATGCTTTAACTGCCATGAAGTCACCCTCAGGGTAGATATTAATATCAGCAAACAGACAGATAGAAGGGGATCATTCGCTGATTGAAGATGGATTGCCACTAAATAAAGCAAAATGGTCATGCAGTGTTGGTAGACTGCCCAAAAGTAACAAGTTGCTTGTGACTAAGGAAGCCAAGATCACAGGGTAGTGAGTCACCCTGTCATTTGAAAAACCTTGGATGTTTCTGTTGTTAAATGTGTTTCCAGTTTCCTTCTTTAAACATTTTATCATGTTCTGTTAACCAATGTTAATTCTGTTTATGGTGTGTTTATTCAAGATACCACCACTTGGAAATATACGGATCAGCCTCTTTTCAAGGACGCTACAATTCACCCTAATGCTTGGGAGTCAGCTTCCCAGAGAACAGAAAATGTTTCTGAATCCTCTCATCAAGGCTACATGTCTGATGTCCAGCCAAAGAATTCTTCCCTTGATAGTCCAAAGCCACCCAGTGTAGCAACAACAGAAAAGTGCTTTATGCAGATCACAGGCATGACCTGTGCATCATGTGTGTCGAACATTGAAAGAAATCTGCAAAAAGAAGATGGTGAGATGTTTAAAATTCCTATAGATGGTCTGTAAAGTACTTTGGAATCTTCTGGATGTGAAGGATACTGCATTCTGTCAATAATAATTAATACCTAGCTCTTACATAGCTCTTTACATCAGTAGATCTCAAAGCACTTTACACAGATCAGTGTCATTATCCCCACTTTACCTTTGGGGAAACTGAGGCACTAGGTGGGAAGTGACTTGCCCAAGGTCACCCAGCAGGGCAGTGGCAGAGCCAGGAATTGAACCCAGGTCTCCTGAGCCCCTGTCCAGTGCTCTGTCTCCTAAAGCTCTATTCTTGTTATACACATTAAAATGTATTCTTGAGGGTAGGTGTAATTAATATTCTTATTTAGTTAATTATGTACTCATGTTGATACTAGCCACTCTACTATATTCAATCTGTCAGTGACTATACCAGTTGGGGGATATACCGGATAGTAGGGATAGCTGGTGGATAGACCCACAGTAAGACATAGCACCTCCCCCAAAGAGCTTCCAATCTGATTCTCATGTTCTTCTAATGCTAATGGGATTTGCATGAATAAATTAAAGGAAAGAATACGTATCTTGAGAAACGGAAGTTTTTGTCCTATTTTGTCAATATGCTCGTGGCATAACACTAGAGTGGGGAGAGTGATTAAAGCCATTAATTGTCCAAGCATTATATTACTGGTGTGCCCCTTGATTCAGTTGCATTAAGTGCTCCTCAAAGGAGGTACAAGTTTCTAATATAACCCAATTGCTCCCATTGCAGGTATCGTTTCAGTGCTAGTAGCACTGATGGCAGGAAAAGCGGAGATAAAATACAAGCCAGAGAGCATTCAGCCTCTTGAAATAGTACAGCTGATCCAAAACTTGGGCTTCGATGCTACAGTCATAGAAGACCATACTGATACAGATGGCAATGTAGAGCTTATTGTGAGTATCATGGATAGGAACCTAAGCGGTTTTGTGGTACGTGTACAAATTTGACTGGAATGTGTCTTTGCAAAGGAATCTATTTTAGTGGTTGTGTTTTTGAACAGCTGTGGTGCTGGGTGCTGCTGCTGCTTTTCTTAACTACTCAAGAAAAAAATTATTCTAAAGGGGCAAAAATGTTTTGACTCGGTAAAGAGATATTAACACCTACCCAAGTGCACAGAGAAACCTTTCTTGGCAGGAAAACACTGCACTCCTCATGAGTCCAGTGAAAACTTATTTTTTTATCAGTTTCACAAGCAGTGCAAACTTTTTGCATAACTTTGAAAAGTCCCAAACAATAAATCTTCATTAACACATCTTCAGACTTGCTAATACTCTTTTTCTTTATGGCCAGAATAATGGTGATCAAATACATAATAATAATTAGAGCCCTGCAAATCTGTGGATATCCACTTTATATCTGCTGATGCGGTTGTATTGTTTACTATATTTGCGGATCATGGATAGGATGCGGATCCAAAATTTTGTATACATGCAGGGCTCTAACAGTAAGACAGGGTAAAAGGTGGCGCATGGAACGTGGGTCGGATACAAGTTAATTATTGCAGATGCAGATTGGATGCGGATCCAAATTTTTGTATCCGCGCAGGGCTTTAATAATAATACCTGAAACTTCATGCAAAGATCTCGAATTCTGTATAAACTTTGCAAATTGTTTATACAGGGCTAAATCCTACTATGCTCTATTTCCAACTTCTGAAATAAAGGCTGCTTCTCTGCTTCCCTCTCCCCTCACCAGTCCCACTTCAGGGGCAGTGGTGAGAGAGATTTCTCTGAACTGTAGAGATCACTAACTGCATTTACATTTCTGTTCTTCAGATTACGGGGATGACTTGTGCTTCCTGTGTTCACAATATTGAATCCAAACTAACCAGAACTAATGGCATCTTCTATGCCTCCGTGGCACTTGCTACCAGCAAAGCTCACATCCAGTTTGATCCTGAAATCATTGGACCTCGAGATATTATACAAATTATTGAGGTAAGTTATTAAAACAAACCAATAATAAATATAAGGTGATGTTAAAACAAATGGAAGTGACTAAAAGTGCTGAGGTTCACTGACCTTTGCAGCTTTAGATAAAGTACACTTTCCCATATGTGACAAAGCCAATAGTGTATGGTCAATGGAGGCTACATACTTCAAAGGGTAGCCTCCAGAGACAATAACGATTTCAGTGCTTTTTAAAAGTATCAATAGCTCATAAAAATGTGATGTACCCCTCATTACTGCTCAGTGTACTGCACCAGGTCCTTCTCTGAACTGCAGATAGTCCAATGGAATGTTACCTCAGATTGCTCTCTACTGCCACCTAGAGACTCTAAGAGCCTCTCTGCAGCAAAAAGGCACTAAACCCAAGTAAATACCACTTTGAAAACATACGGTAGACCCTCAGAGTCACAAACACCAGAGTTACGAACTGACTGGTCAACCATACACCTAATCTGGAACCGGAAGTTCACAGTCAGGCAGCAGCAGAGACCAAAAGGGGGGAAAAAAAAGGCAAATACATTACAGTACTGTGTTAAATGTAAACTACTAAAAAATTAAGGGAGAGTTTTAAAAAAGAAGATTTGACAAGGTAAGGAAACTGTTTGTGTTTCATTTAAATTAAGATGGTTACAAGCTGCATTTTTCTTCTGCATAGTAAAGTTTCAAAGCTGTATTAAGTCAATGTTCAGTTGTAAACTTTTGAAAGAGCAACTATAATGTTTTGTTCAGTTCCGAACATTTCAGAGTTACAAACTGCGATGGAGTTCCTGGGGTGCAACCTGGATTGTGGGACTGCTGAGCCCTCTGTCCCACCAATCTGGGGTGTCCCTCTCACACTGTGATGCTGTGTCAAGCCACAAACCTCTGACTGGCACTGCATTTACGCAGACATCCACAGGCAGGGACACACCCAACTGAGTTACATGAATGATCTCCCAGCCACTCATGAACCATCAACAGGGAGACTCCAGCCAGTTTCCCCCACCTCCCCAGCCTTGCACCCCAGAACCGTACTGTCTTGCCCTGGTCAGAAGCCTGGCCAGTGTAAGTTCATTACCCAGTTTGCCTCTTCTGTGATGTGGAGAGGACACACACTAGCCTTTGCAAACTGAGCTGAGATTTCCTAAGCACTTCAACCAAAACACCGTTTTAGATAAAATATAAAATAGATTTATTAACTACAGAAAGATAGATTTTAAATGATTATAAGTAGCAAGCATAGAGATCAAAGTTGGTTACTTAAGAAATAAAAATAAATTCGTAGTCTGAGTTCTAGAAACTAAACAGGGTTTGAATCAAGCCGTGTCTCACCCTGACAGAGGGTACAAACAGGTCACATATCCTCAATACACAGGCTGGGACTCTTTCCCGGCCTGGGACCACCCTCCCCAGTTCAAAGTCTTTGTCTTCCAGATGTGTTTCCAGGTATTAAGTTGTGGAGGGAGCAAGGCCAAATAAAGATGTCACTCCCCCTCTTCTATAGTTTCTTCCACACCTTGCTGAAAATATCTTTGCAATGATGTGGATTAGTTCACCCCCATGGCATATGTGCCTTCTCCAGGAAATCTCTAGGATAGTGGATTCTTTTCTTGATGGATGTTGATGAGCTGTTGACGCTGTCTGGCTACTCTGTTGTAGTACCTGAAAGGCTGGTTGTGGGTGTTCCCATCCTCACAACATATTGCTGTATGTGTTACTGAAATACTTCATAACCTCACATATAATGATAACACATACAATCCAATGGGATATTAGTGTTCAACAGATCAAGACTTTTAAAATCATACCTCACAAGGCATACTTTATACAAAACATATCATAATTATATGATGGTGGTGAATATGGGGATTCCAGGGTGCTACTTTGAGTACAGAGTGTCACACGAACAACCTCCATTCTGAGGTTCTATTGTACCTCAGTTTTGATTGGAATTGATTCCCATGGTTGTTCAGAATAATCAGTGAGACGCACAATAGATGTTCAGAACAGACTCTTAAAAGCAAAACACCTTGTAATATGCCTCTAAAGAAAATAATACCAACTCGGCAGTAACCACTACATCCATAAAATCTATTACATAGTGAAGTATCATCATGCCAGTTTTGCTAGGGATGCTTTTAATTCTCTTCAGGAGGGGCAGGAGGGAGTGTAATTTTTCTGTGTGAACAGTATGGCAGAGAGTACAGTAACTCCTCTCTTTAAAGTTGTCCCGGTTAACGTTGTTTTGTTACGTTGCTGATCAGATCATAATGGTCCCTTCTGACCTTAATGTCTATGAGTTAGGGAACATGCTCGTTTAAAGTTGTGCAAAGCTGCCTGCTTTGTCCACTGCTTGCAGGAAGAGCAGCCCTGTGGAGCTAGCTGGTGGGGGCTTGGAACCAGGGTGGACCGGCAGCCCCCCTATCAGCTCCCTGCTCCCCTAAGTTCCCTGTGCAGCAGCCGCCCAGCAGGCTGTCAATTGCTGGCAGTTCAGCTGTCCCTCCCTCCATTGCCATGTGCTGCTCCTGCCCTCTGCCTTGGAACTGCTCCCCGAGCCTCCTGCTTGCTGGTTGGGGTGGGGGAGGGAGAAGAGCGGGGCTAATGTCAGGGTGTCCCCCTCCCCCTTGCTCCTGCACCCCACTTACCCCATCTCCATAGAGCAGGGGGTCACATGACAGGGCTCAGGATGGAGGAAGCTTCCTGGCAGCAGCTGCTGCGGTCTCAGCTTCCTGATTAACTCAACAAGGCAGTGCACTTAAGAGTGGGTCAGCCTACTTAAAGGGGAAATGCGCATCTCTCTCACACTCACGGTGTGTCTCTGTCTGCCATGCTGTCTCCCCTCCCTCGATTTCTGCTGCCTTGTAGCGTGTGAGGCTACATTAACAACGAGTTAACCCCTTGAGGGCTCAGCCAGTTGCTAGTTCATCATTTAGCAGTAAGGCACTCCCTGGGAAGTGTCCCACCCTCTGACTTCTCCACCTCAACCAAGCTTCACAATCATCATTCCTGTGTACAGTATTAAATTGTTTTGTTTAAAACTTATACTGTGTGTATATAGAAATATATATATATAGTCTTTCGTCTGGCCAAAAAAAAAAATTTCCTTGGAACCTAACCCCCCCCCCCCATTTACATTAATTGTTACGGGGAAATTGGATTCGCTTAACATCATTTCACTCGTCACATTTTTCAGGAACATAACTACAATGTTAAGTGAGGACTTACTGTACTATGACAGGGAAACAGATTGTACCAAAATCAGTTAATTCATTTTGTGCTCTAGGATATTCCTTCAGAGAGTGTTTCCAAACTGCAGAATTGGTACAGCCTTACAGTGAGTTGTCAAGTAAATGGTGGGAGTTACTGATAATGGTACACTAAGTTGTAAGGTGGTGGTGGTTCTGTAAAGCAAATCCTATCACTGGCCTTTCAGATAATTACATTTATACTTGATAACTGGACCTGTGCTAACAGTGGTGTTGTTTATATTCCAGTAGCCCTGCAAAGTTCCAGTCAGATTTGGGGCCCCATTGTGCTGGGCACGGTATAGAAGCACATGGAAAGGCAGTCCCATTCTAATTAGTTTGTTGTTTTGGCTCCTGCCATGCTGCTGTTCACTACTGGTTCTTGCTGCTTTCTATGGTGGCTTGACGTATACCTGTGTTATACCAATAAAATAAAAACCAGCAGGATCTTATTAAAGGGAAAAAAGGCAAAATACCACATTTATTGTGAATACAGAAAGAATCATAGTAAGCAGTTAGTTATAGCTATAACATTCCATTCAATCTCATATTTACACACACACACACACACACACACACACACACACACGTTCTGCAAGGTTATCATAGTTACCAGCCTTAGAGTTGCTCATGCCAAGCCACTAGCCAGGTGGCCTGGACATGAGGAGGGAGCAGGGCCTCGTCAGATGCACATCTGATGCTCCTGGAAGTTGGTTTGCAGAATCAGACCCCAAAGTTCTCACTTTCTAGAGTCCATTTTTATAGGAATTTCTTCCTATGCCAGTCTATGGGAATTGCTTCATCATGCTGTTGCTGAATCAATCAGCAAATAGCACATTTCTGACGGCTCCGTGCTGCCAGATGTTATCTTGTTCTTTGGTTCTCCCATTCTTGAGGCTGTTGGGTGGATTCCAGTCTGCCCTCCGGGGGTCCTCTGGTTATTTCCACTTGACGCCTTCTTCAGCTGATGGACACTGGATTCTTAGGCTGGCACCTCGCTGATCATTCAGTTATTATCCACACCAAGCATCCATCCACATACATCCTCTATCTCTATTTTAATCACAATTGTTAATACAACAAAAGGGCGGGGAATCTCTGGGTGCTGTTTCTGTTGTTACAGAGTATTGCTTTGAGTCTCTCTCTCTGTGAATTGCTTTGAGAACAGACTGTCTTAGAAGGTACTAACGCAATTAGCATCAAGTTTCACACATAGAGGGAGAGAAACAGTACCAAAAACCAAGAGACCTCTTAATTAGTAATACCCTGGAATTTAAACTATAGGGAATCAAACTTGTTTGTGATTTTAATACAGAACTTCTTTAATATGATCCAACACCTGCAGTACTGTACCGTTAAGGAGATCCTATCAAGGTTATAGATTCATAGATATTAAGGTCAGAAGGGACCATTATGATCATCTAGTCCGACCTCCTGCACAACGCAGGCCACAGAATCTCACCCACCCACTCCTGTGATAAACCTCTCACCTATATCTGAGCTATTGAAATCCTCAAATCATAGTTTCAAGACTTCAAAGTGCAGAGAATCCTCCAACAAGTGACCCGTGCCTCATGCTACAGAGGAAAGCGAAAAACCCCCAGGAGGAAAATTCTGCCCTGGAGGAAAATTCCTTCCTGACCCCAAATATGGCGATCAGCTGAACCCTGCGCATATGGGCAAGACTCATCAGCCAGATACCCAGGAAAGAATTCTCTGTAGTAACTCAGATCCCACCCCATTTAACATCCCATCACAGGCCATTGGGCCTATTTACCATGAATAGTTAAAGATCAATTAATTGCCAGAATCATGTTTATCCCATCATACCATCTTCTCCATAAACTTATCGAGTTTAATCTTGAAGCCAGATAGGTCTTTTGCCCCCACTACTTCCCTTGGAAGGCTATTCCAGAACTTCACTCCTCTGATGGTTACAAACCTTCGTCTAATTTCAAGTCTAAACTTCCCGATGGCCAGTATATGTCCATTTGTTCTTGTGTCCACATTAGTACTGAGTTTAAATAATTCCTCTCCCTCTCCGGTATTTATCCCTCTGATATATTTATAGAGAGCAATCATATCTCCCCTCAACCTTCTTTAGCTTAGGCTAAACAAGCCAAGCTCCTTGAATCTCCTTTCATAAGACAAATTTTCCATTCCTCGGATCATCCTAGTAGCCCTTCTCTGTACCTGTTCCAGTTTGAATTAATCCTTCTTAAACTTGGGAGACTAGAACTGCACACAGCATTCCAGGTTCACAGGCCCACTAGATTTAACGATGTCTCACCCTCCATATGGTATTTTTATTTTGTGAACAGTAGAACCTCAAAGTTACGAGCACCTCAGGAATGGAGGTTGTTCATAACTCTGCACAAAATGTTATGGTGGTTCTTTCAAAAGTTTACGACTGAATATTGACTTAATACGGCTTAGAAACTTTACTATGCGGAAGAAAAAAGCCGCTTTCCCTTTATTTTTTAGTGGTTTACATTTAAGACTACTGTGCTGTATTTGCGTGTTTGTGTTTTTTTTTTTTTTGCAGTCTCTGCTGCTACCTTATTGTGTATTTCTGGTTCCAAATGAGGTGCGTGGTTGACTGGTCAATTTGTAACTCTGGTGTTTGTAACTGAGGTACTACTGTATTTGTTTTAAACATTTCCTCAGTGAAGTTTGATGGGGAATATCAGTCCTTCAGAATCCCAGCTCCGTCCACCATTAAACTCAGGATGTTTGATTTCTTATGACTGTGGATGTGTGTCATAATAGAGGTACCTTACCATCCATGTTCTGCCTTCTACTCCATCATCATCGGCATTATCTGAACTCCTCTCACTTTGGCAGGCACTATAAATATATAAGGAGGCATTCACCAAAGCGTGGAACAGTCCCCTGTTCTGACGTTTCTGATTTTAAATTTATCCTTTTAGATGAAGTTTTCATCTGTTGTACATAATAAATCTCAATTAACCAAACTCTTTTTGTCTTGTTTTTTTAATAAAAAGGGAATTGGTTTTCATGCTTCCTTGGCCAAGAGAGACCCTAATGCTCATAACTTGGATCACAAAAAGGAAATAAAACAGTAAGTATGACTTTCACAAAGAGAGGGCCTCTACAAGTGTGACTGTAATCTGCACAACAGTTAATCTGGTTTATGTTTGTGCAAGGCATATTTAATATGCATGTACGTAGTCATTTGCTGTTCAGTTCAATTACTCAACAGAGCTGTAAACGGGAGTTTGAGTGGGAGTTCAAAAGGGGAGTTTGTCTTGTGGTGCTTGTTGGGGGTTTGTTTTTGCTGTGGGTGGTGGTGTTTGGGTGTGGTTTGTGTTTCCCAGATTAACAGGATTTAGGTGGGAAGGCTATGATAGATACAGAGGCAGCAGTGGGAATGATCCATGTAGTGGAAGACACAATGAGGATGACTGGATGTGAAAGCTGCGGTATGTACATGATCCTGGAGGGGGTACCTCGTAAGAGTTTTGTCTGCATTAAATGCCATCTGATAGAGCTGATGGAGGAAAAGATCCGAGGTTTGGAGATGCAGGTGGAAAGTCTGGTTGAGTTTAGGAAAGGGTTTGAGCAGATTTTGGAGCAAAGGCATGAGGTATCTGAAGGGAAAAGCTCAGACTTGCAGATGGAAGCAGGACTGGGGAATTCTGAGGGGAGACTGGGTGAGGAAAGTGGTCAGTGGAAGCATGTGACTAAAAGAACCAGGCAGAGGAAAAGATGGGCTAGTGAAGGCGAAATAGAGCTCAAGAATAGGTTTGCAGAGTTGGAAAATGAAGAAGGGGCTCAGCAGGTAATCACTGAAGATGGAAGGGCAAGGAAGAAGAGAAGAGCGGCTGGTCCTATAGGAAAAGGGGAAGAGTTAATGGAGACTACACCAAATATGAGCCCCAGGAGGATACAGGATGGGTTGAAGAGGATTACAAGGGAGAATAGGAATGGAAAGAACTTGCAGCCAGAGGGAACAGGGGATAGACTGGAGAACAGCACCATCACCAGGAAAAGGCAGGTCTATGTGATCGGGGGATACAGCCGTGGGTAGGAGGAAGGGCTGTGTAGATACCAGTCTAATAGGTCATACTGGCTGTAGAATGAGCGTGCCTAATAAGGTACAGAATGTGAGTGAGGCCAAACAGCAAAAATTTAAGATGTTTGTACACCAATGCGAGGAGCCTAGGTAACAAAATGGAGGAACTAGAGCTACTGGTGCGGGAAGTGAAACCAGATATTATAGGGATAACAGAAACATGGTGGAATAGTAGTCATGACTGGACTACAGGTATTGAAGGGTATGTGCTGTTTAGGAAAAACCGAAATAAAGGTAAAGGTGGTGGAGTAGCATTGTATATCAATGATGAGGTGGAATGTAAAGAAATAAGAAGCGATGAAATGGATAAGACAGAGTCCGTCTGGGCAAAAATTACATTGGGGAAGAAAACTATTAGAGCCTCCCGTGGGATAAAGAAAAGGAGTACTTGTGGCACCTTAGAGACTAACCATGGTGCCACAAGTAATCCTTTTCTTTTTGCGAATACAGACTAACACGGCTGTTACTCTGTCCCCTGGGATAGTGCTTGGGGTGTGCTGTAGACCGCCGGGATCTAATTTGGATATGGATAGAGTCCTTTTTAATGTTTTTAATAAAGTAAATACTAATGGAAACTGTGTGATCATGGGAGACTTTAACTTCCCAGATATAGCCTGGAGGACAAGTGCTAGTAATAATAATAGGGCTCAGATTTTCCTAGATGTGATAGCTGATGGATTCCTTCAGCAAGTAGTTTCTGAACTGACTAGAGGGGATGCCATTTTAGATTTGGTTTTGGTGAGTAGTGAGGACCTCATAGAAGAAATGGTTGTAGGGGGTAGTCTTGGCTCAAGTGGTCATGAGCTAATTCAGTTCAAACTGAATGGAAGGATTAACAAAAATAAATCTGCAACTAGGGTTTTTGATTTCAAAAGGGCTGACTTTCAAAAATTAAGGAAATTAGTTAGGGAAGTGGATTGGACTGAAGAATTTATGGATCTAAAGGTAGAGGAGGCCTGAGATTATTTTAAATCAAAGCTGCAGAAGCTATCAGAAGCCTGCATCCCAAGAAAGGGGAAAAACTTCATAGGCAGGAGTCGTAGACCAAGCTGGATGAGCAAGCATCTCGGAGAGGTGATTTAAGAAAAAGCAGAAAGCATACAGGGAGTGGAAGAAGGGAGGGATCAGCAAGGAAAGCTACCTTATTGAGGTCAGAACATGTAGGGTTAAAGTGAGACAGGCTAAAAGTCAAATAGAGTTGGACCTTGCAAAGGGAATTAAAACCAATAGTAAAAGGTTCTATAGCCATATAAATAATAAGAAAACAAAGAAAGAAGAAGTGGGACTGCTAAACACTGAGGATGGAGTGGAAGTCAAGGATAATCTAGGCATGGCCCAATCTCTGAACAAATACTTTGCCTCAGTCTTTAATAAGACTAAAGAGGATCTTAGGGATAATGGTAGCATGACAAATGGGAATGAGGATATGGAGGTAGACATTACCATATCTGAGGTAGAAGAGAAACTCAAACAGCTTAATGGGACTAAATCAGATAATCTTCATCCAAGAATATTAAAGGAATTGGCACATGAAATTGCAAGCCCATTAGCAAGAATTTTTAATGAATCTGTAAACTCAGGGGTTGTACCGTATGATTGGAGAATTGTTAACATAGTTCCTATTTTTAAGAAAGGGGGGAAAAAAGTGATCCAGATAACTATAGGCCTGTTAGTTTGACTTCTGTAGTATGCAAGGCCTTGGAAAAAAATTTTGAAGGAGAAGGTAGTTAAGGGCATTGAAGTCAATGGTAAATGGGACAAAATACAACATGGTTTTACAAAAGGTAGATTGTGCCAAACCAACCTGATCTCCTTCTTTGAGAAACTAACAGATTTTTTAGACAAAGGAAACGCAGTGGATCTAATTTACCTAGATTTCAGTAAGGCATTTGATAGCGTGCCACATGGGGAATTATTAGTTAAATTGGATAAGATGGGGATCAATAGGAAAATTGAAAGGTGGATAAGGAATTGGTTAAAGGGGAGACTACAACGGGCCTACTGAAAGGTGAACTGTCAGGCTGGAGGGAGGTTACCAGTGGAGTTCCTCAAGGATCGGTTTTGGGACCAGTCTTATTTAATCTTTTTATTACTGACCTCGGCATAAAAAGTGGGAGTGTGCTAATAAAGTTTGCAGATGATACAAAGCTGGGAGGTATTACCAATTTAGAGAAGGACAGGGATATCATACAGGAGGATCTGGATGACCTTGTAAACTGGAGTAATAGTAATAGGATGAAATTTAATAGAGAAGTGTAAGGTCATGCATTTAGGGATTAATAACAAGAATTTTAGTTATAAGCTGGGGACACATCAATTAGAAGTAACGGAGGAGGAGAAGGACCTTGGAGTATTGGTTGATCATAGGATGACTGAGCCGCCAATGTGTGATGGCCGTGAAAAAAGCTAATGCGGTCTTGGGATGCATCAGGAGAGGTATTTCCAGTAGGGATAAGGAGGTTTTAGTACCGTTATACAAGGCACTGGTGAGACCTCACCTGGAATACTGTGTGCAGTTCTGGTCTCCCATGTTTAAGAAGGATGAATTCAAACTGGAACAGGTACAGAGAAGGGCTACTAGGATGATCCGAGGAATGGAAAACTTGTCTTATGAAAGGAGATTCAAGGAGCTTGGCTTGTTTAGCCTAACTAAAAGAAGGTTGAGGGGAGATATGATTGCTCTCTATAAATGTATCAGAGGGATAAATACCAGAGAGGGAGAGGAATTATTTAAGCTCAGTACCAATGTGGACACAAGAACAAATGCATATAAACTGGCCACCAGGAAATTTAGACTAGAAATTAGACAGAGGTTTCTAACCATCAGAGGAGTGACATTTTGGAACAGCCTTCCAAGGGAAGCAGTGGGGGCAAAAGATCTACCTGGCTTTAAAATTAAACTCGATAAGTTTATGGAGGAGATGGTATGATGGGATAACATGGTTTTGGTAATTAACTATTCATGGTAAATAGGCCCAATGGCCTGTGACGGGATATTAGTTGGGATGGGATCTGAGTTAACCAGGAAAGAATTTTCTGTGGTATCTGGCTGATGAATCTTGCCCATATGCTCAGGGTTTAGCTGATCGCCATATTTGGGGTCAGGAAGGAATTTTCCTCCAAGGCAGATTGGAAGAGGCCCTGGAGGTTTTTTGCCTTCCTCTGTAGCATGGGGCATGGGTCACTTGCTGGAGGATTCTCTGCTCCTTGAAGTCTTTAAACCACGATTTGAGGACTTCAATAGCACAGACATAGGTGAGAGGTTTTTTGCAGGAGTGGTGGGTGAAATTCTGTGGCCTGCATTGTGCAGGAGGTCAGACTAGATCATCATGATCCCTTCTGACCTAAATATCTATGAATCTACTCTTTTATATGCATTTGGATTACCTTGCAGTTTTTACTTGTAGAGAGTTATGTATCTGAAACATGCAGATAGCAAAGGAACTTCTTAAGCCAAAGTGTTTAAGCACTGGAAAGAAGTAATGACTTGGAGCCAGTTTTGCCGAGGGCTGAATGCGCTGGGCTCAGCCAGGGAGCTGTACATGTGCAGTATTTGGGCCCCAGTACTACCAAAGTGTACTCTAATACCATGGATTCACTACTTCTACTTTTCAGATGGAGGAAATCTTTCCTGTGCAGCCTAGTGTTTGGAATCCCTGTCTTAATCTTAATGATATATATGCTAATACCTGCTGGCCAACAGCATGGCAGTATGGTGCTGGAACGAAATCTAATTCCTGGATTATCTATTTTAAATCTTCTCTTCTTTGTCCTGTGCACTTTAGTTCAGGTATGTAAATGGTATTTCTTGGGTATTTTCTTTCCTTTCAATGTCCCCTTACTTAATCTGATTTAATACAAAAAATTAGACTGGAAAGCCATATTGGATTGCATCCACCCCCCTGTAAATTCAGGATATATAGGATAAAGTGGCCCTATATATAAGTGAGTCAGTGACCAAATCAAGAGTTGAACTCAGGACCTTAACTCTTCTATCATAATGTTCACCCCCGCATGCCACCCCTTTATTTTTTCTCTTCACCTGTCATGTCATGCCTGGTTAGATTGTTTGGGGAGAGGGTACCATCTTATTCTGTATATCTTATTATATATATGTAATATGGCACCCAAGTTGTGTTAGTTATCTTTTTAGATAGATAAGATGGTATCCTCTCCCCAAAGAATTCAATCTAACCAGGCATGACATGACAGGTGAAGAGAGAAAATAAAGGGGTGGCATGCTGGGGTGAACGTTATGATAGAAGAGTTAAGGTCGTGAGTTCAACTCTTGATTTGGTCACTGACTGTGACTTTGGGCAAGTCACTTAATCTTTATGCCTCCATTTTCCCCTACACTGTAATAAAAGGATAATAATACTGACCTACTAACCTCACAGGGTGGTTGAGACTGCAGCAGTTAATGTGAGAGGATAAAGGAGGGATGTGTACAACACAGAGCAGTGAGAGGGGGAAAGGAGCACAGAGGGGTGGGGATCAAGAAGTGAAAAGTGGGTAAGATAAGAGTGAGACAGAAGCGATGGGTGGGTGGGGTAGCAGTGAACTTAGGTTACTTTTTTCTTGCTGCATTCCTGTTCTGTTGCAATGAGGCTTTAAAAGCATTTCCTCACAGTCCTGCTATGACATGACTACATCTAACTATTTAGAACATTTCTATTTAATGGACCTAATTCTCTTACACACACTGATGTAAATCAGGAGTAACTCCATTATTTTTCATTTGTATTGCAGTAGCAGGTAGGGGGCCCAGTCATAGACAGGGGACCCCATTGTGTGAAGTGTTGCACAAAGAGAACAAAAAGACCATCTCTGTCCCCAGGGGTTTTACATTGTAAGACAATTCCATTGAAGTTAGACCATGGTTAAATTAGTGTGAGCTAAGAATCAGGCTCATTAACGTCAGCCTCACTATTTACAGCTCTTTGCTATAATCTGTACTGTACATGCCCTGCTTTCACTGCTGTGATTAATAGGCATTTGTATATACTTTCACTGACAGTTCCTCGGTGGATGGTACTTTTATGTCCAAGCTTACAAATCACTGAAGCACAAAACAGCCAATATGGATGTACTGATTGTGCTGGCTACAACTATTGCTTATATATACTCTTGTGTGATCTTGGTGGTGGCTATAGCTGAAAAAGCAGAGGAAAGCCCCGTCACGTTCTTTGACACACCACCTATGTTATTCGTATTCATTTCTCTTGGGAGATGGTTGGAACACATAGCAAAGGTAACCAGTCTACACGTTAAGCACTTATGAACAGTAATGAAGAAAATAATATGGCATCTCTATGAACAGAAACTGCTTACATGTATTTTGGTAGGAGTGTTTCTGGCGTGCAGTGTGGCGTACGCTGCAGTTTGATGAGAGCCTGGTGGGTTGCTATGTTAACTGCACACACAGGATCATAGAACTGTGGGTCTGGAAGGGATCTTGAGAGGTCATCAAGTCCAGCCCCCGTGCATGTCTACTTAAAATGTGAGACACATGATGGGTGAGGTAATACCTTTTATTGGACCAACTTCTCAAGCATTTATCTTTATTTATGTTGTTTGCATAGAGTAAAACATCAGAAGCACTTGCTAAACTAATGTCTCTCCAAGCTACTGAAGCTACCATAGTGACTCTTGGACCTGACCACTCCGTCATCAGGTATATATTATTCACCCAAAGCCCTTCAGCCTGCTGGGATGGGCTGACTAGATCTGATGCATTTAATGGTAAAAGCATTTTTGTTCCTATTAACGGGATGAATCAAATTGTTCATCTCTCATAATTGGGTGCTTCTTACAGGGAGGAGCAGGTGGCTGTTGAACTGGTTCAGCGGGGTGACATTGTAAAAGTTGTCCCTGGTGGGAAGTTCCCAGTTGATGGAAAAGTCATTGAAGGCAGCTCTATGGCAGATGAATCTCTCATTACTGGTAATTTTCTTTATGCTTAGCAAAGCTAGCTGGCTGCTGGATCTCCTTCTTAAACTGGTCACACTTGTTCCCTGTATTCATTCTCCTCTTCATCCACTCCTCTTAGCTTTGGGAAGGTTCTGATACAGATTCAGACTACTTTATGGGACTGGCCTTTATACCAGGCTGATTCAAACCCTGATATCTGGTTACACCAGACTTTGGGGAAGACTGGATCTGGATTAGATGCCTCTGTCTAATTCTGACCATCATGACTTCTGTTGATCAGCTAACAGCAGTGTCGCATGGACTTCAGGACTGAGGGGCTTTAGGCACGGTTGTCTTAGACCTAAAAGGTGCTGGGGACCTGGAGGGAGTTTTCTCTGGAAGAATATTTGCAAAAATGGTGCATTTTTAAAACTAACTAATAAACTGTAAATAGACAATATCTCAAATCCATCAGGAAGTGAATGCACGGACTTGAGAAGGACAACCCCAGGCATTCATCAAGGGAGCAGGAAAGAAGGAGAGCATTCTCCTAACATTTGCTATGCTCATCAGAATTTTTTCTACTTCATGACATTTCCACATGGGAAACTGTGATGTTGAGACAGAGACATAGATATATTATTTTTTTAACCTGGTTCCTGCCATTATAAATCCTTTAAAGGAACTATAAACCTTAACTGTTCATTTGGTTGCTTGCTTTGGGTTGATGTGATTTTTGGAGGGGTGGGTGAAATTTTCTCATTTTGAGAACCAGCCACATCATTAACCCCGTGTGTAGAAAAAAAATATGACTAAGAAAATACAGATTGGCTCCCAGTGTACTAGCGCTTGTCACAGTGTGCACATGGGAACTTTGCAAAGGTGGCAGTTTCTCTAGTCTCTGGAAGGGAAGGGGCTAGACTGCTTGCTCTCTGACATAGATGCCAAAAGAAGTTCTCCTAAGGTATCTGCATGTATTGAGTCAGTTTGTCCCTGGCCTTTGTGGGGGTGCACAGAAGAGAAGGAGTGAAAGATCAAGGACCCTTCCCTTTCCCCCCATGTGTATTTTATACAAGGGCCAGGAAGAGTCTCAGGCCCTGTGCTCAGAGGAGTATGGCTAAAGCGGATTCTCCTTTAACTCGCTGTAATGCAATTTTGGAACATGAAAATATGAATTCCCTCCCCACTAACCTCATGATGTTCTTAGTGGCCAGGCAGTGCAGCATTGTGATGTCCTAGGTGGTCATGGCCTTGTTACAGTATTGTTCCACCTCGTTCTGACTGTCGGCTGAGCCTGAGCAGACTGACTAGTAATGTGATAAATGGTGAATTCCCTGGCTGAGATACATAATTAAAAAACAACCTTACTAGTCTAGCTCATTTGCCTCAAGGTTGCAACTGAGGCACATTGAACTAGCTGATTCTGATCTTTGAGTGGCAGGGATCAGAGGTCATTTGGATACGCTGGGACACGTCCATTCAAGGCTCTAAAAATAAACAATAGGCAGAGCCGGTGGTAGGCATAAACAGAATAAGCAACTGCTTAGGGCCCTTGAGCAGCTCAAGGGGGCTCCCTGTTAATTATTAGTTGGGTGGGGGAGAGAAATATTCCTGATTAGGACCCCCAGTGGGCTAGCGCTGGCATCAATAACCTTCAGACTCAATAACTGCTAGCCAAACAGCCTGTAGGTTCTGCCGAGGTGTCTGATCCAAACCTGTTGGAGTGAATGGGGTGACCTCTGTGGGCTTTGGATCAGGCCTCTGGAGGGGAGCGAGTGACAAAGTGAGCAAGAAAGAAGCAGTGGATGGTTGCTGAGGCTCTTGCTGTGAAAATGAACATGGAAAACATTTTCCTGAAAAGTGATACAGCCTTTTAAAAAAAGCAGTCTTTCAAATTATGGTTCAAAACTGAATTATTATTTAGCATGTAGCAGGCTATCTATCTTTATGTACCTGTGCTCCCAGACTACAGGTAGTTGTCCTGACCCTATTGCTCTTTTGTCCTAGGGGAAGCCATGCCAGTCACTAAAAAACCTGGGAGCACAGTGATTGCAGGTTCTATAAATGCGCATGGCTCAGTTCTCGTTAATGCAACTCACGTTGGGTCTGACACCACCCTGGCACAAATTGTGAAATTGGTAGAAGAAGCTCAGATGTCAAAGGTAAAAATAAAAATACTGCACTTTGTATGTAAATCAGCAAGGCTTTTGCTGTTGTGATATTTGTTTTAGAATGAGCAAGAAACAGACTTAAAAAAACCAACTCAGTTATGGAATAAGGGTTGGTAGATGTTATCATGTCCACTATGTACTTATCTTTGTTGGTTTAGTCATAAAACAAGTATCTTTGTGTTTTATTTTTGTAGGCACCCATCCAGCAATTGGCTGATAAGTTTAGTGGATATTTTGTTCCATTTATCATCATCATTTCAACAGCGACATTGCTAGTGTGGATCACAATTGGTTTTATAAACTTTGATGTTGTTCAGAAATACTTTCCTGTAAGTAGTGCCGTTGGTCCCAATATTTGCTCTTAACAACCCCATATTAGTAATGTAGCTTTTGTACTTTCCAAAGGGCTGATACTGCCAGATGCCAAACACCCTCAACTCTCAAATGCGTTAGGTTTCTGTGTAGAATAAACTAAATATGTTTATATAGTTAGTTTTTTGGCCAGCCTCCACAGAGTTGTTAGTCCATCTTCATCTCTGCATGGGATTCTGGCAAAAAATGAAATCGGTGGAGATATACCAGAGATGAATATGGTCCAGTAGCTGGATTTCCCAGAGAGCTGAGGAATTGCTGACAGGTTTGCAAACTGCCTTCACTGCTGCTGATCATGGAGCTGGTCTTTAGAAACATGAATGGCATATTGATTACGTTTAAGACGCGTAAACGGTCCTGCCAGGCTCACAGATTGTGGAAGGCTGTGCATCCCAGAGATGGCATATTTATCCTTGCAAGTGGAGGGGAAAACACAGCAGGTTGTATTATTACCTGGGAACAGATCTGCATAGCAGCACTTTTGCATTTGCAATGCTTATTACTCCAAGGGGTAAATCTCCACAGGAGTGGGGTATAAGCAAAATTTTGGGGGCCCATGTGGGGACGGAATAAGTTTGGGGGCGTGAGAGGTGTAATGCCAATGGATCTACCACTATGTGGATCCTTTGGCCACAGCTCACTGTGGAATGGGTCGTCTACTTCTTCTGGTGGAGGATCCCTTCTCCCCCAGTCCCAATGGGATCCCAGCATAAAGTCATAGAAATGTAGGGCTGGAAGGGACCTCAAGAAGTCCTCAAGTCCAGCCACCTGCACTGAGGCAGGACCAAGTAAACCTAAACCATCCCTGACAGGTGTTTGTCCAACTTGTTTTTAAAAGTTTCCAGTGATGGGGACTCCATGACCTCCCTTGGAATGCTATTCCAGAGCTTAACTACCCTTATAGTTAGAAAACTTTTCCTAATATCTAAATCTCCCTTGCTGCAGATTAAGCCCATTGCTTCTTGTCCTACCTTCAGTGGACATGGAGAACAACTGATCACTGTCCTCTTTATAACAGTCCTTAACATATTGGAAGACTGTAATCACGTCCCCCCTCAGTCTTCTTTTCTCAAGACTAAGCGTGGCCAGTTTTTTTAACCTTTCCTCATAGGTCAGGTTTTCTAAACCTTTTCTCATTTTTGTTGCTCTCTGCTGGACTCGTTCCAATTTGTCCACATCTTTCCTAAAGTGTAGTGCCCAGAATTGGACACAGTTCTCCAGCTGGGGCTGCACCAGTGCCAAGCAGAGCAGGACAGTTACCGCCTATATCTTACATACAATGTTCCTGTTAATACACCCCAGAATCACATTAGGTTTTTTTGCAGCTGCATCACATTGATGATTCATTCAGTTTGTGGTCCACTATAATCTCCTAGATCAGTGGTTCTCAACTGTGGTCCACTGCTTGTTCAGGGAAAGCCCTGGCGCGCTGGGCCGGTTTGTTTACCTGCCGCATCCGCAGGTTCGGCTGATCGCGGCTCCCACTGGCTGCAGTTTGCTGTGCCCGGCCAATGGGGGCTGTGGGAAGCGGTGCGGGCCGAGAGGTGTGCTGGCCACCCTTCCCGCAACCCCCATAGGCCTGGAGCACTGAACCGTGGCCAGTGGGAGCTGCGATTGGCCAAACCTGCAGACGCCCGGCGCGCCAGGGGCTTTCCCTGAACAAGCAGTGGACCACAGTTGAGAACCACTGTCCTAGATCCTTTTCAGCAGTGTTACCACCTAGACAATTATTCCCCATTTTGTAGTTGTGCATTTGATTTTTTCCTTCCTAAGGGAAGTACTTTGCACTGAATTTCATCTTATTGAATTCAGACCAATTCTCCAATTTCTCAAGGTCATTTTGAGTTTTAAACCCTGTCCTCCACAGTGCTTGCAACTCCTCCCATCTTAGTGTCATCTGCAAATTTTATAAGCATGTACTCCATTATCCAAGTCATTAATGGAAAATATTGAATAGTACCAGACCCAGGACTGACCCCTGTGAGGCTCCACTAGATGCAACCTGCCAATTTGACAGCAAACCATTGATAACTACTATTTGAGTACAGTCTTTCAACGAGTTGAGCACACACCTTATAGTACTTTCATCTAGACCACATTCCTCTAGTTTTCTTATGCATCATTGTGTCAAAAGCCTTACCAAAATCAAAGTATATCATGCTGCCCTGCTGCTCAATCTGTGCTCTGAGGGTGGGACTTGCCGCTAGATGAATATAATATTCCCAGTGTGCCTGGTAACTATAATCTGTTGTTCTGTTTTTCTTTTCTATATCTGAGATTTCCAGATAGATGCATGTTTGAAATTACTGCTCTTTACTAGACATTGTGTCCTATGTTAGCAAACAAACATCTTTCTCTCTCTCTCTTTTTTTTTTTTTTTTTTTTTTTTTTTTTTTACTTGCAGCATCAGAACAAACACCTCTCAAAAGCTGAAGTAATAGTGAGGTTTGCATTTCAAACCTCAATCACTGTGTTGTGCATTGCATGTCCCTGTTCCTTGGGCTTGGCTACTCCAACAGCTGTGATGGTGGGCACAGGAGTTGCTGCTCAGAATGGTATTCTCATCAAAGGTGGAAAACCCCTGGAAATGGCCCACAAGGTTAATAGCTCATCATGGAAGTGTTGTATTAATACCATTTATACTGGTTGCCAGCTAGAACAAAATTTCCCAGCAAATTCTGTTAATCTATGGAAATGACTTTTTTTTTTAATTGGTCATTGCTCTTATCATTTTGAAGGTAGATACTTTTCAGAATCACAGAGAGAGGCAGTGTTTCTTTATGGTCACAGCAAAGGGGTGAGAGACTGCAGATCCTGACTTCTCATCCCAGCTGGGCCACTGAGTTGCTGTATGACCTTGTGCCAAGTCACTTTCACCTTTTGTTTCCTCATCTTTACTCCAGCTGTCAAGTGGTTACTACAAGTACTTCCCTCCCTAGGTTCAGGAATCTTGTGACATTTGATGAGTTCAAGTTTGAACTGCTTCAAAGCACCATACAAATGCTGCTGCTCATTGGTCTTTAGTACAGCATCTAAAAACTGTTCTTCTCATGTTGAGAGAGGAAAATAGATGCCACGATTTAATACTTTAGATATTGTCAGTTGAGTTTAAATAGACATTTCGTGAATTCTGTGCACACGCTGCTCGCCGTTAAATTTGCAATGCTTGTAGTAACTATTATATAGTGAAATACCCCAGTTTTACTTAGACAATGTGGTTATTTCCTATTTTATCAAGATGGAGTAATTTATGGTAAATGCTGACATTTTAATGACAATCACTCAGAGAAGGAAAAGAATATTAGGTAGAATTAGAGCACAGGACAGTTCATGGTATAGACACCTGTAACTTGCGTAGCTTATTCTCTTTTTATACTGGCAGAGGAGGTTGACTGCCGATGATGTGTCTATTTTGAATGTTGTGTGTGCATAAAAAGTAAAATATTCATGAACATTCATTAATTGATTATACTTCTCAACTACACACACACTTGAACAGAGACATTATATTGTACATTATATTCCAACCATTCTCATACTCACTGTGCTTGAGTTTAATATTACAGCAGTAACTGAAATATGTTATTTTGTGCAGATAAAGACTGTGATGTTTGATAAAACTGGGACCATCACCTGTGGCGTTCCTAAAGTCATGAGGATGCTCTTGCTAGGGGACACGGCTAAGCTGTCCCTAAAGAAGGTACTTGCAATTGTCGGCACTGCAGAAGCCAGCAGTGAGCATCCCTTAGGAGTGGCTGTCACTAAATACTGTAAAGAGGTATGTATTTCAAGCATTGCCCAAGAATATCTGTGTGAGCAGCAGTATTGCACTGAATAAGCCAGACACAGCTGGGTAGACCTGGCTTCACAGTGTGACCTGCATCTTTACAAACCTTTAGGACCTTAAATCTGATCATGGGCAGTAACCCTTAGAAGAACCAGGTTTATGAACAGCACTGAGAATGTGGGTTCCAGCCTGATGATGGTCAGGAAATGGCAAGCCCTAGCTTCTTGCTTCTGTTTAAATGATTTAGACCTGGGATTCCCACTTTCCATTCCCGGTTGTGAATAGGATCTTAGTGTCTGCAGTGAACATAGCTCCCTGCCTGACCTAAGTGAAAGATGTTAGTACTGTTGCATTGTGGATTGAATCACAGTTCCAGCTGTGTAAGCTAGTAATTAACCTGGCGACTTGCTGATGTTACATGCTTCCTACCATGGGAGTTAGGATCTGCTAAGTCGGTCTCCGTGTCAGTTCCAGGTTTTAAATTTCCTCTGGCTGACGACAGGTCCTCTTAATAAAAGGCTAGTTCATCTGGAATCTGCTTTCCCTTGCTGATTTGCCAGAGCCTGAGTTTGGTGACCTTCAGGTTACGGTGCAGCATTTATTCTGGCCAAGCTTTTGATGACTCTTAATAATGGGTAATTGAGCTGCAGCCGGGGGTGGGGGGAATTTTATATTGTGATTTATAACTGGTGGGGTTACAAGAAACTGCATGGTTTAGTGGGAAGAGCATTGAGCTGAGATTTCAGAGACCTGTGTTCTAATTCAGTTTTTGCCTCTGATCTGGTGAGTGACACTGGGCAAGTCACTTCACCTCTCACCCTTTGTCTGTCATATTTAGATTTTAAGCCCTTCAGGGAAGAGACTGTCTCTCACGATTTTTGTTACAGTGTCTGACAAAATGGGGCCAGGATCTTGGTTGGAACTTCTAGATGCTACTGTAATAGTAATAATAATTTAGATGCCTTGGCAACAGCCACCTAGTTTAAACTTTCAAATAAATACATAGAATGGGTACCTAGAACATGGAACTGGACCATGGACAGGTGAAATGGTGATTTTACATTTAATAATTCACAAGAAGCATGTATAGTCCCTTCTCACACACTGCCTGACAGTAGCCAGTTCTGTTAATCATTTATCTGATCACTAAATTTAGCCAGAAAGATTTTAACAAACCTAAGTATCACATGAACTGCAAGCCTTTGAGTCTGACAAATGGCTAGTCTCTGAGATTACCCATCTCTGTGTAAATCAGCAAATACTATCTATGGCATGTGTTTCCCTAATACTTCAGGAAGAATGAAAACACAACCAGAAACACAAAAGGAAGGCAATCATAAATAACAGCCTCCCCTTACGCTTACATAAAAGCTACTGGCCAATGTTAACTGACTTATGAAAAGATAAATTTGGCAGCAATATGAATATCCAACACGTCTAGTATAAACCTTTAGGGGTAAACGCTTAGAAAATTAAAATGCCTACTTGGAAGGAGAAGAATTCTAGTTGGTAATGATCTGGATGCCTGCCTTATTTTTTTTTTTTTTTTTAAATGGGCTATCTTCTCCTGGTTGCTGTTTTTGAATCCACTCTTTCTTGTGCGTGAGTCACTTCTATAATATCACATGCCTTACTTGTCACCTGACCATAGCTTGCATGTATAGCCCTTACCTATTTGAATATATTTTGTAGTATATCCACTGGCATTTCTAAACTATCGCTAGACTGTTCAATAGGCCATGGGTAGCTCTGTTGAATTCCGTGAATACCTCGGAAATTATTAGGGTCCATTAGCTTTTTAATTTGACTATTTCCTCTTTATAAATTTGGAGTTATAAAAAATGGTCTTGGCATCCTGTGAAGTGGTTCACTCACTGCAGGAGCTCCTCCTCGTGGCCAGGCGTGGCTTAGCGGCTCTCTCCCTATATGGCGCCCCCTCCTGATGGTTGCTCCGTTGGTCTCTCTTCTGTAACTCGGCCCTCTGGCCACGTCACAATATTTATGTCCTCCCATTTCGGGGTAACAAAGTTCAACAAACAAAAGTTCAACAAATAATTTCAAGACCTTGTGTCAGGTCTCTGACCCCTGACTCTGGGCCCAGTGGTTCTCACATCTTTGCCTCAGTGCTTTCTAATGTTCACTTCTCCAGACTCATGCCACCTTGCCAGTGGCCCTTCCACTACACCATATTCCAGCCCAGAGACCGTATAACCAGCAACTGAGGTCTGGCACAGTCCCACTTGCTGCTCCTGCTTCCCTGGGCTCCTTCCTACCTAGCCTTTCTCAGGCTCTCTTCTCTGCAACTTCCCTAGTTGACCTGCCTTTCAGGGTTAGGATCCTAGAGCTTATTCTCCTCCCATCCCAGCTTCCTCCTCACCATCTCTGTTCCCAGAAAGTGGTTGCAGACTCTCTCCTTGCCACTCCCATCTGCTACAAACTTCCTCTCTGCATACTAACCTGCCTGCTCCTGCCCAGCTGGGCTTCGTGATCCATTCAGCCTGCCTGTCGCTCCAGGTACAGCCAGGTAACAAAACTGGCTTCTAAGGCACACAATAACCCATTCAGAGCCTCTATGGGGTACATACTGCGTGTCACAACACAATTCTTTAACTTCTCCCTCTGATTCAATAATAAAGCCTGTTATCATAAGATTTCATTTTCTTTAAAAGTCCCAAAAAGAGTACCAGAGACAAGCTGTTTCTTAGTCCCTTGGTCAAACCAGTAGCTTTTAAGAATTAAATACGCTGGCTTTTTTTAACTGTAGTCATTTTAAAAAAAAGCTCATACTCCCCAACAGCGTAGTTGAAAGTTGATCCTTCCAAGAGGCAGCATGGTGTAGTGGTAGATTAGAGATTGGATCAAAAAAACACAAGGAATATAAACAGTCACGCTTTGGGCACGAGGCAACTATGTACTGTACTTATTTATGGGCAGGTTTTCCATTTATGGGGTTTTTTCTTCTGCAGAATCTGATATTATCCACTATCAGTGACGGGTCACTGGAATAGATGGACCTCTAGATCTGATCTGGTATGGTGATCCCTGTTTCTAGAAATCTAATAATAGCATTAGAAACCAGTAACTTCTGACTTCCAGTCCCTATTCTGACACTGATGCTGCATGTGGCTTCCAGCAAATCACTTAATCTTTCTCTCTGTTACCTCTTTGTAAAAAAAGGAGGAGGAGACCAACTTTTCTGTGGTGTTTTGAGAATGAATTAGCTGATATTTGTGCATCACTTGGATGATTCAAAGTGTGTTACAAGTTTTCATTATTATTATGTTTGCAGGAACTTGGCACCGAGAGCCTGGGATACTGCACAGATTTTCAGGCAGTCCCAGGCTGTGGAATCAGCTGTAAAGTGCGCAATGTGGAAGCTATACTGGGCCAGAGTGAGCAGAGTCTGAGTGAGCAGAATGCTTACCTGAGCAGTGTCAGCACGGTTTCGCTGGGACACAGTTCATCGATCATGGTCTCTGAATCTGATGGTATGTCTGCCCTCAAAGCGTTTAGCCAACTACAAAGAGAGGTTTGAAAAATCAACAATACCAGCCACGGTGAAATAGCTATACACAATTAGAACTTGCTTCCTGCAGCAGGGAAGGTAGGATTATGTAAGAAAATACAGAGTAGCTAAAATGTATCATGGGAGAAAAGCAATATTCTTTTTTCTTAATGTGGCTGGAAAGCTAGCTGAGTACTTAGATAGTACAATGATGGGTGCTTTGCAAGCACATGTGACAAATAGGTAGTAAGATTCATAGACTCTAAGGACAAAAAGGACCGCTGTTATCATTAAGTCTGACTTCCTGTATAACATAGACCATAAAACTTTCCTAACTTAATTCCTGTTTCAGCTGGAGCATATTTTTTTATCAAAACACACAGTCTTGATTTGTGAATTATCAGTGATAGAGAATTCACCACAACCCTTGGTAAATTGTTCAGTGGTTAATTGCCCTCACTGTTAAAAATGTACGCCTTATTTCTAGTCTGAATTTGTCTAGCTCCGCTTCTAGCTGTTGGATCCCATTATACCTCTGTCTGCTAGATTGACGAGCCCAATATCAAACACTTGTTCCCCATGTAGGTACTGAACGATTGTGACCAAGTCACTCCTTAACCTTCTCTTTTGTTAGGCTCAAGAAGCTCAATCTATTTAGTTTATCACTATAAGGTATGTTGTCCAATCCTTTAATCATTCGTGTGGCTCTTCTCTGAACCCTCCCCAATATATCAAGGGATTTCTTATTCAGACTTCATACCACATAAAAACAAAACAGCAAGTTCCATTTGAAAAGACAAGAAAGCCAGGGGAGAGCACAATTTGCTAATCTGCAGTATAGTTCCCCCTAGAACAGTCCCCACTTTCGCCTATCCTCTTGCCTTGCTGCCCTCCCGCCACTTTTTAGCCCATGCTTACTTTAACTTTATGGATTAAGTGTACATGGTTATCTTCTCAAATATCCCTTAAGGTGCTGAATTAAAGGCACCATTGAATGGGTGCCCATGTATCCTTGGGATAAATGTTTATTTTACATTTAGAATTATAGTTATGTCCCTTTTAAAACTCATTTTGTCTACTAATGTTTTGCTGTTGACAATTCAGTTGATCTCATTGTGGAAGATGCATAGGCACCAAGATTTGTTTTCAGGCTGTGGAATCTATCTTGCTCCTTCTTTACAAGTCTTGAAACATCTTTTCCATTGCCAGATCATTTTCTCTCCTGTGCACTCCTCATTCCTTCCCACTCCCAACATTACCTCTGCTATAACCTTGTGTGAAAAACCATTGGAAATATATAATTGGGATATCTATGGCCCTGGTTCTGCAAGCACTTTTGTGCATGAGTGTCTTTATGCCTGTGAATACTTCCACTGAGCTCAAGGGGACTGTTCACATGCATAAAGATACTGGTGTGCGCAAGTGTTTTCAGGATTGGAATCCAAAGTAGAAAAGAGCTTTATAATGTGAAGTGCTGTTACCATTCCAGTAGGTCTTGGCAGAACAGGAGAGTAACGCTTTCTAGTTTTTGTTGTTAATCAAAACAAAGGCAAGTCTCAATCCATCTAAAAGGCTACAGGATCATTGACGTGTAATAGAAAATTCCAGACATCACCACTGCCAGAGCAGATAATCATAAGGCTTAAATCTGTCTTAGTTTCCAAAGTAGCTCTTTTTAAGATGAAGCAGGTTAGTGACTGATTGAATCCTAATCTGACTTTACCCATCTGCAGAGGTTTCTCCTTCTGGCTTGTGGATGGTTATTTAAGTTCCTCCTGGTTTTTATTTCTGTTTACCACAGGTGAAGCAGCCCCTCTGACCTACTCAGTGCTGATTGGAAATCGTGAATGGATGAAACGGAACGGCTTGCTTATATCCAGTGATGTTAATGATGCAATGACAGGCCATGAAATGAAAGGACAGACAGCCATATTGGTGGCTATAGATGGTAATTAAAATTCTTTGAAGTGACGCAATGAAAAAATAAATACCACATCACATTGACCCTGCAAGTAACCCTGCTTGAATCAGATATCAACTATTTATTACTTTAGAGGGTGTCTTTCTAAGTTAGAGTGACAAGAGGCTACTTACCTTTTGGCCATAAATTGTTTGTGAACTCTAAGTGTGTAATGTGTAATCTGCAAAATGGCTTTAATTAAAAAGTAATTTCCGAGTCTCCTTTTGGCTGGAACCATCATTCTGAAAAGAGATGCTGCCAAAACAGAAGTCAGCTTGCAAACCTGCTTCCTTCCTGCCTTCATGTTGTCATCTAAAGGATCACAAGGTGACCTATTCCATCACTTATCACTCATTAAAATGTTTCATGGTCAAACATGAGCATTCTTGTTTGGTTGAAACACAAAATGAAAGATGGATTAGATTGTGAACTTGTTGGGGCTTGTGTAGCACAGTGGGGCCCTGGTCCGCAACTGTGGTCCTGAGCGGTACTACAATACTACTACTACTACTAATAATAATAATGGATTGTAAATTCTTTGGGTCAGGTCATGTGTCTGCTGCTTACGTTTGGTACAGTGTCTAACACAACAGTTCCCAGATCCGGACAGGAGGCCTCTGGGCTTTGTTACATAAATATTAACTAATAATTCTGGTCTGATCCTTTTGCGACCTTAGAGCTATTTTTGCAGACACTTCAACTTTTCAGCCTGCTGCCCGTTATCAGTAGTGGGTCCAGCAAGACTGAATGCCCTTATTTTTTTCCCAGCAGCATCAAAAAGAGGGACTTGCTCTACAGTTGCTGGGCCTACCATTGGGAGATCATCCGCTGCCCCATCACCACCCTTGACTTACTACCCTTTCTCACCGTAACGCAGGACTTTATAAAAAAAAATCCTTGATTGACCACTATTCCACCAGCAATAGTGACTGTAATTAAAGAGTTGGGGGCTGCGACTCATTTCAGATAAACCCTTAATTTTTGAAATACAACTTGTAGTACTTGTCAACATGAAATATTTCAGACTGGCATGGCAGGCAGCAGGCATGCAACTTTCAGCGAGGCTATCTCAGGTAGAGGGCAAGTGTAATGTTGTAAAAAGAAAAAAATATTCTGAGAGAGCCATCTGCTGAGGAGTTAGGTGGCTCAAAAGAGAGGTAGCTCCTTCTCTCTGGAGACATGCATTCAAATCCAGACTTGAATGACACCACCAGCGCAATTTCTGGCCCAAGTCCCCATTTGTCATCAGAAAACCATCACCTCATATGGCCCATTTTGGCACTGCATGCATAAAAGCCAGCCAGGACTGGAATAATAAGGATGATAAATGTTGGATCTGAACAGAAGCATATAGTCAGAGCAGTGTGTGTGTGTGTGTTTGCACTGTAGCAGTCTTCAGACAGTGATCATTACTATATTTGTGAACACTAAATTCACTCAAAATATTATAAATGCTGAAGTAATGTATTTGATAGTCCTACGTATATTTATTCACAAGCAGGGGCAGGGTGGGGGAATCACACTAGCTTCTTTGAGATGTGTCTGCGCTGTAATCCGGAGGTGTTCTTGCAGCATATGTGGATACGCCTGAGCAAGTTTTTGATGTAGCTAGATCAAAGCTAGCTTGAGTTACAATAGCAGCAGAATGGGTGGTCCACTAGAGTATGCACCCAAGGCCCTGGGCAGGTGGGGCTTGTCCATGCTGCTGCGGCTTCACTACTATTATGAATCGATCCAGATATATCAAAGGTAGCTTGGGTACCTCTACATGTGCTGCAGCCACATGTCCCAGTTGCAGTGTAGACATGCCCGTGGCCCTGCTTTGCTTTCCGTGCCTTTCTGCAGCTCTTTAATTAACTGAGTCTGTTTCCTTGTGAAGGTGCGTTGTGTGGAATGATCGCGATAGCAGATACCGTCAAACAGGAGGCAGCGCTCGCTGTGCACACTCTGCAAAATATGGGAATAGACGTGGTGCTAATAACAGGGGACAACAGAAAAACTGCAAAAGCAATTGCTACTCAGGTACTCTTCTTCTGTATAAAACAAATGTTCTAAACACTCGACCTGGGGCAGTGAACTGTTGTTGCTGGTTATTTTAGCCTTTGCATAGATGTGCAAGGTGTTTTACGCAAAGGAGGAAAAAAGATAATCTCTACCCTCATGAGTTTAACCATTAGGTAGGCTCATGCAAGCGAGTTATAGTGGGAGCTAGCAGACAAGGGAGTCTCGGAGCTTCCGTCAGCTCCCATGGAAGCGCAAATGAGCATTCAGTGTCGCACAGTGGCTGTTCAGCCACTGTACCCCTTGTAGTTGCTGTACCCCTTTGCACTCTTTTCTTGTGAATTTATGAGCCATAGGCACAGCTTCGTAAAACCATTTTGATGGTGCCAAGAAGGAAGTTGCTAAATGAACTGGAAGTGAGCAGTAAGTTGGGCATACCATGAAGTCCTCTTCAAATAACTGAGTCCTAGGACAGCTCGCAAAAGCTCCCCAGAGAAAAAAGAATAATACAGGCTTTTGTTTTTTGACAGTGATTTCACCCCTAATGGTTAGCCTCCTGCTTCCTTTCACTTAAAGGTAGTGTTCCTTCTAGTGACATCGGAAAACTCCTTTCGGGCCCTCTCCTGCTTCCTCTAAAGTTAATTGGAGTTTTGCTATTGATTTCAGTGGTAACAGGATCAGCCCCTTAAGCAGAGTTGTTACTACTAATGGTTGCTTTCTAAAGTGCAGACAATGGCTTAAATGTTTCTGATCATAGCCCATCCATGTCACCTACCAAGGTATAGCTACATCATTGCTCTACTTAGCCACTCCTCTACCCTTTCTCTGTTTTCTCTCACGCTGATGCTCCCATCTTTCCCTCTGTTCTACTGTCCTTTTTTCCTATTGTTGCTCCTACTGTTGCCTTCAATTACTCATTTAAGTAATCCACCAAATAGCAAAACCGGACAATAGCATGGTTCATAATCACCTTGTCTATTACAGTAATATCAGCTCCTTTTTGCTCATGCACGACACTTGTAATCCTTCTTGTATATTGTGTTATATTTTCCTGAGATCTTTGAATAACGAAGGTTTCACTATATTTACTAATCTAGAAGCCTGTTTTTTATGACTCCTATGTTACGAGTGAAGTGAAAGGCTTGTAATTCCCCATCTATCTCTATCCCTCTGTCTCTCATCATATACTTACAGTATACGCTTTTTGGGGCAGGGACTGTGTTTGTACAGCATCTGGCACAACAGGGTCCTGGCCTCTGACTGGGACTCCTAAGTGCTACAGTAACATAAATAATACATAATATTGGGGGAAGGGGATGCCACAGCGCTTCAATACTTACCTGTTTAGAAAATGACTGAGTTAACCCTTAGAGCACTTGCCTTGTGTGTTATGCCAAGGAAGCCTTACAGTAGGAGCTGCAGTACTATGCAGTGCCTGAATCAAGGAGGAACAATGCTTGCTGGAATCTGTGGTCTCTGCAGCTGACGCTCTGGATGTGACTGTGTTCAGTCCCATTTTCTGAAAATTGTGTTTCCCTTCAGAGTCCACGCAAGTTGCTAGTGCAGCCCTCAATGGAGTTCAAGCATGCGGGACCCCAGAACAATCATCACTTTTTAATCTTTCTTTTCTGTGGTTAAAGCATATCAGAAGGGTCATTTATACTTTCTACTCTGCTGGGTTTTTTCTCCTTTCCCTGCTTGTTGTAGGTTGGCATCAAAAAGGTCTTTGCTGAGGTTCTGCCCTCTCACAAAGTCGCAAAGGTTCAGGAACTCCAGAACGAAGGGAAGAAGGTTGCCATGGTTGGAGATGGAGTCAACGATTCCCCGGCATTGGCTGGAGCAGACATTGGCATTGCTATTGGAACAGGCACGGATGTTGCCATTGAAGCTGCAGACGTCGTTCTTATTCGAGTGAGCTCAGTTGTTCAATGTAATCTTCTTCCTTGTGTCGGTTCTGAGAAGTGCCTGGGTGGGACTGTGAAAAACTCTCTGTGCTTTTGTCTTGTAGAATGACTTACTGGACGTGGTTGCTAGTATTCATCTATCAAAGAGGACAGTAAGAAGAATACGAATAAATCTGGTCCTTGCCTTAATTTATAATCTGCTTGGGATACCTATAGCGGCAGGTAGGTGACTGCTGGCTCACAGCTTGTCAAAGAGCTCCTGAGTCCTGCTTTCAGATCTGACTCCAATTTGTTGGGAGAGGCAAGGTAGGCGCGATAATCTTTTACTGCACCAAGTTCTGCTGGTGGAAGACAAGCTTTTGAGCTTCACAGAGCTCTCCTTCAGAGCTCTACACAGAGTGTCACAGCTAAATACAAGATTGGACAGATTGTTAAGCATAAGGGGTTCACACAAGCGAGACCACTTAAAAGGAAGTGGACAGTTCAGGGTTAGCCAGCAGTAAGTTGCGTTACAAATTGTTGTAGTGAGCCATATTGCCAGTGGCTCTGTTAAGTCCATAGCTTTTAGTGGGGTTTTTTTTTAAGTGGTATCCTACAGCATGAGTGAACCCCTCATGCTTAACAATCTGTCCCGACTTGTATTTAATGTAGACATTCCCCAGACATGAAGAGCTCCGTGAAGCTAAAAAGTTTGTCTCTTCCAATGACAGAAGCTGGACCCACCTTGTCTCTTTCATATCCTGGGAACAACATGGCTGCAGCAACCCTGAATCCCATTGGTTGTGCAGCCTTGGGCAAATCACACAAACCCCGTGAGTCAAAGGGAGATAATAATCAGTCTGCCTCCCAGGCATGTGTTAAAGAATACAGCTCTTGGAAAATATCAAAATCTGATGCTCTGCTATGGCATTGAGGGCTGTCTTTATACATGCATACAACAATCCTAATACTCACCGTGAGCCCACCTTTGAACCTGTATTCAAGTACTGTATAAACACAATGAAATAAGCCCTGCCTCAGACTGCTTCCGGTGTAAGTCAAGTGAGATGAAGGATGGCAGGAGAGGGCTGCCTATCTGCCTCCAACCCAGCCATTGCTAACTGGCTGCCTTTCTTACAAATCTTGAGGGCATTGACTCAGGCGCTCAGGACTAGGCCCTAAGTTTTTATTTTTAAGCACAGTGTAAAGCACAATGAGACACACAGCTAATCAGACCACTGAAAGGGTCACTTCTTTCTTTTTCAGATCTCAAAAATCTTCCTGTTCCCTCTGCTAACCCTCTTCATACACTTGTCATCATCTTGCCTTAATTACTGTCACTTTCTCCTTTCTAGCTTCCCTGCCTCACAAAGTCCCCTTAGGTCTGTCCAGAGTGCTGTTGCTAAGGTAAACATTCTCTCCCACTGCTATGACTATGTCCCCTCCTTGAGTCCCTCCACCAGATTCCTGTCATCCCCATAACTGACTCAGATTTTTCATTTGCAAAGCCCTAAATAATCTTGCCTCCTACCCTTGTTTTCTCTTTTCTCTATTTTATAGTCCTCTCAGCTTACTGCTTTCTCTGTCTCCTTCCCTCTCCGCACCCCCCCCCCCGCTCCCAAATTACCTATTTTCTATCATGAAACTTGGAACGCTCTTCCTGTTGTCCTCCATGAAGCACCCTTTCCTTCTCCAAATCCCTCCTTAAAACCTATGTCTTAGAGCAGTCCTCTCCTCTGTCCTCAACAATCCTCCCTCACCTGAACTGTTTCAGGCTTTTCTCATTCATTTGCTTTGCTTTATTGCTATAGCAGCAGAGAGAGACAAATAGCACGTCTTACCTTTGACCACAGTCCTGCAGTTGGATCCAGGCAGGGACAGATCCTTGCATCTGCACAAAGCACTTCTCATGGGCGCAAGAGTGTCTCCCCATCTGGATCCAACTCTACGACTGAGAGCCCATGTTTTGAAAAGCCCCATGTAAATTTATGTTGGTATGTCCTTGTTTATAGAAGTCCGCACAAGTCATGTGGTGGGACTGTCTGTCCATTTAACGGTTGGACTTTCCCATTTTAAAATTAAAGCGACAGAATATTCTATATTTTAAGAGACTACATTTCTTAGTAATGTATGTGTGATCTGATATATTCTCTGTTGTTAGGGGTGTTCATGCCTATTGGAATTGTTCTGCAGCCATGGATGGGGTCAGCTGCAATGGCAGCTTCTTCAGTATCTGTGGTGCTATCTTCCCTGCAACTGAAATGGCAAGTTTTGCACAAAGCAGTTAGCAACTCTAGACTATTGGTTTTGGAGCTCAGATTAGAGACATGTCTATGGGCTGTCATAAACTTAAAATTACCAAGTGATCCTTTAGCTGAGAGCTATTTTACCTAATCCTTGGTCCCCTCCCTCCCAAAAAGAGCCATCTCATTATGAGGAGAATGCTTGATATATTCCTACTGCAATTATTATTCCTTAAATAGAGGGTAAAACTTTGACAAGACACAACACCTGTGCTGCTGTATTTGAGATCCACTTAAATAGTACCTGAGTTGATGATCAGTGGGGTTTTTTGGTGAATATCAAATGAGCTAATGATGGCAAATCATTCAAACAGCTGTTCCATTAAAATTCAGCATTAACTGATGCTTTTTAAAAATGAGTTACTAATGGATTTATACTGGTGTTTCTGTTTCTTTAGTCAACTATAAATTAGCCAGAGAGAAGCAGGGGGAAAGGGGAAGCAACAGGAAAGTGCATTTATTTTATTGCATTTGGTCGTTCATAGTTAGGGCTCCATGTTTTTCATGGAGGTCACGGATGTCACAGATTCCGTTACTTCCTGCGACCTCCATGACTTCTGCAGCAACCAGTGTGACTGACCTCAGGGGCCCAGAGCCACCCAAGCAGCTGGCCCCGGGGACAGCCACACTGGCTGCTGCTCGGGCAGCTGCTGGAGCAGCCCTGAACCCATGGCCAGCCGCACCGGCTGCTACTCTGGCAGCCCCGGGCAGCTGGCTCGGGGGCAGCGGGAGCAGCCACAGCTGGGCAGCTCCCGGCAGCTGTCCCAGGGCAGCCAGAGCAGCGGCTGGCCCCCCAGGGCTCTGCACCTTCTGGCAGCAGCTGGAGCAGCTGTGGACCCCCTGGGGCTCTCCCCCAGCAGCTGATGCCACGGGATCCCCTCCCTCCACCCACCCCACCCCCATACCATAAATACCCCTGTTTTAATCTTGTAAGTCATGGACAGGTCACAGGCCATGTTTTTTTGTTTCTTGCCTGATTCTATTTTTGAACTGTAACTAGAGGTGAATATTTTTATAAAATGACAGTGATTTTGGGTGCCTTCATTTTTGGGTGTCTACTTGAGACACCTGGACAGTTTCAGAAAGTGCTGAGCACCCATATTCTGAAAACCAGGCTACTTTCAGACATCTCAAATTGACACACATCTTCAATAAAGGCTGCCAATGAACAAAGCATATTTGTACCTTAGGTGGTTCTGACTGTATTCTTTTATAGGATCTAATATGGGAAATCACTTCTGGCATTATGACCCCAGTCCTGCAAACGCTTAAGCACATGCCTAACTTTTACTTGTGTGTAGTCAATGTGGGAGTATTCATTTGAGTAGAGTTATGTATAAGCTCAGGTGTCTGCAGGATCAAGACCTGTATTTGCAGGGATTTTCCCCTCCCAAAATTCCAGGGATTGGTTAGCCAAAGTCTGGGGAATTTCTCTAAGGTCTTCCCTTTGTTTTCTATCTTATTTGATTCTACACTTTTATATTCTAATACTAGATGTCATTATGGCAAGGTGTTGCAGAATCATGCAAAATATATATGGCTCTGGACTCAAGGAGACAGTAATGCCTTATACTGTGCAGGATAATTATCTTAGCAGCCAGAAAGGCTAGAAGCTTCGTTTTTTTTCAAAACATCTGTGGAGAGGACCCAAAATGTTTGCCACTCCTGGGCTTTTCTTGTCCCAGAGTATAAGGGTCTACTAGATCCACCAAGGAAATGGTCCACGATGTGACCAATACTGTGTCATTAATGCTTCTTCTGCAGTGCAAGTAGCAGATGATTAAGGCTAAGATTTTTGTCACAGATATTTTTAGTAAAAGTCACGGACAGGTCAAGGACAAAAAAGAAAAATTCATGGAAGCCCGTGACCTGTCCCTGACTTTTACTAAAATATCCCTAACAAAATTAGGAGCTGCCCCCACACCGCCTGCAGCAGCTGGGCAGCTGTGGGGGCCCCGGCTCAGAGCTCCAGGGTCCCTGCTACCTGTGGCTCAGAGCTGCAGGGTCCCGCTGCTGCTTGGAGCTCTGGGGGGCCTGCCACCCACAGCGTCCGGGAGCTGCCGGGTTCCCCCACCGCCCGTGGCAGCTGGGAGCTGTGGAGGGACCCTGTAGCTCCCAGCCACTGCAGGCTGAAGTCATAGAGGTCTCTGGAAGTCACGGACTCCCTGACAAAATCGTAGTCTTAATGATTAATCACAAAAGTCCGACATTTTCTGACACTGTTGTCAGTTCTCTACACAGGCTCTTAAAGTTGTTGGGTGATCCTAAACTTTCCTATTCTACTTTTCCTAGCTACAAGAAGCCAGGAACTGAAAGGTATGAAGCAAAAGCTCAAGGCCACATGAAGCCACTGACTCCTTCCCAAATCAGTGTTCACATTGGGATGGACGACAGGAGACGGGATTCACCCAGGCCAACTGCCTGGGATCAGATTAGTCAAGTGTCTCTTTCCTCTCTGACTTCAAACAAGCTGCACAGACATGGTTTGTTTAGAGAGGAAGAAGGTGGCAAGTGGTCACTGCTCACTAATGACCGAGATGAAGAACAGTACATTTAAATGCTGCATCCCATCACTGAACATGAAGTCACTGTGATTCTTCACCATTGGCAGCGATGACCACAAGACCCACATAAGTATAAATGGAACCCTGATGTTCCAGTTTGCAAAGCAGCTCAGAAATTCAGCATTAGATTGTGTGAATTATGATTTTGTCAGTTCACAAATAATTGCCAGTCATTGAAAAAGCTTGAGACCCTACAATGAATTATGCCCTTTACTTCTTGCGCAGTGGGAAGTTGGAGTCCACAAAGCCTAACAGGACCCCTACATTGTGGATCAGTTACTGAGAATCAAAACCCCAGCCTGTCCAGTCTCATTGACTCTCTTGTGCTTCTTTATGGAACTTCTGTGAAAAGATTTTTAAATTAAACGACCTAGAAAATGAATTTGGCAGAAAGTGAAAACCATTAAACCGGACATCAAATAGCTCTATATTTGGGGATCATATTTTTACATAGAATCAAATCTAGTCATCTCAACATGGGAAAATTTTATATTTAGGGCTCCGACAACATGTGTGTGTTTGATTAGCACAAAAATATATTAATTGTATATTTTGCTGTGCATAAAAATTGTAAAATTCTGTTTCAAAGATGACCATGTATCTTATAGCATCACTAATTGTATTTTATGAAACGTCTCCATTTGCCAAACTTGCTTGCTGTGTGCAACTACTCCTCTTAGGTTTTCCAGTTTTCTCCTGTGTGTTCTTTGGAGCCCTTTCTTCCCAGTAAAGTTCCACCTTTAGACATTTGTTATGTCTTCAGATTTTTCCCATGGGATGAGATCCTACAAGGCACCGGGGACCCTGCAATTCCTGTTGAAATCCACAGAGTTTGAGCTCCTGTCAAGGTTCCTTCCCCACTCTGAACGCTAGGGTACAGATGTGGGGACCTGCATGAAAACCTCCTAAGCATATCTTTACCAGCTTAGGTCAAAACTTCCCCAAGGTACAAAATATTCCACCCTTTGTCCTTGGATTGGCCGCTACCACCACCAAACAAATACTGGTTACTGGGGAAGAGCTGTTTGGAAACGTCTTTCCCCCCAAATACTTCCCAAAACCTTGCACCCCACTTCCTGGACAAGGTTTGGTAAAAAGCCTCACCAATTTGCATAGGTGACCACAGACCCAAACCCTTGGATCTGAGAACAATGAAAAAGCATTCAGTTTTCTTACAAGAAGACTTTTAATAGAAATAGAAGTAAAGAAATCCCCTCTGTAAAATCAGGATGGTAGATACCTTACAGGGTAATTAGATTCAAAACATAGAGAATCCCTCTAGGCAAAACCTTAAGTTACAAAAAAGATACACAGACAGAAATAGTTATTCTATTCAGCACAATTCTTTTCTCAGCCATTTAAAGAAATCCTAATCTAACACATACCTAGCTAGATTACTTACTAAAAGTTCTAAGACTCCATTCCTGGTCTATCCCCGGCAAAAGCAGCATATAGACAGACAGAGACCCTTTGTTTTTCTCCCTCCTTCCTTTTGAAAGTATCTTGTCTCCTCATTGGTCATTTTGGTCAGGTGCCAGCGAGGTTACCTTTAGCTTCTTAACGCTTTACAGGTGAGAGGAGTTTTCCTCTGGCCAGGAGGGATTTTAAAGGGGTTTACCCTTCCCTTTATATTTATGACAGCTCCTCTCTGGGTTTTACTCTGGTTCAGGATAGCTCACCATTTTGTCGAATCTTTTGACACTCCTGATAACTGCAGTGTTCAGCTATTTCTTTGTGCAGAGTGGCATAAATGTGCCAGTGTAAGCCATCCTGGTGGCTCAATTATTGGTACACTTATGCTAATGCATTGACGAGATGCTTTCCGACTTGGAGTGTTTTGTTCTTGGTCCTGATGGGAGCTAGAATGTTAGAGGTGACATGCTCAGTCTCTGTGCTGATGGATTAGCTAACAGTGCTTTTCAAGGACTCTGTGGAAGTTGTGGGGACACCTCAAAAGCCAAGGTTCAACAGAGAGGCAGGGTTTGGGAGGCTGTCCTGTGCAAATGGCAGGTGAGAAAGAAGTAGTAGGTTAAAGCCCATCTGTAACTCTACTCAAAATCCCTCTTGATATCTTGTGTTAGAGCTGGGTGCTTAAAGTAAAGTCCATGCCTGAAAACTCTCACTATCCCCTTTAAAAATTACTGCATTATTACAGATCACGTTAAGCTAAAAGGGACTCTTACTTCATCTCTGAGTTTATCTTGGACCACAAACACTACAGCCAATGCTTAAAAATTGCCACTAGGAGGCAATTGTATATATAACAATAATTATACTGATGTAACAGAGAACAGAGCGTGACCAAGTGTTCATGGGATTCCAGGGTGGTTGGAGGGGGTGGGGGGGAAAGGGTTTGAGATTACTGTACTGTTTAAATAGCATCACATAACACAGCTTGTTGGTCGTTTAAAATAAAAGTGTAAACCGATTAAAAATGGAGATAATAGTGCATGGCCACCAGGCTTTCATTTATTCTGGTATGAATCATCTCAGCAGTGCTAGCTGTTTGTCATTTAATCCTATTCTGGTTTATAGCCCGTGAAGACTTTGGAATTTATTTAAATGGAGCTTTAACATTTTTGTAGTGTTTTATCTCCCTGCTTGGGCTAGTGTAATAACAAATCAAGGTGGAAGAGAAAAGCCTTCTCTCATGCTGCTAAAGTATGAGCTTAATCACCGCAACTTTGTTTCCAAATTCACCCTCCAATACTTGTCTCTTAGTCAGGGCATTTGGAGTCAGGTGCTTTCAGTGAGCTGAGTGGGTGAAATCCTGGCCCCATTGAAGTAAAAAAATCTGAAGTTGGGAAGTGGGGCAGGATTTTACCCTTGTAAAAGATCCCAAATCATTGCCCTGGGCAGTGGTGAAAGCACTGGTTTGGTTTGGTTTAAAGTCTGCCAGTTTCCCTGCAAAGGGCCAAATCATGTTTCCACTAAAGTAAATGTCCACACTCCGGCAGACTCTGAGGGAAAGAGTGTTGTGTTCATAACATTGGAAATTGGTTCTAATCGTAATGTTCTATCCTTTGCATGTCCTTTTTAATAATTTCCTTATATTTAGGTTCCTGTAAATGACCCATTCATCTCTGTTGACTAATCACAACATTTGCTAGGATGTAATACACTGATTTTTTTTCACATTTCCGTTTCAAAACTATAAAAACTTTTTAGATAATTTAAAAGTATACAACTGTAAAAATATCCAGTAAAACATGCAATACCTGGCTGGTCTTGGTCCCAGTGAGAGGTTTTCTATTGTTTGGACTAATTTAAAATTTTTCATATCAATCTGTAGAATAAATCTGGGTTTCTTGTCACATTTTTCTCTCTCTTTTGGGTAAGTGAAACAAAATCTGAGATTAAACAGAAGCTATTGGACCGCAGAATCTGCACATCTGATGTGCCGTGAGTAGCCCAGGTTGATAGGATGCAGCTTTCAGAAGCAATCACCTTTGGCCTAACTTTGCTCCTGCTGAAATCCCATCCCTAAAGCACAGATAATGCCAGACAGATTTGCTTTGCTTCTTTTCTTTTTTAAAATCAAATTGCATTACAAAGATATATCTTGTTCCATCAACAAAACTCCTTTGGATCAAGACTAGCTCAATATATTGAGCCATTCTTAATGCATCTGTTACTATGTCATCAAAGGTTACTTGAAAAGGATACTGGCATAGACCGTTACAATATAACAGAGACTGGAAACTGGTTAGAGGACTGTAAATTGGTGACGATACCAAATAAAGAGAACGCACCAATGGGGTGGAGCAAGGAGTAGTTTTAGGTTTTATTTAATGTCTTTATTAATGAGCTGAAAGAAGGGATAAATACCCTAATTAAATTTGCATCATGTCCTAAACTAAGAACTATTTCAAACCTCACTGAGAAATAATATAATGGAGCCTTGAATAATTAGACACAGGGAGGAAAAATTGAGGCCCTGGTCCTGAAACTTGTTCCATGTGAGTGGACCCTGTGTTCTCATTGAGCCCCCATTGACTTGAGTGGGGCTGTATGAGGGTGCATGGGACTAGATGCAAGATTGTCTTTAAACTTTAGGAAGTTACTTGAATTGTGAGCTTTTTGAGTAAAGAGTGTCTCTGTTTTTGTACAGCACCTAGCACAATGGGATCCTGGTCTATGACTGGGTCTGCTACTCACTACCTCAATACCACCATTATTACTTGAGTGGGGCCAACATTCATCTTGGAAAAATATAAAGTGAGACATCCGAGGATGAATAACCTAGGCCCCGATATTCAATGGGAGGTTGGTGTTAAGTTCTTACTTAGATTTTTTCCTGCTGCTGGGGTATCTTGTATTGGGAGTACTTGGGCAAATCTGGGAGGCAACATGGCCTAATGGGTAGAGCACTAGAATGGGACTCAGGGGACTTGGTTTCCATTCCCACCTCAGCCCCCTGGCCTGCTGGGTGACCTTGGAAAAGTCCCTTCATCTCCCTGTGCCTCAGTTTTCCCATCTGCAAAATGGGGATAATGGTGCTGACCTTCTTTGTAAAGCACTTGGAGCTCTACTGATGAAAAGTGCTATATCCGAGCCAGGTATTATGTGGTCTTAATTTTTAAAAATTGCATGTTTTAAGGGCCCCTAGAGCCTGGGATAGGCAATTTTGTTATAGTGCAAAAAATAAAATTAAAAAATGCATGTTTCTTGTGGGCTTTTACACAACTATTTCCTCATACATGATTGCTCCATATTTGTATAAAATATTTTTGGCACATTTGAAAACTCCTGTAAGAATGGGTGGAATAATTTCTATATTCCCCATCCCTCCCTTTCTGCCGAATTAGGCAGAGATTCAGCTTGAATTGTACCCAAGCTAGTTTCACCTTCTTTATGACCAAGTATTCTTGCCAGGAACATACTTCCTTTGATGCATTTGTGTGAAGAAAACAATGAGTAGGTGGTAAAATGATACAATGAAATAGAAGAATGTTACATTAGCTAATACTGAAACGCCAGATTTAATTTCCTCTTCTAAAAAGTTAACAGAAAGACTTATTCCTCATTGGGAAATCATTTGAAAGCGACAATGAAAACAGGAAGTGGTGAGGGGCAAATATCCTGATCTTACTTGTGGATCAATTAAGAACAAACACATTCATTAACAAACGGACACATTAATTTCTGTCTTTGTCTCCTAGCTAGGTAAAGCTGTGCAATTGGGGAGGCAGATGAAGCTAATACGTAGATTCTCAGCAGTGCCGGGTTTACAGTGGCTCCATGGAGCCGAGCCCATGCTGAGAAGGGGCCCTGGCCTCCTCCGCTTGCACTGCGCCCCGAGATCCCGCTGGCTCCCCCCATCCACCACTTGCTCCTCTCAGCCTGCCCACCGGCTGGCTGAGGGTTCCTCTCCACTCCATGGCCCCATCCCCTGCTCCTCTCAGCCCCCTGGCCGGACCCCAGTGCACCTCCGGCTCTGGGCAGTCTCTGCTCCCCACCACCTGTGGGGGCCCCACCTGTCTCCCTGGAGCTGAGCTGCCTGGGACTGGTGCAGAAGCCTGGCCAGTCTCAGCCAGGTGTGTGGGGGAGGGGATGGAGGGGGGGAAGGAGACGGTGTGGGGGGCTGGGATGGAGGGGGGGAAGGAGACGGTGTGGGGGGCTTGGTTGGGCCCCTCCAGGCAAGTGCGTCTTGAGGGACCCTGGCCGGGGAAAGGCCTGGCCTGGCTGATCGCACCACTCCCGAGGGGCTAGAATGATTCCTGGCCCTGGGACCGGCCCTGGCTGCTCTGCCGGCTCAGCCTGGCAGACACAGACACCTCCAAGCAGGGCTGGTGAGTGCAGCTGGGAGGCAGGGCTTGGAGGAGTGGGTCTGTAGGGAGTATGGGGCAGGGGGATGCTGGGCTGTGACGTGGTGGGGAGGGTGTGTGTCTGTGTGTGTGTGTGTGTGTGTGTGTGTGTGTGTGTGTGTGCTGGGGCACTAGGGAGTGGGAGTTGTGGTGGGGCTGTGGGCAGGGGTGGTGTGCAGGGTGCTGTGCATTTGAAGGTTGGTCTGGGGGGGCGCTGGGCATAGTAGGTCCAGGGGGCCTCTGGCCATAGGGAGTTGGGGGGTGTTGAGCTGTGTGGTGTGGCATAGGCCCACCCCTGAGGGGAAGCACAGGGCCGGGCAGGCCACTGTGCATCTGACAACTGCTGGTTTGTAAATAGTGCCCTTGCATTGGGCGGAACAGGGCCGCCCCTGCCATGCCATGCCATGCCATGCCATGCCCCATGGCCTCCGGCTGTCCCCTTGCTCTGGGGACTGACCTCCCCGCGCCATGCTCCATTGCCTCCATGGGGGCCCACAAGTATGTTTGGTGCCAGGCCCACAAAAGGTTAATCCGGCCCTGATTCTCAGTGCAAGCAACCACCCCAGCCACGCATTTAGTTTCTTCTCCAATTTGTGTATATACATGAGGATAACTGGGGAAGTCTTCCTTGGTGATGCAGGTAAAGGAAAAAAGATTAAACATCAGCCTTTTTTTCCTCTCCTGGAATTCATCATCCCTGGCATAGATGAAGAGTAAATCTGCTGAGAGAATATTTGAGCTATCTTATACCACCACTCAGATCCATCATTTTCTAGATGGTGATTTGAGAGGGAAAAGGCCTGATATATACTCTCTTACCCAGAATAACCACCAGATGTCAGTACAAGTATGAATACAAACTACCAGGGACTGGTTGGTTAATTCTTCTTTAATTTTTGAAGCATCTGAAACCCTAAAACATTTTAATGATGAGTATTGAAGAGGTAAAAATGCAGAGGGCAGTTTGTGTCAAATAATAGAGGGTCTAAAGTGAGAGGCTGACTTGCTACTATAACCTGGGAACAGAAGATTTCAGATTCTCTTTGTTTGCCTTCAGCTATGAATTGCTTGTTTGGCATATTTGACAGTCAGATGTCTCCTGAGCTCCACCTATGCTGCTTATTGAAATTGTCATTCTATTGACAGCTGAAATTTTAAAAAGAAAAGCACAAGAGTAGGAAGACTTTAAATTTGTAGTGGTGAATAACATTGTACACTTACACTTTTCAGCTTGCATGATAGCTTTAAACTAACTTTTTTAATTAAACTTAATTTTCTTCTTTGGCAGGGTTATTGGCCTAGTGGATGGGGGGAAGCTGTAGTCTTGATGTGTTTTGATTTTTGTATGGCTTTTGACAAAGTCCCACATGACATTCTTATAAGCTGTGACCAGAGTCTTACTGGTGAGCCAGCTATGGTCACTCAATTAGGCTGAACTGCAAAGAAGGGGCAACCAAACCCCCAAAAGCTGGTGGATATTCCAATACTTAGATTTACCAAGCCAGCCTAAAACAGCTTCTTTATTACCTTACTGGTTACTCAGAAGTCCAAACAACACCGTTCCCTTGGGGAACAAAAGGTAGTTAGGGTGACTCTGAAGGAGGTCCATCACAGGTACTTAACTATATGAATTAACATAAGGCCATTTGCTTTTTCCTCCACCATTCCCAGTACGTTTCAAAGAGAGACGAACAGGGAGATATCCCATGTTTACAATTCATTTAAATGCTAGAATCTTCTTTTGACCTAAAAGAAAAGGAGTACTTGTGGCACCTTAGAGACTAACCAATTTAGTTGAGCATAAGTTTTGTTGCATCCGATGAAGTGAGCTGTAGCTCACGAAAGCTTATGCTCAACTAAATCGGTTAGTCTCTAAGGTGCCACAAGTACTCCTTTTCTTTTTGCAAATACAGACTAACACGGCTGCTATTCTGAAACCTGTTCTTTTGACCTCTGAATTATCAGAATACAGCATAGATGGGGACTGTTGATTATATTGTCGACCCTACTCATACATATGCAAATACACAAAAACACAAACATCTCCCCAGGTGTCTTTTGAGGGTTATTTATTTTGCAGGCTGTTTAACCCTTTCTAGCCATGCGTCATATAAGCAAAGTAGGGAAGTGTGGCCCAGATGAAGTTCCTATCAGGTGGGTGCAAAACAGTTTGAAAGACCATACTAAAAGAGTAGCAATCAGTCATTCACTGTCCAATGGGGAGGGTGTATATCATGGGATTCCCAAGGGGTCTACCCTAGGTTTGGTGGAGTGGAGAGTATGTTCATAAAATTTTTAGATGACATCAAGCTGGGAGGTGTCGCTAGCACTTTGGAGGACAGGATTAGAATTCAAAACATCCTGGACAAATTGGAGAATTGGCCTGAAATCAACAAGATGAAAGTCAATAAAGGAGTGCAAAGAACTACACTTAAGAAGGAAAAATCAAATGCCTAACTACAAAATAGGGCATAAATGACTAGACAACAGTACTGTTGGAAAGGATGTGGGGGTTATAGTGGATCACAGACTGAATATGAGTCAGGAATGTCATGCATTTGCATAATAAGACTAATATTTTGGTGTTTATTAACAGGAGGGTGGCATGTAAGACACGAGGTAAGTGTCCTGCTCTACTCAGCCCCGATAAGGCCCCAGCTGGAGAACTGTCCAATTCTGGGCACCACAATTTAAGAAAGATGTGGACAAATTGGGAAAGACTCCAGAGGACAGCAGCAAAAATGATAAAAGGTTTAGAAAACCTGAGCAAGGAGGAAAGGTTAAAAAACCTGGGCACGTTTAGTATTGAGAAAAGAAGACTGAGCGGAGACCTGATATGTCTTCCAATACGTGAAGGGCTGTTATAGCGATGACTGAGTATCAGTTGTTCTCCATGTCCACTAAAGATAGGACAATAAGTAATTGATTTAATCTGCAGCGTGGGATATTAGAAAAAACTTTCTAACTGTAAGGGTAGCTAAGCACTGGAATAAGCTTCCAAGGAAAGTTGTGGAATCCCTGTCCTTGGAGGTTTTCGATGATGATGATGATGGGTGATCACTCGTTACCGAGTATGATCATCTTCCAAAGGAGTTATGGGTCCTCAGGTGGCTAATAAGGCCAATCCTTGAACCACAAATTCTATTGCAATGAGGGCAGATGTTTTCAGACTCAGCAGGAGGCTGCTGACCATGACTGGAAGCCAGTCTCTTCATCCTTCTGGACCTCTTGTCCTCTTCAGCTTGTTGGCGAGCAAGTTCAAAATGCAGGAGACCATCATGTAGGACTTCACTCCATTTTAAGCGATCTTGGGCAAGTGTCTCCCAAGTGTCAATGTCAGTATTACACTTTTTTAGGTTGTCCTTCAGTAAGTCCTTATAACGCTTCTGTTGTCCACCCATGTTATGGTATCCTTCTTTCAGCTGAGAGAACAGGACCTGTTTTGGGAGGCAAAGGTCTGGCATCCGGACAATGTGACCAGTCCAGCGGAATTGCTGACAGATGATCATTGCCTCGTCACTGGTGCTCTTTGCCTCTTCCAAGACACTAATATTGGTGCACCTGTCTTCCCATTTGATCTTCAGAATCTTATGAAGGCAGCATTGATGACGCCTCTCGAGGACTTTTAAGTGGTGTCTATAGGTTGTGCAAGTTTTGGACCCATACAACAGGGTTGAGAGAATAATGGCTCGATAAACAAGAAGCTTGGTGTCTGTTCAAATGTCGTGATCTTCAAAACCCCTGTGCCGTAAACGAGAAAAAGTTACGCTGGCACAGCTCAGGCGATGCTGAATTTCTGCATCAATATCTGTATGGGATGAAAGATGACTTCCAAGGTAGAGAAAGTGATTGACATTCTCCAGTGCCACTCCATTGATTTTGATAGATGGGGCCTGTAATACCTCATTTGGAGAAGGCTGACAGAGCACTTTAGTCGTCTTGATATTAAGAGTGAGACCAAGACATGCGTAAGCAAACTATCTTGAATGTGTTTGCCGATGAAGATCTTTCTCAGAGTGGGCAAAGATTGCGTTGTCATCAGCACACTGAAGTTCCACAACAGATGTTGTGGAGATCTTACTCTTGGCTTTCAGCCTGCTAAGCCTGAACAGCTTTCCGTCCATTGTGTAAATGATTTCAATGCCAGCTGTAAACTACCCAGCAACTAGGTAACGAATGACAATGATAAAAACTGCAAACATGGTCAGAGTGATGATACAGCCCTGTTTTACTCCTGTTTGTACTTTGAAAGGTTCGCTCTGGGAGCCAGTGCTGCTCAGAACAGTCGCTTTCATGTTATCATCAAGCAATTTTAGGACATTGATGTATTTATCAGGACATCCAATCTTAGAGAGTACAGTCCAGAGGGCATGGCGATTCACTGAATCTAAAGGCTTTAGTTAAATCAATAAAAGCCATGTACAGTCATTGCTTTTGCTCCCGACATTTTTCTTGCAGCTGCTATGGTGTGAAGATCATATCCACAGTCCCATGACATGGTCTGAAACCACTCTGTGACTCCGGTAAAATTTCTTCTGACAGGGGCAGAAGGTGAGTTGCAAGGATCTGTTAGGGTTACCAAATCTGAACATTCAAAAAAGAGGACACTCCACGGGAGAGGAGGGGTATTTGCTCGCACTCCCCCCCCCCCGACACCTGGCCCTGCCCCAACTCCATGCCTTCCCCACCCCCATTCCAACCCCTTCCCAAAGTTCCTGCCCCAACTCTGCCCCGCCCCAGCCCCGCCTCCTCCCTTGAGTGTGCCACATTCCCTCCCCTCCCAGCTGCGCAAAACAGCTGTTTCACGGCACAAGCGCTGGGAGAAAAAGCGGGCACTCTCTTGAGTGATCAACTTTTACTTTCTTTCTTGAATGATCAAATATTGGAGTACTTTCTTATTTAAATAAACTACATCTGACCATCTGCCACATTCTGCTAATTGCCCTATGTCTTTGCCAACATACCTCAACTGTAATCTGCTAGGACCACCTCTTTGGGTAAGAAGAGGGTAATTCAGTCAGTCTTCACACTCTTGCCATCCTGGCACGTATTCTAATGACAACAGTGCTTGTGTGCATCCAGGAGCACCTCCAAACAACAATAGCACTAAATGGGGATGCAGAAATGGTGATGCCTCTGTCCAAGTGGGTTCTATTTAGCCTGACTTAACAAAAATCTCCTAACTGAGGGCCAGAGCTCTCTGTCTCTTTCCCCCTGCACCCCTGCTACCCAATCCCCACACATACATCCCAGGAAGTGGCTAAGGCAAACACAGGTTCTTCTCATGAATTATGGCAGGATCATGCCACTTGGGGCAGGGTTCCCCTGTCTCCCTTTTGAATGTGCTGTGGCTCTGCTCCCAAATTGATCTCCCTGGGATGCATAAGATACCATCTGTTCTGGCCTTTGGGCATTGCCCTCTGCCAGAGGTGGATTATGGTTTTGTGGGGCCCTGGGCCAGAGCAAGTGGGGGCCCCTCCCCACTCCTTCTGCCTGAAGCCCGCTCTTCCTCATCCAACTCTCCTGGTGGGGAGTGGGGTTGGAGCGTGGGGCTGCCCATTTTTCTGGGCCCCCCCAATTGGCTGGGGCTCCTGGGTACAGGCCTCGTTGGCCCAGTGGCTAATCCGCCTCCATCCTCTGGTCCCTGGAAGCGCTGCTTCAGTGGAGACATGCTATCTGGGCCTTCCCCATCCAAAGCAGCTGCCAGAATCCCCTTAAAGGAGCTCGCCAGCATGGAGGGGCACTACATAGGATTCTATTACTTTTCTCTAGTAAACTCATGGAAACCAGTTTGGAGAGGACCAAGTGATGTATGTGCCTCCCATCCTCACCCAGTCCCCTCACATGGAACCCAGTTCTAATGAGAATCCTCTTGTGGAGTCCCAAGAGAAGGGTGTGACCCAGGACACCTTGGTACCAACTGACAGGGGGTGTACTGAGTTTTACAGGGATCCCTTATGTCAGATATCTGCATAATAATTCACTGGAGGGTGGGGAAGTGAGGTCTCTGCTGAGAGCCAGTAGCCCACTGGTCATGATCCTAAACATTAGCCATGTTGAGATGAAGTTATGTATCTATACTAAAAATTATGTTCTTAAGGTCTTGGAATTAAGGCAGGTCACAGGCAGTGATGTACCTCAGAGATGTCCTTTTCAGCCAGGAGGTAACGGACACCGATCTTCTTGCCAGACATTTTGTGCATTTTGTGCTTTATTGTATGCCTATTTGCACACTGTATGTGACTTTTACTAAAAAATAACCATGAAAAAATCTTAGCCTTAATTATTATCCAGTTTAAATGTGTGTATCGTTATTGTATGTGAAGTTATGAAACTTTGCTGTGTTTGAAGGCCAAGCATGTTGTGAGCTTGAGAAACATCCACCGGTTACCTCGTCAGGAACAACAAAGAAATGACAAACAAGGGCAAAGACACCTCAGACGGCAGGAGGCAGAGGGGTGTAAACAAAGATTTGCAATTCTGATAAAGAGCAGTTGGAAAAGCACGTAGCCAGTGGGGATGCTTAATCTTATGGGAAAACCAGTACTTTTCCAGCTACATGGATCAAGATATCAAAGGAGAGGACAAAGGCCCCTGCCCATCTTTCCTCCCTGATCTCTGGGCTGGTCAAGAGCATTTTGAACAAAAGGACTGAGGTCCCCAAACTTTGAGGTCCCCAGGGAGATTTATGAAAACTAGCAGATTTAACATTCTTGCTATTGCTTTGGACTGTATGCTCTGATCTAACTATAATGTATTTTATCTGCTTTAACCGTTTAATAACCCTCATTTCTTTTTCTTAATTAATAACCCTTTAGTTTTAGTTTACTAAAGGATTGGCTGCCAGCGTAATTTTGGTGAAATCTGAAGTGTACCTTGACCTGGGGTAAATGACTGGTCATTTGGGACTAAGAGAACCTAATGTGTTGTGTTTTTTGGTTATGGTAACCTTACATCACAGAAGTCCAGTTTAGGAGGTAATATAGTCTGGAGTGTCTAAGGTGACTGACTGTGGCTCTAGAGTAAACTAGTATAGCGATCCAAGAGTACACTTTGGCTGCTGGTTAGATGAAATCTAATTATAGAAAAAACGAGGAGTCCTTGGGGCACCTTAGAGACTAACACATTTATTTGGGCATAAGCTTTCGTGGGCTAAAACCCATTTCATCAGATGCATGGAGTGGAACATACAGTAGGGAGGTATAAATACACAGCATATGAAAATCTGGGAGTTGCCTTACCAAGTGGGGGGTCAGTGCTAACGAGCCAATTCAATTCAGGTGGAAGTGGGCTATTCTCAAACAGTTGACAAAAAGGTTGGATACCTCCAGTTTGGGTCTGCCCTGTTTTCTGACAGTCTGTCCTGACATTGTTTCAGAGTAACAGCCGTGTTAGTCTGTTTCCACAGTATGCATCCGATGAAGTGAGCTGTAGCTCACGAAAGCTTATGCTCAAATAAATTGGTTAGTCTCTAAGGTGCCACAAGTACTCCTTTTCTTTTTGTCCTGACATTGGCACTCACAGTTGGAAGCCATTCTGGGCACTGTGAAACTGGGAGCTTATATTTGTACATTTACAAAGCAAACAAAAACCAATTCTCATAAATGATTGGTAGCCATCAAGTTGGGCACTGTTTGTTATCCTCTCCCGTACCTGCAATGAATTTTCTGACAATTCTGTGGGATAAAAAGTTTATTGTGCTTAATCTGCTTCATGTATCTTCCTCTTCGGCTGTATTCAATATACTCCTCCAACAATGCATTAAAATATCTACACAGGTTTTTAGCAAAAGTCAACTGACAGCTAATGGCAGTAATATTTATTTTTTACTTCCTCTCAGGTGGCATTTTCAAAACCTCTCATTGGGAAGGAGTAAATTGAATGATCTGTGGCCAATTTTTTTCATCCTTACAGAAAGCTACGAATATTCCCTTCACAGAGGGCATGCAAATTGTTAAGCATTCATAATTTGCCCTCCCTTAGTATGAGCATTATTTATCACTTTCCAAAGTGCTCCATGTTCCATTGAGCTTCACCACAGACAGTAGATTAGTTAAAACATATGCTGGCCATTGCACATGTATTCTTATTTATTAGACACAGAGGCCCAGATCCATAAATGGTCTGGAGAAAGGGGTAAACAGTGAGGTGGCAAAGTTTGCTGATGATACTTAACTGCTCAAGATAGTTAAGACCAAAGCAGACTGTGACTAACTTCAAAAAGATCTCACAAAACTAAGTGATTGGGCAACAAAATGAAATGTAAAGTAATGCACATTGCAAAAAATAACCCCAACTATACATACAATATGATGGGGGCTAATTTAGCTACAACTAAGCGGGAGAAAGATCTGGGAGTCATCATGGATAGTTCTCTAAAGATGTCCATCCAGTGTATAGCCACTGTCAAAAAAGCAAACGGGATGTTAGGAATATTAAAAAAGGGATAGAGAATAAGACGGAGACTATTTTATTGCCCTTATATAAATCCATGGTATGCCCATATCTTGAATACTGCATACAGATGTGGTCCCCTCATCTCAAAAACGATATACTGGCATTAGGAAAGGTTCAGAAAAGGGCAACTAAAGTGATTAGGGGTTTGGAACAGGTCCCATATGAGGAGAGATTAAAGAGGCTAGGACTTTTCAACTTTGAAAAGAGGAGACTAAGGGGGGCTATGATATAGGTATATAAAATCATGAGTGGCATGGAGAAAGTGAATAAGGAAAAGTTATTTACTTGTTCCCATAATATAAGAATTAGGGGCCTCAAAATGAAATTAATGGGTAGCAGGTTTGAAACAAATAAAAGGAAGTAGTTCTTCACTCAGCGCACAGTCAACCTATGGAACTCCTTGCCTGAGAAGGTTGTGAAGTCTAGGACTATAACAGGGTTTTAAAAAGAACTGGATAAATTCATGGAGGTTAAGTCCATTAATGGCTATTAGCCAGGATGGGTAAGGAATGGTGTCCCTAGCCTCTGTATGTCAGAGGGTGGAGATGGATGGCAGGAGAGAGATCACTAGAACATTACCTGTTAAGTTCACTCCCTCTGGGGCACCTGGCAATGGCCACTGTTGGTAGACAGGATACTGGGCTGGATGGACCTTTGGTCTGACCCAGTATAGCTATTCTTATGTACTTATGAAGTTAGGCATCTAAATACCTTTGATGATCTGGGTCAGAAAGCCTAACACTTGCTCATTTGAATAATTAACAGCTGTGCTCTTGGTCATCACCGGATTGATCCTAGAACCCTTAGAGCTGAAAACATGACCCTGCATATCCTGAGTTAAATGTCGCAGCTTAAGAAGGTAATTAAGCATGTGCTTAACTTTAAGCACATTGGTTCCAATTCAGAAAGCACTTAAGCTCAACTTGAAGTCAATGGAAATACTCACATGCTTAAAGCAGGGCACATGCTTAAGTATCTTGCTGAAATGGGGTCTACAACTTCAAGCACCTGCTTACAGTTTCACAGATGCTAAAGTGCTTTGCGGAATCGGGACTGTGAGATGTCTCATGGAAGTCCATGGAGCTACTCAGGTGCTTAAAGTTACACACATGCTAAGTACCTCGTTTAAGTCCTCTAGCTGGGAAATATAGCAGGCTTGTATCTTCTTTGGAGCAGGCCCGGGGTGGGACTCATAGTACACACTGCCCAGTGGGTTACATTATGACTGAGTAAGGGTTTACAGGATCTGGCTCATACTGCCTGACCAAACAAATCTTTACCCAGTGGAGCTCCTAATGCGAACAAGAATTACTCAAGGGCCTGATCCAAAGTCCGCTGCAGTCTTGCCATTGATTTCAATGAGCTTTGGATCAGGCTTCCAGTGAGGAAGGAGTTGTAGGATCAGGCCTTACATTGTGAAGGCATGTCCCAGTTTCTTGTAAAAAGTAACAGTCCTTTCAAAGGGTTAATGTTATTTTAAGATACCTTGGCAACGCAGCTGCAAATCTGAACGACTGGGTGAGGGGAGGGAGATATGATGACAGGGGGACCTGCTCGCCAGGAAAGGGCTCATTAAATATATACTGTCACTGACTTATAAGAGAGCATCGAGACAATATAATTACTGTAATTATGTAAGATACATACTGCAGAATTGCCATTTGTGTTGTTTTTTTCTCTCACTTTGTACGATAGTAGAATAAAAATAATGTAACTGCCAAATTTAATGAAGCCACAAGTAGAAGTAAATGTCTTTCACTCCATTGTTTGATTGTTTTGTTTGGAGCAAAGGTAGCTTGTTAAGGGGCACCATCTTGGGGGCAAGGGAAAATGGTGGGGGTTTTGGTAATGCTCTATTTACTGTTAACACCTGAGATCTGGGTCAATTAAGTACCTTTCAGCAGTAAAGGTGAACTGACTCGCCATATGCTCTTCTTAGAGTATGTGCAATGTGACCAGGATTCATCACTGAATTTGGTCCGCTGGTTGGATCATTAGCTTCCCTGGCCTGTGCCAGGTACTGACAGGGAGTGTGACGTGAATACTGATCCATGTGCTCTGAAAGTAACTTACAAAACATATCCATTACCTTTAACTGTAGCAGCCATCAACAAGTTGTCAGTGGTTATAGTAACAGTTCTGGGTGCTTACACAAAAAGGAAGAAATTGGAGACTTGAGAAACGAATTAGAGAATGTGTGCGTTTCACATGTGGGTGTATTGAGTTTGCTAAGCTGCTTGATATTCTTCACAGCAAAGCTGCATTAGGCACATTTTGCTAAAGGTTGGTGTCTATATGGTTCTCAGTGCAACTACATCTGGAGTAGTAAGCTCACTTTGGGCAAGTCATTGCTAGAAAGATACTGAAGAAGTAGAGAGAGTGCAGCGAAGAGCAACAAAAATGAGCAGGAGGCTAAAAAGAGTCAAGCAGCTAAGATAAGCTGCACAGTTTGGTTAAAGAACAACAAAGGATTTTGTGTGTGTATGTGGGGAGACATGGTAACTGTCCACTAATATGTGAAGGCTGTGTAAATCCCAAGCAGGGAGGAATTATTTAGTGTGGCACATGGGAGAATGGCTAGTAGTAACAGGATGAAATTAAGACATGGAAAATTCAGGCTGAATATCAGGAAAAGCAATGTGACTTATTTTATTTTTAGACTTTCCTAGGCTCCTCATCAACATGGTATCTGAGCACCTCACACACATTCATGAATTTATCTTCACAATGGCCCCATCCTAGGTGTATTATTATGCCCATTTTACAGATGGGAAACTGAGGCTCACTTAAAAGCCTGATCTACATTTAAAAGTTTACTGGCATGACTCTACTGGTTAAGGGGGTGATATTTTAGCAGTATCATTATACCTGTAAAAGCTGTACTTGGATAGTTCTTCCGGTATACAGGTGCCTCATACAGGTGTCATTGTTCTCTTTTTGGTACAGTAACAAACACTACCCATCTAACCACGTCTATGTCAATATAGCTGCATGCTAACTAGGGGAGTGGTATTGCTTTAGCTACACCAGGATAAGTAAAGCAGTACAGGTTTTCTACGTAGACAAGCTCTACATTTCTTGGCCAAGGTCACGGAGGGAGTTTGTGGCTGGGAACTGAATGTTCCCACATGACCATCCTTTCTCTTCCAGATGTGTTAGGTTGTGGGATAATCTCTGCAGGGAAGTAACGGAAACCCCTTCATTTTGATTTGTAAAACCAGACTGGACAAAGACCAAGGCGTTCGTAAACCTACGTTATTACTTTCAGGTGATCCCCTCTAGGCAATCACAAAAGTGGCTTTGCTCAAAGCACCATACCAGTATTCCAACCAGAGGGAATGTAGCCCAGAGGAGCTCATTGATGGTCATGGTTGGGAAATAAGGAGTTAAAATGAGGGTGATGCCGAAGTAATGCTTCTGCTTCCCCTCTTTAAAAAAGTGTTTTATGTTTAATGTAACGTGAAAGCATAACACTGCTTGCTGGAGCTGCCCGTGTGGCGAGTGTTGTAACTGTTTAGCTAAACACAATTGTAATTGTTTAGCTGTGACTCGCTGAGTACCTTACTACCTTTCTGCCCCCTTACTGCCCCCACTGTGGACGCACGTTGCCGACAGAGGAAGCGAGTGTGAACGTGAGAGTCCGATTTTTATTATGTCAACTTTTGGGTGTTGACATCACTTTTGTCAGCAAAACTTGGTAGTGTAGAAAAGACCTAATATCCTGGGACTGACACGGCTACAGTACCATGGCCTGCAACATTATGTAAAATATTCAAGAAGGGCTTTTCCTTTTTCTCCCCAGTCCCCATCACCACCACATTTTTAACGATATATTTTAGGAATAAGTTATGAAAGCGGTACCTCGGGAAGCACTGCCGTTTGAAACTGGAATAGCAATGGAAGGAGCAGATTAAAAGTTCTTCCAAAGGGCTTATGCTATATCTACATTGCAGTCACCCATCTGTTTCATTACTAATTACCATGCTTCATGGGCGCATCGCTGCTCAGCTTATTTCTTCATTAATTAAAACACATGATGCTTTAAAAATGGCAACAAAAATGCAAGAATAATGGTAATTCTATGAGCACTATTTAATGATATGATCAGTATTTAATTATTGTATACATTGTTATTAGGCTTGGAAGGATTAGATTTTTTTATCAGTAAATGTTAGTAAACATCCATTTCACCATCCACACATAAACCAATGAAAAAAATATGTCTATCAATAATAATAGAAATTTACAGATAGCCAAAGTAAGAAAAATGCTGCTTGAGAACTTATTAGAGTTTGATTTAAGGATATTTACTTAGTATATTTTGATGTGATGTCTATGCAAACTCTGAAGTGTGTGCGCATCTGAATGTACTGATGAATCTCACACCCATCACAAACACGTTTCAAGCTGTTGGTAGATATCCATTTAAAGATCTGACACACTAAAATGGGAAGAAAATGAAAATCTGTATCAGAATACATTTCAAAACACAAGGAAGTATTTGAAAGTTTTAAAAAAACAAAACCAGGAGAAAAGGATGAAGTTGAGTGTATGCTCTGCAAATGGTGTGGGCCAGTTATTAAATGTCGACATTTATAGGTTAATAGTTCTAAGCCTACAACAGTAAACTGTTTATTCAAATGAAAATCTTTGTTTGGGAATTAGAGATGTATTGTTTTCTTAAACTCAGAGCTGGCATTGTGTTTGAGTTCTGCTTTAGTTCTGCAGCAAACCACTTTGATGAACGGAATTCAAAGCATTAATCTACTGAATACCCCCCCCCCCGCCGCCTTTCTGTTCACCAAAATAAACTCCCAGAAAAATTATTAATAGTTTTTTGCACTGATTTACACCTATCGTTTATTGTTGTGGTAATAAACATTGATAAATTCCTGGGAAAAATTAAATAAAAAAATAACTGAAAACATTTGGACTATTCATTTGGAAGTGGGGAATGTGGCTTGTTTGGCTATTTTAGCCTCCAGGCCACAGTCACACAATAAACTCTGAACATTTTGTTAGTGACCAGAAGGGTTCAGCATCTCTTAAGCAGTCTATGTGACATGAGTCTGGTTGTCTCAAATCAGAAGCAGTAAAAAGGACACACATCCAATTAAAAAAAAAAATCCTTTGTAGGTTACCTTTAACTAATTTAGCTTGATACAAATAATTAATTCAAAACTCTCAGTAAGGGACATAAGAACTTTACCCAATTTACACAGACTTTCGGGCCTAAATTTTCAAAAGTCACCTTGCATTATGGGTGCGCAAATTAATACACCTGTTATGTTTTCATGCTGTGTAATGCTTTGGTTTGCTCACCTAACGTATCTAGGGCTTCTGTTTTGGGGGGGGGTTATTACTTTCATTTTTCAGGGTTTCTTTTTAGCAATTTTGTGAGTTTTATGGAGATGTCCGAAAATCAGGGCTGGGAGGGAAGGGGGGGCTTTCTCTTTGTATAGACTTAAATATATACAATATTCTTTACAGTAGTATACACTAAACTATGGTGCCTCTCAGAACCAACAAAGTCAGGAAATCCAGAATTAAGTGCAAAGATCCAAATCCTAATTCCTATGGAAGAAAAGGTGTGTGTTTTGTTATGATTTGGAGTTACCAGAAAACAGACTGTTCTGTGCAGAAAAGGAGGGTCTCTCTGACCATATTAAGGAGAAAGGAAGAGTCTGAGTTCATACTGAAGACTTGCTGTGCATTGTCTAGTATAATTGCTCCTAGCAGTGTGTAATTAGTGTATTGGTTTTACGTATCAAAATTTTCTCTATAACAAAGCAATCTGGAAAGGGCTGAGAAATGTCTAGAGACTTTGGGTATCTAGTCCCAATGTTAAGCCTTTTGATGCTAAGACCAGCAGTAAATTTTAAATGCAGGGCAATATTTATGCCTTGTGTAATTTAAATTCCCAAAATGTGGTTGTCCTCCAGCATGGGAAAAACAGTTTGAACTGTAATGCAGATGTGACTTAGCCTTGTTTTAAGCATGTCCCCAACCTTGCTAAAGCACTGCTTTGTCTATGTGTCCTCCCAATATTTAGCAATGTTTGGGACACAATTAAATCATGGTAAGTTCCCACCTGCACTACATAACTGACCTATGCTTTATCTTTGACATGGGACCACCATGTTGAAACTGGAGCTCTGAATACAGTTGTTCTGCTAGACTTGTAGTATTCCTTTCCTTGAAATTCCTATGTAAGTACTTCTAATTAGACCCCCGTAAGCAAATTAATTGTTAATACAACTACAAATGTTCATCATGATAAGAAACTGACCTTCAAACTGATATTTTGGAAGCATTTTGGAATGGAGGAGGGGGATAAATGTGTACAGTCCTTCCTAGTTTGTAATGATAGTGAGTAAGGGCAGAAATACATGCTGCTTTGATCACTTGCACTAGCTCTTCATTTGTTGAAGATTTTAACAGCAACTGATGTCTGGCTCCCCGGCTGCATATCAAGGCAAGGCTGATCCAATACACTGAAATTTAAATAGTGCAACATGTTCCTTTAAATGTGACCACAAGAATTTACAGTTTCATAAGGCAGGTTTGTTTCTATGGTTCCTTTGAGGCTGTGGTTGAAATATTTAAAAGAAGCAGTTTTTTCATTGCACGTTGCTGATTTCTCCTGGCTGGTTCAGGGGAAGGAGCGGGGGAAATGAGACTGTATCTGGCCCTTGTACTGTGATGAGGGTTGTATTAACACTCAGATGCTGTGGTGATGAGCATGGTATAAAGGATAAATGGATCACATGGAATTTCATTATTAACTTTTTATTATAAGCTATAGAGAAAGTGGGTTACAGTACTTTCTGCCAGTCAGCTAACACAAAATGACTGCCACCAAAGTACAAGTGTGGCATGTATAACCTGATACCGAATCATGGGAATTTACGCACATCAAGGTCTAGTCTCCCCTGAATAACTCTCCTCAGATTGCTGAGAATGTCAATGACTTCAATGAGATAATAATAATAATACTTAACAGTTTATCTAGAAAACCCCATCCAATTCTGCCTCAGTGGATAATAAAGGCCCAACTTAGAATCTAGATATGAGATATTGAAGAAATTAGTTTATTTGGACTGAATGGAAAGTCCATATGTGACCAGGATCCCAGGGAGCCACACTGAAGTTACTCAGTTAGGGTGAACTGCAAAGAATGGGGCAGACAATCCCCAAAGCTGGTGGATATTCCAATACTGAGATTTACCAAACCAGCATAAACCAGCTTCTATAATACCTTACTGGTCACCCAGAAGCCAAGAACACAGTTCCCTCAAAGAAACCCAGCCTTGGGCCTCCACCCAGACACCGAAGTCAAATATGATGAAGATTACTGAAAATCTTATTCATCATATAAGAAAGTTCTACCAATCCCAAAGGATCAGACACATTACCTCCCAGGTTAATGAATATTCCAGATCTTACTCAAATACATGCTTACAGCCAATCCTTATTAACTAAGCTAAAATTTATTTAAAAAGAAGAGAGAGAGAGTGTTGGTTAAAAGATCAGTATACATATAAACATGAGTACAATTCTTGAGATTCAGATTCATAGTATATATGGTGAGCTTTGTCGTTGCAAAGAGTTCTTTCAGAATTAGTCCCTAGGTTATAGACCAATGTCCATATTCAGGATGATCCAGATAGGACTGGAGATCTCAGTCTTACAACTTACGCTTCCCCTGCATGAAGCATCAAGCAGATCTGAGATAAAAAGGATTGGGACCCAAGGGTTTTTATACAGTTCCAGGCCTTCTTTTGACAGCTCGGAGTCCTTAGGCAAACAATAGGCAATCATGGAGACTTTGAAGTAAACCTATTTCCTAAGCATCACTGGTAATCAGCTACACGAATTAACATAAGGCAGTTGCCTGTTCTCCACCATTCACAGGTGATTTGCTATATATTTCAGAGAGATGAATACAGTGATATCACTATGTTTACAGTTCATTTAAATGTTAAGATGTTGTTTTGATCTCTGAATTAACAGAATACAGCATAGACAGGGACTGTTTGATTACATTGTTAACCTCTAACAATATATATGTAAACACACAAAAACACAAACATTGTCTACCAAAATGTCTCTAAGGGTTGAATTTGGGTCATTTATCTGGCAGGATGCTTAACCCTTTCTGGCCATGCGTCACACCATAATTCAGTTTTGGCAGGCTGGTGTGGAACATTTCTCCTACTTGACATACTGCAGTTAGTTGTCTTTGCATGGTAGTCCTCAGTGCAGATGTTGAAGGTAATGCTGCATGGCTAAATGATCAACACTGGAGCAGGAAAACAGAATTTGTGTTATAGCACATCTTGCTGCAAGACCTCAGATGAACAAACCTTTCCTACATAAACCACACTGGAACATTGGCATAAGTTGACTTTCATTGAACTTTCATGTGGTTCTGTACAAATTACACAAGTGATCCTTTGCTTCCTAGGGTTTTTCACAGCATACTTCCAACAAGCTAAAAAGTGGGTGGGAAGTCTTTGTTGTTCTTTCAGATATATGCAAAAAGATTTCTATATGTTTTTTATAATTACACAGAATGACCTAGGTAATTATAGGCCTGGCATTGACTCTGGACCCAAAAAAAAAAAAAAAAAAAAAAAGGGAATGGATGATCTGGGACCTAATTAATATAATTAATGCAAGGATATTTCCAAAAATGTTAGTGGCCCAAAATAAACTGCAGTAGCTTGAGGCTGGTAAGAACACTGTTCTTGGTTAATTTCTTTCACCATTGCTCATTGTATCACATCTCAGCAAGTAATCTTTCTTCCTACTGGGAAAAAAATGCACAAAAAATAATCATGGAACTGCAGAATTACTGCAAACGCCTACACATTCTAATAATATACACCACTGCTGATATAGACTTCATTAAGTATTTTCTCTGTCCTGGAGGTTGTGAACTAATAATTTTGCATTCTAGCACTAAATTCAGGAGTCCTATTTCTTCAGATGCAAATACAATACTGTATGAATTTGTCACTCTTGTTACGCGTTTGCTACTCAGTAGGAAATAGGAATATTGTGTAGTGAACTAGCCTTCGAGCTTTTGGTATCCTAAATAGGAACAGGTTAGAGTGCTCTGTTCTGAGTCAGAACTAGAATGCTTTTAAAAGCAGGGATTGCCAAGGGCAGGCTGAAAGTTTTTAAATTTTCAGATGAGCATTTTTCAGGGAAATTTTATGTAATTTCTTTTAATTACCTTATAGAGCTGGCCAACATTTTTTGAAAATCTGAAACTTTGACAAAAAATTTTGTGTGTGAAAATTTGTTTCCATTTTTTGACCAGCTCCAGGATTTTCATTTAGAAAATAAAAGCTTTAGCATTTCATTTCAAAGAAAATAAATCAATAGAAGCATGATCCTTAGATTATAACTCTTTAAGTAGATTCTTGATCTGTGTTAGAATTATAGAATCATAGAAGATTAGGGTTGGAAGAGACCTCAGGAGGTCATCTAGTCCTACCCCCTGCTCAAAGCAGGACCAACCCCAACTAAATCGTCCCAACCAGGGTTTTGTCAAGCTGGGCCTTAAAAACCTCTAAGGATGGAAATTCCACAACTTCCCTAGGTAACCCAGGTTACTTATACCCTCCTAGTAAAACAGTTTTTCCTAATATCCAGCCTAGACCTCCCACCACTGCAACTTGAGACCATTGCTCCCTGTTCTGTCATATGCCATCACTGAGAACAGCCGAGCTCCATCCTCTTTGGAACCCCCTTTCAGGAAGTTGAAGGCTGCTATCAAATCCCCCCTCACTCTTCTCTTCTGCAGACTAAATAAGCCCAGTCCCCTCAGCTTCTCCTTGTAAGTCATGTGCCCCAGCCCCCTAATCATTTTCGTTGCTCTCCACTGGACTATCTCCAATTTGTCCACATCCTTTCAGTGGCACAAAATTGGACACAATACTCCAGATGTGGCCTCACCAGTGCTGAATAGAGGGGAATAATCAGTTTCCTCAATCTGCTGGCAATGCTCCTACTAATGCAGCCCAATATGCCGTTAACCTTGGCAACAAGGGCACACTGTTGGCTCATATCCAGCTTCTCATCCACTGTAATCCCCAGGTCCTTTTCTGCAGAACTGCCGCTTAGCCAGTCGGTCTCCAGCCTGTAGCAATGTATGGGATTCTTCCATCCTAAGTGCAGGACTCTGCACTTTTCCTTGTTGACCCTCATCAGATTTCTTTTAGCCCAATCCTCCAATCTGTCTAGGTCACTCTGTATCCTATCCCTACCCTCCAGCATATCTACCACTCCTCCCAGCTTAGTGTCATCCGTGAACTTGCTGAGGGTGCAATCCAGCCCATCATCCAGATACTTAATGAAGATATTGAACAAAACCAGCTCCAGAACAGACCCCTGGGGCACTCCACTTGATACCGGCTGCCAACTAGACATTGAGCTGTTGATCACTACCTGTTGAGCCCGATGATCTAGCCAGCTTTCTATCCATCTTATAGTCCATTCATCCAATCCATACCTTTTTAACTTGCTGGCAAGAATACTGTGGGAGACCGTATCAAAAGCTTTGCTAAAGTCAAGATATATCTCATCCACCACTTTCTCCATATCCACAGAGCCAGTTATCTCATCATAGAAGGCGATCAGGTTGGTCAGGCATGACTTGCCCTTGGTGAATCCATGTTGACTGTAACCGATCACCTTCCTCTCCTCCAAGTTCTTCAAAATGGATTCCTTGAGGGCCTGCTCCATGATTTTTCCAGGGACTGAGGTGAGATTGGCCAGTCTGTAGTTCCCTGGATTCTCCTTCTTCCCTTTTTTAAAGATGGGCACTATATTTGCCTTTTTCAGTGATCCGGGACCTCCCCTGTTCGCCACGAGTTTTCAAAGATAATGGCCAATGGCTCTGCAATCATATCAGACAACTCCCTCAGCACCCTCGGATGCCTTAGATCTGGCCCCATGGACTTGTGCATGTCCAGCTTTTCTAAATAGTCCTTAACCTGTTCTTTCACCGCTTAGGGCTGCTCACCTCCTCCCCATACTGTGCTGCCCAGTGCAGTAGTCTGGGAGCTGACCTTGTCTGTGAAGACTGAGGCAAAAAAAGCATTGAGTACTTCAGCTTTTACCACATCATCTGTCACTAGGTTGCCTCCCCAATTCAATAAGGGTCCCACACTTTCTCTGACCTTCTTCTTGTTGCTAACATACCTGTAGAAACCCTTCTTGTTACCCTTCACATCCCTTGCTAGCTGCAACTCCAGTTGTGCTTTGGCCTTCCTGATTACACCCCTGCATGCGTGAGCACTATTTTACACTCCTCCCTAGTCATCTGTCCAAGTTTTTGTAAGCTTCCATTTTGTGTTTAAGCTCACCGAAGATTTCTCTGTTAAGCCAAGCTGGTTGCCTGCCATATTTGCTATTCTTTCTGCACATCGGGATGGTTTGTTCCTGCACCCTCAGTAAGGCTTCTTTAAAATACAGCCAACTCTCCTGGACTCCTTTCTCCCTCGTATTAGCCTCCCAGGGGATTCTGCCCATCAGTTCCCTGAGGGAGTCAAAGTCTGCTTTTCTGAAGTCCAGGGTCCATATTCTGCTGCTCTCCTTTCTTCCTTTTTTCAGGATCCTGAACTCAACCATCTCATGGTCACTGCTGCCCAGGTTGCTACCCACTTCTATTTCCCCTGCCAATTCTTCCCTGTTTGTAAGCAGCAGGTGAAGAGGAGCATGGCCCCTAGTTGGTTCCTCCAGCACTTGCACCAGGAAGTTGTCCCCAACACTCTTCAAAAACTTCCTAGATTGTCTATGCACTGCTGTATTGCTCTACCAGCAGATGTCATGGTGATTGAAGTCCCCCATGAGAACCAGGGCCTGTGATCTGGATGTGATGTTGCACTCCATATGTTTTATGGAAATATGCTTATGAGTATGAATATGATGTAACTGGAATATGCTTTATGCAAAAGATCTCTTATAAGGTATCATTACAAAGATTATAACTTACTGAATAAATTCATCCTATTTGTATGGATGTATCATTCTCGTATCTGAAATTACAAATATGAAGTATAACTCTGAGGTCCTATTGTAATTATACAAAGTGTGGGCCATTAATGGTGGTTTAGAATCTTGATGGCTCCCATTGACTAGGACAATTGGTTTTAAAAGGTTTATTTACCTGCAAGCTTTCTGGTGTACATGTGAGCCAGCCCGTGGGTAATGAAGAATGAGGTCTTACAGTGACATGTGACCATGTCACATGATACTGGAATCCATCTTAAATCTGGTACTTTTCCATTTAGAAGGAGGGGTGGGGACCCAGAGAGACAAAAGATTCCTGCCTTGTACTAAAGCTATAAAAGGGGATGGAGCAAGACAAAAGGGCTTCCAGTCATGAGAAAATCCCTCCTTTCCACCTAAGATGTCTGCTGGAACGAACAAGGAATGTACCAGGGGAAAGGATCGGGCCCAGACTAGGAAGGAGTCTAGTCTGTGAAAGAAGCTTATTGGAACATCTCTGAGGATGAGATCTTACCTGTAATCAGTTTCTTAATGTATTAGGCTTACACCTGCATGTTTTTGCTTTATTTGCTTGCTAACTTACTTTGTTCTGTCTGTTATTACTCAAAACTACTAAATTCCTACTTTTTATACTTAATAAAATCACTTTTGTTTATTACTATACCCAGAGTAAGTGATTAATACCTGGGAGAACAAACAGCTGTGCATATCTCTCTAACAGTGTTATAGAGGGAGGACAATTCATGACTTTACCCTGCATAAACTTTATACAGAGTAAAACAGATTTGTTTGGAGTTTGGATCCCATTGGGAACTGGTTGTCTGGGTGCTGGAGATAGGTAACCTGCTAAGTGGTTTTCAGTTTAAGCCTGCAGCTTTGGGTGCGTGATCCAGACCCTGGGTCTGTATTGCTAGGCTAGCAGGCTAGCATGTCCGGCTCAACAAGACAGGGTTCTGGAGTCCCAAGCTGGCAGAGAAAACAGACTCAGAGGTAATTTCAGCACATCAGGTGACAATCCTAAGGGGGTCTCTGTGACCAAACCTGTCACACTGGAAATTTCTGTTAGTTGTTCAAAGAAAGAAAGTGTTACTGCAATGTAAATGCTAACTAATTCCATTGTGCATTTACTCCGTATTTACACTCGTGTAACTGAGACTGTGGAAATAGTGTGGGCTAGATTTTTTTTTGTCAGTAAAGCATTATGCATGCCTATGACAGTGTATAAAGAACAATGATCCTTTTATTACAATTGGTGTTCAGAGGTATTAGCTAGTTAATGTTAATAATCTAGTTAAGTAGGTAAGCTAGTTAGTGTTGTATAGCATTTTGAACATGTAAAGTGCTATACAAATGCTAAGAGTGGCATTATTAATATAATCGATATGAAAGCATAGGAAGGCTGGAATTCTGTAACCATGTGTTTTAAAAAAGTCATCAGGCATGACAGCCCAGATCTTGAACACAGGCCTGAGCATGCCCAGACAGATGCTGCCTCCTGGCCACCACCCAACATCTGCTAAAACATGGTGAGCTAAGAAGCTTATAGTACTGCAGCCTCAACCAAGCCCCACCCCCAGGAATCCTGATTGGAGGATTGTATGGCCCTACTGATTGGTCCAACCATGCTATTTGAGACAGAAGAAAGCACAGAAAGTTGTCTGAGCAGTAAGGTGATTTTCTGTTGTGGCTGTATTGGACCCTGCTTGTGCCTGCATTCAAACCTGCCCCTGATTCCTGCTCTGCTCCTGTTCCCAAGGTGCTCCTGCTCCATAGGTGATCCTTGTCTCTACCCCAGTTCCTGCTCTTACCTCAATTCCACCATCAGCTGCCAGTCCTGCCTCTGACCCTGGCTTGATGCTTGACTCTTAGCTCTGGCATTTGGTATCTGACCTCAGCTTCAATTCCTGGTTCTGACTCTGGCTTGACCCCAGCTCTGGCTCTGGTGCTGATCCTTGTCTTTGTTCCCCAACCTGGATTCCTGCTCTGCACATGAGACGTGATTCCTGCTCTGAGTACTAGGCCAGATTGCCTACATTCTGTTCTATACCAATAGCTATCTAAATCTAAGAGGCAATGGGTAATTACAGTACAATCCACTTTATATCCAGTGTTTCAAGTAGCTTCAAAATGGATAGCAACAAGGAGAAGATGGTCCAGTGGTTAGGGACTAGTGGTTTTGGGACCCAGGTTCATTTCTGTGTTCTGCTACAGACTTCCTGTGTGACCTTGTGCAGGTCACTTAGCCCAAGGCTTCTCAACCTTTCTCTTTCTGAGCCTTCCCCCCACCCCAGCATGCTATAAAAACTCCACAACCCACTTGTGTCACAACAACTGTTCTTCTGCATATAAAAGCCAAGGCCGGCATTATGACGTACCACGCCTGACAATTGTCTGGGATACCACACCACAGGGGGACCTGCAAAGCTAAGTTGCTCAGGGTTCAGCTTCCACCCTGGGTGGCAGGGCTCATGGCCCCAGGCTTAAGACCCATGCGGTGGGGCTTCAGCTTTCTGCCCTGGGCCCCAGCAAGTCTAATGCCAGCCCTGCTTGGTGGTCCCCCTGAAACCTGCTTGAAGACCCCCAGGGGGCCCCGGACTTCTGGTTGAGAACTACTGACTTAGCCTCTCTGTGCCTCCATTCCCCATCTGTAAAATTGAGATAAAGCATTTCCCCATCTCACAGGGATGTTGTGACGATATCTAGAGTAAAAATTGTGAAGTGCTCAGATACTACAGTGAGGATGGCCATATAAGTACATGAGAGTGAGCTCTTAAATTCAGACTAGAAACTAGGTGAAAATTTGGTATAGGATTGCATTTGGAATAGTTTACATAGGGTGATAGTGGATTCTCCATTTCTTGAAATCAAGTCTTTAAATCGAGACTGAATGTCTTTCTAAAAGTTATGCTGTAGCTCCAACTGAAGTTATAGGCTTTGATGCAGAAATTGTTGTTGGAGGTTCTTTGACCTGTGTTATGCATGTGAAACTAGATGATCTTAATGGTCCTGTTTTGCCTTAAACAAAAATCTAGGAATGGAGATTGATCCATTCCACCTATTGACACCAGAGGGCATAACTATACTTTAATTCATTAGTAATCTGGTTAGCCAGGAGCAGCTGGATGGCATTTACCTGTATTTATTTGGGGGGGGGGAACAAATAAGTTAACCAGCACAGTCACACTTGTGAGTCCCCCATAGGACTGACAAACAGAGTGTCTCCATGGCCTCAGATTAGCACACAGACCTTGAGTCAATGTCCAGAGCAAGGTTTGGATTTATTTATAAATATCAAAAATCAAGACAACAGTAAAAAAACCATCCTACACTAGAAAGCTTTGCTGGCATGACTAAGTTAGTAGGGGTGTGATTTTTTTATAATGACATCGCTATGCCAGCTAAAGCCCTGGTGTAAATGAAGCTATACTGCCAAAAAAGTGCTTTGGCTGGCATAGCTTATTTTTCTCACCAAATTGGAATATACAAGTGTGACTGGATCTACACTGTAGGAGGAGGTTACTGCTATAGCTATACTATCAAAACTTTTCTAGTGTAGACTAGGCCTAATGTCTGTTTTCAGGGCTTCCCTCCAGCACTTGTTCTGTCTTAGTTGTGACTGGATCCCCAGGGTACACCCTGGAACTGTGGGACCGCTGTTCCCCCTTAACTCTCCAGCCTGGGCTGTCCCTCACAATTCTATGCCAGTGACAAGCAGCAACTCCTCTGGGTGCTTTGATCACTGAGCCATTAGCATGTGAAGCCCCACACCCAAATAAGTCGCATGGATGCTCCCTGAGCCACTCATCAATTATACAGAGAGACACCAGCAAATCACCCAAGCCCCCAACCTTGCACCCCAGAAATATACTGTCGTACACTGCTCAAGACTCCCTTGGACAGTGCAAGCTCGTGAATTAGTTCACCACTCCAACAAAGAATACTGGACATGCAACAGCCCTTGTTAACCTGAGATCAGATTCTCTAAGCACTTCAACTGAAAACACGCTGTTTTAGGTCAAATATAAAACAGATTTGTTAACTACAGAAAGATAGATTTTAAGAGGTTTTAAGTGTTAGGCATAAAGGTCAAAATTGGTTACATGAGAAATAAAAATAGAATTGCAGTCTAAATTCTAACTTTAACAGACTAAGCAAGATTTGAATTAAACAGTTTCTCATCCCACTAGATGTTCCAAGCAGTTTATAATTCTTTTTACACAGGCTGAATTTCCTCTCATCCTGGGACCAATCTCCCCAGTTCAAAGTCTTTGTCTTCCAAATAATCTTCCAGATGTTGAGATGGGGGAGTAGAGAGGCCCTGTGGTGATGTCATCGACCTTTATTTATACTTTCTCTCCAGGTACTAGAAAGATCCTTGCTGTGACATGGAGATTAGGTAGCCCCCATTGTGTATATGTGCTCTCTGAGGAATCTCTGGGAGAGTGGATTATTCTTAATGGGCCATCAGCGCCTATCTGGCCAGTGTTAGTTGCTCCTTTGGTGCCACAGAAAGGCTAGCTGTGGGTGTCTCCCAACCCCACAACATATTTCAGTAATACACACATAGCAAAACTTCAGATACGATGGTAGCATATGTAATTCAACAAGATAGTAACATTCAGTGGATCATGACTTCTCAAATGATATCTCACAAGGTGTACTTTGTACCGAACACATCATAATCATATCACAGTGGTGAATACGGAGGTTCCAGGGTGCTATTTTGAAGTAGTTTGTCTCCCACCTCCCTTATGTTTAGAGTGGATTCATAGATTTTTAAGGCCAGAAGGGACCACTGTGATCATCTAGTCTGATCTCCTTTATAGCACTAGTCACAGAACTTCCCCAAAATGATTCCTAGAGCAGATATTTTTAGAAAAACAGTCAGTCTTGATTTATTAATTGTCCTTCTCCATAACCCTTGGTAAATTGGTGCACTGGTTAATTACTCTCACCGTTAAAAATATATACCTTATTTCCAGACTGAATTTGTCTAGTTTCAACTTCCAGTTGGTGGATCATGTTATTCAATGAGCTAAGACGGGCTCCAACGCTGTTAATGCAGGGAGACAAAAGCAGCCCTCCTGTTATACTTTTAGCCACTTTGGTGTCATACACAACGGGAAGCAGGATTTATGAGGTGTGAGTTTGTGATATGTATTCGGATGCTCAGCAATCACAATGCTTATTTGAACATATGAGTTGTGCACATTTAAATCCCAGTGAAAGATTAGTACATTGCCCACTGAAAACCAGTAAGCCCTGGGATCCTCACCTGAGCAGAGGAGGCTGGTGAGCAGCCAGAAGAGACATAGAACAGCCCCCGGAGTGGTGCAGGCTCTGGTGGGAGGTCCTGGAAACAGGGCAGGAACTGGACTCCCAGCGAGGGAGCCCTAAGAGACATTTACTTAGGAGAGACGTAAAGTTACTTCCAGGGAGGTTGGAAGTAGGTTTTTGTTTGTACTTCTATCCTGGGGTTTTGTTAGAGGATTCCAGGGGAGGGTCCTGAGAGTCCTGGCCCTGAAACAAGGTGGAATCTAGAGATGTTGCAGGGGACAAGGCCTGAGAAAGGCTGGGTAGGAAGGAGCCCAGGGAAACAGCAGCAAGGAGTGGGACTGAGCAGACCTTGACTGCTAGTTATTGATCCCTGGGCTGGAATCCAGTGTAGTGGGAGGGCATAAATGGGTCTCAAAAACACGCTGTACAGCAAAGCGCGAACTTCAGGGTTTTGCTAAATCGGGCCAAAGATTTGCAAAACTTCCCAAAATCATAATACATTCAGAAATCCCCCTTCTGTAAATCATCCTCTTGATTCAATTAGCAAGAAACTGAAGCTAGTCAAAAAAATCAAAGTATAATTTCTTAATGTATTTTTCTCTTTATTAACCTCCAATATACTCCACAGATTTCAAAAGGCAAAGCTGGGTTAATTTTTTTTCTCTGATGTTGTTCATAAAAATGTTACACTTACACCTTCAAATAGAATGACACATAATCTGACTTCTCCACAGTGCTGTTGGTCACCTTGTTTGTCACATTTTGTGACAGATTGGACTATTTCCATACCTCCTATTTCCCATCAGTCACAGTCCTGCCTCTCAGGTTTTGCTGTTCCATATATTTAACTGACACACAGACTTGTATAATTTCTTTATTTCGTCACATTCTTTTCTTGTTTGACACGCACCCGTTGTCTGTTCTACTTACCCTTTACTATGCTCCATGCTTTATCTCTCCCACAAGTTAGCTCTGTAGATGCGTCAGTAATGCTTTTCGATGACAATGCTGCCATTTAAAAATGGGCACGTCTTCTCACAAGCTATTTATTTCTCTTGCTAAAGGATTTATGCTGATCTGGCACTAATGATTCAGGGCCTTTATCACTCCCTGCAGAAGCAGTTCAGAGCTGTCAGCCAGGTGCTGGAAGGCTCACCCTCCTTTGACTCTATCTGCCTCCTCTAGCAATGCTAACTAGCAGTCAGTAACTCCCACATTCTTCATGTCCTTATATATAGGATTGTGACATTCTACAGTGAATTTCTTGCCAATTAATGGTGGGGGGAGGAGGAGGGAAAGGTGCCTTGAGCATTATATGCAGATATGACTTTTAGGTTTCTTGGCCACTCACTCGTTTGGTAGCTTGGCCCTTGGCATCCTTTTGGCGCACTCTTTCCAGTGCATGAGGAGAGGGACAAGCCAAAGCAAAATGCTGCCACCTTCCACCTGTGCAACCACAGAGACAGATGGCTGGTTTGTGTGCAATCTCCTGATGGTACAGAGAGCCCCTCCAAGTCAGAGGAGGAGGCAATGGAAAGGGCAAGCAGAGCCTTCATCTGTACCACATGGCGTGGTACCTTCTCCATTGCCTGTGCCCAGGCTCCCTGTCCCACTGCCGTACATTCTCGGCGTGTCCTACAAGCACCTGGAGCAGCAGTAGCTGGGTAGTGAGGGTGGGAAAAGGAGGGGGAGGCCTCTCTTGTCCACTCCTCTCCCCTTCCCCTCCCTCCAAGCAGCAAAGAGAAGGTCCCAGGGAGGGAGGCACAGGCACCAAAAGGCATGTTTGGGTAATGGAGGAGTGAGTGAGCAGTTGGGCAGCTACATTATTCACAGAAAGGAGGGGAGAAGCCGGAAGTGGAACAAGCCCTGAGCTGCTGGGCTGGTCACAGGCTGGAAGGCTCCACTCCATGCTTTCCCGTTTCTTTTCCTGTGCCCCGACTGCTCCCTCTGACTTCCCCCTCACTACTCTCACAGGGGAGGAGAGGAGTGGCAGTGATGACCTGCAGGGGGCAGCAGCCATTGCATTGGCATAGGGTGAGACAGTGGGACTTGAATTAATTGTCTATTGGGGTGGGGGTGTCACAATATGGCTGGCCCTTGTAAATGAAGCAGGTCCAGCCCGCCCTGTGCCAGAACAGGTGCTCCCAGTTTCGCCAAGTGAGAGGGTGGGACAGTGCCTGGGAGAATCTGAGGAGGAAGAGAGCTGGGGAGAGACCGTCAGGAGGCTGGAGGAGGTCTCTGGGAAAAGTTGCAGAGAGCTCTCTGCAGCACTCCCTGGACAGAGGGAGGAATTACCAGGAAGCCAGGGTGGGGGTGGCTTGCTAACCCAGAGAGCCATGGCCAGAGAAGGCAGGAGAGAGCTGAAGGCTGAGAGCAGCAGAGGGAGATGCCTGTTGGCTCTCAGAAGACCAGAGGGGGCTGAAGGCTGGGAGTGAAGCATGGTGAGGGAGTGAAGCATGGTGGCGCCATCCTGGAATGCTGGGCCCAGAGAGGAGCAGTGGTGGGGTGCTGCTGGACACTAGAGCTGTACCGGAGAGCTGGGGTGGGGTGCTGAGGGGCTCTGGAGGACTCTACCTTTACTTGATATATTGTCTGGAAAATGGTTATGAGACTTGGGCTATGGCTTATGAGCTGGGGCTTGCTTTTGGACTAGAATAACCCCCCATTTGCACACAGAAAGACTCTTTGACCTATTTTGGGGGACACTGAATGAGGGAAAATGAGGCAGGTGTGCCTGTCATACCACAGCCTCCCACAGGAGGGCAATTCTAGGTGGGGCTGCCCTATGGGAGGTGGCCTAGCTTGAATTAATTGCAATGGGGGCAGCCTGGGAAGAGACTATCCCTAAATCCTCCTCCTAGTGCCCAGAGAAACCCAGACACAGCCCTTCTCCTCAAACCCACCAGTCCCTGAGCAACCGGTTGGGACACCACCCCTCCATCTGTGGCCAAACTCAGACAGTGAAAAACCATTATCATTGCCAATTATGGCCTGACATGCAACGGAACAAGGGTACCCCAGGCTTTGGCAGTTTGTCATGCCTTTGGTGGCTTGTGTCACACATTGGCGGACTTGCAGATTGAGATGTCCAGTGTCCATCCCGCCCCAGTGTGCTCAGACTCCCCCTATGGCAAACTCTGGGTGCAAATGAAAGGACCCCCCACCTCTGAACCTTCTCCCACTGCAGAGCAAAATGAATGGTTTGCATGGGCCTTAGAGGCTATGAAAAAATATACATGAGGTGTTATCCTCAACTTCCACAAGGATTTCTCTGCCTTAGCTCTTGTTTCTCCAGAAGTCAGGAGGTGATCGTTATGGCTCCCACCAGGAAGACCATCTGGAATTTTCATGTGTCATAATCTTCTCTCCCAGATCCCTCAATCCCACCCATGCTTAATACATTGAACACCGCCAGAGACCTTTAATGCACACCCACAATTATATCACAGGGGTGCAAAACTTCATGGCTTGTTTTAAACTTAAAGCAAGAGGGGCACCCTGAATCCAGTGTGTGCAGTTCAAACACTCTCCCATTAGTCTCTGTTACTTACCAACAGATCTATTCAAAATGTATATGCTTTGGTAAGCAATCAAACACTTCTTGGCTATATTTTGTGTTATTTCATCAATTTAGAATAAATGGCACTGTTGCCAAATAACCCCTGTTTTGTTTATAAAAGTTCTCAAGTGTAAGGGGTGTATCCCTGAACCTACTGTGATGTTACAGTAACATGTTTTGAGGACTGATTCCCTACCTCCTTAATTACCCTTTCTTATAGCTGTACAAGCAAGCCCAAGAGGACATTTATATTAGAGTGAAGTTGGAATAACTCCGCGACAGTCCATTTCTCCATTCTATCCATGTACATTTGGTTAAATCAATGGATTTGCTCTGGGTTTGAACAGGTGTGAGATTGGAATGTGGAGTGGGGTGGCATAACAGCTGCTACAGAAACTGCACACTGCCAGAGGATTCCTCAGTGCAGGTTTAGATCAGATCTGCACCATCCTAAGGGACCTGTGAATTGAGCCCAGTGTGTGTGCTTTCCTAAGATTCTGGAGCAACTGGCTGGATCCCTTCTACAACATAAGCACTGTAAGGTTGGCCTTCTAGTAACTTCATATGCTGAATTGAGGGAGGAGATTGCTCCAAATTCGTTTTCCTATTTAATCCTTTTGGGGGGCCAGGGGGTGGGTGGGGACGACATGCTTTTAACATATTTATTCCATCTGGTATATATTCAGCTACTTGCCATGAGTTAAGACCCACCTGCACCAGATCATGCTTTTGAAAGAGAGAGAGAACATTTTTCTTACCTGCTAACTGTCATGGCTGTTGATCTGGTTGCACTCAGTATTTATTGCAGGGGTGCTAAATATAGCTGAACTTTCTTTCTTACATTTCTTTTACTCACTCTCATTAAAAAGACCCTCAGAAATTGCCAGAATTAGAGGTTAAATTTATGACCACAAGGCTTATGTACCATCTGAGTTCTACTCAAGCCTCGGGAGTGTCCTATGTACCACAGGGATTTCCCTACACTCACTCCTGAACTCCCCCATCACCCCCCGCTCCCCAGTGGTCAAACCAACCAAGATGAAGACCATAACAGAAACCAAGAATATACCAACACATCATCTGGTTCAAGTGGTGTATCTACTTCTAAACAGTCCGAAGCACAAATACAGCTACCTACCAAAGAAACAGTGTCTCCACAACCTAAAGGCAGTTCCTGATGTTTGTTGGTTAAACTTTTCCCATTTATTGAAGTTGCAAAATATGATAACTGGTGCACCTCTTGCAAAAAAGCTTACGAAGAAGGAAAGCTTCCTACTGCTACAATTGGTAAAACTGGAGGAACTGGTTCGCCAGACAGATCAGCAAAGCCAATACTGACAAACTACGTGAAAAGGCTGCAAAACACCAAGCGTCTGGAATGCATCGACATGCATAAGCCAGTCACTGTCAAAGCCAATTTTAGAAGTACTTTATGAGGCTGTTAAAGAATGCTGGAGATGCAACAAAGTTTATGCAAACAAACATGGCTGTCACATCTATTCTATTTAAGCAAGAGATACCACACACTACTAACTGGAAGACAACGTTAAATACATTGACACTTGTTAACCCTGAAGTTGGACACTGGTTCCAAACAAGACTAGCAAATGCTCCCTATCTTTCTGTAAGAAACTCATCTGACTGGTTAGAAGCATGCAGTGCAACAGTGAAAGACTCAGCAGTTGAAAAAGTGAAGAACTCTTTCACCTCATTCAAAAAATTTGCATACATAGCTGATGAATTCGCCGATGCAAATGGGCATCAAGTATGAAGTCATTGCGTGCGATATCTTGATGTCAGTGGGAGGCCAGTAGATGCATTTCTAGATGGCCAGGTTATAGAAAACACATCAGCTGCATCTGTGATAACCCACATCTTAGATTTAAATGGTTGTAAATTGGACCCCAAACAGATGGCTGCTTGTGCATTTAATGGAGCTGCAAACTTCTGCAGAAGACATAGTGAAGTACAAGCTTTGTTCAGAGAAAAGTGTAGCCCTAATCTCTCCTATATACACTGCAGAGGCTATTTTAACTTCAGTACCTGAAAAGATGATGGAGCAAATAATTAAGCAATCAGTTTGCAAACACCTAAAAGATAATAAGGTGATAAGTAACAGTATGGATTTGTTAAGAACAAATTGTGTCTGTGAACAACCTAATAGCTTTCTTTGACAGGGTAACAATTCTTGTGGATAAGGGGGAGGTTGTAGATGTGGTATATCTTGACTTTAGTAAGGCTTTTGATACTGTCTTGCATGACCTTCTCATACAAACTAGGGAAATACAACTTAGATGGAGGTACTATAAGGTGGGTTCATAACTGGTTGGAAAACTGTTCCCAGAGTGTAGTTATCAGTGGTTCACAGTCAGGCCGGAAAGGCATATCAAGTAGGGTCCCGCAGGGATTGGTCCTGGGTCCAGTTCTGTTCAAGATCTTCATCAATGGTTTAGATAACGGCATAGAGAGTACACTTATAAAGTTTGTGGACAATACCAAGCTGGGAGGGGTTTCAAGTGCTTTGGAGTATAGGATTAAAATTCAAAATGATCTGGACAAACTGTAGAAATGGTCTGAAATAAAAGGGATGAAGTTCAATAAGGACAAATGCAAACTACTCCACTTAGGAAGGAACAATCAGTTGCACACATGGGCAATGACTGCCTAGGAAGGAGAACTGCAGAAAGGGATCTGGGGCTCATAGTGGATCACAAGCTAAATATGAGTCAATAGTGTAACACTGTTGCAAAAAAAAGCAAATATAGTAGATGCTTGTTAGTAGCAACATATTGGTGCCCTTTTGCTATGTTGCTCCTAAGCGGTAGTTGCTATTATGGGGAGTGTCGTCTGACCAAAGGTGTGTGGAGAGTTAAGGGTGTTACGGAACAGGTGGGGCAGCCACATTGTGGGGAGAGAGTTGGAGGATGGGGGGTGGGGGAACCCCAAGTTTGGGGGCAATGGGGCAGGGGAACCCTGGGTTTGGTAGGGGAGCCCCAGTTCACAAAACGGCTGAGCCAGCCTGGCTGCCTGGGACAGGCTGAGGATGCTCCTGCTGGCAGTTTTGTGCTCCACCCTGGCAAGGGATGGCTGGCTGGAGGGCGCACCGTGTGCAGCCTGCAGCGGAGGAGGGGTGGCGACTCCTAGCAAGGACTGTGGACACGGAAGGGGAGTCCTCCAACCCCTCACTGCAAAACAGCACACCCACACCTCACTGCCGGCAACCGAGATGGAGGGGACAGCTCAGTGTATGGGGTGGGGGGTCCCCCGATACTTCCGTCTGCAAAATAGCAACCCCCTCCCTGCTGTCTGAAAACCAAATGCTTAGGAAGGGAGGAGGAAACCTTCAGCTGTGTCTCTCCTGCTGCCCCAGCCCCAGCTTCCCCCCAGTCCCTCTCTTCCAGACCCTCCCCCCAAACTCCCCCTTACACACGCTCTCCATGTAGGCTCTGTCAGGCAGGGCAAGTGGACATGTCTGTGTGTCCTGGAGATGCTCTGAAGGGCCAGGGTTGGCAGGGGGAGTGAAAAGATACAGTTTGGGGGGGCAACAACCGTATATGCTCCCCAGTCTCCGCCCCTGGATGTGATGTCACAAACGTTGCCTGTATGCAGCATCTATATTGATGTTACCAGGTGGACAATTCAGTGGGGGAAGCATTCCCAGGGGAAATATTGCTCATAAGCAGCGATTACTCTTACCAGGTGTTGCTGCAAACAAGTGTCTAGTGTATCATTCTGGGATGTATTAGCAGGAGTGTTGTAAGCAAGACACAAGAAGTAATTCTTCCACTCTACTCTGCGCTGATACAGCCTCATTTGGAGAATTGTGTCCAGTTCTGGGTGACACATTTCAGGAAAAATTGGAGAAAATCCAGAGGAGAGCAACAAAAATGATTAAAGGTCTAGAACACATGAGCTATGAAGGAAGATTGAAAGAATTGGGTTTGTTTAGTCTGGAGAAGAGAAGACTGAGAGGGGACATGATAACAGTTTTCAAATATGAAGAAGATTTTCACAAGGAAGAAAGAGAAAAATTGTTCTTGTTTACCTCTGAGGATAGGCCAAGAAGCAATCGGTTTAAATTGCAGCAAAGGCAGTTCAGGTTGACTATTAAGAAAAACTTCCTAACTGTCAGGGTAGGTAAGCAGCAGAATAAATTGCCTAGGGGGGTTATAGAATCTCTGTCATAGAAGGTTTTTAAGAGCAGGTTAGACAAACACCTGTCAGGGATGGTCTACATCGGGGCGGCCAACCTGAGCCTGAGAAGGAGCCAGCATTTATCAATGTACATTGCCAAAGAGCCACAGTAATATGTCAGCAGCCCCCCCATCAGCTCCCCCCTGCTCCCAGCACCTCCCACCCACCGGCAGCCCAGACGATCAGCACCTCCCCATCCCTCCCCGCACCTCCCGATCAGCTGTTTCGTGGCGTGCATGAGGCTTGGAGGGGGAAGGGGGAGGGGGAGGAGCGAGGGCATAGCAGGCTCAGGGGAAGGGGTAGAGTGGGGGCAGAGCCAGGGGTTGAGCAGTGAGCACCCCCTGGCACATTGGAAAGTTGGCGCCTGTCGCTCCAGCCCCAGAGTCGGTGCCTGTACAAGGAGCTGCACAGTAACTTCTGAAGAGCCGGATATTAACAGAGTTGTGCAAAATTACAACAAGAAGCCATGAAGGATGTAGATGTAGTGCTTCACTGAAGGCTTGAGTAGCCAACTTTAATTTGTGTGATGATTTTAAATCTAATAAAATGGTCATGAAGCATTTTTCAGATTTTACTGTGGTTCCATACACTCCACCTTTCCATCACAGTCTCATCCTTTGGCCCTCAGCCCTTCTAAATTCAACCCCCTCCCACTTCCTGGGGAAAATACCTGTGCAAACAGCCAATCAAGCCTGCCCCCTTCCTAAGCCATAGGCTTACAAGGGCCAGTCCCAATGCCCCCTGAAATCCATATATATTTTAGGCTAAATGATTTTTAAGGGGAGCTACTAGAGGTTTGAAAGCATATTGATGTATCCTTTTCTCCTACTAAACTTCTGGCTTTTCTGCACTGAGTTGTGTAACTCCTTAAGTAGCACAACCATTGTATTATAATGACAGCACTGTCACCGATAACACTCCACTTGGCTATATGAGAAAAAATGAATAGGATCTCTCTTAAAAGCATTTCATATACTTCAGATTCTTCATAAGGAAAAACATGTCTAATTTTAGTTTAAATGGATGTTAATTTGACATGCTGATTTGAATAATAGAGATAAATTCCCAGAGGTTTTTTGCATTAAAATATATTAAATGACAGGTGCCTTTTGAATATTCTTATTTTCGAAAGGATTTTTTTTCTTTTTGCAGTGTCTAATGATACAGCTCTCAAATGTATAATAGGGAATGCTCCTGGCTGTATTTCAAGGAATCCCTGTTGAGGTTACAGGGACAAACCATCCCGATGTGTCGAAAGCATAGTATATATGGCAGGCGACCAGCTTGGCTTAACAGTGAAATCCTAGTGGATCTTAAACATAAAAAAGAAGCTTACAAGAAGTGGAAGGTTGGACATATGACCAGGGATGAGTATAAAAATATTGCTCGGGCATGTAGGAATGCAATCAGGAGGGCCAAATCGCACCTGGAGCTGCAGCTAGTGAGAGTTGTAAAGAGTAACAAGAAGGGTTTCTTCAGGTATGTTGGCAACAAGAAGAAAGCCAAGGAAAGTGTGGGCCCCTTAATGAATGAGGGAGGCAACCTAGTGACAGAGGATGTGGAAAAAGGCTAATGTACTCAATGCTTTTTTTGCCTCTGTCTTCACTAACAAGGTCAGCTCCCAGACTGCTGCATTGGGCATCACAACACGGGGAATAGATGGCCAGCCCTCTGTGGAGAAAGAGGTGGTTAGGGACTATTTAGAAAAGCTGGACGTGCACAAGTCCACGTGGCCGGACGAGTTGCATCCGAGAGTGCTAAAGGAATTGGCGGCTGTGATTGCAGAGCCATTGGCCATTATCTTTGAAAACTCGTGGTGAACGGGGGAAGTCCCGGATGACTGGAAAAAGGCTAATGTAGTGCCAATCTTTTAAAAAGGGAAGAAGGAGGATCCTGGGAACTACAGGCCAGTCAGCCTCACCTCAGTCCCCGGAAAAATCATGGAGCAGGTCCTCAAAGAATCAATCCTGAAGCACTTACATGAGAGGAAAGTGATCAGGCACAGTCAGCGTGGATTCACCAAGGGAAGGTCATGCCTGACTAATCTAATCGCCTTCTATGATGAGATTACTGGTTCTGTGGAAGAAGGGAAAGCAGTGGATGTATTGTTTCTTGACTTTAGCAAAGCTTTTGACATGGTCTCCCACAGTATTCTTGTCAGCAAGTTAAAGAAGTATGGGCTGGATGAATGCACTATAAGGTGGGTAGAAAGTTGGCTAGATTGTTGGGCTCAACGGGTAGTGATCAATGGCTCCATGTCTAGTTGGCAGCCGGTGTCAAGTGGAGTGCCCCAGGGGTCGGTCCTGGGGCCGGTTTTGTTCAATATCTTCATAAATGATCTGGAGGATGGTGTGGATTGCACTCTCAGCAAATTTGTGGATGATACTAAACTGGGAGGAGTGGTAGATATGCTGGAGGGCAGGGATAGGATACAGAGGGACCTAGACAAATTGGAGGATTGGGCCAAAAGAAATCTGATGAGGTTCAATAAGGATAAGTGCAGGGTCCTGCACTTCGGACGGAAGAACCCAATGCACAGCTACAGACTAGGGACCGAATGGCTAGGCAGCCGTTCTGCGGAAAAGGACCTAGGGGTGACAGTGGACGAGAAGCTGATATGAGTCAGCAGCGTGCCCTTGTTGCCAAGAAGGCCAATGGCATTTTGGGATGTATAAGTAGGGGCATAGCGAGCAGATCGAGGGACGTGATCGTCCCCTTCTATTCGACATTGGTGAGGCCTCATCTGGAGTACTGTGTCCAGTTTTGGGCCCCACACTACAAGAAGGATGTGGATAAATTGGAGAGAGTCCAGTGAAGGGCAACAAAAATGATTAGGGGTCTGGAACACATGACTTATGAGGAGAGGCTGAGGGAACTGGGATTGTTTAGTCTGCAGAAGAGAAGAATGAGGGGGGATTTGATAGCTGCTTTCAACTACCTGAGAGGTGGTTCCAGAGAGGATGGTTCTAGACTATTCTCAGTGGTAGAAGAGGACAGGACAAGGAGTAATGGTCTCAAGTTGCAGTGGGGGAGGTTTAGGTTGGATATTAGGAAAAACTTTTTCACTAGGAGGGTGGTGAAACACTGGAATGCGTTACCTAGGGAGGTGGTAGAATCTCCTTCCTTAGAAGTTTTTAAGGTCAGGATTGACAAAGCCCTGGCTGGGATGATTTAATTGGGGATTGAGCAGGGGGTTGGACTAGATGACCTCCTGAGGTCCCTTCCAACCCTGATGTTCTATGATTCTATGAATTTGATCTAATGGGGCATTTCCATCTATATTATTTATGACTATAATAGGAGGTTGCAAACCATGCCTACTTTGGTTCAGCCAGTTAATGAGAAGGTTTTCCTGGGGTAGGTATTCATCAGGAGTTGTGTATTCATGTATTTCTAAGATAAGCCTTTGTGTACAATTTGTTCTGAACACTATAAAACTGGAGAGTCTAGCTCATCCTTCAGCAGATCACAAATGTAAAACTGTATTTGAAGGTGTGCTTGATTTATCCTGTATACATACCTAACAAATGCAGACGTCTCCAAATTCTTTAGCAGGGATTGTAAAGGGCTCTCTCATTATGGTGTAAACCTTTTGAACGCTGTCTAAACCTCAAATATGTTATTAAAGCTACCACACCAGATGCACACTCAACAACCTTGACTCTTAGTGTTTACCAGGTTGACTCTGATTAACGTTTTTCACTGTCTGCCTTTGTCCCTCTCCCCTTTTCGTCCCACCTCTATCTGCAACAAAGAGGGACAAATACAGAAGATTTATTTCTGTATCAACTTTCATGGCTCTGAATTTGGAGAAGAGCATTTTGTTTCCTCTTCAAAAATAGTCTGTCAGATCTGAAAGAGCGAGAGAACAAGTTCTGTACTGTGGTACTCATGTCTTTCCTGAAAACTGGACATCCCCAGAGTTCTGTTCAAAGTTTCTTCTCTTGCCTTTGTTGCAGACAGGGATACAGACATTAACTACACATCACACCCAATGAAGAAAAGGAGTACTTGTGGCACCTTAGAGACTAACCAATTTATTTGAGCATGAGCTTTCGTGAGCTACAGCTCACTTCATCAGATGTATACCGTGGAAACTGCAGCAGACTTTATATATACACAGAGAATATGAAACAATACCTCCTCCCACCCCACTGTCCTGCTGGTAATAGCTTATCTAAAGTAATCGTCAGGTTAGGCCATTTCCAGCACAAATCCAGGTTTTCTCACCCTCCACCCCCCCACACAAATTCACTCTCCTGCTGGTGATAGCCCATCCAAAGTGACAACTCTTTACACAATGTGCATGATAATGAAGTTAGGCCATTTCCTGCACAAATCCAGGTTCTCTCACTCCCTCACCCCCCTCCAAAAACCACCCCCATACACACACAGACTCACTCTCCTGCTGGTAATAGCTCGTCCAAACTGACCACTCTCCAAGTTTAAATCCAAGTTAAACCAGAACATCTGGGGGGAGGGGGGGGTAGGAAAAAACAAGAGGAAATAAGCTACCTTGCATAATGACTTAGCCACTCCCAGTCTCTATTTAAGCCTAAATTAATAGTATCCAATTTGCAAATGAATTCCAATTCAGCAGTTTCTCGCTGGAGTCTGGATTTGAAGTTTTTTTGTTTTAAGATAGCGACCTTCATGTCTGTGATTGCGTGACCAGAGAGATTGAAGTGTTCTCCGACTGGTTTATGAATGTTATAATTCTTGACATCTGATTTGTGTCCATTTATTCTTTTACGTAGAGACTGTCCAGTTTGACCAATGTACATGGCAGAGGGGCATTGCTGGCACATGATGGCATAAATCACATTGGTGGATGTGCAGGTGAACGAGCCTCTGATAGTGTGGCTGATGTTATTAGGCCCTGTGATGGTGTCCCCTGAATAGATATGTGGGCACAATTGGCAACGGGCTTTGTTGCAAGGATAAGTTCCTGGGTTAGTGGTTCTGTTGTGTGGTATGTGGTTGTTGGTGAGTATTTGCTTCAGGTTGCGGGGCTGTCTGTAGGCAAGGACTGGCCTGTCTCCCAAGATTTGTGAGAGTGTTGGGTCATCCTTTAGGATAGGTTGTAGATCCTTAATAATGCGTTGGAGGGGTTTTAGTTGGGGGCTGAAGGTGACGGCTAGTGGCGTTCTGTTATTTTCTTTGTTAGGCCTGTCCTGTAGTAGGTAACTTCTGGGAACTCTTCTGGCCCTATCAATCTGTTTCTTTACTTCCGCAGGTGGGTATTGTAGTTGTAAGAAAGCTTGACAGAGATCTTGTAGGTGTTTGTCTCTGTCTGAGGGGTTGGAGCAAATGCGGTTGTATCGCAGAGCTTGGCTGTAGACGATGGATCGTGTGGTGGCCCTATCTTGTAGTGCTCCCTATCTTGGATAGTGCTCCCTATCTTGTATCAGACAATGGCATCTCTGCAGCTAGATATGATCCAGGGCTATGTATGTTACCTTTCTTCTCACTCCCCAACATGCGTGCTCCCTTCCACTACTATCTTATTTCCTCCTTTCTGACTGACCCACTCCCACCAACTGACATCTTTTTCCTACTATTGTTGGGTTCCTTGCTCCCTCCCAATTTTCAACAGATCATCTTCCCATGTAGTGATTCAGGGGTGAGACCCAGACAGATGGAGCTGGAGTCCTGGAAGAAACTAAAGGATGACCAATAATGACCTATCCACATCAGACTCCAGAGAGCAATGAGGAGGAAGATCAAAAGCATAATGTTGGGGACGAGCAAGAGTTTTCTCATCACTGACTTTAGCACAATGTCTCTTAAATATAAAGAGGGGGCCTAAAACACCACTGCCTTATTCCAGTGATATGCTGGTGTAACTCCACTGACTCGCATTACACTGGTGGATCAGCAGATTTATAATTATGATGATCTTGGACTCAGCTGGTAAATCCTCTTTCTTTGGTATGTTAGCACCCACTGAACATCAACCACCTGTTTTACAGATGAGAGGTTTGGAAACTGGGGTGGTGCATGACAGCTTCATGCCATTTACCAGTGCACAAGACCCCAGAACAATAAATAATGTAATGAAAACCTAAATGCAATCATCTTAAAGCAAATTACACTGTAAAATAGTTCTACTGAAATTCCATTAGGCTTTTATCAGGTTTCTGGGATCAAAGAGGCTATTTCAGAAGGGTAATCAAAGCAAAGAGGGAAACTGACTAATTACACAGCTGCTTCAGCATACGTGACTTTCCAAATATTGGTTTTTGCGTCCAGCAGAATAATTTACATCTTGTTTTCATTCCCTTAGGCTATCCTCTTCCTCTGAGAATATCTGGACCATGACCCCCAGAAGCATTGATAACTACAGCTAGCAGTAATTGTTCTCCTCTCAGAAGGCCAAATGCCCCTTCCCAGATAGATTTTTCATCTTCTTGGAGGGCTTTTTCATCTTCTCGGAGGGCTTCCTCATCCTCCCAGAAAGCTCTTTCCTCTTCTAGGAGGGCTTTTTCATCTGCCCAGAGAGCTTTTTCTTCTGCCCACAGGACCTGGTGCTCGTCCAGGAGAACCTTGTCCTTTTCCCAGAGGACCTGATCCTCCTTCCAGAAAGCCTTGTCCTTCTTCCAGAAAGCATTATACCCCTTCCAGAAGTCCCTGTACCCCTCCCAGAAGGCTTTTGCATCTTCCCGGAAAGCCTTTTCTGCCTCCCGAAAGGCGTTTTCCTCCTCCCAGATGGGGTTTTCCTCCTCCCAGAAGGCCTGAATCGCCATCCTGAAGGCCCTGATCTTCACCTGAAAGGCATTCATTTTCTCCCGAAAGCCCTTGATCTTCTCCTGAAAAGCCTTGATTTCCTCCCGAAAAACTTTTTCATCCCATAGCTTCTTAATGAGCTGCTTCTGGCGGGAGGTGTAGGACATCTAGCAGCAATGGCAGTTTTATTCATTCACTTGCCAACCTTGATGAAAGCTCTCACCACTTACGGAGCCTTGTGAGGGCAAGGCATGGTCCAAGCCCAGTCCAGCCTGTCACATCAAATAGAGAAGTGTCAAGATGTCAGCAACGACTATCGTAATTGGAACTGCTCAAACATATGCAGTAATTGTGTAAATCGGGGGGTTTAAAATATGGCTTCACCATAAATACAGACGTTTACAAAGTCAAAAGCCTTAGCTTTGGATGGCACTTATATAGCATCAATTAGCGGAGTATTTGGGCAGGGATCCTGTATCTCATTGTAGGTGTAACACCTGGACCAAGATTTTCCAAAGTGACTTTCAAAAATGACTTTGGGTGCCTCTGTTTTTTGAGTGCCCAACTTGAGTTCTTGGCAGTGACCTGGGTTTTTTGAAAGTGCTGAGCACCCACCCTCTGAAAATTAAGCCCCTTGAAGGTGCCTTGAAATAGGCATCTCAAAATGGAGGCACACAGAATCACGAATCACCTAACCAATGGAGAGATTAAATATTCTGATTTTCTGTTGACTAACTCTGCCTCCTAATTACTGAATTGAGAGAAAAGCTGATTACTTATTTATACTGTTATATTTATTATGAATGATTGTACAATGCCTCAGGCTCCAGAGCAGGGTGTTTTATAAATAAAATGTCTTTTTATTATTTGATTATGCAAGAGTTCCTCTCTCCTTTTCTGGAAATTTAGAGGCTCCAGGAATAGCAGGGGCAGTGCAGGGAATGGTGTCTTCTCTTGCCAATGGTGATTATCAAGTAGATAGGAAGTGTGTGATCCCTTAAACCCCCTTCTTCCTTGATTTCCCCTCTCCTCTTGTGAGATCTAGGTGTTGAAGGGACTTACCAGGATAGGACCCAGTAGGCCCTTCCCAAGCCTTTCATGTGGATGTGGGAATCTATGGGGATGGTCTTCTAGCATCATCCATTCCACTCCCACCATCCACTCCCCCTGCCACTTCTATCAGTGATCACCGAGGTGAGTGGGGGCAGAGTGAATGAAAGAAGCCAGTTCTAGCCTCTCTCACGGCCATTAGGATGAGCTGTGTGCCTAGCAGCCCCACAGTTGGAGAGAACCACTGCTGGGAGCCCTGTGTGGATGAAGAGGAACTATTGGTTCTCCTGGTCTCACCTACTCCTCTGATACTGCTTTGCTACTTCTCTGGCCTCCTCCTGAGAAGGGAGATTAACCATTCACTGGCACAGTGAAAGCTAGGTGGCTGTGAATGTGCTGCCTGGAGTAGGGAAGAGAAAGGGGGATAGAAGTGATGTTCCACTGCATCCTTGCAGGGCTCCTAGCAGCACACCTCAATCCCCGCTCCCTGCGAGGCTCTCAGCAGTCACTGAAACAACAGCGATTTCTTCTCAACAAAGGCGATTGCTGGCAGTGGCTCCTTTGCACCCACCCCTCTTGTGGGACTCCTGGGGAGGCAAGTCCTTTTCATCAAGAAGACCAATAAGTAGCATCTCCTCCTTTCCCACCCTCTGGGATCCCTGTTGGTGGCAGTCAGTGGGATAAGGAAAATTCAATTCCGTTTATCTCCATACTAACAAGAAGCTGCCTAAAAACAAAGGGGAAATGGTGCCAGACCTGATCCCAACATATGCTCTATACTGGGGAGAGGGAGGGATCCTGGGAGAAGCGGCAGTGGCAGATCAGTCCCAACTCTTTGATAGACTTTTGAGGAGTGATGACATAGCAGCAACAGCGAATTTTGCCATTCCATGCACTGCAGCTGCTTAAGCCAAGTCCTTCCCTGAGGGTCCAGGCAGGAAGGAGACAGAGGCAGAGTTAGCAAACAGAAGACAGGATTGTTTGAGTCTTTTAAATAAAAAACCCACACTTACTCACACCCTACCTTGCCTGTGAGTGAGTCAGCACTTGTTCCATTTGTTCATACTCACACCTTAGCCACGCTTTAACTTTTATCTCTCAGGAGGAACCTTTTCCTCCCACATCTCCCTCTCTTCCAGCAGGAGATTGGAGGAATCCAAAGGACATGAATCCCCTACCTCAGGATACAAGTAATTCACACAGAGCTTTTAATGGGAATTATTGTATCATGTAGAGGGAGAATCAGATACTGTATTAAAGGAGAAAGATTTAATTCTGAGTTTCTTACTCTTATCAGTCTAATCACCAGTAGTGTGATGACAGCCAATAAGGACCTCAAATACAGCCAGTCTTCTTTCAGGTTAAGTATCTCACATTTGATATTTCTATTACCAGGCAGCAGGTTTAAAACAAACAAAAGGAAGTATTTTTTCACACAACGCACAGTCAACCTGTGGAACTCCTTGCCAGAGGATGTTGTGAATGCCAAGACTATAAGAGGATTCAAAATAGAACTAGATAAGTTCATGGAGGATAGGTCCATCAATGGCTATTAGCCACGATGGGCAGGGATGGTGTGCCTAGCCTCTGTTTGCCAAAAGCTGGGAATGGGCGACGGGATGGATCACTTGATGATTACCTGTTCTGTTCATTCCCTTGGGGCACCTGGCATTGGTGACTGTCGGAAGACAGAATACTGGGCTAGATGGACCTTTGGTCTGAATCTGTATGGACGTTCTTACATTCTTCTCTCTTCTTTAGGCCTCGGTGTCTCACCTCCTGGACTGCATACTTTTCCTTCTCTTTTTCTCTTTCTTGCCCTACCTCCAACCAACAGGAGTAGAGTGAAAATGGTATCTGCCTTGTTAGTTTCACTTTGCTGATCCTGTTAGGCCACTAGAGAAGTGCTATGCGCAGAGCAATATATTCATTATCTTGCTCTACCCAGCATGTTCATTTCCAGTGTTTTCTGGCCTGCCACAAGTCAGAGTAATTGAGGTAATCCGCTTTTGGCAATTGGTTTTGGCACATTTACTCACCTCATTTTGCCTGAGCTATAAAAACAATTGCATAAGACATGCTTCTATAGTCCAGCTAAGTGAGGCACATAACCAATGTCCCATTTTATTTAATACAACCTGATGAACTGATTTTTACCTCATGCATGTATAGTATGTTAAATGCTAGAAAGCGAAGACAAATCAGACATCTTCTGGTTGCTTAGTTCTACTTCTAGGGAAGTAATGAAGAAGAGTTTTACTGATGCTTCAAGAGCAAGGACTAAAACAGACAATGAATATACAGTGGGGATCTCTTCCAAATCAGATCTGGTGCTCAGAAGACCAAACTAGTAAGACAGCAGTCCCACTTGGAACCTCCCTCTCCGTGACATGCATGTAAAATGCAAAGAAAGGGCTTGAAAGCTCTTTTTGAAAGGCTGAGTAAAAAGCAATTCAATTTCTTCTTACATCATGTTGCTGGACCACCCTTACAAAAATGCAGGCATAACTTTTGTCATTTTGTACATCAGAATTATCAAATAGAAAATATGACTAAATTATATCATTTTGTTCCACAAATCTGCAAAGATTATTTCTATTAGGTACAAGGAACAGTTGTTGGGTCATTGCTGATATCTCTAGATGTGTAGTAATGGCTGACATCTTTGATGACAATCTTAATTTAGCCTTTCACTTGCAGAGGCCTTATGGATAGATTGATAAAATAATTTCTTTACCCAAAGAGATTTTTTTTCTTGATGGTGTGAACATCTGTAGACTTCAGGAAGTCAAACCCCAGGGATACCTAGTAATTTTGCTTAATAACAATACATGTACTACCAAAATGATAACATTTGTAACAAATTTAAGAGAGACTTTACAATACTTACACGTGTGGTCCTTAACCCCACGGGATGTCTGATGCCCTCTGGGGATTGCCTAGCTAAGATTCAGGTCACCTATAGTGATGTCATTTCACAAAGTACAACACCAGTGATCCAAAGCTAAGTAATATTGAAATGAGCTTATGGTGGTCATTAGGGTGGAGGTGAATGAGGGAGGAGCCAAGGATGGATCCGAGTTCCTGGGTCTTACCTTTCTGTAAATGATCATCCGTTCATGGATTGTAATAAATAGAACTATAAAACCACAATAAATGGTGTGGCATCTCAGCTTGCATGTTGGGTTAAGGATTCCTGCTGAGGGACCTTAGCAGAACAGGCTTGCCTCAACATACTTTAAATATTAGGCAAATATCAATATTTTGTTTTTATTACTGTATGTATATGAAGCTTGACACCTAATGTAATAATTACACTCGTGCATCTCCCATTTAAAAACATGTTATATGAAGAAAATTGAGACATACATGTCATGCTGGAGCTATAACTAAGCTTAATGGGCCCAGCTGATCATAAACCTGTGGCACAAAGGCCAAGATATAAAAATGTAAAGCTAGGCTCCTAAAGCCATATGTAGGCACCTACTGTAAATAAGTGGCCTGATTTGTTCGAAAGTGTTGAGTACCCACCAGCTCCCACTGACCTTTTGAAAATCAGGCCACTTATTTACAGTAGGTGCCCAAATATGGATTCAGGTTCCTGTTTCTGAAAATCTTGACCAGAATGCTTATTGATTTTAGTGGGGCTTCTGCCCACAGATGGTTTTCAATATATCTGTTATCTACAGTGTAACAATATACAGTATAATATAAATACTGATGCTTTGGCATGCACAATAGCTACTTAACTGAAAGGAGAGATGGTCCATTTGTTTTCCCCATTATTAACCTTTAAATGTGGAGGAGTCGGTCTTTTGTGTTTCAGCTAAGTTATAGAATGTGAAAGAGTGAGTCCCGGCATTCTTTCCATTATAGCATCTTTGAGCCAGATTCACCTGTATGCTTCAGCTGCTTTGATGACAAATAGATAGATCAGAGGAGAATCAGGAATGAATGAAATGAAGTTCCAAGTGGAGAGCGAGAAATTGGAGCCAGAGTGTGCAAAGATTGCTGGGGGGCTTTTAAGGGAGGATGGAAAGCTGGGGCCACAAAAGAAGAAAATAAACAGTATAAAGAGCCTTAGAGGGAGGAACAGAGATGGTCCATATTAAGCACATGTACAATGTACGTATCACAAGCAAAATAACTTGTAATGTATTAGTGAGTATGTGTACTGCTGCCCTTTAGTGGATCAAATCATAATTGCTTAATTGTGTGTCATAAGCCTTGTGCTGCTAACAGGTCCTTTTCCTTTAGCTCAAGTGTTAAATACCTGTGCTTATTTTGGAGAAAGATTTCAGATCTATCCTTGCTTCCACTACGAAGTTCCAAATAGTCAAGATATGCAGCACTGAGAAAATGATCAAGCTCTACAGGAGAGAGCCACACATTTATTACAGTGGTTTAGAATGACAGTCCCAACTAGCTTCTGAAATTTCCAGCACATCAAGAACAAACCACAAGTTATCCAGTCAAGGATGGGGTGCCTGGGCTGGCTATGGAGAGACTTCTTTGATCTGTTCAGTTATTAAAATTGAAGTTGAAAATGTTAGCTCACCATCAGCGTGAGAATAAAGTTTTCAGACATCCTTTTACAAGTGAAAGGTTCAAAAATCGGAGTGGCCATTCAGCAAATTTGTGGCAGTATCCCAGAGATGAAAATAAAATTAAACAAATATAGTAACAAATCTAAAAGGAAAACTCATGCTCTTAAGCTGTTTATGTTTGTTTTTTCTTCTGAATCTCTGTTAGGGATTTATTACAGTCCTGGGATCAAAAAGATAGATAAAGATCTGTTTCTGTTCACATGAGCTATCATTCCTTCATTTCATGTCCAATACCATATTTATACCTTTCTCTAGTTTACGGAACAGGGACATGACCGCCATCAACATTTGTCACTGCAATTTCAGTTCAACGCTTTCCATCTGTATGCTCCGAGGCATCAGTTACACCTTCCCAAAGGATTTACTCGTTTGCCTTCTTGAGAGTTTTCTCCATCTCTTGAAGTGCACATTTTTTCATCAAGAAGACATCTTGTTCCACCCAAATGTCTCTTTCTTCATTCAGGATGATTCAGAAGTCAATTTATATGAAGGCTAGTTCCTTATTCCAGAAGACTTCAAACATGTTGCGGTAGACTTCCTTGTTTTCCAGATAGTCTCTTGTTTCTTCTAAAAGGCCTTTTCTTCCTCTCATGTGGCTTATTGATGACTTGAATTTGTTCCCAGAAGACCTGATAGGGCTTTGTCTTCTCCCTATAGGCCTTAGCCTTCTCCCAAGAGGCCTTTACTTCTTCCTAGAAGGCTTTATTTTCCTGCCTTTTCTTCATATATCTCTTCTGGGAGGTAGTATAGTTGGAGGAGGATGCCAGTGGATGGAAACAGCAAAATGTATTCACCCACTTTCTGAACTTGGAGAAAATTGTCACTTATCCACATGTGAGGGGGCTGTAGCCGAAGTTCTGTTTTGTCTGTCACATCTCAAGATCTATCAGATAGAAAGTGAATGACTGGGCGTAGAGGTGATTTGGTGAAGCAAGGAACTCATGGAATTCCTGACTACTCAATCTGTTCCTACTCTTGCTGTTAATCAAAGTTTCTGCTGGCAGTAATAGTAAGTTTCCATCTCTCCCCACTCCTTTAATCATCTCTTTTTGCCCCACCAAATCAAATTCAATGTCTAAGGGGCCGAACAGACCTGCTGGGCTTAGATTCTGCAGCCCTCCTTTCCTCCCGCCAGCCGTGGCAGCCCGAGAACCTGGGACTGATGTTCAACACCAATCATCCCTCTCACTGCCACCAGTTAAACATTATTGGTCTGTCATATACAGCTGAAGAGGACAGGCTCTCTCTCTCAAAGCATCAGGGTAGAAGGTTAGAAGGAGCCGCTGTCACAAATATTTTGGGGAAGAAAGGCCTGGGGGAGAGAGTGAGCCAATTTTGGGGACCTAGAGGGTTGGTAGGAATCTGCATGGGGCAGAGAATGTGCCTGAACATTATTCAGATCTGAAGAGACCTGCTTCTTGTCTCCCACGTAGATGGCTCCTGTATTGCGGATGCTGCTACTATAGCAACAACTTCATGCAATATGAAAAGGTTCCAAAAGACAAAGAGCCCACAGTGTTCCATTGTGGAATGCTCCATTCAACCATACCAGCCATATAATTATTATTTATACTGTGGTAGCACTTAGAGGCCCAAATTAAGCTAGGAGCCCCACTGTGCAAAGTATTGTGCAAACACCTCGCAAGAGACCATCCCTGCTGCAAGCAGCTTAAAAAATAAAACCAACAAAGGGAAGCATCTTTATGTTCATTTTGCAATGAAGACTGGAAACACAGTTTCAGAGACTTGACCAATGTCCCACAGGAAGTCTGACAGAGCTAGGAATTGAACTCAGATCTCCTGAGTCCCAGTTCAGTATTTTAACCAGAAGAATAAATCTCAAAGCTGTGAATAATAAGTTACTTTTTTTTTTTAAACTGCTTCTGAACCCACCAGCTCCCTTTGGCCAGTTGCACCAGCCAGTCTGCATCACCAATGCTGACTGAACAGTCTAATCCTACACAATTCACTAAGTAAATTTCACAGCCACTGTGAGGCATGGGATATAAAATCACTATGTTATCCACCCCTGGCCGGGGAATGGAGCACAGGAAATGATGCAGAAAGCTATATCCAAGTGAGCATGCAGAATGTATGGAATGGAATTCCCAGAACTGGGACTTGGCCTGAACACTAGGCTGAACCTTGGAACCCTAGATCTTTGTTAATTGCAAGTGGCGCAGACTTTCAAGCCAAAGGATCATTTTGTTTCCAAAAATACTTGAAATATGGGGTTTAGAATGGACATGGTGCACCTGGGAGGCTCTCATGCCTCACATGGGACTTAGGGAAGCATTTTACTCCCTCTCATACCACAAGGAAGCAGCAAGGTCTGAGGAACATGAACATATGGAGCCATGCCAGCTGTTAAAACTCTGACATGTTCTAGACCCCTCATCCCTTCGCAGGAGTTCAAAACATTTAGATAAGGGAGGTCAGCGGGTCAATATTAGCTCCATTTTACAGATGGAAAACTAAGACACAGAGGGACATGACTGACTCAACCAAAACCGCACAGAAAGTTAGCAACAGAGCCAAGACTAGAATCCAGATGTCCTGGTTCTTGGGCCCCTGTTGTGATCACTGGACAGCCGGCTTCTCTGGATTCCTGCATTTCATGTTCTGAAACCAACAGTCCATGAAACAGAGGAGGTTGGTTGGGCAGCCTACGCTCAGCTGGGAGCCTCATGGCCCTGACCTACTCATCACAGACAATGACGACACAGTGATGTGGTTTACACAGTTGCTGTTAGCAGTCTCAAAACATTTTGGTCTCAGAAAGAGGCAGAGCAAGGTGATGCAGTCAAGAGCCAAACCGAGGTTGTGCAGCAGAGAGGACAGGACTGTATGGGCTTAGGCCATGTCCCACATGGAGTACTTAATAAAAATGGAATGTTTGCACCCGTGTGTGTACACAATTTGTGTGCTTATTTCATTTAGTCTTAAATTTTCACCTGTGAAGGATAGATGGTTTAGTGGTTAAGGCGCAGAACTAGACCTCCTGAGTTCTGGGGCCAATTTCCAGCTCTTCACAGATTTCTTGGGTGACCTAGGACAAATCACTTAATCTCTCTGTGCCTCGGTTCCCCAACTGTAAAATGGGGATAAAGGTACTTTCCTATCTCATAGGACTATGGGAAGATAAATTAATCAGTGTTTATGAGGTGCTCAGCTACTGCAGTGTTTGGGGGCGATAGGTGTGGGTAGTGAGAGACAGAGAGTCACATCTTTCATTAAGTGAATAATCTGCACTACTGTGTTAAAGAACAATTGAGAGAGACAAGGTGGGTGAGATCATATGTTTTATTGGACCAACTTCTGTTGGTGAAAGAGACAAGATTTCAACATGAAGAGCTCTGTTGAGCTCAAAAGCTTGTCTCTTTCACCAACAGAAGTTGGTGCAATAAAAGATATGACTTCACCCATCTTGTTTCTCTCATATTTTGGGACCAACATGGCTACACCAACAATGCAAACAACAATTAAAGAACAGTTGTTTAACATGGTTGCAGACCAATTTGTGAGATGCGTTAGTCCTGCTTGTATGATAAAGTTCAAAGTATATATTTAAATCTGGTTTAAAACAATTTGGGGCACTTCACAGAAGCATAATATGATTGATCACCGGTGATGTTAAACAATCAATTCTTTACCACAGTTGATTAATAGTGTACATGCTCAGTTAATTTAATAGTGTAAGCACTCAGATTTGGCAACAAGGTCTCTTGATTCTTCCTATGTTCTAGAAAATATATTTGCCTTTTGTGGTAAATTAACGCTTGCCTCTTCAATCTGTTTGACCATGGAAATTTGACCATATATAAACATTTAAAAATTCTGCTTGCATCTCCTTCTGTGCTATCTGGAGCTCTGACTCTGTTACAACTTTCATTTCCAGTGGAATGGATTATTCTGCTGATGACAATCATTCAACTAAAAAGAAAAGGAGTACTTGTGGCACCTTAGAGACTAACCAATTTATTTGAGCATGAGCGTTCGTGAGCTATGGCTCGCTCACGAAAGCTCATGCTCAAATAAATTGGTTAGTCTCTAAGGTGCCACAAGTACTCCTTTTCTTTTTGCGAATACAGACTAACACGGCTGTTACTCTGAAACCAATCATTCAACTGTTACAGTTTCCTTTCTTGCACTGTTAAAGTGGCTTTAACATCTCTTGACCAATTTTCATAGCCTCTTGGCTGGCTTTCATCTTCATTAGGCAGCTTTAATTTCTTCCAATATAGAACCAGATTTTTCATTTTCCTTACAAATGACATCTCTCCCTGGAAGTAGTATGCTACATGACAAACACCTAATTTACAGTGGCTGCAAGCAGTCAAGTGCCTGCAGACTTCAGAAGTGGATATTTCTTTTTGGAGAGAAAATGATGGACAGCAGATACAGAGTAAATAAATATCCTAATCTACTTTTATGAGGGCCCTAGTCTACAGCAACTGGGCCTAAATTCTGTGGAAAGCTCCCAGAAAGGACTTGAACTTTTTCCTGTTTTAAATGTGGCAATGACTATTAGTATCATTGCAGTTGCATCGCTGTTTTTTAATTTTGATATATATATAGGGCCCTACCAAATTCACGGTCATGAAAAATGGGTCATGGACTGTGAAATCTGGTTTTCCCCCAGTGAAATCTGGTCTTTTTTTTGTGCTTTTACAATATACTATACAGATTTCATGGGGGAGATGAGTGTTTCTCAAATTGGGGAGTTGCAGGGGGGGGTCACAAGGTTATTTTAGGGGGGCCACGGTATTGCCACCCTTACTTTTGTGCTGCCTTCAGAGCTGGGTGGCCAGAGAGCGGCGGCTGTTAGCCAGGCGCCCAGCTAGCACACAAGTAAGCGTGGCAATACGATACCAGGCCATCCTTCCTTCTGTGCTGCTGCTGGTGGTTGCTCTGTCTTCAGAGCTGGGCTCCCAGCCGGCAGTTGCCACTCTCCAGCTGCCCAGATCTGAAGGCAATGCCGCTGCCAGCAGCAGCACAGAAGGAAGGGTAGTGGTACCGCAACCCCCGCTACAATAACCTTGTCACCGCCGCTCCACAAATCCTTTTTTGGGCCAGGATCTCTACAATTAAAACACCGTAAAATTTCAGATTTAAATAGCTGAAATCATGAAATTTACAATTTTTAAAATCCTATGACAGTGGAATTGACCAAAATGGACCTTGAATTTGGTAGGACCCTACCAATAAATATAGCAAATGGATGATGGAGAACTTGTGGTGCCACTTGATTCTATCTCTGTATTTGTGAGAACCACTCCAAAAAGAACTAAGAAGTGAACAAGATCTTAGAGGAGGGGCTCATGGTCTTCTGGGAAGAGAACATAGCTTTCCAACAGGAGATCAAAATATTCATGGACAAGAAAAAGAAGGCCTTCTGGGAGAAAATCAAGGCATTCTGGGAGAAGAAGTTTTTCTGGAAGGAAAACAAAGCCTTTCAAGTAGATAACAAAATGTTTTGGAGACCAAGGCCATCTATCTGAAGATCAAGGCCTTCTAGGAGGGGACTGTGGCCTTCTGGGATAAGAATAAGGCCTTACCAGAAGAGATCAGAGCTCCAGCATATACACTTTATTTTTTTATTTTTAAACTATGTTCCTAACCCTCAGGGTTGTAAAAGACTTGAAAAGGTGATCCAAATGTACACTGAGGTACTGTTGTATTATTTAGTCTGCACACAGCTCCAAACAATAGCTCTGGAATTAACTGCCCCATTTATCTTAATGGATTGTTGACTCTTAAACCTAAAGACATCAATTGGCAACATGATTAAAACAAGAGTGGGCACAGCATCAAATAAAGTGAATATATATATATATATATATATATATATATATATATAGGTCCCTACCAAATTCACAGTCCTTTTTGGTCAATTTCACAGTCATAGGATTAAAAAAATTGTAAATTCCATGATTTCAGCTAGGTGTTCTACTTGTAGGGGTCTTGACCCAAAAAGGAGTTATGGGGATGTCACAAAGTTATTTTAGGGGGGGTTGCGGTACTGCTACCCTTACTTCTGTGCTGCTGCTGGCTGGGAGCCCAGCTCTGAAGGCAGAGCCATCGCCAGCAGCAGCGCAGAAGGAAGGAGGGCCTGGTATGGTATCGCCAGCCTTCCTTCTGTGCTGCCACCTGCAGAGCTGGGCCTCAGTCAGCAGCTGCCACTCGCCAGCTGCCCAGCACTGAAGGCAGCAGCAGTGCAGAAGTAAGGGTGGCATGGTATGGTATTGCCACCCTTACTTCTGCACTGCTGCTGGCGGGGTGCTGCCTTCAGAACTGGGCGCCCAGCCAACAGCCGATGCTCTCTGGCCACCCAGCTCTGAAGGCAGCACAGAAGGGTGACAATACCATGACCCCCCTAAAATAGCCTTGCAAAGCCCCTGTAAATCCCTTTTGGGTCAGGTTCCCCAGTTTGAGAAACGCTGGTCTCCCCCATGAAATCTGTATAGTATAAGGTAAAAGCACACAAAAGATCAGATTTCACAGGGGGACACCAGATTTCATGGTCCGTGACATGTTTTTCATGGCTGTAAATTTGGTAGGGCCCTAATTATGATGCTGTGGTGAAAAAGGGCAAACATCATTCTGGGATGTGTTACAAGAGTGCTGTATGTAAGATACGAGAGGTAATTGTTCCGCTCTACTCAGCACTGGTAAGATCTCAGCTGGATTACTGTGTCCAGTTTTGGGAGCCACATGTTAAGAAAAGTGTAAACAAACTGGAGAGAGTCCAGAGGAGAGCGATAGAAATGATAAGAGGTTTAGAAAACAAGACCTATAAGGAAAGGTTGAAAGAACTGGGCATGTTTAATCTTGAGAAAAGAAGACTGATGGGAGACCTGATAACAGTCCTCAAATATGTATACGGTTGTTATAAAGGGGATGGTGATCAATTGTTCTCTATGTCCACTGAGGACAGGTCAAGAAGTAATCAGTTTAGCTGGCAGCAAGGGAGATTCAGGTTAGATATTAGGAAAAGCTTTCTAATTATAAGGATAATTAAGCATAGGAACAGGTTACTCAGGGAGGTTTTGGAATTCCCCAAATTGGAGGTTTTTAAGATCAAGTTAGACAAAAACCTATCAGGGATGGTTAAGGTTTACCTGGTCATACCTTAGTCTCGGGGATGAACTAGATGACCTCTTGAGTCTCTTCAACCCTGTATTACTATGATTCTATGATAATGCTGGATTGTGGGGTGGGCTCTTTTCTGTGGATGTCAGTAAATAACGTTATTAATGTGTAATGTACTGTTCAGTGTCTGAAAGGATAGCATCGAAAATTAATATCTTTTGGGGGGAGAAACCTAATAGAGGGTTTATTTTTAAGAGACTGACCTAATGCTCAGATCAAAGCACATATAAACCTCAGAAATAAAATATAAAACACTATTTAGCAGTAGGCTATCACAGTAACCTGATCTGAATCCAATAGAAAGAATGTGGAGGGAATGGACGAAAGTGGCGGCTAAGAAACCCTTCAGTAGAAACTGAGAACTGTGGCCTGCCAGAAGGAACCGTCTCCCAGAATCCAAAGAGATTTCACCACTGTAAAAACTACAGATGGACACACACAGCACCACTGAGTGGAGCTGCACTGACCCAGAGGGTACACAGAGGCCTTCAATCTCAGATAGTTGCCCAAATCTCCCTGGCGTGCAGAGTGGAGCAGGTTGTAGCCTGCTCCCTCTTTTATGCCATTCCTGCCTCCTTTGGAGTGCTGTGGACCGCAGGGGGAGCAGTAAAGGTATAGAGGGAAAGTCCTTGTGCCTTTCCTTCCACTGCAAACATGTCTCAGGGCCAGCAGAATCTGGCCTAAATTATTATCTTTATAGGTTTAGCTAAGCAATTCTATGTATTGATGCTGGTGCTCTGTAATTCCTGGAACATATTGCAAACAGTCCTTGTTTTTAAATTTTTTCTTTTTGGGGCGGCAGTGGTGAGTGCAAATTATAACACAAATACTGAATAATCCAATTCTGCCTCAGATCAAGGTAACATTCTGGATTTCTGTTAGAGACCACTTTAAAGGCCACTTTCAAGGCTGGGAAGCCTAAAACTAGTTCTGACCATTTTATTTTCAATCACTAGTGCACATAACACATACCCCTCTACCCTGTCTCTCTTCTCTGTGAAGATAAGGACTGAAATATGCAAATATCCTGCTCCTCTAGACATTTCAGCCCTCAATAAATAAATTAATTAATTAAATAAAAAGGTTACTCACACCTTCTTGTCAACTGTTTGAAATAGGCCATCCTGATTATCACTACAAAAGGTTTTTTTTTCTCCTGCTGATAATAGCCCACCTTAATTAATTGGTCTCATTACAGTTGGTATGGCAACACCCATTTTGTCATGTTCTCTGTGTATATATGTCTTCCTACTGTATTTTCCACTGCATGCATCCGATGCCCACGAAAGCTTATGCCCAAATAAATTTGATAGTCTCTAAGGTGCCACAAGTCCTCCTCGTTCTTTTTTCTTCTATCTCTGTCACTCTCTGTCTGCTTTCCCCTCTCCCCTCTTTTCATTTCTTTATTCCTCTTCCTCATCAGGCTGGATTCTAAATTGAGGCCTAGATTCTTTGCAACATGTGTTTACTTCATGTCACACAAGAGAGTGGATGGATTCTGGATAGAAATGGCCAGCAGAGAATTCCTTTTGCAGAGGGGAATTTCATGCTGGAGTAATGCCCAAATTTCCCCAGAGTAATAGGAGGAGGAGGAGGCGGCTGTCGTCTTCTTCAAACAGGCAACCAGGAAGAACATCCCCAAACTCTGGGACCCACCCACCATAGCATGGGCAAGAAAACGTTCTGCTGCCCTGACAAGAAAACCGTGAGCTCTGAACATGGGAGAAAGTTTTGAGATGTGTGGTTGAGTGCATAAATGCTCCCCCAGCTTGACCATCTATTTGTGTCAAAGACATCATTTATTCTTCTCTTCTATTTTCTTAGAAATAGGGAGCATTTACGGATTATGCTGAGAGTCTATGGGAAAGTTGGTCAGTAATTGGTATCTGTCAATCATTTGTCATTCACTTAACTGTCTTTACTGTGGTTCCCAACGCAGCATCACGCATTCATGCAATCAGGTCCCATCCTAGCTAGCTTCTCACAGGGACATCCTGGCCCACTGAGTGAACCTTGGAGCACAGTGCTACCTGGTGAGATTCCGAGGCGCTACTGTTGTCCAAAGAGACATCACTGACCTCATACATGGAGGAAATGGCCTGAGATCATGTAATTGAAAACTAGGCCACAAATGCATCACGACCCTGGATTGGAACATCACCATCAGAGGCAACAGTGCTTGAGTGTATCAACTGAAAAGGAGCATTTGTGGTAGCAAGACAGCTGCATAGCGGCCTGGCTCAGTCACAAGTCATGGGGCCAGATTAACAATAGCTTCAATGGGCGTTGGGCTCCTAACCTGTTTAGGTGTTTTTGTAAATCCCTCTACATGCCTAGCTGCATTTTTACATGCTCAGATACCTGTAAATCTGGGCCATGGCACACAGAGTTCCTGAAAAGAATGAGAGGAGCCTCGTGCATAACACCATGCTGTGCTCGCCCAAACTCAGTGGTGTCCAGCCTTGTTACAAAGCACAACCTTGTGTGGGCCAAACAGATTCTACATATTTTAACAAGATTTAAAGTCATCTGCATTGATTTATATTTTAAGTTCAATTTGTTTCATAAGTATTTAGATAGAAACAACCTATGTATAGCGTTGTCTGTTTACGCACTTTAGTAAACTAAAATGATGCAAACATGACGACAAAATGCTAATGAACTGGACATTAGTATGTTGTGCTGAAGCAGGCCGTGGGCCTTATTAAATGTTCTAGTGAGCTGTGTACAGCCCACAGGCCGTAGGCTGCGCACCTCTGCCTGAACTCACTATGTTGTAGCAATCCTACTCCAGCTGCAATAGGCCCAGGGAGCAGCTCCATCCTCTTCTCTGCAGGATGGTTCTAGGGACCATTTGGAAACTCAAGGGGACTTGCTTGAATGGAAATGGGATTGGAGAGTGTGTGTGTGTGTGAGAGAGAGAGATTGATTGTGTGTATGACCTAAATCCAGGGGTGGGCAAACTTTTTGGCCGAAGGGCCACATCGGGCTTGCGAAACTGTATGGAGGGCTGTGTAGGGAAGGCTGTGCCTCCCCAAACATCCTGAGCCCGGCCCCTGTCCGACCCCTCCCACTTCCCACCTCCTGACTGCCGCCCTCAGAACCCCCCACCTGTCCAACCCCCCCACTCCTTGTATTTAGCTTAACAAAGAGAAGGTTAAGGGGTGACTTGATTAAAGTTTGTTATTACCTACCTGGGTAACAAATAATAATAATGGGCTCTTCAAGCTAGCAGAGAAAAGTATAACATGATCCAGGGGCTGGAAGTTGAAGCTAGATAAATTCAGTCTGGAAATAAGTGTACATTTTTAACAGTGAGAGTACTTCACCACTAGAACACTTTCCCAAGAATCAGGGGTGAAAGTGAGCCAGTAAGAAGTTGGTACAGACCCATATGCAGCCCACGTTAAAGAGTTGCCCCTTTTGCCCCCCCCCCCCCCCGGGCCACCAACAGGGGGCACAAAAGAACAGCTGCCCCGGGGCTCCCAGCTGCCATCGCTATCGCAGCAGTGGCCAGAGCCCTGGGCCCTTTTAAATCACTGCCTGAGCCCTGGGGGCCAGGCAGCACGGATGGGCTGGCTGGGGGAGGCTGATCCCCAGCCCTGCCCCTTCCACCCCAGGCCCTGCCCCTTCCCGGGGCCGTGTAGCAGGGCAGTTACCCTGCTCTGATGGAGGAAGGCTGGGCTGATTGGGGAAGCAGCCACAGCTGGGGCCACACCCCAATCAGGCCACACCTGGCTCTGTTATAAGGCCTCAGGGAGGCGCTAGGTCTGTCTCTCTTTAGCTGTGGAGAGAGATAGACCTGGCTGCCTGGGAGCAGAGCTGGGGAAAGGCAAGAGGAGCTGGGAAGCTCCAGCCTGGCAAATCCCCAGGCTGTGTGCCTTGCTAAAGGCCAAAGCAGGTACTGGGGTTAGGCAGAGGCAGCTGGTCTGACCCACCTTGCCAATGATGTGTGGCCTTTACAGACTGCAATCTGCCCCAGTGAGAGGGGGTGAGATGATGACTAGCAGTAGCCACTGAGGCAAGGTGGGTGTAGTGGGTTTGGGGTTCTGCTGGAAGGGGAGACCCAGCATGTGGGGGTACTGCAGTGGGCAGAACCCCAGGGTAAGGGGCAGTGGAGTCTGGGAGAGACACAGGGGCCTGAGGCAGGCGAGACACTGGCCAGCAGAGGGTGCTCTGCAACTGGAGTTGAGCTAATTCCCAGGATGACCAGCAGGAGGTGCTGTGACAGTGAGTCTCACACTAGGGCTCTGGTAAGAATTTATTATTACTTTCACCCCAGCCAAGGATTATGGTGGATTCCCTGTCACTAGCAAAATTTAAATCAAAATTGGATGTCTTTCTAATAGATATGGCCTAAGAATTATTTTGGGGAAGTTCTACCACTTGTGTTCTACAGGTGGTCAGAGTAGATGATTGCAGTGGTCCCTTCTGGCCCTGAGATCTATGAATCTATCAATAGCTGGATAAACTGGGAACCTTATCTTTGATCTGCAGAAGTGCAAATTAAACTGTTGATTCAGATGGTCATATTTCATACATAGTGCCTTTGCAGGTATTGGATTTTTTTCCCACTGTATGTAAAACCTTTGAGTTATTTACTTTTTGTCTCAACCATACTTTACAGTTGAGGTTTATTATAACCATTACAGCAAATTAGACATTTTGCTGCAGTTAGGGTTTAACATTTTACTTATAATAACTTTCCTTCACATTCTAACAACAAACACAACTAAAATATAAATGTTTGATTTTTTTTAAAACACCCTTCTATGAGGAGCCCAGGACTTCCCCCCCTTCTAGTTTTTGGGGTACCCCAAAGGGCATTTGCCCAACAAAGTCCATAGCTAAAAAAATAAAAATACACAGCATCTTAACTGGCATTTGTGGGTTTTTTCTTGTAATTCTATTCCCAATTATTGCTAAATTCAAGGGTGTTGGATTTTTCTAGGTTAATATTCCTCACTATTTCTTATATTACCAATGGGTAAATTATTACACATGTGACTTGCTATGCATGTGTTGTTCAGGTTGTCAAAAATCACCAACATGGCTTGGACAAGTTCTTTGAACTAATTCCAGAGGGAACTGTGTAGTAGTAGGATTTTGTTTAATTTTTGTATAATTTAAAATAAAAAAAGTAGCATGTAGTAATGTATGATTTAACCATATCCTGCCAGCCACCCTTTCTAAAAGCCGAAAGGAATGGCCTAGTGGGCCATTGTAAAGATGCATCAGCCAGAATCTGTGTCTAGAACTGATTTCAAGGCAGTAACAGACCTTTAGGGTCATCACTTTATTGTGGGTTTAGCATTTTAAGATAAGTAAAACAATGCAATGATTTTCTCCTGTGTTGCAAGTTGATGTTCCTGTTCAAATGTTCTGTGTAAATCAGTCCAGTTTTGTGTGTAAATGAGGAGTGCGAGTGTTAGAAGATAAGTGTAAATGCCATCACCGGACCAGATGTTCTAGGGAGGAACCGAGGACAGACGTAAGGATGTCAGGAGATTATAACATGCCCCTATTGAAATGTCAGAGGAGGGCAAATTAATTACTCTAAAAATGAGACCGGCACCTATCAAGGACAAAATAACTAATCAAAACCAGCATGGGGTAACTCCCTAAAACTTAATAAATTTTTTTTTTAAAAAACAAGCACTCGTCAACCGACAATTGATTGTAGCATGACTCTGAAAAACTCATTGGTCTCAATGAAGGAAAATCACTATATAAAAAGGGTGCCTTGCCATAAAACTTTGGCTTCATCTTGCCAAGGTTTCCCTGGAGCATTATGTTGTGACCAACAGAACCCAGCTCCTACCTACCTGTAATCAACCTAAATGGCCACTAGATTGATCTGAACTCTAAACTGGTAACTATAACATCAACTGGTGGGACTGTGTATGTAATTGAATGCATATGCTAATTGTTGTATCTTCAATAAACGTGGCATATTGCCTTTTCCCCTTAAAAAAATCCCATGTGCTTCTTATAAGCATAACAATTGGACATTTAAAGGGGTCGGGAGTCCCAGGCCAATCTATGAAACCTGTGAAACTTCCTCCTGTCACCATCTGAACTTGTTGGGTAATGGTATCTTCCGCTCTTAGTAGGCCTGGGTCATGGGTGGCCTGGCTTGTGATTGCAGGGTGGCATTCTGCACCTTCAGGGCATTGACACAAGTCTGTAGATTCTGTAAGGTGCCCCCTCTGTCTATCAAGGAGATGTTAGCTTTAGGGGGATCCACCCTAGCAGCTAACCCAGCTTCTTTTTGGGCTGCTCAAACTGTCACATAACATAATAGCCATACTGGGTCAGACCAAAGGTACATCTAGCCCAGTATCCTGTCTTCTGACAGTGGGCATGTGGCATTAGCCACTGTCAGAATAGGCAATAAACAGAACAGGTAATCACCAAGTGATCCATACCTGTTGCAAACAGAGGCTAGGGACACCATCCATGCCCATACTGGCTAATAGCCTTTGATGGCTATCCTTCGTGAACCTATCTAGTTCTTTCTTTGAACCCTGTTATAATCTTGGCCTTCACAACATCCTCTGGCAAAGAGTTCCACAGGTTGACTGTGTTGTGTGGGGAAAAAAATACTTCCTTTTGTTTGTTTTAAACCTGCTGCCTATTTATTTCATTTGGTGACCCCTAGTTCTTGTGTTATGAGAAGAAGTAAATAACACCTCCTTATTTACTTGACACCAGTCATGATTTTATAGACCTCTGTCATATCCCCACTTAGTAGTCTCTTTTTCAAGCTGCAAAGTCCCAATGTTGTTAATCTCTCCTCATACAAAAGCCATTCCATACCCCTAATCATTTTTGTTGCCCTTTTCTGAACCTTTTCCAATTCCAATATATCTTTTTTTGAGATGCGGTGACCACATCTTGAATACTGCATGCAGATGTGGGCGTACCATGGATTTATATAGCAGCAATGATTTTTTTGGTCTTATCTATCCCTTTCTTAATGACTCCCAACATTGTTAACTTTTTTGACTAAAGCTGCACATTGGACGTTCAGAGAACTATCCACAATGACTCCAAGATCTTTCTTGAGTGGTAACAGTTAATTTAGACCATCATTTTAAAGGTATAGTTGGGATTGCTTTCCAATGTGCATTACTTGAAATTCAATGTTGATAAATGCAATCTGCCATTTTGTTGCCCAGTAGCCCAGTTTTGAGATCCCTGTCATGACTGGGGCATGGGCAGTCAGACCTGCTGATTAGGTTGCCAACTTTCTATTTGCAGAAAACCAAACACCCTTGCCCTGCCCCTTCTCCAAGGCCCCCCCTCACTCACTCCATTCCCCCCTCCCTCCGTTGCTCACTCTCCCCCACCCTCCCTCACTAGCTCATTTTCACTGGGCTGGGGAAGGGCGTTGGGATGTGAAAGGGGATGAGGGCTTCGACTGGGGTTGTGGCTGGAGATGAGGGGTCTGGGGTGCAGGACAGGGCTCCAGGCTGGGGAAGAGGGTTGGGGTGAAGGCTCTGGAGGGTGAGCTCTGGGCTGGGGCCAGAAATGAGGAGTTCAGGGTGCGGGAGGGGGATCCGGGCTAGGGCAGAGGGTTGGGGTGAGGGCTGGGGGTGTGGGCTCTGGGATGGGACTGGAGTTTGGGGTGCAGGAGGGGGCTCAGGGCTGGGGCAAGCAGTTGGGGCACAGGATGGGATACAGGCTCCGGGCGGTGCTTACCTCAGGTGGCTCCCGGAAGCAAATGTCAAATCCCTCCAGCTCCTATTTGGAGGCACGACCACGTGGCTCTGTGCACTGCCCATGCCTGCAGGTGTGGCCTCCTCAGCTCCCATTGGCTGCGGTTCCTGGCCGGTGGGAGCTGCTGAACTGGCACGGGGGGCAGGGGCAGCACGCAGAGCCCCTGTGACTATTCCTCCACTTATGAACCACAGGGAGATGCTGGCAGCTTCCTGAGAGCCATGCGGAGCCAGGTAGGGAGCCTGCCTGTGCTGCCAACTGGACTTTTAATAGCCCAGTCAGCAGTGCTGACTGGAGCCACCAGGGTCCCTTTTTAACCGGACATGCCGGTCAAAACTAGACACCTGGCAACCCTACTGCTGATTGGAGCAGGAGTCAGGCCTCATGTTTGGCAGAATTAGGGGTCAGAGCCAGAGACAGGAACCAGGAGTCAAGCTGAGGGTGAGAGCTGCAGACAGGAGGAAGCAGGATAGGAACAAGGCAGGCACAGAAATGGTCAGAGCTGTGGGCAAATGTTGAGCAGCCAGTGACCTGCTGCTGCACTTAAGAGCAGGCCTGCTAGTTCCCTTCAGCCAATCAAGCAGGCTGGCCAATCAGGTGATCCTACTGCAGCTCAGCTGAGCCCATTAACCTGCCTGGAGGCTGGGCTAGTCCTCAGGCTCAGCTGAATGGGTTCACTCCTGACACCTGGGGCATCACACAACTCTGACAAATGGGGGCTTTGTGCCTTTACTGGAAGGTGGAGACAGCTTGGCTAGCGCTCACCCACATCCCGGTGCTCAAAAAGGACCACTTCAGTCTTGCTTGGGCTCAGCTTGAGCCAGCTCTTCATCCCAGAGCTAATTTCCTGGCTGTATTGTGGTGGTTGTTGCAGAGAATGATACATGATATAATGTCAGGCTTGGCAGAATCTGGGGTGTGTTATTATTGCAATTTCAATGGTTAATATTTTTAGATTTTACTTTCCCCCTGATTTTTAACTATTTTGATTTTTACAGTTGTGGGAAATGAAGCAGCGGAGGCTAGGGTTAGGGCAGCACTGACAGCTGAGCCGCAGGGGGCTCCCTGCGTGGCCAAGGGGCCTAAGACCTCCAGGTACAAGGTGAGGGAGAGGTTGTGGTCCTGGCCCACTGGAGCAGAGACCCCCTGGCCAGGGCTGTGAGGTGGAGGACGATCCCTTGGTGGCAGGGCAGGCTGACCCCAGCTGAATTGCTGAACAGTTCCTGTCTCAGGATGGCCCACACGCTCCTGGCTGGTGAGTGAGCAAGCAGGGCTGTGGAGCTGCAGAGGGCTCCCTGCATAGCCATGGGGCTGATGACATTATATCTCTGCAGGCTCAAGGTGTGGGGAAGGCTGTGGGCTTGGCAGGCAAAGGAGAAACCCCTAGCCTGGAGCATAAGGAGGACAATGATACTCCAAATGAGGGGGAGACCATCCCCACTGCTGAATGGCTCCTGCCTGGGGACAGAGCTATTTAGTGGTGGGGTAACCTTTCCCATGGCCAGGGGCATGTCCTCCTCCACCTCTTTGCAGTTGTGGCCAGGGGTCTCTGCTCTGCCTCACTAGGTCTTCAGCCTTCCCCACACCTTGCACCTGTGGGGATCAGTCACTTGCCCTGAGGGAGTCCCCTGCTGTCATGGCCCTGCACCCTCACTCCAGTGAAAGTGGGGCAGCAGAGGGCTTCTGCACAGCCACAGGGCTGGTGACACCCAATCCCTGCAGCGCAAGGTAGGTAGGGGAAGCTGTACTTGTTGTGTGTGAGCTGAAATCAATGTTTACCAACATCTTATCGATTTAAACTGAATCCTGCCAAGCCTACACAGAGCTGAGTGATAATGGTGTACTGCTGGCAGGTACCCCATAGTGTCTCACTGTCTCTACCAGAGGTCTCCTGTAGCTATTAAAGAGAAGCAGGGATAGTATGGATCCCTGGGGGTGTTGCCCATCTCTGCTATGAGCTCTCAGAGATAGCAGTTGTAATTACAGTGAACTCCAGCAGAATCAGCTGCAGCATTGACTGTGCTAGTGAACATCAAAATGTCATCTCTGGCTTGCAAGAATCTAGGCTTGCTACATCTGCAGCATGGACTCTTCGCTGGGGGGATTGGCCCTGATTTATTCCTGTTATTGTTTTGCAGAGATTTGATTGTAATAATTGCATGCTGTAACTTCTGGGATCCCATTTGGCATAGCCGTTAAATGCTATGGAAAGCCGTTAAAGTGATTTCACACACACCCCTCCAATGCTAACCAAAGCAGTTGTGAGCTAAACATTCACATGTCTTGCCATGAACAATGGAAAAATGAAAGACTTATTGCATTTTTCTTCTTATAACTACCTGTGTTGCTATTAATAAATGATGATAAGCTTTCTCTGAAAGCATTATGATAAGATGATCGTTTCTACAACAAAAGGTAACGCTATTTTATTCAGCAGTTTTAAAATGACTGCCTCTGTCAACCTGTGGACAGATTCTCAGGTTAGATGGAGCCATTTCCTGGATGCACTCACTGGGCCTGGTTCTCTGCTGACTTGCAGTAGGGTTATATGAACCCGTACAAAGTGAGGGTGAAGGCAGAGGTGGGCTCAGGGAGACTTGCTTCCACACAATGAGCTAGCCTTTGCTATGGGAAAAGGTGTGATAGCTAACTCAAGTTAGCTCTCGTTTTAAAATCCTAGTGGAGACAAAGCATGGGGTAGTTTCACCTCAGTGTGGCTGCTTAAGGTAAACACTGGTGGGGAGGGTCTCAAGTTTGCCTCAACCAGCTACATCAAGGAAAAACTACCCTGTGCCTTGTCTCCACTAGGAATTATCAGTGAGTTATTCTGAGTCAGATTTGGCATTGTAAACACCACCCCTTTTCTCCTAGTGACTATACAACACTGATTTCATTTTCCATGATCTTTTGTAGAGTGGGATGGACTCATAAGTTTTTTTTCTCTTGACTGGGCTGCTCACAAAAGAGTGGTGATCCTTTGGGACCCAAGTTTATTTTTGGTTCCTCACACATTTGTGTGTGAGGTACTACTGCTACTCGCATTCCTTACAGGGCACACCATGCAGGATGGCTCAGGAATCTACTTTTACTGGACTGACTCTCAATTAAATTCTCCCTCTTTAGACTTGCAGCTGGCCCAGGAGCAGCAAGCATCTGGAGTTAAGACAGTGCCAGGATGCAGCCTCTAGGACCCAGTCAGTGACAACTGAAGTCAATTAAAAGAATTTTATTGACTTCAGTGGGTTTTGTCTCTATTCCTACGGAGGAACCAAGAGACCATATGCACATGTATACATGCAGCCAAGTCACTAAAAACCCAGTTGTGCACAAAGCATGCAGTTGTGTAATTATTCAATTTGTATATGAAGATGCCTGGGTTTGGGGCCCCAAATGGATGTATGTGTAAATTATACAGATGCCTTTTTGGAGGTACTTTGCAAATCTGGCCTTTTTGCATCTTAATTTTGCCAAATCCTATAATTTTTTTAATAACCAATGAATTAGGAGAATTGTAACTCTATTTGGGTATTTTGGCTTGTAAGTCATCCAGTCATGAGAACACAGAAATTCAAACTGAAAATAAAATACAACATTCCTAGATGACAGGTTTCAGAGTAGCAGCTGTGTTAGTCTGTATTCACAAAAAGAAAAGGAGTACTTGTGACACCTTGGAGACTAACAAATTTATTTGAGCATAAGCTTTCGTGAGCTACAGCTCACTTCATTGGATGCATTCAGTGGAAAATACAGTGGGGAGATTTATATACACAGAGAACATGAAACAATGGGTGTTACCATACACACTGTAATGAGTGATCACTTAAGGTGAGCTATTACCAGCAGGAGAGTGGGGGGGGGGAGACACGCCTTTTGTAGTGATAATCAAGGTGGGCCATTTCCAGCAGTTGACAAGAACATCTGAGGAACAGTGCAGGATGGGTGGGGGGAAATAAACAAGGGGAAATAGTTTTACTTTGTGTAATGACCCATCCACTCCCAGTCTCTATTCAAGCCTAAGTTAATTTAATTCCAGTTCAGCAGCCTCTTGCTGGAGACTGGTTTTGAATTTTTTGTTGTTGAAGAATTGCAACTTTTAGGTCTGTAATCAAGTGACCAAAGAGATTGAAGTGTTCTCCGACTGGTTTTTGAATGTTATAATTCTTGATGTCTGATTTGTGTCCATTTATTCTTTTACGTAGACTGTCCAGTTTGACCAATGTACATGGCAGAGGGGCATTGCTGGTACATGATGGCATATATCACATTGGGTGGATGTGCAGGTGAACGAGCCTCTGCTAGTGTGGCGGCTGTGATTAGGCCCTATGATGGGGTCCCCTGAATAGATATGTGGGCACAGTTGGCAACAGGCTTTGTTGCAAGGATAGGTTCCTGAGTTAGTGGTTCTGTTGTGTGGGGTGTGGTTGCTGGTGAGTATTTGCTTCAGGTTGGGGGGCTGTCTGTAAGCAAGGACTGGCCTGTCTCCCAAGGTCTGTGAGAAGTGTCTCCATCTCTCTGTACTAAAGCACTCTTCCCAATTAAATAACTAGGGAAAGTCACATTGGAAGTGCTCAAAGAACAGAATTGCTCTGTTCATGTACTCAGGCTTCCAGAAGCTATGGGCTTGGTGCATGAATTGCTAGGTGACATTTTATGATCTATGTTGTGTGAGATGTCAGACTAGATGGTCATAATGGCTCTTTCTGGCCTTAAAATATATCAGTCTTTTAGGAAAATGGGGTTCTGACTATGCTTTCAGATACATCGGTATAAATTAGCAGTAACCACTGAAGTCACCAGTGTAAGCAAGACCAGAAGTGCCCTTCTTATACCTGTGTGAACTCACCAGTGTAAGCAAGATCAGAATCTTATACCTAGTGAAACTGCACTAGAAACTGAACAGAACAGTTCTATCCTCACTGTTATCATAAAATGACATGAGGAGCAGTGTTCAAGACTAGAAATTTCATCAAAGGTTTCCCTGGAGAGATAGCAAGACCCTCGCAGGAAGGAAGTTACTTTTATTGAAGATATTTTAAAGTACCTGTGGTTCTACATCCTGGGGAATTGGAAGACTTGGGGTAAACAGTCTTGTTGTGAAACATGCCTTATGCTGCTTAAACCTTAAAACATGAGGGAGAAACACATTTACTGTTTTGATCAGCTTGCTTGGATCTTGGAATTCCTGAGGCAGATTAATATCCAACAGTAAAACACAGCTCTTAATACACTGAATTGTGTTTTAATTGGAATGCAGTACCAGGCTATAGATAGACAAAGGAGTTTTAGCCCTTTTTGCTATCCCCAACTTCCCTATCTTTGGAGGGGTAGCTGTGTTAGTCTGGATCTGTATATGCCGCTTTCCCTAACTTCCTTTCTCCAGATTCCTGTTCTGCCTTCCTTTACCATTGTTACATGACAGAGTCCCAGGAAGAGTTGCTTTCTTGAAACACTGCTTTATTTTAATAAGGAAAACAGAACAACCCTTAACTACTCTCTCTCTGAATTTTTCCTATAACCTGCCGCAGCCCTCTCCTACCTGGTTTCCTGCTACAGATTTAATGAAACACTAAATATATCCTCTCTCGCCCCTTCTTTCTCACTAAAATGTCCTAGCTTCTAAGATGAGGAACATTCTACTTGGAAATTTACCATATTTTCCTTCTCCCCTCCCCATCCAATTGTTAACTTCTTCCCTTAGGTTTGTTCGTACCCTATACTGACTGGATTGCTCATGAAAGAGGTTGTACTGATAATCTGGGAAACCAGACTTCTGTCTACAGAACAATTACAGTGCTGCCAATTCCTGCAATTTTATTGCAAGTCTTTTGGTATTTAGTGGTGTTCTTGGGGCCTCATCTCCAAGAGTCATGTGATTACTTGAGAATCTAAGATTTAGTTAAAAACCAAGTTGGTTTCTAGGCCTCATAGCTATGGAGAAAAGGTGACCTGAGTGCACCAAAAGTTTCAAACAAGATAAAGAGAAAAATCCTTAGTGATTTTTAAAAAAATCTTAGTGCTTTTAAGCCAATGTCAGGGGGCTAATTTATGATTTTGGAGCATTTGGGGTAGCAATACTGCAATTACATTGGAGACAGCTGCCATGGAAACTTTCCCCTACTGCTGTACCTTAATCTTGTTCAGAAAGGAACATGTCTAGGGGCAAAAGTAGTTCAGCCCCCATACCAATTCAATCCTCTGTCTCTCTGCTGGCAAAGCTGACAGAGGTGCTAACAGATGTCAGATATGCAGGTGATTTCCATAACACAGACAGCTGTCTAGCAAAGAGAAGATTTCCCTATTCTACAGCTTCTTGTGGTATCTAGAAATTAGCTTCACTCACCCACTTCCTTTACTCTGCCTCTGTGTCCCTTGTACACAGTCATCTGTCATGGTTAGAAGTCAAGCTAAAATCCTAGAAATTGGAGATGGCAAAGACTTCATAGGTAACTTTGCATACCCCTTAGCCAATACAGACTTGCTCCCAACTGCAAGTTCAGTCTAATTTTTAAAGATTCAAGCAAAAGAATTTCTATCATTTCCTTTGGGATTCTATTCCACAATTTAATAGCTATTCCTGATATAAAATTTTATTCAACTCACATTTTTCTTTGTTCATTTGCATCTGATTTCTTAGTTATGCTTGCTTGGACTAATCCAAACAATTCCTCCCAAACCTTGCTATTCCTACCTTTTAAGCACTATGATGTCCTGGCTAACTTCAAACTTTGGTAACTAAATTCAAACTACTGCTGTTTCAGTTGGTGCTTCCCTTCTCTTACTAAAAATAGTTGTGCAGTGTTGTATTGTTAGCACATGGGTGATACCAGAAGTGGCTGCATTTCAGTGGTGAATTACTAATATCAATGGCCACAGTTGTAGGGATCTTACCTTGCTCTACCAGTATTCATACTGATTTCAGGGGGAGCACTCAGATGGGTATTAATCAACATGAGTAAGGATTGCAGAATCAGGGCCTCTGTACTATGCACAGAATATACTCTCTCTACTATTTACCCACATTTAAAGACCGTTGGGTTCCTTCAGAATGAAACTACGTTATACATTATTTTTTGTATATATTAGACCAATTGTATGTAAACAATCTTTAAGCAATGCAATTTTCTTTTCCCCTGTAAACCCAACCATGGACATCATCCTCCTAATGTGTAGCTATTAGCTTTGCTTCAACATGTGCAAACATGAGAGCTGAGTTCACTATTGTTTCTCCAAAGTTTTGGCAGGTATTTTGTCAGTTCCCTAATGATGATTTTGACAGCTGGTAGCCTTTTTTGCAAAGCCTTTTATAAAAGGCCCTAAATATGTGTAGATCTTCATTAATGCTGTAGTTGCTCCCAGAGAGAGTTATCTGTCAAACATAGTTTCCTATTGTACAAAAGGTATTGCTTTCTAGCTAGTGACACAGCACTTATTAGACCTGAGATTTCTGACAGGCATCTGCTAATGAAAAGAGAACATGGTGAGTAACTATTCAAAAAACAGATCTCTAGGGAGGTAGTATAGGATATCCGGAATAAACAACATCCAGTAGCTAACACTAAAAGTTATGTATGTGGCAGCTCTGTAAATCACAGAGGACTACATCAGGCCATTGCAAAGGGACAAAATGGTACCATAAAATCAGGCATCAGCTACTAGCTGCTGATTTATGGATAAACCAAATCTACTGACAGATTTTTTTGCAAAGAAAATATCTTTTCTTTTACCTTCACAAGTCTTCTGTGGGCTCCTCTGCTGCCCCCTGATGGCACTGTAAAACCCTGCAATTGCTGGGTTAAGGAGCAAGCTGAATGTGGGAGTGTATAGGAAATAATTATAATCCGTTCTCCTCACAACTAGAAACAGCAGAGGAGCTGCCTGGCTGCAGCAGAGGAGTTTGAGTAGTGATAGAGAGAAAAGGTGTGTGCAACAGAGAGAGAAAGAGATGGAATGAAAAGAAGCCAAGATCACTTAAAGCCAGCTAACTGAAAGCAGAGTCCCTGGAAGCTGAGCATGACTATAGTGTAACACAGGTTCTGACTTTCACAATATACTTTTATTGAAGAATCTATTTTGTGGCTTCTCATTTCAGACTTCCATTGGTTTAACAAGGTGAGTTAAGAGAGCACATAAAAGTTCTTTCAGGTATGAGAAATTCATTGGAAAGATGCTGATTTGCCAGGAATTTTTGCATAATAATGGACAATGTAGCATTTTGTACTTTGTCAGGAAGAAATGGACTGCAAAACCAGTATGGTAGAAATGGTTTTCTGAATATTTAAAAAATCCTCAATCTGTGCAGTGAGATGAATGTGTTTCTGTTGCTGAAGGATTTGGGGTCTTGGGGCAAAGCTATCTGATTGAGCTATCAGGAATTGTAGATCTACAGTGCAGTGGACTGAGAATTTAGAGTCTTCCTGTTTTATTCCTCAACAGTGTGAGGTGTTTGGAATTGATTGAAAGTGCAGCTTATTTTGTGCAGCCAAAGTATATTTTGAGCAATCAAATAATATAAGACCAATTTGGACTCTGTTCTTTAATTGGATAACTAGTGATGGAAACATTGTAAAGGGGGGTTTATGAATGTGGAGGGGTCAGGCATGCTCACAGGAGGGAGGATCATTCTTATTTTGGTGAACACAACTCTGAAAATGTAAGGTTAGGACAGAAACCAACAGCAGCAAACCAGTTCAAAGTTAAAGCTACCCAGGGTTGAGAGTGGACTGGGCTGGGTTTACAGATGGGTCTGAGCTACAGAGACTTTTCATTACTGCCTGGAGGAATAAGGGACAGTTTTAAAACAAGGGGAGCAATATCTGAAAGTGCTAGCATGTCATGAGTTTGCTGTAGTTCAAGCCACCCCTGAAGCCAACATTCTGGGGCAACTCTGGCCCCTCTCCATCGGCACAGCTGGCACGAAAGGAAGAGGGACTGGAGCAGGTCAGCTGTGCTGAGACTGAGCAGGATGTGGAGAGAGAATATATCCCCTGGAGCTCTGCTCTATGGATTCCATCTCTATCACATGGGAACAGCAGACCAGGGAGTGACCAAAGGATCTGCAGCTATGTTAGGTCCACCGGCCAAATTTCCTCATATAGGGCCATGCAGCTGCTTTGACAGCTACTGTGACCATCCCCATGGTGGCTGAATAACTTGTCCTGTTGATTCGAGATGCTCTCCCTTACACCTGTGCAGCACAAGAATAATTCCATTTGAGTCAATGAAGTGACACCAGCATAAAACTGAGGTAAGGAGGATCACAGTGTGGGCCTTTGTCTCTAACCTTACCCAGTTGTGTCTGGGTTTTTCATTACCTGTGGTACTGTGTGTACCATCAGGTGATTTTCTGAGACCCCCTGCAATATCTATTGTGGGCAAAATGAGGGTGCCTATCTGCATTACTTTAGCATTCTATAAGCCTCTCCACTCTGCATTGATTCAGTCTAGTTTTTAGTGGTCATTTAAATTTTAATTTCTTGTAATGGCAGTTTTCCAAAGGAAATTATCCCTCAATTTGCCTGGCAACTGAGTTGCTCCTTCACATCTATTATAGCTAATTACATACAGTAAATGCTTTTGTCCTTAATATGCATTACAATCCTGCAGAGAGGAGTCTTTTGGCATGTTTACCCATAGACTTTATAGCACTTTCCAAAGTAGTAGATCAATCATACGGGTTTCAGATCCAACCTGATAAATGGGTGCATATCACCTGTAATCTGGTGAAATTATCTAGAGGTTATGTGCTTATGCCCTGTTGCATGTGTACCTAGGAAACCACCATGCCTTTTGCTTTCTTAATACTATGTCTTTACATTTTTTAAAAACTCTCCCTCTGTGCAGAACTCAGTTTTAGCCATGTAATAGGATGGCTGTAGTTGCTGAGGCCAGCCACTAGAAGGAGAAATGATCACACATACTGAGTCTCATGGGTAGCCGTGTTAGTCTGTATCCATAAAAACAACAAGGAGTCCGGTGGCACCTTAAAGACTAACAGATTTATTTGGGCATAAGCTTTCTGCATCTGAAGAAGTGGTTTTTACCCACAAAAGCTTATGCCCAAATAAATCTGTTAGTCTTTAAGGTACCACCAGACTCCTTGTTTGATATTCAGAGGTGGGGTTGTTTTTTTTGTTTTTGTTTTTAATTTAATGCATTGTAAAGGATAGATTAAGTAGTTTTTGCTAAAACTACAACTATAAATGTATTTTCTGTTGATTGCATTGTCTGCTTTTAAAAAAATAAAAATATTGGGTGTTTATATTCTCATAATGGCCAAAGTGATTTAATGAGACCATTTTATGGATATGTCACTAGCCATGTCTCGTTTCTAAAAGCAATGTCTACTTTTGGATTGTTCAGGAATAAAACTTACAACCAATGCCCTCAGTTTAATCCATCCTTTTCTACATTTAAAACAGACTTCTCATTTGGTTTTATAAAAGTATATACTTCGGTAAAGAGTTAATAAGCCTTTTGCTCTGCATTGTTTTGAGCCAGGGGGTCTTGCTAGCATTTTGAAAATTGTATACAACCTACCACTACAACATTGTTAGCTCCACCCACCTTTGCCCACTAAGTGCACTTCATTGCCAGTTTCTTTCATTTAAAAACCTGTCCATTGTTGCAGTCCAAAAGCACAATATTTCTTCTTCAGAAGTATCTTTGAGCCAGGATGGTTTAGTGGCATGCTGAGTGTGAGGGGGGAGGGGATGGAGTGAACTCCCCCAGAATCAGGTCACTTCTGACTAGACATCTTATTGTGGCCAAATGAAGAGTCAGCTTTTGCCAACAGATACCACACAGCATTTTCTGAGAGAAAACAGTAGCGTCTTCTGAGAGTGGAGGAAGGGTGGTAACACAGATACAACTGTGTAAAAATTGCTGGCAAATGACTTTTTAAATGTATCCCCTTTTATTTATTATGGACACCAATTTTACTCTTTTAAAAATCACTGTCTTAATGGTGGCCTTGATCCTGCACAGTGCAGACAGGGCGCGTAGTACAGAGTATAAAGACACGAGCAAGACTGGAAGCGCAGGGGGAGCTGATCCTGCATTAACGAAAGCTCTGCTGTCTGGCTGCCAGAATGCTCCTGACTAATAGCAGCAGCAAGGCCAAAGGGGAGCAGTTAGCAAAGTGCCGTGTTTGCACTCTGTGGATGGCACTGAATTCCTCTTTTTCAGACACACCCAGTTGTGCACCCCCCACATCACTCCCCATTTTTGCCATGCATGCTACTCTTTTTCTATACAGTCTCCTCTTACACCCATGTCACACAGTTGATTTCAGTGGCATTATTCCTGATTTACACCAGTGTAATGTGAGAGGTGAATCAAGCCTTTAACATTCGGTTTGTAGTGGGGTTAGATTTGCTAGTATGCTCTGGCTACTTGGTTCTGCTCCAGCAATCTGGGTGTGCGGCTGCTTTGGGTGGCTGGGGTAGGTGCAAAGCTGCTAAAGCAAAGCAGTGAATCTGACCCATCGTTTCTAGTTCATTAATAAGTTGTTTTTATTGTAATACCCTTATTTCTGTCTCTAGATTTACACCAGACAGTGATCACCAATGGCTGCTGGCCTGGAGAAAGCTTGTCACCGGTGCATATCTAAAATTGCTAGCAACGGTAAGTCACAGCTGTAGAAATAATCACCTTCTATTACTTAAACGGCCCTGTGGTTACTACAGTTAGAAAAATGGGCTAATACCAAGTTCATTACAAGTTAAGGGCATGAGAGTTTAGGCAGCCGTACCACCTTCTGCTATGATCTCACCAGAACTGACAAACTAAGGGCCTGACCCAAAACCCAGATAAGTCAATGGAGGCTCTGGGCATAGGATCAAGCCCAAATGGTCTACTCCTGCCTGGTGCAGAGTAATGACAACTCCTACCTAAATCAATTAGCACCTCACAGGAGGGACTCAGCATGCTGCAAGATTGGGTCCTAAACACAGGTGGTCCTGGTCCTTACATAGATGGGAGAATGTCAAACTTCTGATTCTGCCTTCTGAGTCAACACTAAACCAACGTACCAGCATGGTGTTAAGAGGCACATTGGTACTCCAGATGTGATTGTAAAACTGAGGTCTGGGTATGGAAGAACCCATGGCCACGCAAGGCATATTAACTCTAGTGTCCTGGTCAAATTAAATATTATAAATACATTCTGCCTAACTAATTTCCCCCTACAATTTCCATTGGATGCAGTACTTTTCTTCCCGGGCTGAAGTATTGTTGTTTGTGTCTGTTTTAGAGAGACAGATTGACTGACAGACGTTCTAACAGTTGTATGTATAAAGCACTCCCCTGCTGTGGTGCTTGCATGGAAATCGAAATCACCTTAACACTTTACAATGTACTGCACTGAAGAGCCATATCTAATGTAATTCTTTTCAAATGGGGTCCTACACATGATTTGCTGTAGATTTACAATGGAGAACACCTATAGAAAATAGTCCAGGTCGACATCTTGTGGGAATGAATCTCCTACCCTGTGACTTCCCCATAGCAAAATCACAACCAGCTTTTGATCCAAAGTACAATGACCAGACTCCCAAAAAATCACATGATATTAGACTCAAACACCTGCCAGGACAAGTCTCTCTTAAATCGTAAGCCCTTTGGGAAAGGGACCATCTGTTTGCTCCATGTTTGAGCCACACCTGGCACAATGTGGTTCTGATCCATGTCTGGGGCTCCTAGGCCCTATGGTGATTTTACTAACACAAATGGAGGATTTCTCCAATATAGCCCTGTTGGTTTTAAAGCCTTTAATTGCATAGGCCCAGGCCATCTGTAAAATGGCAGAATGATTTTTAAGAGTGTCAAAGTAAAGATAAAGAATATGGAGGGGGGTATAATGTGATCTTTGCTGCTCCTGAGTCCTGTGAGCAGATATGCCACTGTTCTGCGCTAGCAACAAGCCCTGTCAAAAGCCATGGTAAGAGGGTGATCACAGGGTAAATAAGGTTGCACTTGTACATTTTATGAAAAATTTTTTCCTCACAGCATAAGACCCAACTCATGGCATGGGGGTGGCCAACAGGAAAACCAAATCCTTAACCTGGCTTCTGCTATGTCTCTGTGTGCTGTGCTCCAAATTCCTAGTGCCTTTACTTTAAACCAGGGGTCTCAAACTCAAATGACCACAAGGGCCACATGAGGACTAGGGCATTGGCCCGAGGGCTGCATCACTGACACCTCACATTGCTGCCCCTGGCCCCACCCCCTAGTCCACCCCTTCCATGAGGCCCTGCCTCACCTCTTTCTACCCCTTCCCTGCCCCCATTCCAACCCCTTCCCCAAAGTACTGGAGGAACCAACTAGGGGCAGAGTTCTTCCTGACCTTCTGCTCACAAACTGGGAAGAATTAGTAGGGGAAGCAAAAGTGGATGGGAACCTGGGAGGCAGTGACCATGAGATGGTCAAGTTCAGGATCCTGACACAAGGAAGAAAGGAAAGCAGCAGAATAAGAAACCCTGGACTTCAGAAAAGCAGACTTTGACTCCCTCAGGGAGCTGATGGGCAAGATCCCCTGGGAGAATAACATGAGGGGGAAAGGAGTCCAGGAGAGCTGGCTGTATTTTAAAGAATCCTTATTGAGGTTACAGTGACAAACCATCCCAATGTATAGAAAGAATAGTAAATATGGCAGGCAACTGGCTTGGCTTAACAGTGAAATCCTTGCTGATCTTAAACACAAAAGAAGCTTACAAGAAGTGGAAGATTGGACAAATGACCAGGGATGAGTATAAAAATATTGCTCAGGCATGCAGGAGTGAAATCAGGAAGGCCAAATAACACCTGGAGTTGCAGCTAGCAAGAGATGTTAAGAGTAACAAGAAGGGTTTCTTCAGGTATGTTAGCAACAAGAAGAAAGTCAAGGAAAGTGTGGGCCCCTTACTGAATGAGGGAGGCAACCTAGTGACAGAGGATGTGGAAAAAGCTAATGTACTCAATGCTTTTTTTGCCTCTGTCTTCACAAACAAGGTCAGCTCCCAGACTACAGCACTGGGCAGCACAGCATGGGGAGGAGGTGACCAGCCCTCTGGAGAAAAGTGGTTTGAGACTATTTAGAAAAGCTGGATGTGCACAAGTCCATGGGGCTGGATGCATTGCATCCAAGAGTGCTAAAGGAGTTGGCAGATGTGATTGCAGAGCCATTGGCCATTATCTTTGAAAACTCATGGCGATCCGGGGCGGGGGGGAGGGTCCCAGACAACTGGAAAAAGGCTAATGTAGTGCCCATCCTTAAAAAAAGGGGAGGAGGAGGATCCTGGGAACTACAAGCCAGTCAGCCTTACCTCAGTCCCTGGAAAAATCATGGAGCAGGTCCTCAAGGAATCAATTCTGAAGCACGTAGAGGAGAGGAAAGTGATCAGGAACAGTCAGCATGGATTCACCAAGGGCAAGTCATGCCTGACTAATCTAATTGCCTTCTATGACAAGATAACTGGCTCGGTGGATGAAGGGAAAGCAGTGGACGTGTTGTTCCTTGACTTTAGCAAGGCTTTTGACACGGTCACCCACAGTATTCTTGCCAGCAAGTTAAAGTATGGGCTGGATGAATGGACTATAAGGTGGATAGAAAGCTGACTAGATTGTCTGGCTCAACAGGTAGTGATCAATGGCTCCATGTCTAGTTGGTAGCTGGTATCAAGTGGAGTGCCCCAAGGGTCAGTCCTGGGGCTGGTTTTGTTCAATATCTTCATAAATGATCTGGAGGATGGTGTGGATTGCACCCTCAGCAAGTTTGCAGATGACACTAAACTGGGAGGAGAGGTAAATACGCTGAAGGGTAGGGATAGGATACAGAGGGACCTAGACAAATTAGAGGATTGGGCCAAAAGAAATCTGAAGTTCAACAAGGACAAGTGCAGAATCCTGCACTTAAGACAGAAGAATCCAATGCATCGCTACAGACCAGGGACCGAATGACTCGGCAGCAGTTCTGCAGAAAAGGACCTAGGGGTTACAGTGATGAGAAGCTGGATATGAGTCAACAGTGTACCCTTGTTGCCAAGAAGGCCAATGGCATTTTGGGATGTATAAATAGGGGCACTGCCAGCAGATGAAGGGATGTGATCGTTCCCCTCTATTCGACACTGGTGAGGCCTCATCTGGAGTACTGTCCAGTTTTGGGCCCCACACTATAAGAAGGATGTGGAAAAATTGGAAAGAGTCCAGCAGAGGGCAACAAAAATAATTAGGGGACTGGAACACATGAGTTATGAGGAGAGGCTGAGGGAACTGGGGATGTTTAGTCTACAGAAAAGAATGAAGGGGGGATTTGATAGCTGCTTTCAACTACCTGAAAGGGGGTTCCAAAGAGGATGGCTCTAGACTGTTCTCCATGGTAGCAGATGACAGAACAAGGAGTAATGGTCTCAAGTGGCAGTGGAGGAGATTTAGGTTGGATATTAGGAAAAACTTTTTCACTAGGAGGGTGGTGAAACACTGGAATGGGTTACCTAGGGAGGTGGTGGAATCTCCTTCCTTAGAAGTTTTTAGGTCAGGCTTGAGAGAGCCCTGGCTGGGATGATTTAGTTGGGGATTGGACTAGATGACCTCCTGAGGTCCCTTCCAACCCTGATATTCTGTGATTCTACTGCTACTCTAGCAAGAGCCCACACTGAATTTTAACTCCTCCCCTGAGGAGATACCAACTGCCTAGGTGAAAAACCCCACCAAGTTACAGAGGGCTGTCATCTAAGTAAGGGCCAGGCCAGACTTGACCTAGGTCGTAAAATCTGACAAGATCCCACTCTGAGGAAATAGAACTGTAGGCACCATTGCTGAGTCAGATTCTCTGTTCCCATCTCTTCTCTTTGCATTGCTTCAGTGACACAAAGGGACTAGAAAGCAGAGACCCGTCCACACTGACTGGCTGAGGATTCACTTGGTGGGGACAGTCCCCAGCTCACATAGAGCTTCTATGTCACTCCCACCAATAAAGAGCATAAGAAGTAGTGAGGAGAGTGTCCAGAGCACTCTGTGCTCTGGCTTTGCTTATTTCATAAGTGGCTGCTTGGGAGCTATGAACATCTGGCACAGTTTAGAGAAGCCCCCAGACTGCTCTAAACTCCACCAGGGCAGTGGCTGGTTCAGAACTGCATCAAGAAACAAGATGCTTCAGCAACCTGACAGCTCTCCACCTCTGTTGCCTCCTGTGGAAACCATGCACAGCAGAGAATCTTGGCCATTATTTTTACCCCTCTCTGGATTTCAGGACACAAAGGGCAGAGGCAGTGCATTGTCAGACTTCTGTTCTGACCACAGAAACAATCAAAACGTTACTATTTTCTGCTGGTGTTATGGTGCCACCAGGGCTTCGGGGTGATTGATGGAATAAGTTACCCTTTTTAAAATTAAAAAATAAGTTTGATTCTAATCTCACATATGCTGGCTTGAGTCAGGAGTAACACCACAGAAGTCAGTAAAGTTACCCCAGTGTAAAGCAGCTCAGAATCGGGCCCATTGCATTCTGGCACTGCAGTTGAGTTGAGTTGTCAGACTTCCTCCATCTTTACTCTTCTAAGATGTGGCTTTTCTTTATATTTAAGTGCAAAACTCAACCCAATCTTAACTATGGGTCAGCTGTGTGACTGGTGCCTCCAAAATGGATTTTTCCATTAATTAAAACCCAAATGCTAATTAATCTCAACTTCACATTTCTCATTGCCCTTTAAATATTTTTCAGAAAGCATTCATGAAGAGGCCAGTTCTGATGCCAGATATAAACCTAATGATTTAATGATCTTTAAAGGGTTAGCATACCAGCACAGCATCTGAAATTCCTTTTTTTTTTTTTTTTTTTTTTTTGGTACAATGCATTAGGCTCAGAGCATCAAGGCAAACTGTAGTTAAGTGGCCAAAAGGAATTAGAGCTAATTTTCAATTTCAGTTGTATTGCAAAGCAAATGGATGATATACTGTAGTTCTTCATGCGGTTACTGCTAAAATCCTGTTCAGATATAAGATATATAAGCATCAATCATAGTGTGATTTTTAGCAATTAAGGGGCTATTACTATAGAACAAACAACCTTTTATAGCTAAATGGAAACTGGCTGTCCAGTATTAGAGTTGCACTGTCAGACACTGAAGCGAGGATGGTCAGGCCTACTGGTTGAAGCCAAGGGACAGGCTGAATCTGGAGTCAAGAACAGGTCTGGAACAAGGCAAAAGTAGGTCCTGGGTTGCTAGGGTGGGGCAGGCTGAGGCCTGTGCAGTTTGTCACCACTGTCAGGCAAATGATTGTTCTGAGCCATGAAACGACTTTGAACAGACTCAGCTGCTGTTTTCCCCTATGAGGCTTATATGCCTGCCCGGAGAGTCACAAGACCAGCTCCTGGCTTGGCTGGAGCCTAGCATAGGAATGACTCATCCCAGCAGGAGGCTTAATCAGGTTCTAGTTCAGGGATGACTCCTTACCTCACCTGCACTCTTAATGTAAAGAAGATGCTTTTATTATTGCGTTGCAGAGAGATGTGTTTAATGTCAGGACAAACTGATACACATCATATTCATAGTCATAGATTCCAAGGCCAGAAGGGACCACTGTGACCATCTAGCCTGATCTCTTATATAATATATACCATAGAACTTCACCAAAATAATTCCTACAACATATCTTTTAGAAAAACATCCAATCTTCATTTTAAAAGGGTCAGTGATGGAGAATCTGCTATGATCCTTGGTAAAGTGTTCCAATAGTCAATTACCTAACTGTTATAATTTACACTTAATTAAGAAATCCCCATTGCTACAATATGGGCAGTTAAAATCTTCAGCCCCCTCAGTGGTCCTTTCACTGTTCTTTCCTGGGTGACAGTCCATTCTTGAGCTCAACCAGGAAAAAAAGGTTAATCAAACACTTGCCCTTCCATCTTCATCAATACTAACAAAGTAGAAGCAAATGTCCCCTTGTTTTGGTTTAGTGAACCCTTGCTTTACTTCTCCACAGAAAATAAAGGACAATTAATGTCTTCAGGAAGGGAGAAGAGGAGCATGAGGAGCTAGGAAATTGGGCTGTGGAAAAATCCATACTTAAAAAAAAAATTTAAAGGGCAGAAAGCAGGCTTCTGAGTTTTGTTCTTCCATTGGGATGGCAGGGTTGCCAGGAAGGTTGAGAGGCCCAGCTGTGGATTTCATTTACTCTTTGTCCGAACCTAGCCAACTGACAATAATAACACCGAGGTTTAGAACGAGTGTCGGTATTTTTATCCCAGACTCACCAAGGAAGATCAGCTTGTGTCCCAGACATGCAGCCAGTTCATCAGTCCTGGACTTGTCGTTAAGCTGTTTGAAAGGATATTCCTGTCGTCCTGCTTTTGAGTCCATTTTTTTTTAAGGGATCTTTTGATGAACAATAAACTTAATTTAGAGAGAGGCTTAAAATCAAGAGACAGGGAGAACCAGAGCCTCCAGGGAAAAGAGCATCATTTCAGAAAGTACCGGTGCACTGTTCATGGCACAATCTAATTTGGGGGAAGTTCTATGGCCTGTGACATACAGCAGGTCAGAGTAGATGATCACAGGGGTCCTTTCTGGCTTTGGAATCTATGACTCTAATCTCATCTAGCATATTTATGAGACACTCCTCACCATAGGATCTGAGCACGTACGTTCAGAGGTGGGCCCAGCTCGTGTCACCTGGCATATTTAGATAGCCTGCAGAATTATGTGGAAAATATGTGCATGATTTTAGGGCCCAAGCCTGTAAATACTAACACAAATTATGTACAACGAATTAAATTCTCACATATGCATACCCCAGTATAAGGCCTAACTGCCACTTAAGTCCCACATACACATTCAAAATAAATCATAGAATATGAGGGTTGGGTGGGACCTCAGGAGGTCATCTAGTCCAACCCCCTGCTCAAAGCAGGACCAATCCCCAATTTTTGCCCCAGATCCTGAAATGGCCCCCTCAAGGATTGAATTTACAACCCTGGGTTTAGTGGGCCAATGCTCAAACCACTGAGCTATCCTTCTCCCCCCAATGCCTAGGCTTCATGCTGTCTCTCTGCACAGAGGTGAATTTCACCTGTTGTGACTACTTATGTATGTAAAATCACATATTTGCAGGATTGGAACCTTATCAAACCGATTCCTTTTACACTGTAAAATGATTGTGCTGTTACATATTATCATAGCGTTATGTAAGTTTACAGGTGGAAAAGACCTATTCGATTTATGAATCCACATTCCTTCCAGTGTAGGACTGCTCCTTGCAGGATATCCTAGGATGGTTTTTCTACTCCACTTTTCAAGTGCTCAAAGGATGGAACTTCTCAACTTCCCCTGCAAGACTATTCCACTAGTAGATCTCACTATAAGGATGTTTTTCTTGATTTCCAACATAACCTTTCCTTTGCTCAATTTCATCCCATTTAGGGTGACCATATTTCCTAAAGTAAAAACAGGACACCTGGGGCTCGCCTAAGCCTGAACTGCCACCCCCCACAGGGCTCACCAGAGCCACACACCCCCTCGAGCTCCATGCCTATGCCACCAATGGCTGGGCCTAATCCCCGAACCCCCGCTGGCTGGGAATGGGGCTGACTTGGGTGACCAGATGTCCCAATTTTATAAGGACAGTCCCAGTTTTTGGGTCTCTTTCTTATATAGGCTCCTATTACCACACCCCCCCCCCCAATCCCGATTTTTTCACATTTGCTGTCTGGTCAACCTAGGGCTGACACACACATCCCGAGCTCAGTGCCCCGTACAGCCCACGCCTGGGGCTGACCCCCCACCCCAATCCCTGAGCTCCATGCCACCCTGGGCTGGGGCTGACCCCCTGACCCTCCACCTCTGAGATCCACACCGGCTGGGGCTGAGCCCCATGCCACCGGGGGCTGACCCCTAAGACCCGCTGCCTGGCACCTCACATCGCTGCTCCCCCCGATGTTCCTCTGCCCCAACCCTGGGAGGTGCACCAGACTTTTTTTGTAAATTGGGCATATGTTTGTTTGCTCTTGACAACTGATCAGTTGGGAAGAGCAAACGGGACAAATGTCCATTTTTGCTTTCTTTTTTTTTTTAAAAAAAGAAGTTGGGACGGAGCTTAAAAACAGGGCTGTCCCAGCCACAATGGGCTGTGTGGTCACCCTAATCCCATTTCTCGTACTGTATTTATACCTCTAGGACCACCCCAAATAGCCAGTCTTCCTCTTGGGTGTTTGCGCCCTTCAGAGACTTATTGTATCTCATTTGGTCATTGCTTAGCCAAGCTAACGGGATCAAATTCTGTACCTCATAACGTACTCCCTTCAAGTTTCCTTGCTGTCCTCCTTTGAATTCCATCTGATTAATTGACCTTTTTCTATTATTAAAATGCCCAGAACTGCATGCTGTATTCTCAGGTGCCCAACACAGTGACAGTTGTGCTGATGTTTTTTGTGGTGTGGATATATGTCCACTTAGCATCTGTACTGAGACCACTTACTCATTAAACATACACCACTAAAACAGTCAGCAGTGGGCAGTGAATTGGGTCACGGCCATCAGAGGATAGGAGCTCAAGAGGAAGGATGATTGTATATTTAAAACACAGACCCGGGATTTCGGAAATCTCTGTTCTGTTCCTAGCTCTACCAGGGTTCCTGTGCAACCTTTGACCAAGTCCCTTCACTTTTCTGTGCACCTGTTTTCCTCATCCAGGAAATGAGCATAATAAATACCTATCTCTCCACTGCGAGGGTAACTCATTAATTATATTTTGTAAATGAACAGCATGGTTAGTACGCTGGGAATCAGGAGACCTGCATTTTATTCCCAGCTAAGCCACTGACTTGCTTTCTGATCCTGTGTCCAAGTCTCCCTGTCTGTCAAGCATATTACAGACTGGTAACCTAGAGATTAAATCCCCTCAGCCATTCTCTTATGTCTCTGACTTAGTGCATGTCTACACTACAAACTTTTGCTGATGCAAATGACTTTGGCATACAGCTGCTGCAGTTAGTATATCGCTTGAGTTCTTCCATCAGCACTTTGAGTGCTCACCAGGAGTGCTTGTTTAGATGCACTGTGTGGTGCACCATGGGTAAGTAGTATCCCAGTGTGCCACCATCCAGCACACTGTGTTTTGGGAAGTTTTGGCAATGCATGGTGGGGCAAAAATGAGTAGTGCTGGGGTAACTGGGACTGATGGCTGAAATTCCCATCATGCAACCTTCTCCTCCCCATAATGCCATCTCTATCCCATCATTTTCATGCCTATTTTGAAAATCCCACAAACCCACGCAGGACTGGTTGCGATCCACAATCTCTGACAGAAGCATAGAGCCAGCACTGCTCTGCACTATTGTCATGAGTGTCCCAAGCACAGCATGCACGATCTTCCAGTCTTTGCAGAGCTGCAAGAAGAGTCTCAAGGAACCCACTGATTTCCTGGAGGGCAGATTGCTGTGGGACATAGACTGAACCAATTCAAGGTTGGTGGTGGTGTTCACAGAGCAGCTACAAATGGTGGAGCACGGCTTCTGGGCCCAAGAAACTAGCACTGACTGGTCGAATCAAATTGTAATGCAGGTTTGGGACGACAAACAGTGGCTGCAGAACTTTTGAGTGTGCAAGGTCACATTCCTGGATCGGTGTGCAGAGCTCTCCCCAGCCCCCAAGCAGGGACACCAAAATGAGAGGGAGCACTGACAGTGAAGAAGTGAATAGCGATCACACTCTTGCGGAAACTTGCAACGCCAGATTGCTACCGGTCAGTGGGGAATCATTTTGGAGTTGGAAAATCCACTGTCATTGTCATACAAGTGATCAGGGCCATTAATCATCTCCCGCTATGCAGGACTGCGACTCTCAGTAATGTGCAGAACATAGTGGATGGATTTGCAGCAATGAGTTTCCCAAACTGTGGTGGAGTGATAGAGAGCTCACACATCCCTATTTTGGCACCAGGCCATCTTGCCCCAGAGTACAGCAGGAGAAACTGCTATTGTCCAGTGGTTATGCAAGCACTGGTGGATCACTGAAGACGTTTCACTGCCGTCAGCGTTGGCTGGTCAGGGAAGGTGCATGGCGCTCACATCATTAAAAACACAGGACTATTAAAAAATCTACAAGCAAGGACTTCCTTTCCCAACTGTGGATTACTACTGGTGATGTTGAAATGCCAATAGTGATCCTGGGGGACCCAGCCTACCCCTTACTCCCCTGGCTCATGAAGCCGTACACTGGCCACCGCAACAGCACCAAGGAAAGATTCGAATACTGGCTCCGCAGATGCAGAATGACAGTTGAATGCGCTTTTGGTAGATTGAAGGGATGCCCGCATTGTTTACTGACAAGATTGGATCTTGGTGAGAAAAATATCCCAATGGTTATAGCTGCCTGCTGTGTCCTGTAAAATATCTATGAAGCAAAGGGGGAAAAGTGGACGCCAGGGTGGAGGCAGAACAGCTGTCTGCTGAGTTTGAACAGCCAGACACAAGGGCTATCAGAAGAGCTTAACAGCGCCTGCCTCCCTGCTCCAGAGTGGCAGTCCCCTTCCCTCTGCCCAACCTGGTTTCCCAACCTGGCTCCTAGTTCCACCTCTGCACTCTGCAAGCTGGGACGCTCTTCCCTGCCACCCTCTGGGACTGTCCCAGCCCTGCCATTCCTCATTCCAGGGGTAGCCTGAATGAAAGCGATGCCACCCAATGGAAGGTGAGCATGGCTTCTCAGCTGGCCAATGGGAGCTGGAAGTTGCTGGCCTTTTCCAGGTGTGGGGAAGTGGGGGGTGGGAAGGGATCTAAAACTGCAGGGCAAAGAGACCAGTAAGTCTGGGGGAGTCCTGACCCTGCACCCTAGCTCCCAGGGGGCCCCCCATGCCTTCAGGTCCCAGCCCTCCAGCTTCCTGGGGGGGCCCTCCCTGTGCCCCGCAGGTCCAAATCCCTCTCCATGCCCCCCCAGCTCCCAGTCCCCAAGCTCCCAAGGGGCTCCTCCCTGTGTCCCCTAGTCCCAGCTGCCCTCTATGCCCCCCCTGCTCCCGGGGGCTTCTCTCTCTGCCTCCAGGTCCTAACCTCCCAGTTCCCAGTTAAAAGCAAATACATAATACATTTATGGAACAGAAATTAAAGAAGAGGAAGGAACAGTCAAGTCTATTTTAGCTACACATGCATTAACTGTGGCTCTTACAGGTCAGTGTATGTGATGTGGTGGTTGTCCTTACTGTCCCCTGGTGTGGAGTGGTAGGGGTAGGGATGCAGACCCTGATGCCATGTGCAATGTTGAGGGGTGTGTGTACGTGTGTGTGTGTGTGGGGGGGGGGGGCATGGAGATGCTATACTGGAGTACTGCAAAGGGAGGTGAGCCCATGTTTGCTGAACCTGTAGGTTCATAAGAGTCTCTAACATCTGTGTTTGCTGTCAGAGAAGCCTCACTATGTCCTAGTGCATCTCCCTCTCTTTTTCTTCCTGGGCCTTTTTCTTCTTTGGTCTTTCCTTCTCCAACAGTCTGCAGTGTTTATCCTTCAGGCCCTCTGCTCACAGTCTGATGCAGCACTGGCTTGCAGGATCTTGTGGAACATGTCATCTGGAGTCCTCTTCTTTCTCCTCCTTATCTGGCTCAGGTGTTCTGTGGGGGTGGAGGGGGAACCCCTCAAGGCTGAAAAAGCAGCAGGCAGCAGCTACAGATAAAATACATAGAGGTACCGCTGTGGAAAGCGAAAGTTAAGATTCAGAACTCCCTTCCCTTGCTCCCCCTACAGCTTTTTACTAGACATGTTTATTGGTGCTTCTGCCTCGGAGTGCTTGGCACTGAATACTGGCACCATTTTCCGCAGGCAGTGGTGATTGTTACCCTCAGGAGGGAGATATCACCTTCATAGGCGCAGAGAGCACAGCTGCTGCTGGCATCCCTCAGGCCCGTATGCTGCTAGCCTGGGTACTGAAATGGAGCCATCTGAAGTTATCGCTGACTGGCATGGGAAAGTGTCCTACCTCAGAGGAAGAAATAAGGCTGCCATCCCTAGAAATCTTCAGGAGAGGATTGCAGAGTACTTCCATGAAAGTTTCATCAAGATTTCTCAGGAGGATCTCTGTGTACCTAAACAAACTGCTCTGCATGGCTCTCTGGCCTAACTTTTCAGAGGAAGTGAAGCAGATAACAACGCTACCTCCCTTTGTTGTACTGCCACCTGGTCTAGTAGGAGTAACTTAATGAAAAGTCGAGGGCTGCGTCCTGCTGAGTTGGGGGAGCCATCATTGTAATGGGAAATAAATTTACACACATGCCCAAGGTTCCTTCCCCCGCCTCAGGCTCGCCTGTGCTCAACCGCTAGGACTGTCTGGACTGCAGTGGAGTCTGAAATGGTCCTGCCTTGTGGTATAGCTGGAACCCCTGGCTGCATGTCCCCCATCCTCCTCCTCCTCGCTGTTCATGGCAGGGGCCTGTGACTTGGGCTCCTCAAAGGTATCCAGAGTGGTGGTGGTTGTGAGGGCGTGTCTCTACCAAGTCTGGCATGCAGCTCTTTGTAAAAGCAGCAGGTCTGTGGCTTAACACTGGATTGATTGTTGGCCTCACTAGTATGCCTGCCACAGTTCCTTTGCTTTTACTTGGCACTGCTGCTGATTCCAGTCCTACACCTTACCCTGCCGCCTCAATGCAGTCTTCTCATAGATGTCCACATTTCTAGGGCTGGTCCATAGCTGTGTTTGCACAGCCTCCTCTCTCCACAGGCGCCGGAGAGCCAATATCTCGTCTTCTCCAAGCTGGAGTGCGTCTGGCATGTGTAACGGGCATGGTCAGCTGGGAAGTTGCACACAACAGGGAAGAGCTGCTGGGTGTGGTCACCAAGATGGACAATCAAGAAAAGGCATTTCAAAAAATTGTGTGGCTGTTAAGGGGCAGCGAAGTTCACAATTGTGACCCGAGCGGTCAGTGTGGGGAACTGTGGGACAGCTGCTGGAGGACTATTAGGGTCAACACAAGTAACTCAGTGTCTACATTTGTGTGGCATCGACCTCTGTACGTTAACCATGGCTTAATGCCAAATGGGGAGGTGGCATTACGATATGAGTGTAATGAGGAGTCTACAACGATGGGAGACAAATTTAAGTGTAGACATATGTACAGCTAGGTCAACGCAAGGTGGCTTATGTTAACTTGACTTTGTAGTGTAGACCCGGCCTCGTATACACCATACACACACTCTTACACCAACTCCCACCCAGCAATCTCAGATCTTCATTCTAAATCCCTAACCTTGCTCTGGAGAATTGTTTTAATTACTGGGAAGCAATAAAATATTAATACAGGTATCTACACATTGTGCACCCAAGCCCCATTACATTGCTACTTTCCACAGTTACATTTGATGAGTTCATAGTGCTATAGCAAAACACTTAGGTAATTATGGAATTCATCTGGATGTTGGTGGTGTCCTGTCAAGGGGATCCCTTCAATCTCTTAGCAGATTGCTGCAGACTCCTATGAAAACAGGCAGCAGACTATCGAACAAACAGCACTTAGGAGTGATGGTAAAAGTATGGCCAGCAACATGACAGGTAAACACGGGACAGCTTATAACCTAGTCCACCTGGGTTCTTATACTACATGCATGTCACCGTGATATCTAAGAAAGGTGGGTGGATGGGCTGTGCTCCTCAGCCACTTTTGAAAATTCTGACACATACCATGAAGCAAACCATTATTTAGCTTGTCATTTTAGCACTGTATTTTGGATTTTTTTTAAAAGAAGTAAACGCTAATGGCTTGAGATAATGTGAAACCTCAAATGTTCTTGAAACTATCATGGTAACACAATAAAGGCTGAGGAGCCCACAAATGAATTGGTGTCATGTAAGTACTCCGTGGCAACCCATTTTCTTCACAGGATGAGAGAGAGGGGTCAGCTGTGTAGCCTAAGCCTCAGCATGTAACTAGAGACAGCAAAAGCGTGCTGGAGGAGAGGAGAGGGGAGGAATGGCAGGATGGAGAGCGGTGGTACAATGGCAACGCTAGGGACAAAGTAACAGCTTAGATCTCAAATCATCAGAGGGCAGAAGAGAAGGAGAGAGTCAAACAGGAGACAGATCAGAAACTAGTAACTCTGCTAGACAAAGGGTCAGAGTCATGGGTGGCACATGAACCACACATTTGGGGAGGCTAGCCCCTACCCTGCCCCTTCTACTCAAGGCCCTGCCCCAACTTTCACCTGCTGGGGCCCGAGGAGCTCCGGGCCCAGTTGGCCAGCCCGAGCCACTCTGCATGCCAGCCTGAGCTTCCCCGAGCCCCGGCCCCCTGGAGGAGCTCTGAGCCCTGCCACAGCCTGGCCCTGGGGCTGTGTTGGGGAGTATTAGCAAAGGTTTGGGGAGGCTTAGTCTCCCCCAGCTTCCATTACGCTCTGCCTACAGACAGAGTCACTGTGGAGCCTGAGAATTCAGCATCCACTCCCACAGTTCAGATTCTGCTGTTGAACACAAAGTTCAGAGAATGGGCAGAACCTAACCCAGCTGCTTCCTTCTAGTTGCACTTCCAGGCTCCCAGAGCATGAGCTCTTCCTAGTCATCCACTTCCAAACACAGCAGGCCCTCTCCACTAACGGGCTGTCTTTTGGGCCAGACACATAGGAACAAACTTCTCCTCCTCCCTGCAATCCAATGAGACGTTCCCAGAGTAAGGGGCTTTCTTGACTACCTGCCTCCCCACCCAGTTATCCAGGTTCCAGGTATGGGTTCCCTGAACACAGTTTCTTCTGGGCCAACCTTGGAAAATCAGGCGTCCAGTGAGTGTGCTCCCAGAACACAAGTTTCCTTTTCTTGCCACTTGCTATGAGGGGTCGGATCCAGAGGGTGAGTTTCTCTCTCCCAGGTATGAGGACATATGGACACCAACACAAAAATGTTGCCATTTCACTTCCATGAACTGTTGTAAAAACAGAGGTGTTCCCAGCTCTAGGAGCATGGCACTGTCTGCGCTACCTTTGCATACTGCAGTTAAAAAAAGATTTTCCTGGGCAGCTCAGCCCAGATCCACAAAGGTATTTAGGTTCCTAACTTTCCACTGATTTGTCCTAAGTCCAGCCAGGGGCAGCACAACCTAGACAAAACAGCCAGTATCTATCTGTGCCATTAGAGGAAAACTCCACAAGTATAAGGGAAAACAATCTTTTGTGCTGCTAGTGAAGTTTTGTGACTGGCTGCAGAACCCTGCCAATTGTATAGTCAATTGTTGAATGTCTCACTTTGTTAAACATGAACCTGGAAACATCCCCAGAGGGTGCATCTGCACCTCCAATGTGAGATCTCAGAGCATGAGGCTGAATGGGGCAATAATGAGGAAATAAATTCCCAGTGACTGCTTAGGGAAGAGAATTCATTAACTTTCTTTTTCTCTAGCTCTGAGTGGTCTCTGCTGCCTCTTTCCTCCTCCAGAATCAGGCTAGTGGGTAGGAAGCAGGCAAATACAAAACCAAACACCTGTCTGCCAGATGTGCAGTTGTGCACGTACACGTGCCCCGCCAAGCCATTTATAGAGTATACTGGAGTCTAGTCCAGCGGTTTTTCTTTGGAACTGGTCATAGAGAATATCCATTGCACATTTAAGAATCATGATTCTTCTTCATATGGTCCTCTTTATTCTGCACCCATGTGGTGAGTGCAGGAGAGGGCTGGGCAGGGAAAATGGCAGTGGGAGAGATGGCCTACATTCTGCTACACTAGTCATGCTACTTACTTACTTTAAACTCCAGACAGTTAACTCAATACCGAACACTTGAACTGTTCTCTCTGGAATATTAGGTCAATGGGGTTACCTAGGCAACTAGTAGTGTTCATGGGTACGATTTAGCGTTCAACTCAATTCTAATGAAAATCATTCTAGTGCATTAGAATAATAATCTGGGTAATGGAACAGTGAGAGGGTCCTAGTATAGAACTTGGCATGCAGTGAAGTGCAAGATTCTGTGCAAAATTGTTTTAATGAGAGGTTGTCTATAAAGGCTGTTTGAAAGAGCTTAGCCAAGTGTAGGCCTCTTTGCAGACACCTGACACACAGGGAGAATTTCTGCACTGGGCCGTGTTTGAGAAAAAAAGAGAGGATGGTGCAGAAAAAAAATGGAGGGGGGATGAAGAAACAGAAGTGCTTTCTTCATCTCGAAATACCTTCAGCTAGTGGATATGTTACATACACTATGTTTGGGGCTGAAGGAGTGACGTGTAAGAGCTCAGACCTTAGTACACAGCTAATAAAGTTAACGTAGTGTATGGGAGGTAGCATTGTCCAGTGGTTAGAGCCCAGGACTAGGAGTCAGGAGAGCTGCGTTCTGTTCCCAGATCTGTTACTGCTCTTGATTGTTATTACACCTTTGTGTCTCCAGTTCTCCTTCTGTGAGATAGCGATAATAATTCTTACCTTCAGTTGGAAAGCACGCTGAGGTCTGTGAATCGGACATGCTATATAATACCTATGCATGCCAGCGCAGCTGCTAAAGGTGCTGGGGCTCCATCCTCCCTGTGCACTGAGACATGAGGAGGGGGTTTGAACTAGCAGGGCTGAGCTGTGCAAAGCTACCTGGGGACTACGCCCTACAGTTTGCTTTGTGTGGGGCTGGTCCCAAACCAACTCGTGAATGTATACTTCAAGGTTCAAATTTGGCAAACTTGGACCTCCAAAGGAATATTAATGTTCCTTCTCAATGGCCTTTTTCTATCCTTCGAGCCACCTCTATGTTCTTTTAGTGCTCTTACTCACCACTGGGATCTATTTGCAACCTGAGCAACATGTAACCCTTGGAACTCCATAACAACATTTTTACAGTTACTTTGCAGAGCAGAATTTCACTTTAACAATGCTGAATGCCCATCATTAGGCTGCAGAGTTGACCCCTATTGATAAGAATAGGGAGAGATCACACTTATCTTGCTGCAATTGTTTCTGATGTCTTGCACAGATAGGCAGACACTGCTGCATTGGGATGCATGTTGAAAATGTTTGTTACCATTACAAAGGCTAGAAATGTAATATTTTGAAAATGAATGCTTGATTTTTGCAGAAGATGATGAAGCCACCACCAGTGCTGGTATGGTGCCTGCTCTGCAGCCCACAGAGCTCAGTGAAAGGAATCCAGGCCCATGGTGAATAGGCTATCACTGGCTGCTCCAAGGTAGTGAGCACTTTACGTGTCACTGTAAAATTCAGTGTCAGCAGATGAATTACACCACAACCCAGTCATCACTGATTCCACTCAATCCAAATGAAGCTCTCATTGCATTGGATTATGGACACTCCTTGTCCACACACGTGGTGCAAGGGGACATATTAAACAGGATGTGGTATCTTTTGAAATACTGCCAGCTGAATAACCCACCATTCTTGTTTCTTTACAGCATGCTTTATTTTTGGGCTTCTTGCTTTCCTTGCTTTACCACTATCCATGACTTTTACAGGTAAGCTGGCTATCAAAGACGTTTAAAGAGAGAAGCTTGGTGGTACTATATAGTCATATAGCAATGCCACCTGTGACAAGATTACTTTGAATCTGACAAGTGTACCTGACTTTAGTGATGTCACCAAATATGGTTGTCCACGTCATACACTACATCCTTGTCACTACATCTGTTTGTCCACATCATAAAACCACCACAGAGCTTGCTATGGTTGTTGATATCTGCTTCGGCGATTCCTTGAGCTGGCATAAGGTATGCCGATCATTGTCAAAGCAGGTTGGCAGAGTTATGTGGGAAAAGCACACTGAATGGAACAGTCAGACTCATAATGATAAACTCCATCCCTTCCACTATTATTTTTCACCCTGTAAGCTTCTGGGGTGATATCCAGGCTTCAGATGCACGACTACAGCAGCCATTTATATGGGGAATCAGGAATTCTGGCCTTCTAATCCCAGTTCTGACAACGACTCTTTCTGTAGTTTTGGACAAACCATCTAACCTCTTTTCCTAAATTTCTTCATGTATGAAATGTGGCTCTTTTAATTTTCTTATCTACCTCACAGCAGTGTCAGAAAACTTAATTAATGGCAAAATACTTCTGACCTTACCCATTTGGCAATCCTGTTGACTCCAATGGGATTATTCATATGACTTAAGCAGGATTTGGCCCAGTTATTGGAACCTGAGTTGAAGATGAAAAGCACCAAATAAGTGCTAAAATAATACTAATACTGATAATAAATAGCAAGAAATAGGTACAAAGGCACTTTCACCCAGAACTTGTATCCTGAATAAAAGACATTGTGCAAGTCATTGAATTGCTTGTGAACAAAAAAGAGGGCATTGTACGGTATATGTCCAATATATGAATTCACCTCCAAACAGCCAGAAGAGTAAACTGCTCTTTCTGATCCACTGCAGTTGAAAAAATATTCATTTCAAACACAATTCACATGCCTCTAAGTATAAAGAAGGCTGGGTATGGCTGGACTCAGGTCTTACTACAAACTAAACAAACAAAAAAGTGAATGTTGCTCTTTCCTACGGTGGTTTGGTTGCACTATAGGAATAATTTCACAATTAAAGTACTTTTATGAACACTGAGAAGTATGAGTGCTCCAATACCTTCTTTCAGACTCTTGCTTCTTGGTCTATTTTAAACAAGGAGACTATTGGTTGCAGATCCATCCCCAGACTTAGAGAGTTCAATGAGGACCTGTTCTGATTTTTTTTCTTGAATGTACAATATGGATTTAGTCTCCCACAAGTAGGGACAGACCCTGTCAGCTGGAAACCAAATCTGAAAGATCCTCATTCTCTACCTTCATTGTCTCACCAGCCTGCCTTCTTTGGAGTCAGGACGGAAGAAGGGGAAAGTCTGTCATAACAAGAAACAAGCTTATTCTGGAGGAGCTTGTCAAGGCTCCATAGTTAAAGTTAAGTTGAGTTTTCACTTAAAGCAGGGACTCAAGTAGGAAGAATGGCCTAGTAGATAGCACCCTAGACTGAGATATAAGAAACCTGGATTCAGTTCCTAGTTCTACCACAACATCCTGTGTGACTATGAACAAGCTTCTTAGTCTACCCTGCAGCTCAGTTCCCCATTTGTAAAATAGAGATAGTGCTTCCCTACCTCACAGGAGAGTGATGAGGATAAAACCCTGTAGTGAATGTGAGGGGCTCAGATACTACAGGAGTGAGGGTCTAAGAAGCCAGGGCAATAGCTATGTTATGCATGAACAAGGCATCATTTCCTTCCCAAAATTACAGTACTCACTCTCAGAGTACTGAATGCAGGTATGGAAATGCACAATTCAGGCACCTTAATTCAATCTTTTAGTGATACCACAAGGGAAAGAAAATGTGTCTTCAAAAGTCAATTTAATCTAATCTGGGAACATATACTAAACGCACTGATCGTAGCTGTATGGCTATTGCATGGGAGGGCAAACTACAGCCCGCGGGATGGATCCGGCCCATGAGTGCTTTCAATCCAGCCTGCAGGATTGCCAGCCCTGCGGTGCAGCAGGGATAAGGCAGGCTCCTTGCCTGTCCTGGCCCCGCACCACTCTCAGAAGCGGCCGGCACCATGTCCCTGCAGCCCCAGGGAGCGCGGAGAGGCAGAGGGCTCCGTGCACTGTCTTCACCTGCAGGCACTGCCCTCTGCAGCTCCCATTGGCCGGGAGCGGGGAACCACAGCCAATGGGAGCTTTGGGAGTGGTACCCACAGGTGAGGGCAGCGCAAGACGGAGCCCCCTGTCCCGTCCCACCCCCAGGAGCAACTGCCATGCATCAGTACAGGGCAGGGTTTGCATTGTTTGGATGCCTCAGTTGTGCATTTCTGTTCTTAAGCTGTCTGGATTTCTTTGAGTTTCATCATAACTCTGGGTTTCCTGGGTTTGTACTAATTATTTTGGGGGTAATTACCACATTCCTGTAATGTTGTTTTACCTTTAAGTTGCTGATATATGCTCTTAGGTTTAGTTATCCCTGCACACCCGTATTTGTCTATGAGTTTATTTAGATTTGATTGCTGCTTCGGCTACCAGAGGTTCCAGCACCAAGGCTCTGTCATGGAGTCTTGGTGCCATCAGTAGCTAACAGAATCAATTGGAGGCAAGGGCATGGTTAGAGCAGTGAGGATCTTCTTCTGGTTAAGATGATGGTGCCATTAAACGTTATTGCCTTTCACTCTGGGTGTGTCTGCACTGGAGGTGTGATTTTCAGCTCGGGTAGACTTGCCCACTGTAGCTTTGCTAGTAGGCTAAAAACAGAAATGTAGCCATGGTTGTGAGAGGGGCTAAGCCTCCCTCCCAAGTATGTGCATAGAGTCTCAGATGGGATTGTGCTTGGGCAACTGGCCCGTCCCACTTCTTGCGCCACCATGGCTACACTTCTAGTTTTAGCATGGTAGCTCGATTAGAGCTAGCCCGGATCTGTGTACCCAAGCTGGAAATTACACTGCCAGCTCCAGTGTAGCCATAACCTATGAACCAGATCCAGCCAAGGGTCTATGCTGCCCCTGGCCTCAGCTCTATGCCCACTGGGTATCAGCACAGCCCAAAATTGGGCTGTGCTACTGCAGAGACTATATGTCCCAGACAATCAGGAGATGCATTGATTCAGCATATCTTAAAAACTTATCCTGAGCTCCTATATAGACCTGGCTATCACCTAAAACTGTTGCCTACCCCCAAGGGAGAGTGGTGGTGGGGTAAATGCGACAGGGCTGCAGGGACCCAGGCTAGCGCAGGGAGGTGTCATTTACACCATGGCATAATTTACACATTGGCAGCCAGCCTTCAAAAATGGAGTGGGGGCTAGAATCTGACCTTTTATTTTTAATACCCCCTTCTAGTAATAGATTTTAATGTATGAAACTTCAAAGTGAAAATGTGGCATTTATTCTTTGCGATTAGCCTAGAGCTGGGGGTAACTTTCCACATCAGACACAGATTCCTTTTTTCATGACTTGCTGAAATTAAGAGAGACTGTCAGTGTTGTCACAGCGTTGTCACAGGATAATGGTTCCCGACAGCTACAGATCTGCAAAGGCATTTTAAGGCAAATTAAATGTCAAGGCAAAATGCAGACATTTATTATCCAAGCAAGGGACTCAAATTCTCTGATAACATTCTGTTCCAATGATCTCTCACAATGACTTGATTTCTATTGATCCGACTATTGATGTACATCCAATCATTTTGGCCCTAGTCAAAGAGAGAATTTCTAGATATTTATCTAATATTAACAGATCTGTAGCTATGCAAATAATAGTGCAGATCAATATTCATGAAGAACAGCCAATAATTCCTACCTATACAAATTTGAGATCTTTTCAACCACTTGGTTATTTATCTACTTTCAAATTTTAACAAGTAGGAATGAAAAATTCCAAAAAGCAAAGCTAGAGATGGAATGACCCTTTTGATCAGAGTCCATCTCCCTGACCATGCAGGATTGTTCCTGACAGCACATTTCCCGCGCTTTGTCCAGACTCCAGTGGAGCCCTGGGAGTGCTTCCAAGGTCCGAGGGTCTTGGTTCACAGGCTGCTGAGGAGCTGGACAGACGATCTGGCAGGAAACAGCATAGGGTCCATCCGAAGTTTGTTGAAATTGAATTTTTCTGACCAGCTCTATATTTAATAATACACTTAAAAAAAGATGAACAGAGCCACAAAAACATGCACCTGGCTCAAATGAGTAACCCCATAATCTTGATATTGTGACCTTTGTTCTATTTCTTCCCTTCCCTGCCTTTTTGTTTGTTCATTATCCTCATTTGTGTTGTGTCTGATGCAAAGCCCATTTAATTCCGTCCCACGGACCTTCATGTTAATTGGATCAGAAGCTTATGTGTAAGCACCACACTGCACTTACTGCATCTTTATTTTTTTCTGTAAAGCATATACTGGCATTTTGGCCACTTAAGGTAATAAACTATATTATATTTTTGGTACTCAGGAATGAAGTTTTTGGAAGACTGCCCACTTCAACCACTAATTCCCTTATATCTGTTGGTGGGTGGTGTTGTCGGCAGTTTAAAGGTACTGTGCATTGTATATGAAAAATGTTTTACGTGTCAAGACTTTGACATTACAAAGTATATTTCAAGTGAGCTGTGTTCAGACAGGATACTTAATAATTTACATTAAATTCTTATGGTTAATTGAGAGCTAATGTCAAGGCAACTGCGTGTTATCACAGGATAATAATTCCTTCCTGTACCACAGAATAGGCACATTAATCTCCAAAGCAAGAGGCATTGCTCCTGTAGAAATGTTCTGCTACAATGATTTGATTTCCATTTTATCAAATGATAGCTCTAGAATGAATAAATGAATGTTAGCACAGGAAAGTAACAACTTCTCACTATACAGTACCATGACTGCCCTGCTGGTGCATTCAGGAGAACAAAGTGATTGTGTATCTCAGCCAATCAGAGAACATCTGAGCCATAAGAGGACAATGGCTTCTGGTTGGCCGAATTTTATTTCTTTTATCAATGAGGACAGGTGAACCAGGTAACAATCTCAATGGCTGGCACAGATGTAAGTGAGTAATGTAACATCACATGCTGCATGTAAATGATGCTAAAACTTTGTAAGGTTGGAAATCCTGTACTAGTGGTCTGATCTCCCTAGACATAGAGGTGAAGATTCTTGCCCTGAAGCCTCTCCAGGAATTAACTGAAACACTTAAATAATAGCTAGGTTAAAACAGGTAGCTTTATTTAGTCAACAGGACGTAACAATCAGAGTCAGCATCTGTTCTGAAATGTATCTGCCCCTGCTTTGGAGGCTGACCGGAGAGGAACTCAGCTGTCAATGAGCCTTATTCACCTTGCCCTGCACTGTATGTAGTTATTCCCACCAATGCAAAGTGGGCATAAAATACTACCAAATCAGAACGGTTGCATTTCACACACTCCATGCACTCACTTTGCACTGGTGGAAATAACTACACCAGGTGCAGGGCAATAATGAATCAGGCTCTATCTCTTCTAACAATCCCCCCAACTCCTCAGACCCTGCTCCTTCTCTTGAGGAGACACAAACTGAACAAAAAAAATAGTGAAGCTGTTTCTCTGGTCTGAGCTATTCTACAAGTCTCCTTGTGCCAGTGTGTGGTTGTCTGACAGGGTTGTCCTGGTAGTTGGATGACATCCCAGGTAATGATGGAGACTGTAATGCTGTAACACAATCTATAACCATGTAGGGCCCTCTACACTGCAAACAAAAACCCATGGCAGACACCCCAACTATGTCACAAAGTTGCTTGCTAGCACAGGTACGGTTGTCGTGTAAAGAGAGACTATGGTATGGTATTCCCAATTAACTATTCCATTTAGTCTCCCTCACTTTTCCAGGGAGAATCTGATTGAGGTAGGAGTCCCCTGCTGTGAGAAACTAATGTTCCAGGCAAAGGAAGCCTCTCTCCTGAAGTCAAGGCTGCCAGGCTCTTACCTGAGAACAGTAGCATTGCATGCTGCTACACTCCCCTTATGTATGTCTCTTGCCCCTTTTTTGTGCCAGGATCAATGAAGAGGGAACAGGCAGAGAACCCTCTTGCTAAGAGGTCTCTACACACCCTACACTTGCCCAACATAGATTCAGTATGTGGTCCCACTAATGAGAAATGAATAGGGGCTGTGGTCAGTATCTTCAGCAAAATAAGTGAATGGGAAAAAGAAAGTACTTAAGCTTGTTAGAAATCATTTGCTGTGCATGAATTCCACCAGTTAAATGCTCCGTCATTTGATTGCTCAGCTGGACTTTCCTGCAGCGATAGCATAATCAGAAGGTTAGATTAATAACAGCTAAGTTTTCCTTTGGGAAAATTAAATCGGAACGGGGAGTTTTTCACTGTAATGAACTGAGACCCTCATCAACAATGCTGACTTCCACAATTTGATATGATTGCTTGACACTCTCCTAATATTGTTGACCAGAGATTAATAAATATTTTAATTAGTAATAAAATTGTGTTATCCATTAGTGATTAGCCTGTCATCAATTCTCATTAAAAATGACCCTATACATGGGTCCAATGCTGCTCGTACTGAAGTCAGTCAGGGCTCTGCCTTTGGCTTCATTAGAAGCAGGATTGGGCCTATATTTTGTAATGTGGTGACCTACTTGATTTTAATAATTTGATTAGAATAGTTCATGTTTTAACATAGTCCCTCAATAGCACCTTGTATATCAGCTTAAATCCAGTTGGTTCAATTCCATCCTCAGTTATACTCATGCGTAAGAACATAAGAATGTCCATACTGGGTGAGACCAATGGTCCATTTAGCCCAGTATCCTCTCTTCCAACAGTGGCCAGTGACAGATGCTTCAGATCAAATGAACAGGGCAATATTGAGTGATCTATCCCTTGTCATCTAGTCCCAGCTTCTGGCAGTCAGAGGTTTAGAGACAGCCAGGGCATAGGGTTGCATCTCTGACCATCTTGGCTAATAGCCATAGATGGACCTTGCCAAGCTGTCCTGCAGTGGCTCAAGAGCATAAGTACCAACCTCAGGGTAGACTGTTAAGAACCAGGGCACAAACCTCAAATTGGTGGTGAATTCTATACTTGGGGCTCGTCTACACTACATAGTTAGGTCGACATAAGGCAGCTCATGTTGACCTAAGTATATCAGTGTCTACACTACAGCCTTCCTCCCACCAATGTAAGTGCCCTACTACACCAACATAATAACCCCACCTCAATGAGAAGCATAAGGCTTATGTCGGTGTAGTTAGGGTGATGCAGTGTCTGTGTTGTAGGCTGGAGCACCCACAGAAAAAAATTAACAGGTGCTCAGCACCCACTGGCACCAGCTTCCTCCAGCGCCTCCCATCTGCCGGCGGCCCTGCTGATCAACTCCTCCCCCTCCCACCCAGCATCTCCCACCCACCATGATCAGCTGTTTTGTGGCGTGCAGGAGGCTCTGGGAGGAAGTGGGAGGAGCAGGGAGCTCAGGGAAGGGGAGGCGGAATTGGGCAGGGCAGGGGTAGGAAGAGGTGGAGCGGGGACCCCTGCTGATCAACTCCTCCCCCTCCCACCCAGCATCTTCCACCCACCATGATCAGCTGTTTTACGGTGTGCAGGAGGCTCTGGGAGAAAGGGGGAGGAGCAGGGAGCTCAGGGAAGGAGGCGGAATTGGGCAGGGCAGGTGTAGGAAGAGGCGAGGCGGGGACTTGGGGGAAAGGGTGGGGAGGGGGTGAGGGTGGGGCCTGAGGTCGAGTGGAGTGGAGTGGAGTGGGAGCTTGGGGGAAGGGAGCAGATGGGGACAGGGCCTGGGGCAAAGTGGGGGGTTTACTACCCCTGGGCCTGGACGAAGCTGGCACCTATGTGCCACATTATTGTTTTAATTTTGCTGGATGCTTTTATAGGGGCCAGTCCTGACCATTCTGCGTCGTTCTTCAGAGGTGCTGGGTGCTCTCTGCTTTTGCTGAAGTCCATAAGAGGTGAGGGCTCAGCACCTCACAGAGTTGACCCCTTAAAGTCAGTGGCTCTGTTTATTCACTTTCTTTGTCTCTACAACATACAGGTGACTCTTCTGCTTTATGACTCCACCAGGATGCGGCAATTGCTTTCCAAATCTGTCGTGATTGATGATGACGACGATGATGAATATCCATGGCGGCAGAATGCTCACAAATACTACATCCATCTTACGCTCAGCCTCTTCCTCTTTATCTGGTTCATACTTGGGAACTATTGGGTGTTTTCTGTCTACCTGCCAAATTTCATTCCACCTTTCCACCAGCCCCAGGATTATTGTGATAAAACCCTGTACATTTTTGCTGTTGGAGTTCTTATCATTAGCCATACTGTGCTGTTTTTGCTTATCTTTTGTAGCTTCTGTATATATTGTTTTTCTAGGCAAAGATATGCTGCAGAAGATGATTAAAAGCCATAGAAACTAAACCACAGCTGTTAGGTAAAGGGTGTCCAATGAAAACCAAAAGGCAATAATTTACCAGTGTGTATGTATAATAGCAGCCAACTATACTGAGGAAATTGTGCAAGCCAGTGCCATCTGGCTCTCTTAATATAATACATCATAGTAATGTAAAATTTCTGCTATAGATGGCAAGCTGCTCTCCCGCTAACTTTTACATCCATTTTTTTAGGGGTTTCATTTGAAGTGTCGAAATCAGCTGAGAACTGCATACAGAAAACTCCTCTCAAACCTTATTCTTAGACCCTTAGGGATTCTGTTTTAGCGTAATACATTTTCCTCTCAGTTTGTATAGGTAGCATGTGGTCTACCGCCATGGTATCTGAGCACCTCAATATCCATTAGCCTTTTGAGGATGTATCATTGTCTCTATTTTATAGATGGGGAACTGAGGCGCAGAGAGATTCAGTGATGTAGCCAAGGTCACACAGGAAGCCAGGAACTGAACCCAGATCTCTTGACTATCAGTCTAGTGCCTCAACCACAAGATCATCCTTCCCTTCTGAGGAAAAAAGGGAAAGCAAAGTCTATGTGGGGCAACTTTACTTTCTCTATTTGTACAGTATAATTTAACAGCACCAAGGTAGCACAAAGAGTGTTTTAAAGTCCCCCTGATGAAGTGCATAGGGAAATTGACTATTTTAGTATTTTTGGTGTGTGACAATTTCAGAATGACGTGGGGCATGATATCAGTATTACAGATGAACGTGTTTACTTTGGCAGTGGATTGGTTGTGATTTCAGGGGGTCCTTTTGATTTGTTCCCCTTAATGATGTACATGTGTAAATCTATACTTAGTGGATGGATGTGATGACAGCAGAAGTATCCACTTTAGAAGCACCAGCATGCATGGAGGCAATTGTCCTGTGGGGTGTAATGAAACTAACTTATTATTGGTCCTGGTAGATGCTGTTTTTCTGTTGATTAATGCATGTGAAGTGCTCTTGCTGCTTTTGCTCTTACACAGTTACCTGTTAGTCGCTAAGGTGCCACAAGGACTCCTCATTGTTTTTGCTGATGCAGACTAACATGGCTACCACTCTGAAGCAGTTACCTTAGATGATCAAAGCAGAGTACTCCCTCTGCCTAGATTTCACACCTGTGCTCAAACATGCAGGCATTCAACAGCACCAAGATAACAAAATGTGGACATGCATTTTGGATGTCCTTTTTATTAAATACCATGCAACCAACAACCTCCCCTTGTACCACATAGAAATAATGCAAAATTAGGTTTTTGTAAATGAACCTCTGTTTGCGGTTCAAACTTTGAAATACCCCCTAGCTTATTCTGATCCGTTTAGCCATTCATTTGTGGGTCCAAGGCTGAACTTTGCTTCAAGTTTTAGGCAAGAGTTCTCCCTTCAGCCCTGAACACTCAACTAATAAAGTCAGTGGCAGTTGATTATGTGTCTTGGGGCACAACTGGGTCGTTATTGATTATAACTCAATCCATGGCACAAAGAAGCGCATGTTAGAAAATGATCACACGTCATTCCACAGAGTTTGATTTTCAATAGGAAGTGGGACAAGCGGCGCAACAGGCTACTAAGTGGCCGGGTAGTGAGTTGTTATTGAGGCTGCTCTCGCCCGGCTGCTGTGATTTATTCCATCAAGTCAGAGCTAAAGTTAGGATCAAGTGTAAAATTCTCCAGTCCATTATAGCCACCCGAAAGCAGCTCTAGTTTGACTGACTATGCTCAGGAGTGCACGGAATAGGGACACGTAACACTGCTGGCAGCACTGGAATCCCTTCCCCTGTTCCATACACTTAAGAGAGAACCAGCAGAGGAGTATGAGCCACACTTTTCCAAAAGTGTGTCAAGACTTCCTTCTCACCACACTCTCCACAGTCTTTCTGGGGGCATTTTACACTGCCTAGGCATCATTCCTGCCACGGATGGAGTACTAGAATTGCCCCCACCCCGCCACCCAAGTGCTCCACTGACTCATAGTTTTGGCCCTTGGATTCCAGTGCAGACAGATCTGTTCCATAAAACTCAGTTCATCCCATCTGAATAATTTCATCTTACATGTATAGCACTTTTCATTCATCAAGATCCCAAAGTGCTTTACAAATTTTACCGAAGCAGGAATCCCTTCACCCACTACTGAAGTGCAATCACCTCTGAGTCACACACAGCAGCTGTTTAACAGTGCACAACAACATTACACAAAATCTTATGACACGAAGTGAAGAAAAAAATCATATTCAATTGTCACTGCATTGGGAATTTAAAAAGGCAGAAGATAGTTACCCAATCTACATTCATAAGACAGAAGATTCCAGCGCTAACAGTTCCCAGCCTTGCAAAGTTTCCTAGGATCTTTAATGGCCACAAGTTATTAAGTCTCATTCAAAAGACAGTAGGACTGGTTCTCAACTGTCTTTCACTTTGGGCCTGATTCTTTAGCAGCTGGAACCTTTTGTGGTCATTTTACACCTTTGCAGAGTGAATGTAAAATGCTCCAAAATCAGACAAGTAGTGTTTTATGCTCAGCACAGGTGTTGCAGAGCAAGTGTGAATACTATCATCATTATGAGATGAGAATTCTGATTTGATAGTGGTTTGCACAGTCTTATCCAGAAATAAATGATTGCCCGCGGTGCAAGGTTTGCACATGAATGCCTCCAAAGCCGGGCTAGGGCACTGGTCCACTACTGAGTCAGATTTAAACATGCACAATCACCAACAGCCTTTCCTTCAGCATGCCGGGTTGTCCCATGTGGTCTCCCGACCAAGTATTAGCAAGGCCTAACCCTGCTTAGTTTATAACAGCTGTCAAGTTTGCAACCCAAAGCTGAATCACTGAAGACACAAAATACACCTTTTGTTCACATTTTGAATATTTTATAATTTAAGAGATAAAATTACAGTAGTTTGAAAATCAGCCATGTCCCTCTTTATCTGTAATTTCTTCTTGAAATGAAACAAAAAACGATTAGGCTAATTCTTTGGAACCAGCCAGCATTATGATTGCAGTAGAGGAAATCAGTTGCAATTGTGCTTCTTAAATCATCTTCTCTTCTTGAGAAATAATGTAGCTTTTAAAGGAAAAATATCCATGATTTCCATGGGCTAGAGATATCCTGTACGATATTAGTATTCATAGTACTGTGTGTTATGGAAATACACACAAACACACACATACACACACATTGTGGTGATATCCATGTGGTAAATTACATTTATCATATACTTTTGATCACCTCACCTTCACTCTGCCCACTAATCCACCTTCACTGGCATTACGCCTAACGTTCCAGAGCCCTGTGCAGCAGCTCCCAACAGCAGTATAACAATCTGCCAGATAAATGTTTCCTTATTTTCTCACAAATGTGGAATCCCATCCTCCTTGCACCCCCACTGCCCCATGAAGAGATGAACAGTGGACATAATTCAGTCCTGTAGCACATTTGAGGTCTGGCATTATGTTACCCCTTCCAGGTTTGAAACAGGAACTTTATACCATGGAAAAGGGATGATAGTAGATTTCCAGTGCAACACACAGCACTTGATCCAAGCCTTAAAGGTCTTAAGACATCAGACTTAAAAACCACATTATTAGTACGTTTAGAAAAACTATTTTAGGTTATTTCCAGAGCTGTCTAAAATGTATTAATTATCATTTTCCTCTCCCTCTGACGTGTGAACAGTTGGATTCATGTTCCAAATACCTTGGCTTTACAGGCAAAGAGATACAAAATAGAACCAATACAATTTTCAAAAACATTTCTAAAATAGATTTTCCATAAAATATTTTTAGTCCTACGGGTGCTGATGCAACTACTCCAAACATGCTGAGGTAGCCCTTGTGCCACAACACACTATCATATAGGCTCTGAATAGCACATCGTAATGGGGTGGGCTGCCCCTATACTGCATCTGAGAGCAAGCCTCCAAGTCCACAGACTCACACTAGTGCAGCTCGCACTAGCGTGCTAAAAATGGCTGTGCAGACCTTGCTCAGGCCCTCACGCTTGGGCTCTCGAGCCCACCCCCAGTCTTGAGAACCCGAGCTCTGTCATAAACCACAACGTTTACACACTATTTGTAGTGCGCAAGCATCAATCTGTGGACCAGGTCTGGGAGGCTTGCTTCCAGATGCAGTGTAGACATACTCTTGGGATTAGGGGCCAGCCAGCATTTTTCTGAGGCAGAGCCTGGTTAACAACAGGTTGGAGTCTAGCAGATTACAAGAGGTCAGGGGATTGCCTGGTAAGCACTTGATTCCTATAAAGACTGAAGGAGCTAAGCTGGAGAGCTGAGCTGCAGCAAGAACCAGACGTTGGTGTCTGTGGCAGGTGGGCCCCCAGGCAGATGGCCTGTGAGAGGACTAGGGACGAGTTGCTAAGTGCAGCGAGACTCTCCCAAGGAAGCCCCAGGGTCAGGGGAAAAGACCTGGTTTAGCTGTTGAATTTATGCTGAACTGTTTAACTGGGGGTTTTGCTGAAGGTTGTTGGTGCCATGAATACATGAAGCCCTGAGAAAAAGGGCCCGAAAGACTCTGGGGTGGCACTGGTTCTTTCCTGGATTGGGGAGCCAGGCCAGCAGCCTACAAGCATGGATTATGTCAATAATGTGCCAATATTAATACAAATTCTGTTCTCATGGCTTAAGACTCGTAATGGTCCTATAAAGTGGCAGTTAGCCATCTATTTCCTTTTGTGGGGTTAGCCTCAGCCCCATGCAAGACTGAGCCCTAAATGAGTCCACAAGGTTCAAGACAGCAGAGAATCAAGACCTCTGTTCTCCTTACTGAAGTAATGGAAGCAATGTACCGCGGACCCAATCTTTTATATTAGTGCTGCCTGTTTTTGCATACTGCATTGATACCTTATGATTTGCATGGATTTCAAATTAATATTTGGTAAATTGTAGTAATTTCAGAATTATAACACACCACACAAAAGAGCTGCTTTATTTCTTGTTGGGGTTTTGTTTTTTCTCAAATGTTGATGAAATAAAACTTTTTATAAATGTTTTGGTCTCACTCATAGTCTTGCACTGATTAAATTAAAGTAGTTATCCGAGGCCCAGCATCGTAGCATGTGGATTGCTCATGAACAGACACTGCAATGCATTTCTTTAGTTATTTTCACATGGGTGACAGCAGCCATATAAACTAAGGGCTGCATGTTGCCCTACTGATGTCAAGGGTAGTCATAAGTGTATGTAGGGTAGCATATGGGTCTAAATGGTAAAGATCAAGCCACAATATTCCACTCCACCGAGTTTTGACAGCTTCAGAAATAATAATGAACTATAGCAGAATTCTGAGTAAGCCAGTCATTATGCCTGGTATAGGATCTAATCCAAAGCCCAGTCAAGTCAATGGAAAGACTTTCATTGAGTTCATTTGACTTTGGATGAGAACCATAATGTGGAAAACTAACAGCAGTGACTATAAAACCTAGCAGAATGATCATATTGCTTGGGTCATGATGTTCTCTTTCTGTCCTCATGTCAAGTGTGTGTATTTGGGAGGGGGAGGGGATGTGTCCCCCTCCCAGCTCCATTACTGACCTGCCCACTCCTCCTTCAGCCCAACAGTACTGCTCCCTGTCCCCCCATACACTCCCAGATCCACATAGCACTCTTCATGGGAATCAGAGGGCATTGCTGCAGAAACAGCTGGCCCCCTTTTCTGCATGGGAGCAGTAGGATCTATAAACTGAGGGTTCCCTCTGAAGGCAGATCGTGGAAATTGATTGGCCCCTCTGTAATATATGATGATTTTTTATGGAAAAAGAAAGGTAGGGTGGGGAGGAACGAAGATAACTAAAGGAAATATCAGTACAGCGAAATTCTAATGAGGGGAAAGTACTAACTACCGATATGACAATATAATATGTGTTCGAGGTGATGTCTAATTTACTGAATTCAAAATCATTTTTTAATAATAGGAATTAAAATATTGAGGCTTTATAGCCTAAAAATGTATTTTTCTAAGATGAAAATAAACTACTCAGCTTATTCTTTATAAAGGATACTTTATACTATATAAAGAGATACACAAAAACGTATATGCAATTAGGAGATGGGTTTATGAGAAGATTTCCACTCTTCCTGCTGTAATAGTAGGGGTTTCATCCTACTTGCACAGAAGTAGCAAAAGTCCCATTGACTTCAGTCAGAGCAGGACTGAGTCTTAGCAGGCACTCTCATCATGAGATAGTATCCGATCTTGAGAGGTGATCCAGGCCCTTGACTCCCATAGAGGTTAATAGGAGATGAAAGCCCACAAAATCTTACTGGATCCAACCCATATTTCCGATGAAGAAATGTAACAAAATCCTATTCTAAGAAAAGTGTGGCTTGATTGTCACTGACCATGAGAGAAATTTCTGGGAAGATTAGATTATCAAAAATTGACTTGCCTGTGTCTCTTTACATGTTTCCTGTATCAGCTGGAATGACTGAAAGAAAAGAAAGAGAGGAGGCTGTCATAGGAGGGGCTGACTAAATTGACAGCACCCCATCACATGAATTCCTAATGAATAAAGAGCCTTTGTTCTGGGGAAATTCTGTCTATTCACTGGAAAGCAATGATGCTGACAGTTGCCACTGACAGATTTATCATTTTCTCTGCTGTCTAAGCCCTAAACAAAGAAAATGTTCTGCTGTTCAAAACACATCATGTGTTTCAAGAGTCAAGTGTTTTGGCCTATGCATCTCTTCCTGCACTATCATAAGCAGTTCAGCCTTATTCACAAGGCTCCACGGCTTGGCCATGCCTCTTCTATCCATGTACCAGATTCTCTGCCTCCGCTCTTGCAAAGAGAAGTGGTAAGTGCCTCCCCGCAAGTTGCTGACAGACTTCCACTGAATCCATTGAACACAAGACTAGTTATATGGCCTTGAGTGACATGCAAGCAGTCGATTATGATATTGAAAAAGCAGCCTTCCTAGGTTGATTGTGGCTGGCTACAGAACAGTTCAGACAGATGTTTTGAGTGGCAAGGTGGTCGGACACGACTGAGGACCTTCACCCCAAAATTACCAGATTTGGCTGCTAGGTGGCTGAAACCAAGTGACTGAGGAGGTCATGGCCTCTTATTTTGGAGCAACTATTACAGAGTCTCGTTGAGGGCAACTAAGATTTGGGTGCATAAACAGCAACCTACCACCAAATTCATGGAGGAATTTATGGTGGAGGGTACCCCTAACAACATTACCCATCCATTTCAAGCACACAACCCAGGAAGGAAAGGCAGGGAGTCCTCAATGGTCAAGGAAAAGAAGAGAGAGGATAAGAAGGAAACCCTGCCCATGTGGTGACAAATCATGTGCTACCTGTGTGGGGGTGCAGGACATTTGAAAAGACTGTCCCTATATGGATTGTAATTTGCTGAGTTCTGCGGGTGGACAGAAAACCTTGGAGGCCAGGCAAAATAGACATCCACCATCTTTGTGAGACTGGGGCATCGATGAGGGATGGGCCTGATAGACTCCACTGCAGGATGCTTGTTGGTCAGGAAAATATGGGTGAAGCCCTATTGCATGGTGCTGGGAGAAAAACTAAGACTGATGTGTATTCATAGGGAGAAGCAAACCTATCCAGTAGCCAGAGTACCTTGGAGATTAGGGGAACATTTAATTGGAAGCATGTGGGGGCAATCAAGACCTTCCCCCAATCAGTATTAATTGCAATGGATGGGAACCCTTTTCTTTTAAGGAAGGGGAAGAACACCTGGAAACCCAAACGATTAGAAAGGCAGGACTGGAACAGGAAAGGTGTCAAATAATAAGACAGGAAGCAAAAGGGAAGCTAGAGAATGAAGATCATGGTATTCTAGACAGTGGACAAGTCACAAACCCTGGGGAGGACCCCAGGAGGAGAATGAAAAGGGGGTAAATGTAGAACAAAATGTGGCAGGTAAGGAAGGCATAATGGGAAACAAAAATTTTGAGGGCCTGAGGGACTCAGGACAAGAACAAGTGGAGGTGGACTTTGAAAGTAACCTGGGTGAAATAGGAGGAAAGAAGACTTCACAAGCAGAGGAGTCCCATGGGGTATAAGGTTGCCCCTGCTTGGTGTGAGAACAGGTGGGCAGGAACAGAGAGGTGGGGGTTACCCCTCTATCAGAGACTGCATCTTTTGCGGATGGAAGATGGAGGAGGCCTCCACAGAAGTTCCGGAGAGCTAGCAGAAAGAAGACTTGACCATGAGAGGGGACAGTAACTTCCAGAGGAAAGGTTTCAGAGTAGCAGCCGTGTTAGTCTGTATTCTCAGAAAGAAAAGGAGTACTTGTGGCACCTTAGAGACTAACAAATTTATTTGAGCATAAGCTTTTGTGAGCTACAGCTCACTTCATCGGATGCGTAGAGCCTGAGGGAGGAAAGAAAAAACCCTGGTAGAGGAAAAGAAAAGGGAGGAGGTGTGTGACAGAGTGTGAATGGTCTAGGCTGACTCACCACTCTGTGCAGTTTGCAAACAACCTCACCTAGGCCAAACTGACAAGATAATTGATTAAGCATGGGGTGATTAACCAATTACCAAGGTGATTCACAAAAAGAAATGGAGTACTTGTGGCACCTTAGAGACTAACCAATTTATTTGAGCATGAGCTTTCGTGAGCTACAGCTCACTTCATCAGATGCATACTGTGGAAACTGCAGCAGACTTTATATATACACAGAGAATATGAAACAATACCTCCTCCCACCCCACTGTCCTGCTGGTAATAGCTTATCTAAAGTAATCGTCAGGTTAGGCCATTTCCAGCACAAATCCAGGTTTTCTCACCCTCCACCCCCCCACACAAATTCACTCTCCTGCTGGTGATAGCCCATCCAAAGTGACAACTCTTTACACAATGTGCATGATAATGAAGTTAGGCCATTTCCTGCACAAATCCAGGTTCTCTCACTCCCTCACCCCCCTCCAAAAACCCACCCCCATACACACACAGACTCACTCTCCTGCTGGTAATAGCTCGTCCAAACTGACCACTCTCCAAGTTTAAATCCAAGTTAAACCAGAACATCTGGGGGGGTAGGAAAAAACAAGAGGAAATAGGCTACCTTGCATAATGACTTAGCCACTCCCAGTCTCTATTTAAGCCTAAATTAATAGTATCCAATTTGCAAATGAATTCCAATTCAGCAGTTTCTCGCTGGAGTCTGGATTTGAAGTTTTTTTGTTTTAAGATAGCGACCTTCATGTCTGTGATTGCGTGACCAGAGAGATTGAAGTGTTCTCCGACTGGTTTATGAATGTTATAATTCTTGACATCTGATTTGTGTCCATAAGGTGATTCAGCTTGTCAGCTGGAAACAGTTGAGTGGCAGGAAGAAACAGTAGGGAAAGGGAAGGAAGGGCTAGAGGAGCCCAAGATCTCAGAGAGGTGGTGAGAGGTTTCTCTCTCTCACCCACCCTGTGCCATGGCAGTAGGTAAAGACTTGGGGGCAAGTTTTATGCTGTGGGGAACAAAGCACATTGTAAATAAAGCACTTAGTGTCGAACTAGCCACTGGTGTGCATAAGGACTGTTTGCAGTCAGAATCTAGGGTGAGGGAACTCTGGCTTGTGACACAGATGTTCTCAGCAAACAGGTCTTTGTCACCTCTTGCATGAAGTTCATGTCTTGCTTATGGATGCAAAAATGTCTTTGTGCTGAGACAAAGCTCAGGATCTATCAAATCCTGTGTACTACCTGTATTGCCATAAGGGTCAGAAACCTGGGCCATCCTACAGGCAGACTCGAAGTGGCTAAAGTCATTCCATATGCACTGAGTATAAAGCAGGTTTCAGAATAACAGCCGTGTTAGTCTGTATTCGCAAAAAGAAAAGGAGTACTTGTGGCACCTTAGAGACTAACCAATTTATTTGAGCATGAGCTTTCGTGAGCTACAGCTCACTTCATCGGATGCCAATGAAGTGAGCTGTAGCTCACGAAAGCTCATGCTCAAATAAATTGGTTAGTCTCTAAGGTGCCACAAGTACTCCTTTTCTTTTTGAGTATAAAGCAGTTAGACTTTATGCAAAGTGTCACAATCTTGCAGAGATCCAGCCTCCCTTCAGCAGTTCATCATATCAAACAGCAGTACCTGCATGCTCTTCCGCCATGTCACCAGGATGGGCAAAAATACCCCAGCATACCATCTCAAACTCTCCATGGACATGCAAAGGGATGCCTGCCCTGACCCTACCTGGCACTGCCCTGGGGCTGCCCCAGAGATTCTTGGATTCATACTATTGAGCCAGATCTTGGAACTTCGCTACATGACATACGGTGAAACACCATCACCCATAGTCACTCTGGCTGGTGCAATGGTCCTTAGTAGACTGTGTGTGTATCACCCCTCCCCAGCTCCCCAGCACAGGACATGCACTGGTTTCTAATTTGGCCTTAAATAGTATTTGCAATGAATAGAAACAGAAAGCAAATAATGAGTCACAATGTTTGAAACTCAAAAAAAAAAAAAAAAAAAAAAAAAGTCTAGTTATAAAGTATCCATCCATTTGAGTAAAGTATAAGATTTAGCATCCAATCCTGCAGGCAATGTGCAGAGAGAACCTTTCACTGATGCCAATGGAAATGTTGCCTATGAGAGTAAGGCAGGTCAGGCCCTTTACTAGCAGAAGCCAGCTCTTGTTACAGTCATATTCTTGCTTTCTTTTGGCACAATACCAATATTGCTAATCCAAGCATTGCAATGAAGTAGCAAAGGGCTCTCATTTAATCTCAACAATCTCCAGTTTGGGGAATAACAAGACAAGAGTGAAGCTTTGTGATATGTTGAGAACACTGAACTCTCTCAGGTGCTAGAAAACCCTTTCAGATTCTAGAAGGTGCTGAGTAATTTGGCAATGCAAAGCAATGCTGGGTGAAGAAAGCTGAAATGATGCTGTTAAAAATAAAAATAGTAACAGAGTTCAAGGCCCAAGTGTTTATCAGTTAGCGTGTCTAAACTATTGTGTAAAATATGCTGGGGGATTTTTGCACATGAATTGGGATTCCACCCATGCAAAGGTAAGTACAAGCATGAATTCCTATGTTGTGCACCCACATTTACTGCATGCACACTTCTATTTCCAAAAACTCTGTAAAGCGATGTAAGCAGCTTCTGAATGAGCTCTGCCCTGGCATCTAGTGATGCACTGGAGATAAAGACGTCAGGAGCACCATGTTTGCATAGCCATGACTATTCTGCCCACGTGCGCAGCATGATGGAGCTGCTTTCCAAAATAATCAGCAGAACTGTTCTTAGCATGCCCCAATTTAGAGGGGTCACCCTAAACTGAACATCATTTGCTAAGTAGTGGGCAGAGATGCCAAACTCCAGTGAAGATTTGGGGGTGGGGAATAGGGACAGGTATAGTTGTTTCTGGCCAGTAGTGTAGGCTCTACCTAAGGAGTCCTAGATATCATTTGACCTTCCCCTTTCTAGCACTTAAAGAGAGAGCAGATTAGACTCAGTGCTTGTGAGTGGGGAAGTGCTGCCTTTTAGAGGCACCCAGGGCTGGTGTTACGTTTTCCTAGATTACTGGGTGAGGAGGGCTCAAGCTGGTTCTGTTTGTATTGTTAAGAGGAATTCCTAGATATTGAATCCAGCCCTTACTGCTGTCAACTTCACCTGGCAGAAGGGTTACATGTACATTTGTTCAAGGGGAAAGGCTAATCCCAAAGTACTGATGTTAAATACTAAAATTCGATTGTCTTCAGAATATTTCTTGTAGAATTTCCTCATGTCCCAGTGAGCCAGGAGCTCACCATCTTTCATTCAAATCCCTCCTTACAACTCATATCTTCCTTGAAGCCCACAGTGCTAAATCATGTCAGTAAAATGCTGTCAGCACCCATTATTATTTAAAAACAAAACCCTTCTAAGCTAGTCCCATCCTTTGGGTGTCCGAATGTATTTTTGTGTCTGATATTTCAATATTCATGGACAGATTCTACTATCCTTACGAGGGGCAGCTCTACCAATTTTGCCACCTGAAGCAGTCGCCGCCGAATTGCCACCACCGCAAAAGCGGCGGAGCTGCGGCCACAAGCCACCATGGCGGGAAGAGCGGCAGAGCTGCCGCCGAATTGCCGCTGAGGGACACGGACTGCTGCCCCATTCTAAATGCCGCCCCAAGCACCTGCTTGGAAAGCTGGTGACTGGAGCCGGCCCTGATCCTTACTCCTATTGATTAGTACCTTGGTCCTAAATTAGCCAGAGTCTCATTGATTATGTTCTCAATGTTTTAACCTGCAGCGTGTTACATGTAGGCAGATCCCTGCATCTGCACAGAGACCCGTTGACTTCAAAGCGGCTCTGCATGGGCACAGGTATATATACCTGCATACTGCAGGATCAGGGACTCAGACTGCAATCTCCTCAGAGGAAGGATCATTACTTCACTTGTGTCTTATATTGAACCAAGCACACTTTCAGTGCTTAACAAGTAATAATAAGAAAATTAATAAGAATAGTTAATAATAAGGGGAAATAAAACACCAACAGATTTGTCAAATTTCCTTAAAGAAAGTTCTGGGTTTTTTCCCCTGCTAGTGTTCTTTGCTCTTAAGCTGTATTCTCCTCTAAGAATTCAAATAACTCTACCTAAGTAAACAGCTGTGGTATGTAACTTTTTTCCAGTATATTGTTAACCACTGATGGTTACAAAAGTCCAGAATAACAAATTTTTTTAACTAGCGTTAAAATGTGGCACACCATGGGAGCTTTCTGATCGGATGCTAATGTAAGTAAAGCCCAGGTAATGCTCTGTTTTCCTTGTGTTAAAAATTCCCATTCACATAATGTCAGTATGGCACCCCAGGCTGTACAATTTTGCTTATTGAGCTCCATAAGTTACTGTCATATAGCCTTCCTTTTATATCTTACAATTACATAGCTATAGGCAGAGCTTATTGTGCCACCTATAGTTAAGGCCCATGCAACCTTAATTTGTCCCTGTGTGCATATCATATAATCATATAGAAGACTGGAAGGGACCTCGAGAGGTCATCTAGTTCCATCCCCTGCACTCATGGCAGAACTAAGTATTATCTAAACCACGCCTGACAGGTGTTTGTCTAAACTGCTCTTTAAAATCCCCAATGATGGAGATTCCACAACCTCCCTGGGCAATTTATTCCAGTGTTAACCACCCTGATGGTTAGGAAGTTTTTCCTAATGTCCAACCTAAACTGACTTTGCTGCAGTTTAAGCCCATTGCTCCTTGTCCTATCCTCAGAGGTTAATGAGAATAATTTTTCTCCCTCCTCCTTGTAACAACCTTTTATGTATCTGAAAACTGTTATCATGTCCAGGGGCAGATTAGTGTTTTGTGGGGCCCTTGGGCCAGAGCAAGTGGAGGCCCCTCCCTACCCCTTCTGCCTGCAGTCCCCCCGGCCCCTCTCCCAGCATTCCTTGCCCCACTCCGCTCACCCGGTGCTCCCGCTGGGGTGCCCCCGGGCTCCAACCCTGCTCCTTGGTTGGGGCGCTGGGTGGATGGGCAGAGCAGGGCGAGACCCTGTGCCCCGACCCCACTCCCTGGCATGAGAATGATGTTTGTGTAGATTTGTTCCTGTGCTTCTTCAGGGAGTTTCTTGAGCAGATGGTGCAGTTTCTTTTGGTACCCCTCAGTGGGATCAGAGAGTAATGGCCTGTAGCATGTGGTGTCTCAATGAGAAACCGCAGAACTGGAATTAATTTGCAAAGTTGACACCATCAAATTAGGCCTGAATAAAGACTGGGAGTGGCTGGGTCACTACAAAAAATAATTTCCCCTCTGTTGATACTCACACCTTCTTGTCAACTGCTGGGAATGGGCCACATCCACCTTGATTGAATTGGCCTCGTTAGCACTACAAAAAGTAATTTTCCCTCTGTTCATATTCACCCCTTTTTGTCAATTGTTGGGAATGGGCCACACCCACCGTAATTGAATTGGCCTCATTAGCACTGAACCCCCAACTGGTAAAGCAAGTCCCATCTTTTCATGTGCTGTATATTTATACCTGCTTACTGTATTTTCCACTCCATGCATCTGATGAAGTGGGTTATATCCCACAAAAGCTTATGCCCAAATAAATTTGTTAGTCTCTAAGGTGCCACAAGGATGCCTCATTGTTTTTACTCATCAAATAGCAAAACACATTGCCTAAGTATCTTTGGCTAAATAGTACTTTAAAGGGAAAAAACCAAAAGCACCCTAGAGGGAAAATCCATGCTAACCATAATGTAGACTCGCTATGTAGCTTGGGAGGTCATTCCCCAGTGCCAGGAATGGGGACCTGCTATTACAACGGCTAGCAACTGTGTCAAAAGCCACAGAGGGTGCTGTGGAACAGCCGGGGAGATCTCCCAGCAAGAAGCCCAGCTGATTGTTACTGAGTCCTCCCAAGGTTGCGCTAGCCAGAGAGGTGGCTCGGCCATGTCAGGGCCCACCGCAGCTGCGCGCTGCTTGCTTAGAGCCTTGTAAATGCATGGGTATCCGCTTTATATCAGTGGACCATTTCTGTAGATAGCTCCGTGGATGCGGATACAAATTTTGTATCCGTGCAGGGCTCTGATAGTAAGAGATGGGTGGGCAGCTGTAAGGAACCGAGGCATGGATCTTCCACTTGCCCTGGGCGCGAGGCCTGGGGGGCAGGGACATTGGGCGGGGGGCTGCTTCGGCCCCAAGCCCAGGGCAGATGGAAGGTCTGCTGTGGCTTCCTACAGCTGCCTGCCCAGCGCTTACCATGGCCAGGCTGAAGCTCCCAGCTGCCCCTCCCGCCAGCCAGAGCTGGGGAGAGCTGCCCTGGCAGCTGTGGGGAGCCTGGGTCCCTCCACCTGCCCTGGGCGGAGGGGCTGGGACACTGGGCAGAGAGGACACTGGGGGGCAGGGACACTGGACAAGGGGGACACTGGGGGGCAGGGATACGGGCCGGGGGCTGCTTGGGCTCCCTGCCCAGAGCAAGCGGTGGAGGGTCTTCTGGGGCTCCACACAGCTACCCGCCTGGCTCTCCCCGAACAGGCTCCGATGGGGGTGATGCCTCGGAGCCTCAGCCCGGCCCGCACCGTAGAGCCCTGCAAATCCGCGGATATCAGCGGAGATTTGTACGTAATTTTTGCGGCTCGCGGATGGGATGCGGAGACATGTGTGTATCCGCGCAGGGGTCTCTGCCTGTCCAGAATACACGAGCCCTCAGCGACAAGACCCCACCGCCGCCGCGCCAAAAAGTGCTGGACAGCGGCAGTGCAGGCTGCGGGCTCCCGCAGAGAGCTGCGGGTGTAGTGAAGGATACTGCTCCGCGTAGGAATTTCCTACCAGTAGCACTTATCGATACGTTTAGATTGTAAGAAACTGCGATTGTATTAAACTGCTACCGGATGTAGCAAATGCCTACAGATAGCAGTTTCTTGCACTATAGTATATGTGAAATTGCTACATGTAGAAATGTAACTCTGTAGCAGTTAGCGATACGTATAGATTGTAAGAAATAGCTTTTGTAAAAAGCTACTTTATTTGTACATGCTTGAAAACTGTTATCATATTTCAAACTGCCCTCATAAGTCATGTTTTCTAGACCTTAAATTTTCACAAACGTTATAAGTGTACTCTCCATGCCATTAGCTAGGTCATGTTTTCTACACCTTAAATTTATAAGTGTACTCTCTATGCCATTATCTCAATCGTTAAGGTTTTGAACAGAAACATATCCAGAACTGATCCCTGGAGAACCCCACTCGTTATGCCCATCTTATTTATCGTTATGTCCATCTAGGTTTCATTTCCTCATAGTTTGTTTACGAGGTCGGGGAGACAGTCTCAAAAGCCTTACTGAAGGCAAGATATACCACATCTACTGCTTGTAGGCTTTTTAAAGCGGTAAAGAAAGCGATCAGGTTGGTTTCACATGTGAGACTGCTTGAACTACCCCCCCCCTTTTTTTTTTTTTAGCAAAGTTGGACCTGTGGCTGCAGCAAACTAGAGGGATGTGCTGGCTGTGAGACGGCAATGGGATGACGCTAATTCCTACCGCCAGCGCCTTCTCCCCCCCGCGGGGATGTCAGACCTTCTATCTGCAGGAATCCGCTACCTCGGGTGGCCCGAGCGACCTCTTACCGCTAGCAGCCCCCCAGAGCTGCCAAGGGCCCGACCGGCTCGGCCCGGGCGTCTCCCGGCCCCAGTGGCTTATCTAACCCCGGGGGCGGGGCGGCGCTTACACAACAGCCGGGCGGCGGCGGCGGCGGCGGTAGCGGCGCCATGTCCTGGTACCGGAACACCGTGTGGTTCCTGAAGGGGCTGCGGGAGTACACCAGGTACCGGCCGCTGGGGGGCGGGAGATCCGGCCCGCCGGCCCCCGAGCTCTGGCGGGGGCTGCCCGAGCAGGGGGCTCCCGCTGCCCGCGGGCGGGCGGGCGCGCCGGGCTCCTGGGGGGGGGGCTGTGGCCGGCCCCCCGCCCTCGGGCTCTGTACCCTGAGGCCGCCGCAACTGGGGGCGGGGCCCGCTTGAGCGCCCTGGCGCGTGGCTGGTTGCGAGCCCGTGGCCTCTGCAGCCTTGGTAGGCAAAGCTGCCCCATGGGGTCTCCTCTCCCTCGCCGTGCCCTGAGCCGTCGGGCGGGTTTGGCCGCTTGTCTTCCGCGGGGGCACGCCTCTGTCAGAGGCACCGAGGCAGCCAGGCCGGCTCGGGCTGGGTCTGGCTCTTCAGCGGAGCAGGTCTCGGTTTTTGGCGCGGGGGTTCAGCTGCCGAAACCCTGCGGAGGGCGACCCGGGCGCGACCGAGCACAGAGCAGGCCCGCAGCCGCGAAGGTCTGTGGCTTGGCTGCTGGGCGCACGTGACGGCAGCGGGGCTCCCCGCCGTGCCTGCGAAACCCTTCGGCAGCCCGGGGGTCTCTTCCCCCATCGGCCCAGGCGCGCGCTGCCCCCCGGGCCCGGGCAGCGAGCCACGTGACAAAGAGCCCCTGGCAAAGCCGTGGCGCTTGGCAGCTCCTTCCCCTAGCCCTTTACCCCACCCAGATAGATAATGACTTTATGGGCAGGCTGCGGAGCAGATGTTGCCTGGGGGGTAAGGTGACCAGATAGCAACTGTGGGGAAAAAATGGGACAGGGGGTGGGCGGGGTAATAGGCGCCTATATAAGAAAATGTCCCCCAAAATGGGACTGTCCCTATAAAAAACGGGACATCTGGTCACCCTACCGAGGGACTGCCCCCCTGGCTCAGACTGAGGGATATCTGCTGCAGGACCCTGTCTCTGACAGTGGCTAGTATCCGCTGCTTCAGAGGAAGGTGTAAGAACCTTGTAGTAGGCAGATATGGGATAATCTGCCCCTGATGTAGGTCTCTGCCTGATCTCTAATAAGAGATTGTCTTAAACCCTTAAATATGAGGTTTAATGTCCCATCTAACATGTTGGTTGCCATTCATTCCAGCTATCCATCTAAATGTTCAGTCCCTTGTCAAACCTTGTTGAGTTCTTGGCCTCAGTGCCTTTCCATGGCAACCAGTTCAATCACATTGTGTGAAAAAGCATTTCCTTTTATTGGTTTTTAATTTCCTACCTTGTAATTTATAAATATATCAGAGGGATAAATACTGGAGGGGGAGAGGAATTATTTAAGCTCAGCACCAATGTGGACACAAGAACAAATGGATATAAACTGTCCACAGGGAGGTTTAGACTTGAAATTAGACAAAGTTTTCTAACCATCAGTGGAGTGAAGTTTTGGAATAGCCTTCCAAGGGAAGCAGTGGGGGCAAAAGAGCTACCTGGCTTTAAGATTAAACTTGATAAGTTTATGGAGGAGATAGTATGATGGGATAACATGATTTTGGTAATTAATTGATCTTTAAATATTCATGGTAAATAGATCCCACCCCATCTAACATCCCATCACAGGCCATTAGGCCTGCGTTACCCAGGAAAGAATTTTCTGTAGTATCTGGCTGGTGAATCTTGCCCATATGCTCAGGGTTTAGCTGATTGCCATATCTGGGGTCGGGAAGGAATTTTCCTCCAGGGCAGATTGGAAGAGGCCCTGGAGGTTTTTCGCCTTCCTCTGTAGCATGGGGCACGGGTCACTTGCTGGAGGATTCTCTGCTCGTTGAAGTCTTTAAACCACGATTTGAGGACTTCAATAGCTCAGACATAGGGGAGAGGTTTTTTGCAGGAGTGGGTGGGTGAGATTCCGTGGCCTGCGTTGTGCAGGAGGTCAGACTAGATGATCATAATCGTCCCTTCTGACCTTAGTATCTATGAATTTCATTGAATGCCTCCTACCAGGGGTCAGGAAGGAATTTCCCCCCAGGTCAGATTGGCAGTGACCTGGAGGGGATTTCACCCTCCTCTGCAGAGTGTGGAAACAGGTGACTTGCCAGGGTTATCTGAGTAGATCTCATTTGATCATTTCCCTGCCATTGCAGGGACCTTGAGCGCTGGTGCACCTTGGTTCTACCTGTTCTCTGCCTGTGTCACATAGTAGTCTAATCTCTGGTGGGGATCATTTATTTTGGTCTCACTTTGGTGGTTGGATTTAGAGTATGGGTGCTGGGTGGTGTTGGGGGGCCTGTGAGATACAGGAGGTCAGACTGGATGATCTTGTGGTCCCTTCTGGCCTTAAATTCTGATTCTTGTTTTATTGTGTGTGTGTGTAACACACTCACATTGTAAAACCGATTTCCCAGCTGTGTATATTCTCCACATATTCTTGCTGATCAGTGCCTTTTAATGTTACATGGAAGACTCCTAGAGCAATAGATGGGGACTTGTTATATTTATTAGAAAGCTAAAGAAAATAAATAAGTAGTTAAACTGAGTCCAGGTAGTGGATTCCCTTTTTCCTTCTTCCACTGAAGACTTTGTATTTTTATGGATACAAAATATTCTGTCATTTACAAGTCTTTTAATTGATTTATTCAGGAGTGGCTATGACTCTGCATCCAAACACTTTGTTCCGGCAGACTTGGAGGTAAACGTAACTGGAAGATCCTTCATGATTACTGGAGCAAACAGTGGTATTGGCAAAGCAACTGCAACGGAGATAGCAAAGAGAGGTGAGATAAAGCAGTGGTTCTCAACCAGGGGTACATATACCCCCAGGGATACGCAGCGGTCTTCTAGGGGGTAGTCAACTCATCCAGATCAGGGTTTCTCAACCTGGGGATTATGAACCACTAGGGGGCACTGGACAGGTTTTGGGGGGGTCACAAGTGCGTGGCTGGCATTATGGGGAGGCAAGCAGGGCAATTGCCTGGGGCCCCACGCCACTGGGGGACCTGCAAAGCTAAGTTATGTGCTTCAGCCCTGAACAGCAGGGGCTTGGGCTTCAGGCTCTGAAAGGGGTACAGTAGTCTGGAAAGGCTGAGAACCACTGAGCTAAGCCAATGTTAACCTTTTGGGGATCTTTACCAGGGGGGATTTGATTTAAATCATGATTTAAATCACTGGTCATGAAGACTCGATTTAATCATGGATTTCTACATAAAAGTGCATTCTTGTTGGTTGTTATAACCTGAATAGATATAGATGTAGGCTTAATTTTTAGAAGGTACACACTATACATTTTTAAAGTGATTTATTTTGAAAACTTTTCATATTAGCTTTACAGCTATATCAGAAACCGAATGATTGGTTATTTCATTTACCAAAGGTAATTGAAGCAGATAGTTCACCTCCCAATGACTTCATAAATATCTCCAATTCAACAGGTTAATCATATTTGGAGGATTTTCTTGCCATGCTGTATTAGGAGGAGAACATCAACAGACAGACATTTTAAATTGTTTTATTTAACTAAAACAACAATGTTATGTATTCTGGATTTCTTTTCTTCAACAGCAAACATATAATTTCACAAAACAAGCATATTAAGTTTGAATTTAGTTAAACATTAAAGTTTTTTAAAATCAGGTTTGTTTTTGTTAAAATTGTTTAAAATAGTTAAATGAAACATTTAAAAAACAAATATTAAATTGACTGACAGCCAAGTCAACATGAGAAACTTAAAATATTGGCTTCTGCAGCTAACTCAGTCGTTTTCACCTTCATTTTCCTGTTTGTTCATAATCTGGAAAAGAAAAACAAGCTTTCCTGCTTTTTCAGGTCCCAAACGATTTCTCAGTTTGGAATGAATTAGTCCAAAGGAGGAAAATATTCTTTCTACGCCGGCAGAAGAAGCGACTGCTGTTAAAAGTGAGATTATCACTTCAACAGTCTCTGAATCCAAGTGCTTAAGTGACTTCCACCAGTTTGCTGGTGTGACTTTCTTGAAAACATCAGCAAACATATATTTCTTGAATAGGTCACCCTTAGCTCTGAAGTTTATTATGGTTGGCATTATGGAGGGATGATTGCTGGATGTCCATGTCATAGCTAACTCCTCTTCTTCAGCAGTTAAGGTCTGACCCTGGTACTGAGTATTGAGAATATTTGCAAGAAAATGAGCTGGAGATAGTGCATGTCCCATTTGGTTTTTTTAATGCTTGTAATTCAACTCCGTCGTTGCATATTTCTCTTTTTAAGATCTCACTCAGTTCCTTCCAAATTTCAACAGCGTCAGCAATAAAACAGCTATTTCCCTGCATTTTGTTCAAGGCTACAGAAATAGGTTTCAGGGTACTCAGCATGTGTTCCACATTTCTCTGAAGCCCAATGTTGAGAACTTTGGGTGTGACGGTGCCATCTATTTTTTCACGATGTTGTTCACAACAGGCCAGGTCTTGATTTAGTACTCAAAACAGTCCATTACTGAGTTCCATCGCACGTCTTGTGGGAGAGTTAGCTTGCTTTCTCGCACTTTTTTCAGAGCAGCTGCTGCAAAGTGGTTGATACAGAAGTATTTTGCAATTTCAACAACATTTGCCTTTATTTCTGGAACACTGAAGCCTTTGTCTAGGAGGTGCATCAAGTGAGCACTGCACCCATATGTTGTTAGCTTGGAACTCTCTTCTAAATTTCTTCTCATCTTGGATACATTTGTAGCATTGTCTGTGATCAAGCTGCGTACTAGACATTTGAATTTTTTTTCACAGTTTGTTATAGCTTTTACTGCTACTTCTTGTAAGTATTCTGCTGTGTGTGCAGTTCCTGATCTGTAAATTGTTTCTGTAAGGAAGGTATTCCCTTCTGTTGTCACAGAAGCACATACAACAAGATCATTGTGGACATTGCTCCATCCATCAAGACTCAGGTTAACAATTTCACCCTCTAGACCTTTTACACACTGCTCAATTTCTCTTTCGTACACTTTATCCAGCAGTTTGCCAGCAGCATCTGCTCTGTGGGGTGGACTGTATCCTGGTCTTAATGACTGAACCATGTTAATGAAGTGTGGATTCTCAATCATACGGAAAGGAGTTTGTTGCATGGAAGTTTAACTGGAAAAGTGTTCATCCTCCTGAACACAGGATTCTGTTTTTAAAAACATTCTAGCTCCCATCTTCAGGGGTAGGATGTTTCATATGAAACCCAGCTGTCTTCAGAGGGACATATTTGGGGTTTACGCACCTTGTATGGTTCTTCAGCAGATTCTACCATGAGAACTGGTCATGAAACAAAAGTAATGAGTGGAGGGCCTCCACAAATTGTATTGATAAACATGCAGTTGAGAAATATTATGGGGTGATGTCTAAAGGTCTCCATCATAAATCAAGACAACATTGTCCTAGGCACTGTACAGACACATAGTAAAGTAAGACAGTCACTGCCTCAAAGAATTTATAGTCTTAAAATGTGAGGAGACAACAGGTAGATAAGACCAACAAAAGGAGGGGAGGACAAGGTAACAGTGAGACAATTGCATTTGTACAGTAGTCAGCAGTAACTGCATAGCAACTGCCTTACTTGATTGCATGCAAAAAAATTTCAACTACTATTCTTATACCATGTTCCTACCCAAAGCTTGTGATTTGAGTGGGAACTAGCTATGGTCTAGTCTTTGGAAGGGATTAGATTTATCCCTAAGACTTTGAGAGGTCATAATGATCCTGTGGTGCTTACTTGAGAAAATATTTTTGCTTATAGAATGAAAAGAAGGAGCAGGTGTGCTTGGAGCTCTGTGTAGATTCTGTTCTCTGTGTTGCCTGAAGTCTTAACAGTTGCCTTACGTGTGACAGGAGAGCCTTAGGTGACTTCCACTGGATAAAGTGGTAATGTTTTGTACATATCAAAGGGATTAAGGATCCCTATAAGCAAATCATGGAATACAAATACACTTCAATTTTAGAAGTTTGTCCTGTAACCTAGTGTATGGTCAGCAGTCTGAGTGGATCCAGTTGCTGGGTACCGTGTGCTTCCAACCCAACTGGATCTATGTGGAGTCTAGTCACTATTTCTAGCTGTAAATATACTCCCAGGCTCAGACCTCATGTCTGATGCCCTTCCTGGGATGTGCGATGCTGCCTTCCAGCTGCCCTAGACCCTGAAACTGGAGTCACACCTCCCAAGCCCACAGTCACTTGAAACCCCCGCCCTCGGAGATCTACCTAGACTGTGGTCTCTCTGGACTGACTCATTTAACCCCTTCAAGGACAATATGGCAGGAAAGCAAGAACACAGACTTAGCAAAGGAATTTCTTAACCACGACTAAAGCACATGAATTAGATCTTTGAAAACAGCAAAAGTCCTGAGACACCCCCTCTCCCAGTCTGATCTTCCCCCTGTTGTTAGTCCATCGTTCGTCAGTGTTCCGGGCTGGGCAGTGTCTGTATTGCCCCCTCTGTCTTGCAAGTTCTCCTTTCATGTGGTGATTGTCAGCTCCCAGTACAGAGCAGAACTCTGCTCTTATATAGGGCCTCCTTCTCTGTACTCAAACTGAAGCTACATATCCACCAACCATGCTTGCCTCCCACTTGCAGGCCTCTGTGTAGAAAGGCCTTGTACTATGGGGATGCAGTAGTTGAGGCAATCAAAGTCAATAGCCCTAGATTGCAACTTTGATGACTTTCAGGGATGGCCTTCAGTGAGGTGTCAAACACTTTTCCTGAGAAGGTCAGCTATCTGGAGTGCAGCATAACAGGCTGCCCCAGGCAAGTCCAAATTGATGTGGTCACAGTGCCAATATTTCAACACAGGTACAAAATGGACTTGACAATTGAAAGACAAGATGGGTGAGGTAATATCTCTTTTTGGACCAACTTCTGTTGGTGAAAGAGTCAAGCTACGAGAGCTCTGTGTAACTTGAAAACTTGTCTCACCCAAGTATTTCGTCCAATAAAAGATTACCTCACCCATCTTGTCTCTCTAATATCCTGGGACCAACACGGCTACAACAACACTGCAAACAACTCACAGTTTGATGCAGTCATACCCCACCCTTTCCCTTTTTAAGCTGGTATGATTCCAGAGGTATTCCTCTTGGGATGTGTGGAAACTTGTATTTAAAAAAATCAAATACCATTTTGTTACTCTTACCTTTCCCCACACCCATTCACTTAACACCTAATTAACTGTGATTCTTATGGAATTCCACCAGGTGGCACACTTCATCTGGTTTGCCGAAATACAGAGAGAGCTGAAGAAGCTAAAAGAGAAATAACAACAGAAACTGGTAATCAGGTGAGTTTAGTATTGAGTTTTTTGTTAAGCACTTTGCCAACAGTAAGTCTTAGAAGATTTTATAAGTAGTTCTCTGCATTATCCCACCCACTTTCATCTTAATGGAGGGTCTGCAAGGACATCCTTCCCTATAAATGCTCTGTCAGAAGAGGACCATCTCCCCATAGGACGTTAACCTCCTTTTAGCATATTGGTCAAGTGTTACATAACTAGATAACTTCTACATAGGTTCCAGTGTGGGAAAAAACCTGCTACCTTGAGGGAATTGTTCAGAGGGGAAGAGGTATAGACCATTTCTCTAAGGTATCAGGAAAAGTTCTTTGAGTGTCAGTATTTATCTGTAATCCTACTCCCACACCTGTTAATGGGAATATATGCTCAGAAATCACCTCCAACCTTCTCTGCCAGCATGAGTGGACTCTCTTTTGGATAAAACCTTCTGTGCAGAAAATATGAAATCAATTTCAAGTCCTTTTAATCTGTGACTGAACAGTGTGATAAGGAAATCCTGAGCTGTCTTGTGCTAGGGAGCTAAAACCCAAAAGTAAAAAAAATCCGGTCACATGATTATTTCAGGGAAGCAGAATTAGAAGTTAGAAGGACCTCTTTTTGTTCTTTTTGTACAGCACCTAACAAATTGGACCATGACTAGGGTTCTAGTGCTGTGATACAAATAAAAATGAAAATCCTTTCTTCTGATTTTTCCAGCATCTCATCTGTCTCTCTTTCTGCTTGCATAATGAGTGTTTAAAGAAAAGATTTGGTAGAAGAGGAGGTCCTTTCTCAGTGACTATTTTCAGTCTTGCATAGAACACATACATATTATCTTGGAAATGCCTCATCATGGGATACATCATAAGATTACTTGTGGTGGTGGTTTTGAGACTGAAAGCTATTAAGGGATGAGGAGGGTTGGATTTTCCTCTAACATCATAAATGAAACTCCATTATGCTATGTGAAACATACATTTACAGACATTGTGTTGGCAAGGAATTTGCATATTAACTAATCAAAGTAAATTTAAAACACAGGACTTTTGATCTGCTAAGTAGAAAATATTTCAGAAGTTAAGGTTTGGTGGTATATAGACTTTACTTTCATCAAAAGTTTTCCCTTCATGTGCTCCATTCTCATTAGTGTTTTTATTACATGCCTACCACTTTAACATTGTTTTCAGAATAGTGGAGGATAGTCATGACGTGACTCTGAGTGTCACTTCTGAAAACTGCTGGTTGCTTATAGTTGTATATCAATTACTTTTTTATATAACAGTCCTCAAGTCCTCTTGTGCAAAACAATGTACCCAGCTGATCTTCTGTGATTCTGCTCTGGAAGAAGATTACAGCCTTTTCCATGTGCTTGACCATTACGTAACAGAGGTTTTAAAAATAACCTTATTTTAGGACGGTTTTGTTACTTATGAGAGCACCAACAGTCAACCCAATTCAGTTTAGGTCAGTGCTGTCCAAACTTTTCCTGTCGTGCTCATGTGCCCCCTTACCAGTAATGGAATCTGTCTGCCCCCTTCCCATTACTGCACAGCAAAGGCTTCCTCAGCAGAAGAGCATGGACTGAAGGCAGAGCTGGGGGTAGAACTGGGGCTGGGGGAGGAGCTGGGGCTAGAGGTGGAGTTGGTCTGGGGGCCAAGAGGGAATGAAGGCATAGAAGGGGCCGGAGAGGAGCTGTGGCTGGGGGTAGAGCGGGCCTGGCCAGTGCTCCCTTCCCACTGCCGTCGGGGCTGGCCCAGGCCCTGCTATGTGCCCCCTGAACATTCCTGCACACCCCACAGTTTGGGGACCACTGGTTCAGATTAAATTACACACACAAAACTAAGTTAAAAACACTATAGGTCAAGCATTCAAAGGTTAAGAAATGATAGTATTAAGGTTGCCTCTGCAACCTTAACTTGTTTTACCCGCTCCCCTCCCCCAAGAATATGCTTTGCAATAGTCTTTAATTACATTATTACACACTATTTTTTTTTCCCACAGGAGCCCTGCCTCATTCAGTGCACAGGGTGGATCTGCCCTGTGGATGAATTGGGATTGTGTAGTGGGGGAGATAGTTGTCTGTAGGAACCCTGCCTCATTTGTTGCTGAAGTTGTAAGTAGTAGAGGAGGTGGGGGATTGCAGGAATAGAAAGGATTGTTTTATAGTTTAGGCAGTTGAATGCCGCCATGGAGAGTTGGATTCTATCCCTGCCACACCGGTCCTGTATGATGCTGGGCAAGGAACTTGCAGTAAGTTTTTTGCCAGGTAGCCAGGGGTGTGTGTGGTTTTTTTTTTTTTTGTTCCTCATTTTTTGGGTGCTCAATTTGAGCCCCTTGAAAGTCTGACTTGCAGAAGGGCTGAGCACTTGTAGCTGCAGTTGGAGTCAATGGGAGCTGTATAAAGGGCTGTGTAATGCTTGGAAAAATCAAGTCCTAGGCATCTCATATCAGACACCCAAAATTAGTGGATGCTTTTAATCTTAATCTCTCTGCCTGCATCCCCTGTCTGTGCAATGGGGTCACTTTATAGGGGCAAGAAACTAATAATTCTGTCTTCAGAGCAGGGTTTGAACAGTGCGCTGTAGATAAGGCATGAGGCCCTACAGTCAATGATGAGGGTAAAACGCAATACGGAGTAGCTGCTCGTTCAGTGAGCACCATGTATCCTGTGCACTGAATGAGGGGGTACCGTGGAAAAGATAGTATGTGATCATGTAATTCCATATGTATCGTAATGCATACACAGAAGGAGGATGAATTAAGGTTGCACAAGCAACCTTAGTTCAGGCATTAATAACATTCTGTTAACATAGCTTTGTGTGTGTAATATCCTAGGTTGTTTTTTTTGTTTTTTGTTTTTAAACAAAGTGTGTGTGTGCCGGGGGGGGGGTGGAATTCCATGATGTGGTATCATATTGATACCTGTATGGGGCATCAGCAGGGCAGGAATGCTTAGCTCCATAGCACAGATCTCTGCTACTTGAGTTAGTGGAATAACTGATAGCAGTAGTGCGCTGTCCTCCTCTGTGTGGACCATCACCAGAAGGTAATGATGCATTTTGCCAGTGGGTTTCATAGATATTTGATGACAGTAGAGGAACATTGGGATTCTGGAATCTAGGATTCCATTCCAGGCTCTGGAGGGAGTGTTCTTAATAGTCACAGACCTTTCTGCCCCTGTTCTTCCCCAAAGGCATGACTTCGTCTGCACCATCCCTCCCAGCCCATTACTGTCCTGCTCCTTGCCCCATCCCAATCTCTTCACCTAGCTGGTTTCAACCTCCACCCCTCAGGCTTCTCCTCCCAGTTCCATTTTCCTTGCCCAGCCCATCTTTGTCTCCCTGTCAGAATCCCAGTCTCCACATCCCAGTCTTATTCTTACCCCCATGATCTAAGGTCAGTCCTCTCTGATGGAGACAGTCCCAGTTTTCTCAAAGGATTTAAAAAAAAAAAAAGTAAATGTTGTCTACAGTGTAACTTTTGGAGTTATTCACATGCAGATTCATAATTAGTAATGTAAAAATGATCAAATGGTAGCTTTCTCAGGAAGAACCCGTAGTCTTTGATACAGAGAAGAGGAAGGTTAGAACATGGGTGTCAGGCAATCTAGATTGTATTCTTGGCTCTGTCACAGACACTGTGTGACGTAGGGTAAGTCACTTAACCTCTCTCGTTCTCAGTCGTCATTTCTATAAAATGGAGAGAGTGAGACCTAGCTACATCTGTTTCAGGGGGTTGCGAGGCATAATTAGTTTATGCTTGTAAGGCACCACAAGATCTTTGAATGGAAGATGCTTTGCCAGTGCAATGCTGGAAGATCTAACATGTTTTATAGTAAGAATAGATTAGAGTTTGGAGGCTTATGTAATTGAGTTTTGTTGACTAGATGAATACACCTATTTTTATGTGTTCATGAAAGCATGCTGATAACTGCCATATGCATAGTTTGTGCACCATTTTGCAAGTTTTTCTGTATAATTTTGTCACCATGTTATTAGGGGCTAGAGTTAAATCACCAAACTGTGCATTGTGACCTCAGATGGCTTGGGTCAGGTCCTTGTGTGAGCATCTTTGCGTATAACTTCAGGAGCTAGTTTTAAATCCCATTTAGATGAAAATCAAGAGCACTGACTTTCCATATTGGTTGTAACATAATTCCTTTTTTCTTTTAGAGTATCTTTTTGCACATTCTGGATATGTCTAACCCCAAGGGAATTTGGGAGTTTGCTGAAAAATTCAAGACTGAACATAAGTTAAATGTTTTGGTAAGTTTGCAAGTTTAAATTGTGTACCTCTTTTGGAGTCTTTCATCTGTATCTCTCCATTTAATAGTCTAACCTCTCTAATTCTGCAGTCTTAATTTGTGTATAATTCTGTTGCAAAATAATCCACCTAGTCCACTTCTCTGATCTTGTCCAGCCCCTTTTCATATACATAGATTTCTCATCTTCTGTATCAAAGCTCCTTGTTGCAGCCTTCGGGGCCCTGCACACCTTCGCTTCTGCATACCTCTTTGCTCTCATTTCCTCTTTCACTCCACGGAAACAGCCTGGCAAATTCCCTTATTGTTCTACTCCCATTCTCCTGTCTGATGATTGGTTGGCACAGAGGAGACTAAAGGCAGAGGTGATGTCTAAAGCCCTAGTTTTGCACCAATGTCCATAAAGATGGATCCCGGCACAGAGCGCTTTTGACTTCCATAGAACTTTGCGTGAGTCTATCCAAATGGATGCAGTTGCAGGATCAGAGCCTAAATTAGTGCAATTTACCTGCCAAAGACCTGGAAGGTGGAGTGTGTTTGTGTGGAAGGTGAGGGCAGAGTACAGGAGTAAGTGGGTAGTGCCCCTAACCTGAAACCTTTTCATGCCCTCTTGTTAGCTCTTCCTCTTGCTCCTCATCCTTACTTCTGAATTTGAGAAGGAGGATGTAAGCAGTAAGGGGTGGCATGGAGGAAAGCAAAAAGATTAAAGAATAAGACACAAACTCATCAAAATGTGTACATGTCTGGTGGGAGACCGTGAGATCTTGTTGTCATCCTGGTCCTTCCTATCCATTTCTGGTTATTTTTATATCTTGACTTTACTAAAGCTTTTGATACTATCTCACATGACCTTCTCATAAACACACTAGGGAAATATCACCTAGATGGAGCTACTATAAGGTGGGTGCATAACTGGTTGGAAAACCATTCCCAGACAGTAGTTATCAGTGGTTCACAGTCATGCTGGAAGAGCATGATGAGTGGAGTCCCGCAGGGATCAGTTCTGGGTCCGGTTCTGTTCAATATCTTCAATGATTTAGATAATGACAGAGAGAGTGCACTTATAAAGTTTGCGGATGATACCAAGCTGGGAGGAGTTGCAAGTCCTTTTGAGGACAGGATTATGATTTAAAATGATCTGGATAAACAAGAGAAATGGTCTGAAGTAAATAGGATGAAATTCAATAAGGACAAATGCAAAGTACTCCACTTAGGAAGGAACAATCAGTTGCGCACACACAAAATGGGAAATGACTGCCTAGGAAGGAGAACTGTGGAACGGAATCTGGGGGTCATAGTGGAGCACAAGCTGAATGACTCAACAGTATAATGCTGTTGCCAAAAAAGCAAACATCATTCTGGGATGTATCAGCAGGAATGTCGTAAGCAAGATACAAGAAGTAATTCTTCCGCTCTGCTCTGCGCTGATTAGGCCTCAGTTATAGTATTGTGTCCAGTTCTGGGTGCCACATTTCAGCAAAGATGTAGACAACTTGGAGACGGTCCAGAGAAGAGCAACAAAAATGATTAGAGGTCTAGAAAACATGACCTATGAGGGAAGATTGAAAAAATTAGGTTTGTTTATTCTGGAAAAGAGAAGCCTGAGAGGGGACATAATGGTTTTCAAGTACATAAAAGGTTTTTACAAGGAGGAGGTAGAAAAATTGTTCTTCTTAACCTCTGAGGCTAGGAGAAGAAGCAATGGGTTTAAATTTCAGCAAGGGAGGTTTAGGTTGGATGTTAGGAAAACTTCCTAACTGTCAGGGTGGTTAAGCACTGGAATAAGTTGCCGAGGGAGGTTGTGGAATCTCCATCATTGTCTAACCTGTTCTTAAAAAATCTCCAAAACCTGTCAGGGATGGTCTAGCTAATACTTAGTCCTGCCTTGAATGCAGGGGAATGGACTAGATGACCTCTCAAGGTCCCTTCCAGTCCTATGATTCTATGATCTTCATTGCTAGTGTCTTCTGGAATACAACCCTTGGGACAGGGGCTGTGTCTTACTGTTCAAGCAGCTGGAACAAATGGAGTGTTTGGGAAGGGCAGGTTGTGGGGAGTAGCAGGAAATGAGCAGAGAAGTAGGTAGGGGTGTTTTTTTCTAGGACCTTGGAAGGGAGGATGAGAAGCTTGAACTCAATCCAGAAGGTGAGATGAGCCAGTATGGGGAGTCACATGGAGAAAACACACATTACCTGTATACCACTTGTTAGTTCTTAACCAAAACATGGTAAAATGTTAGTGACTTTTCACTGGTACAGAAGAAACAAACTGAGAATACATAAATGCATAGCTGTGCTGATGTGGAGTCATTTGGATCTTTAAGATGAAACTGATAAACTATCGTACATGCTTTTGTATTGTAATAGTTATGCTCTGCAAATCACACATTACTTCATTGTGTGCAAAAGGGCCAAAAACTAACTGCAGTAAGGCACCATGATGTCTGATGGCTCTTATAATCTTGTTTGTTCAGTTAATTTTATCAGATTTCAATGAAATGTATTACACTTCCTTGTGAAGATTGTTTTCACACAGCAACTGCACTGTCAGGGGCAGATTATCATAGCTGGAGTTGCAATTTGCACACCCTGGTGCATTGAAACAAGCTGTAATTTCATACCATGTCACTACCAGAGATCAAACTAAAAGCAGGGTGTGTGTGTTTTGTTTTTTAATACTGAGCTGTGTCTTGCAGATAAACAATGCAGGCTGCATGGTAAACAAAAGAGAACTAACAGAGGATGGACTTGAAAAGAACTTTGCTACAAATACCTTGGGTGAGTTCAGCAGTCTTTAGATAAGACTCTAAGGTACTCCTGTGCATCTGTTTTTGTTTATACAAAGGCATAGTCTCATGTAGCTGTGCAGGATGTTTTCTTCTTGAATTGAGAGAGTAGGAGGATTAGACTCATATTGCAAAAAATATACAATTTGTACAGAAGGTAACGTCTCATGTTTCTCCCATATGCATAATATTCTCATACTGACCCCATATTTTGTTCATTGCTCTGAGAATAGCGCATAGCAATTAAAGCTAGTTAAACCATTTTGAAATTTCAGTGGAAAATTTTCCCATTGGCTCTGCTAAGGATACTCTGTAGTGCCTTTCTTTGCAGGATCTGCAAGACACTCTAACAGCTGTCTTAGGGTTCAGATGATTCTTACAACATTCAAGTATATTTTTTTTTTTTTTTTTTAAAAAGATGACACATTAGTACCGTGGTAGCACCAAAAAGCTCCAGTTGACATCAGGGCCTCAGTCATACAGAGCTGTACAAAAAATCCCCACACATAAAAATAGGTAAAGGTTGGAGAGAAGGGATGCAACATCCAGGCAGAGAGACTGGGTAATGCTTGGCAAAGGCCATGAGAGTTCCATGTGGTGTTTAATACATTATGACGAACTGGTGGGGGGAACATAGGAAGGCAGACAAAGAGTTGGGGGGGGGGGAGGGCCACTGAGGGTGGAGGGCAGAAGAGGTCTGAGTAAGCAGGCAATCATCAGAGGGAAATGTCCAGATTTTAAATGAAGAAAGTAGTCATCACTGATGTTCAGGGGGTTGCAAAAATCACTTCTGTGAAAGGAAGTGTTTGTTTTAGGGGCAGTTGGCAGGGACCATATTTTTTATTCTGTTTGTACAGCACCTAGCACTACAGGATCCTGGTCCCTGATTGTAGCACTTAGGTGCCCTAGTAATACAAATAATGAATAATAAGCATCCCTGGTGGTTGACTTTGCCAGTTCTCTGTCCCACCCTCCAAACCCATGTCGGTTGGGAATGGAGTTGGGTGAGTCCCAGACCACCCAGATAGGGTCACCTGCTCAGTTCTGGATCTAAGGGGTTGGAGGTAGTAAGCCCTGTTTGGACTTTACTCTTACACTGTTGTTGCTCTGTTTCTCTGGCTCCTGATTACCTTTTTGAAAATCCATATTTGGGCAGCAATGTCTCATACTTGACTTGCATGTCAATGAGATTTTTGTTTTTAAGTCTGATTACGTTCGTTGGGCTAACATTTTTCAAAAATGTTGGAGCTGATGGAGGGAATGCATTTTTCTTCAGCTACACTTTCCATACTTTTTGTGCTAAAAACTCAAAGCAGGGTTTGTTATTTCAACTTCAGATTTGCCCTGGATCTACTCTATAATAAAGAATAAAAGCACCTCTGACCTTTCTGAAGAAATTGTCTTTCAGTTAAACTAGTTTAAACCCCTTGCACTTTTTCAAACAGTTCAGTAATTCACTAAGATGCAATGGCTCCAGATACAAGCACACTGAAACAAACACAGCTGTTTGAATGTGAAATTACTTTTCATTTTTTTAAACAGCAAACTAATTGCCATAAAACACATTCGTACATCAGCTAGTATAGATTTGTATCACACACAACTAGGGTAAACTGCAAACTGTAAGTCAACCATATTGCATAGATTCTAGTTAACATTTACAGTGCAGAATACAACTGTACATATGTCCAAGAGGCTGTGAATTATGGTGCCTGAGGGAACTGTAACTCTGAATTGCCTGTATTTTGTGGAAATTGGAACCATACATCCATTCTTTTAGGAATTAATAGTGTTTAAAATCTTGCCTTACTTGCAAGGCATCTCATCTGTCTTCCCTTAGTGACCTGCTTCTGCCTTATCTCATCTATCCCTCTTAGGTCAGGTCTAATGAAGCGGTCTATTGGTAATACCTGTGTAATTGTGCAAGACTTCAGGACATGACAGGATTTAAAAACTTTGCAACATTTTAGTCAGTGTGCCAGATCTGATCTCTAGATAACATGTACATCAGTTGTGGCATTGTCTGCCTTGGGGTCTAAAATGTTGTGAAGTCTTTAAATCCAGGTTAGAGACATTTCCCCTTGACTTATTTTTTTTGAGTCCTGGGATGTATTGCATAAAGGTTACTAATTTTTTTTTAAATTCTAATATTGGCTACTGTAGAAAGAAAAGGGTCTGCACTATATTCCTTTTCTCTCTCCATTCCTCATCAGAAGATTTTTTTTCCTTCTCACCTAGTTGTTAAGAATTAAGACTTTTTAATTCTAATTCACTTCATGTGCTGTACTTCGTTAGAAAATGTTAAGGCACAGCAGGTGTGTGAAGCAAAAGAATTACTGTTCCTTAAAGAGCTCTGAGTCACTGAAAGTGATCCTGAGGAGAACAGAGACGTTCCCAAATTGTATTTATCTACAGTTTGTGTGCAATGGTAGGCCAAGTAAGAACTTTCTAGAGTTTAATAAAAAAATAGAAAAGCAAACTGTTTTATGCTGGATACTGGGATGTTTGAAGTCTGGCTTTGCAGTGTGGTATCATGCCTGTGTATTACATAATCCAGCTTATGATTGTTTGGCTTGCCAGACTTTTCCAGATTTGTTTTGTTAAGGTTAAACCTTTTCTGTTGAAGAAAATAGGGTAGTCCTGCTATCTCTTTATTTATTTCTATAAATGTTCATGGCAGTTTACAGAACAAACATGACGTGATCCTTGCTGCAAAGACCTTATGCCCGAGGGGCCTGAATTCACATTTCGGTGAGACTGTTCCTAAGGGTATGTCTACACTATGAAATTAGGTCGAATTTATAGAAGTCGTTTTTTTAGAAATTGTTTTTATAAAGTCGAGTGTGTGTCTCCCCACACAAAATGCTCTAAGTGCATTAAGTGCATTAACTCGGTGGAGTGCTTCCACAGTACTGAGGCTAGTGTCGACTTCCGGAGCGTTGCACTATGGGTAGCTATCCCACAGTTCCTGCAGTCTCCACCACCCATTGGAATTCTGGGTTGAGATCCCAATGCCTGATGGGGCAAAAACATTATTGCGGGTGATTCTGGGTACATGCCGTCAGGCCCTCCCTGTAAGCCATGTTGTCAGTCGCCTCTCCCTCCGTCAGAGCAATGGCAGGCAATTGTTCCGTGCCTTTTTTTCTGTGCAGACACCATACCACGGCAAGCATGGAGCCCGCTCAGATTACTTTGGCAATTAGGAGCACATTAAACACCACGCACATTATCCAGCAGTATATGCAGCACTAGAACCTGGCAAAGCGAAACCGGGCGAGTAGATGACATCAGCGCGGTGACAAGAGTGATGAGGACATGAACACAGACTTCTCTCAAAGCATGGGCCCTGGCAATGTGGGCATCATGGTGCTAATGGGGCAGGTTCATGCAGTGGAATGCCGATTCTGGGCCCGGGAAACAAGCACAGACTGATGGGACCGCATAGTGTTGCAGGTCTGGGATGATTTCCAGGAGCTGCGAAACTTTCGCATGTGTAAGGGCACTTTCATGGACTTTGTGACTTGCTTTCCCCTGCCCTGAGGTGCAAGAATACCAAGATGAGAGCAACCCTCACAGTTGAGAAGTGAGTGGCAATAGACCTGTGGAAGCTTGCAACGTCAGATAGCTACCGGTCAGTCGGGAATCAATTTGTAGTGGGCAAATCTACTGTGGGGGCTGCTGTGATGCAAGTAGCCCATGCAATCAAAGATCTGCTGATATCAAGGGTAGTGACCCTGAGAAATGTGCAGGTCATAGTGGATGGCTTTGCTGCAATGGGATTCCCTAACTGTGGTGGGGCCATAGACGGAACCCATATCCCTATCTTGGCACCGGAGCACCAAGCCGGCGAGTACAAAAACCGCAAGGGGTACTTTTCAGTGGTGCTGCAAGCACTGGTGGATCACAAGGTTCGTTTCACCAACATCAATGTGGGATGGCTGGGAATGGTACATGACGCTCGCATCTTCAGGAATTCTGTTTCAAAAGCTGTAGGAAGGGACTTTATTCCCAGACCAGAAAATAACTGTTGGGGATGTTGAAATGCCTATAGTTATCCTTGGGGACCCAGCCTACCCCTTAATGCCATGGCTCATGAAGTCACACACAGGCAGCCTGGACAGTAGTCAGGAGCTGTTCAACTACAGGCTGAGCAAGTGCAGAATGGTGGTAAAATGTGCATTTGGACGTTTAAAAGCACGCTGGCGCAGTTTACTGACTCGCTTAGACCTCAGCGAAACCAATATTCCCATTGTTATTACTGCTTGCTGTGTGCGCCACAATATCTGTGAGAGTAAGGGGGAGACGTTTATGGCAGGGTGGGTGGTTGAGGCAAATTGCCTGGCCGCTGGTTACGTGCAGCCAGGCACCAGGGCGTTAGAGCACAGGAGGGAGCGGTGCGCATCAGAGAAGCTTTGAAAACCAGTTTCAGGAATGGCCAGGCTATGGTGTGAAAGTTCTGTTTGTTTCTGCTCGATGAAACACCCCGCCCGCCCCTTGGTTCACTCTACTTCCCTGTAAGCTAACCATCCTCCCCTCCCCCCTTCGATCACTGCTTGCAGAGGCAATAAAGTCATTGTTGCTTCACATTCATGCATTCTTTAATTCATCACACAAATAGGGGGATAACTGCTAAGGTAGCCCGGGAGAGGTGGTGGAGGAGGGAAGGACTAGGCCACACAGCACTTTAAAACTGGAGCATATTAGTTTGATCCTCCAGCAGCTTCAGCATTGAATCCTGCCTCCTGTCATCACGCTGTCGCCACGTTTCAGCTTCAGCCCTCTTCAGCCCATCACTTACTCTCCTCAGCCCGTCACCTCTCCTCCCGGTCATTTTGTGCTTTCCTGCACTCTGACATTGTCTGCCTCCACGCATTTGTCTGTGCTCTGTTAGTGTGGGAGGACAGCATGAGCTCAGAGAACATTTCATCGTGAGTGCGTTTTTTTTCGCCTTCTAATCTTCGCTAGCCTCTGGGAAGGAGAAGATCCTTGAAACGCATGCAGCTGGTGGAGGAAAAAAAAAGGGACAGTGGTATTTAAAAAGACACATTTTATAGAACAATGGGTACACTCTTTCACGGTAAACCTTGCTGTTAACATTACATACATAGCACATGTGCTTTCGTTACAAGGTAGGATTTTGCCACCCCCCACCCCCCACTGCGTGGCTAACCCCTCACCCCTCCCCGTGGCTAACAGCGGGGAACATTTCTGTTCAGCCACAGGCAAACAGCCCAGCAGGAACGGGTGCCTCTGAATGTCCCCTTAAGAAAAGCACCCTATTTCAACCAGGTGACCATGAATGATATCACTCTCCTGAGGATAACACACAGAGATAAAGAATGGATGTTGTTTGAATGCCAGCATACATACGCTGCAATGCTTTGTTCTGCAATGATTCCCGACTACGTGCTACTGGCTTGGCGTGGTAAAGTGTCCTACCAAGGTGGACAGAATAAGGCTACCCTCCCCAGAAACCTTTTGCAAAGGCTTTGGGAGTACATCCAGGAGATCTTTATGGAGATGTTCCTGGAGGATTTCCGCTCCATCCCCAGACACGTTAACAGACTTTTCCAGTAGCTGTACTGGCCGCGAATGCCAGGGCACATTAATCATTAAACACGCTTGCTTTTAAACCATATATCCTATTTAAAAAGATACACTCACCAGAGGTTCCTTCTCTGCCTGGCAGTTCCAGGAGGCAGCCTTGGGTGGGTTCCGGGGGTACTGGCTCCAGGTCCAGGGTGAGAAACCGTTCCTGGCTGTCGGGGAAAACCGGTTTCTCTGCTTGCTTGCTGTGAGCTATCTACAACCTCATCATCATCATCTTCCTCGTTCCCCAAACCTGCTTCTGTGTTACCTCCCTCTCCATTGAAGGAGTCAAAGCACAGGGTTTGGGTAGTGGTGGCTGAACCCCCTAAAATGGCATGCAGCTCATTATAGAAGCAGCATGTTTGGGGCTCTGACCCGGAGTGGCCTTTTGCCTCTCTGATTTTCTGGTAGGCTTGCCTCAGCTCCTTAAGTTTCACGTGGCACTGCTTTGGGTCCCTGTTATGGCCTCTGTCCTTCATGCCCTGGGAGATTTTGACAAATGTTTTGGCATTTCGAAAACTGGAACGGATTCTTCTCCCCATACAGCCATCAGATCCCGTACCTCCTGTTCGGTCCATGCTGACACTCTTTTGTGATTCTGGGACTCCATCATGGTCACCTCTGCTGATGAGCTCTGCATGGTCACCTCCGCTAATGAGCTCTGCACTCACCTGCAGCTCGCCACGCTGGCCAAACAAGAAATGAAATTCAAAAGTTTGTGGGCCTTTTCCTGTCTACCTGGCCAGTGCATCTGAGTTGAGAGCGCTGTCCAGAGCGGTCACAATGGAGCACTCTGGGATAGCTCCTGGAGGCCAATACTGCCTAATTGCATCCACAGTACACCAAATTCGACCCGGCAAGGCTGATTTCAGCGCTAATCCCCTTGTTGGGGGTGGAGTAAAGCAATCGATTTTAAGAGCCCTTTAAGCTTTAAAAAAAGGGCTTCGTCACATGGATGGGTGCAGGATTAAATCTATTTAACGCTGCTAAATTCGACCTCAACTCCTAGTGTAGACCAGGGCTAAGTAAGGACTACTCATGTGAATACAAGTTTCTAGAATTGGCCCTACTTTTCTACATGAGTGAAAGCTGGTAGGGCAAAGGGAAATGGGGTGTGTCGGTGGGCAGAGTGCACGCTTGCACACAATTGGGTTTTGTGTCTAGATGGCTTTTTTTAAAAGTGTCTAAGCTAAAATTGTTGATTTGTAAACTTGTGAGCAGGCACGGTCTTCCTATATGTTCATAGTACAGTGGCACTGTAGGCAGTACCACAGTAGAAATAAATACTGTGTGGTTCATTGTAATTGTATAGCTGTTATTGCTCTTAATGCCTCGCCCCTTGTTACCAGCTAGACAACAAAGAGTTAGTGCTCTATTTACTGGAACACAATTGAAGTAAAAGAATGATCAATCCGTAGTGACTGCCGTGCAGCTGTGTAGAATTAATACTGTAGTATAGAAACAGTACTTACATATGAGTGTTAAACTGAATGCAGCAATTAACCAGTGATGTTGATAGGCTGAGATCATATAGATGGTTGGAGGGAGTTCAAAATGGTTTCTTATGTAGCAGCATATGTACATAGAGAATTCTTGTTGCTTTTGTCCTTTGTCTCAGATGTGGTTGAGCTTAAATCTCATTCTAGAGGTTGGACTCGTACGTGGTGTGGCCATTTTGTCAAGGAGCTGCTGCACTGATAAGCAGTGATTTCTTCTGATGTGACATACAGGCTTCCTAGTCAGCATTTGCCTTTTTGAAGCCAGCCACTGCAAGATGATGATCCCAGCTGACAGTGTTCAATCCGTGTGTAAGCTGTCAGTGGAGGCGGATGGATAGAGGACTCAGCACTGTTGCTTGTTGGTGCATTAAAGACCATCTTTCACAGTTGAAACAAGGCCTGTAAAGTACTGGAACAAGGGAAGTTCTTACTTCATTTTTACATGTCACGTCTCTTCACTCCAACATGAGAGAATAGTACATCTATTAATTTTTATTGGCACTTACTGGCGGAGGGAGCACTAAAACACACTGGAAGCTGAGAGGAGATGATCATAGAATACAGTAAGTCTCCATTCCTCACTCCAACTGAACCTAAACCCCCTTTGCTTCACTATCGTTTTTTTCTTAATTTAATAGTTCAAGCCACATCCTCTTCCCAGTTTTCAGTCAAAATAATAGGTAGGGCATGGGGAAGGATCCTCCTCTCAGGCCCTAGAATGCAGCACGGTTCCTCAACGGTAACTACTCTAGCCTCTGTTACAGCTTGCAAACCCATTTCTCCCCAAAATGGGTCTGGCTAGTGAATCCTGGCAGGCAGTGCTGCCTAGTGGATAGGGCACTAGACTATTTGGACTCAGGAGCTCCCAGATCTGTCATTGGTCTGCTGCATGACATTGGGCAAGTCACCTCCACTCTTTGTGCCGCCATTTCCACATCGGTAAAATGGGAATACTTGCCCGCTGCTGTAAAATGCTTTGAGATCTGCAGATGAAGTCTTACATTAGAGTGGTGTTGTTTAATAATCCACATAGCCACTGGCTGTATCACCTCCCTACATACCAGGGCAGAGAGAACCCTTACTAAGCACAGCTTTGTGGTATAAAGGAAATGTCAACCGGTGTCTTGTCTTTCGCACACGTTCTACCTTTCACTCCCCTTTCTTGTGCTGGGCTGGCAGATTGGGCCCTTAAAGAATAGTGTACTAAAATCTGGAATTCTGATTTCCTGCTTGAGAGAACTGGCCTGTAGCTGTCTCCTCACAGGGAACTTTATAAACAAGAGGCCTCAAAAAAATAAACAGTTCAAGGAAAACCTTCTGTGTACTCCATTTAAAAATACTTGGCTGTGGCAAGAGCAAGCCCATTCATTTTTTTAACAATGAATTTACCAGATGAATGAACCATTGAAACCTGTATAAGCAAAGATTATTTTTGTTCCCACTCTTTTTCCACAGTTGAAATAACACTGTTGTCGATATGCTGCAAAGCATGGGCAGATGGGGAAAACTCCACTGAGTGTGGTGTTGGCTGCCTGCCATTGTCTGAATGGTAGAGAATTAAAAACTTCACCAACAACTTAACTCTAATTGCCAAGTAGAACATCAAGAGAAAACTATTCCAGCATGCTCCCAGGACATTTTGGTCTGCAGTGATTGCATCATCAATTAATTTAATATTATAAACAGGCAGCAGCTTTACACTTTTCCTCTTGCAGAAGCCCTAATTTACTTTATAAATCAATTTTGAAACCCAAGATTTTTGGGTCATTCTATACAAATGCAGTACAGCAGGTAGGAAAGAATATTCTCATGTACAGTTTTGCATATTCTATCCTGGCAATCTTCAAGTTTTAAGTATGTAAAATCTGGTTGTTTTAACTAGTAGCATATTAAAATGTTGACTTGAAGGCATTTTTGAAATCTGCTTTCAGGACATTGGCACTTGGGCTGATGCACATTTTGTTTAGATCCGTAGTCTAGCTCAGGATAAATTTTTGTAGCCTTATATAGAAAGAATCGGTGTCCTAATACAACATAGCCGGCTAAGATACTGGTTGGGAGTAGCTTTCCCACTAATGTATTGCTATAGAACTAGTGCAATCTGCAGTGACTGAAAATTTCTGCAAGAATTTACAAACCACATTTCAGCAATACTGTCATTTCATCAGAGTGCCTTCAGCTTCTATTTCACAACAGGTGAATTGAAAAATCATTTTATTTAAAAATTAAAATTGAGATTTTTAAACCAACAAAATCTAGGATGGAAACCAGAAATGTCAATATAAGAAATCATCATAATTTTAGAACTCTAGCATTATGAGGGTCTCACAATGTGATCACAAAACACTGAGCATGGAGGCATACAGTTTTACTGCTGTGTGTTTAACTGTGTGGAATTACCAAAATGGGAGATGCTAATTAGAGCATGATATCAAATTCCATAAATCGATGAGAGGATCTCAGAGTAATTGGGGCAATTATGGAACATAACATTAGAAAACGTGTGGTATTTTTTGTGTTTACTTTAACACACAGAATTTATTTTAAAATATATTGTGTTCTTACTGACATACCAACTACTCTGGAATGGCAGTGTATAACTCACTGAACTTTAACCTATATTATCTAGGTTCTCATGTGAGCCATTGCTAAATAGTTTCCAAACATGAGCTGTGCTCATCTGTCTACTTATTGAAAAGGATGTAACAGCACTATATTATGCACCATTGATTATTGTGTGAGTTCAGTTTACAGAAATAAAACTAGTGGATTTCTCCCAAAGAAATATTCAGACTCCTGTGTTTCTTTTTAAAAAGAAATCTGTGTCAATGTGTTGAACAACTCCACTTTAACTCCAGAAGGCATGATCAGCTACTGCTGTAACAAACCTCATTTTGTGGGACAGTGCTGTGGCTGGCTTAATTTTCTCTAGACAGTCTTCACAGTGTGTCACTTACTACCTAATAAGAGCCTGAAGAGATCTTAATAGACTCCGGCCTCTCTTGTGGCACTTTGATTAAAAAATAAATACATCTCCCCTTTGGACAGAAGTATGTAACCCTTTTCTAATGCAATTCATTTCTCCTTGTTGCCTTCCTTGAAACTATAGTTTCTTGAGTTAGATGCGGATACACATTCCAAAATACTCCCACAGCATTAAGAACTCTAGCTCTTTTTTAAAAAGAATCTTCTTTTGTCACTGAATCACTGCCCTCTTTCTGAATGAATGAAAAGAGTGAGGGACGTAATGTGGATAACCACCTGGATCTCTTCTACTTTATATAGGACCTCCTCTAAGCCCTGGTCTATACTATGAGTTTAGGTCGAATTTAGCAGCATTAGATCGATTTAACCCTGTACACATCCACACAACAAAGCCATTTTTTCAACTTAATGGGCTCTTAAAATCAATTTCTGTACTCCTCCCTGACGAGGGGATTAGCACTGAAATCGACATCGCCGGATTGAATTTGGGTTAGTGTGGATGTAATTCGACGGTATTGGCCTTCGGGAGCTACCCACAGTGCTCCATTGTGACCGCTCTGGACAGCGCTGTCAACTTGGATACACTGGCCAGGTAGACCGGAAATGCTCCACGAACTTTTGAATTTCATTTCCTGTTTGGTCAGTGTGGCGAGCTCATCAGCAGAGGTGACCATGGAGTCCCCGAATCGCAAAAAAGCTCGAGCATGGACCGAACAGGAGGTACTGGATCTGATCGCTATATGTGGAGACGAATCCGTGCTATCAGAACTCCGTTCCAAAAGACGAAATGCCAAAATATTTGAAAAAAACTCCAAGGGCACGAAGGACAGAGGCTACCACAGGGACCCGCAGCAGTGCCGCGTGAAACTTAAGGACCTTAGGCAAGCCTACCAAAAAACCCAAGAGGCAAATGCCTGCTCAGGGTCAGAGCCCCAGACGTGCCGCTTCTATGATGAGCTGCATGCAATTCTAGGGGGTGCCCCTACAACTACCCCACAACTGTACGTGGACTCCTGCAAGGGGGGAGTCTCACGCAACAGGGATGAGGATTTTGGGGACGAGGTAGATAGAGCACACCAGGCAAGCAGAGAAATCGTTCTCTCCAACAGCCAGGAACTGTTTATCACCCTGGATCCAATACCCTCCCAACCCGGGCAACCGGACCTTGAAGGCGGAGAAGACGCCTCTGGTGAGTGTACCTTTGTAAATATAATACACGGTTTAAAAGCAAGCATGTTTAATTATTACTTTGCCCTGAAGACTTGGGATGCATTGGCAGCCAGTACAGCTACTGGAAAAGTCTGTTAACGTGTCTGGGGATGGAGCGGAAATCCTCCAGGGACATCTCAATGAAGCTGTCCTGGAGGTACTCCCAAAGCCTTTGCAAAAGGTTTCTGGGGAGAGCAGCTGTATTGCGTCCTCCATGGTAGGACACTTTACCATGGCAGGCCAGTAGCACGTAGTTTGGAATCATTGAATAAGAAAGCATTGCAGCGTGTGGTCCCGGTGTTTGCTGGCATTCAAGCAACATCCGTTCTTTATCTCTCTGTGTTATCCTCAGGAGAGTGATGTCATTCATGGTCACCTGGTTGAAATAGGATGCTTTTCTTAAGGGGACATCAGAGGTGGCCATTCCTGCTGGGCTGTTTGCCTGTGGCTGAACAGAAATGTTCCCCGCTGTTAGCCACGTGGTGGGGGGAGGGGTGAAGCGATCATCCCAGAGGATTGGGGGTGTGTGTGTGGGGGTTAGTTGGGTTTGTGCTGCATGTTAAGCCGAAAACATCAGCCCCTCCTTTTTTAAATGACTAATGTGTCTTTTTCAGTTTTAATCTCCCTTTTTTTCCTCCCACAGCTGCAAATGTTTCAACGCTGCAACTAGCATCTCCGTCCCAGAGGCTAGCGCAGATAAGAAGGTGAAAAAAATGCACTTGCGATGAAATGTTCTCTGAGCTCATGCAGTCCACCGAAACTGAAAGAGCCCAGCAGAAATGTGTGGAGGCAGAAAATGGAAGAGTCCAGGAAAGCACAAAATGAACACGAGGACAGATGGCTGGAGCAACAGGAGAGGTGCTAGCAGTGTGATGAAAGGAGGCCGGATGCAATGCTGAGACTACTGGAGGATCAAACTGATATGCGCCGGCGTATGATTGAAGTGCAGGAAAGGCACAGACTGCCACTGCAGCCCCTGTGTAACCAACCGCCCTCCTCCCCAAGTTCCATAGCCTTCTCACCCAGATGCCCAAGAACGCGGGGGGGCCCTCGGGGCACCCAACCACTCCACCTCAGAGGACTGCCCAAGCAACAGAAGGCTGGTATTCAGTAAGTTTTGAAGTGCAGTGTAGCCTTGTCCTTCCCTCCTCTCCTCATCCACCACCCCACCCGGTGCTTCCCTCTTTCCCCCACCCCTCCCAGGCTACTTTGGCCCTATTTGTGTGATGAATTAATAAAGAATGCATGAATTTGAAACAACAATGACTTTATTGCCTCCGCAAGCAGTGATCGAAGGAGGAAGGGGGGGGCAGTTGGTTTACAGGGAAGTAGAGTGAACCAAGGGGGGGCGGGGTGTTTCATCAAGGATAAACAAACAGAACTGTCATGCTGTAGCCTGGTCAGCCATGAAACTGGTTTTCAAAGCTTCTCTGATGTGCACCGCACCCTCCTGTGCTCTTCTAACGCCCTGGTGCCTGGCTACGTGTAACCAGCGGCCAAGCAATTTGCCTCAACCACCTACCCTGCCATAAACATCTTCCCCCTTACTGTCACAGATCTTGTGGAGCGCACAGCAAGCAGTAATAACACTGGGAATATTGGTTTCGTTGAGATTTAACAGAGTCTGTAAACTGCGCCAGCGCGCTTGTAAACATCCAAATGCACATTCTACCACCATTCTGCACTTGCTCAGCCTGTAGTTGAACAGCTCCTGACTACTGTCCAGGCTGCCTGTGTGTGACTTCATGAGCCATGGCATTAAGGGGTAGGCTGGGTCCCCAAGGATAACTATAGGCATTTCAACATCCCCAACAGTTATTTTCTGGTCTGGGAATAAAGTCCCTTCCTACAGCTTTTGAAACAGAGTTCCTGAAGATGCGAGCGTCATGTACCATTCCCAGCCATCCCACGTTGATGTTGGTGAAACGACCCTTGTGATCCACCAGTGCTTGCAGCACCACTGAAAAGTACCCCTTGCGGTTTATGTACTCGCCGGCTTGGTGCTCCGGTGCCAAGATAGGGATATGGGTTCCGTCTATGGCCTCACCACAGTTAGGGAATCCCATTGCAGCAAAGCCATCCACTATGACCTGCATGTTTCTCAGAGTCACTACCCTTGATAGCAGCAGCTCAGTGATTGCGTTAGCTACTTGGATCACAGTAGATTTGCCTATTTCAAATTGATTCCCGACTGACTGGTAGCTGTCTTGCATTGCAAGCTTCCAGAGGGCTATCACCACTCGCTTGTGAACTGTGAGATCTGCTCTCATCTTGGTATTCTTGTGCTTCAGGGCAGGGGAAAGCAAGTCACAAAGTTCCATGAAAGTGTCCTTACGCATGCGAAAGTTTCGCAGCCCTTGGGAATCATCCCAGACCCGCAACGCTATGCGGTCCCACCAGTCTGTGCTTGTTTCCCGGGCCCAGAATCGGAGTTCCATGGCATGAGCCTGCCCCATTGCCACCAGGATGGCCAAATTGCTGGGGCCCGTGCTTTGAGAGAAGTCTGTGTCCATGTCCTCATCACTCTCATCACCGCGCTGCCATCGCCTCCTCGCATGCTTTTGCAGTTTCTGGTTCCGCATATACCGCATGATAATGCGTGAGGTGTTTACAATGCTCATAACTGCTGCGGTGATCTGAGCGGGCTCTATGCTTGCAGTGGTATGGTGTCTGCAGGAGAGCAGGACCGCAGGGGAAGCGGTGGTTGGATGACAAGTTTTGTAGATCTTCTGCACCGTCTGCTGCCAGAACACAACAGCTGAGTGGGGTACACGCTTGCCGTGGTATGGCGACACAAGGGCAGCCGAGCAGAGTTGCAGCGGAAGCGGCCCTGCGAGACCACCAGGAGAGCAGAGTGGCAGTGGAAGCGGTGGATGACGACAACGACGGTTAGCAGTCCTACTGCACCATCTGCTGAAAGCAGTATGGCGCCTGCACAGAAAAATGGCGTGAAATGATTGTCTGCTATTGCTTTCACGGGGGGGGGCTACTGACATGTACCCAAAATCACCTGTGACAATGTTTTTGCCCCAACAGGCATTGGGAGCTTAACCCAGAATTCCAATGGGTGGCGGAGACTACGGGAACTGTGGGATAGCTACCCACAGTGCAACGCTCCGAAAGTCTACGCTAGCCTCGGTACTGTGGACGCACTCTGCCGACTTAATGCGCTTAGTGCATTAGTGTGGGGACACACCAAATCGCCTTCTAAAAAATTGACTTCTATAAATTCGACCTAATTTCGTAGTGTAGACATATCCTAAGATACTGCATATCTAATGCCTTTCAGTGGTAGTAATTTCACATTGCACTTTCTGTTCACTACCATCTACATTTCACTTAACCTATGTTTTATCCTTTTTTCTTAATAATCGTTTTTGGATTGTTCAATATTTTTACTCATTTCTCTTAATGGATATGGTTCATTCCTATAGATCTTAGTATTGTTTATACTTTACTTTATGTATTTACCAAGTTCAGTTTGGTTTTGTGTATCTTTCCCCTGTGCCTGTATGCAGAAGTCTGTTGTGGGTTATTTGTATATTTGGGTATTGGCTTATTTTAAAAAAAGATGAAAACATAATAGATGTGGAGTTACTATTTATTAATTATGAAAGTGCACAATCAACTCAAAGTTAAGTTTCAGAAATTTTGCCTTGCTTTTCCTTAATGGTGGAAATCTTGATCAATCTTTCTAAATTCTCTTCCATCAAACTAAAATTCTAGCAGTTATTTCTCTGTGGAGAAAGTAATGTACAAAATATTTAAGGAGGGGATGTTTTTTCCTCATTTCTTTTCACTACTGTTTGTGATTCATAATACTATTTTGCAAGGCAGCATGACTTCCCATTTATTCACTCCCTCCACCCACCCCCCATCACTCAATGGAAATTCTACATCTATATTGCTGTCAATTTAAGCTGTAGCCTGTCCACAATTGTAAAATATTTGCTCTATAGTATGCAATCGTGTAACAAAACCCTATGTGATGTTAGCTGAATTTTGTAGACTAGGTTGGCCTTTTGTGTTTGTACATAACTGTCAAACTGTATAAGAATTTTTTAGTTGAAAGTATGTGGGTTTAAAATAGTGGAGACTTCAACTAGAATATGCACCAAATAATCTTTATTCCTTGTTTTAATTATTTGAGGGTGAGTTATTTCTCTTAACAAAGCAGTCTGTGCCAGCTGGAGTGATTATTATACACCATACTTCTGTGTCAAAGTGCGGAGTAATTGGTACCAAGATAATTAGGCTTGGGACACCAGTCAGGGAATTACATAGCAATGGCTGAAGATCTGGGTCTTTTGAGGCCTGACCATTCCCATCAGTGTGTTATGTAGCAGCGTCTGCCTAATGACACCTAGAGCAAAATCTTTATTTTCACATCTTACCTCAAAGCAAATGCATAAGCAGCTACATGGAACAACAACTCTGAATTTCTGTTTTTGCAGACTATAATCTCTACTCTTTTTTGTGCTTTGGTTGCTTAATTCTGATATTAAATTCTCCTCTTAAACTGGAGGAAGATAAATTAGGGTTTGAGTGGTTGATTATTAAAACTTAAGTGATGAGCCAGCCCTTTGTCACAATCAGTCTCCTTAGCCTTCAGGATTTGTTTCTCTTACAAGGCTAAAAACACTTGCTGGACCGAAGGCCTTGAATGATGAACAATGTTCCTCTTCATCTTCACACCTCTTCAGAACTTGTAAACAAAAACCTGCCATCTTTAAAAATGCAAATTAATCCTGGAGACAACTAAATTAAGTGTTGGCAGGTGGGCTGCACCTCAGGATTTTGGGAATGAAGTCAGTTAACACAAATTTGATCTTCCTTTGGATTTGAAGAGTCCCTATCAAAATGAAAGTTTTTAAACCAGGATTGTGGGTTATTAGAGCTCTGTTTAACTCATTGGGAACAACCAATGACAATCAAGAGATCTTGCTTTGCTGTTATTTTTCAGTCTTCCGGTCCCTAGCAGTGAGAGACTGTTACATTCTCCTTTGTTACTGACATTCTTCCTTACTGACCACAGCTTCTGCTTGTACTTTTTGCTCAAGACAGATTGTGCTAACTCATTCAAGTGCATTCACTTTGTTTGATTTTATTTTGTGTGTTCTAATTATTCATGGGGGTCCAAATGAGTATAGGAAAAGTTAGATCTGTTATGGATGAACAAGGGTACTGAGCAGATTGCTCAAGTGGAATGTAATACTTTAAAATTCTGTAACATGTTGATCAATGTGCTGTATTGCAACCTTTCAGCCACAAAAGTGTTGAGATCATTCTGAGTTGCAAAGAAACATGTTTGTCTGTATAACAGTGAAAAATGTGGCCTCACTAATTCATATGAAAATTGTTTATTTTCATAGAACTAGAGAACAAGGGTTAGCCCTTGTCTACACTGGCACTTTACAGTGCTGAAACTTTCTCGCTTGGGTGTGAAAAAACACAACTGGTCCCTGTCCCACTCCTGTCTCTTCCCTGCCCTTTTCTCCTTATCCCAGACTCCTCTTCTCTACAGTCCCAGTCAGGGATGGTTCTAGGGCTAGGGGAGCAGGGCAATCACCCTAGGTACCAACTTCGAGGCCACTGAACTGGTGTGATGCTGGGGTGTTTTCTATTTTTATATTTTTGCTCCGCTCTGTCTTTGCTCCACTTTGATTGGCCAGCCACTTTTTTTGGCTTGCCTGCTTGGCAGGGCGTGCCAAAAACGTTATTGCCCTATGCAGCAAAATGGCTAGGGCTGCTCCTGGTCCCAGTCTCCATGATTTTCATCCATTCCTCTTGCCCAGCTAGTCTGTCTTCCCCCTCCTTTGCCAAAACTCCCAGTCCTAGTTTCCTCTGGCCTAGGTTCCTGGTTCCAATTTAATTCTCTTGCCTTTCCTCCTCCCCTAGTCCATCACTTATCCTCTCTCTGTATTGGAATCAGTCAGCTTCCTTTTCACTGCCGGGGCATCAGCTGTATGGAGCGTTGAGAGCAAAGGAGAGAAAGGCTTCCTACTCTCAGTTTAGGTCCCTGGTTCTGACATGGCCTGCAGCAGCCCAGAGCTGCAGCTGCAGGGAAAGACCTGCTCAGACACGGGCTGGAGCATGCTGCCCATTGAGGATGGAATATTGGAGATTTTTAGCTATGGTCTAGCAAGTCTTGTCTGAGTATTTGCAAGCTGTGATTCCTAACCCTTTCTCTCTCCTGGTCCCGCCCCATGAAAGCATGTAACTTCTCCAGATTTGGCCAGATTTTCACAGAGATGGCAAAAGGCACATCCTCAACTCACCGGCCACGCACTGCTAAATTTGAAGTTCCTGCTTTGGAGCATTAGGGCACTAGTGCCTCTCAAATAAAAAGGCTCCAGAATTTAAACTTGGCAAAACATGTTTTTCTCTACCTTTTTGATCATGGAAACAGCTGAATTGTCTTCAGGGGGGGAACAAAAACAAAAAGCCTGAGGCAGGCACTTAGCATTGTAAATTTCAAACAGTTAAAATTTGGCCAATTTATCAGCAACTGAAAACGGGGTTTTATAATGAAGTGTCAGGCAACCTCAACAGGCAGTGACACACACACCCTCTCCCCTTCATGGTACCCCCGCTTTACTCGCCCCCGCCACGCACTTACCCCTCATTGTAAACGAGCAGGCAGTTTTCTGCACAACACTCAATTGCAGTAATTGGAATATGGGGGTATTTAAGTTATTTTAGGGGGAGAAAGTAGAAATGTCTGTCTGCCACAGTTGTGAGTTGTCTCTGGCATGTTTTTTCCCTAGTAAACTGTATTGTCTTTAGAATTATGACTAGAATGTAGTTAGCAGTCTAATATTGTATAGAAAAGACTTTTAAAAAAATCTTTGTACTCTGAATAGGTCTTTGTAATGATGAACAAGACATACATTTTATTCATAATTTGTAAAGTCAGAGACCTATTAAGACTCTTGATTCTTTATACCAAATGGCTGAGAAATGGAGGGTTTTTACATATTAGTCAGTATTTGGAGCAACTTGTTTTTGGTGAAATGTTCTTGTTTCCCATTCTTTTAGGTGCATACATTCTTACAACTGCTCTACTGCCTTTGCTGGAAAAAGAAGATGATCCCAGAGTTGTGAGTTTATAATGCTTTTTTTAAACTGTTGTTTTTACTACACTCCTTTTGTGTTTTGTGGCAATGTCTCTTTCCTCTTTGATTGTGTACATGATGTTTGCCGCCCTGGTACTCGTTACTCCTCTGTCATGTGCCTAGCACATTTTTAGACTCTAATAAATAGTCGTTGTCCATTCAAAATCTGAGTTCTATCCTGCTGTTTTGTAACATCTTTCTAAATGGCACAGGAGCTACAGTGGCCGGTGAAGTAGATAAAATACCTTATTCAGAGATTGCTATTTCTCTACACCATATTATCTCCTGCAGCACAGTAAAACACCTATAACAGGAGTGTAGAGTTAAAGTTGCCTTCTACACTTTGGTGCAAAAGGGGACATTTTATTATGAAGCATTCAATATTTATATGAAATAATTGAAAATGTTCTTATAAATGAGCTGCCACCTGTATTTTCAGGTTTGCTGTCTTGTAACCTGCCAGGATTAGAAATGCACGTCAGGCCTTTTAATGTGCCTGTATCTAAATAAGAAAAAATTGATTGGCTTTTCCCAGTGCTGGTCCTGGATCAGTGAATTAAAAAGTCTATCCCTGTTCTGTCCCTTTATTAGCGATTGTGATAAGATAAAAACATGAACAGGTCCCTAGTGGGGCCAAGAGCATTTTGAATGAGGATCTACTCCCATTTTTGACCTTTCCTTTGTCAGCTCTCCAGGTACGCTTTGTGGTACAGGTGTGATGGTCCTCTTCTACAGGCAGAGTGTAAAGAGAGTAGAACAGAAAAATCTTGCATGCAGTGTAACTTCATTAGTGGGCCTTAAGACAATCTCAGTGAACGTGGGGGATTGGCTTTTTACATTCACTTAATTTATTACAGATAATTGTCTCTTCAGGAGGGATGTTGGTTCAGAAATTAGATGTATCTGATTTGCAGTCCGAAAACATAACATTTGATGGTACTATGGTCTATGCCCAAAACAAGGTACAGTATGTGGATTTGAAAGTAAACCCTAAAACTTGGATCAGACGGACAGTGGGATACAGCTTCCTTTAAAGTAGACTGCAAATCGGATGGCTATTTTCACTGTGTCTAAACTAGATATAGTGCAGTATGCAACCTTTCTTATCAATACAGTTCATCTCCTGCTGGAACTGAAATTAATGTTGCATATTACAGTAAAGATTACAGAGACACTTGCGGAGGGGGTGATGATTACACTTTGTGAGAGCAATAGGAGTGTTTTAGTTTGACCCAACCCCAAATATTTTATAGAGGGGGTTAAGCAGAAAATTAGCCTGGATTAGTGTTTTGTTTTTTTTCTCATTCCATTTCTACCTCTATATCTAGCCTGCAGAAAATGAAGATGGTGAATGAAAGCTTCCTGAACTTACGTTAGCAAAAAGCTTTACTAAAAAAACAAACCTAAGGGTTAATACCTATTGCTGCGTAAGTAGGTTGCCTTTACCACTCTACAGTGGTTTCTGACAACGTTATCTTGAAGAAGAGCTCTATCGAGCTCGAAAGCTTGTCTCTTTCACCAGCAAAACTTGGTCTGATAAAAGGTATGGCCTCACCCACCTTGTCTCTCTAACATTATCTAACGGATTGCTGTTTCCCCAATGTATGAGTGGTACAGGTATTTTCCATATTGCCTGCCACCTGATAATTACAGTGCATTATGGGTGTATTGGGAGTATTTGGAATTGGCTGCTGTGAGACAGGATAACAGACTAAATGGATCATAGCTCTTTTCCAGTATGGCATTTTTTGTTGTATCCTAGAGACAGCAAGTAGTCTTGACAGAACAATGGGCTAAGGTGCACAAAAACATCCATTTCTCTGCCATGCATCCTGGTTGGGCAGATACACCAGGTACAGTCTGCTAAAGACACTTACCCCTTCCAATCTTAGTCTAAAATTGACTTGTAATATGACATTACTGTAAATTTGTCTCACAGGTCCACCGATCTGTTCAGTTTAAATTTCTGGAAAGTGGCCGTTTTAGAACCCTCTGCTATCCTGTTTTACAGGGAGTCTGAGATCAGATGGAGCTGGGGATGCAGGTCTCGACTCTAGTCTGACCCGCTCCCGCAATTCTTCCTCCTTCCCACCCCCTCCCTGCGGTAGAGCTTGGAAACTACCAGTTCAAACTGTGCACTTCAGTATCTTGTATTGCTCACCCACACCACCCCTATAGTTCAACCCCCCTTGGATTTCAGCTTATTCTGCCTTGTTAAGGGGATTGATACATGGTGAAGAATTTCCACCCTCGATCAAAGGACACTGTCTAGTCACCTTCCCTTATCTTTACACTCTGTAGAATGTAATTTCTTAATAGGCTTCAGAATATCCCTTTACACATCTAGGGGCTGGTACTGCCACATAGGGAGCTCCCCAACACCCTCTGATCATGTGACTCTCCACACCCTCCTGCAGTTTTCTGCTGATTGAAAATATAGGCTTCATCTTTCCTTGCCCAGCATTTTACTTCACGCTTAAGCAGTTTAAATGCAGTGTGTGTAGCTTAGGGAATACTATTTTCCACGTCTGCTTTTTTGCCATGTGCTTATACAATAACTCAGGAATATACTTGTTAAAGTCAGTCTCATTATTTCTAGCATAGTCATCATCATAAAATCAATGAAAATAAGAGCTAAATCCCCAGATATTTCCATCATTTGTTTTCTCACGTTCTGCATCCAGTCAACTTTGAACAGGACCAAATAACAGAACTGGGGAACACTTCTCCCTCTTTTTGATTCTTAGTCTCTCAGCCTTTTGACTGTCTCCGTACACTTTAGTCCAAACAATGAGAAATGTCTGGTTCATCTTTTGGCAACCTAACATCACAGTAACTCTGCCATCCGAGGGACAATAGTGTCTCCTTTCCCTGATTTTAAAAGGTCATTGGTTTTCACACTACTATTACCATTTTAACCTTTAAAAAGCTCCTTAGCAAAAAGCCTTGATTGACTCACCACCCTTACATTATTCTTCACTGTAGCGGTGAGATCAGCGATGCCAGAATTCTATGAAAAAATGAAGAACAAACTGCGCACAGAGGCTCAGGGAGCCGATACAGTGGTGTGGCTGGCAGTCTCACCTGCAGCAGCTAAGCAAACAAGTGGCCTGTTCTTCCAAGGTAAGGTGGCAGTTTCATACACTGAACCTGAAGAAAGAGTGCTATTACTGCACTGATTGTACAGTTATTGACTTTGCCGAAGGGCAAGAGTGGTCTTACGTTGAGGGTTAAAATAGTTCCTGAAATTGTTTATAATGTGTGACTCCAAAGGCCAAGCACAGTGTTGCATAACTAATGGAACTGTTCAAACTGACGGTATTTTGCTGGTCCTGCCCTTTCGACCAGGCTGGCACTGATTGGATAAAACATCTGGGTTGAAGTTGGCTCTGCACATGATTAGACAGAGACGTGGCAAAGCCAAGTGAGCCCGCAGCGATGTCCATGGACTGTTGCCTTCTGTACAGAGTACTGAGGAGTTGTATTCATTTTGAGGGCACTTGTCTCCCCTCTTTCTCCTGTTCACATTAACAGTGCCCAGGTGACAGTGCACAGTCGTTCTTTCTGAAGTTCTGTGGTGGAGTCAGGATTGTTAGTGTGAACAATGCAAACTCTGAGATGAAATCGAAGTGCAGCTAGGTTGGTGAACAGGGGGGATTAATGCAGAGGATGGTGGGAAAGGGCTTTGAACATTCCCATTCGGCCACTCACACAGTAAGTGCTCAAGCAGGAGCGGTTTTGTAATGCCTCTGCTCTAAGGGTAGTGCAGATCTAGGATGTGGGAGAAAGGCCAGAGTTGGGGCCCCTTTCCATAGAAAGCCCCCTCCCACATTCCTGGGTGTGACAAAGGCCTGCTTTCAACCTGTACACTCAGTCTGGGGCATCTGGGAAGTTTGGACCCCTCCTCTCCACAGGTACCAGACCGACCCTTCATCAACTTTTAAAAACTTGACTAAGAGATTTTTACTGTCCCCCACCCCTCAAGAGCAGTAAACTAAAGGCTTGAATCAGCTGCCCATAAACCTGACTGGAATTTATTTTCAGGTGGACTCATTTGTCTGTGGCTCATGCACAAAATGGCACACACACAAGTGTTCTGCCTCATTGTAGAGCAGGGGGTTTGCCTCTTCTTCGTCCTTAATCTCTCTTCCTCCCTCTTATTTCTATTCTGTCTGCTCCAACCATGCTTCCTGCTACGTCGTCGTCATCTCCTCTGGGTCATCAGCTCATCCTTGCCCAGCTTGCCCCACAGACTTAGCAAACAGGCAGTGGGACTGTAATCCTCAAGGTTGACCAGAGCTGTGTGTTCCCATGAGCTTTGCACTTGGCAGGGCCGCAGCTTTAGAGAGGGGAGCGGAGATTCTTGGGTCTGCCCCCAGTAACGCTCTGTTCCCTGTTTTGTCAGTTGGGTAACCCTGGGACTCAGTGGCTCAGTTCTTTTTGACAACTCTGGGAAAATCACTTGTTTTTTAAATGCTCTCTGTGCCATCATCCCTTAGGGTCAGGCACAGCACCTTGGTTCCCCTCTTGACTCTGAATAGTGCATTATCATCCCTTACTGTTTTAGTTCCCTGAGAGCTATTTGCCAGCTCACAATAAAATGAAATACCCCCAAACTGGATTAATATGCAGCTGTTCTGCTTCCATTCCTCTCCTGCTTATCTTTCACCTTCCTTATTCTGTTCAGTATCGATACTCAGTACAAACCCCAGTCAGCTTCTTTGCTGAGGAAGGGAAGGGAGTTGGTAGTAGGCTGGCCTAAGCTCAAATAATTCCTTCCCCTCTGCTCATGAGACTTCACAGGACAGTGCGCAGGCAGGCAGGCAGGAAGCTGTTTCCTCCATAGCTTTGGCTTGGTAGAGTACTACAGTTCCCAGGTATCCATGTAGGCTAATTCTCTCAAATATTTTTCTTCCCCCAGTAGTATTGATTGCTGCCCCATAAGGAAGAGTGAGCGCGTCTCTTAATGTTTGGTTTCCTGTACACAGCCTAGCGTGAACAGATGTAATGCTGTATGTACAATGAGTTGTTATGCTAACTTCACAAGCAACTGACAATTTTCACCTTTCTGGAAATTATCCTCTTAGGATATGAGGCAGGCCCCTGTGCTTTCATAGAAATCTTCCACTAGAGCTCAGCACAGTGTTTGAAACTGAATTCTTGTGCAAGGATGGATGACAAACCAGACTAGTACACAACCCTGTAGCTCTTCACAGCTTCCTGCTTACAGCACGGCTGCTGTAGCTATGGTGAAGGTAAACTAGCTTTCTACTGCTCAACTGGCCACTTCAGAAGTTGGACTTCACTAAACATTCTAGCAATACTGCTGAAGGAGAAATACTCCTCCAATGCACCGTAGTGATCGGAGGTTGCTTTTTAAAAAAACAGAAAGTCATTATGAAGATCTGTGATCACGGTCCTTGCGTTAAGGCAAAGACCTAGAGCTTCTTTGTGGGTGATATGTAATTACAGTTAATCTGGAATGGAAAGTTAGTACTATCCCTTGTGTCATGGTGCTCTACTGGTGTAACTGTGTGGTAGACTGAACCAGGAGGCTCAGGTTCATGCAACCAGGAAGGAATGTCTTATTGGGCAAGTTTGGCCAAGCATTGTGATTGAGAACCAGTTTATTCTCTTGACAAAAGGCTGAGTGCTTAGCAAGCTAATTCCATAGTGCTAATGCTAAGCTCTGTATTTTAAGGATAAAATAACCCAATTCTACCCTGTGGAATAGCTACACAAATGCAAACCCCCATCCTGAAAACAAGGAAAGCCAGAGTTTGTTTTGCTGCTTGAAACTGTGCTAAACTCCACCAGTGCAAATCACTGCACTGATACAGTTACACTAATGACTAAAATCAGGGCTAATTCCTCTGTAAACAGGGCCTGCCTTTTTCTAATGTCTGGCTACAAAAAGCAAGTCCTTATCTTATCTATAAAATCAGTCTCACAAGAACAGACCTTTTGGGTACCTAATTCAAAATTAAATTAGTAGAAGTGCATTCTGTTTTGATAAATGAAGTAATATTTTTTTAAAGTACAGAATTTAAATGTTGCGGAAATGTTTTGGCCTCAAGATCATTCTGTGCGCAGGTAAAATGCATTGGTGTTTCTGGTTTAAGAGAGAGAGAGAGGAGTGTCACTTTGTGCTGGGAGAGATGAAAGATTAACTGCTTTTCTTTTCTTTTCTTTCTGTCCTCCCCAGACCGGCAACCTGTTTCTACTCACTTGCTCCTGGCCAGAACATATTCTTCACCAGAGGAGGAAGAGAAGCTAATAGAAGCTTTGGAAGAGCTTTCCCAGAAATTTAAACCCACTTGATCACATCTTCTGTAGGCACTTATCACTACCCAATTGAACAGAAATGAAGCTTTGAATTACAATACTAGCAGGACTGTATTACACCTGTTACAAATATGAGGGGAAGAGAACGAGTTTGCTACAATTAATATACTGTTAATAATATACAGTTCACCTTTTAACTAACAAGTTGTAATGTATGCTGTTACTGCAGGCTTTCATAAAATAGCATAAGCCATCGAGGAGTTGAGTATGATCTCAGATGTCCTGTCATATATTGGGGTACACGCACCTTGCTTCAAGTATGTAAAGGAAACAGCAGAGGGAAGTATTTCAGCATTTGGAGGCTAAACCAGTACCTTTCCCTCTATCCATATGTGCCTGTAAGAAGCAGTTTGAAGCCTAGCACCATTACTAATTAACGTTCTATTTCCTAGTGACTGCCCCATAAACTTGTGTGGCTACAACCTGTTAGTTAGTGCTTGGTTAGACTTCAGCAAAACCTAGACAGTGGAGGTAGTGTCAGTATTCTCCCCTGGCACTTGTAACTCAACCACTGCTTTATACCACTAGAGGAGTGGTATGGAGGTGAAAAATAAAGGTCAGGAGTGCTTGGGCATTAGACAGTGATTAGTCCAAGACCAGAAGGGCTAGACTGCTCGTTGGGAAGGCTGTTACAGTTCTTCTCAGTCTGATTTTGTAAATGATCTTATATATACAAGCTACTTTTCTTCTTTGGAGGCTAAACCAGTACTTTTCCCTCTATCCATGTAGCAAGTGCTCTTAAATGCTGTATTCTATAGGTAAAAACCTTCTGTCCTGTATAGAGTATGGGGATAGGGGAGTAGTCTGCTTATGGGGCTGTAGACTGCAATCAGTTTGGAGTGTCTCCTTTCATAAGGCCTGCTCCTACAAAGGTCTAGATCAGTTTAACTGAACCAGCAAGTGTTAAACAATTCATGTAAACAGTCAGGTTTAAGGCCTTGAGATTTTCTGTGAACCAATTTCTGCAAACAAGAGGAAGCAGATCACTATTTTTCTGTGTGGGCAGCTCTGCAGCTGTTACCAAATTCCTGCTGCTTGACTCAATGAACGGGGAGGAAATACTATTCCATTCCAGCCTCCAGGGGTTGGAGCTTTGATTTAGGAAAGCACAGAGCCTCATACCAAAGTGAAAACCTAATCTGGATGGGAGCTTGCCTTTCGCAATGGTAATGACAATGCAAGAGAAGGAAAGGAGAAACTAGTACATGCCTCCGAGGGGTGGCCGTGTTAGTCTGGATCTGTAAAAGCAGCGGAGTCCTGTGGCACCTTATAGACTAACAGACGTATTGGCGCATAAGCTTTCGTGGGTGAATACTGCATGCAATAGGGCTACTTGCATTCCACCCTCCACTCCCCCTCCACTTCAGGGACTCACTGAAATCCCTCTAGCAAGGGTTCTGTATACCTCCCATACCAGCATCTGAGTACATCCCCCCTCTCCCTGCACACCAGGCTTGAACTTGTTTTTCCACTCCCCCCAAGCCCTCTGTCCCCCCACTGCCACAGGCACAATGTTAGGGAGGTAAAATGAAGCCTTCTCTCTTTTCTTTTGCTGGCTAAGGGTACCTCTGTGTTGAAGGGGGGAAAAAAAGGGCCTCAGAGGCCAGGTCAGCTGACTCAGGCTTGCACTACAGGGCTAAAAGTAAGTGTAGCCATTCTCGTTCAGGTTGGGGCCTGGGCTCTGAGACCCACCCACTGTCACCAGGTCTCAGAATGCTAAACTCTACACTATTTTCAGTGTAGCATGGGCCTGCATTAGCTAACCTGGGCTCTGAAACTCATTGCTGTGGGTTTTTGTGTTTTGTTTTTTTTTGTTTTTTTTTTGCAGTACAAGCATTTCCTAAGTATCCAGCAGGTAGAGCAATTACTTTTGTCACTCAGGCTATCAACATGTTCATGCTCTATGGGGAGGATGCACAGGGGAACATGCTACAGGCTGTCTAGACCGTTTCCTGAAATTTTGGAACTGATAGGATGCTGTGTTCAGAAGTAATCATGTTATGTACAGACAGAGTGCCGGTCAGTTGAGTGTAAGGCCATCCATGCAAACTCAGCTAATCATGGGAGGTAAATGAAAGGGTACAAGGGGTTAAATTAATTTTAGCTGTGTACATTCAGAATTGATGGAATATGCTGAATAAACAGACAATTGAAGTGTGACCATGAGGAACTAATGAACTTTACCTAATTCAGACACATATTGGCTTGCTTAAGGCAACATGGACACAGCCACACTGCAAAAAAACAGCAAATTTTTAATAGCAGTATTTTGATGGACTATAGGCAACAACAGTCTTTGGCAGAAATTTTATAACAAACCTTTGAAAGTTACAAAACATATTATTCTAGCATACCTTATTGAGACTGTTAAATTAGTTTTTATATACAGTTTCTAGTTTCAAAAAAAGAAAAGGAGTAAAAAAGTTTCTAGTTTGTTCTCAGATTGCCATGCAGTGTAGAAAGCCTTAAAGGAGGTAGTTATAGAGCACTAACTGCCCAATGTAGACACTGCTGGCATGTTCTAAAAGGTATTTAGTTTGCATTAGAGTCCTCTGTAAATAATACCCCCTCTAGAACACTTTGCTGCCATGCAGACAAGGCCATAGTTTACTAGAGATATCAAAATGAGCAAGCTGTCTTTCTGGGCTATACAAAGATTGATACCTTGCAGCCATGCTACTGCCAAAAGGAGAAATAATGTCTAGATTTTAAACCTTTAAGGAGACTTTCACAAAAAAGGTGTCCCAGCTGTGTGACGTGCACATAGTGTAAAAAAGGAGTATGCCCTAAAGCCCTTTACATTTGTGTTCAAAAGCATCCAATTTAGGACTGAACACCGACTGATTTAAAGAAACTTGTGTTTCCAGTCTGCTCTCTATATACGTGGAAATTCAGTCAAACAAAAACATGATCTTAGCTGAGGTTGTAGTATAACAAGCTTCTAGCAAGATACAGAGTAGTAGACGTTAGACTCTAGATATTCAGGCCCGCCTGTAAAGGTCTATACTTTAAGAATTTAGGTGTATTTTTATCACTTAGCTAGTTATAGAGGTATAAAACAAAGAATCAAAATCACAAGTCTGCCTGTGTATGGGCCTTCTCCGGCTAGGATAGCCTGAGACCCTGTTCTTAGGCTAAGGCATTTGGCTAAGCAGCAGGGGCAGCCAGCCATAAGCTGGGAAGTGTATGGTCACATCCTCACATCCCAAACCAGTCACATTGAAATAAGATGGTATCGGGCTGTTAGGAAGATGATCCTCTCCTGATGGTGCCCATCACCCCCAGATAAAGAAACAGATCTTAAGATGGTTAAAGAAAACTTAGTTTGATAGCATCCTGTCTGGCAAGAAATCACTTATCAGTGGTTGTGGAACCCTCATTTCTGTATTGTCTTATCTTTATGGCCCCCACTTTTCTATTGTTAATCTGTCTGGTTCTCTAATTGTTTCTGTCTGCTGTAGAATTAATTTTGCTAGGTGTAAGTTAATCAGGGTAGTGGGATACAATTGGTTAGAGAATTATGTTACAATATGTTAGCATTGGTTAGTTAAATTTCAGTAAAATGATTGGTTAAGATATAGCTGAGAATATTACTATATAAACTGGGGTCAAACAGGAAGTGGAAGAGTAAATTGGAATCATGCTTGCTAATGGGAGGAAGGAACTGGAACAGGGAATACAGACACAGGGTAAATGCTCTGCAGTGTCAGAGCTGGGATGGGGGACATGGGCTAAACACTCTGTGGTGTCAGAGCTGGGATGGGGGACGCAGGGTAGCATCAGAGCTGGGAACGGTGTCACAATATGGCTGCCCCTGGGGGTCCCCTGGGTAAACACCAACATTATATATTTCTAATGCTTTTATATATATTGGAAAAGATCTCTGGAAGGGTTAAAGGTATAAGTGTGGAGTGAAAAATTTCTTTGCACTGGGGAACAGACTATTGGCTTATCGAGATAAACCTGACTGGTGTGAAGGGCTTCGGAAAACACTTGCTTGGAAACTAACACCAATAAACATCGCATTGTCTGCACTTCCGACTTCTGGTCTTTTGCTGCTTGCTGTCTGTGTGACAAGAACCATGGAAGTGGGAGGGTTGAGGAAAAGCTCTCTGACAATAGATAACTTTAAGGTTATTGTAGCATTGAAGAGGATCCTGGTAAAGAACAATCTAAAAAGCAGTAAGTAGTATGAGAGCTGAAGAGAATGTTTTGGGAATTGGATTCTCTCTCACATACAAATTACAGTGAAACTGTACAACATGAAGATTTGCACAGACATTTATTTCCCAAAGGTTTAGGTTTTACATTAACAATCTATTACACTGTTTGAATGGTTAAATAGTTACTGAAAAGATGGCAAATTGTGGAGGGAAAATTCTAGACAAAGGGAAACTATCACATTCAGCAGCATTTTAATGGTACATTAATTGCAGAACTTACACACAGTTCTCATTACTGAATAATCTTATTAGTAAGCCAAATTCCTGTGCAACTGGAATTTCCTACTACCAGTGTAAAAAAATACCAACCCCCTCCCCCCCCATTCTGTAATAGTCTGACTAATGGCATGTGCATGTCAATGTTCTTAGGGAACTAAATATATTTTAGTCAATTTGCAGCGATTGAACACTATCCTTCACACCTGCCAGCTTTGTTGTGGTTGAAGGGAAAGTTTCAAAACAGATTCCAAAATGCATAGTGGATAACCACTAACAACAGAGGGCATTCGTCGATTTAACAGTGGAGACGAAGTTACACACACCAGGTAATTTAATAAATTGAAGCATTGTTTGGACAAGCGTTTAAACAGAAAGCATATGCAGTAGCTACATTTCCTAATCTAGCAGGCTGCAGAGATTAACTTAATGTTCGTGTACTTTTCAGAGTGTTTTAGCTAAAGTAAGTTTGCCGCCATGTAGAAGTCAGTATAATGTAAGCTACCTAAAACAGCGCATAAAACTAAAAAAGTGCACTTGTGTCTTTTGGTCCATATTCCATATTTAAATACCCCTTTTACTTTCTTTCCATTCATAGGCTATAATTGGAAAGGATCAAAATCAGGTTAGTGTAAAACTTAGTCACAGTGTAGGAAAATGCCAGCTGTCATATTTTGTAGTTGAAATGCATTTGTGATCAACAATTAAGTCTAGGGCAGCAATTCAAAACCAAATACGTAATTTTTCATAAAATTGGCATTATGCTTCACTTAGTGCAACATTTAAACACAATTCTTCTCCCCTTTAAAAACATTCCTTTTTCCTCACCACAAGGTTGACTGAGGTATGTAATCATGAAGCAAGTGAGATGCTTTATTTTAAAATATAATGCACATTAGGTTATACGTGTCATATAAGCAAATACATTCATTGTCATTTTAAATTCTAGTGGCAAGAGACACTAGTGACAGAATATCCAACCTAGACAGAGAGGACCAGCACTTGTTAAACAATGCACTTTCAATACTTTAAAAACCAAAAACTGAACAGCCAGACACAGGAAGGCAACATAAATGGTTAGTGAACTGATGATGTTATTTTTCCAGGGTATGTAACTTTCAGCCTGAGTCTGTAATGCCAACACAGCTGGTCTCCCTCACCTCAACTCCTTTCCTACAATCAGGCTAGAGCTTTGATGCTAGCTTCCAAGATACACTGCAAACTTACCTTTAATTGGCTTATTTGAAAAAAACCCCATGAAGTCCTTATATTTTCCCTGACTCTTAAGAGCTCCTGGTCAATAGTTAAGGGGCTTTGTGCTCCTACTTATGTAAATAGTCTTTTTGCACAGGCCAGAGAGCAACACCATTAACCACACTTACACTTACTCCCCTGCACCCGCTCAAGACACACATGTTCCTGTTTAGATGATAACCACCTCTTGCAGACTCTGAAGATGGGCACGCACCATCAACACTACAGCAGAACTGATTATACAGCGTTTTGAGCTCTACCAACCAGGGAAGCAAACTTGAACACTTAACTCTGTGATAGGAATGCTGTGACATGTAATAATGGTCAGGTGATTTTTCAAGTTGACACCGTCCCTGTCCTGAATTCTGCATCGGGGGAAAACTTGTACTGTGTAAAAATTTAAGACTAACTAAAAAACCTGTAAACAACAACTGTAAACGAAGTAGGCTGCCTTCTAGCACCAGGGCCCTGCCGATAATAATGGTACCATATCACATTTGGTGCTGTTATTCTCAAAAGCAGGTGGAGGGCACATCCAGTAACTTTGTAGTGACCACACATTTTTGTAGCACGTACCACTGAACCGGAAAAGATTTTATAGTGCAGAACCTTCATTATAATTACTTGAAGGAAACTCAAAGTACCATCTACAATTATTTGCCTGCTTCTGAAATGCCAGTTTTCTATACTATGTATAAAATGAGAATTTCTCAGATTACTAGTATAAACGTGTCCAAACCCAAGAAGTATTTCTAGAGTAGGGCAGTATCAATATTTTATATCCCCCTATGCAGATTCACAGACCTAATTCCTAAAGGGAGGGCGTCAGATAACATTTACAGGTAAAAAAATAGCACGTTCTCTTCCTCAACAAGGCTATCTTTTAATCTGATAGGCTATATAAGGCAGGCATTAAAAAGATCTGAGGACAGACGAGCCAAAGACTGCAGTAGTGGAAAGTCAAGTATTTGGATTTCTACAGTACCCAATGTCAAAGAAATTGGAAGACAAACAGCAGCTGATCAGGAGACATTATAGCTCAGTCCAGAAGGTGGCACTGTTTAACAGGATGAGCCCCAATCAGTCCAAGTTTCCACAGCGGCTAGTTTTTTCAGAGCTAGGTGAAGAAGGGAACATTGAACAATTTAGGCTCTTCACAGTTCTTCTTCTTTTGGGCTAGGAGTGTGAAGTTTGACTGGCAAAACTAAACCTTTATCAGCCCCCCCACCCCCACCCCCCACTACTACTGTTGGATTTTAAGGATTACCTAAAAACACCAAGCCCTGTTGCTCCAAAGGAAACAGCCTCGAAGGAATCCTAGGGCATGTCTACTCTACAAAGTTAAGTTGACATCCAGCCACCACAGTAATGAAGTCAGTTGTGCATGTCCACACCGTGCTCATTGTGCTGGTGGAGTGCGTTCTCACTAGCAGTGCACCGGGGTAGCTATCCCACAGTGCAACTAGCCACAGAGGGTTTTAGGAAGGGCTTGTAATGCCTCCTGGGACCAAAACATTGTGGCAGGGCGAAAATGGGAACATGGCTTTGGCCTTCCATGATGCAGTTTCCTCCCTCCCTCCCTCCCCTGATATGAATGGCAAACAGCCTATACTTTCTCAAGTCTTTTTTCGAAAGCTTCGCTTAGCCATGGACCCCACTCAGCTGTACAATCTTGTGAGAATTTTGAACACCTCGCCTTACCCTGCAGTATTTCCAGAGCCGAGACAGGAGCTGCCGCATGGAATACAGCGATGTCATTCAAGCAGCCCTGCTGCAAGCCATAGAACAATTCCCGGTTGCTGCTGGCAAGCGTGCAGCAGTTGAACACGGTGGAGTACAGTTTCTGGTCCCAGGAAACAAGCACTGACTGGTGGGATCACATCATTACACAGCTATGCGATGACTAGCAGTGGCTGCAAAATGGCTGAATGCGAAAGGCCACGTTCCAGGAACGTTGTGCAGAGCTTTCCCCAGCTCTAAAGTGCAGCAACACTAAAATGAGACCTGCTCTGACAGTGGAGAAGTGAGTGGCGATGGCTCTGTGGAAGCTTGCAATGACAGACTGTTACTGGTCAGTGGGGAATCAATGTGGAGTAGGTAAATCCACTGTGGGAGCTGTTGTGATCCAAGTGTGCAGGGCCATTAATTGAATTGTACTAAGAAGGGCAGGAACTCTGGGCAACGTGCAGGACATAGTGGATGGTTTTGTCACAATGGAGTTCCCGAGCCGCAGTGGGGTGATAGAAGTCTGCATATCCTTATCTTGGCAGCCGACCACCTAGCCAAAAAGAGTACATAAACCATAAAGGATATTTTTCAATGGCGTTGCAAGTGCTGGTGGATCACAGTTTGATGGACAGAACATGGGATGGCCAGAACGGTGCATGACACACGCATCTTTAGGAACATAGGTTTGTTCAGAAAGCTGCAAGCAGGGACTCTTTCCAGATCACAAAATAAGCGTTGATGTTGTTGAAATGCTAACAGTGATCCTGGGAGATCTAGCGTACCCCCTGCTCATGAAGCCGTACCCTGTGCTCAGAAACAGTCTTTTCCAGGGCGCACAGTCTGTGTAGCAGGAGTGGCCACTGGGAAGCAGATACCCACTGAACCTCACTTTTTCTTCCGATTAAACATAAAATATAAGAGAATGTAACCCCGACAGTTTGATTGGAATTGCATACTCACCAAAAGGTGCCTTCCCTGGCATCACACTTGGCCACCATGCTGTCCTGCAACCAGCTGGGCTCTGGGGTTAAAAATACCTCTTGGTTCTCTGTGAGAATGGATCCACCACTCACCTGTCTCCCATTCTCCTCCTCCTCTTGCTTGTCCAGAATATCCTCCTCGTTGTTGCCTGAGGTGGCCCAGGACTCAAGACTCCTGGGAGATATCCACGCTACATTCGGAGTTAGTGATGTGGTCACCATCAAGAATTGCATCCAGCTCATTGTAGAAGCAGCATGTGTGTGGTGCAGAACCAGAATGACTGTTAATCTTCTGGTACATCTGCCGAAGTTCTTTGATTTTTACGCGGCAATGCTGCGTGTCCCTGCTATAGCCCTGCTCCTCCACGTCCCATGTGATCTTCTCGTAGATGTCTCTCTCGGCTGGATCAGAGCGGTGCCTGCACAGACTCTTCTCCCCTCAGACCAATAAGATCCACCACCTCCTGTGTACTCCAGGCTGGAGTGCATTTGAATCCCCATGATCAGCTGGGCTGGTGAGCTCTCCACGCTGATCCAACAGGAAATTGGAATTCAAAAGTTTGTGGAGCTTTAAAAGGGAAGGGGCGGTTTCCTGTGTACCTGGCTGCTGTGCAGTGGAGTTGAAAACCATCTCCAGAGCGGTCACAAAGGAGCATTGTAGGACACCTCCCGGAGGCCAATTCAGTCGACTTACATCAATGTTGATGGGTAGACAAAGAGGCAGTGTTGACACAGGATTGTGTAAGCACACCACCTCTTGCGGAGGGGGAGTCATTAAGTCGACATTACAGGTGAGTTAGGTCAGCAGAAGAGACCTGGTAGTGTAGAGGCATACATTATTAGGGAGACATAAGGCGGCTTCCATTGACCTAAGTTTGTAGTGTAGACCAGGCCCTAGATAATGGGCTGGTGTGGCTAACCTGGTCAAAGACCCCCCAGCCACACCAATATGCCACTCAGCTGCTTAATCAAATGGGGAAGACAGGCTGATAAAATAAAGGGAGACCTTGTAGAGCCTGTGTACCTTGGCATCACCACAAGAGGAGCTTTCAGAAAAAGCTGGGTTTTTCCTGCTTCTGCCAGTTTGTCTGCTATTAACTCTTTAATAAGTAAAGACAAGAAGTTCAGTCAGGAAAAGTTCTGGAACCTTAGTGGGAGCTGGGAAGTTATGCTGCCAATCAAGAAGATGCTAAGAATCTGGCAGCCCACATATCCTACTCTCATTGGCTGCTCAGGCCCTTCCAAGTGTGGTAAGTGAAAACCCATCTCATTTAAAGAATGACCTTGTTCACTCATTGTTTAGAAGAAGTCAGTTTTATTTCGGCATAGAGAGAACAGGCAGATGTATATCAGATGAGACTGTATATCCAATTTTCCCTATTAAAAATTAAACATAAAGCAAGAGGATGGAGAGGTTAAAGACAGATTTTGATGGAAATAAATTTAGTAAATTGCTAAAACTCGTGCTGAAGAACATATTAAAGCATCTTGGAGACATGCATTTACATATAGGAACCACAAGGCAAAGTGGTAGCTGGATTATAAACAGAATTATAAACTACCAAGTAGAATCGCTTACCAATCTGAGGTAAGCAAGAGCTTTATTTGCTCAACATAATGAACAGACTGAATAAAATAAAGGGAAAGTGAAAAACAATGCTCATCCTTTGGAAAAACGAATCATACCATTAGCTGGTCAATAAAAATCAACTTTTCTAAGGCAGAAATATTACCACATGGATGCCTGGTAAGTGCAATTTATCATCAAGTGGCTCGTATGCTTTTGTCCTAGTCTTAAGGAACCATCAGGGCTACATATTTATCTCTGATGCAATATTATTTTTGTACTGAACATTTACCAAGGCCCAAACTGGAGGGAATGAGTTTTACGAATGTGCTGTAAGTGACCAGATGCACAGTGTTAAAGACAAACTATTGATTTTACTCTACCCTGAACACCAGGGGTCCACTTCATCCCTGTCTATCTACATTTACTTAACTCCATTTTTCCATGTTCATCAGTACTCCACTGACTGGGAACCGCAATCCCAAGTAATTACCAGTGACAATTTCTTGGTAGAGGGACACAGAAGTGCTATTCATCTTCTTAGAGAAATGGCAAGGGGCATTTCAGATCTGCTCAAGGAAGTCCTGACTGTTCACAAAATATTAAGTTATATGGCTCCCATTACTGTAGTATTGGAGTGTCTCAGTCTAATGTATTCTCTCCATCCCATCCCAGTGAGGTAAGGAAATGCTATAGCTCCCACTGTACAGATGGCGAACTTCGGCACAGAGGGACTGCGTGAGTTGAACAAGGTCACACAGGAAGTCTCTGGCAAAGCAGGGAATTGAACTCCATGTCTCCAGAGTCCCAGACTAGCACTAACAACCAGGACCATCCTTACTCACCATGGGATCCCGATCCTGACAGGGACCTCTGGGCATGCTGTGATTAATAAAGAAGGCTAAAACAGCAGAACTGGGTTCAGCTTTGTATCCTGTTGACTATTATGCAACTCCACTCTTAAATCAGTGTGAGAATATTCAAAAGAAAACAGTGCTGAAAGAGAATTATTTTGCCAATGGATCTCTGAGTTCTGTCCCCAACAGGAAAAGATTTCAGTCTCACTGAACACAAATAAACAGAATGGAGAAATTCAGAGATGCCTGGGGAAAAAAAAGTGCAACAAACAAACAAAAAAACCGCATCCAAGTGAAGATACTGAAGTAGCCACACAAAATTAAGGGAGAATCTCTTTGAATCTTGATTACAATTTTGGGTCTTTATTGGTCCCAAGCTGGAGGCAAAGTTTTTTCCTCAAATGCATGCAGGATTCCCACTGTCATTCATGTGTGAGATCATGAGGAAAAATCTGGCCCCATCTTTTCCATCTGGCCCTACCGCACACAAGTGATTCTGTAACATATCTGCTCTCACACAGTGCTTTGCCAGACTTTTGGCTCATCCAAAAATCAGCAAGCTTGTATATAATAAAGTGATACTTATCTCTTATGCCCAAACCACTTCAAGTTAGAGCTCAGGGAAGTCAGCATTTCTTCCTAGAAATGTGGTTAGGGTTGTGGTTTTTGTTTTAAACATATCCGAGTGTATGCACGGCATATAGTGAAAAGATGAAAAAGGCTTTATTGAAAAAATATGCAACATTTGTTTAATGCAGTCTTCTGTAAAGAATCAGGATACTCACGTGGAATATGTACACATTCATTGCACAGTTAGTTCCTACATACTACAAAATAGAAAGATTTAAATGCTGATAATTAATCTGGTCCTTTTTCCCCAAGCTCTTTTGTAAACAGTAAGGACATTCTTGCACAGTATCTAAAATAATAGTTATAGCAGCCCTAATGTTTTGGGCTAAGAAAAATCATATCAATATTTTTCACCTACATTTAAGTCTTATGAAACGAAGCAATCTGCTTATGAGAACATACAATAATTTCCTTTAGTTTGCTTAAAACAATGGTTTCTTTCTGCAACTAGATGGGGCTACACAGAATCGGTTTCAGATGTCTGACATCCCACCTTCTCTTCAGCAAACCAACCCAAGACTGAGGAAATATGCTCCCCACCCTCTGCCCAATACTGTATATATTTAAACAATCCTGCCAGGGCTAAGCTTTAACAATTATCCCCTTTGATACCACTTCAAGGATCACACCAGGTGGTAAGGACCACCCCCCCTTTTTTTCTTGCTTGATACCAAGGTCAAAAAAGCTTCAGGATCACCATCAGGTCGTAGAAAATAGAGAGAAAAGAGACCTATTGGATCATCTAGTCTCTTGTTACTACTGCAGAATTCTTCCCTGCAGTACGGTTTGTTAGCCCTCTGTCCAGTTGGAAATGACCCATGCAATGAGTTTGTTTCTTCTATCCTCGGGAGACGACTGCTGTTATCTAAGAAAACTGTTGCTAGTAGTCAGCATCCATTTTCCTTTGCCTAATTTCATCTCATTTCTAGTTCCTACCTTAGTGAAAAACAACACTCTTCTCAGCTTCTCCTCCAACCCCACACCGCGGAAATATCTTTCTTTACTCACCAGTACTGAGCAGGAACACAAGTAGCTACATTAATATCTTGCCTCAGGTCAGTTGCCAACACATTCATTTATTCTCAGTGCAATGTACAATAATAGTGGGGCTTATTTTCTGTAAGCATTGCAGTAATCACTGGTTTTTAAGCCACACAGACTGAGTAGATTCCCTGAAGGGGAAAAAAAGCTAACAGAGGATCGATGAAAATCTGATAAATTTAAATTTAAGAGTGGAGGAAGGCTAGTGTTTTCTGCATTCATGCAGTGGAAAAATCCTGTAACTAAAATAAACAGCAACTACCCCAGTAATCAACTACCCCAAGAAAATGGAGGATTTCTGCTTGTACTTCTTAGGATGTAATTTAACATCCCTGTTGAAAGATGCCCTTTGCTCACCTTCAAGTAAAAAGAAAAAGGATAATTGTATAGATTAATTGCACTGAGGGTTTCTCCTCATAGCTATAACTGAAAGAATGGAGTAGGCAACGGGAATTTTGTGATCCATGCTGATCAAAGGGCCGAAAGAAACTGACACTAAGGGCTTGTCTACACTTACGGGGTGAATAGACGTGTGGCGACTGATAAATCAGCGGTCAATTTAGTGCGTCTAGTGAAGACCCACTACATTGACCACAGATGGCTCCCCCGTCGACTCCTGTACTCCACCGGAATGAAGCACAAGGGAGTCGATGGGAGAGTGTCTTCCGTCGACATAGCATAGTGTGGACCCCGCAGTAAGTAAATCTAAGCTATGTAGACTTCAGCTACATTATTCATGTAGCTGAAGTTGCATAATTTAGATCCATCTCCCCCCATAGTGTAGACAAGGCCTAACTCTTATCCCAGAGATTGGACATTCTTCTTAACTCTCCCACTGTCGAATCCTTGTACTTTTATTTGGGAGATAAAGGAGCTGCAGTTCAAGTGAGACAGGCCTATTTTCCCCTTCACATACACAAGACGTAGCTCCAATGAGAGCTATGTGATTACATCAAGAGGAGAACAGACCCCCTTTAACTCTTATGCATCCTCCAGACAAGACAATTCTTTTTGTTAGTAGACTGAACCCTGAACTGCCCAATCAGAAATTTTTCTAGGCACAAAGAGACGCAAACAAACAAACCAACCCACAAAATGGGATTTCTCAGTCTCTCATCCACAGCATTTAAATTGTAAAGATCAAGAAGAGGACTTCATTACAATTTGCAGAGAAGTCTTTTTTCACAGTACAGTCAAACCCTCTTACAGCCAAATGGGGTTTGTGGATGTTGGAGTCTCTGGTTCTCCTCCATTTTGGAGGGTAAAAACTCTGCTTAATTTTTTGTTTGGTGGATTTGTTCTTACAGCGCCTATGAGGGAGAGGCTAAAAGACACAGGGGTAAATCCTCAGCTGGTGTAAATTGTTAGCGCCTCAGACTTCAATGGAACTATAATTTACACCAGATGCTGAACTGCCCTCTTAGTGTTTATCTTTGGGCATGTCTACACTACAAAATTAAGTTGCCCTAAGTGCTGTCAATGTACAGCCACCGCAGTAATTAAATTGCTTTTGCATGTTCACACTACGCTCCTTGTGTTGGCAGTGCACGTCCTCACCAGAAGCACTTGCACTGATTGAACTGTCAGTGCGGGGCATTGTGGGACGGCTTCTGAAAGGCAGCAACAGGCGATGTAAGCAACGCAGTGTCTACACTGACACTGCCTTGACCTAACTACATTGACTGAAGCACTACGCCTCTCTTGGAGGTAGAGTTATTAAGTCAGTGTAGTGGGCAACTGATATTAAAAAGTAGATCCCACCAACGTAGACGCTTACAGAGTTAGGTCGACGTAAGCTGCCTTACACTGACTAACTCTGTAGTGTAGACCAAAGCTAAGTGTACACATTTTTACGAAAGATACTGGTCTGAGTTGCTTTGCCCAGTATTTCCGGATGTTTCACCCATCCCGCTACATACTTGTTCAGAGCAGCAGCAAAGTGGATCTTGTTTTTAGGAAAGTAGCCCGACCCTTCCAAGGTATTGTGGAGTAGCATAATTCAGCAGTTTCACCCCAGCTAAGCAACAAGCATTTGGACATTGGCAAACCACTGAGTTATCTTGCATAGCTTTTTCAGCAGAAGAAATTTCAGTCATCATTAAGGCTGCATGTCGGTCACGGATTTCAGGACTTTCAGTGACCTCCGTGACTTTGCCCATCAACAACAATAGTTTGGATGTGGGAGGGGGCTCAGGGCTGGGGTGCGGGATGACGCTTACCTGGGGCGGGGGGCAGCTCCCCAGAAGCAGCTGGCATGTCCCTGCAGCTCCTAGGCAGAGGGGCCAGGGGGGCTCTGCGCAGTACCCCTGCCTGAAGGCAGCACCCCCGCAGCTCCCATTGGCTGAGGTTCCTGGCCAGCAGGAGCTGTGGAGTTGGTGCTCGTGGGGCGGGCAGGCAGCACACGGAAGCCCCCTCTGGCCTTCCCTCCCCTCTCATCCCCTTCCGCTAGGAGCTGCAGGGACATGCCGGCTGCTTCCGGGGAGCCACACGGAGCCGGGTAGGGAGCCTGCCAGCCCTGCCGACCTTCTCCCCTCCGCCAAGCACCAGCGGGGGTCCTGGGCTGTGTGCTCGTGCCCGCCCCCAGCACCCATGGCGGCCCCACCCCGCAAAATTACCCCTGGCCCAAGTTTTCGTTAGGGGTATATAGTACAAGTCATGGACAAGTCACTGGCCATGAATTTTTCTTTACTGCCCACGACCTGTCCATGACTTTTACTAAAAATATCCGTGACTGAATTGTAGCCTTAGTCATCATACAGTATGGAACAGGGTGTAATGACCCACCTTTGAAAGGTTTTCCAGTGCGAGGATAAAATCAGCAGCCAGCTACCATGAGAGAAAGCAGGATGGCTTGCAAAAGAATTAACATTTACATTAGAAAAGATTCTTTTAGCTAAGCCTTTATCATGTTTGAAAACATATGTTAAAATGGGCTGCTTAGAGGAGAAGCAGATACTTGGCAGCATGTCCAATAAAGCGAGAGTAGGGTCACTTTAAAAAGGAGAATATGAGGATTGGCAAACCTCTACATATAGAGCAAATAATGCAAAACACAGAACTATCAGGAAGATGGAGCAGCCGTGGAGCGCGCACACACCTACTCACTCACCCTTTACTAGGGCAACGGATGATGGGTGAAGAACTAATTATATTTCATTCACCCACTTTAAAAGAAAGTTACCTACTGCAGGCAAGGGGCAAGAGTAGATGTTTGCAGAGCTATAATAGCACACTTACTGCACTTACAGCACTTGAAATCCGCAGCCTGCTTTACAAAAGTGGGTGTGTATCATCACACTCCAGTTTACAGTGGGGGAATGATGCACAGAGAGGGGCATGTCACTTCAAGGCCACATGGAAGACCTAGCTTGTGCCACTGACTTGCTGATTACCAGTTGTGTATCCATGTCCCCAGATCATGGTGCCTACCTTGTGGATGTTGGAGTCTCTGGTTCTCCTCCATTTTGGTGGGTAAAATAGTGGTCGGTAAAATAGTGGCCCCATATGAAAGGTCCGGCAGTACCTGCTGCAGTCTTTCCACTTTTAGTTTCTTCAAAGCATGGCCATAATAATTTATTTATAAACGAAACATTCAGGAATCCAGAAAGCAAGGACCTTCCAGATGGGACCTCTGTGGAAGGAGGACAATTTCCCCCACCTATGAACCTCGACAACATCCCTTTAAAAAGGTCATTTGGGCCAGGGTGGGTTTTTTAATCATTTTTATTTTTAAAAAGAAACTGCCAAACCGGACAGCAGGACAACGGTGTGAGTCAGCCACATTAGTTTCTGGACTATATACACGATTAATAAAAACCATCAGCAATTTTAAAATAAATATAAATAACTGGGTGGGGAGCGGAAATGGGAAAGTTTAAATTCTCTCTAGCAAAAGAGACAGACGTAAACACTGACATGATGCTTTGTGAGGAAGAAACAGGCTTGTTTGGGCCCGACCAAGCCTGCTTAGATGCCCTTTTATACAATTCCACAGTTCTACAAGCTGCTGCCAATTTAATTTGAAGCAGCCTGTGCAGCCTCATCAAATTCAAACTGGTCTGGACACTCCTTGTTAATGCTCTGGGCTGGAAAACTATTTCAGTTATTGTAAGATTAGTTGCTAAGCAACCCAGCCCCTTGATTTTGCAACCTGCGTAGCAAGGGAAGAGACAGAAGGAACTGAATTTCATCTTATGCAACAATAAAATGCCATCTCAAGGTGATATTTGCTAGAACAAGTAGATGGAAGAGCCCTTTTCGGAAAGGTGCAATGGTTCCACAGATCCTTTACGATGCAGTAAGAAAAGGTGCTGCTCAAAGTAGCTCCACGGAAGAGGCTGCTAGCAAAAACATCAAGAATAAATAGGTACTCTCTCTGGGGAGCTCTGATAGCTTTGTACAGTATGTTGCGATTGGAAACTTTCTTACAAGCCCAGACACAAAACAAAGAACCCTTTCACACAAAGCAACAAGTATACCAACGTAATGAAATATAAAAACTAAATTGCACGGCACACAGATTTTCCAGATAAACTCAAAATAACTGAACCGATCGTACAAACCGTTAGTTAAAAAAATACCTTCTCGGATATTTTGAGAACAAGTTGAAATAGAGTCTTCGTGCAAATGTTCAACCTTGATCAAGCCGATGCCTTGAAAAATCAACACAGATGTGTTAGCTCCTTCCTTATCTGCCATGTACACGCAGCATTTTATCTTCTGCAATACGATTAGAGTTAGGAAATCTGTTTCTTCAGTAAATACCGCCTTTAAGTTCCACGGGCGTATCATCAAGACACTACTGGTGTCATATCCCACAACTGTTAAAAACAACAAGAATGCATGTAATCGCCTAGGGGAAAGTATTGTGCTCTTCTGTTAATACGAGAAGCATTTTCTCCAAAGGTTTGAAAAAGTTTGACCTCGTTTTAACTCATTTATCTTAAAACAGATCCTTCATTACGAGAAGCCAAAACATAAAACCAAGAACACAGCACTTTTGCTTACATGTCTGATTAGCATGCCCTGGCTGGGATGATTTAGTTGGGGATTGGTCCTGCTTCGAGCACGGGGCTGGACTAGATGCCCTCCGGAGGTCCCTTCCACCCCTGAGATTCTATGATTCTAGGATTATGAGCTATAGTCCTTTCCTTTTGTCAAGGTAAGCTACATCTAGATAGCTAACCTCTGTTTTACTAGTGCTAATGCACCCAAGGTCTCAGTGTAAGAATTATTTTTAAGTTGCACAGGTGACAAAATCTATCTTCCATCACTATTACACAAAAACAGCCAAGGCAATTGGGTGGTGTATAGAAGACAGAATTTGTACAATGAGTTTTTGTGCTATGAGAACTTTACAGTGTATTTTTAAATGAAATTTGAGACATTTGCTTAAGACAAAAACATTCCACCCTAGCAATCTATTGAGGCTGTACACCACTTATTAGCACTTAACACATTTTCAGTTTTTCAGGCACAAGGATACAGAACAATTCCTTCAATTCTTCAGCTGTTTGGATTTTTTTTTTTTTTTTAAAAGAAGGTACTGTTTTATTTCCCCCATTTCTGCCACATCAGAGCTCCAGGTATGAAGTTCAGTGAAGTGACTGGTTTTATGAATTTCTTGCTCGTGGATGGCCCATGACCTGAATCAGGACTGGCCAGGATAAAAGACAGTTACCTTTTCCATAACTGATGTTCTTTGAGATGTAATGGACATGAGCAACTCACGTTAGCTGTGTGTGCTCGTCACAGGCACTGGTGCCAGAAGTTTTTCCCTCTGTGTCCGTAGGGGACCAGCTCTGGCACCCCCTGGAGTGGCGCGCGTATGCCACAGCATAAGGGTCATTGCGAGCTCCCCCCACCCTCAGTGCCTTCTTGCTGGAAACTCCGACAGTGGGGAAGGAGGGCGAGTCATGGAATGGACATGAGCAACACATCTCGAAGAATACCAGTTACGGAAAAGGTAACTGTCTTTTCTTCTTCGAGTGCTTGCTCATGTTATAGTTATAGTGACAAACAGGAACTGTCTGTTTACATGGGTAGCATCCAAGATACACACAATTAGTATTACTTCACAGATTTGCATTTCAAAGTTCACATACCTTTCTAGCATGACTTTAAAGATCGGCTTTGGGTCATCCAGCCTGCAAGATGTTTAACCCCTTCTGGCCATGATTTATAGTCTGTATAAGATTCGTTGCAAGTATAACACAGTGATAGAAATAATGGCTTACATAATTATATTTTAATCAGACAATGTCATAATGAGGTAATCCAGTTGGAGGTCCTCTGAGAGGACACCGAAAGGACCTTCATCCTGTCCACTGTCGTGATGAAGAACTGCATCGACCTGCAAAAGGGTTTGGTATGCTCCAGGTAAAACGCCAAGGCATGGTGGATGTCCAAGGCGTGTAGCCACCTCGCCTCATCAGTCTTGTGCGGCTTAGGTCGGAACACCGGGAGGAAGATGTCCTGGCTGATATGGAAGGAAGACATCACCTCTGGCAGGAAGGTCGGATGGGGTTGCAACTGCACCTTGTCTTTTTAGAAGACCATGTAAGGTGGTTCCGAGCTTAGGGCTTTAATCTCCGACACTCGTCAAGCCGACATCACTGCCACAAGGAAAGTGACTTTTCACGATAGGTGAGAAAGGGAACAAGAGCCCAAGGGTTCAAATAGCAGACCTGTGAGTCTGGAGAAAACAAGATTGAGGTACCATTGTGGGACAGGATCCCTAACGAGAGGGAAAAGCCTTTCGAGGCCTTTCATGAACCTGAAGGACATCTCATGTGAGAACACCGATCTACCCTGGATCGGCAGATGAAGAGCTGAGATGGCAGCTAGATGAAACTTGACAGAAGGGAGGGCCAGGCCCTGATTCTTCAGGAGGAGCAGGTATTCCAAGAGAAGAGACTGCTGCGCTGGGCATCACAAAATGGGGAAGAGATGGCCAGCCCTCTGTGGAGATAGAGGTGGTTAGGGACTATTTAGAAAAGCTGGACATGCACAAGTCCATGGGGCCGGACGAGTTGCATCCGAGAGTGCTGAAGGAATTGGCGGCTGTGGTTGCAGAGCCATTGGCCATTATCTTTGAAAACTCGTGGCGAATGGGGGAAGTCCCGGATGACTGGAAAAAGGCTAATGTAGTGCCAATCTTTAAAAAAGGGAAGAAGGAGGATCCTGGGAACTACAGGCCAGTCAGCCTCACCTCAGTCCCTGGAAAAATCATGGAGCAGGTCCTCAAAGAATCAATCCTGAAGCACTTGCATGAGAGGAAAGTGATCAGGAACAGCCAGCATGGATTCACCAAGGGAAGGTCATGCCTGACTAATCTAATTGCCTTCTATGATGAGATTACTGGTTCTGTGGATGAAGGGAAAGCAGTGGATGTATTGTTTCTTGACTTTAGCAAAGCTTTTGACATGGTCTCCCACAGTATTCTTGTCAGCAAGTTAAGGAAGTATGGGCTGGATGAATGCACTATAAGGTGGGTAGAAAGCTGGCTATATTGTCGGGCTCAACGGGTAGTGATCAATGGCTCCATGTCTAGTTGGCAGCCGGTGTCAAGTGGAGTGCCCCAGGGGTCGGTCCTGGGGCCGGTTTTGTTCAATATCTTCATAAATGATCTGGAGGATGGTGTAGATTGCACTCTCAGCAAATTTGTGGATGATACTAAACTGGGAGGAGTGGTAGATACGCTGGAGGGGAGGGATAGGATACAGAAGGACCTAGACAAATTGGAGGATTGGGCCAAAAGAAATCTGATGAGGTTCAATAAGGATAAGTGCAGGGTCCTGCACTTCGGACGGAAGAATCCAATGCACCGCTACAGACTAGGGGCCGAATGGCTAGGCAGCAGTTCTGCGGAAAAGGACCTAGGGGTGACAGTGGATGAGAAGCTGGATATGAGTCAGCAGTGTGCCCTTGTTGCCAAGAAGGCCAATGGCATTTTGGGATGTATAAGTAGGGGCATAGCGAGCAGATTGAGGGACGTGATCGTTCCCCTCTATTCAACATTGGTGAGGCCTCATCTGGAGTACTGTGTCCAGTTTTGGGCCCCACACTACAAGAAGGATGTGGATAAATTGGAGAGAGTCCAGCGAAGGGCAACAAAAATGATTAGGGGTCTAGAACACATGACTTATGAGGAGAGGCTGAGGGAGCTGGGATTGTTTAGTCTGCAGAAGAGAAGAATGAGGGGGGATTTGATAGCTGCTTTCAACTACCTGAAAGGGGGTTCCAAAGAGGATGGCTCTAGACTGTTCTCAATGGTAGCAGATGACAGAACGAGGAGTAATGGTCTCAAGTTGCAGTGGGGGAGGTTTAGATTGGATATTAGGAAAAACTTTTTCACTATGAGGGTGGTGAAACACTGGAATGCGTTACCTAGGGAGGTGGTAGAATCTCCTTCCTTAGAGGTTTTTAAGGTCAGGCTTGACAAAGCCCTGGCTGGGATGATTTAACTGGGAATTGGTCCTGCTTCGAGCAGTGGGTTGGACTAGATGACCTTCTGGGGTCCCTTCCAACCCTGATATTCTATGATTCTATGATTCTAAGAGCACGCTGGGGAGACGCTATGTTCAGATGCCCAATGGAAGAACCTCGTCCACTTCACCAGGTAAGTTGCTCTAGTGGAGGGTTTTCTACTTCCCCAAAGGACCTGTTGCATCACCCTGGAGCAGGCTCGCTCCTCTGGGTTCAACCATGCAGCATCCACGCTGTGAAGTGGAGGAAGGAGAGGTTGGGGTGCAGGAGGTGACTGTGGTCTTGCAAAAGAAGGTCCAGGAGGTCGCCCCGGGTGGCGGGGGGGGAATGGAGGGGAGCTACTGCCAGATCCAACAGTGTGCCGAATTAATGCTGGTGTGGCCATGCTGGTGTGATCATAATGACTCGAGCCTTGTCCCTCTTGATTTTTGACAGGACTCTGCTGACAAGTGGGATGGGCAGGAATGCATACATCAGGACCCCCGACCAGGATAGGAGAAAGGTGCCTGGGAAAGCAAGGCCAAGGCCCTGCAGGGAGCAAAACTGATGACATTTCCTGTTCTGTCTGGTGGTGAATAGGTCCCACTTAAGGAGTTCCCCACCTCTGGAAGAGCATCTGGACCACTTCTGAGAGGAGCGACCCCTTGTGGTGAGAAAAAGACCTGCTGAGGCGATCTGCCAGCATGTTCCTGACGCTGGGAAGCTGATAGGCATCTAGGTGGACTGCATGCGGGATGCAGAAATGACATAGGTGGAGTGCCTCTTAACAGGGTTTCAGAGTGGTAGCCATGTTAGTCTGCATCAGCAAAAACAACAAGGAGTCGTTGTGGCACCTTAGAGACTAACAAATTCATTTGGGCATAAGCTTTCATGGGCTAGAACCCCCTTCATTGGATACATGGAGAGAAAATACAGGAGCAGATATAAATACATGAGGGGTTGCTTTACCAAGTGTGCCATCAGTCTAACAAGATAAATCAATTAACAGCAGGTTATCAAGGGAGGAAAAATAACTTTTGAAGTGTTAAGAGAGTGGTCCATTACAGACAGTTGACAAGAAGGTGTGAGTAACAGTAGGGAGAAATTAGTATTGCGGAAGTTAAGTTTAGGTTTTGTAATGACCCAACCACTCCCAGTCTCTAGTCAGGCCTAATCTGATGGCATCCAGTTTGCAAAGTAATTCCAGTTCTGCAGCTTCACGCTGGAGTCGGTTTTTGAAGTTTTTTTGTTGAAGAATTGCCACTTTTAGGTCTGTTATTGAGTGACCAGAGAGATTGAAGCGTTCTCCTACTGTTTTTTGAATGTTATGATTCCTGATATCAGATTTGTATCCATTTATTCTTTTGCGTAGAGACTGTCCAGTTTGGCCAACGTACATGGCAGAGGGGCATTGCTGGCACATGATGTCATATATCACATTGGTAGATGTGCAGGTGAACGAGCCCTTGATGGTGTGGCTGATGTGGTTAGCTCCTACAATGGTGTCCCTTGAATAGATATGTGGACAGAGTTGGCACCAGGGTTTGTAGCAGGGTTTGGTTCCTGGGTTGGTGTTTTTGTTGTGTGGTGTGTAGTTGCTGGTAAGTATTTGCTTCAGGTTGGGAGGCTGTCTGTAAGCGAGGTCTGGCCTGTTTCCCAAGGTCTGTGAGAGTGAGGGATCATCCTTCAGGATAGGTTGTAGATCCTTGATCATGCGCTGGAGAAGTTTTAGTTGGGGGCTGTAGGTGACGGCTAGTGGCGTTCTGTTACCTTCTTTGTTGGGCCTGTCCTGTAGTAGGTGACTTCTGGGTATTCTTCTGTCTCTGTTACTCTGTTTCTTCACTTCACCAGGTAGGTATTGCAGTTTTAAGAATGCTTGATAGAGATTCTGTAGGTGTTTGTCTCTGTCTGAGGGATCGGAGCAACTGAGGTTGTATCTTAGAGCTTGGCTATAGACAATGGATCGTATGATGTGGTCTGGATGAAAGCCAGAGGCATGTAGGTAAGTATAGCAGTCAGTAGGTTTCTGGTATAGGGTGGTGTTTATGTGACCATCGCTTATTAGCAATGTAGTGTCTAGGAAGCGAACCTCTTGTGTGGACTGGTCCAGGCTGAGGGTGATGGTAGTATGGAAATTGCTGAAATCTTGGTGGAATTCCTCAAGGGCCTCCTTCCCGTGGGTCCAGATGATGAAGATGTCATCAGTGTAGTAGAGTACGGGCAAGTAGAGTAGGGGTGAGTTAGACTGACCTCACACTTGGTAACGCAACCCCCCCATGTATTTATATCTGCTCCTGTATTTTCACTCCATGCATCCGATGAAGTGGGTTCTAGCCCACGAAAGCTTATGCCCAAATGAATTTGTTAGTCTCTAAAGTGCCACAAGGACTTCTTGTTGTTTTTGCCTCTTAACAGAGGGCAGATGAGCATGCTCCCCCTTGCCTGTTGATGTAAAACATCAAGGCCGTATTTTCCATCAGCACTTAAACCATTCGGCCGGTTAACTGCGGGAGAAAAGCCCCGCAGGCTAGGCAAACCGCCCCGAGTTCTTTGACATTTATATGCAACATCATCGCCTCTGTGGACCATGTACCTTGCGTCCGCATTGCGCCGAGGTGTGCTCCCCAGCTGAGGTCTGAGGCATCCGATATCAGCGACACCGAAGGATGCGGGCTATTGAACGGGATCTATCGAGGACCATTCTGGGGTTAGTCCACCATTGCAACATGGTGAGTACCTCTGGTGGGATGGTGGAAACCTTATCCAGGTGATCCCTGGACAGGGCATAGACCATAGCCAGCCATTGCTGGAGGGGTTGCATCCGGAGCATCGCATGGCGGACGACATATGGGAACGTCGCCATGTGGCCCAACAGCCATAGGCAGACCCTGGCAGTCATGAGAGGGAACGCAGAGACTCCAGAGATGAGGTCTCTCATCGTCTGGAACCTGTCGTCTGGCAGAAACGCCTTTGCCCTGGTGGAGTTGAGGACTGCCCGGATAAACGCTATTCTTTCTACAGGGACTAATGTTGATTTTTCCTTGTTTATCAACAGGCCTAGTCTCCTGCATGTGTTCAGCAGTATCACAACCGTGTCCTGGACCTGGGACCAGGAGTGACACTTGACCAGCCAATTGTTGAGGTACAGGTAGATCAGGATACCCCGACACCTGGGTAAGCCAAGTCTTTCAGCCTGTTTAGCTTATCTTCTGTTTTCTCCCCAAACAGAGCTTGACCATCAAAGGGGAGGTCCTAGATGGACTGTTGGACCTCCATCGACAAGCCCGAGGATGGCAGCCATGCCGCCCTCTTCATCGTTATGGCTGAAGCCATGGTTCACGTTGCAGAATCAGCTGCATCCGAGGCTGCCTGCAGTGCCGCCGTTGACACTCCCTGCCCCTCTACCAGGATGGCCTGGGACTCTTCTCTGTGGTTCTCCGGGAAGGAATAGGCAAATTTGGCCATCAATTGCCAAATATTGAAATCATAGCAGCCCAATAGGGCCTGATGATTCACCACCCTCAGCTGCAGACTTGACGACAAATAAACCTTTTCTCCCAAAAAGGTCCAATTTCTTTACCTCTTTATTTTTGTGAGTAGCCCGCAGTTGTTCCAGGTTCTCCTGCTCGTTGACTGCAGACACTACTAACGAGTTTGGGGAAGGGTGGGTATAAGGATATTCATGCCCTCTTGCAGGCACATAGTACTTTCACTCCGCATGCTTGGAAATAGGGGGTAGCGATGAGGGGGTCTGCCAGAGGGCCTTGGTAATTTTTGCCACCCCTTCACGTACTGGCAGGGTGACTCTAGCTGAGGCTTCTGAGCTGAGGAAGTTGCATAGGGTGTCCGAGGGCTCCTCTAGCCCCTCTGTCTCTAGCCCCATGTTCGAGGCTACTCTCCTCAAAAGCTCCTGATGAGCTTTGGTGTCATCCGGGGGGACGGTAGGTGGGGGTCCCATGATGGCCTCATCGGGGATGAGAAAGTGAATGCAGATACAGCAGGAGTCACTGCCTCCGTGCCCTGCTTGGCATGGCCTTCTTCTCCTGTCTGTTGCACCTGGGAGGGTCCCATGCCCGGGGGCCTCCATCTCAGGTGGGCAGGAGACTGTGGCAGAGGGTGTCGGAGACTCCCGACACTGACTTATGCCCTTGTGATGGCTGTGTGAACCCCCCTGGGTTCCAACGGTGCCATGGCATGGGCCATTGATCTTGGGGCAACAATAGTGCTGGCGGTGCCAATGGAGGACCTTGCCCTGCCTGCAGGGGTTCTTAGTCCGACTCCGAGCCAGGGATGGAGGGCCATGTTCTGGAGACTGGGACCACAACAACGCCGACCAGGCCTCTCAGTCCTGGCTGCATACACTGCCACGCTCCGAGTGGGATCTGTACATGGGTGACAATGCGCTGCGTTGAGATCCCGGTGACCGGCATCAGCGTTCAGAGGATCCACATTGATACCCCGGTGATCCATGCCGAATGCTTCCCGACTGGTGCCGGTCCACAGAGCGGGAGCAAGAACGTGACTGATGCCGCGATGACGAGAGTTGACGCTGGTATGGTGACCTCTGACTACAGGCCAGTGACCAGTACTGAGAGTCCCGATGGAGGCTTCCACTGGAGTGGCGTCGATCCGAAGGCGAGCGACGCTCCTGGTACCGGGGATGAACGTGCCTCAGTAGGTCAGCATCAGTCGCCAGAGGTATGACGTATACAGCCCGCAGAGCGATGGCCGGAGTCCAGAGACTGGCGCCAAGGGCTCCAATTGGTAGGTACCCCTACATCCAAAGTGTGGTGGCTCTGCACAGGCGAGCACTCGTGGGACACTCCCTGAGGTGGCGAGTGGTGCCACACTGACGGGGATCGAGATGGTGGTCCAAAGGCAAGCTTACCCCTTGATTTGGGAGCTGTCATCACCTTTGTGGGCAGCACCGGCAGGGACAAGATATCCTGCGCCACCTGCAGGGCCTCCGGGGTGGACAGCATTGCCAGGTGCTGGACTCCCATGCCACTGTCCAGAGTGGAAGGCGCATCCCGGAATAGGCTAATCTGCACAACTGAAGCCGGTGCTTGACTCCCACTTGGAGGCGATGAGCTGCCCTTCATGGGTCTAGGCTTGCCTCCTGCCCTCTCCTTGCCCTTGCAAGCAAGCGACCGACCTCTCCTGGTCTTCCTCTTTTTACTGGGCGGTGCCAGGGAGGTGGATTGCCGTCTGACAACAGTACCCACAGGGTGCTCCATACAGACAGCATGGTACTGTGTACGGAGTCCGATCTCGGCTGTTCCAGTGTTGGTGTCAGTGCTGACTCCATAAGGAGTACGTCCAATAGAAAGGTTTGCAACGAACAGTTCTACAGAAGAAAAGGTTTGCTGAAGCAAAGGAACGTTCCAGCACAGTCACTGGTGGGAAGAAGGCACTGAGGGCGGGAGGAGACAGTGGTGCCCCTTATACTGTGGCAAACACGTGCCATTCCAGGGGGTGCCAGAGCTGGTCCCCTACAGATACCACTGAGGGGAAAAACTTCCGGCACCAGTGCATGTGACGAGTACACACACCTAACATGGAATGAACACGAACAAGCACTCCGAGAAGAAACTGGCATTTCAGATTAGTCTTGCACATTATTTTCTTATCAACTCCCTTGTTAGTATGAATACTACAATAGATAGCATATGTTTGAAATAATATTGTCCTTACTCAGCTGGAAAGGCACAAAGGAACTTACTGACTTATGTGTAAAATTAGTCAGTTAAAAAACAGTGTCCCAGCCAGCCTGGTGGATACCACGCACAGAATGACCAGTTTAATCTGAAACAATCTTCTCATCCTCTGCGATGCCGGCAGCAAGACAAGGCCAGACACTTATGAGAGAGGAGAATGTGTTGCATCAACACAGCTTTCTGATCGACAGGGTGACAATCGAGAATTTTTGTACCAACTCCCTGATTGAACAATTCCATTGTAGAGGGCACCTGCTTGTGAAAGGCAGGCACAACTCCCAATGGAAGGACATTGATGATCCATACTGGGCAGAAACAATCTCTGAATGGCTGTGAAAAATATCTGGTGAGAAACAGCAGTGTATGATGAAAGCCTAGAGATTCCCTAGACCATGAGTCTGTTATTGACAAGAAAGGGGGACTTAGACCTGAAATCATGTGGGAGGAAGAAGGGACATGGAAAAAAAGACAGAAAATGAACTAAAGCAGTCTCCTTAGTCCTACCTTAATAATCTTGTCTGTCCCGGAAGTCAATAACCATCCCCTGGTTGCGTCAAAGTGTACATGGACAATGTTGTGCTTACTGTCATGGAAAGTGGCTGTGGGTGCACGTCTAAAGAAGATCAAAGATCAAGAGTCAAGGAGACAGCGTCTGCACTATTGTCCTGAACTATTCACAAAGGAAGAAATGAGAATTTGAACACTAATGTACGGAACTGATTTTCTTCAGTGACTCAACTTAATTACTGAGCGAGAGAAGATGGCTTCATGGTCTCTCTATGGCTATGTCTACACAGCACACCACTAGTGGTGGCATGTAGCTATACGCCGCAGTGAAAGGTGGGCTGCTCCCATGCTGTGGTGTGAAGCTACATGTGTCAGTGAAAGGCTCTGGCAGAGCTGCTGCTGCGGCGACTGGAGCCTTTCCTTGCTACCAGAGTCTTCCATGTGATAGGGAAGCAGCGGGATGCTACACGGCTGGTTTTAGTGGTGTAGAGGGGGCAGGCACTGCTTGGGAGTGTAGAGAGCTGTGGAGGGCACATACTCACAGGGTTCAGGGGTCTTTACTCATCTAAGCAGTGCCTCCCCATCTACACTGCTATTTATACCTTGCTAGGGATGTGTGCAGTGTATGTACTCTGCATGCCACCATAAGGACCATGCAGTACAGACACAGCCTATGAAGGATTGTAGTTCCCTGGAAATACAGGTTTTCCTTCAGAGATACAAAAATCTCCCAACACTCCATTTCTGGGAGCATCCCCAGATATAAGACAGATGTGTACCACAAGTCCTGGTATTCCAAACAGCAGGACACTGCATCAAGTTACACACAAGAAAGAGAAATTAGGAGCTAATTAAATGAATTCCTCCGGCCGCCAGAACGTTTTTGTTGCTCTTTCCTGAACTCCTTCCAAACTGTCTCTCTTTCTAGTAATGAGGTATGCAGAACTGAACACAGCAAATGAAGCACAAGAACACTATAGTCATATAAAGGAGGATACTAATTCCCAGCTCTACACATAGCTATGGAGGCTGATGGCCTGACCTCTTAAAGGAGAAAGCACTTTGCACAGCTCTGTGACACTCCCATCTGGTTGACTCTGAGCAGAGTGCAGTACAGGGGAGTACACCTTGAGGAGTTCTGTAACTCATTAAGCCTCCTCTGAGGCAACTGGGCTCATTGTTTAGACTTACTCCTCATCCGTTATCGATTCATGACAGGTATCGCAGACTCTCACTTCAAACTCAAATCCCATCAGAGGTATGGAGGAGCGCTTAGAGCTGCATTTGCCACACACTGCTTTCCCACACTTCCGGCAGTGATGCTGAAAGAGGCAAGCCGAAAAAGGATTGGTTAGAATGGACAAAGCAAAGCACAGCAGTGATCTCCTCTTAACTTCACCCATTCGCCTCAGCAGAACTTACCTGGGGCCAAAGCAAATTCTCTGAACCCCCATTCGGGGCAGAAGGAGAAAAAGCTGAATAGTAGGAAAAAACTAGTCTCAATTTTGCATTTCATTACCTTTCACTAACAACTACATCGGCTAAGCACCTGGCGTAAGCCAACTATCGATGGCCAAATGGGGGCAGTGTGGCCTAGTTGACAGAGCACCAAAATGGGACTAGAGAGCTGGGTTCTGGTCCCACCTCTGCCTCCGGCCTGCTGGGTGACCTTGGCCAAATCGCTTCCTCTATACCCATTTCACAGATGGGGAAGTGAGGCACAGGAATTCTGACCTTTTTAGAGCACTTTGAGAGTGGTGGATGAAAAGAGCTACATAAGAGCTAGTTATATTATTATGTGGTGAATTTCGATCACAGCTATTTTACTTACTTTAGTCTGTATCACTAGCTAGACTAAAGATCTTTGGGGAACCATTTCTCAGCCTGGTGTTTTGACCAGGCAAAAATCTTCTGACTGGATATTCTCTTTTGTGCGTGGGGTGCAGGGGGAAAAGAGTATTCTCATTAGTGTGTGGGCGAATCAATGCATGCAAGGCACATCAGTGTTACGAGAATTGCCTGTGTATCATTAGGAGACTACTATCTTTTTATCAGTATTATACAATTACTTTCAGGACACTGGGCAAATCCTTCTGCCTCTTCAAATATGATCTCAGATATGAACACACATGCAAATACACATTCCTGACAGGCAGCTCAATGTGGTCCCTTTTGCCACTTTTTCAGTCTCAACAAAAGGAGCAGCAATACTTCACGCAAAGCAAACCAGAGTAGGATCTCACACACTGAGCTGGGCTCTGGGATCATACATTAGGATTATAGGGGACAGCGAGTTTCCCCTCCCTGCTGGCTTTGTAATACTGGAATGCTGCATTGGTTACTGTTGGAGCGCCAGATTACATCTCAGTATTAAACTGAATGCCTGACATTGCCCATGTAAACACTGTCCATCTAAAATCAAGTGAGCAGATTCTCCTCAGCTTTTTACAATCCTTTCTAATAAAACAGGCCTGGAAACGCCTTTGGCAATTTTCAGAGTAACAGCCGTGTTAGTCTGTATTTGCAAAAAGAAAAGGAGTACTTGTGGCACCTTAGAGACTAACCAATTTATTTGAACATAAGCTTTCGTGAGCTACAGTAGCTCACGAAAGCTTATGCTCAAACAAATTGGTTAGTCTCTAAGGTGCCACAAGTACTCCTTTTCTTTTTGCCTTTGGCAATGTGACAATTGCTACCTAACACTGTCCATTTTTCTCACACTGCAAACTGTAGACCAGTTTTGCTAATAACTCTGGGCAGTTGGAATAGCAATTATGGACATTTGCCTCGGAATGGAAAGCAATGACCTTTTCAGTCGACTATTATACTGGTTCCATCAGTATCTTCAGAAGTGAGATTTGGGCCACGTTTGTTTGTACAGAATATTCTTGTTGATATTAAATGAGATTAATGTGGCTAAACCCACATTAACTCAAAATTTACCCAAGCCAATGTACAATATGTATTTTCTATAGAAATGGATTGCAAAAAGTTCTTCTGTTTGTGAGGGCCAAGATATTCACCCATCACCAGGCCTTTGCCTGCCCATTCCCCCTCTCTTGGCATGAGGGTAGCTAAATGCCTTTAATCACCAAGCAGCCAACAGAAAAGTTAAACAAGTTTCTATATATCTGAAAAGTGTTAAAATATTTCATTGAACTACCAGATATACTGTTCTCTTAAATTATTCCATCAATACGAAACAGAACAAACCTGTCTAAGGCCTATTTTCTTACTGTCCCACATCTGTTTAAAATTCCAGAAGAAAGGCTGGTCACACTTTTGACAGGAATCACTGTCCAACCACTCTGGTGTCTGTAACACACAAAAGGGTTATGATAAATAGGCAGAAAAGCTTCAGGTAGGAATTCAACAGCAGAACAAGCCGTGTGGCTTCTACTGCAATAATTAAAACAGCGGTATGCTGAACCTGTCTAGAAAAACACTTTTTCAGCCGAAGGTGCACTGGGGAAAAAAAAAAAAAAAAAATCAAAGTGTGCCCCAAGATGTATTTTGCTGTGTTCTGAAAGTTCACACAGGAGGAATGTTTCACACCATAAAGTAGGACTCTATTCTGAAAGGAAGGCCAACATTTGACAGAAACATGGATGCTTAAAGTCAGATGCCTGAAATGAATGGTGTGATCCTGAGTACTCACAACTAGCTCCACTGAAAGTTGCAGGTACTTGGCACTCCTGAGACTCAGACCAGGGCTCCTGAAACTCTCCCTGGATCCACTTGTGGGTGGTCAGCACTACTTAGAACCAGGTCATTTATTTTTAGGTGCCTAAACATCCAACGTTTGAAAATGTTGCTCAATCTTTTTAATTGTAATTGGTTTTTCTGAACCTCCTGCCGTCAGACTGTTGTGTTTCAAGTCACACGTGTGGGGGTGGCAGGCAGATCCTGAACAAGCCTGAACAAAAAGGAAGTTGGCTCTATCCTGCTTTTACATTTATATACTAAAGCTAGCATTTATTTCTAAAATCTTGTATTTTCTAATGCAGTTTGATCTAATGCTATGCTCATCATGCTGTGAGTGAAGTGGGTAAGAATTACTCCTGGGGGAATTCTGCGTCACTGCGCAAGGCAGAATTTTGTCGAGATTAATGTTGTGTGCGCAGAACACTTTCCCCACCACAGAAATGGGCTGCAGAGATGTTGGCGACCACTAGTGGCGACTGGACCTGGCAGAGTTCAGCTCGCAAACAGAAGACATGGCCAGGGGGAGGGGGAGGGAACTGGAAGGTTCCCCCCAGGTGCCATTCCCAGCACGCCCTGAAGGAAGGAGACAGTGTGCAGGAAACTCAGTGCAACCCCAGGACCCAGCGTCAGGCTGTTTCTCCCTCTGGATCCCTGGGCTCTAGGAGGGTAGGGGGTGTGATTGTCTGGGCCGAAGAGCCCCCCGCATGGGCTCTGTGTGGGAGGGGGTAGAGAAACAAGAACATAGGGGTTTCTTTAACTCTATTCCTGGGGGATTTTTGTGTACGTCTGTATTGTTACAGACAGAGTTGCTGACAGGTATTTTGAAAAAAATTACAAAAATAATTGTAACCGGCATGATTATGTAGTGTTATTTTGACAAATATAATTGGCAGAATTTTTAATTTTTTGGTGCAAAATTCCCCCAGGAGAAACCTCAGTAAAGACTATCCTCAATAGACTGTCACCCTCACCCAAGCCCCAGCATGAGGAGTGATGATGAGGACTCAATTCTCTACTGGGAGGGGAAGTCTGGTAAACTAATGCTTCCCTGGACCCTGTTTTGCTATCATGCCCCCCCTCCTGGCAGAAGACAACAGGGAAACAACTAAGTGATAGCAGCTGTATTAGCAGGGGCCTGAGCTCTTTCAGGAGCGCTCCCACCTCCCTGACACTGGTTTGTCTTTGGGAAGCAGGGGCACTCCTCTCCAATATGCAGCTTCCCCCCTCATGTTTCCCTCTCTCTATCCTTTAACTTTCTCCTGCCTCCCCACCAGTAGAGCCCCTCCTTGAAGCTGCTGCTGCCTTCTCGCATCCACCCTCACCTTTCGCAAGGTTGCTCTAATATAAAAACACTTCACACCCATTCCTGACTATTGGGTGTAGAAGAGGACTGTTTAAAAGACTGCCTCATTAAGTACAAACCCCAACTAACTGGAACGGCTTCAGAAGATGCACTAGCTCCTTGGGTATCAAACATTAAGGAATGAAAAGCACAATACTGTGGTTAAATAAGGTTAGATTATGATGGAGTTTCTTAAAAGGAAAATGGTAAGGGAAGGCTGATGAAATCCTTAAACTCAAGCCTTCACTCCAGCCCCCTATGATGGAACGAGTCGTAAAGAAACTGAACTGCAGCTTGTTTTGTTAGGTTATTTCAAAAGTGCAGGTGCTTTAGGGGTAAGTCCCCACTGTCTACTTTTCTAAAAGTAACCAAGCCTTTAATTAGGTGTGTGTTCTGAGAAAATAAGGCTTTCCTCTCCTATGCACTTAAGCCCAACATTTGAAAAAGGTAGATATTGCTTGTGACAGTAACTGCTCAGTAGTAAAATGGATACAACTTATATTCTCTTTCAAATGTTCCTTTCTTATGGCCTTTTAAGACTGAAAGATAAAATCATTTATAAGGATTAAAATATGAAATGGCTTAATTCCTCCCTTGTGCAATTCCAGAGACATGGTAAAGTGTTAATATCAAAGTGAATACTACACACATCAAGTGGAAAATCTCATCAGTGAAAAATGCCACCAAAGCAACAACCAGAAAATTTCAAGAAAAAAAGCACTTCAGAAAAGAGCCCAAGGCAAAATATTTTATACTAAAATCTTAAGGATTAGTGTTTTGGAGTCAATGTAGCAATATATATACACTCCCTCCTGACAACAAAAACGAGCCAATATAGACATATCTATTAACACCTGATGCTAAACACTCATTTAGCTAATTATATTTCTTACCCACTTTTCAACTCTCTCACAATAAAGCAGTTTGTTTTATAAAAAAGCGCTTTTCATTTTAAACCTCTGTCGTTGCCTTGTAAAACATTAAGTAACATATTATTTCTGGATGTTAAAGTTATACCAAAAGGGAAAGGGCAGTGAGTTACCTGGGACTGGAGGCTCTTTGAGATGTGTGGTCCCTATCTGCATTCCACACATGGGATATGCATGTGCACCATACGCCCGAGTAATTTTTTTTGCAAGCAGTGTCCATTGGCCTCCTCATGCTCTGAGCCACAGACACAAAGGGTTGTACAGGCTGACATTTCTCCAGTTTTCCATTCTTACCACAGTTCAATCAGTCAATCGGCTACAGAGGGAACGGAGGATGGGTAGCAAATACAGATAGGGACCACACATGAAGAACCTCCAGTTACAGGTAGGTAACCTCTTTCTTCTTCAAGTGATGGTCCCTCTGTATATTCCACATATGGTAGAACAACAAGTAATAGTCAGACAGGCAGTGGGTGCAAAAGTTATAGCTGACAGTAGTACAGCAATCTCAGGTGTCATTAGTAACGAGAGTAGTGAAAAAAAAATCCCACAGAAGTGAGGTTTTTATGTGGGTTGTGTCCCTTTCAAGTGTAGTTCCACTCTACAGAATGACTAAAAATGCCATCATGTAACTCAGAACTGCCCATTGCAGGCATTCAGTCACATAGAATCATAGACTTTAAGGTCACAAGGGACCATTATGATCGTCTAGTCTGACTTCCTGCACAACGCAGGCCACAGAATCTCACCCACCCACTCCTGCAAAAAACCTCTCACCTATGTCTGAGCTACTGAAGTCCTCAAATCGTAGTTTAAAGACTTCAAGGAGCAGAGAATCCTCCAGCAAGTGACCCGTGCCCCATGCTGCAGAGGAAGGGGGAAAAACCCCAGGGTCTCTGCCAATCTGCCCTGGAGGAAAATTCCTTCCTGACCCCAATATGGCAATCAGCTAAACCCTGAGCATGTGGGCAAGACTCACCAGCCAGACACCCAGGAAAGAATTCTTTGTAGTAACTTAGATCCACCCCATCTAAAATCCCATTGCAGGCCATTGGACATATCTACCGCTAATAGTTGAAGATCAAGATGACCTTACTTCAGTGACTAAGGCCTTGTTTACACTCCAGAAATGGGCCAATTCAGCAGTTAAGTGTAGTTACACCCCATATGGTAGACAAGGACAAACTGAAGTTTGTAATGATTGATTTATTCGGAGTTTACCCCAGTTACAAGGAAGTACAAAACATGAGCTCAGTGAGTGCAAACCCTGCATGCCCTTGTCTACACCTAAGGGTCAGCACTGTTACAGCTACCGAGACTACAAAACTGAGGCTGCTCTCAAGCCTACATAAAGCACAGAGTAAGGTTTTACTACTTTTTATGTTGTTAGCCATAGAGAGCCAATACGTTATGAGTGTGCAAGGAGGATTCTATTCTCTTATGCATCAAAGTAATTGTTTATTAATTGCCAGTCAGTTACACCTGTCCAAAACTATTAGCAGTAGTGGGATTACACATTTGTAACCCAGGGCCTAGTTTAGTGATTTTTGGCAAAGGTAGGGAAAAAAACCCAACTCAAATGGCAATTTGAGTTTCCAGAACCAGCTGTTTAAAAATCAAACATCCATCCTTTTACTTGTAAACTGACAGCCCTGGAAACTAACTGAGATTTGATTCACTAGGGTTTCCTCCCCCACCCCCATCATTGCTAAAACATTACATTAGGCCTTTGGTGTAATCCCACTACCACTAAGTTTTGCACAAGTGTAACTGACTGAAATTTAAACAATCATTTTGATGCATAAGAGAACAAAAATCCTATTTGCACACTTGTAACTAAATCCTATGGAATCACTGAAAAACACAAGCAGAACACATCACGATGCCTTCTTCAGAGAGTCACTTTTCAGAGCACTCAGAGCACAAAATTTTTAGTAACATACATAAAACACAAACTCCCTGCTACATAACTACCCTGAACCACTAGATCACACACAGAGCCATACATCTTCACATGTATAACTGGAGCATTCCTAAAACACTAGTTTATTTTCTAACCTTTAAAAAGATACCAATCAGATTCAAAATTACATGCTTTAGAAAGGCCCCAGATTCTTAGAGGATGAGCAAGAGATAGATATCTACCTCCTGTCTCTCAACATCCATATTCCAGATAACAATTCCACCATCTGCGCCACAAGAGATGAGCTGTCTTGTGTGGGGAGCATAGGAGACACACTGAACTTTATCGCTGCAAAAGAAACATACATCAGTTAGTTAAAGGTTTAAAGATATGACCCAAGGCAAAGTAAACTAGTTTGCCATATTTTTCTCTCTCAGCTCATTCATGTATAAAATTCACTAGTCCTACAATTCCAATTAGTAGATTATATATTATGTACTGTACTATGTGCTGTCAATTTGGTCCCCATTGGGTAGTGCACCACTTATTAGAGGAGGATTTAAAACAAGATTAGTTTCCAGACATAACTATTGCTTTTCCAGTTAATTAGGTTGGAGATCTTAGCTTCCCTGAAAGCCATGGTTGCATTGTAATTGAATGACCTCTGAGAACATAGTCCCAAATACCTATAAGCACTATGGTAAAGTGCTCGCTCTCTCTCAGAACAAATGTGTCAGTTATTGGTTAATTTGTTAAATCCCCACACGGTGCCTGTGAACGAAGCAATGAAAAACCCAGCGTTATCTGGCAACTTGAAGAGAAAAATACTTCCTAAGGTGCTGCTGTGAGCATTCGAATCTAACACTAACAAATGAAAAGAATTTCAAATAGTACAGAACTGATAAGGCTGCTGCCCCAGATCTTCCCAACATTTTAAGATTAAAGGTTTTTAGAAAAATGGACTATTCCTCCTTTTATTATTCTTTGTCAAGCATGAAAAAAGTGTGCTCAGCTCTATAGAAGAGAGAAATATCAAGGCCCAGAAAACTTACTGTCTAGGAGACAGGCACAGAAAGAAGACACTGATAACAAGGGGGAAGGAATTACTTGAGCTCACTTTGTTTTCTTGCACTGGTCTGGGGGGCGTGGGCGGGGGGGCTCCAGAAGAAATGGATCTTCAAGATGGGGGTGGTTTAGCACACTGACATTAGGTCAGAATCTTCACCCCACACTTTGGCACCAGCACTGCTTGACACCAAGCCAGGCTCACACTGAGAAGTGCTTTAATACTGGTCCCTTATCTTGTATATGGATGCTCCTCTATGTAGCAATGCTTTTAGAAGGCAATTTAGAACAGCGCCACACTACTGCATATCTATAACTTACCAATTCAAAGGCAGCACTGTGTGGAAATGCTATCTTTACTGTGGTTCTATCTAATGCAATGCATTACATCACTGAACCAGCACGTTCTCCAACACTGTCATATTGCAAATAAGATACAGAGGTTTGCCTGCGTGTTAGATGCTGTGACGCTACAACAATAAGCCACAGCAGGGCACGCAGCAGTCGGCTTTAATATAAATAGGCATAACGACTGAGTGGTTCAGTGAGGAAGTCCCAGGCACGCACTGCTGGAGTGGTACAGAACCACGAAATCAAAGTAGCCCAACCAGCCAAGCAGAAAGTGCCTTTGAACAGTCAGTCTGCACAGTCACAGTAATTCAATGGTAGGAAAAGCAAGCATGTGTGAAATTAGTCTTTAATATTGTGTTAGACCACAAATACCAAGTCATCCTCTCCTCTCTGGGTCTATTTAAGTCTGGTTCGTACCTCTAGCATATTCCCCTTTACAATAGCAGGAGCCAGTTCTGCCTTGCTCAGTTGCTGATGCTTAGGAACGCGCATTTAACACGTTGACAAATGATGGCTAATTAGACAGAGCACCTTGGGTACAGCATGGATTCTACATACATTCACATTAAAAAAATACTTGGTTAGCATGGAGTTAAAGAGGCTGGTACTCTGAATCCTGTGTTCCCTCAAGGGGGGAAGATAGAGCCCTATGGGGCAAACCTTTCATTAAACGTAGTTAATATTGGTAATATACAAAGATACAGGGAGTCTCACATAAATCCCATGCATAGACATAAGAATATACTCCTTGGTTCTGCTTCCAAGTGTGGCTCCTGAATTTTGTTTTTCTCCCCTAAACACAGGAGAAGGAAAAACTCTTCAAACATACTTGTGTCCTTGTAATTCAATGGCTGTTCCTTTTCTTCCTCCTATGTCCCACATAATAATGGAATGATCTGAACTGCCTGAGAACAAAACTCGCTGCACTGGGTCCCAACAAAGTGCGGTGACACCACCTAAAACAGGAGAAAGACAGTACAGTTATTTAATTACAACTGAAAGTGGAAGGAAAGAATGTAATAAAAAGTGAGTCTCACCAATTTAAAGAGAAGTGACTTAAGTTTAAACACATCCAACACATCCTGCACGTGCACCTCCACACTGCAGAACTTCCCAGCTGAAAGGTCTGGCACAGAATGAGCCCCACTGAAAAGCCTAGGAAACCAGAGCCAAATTCTAATCCTGTGTTTCTGTTGGTGCAGAGCCCAGTCCCAGCTCTGTAGCTCATGCAGGCTGAGCCCAGTGAATAGTAAACAAGTCCTGGGATACGAAGTCACCTCATGAGTGGTCAAAGAGCTGCTGTGTGGCCACCCATCTCCACACCCTGTAGGCAGAGTTTGTGATTAACAGTGGAGACACTGGGGAGTAATGAGAGGCGATGCCACCACAAAAATTGCAGCATGAGAACTGAGCAGCCTTGCCTCAAAGCTAATAAATCTGAGGGTTGTCAAAACACTTCCCACACCCTCCACACCAGCTGACTGGTTTGAAGTGGAGTGGTAGGCCAATATGGAGGTCCACTGAGGCCAAAGAATGGCCATAGGGGAAAAAGAAATTGATCAATCAAGAATGGGCTATCAACCCCCCTCTCCATAGGCACCTGTTATATGGTGGGCTAACACACCAACCACAAGGACAATGCTTTTAAGTGTTTTGTAAGAGAGCCCCAAGAGCAAAGTGACCAGTCAACTCCTGCAATGTATACTGTACTTTTAAACATCATCTCATTACATGCTTCTTGTCACATCCTGGAAACACTGCGCATAGCGTTCTAAACCTTAAGCAGTTCAATTGACTACAAATGGGAATCCTCACATGCATGTGTTAGCAGGATCAGGACTTTATCTACTAAGGTCTTCCTCTATCAGGGCTTTAGTTGTTGCAGCACTTTCCCACCAAAGTACTTTAATTAAGGTGCAGAATTTTCACCATTTAAGTCTGGCTTCTCTCCTGTTTTTAGTAATATAGGATTATTACCCTTTACCTGTTGACAGTTTAAGCTCATCTACTGTGCTCCCCAAAATACAGACATTTCAATTCAAACCATCACAGCTGCTTACAAATTTCAAAAAGTTCATCCCATGGTAATGCAGAGCCTATATGAAGAACCAGAGAGGATTATTTAACCTTAAACTTTACCTGTATGTCCCTTAAATGTTGTGACAAGGCTGCAGTTCTCTTGCTCCAGTTTGAGAATCGTTACCTGCCCAGAATGATCACCTATAAACACATGTCGGGTCTCAACATCAAATCTGATTGAAAGCATTGAGGAATCTTTTATAAAGCCTAGACAGAGGTTCTGAATTCTAGGATGTATCTATAAGACTATGTTGCATTTTTATGAAGTTACATAGCAGTTACTTGATTTTTTGTTTAAATAGACACATCAGTTACCTCTAGGAAGAGGACTCCTCCCTCCTTCTAAAATGGTTTTAAGTAGGTGACAGTGGCTGTTCTTTGAGAGACCTGCTTTGTGTCTTATGACATATTTGGGGAATTGCCAGTTTGAACAGGTGCATCCTGAAGTGTGGTCTAAACATGGCGAGATTACAATCAATTACTGGAATAATCCGTTTTGACAGGTTATAGCCCCTCAATCTAATTTTAGCTGCACTTCAGATATTTGAGGAATGGGTTATTAGCATTGACAGGCTGCGTTGCACGAATGTCTTTTGTAATCAAAGGGTACATTCACACAGCAAAAAACCCATAACAATGAGTCTCAGAGCCAGGTACAGACTTGGGCTTGTGCTACGGTGCTAAAAATAGCTGCACAGACGTTCCTGCTCGGGTTGGAGCTCGGTCTCTGAAGCCTGGGAAGGGGGTTGAATTTCAGACCTGAACACCAGCCCAAGCAGGAATGTCTACATGGCTATTGTTAGCACCGCAATGCAAACCCTACAAATGTGAGTCTATAGACCCAGGCTCTGAGTCTCTCTCTGCTGTCGGGTGTTTTTTTTCTGCAATGTAGACATACCTAAAGAACTACGTACTCTGAATTCAAGAGGCACAGCAGACAACAGAGTCTGGAATTAACAGGGTAAAGGGGTTGTTAGTGCTACCAGCCTATTACTTATATTTGTTGGTGTTAATACAAACAGAGGAGTGGCCGTTCTGACATGATCTAAGGGTCCAGTTCAAATGGTATCCAAGCTGTGGGAAGAGTTCCCAGACCCCCAAAGGGAACCATCCAGCAGAAAGGACAACAAGATCCTGTGTTAATCGACACTTAACACTAATGAGGGCAAATATTTTAGAAGTGGAATTTATTCTTCACCGTTTACACTTTTTTTGCATTTCACTCAGCCTGGACAGGGCAAAAAGGCTGGTCAATTTCACTTATTTGTACAGAAATTGGTTTCAAGTCAATTTGATCTTTAGGTTTTCATGAACTAGTAAAAGGAGCAGTTACTGCGCTGTAGACACTATCAGAGTACAGGTTTCAGAGTAACAGCCGTGTTAGTCTGTATTCGCAAAAAGAAAAGGAGTACTTGTGGCACCTTAGAGACTAACCAATTTATTTGAGCATGAGCTTTCGTGAGCTACAGCTCACTCATGCTCAAATAAATTGGTTAGTCTCTAAGGTGCCACAAGTACTCCTTTTCTTTTTATCAGAGTACAGTTTCACTAACAACTGACTGAAATCTCCTTTGTGTTAGTCTTTCTAAAAGACAGTTTTTAAACTTACAATGTATCACTGATAAAAGGAGAGAGTCGACATTTCTTTTGTCAGGCAGAGAGGGGCAGATCTTGGAGAATTAACCTGTTTGTGAATAACATTTTAGGAATCATTTACTGTCCAGCTGAGCCCACATTTCAAAAGCATACTGTTCTGTTCCAAGGTAGAGGATGTGTGCTCATTATTTCATATTAGGTTATTTAATTTTTGCCATGCGTGTGCACAAACACACACGGACCTGATCACTGACCTACTTTGCTGCTATTATAATTCCCAAAAGAAAAAGTGTGTTTTAAAGGAAGCTCCCATCAATCTCTATTTTACTAAGGAGACCACAATAGGATGTAGCTTTTAAGAATGAATAGGCCATGGAGTTTTTAAAAATAAACGTTTAAATCTAAATATACCTCATGTATAAAGAGGACAATGCTATGAGGGCTGACAATTTTTAACTGAGTTTTAAAAATTATTTTCTTATAAGGTTTTGAATGTAGATGGGTAAGATGTTGGAGGCCTGAAAATGGCTGTTTTAAACAAAGACGTACCAAAGACAAAAGAATCAGAGAAAAGCTAAGGTGTTAACAAAGGATACTGCAGGCCGCAGGCCCCCGCGCTGGTGCGATACCCTCCGAGCCGCTGCCCACTCTCCGAGCAGTGCCATGTGAATTGCTTGTCCTGTCCCGTGCTTAACACCCATTCCATCTCCAGGACAAACAGAATCATTATAACCCTGCCTTGGTGAGCTGGAAAATCAAGCAGAAAAACAACAACACACACATATAACATTGAAGAGAGTCACTCATCTGCTATCCAAAAAAATCCATGAACATTAATCCCATCCCACCAAACCAATTCTAGGATCCAATCCTGCAAGCCTTTATTCACACCTGTAAGCCTAACTGATGTCCTAACAGGATTGGCCATGTGACTAACTACATATGTAACGGCCCAATCTTGCCAGCCTTATGTCTGTATGATACAGTAGAACCTCAGAGCTATGAACACCAGAGTTACAAACTGACCAGTCAACCACACACCTCATTTGGAACTGGAAGTATGCAATCAGGCAGCAGCAGACACTCCCCCGCCCCCCCCCCCCCCCAAAAAGTAAATGCAGTACTATGTTAAATATAATCTACTAAAAAATAAAGGGAAAGCAGCATTTTTCTTCTTAGTAAAGTTTTAAAGCTGTATTAAGTCAATGTTCAGTTGTAAACAGTGTTAACATTTTAGAAATGCTCAGAGTTATGAACAGGGCCATCCCTAGCCATTTTGGTGCCCTACTCAACCCCCCAGGCCTCCGTGGGGGGAGGGAACTGGGGAGAAGGGGGGAAACCGCGCCCCAGCACTTGCTGGCGGAGTGGAGCAGGCTGGGGCCGGGTCGCTCTACTTACCGCCAGTGAGTGCAGTCCTGACACCTGCTGCAGTCCTCAGGGGAGTGGGGTCGGGGCTGGGGCGGAGCAGTACGCAGCTGCGCAGGGTAGCAGGAGATGTGGTGCCCCAAATTTCCTGGTGCCCTACGCAGCTGCGTACTTTGCGCATGGGTAGGGATGGCCCTGGTTATGAACATTTCAGAGTTACGAACAACCTCCATTCCTGAGGTGTTCATAACTCTGTGGTTCTACTGTAATATACTTTTGCTTACACTTGCATTGTTCAGGAAAAATCCCATCATTGTAGTATCACCACTGGGAATGCTAGCATGGGCAGGGCTCTAGGCTGGGATTTTTAGACCTACTGAGCAGGCTTAGATAACTTAGTGGTACAAATGCCCATGCCCTGTCTACACTCCCACCATTACTATCACTGGTGGGACTGCACAGGTGGAAGTGCAATTACAGGTTTTCTGAAGATTTAGCGTAGACACAGCCTTAAACTAAAGAAGAGTTTTAGCACTGTGCACACACTGTTGGAATCCTGGTCACAGATGACAAATCAGAGTCAGTTTGTTTCAGTGCATCTCCTTGTGCGAATGGAAACCGATGAGGGATCTGCAAATGAGTCTGCAAATGAGTCTGCACGCCAGGCAGATGTGGCTGCATGTTTTTGCCACAGCCTGCTTTCTTTACTCCCACCTATCTTTGTCGTTTTCTGTTCTGCTGTTCTCCATGGCTTTAATGGCAGACCAATAGGCCTGCTGCCATCGGCAGCAGCAGTTTCCTCTGCATTTGTGTTGACTTGGTCAGCCTTTAGGTCAGCTTTGAGACTGTGCTTTTTCACTTTCACTGGCCTCCTAGCACATGTGCTCCCGTTTTCAAGTGTCCATAAAACATGGCTTTGGGGAGTCATATCATCCAGGCACACGAGGTGACCAGACCAGCCAAGTTGCCCCTCTATGATCACAGATTTAATGCTAGTCATGCAGGGGCACCTCCAGGACTTTGATGTTTGGTATGCTGTCCGACCACTTGATGTTACAGGTGAGATGGAAACAGTACACATGAAAACTGCGCACACATATGACACAGGAAAATTATTGAAATAGGATGTTGAAAAATGTGCTATATAAAGATCACAGCTGGTCAGTATCAATAAAACAGCTGAACAAATAGATTTGTACTCCTACATAAATAAAACCCTCAAGAGCTTTTAACCTAAGAAACAGAGCTCAACCTATCATTGATTCTTTAAATCAGTGACCTCTGGGCTGAACTGTGAAGTGCTGATTTAAGTAAAAAAAAAGTGGTTTGAAAAAAAACTTACAGATGTATTCCCAGCTGTATCATAACAGTGAATGCCATATTCCTCAATACACAAACCTACTGGTTTACTACAGTTCTAGGACCTTGAGACATACATCAGGCAAAGCAGGCTGCTCGTATCAGTTTATGTGAAAGTTGACACTGGACAGAGATCAAATATCTTTACAGCTGTTTTCTAAACAGATTTTTTTTTTTTTTTAAAAAAAAGCAAAATTACTCAGAACACAATCCTCTAATAAAGACTGGCAGATTTTTGTTGTTGCATACACTACACAAATATATGCATACTGTCTGTTGAATCCTATGGAGGGATTAGTTCTAGTCAAGGGTGTAAAATCTGTGTAAACATCTGTCACTAGATTCCCCACTTTTCAAGATCAGGTTCCTCATGGCCTGGTAACACAATTAACACATGTGGCTCTAACATTGGCCTCCAAACTTCTGTAGCAAATGGGCTAAAACTTAAGCTGTACCAGGAACATGTCCCATCCAGCTGCATTTGCTCCAACCTGCAATAGAGTTTGGACCGCTCCTATTCCTATAGGCTTCCAAACCCATCTTGTAACCATGAAAGTGGGACTGAGAGCACATAAGACTGACTGAATTTTTTTTTTTAAGGCAATACACTCTGTACTTAATTGGTCAGAAGTGCCAGCCTTCATCTATTGATCTCACTGAGATACAGAGAGTGGTCCCCCTCTGGTAAGCCTGCTGCAATGGGTGGGGGAAATATGAGAATTTCCCTTGCATCAGTTACACTGCGTCATACTGCAGCATTCTCACGCAATGGCCGTACTGAACACTAATTCAGCAATAGCAAGAAATCTGTATGTACACATTAGTGTATGTGAACGTAGACACATGTATGGGCATTGAGAAAGGTGGTAGGGTAGCAGGACAAGGAAGATTTCAGCTCACTATTCATCTCCCCAACCAATTAATTTCATTTAGGCTCTGATCCTGCAGCCTCCAAAGCATCCATGTAAGCTTATTGTCCCATTGCAGTCAATGAGACATTTTTAATCTAAATCAACTAAGGCATGTGTGTAAGTGGATCAGGGCCTTAACAGCACATTAGTCAGAAGATATGACGCAGTACAAGATTTTTTATAATTAACACCAATCCAGAGTCTTAAGATATGCACATACATCTTACTTTGATTCTATTTGTGTACAGTACACATTAACATAAATCTACTTATATTTTCTTGCTTGATGTTATAACACACAGAGAGCTTAAGTGAAAGCGATCTGAAGTAAGACTTTTAAAGCACAAAAGTGTGTTTCATCTTCATTCTTGAAGATCCAGATTCTTTTTAAGCTTTCAGGGTTATGTAACAAAGTGACCCCCAAAGCATCATCTCTTGAAGGAATGATGGTCTTATTTTTAACCTTTCTAAACACAGAACTTTGAAATAATTCACATTCATCTTTTGAACACTAACAGCGTTAAGGGTTTCTATGTGGAAACACCATACTTATACCACGCAGTATAGCATTACCTACACGTCAAAGGAAGAGATACAAGAAAAAAAAAGACTACACAATAGTCATCCGTTGACACTGAATTTATGATGAATATTGGTATAAAACACTTTTATGACTTAACAAACAAGAGTAAGGACAGCTAGGTCTTTTTGAAGAGCCCATTAGTGAACATTACAATGCTATTAGGTGGAAGGTATGGATTAATATTGCTTGATCTTGGATTAAGATATGGATACTTCAAAATGTAATGAGAGACTGGTCTCTAAATATATGTGGGCATTTAAGATAAAAGGGGACAGGATTTTTAGATCACTTCATTAGATATGCTGGACTGCCCAAGATTCAGATAGAAAGATTGGATTTTAAAGAATTTGTCCAGGGGAAAAAAAACACCAACACATTTCTAACTAAAACATTTTAAACAAGTCATTGTTTTTTTCACTCCTGTAACCTCAGCATAAACACAGTATAGTATCAATCCAATGACAAACCAAGGTTTTATATTAGTAAATCAAGAATTACAGGAAATAACACTTTCTTCCTTTCTACGGCAAAAGAGAAAAAGGTTTGTTTTTTTGAAAAACCAATTGATGACATTAACAAATGTAAAATATAACTCTGCTAACGAAGACTGATTGCATTTCTTACCCTGGTAACTTTTCACTGGTGTCATCTTGTTGTAATCTTCTGATAAAATAAACTCCTTTAAAAATAAAATAATGTTTAGAAATGTGAAATATTTGTAAATAAGTCTGTTCTCTATTTTAATTTACATAAAATGAAAAATTTCTACCAAGTTCAAATTCAACACTAGCTTTATTATATGTATTTTGTTGTCCAATACAAATAAATGGTTTCCTTTAAAATAAGTAACTGACTAGTAAATTTGACTACTAGCAGAGTATTTCACCTTTGCAATCTGCCCAATAAGTGATTTCACAATAGTGACTTTGAATGAAATGGAGGTGGAAAAACTGGCAACCAAAAAATTTAAAAGCAAGCTGGCCCAAGTTAATGATTTAGCTATTAGCCAACAACATGCATGCCAGGGAATGGGAGACCTGGGATCAAGTGCATCCCAAGTACTTTAGCTTCTCAAGCCAACTGGGGCTTCAATTCAATGTGTGTCTCTGTATACTACTGCCCTCTCCTGGTTAAAAATAGGTCAGAGCCCAGGTACCTCTAATTCAATTTAGAGATGCAACAGCCCTCGTCCAAACCCTTACCAGTGATAGATTATTCCTCATTGTGTTCCATCTAGTTTTAAATCTCAACAGATCTGTGTGTTGGGAAGTTTTCATAGATATTAAGGCCATATTTCCTTCTGCTTAATTTCATACCACTGGTGATTCTATATCCCATTTTACCATCCTTAAACTCAATATTTCTCCTTCTTTGGTGTTTACATGAGGCTGTGAACAGTTACATCTGTGTACATGTGGGATGCCATAGATTATTACAAGCTCTCTCTCAGTGGGAAAGGAGGAGTGGTTTGGATCCTCAGTCTCAAGCACTTGTTTTGCCAGTTGCAGGAGCATTCGTATCAGAGGAGGTTGTCAGCCTCTCAATGCTGCTCAGGTTTGTGCTGATTTTAAAAAGCAGCAGCAGCAGCTACATTAACAGTTTAAAAACTATTTATGAAAATATCAGCATTCAAGAAAACCCGAGGAACAGTCTCCAGCCTTTGGAACACAGAGCAGCAAACCCCACGCACGTTACTATTTACAGGGAGCACCGGTGTCCTTCGTCTACTTGCATTTTGAGAAAGAACAGATCAAAATATGGGAAACTAACTGACCTCAATGAAAAGAATCAGATAGAAGTCTTGTGATACTGGATTGCAGTGGCCTAATACCTAGATCTCAGAGTTTGTGCTTTGTGGTAGGATCACATGAATTCATTCTCAGATTGAAGGTGGGCACAGACACTAAAAAAGTGACTTATAATGGACTAGACAAAAAACAAGTGAAGGTGACACGTTCAGGCAGTATGGCATAACTTTGGGGCTGAAGCTCATTGAGTCCTTTCATGGGGAATACTGTAGGTGCATGAAATGGGTACAGGCTTAGACAACACCCATGAGCAAGTGAAAGAAAGCTAAAAGTTCACAAGACAGCAAGTGTTGAGAGACTTCATGAGAAAAAAAAAGTGTAACAGTGACAATGGGGGGAAAATCATCCTTATTGTGACCCCAGTGAAAGGGGAGAGGATCATAGAGATTGAAATAGGTGAAGGTAGCACAGAGTAAGGGGGAAAATGAGACTATAAGTAAAAATGTTTAAAATAAATGAAGTTTTAAAAGCTACAGAGTATTGGGGTATCCAATTTGCAAGAACTGCCAAAACAATGAATGGTAGACTAGTGCTACAATCTTATTTGTAAAGCAAAGTATATTGTATATAAAAATAATAAAAGCCATTTTTTGACTAGAGACTTGCTTGTTATTTAAAAAAAGCCAATGTTTCCCAATAGCTTCTAAATTTCACAGAATAACCAGGGTAATCTCAGATCTCACTGTGAAGCAGCTGTAGGTCTATGTTAACTCTTTACAATGGTGGCCACTTTAATCCAAAATCAGCCTACAGTAAAATGCCTCTCAGACAACCATTTCACCATAGTAAAAGAACAATCTTCCTCTAAAAGAGGCCATTATACCAAGGCACTGGATATGATCCACTAAAATTGAGGTCAGACTAATGAATATTACAGCCTGTCAGTCAAAGGTTACAAACACATTAACACATTAGCCATGCCATCAGGGGCTTGTTCACCTGCACATCTACAAATGTGATATATGCCACCATGTGCCAGCAATGCCCCTCTGCCATGTACATTGGCCAAACCGGATAGTCTCTAGGCAAAAGAATAAATGGACACAAATCTGACATCAGGAATAATAACATTCAAAATCTGGTAGGAGAACATTTCAACCTCTCTGGCCTTTAAGTAACAGACTTAAAGGTGGCAATTTTGCAACAGAAAAGCTTCAAAAACTGACTCCAACGAGAAACTACTGAGCTTGAATTAATATGCAAACTAGATACCATTAACTTGGGTTTGAATAGAGACTGGGAGTGGCTGGGTCATTACACATATTGAATCTATTTCCCCATATTAAGTATCCTCACACCTTCTTGTGAACTGTCTAAAATGGGCCATTTTTATTATCACTACAAAAGTTTTTTTCTCCTGCTGATAATAGCTCATCTTAATTAATTAGCCTCTTACTCCATCTTTTCATGTTCTCTGTATGTGTATATTATATATATATATTTTACACACACACACACACACACACACACACACCTTCTTACTATATGTTCCATTCTATGCATCCGATGAAATGGGCTGTAGCCCACGAAAACTTATGCTCAAATAAATTGGTTAGTCTCTAAGGTGCCACAAGTACTCCTGTTCTTTTTGCAGATACAGACTAACATGGCTGCTACTCTGAAACATGACCATACTAATCACTAGTCTTCAGTGAAAGACTTTTCAAATGCTTTTGTAACAAAGTATTATGGCGTTCTGGTATAGGGAATACTATGGTCACTGTCTAGCAAAGGTGAAAACGGACTAAGGATTACCAATGTATTGATTACCTAGTTATGCTTTAATACTAGCAAATATCTATCCATTGTGTAACACAGAGATATAAAATAGACAAACTATCATTATACACAAACTTTAACCCCCTTTTCCTTTCTTAAAAACAGGAGGTGCAATGTATAAGAAAGAAGGTTCCATTAACCTGAACACAATCCATAGTATTTATCTTTGTGTTTCACCCATCTTTTCTTCCTTTCCATACAAAATCCACAGCTACATCTCATTCTTGGTTTGTATTCTCCTTTATACATTCTTGGGTGTTTCCCCAACATTTTTTTTTAATTTTCTGCTTCCCTTCTGACTTTTGACCATTGTTTTCTTTTACTGCATTTTCATTCCCCTATCCTTGTCAAAAATGATTGAATTGGTTGCTCCAACGGACAGGTATTTTAATATAGAGTGCCCTGCTCACAAAATTCATGCCTACTGCACCTATATGTTTTGTTTAGTCTCCACTTTGAGAACACTGGATTTCATTTTTAAAAACTCTACAAAGGTAAATGTTCATTTTTCTAACCCTATATTAGTTTGCTATTTTCATGGAATATGGTTCTATTGTAAAAGCAACTGATTTCCAGTTGTTGTTAGGCAACTTTCTGGCTTCGTCCATCATATAGAGGTCACCCACAAAGTTCAGAACACATCTGCCACAAACTGTAAGGGTTATTTCCTCAGTCCTTTCCCCAGGAATTGAAATTAGAAGAGGTGTTTGAATTTACAGGGGGGGTTGGAAAACAACTAAATTGGCAACACTTAGTTGACCACTCGAGGTGCATGTGTGTTTAGGGAAATGCATCTGGATCGGACCTATCACTACTTAAATCGGAGGCGGATACATTTGACAAAGATGGACCCCAAGATAGCTGGTTGTTGCTCTTCTGTGGCTAGCAACAATGGGTTGTAAACAAAAAGCTGTTTGTTTGTTTGTTTAAATAGAGTTCTTCCACATCCACTTACAATTCTGAATGCCCACATTGGTTACACATACTGCCTATCAGGATGGAAGTTGCTGCTATAAACAAATTTTTGGTTGGCAAGGTAATTGGGCTCTTCAGAAGTCTGATAGACTCTTCTTACCTACACTGTTTGCTATGATGAACCCTTCAAACATCAGTCTGATTTGGTTTTAGATACAGAATGATAAAAATGTAGGGCTGGAAGGGACCCTGAGAAGTCATTAACTCCAGCCTCCTGCGCTCAGGGAGGACCATGTACCCCTAGACTATCCCTGATAGATGTTTGCCCAATCTGTTCTTAAAAGCTTCCAATGATGGGGAGTCCACAACCTCCCTTGGAAGACTGTTCCAGTGCTAAATCCACTACAAAAGCCTTCATGAACTGGGGAGAAGAATCTTGAGTAGGCAAGAATGATTTTGTCTTATTTGGTGCAGTATAGGCATCAGCATTGCCACAGATAGACCTCTGAATAGAAGTTGAGATAGAGAGGCCAATATTTTCCCTCAAAATTTTAATTAAAGTAACATCCTTTGTGAATTTCATTTTAATCTTTTCCCATCTGAAAATCTTGAATTTGGCCACATAGGCATCCTAATAGTACTCTCTTGACATCCGATGAGCAGATTCAGAATCTACTATCCTCACACATTATTTATTTTAGCTACCAACAGAGTGTTCAGTGTTGTAGAAGAGGCAGAAAAAATGGACTTCGGCTCAAGGATCTCATGATCCCACTTGACAGACGATACAGTTTGGACACAGATATCCAGAGGTAGGTTCCATCTTAGACTCTTATTTAAAAGGGTGGCTGACTGCATTTTTATTGGAATGGGTTAGTTAGTACATTCCCCCAGGGGTAAACAGATTGGCTTCAGGATTAGAAAAGGAGGAAGGCTCTTTAAAAGATAACTGTAATTGCATAGTCAACAGTAAGGTTTGTTTATCCCCCAAGGGACATTATGAAAGATGATCAAAGTGGTTTCTTTTTTTTAAACCGGAAAATATTGCTCAGGATTAAGGATATTAAGGATTAAAATATTTCAGAAAATGCAGAAAGTTGGAGCTGCTGCACAGAGTTTGGATTTGAAGTAGGATTTTCATTCTGGATTTAAAACAGTCTCCTTGATCTAGTTTGCATAGTAGAATTCGCAGGGCATATTCTAGAAACAAAATAAAGTTTAAGATCTCAAGTTTTGAAGTATCGTATTCTGTACAGAATACGAATCAACAGGGTGGGAGGGTGACGTAAACTACGATTTAATCTTCTTGCCTCTAGAGGAAAGAGATATTCTAACTGCCACAATCTGGGTGAGCAAGCCATCATCAGTTATTCAGTTACAGACATTGAAAGTGCTTCATACGACAGTCTCTAAATATCTAGCAGGAGCAAATGATAGAAGATGTTAAGATAAATTCTTCCTGATGGTAAAGAGTCATTGTTCTGAATGGGATTTTTGATGGGATCTTTTCCTTGAGGCCCAACTGAGGGCTTGCCGTCCACACAAATGCCAAGTTTGCATCAAGCTGGAGTGTAAGTCTGCCATATATTAGCCTGCCATGCATTAGGTGCTCATGAAGACAAGCCCTGAGTTCATGCAAGATCTTTGCTTGCAACAAGAACAGTAGGAGAATAAGTTATAGTGTATAAATGTCCTTACCATTAAGGGAGGCAGAGCTTTTAAGATACCTTTATAAAAAAGGAGGTTTCTTCTTCACAGCCACTTGCGTGGGAGACTGGCATCTCCTTCAAAGCTTAATTCTCCTTCATGTTGGAGCAGAAAGTTTGCTTTTGGAGGGAAGAGTCCCTTAGCTTCTAAGGGACCTGAAATAGACCTAAAGATTTGGAGTGAGCAATGGAATGAGAAGTACTCTTCAAAGACAGCTTTCCCCACTTCAGGCCAAGATTTGGGGAAGGGGTTGCAAAATGGGAGTACAAGAAGAAAATACAACATGATTTTGTTTTAAGTGCCACCATTTCCTAAGGAAGTATGCAATCTAGCAGTGATTAAAATCAATCATTGTGACTCATAATCTGTCATCTTGTCTAAAGGTTCTGCTTATAAATTTAAACTTCCAAGCTGACAAGTTATAAAGGCTGAAAATAACCACTTGTGTCACTTCTAGGAGCGAAAGGAGGGAAGTTTATCATCCACTTCGTTTTACTCCATGACAAATGGGTGAACGATTCTAATTAACTTTTGGCTAGAGGTTAAGTTAAATGGAAACATAACAGTAATTCATCTCAGCCACCAGTCTTCCAGCTCTTTTTCACCAGCTCTGGTGGAACATCTGTCCCTCTACTGATTTTGACAGTAATGCAGCCTCTCTATATACAAACACCCTCCTTCTTACAATACACTACCCCATTCACCAAAATGCCAGACATATTACTGGAATCAGTCTCATTTTGAAAGTGCACGTAGAGAGAGTATTTTAACACATTTCCTTTATTTCTGAAAGTAGCATTTTTTCCCTGCCCTGTACTGATGCATTTGAAATAGTCTGGACTTTGAGTCAAAAGTTGGTTATCTTGGAATATTTCCCAGAAATTTTGTTCTATATTTTAGAACATTTTAGAATTATTTTAGAACATAACTGCTAATGGTTCAGAAAGCAGCCATCAGATATTCCTCTGAATGCCTGACTAATTCAGATGTTGGGGGAATATTACAAAACATCTGTATGCTATCTGATTTTTGCTGTTGCTGCTAGTAGAACATGCTGGTACTGGCAGAGCATTTAAAGGGCCAACACAAGGAAAAAATAGCCTGAAAGAATAGAATGTGTGTGTAGATGTAGCCCTATACCAACAAACCTAATAAAATACAATCTCTTAGATTAAAAACAGCATATTTTTTCTCAATTTACTTTCTTTAGAATAAACAACATGTGTCCTCCTAGAGGATCCAAGTGCCCTGTCAATTATTTAGAATTACAAACTCAAAACACAGTTCAATCAACCCCCCCTTTCACACACTCTGGAGCAATAGCTCAGTGGTTTGAGCATTGCCTGCTAAACCCACGGTTGTGAGTTCAATCCTTGAGGGGGCCATTTAGGGATCTGGGGCAAAAATTGGGGATTGGTCCTGCTTTAAGCAGGGGGTTGGACTAGATGACCTCCTAAGGTCCCTTCCAACTCTGATATTCTATGATTCTATGATTCAAAAAATACCAACACTCCATTATGCTGGTCAGCATATTAACCCCGTCCCTCTTCTCAAAGGCCAGGTGAAACAAGTGCAGTGTGTGCTGAAAGACGACAAATGCAAACTAGATCAGACTGGAGGGAACGCTTCCCTGAAGCCCTTACAGAGAACACCCCTCATTCTGTATTAGATTAATGAGGATTTAGCATCTGCACTTCTGCTGACTGCAGCTGTAGCAGAATATAATGGGGAGATGCAGTCTCAGGCAGGCGTTCCCAGGTCATTTCAGGCTTCATAATGCAAAGCCAGCACCTTAAAACCTACCAGAGAGCTCACAGGTAACCAGGGCAGGTCCCAAAGCACGGGGGCCCTGTGCTCTCTATAGGACACCAAGCTTACCAAGAAGGTGGGCTAACTTTGGCACTTGTTCCAGCTTCCAAATCAATGTTAAGATATGGCCCCCTGTAAAGCACATGGCAAAGGTCTGACCGTGAAATGTCAAAGCTACAGATAACTGTACCAGGATTCTCATTTGAAAGAATGACAGAATGCCTCTGACCACCACTGCCACCTGAGCCCCTAAAAACAGTTCTTAGTCTCGTCAGACCCCAAGTAACAGTTTCCATAATAATTACAATCCAGTGGCAATAGTGGGACCCCTCTGATCCACATGGCAGATCTCTGCTTCAATATTCTGAACTCTTTACATGCATGAATACATATCTCAGAAGTTACTGAAGGAGAATGGACCCATTCACACTGCTGTAAATCAGAACGGACTCCATGGAAGGAAGCTGTCTCTCACAAAGGAGAATTATACCTGTATGACATTGTATTAACAAGAGGGTAACCAGGACCAGTCTTTGTACAGTGCTCTGGAACAGTGCTATACATTCCATATAAAGAGCTAGCTGTATGAGTTGAGATGCATCATATGGATCTGAGAGTAACTTTATGCTCATTTGCTGTTTTCAGAGACCAATTTAGACAAGTGATTAATAATTTGATCAAAGTTGGTAAATTAAAAACTTGTTATTGGACAAGTAAACCCATACAATTTGTTTAGTTCCCTAATTCCTCTAAACCCAACTCAAGTTTATATAGCAGCTAGTTTGAAATTTGTCATGGGTCTTCTGTTTTCTGCACTAGAGCGGTCAGTGTCATTAGTAGCTAGGATCAATGTTAGTCTGTCATTTAGCCAATGCTAATTAAAATTCCTCAGCACAATAATATATACATACTTCTCAAAAGGGAAGTATTTCAATGGGAAATCTTATTTATATGTACTTACTGAGATTGAACCATTGTCTAGACCTACGGACAGCCTTCTTGTTTCCGGGTTAAAAGACATGCATGAACATGGAGCTGAAAAAAATGAACATGTTGATGAAGTTAACAAAACCATGATTCTCATTGATCTTGAAGCTCTGGAGTCCCTATCTAGTTAACACACTTACAATGCTATTCTTTATTTTACCCCTTATGATAGAAAAGCATAAACATACTCTTCCTGCAACGCTATTCAATAAACCCTGTTACATCAGGAAATAAATGAGTAGACATATAACTACTCCTTACTTCATGATCCACTTCCCCCCCGCCAATTAAATTATTTAAACAGAAAATGTTATACAAGAGCAGTTGTGGGGTCACAGACCCCTCAAAGAATATTAAAGACATTTCAGTTTTAAAAAGTTTTTGTGGATTTAACAGAATGATTGAAGCTAATTTTCTACATTTTCTGATCTTCAGCTATAAAGTAAGAAATTATTTCTAAGGTTTACATCCCATCAGTTTAAATTCTTGAAGTAGGAAACTCCTATGGACTGAAATGTCATTGAGTTTCAACAAAATTAAAGACCGATAGTCCATAATAGAACTACAGTTGTCAAGCATCTCTATTATAAATAGATTATATCGTAACCAATGACTAAAAAGTATGATAAAAAATATTCCATCTAATACCCTAGAAACACATTATCCTAGACAACTACCACACTACAAATTTTCAGGATATACTCTTGCAACTTGCTTTTGAAAAAATTTCTTAGGCTCTTTTGAGAATCTGGTGATGTTAACATGTTGGTGTAGAGTCAGAATTTTCTATTAAGAATTAGAGTTCTATTTGCTCTTGGTTTATAAACCGCCTTTTTAATCCAATTTAGGTGTGTAGTGATAGTTTTGGTTTTTTGCCTCTTAATACTGTAGCTGAAGTTTCAATCAAGTTTCTGCAGGACAGGTTCGACATTACAACTGGCAATTTTAGCAGAGGGGCCAGGAATTCTTGCTCCTTCTGATTTTTACCATTAATTTTATATTGATCACAGGAATAACTAACTAAATATTTTTAGTACTGCTTTTCACTGGATTTTCCTGTTCTGTTTTTTTGTAGCCCTCCCCCTGACCCCTAACTAGGTGTGTGCACTTGTTTCTATAACTAGTGAATACCCTATATATTTTCAACTTGTTTTCTCAACTGTTTTAAACACACACTCTAGACTGGTATCAAAACATTCATCAATCCAGTGGATCCTCCATGTTCTTTATTTCGTGGCATAATCAAATGAAGAAAAGACAATACAAAAAAAGCTTGTGTTGGACATTTAACTGAAACTGCACCACCACATGGAGTTTAGAATTGTATCGATTTATTTACTGAGGGGAGAATACAGAATAATTTATGGCAACAGAAACTCAAAGAGCACAGACAGACAGTCAATCAAGTAGACTGAGAGTGGCTCTGATTACTTGTTTTTTCACTTTATTTTTTGGAATGTCTAACTTGATGTTCAACGAACAAAGAAAAAAGGCTTCAGTTAAAAAAGGAAGCTGTCACAATGAAAAGTATTTTGTCGGTGCTACTAACACCACCAGAGATTATCAAAGTGAAACTGGTAATTAGAAAAGTTTACTTTTCATCATTTTGCCATTTACTTAGTGGATTTAAAGCAATTTCAAAGCAGTGAAACTAAACTGGTCAGTTTCACCTTCTGTTAAGAGGTCATTTCAACTGCTGGTTCATTGGCACAATGCTGTTATGTCTGGATTTCTAACACTGCAGGGCAGTGTTTAACGCAAATGATTATTCTTTTAAAGAAACTTCATGAAAACATTTGTATCATACCAGATTATATAAAATCCTTAATACCACTCTCACCCTACAGTTTAGGTCCAGTGCTAGCTACGGTCTAATCTAAATAACTTCTACTACCGTTGCAAATACCATTAACAGTTCACAGAAAATCAGATTTTGACAAATCATTGTTTTTTCAAGTCATGCTTTTTCCAAAACACATATAAACAATGTGTCAGTAATGGAGCTGACCAAAAAAAAAAAACAAAAAAACTTTTGGGTATAAATATTCAAAAGCACTTAAACAACATAGGCCTAGTATAACTATTTCTGTTCATACCACCCATAGTGTAAATGCACCTGATTCCCCTTTCTCATATAAAGCACCTTTTTACTGGCTTATTTACATTCACCCTAGGGGGTTGAACTGCTTTAATTGTACCAGTATAGTGAAAGTGATCTAGCCGGCCCCTTCCCCGAAGCCCTCCCCTTTCCCTAAAGCCCCGCCCACTCACTCCATCCCTTCCTCCCCGTTGCTCGCTCTTGCTCACCCTCACTTGCTTTCACCAGGCTGGGGCAGGAGCTTGGGGTTCGGGTGTTGGATCTGGGCTGGAGCCAAGGGGTTCACAGTGTGGGAGGGGGCTCTGGACTAAGCCTGGGGCAGACAGTTGGGGTGTAGGAGGCGTGAGGGGTGAAAGCTCCAGGAGGGACTAGAGGGTTGGGGTGCAGGAGTGGATTTGGGGTGCTGGCTCCAGGAAGGGGCTCAGGGTTTGGGTTTGGGGTGCGGGCTCCCGCTGGGCAGCACTTACCTCAGGCGACTCCCAGTTGGCAGCGCAGCGGGGCTAAGGCGGGCTCCCTGCTTGCCCTGGCCCCACGCCGCTCCCGGAAGTGGCCAATGGGAGCTGTGTGGACAGTGCTTGCAAGCAGGAGCAGCACACAAAGAACCCTGCTCCCATAGGGGCGTGCTGGCTGCTTCCACGAGTGGCGCGGGGCCAGGGCAGGCAGGGAGCCTGCCTTAGCTGCGCTGTGCCGCAGGACTTTTAACGGCCAGAGATCGCGATCGACTGGCAGAGGCTCCAGGATCGACCAGTCGATTGTGATCTATGGTTTGGCGACCACTGCTTTACATAATTATTATCCCTAGGATAATAATATGGATTCAACCAATACGGATTTTATTTAAAAGTGATCATTTTTCTACCTAATGCATATCCTCATTTACAACGTATTTCATTCTCCCCGAGATCACAGTAGTTTGTATTGAAACCATTAAAACTAACATCAGATAGGCAGAGCAGGCTACCTCTTGGTACATAACTGAAACTCCACCCTCCTCTATTACAGTAATAGTCCATTCTGCACTCTTAGTATATTTCTCTTTGCTAGACTGTATCCCTTTCATAATCTTAAGGCCATTTACAGGCAAAAGTAAGGTTAAACAGTGCTCAAATGCTTAAGACTAACAAAGCCTTCATGCATGTGCATGAGGAGGATGAGCTGCCTGTAGTTATCTTTTAGAGGCCCATTGTAAGCCTGCTGCTAAGCCAACTAACGTGTAGTGAACATGAGAACTATATTAGCTTCTTTTTCAGTCCATCCCTATTAGCCATATAGATCAGTAGTGCTTCTTAAGTCTGCGTTTTCATTGTCTGTTTCCTCTTGTGATGCTAGTGGGATGGCTAAGCTTGGGAGCAGGGATTTCATCACATTCTGGTAGCAAAGAGACATCTTTTCCCACACCTACATCCTTAACAAGTCTTCTTAGACAGTCACCGCTCCAGTGCTGCTTTCTCCTGGCTAGAGAAGCTAAAAAAGAACTGTGTGAAGAACACAGCAATGCCACTCCACACTCAGGTAGCAAGGTCACTTCTGGTGTAAGAGGTGTGTGGGCAGTGGGAGTGACAATCACTCATGTCTCATCCAATAGCTTTCAGAAACAGTGATACAGAAAAGACACAATGTGTCAATTCAGCAGGCAATACCCCACAGCCGTAGGATTATACTTGTACGTACTTAGAAAGAAATGATAGAACAGCATGACTCATATTCAATAGTTCCAAAGTTTTCCAAGATATTGGGTGAGGGGGATGGTGCAAGATGTTCCTCAAAATTGGGGGTGGGGTGAGGCTGACAGGCCAGCTCAGGGCAGAGCAATAGGCCAATTTACTTGTGTGTGATTATCAAAGAAACGTTAAGCGTACTAATTCACTTGAGTGTTAATTTATTTCAAAGGAAATGTGAATGATATGGTCTTCACTTATCTACAATCTGTTGATTGCTGTCGATTTACATTATGTATATCCCTGTACTTAATTAACTGTAGATCAAAAATTTTGAGAGAGTACTTAGATGAGAATTTTCTTGAGGTGTAAACTTCATGAAAACTAATGAAGGATTGTTCCCAGTTATCACATTGCGCTTACATTATGTTTACTCATCATACGAGAATGGAGCATTAGAAATGTAAAATGTCGCTAACTTCAAAGCACGTGTCACTGTGTTTATATTTAATCAGTAAAAGAAGAGTTCATGCTGTGAATGAAAACACCTGCCAGATTGCTTTCCCTGGAAAGACGCTACAGGAATGGATTCAGCAACTGAACATGTATCTCTGAACTGTTTTGGATGCTAACAGGGTGGAATACTAAACAAGTGGACAAGGATCCCTAGAATTACTCTGGGTAACCCTGAGGAACTTTTGGAAATTTAGCAGATTACTAAAATGTTAAGAATTGTAGACTTATAAACTTTGACTTACCTGTTAATGCATGTTACCTGCTTTAAACCTCACAATAACTCATTTCTTTTTTTTTTTTTTAATTATTAAACTAATAAACCTTTAGTTAGGTTTACTACAGAAATTGGCTGCCAGCATTATCTTTGGTGTGATGTCAAGAGTATCCATTGAGCTGGGGTAAGTGACGGACCCTTTGGGGTTGGGAGTCACTTAATGAGATGTGATATTTGGTATAGTGACCAGTATCACAAAGTCCAGTTTGTCTCGGTGGCAAGGTAGGCTGAAGAGCCTAAAAGGACTGTTTGGGACTAAATGGTAAGACTAACAGATTGATCAGGAGTGCATATTTGTTACTAGTTTGGTGAAATCTAATTGTAGACTATATCACCAATTTGGCGTATATGCCCTGACAGTCTGACCTGAAATTGGCACTCATAACTGGGAGTCATTTCAGACAGCCTGACAAGTGGTGGAGGCGGCAGGATTCACATGCCACAGGTCAATTGGGCTGAAAGATCAGAACAGGGAGACAGAGGAAAATCTACAATTGCCCTGCTCAGAACTGCTTTGAGACAGAATTAATGAGATGCCCCAGTGTTTTCTCAGGACATCCACCGTTTGCAGACACACAAAACCCAACCCTCTGGATCTACGGGATCTGAGCAGAGGTAACAAAAATCTTAAACACAAATGTATGCAAATATTTAAAGAAATCAGTATTAGCCAAAGCAAATGAATGCCATTGCTGGAACAGATGTCCTAGCGGACAGAGCTAGCTAAGGGAACACAACTCCTTAGGTCAGATTAACAGAACTGCAGCTGTTATAAATCAGCATAGCTTCATTGGCTTTGATGGAGCTACCTAGTTTTACCCCAGCAGAGTATGTGGCCAGTATGTTGCTCAAAAACATACCGGAATATAAAGACCAGTCAAGCACCGAGATTCCCACGAGCTCACCCATGGACACAGATGGGGGTTAGAAGAAACGGCCTGCCAGGGACACCTGGAATCCTTCTCGAATAGGGTAACTGGGGTGTTTCCCCTGTTGAGCATGTTTTGTTTTGTTTGGAACACGTCAAAAAATATAGCATACTCCTGCTGCAGGATGTCAGTAACCCATCTACAACAATGCTGTACTAAGACCCCAAGCTTACAAGCCATTACTGGGGAACTAAACACTGAGTAGGTACAATGCATTTCCCAGTAAAGAGATGGGTCTGTCAATCAGCAAGTATTAAAATGTCAACTTAACATGTAAATATTCTCTGGTTGGGAGAGCAAGGCTGAGGGAGGAAGAGAGATGGGAAGAGCGTTACATGTTAATAACTAAGATTCACAGGATAGTTTTGGTTTTCAGTACACTATAAGCAGGGTGGGTTTCCACCCAGCTCTGAATAGAATCCCCACACACTTAGCTCAAACTTACCCTTCTCACCGTCCCAATATTTTCTTCTTTATTGGTAACTCATAAGCACAACACAAACCAGCCTCAGCTTAAGCTTTCTCCCTAGGGTTTCCATGCAGAAACCTGCCTTAGATCTTGTACCCTCTCTAAAAATCACTCCCCACTTCTGTTACATCTGTGTGAACTCACTTAAGGAGCCATATCTGCTAAGGAGTAAGCAGCTTGACAGGACTTTAACACGGTGCATCAGCAAAGAAGTCATGACACCCTGTTGTGTACATCATTTATAAACTTCCCCCTACAACTAATGCAACCCTTCTCTAGAAGGTAGCTAAGATTTGCCACACTGGAGAAGACCACCGGCCTGTAGGAACAGTATCCTGCAGTAGCCAATACCAGATTCTTGCCCAGTAAGCATTTTAAAGGTTATAGTGCTATAGGAGAAAGGGGTGAAATCTGAAAGGTTCTTACTTGAGACTCCTCAGTCTTGACTGACCCCTTTAATGGCAGAATTTTAGACTGCACTGAGTTTCCTGACTTTTGGTGATTTGCATTACATTTGTATATAAAAGTGTTCAAGCATTCATTCATCACCAGACTCAGCGATTCTAGTTTCCTCTTGCTGCACTTTCACCTCGCCTCTCCAGTATTCCATTAATGTCCTTCAGGACTTTGTCCTCCATCCTCCACTCTTTTTCCCTTACACACAGATCTTCCCCTCTACTCATGAATGCTCTCCTACTCTTTACTCACCTCCAATAGTCTTTCCAACTTCCATACCTGGATATCGCACCCTCAGTTTGCCCCTCCCTTCTAATGGAGCCAAATTCTGCTAGCCTCCCTCACAGCTCCAGTTCAGAAACTTGGTGTCTCTCACCCTTTTTCTCCTCTTTCCATTGGCAATATCCATTTCTGATCTTCCTCTACATCATTATCTATGGAACCCACACTCTTCTCCATTCTCTACTGCTTAACTCTGACAAAAGCCACAATCATCTCCTCCCTTAATTTTTGTAACATTCCCCTCTCTGGCTTCCCTCAACTTCCACCTTCCTGTACCTCCAGGATGTCTAGTTAAAAATAAGCACACCTTTTCCCACTGTTCTGATCAGATCACTGCCTACTTTAAATCCCATTACTGATTTTCCTGATTTCCCCTTAATTACAAGGCTCTCTAAACTCTATTCCTGTCTATAATTGTGTTCACTTCTTTCTGCTTTCATTCTTTATTTAGCTCATTGATGGTGGATGGATGTGCTTGACATCTCCGGATGCTGCTGCTGTGACAGAGTGGCCACATCACTTACCCAGCATCTAATTAATTGTTTATGCCATCAGAAACCATACACCAGAAGATTGAGCTCATCTCAAATTGCTATCCAATCCAGTCCCAATGCATTCTCTTCTCCTACTCTCCTCTTTGTATCTTCATTGATGCTACATCTGGGGATATCCTCCCTCTTCTCACATACCAGACAATCCTCTCTTCTAGACCCTCTCAACAAAAGAGAGACACCACTTCCTCTGCAGAACTCCCTACACCACCTTCAACTCATACTGTTGCATCATGTATCTGAACTAGATTGTCAACTCTTCAGGGTAGGGACTGTGCCTTTTGCTTTTAGAAAGAAATCACTACTACTAGCACTTCAGCTAGTAATAGAAACAAAGAAGAGATGTTTACAAAATATCAAATAATGTATATTACATTTTAAAAAGACAGGAGATTTTGTATTGGTTCATAACTTGGTAAACAAGCTTCAGAGAACCTAGACACTTAGCTCAAGCATAGTATCTAGCGTACAATTGTGAGCTCCCGAAAAGGTCACAAGCTCAGAGGTACATGTCCAGACCCAAAGAAGTCAGTTGGCAAATACACAGCAAACAATGAACATCCCAAAATACTTACATGGCATTGCATGGTATATGCTAGGCCAATACTGCCCACTCTCTCTCTTCAGCCACACACGGATAGTTCTGTAGAGGAAAAATAAGTTATTCATATTAATTTTCAAGTGAGTGCTAATTAGAATTACTAGACAAATAACCTTTGAAACTAAAATATTTTGCCCAGAGAACAAAATACAAGAATCCCTATGATTCCCTGCTAGCCTGCCTCAATCACTAACTGTATCTAGGGATAAGGTGACAGTTAATTCTTTATGCCCATCCCAGTCCTTGGTATCTCTGCTGAATGCCCCATAATAACTGAAACTATCTGGCATCTGTGATAGCATTTTTGATGTTGACTTTTGCCCACTAGGAGGTGGACTAAGGCCACAAACACATTTCATATAATCCATCAGACATTTCATTTAATCCATCAGTCATTAAGATAGCAATGACAACTAATTACTAGCAACATGAACCACATTCTAATCAAAAGGGCTCCTAAAAAAGAGGCCAAAGACCCATCTCCCTCCAGCTCATGGATGAAGCTAGAGGCTGGGTGGTTGCGGTGGAGGAGACTATAGTGGCGCTGCTGTACCCCTTTGGTAGAAAAGCAGAATTCAGTCCATAGTACTGTCAATCTGTCACCTTTTACCAGCTATAAAGTTAACTTAACGGGTTGAACATGTTGTATGGAGGTGGAGAAAGTTACATGGATTTTAGTCCAACATTATTTGAATTTTTATCTAATTGTTATCCATCCTTTAGATACCTGGACATTTCATAGTATGCAAACTGGGTGGCTCTACCTGAACTACAGAATTTCTTGTTCAAAGGTTGGGAGTGGCTCACAGTACTGTAGTGCCCCTCAGATTCATAAAAATCAGATAATTCAGAGAGTTATAGACTTGGGACATTACACAAATATACTGAACTAAGAATGCCCCTTATGTAGCTCTTGGGAACATATGCTACTCAGAAAATGATACCTGAGGTGGTTTGTTAGTGTCAATAGTGGAAGACTTATAGTTTGGACTATTCAAAAGATATGCATTAGGTTAAAATTACCTTTTTAGGTTTAATTGCCAGGAGTAGATGAGTAAGTGAAGGGTTAGACACACCCTGACAGATTTTAAGGAAATCAATCAACTTTGTTTTGACACTGCAGTCTATCATGCTAACCAACATTGTCACATTCTTTTCTTGTACTCCTCTATCCATATCCATCTGTTGTCTCATCTCACATCCACTCTCTCAACTGTGAAAGCAACTCCCATTTTGGTGTGCCTGTACCGGGTGAGCTCAGCACACAGTTCTGGGAATGTGACCTTCTGCATCCAAAAGTTATGCCACCACCGCTGGTCATCCCAGGTTTGCATCACAATCTGATCCCACCATTTGGTGCTTGCTGCATGGGCCCAGAACTGCCAGTGGCCACTTACAGCAGCTGGCCAAGTTTCATTCAATAGCCACATTATCCACTTCCCCTTAGTATTTTCATTCGTAGCGTCGCACAGCCAGCCACACTCGTAGCTGTGGTTCCGCAAATTAGAAACAGGGTGACTGATTTGTTTTGTAAGCAGCCACAAGAGCTCGGCTGATCTGTTCAGCATGCATGCTTGCCAGTGAGGTGGTGGACAGACTGAAAAGTGGCATGAGAAAAACAGTAGATATCAAGATGGACCAGAGGGAATTGTAGGAACTTGACCCCAAACTCCCACAACTCCTTGAGAGCACTGGTTTCCCTCAGTATCACCAAGTGTTCCTGCAAACATATCCCACAAAGTAATGCGCCAGATGGTGGCGATGGGGATAATGGGATGCCTTCCCCACAGTGCTGCACAGCTGCTGTTGATACAACCTGGCACCGTGGGGACTCACTGCACCAGCAAAGGCAGCCAAATGTGAACACACCTCCACCAAAATAGCTATGCTAGCTGCTATATGCTGACAGAACTGTTACTGGTAAAGCTTCATGCCATAGACATAGTCTTAGATTTAAGCTCCTTGTGGCAGGGACCTGCTTTTTGCTGTGTTATTACAGTGTCTAGCACAATGGGATCCTGGTCCATGGTTAGGGTTCCTGGGCACTATGGCAATACAAATTATTAACATTAAATGGAACTGCCTTTATTTCATGGTCTCCTCTTAATCAATTTTTTAGTAGACTTTGTGACAAAGTTCCTGCTCTACCTTGGTGGGTCTTGTGCTTATTGGCGGATTTGCTTATCTTAGAGCTTCACGGCAGCCCTCAGCTTGGCCGTTTTTCTAAATTCACAGTCCAGGTCGACTCCTCCTGTGTCTGACCAGGAGTTGGGAGGTTTGTGGGGAACCCAGACCCGCCCTCTACTCCGGGTTCCAGCCCAGGGCCCTGTGGAATGCAGCTGTCTAGAGTGCCTCCTGGAACAGCTGTGCGACACCTACAACTCCCTGGGCTACTTCCCCATGGCTTCCTCCCAACACCTTCTTTATCCTCACCATAGGACTTTCCTCCTGGTATCTGATAATGCTTGTACACCTCAGTCCTCCAACAGTCTGCGTTCTCACTCTCAGTTCCTAGTGCCTCTTGCTCCCAACTCCTCACACGCACACCACAAACTGAAGTGAGCTCCTTTTTAAAACCCAGGTGCCCTGATTAGCCTGCCTTAATTGAGTCTATCAGCTTCTTGATTGGCTGCAGGTGTTCTAATCAGCCTGTCTGTCTTAATTGTCTCCAGAAGGTTCCTGATTGTTCTGGAACCTTCCCTGTTACCTTACCCAGGGAAAAGGGACCTACTTAGCCTGGGGCTAATATATCTGCCTTCTATTACTCTCCTATAGCCATCTGGCCTGACCCTGTCACAACTTGCACACACAATATTCAGTATACAGAAATGGGTACAAACCACCAAGTAGCAGCTATTAACAGTGTCAGTACAGAAACCTAACAGGTATGCTAGGGTAATGTAAATTTAGACAATCATAAATAAGGTCAATATGCCATTGTGATGACTGCAGACCGATTTTTGTGGAGGACATTAGGCTAGTTAGTTTAGCAACAGTCTTATTAGGGTCTAATAAATGGTACTTAAGTGGTCACACGGTGATCTCCTAGCACTCCCTCAGCACCGAGGTGAGCAAACTTCAATCATCCCTGCTCTTTAGAGTTGTAGTAGCATTCCAGGTTTGCTTCCCAAATGCTCCTGCCTTTAAGCATACTTCTTCCTCCTCATTCAACAAACTCCTTGCTTTTCTCTGGGAGAGCGTTAAAGCAAAGCCTTCAAGCGAGCTGAGAGTTGAAATGGTTTTTCCTCTTTTGAGCAAGGAGGATGTAAAACTTAAACAGGCAGCGAACACGGTCATTGGTTTCCCTTACTCTTCAGAGTAGAGAAGTGTTTAAAAAGGCAGCAAACAGACCAGTGTCAAAACACACACCACTAAAAGGCGTACACTGATCTTAGTACTGTTAGCTCTGAGGAGCAGACTTTTTGTAGTACAGCATTTGAGCTGCTCAACCACTTCCAGACCCAAGAACTAGCCTTCTACTTTTGATGCTCCAGGCTTGTTTCCTGGGAGGCCAAAGGGTTCTATCTGTTTCTGGGCCCTGCTAGATAATCTGTGGTCTCCCCACAAAGAACCTGGTCTGTAGCTAGGGTGACCAGATGTCCCGATTTTATAGGGACAGTCCCAATTTTGGGATCTTTTTTTCTTACATAGGCTCCTACTACCCCCCACCCCCGTCCTGATTTTTCACACTTGCTGTCTGGTCACCCTACCTATAGCCTTGTAATCCATTCAGTATGTTGGCCCCTCCATCACACAAGTATGGCGCATTTTTGTTAAATTTTAGGTTTGTATGTTTGTGACAAGAATGTCACATACTTTGCTGTACTATCACAACAGCATGTATACATAAAGCTTCTACCAGCCTGCAACAATAGAAAGACAAGCAGCAATCAAAACCTGCCAAGATCTACCTCATCTGGAAATTCACTGACTGCCAGCAAGTAGGTGGCTATGTTCAGATGAATTTTTTAACCTAGTCTTCCTTGAATTTGCTTTCATCATCCCCCAGAATATTTTTATTTTGGGATAGTCCCCCACATATCTAGAAGTACCAGTTTTACCACTACTATGCTAGCAGAGGACCGTCTGTCATACCCTATTCCGCAAGGCTTTTTAAATGGGAAGTTCTATAGGAGATTCTAGAATACACCATTTAGATTATTAGAACAGATGGACACTTTGAATCTGGTTCTCCAAAATTCCCTTCTCAGTGTTCAGCATCAAATCCGGCAGCAAAAAACTAAGTTCACATTTAATTTAAATTATTCTTTATATTTTAGTTTGTACTTTAAAAAAATTATATTAGTTATTAGAGAGCTACTGAATAATGATAAATCCTGGCAGTTTAATATCCTTTGAATAGGAGAAGGCACTCAGTCCATCTTCGACTAGTAGAAAACACTACAGTGAACTCAGATCTTGGGGGCTGCATTACTTTGCTGAAAAGCTACATTTTCTTTAAATCAGTAGTGCCCTGAAGAGTACTGGAGCCTTATTAAAAACCTCAGTAATCATCATCTCTAATAGATGGCTTATCTACAATATTTTTATTTACATTGACACTGGCCATTTCTGAATGGAACAGAAATGAAGCAGGACCCCTTACTCTTTATTCAGAAGTTTCATTTGCTTACAAAGAATTCAGGCAGCAGAATAAATATTTAGCATCAAGAATTTAGAGCATGGGAGGAGCCAAACTATCCTCTGTAAGTGACTTTCAGCCTACATTCTGCACATTTTTGTAAGCCTCTTGGTACAACACGGTCTGCCAGAAATTAAACCCAGAATTTTAAAAACCTCATAAGAAAGCAAAGCACAAATAAATGTAGTTTAAACACATTTATTATGGAAATAAAGCATAAAGTATATCTGCTGGTTGCTTAGTTACTCAAGTATAACAGAGTACCCACCTACATCAAAATCCATTCTTCCCCTGCCCTAGAATGCAAGTCACATTACCATGGAAATTAACTGTCCCTTTGAAAGTGAAGTCATATTTTGCTGCCAGCAAAGTGATTTAAAAAAAAAAAAACAAAAAACAAAAAAAAACTTTGAGTACACTCCATGAATCAATGGATATTTTTCTACTTTCATGACAGATACTTTTCTACTTTCATCATACTTTCATGACAGATCTTTGTGCATTCTATAGATTGAAAAACTGCATAAAATGAACAATTATGCCACTCAAAGGAGTGAGACTGCACTCTTTATATACTAAAGTGATACAAAATCTTATTTCATTTTAATGCAGCTTTTTAAATATAAAATTGTTCCAGTTTCTATGCAGGAGTGTGTGTGTATGCATCCCCAGTCCAACTACTCTGTTTGACTAGACTATTAAATAAAGTGAGTCAAGAAGTTGTGTAATATTTTTTGACCATTAAGACACTTTTCCCAGATGTCAGAGCCTAATTTTTAAGTGTGGATAATATGTTAAAGGGAGTCAGAGCAATGCTTGGCACCCAGTGCAACGCAAGCAGGCAAAATGCAAAATTCCTTAGGTATCTTTGCCAGTGCACCTCTGTTCTGACCTGCAAGATCTTGTAAGCTCAATGGATGGTAAGCAGGTGGTGCGTCAATCCTCTGAGATGCAAAAGCCCCTCCTATGTGTGATTGGGTTATCCTTAGCATCCTGCATGATCACATTTTGGGAAATGGCAGATACTATTCTTGAGTGGGATGTATCTAACCATATAGAAAGCGTCTAAGCATGGTCTCTCAGTTGTGTGCACTTTAACATTGTGGACTCTGTTGTAAGAGATTCCAATAATGGCAAATATTTACTATGAAGGGATACAGTATCACATGGACTTTGAGTTCTTTGTGGCATCTGTACAGGTGCCAAGTTTGCTGGGTGTCTAAGTATGTTGTGTGGTAAGTGCTACCTCAATGGTCATATTCTGGGGTGTTTTAAGCTTTGGTTTGTTTTCTTCTATCACTTTCATTAAAGAGATAAGGTGGCCCACCTTAACTGTGCATTTGCTGTGTTCTCTGCTCCCTGCAGTTCCCCCCTTCCCCTCCTAAAATGTTTGAGTTTGGTGTTTTGAAGTCTCATTCTGGGGAGTTACAGGGTGAAGGTGCTGTTATGAGGCAGTAACCTTAAGGTTTTTTGCAACTGAACATCTACAAAGTCAAACATTCTTGAGGAACTGCTTGGGGAAATGGACCAAAAATAAATAAATAAAATAAAAAAAATTTATGGCCCAGATAGGAGGAAGTTTGAAAAATGGGTGACTTTCCTGTTTAAAAAAAAAAAAAAAAACACCTTCCAGTGTAGCTTCCTCAGTATGTCTGGATAGTTGTCTGTCATGGAGAGTTTCATTTTCTTAGTACTTGTAAAATAGTCACCCAAACTAGGGGCAGTCAGCATCACTGCCCAAACACTTGAGATTTATTTTTAATTTGTATTGCAATAGCACTTAGGAGCCCAGTCATGCACCAGGGTCCCAGGGACTGTACAAAACATGGGACAATATAAATTCTTTGGGACAAGGACTGACAATCTAAGATCACAGGTACTTACCCTTTAAATTTCTGGCGCTGCATGGATTTAATTTTTAACAAACAAATGCCTCATCCTCTAAGCATTGTACCAGATGTATCAACAAATTAGTTATCTATCCCCTCTGAAGATAAGGTGATGCAGAAAGTATGTGGATTTTCTAGAGATTCTTACATACCTTCCTTTCCTACATGCTAATCAGAATCCCACTCTAACCACCCCACTTACTGTAGAGATCTGTGTCACCATGAATTTCATGCAGATATTGAATGGTCATACTGGGTCAGACCAAAGGTTCACCTATCCCAGCATCCGGTCCTCTGATAGTGGCCAGTGCCAGGCATTTCAAAGGGAATGAACAGAATAGGTAATCAAGTGATCCATCCCCTCTTGCCCGTTCCCAGCTTCTGGCAAACAGAGGCTAGGGACACCATCCCTGCCCATCCTGGCTAATAGCCATTGATGGACCTCTCCTCCATTAAATTTATCTAGTTCTTTTTTGAACCCTGTTATATTCTAGGCCTTCACAACATTCTCTGGCAAAGTGTTCCACAGATTTTCTTCACACAATGCACAGTCAAAACTTCCTTTTGTTTTAAACTTACTGCCTATTAATTTCATTTGGTGACCCCTACTTCTTGTGTTATGAGGAGTAAATAACACTTCCTTATTTACTTTCTCCACAACAGTCATGCTTTTATAGACCTCTGTCATACCCCTCCTTCCCTCCCCCCCCTCCCCGAGCCTTAGTTGTCTCTTTCCCAAGTTGAAAAGTCCCAGTCTTATTAAACTGTCCTCCTATGGAAGCTGTTCCATACCCCTAATCATTTTTGTTGCCCTTTTCTGTACCTTTTCCAATTCCAATATATCTTTTTTGAGATGGGGTGACCAGTTCAACATGTGGGCATACCATGGATTTACATAGAGACAATATGACATTTTCTGTCTTATTATCTATCCCTTTCCGAATGATTCCCAACATTCCGTTTGCTTTTTTAACTGCCGCTGCACATTGAGTGGATGTTTTCAGAGAACTATCCACAATGACTCCACAATCAGCTAATTTAGACCCCACCATTTTATATGTATAGTTGGGATTATGTTTTCCAATGTGCATTACTTTGCATTTATCAACATTGAATTTCATCTGCCATTTTCTTGCCCAGTCACCCAGTTTTGTGAGGTCCCTTGGTAACTCTTTGCAGTCTCCTTTGACTTAACTACCTTGAGTAGTTTTGTATCATCTGAAAATTTTGCCACCTCACTGTTTACCCCCTTTTCCAGATCATTTATGAATATACTGAACAGCACCAGTCTCAGCACAGACCCCTGGGGGACACCACAATTTACCTCTCTCCATTACAAAAACTGACCATTTATTCCTACTCTTTGTTTCCTATCTTTTAACCAGTTACTGATCCATGAGAGGACCTTCCCTCTTATCCCATGACAGCTTACTTTGCTTACGAGCCTTTGGCGAGGGACCTTCTCAAAGGCTTTCTGAAAATCTAAGCACACTATATCTCAGGGGTGGGCAAACTTTTTGGCCCAGTGCCACATCAGGGTTGCGAAATGGTATGGAGGGCCGGGTAGGGAAGGCTGGGGCTCCCCAAATAGCCTGGCCCCTGCCCCCATCCGCCCCCTCCCACTTCCCATCCCGACTGCCCCCCTCAGAACCCCTGACCCACCTAACCCCCCCCCATTCCTTGTCCCCTGACCTCCCGGGGCTCCCCACCCTTAACCGCCCCCCTCGGACTTCACCCTCTATCCAATCCCCCCAGCTCCCTGACTGCGCCGACCCCTATACACACCACCGCCCCCTGACAGGCCCCCTAGGACTCCCACACCTATCCAACACCCCTGTTCCCCGTCCCCTGACTGCCCCCTGGAACTCCCGACCCATTCAACACTCCCCCCCTTTGTCCCCTGACCGCCCCCTCCTGTGACCCCCGTCCCTAACTGCCCCCCGAGGACCTCACCCCCTATCCTTCCCCCACTGCTCCCTGTCTCCTGACCCCCCCACCCCCTCCCCCGAACCTCCAGCCCATCCAGCCACCCCGTCTGCCCCCCGGGACCTCCTGTCCCCTTACCAGGCCGTTCAGAGAGGCAGGATAGGCTTATTGGAAAGCCTTGGGGGTGGGAGGGCGCAAGCCATGCTGCCTGGCAGAAGCGGCCAGCCAGAGCACTGCCCGCACTGCGGTGTACCTCCAGGGGAGGGAGAACAGCACGGGAGGAGCTGGGGACTAGCCTCCCCGGCCAGGAGCTAAGGGGCTGGGCAGGACAGTCCCACAGGCCATAGTTTGCCCACCTCTGCTATATCTACATGCTTGTTGACCCTCTCAAAGAATTCTAATAGATTGGTGAGGCATTGTTTCCCTTTACAAAAACCATGTTGACTCTTCCCCAACAAACCGTGTTCATCTATGCATCTCATAATACTGTTTACTATTGTTTCAACCAGTTTGCCTGGTACTGAAGTTAAGACTCCAGAGGTAGGCCTTTTTAAAACTGGCATCACATCGGCTTCTATACCAGATGACTGGAAGATAGCTAATTTAAATGATAGGTTACATACCACCATTAGTAGTTCTAGACTGTTACAGAAAGTTTAATACTGAAAAAAGAAAACAGTATAGACAAAGCAGCTTCTTAAGACTATTGAGACTGAGGGAGAGACAAGGCAGACCAACAACTGATACCACCAGATCCAGCACTTGCTCAAGTGTATTAGGGAGAATTCAGAGGAAAAAGAATGAGCCAGGATATGGCTCCATACCCAGAAGCATCCATGTGCTGTGGGAGAAATGCATGCTGGATAATTACCATTGCATTATATTTGGAATTTTCCCTCTTACAAAGTGAAAAATTCAATACTGAATGTCAAGTTCAATGTTAGGAGCAAAATGGGTTCCATCTCCGTTTATGGTAAAGCTGCCCAGGGGATCTTGGAAGCAAGACAAATTTAAAAATGTAAATGGGTTTGCCTACAGCTCTAGCTCCAAAAGTATTATTGAGCTGGAAGACAGCTCCTTCAAAATGAATAAAGATCTTTCAGTGAAGATAATACCATGCAGTCAGACATACAACTGCCCTCTGTCAGCTGTATTGACTAAAGATCTGTCTTAAGAGTGTTTGAAAAGCTCCCCAGTACTATCCAAAGAGGAGACAACAATGAACTCTATTTGGGGACTACTTAAAAGTTCAGCTACTGGCTGCCTGATTGGAGTAAGTCTACTTGGACTTGGGCAGAATATAACAGGCAATTTAGGAGAGGATATATTAATGCTGTATCCAAGGTTTGTTGAACTGCACAGTTTTCTGTGCTCATAGGATAGATGTATTTGCAAGTCTGCTTTGACCTCCATGGACTAGGTCTTTTCTTGCCTTAACAAAATGAAATCTTTAAAAAAAAAATCGCTAAAAAATATCCATCAGCGACAATGCAGATGTGTTCACAAAGGCACATTGATCTGAAGTGAAAACTGAAATGTTTGCTTCCACCAACAAAAGCTTTATCCTCCTGTCATATTCAGATAGAGAAAACGTTGCTCTTGATAATAGCATTTCAAATTAAGCCAGAACCCTGATAATTCTGTCATCTTTGACAGAGATCCCTGTCGTAGAAAGAAAAAGAAACTGAGCAAAATAAATCTACAAAAAAATACTACAGTATCATAACACCTCCCCCAAAGACTAACAGTACAGACCTGCTCCATCCACCTTTTGAGTGAGAGATGTGAGGTGAGAATGGCCCCTGCCAGTTAATAAGAGCTGGCCTCTAGGAGATTTCTGGAGGAACGGAAGGTTATTTAGGTTAGCAGCAACTAATTTGTAACCTATTCCAGTGGCTTGTAACTAGTGGCAGGGAGTTTTTCCATTTCTATGAGAGAGTTAATAATGACAGAGGACACAAGAATAGAAGTGAGAGATGGTGACAGGAGATAGACAAATTACTTTGAAATTCACACAAAAAAAGAGAAAGCTTAAATCTTCTATCAATAAAATGGGGGGGGGGGGAAGGGCCCTGCATATTTGCAGTGGGGGCGACGGGAGGGTACAGACCCAATCCAGGCTTTGTATTTTTTATAGCAACTTTCACTGGAAAGTGACAAATTACCAGCTCAAACTCCAAGGTCTTTACTCACTACTTTTTACTCCAGAAAACTGTGAAATCAGGGAGAACGTGCCTCAATGTGGACCAAGCAAGGACTTCAACATCGGACTATTGTTAAGTGCTAGGAGACAATAGCATAGCTATTCATCATTATATACTTATTGTCTTAGGTTCTTCTTTAGTCATCAGAGGAGGATTTGGTTAACAGATTCAACCAAATCAATTACTGGTTTAAGGTAGACACACAAATGTGGACAATATATCCTATTTTATTCCATGTGTACTTAGTTACAGGTTAATAAAGCAAGTGTTAAAATTATTCAAGCATCCACTACCAAAAAAACCCTTAAAATATGCAGACCCATACTAAACACAAAGTTGGGGACTTACTCCAGTATTATCTAGTACATTTTAGACTACCCTGACAAGCAAGCTCACTGTACTACTCATACCCTTCTATGTATGCAGCAAGTTATACAGATGTATTTTGTGCATTGGCATACAGCCTAAGATGGTCACATTCTTGTATCCTGGCACACCTATTTCTACATTTAATATTTACCTGAATGGGAGATTCCTTTAGAGATCACAGCACTTAATGCACCATATTTATAGAGAGTTTTGGATCATCTCAGTTTTGGTTCAGAAGGAATGATTCTGTAAATTTATTAAATAAAAAAAAAAAAAAAAAAGGCTGGGGGGTGCCTGTATTTTCCCCTCAAGCTGCTGGGATTTCTTTTGATTTTTATAAGAGTCATGGAATTATTTTCATTAAAATTGGACATGGAGACATTTGCTAAAGTTTCTAGCACAATTAAAAGTCTTTAATGTTAAAGAGGAGATGTACTTATGTGAGGTGTTTAGAATGCTCCAGCATATAACCTCATTGACACAGTGTCTGGTATAAAGAAAGTTTAATGCAACATAATTCCCCCCCCCTTTTCTTATTGCATGCACTGTTGTGAACATCAGCACAACTGTATATCCAAAATATGAGATTCATAACAGATCAAGGGAATTTTGTGCTTACATAGCTGCAAACTGATCAGTGGCCCCTTGCTCAACATTTTCCCCCTCACTGCCAGTAAGTAAATGCCACACTGATGTATACAGACACTTCTGTCTACAATGCAATGTCTTTACTTTTCAAAGCAATTATGAATTATTGCAGTCTTTAGAAAAAAATATTCATTTAAAAAAAAAAGCAAAAGTGACTAGACAGGATTAGAAAACTCAACATTCTTGTGAAGTCTACCTTATTATTTTGTTGAGGTATGAACTATACATTTTGTAAAATACATCAGCAAATCCCTCAAATTTTTTTTTCCCCATTAGCTCCTTCTCTTTTAGAATAGAGTAACCTGCCACAGAATTTCAGCGTAGTCAATTACCTCCAAATTCAGAGGCTTTAGTTCAGAAAGTAGAGAGGAACACAGGAGTGGCAGGGTGATCTCTCAATCTTGGCTAGGGAAGCATCCTTTCCCTAAGGAAACCCACTATCATTTGATCTCACTTGAGAAAAACATGTTTTTGTTCATAAGCAGTCCTTTTAGAACATCTAAAATGACAACGCATTAAAGAAGGCGCATTTCTTTGACTCATGAGACCTATTCTATTTTTAAAGTCTAATGTGTCAGTTTTCATGTACTGTACTCTGAAAAACATTCTTAGGGTCTTGTGGATTTGTCCTTATTGCAAAATTATCCAGAGTAAACAAGCAAGTTAAACCATTATCAAAAATTTCCTATATGAAAGCCCAAACTTAGTCCATTAATCAGTGCATTTATACTGCTTAGCAAAACAAGCAGCGTATTCCATTCATTCCCTACTGCATATGCACCAGATTACTCAGGTGTACACAAGTCTGTAGGAGTGGTAAGATTTAGCCTTAAGAGGAACCAGAGCCAACTCTCAGCTGTTAATACCCTTGTCATATTATACTCCATATGCTAATCTCATCCCACTCAGATTTTGGAAGTCTCTTCAGATTCTTAAACCTTGGGTCGAGTGCTGTAGCTACCTTTAGAGCTCTCACATTGGTACCTTCTTTGCATTTTGTCAAATCTGCTGTGAAAGTGTTCTTAAAACGAACAACATTTGCCGAGTCATTATCCAAGACTGCTATAACATGAAATATATGGCAGAATGCAGGTAAAACACAGAGCAGTAGACATACAATTCTCCCACAAGGAGTTCAGTCACAAATTTAATTAATGCATTATTTTTTAACAAGCATCATCAGCATGGAAGCATGTCCTCTGGAATGGTGGCCGAAGCATGAAGGGGCATACCAATGTTGACCATATCTGACCCGTAAATACCTTGCAATGCTGGCTACAAAAGGGCCACATGAATGTCTGTTCTCACTTTCAGGTGACACTGTAAATAAGAAACAGGCAGCATTATCTCCCGTAAATGTAAACAAACTTGTTTGTCTTAGCAAGTGGCTGAACAAGAAATAGGACTGAGTGGACTTGTAGGCTCTAAAGTTTTATATTGTATTGTTTTTGAGTGCAGTTATGTAACAAAAACAATCTACATTTATAAGTTGCACTTTCACAATAAAGAGATTGCACTACAGTACTTGTATGAGGTGAACTGAAAAATATTTATCAGTTTTACAGTGCAAATATTTATAATAAAAACATAAAGTAAGTATTCTACACTTTGTATTCTGTGCTGTAACTGAAATCAATATTTGAAAATGTAGAAAAACATCCAAAAATATTTAACAATAGAATACCAATTGAAATGTAACAGTGCAATTAATTGCGATTTTTAAAATTGCAATTAATTTGAGTTACTCACGTGAGTTAACTGCAATTAATCAACAGCCCTCTTTGAAAATACTCTAGCTGATAAAACAGCCTTCCAAACCTAAGAAAAATGTAATCCTTGCACAAAGTTTACCTCACTATCCTGAAAACAATGAAGAAAAACCTAATGATTTTACTTGACTGTCCAAACAAATCCTACCCACTCTAGGACCTTGTCTACACTGGGGATTCCAGCCACCAGTCTAGTTACACCAAAGGAATAAGACAGTAAATATTAATGACACTATACAAATCCCTCATCTTGAATACTGTGTGCAGTTCTGGTCAACCCATCTCAAAAAAAGATATATTAGAATTGGAAAAAGTACAGAGAAGGGCAAAAGTTATTCAGGGTATGGAACCATTTTCTATATAAGGAGAGATTTAAAAAGATTGGGACTATTCAACTTGGAAAAGAGGCGATTAAGGGATGATACGACAGATGTCTATAAAATCATACTGGTGTGGAGAAAGTAAATAAGGAAGTGTTATTTACTCTTTCACAACAGGAGAACCAGGGGTCACTTGATGAATTTAATAGGTAGCAGGTTTAAATCGAACATAAAGGAGTACTTCTTCACACAATGCACATTCAACCTGTGGAACTCATTGCCAGGGGATGTTGTGAAGGCTCAAAGAATAATTGGGTTCAAAAAAGAATTAGATAAGTTCAGGGAATATAGGTATATCAATGACCTTTAGCCAAGGTGGACAGGGACACAACCCCATGATCTACGTGTCAGACTGACTGCTAGAAGCCGGGACTGGTAGACAGGATAGATCACTGAAAAATTGCCCTGTTCAGCTCATTCCCTCTGAAGCATCTGGCACCAGCCACTGTCAGAAGACAGGGTACTGGACAAGATGGACGATTGGTCTGACCCAATATGGCCGTTCTTATGTTCTTAAACCTCTAATGTAGACTAATAAAACAATCAAAAGTTGCACTAATGCAGCTTATCCCTACTTGCATACAGGGTAAGCTAAATACATGCAAATTGTGGCTTAGAGGCTCCATCTGTCTACAGGAGTTTGAATTAGTACAGCTAACTAGTGACTGGTCACTGACAGCTGTATCTGGGGCAAATCCCTAGTGTTGGCAAGGCATGGGAGAGTGATCATGTAGAATTTGACAAAGATGGTTTGACAGCACATATGCACAGATATCTCCACCTAATGAGGTAGAACCCCATTGTTTGACAGTCTCCCCACATTTGGGCTAGCAGAAGTGTCATCAAATGTGGTCCATCACCATGGCAGTGTTCTGGGTGGTGACCCAACCACCATGGTAATTCTGTGCTGTACCAGAGTCTCTGCCTAACATCCGCATTTTCTTATCAGCTCTCCCATTCCCCCATCATACAGAACACTGAAAACAGAATTTAATGTCACATCATGAGCCATTTATCTAATGCTGATTATGCCCCACAGAGACCACTTTATAGCGCGGTGAAACGAGAAGAAACACAGGAGAACATTCAATCAGTCATGGTATCTGACCCATCATCTGGTTACGTTAATATAAAGAAATATGGTCTCCGGCCACCTTTTCATTGTATGTGGAAAAGCCAACCTCTCTCTATTGTCTGATGTCTGTCTTCTCCTTCCCTCACATTCCACCCAGGTGCAAAGAGTGTCTGTCACTCTTAAGAAATTCAACTTAGTTTCATTTAGCCGCATATTGTAGCATCCTGCTATGGTGCAATTTCCCCCCAAAATCATATCTGTTATTGATTATCCTGCAATGCTGCTTATGGGAATTGGAGTGCATCGTGTGTCTGAATCTGGCCATGAACTGATCTACAGCTTCAGTTATTTTCAAGTTGTTCACGATCCACTTCAGGAGTAACGTCAGCTTGTCTTTTCACCTCACAATCAGCCTCTTTAGGTTGCCGGGTAACATTTGCACTAGGGACAGCCTCCTGCACATTGGACAGGGAATGGATGAGATAAGAAGGAGACTGGAACAGAGGGCAGTTGTGAGAAAAGACTGCTGATATGGCATTGTTATGTGGTTCTAGAATAACATGGATCAACACAAAAAGCTGTCTTCTGTGGTGGTATGCTAGACATCGGTCTGGCTTTGGTCCGAAATAGTCTATTTCAGAAGGGAGACTGATGTTGAGCACAACATAGTTTCCTCTGCCTTGTTCTAGTCAGTGTGTCTCTTCAAAAAACAGTTGTCTCCAACACTAACTATTTACATGCGGTAGGGATGCCAGATGGACATCACTCTCTGAAGCAGTTTGCACAGGAGACTATCTTAGCCTCAGAAGACTCGATAGTTGTATTTCAGCAACTGTCCTCATTTTTAGCATATGACTGCTTCTCCTGCAACCTATCTTGCAGATCCAGCCGGTGGCAGTCAGGCCTACAACCCTATAAAAGGCCTGAGATTGCCTGTTAGTCAGCTATGGACATTAGCACCATCCTTGGTCTTAGGCTGTGTTTTCCAGTGGCACAATAAAATAATAATAAAAATTCTGATAATGGAAATTCTTGTGTAAATGTGTTTTATCACAAGTAGTCAACAAAAATTTTAATAGCTGGAGCTGATAAACTTAATGTATCAAAAACATGTTTAGCACTTCAAGAAGAAGAAAATCATCGCAGAGAAACTAAATGAATTCTTTGCTTCAGTCTTTACAGCTGAGGATGTTAGGGAGATTCCCAAACCTGAGCCGCCTTTTGTAGGTGACAAATCTGAGGAATTGTCACAGATTGAAGTGTCACTAGGGGAGGTTTCGGAATTAATTGAGAAACTTAACAGTAACAAGTCACGGGGACCAGATGGCATTCACCCAAGAGTTCTGAAAGAACTCAAATGTGAAATTGTGGAACTATTAACTATGGCTTGTAACCTGTCCGTTACATCAGCTTCTGTACCCAATGACGGGAAGACAGCTAATGTAACGCGAATATTTAAAAAGGGCTCTAGAGGTGATCCTGCCAATTACAGACTGGTAAGTCTAACGTCAGTACCGGGCAAATTAGTTGAAACAATACTAAAGAATAAAATTGTTGGACACATAGAGGAACATAAATTGTTGCACAAAAGTCAGAATGGTTTCTGTAAAGGGAGATCATGTCTTACTCATCTATTAGAGTTCTTTGAAGGGGTCAACAAACATGTGGACAAGGGGGATCCAGTGGACATAGTGTACTTAGATATCCAGAAAGCCTTTGAGAAGGTCCCTCACCAAAGGCTCTTACGTAAATTAAGATGTCTTGGGATAAGAGGGAAGATCCTTTCATGGATTGAGAACTGGTTAATAGATAGGGAACAAAGGGTAGGAATAAATGGTACATTTTCAGAATGGAGAGGGGTAACTAGTGGTGTTCCCCAAGGGTCAGTCCTAGGACCAATCCTATTCAACTTATTCATAAATGATCTGGAGAAAGGGGTAAACAGTGAGGTGGCAAAGTTTGCAGATGATACTAAACTGCTCAAGATAGTTAAGACCAAAGCAGACTGTGAAGAACTTCAAAAAATATCTCACAAAACTAACTGATTGGGCAACAAAATGGCAAATGAAATTTAATGTGGATAAATGTAAAGTAATGCACATTGGAAAAAATAACCCCAACTATACATACAGTACGATGGGGGCTAATTTAGCTACAACTAATCAGGAGAAAGATCTTGGAGTCTCCGTGGATAGTTCTCTGAAGACGTCCACACAGCGTGCAGCGGCAGTCAAAAAAGCAAACGGGATGTTAGGGATCAATAAAAAAGGGACAGAGAACAAGATGGAGAATATCTTATTGCCCTTATATAAATCCATGCTATGCCCAAATCTTGAATACTGCATACAGATGTGGTCTCCTCATCTCAAAAAAGATATACTGGCATTAGAAAAAGTTCAGAAGAGGGCAACTAAAATGATTAGGGGTTTGGAATGGGTCCCATATGAGAACAGATTAAAGAGGCTAGGACTTTTCAGTTTGGAAAAGAGGAGACTAAGGGGGGATATGATAGAGGCGTATATAAAATCATGAGTGGTGTGGAGAAAGTGAATTAAGGAAAAGTTATTTACGTGTTCGCATAATATAAGAACTAGGGGCCACCAAATGAAATTAATGGGCAGCAGGTTTAAAACAAATAAGTTCTTCTTCACTCAGCGCACAATCAACCTGTGGAACTCCTTGCCCGAGGAGGTTGTGAAGGCTAGAACTATAACAGGGTTTAAAAAAGAACTAGATAAATTCATGGAGGTTAAGTCTATTAATGGCTATTAGCCAGGATGGGTAAGGAATGATGTCCCTAGCCTCTGTTTGTCAGAGGGTGGAGATGGATGGCAGGAGAGAGATTATTTGATCATTAACTGTTAGGTTCACTCCCTCTGGGGCACCTGGTACTGGCCACTGTCCATAGACAGGATACTGGGCTGCATGGACCTTTTGTCTGACCCAGTATGACCATTCTTATGTTCTTAAGAAGATATGGTCTCTGCCCTAAGGATCTTAACCAAGTCCCCCAATTCTGCCAAATTTACACACCTTGCTTTGCTTTACACATAAATAGTCCCACTAAAGTCATTGACCAGCATGACTTGACAGAGGGCGAGATAACAAGCAAAAGGGGATGGGACCCAAGAGGGCCAGTTACATGAACTAAGGTCATGGAGGTTAGTTGTGTTTGCACAGTATACACTTTGCTAGTTCCTTCATTTTTATTCAGTTTAATCTATTTTAAATTGGGTGTGGAATGTTAGAAGGATGAAGGTAAATGTTGTATAGACAGTTGTGAGATTTAAGAAGGAACCTGAGAATTCTAGTTTTTAGTTAAATTATATGAAGTACTTCAACATTAAGTTCAAATATTAGTTTTACTAATACAAATATTCCAGCTGAAATAGAGCATTCACCAAGCAGACAGGCACTGTAAAAGCAACATGCTGTTCAATCATTTTTTGGTGTGCTCAAATTCTATTTTTGAAGCAGCTGCAAGTTCACATTCAGCTTACACAACACTAACTCGAGTCTTGCTGTGTAAGATATTTTCCCAGCCAATTTATGTTGCTGTACACTAAAATGTAACTGCAGATTGCACAACAGCCAAAGACTTGGAAAAGTTTCAGTATCTAGAACTAAAGTTTCATGGCCTTGGCAATAGAAAGCTGTCTTACAATAACTATTCCCTGTATTTAAAATTTTAAAAAAAGAAATAGACATTCCTATATTTAAGTAATAAATTTTTCTTTAGAAAATAAACAGCTTTTGAAACAAATATCCAAAGTAAAAGTGGCCAAAACACAGACAGCGACTTGACCCACAGGCTGCATGTTATACAACAGCTCAGGAAAACTACGTGTCCCTCCAAAATGGCAGTCATCCCATTTTTGCAATTGCATAGCACAATCTCATTTTCACTTTCTCCTGTTATTTTTCTGGGTACATAGAACAGAAGATTTTCTGGGATGACCACTAAAACGAAAAAAGGATTTATATTTGGAGCTGGTGTACACTTGTTGCTTAGGCACAGAACCCAGAGTCGGGAAGTTCCAAGTTTTGATTCTGACTGTACTACAGTCTCTCCCATGGGGCCTGGAGCATGTTACAAGACATCTGTGTCTGTTTCTTAATCTTCAGAATGGACAAAGTAACTTGTTAACCTACTTTAGAGCACAAGTGTGAGGACTAGATATTGAGCCACTACTTGTAAAGCCCTGCAAAGTGGTAGCCACTAAAAGTTTAAGTTACTGAAGTAGTCCCAGCATATTACCCTGATATTCCATTGGCTAAACACATTCCAAAACAAGGCGGCTGTGGTAAATTTGTTTTGCCTGCACATGGAGGCAGTCAAGACAAGGGTTTTAAGTGATTGCCATCAAATATGTCTTAAGTTTATAGATCTCATACTTTTTTGTTAAAAGAGCAAAGCTTCACAATGGTTTCAATGAGGCTTCTGTATTGGTCTTCCTTATCACAGTTCTGGGAACAGGAAGGTTCCAGAACAAGTTGTTCTTCCACCCTCAATAATTATCTTAAAAGGACTATATAGAGACCCCAAATCAACACTTTACTGAACACTGTATTTCTGTGGTCTGCAGTAAAGGTGATCAAAGAATACAATTTTCACTTGTCCAGCAAACATAAGAGAGACACTCCCTACATTCAGTTACCTATTAAATACTATGCCTCTGGCTACACAAAAAATGATGAAATATTGATTTTTCCACTCAGATATGTTTTTTCCACTGGAACAATGAACTGGTTCCTACTTTTTTTTTTTTTTTTAAATAAAGAGAGATGACATGATGATTATGATTTACATTTGTTTTATTTCTGTTACACTGGCACCTAGAATACTATCAAGGCTGGGGCCCACCTTGTATGTGTATGGATGTAGCACAAAGTCAGAGTCTCACCCAACGACAGTATGGATCAATTACTCTTTTTTAAAAAAAAAAAAAAAAAAAAGAACTTGACAATGAAATATTATGACCAGGTTAACTTTTGCAAGCAAAGAAAGTTGTCCATGTTTTTCCTACCACTATTTCAGTCTCAACTCATTAATATTTGAAAGAAAAAGACAGCAGCAGAGAACTGATTGCACTTGACCAGTTCGGATACTGTGCAATGAAGGGGGGAACGGAAGGAGAATTAAATAAATTTGTATCAAGATGTGCACTACTTTATACTCTGACAGTGTATTTTATACTCTGTGCAGTTGTCGTCTTGTTTATTTCTCAGACAGAACATCCACTAGAGATGGTGTCACTGTAAAGACCAGCCAAGTCATTCTTGTGATGTGCTTAGAATGCTTCAGGTCCAGGAGTAGGAGTCTTGTCTCCTGGTCATGACCAATGCTGTAATATAGCTAAGCCCTTCATAACATATATCCTCGTTTTGCTTATTAATCTATCATGGGACCAGAAAGTACAATGAAAAGACATGCCAGACAAAGGTCAATATTGTAAGATGGAAAGGTAAACGCTAGTTACTATCAGATGTATTTTTAGATTGAAGTTACACGTGTGCTTGTCATACTGCCACAATCAAGGGTCTGACAGATTCTATTATAATTTCTAGGATTTGACAACTGGGAAGTAGAAGTCTGGTCTGTGCTGATATATGCAAGAGACACTGAACCCTTAAGAGTACACAGGGCAAAAGAGAAAGCAATAGAGTTTTGTTCTCTGGAAGTTTTAAAAAACACTTTTAAAGTAAGCCCACAGGACAGAGGGATCACTTCAGTCCAAACACTTTCTCCTCCTTTCCCAATTCAAATACCTGAGTAACTTTAGTTACTGAAAAAGCTTCTTTAGATGATCATGCAGGCTTGCTGTGTAATCAGTAACTTACTGGAAATGTACTATAGAAGTCTATTGGATCAGTTATTTGCAAGCCAAAAATACTACACAGCCCATGGTATAGGAGACTAAAACAATGAGTGTATGGGGTCAGTCTGTTTATCAAGATGTTTCTGAAGAGAGACATGAATCTTTAACAGTTTCTTCAGAGCCATTATGGGCTACTGAACTTGGTTTTAAAACTTCATCATTTATGCATGCTTCACTCTATAAAAAAAAATGAATTCATTAGATACCCTACTTGCAATTTAATCTCATGTTTTTGAACTTACTGCATGCAAATTAGCCACATCCCTTTTTAAACTGTAATGCACTGAGAATAGAATGACAGATTACTGTTAGAGAGAATGTCAACAGTTTAACTTGCAGCAAAAGATGGATGTTCATTCCAAAGTTTCTCTACAGAAGTCATAAATTAAGCTTCCAGTGGGAATTTATGACACTGTCTAGACACAATGCAATCAATGGTGAAGATTCACACTATGCTGGAAGAGATGCAGGAGCAGAGGCACAATGTTATGAAGGAAAATAAGAGACTGGATCACAAAGGCAGATGTACCTTTAGACCCAACGTTGGCTAGATTTCTCTCTCAGCACACCAGAAGTCACAATACACACTCACTTAGAGGGGTACAACCATGTTATCACTTGGATATGGAAACATCTCTTCTTGGTCCCTACTCTCAGTGCAAAGATTTGCAACATCATAGTTCAGAAAAGTTGCTATACTGAGTATTATAACCATCTCACACCACTTCTTTGAAGTGGTTGAGGAAGGGACTCTTTTATATGTTAAATCTGATATCTACTTTATTGTGAATACTTCTGAAGAGCTTAGAGTGACTAGTGTATTAGAAAGAGGATCAACATCTTTATAAGGATTTGTAAGGCAAAACTAAAGAGGAACATGCATGTTTTGTTAAATTCTGAAATTATATTGTCAGCATTTGTATTATAATTAGTAAGCAACCATGTATACACGAGATGGAAAGCTTAAAAAAAAAATCGAAGGGAAAATTGTTTCTCTGTGTTCCCACAGCTTTGAAATGAGGGGTTTTCGGGGGAAAAAAATCTGACAAGAGCCTGAACATCTTTGAGGGCAGGTAAACAGCTTGTTTATCTGCTTTTAACCTTACAATATAAATGAACTGAAAAACTAGTTACCTCTCTTGCTTTACACACAAATGAGAATATTAGTATTTAATGCACTATATTACTGTAACTAATTATCTATTTCTTCTGATTGTTTTATAGGTGCAGGAAAATATAGCTGCATATCTTAATACAGTTAGCCACAAGAGAAAGATACTCAAAGATGTTATATGGGGGAGGTTGGATGCTTACAGCTGTGTGTAAAAAAGTAATTTCTTTATATTTCTAATGGCCACCTACTATTTTTCCATAAAAGTCTTACATATGTTAAGAAAACCCTGAAGCAGGTTTTTTTTTTAATCCCACCGTTAATATGTTTTATTGTTTGTAGGGACTACGTTGTGCACCACCCCATACCTTTGGGAACACTGAATGATAGCTCTGACCCAGTTTAAGATTATGGTGGGAGGTGAACATGTCTATTTGGGATGGACATATCTAGTTTATGAGCCACACCATGCTATCTTTAAGGCTTTGCTCTCCTAGATAAAATGCCTGTCTGCTTAACTAGTGTACCAAGGCTTCCTGGAGGACAGCCCATCTCTAGTCCCTCAAGCTGGCCGCTGAATGTAAACAATGAATACGATGGAGTAGAAAGAATTCCTTTGGTTTTACCGTTTACTTTCATTTCAAGGAGGAGGATTTGACATGACTCAGCCTTGTCTTCGTCATGTGTGCTTAAAAATGATGGAGTCTAAATTAGCTGTCAGCACTCAAGAAATGCCTTGGAGTCATTGTGGCTAGTTCTCTGAGAACATACACTCAATATACAGCGGAAGTCAAAAAAGCAAACAGAACGTTGAGAATCATTAAGAAAGGGATAGATAATAAGGCAGAAAATATCATATTGCCGCTATATAAATCCATGGTAAGTCCACATCTTGAATACTGCGTGCAGATGTGGTTGCCCCATATCGAAAAAGATATATTGGAATTGGAAAAAGTTCAGAAAAGGGCAACAAAAATTATTAGGGGTATGGCACGGCTTCCACATGAGGAGAGATTAATAAGACTGGGACTTTTCAGCTTGGAAAAGAGAAGACTAAGGGGGGAAATGACAGAGATCTATAAAATCATGACTGGTGTGGAGAAAGTAAATAAGGAAATGTTATTTACTCCTTCTCATAACACAAGAATTAGAGGTCACCAAATGAAATTAATAGGCAGCAGGTTTAAAACAAACAAAGGGAAGTATTTTTTTCCACACAATGCACAGTTAACCTGTAGAACTCCTTGCCAGACAATGCTGTGAAGACCAAGACTAACAGGGTTCAAAAAAGAACTAGATAAATTGATGGAGGATAGGTCCATCAATGACTATGAGCCAGGATGGGCAGAGATAGTGTCCCTAGCCTCTATTGGCCAGAAGCTGGGAGTGGATGACAAGGAATGGATCACTTGAGGATTACCTGTTCTGTTCATTCCGTCTGGAGCACCTGACATTGGCTACTGTCAGAAGACAGGATACTGGGCTAGATGGGACCTTTGGTCTGACCCAGTATGGCCGTTCTTATGTTCTTAACTTCTGGCAGTCAGAGATTTAGAAGCACCCTGAACATGGAGTTGTGTCCCTGACCATTTTGGCTAATAGGCATTGATGGATTTATCCTCCATGAACTTATCTAAGTTCTTTTTTGAACCCAGTTATAGTTTTGGCCTTGACATCATCCACAGGCAATGAGATCCACAGCTTGACTGCGCATTGGGTGAAGAAATACTTCCTTTTGTTTGTTTTAAACCGGCTGCCTATTCATTTCATTGGGTGGCCCATGGTTCTTGTGTTGTGAAAGGGTAAACAACACTTCCTTATTTACTTTCTCCACATCAGTGATCATTTTATAGACCTCTATCACATCCCCCTTAGTCTTCTTTTTTCCAAGCTGAAAAGTCCAAGTCTTATTAATCTCGCCTCATATGACAGCCACTCCATACCCCTAATCATTTTTGTTGCCCTTTTCTGAACCTTTTCCAATTCCAATATATCTTTTTTGAGATGAGGCAACTACATCTGCATGCAGTATTCAAGATGTGGGCGTACCATGGATTTATATAGAGGCAATATATTTTCTGTCTTATTATCTATCCCTTTCCTAATGATTCCTAACACTGTTGGATTTATTTGTTTACCATCTTGCAGACAATTATCTGAACAATATTTTTTGTTGTTTAATCAGGCTATGGCTAGTTATTGTGCATTTTAATATTTTAGACATATCTACCAAAGCCAGATATTCAAGTTGAGACACTTTAAAAATAATTAAAGTTTCTGGTTTTGCTTGACACATTTAAACCTAATAACGTAGTTTTTACTAGTATGGAGCAAGATGGCATCAGTATCCCGAGAGACCACAATCCACCTGTGTCAAGGTTCCTTCCCCACTCTGAACTCTAGGGTACAGATGTGGGAACCTGCATGAAAACCTCCTAAGCTTACTTTTACCAGCTTAGGTTAAAACTTCCCCAAGGTACAAACTATTTTACCTTTTGCCCTTGGACTTTCACTGCCAGCACCAAACGTCTAACCAGGTTTATTATTGGAAAAGAGCCGTTTGGAAACGTCTTACCCCCCAAAATCCTCATCAAAACCTTGCACTCCCTTTCCTGGGGAAGGTTTGATAAAAATCCTCACCAATTTGCATAGGTGACCACAGACCCAAACCCTTGGATCCTAAGAACAATGAAAAGAAGCATTTAGTTTCTTACAAGAAGAATTTTAATAGAAGTAAAAAGAATCACCTCTGTAAAATCAGGATGGTAAATACCTTACAGGGTAATTAGATTCAAAACATAGAGAATCCCTCTAGGCAAAACCTTAATTTACAAAAAGCCACAAACACAGGAATATCCATTCTATTCAGCACAGCTTATTTCCTCAGCCATTTAAAGAAATCATAATCTAACACATATCTAGCTAGATTACTTACTGAGTTCTAAGACTCCATTCCTGTTCTGTCCCCGGGAAAAGCATCACACAGACAGACCCAGACCCTTTGTTTCTCCCCCACTCCAGCTTTGAAAGTATCTTGTCTCCTCATTGGTCATTGTGGTCAGGTGCCAGCAAGGTTATCCTAGCTTTACAGGTGAAAGGGTTTTTCCTCTGGCCAGGAGGGATTTTAAAGGTGTTTACCCTTCACTTTATATTTATGACAACCTGGTTAAGTGGTGGCCCAGATAGTTCAGGACACATAACAGGTTAACTTAGATTCTTCGAACTAATATATGAAAAGCATATCTAAAGCTGATCAATAAGTGCATTACAATAAATGCCTGGCAGAATGTGTATAGGGAGTTAGCATTTGATAAATTCTATTTTATGCACTGTGCTACACAGTTGGCTTGAACTGTTATGTCAGTGCATTAGTAAAGATGCAGAGTACATTATCCACCGTACAATTCTTTGAGATCCACCATAGGCTGAGTGTAAATATACAAATAATAGATAACTTGTAGTCAGGTTCCTGTTACACCTCTTATTTCTTAACACAGATGCAATTTCCCCTACAGGGCATCTTAATGTCTCCAAACTGCTTTTAAAAAAAAAAAAAAAAAAGAAACAAAAAGGATGACTTCTGTCATTTCATTATAAAAACTGAGATCACAGGGTTACCCACGGAGCTACTTGGAGGATCTTTGTCAGAGTTGAGACCTTTTCTTCACAATGGAATGTGAAAAGTGGGAGTGATTCATTCCGCAAAATATAAGTATATGGCTATATTACTTGACAGAGTGCTTGCAACCTTACTTCACAACTTTCCTATGCAGTACTTGCTGTGGGTGGTGACTGAATGGGGCGGGGGGAACCATACTTCTAGCTACTTCCCAGCCTGTTGAAACCACAGGATGATACTAGAAGCACATTGTAATTGAAATGCTGACCCCAGCTGGCATCAGATTTTAAATGCTAATTCTAGGTACAGTGCAGTTAGGAACCACCTTCTGGAGTAGTAATTCCTTGTGCATGAAATCAGCTCACAGCATCTGCTGGGGAATGGGATGAGATGAAATGGGGGAAGGGAGGCAGGTAATGAGGGAATAAGGGGAGTTCTTTATGTTTCAGCTGTCTCTTGAATTAATCCTTTGGAAAGTACTGAATTGATGTCTGAGTGGCTTGTGGCAGTTGAGCCAGAATTACAGGGTTGCTCCTTACACAATTTTTTTGTGGGCCAGGGGCTAGGGTGAGGAGGGGGGGAGGGGAGAAAGGGAGGAGGAGAACACACAGACCACTCTGCCAATAGTGACAGTTAAGCCACTATGGAAAAGGCCATAACAACAGGTCTAATTACCCAGGGCCAAGAGATTTGCTTCCCCACAGACTAGAACTATCATTTTCTTTTAATATGACTTCATACTCTGCGGCATTATTTTCATTTTTACATTCTTCTGTACTAGCGTTTGAGGCATAAAAGCATTTACTGAAGAGCTCCAGGGAGAAAGACTAGAATCCAATAAGTCTCTTCCAGCTCTAATAGCTACTAATGAGTGAATTATGTCTAGCTGTACAAGTGAATGTGAAATCTGTTGATGGGCATATGCACTTGACAGACAGTTATCAAAAAATTCTACTCAGTACTCATTAAAGCAAACTGAAGCAGTGAGGCAAGTTTGTTATTAAAAGGTAGCAGGAGTTACACTTGACATGGGGAAAAGAAAAAAAAAAAAAAGACACAGAAGAGTTATGATCCTAAATGCTAAAGGGAACAAATGGCTTATTTCAGACTTTACACAGGAACCCTCATGATTGATGTTGTAGAATATAAACGGGAGCCAGATGAGGTGCCTGGGAATATACTGGTCCAACCATTCCACAAATGGTCCTTAAAGGCATACCCAAGGAACACTGATGCGACACCTGAATGAAAGACTGAATCAGACTGAATGTGCCGCTGTAGAACTGTAGTGTAGATGCTTTTAGATGCTTTTCCCAAAAAAATTCTTCCATCAATCTAGCTGTGTTTACACCAGGGATTAGGTCAACCTAACTACCGTGCTCAGGGTGTGACATTTTTCATGGCCCTGAGCAACATAGCTAGGTTGATCTGATTTTTAAAATGCAGACCAGGCCCTCATATTTCCCAGTTTGTTTTGTTGTGCCACAACCATTTGGGGGGGCGGGGGAGGGGGGGGCGGGGGCTGAGGGTGTGTTGATTTATTTAAGTTTGTCTGGAGTATTGGGGGGAGGGATAGCTCAGTGGTTTGAGTGTTGGCCTGCTAAACCCAGGGTTGTGAGTTCAATCCTTGAGGAGGCCATTTAAGGATCTGGGGCAAAAATTGGGGATTGGTCCTGTTTTGAGCAGGGAGTTGGACTAGATGACCTTCTGAGGTCCCTTCCAACCATGATATTTTATGATCCTGGAAGGAAGAAACACTTGCTTTCCCCTAACGCCAGCCCTGTCTTTTATATGCAGAAAAGCAGTTGAGGCACAGGTGAGCTGTGGAGTTTTTATAGCATGCTGGAGTGGGCCTCAGAAAGAAAAAGATTGAGAACCACTGTATATGGGGCTACACCTAGGTCAAAGAGGTCAACAATTTTAATTAGAAATCATTGAACACTGGGAATCTCAATCCCAATTGGTTGACTAATAGTTCTTATCTCTTAGCTGTAAGTTATTAACATAGAAAGCTTCACCACAGTGGCCCCCATGGCAGAATTCACAATCTAGAAGTCTCTTGGTAACCATAGCAGCTCCCTCCACCACTGCTTCTAAGAGCAGCATTCCTCTCCTGACTCTCCTGTTCTTTAACATGCCTCAGCCAGGCTACTTCTCTTCCCAGGCTTTAGCTCCAGCACTCAATTACCAACAATCCTTATTTGACTACTTCCTCCTTCTCCCCAACCCCCATACTGTTAGGTCTAAATCACTTACCTAAAATATACAATTCAGGCTGAAGAAAGAAACCATCCAAACCTCTATTTTCAGAGTGGGGTTTGCTAGTATCGATCATACTTTTTTTCCTTGCAGCAGCTTGCATTTTCAGAAATCGTGAGTATCCCCAATTAACTGGACTGCTCTAACCCACTTCTGGCCCCTTTCCTCACCCATCAGGAATTGACAGTTTCAGAAAGATCACTTCAAAGTGATGAGGCAACAAAAGAGCAGCCTCCTTCACTCCGTTCCCCATCATCTGAGTCTGCAGGAATGAAGATATTTCTGTTCTGTTTGATGCCATCTACTGCTCTGATCCTTCCAGTCTGCTCATTTGCCTAAACTGCATACACAAATACCCAAACCCCAGCATGTCTTCATTATTCACAACAACAGTGTTCTTTTAATAAAGTTTGAGCAGAAAAGAGACCAATTCAACAACAACTGGTTAGGACTATGAATGGTTCGCGGAAATAGTTGTGGAATGAAAAAACTGCTAGGAAATAGGATAAAGCAGGCAGTAATATTTTTAAATTTCTTAATGGCAACATTTGTCAGATACCAGCAGATTTTGATGATTTAGGTATTAGAATACCACAGATGTACAGGGTACTTTACATCCTGTCCCAAAGATTTTCCATTCTAAGTTGCCTTCATTCTTCATCATTGCCTTGTATTAATTCACTTCTGGAGATCTATATCTAGTAGCACACTCTGTGTTAGAAAGTATATGTGTCTGCTCTGAGAGATCATGAAGATACTAGGCCAGAGGAAGGAAAGAGATCAGCCAGTCTGTATGAATTTCAAATTGCTAATCCTCAGCACAGAGCAGGAGAGGAAAGAGAACGGAGGAACAGTAAGGTGGGAAAGGAGAGTGAATTTTAAAACGTGAAGCTACGGATGATAAATAATGAGGGGAAAGAACAGAAGAAAGAAGAAAAGTAGGAAAAAAATTCTAGTGGATCCTGGGAAGAGGTCATAAAGCATGAATGGTATAAAAAAATTCCGGTTTCTTTGTTACTACTGTTGTTTAGCGGGTAATGCAATACTCAGTCTCAATGGCCTCTTTAAGTGCATTATAATACAGCACTAGGTTTAGATGGTAGTAGTTACATCAACATTTGAGACAAAGGAATGAACAGATCCACCAGCCCTCGCTCCTCCAGTAACTCCTTCCAGTCCCACAGTACTGAAAACGAGTATACAGAAACTTGTCTGGAGACTTACACTGTGCTTGCAGGTATTTTTAATACAAACTGACATCCTTTCCAGAATTTGAACTCCATGTCTTTGATTTATGAAGTACAATGATGGTGATAGAGAAAGAGATTCCAAGTTGCCTTAATAACTGAGTAAATATTTGCAGACATCAAATATTATGGACTGAACAGAGACGCTAGATTTATGAAAAAAGGAAAGGAGTACTTGTGGCACCTTAGAGACTAACCAATTTACTTGAGCATAAGCTTTCGTGAGCTATGGCTCACTTCATCACTGCTCACGAAAGCTTATGCTGAAATAAATTTGTTAGTCTCTAAGGTGCCACAAGTACTCCTTTTCTTTTTGCAGACACAGACTAACACGGCTGCTACTCTGAAACTGGATTTATGGTTTATTACAACAGTCTGGAACCCATTAACTCATTCTTTTCATCCTATGATAGCAGAAGTGTTAACGGGCCATTCTACCTTGAATGGTCCCTTACAATGCGCTCTAGCTACTTACACTAAACATTTGCTCCACCTTGCATTTTGCTGCTGGGAGTTCCTTTCCCAGACCTGAAGAAGAGCGGTGTCTCTCAAAAACTTGTCTCTCACCAAGAGAAATTGGTCCAATGAAAGACATTACCTCACTTACCTTTTCTCTCTCTAAATATTTGCAGTTAACTAGCCTCCCCTATTTTCAATATTCAAGATATTTCCTACATTAGGCATATGCAAGTACAAGGAGTTACAGTTACCTCTGTATCTAGCTTAGGACAGCTTTTCCAGTATCCGTGCATATACTGAATCTATTAAGACACAAACTTTGGCTAAAATGCACAAGAATTTGCTGGCATTATTTTTGCGATGTGAGGGCTCCTATATTCCCAATCAATGAAAAATAAGCGTGAGCAGTAAATAAGAAACTGAATACAGTGCCAAGGAATATCAAAATGCATTCTGCAGTGCACACCAAGATCTGCATTAGTGCATTTTTATAAGAAAGGTAAATGTACTGTGCATTTTGCTTTTTCAATTAATAACAGACTTCTACTGTATTTTTGTTACAAGCTTTTGCAGTTATAGGGAGCCAATGAGACGGTTCTCGCTATGTAATGTCTGTGCAAAACCAAAAAAGTTTCAATACTTAGGGCTGGGGTATCGCCCTGACGCTACCTATTCACTTTTCTGTACAGGATCAAACTTGAGCCAAGTTAGGGAGGGGTGAAAAAGTTTTTTAAAGTTACAACTTGGAAATGAGTCCTGTAGCACTTTATAGACTAACAGACATATTGGAGCGTAAGCTTTTGTGGGTGAATACCCACTTCGTCGGACGCATGTAGTGGAAATTTCCAGAGGCAGGTATAAATATGTAAGCAAGAATCAGGCTAGGGATAACGAGGTTAGTTCAATCATGGAGGAGGAGGCCCTCTTCTAGCAGCTGAGGTGTGAACACCAAGGGAGAAGAAACTGCTTTTGTAGTTGGCTAGCCATTCAGCTTTGTTTAATCCTGAGCTGATGGTGTCAAATTTCCACTACATGTATCCGAGGAGGTGAGTATTCACCCACGAAAGCTTATGCTCCAATATGTCTGTTCGTCTATAAGGTGCCACAAGACTCTTTGCCGCTTTTACAGATCCAGACTAGCACGGCTACCCCTCTGAAACTTGGAAATGTTTTATCTGTGAAACTCAAAGTATTATTCATTCAAAGTCAGTCAAAGAAGCTTAGTTGTTTTAAAAAAAGAAGATCTATGTAGCATAGTAAACAAACTAAGGATTTTTATAATATGTATGTTCAAGAATATGTATGGCAATCAGGCAGGAACGGAGGATAAAATGTTCAGAAGTGCCTCAATGACTTAGGAGCCTAGCTCTCATTGATTTTCAACGCTACTTAGCCATTTGAAAATTTTATGCATAATACTTTACACAGGATCATTGACATTCCATCTATCTTCACATTTCAAGAAAAGAAAACAAGAATGGCCATAACTCTCGTACGTTTAAGTTCCCTCTAAGCTATGCGGCTGTGCATGGGCTCAGGGCTGCGGTGGGAAGAGGTGCCCCTCCCTGCCGGCCCAGCATGGACCTGCCCCGAACTTGCCACAGCAGGGGGAGAGGTGCCTCCCTCTCCCCCAGCCCTGAGCCTGTTGCAGCAAGAGAGGGCTGGGGGGAGTCCTCTCTCCCCACCGCTGCCCCGGGGCAGCCTGCACCCCAAACCACTCATCCCCAGCCCCACCTCAGAGCCTGCACCACCATTCGGGGCCCTCATCTCCCCACACTCTAACCCTCTGTCCCAGCCCTGAGCCCCCTCACAGACTCCGAACCCCTCGGCCCAACCCCCACCATATGAATTTTGTTATATGCACCAATATGGAGGTGATGTGAAAACATTAGGGTTGGAAGAGACCTCAGGAGGTCATCTAGTCCGATCCCCTGCTCAAAACAGGGCTGTCACCAACACCAACTAAATCATCCCAGCCAGGGTTTTTTCAAGCTGGGCCTTAAAAACCTGTAAGGATGGAGATTCCACCACCTCCCTAGGTAACCCACTCCAGTGTTTCATCACCCTCCTAATGAAACAGTGTTTCCTAATATCCAACCTAGACCTCCCCCACTGCAACTTGAGACCATTGCTCCTTATTCTGTCATCTGCCACCACTGAGAACAGCCTAGCTCCATATTGGTGCACTTAACAAAATTCATTCCACAAATGGACATAAAAAATTAGTGGAAACACTGAACAAGAGCAGTCATTTTCATGCACACTTTCCCCACCCTACCCCACTTTCTCTGCTGGCTCAATTCTAAATTAATAAATCATGAAAATGCTTGATGTTTACAATCACATGCCTTGTTAATACAGAACAGTATACAGTGATACAGTTTCTTACTGTTAAGTTGTTCCCAGTATAGGCTGGCTGCCAGCAAATGCACATACATTTCCAGCTTGCCAGAACTGCTCTGCATCTCACTTGTGAAGGACAACAAGCTAGCAATCCTGGAATTCAAAGCCAAAATTCCGGTTTTTGTTTAATGCCCCCCCGCAAGAGGTAGTATTGAGACAAGAAAATCAGTTTAAAAATACTTATTCCTCTCATCAGTAACATAGGAAGCTCTATAGCAAAAGCTTTCTAAAGGAATCCTTTGTTCCTACAATGCACTTATTTCACAGCATGCTGAAATACCTCAGTCACCTGACATTCAACCTTAAAAATACTGTCTTAGGTGGACATTGCATTAGTCCTTCCCACTCCTAATTTTAATTGGCCCTAGTGAACTTCACTTCCTGTCTTAAATGGTCACTTTCTTAAAGTTGTTAACTCAAGAGCAAATAATTGCTGCATTTCATTTCAGAGACAGCTGCACTTCAGTGGTGGATAAAGTGATGCCTTTGCGTAGCCACCTGTTACATTTCTGGAAAGCACTGGGATCCTTTGGAATTAAAAATGCTGTATCAATGTAAGTTCATAATTATTAAAATAATTGTATCTAATACACTTGAGCTTGCATAAAATACAATAGAGAGATATCTAAGAGTTAGTGTGACAGATGCCAATTTTCGATATTCTGATAAGATTTAGACATTGTATAACAACCAATTTAAAATGCTTTCTATTCCTGCAATACACAGAACACACAGTAGCAGATTCTCAGTTATGACTGGCATTATGTCAGAGATAAATGTTTATAAAGAATACAATTTTGGAATGGGATCACTACATTTATAAAGATTGAGATATCTCATAGGCTGAGATGGCTATATTTTTGTTGTTGTTATACAGTAGTTACTGATATTCAAAAAAATCCCGGTTGTTTTCCCCTGAATGCTTGCCTGTTCAGCTCTCAAGCATTTCAGTCTTCTGGAAAAAATGAGATTTTTCAGCACGTAAACATAATAAAATCTTAATTGTTAGGAGGATGCTTTTCTTAAGCTTTACTTACATCTTAAGTTCAAAAAGCCTGTCTGGCAGAACCACCCTGCACACACGACCTTAATGCTGCTCCAGATGATGATGCAAAGACAAAGCCTGGAAAATTAATAGAGAGCACACCAGGTGTCTGCTTTGCAGAATACCTTTTTCAAGCCATCTCTATTGGTTTAAGGGAACCATTGATCTAATGGATTGGTCATATTTCCCCCAACAGGGACATGGGAGCTCAGATGTTACATAGGCTTACTGGACACAAGAGCAGATCCAACAGGGTATAATGAAGTAGGAAGCTTTTTTTCATTTGCAGAGACTCTCAAACAGAATGGAGAGAGAGGACTTCTACCCAAATATTGATGCAAGGGGTGATACAAGACTAATTCCTGCCCAATGGTACCAACTACTGTCTTGCATAATAACAGAAAACTGGGAAGCTCATAGAAGCTGAAGCAAGGAGGAAACAAGACAATGGGCACAAAAATGTCTCTCTGCAGATGGCTATCACTTGCCTTAACAGCAGGTGAGAGGGAAATACCACTGTCTGCGTTAGTGACAGACATAAGATGGAGTAAAGATTTCACTGTTCACTCCTCTCACCTCCATTTTAAAATGCCTTTGCAGTTGTTGGCCCTTTGGGAAAACTAAATGTAGTTTGTGGATGCACTAAACCTCAACAATGCAATTAAAATACATAGATGAATGTAATACCCAACTTACATTTTTTTTAAAACGTGTTAGATCCTTGAATTGATTCATGACTTAGAACTCTAGTCACTCATGTTTGCAGCACGAGAAACAGGATCATAGATATTTAGAAGGAGATTAACATGGGAAGAGAATAGCCTTTAGAATGTTAAGTGAGGGACCCCAAGACCTCTAGATGAACAGGCTTCAAACTGAACTCAAGGTTTCCTATACTTTAAATTGAAATCATTTTTCTCCACACAGACTTGAAGTGAAATAAGCTATTTTTAAAAATGGTTGCAGAAAGACAGCCTGGAAAATGTTAAGTGGGGCCTAAATATTTTAGGCACAATTCCTTCATGCAGTTGCCAATGGTTGAGCATTTAAAATCTAAAGTTTTCAAAACTTACTCAAGATCTAGGAGGTACAATATGCTCCCTAAATGAAGGCAGCTTTGTTTTTAAGTGATGTTACCAAAACTAAAACAATTCATTCTCCAGTTTACCAACATTATATGCAAGATTGAAAAACACTGTCTTAAGTTCGGCTGTTGACATGCTCTTTGGCTAAGAAATTCCTATTACGGACATACAGTATAATGTTAAAGAGAGCATTGCTTCGTGTGACAGAAATTCAACTTGTGATTAAAATGACTATTATTCAGCATATGACCAGTGCACTCATTTTTGTATAAGCTATGCAGAGCCCTCCCATTTCTCCTCTCAGTTCGTGCAAGACCAAAAGAATTGATAAGCAACATTTTAATTGTCACCTAGGGTTGCCAACTTTCTTATAGCACATCCTAGCCCCGCCCCTTCCCCAAGTCCCTGCCCCCTTCCCTGAGGCCCCACCCCTACACTCCCCCTCCCTTGGTGGCTCGCTCTCCCCAGGGATGAGGCATTTGGGGCCAGGAGGGGGCTCCAGGCTTGGGCCGAGGGATTCGGAGTGTGGGAGGGGGCCCTGAGCTGCGGCACAGGCTTACTTCGTGCGGCTCCCAGACAGTGGAGCAGCCGGGGTGGGGGGCATCCTGCCTGTCCTGTCACCGCATTGTGCGCGCACCGGAAGCATCCAGCAGGTCCAATGCTAGTAAGTGGAGGGAGGGAGGAGACGCCCCCCCCACCTAGGAGCTGGACCTGCTGGCCACTTCTGGGGTGCAGCACAGTGCCCCAGGACAGGTAGGGGCTAGCCTGCCTTCGTGTTCCAGCACCGCCAACCAGGTATTTAATGGTCCAGTTGGCGGTACTGACCGGAGCCACCGGGGTCCCTTTTCAACCGGGTGTTCCAGTCGAAAACTGGACACCTGATCACCCTAGTGTCACCCAAAAACTGTGTTAACATGTAGTAGCCTTTTAACCTGAAGGCTTGGTAGAAATTCTCTTACTCTAGTGCACAGTGATACCATATCATTGAGAGAATTGTAATATCAGGCAATATCCAAGAAAAAGTATCAGTGCAGTTATCTTGCGGAGCGAGAGAGACGTGGATGTAAGAGGGCCCTTAAGACAATTGTAGTGTGTATGTAATTATGTAGGCTGTTCTCTTATGTAGAATATTTTCACATTATTCCTGGATCACTGGCATCCCTCCAGGAATTACGTTTTTATGCTGCATTTGGCTGTGGTTCTTCTTCTCAATCACTGCACAAGTTAAACTCTTGCTTTCCTTAGATTTGACGCAACGGAGACAGAGCAGAATTTCAATTTGTACAAGGAGTGAGACAGAAGGAGAACCCTGTAGTGCAGCATGAAAAACAGGTTTATGGGAAAAATGTTACTAGGCTGTGGTAGAAACAATCCTCCTCAATACTTCAGAGTACATACAACTTTTAGGAAATCCATTGTCACTTTTCCAAATTCTCTAATATCTATTCTAAGAAAGGATAGTCAGACTATCCTATGACTACTCTATGTTCTTCGCTCAAATTATTCCCTGGTGTAATTCCGCTTGAACTGTTAGAGTTGAACCAGGGATGATTTTGGCTGAGTGATGTCTTAGTGAAAACAATGAAATGCTACAGAAAGCAAGGACCTTACTTTTGTACACGAGCTTTGCATATGTAGGGCTAAGTAGTAACTCTGTGTATTACAAAAATACATCTGATAAAAATCCCATTGAAATCACAAGAAGCAGACTTAGGCCAATCTTGAGCACCTTTACACTTTTGCCTCTGCCACCTCCTCCACCCTCCCACTTCTTGCTAACTATCTTGATACAGAAGCCTATGAGAACCAATTTTTTATTCTTGCGCAGCTGAAGTTTAAAAGCAATTCATTTCAGAACAGCATGTCTGAGCCTGCTCACAATTAAGTCAACAGCAGCATTCCCAATAGATGAACCAGACTTTTAATAATATAAAGCAAGCATTAAACAATCCAGAAAACAAATTACTTATGCTTATTCTCCCCCAATGTGTGTTATTTAGAAAAAAAAGCATCCCCAAACCTCTTCAGTTCACCTTACTTACACACAACTGTGTGCTAACTGTGTACACTCAGACTGGCAAAAAAGAATGCAAGCCTGAAAAAACCCAATACGGGGGAAAAAACAGAACAATGATGTGGTAAGAAGAATGATGTGGTAGAGCTTGTATGAATAAGGAACAGATGCCAAAAGATAGAACGGTCATGAAAAGAAGGTATGTAAGATTAAAGCTGCATTTCTTTTATAGAGGGATGGTTAACACTAATTGCCATGTACCCCTAAGAACACAGAAGTTACCAATACATTTCAGATTCCATGTTGTCCGGATAAGTGTAAGGAGACTGGTAGAATAAATACAGGATAAGCTACTGATGATGTGGAATGTTATATACACATTATATACAAAAGCAGCTTATTCCGTATTTAGGGTAATTGGTGTTCATCATCCCTCCACAAATACATACATACACACACTTTGCACTTACAGATATTAATTCTACTTAATTTTGTACACTTAAGATTAGCTGTACACCTCAGGAAAGTAACTGCAGAAGGCCACAGAGGAATTTTATGAACAAGTGATAAAGCAGAAATGGATGGCCTCAGTTTTGCTGATGACTAAGGTTAAGATTTTGTCACGGATATTTTTAGTAAAAGTCACAGACAGGTCCCAGGCAAAAAAAGAAAAATTCATGGAAGACTTCATGTCTGTGACTTTTACTAAAAATATCTGTGACAAAATGGGACGGCCAGGAGCTTGGGGATACCTCGCCACCTAGGGCTGAGAGCTGCTGAGGTACCCTGCCACCCACGGTGGCTTGGAGCTCCGGGGGCTGCCTTAGGCGGCAGGGGTACCCCATAGCTCCCTTCCCCCACAGGCGGCGAGGAACCCTGCAGCTCCCAATCACCACAGGCTGAAGTCACAGAGGTCGCTGGAAGTCACAGAATCCGTGACTTCCACAACCTCCATGACTAAATCGTAGCCTTACTGATGACATTGTCCTGCTTAGTCCAAATGGAAGGAAAGACCATGCTTTTAGCAGATACAGCAAAACAAGTTGGTTTGTTCATCAAGGAGAAGACAAAATACATGGCTATCAATATCCCAAAAGTAACCATTAGAGCGGCTGAAGAAACACGAGAAGAAGTCAGTCATTTTACCTATCTAGGGAGTGAGATGTGAAATGATAGTGACAAGATGCTAGGTGTCAAGCAACGAATATAAAAAGCAACAAACAACTTTCATATACTGGAGCAAAATCATGGAAATCTACAACAGAGATTGATCAGGACATCAACTCATTCCAAAGTAAATGCCTGTGGAAAATCTTCTAGAGTCTATTGGAAAGAGTTTCTTGAAACATCAGAAATTCTTTTAACTAAAGCAAATCAATCTAAAGCATCAGATATGGTAAGATGACGACAATGGACATATTTGGGCCATGCTTTAAGGGTGCCCCCAACATGATTTCCAGAGCAAGTGATAATGTGGACACTACCTGGAAAGAGAACAAAGAGGGTGACTTATAGAAACATTAAGCAGAATGGAGAAAAAAGCCAAATCCATCAAACATGACACTCAGAAGCTGGACACACCAGCATAAGACCAAAATAAATGGCAGAAACTGAGGGTGGTGGAGGATAAAGAAAGGTTTACTCAGGGCTTTTCAGGTACAGAAGTTTGAGCCCAGCATACTTCCCCTTCTTAGTTCCTCTGTAGTAATGCCAGTTTCACAGGAAAACAAGTTTCTTCATCTTGTATCCATCTGTCATAGGATCACAATCTTGGAGCACCTCCTGTTTCCCTTTCTCATGGCTTCTAAAGAATACTTCAACACGGTCTCAGGCTTATAACTCCCATGTCATGGAAGAATTAATATTAAAATGAAATCACAAAATAAAGTCCAAAATGTTCAGGATCCGCAGCCTTGTGTGACTGCAGGGTCTTCATCAGTCTCAGTTGTCCTTCAGACTAGCAGGCTCTCAGGCTCACTGCCAGAGTCCTCTCCTAAAGTTCAAAAGATCAAACAAAGCAAAAATGTGAACAACTGTCCACCTGCCCCAGGCTTAATAAAAGCCTCTCTTCCTTCCTGGGTCTATCCCAGGTTCCTGACCCCTGTATGGCCACAGAGCATACCTTTGGGCTTTCCTCTTGCTCCAGAGCCTCATCCTCCCACTACCCAGGCCTCCTGGCTTCTAGTCTATTTCCCTATTCCCAGCGAGGGCCTGCAGAACTTTCTGCTCTCTGCAGCTTCTCTCTCAGGCAGTGAAAGCCCCACGTCTGCTCCCTGCAATCTTTCCTTACTGACTTTCAAGCCTGACTCACCCAGTCTCCCCCTGTCTAGGGCCCAGATGCCTTCTCTTAAACCTAGCTGGGGGTCAGCGGACCAGTCACAGGTGCACTGGCCTCTCCCTCTTAAAGGGCCAGAGACACACTGTGACTCCATCTATCTTTGGGTATATCTACACTTACAATAGCATGTGAAGTACAGAAACTGCATGCCCAGCTAACACAGGTATAAACAGCAGTGTAGATCAGGGATGGGCAAACTTTTTGGCCCAAGGGCCACACCTGGGTGGGGAAATTATATGCAGGGCCAGGGCACGGGTGTGGGAGGGACTGCGGTGTGCAGGAAGGGGCTCAGGGCAAGGGACTGGGGCAGAGGAGGGGTGCAGGGTGTATGAGGGGGCTCAGGGAAGGGGTTTGGGGTGCAGGAGAGATGGGGACTGCAGGAGGCTGGGGTACAGGAAGAGTGCAGGGTGTGACAGGGGGCTTGGGGCAGGGAATTGGGGTGCAGGAGGGATGCGACAGGGGGCTCAGGGCAGGGGGTTGGAGTGCAGGAGCAGTTTGGGCTCCGGCCATGTGCTGCTGACCTAAAGCGGCTCAGGGGTGGCAGTGGCACGCACCAGGGCCAGAGCAGGCTCCCTGCATGCCTGCCCTGGCCCCACTCTGTGCCTCTCCAGCAAGCATCCAGCACCACACCCCTGCGGGGCCCCTGGGGGAGGGGGTGCACAGGGCCCCAAGCGCTGCTCTTGCCACGCCTCCAGGTACCTCCCCCGAAGCTCCCATTGGCCGCGGTTCCCCATTCCTGGCCAATGGGAACTGCGGGGGGTGGTGCCTGGAGGCAAGGGCAACGCCCAGAGCCCTCTTCCCCTCCTCCCCCAAGGACATGGAGCCAGCCACTTCCAGGAGTGGCGCGGGGCCTGCGGTGCCATGGGGGGCAATCCCATGGGCTGGATTCAAAGCCCTGAGGGGCTGGATCTGGCCTGCGGGCCGTAGTTTGCCCACCTCCAGTGTAGACAGTGAGGCACACCTTAGGCAAATACACCTGAACCCTCAACCCCACCTACACGGGCTCTCTATATGCCCAAGCCATCTTTAGTGATATAGTGTCCCACTGCCTCCCACTGCTATAGTTAGGCAGTTTCTTCACCTCAGCGAAAGGTTCCAGCAGTGGAGACCTTCTGGACCTCACTGCGGCAAGCAGATACACACCATAGGGACAAGTAAGGACCCAGCCTGTCTCTCACTGCACTGTGTAGCTAAACATGTAGCACCTGTACCCTGAATGCTGCTTTAAGCGTAGACATAGCGTTTGAGTTTCACACTGCTGCCCGCCACAGGACCTGAGGCCTTCTGCACAAAAACAACAGTAACAGTGAAGTCCCTAGTGGGCTACACGGCGCTTCTGGAATTCTCCTGTGCTGGGGTAGGAGGATAGTTTGTGTTGGACATTTTAAAGAATTTTTTTCCTTCATTTTTTTCTTTTAAAGGTTGATTTGTTTCAGGGTTTTTATAGGTTGGTTAGTGTTTGGGGGAGGAAGAGAAGGGGTATTATTTTCACGGTTGAAAAGCCTTTTTGAAGGGGGAGATTTTGCAGTATCGCCTTAAGACAGACTCTAGATTCAAATGATCTTCTCTGATAGTTTGTTCCATAGCCAGATCGCCTTGACCACAAATTCTTTGCCTCCAATAATTCAACCTGGAGATTTATAATTTGCTTTGTCCCAGAAGAGGACAGATATCTCTGGGGTTCATAGATTGACATTCAGTCTTTAATGTAGCTGGGGCTCGATCCATTAATTGCTTTGAAAATTAGGACAGAAGCCTTAAACTAGCATCGGAAGCTGATTGGTAGCCAGTGGAAGGACTTGAGCAAACATAAGGTGTGTTCATGATGGCTTAAAACAGAGGAAGAGCAAGATAGCCACATCTTATAACAGCTGGTGTCTTGTTTTCACATTCAGCTTCAGATAAAATCAGATACAATAATCCATCCTGGAGGTGACAAATGTGGCTAAATCTTTGTCCCAGAGGGAGGGATGAAGTTTCCTAACAAGTTGGAAGTGAAAGAAGGGATTTTTGGAAACTGATGCTACCTGGTCACTCAAGCTTAGCGAGAAGTCAGGCAGGACCCTGAAGTTTTGCACACTGACAAACGAGTTGCGAGTTGTATGCCTTCCAAAGATGGAAACAGCATCTCAGCTAGCTCTTCAAAGCAACACCTTGGTCTTCTATGGGTTTAGCTTAAGCCAGCTGCTCTCCATCCAAGAACTGATTTCTTGTAGGCATTCTGACACCTTCATAGTGATGGTGGTTGCATCAGCTGAGAATGATTTTATATCTATATTATATAAAAATAACAGTGTCATCAACATATTATTGGAAGCTGAACCCATGGCTTCTCCCCAGCGGTTTCCCATATATACTATAGATTCTTGTGGGACCCCACAAGTGAGGGCCTTTGGAGAGGAGGAGAAGTTGTCCATCACCACTCCCTGAGTTCTGCTGTTGAGGAACGAGTGGAGTCACTTGTGCTGGACTACCTAATCATGCTGTGTTATGTAAGGTCTGTTAGTAATACTCCGCAGTCTATAGTGAGAAAAGCTGCAAAGGTCTAAAAGCATGACCATGAAGTTCTTACCTGTTTCCATGGCCATAACACACTGGTCTTTTAGGACCATTAGAGATATCTCTGTGAGGTAGTCGGACCCCGGATTATGAGGCATGCTGAATGTTGGCTGTTGTGTTGGAGCTTGGTGTACTTTCTCAATTATGTTGCCCAGGAATGGTATGTTGCAGATAGGACAGAAGTTGGAGATGGCTTCGGGGTCAACTGTTTTTTTCAGGACTGAAAGGACTTTAGCATTTTTTAAAAAATTTGCTTCTCTGAAGGAGGCACTGTTTATATTAGTAATGGACATAGGACTTAGCTGGCTTTCACCAGCCAGGAGCTGATGGATTCTTTTACTGGTTGTTCTCTAATACAATACCCTTTACCTAAAATCATTAGTCTCTAGTCTTTTACTCACTACAAAATTTCTCCTTTCAATACGTCATGCAAGCAATCACACATTAACACCCTAAAGAATTGAGGATGTTTAACTCTTATGTTAGCTTAGTGGTTTGAGCACTGGCCTGCTAAACCCTGGGTTGCGAGCTCAATCCTTGAGAGGGCCATTTAGGGATTTGGGGCAAAAATTGGGGATTGGTCCTGCTTTGAGCAGGGGGTTTGGGCTAGATGACCTCCTGAGGTCCCTTCCAACTCTGATATTCTGTTCTAACTCTATGTATGAATCCAAGTAACTTGACACACTATTTATATTATCTGACTCTCACATTTTCAAGAGAGGATGTTAGGGATAATTCCTCACCGTGGCACTTCGAGTGCAAAGGTGGGGGCCCGCAAGGATTCTAAAAATTAATATGGGCCACTCCATGCTTCGAACAAACTCCCAAGGTTACAGCTTTTCTCTGACCTTGGATGGGTAGATGCTGCCACCAAAGTGCAAAACCCCTTTGAGAACCCAGGAAGGTGCACTTCGGAATTCCTTCCTGTGGGGTACTCTCAAGCCCTTTCACCCAACTCTGGGGAAGAGCTGAAAAAGAAAAACAAAGGAAACCAGCTGTTGCCACCAGCTAATTAAACATGTGCACAAGTCTCTTAGGACACAAAAATCCAATCCTGTTCTTAAAAAAGGTAAATTTTATTTAAAAAAAAAAATACATCTGGAAACTCAGGTTATTGCTAGATTTAAAAAAAGGCGCAACTACAAGAATTAAGCACCAAAAATAACTTTCTTGAGGTCCAGCTTCAAGGTTACAAACAAAACAAAAGCATCTGGGGTTAGCACAGAGGAGTCCACAAGCCATACAGAAATAAAAAGAGATAAACCTAACTGTGTCTTACTAGACATTTCCAGATCTACTCACCTATGTGCAGTTTCAAATGAGTAGTTTCTAGGTATGATACTGATGATTTTTCATACCTGGCCCCAAGCTTCTTACAGCATAAGTGCTGCCCTGTTCCCTCTCTCCGGGACAACAAAGGACAGACAGACAAAAAGGGGAGTCTTGGGCTCTTTTGGCCAGGTGCCCACTCATTTCCTTTTACCTATGCCTAGCAGTGAGACTTTTAACCCTTTACAGGTAAAGCAAGTAGAAAACAGCTAACTGGCTGGCTGGGTCCATAAAAGGGAGCTTACCCCTCATCCCCCTTTCATTTATCACAGAGGTCTTTGTCAAAATGTTAATTTTGTTATTTCTCCTAGATCACTCAGTACATAAAATTAATAAAAAATATTTTTCTTTTTATAGTTAAGAACTGAACACCAACTTGAAGCTCTTCAAAAACTCATCTTTTTTAAGTCACCTATAAGTCTAGAAAGAGGAAGAATGATTGTGTTCCCTTTTTAAAACGGTAATTTCAGCTTTGAAGGAAAGCAAAATAGCAACACAGAGGTGTGGTTCAAGCAGAATAAGCAATCTGAATTGTTTGTTAAGAAGCCTCTTGTGACAGGTTAGATTACAGAAACCCCCTTGGGAACTGCCAACTGATGTGCCCAGACTACTTCTGCCCCTGCTTTCCCTGCCAGCTTGGGACTTTAGCAACCTGTTACTTGTTGAGCCACACATGCCAGTTTGCTCCAACACAGACCCAGGGTCTGAACCACGTGCCCCAAAGCTGCAGACTTAACTGAAAGCAACTTAAGAAGTGTTCCTGTCTTTAACAGTTAGATGCCCAACTTTTAATGGGGTTTAAACCCCAAATAAATCCGTTTTACCCTGTATAAAGCTTATACAGGGTAAACTCATAAATTGTCCGCCCTCCATAACACTGATAGAGAGATATGCACAGCTGTTCCCCCCCCCACCCTCCCCACCCCCGTATTAACACATACTTTGGGTTAATAAGTAAAAAGTGATTTTATTAAATACAGAAAGTAGGATTTAAGTGGTTCCAAGTAGTAATAGACAGAACAAAGTGAATTACCAAGCAAAATAACTAGGACACTGTCCATGGCAGAGGCAGTACATGTAAAATCCCTGTTTGTCTTTGGTTACACTTCTTTTCAGTACCTTTAAACCATATGATGTTACTCATAAGTGTTCTAGCCAGTTTTGGGGTTCCTGGTCCCCAGATGCCTGAAAACAGGTTGGGGTGTAGTATTGCTAACAGAAAGCAGACAACACTATCTGTTAGAGCAGTGCTACTCAAAGTGGTGGTCCACGGACTGTCTATCAGCTGCCGGTCTGCATGCATATTGGAAAAAAAAATTGCTGGTCCCCCATATCAGATAGCTTGAGAAGCACTGTGTTAGAGTGTTGAGTGGCATTTAGCCACTAATGCCATGAGGGGGCGTGCCTCAGTTTCCCCTTCTACACAGCAGCATAGGCCTATTATGCTTTTGCTGCTGTGCCAAGCTTCCAGTTTGTTTACAGGTATAGGCTGAAAAGTAACATGCTTGTGGGGCTGTCTTGTCACCATCCCTAGCATATACAACAGTTTCTTCCACAAATCAGGTATGTCCCACATCTTTAAAGGGTTTACCACTAGTATGAATTCCTTTGTTTTATCCCATAGATGAATTAGCAAAAAAGACACAAGATTAACAGCAAATCTGTGGTGGACAGGCTTTGTTCACACAATTTAGTTTGTTTAGTGTTTACTGTATTTTCCCATTTCTTTTTGCCCCCTGGCAGGCAGATTCTTCTGCCTCTTTGGAGAAGGCTTTCAATTCAGGCATGTGTTTGGGGCTTTGGCAAGGAAAGGGTGTACTGCAACCATGCCTGCCCTCGGCCCCTCCCTCTGGAATTTCTCTGGGCTGGACCCCATTCCCTTGTGAAGTTTCACCCCTGCAGAGATTTTTCCCCTTCTGTCTCGGAGAGACAGTTTTATCCCTTACAAGTGTAGCAAGAATAACATATTTTAATAGAGTGCCTTGGATTGGTAAAACACCTTTGGACACCCCATTTTCTGTTCCTAAAAGGTTGGGGGCGGTGCCCCCTTCCAGGAGATCTGACCCCCCAGTCTTCCCTTAAACCCTGATCTACAGGAGAGGGGTCTCGCATTTTAAATGCGGATTCTTCACCCTCCTCCTGGGAAAGATCCTCCCTACAAAAGGGATATGTTCAGAGCTCTGCCAGTTAATTTTACTATCAATGTGGTCATCTTTTGATCTTCAGGGATCGCATGGAGGGTGCACAGTCTCTCAAAGGTGATGCAATATTGCTGGATTCATCATACTGTGGACACAGTCGCTCCCATTTGTGGATTTTTGGGGAAGTGGAGCCAGCAGCTGAAGTGTTTTGTCTCTTCAACTTCATAACAGCCAGTTTATGATTTGGGGCTTTAATCTGGGCCTCATAGCTCTCTTGTGGGCAGCTTCCTCCCTGGCTGATTCTGCCTTCTCCCTGGCAGTTTCTGCCTCCATAGCTCTCTTGTGGGCAGCTTCCTCCCTCTCCATCAGTCTTCAATGTTAATTTTCTTTCTCTTTTGCTTCCAGTCTAGCCACCTCTAGTTTGATAGCTGCTTCACTGGTAGTCATTTTCCTGCTTTTTTGTGCTGGGACACACCCCTCTGCAGTTCACTGAAACTGGGATGCACTCAGCTCAGGGGCTTCTTAGTTAACAGAGACCCAGTGTTCAGACTTTCTGGGTAATTTGCAACCTGTGCAGTTCTAGCTTTTTCTGATCTCCACTCTTACTTATTTTGCTTCCTTTTCTGTCCTTATTTTCCTTACCCAAAATAAGCAAACAGAAAATAAACCAGTAACCACTTTGTTCTCCAGCCACCACACTTAAAACTCACCTAAAATCACGACCAGTATCTCAAAGCAATCAGCTGTGCACAGATCCTTCTGACTACGCCACTGTGACGGGTTGGATCACAGAAACCCCTTTGGGAACTGCCAACTGATGTGCCCAGACTACTTCTGCCCCTGCTTTCCCTGCCAGCTTGGGACTTCAGCACCCTGTCTTGTTGAGCCAGACACACCACTCTGATCCAACACAGACCCAGGGTCTGAACCACGTGCCCCAAAGCTGCAGACTTAACTGAAAGCAACCTAAGAAGTGTTCCTGTCTTTAACACTCAGATGCCAAACTCCCAATGGGGTCCAAACCCCAAATAAATCCGTTTTACTCTGTATAAAGCTTGTACAGGGTAAACTCATAAATTGTCCACCCTCTAACACTGATAGAGAGATATGCACAGCTGTTTCCCCCCACCCTCCCGGGTATTAATACATATTATCGGTTAATTAATTAATAAAATAACTTTTTACTTAATACAGAAAGTAGGATTTAAGTGGTTCCAAGTAGTAACCGACAGAACAAAGTCCAAGCAAAATAAAATAAAACACGCAAATCTAAGTCTAGTACAGTAATAAAACGGAATACAGATAAAATCCTCACCCAGTAACCTTCCTTTTACAGACCAGTCTCCTTCTACTCTGGGTCCAGCAATCACTCACACCCCCTGTAGTTACTGTCCTTTGTTTCAGTTTCTTTCAGGTATCCTTGGGGATAGAGAGGCTCTCTCTTTAGCCAGCTGAAGACAAAATAGAGAGTCTCACAGGGGTTTAAGTAGACTTTTTCTTGTGGGTGGAGACCCCCTCCTCTCTCCTATGCAAAGTCCAGCTCCAAGATGGAGTTTTGGAGTCACATAGGCCAGTCACATGTCCATGAATGACTGAGTTTCTTACCAGTGGCAGCCACTGCCCACGTGTATCTTGAATGTCTTCAGGAAAATTTCTTATGTGGATTGGAGCCTTCCAACATCCATTGTTTGTTAAATGCTTCTTGATTGGGTACTTAATTTGCACATTCCTTTCTCAAGAAGCTGAGCAAATACTTTGCAAAGGCTACTTAAAAAAAAAAAAAATCAAGCCAGTACACAGCCATTATTCATAACTTCGAATACAAAACTAATACATGCATACACATAGGATTAATAGATTTGGTAGATTATAACTTTTACATAGATATGTTACATGGCGTATGTAGCATCAAACATATTCCAGTTATGTCATATATATAAGCATATTTCCATAATGCCTTATGGTGGGCACCATCACACCTCTATTTTGCTACCCACTATGCCACTCATTCACAGATTCTTCCTCCCACTGCTTAAAATCACACAAAGATGTTCGGGGGTTTGTTTGCAGATGACTAGACCTCTTCCAACCTTTACAAAGAGAAGCAGCAAACATTCTGGGTGACAGCTACCGGGGAATAATAAGGATTAAGTTAGTTTTGGAAGGAGTCCTTTTTAAAAATAGCCTGCTTTTGTAGTTTTAACTTCTTTACTCTGCACCCGAGCTTACAGGTGAAACATGGTGAAAGCTAGCCAAGAGATTTCCTGCCCACCGGGGGACTACATGCTCACCCAAAATGTCAAGTGACCACAGAACGTTCAAATGAGGAACTCATCTCAAGAGGAAGGAAAGCATGGCGGGGCCAAACCAGCTGTTTTGGAAAATGGGTACTAATCTAAAAAGCTACATACATATTCAAGTTAATACTCTGCAATGTTTCCCCTTCCCATCTGGCTCCTATGCATATTATTTCCTTTTGGACAACGTACAGGAGTATTTGTATCTTGTGCAGCTTGGAGCACAATCTCTGCAGGTAATATACATGAAGGAGCTGAGAGGGGGGCTCATCCTAACTGATTGACTGACCTGACTCAATGTACCTTACCATTTTAAAAAAGGATCAACATTTCAAGCTGCCACAGAATCCCAAACGTGACAAACTAACCCAGTCTTTAATTGCTTCCACTTTTTGTCTAAAATAATCCGAGGATTGATTAAACCAAACTGAATTACAATGTGAAGCTGATTGATTACGTTAAATAGTCAGACAAGACAGAGCTAAAATCCCTGCAGAAATCCAGAAAGATCATTAACAGGCTGGGAGCATCATCATAGAGCAGGACAGATGAATCAGTTATTTCCCACTAATTTACTGAGAGTTTTAGTAAATGAGAGAGAGAAACAGGATTTGCTGTGTATGAAGTCTGATTCACCTCCCTATACTCAAGGACTGTACGTTACTTAGCGTCCCTAGGTTGTTCAACTGTTTCCCTTTATAGAGCCATACTGCTGCAATTACAGAGGCCTTTTCTCCCCCAAATCAGAGTTGATTGCTTCAGCAAAGAGCTTCCCTGTCTTTCTCCCACTTGTAAGAATCAGCTAGCAAGAGTGAGGAATATTAATTCTTAGCTAATAAGGGCAGTAAAAGCTGCCTCAGCAAAAGAAATATCACTCCCAATTTCTAACGCAAGGGAACCACAAAAACCTGAAGTTATACTGGACAAATTCTCTCTCTTTAAAGAAAGAGATCGTGTATCAGCAAGACTAGTAGTCTCCTTGGTGGCTACAGAAACATACAGAATATTTGAGCACAATGGGAGATGTAAATAGACCCAATAAACACTTCCAAAGTTCAATTTTAGATGTTCTGACAGACTAATTTTCAGCATAGGGCCCATTTTTGATAGGCAAAAAAAGGATGTAAGGCAGTGGTGGGCCACAGGTGGCCCATCAGGGTAATCCACTGGCAGGTCGCCAGACAGTTTGTTTACATTTGCACGGCTGCCCGCAGTTCCCAGTGGCTGCGGTTCGCCATTCCTGGACAATGGGAGCTGCAGGAAGTAGAGGTCAGCATGGCCTTGCAGTCCACGCCGCTTCCTGCAGCTCCCATTGGCCAGAAACGGTGAACCGCAGCCACTGGAAACTGCAGGCGGCTGTGCAAATGTAAACAAACTGTCTGATGGCCCGCCAGCAGATTACCCTGACAGGCCGTGTGTGGCCCGCAAGTTGTCCCCACTGACGTAAGGTATCCTTTTCACTGCAATGGAAAATGTCATTCTCAACTCTGATTATGAGGTAGTTCTTCTACAGATTAGGGGTACAATAATACTGACAGATCTGTGATATTAGTTTATTTTCTCCATGAGTCCCTCACACCAGTGCAGTACCTCCTAGAAAGGATGACATTTAAAGAAAGATTCTTGGTCATTTGTAGCACATACTTCACCAACATCATAGGAACCCCACACAAAAGACAAATGTTATGTGTTTATCCCTAGACATCCCTTTCCCCCCAATTTGCTTACTTGTTGTGCCTTTTACAGCATTTGCTCTGTGTAGTCAGTCTGTATCCTCTTTTGTTGGTGTGAGTTCCCTCCTTTCCCTTCACCCTCCAAAAATAGCAAGAGGGGAGAGAAAAAGCTTTTAAAGAGGAAAAGGATTACAAAAAAAATCAAAGAAATTGGCAGGGTACCTCAAGGACAGGTGTACTGCCTTAAGCTACTATTTATATTTTTACAGTTGACTAAATTTCACACTGATAGTGTCCCTTTAAATAGAATTTGCTTTTTTATTTTAAGTCTACAGATATATTTCACTAACAAGCAACTTTTCTGATTGAAGCCTAATATCCCTAATCATTTAGTGTGCACAAAAAACTTGACAGGGAAGTTGCACTCAAACTGTCTAAAGCTTCAATTTAATTTTGGAAGCCACTATCTACAAATGATAAAAAACAGCATACAAGTGACCCCAAGTGAGTTGGTGGGTCTTCAACTGAAACTGCTAACATGTAAAAGGCAAATTATTTTCACATTTCACAGGCCTGTTTGCTTTCCAAGCCTAACATTTGGAGTGAGCTAAAGTATAATCAGACTATTGTCCACTATCCTATCAAAGTGATACACCTTCATTGCCTCATGTTGGCATATCAGCACTACCACCACTTCCCATTCTTGTTTATGAGAGCCCAGTATTAATTTCACCATTCAAAGAAAGGTAACAGGGATTTGGAGTTGCTTGGTAATTTGTTAATTTTTTGTGTTGGTCTGGCTATTAGGGTGTTTCCTGTATGAATAAACTGGTTTTCCTCAATAAGTAGCTGTCTGGAAAAACAGTCAGGAAAGAAAAGAAAAGAATGGCTCAAGACCTATAAGCTGTTATGATGTTGCCTCCTCTCCACTCAACTTACAAAACTGGTTTTGACCAGACTCGGAAGAATGAAGGAACTCTGGCAGAATTAAAAAGGAGAAAGGCAGTAAATGTCTGGGGGAACCAGATACAGACACAGGACCCTGTTGGGGTGCCTGGAGAAGCTAGACCCTAAGTCCCCAACAAAGGATGGCAGCGCATTAGGTAAAACAGGCATGCATGTAGACTGTTTTAATACTTCTCTCTAATGTTTTGTTCCTACTGCTAAAAAAACAATCACTTTGGTTTTAGGAAGGTTGGTTTATCGTGAAATACCACTGGTTACTGACTTCTGAAAGGAAGAATTGCAGATGCCCGAACTCAATCCAACCTTCAGGATAACAACGGTTGATACAGAGGGTACGGAAGCTGTCAAGGTTCCTCCCCCACTCTGAACTCTAGGGTACAGATGTGGGGACCTGCATGAAAAACCTCCTAAGCTTATCTTTACCAGCTTAGGTCAAAAACTTCCCCAAGGTACAAAATATTCCCCCCGTTGTCCTTGGACTGGCCGCTACCACCACCAAACTAATACTGGTTACTGGGGAAGAGCTGTTTGGACGCGTCCTTCCCCCCAAAATACTTCCCCAAAACCTTGCACCCCACTTCCTGGACAAGGTTTGGTAAAAAAGCCTCACCAATTTGCCTAGGTGACTACAGACCCAGACCCTTGGATCTTAAGAACAATGAACAATCCTCCCAACACTTGCACCCCCCCCTTTCCTGGGAAATGTTGGATAAAAAGCCTCACCAATTTGCATAGGTGACCACAGACCCAAACCCTTGGATCTGAGAACAATGAAAAAGCATTCAGTTTTTTACAAGAAGACTTTTAATAAAAAGAGAAGTAAATAGAAATAAAGAAATCCCCCCTGTAAAATCAGGATGGTAGATATCTTACAGGGTAATTAGATTCAAAAACATAGAGAACCCCTCTAGGCAAAACCTTAAGTTACAAAAAAGATACACAGACAGAAATAGTTATTCTATTCAGCACAATTCTTTTCTCAGCTATTTAAAGAAATCATAATCTAACACATACCTAGCTAGATTACTTACTAAAAGTTCTAAGACTCCATTCCTGGTCTATCCCTGGCCAACACCAGCATACAGACAGACTGACCCTTTGTTTCTGTCCCTCCTCCCAGCTTTTGAAAGTATCTTGTCTCCTCATTGGTCATTTTGGTCAGGTGCCAGCGAGGTTACCTTTAGCTTCTTAACCCTTTACAGGTGAGAGGAGCTTTCCCCTGGCCAGGAGGGATTTCAAAGGGGTTTACCCTTCCCTTTATATTTATGACAGAAGCCCAGGGCCCAGTTTAGGAGTGGGAGAATCACAGAATACCACTGCAGGATAAATTAAGGCCTGGGGCCTCCCACCTGAAATGGTGCACTCAGAGACCAGAAAGGGACAGAAGAATAACTCACCCTGTAACAATGGCAGAAGCCTATTGCTAATCCAACTTCTAGATACCTTCCAGAAGGATTCCCACCTTTGCTATGGCTAATGTTAACTGGTAAGGCAATAAACCAAAAAACAAGCTTAATCATTGCATGAGATCTGCCTCATGAGTCAATCAATATAATCCAGATCACCTGACAGATGTTGCAGTTGCCATTGTCATTAGTCAACTTTGTATGAAATGAGCTACATTAGTTCCCAAACTACATCTACCCAATTAAAGTGGAATGTACATCTTCATAAAGTTCAGATTTTGCCAGGTCCCACATATGTAAACCGGGATAGGCCTTTCACATGTCCACTTCAAGTCACTCTTAGATTTTAGTTGCTGAGGCTGCCAGCAGAGGTTGGACCTTGCTCCCCTCTGGAGACACCTAGGGCACAACGCTGGAGGAGAAGGCAGGCAGGCAGTGAATTCCCCACGTTCCCAGGGGCAGGGGGGTTCAGGCTTTGGGCTTCAGCCCTGTGGAGGCGGGGCAGCAGGGCTGAAGGGCTCCAGGTGCATGGACGCACTCTGAGGCCACCAAAAAATTTGTCCTGAGAACCCCTGCCCTGGATGACCATACAGGCCTGAGTCAAGGCTATGTCCTCACAGCACACCCATCACCTATGTCTAAGAGTTCTTCAGGTAATTAAGAAATGAAAATATAGCAGTCACACTAAAAATCGTGTTCATTGACCTGCAAAGAGTAGTAACTGGACAGCTGAAATCAGAAAGACAGGGGTAAGGTGTTGCATACATCCTTGCTTTTTACACTACAGGTGCTCTGAAGAGAATATGACAAAACACCCACAGGCTGTGCCACCAAGCCCAAACACACCAGGTGGTTGCATTTCATATACGCATGATGGTGCAGCATTAAGTGAAGAAACTTGTGTTATGGCAAGTGTTATACCAATAAATTAAAAACCAGCAGGATCTTATTAAAGGGAAAAAGGCAAAATACCACATTTATTGTGAATACAGAAAGAAACATAGTAAGCAGTTAGTTATAGCTATAACATTCCATTCAATCTCATATTTATTCACACATTCATTCATACAAACACACACACACACACACACACACACAGGTTCTGCAAGGTTGTTATCATAGTTACCAGCCTTAGAGTTGCTCATGCCAAGCCACTGGCCAGGTGGCCTGGACATGAGGAGGGAGCAGGGCCTTGTCAGATGCTCATCTGATGCTCCTGGAAGTTGGTTTGCAGAATCAGACCCCAAAGTTCTCACTTTTTAGAGTCTATTTTTATAGGAATTTCTTCCTATGCCAGTCTATGGGAATTGCTTCATCATGCTGTTGCTGAATCAATCAGCAGATAGCACATTCCTGACGGCTCCAAGATGTTATCTTGTTCTTTGGTTCTCCCATTCTTGAGGCTGTCGGGTGGATTCCAGTCTGCCCTCCAGGGGGGGGGAGAGGGGGGGGTCCTCTGGTTATTTCCACTTGACGCCTTCTTCAGCCGATGGACACTGGATTCTTAGGCTGGCACCCCCCTGATCATTCAGTTATTATCCACACCAAGCATCCATCCACAGACATCCTCTATCTCTATTTTAATCACAATTGTTAATACAACAAAAGGGCAGGGAGTCTCTGGGTGCTGTTTCTGTTGTTAGAGTATTGCTTTGAGTCTCTCTCTCTCTGTGAATTGCTTTGAGAACAGACTGTCTTAGAATGTACTAACACAATTAGCAGCTTGCAAGTTTCACACATAGAGGGAGAGAAACAGTACCAAAAACCAAGAGACCTCTTAATTAGTAATACCCTGGAATTTAAACTATGGGGAATCAAACTCATTTGTGATTTTAATACAGAACGTCTTTAATATGATCCAACACAAGGTCAAAGACGTCACTTCACTAGATGCATGATAATCAAACAAGTAATCAACAAAACAGCTAATATGCTGCTCCCAATATTTTGGCAGTAAAACAGGGTACACACATGTTAATTAAGAACAGTTATTTTTCCCATGCTGCCTTCAATGTCTGGAACAGCTTCTGACCCTATGAGAAGAGCTATCCACTCTCCTTTTCTCCCTCACGTCCATTTTCAGTGTTCACTTCTTCTGGTTAGACATCCAACACTCAGTTCCACCCTGGGCCTTATTCCAAATACTGTCACCATGTTGTAATTTATCAAATTAGCTTAAAAATACCAAAAGGAACAACAAATTGTGTCCATAACAATAAATATTTCATGAACTGCCACATTTGTAACCCTAAATTCCCCCATATTCCCTCCTCACATCCACTGAGGATTTATACATTGTTTCCCATTTCACAAATCATGGAAATGTAGGGCTGGAAAAGACCTCAAGAAGTCATCAAATCCAGCCCCCTGTGCTGAGCAGGACCATGGAAACCCAGACCATCCTTGACAGATGACTACTGTGGAATCCTCTACTGATGAGGATTCCACCATCTCCCATGGAAGCCTCTTCCAGAGTAACTACCCTTATAGCTCAAAAGTTTCTCCTAACATCTATTCTAAATATCTTGCTGTAGACTAAGCCAATTACTTCTTACCCCACCTCCAGTGAATATGCAGAACAAATGATCACCTTCCTCTTTATAAAAGCCCTTACATATTTGTAGATTGTTATCAGGTCCCCCCTCAGTCTTCTTTTCTCAAAACTAAACATGCCCCATTTTTAACTTTTTTTCATAGGTCAAGTTTTCTAAACTTATCATTTTGGTTGCTCTTCTCTGGACTGCTCCAATTTGTCCACATATTTCCTAAAGTTTGGTGCTTAGAATTGGACACAGTACTCTACCTGAGGCCTCATCAGTGCCAACTAGAGTAGGACAATTACCTCCTGTGTCTTACATACAACACTCCTGTTAATACATTCCAAAATGATATTTGCCTTTTTTGCAACTGCATCACATTGTTGACTCTCATTCAATCTGTGATCCACTACAATACCCAGAACCTTTTCATTAGTACCAACACCTAACCCAGCTATTCCCCATTTTGTAGTTGTGCGTTTGATTTTTCCTTTCTTTATTGCAGTTTATCTTGTTCATTTCAGACCAATTCGTCAAGGTCATTTTGAATTTTAGTCCTGTCCTCGAAAGCACTTGTAACCCCTTCCAGCTCGGTGTCATTTGCAAAATTTGTAAGCATACTAATGACCTGGATAATAGGGTGGAGAGTAAGATATTCAACAGTATCTGACCCAGGACTGACCCCTGTAGGATCCCATTTTGTAAGCTCCTCAGAGTAGGGAGCTGTCATTTTGTTCACCCATAAACAGTGCTGTAGTTGGGGATAGTGCTTTAAGTAACTACTACTTCTGCAGTAAACTACATTGGGAATTCATACAAAGCCTGTATAGAGAAGACACACCACACTCAAATACCCATTGCCAACCCACTCAGATCTTGCACTGATGGCACACTCCTTCTTAACTTCTACTGCAAACCAATGGTCAACTGTCTAGTGCATACCACCCTTACTGCAGCAATGGATTCAGGAACTAAGCTGCACAGTACTGCACTCCACCACATCCTCTTTTTGGGGTGCTGCATTCAGACCACTGAATGTTCACCTCTTCCTTAAAATACTTCCCAGGTGTGATTTAAAATAAATTCTTAAGATATAGTCTATGCCACTATATGCCCAACTTCCTTGACATGGCCAAGAAGATACAAGGAACCAGAGTTTATTCTAAGTCTTTAATAGCTGAAACGCCAAATTTCAATACCTCACAGTGTATTTCACAAGCATGCAAAAAAGTACACTGAAGTTATGTGGATGTCAATTATGGTGAAGTGTGCTTTCCCTACAACCATATTGAGCAACACCAGTAATGTGTGGAAATCTAAATTCCTTCTATAGATCAAAACCCTTTGCCGTACAAATTCTTTAACAGAATTGCTGACTAACAAGCCCAGAAGATAATCCATGGACAGGTGTGTTACGTCAAACTAGGCTGATCTAAATTGAAAAAGTCTGATGAAAACCTCAAGTTGCAAAACAGCATGAGCAGTACAAGTTAATGTTTTATAGTTCATTGGATGTGGAGTGAATAGAGAGGCCAATATGAACTCAGAATGTAAACCTTCAAGGGTCTTCATCTGTTATGTTTGTACAGTACCTAGTACAATAAGGGTGGGGCCTTTAGGTGCTGCAGCAACACAACAGAGTAGGGGGGCTAGTACACATTTATTTTTATAGTTTACTTCTAACTTATTACCCTTTATGGCATAAAATTACTTTTCCAAGTTTTGTTTCCTTTTAAGTTATTACAACTACTGCATTTTAGAAAATGACAAAGAAAATCAGATGAAGAGCTTTGATGATTCCCCCATTATGGACTACAGTACTGGATCAGAATGGAGCAGAGGTATAATGCTTGACCTTAACTCCCAAGTTTTCAAAATCAACTATATGGGAGTTAAAGCCCAGGACTTTCACTGAGATGAGAGCACAGTCCAGAGAAATGAGTTCACAGTCAGAAAAGCTCTGCAGACTGTCAAGTTGGTATAGATCTCCTACCATGCTTCTCTGGCTGATAGTGCAGACTGACCAATGGCAGCCACCACCCCACGATATATCCAACCTTGCTCAGAGCAGGTTCAGAGGACACCATGATTAAAACACTAGCAGCCAGACTGCACTAGCACCCCCAACACTGGTGAAGCTGCATGCTAGTAGCTTCAGAAGTTTGCCAATATAGACAAGTCTGAACACAGCCCCTGACAAATGGGCAAGTCAATCCATTTCTCCCTCTGTATCCAATGTTTGGCTAAGGATAGCTACCTCCCCCACAATGCTATGATGAAGATTTAATATTTGTATAGTGACTTGAACTTGTGACAGGCTGATGACCTAAATTTCAGAGGTGTGCAGCACACACAACCTCTTCCAGAGTGGTCTGATTTAAATTGAAATGATTTAAATCACCAATTTTAATAATAATTTAAAGCAGCAAGCAGGAAACCTTGATTCAAGACACTGATTTTAAACTGTGTTTTGCATTTGACTTTTTAAGTTACTTTCCTAAAGAAAGGCTGATTCTCTTTGGCTGGTAACTATTAAAACATGCTGATTTGCAACTAAATGTAGCCTACACATTAAATTGTGCTTCATTTTACTCGTCGGGGGGGCGGTACACTACATCTACACACATTTGTTTAAGTAATAATATAGTAAACTTTTATTCAGTCCTTGTTTTTTTTACATTTTTATTGTTAGAAACTGTGAATGATGCATTTCTTATTTACTATATGATGTGTTTTTTTACTTGTGATTTGTGTAAAACTATTTGGATAGAAATTCAAATAAAATTAAAATGCATAAAAGCATCATTTTAAAATTGTTTTATTAGTTAAATAAAACTGCGAGATACATAAACTTTCTAATAAAAGTGTTTCTTATCAAAACCTCTCCTGCATTTAAAATTGATTTATTCAAAGTATCTGTGCTCAGTAAATTCAACTGATAGTTTCGAACCACTATGCCCTTCAAAATTTTAGAACTAGTAGATCTCATCCTCTCAGCTGTTTTTTATTCATAAATTGGAAGAGAACAAACTTTTCTGCTTTTTCAACTCCCATTGGTTTCTTAACTTTGAACCAACTAAGAACTAGTTGAATAGACTAAAAAGAAAGTATTCTCTCACACCAGCAGAAAAAGCTACTGATGTCAAAAGCTGGTTTAGCACTTCAACAAACTCTAGCTCCAGGTTCTTAGCCAGTGACTTACACCAGTGGTTTGACTTTCTTTAAAACTGGGTACCCAACATGTACTGCTTTATATTTTTTAAATTATTGTAATGGATATTAAGTTTAGTCCTTAACATTGGTTATCAATTTCAAATATTTTTCTTTAAAATCCTCTAAAAAAAATAAATCTATCAGATTTTTTTGGTTTAAAAAAAATTAAATTCTACCCACCTTGATTTCCTCTCAAGTCAATGGGAAGTAGGAATGCTCAGCACGTTTGAGAATTTGGCCAATATGTATCACAAATTTCCAGAGCCCCTTGAATTTAAAGACCAATGACAAGACATTCAGTTCTGGATCCTTAAAAATTCCAATATTTAGCCTGAAGTGTAAAAGCTTTTGGCACACTTCCAATCTAAGCTGTGTATGATATAGGATTCTACGTGTTGGGATCTAAGTGGCTGTCAGCTCCAGCAGTTTGTTAGCAGGTAGGGCAGTGTGAAAGAAAGCTTCTAATCTTGTTCTCAGAACTTCACCTTATCAGATTTAAACAAACATTCTTAGATAGGCTTTAGCTTTCACCAGTGTAAACAGGTATACTCACTTCTTCTAAAACAAAGTCAAAATAAAGTTAGACAATTATTTGTTCCAGTGTGCATCCACATCATATACATTATACCATTCCTCAATATCCCACGTCATGATAAATATTAACCCAAACAGTTCAGAGACCACAGACACACTGGAAGATGTTTTGGTTTAACAATCTGCATTATCTCAACTTTAAGATCAGGATTCAGAAACCAGTTTTGTAGAATACAGGGGTCATCAGATTTCATGTTTTTCCAAATTAAAACCAAAAACCTTAAGAACTTTAAAAATAAACTAATACATCCTTTATTTTGACAGAGTCAACTTTAAGAATGTTGCTGTTATACATGTAAAGTACATTCTGTTCAGGTTCTCATATTGCATCAGCCATGAGGGTATTGTTAGCTATTGTTTAAAATGATCGTTAAAAGTCTACAAAGCAATGAACCCAGGCACAACTCTGGGCATTGCACAAAATACAGAAAGACATCAAGACTCCATATCCTAGACAGGTTTCAGAGTAACAGCCGTGTTAGTCTGTATTCGCAAAAAGAAAAGGAGTCCTTGTGGCACCTTAGAGACTAACCAATTTATTTGAGCATCACAGGGCCTAATAACATCAGCCACACTATCAGAGGCTCGTTCACCTGCACATCCACCAATGTGATTTATGCCATCATGTGCCAGCAATGCCCCTCTGCCATGTACATTGGTCAAACTGGACAGTCTCTACGTAAAAGAATAAATGGACACAAATCAGATGTCAAGAATTATAACATTCATAAACCAGTCGGAGAACACTTCAATCTCTCTGGTCATGCAATCACAGACATGAAGGTCGCTATCTTACAACAAAGAAACTTCAAATCCAGACTCCAGCGAGAAACTGCTGAATTGGAATTCATTTGCAAATTGGATACTATTAATTTAGGCTTAAATAGAGACTGGGAGTGGCTAAGTCATTATGCAAGGTAGCCTATTTCCTCTTGTTTTTTCCTACCCCGCCCCCCCAGATGTTCTGGTTTAACTTGGTTTTAAACTTGGAGAGTGGTCAGTTTCGATGAGCTATTACCAGCAGGAGAGTGAGTCTGTGTGTGTATGGGGGTGGGTTTTTGGAGGGGGGTGAGGGAGTGAGAGAACCTGGATTTGTGCAGGAAATGGCCTAACTTCATTATCATGCACATTGTGTAAAGAGTTGTCACTTTGGATGGGCTATCACCAGCAGGAGAGTGAATTTGTGTGGGGGGGTGGAGGGTGAGAAAACCTGGATTTGTGCTGGAAATGGCCTAACCTGTTGCTCACTTTAGATAAGCTATTACCAGCAGGACAGTGGGGTGGGAGGAGGTATTGTTTCATATTCTCTGTGTATATATAAAGTCTGCTGCAGTTTCCACGGTATGCATCTGATGAAGTGAGCTGTAGCTCACGAAAGCTCATGCTCAAATAAATTGGTTAGTCTCTAAGGTGCCACAAGGACTCCTTTTCTTTTTGCATATCCTAGACAGTTTATGAAATGAAGAGCCAGATGATGCAAAACAGACACCCACCTTAAAGCCTAGCTTTGATTGTTAAACATTGATGGTGTTAGGAATAAAGAGCCATTTGATGACTCTCTTACGTTCATAAAAAATTCCTAATCCCAAATGTTGGATACAAATCATTCCAGCTGAAGCTGATTAATAAATTTCAGAGTATCTCACATACAACTGATACACATAATTAGAGCCCTGCGTAGATACAAAATTTCTATCCGCATCTAATCTGCGATCCGCAAACATGGTCCGCAGATATCCGTATCTGCAGATATAAAACAGACACCCACAGATTTGCAGAGCTCTACACATAATAGGTCTCACTTCAGCCAGAACTACCATCTGCTTCCATAAGTAAGGAAACGGGCATAAACTCTCCACATTCATTACTAGTTTGATTTCCCATTTAACACTGACCCTCATTCTGTATTGGCTTAATTGGAGTACATAAGCCAATACAGAATGAGACTCAACGTTAAATGGGAAATCAAACTAGGAGGCAGCATAGCACTGAAGTGATGAAAGCAAACATTGTCACTTGCTGCATTCCCCTACCATGCTCTTGTCTCTGTAACAAGAAGGCTACAAGTTTACTCCCAAGCTGCTGTCCTCCAAATAAAGCTTAACACAGATCTCTGAATTCCTTAACTGCAATAGAAGTAGTGACGACTGAAATAAAGTACTACTTCAGCTATGAATCCAAAAATCATCATCCACTTACATAAATCCATTCCTACCTAAAGTAATGAATTAAGTGTAGTTAACGAAAGAATGTATTAGAGTCAAGTGGAAGAGTCAGGTTTCCAGATTACCTAACAAAGGCACCTCTAGTTTTCCTAGATCCACCCTGTACTGCCAACAGCACTCCAAACATCAGCAAGAAAGAAGCAAAAGAATCACTTTTAACCAGGTTTATCAACAGGCAGATTAATCATCATATCAGAAGATTTTAAATACCCATGTTCCTTAGCGATACTCTCCAGATCTCCACTTTACTATAGGCTCCTTCAGACAAAGGCTTCTTTTAACAGAGAATCTCTACATGGCGTACAGAAATGTTACCTTACAGTGTCATGCTGCTATTCTGGCACATAAAAATTAGGGGGTTTTATACCTTGTAAAAAGTAGTGCAAGAAACAATAAGACCCCTTACTCTCTTTCTCTAAGGGGAAAGATATCAGGTACGTTCACTCTATTAAGATAAAGAATGTTTGAGAAGTATTTTCTTACAGCGCAGAACATCAGTGGCATCAATCCAGCATGTCATTATGCGCCAACTGCTACTATACTCATGCTTTACTCAGCGTCTCACACAGCGAAATTTGGCCATATCACTTAAAATAAGTGGATTTCACATTTTCAGTCACTAGCAATTCCACAGTATACCTGCCTCTAAGAAGCTGAAGTGTTTTCTTTTCATAACAGACACGAGAGCTTATTGGAGCCCAGGGCATGGATGAACTTTAATGAGATTTTGCATAGTTCAGGTATCAAACAGGTAACCAGAAACTAACTTATGGTAACACTCAGGCTTTTTCAATACTAGTACACTGATAAAAGGGCATTCTTTTTAATGACAATACTGGAGTCTAAAGTAAGGAAAATCCTGAACCTGAGATAAAGTGCCCATGGGCCAACAATCTGGTTTAAAAAAAAAACAACCCACAATCCTGTTAGGAGCAGATAAATCAACTGATTTTTGGTTGTGTGATGATGCGGGAAAGGATACCTTAGTGGTTTGACCATTGGCCTGCTAAACCCAGGGTTGTGAGTTCAATCCTTGAGGGGGACATCCCAGGATCTGGGTCAAAAATTGGGGATTAGTCCTGCTTTGAGCAGGGGGTTGAAGTAGATGACCTCCTAAGGTCACATCCAACCCTGATATTCTGTGGTGCTCTAGTATCATATAGAGCTTTACTTTGGGGGTAGGGATAGCTCAGTGGTTTGAGCATTGGCCCGCTAAACCGAGGGTTGTGAGTTCAATCCTTGAGGGGGCCACTTAGGGATCTGGGGCAAAAATTGGAGATTGGTCCTGCTTTGATCAGGAGGTTGGACTAGATGACCTCCTGACATCCCTTCCAACCCTGATATTCTATGATTCAATGAAACTACATTTTAGAATTGTTATTATATGGGTTCCAATTAGGATCATGGAACATTTTTTTATTTTAAGGGAAAGCACTCCTATAGAGTTAACAAAATGAAACCATTCTAGATGTAAGAGGAAATGCCACTAAATGAGGTAAATTTGAACTCTTTCAGAAAAGAAAAAGAAAAAGAAAAAGAAAAAGAAAAAGAAAAAGAAAAAAAGCATCATTGGATGGTTTAAGACATACTTTTATATTGTGGAGTAAGACTAATAAAAATTATAAAAATACCAGACAGTTTAGCAGTTTTACAATACTAGATATTGGACTGGTTTCTTATCCTTTAGATATGTTATTTTTAAAAGAACTACCAGGAAATGTTTTTGTTAGATAAGAACTAGAAGCGCTGTTTCAGTGAACAACATTGGTATCTTCTGTTTCGTGTCAAAACAAATCTCACATGGATTTGTCAAAAGCTGCATGTGTTGAAACTGGTCTGACAAATTACGTATCAAACACAGATTAACGAATAATATAAACTGCTCATATTGAAATGCTAAAAAGTTTGATTCCCCAATCTAGCAGATTTACTTAACTGTAGCTACAAGACTAAAATACACAAAAGGCTATTCAGTGCAACTGTTGTAGCTCATTGTTATCAACTCTGAGTTTGACATATCTTTCTGAATGCTGATTTTAATAATATAAACAGAAATTGAACATGAGACTACAGTAATTTGAGTGACATTTTGCTACAAACATTAGCAGCTCCTTCTTAGCAAGTTACCAAACAACACACACAGCAATGCAACTGTTGTTTTAAAGGCCTGCTGAAGTACAATGTTGGACTGAAAAAAACCCAGCTTGGCTTCTGTGAATATATTTATATGAAATTTTCAAGGAGCATCATTTGTGAACTCCTCCACTACATTTTATGACAAAGGAAAAGTCATGCACTGACTCGCACACCACTTCTGGCGTACAGTAACAAGCATATTATGGAAAATGACTCACTTCAATTTTCAGGACAGAACATTTTAGCATGTGTGACCACAAATCCGGAATCCCGGAATCTCTGATATAAAAGTTAATTAAAGATACGTTATTGGTTTTGACCAGGCATCAGCCACAACATATCCTTTCTCACGTCTGTGTAGTCTGAATCATGCACACTAGTCAGATGCAGCAGAGTTACCATGACACGGTGAGCTCCCTGGCAGAGTGAGCAGTGTGCATACATAATAGGCCTGATCAATATTTAATCTACTCGGCGTATGCTCTGCCCGAGCAACTCGTTCGTGTCTCCTTCTGCAAGACACAGGCCAGCCCAACACCGAGCGGATCGCCCTGCTAACCATGGGGGCAGGTCTGATACACGCAGAGCAATCCCTTTCCCACCCCAGTTTTTGCACACAGAGCCCGTTGCACCCCTGCAGGGAGACCACTACGGGACCCCAGCCCCACGGGTGGGCTCGTCTCATGCACGCGCGCACACACGCGCGCGCGCAGCATCACCGCGGACCCACACGCGCTCCCCGGGGACCCCGGGCACTGCCGCCCTGGCTGCGGGCGGGGCCGAGGCGGCGTGCCCGCCTCCCCCTGCCAGTACCTGTCCTCGGAGACGCTGATGACCCCGTCCTCCTTGGGCACGATCGCGGCCATGCTCACTACATCCTGGGAACCCTCCACCTTGCTGAGCAGGACGGGCTTGCGGGTCAGCGCCTTGGGCTGGATCTCAGCGGCCATGGGCAGCGCCGGCGGGCTCGGGCTCGGGCTGCGGCAGGGGACGGGGGCGGCGCCGGTCTGCTGCAGCAGCAGCAGGAGGAGGAGGAGGAGGAGGGGCCGCGTCTCGCGCCTTGTGGAATCCCTCAGAACCAGGAACCAAAACAGCAACTCGCGCGGCAGCTAGCGCCGCCCCTGCCACTAAAGCGCCCCGCCCTCCCCGCGCCGGGCCGCTGTGGCAGCGGCACTTCCGGGAGCCCCGCCCCCCGCGCGGCCCCAGGCACCCAATCGGGAGCGGGGCAGCCGGCCTGGAGCGCAAGCGGGCCGGCCTGGGTGCACAGCGAAGGGGGGGTTTGCGCCGACCGACTGACGCAAGAGGCGCGGCTCGGCTTCCCCTTCTCCCCGGCTGGCGGAGGGTGATCGCGGCGCTGAGGCCATCAAGGTACTTGGGTGGCGGGAGCCCAACCCTGACGGAGCCCCGGGCATGTTCCGTGCCCGCCTTTCTTCTACACGGGCTGGCCCCATTGCTGAGGGGGCGGGGAAGGGCGCAAATAAACTCTACAGCTCCCCTTGCCGACTCTCCCTGCGAGCCTGCGCCGGCTGGATGGAGTCCGTCTTCTAGGGTCAGAGCAGCTGATAATTAGCTTGATGTCGGGGTGTTCCTTCCACCCCATTTCCTCCATTCAAGCTCCCCTCCCCAGAAGCAGGGAGTTATGTGGGATAAGAGCATGGATGAGGATGTCAGCTCTGCACAATTAGGATCTCCTTTGTGTTGGGGGGGCCTCCTTCTGACGCCAGAAACATCAATTTTACTAATTAGTCATTTTTTAATAAATATTACGTTAAAAAGATTCTCACCTGACTCCTTCAAAATTATCAGTCCTTTCCCTAATTACTCTGGCTTCTTCACATGTCGAATATCCTACTGAAAGATTAATTCCTCTGCAAAGTATAACAAGAAAAAGGTGTTTTACCATTTGGGGTTTGACCACCAAAGTAGTTCAGGAGGGTACAAGGCAAAAGAGAGGATAGGTGGAAGAGGAAAAAGCTGCAGGACCCAAACTCTGCCCATACATGTTGCAAAAATACTAGTAATGTCTTGTAATAATGGTATGGAATGACAGAAAGAGTTGCTGTCAAGACTAAACAATGAACTTTCTGTATAAATAATCTTTAACAAGAATTAATATTGTGCAAATTATAGATTCAAATAGGTCACTAGTTTATCATCTCATTTGCTGGTCTTGGGAAGGGTTTTAGTTTGTTGATTCATTTGAATTAGAAAATCTCAAAGTTAAAGACTCCTGTTCAGTAGGTTTAGAAACTCCCTTCATTAAGGTAGTGTTTGCAGTGTGACCCTAGTAGCCAAGGTGCTCAAACTACTGAGATTGGAAGCAGCTGAAGATGCCTTTTAATCTATACTGAGTCTCAATCACATAGGATCACAAGTTACAGCTACATCCAGTAACAACAGCTGATATCCAATATTCTTCATAGTTTTATCAGGACTGGGTTCCCAATGCAGGAAAGCACTTAAGCACCGTAGCTCATGAAAGCTTATGCTCAAATAAATTTGTTAGTCTCTAAGGTGCCACAAGTACTCCTTTTCTTTTTGCAGATACAGACTAACACGGCTGCGACTCTGAAACCATACTTTAGGAATGTACTTCAGCACTTTTTCTGAATAGAGCTGCATTCTTAAAGTGGGGTCTGGGTAGTCTGGTTTAAACTGGGGCAAATGTCAGCCTGTATTCCAATGGTAAAAGAAATTCTGAGACCTTTTACCTTTGGCACATTCTTTCTCAAAGCTGGCAAACTGTAGCCTGTTGCAGCAACTAATGGGAAACCAGATAGGTATGTCCCTTTTCTTCACAGAGGTCTGCTGCTATTCTTTTCTACTCCTATTAGCTAATTCAACAGGTTTGAGAGGCTCGTTGGATTTTTTTTTCTGGCCATTCTGCAACCATCTGTAATATACATGTCTGTAAGGAATAGGGAGGACAAAGACTGGAGGGAGATATTTCAAGGGTCTCTTGTGTTCCTATTACTTTTTCCTTTCTTCATATTTTATGATTGAAGGAGTAAGTTTGAAATAATGATTAGCAGAATTGTTGTAAAAGTTGGTGGCACTCTAAACTGTCAGTCCATATTAAATGGACATTTATATTAAAATTATTTTTGTATTATTACTCTTCTGCATCACACAAAGGTTATTTTATTGATTTTGGCTAGAGAACAGTATCTGAGTGATCCTCAAAAATTATGCACAATGGGGTGGAATTAAACACAGGTCCACCAAGTAAAATTAATTGCATGAACACAACTGCAGTATTTACATGTATTATCAATAGAATGGTTTTGCAATTCAGTTTCTTACTTTCATGGGGAAGGAGGGATTTTTATTCCCCCCAGGAAACTCACCCTAATCCCAACATCTGGTTTCCAGCAAGTTTCTGCTTTTTAGTCAGCTTTTCTGCTAGGTAAACTGAGACACAGGGTGGTCAAATAACTTGCCCAAAGTTACATTCATATTGTGCTAACACTGATGAAAAGGCATTTACTCTTGAGGTCAGTGTTATTAAAGGCAAACTTTCACCATCTATTACAAGAATTCTGCAAAATCACATGAAACATGTCTTTGTCACAGTTCTTCACTACCGAAGGGCTTTTCAGACTTAAGGCAATACTGCAGCTGTAAATTTGGGTTTGTCCATAGTTACCAGCAAGCAGCAGTTTTCCATATGATTAGTGCTTCTACCCCATAAACAGAAGGGGGAGGGAGGGAGAAAAATACTGGATCGAAGTCTGAGTACCACAAGTGGTATATTTGCTTCCTAAAAAGCATGTGCACTTGGGAAAAAAATCATTACATGCCTCTCTTGCTAGCGTGGAGGCTTTTGTATTCTTTTTGCAGCTGATCTCTGAAAGCACAAATGGAGAGAAATAAAACTGTTGATATCATTCAAGGGTGTTTTGCGGATTTTATTTTGTTACTGTAAATTGCGAAACAGAACGAAGCCTAGTTACAGGCATGGTATTCTTGGAAGATACAACAGAGAGAGAGAAAGAAGTCATTTCTGCATTGGTCCTTACTATTAAAAATGTCCTCGAAAAATTCCTCCATAAGGATAGTAGATTGCCTCTGAAAAAATTAACCTTTGTTTGTACAATATCAGTATAATTTAATCTGTGTTCATCAATGAGAGACAAGATGGGAGAGGTAATGTTTGTATTGGATATTTTAGTCAGCAATGGTCCTTGTTTTATTTTGCATTTTGCTGTAGCTGTTTGTAAACAGAAATGTCTCTCCCTCTACTAGTTTTGGTCTTTCCTATCTGAAGTACTTCTGTTTACTCCTTTTTTTTTTTTTTTTCCCTCCCAGTGGGAGTGAAATGAACATACCTTTTGGTGATAGTACTTTTGAATTCACATATTTGATGACATCATCACAACTCTGGGAATCAGTGGTGGCCTCAGGCCATGGTGGTTACATACACTTGAGCCAAGCCCCAGGTGCTCACACCAGGACAGTATACCAGAAAACCTTCTTTGATTCCTCATCTGCAATCCTGTTTGACGCTCCTGGGCTGCAGCAGAAAGAAATTCCCTACCTACCACCACTGTCTCCTTGCTCTCTGGGTCCATCTTCTGGCTTCTTGGACAATATAGTGGAGTAAGAATCTGAAGGTTTAAAAGTAGATCTCATAAGCAGGTAATCATAGCCTAAGTCAATAGTTCTCAAGGGCTATGCGTACCCCTTGGGGTACACAGAGGTCTTTCAGGGGCTACATCAACTCATCTAGATATTTGCCTAGTTTTACAACAGGTTACATAAAAAGCCCTAGCAGTAAGTACCAACTAAAATTTCATACAGGCAAAATGAGAACGTAAGCAATTTTTCAGTAATAATATGCTGTGACATTTTTGTTTTTTTATGTCTAATTTTGTAAGCAAGTAGTTTTTAACTGAGGTGGAACGTGGGGTACGCAAGACAAGTCAGACTCCTGAAAGTGGTACAGTAGACTGGAAAGGTTGAGAACCACTGGCCTAAGCGAGAGTTCAGGCAGGCATGAGAGGATTAGAGAAGTGGCATAGGAAGGTGAAAGTGGAGTGGTCCAGCATGGAAGGAGCTGGATGGAGTCCCCAGCCCATCTGTGAGCAGTATTTTTTAGTTAACTACAGCTGCAGACTTGAAACTTCTGTAAGTTTGAGGGGACATTCCTCTCCCAGCACAACATAGCAACATTTGTCTATGTTGTGTTGCCACTTTAGTTCATGCCTTTTTTGCTGCATGATTATTTTAATATTACATCATCATGCAACTTGATGAACCTCCAAACAAATAATGGGACCTGGAAATCCAGCACGCCTTGGGATCATCCTGTTAAAAGTGAGTCAATCTAACAAACAGGGTGGCAACAGGAGCTCACAAAAAAGTTTAGCTCTCTCCATTGTGAAAACAGACCATTTATTCCTACCCTTTGTTTCCTATCTTTTAACCAGTTACTGATCTATGAGAGGACTTTTCCTTTTATCCCATCTACTTAGTTTCCTTAAGAGCCTTTGGCGAAGGATGTTGTCAAAGACTTTCTTAAAATCCTAGTAGTACTTTATATCGACTGACACCTTCAAAGAATTCTAATAGAGCTGTGGAAGCACAGCTTCCCTTTAGAAAAGCCATGTTGACTTTTCCCCAACAAATTGTGTTTATGTATGTGTATGATTCTTTTCTTTATTATAGTTTCTACCAATTTTTCCAGTACTGAAGTTAGGTTCTATTGCCTACCCCTGCCACATCCCAGAACAGCCAGTGAAAAACCATCAGAGACAACAACAAACAATCCAACCCACTTAAAGGTAGAAAAGAAACTCTGCAACATGCCAGGGGTTCACCCTGCCTGTGTACAGAAACAAAGGACTGTTTTCAGTCTTACATAGTTTAGAAAAAGGGACTTCAGTGAGGAAAAACCTTGGCAGAGGGAGACACTTTCATAGACATTTGGATCCTGGTTCTTGAGAAACCATTCAGCTCTGCCTGCAATGGACTGAACTTTCAGGAAAAATCTACTTTATTAGATAGGAAAGGTAACCGTTTATAAGTGTAGATCCAGGTTCGCTTTTATGATTGTGTTTCGTACAGTAACATCTTGTTTTCACCACTCTCTCGTTCCTAATTAAATTTTTTTTATTTCTTAAATAAATCCTGTTTAAGTGCTCACAAGTGCTGTGTGGTTTACAGGGCTACCCGCACCTTTCAGTGCAGAGGATCAGGAAATTCGGAGAGTAGCCAGTGTCAGTGACTGGATATCACAGAGGCATGATTCAAAGGGATTTGGGTGCGCCTATTGTTAATCTGCAAGGCAAAGGAAGGGCTGGGATAAGCCCAGAACAGCATGCTTGTGTGGTGAGGGGCTGGCAGTATCAGGGAGCTGACATCCAGTTACCACAAAAACACTCCCTTTTGCTGGATGCAGGGGGTAACAAGGTGACTCACAGTCCTGGGTACCCCAAGTACCATCACACCATGCTAAACCAAAAGGACTTGTATACACAAAACCACCACCACATAAAAAAGGTAAAAACACTTGGCATCAAGCAGAGCCACAAATGGCCATTTAATAGCCATCAAATTCAGCAGCCTATTCTGTTCTCTCCAATGTCCCCCAGTTACTGCATTTTCACAAATTTAACATAAATCCCAGACATTATAAAGTAGGAAACAAACCTCTGAATTAAGCATCACTTAGGGCTTGTTTATACCGCGCAGCTTTTAGCAACAGCTTTGTCGCTAAAAGTCAGTGTGTGTAAACGCTCTTTGTCAGTACTTCGTTGGCACTTTTGCCAACAATATACTTCCAGCCCTGCGAGCAGCGTTAGCTTTGTTGGCAGGAGAGTGCTCCTGCCGACAAAGCCACGTTCACAGTGCCACTTACGTTGGCAAAACTCTTGTCTTTTGTGGATGGGCTTTTTGTAGATGGGCTTTTTAAGTACCCATGAAAGACAAAAGATTTGTTGAAACTTTTCAGTGTAGACATACCCTTACTGAGTAACTGCATATGTGTGTGCTTAAAATGTCCTCCCAGGCACCACACACTTGGTTTCTTTAGAGGTGGTGGTAGTCTTAACGAATTTACTGGAAATAAATTTTTAAATAAAATGCTTTTAATTTGAGATATCAACTTTAATATTTAAAAAATGAAAGATAATGGGGGAACAAGTGTATACAAAATTTCCTGAGGGGAAAAAGACCAAAACAAACCACTTTGTAGACCATCTATTCTGTGGAGCACTAACTTGTCTGAACTTTTTTTAAAAAAACAACTTGCATAAAAAAATGCATCCTCACATTCAGACGTGCTTTCCTCTATGTTGTGATTTTTGTTTTGCTGGCTTTAGCATTCTTATAGTGAATAATACTGGCTCATATGTTTTCTAAAAATAAACCCTCATGTGCTCTTAATGAGATTTATGACTCAGTTTTCTCCCATATTCCACTATTTTTGTGTGCTTTTTTTATAAATGTGGAAAATGCCCAACTTCTGTATTATGTGTAGAAACTGATGTGCAGCTGGAGTCTGAGTTATGAATTATGAGAAAAAGATTTAAAAGCACTCGTCTTCAGTGTCAACATACAGCACTTCATCTAAGACAAAGACATTAATGTTTAGCTACCATTAAGTGTTGTTGTCTCTTAACAGACTGTGTACATGTGGGAACAAAAAAGAGGGACGCTGTGTCAGTGTGTGGGCTGCAAATGAGAACTCCTGGCTCGCACATCTTGCTCCATAAGCAGTTCTTGCACTATATGCAGTCTTATTCCTGTTTTCTCTGTCCTCACTGACACATCTCCATATATTTTCTCAAGTTTTGGGCCTCTAACCTTGTCCACTATAGAAACTTTTGTTAGTAATTCCATTATCTTTTTAGTGGATCTCTCCACCAACCTATTCTTATTTTTCTCAGCTCTTTACTCTTGAACTTTTCCAGGCTTTCTTTCAAGACTTGACAAATTTTAAATTGTTTTTATACCTTCCTTTCCCATTTGCTCCTGAAGAAGTTATCAAGATGAGAATGTCATTGATAAGCGTAACAGTGTATCTTCTTATTTGGAAAGCAGAGAAAAAAAACTGCACACAAAATCTACCTGAAAAAATAAGTGAATTTCTTGCACACATAGCACTAACTATATGATGGTTTTGAAGTGCTAAGTACCTGATCTTTCTCTGATTTAACTATAACAATTAAAAAAATATTTCTCCAGGGAGTCTCAAAGGACCTTTTCACACAACGGCCTTTGTCTGCATACTAGATCACTAGATTTTTTTTTTTCTTGAAATTTCTCACTTTTTCCTATTACTCATATGGTCCACCAGTGGGAGCTCTTATGCTGACAAGGGACTGGCAGCCACTGGAATTTCAACTACCACGTCACTAGATCTTCTCTGAGCAGTGTTAAACAAGATTATGATTAAAACAGTGGTCTTCATTAACACTCCCACTGTTGCTAGCTCACTTGGTGAGGTGTAGCAATGGTGGGATATTCTAAGAAAAAAGTCTAGTGCAGACACAGCCTACGGTCAACGTCATTTTAGGATGGTTATTGCTAACACAATTGTAGCAGAATTTCTGTTACCTGTGTGGACAGGGATTCTTTCCTGTGAAAGTTAGCCAAATCATCCTGAAGATTACCCCTTACTGTAAGAGTATAGAAAAGCTTTATACCACACACATATTATTGCATGTCTGCCTGTGTGTGTAAGAAGATGTTGGACCCTCAGTAAGGCTAATCTGTTCATTTAGGAATGTGGCAGGAGATCAGTTCCAACTGCTTACAGTTCCTAAACCAAGAGTGTTGTCCTCCTTTCTGTTTGGAAAGGGCTCCTTGAAAGAAAGCATGGAAAGGAACCTTGAGAGTAAAGAGCAGAAGATTTAGTTTGCATAGGAGGCTTAGGGCTCTGTGGCATAGAGTTGTTCTGGATCATCCAGTCATGTTCTTGCACACTTTAAGTCATCTTCTCTTTTGCAGATGAGTCAGCATCTCAGTCCCTCAATCAAATGAGTCTATGACCAAATGTGAAAGTACTGCACACCTACCTAATAGCTGGGCACCGTCACAGCGCTAGCTTACATAGACTCTCTTAGCAGCTTGCAGATTGGTCCCCTGCAGTTCAGGTTGATTGGAGCCAAAACAGCCTCCCTATTTCAGGTCTGATATAAGGGATTTGGCACAGCAGAAAGGCAGAAGCTCCCTATGCAGAGCCCTGAGTCAGAACAGAGGCAAATGGATGCTTAAAAGGTCCTTTCTGAGCGCAAACAGTGCTCAGAGGTCAAAAGAACTCTCCTTCTAGAGTAGAAAAGTTCCCCACAGCAGCACAGAGCTAAGCAGTGGAACCACTGAGAAAGGCAGCAGACTTCAAAGCAGCAAGACGCACTATGAGAGCTCTAGCACCTCCGCTGGCTGAAAGGGTGCAGGTGGAGGGCAGGAACCCTTAGCATGTAACCAGGGCCAGTGCAAGGATGTTTCGCAACCTAGGCAAAACTTCCAACTTGCGCCCGCCACCGCAAGCCCTGTGGCAGCTTCCCCTCCGCCCTGAGGCGCCCCCCCTCCCCTCGGCCTGGGGAGCCTGCTCCGCCTCCTCCCTGAGCACGCTGCTGCCCCTCCACTTCTCCCACCTCCCAGGCTTGCAGTGCCAATCAGCTGTTTGGCACCGCAAGCCTGGGAGGGAGAGAAGCAGAGCAGGGCAGCGTGCTCAGGGGAGGAAGTGGAGCAGAGGTGAGCTGGGGCGGGGAGTGGTTCCCCTGCACGCCGCCGCCCGTTACTTGCTGCAGCCGGCCCTCGCTGCACCCCCCTGCCCCAGCTCACCTCCGCTCCACCGCCTCCCCAGAGCGTGCTTTTGGCTGCCTTCAACCACTTGGTACCCTAGGCGGCCGCCTAGTTTGCCTAGTGGTTGCACCAGCCGTGCATGTAACAACCCTCAAGGCCTACAAGATGGAAGTTGGAAATGAGTTTCCCTTCCAGCAATTCTCTCTTCTGTAGGTAGCTACAGAAGGGAAAAGTCTTATATAACAAGTCACTGACACCTAGAAAGCCTGCAGCCAAAGCTCTTCCTCTACCAGTGTAGGGTGAGGGAGGAGAGAAAAAGGGAAAGCAAAGGAGAAACCAAGGCTAATCCATGGGGGTGGTGGTGAAAGGGGCATTTCTTGCACTGTGAGGCCTACATCAAAGATGGGAGAGAAGTGATTGGAGCAGATCCATCTCCACAAGAAGTCTTGACCAGTCCCTTGCACCTTCCAGTTAGGGGGTTGAGAGCTTCAGCTCTGGCTTTTAATTTAATCTTTTCTTTCATCCAAATTATTTTTTTATTTGCTCAAGATTTTTTCACTTGTCTCCTTCCTTCTTTGCCAGGAAAAAACACATATACACAAAGAACATGAGGGCCAGTGCCTGGGTTCCATGCTTCTAGGACAATACATTTGGGGAGTGGGAGGACATGGGGGAGTCTGGCTATGTATAACTACCCTGAGGGAAATCTTTTATGCCCATTGCACTTTTGCATCTTAGTAAGTGGACACATACCACACTAATTCTAATTTATTGTAAAAGAAGAGATAAAAATTCCCAGACCATCTATTTAGGAGCAAGAAACTACAGGACGGTGCACTCAGAGGTCATTAACTATCCAGACATCTATTGCGTAACAGTAATAAATACTGCTTGCTAAACATGTATCATGAAATGGTTCTTAAATCATGCAGAGAATAATTTTACAATCCAGAAAACAGAATTCAAACAGAGAAAAAGCCATCCAGGACTTACTTATTGGCAGTAAGGAGGAATTGAAAACAACATGACAGTTATATGAAAGTTTGGTACTAGTGACAATGAGCTACCTGAACACTACATGCAAACAGATCTGGACAATGGTCACTATTAAAATTTAAAATTGAAATAATTAACATTCTAGCAGTCTTTGCTATATTAATTTTAGAAATACTGTGATTGTTAATTAGGCAAAAGTAAAAACTATTTATTTTAATGGCAACTACCGTAAGATGCACTAATACAAGTGTAATAGATTTCAATAAGCAAATGTTGGGAAATTAAGAAACAATGAGCAGATGCAGCAATGGAAAGAATGTGACTGAATGTGGAAAAGGGCCAGTGCATTCAAAAGAACACATAATTATGGCACAAGACACCATAGTTCCTCTGCAAAGAAAAATGAATGGGCCTGTGTAATGTTCCAACTCCTACTGCTTGTAAAGCAACGGTTGTATGTGCTTGGCAGAGGGATGTGACTGAGTCCTACCTCTGTTGCACTGGACCATGACTGGGCTGAATAGCTGTCAGTTAACTCTGAAGTGACAGCTGGGACATAATTCACTCTTTGAATATTGAAACTTACTCCACGATCAAGAATTACTAATTGGCTACTGTTGAAGATAGGCAGACAGCAAACTGAGAATGAAAGGACCTTGTTCTTATCTGCAGAAGAGCGCTGTGAAACTCAAAAGATTGTGTCTCTCTCACCAATAGAAGCTGGTCCAATAAAAGATACTATCTCATCCACCTTGTCTCTCTAATATCCTGGGACCAACATGGCTACAACACCTTTCCATACAGTGAAAGACTTGTCAGGAGAAAGTGTCTTTTTGATCTTCAACTAGCTGAAGAGAGCTATCTAGTGTGTGTGACTGGAAATGACAAGAAAGAAGAAAGACTTTACCTAGAGATGAATATAGGAAAGATAAAAAGTACTTAAAAGGGAAAGGTAATGAAATAGATAAGGAACTTATCTAAACAAAATAGAGTTAAATGACAGTACAAAGGAATTAGCAATACAGTAGAACCTCAGTTACAAACTGATTGGTCAAACACACACCTCACTTGGAACAGGCAGCATGCAATCAGGCAGCAGCAGAGACCAAAAAAAAAAAGGGGGGCGGGGGCAACAACAGTACGGTGTTATTAAAAAAAATGAAGGGAAAGTTCTAAAAAAAGGATTTGACAGGGTAAGGAAACTTTCTGTGCTTCTTTCATTTAAATTAAGATGGTTAAAAGCAGCATTTTTCTTCTGCATAGTAAAGTTTCTAAACTGTATTAAGTCAACATTCAGTTGTAAACTTTTGAAAGAACAACCATAACATTTTGTTCAGAGTTACAAACATTTCTGAAGTTCTACTGTATATTTTTGATAGTTGAGAGTGAAATGGGTTTAACAGGTAAAGGCCTGATTCTGCCATCTTCATGATGAGTAGTACCTTATTCAAGGAGTAGTCTCTTTTACATCAATGTTACAAGTATTCCTCACATGGAGTGTGCCAGTATCAGGCCCTAAAATCACAGAGATATGAATTTAGCTTAAAGTAAGGAAGGAGCAGAAAAATCTAGAGGAAAGTGTTAAGTTAATCACATAATCAATATACAGAATAAAATATACAGTACCAAAAGTGGAGAAGTATACATGTAATTTTTATTGGCCAGGGCATAGATTGTGGGATGCGCTAATTTGCTTTCCTGACCTTTACATTTTGGATGTATGCTTGGAAAATAACCATGAATTGTATACTGACTTGAGAGAAGAGTTTATGAACAGGTAAAGATCAGAGCCAGTTCTGGAACAATCAAGCCTCTCCAACTGCAGCATCATGAAATTAAAAGCTATTTCCAACAACTGAAGAACTCATGGCTGAAAAAACGGCATTATTTGGTGCAGGACATTATTATGGAAAGAAAGTCCTCTCATCACAGTTAATGTTATAATCAAGATTACATTATAAGCCTGTTATTTATACCCCTTCTCTAAATTGGGACATTGAAAAAATTGTTGGCTAAAAATTGGGGTGATTAGGACTACAACAAAGCATCCCTTAAATTTCAAATAAGTTCAAGAAAAGGTTTTGAATGTTCAGCTAATTACAAATTATCCCCCTTTGCACATTTGAAAATAATCCTTTTTCAGTGTCCTCACTTCAGAATGGAAATATTTACAAACTAAGGCCTTGATCCTGCAAGGGCCCTGTGCAGGCAGATCCCTGCATTGGCCTGGAGGTACACTGACCTCACTGGAACTATGTAAGTACCCAGAACAGGGCCTTATTGTATAGGTATACAGTAATAAAAAAAAAAATTCACACATAGAGTAGTTAAAAAGGGGCAACATGTTCCAGCAGATAGGACTTTCTAGTTTCTACTAAAACTGGCTGGAAAATGAATTTTCTGTCCCATGAAAAATTTTGAGATTTTGTCCCAAATTGTGACAAAGCCAAAATTTTAAAAAATTCTGTGAAATGAAATTCTGAAACAAAAATTTGGTAAACTGAAACATTTCATTTTTTTCCCAACACTTTACTTTTAATATTTTTAAGTATAGATTTTTTTAAAAAACAAGTTGTTTCAAAATGAAAAATTGAAATTTTTCATTCAAAAAATGTCAGAATGGGGCATTTTGACATTTTCAAAACTTTTTTCCATTTACAATTTTTTTTTATTGTTTCACCTCCCTGGGAAGTGCTTGCTTTTTGTAGATGAATCTCTGATAGCTGCAACCAGTTTATGCTCCAAATTGACTGTGACTGGGATCAGTATCCCTGAACTATTTGATTGGCTAAATGAGTTCTGCAAGCCAGTATCTGGCATCCATGGTAACAATGTATGTCTCTGGTTCCACAATAGGATTGTTATGCTAGGAAATGTGTGGGAAGGTCCACCAGTCCAGAAAGGACATGATTTCCTGGGCTACTGAAACTGCAATGTAGATAGGAAAGAATGCTTGCAGGAAGAGACAGAAGAAACCTCTGGAACAGTCACAAACAGTATTGCCCAGGTCAGCAAATCTTTGCAAGAAACTAGCATTTTAATTGGCTTTTTTTCTGGATGACTGTTATAAAGCCATGTTGCTGGAGAAATATTACGTGTTTGCTGTTCTAAAATGCTTGTCATCTTGAATATGCCTAAATGGGAATGTTGTGGAGAAAGGGATATACAGATATATATACATATGCATGTACCCTTCTCTTCCTGGGAGCTGCTATCAGAACCACTATCACTTCAGTGAATTCACTGAGTAAGATAGCAAGGCCAAATGGTAATGCTCTCTACTGACAGCAGTTTGCACCATAAAAGAAAAAGAGGTGTTTTCTATGGGAAGACTGTATTGAGATGTGGAGATATACTTCCCACAGGTCTATGGTGTAACCCTAAGATATGGCCAACAGGATAGTCTTCAGAGTTTTTATCATGAAGAGTGATTTTCTCACTGGATTTGTTCAGCAGTTCAGGTCTAGAATAGCACTATTTCCTCCAGAGTTCTTGGAGATTAGGTAGAAAGCAGAATAAGAATACCAGATGCTTTCCTTTTGGGATAGACTCCCTTTCCCTAAAATTCAAGAGATGCGCAATAGTCTCTATAATTAGAGAGTATGTGGTTGGATTTGAGCTGAGGCAGACAAAAAATGCTTCAAGGAAGTCTGAAGAACTCTCTAGCATATCCCTTGCTCAAAACTTTCATCATTCATCTGCTTGAGGTGGTAATCACACCTCAAGAAATTTAAGTCTACTCCCCAGCTGACACAGCTGCACCGACAAATGGAAAAAACAATTTTCAAAGAGTCCTACTTTTTGGGGGGGTGGACAGTTTGTTAACACCAGCCCTGGTTCTTCCTGCTCTATTGTAATTCCAGTGTCCTCTGGAGAACAAACCATCACATCAACATCTTACTGAGTCTACTAAAATAAAATGACTATTTCACTTTGTTATAAGATCTGTAAGCCCTCTTCTGTCTGCATGAAGTTCAGGATTTATTTTCCTTATCTACAGCTTCAAACATGACATGCTTAAAGGATGATCTAAAGAGCTTTCCCCCTGCTCTAGATAGAGGAGAATAACAGAGGCATAGTCTGTATGTCCTCTTTTTAGGAGCTAATTCATAGATGTTGTCCCATGGTCACCATGTTCCTAGCCATTGACCTGGATTTAAAATGTAAGAAGTCCAAGGAAGCATCAGAGATGAAGATGCTACAGAGATCCTGTGCAGTACTATTCTGACATTGTTTGGTCTGATCGAGAGATCTCATAGAGGATATCAGTTCAAGCCCAAATGGGCTGGGTAAGTTCAGCTGTAGCTCAGATGGATGCCAAAGCTGCTTTAGTACCGAAGAGAGAAGGTTCCACACTACATTTTCAAAACCTCCTCTAAAAGAAAATGCCTTGATTGCACCCCAAAGAAAGTTTGTCTAATTTCTTGACTTTACTGATGCTCTAGGATGGCCTTTTTTCTTGGCATTACTCCATCTGACTCCAATTTTTTAAAAAAAACTAGTCTGGGACATCTTTCTTCTCAACTGAAGAAACTGCGGGATGGGGGTGGAAGTATAGACTTCTTTCTTTCTTTCTTTTTGCTGGATGGTGTCAAGGTTCCTTCCCCACTCTGAACTTTAGGGTACAGATGTGGGGACCTGCATGAAAACCTCCTAAGCTTACTTTTACCAGCTTAGGTTAAAACTTCCCCAAGGTACAAACTATTTTACCTTTTGCCCTTGGACTTCCACTGCCACCACCAAACGTCTAACCGGGTTTATTATTGGGAAAGAGCCGTTTGGAAACATCTTACCCCCCAAAATCCTCACCAAAACCTTGCACCCCCCTTCCTGGGGAAGGTTTGATAAAAATCCTCACCAATTTGCATAGGTGACCACAGACCCAAACCCTTGGATCTTAAGAACAATGAAAAGAAGCATTTAGTTTCTTACAAGAAGAATTTTAATAGAAGAAAAAGTAAAAAGAATCATCTCTGTAAAATCAGGATGGTAAATACCTTACAGGGTAATTAGATTCAAAACATAGAGAATCCCTCTAGGCAAAACCTTAAGTTACAAAAAGCCACAAAGACAGGAATATCCATTCTATTCAACACATTCTCAGCCATTTAAAAAAATCATAATCTAACGCATATCTAGCTAGATTACTTACTGAGTTCTAAGACTCCATTCCTGTTCTGTCCCCGGCAAAAGCATCACACAGACAGAGAAAGAGAGAGCGAACTTTGTTTCTCCCTCCCCCCCAGCTTTTGAAAGTATCTTGTCTCCTCATTGGTCATTTTGGTGAGGTGCCAGCAAGGTTATCCTAGTTTCTTAACCCTTTACAAGTGAAAAGATTTTTCCTCTAGCCAGGAGGGATTTTAAAGGTGTTTACCTTTCCCTTTATATTTATGACCGATGGAGTCACCCATCACTGACAAGCATCCTGCCTCCAGAGCTGCAAAAACAGAGGAAAGCACTGGAATGGTGAAAAAGGCCAAATACGAGAATGTATGAACTATAAAGTTATTTGAATCTTTACCTACATTACCGTATAATTTCCGTGCTTTTAATGTTTTAACCAACATTCTCAAAATTTATTTTAATGTTTAATTAATGGAGGAATCTTAAATTTATTTAATATTCATATTACTTTAGCACATACGACACATTCCTTTGCCCAGATGAGCTTAAAGGCTAATATCATTGATATTAAGAGGAGGTGGAAGAGAAGTACGGTGGGATTAGATACAATGAATTTATGCAATTTTTACACACAGTTGCAATTAAAATAAATCAGTGACATCTGTTCCCTGTCCATTTGTCTCTCCACCTACCCATCATTAATTAGTTGATTTTTGTATAGGTATTGCTGCATAGGTGACTCTTGAGATTAAAAAGTCAAAAAAATTTGTTAGCAAATTACATTATTGTGCACTTCTACAGTACCTTTCATTAGAGGATAGCAAGTATTTTATAAACATTCATAAACTTAGTCTCTCAAAGCAATGTGTAATAGGTATTCAGATAATAGACTATACCAAAAAGTCAAAATGCAGTCCAATCCCAGAGTGTAATGAAATCCCTGGATAAACAAATGATGGGGCTTTTCTACATGGTGGTAATGCAGTCTATAGGCATGTGATTTCTAAACCTCACTAACTTGTTGTGCATTTATTGGTCCATATAGATCATGCTGTTAAAGTGCACTAGGGAACATTTAGAGCTGGTCTACACTACCGCGGTAAATCAATCTAAACTACACTACTTCAGTTACACGAATAACATAACTGAAGTTGATGTAGCTAGATCCACTTATTGAGGGTCTACACTGTGCTATGTCAATGGGAGAAGCTCTCCTGCGAACTTACCTTACGCTTTTCGGGGAGGTCGGGCACAGAAATTGACGGGAGAGTGCTCTGCCATCGATTTAGCACATCTTCACCAGAGCTGCTAGATCGATGCCGCTGAATCGATTGCAGCAGCGCTGATTCAGCTCTGTAGTGCAGACATGGCTGAGTGTGCACAACAGGGTCTACATAGATCATTTAATGTGTAACGCATTAGTGCACCTCACAAACTACACACCCATACTGAGCATTATCCCACAGTGTAGACAAGCCCTTAGTTATGCCCTCAGAGTTATGTACTCTCCATTGTGGTTCAGATTCTTCAGCCAGAGCACAATGAAAAGGCTCTGAATGACAAAACCAAAAAAAAAAAAAAAAACCACCATGAGCTTCAAATACTATACTTAGGTTTCCCATCCTAAGAAAATGAGGCTGGCTGTCTCTGAAGACAGGCCAGGGAACGCCAGAGTGCAGCCCCCTCAAAGGTCATCAGTCTGCAAAGCCATTTAGCTTCACTGTCCTCCAGTGCTAGGGAAGCTAAAACAGCCTTTGAAATTGGTCAGCACCAATTGCAAGCCAGGAAACCGGTGATGAAGGTTTTGAGAAGTCAGTACTTTAGGATAGGGCTGAAGAATACAAAAACCCCAAAACTGCTAGCCAGCTCTCTCAATGTTCTTTTCTCAGCACCCAAAGACCTTTGGAAAATGGAAGGTATTGGATAGGTCTCATTTTTGAGATGAGTACCTGCAACTCCCATCAAAGTTAAAGGGAGATGCAGTTGCTCCTCACCTCTGAAAAAAAATCGGACCCTAAAGTTAACAGTTGTACTTTTGGTTTTCATTCTTCTCTGGTTAACCTTTTCCAGGAATTACTCACCCTGTGATGGCCATCTAAGCTACCATGAGTTGTAAGAAGGAAATGATGTGGCTTTGTTAAGAACTGCTAAAGAATTTTTTAGGGGAAATAAATCCCTGTACTGAAAGTAATGGAAAAGTGAACAAATAAATAGACAGCATACAGATGTCACAAGCTACAGGGAGTTTAGAGAACAAAAAATGATTTATAAAGAAATATTAATAGAACTGTGTGTGTGTGTGTGTGTGTATAGCGAGAGAGAGAGGGAGCACAACTGGCAAAACGAAGGGCTAGGATAACTACAAGTAACTAGTGAAAGAGTGTAAACTGGGATTGTTTAGAATGGTCTAAAAGGGTATACTGTAGGTAGGAGTAACAGGATAAAATTAAGCAAAGGAAACATTAAGCAGAATATCGGGCAAAAAATCTTAATAGTAAGAATCTACTCCACTGTGGAAGCTATGGAAGTTTCATCAATTGTGTTATTAAAAACTGGATAAAACAAAATCCTGAAAAATATTCTACATGAAACAGGGAAGATGGACAAAATCAAATAGCTCTATTTCCATCTCTAATTTCTTTGATCTATATAGTCTCCCTCATAGCGTATCTTCTATTCAAGATGGCAGTATATCACAAAATAATTTTGATAAGAACATACTGTGATTTTGTAAGGGGATTATGATCACACTTGTATCAAACAAGAAGTGGAGAAACTGGATTATAATGTAAAATTTATTCAACAACAAATCTGATACCAAAAATACCATTTTGTATACATTTTCAAGTTAACATTAGTAAGAAAGGCTTTATTTCAAAAGTGTATCTTTATACACTGATTCTCTAAAGTTACCCCAAGATTTGCAAGGTTGGTTTTTTTTAGACTGTCAGACTTCTTTTTAACTGGACACAATCAGTCCACATTTCAGAAAACAAATTACATAGCTTCAGATACTACAGCTGCTACTCAGTTCCTCAGACAAATTTTGTGATTAAGAATTTTTTTCCTCCCTTACTGTTGTGTGAAAGCCACAGAAACAAATGGGGAAAATGGCTCACTATATAGTGATAATGATTATATGCAATATGCTCTCAAATGTATACAGTAAACAAAACAGAAAAAAATGGATTTCTTTCTCTCGTCGTTCAGTTATAAAATAGGTGTTACTTGTCACAATAGTAGGTGTGACATTCTCTAGGTACAATCTGGACTGTTCAACAGCTGTGTCCCATTATTCTTTAGTCTAAGGTGCTTTTACACTGCTTTGCTGTAAGAGCCGCCACTCCCTAGTTCTGCTCATTTGCAGACATTAGCACAAAACTTGATCCAAACTATACAGTATTGAGTTCTACTAGTTAGCCACTCATGAATTACATCCGGGGCAACACCAGCAAATTCTTAGTTACAGCCTTGTTCCCCAGAAATGTGCATCTTGTATTGCTCAGTACCCTCCTGAACAGTACAAGCTCATAGAAAGTCTGTCATCTCATCAAAGGAAAATGTGTATGCACCAGCTTTGTTATCTCAAGCAGAGGTCCCCAAACATTTCAATCTAAACACACACTGGGTATAGATAAAACAAGTTTATTAACTACAGAAAGATAGATTTTAAGTGATTACAAGTAATAAGGCATAAAACTAAAAATTGGTTACAAAGAAAAGATAAACATGAAAGCTAATACCTAACTGACGAAGCTAAGTATAATTAAAAATGAGGTCTGTATCACCAGAAGCTGCAGTAAATTTCAAAGGCTGGGTCTCCTTCCAGCCTGGGACTCCTCCCCCAGTTCAGAGTCCTTCAGGTGTTCGTTGATATCATGAGCAGAGAGACGGGAAGAGAGGAGGTGAAGGCCACAGTTTTTATACCCCTCTCCCCACTTTGAGGATTACCCTAGCTTGGGTGGAGGTGACAAGCAGTCTCTTGTGTAAGTGAGGTTTGGATCATCCCAGTGATGAAATGTATATTTCTTGTTTATCCTTTCTCCCGTGCTGGGTGTTGGTCTGTCCTTTGTTGTCTCTGAGGAACTAATTATGGGCATTCCCCAGAATTATGACATACTTTAATAACATCTTACAGTTAAATCCCATATCTTTACACACCGTGTTACACACATTTTGACAGGACAATGATGTTCAGCAGATTATGAGTTTTCAAATGATACCTCATAAGGCATACTTTGTACAAAATACATCAAATTTTATTAAAGTGGTGAACATGGGGTACAGGATGTCACAGTATAAAAATATTTTTTCAGACAGAAATGTGATTTTTAAATTAAGATTGTTCCTTTCTGTTGCAAATAAAACAAGTGACTATCACACTAGCTAATTTAAACTGTATATTAGATATAAATATGCCTATTATGTAAAAAAGCTGAGAGGCCAAAAAGAGCTACATCTGTTTCAGTGATGATGTCAAGGTAACCCCTTCCTCCGATGTATGTGTTGTGATATCAGCATTTGGAGTTAGTTGCACAGAAATCAGCTGGTGTACCTATTCCCTATAGATATGGTTTGATTTCTATATTTGGGGGACTAGAGGGTCTTAATACTATTAATAATAGGTATAGGTCTAACTTCTGGATTTACCAACTGTTAGTAGTACTGAAATTACTATGTACTTGAAATCACAAATAGAGTTTAAGTTCATCACCCTTAATTTTTTATTTTAACTTAATTATTTGACATCTTTACCAGCTACCACTTAAAAATCAACATTAGCATAAAAACAAATCCTTGAATAAACAGAACTGAGCACTTTCATGTAACTATGAATCACGTCTCTCTGGTTTTAGAGCTAAATAAACATTGTCTTAATATAGAAATACTATATTTATCTTTTAGGGCTACATAAACAGTGTCTTAATATAGAAATACTGTATTTACCTTAATGTAGATGCAATTGTCTTTCCCTTCGATTAGCGTAAATGTCCACAATGTTCTCTGGAATCAGCTTTGCAGTTAAACCAGCTTCTAAGTGAAGAAAATCTTTCTTCTCCCATGGTTGAATACAACCAGTTTCTAATCTGTCTCATTGCAGAAAAGCTTTCTTCCAATGTGGCCATCCTGACTGGCAATGTGAGAGCTAACTGAATGAGTTTGTAATAGTTTTGGTACATAATCTGAGACATTTCTTCTTGAAGTATTTGAAAAGTAACAGGAGATTCCGTACTGGTAAAAATGTCCATTTCTCCAGCTGCAAGGTGAGGATTTACGTTGAGTAGGTCTGCATATTTCTGCAAGAGTGGATGAATGCCAATTCTATCAAAACTTATGAGTGAGCCACATGCCTCAGCAATTTCCATTGATTCTTTTGAGAATCGTCTCTCTAACTCTGCAATTATGCCATCCAAAACAGGAAGGTTCAACTGCTGATGCCACCTGCTGTTTTTTCAGACACAGTTACAGTCTTGGTGGTTTCTGATACATTTGTTGCCTCTTCTACACACTTTCTTTGACCCAAAGTTATTGGGACACTGAAGTCCATAAGAGCTGCCGAGGCTTTTACTACTTTTTTTCTTTTTGGTGAATGAAGTGAGTCTTCATCTGATACTGCAATGTTATGGTCTTAACAGAACTCCATTATTTTTTTCCACGTATCATTCCAGCCTTCTTCATTTCTGCATTTCTCAAAGTAATTTTCGTTTTCTCTATGATAGGGAAGCTCTTGAAACTGTGGTATCGATGCCTTGAAGTCCTTTGTGAGCAAAATGAACAACTTTCATAAAATGTTGAAAGATAATTAAGCATGCAATGAATGAAACTCTAGTTATGTGATAATAAAGGCCATTTGCCTCCACAGACCACTTTTCGCCTTGTTCACTCAGATCTTTTAGACACCTGCATGATGGCAGTGTACTGTGTTTTTACTGCAAACACACTTCTCCACTTACATGCTCAGTGCATATCAGTGGGCTGCACAATCTCTTGATGCTTGAGACCCAAAGCTGTCTGCACGTCAAACATCTGATGGTTGGTTGGCTCCACAAACACTGAACGCAATTTCTCAAGTACATTTAGAAAGACCACAGCACTACAATTTACTTTATAGTACACCATGAGGACGAGGTTGAATTTGTGTGCCATGCAATCAGATGGTCTTTCTTCATTCACTGCTGAACCCCAGCAATGTATCCTGACATCACAGAAGCACCATCGTAAGATTGAACTACTATCGGCACGTTCTGCAATCTGCTTCAAAGCTGTCTTTATGGCAATATGAATGACATTTGCATTTCAGGAAGACAAGTAATTGATTAAGCACAGGAAACTTTCTTTAATCTCTAGATTTTCTGAGTATCTGATATGAACTGGAAGCTGCTCTGTCTTAAATGACCTGGCCTAATGTACAATTACAAAAAAAAAAATAAAGGTCTTATTCACTACCTGTATAATTTATTTGCAAACCAAATCTGCAGTACTTTATTTTGAAATTCAGGGCTTGTGTAATTAAATTAACTTGCCTGCAGTTTCTTGAAAGTTTCATCATACTTTGAAAAGAAATCACAACATTCATGGAAATTCTCTTTCAATTTAGATTCCTTTCCCTTATCGTGACCTTGAAATGGTAAACCACGTTTCAAAAGTAATTTGACAATATCACAAACCTTAGTAAGGTAATCCCAGTTTCTCTCATTGGTACTTTTATGACTTGCTGAAAGCTTCACTGCTACTGATCCAGTTCCTTTGCTATGTTTGAAGCATTGCCACTTTTCCATACATTTCACATGAACCTGGGAAACAGCATGTTTAGACAATTTTTCAGAGATTGTCATCCAATCCCTCACACCCTTTTTGATGAAGGTATCATCCACATAGGCTGTTTCAGAGTGGAAGTGATAGCAGGGAAAGCAGAATATAACATCTTGTTGAACAGAATATTCATCCCAAGGAAATGTACTGTAATAGAAAACTGGAAAAGAACTATTGTGTTTCCCAAACATTCTCCTTGGAAAATCAGACAGATGTGGTTGATTAGGCCCATAGCTTTTTCTCCAAGATCTGTAGGAACAGTTACGCTTCTCACATCATACTTCAGTCGTATCTATGCTGACAGAACCTGTACTCACTGCATGCAAACATTTGAGATCCGTTTGTTCTGCTTGCAATGATAAGGAGTTCAGACTCTGTAAGGATACAGCCTTTTCCTGTAGCCATATTGTAAGGCCTTTGCCTGCACCCATATTAAGAGAGCAGCAGCCATGAGCTAAGAAGCAGGAAGTCACATCCTCACATTCCATCTAAACTACATTAAAGCAATGTAATATCAGGCTGTTAAGAAGCCAATATCTTGCTTTTAAGGTAATAGCACCCACTATCACCAAATAAAGAAACAGATCTTAAGATGGTTAAAGAAAACTTAGTTTGATAACATTCTGTCTGGCAAGAAATCACTTAACAATAGTTGTGGTTGTGAAATCCTCGTTTCTTTATTTGTTTTATCTTTATGGTCCCTACTTCTCTATTGTTTGTCTGTATGATCTGTCTGGTTCTTTGATTGTTTCTGTCTGTTACATAATATACGCCTAGCAAAATTAATTATGTAAGGTGGTGGGATGATTAGGTTAGAGAATTTTGTTACAATATGTTAGGATTGGTTAGTAAAATTTTAGTAAAATGACTGGTTAAGGTACAGCTAAGCAGGACTCAGGTTTTACTATATAAACTGGGGTCCAAAAGGAAGTTTTTTGGGAACCAACTCCAGGACACAGCCCAAAGATCAGAGCTGCCAGACCTCAACATCCTGCCAATGACTTCAGGCAGAAACTGGAGTCAGTCCGTCCGTGTCGCCCCCCCCCCCCCCCCATATGACCTGATCCTGATTGGCCATCAAGAAAAGTTCATCCGTCTTATTGGGAGTGGTGAGCATTGTATGTGTAACGTGTGCATTTTGTTTTGGTGACTGTTAATAAATAGAGGTTAAGTACGATATTACTGTGTAAGGCTCTTTCACTGGTAAAAGACCCTGTAAACCCGCAAAAAATTAAGCCCTGAGTCCACGTGAAATGGGTGTTTACCTGGAGCTCGGAGTAGAGCCTGGAACCCAGAATAGAGCCCGGAGCCCACAGAGGGGTTAAGTTAGGTGCCTTTCACCTCAAGCCCAAGAAACTGGGAAAGAGTGCGGGTGCCTAAATTAACCGGGTTACGCCTGGAGCCCTAGGAACTAGGTAGACGTCGAAGCCTTGTGCCCTAGGAACTAGGTAGAGATTGGATGTCCTAGAGTGTGCAAGTGACAACGAATTTGTGCAGGTAACAACCCGAATCAGGCAGTGGCAGGGCCCAGTCTGGAGGTGTTGTAAAATCCTGCAGTGAATCAGCCACTGATGGTTCAAGAGTCACTTGTCAGAAAAATCTTCCGAATATCCATTTTAGCTTGTCTCAGTTTTAGATAGGTCCATTTAATTATTTGATTCTAAGTTAAAACTTTAAAAGGTTAATTTCAACATTTTATTAGTGTTTACTGAATAAGCTGAACTAGGGTGTTCAACTTTCACTCAAAAGTGATTGCTCCCTTTGTGATCCATGACTTTTGTTTGCATATTATATAAAAACTTCACGCACGGCTATGTGGTGTGGTGTGCTATGTGAGACAAAAAGCACTTAACAGAAAATTTAATGTTTCATCAGTGCCTTTTACATGCAACTCTTGCTGGAGTGTCACTTTGATGTGATTCCTTTTTTCCCTCCCGAAACTTCAGCCATGCTTCAGCTGGTTGTATGCATGCCTCATTTATACATCTGTCTTTCTTTCATTGCATGTTGGTTCCTCCCAAACTTCAGAGTACAGGCAATGCTGTATTTATTGCAAGAAGAAACAATGTTCACAGAAGTGATAAACTGCTAATGAAAAAATAAATCTCATTTTGTATGCTACATGTACGTAAATTCAGATGGAACTACTCAGAATTCACAAGAGAAAACTAGCAAAACAGTGTTGGGGGCGGGCACTTGCACCCAAGATGAGGATGATAAGTGCCTTTCTCTAATCAGACAGGCAGTGATTGGGGGAGGAGGAGTCCTCTTCATTGTACTTCCCTGATGGTCACATGCCTGGAGGAGCTTCACCCGCCTTTGGACACACTTCACCCACATAAGCCCCGGAGTTCACCCAGCTATGTTCTGAGCAGTGCCTACGTGGGGGAGGAAGCCCCTGGAGACATGACTCCCCTCCCCTTCTGCCACATGCTGATGGGACTCGGCTGCAGTGGGCAGATCCCATGAGCATCATTGCCAAGGAGGGAGTGCTTCTGGCATGCTTTAGAGCAGTGGTCACCAACTAGTAGATCGCGATCGACTAGTCAATCCAGGAGCCTCTGACAGCTGATTGCAATCTCTGGCCATTAAAAGTCTGGTGGCACAGCGGGGCTAAGGCAGGCTTCCTGCCTGCCCTGGCCCCGCGCCACTCCTGAAAACAGCCAGCACACCCCTGCAGGCTGTGGGGTTAGAGGGGAGAGCAGGGGTCTCCGTGCACTGCTCTTGCCTGCAAGCACCGCCCCTGCAGCTCCCATTGGCCGGGAACGGGAAACTGCAACCAATGGGTGCTGCGAGGGTGGTGCCTGCAGGGAAGGGGCAGCGCATGACGCCAAGTTCCCCCCCCCGACGGCCCGTAGGGGCGTGCTGGCTGTTTATGGGAGTGGTGCAGGGCCACAGCAGGCAGGCAGCCTGCCTTAGCCCTGCTGCACTGCCGACTGGGAGCCGCCCAAGGTAAGTGCCGCTCGGCGGGAGCCCTCAATCCTCCTGCACCCCGGTTCTGAGCCCTTCCCAGAGCCAGCACCCTAAACCCCCTCCTGCATTCCAACCCCCTGCCCCAGCCCTGAGCTCTCTTCTGGAGCCAGCACCCCATACCCCCTCCTGCACCCCAACGCCCTGCCCCAGCCCTGAGACCCCTCCCGCACCCCAACACTCTTCCCCAGCCCGGAGTCCCTTCCTGCACCCAAAATCCATGCCCCAGGCTCAGCCTGGAGCCCCTTCCCAGACTCCGAACTCCTCAGCCCCAGCCCAGAGCCTGCACCCTAGCCCCAGCCCACAAAGTGTAAAGCGCTCACTTTATATTATTTTTTATTACAAATAGTTGTACTGTAAAAATGATAAAAGAAATAGTATTTTTCAATTCACTTCATACAAATACTGGAGTGAACTCTCTTGGTCATGAAAGTGCAACTTACCAAAAAAATCTTCATTTGTAACATGACTGCATTCAAAAACAAAACAATGTAAAACTTTAGAGCCTACTCAGTCCTACTTCATGTTCAGCCAATCTCTAAGACAAACAGGTTTGTTTATATTTACGGGAGATAATGCTGCCCTCTTCTTATTCACAATGTCACCTGAAAGTGAAAACAGGCATTCACATGACACTTTTGTAGCCGGTATTGCAGGGTATTTACGGGCCAGATATCCTAAACATTCGTATGCCCCTTCATGCTTGGGTCACCATTCCGGAGGACATGCTTCCATGCTGATGACGCTCGTTAAAAAAATAATGCGTTAATCAAATTTGTGACTCAACTCCTTGGGGGAGAATTGTATGTCTCCTGCTCTGTGTTTTACCCACATTCTGCCATATATTTCATGTTATAGCAGTCTTGGATGATGACTCAGCAGATGTTGTTCATTTTAAGAACACTTTCACTACAGATTTGACAAAACACAATGAAGGTACCAATGTGAGATTTCTAAAGATAGCTACAGCACTTGACCCCAACATTTAAGAATCTGACGTGCCTTTCAAAATCTGAGAGGGATGAGGTGTGGAGTATGTTTCAGAAGTCTTAAAAGAGCAACACTCCAAAACTACAGAACCCGAACCACCAAAAAAGAAAATCAACCTCCTGCTGGTGGCATCTGACTCAGATGATGAAAATGAATGTGCATCAGCCCGCTTTGGATTGTATCGAGCAGAACCCATCATCAACATGGACGCATGTCCTCTGGCATGGCGGACAAAGCACAAAGGGATATCATTAGCGCATTTGGCACATGCGTATCTTGCAATGCCAGCTCCAACAGTGGCATGTGAATGCCTGTTCTCACTGTCAGGTGATATTGTAAACAAGCAGACAGCATTATCTCCTACAAAAGTAAACAAACTCGTTTGTCTGAGTAATTGGCTGAACAAGAAGTAGGAGCGAGTGGACTTGTAGGCTGTAAAGTTTTACATTGTTTTATTTCTGAGTGCAGGTTTTTTTTTTTTTGGTACTTAATTCTACATTTGTAAATTCAACTTTCATGATAAAGAGATTGCACTACTACAGTACTTGTATTAGGTGAATTGAAAAATACTGTTTCTTTTGTTTCTTTTTTACAGTGCAAATATCTAATAAAATAATATAAAGTGAGCACTGTACACACTTTGTATTCTGTGTTGTAATTTAAATGAATATTGGAAAATGCAGAAAACATATAAAATATTTAAATAAATGGTAATCTATTATTGTTTAATCACACAGTTTTTTAATTGCGCGATTTATCGCTTGACAGCTCTATTAGAAAGTTTGATACCACAATCGAAAGACATAGACTGATCTACAAGGACCTATATCCTTTCCTTCCACCATTTGGCTATCGCCTCTTTCTTTCTTTGATGCCTGAACTAGAACTGCTGTTACACAAGGGTTATTCAGTTCAATTTCAGTCCTTGCCAACTCCTCCATTCCTGTCCCTTTTCAGATATTCCTCTCACAAGATACTACTAAAGCAAGAGGCAGATATCCTTCTACAACGTGGTGCAATGGAGACGGTACCCTCTTCTCCCCAACAACAATGGGTTTTACTACTATTAATTCCTTATCCCAAAACAGAAAGGAGGATGGTGTCCCATTCTAGATATCAGATGACTCAACACATTCATCCATCACTTTAGGGTCAAGGCTGGTCTCTCTAGCATTCATAATTCCTTTCCTAGATCCCCCAAGATTCGTTCAGAACTCTTGACTTAAGGATGCTTGCTTCCATCTGTCCAGCCACCCACCTCACAAAGTACCGGTACTTATTTTATTGTGGCACACAGGTATTATTAGTTCAGTGTGGTACTGTTCAGTCTTTCCAAAGCACCAAGTGTTTTTTCCAAATGCCTGTTCTTCATTGCAGCTCCTCTGTAAGGTCCCTGATTGACTCTATGGACTCCACATTCACCCATACCTCAGCAATTAGCTGATTTGAGGCATATCTACAAAATAGGTCACTGATGCAGTATAACTGGTTCGCCACCTCTTCTTGGTTGGCCTCAGAATCAATCAAGACACATCCACTCTCACTCCCACTCAAACAATAAAATTAACTTCTCAGCTTGGGGTCAGCAAGAGCTTATTTCCCAGAGGCCAGATTTTGTACCACACTCCACCAATTCTCAAATATACGTATCTAGGGCCCTACCAAATTCATGGCCATGAAAAATGCATCATGGACCATGAAATCTGATTTCCCCTGTGAAATCTGGCTATTGTAGGGGAGACTATTTCACAGAGCTGGGCGACCAGAGAGCAGTGGCTGCTGGCCAGGAGCTCAGTTCTGAAGGCTGTGGTCCCCACCAGCAGCAATGCAGAAGTGAGGGTGGGATGGTAAGGGGGGGGTCATCAATTTTCTGGGGGAGGGCAGGGCTGGCCTTACAGGTGGGTGACCAGGGCGCCATAGTCAGGGGGGTGCTGTGGTCAACCCCCTCTACACACAGCCAGTCCAAGGCCCCTTTAACTACCAAGCACTGGGTTTGAGGGCAGGGCTGAGGGCGCCCCAGCTAGGGCCACTAGCTGCTAGTCCTGGACAGGTTGGGGAGGGCTAGGACTTCCTCTTCCTCTGCACGGGCTGCTCCCTTGGCTGGGTCAGACCCATCTCCGGGAACCTCCCTCAGCTGCAGGAAGCTCCACCACGGCAGGCTGGGAGTCCAGCTCTGAAGGCAGTGCTGCCTCCACCAGCAGTGAAACCTCATTTCTGCCTTGCTGCTGGCGGTGGAACTGCATTCAGAGCTGGGCACCCGGCCAGCTGCTGCCCTCCGGTTGGCCAGCTCTGAAGGCAGCAGCACACAAGTAAGGGTGGCAATGCCATGATCCCCCTACAAGATCCTTGTGACACCCCCATGACCCCTTTTTGACTCGGGTCCCTCACGGTTACTATACTGTGAAATTTCAGAGTTAAATATCTGAAACCATGAAATTTATGATTTTTAAAATCCTATGACCATGAAATTGACCAAAACAGGTTGTGAATTTGGTAGGGCCCTATATATATTCAACCAAGGACTTTGGTGACGTCCCATCTCAGGCTGTTGGACCACATAGCTATCTGCATCTTTGATGCCATGTGCCAGACTTCACCTTCAACCTCTTATGGGGCAGTTAAAATCAGTTTATCAAGAAAACACAGCATGAATTTACAGGATGCAGTTTCCTCAGAAGCCTTATCCTCTCTTCTCTGGTGGAACGACACATGAAAAATATGTCAAGGCATCCTATTCACTTCACCCATCTCCTATCACGACTCCTGTAATGGGTGTCGCTAAAAAGGGATGGGGAACACACCCAGACCACCTTCAGACATTAGGTCTCTGGTTCTTTAACAGACTCATCTACATATAAATGTTCTAGATCTTATAGCCATACATTTACCATGTAGAGCGTTCTTACCCCCCCCTCCAAAGGGCAACAATTCAAGTCCTGACAGACAACACGACAGTGCTGCTCTATGTCAAGAGACAAGGGGAAGTGAGATCATCTTCCTCTCCATCAGGACTATTTGTGACTGGTATATTCAACATCAGATCAATCTCATAGCTGTACATATACCAGGCTTTCAGAATCACTTAGCAGATCAACTCAGCAGAAAGTGCTCATTTAGTCAAGACTGGGTTTGTAGAGATTCATTGAAATCAATGGGAGTCAGAAGCCTAAATACCTTTGAAGATCTGGATCTCAGTCAAGTCTTCCTAAAAGAGGGTGTTCCTACAAGAGACATTTTTGCCACCAACCTGGAGAAGTATCAAGTTTTAATCCCACCAAGGCATAAACCCAGGCTCATTTTTGGATACATTTATGATCCAGTGGAACAGAAACCTGATGTCTACTCCTATCAATTCCATTAATTTCCAGAATCCTCAGAAAAGTATGACAGGACAAAGCCCCATTAATACTGTCAGCACCAGCATGGGCACATTAGTTCTGGTACAGAGAATTGATGCATCTATAAATTCAGCTGCCCATTACTCTTCCAGATTTCTGGACATTGTTTGAGAATCATGGTGTAATCCTACACCCTGGCCCATAGGCACTGACTTCCTGATTTCCCAGGGGATGCTCGACCCCCTCTCCATCCCAGGCCCCACCCCACTCCACCCCTTCCCGCCCTCTCCCCCAAGGGCACCCCATAGACAACTGGTGCCTCCCCATACTGGGGGGCCATGATCTAAGGGGGAGGTCACATGTCCCCCTGGGCCAGCCCCCCCGCACCACTGCACTCTCCCCGCTGCATGTTACCTGCGGGGGGATGCTCTGTCCTCCAACTGCACCTTCCCCACCCCACCCCCGGCACATTCTGCCACTCTCCCCGGAGGGAGGAAACCCAGGCAGGGAGTGGGAGGGAGCCACTTCTAACACCAGCCTCTCCTGGTTGCTGCTCTACTGCCCAACAGCTGTCTGAAAGAGCCTGGCTGGGGAGAGGTGGCTTCCATTCCCTGCCCAGGCTTGGCTGCCAGGGATAAGTGAGCCAGAAACTTGCTAGGAGGGGGTGAGGGCGCTCCGGCTCACCCACCCCCAGTCCCCAGCACATGAGCCAGGAGCAGAATCTGCCTCCCCAGCCAGGCTCTCTCAGGCAGCCGCCAGTCCACCACGCTGCAGAGTAGCATCCCAAAGGGGCTGATCCCACCCCTTCCACTCCCTGGCATCTGGGGCATGTGTTGCCCAGCACTGCCCCCACGCCATTGTGTCCCCTCGCCCTCCAGCGCCGCCTGCAAGCTGCCAAACAGCTGATTGCGGGGGGTGGGAGGTGCTGGGGGGGGAGGGAGAGGAATTGATTGGTGGAGCCCACCGGCGGTGGGAGGCACTGGAGGGGATGAGGAGGGGCCCGCCAGTGGGTGCTGAGCACCCACTATTTTTTTCTGTGGGAGCTCTAGCCCTGGAGCACCCACAGTTAGTTAGTGCCTATGCCTAGGCCCATCACCCGCACATCTGACAGCACAGATGCTAGCTGCTTAAGTGCAGTACGCAGGAGTCATTCTAGAGAGGTGCAAGATATTTTGACTCAGAGCAAAAAGTCTTTTACAAGGCTAACTGATATAGCCAAATGGCAAGATCTTTCATTTTGGGCTGCTCAGCAACAACTTCAATAGTTGGAGACATCTGTTCCTGTTATTCTGGATTATTTTATTTTTCTTGAAATGCTGAGGATTTTCCATCAGATCAGAGAGGGTATATTTAGCTGTAATACATGCCTATCACCATCCAATTTGGGATCACACAGTATTTTTGCACCCACATCTTTTAAATTTCTGAAGTATCTGATCCACATTTCCACTAGAAATATAACCCTGTCACGCTCAATTTGATGTTCCTGGCCCTCAGAGAAACCCAATTTGTGTCTATAGCACTATGTTCCTTTTATCATCTCACATAGCTAGTAGGTCTTGTTCACACCCTCACGGTCATACTGATTATCATTTTTGGGGTCCAGAAGGAATTTTCTCCCAATTCAGATTGACAGGGACTTTTTTTTTTGTGTGTGCACATTCCTCTGCAGCATGGGGTGTTAGTCACTTGCTAGGATCATCTGGGTACATCTCACCAAATCAATTCCCTGCCACTGCAGGGGTTGCAAGCATTGGTGCACCTCAGTCCTTCCTGTTTTCTGCCTGTAGCACAAATAGTCTCCTGAAGGGTATAGTACCTGAGTCTAATCCAGGCTATTTGGCTCAATTCAAAGGTAGCTGGGTTAGTGGCCTGTGCCACGCAGGTCAGACTAGATCTGTTGGCCCCCTCTTGCTTTACACTCTACTATCAAGAAAACATTTTTGTTGGTTTCTCTAAGAATGAGTGAGATTGAAGTATAATGGCAGGTTTCTCTTATGCTATATTTCATGAAGACAAGGTGATTCTAAGACCTCACTCAGAGTTCTTATTCAGTGAGCTCAGACTTTCATCTGATCGGTATATACACCTAATGTTCTTTCCCAAACTTCTTTTGACTCCTACAGAAGCAAAACGCCATATGCCTGACTTGTTGAAAAGACTCTCTTACTACCTACATAGAACTACCTTCACAGAACCAGACCCTTCCAAAAGTCACCTTGGACACATATAGTGTTTAGGGACAGGTCTAGAGCAGTGGATCCCAAACTTGTTCCACTGCTGGTGCAGGGAAAGGCCCTGGCAGGCCAGGCCAGTTTGTTTACCTGCCGCATCCGCAGGGTCGGCCAATTGCGGCTCCCAGTGGCTGTGGTTCGCTGCTCCAGGCCAATGGGAGCTGCTGGAAGCGACGCAGGCTGAGGGACGTACTGGCCGCCGCTTCCAGCAGCTCCCATTGACCTGGAGCAGCGAACCACGGCCACTGGGAGCTGCAATCGGTCAACCCTGCGGACACGGCAGGTAAACAAACCGGTCTGGCCCACCAGGGGCTTTCCCTGCACAAGCGGCGAAAAAAGTTTGGGAACCACTGGTCTAGAAGGCAAACTATTTTGACCCACAGACTCTAGAAATGCATATCAGATTGTATTAGATCTTCTGGAAACTAAATAAATTAGCTCCTTCTCAGATTAAAGCATACACAGCTAGGGCTTAAGTAACCTGTTTGATGAACATGCCTCTATCAGAAATTTGCAGGGCAGCCACTTGGAATTCAGTACATTTACTCAACATTACTCTCTAGTCACAGTTACTAGCCCTGATGCTCAATTTAGTAGTGCAGCCCTACAGTCTTACCATGGCACCCAACTTCTTAGGGAGACAGCTACTAGCCAATCATCTTCAGTGGGATTTAAGTGAGAAAAAATTAAAAGAAAAAATCATTAATTTGCCTTACAGTAACTTTAATTCTTCAAGGTGTTTTGTCCATATGCATCCCAGGACCCACCCTTCTTTGTTGATACTATGGAGTCCTTTAAACTTAGGATTCTATATTGGCAAAGGAACTAAGCGACAGTTGGACCCACTCATTTATATCTTCAGGAGAGGTGGGGGCTGGGTGGTGGTGCAGGACACATGCACGATACTGGTGGCCAAAAGACTGCTCTTACACATGACGTGTGTATACATCTATAGCAGGATCTAAGTGGACAAAACATCTCAAAGAATCAGAGTTACTGTAAGCAGCCATTTTTTACCTTGAAATGAGCCTGGGAAAGTGAGCTGAATAAGGCTGGGAGCTCCTGGCTTCTTTTCTGGAGGCAAGAAAGGAAGGAGCACAGCAATTCCTAAGCTTCTAGTTCTTTGGGAGTGATGGGAGCAGATCAACTGGAGCAGGTACATTTTTCACAGGAAGGGAAAATCAGATAGGGAACAGAGCAGCTCCTGAGCTGTTGCTAAATTCACAAGTGAGAAGAGAAAAGAAGCCTCTGATTTCCTACTTCTTTAAGGGTTGGGGAACAGAAAGGAAAAGCAAAAGGCTCAATTGCTGGAGAAAGAGCTGGGAGCAGATGGGTCCAGCATACTGGTAGCAACGTTGCACTAACTGATTGGAAGCAGCCCCAGCATTACATGATTTACTGGAAGTAAGTTTAGGTTGCCTCAGTACTGAATGAGGAAAGGTTGAGAAGAGGTTAGACTGGGGTTAGCTAAAATGCATCCCCTAATCTCAACCTATTATCATTTTTCCTAGTCTAGACAAACTGTAAGACAGCCTGAGCCCCTGACAGTTTATAATTGAGATGATTCTGCCTGTGCACTATTCACAATTTTTCACACATTAAAAACCCTAAAGTGAGCTGTAGCTCACGAAAGCTTATGCTCAAATAAATTGATTAGTCTCTAAGGTGCCACAAGTACTCCTTTTCTTTTTGTGAATACAGACTAACACAGCTGTTACTCTGAAATCTAAACAAAACAGCTTGGGTTGTAAATATTTAATCCTGTCATGAGTGCAGGGGACTAGACTAGATGACCTCTTGAGGTCCCTTCCAGTCCTGTGATTCTACCTTAAACTTCCGGAATGCACACTAGTTTAACTCACCACTTTAAATGGAAGAAAGTATCATATCTTTGCTTCTGTGGCCCGGCCCTCAGATCTTGTGGCCCTACCTCCTAACCTGAGAAACAGCACAGCCTTGGCTTCTTTAAACTAAACAGGAGCAAAATCTTGCTAGTTTTTCAAGTTCTTTGAGTGGGCTCTGAGTGACTTGTAGGGTGGCAGTTTTGTTTTTATTGGACAAGTTAAGTGTCACATTTCAGATCCAACTAGGGGAGCTGGAACAATATTTTACAGTGCAGGTGCTGAAAGCGAAAACCATGCATGTAGTTTTTATTACTACTTCAAGCCAAGGGATGCAGCACTCCCAGTTCCAGCACTCCTGGATCGAAGCAGAAGAAAAGTGCAGTTCTTCTAAGGTCAAAACCACAGCACTCCAAGCATGCAAGGCTGTCTCAATCTGAACGTACCGACTGTCACACTGAAAGATACAGTAGAACTGCCCCAGCTTATTCCTCCAGAGACTGTAATACTGAGTCCCGCCGCCCTCAGAAAAGGCATCTACCCCAACTCCCCCCTCCCCAAGACATGGTTGCTACACCCCACGCCTGGCAATTGCCTCCCCCAGAAGGACTCGCCCCGCAAAGCCTCCGCCCTTGACCCTCCCACGAGGCAGTGTCCTCCGCACGCAGAATGCAACACACACCCCGCCTCCAGTCCCTGCAGACCCTGGAACGGATGCGGGCGGACGGGCGGCCCCAGCCCCCGCTATAGCTCAGGCCTAGCGGGAGCTTCCCCCGTGAACACGCCTCCCGCCCGCTCCCTGTTCCGGGTGCCCCTTGGGCCCGCCCCTGCCGGGGACTGCGTCGCCGTCAGGAAGGATCCCAGCGAGGGCTTCCCGCAGCCTGAGGGAGACTCTCTGGGCGCCTGCGTTACGGGAGCCGGAGCGGCCCGCGGACAGCAGCAAGCGCCGCCCCGTGACTCACGCGGGAGCCGCGGGTGGACCGGACCGAGCGGGCTGCTCGGCCAGCGCGCAGAGGACAGTCACCGCCCCGGCCGCCGGTGGGCGAGCGGCTCCCCGCGCCAGGCCCTGCCGCCTCCCGGGCCTCCAGCGCCTGCTTGCCCCGCAGAAAAGCGGCTCCCACTGTCCTCGCGCTTGAGCCCCGTCCCCGCACGTTACTCCCGAGCCGACCCCTGGGTCCTCAGCTCCCCGCAGCCGGGCATCCTGCTCCGTCCCGGCCGCGGTACCGGCCTCCTTGGCGGCCGAGACCGGCCTACGCACCCGCGGGCCCCACCCCCTTCTCGCGGCCCGCCCTGCCGGCTCCCTCTTCCCCCCACCCCCTCCGTGCCCCATCCAACCCCACTGAGCATGTTCCTGTGGGTTGCTTCCTTCCCTGTACAAGGCAGCCGGGGCACCTATGTCATTGCTACTCCCCCTCGCTGAGGCTGCAATGCGCACGCGCACCACTACAACGCGTGCTCATCAACTGCCTTTCCCTTAACGGCTGGAGCCGCCTCGTTTCTCTTTCCCCACGATTTAAATATGCTAATGAAGGGTCGTCGGGAGTCCTATGGCGGAGCAGGAAGGCGGTCACGTGGCTTGGGGACGTGCCTGTAGGGGGCGGCTCCCGACCTGCCCAGGCTGCCTTAAAAGCGGGCTGCGAGCGAGGAAGCGCCTCAGTTAGAGAGCGAAAGTGCCGGGGTGGGTGGGTTGTGGCTGCTCTGCCTGAAACTTCTGAGTAACATCAACAGGGGGGCCAGCGGCGGCAGCAGCCGTGCAGCCCTGTCCGCCTTCTCCTCATAAACCAGCCCGTGCAGGGCTCGAGCGGGCCCCTCACACAAAGGCGAGCAGGGCAGCTCCCTGGAGGGAAGGGCAGGGGGGTGGTGGCGGAGAGGCGCTCCTCCCTGTGCAGAGCACTCACAGCTCCTACTGCCCGCCCGTCCCCCGTGTCTGCCCCCCGCCCCTGTCCATGTAGCCGCCGGCCCCGCTGCTGCTCCGCACTATGCCCATCTTACTCTTCCTGATAGACACGTCCGCCTCCATGAACCAGCGCACCCATCTGGGCACCACCTATCTGGACATAGCCAAAGGCGCTGTAGAGACTTTCATGAAGGTACCGGCTCTGCCTGCGACAGGCGGCGAGGGCGGGGGGGGGCGCCGTGCCGGCGCGGGGCTGGGGAGGGCCGGGCGGGGGCTCGCATGTGGGGCGCTGCTGCTGGCTCCCTCGGGTAACCCTGCGCTTTGTGCCCGCAGCTCCGCGCCCGGGACCCCGCCAGCAGAGGAGACAGGTACATGCTGGTCACTTTCGAGGAGCCTCCCCACGCGATCAAGGTAACCCCCGTGAATCGCCCTCCTCCCCCCGGGCCGGGCTGCCCGCCCCTCCCCCGCGCTCCCGGCGGCGCAGCGCAGCTCGCCCCGCACAGGCACACACAGGCTCTGGCAGCGGCGGCGGCGCTGACATCAACATGGCCGACATTTTTCCTGTGCGGTGTGTGAGCAGCAATGGACTGTGGGGGATATTGATTCAAGTTAGGAAAAGTGACAGCAACTCCAAGGCGAGTTCGGCTGCAAGGGGCGGCGAGGAGCGGTACCTGCTTCGCGCCGGGCAGCCTTGGCTGGGCGCTTCCCCCTCGTCGTGCGTGGGGACCCGGAGCCTCCACATGACACATCAGAAGGGAGCCTGCTGTAGGTCATTGACCGGCCCCGTCCGCTGCCGGGGACCAGGCTCTGGTTATTCCAATGACCCGCAGTAAGTTGTAGGCTCACTCTTTGGACCGTGAAACCAAACGCTGATATTCTGCTGGGTGCGGGACAAGGGGGCGTGAAGGCTTGGGGGAGGGGTGGGGGGAGCTTTGAAGCCTTTAGAACAGAAGAGGTTCTTAGTTACTTGTAAGATGAGTTAGTAGTTTGGGGGTTATTTTTTAACCACATGCATGCAAGAGAGGAAGACACCATTTTTGTAATCTGTAACAGAAAAGGCTCTCCTTGTGCATAGCTAACATCTGAAGGATAAGCATTCTTGCCTTTCTCTTTGCAGGCTGGCTGGAAAGAAAACCATGCAACCTTTATGAATGAATTGAAAAACCTTCAAGCTGAAGGACTTACGACTCTTGGCCAGTCTCTAAGGACAGCTTTTGATTTATTAAACTTAAATAGATTAGTAACTGGCATAGACAACTATGGGCAGGTAGGTTGAATATAAACAGGGGGAAAACCTTTTAAAAAAAAAAACAGACAAACCCTTTCAGAGACCACAAATGATTAGTTGAGCAAAATAACCTCTATTCATGAAAATATGAAGTATAAAACATAACAGGAGGGCTACTGTACAAATAAACAGTGCTTAGACAATTGAGAAACCCATTACTACGATGTTGTTTTGTACCCAGCTTTAGTTCAGTTTTTATTTTATATCAGGCTGAAACTTCAAGTTTTTTAAACACAAATGTAGGCATTGATTTTTTTTTCCCAGTTCACACATGTCAACTTTTGGTATATTTATTATGATCGAGATAATGAAACCTTATATTTCAGCACATTAGCCAATTGCATGCAGAAGTCATGAAGATTTTTTTCTCTTCCATGTACAGTGGTGCACAATCAGTTGAGTGCACTTTGAGGCTTTAGCTTTCCTCTGAAGTACACTTGTTATTAGCCACTGTGGGGACCAAACTATTGGGCTAAAAGGAGCAGAGGTTTAATCTTACATGTCAAATCTTCTTTTACTCATTAATTAGACCACTGCTTTTGGTCTTTGCATACCCCCATATCATTCAATCTGTTTCCCTCATATTAAAGCCCTGAAAAGCTCTGGCTTCATTGGCAGCCTGTACTGGAGCTGCCATCCTTCTGGCTCAGAAGGATTTGAACAGGACTTCTTTTGGAGTGTGTCAACATTACCTTTTAATCAACAGTATGGGTCACTGTAGAACAAAGAGGCACTTCTTTACCATTCTCCCTCAGGTTGAGTGTATGCCCTAGAAACACTCTCAGTTGCTCTTGGCCTGAAGAGTAAGAGACTGGGACTATGAATCCAGCCCTAGTTTTGTTTTGCATAGTAGTGGAGAGCATTACCAGAGGGTACACATATTAAATGTATATTGTGCACTTTTTAGCCTCACATTTCCCCTTTTTATTTTCTCCTGTGACATAACGCCCTCTGAGAGGAAGAAAGGCTGTTGCTGCTTGTTTCACTAGAGAATGAAATAAGTTGCTTCAGCCAAACGCTCTGAGGCTGAGCATATTGTCTCTGCGTTACCATGTTCTGCTTGTGTAGGAGGAAAAAAAAAGTGTTGCACTGCCACTAAACTACCAAGTCACCCTAAACATGTTTTTGAATGCGATCCTAGTAATGAAACTTTGAAATGTACCAATTCCACACACACAGCTAATCTCTTTAGTCTGTTTCCATGCGTTGCCCTCTTATAGGCCTATGTGCATTCACCTGTTTTTCTGCTTTCCTTCATTCCAGTTTGTTAGGTCAGCCTTACGAAGTTTTCATGAAAACTTACCCTCCCAGGTGCAACCCCCCCCGCCATATCCACCCTTTGCCCTGGTTATTGATAATTAATACAGCAGTGATATTCATCCATAAAACATTACATGCCCTGGGTGAGTCAGCTATGCTCACTTAGTCTTTTTTAACAAGTGGGCAACTGAGTTTATGCCATGGCTCTCATTGGCTGGTTATACGTTGAAGAAAGAGTGCTTTTTGTTGTCTTTTGAGCATCTGCATTGTTTTCATTTGCGCCTGGTCTGTCTTGTCCTTAGATCTTTGATTCCAGGTCTCTTTCTGACCTCAGAAACACCCTTACTCTTCTAGATATTATAAGTTGATAACTTCTAAACAAAGTTTATCAGATACTTCACACTGTTCCATGTGTGGTGGACTTAGCAGAAGAGAATGGTTTCTGGTACATGCAAATATTCACTCACATGATTAAACAATCTTTTCTGAACTTTTCGGTGTCCTTTACAAAAATAGATGTCTATGTGTTAAATAGATTTGTTCTGCTAGATCCTGTGCTGCTGAAGTCCCTAGTTCTCATTGTAGCACCACTATCAGACTAGAACTTTTTCATAAATTAGACTAAAATTTCAGCAAAAACAAGGAGGAGTCCTTGTGGCACCTTAGAGACTAACAAATGTATTTGGGCATAAGCTTTCGTGGGCTCACTGGAATTCACTTCTGGGACTGAACTGGTCCTTGAAGTTCACATTGGCCTATAAGCAATACATATTGCCGTCCTGTCAACTGACATCAGCAATGGGAAGATCCACCGTTAAACTACTGTTCTGAAAATAAACATATTAAAATTTACATGTTGCAAAGGACACGGGAATAATTCAGAAAGACAAAGGTGGTAAGAATACTCAATTGTTGAAATATTGGAGACAGTAGCTTACTCCTACTCATCTAATTTTTTTAATGAAACATTTAGGAAAAAATTTTTACACTGAGACTGCTTGAATAGCTCAACCAGTCTACTTTAGCTGTAGCTAAAGCTACTCTTTCTTGGGTTCAGAAGACAGGATGATTTACAAATAAACAAGTTCTAATAGGTATTCGAGAAGCTACTACCTGAACCATACAAACATTTTTTAATGAAGCATTTGGGAAATTATATCAGGCTCTCTCTTCCACTAAATTATTTATCTGCCCCTCCCCCCATTGGATTGGCAAGATTCTAAAATATTTGTTCAGATTCCTTTTGTTTCTAGTACTTGAGTTGTAGAACAAATGTGCTCCTCTTTTCAATACTAATGACAAGACGTGTCAAACTTACTGAGATTCAGTCTGGTTAAACCATCCAACTTCTGAATTGTTTATCTAAATTGCTAGGACACTTGTTATATCTGACATCTTTTGAAGTTGGCCAGAGTTCACCATCAGCAGACTTCCTGGATCGGACTGATGGCTGAATGTTTGTTCTGAAATTAAACTTGAGGAAAACTCCTGCTGCATATTTCATTGTATCACCTCTGTTTGGACCTTAATACAAATATCTCAATTCACTATATGTATTTTGCATTGCATTGGTACCGACTCATGAACAGATAATGACAATGTTTGAGATACCACTTGCACAGATGTATTCGATCACATAATTTCACATTTGGATCTTTAAGGGACACAACCTAATTTATTTTTAAAAGTTCCAGTTTCTAACAGAGGAGCTTTTAAACATATCCTGAATTTATAAACCCCTGTTAGTGTTTTTACAAGGATTTTCATGCTCCCTCATTTTTTAAGGATCTTGTTAACAAAGGAGAAACTCTCTTACTATACAGGAGAACAGTTGGTCTGACTAGAGGAAAAATATTTTTCCTAATGTAAGTTATAATCTAAGGGTTAACTTGCATCTACTGCAGTTAAGTTTTCAGACAGAAATGTGATTTTTTTTTAAACGTTGGCTGTGTCCCTTTAATTTGTGTAACACTTTCCATTTGATGTTAAGCCATATCTTATCCTTGCTTGGCTCTAACAGCATTCGCAAAGTGGAGTAGTTTCGTTCATGTATTTCACTGTCTGAGACTGGTTTTGATAGATGAATTTACGAGGTTTTTAAAGAAAGTGTTAGCCTTTAATATTACCAGTAAAATGTACTGGTCCTCTGCACCTTACTGTGGATCTTTATTAGGTAAGCTTCAGTAACAAAAACAGCTTAAATGTGAATGTGTCCAGTAGAGACACCATTTAAATACATTGACTTTATACATCTGCTGCCTATCACATCACCTTGTAACTTTGCTAGCCTAGCTTGCACTTACCTAACTGACCTGTTTTATAACATTTTTTCTCTGATCAGCTTCTCTATCCATTGTCTTACACTAGCCTGAATTGTTAGACCTCTTATTAGCAGATTTTCCTCAATCACCTCCTGCAATACAGTGATGCATCTTGTCACTATGGTTTTTCGTAATTGCTAGATAAATTGTGACTACCTAACTTAATGGATAAAGTTAAATATCACTAATATTAAATGCAGCTTGCTGTAACTGGTTATAGGTTAATACTACTAGTGTTTGAAGTTGTGGTTAATTCTGAAATGGAAAACAGAAGTATGTAACTTCCTAAATAATGCAGCAGAAACGTAGTGGACCATCTAAATACCTATCTTGACAAACTGCAAACTGTTGAATTTGGTAGTGAAACCATAAACTATTGAAGCTGTAAAGTATGTAACACCAAAATAGTAAAAATTAATGCATATAAATGAAAAGTACAATAGTGCTGTAAGATTTAATCTGATGGATCTGTTTTAAGTCACTAAAACTCTGATTCTGTACAGCCTAGCGCACTTTGTCTTGCAAACAGTTATTTCTGTGGTGAGTGGGTCATTACCATGCTCTCTTACTGCAGGACCAGTACAGTATGAGGTGCATGCTAAGAGAAAATGTGCTTGTTTAAACAAATATTTTCACAAAGTACTAAGGCAAGAGTGTTTCAAGCTAACAACATTTTTTGTATGATGTCCTTTTCAAATTTTCACCAGCGTGAAATTTTCTCTCATGTTTTGGGTAGAAACTTCTGTTATCAGACACCAACACAGTATCTCTACAGATGTACCTTGCTTTTAATCAAACTTCTAAAGTATGCGGCTGATTCAGTGAAACTGACCCATGAGATGTGAACTGAATTTCAAGAGCAGACTTACTGTAACAAAAGACAGCCCAGATTACAAATTTCTGAAAGAATATTTTCCTATAATCAAAGTGGACTTTCTCTAAAGTAGAAACTACTTCTTCTTCACACTAAATAACACATTACATGGAATAAAATATAAATTCCATGAAAAATTACTGTAATACCACACAACATCCTTGTTCTTGGCAAAGGTCTTCCTAATTTTGTTCAGTGCATTTCAGGTAGAGCTGGACAAATAGCCATTCTTTATTAGTTTGCAATTTAAAAAGTCAAAAAAAAATTTGAGTTGAACAAAATGTTTTGTCAAAATTGAAACGTTTTATTTCATTTTTGACCATTTTTAAATACTTGATTTTTTTTAATTACATTCTTGAGAATTTTTAAATAGAAAGTGGTTTCAAACCAGAAAATCAAAATGTTGCATTCTGAAAATGTTGAAACAAAATGTTCTGAATCTTTTGGAAGTTTTTTTTTGTGTCCCCCCACCCCCCCCAACAATTTGGTGAAATCAAAACAAATTAGCAAAATTTTGGTGTCACTGTATCCATTTTTTGCTGAAAAAAGTTTTGGCTGAAAAATTTTGGTGAGCTCTGATTTTGAGTATTTACAAATACGTGGGAAAGAAACCTTGAAGCAGAAAATAACCTAAAATCAGATTTGAATCTTAAATACATGAAGGCTATCTCAAGCCATTTTGGAATAAGCCAAAGGCTGTAAAGAGATTTATCATCCTGTACATTGAGAGGTTTTGTGCACATAATGGGATGTTTTTAAACAACCCAATTATCCAAATTTTATCCAATTTGCAAGCTTCTCTCAAGTAACCTCATTTTAGATTGATCGCTACTCGAGTATTTTTTACTTAATTTTTCATTAAAGCTATTTGTAGATGCAAGAGATTTTTATTTATTCTGATCATTGGAATGTTTACACAATAAAGCTTGCTTCACATTGGTCAGCAGAGGATCAGTATTTTTGGCTTAAATATGTGAACTTCTGCTAATTTGTAGAACATTTAGATTGTGTAAGAGAGGCATCTTATTTATGCTTGTGGAAAGACTTCATTTTGTCCAAATTGTTGGAATTGCTTCCATCTGTGGCTCCTCACACCTGTGTCACTGAGTAACCTAAATTTAATATATTTGGTAATTGAGGTTCAAGTCACAAACTTGGTCACTTTGGTAAAAGGGGTTGTATATGTATATAATGCCACTTTATCTAAACATCTTTTGAGTGAGGTGTTGTAAAGAATGCCTCACTATATCATGTCTTAATTTGCATGTTAGTCTCTAAGGTGCCACAAGTACTCCTTTTCATTTTACGCTAGTTGTCATGCTGAGTTTGATTTGATTTCTTTGAATAGTCACTTAAATAGTAGTGTTTGACATTGCAGATTTGTAGTTACTGAGGTTTTTAGTAGAGGTTTGTAGTGTGTTGTCACGGAGAGGTGGGTTCTGGCTAGATGTCCTTAAAGCTGCTGGGCTGTTCGAAGGTATGGCAAGTGTCTTTAATGGGCTTGTGGATCATGTGACCTGGAGCTCATGACTTTGGGTAGGGGTAGAGAATGTAGTTATCTTGTCTGCAATCCCTTGCTTACAAAAAATTAAAATCTTTCAAGTATAAATCTCTTGGCAGTCAAGGGTGAAAAGTATTGCAGTGGAATGACCTGTGCTTTGAGAGCACATCCAGATTTGCAACCCAAGTTTAGACGAACATTTCCTGCCTTGTCAGACTTGTCCTGCTGCAAAGGCAGTTTCTTTTTTTTCTCTTTGGTGGTGATAGAAGCTTGTACTGCTCTAGAGTAACTGCGTCTTCTTTTCTCTCCTCTCCCCCACCTCTTTAAAAAAAAATTCTACTCAGAGCAACTCTGTAACCAAGTCTAGGGAGAACTTCATCCATTAGGAAGCAGGAGCACTACACTTTTAAGGCCTGACAGTTGCAAAAACAACAAGGAGGTTAATTGATAGCAGTAGGTACACAGAAGGATTCTCTGTCCTTCAAAATCTCGCTATTAAATGGAATTGGAACAGTCTGCGAAGTAGTGTTCATGTAAACGCGTCCAAAGCCTTCAATCAGTAACTGACTCTAGGCTTCTGTTAAAGGCATGGATACAGAGTGCTTGGGTGAGCTGGAATCTTTGCCTTTTCATATTTCCATATTGGGTGATATGCACTGAGCTTGAGTATTTTGCCTTCCAATTATGTATTTTTGGTATAAGGAGTTATTTTCTGATCTCTAGGCATGCCATCCCCTCCACTGCTTTCCTAGAGTAGTTTAAATTTCCAGATACCTCTTTTGTTCCACAGTATCAGTTAGCAGTAAACACTACTGGGGGACCATTGCAAGAAAGCATGCTTAGTTTTAGATCTCTACCCAAAGCTTGGGCCCAGCTAAGTGACCTGTTTTGCTCTGGAATGAATGAATGAATATCTAAAGTGGTGACTAGATTTTGAGCCACGTTCATGTATGCCATTTATCTAGCCTTAGGCTGCTTAATGTGTTTTTAAAGGAAGTTCTAAAAAGTAAGACTCATCCTGGTAAACAAGGTTGCATGAAGTCTACCTTATTTTCACTGATATAAAGCATTCTTATCATCCTGTTCCATGAGTGGAAAGGAGGTATCTTTTATTTGAGGTATTTCCTGATATTCATATATCAATGAGGCTTTGATCATCTTGAATCTTGAGGCACTTAAGTATGTACTTGTAATTAAAGGAAAAGTATACCTTGGGATGGACAACTGAATCCCCTGTTGTCTGTCTTTGTCTCTGCACCCTGTTTCTTGGATATATCAATACTAATAGTTTTGCCTTTCCACTAACCCATTTGCAAGTCATCAGAGCTAATTGCCCTCAGAAAGGCAGGAATATACTGTAGGGAAGGGGGTTGGAAGAAAAATAGGTTTTTGCTTAAGCCTTGACTGGTAAGGCTGCAATTCAGACCTTTCTTATACCCTGAGTTTAGTGAAATATTTTCTGAGCAAGTGTCAGGTAAGTAAAAGCAAGTTGAATAAAAGCAACAAGTATAATTAGGAAGACGCTGAAAAAATTCATATACCTCAAATAAGTGATCTGGATAAATCCTGCTCAGTATTGTGCTTTGTTTGTCCCTCTCCTTGGGGGCTACGGGGAGGTGCTATTATTACACACTTGAGAACTCTCCTGTCCACAGTTAAAACTATCACTGTTACCTCTTGTGAAACTTTGTGATTCCATCCCATCCCTCTTCTGTTAAAGATACATTACACAAAATTCTACTTGTTTGATTACTAGTAGGAAGAGAAATTGTACAATGTGTCTCATTTCACACAGTATTCCCAGATCTGTACAAATTTCCTTTATAGGAACATGTTTCCAATTCAAGCTGTTGCCTTTTGACCTTGTGTTATCTGGGCATGTTTTCAGTTGTTTTCAGCCATTGTTCTGTTATTTATTCAGCAGTCTGAGAACACATTTGGTATGCCTGGCTATTTTAATAACTGGGTGATCCAGGGCCATATCAAGCTGTACATTCTGTATGCAGTGACATGAGAATGGTGGAGTTAATTTTAGTTCTTTCCCTAAAGGGTAGGTCAGTCTTCCTCTCATTTTAAGTATCACAGTTTTTCTTGGGGTGGGTTGAACAGAAGGTGGCCTTTCTAAATGCAATTAGAGCAAATCTTTCCTATATCTCAACAGGTTTCTTATTTTAAAGGTAACTTCACTAGTGACAGTTCCATTATTTTTGGTCACCATGTGTAATTTCTCTGTAGTATTTTCAAAGGATACATGCGTATCAGTAGTCTTAACTTCATACAATCTTACCATAGCTGTGTAAGTCACTTTCCTCTGCTATATCCCACCTTAGTTGAAAAGTGTGTAGACATGTAGATTCTTCACTGTTAAAACATTATATTCAAATTAAATTGGGAAATGTTTAATGAGTTTTGTACTCTGACCTTGGCTCCTGACTGTACTAGACCCTTAAAAAAATCTACTGTACAGCTATCTCTGTCTCTCTAGGTATGTATATATCCCCCATTACTGTTGTATCTGAGCACCTCACAATCTTTAATATATTTATCCTCTCAACACTGCTGTGGGATAGTTAATAGTATAATCCATATTTTATAGATGGGGAACTGAGGCATAGAGACAGTGACTTGCCCAAGATCACACAAGATGTCTGTGGTGGAGCAGGTCTCTCAACCCAGGTCTCTCAAGTTCTGGACTAGTGTCCTAAATTGAATTATTATTACAAATAAATGGAAAGTCACTAGTATTTAATAGCATGGATATTAATATCAACAAGAATAAATTGAGCCCTTGTGTTTGGGAGCAAAGCAGTAAGACTTTCCTGATTGCATTTTACCTTTCATAAAAGGAAAATATGTAGTGAGATTCTGGTCCTATCCATGCTACAAGCCATGACTATTCTAGCTACAATGGTTGTTCTAAAATGGTTGTCAAGCATGGATTTGGCAGAGCTATGTCTGACAAACATCTTCTGAACATGGTGATAACTAGCACAGTTACATGGCTTTCAGAGGCTTTCTTAAACAGCTATGCTACTAGAAAGTGTGGTATAGACTCTGTCCCACTTAGTACTATGGTTTCCAAATAAATATGTGTTCCAAACACATACTAGGCAGGTTGAAAATATGTTTAGCTGTAACTAACAACTCAAATGTGCTTAAATGCCCTATTGTTGACAAGACCTCATGTTTTCACCTGAGTCATAAAACTGAATTTTCTGGGCATAAAATAATTGCCTTTACAAGTGTTAAGTTTTTTCCTGTATCCATCCCAGTCATCTTCAATTGACAGTATCTCACAATTGCCTTGATCTGTTAATGGGTTTTCCTTTCTTTGTGGTATGAGTTACTGGCTACTGCTAGAGGCAACATACTAATATCTGTCTGGTGTGGTAACTCCTGTGGATGGGTCATCTTGAGTTTCCCATATATTATGTGAACAACCATTCCTTGCAGTCAAAGAACTGTGTGGAACTCAGCCAGAACAGCAACAGTTGAGGTGAATCTAAGTGACTGACCTCTTTTTTTCATGTAAATCAAAATTTGCTGTCTAAATGAGCTAGAGTACTAAATATGAGCATCTTCCTAGTCTCTGCTCTTTAATACACTTGGAGTAGACCTAAAGCATTTGGGTAATGAGTATGTTACATGTAGCTCAGGTTCCAGAGGGAAGACCTGGAAGAAAGTTGCTCAAAATCAGCCTTACGGTGGATAACATCACCTCCTAAAAGGCTATGGCTGATATACATTAGTATACCTTGTTGTTTGTCTCCGGTGAATGACAGCATTATGTAACTATACTGTAATAGTACATTAGTGGTACACAAGTGGAGTACACAATTACAAAAAAATCAGACAAGATAAAGCATGTACAGAATTATGACAGTAATGGGGGTGCTTTTTATATTCTTTTTAAAAATATACCTAAATATAAAGTAATCAAAATACAGTAACTTCCATTCATGCATCCTTTTTTCCTTTTCTAATCCAATTTCCTTTTCAAGTCCAGTGCCAAATTCTCTTTGGCACTGCTGCTGGAGTGCTTGCTTGAAACTAGTCGTGCTTGCTTGTGGAATCTAGCAAGGACATGATGTTTTGGATCTTTCTTGCCCCTCCACTTAAGCATCTCAAACTGCCTTACAAACATTGACAAATTGAACTCTCAGTACTCTGGCTCGGGGTCACACAGGAGTCTTTGGTCCCATTGGGAATACAACCTGATCTCCTAACTCCCAGTCCCCTACCTAACCACAAGAATATATCTTTTCTTGTAGAAGCTCAATTTTTTTTTCACTGATTTTACTGATGTTGGCTCTATCACACTGTATTTAGCTCTACACCTTGCCACCTCTTCTTCTTAATGGCATTCTTTAGCAATATATTTGTTGGTCTCATTTTTATTTATTCACTGTTGTATTAGTGACATTAGTCAACTCCTTTGCATGTCTTTAAAAAAAACAAAAAACCTTCAAATGGAATCTGTATGTTATGTTAACCTAGATGAAAGGAGAGTGATCCAATTTTTATTTTAATGCACAATTTAAGGGGAATTGTTAAGACCTGAATATGGATACCTCTTCTCACCCAATCCTTCTCCATTTCATAGGGTACATTTTAAAAAATAATCATAAGTGTGGAAAGTATTATCAACCCAGTAAAACAAAAAGGATGCAATAATTAAGGATCTGATCTAAAGCCCAGAGAAAGCCAATTGTTTTTGGATTTGCATCAAGCTCTTTACAGATGTCTTTAGAACACATGACTAAAACTAGCTTGGGAATCCAAATTCCTTGGGATAGATTTTAAAGGTAAAGCTGCTAATTTTGGAGGAGGGGTTTGGGGGTGGGAGGAAGGTAATAGGTATTTTTACTTATACTCTTTATAAAAAGGGTATTATCTAGGCCCAAAATTTAAATCTGATAATTTTACTTTTTTTGTACAACAGTTGTAATCAAAACTATAACTAGACAGAAATATGACTAGATTCTAAATAACTTTAAGTACATTCACTAGGCCACTGAGAAGACCTGGGGGCAGGGAATCCCAGTTTCTAAGTGATTACACTAGCATATGTGTGTGGGCTTCTCTCTTAATCTGCAACTAGCTGTGCATACTTTTTTCTTTTGCATTTTAGTAAGCAGGAATCAGTACCATAGTTGGATGATGAGTTTTAAACTGAATACAAGAGTGCCATTTTTATAGTACATTCGCTCACAAATCGTTACTTCTGTATTTAAAAAAATTAAGCAAATTAGATGTACTGTCAGTAGCTGTCATTCTATAATATTTTCCGTTAAACTGACATTCTTGATTTTAGTTGCAAAACTTAATTTTTAATTTTCTGTAGTGCAACCCAATGTTAAACATCTTAGCAATAGTTTTGTTGAGAATTCTAGGTTTTAATCAAAAGTGATACTAAATGAATACAACAGAACTGTTCGATCGTTATTCTTATTTCCTGATCTTCACTAGGTGTACTTAGCTCAATGCTCTTGCCTTTACTTGACAGTGACCTGCAATATGATATTGGGAAAGATTTTTAAAGTAGTTAGGCATCATATGGGATTTTCAAAAGCATCTAGGTGCCTAATATCCATTGAAATTAATGAGTTTTAGGAACCTCTGTGTTTTTGAAAATCCCACCAGATGCCTAAATACCTTTAAAAATCGGTCCGATTATCACAGATTGCTCAGGATTCAAGGATTTTATTATTTCTCTAAATTTATCAAGGAAGTAGTCTAACTTATAGCACTTTAAAGTTTACTGTCCAAAAAGTTAAAATCGTTTATATAATCCTTTAGCTACAATTCACTTAATTTCCCTCTCACTTATATCTCTGATCCATTTTGATTTTTTTAGGTGGCAGGGGGATTTTTAAAAGGGTCTGTAGGACTTAGGAATGATTGGTTTTCAGTGAGATGTGTGCTTCCATTTTGATTCAGACTCCTCTTCCCCCATCTCTATACGTGCATATACACTGAAAAATGTTGTACCTTTTGTATTGAATCTTCTGTGCTTGGCCCTTTTGTGTTTGAGCAAAAGCTTATCAGGCTTTGTGGGGTTATTAGAGAATAAACATTTTTCTAGTTTGTGTAAAACAAAATGACCATCTTTTTAAACAGTTCTAAAGAGGCTGAAGTTTCACAATTAGTAGCTAAACAGTCTTAATAAGCAGCACTTTCTTAGCTAGACTTGTGAGCTCAGAAAAATTTTAAAGTTATGAACTTTTGAAAATGTGACACCAAGCACCCCCAGTAAAATGTTCCATTAAGCAGCCAGTTGCACAGTTCAAGATAGATCTGATGTGCTGGTAATTGTGTGTATTACTATTTGGTTTCAGAAATTTACAAACTCAGGCAAAACTAGAAAAATGTAAGTTTAAAAATGAACTGCAGAGAGATTTTTGAAAACTCGCGTTGGGACCTTTTTGCTGCCTTATGGTATTTCAAGAATGTCTGAAACTTTTGGGTGTTTTAAAAATATAATTAGGAATGTCATGTTTGATCTTTCCTGTTTTTGCTGGAGGACTTCTTGGGGGGAAAAAGAGGGTCTCAGAAGATGTTTTTTGAGCTTTCACCGATTCATTGTAGAGGTTGTGCATATTGCTAAATTTTTAAGGTAGTTCCTCTCTTCTGACTGCTAGCCATTGGTGTTAAATTTTTGTTAAAAACAAAGTTTTGACTATTGAAAATACAAATTCCTTTCCCTCTGTTTCTCAGTTTTCAGTCTCATGACATTTGTCACAGCATGATTTCACTGGTTTTCTGGTAACCATAGTCTAATCAGAAGGAAGAAGTCCTTTGTTTTGGGGTCTTACAAACCTTGATAGTGTCCCTCTAATTCTTATTTAGTATGGATTACTTGATGATTGCCTGTTCTCTTCATTCCCTCTGAAGCACCTGGTATTGGCCACTCTCAGAAGACAGAATACTGGGCTAGATGGACCTTTAGTCTGACCCAGTATGGCTGTTCTTATGTAATATGTTTATTGAATTTATTAATGTACTGTGTCAGAAGGATCAAAACATTCAGCTGTAAAGTATCTTACAGTTGTGGGTTGCATTTTGTTGCTCTGTCATTTGCCAATTTTCCTCAGACCTGTTAGTGGGAGGAAGAAGGGGGCAAGAGCTGTTCCATTTTTTGACCATTTTAGAGTTTCTCTTTGAAAAGTTGTCAGATGTTTTATATAGTGAATATAGCAACCTTTTCATGAAGTTGTCTGTTTCTAAGCATAAAAACTAGGAGAACAAATGCTGTTACTCTAACTGAATGATATATTTCAGTTATGAGTCTGAGTTTGTTTTGATCGGGGATTATCAGAAGTCTCATATTGTACATATGCTCTGCTATGTAATACCACTTGGTGACTATTTCATGTTGTGTGTCACTTTTCACTTATATATTTAGCACCTTATTGTCCAAAGATTCTAAATTGCACTACAGAATGACTGTACAAACTGCATATACACAGATCATTTAATCTAAACTGTACTGCAGCTACCTCTAAGGTACAAGATGGCAGCCATCTGAAGCACCCAGTAATTCTCTACCGAAGTAGGCAAAATGTACTGTATGCCATTGAGACAAGTGGGGAAAATTTTATGTAGGTGGAATGTGTAATTAGCCTAAAGAGAATTTTGTGAAGGTAGTAAGACTAATGCTCCTACAGTGTTTGTGAATGGCTGTCTTGTGATCTACTGGATTGAACAAGGGACTTAAAACTCAGACCACCAGCATTTTATGCCTGATCACTACTGCATCATTCTGACCTTGGAAAAGTCATTTAATCTTTTTACTTCTGTTAATGCATTGTTTAAACAATGCTTACCTATCTCATGACACCTTAGAGACTAACCAATTTATTTGAGCATAAGCTTTCGTGAGCTACAGCTCACTTCATCGGATGCATACTGTGGAAAGTGTAGAAGATCTTTTTATACACACAAAGCATGAAAAAATACCTCCTCCCACCCCACTCTCCTGCTGGTAATAGCTTATCTAAAGTGATCACTCTCCTTACAATGTGTATGATGATCAAGTTGGGCCATTTCCAGCACAAATCCAGGTTTTCTCACTCCCCCCCCCCCCCCCCACACACACACACACACCCACTCTCCTGCTGGTAATAGCTTATCTAAAGTGACCACTCTCCTTACAATGTGTATGATAATCAAGGTGGGCCATTTCCAGCACAAATCCAGGTTTTCTCACCCTCCTCACCCCCCCCACAAGATCTCTATCAAGCATTCTTACAACTACAGTACCCACCTGTGGAAGTGAAGAAACAGATTGATAGAGCCAGAAGAGTTCCCAGAAGTCACCTACTACAGGACAGGCCTAACAAAGAAAATAACAGAACACAACTAGTCGTCACCTTCAGCCCCCAACTAAAACCCCTCCAACGCATTATTAAGGATCTACAACCTATCCTGAAGGATGACCCAACACTCTCACAAATCTTGGGAGACAGGCCAGACCTTGCCTACAGACAGCCCCCCAACCTGAAGCAAATACTCACCAGCAACCACATACCACACAACAGAACCACTAACCCAGGAACCTATCCTTGCAACAAAGCCCGTTGCCAACTGTGCCCACATATCTATTCAGGGGACACCATCACAGGGCCTAATAACATCAGCCACGCTATCAGAGGCTCGTTCACCTGCACATCCACCAATGTGATATATGCCATCATGTGCCAGCAATGCCCCTCTGCCATGTACATTGGTCAAACTGGACAGTCTCTACGTAAAAGAATAAATGGACACAAATCAGATGTCAAGAATTATAACATTCATAAACCAGTCGGAGAACACTTCAATCTCTCTGGTCACGCGATTACAGACATAAAAGTTGCTATATTACAACAAAAAAACTTCAAATCCAGACTCCAGCGAGAAACTGTTGAATTGGAATTCATTTGCAAATTGGATACAATTAACTTAGGCTTGAATAGAGACTGGGAGTGGCTAAGTCATTATGCAAGGTAACCTATTTCCCCTTGTTTTTTCCTATCCCCCCCCCCCCCCCCGACATTCTTGTTAAACCCTGGATTTGTGCTGGAAATGGCCCACCTTGATTATCATACACATTGTAAGGAGAGTGGTCACTTTAGATAAGCTATTACCAGCAGGAGAGTGGGGTGGGAGGAGGTATTTTTTCATGCTTTGTGTGTATAAAAAGATCTTCTACACTTTCCACAGTATGCATCCGATGAAGTGAGCTGTAGCTCACGAAAGCTTATGCTCAAATAAATTGGTTAGTCTCTAAGGTTCCACAAGTACTCCTTTTCTTTTTGCGAATACAGACTAACACGGCTGTTACTCTGAAACCTACCTATCTCATATGTGCTTTGAGATCCGTGGATGAAAAGTGCTGTGTAAAATGTGCCCTTGATTAATTTAGGTCCTTGTTTAAGTATCTGGATGGTCATCACAGCTCTGGGGATATATTTATTAACTTGTTTCAGAGTAAGAGCCGTGTTAATCTGTATTCGCAAAAAGAAAAGGAGTACTTGTGGCACCTTAGAGACTAACGAATTTATTTGAGCATAAGCTTTCGTGAGCTACAGCTCACTTCATTGGATACACCTAAGGTGCCACAAGTACTTCTTTTCTTTTTGTTTATTAACTTGTGCTCCCTCTGCTGGCTAGCTATACAATTACAAAGCAAAATTATAGCATCATACATGGTCATCGTAGTGATATATTTTTAATTTGATTACAGAGGTTTTAAAGAGACATTGTCACCTGATTCACTACTTATACCTTCAAATTATAATTTGTGGTGTTAGGGGATCAATGCTATAATAGAAAGCTTGTCACCGTTAATTTACAATATTTACAGGAGTCACTGATTTTAATAAGACTACTGAAACTTGAGAGAAGTACAGAATATGAAAGTCATAAGGACTATCTTAACGTCTCTGTATGGTTTTTTTGTTAAATTTCTCAGACTAGTGATGGTGACCCTGTGACATTGATCTGATCCAAGAAATGATAGATACACCAACAACTGTCTTACAAAATTTGTTTTTATTAGAATAACAGTCATTCATTGGCTCGCTGTACTATGTTGATCAGTGTTTGGAGGGCAGAAGTTTGTGGACTTTGTGGCTCTACTAAACAGTATGTAATTTGTTCTGAAAGTCACATGAGAGTATTAAATGTGTACCTTGTGCTCATACCTCACTTGAGTTGTTAAATGCAAAATTAGTTAATACAGTAAGGTTAGATAAAACAAAAAGGTTATTGGAGACAGTAGTTCACCCATATTATACATATAGTAGGTACAATAGTATTTAGCTTTGCATTCAGTAGCCTAGTTAGTAATTGCAATATTTGCAAATGTGGGAGGGTTAACGTTATAAAATCCTATGAGAACCTTAACTTTGCATTTTCTTTTATTTTTGCACTTAAATATGCATCCATTATGTCCTGCTAGTATAATTTCTCTGTCTTTATTTTAAATTTTCCTGAGATGACTTGTAGACAGAAGTAAAATTGAGTTTGTACTTCTTTTGCTTAATACAAAATGAAGGCCTGAACAAAAAGTAAATGTTGCTTTACATTAGATATTTGTCTGTCTACCCTTCTCTCCTGGTAAACTGTAGATTACTAAAGAAGTAGTAGACATATTACACATTACTAAGGAAGTGAAACATGATTATTAATTGACAGGATATTATTTTTATTTAGACTTTTTTCTTGTTGATGCCTATCTGACTCAAACAGCCTGCAAACAGTTGGAAGAAAAGATTTCTTAAATATTCAGCGTCTCTACCCCCTCAATAGTGAGCAGAGGGATTACATACCACATCCGTGAGTTTGACAGTTGAGATATGAAGCAAAAACAAGACAAGATTCCACATTGATGGTCACAGTAAACCTAGTTAGATGGGGTAGCCGCCTGGACTCTTTGCCTCTTGATCCTTTAAATCTCTGAGGCTTTTCTATCCACTTCTGCCTCCAGCCCTTTTCAGTGTTACCTCTTGGAGGACTTTTCTAAAAAAAAATTCATTTTTTTTCATACTGAGATGATCAAGTCAGTTCCTTAAAGCCAAGAAGGTAGAGTATTTTATACCCAATATTTTTGTCATCTCCTACAAGACTAAGTTTTTGAGGCTTATTTTAGATCTGGGAAGTAAAGTAGTAATTCCCCAGTTTCCTCAATCAAATCTGCATGCTTTCAGTTGTAAAGTGTGCTTGCATTAATCTTACTGTGTTCTTGTTACTTTTATTTCACTGTTGAAGATTCTCCATATTATTGCAAAGTTCTGGACTTTGGCATTTCTACAGCTTTGTGTATGTTTCTTCCTTACCATGCTTCTTCCACCCCAGATACTTGGTGGAAGTTGTACAGCTGACTTGGATTTACAGATGATGATTATGATGTAAGATATCTATAGAGGGAGGGAGCTCTTTCTTCTCCTGCTAAATTAGGCATGGAGATCCAAAATCCATTATTTTACTACAGTATGTGGTAGTATCAGACCCTTGAACACATTTTATCCCTCACTAGAATGAGTTACTATCATACGAGGATGAATTTAAGTGTTTATTCAAAAGAGGGAAGGTAGATTTGTTTCTGTATATTTAAACCCAAGATATAAGACAGCAGTCCATATTCAGTGGAGTAAGAGGGAATCTGATTTTACCAGAGTACTCCTTTGCTTCTTTATCCCTTGTGTTGTCTGGTTTTCTCTGCTCTGAGTCCCTGACCCTCTTTCTTCAGCTTACTTTCACATATGTTCTTTTCACACATCCCGTTCACCCTTTCCTCACTGGTGCAAAGCCTGCTCTTTCTACTCAGTTTTGCTGTTCAAGTTACACTTTCTCATTCCCTAACTGCCCAAATCATACACAATTGTTACAGAACCTTCTGATTCCACCTTTCAGTCCCTCTTTTTGTCAGAGATATATACTAAAACATTTTGATTGCTGCATGAAAAACAGGACAATAACTCCTTGTTATACTGAGAATTATTACAACTTTGAACTTTCAGTTATTTCACACTCTGCTTTGCTTTATCAAATGTCATATGTTATGGTGCCAGTTTACAATCTTCAATCCTTTGTTTCTTACCTGGAACCTTGTAGATTATGCAAGTTGCTTGGAACAGGGGCTGTTCCCTTTGTTACTTGTCTGCATGGTGCCTAACACAGTGGGTTCCTGGCCCTTGATTGCATTCCTAGGTGGTACTGGGATATACATCATAAATATGTCTCTATGTTCTTGCTGGAAGGAAAATTCCAGACTAGTTGAGGAAACTAACGTTATTCCTTCAGCTACTGGCTGACAGCAGGCAGTGAGACAAAGGAAAGCAAATATAAACGAATGATTTCCCTATTATAGACCACAAATTTCAAGGCCAGTGGAAATGGTAGTCTGTAGACCTCCACTAATTTGAAGCTAATCTGGCCAGCTGGGAGGTATATTTTGTGAACCCTAGTTAGTTAGGGAAATTTGTCTGTGAGGGAATAGAGGAGGCTGAAAGTGATCTCCTAACAAAGTCAGGAACATGGCACTAGCACCTTGATAGGGATCCACTTGGCCCTTTTTTATCAATGAATTATGACAGATGGAGCTGTTGTATGTGGAAATGGAGGCATCCAGAGCAATCAAGTTGTTCTCAGTACGACAAGATCTTTTTTGCACAGGCATTCTGATAAACTTCTCAGCTTGAAAAGCAGAAATCAGATTGGATCATTTTCTGATCTCGGAAGAATGGCCTTTCCATTCACAAGTCTTTTAGTTTACCTAAATAGACTAGTTTCCTTTCTGGTCTAATATCAGACTTCTCAGGTTAAAATCCAGGTCCTATGGCTTTAGGCTTCCTGCATATGTACTTTTGACTTCCTGATGGATTTGGCAATGGAATTTAGATATTTTGTCCTTTCATTCTTAAGACACTGAGAACCTAATCATCTTGTAAGGTGGAATATGCAAGGTTTCTTTTTCACTTCATGTGAGTCTTACCTTTCATTTGCTTTACCTATAATACACTTTTTGAACTCTCAGAATCTATGTAGGTACATCTGGGTCAGCTTTCATTGATCTCTAAACATATTTGCACATAATGGTGAAATGTTTTGTTACACTGTAAAATCATGACATTCTATCAGTAACTTTATTCCTATTGTAGTCTTTCAGAGGTGATCCAGGGTTCCTTTCAGAAGGTGTCATATTGACCAAAGTGTGCTAGATGTGGCTTGGGATAGCTAGAGGGAATTACTTAAGAGCTCTGCAAAGAGTTCCCAGTCCCTGCTTGGTCAAGGAAGCTTGGGATCAGTGGGCTACATACCCCAGTTGGGGTAAGTGGTAACTAACATCATGATTTAATTGCCTCATGATGTGAGACCAAAAAAATGACATTTTAACTATTCAAAAATAATTTTGTGAGATGTATTGGGATACTATGTTAACAGTAATTAAGATACTAACTTGTTACTGTTTTACTGGGACTTTCATTCTAAGAGTTTGAGGCCCTCATTTCCCAGTATATTCTATATTAATCTAACAAATTTCAAGTTTTCCCTGTTATTTATGCCAACTTCAAATATAATTTTCTTTAAAACTTGCTATGCTGAGCTAATGGAGCAGCTACCTTTTCACTTCAGTACACATCTGCGCTTGATAGTGCAGGGTGTGAGTGAAGGGAACAAATTTAGACTTCTTCTACCACTTCCCAGATAATATCTGCTAAAGGAATAGAATGAGTCAGTCTGCCATCAGATGCTTCTTCCTCAGTTTTGGGTATTCTCCTCCCCCGCCCAGAAGGCTCTAGAGTGGGAAGAAAATTATTCCAAAGTTGTTGCAAGATAGTAACTCTAGTAGTTACTGAGTATTGGAAGCTATTGAAAAATGCCAGCTGAGCTAATTAGTTGTCTATTTGACACAATCAATTGAAGTCCCTACAGGAGCAAGTTGCCACTCTGAATTCATCAACTAGAATCATCAGTAATGCACCTTCTGTAAGGAACTTGTCTGTGAGCAAGCCTATTTAGATAACTAAGTAAATTTCTCAGTTTTCTGCAGGCTGAGTTGGAATTTGCTGTTCATGGCTTCTCGCCAGCCTTATGTACAGCATTAAATATAACAAATTAATGTTTAAAGCTCTAGAGATATGATATACATATTCACCTTCAGTGCTCATAACAGTCTATCTTAATATCATCTTAAGTCTATTAAAGGATTTGGTATTTTGGGGATAAGTATATTTTTGTGTAGGACTTTAATACTCGGACAAAGGCCAGGGGCAAAATGGATTTGAATGATAGTTTTGAAATTGGAAACAAAGACTATTAGAAAGGTAAATAAAATTCTACCGAGACATCCATGGAATAGATAGTTTGGTATAGCTTTCCATTTACATGAAAAAACAACTTTTTAGTCCACTGCTAACTTCTGATAACTTACGTGTATATATTTTTTCTACAGTACTTGATTTAAAGTTGCTTGTCCTGCTTACCTTCTTACAGATGAATTGAAAAGTCATAGCTGGTAAATCAGGATTCCTCTGTTTCCTTCAAGAGTTGATGACCTCTATAATTGGTCAGAAAATTGAGAAATTTTAATAAAAAGATATTTTGAGCAGAAATCTTTTTCCAATATTTACCCATTGTAAATGATATCACCATTCCTTAAGGCAGAGTGTTGTAGGTGTTTATGATATTAGAAACTGTTGCATGAGGTATGTGGGGTCTTGAACTCAGCTCATCTTTAGCCTTGTTCTGTGGTCTTCTAGACAACTGAAGTGCAGCTGTTGCATTAATCTATAGTCTTTGACTACCAAGAAATATATCTAACATCTAAATTATAGAGCATCAATGTAGACCAGTTCAATGTCATCAACCCTTGCAGGAGTGTGGCTGGGTGGACTAGGTCCGGAGGCCACCTGCTGCAGGCCTCATGGCCCTGCATCACCCTGCCCCAGAATAGAGCAGTGAAAAGTCCTCCAGGCAGCCTAGAGTGGCTGCAGAGGAGCAGCCAGTCAGAGGAGCTCTTGGAGCAACCAATAAGGGGCCGGAAGGGTCAAGTAAAAGACAAGCAGCAGAGCCGAGCCATCAGTTGCTGTGTGGAGCTCAGTGAGGGAGGACTGGGTGCCTGGCTGGCTAGAAGAACAGCTGGACCGCGGACAGCTCACTGCACAGAGCTCACCAGACAAAACCGAGTCCAGGGAAGCCTGCGAAAGACCGGGTGACTGGCTGGATAGAAGAGCAGTGGGACCATCAAAAGGTCAGTGTGGGCAGACTGAGCACAGAACTTGGCCCTACCAGACGAGAATACCGAGATGGGCTCTGCTGGTCTAGTTGCAGAATGAGCCCAGGGAGGGCTGCTGAAAAGGATACTAGCTGAGGGTACTGAGATGGGCCCCAGCTGGGTGTCTGAAGAAGGCAGGACCTCTGGGAAGAAGCCTAAGAGCTATCGCCCCATACCAGGGCCATGATAAGAACTTGGGACTGTATACCTTGGAAGGGGGGACAGTGTATACGGCTCGGCCGGAGGGCTGAGTCGCTGAAGACCTGCTGAAAGAACCATTGGCCAGAGAAAGGGGGAGCTCGTGAGAGGCAGAGTTTTTTTTATATACTGGTTATGGTGGGAAAGATTTATCAAAGAGGAGGGTCTTGCAGCATGCTCTGAATGGTCAGATTATGGAAATGTCTAATATCTGGAATGTCTCTGCACAGCCAAATCCCTGGACTAAGAGTGCTTTCTCTCATGCTTTGACCTGAGTTTTGTAAACTATTTTGTCCAAAGGAGCATAACTGTTTTGGTGGATTATGGATGGAGAAGTAGTCACTGATATAGCTGAATTCTGACCCAGTTATGGTTCTTAAAGGTCAGATCTGCACTGAAAAGTTTGTTCAGCATAGCTATGTGTCTCTCAAGGGTGTGAAAAAAAATTCTTCTGGATTTTGTCAACCTAGCTTACGCCTCGCCGGGAGGTAAATTACTTATAGCTATCGGAGAACCTTTCCAGTTGCTGCAGTAAGTGTCTTCACTTAAAATGCTATATTTTAAGTGAAGACCTAGCCAAAGGTTTCTCATACCTGTTAACAGAAGCAGACTGGAAACCATCAGACAGAAGAAAGAACAGAGATATGCTCCTGGTGCTCTGTCACAGGATTCCATCTTCAACCCCAGATATAGTGAATTATAGTAACCCACTCGGAATTGACGCATGCATGGATGGAACACTCTGGCTAGATCCTCCTCTTGAAGGTTCCTGGCAGGTTCGTGGTGGAAATGGGAAGTGCCAATGGCAACGTAGGTCTGATTGTCAGGGCTTAATGATGAGTTGAACTGGACCCCAAGGCCTTCAAGCCACTTTGACAGACGAGGTCACAAAATGTCTTCTGTAATTTTGGACACTGTATCTTAAATGGCGCTGATGTAGAACGCTTGTCAATGTTTATGAAGACTTAAATAGTTAATGAAACAAGTGTGTGTGTGTGTATGCATGAGAGAGAAAATCACTCTGGTTGGAATGTGACCCAAATAACTGGGTACCACCCAGTTCTAAGTAACCCTGTTGTTTCTAGAGTATTAAGTTATCAGCCTTTAGGTTGTGAAGATGTTTTCTTGAGATCCTATAGTATTCTGAAAATGTTAATTTTTGATCGGTAGTAGTGGAGGGAGTTGCAAGCTCTTCTGGTTATGAAGATAATGTTCCACTTGTGAACAGCTGCACCATTGGATTTACTGAACATTTAGTATTTGCATATGTGCAATTAATGAAATTCTCAAAAAGGCTAAAATTTTTTTGTTAATTTAACATATGACATTCTGAAATGCAGGGTGGATTTGATTTAAATCAAATTGATTTAAATCACTAGTCAGGAAGACTCGATTTAATCATGGATGTCTACATAAAAGTGCATTCTTGTTGGTTGTCATAACCTTAATACACATTCTTCACAACTCAGATGTTTCATTTTTAGAAGTTACACACTATATATTTTTAAACAGTAAGTTTATTTTGAAAATTTTTCACAATAGTTTTACTGCTATATCAGAAAATGAATGATTGGTTATTTCATTTACAAAAGGTAATTGAAGCAGATACTTATGAAGTCATTGGGAGGTGAACTATCTCCAATTCAACAGGTTAATCATTAATATTTGGAGGATTTTCTTGCCATGCTGTATTAGGAGGAGAACATCACCAGATAGGTATTTAAATGGTTTTATTTAACTAAAACAACAACGTTAAGTATTCTGGATTTTTTTCTTCAACAGCAAACTTATAATATTTTAACAAAACAAGCATATGTCCGTCGCTTCTCACATTTATCTCCAGACTTCTCCTTGTCCAGATCTAGTCTGCCCCCAACAGTCTTCTATTCATTGAACTTTTTGAAACTTGGCACGTTTAGAGAGGTAAGGGATTGACTGTGTGTACACAAATCTGCAGAGGGACAGTAGAGTTGAGATCTGTTATTTCTCACCTCTATATATTTTATTTTAACATTTTTGCTGTTAACAAGCATGTTACCTCTGGAGACACACATCCACAGTTTGAAAACTGCAAAACTAAGCATCTCTGATGATATCTTCTAGACTGAGCACTGAGTCCCATTGGGTAGATAGAAAGATTAACCTAAATAATCTATACAGAAGCCTGTGGAACCCCATAAGATTGGGTCCCTAATCCATGAACTATTGGAACTCATGTACAAAACTTTTCTTAAACATTACTATGAGACAATATATTCATGTATAGAATTAGAATTTGTAATCCTTATTCCATGATATCTTTGAGCTATAATGTATCTTTATCTTTACATAGGTTTTTTCCTCAAAGCATTTTATAAAATAAATCTGATTAAAATTAAAACTGATTTTTGATTTTTTTTTAAATAATTGATTTTTATCCATCCTAATGAAATGTATAGTCAATAAATGTAAATGCCTGTTTTAGGTGTATGGTAGCATATGTATTGGTTCTAGGATTGCAGGTGTAAAAAGGTTGAGGAACCTATTCATAGCCTAGAGTATTGCCATGGAACCAAACCATCTACCTACGACCCCAATCCATCACCCTCTGAAGTCAATGGGAATATTTCCTTGACTTCAGTGGGTGGTGTATTAGGCCCTTGGTGCATCACTATGGGTTTAAGCAAGAACTTTTTAAATTTGAACGTAGCATTTCTAATGTAATTACACTTTCTTTTAGGGAAGAAACCCTTTTTTTCTGGAGCCAGCAATAATTATAACAGTTACTGATGGGAGTAAATTAACTACCACAAGTGGGATACAGGATGAGGTAAGGTCTGATCACTGTTTATCTACTGTACCAGACTTTCTGATAGAAGGCTGATATGTTAGGATTACCAGTTATTTAAACATGTTCAAATGTACATATGGGATAAACTTACTGTGTTTCCTTGAGTTTGAGACATTTTTGTGTAATCATACTGTGCTAGAAATGGTTTGAAAGCCTTTTCAGCACTAAAAACTTGAGCATTTTTAAGGAATATGTTTTTAAACTGATTTGAAGAGTTTCTAAATACTCAGTTTGCCAGTTTCACAATCTGATTTAAAACACTGGCAGAGACATGGAACACCATTCTATTGAAGGTAATTGGGATATTCGACACACTTATCAAATGAGTATACATAGCTTTTTAAAGGACTTACCAGAATAAATGGATTGTACTGAAGCATATACATCTTGAAAAAGTGTAAATATACATAATTTGTATGGACCTGATTTAATGTAGTGATCTTCCAAGGATGGGAACCATGAACCAGAGAGCAGGTTGGGACACGTGAAGTGCAGAAGAAGAGATTACTTCTGGATTTTATAGCTGTCTGTTTAGCATTATTGTCTGAGCTCTGGAATGTCCCTTAACAATTTAAAACAAAAAGGTGTACTAAAGAGGAGTTAACTTCAAATTAAATGCACACCTATACCTTAGAATATTTAAGATAAAAAATACTGGGTCCATGCTCACAATAAACTTTACAGGTCACCATAACTAAAACTCTGAGGCAATAAATTGTTTCATCACCAGATGGCATGAGCCTCCCTGCTTGTGAAGTTACAACTATTCCTAACTGCTTTGATTGTCAGATCCTCTTTGTCAGATTGTCAGACATCTTAGGGTATGTCTACACTACCCGCAGGATCGGTGGGCAGCAATCAATCCAGCAGGGATCGATTTATTGTGTCTAGTCTAGACACGATAAATCGACCCCCGAGTGCTCTCCCGTCAACTCCCGTACTCCAGCTTGGCAAGAGATCCAGGCGGGGGAGCGGCAGCAGTCAACTCACTGCAGTGAAGACACTGTGGTGAGTCGATGTAAGTACATCTATTTCAGCTATGTTATTCACGTAGCTGAAGTTGCATAACTTAGATCAATATTCCCCCCTCCCCCCCCCCTTAGTGTAGTCCAGGCCTCAGATGAATGGTGAGGGGTTCTTTACTGATACAATGGTTCTGGTCTGGTTTCTTCTTTGTACAGGCCTTGAAACAGAAAAACATTGCTACGGGCTGGTCCCTCTTTTCAAAAGCAAAAGCTAATATCTGAGCCCCTTTCAGTGCTAGTGGGTTTTCTTTTTTCTTGATTTTTTTTTCTTAGAACAGGTTCTCAAACATTTTTGTATGGTGCATCACATTTTAATATAGAGATTATTTTACAGACCACTTCCCTTCCAAACTGTAATTGTGCAGACTTTTTCTCCTGTTTTCCTTGTATTACATTCCTGTGGCAATTTAGAGAAAGAGCTTTCATGGAAAAGTGATATTAAGAAAGTGTGAAATATATTTTTAGCTTTCTTTTAATGTACTTAAGTTGATAAGGAGCAGGGTAGGAGAAAGGACATGGTTGCATAATGTGCGAAGCCAGCTGTCTGTGGACCACTAGCAAGTAGTCTGTAATTCAGTTTGATCATTTCTGCTTCAGCGTATTTGATGTTTTGGGTTTTCTTTTTTTATGTCTTTGCACTAGTCTGTCTCCTCCCCCCCCTTCGAGTGATGAATAATGAGGTACAGTAACTCCTCACTTAACGTCATCCCAGTTAACATTGTTTCGTTGTTACGTCACTGATCTATTAGAGAACATGCTTGTTTAAAAGTTGCGCAGTGCTCCCCTATAATGTTGTTTGACAGCCCCTGCTTTGTCAACTGCTTGCAGGAAGAGCAGCCATTGCAGCTGGTTGGGGCTTGGAACCAGCAGCCCCGCTGTCAGCTCCCCTAAGTTCTCTGTGCCGCAGCTGCCTAGCAGACTATCAATTGCCGGGCAGTTCAGGTGTCCCTCCCCCCACTGCCATGTGTCACACATACATGCAACCCCCGGGACTTTGGAACGAGTGGTGTGCTCCAATGGGATAATGTGGGTTTGCAGCCACTGCCTTGCATCTATTGTGTCTCCTCCCTCCATGCTGCCTTGTAGAGTGTGAGGCTACATTAACAACAATGTGTTAACCCTTGAGGGCTCAGCCAAGTGCTAGTTCATCATTTAGCAGCAAGGCATTCCCTGGGAAATATCCCACGCTCTTTCACCCTCTGACTCCACCACTTCAACCAAGCTTCACAATCATCATTGCTGTGTACAGCATTAAATTGTTTGTTTAAAATTTATAATCTGTGTGTGTGTGTGTGTGTGTATATATATGTATAGTCTTGTGTGGCAAAAAAAAATTTCCCTGGAACCTAACCCCACCTATTTACATCAATTCTTATGGGGAAATTGGATTCGCTTAACATGGTTTCACTTAAAATAGCATTTTTCGGGTACATAACTACAATGTTAAGTGAGGAGTTACTGTTGTCTAGTACTGCTCCAATTGTGCTCACATAACTTTCCTCCCAGAGAAATACTGATATTGTTGATTCCTGCATTGGAGATCACCCTGATATATCTGATTGTGAAGTTTACTTCAGGGTCCTTGAGATTATTCTTGACTTCCCGTAATTCTGTTAGTCCAGATGTTCTTAAAATTCTTCAAAGGCTACAGTGACACTATCCTGTAGGCAGTTCATTCTATAATTGAGCTGTCTATTTCAATGCAGATGTGATTAGTTTGTCTAAATATCACTACTAGGCTAACTTTAAGCAGTCTGCATATTTCTGTTTTCCTACCGTCCTCTGAGTAAGGGCAGTACCCCAGCCTAGCTGCTGTTAAGGGGCCATGAGCTTTTAAGGCCTGACTCTGGACAGACAACCACAGCCAATAATCAGGAAAGCCACCTGTGTACCTTTTTGGATCTAGCAAATTACCACCTAGTATCCAATCTTTCTTTCCTGAGCAAACTAACCAAATAGTTCTTGAAAGTAGTTTTCAACTATTCCTGTACATTGCTGAGATCTTGGACCTTTCCAGTCAGGTTTCATGCTGGGATGTGGAACAGGAACTGCCCATGCAGATGGGCTACCACTTCTTGTCCATTGATGAAAGGAAGACATTTTCTCATGTTACCAGCTCCTTCTGCAACATTTGCTACTGATAGCATCAGAATACTATTGTTCTGCTTGACATTTCAGGGGTTATTGGGAAAACGCTGAGCCGGATGAGGTCCTTCCCTTAGGATTGTACTCAGGGTGGTGATACAAGTAACTTCTTTTCTGTTACTAGACCACTCATTTGTGAAATCTCTCAGTGCATTCACTATAATTTTTCCCATCCTGTTCTTGGTCTAATAATGGAAGTCTCAAGGGATGGCACTGTAGTGCTGCTTATGTTTAAACAAGTCGTCTGGCCATACCAATCCAGAAGATTCTGGATCATGCAGTGCAAATGTGGCTACTTTTTGTCCTACCTGCCTTTTTAATATGATTTGTCAATGAGCATTGGTGCCTGTTGTTCTCATTACAAGAATACAGTAGAGGATACCACATATAAAGGTGCAGTCCGTGGATGAGGACCTTCTGTTTTGAGGGCACGAAGCTCTTTGCTGAGAAGACTGCCACCTCCCTTTATATCCTGAAGGATTCCAGGGCTACCCTCCGGTCACTGGTATCTATACAGTGGGACAGAAGAGATGATTTAGTCCGCAATCCCAGCATAGAACATGCATGTCTCAATACCAACCTCAGCTCCACTGTAAGATGCAAATAAAGAAAGGGAAATTTCCTAAACAGAAACCGTCTGGCCCACAATCTTCATCCCAGCCCTATACATCTAAACACCACTTTTGATGGGCAGGTCGAGGCACCGTTAGACTATTCCCCCCCCCCAGCTGACACAGCCAACCATCGTTCCACACCCATATGGCCACTGATCGGCAGTGTTCTGCAGTGCCTGGAACTGCATAACATCAAACTGATGAGACTGTCTGAACTGGATACTCCAGCTTACCTCCGTACCTCCTTCCTTGTCCCTCTTCAGGGACTCTTCTCATGAGAGTTTACTATGATGCAAGATAGGTCACTTCCTCCAGCTAGGAGCCATAGAACCAGTACCTCAACATCTGTGAGGCATGGAGTTCTACTCTCGTTATTTCCTAATACCTAAAAGGAAGGGAGGTTGGAGACACGTACTAGACTTCAGAGCTCTCAACAAGTTTGTCAAGGCTCAAATTTCAAGATGGTCACCTTATTGACAATCATTCAGCATTGGAACAGGTAGACTGGTTTTTGGCCCTCAAACTCTAGGACATCTATTTTTGCATCTCAATCTACCAGCTCACAGACAATTTCTCAGATTCACTCTGGGACACGACCACTACCAAAACAGACTGCTTCCCTTTGGTCTATCATTAGCCCTGAGGGTATTTTCCAAGGTTCTCTCAGTGGTGGCCACTCATTTATGCTCTCAAGGGGTAATGATTTATCCATACCTGGACGATTGTCTCCTCGGACCCGATCTCTCCGGGAAGCTCACCAAGTCACCGACACTACAATACATTTGTTTGTAGAGCTGGGTCTACAGAGCAGCACCCAAGATGTCAACCCTCACTCCAGTGCAATACCTGGAATTCATAGGGGCTGACCTCGACATGTTAGAGGCCAAAGCTGTCTTACTTCAGTACAGGTTCCTATCCTTAGTCTTACTCATAGACATCTTTCAGAGCAGCCCACAAATACTGGTCAGGCTTTGCCTCCAGTTCTTGGGACATATGGTAGGGGCACGGCGGTGATACCTCATACCAGGCTTCCCATGCAATGCCTCCAAATATGGTTTGGTTTACAGAGTGAACAAGGACAGGTTGTCACTACCCACCAGGATCAAAAACTCCTTAAACTGGTGGAAGGACCCAGGCATTGTTTACAAAGGAATCCCCTTCTTGAAAACATCACAATCATTGCTCCTCGCCACTGACACGTCATTCATAGGTTGGGGCGTGCACCTAAATGGCCTCATGACACAAGGCAAATGGTCGCCCTCCGAGATATCCCTCCACATCAATCTCCTCAAGCTGAGAGTGGTTAGAAATGCCTGTACCCATTTCCTCCTGCTGATCTCTCTCTCTCGCGCGCACACACACACACACACACACACATATCCTGAGACAACGTTGCCTGTATGTACTACATCAATGGGCAAAGGGGAGCCAGATCACCTTTCTTTGTGCAGAAAGCAATGAGATTATAGAATTGGAAATCTCACACAACATTACACTGTCTGCAGTGTACCTCCGGGTACACAAAACTCGGTAGTGGACAGTCTCAGTTGCAAATTCCCACACGAACATGAGTGGGAGATGCTTAGGTACTTCATGACCTATTCAGATAATGGGGGACACTGTCTACAGATTTGTTCGCCATTCAGCTGAACAAGAAGTGTCCAGACCGGAGATGGGATAACATTCCTTAGTTGATGCTCTCTGTTAGAGCTTATTCCTTCACTCTCCCACTTCCCTGGTCCTTCTCACATGAACAGAGAGCAACAATACCCGAAGTCCGAAGGTGCAAACAATTCAATGTTTGTTGGGGTGAACTTTCAGCAAGCTTAAATCCAAGTTCCTTTTTCCTTATTTTCGAATCCCAACTTACTTCCTGTTTGCCCCTAATTTATATAGTAATATTCTTAGCTATACCTTAACCAATCATTCTACTGAAATTTAACTAACCAATCCTAACATATTGTAACATGATTAGCGAACCAATTATATCCCACCACCTTAATTGGTTTACACCCAGCAAAATTAATTATACAGCAGACAGAAACAATCACAGAACCAGAGAGAGACCATGCCAATAAACAATAGCAAAGTGGGAACTATAATGACAAAACAATACAGAAGTGAGGATTTCACAATTACATCTATAAAGACATAAGGGTTTCCCAGCTGTGTCTATTGATAAGTGAGTTCTTACCAGACAGAAAACTATCTACCTAAATTTCCTTTTACATCTTCTAGGCTCTTCCCTTTGTCTGGAGGTGATAGATCGGATCACCTTCCTAACAGCCCCATATTGACTAGTTTGGAATGTGAGGATGTGACCGTACGCTTCCCAGCTTATGGCTGCCTCTGCTGCTTAGCCAAAGGCATTGGCCTAAGAACAGGGCCTCAGACTGTCACAGTGTGAGAAGGCCCTTACACAGATTCTTTCTTGTATACCGCTATTACTAGCTAAATGATAAACATATACCTACATTCTTAGAGTATAGGTCTTTACAGACAGGCCTGAATATCTATATCCTAACACTCTACCCCTTTTTTTTCTTTTGGGATCCTCCTGCCCAGGTATCCCTGGAAAAGCATAGGACATATGGCAACACACTTTCTGACAGGGCCAAGCATCAAGGTGGAAAGTGTCGATGTTCCATCTGTCCCACTGCCCCTTGTGTAGTACCATGCACTGCACCTTCTCTCGTACGGTCATACTACACCTATTCCAACTAGTGTTCCAGACTTTCCAGTATAGTGGGAGAAGGTTGGGTCCGGGTTGTCTAGTACACTACAGGGGCTTACTACATTACTTACAGGTTATAATTAGTGGCTGTTCTCTAGGGGGTTGTGCCCCCCTTGATTGTTTCCATATGCAATGTAACACACATATAGTTAACAATACACCAGCTGCTATGATAATCCACGGCAACACCAAGAGTCCTGACCACTGCAGTATGATCCAGCATCCTGGCCACCACCAAAAACACTGCTTCTCTTCCTTTGATAAGGTTAAAATTTTGTCAGCACCATCCTGTAGTGTGTATTGTAAGTGTGGCCAACTGTTGGTGCTTGCAGCAAGTTGCTCTTGTAATCTTTTGTGTACTTTTGTCCATTTTGTGTGTCCATTGAATATCCACAGTGAAATTTGGTATTGTCCAAACCAATTCAACTACCTGGTACGGTATGGGATAGTAGGTGCTAGTTCGATTGTTTACGACGATTAAGTCCACTGATCCATTGGTGCACCATAGTCCAGGTGGCAGTTTATAGAAGTTCATAATTTGGTCATACACTGGAAGGATTTTGCCTCCTACTGTTATATTGGAGGATTGCATACATTCCCAACAGAATACACCGTACCCCATATACATTACCCCTAAATGCCCCCCCTCTGCAATGGGCCATTGATCCTGCTCTTTCATAGTCATAGGAGAGGGGCACATCCATATTCCTCCTCTGGCTATACAACTGCTTAGTGTGATGCAACTGCTCCAGACCGGAGATGGGATAACATTCCTTAGTTGATGCTCTCCTCCTCCTCTGGGACAGGGACCGTTTCTACATGTTCCCTCCATTTCCCCTACTGTCGAAGGTCCTGCTGAAAATTAAAAGGGATGGCGCTCGTGTCATTGCGTGTTTCTACTTGGCTGAGACAGATGTGGTACCCTTACCTCTCTCAGCTTGCAACATGTCTGCTGATCTCTCTCCTGGCCATTCCGCACCTCCTCTCACAGAGCAAAGGACGTACTCTACATTCCAAACTGGGAATTCTGTGCTTCAAAGCATGGCTCCTGTTTGGTTCCAACACCTAGAAAGCTTCTGTTCAAGAGACATGACGCACTTACCTGCAGAAATGGTCCAGGTTTCAGATTTGGTGCATGTCCCAATGAAGCTTCCCAGCGTCTGCAGTTCTTTTACATATCCTAGACTATGCTTTAGTCCTAAAACGGTTCGGACTATCTCTAAGCTCTCTCAGCGTCCACCTAGTGGCTATTACAGCCTTTCACCAACCTGTAGGGGAGTACTCTGAACTGTCACACCCAACTACAAAAAGGTTCCTCAGTGACATAGTAAACTTATTCCCTCAACTTCAGCTTCCTGTCACCACATGGGACCTGAACCTTGTACTGAAAGGACTGACTAGGCTCCCCTTTGAACCATGGACACCTGTTCACTAACATACCTATCCTGGTAGTAGCGTTCCTGGTAATGATTTTCTTGACCAGGAGAATAGGAGAGATAGCAGCTCTGATGGCACATCCTCCCTACATGGTATTCTTCCGGATAAGATTATGCTCAGACTGCATCCAAAATTCATCCCTAAGGTAACCTCCTACTTTCACATGAATCAGTTGATTCACCTTCCAATCTTCAACTCCAAGCCTCATCAAGACAACAGGGAGGCTATATTGTGTACCTGGATGTCAGGAGAGCCCTGGCCTTCTACCTGGACAAGACAAAGATCTTCAGGAACTCCCCTAGGCTTTTCCTCTGCACAACGGAAAGTTCCAAAGGCTCAGCAATATCAGCCCAAAGACTTTCCAAGTGGGTCTCGAACTGTATCAGACATTGTTACCCAAGTTCATCATATGACCCCTCCAGATGCCATTCATACACACTCAACAAGGTCAATCTCCTCATCCGTTGCCTCCTTCAAGGATGTCATTATCTTAGAGATCTGGAGAGCGACAACATGAGCATCAGTCCACACTTTTGCAGATCACTGTGCCATCGCTGGGGACTCTGCCTTTGATGCCATCTTCTGCTCCATGGTGCTGTCATCTGTAATAGACTCAACTCTGAAGTTCTGACCCTCCAGAAAGGATACTGCTTGGGAGTCACCTACAGTGGAACACCCATAGGGACGCTACTGGAAGAAGAAATTATTCACCTTGTCCAGTAATGATGGTTCTTTGAGACCAGTGTTTCTATGAGTGCTCCACAACCCATCCTCCTTCCCTCTAGTTCTTGTGTTCTGTGCAGTAGAGAAGGAAATGGGGAGGGTTAGCCTGCATGCGCTGGCTAGTCTCATGGCACAGCACGAGAAAAGACCACATGTGCGGGCCCAATGGACACTGCTACCAAAGTTCTCCCATCAGCAGCACAGGGACACAAGCATACCTAAAGTGGAGCACCCATAGGGGGGACACATCTTGAAGAACCACTGTTACTGCATAAGGTGAGTAACTTCTTTGTCCTTTCTTCAGACAATGAAAATAAAATGGGGAAGACTCTATTCTTGGATGGCATTGTTAGCAGCTTAAAAGTTCTTCATAGTTCTCTTCAGATGTTGAGTCAACAGCATGCAGTAGGAAGGCATTTTTCCCTGTATGGGTGCTTGTTAGACATTGTGATGTCCTTGGGTGAACATGAAATGGGTCATTTTACGTAAATATTAATTTAAATCTTTTTATTTTTCTCTTTCTGTACCATGTCATGGTGGACCTAAAAGTTTAAATCTGTCTGTAGTATATCCAAGGTGAAGTGCTTCAATCACTTCTTTAAATTGCTCATTGTGTGTGACATTAAAAGTGATATTGTCATAAAAATTGCAACTCTTATCAAGTTAAGTCTTTTGACTTTTAGTTCTGATGGTATAATCACCAAATGAACCCCAGAAATTGGCAAAGGATAAAGATGAGCAGGATCTACTCTTCAGTTAAGCTGCTGTGGAAGCTAGAAGGCCTGTAACAGAGACTTGATTTATCATTAGTGCTAGATTTTGATACCGATGGCACTGAAATTTTTCTTTTGCAGGATCATCATACCCACCAATACTCTGGTCTTCCACTTAGTTGATAATTTCATTCATTGGTGCATTTTATATTGAAGATGAATGCAAAGAAACAGACTTTCTGAAATGAGCCTGGATCCTTTCGGTGCTTACCAAAAACAAACTTTAATTTAGTACGCTTTAGGCAAATGAGATTTTAATATTGCTGTGGAAAGAACATTGCAGTAATGCAGTTCTGCTTGCAGGATTCTAAAATAAAACAAGTTTAAAGAACTTAAAAGTAAATGTACATCTTCAGAACTTCATATTGCTGTGAAATGAGTTTATGTACAGTGTTGACTGAATTATGGATCGCTCATATTTATTAGACATAAAAAATCTACTATGTTTTATATTGTAAGCTTCTCTGGGTTACATATCCATGTGGTTGACCTGTACAATAAATTGCAGTCATGTAGCTACTAGAATTTTGAATTCACTGTTTTGTGAAGAAAAAGTTTAAATATTTTTCTTTTCAGCTCCATTTACCTCTCAATTCTCCTTTACCTGGAAGTGAATTGACTAAGGAACCTTTTCGTTGGGATCAGAGACTGTTTGCTTTAGTTCTGCGTTTGCCTGGCATCACAACTCCAGAATCAGAGCAGATAGCAGGTGTGCCTGTTGATGACTCAGCAATTACACCTATGTGTGAAGTCACAGGAGGTGAGTGCCGTAGCTTCACTTGACAAAGTAGATCTTTCAGAAAAGTGATCTAGCATATAGCTCAGTTGTATTAGATAGTGTTTGAAAATTTGACTCCTTTGTTTAATCTCTTTAAAACCGTGGGCACAATGGGGCTACGTGTTACAGCTTTCTTAGGACACAAGTAGTAACATTACAAATAAATTCATCTGCTAATAGTCTTGAAAGGATGTGCATTTGCTTTCTTCAGCAATTTTGACTAGAAGGGGGAAAATATACTTTGTAGTTTAGACACTCAGCCAGAATTCTTAAGAATCATGAAATCTGTTAGGTAGTGAGATTGTGTTCAGTTTGCTGGCACTGGACATGCTAGCATTTGAAGGCCATGGGGTGTGTTTTCTTTTGAGAGCTTTTAAATATTTCTTAAATGAAGAACATTTTTGGACAAATGTCTGCACTTTCCCTTTTCCTCCACTGCCTCTCGTGTTCTTTTGTAATCTCTCATGGTTATCTCTCATTTAGATTGTAAACTTCTCTGATACAGTCTAGAAGTTAAGTCTTGTCTGTAGAGTACCATGAGCACACACCAAGTATTAAAAAAGAAAAAAGATCCTTTTGATAGTAATTGGGGTGGGAGAAGAGGGAGAAAAGGAAAGAATTTAAAGAAACTTCAAGTAGATGTGATCCCCACACTTCTCAGAATGTAAAGCAGATGCCTCAACCACTGGATTAAAAAGGCTTTTTGGGCCATTTAAAAGGTGTTGAAGTGTGCCACAAGGGGGAGCTCACATTCCAAGAGTTCAGTAGAGACCTTAAGTTAACAAGGAAAAAATCCTTAAAATGTAAAAGGCAATAAAGTTAAAATGAAGTATGTTTCTTAGTTGTTACCAAGATGCGTGCAGAACTTCATTAATGAAATCATTTAATAGACTCTCTTGCTGCTTCAATGAAGTAACATATGTTTTCTTTGTAACTTGTTTATATATTTCTCCATAACTAGATCAGCAAAGTTTCTTGTTCTTCCTTCTAGTTTCTTGATTAAGAATTAAAAGAGCTGAATGTCAGCAACTTGGCTAAGGGATGACTAAGAGGGGACATAAGTCTAAAAATACTTGATAGGCATAATCTCGAAAGTAGAAGAGACAATACATAGTGATACACGGAGGTATAACTAGGAGTAATAAGATGCAATTATGGAAGGAAAAACATTTACAGATGTATTGGGCTGTGCAGTGTCTACCAAGGGAAGTTATGGATGCATCAGTGTTCCCTCTAATTTTTTACATCCATGTGTGGAATTAATTTTGTTATGTGCACCAATATGGAGGTGATGTGTGGTGGGGGTGGGGCTGAGGGGTTCAGAGTGTGGGAGGGGGCTCAGGGCTGGGGCAGAGGGGTAAGGTGCGGGTTCTGGGGTAGGGCTGGGGATGAGAGGATTGGGGTATGGGAGGGGGCTCAGGGTTAGGTCAGAGGGTTGGGGAGTGGGGCGGTGTGGGCTCTGGGCTGGGGCAAGGGATCAGGGATGTGTGAGGGTGCTCAGGGCTGGGGCAGAGTGTTGGGTGCAGGGGGTGAGAGCTCCGGCTTGGGGTGAAGGCTCTGTGGTGGGGCCAGGGATGAGGGGTTTGGGGTGCAGGCTGCCCCGGGGCTGCGGTGGGGAGAGAGGACTCCCCCAGCCCTCTCTTGCCACAGCAGCTTGGGGCCAGGTGAGAGGGGCCTCTCCCTGGCTGCGGCAGTTCCAGCTTGGTTGGGCTGGGCCAGAGAGAGGGGCTCCTCTCCCTGGCAGCTCTGGCCGGGCTGGGCTGGGCCAGGCTGGAGAAGGAGCTCCTCTCTGTGGCGGGCTGGGGGAGGGGGCACCTCTCCACACGTGCAGGACCCTTGATAGCCTGCTGCACGGCTGTACAGCTTACAGGGAACTTAGGACACCCCCTTGGGAAAACAGACTTAAAATATAGTGTAGGAGACAATCCTGCATTGATGTGGACTGCATGACTTTATAAGTCTCTTTCCATTGGTATCTTGTATGATTTTATGTTCTGTTAAAATGCTCTAGTTGCACTATACCTTTTTAAAGGATTCAGTGCAATACTTAACAGTATTAGGGCAATACCTCAGGTTCCCCATCAGGAAGTAATAGAAGTACTCTTTTTATAGCTTTGAGACATTGATACACAGAGCACAGCAGGGCATTATTTGTCATTTGGCTCATTTTCTTACATTGACAACACAATCCTTACTTATATTGACAAACATAATCTATGAAGCAAAAAGAAAAGGAGGACTCGTGGCACCTTAGTGACTAACAAATTTATTTAGTGACTAACACGGCTGCTACTCTGAAACCTATCATAATCTATGAAGACATCTTCTATTCTGTACACACAAAACTTGTTACTTTAAGTAATTGTATAGTTTGATACTTTTTTTATTTTTCTAATTACTATGTGGTTGGTTATACAGTAGTTACCAATAAGATATTTGCTAACAATAATCCACTAACATAGTATCTGAGGTACTACACTATTTCTTTATACAGGGTACTTCAGAATAGTATATAACTGCAGCTCCTCAAATATCATAACCTGGTAGATGTTGATATCTGGTGTTCTCTGAATGGCCACTGCTTTATAAACAAAAATACCTGCTTGCATGGGCAAAATAATTTTGAGAATGTAATAAACATGCAGCATACTGTCACTTTTAGAATACTTGTTACATTGGGAGAGGATGGTAGATGTCTTAAATTAAATGCATTATAGCTAGACTTCTATTAAATGGATTAGTCTGAAAAAATTTCAAAGGTGAAGGGAGAAATATAAAATAGTAGACTTGGTCTTGAGACTTTTTCTTTCATTCTAGGTCGCTCATATTGTGTGTGTTCTCCAAAAATGCTGAATCAGTGTCTTGAGTCATTGGTTCAAAAAGTGCAAAGTGGAGTAGTAATAAATTTTGAAAAATCTGGACCAGATCCTTCACCGATTGAAGGTATTTGAAAAATTCTACATACTTCTATAACCAATTGGATTTGCATTTGGTATTCAAATTTAACAATAGCCAGAAATGTACATAGTTTAATTTGAAAGAAGCACTACAGTGTTAGACACCATTGTTCCTTTCTAATGTAATAATATGACCACATTCTTGAGTGGTTTAAATTTCTGTAGCTTTACTCCTTTTTTGTTCTAAATATGAATAACTTGCCTACTTCTTCTAGAACAAGTTCATGGAAAATACTAGCTTTTTTCTAACTCTGAAATGTTGTATATTAAAAGTTCATTCGTGTCATCTTCATGCACCAGGAAAATATTTGATTCGTCTAGTATTTGTGATAAGGAAAGGACACTTCAATTGAGTTCTGAAAGTACATCAGATAATAGAACTGTTTTTTTTTCAGACTCCCATTCAGTAAGCATTCAACAGTGTTACTCAACTCTAAATTAGTTAGCATTCCTGCTGGAAATGCTAAAAATTACTTGGAAACTGGTATATACTATTGTTGTGGTTTCTAATATACTTTTAAGGATATCCCTCTTAAGGTGTATAAAAATCCTTGCACACTCCATTTAAAGTGTTTAAATAATTTGAAATACTATATAATTAAATATAGAGTTATGGAGGTAATTTTTTTTTTATAGATGGACAGATGGATATAGCTAGGTCTTTTGGACCCCAACCTTGGCACAGCTGTCACAAACTTATCTATGTCAGACCAAACCCTAAAACTGGAGTTCCCATAGGCCATTGGCCTGTTCCGGAATCCTTTTGGCCAGATCAAAATTCTCCAACATTGGTAAGTCCTTGAAGTGAGGGAAAAATCATTTAACTGTTTCCTGTTCATGGGTTTTAAATCCTGGGTTACCTGGTTCAAATATAAGCACTGTAAAGGAAATTCAGGCTAGCGTCTGCTGCATTTCTTTTCAGAAACAGATGTTTCAACTGCTGTGAATAAGATACTGCGTGGCAATTAACACACTATGTTCATTGTGGAATAATTGCATAAGAGTCATCTGCTTCTTTAAGAAACAAACTGCCTATAAGACTTTTATTGCTAACATCTGAGCACAATGCTGTGAACGTTAAACATCTTACTTAAATGTATCTCTTTGGAGTTTGAACAGAGATCAAACTGAGAATTTTCCCTTAAGACACAATTTAGAATGCAAACAAAGATCCTAGAACTGATGCATGTTCGTCTCTTTATCATGTGAACTATCATATTTAACCATCCAAAAGACATACTATTGCTGGTTAGGGGCGGGGCGGGGGGGGCACTTCTATGTAAATATCTCCTAAATTGGGAAAAGGTAAAAGCTAGTGGTGACAGTGTTCTTTCAATGCAGAAGTGGCAGAGTTGGCCCGTATCTCCTGTTGTTCAGTGTAGCAGTGCTTCTAATCTACCACAAATAGAAACTTTACCTCACATTGTAAAAAGTCTTCACTTGCAATACATTAGTTTTCTTTGTGCTCTATTTAATTACGAATAAAAGGATGTACCCATGCCAATTTGTATTAGTAATGTAGTATAATATAACAGTCAACACTGATTGAAAATATTAGTTGAACTGATGTAATTTTGGGCTATTTCCTGCTTTATAAGAGGATCTTCACTTTAGTCTTTGTGCCCTACCTCTGATTTATTAAAGTTTACAAACTTTAAGGTGTTCTGTGCATTTGGCTTGCAGAGAACATGAAATGCTTCAACTGAGTATAGAAAATGGAAGACTAGTGTGGTGTGTGGGAGTATTTTATTCTTAAATTTAGTTCTTATTTAGTTTGTGTATATTCATTGTCTCATTGTGCCCAGTCCAGTAAGACATACACAGCCTTCTGAGCTGTATGGCAGGCTAGCCTATTCTGAAGAAAAATTAAACTCCTGCAACTGTTTAAAAAACAAACACCTCCTCCCCCCAAAAAAACAAACAAACAAAAAAAACCAACGTTGTGCACTTGGGTATTATGGAGCTGTTTTTTCATTCATCTGAGTCTGGACTTAACACAGTTTTATGAATTACTGCTCTAGGCCCGTGGTTCCCACACTTTCTAGTAGTGCGGCTCTTTTAAAGATATTTCAAAACTTGGTGTCTCCCCTCAACCAAGTACCCCCCCCCCCCCGTTTTTTTAAATAAAAACTTACTTGGGACAATAGAGTTCAGATGATTTTGAAACTTTATTAAACTACACACCGTTTAATTATATAATCTGATTTAATCTGGGTTTTTAAAACTAATTTGAAAATATGGATTGCTTGGCATGTTTGGACACAGACTAATATTTTAGTGACAAGGATGGGTCTGTTAAATAAAAGTTCAACTATTGTACCTGCTTTGACCAATCTCGCATAACTATGGCCTGCTATGTCTTAACTGACTGCCTATCCAGTTTTTTTGCTGCCGCTGGTCAGAACCTCCAGGGCCTGGAACTTTCCTTTGATTCCTTCAATCTGTAATAAGTTAGCCATGGTGCCTTTTGTATATAGTTCCTGATAGTAAGTTTTAAATAGTTTTATAGTTTTTAGCAGTTTTGTAGTTAATTTCCCAACTTGGGGACCTTCTCTATCCCCATACCCCCTTGTGAGTACTGGGGAGAACTTGGGACTTCAAACTCTGTGTCCTGCCCACATTCGGTCTTCGTCAGCAACAATGACCAGCTCTATCTGTCGTGTCTCGGGAAGGCACACGTCGCAGCTAGGTGTATTATCTGCCGCTCTTTCCCAAGCCATAGGCATGACATGAGGGAATTCTGGCTTAGAAAAGACCTCATGCAGAAGGCCACAAAGCTAGCGTCGGACACAGACTGAGGCAACCCCTGAACATCAGCGTGAATTGACACAGAGCACATTTCCTGCCAGAAGCTCTGACTGTTGCAGGGTGATCCATACCCACAGATTCCCCCCTTCAGCATCTTGTCAGGAGACGGAACACTTGGACAAGCATAAGAGCACCCTCTAGTTCTGCTTCAAAGACGTCCAATACAACTTTGCCTAAATCGAGCAAATCTGCTTGTTCAAACCCTAAAGACGTTGGACATCCTGAGTCCCCGGGCCATGACTCTAAAGCTCATAAATACAGGGCTTTATCAGTATTAGACTCTGTACCAATAACATCCACTCCACTGGTACCATCCAAGGCAAAAAGATGATCCATTGATTCCAGCATGATCACAGCTTCTACCACTGAAGGTACCATCACTTGATCGCACACCGGCCACACGGAGCCTCCCTCCTCCAGCCTTGACAGCACAAATGGATTGGACTCCTTGTACGCCAGAGAGATCAGACTTATACTACACTGGAGGATATCTTTGCTCTTTATGAGTCTCAGTTTTCCCCCATCATTTGGGACCTTCTCTCCTGACTCCACCAGGGGATGTACTTTTGATAGAAGCCTATCTCCTCTTCTATCTGCTAGCTGTGCTTTTCTTCCGCCAAAACTGTTGATTCCATTGTTGGATCCAGACCCGTTTTTCCCCTTCCTCAGCAGAATTCGAACCTCTAGAAGAGCCGTCATCTCCTCCAAGAAACATTAGTCCAGATAGGAGACCGAGCCTTCTGGTACCAACATCTGCCTCGACATTTGCCTCAGGACCGTTTGTACCCCATGCCTTTGAGCCCCCCACAACTGCCTCCTGAACCAACAGGATAGCTATACTGGAGAACCTGGGACCTGTGTGTCAGATATAGAGAGCCCATGTATTCTGCAAGGGAATCATTTCACCATTCCCTTCTAAGGGAAGAGTCAGAGACTCCTCCTGAGACCCCATAGAAGAGGAGGAATATGAAACAGTTCCATCTCTAATAACAAAATTACCGTCTTCATCGCCCAATGAAGCAGTCATCCTGGCATCTCTGTCCCCTCGGAACAATCATAAACAGATTCACAATTCATTGCAAAGCGTGGCCAGAACAACTCCAGATCTCCCTAGAGGAGGCCTGGGACCCTCAATACAAACTCCCGGATATCCTGCAAACCACCAGCTCCAGTTAATAAAGCTATTCTGGAACCTGCTAGAGCAGCGTGGCAGACATAACCACATACCCCACTACTCCCAAGAGGGCATAGAGGTACTATTTTCTTCCAGCTAAGAGAGTGGAATTTCTTTTTACCCATGCTGCACCAAATGCTCTGGTCATCAAGGCTGCCAGGGAGGAATCTAGACAACAACGTTTTAAACCCACTCCTCATAACAAGGTGGCTAAACATCTAGTCCTATAGGGAAGGAAGGTTTTCACATCTACTAGCCTTCAGTTTTGTAAAGTGAACCATCAAGTGCGGTTGGACAAGTATAGCTATCTCAAATGCACAGATTTTTTTTGGATAAACTACCACAGCAGGACAGCGCTCTCTTCCAGGAGGTCATAGAAGAGGTTAAGCTGGTGACCAGAACCACACTTCAGTCAGCGATTGATGCAGCGGACATGTCATCTACATTGATAATAATAGCTATTGTGATTCACTGAGAGTTGTGGTTGCACACTTCAGGATTTCCCAGGAGGTCCAAATCACTGTGGAGGATTTTTACTCTCTGAGACCTATTTTTTCAATGAAAAGACAGATCAGTCCATACATGCTTTAAAGGACTCCGGGGCCACATGCTGCACCCTGGGAACATATACGCCTGCCCCAAAAAGGAAATATCACAGGCAGCCTTTCTAGACTGGCTCCTCCACAGTTGTATCATTAGTGATCTTATGACCTTCCTTTTAAGAGACACAAGGTACAGAACACTAGTTTCTCTGCACTTTGCATGTGTAAGGCATCATTTCAATTCAATCCCATCCTCCAATGAAAAGATATTTTTGACAGGAATTTGAGAGCTGCAAGCCATTTATGAGGCTGCCACTTCCCAACCGCCATATATTATTTGAGGGTTGTTTAGCACTCTGTTTCCATAACTGGAGTGCCATAACAGACAATTGAGTGTTAGATATCATTGTTACTATGCAGTCGGGTTTACTTATCTACCTCTTCCAAAACCCCCATTTTCAGTTAGGAGGTGGAATCCCTCCTCCAGTAAGGTGCAATAGAGCACTTAGAGATTTTTGCTCTACGTATTTCCAGGTTCCCAAAAAGAAGGTTGGAGACCTATTCTTTAACTTCACAATCTCAACAACGTTATTCACAAACCGATTTCACATATGAAAGACATTCTTTCACATGGCTGTTCACCCTGCCCATAATGGTGTTTTCTCAGATTTATGGTGGGTCCTGACCATTTTCCATACAGGGTGCTCTTATTTGGCCTCACCATTGCACCCCCCTCCCAGGTTTTTACCAAGGTCTTTCTGGTAATAACAGCTCATTTCAGACAGAACAGTTTCACCTTTTCCCCTTCTCTCAATGATCAGTTTCTCATTGCAAAGACATCTCAGGAAGCCCATAAGTCGACCACATCAATGCATTAACTACTTTCTTCCGACGGAATCGCTGTGAACTTTGAAAAGTCTCTCCTTACTCCAGTTCAGCCTGTAGACTTCACAAGGATCACCCTATATTCAGTTATGGCACGAACTTCCTTACCGTGGGACAGGTTTTGAACTACGAGCGCCCTAGTAGGTCAGGCTATACTCAACTCTCAAGCTCCAGTTAGAACTTATCTTTCCCTTCTGAGGCATATGGCTTCATGTACTTATGCTACCCCATTCACCAGACTCCTCCTATGTTCCATTCAGGTCTGGCTCCAGACAGTACATTCATCAACCAAACACAGCATGAACACCATGGTAACAATTCCTTCAAGAGTAATGTCTTCCCTGATCTGGTGGAAGGATCCCTATCAGGTATGTGTGGATGCACCCTTCTTACCATCTTTGCCAGACGAGATAAGTGTTACAGATGCTTCTCTCTTAGGCTACAGAGTCCTCATGGACAACCCTATGGTGCAGGGCACTTGGATACCCTGAGAAACCAGGGTGCACATCAACTTTCTGGAACTCCAGGCAGTTTGAGAAACTTGAGAGGGTTTTCTACAGTTCATCTCTTCCCGCTATGTCCTCAATGTCCGATAACATGACAACTATATTTTCCTGTGTGTAGAAGCAGTCATCCTGTGGAAGTGGTGTATGAAGAATTGAATCACCATGTTGGCAGCTTATCTTCCATGAATTCAAAATGTGTTGGAAGACACCCTCAGCAGGCATTTTGCCATCGATCACAAGTGGGAATTGCATGATTCGTTAATAAACATCATCTTTGCTCATTGAGGGACGTTTCCTTCTCAAACAAATGAGATGTAACACATACTGCTCCACAGGAGCTCTAGGGCTATACTCTCAGGGCAGTGCTTTCCTTCTTCCCTTATCAGACCATCTCAGCTATGCTTTTCCTCCCTAACCACTCCTTCCTCGGGTCCTGCAGAATATTCTTCAGGACCTGGCAAGTGACGTCCTTCTAGTCCCCGATTGGTCCAGACAGTTTTGGTTCCCAAATCTCCCACAACTGTCATCTGAGTCTCTGATCACCGTCCAATCCTTTCCTGATCTCTTGACACAGGAAAAGGGCAAGATCAAACATCCCAACTCTGAAGAGCTTCCTCTAATCTCTTAGTTTTTGGATGGGAATCGACATTAGAACATTACTGCTCTCAAGCTGTATAAACAATCCTTAATAGCAGAAAGATTTCCACTAGTAAATGCTATCCAGCCAAGTGGAAACGTTTTTTCATCTGGGTACATCAAAACATTTATCTCCCGAGTCAGTGGATATACCCCTCATTTTGGACTAGCTTTTCTCTCTCAAAACAGCTGGGCTTTCCCACAGCTCTGTATAAGTTCATCTGGCAGCAATCAGTACGTGCCATCCACTATCAGATGGTTGTTCAGTTTTCACTCACCTGTTGACTACCACATTCTTAAAGAGACTTATCAGAACTTTTCTGCCAGTAAAGGGAACATGTTCCTCATTGGGACTTGCATCTTGTACTTTCGGCACTCCCAAAGCCTCCCTTTGAACCAGTATCTACATGTTCCATGTGTCACTTATTAATGAAAGTTGATTTCCTTATGGCCACCACCTCAGATGGAAGGGTGGTTGAGCTAGGATCCCTAATGGTGGGTCCACCATTTGCTATATTCCATAAAGACAAAGTCTCTTTAGGACTATGTCCGGTATTCACTTCCAGAGTAGTTTCGGAGTTTCACATGAACCAGTGAGTACTTTGTTTTTTCCAAAACCGCATGCATCTGAAAAAAGGAGACCTCACTCCCTTGATGTGTGTGACATATTCTCGCCTGCTACCTGAAAAGGACAAAACAAAGTAGAAAATCACCTAGATAGTTTCTCGCTATAGCAGAACGAGTCTGAGGTCAAGTTATATCGTCGCAGAGGATCTCGGGGTATATCCTGCTTTACCAGTAGTTGCATCTTCCTTCCCCTCATAGGGTGAGAGCTTGTTCTACAAGAGCATAAGCAACTTCAATGGTATTGCTTCAGGAAGTACCCTTATTTATGGGGGAATTCTGCACCAAAAAAATAAAAATTAAGCGCACGATATTTTAAAATTCTACATATTTTGTCAAAATAACAATATGATCATAAGAACATAGCTAAGGCTATGATTTGATCATGGAGGTCGTGGACCGCAGACCTCCGCTGGGAGCTGCAGGGTACCCCCACCTCCTCTGGTGGCTGGGAGCTGCGGGGTATCCCTGCAGTTTGGAGTGAAAGGGGTCCCCTGCCAGCTCCCCAACCCCCGCAGGCAGTGGGGGATACCTGGTAGCTCCCCAGCGGGTGGGGGAGGGGTAAGCAGGGAGTAAGCAGGGTGGGCCCTCGGGGAAGGGGCGGGGTAGATTCTGGGTTGACCTTGAATTCAAAACATGATCTTGTGCGTAAAAGGGTTGGAGACCACTGCTGTAAAACATGTTTTCTAATCTTCTTGTCATTCTTGTGGCTATGCTCTGAACCTTCTCCAATTTATCAACATCCTTCTTGTATTGTGGGTACTGGAACTGGACATAGTATTCCAGCCGTGGTTGCACCAGTGCCAAATGACCTCTACTCCTACTCAAGATTCCCCCTGTTCATGCATCTCAGGATTTCATTAGCTCTTTTGGCCACTTCATCACGCTGGGAGCTCATGTTCAGCTGGTTATCCCCCACGCTCCATCCCTGTCCCCAAATCTTTTTCATACTCACTACTTCCCAGGATAGAGTTCCCCTATCCTGTAAGCATGGGCTACACTCTTTGTTCCCAAATGTCTACATTTACATTTAGTTGTATTAAAATTCATATTGTTCGTTTGTGCCCAGTGTACCAAGCGACCTAGATTGCTCTGAATCAGAGACCTGACTTCTTCATTGTTAACAGAAAAATTGGGGGAGTGGTTATCTGTAAACTTTATCAGTAGTGATTTCATTTTCTTCCCAGTCATAAATAAAGATGTTAAATAGAGTAGGATAATCTACTCCATTTGCAAATCATTGTCCTTGCCTGACCTGTTGACTTAGCAGTTAAAATACTTAGCTTTTACTTTCTAAATATACTTACTCTATATTAAGATAGTATTTACTACCTACCTAAACCCAACAGCTGTTCAAGGTTCAATAAGATGAAATATTAAGTTAGTGTTCATATTTCTTTATTTCAGAGACACATTAACAGATACTAAGGGACAATTTTCAAAAACACTTTTATATTGTTTCAGAGTAAGATTTAGTATGCATAGATCTTGTATTTGTTGGTGCAGACCCACACTTAACAGCTGAATGTTTCTGTTTAGCCACCTCGCACATCTCACCCTGTAGTGAAGTTCTCCTGCACTGACTGTGAACCAATGGTCATTGACAAACTGCCTTTTGATAAATATGAGTTAGAACCTTCACCGCTGACCCAGTTTATCCTGGAAAGGAAATCTCCTCAGACGTGTTGGCAGGCAAGTTGAATATGTACTAACTAAAGGACATTTAGCTGAGAAATAGTATTCTGTAAATAACTTGAAATTAAATTATAATTATATGTGTTGATTTACTGTAAATTCACTGACATCAGACCTTTAACTTAGAACTCGCACTTAAAAAATATTTATGTACAACATGAATTACACGAACTCTTCTTATTGCAGGTGTATGTGAGCAATAGTGCAAAATATAGTGAACTTGGCCATCCTTTTGGTTACTTGAAAGCCAGTACAGCACTGAATTGTGTGAACCTGTTTGTGATGCCTTACAATTATCCAGTCCTCCTTCCCCTCTTAGGTAAATACAGCTTTCTCAAATCCTTCTGATGTGGTAGGCAGATGGAAAATTGCTTCAGCCTAGTTACATTTTTTGTGTTATTAATGCTACTGTTAATAATCATAAGCCTATACAAATCCAAAACATTAAGAACGTAATATTCCTACTGAAAAGAGAACTTCTAATTTTTCTGACACCTACTATATTCATGATTCACTTATCAAAAAATTGCTACCATTCCTGAATCTGAGTATAATCCTGTTGATTTCTAAAAATGAGTGTTTATTGTTCAGGTATCTTACTCCCTTTCTAATATGCTGTGACTGCCACTTCCCCCCCTGCTGCTACTGCAAAGGCACTCTTTTCCCACTCCCATGGATCTGATGAGTTAGATTTTATAAATATGATACAAGATTCTGCCTTCCTTACAAATCTCATGGATTGCATCCAATAGTGATTAGCTCGGATTAAGCCTTAGTGTAGTAGGACGAACCTTTAGAAGAAATGTTCTTAGAAAATGTGTGGTGAGTGATGCCTTATATTAAGAAACGCACCTCTCATTTAACTTTATCTCTGTTTGTATAACTTCTTAGATGACTTATTCAAAGTACACAAAGCAAAGCCAACCTTAAAATGGCGGCAGTCATTTGAAAGCTATTTGAAGACAATGCCTCCTTACTATCTAGGGGTAAGATGATTTATTGTACTTGCTTTTTAAAATTGCTGCTGTATCCTATAATTTATGGTAAACTTGTATCTTCAGTTATTAGCTTGTTCTGTTAACTGCCTTCTTTTGGATTATATTTTATAAAGCAATTAGGATGTTCTGAACATAATAAAAGATTAATGTGTACAAATCTAGGATTTCACATTTATGGCGTCATGTATGCCCCTGGAAGAATAACTTTCCTAAAATTTACATTAATGTCTTGACTTTTCCCTTTGACCATAATATTATAAAAACTTGGTCAGGTATAATTACTGCTTGAACTATACCTCCACGAACATTTAATAATTCCGCATTAATGTTGCAATACTTAAAGGAAACGGATGTTATGATGTTGTCTTCAGGGGTTGCAAATTCACTTTGAAATGAATGCATTAAGCAATATTGTGCTTTTAATTCTTGCTACAAACTTAAGGGTACAAATGTACAAGGATATAAATATGTAAGTGTATATATTACTTGTTTCAGCCTTTGAAGAAAGCTGTGAGAATGATGGGAGCACCTAACCTTATAGCAGACAGTGTGGAATATGGACTTAGTTACAGTGTCATTTCATACCTCAAAAAGTTGAGTCAACAGGTAATGTTGATGCAAAAGAGCAGTAAAAAATGAAAACTAAAATTAAAAAACACTGTTATACTAATATCAGACTAACTTGAAAATATCAGTGAACCATGTTGGTTCTCATAGTAAAGGGGCAAGAAACCTCAAGTTACCTGAATTCCTACATGTGATTACTGTTGGTACATTTTCCATTCTCTGAATTAGTTGAAAACTTTGTTTATAGACTAAACTGTACATACATACTGAAATGTGGCTGATTGGATGACTCAAGGTATATAGTATACGAGCAGTATTTTCATATGTGCCAACTTGAATATATTTGTGATTAAAAAGGCGCAGTCCTTTCTGCTCTGTGCTAAAAATCACCTGGCATGAGATTAGGGATTTGTGCCTATATGTAATTGGGCCAAAATGTAGCCGCCTTTCCTATTTGGCCCATAGTTTTTGAAGTGCTTCAGGATCCATAAAAAATGAAAGGCATTAGCTAAATATAAAACATCAACAGTGCCTTTCATCCCTATCGAAGTGCTTGCTTACAAATGAAACAGGCACAGAATGGACAAGGTTACACCCCAAGCCACTGGCAGTGGTGGGGAATCGAATCCACATCTCCCGGCTAGTCTCCTGCTCTAGCAGCTAAAAACCATTGATTTCCCATTATCACTTATGTTTTGTGTTGTCAAACTTTTTTTTTGGATAATCACAAAATTGAGTAGCTTTGACACAAATGGATGTAGAGATGCAAGTATTAATGCCTTTGTATGTTAAAATTTCATAAAGTTTAAAAATCTTCAATATAAATATTATTTTTTAAACTCCTAGCTATAGCCTGTGGAAATCTGTGATGAATCTTACCAAATTGTGTGATCATTTTGCTCAAAAAATCTGCATAATATATAAATCTGTATATTTATACATTTTTGGCTCAAAATACATAAAATACATTGTTCTACAGTATGTTTTAGCTACGTTAGAGTATACAGTGATCCTTCTTCAAATATTTGTTTCCTTTTGAAAAATTCTACTCGTTTAAGAGAGTTCTGTTCTTAAAATGGGAAATAACATTTGATCTTGCAGCATGGAAGGAACTTCTCAAGTGCAGCCTCTGAATAAACACTATATAGCAGTCAGAAGTTCTCAAATGATTTTTGGCTCATTGTTCAGATGTATTCTGCCAAACTACTAGTGATACATTTTAGAGCATATTTATTTTGGGACATACTGGGCAGGTGAAAAATTATTGGCTGTGGTGGATTGTCTGCCAAATGGAGGAAGAATCAAAAGATTGCTGTGTGTTCCCTCATTTTGTTGGAGTTGAACTGCTTCTTCCTTGCTTTAATCTCTGGTTCTTTTCTTATCTTCTGTTGACTTTTTAAAAAAAGAAATTGACACAATCATATGAGTCCATAATAAATACAGTTAAATGAGATAAGTTACTTTGAGAATTCTAAGACTTCAGCTGTTTTCACAGAGAAAAGTGAAATCCATGAGCACATGCAGAAATTGTGGCACAGTTTTCCTATAATGGTAATCAAGGCATTTTTATGAAAATAAAAGCATTGCATGCATATTGGTGCATAGATACTATAATGGGCACCCTAGAAATACCTAAAAGAGCTAGACACAAAAACTGTTTACCATATTCTAATGATTTAGAATTGTAATAGTACATTCAGCAAACCACCTTAAACACTCTTCCACATTATATTTTTTATAGTGTATTAGCACATTGCCGAATCTTCTAGGTGAGAATTAGGAATGAATTTAATATTCTGACTAATCATTTTAAGAGTATATTGTCAATTTTATTTATTTATTTATTTCAAATTAAGGCCAAAATAGAGTCCGATAGAGTCATTGGCTCTGTAGGCAAAAAGGTAGCGCAAGAGACTGGAATTAAGGTCAGAAGCAGATCACACAACCTGTCTATGGCACATAGGAACGATTTTCAACAACTGCTACAGGGGATTACTGGGGAAATTCCTCATAGACTTCTAGACCTCAATATGAAGGAGTATGCTGGGTTCCAAATAGCTTTGCTGAATAAGGTAAGCACCATTATGTGTAATGTTGTTATTTTCAATACACTTCCATTGAAGTATTAGATGTTATTTCATATGTAGTATTAATCAAAGCTTTATTATATTGCTGCAACTGTAGGAATTGAAACCTCAGACATTTAGAAATGCTTATGATATACCCCGAAGGAATCTTTTGGATCACTTAACAAGAATGAGGTCTAATCTTATGAAGATAACTCGCAAGTTTCTCAAAGGACAAGATGAAGGTTAGATTTCTTGGTTTATTGTTTGCATATCTTAATATATGTAGTAGTTAGTACTATTAGCATAATTTTGTATAGTGTTCTGAATGGAGTTGAGCCTTCTTCAATAGATGCTTAGCTAGGAGGTTTTCTTTCTGAAATGAACTTATTCTAAGATTGCAGCTGTTGCACATGAACCCCAGTGACTTTTCTTGGGCTTTTCCACTACACCTTTATTATAAGTTAGACATTTTCCAATGGCTCATAGAAGACACATCTTGTCTTCTGTTTAATTTCTTTGACTGTCCTTGTCTTAAGAACAGTCTTGTTTTCATCAGCTTTTGATTCTTTTGTTTGTTTTTGTTTCACTTCTTTTTTCCAGCTTTCTGGGTATATCAAAGGAAATATCTTCTAGACAGTCCTGGACACTGAAGTCCTCTGTCCATATAATAGGTACATAATAGGCACTGGTAGAACAAGCTTTCCCCCCTGCATCCTGCCAACTTGCCTCTCCCTTGACCTGAAAGGAGAGTAGTTGTCTCCATGCTAATTCAGTTTTTTTCTCTCTCTGGTGACTTTCAGCAGGCAATACAATAACCTGTGCTAGCCATAAATGACAGTAGTAGTAGTAAAAAGAAAAGGAGTACTTGTGGCACCTTAAAAACTAACAAATTTATTTGAGCATAAGCTTTTGTGAGCTACAGCTCAGGAAAGCTTATGCTCAAATAAATTAGTATCTAAGGTGCCACAAGGCCTCCTTTTCTTTTTGCGAATACAGACTAACACGGCTGCTGCTCTGAAAGTAGTAGTAGTAGAGCTCAAAAGTAGAAGTACTCTGCAGTTAAAGTGCTTCATTACACTGTGGCACCTGATGAGTAGAAGACAATAATGGAAAGAATGAAATAAGAATAGACAGAGAGAAATGAAAAAGAACAAGAAAAAATAGGACTTCCAATAACATTTCTAGATTACGAATATTAGTCTGGTCTAAGTAGCGATAGAATGTCACTACCATTCAGTGTTTATTAAAAAAGTTGTGTCCAGTTCCTGGAGAGGTGTCCATATTACAACTGACATTAATTCTAGTGTAATCTGCTACCCAGCCTACCTCCTTGCTGAGCAAAGGATTGATGGGTGAATTTTGACATGTTGTGCGGTCAAGAAGACATTGAGGACCTGAATCACAAGGACCCTTAAGAAAATGCTGAATTTTGTTTTAAGTGTGTACAAGATTACAAGTATCTTGTACCTTGCTGACAATATTAGAAAGGACATTTCTCAAGTTGTTGGTGTTTTACTTCTAATTAATAAAATGTCTTCATGTTTTTGGCAGTTATGAAGGGGCTTTTGAGTAATCATAGTTCAGAGTAGCATGTAAAGTGGAATATTAGATAATAATTTCATACATCAGTGTAGTAGTAGCCTCAGTGCATTTTACAATTAATGTGTTCAGATTATCCTGATCAAAAACATGGGATATGAAAATGTGGATGTGTGAAATACATCCAGAATTAAATGCTGACAAAACAGTGTCATACTGTTTCTATAGGCATAGTCTTTTGATAAAAAACTGTCTTCAATTCCAATAGATCAAGTTCACAGTGTACCAATAGCACAAATGGGAAATTATCAGGAGTACCTAAAGCAGATACCATCTCCTCTTCGAGAGCTTGACCCTGATCAACCCCGAAGGCTACATACATTTGGTAATCCATTTAAATTGGACAAGAAGGTAATTTCTCTGTAGTACTCTTTTTGTGTAAAACTAGTGCTGTGGAATTTGTATGTGTTGCTAACTAGAGGCCATCAAAGTGCATAGGAAAAGAAGGCCACTATATTTCTTAAGAAATTTCCTCAACCTTTTTCAGACCACTTGTTTTCTCATGGAGGGACAGGCTTGATTAGAAATCACTTATGAAAGCTCTGCATTTTTTAGTATGAAATATTCATATGTTGTGAAATTTCCAACACCCTACCCTTTTTTCACTCCCCCACCCCCCCTTTTATTAAACCCCTTCCTTAGCAAAAGCTTGCATTAACTTGATGGCTTCTCTAGTTTTCCACTAGCCCAAGGACATGGATTCTCAATCCCTCACAAATCCAGGCCTTTGACTTGACTTCAGTGAATTCCCAAGATAGTTGAATATTTAACTGACTAAAAATTACCTTGCATTTGACTCCAGTTTAGAGGTCATGTTTTACAGACAAATTTTATAACCATAGTCAGCTTTCTTACTTGGCATATTGTTTATAGTGTGGTCTTCAATACATCATCCCTCTCAAAGTAAGTCATTTGCCCAGGTTTTTTTTAATTGGCATTTGAGAGAAGCCAAGACAAGGTGGTATATTTTCCTGATTGGATTGTCTTATATCTGGCAAAAGTCAGGAAATTGTTGGATATGTGATATATTTTTTGTTAAACTTGCTGTGCAAGATAACACAAATTTGAGAGTTTTTTTTTTAAAAACCAGATTTATTTGTTACAGGGAATGATGATAGATGAAGCAGATGAATTTGTATCAGGGCCTCAAAATAAGCACAAACGACCTGGAGAACCAAATATGCAAGGGATTCCTAAAAGACGTCGGTGTATGTCACCCCTTCTCAGAGGCCGGCCACAGACTCCTCCTGTCATGAACAATCATATTGGAGGAAAAGGACCACCTACACCTGTAATGCAAGCACAGCCAGATCTTGTTAAACCTATTCCTATTCTCAAAAGTAAGTGTAACTCTATTTCAGTTAATTTTTCCTGTTGCCTTCATTTGGTTCCTCTTCAGAAAATTCGCTTTACTGTTTATACAAAAAAATATTTCAGTTGGTCTACAACAAATACTTATCAAGAAAGTAAGCATGCTGTAGATTTCTCAAATGCGTGCATTTGAATATCCAGTTCCAAAATGTCAGTATGTAAATGTTCAGCCTTAATTATCCAATTACTTTGCTTATTTGGCACCTCATAGGTTTCAAACCTCTGCCATTCTTCTGTAATTTCAAAGCAATATAAAGGTTTCTGAAATTTGTTAACTATCTGCCATTGAAACACCACTTCCTAAAACTAAAACTACCTTGATGTGTACAAGGGAAAGTATTATACAATGTAGACAAAGGTACTTGTCCTATGCCTTTTAATTGTTTCACATACATACATTTTTAGGATTTAGTAATACATAAATTGATTGTGATTTTATAGTAAGTAAAATAAACGTCAGTGAAATTTATAGTAGTTACCCTCCCAGCAAATCTAAGAAGGGGAAGAATATGGGAGGGTTTCATATTTATAGACTTGCCATATTTGTTGATTGTTTACCTGCGCTCTTTATATTGAGGATTTATATTTTTCCTCCATAAATCACTCTTTTGAGCCCCTAATTATTTCTGTTGCTCTTTTCTTCCTCAGCATTTTTGTAATAAGAAAGTGGACATATTAATTTAACATTTCAGGTTCATTTGCACCAGAGACAAGTAGAGGGGTCCTTACCTTCCTGTTCTGTGATAGATGAAGAGTTTAAAAAAGGAATTTGATATTTCAGCCATTACATTTAACTCCTTTGTTACAAATAGGCCTACTTTTTTCTAGCACTCTTTTCTTAGCAATATTGAAAAGCTTTTTACTTTCCCCTTAGCTTTTTTAACTAACATTTTAACTCATTTTCTTGTATGCCCCATATTTTTTCATATATTACTAACTTAATATTGTAGTTCGATTTCCTTCCGTCATTTGACTTCCTGTATTAAGCAGATCCTTGTGAAATCAGTTGGTTAATCCTTATATTCAATTTCAGAGGAATTGTAGCTTGTTTTAATTATGGTGTCTTTAAGATTCCCTAGCTGCCTTGCACCATGGTACATTTAAAACCTTCCATCTTGTGGTGTTCACTGACTTTTTTAATTCCAAATTTTTATTCAGGTGGTGGTTGCATTTTCTTATTTTTGGTTCATAATCTTTCCCCTTGTAACACAGGAATCTATTAATTAGATAAGACCACACTTAAAATTAGATACTGCTATAAGGCATTCAAGTAGACATGCAAGAGTAATAGCCAGCACCTGATTTTAGCTGAATTTCAGCCTGGCCTCACTTCTTGCAGGTGTAATTTTGTGCTTGCAACTAAATGTTTTATTAAATCTTACTATTCAGATGGCAAAATATGACTGATTTGCAGATTCAAGTTAGGTATGCAGCGGATTAAGTAAGATTTCTTCCTATAAGTGTGGGCAGAAGAGTTCAGTTTTTGCAGGCACAAATTGTCCCTCTGAAAGAGAGGATGTCTGAAAAACTAGGGTCAGTCTTCTTTTGTGGTGTGACTTTTTTCCAGGAGGAAGTGTGTTGTACTTAACCTGGCCTGGAATAATTTTTGGACTTCTGGTAAAGGCATAAACAAATACATATTTTAAAGCTTTTCATATGGTAAAATACATTTTCAACCATTGTTGGTTGTTTGCTTTTCCACTTTGCTGATAAAATACAGAACATAGTGCATTTGAATTTGGCGGTTTGCAGTAATTTTCTCACTTCTCGGAGGTCGGACAATATTACAAATAAGCATGTAGTTCACAATCCTGTGGGAATTGACACCAGGGCAAATTACAATTGAATCACTGTATATAGTCAGAAGTACTGGGATATACCTTCTTATAACAAAATTTAGGAACCTTCTCAGTACAAAGAGTTTGTTTCCCCTCTTCTCTTTTAATACAGTGAATAAAGTAAAAGCAAGGCCAGTATATCCCTTTAAGTGGGTCTCACTGATATCTGATTACATTAGTGAGTACAATCTTTGATCTGACTCACTCCAAAATATTGCAACACACAAGCTTATCTGGTGAGCTTCGTTCCAGTGAAGAGTGAACTTTATTCCTTAATGTGGGCCTGTGTGTTGCACAGGGCCCTTGAGCCAGCCCTTCTGCACTGAGGTGAATTCTACCCATTAATCTTAATGGGACCAGGTAAGTAATTCGTCACAGAAACATCTTTTATCTTCTGTTCATTTGACTTCTTGCTTTGTTGCTAGTCTGTGTAACTCTTCCCGTTTCCTTATAAAGAATGCTTCCCTGTATTGCTAGACCATTACTCCTCAATGGACATTCCAGGGTGTTCTCTGCCACCAGCAACATCATCTTGGGACTCCCCCGGTGTTGCAGAAGTCTCTCTTACCTTCCTCTAAACCTACCTGCTGCAACATGACTGCACAAGACTAGATTACCCCGATATCTATCAATACATGATTTTGATGTTTATTAATGCGTGAGTGCCAGCTTGTCCCTCTTCATAGTCTTTATTTTTCAGCTTCAGAAACCAATAACGAGATTGCAGCGGATGATGTGATTGAGAATCATGTTGCAGACCCACTTTCATCAGATGTTTTTCCAAATGCTATGGATTCTGAATTTTCAGTGTCCTCTTCTCCATTCAATTCATTGGACGGACCAACAACTCATTCAGAGCATTTAGGCCATGAACATTTAGGAACTAATAACCTTAGCATTGATGAATTTATGAAAAATCATGAAGAGTCAGGTGGTAAAGAGCGAAGTACTCAAGAAAACTTGCCAGCATCTTCGCCCAACAAAGGGAAAAAAGTGATACATTCCAGAAGTGCGAGAGAGGTTAATATAGAACTAAAAGCACAAATTATGAAGGAGATTAGAAAGCCAGGAAGAAGTAAGTATAAGAACCCCAAACCACTATCTTTGTATCCAGATGATTGGAGAGACAACTAGACTCAGTTGAAATATTTAGACTAGAACATTGTATTTTGTAAGCTACTGAGTCATGCAAGAATTATAATAGAGATCTGTGATTACTAGCAGAAGTAAAAATAAGAGAAGAGAAACCTAATGTGTAGTAGAGAGGAAATCCTTTTAATTCAAAGTTTATAAGGCCTCCTTAGAAAGTTTGAAAATGTTTTCTTTCATACTTTCCTGAGTGGGTGGGTGGAATAGGACTAAATCCATCTGTGTTTATATTCAGATTTTGTACTTACCTACTTTGACAGTAGCCTAGATTTAGTACAATTGATTTTTACATTAAAGTTAACAACTTTTAATTTTTCTTTGAGTGATGGTCCCTATGTATATTCCACACGTGGGATAAGCATGTGCACCATGAGCTTGAGTCTGGAATATTTTTTTTTACAAGCAGTGTCCATTGGCCTGTACATGTGCCATAGCTCTCCTCGTGCACTGAAGCGAGGGCATAAAAGGTGGTGTGGGCTGACACCTTTCCAGTTCCTTCTTACTGTTGCAAGGTCTGAGTCAGAATCTTTGGTGTCCTCAGCTCTTTTTTTTTTTTTTACTGTGTCATTGCTGTAAGCTATTGTGTATAGTTAGTTTTAGTAGTCTACATAGTATAGTTAGTGTTTTTTTCCATTGTCTTCCCCACCCAGTAACTTTTTCCCCTTGAGAATGTCCATGGTTCCAGGGTTCAAAAACTGTTTCCTGCCCTCATTCATTTTTGGTGAGCAACTAACAACAATGTTGCCTCTGCTGCCTGTGTGAGGCTCATATTTCTGCCAAGGAAGGGTATAAAGATATGGATCTAATGGTTCAAACATCGGGACTGATGGTGAAGGCTCGGGATGAACAGCCAGTTGATCCATCCTACTGTGAAGAGTGTGGGATCCCTACCCTAGACACCCAGGATTGGTGTAGGAGTCCTATTTTTCCATCACCTGGACACTCACAACTGGCCCTGTTGGAATGTTTGGAAGGGGAGACTGAGGAAGATCATATGGTTCTGGGAGCAATCTTGTCGTCTTCACCAGATGAGGCGGTTACTCTATTTTCTGTGTCTCTGCCAGATGACTTGAAATAATATCACGAGCTCATGCCCAGGGTGGCTGCAGAGCTATAGATTCAGCTTGAGGAAGTCCTGGAACCGCAGCATATTTTTTTAAACATTCTGCAGCCTTCCTGTCCCAGTTGAGTGGCCCTCCTCATAAATGAGGCCATCATGGACACAGCACAGATAGTTGGCACACTCCTGCTTCTTGTGCTCCCACCTGTAACCGCTCTGAGAAGCACTACTTTGTTCCATCCATGGTGGGAGCTTTTGTTCTCTCACCCACTGCTAAACTCTTTGGTGGTTTAGGCAGCTACAAAGCAGCCCAAGCAACAGCACCCAAAGGCTACTCCCTCTGAAAAAGGACCCAGGTGACTCAGCCTTCTAGAGAGAAAGGTCTTCTCTTCCACCTCCCTCCAGTTCAGGATCTCAGGTGATCAGGCCCGCTTGTCCAAATATGATTTTTACTAATTATAATTTTTTGGAATTTAAGGACAAGCTCCCTAAAGGGGGCCTAATTCTAGGTCTTAGTGAATGGGGGCAGATTGGTGGCCAAAGCTTTCTTCCAAGCTGCGATGGGTGCAGCAAATATTGCACCTAGGGGAATGGCTTACAGATGTGTTATGAGGAGAGACTTGTGGTTACAATCCTCTGGTTTCCCTAGAGAGGTGAAGAGTACCATCGAAGATCTCCCCTTCAGTACTATCCACCTATTCCACGAGAGGGTAGATGAATGTCTCCACTCCCTCAAAGACTCAAGGATAACACTTCACTTGCTGAACATTTATGCTCCGGTCCCTAAGAGAAAACACTATAGACTTATGTATAGGGCAAGGCTGCCTCCTCAGCTGTTTTACCACCAACATCCACAGGAGCCACCACACAAGAGACTGAAAGTTTATATACCCAGGAGCCCAGCCTCTGCAGCATCCACCACCATGTTATGCTCTAATCCCCTAGTGAAGAGTTTCTTTTGACAGGACCCATGTACCTTTATTGATGCTGCTTCACTCCCCTCCTCTGATATTCAAAGGCTGCCTTACCCAATTTGCCAAAAATCTGGAGGGCCCTGACTACAGACAGATGGGTGTTAGATTATTCAGGGTGGTTATCTGATTGAGCTGCTGTTACCTCCTACCCACAGACCGCCTTCCCAGGTCCGTTTTCAAGGACCACTCTCACAAGGAGATTCTGTGACAAGAGGTGAACTTCCTTGCCCTCAGGGGAGTAATAGATAGGGTTCTACCTCAACTTCAAAGGAAGGGATTCTAGTCCCCTTACTACTTTATTCCCCAGCAAGGTTGGGGGATGGAGGTCAGGTCTAAATCTGAGACGGCTGAACAGGTTCATTCAAAAACTAAAATTCCACATGATATCCTTGGCATCAGTAATTCCCTTGTTAGAGGACACATGGTTCATGGCTTTCGACCTGAGACACATATTTGCACGTAGACATCCACCCGCTCACAGGAGATTCCTCTTTGGTCAAAAACATTACGAATTCAGAGTCTTCCCCTTTGGTCTAGCTGCAGCACCTAACATCTTTACAAATGTTTTTTTCAGAGTGGTAACGTGGATGAGACGAGAGTAATTTACAGTAATCCTTTATGTTGACAACTGACTTCTGACAGACAGTTCCTATGAGGAAGTCCAGTGGTTCTGTTCAGTCTACTTCCTTCCCTGGGTGTCTGCGTCAATCACAAAAAGTCTGTCGATTCCCCGCAAGGTTCATCAATTTTATAGTGGAGAGATTGGACTTGATCACAAGAAGAGCATATCTACCTCAAGAGGTTTCATGCCATGAGCACTTCCATATATAAGGTCAATCATAGGGCCACTGGACAGTTGAGGTGCTAAAGGAGCACTCAAGGAAGACAAGACCATTGAAAAGAACCTAAATGAGTACTTTGTATTGGTTTTCACCGCAGAGACTGTGAGGGAAATGTCCACACCTGAGCCATTCTTTTTAGATGACAAACCTTAGGAAATGTCCCAGATTGAGGTGTCAATAGAGGTGGTTTTGGAACAAATTGATAAATTAAAAACAGTAATAAGTCACCAGGACCAGATGATATTCACCCAAGAGTTCTAATAGAACTCAAATATGAAATTTCAGACCTAGTAACTGAGTATGTAACCTATCACTTAAATCAGCTTCTCTATCAAATGATTGGAGGCTAGCTAATATGATGCCAATTTTTAACAAAGGCTACAGAGGCATCCTGGCAATTACAGGCTGGTAAGCCTAACTTCCAGAACCAGGAAAATTGGTTGAAACTATAGTAAAGAACAGTATTATCAGACACACAGAAGAGCACCATTTGTTGGGGAAGCGTCAACACAGATTCTGTAAAGGGAAATCATACCTCACCAATCTATTTGAATTCATCAACAAACGTGTGGACTAGTGTGATCCAGTGGATATAGTGTACTTGGGCTTTTAGAAAGCCTTTTAAAGGCTCTTAAACAAAGTTAGCAGTCCTAAGATGAGAGGGAAAGTCCTCCCATGAATCAATAATTAGTTCAAAGACAGGAAACAAAGCATAGGAATAAATGGTTAGTTTTCAAAATGGATAGTGGTGTAAATAGCGGTGTTGCCCAAGGATCTGTATTGGGACCAGTGCTGTTCAGCATATTCATAAATGATTTGGAAAAAGGGATAAACAATGAGGTAGCAAAATTTGCAAACAATACAAAATTACTCAAGATAGTTGAGTCCAAGGCAGACTGTGACAAGTTAAGGGATGACTGGGTAATGCAAGTGACATTCAGTGTTGATAAATGCAAAGTAATGCACATTGGAAAACATAATTCCAACTATATATACAAAATGATGGGATCTAAATGGACTTTTATGACTCAAAAAAGAGATGTTGGAGTCATTGTGGATAGTTCTCTGAAAATATCTGCTTAATGTGCAGCAGCAGTCAAAAAAGCTAACCATGTTAGAATTATTAGGAAAGGGACAGATAATAAGATAGTAAATAGCATACTACTACTATATAACTCCATGGTATGCCACACCTTGACTACTGTTGCCCCATCTCAGAAAAGATGTATTAGAAATTGAAAAGGTACAGAGAAGGGGAACAAAAATGATTAACGGTATGGATCAGCTTCTGTATGAGCAGAGATTTAAAAGATTGGGACTATTCAGCTAGGAAAAGAGGATGTGGGGGGATATGAGGTCTTTTATAGAGGTCTATAAAATCATGAATTGTGTGGAGAAAGTGTTATTTATCCCTTCACATAACAAAAGAAATAAATGTCTCCCAATGAAATTAATAGGCAGCAGGAACAAAAGGAAGTACTTCTTCACACAGCACTCGGTCAACCTGTGAGACTTGTTGCCAGGGGATGTTGTGAGGGCTGTAACTATAACAGGGTTCAGAAAAGAATTAGATGAGTTCATGGAGGATAGGTTCATTAATGGCTATTAGCCAAAATAGGTAGAGATGCAATCCTATGTTCTGGGTATCCATAAGCTTCTTACTGTTAGGTGCTGGGACTGGACAATGGGATGGATCACTTGATAATTGCTCTGTTCTGTTCATTCCCTCTGAAGCATCTGGCATCGGCCACTGTCGAAAGACAGAATAGTGGGCTGGATGGACCATTGATCTGACTCAGTATGGCTGTTCTTAGGTTCCCTATCAGACCCAGGACATTCATCAGAACTTGCCTTTCCCCACTCTGCCACGTGGCCTCATGCGCACACTTGATGCTGTTCGCCAGGCTTCTGCTTCACTGCCTACAGGCCTGGCTTCTCTCTGTGTACTCAGCAGAGAAAGGCAACATAAATTGTAATGTGACAGTTTTGGCCAAAGTTTTAGACTCTCTCATCTGGTGAACAACACCAGAGAACATTCGTGTGGGGATTCCTTTCCTCAATCTGACTCCCAAGGCAACCATCATGAAGGAAGCTTCCCTCTTGAGTTGGGGTGCTCACATGGGCCATTATATGGCACAAGACACAGACCCTACAAAAGTCCAGAATGCATATAAATTTACTAGAACGCAAGGTGGTCCATCAAATCTGTGATGCCTTCCCCTCACTCATCCAATCCAGACGTGCAAACAATGTCGGACAACATGACAACAGTATTTTACATAAACAAGCAGGGAGGAAGCGAGGTTTGTCTCTGTTCATAGAGAGGCAGTTGCCCTCTGTAACTGATGCATCGATCATAGCATAACCTTAGCAGCAGCATATTTACCAGGCGTGCAAAACTCAATAACAGACTGCCTGAATAGACATTTTTTCCACAAATCACAAATGGGAGATTCACAGCTTTGTTCTTGATGATAACTTTGCCCAGTGGGGAACACTGGCCTGGGATCTTTTTGCCTCACGGGAGAACAGGAAACTTCCTTGGTACTGCTCCAGACCAGCCCTGGGTAAAGGCTTAATGGGAGATGCCCTATTGGTGTCATGGAAGGGTCATTGGGTATGCCTTCTGTCCCATCTCACTGATATCACAGGTTCTTTGGAAGAGTCACTTATCCTGTCACAGCTAGATTTCTAAAGGAGATTCTCGGATCCTTTCCACCATTGGTGAAGTTCATATCTTAATGGACTCAGTTTTGTTTTATCGTCACTCACTAACTTCTCCCCCGCCCCGCCCCCCTGAGCTTCTAGCCACATGTGCTGCGGCCCATCCGTCCATGAAGGTGGCCTTTCTATAGCCATAACGTCAGCTAGAAGAGCCTGTGAACTGGGAGCACTTGTGGCAGACCCACCACATACTTCCTTGTTTAAAGAAAAGGACTCATTACGACGCCACTCTAGATTTGTTCCTAAAGTAGTTTCCAAGTTTTACATGAGCCAGGAAATCCACTTACCAGTATTTTTTCCAAAATTGCATGTCTCAGATGAAGAGAGACAGCTGCATTCTCTAGATGTCTGAAGGGCTTTGGGCTTTTATCTTCAAAGAAAAAAGGATGTTGGAAAAACACACCTAAATTATTTGTTTCCATAGCAGAGCGATCAAGTGATCTAGCTATATTGGTGCAGAGACTTTCAAATTGGATCTTGGGTTGTCTGTATTACCCTTTGTTACCAACTAACTCATATCCCCCTTTGGAGGGGGTGTGAGTGCTCATTCTGCTAGCAGGGGTGCTGGAACAATTTGTATAGTGTGGGTACTGAGAGCCATTGAACCAAACTGTAAACCTGGTGTATGATGGAAACCACTTCAAGCTGGGGGTGCAGCAGCACCCCTAGTTCCAGCATCTGTGTCCACTAGAGGGCAAACTACTTCTGCTGCATCTCTGAGAGACATATCTCTCCTAGAGATATCTAGGGCAGCTACGTGGAGCTCTTTGCATACCTTAATGAGATATTATGTTCTGGTCAAGTTGTCAACTGCAGTTACAGCTGTGAGGACAGTAGTACTACAGTCAGCTACCACTGTCGCATCCTCTCCCCAACCCCTATCTGACTACTGCTTGTTAATCACCCACGTGTGGAATACACATAGGGACTATCACTCAAAGAAGAAATAGAGGTTACTTACCTGTAACGGCAGTTCTTCAAGATGTGTGGTCCTGGTCTGTATTCACTACCCGTCCTCAGTCCCCTCTGCAGCGGATTGTTTGAACTGTGGTAAGAATGGGAAACTGGAGAGGTGTCTGCCTGCACCACTTTTTATGCTCTCTGTTCAGAGCAGGAGGAGAGCTATGGCACATGTGCAGGCCAATGGATGCTGCTCGCAAAAAAAATTCCGGACTCAGGCACATGTGTATCCTACATGTGGAATGCAGATAGGGACAACACATTTCGAAGAATCTTCAGTTACAGGTAGGTAACCTATATGTTTACTTGCCTACTTAATACAAATACAGTACCATTACTTAAGCTGTACAAAAGCTGAATGAAGCTTGCAATTATGCTCATAAAGCAGGGTGTTGCAACAGATATATCTGTGTAGGTTTCATCTAATGAACTTTTTTGCTTTATTTTTTAAGAATATGAAAGAATCTTCTTTTTACTGAAGCATGTTCAAGGCAGTTTACAAACACGACTAATATTTTTACAGAATGTTATTAAAGAAGCCTCAAGGTATGTAGCTAACTAAAAATCTTGTAAAATTATGCTAATGTACTGTTTGTAGTCAGAGGTATGTCCATAACTACTATATATGTCTGCTTGAGACCCACACATTTGTAACTATCATTCACATTTTGATTAACTTATCCTAGAAATTAACTACACAAATGCTTCAAATTACAGGCAAAGGCCCTGGGAGGAAATCTCTTCTGTTCTAGTTCATCATGATCTATGTAGTTCTTGCTCTTTTTTCCCCTGTATATTTGTACAAACTCAGCTCTTTGCTGCTGCTTTTCAATTTAATATCTTGGAAGTGATGACTAAAGGTGTTAAAAGCAGGAAATTGATAAATCCACATAAATCTAGCAAGCTGGGGTGTTAATGTCCAGTATACTAGCTTGCTGCATGCTAACTGGCCATGTGAACCCTGCTACTTGCACACTAAGACTTCTGTAGTGTGCTTTGACCTACTGCTGTTTGAAAAAGTTCCATAGTATACAGTATCCATGTCCACACAGCCAGTTACTGTGTGGCAACCTGGTGCATGGTAGATTTATACCCTGACTTGCTGAGCAGTAAGTCTCTGTAGATAAACCCTACATGGATAAGAATGGTGTAAAATGGGAGAGAATCAGTCCTATTCCACAATGTGGAGCAATGCACTGCTGAAGGACGAATTTGAGTGTGCTTCCCATTTCGAAGAGCTGTGTATTGTAACCAGAACCAGTGGTTCGCAACCAGAGGGGTACATCAGTTCATCTAGATATTTGCCTAGTTTTACAACAGGCTACATAAGAAGCACTAGCAAAGTCAGTACAAACTAAAATGTCATACAGACAATGACTTCTTTACGCTATTCTATATACTATACACTGAAAGGTAAGTATAATATTTATATTCCAATTGATTTATTTTATAATTATATGGTAAAAGTGAGAAGCAGCAATTTTTCAATAACAGTGTGCTGCGACACTTTTGTATTTTTATGTCTGATTGTGTAAGCAAGTAGTTTTTAAGTGAGGTGTAACTTGGCGGTATTCAAGACAAAAATCAGACTCCTGAAAGGGACACGGTAGTCTGGAAAGGTTGAGAGAGACTGTATTATAAAGACTGTGGGCCAGAATGTCAATGACGTAACTCAACATAAACTCATTAACGACAGTGGAATTGTATATAATGCTCAGGATCTGGCCTTTAAACTTTAATATGGGAGCATCATTCATCTTGCTCCAGAAAGATGTCCTTCTACTCCTCATGTTGGCTTTCTCCAGAAGGAGCTAAATCCACACTTCCTTAGTCAGAGGTTAGATCGATTTAGTGGGTAGTGGGCAAAATCCTGGTCCTTGTGCTTGTTATAGATAGGATGTCCCTGTCTCTATAACCATGGGAACAGTTCATGGAGCACCTGCACAGCCCTTCTGGCCTCCATGCCTTGCTAAACCCTCTCATATGCTATGCCACCCATCCTCAAATTCCTCTTCAGAAGTGTGCTCTAGCTTGTAAGGTGTATGGAGGCCTATGCATAGTGTTTGCTTCCTTACTTTCCCAACACAGTGAAATTATGCCAGTTCTGTTGGTGTTAGGATCTCTTGCAGCCCTTAGTTGGGCTTGATGAGTTGTCCATTCAGAATTAGTGTCTTCAAGATGCTGCATAGTTTCTTTCCTCATTCGTCACTAATGGGTAATGCTCCCAGTCAACAGAATTCAGAGGCAGTGACCAGAGTTGCTGGAGCCTTCAGCAACAAGCCCTGCCCTTTAGCTCAGGACACCAGTTTTTCTGCCTTTGATGGTGGAACATATTGGCAGTTCAGCTTCTCTTGACTGTTTTATTCCGTCATTTTTGTGCAGTAATATCTATACTCGTTCTTTGTTCTCCTCCTCCCCTGGATCTGGTTTTTGGCAGCCTGGTAGTTTCAATCACCTGACTCTGCCACTGCAGCATCTCCTCTCTGGGACTCCTCTTTCCGTCTTGCACCCATCCTCCCCCTATGTATGGCAGAGCTATCCGGCCAACACTGGGCTAAATCTAAGCAGTGTTCTCAATATGAGGCAGCATTTACAGGCTCTATAGAGGGTGAATTATGCCCTGCCTGTTCACAGCCATGTGACCCTTGCAGTGGTAGGGCACAGAGTTCAGAGTTGGACCAACATGTCTAGTCCTCTCGTCTGCCCTGAGGAGCCATGAACCCAGTGCAGAAAAGCCTGCTCAGGCACTCCTGAGCAGTGTTTGGAGAGTGTCTAAGGACATTCTTTGGCCCCCTGAAGGGGCAAAATCCTGCAAGAGTCCAGGGTCAATGGGTACAAACCCCTGAAAGGATCCAAAGTCCCCCCAGATACTGAAGTGGGTCCAGAGCTTCCTGACAAAAGAACTTCTGCACAGCTCCCCTTCCTCCCACTGTGAACTAAGGGATTTTTATGATGCTACGGAGTAAGTCTCACAAACCTTAGATCTCTGGGCCCCAAAAAGGCAAAAGCAGGTATTACCTTTGCAAGGTAGCAGTTAGTATTGAACAAGTGGGATGAAAATCAGGGTTAGACCCCTTCTCCTTTTCGCCCTGAAGGAGTGTTTTTGGGGGCTTTCCTCAAGAAGATTTCTCAGTGCTCATATTAAGCTCATAGCTCTTCCCCACCCAGAAGCATGCAGACAAGCCTGTTACTGCTGTGCCTGTGAAGCCCTCCCTCAGGCTGCAGTGTAATGGAAATTATACCTGTTTGGCTTTCAGCCCAGGGCCCCTTGCTCTGCCAGGAAAACGGGCTTGGATTTCAGGCATCAGCAGAATGGGAGTTGGGCCTTCTGTTCATCAGCCAGGAACAGGGGCTCAGAGTCTAAGAGGAAGGAATGGGTCTCTCTCTACCCTTCCCCTTTTTCACAGGCTGGCTCCACATTAAAGTGTAAGGGGCATTTCATGCTGACTGACCAGAGCAGAGGCATATGAGGATTCCACTCTCCATGAAGCTGTAAATAAGAAATCTCCTCCAGGGTTCAAAATAACTCCCAATTTACTGAACAAAGCGCCAAATTTTATTAGGTTGCCCCTTGGGTGCTAGCCAGAGTGGAGGAGCAAGCAGGCAACCTTTCAGGCTTCTAGGGACCTCTAACAAGTTACTTCCTCAATTAAATTAAGGTATTTGTACCAATACTCTTCCCTAAGTGGTCCTCAGGCCAGGATGACTATCATGCTACCTCCCTCTGTGAACAACATGAGCAAATACCACACATGCACCATCAAACACCACCCCCACCAAAAAAAACAAAAAAGCCTGCAGGATTTTGTAGGACAGGATGCCAGTAACTCATTAATAAAATCAAGCCCTTGATGTGATTTTGTGAGAAGCGCACTGGCTTCTAATGTGGTAGCTACAAGGAAGCTGTGCACCTGTGAATACCAATCAGTCATCCTAAACACATACTTATAGGTGAGCAGCTGTTTGGAGAAACAGAGGAATTAGTTGCTGAGAATGCAGAGAAGCTTCAACCCTCACTTCAAAGCCAGCATAGCAATACGTTTTTTGCTATCAACATAAACTCTGTCAAGGAAAGGACTGTTTCCCCAGCAGAGCAAAAATTCTGAAGGAGAAGCTTCCAAGGATAGATTGATAGAATATCCTCCAAACTAACAAAATCCTCAGCATGAAAAAGAGCATTTGTGTATGAGAATTCACAATTCCTGTATAAGACTCTTCCTTCTGATCTACCCTCTGCATCCAGAGTCTTAAGAAATGACTGCTAGTAGTCACAGGAAGGCACAGGTCATAGGTTGTTATATCAGTCACCTCCTGGCAGTAGTCATCCGTAGCTAGTTATCTCCAAAGGCTGGGGTTTCTGGTGCTACACATTGGCTTCAGCCCCTTAATAGGTTAACCCAAATGTGCCTGCAGAATTTATTTTGTATAACAATTTTGCAGTGTATCATGTGTGCAGTTCCTTGTCCTCTAAAGGACAAGGAACTGCACACCTGATACAATGCAAAATTAGGTATCATTCTCCCATCACATCTGAATGTCCCTTTGCGGGCAAGTAAGTACAAACATGCTGAAAGCAAACCCAATTTTCACTCTAGACCCTTGCACACTCACTGTGGAAGCAAGCCTATCAAGTAGGGAGCATACTTGAAAGACACATTTTCCAAAATTTTAGAGTATGCATCCTTTTAACTCCCTTTTATAGTTCTGAGTGGTGTGTTTGAACCAACCCCTTCCCTAAATGTGACCATACAGGATTGGACCGGTGTCCTGTATGACAGTGGCCAGTGCCACTTCAGAAGAAAGTACAAGAAAACCATGTAGCAGGCAATTCATTGTGGTTACTGGAGAAGTTTGTTGCTTCCCGTTGGAGGTTGGCTTATGATTGAGGTATGAATGTTTATATTGCTTCCAAAACTAGGAAGTAATCAAAGGACAAACATTTCCAGGCCAGTGGAAATAATGTCCTGGACGGAGAAGAATCTGTTACCTTTCAAGACAGTTAACATAAAGGCTACAGGAAAGAGGAGAATTGAATTCCTCTTCCAATGCTACCCCAGAAGTCACTTGTAGTAAGGACCAGACCTCCTCTTGAAGTATGGACTCCTTTGTCTGGACTAGGAACAGCTACAGTTAACTACCTGGCTACTGGAAGAGAAATGTAGTTTAATATGGATTTTCCATTAGCTTCTTCATACATTTTGGTATCTAGACAGAACTCAATCAGGAAATTGCATTCATTGATCTGGTCAAACTTAGGTTTCTGGTGCAAGAGGAAACAAAGCTCTGGAGGCAGGGACTGCTTCTTTGTTTGCACAAGGCCCAGCACAGTGGGGCTCTGGCCTCTCCGCTATACAAGAACTCCATCGTGGTTGACATGAGGAAAAGGTTATTCTTATAGCTCCAGACACCTTTGTTTAAGGGGAGTTCCTCTTTCCGCAGTTCCTGGGACATATTGCTTGTCGACCTAAGTTACACTACTCCAGCTACGTGAATAGTGTAGCTGGAGTCAACGTAGCTTAGGTCGACTTACACCGGTGTCTCCACTGTGCTGGGTTGATGGGAGACTCTCTCCAGTGAACTTCCCTTTCTCTTCTCAGACAGCTGGAGTACTAGCAGTGGCGTAGCCAGGTGGAGAAAACAGGGGGAGTGGAGATAAAAAAAGGCACCACCCACTTGTACTCACCTGGCAGTGCTCTGGGTCTTCAGCGGCACTTCGGCGTCGGGTTCTTCACTCGCTCCGGTCTTCGGTGGCACTGAAGGATGCCCGCCACCGAAATGCCGCCGAAGACCGGAGCAAATGAAGACCCGGAGCGCTGCCTGACCCGCCGCCGAAGACCCAGAGCGCTGCTGGGTGAGTAAAAATTCAAAAGGCGCAAAAATTTTTTAAAGGCGCAACTCGTGCTCTGTGGGGGAGCAGCCACTGCCCCGCTCCTCCCCAAGCTACGCTACTGAGTACTGGGGTCGACCGGACAGCACTCTGCTGTCAATTCAGCAGGTCTTCGTTAGACCTGCTAAATTGACCCCTGCTGCGGCGATTGCAGCAGTGTTGATTTCCCCATAGTGAGACAAGCCCATAGTTCTCCCATTGTTTTGTTCTAACCCTTAGACCTCCTTTGGAAGGTTGTGGTATAAATGGGTATTCTGAGGGCTCTAAAGATGTGTCTCAAGAATACCAAGCTAGTAACAAAACAGCTTCTATAATGCCTTACTTGTTACCCAGAAGCCAATAACACAGTTCCCTTAAAGCAACCCAGCCTTGTTGCTTCCTCCCAGACAGCCAAGTCAAATATAATGAGGATTATTGAAAAACTTGTTCATCATATGAAAAAGTTCTATCAATGCCAGTTAATATTTCAGTTCTTACCCAAATACATGCTTACAGTCAATTCTTATTAACTAAACTAAAATTTATTTAAAAAGAGAGCTGAGTACTGGTTAAAAGACATACATACAGATGTGAATATAGTTCTTAGATCAGTCTCTTAGTAGAGATGATGAGTTGTAGAGTTGCAAAGAGTTCCTTCAGAATTAGTCCCTAGGTTCACAAAAAGAAAAGGAGTACTTGTGGTACCTTAGAGACTAACCAATTTATTTGAGCATAAGCTTTCGTGAGCTACAGCTCACTGTATCAGATGAAGTGAGCTGTAGCTCACGAAAGCTTATGCTCAAATAAATTGGTTAGTCTCTAAGGTGCCACAAGTACTCCTTTTCTGTTTGCGAATACAGACTAACATGGCTGTTACTCTGAAACCATAAAATTAGTATTACCTCTCATTCTCTAATAATACACGTTTACATTTCAAAGTTCTAGTCTATCTAACATGGCTGTGTTAGCTATTTATAAGGAATAGCCCTAATTACCATTTATATACTTCTCTAATATGTCTTTAAAGGTTGAATTAGGGTCATTTAGCCTACAAGTTACTTAACCCTTTCTGGCCCTGTGTCACACCTGCCCATCCTGGCTAATAGCTGTTGATGGACCTGTCCTCCATGAACTTATCTAGTTCTTTTTTGAACCGTGATAGTCTTGGCCTTCACAACATCCTCTGGCAAAAAGTTTTATAGGTTGTGTATTTGTGTGAAGAAATACTTCCTTTTGTTTTAAACCTGCTGCCTATTAATTTCATGTGGTGACCCTTAGTTCTTGTATTAGAAGGAGTAAATAACACTTTCTTATCTACTTTCTCTACACAAGTTACGATTTTATAGACTTCTATCATCTCTCTCCCCCCACCCCCCTACCACCCCTCCAGTTGTCTCTTTTTCCAAGCTGAAAAGTCACAGGTCAGGGCAACTACATCTGATTCCCATTAGTGGTTCAGCAAGAGCACCCATTCTCAGGCTTCTGGTTCTCTACCCATTGCCTTTCTTGTGTAGAAACATGTATCTCTCTCCTTTTTGACAGGTTGAACAGTTCCCTGCCTTCACTGTTATTCCCAGCAACATAGACTTTCTAAACAGACCTGCTTGCTTTCTCTTCAGAGACTAGTAGTAGCTTAACTGTGGACAGTTACGCTATCTCACGGTTCTTCTAAGCAAGCATATTTGATTAAAATAAAAGCACTACAGAGAAAACAATAAAATCCACAAGCATGCTAATAAACCTACCAGAAATCACCCACCCCAACATGGGTTCTGGTAGGAATATTCCTTTAAAGCCTCACCCAATGGTTTCCCTGTGGTTTCAGTTTCATCCAGAGAAGCTGTGTAGCAAAATAAGATTTCTTTCTGTTAGCAGCCTCTCTCCTCATTTAACTCACCCCAGTGGTCTGGAAAGTGACCAGAATACAAACTGAAAATTTTCTCTAAAGTGAGACTTAAACATATAATTTTTGCCTTAAATTGATTGTTATTAAGTTGTTGTCTTACTGCTAATAATTGGTTGTTGAAAAGTTTCAGCCATGTTGGAAGAACTCTTCTGAAGGGTCGGGCTGCCCCTCTGAGGGAATCTGAGCTCCTCTGCCTGCCCCTCATGTCAAACCCAGACACATGGGAGCCTTAACTCTCTGAGGGGTCCTAACTCCTTTCCCTGCCGTGTGTGTGCGTGCGCACGTGCTGGAATTGGCGGGTGGGTGGTGCATGGTGTGGCTGCCCCCCTGGATGGGAAGCTGAGAATAGGCATGCTTGGAACATGCACCAAGCACATAGTGCTGAGACCAAGGCCAGGAGTTGGGAATAGGCATGCTCGGTGCGTATCACAGACTCATAGCACTGTCACTGAAAAGTGGGGACGGAAATACCTATTGAGATAAATGGAACAGTTTACATGTCTCAGAGCTTTCTTCATGGAGTGTTCTCATTCAGCGCAGAACATCTCATTGAGATGAATGGGCCACTTCACACCTGTCTGAGCTTCCTGTGCTGCAGATGGATATGTAGAGCCCCTTCCCCACACACTAGGCCCAGATTCACAGGGATTTTTTCTTTCTACTCTCTTTTCCTGCTTACAACTGATATGGGCACTTCTCAGACACACCACCTTCCCACCCCTACAAAGCCAGGGGTGTGGGTGAAGCTGCTGTGTGGGGGAGGAGGGGAAAGGGCAATAGGGGAATGGGTTTCAAATCAGTAGGATGTGAGGAGCTGAGGTCAGAACAATGGTATAATGGAGGGAATGCTGGAGCAGTGGTATGAAGTCTAAGCATTATCTCAGGAAAAAGAAAAGGAGTACTCGTGGCACCTTAGAGACTAACAAATTTATTTGAGCATAAGCTTTTGTGAGCTACAGCTCACTTCATCAGATGCATTCAGTGGAAAATGCATCCGATGAAGTGAGCTGTAGCTCACAAAAGCTTATGCTCAAATAAATTTGTTAGTCTCTAAGGTGCCACAAGTACTGCTTTTCTTTTTGTGAATACAGACTAACACGGCTGCTACTCTGAAACCTGTCATTATCTCAGGAGTATCTTGTGCCCTTCTAGAAAACAGAGTTCAGCAAAACTCTAACTTCTGAAAACCAAGGAATATAGAATTAATGTGCATGCCAGCAAAACCTTAACTCTGCTGCCCTGGAGCTGGTAGTAGCCAATGGGAATTATCTACATGCACACCAGGTGTAGCTGTACTGAATGTTTAGAGGATTGGTTGGTGCAGTACGGCAGAGCTTGATTGTGATGTGAGATCTAGGGACTTCTGCACTCCTCTCTTTGTCCCCCTCTGTGTGTGAATAAAGGAAAGCGGTACATGTGTACCTATTGAGATCCAATATGCTCCTTTTAGCAATGAGTTTGGAAGGTTGTGTTAGTAGCTGTGCACTAGGGTCTTACTGCTATGGGGAATGTCCACAATGAGGCAGGATACGAGTGGTCTGTGGGTTTAATGGGGGGGTGAGTGAAAGTGTGTTAAATAGCGTCTTGTGCATAAGGGTGAAAGTGTTCGTAAAAGGGACTGAAATTGTAAAATTCAGCAGCAGGGGTATTTCTATGGAGTGGGCTTAAATATAGGTATCTCCTGTTCAGTACAGTTGTGTCCTACATTGGTCATGTGCCTATTCCCCGAGCATTCTACAGTGTGTGCAAAGGCACTGTGCAGATATGTGCATTATGGATGTATTTGGTCATTGCTCAGAGTGTAGAGTTAAGGTTGCATTGGCATATATGTTAATTCTGTATTTCCTGGTTTTTAGAGGTTTGAGTTTTGCTGACTTCAACGTTCTGGAAAGGCACATGGTATCACTGGATAATCTTGACTCTGTTAATTAAGTTTTTGTCAGTGAATACATACACAGGAAAGAGGGTCAGAATAAATAATTGTGCTATGACAGTAGCTTGCCAGAACTTCTACAGACAAGAGTGCATATACAGTGAACCTCTGATGTATGTAGTGAAAAGTTTTCAGAGATAAGGTCTAGTTTTGAAAATTCCATTTCTTTACACTGTCAGTTTAATATTAACAGCATTATTTTTATACTTCCTTTTCCGTTCAGGTTTAAAAAACGAATGCTGATAGAACAGCTTGAGGGTTTTCTGGAAGAAATCCATCGCAGATCCAACCAAGTTAACCATATCAACAGCAGCTAAGAGACGTTTTACACATCGAAAAGCCACAGTAGGGCACGGCTGTATTACCTGCATTCATTTTTGACATGCACTCTTGGCTCAAGTACCCTATCTGAAAGACTAAAAGCTGCCCTCTAGTATGATGGAAAAAGTATATGTAATCTTTTTCTTCATTTGTTATTTTTGTAATGTGAAAAATGTCACTAAAAGCATTTTTATTTAACAAACTAAGAACAGAGAATTTCTTGCTTGTCATTGACGTAAATGTCACTTTCCCTCAGGTTCTATTTTCTTAACCCAACCTTCAAAACTATCATCTCTGTTAAGGTTGAACTTTGCCAAAAAAAAAAAAAAAAGGTAAAAAAGTTGCTTTGTAATTTCAAGAAAAGCACATACATTAAACAAGGTAATGTTTTGTATATACAGTTATTTTGGATATATTATTGTAAGTTGTACAAATGTATTTTGAAAAATATTTAAAAAAAGCACTTTTGTTATTCCATCAATAAAAAGCCCTCTATTTTAATCTTTGGTGGTTAGGAATGAGTACAGTTTTCACTGAAGTGGCTCATTTCTCTCCTCCCCTTTTTAGATTTACAGTTTTATTGTCAGTTTTGAGGAACCAGCTACAATTTTAAGCCTCATTGGAAATGCTGACTCCTTGGTTCTCAGAATAAGATATAAATTATGAAAAGAAACTAAGAAAGCTGCCATTTGGCCACATAGTTATGGTGATAAGTTGGCATAGCATCATGTATTCTAAGTCTTATTTTTACTGAACAGCGTCACAGATCTCATGTACTGTATTCACACCAGAGAAATGGCAAAATGTGGGATTATTTAATTTTTCTTTGAGATTTAACCATCCTTCCAGTTATGCCAACCTTATCCTTTGCTCCTTAACGAGGCTGCTTGTGTACCTAACCCTCTCTCCCTTCCCAAGCCCTGCACTGTAAAGTAAAAGAGAATTTTTTTGCTGTAAAGTCTGCATTGGAAGTAATGTATGTGGTGGTACTGATTCAGTTTAGGTAAGTAGAGACACTCAGGCTATGTCTACTACAAGTGAAGGTGTGAGTGTAGCACAGGTATGCTTACCTGTGCTGTTAGCTTTAATTTATCTCAACCAGGTGACAACAGTAGTGTAGACGTGGTGGCTCAGATTAGCAACTCAGGTACATAGAGTCCCCAGTGGGCTTGTACTCTGGTGTCCTGGTGCCAATTCCTTAACAGCCTGTCTCTCAGCTGGATTATTTCTTGGATGCACTTCAGGCTGCTTGTTTACCTCAGCACTTCAGCTTGATAATGTAACTGATTCTGGAACCTAATTCAGTTTTTAATTTTTTGTTTAAAATTTTAATTTCAGAAAATAAACCACCACTTGAAAAATAGCAGATAATGTAAAGCTTTGTGGTGGGTTGGTATTGCCTCCTCTCAGCTGATTCAGTCTTGTGAGCAAAGAACACAAGTAACTAATACATTCTGTTGGTTTTAGCTAGTCTCCTGTTACCTTGTGACTCCAACCATTTTTTAAAAAGAGTAAAAGATGCTTTTATACAGCAACAAAATAAAAGCACACTACACAAAATGCAAAAGTAACACATTTTTATTTATAAGATTATTTGGTTAAACATTTATCCGCTCTTGTGGATTTTTTGCAAAATACTTTTAAGTATCCAGTTTTTAATAAATATGCATAGTGTGCCTCAATCTCACTGAAGGAAAGATGGCTGCAGAAGGAATAAGGGGAGGGTGCATTGGACACACTTATTCTGAGGGATTTGTAACTCTTCCTATAAAGAGCACTGAACCTGTGAATTAAAATAAACATTTCATTAAAATTGCACACTCAAACACTCATGGCCTAACTTGCAAAAAGTGTATACATGTAATTGTGCACCTAATTTTTACATGCAACTTGTTGGTTAACTGTCAGATGTTCACATACATGCAAATACTGGTTTTGTGGGTCCAATTGCAGTAACTCTTGCATTTTTAAAAGTTTGTGAAACCAGTTAAGGGCCAGATTAATTTGTTAATTTGCACATTAGATTCAGTTGCTTATTAAAGGGTTGGCAGCTGAACAAGAAGCTTCCTTATCTAGTATGATTAAATCTTGGCCAAAATGAAAATGGCTTTGAACTTGACCAAATAGTAATGGGTCAGATTAATTCCTATGTATATGTACTAGAGTTACAGCAGAGATGGATTTGGCCCATTGGGTTACTGCCTCATTAGATTCATAATTCATCTATGCTTTAAATCACTTAAGATATCATCGCATTTCAGTTTATCAGCTTGTCTTTTTTTCTCTAGACAGATCTGTTCTGAAGTTGAATTTCAGAGAAGACGGTGGTGCTCTTAACTGTACCATAATTGGGTCAAGGGCTATATTTTCTGAAGTCTTTGGAAAGTGCCTAGCACATTGCAGAATATAAATATGAGGGGAGAGTTTCTGGGCTTTTGTTCTGTAGTGAGGCCTAACTTGCAGGTGGTAGGAGTTTGGAGCTTGCTGCCTCCCAAATGGATAATAAACCAAATATTAAACATCAGTATTTTTAATAGTAGCTTTATTTACTCTTTTCCCCTCCCCAAAGAAGACAGACTTCTACCAAAAACAAACGTACATTTTTACACTTTTTTATGATAAATAGAAGAAAAAAATGTGATTTGCAATACTATATGACTGTTTCTGATGCTATTCTGATTAGAATGCTGTCTGTGGTTTCTTTCTTGCTCTACTTGATTTCTCTAAATTTGTATTTTACAGTCCAATTTTCATCCTATTAAGTGCATAGTTGAGTATAGTAAGTTTTATTTTTTTTTGTTCAATTTGCTCACTAAAGATGCTTTTAATACTTACAAGTGGCAACTTTCTTGCTTGTCTCGGCAAGACACAAAGCAGTGGCAGGACAGATTAGGCCCCATGCCTTTCCAGATCAGGAGATGCTTAGATTTGAGTCATAGAGGCAGGACAGGGGAGGAGAAACTTGTACTGCCCCTGCATGTGCTTTACCTTTCCATTCTTTGGATAAATGGATGTTAGTCCCCAGGACCATCAGAGTGCCTTTGGTTACTAAATTTATGCCGAAGAACAGTCTAACTGAATTCCCATGATTGTCAATTTTTCTGCTTCCACTGTTTGTAGTTGAAAATTTATTCTACAGATTGTTTTTAAAGGAGTTTTATGGAAATTGAAGTCATTTTAGAGAATAGCTCCTTATTTATTTATGGGACACACTCATAAGATTTTTTTACTGTTAGGTGAGTGACTCCTATACTGAACAAATGAATTATGTGTACCTGTATTGGCGTGCCTTAGGAAAAAGATGAAAGGTCTGTCTGCTTTGAAAACAGGAGTTCGAGATCTTTTTAGTAGCACCATAGCTGCCATGCAAGAGAGAGAACATTCACGTGTCAGTTTCAGTTTTGCCTTTTCTTCTATAGAGCACCCTCAAAAAACTCAGGTTTTTACTACCCTAACCATCAAATTATTCATCTGCCCTTACTGTGATAAAAATAAATGTAATGTTTAATTAACCAGCAGAAAAAAATCACCCCAGGTGAACAAGCAAGTAAAAGTTTGCAAGGATGAATTACACAGGTAATGTAGTGCTGTCTACTCACTGAGTAATTACTCCTGCTTGCCTTTGAGTTTTAAGACTCACCACTGATATTTTTTTGTTGCTAGTACTAACACCCGGTCAAGACACTATTGCACCACTTGCCCTGTTCATAACCATGTGTGCATAGAGATAGAGTTTACGGTAAGTTGACAAATGATGCAAATTCTCCCCTTTTTGCAGATGGGAAACACAGGCACACAGAGATGAAGTGATCTGCCCAAGATCACACTGGAAGCTTATGGCAGACCCCTCTGAATTGAACCCTAGTCTCCTGAATCCCAGTGCAGTCCCTGAACTATAAGACTGCTTCCACTCTGCAGTTATTTTGTTACTATCTATTTAACTTACATTTTTAAAGTTATAAAAATCCTGTTTAAATATAATTGATACGGCTGTCAATTAATCGCAGTTAACTCACACGATTAATGAAAAAATTAATCACGATTAATCGCACTGTTAATAGAATACCAACTGAAATTTATTAAATATTTTTGGATGTTTTTCTACATTTTCAAATATACAGTACTCACTTTATTTTTATTACAAATATATTCACTGTAAAAATTAAAAAAGAAATAGTATTTTTCAATTCACCTCATACACGTAGTGCAATATCTTTATTGTGAAAGTGTAACTTACAAATGTAGATTTTTTTTGTTACATAACTGCACTCCAAAAAAAAAAAAAAAAAATTTAGAGCCTACAAGTCCACTCAGGTCCTACTTCTTATTCTGCCAATCACTAAAACAAACAAGTTTGTTTACATTTACGGGAGATACTGCTGCCTGCTTCTATTTACAATGTCACATGAAAGTGAGAACAGGTGTTCACATGGCACTTTTATAACCGACGTTGCAAGGTATTTACGTTCCAGATATTCTAAACATTTGTATGTCCCTTCATGCTTCAGCCACCATTCCAGAGGACATGCTTTCATTCTGATGATGCTTGTTAAAAAAATAATGCATTAATTAAATTTGTGACTGAACTCCTTGAGGGAGAATTGCATGTCTCCTGTTCTGTTTTACCCACTTTCGGCCATAAATTTCATGTTATAGCAGTCTCGGATAATGACCCAGAACATGTTCGTTTTAATAACGCTGTCACTGCAGATTTGACAAAATGCAAAGAAGGTACTAATGTGAGATTTCTAAAAATAGCTACAGCACTTGACCCAAGGTTTAAGAATCTGAAGTGCCGTCCAAAATCTGAGCGGGATGAGGTGTGGAGCATGCTTTCAGAAGTCTTAAAAGAGCAACACTCAGATGGGGAAACTACAGAACCCAAAACACCAAAAAAGAAAACCTGCTTGTGGCATCTGACTGAGATGATGAAAATGAACATGCGTTGGTCCGCTCTGCTTTGGATTGTTATTGAGCAGAACCCATCATCAGCATGGACACATGTCCTCTGGAATGGTGTTGAAGCATGAAGGGACATATGAATTTTTAGCACATCTGGCATGTAACTATCTTGCGTCACTGGCTACAACAGTGCCATGTGAAAGCCTGTTCTCACTTTCAGGTGACATTGCAAACAAGAAGCAGGCAGCATTATCTCCTGCAAATTGTAACCGAACTTGTTTGTTTGAGTGATTGGCTGAAGTAGGACTGAGTGGACTTGTAGGCTCTAAATTAGGGGTGGGCAAACTACAGCCCAGGGGCCGTAAGCAGCCCTTCAGACATTTTAATCCGACCCTTGAGCTCCTGCTGGCGAGTGGGGTTGGGGGCTTGCCCAGTCCACATGTGTCATGGCTCCGCGTAGCTCCCAGAAGCAGGGGCATGTCCCCACTCTGGCTCCTATGCGTAGGGGGGGCAGCCAGGGGGCTCTGCATGCTGCCCCTGCCCCAAGCACCACCCCACAGCTCGCATTGGCTGGGAACTACGGCCAATGGGAGCTGCAGGGGTGGCGCCTGTAGACGGGGCAACGTGCAGAGCTACATGGCTGTGCCTCTGCCTAGGAGCCAGAGTGGGGACATGGCGCTGCTTCCAGGAGCTGCTTCAGGTAAGCGCCACCTGGAGCCTACACCCTTGATCCCCTTCTGTCCCCCAAGTCCCTGCTCCAGCCCTTATCCCCCTCCTGCCCTCCTAACCCCTTGGTCCCAGCTTGGAGCACGCTCCTGCACCCCCAACTCCTCAGCCCCACCCCAGAGCCCACACCCCTCAGCCAGAGCCCACACTTCCCCCTCATACCCTAACCCCCTGTCCCATCCCAGAGTCCCCTCCTGCACCCTGAACTCCTCATTTCCGGCCCCACCACAGAGCCTGCCCCCAGCCGGAGTTCAGACCCCTAACCCCCAATTTTGTGAGCATTCATGGCTCACCATACAATTTCCATACCCAGATGTGGTTCTCAGGCTAAAAAGTTTGCTCACCCCTGCTCTAAAGTTTTACATTGTTTTATTTTTGAATGGAGCTATTTTTTTGTACATAATTCTACACTTCTTTCAACTTTCATGATAAAGAGATTGCACTACAGTACTGTACTTGAAATGGGGGAATTGAAAAATACTATTTCTTTTGGTTTTTTTACAGTGCAAATATTTGTAATAAAAATAAATATAAAGTGAGCACTGTGCACTTTGTTCTGTTTCTGTTGTAATTGAAATCAATATATTTGAAAATGTAGAAAACTCCCCAAAATATTTAAATAAATGGTATCCTATTATTAACAGCCTGATTAATTGTGATCAATTTTTTTAATCGCTTGAGAGCCCTAATAATTTCCCAAATACATTTCTAGGTAGCTACGTAGTGTAATTAATACACTGACCAAAAATTAACGCATTTGTAGGCTTTTTAGGATAAAACCATTTGCCAAAAATAATTTTAATCCAAGATATATATTAAAAATATGTAACAAATCTAGTTTGATTAGAATGATTTCCTTCTGTCTCCCAATCTAATTATTTCCAAATTTTTCTTTTCAATAAAATGTATGACTAGATTTTCCAGGTTTTTAAGTAACCAAATCTTGTACAATTGCATGTAGCTATAAACATGTTAAAACCAGCCGTGACTGCTCTAGCAGTGGAGTACAGGAGGAAGAGAAGAGAACACCTTGGTGGCTAAAGAGAAAGTTAACCAGGTAGAAGACAGAGTGATAGAAAAGAACAGTGGCAAAAACACTATCAAGCTGACCACATTTGGGATTGGAGAGAGAGTGTGTGTGTAGAGGAAAGCAGATGGCACTACCCTGAATATGTGCAGTGCTAAGCTGACAAATATTCTGGTCCTGGCCCTATTGCTCTCTTTGCAGCCTCCACATTTGAAAAATCAAATGCACAACTACAACATGGGGAATAATTGGGTAGGTAATTGTACTGCTGAACAGGATCTGAGGGTTATAATTCATGACAAATTGGATGAGAGTCAGCAATGTTATGCAGCTGCAGAAAAGGCTAATATTCTGGTGCGTAGTAACTGGAATGTTGTATGTAAGATATAAGAAGTAATTGGCACTGGTGAGGCCTTAACTGGAGTACTGCATCCCATTCTAGGCACCGCACTTGAGGCTATATGTGGGCAAACGGCAGAGAGTCGAGGAGAGCAACAAAAATGGTAAAAGATTTAGAAAATGTGACTTTTGAAGATAAGTTTAAAAAAGGGGGGGGCACATGTAGTCTTGAGAAAAGACTGAGGGGGACCTGATAAATCTTCAAGTATGTTAAGGGCTGTTATTAAGAGGACAATGATCAGTTGTTCTCCATGTTCACTGAATGTAGGATAAAAAGTAATGGACTTAATCTGCAGTAAAGGAGATTTAGGTTAGATATTAGGAAATACTTTCTAACTTTAAGGGTAGTTAAACCCTGGAATAAGCTTCCAAAGGAGGTTTTGGACTCGCCATCATTAGAGGTTTTAAAAATCCAGGCTGGCCAAGTTCCTGTCAAGGGATGGTGTAAGTATACCTGGTCGTGCCACAGTGCAGGGGGGTGAATTTGATGACTTCTTGAGGTCCCTCCAGCCCTACATTTCTAGGATTCTATGACAGATTACCTTCCTATTTTTCCAGCCTTTCCTGAACCCAATCTCTATTTCTGAAAAGCAGTTCTTTTCAGTGGGCTGCCTCCTGCTGAAATTAATGGGACTGCCGTCATTGACTTCAGTGGGACTAGGACTGGGTGCTATTTCTGCTGATTGCGGTTATACTTAGTCTTTGATATGTAAACGTTATAAGATGACTTGAATCTTCTATAGAGGATTTTATTGGAAACATTACAGGTGTGTTAGTTTACCAATAAGGATGAGAATTTAAGTCAAGGAACTCAAAATCTTTTTCTCCACAGCAAAGTTAATTATATAGTGTGCATACAGACACTAGCATCAAGGTAATCCTACTACAGACCTATTGAGCCAGATCCTTAAGTGTGGTTGAGCAATGCTTAGCACTAGACACAAGGGGCGTAGACTGGAAACACATGTCTTAAAGCAGCCTTTATGCTCCCCTCATTTCCATAGCAGCTGGGGACCAAATTAGTCCCTCCACAAGATGAAGCACCTTCAGAGTATTCTAGCCCAGGATTAAAAAGCTGCAGCATGTTCCAGGTATTCTACCAACACATCCCCTGAGTTGGGATAGACAGCAGCGAGTGGCATAGACATGAATGTGCCATCTCTATGCCACCTGGATATTCCCATATGCAAGGAGAATCCCCAGATGCCGTGGTAGGGCTTTTGTGGCAAAAAGAGGATGGAGCAGGAATTGAGGACAATTAACTTTTGAATCTCACTATTTTAAAATTTTTGATATTCAGATAATAATGTATGGTTTTCTATTTACATGTCAATAGTTTTTCATATTTATGTCTTACAAAAAAAAAGCCATTAATTTAAACCACAATCTTTGCTGGAAGGTGGGATTTTGCATAGAAAACATTTTCCTTTTAATGTAAAATTCCATCTGCCCCCAGAAACTGTTGCACATGGGAAATGCGACTGACTCCAAATCAAATGAGAAACTAAATCTGCAAAGCGTGCACAAAGATGAAACTTCAAATCCTTAACTTTAACATTATTGTTGTATTTTCCTCAAAACACTGGCTCTATAAGCCAAACGTGGAAGGTCAGTTGCCAAGGGCATCATCTCAGAAAAATTGGGAGAGGGTGACAATGTTGTACCAGCACATGGAACAGTATACATGATTATATTACATCCTGCAAAGTTGCGGGGAGGGTGGGGAGTGGAAGGCCTAATGGAATCTATCCACCTATTAAAAATAGGGGTGGAGGAGGCACTAACGGTCCTCCTTGCCCCACAGCAAATGACGCCTGTGTCAATTGTCTTTCAGTACAGTTACTTGAGCATAATAGAAGGTTTGAATTAAAAAAAGATGTTTTTAGGTGCTGGTAGTTCTTCAACGCTTGCTAATCTGAAAAATAGATAGTTTGAGGAAAACAAAACCATCCCCTGTTGCCAGACTAAACTTGAAAAGGAAAATGTTTTAAAGTTCTGAGCAACTGCAAATAGGAGGTAGAATGGAAATGGTTTCTTAAATGTGGGCCTGATTCATCAAAGCACATAGGGGTATTTTTATCTTTGGAGTTAATGGGGCTTCAATAAAGCACATTCTTGTGTGCCTTGCTGAATAGGGATGGGTTTAAGCATGTGTAAATTCCTTGTTATAATTAAAGGCCCTGATTTAACATTTGTTACTGCTATGATATGGCTCAGATGCAGAATATTACTGAAGTTTGTATGTCTGATTTACCTGTAGCTCCTGATGCTTTCGCTCCTTCTTCTGTCACTTCAATCTTTGCTCTATGAATAGCTTCTGAAATGTAAAGCCCGCCTTGCTCTAACAAACCAACCAAAAGTAAGTATTAAGTTATTTGTTTCATTGTAAAATCAACACAACCCAGTTTAAAAAAAAATTGAGACACTTTTATCTTATACTGCTTCTCATTCCCATAGTATCTGAACTCCTAAAATCCTACAGATACCAGGTTAGGTAGGACAGTTTTTGTTTGAATTATTAAATTCAGAGATGAATTTAGACCAGTTACTTAATTCCTCTTGCCTAGGTCTGATGGGATGTATTGGCTATTAAAGAGAGAACAGATAATGCATTTTATCTTAACCAAAAATGATGTCTGTAAATAGAATTTTCAAAACAATTTCTGAATAATGATCAAAATAAACACCTCTCCATTCCGGTCAAAACCCTTTAACCTATGTAGTTCATTGGTGACTTCTTAGGGCATTAATAATTTACAGAATGACTGCAGTTACAATTTTTAATATGCTTTTACCAGCACTATGTTCACAGTGCGATCAGTTTGTGAAGTTACTAATTGCAGGTATTGTTTCTAATGCTGCTAGACAAACAGCAGCACACATCAGAATGTTTCCAACAAATGGCACTTATTTCTGTTGCTCTCTACCAAAAATGAATGCTGGTTGTAAACCACTGCAATCCCTCCTTTAATCTTTTCTCCAGTTTAATTTTAATTATTGTAAACTATATACAAAATGCCATTAACTAAAAAAAGTTCAATTACTTTGTAAAATTAGCCCAATTTTTATGGAATGGTTAGTTTTCCAAGTATTTTACTGTAATAATGTAAAGTAATAACCTGCTGACTACAACCTACATAGTAGGTACAGCCTTTCCTTTTGTCTCAGATGTCTTTCACCAAACTCTTCCCTCCATGATGTTAAAATACATTTTCTTAAAAAAGATGGTGGAGAAACTTTCACACATGGTGGGATTGGGTTTTACTCTGCTTGTCTGTTTACAGTGTAAATGTGTTGAAGGTAGGTGGTCTGGAGGAATGAGCATGGGCTTGGGCATTGGAAGAATGTGACTTCTAATCCTGACTCTGTCACTGTGTAGCATTGGGCAAGTCATTTTGTGGGCCTGTGCCTCTGTCTCCCCATCTGCACAGTGGGGATAGTATGACTTACCTTACAAAGGGGGTTTGGGGGTTAATCAGTTGTTAATATTTTGCTATATAAATACTAAGTAAAGCAATCACTTGTCATTTGGGAGGCAGTGGTATAGTGGTTAGCGAGAACAGGCCACAGAAGCATAACATCTGGGTTCTGTTCCCCTGCCTATCGCTGGCTTGCTGTGTGACCTTAGACAAGTCACTTGACTTTCCTCATGCCTCCATTTTCCCCATATGTGAAACGGCAATAATAATGTTTTCCCAGCTTTTTGAGGCATGGTTTGAAGTTCTTCTATATAACACTACTACCAATATAAATGATCTACAGTAGAACCTCAGAGTTACAAACACCTCGGGAAAGGAGCTTGTTCATCACTCTGAAATGTTTCTAACTCTAAAGAAAACATTATTGTTCTTCCAGAAGTTTACAACTGAACATTGACTTAATACAGCTTTGAAATGTTACTGTGCAGAAGAAAAATGCTGCTTTCCCTTTTATTTTTTGAGTACTTTACATTTAACACAATACTGTACTGTACATGCTTTTATTTTTTGGTCTCTGCTGCTGCCTGATTGCCTACTTCCGGTTCCAAATGAGGTGTGTGGTTGACTGCTCAGTTCGTAACTCTGGTGTTCAGAACCCTGAGGTTCTACTGTATTTATTACTGTTTGAAACACATTCTTCATACTCAAAGACAAGTTATTGGCTCAGTGCCAGAGTAATGAGGTGAATTTATATGGCCTGTGATACACAGAAGGTTAGACTAAATAATCTAATGGTCTCTCCTGGGTTTACAATCTGTGAACGTTATTAAAGGTGAATTGATCCATATAGTGTTTTTCAGCAGCCTCACCAGTATTACAAACGCTGAATAGCTGATAAAGCCTGTATCTCCACAGACAGCTCATTGATTGGACAGTTCTAAACGTTTGTGGTTGTCAAAACCTGAAAGTGCAATAGCTATAAAAAGATTATATCCTTATTTAACTTAAGTATAGGTCAAGTAACACATGACCATAGGGCAGAAGTTCCACATAAAACTCTAGGTCTGGTTAGGGCTGTGCTGCAATTCTGTTGCTGTATCATCTGCACCAAGCTATTTTACCATGTATAAATAAGCACATCAAAATTGATTTAAAACCAAATAGAACCAAAATATGTCTCTGTACAACAATTAAGAGAGAACATCTGCAGGAAAATTTCATTGTCATGATTGCTAAAGAATTTTTTTTTCACTTTAGTAGCAACTACGGAGGAGAACCTAGTCTAAAAGTTATCTGCCTACCTTATAGAGAACTAACTGCTAGTAAGAACATCAGAAAGCTAGTAAGAATAGAAGACTGATTTCTGTCCCCCTGTCTGCCAATGGTATGCTGTGTGACCTTGAACAACTCACTTAACCTTTCTTGTATCATTCACACAGAGAACTTTTTGACATCTAGTATTAGCTGAAAGATGCAACCAACCTACTATTGTCTGGTCCTCAATTTTAAGAATGTTTTTTTAAAGTTATTGGGCCAAATCCTGTCAGTGTGTAAATCTGGAGTAACTCCAGAGATGTGTAATGAATGGAGTTTCCACAAAGTTATACTGATATAACAGATCTGAATCTGGCCCCTGTTCTCTGAATAATCATTTTGCGTATGTGCAAGGTAACGGGAATCAGGCCCACTGTTTTCCTAGAGAGGAACTGCACTGCAATGCATCTTAAAAGCATGGGATGAAGTTTAAAGAATAAGATAGCATTCAGTCTGTTTGCTTCCTTCCTGTTCTTTCATCTTCATGTACCCACCATGTAGACAGCACCTGGTTAAAACTTCAGAGAGGAACCATCCAGAGACTCCAGCTGGCAGGAGCAGGAACAGCCACTGCAGGGACCTTCAGACATTCGCCAAACTTTCTACAGGTTTGACTGGACTTTCTCTGCCCAGTGCTCAATGGCTGTTTGCTCTAATCCTCCTCCTACCCATCCCTCACTTCACGCCTGCCCCTCTTACTCCTTTCTCTCCTGCCCTATCCCCTTCATCTACCTTCCCTTCAAAGTACCCTTTCCCTTCACTTTTCTTTCCACTTAGCTTATCCCTTCCTAACTAACCCTCTTCTCCCTCCCCACCAAAAAACAGTGGAACTAAGTACTGTTTTTGACAATCACATTGTTCACTCTGCTTGTATATTCTACCCGCTCCCCCACCCTGTGTCTATCTTGCCCAGTTAGACTTTAAGGTCTTCAGGGCATGGACACTGCTACTCAGTGTTTATACAGCATCTGGCACAATAGGCCCCATTCTTGGTCAGTCCTTAGGCAATACTGTAATAAACATGATTAATAACACTGAATTAAATGCTGAGTTCTATTGGTAAGTGACCAACCAGTGGTTTGATTGTTCTTTCACTAATTCTAGTAATCAGTAAGATTTCTCGGTATGAATGGCAACTACCGAGTGTATTGGGAACAACGAACTAATGTTGGGTCAACTAAGCGATCCAAAGAAACTCCCACAAAAACATGTTGAGCAGGAAGAATCACTGGTAAAACAAAATAGAACTCTGAGAAAAGTGACACTTTGTAAGATTGCTGAGGATAGTTCTATAAAACCCCAACAGTAGCTCCCCCATTCAATATTTATTATTATGGGTAATAGTCATGTGCACTGCTTTTCTCCTTTGTGCCTGAGCCTGTGGGTCAACTCAGAATTATACCAGAGAGGTGGGGAGTGGGGGGAAGGGAAGGACAGGGAAAATAAAAGGAGTACTTGTGGCACCTTAGAGACTAACAAACTTATTTGAGCATAAGCTTTTGTGAGCTACAGCTCACTTCATCGGATGCATTTGCATCCGATGAAGTGAGCTGTGGCTCATGAAAGCTTATGCTCAAATAAACTCTGTTAGTCTCTAAGGTGCCACAAGTACTCCTTTTCTTTTTGCGAATACAGATTAACACGGCTGCTACTCTGAAACCAGGGAAAATAGACACCCTTAAATAATAGGTAAAATTTGAGAAGAAGTGCCACTCAAATTTGTCTTAATCAAAAAGCACAATGGGAATAAGTCATAAACAGTACAGAAGAAGCTCCCCAGTATGCTTTGATCCATTGTATTTCATCCTCCTTAAGCGCTCATCCTATCTAAATAGCTGTTGTACATATTTATAATGTGAACCATCAGTGAATTTTAGTCAGCATATTAACACCTCATTTCTAATTAACAAGGCATTCTGTGCAATCAGTGATCATATTATAATGAACACATACTCCAATTTAATAGGGGGTAGAAAACAAAATCTTTGCCCTGAGCTTTGTCCCATGGGAGAAGCAAACTTCCATCAGGAACATCCTCTAAAGCATTTTCCACTGTACCAGAAGATGTTCTTTTGGCTATGCCTCCATTTAATGACAATCACACACTGACGAGAATCATATTAGAAAGGCTGAGAGTCTCACCATAAAATCTCCATTTGAGAGTCTTTGAATGCAAGTGTCCAAATTGGAATTGTTTACCTTGCTGGAAGTGATATGTGTTAGTCAAAGCACATGGACAGTTACAGAGTCTTTTAATATTAAATCAGGATAAAACTTTCTAGTGAGTAGAATAACATCAGGTTTTTTGAGACATGGTAGTTAGTCAGTTTCTATCTTAACAACATGTGGTCATGGGATATTGTGGGCTGGGTAGTATGATGTTGATTGTTGGCTTGCGGAACAGAAACAAAGGGAGATTACAGGCATGTGTAAAGGTTGTTTGCGTGACGTCGGGACTCAGAATAAAGAGGCCTGTGGTTGTTACACCAATGTCACTGACTATGGAATGGCTATTTAGAACCAGTAATAAATGCTTGATCTGCAGTGATCCTTGTAGACTTCAGCCGGCACCTAAGCAAACACATTCCAGCAGTGTTCTGTCTCACTGGCTTTAATCTCTAAAAATCTTTCCCCACCACCAAATTTTGCTTAACCTAAAATGCAGTAGTTTGAAAGAAATTTCAATTCTACAGTAGTTAAATAGAATCTGGATTGTGTTTTTAATTTTCTTGGAGCCAGAAGTAATTAATTAATTAATACAGAAGGATCGGCTCTCTAGAATCAGTCAAACAAATATCGTAAACATCTACAATACATCTATACACTGAGTGATCATTTCCTATATAGGGAATAATCTTACCTGAAATACCTTTAAAATCAGCCTCAGTTGGATCAAACATGTCTGTAATTCCCAAGGCAGGTAAAACCATTTTTAAGTCAAAGTGACTTTGAATTCTGAATCTAAAATGAACACAGTAGATTTCATTTAAATATATATGTGAATTTTGCATTTGCCCCCATTTGTGCTTTCTTTTTTAAAAAATTGTCATAAATTTGGTTGTAGGTAGGAATGCATCTGCAAAACATCAGCTGGGAAAAAGAACATTAATGCACAAAATATTTTTCAGTGTTTCATTAGCATGGGGAATGTATTTCTGGAGGTATGTAATAAAGTTTTTCTGTGCTGATTGATGTGCTAAGTACATCCAGGAAACGCCCTCCCTCTTTTGCACCCAGATGGTACATCCTATCATTCTATTTGTTTGAAAAATGCTGTGGGGTCATGTGCAAATTTTGGCAATAGTGAAGGGCTGGAGTGATGGAGAGTGTGCACTTGCCCTGTACACAGAAGAAATGCAGTGATTGGTGAGAGTTGCTGGAGCTCCATTTAATATTGCTAATATTAAAAATACATTGTAAAGTACGTTAAAATATTTAAACAACTCTTTTTAGAAGTTTTCTTTACGAAGCAAAAAAGCAAGAATGGGCACAAATAATTTTCTTCCCTTTGTACATTTTTAAAGCATTATTGTACCCCAAATAAACTTCTTACATATAAATAGGACTTGTAGAATCAAATTCAGGTTGTTTTTTAAATAATGGTTCAGTTATAGTACATAACAGCTGTTCTCAAACTACCCAAAGTGGTTTGCAAACCCTTTTTAATGAGGTCACCAGGGCTGGTGTTAGGCTTGCTGGGGCTTAGGGGCGAAGCCCAAAGGACTTCAGCCCTGGGTGGTGGGGCTCAGGTTAGAGGCATCCCGTCTGGGGCTGAAGCCCTGGGGCTTCGGCTTTGGTCTCCCCACCCAGGGTGGAGGGGCGCAGGCTTTGGCTTTGCCCCTCCTACTCCCACCCAGGGGAGCAGGCTCGGGCGGGCTCAGGCTTCGGTCCCCCCTCCTGGGGTTATGTAGTAATTTTTGTTGTCAGAAGGGGGTCGTGGAACAATGAAGTTTGAGAACCCCTGGTCTATAAGATACGTATAGTATTTGGCATTCCCGAGACCACCTCTCCTGGCTAAAGAAGGGAGAGAGGGTGCTTTGCTTTGCTGATCATGTGATCAGGAGACTAGAGTTGAAAGTGTCCTACTAAAAGGACAGGTGTCCTATATGTCATTGGTTATGCCAACAATGACGTACACAACACAACTCTGACAATAAAAGATATGTATGGTTAGAGGATGGCCAGGCCCTCGAGAAGGAGAGTGTCACTTACCTAGGTAGAAAAATATCCATCTTCATTCTCTTTAAGCTGTTGGCCCAAACAGCGATGATTTTAGCTGAGAGGTGTGACTCAATCTGGGACAGAGATGTCGTCCTGTCACTGGGAAGCACCACAAACATACTGACTCTCTCCCCCAGATAAGGCAACTCTGCTACACTGAAACGCTCCAGCGATGTGGTATGGAACTGACCTACAGGTTTGAAAACATAATCCTTGGCATCACTCAAGGGAAAAAGCAGTTCTGAGGAACTTTAGGTAGCTCAAGGCACTAGTACGAGGATACAGAGCCTTTCACCACTAAGTCACTGGCTTGAATGTGGACCAGGTAGTTAATAAATGAAGGTCACTGGCTCATGTGAACTGAGTTAATGGTCTTAATTCACTTCCGAGCAGACAAGTGTCCACATCACACATTTGCTAACACAAAGAGCGATAACTGACATCCTTTGTGGCTGTCTCAGTGGCCCAGCCCAGTGAAGCATGTGATTTAGCTGTCTGCTCATGGTACTCCCTTTGGGTCAGAGCTGAGGAACTTGGATGAGAATGGGTGAGTTTACAATGTGACTAGTCTTATGACAGCTCTTTCTGAATACATAGATGACTTCATTCTCCAGCTCTTTCAATGTAGCACTTTTCAGCAGAACTACACTTACTAGGAAAAAAGAAAAAGCAGTTCCTGTTTGACTCATTGAGAAGTACTTTGCCCAATACTCTCATCCATGCACCCAAATCAATAGCACAGGTTAAGCTGCTTTCAAGAAGCGCACAGCTTTATTGAACTACAAAGCATTTAGAAGCTGTCAAATTCAGACAAAAATCTTTAAACCTATAACCTCAAAAGAGGATACAACTTAATGGACCTTCAAATGAATAATTGGTTAGGGAACAGGGTACAGCATCCATTAATTTAGGTGTCATTAATATTAACTAGTTGCTGGCTGCGTCACAAATGCATATAAAACTTTTTGCAGTGTAACATCACAGCCCTGCTAAACTCCCTTTAAAGAGGCAGTGTTCCAATGGAATAATGGCATGTCCAAGAACAACTCCTGCAGTGCTCAACACAGAGAAGGAGTTAGATATAGCAGCTGATGCTTTAAGAGTAGAGGTGTTTGGGGTTTTTTGACTCAATGATCATCAGTTTTATTTGCAGTCTCTCAAATACTGGTGTGAAACTATAATGTCTATATAAGTAATTGGCTGCATATCATTACAAAATGTCAGTAAGGTTTAGTTGGTAGTGCTCATTAGTTCTGAAAATCATGGGTTCTAGGACAGCGGTAGGATTTAGATTCTGACCCAGTGTAGCCTTGGCAATATGCACAAGAGAGGGTGCTGCACTGTTAATGACACTTTTCTATCCATGAGATGTTAAAATATCAACTCTCCTTTCTGTCGTCCTCAAACGACTCTCCAGGCGAAGAGATCCCACACTTTTCAGATTGAGCAGGGAAAAATCCCAGTGTTTTGCTCAACATTCTGTCTCTCAATGGGAGTCCAATCCTGCTCCCACTGAAGTCATCAGGAGTTTTGCCATTTACTTCAGCGAGGGCAGGTCTGAGATCTAAAACAAGATCTCATGTTCAAGCCTGTGCTACTGTAGGGCATTACTCGCTCCTGCTTTCACCTTCAATCATTGTTAAACTACAGTATCTACCTCAGGTGAAGTTTGGATAGAAGCATAACACACACAGGTTTTATAAGTCAGAGAAAAGGTCTATTTCTGAGCTATTATATTTTGGCGTTTTTCCAAAGCGCTCTCCTCCATGTTTGTGCAGTATCTAGCACATTGTAGGCAGTGCTGGAAGTAAATAAATTTAAAATGTATGTAGTTTACAATATTGTTTCATATGTCAGACATAGCATGAAAAGTAGTTACCATAATTGACCTCAGCCGTGTGGTACATTGTGGGCACTTTCAGGGTGATGCCCTCTGCAGTGGTAAAAGGCAAGGACTGAGTATCTGTGAAAGAGAATTTCTTTTGCCACATGCTTTTGAAGTACATGGTGCTCACCACAGCCATCTGGGTAAGTGGTGAACCAGCTGTATCCAGATGTATGCAGTCTACTTCTCCACCTGCATAAGAAAAGGAGAAGACGAATTATATTTTCTCTCTCTTTCTCTCTCTCTCTGTCTCACACACACACACACGTTGCAGAGGGAATCCTGCATATCTCTTTCTCTCTCTCGTTTTTTAAGTGACATACATAGGGCCAAATTATCAGATTTCTTTTTAACTCTTCTGAACCCTTTTATCCTGATGTGCTACAAAAGTGGCCAAGTCACAGAGGTGAGCATTCTACCTCCAACACATTGGGTCAGGCTGACATCAGTTTCATACTTTTGTTCATATTTGAGCTCAGAAAATTAGTATATCCCTTACTTTTTCTTGGCATTCACTACATTCAACATTAGTTATACACATACATGTTTTTAAAGAGATGAAAGTATGTCAATCATTGGCTTACTCTGGTATGGCAAATGCTCTCTTACTCAACAAGTTTCATAGTTAAAACACTGTTGCTATCTTTACTTTCTATGTTAGAAAGTATATTTAAAGTAAGTCTTCTGCTCTACTTAGAAGAAGATGAAATGATTGCCACATTTGGGGTCAGGAAGGAATTTTCTCCCGGGTCAGACTGGCAGAGACATAGGAGGTTTTTCACCTTCGTCTGCAGCTTGGGGCATGGGTCACTTGCTGGTTTGAACTAGAATAAATGTTGGAGTCTGTGTAACCTGAAATCTTTAAGTCAAGATTTGAGGACTTCAGTACCTCAGCCACAGGTTATAGGTCTATTACAGGGGTGGTAGGTGAGATTCTGTGTCCTGCAATGTGCAGGAGGTCAGACTAGATGGTCATGGTGGTCCCTTCTGACCTTAAAATCTCTAAGAAGGGTAAATGTTCAGAGTCTTAAATGACTGCATAACTGCTTCTAGCAGTAATGGAAAAAGTGTGACTAAATCTATGTGCAAGAAGTTGAACGTGAAATTATGCCCAGAGAGTCTGGTAGTATCAATGATAGAAAACAGGCCTTGGGCAGGTTATGTCCCCTTTGCCATGAAATAAAGGCTCTAGTGTGAAGTTTTCTAACTGATCATGCCATTTTATTCACCTCCCTACCATGAAAGCCATTGGCAGTGTCAAAAAATATAGGAAAATTTTATCAAAGTGTGAGCTGACATTGTCAACAATGTTTCCTGGAGCAATCAATTTCTGTCATAAAGTCCAATTATAGTTCTGTTGAGGAAGATAGAGGAGACTTTTCAAGAGCAGCTAGTATCAATTTCAACATGCATGTTTAAAATCACATTAGTTACCTGCTAATCAAGTTGATGGCCAAATTCATCCCTAGTATAACTCATGCAAAATCAGTGGCATGAACCAGTGATTAATTTGGCCCAGTAATTCTAATGGCTTACAGTATATTTTTCATTAAGATTGGATTTAGTTTCATTAAACTTCCTGGTCATGTAAAGGAATAAAGTTCACTAATTTCATCTTCTGTTTTCACTGTACAAACGAATGGGTCAATACTGTAAACACCTACTACTGAATTTACTGGAAGTATTCACTGTGGTGAATACTACAGTCCATGATAGCTGGGAGAATTTGGTTCTAGCTAATTGTTCTTAGAACATCCCTGCTATGTCGATGATATTATTCCCATTTTACAAAGCAAGGGACTAAGGCAGACTGGTTAAGGGCTTGATCCTGTAATCCTTTATTTAGGTACCTAGAATTACTGCAGTCTTGCCCAAGGTTATGCTGTGAGGCAGTATTGGAGTTGTGATTAGAGCACAGGCGTTCCTGGTTCCCAGTCTTGTGTTCAAGACTGCTAAACTATGCCTTTCTGTATAGAGCATAGTACTAAACGTTATTACGTTTGGTTAAATGCTAGAGTGCTAACTGCTGGTATCTGTATAGTTTTTATTATTACAGCTGGGGCCTACATAATCATCTCTATTAGTTATTTTACCTTCAGTGTTACTGGTAACCCATTCATTTATCTGTGCAGCAGTGCTGTTAGGCTCACTGAAGTTGATTTTTTGGAGACTGCTGTTTGCCCAGAGTGCAGTATGCTCAATGAAGTCAGGAGACAGGTGAACTCCAGCTTGCACAAATAGGGCACACGCCAACTGAACCACAGGGCCTTGGCTAGAGTTGGTCACTTCTTCATATCCGGTATGCAAGAAGTCCTGCACTTTTGGTTCTGCCAGACAGGAGAAAAATCAATGCTGTAATTCTCATGTTGAACTTAACAATAGCAAAAATGAAGTGTTAATGATAATTCATTGCCAAGAAAATTGTCAGCACTTAACAAATAGCAACGGACCTATGTTATTGCAACAGCACTTAACATAAAGCTGATTGGGCCCTCTGGATGCTACAAGGACGTAAAATAATTCAAAATTCAAGTATGTGAAACTGTTAGTGAGGCGGAGACTATTGCCTAGGGATACCCTGCAATACGTTGTATATACCAAGAGCTTTTTGTAGCAAAAACACAGATGACATTAATAGAAAGAACAAAGGTCCACCAATGTTAGCTCCTCCCTTGCTGCAATCACAGGAAAATGACTGTTTGGACATGATCACTTAATTCTAATGGATGGACACTGCTCCAGAGGAAAGTGAAGAAAGCCTAAGAGGTACCTTCCAATATGCCCTGGTGGAAAAATTCCTTCCTAAGTTAAATTTGGCTATTTCCATTCTGTGCATGTGAGCAAGAATCACTGTAGCTACAGATCTAATCTCTGTATACCTGCAGGTGCCATGGCTGTTCAGGTAACTGCCCATCTTTTTCACAGGAAGTTGAAGAGAATTCAAAACACTGATTAAATTCAGAGAAAATAAGCCTCTCTGTGTATTTAACCCAAGCTCTGTAGCGTTACTACTTGCAGCTGTAGGATAGACATTACCTTAGAAATTGCTATACTGTTGCTACACTAAGTAGTTGACCTTACATCACAGTCTATCTGACTTTTCTATTTGCTCTTGTTTTAAAAAAAATACTCCTCTTCTTCGGGGGCCTCTGTGCATCCCCACTTATATCTTCTGCTGCTGCAAGAGTTGAGCTGCCGGACTGTATAACACAGCTGTAGCCGCTTGGGGGAGGAGAGGAGGGGAAATGCAGTAGTACTTGTGCTAGCATGACATCTTTGTCTCCATCTGTATAAGACCCTGCATCCCCTGTCCATCTCAGTTCCTTCTCTGCTGCCAGAGACCTAAACAGAACTCTCCCTTTTTATTGTTAGTTCTTCCGTCAGCCCTTTTGGCCACAGCTTTGCACTGGGAGCTCACGTTCAGTGGTTTATCCACCACAACCCACAATTCTTTTTCAGAGCCTCATATACTGTAAGGCCAGAAGGGACCATGGTGATCATCTAATCTGACTTCCTGCACATTGCAGGCCACAGAACCTCATCTACCCACTCCTGTGATAGACCCCTAACCTGTGGCTGAGTTACTGAAGTCCTCAAATCATGATTTAAAGATTTCAAGTTACAGAGAATCCACCATTTACACTAGTTTAAACTTGCAGATGACCTGTGCCCCATGCGTCAGAGGAAGGCGAAAACTTCACTGGGTCTCTCCCGTTCTGACCTGGGGGAAAATTCTTTCCTGACCCCAAGTATGACTATCAGAGCCTGGGCATGTGGACAAGACCCACCAGCCAGACACCTGGGAAAGAATTCTTTGGAGTAGCTCAGAGCCCTACCCATCTAGTGTCCCATCGCCAGCCATTGGAAATATTTGCCAATAGCAGTCACAGATTGGCTACATGCCATTGTAGGCAGTCTCATCATACCATTCCCTCCATAAACTTATCAAGCTCAGTCTTGAAGCCAGTTTGTTTTTTTGCCCCCACTGCTCCCCTTGGAAGGCTGTTGCAGAGCTTCATTCTTCCGGTATTTGGAAATCATTATCTAATTTCAAGCCTAAACGTGTTAGATCCATTTATTCTTGTGTCAACATTGGCGCTTAATTTAAATAACTCCTCTCTCCCCCCCTGGTATTTATTCCTCTGATGTATTTATAGAGTGTCACTGCTTTCGAGGATGGAGGCCCCCACCTTGTAAGCACAGCTGACAGTCTTTGCAGATATATGCATTTACATTTAGCTATATTAAAACTTACATTGTTTGCTTGTGCCCTTCTTACCAAGTAAGCCAGATTCCTCTGTATCGGTGTTCTGTCCTCCCCCAATTTTTGTGTAATTGCAAACTTTATCAACGCAAACTTTGTTTTCTTCCACATCATTGATAAAAATATCAAATAATGTAGGGCCAAGAATCAATCTCTGTGGGGCCCCCAATGGTAACACATCTGCTCAGTGATGATTCCCTGATTACATTTACATTTTGAGACTTAGTAGTTAGCCAGGTTTTAATCCATTTAATATGTGCCATGTTAATTTTATATTATTGTAGTCTTTTAATAAAAATGTCATGCAGTACCATGTCAAATGCCTTACTCTAAATATGTATCAGCCAAACTTACTATCTCTTCAAAAATTATGTCACTAGTTTGACAAAATATATTTTCCATAAACCCATTCTGATTGGCATTAATTATATTACCCTCCTTTTGTTCTTTATTAATCAAGTCCCATAGCTGCTGCTCCATTATCTAGCCTGGGATGGATGTTCACAGCGAGTTCAAGCAGTACTGTTGTAGTCCAGAAAGAGTGCCACCTTGAAGTTTAGACTAACATGGACACAGTTTATGTGCTGAGCCAAAAGTAAAGGGTTAATCCCGTCCTGGGTGGGAGTCCCTGCAATTTTAGAGTTTCTCTTGCATTTATAATCACAAGGTCTAGCAGTAGCTTCCCTGAAGGATCATTTAGCAGTGATTTCTTCCTGTCATAATTTTGTTAGACACAAACCTTTATTCTCTCACTCCAGTCTCCATGATTTGTAAGGGAATGGCTAATGCCTTTCCTACTACTAGAGGGCCTTCCCAATCCTGGGACTTGAACTTAGTCTTAATGATATTGATGGGTCCACCCTAAAAGTCCCTGTCCCAAACCTCCTTAGAATACCTGTTTATCAAAATGGTATTTTTCAAAGCCATTACCTCTGCTAGGAGGGTTAGCAAGCCCAGTACCTTAATAGCCTCAACTCTACACAGTAGTACCCAAAGAAAAGGTCATTTTGAGACCTCGCCTCAGCTTTATGCCTGAGATGTTCTCAGATTTTCACCTGTTGCAGTATGTTTCCCTCCTCCTTTTCTTCCCCAGACAAGTGGAAGAACCATGCTCACCCAGAGGAGTCTTAGATGCCAAAAGATATTTATACTTAACAGCACAGGTCTCTGTCTGCATCTATCTCTACTATTACCTGTGTGGGACTAAGCCCTTTGGAAGATCAGACAGATTATTTGTTGCCTATGGGGAGAGGTATAAGGAGGAGCCTATTAGTAACAAGCTCTTTCCCACTTGATTAAGAGATATATTGAAGGTTGTTACTACTTAGCCAGAAAACCAGTATCTCTTGGCTTAAAGACAAACTCTACTAGGGCCACAGTTGCTGCTGTAGCTTTTCTGAGCTAGGTTCCTATTGTAGAGATTTACAAAGCAGCTACATGTAATTCTGACACACTTTCACTAAGCACTATTTGTTGGACTTGGCATCCCGCGGCAATGCTTGTTTTAGTAAGGCAGTGCTGCAGTCTGCTTTTTCCTTGAACCCCTTGCCTGCTGTCCTCTGATGGTGGCACCACTTGCTAAACCCCCATTCATGGGAATTCAGAGGCTCTCAAAGAAGAAAGTTAGTAACTGCTGCTCTTTAAGAGTTGCCTCTGTGCAGTCATACTACCAACTCACCCTCCCCCTTGTCTCAGCGTTCTTTGTATTTCCGGACTCTGCAGGCTAGGGAGAAGAAACTAAGGCTGTCGCGGAGGTGCACTTCCTTTTATAGATGGAGCCGATGATGTCATCCTAATAGGAGCACGCTACTGCACCACCAGTGGACATGGCTTTATTGTACAGTTCTGGAGCTCGACACTAGAGGCCCTAGAGACCATAAATGTGAAGGCATAGAGGCAACTCTTGAAGAACAACAGTTATCAATAAGTAACCCTTCTTTTATACATTCTTGGTTTTGGTTTGGTCATCATGAAGTTTTTTGAAGTTTTAAAATCCAATAATGCTTTGCATCTAAATTAATCTAAAAGCACCATGTAAGAATTAGGGTGGTGTTAGTAGCATTAAAATACAATCCACTAAGATTCATTTGATCTGCAAGAGGAATGCTGGGGGAGGGAAAACTCTGGAGCTTCCCCTTCTGGAATTTTCTCTAAATCATTCTGTTGAGGGGACGCACACACATGCCTGATGCCCTTAAATCTCTGATTTTGGGGCTGTGCTGGAAGCACAGCACTGGCATTAAAGAACCCCTTTGCCTCTACATTGGCTCTGGGGCTTCCTGCTCTCCCCTCAAATGGAGACCTGGTGCCAATGCTTCCTATGTCCGCAGCTGTTTCCAGAATCCCTTCTGAAAGGGGGAGGGTGTCCACTGCAACATGGAGCAGGCCTTGGGCTGCACTGATTTCTCCATGGAGTTAAGGGTGGATGATGTTGTTCCCAACCTTCCCCTGCCCCATACAACAGCCCAACACCCTGTGGAGTGTCCTCTGTGGAGTCAGGGGTAGAGGAGAAGGATGCTGTGGAAATGGTACTACCCAGCCTACCCCGTATAAAGAAAAGAAGAGATGCTGGGAGACAAGCTTCCCCTTGGGCTGAACACAAAAAATCAACTTGCATAAACCTAAAATACACTTAGCAGGACCCTGTCACATCCAATTTGACTTTATACAGAGATTTTGCTTAAATTTATTTTTACAGAATCTAAAACCACTGGAAATGTGTCAATGAAATTCTCTGTTAACGAATTCTAATTGAAGCTGGTTTTTATTTTGTAAATGGATTAACATCCCCCTGAAGTGTTTGCAACTTAAACACAGCAGCACTTTGCTAGTGCAGGAGAACTGGGATAGTGATTGGCTTGAATTAACTACAAACAAAAATGAATATTACTAGCTTTTTTACCACTTTTCAAAGGGGGAGAAATCCAAACAGGAAATAAATGGGGAAAAATGGGGAAAAGCAAAGTAGATTTTTCAAAATATTCCTCTGGTTTTAATTATCAGAGGTGGTGTTTATTATTATTATTTCATTGTGTTATAGCAGTGCTAGAGACCCAATGGAAATAAGGGCCCCATTGTGCTAGGTACTACTACAAACACATAATAAACAATCCCTGTCTCAAAGAGCTTCAATCTAATTGGACAAGACAGAGAGTGGGAGGGGAAACACAAGCACAGAGAGCTGAAGTGACTTGCCACAGATCACACAGGAAGTTAGTAGCAGAATCAGGAATAGAACCTAATTGTCCTGATTGCCAAACCTATGTCCAGTGAACAGGAGCCTTCTGCATCTCAGTTAGGACATTTTAAGTATATGGGGCCAGATTCTCAGATTCCAAATTGGCCAGTTTACATCACCTGAGAATCCAATCCATGATTTTTAACCTAATTGTGTCCCTTTAATAACCTGCATGAAGACTAATACAGCTTAGTGTTAAAACTTAGCTCTGTTACTCTTTAAGGGAAAAATATTGAACTCCTTGAACAGATGTCAAGAAGATTCAGATTTTTTTAGGTGTAAAGTGCCTTTCTCATGTGTTTTGCATTAGTATGCTAATGTTTGGCAAGCTCCTACGTGGATGTAAGAACTCAAAGATGGTAAAATAAGAAGCAGATGTTATATGAGATGCAGTATCCTCCGCTTGTAACCTTAGTAACACCAACAATCTTAGCTAACCAAAGTTCTGAATTTTTACTTGTAGGCTAGTTTAAAACTGCTTTCAAATATTTTATTTGATGTTTATTATTCAGACAGACATATCTTTAGACATTATTTTGCTCAAACAGCCCGTGCTAGAGCAGATATTAGGAAAGCTGCAGAACATTAAAAGAGGTTAGTAAAGCCAGGGAAAGTTGATTCTCTCTAAAGAATGATTGAACTTTCAATGGATACTGATGGCTATCAGTGTAGTTTTTGCCAGATTGGTGCATTTTTGTACCACATCACTCATTATAGTTAAAGGCAGAGCTACAAAAATGTTAGCCGCAAAGTATAATAGAGGAATGCAATTTTCTATCTGCTATGTATGTCAGTGAGTTGGTTTTACTCATCTCAAGGAAAACATTTATTTGATCTATTTCTGCTGGATTTAGCCAAACATGCCATTTGGGGAAAACGGTTTTCTTTCTTTCTGGAAGTTCATTGTTGCTGCAGATGGGTCATTGTTGCCATTCTCATTTATTTTCACATTAAACACAAGTAAGTTTACATGAAGTCAGAAACCTATGTGGTTTGTGATGCGTACAACTAAAACGGTGAAAAAATGCCAGCCTTTTCTCAGGGATATTCCGTTTTGTTAATATTATCCACAGCACGGAAGGAAGGAAGAAAAGCATTGAAACAAGTAATAGGTTTCACCAATAAGTGGAAAATCTCTTCAGTGCTGTTTGTCAATTTTTATATGGATGGGACTATTGCCTTAATTTCATTATCTAGTCCATTTTCTAAAGTTCTCTCAATAATTAAGTCCCTAAGAGGCAAGATGTATGGCAAAGAGCAAGGTATAATGCTTCCATAAATGAGAATTGGTTAAAAATTACTTTACTGAATTATAGCAAAATGGCATCATTGCAACTAATACCTTTGTTTGATAGGGTATTTGTGCTGTAGATAGTGTGTGTGACAACCAGAGAAAATATATAGTACATATAGGTTTTATCTGAATATAATAGCTGGGTTGAGCTGGAACGGTTACTTCTGAGTACCAGTGCTTCACAGAAAGGCAATAATAACTAAGTAAGGTTACAGAACACAACAGCAATCTCTATACATTTTAACTTTTGCCTTCGTTTGATGAAAATAAATGTCATGCTTAAGAATACTGATAGCTCTAAAGCTGGCCCAGTATGTATAAGCTACAAATTTTGAAGATGAGACATCTGTTTTCTATAACCAGTGCACAGATCATGAAAAATAGCTATGGATATATTGTGTCAGGTGGTAGGATTAATCTTTGGTTAAAATGGAAAGAAAATCCGGAGAATCCAACATTAGTTTAGCTGGAGTTACATGTTCCTTCCAGATCTTCATTTGTTTTGTTTTAAAGTGTAGTAGAAAGAGTGAGCACTGCTCAGAAAGAAGTAGGATGAATACATACATATCAGCTGGTTAAACAGTTCCTACAGTTCAATCAAATATGGGAAAACAATGCAGTATGAGCTCTTACAGATCTTGTTAATTAGAAGTTTAGCTCCATTGTGCAGTTGCTTTCTCCATAGGGAAGCTGTAGTGTGAATTTATGATATAATGCAAAGCAGTTATTGCTAAAAAATAATTTGTCAAAGTGCACATTACCGTGGATGTTGTATCCAAGAGCATTTTCCAGCTGCATAAGGGTGTTTCCTTGAGCTCCAAACTGCAGTAGCCCCAAAGAAATGGACACACTTGCTGGTGCAACTATCAGGTTAGTTCTGTTCTCTGGTTCTGCTAATCGCTGGTAGAGATTGATGTCAAATTCAGTTTTCAACTCCTTTAGCTCATCATAGAGCTCACAGCTTCCATTGGTTAAGAAGCAAGAGTACAGAACAAGCACAGTGAAGACAACGGGCAACATGAAAGCGAACTATGGAATATCTCCCACAGATAATTACACCTGTAATTAACAATATGAAGAGTCAGAAAATGATAGGGACGGATGACATGTGAACTATTGCTTTACATGCTTATAAAGCTGAGACTTACCATGGAAATAAATACTGGTAACAAACCTACCAAGGTACAGTCCAATTGGTGTCATGCATAAGGACAATATCTTTGGATACTGATGTGCTTTCACCAGCTAACAATTTCCAGTCTTCCTCAAGACCACAGCCAGTATAGCAGCTCTCATTTGATGGTTGATCATTACAATACATGTGACACAGATATGCACCCACAAAAAAATTATTCATGCTCCATAGTGTAAAAAGCAGCTGTCCAGCATATTAACTACCTGTTCAATTCTGATTTTGATTCCTTAATAAATATTAAGCTACAATTTTGACCCTTGAGTGCTTACAGGTTCTGTATCCATGGGCTGCTACATCCATAGTTAGGTACCTAAATAAAGGTGATCGATTTTCAAAGGTGCTGGACATCCATAGCACTGGTTGACTTCCATTGGGAGCGGCGGTACTGAGCACCAGGCTTGAGAATTTTGGCCTTAGCGTGCAAAAATCTGCAGCCAAGGCATCCCTCCTAACTACATCATAGAATACCTCCACTGCAAATGGGGTTGTATTTGCAAAAGAGTTCTGTGATTGCTGACAGAGTCACCGCTTTGGATTTTTATGTTGGGGGAAAATCATCTTTTTAATCAGGTCTGAGGTAGTATGAGATTAAAACTATTTAGAATGTTTCCTAAAAAAGCAATAAATAAAGCAACCCTCCAAATTGCTGAAATGAGACAGTAGTTTTCTACACACCATTTTAGATTCTGAATATTTTATACGAATGTGTATTTTTAAAAAAGTTACTCTTGCTTCAGTTTAGGATTTCACACAAATCTCCTTCTGTGCCCTTTGCTCTAGAGAGCACCTCCAACTCCTTATGTTTACTCACAGTTAGCTGTATTTAATTGCCTTGCCGTGTCCTGTGCCTCTGAGCTGGAGCTCTGTATGTACTTCTGTCCCCTTCTTTAATATGTGGTGGAGTAAGGTTTAAGTCATGGGACTGCATTTAAAGGAATAGTCAGTGATCGCAGTCTCTATCGGCGATGTCTGTACCACTCTGTCCAAATTCCTGTATGCTACAGACTCTAGGTAGAGCCAGGCAAAGAGGCATGTCACTGATCAGCAAATCCAAGGCAAGGAACAAAAAGGTACAGGAAAAGCTTTGTTATCTGGCATGTTGGGGGGGAATGGGGGGTGCCGGTTAGTCAAAAATTCCGATTAACTAAGAGTTATACTTACCAATGGAGGGAGGGAGTTTGAGTGTGGGAGGAGGCTCAGGCTGGGGGTTGGGGCGCAGGAGGGGATACAGGGTGCCGGATCCAGGCAGCACTCACCTCAGGCGGCTTACCGCAAGCGGCGATGTGTCACTGTTGCTCCTAAGCAGAGACGCAGCCAGGCGGCTCTGCTTGCTGCCTCCGCCTGCAGGCACCACCTCTGCAGCTCCTATGGTCTGTGGTTCCCAGCCAATGGGAGGGGGAGGGGCAGGGGCAGCGTACAGCACCCCCGGGGCTGTTCCTCCTCCTAGGAGCAGCAGGGACATGTCCCTGCTTCTGGGGAGCCAGGTAGGGAGCCTGGCAACCCCACTGAAGATTTGGATTGGGAGATATCAGAAATGCTGGTTTCTAGAGCTTTCCAGTTGGTAAAGTGCCAGATAACACAGCTTTTACTGTACATATGGAGATACAGTCAGCAACTTCCTTTCAAGGGACTTGTGACCTGCTTGTGCTAAACAAGGCATCTCCTATCTCTCATCTTTCTCCCTCCCCTTTTTATGAATTCCATTGATTCCTCTGTCACAAAGGGAAGGAGACATAGTTCTTTGTGTACCAGGCACAGTTTTTCATTTTGAAACGTTATTCAGAAATCCCATGCAATTAAAGGTCTGTTGTCCATGGTATTTTTTTAACATCATTCCAAACTTTTAAGGGTTTCATCTACTCTTTGTTGTTGTTCTTCCTGAGAAGAGATTAGAAGTGATGAAACTAGCTTTGAATTAACCAGAAGTACAATACTGACAATTACCCATTTTAAACACAATTTCAAGTTTTTACAGCTTTCCAGGTATGACAGGGCCAGACCCTGCTCATATCATTCATGCATAGAAAGCAAAGAGATATCTTACCTAGGACAAGCAGGATTTGGGTCTATAATTTGTAGAAAGAAAAAGAAAAATTACTCGAGACAATAAATGAATTCTAAACTACATGTCTCTGTAACATAAAATTCCCTTATATTTGTGACCAAATCTCCAGGAAAAACTGTGTAAAGATCAAACAGTACTGCACCACAGTATATTTAATGCAATAATTAGATGCATATTATTACATTCATCTGTAATTTTCTTCTTCTTATGAAGTAAGGACTGAAGGGTAAATTGAACTAGTGCCCAAAGTGGAAATCAGACTAAAGGCTAGTGTACACTGAAAAATTACTTTGGCATTGATACATTTCTCAGGAGTATAAAAAATCCACACCCCTAAGAGACATAGTTAAATCTACCTAAGCCCTGCTGTAGACAGCACTAGGTAGATGGAAGAATTCTTCTGTATTTGTGGATTACCTACAGTGAAGGAGAACTGCGACTGTCGTATTTCAAGTGTAGACATAGCCTGCATCTCTCCTCATTGTGCTCATCTGTCATTATGCTACTCCACTCTTTTTGTTGTTTTTAAAATGAAGGTGAATTTAGTGCAAGGGGAAGGTGCTGGCTTGACAGTTTGAAGTTCTCAGTTTCAGGGTGGGACAGTAAAGAAGGGCAGAAGGATGAGTATTCATGGTCATTTAAGCTCCAGTTTTGCTAAGCATTTAAGAACAGGCCTAATTCTAAACATGAGTTGTCCTATTGATTTCAATTATATTATTCCTATGCTTAAAGTTAAGCACCTGCTTAAATGCTTTGCTGAATGAGGACCTTAATTCTTGGCCCTCTGACTACTGTACAGCTGGATTTGGATTGGTGACTGGGTGTATGTCTACATGGGAATAAAAAACCCGCAGCTGGCCCAGGTCAGCTGACTTGGACTCACACGGCTTCTGGGCTGAAAAATTGCTGTGTAGACATTTGGGCTCAGGCTGGAGCCCATGCTCTGGGACCTTGAGAGGGTGGAGGGCCCCAGAGCTCAGGCTCTGAGCCCAAGCCTCTACGTGGTAATGTTTAGGCCCTCAGCCCAAGTCCTGTGAGCCTGAGTCAGCTGACCAGGGCCAGCAAGGGCTGTGCTGGGGGCCTTTATCCCCATGTAGATGTACCCTGTGAGGTTAAAGGCTCTGCAGTGCATCCCAGTGCATCCATGCCCTGTCCTAGCAGACTCTTTGCACATTAAGGCTTAGGGAAAGGGGTAGGAAATGCTAAAGATATTTTATTTCACTTATAAAATATTAGCAACCTTTTTGTGCCCATTCCTTTCATAGCCAATCTATCACTAAGCACTGACAAGTACAATATAATATTTACCATCACCTGCTCTAGCAACATAAATTCCCACATTAAATATCATTCAGAATTGACTGACGCAAACTGCCTATACACAGCAGATAAGTGAGAGACCACCAAATTCTGATGTAAACTTTATCCAGCCTGAACCCACCTAATACGTTGATGCTGCTATCATTAGAATACATACACTTGGATGGGAATCACAAGAAAATTTATCTGGCCCCACCTGGTGGGCTGTGGCTCTGCAGTACCATATTGTGGAGGGTCAATCTTAGGGTACGTCGACACAGCAGTTAAACACCCATGGCTGGCCTGAGCCCAAACGACTACACAGCAATTTTTAGCCCCGCAGCCTGAGCCCCATGAGCCTGAGTCAGCTGACCTTTATTCCACTTTCGGCGTACCCTGAAAGGCTGAAGCTCAGGACTGTACCTAAGGCTCAGCTTGGGCTGTGGGCATTGTGGAAGCAATGACTAAGGTGCAACCAAAGAAGGTATTAAAATCCACTAGTTGGGGAATGCTAAAAGACACTGGGCCTGCTTCTGGACGGCTTTGCACCTTGTATATTCATTTACACCTTTGAAAATTGATGTCAAATGCTGTTATTCTGATTTGGTAGTGTTTTACACCCACGTTGCACAGGGCTAAATAGCTATGGAAGGTGTGTGGCAGTGGAGAATCAGGCCTGTTATGATTAAGGTACAACAGACTATAAGTTCTCTGGAAAAGAAGAATAGAAGAAAAAAATTATACTGGTTGATGTGGCATCACGTGGTGCTGAGACATAGATTCATAGATATTAAGGTCAGAGGGGACCATTATGATCATCTGAGATTTTCTAAAACCCTATATTAGTATTGAAAAAGCAGGGAAGCAACCACACTGGAGGACTCAGACTCGCGGGGAAAGATAGTGGCACCAAGAAAATGAAGCCAGTCACAGTAATAATGGGAAATAAGATGAGCATTTATAAATGTAATGGGGGTGGGGGGGAGAGTACGTTCATTAGTGATTGAGGAGAGGGATGAAATGAGGGACAACCCAAAAATACAGTAAAGATATTTAGACAATTAGAATGGAGCCTATAAATACCTATTGCTAAGGAGCAGATAGGGAAATACTAGGGAAATAGGAACATATATACATCAGTTAATCTGGATGTGCATCCCAAGATATTATGGAAATTAGTTGGCAATTGTTATTGTTAAATTATGGAAAAGGTACCAAGGAGGGAGGAATTATTTAGTGTAGGACAGTGGGATACAAGGAAGGGGTAATGCACTGAACTGTAGAAAGGAAAAAAATAAGCGTGACTTTCAGGAAATACATCCTGATGCTGAGATACGTTAGACTGTGGAATAGTCTCCCAAGGAATGCCCCACCATTTGGAACTCTTAGGAGTAGCTTGGACAAAACATGGGAAGTAGGCTGGAACAATCCTGAATTGTCATGGGGCTGGACTGGATGATCTAATAGGGGCCATCTGTGTCTTATGTCTGTGGTTCTGTGCTGAGCCCCTGGAGACGAGAGCATGCCATGTGGTATAGCATTGTCCAGGGAACAAATCTGGCCACCTGTCGGAGCAGCACTGAAAGGCTTTGGAGGAAGCTAAGTCCATTTCTTTTCATTGAAGGGGTAAGATCACTGTGACACAGGGCGTGGGAAGGAGGGGGAGGTAAAAGGCAGCACCGTGTGGCACCACTCTCCACCGTCACCACCTCTAGCCAGAGAAGAAATCTGAGGAATTTGTGAATAGGAAAATACCAGAGAAGACAAGACTGGGTATAGGGAAGAGTCAGACAAAAATTGCTCCTGGAAGGCTCAAGGGACTGGTAATAGACTGCAGAGTCTTTCACCATCAGGTGAAAGTTTTTCTCCTTTTTGTTACCAGCAGATGACAATTCAATGTCCTGTAAGGACACCATTGTGGACAGACACACACCACAAAACCTATCACAACTGGCATTAATTGGTACCCTTTCTGGTAATGTCACAAAGTCAGGGGGGAGAGTTGTCCAAGAGCAGAGAGAATACAGAGCCTGAGTGGACTGGCAGCTGAGGTAAGCCTGGAGAGGCACGGAGCAAGCTCAGAGGAGAAAGGCCTAATTCAGAGCTGTTGGTCTCAACATTTTCCTCTTCCACGCCTTCTCTGGGGCAGATTCTGTTCTCATTTATATCAATGTAAATCCCAAGTACCGCCATTGACTTCAGATGAAGTTCAGAGTTAATACCTGATTTACATTAATGGAAGTGAGAGTAGAATTTGGCTCAGGGAAGGCTTGAGAGAGAAAAAGCTGAAACCAACAGCTCTCAATTATATGTTTCTCTTCAGAGCTTTCTATTGTTCCCTCTTCTTTATCAGAGCTTCTCTCCACTGTCATCTCCCTCTGTTCTAGGACGAGTCTGTAAACCGTGGAGTTACATCGTCACAACCAAGAACAGGTATTGGCCTTCTGTCTAGCTCGCGCTCTCTCTCTCTCTCTCGGAGTTAAACTAAGCCAAAGATAGCTTTCTTTCCCCCTTCCCCATGCAAATATCCCTTGTCTGCAGTATTCCAGGGAACATTCCTCAGGAAACACACCACCAATACATATGTTAAAATATCCTGTGAAACTTCTAAAGCAGCAAAGGAGATTATGGCACCAGAAAACAAAGGAACTGGGTGATTCCATGGTATTGGTGTGTGTATGGGAGTGTCTGCTAATATTTGTGCTCACTTATGTCCAAAAAGTTTTTACTGCCATCTCTCCCTCTGTTGCCCACTTTTTGGGGAAGAATGTGAGAGCAAAATATGATTCTTCAAATGCTAAGTCTTATGGAAAAGTCCTATAAAATGTAATAGGCTTATGTACAAACTACTGTAAAAACCAGTCACACGTAATACAACATGAATAGCGTCTATAGGTTTGTTTTTAACCAATCTACATAATTCTGTAACAGGGACACACTTCCCCATTACATTCTGTATTATGGTTTCAAACAAAAATAACTCAAACTCTGCAAAGTTGATCAATTATTAAATTCTGTAGAACTTTTCCATTCAGGGAGCTTAAGAAAGTGTTCCATGCCTAGAAAACTGAACTGCTGGCACACATGATCACATTACATCAGGGTTGTAGCACTTTGGGTCAGATTCTGCTTGGCCCTTCTATGGGTGTATAGATGGGGGGCAGGGACTTCTGGTCTTCGCACAGCTAGGTAAGTACTATATTAAGTAGAACTGCAGTTCCTGCATTCAGGAAGCTCAGAAACTGCTCCATTCCTATTTCCCTGGGAGCATAGGGTGGAGGATGGCTGGGAATATGGGGGAGTCATGACCATAACCTACTGTTCACTTGTCTGGGAAGTGGGACTGGCTCACTCAAAGAAGTAGGTTGCACCACCTAAACAGACGTCATAGCGGGAGTACGTCCCCTGTGTGCCTAAGGCACTGCAGGAACATGCTACATCTGTGAGACAGAACACACCCTACTGCCCCATCTTGGGCAGAGAAGGTTCGCACCGACCTCCAACTGGCACTGTTCCTTAAAGGCACAGTTAGCCCTTTACTGCTATTTTCATTTAAATGGATACATGTGGATCAATAATACTTCAATTAAAGAGAGATAAATTTCAATAGCAATTTATTTTTTCAACACACACACTGGCGGATCTATCTTCCTATGCACACAATCCAGCCATAGGGCCAACTTCTGCTCTCCATCCAATCCGTGTAACACGAACAAAGTCAATGCACTGAAATCACTGGGATTACACAAGTATAGCCAAAATATGACTTATAATTTCCCAGGGTAGATGTGCTAATGCACAGATGTGATTACTTAGGCAGTGTACATAGTTAGGTATTCTTACTGCACTCTTCACTGTGGTGTCTGAGCACCTAACCAAAAATCACTCTGTCTATCCTTGGTTCTCTCTAGTTTTCTCTCCCTTCCCAACAGTGTATCTCAAAGCCAGGTTTTTTTTAATTTGGGGGAAAGCCCTGAGGCAATAATGGGTTTTACATATCATCCTGGATGTGTCAAGACTGAAGGTGGTTCTCAGCTCTCATGGAAGGGCTTTCCATACCCACAAGAACATTGTCTCCTATTGCAGGGGTTCTCAATCTTCTTCTTTCTGAGCCCCCCCCCCGCCCAACATGCTATAAAAACTCCACAGCCCACCTGTGTCACAAAAACTGGTTTTCTGTATATACAAGCCAGGGCTGGCATTAGGGGGAAGCAAGCAAGGCAATTGCCGGGGCCCCCCAGGAAGCTACATTGCTCAGGCTTTGGCTTCTGCCCCAGATGGTGGGGCTCTGGGCCCTGGGCTTCAGCCCCATGCAATGGAGCTTTGGCCTTCTGCCCTGGGCCCCAGTGAGTCTATTGCTGGCCCTGCTTGGTGGACCCCCTGAAACCTGCTCATGGCCCCCCAGGGGGCCCCGGACCCCTTGTTGAGAACCACTGCTCTACTGGTACTAGTTTTACTGTTGCTTGACCATTCGAGTACCACTGATGATTACTGCTGATGTGGTAAGGCCTGAACTTTGATCAAGAGCTGGTCCTTGAGATAGTCTGGACATGAATCATCAAAAAGAAGCCTTTGAATTTGAGCCAGTATTTGGTGGCGAGCCACTGAAGCATCCAGAGTCTCACCCTAATGTGTTTGCATCCGTGGGCTGCTGCACACTGAATAGGGTGACCAGATAGCAAGTGTGAAAAATCGGGACTCTTTTTTTCCGAGGGAGGAGGGTGGGTTGTGTATATACAACAAAGCCCCTAATATTGGGGAGGATCCGATAATAGTGGGCCATCTGGTCACTCTAATGCTGAACTAGCAAGAGCTTATCCAAACCCACTCATTTTATTGCAGACACACAGCTTTGCTGTTGTTGCGATGGAAGGTCACAAATGAGTAGTTCACCGTGGTGAGGACTGCTTCCATCAGGAGGAATCATAGCCTTGTGGTCAGCCATAGCTGGAAGGAGAGTTTATTAGCAACTGTAACTATTTGAGTTTTCAGTAGCAGCAAAGAAGACTCTTAGGCCAGAGTATCAGATTGATGATTGGAGAAGAGTCTCTTATGGTGTTATGGTGCTGGCTTTCATACTTCCCAATCTTCTTGTGCATTTGATCAACTTCTCTGGGTTACAGAACAGTGTCTTACTGATGATAAGTAAGATGGATGAATGCCTGGTTCATTTAAGTGAGACTAATCTCCCTACATTTTTCTGATTAAGTGATATAAAAATTGAGTTTCCGTGGGCAAAACTGTCCTCTAAATAGGACCCAGAAATTGGTCAAACCTTAAAATGAAGGAGAGTTTTCATACATTCTGTAATAGGCAGAATTCAAAAAAGAGGCGAGAAACTCCAGCATGGGCAGACATGTCTGAATTGGTCAAACTTATTTGAATTTAAAAACGTCTAGATCCAGGGAAGAGTGAAAGTTCAGTATGTCCTTATTTTAACTGAATTAGTTCTCCTATCCCTGCCTCGTAGGTGAATATGGCTTAGTGATCTCTGCTGGGAAGGTACAATAAGTGTGACTTATAGAAGGATCATCTTAGCTCTTCATTCTTCCTTGGTGTATAAATTGACCTTCATAGATGTGTAGATTGTAAGACCAGTGGTCCCCACTGTGATCATATAGTTTGACCTTCTGCATAGCACAGGCCACCGAACTTCCCCAAAATAATTCCTAGAACAGATCTTCTAGAAAAACATTCAATCTTGATTTAAAAATTGTCAGTGATGGAAAATCCACCACTACAGTCGGTAAATTGTTTCAATAGTTAATTACTCCCACCATAAAAGATTTACACTGTATTTCTAGGCTGAATTTTTCTAGCTTCAACTTCCAGTCAGTGGGTTGTATTATAGCTTTCTCTGATAGATTAAACAGCCCATTATTAAATATTTGTTCCCCGTGTAGATACGTATATACTGTAATGTAACCCTTAATCTTTTCTTTCTGAAGACGAATAGATTGAGCTCCTTGAATCAGTCACTATAAGTCACTGTTTTCTAATCCTTTAATCATTCTCGGGGCTCTTCTCTGAACCCTCTCCAAATTTATCAAAATCCTTCTTGAATTGTGGGCACCAGAACTGGACATGCTATTCCAGCAGTTGTTGCACCAGCGCCAAATACACATGTAAAATAACCTCTGTAATCCTCCTTGAGAATCCCCTGTTTATGCATTGCAGGATTGCATTAGCTCTTTTGGCCACAGCATCACACTGGATACTCACATGCAGCTGAGTAGCCACACATTTGCCCAAATCTTTTTCAGAGTCACTGCTTTCCACAATAGAGTCCCCTATCCTGTCAGTATGGCCTACATTCTTTGTTTCCAAATGTATGCACTTACATTTAGCTGTATTAAAACGCATATTGTTTGCTTGCACTCTGTTTACCAAGCGATCTAGATCGCTCTGAATCAGTGACCTGTCCTCTTCGTTATTTACCATTCCCCACATTTTTGTGTCATCTGCAAACTTTGCCAGTAATAATTTTATGTTTTGTTTCAGATCATTGATAAAGATGTTAATAGCATAGAGCGAAGAACCAATCCCTGAGGGACCCCACTGGAAACAGACCCCCTTAATGACGATTCCCTGTTTACAGTCACATTTTGAGACCTATCAATTAAACTATTTTTAATCAAGTTGATGTGTGCCATGTTAATTTTATATCATTCTAGTTTTTTAATCAAAACGTTGTGCAGTACCAAGTCATTCTCCTTATAGAAGTCTAAGTATATTACATCAATGCTATTACCTTTATCAACCAAACTTACAACCTTATAAAAAAAAATCAAGTTAGTTTAGCAAGATCTTTTTTCTATAAATTCATGTTGATTTGCATTAATCACATTACCCTCCTTTAGCTCTTAATTAATCGAGCCCTATATCAGCTGCTCCATTATCTTGCCCAGGATTGATCTCAGGCTGACACGTCTATAGTTATCTGGGTCATCCCATTTACCTTTTTAAAAATTAGCCCAACATTAGCTTTCTTCCAATCTTCTGGAACTTCCCCAGTGCTCCAAGACTTATTGTATCAACATTAACAGTATAGTTAGCTCCTCACCTAGCTCTTTTAAAACTCCTGGATGCAAGTTATCTGGACTTGTTGATTTAAAAATGTCTCACTTTAGTAGTTTCTTTGTAACATCCTCAGAGATAGAAGTGGAATAGAAGCTGTTATCATCACCATATGATGAGACTACTGCATCTGTTGTCCCCCAGCCCCACAAAAAGAACAGAAATATTTATTGAATGTTTCTGCCTTTTCTGCATTATCATTGATAAGTCTACCATTTCCATCTAACAATGCACCAATACCTTGTCAGGATTCTTTTTGGTTCCTAATATATTTTAAAAAACTCCTTGTTATTGTCTTTATCTCTGCTGACCATAGAAGTCTTCTTGTGTACCTTGGCTTCTCTTATCAATTTTCTTCAATTCCTAACTTCTCATTTACATTCATTACTATCAACTTCCCCTTTCTTCCATTTGTTATGTATTATTTTTTAATTTTTTACAGCTGCCTTCATGTCCCCTCTAAAGCATATTGGTTTTTTTTTAACCAGCACAGCTTTCTTCCTCAGTTGTGGAATTGTTCTTTTTGGGCCCCTAGTAGGGTCTGCTTAAGTGATTCCCAATTATCACTCATATTTTGCTGAATAAATTCTTCCTCACAGCTGATTTGGTTCATAAATTGTTTTCAGTTTTGTGAAATTGACCCTATTAAAGCACCAACTATTTATATTACTGGTCTGACTTTGTTTTGCTTGTACATGATAAACGTGATCAAGTCATGATCAGTTGTACCTAAGCTACCAGTAAAATTTAGATTTGAGATAAATTTCTCTTTATCTGTTAGGTCATATTGTCCCCTCTTTTTACTCTCCCCTTTTGCTACTAGTTTAACCCCCTCCTGACTTCTCTAGCCAGCCTGTCCCCTTCTACTGATGTGGAGGCTATGCAGACTATACAGCCCCCTCTCCTCATAGAAGGTGGACCAAAGTCCCACAAAACCAAAGCCCTGCACCCTGCACCATTTACCTACCCAGTGATTAATGTACAGAATCTTCTGACTCCTGTCTTCCTTTGCTCGTGGGACAGGAAGGGTCTCAGAGAAGACTGCTCGGATATTTTTCTGTTCCATGCAGTGTGTTATGGAGATCTTAAAAACTGAAGGCTTGCCTGGTCTCTGCGGACTCTGAAGATACCATGGGACCCTTTATCAGAGTAAAGTTTTGCCCATGACAAAAATCTCCCGTCTCATTACTGAAACATTCCAATTGTCTGCTCCAGTTCAGAGGTGGCTGCATCTCAGACGTAGTGTCAGCTGCTTAGTTTGTCAAGTGCCATTTCCCTCTTTGCAGATCCACCATTTTGGTGTTCGTTTGCACATGCGAAATACATCCATGGGAAGAGAGTCACTGTGATGTGCAATAGGTATGGAGGACAATAGTGTCTGAAACCAATCAACAGGAACCATAAAATTGGGGTCTATCCGTGGCAGCACATTGTTCTCCCAGAAGAATATATGGACCGAGCAGTTTAAATACTCTTTATTGGTGACAGGTGAATCTCAAAAACTTCAGACATCCATTTTAGCTCAGAGAATCCTTCTGAAGTCTGAGTGTTTAGCTAAATGACCATAGAAGCACTTCTTCAGTATACCACACTAAACTAGGGGTGGAATCTCATGTCAGCAGACTGCCCCATTTGATTAATGCATCTGATTAGCACTGGAATAGCCTTCCTAATTTTTTTGATGCTACTTCCAGTTCCTACTCAAACCAAGAACCACAGAGGTGCCCAAACCTGTTTTTAAAACTGTTTTAAAATATTTTTTTAATCTTAAAAAATGTTTGGGTTGTGTTCTGACAGAAGATCCGGGCCCATTCTTATTTTATCTGAACTGATACGCCCACCTCTAATATTTACTCCATATTTAATGTCACCTCTATGTCTCATTTCTAATCAAACGTATGGGTGGATGGATATTAATGTGTAGTTTGTTAATTTAAAGCAATACATACATAAAACTGTAATAGCACCAGGATTGTTTTTTGCTATGCTTGACCCCACTCTTGATGCACAGCCTTGTAGAAGGAGGATTTGGCTAAGAAGATGAGTGCCATATAGTAGAGGAAAAGGTGAGATATGAACAGGGCTGGCTCTAGGTTTTTTGCCGCCCCAAGCTCCGAGAGCACAACTGTCCAAGGGAAAAACAGAAAAAAAAAGAAAAAGGGGGGGGGGGCTGGAACGCCGCCCCTGGAATTGTGCCCCCCTAAGCACGTGCTTGCTTTGCTGGTGCCTAGAGCTGGTCCTGGCTATGAACTTCCAGAGTGAATGAAGGGGGGGAATGCAATGGAAACAGCATCCATTGCTATACATCGATCCAGCCTAGAGGATAAAACAGAAAAGTGGTTGGCGCCAATCTTCTGACATGTTTGGAAGTAACACATTTATACAGGATGATTGATACTGGAAATGGCAGTTTCAGAAACTGTACAGGGGAATCAGAGTTGAACAGATGCGCAGCGTGGAGTGGGGTGTGTAGCAAGAATAGCAGGGTGAGCACTGCTGTCATTCTTCTGTATCCCCTTCAGTGTGGGCTGTAGTTTAAAAGCTACAATCTGGCCCCGAGGGCACTGTGCTGTACTATCGAATACTGTAGTATTGACCCATAAGCCTTGCTTGTAATATAAGACTGGGCTGGACAGAGATAAAAAATGAATATATGATGGTATGAGCAAACCTTTGCAGGAAAAAAAAATCTCTGCAAAAACTTAACAAAGTTGTATAATTGAATAGAAAGGGGCCCAAACATCCTTAAACTCCAGGACAATTCAGATCTGAGTCATAAAGTCACCAAATGGCAGCCATTTTCATGACTTTCTCATCTCTTCCCTATGCAGGGTCCTATACAGCACCCATCATCCTACAGCCCAAACTCTTGAGCCACACAGCCCTTGGGGACAAGTCTGGATCCAGATTCAAACTTTGCATCTCCACTCTTCATCACTGCTTATGATCCAATTATGCTGCCAGTGAAGTCAATGGCAAAATGTTCATTGTTTTCAGTGGGAGCAGAAGAAGGGTCTTTAAGGATCAGCTTACACCTCATGGAAAAGCTTTGAATAATGGTCTATTTAACAACAATCCTGCTGGTGTCATATTTTGTGCAGTTTAGGGGAGAGGGTGGGCAAGGCTCTTCTTTCCTCTTTTATTACCAGATCAGTTTACGTCAAAGCTGGGTCTTTATTCTTTAGGAGCTGATCTGTTCCTGCAGCTTAGACCCCACTTGAAGTCATAATCCTTTGTTGGTGACATCACAGTCATTGCCACAGTGACCAAAGTGATGTCACAAAAAGAAGATTACAACTTTAAATGCGGAATAAGCCTCAAGAGGAGACGAACTCCTAAGGAACTAATAGCCTGTTATTATATAAATGTCCCTAATAATTATATAATTGTATTAGGAATAAAAAAAGAAGAAAAGATGTACAATATAACGGTATTGGCAGAGATGTTTCTAAATGTTCAAAGTTTTCCATGAGAATCAGAGTTTTCTTATATCTAAAATTCTATATAGTCTTTCAAAGTTTTATATTACCATTTAGCTTGTTTAATCAATTGCAAAATCTCTTCAAATTTTAAAATGTTTATTACATTTTAAATCAAAAGGAAAACACAAGTTCTGTACAATCCTTAATTTGCTTTATCCACTAAAGAATTCCATATCAACACATAAGTAAAATATACCTTTTTTCATTAGGGGCTTGTTACAGAATTTGCACATATGTATGTATAAAACTATTCTCTAAAAGAATATATGCAAACAAGAAACAATCATTGCAGCTTTTTATGAGCTTGCTTATATATGACCTACATCTTAGTTTTTAAACAAAGGTGTATATATATATATATATAGAAATGACAATCCCATTCCACAGGCAGTACCAGAGACTGTTTATATATACTAAGCTATCTGATTATTACATTGTTTTATTTGTATGGTAAATAGGAACCATCATAATGGAAAATTAGGACAAGAATACCCTCGATGAAGCTTCTCAGTAAGGTATTCATTGCAAGAATAATTTAGACATTGAAATATAGTTTAACAAGCCCGGGTAATTTCAGAATCTTTACTGAGAACATTCTTTGCAGATGTCCCCAATACACTGGGTGGTGTCAAAGCATGGTTTTCCATACTCAAATAATTATTAAAAGTTTCTACCTGGGAATTTTAAAGTTGATTTTCTTGCTTTGTAATGATAAGATTAACTTTAAAAAGATTTTACACCAACGCTTCTGACCACATATTTTGCATCTCCAATAGCTTTTTACATTATGCAAGTAGACATTTAAGGTACTTAATACTTTCTAACCTCTAGTGCCCTATTTACACAGAGACAGGCAGTCAGCATGGATTAATCTGATCCTAATTAACCTCAAACTCTTCTGATATTTGGTCATTGCACAGTAGCGGGCTGCCAGGTACGCAGAGGTAAACTGAGCTGGATTATCTGCCAGCGCATGTGCTTCATGGAGGGAGGTCTAACCCTTGGTATTTTGAATGAGTTATGTGCATAGATGGTTTTAAATCGAGAGCATGGAAATTGCTGTGCAAGGTTGGAGCCACAATGAAACTGGAAACGACTGCTTGTCCGGCTTCTGCCTAAAGTCCTTTTATCTATCTAGGTTAGATTTTTATGTGTGGCATCTATCACCGTGGCAACTAAACACAACACAAAATCAAGAGCACAAAAGCCTGGAGAAAAAGGCATTTTCTTTCCATTTCTCAGGGGGGAAAGGAATGTGATTTCATATGGGAATAATTTTTCCTTCCTTTTTGCCTTCTTTCTTTAAGTGGACATGTGTGAGACATGCTGCAGGCTTGGCTTTTGTCTGATCTCTTCTGGCAAGGAGTTCTACAGCCAGGGTCACAGGCAACATGAATAATATCTTTCATAAAAATGGAATATATCCCTGTATATTTTATGCTAACAGAATGACTCTCACTCTCTCTCTCTCTCTGTATATATATATATACACACAGAGTGTGTGTGTACACCCAGTACCTAGATAATGGGTGCATTAAAGATCGCATATTAGATCTATGGCCAAGCAGCACTGCATGGCAATAGCAGGGTTAGATCTCAGATCCTCCTGCTCCAAAGCACTTGAGCTAAAGGAGAATCTCTGCAAGATGAAACAATGTCAGGACTCTTTCAGTTTGTGATAAAGTCAAGTTCTAGCTACACTGCTGCTCAGCACAATCTTCAGTCTCAAATCACAGGTTTACAGGAGAATTTCCCCGACCTGTCAGCAATATGAGATTTATGATCCACAGTTGAGCAGTTCTAACTCCAGCTAACTCCTAACGTAACAGAAGACTAGACTGAACTGTTTTTTGGTTTTTATTTTTCCCAGATATATAGAAGCATTTAAACCAAAAGAAAAAAAGGAAATGTATGAAAAGACACTGCACTAGAGAGAAAATGACAAGCTATAAAAATCATACAATGTTGAGATTTCTTAGGGTCTGTCTACACTTGGAGCTGGAGGTATAATTTCTGGCTCGAGGAGCCATACCTCAACTAGCTCTGATCGAGCTAACATGCTAAAAATAGAAGTGTATCCATGGCAGCACGAGCAGCGGAAGGGGCTAGTTGTCCCGAGTACATACCTCTGGTCTTGGATGGGTACGGACCCAGGGTGGCTGGCCCCTCCTGCTGCTTGCACTGCTGTGGCCACACTGCTATGTTTGGTGGACTAGCTCTATCACAGCTGGTGAGGGTAAGTCCTCTAGAGCTGGAAATTGCACCTTCTAGCTCGAATGTAGATATAACTTTAGAGAGAAACAGTCCAAGCAAAGACATGAACATGCCTTCTGAGAGCAAATGAGAAGAAGTAGAGGAGAAAATATGAATGAAGTGCAAGATGGAGAAAAACATCCAGGTTGCAAAGGTCTAGTGGTACAGACCAGAAGAGGTGGTGTACTCCAGGAAATCAAATTATTTGAAATCTCTCCTGAGACCACAAATCCTGATCCCCAAGCATGGTAGAGTCCACATGCTTCTCTCTCTTATCTGTGTCTATCCCACCTTAAGACCAGTGGCCATGGGTTTTCTGTGCTCCTTGGGCTGATGGCAGGTGTTAGTCCTTAGTTTGCTGATCACTGGCGCTAAAATGGACTCTCAGTGCATGGTGATTCCACCTAGTGGTTGGGTGAATATATTAATATACAACCCCCATGACCTCTAGGCCATAACAAATAGCAGCAACCAAGGACCAACCAACCTCTGTATTTGGCACTGGTATAACCACTGCTGGAATACTGTGTCCACAGCTGGACAGTTGTGGCGAACACAATTCAAGAAGGAGGTTGATAAATTGGAGAGGGTTCAGAGAAGAGCCATGAGAATTGTTAAAGGATTAGAAAACATGCCTTATTGTGAGGATTTAAGGAACTCAATCTGTTTAACTTTAAAAAGAGACCGTGAAGGTGTCACTTGATCACAGTCTATAAACACCTACATGGGAAAAAATATTTGAAAATGGGCTCTTCAATCTAACAGACCAAATCAAATGGTTGGAAGTTGAAGCTAGACAAATTCAAACTGGAAATAATATGTAAATGTTTAGCAGTGAGGGTAATTAACCACTGGAACAATTTAGCATGGGTTGTGGTGAATTCTCCATCACTGGCAATTTCTAAACAAAGATTGGATGTTTTTCTAAAAGCTCTGCTCTAGTTCAAACAGGAATTATTTCAGGGAAGCTCTATGGCCTGTGTGATACAGGAGGTCAGACTCACAGTGCTCCTTCTGGCCTTGGAATCTCTAAATCTATAAAAATGAACAAACACTTTATTAGGGTAAAGGACGGGGAACCGAGGCATGAACAGGGTAAACTGCAGAGCAATAATCAAATAAAAATATCCCTCTGATATCTGAATACAGTCCAAGTTCTGCAAAGAGTATACAAGCAAATAGTTGAATCCTGAAGTGTGTTCACAGTTCCTAGATGGTCACGGTATCCAGTGTTCTCATGTCAAAGCTGTATAGGGCTGACTGAATACCGGTAGGACAACAATCAAAGGAACACTGCAGGCCTAACCATTTCTTGTCACACCCCTTCAAGTTCAGGTGAGTTTTCACCTGGCTGTGCACCATCATTCTCTTGCTAGCAGCTAACATCTAACAGAGATTTCCTTGCCCATGGACTTCCTATCTAGTTTGGTGAAGTATTCCCAGTACTCACTGCTAAAGCTACAAGACAGATCCCTATCTGAGTGGAGAAGGTCTGGGTGGCTCAAACCTCGGCCTTCCCTTTGCTTCTGGAGGTGAGGCTAGCAGATAGTTCTCTCCCTCTGGCTATGGCATCTTGGGTCTCTGTTTCTTTCTCTGGGTCTGGCTTGTGACTGGTGACTGCTTGGGTGGAAGGCCTGGCTTCTCTCCCTGCCTGATGCTTTCAACAGCCAAACTGTTTCAGAGACAGCTAACTGTGGGGGGAACAGCCCTGAGAAGCTGGGGGCTTCTGGTTAGCTGGTCTCTTGACTGAGAGGCAAAACTGGTTCTCTCCTCTCCTCTGCTGAGAGCAACTCCTGAGGTCTGTCTCATTCTACTTCTAGCGGTTGACACTCATCAGCCAGCCTCCTTGCCCCAAGCCATGTGCGTCCATAAGCGGTACACATGTGCAGGCTGTTGGGGCCTGTAGTTGGTTGCACTGGCAAGTCAGTGAGGCTTGTTCTGGCCCAGAAATGCCTCCTCTGTCCCAAGCCCCACTGCTGTTTGGGGTCCCAAGCTCGGGCAGGCAGTTTCAGTTTTAGCAGCCCTGGTGCTGCTCTGTCTATGTGACGAGGGATCTACATATATAAAACTGTAATGGAGTTTTAGAATTGAAACTGAAGAATGCTATGCACCGTGGCTCTAAGAAGTCAGATTGCTCTGAGACCAGTCGCGATCCTGGAAGATGGTGAATGCTGTTACCTCCCATTGCTTGCTGGCAGGTGAGGGCACTCAGCTCCTTGCAGGATTTTGCCCAGAGTTGGGTAAAGGGGCAGAAATAAAATCAGTTACCTGGTGCGGCAGAAAGTGTTGATCTACAAAGCACATGGTGCTAAGTGGGAAAGCTGGCGTCTTTGACCACCTGAGCTATTATTTAAAACACATTTTCTGTCTCTCTTATTTGCATGCATTTGGGCTAAATTCCAGATATGAAATTAGCCAGATAGGCACTCGAGCAGGAGCTCAAGAACTGAAAATAAAATTGATTGCTGCCTGACCAGGAGAATGGGTACTAAAAACGAAATGAAGGGGTTATGTTTTCCCCGGGAGAGGAGGTACTTCAAAGACTCTCTCAAATCCCTTTGCTCAGTGTTACCGAGACACCTTCTCACTCATTCTGCTTCCATTTTGAAGGGAAGATTGTGGTGATGTTGTTCAGTACCTCTGGCTATTGCTGAGTCATACTGGAACTGATCAGCCAGTTCTCCCACACTCTCCGTAGCCTGCTACTGAGGGTATTGGCCTGGGACATGGGAGAGTTTTTCATCTCAGTTCACTCTGATTTAAGCAGAATAAGGACTTGAATTTGGCTTTCTCACATCCCAGCCCAGTGCTTACCCACAGAGGCCTCTCTCTCCCCATTGGTCAGGCCTTTTGACACCTCTTCCTGAATGTAAAACCTCAGGTGTTCAATTCGAATATGGATATTTTGAGACCATTCTATTTTCATGAAAATGTTTAAAAGATTTTGTTTTCATTCCAGATCAAAAACAAATGTCAGAACATTGGAAATCGCTGTGAAACAGAATTGTCCTCCTCCAGCCAACTCAAATCATAACAGCCTGAGGTGACCCATCCTGAGGGCTCAGACAAACAGTTCTGAAGAGGAAATTTCTGCTTATGTAATGGACCTGGCTTGCACCAATGGCAGGTATCTTCAAAACATTTCCTGTGGGGGGTGGGGGGGTGGGAAGAGACTTCCCCGCAACCAGACCCTAAGTTTTAATTACGTATTTGGTAACCAGCTAGAACTTTCTGAGGAAAACACTACAGAGAGGCTAGATGCAGGCATCACTAAAAGAAGAGGAACAGGGCTCCTTTGCTGTTTGCCTGACTCTGATGTTAACATTGGGTCTGGCCTGGGGCAACTTAAAGACTGGAATGCATAACTATAGGCTATATAAATGATTATCCTTTAGAGAAGCAATAAATACAAAATATATGCAGTACTTAGAATGAAAACACATATAATATTTGCATTTGCACACAGCTTCCTTATGCCATATTCATACAAAAACTGATGTTGGTCGGAGCACAAGGCCAGGTCAGCACTTAACTGGAAATGTGTATGCAAATGAGGAACTGGTGTGCAGTAGTCATCTGCAAATGTATGTATTAAATGTGCACATAACTTTGAAAAAGTGGCCCAGAGAACACAGAATATGTTAATATTAGGTTGTTACTTACAGGGAATAATTATAAGCAGGGGCAAAATACAAGCTACAATGCAAGCTAAGGCCCAATCCTGCAAAGACTTCCACACATGCTTAACTTTAGACACCATGAGCAGTCTCATTGACCGTTGACTTCATTGGGACTACTCACAATTAGGGTGACCATCTTTTCAAAAGGCAAAAGTGGGACACATGCAGGACATTCTATTACCTTGGCAAACAAGATTTTTCTTTCGTTTCAGTGTTTCAAGAAAGAAATAAACATTCTCCTTGGATTGTGCAAGAAAAAAATTTCAGTAACTGTCAGCATATTGTCAAAATCAATTATCCTGGATTGATCCATTCGCCTTAGATCTTTATGGGCATTCCAAATACTTTATCAATCATTCGTTTAAATTCCTTAGGTAAATCCAATACCTCATTACATAAAGAAACAAGGAAAGTCTTGATATCCTTTCCCTTAAGTCTGTCACTCAGGGCCCAAAAATACACAGATTACTGCTTCTTAGGCTATTCTCAAGCAGTTCAGTTTTAAATTGCAAAAGCGCTTTTATCCTCTCCTATAACACTAGCAGCATTCTCATCAGAGCTCACTTTCTTGCCAGTCCCATTATGATTATCTTCCACTACCACATTTAGTATCAGTGGCTACAATAGGGCAAAATAGGAGAGGCACATTACAATTACTGGTGACTGTGTAAATGTCACATAGCAACAGGACACTACTTAGAATTGTAGTGATGGGACAATACAAGGAAGGGAAAGGAGAGGGGAAATTTATTTGGAAGGAGATGACGTACTAGAAGTTGTATATTTGGAAAGGCCTACAAAATTTATGAATATATTTATCACCTAAGGGTGAAGGCAGCTATTCAAGCTATCCAGATCTGGAAGAGAGGGACATAAAGACATGAAACTGTAAGGTTCCATGTTGCTCAGGTGGTCTGGGCACTTCTGGCACAAAATTTGAATGGATCATTGTAACTCCTGTTCTGCCAAGCCACAAAATGCATTGAATAAAAACAATGGAAGACATAGGGATAGGGAAGAAGGCAAAACAATCTTTGGAGGTTTTCACTAAATTCTGTCTCCTGTGGGTGCTATGTATCCTCTGCAGCTTCTTTTCTGAACTCTTTAGGCCTTTACACTGGGTTGAACTAGTCACATTTCTTTTTTATAACCGCCATTGATTCTGCAGTCTTCAGGCAGTTAATTTCCAGAAAGAACTAAATCTGCTCAGGAAAATTTCCATTTTTTTCCTTCCCTCCCTCCCTCAATTTCCTGCCCCTGCACCATTCCCTCTCTTTGTTAGTCTTGCCCTTCTCAGTTTTGTGGCACACCAAAAATCTACCATCAACACTTTCAAAAATTCACATACCCTCCCCCCCGCCCAAGCCCTCTCCTGTTTGTGGATATTTGGGCTGAAGGAACATTTCCCAGTGCCTACATTCTGCTGGGCACGCCAAAGAATAGGAGCTTCCCCACTTCTCAGCATCTTCATTTCTCTCTCCAGAAAGGAGGTGGGGAGCTGCAGAGGAGTTTTGCATGGTTTCAGGTTTCAAAACTAAAGGTTCATGTGGCTCTAATATAATGTTGGAAGCACCAAAGGAAAACAACGTTGAGTTTGAAAACCCCAGATTATGTTTTATGATAATATGTAAATCTGCCTTTTTGCTTTCAAAGCGTTGCTTACCCTCTACTGAGGGCTCCATGTTGGTTAGCTTCTAAGGTCATGGACCCTCTCAAAAGCAGAGGTATTATTGGGATAGACACAAGTGACATTTCTCTATTTTTACAGTTCCTCTCCCTCATTTTAATTTTCATATCCTGTTTTCTCTCAGAGTATGGTTTTATGCCATCTCAAGGGGATGTTTAGAGGTATTTGTATACGTAGTTATTTTTGCTTTTTAACCACCATTTTAATTTTTCTATGTCTCTGTGAGTTTGGTTTCCTAAGTATCCAAAATAATCCTTTTATGTTCCTCCCGGGGAAAATTTGTGCCACTGCGGTGCAGCAGAAAAATATCCCCACCCCCAGATTCCTTTTGCTTTCTTACAGAAAATGGTTTCTGTGGAGAAGCAAAGAGAAGCTGCAACGGTGCTCACTCACCCCTCCGGCAGCTCAGACGCTCTGTCCAGGCAGCCGGGGGAGAGGTAGATCACTTGAGGGAGAGGGGTCTGGTGATGCCCTGGGGCACCCAGGGACATTAGTCCCTCCCCTTCCCTGAACAGAGCAGCCAGGGCTGGGTCACATCAACCCCCAGAAACTTCCCCGGGCTGCAGGAAGCTCTACGCCGTGAGGGGAGGGGGAGGACTTGGCAGGAGGGGGTCTGGGTGAAGGGTGGGGGTGGAGCTCAGCGGGGTGGGGGTTGGGTGCAGGGAGGTCTGGCTTGTGCGGACAGGGGAAGCAGCTGCCCACACGTGACACCTCCTCCCACCCAGAACTCGCCCACCTAGCCCCCTTGTATCAGGAGCCCCCTGCACCCATAACCCCCCCAAACTCCCTCTCGCCAAGCCTCACCCCTGCATCAGGAGCCCCCCACCCCACTGAGCCCTAATCACCTTCACCTGGACTCCCCTGCAGAGTCCCATTCCCCCTGCACCCAGAACCCTGCACTGAGCACCTGTGCATCCAGATTTCCCCCCAGACCTCCCATGGAGCTGCCCTCAGCCAGATGACACCACATAGAAACCTGGTACTTTTGAGGGAATTCTTCGTCAAAAAATTAAAAATTTTAAAATTCTGCAAAGTTCTGCATATTTTATTTGTCAAAATAACACAGAGACACAATAACAATATAATCACACCATTTTAAATAATTCAAAATGGTAGGATTTTCAAATAAAATATGCAGAATTTTACAGAATTTTAAAATATTGTGCACAGAATTTTTAATTTTTTGGTGTGGAATTCCCTCAGGAGTAGTGTGTGTATGTTTTATTTTGTGTAGCCAGTATATTAAATCTTTAATCCTGTGCATCTCTCAACTCCTGGGAAATAAATTAAAAGATTGTGGTATTTCATAAGGTTGTGCAGGGTTAGGCAGCAGCCAGGTTGGAGTTTTGTGGAGCACAGTGAAGCCTAAAAAGGGGATTAAGGGGCCTAAGACGAAGGTCAGTGGGGCTACTCATGTGCTGACTATGTGCATAAGTCTTTGCAGGATTGAAATTTAAGGCCTTGTGTACACTGCAGAGTTTTGTCGGAAAAAAGGCAGCTTTTGGCGGCAAAACAGTGGAGGTGTACACACTGCAATGCCACTTTTGGTGTCAAAACTCTTCAGTTTTGGTGACAAAATAAAACCATCTCAACGAGAGAGAAAGGGATTTTTGCGGAAAGGTTAAAATGACAAAGTGTCAGTGTAAATGCTGCCATTCATTATATCGCCAGAACTGACCTCCCCCGGTATCCCACAATACCTGTGACTGCTGGGCTCACTGTTTTCAACTGGGCTGCCCTGCAGGCATGTGCCCCTCCCCTTTCAAAGCTCCATGAAGTTCTGACAGTTCACTGTGCTGCTCTGCTCTGGGAGCAAAGAGCAAATCATGAATGTGGAATGCTGTTGTCTCCCGCACTACGCAGAGGCAGGCAGGCAGGGGCGTGCGTGTGTGTGTGTGTGTGTGTGTGTGTGAGAGAGAGAGTGAGAGAGTGAGGGAGAGAGACTGCTGTGCTATGCAGAGCCAGGGAGGGAGAGGAGGGCTGATGTTGGGGGTGTCCCCCTCCCCATGCCTCAGGACTGGTTACTCAGGCTGCTGTCTGAACTTAGAGACAGTATGCCAACACACTCACTCTCCCCCAATACTCACTCTGTCTCTCTCACATCCCCCCAGACTCTCTCACACACTCCCCAACACACACGCTGTCTCTCTTTCCCACTCCCTGTCACATGCTCTTGTCCCCTCTCCCCCACACACGCTTCAGTTGAAAATCTGGCAATCTAGTAGGATGCCTATGGAAGAATGGGATTCAGAAACCGGCATCATGTGACGCGGTGCCTGCCCCATGGGGCATTGCAAACCCTTCCCCAAGCACCCGCCGGCCAATTGCACAATGGGATAGCTACCCACAGCGCACTGCTCTCTGTGTTGATGCAAGAGCTGCTAGTGTGGATGTGCTCTGCCAACACAAGGAGCATAGTGAGGCCATGCAACAACGCGTTAATTAAAGTGGCATAACTTTTGACAACAAAACTCTGCAGTGTAGACATAGCCTAACTAAAGAGAAGAAACACCAGGAATGTGTAACAAACAATAAGAAGCAAATGGAGAGGGAGGATGAGAGCCACAGTCATGATACTGTGCGAGTAGCATCATGGAGCTATTTAAGCTAACTGCACACAGCTTCCTGGGTCCGGACAATTCAGATGTTATTTTTAAATTATGATTTGAAAAATTCCCCATCAAACCATTGCTCCCTGAGCTCCCTTACCACTTGCCCATTTCTAGATAAAGTGATCCTGATCATGATGCCTTCTTTGATTCTTTTGTCTTTGATTCCCATCTGTCAGCTCAACAGCGACAATAGAACCAAATGAAGTTTTTCCACCTCTATCTTGCACTGGCTTTGTTCATCTTTAACGCTTTTTATTCTATGTCACTCTTCACTGCATCTATCCAACGCATCCTTGGCCTTTCTTTATTTCTAGTTTCTTGCACTCTCGTACGTACTGCCATGTATGGTATCTGTAGGAGTGTGCGTGACCATCCCTCCCTGTCAGTCTCGGAGGGAGGCCATGCCTCCTCACTACTACACAGCTAGAACGGCCATCTGTAAAGGGGGGAAATTAGCAGTCTCTGGAGTTCAGACCCTCAAGCAGGGTAGAGCAATAGAGAGTGTAGGGGCCCATTCCCTCAGGGAAGGCAAGGCACCAACCAGTCTAAGTGGGCTCTGGCCCTCAGGCAGGGCAAAGTAATAAATAGTCTAGAGTCTAATGTCCTAGCCCTGGCAGACAGTACACCAACACAGGCCTCCTGGTCTTAGGAGGGGAGGCTGCCACGCCCGGGGGTTGGCAGCAGGGGGGTAGGAGGACCTGGACCCACCCTACTCTACTGGGTCCCAGTCCAGGGCCCTAACAGTGATGGAGTGTTCCACTACTGAGTCAGCAGGGATTTGGCTGCAACACGCTGACCTGGCTTCAGGCAGCAATGCAGCCAGACTACAGTGTTTGGGGTGTCTGGCAGCTCTGGAAGATCTGACGAGTCCTTGGGGCAGTGGAGGTCCTCTTCAACTTCCCGTTCCAGCAGCGGGTGGGAAGTGTCTGTCTCCCTCAGTGGCTACTGCCCAAGTGAGGTCAGGGCCCACCTTTTGTACTTCCTGTACTGCCCATCTGCTGCCAGAGGAGCGGGTGTGGCCTCCCTGTCAATCTTGGAGGGAGGCCATGCCTGCTTACTACGGTATCTTTCTGGGTCCATTCCTGACATGTGTCCAAGCCATCACAATCGTCTTTTATGAATCTTCCATAACAGCATTACTTTTTGCCTTAGCCGTATTTTTATTTTTTTTATTTTCTGCTTTCTTAACACCCTCAGCCAGTTTATTTCTGCAGTCAATAACTTATGTTCATCAGCTTTCCTCATCCTCCAACATTCCAACCCATACAGCAATATCAACACAATTGTCTCATATACGGTGATTTTCATTTTTGTCTAGCCTTCCAGATGTTGCAGAGCTTTCCAAATGCAGTAGCACCTTGTCTGAGTCTTCTCTTTTTATGTCATCCTCACAATTCCCATCCTCCACTGTACACGCATTTTCCTACTTATTCTAGTTCTTTGTCTCTGTTTTTGATCTTTACCTCTTCTTCTTGTCTTCCATTTGACATAGTTTTTGTCTTCCCCATACTGATCTTCAGTCCAAATTTTCTGCTTTCCTGGTCTACCTTGTCAGTTATTCTCTGTACGTCCTCCTTGGTCAATTCTAAGAGGTCAATACTGTCTGCAAATCTAAACTTATTCACTGTCCTCCCACGTAACATGACTCCTCATTTCATCTCTCAGTGCTACAGCCGTCACTGCTTACAATGCCAAGTTAAACAAATCTGGCGATAGCATGCATCCTTGCCTCACGCCTGTGCTCATCCTGAATGTTCTGCCAGCTTTTTGTCTACTCTGACTGCACTCATCCATTGTGTGTGTTTATATGTTTTCTGTCAGCTTGATCATTTTGCCAGGGACGGCATACATTTGCAAGACTTGCCATAACCCTTTCTGCCAAATGCTATCAAAAGCCTGTTTGAAGACTATAAAGTTGTTGCAACAGGCTTCGGGGTGGTCTATGTATTTCTCTGATAGCTGATCTATTACACTTTGTCCTAGCCTAAATCCAGCCTGTTCTTCTGCAAGCGCCACTTCCATGTACCTCTTCATTCTCCTCTGCAATGTCTTGGTGAATGCTTTTTCTGGGCTGATTCCTCTATAGTTCTTACATTCACTTTTATCTCCTTTCTTATGAATTGGTACTATTATCATTTTACCCCATTCACTTAGCACTTGCTCTTGCTTCTAAATCTTGTTGAATAGCTTGTGCACTGCCTTTACTATGTGTTTCTCACTTGTTTGCAACAGCTCTGAGGTTTTGTTGTCACTTCCTGGTGCCTTTTCCTTTTCCAACTTTCTATTGAGATCTTTACTTCTTCTTCTAAAAATTCTAGCATCTGCTCTCCCTCATTTGTACTGGGAAGCATCTCTAGGACCATTTCATCTACTGTGTTCTGCATGTCATAAAGCTCTTCAAAATATTCTTTACATCATTTATTTTTTGCTTTTTCATCATCAGTTATTTGCCCATGCTTCTTTCACTGCCAATGTTTTCTACTTCTATGTCCCACTCAGTTCTCTAATCTTGCAATACAGTGTTGCATTTCTCTTTGCACAGTCTTCTGCTTATTTACATTTATCCAATTGTTATTCGCTCTCTTCGCTTTCTGTTTTATCTTTCTGGTCATAATGCTGTACTCCGTTCTTAGACTTGCATCTTCCTTTTTATTCTCCTTCCATTTCCTATTCTTGTCGCTCAACTGCAGCACTTCGTTCTTTGATTGCTTTGATTTGGACTCTAGCCCAACACTTGTTCAGCTGCTCTTGTAATCCAATATTTTACACTCACTATTCCATGTCTCTTCAGGGTTTGGTTCTTTTTTCACCCGAGATCTGATATTTTTCCATATGGCTTCCTTGTATTCTTTCCTGGTATCTGGCTCTTTCAATTTGTCCACATCATATATCTTGTTCTCAGTACTTTTTCAGTTGTTCTCAGCCTCAACCTCATTGATGACAACAGTAACTTATTATCTGATCTGTTATTGGTCTCAAATGATCTGCAGGACAATACACCTGATTTCCATCTGCAATTCACGAGTACAGAATCTATCATGATCTTCGTTTGCCCATCAGGTCAGTGGCGGATTACCACGCGGATCCATGGGACACATGCCCAGGGGCCCCGGCCAATTTGGGGGCCCCTGCCAGAGTTCTGGACCTCTGGCACCACCCCCTGCTCCTCCTCTCCCCACCTGGAGCCCCGCCGCCCTATCAATACTTTCCCAAGTATTTCCTGCACCAGTCCCACGAGGAGCACGAGCATGCTGAAAAACTCATGAAGCTGCAGAACCAGAGGGGCGGTCGCATCTTTTTGCAGGACATCAAGAAACCAGATCGTGATGATTGGGAGAATGGGTTGACAGCAATGGAGTGTGCCTTGCACCTGGAAAAGAATGTGAACCAGTCACTCCTTGATCTGCACAAGCTGGCAACTGACAAGAATGACTCTCATTTGTGTGACTTCTTCCCCCTGAGGTCCTCTTCCCCCTGAGGTCCTGCCCCTTATCCAGCCGGAAGCTGGAGCCTGGCAGTAGTAGGGTGAGCATATTCCCCCTGCCCCCTCCCGTGCCAAGCTGGCCTGAGCTGCTCCCCGCCCCTTCGTGTGGAGCTGGCCCAAGCCTCTCTCCGCCCCACACGATGCAGAGCTGGCCTGAGCCCCTCCCTCCCTTGCCCCACCACTCACCCCTTTCCCCCTTAACCTGTTTTTAGCAAGACTGGGCATTTGTCCTGTTTGTTCTTGCCAACTAATGAACAGCAAATGGACAGGGGTACAGGGGCCCCGAGAGCAGCCACTTGGCCCATGTCCTGCCCCCAAGGGCAGCTGGAGCGTTCAGGGATCCCCCTAGCAGCCCGGGCTCCCTGGGCAGCTCTTACCACAGCCCTGGCTTCTGGCCAGACCAAGAGGCACAACCTTGGGGGGAAGGGGAGGAGCAGGGGATGTGGCCCCCAGGCTGGGATTGTGTGTGTGTTGGAGGGCCCAAATGTTCGTTTTGCCCAAGGCACCAATAAATCTTAATCTGCATCTGCATCAGGTGATACCCAAGTTCATTTCTTCTGCAATTTTCTTTGTTGAAATAGCCTATTTGTTATCACTAGGTTGTTAGGCTACTAAATTTCTGCCTTTCTCTTCTTTCATTTTCTTCACCGAGCCCAAATCTGCCTATTGCTCCAGCCCAGGAATTCCTCATTGATCTTTTTTTTGTGTTAAAATCTCCTATTACCAATACCATGTTTTGTCTGGAAACTTCTTGTATTGTTTTCTGTAGATTGTTATAAAATTAACCAATTTCTTCCTTGTGCCCCATTGAGGTTGGTGCATTGTGGGTGCATTGGATTTGACTCTGAATCCTGCCTTCGGCATATCGGGTTAAATGCCGTAAGAGGCTGACTGGCCTTTGGCTTTAGCACCAAGGTGACTCTGTCCTGGTGTCCATCATCTTTTCTTCCTGATGCACACACATGTACACGGCCAGTTCCAAATGGGATTTTACATGCCAGTCACACCAGAAAAGAAGAGATCTTCAGCATGATTTTGTTTCCCATTCAAGAAAAATGTTTATCTTGTTGCCTTATAGGATTCCCCCGGGATTGAGATACAATAGTCTGGTAATGTACTATATACAGTGTACAGGATACGATTCCCTCTGTTCTTTCCAAATTCCTCATTTTGTACTCTAAAATGAACATTTCCTGCTCTTTGCGACACATCACAGTTCCTGTTGTACATATGCTTATTTTTCCAGCTTACACAAATCTATTATTTGCCGCCCCGAGTGGTCTCAGTCTCTGAAGTCTCCTGTTTTCTTTCTTATTTACTTTGCCTCTTGTATACCACACTTGAGGCCATAACACACTTCTGATATTTTAAAGTAGCATTCATCACTGATATTGCTGAGGTATCAGGTATCATGGTGATGGACAGAGCTGGGCATAAATACTTGATATATTACACAGCTTAAAAAACGATGGTTGCTCTGGCCCTCTGTGTTGTCTCCTGGTAGAGTATTTCCTCTCATTCTGTTTTCAGAATGCTGTCTTTTGTACACATTTCTTTAGAACTTCAGCGTCAGTTTGATTTCCACTGTTAATACTTCATTTTTCGTCTGCAATGAGTTCTGGAAACTAATGTTTATTTCTGGGTTGCTGCTGAAAGGGAATAGGACAGCCAGCCTACAATAAGCCATTTAAACATCAAAGTGTGTAGATTCTGATGCAATCTCCATCTGTCTGAATTGTGTGCTATGATAAATTGCAGGAACGAAACTCAATGGACAGTCCTATCTTTCAGTACCTCTTCTCATTTGTTAAAGACACTTATAATGCTAGTATTTAAAATTAAGGTCCCAGAGAGTCATACATGGATATAATAACTGAGTGAGCCATAAAAAATGTTTTATGCTCCAACTCCCTTCTGTCCCTTCCTTCATCTCCATCTCACTCCACACTTTCCCTCTCACCCTCCTCTTTCTTCCCCTCCTGTTCTCACCCCTTCTTCCTTTGTCTTCCTGGTTAGCTTATCCCCTCCTAACTAAATCAAAGCAAAAAAGAAGGTGGGACAAACATGCCATTTGCTGCCATTCGGTAGATCACTCTGCATATATGTTATGCTCCTTTTCTCTATCTTGCTGCGATTGTCTTGTCTATTCAGAGTATAATCTCTCTGGGCTAGGGACTTTTTCACTGTTTGTTACATGCCTCACACAATGGGGCACAACATTGGTTGGTCCCTCAGTATTACTATAATACACATGGCAATAATAATAATGTTAAACTGTTACTGTTATAGATTATAGTTATGTATCTTTCCATTTGTTGTATACCCAAGTTGGCCTTGCAAATCTTATCACTTTTCATTTAGTGTAGTGTAAAGACCAGACGGTAATCTGCTTTGGGATGTGAAGTGTGTCCGTTGTGAAAACCATGGTTTAATGTCATCACAACTGCATCTCTGTAGAGGCCTGATCCAAACCCACCAGAATCAATGGAACGATTCCCATTAACTTCAACAGACTTTAGAGCAGACCTTTTCCTCCATATTTGTACAATTTTGTACTAATAGTTCTTACACCGCAAGGTCTCAGTTCTGCAAACGCTCGAATACAGTCTGTAATCAGACTACCTGTGAGAGTAAGGATTACTCTTGTGAGTAAAGACATGCAGGATTAGATCCTGAAGCTGTAGTTCCATCCAGATGTTGTAGTACCATAACAAACAACAAGAAAGAGGGCTTCAATTGTTCGTGCTTATCACCAAAATTCCACGAAGGGTTACATTTAATGTATTCAGATGTGTTCAGATTTGTATTGATACATTAACAGGTAACTCGGTGAAAAATCTTCACTCCTGCACCAGTTCTTGTGCTCCCCTTTACATCACCCCCTTAAGTATCTCAGAGCTTCCTTCTCTCATTCTCAACTTTAGCACATTCCATTGGATTTTTAAAATTATTTACACTTCCAAATGTAAGGGGACTATTGTCCCCCTTACTAAAACTCAGTGGGCGTGTTTTGGTTGGCTAGCTCCCAGTACCAAAAGAAAGAGGAAGAGTTGATGGGAAATCAGGACCCTGAGACAGACAGTCCCCAGGAACAATGGGGAGAGGCCAATGCTTCAGGTCAGCCTGAATGACAGGGCGGGCAGGCTAATCAGGGAGTCAGGAAGCCAGGGTGGGTCCCATCCTCCATGTGAGCTGGAATTGCCTGGGTCAGACAGAGTGGAGCCAAGCTAAGGAGAAAGCAGGGGCCCAAGCTGAGGTGGGGAGCAGAGCCTTGCCAGTTCCAGAGGGGCCAGAAAAGCAGCCCAGGAAGCAGGTCAGTGCTGGGAGCAGAGTCACAGAAGCAGCCTGCAGAGCAGACCTGTCCTGAGAGCAGAGCTGTAGCAACCAGAGCCAGAGGGGCCAGAGAAGCAGCCCAGGGAGCTGGAGGCAGAGCAGCAGCAGCAGCGCTGAGGCAGAGTGGAGCGGGAGCTGAAGCTGGAGCAGTCCAGAGCTGAGTGCGGTGAGCAGCTGAGGAGCGCGAGGGGGACCCTGGGCAGTGTGCCCAGCGCAGGGAGATGCCCCCAGCTGAGAGGCCCTGCAGGCCAGACTTGGAGGGGGATCGTAACCCTGACGGGGTGGTGGTGATGCTGGGAAGAAGGGTCCTGCCACCTAAAGCCTGAGAGCGTGTGGCCACCACTAGAGCGAGTGTCCGACCTGCAGCATCCCTGCAGCACAGCCCGGGCCTGAGAAGGGGCCTGGGACTTGTGAGGAACAGACTGAACTTCCCTTACATCCCATAGATCAGGGGTCGGCAACCTTTCAGAAGTGGTGTGCCAAGTCTTCATTTATTCACTCTAATTTAAGGTTTTGCGTGCCAGTAATACATTTTAACATTTTTAGAAGGTCTCTTTCTATAAGTCTATAATATATAACTACACTATTGTTGTATGTAAAGTAAATAAGGTTTTTAAAATGTTTAAGAAGCTTCATTTACAATGAAATTAAAATGCAGATCTTATCAGTTTAGTGTGATCCTTGCCCTTGCTTTTCCTTGCTGAGTTTTCCAATGCTGGCACGTATTTAGATACTTTAAGCTGCACACAGGCTTCTGAGTGATCAGTTGTTAACCGGCTCCAAGAGGGGCAGAGGACAGCTTTCATGTGTGAAAATACTTGTTCACACAGGTATGTGGATCCAAATGCTGAAAGCATTGCAAACGCAATTTTCTTCAAACAGTTAAATTTCACTGGCAGGGACGTCCAGCAGGTCAGAACAGAGGTCCCATGATCTCTCTCGGTAGCTTCAAGTGCTCTCCGCAGATCTCCAAACTTTGATGCCCACAATTCTGAGCTTTTTAACTGAATGAGCTGCATTTCGAAATCTTCAACACCCATCCACTGAAAAACAGACAAATCCAAGTCGCTTTCGGTGAACTTTTCAGGTTTCATTAGAAAAGAAAGCACTGGGCCAAATTGCTGGAAATCTTGAAATCTGTCGGAAAACTCTGATTCCAGTTCTTGCATGTACATTCTAATCTCAACGTCAAACGCAGGGCGCTGTTCCATGTGGCGTGATAGTGATATAAGCAGCAAATCATGACTTAAAAATATCCCAGTACAGTGGCGCTGGGACAATTTTTAAGGTGGGGGTGCTGACCTGTGCCCCCTCCTGCCCCTGTCTGCACCCCTCACTGCCCCAGGCTGGGGCCAGTGGGCCACAGCTGGGGGTGGCTGCAGAGTCCCGGGCCAGTGGCCGGGACCCCAGGCTGGCAGCAGAGCCCCCCAGACCGGTGCCTGGGACCCTGGGCTGGCAGCGGGGTGAGTGGGGCTGGCGGACAGAGCCCCAGCTGGCAGAGGGCTGGTGCCCGGTAGCTGAGGCCAGCAGTGGAGCCCCTGGGACCGGTAGCCAGGACTCAGGCAGTGTGAGTGCCACTGAAAATCAGCTCGTGTGCTGCCATAGATGCTGGTTGTGATGTCCCCATGTCACAGAGCAGGGTTATCTGTTTTCCTTTAACCTTTCCCATTTTTCCTTATTTTTTTTAACTGATTGCTGTTTAATAAATTGTATTTGCTTTGAACTGTATGTAATGATCAGTGGGTCAGGGAAGCAGCCAGTGCAGAGAGCACCCTGCAGTGGGGACACCCTAGCCCCTGCCCTAAGTGACCATGACAAGTTTGGGGGTCGAGCCCCCAAGGAATCCTGGGCCCAGCCTTGTTGGGGTTACGAGAACTCTCACACAGGAGAGTGGAAGGGGAACCCTTGAGGTCAGGCAGGCCTCTGAGTAAAGGAAGTGGAAGCAAGGACTCAGATCCTTTCGCTAGCCCACTTCAGTGGAGTAGTATATAAGCCAGGAAAGTTCCCCACAAGAGCGGGACCATTCCCCCACTTACACAAAGGTACATCTGTTGGTTATTATGTCCATTTCTGATGCCATTTCCTTTTCACTTCAAATAATAAATATGGATTCACACACCCATTCCTGTGGGCCTCCTTATATAATAGGATCAATTCCGTTTTTTTCACCAAACGATGCTGCTGGACTTCCTGATAAACATACCAGCGGAGACGGCCTTGGGCAACAATCTGTTGCAGTTCTGCCACACTATTCAGTTTTGTCAAGCTGAAGGCTAGCATGCATTACAGAGTATATCTGTGCTTCCTGTTTGCTATCCAGCAATGAGTTTGTAGTGTTCAGTCAGGCAGTTGTCCTAGAAATAACACAGGTGCACAGCAAAACAGAAGGTTTAAGTATCGTTTTCTATTTAACGGACAACAAACAGTCAAGAAAGTCAATAGAGCAGCACATACAACGGGGAATTTTCAAATGTGATGAGCTAGGATATCACTGCGTGATGCTTGTTGGTAAAATGCAAAGTCTTGTGTATTGCACAGCATGTTAGATCTAAGTTATGTGGCAAGCTCCCTCATGTTTATTTTAGTGGTGCTTAGGGACTAACCAAGGATGGGGCCTCATTGTGCTAGGTGCTCTACAAACACATAGTAAGAGACCGATCCTGCCCCCAAAGGCTTGCAATCTAAATAGACACCGGGCAGGAAAAGGGGCAGAACATGGAAATGGAGTGATCAGTGTGATGGTGGCAAATTGTATTTTTTTTTTGGGGGGGAGTTATTTTGGGGGGTTGGGTTTGTTGAAAGAGGATCAGGTAACTGGGAAGACATGGGAAGGGAGATGGGACATTAAAGGAAGGAGTGCAGGGGGACAGGAAAGGGGAGAAGAGAGGAGGGGGGAAGGAAGAGGGTATGAAGGGCAGGTAGAGACTCTGAGGTGAAGAGACTCTGAGGGAGGAGGCGGAAGTAGCGAATGGCCAATCAGTACAGGCCAGAGAATGTCCAGTCAAAACTGCAGAAGATGCTTTATGGACATCATCCATGTCCAGCAACCCTTGTTACAAATCCAGCATAAGTTCCTGCTGACTTCAGTTTCTTTGCCCCCTGGGCTAGCTCCTCCTTGCTAATTTCTTCTTTCCCCGGGCCACATGGCTTGGGGGTAGAGGGCCCAGCCTGAGTCCTAGTGTGTCCGGAAGGGGAAGGAGGGGTATCTCCCCTGCACAATTCTGGGTGCAGGAGTCTTGAGATTGAGGGGTGGGCCAGGCTGGACCCTGTCTCTGGACCCTGTGGTACAAAATCTGCCAAAGCTGTGCTTGTGCCTGCCCCTGCTGGCTTCGGATGATTTCAGTGTCAAAGCTGCACTGAATTATGTGTCATCTGGGGAGAAGGGGAGAGTTTAGGAGGCAGCTCTTTCTGCAAGACTCCCCCATGCCCATAAGAGCTGTAGCACCTTCAGCTGTTGGCTACCCATTACAAAGCTGCAGGAGAAGAATAGCTTGCTGCGTGCTTCACACCTTCCCTGGCCTAAGGGATGACAAACCCCACCCTGCCACCTACGTGCCATTGGAGAGAAAATCTGGCGAAGCTCCTGAGCATGCCTGTCCTTGTTGCTGCCTTTACTGTGGAAGGATCTTCCTCTTGTTGACTTCCATTTTATAAGTAGAGCAGCCTGGGAGCTAGCACATGCAATTCATCCTCATCCCTCTTGTGGAGAAGTCACAGAACAACAACAATAAAAAGATGGGAAAGAGGCAGAGAGGTAAAATGGCAGATAGAGAAGGATTTATGGGGCACCAGCAGGGAATTGTGGCAACTGGACAAAAACACAACGTATGCAACCATTTGCTCAGCCACACAATCATTAATTTAAGCTGGGTTTTGTCCTGTCTAAACAAAACAAAACCAGCCCTAGAAAAGTCACAATTATGTTATGGAGAACAATGGGGTGAGGGGGAAAACCCAGCAAACCCTCCCCCAGAATTTTAGCAGAAAACACGCCCAAGTCAGAGAGTCAGAGCAGATATTAGTTGCAAATATATTGTTTTATTTTTGAGATAAGTTGAAACCAAATGAAATTCATCCAATTCACCTGTAAGACACAAAATAACAAATAAGTTCTTATAAAACGGGTACTAGAACTTGTTTTCTTTCCTAAATTACTTGTTTTTAGATTTCCTCTCATCTCAAAACACATCTTGATATAAAGCAAGGAACACCTTGTACAAGTATTGTTTGTTGGTAGGACATAGGAAGACAGCACTCCATCAGTTACACTTGGGTCACGTTTGGGAGATTATCTTTGTACAAGGAGGGCTAAAATTTCCATTAAAAATGACAGTTAAAGGTGTTCAGCAGAGGGTTATTGAGCTGCCGGGACTTTTATTTTTTAATTGCAAAAATTGTGGAATTTGTGACAACCTGCCAGCCTTATGCATTATACGCAAGGCTCTGTTAATAGCAGATGTGCAGTTAAATCCCAAGGCATAGCTCTGAAAATTGACCTCACTGAACGTAATATTGTACACATAGTATCATAATATGGTACGTTAGCAAGATAAATCATGTTTCAAGTTCTGTTGTAAAAACTATGATGCAGACCAGTTTGGTTTGAAAACCAAGCTGGTTGCCCTGTCAATGTTTTGGCAGTTAAAGGGTGATCAATAAAATGTAACGACAGCATGTGTGCTTGTCTCCAAATCTGCCAGCAAAGAATAATGAAAGGCAGAACTAATACAGCATCAGGGCAGACAGATCTGTTTTGTAAATCAGTGAAATGCTATCCATTGCTCTTTTGAGAGAATATCACCTCACAGCACTTATTTTGAATAGGTCAGCAATTTTTTGTGACAATAGGGAGCGTGCTGGGCTTTCAAAGGAGAAAACGATGATCATCAAATGAAGCTACTAAGGAAAGGTAGGACCTTGTCTTCATTCCGGAGCAGGTAAATCAAAAAACCTACTAGTGGATATTTTGGAGGGAGGTCACTATTTTTTTTTCTATTACAGCTTCACATTGTAGTGCCACTTGTTATATTCTTTAAAACCACCACGAGATGGCACTAGCAGCTTTCACAGACCATATTCAGTTGCTTCCTGCTCAAGTTTGGTAAGGCAGAGTAGCACAGTCTGCAGAAACCCTTATATCATCACAGAACAGTACGGAAACCTTCTGCAGACTTTGAGATACCTGGACTCCCAGAGCTAGTTCCTAAGCTACAGTAAGACTGGGAATTTTCCTAGTTGTTACCACTGAGTGATCAGTCAGTTCTAATAGATTGTTTTGCTTTGGCAAACCTATTCCAATTCTAACTGCACTAAGTATTAATGGACAGTGATTTTCATTTATGACAACGACATTAGATTTTAAATGCCTCCATTGAGCAAGGTATTTCATATTTCATGCATCAGGAGAAATTTTATTTAAATGGACAATTAACTCTAATTTCAGTCATATATAATTCAAGAGACTCAAAAGAAGAGAAGGACGGAGCCAGTATAATTTTGGAACCGTCTAGGACTCCAGCTGTCCTCTCTGTGGCCTCATCTGCAAACGATAAGTGCATGGGCGGCACGTAATGGAGGTGAGGGGAAAGAGGGAAAAGGGGATTTGGGTCTCCCAGAAAAATCTCCCCCCGCCATGGCCCCGGGGCTGGAGGAGCTGTTGCTCCCTGCTGTGGCCTTGCTGGGGGAGGGGTAGGAGTGAGTGGGGGGCCAGGCCTCAGGGGAAGAGGCAGAGTTGGGGAGGAATGGGGGAAGGGGAGGAAAGGGGTAGGGCCACGGGCAGGGCTGTGGGTGGAAGGAGGCGGAATGGGGGGAGGAGCTCCAGCCAGGGCAGAGAGCTCTACTGCTGACCCTGCCCAGGGCGAGAGCTCAACCTCAGCTGAGGCCAAGCTCTCAACCTCCCCACCCCTCGTGCCCCAACTGAGCTCTCCGCTTTCCCCCCTGCCCCGGCTGGGGCCTTGGGGGTGCGGGGAAGGCTAAGCTCTCAGTCCCTGCTGCCTGGCATGGGGGGTGGCTGAGAGCAGCGAGCGGGGGCAGGGTCTCAGCCAGAAGAGGCCAGGCAGGGGGCTAGCCTCCCCAAGGGGAAGCTTCACCCGCTGCCCATGGACAAGTGCATATTTCAAATCATGAGGCTGACATTGTGTAAAAGCAGTCAAATACCTCACCATCCTGTGCACATGAAGGATGCTGCTTTCTAGGTGTCTCTTGAGCCATTCTTTCCTGACAGAATGACAGAAATTTTACAAGAGCCTGAGATAATGCACTAAAGCATACTATATTCATTGCAGAGGCGAATATTCATCTAGTGTTTAATTTATTATAGTAATTTCTGTCTCCAGCACATCTTGTTTTATCACAGCAGACACGCCACAATGCAGTAATTCTAATTAGGGCTGTCAAGTGATTAAAAAAAGTAATAGTGATTAATCATGCTGTTAATAATAGAATACCATTTATGTAAATATTTTTGTATGTTTTCCACATTTTCAAATATATTGATTTCAATTAAAACACAAAATACAAAGTGTACGGCGCTCACTTTATATTTATTTTTATTATAAATATTTGTACTGTAAAAAATAGTATTTTTCAATTCACTTAATACAAGTACTGCAGTGCCATCTCTTTATCATGAAAGTGAACTTGCAAATGTAGAATTATGTACAAAAAAACCTGCATTCAAAAATAAAACAGTGTAAAACTTTAGAGCCTACAAGTCCACTCAGTCCTACTTCTTGTTCAGCCAATCACTCTGACAAACAAGTTTGTTTACATTTAGGGGAGACAGTGCTGCCTGTTTATTATTTGTAATGCCACCTGAAAGTGAGAACAGGCATTCAGATGGCAATGTTGTAGCCAGTGTTGCAAGATATTTACATGTCAGATGCACTAAAGATTCATATGTCCCTTCATATTTCAACCACCATTCCAGAGGACATGTGTTCATGCTGATGACATGTTCTGCTCGATAACAATCCAAAGCAGTGCGGACTGACGCATGTTCATTTTCATTATCTGCGTTAGATGCCACCAGTAGAAAGTTGATTTTCTTTTTTGGTGGTTTGGGTTCTGTAGTTTCCGCATTGGAGTGTTGCTCTTTTAAGACTTCTGAAAGCATGCTCCACACCCCATCCTGATCAGATTTTGGAAGGCACTTCAGATTCTTAAACCTTGGGTCAAGTGCTGTAGCTATCTTTAGAACTCTCACATTGGTACCTTCTTTGCATTTTGTCAAATCTGTAGTGAAAGTGTTTTTAAAACAAAGAATATGCTGGGTTATCATACGAGACTGCTATAACATGAAATATATGGCAGAATGCAGGTAAAATAGAGCAGGAGACATACAATTCTCCCCCAAGGAGTTCAGTCACAAATTTAATTAACTCATTATTTTTTTAACAAGCATCATCAGCATGGAAGCATGTCCTCTGGAATGGTAGCCAAAGCATGAAGGGGCATACGAATGTTTAGCATATCTGCCATGTAAATACCTTGCCATGCTGGCTACAAACGTACCATCTGTTCTTTCAGATGACATTGTAAATAAGAAGCGGCCAGCATTATCTCCCATAAATGTAAACAAATTTGTTTCTCTTAGGGATTGGCTGAACAAGTAATAGGACTGGGTGGACTTGTAGGTGCTAAAGTTTTATACTGTTTTGTTTTTGAGTGCAGTTATGTAACAAAAAAAATCTACATTTTTAAGTTGCCCTTTCACGCTAAAGAGATTGCACTACAGTACTTGTAAGAGGTGAATTGAAAAATACTATTTCTTTTGTTTATCATGTTTACAGTGCAAGTACTTGTAATAAAAATAATATAAAGTGAATACTGTACACTTTGTATTCTGTGTTGTAATTGAAATCAATAAATGTAGAAAACATCCAAAATATTTAATAAATTTTATTGGTATTCTATTTAACAGTGCGATTAATCGCAATTAATTTTTTTAATTGTGATTAATTTTTTTTGAGTTAATCGCATGAGTTAACTGCAATTAATTCACAGCCCTAATGCTAATCTAACAAAGTTACTAACATAGTGTAAATAGTATTGTAAAAAGTGATAGTAACATACAATATTATAAAAAGAAAAGGAGTACTTGTGGCACCTTAGAGACTAACCAATTTATTTGAGCATAAGCTTTCGTGAGCTACAGCTCACTTCATCGGATGCATACCGTGGAAAATACAGAAAAAAATTGGTTAGTCTCTAAGGTGCCACAAGTACTCCTTTTCTTTTTGCAAATACAGACTAACACGGCTGTTACTCTGAAACCATACAATATTATACATATCTACAATTGCAGGGAATGTTTTTATATCATTGTAAATCAGAGTGGCTAGTCCTATAGGAAAAGGGGAAGAGTCAATGGAGACTACACCAAATACGAGCCCCAAGAGGATACAGGATGGGTTGAAGAGGATGACAAGGGAGAGTAGGAATGGAAAGAACTTGCAGCCAGAGGGAACAGCCATTGACCGGAGAATCACACCGTCACCAGGAAAAGGCAGGTCTGTGTGATCGGGGACTCCTTACTGAGAAGAATGGACAGGCCTGTAACCAGAGCTGATCCAGAGAATAGAAGGGTGTGCTGTCTACCAGGTGCTAAGATACGGGATGTGGACCTGAGGTTGAAGAGGATCCTAAAAGGAGCGGGAAAGAATCCACTGATCGTCCTTCATGTGGGAACAAATGATACCGGTAGATTCTTGCTGGAACGTATCAAGGGAGGCTGTGCCAGGCTGGGGAAGACACTTAAGGAAATTGAGGCTCAGGTGATCTTCAGTGGGATTCTGCCTGTTCCTAGAGAAGGGCAAAAAAGCTGTGACAAGATTATGACTATCAACAGATGGTTCAGGCAGTGGTGCTATAAGGAGGGCTTTGGGATGTATGGCCCCTGGGAGGCATTCATGGACAGAGGACAAAGTTCTCTCGGGATGGACTTCATCTGAGCAGGGAAGGATATAGACTTCTAGGATGGAGGCTGGCACAACTGATTAAGAGAGCTTTAAACTAGGAATTTGGGGAAGATGGTTGGGAGATGTCCAGGTAATCTCCAAAGCATTGAGAGGGAAGAAAACAAAGTAAGAAAGGATATAGCCGTGGGTAGGAGAATGGACATAAGGAGGAAGGGCAGTGTGGATACCAGTCTAATAGGTCATACTGGCTGTAGAATGTCCGTGCCTAATCGGGTATAGAATGTGAGTGAGGCCAAACAGCAAAAATTAAGATGTCTGTACACCAATGTGAGGAGCCTAGGTAACAAAATGGAGGAACTAGAGCTACTGGTGCAGGAAGTAAAACCAGATATTATAGGGATAACAGAAACATGGTGGAATAGTAGTCATGACTGGACTACAGGTATTGAAGGGTATGTGCTGTTTAGGAAAAACAGAAATAAAGGTAAAGGTGGTGGAATAGCATTGTATATCAATGATGAGGTAGAATGTAAAGAAATCAAGAAGCGATGGAATGGATAAGACAGAGTCCGTCTGGGCAAAAATCACTACTAGAGCCTCCCCTGTGATAGTGCTTGGGGTGTGCTATAGACCGCCAGGATCTAATTTGGATATGGATAGAGCCCTCTTTAATGTTTTTAATGAGGTAAATACTAATGGAAACTGTGTGATCGTGGGAGACTTTAACTTCCCAGATATAGACAAGGAGGACAAGTGCTAGTAATAATAATAAGGCTCAGATTTTCCTAGATGTGATAGCTGATGGATTCCTTCATCAAGCAGTTGCTGAATCGACAAGATGGGGATGCCATTTTAGATTTGGTTTTGGTGAGTAGTGAGGACCTCATAGAAGAAATGGTTGTAGGGGACAACCTTGGTTCAAGTGATCATGAGATAATTCTATTCAAACTGAATGGAAGGATAAATACAAATAAATCTGCAACTAGGGTTTTTGATTTCAAAAGGGCTGACTTTCAAAACTTAAGGAAATTAGTTAAGGAAGTGAATTGGACTGAAGAATTTATGGATATAAAGGCAGAGGAGGCCTGGGATTACTTCAAGTCAAAGCTGCAGAAACTATTGGAAGCCTGCATCCCAAGAAAGGGGAAAAAAATTCATAGGCAGGAGTTGTAGACCAAGCTGGATGAGCAAGCATCTCAGAGAGGTGATTAAGAAAAAGCAGAAAGCATACAGAGAATGGAAGATGGGAGGGATCAGCAAGGAAAGCTACCTTATTGAGGTCAGAACATGTAGGGATAAAGCGGGACAGGCTAAAAGTCAAGTAGAGTTGGACCTTGCAAAGGGAATTAAAACCAATAGTAAAAGGTTCTATAGCCATATAAATAAGAAGAAAACAAAGAAAGAAGAAGTGGGCCTGCTAAACACTGAGGATGGAGTGGAGGTTAAGGATAATCTGGGCATGGCCCAATATCTAAACAAATACTTTGCCTCAGTCCTTAATGAGGCTAATGAAGATCTTAGGGATAATGGTAGCATGACAAATGGGAATGAGGATATGGAGGTAGATATTACCATATCTGAGGTAGAAGCAAAATTCGAACAGCTTAATGGGACTAAATCAGGGGGCCCAGATAATCTTCATCCAAGAATATTAAAGGAATTGGCACATGAAGTTGCAAGCCCATTAGCAAGAACTTTCAATGAATCTGTAAACTCAGGGGTTGTACCTTATGACTGGAGAATTGCTAACATAGTTCCTATTTTTAAGAAAGGAAAGAAAAAGGTGATCCGGGAAACTACAGGCCTATTAGTTTGACATCTGTAGTACGCAAGGTCTTCGAAAAAATTTTGAAGGAGAAAGTAGTTAAGGACATTGAGGTCAATGGTAAATGGGACAAAATACAACATGGTTTTACAAAAGGTAGATTGTGCCAAACCAATCTGATCTCCTTCTTTGAGAAACTAACAGATTTTTTAGACAAAGGAAACGCAGTGGATCTAATTTACCTAGATTTCAGTAAGGCATTTGATACGGTGCCATATGGGGAATTATTAGTTAAATTGGAAAAGATGGGGATCAATATGAAAATTGAAAGGTGGATAAAGAATTGGTTAAAGGGGAGACTACAGCGGGTCATATTGAAAGGTGAACTGTCAGGCTGGAGGGAGGTTACCAGTGGAGTTCCTCAGGGATCGGTTTTGGGACCAATCTTATTTAATCTTTTTATTACTGACCTGGGCACAAAAAGAGGGAGTGTGCTAATAAAGTTTGCGGATGATACAAAGCTGGGAGGTATTGCCAATTTAGAGAAGGACCGGGATATCATACAGGAGGATCTGGATGACCTTGTAAACTGGAGTAATAGTAATAGGATGAAATTTAATAGTGAGAAGTGTAAGGTTATGCATTTAGGGATTAATAACAAGAATTTTAGTTATAAGCTGGGGACGCATCAATTAGAAGTAACGGAAGAGGAGAAGGACCTTGGAGTATTGGTTGACCACAGGATGACTATGAGCCGCCAATGTGATATGGCCATGAAAAAAGCTAATGCGGTCTTGGGATGCATCAGGCGAGGTATTTCCAGTAGAGATAAGGAGGTGTTAGTACCGTTATACAAGGCACTGGTGAGACCTCATCTGGAATACTGTGTGCAGTTCTGGTCTCCCACATTTAAGAAGGATGAATTCATAGATTCATAGGTATTAAGGTCAGAAGGAACCATTATGATCATCTAGTCCGACCTCCTGCACAACGCAGGCCACAGAATCTCACCCACCCACTCTTGCGATAAACCTCTCACCTATGTCTGAGCTATTGAAGTCCTCAAATCGTGGTTTAAAGACTTGAAGGAACAGAGAATCCTTCAGCAAGTGACCCGTGCCCCATGCTACAGAGGAAGGTGAAAAACCTCCAGGCCCTCTTCCAATCTGCCCTGGAGGAAAATTCCTTCCTGATCCCAAGTATGGCGATCAGCTAAACCTTGAGCATATGGGCAAGATTCACCAGCCAGATACTACAGAAAATTCTTTCCTGGGTAACTCAGATCCCACCCCATCTAACATCCCATCACAGGCCATTAGGCCTATTTACCATGAATATTTAAAGATCAATTAATTACCAAAATCATGTTATCCCATCATACCATCTCCTCCATAAACTTATCGCATTTAATCTTAAAGCCAGATAGATCTTTTGCCCCCACTGCTTCCCTTGGAAGGCTATTCCAAAACTTCACTCCTCTGATAGTTAGAAACCTTTGTCTAATTTCAAGTCTAAACTTCCCAATGGCCAGTTTATATCCATTTGTTCTTGTGTCCACATTGGTACTGAGCTTAAATAATTCCTCTCCCTCTCCTGTATTTATCCCTCTGATATATTTATAGAAAGCAATCATATCTCCCCTCAACCTTCTTTTGGTTAGGCTAAACAAGCCAAGCTCCTTGAGTCTCCTTTCGTAAGACAAGTTTTCCATTCCTTGGATCATCCTAGTAGCCCTTCTCTGTACCTGTTCTAGTTTGAATTCATCCTTCTTAAACATGGGAACTCAAACTGGAACAGGTACAGAGAAGGGCTACTAGGATGTATCATCCGCAAACTTTATTAGCACACTCCCACTTTTTGTGCCGAGGTCAGTAATAAAAAGATTAAATAAGATTGGTCCCAAAACCAAAAGAAGGCTGAGGGGAGATATGATTGCTCTCTATAAATATATCAGAGGGATAAATACGGGAGAGGGAGAGGAATTATTTAAGCTCAGTACCAATGTGGACACAAGAACAAATGGATATAAACTGGCCATTGGGAAGTTTAGACTTGAAATTAGACGAAGGTTTCTAACCATCAGAGAGTGAAGTTCTGGAACAGCCTTCCAAGGGAAGCAGTGGGGGCAAAAGACCTATCTGGCTTCAAGATTAAACTCGATAAGTTTATAGAGGAGATAGTATGATGGGATAACATGATTTTGGCAATTAATTGATCTTTAACTATTCATGGTAAATAGGCCCAATGGCCTGTGATGGGATGGGATCTGAGTTACTACAGAGAATTGTTTCCTGGGTATCTGGCTGGTGAATCATGCTCAGGGTTCAGCTGATCACCATATTTGGGATCGGGAAGGAATTTTCCTCCAGGGCAGATTGGAAGAGGCCCTGGGGGTTTTTCGCCTTCCTCTGTAGCATGGGGCATGGGTCACTTGCTGGAGGATTCTTTGCACCTTGAAGTCTTGAAACCATGATTTGAGGACTTCAATAGCTCAGACATAGGTGAGAAGTTTATCGCAGGAGTGGGTGGGTGAGATTCTGTGGCCTGCATTGTGCAGGAGGTCAGACGAGAAGGGACCAGTATGATCATCTATCTATGAGTCTATGAGCTATTGCAATTATTTACAGTGCTGCACACATCCTGTGAAACCCCCATAATTATGGCCCATCCCCAGAAACTCATGGACCTATTCAGATTACAAAATATTTGTGCAGGTAAATTTGCCCTACCAAAGGTCATGGAATAGAAAACCCAGTTAGAGTCTGATCCTGCTCCCATTGAGGTCAATGGCAAAACTCCCACTGGCTGCAATGGAGCTGGATGAAGCACTTATTCACCATATCCTCTCACTAACCACAGCCATCAGCACAGAAGCAAAGAAATCCTATCTTTTCTCCACCATAGCAGCAGCCACTAATTATACCCCAGTGAACTATTCAAAACCATGAGTGCAGGGGACTGGACTAGATGACCTCTCGAGCTTCCTTCCAGTCCTATGATTCTATGACCACAACAGCTGCATTCCGCTGGACCAATGTCAGGTTCAAGAGCGCAGGACACTGGATCTGAAAATCACTCCCAAGAGATGACAATGAACCTCAAGGCACCTTCGAAGCAGAATGCAAAACGTACTTCTAAAGTGGCACAATGTTAAACTATAAAATACAATAAAACTCCTGACATATCTTTGTGTATACTGTGGAATTCTGGGACGCACTCAGATCCCGTGATGATGAGTGGCTATAGACAGATAGAAAGAGAATGTCATAGTGTAAATGTGGGACAAAGACCAAAAAATGAGGGCCATATAAAAGAAAGTGTTATCACTCTGACCACCAGGGAGGAATTGGTTGCGAATCTGAAGGTTGAAGTGAATTTAGGTGAAAGTGATCATGAAACGATAGATTTCATGATTCTAAGGAAAGGAAGGAGTGAGAGCAGCTGAATAAGAACCACGGACTTAAAAAAAGATTAGCTGAAATTACTGTAAAGTGGGTGCAAAACCAGCTGAAAGACTGTACTGAAAGAGTAGTTTTAGGAATGGTTCATTGTCAAACTGGAGGTATGCATCTAGTGTGGGGCCTGCAGGGCGTCTATTCTAGGGCCAGTTAAGGTGACCAGATGTCCCAATTTTATAGGGACAGTCCCGATTCTTGAGTCTTTTTCTTATATAGGCTCCTATTACCCCTCCACCCCCGTCCCGATTTTTCACATTTGCAGTCTGGTCACTCTAGGTCTAATGAAAATATTGAATAGTACTAATGAGCTAGACGGTGGTGTAGAGATTATGCTTATAAAATCTGCAGATAACATCAAGCTCAGAAGAGCTGCAAGCACTCTTGCAGACAGAGTTAGAATTTACGATGACTTTGCCAAATTTGAGAATTGGTCTGAAAACAATAAGATGAAATTCAATATAGACAAGTGCAAAGTACTACACTTAGGAAGGAAAAATCGAACACGTAGCTACAAAATGTGGAATAACTGCCTAGGTGGTAGTACTGCTGGAAAGGCTCAGGGAGTTATGGTGGCGCACAAACTGAATATGAGTGAACAATGTGATGCAGCTGCAAAAAAAAGGCTAATATCACTCTGGTGTGCATTAACAGGAGTGTCATATGTAAGACATGGCAGGTAATTGTCCTGCCCTACTCAGCCATGGTTAGGCCTCAGCTAAGGTATTGTGTCCAGTTCTGGACACCACACTTTAGGACAAACTGGTGAGCATTCAGAAGAGAGCGACAAAAATGAAAAAAAAAATTTAGAAAACCTGACCTATGAGGAAAAGTTAAAAAACCTTTGGGTTGGACTAGATGACCTCCTGAGGTCCCTTCCAACCCTGATATTCTGTGATTCATATTCTATGAACCTGGGCATGCTCAGTCTTGAGAAAAGAAACTGGGGGGGTAGGGGGGGGCGAACCACTGTAGTCTGCAAATATGTTAATGGCTGTTATAAAGGGGACAGTGATCAATTATTCTCCAAATCCACTGAAAGCAGGACAAGAAATAATGGGGTTAATTTACAGAAAGTGCGATTTAGTTTAGATAGGAAAAAATTCTAACTGTAAGGATAGGTAAGCACTGGAATAGGATTGTAAGGGAGTTTGTGGAATCCCCATCATTGGGGGTTTTTCAGAACAGGTTAGACAAACACCTGTCAGGGATGATCTAGGTTTACTTGGGCCTGTCTCAACATAGGGAGCTGGACTAGATGACCTCTCAAGGTCCCTTCCAGCGCTACATTTCTATGATTCTAATACAGGAGACAAACTGAAGCGGGATTCATATATGTAAAATTTTTCATAACCTGTGTTAGTCATTTAGCTTTACTGGGATAGATAATTTGCAATAAGAAAAGAGAAATAAGACCTGTTTGTAGAGGTAAATCTGAGTCTAAAATAAGAGACATCTCTTGTATTTAAGGCTGTGTTTATTTTATATTTGCTCTATTGATCAACATTGCCCAGAAGTGATGTGCTTATGTCTGATACAGTGATCTTTTGAAATCTGAGGAAGGCCTTGCTAAAGTGACCAATATGACTCCACTGTGTTTAATAAATGAACACACAGAAGTTTAAATACAATTAACTTTCTGACTATTTTATTTGATAAAAGCAACACATGCTGGCATGGGAGAAGAGAAGTAGTTAAGGGGAAATCTGCAATGTTCATAACATAACAACAGTGATATGATACATAAGCAAAATGCCATAGCACGAATCTTGTGCATCTCCAGTCATCTGGATAAGTTCAACTCCCTTTTAAATTATAGAAAAGGGAACTAATGACACTTATTTTAATTGAAACACTCTTCAAAAGCTGGCTTTTATTATTATAACATAAAAGGTTCCAGTACAATATTATTATTCCGTTTCCTCTCAGTGGAGCATTCTGTGATTCCAAAATTTTGTTACACACCCCATGAATTATTCATACAGAACTTAAAAAAAATAGAACATTATTTTCTAGTTAAATATCAGTAAACAGTGTAGAAGTACTTGGAAGAACAGAACCATCTGAGACAATATAAATTCTCTCTTCTGAGTCTGTTGAAATTTATTTGGCTTCCTTCCTATATTGGTTTACGTGATACAGTCTGGAGTTTAGATGTTCCCATTCCTGTATATTTACACCATATTAGTTGCTACTTGGTAATTTGCGATCTTGTGCTAATTTGCAGCCTTTCAACATCATCAGTATTTCTGATGAAGCCAGGCTATTGCTTTTAGCTACGCTGAAGTCCAGTCATAAGGCACACTGTTGGTTGACAGATATTTCCAAGTCTTCTCTCCAGTAGCAGAACAAGCCAGCTTCCGTCAGGAGTCTGAATACTGACATGGTTCCAGGAACAAATAGACATGTCACCTGAAGTCAGTTCTCTGAAGATCTTTTGATTCCCTGTTCTTACGACTTCTTATAAGTATTATAAATATTGTGAATATGCTTTTTCCCCAACAATGAATGATAAAACACATTTTTTGACAAGGTTGAGCCAATTCTTTCCTGTTTATTGTCATATCTGAAAGTGGCTAATGTTGGTAAAAAGGCTTCATAATGTTATTTCGTCATTTATCTTTGTGCCACCACAAATTTTAGAGAAGAATATTGTGCCATTAGTCTAAACCAGGGGTGGGAAAACTTTTTGGCCTGAGGGCCACATTGGGGAATAGAAGTCGTATGGTGGCCCATGAATGCTCACAAAATTGGGGTTGGGGTGCGGGCTCTGGTTGGCGGTGCAGGCTCTGGGGTGGGGTTGTGGATGAGGAGTTTGGGGTGTAGGAGGGTGCTCTGGGCTGGGACTGAGGGATTTGGAGGGCAGGAGGGGCATCAGGGCTGGGGCATAGGGAGAAGCTCGGGGTGCAGGCTCTGAGTGGCCCTTCTCTGGCTCCAACACGGAGGCGCGGCCAGGCGGCTCTGCATGCTGCCCCATCTGCAGGCACCACCCCTGCAGCTCCCATTGGAGCACTTAGGAGCTGGAGTGGGGCCATGCTGCAGCTTCCGGGAGCCGTGTGGAGCGGCCCCCAACCCAGCACCCCAGCTGGAGTGGGGCAAGTCCCAGTGGGAGCTCGCAGGCCAGCTTAAAATGGCTTGCGAGCCAGATCCGGACTGCGGGCCTTAGTCTGACCACCTCTGGTCTAAACCTTTTGGGCCTGATTCTTCACTGCCTTGCACCTTGCATAGTCATTTGCCAAGTGAGTGCAAAATGCTACCATTCTGATCTGGTAGTGTTCTACACATATTTTGCCCAGCTGTAAATAATTACTTATAGCCCATGACAGTGGAGAATCAGGCCTACTGTGCTCTAAGAGTTCTCAGACCCTGCAAAGGAGAAAGGTCTCAGAGCCTGGGCTCCAGCTGAAGTCTGAATGTTTACACTGCAATTTTTAGCTCCACAGCCCGAGCCCCACAAGCCCAAGTCAGCCGACCCAGCCTCAGACTTGATGCTGCAAGTTTTTTAGACATACCCTAAAGTCTCACCTAAACCCCAAGACTCCCACTGACTTTGATGGGCTTTGGAGCAGGCCGATAGTTGGTAAACATTCAAACACCATGTTAAATCCCTCATTCATGCTGTTTCTGCTTCCAAGCATCTCTAGACAGGATTGTTTATCAAAAGTTGGAGTGAACCCAAACAGCTCTGGGTGGTAGTGGTGGGGAAAGTGCTAATATTCAGCTGGGTGTCCAGATCTGAAATACAATCCAATTTTTATAGTTAATAAGGAAGACAAGGTTTCCACGCAGTTCATGTTGTCTCAGTAGCTGACAACAGGCAGGAAACTCATAGATGAAGCAGATGCACCATTCTCTATCACAGTGAGGAAAAAAAAAAGCAAAAAATTCTGAACAGCATACAGGAGGGCCAGTGAATTGACTGCCAATTCCTGCAAGCCTTTACTGTCAATTTCCTGCCTTTTGTGGATTTGGGTTACAACTTTAATGGTGTTTAAACAGAATGATTTTATATTTATTTCTTCCAGACTTCATGTTTTTTAAGGATGGTTTGTGAAATGGTATAAACTGTATATTTAGTTGGGGGTTAGAATGGAGGTTTCTGGAGCTGTTCCACTCTCTTATGTAACTATTTATTTAGGCTGTTTTAAAACGAATAGTATTGTTGTGAGTAAGGCTGCTGAGTAATACACACAAGATCATTTTTCCTCCCTTGGCTTATTTACTGACTGGTCAGAGTGGATCTTCCGCAACTGTACCTGTCTATTGATTAAATACAGATTTGTATACACTACTTTAAACCAGGTAATGTTCTTAGTGCCTAGACCAGAGCAGCAGTCAGCGTCAGTACTGTTTAACACAGAGATATATTGTCAGAACAGTTTGAAATAGATGGTAGAAATCCTCATAAAGGTACTTAGCCATTTCTCAGACTAATGGCTTCGCCATTTAAACATTTTTCCAAAATACCAAATACCAGGACAGCTTGCCACTGTAACAACTTGCCAAAAATGTAACTTGATAAAAGGTACAATTCTACATGTTTTTCCCTTCAGATAAATTAAAAATTCTGATGAAAGTTTGGCAAGAAATTTGTTTTACAAAGAAATTGGGCTGCGACCACCAATATTAAGTTTATGTACGAGGTGAATTTTTTACAACCAAAATAACAAACCCCTAAAAATAGGGAGCCTGCAGTGCATTTCTAACAGTGGGTCACCCTGCTCCCTTCCCGTATGAGGTGGGGAGAAAAGCTGGTCCCCTCATGGCATTTTCCCCAAACCAGTCCCGCAGATTGGGGATGTGGTGCGGGTTCCTTCTTCCACATGAAACAAACAAGACATTCTCTCCCCAAATCTGCAGATTCTCAAAGATCAGCTGGAGGCCTGTGCCCCTACACTGGTTCTGGGGCCCTCAGCCTCCTTGTCTGGCTCCACTGGAGCCATGCTACTAGGGTCTGCCCTTTTCATACCTGCCTCTGGAACCTCATAAAGGAGGTGGGGAAGGGTTTGCCAGCGTGGAGAGAGCTTCTCAGAAAAGTTAGTGCAGCTTGAGGTTGTATTTTCCTTTCAGTATCTTTACAGCTACTTGTCAGGGGAAGGTGGGTTACCATGTGCATCCCTAGGCACTTCCTGCTCTACATGCTAATGGTCAGTCTCCCAAACCCCTTTCGCCAGAGCTAAAGGACACGGAGCACAAACCCCCTATCCGCACAGCTATAGACAGATCTACACATCGAGGATCCTCTCCACATGAATCCAGTGGACACAATCTCACCTGATATTATAATAAACATTTATGAGGCACCCATTACAATGGTGTGGGGGAACCTTTTACAACATTTAGCACACAATGGTGTAACACCTTCCCCTCAAGAAGGAGCAAGGAACCTGCCAGCCCAGATAGCTCAGATAGTGGAAATGCACTACTATAATTCACATATGCACAAATTTACATTAAAAGGTTCAGCATGGAGAAAGCTCAGATGTAGAATTCCTCCTCGTTGGTTGAAGAGCCTGGCTGAATGCTGCCAGGTGTCTTCCTAGCATTCAGAGAACAAGGGTTTGCTCTTGGTGACTGTCTGAGTTGGCAGTGAGATGCTAAGGGGGATGCTGAAGATGACAAGAAAGAACTGGAAGACCACTCCGAGAGAGACGGAAGTGAACTACTAGGGAGCTCAACAGTACTGCACATGGCTGACAACGGCCTTCTCCTGGAGTCAACCCGTTTAGATCTACTGACACTTTGCCTTTGTGAGGGAAGAGAAGCTTCCAAATCACTGCAAAATCCATTAAAGGTAGAGTAGGCTGAGACCACGGACAGATCTGAAAAGGACAGCTTCATCCCTGTGTCGACATCAGTCTCCTGTGAACCCTCCAAGTCCTCAATGTTAAGCTTGGGGCTGCATCTCCATGTTTTTAACCTGTTCACAGGTGACCCAGTATTTAAAATCTGGAATGGTTCACTAAAGTGAAAGGAGTCAGAGCCTGGGGAGGAGCTTGTTGTGGGCAAGCAGAACAGAGACTTGCTTCGCTGAAATGACCATGAAATGCTGGAGGCACTACTGGATCTTCGGGTGAAGTCTCCTCGGTCACCATTTCTCAAGTCCTGCTGGGAGACACCAAGGTACTGACCAAGGCCATTTGCCCGATGCAGCTTGATTTGACCAGCTGACTTCAGATGCTCACTAATTTGATCAGGGGCAGGTCTGTGACTGTGAGGAATGTAGCTTGGTGAAGACGTGAAACAGGAATCCCTTGAAGATGGGAAATGAAGCTTGTTCCGCTTAGCAGACTTCCTATACCAAATACGTGCCTGCTGTGGGGGGCGGGAGGGGGAGGAGAGAAAAGAGGAAAGACCACATTAACACAGACTTGGCAATTTTACAACTGTAAGTCTTCATTGTTGAACTGTTACTGCATGTAACTATAAAGCAAACTGTCACTCAGTACACTCACAGTAAATATTTCACTTTAATAATAAAGAGAAAGCACTGTGCCAAAATCCAAATATTTATATAAGGGTCCTTGGAGGAAAACAAAAGTGAAGCCTGGAGCCTTAAAACTGTCCTGCCTCACAGGGTGAACTCCATGAAACAATAGTGAGATCCTGAGAAAGACACACATCTCCTGGAAGACAGGTGACATTTTAAGACTCTAGGACTGTAGCAAAATTTTCAGATGTGCTCTGAGAATTCTTTATGTAAGATTTTTAAGAACTATAGTATTCTATATGAGATTTCAAAACGCTGAGCTCAGAAAGACCCTTTTGAAAGGCATCTAATTTTATTCCAATTTAAAACAACCTGGCTCTTTACTTGTTTTTAATGTCTCATCTGACATTCAGTAAATCCTGCATTGATTGATTACACACTTAGATAGTATGTGAAAAAACAAAACTATAGGAAATTGACATAAAAAGTCTCTGGAGTTTGTGTGTTGAAGCTCAGGGCACAATTGGATGGGTGAGAAGAGCTAGTTAGTCCAGCTCACCAGGTTTTCCTTTTTAATCACAAAATCCCCAAGTTTTTCTCATTCTGAATTTTAATATATTGATTTATTTATTTAAGCTTTTATGTAAAACCCAAAGAGAAACTGTTTATTGGTATTCTACAAGTTTAACAAGCATGGACTTTTTAACTAATATAGATTATTATGCAACTTCATTCATACTCTACTTCCAGCATTTCTTCTTTTAGTAAAGGAAGTTGAAGATGAATAGTTCTTTCTCCATTCATTTCTTCACTAAGGATGGTGAGAAGTTTGCTACATTCTTCCTTTTGATTTTGACCACTGCCATAAACCCAGAAATCTCATTCTCCCTCTTTTTCTCTGAAACTCACCACCCCTTCCACTTCTCGCTGATCCAACTCATCCCCTACCTTATATTTTGTAGGAATGAAAAGGGCAGGTTACTTAGCTGTAACTGGAGGTTCTTTGAGATGCGTGATCCCTATCTGTATTCCACTGAGGAGATTCAAAATCTGTGCTTCCTGCCTACTCTTGTGAGCCTTGGAACGACTCGTTCCTCCATGGCCAGAACTTGTTGACAGGGCAACATCCTTCTTGGACTTGGAAGAAGACTTTCGGCCATGTTTACGCACATGCTTCCATGACTCATGGCTAGGTCCCTGCATTGGGTCCGTAGGACTGGTACTTGCAGAACCAGATGGAGGTTCCATGGTAGGGGGAGCGCTCTTAGGTTGCTCAGGCTGATGGACAGAGGGGATTCCCTGGCCAGGATCCAATTTTGGCCCCATTGCAGCCTCCATGAGGTGATTTTTGAGGCAAAGAGCTCAGCTTTCCCATGTATGGACAGGGAAGGAGAGGAAGATACTGCACCCAGACATGATGTGGGATTTCCCCAAACAGCACTGGTGCTCATCACTGATGGAAAACAAGCGAGAGCAGAAAGCACAGATTTTGAATCCCCTCGGTGGAATACAATAGGGACCATCACTCGAAGAAGAACTTCAGGGCCATCAACAGCCCTTTCTCCCCAGCCTTCCAACCTCAATTCTTATGATAGAAGGGCACCAATGCCACCACTGTCACCTATAGCCTTGCCCTTATATCATTACCCTGAAACACTCCAATTCTTAGTGTCAGTCAAAACCCACTCTTTGAAAAACACTCACGTCACCCTTCTTCTCTTTTAACATTGCCCTATCTCCAAGATCTATTGTCTGAGCAAGGGACCCTCCCCCTCCCCCGCCCCACCCCCCTACTCCTAGCAAACCCTTTTTGAGTGGTTAATGACTTCCTGGATCCTTCTCCTCATATTAGTTATTTCAATGTGGCTTCAACAGTTTGTATTTAAATCACTCCTTTTGACAGTTTTACTGGAATTTCTCACATGATGCAAATACCAATTTTTGCCCCCCAGATATGCTTTCATGCAATTCCCACAGACTGCAACAGGAGCTTCACACACATCCAAAGTTAGAATTAGGCCTAAATAAGCCAATACCTTATATTTTGTCCTCCACCTCATGACTTAACATGGCATGGTTCAAATACTGTACCACAGAGACAGTGTATCAGAACTGAGAAAGTATCTCACCTCTCAAGTTTCCACATCCATTACTTGACAGCTTGCTGACTTATTCAGCAAATGACTTCATTATTTATATTTTAAATGATGTTATTACTCGATAAATTTTAAGAATTTTAAGATGGTAACAACTGGAATTTAGTGCAGATAGCAACCTACTGTTACTTTAATGCCTAGACAATGTCCAAGCATTGTTGTTGCTCATTTCTCACTAGTGCACGCCCCCATGGTCTTAGTGGCAAAGATGTGCTATTGTGTTTAAATCTTTCATTATCCATTACATTGATTTTAGAGGGAACAAGGTACTTTCACATCTGCAAAAAATTGTTCGCTCATTTGTAACTGTCCATGCCAAGGGTACGTTATGGGACATAAACCCTGTTGAGTTCACTTATGTATTGTGGACGAATACACTAACACATGAAGCTATGGTAATTCATAATACATCTTTTCATAATGTAATAGGCTATTCTTCTTAATGCCATATAGAACTAACTGAATCTTTGAATAAAATTAACTACAGTATTGTACCAGTTTAATTAATAGATAAGGGATCATGATTTCAAAAGAGTCAAACAGAATGGGTCAAACTGAATGGTAGTCAATGAAGTTTTACCAGAGATGAATTTGGAGCTATGTTTCCAAGCTATATTATTTTTACTTATGCAGAAGGCAAGATAAGTTATTTTAGAAATTTCTGCATCAATTTGTATTTGAAGAAATTTCTGGGTAGCCTACAGAATGCAGTATTTCATTTTCAAGGACACAAACAAATTATCCCATTACTTTGTGTGTTTGTGCAGGAAATTATTTTGTTATATTGTTGTCAAGTATATGAATACAGTTTACACTCACTAATGATTCAGATTTTTCTGCAGAATTGTTCTACTGTGAGATAATCCATCTGTTTGCCATACAGCTGAAGTAATTAAAAAATAGATAGTTGATAAATATTTAGACAAAATATGCACCAGTAAAAACTGAAGCTAGACTCAATGGGCTTCCCTGCAGGTGTTAAGAGTTCATATTTGTGGATTCCTGGACTAGAGCCTTTGAAACATTAGATCACAAATACAGTTATCAAGTCAAATGACTTGTACTAGAAAATCTAAAAAATGCTTTGGGGGACAGATGTACCATTGACAAAGAGGCTGGTCTTATGGATAATGCAAAGGACTGGAAATCCAAAGGAGATATGGATTCTACTCTTGCACTGTCAAGTCTTTGGCAAGTTACCATATCCCTGCACCAGTTTCTTTGTGTTAAAATATTTGTAATGTAATGACCTATAGTTTATGGGTCACATTTTCAAATACCATCTTAAATTATATGGGCAAGTGCAATATTTTCTGGAACACTTTCAGAAGCCCTTTATCCCATATCATGGGAAACTATCCTAACAGTGAGATGTATTAGACTGTATAATAATCTCCCAAGTGAAGTAGTGGCAATTCCATCTCTTGGCACATTTTATACCAGACCAGAGAAAACTCTAGCAAATATAGATTAGTGCAGAGGTGGGCAAACTATGGCCCAGAGGTCACATCCAGCCCGCGGGACCGTCCTGCCCAGCCCCTGAGCTCCTGGCCCAGGAGGCTCGACCCCAGCCTCTCCCCTGCTGTGCCCCTCCCCCGCAGCCATGCCGCCACGCGGGCAGCACGGCTTGCACCTGGCTACCTCCCAGACTTTCCAGTAAGCCTGTCCTGCCGCTCTGAGTTGCATGGTAAAAAGGGGCTGGGGGTGTGTAGATAAGGGGCAGGAGGTCCTGGGGGGCAGTCAGGGGACAGAGGGCAGTTGGATGGGGCAGAGGTTCGGAGGGGACGGTCAGGAGACAGGGAGCAGGGAGGTTGGATTGGGGGTGGGGGGTCAGGGAGCAGGGGGGGTTGGGATGGGGAGGCAGTTAGGGATGGGGGTCCCAGGAGGGGGCAGTGGTGTGGATGGGGTCAGGGCAGTCAGGGGGCAGGAGGGTTGGATAGGAAGTGGGGTCCCAGGGGGGCAGTTAGGGACGGGGGTCCCGGGAGGAGGTGGTCAGGGGATGGGAAGTGGGAAGGACCAGACAGAGGGTGGGGACCAGGCTGTTTGCGGAGGCACAGCCTTCCCTACCCAGACCTCCATACCGTTTTGCAACCCCGATGTGGGCCTTGGGCCAAAAAGTTTGCCCGCCCCTGAATTAGTGGATACTCCTCTATTGGTAGAGAGTTGGAGTAGATAAAATGAATAGGACTTTTCCCTCTCTAAATTCTCTGATTTGCTGGATATCACAGAGGGAAAACCATATTTTAGCCTGGATTAAAACTCAGGGGAAATTGGCTCCCAGTCCTGTGTTGAGGCCACTATGCCATGCCTTTACTTACTAGCCAACTACTGTATACAGAGAGCTAGGCAGTCTACTGTTCCTCTTTGCTTTTACCAATTAAATGTATATAACATTTAAAAAAAAATAAAAGAATTGGAACCCATTTTCAAAATGTGATGGACCATAATGAGCCATGAAACATGAGCGAGAGAGACTGATCTTCCTCTGCTACTCTGACCTTGGAGAGATGAAAAGAGAAAAACAAGTGTTTTTCTCTTTTCAAGTAAATGACATGGACATCTCAGATGTTCTTTTTAGCATAATGCCTTTATATTCCCCATGTGGGGCAAATCTTTTGTCTGACTTCAGAAGCAAAATCTCATCAACTAACTCTTTTTTTTCCCCTTCAGCCTCTTTACAGTTTGCTTTTTGCCATGCCCATTACCTCACTGCAGACTGACAAAGCACTGTCTGGTATATCTGTGCTGCTTGTGCTAGAAACAAAAGCTCCAGCTACACTGGAAAAGGATCAGCCATCTGACAGAACAGAAATGCTGTGTACAAACTGACATGCCACTTGCAGTCTCTAGAACACCAAAAAGGTTGATTTTGATTGAAATTCCAAATATAGAGGACGATATATCTGTCCACACCATCTAAGCCTTTGCATGAATACCCATCAGAAAACAACTGTTGATTGAACAGATTAGCTCTATAATAAAAAAAATATATTTTTAAAACCTAATGCTTGGTCTGTTACCCATGCTCACTGTAGTCTTCACAAATCTTCATAAAGTCTATGGGAAATTACAATCTCTCCACATCTCAACAGAATTTTTGGAGGATAACCAGTCAAACATTCAGAAATGAAGGAAACAACTTTTGGTGAAAGCTACAGAGATCTACAGAGGCTATATTATTAGGGCCTCATACATCTGATGAGAAGAATCCAGGACTGCTAGTTAACGTTTTGCATGTTGACAGAAGAAAGGAAATTTCTACCTTAAAAAAAAAAAAAAGATTTCTCTTATTAGTCATTATTTTTATTTCAGTAGTTCCTAGAGGCCTCAACTGAGACCAGGGCCCTGTATAAACACAGAGTAAGGGACAATCCCGACTACAAAGATTTAAGGGTCAGATTTTGACCCTTCTTTACACCAATTAATATCTTACTCTGTTAGATGGGCTGTTGTATTAATTTCAATGGAATATATGGACCCAAAGAGTCAAACGTGTTAAAATGACCTTGTCAGAGATCTCCGCCTGCTTAGTACCATGGTAAACACATTATTACAAATCTGTTAAATCCTTGATTAAAGATACAGAGAAGAAGGAAACAGTTCAGCATTTGACATGTAAAGTAAGTAAGGCTTTTATTTTGATAACATCCCTTGCTCTCTTTCCTTTTAGCTGGAGAGAGTCTTTAGAAGGAAACCCCCCCATTTGGCAGTTTCTTAGATGGCATTAAAGATAGTAATAACTGTCCTTTTTTGGGGGGAGGAGGGAGGGAAAGAAATGAGCTGAGATGAACTGGAGCTGTGATTACTATTGTTGTTGAAGTCTGATCCAGTTTCCCAGAAGACAAAACAAGACAAATACACACAAAAGAGGAGAGAAAAGAATAGCAAATATAGAAAATGCAGCTTCTGTCTCTGGTTGACTTTCACTTGCAACCTCACTGATGGCAAAACACAGGTATGGCACTTAGTCTTATTAGCTTCTCTGAGACCTGGCGAACTCGTACCAGCACCAAGCTACTTAGAACATTGCTTTTAGTTTGCTCTCTTGGCACAGAGTTTCATCAATGTTGCAAAATATCCAGTCTTGGCTGCCTAAGGCAGACTCTTATTAGACAAGAAGAAAACAAGAGAGGGATACGAAGGAGAACAAAGTGAAGGAAAAGGACACACACACGGGGCAGGGATGACAAAATCTCACATCCCAGTTGATGGTTGGGATTTAGCCAGAGCCAGTGGAGGAGGTGACATCATCAGGATCCCTCTCTTTCTCTCTCTCTGACCCAGTCTGGTCAGGACATCTCTCAGGACCAGGGCAACTAAGACTGAACAGTGTCATCATAGATCCTGGGGTTCCAGGAGATGGCATGGGTGGCAGCCAGGATGGTGAAGCTCGCTCCTTCCTTGTCTTTCAGTCAGCCAACATCCACATCTGTCCGCAATCCCCCCTGCTCCCTGAAGTCTTTTCTTTTTAAGAACCCAAAAAGGAGTGTGGTGTGTGTGTGATGGAATAGCCCATCCCCTCATTATTTTGTTTACTAATTAGGCCTAATTCCCAACATACCAATATTGATCCACTGATTTTTGATCCTACACTTTTCTTGTTTGCCAGGCAGGATCCTTGAGTTATACTAGTAGGCCTCTTTGTTTGGACTAATTCAATCTGTCTGTCTTCCTTTTGCACCTTTCCCTATCAACATTTGTTGTTATAGCTTATTGTGACATTTTATAAACTTTCACTCACTTTTTACAGCTGAGCTCACAATTACAGTAAATTTGTAGTCCCAGTCATCACAACAGGAATCTTGTAACATTATATATCTACACTGGCTTTTTCTGACTGTATGTTATGTTTAAAATGGCATTCAGTATATTGATATGCTATTAAAGGTAATTTTTTAAATAAAAAGATATAAAAGAGGTTGTCTTTCTCTCACTCATGGTGAAGGACAGAATGGCTGAAAGATCACTTCCTGTTTTACTTAGCTTCCAAGACCTCAATTTAGGATTGTGTGTTTCTATTAAAACCATCACTGATACTAGAGAACCCACAAACATCTAAGGTAGAAAAGGCAGAGCACATCTTCAGGGAGAAACACCGAGAGGACAAGATTTTTAAAAATACGAAGCAAAAGTTAGGTTCTTATATCTGTAACTAGACACAGGTCTTATCGAGTCAACGGTCTGCCATTTTCAGCAACATGTCCAACACATGCCTATCAAAAGATGTGGTGTACCTCATCCAGTGCACTAAATTCCCCAATAAAAACTATGTGGGTGAAACCAGACAATCACTACGCTCTCAAATGAACCCACACAGAAAAACGATAAAAGATAAAAATACCACAGCACCCATGGGGGAACACTTTTCACAAAACGATCACTCCATATATGACCTCTCAGTCCTTGTCCTCAAAGGAAACCTACACAAAAGATGAGGCTAGAAGCTTAAATTCATAACTTTACTAGATACTAAAAATCTAAAGACACTGGATTTATGGCTTAGTACAACAATCTATAAGCCACCAATCTCCCTTTTTGTCTTATAAGTGCTGGAGTGTTAACAGGACACTTCACCTTGAATGGTCGCTTGAAATATGTGTTAACTATTTATGCTAAACAATCTGTTCCACCTTGTACTTAGCTGTGATGCTCTGAGTACTTTCCCAGACCTCAAGAAGAGCCCCGCGTAGCTTGAAAGCTTGTCTTTTTTACGAGCAGAAGTTGGTCCAATAAAAGATATGACCTCACCCACCCTGTTTCTCTAATTTTCAGCACACTAAGAAATTAAAGGAAACCTTTGTAAAGGCTATTCTTTTTGTCCTTCCAGTCAGAATTCCTCCTTGCCTTCCTTTCCTTTTACTGTTCTATCAAATTTGTTCTATCCACCTGCACCATTAATTTAAGATGTCTCATGCTTTTCTTTAAATCGCCATCCTTTCGTTTTGTTCCGCAGAAGTCGCATTTCCCCGCCTTTTTGGGGGGCTGCCCTTGACTTTCTATTTCCTTTACACCTCCTTTGATTTCTAGTTAGTTTGTTCCCCTCTTTTCCCTTTTTATTTGTTCTTTTAATTGCAATTGCTCAGACTTTGGAAATGGAAATGCATACTGCTATTTATCTCAAAAAGTGTTTGTAGCTATACCGGTTTTGAACACAGGCAAGATAGATAAAGGCAAACCTTTCACTGAATTAACAAATAAATAGTCATATACAAGCTTCTGATCCCTTTTTATATAGTACAACTTATTTGTTGATATTCATTTAGCTCAGTAACCTTAATTCTTTGTGTATTTAAATTTTCTGTACTGTACATATTTATCAGGATCACACAGAATGCCTTCATTTACATAGGTGGAATACCTCTGCACTCACAGATTTACTTCTGGGAGTTACACTGAAATGCTTGACAGTTATTTACTGAACTACTACATACATTGTAAAAATTCAACATATGAAAATAATGCCAGAACCAATACTGATCATAGACAATCTTGCTCACGCTAAATTCAACAACATAGCTACCATTGACTTCAGCTGGAATAAGATCAGGCTGTCTGAGTTAATTTGAGGAAGCAAACAAAGCAAAGATGCCACAACAAAACATTTTTGCGGGGTTTTATGTTTGCAAACAAAGGATATCAAATGCCAGTCTCATCCATTAATAGGTTTTTTTTCTTGCTCTTAATCTAAGGGCCCCAATAATTGCATTTGCAGAATGGGTTAAGAGGATGGAGCAATCTTACTGGTTGGCAGGAGTCCCAACCCCTGTAAGCATGCCACAAGATACACACAGGTCACATTGCTGAGGTATATTAAAATCCCAGTCACATTAAGTACTTTCTTGTTACTCCGAAGTATAAATTTATTATTGGTGGGTATAAGTGATACTTTTGGCATGTGTAGATAATCTGAGTTTTTAGCAATCAAAATATTCTTGTTATTAATAACACAAACCTATATGCAAGTTGAAAAATGTTAAAATGTCATTTTGATGAGAGGTGAAAATTAATACGGCTACTGTGGCAATAGCCATGGAATGTTTAGACCCCTATACAGTACCCTACACACAGACATTACAATTTTTTTCATTCAGTGTCATTGTGCTGTAAATTATTGTAGTTGGAAGATTCACTATTAAAAACTGGAAATCAGAGAGAATTGCTGTAGCTCACGAAAGCTTATGCTCAAATAAATTGGTTAGCCTCTAAGGTGCCACTAGTACTCCTTTTCTTTTTGCGAATACAGACTAACACGGCTGCTACTCTGAAAAGAGATTACTAATAGGATATGGACCCTTTAATCTATAGAAGAAAAGCAATAAGTGAAGGTGATCCCAAGTGGTTACCACATCAAGGTGGTTCGTGGCCATTTTGAAATAAACTGGTTATCCCAACCTAGTGCCTATCCAGTCCACGTCACAAAAACCAGTCCAACAACTAAAGAATTAGTGGCAGTCTCAGCAGAGAGGCCAAGGACTGGATGGTCAGGAAGCGTGAATTGCCTTCTCGGCTGCAGTCAGACTTGAGGCACCTATGATGGGCAGTGCAGTTGCTGCCAGTGGGATAGAGCTTCTACATAGGTGGGATCTGCAAGAGAGGTCTGGTGATCTTGGCAGTGAGAAGAGCTATGGGTACACAGCTGCCCCACACTGCAGAGATGGTCTGCGCACACCCAACTCTGCAGAAGCGTGCGGAGGACAGAAGGAGATATGGGTGCTCAGCAAGTTCAAGCAGAACCTCCCACAATTGTCAGCATCCTGAGCTCCACGAAGCAAAAGGATCAAACCTAGGGTGCCTGTTCTGTAGATAGAGGACTTCAGTAGCAAGGGCACCTTTCACAAAGAAAATTCACTGTAAACCTCCCCCCTTTAAAATCGGAATGATTACATTCTTCTAAATGTAAGGGTCTAACTTTCCTTGACACACATGCTTAGCCCTATTAGCATTAAGAGCATGTGTATTTAGGGAATGATCTGTCCAGTGGATTTTTAAAAATAAAGTGAGCATTAATAGTGGGAGTGGGCTATTTTTATTAAGCAGAAATATAAATCACAAAATATTTAAGAATAAAAGGTTAAGCAAGCCTCAGGAAACCTCTTTAGCGAAGCAGTGGCTTTGAGGCACATTGTTAAGCAAACAGCCACAATGTGTAACTGTGAAGCAACATGCCTCTGTTCAAGCTGTTGTATGTATCTTGATGAAGAGTGCAGTTTTGGAAAGCTTGCTATTTGTTATTCTATTTAACTCACTTGCATATGTTGAAGTGACTCCGAGCAGCCTTAGATACAGTATGGGTACTGTGCCTTTCACAACCTTTCCCCTCCTATTGACCAAACTCTCCATAGAATCTGTCTATGAGTACATGCAGCTTGAGATAAGATTGAGAGGGAAGACTGCAGGGAGCATGTCTCCTAAACAGCTCAGGTTGCTTCTCTGCTTCTCTCTCCTTTTTTCTGGGTCTGATAGCTATTTTGCAGAACAAGAAGATTCCTGGGCCATCTATTGAGGTGCAGTTGGTCACGCAGTGTTTTAATACATATGTAAGAAAATAATTTGTACTATCAAAAATTCTGTTTACCGCTAATAAAAAGCTAGTAACTAATAGCTATTTTATAAATATGTGTGACCTGGGTACTCATGTTTCTTATAAAAACTGCAAAAACATGCACCTTTAGCTATCAGTTCACAATCTTTCCCATTTCTACACTTGGCTCATCTCAGTCTCTTCTTTGCCGAACATGGGGCTAAGGGATATCTGAACATCATGGTATCACCTACAGCTGTATTGATTTTTATATTTTTCCACGCATACAGCATTTTATAAGCTCTCTTTTTAGCAGTATTTTCTTGGGTCTGCCTACCAGGATATTGTTATGGAAGCCCCACTCTTTATTTGCTGTTCTGGGACAAATTAGCATTCTTATACAAATTAACAAATAGATTTCTGTTTCATCACATAAAAAATTAGAGATGTTAGAGAATACCTGCAAAAGGATCTTATTCCCATCATGGTCTTCTGTTTGCCACCTGCCTTCACTGATTGGGCTACAAGGACTGGGCAAGAGAGGAACAAGCTGTCCAACATCTTCTACTCGGAATTCCAGCACCGCTGACTCTGTAGGGGTTGGAATCTGGCCCTTAGGAAGTCTTTTTAAAGAGAACTGAATGTCTATATCCATGTTAGAATAGACAGGAAAGACACAAAAATCTGCCTTTTTCTGACACACTGGTCTTTTCAGGATTAACTGGTACAGTTTCATAATGTCAACAAAGTTTTCATTCCTGCAGTATATGGCAAAGCGGATAATTTCTCTCCCATAATGCACTGGTCGGATGGCCCACAAAGGGGTCCCATGGGCCAAAGTGAAGAAGTCCTGACTACATGGCATGTAAGGGAGGAACTTGCCATGCACTCGTTCTGTATGGTGGTAATGCCAAGGTGCTCTCTGAAAGGTTTCATGGAGCTGTAAGATTGGTTCTTCTCCATATTCCTCTTGCAAAAACAGAATGACTGCAAGGGCTGGCTGAGAAACAGCAGCCTTACCAGACTTCCTGTGCTTCCTCGAGACCCGTCTTTCTGAGACCTGGAACAACTGGAGGTCTGGATGGATCCATGCTAACAGTTTATCAATGGCTTGCTGGAGAACTTTGGATTCACCAGGGTCTGTGATTATATGTATACTAACAAGGAAAGGGTCCTGATTGTCTTCCACAGAAAGTTCACCTGATAGTATAAAAAAAACAAAATCTGTATTAGGTTTTAAAAATTTAGTAATTCCTCGTATTGTGACGTGATTTATGTAGGTTTTGAAGGAGAAATACATTATTCAGTCAGTTACGTGATTTTTCTATATCAAGCTTGCCTACAATAGTCAGTAATATCTAGAGGTAAATATAGCCATAAATAAAAGAACCTAACAGAAAACAAACTAGTATTTATCAAGACAATATACTGCAATAATTATTATTTATACTACTCAAAATGGGCTAGGCACTGTACATTCCTGTGTAGAAAGAGACAGCCCCCTGCCAAAGAGTTTACAGTCTGAAAGGCAAAAAAACAAAGAATTGGGAGAAAGCAAAACAACAAACAAAATGGTCAGGATCAAAATGGATATCTGGCTTGTTCATTCCATGTTTTCGTTTTAATTTGTGCCACCTGGCTTTGTGCATGAAATTTACACGATGGAATTCTATTCTATCACCTTGCCATTAGTATTTCCCACCAAGTTAGAGTATTCAAGGGGCCTGAAGGCAAGTATCAGAAGATTGTATATGCGTAGTGAAGATATCTGCTTAGTAATAGCAAGTAGCACAAACATCATGGTATTCAAAAGCTGAACATCATTCAGGCAAAAATTACTTGTTACCCCTCAAATGCATGAGGGAATCTCTATGATGTAGTCCCTGAAATCTCCATGACTACAAAGAAGTAGGTTTGGCTAATACCAAGTGACAGCTGATTGGAGGTCAGTGGAGACATTGCCAATTTCGCTCTGTTGAAGCTGTGTGTGAAGAGAGGTGTATGTAAGCAGAGACCCCAGAGAGCTCAATAAATCACTTGGCTAATTTAGCTATTTAGTTGAACTTAGGGCTGTCAAGCAATTAAAAAAATTAATCACAATTAATCACATGATTAAAAAATTAAACGCGATTAATCGCTCTGTTAAACAATAGAATACCATCTATTTAAATTATTTTTGGATGTTTTCTACATTTTCAAATATATTTCAACTGCAACACAGAATACAAAGTGTATAGTGCTCACTTTATATTCATTTTTATAACAAATATTTGCAGTGTAGAAAACAAAAGAAATAGTATTTTTCAATTCACCTAATACAAGTACTGTAGTGCAATCTCTTTATCATGAAGGTCAAACTTACAAACGTAGAATTATGTACAAAAAAACTGCACTCAAAAACAAAACAATATAAAACTTTAGAGCCTACAAGTCCAATCAGTCTTACTTCTTGTTCAGCCAACCGCTCAGAAAACAAGTTTGTTTACATTTAGAGGAGATAATGTTGCCCATTTCTTGTTTACAATGTCACCTGAAAGCGAGAACAGGTGTTCGCATGGCACTGTTGTAGCCGGCGTCACAAGATGTTTACGTGCCAGATGCACTAAAGATTCATATGTTCCGTCATGCTTCAACCACCCTTCCAGAGGACATGCCTCCATGCTGATGACGAGTTCTGCTCGATAACTATCTAAAGCAGTGCGGACTGAAGCATGTTTATTTTCATGATCTAAGTCAAATGCCAACAGCAGAAAGTGATTCGGGTTCTGTAGTTTCTGCATCAGAGTGTTGCTCCTTTAAGACTTCTGAAAGCATGCTCCACACCTCATCCCTCTCAGATTTTGGAAGGCGCTTCTTGGGTCGAGTGCGGTAGCTATCTTTAGAAATTTCACATTGGTACCTTCTTTGCATTTTGTCAAATTTGCAGTGAAAGTGTTCTTGAAAAAGAACATGTGCTGGGTCATCATCCTAGATTGGTATAAACACGAAATATATGACAGAATGCGGGTAAAACAGAGCAGGAGACATACAATTCCCCCCCCAAGGAGTTCAGTCACAAATTTAATTAAACACATTTTTTTTTTTAACAAGCGTCATCAGCATGGAGGCATGTCCTCTGGAACGGTGGCCAAAGCATGAGGAGGCATATGAATCTTTAGTGCATCTGGCATGTAAATATATTGTGACACTGGCTACAACAGTGCCATGCAAACGCCTGTTCTCACTTTCAGGTGACGCTGTAATTAAGAAGTGGGCAGCATTATCTCCTGTAAATGTAAACAAACTTGTTTTTCTTAGCCAGGGGTGGGCGAACTGCGGCCTGCGGGCTGGATCCGGCCCATCAGGTCTTTGGATCCAGCCCGTGGGACTGCCCTCTGTGGTGCCGCAGGCCCCACACCACTCTCAGAAGTGGCTGGCACCATGTCCCTGTCGTCCCTATGGGGTAGAGGGCTCCGTGCATTGCCCTTGCCTCCACGCACCGCCCCCCGCAGCTCCCATTGGCCGGGAATGGGGAGGTACCTGGAGGCGTGGCAAGGGCAGTGCATGGAGCCCTGTGCCCCCCTGCTCTCCCAGGGGCTGAGCAGGGCGGTGGCTCTGGCCGCTTCCCAGAGTGGCACAGCTGGGGCCAGGCCAGGCATGCAGGGAGACTGCCCAGGCTCCAGCGTGCGCTGCTGCCACCCCAGAGCCACTTTAGGTAAGCAGCGTCGGGCCAGAGCCCGCACCCCGAACCCCTCCTGCACCCCACCCCCCAACTCCCTGCCCTGAGCCCCGTTGCACCCTGCACCCCTCCTGCACCTCTGCCCTGAGCCCCCTGCACTCCCCACCCCTCCTGCATCCAACTCCCTTTCCTGAGCCCCCTCATACACCCTGCACCCCTCCTCTGCCCCAATCCCTTGCCCTGAGCCCATTCCTGCACACTGCACCCCCTCCCACACCCTGCACTCCCTTCCGCACACCAACCCCCTGCCCCAGCCCTTCATACAATTTCCCCACCCAGATGTAGCCCTCGGCCCAAAAAGTTTGCCCACCCCTGGTCTTAGTGATTGGCTGAACAAGAAGTAGGACTGAGTGGACTTGTAGGCTCTAAAGTTTACATTGTTTTGTTTTTGAGTGCAGTTTTTTTGTACATAATTCTACATTTATAAGTTTGACTTTCATGATAAAGAGATCTCACTACAGTACTTGTATGAGGTGAATTGAAAAACACGTTCTTTTGTTTATCATTTTTACAGTGCAAATATTTGTAATAAAAACTATATAAAGTGAGCACTGTCCACTTTGTATTCTGTGTTGTAATTGAAATTGATATATTAGAAAATATAGAAAAACATCCAAAAATATTTAATACATTTCAATTGGTATTCTATTGTTTAACAGTGCAATTAAAACTGTGATTAATAATGATTAATATTTTTAATTGCAATTAATTTTTTTGAGTTTATCATATGAGCTAACTGCAATTACTTGACAACCCTAGTTGAAATGGTTCTCTTTATTTAGTACTCTGATATTGCCTACATGCATGAGACTGAAGTGGAGACATAATGCCTAAATATGGTAGATTGACCAAGGGTTCCTAAGCTTTTAATTGTGTGGACCACATTTTAATAGCAAGATTATCTTATGGACTGTCTCCCCTTCTATTGGCAACTGTGTGAACGCCTTCTCTCCAGACTGGCAACTGGTATGTACAGCATATACCAAACATGCATTAACCTACAGGAGATTTGGGCAAATCAAACTGATTATGAGAAATATAGTGGCAGCAAAGTTCTCATGTCTCTGTCATGAAATGGGTGATGAGAAGTGACTGTGCCAAGTGGTTAATGGAAGAGAACAACAACCTGCAGCAAATCAATCACTGGTCATAATGATGTCGAAGGGCTCTCCTGCAGAGAATACTGCACGTGCTATTGCTCCAAGGCATCTATTGCTGATGTCCCTCTACAGGCTAGGAACAGTGGCTTTGAAACAAGGAATGGGAATGGGGACAGGGGGGAATCTAATAAAACCAAAAAGAAAACCATGTGGATTAGTTATACAATCACACTTTTTTTAAGAGCGGAATGCAAGATGTTCAAATCTGTTCTCCCTCCATTTCCTTTGATAGCATCTATGTAACAAAGACTGTAACAAGGGACAGGCCTGATATTTATGCAAATAGATGGCTACAGCTTTGTAAGAAGCCTGGGCAGAAGGATGTGAAGCAAAGAGCTGCCATTCCTGTGGGCTGCTTACTTTGCATTAAAAAAAAAAAAATTCACTGAGCATGGCCTTTCTGCCCTCTTGTCGCTCAGCATGGTAGAGGGGTGCTGAATGGTCTAAAGCATTTTTCAAAAGCCAGGCTTTGTGAGAACCAGCATTGGCATTAGTATTCCAGAGCTATCACCAGATGTACCCGTCAGCACAAGACGCTAAAACAAACAGCCTCAGAGGACCACCAGAGTACAGCAGAAAGCCATCATTAGGAGCTAAAGCTACGAATACACCAGAGAAAATCATCTTTTGTTGTACTAGAAGAAACCATGAACTAAGCCAAAGCGGGAATGAGTGTAACTAATAAAAGCTGAAAGAGCTTCCATATCAACTTTACATTAGCAGGAACACTTCTACTGCAGTACTGGTCCTACCTTTTTCCTGCAAAAGACAGCCTTTTCATTAAGGTGTGAAAAATGTAAACAGGAATATGAAGAGAGGAGTTTGATGAAAACGCTCCTAAGCTGATTACATGGTGTGAACTGCTTCTGTGCTATTAGCAAGGCTTTCTACTTCAGCTTGCACTTATCAAGAAAGGGGCAGGGAAAGCGCCACCGCTTCTCAAGTTAGTGCAATTCAGTTTGCCCTCTGGCCAATTGTCATAGAAGCAAATTAAAGTCTCAAATAAATTTGTTAGTCTCTAAGGTGCCACAAGTACTCCTTTTCTTTTTGCAAATACAGACTAACACGGCTGCTACTCTGAAACCTGCATATATATTAGGCTCTCTGTGCAACTGATTAAACCCACCAACAACAAAATGCTGAAACATTTATTTGAACATAAACCGTACAGTTCTCACAACTGTTCTATTTTTGCCCCAGCAGACGGGAATTGTTTCTTTTTAGGGTGTCAGAAACATTAAAATTGCTAAAAGGGAAATATTATCAAGATTTAAATAATATTTATATATATTTTGACTTATCTGTTAACTTGTGTTACTACCATCAGCTGGAAGACTTAAAACTGAGCTATATTAGCAAACTGAGAGCCTGATCCCACAAGGACTGAGTGCCCTCAATGCCCATTAGCTTCAACGGGAGTTCAGGGTGCTCAGCATATTGCAGAACTGGATCCGGAATTTTTCTTTTTCCGCGTGTACAGCTTGATATTCTGTTGCTGTTTGCTTTGTTTAAACTACAGACGTTTATTTATTTCCTGGGCAGAGAAACCGGAGGTCTCATAATGGCAAGGCAGCAGTCCAATCTTCCCTATATTCTCTCATCAGATATTACAAGTATATCTGGTGAGGAATTTTCAACTGGAATAATTTTCCGACAGAAAATGCAGTTTCCACAAAAATCAAAAACTTTCTATAGAAAATTCTTGATTTTTCCGAAAATTCTTGATTTTTCCATCAGGAAAATTTAAATGAAATATTTCATTTGGGGTCGGTTCAACATGAATATGAATATTGTGTTGTTTGAACTGTCCAGTTTTTTCATTGAGACACTGGTCAATAAATCACTAAATTGCATTTTCCGATTAGCTTAGTTCTGGGCCCCATTCTCTCCTATGGGCTGGGCTCCCCGGAGAAGTATGCGTCCCATAAGGTGAAGTGTTCATTTCACTCATGCGAGTCAGGTGATTCTGGGTGCATTATGGGAGATGCATGCCAACCTGGGGAGCCTGGTATATAGCGGGAGAATGGGGGCAGGGGATCATGCCCCTGAATTACAAATCCCATAAGGCAACGTGCCACCTTAAGGAAATGGAGTTTAATGTTGAAATTACTTGAAACTGCGTTTTGGGAATGTTGACATGTTTCACTTGGATCAAAAATATTTCCAACACAAAATATTTTGGAATTTCGCTCCACAGGAAATTTTGTCTTTTCATCCCATTTTGGGACACAAACAAATCCTGACATGTTGAAATTTCCCCTCAGATGAAAATTCCAAGTTTTGCTCAACTCTAATTACAATGTTGACACTTCATTGGAGTGTTTCTTGAAAGATGTACAGTGAGGCACAGGAAGAAAAGTTATTTTATCAACAAATTGCATCATGTCTTGGATCGCTGTGAGAAAAGTAGTTAATGGTCATCTCTGGCCATGGCACTATGTTGTCCTTTGATAAATCAAACACTACTAATAAAACAAGCAAGAGGGAAATCACAGCAATAGATTCACCGGCTCCTCCTTCTCCAGGTTAGTGGCATCTGCCAAATGAAGTGAGAGCAGTGAGCAGTAATCTATTCCTCAACATACCCTACTTTGCATACTGCCTCCGTTTATTCCAAAGGATGCTTGGGAGCAATGAGAAGTGCCGGGGATGCTCACTACAGCCTGTATGACATGCAGTCTCTTCTGTCAGTCCTCCTCTCCACATCTCCACTAGCAGCAGCAGGTGATGATGCCAAGGTGGAATTTCATCTGTATGGGGCTGTATAGGCAATTCATAGCAATACAAGAGTTTTACATGCAGTTCAGGATGGACAGTCCACATCTGCAGAGCCTCCTATGACAGAGAATTGGTGTGCCTTCCTGTGGTCATTTCAGGATAAAATAAGGATGGTGAGTCAAAATGACACTGATATCTAACAAATCATGCCACTCATCTGCTGCTGGAGGTAAAAGATTTCTTCATGACCCATTAATGTGAGCTGGCAGATGACAGGCTGTGATAGTCCTTGGTGCACAGGTTTCAGTTAACACAGCAAAGTCAGCACTGTTACAAATCACACCTAACACCCACCTACGTATTGCTGTGCACATGATTGTCACTCAGGTAAAACATTCTCAACCCTGTTGTACTTCTGATGTTGGCAGGGGTGGAGTAATTGCAACTCCTGGGGTAAGCCACAACCTCAGATTCTGCTCACCAGGAGGTCCCTACTGCAGCCACATCTTCATGCTTCCAAGTTCTGGCCTTTTCCCTCAGTCTACACTGCTAAAGCTCTCAACTACGCTGTGACAAACCCTGCACTGTTAAGGAAGGGGTTAAAAAGCTGCTCTGGGCCCTCATGGTCCCACCTCAATACATCTGCAAAGCATGCATGGCTTCGCTGAGGCGCTCAAAAGGAGAACAGACCAGCTCAGTGTGGCGGCAGAAGGGGAGCTAATTTAGGGCTTGTCTACACTGGTGTCAAGGTTCCTCCCCCACTCTGAACTCTAGGGTACAGATGTGGGGACCTGCATGAAAAACCTCCTAAGCTTATCTTTACCAGCTTAGGTCAAAACTTCCCCAAGGTACAAAGTATTCCACCCGTGGTCCCTGGAATGGCCGCTACCACCACCAAACTAATACTGGTTACTGGGGAAGAGCTGTTTGGACGCGTCTTTCCCCCCAGAATACTTCCCAAAACCTTGCACCCCACTTCCTGGACAAGGTTTGGTAAAAAGCCTCACCAATTTGCCTAGGTGACTACAGACCCAGACCCTTGGATCTTAAGAACAATGAACAATCCTCCCAACACTTGCACCCCCCCTTTCCTGGGAAATGTTGGATAAAAAGCCTCACCAATTTGCATAGGTGACCACAGACCCAAACCCTTGGATCTGAGAACAATGAAAAAGCATTCAGTTTTCTTACAAGAAGACTTTTAATAGAAAATAGAAGTAAACAGAAATAAAGAAATCCCCCCTGTAAAATCAGGATGGTAGATATCTTACAGGGTAATTAGATTAAAAAACATAGAGAACCCCTCTAGGCAAAACCTTAAGTTACAAAAAAGATACACAGACAGAAATAGTTATTCTATTCAGCACAATTCTTTTCTCAGCCATTTAAAGAAATCATAATCTAACACATACCTAGCTAGATTACTTACTAAAAGTTCTAAGACTCCATTCCTGGTCTATCCCCGGTAAAGACCAGCATATAGACAGACACAGACCCTTTGTTTCTCTCCCTCCTCCCAGCTTTTGAAAGTATCTTGTCTCCTCATTGGTCATTTTGGTCAGGTGCCAGCGAGGTTACCTTTAGCTTCTTAACCCTTTACAGGTGAGAGGAGCTTTCCCCTGGCCAGGAGGGATTTCAAAGGGGTTTACCCTTCCCTTTATATTTATGACAACTGGCAAGTTTTGTCACCAAAAACTGGCTTTTGGTGACAAACCAGTGATAGCATACACACTACAATGTGACTTTTCTCAACAACAACAACAAAAACCACCTAGTTTTGGTGACAAAAAACTTTCACCCCTGCGAGACACTTTTGTCTTTTCCCCTCCCTTTATTGTTGCCAAACATGCAGTGTAGAGACCACAGGGTTTTTTTCCCTATTTTATTGGAGCTGAGGCAGGCGTACCATAGGGCGCGGGAGGCGAACCATCGCTCCAGTGCTGCAGCTAAGACCTATAAGGAGCTGAATGCTATCCTCGGTGGTGACTCCATCTCCATTGCCGATAGCCCCATGGATACTTCACAGGCAGGAGAAAGGGAGGGGGTAACCCAGAGGCTGAAGTTCTGGATGAAGAAATCGAGCTAGAAGAGGATGTGCTGCTCCCAGCAGGGTTGCCCGGTGGGGCAGGCAGCCAGGAACTTTTCTCCACTTCAGAAGTGCTCAGCGGGGAGCAGGAAGCAGATAAGATGCCGGGTAAGTTGCTGTGGCTTGTGTAGGGAATCAAAAAGTGGGAGGCAGGTAGTGTTTTCTGTGAGCTGGACATTGCCCTGTGTAGTTAATCTGCATGGCCAAGCAGGGTGTCGATGGACATTGAGACCTGCAAGGAATCCTCCAGAGAGAGGCTCTGGAAAGTTTCCAAGAGGTACTTGTTAATCTGCCACAGATTCCAAGAGATTGCAGCCTTGTTAGTTCCCCCATTGTAGGAAACTGTACCATGCCATTTAGCAATCACTGGAGCTGGGACCAAAGCGGCATATAGCTGAACTGCATATAGACCAGGGTGAAAGCTGCAAGCATTCAGCAGCTGTGCACTGGTTTCTCTGGTCACCCACAGCAGCGCGACGTCAGCCAGCAGGTTGGCCGCCTGTGAAAAAGTGTGGGATAATTTTAGAATGAGTTCCCTGCAAAGCTGTCCTGCAAGCCGTGACCTTTTTGTCCATATGCACAACGGCCTTCCCCCCACTCCCAAAACTCACCATGACTGGGGTGCTCGCGGAGCTGTGTGCCTGCCTAGAGTCTCAGAGAGAAAGTGATTTCTACTAGCAAAAGGCCATTTTTACTAAAATGTTTCAATCACTTGCTGGAACGTAACAATCCCTCTTCTGTTCAGCACAGACCTTGAGGAACACACCATGCACCCCTGAGGACTGGCTTCAGCAGATAAGAAAGAACCCGAGGCGCAGCAAAGAAGACGTGTTCCGGGAGGCGCTGCAGTGCGATGAGAGACAGACCAGGGCACGGAAAGAGTGCTGGAAAGCTGAAAGGCAGGTCAGAAAGGAGAGTGCTGCTTTTGCTAGGCAAGCGACAGAGCGGATGATAAAAGTGATGGAGGATCAGACGGAGATGCTCAAGTCTTTGATACAGCTGCAGACTGAGCAGATCTGTGATCAATCTTCCACTGCAGCACGTGCAGATGCACAATTCTTTGCCAACCCCACCCCACCCTCTATGCCCAGACCTTCCTTTTCACTTCACAGCCCTCCTGAGCCTCCCCATCACTCCACCCCCTCTCACAGCTCGCACAGTGATTGCTGGAGTTACACACACAGTTATGAGGTTTTATCCTTTTTAACAATAAATGAAGGCTAAGGTATTTAACGGCACAGCGTTTTTATTCTGTGTTCTACAAAAGCGTATAGCAATCAATTCACTCTCGGGAACGGGCTTCTAAAGCATTGTGTTGCATGGATCTTGGGCCCCAAAACTGTACACGGATGCACCAGGAAAGCAACTCCATAGCACGTGTAACTGCCCCTCATTGTCAAAGTGGTTCCTCAAAGCCTTTCTGATGTTAATAGCAGCCCTCTGGGCTCCTCTGACAGCCCTAGCATCTGGCTGTTCAAATGTGCAGCCAAGCGCTCTGCCTCAGTGCTCCACACCTGAGCAAATATTTCACCCTTAGATTCACACAGATTATGCAAAGTGCAGCACGTGGCTATGACCACAGGAATATTATCCTTGGTAAGGTCTAGCCTGCCATTGAAACACCTCCAGTGAGGTTTCAAATGGCCAAAGGCACATTCGACTACCATGGGGTACCCGCTCAGCCTGTTAAAACGCTCCTTGCTGCTGTCCAGATGACCTGTGTAAGGTTTCATGAGCCAGGGCTCTAAGGGGTAAGCTGGGTCTCCCAGGATTACTATGGGCATTTCCACATCCCCCACTGTGAACTTGTGGTCTGGAAAGAAAGTCCCTGCCTGCAGCTTTCTGTACAGGCCACTGTTCCTGAAGATGCGTGCATCATGCACCTTTCCAGACCAGCTTGCATTGATGTCCGTGAAACACCATCGGTGATCCATAAGCACCTGCAACACCATGGAGAGGTATCCCTTCCTATTGATGTATTCAGAGGCAAGGTGGTCTGGTGCTAAAATTGGAACGTGTGTGCCATTAATCGCCCCACCACAGTTAGAGAAACCTTATCTTTAAGGCCATTCACAACTGAACTCTTCCCTACATATCCATTTTTCTATCGCATCTTGTCATGTTCTCTCCCTTCCTCTTCCGTTCTGCCAACAATGCCAGCCTTGACTGCCCAATCGATTGCTTCACCAGCTAACACCATCACACTTCCTTTCATGGCATGCATTCTGTGAGGAACACCATTCCCGAGCTAAGGGCTACCCCACCTTCGTTCAAATCCCTCCAGTTCCACTTCTCCTGTCATTCCTTTGATAAATTGCTCACAATTGCAAGCCAGGGAGCCAGTAGGGATTGTCCAGATCATTATATCTATTAAAAGAAAACAAAAACAAACCAACAACCCAAACTCAATCTTCAAATTGTGTGCATAGGTCTCCTATTATTATCCAGGGTTCAAAAAAGAACTAGATAAATTCATAGGAGGATAGGTCCAACAATAGCTATTAGCCAGGATGGTGTCCCTAGCCTCTGTTTGCCAGAAGCTGGGAATGGGCGACAGGGGATGGATCACTTGATGATTGCCTATTCTGTTCATTCCCACTGGGACACCTGGCACTGGCCACTGTTGGAAGACAGGATACTGGGCTAGATGAACCATTGGTCTGATCCAGTATGGCCATTCTTATGTTCTTATCCTCATCTTTTTCCCCCCCCACTCCCTGTTACACCCTCTTGTTGCATCTTTTCTTTACAATCTAAGTTAACTCCACAGGGCAAGAACTACATTTTATTTGGTGTCTGGATAGCACAATGAAGCTCTGACCGTCACTGAGGCCTCTGGGGCCTACTGTAGTAGGAATAAAAACTAATAATAAAAATAAGGATTGGGGGCTTGTGCTCTTGCACTGTGGCAGAAGGTGAGCAGTCAAAATATTTTGTAGCCCCCAGTACACACCTCCTTGTGAAGGTGCTTCCAGCTCCCTCTCCTCCTGATGCAGGGTCAAGGACTCTTTGTCTGCACTGTGACCTCCTCCTTCAGTTCTTACTCCTGAGACTATGAGCTCGCCCACTCCCCAGTGCCACAAATCACCATCCTCAAGCCTGCTGCTCTCCTGACACAGACAGCCACACCTCCTTGGTTATCCTCCACGACTATATGCTGCTGCTGCACTCTGTACTGCCAACCATGAGTATTAGAAATAATAATGAGTCAAGTCCCCAAAATTATGAGATTGGCTTAAAATCATGAGATTAAAATAAATACATAAATATGGGTTATTTTTATTTGTCTCCTTGTTTTTGATCCTTTAGGGTGCAAAGGAGGTACAAGAATGAGGGCTAGAAATTTAATTTAAAAAAAACAAACAAACCAGAGGATCCTCACAAGGCTCCAGCAGCTGGGGCTTTAAGAAAAATAACAATTATTTCAAAATTCACAGTAGCAACACTACCTCTGAGGTAACACTTTGCTTCCCCATGCACCATTATGCTTATGCTACCTATTGGCTTTGGGCTGAACTTCAGGGTAATGGTTCTCAAGGTGTTTTGATAAACTTATGGTACTCATCTTCTGCTCACCTCTTGCTCAGACTTGGAGGAGGCACAGCATGTTGTGCATGTGCATGCATACCCGTTTATTCTATATAACAAACCCAAATTTGGGACATGTTTCATTCTGACTGGTGACCCTAATTTTCCAACCTCCTATACATCCCCATCCCTCCCTCCACAGTTCATTTCTGTCTGTGCTGGACACACACCAACAGTGAACTGCAAAATTAAAGAACTCCCAGATAGTGTTTACAATTTCACAAAGAACCCCCATCAATGGGAGGTTGATGGGATTCTGAGTTTCTGCGGGCGTTACGTGTTTACAGTTCAAAGCTTGCAAATCAGTCTGGTGCAAAAATTAATGGAAAGCTATGTAAACTGGAATTATGACACTAAGCACAGGGGATTAGTAATGGGATTTAGAGCCTTTCACCCCTAGACTGCTGGTGTGAATCCCCCCAAAGTCAGTAATGACTGAAGTTTGTTAAAATGTGAGGATGGTTTAGGAGTCTCTGCCCAAATTCCCATTGCATAACTGCCCATTTCACAAAACTGAGAAATCAAAAAAACACAGAACCCCTCTCTCCTAACAGATGTCAGAGCTTCATGTCCAGGTTCCATAACCACAGGGTGGCCTCTACATCAAGACACGCTAGATATTTTAGATTGTCCTCCAGATGTTGGGTTGGATGCTCTTTCACCACATGATTTACTGTCTGCTATGCTTCTCCACAGTCACAGAATGGGGAGGAAACCAGACCTAGCTACTGCACGCTTGTGGTAACTCTGGTTCAGCCAGCAAGTAACCTATTGAGTCTAGTCCAGGATCTACAATCAAGTGGAGGCAGGTGCAGCAATGGACTCCTGAATTTACTTAGCGTGTTAGACTCTCTTTCCTACTGATGCTTCTAAGGGCGTAATTTTTGGCTACCTGGTGATACTGATCGTCCGTGCATGGTGAAGGATCAGCAGCTCTTTTGTCCAAGAGTGCATGAGCTGCCATAACAAAGGGGACCCGAGAGCGTCATATCCCAGGCCACAGGAATGAGATTCATCCTCTGAATATATCTGAGATTGGGGCACTAGTCAACTGGAGACGTAATAGGCTGTTTTCATCTGTCACAGCTCTCCAAGCAGACCGAACAGTAACAACATCTCACTGACAGTCTGGCAGAGCTCTATGTGCTAGCACATACAGACCGCAGGTTTGTGTGTAGTTCGAACAGCCACTAATGACATGAGTGGCCAAACTCAGCTCTGTGTCGACAAGCTGAATGTGGAGGCTGCAGCCCCAGACTGCAAAACAGTATGCAGCTGGAGCAAACACCAGTGCCAATACAGAAGTATGAAAGACCACAGGGTCTGCTCCCCAGGAGGTTCCCAATAGTTTTCATATCAAGGTGGTATGAAAAGAGATCTTCATTTTCCGGTGTTCCAGGTGAGGCCGTTTGCCAGGCTATGGTGGAGTGACAACTGGATGGAATGGCAGTGGCCACCCTTGGACATGGATCAAGATTGGTTGACTGGCAAAATAACTGCTTAGAAGACAAGTAATTGCCACTATCACAACCTGCTCTAATTGGCAACTTTGTTAGCAGTCTTCCCATAAAAACCACGAATTGACTCTCTCTCTTTCTCTCCATCTGGATACTCAAATGAACTCATTACCTGTGGGCAGTTCCCATGTGAGAGCTGAATGTGACAGCTGAGGTAAACTGGAGAAGCTTGGGAAACTTGCCCTGCCACCCCTCATACTATACCTGTTCTGTGGAGAAATAGGGGAGCTGTCAATTCAGCATCCTTCATAAGCACTGCAGTAACACAAATGAAAAGAGAGACGGAGTACTCAAACAGATCCTGTTTCTGCAACCTTTTTCACACTGGTGAACAGTGTGTTCAACGGGACTACTTGTATGAGTAATTCCACATCAACATGAGTAACAGTAGAACAATGAGGCCTTAAAATAGCAGCTTGTCTTGCTTCTGAAGTTAAAGGTTTAGCAAAAATGTAGAGAAGTCTTAATTAAGTAGTAATTTATAATTAGTATATTTGTTTTGATTATTAGGTAACATATTTAGTTTACAATTGACTAGGGTTGCATCATTTTTAGTGGGGAATAAAAAAAGCTGAAAGACAATGAAGTCTGGATTCTCACCAACTCCAGAATTCCACTTTAGAAGATTTAAGATTTGCAAAAATGTAAGTCCCTTCCAGTCATAAAATTTTTCAAAATAAAAATATGAATTGCTATACTTGGCAGAAACCCAGGTTACTGATCTTTGTTATATTTCAGTTCTCTATTCCAAGTTCGCAAGGTGTACTAATTCAGCAAAAAAATCCATTAATAATCTCTCAATAAATTCAAAACTGTACGATTTGTATGAGCTTTCAAAATGCATCCAAAGAGTTAATCAGTCTTTTCACTCTTTCCTTCAATGGTTTGATTTAATATATGTATGTACTTTACTAAAATCTGGTTCACAAGTGAAACAGAGTTTTTCAAAAGTATGATTAAAAAAAGGGTAGAAAGTACATTGCCTTTTAAAAAATAGTTTGGAGCTGTGCACACTTACACTATTGCTCAATTTGGCCCAAGAGCTAACTCTGTACACTACATAATATCATCTAATTGGCTAAGACATGGTCATATGCTATAAAATATGTTTGTGGTAATGCCTGCACAGGTAATCAATAGTTTGTGTACAAAAAACAACAAACTTCTTAGAAGTAGTAATAATGGAAAACTATTCTGGGGCACATAAACCTTTCAGGTAATAGGACTGTGCCATGAAATAGACACATACACACCTTAGCTGATGGGAAAGGAAAGCAGTAAGAGAAAGCATGCTTTGTGACTGAAGGTCTAATTCTCAGCCCTCCAGTCGAGTCTCACACACAGTCTGTATGTGAAACAAATCAGACCCTTTCCAGGGTATAGAGTTCAGCTGGACCTATCCCAGTACCCCGCCATTGGTATCTCTGTAGCTCTCCCCAGGCTCAGTCTAAGCAATCCTGACCCTGGAATGGGGATGTACCCCCGGGGGCTTCCTCCCGGGAGACACACTCTTTACCTGCTCTGGGCCCACTAAACCATCCAATCCCCTTCCTGGGGTGTTTCACAGTTCAGTAATCAGCCCCTTCTCTGGGCCTTCTCAACTCCCTTCCTCAGGACTTAAGCCACTTTCCTAGTGGCTGATATGGGGGGGGACCCAGAGCCACCCACTACTCCAGGCCACAGCACAGGGACCTTATGAATGGCAGCTACGTGCTGCTGCATTCCCCGTAACTAGCCACCATGCTGCTACCATTGCCTGGGCCACTTCCCCGCGGCCCCAGCACCTTCACAAATGTTTTACCCTTACCATAGGGCTGAAGTCTTTTACTCCGGCCCAACAGCCAGCCAGAAGCGCTCTCTTGCTCCCCCGGTCCCTGCCAGCAACTGATCTGTCCGTGGTCCTGCCAGTCCTTCCGCCAGCCAGGAAAACAATGGTCATTCCTCCAGCTCCAGTCACCAGCTGACTGACTCCTCTGGCCTTGCTGCGCCTTGTATGTGAGCCTGCTGGGCCCTGAATGGCTGCTCTCTGCAGCCTCTCTCATTGGTGCTTCCCCCGCAGCTAGTCTAAGCAGCCTGGAGAACTTCTCTACTGCTCCTTTCTGGGGCAGGGTGTGGTAGGATCCTGAGGCCTCCAGCTATGGGCCTAATACTCCCTCTCTTACAGGGGCAATCTAAAAAAACGTACATGTTTATCACGTACACTAATTCCATTTCAGCTAATGTCCCATGTGACAATTCAAAACAGAAAGGCTCTCCTGGTTTACAAAGTGAAGTTATTTTATGACTTAGTTCCTAAAAGACTCTAGTTGCTGTACTGGAAACAGTTGATGAATATAAATATACACTCTATGCAATTTGCAAGCATTATTCTTTAAAAGCTAGTAATACACTTTTTAAAAATTGAATATTACATTTCTAAAATAAGCATTAATTCAGCTATTAATTTAAATCTTTTTTCCTGTTCCCATTCAAGAATGGATAATTTATTTTAAAAATGTTTAAAATGCAAACTGGTTCTGAGACTCTAAAAAAAAGTCTTGCTCTCAGAAACAGAATGACAAAATGAGGGAAGCTGGCTAATACAGATTGAATACACAGAATATTTAAATAAAATGAAATCCCACATTGCTTAACATAAACTCTGTTTTTAATGGTGGTGGTGCTGAATACATTTACTTCATCATCTATTAGAATCAAGGCATTTTAAACCGTTATTGCATTTTTTAAATTCATTTTTAAATCAATTAAGTTAGACCAAATAACCCAGATACAACAAAGTGCAAGGAAAGAAATGGATAAGTTAGCAGCTAAAATTTGTTTATATCTCAATTATACACTATTACTTCACTGTGTCTCAGTTACCTCCTCCATAAAAAACCCAGAGGAACAAGGATACTTGCTATAAGGATTAGTCTTGGTTAAATTAGTTTGTAAAATGCTACATACATACCAATTATTTTTCCCAAACCCTAAAACTGTAAGTAAATTCTAGATGTCCTCAAAATGGTGTAACACAAGAGAAATCCTTAAAAGACAGTAAAAAAAAATCTCTTAATAGCAATAGCTATTTTTGATAGCATGGAAAGTATTAAATTACAAGGCAGCCAAAGTTAGTTAAGAATTCTGTAAGGGTCTGAGAAATCTGATAAATATATAACCTGAAAGGGCAGAATGGTAAATAATTTACTTCAGAGATACATTTTTACACGCAGTTCAGGATGGACATTCTATATCTGCAGAGTGGCGCACATGATAGAGAATCTGTGTGCCTTCCAATGGTCATTTCAGGATAAAATAAATGTGGTAAATTGAAATGAGATTGATATGTAACAAATCATGCCACTTATTTGCCTGATGGAAATAAAAGATTTCTCCACGGTCCATTAATACGAGCAGGCAAATGACAAGGTGACATTGTCCTTGGTGCACAGCAATGTTAAAAATCTTATTGACTGCCCTTCTACAGGGAAAGAAGAATGCAAGTGGAAATAATAGAATTATTTATTTGTTATGGGACTAAGATTGAATTGATACATTGGTAGGTGACATAAGTGCTTTCTCTGACCTAATTAATTTATCCTTTTAAACAACAATAAAAACATTGTACCGTCCCTTTAGAGACAAATCAAAGCTTCTACATACACCTGTCACCTGCAAAGAAGTGTATGGCCTGATTTCAGCAGTTCTGAACATTCAGAAATCCCACTGAAGTCAATTGATGCTGCAGAAGTTTAGCACCTTAAAAAAAATCACTCACGAAAGTCCAAAATCCTTGCCTTTAGCATGTTGGTAACTGGGCAAATATATTATAAAGCTCTTAGAAATTACACATGAAAAAAAGACTTATTCAAGTCCATTCACCTGCAAGGGCAAACTATGCTCCCAACAGAAAATGTATCAGGTATTAAACTACTACTGCTACTTGCGTATTCTAACTGTGTGTCATTTTATATACCTTGTACATACCCACATGAAGACAATTTATTGGAGCAAACAGGATTTGACACACGCCTACCTAGTGCTCACTTGGAAAAAAAGGTGTATTCTTAACTCAAGTTAGAAAACTTGAGGTAAAATCCTAGTGATAACAAGGCAGTTTGTAGTTTTCACAAGTTAGCAGGCCAAATTAAATCCTAGGCTCCCAACAGCCTTTAACTAGATTTGCTAGTTCGCACGGAAACTACAAGCTGCCTTGTCTTCACTAGGATTTTACCTTGAATTATTTAACTCAAGTTAAGAACATACTGTTTATTCCTAATGAATACACTACCATATAGGTCAACCCACAGAATACAGCAGGAGAGAGAAAGAATGGTACTACAGTGATGAGTGCAACAGAAAAGCTTGTAAGTAATGAGCTCGTCAGATTAGAATAAGAATTTATACTACCTATGTAACTCAAGCCTGTCCCATACCCCTCATCCTCCTCAGCTCATATCTTCTTCTAAATAAGAAATTACTAAAGAGAAATTAATGTAAGACCTGCAGAATACTGATTTCTATTTGTGTATAGGTGCTCAGGTCAGTGGAATACTTCAGAACATTTACTCCAATCAAGCACAGTGTAAAAAGTAATACTGATCTACTTGGAGAACATGCATTTACATGTGGGTTCTGCTCTCTTGATGCACGGAGTGTGATGCATGTACATCACATACATATGGGAAAACTAAATATTTCTCTCTTTAATGTAGACTTCAATACTACTTTGGGAAACTAACTTCAGAAATCTAGCATTTTCAAACACTGGACTAACTTAATGGAAACTGTCTTAAGAACCTCTATTTTCAGAGATCTTCTGTCATTGGCACAGAATAGCAAGCAGCTCTGCCCACTTTATTCTAAATAGTGCATGTGGGTCAGCAGTTAGCATGGGACCAGGTTACCCTTCCTTGCTTCATTCCTTGGCTTTAACCATTTTGACAGATGTCACAAGCTTTTAAAATCATTTTCAGCATCATTTCAGCTGAGCTTGGATTTTCAAGGAAGACCTTTTCTGTAACCCTTAATTCAATGACAAATCTTTCTACCTACTTACTTGCAGTATTTTGGAAGCTGCAGCAATGATACTGTCATATAAGAAAACATAAACCAGGAGACTTAAATATATAATTTTCTTCTGCAAGACATTTTTAGCATCTTTCTTGCTATAACATTAGAGTGCCATTTAGTACCTTTACTGTAGTTAGGGGTTTATTGAGGTTTCCTACAAGCCAAATTTTGATTGTTGGCGAGGAAGAGAAGCAATTTGCTTACTTGTTTTTGGATTTACAGCATGGGTCCTCAGTGCAGTCGCTGCAAAAAAAATACAGGGGGTGGGTCACAGTCAGCCTTCCATTCTTTATGGTTAGATGGGAGGGGAGCCTCACCAGCATTTTGTCTGTTGTGACATGACATTAGGGTATGGAAAACCCTCATTGAGGACCACTCATTTAGAGATCAGATATAGAACTTGTGATGCTCTCTCTGGGTGCTCAGGGCTCATTACTCCCCTATCTCCAGTGAGAGGAACACTTGCTGATACTTAACTGGGTGTCAGCTCCCTGACACCACTAGTCTGTTAGCCACGCAAACAATCTCCTCCGGGCTCTGCCAACCTTTACGTTGCCCTGCAGGATAACAACAGGTGTGCCACAGCTCCCAATCCCCTCTGAGAGCATCCCCTACCATGGCCAGCCCTTACCCACTGGACAGTCACAGAAATTACAAGAGAAGCTGTCCCCACAGGAACAGTGCACACACCTTGTTTGATTCAATTGAGGCTCATATATATAACATCACAGCACTGAGATACATTTATAGTGAAAACAATGATAAAAGTATTATCAAGAGCTAAGTCTTAAGAGACAGTGAATAAGGATAATGGAAACAGAAATGAAAATATATAGAACAAAATCATAAAACACAAAGCTGGGTCTACACTAATCAATGGTTACCTCTCCTATATAATAAAGGAGTTTTCCCCCAAGGATTCAGTCTTTTGCAGAGCTCGCTGGTTTTCTGGCAAACCAGGATCCAAGCATTCATGCAACACCCCTGCTGCTCAGGCCTCCTTGCATTCTACTTATATTCTTCAAAGTTCACACCTGCCCCACAACCAGGGTATAGTCTCCAGTGTTTTCGCATCCCCCTGTTTACTTTGTATGCAGATTTGGCTTCCATTGTGTTGGCTCAGAACTAGGGTTGATGATTAATCATAATTAACTCATGAGATTAATTAAAAAAATAATCACAAGAAATCGCACTGTTAATAGAATACCAATTGACATTTATTAGATATTTTTGGATGTTTTTCTACATTTTCAAATATATTGATTTCTATTACAACACAATACAAAGTGTACAGTGCTCACTTTATATTATTTTTATTACAAATATTTGCACTATAAAAATGGCAAACAAATAGTATTTTTCAATGCACCTCGTACAAGCACTGTAGTGCAATCTCTTTATTGTGAAAGTGAAACATACAAATGTAGATTTTTTTTGTTACAGAACTGCACTCAAAAACAAAACAATGTAAAACTTTAGAACCTACAAGTCCACTCACTCCTACTTCTTGTTCAGCCAATTGCTAAGACAAACAAGTTTGTTTTACATATACGGGAAATACTACTGCCTGCTTCTTTTTTACGTCACCTGAAAGTAAGAACAGGCATTTGCATGACACTTTTGTAGCCACATTGCAAGGTATTTATGTGCCAGATATGCTAAAACATTCGTATGCCCCTTCATTCTTTGGCTACCATTCCAGAGGACATGCTTCCATGCTGATGATGCTCGTTAAAAAATAACGCGTTAATTAAATTTGTTACTGAACTCCTTGGAGGAGAATTGTATGTCTCTTGTTCTGTTTTACCTACATTCTGCCATATATCTCATGTTATAGCAGTCTTGGATGATGACCCAGAACATGTTCATTTTAAGAACACTTTCACAGCAAATTTGACAAAACACAAAGAAGGTACCAATGAGAGAGTTCTAAAGATAGCTACAGCACTCAACCCAAGGTTTAAGAATCTGAAGTGCCATCCAAAATCTGAGAGGGATGAGGAGTGGAGCATGATTTCAGAAGCCTTAAAAGAGCAACACTCAGATGCGGAAACTACAGAACCCAAACCAGCAAAAAAGAAAATCAACCTTTTGCTGGTGGCATCTGACGCAGATGACAAAAATGAACATGTGTGGGTTCTCTCTGCTTTGGAGCGTTATCAAGCAGAACCCATCATCAGCATGGACACATAACCTCTGGAATAGTGGTTAAAGCATTAAGGGACATATGGATCTTTAGCACATCTGGCATGTAAATATCTTGCAACGCTGGCGACAACAGTGCCATGCAAACACCTGTTCTCACTTTCAGGTGAGATTGTAAACAAGAAGCGGGCTGTATTATCTCCTGAAAATTTTAACCAAACTTGTTTGTCTGAGCGATTGGTTGAAGGAGGACTGAGTGGACTTGTAGGCTCTAAAGTTTTACATTGTTTCATTTTTGAATGCAGTTTTTTTTGTACATAATTCTACATTTGTAAGTTCAACTGTCAAGATAAAGAGATTGCACTAAAGTACTTGTGAATTAAAAAATGCTATTTCTTTTTGTTTTTTACAGTGCAAATATTTGTAATCAAAATAAATATAAATATAAAATGAGCACTGTACACATTGTATTCTGTGTTGTAATTTAAATCAATATATTTGAAAATGTAGAAAACATCCAAAAATATTTAAATAAATGGTATTCTATTATTGTTTAACAGTGTGATGAATTGCAATTAATTTTTTTTATTGTGCGATTAATCGCAATTAATTTTTTTAATCACTTGACAGCCCTACTCACTACGCTTAATTTACATAGCCAACAGCAAGACAGGTGAATCAATTTTCTTTGTCTGGCAAAACCTGTTTGACAACCCTACCTAGGACACACTCTCTAAAACTTATTTTCAATACATACACACAACTCCTTAAATATCATTCAGACATACATCTCACAACAATTATGATCTTTGGCATGACATAAGCTTTTATTAGATACCTCACTTGACCCTCTCTGGATAAATTATTATGAAAGAAATGTATTCAGTGTAGTGAGTTTGTCATCACTGTCAAGAGTTACTGTTACAGAACAGTGATCCCTTTGCCTGTTGGCACTGAGGGGTTCTTACGGTCACACAATTATCAAGGTATGAGACATTTAAACAAAACATTGGTGTTTTTCATAGCCACGTGTTTAACTTTAAGCAAGTGAATACAGCATGTACTTAAACTCTTTGCTCAAGCAGGGACTTTGTTCTTATCTTAGAAAAGTCAGAGATAGAGCTTTGAATTGAACCTAAACTGCCTACATCCCATGCTACAGCCTTAACTACAAAGCCATCATTCCTCTATGACCTGGGGCAGTCACTTCATGTGTCCATGCCTCAATTCTTTCCTCTCACCCATTGTCTGTCTTGTCTAGTTAGATCATAAGTTTTTTGGGACGTGACTGTCTTTAATTGTTTTTGTACATGCAGATATTTCATCTCTAATTCCCAGGCGTCTATACTACCACACACAATGACATATCTCAGGGTCCCTAGCACAATGGCAACTCATTTTGGTTGGGGACTCTAGAGGTTTGTAATACAAATAATCAATACCACCACCACGATAGCTTAGGAGATGTTTCCAGGCATTCTATGCCCAGCAATGGTGACATATGCAGATTTCCATGCTGTATATGACAGACAGGGCTCCACTCACATCCTCTGATGATTGGGAAGGGTCAACAGGAAGGATGCCGGAGCCAGTGGGTGAGATCTGCTGCTGCTGGGAGTAAAAGAGGTGGAGAGCTTGCAGGCTGCGCATGGTCAGAAACCACAGTCAAACCTGGAGGAAGTTGGGATGGCAAATCAAGAGATGGCAGCTGGGACGGCAAATCAAGGGCTGAGTTGAAACGAGTGACACTGACTTTGCTTGAGGCAGTGGAGCCAAAACTAGACACTTTCTTCTTGTATTCAACCATCAGTTCTTCCACTTCAAGCCTGGTGGAATCTGATGAGCAGAAACATGGTTTTAGCATAGCTGCATACTGCTAGTGGGTGAGAGCAATGACAATGCTGTTCGTCACACAGCCCGTGAGAGGTTACAGTGCCCTTTACCCCTAGCAGTATGTTACAGGCCAGGATAGAGGTGAAGAAGATACCCTCCTCACATTTTCCACAGAGTTGAACCTTCACTCTCAGCCTTTTACTGCAACTTTTTAAACATATTGTCTGAGTTTTTAATGTTGACAGAGGCTGCAGACTGACTTCCAGATTACTTGGTTCCAATTTCCTGTCCCCACATCCTATTTAATTAGTCTTCTTTTTATAGTAACAACTTCCAGAAATGCATCATGCTAATATAAAGCCCACTATGAAATTATTTTTACAAGAGTATTTAGCAGAGCCTCTCACTAGCAATTCTTAAAAGATCTGTGGAAAAACGAAAAACAATATGGAAAGATTTCTGCTTATTGTAGAAAAAGGAGGGTGAAATCTGCAGAGATTTCTTCGTTTGCAGCAGGAAAAGAAATCCATAACAAAGCTATTCCTTTACATGTCTGCTGAGATATCAGAGTAAATACATATGTAATACAGAATTTAATGCATTTGACAGCTGGTTTGAACTAACTGAACTTGCAGTGGGCAGCTATCTTAGGAAGGTTATTTTTGTGACATGGGTCTTTAAAGGCTAAGTCAAAACCATGCCCCAGCTTGGTTTTCATTACTGTTAGCAGTTACGAAGCAGTTAGTGAAGGCAGCCAGGCTCTCTCTGTATGTTATCATTTCTGTTTGCCTATAAATACATGCACTACTGCAGCTCCTCGAGCCTGTCACTACACTGTAGGTTATCTCTGCAACCAGAAGGGCTAAAGCTTTGTCTTTTAGTGAAAAGATCTAATTCTGGAGAATACACAGAAATGTGCACAGATTTTGCTGTGCTGTATATTTATACGCTTTGCCTCAATGTAATGCAAACTCGAAGAAATTAGAGGTGAAAGAACTTGTGAGGACAGTGACTCCATCCTCCAATAAGTAAAGGGCATAGTTCTCAGATACTAAACTGATCCTACACTTTCCTTTCCAAAAGGCCTCCTTTTCTCTCCACTTTTTCTTTTGGCAATGGATGCAGAAAAGAATAGAATTTCTGTCAGCTGGCAATATAAAAACCATCTGGTCTCACCTATCAAAGTGAAGGGGAGAAAGGGCAGGCAGAGAAAGAGACAAAATTGGAGGGCAGAATAGAAAAACTGTGCTTGCATGTGAATCATTAAAAAAAAACAACCTCTCTTTTCTAACTAGTGGTGTGGGCGTGTCCTACCTGGAAGATTGGAGCCACAAGGAGGCCTGGTCTACACTACAAACTTAGGTCAACATAAGCCATGTTAAGTTGATCTAATAATGTATGTGTCTACACTACCGAGTTCCTTCTGCTGACCTAAGTGGCCTGTAAAGTGGACTTCTGTACTCCACTTCTGTGCAAGGCGTAGCGCTTGATTCAACATCCAGGGGTTGACATGGGGATAGTGTAGACACTGCATTGTGTAATTTGAATGAATTGGCCTCCAGGACGGGTCCCACAGTGCTGCGTAGTGACTGCGCTAGAGAGCACTTTCAACTCCACTGCACGTCAGCCAGGTACACAGGAAACAGCCGCTCCCCTGTTAAAGCCCCAAGAACTTTTGAATTTTCATTTCCTGTTTGATCAGCATGGAGAGCTTGCCAGCACAGCTGATCATGGAGACTTAAGGCTGCACACGCACTTCAGCATGGAGTACACAGGAGGTGGTGAATCTTATTGCTGGGTGGGGAGAAATGTGTCTGTGCAGGCAGAGCTCCGATCCAGCAGAAGAAACGCTGACATCTATGCCAAGATTGCACAGGGCATGGGGGGAAAAGGCTACACCAGGGACACACAGCAGTGCGGCATGAAAATAGAGGAGCTTCAGCAAGCGTATCAGAAGACAAGGGCGGCGAACTGTCCTTCTGGTTCTGCCCCCCAGACATGCCGTTTTTATGAGGAGCTGCATGGGATTCTTGGCAGCGAGCCCACCACTGTCCCAAAACACTCCGTGGATACCTCCCAGCACCCCCGGACAACCTAGAGCAACGATGAGAACGCTGTTGATGATGAGGAGGAGAATGCGTGGCAGGCAAGTGGAGGATCCATTCTCCCTGACAGCCAAGAACGTGATGCCCGGGAAGGTATCTCTGGTGAGTACACATTTCCAATCAAACTGTAGGGGTTACATGCTATTATTTTTTATGTTTAATCTGAACAAAAAAGTAGGTGTAGTAGGTATCAGTGGCCGCTGCAGCTACACAGAGGGTGCGCTCCGAAAAAGACGGTTTATGTGCATGGCGATGGCCCATGAATCCTCCATGGAGATCTCTAGGAAGCTTTCATGGAAGTACTCTGCAATCCTTTGCAGATGGTTTCTGGAAAGGGCTGCAGTAGGACACTTTCCCACACTACTCCAGTATTAACTCTGCAGGCATCATTGCAGCACACAGCACTGCAGCATAAGACCAGGTCTGTTCCCAGATGCTTGCAGCATCTACTCCCTTGCCGCTTCTTTTACCCTCAAGAGAGTGATATTGCATAGGGTCACCTAGGGGAAATGGGGAAGTTTTCAGTGCTAGCCCTTGAACCACAAATAATTCATCCTTTGGTGAAATCTGGGTCACACAACCACGCTTTCCCAAACATGCCATGGTTGTGATTGGAAGGGATCACCTTTTAATGCTGCTTGCAATATACAAGGGGGGGAGGGGTGTTGGTTGCCTGTTTGTCTCCCTTCCCACATAACCCGGTGCCACTTTTGTAAAAAACAAACTATCTGGGGGTCTTTACACTGGTGCCTATCCTCAAGCACCACCCAGGTTGCTAGGCGAAAAGGGGCTTTTCTCAAGTTCCAACCTGTGATCCCAAGGATGTCTTCACAAAAGCAGCAGCACAAGACTTCTTGTCCATGCCTCGTGGCCTTACTCACCATAGCTGGAGCAGCAAACCATCTCTTGCAATAGCCAGCGCTTGTGATTACATTGTGGCTTGCAGTGAAGTGTATCGAGGGGTGTTTTTTTTTTTATAAAAAACATTAACCTTACACCAGAAACAATGTATGCATTGTCAGTGCTACCCTTTTGCTTTGCATTCCTTGCAGCTGAAACGTTGTCTGTAGGTGCATCCTCCAAACCGGGACAGAGATTTTCCCAGATTAGAAGGCAGAAAAAGACGACTCGCAAGAACATATTCAGTGAGTTAATGCACGCCTCTGACAGTGACAAGACAGAGCTCAGAGCATGGAGGATTACACTGTCCGAGAATCTGGACAGGGACAGGGAAGACAAGAGAGCATGCAGGGAACAAGAGCATGCCACGCAGGAAGAGATGCCGTGGATTATGAAGGGGCAATCAGACATGTTGAGGTGTCTGGTTGAGGTTCAAGAAAGGAAGCTGGATGATAGAGTCCCTCTGCAGAGAACCTTCTGCCATCACCACCCAGTTCTACAGCCTTCTCCCACAAACATCCCATGGTGCGCAGGCAGGGGGGGAGGTCAGTATCCCTTGCAAACAACACCAGGGGAGGGTACAAGGACCAGAAGGTGCCCATTCCCACACCTTTGATTGTTATTGCAGTGCATCTGTAAGAAAGCTTTCCCAGTTTCTCCCTCCTCCCCAATGTTATCAGTCTTTTGCCCCAGGTTATCTTATTTTTCTTTGCTGTCTCTGTGTGTTTGTGTGCATAATAAAACTTTACGGATTGAGGAGAAAAGGCTCTGTCTTCACTCAACACATGGAGGTTGGTGGGGTTGGAGTTTACAGGGGATAAAATGCAATGGAGGGGACAGTTTGGTAAGGAACAACACAGATAAGTGTCACATTACTCTGGCTCATTGCTGAAATTGTTTGTCAAAACCTCAGGGAGACACAGAGCCCTTTGATGTGCTCTTCTTACTGCCCTGGTGTCTGCCTGACGGACAATTTTGAGCAGCCAATCTGCCTCAACAGCCCACCCTGGCAGAAACTTTTCTCCCTTTGTTTCACAGATATTATGGAGCACACAGCAGGCAGCAGTAACAATGGGGACATTACTAGGTTAGACCTCAGTGAAAGCAAACAAACGATGCCAGCAACCTTTTAAATGTCCAAAGAAACATTCCACCACCATTCTGCACTTGCTCAGTCTATGACCTGATCGGTCCTTACTGCTGTCCAGGCTGCCAGTATATGGCTTCATGAGCCATGGGAGCAAGGGATAGGCTGGGTCTCACAGGATCACGACTGGCATTTCAACATCACCAATGGTTATTTTGTAGTCTGGAAAGAAAGTCCCTGCTTACACCTTTCTGAACAGACGTGTTCCAAAAGATGCGCACGTCATGCTCCTTTCCCAACCATCCCACGCTGATGTCAGTGAAATGGCCCCTGTGATCCACCAGCACTTGCAACACTATTGAGAAGTACCCCTTTCGGTTTATGTGCTCTTTGGCAAGGTGGTCTGGTGCCAAGATCAGGATATGTGTTCCGTTGACTGCCCCACCACAGTTGGGGAACCCCATCATGGCAAAACCATCCACTATGTTCTGCACATTGCCCATAGTTACTACCCTTCTTAGCAGAAGTCTGTTAATGGCCCTGGAAACTTGGATCACAACAGATCCCACAGTAGATTTACCCACTCCAAATTGATGCCCCACTAACCGGTAGAGGTGTGGTGTTGCAAGCTTCCACAGAGCTATTGCCGCTCACTTCTCCACTGTCAGAGCAGCTCTCATTTTAGTATTGCTGCACTTCAGGACTGGGGAAAGCTCTTCACACAGTTCCTGGAAAGTGGCCTTACACATTCAAAAGTTCTGCAGCCACTGATTGTCATCCCATAGCTGCATAACGATGCAGTCCCACCAGTCAGTGCTTGTTTCCTGGGCCCAGAAACGGCGCTTAACTGTGTCAAGTTGATGCATGACTGTTGCCAGCAACTACGAATTGCTCCGCTCTATGTCTTCCAGCAGGGCTGCTTGCATGACATCACATTGTTCCAAGTGGCGGCTCTTGTATCAGTTGTGTAAAAACTTCAGGATAAGGCGCAAGGTGTTTGTAATGCTCACAACAACAGTGTACAGCTGAGTGGGGTCCATGCTTATTGTGCTATGGCATCCGTGTAGGTAACCCAGGCTTACGAAAAAGGCTTGGTTTGTTTGCCATTGATTTCAGGGAGAGAGGGAGGGAGGTAAGTGTATCACGGGAGGCTAATGCCATATTCCCATAACCATCTGTGCCAATGTTTTGATCCCATAAGGCATTGCAAGTCCAACCCAAAATTCCACTTGTCTATGTGCACTGTGGGGTAAATACCCACATTGCAGAGCTCTGTGCATCGATGCAAGCCCTGCTAGTGAGGATGCACTCTGCTGACACAATGAGCGTAGCGTGGACACGCAAGATTGACTTGCTTAAATCAGAGGCTTGATGTCGACTTAACTTTGTTGTGTAAACATGGCCGAAGATACAAACACCACACGATTAAGTAATCTCAATGTTTTGAGACTTTTACTGTTCCTTTGAGAATGGATGTTGTAAACTACTGCAATGAAGTGCTGAGATGGTGGTATCAACTATGACTAATGAGGAACCTTTAAACAAACACAAAAGGTCCCTCTACCACACATTGAGTAACCTAAAAACCATTTATTTTAATGAGTTAACTGACTGCAAGGATTTATGCGGCTTGAACTTTGGGCCACAGGTCGCACTTCCACGCTATTCCCGGACAGCCTCGGCAGAGCCACTATAAACACACCTTAAGTCCCGGGAGACCAGTCACTGCAGGAAGTGCCACCCACAGTAGAGCTGATTGGAAGCTCCTCCAATGACCTCTGATTGGCCCAGGCCCGGTTCTGAGTCTCAGTTCGGATTCATGGCTCTGACGCTGGTTTGATCCTCGGCTCTGGCATCCAGCTTCTGACTCTGGTTCTGACACTTGTTTCTGTTTCCCAATTCCTGACTCCCGCTCCAACCATAGGACCTGACTACCCTTACCCTGGTTCCTGACACTGACAATTTAGATCGTGTTTCATGGGTGTCAACTGTGATGCTGGCAAACTAGGTGCCAGCTCATGCCAAGGCCCTCATGTTTCAACTGCGCACTGACAAATATATAGATATTGTTAAAATAAGTTGAGTTATAAAAATGTGCTTAATGTTTAGACTTTATGAAATACTTGTAAGATGTTTTATACATTAATCTCACTTATAATATCTGTATCCCATGTTATAAGGTAATATTTAAGTGTTTGCATTGTAATCCTCTGCAACTGTGTAAATCACCAGACAGGAGAGAGACATGAATTAGTGTGAAATGTTGGCTTCCAACAGAAGGTGTTTGGGCCTTTTATGTTGGGCAAGGCCTTCAACACCAGACGAACTAATGGGGAACATCACCTGACAAAAAAGACTTTCCTGATTGCTCCGAGCCCCCCAACTCCCCATGAAGAGGAGACATGCAAGTGAATTCCTTCCATCAGCTAAGTTTGCAATTAGAAGCAGAAGGGACAAAGGAATAAAGTGTCCTAATGAGGAGGAACCGTATCTCTATGCTGCTTGGACTCGGGGAGGCAACGTTTTCTAGGCATAAGCAAGAGATCCCCAGTGTTTAGACTCAGTTAGCCATAAGGGACATAGAGAGCTTGCTTATTATTGAAGCTTCTAGTACCTTCTGAAACTTAAGAGTCTAACTCAATTGTGAATGTATGTTTACCTGCTTTAACCTTGTAAATAACTCATTTCCTTTTTCTAGTTAGTAAATCTTTAGATAGTTTATTACAGAATTGGCTATAAGTAAGGCTAAGATTTTGTCATGGTTATTTTTAGTAAAAGCCATGGACAGGTCACAGGCAATAAACAAAAATTCATGGAAGCTGTGACCTATCTGTGATTGTTGCTGCTGAGACGCTATGTTTCCCCCCCTCCCCCTCTGGTGGCTAGGACAGGGAGCTGCAGGGTTCTCTCCCCCCCACTCCCCGCAAGGCTGTCCCCAGTTGCTGGAACACTAAGGAGGGCTCCCTGAGAAGGCTGTAGCCTTTCACTGGAACCCTGCAGTGGGACCTTGAGGAGGCTGTGACCTGTTGCTGGAAACCTGCCGGGGCCCTACTGGCTGCCAGCTCCAGTCCCGCAGACCCAGGGGCTGAGGCAGAAAATGTCATGGAAGTCTCTGGAAGTCCCGGCTTCAGTGACCTCCGTGACATAAATGTAGCCTTAGCTATAAACATTGTTTTGGTGTGAGATCTGAGGTGAAACTGACCTGGGGTCAGTGACTGGTCCTTTGGAACTGGAAGTAACCTGAATATTGTTGTGATTTTTTGTGTAAGAGACCATTTATCACAAAGGCAATCTTACCTTGCTCACAAGATAGATCAATGTACCTAAGGGGACTGTCTGTGACTCCATGTTAAGGCTGCTATAGAGCCTGAGGAGTTTGTACTTGATATTTGGTTGGTGAAATCTAAGTATAGAATTCACAACCAATTTGGGGTTTGTGCCCTGCTTCTTAAGAGTCTGCTCTGAGATTGGTACTCATGTTCTTGAGCCACTGCCAGACAGCTTGACACTAGACAACTGGAGGTTTGGGGGGGGTGGAAGCAGGTCTTACCCCACTTTTCAAGGATCTGTCCCCATCAGAGCACTCTCTTTGGATGTTACTTGGAAAGTGCACTTGCACAATCCAGTCCGTACAGCAGGAGCTCTGAACCCTCTGGCCAAGGCCTTCTGGTCCTCCTTTTTGACTCTCAGGTGAAACAAAAAAACAATCCAAAGTCAGCAAAAGAAGTTAAACAAAGGGGCAAAGAAAACCACTAGCTTCCTTCCTCAGAGTCCCCTGGGACTCCAGCACAAGCTACAGTCTCTTCCCCCTCTTAGCAGAGATCATCTGTTTTCCTTTTTGAGAGGAAAGAGGTTCTGTTGGCTATCAGACCTCTTCCGGGGAGCTGAGAAACTTAACAACCAGCTCCCTTCCAGGGCTGCCCACTGATGAGTGGTGTTCCCTTCTTCTGAACTCCCTCTTTATGCCTGGCATGACTCGTAGGTGCAGCAGGGCATGGCTACTCAAGCCTACAGCAGCTCCTTACCCCCTTCCATGTTGGTGCAGGATTTATACAGACTGTTTTCCATCCCACTCTCCCCCCAAAAAATTAGTGACTGCATTAATAATGGAAACACTGAGTTTGGAACAGAAGCTAGTTTATCTCACTTGATTAAAAGTGCACAAATTTAGTCATGGTATAAAACCACTCATTAAAAAGAGATTCAACAGCTAGTATTTTTTCTCTCTATCACATGCATGCGTGCCCCCTCCCCATCCCAAAAGCATTGTCTATACCCTGGTGTTTTTATTTCCCCAAACCTTGACTCTAATTCCTGATTAAAAGCAGGGTTTGGGGTCACCCTGCTGCTGCTATCTGGACCGCAACAGAGCAGGCTGCATGCAGGCAATATTCCAGCTCCAATGCTGTCACATTGCGTCAGGTAAGAGTAAATTCCACTCTGTCTTCTCTAGTACAGCTCCAGCTAAGAAGATATTGGGGATGGGTGGGCGGGTGGGGGAGAATCTCAGACTTACCAGTGAGATCTAGAGGCAGATTTTCAAAGGTATCTGGGCAACTAAATATGCTGTTAGGCACCTGGTAATATTTTCTGAAGTGCCTAAGCAGGTTAGGCAACTAATTCCCATTGACTTCAATGGAAGTTAAGCAGGTTAGATACTTAACTCCCATTGAAGTCAATGGGAATTAGGTGCCTAACCTGCTTAGGCACTTTTATAAATCCTACTAGGCACCTATCCTCATCTTTAAGCACCTAAATACCTTTGTAAATCTGGCCCTTAGAGGACAGTGCACTCTATGTGATTCGGGATACTTGTTTTCTGTTCCTGAAACACACCTACTGCATGACCTTGGGCAAAGCAGATCACTTATCTGTGCCTCTGTTCCCCCCCCACCCCGCCCCATTCGTTTTCTCTATTTAGATTGTAAGCTCTTTGAGTCAGGGGCTGTCCCTCACTATGTGTTTGTACAGCACCTAGCACAATAAGGACCTGATCTCTATTGAGTCCTCGAGGTGCTATTGTAACACAAAAAATAATAATTAAAACAACCCTGCTTACAGAAGGAGACAAGATTCTGCTTTCTGGTGGTGGAGAACACAAACAAGACTGAAAGAGGAAGGGAAAGGGTCACTGACAAGTAGGCAGGCAGGGGAGCCATTTGCCATGACGGAAAGATTTGAAAATTGGAGGATAATTGCACCACAAACAACTCTGTGCACAGATGAAACAGGTGGCCTTAAGATGACTCATCATAATCTATGTGACTGACTATCAACATCTAGCTTATGGCTGTTCTTTAGAATGCAAGTATGCATGTAAAAATACTGAATTTCTGTTTCAAATTTTGAAACTGGAAGCCACAGAGCCTCAAACCAACAGCTGGGCTTGAAAGTGAAAACAGTGATTCAGTAGAAAAGCTAACCAGTTTAGGAACTAATCAGCAAAGAAATGCAACTCTGCTCCAAGAAACCACAAGCGTTTACCTCAAATTCAATCCATGCACATGTTCTGCAGTAGGATTAGAGGATATCATTACATTTTTGAAAGAATTATTTCCTATTTGAATAGTGTTACTTTGCATAAACACCATTAATTTATTCTGACTGCACTTAATGAGAACTGCCAGCTGTCAAAATAAGATTAGGCCTTAAAGATCTTAAAGAGAAAGAACACTGACTTACACACACAGAGACAGTATGTTCAAAACTTTTTTTCTTTTATATACACCTGGTACTGTAGTGCTGGTTGTCATCTCTGGGCCATACTGTTCTTTGCAGTGGAGCAGGCCATGGAGAACTGAGCCAGCATAGCGAAGCCATTAGAAGAGAAGATAGCTGGAAGGAGGAATTGCAATGGGAATTTTGCTCAATTCTTGCACCCTTGTTTATCAGTGACATTTCAGACTGATTATATAAAATAATTAGAAAAAAATAAGTCTTGTGGACCCTCCCTGACAAAGAAATCACTGGAGAATTAAAATTCACCACCCATACTAACATTAAAATAGCAGAATTCAACCCATCTTACCAGGTGGCTCCAGCTTTAACAGCTCCATGATACTACCTGGAACCAAAAACCAATAAAACCTCTACACTTACAGTTCTGAAAACAAATATTACACCTGCATAGACACAAGCCCAACAATGGCTGCAGAGCAGCATTGGGATGGTTCTCTCCAAATGAACATACAAAAATAGAACATTCCATTTCCGGTGGCATCCTGACCAAAGCAACACATACTCTTGCCTCTACAAAAGATCTATCCCGTTCTATGTATATATGTACAGTGGCAGCTAGCTGTATATGAATGCAGCCACAGATCACTGCATTTGGATTGCCAACTCTCCCAAGGTAAAAAAGGAAGGTTTATGCTTTATAAAATACAAGTTTTAGAATATGACAAATTTTAAAATTTCCTCAACTGTAATTACACCTTAGGTGTTTCAAGTCAGATATAGAAAACATGAGATTTTTTGATGCACAAAGGAATTCTTGAATAGCCATTCTTTCACTAGGAATAAACACACAAAGTGCACCTTTCAATTTTATTGAGGCTAAAGTCATAATGACTTGAGTTTGGATCCTGTTCTTCCAATGAAGCTCATATGTCATTATTTTAGAGACTGTAAGACCAGAAGGGACCATTGTGATCATCTAGTCTGATCTCTTGTAGAACACAGGCCATAGGACTTCCCTGAATTAGTTCCTCTTCAACCTAGAGCATATCTTTAAGAAAAACATCTAATCTTGATTTAAAAATTTCCAGAGAATAAAATATCCACCACAACCTTTGGTGATTTAATATATGTATCGATCTCAAACTACTTTGTTTTCTGAGCACCATTTTGGTTGTAAGACAGTACTGTCCCTTTCCCGTTGCCTTTTTACCTCCATCTTGGACTGAAATTCCAAGAGAAGTTGCAAGGACTAACAATGCAAAGCAATCAAGGGTCATAAACCTAGAGGGTCTTATTCAAACACAAGCTCTCTTGAGCAGTGAGTCAGCTACCACTCAGAGAAACCCATCCTTCCATGTGAACCAGTAACCAAGCAACTGATCATCTAATGGTGACTCCAGTCACCTGAGGAAGGCATTGATGCTGATCAGGAGAGTAACCTTACAGAGGGGACTAAAGTTTATAAAAGAAAGACTCTCTCACCAGCCATTTGAGTGGGGGAGGGATCAGAAGCACGCTAGAAGGAGCAGGAGGGTCTTGGGACCCTGAAAGGGCACTGACCAAATCCCAAGGGGTTCTTGGAGTGGCGAGGACGCTGGAGGGAAGGCTGTGTGTGCAGGTTTTGTTCTTTCTGCATGGATCTGTAAGTCTCTATGCTTTGTCTAGGAATAAAGTGTATGAGAGTGTTTCCAAAGTTACTTTGCAAAGCTTCTGGGTTCCTTGCTGTAACTGTTACATGTCCCTAATGGGTTAAACTGTAAACCGTAGTACCCACAAGGGCAGCGCTCTGGCAAAGGGTGTGCTTAAGTTACTGAAAAGACTTGGGGGGGGGGAGGGGTCAGCACTGCTCCATGGGGGGTCCAGGGCAGCTGGATTGTGGGGTCCGCACAGCTGACGGGGGAGTATCAGATGGAATCTGCACCCAGGAGTGAGCCTGAGAGGCCAAAGCGGCCAGAGCCAGTACCTGGATACTGCTCAGTCTCAGCTGGTTTAGCATGCAAGATCGAGTGTTTGGGTCTAAACCTAGCAACCAGGTGATGCTCAGCAACCAGGTGACTTGGACAGTGAAGAACTTTCCAAGCAACATATGTGAATGATAATTTTTTTAAACAAAGCATAAAACAGTTTAATACATTCAAACAAAAACTTCAGTCCCTTCAACCTTGACCCTCAATAGAAAAAAGGCTTCCAGCGATGCCTTTCCTGATTTTTGTGCAACAATGCAATGACAAAATGGAAAATTGGATAAACTGAGCACTATGAAACTTTACTGTGGTCTTTGTAGGAGAACCTCACAAAACAAGGTTCTCCTATCTGCTCTGTGCAGACCTTAAAGTTCCCATTACACTTTCCACAAGATTTGGTGTTTGCCTTGGTGTCATCACCAAAATATCCTCTTTCCTCTTGCTCACTGACATCTGCCAAGTTGTGAATTGGTTAACTGCCCCTCTCTATCCCAGATGTGGCTGTATTTCAATGGTGTTGTATGTACAATGTACATTATTTGTGAAGCTCACTTGGATTCTCCTAGATAAAAGGATATATATATATATATATATATAAAAATGTAAAATTATTACTCCTACTACAGTAAATTTCTACAAAAAATTGCAGTGACTTGGCTTGAAATGGAACCATATCCTTTAAGAGATTTTAAAAGAAATATTCAGTTAATCAAAGATTACTGATGACTATGATGAGCATTGTAATACTAGTATTATTGTTTTTTTTAAATAAAAAGAACATTGAGGCATTATCTAATAAGTACGCCTGGAGAATTACTGGAACTTTGCAAATGAATATGAAAATAGAAGGTTGGTTTCTCAGCATACTGATCTTGACAGTATATCCTTTTGTATCTTTTATTAGGCCTACATATTCTCAATAAAAATTATGCATGTTTTTCAAAGGGCGTTCTGAGAGTGAAAAATTAGCACCTCTGTACTAGATTCATGCCATTTGGGCACAGAGTAAGAAGCAGGCAGAGCCACAGGAAGCTAGTCTATGTTACAGAGGCAGACGGCCTCCCTGAATTCTCTTACGCCCAGGGAAAGTACACTCACTGCTACATCCCTTATGAGGTGCAGACTATTCCACTCTGCGTGCCAGATTGGTGTAAGGAGGGGGAGGAACAGCCCAGCTCCCTCCCCATCCTCTTGTGGGGGAAATAGGGAGGGAGAAGTTTTTACATTCCCTGGAGCTCAGTGCATCTGTCAGCACAATTTACAGTAAGTGCCTAGGAAAAACAACTCAGTCAGTCTGCAATCTGACCAGTAGCACTGAATGTTAGCAGACTTGTTTATTTAGATAATCTTCTTCTGTGGGGCTCTGCAACTTCAGAGCACAGAGGAGTTGTGTGTATGTGTCTGGGAGAAGAGATCACCAGGGTATATATTTAGAGAGATTCTTCTAAAGCAACATTTTTACTGGTTAAAAGTAAAAGTTTTAAAAGTACCCAAGTCAATTGACTTTTAATGAGATGTTAGGTGCTTATGTCACTTGGGCAGTTTTGAAAATTCTACACCAAAATTATATGCATGTTTTAAAGCAAAGTGAAATAATTAACACTGAGCACTGATGATAACAGTGAACTCCAAGCTGGAGGCTAGAACACTCAACACTTAGGCTCCTTGTCAATAATGACTCCAACAACTTTGGATCTCACCATAAGAGGTGGTGCTTTAAATAGATTTATATTCATGTCACAACCACTCCATTTTCTTATAACTTTTTCAGAGTGTAGTTCCCCAGACATTCCTTCTGTGCCTCTGTTTAAGAAGTAGTGTCTCTGAAAGGCAGCACTAAATATAGACTATTTATCGTCTTAATTTACAATCAATGTCAACTAGTTAACTAAACAAAATGAATGTATTTACACTAACAAAGGAACAGATTATAAACAGAAAGCAATATGTACACTTTACAATAATACTAGCTAGTTACAGAAGAAATATGGGACCAGATTCTGCTCTCAGCAACTTACACTAGTATAAATCTGCTTTGGAGAAATTACATTGCACTTAAAAAAAAAAAAAAGAGAGCATGGATGAAACTTCCAGGCTTCAATGACGTATACAGCATGAGTATAATTCTTTCATCCTAACCATGAAGATCACAGTAGAGGAATACATACAGCCTAAAAATACCCCAAAAGTATTAGTTCGTTTTCCAGTTACAGTAGGGTGACCAGACAGCAAGTGTGAAAAATCAGGACAGGAAGTGGTGGGTAGTAGGAGCCTATATAAGATAAAACCCCAAATATTGGGACTGTCCCTATAAAATCAGGACATCTGGTCACCCTCAGTTAGAGTCAGTAAATGAAAGGTAGGTCAGTCATCAGCTATAAACTGCAAAGCAGGTGGGTGACATGCCTTTCACTTAATTGAGAACCACAGCACAAACCACAGTATGCTATTCCTCCTCTCACAGTCTTTATTTAAGCTATTTCTATCCAAGAATGACCTCTCACCCATTAAGTTTTAAATTGAAGAGTATTAGTGTTATATTGGTTTCTGGTTAAAACAGATTTTTGCTTTCTGTAGCTCAAGTTCCCTACACACTGTCACAAATACACATCCTATCCAATAGGGGTAGATATGCATTTTGCTCACTGATTTAGCTGAAAGTCGAGTAAATACATATATCCAGACAGTTCCTATTGGTTGCATACCTGAAAAATGCCAAGAGCAAAAGTTATTCCTTAAAAAGCCATTGGTAACTGGCTCCAGATCTAAGTACTATATATTTCAAATGCTACAATGCAAATCAAGGCTTTGCTTAAAAATGCTCAGTTTTGGAGAAAGCCTTGGGAGAATGGATATCCAGAGCTATGCAAATGACCCATTTTTCAGTTTGCTGGCAATTCTGAAAAATTTAAAGAAAGTTCAGTTTAGGTCAAACCAAAACCAATTTTTTGGAGAATCAAAAAAAGTCAGAAAAATTTTCTTTCTGGTTGAATAAAACATTTTTTCTTTGGCATTTTTAACCTTTTAAATGAAAGCAAAGGAAATAAAGGACTACATTCACAAAATGATGGGAGTGTCCTCTCTTATGCCCAATCACCAGGGCACTCACCCAGGTTCAACTATCTGCTCCACAGCAGAGACTATGAATCCACAACTCCTCCACATCAAGATACATTTCTAATCACCAGGCTATAGAGTCAGGCTCATGCTCTCTTTGAGCCAATAACTGATCAAGTATTTTATACAAAGTGAAACAATTTCACGGGAGAGACTGAGAAAGGCCCACACCAGATTAGCCAATAGCCTGGTGATTAGGGCACTCCCCTGAGTGGGGAAAGACCTGGGTTCAAGTCCATATGCCTGAGGAAGATTCCAGCCTGGGTCTCCTGTAGCTCAGATGAGTGCCCTAACCACTGGGCTATTGGGCACCGGAGAAGCAGCATCTCTTCCTCAATGCTGTGCAGAAATCCCCTTGTGAATCAAGACTGAAAAATCAAAATGATCTGTTTTGACATTTCTGAAATTTTTTCTCTTTTTGTTTTGATCAACAAAATTTACTTAAATGGACACAAATTCACAAAATATTTTGGTTGACCCAAATTTTTTTCTCAGAAAAAAAATGTTGAGGTGAAAAATGTCACCCAGCTCTGTTATCACAAATGTACATGCAGAACTGGAGATTTGGAGATCCTCCAAAACTCTACTGAATCAAAAGGTAGACAGAGAGGCTGCTGGCAGCCTCTCAAAATCATAACTTGACAAAAACTTCACAATGGCTAAAAGAAAAGGAGTACTTGTGGCACCTTAGAGACTAACCAATTTATTTGAGCATGAGCTTTCGTGAGCTACAGCTCACTTCATCAGATACATACCGTGGAAACTGCAGCAGACTTTATATATACACAGAGAATATGAAACAATACCTCCTCCCACCCCACTGTCCTGCTGGTGGGGTGGGAGGAGGTATTGTTTCATATTCTCTGTGTATATATAAAGTCTGCTGCAGTTTCCACGGTATGTATCTGATGAAGTGAGCTGTAGCTCACGAAAGCTCATGCTCAAATAAATTGGTTAGTCTCTAAGGTGCCACAAGTACTCCTTTTCTTTTTGCGAATACAGACTAACACGGCTGTTACTCTGAAACCTTTCACAATGGCTAGTAGACTAAGACCACTGCCTACCATATTGACCAACATTGTCTCACTGTTTCCTAGTACTCCCCTGTCAGTGGCTATCTTTTGTCTCTGTCCGTTGTGTGAAAAAAACACTTCCTTTTGTTTTAAACCTCTTGCCCATTAATTTCATTTGGTAACCCCTAGTTCTTGTGTTATGAGAAGGAATAAACAACACTTCCTTATTTACTTTCTCTACACCAGTCATGATTTTATAGACCGCTATCCTTTCCGCCCTTAGTCGTCTCTTTTCCAAGCTGAAAAGTCCCAGTCTTTTTAATCTGTCCTCATGTGGAAGCTGTTCCATACCCCTAATAATTTTTTTTGCCCTTTCCTGAACCTTTTCCAATTCCAATATATCTTTTTTGAGATGGGGCGGTCACATCTGCATGCAGTATTCAAGAAGTGGGCATACCAGGGATTTATATAGAGGCAATATGATATTTTCTGTCTTATTATCTATCCCTTTCTGAATGATTCCCAACATTCTGTTCACCTTTTTGACCGCCGCTGTACACTGAGTTGATGTTTTCAGAGAACTATTCACAAAGATCTCTTTCTTGAATGGTAACAGCTAATTTAGACCCTATCATTTTATATGTATAGTTGGGATTATGTTTTCCAATGTGTATTAAATTGAATGTCATCTGCCATTTTGTTGCCCAGTCACCTAGTTTTGTGAGATCCTTTTGTAGTTCTTTGCTCTCTGCATGGGACTTAACTATCTTGAGTAGTTTTGATTCATCTGCAAATTTTGCCACCTCACTGTTTGCCCCTTTTTCCAGATCATTTATGAATATGTTGAACAGGACGGATCCCCATACAGACCCCTGGGGACTCCACTATTTACCTCTGTCCATTCTGAAAACTGACCATTTATTCTTACCCTTTGTTTCCTATCTTTTAACCAGTTACCGATCCATAAGAGGACCTTCCCTCTTATCCCATGACAGCTTGCTCTCCTTAAGAGCTTTTGGTGAGGGACCTTGTCAAAGGCTTTCTGAAAATATAAGTACACTATATCCACTGGATCCCCCTTATTCACATGCTTGTTGACCCCCTCAAAGAATTTGAATAGATTAGTGAAACATCATTTCACAAAAAACATGTTGACTCTTCCCCATCAAATTATGTTAATCTACGTGTCTAGCAATTTTGTTCTTTACTATAGTTTCAACTAGTCTGCCCAGTACTGAAGTCAGGCTTACCAGTCTGTAATTCCGGGATCACCTCTGGAACCCGTTTTAAAAATTGGCATCACATTAGCTATCCTCCAGTCATTTGGTAAAGAAGCTGATTTAAAGGATATCTTACAGACTAGGCATCTGATGAAATGAGCTGTAGCTCACGAAAGCTTATGCTCAAATAAATTTGTTAGTCTCTAAGGTGCCACAGGTACTACTTTTCTTTTTGCGGATACGGACTAACACGGCTGCTACTCTGAAACCAGACTAGAGTTAGTAGTTCTGCAATTTCACATTTGAGTTCCTTCATAACTCTTCAGTGAATATCATCTAGTCCTGGTGACTTATTACTGTTTAGTTGATCAATTTGTTCCCTCCTCTAATGACACCTCAATCTGGGACAGTTCCTCAGATTTGTCACCTAAAAAGAATGGCTCAGATTTGGGAATCTCCCTCCCACCCTCAGCCGTGAAGACCGATTAAAAGAATTCATTCAGTTTCTCCACAATGGCCTTACTGTCCTTGAGTGCTCCTTTAGCATCTTGAACATCCAGTGGCTCCACTGGTTGTTGAGCAGGCTTCCTGCTTCTGATGTTCTTAATTTTTTTGCTATTATTTTTTGAGTCTTTGGCTAGCTGTTCTTCAAATTATTTCTTGGCCTTCCTAATCATATTTACGTTTCCCCTCAGGTCTATGGCTTTCTCAAGCTTTTGTATTGACAGAGTAGCCTACAAAACTTTTGCAGTCTTCTCTGCAGCAGAGTTTAATAGTCTTCACAATGAGCCACTAAACTGAGTGCAATGAAGTCACCTGACAAGTCACCTTTCCTAGTTTCTTCTTTGGCATCTCTGTAGTAAACCTTTGCTCAGCTGACTTGATTCAGAAATCTGTCAGAAAGAATGGCTTACTAGTTTAAGATTCAAATTTGAAACCCAACACTCCACAGAACCAGAGATTACAATCCTGGCAGGACCAACAAAGCTCTTTAACCTTCTGGGTTAGAAAACTGCCATTCACCAGAAAGGGGTATTTAGACATTTGCAAATCAGACAAAAATGAAAACTGCTAGAGAATCTTTAGTAAGAGTAGGGGTTTGCCCTACTATCTCTGCCCCAAATTTCTTCTCCTCCCTTCTCCAAATTGTTTTGCAGTCTACTATGTGTTGGTTAGTTGCTATCTTCAATCTTGGCAGTTCATTTTAGTGGATCTCTATAGTGCGCACATAATTTGTGAAGTCCTTTGGGATGAAAGCAGCAATATAAAAGTAAACATTACTCCATTGTTTTTACTCTTTACTGGGGACATGGAAACCATTTCTGTCAAGTGATTTAATATTGGGATGTGGAGCAGTGAGTTTTCATGTGGACTTATAAAGCCAAGAGCTAACCTCTGCTCTTTTTTCTAAAGAGTTTTAAAAGAAGCTATCACAATTTATTATTTGCAAAAAGAACAGGAGTACTTGTGGCACCTTAGAGACTAACAAATTTATTTGAGCATAAGTTGTCATGGACTACAGCCTACTTCATCAGATGAATGCATGCATGCATCTGATGAAGTAGGCTGTAGCCCACGAAAACTTATGCTCAAATAAATTTGTTAGTCTCTAAGGTGCCACAAGTACTCCTGTTCTTTTTGCGGATACAGATTAACACAGCTGCTACTCTGAAATTTATTATTTGTAATTCAGTGGCAACTAGAGACCCGAATCAGATTTGGTGCGTGGTTATAGTAGGTGCTCTATAGGGAGTAGAAAGGTAGTCCCTGCCCTGAAGAGTTCACAGTCTGATCTACTCAAATATTACTATTCCTCTTGTGCTGTCTGAACAGACTGACTACACAATGTCTATGAAATAAAAAACTAAATCCCATAATTTGCGGTGCTACACCAGCTTCATTTGTCTTGGAAGCAGAAAAGAGACACATCACATTTTTAAGTTTGTATGTAAAAAGGCTGTCCTGTCTCCTGAACTTTTCTGTCTCTGCGAGAATGATAATACTTCCCAGTACTGACAAAGGACTGGTGTTAAAATACTATTGTAATCCCCACCACATCCTGGACTGCCTTGGTCAGCACAACGTCTAGGTCACCACATTTAATGTGACAAACTGCAGCTGGCATGTAACTGAAATCACTTGTATGTACTAATCTATTACAAGTAAGAATTACCAAGATGAGTTTGCTCCTATTGTTTTCACTCAACACAGCAGTAATATAAATAAATAATTGATTACAAGTCAATGTCTAGACGAGAAATACTTTGCTTTAAGCCTCATCAGTGAGTTCATTTGTCAAATACTAATTATTACTAGGCCCATAATCTGTCAACCATATAGAGAATGATCCCTGCCAGTAGGAAATCAGGAATACATTCAAATAATAAGAACATTCTTAGGCTAAAGGCCTGAACTGCTCACTGGAGACATACATCCAGCAGACAGACAGCTAGCCCTTTGTCAGTCACATCAGCTCAGGATTCAGACATGTAGATAACTTTATTCTTTAAGGGCCTGATACAACTTTCAGTGAATTGGAATTCAACTGAAAGCAACTACAATATTCCCACTGAGTTCAATAAGATAGATAAAACCCCAAATTATTCCTTCTGGCTAGGTGATACCTTGGGGAATTAGTCTGAGAACTGGACACCTGTGTGGAACTGGCTAGAGAAACTCCATTTCACCCAGAATCATGTGCATGGAGGACATTTGACAGCTCTCTTCTAAGAGAATTAGGGCTGCAGGGTGGGAAAGTCATCTTTGTGAATTTCTGTAGTGTTCACTGTGAGTAACAGCTTGCACCTATGAGGAGAAATCAGGAGGGAATTAGGGGGAAGAGATGCCATCTTACATTGATAAGAGGGCTTTATTTGCAGTTTTGCTTGCACAACCATTTCTGGGATTCAGAGAGTAGTAGATACAGTTCTTCCAGTAAATGACAGACTATTTTTGGGAAGATAAAGTCATTATCGTAGAAGACGGAAAAGCACCATGTGAAATTCCTTTTGGTGAAAGCAGAAAAATTTGCCATATCACATCACTGGAAAAAAGAAACCAGATACTGTGTTTCATCTTTTATCACTTAGTTAACCTGAAATCTAATCAGGTCATAAGAAATATTTGGGAAGACTGGAAAACTTTCAGTTCACTTTCTCCCTTCTTTAAGCTCAAACAAAGAAATGCCTTACAGAATTCTCTCCCCTTATGTTTTCTTGGCATCAGTTTATAATAGGCACTCACTCATTTCTAATTCCTGTGGCCTTTGCTGAAACGACATTAATCATTACAAACTCTGAGACTCTATTCACATTGACTAGCCAAACCATGTTTCAGAATTATGCTCTCACTCTACCCTAGGCACGGGCAAACTTTTTGGCCTGAGGGCCACACTGGGTTTTGGAAATTGTATGGCGGGCCGGTTAGGGAGGCTGTGCCCCCACCCCCATCCAACCCCCTTGCTTCTTGCCCCCAACAGCCCGCCCCTCACCCCCACCCCCCCCGGACTCCTGCCCCATCCAACCCCGCCTGTTCCCTGACAGCCCCCCCAGGACCTCTGCCCCATCCACCACCACCACTCCCGCTCCCTGTCCCCTGACCGCCCCCGGAACCCCTGCCCCTGACTACCCCCTACCGCCCCATCCAACCTGACTTCCCTCATGGGACCCCTGCCCCCATTCAACCCCCCCCCCATTCCCCGCCCTGACCCCATCCACACCCAGGCCCCTTGATCACCACCCCAAACTCCCCTGCCCTCTACCCAACCCCCCCTGCTCCCTGCCCCCTTACCGTGCAGCACAGAGCACCAGTGGCTGGCGGCGTTACAGACGCGCCACCCAGAGCGTTGCATCGGTGTAGTGTAGTAAATTGCTCTCCTCCGTAACTGCTACCAGTAGCACTTTCTTATGCGGAGCAGTTTAATACACTACACTGGCAGCATGGCGCACTGAGGCTGCGGGGGAGGGGGAACAGCGGGAGGGGCTGGGGGCGAGCCTCCTGTGCCAGAAGCTCAGGGGCCAGGCAGGAGGGTCCCAGGGGCTGGATGTGGCCAGTGGGCCGTAGCTTGCCCACCTCTGCTCTACCCTATCTTCTTATGATTTTAATGTTTATATCTTTGAGCATGGTTGTAACTCAGTTTGGCCCTATCCACACTGGCCAACCAATCCATCCACTGAACCACTGTTTCCAAACTGAGTTCCAAGCAGAGCATGGATGGGGTCCTTACCATGTAGGTGGCACATGTAATTCCCTGGGAACTCAGCTATCTCCCTGATAACAGCTTTGAAATAGAGCTGTCACTTGGCAGTGGAATACAGGACCAATCTAGGACACCACCCACATAGTGATCAGGGCCACTCCCCTCCTGTGATCTTTGATGACTACTTTTTCCTCTTCTGACTGTATTTTGGGGACTCATCTCAGTCCCCCTTTTTCACTTGCAACAGCTCTGCATGGGTTACTGAAGCCCCAGAGCCTACTGCAGTGAACTTCATAGGCCCATGAGAGGCTAGGGATGAAGATCTGCTTCGTGATGGAAAGAGAGAGTGAGAGGAAATATCTAAATGATCATTTGCATGAGCCCTCTCTACACCCGGCTGGGTCACACAAGGTCAGTGCAAACTGGGCATATGAGTGGTAAGTGTGTTTGGTGCTGCTGTGTAAAGCAGGACCAAGATTTAGGAAGTTTTACTACTGATCTTAATGGGAGCAGAGTTAATCTAGTGCCAAGTGTTTTTGCAAATCCTGCCCATACACTGAAGAACTGATTTCAGTAAACATAATAGCCAAGCGGCTTTTTAAATTGTATACAAGGTTTTTGTAAAAGGTCTGTCCATCAACACTTTTATTTGTCTTTTTATTTCTCCTTTTATTATTATTACTTTGATCTTTAAACACATTGCTGCTAGTGATGGAGAAGAGTTTAGATAGATCCAAAACATATCACTGTAATACAATTTGAAAACCTGGAGACTTCTTTATTGCATTAAGCAGACATTAACAGACAGCAAATGAAAAAGAAAAGGGTGAGATTTTATTTTTGAAAGGTCTTAAAATTATACTTACTGCTTGTAGAGGACATGCGGCTGTACTCAGATCTGCAAGACAAAAATCTTAGTTCAGCAAGGCTGTACTATATTTAAATCTTTAAAAGATCATATACAGATTTGGCAAAGGAAACTATTGACTTTATTTAATTTGCTTTAAACTGTCAAATTGCTTAAAACCTACATACAGTTATTTTTATAGTAAAATAACTCACTATGGAAAATATTTTGAATGTGCCCTCAAGATAGCGGACACTCTGCAGGAATGTTAAAAATATCTACAGAGACTACACAACTAGAGAAGAAACTCTTTGAGGCTGTAACTAGTTTTCCAATACTGCTGGATTTTGACCCTCCTCCCCTTCCAAATATCTCCAAAAATGCTTTGCACCTGAAATTTCTAATGTGCATTATGTAGACAGAAGAGAAATTGAGTTGTCCTTTGCACAACATTTGAAGGAAACCATAAAATTGGTCTTAGAGATATGATTAATTGAAGAACAAGGTTTTTACCCTTTGGAGAAGTCTTTTCTGTCTCTTTTTTTCTTCTTTATAATGTCATATCTCAACAGAGCCCCAGTCTAGAAGTTCCACATTAGTTTTATTCAATTTATTGTCCACAACAAGAACTAGTGCTGTTCAGTATTTTGAAGGAGGCTAGGTAGTTAATTTTGCAGCTGTTCACTATATAACTCTGAATCTTTGAAATTTTTATTCATTCCTGAAGGAGCTAATAAACTTTTATGGTCACCAATTAATCTGTGATTTCATTTTACAAATCAAAATATAAGCCCTTTTTATTGTGAGCTGGGGCTGAAAGAAATTTTTAATAGAAATCACAGGTTATTCACAATGTGTTGACAACTCTAAATGTTGTGATATTTTATGCTTTTCTTAAAGCTCCAGATCTTGGAAGCAAGTCTGAGACTCTCAGCTTTTTATTTTTCAAAAAAAGTAAATTCCTAGCCCTCATGTTTGCACAGAAAAACTGAAAAAGTTACTCAAAAGACTCAGAAATGAGAAAACATCTGATAACTTGCTCACAGAACAAACAAACAAAACCCAAAACAGTATGTTGCTCTCTTTTTCTAATAATGATAGCTAGCTGGAGTACTTGAGTTCTGGAGCTCTTGCAAATATTTTAAGCATTCTAGGTACTATACAAAATGAACAATCACTTTGACAGGTCATAAATTTAAACAAGTTAAATATAGAAGTAAAAATCTCCTAAATCATTTAGCCCCAGCTTCCTGGAATGTCGTTTTGTTCCTGCTAGTTCATGTACTGATGTTGTTCTCATCCCCATTTTAAATGTTCCAAGTGACGGGGCTTCTACCAGTTCCCTCAGGAAAGCGTTCTGTGGTCTGTGTTCTGAACATAGACTGGGGAAGGGATGCAAGAAGCGACTAGTGGAGCAGTAGCAGCTGTTATAGGACTTGATCCTATGTTCACTGAAGTCAATGGCAAAGCTATCATTGACCTTAATGGTGAAGTATCAGGGCCACAGTCTTGGGCAGTACTGGGGACAGAGGCTGGGCTTTGTAGCAGCCATTAGTTCTGCATGTTTTAAATGAAGGATGTTACCCTTTAAAGGCGAAATGGAAGGTGAAATTCAGGCAAGAATGGGTGAGGAGGATGCATCTCCTATACAGGATCATTTTCAGACCTTCCAGGTATCTTAGGGGGAGGTAGTGGAGTAACAAAGGCTCTGAAGCAAGGTGTGTGTGTGTGTGTATTTTATATATATATATATTTTTTATTTATATATATATATATATATATATAAAAATAAAGGGAGTGTGTGTGAAGGGTTGTTTTACTCACTGTCCACTCATTGTTTCTATTTCTAGGTTTAACAGCCTCTCCTCTCTCCCATGTCTAAAAGTCTCCTTCTCCAGGCCTTCTTTATACCAGGAAAAAGAAATTATGTAAGAGCTGACAGCCCTCCTGCTGCCTGCTCCCTTTGCTTGCCCAGCACTGGCATGACGATACCTATTGTACTGAGATTTTTCCCTAGCGCCTTTTACCTAGGAACTATTCTTTCACACCACAGTTATGCCTAAGAGGCTTCTTTTCATCCTTAAATAAACTATTATTAAATAGGCACATGGGGAAGAGCATGGTATAGTGATTTAACTACAGGCTTATGAGTCAGGAGAACTAGATTCTATTGCTGACTCTGACACCAGCTTGCTGCGTGACCTTGAGCAAGTCACTCAGTTCCTATGGATCAGATTATGATTTCACTTACATTGGTATAAATCCATAGCAACTCTACTAACTTCACTGGATTTCCACCAGAGTAACCGAGATCACTGCATTAGTGTAAGTGATAACAGTGTATTTTAATGGAGTTGCTTTGGATTTCTACCAGACAGAGAAAGTTCAGAACATGACCATCTGTGTCTCAATTTAACTACTACAAAGGGATGTTTACTAACATTTTAATGGTTTTGGAGAGCCTCCGGTATCAGTATTCTTCCTGTGCTTTAAACTGCCATTTATAATATTTTACATACAGTGGACTAGAAATAACCACACCAGTATGTGGCACGCAGCTTCTGGTATATTTCTCAGGTGGCAGAAAGCATGATGCTTACCTGCCTAGGATTTTGTACCTTGTTCTTTAAATAGTAGTACACAGTACACCAAAGGAATGAACCACTAACCAATAATGCATACACTGTTCTGGCTCAATTATAGTAGATGTCAGTACAGATCTCCCTGCTAGAAAAATTCAGTTATTAAAGTCTACGTAAAAGTTGCTTTCAAGGACCATATCTATAATAATATATTAGCAGGTTTCTCTACTGAGATATGAAAAAGCACACTGGAACTTTTGCATTACATTGGTGATGTCTGGTGGTAGAAATCATTTCAATTCCAATCTGTGACAAAAGCTCCATTTAACATATTTGAATACTCAAATCACAGGTGAATTCTGTACAGTGCCATGACAAGAGTGATATATAGAAATATAGATATTATGTGAAAGTTACAAAAAAAACCCAAAGGTAAAAACAGTCCTTAAAAATAGGTTACAGCAGCAACGGTTTCTTCTCCTGAGAGGTTTCAGAGTAGCAGCTGTGTTAGTCTGTATCCGCAAAAAGAAAAGGAGGACTTGTGGCACCTTAGAGACTAACAAATTTATTTGAGCATAAGCTTTCGTGAGCTACAGCTCACTTCATTGGATGCAGCATCCGATAAAGTGAGCTGTAGCTCACGAAAGCTTATGCTCAAATAAATTTGTTAGTCTCTAAGGTGCCACAAGTCCTCCTTTTCTTCTCCTGAGAGTTACACATAAATGGACGTAATATATGATGTGAGACTGACATCTGAGGGATGAACCAAATCAGCTAGAAGGAAGGATTTAATCAGAAAAATGTGAATGATAATTGGGAATCGTTTATGAACACCATACAGATGCCAAAATCAAGAAAGAAGGCCATACTGGTTTAAAAAATGACCTGGTTAAGAGGGGAGGTGAAGGCAGCTATAAATATATAACAAATGGAAGAAGGCAGAAGTTGATAACAATGAATATAAATCAAGTAGGAATTGTAGAAAATTGATAAATGAAGCAAAGGGACACAAGGAGAAATCTATGGCAGCACAGTTAAGGACAATAAGAAAGAGTTTTTAAAATATATTAGGAACAAAAAGAATCCTGACAATGGTATTGGTCCATGATTAGATGAAAAGGTAGACTAAATAATAATGCAGAAAAGGAAGACATGTGCAGTGAATATTTCTGTTCTGTATTTGGGGAAAACAGATGATATACTCTCATCATATGGTGATAAGAATACTCTTTCCATTCCACTAGTATTTATGGAGGATGTTAAATAGGAGCTACTAAAGTTAGACATTTTTAAATCAGCAACTCCAGAACACTTGCATTCAAGAGTTTTAAAAGAGCTGCCTGAGGAGCTCGCTGGACCATTAATGTTGATACTTAGATTCCTGTAACGTGTTTAACATAGTATCACATAACATTGTGATTAAAAAACTAGAACAATATACAATTAACATGGCACTCATTAAATGGATTAAAAACTGGCTAACTGGTAGGTCTCAAAATGTAATTGTAAACGGGGAACCATCATTGAACGGGTGAGCTGGGTTTCAGAGCCTGGGCTCCAGCCCAAATGTTTACAATGCTATTTTTAGCCCTGTAACACGAACTTAGCGAGCTCAACTCAGTTGACCCAGGCTCTGACTCTCTCTGCTGTGGGTTTTATTTTCCCCCCTGTGTAGATGTATCTTAACATACAAATGTACAAATTCATAAGAGAGTGTCTATAAGCTGAGCTGTGTGGCACCAAAAAATAAATAAAATCAACTCATGAAACTATTTATTTTATTTTAAGCATCATGGCCTCTTTGTTTGAAGATTAACATTAAATAGATTATTTTAATTCTGTTTCGACATGTAAGTATTTTACACCCATTTTACAGCTAGGTAAACCAAGGTACAGAGGGATTAAATGACTTATCCATGGTTACGTAGTGAGCCAGTGACAGAGCCCCGAGTAGTACCACTACATAACGGTAGCATGGTCAAGAAGCTCACATATGCCATGTAGTGATCAACTGTGAGAACACAATGATGAAAAGGGATGTTTAAGGAAACTTTTAATGCACAAAAAACTAATAAGTAACAATGTAGCCAGGTGCAAAAAGTGTTCATAATTTGTCAAATATACTTTTAAAAATATCTGATATATGATGCATGTTCATATAAGATAAAAAAAGACACCAGCTTGGGTTTCTCGATGTTGACACAAGCATTGCACAAACACCACTGTTTTCCTGCCTCCCAAAATTAGGCAAGAGCTTTACAATTTAATAAGCAGTGGATTCAATTTGAAATGTAACCATGAAGACATATATAAGTGGAACATTTATATTTTACCCATACAGCAAGTTATAACTGCCTTTCTTCTTATGTTCTACATGGGTATTTTTTCCTGACTTTCACTAAAAGGATTAATTATTAATTATTTGAAATGTAAGTGGAAAAGATTCTTAAAGTCACAGTTTCAAATAACTTCTAATTAAAGAAGGGAAAAATTAGAGCTTTGAATATATTAGTAAATTAATATTGCAAGTTGTTAACTCTTTAAAGCTTTTCACATGCATTAAAAACCTTACTACAGACCTCAATCCTGCACTCACTGAATTCAATTGAAGTTTTATCATTGACTTCAAAAGACAGCAAGAATAGGTCCTGGGCATTAAAAAGTATATGCACAACAAATTCTAAAATTATTTTAAAAGATAACTTCGTTTTGGTATTTTTAACGAAAAATATAGCACTGCACAGAAAACTGTGCCTTATGGTTCATATAAAAGGTCATGAATCATAAAAGCCATATAGATTAATTTTAGTAAAACTAAGACAAAGAAAACATATTATGGCAAGTCACTCTTTCAGACAGTTTAGTATATGTATGCAAATGAAAAATTAATATGTCACCATCCTCCTTATTTGTTGCTTCCCCCACCCTTCCTTCCAATTAAAGGAGAGGCTATATATAAGAAAAAAAATAAGGCCATGTATATTTCTCTCTCTCTAAACATGCAGCTTTCCTCAATATCAATGGGTGTTCTGCCACAGATTGCAGCTGTGTATGGTGGCACTTGGTTTTGGGGGCAGAGAAGAGTGTTCAGTAACAACTGAAAAAAAGGCAGTGATTTTGAAAATCAAGAATTACATTGTTCTGAGAAACAGATACATTTAATTTAGCCAAAGGTGATGCTGGAACTCTTTCAAATCTCATTAATAAACAGCCAATACAAACTAATTGGTTTATATGTTCTATTCTCTTTATTTAAGTACTTGGCAACTCAGCCCAATCCAGTCTTATTGGATTCAGTAACTTAAAATATACTGTTTTTGATCTGCTTTCCAACTTGATCAACTGAAGAACATACAATAGCACAAAGATACATTCAAGTGGATTTGTAAAACGATGGTTTAAAACTGGAATCAAACTCTGCTGTAGAATAGGGGTTTGCCTACTATTGTGGCTAACAGCAGCATCAGCTCAGGAAGAAAAATACATTTTATGGAACTATTTCATGAATTATAGTGGTAGTTAGTTGCTATATAACAGTTTTAGCAATACATATATATAAGCTCATGCTTGAATAGAGATGAAAATGGTTCACAAAGCTTGGATTTGCTAGAGTGTCAACACTATTATTCACTGAATGATAGAAAGAGACCACTTAATGTATAATAATAAAACTGCTACTGAATGATTTTGACAGTTGTTCTTAGAATACTTTCATAGTATGATTGTTGAACTTAAAAATAGGTGTCAATTGATTCTTTTTCAACACCGAAATAGCTACATAACAAGGAAACCAGCTGAGTTTTTGCAATACTATTATGAAGATACAGAAAACCCTATTTCTGCTTTAAGAGTAATAAGCAAACAATATGAGTAGCCTTGATAGAATTCAATTTTTATATAATTTTGACACATAATATTGACATTATTTTTAAACATTTTTATCCATTTAAATTTTCACAGTTGAGGGAAATCACGGGTGAGTCAGCCAAAATTATTTAATGACAACCGTTGTGATTAAAAAAGTTAAACTTTATAACCATTAAAACACAAACTGTCAACAACATGTCAAAATATACAAAGTAAATAGCCTTCCATCAAACTCTAATTGGCTAAGTAGGAACTGCTTGAGAACTTATCTGTAAATTTCTATTATTGGTGGAAATATTTTTTCATCCGTTTGTGTATGTACGGTGAAATCAACGTTTATCAACATTTACCAGAAAAAATCTCATCCTTCCAACCCTAAATATGAGCAGCTGATTTGGTGGGTAAACAAAAATAAAAATATAGTTGCATGTACCTCTTTCACATGTTTATCACAGACTAACATCTGCTAAACATAGTAAAATAATGAAAATACAATGACCTATTTCTTTTGAAGACATATTTCAGTGTAAAGCATTCTAGCTGATAATTACCATATGTCATGGTTAAAATTCTGCAAAACAGTGCGTTCTTCTAAAGCTACATGTTCCAGTGTCAAAAGTGTGACAGGGATGTGACACAAAATCATCCATATTAACAGCTCATCAACACCAGACATAAGCAGCTGCCACGCTGATCACTAAGGTCTAAAGGCTAATGTCACCATCTGGGGCAAATCCTTTCAAGTGCCCCTTCCAACAAAAGACAGGTTTTTCTATTTTGGAAGAGCATGGTAAATTAAAAGTGACTTGACATGTCAAGGATTTTCTGAACTTTGACCCAGCTATGAATTAGCTGATTATGTTGTTTTCCCTTTATTCACATTCCAGATTCCCAGAGGGTAAAATGAAAAGCCTGTTGCCCAACAAATAGAAAAAAAAGTGTGGATTTTTTCCTTTATGCTGAAGCCAGATAAAAAACATTAACCTGCAGGGACTAGTCATGTCCACAATATTGTAGCTATTTAAGGTGAAAGGAAAAATAGCCCACAATCTCTCAATCTCAGAAATGTGCAGAAAAATGTGTAATTTATAAACGAAGGTATTTAAATTTTGCTCATTTGATTACGATGAATATAAAAGGAAATCATAAACCTAATCCCATATGCAGCTGAATCCCTTTTTTTTTTTAAACCAGTAATAATATTATTTTGAAATTGTATACCCAGCATCTGACAGCAGGTGGCAGAATCCGTTTCACTGTTTTGTCACACTTCTGGTCTTATACACTAGCATAGTGGCATGGATCTCATACATTGCAAAGGGTATAATCCACCAGCACAAGTTGAGCTCAAGGTGCCTCCTCTTTTCCTGAATCTCACCATGGGACTCAGAAGCAATTTGAACCCATGACTGGTGTGAGAGAGGGAAAGAGAGAAAGCCCCCTTCTTTACTCCCCAGACTCCTGTATGCGGCCAGGGACCAAGGTGAGAAACAGGAATGCTCTTGACTCCTCTGACTCCTTCACAGCTGGAAAGGAAGCATCTGTTGTACACATGCACAACCCTATGCCTCTAGCTTGGGTCATGCAGAGAAGAAAAAGTCCTGGCAAGAACTGAGGAGGTACTGACCTGGGAGGGAAGGATGGCAGGAGAAGACTTTCAAGCCCCTTTGTAGGACCCAGAAAAGATCTAGAGCAGCTGGGACAAGATGGAGAGGTGGCAGCCTCCTCTAAGCAGAGCCAAGAGGCAGCCAAGGGCTAAAGGCACCCCTCCACGGTCTCCCTTCCTCCCCCTAAAGACAGGAGAAGGGAGGGAGATGAGACTAAGAGGTAAGGAGGGCTGCAAATCCCTTGTCCATGGCCCCCTCCACAGAAGTCCTACTTGAGGACTCAGCCTCTCTTCCCACAGGAAGCCAGGTGACAGGAGAAGGCAGCAGCATCTGAGATAGGGCTGCAGTGGAAATACCCTGTCTCTGCCATAGAGAGGGGCAGAAGGTTGCAACAACAGTAGATGGGAGTGAGAACAGAAGGGGATTTGGAAAAAAGTATTGTCTTGTGATCAAAACACTGGACTGATCCTCAGGAGATTTGGGTTCTGTTCCTGGATCTGCCATAGTCTTCGTGTGTGACCTTCACCAAGTCATTTACTATGCCTTGGTCCCCCATCTGTAAAATGAGGATGACGATAAAACTTTCCTGCCTCAGCTGGCTGTTGAGAGAGTCAATTCATTAAGATTGTGAGGTGCTCTGATACTATGAGATAGAATATTTCCTGCTTCCCCAGGGCACTAAACAGGAGGATCAACAGGTGGGAGCTGGCTAAGAGACACCCCCCACCCCAATCCTTTGTGCAGCTGGGCAGGAGGAGACAGGAGCTGGAAGGAGACAGCCTCTTGGCTGCAGCTGTCCCAGTCTTGTGCACAGCAGTACATTTCAGCTCCTGTGCATGTCCCCTGAGAGCCTCTGCTGTGGGCTTGCACATTCCCTTGTTTGTATGGGCCTTTCTGGAATACAGTATAACAAACAGCCAGGAAAACTGAGTCGAAATCAAAGGGGCACTCTGGGGCAGGCCAGCTGCACCAACATAATGATTATTTGTGACTGTCATTATAGATACATCTTTTGTGTGCCCTGACCTAAAGCCAAACCTAGGGAGCAACTACCCTGAGTATTTATGACCCAGCCCAGATTCAGCTCAGCGTTTTCCCAATCCGCAAGGTAACGCTGATAGTGCAAAGCTTGAACCTAACTCACCAGGCAAGACACAGAACAGGGGAGCGAGCTGCGGACCCGCTGCTGCCTCTCGGAGCAGGAGCAAAAGAAAAGAGGAAGCAGAGAAAAGCAACAAGTGCAGCAGCATCTCTGTCCGTCTCGCTGCGAGATCGGGGGGGGGGGGGGGGGGAGAAATCAAACCAGCAAGACGCAGGAGCTGAGCCAGCCAACCCCACCGCCCCCCCACTGGCTCCCCAGGGGATGGCAGCGGGGGGGGGGGAAGTACCGCACCGCCCCCCATGCGAGCCAAGCGGGTTCATTTCTGGGGACCGCTCCCGGCCAGGCTATCCGGGGCTCAGCAAGCCTGCCCCGCTCCCCTGGACCCCATGCCCTCGCTGCAGAGCCGGGGGCCCCTCCACCCGCATCCGGGCCCCAGCGCCCCCCTTTTGCCTCCTCTCCCGCCCCCCGCCCCTGCGCTGCCTGCGCCCCTGCCCGGGACTCACCCTCCTGTCTCGGCTCCCGAGTCCACGCAGTCATCCTCGCCGCCCGGCTTCCTCTCCATGGCACGCGTCAGGGCTCCATCTCCGCGGCCGCCGCCTCCTCCCCTCCCCCGGCGGGCTGCGGCCGCCTCCCGCCAGCGCTGGGGGCGAGGAGCCCGCGCAGGCCGCCGGGCTCCCCTCTCCCTTGGCAGCGAGAGCGTGTGCGGGAGCCTCCCCGCCTGCAACCGGCTCCGCCGCGCGGCTCCGGGTGTCAGCGCCGCTCCTCTGGCCCGGCCCCCTGCCCGCCTTCGCGCGCGGCTCCTGCGGCTCCCCCGCCCGCCCCGTGGCCTGCCCGCGCCACAGCAGCGACTCTCCCGCTCAGAAGGGGGCGCAGCCCTCCCCCCACGCTGCGGAAGGGGTCTGTCCCACAGGTGACATCTTCGCTGAGAAAAGCTCCCCAGCCGGGCCCTATTAGTTATTACAAACACATCTGGGAGTCACACTCACACACACGTGCTTGGGAGCACATGACACAAACTCCAAGGAACCCACCCTGCTAGGCTCCAGTGGCTCTGGCTGAAGTCTGCCTTCTCCCCCCTCGCTTTGCTGGTTACAAGGGCTACCTTTCAGGGGCCTTGGTCGTATATAGTCTGAGACGTACTTTGAGATCTGCTGGGATGAAGTGGGAAGGATTATTGCCTGGGCTTTTCAAAGGGACTTGTCGACACTAGGAAGTGTTGCCAGTTTAACCATACTTGTAGTTAAAGTGGTAACCCACTCCCCTGTCGTGGGCGCAGTAAGGTAGCTATAAAGGTGCTTTCTTTGACTGGTTGAGCTGATTCTGGTTCAGGAAATGAAATAAATTATGTGGGCATAAGGCCCTTCATGCCCCTCTATAACTGCATACAGACTACAGTTTCAGGTGCATAGCAGTATCATGATTTTGGTTTTAAAAAAACCCAACCTTTAACCAACATAATAACTTTTCTAGTAGACCAAGCTGAAGAGAGTTGCGTGCCCAATGCCCATTGAAAGTCACACTCTGATTTCCTTCCTCAGACCTGAAGAGATCTGTGTAGCTCAAAAACTTGAACCTTCTACCAACAGAAGTAGGTCTAATAAAAGATATTACCTCACTCTCTCATTGAAGATATATGGAGCTTTCTCCCTTCTCACCTGGTTTCAACTTGTGCTTGATACTCCAACAAAGTTAAATACAATTACTTTTTAAATATTATCATCCCATTCTGCAGTCAATCAGCACACAATTCCGACTGACTCAAAAGAACCATACAAATAATTCTCATTTCCTACAATCTGTATTATTACTCACTATGACCAAAGAAAGTGGTGAAAGTCTCAGCATTTGTGACATTTAAAACTACATTGGACAAGACATTAAATAATATACTGTGGGAAACAAGCCTATATTGGCAAAAGGTGGACTAGATGCTTTAGTACTATATGTGTTTTCCATCTCTAATTCCCATAGCTCTGTCTACTTTGCCATAGATTTTGGGAAATTTCCCTTTATTGCACCATAACCAGTTCACTTTCATTGGTGGGAGCAGTGTTGACAACACTACCGTAGAGTAAGTACAGGCAAGGCATAGGTTAACGTCCTGTTGTCTAGACCTGTTCTAAGCAAGTCTGTTGTAGACATAGGTAGTTGGCACTATATTAAAAAATGCCTTGTGGTCTGTTTGTACCATCTCTGTTCCTGGAAGTGGGAACTTGTTTAGAAGTAATGCAACAGTGGATGATTCCTAAAACACCCTAAAGACCCTAAACCAAAGGTCCCCAAACTCTGGAGCATTGTTTAAAAAATGCCCCAGAGTGTGTGCGGATAACAAGGGAGGCATGGAGGAATGTCTGTGGGGGCATGGCAGGGCCCAGGCCAGCCTCCACAAGGGGTGGGGAGGGAGTGCCACCCAGCCCCTCCACGTCCCCAGCTCTGCTCTGGTCCCGTCCCCAACCTTGGTGTGGCTCTGCTCCCGGCCCCAGACCCACCCCAACTGTGACCCCAGCCTCGGCTCCCTTACCCCGTCTTTGTTCCCCTGTCCTGAGCCGCATCCCCACTCCCATCCCCAGTTCCAGGAGGACAGGGGGGCATTGACAAGGGTTAGGGGGATGCAACCCTCAAAAGTTTGGGGACCATTGCCCTAAAAAGAATAAGACTATTTCAGTTTCACTGTATGAAGTACATCAGTGTGCAGAGGGGCCATGGGAGTGGCAGAGACTCCTCAGCCCCTGGGCACTATTCCCCTATGGTTCTGTATGGTACTGCAGAGATTGGTCTAGGCATGTGGCCAATGTGTCCATAAATCATACAGATCCATTATCCCCAAATACAATTGGTATATAAGGATTGTAGGCTGTAGCAGTTTTGAATATTTTAATGAATTTTAATATATGTTAACATTGGTTCAAAATAACCTTTCCCCCCCGGAATACAGGATCTCTCCTACTATTCAAATAAAAAAAAGGCTTATATATTGTATAAACTCTGTTCAATGAAGTCCCATCTCCCCCACCCCCACTGAGTTCGTAAAAACTAGTTTGGATAAAGTGCTAGAAAATGTCCTATAAGGAACAGTCCTGCACTTTCAGGGGGATGTCACATATATAGCCCTTTATACATTAAAATATTAAGGGACAGATTCTTCCCCACTCCCCCTGACTCCTGTAGAATAACACAATTGAAATCAATAGGGTTAGTTACATGTGCAAAATTACATCTGAAGGACTGGAGACAGAGTACTGTATTAGGCAGCATAAACAATGGTGGCAGCATCTGGTCCTAAACTAGTTAATCCTCAAAACACCCTGTGAGGTAAGAGGTATTTGTGACGTTTCGCCCTGGTGTTATCTGGACCTGTGATTTGCTAGGTCACTCCAATCCTTGACTCTGGGAGCCAGCCTTACCCTGCTCTGCTGTGAGAACCCCCACTCCTGGGCTGTTCACGCACAGCCTCTGGCATGTAAGCTGCTCCTTGGATTGTGCAACCAAATGACACTAGCCAATATTTCTGGTCCCAGACACAACCCTAGGAACCTCTGTCTTGCAGTGTCCAGTTATGGATGCTGCAAACTTATATGAGTTTGTCAATTTAACAAAGAAATTGATATGTACCAGGCTTTTTATCCTGAGGGGAGTCTCTGACACGCTTCAGACCAAATGCACTGCTTCAGGTAGAATAAACAAACAGATGTATTAACTATAAAGATAGATTTTAAGTGATTATAAGTCAAAGCATAACAAGTCAGATTTGGTCAAATGAAATAAAAGCAAAACGCATTCTAAGCTGATCTTAATACTTTCAGTGCCCTTACAAACTTGGATGCTTCTCACCACAAGCTGGCTGGTTGCTCTTCAGCCAGGCTCTCCCCTTTGATCAGCACTTCATTTGCTTGGTGTGGTGTCTGTAGATGTAGGTGGAAGAGAGAGGAAGAGCATGGCAAATGTCTCTCCCTTTTACCATGTCCTTTCTTCCCTGTTGGCTTTGCCCACCCCCTTCAGAGTCAGGTAAACATTACCTCATCACAGTCCCAAACTGACCAAAGGAAGGAGGTGACTCACTTGAGAGTCCAACAGATCCTTTGTAGTTGCCTAGGTCAGTGTCCTTTGTTCCTGTGAGGCTGGGCTAGGTTTGTCCCATACATGCCCTGATGAGATGTGAACTGCCCCTCTGACTTTGGAGAGTTTTTGTCTGGGCTTGCTTTAAGCCATGAGGATACATTTTCAGCCTCATAACTATATACATGACATTATAACCTATAACATTACTGTAACAACAATTACTATAACATCACTATAACCACAATGCTCAGTGCATCATGAGCCTTCCAAAGACATCAGACACAACAAACTTTGCATTGGATACCACACAATCATTTTACAAGGATGAACATGGGGATGCTGGACGTTCCCTGAAGGGACAGGGAGTCACAGTATTATCCCGTTACAGTTGATGAGATTAAGAGATTTGCCCAAGGCTACAAAATGAGTTAGTGGCAAAATCAGGATTAGAATTCAGTTCTTGGCTCTTAACCTTGGCCCCAATACTGTGAGGCACTGAATGTATAACTCCCATTGATATCAGTTGAGGTCATTGAGCATCTCTCAAAAAGTATTCAGCACTTTGTAGGACAAGGACTCTGGTGTTCAAGTCACTCGTCCTCACTGCCTCTCTTGGATCCAGTCTACACACAGAAATCATACCTAGTTAACTAAATCGATTTATAAATAAATTTTAGTTACATCAGTGCAACTGCATTTACATCAGTTCACTTTAAATTGGTTATAAGTTTGATTTCAAACCAAATTGAACTAAATCAGTTTAAGAGTGGCTAAAACTCATTTAAGAGTGTCTGCACAAAGGAGTTTGTACTGCTTTTACTAAACCAATTTAAAAACAGATGTAGTTAAATTGGTGCAATTTCTTTAAGTAGACTTTTAGATAAGCAACTAATAGATCATTTGCATCTCTGACTTTTACTATTCTAATTAGTAATGTATATGCATTGACTTTTGAGAGGATCTGGAATAGATTTTATGCAGCATTTAAGATTAGTTTGCTCCATCTATCCCAGGGGAAAACCCCCACAAGCTTAAAGGACATATATAATTAAGGTAGTAAGTAAAGCCACCACAAACTAGAAGCTCTCTTTATTTATATATTTGCCTCATTTAACCGTGTTTAATTCTGGTCTTTCAGGTAATTAGGATGAAAAGAACTCTAATAAATTCCAAGCATGTCAGAGATTCTAGTGAATGAGGTGCTAAACCACCTCTTTCACTCAGCTGTTTCTTATTTACTAGTACCTCACATGAACTCTTTTGTGGTATGTTGAAAAGGAAAGTTAATATAAATTTATTTCCTATATTTGGAAGGTCATGTTGGTACTTATAAAGATTAGACTAATGCTAATGCAACTATTCCTGCGTAAGGGTACGTTTACAGTATGAAATTATTTCGAAAGTATTCTATTCAAATTTTCGGAAGCGATTTTATACATTCGGTCTTGTGTGTCCCCACTAAAGCGTGTGCATTCGGCAGACGGTGCAGTATGGTGCACCGCTTCTCTCCTGGTACTATGAATCCACCTCGCATTTCCTCTCATCTTGCTATGTAATCTCTATAAGTATCTCCTCTTTCTCTTCCTCATCGACGGCTTCCGCTGACAACTCTGCTCAGCTATCGTGAACCGAGCAGCATAGCTTCCGTCGCCAGCTCTGCTCTCCCGCTCTTGCCGCGCTACCGAGCTTCTCCATGTTGTCTGTCCTGGGCTCCCGCTACCGTGAAAGCTACAGAAGACAACCATTTCCCGCCTTTTTTTGGCTATCATGAACCAAACAGCACCTCTTCCGCTGCCACTCTGCTCTCCTACATTTCGTGCCCTTTTTCCAGGATTACCCATGCAGGTGCTATAGCGCGGCAAGCATGGAGCCCGCTCAGATCTCCGCTGCAGTTTTGACCATTATAAATACCTCGTACATTATCCAGCAGCATGTGCAGTACCTGCAAAACCAGGTGAGGAAGTGATGTCAGCACGATTACGATAGTGATGAGGACATGGTTCCTAGAAGTGCAGCATGTGGCGATTGGGAGATCATGGTGGCATTGGGCCAGGATCATGCCGTGGAATCCTGATTCAAGCACAGACTGATGGGACGACATAGTGTTGCAGGTTTGGGATGATTTCCAGTGAGTGCAAAACTTTCATATGCGTAGGGCCTCTTTCATGGAACTTTGTGACTTGCTGTGCCCTGCCCTGAAGCGCAAAGACACCAAAATGGGAGCAGCCCTCACAGTTGAGAAGAGAGTGGCCATAGCCCTGTGGAAGCTTGCAATGCCCGACAGCTACCTGTCAGTCGGGAATCAGTTTGGAGTGGGCAAATCTACAGTGGGGGCTGCTGTGCTGCAAGTAGCCAATGCAATCATTGTCCAGCTGCTATCAAGGGTAGTGACTTTGGGAAATGTGCAGACCATTGTGGATGGCTTTAATGCACTGAAGTTCCCTAACTGCAGCGAGGTGATAGACGGAACACATATCCCTATCTTGGCCCCGGAAAACCGGGTGCGGCCAGTACATAAACCGCAAGGGGTACTTTTCCATGGTGCTCCAAGCACTAGTGGATCACAAGGGACGTTTCACCAACATCAGTGTGGGATGGCCGGGAAAGGTGCATGATGCTCACATCTTCAGGAACTCCGGTCTGTTTGAACAGCTGCGGGAAGGGACTTACTTCCCAGACCAGAAAATTACTGTTGAGGATGTTGAAATGCCTATAGTTATCCTTGGGGACCCAGCCTACCCCTTAATGCCATGGCTCATGAAGCCGTACACAGGCACCCTGGACAGTAGTAAGGAGCAGTTCAACTATAGGCTGAGCAAGTGCAGAAAGGTGGTAGAATGTGCTTTTGGACATTTGAAAGCGCACTGGCGCAGTTTACTGACTCGGTTAGATCTCAGCACAAGCAATATTCCAATTGTAATTGCTGCTTGTTGTGTGCTCCACAACATCTGTGAGAATAAGGGGGAGACGTTTATGGCGGGGTGGGAGGTTGAGGCAACTTGCCTGGTGGCCAATTTCACACAGCCAGACAACAGGGCGATTAGAAGAGCGCAGCAGGGCGTGCTGCGCATCAGAGAAGCTTTGAAAGCCAGTTTCATGACTGGCCAGGGTACGGTGTGACAGTTGTGTTTGTTTCTCTTGAAGTTACCCACCCCCTATATATATGAAAGGAAATAAAGTCACAATTGTTTAAAAAACGTTCTTTATTATCTGTTGCACAACACATTGAGAGAAATCAGAAGGTACATCGGGGGAGGAAGGGTACTGGGGGAGGGAGGTGGAGGAGGAGGGAAGGACAAGTCCAGAAACCAAATCAAAATTTCGGATATGCCAGCTTTCTGCTAGCTTGTGCAGTGCTCTGGGGTTGAGTGTGTGGGTCTCCGTAGCTTCCCCCTCTGTGTTCTTGCGTGTCTGGGTGAGGAGGCTATGGAACTTGGGGAGGAGGGAGGGCAGTTATACAGGGGCTGTACCAGCAGTCTGTGGTCTTGCTGCCTTTCCCGCATTAGATCCACTATACAGCGGAGCATGTCAGTTTGCTCCCCCATGAGCTTGACCATAGCATCCTGCCTGCTCTCATCATGTGGGTCCCTCCTCTCTTCGTGTTCATTTAGCATTTTATGGGACTCCGCAATTGTTTGCCTCCATGCATTCAGCTGGTCCCTAGCAGTGCGGGAGGACTGCATGAGCTCGGTGAATATGTCGTCCAGAGTTCGTTTTTTCCGTCTTCTAATCTGGACCAGCCTCTGGGGCAGAGTAGACAGGGGCCGCGTTGAAACATTTGCACCTGCGGGAGGAGAAAAAGGGAGGGTAGTATTTTAAAAGATACATTTTAGAGAACAAAGGGGACACTTTCTCAGTGAAACAGGCAATTCATAACACACAGCACATGTTCTTTCTGTACAAGGTCGCATTTTGCCTCTTATACTGAAGTGCCTGCCACTTTGGTGAGTAAGCCATCACACGCAGCCAGGCAACAGAATTCAGCTTGCAGGCAGCCATGGTAAGCCCTAGGGGCACGCGGGGTTCTGCTTCTTCCGCATTCATTTCAATGCTTTCAAACTGCCAGGCCCCCTTTCCCACAGCAAGCAATGCCTGGTGAGTTTGCTATATAAAAGGAGGACCTGCGGGCTCTCTGGGACGACTGCTTCACACAACACCCCCACAACGCTCCGCACTCACCGTGTGGCTCTGATGAGGCTCTGAGCAGGGATGAGCCCTTTAAACTAAACGCGAACAGCCCAGCGCAGCTGGGTTTTCCTCCACCCCCCACCGCGTGGCTCCAATCAGGCTCTCACTCACCAGAAGTGTCTTCTCCAGGGTCATGGTCCAGGAGCCCACACTGGGAGTGGGGGGAGGCTATTGGGTCCAGCATTAAGAATAGTTTCTGGCTAAGGGGGGAAATGGATTCCCCACTTGCCGCCTGTGCACTGTCCTCCTCTTCCTCGTCCTCCAATAACTCATCCTCCTCGCGCCGTGCAACTCCTCCCTTGCAGGTGTCCACGGACAGTGGTGGGGTAGTGGTGGTGTCACCCCCCATAATTGCATGCAGCTCACGGTAGAAGCAACATGTATGGGGCTGTGACCCAGAGCACCCGTTCGGCTCCCTGGCTTTTTGGTACATTTGCCGGAGCTCCTTGATTTTTATACGACACTGCTCTGTGTCCCTGGAGTAGCCTCTTTCCGTCATGGCCCTGGCGACTTTAGCGTACATATTTGCATTTCTTTTTTTGGAACGAAGTTCTGCCATAATAGATTCATCTCCCCAACATGCAATGAGATCCAGTACCTCCCATTAGGACCATGCTGGAGCTTGTCTGAGAATCCGGGACTGCGTGGTCTCTTGTGATGGTGGATTCTGCATGGTCACCTGTGATGGTGGGCTGTGCTGATGGTCGCCTGTGCTGATGGTGATCGCTCAAATAAATTGGTTAGTCTCTAAGGTGCTACAAGTCCTCCTTTTCTTTTTGCGAATACAGACTAACATGGCTGCTACTCTGAAACCAAACAGGAAATGAAATTCAAAAGTTCCCGGGGCTTTTACTGTCTACCTGGCTAGTGCATCGGAATTGAGAGTGTTGTCCAGAGCGGTCATAAGTGAGCATTCTGGGATAGCTCCCAGAGGCCAATAACGTTGAATTTCCTCCACAGTACCTGTAACCCGGAACTGCAATCTCGATTTTAGCGCTACTCCACTTGCCGAGGTGGAGTACAGAAATCGGATTAAAGAGCCCTTTAAATCGAAAAAAACGGTTTGGTCGTGTGGACAGAATCAGTTTTGTTTCGAATTAACTCAGCTAATTCCGAAATAACCGTGTACTGTAGACCAGGCCTAAATTTCCCCACTTTCTAACCCTTCAGTTGTGTAACAACAATGCTTATAAAAACCATCAGAGACAAAGCACCAATATGAGAGGCAATCTTGCAAGAACCCTGAAAAATAAACTATTCTTATTGAGTGGTTTTTGTACAAAATAAGTCCAGCTAGCACTTAATACAGGAAATTAACATCAGCTCTTCATGCAAATGTTTTGCTAGTTGCTTTGTTCTCAAGATGCTGGCTTTCTCAATGGGTGTTGATGAAGTCATCAGCATAAGCCCTGTTAAAGTGCAGTACCAAACTCAGGACATGCATGTTGGATTTTGGATACAAAATCCAGAACAGTTACATTTTTGGAAGGCAGAGGAGGATTACAGTTTGACATACCATTCAATCTTCATGTTAGATCAGCTCTAAAATGATGGCTTTTGTACAGGTGAATATTGTCAAAATAGTTGTGGTGGTTTCTCACAAAGAGTGGGCTTTTTTAAAGAATTAAGATGAGGTCACATTTCATTGGTGGTGAGTCTCAAGCCATGCACCAAACCTCCTATAATATTTGTTAACAAATATGTATGCAATAAAAAGTTGTTCATTCAGAGTATTAAGGCCAGAATTTACTATGGAGTTCAAGGGAGTTTGGTTCCCAACTTCCATTGTCCTTAGGCTTCTTTGAAAATCCCAGCATACACACATCCACATACAGTGAATGGTGTACTGCATTAGATATATATCCTTATAAGCAAATGACTTGTAGTACTTACATTATAGTATATTAATATGTTATTGAGAAAATCTAGTCGTCAATAACAGCTGTTATAAAATCTTGAGTATTTAGATTCTGTTTGGTTTCAGAGTAACAGCCGTGTTAGTCTGTATTCGCAAAAAGAAAAGGAGTACTTGTGGCACCTTAGAGACTAACCAATTTATTTGAGCATAAGCTTTCATGAGCTATAGCTCACTTCTTCAGATGCATACTGTGGAAAGTACAGCAGATCTTTTTATACACACAAACCATGAAAAAATGGGTGTTTTCTCTCCCCCCCACCCCACTCTCCTGCTGGTAATAGCTTATTTAAAGTGACCACCCTCCTTACAATGTGTATGATAATCAAGTTGGGCCATTTCCAGCACAAATCCAGGTTTTCTCCCCACCCCCGCTACAAACTCACTCTCCTGTTGGTAATAGCTTACCTAAAGTGATCACTCTCCTTACAATGTGTAGGATAATCAAGGTGGGCCATTTCCAGCACAAATCCAGGGTTTAACAAGAACGTCGGGGGGGGGGGGGGAGGGGGTAGGAAAAAACAAGGGGAAATAGGTTACCTTGCATAATGACTTAGCCACTCCCAGTCTCTATTCAAGCCTAAGTTAATTGTATCCAATTTGCAAATGAATTCCAATTCAATAGTCTCTTACTAGGAGTCTGGTTTTGAAGTTTTTCTGTTGTAATATCGCAACTTTCATGTCTGTAATCGCGTGACCAGAGAGATTGAAGTGTTCTCCGACTGGTTTATGAATGTCATAATTCTTGACATCTGATTTGTGTCCATTTATTCTTTTACGTAGAGACTGTCAGTTTAATCAATGTACATGGCAGAGGGGCATTGCTGGCACATGATGGCATATATCACATTGGTGGATGTGCAGGTGAACGAGCCTCTGATAGTGTGGCTGATGTTATTCTGATCCTGTACCACTGAAGTCAATGGGAGTTTTGTCATTGATTTAAAGGGGAAGAGGATTGAACCCCTATCTTTCAATGTGTAAGTTAGAGTCTTACTAGGTTAGGCAATGAAATATGCTATTCATGGTTGGAAATCTGAGATAACTCAGCACTGTGTACTTTAAAAAAATCCAGTGTGCATTTAGGCCCCAATCCTGTAAAATGAGCCAGCTGGACAGGGCTTTACATCCACACAGAACCCTATGCAGGAGCAAGAATCCAGCTTGCAGGACTACAGCCTTTGGGTGAAATTCACACCAGTGAAGAGACTGTGCAAGGCCCTCTGCACCATTTAAGCAGTTAGGGCCAGATCCTCCGCTGGTGTAAACTGGGCAAACTCCAGTTGACTTCAATAGAGCTAGGCTGATTTATACCAGATGAAGATCTGGCACTTAGGTCCAAATCCTGACTCAGTCTTAAGATAGAGTGAGGGCTGCACAAGGTCCTTACTCCCATGTAGAGAGCTCAGTACTGGCTTCAGAGACCCTGAAGATGGTCAGGCTGATGTAGAATGGCCAAGTCCGGCAAAAATTTGGAAGGGGGTCTGTGGATCATGCAAATGAGCTCCACACCTCTTCTACCACTAGCTGCTGGGAGAGGGGTAAAGGAGGGGAACTGGAGCTAAGGCAACAAAGCGTTCCACTGTATTTGTGTGGACTTGGGGCGTTGTCAGAAGGGCACGTACAATCAGACTGTCCTCTGATATACCTGAAGGAGAGAAGTCTTCTGTCCATCTGAAAGGGTCCATTTTGGAACTGTCAGCTTGAACTGTTTGGGCTATACTTCCCTTTTAGAGGCCTCCACATATGACAGGAGACCCCTAGAGACACAGGCCTACACTGAGTTAAGAATGCCTTGTGTATCAAGTCATATATTCTGCCCCTTGGGCAGAGGGTGGACTAAAGCTGCTGTAAAATCGCTATGTGCTGGCCCATAATGGGGGCATTGCTTCTCAGGAATCCAATTACATTCCATGGGCCTGCAGAGCTCAGTGAAGCAGGATTTGAACCACAACTGGGACCTTTAATGATGCACAGGGCCTTGTTGGTTCTCCTGTACTGGGGTGAATTTCACTCTTGCATATCAGGCTTCTGGGGAGCTCAGATGGCATGGAGAAATCTGCACTCCCCTCGACAGGCAGAAACAGTGTTCATATTATTTTATGGGGGGTGTCACCACATACTTGGGAGCGTTAGAGGTTATTAATATGTACTGGGTGTCCACAAGAATTTAAGGAGAACTAGGGGGTTGTTAACAAGTATTATGGGGTTGTTTGCCCCACAAAGTGAGTTTGTGTGTTGGGGGGGGGGTGAGAAAACCTGGATTTGTGCTGGAAATGGCCCAAGTTGATTATCATACACATTGTGAGGAGAGTGATCACTTTAGATAAGCTATTACCAGCAGGAGAGTGGGGTGGGAGGAGGTATTTTTTCATGCTTTGTGTGTATATAATAAGATCTTCTAAACTTTCCACAGTATGCATCCGATGAAGTGAGCTGTAGCTCATGAAAGTTTATGCTCAAATAAATTGGTTAGTCTCTAAGATGCCACAAGTACTCCTTTTCTTTTTGCGAATACAGACTAACACGGCTGTTACTCTGAAGCTCCTATTGGGAGGCTGTTCCAGATCCTCACCCCTCTGATGGTTAAAAACCTTCTTCTAATTGCCAGCCTGAAGCTGTTCATGGTCTGTTTATATCCATTTGTTCTTGTGCTGACACTGTCCTTTAAATTAAATAGTTCTTAACCCTTCCCCCCATGTATTTATAGAGAGCAATCTATCCCCCCTCAGACTTCTTTTTGCTAGACTAAACAAGCAACCTCCCGTTGCCTCTCCTGCTGCCCATTACTGTGGTATCTGAATGCATTCCATGGCAATAGTGAAGTCTCTAGAGGACTCCCTGGAATCTCTGGCTCTTCACTCTTTGGAGGTTATAACAGACTCTTCTGGGGTAGTTATTTTATGGGACAGTGGAGGCATGTTATAGAAGTGGTAGCTAATGTTACTGTGAATGCCATTTAGGTTATGGTAGGAAAAGTTTTATCAAAAAAGCAAGTTTTCCTGAAAGTGATCAGGCTGTGGATTGATCCCCTCTGGAAATTTATTCCACAGACAGATCCCTTCAACTGAGAGTGCTTTGGGCTCAGCTGTCATGTATTTCATTCTGGACTTTACAATCTGTCTTAGGTCTTTCAGGGTATGACTACAAGCAATTAGACACCTGCGGCTGGCCCATGCCAGCTGACTCGGGCTTGTGGGGCTTAGGCTAAGATGCTGTTTAAGTGCGGTGTAGGCATTTGAGCCCGGGCTCTTGGACCCTGTGAAGTGGGAGGGTCCCATAACTCGGGCTGCAGCCCATGCCCAAATGTCTACACCACAACAGGTTTTTAATTGCAATGTAGACATACCCTCAGTAAGTCTGCATAGAGATCCATGCTAACAGCAGGCAAGGCTAGTGTGATTAAATTGTATCTTCTCTGTAATAATGTATGAATACTGGATGTTGACCTGGTTATTGGGATGTTTACTGTATGAATCTATAAAAACAAGCAGGAAAGGACACTGCAGCTCAAGATAAGATTTAAAGGGACTCTCTCTCAAGAGAGGAAGGAGTTCAGGGGAGTTCGCGGGAACCAGATTGAAGTACAGGCACATGCTGGGGATGGTATGCCTTTAGATAATATAGACATGTGTGTAGACTGTTGTTTTAAAATCTTTTTCCTCTATATGCTTTGCTCCTACTGTTAAAGTAAACAATACTTTGGCCTAAGAAGGCTGTCTAATCACTTTTTTCACAATGGTCACTGACTCCCGGAGTCAAGAATCGCAGTTGCCTAACCCAGTTGGATCTGCTGGGTAAACACAGTTGATACACGAGTAACCCGAGGGCCAGTCTAAGGGTAGGAGAATTATGGAATTCCACCCCAGGAGAAGTAAAGGCCCAAGGTCTAACAACTGCGGGGATGCATTTGGAGATCAGGAAGGGGGCAGCAGTGCAGTTAGCCCTGTAACCGTGACAGCGACTATCACAGATCCACTGGGAGGATAGTCACTTCCACAAAATAATGGGTAAGGGATGTCTGCATGATGTTCTAGCAATTGCAATTAAAAAAAAAGCATTAATTCAAGTCTATTTTATCAGCCATTCACAATTTTCATGAGATAAATTGAAACAACAATGGAACTAATTTATGAAAAATCAACTGTCTGCACTTACTTTCTTTCTCTGTTGACTGTTGGATCTTTCCCCAGGCCTTGGCCCATCTAGCCCACAAGTAATATATCCCTGACAGACTTTCAAGAGCACAGAGACAGGCAGTGAAAGGATGTCTTGAGAAAACGGATTGCAAAAGCTACACTCACAGCATCTAATACGTAGCAGCTAAAAAGAAAGACAACAACGCGTACAGGATGCTCTTAATCCAAATCCCAGTAATTGAATTACATGATAGGCTACAGCTTCTTGTCTCTTAATTTATAAAGGGATCAAGCAGTATTAGAATAGGGCTGCTACACACCATGAAGTGCTCATCCTAGCATGACAGCACGTACAAAAACACCACATATCATGAAGGAGCAAGAGAAATGGATTCAGCAGCCATTCTGTAGCTAGAAATTCAAGAAATGGGATCTTCATGTCCTTGTTTTTCTCTTCAGTAACTGAAAGATGCTATTTGTGTTCAATGCAAGTGTATGACTTTCATGAAATGGGAGTTACACGCATGTATCCAGGGCAGAACAGAAATACAAGCACGCAAACAATTAAAAATAAGGCTCATTGACAATTTATGGCTAATCTGAAGATATAATATTTATTATTGTGTACCGAGGCTTTTAAAATGTACATTTTATTTCAGATGTATTTATTTATTGTAATGGAGGACCAGATCCTTAGTCAATTATGTGGTCCCATTGACATTACTGGGACTGCTTGCATTGGTATGTAAGGACTGCTCACACACATAAGGGTTTGGAGGACCGGCCAATAAGTTGTTACATTTCAACTTTTTTTCCTGTTACTAGTACAGCTATAAAAGCTACACAGAAAGAAGAGCAAAACTGAAAAGAAAAACAAAATACAGACTGTGTAAAAACTCGCCAAACTTATAACACAAAGTTACTAAAAGAAGATGCAAGTATTACCAGCCCTCAGGATGAAGTACTTAGTGTCAACTAAAGGGACTCGAACATAATCAGCATTTGGCTCCCATTCTGTTTCAGCTTGTTCTGTATATGAGGAGATTAGGTCAGATTCAAAGTTATTCAGCTAAGATTTATCAAATATACCTTGCTGTACATTTAGACCAAAATTTTCAAAATTTAGACTCCCAAATAAAAGTGGCTTGATTTTCAGAGGTGCTGAGCACACACAAGTCCCACTGCCTGGAATGGGCATTGTCTTTTACTGCCTAACTACGACTTTAGAAGCGTAACTGTCAGCACCAGTTTTGAAAAATATTGTCTGTAAGAATAATAAAATCTTCAAAAATAAAACCAAGAAAGAGGTGGAGTGATTGATATATAGATACGTAGGATGCTCACTGCAATTTATCAGCTCCACAAACTAGTGTCAAATTGCATCTCTGGTTTCGGCATCTGTTTTGCTTTCATTTTCACAGTCAGTTTGCCTCTTCTTTCTCCCTCAACTCCCACGGATGACTTTTCAGAGCTAACGGTTTTAAGACTATCATGGTCTGACCTCCCTGAGCTCTTCTGCCAGACCCCTACCCTGTATACATTTATGTCGCACTCAGTGCTTAATTTGTAATGAAAGAGGTGCCAGGACTCAAGCAATTAGGTGCTGGGGTTCAAGCAATTTTTTTACATTCATAACTGATGCAGCAAGCCCTGAGATGCCAGGGCTATGAACTGCCAAGCCAAGAGGTGCCGGGGCTCAGCACTGGCAAGCCCTGGCACAAATTAAGCACGGGTTCCACTTAAAGACTCATTTCTGCCATGCTGCTCGCAGTGAATCAAAGCGACCTGTGCTTGTTGTTATTCTTTCTCCTTGACTTCTTTCTACCTCCCTGACATTCAGTTGTGAGCTAACATTTGGAGAGCACTCAGCACATCACGGGCACCGCAGCTTATAAATAAATAATATTAATAGTAATCTTCTACATGTAAAACAGGACTCTGTAATCTATTTATAACAGAGCTGCTTCTATGTATTGTTTGAGTGACTGTGGTTGATGCTGAAAAGCCACAGTTCCTGCCCCAGGGAGCTTACAGTTTAAATGTAGATACAGGCAGAACAATTCAGCCATGTCATATGCCAGGTTGCAATCCAAGCCTGCGGTAGTGGAGAACTCTTGAAGTGCTCACTGAAAAGTTTCAAGGAAGAGAAGTGTTTTAAAGGGTAATTAGAAGGCTAAAAGGAAGATTGTTGAAGCATGAAAGTGGGGTGAGTTCAATGAAAAAAGGGGTGCACACAACTTTATTTTACACTCCAAAGGAGCTACAGCTACCCCAAACACATACAGCTCCTAAATTGAACTATTCTCCGCTCCAGGCAGGCTCCCTCCAATTCCTAGCCCTGGAAGACTCTTCTGAATACCTACTAACCTATTGTAGTTAATATGACTACTTTAACTTATCAATCCTAGATGAATATTTCTTGTGGGATAAAACATTTCTCCATGGTGAAATAGTTATTTTAAGTGACTATTTTAGTTACTGTGGTTGCTGTATTGTGAGATCACCCCCATGAAGACTGCTAAGAAAATGTTTATTGTTGGAGTGATTGCTTCCACTCTTCCTTTTTGGCAAGATTTGGTCACTGAGAGAAGTACATGGAACAAGGATCCCTCACTCACGTTCCCCACCCACAATGTATCTAAAAAAAAGTGCAGCCATAATATAACACCATATGTTTAAACGTTTGCTATGTATACAAAAATGCTGAAGTGTGGTAATGTTGGAGGTTTACAGGATAGTTTTGCAACAGTAATAGCTGCAAGAAGAGTATTAGATGGCTCAGAGGACTGGAAAAGGGCTGGGGACCCTTTCACCTCTATGGGGCTGGTTCAATCCAGCCTCCAAAAGTCAGCTATGATTTAAAGTCCAGAATCTAGACAGTGGCTCGTGGGCAATGAATTGGAATTTTCATTGTGGTAAACAGATGATCATATCCCCAAAACACCACCACATTTAGTAGCCTGAATTGAGAGGCAAAGGTATGTAAAGTAACCTATGCTATCACCCCGAGAATCCATCTCTTTAGGATAAGGAGGAGTCATACACAAAGAGCTTTGCTGTTCTGTACAGCAAGGACTCTGATATTAACTAACTAAAATTTACACAGTGCTTTGAAGATACCAAGTGCTGTTTAACTGCTAAGTTTATTATTACAGTTTTTATATAATATTATATATTATATATTCTTAGTACATTTGAAGAACTATTAATCCTGCTGTTAATCTGGTAAATAAAGAGATCAGGAATACTCTCTACTCTCAATTGTCAGTAACAGTGTATTTAATTAGTCAGAGATACTGATATTTAGCCTTTTCATTCTCACGCAATTCTGGCTTTATGATTTGCATTATTTCTGAGCTAATTTTTGGACAGAACAGTTTGGTAGTTTCTGTTTTGTTGCATCTGAGAAATTTAGTAGGGGCCCCAATCCTCTCCTCTGCACAAAGTTCTGGTAAATAGACTTTGTGCAGGGGCTCCCATAGCAGGCATATGCCCTCCCCCTCTTTCAATCTGCCCCAAAGTACTTTTCTGTACGGCTGCAGATGGAGATCCTAGGGAGCAGAGCTCTGCAGTATCTACCCCTCTGCAAGGGCTATCTGAGGTCTCCTGTGTAACAGGAACACGCTCACCTTACAGCCACTCATGCGTAGGGCATATGTGCTGCTTGCAGAGGATGAGGCAGGTTATGCCCCTTGTTTTCTCACAAGGATATATAAAATAATCAACAATGATGAGAGAAACAGGTGTCCACTGGAAAGCTGATGTGGGAAGGTCTGCAATATTACTGTGCATTATTCTACTGAGGTCATCAACCAGATCTGTCATCGTAGGTACAGGAGCCGCCGCAAGCTAAGGCAGAATTTGAGCTCACACTCACATATCTCTTATTTCACAGGCTTTGTACCACCTCCCACTTAGCCTCCTCGTAACATCTGTTTTTTCAATGATTATCAGTGGAAACAAATACTGTGTTGTCTGAGATGTGTGAAAAAGCAGATTGAGAGGTAAAGCTATAGGCAATCACCCACATGACGAGATGCCGTTGCTGTTTGTCTTTGTCTTATTGTCTGAACTCCCATTTAATAACAAAAACCATTCTAGGAGACGTGTACCTCAGAATTGCTAGGACTCAAGACGCAGTCCAGTCCCTGGTAGCTTGGATTAAAAATTACTGGTAATTTAAGATTTCTTTTGTAAGAAGGCATCTCCTCAAGTGCTAAAAATTACAGTTCCAATTCTGCATGACTCTCAAGTTGCTCAGACATAGAGGAGGGAGGCGGCTGAATGAAGAGCAGGAGCAGGCCCACGCTAACTTCTGTCACTGATTTAAGTTCAGACTTTGTGCCAAATGAGGATCAGGAGCTCAGCTCCACTCCACCTCAGCCATGACCCTTTGTGCTGGGACTGGTGTAGGAGGTGACAAGTTTCCTATCAAAAGGCAAATTCTCCACCAGCATGTCTGGCTGTTTTAAGGCCACTTTGTGCTGCAGACATGTTAATGGGCTAATGTAGCACCATGCAGCTTTAGCTCACTGGAGAATTTAGCCCAAAATGGGAGGTAGGGAAAGAGCAGAATCTGCAACTTTCAGCACAGGGAAGAGCCAACTTATTAATTGGAGTGTCCTACCTTATCTATGCTTTGTCCAAGCCCTCCCAATCTCACACCTTTCCTTGTTAAGGAGGAACTAGGTCAGATCTGCAGGTTCTTTTGTGTGTGTGTGTGGAAAGAAAAAAAGCCAGGAACACTCTATCAGTAGCTTCAATTCAACTACCCAAATAAAATGAAGCCTCTTGCTTCCTGATTAGCAGCACTCCCCAAATCCACAAGCAAACCCACCTCACACCTGGCACTCCTGGGAGTCCCACATGCCTCACCTCATAGATTGCCAAAAGAAGACATTTGTGGGAGTAGACAAATGCGGTGTCACAGCTGGTATCATTGGCAGAGTGGAGGTAATCAGTAGAGTCCTGCGTGGTGACATAATCTGTATCCACATCCGAGCCGCAAACATGGTCTGTGGATATCTGCAGATATAACGCAGATATCTGCAGAATTGCAGGGCTCTAATAATGGGGAGCAGAGGGAGAGACAAGAACGGATAAGTAGAGAAGAGCAGAGTTATAAAGGACTCTAAAATTGAGAGCAAGAAACTCATTGAGTCAAAGAGGGAGGCTGTGATATGGCCATTGAGTCAAAGTGCCTTTCATTCCAAAGGATCCCAAAGCACAGTACAACTGAAATGCAGCCACCTCTGGGGTCAGAGGGTGGTAACCAGCCAGTGGATAATAATCTGCACAAAAGTGGAGGCAGGGGAAACTTTTGGCCAAGGACAGTGGAGAAAATGCCCACAATTAGGGAAGAGCCATGAGCTCTTTAATGTAGAAAGGACCTTTCCAAAGAAGTAAGGGCAATTTGAGCTATTGCAACCAACAGAAATGAGGTCTGATTCTGATCTCCCATATTTTCACATAACTCTGTTGACTTCTTTGAAATTCCTCCTGGTAAGTCACCAGCATGAGTGAGAAGAGCATCAGGCCTGTGGACCACAGCATTGCACCTTTTGCGTTAGGACTACTAGTTCCCTTGCTGTGAAAACTTCTCTGTCAGCACTCAGAAAAGTCCACAGAAACACTGAGAAACTAGGAGCAATTTGAAGGACAACTGCCCGAGGGCACGAGACTGCCATGAAAGACTGACAGTTTTTATTTCCGGAAAGACCCTTGTAGCCATTGTTGTCATTGGCAATTTTGTTCTCTTTGACAACAAGGGCGAACGTTATTACAGTTGTGACTCCTGGCGAAAGGAAGTCTGCCTGCCTCTGTATACCCCATTGGCTTCATTCTGTTAACCTAATTGTGTAGGACACTGTAACCAGTACAAAGCTATCAGACCCACCGTGAATAACACAGGCTGGTAAGACTATATTAAAAATGAGACTTGCATGTCTGCTGTAGAAACAAGATGAGTGACGTAATATCTTTTATTGGACCAATTTCTGTTGGTGAAAGAGACAAGTTTTCGAGATTATGCACTAACAGAAGTTGGCCAGTAAAAGATATTACCTCATCCACCTTGTATGGGTACAACACGGCATGTCTACTGTAGGCACTTTGTATCCATTTGTAATATCTGTTTGCAGGCAGATTGTGAATCTCTTACTCCCACATTGGTGAGCTGTTAGGGCTTCTGTTTCTCAAGATTTATTTTCATTTTGGGAGGTTATTTATAGCAATTTTTGAGGTTTATGTCCATGTCTTTCTCTCTGTATATACTATAATGAGTAATGTATGTTGTATAAATTACTCATTCCAGTAGTATTTACTCTAATGAGTAATCTCTTTGTAATGTTCCCTAGTGTGCTTTAACCTAGTACTTCCCCCTGCTGAATGACATCAAAAAAAACCCACCTGAAACAAACAACCTAAACAAACAAAAGTAAAACAAAATAAATAATAAAATACCAATATAGAAATTAAAAAATGGAGTTTTTGTCCCAAAAAAGGGAGAAATGCCACAGACTTCATGATGTCCACAAAAAAACTTCATTATTGTTCTCAATTTTACATGCAAGGCACTCAGATACTACAGTGATGGGTGGCAGTATAAATCCCTAAGATAAAGATAAGGTAAGGTAAGAACAGATACATGGAACAAATTCTTCTTTTACTAACTTATATTGTTCTGTACTATATTGGACCAAATTCTCATCCTCAGTGTAAAATGGCAGAGATCCATTGATTTAATGGATTGACACCAGCTGAGGACCTGTCCTATTGTTCTGTACTTTGTGCACTCTGAGATTTTATCCTTTGTTTGGCACACACATTGTCTATTGTACAACACTCTGCAGATTAGTGGCACTACATAGATAATAGCTTTAGTGTTGGATGTGAGAAAAATAACAGGAATAAAGAGTGGGATTATATTAACTGAGCTTGTAATCCATATATTAGTGCTCAAACAGGCAACAAACATCCTCTTTCTTTTAGCCTTATATGTGAAAGGACTAGGGACAGATGAACATTGCAAAATATTTTCAGTGAATAGTTCTTTGAATTTTGAAAGTAATTTGTTTTGACTGTGTTCCCTGCAGTTCTGGGTTCACTTTTTGTGAAAATTCTCGCAAATGAATATACAGCTTGCCAAAACTATGAGATTTGAAGGGTCTGATCCATCACCCATGGAAAGACAAAGCTGCCACTGACTTGAATGGTACAGGATCCGAACCAAAGCTGATATTCACAGAAAGCAAATTCTGAGTTCATAATCACAAGTGTTCAGAGCAGAACCCAAGTCTAAGAGTTACTCACCCAGTCAGGGGGTATACCCTATGTGACCCATGTTTTGAATCTAAACAGCTTGCATTTTGAATATTTAACACATGCAGTTAATTGCTCACAAACAAGCTATGGAAAATTATTGACAGGAAGTGATGAGTGAATAATTTCTAATAATGAATAAATATGAGAAAAACACTATCAGTTTGTGATCAGAAAAATGTTAGGAGATCCAGACAGCACAGCTATTGTGCCACATAGGATAGGTCATGGGGTGAGCTCCCCGCTGCCCCCTTTGGAGAGTCTAATACTGCTGAGGGCAGCAGTCTGGCATAGTCTTTGTGATCCCTGAGTGTAAAGTATGATCACTAGTGCTTGACCCCTGTGCTGGGACACAGGGATGGGGACGTTCCTATTCCTTGCATCCTCTCCTCTCCATCTATGCAGGACCACACCCAGTCTAGCTCTATATTTATAGTAGGGCTGTAGATTAATCACAGTTAACTCACACAATTAACTCAAAAAAATTGTGATTAAAAAAATTAATCCCGATTAATAGCAGTTTCAATCACACTGATAAACAATAGAATACCAATTGAAATGTATTAAATATTTTGGATGTTTTTCTACATTTTCATATATATTGTATTCTGTGTTGTAATTGAAATCAAAGCATATATTATTTTGATTATGAATATTTGCACTGTAAAATGATAAAAGAAACAGTATTTTTTAATTCACCTCATACAAGTACTGTAGTGCAATCTCTTTGTCGTGAAAGTGCAACTTAAAAATGTAGATTTTTTTGGTCATATAACTGCACTCAAAAACAAAATAAAGTAAAACTTCAGAGCCTACAAGTCCACTCAGTCTTACTTCTTGTTCAGCCAATCGCTAAGACAAACAAGTTTATTTACATCTACAGGAGATAATGCGGCCCTCTTTTTATTTACAATGTCACCAGAAAATGAGAACAGGCATTTGCATTGCACTTTTGTAGCCAGCATTGCAAGGTATTATGTGCCAGATATGCTAAACATTCATATGCCCCTTCATGCTTCAGCCACCATTCCAGAGGACATGCTTCCATGCTGATGACGTTTGTTAAAAAAATAATGTGTTAATGAAATTTGTGACTGAAATACTTGGGGGAGAATCGTATGTTCCCTGCTCTTTTTTACCCGCATTCTGCCATATATTTTATGTTATAGCTGTCTTGGATGATGATCTAGCACATGTTGTTCATTTTAAGAACACTTTCACTGCAGATCTGACAAAATGCAAAGAAGGTACTAATGCGAGATTTCTAAAGATAGCTACAGCGCTCGACCCAAGGTTTAAGAATCTGAAGTGCCTTCCAAAATCTGAGAGGGTTGAGGTGTGGAGCATGCTTTCAAAAGTCTTAAAAGAGCAACACTCAGATGTGGAAACTATAGAACCCGAATCACCAAAAAAGAAAATCAACCTTCTGCTGGTGGTATCACACTCGGATAATGAAAATGAACATGCATCGGTCCGCACTGCTTTGAATTGTTATCGAGCAGAACCCGTCATCAGCATGAACATTTGTCTTCTGGAATGGTGGTTGAAGCATGAAGGGACATAAGAATCTTTAATGCATCTGGCATGTAAATATCTCATGACACCAGCTACAACAGTGCCATGTGAACACCTGTTCTCACTTTCAGGTGACATTGTAAACAAGAAGTGGACAGCATTATCTCCTGCAAATGTAAATAAACTTGGTTGTCTGCGCAACTGGCTGAACAAGAGGTAGGACTGAGTGGACTTGCAGGCTCTAAAATTTTACATTGTTTTATTTTTGAGTGCAGTTATATAACAAAAAAAATCTATATTTGTAAATTGCACTTTCACGACAAAGAGATTGCACTACAGTACTTGTATGAAGTGAACTGAAAAATACTATTTCTTTTATCATTTTTATAGTGCAAATATTCATAATAAAAAATAATATATGCTTGAATTTCAATTACAACACAGAATACAATATATATGAAAATGTAGAAAAACATCCAAAATATTTAATAAATTTCAATTGGTATTCTATTGTTTAATAGTGTAATTGAAACTGCCATTAATTGGGATTAATTTTTTTATCATTTTTGAATGCAGGTTTTCTTTGTACATAATTTGTAATTTCAACTTTCACGATAAAGAGATTGCACTACAGTACTTGTGCTAGGTGAATTGAAAAATACTATTTCTTTTGTTTTTTTTACAGTGCAAATACTTGTAATTAAAAATAAATATAAAGTGAGCACTGTACACTTTGTATTCTGTGTTGTAATTGAAATCAATATATTTGAAAATGTAGAAAACATCCAAAATATTTAAATAAATGGTATCCTATTATTGTTTAACAGTGTGATTAATCACGATTAATTTTTTAATCACACGATTAATTGTGATTAATTTTTTAATCGATTGACAGCCCTAATTTATATTACATATTTGTAACTTTACTATAATTAATTTGGGAATGTAAGTGTATCTTGGAGGTTGGAAAGTGCAATGCTTTGTAAGAATTGGTGGGCAACAATGAATGTCCTAGTACAGCCAATGTCTACATTAATGTCTGATTAGATACAGTCCACCCGTTCTCCAAGAAACGTCTGTGTAATCTTAAATTATTAGAAGTCTCATGCAGTAACTCTGGAGGTCAAGGCTCCCATCTAGTGGTGAAATGTAAAGGTACAAAGGTAGCTACTAGCTGGAATTCGAATGGTTGAAACTCTTGTAAATAGTCACATATAGTGCATCATCTTCCAAGGGCAAGGAAGAGAGAGTCTTAGATGAGTATGTTCTCAGGACAGCTAACCCCTTGCGCTGCCACTGTAGCTACACTCTCTTTTTAGTGCACTTGTTTGATCAGAGCTAGCTGGGGTATGTCTCCCTGAGCTGGGAATTATACCCCAGCTCAATGTGTAGACATACGCTTTGAGCCCTTCAGGGCTGTGCTGTCTGTGCTGCTGCTGATAGGCACCCAATTCAGAAAGGACTTAAGTGTGGGTTAAGGTCAGTGGACCTTCACCGCATGCTTTCAAGTTAAACATATGCTTAAGGGCTATCCTGAATAGGGATGCTTTGCTTTTCTGAATCAGGATGCCAGTGAAGGTTTGGTGCAGAAGAAACAGAGTGACAGGTTTCTGTTACTAGCACAGATAGATATCTATCTCCCCCACTTCCCATAGTATCAGAGAGAGTGACTTGCTGACCTCAGAGAGTAGGGAAGGAGAGTGATCTGGAAGGCTTCCTACGAGTTAGGTTGCTGTTACATAATTCAGTGGGTTGGGGAGGAGAGAGGGAGAGTAGGAGGAGGAGAGACTACAAAAACTAACCAACCTAATAAGAATTCCAAGGTTGGGAAAAGGAAGGAGACGAGACCACAGAGGTCAAGGGAAAGGGGAACATTGTCTATGGCAGGGCATTATTTTTTCTATTTATTAAGATCAGGCATGAAACTTTAATCAGGTGGTGGTAATCAACGGTACTAAATAAGCTATAAAATGTGACACACTGTGTAAGACATGGTTGGATATAAAAAAGAAAAGGATCTAAATGAATTGATCTATGTTTTTAAACTTAATCACTGAAAGCTGCCCACGTTACTGATGGTGATGAGTACAATGATTTTCCCGGTCAAGATCATTCTGTCAAAAGCCCTTGAGCATATCTTATCTCTCACGTGGTTTAGAAATGTAATCTGGTTAATCTCTTCTTGAAGGAAACGCAGAAGTGATGCACCAAATGGAGACTTTCCTGGAAACAGTAATGTTTGTTACATGCTAATTATAGGCTGTGTTACATGCAGTGAACTCCATAAACAAAGAGGGTTTATTACCTTGCAGAAACAGTTTTTACTTCTTAGTATGAAAAAAGTACTTTAAGCACGTGGATTCAGAGCCAGGCAATTTCATGATCTTTATAGAAAAGAATGTTGTAAGGACACATTGTACTGGAAGTCTTATTATTTGCTTTACTGAAAGACCATGTTCACTATGCAAAAAAATGGAGAACAGCAATGCTTTCTTTAAATGAAAGACGCCAGAGCTGTCATGCAGAATATCAAAGTTAATAAAGTGGACTGAACTGGATTAAAGAGAAAGTTTAAAGTTAGTCAACACGTAATAAACCTGGTGCTTTCAGGTAATCGGAATTCTTTGTATAGAAGAAAGATTATGAATGACAGGCTATATTCAACTTTCAGGTACTGTGAGGCAGCTCCATTGGCTTACTAGAATAAATATTTGTGGACATTTTTGCAGTACCCTTAGCTACAGTGGGGTAAGTGGTAGAGGCTCCTTGATGTAGGCTTTGCCTACTCCATTTTGAATCAGATCTTTTGCGATCTTTATATGCTGCTGCTTTTGACTGTAATTTTGTCTGCCGCCTTTGCCTACCCACTTTCAGATATCATCATGCTATCCTGGAGATGGTTTTATTAGTAACGGTTCTAGAAAAGGTCACAAAGGGAGCACTGATTCCCTCAAGCGTTTCCATTTTTTCTGGGCTCTGTGGGTTTGTGCGGGTGCCCAGAGTATCAGTTCTGTGAGAGTCAGCTGTTTCGGTTCACTGGAGTCATGAAAACATTTGCTTCTGTTTCAGTTAAGCTAGTTTCACACTCCCTGTGTTTTGCTGAAAACTTTCAAAGCAAAACATATTTGAAACTCTGTTTCACGCAATTTTGAGTTGAAACGACAAGTTCAGTGTAGTTTTAATGTGAAAGTATAAAGCTTTGTGTGCCCTTAAACCCAACCCAGGTTCACTTGAAAGATTTGCAGATTTTAGTAACATGGTAACTAAACCAGGGAAGTATCACATGGCTTTGTGATTCATTGCAAACATTTTGCCCAGCCTGTCTGCTCGCACCTAAATCGGTTTCCTACTTTTTCAGCTGCCCACAATCTCATCCATCTAACTCTGTGACTTATGTAGGTTCTTGACAATCAAAAAGGCTTGAATCTGGCTGACTTGAGGCTGTCTCTGAGAGGCGTAACTGCTCGTGAAGGCTCAGCCACTCTAGAATTTAAAAAAATATATATAAAATAAATCCCATTCAGTGCTTCCCCTCCACCACCTCAGTAAGACCTGATTCTTGTCTTCAGATATGTAGATGCAGAATCTTGAACAGTTTCTTTGAGTCTAGATGCTCCCCCATTTCCTCTGGTAGGCTAGCACAGCCTAATCTTGTACCCATGAGGCTATTTGCTGGTCAGGAAAAAAAACTGACTGCAGTTCCATGTAGCTACTGCAGCAGACTTTAGAATGAAATATATTTTCCTGAAGTTGCTTGATAATGAGATCCTACATAGTGGGCCTCCTGGAAGCTGTCAACAGTTGTGTGAGATGTCACAGGAGGATGCTGGACATGTTGTAAGTGAAAAGTGCTCAGGCTCTGGTTGTAAAGAGTGCTGTTGCTGTAGAGTCACTCATAGAAGAGGAGAATTTTTCCAGTAACAGTGGTGTAGATTTTTTTTACCCCTTTCTGTCTTTCCTTGTCCTTTTTTAAAAAAATGTAGGGGGATTTATTTTGCATCATTAGGACTGCAGCTGGGCAAACTTCAAAACTCCCAAATATTTTGGCTGACTGTGTTAATAGTCACTCTCTTTCCTTGTAGAAATGCTTTCCATGCAAACAACACACTGAGTGCTGGCAACATTCATTCAGTTAGGCACACTGAAGATTTTCACCATATTGATTCCTTTCAGTTGTGTGCACCCCAGTCAACAATGCTATTGCAAAACTCAATCCCAGTCAAGATTGTGAACCTGGGTTTGGAGCAGCTAAAGTTCTGTTATGGAGAAGGGCATGCAAAGGTGAATGGGAAGCACTGGGTAGCGCCTGGCACAATCAAGTTCTTACTTTGATACAGTAAATAGCCCCAGCTGGTAACCACTTCTGTAGATTCTTAATGGGACACATTAGATGGTCTGCTCAAGGAATTTATGTGAAGGAGAATTATTTTTATTTGTTATTTGTATCGTGGTAGCATCCATGTTCCCCAGTTAGGACCAAGACCCGTTGTGCTAGGCATTATATATACTCACAGGAAGATAGAGTCCCTTCCCCAAAGTTCTTACAATCTAAATAGATAAGATAAACAAACATTATCAAAGCGCTCAAGGTTAGGGTGACCATATTTCCCACAGGAAAACAGGACACAGCATGGGGCTGGCCTGAGCCCTGCCCCCGCTGCCCTCCTGTGCATGGGGCTGGCCCATTCTCTGCCCCTTCTTCCCTCCCCTCCCCTGCACATGGGGCTGGCCCATGCCCTGTCCCCCTCCTGCCCCTGCACAGAGCTGACCCAAGTCACTGCCAAAGATCTGCCTCACTCACACGCAGGGCTCTCGTCCAAGCCCAGTCTGCTCCCTGCGTGGGGCTGGCGTTGCGCCAAGGCCAAGCTCTGCTGCTCCTCTCCCCAAGTGAGACTGGCATTGCTGCTGGCCCAAACCCTGTTTGCTCTGCAGGGCTGGCATCGCTGCTTGCCCTGCGCATATTCCTCTGTGCCCTGCTAGGAGTGCGCACCCCACTTTTTTTTGCAAAAAAAAGCATCAGTTGGCAAGAGCAAGTGGCACAAATGCCCACTTTTGCCAAAAAAAGTCAGGACGGCCGGGACAGGGCTCAAAAAAGGGACTCTCCTTAAATACTCTTAAATACTCTCCTTAAATATCCTATTTAAGGTATATGTTTGGTTTCTTTTTCCACCCAACCCTCCCCAGCATCCACAAAACATTTCAGTTCTGCTCAATCCCTATTGTTCACGTGCCTAAGCCAACCTGCTCCTCCTTTGCTTCCCAGTGTGCCCTGCTTCCTCCCTGACCATTTCACAACATAGATTTTTTGGCAGGAGAGAACAGGGGGGAAAGCCAATCAGAGGGTACCTGTGTTAGTGAAACGTGTTTATGTAAGGGGACTGTTGTCCCCTTACTAACATTCAGTGGGGGTGTTTTAGTTGCTAGCTCCCAGTACTCAGAGGGGAAGGGTTGATGGGGAACCAGGGCCCTGAGACTGACAGTCCCCAGGAACAATGGGGAGAGGCCAATGCTCCAGGTCAGCCTGAATGACGCTCAGGCTAATCAGGGCAGGCTAATCAGGGAGTCAGGAGGCCAGGGAGGTCCCGTCCTCCGTGTGAGCTGGAATGGCCTGGGTCGGGCAGAGTGGGGGCCGAGCTAAGGAGAAAACAGGGGCCCAAGCTGAGCTGGGGACCAGAACTGTGCCAGATTCAGAGGGACCGAAAAGCAGCCCAGAGAGAGCAGATCCTGTCCTGGGAGCAGAGCTGCAGCCCCAAAGCCAGAGGCACAGCCCAGAGAGACCAGACCCTGTCCCAGGAGCAGAGCTGCAGCAACCAGAGCCAGAGGGGCCAGAAAAGCAGCCCAGGACGCATGTCAGTGCTGGGAGCAGAGTCACAGAAGCAGCCTGCAGAGCAGACCTGTCCTGAGAGCAGAGCTGTAGCAACCAGAGGCAGAGGGGCCAAAGAAGCAGCCCAGGGAGCTGGAGGCAGAGCAGCAGAGACAGAGTGGTGGGGCTGGGGCTGGAGCAGTCCGGAGCTGGGTGCGGTGAGCAGCTGGGGAGAACGAGGGGGACCCTGGGCAGCAGGCCCAGCACAGGGAGACGCCTCAGCCAAGAGGCTCTGCAGGCCAGGCTTGGATCGTAACCCCGACAGGGCGGAGGTGACACTGGGAAGAAGGGTCCTACCACTTAGAGCCTGAGAGCGTGTGGCCACCACCAGAGCAAGTGTCTAACCCACAGCATCCCTGCAGCAAAGCCAGGGCCTGAGAAGAAGGCCTGGGACTTACAAGGAACAGCCTGTGAACTGCTCTGACATTCCAAAGACACTGTTTGTGATGTTCCCTGCCACAGAGCGGGTTGATGTGTTTCCTTTAACCTTTCTCATTTTCCCTTATTCTTTTTAAAATTAATTGTTGATTAAATAACTTGCATTTGCTTTAAATTATATGTAATGGTCAGTGGGTCAAAGAAGTGCCCAGTGCAGAGAGAGTACCCCGGAGTGGAGACACCCTAGTCCCTATCCTAGGTGACCGCAGCAGGGTTGGGGGTCGAGCCCCCCAGGAATCCTGGGCCCAGCCTTGTTGGGGTTACGAGGACTCTGCCAGATAGGAGAGTGGAAGGGGAGTCCTCAAGGGCAGGGAGGCCACTGGGTAAAGGAAGTGGGAGCGAGGACTCAGCTCCTTTCGCTAGCCCACTTCACCGGGGTAGTGCAGAAGCCAGGAAAGTTCCCCACAATAGTGGGACTATTCCCCCGCTTACATTTACACAGCTCATGTCTACAGGTCCCTGCTCAGAGTGGGTCCGGTACAGTGCCTGCTATTCTTCTCCTCTGTGGGGGTAGGAGAAGGCCAGTCTGGCCTAGGTTCCAAGAAGCCCTCATGGCTGATCCTTGCCCCAAGTGTTGATGTGGCTTCTGCCAAACTCTCTCTCCATGGAGGACAGGGGCTGCTCTAGCAGTTGCTACAGCAGGCATCCTTCGCAGGAGGAAAAAAATAGTGTATCAGAGTTTAGTTGGAACTAGAAGTAGATCATCTGGGTAAAGATCAGGACAGATAGGTCAGTGACATATCTGCCTCTTATGCATTAATTTGAAGAACTGCTGCTAGCGAAATCCATTCTTTATTTAGTTATCACGAAGGAATCTCAAATATTTATTGCCTCTGCCACTGGAGACTTTATCAGTGGGTTGATGGATGAGGCAGGCTGCTAGCCAGACCTCACAGTAATTCCCCAGCCATCTCTGGAACAAAAGACCCAAGAGGCAAAAGAGTAATCCCAGAGAGACCAATAAAGCCTTAAAAGGTTTTAAGAATGTTTCTACCAAGAGGACACAAATTCCTTCAATGAAGAAAGTAAGGTTTGTCCCTTAACCCTTTGTGATTTACTGAGGGCAAGACAAAGTTTGCTTGTCAGACTTGTCACACAGATGGAGCTGACAAGGGCAGTGGAGTTATATTAGGAAACAATGGGGAGGAAAGGCGAGGTACTGCGTGGATAAATATGATAACCCTTCGCCCCCTGCTGCCCTCTGAGAAATGCTGCCAGCAATAGTCACAAAGACATTCGTAAAAGAGGGAAAGTTTTTTGAGCATCACTATAGCTGTTTCAGAGTAACAGCCGTGTTAGTCTGTCTTCGCAAAAAGAAAAGGAGTTCTTGTGGCATCTTAGAGACTAACCAATTTATTTGAGCATGAGCTTTCGTGAGCTACAGCTCACTTCATCGGATGTTATTGATTCGTCGTGTAATGTCTATTAAACCCAGAGACTAGGAGCATTTAACTAAATTATGCTGAATAATAACATTTATATAGCTCCTTCCAAAGCATTTTCCTGCAGATAAACTGTACATGGTTTGTATTTATCCCATCCTCCACTGAAATGAAATCATCTCTGAGATGGGACACAGCTGTCGTTTCACAATGAGCACCAACACTATATCACAAATAGAGATGAAAATGTCACCTCCAGTCAAACTGTAGGGAAAATGTCCAGGACGTAAGCCAAATGTATCTACTCCTATTGGAATTTGGCCACGACAGAAGGGCTAACACCCATTTTTATGAAACGTTCTGTTGGCTCTTTAATGGGCAGAAGTGATCAGGACCTCAATTTTAAGTCTGGCCTGGGCAGGAAGCCATCAGCTCTCAGGATACTTCGACTAGTACAGAATCCTGCAGTGCATCTCCTCTGCAACATGGGCTAGTGCAAGCTCCTGACGCTGGCTTCCCATAAACTATTGAGCCAAGTTCACGGTCTCTGTCTTTATCTTCAAGGTGCTCAATGGACTTATCTAAGAAACTACCTAAAGCTCCAGAATGAAGACCATGGTTAACAATTCCTTTTTTCTGGCACAGTGGAACTTTCTACAATAAAGGTGAAGCTTGGCTGAGCAGCAGATGGAGTTTTCTTGGGGGCTGGTCCAAGATTATGGAACAAACTCCCCCAGGAACTAAGAACCATCACAAACCTCACCATCTTCTGGTCCAACTGCAAGGCACATTTCTTAGCCCTGCCTTCTCTAACACAAACACATAGTAGCATGTACATTAAAAAAAAAGAAAGCTGAAATAAATTCCTTTCAAAGCAAAGCACCCCGCCACACAAACACAATTCTCCCCCATGGGAGTGGCTGAGAGACAAAACTAATAACAAGGGACAGTTGTTAATCATGTCATGTAACGCGTGAACCTGAATGGAATAAAAAGTAGAAGGGTACTTCCAACAATCACAGTGCCCTATAGCAGCAGAACTATATGGTGTAGTGTATAGACTCAGATGGAAGAATTCAGACAGATCAGTACCATTCCCGGCAACACTGAGCTTTCATTGCAAGTTTCCCATCCCAGACTAGACCAGTTCTGATCATATTTAGTTTGCAAGGTTTGACAAGACCACCACCAAAAGTGCAGGCAAGAGAATGGGCCTTATAGTTCAACAAGGCAGCTCTCCCAAAGTCTGCCACCTAGAGCCTGAGAGTGTGTGGCCATCACCAGAGCAAGTGTCCAACCCACAGCATCCCTACAGCACAGCCAGGGCCTGAGAAGGGACCTGGGACTTTTGAGGAACAGACTGAACTTCCCTTGCATCCCAGAGACACTGGTTGTAATGTCCCTATGCCACAGAGCGGGGTTTTATGTTTTCCTTTAACTTTTCCCATTTTTTTCCTTATTTTTTTTAATTGATTGCTGTTTAATAAATTGTATTTGTTTTGAACTGTATGTAATGATCAGTGGGTCAGGGAAGCATCCTGGAGTGGGGACACCCTAGCCTCTGCCCTAAGTGACCACAACAAGGTTGGGGGTTGAGCCCCCCCAGGAATCCTGGGCCCAGTGTTGTTGGGGTTATGAGGACTCTGCCACACAGGAGAGTGGAAGGGGAGCCCTTGAGGTCAGGCAGGCTTCTAGGTAAAGGAAGTGGGAACGAGGACTCAGATCCTTTCGCTAGCCCATTTTACCAGGGTCGTGTATAAGCCAGGAAAGTTCCCCACAATAGCGGGATCATGCCCCCGCTTACACTATGATCTCACTTCCAGGCTTGTACTAGCTTCTTATTTTTTGTTAATTATTTTTGGAATTTTTAAATTGTTTCCTGCAAGTTGGCAGACTTCAAGGCCAAGAGAAACTGATGGCAACTACTCACACCTTCTTGTCAACTGTTTGAAATGGGCCATCCTGATTATCACTACAAAAGTTTTTTTTCTCCTGCTGATAATAGCCCACCTTAATTGGTTAGTCTCGTTAGAGTTGGTATGGCAACGCCCATTTTTTCATGTTTTCTGTATATATCATCTATATATATATCATAGAATATCAGGGTTGGAAGGGACCTCAGGAGGTCATCTGGTCCAACCCCCTGCTCAAAGCAGGACCAATATATATATTATATCTATCTATCTATCTATCTTCCTATTGTGTTTTCCACTGCGTGCATCTGATGAAGTAGGTTTTAGCCCACGAAAGCTTATGCCCAAATAAATTTGTTAGTCTCTAAGGTGCCACAAGTACTCCTCGTTCTTTTTGCTGATACAGACTAACACGGCTACCACTTTGAAACTTATTCCAAATGTGTGGTCTCAGGATGACTGCATCTCAAACAACTTTGGGGGTTTTGCAGGCTGGAAAGGCAGGGATCTGTGCCTAAAACATTATCAAATGCACCTCTCTGACGCCAACGGGGAATGCCCCATTGTGACTCGCCAAGGAAATTAGTTAGGGAAGTGGATTGGACTGAAGAACTTATGGATCTAAAGGTAGAGGAGGCCTGGGATTATTTTAAATCAAAGATGCAGAAGCTATCAGAAGCCTGCATCCCAAGAAAAGGGAAAAAATTCATAGGCAGGAGTTGTAGACCAAGCTGGATGAGCAAGCATCTCAGAGAGGTGATTAAGAAAAAGCAGAAAGCATACAGAGAGTGGAAGATGGGAGGGATCAGCAAGGAAAGCTACCTTATTGAGTTCAGAACATGTAGGGATAAAGTGGGACAGGCTAAAAGTCAAGTAGAGTTGGACCTTGCAAAGGGAATTAAAACCAATAGTAAAAGGTTCTATAGCCATATAAATAAGAAGAAAACAAAGAAAGAAGAAGTGGGACCGCTAAACACTGAGGATGGAGTGGAGGTCAAGGATAATCTAGGCATGGCCCAATATCTAAACAAATACTTTGCCTCAGTCTTTAATAAGGCTAAAGAGGATCTTAGGGATAATGGTAGCATGACAAATGGGAATGAGGATATGGAGGTAGATATTACCATATCTGAGGTAGAAGCGAAACTCAAACAGCTTAATGGGACTAAATCGGGGGGCCCAGATAATCTTCATCCAAGAATATTAAAAGAATTGGCACAAGAAATTGCAAGTCCATTAGCAAGAATTTTTAATGAATCTGTAAACTCAGGGGTTGTACCGTATGATTGGAGAATTGCTAACATAGTTCCTATTTTTAAGAAAGGAAAAAAAAGGTGATCGGGGTAACTATAGGCCTGTTAGTTTGACATCTGTAGTATGCAAAGTCTTGGAAAAAAATTTGAAGGAGAAGGTAGTTAAGGACATTGAAGTCAATGGTAAATGGGACAAAATACAATGTGGTTTTACAAAAGGTAGATCGTGCCAAACCAACCTGATCTCCTTCTTTGAGAAAGTAACAGATTTTTTAGACAAAGAAAACGCAGTGGATCTAATTTACCTAGATTTCAGTAAGGCATTTGATACCGTGCCACACAGGGAATTATTAGTTAAATTGGAAAAGATGGGGATCAATATGAAAATTGAAAGGTGGATAAGGAATTGGTTAAAGGGGAGACTACAACGAGTCCTGCTGAAAGGTGAACTGTCAGGCTGGAGGGAGGTTACCAGTGGAGTTCCTCAAGGATTGGTTTTGGGACCAATCTTATTTAATCTTTTTATTACTGACCTAAGCACAAAAAGTAGGAGTGTGCTAATAAAGTTTGCGGATGATACAAAGCTGGGAGGTATTGCCAATTTAGAGAAGGACTGGGATATCATACAGGAGGATCTGGATGACCTTGTAAACTGGAGTAATAGTAATAGGATGAAATTTAATAGTGAGAAGTGTAAGGTTATGCATTTAGGGATTAATAACAAGAATTTTAGTTATAAGCTGGGAACGCATCAATTAGAAGTAACCAAGAAGGAGAAGGACCTTGGAGTATTGGTTGATCATAAGATGACTATGAGCCGCCAATGTGATATGGCCATGAAAAAAGCTAATGCGGTCTTGGGATACATCAGGAGAGGTATTTCCAGTAGGGATAAGGAGGTTATACAAGGCAGTGGTGAGACCTCACCTGGAATACTGTGTGCAGTTCTGGTCTCCCATGTTTAAGAAGGATGAATTCAAACTGGAACAGGTACAGAGAAGGGCTACTAGGATGATCCAAGGAATGGAAAACTTGTCTTATGAAAGGAGACTCAAGGAGCTTGGCTTGTTTAGCCTAACCAAAAGAAGGTTGAGGGGAGATATGATTGCTCTCTATAAATATATCAGAGGATAAATACTGGAGAGGGAGAGGAATTATTTAAGCTCAGTACCAATGTGGACACAAGAACAAATGATATAAACTGGCCACCAGGAAGTTTAGACTTGAAATTAGACGAAGGTTTCTAACCATCAGAGGAGTGAAGTTTTGGAATAGCCTTCCAAGGGAAGCAGTGGGGGCAAAAGAGCTATCTGGCTTTAAGATTAAACTCGATAAGTTTATGGAGGAGATAGTATGATGGGATAACATGGTTTTGGTAATTAAATATTCATGGTAAATAGGCCCAATGGCCTGTGATGGGATATTAGATGGGGTGGGATCTGAGTTACTCAGGAAAGAATTTTCTGTAGTATCTGGCTGGTGAATCTTGCCCATATGCTCAGGGTTTAGCTGATCGCCATATTTGGGGTCGGGAAGGAATTTTCCTCCAGGGCAGATTGGAAGAGGCCCTGGAGGTTTTTCGCCTTCCTCTGTAGCATAGGGCACGGGTCACTTGCTGGAGGATTCTCTGCTCCTTGAAGTCTTTAAACCACAATTTGAGGACTTCAATAGCTCAGACATAGGTGAGAGGTTTTTTGCAGGAGTGGGTGGGTGAAATTCTGTGGCCTGCGTTGTGCAGGAGGTCAGACTAGATGATCATAATGGTCCCTTCTGACCTTGGTATCTATGAATCTATGAATCCTTCAAGCAGTTCTGAAGGAGAGGAACCAGCCAGGCTATCACCTTCATACCCTTAAAGGAAAGAAGAAACCTGATTGGTCTACCTTCTTTCCTCTGACCATGTGATGACACCATGTTTGACAAGAAGGCCTATGCTTCCTCCATGCTCCCAGCTGGTCACTGAAGGGTTGGAATCCAGAAAGACCCAACATCTAATATTTGACATCCATCGCTCGCATGCAAATCTGACACTGTTAAACAACTGAACTGAGAAAACCACTGGCTGATCTTTTCATCCACATACCTTCCTGAAACTGAATAAAGGGGAGACATTTCAGATTTCAATGGGGCAGGCAACTTTCATTGGGGGTGCAGGGGTAGCTCAGGCCCCGGAAGCTCTTAGACTGATTTTTACATTTTATCCTTCAAAAAAATCCCCTTTGGGAGCCTTTGTTTCGATTACTTCCTATATTTTGAACAATTTGTATTGGTTTACTACAACAAAATTACCAACACAAGACAGACTGGCAAGCACTCGACACCTGTGGCATGCAGACCCAGTACAAAATGAAACCTAAATTTTAGGGCTGTCAAGCGATTAAAAAATTAATCACAATTAATCACGTGATTAAAAAAATTAATCTCGATTACCATTTATTTAAATATTTTGGATGTTTTCTACATTTTCAAATATATTGATTTCAATTACAACACAGAATACTAAGTGTATAGTGCTCACTTCATATTTATTTTTGATTACAAATATTTGCACTGTAAAAAACAAAAGAAATAGTATTTTTCAATTCACCTCATACAAATACTGTAGTGCAATCTCTTTATCATGAAAGTTGAACTTAAAAATGTAGAATTATGTACAAAAAATAATTGCACTGAAAAATAAAACAATGTAAAACTTTAGAGCCTACAAGTCCACGCAGTCCTACTTCAGCCAGTCGCTCAGACAATCAAATTTGGTTACAATTTACAAGAGATAATGCTGCCCGCTTCTTGCTTCACCTGAAAGTGAGAACAGGCGTTTGCATGGCACTGTTGTAGCCAGCATCGCAAGATATTTACATGCCAGATGCGCTAAAGATTCATATGTCCCTTCATGCTTCAACCACCATTCCATGGGTCATGTGTCCATGCTTATGTTCTGCTCGATAATGGTTCTGCTTGATAATGATCCAAAGCAAAGCGGACCGATGCATGTTCATTTTCATCATCTGAGCCAGATGCTACCACCAGAAGGTTGATTTTCTTTTTGGTGGTTCGGGTTCCATAATTTCCGCATCTGAGTGTTGCTCTTTTAAGACTTCTGAAAGCATGCTCCACACCTCATCCCGCTCAGATTTTGGAAGGCACTCTGATTCTTAAACCTGGGGTTGAGTGCTGTAAGTATTTTTAGAAATCTCTCATTGGTATCATCTTTGCGTTTTGTCAAATCTGCTGTGAAAGTGTTCTTAAAACGAACGTGTGCTGGATCATCATCTGAGACTGCTATAAGATGAAATATATGGCAGAATGTGGGTAAAACAGAGCCGAAGACAAACAGTTCTCCCCCAAAGGAGTTCAGTCACAAATTTAATTAAAGTGTTATTTTTTAACGAGCATCATCACCATGGAAGTATGTCCTCTGGAATGGTGGCCGAAGCCTGAAGGGGAAGACGAATGTTTAGCATATCTGGCATGTAAATAACTTGCAGCGCTGGCTACAAAAGTGCCATGCGAATGCCTGTTCTCACTTTCAGGTGAGCTTGTAAATAAGAAGCATGCATAAGCATCTCCTATAAATGTAAACAAACTTGTTTGTCTTAGCGATTGGCTGAAAAAGAAGTAGGACTGAGTGGACTTGTAGGCTCTAAAGTTTTACATTGTTTTGTTTTTGAGAAAAGTTAAGTAACAAAAAAAATCTGCATTTGTAAGTTACACTTTCAGGATAAAGAGATTGCACTACTGAACTTGTATGAGGTTAATTGAAAAATACTATTTCTTTTGTTTATCATTTTTACAGTGCAAATATTTGTAATAAAAATAATACAAAGTGAGCACCGTACACTTTGTATTCTGTGTTGTAATTGAAATCAATATATTTGAAAATGTGGAAAAACATCCAAAACTATTTAATAAATTTTAATTGGTATTCTATTGTTTAACAGTGCGATTAATCGCAATTAATATTTTTGAGTTAATCGCATGAGTTAACTGCGATTAGTTGACAGCCCTATTAAATTTTTAAGCTTATAAAAACAGAGTACAGAACACACAGGAGACAAATCCAATAAAATACTATTGACCCTAAAGCCCTGATGTATCAATTTTTTAGCCTTTACACAGGTAGCAGTGCTGTCACACCACATGATACATTGCTACTATTTTTTGTAGAGAGCAAAATCAAAGAATTTAATTTTACAAAATCTACCTCCCACCCTCCCCGTGACACTCTGTACCTCAAAGTAGCACCTGGAACCCCATATTCACCACTGTCATATAAGTATGATATGTTTTGCACAAAGTATGCCTTGTGAGGTATCATTTTAAAAGTCTTGATCTGTTGAGCATTAATATTTGTTGGATTGTATGTGCTGTTATTATGTGTGCAGTTATGAAGAATTGCTGTTTGTGTTACTGAAATACGTTGTGAGACGCCCACAGCCAACCTTTCAATTGCAACGAAGGACCAGCCAGACATGTGCTGATGGTCCAATAAAGGCTATCCACTCTCCCCATGGCCACCCCAGAGACTTCTCAGAGACAGCACATATGCAATGGAGACTGCTTGACCAGTGGGGGCTGCCTGATCACCACATCACAGCAACGATCTTTCCAGCAAGCTGGAAGAAAATATAAAAGAGGGGAAGTGACATCATCACTTGGCCGCACTCTCTCCTCCCCCAACTCAACACCTGGAAGAATATCTGGAGCACAAAGATTTTGAAGTGGGGAGGGTGGTCCCAGGTTGGAGGGCAGTCCCAGCCTGTGTTTTGAGCCTGCTTGTACCATCTGTCTGGGTGAGAAAAGCTGTTTGGTTCAACTCTTGCTTAGACTAAAAGTTTAGGATTTAGAAGGTATGTTTAGTTTTTATTTTCTTAAGGTAACTATCTCTGACCTTTATGCCTACCACTTACAATCACTTAAAATCTATCTTTCTGTAGTTAATAAACTTGTTTGATATTTTACCTAAAACAGTGTGTTTTGGTTGAAGTGCTCAGGAAATCTCAGCTCAGTTTACAAGGCTAGCATGTGTCCATTCCACATTGGGGGAGTGGCAAACTACTTAATGAACTTGCACTGCCCAAGGGGGACTTGAGCAGTACAGTCCTGGGGTGCAAGTCTGGGGAGTTGAGTGGGAATTGGCTGGAGCCTCCCTATTGATGGTTCATGAGTGGCTCTGAGATCATTCAGGTAACACAGCTGTGGATGTCTGTGTAAGTGCAGTACTTGTTTGTAGCTTGACATCAGCACCACAGTGTGAGAGACAACCCGGGTTGGTGGAAGGGAGGGCTTAGTGGTCCCATAGTCCAGGTTGCACCTCAGGGACCCCATCTCACCCACTATACATAATCCCCCGTTATGAGGCATAAACAATCTTTACTGCAGGCTGCAGTGTGATCCCTGGTTGCTTCAAGTCCAAAAATAATACCAGGTGGTTTCGTGACTTTCCTCATTCTAATTTAAAATGTTAACTGTGTTGGAGCTGGAATATTTTTCTATAGGAAACAACCACGTGTAGCGCTGCTTGAAGGGGAAAAATGTAAAAGTACATGGAAGCAAGAAACTTCTGATATCAGCTATAGTAGGGGATAACGTCTTGGCCAAGTAATCAATGGCCTTGTTGACATCCAGTTATGCAGCTTCATGCTCAGAGGCCAAGAGCACCAAATTGTTTAAGTGCCTCTCTGCCCTTGTGGATCTTAAGCAGTTTTTAACTCTCTGTAGCACAGAAAAGTACCTCTCATTTGATGCTGGAGTAACTGGGAGACTCAAGACAATGTCGACAATTGGCAACACAGACTGATAACCCCTTGGTAATTTGTTCCAGACAGTCTAGAATTTGATGTCATTTTTGTGGTGCAAAGTGCATTTTAGCAGCTTCAGTTTCTACATCAAGATTGTAAAAATGCGTGCCTGTTGATGCATAGTGATCTGCAATTATCTTTAATTTGTTATAATCAAGGAAACTGTCACTGTTTGGATTACAGGCATTTAGTGCAGAAAGCAAACTAGACTTGGAGGTGAATTGTCTGTCAAGCTCAGCAAGAATTCTATGCATCAAGGATAGTAAAAAATCAGTTTTGGGATTCTTGGCTGCTCTTGGGAACAGGATGTGCCTGTGACTGACTCAGTGAGCCAGAAACAAAGAACTGTGCTAGCTTGGAGGATATTTTGTTTGTTCTTTGTGATCTCGCTGTGTTTGCATTGCTTAGGTCAACCTTTGCTTCTGCCTGACTGGGAATGGCAATTTCAAGTTCCTTGGTCATATTTTCAGCTTCATTTCATAGCTGCTTCCATCTTGGAGAGCAGCAATGTTGCTTGCTACTAGTTCTAGGGCACAAGATAAAGTTAGATTTTCATTTTTGCAGAACTTCTGAAGCACAATTCAAAATCTTGCATACTTTTCCAAAATAAAGAGCCTCAGCAAACAGGAACAGCTCTGCATTCTCCCCAAGAGGCCATTTCCAGGGCTAGCTGATGCTCTATCAGCTGTCTGAATTGAATTAGCTTCCAGTGTTTGCACTACAGTGCCATATCTTGCATGCAATTTTCCAAGGGAATCATACTGGCAAGACCAACGAGTTTCACATAACCCACCAAGCTCAAGTACCTTCTGGTCAAGCTCTTGCTAAGCTTTAACAGCTCATGGCACTTGTAACTACTTCTGAGGAAGATGTAGACCTCCTGAGCAAAGGTAAAGACTTCCTGACACTGGGTGGTGCTAGAACTTGGATCTGCAGTAAAGGGATTAAGCCTGTAAGCATGATGTGCACATAAATGAAATGTGTAATTTTTCTCAAGTTTGATCTTGGACTCCTTGTAAATGCCCACTCAGCACAAAAGCTGCCTCATAGCACAGGGAAACCATGTAACTGATATCAAGCTTCAAACACTGTAGTTCTTGAATAATCAGGCTAGAAACAGATTCAGCAGTTAAGTTTTTCATGTGGAAGCACCTGAGAGCTCTTTCCTAAATGATTCCTTTTCGATGGTAGCGCACTAGGGGATATAACCGTTCTTTTTTTTTTAATGCATCTTTAGTTTAGTCAACAAGGACAGAAAAATACTTGGCTTGTTTGACCTCTTCAGCAATGCTTTACCTCAGGACTTCTGCAGCAGAATGTATTACCTCAATCTGGTACTCATGAGATGTATAACGTCCAAAGCTACTCACTTCTCAGTTGATTGAAAAGGCTGGCTTGAGTAGAAACAACCAGCTCCAGAATGTCAATGTACCTGAAGTTACAACATTTAGTACTTGGGTCTTATTGAATTAGCTAAAGAGACTCTCTAACTGACAAGCTGTGCAGTAAGGGTGAGCTTTCAAAATGCTGTCTGGGATTTTACCTTGCAATTTTCACCATCTTTAACAGGAGCAACATGGCTAGACCAGTATGCACTTCTCTGAAAATGCCCCCATTAACTTATTAGGAACCTGATGCTAATGCTGGTAAACTTTGAGAACAGCTAAACAAATGCAGTTCCGAGACACTGGGTAAAACCTTTTCACTAATACAGCTCAAGAAAATATGAAAATTAAGCAGAGGTATGTTCATTTTCATGAGTAATTTCATAGAATCATTAAAATGCAGGGCTGGAGGTTCAGCAAATTATCAAGCCCAGCCCCCTGTGCTGAGGCAGAATCAAGTTAATCTAGACCATCTCTGACAGGTGTTTGTCCAACCTGTTCTTAAAAACCTCCAATGACAGGGATTTCACAATCTCTCTTGGAAACCGATTCCAGAGCTTTAACTACTCTTATAGTTAGAAGGTTTTTCCTAATGTTTAATCTAAATCTCCTTTGCTGCAGATTAAGTCTATTGCTTCCTGTCCTACTCTCAGTGGACATGGAACCCCTCTGTAAAGACAGTCATCAGGAAGAGGTATCCAGATGTGAAAGGGCCTCATTCTGCAGGGTGCTGAGTACCTCCTTTGAGGTATTAACTGCCATCAAGTTGTTGTAGGAGCTAATAGGAGCTGAAGGCCCTCAGCACATTTTGCCAGGTGCTGAGCAATCCCTGAAATCAGGCCATAAAGGAGTGGAGTAATGGGATGTAAAGATGTAGACAGATACCAGTTTATTAATATAATTAAGTCTTTCCATGTGTGGTGTTGAAAACTAAATATTTTTAGACTGTTAAATACAATTGAACTGTTTTGCATGCATCCTCATCAGAAACTTAACTCTGCACTCTTGGGACAGTTGGTTAGCAAAGCTACAGATTAGCTTTGGCTATTCTAGAGGTGATAGAAGCAAGAGTGTCACCAAAGTCTCTTGGAAATGATGGCCCTGGAATACTGGCTGCTCGAGACATACGTGATGAACCCAAGCCAGGTCTTCGTGTTTAAAGCCTGCCTCATCCTGGGTATTGGAAAACAGTAGTTCAATTAAATGTTTCTGACAGGTGACTCCATCAGTTGATTCCTTGGGCTGGTGGTCTGTACTTTAATTTTTTTTTTTTAAAAAGTACAGTGATTTTTAGGATGACTGAGGCCTTGATACTGCTAACACCTGCAAACTGGTCAATGGAATTACACATACTTAAAATGTATGTATGAATGTTTGCAGGATCAGGGCCTCACTGGCCAAATCTCTGTCACTAAGACAGTAGATAATATGGGGAAGATGGAGTTTTTTAAGTTGCTGTTTAAAAAGACGATCAACTTAATTATTTCAGAAATTGAACAGGTCTTACAATTGGTGCATTCTTCTAGGAACTGTGGTCCTTATTTTTAAATCACTCCTTCCGGTGCTAAAATACTTAAAAAATATATATAAAGTAATGCTTACATCAAGTTTCCAGTGTAAAAAAAGCTACACACTCAACACTACAGTGCTGTGTCTTCTGTGCAGCACCTAGACAGATGGGTTTTATGGGCTCTTTAGGAAACACAGGATTTGCCATACTGGACTGTGGTCCATCTAGTACACTATCCTGTCTCTGACTGGGGTAGTACCAGATTTTTCAGAGTACCAGAAACGTCAGTCGACACATGTAGGATAATCTGCCCTCCACCTTAGGTCTCCCTCTAATCCCTAACAGAGTTTGGTTTAAACCCTGAAGATTTAATATCTCTTCCAAAAATGTATAACAGCATTAACTGTTATAATTGGAGGTTCTTACTATCCATATACACGTCCAATCCCTTTTTGAATCTTGCAAAGATTTTGTCCTTTTTAAATTTCAGTTCAGAGCAAAGTGCAGTTAATGCAACAAGCTCCTTCTCCCACTAATTTGGATCAAGGACCATGTTCCCTACAAGTATGTACAGCTTCAAAATTTGTTACATTTCTGATCTAGATATCTCGACAGTCCATTTCTTAAAATGTTAAAAAGCTGCATTTTTCTCCCCATATCAGTGGCCCAGAGCTGAATAAATATAAACTTTTTGAAGAACTGAAGCGGTACCAGTTACCTTCCTAATGAAGGGGTTTTTTTTTTTCTTTCTTTTGGCCTTGTTGCTTTGAGGATAAATCCAGGGTCCTGCAGCTTTCCCAGGACAGCTCCTCTCTCTGCCTTGCATCCTCCCACCTGGACTACTCTGCTGGCCCTGAAGGGAAGCTCTCCCAGTCCCCAGCGGAGAGACCCTGATTTAGCATGTGAGGGAAGACCCTTCATTATAGATCATTTTTGCACATTCTCAACCTCATAGAGGACTAGTGCTGTGCGTCCCAGGTTTCTTGAGGAAAACAATGCCACCAACTCTCCTGACCTGGCTTAGGACAGCCATGTAAGGTGCCGCTACTGCTTCAGTTTATTGAAAGCCTAATCCAATACACATCGAAGACAATAGGAATTTTTCCACTGACTTCAGTGCTCATTGTATCAGACCCTAATCACACTGGCCCTTCATATCAGAATAGCCATTTTATTGAACAAGGTTGGTTGTTAGTTGATGTATTTGTGTATGTTTGGGGCACTCTTGAAATCTTATGCTGCGCAAATAGCGAAGATCTTTTTCGATAAAGAGAATAAAATACTGAATCAATTTTTTTTAAAGTTACCATCAAAAACATGACTATTTCTAATATGTTAACCTGCAACACTGAGGAAAAGAGATCGCTGCTGAAATATATATATCTAATATAGTCATCAACCTAAAAAAGTTCAGGGTTGGTAAGGGTACTTGGTTATTATCTAATCAAGTTAAAAGACACTTAATCTAAATATTTTCTTAAGTTTTTAACCACATTCAGTGTTCAGTGGGTCATGACGAGCCATGAATCTCTCTCCAATGGCTATAAAGCTGTTTATTTTTAGCAGTCAGTTTCGTGGAACCTTTTTGTTTAGAAATGAAGATTGTAAACAGGTTGATCCATATACTGTACTTGAAATGCTCATTGATTTGCTTGGTCACCCCACTACTGTTACAGAAATACTCTGCGGCTTTTGTTTAGGCTGAAGCTACAACAGAGGTGACACACAGCTATAGTGAAAGTGTAAGGGGGAAAATCATTGAGAAAAGTGAACATACTGTAATTTCCTTTATTGCTGGAGTTCTGTGTTTCATCATGCTCCCCAACAGCAATGTCTTGCACACAGTATGGATACCATTAAAAGTATTTCAACATGCTGTTGATTTTCACCCATGGCAGTACAATGACTGGAAATGAGCATGTGTACAACACATGCCAAACAATTGGTTTCAAGTTTTCTTGTACTCTTGCCATGCAAGGGATGCTGTTTTATGCCTGGAACTGAGTGTATGCTGTTTCAACAAACTTTGACAATCTTCCCATTTCTTAAAACCATGCTCAATGAATGTTCAGCTGCCAATCTGTTCCCTTGGTCTAACTTTGCTTTGAGTAGCAAAGTGACAACATGGAAAACAAACAAACAAAACCCCAACAGAGTCCATTACGGCTGAGTAGTCAATGAACGGGTACAATGAAAACCAACTCTAGCTGAAACATAGACCATTTGTAAGAGGATATAAATTCAATTTAGTCTGTATCGGTTGATCACCTTTTCACAATGAAATATCTATAGCTGCCAAGATGCTGTCATTATTCCCATCATGAGCAGGTAACAATCTGTGCCTAAACAACCTTCTGGTGATATCAGGGCACACAAGGGCTTCTTGAGGCATGCATGTGGTGGCCGTTGATGAGGTATTGCCACTAAGATCATCATCCACTATGTTTTCAGTGTTGATGGCAGGACACTGTTACTTGCAGAAGCTTTTCCACAATTCCTTTTCAAGGATGGCTCTTCAGCTATCACAGTTTTCATTTGCAGGGGCCTTTTGTTTAAAAAACGATAAAATATTATTTTTCAATGGTGGTACAAGCTTCACTGTATGCTGCAAAGAATAAAATAAATATGAGCATAATATGTACCCCAAATCCTACAAATCATGCAATGTACGTTATTATTATAGAACATGTTTGTTGCCTGGTTTAAAAATTTCTCCTAAGACAGGACCTGATACAGTATTTATTTTTGTTTTTCATAGGATTGCAAATACCATTAAAATTAGATGTACAAAGAATTTTCTCAAGTGGAAGTTTTGCACCACTTATTTCTAAACCAAACAATATCACTCTCAATTGACCAATACCATTCTCCACCCAATGTCCCACTTTCAATCAGCGTCACGATCCACAAATCCTCATCACACCAGAGCTTGTAGGCAATCTGCAGCTTGCCTAAGCTTAAGCAAAAGGGGCACCTTTCATATTTTGGTAGAGGGGGGCCAACTTTAACCATGATTCCAAGGGCTAATTAGGCACCTGAAAACCCTAGGGTTTTTTTGCAGATAACTTAGAAATTAGCTGATAGAAGCACTCTATCTAATTCCTATATAAAAAAAGAGGATTTAATAAATATTAGACCCACTCAGCTCTAATACTAACATATTCTCATGTCTTGTGTCAAGTCACTTAATCAACACTAGTTGCATTTTACTGTATATTCTTTGTTACTAACTCTTGAATACAACAATTGAAACAATTGTAGAAAAATCTAGATTGCTTTCTATCACTTTTTTGCAGTTCACTAAGCTTGGAATAGATCATTTAGCTTTGGAAACACACTACGAGGGAAAGGCCCTATGAATTTATACTGCACCTGCCTAGGGCTCTAGAGGTGTCACCTTACTACAAATAATAGACAAGAAACTAACCTTAAACAGGAGTGGAACTGACACTTTCAAGTCACTTTCACAGTATTGCCAATCCCAAATGTTCAAAAAACTTCAATCAGGCTCACCAAAAATCATGAGATTGGCTTTAATATCATGGGATTACGTAAAAACAACAGATTTGGAGTTCTTTTTATTTGCCTTCTGCTTTTTGAACCTTTAGGGTGCACTGGGGTCATATTTTGAAGCTTTCTCCACAGCTACAAGGACTAGAAACTCATTTTTCTTTAAGAATGAAGGCTAAAATCATCACATATCCACTTGACTCCAGGAGCGGGGGCTTTAAGGAAAACAATTATCTTGAGACTTATGACAAAATCATGGGAGTTGGCAACACTGCTTTTACTTCTGTTTAAAGGCTAGTTATTTTCCAGAAGGCCCTTAAACACAACACTACAGCAACTGAGTTGCAGTTCTCACAGGATAATATTTAAAACCAAACACCAAGAAAATTCTATATTTTAAAATTGAGGGAAAAAAAGAGAGACTTCTGAGGTATCTCAGGGCCACTGCAGGCAGGAAATGAAAGGAAAATGAACAGGCACAGGAGCTCTGGGCAGCTCTTCCTTTAGAAAGAAAGTTAGAGGGTCAAATCTTCAAGTCCTTAATCAACTAAACCGTCTATTGCCATCAGTGCCTCCACTCATAGACATAAACATCACAGTGAACATGTGATAACACGTGTGGTCAATAACCGTGCACTCCACACTTACATATCTGAGCCATCTTATCCAGAGTTACATATTTTATATGCATTGGCTCAGGGACTGGATTTTCTGGCATATTTTGAACAGTGCTGAGCGCACAGATGGTGCCCAGTGAATTATGCAAATCATGACAGTAATCACCAACTTTATGGACTCTGTGGATGCAGTTTCTGTTCTTTGTTCTGGAATTGCCTTGAATACAGTGGAAACCCTAAGACTTTGATGTATAATCACATCTGATACTTCAGTGACACTTTCTCATTCCTTCCTTTTCTCAAACTCAGAACAAAAAATGACTGAACAAAATGGGGTTTTCAGTTAAAATTGCACAGCAGCCATTGCTGTACAAACCAGCATGGGGCAGAACCTGCTACCCCGTGGGAGTTAAGTGATCTCCTCTCATCTGATATAAGAAAAGGAGTACTTGTGGCACCTTAGAGACTAACAAATTTATTTGAGCATAAGCTTTTGTGAGCTACAGCTCACTTCATTTTCCAGCCTTCCTATCCTCTGTGCTGCTTTCCATGCTGTCAACCATGATGTCCATCCTGGCACCATTTGCTGGAGTCTCAGAAAACTGGCCGCCTTGTTTTTTTTCCCATCTATCAGAGTCCTCTTTTTTTGCAGCAAGCAGCAGAGAGAAAAGGGCTTGTCTGTTGGATGGGGAAGCTAGCCCTGAAAGACCTGGGTTCTACTCCCCCTAGGGACTTCCTGTCTGGCCACAAGCCAAGGCTTTAAGGACAGAAGGATTTGTGCTGGAAATGGCCCACCTTGATTATCATACACATTGTAAGAAGAGTGATCACTTTAGATAAGCTATTACCAGCAGGAGAGTAGGGTGGGGGAGAGAAAACCTTTTATAGTGATAAACACCCATTTTTTCATGGTTTGTGTGTATAAAAACATCTTCTGTATTTTCCACAGTATGCATCTGATGAAGTGAACTGTAGCTCACGAAAGCTTATGCTCAAATAAACTGGTTAGTCTCTAAGGTGCCACAAGTCCTCCTTTTCTTTTTGCAAAGGTTTTTAGGCACTCAAAGATGCAGCTAGATATCTAGTGGGGTTTACAAAGCACCAAACCTAAATTCATTTGAAAATCTCACTAGGTGCCTAAATACTTTTGAAAATCTGGCCTTTAATCTGTGTGTGCCTCAATGCCCCATCTGTACAATGGGGATTACAGCATTGCTCTACCTCACCAAGGGGCTGGGAGGAGAAATAGGTTAGACGTTGTGAGGCACAGCCTCAGATACCATGGTGATGGGGCCAGATAAGTACCACAGGTAGAGTGGGAACTTCTCGATACACTGCTAGCCTTCCCTGGGTTTGACCTTTTCTTTTCACCTATGCCCCCAAATCTCCCCCTTTTCTGAATGTAACCCAAGCTCAGTGCTTTGCTGGATTTTTTCTGAGTCCCCTTCCCCACCGCTGTGTTCTCCCTAAAACAACCCCTCCTCCCTGGCCCCCCTCCACAGTGGGACTCCTCTTTTACAGGCTAAACTGCCACATTCTTAATTTAATCACCAGCCCTTTCTCATCTTAATCACCCTGCCTCTGTTTGTAAACAAAATACTGACTCCCTAGGGCACCTCTCCTCTGCAGAACTTACATTTCACACTAATGCTGTGCTGTAGTTAAGAGCTTTACCTGGGAGCTTGCACACCTGCTGTACGAAAATTGGCAGGGAGGAGGGCTTCTGTCCCTCTTCCCCAGTTGGCAGCCTTGTTAAGCAAGATATCTTTACCATGGTGATGTGTCCTTCTGGCATACGTGGTGCTTTTATTTGAGTACACTAAGTGCTTCCTTATGCAGAAATATTAATTAAATTAGTGCTTTATTACACTCAGAGCACATTACGAATAAAACACAATGAAAAACACAGTTGGTCAAAGCGTTTTAATTAGGGAAGTCTGTGACATGAACATTCTCAGTGAATGAAGAGAGCGCCTCACTTACTTCACATGCTGAGCTGCCTGTAATATAATCAATAAAAAGTGTTCTTTTATTTTTTGCCAAGCAGCTTAAGTCAGTTGCAGATGGAAATTGACTGAAAACCGAAGATGAACTTCTTTACTGAGTGTGATACATTAGGAATCATAACCAGCCACAAAGACTGATAATCTTTGACAAACTGTGAACCATTTATTAATATATTGGCTAAACCTCTGTGACCGATTTAGTCAGCAAAGCTCCACCAGAATAAAATAATTTGCCAATGACACAGTTTTAAAGTTACATTTCTGACTTGCCAGGATGAGGGTGACGGAAAAACAACTGCCAGCAACTGTGAGTTGTTTGTCATTAATGCTGTCCTGAGGGAATGCTTTGTAGACTAGAGCATGCAAGCCTGTTTCCTGCCACTAATAGCCAGAAGCTTGAGCTGGTAGATTGTAGAATTAGTAGGCACAGGCTGGGAAAATCCTAAAATACAAGAGCAGGAACACAAATTATACATTTTTAGATACATGTATCATTCTTAATATTAACACATGGTCTGAAGCATAGGGGGGAGGCAACCCCCCGCATACACTCACACTCTACCCAAATGGCGCCCTGGCTGATTGGAACAGTAAAAGTCATGACAACTATCTTGCCTAAATAGCAAACGTTTGGGAGTTGTTTTACCAATTTTTATTAATAAGTGATGCCTGTACCTCAGCATTCTTGCGCTTGTAGAGGTTGTTCTCTTTTGTTTAATTCCAGGGGGTGACTGACTGGTTTTGTGTGTGTGTGCGCGTGTAGAACCCATACAATCTGACTGAGAATGGAACCTACAGGACAGTCTCTCAGTCATCTAAAACAACACCAGGCTCAATGACCTTGCTGTCTATGCGTGCAGTTCATGGGTGTGGAGACGTGTTTAAATCCTGAGAAATTGTTATTTTCACCTCCATTTTTGTTCGTTGGAAAAACGTAATAAGCTGTGCTGTTCTCACCTGTGTTGGAATGTCTCATGTAACTATGTTGGGGGAGAAAAAGATTGGTTATCATCATGTGTCTATAATTTGGGCAGTCTTCCTTAATTAGCATCAGAGCTGTAGTTTAATCCAAGAGGGATTAGATGCTCCTTTGTATCCGCCATTTGGCTGCAATATAAATATCAGGTGGCATTGGGATTGATAATGCCCTGTCATTTTGAGGCTGATAGCTAAACAAGGTTTGACTCCTCCTACATTATTAGATATAGCTAATATGGAATTGTTTCATTTGATATGTTTTAACCAACCCGCTAATTAGACTGGTTTGATATTAACTCACTCTGTCTTCATTTGATTTATGTCTTTGATTTTATGTTTAGTTATAAATTATATACAATTGGAAGCCCATGTGGATTGATATTTCTTAACCAGACATCAGGCTCTACAACTGCAAGAACCCTGGGACAGATAACAGAGATAACTTTATAAGACACCTCCTGGTGGTCCATAGAATCTGCCTCCTTCAGTCCTCCCAACAAACCAGAGACAGTGAAGAAAATCATACAGCAGAAAAACATTTTAAAAGTAAAAGCCTTGACTCAGCCAAGTGAAAGTCAAACGGCCAAATGAACGAACACGAAAGGAGAGCAGCATTGTCAAAGCTAGTAATCCTAGATGCCATTAAATATTTAGAATGATCTATTTCTCTCTAGCTCCTGCTTGGGAAGTTTAATAGCTTCCTGCAAATTTGGCACTCTCAATTAACGGGCTAAATATCCTTCTTCAAACAAGTTTGAAGCAAAGAAACCATTCTGGAATAAGAGTTTGGGTTTTTAATTATCAACAGGATTAGATATGGCAGGTATAGTCAGTGCTTATCAGCAAGGCTGGGGAAGAGGAGTATGCTCTCTGAGTGGAATTGCCATTACCTTGCTCATGGGAGCAGTCCTATTTACTTCAAATGGGACAGCTTCCATATGGAAGGGGAATGTAATATGGCTTTGAATAAATAGAGGCCTACTTAGAAAACCACCTGCAGGCGTGAATGCCTGATTCCATGCCCTTGTGGTGGGAGACAGGGGCTCAGGACCCTGCCCTCAGTGCTTAATTTGTGCCGGGGCTTGTCAGGGCTGAGCCCCGGCGCCTCTGGGCTTACTGCGTCAGTTATGAAAGTAAAAAAATTGCCGGACCCCAGCACCTAATCGCTTGAGCTCTGGCACCTCTTTGGTTACAAATTAAGCACTGCCTGCCCTCATCACCACTGAATACACAAGATCTATTCATCGCCTTTAAAGAGAGCCAGAGTCTTGTCTTTTAATCTTAGAAGCATAAGGGTTATTTCAAATACAGATGTGACTCTAGAGAAAACAAATAAATATTCATGTTCCCTACATAGCATAGCTACAGTATTGAGTCATGGATGACTTTTTATTAGTCTCTGCTTGTTAAAATTCATTCTTGAAGCAATAGGAACCTGGTTTCTGGGGGCACAAAATGAACCTGGCCCAGTATTTTTTAAAATGGGGGGACAGGGGGATTTTGGGGTCAGCAAAGCACTAAAGCAGGTGATTAAAATTAAGTATATGCTTAAGATCCACCGCAGGGACTAAAGTCAATAGGACTTAAGCACATACTTAAAGTGCTTTACTGAAGAAGAATAGTTTTCCTCATGTGCTTAAAGTTAAGCAGATGCTTAAGTGCTTTGCTAATCAGGGCATATAACATCTAATGTACTCATCATTAAACGCAGTCCTGGTTTTTGTTTAAAGTTTGATCCACCTTGCAGTGGAACTACTGGTAAATCCAAACGAGATCAATCTGTGATGGAAAGGCAGTGCTTGATCCCAAGGCTCATCTCTGGGGAACTCCCGTTGCCATCAGCAAATCACTGGACTCCAATCCTTCCTGGAGTTCCCATAGATGTTCGAGTCACTGAAGTCAATGGAAGTCCCATGGGCAAGATGGCTACAGGAGCAGACAGAGAGCGCAAACACAGGTGCTCATTACATTCACTGCAACTAAAACCTGAAGATACAGCAAATCAAATCCACTTTAAAGGGATATTATGGACTGATCTCACTTCTTTCAGTTTGGGACAGTAGCTGCACTTTGCAACACTAGTGAGACAGATACAAAGCTCCAAACTAAGGATTATACTTTGTAAGAGAAAATACGTACTAGAAAAGAACCCCACAATGCTTTTTACTATATTACTTTTATGGTCCAGAAGCACTCTCTGCCGTAGACCTGGAGGCACTGGGACATATTCTCATATAGGTGATAATCTCTTTGCACAGCTCTTGGGCTCAAAGGGACCATAAAGTTGGCTTTACCAACTACCTGGAGGGGGGAACACATGCAGAGCACCTCTGGAAGTATTAGGTAATATAAACTTATCTCCATGGTCCAGCTCTCCCCAGCCACTAGATCATAGTCTGCTGGGTGCAGTTTAGAGCAATCCCAAGGCTATTCTTGCTTATAATGGGAGCTAAACCAGCCCCAGAATTAGCTTTATGCCATTTTTGTAGCTCCCTATCTTGAGTCTGCCTTAAATCCTATGCCAAACACAGCTCAACCCTGTCCAGAAGTCAGGGCCTATATGTAAATATTCTCCAAAATTATAGTATGAAATCTTCTCCCAGTGAATCCGAGTTTGTGGAGGAATGCATGAAATTACACACATACATTTATATTATCCAATATCTCCATAGCCAATTGCACAACTGTTATGGTGCCTAAATCCATACGCAAGACTTCCAGTGAGTTCAATGGGAGTTTTGCCTGAGTGGAAACTTTAAGATCATAGTTATTTTATTTTCAGAAATCATGGGTTTCTCAAACACACAGTCCTGAGCAGAATAAGTTACAAATTCGATTGTGAAAATGTAAGCCCTGAACATTCCTGTAGACTTTAGATAAAAGCTAGATCATTCTGACAATGAAAACTGGCTGCTGTCCAATTATTTCCCTTAAAGCACATTCACAATGTGGACACTATGCAAATCATAGAATAGTATGAATATGCTAATATTTACAGTATTTTTCAGACTAAATCCTGCAGCCATAAACACAGTATTCAAATGTTTGCACGTAGTTTTTTTTTTCTTGAACATTCAAAAACCACAGATGTAATGGTTTCTCTGTGCACTAAAATCTCTGCTATTATTTTGAGATACAGGAGTATTTTAGCACAGTTTTACTTCACAGCATTTCTCACACGGTGAAGCTTTTGAATGGGGTGTAATGGATCTGGATACCTGAGTCCACTTTATTTGTAACAATGATGTGCTATCAAATAGCTGTAACCATTCCTCTGTTGCCATAGCACAGAACACAACATCCCTTGTCATAGCAGCTGAACTCCTGCCTGGAGGTGCAATGATCAAGACAATACAGGTGCTCCCTTCCTGATCAGTCAGTCCCTGTTGGTCTAAGCTTATTTGAATGATTTCTTCAGCAAACACCCATTAATGGTCTGCTAAGCCATGTCTCATTATTTCTTAACCAAGAGGATATTTTTTGGACCTTAGAAGTAGTTCAGTACCATGGTCAGCACAAAGACATCTCGAATCTATGTAACTATAAGGTGAAGTAGACAGCTAACGGATCAAGGATGTGACACTGATGGAAACAAAAGAAAGCAACAATGGAGAGGAAAATGTCTTGTCTGATGCTGATGATTTGTATGGGGAGAGCAGAGGAAGGCATTTGACCTACTGTACCACGCTTTAATCAGAGAGAAAAGCAAAGCTGTTTAAGTGATGCAGATGTAAGCGAAAACATTTTGTTGTGATCTTTAACAAAAAATTATATTGCAAGCAGCTGAAGAAGCAATAAACTTTTAGCCTGGTTCAAGTGAGCATCTGGCAAATCTGCCTTCCAGCTAACAAGAGACTCGGTTACTGACTAGCTAATTTTGCCTTAAAATCAAGAGGCTGAAGGAGACAAGGTACAGGGTGAAGAAAGTGGCACATTATGTTCAGAAAGATCCATTCAGTCTTTCACCCCAGCTCCCATAGGAGGAATCTGTCTGATGATATCCCTTGCTATGATGGCATAGGCTCTGCTGTAAGGCTTATCCGCAGCACCTCTATGTACACTCTTGGAGGGGAGCAGCAGAGACTCAATGAATCCTTGAAAAAATGCAAAAGTACCACCAGTATAGATTCGTGTGCATACTTCCCACAGAAAGAGGAAGACAGGGCCTGGATGTACTCCAAGACTCAATATTGCTTACAGTACTTACAGGATCTATTAGCTTTGAGAAAAAAATACCTTGACAGCATCAATGACTTAAAATCCATGAACATGACATCAGAAATTTCTCCGGTGTCAACGAAATCCTCCAAAACAGGGGAAAGGCCACTACACCCACTTCCTACCAGGCACTCCGCTAAGGTAAGGCCTATTGTATCTAAGCACAAGAAAATATTCTTGCCATGTGGTTACCTACCATTTGCCTTGACTGTGTAACATGTAGTTGCATAACCTCTTTTGGTTTTCTGTGTCAATGGTCTTTATTCAAGATCAAGTCCTCTTTTAAGTCCACTCTTATTGTGCCACCATTTGAAATAAAGAATAATTTAATGTGTACAAGCAGTCATACAATAGTGAATAAAGAGCGAATAAAGGTTGGGTAGTACCTGCTGAATTAAATTTGATTTTCTGTGTATCCTGGATGCAAACAGAAGAATTAAGGTATCAACCATAATCTGATGATTGTGCATGTTCCTTTAGGATCTAGATTTGACCTGATAACAGAACATTCTAAAGGAGCAGCTGACTGCTGCTGTCTCTGGGATCCTGGTGGTTTATGAGACCACAGTCAATCATGTGGGGTTTTTGTTAGTTTGAGGTTATCATTTGTGTTATAAAGTGCCACCAATTATAGCCCTCTACCAAGAAGGGGGGGACCTGGTTATATTTCATCAATTTTAGAGGTAGGGTCCAATAACAGCCTTTTTTGGAGAACAGCTGGAGTGCTTTAATAGATTAAAATGGTGACAGATGCCATTTTCTATCTTCCCAACTCTGCCGCAGACCTTCTGTGTGATCTTGGGCAAGTGACTTCATTGTGCCTCCATTCCCCATGCGTAAAAAGGGGATAATAATACTTCCCTTCTGCACAGGAGTGTTGTGAGGAAAATAAACCATAAATACTTAGAAGACACTCAGACAGTACAGTGATAGGGTCATGGAAGTACCTCAATAGGTAGAGAATCCTGGAGTGGGGGGAGATGAGAACACATAGGGCCTGTAAACACATATTTGGAGTGATGTGGCGTGTGCATGAGTCGAGATTTATCTGAATGTTTTGGGGAAAATGTGCGTGAGAGCGAGAAACAGTTGGGTGTGTATGATGTCTGGAAAATGCATCCATAAAATAATTGTGTTCAAGGCTATCATGTCAGATGGCACTTCATGGTTATCCACCTTGGTTGTTTATAGCTGTTACTGATTGGAGAGCTCAGTAATCCATTGAGATAAGTAGGAGGCTTTCTATTGACTTTGCATCAGGCCCCATGTAAACTGCTTTGAAATTTTCTACACAGAGTACATTCTTTTATTGAACCACCATGATTTTCACTGAGCAGCCAGGTACAATGTCATCGGCAGTACTAGTTTTGTCATCGCTACAAGTTTCACTGCCTGCCACGGGGACACGGCCAGTATTAGTTCTCAATACTCCATTCACTAGAAAGCTGCTGCTAACTAATACACTGGCAGATGCTTTAGAAACAGAAAACAAAATTTTGCACTTCACTGTCATTACGCTCAGAACTTTGAAGTAGTCTGTATGAAAGGTGCTATCTCCAACCATTTTACAGAGTAAAGAATCATACAGTTGAAAAATCGAATGCAGCCTTTCCTTTCAGTTGCAGTTTTGGATCTCATGTATCTGAACTGTTTTGTTTGCATCTGCTCAGAAATGAGGCTGATTCAGCCTGGCTTGATTCAGTTAGATACAGAGCTCCCAGCAGTGGAAAGGCTGCCTGCCAGAGTATTGTGTTCATGCAAAGTGGCCACAATCCCTCCTTTGACAGCAGAGCCACAGCTGGCCTGTGCAGGGCCCACAGTGGGTGCAAGCGGGGCAGTGTGGGGAGGGGACAGAGGGCTGACTCGCTGCATCCCTTGGGACTCTCTATCAGCAAGGCATTGACCACACTTTGAAGTCAACCTCCCATGGCAGAAGCCCTGAAGGAGAACACTGGTTCAAATGCTGCCTACCCTCCCACAAGGACAAATTCACCTTTGGATATAGAGGCTTCTGCTACTGCATAGGGGGTGCAAATTGTGCCAGTGGGGGCTGAACGAAGCCTAAAAATTTCTGGTACCAGAGACCATATTTTCTAATACTTTATGGGCCTGATCCAATGCCCACTCTGATCAATGGCAGTTTTCACATGACTTCAGTGGGCTTTGGATCAGGACCTACATTGGTATCATATTCGGTACACTGATGCTCAGTAAATAATGGAGGGGAAGAAGAATTAAGATGCATTGGCAAGGGGAGATGGAGACATTTGTAAAGAGATGAATAATCAAGGAGAGGGAAAGATCCACAATAGACACACTGAGATCTAGGAGGAGTGTGGCTTGCGCTATGCCGATGGGTGCCAGTATAAGAACCTTTTCATATGGATAAGTAGTCTAGGAATTTATGACACACCCTCCCTATAGTTAGTTGGGGTTGGTTCCCTTTTGATTCATGGGAGATTGACAGGCACTGGGGTCACTAACTCCATTGCCATCAGTGGTAGAATTCTGGATCTACCCTTGTGTAACAGAGCAGAATTTGGCCGAGTCAACACAGTGGCAAAGGATGCAAAACACTGCCAACTACAGTAGGTACTGTAGAATAGATCTTACAGACAGAGGGTCCTTACATTTCCTGAGTGGGTTGTTACAGTGCTATATACAATAGAAAATTCCTCTTTTAAAAAAAAAGGAACTCTGGTTTAACAAACAAATGCATCTCTCATTTTCAAAGGTCTGGAGTATTATGTCATCACATTATAACTGACTCGTTCTTATGTATGACCAGCCTTGATTCCTGCTGGAGTGTTAACGCTACCAGCCTCCTGCTCATAAATGGATAATGTATGACATCAGCAGGATACTCTATACAGTGAGTCATTCTCACCAACACAAGCGGGTCGGTCACTGCAGCGTAACACTGGCTTTGAAGAAAGGGGTTCTGAAGGACTCCGGAAGTAATCCAGAATACCACGGGTTATTTGGCTGCTTTCTAAATGGTACTTTTATTTAGTGATCACATGTTTCTTTTTAAACACAGGGATGTATTGTTTTGTACGTCACTATCTGCTTGCATTAACATTACCTTCAGTGAAAATTCATTTCTCTTTCTCTACATGATGAAGAATTAGTAGAAATGCACTCACCAAACACTAAGGAGGTTTGGATTTGGATCTGAATGGCTGTCTCTATAACAGGCTGAACCAAAGCCTGGTTACTGAATGGTATCTGACCTTTGGGTCTGGATTCAGGCTCAAACTTTGACCCTGGGGCTCGTCCTGAGGGAAAAATAATTTGTGTCTTGGATGATATTGACAAGACATTTTCTTTAAACTGTCTTTTAACCATTAAGGGCCAGATGTAATAGCAGTCACTAGTCAGTAGGTGTGAAGTGGCTGCTTCCTTTTAGCACTCCTATTGATGCAAGTCACCCCAAAGAGGTTAGGGAGCAAAGAAGCTAGGTCAAGCTTTATTATCCCCTCACCAGCCTATAGAGCAGAGAGCTGCATCCTTCAAAGATATCTCGGAGAGTCAGGGAGGTAGTGTGGTAGGGACACACTGCTCTCAATGGCACAGTCTGGCCTTAAACCGAGTGAGAACATAAGCAGTCCTTACTTGGGCAGAACTCCGAGGACAGTCAATGGGAGTTTTGTCTATACAGACACTGCAGTACATAGAAACTCCAAGAAGTGTTACTCTATTGTCATAACTGTTTCAGTTTTTACACACAGAAATGTTTATTGAAGAGAGATTTTTAAACCCTACTGGTTTTCATTTGGGGTTATCACCACACTATCAAATTGTCCCCCTTTAGTGGCACACAAGCCTCCTTCCTCCTTAAATAGACTTTATGCACCTCAGTTCCCACATAGGCACCAAAATAAGTGGGCAGATTTTCAGAAGAGCTCAGAATATTGAGTGCCGAGGGCTGTTTGAAACTCTACCCCTGCGTGTCAGGACAATAGATGTTGGCTGACAAGCACTTTGAAAATCTGGCCCTAACTGTTGTGGGGGAGGGCAGGTGCTGAGTATTTGAAAATCTGGCCCATTAGTACCAAGAGGTTCAACCTGTTTGGGAGGCAGTGTCTCCTAATGGGTAGTGCCCGGGCCTGGCATTCAGGAGGTATGGGTTCTATTGCTGGCTGTAGCACTGGCCTGCTGGGTCTTGGGCAAGTCACTTTCCTTCTCCAAGCCTCAATTCCCCATCTGTAAATTGGGGATAATGATCCTGACTTCCTGTCTAAGTGCTCTGAGATCTCCTGATGAAAAGAGCAATATAAGCACTAGGTATTTGTGGACAATTTTCTTAGCTTGGTATGAACTATGGACTAAAGATGGGCCCAAATAAAATCAAAATTTGGGCTGTTTGGATCCAGCTGCAACTCCGCTTTGCAGGGTTCTCTTATTAAGAAGTAGTTCTATATTATTCTCAATGTACTTATTTCTTACACATCTGTTCAACAGATACCAATGGAGAAAAGAGTCCCTCAGCCCAATTCAGATGTAAGAGAGGCAATAGCTTTCTTGGACTCAGTGATTGCAGATCTGGATGCAGAGAGATCGCAGAAAGTTCCTGTGACAGATCTCCCAAACGTGGATGTTGATTTTGATGGTGAAGTCTATATAGTACATCTAAAATACTATTACTAAGGGAAGAGGGGTGGAGGCATGAAGGGAAAATATGTGGATCATAAAAATGTCACACTCCAATTTCTACAACAGGCAGTCTTTATAGAGCTGTTAAAAATATCAGCAGAATAGTCCTTATCTATAGATGACTGAAATATATCTTTCTATATAGATTGATCTCTTTCCTCATTCAGAAATGGTTGGCTGATATTGGTCAACCTTATAAACCAAAAACTCACTGACAGGCACCACTGTGCAAATATTGGATTGGGGGAGGGGTATCACTGACAATTCAATCAATACACTTATTTCAGGTTGATCCAAAAATGAATTTTTCTGAAAAAAATCTGATTAATTGAAAAGTCAGAAAACAAGTAGTTTTTGGTTGAATGAAACATCATGTTTGCTCTGACATGAAATGCTTTGTTTGGATTTCAAGCTTCTCCCTCCCCCTCTCCCCAGTTTAAAATAAAGCTAAAGGTGATTTTGAAACCAAAATTCATTTGGAATCAAACTAAATATTTTGTTTCAAAGAGGTTGAAGTGAAACATTACTTTTGGGGAAATTTGAGAGGTTCCACCTTCCTCCCCCACTACAACCGTTTGCTGAAAAGGACACAAATTCACAGAATCATAGAATATCAGAGTTGGAAGGGACCTCAGAAGGTCATCTAGTCCAATCCCCTGCTCAAAGCAGGGCCAGTCCCCAATTTTTGCCCCAGATCCTGAAATGGCCCCCTCAAGGACTGAACTCACAACCCTGGGTTTAGGAGGCTGATGCTCAAACCACCAAGCTATCCTTATCAGTCAACTAAAATCTGCATTTTTCACCAAGAAAAGTTTTTGTTGAAAGATCTTGCCAGCCTACCTATAAGCTAGAGATAAAGTACAGAAAATTTTAGTCAGAAAGTGAAATTCAGACATTCCTAAAGTAGAAGTCATTATGGAAACTTCACTATGTTACTCAGCATTACTTCTAGAAAGGACCTAATTAACATCCTCCTTTGTCAATTACTAGCTGAACGTCAACATTCATTGGGAAGCTATTAACTAGAACTATCTTCTGTCTTTCAGTTGCTACCAGCACTCGTGAGCACAGTTTACATTCAAACTGGATTCTCCGTGCCCCCCAGAGGCACTCACAAGATGCCTTGCAAATAGAGGCAGCAAGCCAGTCTAAAAGAAACAGCCAGAGAAGAACTGGCTCCAGAAAGAGATTGGAAAGATATCCAATTTATTTACCCAAAGCAGTGGAAGGGGCATTCAGCACTTTAAAATTTAAACCAAAATCATGTAAGAAGGACTAGCCCCAGCTGGAAGATAGCTATATGAAAAGCTAGAATGTGTAGCAGTTACTTCTCTTGGTAAGCTCTGGCCCACCCAACACTGCAGCAGGTACATAACAGTGCATGTTAACTGAAGGCTTTTTATGTTGTTTGTATTGTGAGCCATGGCTATTCCAGGTTTGCAGTGACATTGGAGCATAGCTCATTGAGTTCACGGTGCCTAACAATACTGCTTTATCATTGGGTGCGGGGGAAGCGCCAACTTGGCAAGTGTTTTCCAGTGTTATTGGAAGCAATGATTTCAGCATTGCCTGGTGCAGTCATCTCTCTCCTGGCTCTAGTGCTACAAAGCAGTTCTATTAATCTTTGGTGAATATTTGCACCAGGAGTTCCAATTTCAGGGCAGCAAAATGGACTTTCTTCATCTTTGCAGCAGAGGATTTAGTGTGTGCCATCATCAGTCCCATGACCCGAGAGCATGCAGTGGCACCAACGAGAGGCTGTGGAGAAGGCAGCCTTGAAAGGGCCTTAAAAATAAGAGCAATAAGAGCATCAGCATGAGCAGGGATGTGTTGAGACAATTCTCTCACTGTGTGCTAGAAAAGTCAAGAAGTTCCTGTACTCTGCTCTCTGATGGAAACTGTTTTGATGTGGGAGAAGCACAGAAGCTTCCTTGCAGGTGGAGATTTGTGCAATTCTTTTCATAGGTTACAAAAAATAAAATAAAAATTCCTCAACCATATATTTGAATATCCCAGATGCTGATCAAGCCTTACCTAGATGATGGGAATTTAAAACATTTATATGCACTCCTATAGGTGTGTAATATCTTTGAACAGTAGCATTTGTGAACAAACAGGACATGGACTACTCTCTAATCCGGGGCAGGGGCTGGAGGAGGAAATCATGAACATAAAACATAAATCCTAGCACATCAGCACTAGTTTACACCCATTACCTGGACATCTGTGTTCATTAAGACCTCCAGTAAACACTGGAAAAAACCTGTACTATAGAGGTGCTTCTAAGAAGGTGCTTTTACCTTAGTCATGCTACATAAGCCATTTGGAATTTTTATGACATACAGTATGCCTATTTCTCTAACGAATAGCAAAGTAAAACCTCATGGACTACACTGAAGCATTCCCACCATGTTGCACTGGCTGTTTGGACCAGGCACTGCCATTATGAGTCCCTAGTTTTTGTCTGAACCTCATCCAGGTTAAAGTTGACTTTCTTCAGAATCTGAAAGAAAAGCAAGTTAGAGAAAGTCTATTTTGCTCCAGTGTCTTTTCTTTCTATTGGCCTTCAGTCAGTACTGATCCTTGGTGCATGGCTTATGGGACATGAAATTTACTATTTTAACTGTGTCTGCAATGGGCTACACTCACCTCTCATGAGCACCTGTTGGCCAACTGCGTGTGCCTGCACTCTCTCTCTGTCTTTGTGGTGGGTCTTTGCTGACTCAGCCCTCCAGCCAAGTCTCTCACACACACAATCTGTCTGGGAGTAAAAGCACAGCAAACCCCTTCTGGGGTATAAGTCCAACAGGGGCCTCTCTCAGTAACATCTCTCTCAAGCTGTCCCTGCTCTGGTATAGAGCAATGCCCCAGGGCTCCCTCCCTGGAGGCAATGTCTTCACCCTCTCAGGTCCTTTCTGGCCACAGCTCTCAAGCTGGCCAATGCAGTTCAGTTGTCCTTCTAGGGTGTATCAAGGTCCAGGCCACTTTCCCAGTTGCTGGTGGGGGTGCAGGGTGGTCCCAGCCCAGGGACCCTATAGATAGCAGCTGTGCCATGTCCCTTTATCTAAGGCACACTGCTGCTCTAATTCCCTGGGCCACTTCCCCATGGGTCCAGTACATTCTTCACCCTTACCTCAGGGCCTTGACCTGGTGGAGTACCAGCAGCCAGCCCAGAGCTCCTTCACATTCCCCCAGGGTTCTGCCAGCATTACTCTGTCCAAGGGCCGCCTGCCCGCCCGCCCACCAGCCAGCCACACTCCTCCTAGCAAAGAACTAAACTCTCTCTGGCCCTGCAGCTCTTCTTATACTAGCCTGTTGGTTCCTGATTGGCTGCTTCTGACACAGCTGCTCTAGGCAGCTTGAAGGATTTCTCTACTGCCCTTTTCTGGGGTAGGGTGTGGCAGGGCCTCAGGCCTCCAGCAGGGGGCCTCCGGACCTAGTTCACCCTGTCACAGTGTCCCTTGTGAATTGGGAAGGTACTTTGCACAACTCCCTGCCATTTCTATGTTCAGCATTTCTGCTATACAAGGGACTTGGGTAAAGATCCAGAGGCAGGGACTGCTGAATTAATCAGTTTATTGCATTGTAACCTTCATGAGCATCATGCATGCTGTACTGTAACATTTACTAGACAGCAAGCGTTATAGATCTGCATTTCTATTGCTTCTTGACAGACTTACTTGACCAGGATTCCTGCCACTGGCTAAACATTCTTCAGATCTTATTGAGTTAGGATGCTGTTCTTCACCTGATAGGAGAGTGCCAAGGAATCAGCTGTTCACTGCTGACACCTGCTGATTGAATAACATCCTTTGTTTTTCTTTCTAATGATATTCATGAACTGAGTTTGCTTCTGTTACACTTCAATTTTACATGTTGTTCCTCTACATTCAGCTTAGCCTGTAGTCCTGCCCAATCAAGCAACATAAATTCTGCCAACATCATCCAGAAAGTCTGATGCCATGTTGAAGCAATAAATTGGGGTATAAATGTTGCTCTCCTGTTCCTGTTGCTCATAGACTATAATGGCAGAAGCAACCATCATAATCATCTAGTCTGACCTCCTGCATATTGCAGGCCACAGAACCTCACCCATCTACTCCTGAAATAGGCCCAGAACCTCTGGCTGAGTTAGTGAAGTCCTCAACTCTTGATTTAAAGACTTCAAGTTACAGAGAGTCCAGCATTTACTCTAGTTCAAACCAGCAAGTCACCCATGCCCCAAGTTGCAGAGGAAGGTGAAAAAAGCCCCAGGTTTTCTGCCAGTCTGACCTGAGGAAAAATTCCTTCCCGACCCCAGATTTGGCAATCAGTTAGATCCTGAGCATGTGGGCAACCTACCAGTCAGACACCTGGAAAAGAATTCTCTCTTGTAACTCAGAGCCACCCCCATATAGTGTCCCATCTCCAGCCATTGGAGATATTTGCTAATAGCAGTCACAGATTGGCTACATGCCGTTGTAGGCAGTCTCAACATACCATTCCCTCCATAAACTTATCAAGCTCAGTTTTGAACGTATGGAAACCAGCTAGATTTTTTGCCCTTACTGCTCCCTTTGGAAGGCTGTTCCAGAACTTCACTCCTCTGATGGTCAGAAACCTTCGTCTAATTTCAAGCATAAACGTAATTGATGGCTAATTTATATCCATTTGTTTTTGTGCCAACATTGGCCCTTAAATAACTCCTTTCCCTCCCTGGTGTTTATCCCTCTGATGTATTTATAGAGTGAAATCATAACTCCCCCTCATCTTTCATTTTGTTAGGGAAAACAAGCCAAGCTCCTTATATCTCCTCTCAAAAGGTAGAAATTCTTAATTCCTCTGATCATTTTAGTAGCCCTTCTCTGCACCTATTGCAGTTTGAATTAATCTTTTTTAAACATGGGAGACCAGAACTGTACACACTATTCCAGATGAGGTCTCACCAGTGCCTTGTATAACGGCAATAACACTTCTCTATCTCTGTTCAAAATACCTCACCTGATGCATCCTAGGATTGCATTAGCCTTTTCCATGGCCACATCACATTGGTGGCTCATAATCATCCTGTGATCAACCAATACACCCAGGTCTTTCTCACCCTCTGTCGCTTCCAACTGATGCCTCCCCAGTTTATAACAAAAATTCTAGTTGTTAGTCCCTACTTATATGACCTTGCACTTTGCACTATTAAATTTCATCCCATTTCTTTTACTCCAGTTTTAAAGGTCATCCGTATCTTCTTGTATGATATTCCAGTCATCCTCCATATTGGCAATACCTCTCAACTTTGTGTCATCTGTACATTTTATTAGCACTCTCCCACTTTTTGTGCCAAGGACTGTAATAAAAATGTTAAATAAGATTGGTTCCAAGATTGATCCTTGAGGAACTCGTCTAGTAACCTCCCTCAAGACTGACAGTTCACCTTTCAGCATGACCTGTTGTAGTGTGTCCTTTATCCACCTTTTAATTCTCATATTAATCCCCATTTTCTATAATTGGATAATTTCCCATGTGGAACTGTATCAACTGCTTTACTAAAATTCAGGCAGATTAGACCTACTGCATTTCCTTTGTCTAGAAAATCAGTTATCTTCTCAAAGAAAGAGATCAGGTTGGTCTGGCACGATCTACCTTTTGTAAAACCATGTTGTATTCAATCCCAATTACTGTTAACCTCTGTCTTTAACGACTTTCGCTTTCAAAATTGGTTCTAATACAACTGAGGTTAAACTAACAGGCTTGTAGTTTCCCAGATCACTATTTTTTTTTCCTTTTAAAAATATAGATACTAGATTTGGAATTCTCTAGTCATAGGGTACAATCTCCAGGTTTACGGAGTCATTAAAAAATCCTTGCTAGTGGGCTTACAATGTCATGTGCCTTTAATATTCTTGGATGGAGATTATTCAGGATCCCCAATTTGGTCCCATTAAGCAGTTTGAATTTGGCTTCAGCCTGGGATGTGGTAATTTTTACTTCCACATCCTTGTTCCTATTAGCCACCCTGCCATTGCCCCCAAGCTCCTCATTAACCTCATTAAAAACTGAGCCAAAGCATTCATGTAGGTTTTGGGCCATGCCTAGATTATCTTTGATCTCCACCCCATCCTCAGTGTTTAGTGGTCCCACTTCTTATTTCCTTAGATTTATATATTGGTTTTAATTTCCTTTGCAAGGTCCAACTCTGGTCAGCTTTTGGAAGTTCTTATCTTTTCCCTACACTTCCTGACCTCCAAGAAGTAGCTTTCCTTGCTGAACCATTCCTTCTACCATTCCTTTTAGGCTTTCTGCTTTTTCTTAATAACATATTTGAGATGCTCGTTCATCCAGTTTGGTCTGCAACACTTTCCTATGAATTTTTCCCCTTGCTTGGGATGTAGGTAGTTTCTGCAACTTTGACTTAAAGTAATTCCAAACCTCCTCCATATTCAGATCCTTGAGGTTTTCAGTCAGGTCCACTTCCCTAACTCATTCCCTTAATTTCTTTAAAGTTTACATTTTTGAAATCAAGAACCCTAGTTGCAGATCTGTTTTTGTTTATCCTTCCATTTAGTTAAAACCAAATTAACTCATGATCACTCAAACCAAGGTGGTCCTCTACAGCCAGTTCTTCTATGAGATCATTGTTACTTACCTGCCCCACCACGTTGGCACCTCCCATATTGTGGCCCTGCCCACTCTTTAGAGAAGGATAAAACTGCTTCAGGGCCGCTCTAACATCAGCTCAGCTGCAATGGTTTCCTAGGCACCATTCAGCAACCAAGAAGAGGTGGAGCACAGGATGCTTCTGCCACACACCCTCTCTTCGCAGACATAGCCCTTATGCTGGGGGTCTGGGAGGGTAGCATAAAGTCACTTTGGCAGCTCTATGCCGTCCCAGGAACCTGCAGGAGGCTATTCCCTGGGGGCCATTTCCACTGGGCTTCTGACCACCTCAAGCTGCTAGGGTGTGTTTAGGAGGCAGAGCGTGATGGAAAAGCCAACCCATAATCTTTCTGAAGAACAGTAATTAAAGTACATTATGAGACACACACACACATTGGTAACATGGATCATAAAAAGGCTTTTAAACAATATTCAACTCCTCTGTATTGGCTTCAGTGCCAATTTCAGAGATTTTACTCATATACTGGTCATTTTGCTTTTATTTTAAAGATGCACATGGGTGGGCAAAACCAGACCAGTTGAACACTTCCCACTCATACCATCTTCTCTCTCCTTGAAAGGCTACCATGTCATTTTGTTGCCACTGTGCTGTGGAGGTGCTCCCACTGCTGGGCAGCACATAGTCCCTTGTGTGATATACGGGCTTTAGTTTGATGACTAAGAGAACAAAAAGGCATCCTAACAATTCTTTGGACTAATTTTCTTAGCCTTTACTTTAAATCCCCCCTTCATTAAACTTAGGGAAATTTAAACTAAACAAAAAAGCAGCTTCCCTAATTAAAGCCCCTTTCAAAGTTTAAGATAAGGTCTGAGTGCCTCATTTCCATATTTAATGGATCACTTCATTAACCTGATTGCAAGGTGCTGCCTTTCATACTTTCACTCCCAGAACTTTTCTGTGGGGCAAGTGCCCTTCAGTACCAGTGCTGTTAGCATGAGCTTGGTCATGCACACAACATACAGCTGTCACGGAGTCCCTGGGCGATGCTCTGGAACTGCTCCCCATGAAGCTAGTCAGGACTCTGGGGAAGTCTCCTCTCTGGCAGCAGACTGTCTTCAGGACACAAAGCTCACACAGCTTCCACCTTCCTGGGTCTGACCTCGGAGCATTCAGCATCCTCTGCCCCTCCGTGCGCTTCCCACAGCGAGTCCGCTCAGGCGGGGTCCTGGGGAAGCCAGAGGGTCCTGCAGCCCAACTTCACAGTCAGATGTGACTCTCAGCCAGCCAGTAAAACAGAGGTTTATTAAATGACAGGAACATGGTCTAAAACAGAGCTTGTAGGTGCAGAGAACAGGACCCCTCAGCTGGGTCCATTTTGGGGGGCAGTGAGCCAGACAACCACATCTGTCCTTCACTCCATGTCCCAGCCAGCCCCAAACTGAAAACTCCCTCCAGCCCCTCCTCCTCTGGGCTTTGTTCCTTTCCCGGGCCAGGACGTCATCTGATTCCTTTGTTTTCCAACCCTTTCTCTCTCACCTTGCAGGGGGGAAGGGCCCAGGCCATCAGTGGCCAGGAAACAGGGTGTCGGCCATTCTCTGTGTCCAGACTCCTGCACACACCTGCCCTCTAGGGCTCTGCAGTGATCATACACCCTTATCCCACCACCTAGATACTTAAGAACTGCATAGGGGAAACTGAGGCACCCCCACACTATTCAGAGGAAACATTAAGAACAGTCCCACTTCGTCACAACAGCATTAGGGTTTGAGCTTGCACCATTGACTTCAATGGGTGTGTTAGCAGTGACCTTAGTAGGTGCAAGATCAGACTTTTCGTGTCTATTGCTAATATCATGAAAGAACTGTGCACATGCAAAAGAGCTCCTTCATACTACTGCTGAGTACCAGAGCCCTGGAAGAGTTTACTGATGCGCTCCTTTAATCAAACCAGTGAGACCCAATAGCAAGGTAAAAAATGAGGAGCTTTATTGATCGTATCTGCACTATATGAGTATTCACACAACACTGATCTCCCAAAGCCCTGTCCCAGCATGCATTCGGCTCAGTAAAACCTGGGACAGATTCTCAGGAGAGAGTCTCTTCTTTTGTTGTTTCAAAGTCCCAATATTCCCGAGGCTCACTCCGAGTGACTAGCACTTGTGACACTGTTGGGCCATAGTATCACAGGGATTCTTTGTATTAATTGCTCTCACACATACACACCCCTTGGCTGCTGTGAAATGAAAGAAATAATACACTAAAAATCAAATAACTTCAGGGGGGAAGAAGTCTTCTGAAGAAATCAAGCCTATGGGACGTAAAACCACTTTGTTTAGATCATCATTCTGCATAAATCATTGGCAGATGCAGAAGTAGTTCAGATGGTGGGTGTGTAATGGAAGTTGGCAGCTGGACAAGATGTCCACTCCAATTTGAATATTTCAGTGCTGTACAGTTACAGTTAAGACAGAAGGTGTCAGCACAGCCATTGTAAAAGCATGTCTAGGAGAAGTCCTACGCACAAGGAAATACGTTATTAGTTTACTGGGCTAGCAACTTTATATGTTTATAGGAATACATTTATACCAGTACAACTTCCCCCCTCCACACCCCACTCCTGTGAAGGGGAAGAGGTACATGAATTTAACTGTATCCTTTTTTCAACTATTACATTATTTGATACATGATGGAACAGCTTCAACAGGAGAGGCTGGGAGAGCTCCCCCATACCAAAATATCCCATATCCCAGTGGGTAGGACACTCACCTGCAGTGAAGGACACCTCAGTTAAAATCTTTGCTTCCCATCAGACCGAGGGGGAAATTGGCCCTGGGTGAGTGCACTGACAGTTATAAGGTTGGCACCACCTCCTCCAGCTGTCTTGTGACGTTTTTTTCTGGACTTTTATTTTAAAGAGTGCCCTAAAATAAAATGAGGCAGAATTTTCAGTTCAGGACAAACTGATTTTTGTGCCCGAGTTTTTGGAACTGCCAGCCAACCAAACGATAAAATAAAATAATTGGCTATTCACCCAGCTCTACTCTGCACCTCTGAATAAGTCAGGACACTATTTAAAGCGCAGTGAATGCAGCCCACAGAGCCAGGGCACAGGTCATTCCCAGAGCCACTACTTCAGAGCCTGCCATATAGCCGTAGGAGAGACGAGGGAGTTGGAAGAAGGAGCAAGAGCATGTGAAAAGCAAGAAGCTGGCAACATGAGAAGACAAACTCTCAGACATCAAGAAATGCCCAAAGTTCAGGAGTGAAAGTTGTTCCAGTAACATTAATGCAGCTGCACAGTGCATCCTCTTTTTAAGGCTATGTTAATAAGGAGATGTAAGGGACAAACATTTATGTACAACAAGAGAAAGAGGAATGAAAAATACTCCATGTACGCAATGTCACTGAGTTAGTTGCCAGAAAAACTTTCATTTTAGGGATTTCCTTTGTGGCACTTGATCCTGAACCCTTGAGATTGCATTAAGGTTAGTTTCTTTACATTTAATTTCCTAGGGGTGTGTGTGTGTGAATGCAAGAGAAAGACAGGTGCGAACTCAAAAAGAAAAGGAGTACTTGTGGCACCTTAGCGACTAACCAATTTATCTGAGCATGAGCAAAATCTCTCACTAATTGATTTGTCCAATTTACAAGCTCTGTTGTGTTGTGAATTCCTTGCTTCACAGTTGTGTATTTTTCACAGTCTACAAACTCTCAAGATGTGGGCTGAAGTCAGTGGGGTTGATCCAGCTTTTTACTGAGTATAATATGAACAGTATCTTCTTGAGCAATGGGCAGCACAAAAGATATTGCCCATGTTGCTTGATTCTTTCAGATTGGCATGACACAGCAGATAAGGTCTATTACCAGATTAGTACTGGTTTCTTTTGTGGTGGGCAAACTCATTCATAATCTATTAACAGGTAGCTCCACCATACACTCTTCCACTGATAAGTAGTTTTAATACAGTAACTACAATTCATCATTACTTTTATCATAAAAATGTGGCACGTTTCAAGACTAGAATAGAGAAACATCCTTTAGGGATAACTCAGGAATAGTTATAAGACCCTGGTACAGGGCAATAGACAAGAGGACCCATTAGAGATGCCTTAAAACCAAACGGAGTCTATGGAATCAAAGTTTTAAGTTATATTGTTTTCTTTAAAGTGAGATTGACGGACCTTACTAAAAGCCTGCGCTCATTGAAAGTGACACTGCACAGCAAGGACAGATAGAATGAAATGCGTGAATGAGCTTTAATAGCCAATGCTATTAGCTGACAGCACCCTGACCCGCTAGACATGATCTCATAGCAGCTCTTGCGGGAGGTTTCTAGAACTGCAGCTTGAACTGTCCCTCGGCCACACGGTGGCACTTAATTCCTAGCAATTCCGCAGTCGTCATATTTCTATGATCAGCAAAAGAAAAGGGAAATTGAAGTGTTTTGTCCTACTTGGTCAACAGACATTCAGTGTGTGTGTGTGTGTGTGTATAGATGCATAAACACATACACTACTCATTTTTAATGTCCTTAATTCATAAACGTTTATTTGGCAGTTTCCAATTTACTTTAGTTCTTTAAGTGAGTTTCCTCATTCTTCCACGGAGATTTCCCTTTGAAATGAATGCCTGCGACACCACAGGAAAAACTGGAGACATCAGCAAATCCTGTCTGAGCTGCTGACCAGGCACCTCACCACTCACTTTGCTGGGGAAGTGCACTGGACATAGTAAAGGCATTTTTAAAAGTGATTTTGTGTTCTCAGGGAAGAGAGTTGGATTAAAAATAGGGAACCGAGGAAGGATTAAATCCTCAGAGTTTAATGTCGAGATGAGACTCAGCCACAAGATTCATCCCTGGCTCTGCAGTTCCCCGAAGTCCAGAGCCAGAGTTTTAATTGAGACAGTTATTTTGATATGGGAGAGGCCTAGTTAGCTTAAGAGCCAAACTTCCCAAAAGTTTTGGGGCTGTTCAAATCCAGGGTTTCAGTCTGGGCTTCCTTCTAATTTAATATATGAAGAATTATGTCCTTGTTAAAAAACAAAAAAATTACTATTGTCTGCAACTCTTGTGCCATGGGGAATGACAAAACGGAGAAGGGGATTGATGGCAAATAAAATACCCAGTTTTATTTACAAGACAGCTGTAGCTTAAGCATCCGGTTAGTTATTTAGACTGATCCATCACATTAAAGTAAAAATGTGGTAGATCAATCCAAATACCTAACTGATGCATCACTTTTAATGCAGTTTCAAAGATACAGGGCTGGTTTTTGTCCTCAGTTCCAGTGGGCTAAATCTGGAGTAATTTAATTGTGTCAAGGGAATGGAACAAATGGAATACATCCAGCAAGAGCAGAATTTAGCCAACAGTTTCAGCCATTCAGTGCATTGACATTACACATTTAGGGCCTGATTTTCAAAGATATTTAGGTGGCCAGTGGGAGTTTCCAAAAGTGAGTAAGCAGGTTAGATGTCTATCTGCATCTTTAGGTATCTAAATACCTTTGAAAAGCTGAACTGTAAGACCAAATCTAGAGCTAGCGGAGACAGATGCAATTGCATTTATACCCATGGGATTACACTCACTGACAACAGGTTTGATTCAGGCCAGAGCTTCAATTGTCAAGATGGCAAATGCAAGTTATGTGAGCAACATAATGCTAACAACAGCCTATCCTGCAGCCTTGTAAGATTTCTACTCTCTTTGCACAAGGTTCCTGCTGATCACCCCATCCCTGTAGGGCAGCTATTTCTTACTGATGCGCCCAAACAATAGGGACACCTCAGGATAAGCAACACTTCTTGGAATGACACGGCAATATTAGAAATGCTGCTGCTGTGACATTCTCAAAAGTGCCTCTGGCTGCATCTGTTCATCATTCATAAACTGTATTGTCGGACAGGGGGTGCCTGTACATGGCAGCATGGCATTTTCGATGGACATTTCCCTGTGATAAGATCTCATCACTCATCTCTTCCCTCGTGGTAAGATTTCAAACTTGTTATTTCACATCCAAGTATGATTTAAGGGGCCAGAGTCTGATCTCTGTTACGCCAGTGTAGGTCTGGAGTTATTCCATTGATATGGTGAGATGAGACAGAGTCGAAGGAAGAAGTAGACCCAGCGTGGACCAGAGTAAGGGGAGACTGAACATACTGTCTTTGCAGGCACACACTCACTGCTACCTTTGGTTATTGCATGGTACTTGGATATTAGGGTGACAGGCATTTCTAGGGCACCTAAGACAAATACAAACAGATAGCACTGATCCCTATCTGGAGAGGGCTTAAACGAGTGATCAACAAACTCCCTGAATCTGTAGTTCAAGTGCATTGTATGAGAGGCTGAGCCCGTGGAACAGTTTCAGAATTTTACATTAAAATAGTCATTTCCACCTCAGCCTAAGCACCACTTTTCCTCTGATTACCTCCATGCTGGACTTTCTGCGCTATAATGCAAAGCTCTGTTTGGAGAGGATCCATGGCCAGGTAAATGATTAGTTTCTGATTTCCCTGTGGATCTTTCTGTTTTGTGTGCGATGGGCTCTTGACAGTCCAAGTTGATCTGTTAAAAGAACCAGGCTCTCACTGCTGGTGTGATGAAACAACTCACTCACTCCAGCACAACCTAGAGCACCTGCCCTGCACACTCAGCAAGCAGACAGCAGCACCATGGTAAGTGTCTTTCAGCATTACTCTTCTTTTTATGTTCAATACCTAGTTTCTCAGATCAGATTTAGACACTAACTATACTGTATTTTACAACTAAAATATATTTGCCTTTCAATCAAGTCTTGAGGCTGACATAAGCGCTGTTAATTTCCTGCTTTCATCTATCCTTTAACCATATCAGTGCTGCATGATCCAAAAGAATTCAGCGTAACTGAAAACAACGTTCTGTAACCATTCTTAATTGCATGCTGGCTTTAAAGTTTAGTTAATATGTTTTCTCTATGGAAACCAGAACTACTGCTGTGTAGAGAACAAGTCTCAGGGAGTTTTGCATGAAGGCAGGAATGAGCAGTGCTATTAAATAAACAAACTTAACAAGAAATGGGGGAAAGACATAATTGTTTCCCCAAAGGGGTTGTCATTTCATTTTACTTAACCAGCCCATTAAGGGATCTTTTCCCACGTTCCATTAGGCATAATGCTAATGTCTTCTCTCCCATAGTACGGATTTATCAACACCTGCCTGAAATCTCTAATTATAGAGAAATTTGGTGAAGAGACATGGGAAACACTCAAGTAAGTATTTGATCCTTTAAAAAGAGCAGTACTGATGACTTGGGGCTTCCATCATGGGAGCCAAAGAGGATTAAAATTTGATTGTGTCCTGTTGACCATTATAAATACAATTCAGGCCCACACAGCTCTATGTTTCACTGCTACAATTAAGTATGAGCCGAGCGTGCCAAATTCTGGGCTGAGTTACATCCCCGCTGCAGCTGAGGGAGTGGTGTTCAGCATAAATCAGAACAGAGCCCATGAGAGGCAAATTCATCCAAAATGTTATTTACTAACGCCAGTGGAGTTACACCAGAGAGCGATTTGTCCCTGAGACTCAGAATGCCCTTACCTTCTGCCACCTTAACCTTCTCCCTCCGGTAGTTCATTTCTAGTATATCATAATGTCATTTATCACATATTGTAAAACTAGCCCCACGTAATTTCAATGGAAGCACGAGACTTGGTTTTTTACCTGTTGGATTAGGCAACAATAAAGAAGAACATAAGAATGGCCATACTGGGTCAGACCAAAGGTCCATCTAGCCCAGTATCCTGTCTTCTGACAGTGGCCAATGCCAGGTGCCCAGAGGGAATGAACAGACCAGGTAATCATCAAGTGATCCATCCCCCTGTCGCCCATTCCCAGCTTTTGGCAAACAGAGGCTAGGCACACCATTCCTGTCCATCGTGGCTAACAGCCATTGATGGACCTATCCTCCATGTATTTATCTAGTTCTTTTTTGAACCCTCTTATAGGCTTGGCCTTCACAAGATCCTCTGGCAAAGAGTTTCGCAGACTGACTGTGTGTTGGGTGAAGAAGTACTTCCCTTTGTTTGTATTAAACCTGCTGCCTATTCATTTCATTTGGTGACCCCTAGTTCTTGTGTTATGAGAAGGAGTAAATAACACTTCCTAATTTACTTTCTCCACCCCAGTCATGATTTTATAGACCTCTATCATACCCCCCTTTTTTATAGCTTAAAGTGAGCCACTTTTCATGTTGTTTTATGGACTTTCCACGGCCTTTCCTCTTTTGTGTGGAGGAGGAGCGCCAGAGGCGCCAGAGTGGTGGACAGGGGCAACTCTTGGAGCATCAGACCACTAGAGTTGTGTGGCCATGGGGTAGGGAGCGAGGAGCCAGGACTTCTTGGAGCCAGTGCAGAGACACAGGGTCTCCATGCAAATGGTCCTGCTGTGCTGGGCCTCTAGCAGATCTCCCAAGGTCTAAGCAGATGCTGGGATATTTGTGACTAGGGAGTGGTGATCACATCTTCCCCAATGGAATGAATGGGAAAGCCTCCATAATGGAAATCTCATGCAGGTTACCTCCATACAGCCCTATTTCATAGCTAGGAGGAATGGTCGTGCTATGAGATTACAAAGAATAAATGTATAATAAGGGAGAAACACTCACAAGCTTTACAGCATATTATTAAGAGAGCTCATTACCTTGTCTTTGGAAGTGGTCGTGTTCATGAGGAGTACTAAATTATAAAATACCACAGCAATGAGCACCATAGAAATGCCTATACTAATGGAAACATTAATAGTGAGGTCTCACACTTGTAGTTTCAGAAATGATAGATCAGGTGGTTGTTTGTTAGGTGGTTTGCATGGCATGCACTTCCATTCCCTTGAAAAACATTCACATTGACCTGAAGTGCTGCTTAACCTAATATTAAGATGAGACACACAGCCAAATTAACTTAGTTACATAGGTGTAAATCTGGAGTTATTTATACTGGTGTAAGTGGGAGCAGAAGTTGATCTGAAATAATAGACAGGGCTCTTGATGCAAGTTTGAACTATCACAATTTGCACAAAGATCCAAGAATCAACTTCTTGGCCTCTGATGCCTGCTCTAGCAAAGCAGAGTGTACTGTGACATTTGCAGAGTTTTTTTGGCTCTCTTCAGCACACACACATGCTTATGTTGGGTCTCACATACATCATTGTCTAAATCTGGCAACTCCTCTTATGTTGGGCTGATAACAGTTTTATCGTTCAGAATTTACTTGCATTCTGCCTGCAGGCCTGCCAGAAATACCCAAGTTAGTCAGACTGTTCTCCAATTTTCCACTATTAGCTACTAAAATGGTTTTGCTTTAAAAGTTCGCCACACAGGGCTCATATACAATAATGCTAATGCATCCTGTGAAGTGATACAATGCTCTAGAGATCTCCCAGTGCAGTGGATTACTGTATAGCAGTCCACAGAATAGAGGACCGGAGACATGCTTAACACTCTGGAGAATGAGCAGAAAGAGGCGGAACTAGCGTGAACACTAATCCATGATCCCAAATAAAGCACTGGAGAAGCTTGAAAGACCATTAGGACAGGGACTGTCTCTTTCTCTATTGTTTGCATAGAGCTGAGCACATGTATGGTGCTCACTAAACCAACAGTAAAAGTCAGAAACGCAAATTAAACCAACCCTTGGTGGCTGGGTGGGGAAGAACATTGAATGCACTGGGCATGTCACCAAATCTGACTGATATCATAACTAGAAAGACAAGTCGGGTGTGGGAATATCTTTTACTGACCAATTTCTGTTGGTGAGACAGACAAGCTTTCAAACTGCACAGAGCTCTTCTTCAGGGCTGGGAAAGGTACTCCCAGTGCCTACTGCTACTGGCTGATTTATGGAGGGGAGTGATGTTAGGTCCTGTTTACACAGGGAGCTTTCCCTAAGAGAGAAAGGCTTGTTGTGTGGGCTAGGATTGAGTAGACACAGGTTCAAATCTCATCCTCTACCAGAGGCTTCTTATGTGACTATAGTCAAATCACTTAAGCCAAGAGCTTCCAAAAGGCACTAGCGATTTTCAGTGTGCAACCTGAGACACCTGAAAATCAGGCCCCTTTGAAGTGTCTTTAAATTCGGCACCCAGAGTGTAGAATTCCTGAAAATCTTGTCCTTAATCTGTGCCTGAGTTCCCCACCTATAAAATAAACAGGATTATTATCTTCTTCTCACTCTTTGTCTATGCAGGCTGCAAGGTTTTCAGGCCAGGCACTCTCTCTTACTATGTGCTTGTACAGTGCCTGGAACAATGGGGCCCTGATCTTACTTAGGGCCACTAGCTGCTACTGTGATACAAACAGTCCCTAATCATGGTAGCTAATAACATATTTTGAATATAGTAATTGTTTGTTGGTTTCTGCATTGTTTTCTTAACCAGAGCGGCCAGGGATTGCCCTCTCCTCTTGTCTCCCCCCACCCGAAGAACAAGCATCTAGCTCTGCACTGGTGAGGAGAGGGCCTAGGATGAACTGGCTTGAAGCCCCTTCTCTAAAATATTAAGCATTAATAAAGTTTCCTTCCTCACTGAGCATGTGATTATCTTCTTCCACCCGCTTTCAAGTTTTAATAACCAGACTTCTTATGGCCAGCACAGAGGAACTCTTCCCTTGCATTCAGGTTCCCCTCTGTGCTCCTTCAGACCCTGCTCCAGGAAATTCTAGGCTCACGTGCCAAGGAACAATTGGGAGCATTCAGTGACTTTCTGCTTTGCTGTTGCAGTTTCTTCTTGGGGACTTGCTCACATAACCATATGGAGATTTGGAATATGCTGGAACCTGCTTTCTCGGTAACTCTGGCCTAGTTTCACTGTATTCAGTTCTGTTGATGGATGGATTGGTTTCAGGCAGTGACCAGTCTGAGTGGTTTCCCTTCTGTGTTATCATAAATCTTAATTTTCTGGGTTTTTTCAGAACACAGGCAGAGGTCCAAGACACCTTCATGACTTACACTGTGTATGATGACGTTATTACTCTGAAGCTGATCCAAGAAGCCTGCAAAATCGTGGGTAAGGACTGCTCATTACCTGATTGCTGGCTTATTGAGCACTGACCATTTACTCAGTGCTCTTCACACTGACACTGTCCCTGGCTGGCCAAGAGGCCAGATCATGGCAGTAACACAATGCGCCCCCCACTGGATGCACTGTGGAGCTGCACTATACAAGGGGAAGCTCTGGTAGGGCTCATGCAACATCTCCTGGGGGCTGCATAGCATGAGGAGTGTGCAAGGTGTGTGGTCGAGAAGGATGAGGCAGCGGGTGCTCCCTTCTTGCCCAGCTAGCTCTGGTCCATGGCCCAGCCCCCTCCCTTTGGAGTGCCTGGCTAGGGGTGGTAGGAGCCCTGCAAGTCTGGTAGCTTTTGCGCTGAGCCTGCCTGCTGCACATTGCTGCATTTGCCAGCACTTTGGAGCTGATTGTCTCCGAGCACTGAGTGCTCCCAAGAGCAGCTGCGTTAGGGGCCAGCCAGGGAGCAGCCAGTCCTGTGGAGCTTTTCCACTGCGCTGGGGCTGAGAGAGATCTGCAGCAGTTTGTTTACAAAGGGCTTCCCAAACTGAACCTTGCTATTTGTTTGTAGAAGCGGGAAATGACCCCATAAATGCACTTGGAGGCTGGAGATCAGTGACCTCCAGGAATCCCCAGAGCTGGCCCCTTGTTATCTCCAGCCTCCCACAGAGGATACCCCAGTACAACCCTCCTGCTTACATTAGAGGGCCTTGGAGATGTCCCTGTGGCTTCTCCAGAGAGAGGCCGTTGTTGGGGATGGAGGGGAGAGAGGACAACTGGAGGAAAGAGGGCCACTGGCTTGTCAGGTCTAAACACAAAGCTTTACCCCCATCTGCCCAAACCTTCACGAGAGCTGTGACTCCGAGGTTCTCGCCAAGTGAATTTGTGATGAGATGTGAGGCTTTCACACGTCTAAGTTTTGCAAGCTTTGTTGTCATGAGACACTGATCAGATGGTACACTATTCTCTTGGCATTTGGATAAGAGGTGCTATAGAACAGGGTGGGCCTAGCTGGCCGGTTACTGAACACTACAGTTCCAAAAGAGAGTCATCTCTCTCTCTCTCTTTTTTTTTAAATGTAGAAAAATTCACTGCGATCCCTGGTCTAAAGCATGGCTGTTGCAGGCAGCTGTATTGGGATGTAGGATTTGTAGCATGGTATTAACCCCAGGAGTCAACATGGTCTTAAATTACTCCATCCTGATACCTCTTATCTGTTTTCCTTGTCCACAAAAGAGCTGTTTTACTCTTGGGGATTAGGGAATCCACAGCTCTGTTTAGTACCAGCCTTGACAGTACGGCTTAATCAACATGGCAACAAACACAGGGATATTAAGGAAACAGTGGCCTGATAAAGTGGAGCGCAAGCAGCATAAATTAAATGAACTAGATTCTAGAGCCTGATTTCAAACTCATTTACCCTAGTGTAAACCAGGGTTAACCCCACTGAAGGTAATGGATTCCACCAACATACACTGCAGCCAACATTTTCTGCTGTGGGTGTGGCCATAATGCCTCTTTGCTAGCTTCATTAAGGTCTGGTTTATTTAAAGTCAAAAATAGACATAGCTCTGAAAACTGTTCCCACCAGTAGATCTGGGTGCATAATGGATCTTTTGGTTCACTGACGTCTCAGAGTAGGTTGAACCAAATATGAGAATTTTGAAAATTTCTGATGAATTGAAATGTTGGAAAAAATGTCAAAAGCCCAATTCAACATTTTTTGTTTCAGTTGCAGGTATTTTAACAAATGCAAAGGCAGATTAGATCCACAAACTAGCTAGCGGAAGAGGAGGCAGTGGTCTCCTTACAAGCTTTAGCCCAGGAGTAAAGGCACTTTCCCGGGATGTGGGGAAACCTGTCTTCAATTCCCCCTCTTCCTAATGTGGAGAAGGGATTTGTAGTCGGGAGTCCTGCATTGCAGGAGTAGCTCCCTAACCATCAAGCTATAGAGTCCTTCTCTTTCCCTGGCCCAATGGCTATTTATTGTCATTCACAGTGGCAAGTCATAGTTACTTATGAATAGTCATTGGGCCAGGGAAAGAGAATGACTCTTTAGCTTGGTGGTTAGGATAGTCACCTAGGATTTGGGACAACCAAGCTGCAGTCCCTGCTCTGTTGATTATTTACAAAAAGTGGAACAGGAACGACAGGGAGACCCATAACAGTGTAACCCACCGCCTAGGGTACTCTCTTACAATGTGGGAGATACAAGTTCAAATCTCTTCTTCATATCAGGCAGGGGAAGGAATTGAAGCCACATCCAGAAGAGAGCCCTAAGCACTAGGCCATAGCTTCTAAGGAGAAGCCAACCACTTCTTCCTCCATCCGTTCTGTGACTCCAGTCGGAAACATTTTTTCAATTTTTGGTTCCATCGAAACAATCTGGCAAACTCGACACAAATTTGCAAATATCTTTGGGTTGGCCAAAATGGCATTTATCAGCAAATAAACTTGTTGCCAGAAACATTTTCATCCAGCTCTACCCACCAGATCATAACAATTTTTGTAATAGGTCACGTGGGGGCCTTGGCCATTTGCCTGTGTCCGTTTCAGACCTTAAAGCTTGGGTCAGGTCACAGGGTATAGATAGCATTGCACAGTTGTAAATCCGAATATCTTTTACACAGATGTTTCAGAAGACGTAGTGCTGAAACTTTTTGGAGAATATTTCTTTACTTTCTGTAAGATGTCTGGCTATGATCGAATGCTACGGACTTTGGGAGGGAATCTAACCGAATTTATCGAGAATCTAGATGCCCTTCATAGTTACCTTGCATTGTCTTATCAGGTACTGTCTTCTTTCTGTGGATGTAAATTGCTCCGCTCCCTGGCAATTTTTCTAGTTCTGTGCTTTATGGAAGAAATCCTCTCCCTACCATCCTGCTACTGTAAGAAGATGGGGAATCCTCCCCATCAGCCCACGTGCTGGCAGTGGAATTGAAAGTCTCAAGCTATTCCACCCTAAAGGGTTTTACAAACCCATCTCTGCATGGCATTGCCAGATCCTCCAGCTTTGCCCTTCTCGTGTCCACTCTGGTCCATCCCAAGTCCCCTTGGAGGTAGCCACCCTGGAAGCCCCAAGGGAGCTGTACACCCCTCTCTATGTTGCTTTCCCAAGGCTTACCTCTCCCCTTTGCAACAGCATTGCAGTGGTTCCTCTGCCAAAGGAGTGTGCTTCTATGTGTTGGAAGGATTTGCCCCTAAATGCCTAACAGCAGATTTGCAGGTACAATTGAGAGAGTTCAAAACATCCTGTGGCCACCTCTGGTTCTTGTGTTCACTAAAATGGCATGGCAATGATGGAACGTGCCGAACCTACCCCAGCATCCCATGAACAAATACTCAGAGTGCAAAACCAAAAATCCCTCAAGCAAACAAGAGACAATGCCCTAGTCCAACAGGTTAGATTTTTTTTCATGCCAGTTTTCAGTTTGCTGATAAGTCTTTATGTCTTTGAAGTAATTGATGAAATAGTGGGCCAGACCCTCAACTGGTGTAAATCAGCATAGTTCAGTGACATCTCTAGGACAGATGACTATGCAGGTGTACTGAGGTCTCTCGTATCCTTACTTAGGAAATGAATGCACCATCATTTCGCGTGGAAAAGAGGACCGACGGGGCAATGTTACTTCACTACTATTCTGACAGGAGAGGCCTGTGTCATATTGTCCCAGGTAAAACCAATATTATTTCATACTAGGCCATAGTGTGCTCTCAGATATCTGTCACTCAGGGCTCCCTGGGACTTCAGCACTTTGAGTCCTCACCTTCAAGGCCATGTTCAGCTTAGTTCCTGCATCTCTCTGCTCCTTTCTCTTTTCCCTTTTGAAAAGTTAGCCCCTTCATGCTTTTCTCCATCTGCACGTTCCTCTTCTCCTCCTTGAAACCCTTCCTTAAGACACGCTTCTTCCAAAAGGCCCATGACTCTTAGTACTCCCGTACAATGAAGCATTAACAAAAGGATGCTGGAATATTTAGTTTAAAAGGGAATTAGACAAAAATGGTGGGACCAACAGGACATGTATTGAATGCCACCAGTCACTTTGTTTTCCATGTTGCTTTAGCAGTACATTGTCTGTCTAGATTGTAAGGTGTTTGGGGCAGGGACCTGTCTTCTTGTTTGTAAAGTGCCTTATTCTGTTGTGTGCAATTGCTTACTTACCTCGTCCAACATCAGATACAGCCGTGCCTCAGTTTCCCCTCAGCAACTGGATAGTTAATGTGGTTTAGCCTGCTGGCCAAACTACAAGGGCTTCTACAAGAAGATTACAAAAGTCCAAAACAAAGGGTGTGTGTGTGTGGAAATTGTCACATGGTTCCTGGCCTACAAATGAATGAATTAACTTAATTATGGGCTGAACCAGAACCAGGTCCTTACTTAGTCTGTAGGCTCCCCTAAAGGGCCAGCATATCTAATGACAGTGCTCTATAAATAATAAGAAGAAAACATTTCAGTGCTCAGCCTCAGCTTCTGAATTCAGATGAAGCAGCTTCCTTTCCTTCTGCTTTAGCAGATCATCTCCAGTGCAAGTTGGTGGATCCATATTTGGCTGCTTAATATGGGAGGGAGGAGACTAATGTGGGACTGAGGTGGGCTGGAGATACAAACTTCAGCTGTGAATCCATCTCCAAATTTCCCTAGTCTCCAGGTGCTCAGATTGAGGATTTTGGTCTAGAATCATCTCTATTTTGTGAGAGTGGAGATGGTCAGAAAATAGGTTTTCTCCCATAGAAATGCTGACGTGGTTTCTCATGCCCCTAGTTTCTTCAATGGGCCAGGCTCCCTGGCTGGACTAAATCTCCCATGATACACCATGGTCTCTCTTCTTGCAGTCACCTCAGTGCATCATGGGAGATGTCCACCCGATAGAGTAGAAAAGAACCATGAGGCATCCAAACTACAACTCCCATGAGGCACTAACGTGGCATGGAGCCCCATCCAGTCTGCCTGACTCCAGTCCTAGGCTTTATTGCTGAGACCACCCTTCTTGGCTTATTTGGTGCCCTTCAAAGACAGTATTTGGACCCTCCAGGGTTTTTATGTACTGTTTTGAGTTGGGTTAAACCTTGTTCCAGGTTGCATTAAAACTGATGTCTGAATGCACCCTTCACTTGAGACGGTGGAAAGAGACAATTAAGGCAGGTGGGTTGGGGACACCTAAAACAAGGCCTAATAGAGTCTGCCCAGAAACTAGCCCCAGCTGGGTGGAAGCAGCGCTTAATTTGTAATGAAAGAGGTGCTGGGGCTCAAGCAATTAGGTGCGAGGGCTCAAGCAATTTTTTTACATTCAAAACTGATGCAGCAAGCCCAGAGGTGCCAGGGCTATGAACTGTCAAGCCTAGAGGTGCCATGGCCCTGGCACAAATTAAGCACTGGGTGGAATGTTCCACTGGATAATAGTTCCAATCAGATGAGTATGTGAAATAGACAAGCTGGGGTACAGACACAGAACAAAGTGACAGACTATGAGGCAAAAAGCACAAAAGCAACAGCCAGTTGTGTGTATGACCTGGGAAAAAGCTAGAGACGAGTGTTTTAGATCTGGTGTTGGCTAGGGAGGCTTGGAGCTGTAAGTTAAGAAACTATTCTTTTGTTTCTGGTTCACCCTGCATTTGGAAGAGCAGGACCTTTCCCATTGCTTGTAAATAAGCAAGTTTGCATCAAAGAAAATACCAGACTCCATCATCAGTTTCTGCCCCCAACTGGCACATCCCCATGCCTCTGAACTTTGATTAGGTGCTTGGGTAGAAAATTGACAAGAACCTTAAGCTGTTTCTCCCCACAGAGAAGAAAAGCACAAATGCTTGAGGGATGACAATTTTATGAGTTGGAGCATTCCCTAAGCTTCCTGTCAGGAGATCCTTTCAGAGCAGCTGTGGGGCTCCCTTCCTCTCATGGAAGGGAATTGATGGGGGCCATAGAGTGTGTGCAGGACTTTAGGTTTGATCTATGTGCAAAGTTGCACTGGTTTAACTAAAGGTATATTTTTAAACTGATTTAGTTAAACCAGTGCAAACCCCTGTATGGACACACTTAATTTGATTTAAATCTGGTTTATAACTGGTTCAGCTTGCATTGGTAAATTGAAAAACACCTCTTTAGTTAAACCACTGCAATGTCTGTATTTAGGCCAGACCTGAAGTACAGGGTCTTATGAAGTGTGTAAGTCCCATGTCCCACCCACTTTTGAAGAGACAGTAGTAATGAGATACTGGGGTTTTAAAGGGCAACATTGTTTCCACATGTAGGAATCAACATGGGCACATATGATTATTAGTTTGTGTGTGTATGTGTGGCTTTGTTAACTTGATAAAATCCAAATTGTTGCAGGGTCACACAACTGGTGCCCAGCGACTACTAGGATGGGGACTCTATAAATACCACAGACAGACAGACAGAAATCTGAATAGATCTAACACGTCAGCTGAACATTATGCTCATTGGTTTACATTGGGGTAGGACACCCATTTTGCTTTTTCCTTCTAGAAACAGAACAATAAAAGTTACCTTTACCTACAAGGTGCACTTTATGAACAATTTTAACTCCAGAATTAATTTTAAATTCAGAGTCAGAGACTGATCTCAGTTACAATGGTGTAAATTTGGAGGAATTCTGCCTACACTGAAGTTCTTTAGGATTTATGCTGATATAACAGATTCAAGAATATGGTTTTCAGAATCACTGATGTCAGTGGGTTTGCAGCAGTGAAAGTCAATGTAGAATCAGGTTATAATGTTATGTTGTATGGCATCTTTCATACCAATATATTAGAGTATAAATAATACAATTGTGGAGATTGCTGAGAGGTACAGCTTAGGCAAGGAAGAAAAGAGATACGGAGCCGAAGAAGTTTTGCTAACACGAATAGGTCACCATATAAATCTTCTGATTCAGGTATCATAGAATCCGTTGCCAGAGACTTCTTCAACAGTGAAGTGACAATGGAAATTCTTACTCAGAGTGAAGAAAAGGAGCACACTGGGGAAAAGGAGCATGTGATATTTCTTGTTCTGCAGAAGGCAAAAAGGCCAAAGAGAAAAACCAAAAAGACAACAAATCCAGAAAGCGGAGACTCCCACAAAGATAAAGAGGTGCAGTAAATCATGTATGGAAATGAGGGAGGTTTACTTCCAGTTTTCTGTGCCTGTCCGGTTTCTCTTAATTTACAAGAGATATTTTTAAGGCAAACAATCCACACATTCTCCCTTTCAGTTTAGAGCTGGATTGAGGATGGTGAGTCTGAGTCTATCTTGCTCCTATGTAAAATGAGGGCAAAGTGGATGTATTTCACGGAGGAGTAAGGTCTACACCAGGTGCAAGGCAGTGGGGCATCAGGCCTGTAAAGCTCTGGATAAGTCACAGGTTAGAGTTCACGTCTGAGACTGAATAATCAATTCAATAAATAATAATTTAAAATGATGTGATATATTGTATTTGAGAAAGAGCACGTGATCATGTAATTAAAGACGGCCTGTGCACAATGAAGCAAAGTGAAGGTTATATGTGCAACCTTAGCTTTAGCATTTCCTGTCTTTTAAGTGCTTAACAATTCAGCCTTAATGTTGTCTTAATATAGAGTGTTAAAATGGACTGTCTGTATGAATCGTTCACACACAAACATTCTCCTCTCTTTGACTGCTGCTCTCCAGAAGGCACTAGACGTAGCTTTTCAGACAACGAAGGAGAACTATTCTGCTCTCTTGTGCTGCCCAGAAAAGAAATCCCACTGGGATATTGTGAAAAGTGTTGTGAAATTTGGGAAAGGTGAGTGTACTAACCTCCGTTACAGTGATCATAATGAGATATGGGGCTCAGCTGTGCAGACAAATGGACACATTCCCAGGAGGATGGCAGCCTGTTGGATATAAATACTGGAGGCAGTAAAACAGTCCAGATGATATCACTGATTTATGTACAGATAGCAGAGTTTGGACTTGGTGAGAGGTTTTCTTCTTTAAATATGATCAGACCATAATTTGCAATTACTTTATTTGCCCCAGACACTTTTCTTCATTTTCATTGATGTGACTTGATGCCTGGGTCTCTGTACTCATTGTGGGACTTTTATGATGTTTTTTTCCTGTTTAAATTATTTTAAAAATACTATAGTGCAATGGGACTGGCCACTCAGCCATAGGGGCTGGACCTAGAGGTACCGGGGGTGCTACCACACCCCCTGGCTTGAAGTGGTTTCCATTATAGACAGGCTTTACAGTTTGCTTCACTGGTTCTCAGCACCCCCAAAAATTTTTTGAGCACCTCTGCACGCAGGAGACTGATAGAAGCATGGAAAGGCTTTCACTTATAGGGGTGTTTTTGCGGCCAATGTGAAGAGACTTGATCCCAGTCTACTGTCCCGGTGTGAAGTGGCCACACCACAACAACCACCGGCACAACCTTGCAGGCAGGCTCTGAAGAGAAGTCAAGGACTGGAATAAACAGGAAGAATTAATTATCTTCCTACTTTGGCAGGGTCCCACCCAGGTCAGCTCTGAGGTACTGTTGGGTAGATTATTTTACTGCTGCCCACGCTGTACCTGTTCCGTGGATAAACAGAGGCCCTCGTTCTCGAGGACTGTGAATATGGCACCTTACAGCATGTCCAAATTCATACGCACTGAAAGCATTGTGAATGAATTTAATGACCATGGCAGTGAGGCAGTAATGCCGCTTTAGCCAGGCACAGTAGGGGCAAGGGCTGTGCACACTCTCCGTATACCGCTCTGCCAGCACACCACTCTCCTGGCCTGTAACACATTGATACTCCAGTCTAGCTACTCTCATAAGTCAAGCCAGCTAATTGTGCAGCAATTTTTAAAATGTGCACTGCTGGTAACTAGGATGAAACTGCCCATCTTGTTCGCCTTTAAGTCAGGATTTGAAGAGGTGAAAGGCTAATGTGCTAACCTGCTCCCCCGCCTCCCCCCTCCACTCCTGCTCCATTCCCAGCTGTGTGGCGGTTATAAATGTCTGGGAGAAGCTGTGTGGTTCCAGTCTGAGCTCTTTCACTGACAACTAGAAAAACAGGCCATTTAGTCACACTTCGTCATCTGCAGGATTCTAAGCACCCCTTCCAATTGCTGCTGCTGCTAGCTGGCCAAATGCATTGTTGACAATGTTTCTCTGTGCTATCCAAAAGGTTTTGTTATGAAAAAATGTTGTATCAAAAATGACTGAAGTAGCCTTCAGCATTACACAGTGCAGCTTTGTATAGCAACGGTAAGGGTAGTTATGGTACTGTGGCCAAGCGCTTTGTCAGCATTTTCTTCACAGACGCTAGTTCAGGGGGTTAATATATTGTCCATAAAACACTGCTGTGGGCAGAAACTTGGCCTCTGAGGTGACTTTTCCGTTTGATAGCGACTTTTTTTCTTTAATTTGGGAAATTAAAATCCATTTGGCCAGTGTTCATTTATAAGTGACTGTGAGGCAGTGAAGAAGCTCAAGCAACACACTTAGACACTCAATTCTCCTGTTCCAGCGAGCGAGGGCTTATGTTTTAGTCAAGGAAAACAAAGCACAACAGACAGTTTGGCTCACATTCTCAAAGGTATTTTGGTTCCTAATTTCCACTGATATCAATGGACACTGAGAGCCTAAATACCTTTGGGGCTCTGGGCCTTTTTGTCTAGATGCAAGGACCTGCTTTCTCTCAGGCAGTCTCTGACTTCCTCTTCATGCAGATGCCTTTTTTGGTTTGTGCCTGGAGCACCTATGTAAGACTGTTGCCAGGATCTCTGTATTTGCAAGGGACAAGGTAAAATTTATGCTTATTGTCACAGGGATTAAGTAATGAAGTTCAGCCTATTTCAGGCGATAATGAAAACCTCATCATTAGACTGTGCTTCTCTCCATATTAAAATAGATTAGAGCTGGTCGAAAGATCTTGGATAACATTTTTTGATGAAAAATGTCTTTTTGATCAAAAAAACTGTGAAAAAATTTCCATGTTTGTTGAAATCTTTCAGGGTTGTTGAAAGTCTGACAACATAAATATTTCTGTTTTTTTGACCAAAAAAAAAAATCCACAATAAACGTTGATGAAACATAAAAAATATGTTCATCAAGGCTTTTCACAGAAAATAAAGATACGTTTTTGACCAACTGTACAGCAGAGTATGATGGACTGAGGGCAGTGCTTAATTTATGCCAGGGCTGAGCACCTCTCGGCTTGCTGCATCAGTTATGAATGTAAAAAATTAGCAAATTAAGCACTGACTGAAGGGGAGTTTTCCAAAGGCAGAAAAGGCATGTATGCTCCCAACTCCTGTTAACATTCCATGGAATTTTGGTGCCCAGATTCCATTTGTGCCTTTGAAAGTCTCCCCCTTATTCCTTGTGTTTGTTTTTTTGCAGGGAACCTGTCACATACTTTTGACCCAGTTTATCCAGAGAGGCTTTGGGTGGAAGAGAGAACATTCTGCAATGCTTTTCCTTTCCACATTGTGTTTGATGAAGAAGTAAGACAGCCTCCCTGGTCGGAAGCTTGTAGCTAAAGATGTTATGGCAGAGAAAACAATCTAAGGCCTGGATCCTCAGCTGCCATGGACGTCATGGAAGCTGGCGTTAGACTGATGTACAGCAGTGGAGAATCTGACCTTAATTGTTCTCTCTCTTGCCTTATGTTGGAAATGAAGGAACATCACATTTTGTCTTGATATTTGCGTGTGTATAATTAAAATTAGAATTGACAAACACCTGCCGTCCTCGTCAGCGTTCCCACTGGCCAATGGTACGTCAGGACGGTGTGTCTGGTACCCTAGGGGCACCCATTGTTAACCACCACGAATCTCTGTGTTGGGCTCTCCTGTGCCATTGCTGCCTGCCTCCCACGTAACTGTGCAAGAAGTACTACTTAAACTGGGCTAAATACTGCTGAAGTTACATCATTTTACCCCATTGAAATCTATGGATCTGGGCATACGGATGAGTTCAGATCTGCTCCCAATGACACCTGTGAAAAGATCTGACTTTATCTGTATGCCCAGATCCATAGACTTTGCCCCCCCCTCAGCAGCTGTGGAAATGCTAAGACTGCACATTTCTTGAGCTCCTGTCATCTCACCTTGAGTCCTCCCAGCCCTAGGTCTCTATCCCCTCCTTGAACTCCCTAAGTTAGTTTCTACTGGGCAGGGGTGGGGAGTGGGCTCAGACAGACTCAGGCTAGAAGCTTGGACTCTGAATGTGTGACTCCGGATGCTACCCTGAGCAGTCTTTCTTGAGATATCAAAGCGGTAGCCCTGGTCTCAGACTAGTGAGGAGCTGGACACATATTTACTCAATCCAAAATTAAACAGGTTTTAAAATACCTTCTCCCCTCCACATTCCTTTGTTTTTGAAAGAGTTTTTAGCTTTAACCCAGGTTTATGATTTTCCTTCCTGTCCTTAGCTAAGGATCAAGCAGGCAGGTGTGAACGTTCAAAAGTTTGTGCCAGGACTACGGCGACCAGGGGGCAGAGTGGATAAATACTTTACTGTCATCCATCCACAAGTTACCTTCACCATTTTCAGCATAAGGAAATTTATCAACAGTCAATTTGTCCTCAGAGCACACAGAGAAATGTTGCCTGACTCACGGAGAAACCAACCCATGCTGAAGCTCCGAGGTACTAACTTATAGCTGCTTTTTACTGCTGCCCAGCGTGTGTGTGGGATACTTAGGCAGAGAGGAGTAGCTGAAAAGCCTGGAGGTTGAATTTTCTTAACTATACGTTTACTTTTGGAAAACTGGGCTACATGTCCCTCAACTAATGGCTAGAGCATGGTTTATCAAATCGGTCATAGTGTGGAGCAAACCTTAGGGAGAGTTTCTCTCGTAGGCCACTTTCTGTCCCAATCAAGCTCCCAGTCAATTTGGGACTATTTAGAAAAGCTGGACGAGCACAAGTCCATGGGGCCGGATGCGCTGCATCCGAGAGTGCTAAAGGAGTTGGCGGATGTGATTGCAGAGCCATTGGCCATTATCTTTGAAAACTCATGGTGCTTGGGGGAAGTCCCGGACGACTGGAAAAAGGCTAATGTAGTGCCCATCTTTAAAAAAGGGAAGAAGGAGGATCCTGGGAACTACAGGCCAGTCAGCCTCACCTCAGTCCCTGGAAAAATCATGGAGCAGGTCCTCAAGGAATCAATTCTGAAGCACTTAGAGGAGAGGAAAGTGATCAGGAACAGTCAGCATGGATTCACCAAGGACAAGTCATGCCTGACTAATCTAATTGCCTTCTATGACAAGATAACTGGCTCTGTGGATGAGGGGAAAGCAGTGGACATGTTGTTCCTTGACTTTAGCAAAGCTTTTGACACGTTCTCCCACAGTATTCTTGCCAGCAAGTTAAAGAAGTATGGGCTGGATGAATTGACTATAAGGTGGATAGAAAGTTGGCTAGATTGTCGGGCTCAACGCGTAGTGATCAATGGCTCCATGTCTAGTTGGCAGCCGGTGTCAAGTGGAGTGCCCCAAGGGTCGGTCCTCAGGCCGGTTTTGTTCAATATCTTCATAAATGATCTGGAGGATGGCGTGGATTGCACTCTCAGCAAGTTTGCAGAGGACACTAAACTGGGAGGAGATGTAGATATGCTGGAGGATAGGGATAGGATACAGAGGTCCCTAGACAAATTAGAGGACTGGGCCAAAAGAAATCTGTTGAGGTTCAACAAGGACAAGTGCAGAGTCCTGCACTTAGGACCGAAGAATCCCATGCACCGCTACAGACTAGGGACCGAATGGCTAGGCAGCAGTTCTGCAGAAAAGGACCTAGGGGTTACAGTGGATGAGAAGCTGGATATGAGTCAACAGTGTGCCCTTGTTGCCAAGAAGGCCAATGGCATTTTGGGATGTATAAGTAGGGGCATTGCCAGCAGATCGAGGGACGTGATCGTTCCTCTCTATTCGACATTGGTGAGGCCTCATCTGGAGTACTGAGTCCAGTTTTGGGCCCCATACTACAAGAAGGATGTGGAAAAATTGGAAAATGTCCAGCGGAGGGCAACAAAAATGATTAGAGGACTGGAACACATGACTTATGAGGAGAGGCTGAGGGAACTGGGATTGTTTAGTTTGCGGAAGAGAAGAATGAGGGGGGATTTGATAGCTGCTTTCAACTACCTGAAAGGGGGTTCTAAAGGGGATGGAGCTAGACTGTTCTCAGTGGTAGCAGATGACAGAACAAGGAGTAATGGTCTCAAGTTGCAATGGGAGAGGTTTAGGTTGGATATTAGGAAAAACTTTTTCACTAGGAGGGTGGTGAAGCACTGGAATGGGTTACCTAGGGAGGTGGTGGAATCTCCTTCCTTCGAGGTTTTTAAGGTCAGGCTTGACAAAGCCCTGGCTGGGATGATTTAGTTGGGGATTGGTCCTGCTTTGAGCAGGGGGTTGGACTAGATGACCTCCTGAGGTCCCTTCCAACCCTGATATTCTATGATTCTATGACCTTTCTAAGGCAATATGCAAGGCTGGGATTTTTGTAAGCACTGGCCTAACTCTGCTCCCATTGAAGTTTTACTGTAGAGATTAAGTGTTTTTTTTAAAATCCTGCCCCTAATGCTTATTTACAGCTAGGGTGGCTTCTTTTTGATTCCAGCAGTTTTTACTGGCATCCAGGCTCATATGTCTATGAAGACCCTGGATGCTTGTAAAAACTCCTGGCAAAAAAGGGAAGAAGAGCCAAAAGCATTTGACCAGCCTGCTCTCCATGGATCACCAGCAAGTGCTGTGCTGGCCACCAGTGTTCTACAGCTCATGAGCCACTCAGCTAGAGGTCACAATGAGAGCAATTTTTTAGGAATATCCTTTTGTTTCTTTTTGCTTCATGCCCAACCATTGTATATTCCACAATCACATACTAACCCTGGCTTGTGCATGCAGACTCTATGTTAGTTTATAAAAATGCCAAGTATTTCAGGATTTCACTAGGATTTTTCACTAGGAGGGTGGTGAAACACTGGAATGCGTTGCCTAGGGAGGTGGTGGAATCTCCTTCCTCAGAAGTTTTTAAGGTCAGGCTTGACAAAACCCTGGCTGGGATGATTTAATTGGGGATGGGTCCTGCTTTTGAGCAGGGGGTTGGACTAGATGACCTCCTGAGGTCCCTTCCAACCCTGATATTCTATGATTCTATCATTCTATGATTTCCCTCAAAGTGTCTCAGTGTTTTGGGGAAAGTAATACTGCACGTGTCTGAAAAATTAACCTTAGCTGAATTGTTTGTTAATTTTATCGTAGACTCATGTATAGGTTGGGAAAGCTTTCAGGCAGGGAATATGTAGGGAAGTAAATCAAAATGTGTTGGAACTGCTTCATGCCTTTCTATTCAAAGGACAAATGATCTGGATGGAGTCCATACAGTGCATGATGTACCTGTGTTCACCAAAGCTCCGCAGTTTAGAGGAGCTGGAGGAACAAAAGATGCACATTTCTGACATTGCACAACATGACACAACAAGGGACCTCATTCTCCTGAACCAGCAGCGTCTGGCAGAGATAGAGCTGTCCAACCAGCTGGAGCGAAAGAAGGAAGAGCTCAGGATCCTCTCAAAGAACTTAGAGGCTGAAAAGAAGAAAACAGAAACCTTGCTGTATTCCATGCTGCCGAAACATGTAGCCAATCTGCTCAAGGAGGGCAAAAAGGTGGAAGCAGGTACTGGACTTTCATTATCACTTACACTCTTCAGGTTCAACTAGTGTGGCTGGCCTTAAAAACTTTTCAGTTGCCTTTATAATTGAGTATTCCATGGGCATTCCCTTCCCCAGTCACTGAATAAGAAGCTGCTGGTGATACCACCACTACCATTCTCTAATCCCAAAGGCAAAATTGTGCAGTTCTGAGAGGGTGAATACTCCATCACCAACCAAGAGCAGGGCTGGTTTCATGTGAGGGTAAGATGTGCACTTGTGGATTATATGTTCTTTTGATTTTAACCTGGTAACTGCTAAAACAAGAAAGGTTGATTTCATAAGCCCCATGTAGCAAAACACTTAAGCAGGTGCTTAAATTTAAGCAGGTGGTCAAACATTTGCCGCTGTATGAGCAAAAAACATTTGCCCATGCAAATCAAATAGCCATCTAACACTGCCTTTAACTTCTGGCATCTGCCTAATTTACATGCACCAGTTTAGTCTGTGCCTCTAAAGCTGAACTTCTGAACTTTACTGCACAAAACTGCGAACTTGAATTTAGAGTTACTTAAACTCTTCACTGAAAAATGGATATTTTTAAAAACAAGGCGTAAAAGACATTCTGGGTCCAGTCCAGCAGTCTTAACGGGAGAGGGCTGTTCACAGTCACTGGGGTATTTGCATGGCTTTATAAGAGTACATTATAGGAACCATATTTTTTTAAAACACAGCTAATGGATTAGAAGAATGTTGCAAACAGATAGAAGATACAGCTGAAATGTGGCCAGCTATGACAGTATAGCTTTAAATATTAAAATATTCAGGCTGGGATTTCAGTGGAGCCTTCTGAAGTGAGGTGCCCACATCCCATGGAAATTCAATGCAATTTGGGCATTTTAGGTTCTTAATTTTAGGCCTGATCTGATGCCCATTGAAGTCAGTGGGAGTCTTTCCATTGAGTTCTGTGTGCTTTGGCTCAAACTAGTCAATAGGATTTTGGTTGGCAGATTACAGAAATCTATTGTCAACTTTTATTATTGACGTAGTCAATAACAGTGGATGCTTTTATAAAGAAATATGCATCTCATATCTGCTTTCTCTTTCAGGGGAATTTAATTCCTGCACGATTCTCTTCAGTGATATAGTGACATTCACAAATATCTGCTCAGCCTGTGAGCCTATCCAAATCGTGAACATGCTGAATTCAATGTATTCAAAGTTTGATAGATTAACCAGTGTTCACAACGTGTATAAAGTAAGTGTTTCTGTTACTTGTGTTCAGTGCTGTTCTTTACTGCATTTTTGTTTCCCACATTTGCTTTTGTTTGCTTTTGTTTCCCACATTTTGTTTCCCACTTTTGTTTCTCACAATTCTAAAGAGAGGCTAAAATGTAGAAGAATGGCTATCACCACAACATGCAATTTGACTTATTGTCAAACTTTTGAATTGAAAATTTGGGGGAGCATCCCACCTCCCTACTCTCCCCACCATGAAGATTCAGGAACTGAGAGTTTGTCACTGGAGAGTTTATAAAGTATATAAAACTAATGAAAAAAGATTTCATACACAGCTAGGCCCTAGATTCATCCCCAGTCCTGTGACATGATGAATGAATCCAACCCCCAGTTACTTCAATGGGAGAGCAAGGCACTCAGCACCTTACAGAACTGGGCGTTTTGCTTTCCAGTGAACTCAACAGGAGCCTTTCCATTGACTTCAATGGGCTTTGAATCAGGCCCTTTCTGACTACTGCATTCTTTCCCTTGTCTGTCAGGTTGAAACAATAGGCGATGCATACATGGTAGTTGGAGGAGTCCCAGTGCCTATTGCCAGTCATGCGATAAGAGTGGCCAATTTTGCATTGGGTATGAGAACTGCTGCCAGAGAGGTGATGAACCCAATCACTGGAGAGCCTATTCAGGTATGAAACAGATGAACTCAGTTTGATACAAAGTACTGCACTTAAGTGCTTTGCTGAATCACAGCCTAAGTGTACGAGTAGCTTTAAGCAAGAGTTTAAGTCCCATGCTGTGTTTGTACAGTGCCTGGCTCAATGGGGGCCTGGTCCGTCACTTGCATTCTGAGGTGCTACGGTAATACAAATAATAATGCATTTATGTGCTTTGCTGAATTTGGGCCTTTAGGCCTCAATCCTGCATGGTGCCGAGCACTAATCTGGACTTTAACAAAGCACTTAGGCACATGTTCATTGAGCAAGTCCATTGGGATCTGCTGTATCTTTATTGGCATCTGTGTCTGTACATAATTAGCAAGTCAGTTAATGGCTCCAGAACAAGAACAAAAGTAGTTGACCCTGATTTATTCCAACCTTGCCTCTCCTTTGTCTGAGCTGCTTAACACAGGGCAGGGCTGTGGCTTTTTTCCTGTTAGCTGAGAAAGTATAAGCCATTTTACAAATCATTACTGCACAACTATAAAAATGCAGTGTGAACTATTACCAAAAAGGACCAATTCCTAATCTAGAGGAGGGAATAGTATTGCAGAAAGAAGAATGCAGGGCGTTGTCTATAACCAGTTTTTATTAGCATTTTCTTTGACAATAATTTACAGCAAAGTAGTGAGATAACAGCCAGTTTACAGAGGACAAAGCTAAGTGTGGGTAGATTGAATGACGTATGTCGTATACGTAGAGGTAAGGTTTATTCTGAGACACTGATGCAACTTCCATTAGGCAATGGGCTACTGTCCATTGGTGAAATTTAGCCCTTTGCATGGGATGAATTTCACCCTAGTTGAGCAGCGTGCATCTGTTCTCTGGTGGAAGAGTGCTCTGGTTTGTTTTCTTGTTTCAAGTCTTATTACAGACCACAAATGCTGGTAAAAAGCTACACCTTTTACACTGGTCAATGGTTAAATCCCTTTGGGTATATTTTCAATATGATGCTACTGATGGGAGTTGTACCAGTTTAATTGCCACATGGCAGGTTCAGGCTTTACCTAGTAAGATGCAAGATAAAGTTCAGCCCTGGTGTGAACAGGTGCCAATTTCCCACTGAAATCAACAGGATCCTGTGCCCACTGTATGCCTGGATGGAACTTGCCCAGCTATCCACCCAGTCTGGCAGTGCCGGAAATAGAAGCGTGCTATATAGAGAACAGCAGAAGATGCGGCCAGTCCTCCTTCCATTTCATTGTTTGCTGAATTGTAATATCAGCTCCTTTTTCTGGAAACCCGTAAGACAATTTTTTAGACTTGCTGTACCTTAAAAGCAGAGTTTCCAAAATATACTACACATATTGTCTTCAATGGTCTTTCTAGCACAGCTACTTAGTTCCCCGAATGGGGGAGAGACTGCTCAGTACTATCCAATGGGGCGGTGGATGGGGATGGGCTGCTGACATCTTACTGATGATCGCAATGAAGAGCCAATATGATTTTCAAAATATCATGTTGGGTTTAAACTGACAGATCAGAGTTGGGATCCACACAGGACCAGTTCTGGCTGGAGTGGTTGGTGAGAAGATGCCCAGGTATTGCTTGTTTGGAGACACTGTCAACACAGCTTCTCGGATGGAAAGTCATGGACTTCCTAACAAAATCCATCTCAGCCCAACAGCGTTCAGGTAGTGTCAAAAGGTTAAATAATAATGAGACCCCCAAACAACCCAGAATTCTTTTCCTCCTTCTCTTCTGCTTATAGCATTAATAACACAAATAGTTTCTCTCTTGGATGAGAGCCAATGTAGGCATAGAGCACCACTCCACTTAGCTCACAGTACTTTTCAATCTGGAAACACACATGATAAAGTTTCATTTTCACACTTACTAATAATCTCAGAACAACACTGAGGGATACAGTTTAAATCTGAGTGCCTAAACTGTGACGCAGCAGTGCCTGTTGCTCAAGCAACACCCACACAAAGTGCCTGTTTACAAGCACTTTGCACATACAAGGTTTGATTGTGGCATATAGTCACAGCTCTGCAATGACAGCGTGAAGAAGGTGCAGTTCCCAACTAGGAGCTTCTTTTCAGCCACACTGCCTCTCAGAGCAACAAGTAATTTACATGAATAGCTTTTTAACATGGCAACGCTTCCTGCCCCAAAATAATAAATAAAGTGTCTTACCTTTCATTGCTACCCCCAGCAAAATTCTTGTGGTATTTAATGACAGCTTTTTCTGAGTAAGAGTTGAAGGATTGGGTTGACAGTCAACATAAATGTGATGTTATGGACCATAATCATAATCCAGTCTACTCTCTTCTATGCATGAAAACCAAAGAGGTTCACAATCAAATAAATATCTGAAGTCCCAATCCACTTGCATTACCCAAATACCCATCAGGATTTTTATGCATTCAATCCAAGAAGATTTTCCTGCCAGAAACCAACAACAAGCAATTTTGTGGGATGAAGATATTTGCTTGTTTTAATGTAACACAGGAGAGATGCTATCAAATAAGCTAAACAACTAGGGGATGTTTAACTCTGCATTCTGCATTCCTGATACAAATTCATGTGTGGCTTCTAATTAAATATGGAACTTTGGAAACTCTCGTGATGAACATTCTCCATTTGAAAGACTCAAAACGTCCCACCCTGTCAATAATTACTGTAAAGAACAGTTATAATCTGAAATGTAACTTTATACAAATGGCACTGTCTTAACTAAACAGAACTGCTCCCTCTACAGTACATCCTCAGGAACTCACTTGCTAACTGTACTAACCAAGTATATTCTATTCCTTTTCATACTGGAGAGCTAACCAGTTTCGGTAGTGGGAGCTGGATTCCTTTCTGACTCATGCATCATCAACAGATTCGTTACATTTCAGCTTCCAAATCTTTATTACTGGTGATGATGCATGAGCCAGAAGAGCAGAGGCTAAGTATGCAGGATTTGCCCGGAGGGAAAAGATTTACTTGTGAAGTGAGCACAGTTGATTTCGAGCCACAAATATTGACTCTCACATTATTTTCACAGGGTCACTTTTCTGTGTTTAACTGCACGTTATGTTAACAGGGAACTTTGCCCACCATGGCCAAAGATGCAACTGAAGACAGACTGGTTAGGTCCCAATCCTGTGACATGTGCAGTGGATGGGCAGGCTGCTGCCCCTGGGTGGAAGTCAGGTGGGGTTCTACCCATTGAAGTCAGTGGCGTTTTCTGGGATGCAGCTGGCTACTCAGGCACTACCCATTGCAGGACTGGGGCTTGAGTACCTTCCTGTTCGGAGAAATGTCTTGAGTAATTTTGAACACTTGTGTAACATTTAAACAGCGCCTTTTCTGTTCTCTACTTTCCCAGTGTAAACAGCCTTTACAGAAGAGCGTCTAAGTTAGGCTCTGATTGCGAATATTCATGTGTATAAAGTTAAGCATGTGCGTATATATTTGCAGGACAGGGGTCTAAGCTTGATGCTCCTATGTAAAGGCCAGGGGAAAGCACAAGATGTAAGAGAGGCTGTTCACATGATAAATATCTGCTCATTGTGACATCAATGAGACTAATAGTCTGTGTCAAGCTAAGCATGTGCAAAAGTGATTGCAGGTCAGAAGCTTAGCCTCTAGGCCAACCCTAATTAGAACAATGAACTTGTGCTTTGATAGTGTTGTTCTGTTTACAAAAACAGCACTAAAAATGCATCCAACCCTACAAATATTGTTCTGCAAAATGTTTCCTTCATCCTACTCACCCCAAATCCCCGCCTGGACTTCTTTGTCCTAATGGTTGTCCCATGTCTTCCATTGTGCAGATATCTACAAAATCAAGGCTTCGAAATAGTTGAAAGGGGAGAAATTGAGGTGAAAGGCAAAGGAAAAATGACCACCTATATCTTGAGGCAAAATCTATATGCAACTGAGAATGAAATCATGGGGAGAGCAGAAAAGCAGCACTCCAGTCACACGGATCAGATGGGTAAGCTAAGAGAAATGTCTTAATCCAGATATAGGATGCACAATGACATTTCTCTCTGATCAACATAAAGCTCATACTTCACAGAGAACACCTTTGCCTCCTACAGTACACATACATCACATACTTATATCCTTGCCTTAGGTTAGAAATCTATGTCCTCAAACTAACATTTAATACAGCATCTCAAACAGTTATTTAGTCCCATAGGGCCTGATTTTCAGAGGTGCTGGGTACTTGCAGTTCCACTGATGTAAATGACAGTTTTGGTGCTTAGTATCTCTGACAATCAGGCTTAAGGTCAGCACAAACTACATTTTCTAGGGAATAACTTTAAACTGACAATACGTATATGACTAAAATACAATTATTTGTAACCAAATGTAATGGACGTTGTCTTTATATTCTTGAAAATTATATTATAACCTGCTCAATTCAACTATGAAACAAATAATCCAAATTTTCTTCATTAGAAGCCCAAAGGAAAGAACCTCAAAAAATTCAGTAATTTACATCATTATGGCCCAGTATCTTTTTTTTTTTTCCGTGTGTGTGTGGCTGCTAATGAGGACTTCAGACTTAAGATTCTTGCCACTTGGAAGTGAGATACTAGGGCAGGGGTGGGCAAACTACGGTCCGGGGGCCACATCTGGCCCTCCGGATGTTTTAATCCAGCCCTCGAGCTTCCACTGGGCAGCGGGATCTAGGGCTTGCCCTCACTCTGGCACTCCAGCTAAGGAGCGGGGTCGGGGGCTTGCCGCACTCCGCATGGATCCCGGAAGCAGTGGCATGTCCCCCCTCTGGCTCCTACATGTAGGGGCAGCCAGGTGGCTCTGCATGCTGCCCTTGCCCCAAGCGCTGCCTCCACAGCTCCCATTGGCCGGGAACTACAGCCAATAGGAACTTCAGCGGCGGTGCCTGAGGATGGGGCAGTGTGCAGAGTCGCCTGGCCACACCTCCATGTAGGAGCTGGAGGGGGAACATGCCGCTGCTTCTGGGAGCTGCTTGAGGTAAGTGCCACCCAGAGGCTGCACCCCTGAGGCCCTCCCATGCCCTAACCCCCTTCCCCAGCCCTGATCCCCCTCCTCCCCTCTGAACCCCTCTGTCCCAGCCTGAAGCAACCTCCTGCACCCCCAACCCCTCACCCCAGCCCCACCCCAGGAACTGCACCCCCAGCCGGAGCTCTCCTCCCTCTCCCCCTCACTCTAACCCCATGCCCCAGCCCAGAGCCCCCTCACACACCCTGAACTCCTCATTTATGGCCCCACCCCAGAGCCCGCACCCCCAGCCAGAGCCCTCACCCCCCCTGCACCCTGACCCCCAATTTTGTGAGATACAATTTCCATACCCGATGTGGCCCAAAAAAAAGTTTGCCTACCCCTGTAATAGGGTGACTTTTAAAAAATAACGTTTAGATGCTATAATAGTGATGGGAACCAAGAGTTAATTTAATCATGAAACAAGCAGCAAAGAATAATAATAGAAATAGAGGAGTTACAGATGGCAAATACCTAGAGGTTAGAGATGGACCTAGATCTAGACCTTAGCTCTAAAAGACTGAGTAGTTAGAAATGGAAACGCAGTCCCTGTCCTGAAGAGTTTGCAACCTAAATAGACAAGACAGACAACTAGGGTGACCAGACAGTAAGTGTGAAAAATCGGGACAGGAGGCGGGGGGTAATAGGAACCTTTATAAGAAAAAACCCCAAATATTGGGACTGCCCCTATAAAATCGGGAAATCTGGTCACACTACAGACAACGGACTTGGGGATAAAGGTGTAACCTATAAGCAGAGGGATTAAGGTGATGGCTGGCAAATGGTACAAGTTCTTTTTAATCATTTGGGGTTTTTTTAAGTGAATATAGAAGGGTGTGGTGTGAGGGCAAAGGGGAGAGTTAATAGTTGCAGAGGAATAAGAGACCAAAGAAAGGGGAGGGTGGGAAGGGGAAATGGGCAGCATAGAGACAAGGAAAAGTGGGGAACAGGGATTACAGAGATGGAAGCTACAGCAGAGAATTGGAGATGCGGGAGGGAACAAACAGACAATTAAAAAGGACCCATTAATGTTTTGAAACATGACTTAAGCAGTAGATTCAAATTGCCATCTCCTCTCCCCAATTATCACCAAAATGGCACCACTGCCTCTTGGGAAAAGTCTCTTTTCCTGAGCAAACACTCCAGCCTGGGACGTAGAATGGGAGCAGTCCCATGGCTCACACTGCAGTGTTTGTTTGAGCAGAGGACTTTTCTCAACAGAGCCATGAACTGTTCCCATTCTACAGTCCACTGCCCTGGCTCCTGCAAGTGGGAGCCAAAGAGAATCCATGACTAACACAGCTCAACCATCACAGGGAGTGGAGTTAGCTGCAAAATAAGCTTGTCTGTTTGTCTTTACAAAGCCCATCAGCTGAATAGTTGTTTCTGTGCTGCGGAAACCATGAAAAACAAAACACAATGAAAAGGAGTACTTGTAGCACCTTAGAGACTAACCAATTTATTTGAGCATAAGCTTTTGTGAGCTACAGCTCACTTCATTGGATGCATACTGTGGAAAGTACAGAAGATCTTTTTATACACACAAAGCATGAAAAAATGGGTGTTTACCACTACAAAAGGTTTTCTCTCCCCCACCCCACTCTCCTGCTGGTAATAGCTTATCTAAAGTGATCACTCTCCTTATAATGTGTATGATAATCAAGGTGGGCCATTTCCAGCACAAATCCAGGTTTTCTCCCCCCCCCACAAACCCACTCTCCTGTTGGTAATAGCTTATCTAAAGTGATCACTCTCCTTACAATGTGTATGATAATCAAGGTGGGCCATTTCCAGCACAAATCCAGGGTTTAACAAGAACGGTGGGAGGGGGGAGGGGTAGGAAAGAACAAGGGGAAATAGGTTACCTTGCATAATGACTTAGCCACTCCCAGTCTCTATTCAAGCCTAAGTTAATTGTATCCAATTTGCAAATGAATTCCAATTCAACAGTCTCTCAGTGGAGTCTGGTTTTGAAGGTTTTTTGCTGTAATATCGCAACTTTCATGTCTGTAATTGCGTGACCAGAGAGATTGAAGTGTTCTCCGACTGGTTTATGAATGTTATAATTCTTGACATCTGATTTGTGTCCATTTATTCTTTTACGTAGAGACTGTCCAGTTTGACCAATGTACATGGCAGAGGGGCATTGCTGGCACATGATGGCATATATCACATTGGTGGATGTGCAGGTGAACGAGCCTCTGATAGTGTGGCTGATGTTATTAGGCCCTGTGATGGTGTCCCCTGAATAGATATGTGGGCACAGTTGGCAACGGGCTTTGTTGCAAGGATAGGTTCCTGGGTTAGTGGTTCTGTTGTGTGGTATGTGGTTGCTGGTGAGTATTTGATTCAGGTTGGGGGGCTGTCTGTAGACAAGGACTGGCCTGTCTCCCAAGATTTGTGAGAGTGTAGGGTCATCCTTTAGGATAGGTTGTAGATCCTTAATAATGCGTTGGAGGGGTTTTAGTTGGGGACTGAAGGTGACGGCTAGTGGCGTTCTGTTATTTTCTTTGTTAGGCCTGTCCTGTAGTAGGTGACTTCTGGGAACTCTTCTGGCTCTATCAATCTGTTTCTTCACTTCCGCAGGTGGGTATTGTAGTTGTAAGAATGCTTGATAGAGATCTTGTAGGTGTTTGTCTCTGTCTGAGGGGTTGGAGCAAATGCAGTTGTATTGCAGAGCTTGGCTGTAGACAATAGATTGTGTGGTGCGGTCAGGGTGAAAGCTGGAGGTATGTAGGTAGGAATAGCAGTCAGTAGGTTTCCGGTATAGGGTGGTGTTTATGTGACCATCATTTACTAGCACTGTAGTGTCCAGGAAGTGGATCTCTTGTGTGGACTGGACCAGGCTGAGGTTGAATGTGGGATGGAAATTGTTGAAATCATGGTGGAATTCCTCAAGGGCTTCTTTTCCATGGGTCCAGATGATGAAGATGTCATCAATATAGTGCAAGTAGAGTAGGGGCGTTAGGGGATGAGAGCTGAGGAAGCGTTGTTCTAAGTCAGCCATAAAAATGTTGGCATACCGTGGGGCCATGCGGGTACCCATAGCAGTGCCGCTGATTTGAAGGTATACATTGTCCCCAAATGTAAAACAGTTATGGGTAAAGACAAAGTCACAAAGTTCAGCCACCAGGTTTGCCGTGACATTATCGGGGATAGTGTTCTTGACGGCTTGTAGTCCATCTTTGTGTGGAATGTTGGTGTAGAGGGCTTCTACATCCATAGTGGCCAGGATGGTGTTATCAGGAAGATCCTGAGGAAACTACAATCCATCGGTAATCTTCCTAATTGGTTAGTCTCTAAGGTGCCCCAAGTACTCCTTTTCTTTTTGCGAATACAGACTAGCACGGCTGTTACTATGAAAGTAGGCACCCTACTTTGGTCCAGAAACAAAACTCTTTGCACCTTCATTTGCTCACATGTCACCTGACGCAGCTTTAGGCCACTGTCTTATTTAGCTTATGAAATATTGACAGATGGTGAATGTCAATGACCAAAAAGGGAATAAATGTGATCCCACTTCACCTGTAACTAGGTGAAAAGACAGATTGGTTCTGGCAAGAGCTAATTGTTTTGAACTTTGGGAACTTGAAAACTACCACAGATTTATGGCGTCCTCCTAGATGTGTGCCACCATTAGTCAGCACACGGTAAACAGCAGAGACTACGCATGCTATGCATTCTGGGGAGACAGTTAGGGTCAAAGCATAGAAAATGGAGGGCAGTTAAGGAACATACCCACTTGAGTGCCTAATTTGCACATGCCACTGTGGTACCTGCACACACCAATGCAGCCAGACCACTGTACATACCTTTTTTGTGAGTGCAGGTGAATTTCCAGTTTTCAAAAATGTAGCCCAGAAAGTCTTCCCTTCTCCTCTTCGCACTTTCAGGCCTTTGTTTCAAAGCTCCTCTTCCTATAAATGCCTAATATAGACCGTGCACGTTATCACACGTGTGGTCTCTTTCCTCCCCCTTCTTGTAGAGGCAGATGCTCTGGGAAATCTAGCCAGCAAGACTATTGCTGTTATGAAATACGCTGACAGCCAGCAGCTGCTCACCAGCAGCAGCCTTGCATATGGTGAGTACATCAAGGATTTGTTTCAAAATACTCCTGCTACTTTATTTCACATAAGGAGAGGAGAGGATGATCCAAAACAGTCTGCTGTCATGTCTCATCTGCTCACCATGGTGATTAGTGACATAGACCATGTCCACACTGGGGATTTCAGCCTTTTGTATTGAGGCGGCTACGTGACTGAAAACCCCTAGTGACTTGCACTGGTTCAGCTTTCCCCTGCTTGCAACTGGAGTAAACTGCACCGGTGCAGACTGTAGCTTACAGTGGCTTTGCTTGTCTACACTAGGGGTTTGTACTTGTGCAGAGGCTGTCCACTAGTGTTGTACCCTGGGCAAATCACTGTTGTAAACAAAGCCTTTGAAAATCTAGGCATAAATGTAGTTGAGTCATTGACAGGCCTACACAAGGCAAAGAATCAGGATTTACAGCTTATGCAAGGTTTAAACACAATTCTTGTAGCTAACCCAGATCATCACAGGCTTTGAGCAGTATTAAATTGTGTTAAAGCATGTTCTATTCCAATCTCAACCTATGTTAAAGCAGCTTCAATAACCTGATTTGGCCTCATCCACTATGCCTGGCCAAACAGTGTTATAACTAGTTTTATCCACAGCTTTATTCATACCCTGATGATGCTGAAGTACAGCTGTTAAAGCAGTCACGTTACTGCACTTTGTGCAGCCAGAGCCTTCCGCTGTCACATTATAGGGGGGTGTCTCTAATCAGCAGTACTGCTTTTAGTGATGCCATACAAATGTACCTTGCAGCCACTACCTTCATAGCCATTTGCATTTCAGCATCCCCACTTTGAGGAGCAAGAGAATTCTTCCTCCCACATGGAGCTTTGTGAATCTCTTTGTTTTCTCTTCACTTCAACCCTCCAATCCTCTTTCTGAGCCAGGAAGGCCTCCACTAAGGGCTCCACTGTTATTATTAGAGTTACGTGGAAGGTGCTCCCATGTTATGGTGGCAGTCTGCAGTACAAAACCCTATGACAGACGGATTGACTAGCAGCCACCATGCTCCTAGAGCATAACTTCCCAGGCCAGACTCACTGCTTTTAAACTGCTGGAAGGATGGGTGTGGAGTGGTACAATGCATACCTTAGGGATTTTACCCTCCTTCAGCTCCCTTTTATCCTGTGCTCTCCTGCTAGCCACCTTATGCTCATTCCCTGACTCCGGGTATGTTCCATTTCTCTTTTATTTTCCCCATCTCTCCACCAGTTAGTTGAGCAGGTTTTAGCACACTTTGATTTAGAGGTTTTAGCTCTTGTTGGTGTTTTTCTTACACAGAAGTACAGAACTCGATACGTATCAAGTGACAATAGAAGTTCAGAAACAAAATAGCCGCTCTGTCAGATAAAGCAGAACTGAATGCATCAGCTTTGCCTGTGAGAATATCTGCTCTCACGGGACAAAGCCAGAGTTTAAGAAAGGGTATCAGCAATTTTGTCAGTGTTTCCTCCTGGGATGGCTAAAAAGCTGGCTCTGTTCACAGCAGGGGACTCCTTGGCGATTTCATTTATTTTTTTTTCACACCTCTTTTTGTTCTCACTTGTTATCTGTCAGAGGCTGAAGCCAGGCTGTGTAATGGAGAGCATACAAAGGGGGATGCGGAACAGCAGCTTTCAGATCAGATGAGGACACAGCACTTTAGCGACGGCAATGCCCATTCTAGGTTCTGTGTTTTGTTGTAATAAAAGGAAAACAAGGAACAATAAAATTCAGAACATTTGTTATCAAGCACTGTAATGAAAGATAATAAAGTTTCATTCCTGATGTTTAGCAATCCAATACTGTAGTAAGTACGGTGAATTCAGTGCTTTTGCTTTCAAGGGAAACAGTTGAGCTTTTGTTCCTTATTAAAAAGTAATCTAATACTGTCTGTGTCCTCCCCAGTTGGCTCTTAATTTAAAAATGTGATATTACCTAGGACACAGCAACTGCACCTTGGATGAAAACAGCGCTCTGGTTGCTTCGCTTGTCAATAAGACTGAGTAGCAAATTTAGTCAAATAGTATTTTGTAATATTAACAACTACCCCATCATTTGACAAAATTTATAACCTACCTGAATACTTACACAAATCAAATCCTTTGCATTATCCTGAAGGCACAGAGGTAATACTGACCCAGACTTCTTGGGTTCCAGCATAGCAATTATGTTAAAAGTGAAGCTCAGTGATTCTGAGACCCAGTAATAATTGGTGCATGTAAGGTGCTGGCTAAGTATCTGTGGTCATGTCTCCCTCTAGTGGCTGGCACGTATAGTGACTAAAAAGTTGCTACCTACTTCTGTGGGCGTTTATTCCTTTAGCTCAAATAACTGGGACTGAAGATCCTGGGTTCTATCCCCACTGGATAACAACATGGTAAGTTCATGACAAAGTTGCAGTCTTCAGATTCCTGAGCGGCTCAGACGTTTGCTGATGTAGAAATCATTAGTTAAGTGTGTGCTCATATTTCCCTCTAGTGGCTGGCTCAAATGGAGGGTAAGAGCCTGAGACGGCTACTGTGGGCTAACATAGCTAACCCCTTTCGCTGAGCATTGGCTGCTTGTGCTTTTGCTGCTGTTCCCATGAACAGCCTGTGGTGAGTTGGTTGCCCAGTGACATAATGCAGCATCTTTCATTGTGAGATCTCCCAATGCAGATAATTATCTCTAATTAACATAAGAGGAAACAGGGGTAGAAAGGTGAAATGATTCACCTAAGGCCACAGAGTGAATAAGTGAGTGGGAGAGCTGGGTCTCCGAGCTCCCAAAATTCCCTATTCTGGCATGTCAATCTAAAATGAAAGTCCCCCTTGTCTCTAAGCTCCCTTCCCCCAGTTCTGGCTCTGGGAGATGTTCATGAAACACAAGCATTCACCACTAGGTAAGTGATTCCGGGGGGTGCCTCCCATATTGGAAGTAAGTGACAGTTAAGGTCTAAAAGCCATACTATGGCCCATGTGAAAGGAGTTGGCAGTCCCATTCCAGGTCCCAGTACCACCACCAGAGAGTCCAAACATTTGTTGGGCACACAGACTGAACTTCCTTCTTACCCCTAGAGCAGAGGTCCCCAAAAGGGCCCGGGCCAGCCTCCACGGGGAACGGGGAGTGAGTGCCACCCAGCCTTGCTCCTCCCCCAACTCTGCTCCGGCCCCACCCCCAGCCGTGGCCCTGGACCCAGCCCCAACCCCATCCCCATCCTTGGTCCCCCACTGAGGCTCACCCATGGCTTCCGCTCCTGGCCCTGCCCCCAGCCCCGGCCCCTAGCCGCAGGTCTCTTCCCATTCCCAGCCCACCCCAGCTGTGGCCCCAGCCTCAGACCCTTACCTCTGTCCATGTCCCCCCACCTGAGCCCTGGCCCCACTCCCAGCATGGCTCTGGGGTGGGGGGGCACAAACAGGGTAAAGGGAGGCTTGACCGTGAAAAGTTGGGAACCACTGCCCTAGAGGAGGGGGTTTGAAGAACCACATTGGCAGGGAAGCTCAAGAGTATTTACTTTTCTATTGTTTATACTCAACATCCTAATGAAAGGTGTTGAATGATTAGAAGTTGTCTTGCAGCGTATTACTTCTGCCACATATAAAAGAGCTGGGACGAAAGCTAAAGAATCCCTTTTCTTATTATATCAAATCCTCTAAGCCAGCGAGCATACTAAATCCACTGAATATAGTCATGGCCCTTTTGTGAGGGAACAAGGGCCTTTCAAATCCCATTTCTACCCAGAGTCATCCTGAGGCTTCACCTTATCTGGGGTCAAGAGGGATGAATTGACACCCCCCCCCGCCTCGCCCCCAAGTCCGTCAAGACCTCTCATATTTTTCATCAAAGGGGGAAATGACACAAATTACATGAATTGTTCGCTCTTCATGGGAAATGAATGACCTTCTCCCTCTATGCTTGGGATTGAGAATGAACATGTTTCTACACATCTGATCAGAGAGTTGCCTCAAGTGCACTTCAGGAAGAAGAGGGAAGATGAACATTACATAGGTAAACAACGGGCTCTTTAAGACACAATACAATAGCAAATTTCCTACCTATATTGACTGAGCACTTAAATCTGTCATTTATATGGGGTAATCCACATGCCAAGCCATATAATTCATAGGAGGGAATGTGAACACATCTGGGTGTTTATTTAATAGTCTCGTGGCACAGGCTTTCCTTTCCTGTGCTGCTTTTGAAGATACATTTCATTTTGTGCCCAGCAGTTTTCCTGTTACACATTATGTAGAAAAATCAACAACCACACAAGCTTGATACCATATTGTGTGTAACAAAGCCAGTCTTTTACATATGTTATATATTCACCTTTTCTCTGACATCTGCATTGCACTTGGGAAAACACTCACACGCAAAGGGATGGGCTCCAAGGAATGTAGAAACATTATCTAGCACGGGAATACTCAATTAATTTGCAGCAAGCAGCTTGTATAATACATAACATACACTTAACATAATACACTTTGGTCATTTGCCAGAGATTCTAAATGATTAGACTGTATCAATTTACTCTTCAAACACTGATTAAAATCTCAAAACTTTCATAGCAAATGATGCATGAACCAGAGTCAGAAATGTGATGACTGAAATACTGCAATGTCACAGATTCATCACACAGCCTTTCCAAATCCACACACATTGCATTTCAGCTGGCCCCTTAAATGCTCCTCTCACATGTCCTGCTGATCTGCTCCCCCCTCTCCCCTTTGGAAAGATAATAGCTCAGACTTAATTGAAGCAAATAGGTCATTAAAACGGTAATTTTTTGTAGGCATTAACATGATAGACATTCACTCACTGCCAAAGACAGGCAGAGAATGAAGGGGTGGATACTCTAAGCACATTTAGCATTAGCATCTACATAAAACCAAATGTAAGGTAAACATCCAAGGAACTAGGGGTCCTCATCTGTCCCTTCATGTTCCAAGGAATCCTCATTGGGTGCAGAATAAACAACAACCCAACTGCACCAAGCTCCATCCTAGGTAGAGGCCTTGACCCACTCTCCAACTGAGAGCAAAAAGACTCTCTCCTACTCATTGTATCTAACAGCCAGACAGTGTGTAGCAGTCACTCCGATTACTTCTACCGCCTTTCTTCAGGGGAGCTCTCATTACAGCACCCGAGGTGTGCTTCATTTCCACTGGAATCCAGAAATTCTAGGCCTTCATACCTGTTATGCAAAGCACATTGGCCAACGCAGCTGTCTGCTTAAGTAACTGCCTTATCAGAAATTTATTGAAACAATACTTGACTAGCAAGGTGTTCCTGTAAATACAGTACTCTGTTCTCACTTCTCTTTAGAGAAATGGACACTATGACCGTGATTTTAAAAAATGGGCGCCTACTCACCTCATTATAAACTGTCTGATTTTCAGACCTGCTGAGCAGCCTTAAATCTCTCCGCAATCAATGGGAGCAGGCACGCAACGCCTTTGAAATCAGGCGAATTTTATTAACTTGTCAAAAAGTTATTTGTATGACAATAGAACATTATGGCGCCAACTGAGCCCAAGGCCCATTGTTGAAGGTGCTATACAAACATACAGTAAAAGTCCGTCCCTGCTCTGAAGAGCATATGGTCTAAATAGACAAGCTTGAGAAAGGTGGAAGAAAGAAATTATTATTATTTCTAGGTGAGGATTTGAGGCAGATAGGTGTTCGGTGGCTTGCCCAAATGCATACAGGATGTCTGTGGAGGTCAGCCTTTGAACTCAGGCTACCCGAATCTCAGGCAGGGCTCTAATTACAAGACCAACCTTCTTTGCCGCTATGAATTTAGAAGCCTAACTTTTGGCAGCCAGTTTTGAAAATGATATTTTTTGGCACAAATTTCCTCAATATCTTCCCCTCTATGAATATAGATTTCTAAACACTGCAGTCTCCCCAAGCTTTGGTCTACAGCATTAAATCCTGCAGCGCAATGTTGGCTTAGCACTTTCAGGAATATCACAAGGGTTTTCTCCACCTTTACTGTCACTGCGTTTATGTTATCCTGTCTGAATGCTCGAATGCCTGACTTTGAGCTCTCCTGGCCCCTGCCACTGAATTATAAATATAGTCTAACACATCATTGTTCAGGTACGACTTCTGTATTCGTTTCAAGCTGCCTCCTTCACTTCAGCTTAAGCTGTACATAGGCAAGAAAACAAAACGAAACAAAAAAACAGCGGAATGAGCTCATTTTTTCCCTCTCATCTCAGACATTCAGCCTGTTAGGCAGGGTTACTGGAATAAAGCAGGGAAGCTCTTTTTCCACAGCAAGCCATCTGGCTGACATAGACTCACACTGATGCTAATCTGTTGGTTTCGTTCTTTTTATTATTTTTTTTCCTGAGGAACACTTCATCTGCAGCTGTAAATTCAGACCTGCTCCCTCTGTGCACAGAGCATTCATTTTGCACACATATTTATTACCACATTATGGCCCATTGTAGGTGTCAGGAAATCATTGTTATCCTTGGTGCGTCTACGTTGTTCTAATGTCAGGGATGTACTTTCAAATGGAAATTAAGCAATTATGTTTCACATGGGGAAACCTGACAGATGCATAGATTTTTACACCACTGGCAATGTCGCTGTCACAAAAGCAGTCATTGCTCCCGGCAGACTGCCAAAGAAATATAATGTATTTCAAGAACAGGGGAAAAACGCAGGAGTAATTAAGTGTGTGATGAGAGTTCGTAGATCATGTAGCTGTTTAACTTCAAAATGTGATAATGACATGACAACGAGATCACTTAACTCATCCTTGTAAAGGAGGCTTAAAGGAACCTATTAAAATACAGACAAATGCTTTCCGCGACATCTTCGCCCCACTCCAATTTAAATGAACACGATCAAGTATGTTTAATATTTTTTCTGTTAGGAATTTGTTTAAACAGGCTCCAGTGCAAAAACAGGCACTGTAAGCAATGCTGCAGATCAGACTTATTAAATAATGCCTTTTACTTTTATCATACATCCTTCGGCTTTGTAAGTTTCTTGGGGCAGGGAGCATTAATGTTATTCGTCTATAAAGGGCCATGCACAATTCTGGTCAGTATATAAAATAATTAGTGGGCTTTCAACTCAGCTGTATGTGTGTTTTTTAATTGTAATGCGATGCACACAGTATACGTTGGCTGAAATTCATGCTGTACAGTCTTCCCACTTGGTTTTTTGTTTGTTTGTTACAGGGTTTTATTCAGCAATCTTTTGTGCAGCTCCCAAGTGCCCTTGCTTAGTAGGCTCCTGCTGCTCCCAGGTTGTAACAGACCAACAGCAGTACGATCCTGGCAATCAGCGAATGCAGACATAAGGGGTTCTTATCACTCCCCTGTTGAAATCAATAGGATTGAGAACAGGATTGGGCCCAAAGAATAGAATACATTTTAAAAGGTCTGCTTCTAAAATAAATATTTGAACCAACACAGACCAGTAAATGCGTGTGTATTAAAGCAGGCTTATGTGCAAAATGATCAGTTTAAATTGAAAATAGTAAATATTCTATAAAATGGACCTATTTAATAGATTTAGAGACACTCACATCCCATAGCACTATCCATGGGAGATGTACTCGTTTAATGGGCATTTTATATGGGCAAATCTTGCAGTCCTCACTCAGGCAAAACCTCTCATTCTTTGTATTACAGTAATAGCGAGAGGCCCAAGCAGAGATTGGGGCCCCATTGTGCTAGGAATTGTAGAAACACAACAAGGTCCTGCCCCAAATCCTTTACAATTTTAATGGACAAGACAGGGTTGGAAAAAGGGTTGGAAAAAGGAAGGATTGCGATTGCTGTTTTACAGCTGGGGCACAGAGAGTAAGTGACTAGCCCAAGGTTTCACTGGAAGGCTGTAACAGAGCCACGAATTGAACATAGCTCTCTCCAAGCCAGATCCACTGGCTTAACCAGCCTCACCCTCTCAGAGTTTTGCCTGTATAAGGGCTGAGTAAGACCTGACTCTGAAACCTTATAGGAATCAGGCCCAAGTGAAGTTTGGGTGCTCAGTACCTTGGCTCCTGTAGATAGAATTCTGCTATTATGAACTGTTTATTTGTAAAAGAAACACTTTCTGTCGTTCTAATGCATTCTAAAGCATTTCAGTAGCATAAAGAACTTTATTATTATATTCAGGGCCTGTGGCAATCCATAATTTTATGGCTGTATAATTGTTTCTGGCTTCACGATATCTGGGATGCCCACATCACTGACCTTCTCTCCTTCAGTACTCCCTCTCTCCTCTCACCCTCCCAGTAATGCTAGCCCTGACCCCCCCTTTTATTCCTTCTCCTACTGTCACCTCCATGCCTTCTTCCTTGCTATCCCATATGCATGGAAGACCCATTTTCACTAAACCACCATGCTCTTCCTTTTTACGTTTGCTCTTAGCATGTCACAGGAAACATGGGTTTGACACATCCTGTCAAACTAACTTGATTTTTTAAAATTAGATTACAAATTTGGTTGATAAAAGTAATAGTATTGGCAAAATAGACTTCTGTCTTAAGACATCTGTCTTAGTACTGCACAACATTTTGATTAAAAACTAGATTGATACAAAATCAACATGGCACCCTTTGAGTGGATTAAAAACTGGCTGACAGGTATCAAAATGTAATTGCAAACAAGCAATCACCCTCGGGGGTGGTGGTATTTCTAGAAGGGTTCTTGGCCTAACACTATTTTACATTTTTATCAATAATCTGGAAGAAAATATAAAATCATCACTAATAAAGTTTGCATACGACCCAAAGATTAGGAGGAGTGGTAAATAACAAGGAAGACAGGTCACTGATACAGAACGATCTGGATTGCTTGGTAAACTGGGTGCAAGCAAACAATACGGCCAGCTTGAAAGTTATACATATAGTAACAAAGAAAGCAGTCCATATGTGCCTATACACTACTGTAATAATCTTTGCACAAAATATGCCTTGTGAGGAATCATTTGAAAATAAATAACTCACTGATCATTAATATTCTTGAGTGATGTATGTACATAATGGGTATTAAGGTTATGAACATATGCTGGAATTAAAACTAAAGTGTGTGTAAACCGGGTGTGTCAGGGGAATTGTAAAACAGGTCTATCCTAAACAAGGGAATGTGTGTTTTCCTCTATTTACATATAAGCAGTAAACAGATATCAAGCTAACAAGGGAATGGAGGCAAATTTCACACTAACAAGTGGAGGAGAAGACAGTAAGAGCTGTCCCTTGGGTACAGTGAATTGGGGCTACTGTCCCAGGCCCTGCGCTTTGTGGGACCCCATTAGCAGGGAGGGGAGGGGAGGTGGGAGGCAGGCGGGCGAGCAGGGTGAGGAGGCAAATCGGGAGGCAAGTGGCAGGCGGGGGGGGGGGGAGCCGCCCTACCAGAATCTCCCCCTCCCCTCCCCACAGCACCTCCTGCCCGCTGGCAGGTCCCACCCATCAGCGCCTCCCCCTCCCTCTCAGTGCTTACCATGTGCCACGGATCAGATGTTTTGTGGCATCAGGAGCCATTGGCGGGGGGGGAGGGGAGAGGAGGGAGGATGCAGCATGCTCAGGGGAGGGAGCGGAACTGGACGGGGAAAAGGTGGGGCAGGGGTGGGATTTTAGGGGAGGGGGTGGAGTGGGGGCGGGGCCTGGGCAGCACCGCGCAGCGGATTAGAAACTCTGTGCCTATGTTCCGGGCCTTGCACCCCTTAGGGACAGCCCTGAAGACAGCATGGTGTCTATACCCAGCACAAAGAGAAACTTAGTCTGGGTTTTATGTTACAGAAGAACCCATTTCAAAGGTTTACTGGTCTCTAAAAACAGGGCTGAAGCTCAAGTGATAAGCAACTGCATCAGCTGATTTATAATACAGTAATATTGTATACAAAGTGTACGGAATGAGGTCTTTCCTGAAAGCTAGTGACACACTAGTGATTACTATCACTGTGAAATGTATGAACACCAGAGGAAGAATTATGAATGCTGTGACAAAGTTCCTCCTTTACCTTGGTGAGTCTTGTGCTAATTGGCGGATTTGCTCGCCTTGGAGCTTCACGGCAGCCCTCAGCTTGGGGGACAGTCGAGGTCGACTGAACCCACAGTCCAGGTCGACTCCTCTTGTGTCTGACCAGGAGTTGGGAGTTTGGGGGGAACCTGGGCCTGCCCTCTACTCCTGGTTCCAGCCCAGGGCCCTGTGGAATGCAGCTGTCTAGAGTGCCTCCTGGAACAGCTGTGCGACAGCTACAACTCCCTGGGCTACTTCCCCATGGCCTTCTCCCAACATCTTCTTTATCCTCACCACAGGACCTTCCTCCTGGTGTCTGATAATGCTTGTACTTCTCAGTCCTCTAACAGTCTGCGTTCTCACTCTCAGCTCCTAGTGCCTCTTGCTCCCACCTCCTCGCACGCGCACCACAAACTGAAGTGAGCTCCTTTTTAAACCCAGGTGCCCTAATTAGCCTGCCTTAATTGATTCTAACAGCTTCTTGATTGGCTGCAGGTGTTCTAATCAGCCTGTCTATCTTAATTGTTTCCAGAAGGTTCCTGATTTTTCTGGAACCTTCCCTGTTATCTTACCCAGGGGAAAGGGACCTACTTAACCTGGGGCTAATATATCTGCCTTCTGTTACCCTCCTGTAGCCATCTGGCCCGACCCTGTCACATAGCCCCCCCCGCTGCTCAACACTACAGGGTTGGGCAACTTGGGACATCAGGCAGTGTACTCGTGACAAGCCATCTGCATTGCCATGGTGGCTTCCAGCCCGGTGTTGAATGGTGAATTGGAAAGGTTGTAGGGACAGGAACCATCTGGTCACCCTTGCGTTCTTCTCTTTATTTTGCTGCATCCACTGGAGGGGTGCATGGTCGGTCATAAGGGTAAACCGTTGTCCCAGAAGGTAATAACGTAGTGTTTCCATGGCCCATTTCACAGCTAGGCACTCTCTTTCAACCACAGCATACTTCTGCTCTCTCGGGAGGAGTTTCCTGCTGAGGTAGAGGATTGGGTGTTCTTCATCTCTGACCATCTGCGATAGGACAGCTCCCAATCCTACTTCAGATGCATCTGTTTGTAAAATGAATTCTTTGTTGAAGTCTGGGGCTATAAGCACGGGGTTACTGCATAGGGCTGTCCGTAGATCCATGAATGCTTTCTCTGCGGCATCTGTCCACTTCACCATGTCTGGACCCCGGGCTTTTATCCGGTCTGTCACGGCACTCACTCTGGTGGCAAAATGGGGAATAAATCGTGGGTAGTACACCACCACACCCAGGAATGCCCGGACTTGCTTTTTCCGATTCGGCCGGGGCCAATTTTGTATAGCCTCTAGTTTGTTTAGTTGGGGCTTGACAATGCCCCTTCCTACAATGTAGCCAAGGTATTTAGCCTCGGCTAGCCCTATAGCACACTTGGCCGGGTTGGCTGTGAAGCCAGCCCATCTTAGCATGTCCAGAACCGCTTCCACCTTTTCTAAGTGGGTTTCCCAGTTGGGGGTGTGAATAATCACATCATCCAGGTATGCCACTGCATAACTGGTATGGGGCCGTAGGAGCTTGTCCATAAGAGGCTGGAAGGTGGCAGGTGCCCCAGGCAGTCCAAAAGGAAGAACAGTATATTGAAACAGACCCTCTGGTGTAGGAAATGCCGTCTTTTCTTTCGCATCTTTGGCAAGGGGAATCTGCCAGTATCCCTTTGTTATATCAAGGGTGGTCAAAAATCGGACATTGCCCAGGCAGTCAACTAACTCATCGATAAGGGGTATGGGGTATGCATTGAATTTGAATATCTCATTCAGCTGGCGAAAGTCATTACAAAACCTAGTGGTGCCATCGGGTTTGGGCACCAACACAATCGGGCTTGATCACTGACTGTGGGACTCTTCGATGACTCCCAGCTCCAACATCCTTTTTACCTCTGCCTTAATCTCCTCCCTTTTTACTTCTGGGACCCGATAGGGCTTTAAAGTTACCTTTGCCCCAGGGTCTCTGATAATGTGGTGATATGCTTCGGTGGTCCGGCCTGGTTTGATTGAAAACACGTCCTGGTATCGGTTGATCATTTCAGTTACCTCCTTCTTCTGGTTTGGTGTCAGATCAGTGGATATCCTGATCTGCTCCTGCATGTTACTTCCTGCATCGGGGTCTCTTGGGCCACTACACATGCCTCTCGTTGGTGCCAAGGCTTTAAGAGATTAATGTGATATATTTGTTCTGGTTTCCGGTGTCCTGGTTGCCGCATCTCGTAGGTTACTTCCCCCACGGATTCAACCACCTCGTAGGGCCACTGCCATTGGGCCAAAAGCTTGCTTTCTGCCGTGGGTACCAACACCATCACCTGATCCCCTGGTTGGAACTGTCGGACTTTTGCCTGGCGATTGTAATGGGTTCGCTGGGCCTCTTGCGCCTTTTCCAAATGTTCCCGTACAATGGGGTGACCCGGGCTACCCGTTCTCGCATCTGCAAAACATGGTCAATTATATTTCTCCCCTCATTGGGTTCCTCTTCCCAGATTTCTTTTGCGATATCTAGTATGCCACGGGGGTGACGTCCGTATAATAATTCAAAGGGGAAAAACCCAGTTGAGGCCTGAGGTACCTCCCAGATTGCAAACATAAGGTAGGGTAGTAGGGTGTCCCAATCCTTCCCGTCCCGACTTACCACTTTCCTTATCATTGCCTTGAGGGTTCGGTTAAACCTTTCTACCAGCCCATCGGTCTGCGGATGATAGACTGAAGTTCTCAGGGTATGTATATGGAGCAGCGTACAGAGGTCCCACATTAGCTTCGACATAAATGGGGTACCTTGGTCTGTTAATATCTCCTTTGGTAGCCCCACTCGGGCAAAGATCCCCACCAACTCTTTAGCTACCGTTTTAGAGGCCGTGTTCCACAGGGGGACGGCTTCTGGGTAGTGAGTAGCATAATCCAGAACAACAAGTATATATTGGTGGCCCCGAGCTGTCTTCTCCAGGGATCCCACTAGGTCCATGACTATTGTCTCGAAGGGGACCTTTATTATGGGAAGGGGTACTAACGGTGCCCTCAAGTGGGGACAGGGACTGTGCAACTGACACTCCGGGCAGGAGGCACAGTACCTCCACACTTCTTCATGTACTCTGGGCCAGAAGAATCGTCGCAGGACCCATGCCAGGGTCTTCTCTACCCCCAAAAAGATGACTATGGGCCAGACTTATTACAGCATTCTGGTGTTTTTGAGGTACTAGGATCTGCTGTACCTTCTGCCCCTGTACTGGTGCAATCCGGTAAAAGAGATTCTTCTTCATTATGAAGTAGGGTCCTGGTCCCTGGGTTTTCCCTTCCACGGGGACCCCATCTATTTCAGTCACCTCTTTCCTAATGTTGTTGTACCTTGGGTCTTCAGCCTGGTCCCGTCCAAAATTTCCTCTCCCAGGGCTAATCTGCCCGAGATCTAGGGGGCCAGTCTCTGTTGCCTCTACTGGTTCAGAGGCATTAGGGTGTGGGTCAGACTCGGGTGCTTCTCCCTCCTGGGTGGCCTCCTTTTCAGTTGTTCAGGTCCGCCTACCTACAAGAGCGACCCTCTAGCTTTGGGCCAGTATTCAGGTTCCCAAGGCCTTAGCGCCCCTTCTTTCCCTTTTCGTCTTTCTACCCTGTCTGGGAGTGGAGAACAAATCTGGGGATATTTCGGAGAAGATTGGGGGTTGACAGTCTACTATGGATGCCTCACTTACTTCAGGGCTTCCCCCTTTTTCCAATTCCGCTACCGGGAGTAAGTCTCCAAACCCTGGGAAGTCCCTCCCTATGAGCACTGGGTATGGGAGTTTAGGGACCACCCCTGCTGCTACCTCAGTAGTGTTCCCCTGAATCTCGATTTTTACTGGGATGGTGGGGTAATAACCAACTGTCCCATGGATGCATGTTATCCCCGTACACTTAGCCTACAGCAACTGACTATGCTTCATGAGCTTCCCCGAGACAAGCATGACAGCACTCCCCGAATCAACCAGTGCTGTGGTCTCTACCCCATTTAGCTTCACTGGTCTAGTGTACATATGTGGGGTTAGTGAGACCCCCACAAGGTGGATTAGGGAGCATGGGTCTGCCCAGTTCCGCAGGTTACACTGCATAGGCTTCTCGGCATTGGGACACTGTGCAGCTATGTGTCCCCACTCCCCGCAGGCATAACATCTGTATGGAGCCCTAGGCGTTCCCTGGTCCTTTGGTTTGGGGAGTCTAACATCACGATCCTCTTCCCCCTTAGTGCTCCGACTCTTTGTGGCTTCTGGTGGGCCTTCAGCCCCTCTCTTTTTCCACCTGGGTTCTCCTGGCGGCCCAGTCACCCGAGCTTTAGGGCTTGGTGCTGCTAGTTTAACCCAGGGTGCTTCTTCCTTAACTGGTCGGGACATCTCCCTTGCCGTCCTTCACCTTTCTACCAGTGCGACAACCTCGTTGTAGGTGGAGGGTTCATTCTGGCTTACCCAGGCATGAAGGTCTGGCGATAGTCCTCTCATGTACCGGTCGATGACCAGAACCTCTAGTATTTCCTCCGGACTCTGGGACTCAGTTCGTAACCACTTTCGTGCGAGATGGATGAGGTCATATAATTGGGACCATGGGGTTTTGTTTTCCTGGTCCCTCCACTCATGATATCTCTGGGCCTGCACTGCGGTCGTTACCCCAGATCTGGCCAGGATCTCTGCTTTCAGCTGGAGGTAGTCTAGTGCAGCCTCTTCAGGCAAATCATAGTAGGCCTTTGGGGCCTCCCCACACAGGAATGGAGCGAGGATGCCAGACCACTGTCCTGGGGGCCAAGCCTCCTTCAGGGCTGTCCTCTCAAAGGCCAGGAGGTATGCCTCTACATCATCCTCCCACGTCATTTTCTGCAGCCAATTGCTGGACCGTATGATCTGCGTCCCATCATGGCCGCAGTTCAGCTCTGTAAGGGCCTTTACCTGGTTTACCAGTTCCCGCAACATAGCCCGGTCTTGAGCAGCCTGCTCCATCAGCAGGCAATTAGTCTCTTGCTGCAGCCGCACTGCTTTCTGTTGGGCGGCTGCCTGGACATGGGTAGCCTCCTGCTGGGCAGCCGTGGCTTGTATCAGTGCCCAGACTACCTCCTCCATTGTGGTGAAAAAAAAAAAAAATAGACCCTCTCCCCCCCTTTTTTTTCCCCCAAACACTCCTTCTTCCATCACGCTGTGTACACCAAATCCCACTCTTGACACCAAAGTTCCTCCTCTACCTTGGTGAGTCTTGTGCTTATTGGCGGATTTGCTCGCCGTGGAGCTTCACGGCAGCCCTCAGCTTGGCCATTTTTCTGAACCCACAGTGCAGGTTGAATCCTCTTATGTCTGACCAGGAGTTGGGAGGTTTGGGGGGAACCCGGGCCCGCCCTCTACTCCAGGTTCCAGCCCAAGTCCCTGTGGAATGCAGCTGTCTAGAGTGCCTCCTGGAACAGCTGTGCAACAGCTACAACTCCCTGGGCTACTTCCCCATGGCCTTCTCCCAACACCTTCTTTATTCTCACCATAGGACCTTCCTCCTGGTGTCTGATAATGCTTGTACTTCTCAGTCCTCTAACAGTCAGCGTTCTCACTCTCAGCTCCTAGTGCCTCTTGCTTCCAACTCCTCACATGCGCACCACAAACTGAAGTGAACTCCTTTTTAAACCCAGGTGCCCTGATTAGCCTGCCTTAATTGATTCTAACAGCTTCTTGATTGGCTGCAGGTGTTCTAATCAGCCTGTCTGTCTTAATTGTCTCCAGAAGGTTCCTGATTGTTCTGGAACCTTCCCCTGTTATCTTACCCAGGGAAAAGGGACCTACTTAACCTGGGGCTAATATATCTGCCTTCTATTACTCTCCTATAGCCATCTGGCCCGACACTGTCACAATACTCATTGATATTACATTTTAAAGCATGGGGCCAGTTCCTACCCGGACAGTAGGGGTGTGGGAAGCTTTTTACCTGTCTCTTATGTGAATTAACATGGTAGAATCAAACCAACGGAAGCTCCATTTACATAGAGGGGTATGGGGAGCCCACAGGAAGGGATGAACTGCATGAGGCCAGCTTCCTGGTGGACACAGCAAGCTGAGCACACCCGGAGGGCTTCCTGCCTCCTGAAGCAAAGTCACTGTAATTTGGGAGATACAAGCAAGGACAGAAGCCATCTTTGGCATCCATCACTAGACAGACACAGGAGACCAGAGCTGTTGCAAAATAAGAAAGATGGTCCTTCAACCAAGCGGGGTTGAATATTGGTGAGAAACCTGATTAGGAAAAGATCTTTTACCTACGATGAAAAGGGAAGCCAGGACCTTGTACTTTTGTGGAAGGTCCTAAGAGAAAGTCAGCCATAACTGTGGAAAAGAATGACTGGTAAGAGAAACCATCTTGAACAAAGCCTGCATCTTGCTAGATTGTTTTAGACTTTTAGAAGTGCGTTTTGTTTTGTTTTACTTGTAACTTTCTATCTTCACTCCTTATACTTGAACTCATTTAATCCTATGTATGTTTGGTTAATAAATTTATTTCAGTTTTACCATAAACCAACGCTGTGGTGTGTTAAAGGGAAGGGTGTATTTACCCCCAATTAAGCTGTGATGCAGTTTTGTCTCTTTACAGGAGTAACAAACCTTAGTATGTCTCTGAGTTGTCCAGGAGAGGGGTGGACGCTTCAGGGCATATGGTTTGGAGGAAATTTGGGACTGGGCGTGTGTTGTGGTCAACTTGCTGGTTGTAACCAAGGCTAGTGAAAGCCAAAGCATGACTGGTTTCTGGCAGGCAGGCTGCTGGGGACAGAGCTGCTGGCTAGGGCTGCAGCTTTACAGATTCTCCAGGCGTGACCTGCATGCTGGTAGGCTGGTTGTGAGACGCCATGTTGGGAGCTACAACAGCAAAACATTGTGAGGCACCCAGGACAGGCAGTGGCACAATCCCTCACCAATTTGGATTGCACCCCCAAACCCTGACCGGACATGACACCGTACTTACAGGATGGAGGAATCTGCCCTGGGAAGGAGAAACTCTGAAAAGGACTGGGGGGGTCAGGGTGAATAATCAGATGAACATGAGCACCCACTATGATACTGTGGCCAAAAGGGCTACTGTGATCCTTGGATGCATAATAAGGGGAATACTGAGTAGTAGTAGGGAGGTATTTTACCTCTGTATTTGGCACTGGTGCAACCACTACTTGAATACTGTGTCCAGTTCTGGGGTCCACTATTCAAGAAGGATGTTGATAAACTGGAGAGGAGTCACAGAAGAGCCATAAGGAGTGAATAAAAGATTGGAAAAACCTGCCTTACAGTGAAGGACTCAAGCAGCTCAATCTGTTTAGTTTAACAAAGAGGCGGTTAAGGAGTGACTTGATCATGGTCTATAACCACCTACCTGAGGAAAAGAAATTTTGTAATAGATGGCTCTTCAGTCTAGCAAAGATATAACAAGATCCAATGCCAGGAAGTTGAAGTGAGACAAATTCAGACTAGAAATAAGGTGCGAATTTTTGAGACAGAGAAATTAACCATTGGACCAATTTACCAAGGGTTGTGGTGGATTTCCCACCACTCGAAATCTTTAAATCAAGATGGGATATTTTTCTAAAATATATGCTTGCGTTCAAACAGGAACTGATTCAGCCCTATTCAGGAGGACGGACTAGATGATCACAACGGTCCTTTCTGGCCTTATCGTCTATGAATCCATAAACCTACAAAACGTGAGTTAATTCACAACCCACATAGAATCAGGTATTTCCAAAGCTCACTAGGGGATTCAGCCATACAGCTCCCATTAACGCCAGTGACAGTTACGTGGCCAATTCAGCCTTGAAAATCTCAACTACACACACACATTTAGCAGAATGTGTGCACCAGCACATCCCAGATTGCCCATGTTTTAAGCCCCACTGTGTCATCCCTTTCCCTATTTTGTTTGTTTACTACTCTCATGCCTTATGTCATGTCTAAAATTAGACTGCAAGTTCTCTGGGGAGGGGGATCATGCCTCCTATCTGTTTTTTCAAGGGCCAAGCATGACTTGGGCAACTGTAAAAATAAACAGTGCCATGGAATCAGTCAAAAAGCTACAGAAAAGGGACAAGAAAGGCCTGGGAAGTGTGGTGGCCCCAATTATAGTAAAGAATCACTGGCAAACTCCTTTATTTTGATTGGCTTATAAGTTTAAACTAGAACCCAACCATCTGTTCCAATAACATATTAAGTTCAAGCACAGGATAGTACAACTATTGTAATGAGTTATGGCTTTTTAAAAAGCAGTGCTAACCTACTACCTAATGCTTTTCCCATATTCTAGACATGAGATTGGAGAAATTGCCCACTGTGGTTTGATTGTTTCCTGATATAGTAAAATACATGGAAAAATTGAGGGCTGGAAGCGTGTTGGACCAGGAAGAATTCTATGGGGAGAATTGGATCTTGGATCACTTTTTATGCAACCACCCCCAATCCTGCCTAGGACACCTCTCTTCTCATCCTCTCACTCCTTCTATTTCATCTCTTCTCTTGCTTGTCTTCTTTCTTGCTGCATAAATGCTCCTGTCCCTGAATCACAACTTTTGGCAAGTTCTCCTGGTCACTGAACAGTGGCACTGAAAGGGAAATTTAAAAGAGTCTTAAAAAACAATCACAACTTGCCTTTGAAAGGAAAACCACACTAGACAATCATCCTACAGTTTGCCTCTTGGTCTAAGCTGTGCTTTCCAACCACTTGGCTAGCAAAAGAGAGACAGATGGCAACGGGCTACGTCAGCAGTTCTTTGTTGTAATGAATCCATTACAGACTTTTCTACTGCACTCACTCCTTCCCTGTTTTAATTTCCCTACAACTCTCAGTCATTGCCACCTAGTGACTAAGAATGGAATTGTAGCTTGGCATTTATTGATGCCTGTGTTGGAACAGCATAAACCAGGTAGGCTAAGGTTATGCTACACTACAGGTTATGTCGGGATAATTTATGTTGCTCAGGGGGGTGAATAAATCACCCCCGAATGACATAAGTTATACCGACCTAAGCGCCAGTGTGGACAGGGTTATGTCGGTGGGAGAGCTTCTCGTGCCGACATGGCTTCTCTCACTTGTGGGGGCGGGAGTAGTTAAATCGATGGGAGAGCTCTCTCCCGTTGACTTAGAGCAGCTACATTACAGAGCTTACAGCACTGCATCAGCGCTGTGCCGCTGTAAGCTCTCTAGCTGTGCCCTAAGATTCTGCCCTGTGTTGTGCATGTGTTGGATGGATGAAATGGAGAGGGAAGTAGGCAGAGAGAACTACTGTATCTACTGGAGTTCTTGCAAGATTCCAGAGGTTGTGGTAGCATCCAGCAAATTCTGATCCCATGGATGTGTTTGGCTAGCATGGCCCTTTGCCCCTTATACATACCATATACTGCAACTGGCCGAACACATTATGACCTGGGAGATAACAGCAGTTATACTTGCTGTTTGCTAAAATAAAAATTATACAGTAGTAACTTCATTTGTAAAGAACTGCAGCAATTTTTGGTTGTGGAAACAAACTGAGATATTAATCCTTCAGTAATCGTATTCTAGATACAAGCCCAACCTGCAAACTTTGACTCTGGCTCTAGATCTAAACTTCCCAATCTTAAGGGTTGTTCAGGTCTGGGATATTGGGTCAGCCTCATCTATTGTGAGCCAGGTTCTACCCCTCCCCACTCCACCCATACTATTTATAGCAGCAGAAAGGGGAGTTTATATTTCATTATCATTTTTAAAAGGGCAAGAGATGATGTCTCCAGCATCTCCAGTAGGGTTTGCATGTCCTATGCAGATGAAGTTTGGTAAAGTTCAGGCTGAATTAATTAATTTTTAAGAAATATTTTTAATTTCATTTCTGACATTGTGAGTTAGTGCTATGCAGACTAATGACTCAACAATGTACTGATTGTCTTATTGCTTAGTAATAAATCAAACTGGGGTAATTTTGGACTTATTGTAGTGACCTATATATTGTTTGTCTTTTTATAAATCAGTCAGACAGAATATGCCTACACCTTCAAAGATGCAAGTTTCAGTTACCAAAACTCAGCAACTTGATCAGTTGCTACCAATTGGTTTAACAATAAAAAGAAAAATATTTAAAACTAAAACATTGGTTATTTTTGGGGTCATTAAGATATTAATGAATCAGGATGGAAATATATTTACAGTCTCATATTGGGTCCACACACACCAAAAAACCCCATCACTTTTCAGCAAGATGTTTGCTTCCAGTACTAAGTACCAAAATGCCAATTACAACTAATAACTTATAAGTTTATGGCAAGAAGAATGTGTGTGAGTTCTATTCCTGACCCTGACTCATCATGCATGCCGGGGCAAGCTTGGGCCAAATTTTTCAAATCAGCCTCCGATTTTGGATAACTCAATATTTGAGTGGCCAGCCTGAGATATCTTGTGCTGAGCATCTACAACTCTAGCTTAAGTCACTGGGGGCTGCAGATGATCAACACCTTTGCAAAGCAGACCACAAAGTATGTAACACTGAGCACCTGAAAACCGAGTAACCCAAAATTAGAGGGCAATTTTGAAAATGTGGCCCTTTCCTTCTCTATCCATTTCCTACATGTGTAAAATAGGGATAGTAGTTGCCTACCCTCATAGGAGTATTATTTTAACTACAATACAATCTCTATTTTCCAAATGTCCTAGGAGACACTGAGTAAGTTCAAATAACTGAGGTTGTGGATAATCAAGGCAATTTTCAATGTAACAGACATTGGGAGACATGACCTCGCTTTGGATAACAGAGAGTTTCAGAAAATTGAGCTTTGGATAAATGAGGTTGCATTATAAGCCTTTGTTATAGTGCTTTGAAAATGCAGAACAACGTAAACAATATATTTTTTTTTTTTGTTCCTGATGGGCTAAGCACAATGTGGGTGTTGTTTTCCTTTAATGTTAGTGATCACACTGATTTCTTGCTCCATCCTTTATGGGAATAAAAGCACATATCGTAAAGAAAAACATACACAGCTGAAAGATGCATAGGCGAAGAGATCTGAACCTTGTTTACTTTCTTGTTTGGTTCTTGTTAACTCTAATACATAGATTTGGCCACCAGTGAACAATGACACCTTTGCTTAGCACCTTGTTCTCTGGTGTCTGAAAATGGAGTAAATTAAGTCTCCTGATAGTTCTGATAACTTCTTGTCAGCATTTAACACATATTCATGGAGACACCAAAATAACGTTTTGGCAAACATACAGCTCATCCCCTATGTCTAATTAACAGTTCCTTGTTAAAGTCAGAGAAAAGAAACCGGCTACCACTTCAGTACAGGTTTCAGAGTAGCAGCCGTGTTAGTCTGTATTCGCAAAAAGAAAAGGAGGACTTGTGGCACCTTAGAGACTAACCAATTTATTTGAGCATGAGCTTTCGTGAGCTACAGCTCACGAAAGCTCATGCTCAAATAAATTGGTTAGTCTCTAAGGTGCCACAAGTCCTCCTTTTCTTTTTTCACTTCAGTACAGTTGTGTATGTACACATACATACATTTTACCATGCATATGGTGGTGATATCTATCTGATAAATTACATGGATATCATATGACCTCCTCCCATCCATCCACCTCAGAGGCACTTATTCTAGCATTCCAAAGCCCTGACCAAATTCATAAATAGACAGACACACACACACTACGCAGGCATCAGTACAGAAAAGTACATAAGCCTGGTTCTAAGTGTATTACTGAATTTGCCTTCGTGAACCTTTAGATTTATACCCACTTAAACCATGATTACTTTTTTTCCTGTATATGTTAATAAACTTATTTTTTACTCCACTCAGTTCAAGAATTGACCACTTCATTACCTGGCACAGACTAATATATTAGTTGACTGTATTTTATTTTCCATGTGAAACTACTGCAATGACCAACGAAGGCTATTCCATAAGGTTCCATGGGTAAGGATATTTATTTCTTTGTCCTACTTAAATTAAAAATACAATCCAACACACAAACTGAACCATACCCTTTAATGAAGTATACATCTCATATTTTGAATACAAGTTAGCAAAAACAGAAAATGCAGTTTAGACTCTCATCAAATCGCGGAATCCTCCACACAAGAATATCTTGAAATCTGTATTAAAATTCACATTAATTACCCATGACAAGTGATCAGTGCTAACTAGTCCAGTGCAAAGCCAATAAAAGAGACAATATCAGTATAAGAATTCTAAAAGGAGCGTTCATAAAATAACTTATTTCATAGAAGAGTCTTAAACATTTAGGGGCTTAGTCCTGCAATCCTTTCCTTTCCAATCCTTCTTTCCTATTCAAAACTAGAGCTGGTCAGAAACTGAAATGAAAATTGAATAGTCTCCCCTCCCCTCTTCACCCCCCCCTTTTGGTTGTTGTTGCTGAAATGTAGTTTCTCAGAAATATCCCAATCAACTCTACTCAGAACTCTCATTGACTTCCCTGGGCATGACACATGACTGCAGAATTGGGCCAAAATATTTTCCCCCTCAACACTACATTTATTTGCAATGTTGTTGCAGTCATGTTGGTCCCAAGATATTAGAGAGACAAGGTGGGTGAGGTGGTAACTTTTATTGGACCAACTTCTGTTGGTGACAGAGACAAGCTTTTAAGCTTACAAAGAGCTCTTCTTCAAGTCCGAGTAAGGTACTAAGCATGTCACAGCTAGACACAAGGTTCCAAGCTCAAAAGCTGGTCTCTCTCACCAACACAAGTTTGTCCAATAAAAGATATTATCTCACCCACCTTGTCACTCTCATACACATATTTAGGCTTTATGTAAACATACAGGTCATCTGCCTAAGTGCTTTGGTCCATTGGGCCCATAGTTAAGATTCACAGAAATATATTGCCAGTCATTTTAAAACTGTTGTTAATTACTAGTTTACAACATTTATTTTGCAAAATTTAATGTTAACAGCAGATTGGTACAGGCAATCATTTTTGCAAACATATACCATATGCCTGATAGAAACAATTACAGTGCATGTTACTAAGTAGTGGGTTTTGGACCACGTATGGCAGTTATGTCCTCTCATATAATCCCGCTGCTATTCTTGCACATACAATCTACGTTCTAAATATTCTCACAAGGATAGTTTGGTTGAAATTTAGTCACCTAAAATGTATCATGCATGCACAGAAATTAAGATTCTCTCATTATTTGTTGGCTTTCCGCTGCTCCCATATAATGCAACAAAATGGACTAATCTGTAAAAAGGTAAAACCATCTGTTTAGTTCTAGTATCATAAAATGCACATTTTCAGTATCTTATTCTTTTCCAAAAATATTAGCTCTCAGCCTTCTTATGATCATATTTTTTAACTCCTGCCTTTATAACGAAAACACTGATTCAAGCCTAAACACTGTAGAATGATGTACATCAAACTACTATAATTCCAAGAGGTGAGGGTGGAGCTTACTCACATAAAAGATTCTTAAATTATTCGCAATTCAGAATTTAGCAGCAAGGGAATTTTTTTGCCCAATTTTTAATGCTTTCCTATCTGTAATGAAAATTCTGCTTCCCAGCAGAGTTTGGAACCTACAACATAGGAGATGCTCCTCAACAATGTATGTAGATATATAACCGAATCTTCTTAAAATTGAAATTGTCACCACTTAATCAGAATAAGTATAAGTATTTTATAATCTTTATAAAAAGAGTGAAAATCATTTAAAATCCTATAGAAACACGGCATCTTTTAGGAGCGGATTCTCAAACCTCTGGCCTTGATCCAGCGAAGTACTTAAGCATGTGCTTAATTGTACACATGAATTTTATGGATATCACAAATGCAAAGTTGTCAGTGGGACTGCTCATGTATTTCAAGTTAAGCATGCGAGTATGTGCCTTTGCTGGATCAGGGTCAGAGTGCTCAGCACCTTGTAGGCTTGAGCCCTTGGGCCCTCCCCCAGCAAAGCATTTAACCATATGAACAGACCCATTGGACTACTCACATGCTTACATTTACACATGTGTTTAAAGTATCTTCCTGAAAAGGCTTTACACAGCAATATTGCATTAGCTATAAAATTTTAAGCTGCATATGATTAACACACAGCTTGTTCAACAATGTTATCTGTTGACATTAACTGTTTCTTAAAGCTTAGGGTTGCCTTGTTCTAAGAAATCACTTTTAGAAAGCACAAAAGAAAAAGTTTTAAAAGCTGCTTTGAGAGTATGAAAAGTGATATAACCAAGCCTCATTATGTTCTTCATTTCCTCCTCTGACATCTTTTTACTGACATCTAGAGAGAAAAGAACAAAAAACAAACATCAATCTATTCAAATAAGAATCAATGCATTTTATTTTCTCTCTTAAAAAAAGCTGGAGAAAGCCACAATCAAACGTCTGTATACAAACAGCACTGAAGTTTCTTAAATTTCAGATCCAGATCCAAGCTTTGCTGTTTAAACGTTCTTTTCCATGGAAAATAAAATAATCAAATAAGAAAAGGAGTACTTGTGGCACCTTAGAGACTAACCAATTTATTTGAGCATAAGCTTTCGTGAGCTACAGCTCACTTCATGTTAGTCTCTAAGGTGCCACAAGTACTCCTTTTCTTTTTGCGAATACAGACTAACATGGCTGTTACTCTGAAACCAATAATCAAATAGTCACTTCCCAAATTAGAGCTAGTTTTATTATTTTAGACTGAAGATAATGTGAAAGTCCAACCCTGAAAGGTCCCTAAGAGCTATCATTTCCATCCACAGGAGATTTTCCACACTCAGTGAGGTCACTCCATTTGTGATATGCATTCTTAAAAAATCGCCTATCCCAAACAACAGCTATAAAAACGGGGGGAAATATCAGATACTTACATGCAAATTTAGCAAAGACATATTAATCCAGGGGTAAAGAAAAAAGGGAAACCACGTTTCTGTAACAGTGCTGGCATATTGTTTAGTATTAAACTAACCAAGCAAAAAATGTCACAGCAACACTTCATAATGACCATTCTGCTACTGCTGGCCTTTCATTGTTACTATATTTAAATCCTCACTGTGGTCGGAAACATTATTTTATGTATTTCTTACAGCTTCATATTAAGGAAGTTTCAAAGTTGCTAAATGTATTTTATTCTTTCCTGAAGGGAAAGGATATTTTTTAAAAAAATTGTCTTTTTTTTTTAACCTGAAAGCTCTACTGCTTTTGGAAACAGCTTGGGTTTTTGTCATGCATGAATTTCTGCTGGACCAAAGACATTCACTAATAAAATTACTATTGTTATAAGTTACTGCATGGCTGACAGCTGAAGTTGAGATGTGACATACTAATGCAGAATGCATCTGTGCTCACAGGAAGAACTCCAGACTTGTCCTGGTGAGCAGGGATGAATGTAGAATTCATGTATAGAAAATTGGTGCACTAGATAAGAAGTCAAGATAGATACTTTCCATCTGTACCAGACTTGTTCTGTCTGTGACCTATCCCCCACCCATTCAGAAGAGTTAATTTGACCTGTTTTTTAAGAGCAAAGTTCACAACTCATTTAACTCACGTAAAGGTTTGCTTTTAAAACTGAATTTTATTGGTGCTCTGACTTTTAAAACTTCAAAGTGTAAAACCCAGAATCAGTGTTTGCTTTAGAAATCCATTCTCCATGCTTCTGCCCTTACATCTCTATCCTCAGCTTCTCCTATAACACCTTCCTATCTCTGTGTTCCATTCAAGCCTTCCTCCCGACCATTCTCTTCATTCACTCCCAACTCTGTGCCTTCTTCCTCACTGCCTTTTCAATGCCTGAAGCAGACTTCCAGTTAACATAAACCAATTTCCGTCACGGTCTTCCAAAATACTTCTAAACCACCACAGATTGCATGCAGCATTCCAGTCATAACAGCCATAAAAGTTTGCTTTTCCCATTTGGAACTCAAGGGTGGGGTTTTCCCAAAGCACTCGTCATTGGCCTAACTCTACTCCCACTGTAGTTAATTGGAATTTTAGCATTGACTTCAATGGGAGCAGTTAGGGTAATGCTGAGTGGTTTTGAAAACAACATCCTTAGACTCTAGGGCACAATTGTTTATGTTTGAAACTCTTACCAATTCACAAGAATGTTTCCTACAAGATGATCTTTAGTATTCCATATGGTGCCACAATGCTGGAAATTACTTACACTCCCAGGATAAAAAATTAGTACAGCAACAAAGTGACAAGGGAGGTCTCAAAAGAATTGCTTATAACCAACTGGAAGAACACAGATGTGACGACATCCGGTCTTAATTGTTAAGAGTTGTTTAGCTGACAGATATTGATTTCAGAATGGTACAGGAACCTCTGCTGATGGGTCTGGTGAAAAAGGGCTGAAGACAATTATAGATCAGAGTAATCAGAATGTCATGGCTCTGCATGGTTTTCTTTCTTTCATTCAAACCCACCACGTTCTGAGATTTATCTTTTGCCTTGTTTCCTACAACTTATTTGTAAAGCAGTGAATATGAACTATGATCAGATTAACATAGATTATATTATACATGTCTATGCATTATTTCTTTATTTCATTGTCATGTCAGTCCTTCCATCCCAACTTCCTTACACAAGAAAACAAAAGTTGAGGCACCCAAGAGTGGAATTTTTAAAAAGCATCTAAATGATTTAGGAGCACAATTTCAATTAAAAATCAGTGGGATTTGTGCTCCTAGATTAGGACTGGGGGAAGTTTATTTACTGAAAAATGCAGTTATGGGTCCATCAAAATGTGTGTGTGTGTCAAGTTTGCTGAACACTTTTGACTGAACTGAAAAAATCAAAAACATTTTGGTAATGTCAAAACAAAATGTTTCATTTCCACTTGAAAAATTCTGTTTTGATTTTAGGCATTGCAGCAAAGAGCTGGATCCACAAAATGGCTGGGGAGGAGAAGGTGTTTCTGCCTGACTTGGATGCTTTAGCCAAGTGGCTCACATGGGAGACTGGGTTCAATTTCCTTCTGTGCCTGATATGGTGACCTTGAGTCTCCTCCATTACAGGAGAGCACCCTAGCCACTAGGTTATGGGATGTTCTGGTCTGCAGCTTCCTCAGTTTCTCCTGATGAAGCTATTCCACTGTTTATAAACTACATGAATAATCAGTGAGCCAGAGAGATAAAGTGACTATTGGCTGGTGGTTAGGGCACCCACCTTTTGCTTATTTGGATTTATTGAGATTTGGTCATTAGGCTTCTTTGAAAATCTCAGTCTTTGTCTTTAAACAAACATTTGGCAACTTATTTTGGTAAGAAGCCATGATTCTTGGAAACAAACAGTGAAAGATACATAATTTTTTTTAGCAGATTTATACTGCTAAAAAAAATTAGCAAACTTTTCAGTGATGTCATAATTTTTAAAGATGGTGTAGAGGTGTATACGCAGGGAAGCACTATGAGGGTACGTCTACACAGCGATAAAAGACCCACGGGCCAGCCACGGCTGACCCAGGTCAGCTGACTCAAGCTTGCGGGCTAAAAATTGCTGTGTAGATGTTCAGGCTCAGGTTGGAGTCCAAGCTCTGGGATCCTGTTAGGATTTTTTATCTCTGGATAGACATATCCCAAGTGCCACAGCTTATCTAAAACTCAGCATACTTCTATGAATACAGAAAACACAACAAACATTTGTTTCATACATCAATTTATTATGCTATATTAGTTTTGTTATTTATTGCAATTACAACAAAAACAACGCAGGAATTCTGGGTGCAAAGATAACCTACCCTAAGCAGCTCTCCCATCACGTGTTTTGACCTGGGCTAATAAGGAAACCTTAAGAAGCTGCTCCAGTCTGATTTTATACAACATGTAAATCTCAGAAATGTAACACACTCACTAGATCCAGAAATCCTGCTTTAAAATCCTCATTAGCTGACAGACTAAATAAACCAACAACAAAAACAGAGGAAAAGAGTTAGCTTTAGAACAATAGTAACTACAAAAATAATTATGTATCAAAAATATGTTTTAGTTTCAAATCTTTATTTTGTTGCTTTAGGTTTTGCGCTAAAGAAAGCAGAAATGGTTTTCATTCCAGTTTTGTCAACTTTGGCCAGAGCTTTCTGAGCAGCAGACATCTTGCTAGTTGTCTGTTAACGAAATGAGATAAAAAGAGAAAAAAAAGAAAAAATTACTGAGCAAATCTGCAGGAGGGGATGCTAATCTACAAACTCACACATACTGAAATCAGTTAAAGGTTTGCTTGGTTTCTTAGTCTACAGTATACAGCAGGGAAAGATGATGTGGGATAAAACTGAAGGAAAAAACCTTACAATTTTGAGATTTTTCAACAGAAAATAGTTGTCATGAATTATTTAACCTCAAAGACAGAGAATCTGTTAAGAGGATAAGGAAGCAAAATATCTCTCCCTCCTGCAGAATGAAGTACCCTAACTCAAATGCTTACTTTGGATAATCCTGGAGTGTACATTAACAGGAATAATGCACGCAATACAGCAGACATATACTGTACCCTGTGACTCAGTCTCATGATTATGTTGTCAGCCGGCTGGATTACAGCCTTGCATTACAGATGATGAATAATTCACACTGATTTACTATCAAAATCTTTTAGAACAGTGAAATAAAGGGAAAGAGAGGAAAGGACACTAACGATGAAAGAGGTAACCAAGGTTTGAAAAGCACGTTGAGGCCACTGGGACAGCTTCCTAGAGACTGTTACACCTAAAACACATTTTATGTGCCACATTTTATAGAGCTGACCTCCTTCGCTTCTTACATTTTAAATTAGCATGCTTCACATCTCTAGCCATTTTCCCTATTAAGAAATCTTTGCATTGACCTTTCCTTCTGTTAGTCCTCCTACTGTAGGACTTCACAATGTCACTCAATTTGGGTTTAGCTATGATGTTATGGACAGAATAATGATATGCAACCAACAGTAAGATTATCTGCATTACTTACAGTGCAAACAAAAACACTGCCAAAGTATTTTAAAAGTGCAGTACACTGAACAGAACCCACGAGCCAATTCATCCTTCCCAGATGCTCTTAACTACATATTTTGTTATTTCAGAAGTAAATCAAATTTAATATTAAAGCTTTCTTCAGTCCTTTTTGTGCCAAGATTCAAAAACTGCATGTACATGGTATGGGAGTGGGGAAAAAATGGAGCTTTTGAGTCATTTATCACAAGAACATAGGGGAACTCCTGTACCGTCTTTTAAGGCTGTGGAATGCCCCTAATGGAAGAGGGTTTGTGGGAAAGGGTGGTGGTGGGGGGGGGGAATGGAACAACCACTAGGACAGAGGTGGGCAAACTACGGCCTGCGGGACCGTCCTGCCCAGCCCCTGAGCTCTTGATCGGGGAGGCTAGCCCCTGGCCCCTCCCCTGCTGTTCCCCTTCCCCCGCAGTCTGAGTTCACTGTGCCGCCCATGCTCTGACACGCCACTCCTGCGGGGCAATGTGGCGGCATGGCTTGCTCCTGCATGGTAAGGGGGCGGGGAGCAGTCAGGGAACGGGGAGCAGGGGAGGTTGGATCGGGGGTGAAGTCCTCGGGGGCGGTGGTGTGGACAGGGGTTGGGGCAGTCAGGGGACAGGGAGAAGGGGTGGTTGGATAGGGGGTGGGGTTGCGGAGGCCCCAGGAGCGAGGCGGTCGGGGACAAGGAGCGGGGGGGTTGGATGGGTTGGGGTTGTGAGGGGGGCAGTCAGGGGGTGGGAAGTGGGAGTGGGCGGATAGGGGGTGGGGCCAGGCTGTTTGGGGAGGCACAGCCTTCCCTACCCAGCCCTCCATATAGTTTTGTAACCCCGATGTGGCCCTCGGGCCAAAAAGTTTGCCCACCCCTGCACTAGGAGGACCCACTGGCCACGGCTCCTGGAAGAGTAGAGGTGCAAAGAGCAGTAGCTATTACAATAACAGCATGGAGTGGGGCTCTATTGCCTCCCTATGGACTGGAGAATTCCTTCTTCTTCAGCATCCAGAGAACCACTCAACACCAAGCCTGGCTCCTTAGGCTTGGTGCAGACAGAGGATCTATTTATTTTCATATCTCTGCTTCTCCCCTTGGAGTGACAAAATGGTAGACTCCACTGGACTTCCCTGAAAACTTACATTGAAGTTGGCAAATTAGGCAGCTGGTATTGATTTACTTTATTAACCCACACAAACAACTGCACAATACAACATCTGTGGGCAAATTAAGACCTGTTTGAAAATACCTGGGAATTTAAATCAATGTTGCCTCCCTTGCCCCTTTTTTAAAAATAATACAACAGCAAACTAATTGCACTCCCATTTTCCATAATAAATAAATAATAATCCTTTACACTGCTGTAGTAGCTTTCATCCAAGGGGCTCAGAAAGCTTTATAAACATTCACTAAGCCATATAACATTAGTTAAGTAAGTGGCTATCTAAGGCCCACCACTAAAACACAGTCACCTTTGCAGTTATTTAACATTACACTGCAACACTACACAACAGTTTAGGATGGGAAATTAAGACTATCATGTCAAATGGAAACTGCAGGTAGAGTTTAAAGAAGGAGAATGCAATTGCTTTCACTACATTTTTTCCAGGACTCTGGAATCAACACTTCTATGGTACCTCTTATGAAATGTGCCATGATAAATGGTGATAATATATGGTCACGACCTTCATGTCAAACCTTTTTGATTGCTTCAAAAATTTCTGACCTGCCTTATTCACAAACAATTAAGTACCTCAAAAGAATACTGACTGCTTTAGAAGACTTGGCAGGATCAATATATTCAGGGGGTAAAATACCAGGAAGAGTAAAAAGACAGTGCTGACATAAGAACAAATGGATATAAACTGACCAAGAGTAAATTTAGGCTGGAAATTAGAAGAAGGTTTCTAACCATCAGAGGAGTGAGGTTGGGGAACAGCCGTCCAACTGGAGTAGCGGAAACAAGGAACCTAACTGGTCTCACGATGGAGTTTGATAAGTTTATGAACAGGATTATATGATGGGGTTGCCTGAGATAGCAGGGAACTGGACTCAATGACCCAGAAAGTCATTTTCAGTTTGGTTCTTATCAAGGTGAACCCACCTACAATACAGTACATTGATTCTAATTCAGAACATGTTGAATATACTTTCCGAAAACATCCATTTTACATTTGCTTTTCTGACTAAGAGGCACATTGCAAAAAATGGGCACCCTGTGTAACTATTTGACCAGCATTAAAACACGCTTTAACAAAATGTGGGCATGCACATGCATAAAGCACACGTACCTTTTTGTTCTTGAGATCACTGCTGTTAAACTTAGTGTAGTCTTCTTCTGCTTCCACAGGTGCATCTGAGAATTTCCTTTTCTGAAATGTTAAGAGTGATGAAGTCGCTCTGTCAACCACTACTGTGATGTACACACATTGAACGTTAAAGCTGAAAAGGCCCTCGGGCTTTCTGGTGTAAGCTAGACACTGAAATGGCACAGGCAACCAAACAAGTACTATGCAATAGAGTACTGGTAGGTCTCTTTTCATAACAGTCTCCTCAAGAAACAGGAAGATAAACAGTATCTCTTCACTATTCAGAGAAGTTTGGTTAGTTTTGTAGGAAACACATTTTCTTCTCTTTTGCCCACAGAAGACTGATTTATAGAATCACTTACATATACATTTCAATTTCCATCCTTTGCCTTTAGTTTTTAATTCAGAGACTATTTGACTCATCTTTATGGATTAGTGCTGAAAAGTATTATCTACTGGCCAAGGAACAGGGGACAAAATTCAGGTCCTTGTGGTCTCTTGGGACCGGAAAGCACAAAGCAATCCTACATTTGGAACAATGTCTAATCTGTGTGTTGCATACAACCTCTCCTGGGATCGCTACTTTCCACAATCTGGTAATGTTCATATGTTGACTTGTTTGACATACATTGACTTGTTTTTGCTCAATGCTCTCTAATTTCAGTTCAGTGACAATCTAAGAGCCTAACTGTTCAAGTTGCTAGCTATCCTTTACTACTACTGAAGTCAATCGAACTCAAGGGAGTTCAGCACTTGATATGATCAGGCCTTAAGAATGCATGTTTCTTTCCCTAAGCTGTGTGCATTTGGCATTTCACAAATGTAATGAGTGCTTTTTTTTTTTTTTTTTTTTTTAATTTTCAGAGACAATTACCATTGCCTTAATATCCTGTGAAATCTGAGCTGCAGCCTTTCTAGTTTCTTTGCCAGAGTGAGTGATAGTGAAAGTAACCTGAATGGTAACTGTTCTATTTTAAATCCTTATTTTTCACTCTATTTATTGGCACTTGTGATCTCTCTCACTGGCACAAAAACCAGGTCTGCATCTTAGATTTCTCAGGCCCTTAGGACCAGATCCAACAGCAGCCGTTTTTTTAGTTCAATCCAAGTTGGAGCAGGCCCTTTGGGAGGTAGTTTTCTTAAATGCTACACTATAAGAACATTTTTAAATGACAGCCTAACAATAAATTATGATGTCCCTCTTTTGGAATCTTCATGTTTTTAACTTTCAGTAAAACTTTTGTAGTTCAGCTTTAAGTGATCTCAAGTATTTTGCGTGGCTATGTATTATGATCTGACAGCACCAGACTTCATACTCTGAGAAGATATAGTGATTACAATGCAAGATTGGTGGTTACAATTAATGGGATGGTTGGCACGTGTCACATGAAGAGTTCAGACTTCCTCAAAAAGTCTTGTAATAGAAGAGTAAGCTTGGTAATATGCTCCAGCTAGTGGACATTTGTAGCTATACTCTAAGGCTCCTGTGTCTCTCTCCCTTCAGAAATTTATTTCAGATTATTATTTAAGAAGCAATTACTTTGTATTAGTAAGAGACATACATCAGATCTGTCTTGATTTGTAGGAACCATACATTTTGTCCTAACAACTACCTTGGTTTCACATAAGAGAAATTTTAAAATAAGCTAAAACAGAAGGTTTAAAGCAAATCAAATTTCACCTAATTTATGCCTTGATCCTGTAAAGCAGTGAGATAAAACATATTAAAGTAGCATTTTAGGCCCTGAACCTACAAAGATTTACACATGTGCTCAACACACCATGAGCAGCCATGTGGAAGTCAATGGGACCGCAGACATTATTTCACAGTCAAACTATTGAACAAAATTCTAAAAATGGCTTGAGTTGTAATCACACTGCTGATTATTTTTAGAAGTCACTAGACCTTTCTAAAAACAGATTCTCAGCACTATCCAAACAGCATAATAGACATTCATACACATTGTATAATCCACATCACAAGAACGCTCAGCAGAGTTAGTGTAACACCTAATGAATATCACTTGGCTCAAGACAGAATCAAAGGAATAAATTGTGGCCACAGTTACTTCCATGTGGTTGGGCAGGTGTAACTTTTATGAAAAAGACATGAGGTCATATAGTCCCATCAATCTATCAACAAGAGATGCTCAATTTTTTTGATTTTTCATTATAAAAACAGGAAAAAATTATTGACAAAGATGACTGAAATTTTGATGAATAAAAAATAGAAAAATATTTGGCAAAATTTTTGGGATCCGCCTCCCCCTACATTTCTGATCAGTGCTACTACAATGCAGGTTTACTCCTTACTGCATATTTTTTAATACTTTGTCCAGTCTAGTTTTAATTGCCTCAAACATTTGAGAGAGACTAATCCACAACAAAACAGACATCCATCAAGAAGTTTTATTAGTTTTCTACCTTAAAATTTTTCCTATTTTCCTACCTTTAGCGGGGGGTCTGCTTCTGGACTTGTAAGTTCTGGAAGCCTTCAGAATAAAAGATTTTAAGTTACAGTTTTCATATAGAAACAAATCAATATATTGGAATATAACTTTTGAATATGTTAACCTGAAAGTACATTCCTCTCCCACAAAGAGGGCATCAATGCTAATCCCATCAATCACCCTCAAAATATTTTCCACTTCATTTCATATTACTTTTATGACACACTAACGATGAGAGCCAAGTTTTCGAAAGAAGTGGCTAGTGGGATGCCCATTAGGTTTAATCATCTTAGGTGACAACTGAAAGAGGCCTGAGTTTCAGAAAGTGCTGAGCAAACACCCTCTGAAAATCAGTCCCCTTTAATGGTGTCAAGTCAGATACCTAAAACAGAGGAAAACCCAAATCACTAGTTACTTCTGAAAAGCTTGGCTATGAGCTGTGAAAGGATATTTTATATATATATAGCAGCTGATTGAGTGAGAATGGAGAGGCAGTGTAGCTTAATCGCTAGACCACTGCAGTGGAACCCAGGAGTTCTGGGTCCTATTCCTGGCACTGCAACTAGCCTACTGGGTGACTTGGGAAAGTAACTTCACCTCTCTCTGTCTCAGCATCTCCTCTATAAAATGGTGATAACAACATCGACCTTTGTAAAGCACTTTGAGATGAATGGATTAAAAGTGCTATGAAGGGCTAGGTATTATTATTATAATTATTAGTATATTTCTACTTGCAAAACATGCTGTTTACATTCACAATGCCAACCTAGACTTAATAAAGAAAGTTCCACTCTTCCTAAGAATGGCCATACTGGGTTAGAACAATGGTCCATCTAGCCCAGTATCCTGTTTTTTGACAGTGGCCAGCGATAGATGCTTCAGACAGAACAGGGCAATTACTGAGTGATCCATCTCATCACCCAGTCCTGGCTTCTGGCAGTCAGAGGTTTAGAGGCACCCAGAGCGTGGGGAGGCATCCTTAACCATCTTGGTGAGTAACTATTGATGGACCTATTCCCCATGAACTTACCTAATTCTTTTTTGAACCTGGTTATAGCTTTGGCATTCAAAAAAATCACATGGCAAACAATTCCAAAGGTTGACTGTGCGTTGCATGAAGAAGAACTTCCTTTTGTTTGTTTTAAACCTGCTGCCTATTAATTTCATTGGATGACCCTGGGTTCATGTGAAGGGGTAAATAACACTTATTCACTTTCTCCAAACCATTCATGGTTTTATAGACCTCTGTCATATCCCCTTGAGTCATCTCTCTTCTAAGCTGAACAGTCCCGGTCTTCTTTAATCTCTCCTCATATGGAAGCTCTTCCATACCCCTAATCAATTTTATTGCCCTTCCCTGTACTTTTTTCCAGTTCTAATATCTTTTTAGGATAAAGTGACCAGAACTGCACGTAGTGTTCAAGGTATGGGAATACCACGGATTTAGACAGTGACATGGTATTTTCTATCCCCTTCCTAATGGTTCCTAATACTGTTAGCTTTTTGACTGCTGCAGCACTTCAGCAGATGTTTTCATAGCACTATCCATGATGACGCCAAGATCACTTTCTGAATAGCAACAGTTAATTTAGACCCCATCATTTTGTATGTATAGCTGGGATTATGTTTTCCAATATGCATTACTGTGCTCTTATCAACAATGAATTTCATCTGCTATTTGGTTGCCCACACACCTAGTTTTCTGAGATCCTTTTGTAACTCTTCTCAGCCAGCTTTGAGCTTAACTGTCTTAAGTAATTTTGTATTGTCTGCAAATTTTGCCATATCACTGTTTACCTTCATTTCCTGATCATTTATGAATATGTTGAACTACACTGGTGCCAGTACAGATACTTGGGGGACTAATTCTCACCATAGTGAAAGCTGACCATTTATTTGTAGCCTTTGTTTCCTATCTTTTAACTAGTTACTAATCCATTGAAGAACTTTCCTCTTATCCCATGACTGAAGAACCTTTGCAGAGGGACCTTGTCAAAGGCTTTCTGAAAGTCCAAATACACTAATCCACTGGATCACCTTTGTCTACATTTGTCGATACTTTCAAAGAATTCTAATAGGCATGATTTCTCTTTACAAAAGCTGTGCTGATTCTTCCCCAATATATCATGTTCATCTACGTGTCTGATAATTCTGTTCTTTGCTATTGTTGGCACTGAAGTTAGGCTTACTGGCCTGTAGTTGCCATGATTGCCTCTGGAGCTTTAAAAAAAAAAAAATACTGACATTACATTAGCTGTCCTCCAGTCATCTGGTACAGAGGCTGTTAAGTGATAGGTTACATTCCATTCCATAGTTGTTCCACAATTTCATAACTGAGTTCGTTCAGAGCTCTTGGGTGAATACCATTTGGTCCTGTGGCTTATTACTGTTTAGTTTATCAATTTGTTCCAGAACTTCCTCTACTGACACCTCAATTTGGAAAAGTTCCTCAGATTTGTCACCTAAAAAGAAAGGCTCAGGTGTGGGAATCTCCCTCACATCTACACGATAAAGACTGATGCAAAGAATCAATTTAGGTTCTCTGCAATGGCTTTGTCTTCCTTAGGTGCTTCTTTAGCACCTTGATAACTCATTGGCCCCCCGAATTGTTTGGCAGGCTTCCTGTTTCTGATATACTTAAAAAAAAAGTTTTGCTGTTACTTTGTGTGTCTTTTGCAAATTGGTTTTCAAATTCTTTTTTGGCCTGCCTAATTATACTTTTACATTTGACTTGCCAGAATTTATGTTCCTTTCTATTTTCTTCAGTAGGATTTGACTTCCTCCTCCAATTCCTACCCTCCTCGGATATTTAATAAGTGACAAAAATATCTCTATCAGTCCCTGTAACTTGATGGTCAAAGTTACAGTATTCAGTAGAAAAGGTCATCTGCAGAGCAATGTGTGTCATATAAAGCTAACAAATAATTAAAATACTTACTGTAAGTACTTAGATAGCTCAACACTCAGATCTTCAGAAATATATTCTGATATTAAACCATGGGCATATCGTACATAGTCATCTGAAAGTTAAAAACAAACAAACATGATTCGGGGAAAGAGAGTGTGCATCCATGTTATACAGTCACAGGACTGCTTTTCAATCCATGCTCTTGTATGTCACTATAACCCATTATGATGAGCTAATGCTAAGAAACTACTAACAGACACGTGATGTTTCTCTTTGTTGAGTAGTTTATGTTATATGACACTTGTAGGTTTAATTAAAAAGCAAGGAGTTACTATGCTTACTTTGTCAGCACAGATGTTATTAATCTCTGTGGCATGTACTTTATAAAATCTGTTTGCTTTCTGAGAACTCTAAATATAATGTATTTTTTCTGCACAATTAATTTTTAAAAAATGCTGCAGAAGTAAAAAGCTGACTCAACAAAATGTGTAATCATTAATTTTAAAGCATCTGGATCCTACAATTATTTGGCAACAGTTTCAGTACTAAAATATATTTCTGGCTTCAACTGAAAACAATTAGATGAGACAATGAGTCTATTTCAAAGCCTTGTACTTAATGTCAGTATTTTATGAAAAATGCCAAGGCATATCTAAACATCACTGGCAAGACAGGATAATTATCTGTGGAAATATGAACTACTAGAAGCTGTTTTCAGGACAGGAAACTCTTGCTATAAAAGTTTTTCTGGAAATCAAACCTTTGGCAACATTAAGTCCTAAAACATCTCTTTTTCTGTCCCCCTCCCCACAAAACGGCAAAACAAGGCTTAGCTCCTGCAAACTCTTCTGTATATGAATAACTTGATGTCAATGGGGCTATTAGAGAGTAACTTTACTCACATGCATAAATGTTTGCACAAGCAGACCCCAAGCCAATACCTTGCCTCTTAATTAGCCTTAAAACAGCCAAGCACTTCAACCCCCTCCCCCGAACTATATGGAAGCATATGGTAAACCAGCCCCCAGAGTAGAAAAGATATATTTCTCCTGGGTCAGAGATGGTTTGCCACACACGATTACGTGAAGTTTTGTAATAGCACAAAGCAAATTGGCGCCAAAACAGATATAATTAATAAACTGGCCCCAGTGTGCACATTTTAGCTCTACTGGCACCACTTTCCTGTGTGCTTTACAACAACAAAAAGCAGATTTGTTTCTCACATATTTCCTCCTTCCTTAACCCCCTTTGGCATCCAAAACCATAAAGGAGTGGTCCAGATCCAACACACTGATTCTGAACTTCACCCTTATACCCCATCTATACCTAAATAGAGATGTTCTTGTTATCTTGCTCTTCTTTTTATGGCACTGAATTGTTAGGTCAAGTCAATTACTACAGCAATTCTTCACTTCTCTCAGACTCAGATATGAAGCTGCATCATCCCCGTCCTCCAGAAATCTTCACTGGCTTCCTTATTTAAAAATCCAGTACAGAGTTTTCCAAGGAGTTCCTACTGCCACCCTAACCCATACCCTAACTCTTAACCTGCCGTCAGCTTTTCCGTTTATTCAAGATATTTGCTTCTCTTCTCAAATGTCAGAGAATTTTGTATCTCCCTTCCTTGTCTTTTCTCAGTGGGCTTCTCCCACACTGCTCTCACCATATGAAATAGCCTCCCTAATAGCAAATCTCATCTCAAGATCCATCTCTTCTCCCTGGGTTATATGACTCCCAACCTTCCTCTCTAATAAAACATTCAGATCCCACACGCTAATCCTTCCCTGTTTCCCTTGTACTCATTCTCCCATTGGATGCCCTACAACACTTCTGTCTTACCACACCAACAGATGCTACCTGGCGGTTATTACTGTAATCTACACAGCTGCATTTACAGGTAGACTGTGAAGATTACTGCCATACTCTTGAATCAGCAACTGTATGCAAAAATCAATTGCACTCTCTTATCATTGAATGATGATTAAAAATAAGTGTTGAGTAAGTTCCCTTTGACTTTCTGCCAATCCCTTTGCTACATACAGTAGTTAGAGACACTTCAGAACCTCCTCCAAAACTGACCTAACTTTAACCCACACTATGCCCTCCTTCAATGTTGTTCTTTAAAATCTAGACCCTTTTCAATGGCAAATCTATAATAAAGAATATACACACCTTCCTGTAAGGTGGGAGGATACAAGAGAAAACATTGTAGATTGAGACTAACAATAAATTTACCAAAGATAACGGTTAAATATAGTAAAGATGGACCTGATCTGACAGTTCCAATTTCCTTTTATTTATTTAATCTTTTTGGAAGTAATAAAAAGTTACTGTAAAGTTAAAGGCACGCAAGTCTCTCAGCACCACCTCCTTTTTGAAACTATATATTATAATGCACCCCCTATAAAACTGTCTAGATATCTCTTAAATCTCATTTATGCTTTTTCCTTCATATCATTACTTGATAACTGGTTTTCCACATACTCAGTACTCAGAGTTCAAGAAGCCTGCCATGATTACCTGTTCACTGTTTCCTCATTTTTAGATTGCATGCTGGCTTCTGAACCTCTTAGTAAAGTGAATAATTTACTTTGCTTAATTTGCTCTAATCACTTTCTGAATTTGAATTTCTTCTCTTAAAATTTTGATCTTTTTCTTCATCATAGTGCATATTCTGAAGGGCATATCTAGGATATTTCATAATCCAACCCCTCATTGACCTTGTCCTCAGGAAAAAAGGTGATCAAAATAATGGTGAAACCTTACAACTTAATGATTATGGTAATAACTCTAACACTTTGGGTGGAATTTTCAAAATCATCTAAATGATTTAGGAACACAAGTCGTAGTGACTTTCAATAGGACTTGTGCGCACAAAGGCACTTTTGAAAATCCCCCTTTATACTGTGTGTATTCAATGTATTATTAAATCATAATTTATATTATGTGAGTATACATAACATAACTATGCCTATACATACTGTATAGAGAAAAGGAGTACTTGTGGCACCTTAGAGACTAACCAATTTATTTGAGCATGACATGAACATACTGTATAGAGATAATTCATATCTATTATACTAAGATTACACAAGATGCATATTCTCTCTCTCTCCCTCTGCATAATCATTGCACAGGAGTACGATCCCAACTTGAGTATTTGTTCTCCGAGCACATCAATGAATAGTGATGGCTTGCTGAATTGGCGCCTCAATTAGATCTCACTAGAAGCTATTCAGAACCCTTCTCCCGGTATATTTGGTGCATTATACAATTACCACATTTCAGGCACCACAGAACTCAAAACAGTCATGGCACCACTACAGTAACTACACGAAAAACATTTTGGGCAAGAAATATTTTTAAATGTTTACAAACCATTTAAAATTATTGCTAGATTCTAGCTGAGCATCTAAGCTGCAGGTATCTTATCACATAAAGATATATTTAGTTAGAACTACACTTCGTTTTCTTACCTTCTTTAACATCTGTGATTTGTTTGCTGCTGATAAATGTAGCTGATTGCACCCTTCCACCCACACATACATTGCTGCTTTTAAGTACTTTCACTGTCTGGCTGACCTGTAAGGAGCCACAGATTGAAATGTCTAAATCAATGTTGTTATGCACGTGTGTTAATACGGTGACAAAGCCCTTGTAATTTGGTTTAAAGCACATAAAATGCTCAAGTTATGAACTGTGATGAAACTTAATATACATCTGTAATGACTAGCATATGATCTCAAAAAATTAAGGATCCAGTGTTTCGGCCTGCTGCCTTTGAGACATGGCAGCTAGATTTGCAGCTCCGCTGAGACGGGCTGGAATTTACAGTTGGAGCAGCTATGGATTTTACAGATGATTCATGCACCTGCTCAGAAAAGTAAGGGTTTTTCCATTTCTATTGGAATGGGAATGGAGTCCTGAACAGGAATGGAATGTAATCATCAGGATTCTGTAGGCCAGGGCATTGTCAGATTCAATATAAGAGAGAGATTGTCAATAGAGAAGGATCCAATTTTGTTTTGGAGGTCACGGAATCCGTGACTTTAATGGACCTCCATGACTTCTTCTGCTTCAGCCCATGGGGCTGGAGAAGCTGACAGCCCCTGCCCAGGAGCAGCAGTGGGGCCGGAGTAGTGGTCGGTGGTCAGCCCCTGCCACAGGAGCAGCAGTGGGACTGAGTCAGCCCCCGGGGCTGGAGAAGCTATCAGCTCCAACCGAGAAGCAGAGGCAGGGTTGGAGCAGAGGCCAGCCCCCGGCGGGGCTCCGACTGTTAGTTCCCGCCCCCTCAGGTATTTTTAGTAAAAGTCACAGACAGGTCACAGGCTTCTGTGAATTTTTGTTTATTGTCCATGACTTTTACTAAAAATACCTTGATAAAATCTTAACCTTATCAATAGATCAAGAACATTATAATTATATAACAGGCACCTGCAAAAACATAAATATTCAGCCATGGATGTGAAAATTAATATCAGAGATGTGAAACTATATGGACTCTTCCAGTGATATTTTTCCCTTATACCAGCCTTGGAAAAATTCCACTTAACCCAGACCAGTACTTCCTTTAACAGGCAAGAACACTACTGTTATCCCCCCCACCCCGCCCACGATCATGGCAAAAGGTGGGAAGTAGTTTTTGTGCTTGGGGTGGTAAACGTTAATGACAATCTTTCAAGGCTCCCTTACATCTTGTGATTGACATAGATTTAATCATTTTCTCAGATGGATGATGTTGCAGTAGATCTATTCTGATTGAAAGGATCTGCTTCTTTGTGTACAACAGCTTGGACAAGTACAGCAGCTTGGACAACAGCTTACCTGACACAGTACAATTTCTTTTAGGCATAGAGAGTGTGGGCAGGCTTGCTTCACGGGTGATACATAGTTGCACGCCCCACCAGTATTAGGGGAGACAATGTAGAGAGCTCATGAGGAACACTGTTGCATCAAATCACAGCAGTGTTCAAGTGTATGCTTCCCTCCATGTTTGGCCGGCCGCTATGGGCTAGGGAGTGAGAAATGGTCATAGCCTTGCTTCCTTCCCATGCTTTAAGGCAAAGAGCAGTCCCTCAGCTCAGGGACAGCATAGAAATAGCAACTGTAGCCTACTCTGGACCTTTCTGTGCCTGTGCAGGGACTAACCACAGTCTGGTTCTGTCTAAGAGGGAATCTGCTAAAAATCTGCTATTTCCTTAACACTTTATATTTGTCACATTCTAAAGTATGACAGCTTTACTGATGTGTTTACTCTTGTTCAACGGGATATGGATTTCGAATATACTCACGTTTTGTGATTCAAATATAATGTGAAGAAAACTTCTTACTATTTTAAATTTTGCACATAAAAGCTCTTTGAAAGCAAAAGAGAAATGTAATACCTTTTTCTTTAACCACTTCAATGTCTTCTCTTGGCTGTATTTATAAAATTTCTTATTGTCAATTTCTAGGATAGAACAAAACAAGGGAATAAAGTCATAATTGGTTTTCATTTTCAATACATTAAAAACTCAAAAGATGCACATAAGGCATGGAAGTTATTTCATAGTTTGCACATGTCATCAGGGTAATAATACTGAAAAATATTGGAAATGTGGAAAAACAACACAGCAAGCTGATGTTCACAAGACCATGCAACTTGACAATTGTCTCTAATTAACCCTGATTCAGGAAAGCACATGTGTTATTTAAGTATATGAATAGTCTCAGTCCAATGGTTTCAAAAGTGGTGTCAATGAGACTATTTACATGATCAAAGTTGAGCACATGCTTAAGTGCTTTGCTGAATCCCTTTTGACACATGCCAACAGACGGTTACATTTATAAGTGATATGGTCACAGCTGTTTTTTTCATCTCAGGTTCAGTTCCTAGTCAATTTGTTGTTAAGCCTCATGTCTTAAACCTGGACTTTGTAAACAGATGCATCTGGCACCAAAGGCAGAAAAAAAGAATAGTTTATAAAAAATATTTCACTGCTCTTCCAAGCATTCTCCCCCAAAGACTCATAGGATGGTGCATAGCAACATTTTCTTTTTCATCTCCTCCTCCTGCTTCTAAATAATTTAACATAAATGTCAAAGCAAACAAGTTGTAGTTCTTAAAAAAAAAAAAAAAGTGAAACATGCAAATTATTTGGGGATGGTAATATGTCTTATCTATTATTTGTTAAGCACAATATAAATTAATTATGATATATGTATTAAAATATTTTCCATATCTGCAACTATGAGAGCATAAACATTCATTGCTGATGAATGATTAGTTATCTGCGTGTGCTGGGGCAAATGGAAGAGGAAATTACAAAGATTTCAGGAAAATTTCAGCATAGAACTGCACACTAAATTAATAGTGCATAAATTCCAGAAATTGAATGAAATGTGTAAGATGTGAAAGATGTGAATGTGAAAGATGATATAGGAGACTTTAGAACACACCACATTTCAATCTTGCTCTTTAACAGGTATTTCAATAGGGTTTAATAACCTATATAACATTACCATTAATACTTACATCTGTTTTATGTAATTTAAAAGGTCTGATACCATACTCCAGCACTAGGCTCATGGAGTTTCTTTCTCTCCCTGCAAACAACCAACAACGCTTTATTTATGGTTCCTTCGGCATTTCCTTCTTTGAGGTTTATTTTGGCTCTTTCAAACTGCATACAAATATCTAATTGTTATGTACTTTTTGTGTGCATAGCAGGGGACGGTGAGGGGTTGGGGAATGTTACATACAAGATATAGTTTAATTTCATCTCAACCATGGTAGAAGAGTAAAAAAGTAAATATTTTTACATAGCAAAAAAGAAAAGAAAAGGCACCTTAGTGGCACCTTAGAGACTAACCAATTTATTTGAGCATAAGCTTTCATGAGCTACAGCTCACTTCATCGGATGCATACTGTGGAAACTGCAGAAGACATTATATACACAGAGACCATGAAACAATACCTCCTCCCACCCCACTCTCCTGCTGGTAATAGCTTATCTAAAGTGATCACTCTCCTTACAATGTGTATGATAATCAAGTTGGGCCATTTCCAGCACAAATCCAGGTTTTCTCACTCTCCGCCCCCCCCCCCCCACACAAACTCACTCTCCTGCTGGTAACAGTAGCTCACGAAAGCTTATGCTCACAGTATGCATCCGATGAAGTGAGCTGTAGCTCACGAAAGCTTATGCTCAAATAAATTGGTTAGTCTCTAAGGTGCCACAAGTACTCCTTTTCTTTTTGCGAAGACAGACTAACACGGCTGTTACTCTGAAAAAAGAAAAGAAAACTCCAAATACTATGCTTCATTTTATAACTGACCTGTTGCAGATTAAGTAGTTAGTTGCGATATTGTTGGCTACAGCCTTTTGGGACTCAAAAAAAAAAGCTTTAAAATGGTTCTTAAAAGAAAAAAAGTTTGATAGAAGCACAAAAGGGATACACGAACCTATTTGTTGCTCAAAGAAACTAACATGATTTGGGTCCAAGAATATAATGTACAATTTTTGGATTTCCCTTATCTGAGAAAGTTCGAGGAGAGGACACTCTCTTGCCATCCTCCCCAAATCCATGTTGAAAAATAGTTCAAGTCCAGATTTCCCGGCAGAATCTCCAAACAGCATGAAACAGAGTGACTCAGTTAGGGAAGGAAATATAGAATGTGAAGCCATTTTCATTAAAACATGAAAAATAATTACACTGAACCCTTCAGAGATCACTTTGTTTGAAAGTATTTTATGCACTTGACAGTTTGTACTATTACATACTAGGAACTGACAATATTTGAGACCTCTGAAGAATTGAAATGAGTTGTGAAAGTCACAAACTGCTGACAAAAGGATTCAGTACTGGAACATGGATTTTACGTGTAATCCACATTTGATATTGGTGAGAGTTAACAACTATGTTTGATAATATGAGAATATATTGGAAAGACTTTTTTTCCCTAATGTGTCTGGTGCCTATAAAACTGGTCTGAGACATCTGGAAAGATTGGGTTTGAGAAATACAAATGGAATATAAGTGGTTCTACAATTAAATAATATGTTCAGCAATTGGGTAATCGCTATGTAGGCTTGGAAGTTTCCCTGATGTATTGTTGAGCAAACTGCCTAAAGCACATTTTAACATCTATTTTCTCAGTACTTTCCATAACTCAGAAACTCATATGGCCCCTTTTTTTCCTACCTTCTGGGAATATAAGCTTGGCAATATTACTTAGTTATTCTAATCAGGTAAGTTTTCTTGGCTTTTCATATTAATCACATCAGACAAGATCACAATGCAACTTTTGCCTTGCAAAATGAAACAAAGAGTAACACTCACAAACTGAAGTTCATAACCCTTTATTAATCCTTTTCTATCATAGTGTCTCCCTCATACATGAACTTATTTTGAAACAATCCTCCTCACCCAGATCTAGTGAACAGAAAGAAGTAATTTCCTCTACCAACGAAGCAGGTGAATGCAAGTTCAGTGTGATTTTTACACAGGAACAGAACTCTGACTGCTTCAGTGCCCTGGCTGCTGGGTGCCAGGCAGGGGGACTTCTTACTGTTAGCCCAGCAAGTGTAAACTATCAGTGCTCTAGGTTCAGAATTTACTACCCAGATTCCCAGTGCCAGTTATGCTTTTTTTTTTTAATTTGTTAAGCACCACTACTATGTTCAGTGCCATCTATGACACAAATACTTCTTGCCCCAAGAAGCTTACTCTCAAATAAGGCAGAGTACACAGAGCAATGAGAGGCCGTAGTAGAGAAGTACTAGGTTCTTTTAGAAATGCATTAGTCATAATACCAGTAGTCCTTGTGAACACTAGACAAAGTAAGTCTTTAAGAGTGATTTGAATGACAAGCGAGTAGTGGGTTGGTGGAAAGGAAATGTGAGACGTGATTAATAGCCCCAAGTGTATTTGTTACATATTAATGTGTGTGGTGCTGTAAAAGAGAAAAAATAGCTGAAGTCCTTGCTCCAAGATACAATCCATAGAACAGGCACAAAGGGGACAAGCAGCACTTGGAGACCCAGAAATGGTTATGACTAAGAATGGTGTATAAAAAACACTGAGTTAAAGTCAATCACATTTTTACATATTTCAAAACAAAATATAAAGATGCTGGCTTTCAGAATTTGTGCCAGTTGCTGAAAAGGCTATACATTATATAAAAGTATATACATATATATTTTATATATAAACAAAAGTAAATAATTCCCATTTGTCTAAAGGAATAAAGGAGCTTCCTAGAGGTTGCTCTGTTGTACTATAACTGGATTATTATTTACAGAACTAGCACTGAGATAAGGTTAAGAAAGAAGAACTTTTTATGGTAACCACTATTATATTTTTGCTACGGAATTAAAAAAAAACCAACGATTTCCTAAGGGCTACATTGCGATTTGTACTAGGCATCCATGCAAGGGAGTAACCCACCCCCCCTTAATTACCCCTACACAGACTTCCTAGTCTGGGTGGCTCCGGAGTAAACCACATTATTCCCTCAGTGGAGCAGGTGGATAGAACATTGGCTTCTCCTCCTTCACTTGCTGACCAGCATGGGGGTGGGGCTGAGGGGACTGTAATTTACTTTTGGTACAAACCAGCAGTAAAATTACTACCACTCCAGAGTAAGCAGGGAGAAACAGTGACCTGGAGGCGTATGTGTGTGCCTTCATGGGGCAGTGCAGATTTTGCGCCACCCCTTTGTCTAGGCTGTGCCCAAACTCACACTCTAGCTCTAACGTAAACAGTCATTCATATCTGCTAAAACTATGTGCAACGTGAGCCTTTCTGAAGAGTTAGTTTTGAAACCAAACAAAATAATCTGCAACTCAGAACGGTAAATCTGAATGCTGACCTGGGACCCAATCCTGTGAGATGCTGTGCACCTTCAACTACCACTGAAAGGCCTCTACAGACAAGGCTTCCTGCTTTCATCCTTTGACGTGTGTATCATTTCTTTAGTCATTTACCCTCTTTCGCAAGCTAAGCACAGGTTTCTGGTCAGGCCCACAGCTGGGTTACTCTATTCGTTGTACATGTAACTGGGAATAGTAAGGACACTTTCTCCTTTCTTAATGAAAGTTTACTTTGTGTCCCAGATTTCTTTCATCTTCGTCGCCAGGCTGAGGCTAAGGAAGATAGAAATCTAATCTCCTTCCACCCTTGCTTTATAATTAAATCCTCTAATTTCTGGCTACAGTCAGTATCCATTCAGCATTCCTGGTCTCAACACGTAGGTAGTAACTGTGTTATCAATATGTTCTCCTGCTTGCTCACTGCAATAAACGTGACTATTTTCAATGGAAGCAAGTCCTACTTTATGTTCAAATGAAGCTTTTTACGAAGAAATGGCTGAACACATGCAACACACCCCTTACCCATACAGGACACAACATCATCTCATATTGTGAGAATATATCCGGTTCCCTAAAAGTTCAACATGCCTCTCCAGGTTACTGTTAAATTCCATGAAACAATACGTTTTTAGTTTTCTTCTGTTTGTGGTGCTTATTGTTCCATTGTTACTTTTCAATTATTTGGTAGTTATCCTTGTAACACTGCCTAAATCTTCCCTCCCAAAGGTGTCAGTGACAACTGCAGCCTGCCATGGCTAGCAGGAATTGGTTCAAACAAACCTTCTTGTTCGCATACCTTAGTGCCTTGTAGGTGCTCTACACAGTACAGAAATAGAAAAACTGGTTGATTTTTTTTAATGGAAAAAGAAGGCCAATGTGGAAGATTCTGTTTTCTCTAACTTCTGTATCCTTCTTGAATGATTACCCTCTCCATTCAGTCAGGAGGTCAGTGCAGGACCTTTCGGGATTTTTACAAGTCTTACATTTTCAGATGATATTGCTATGAATTATGAAGCCTCTTTTCCATGTCTGTCAAGCTGTGCTATGAAAAAAGCCATGCATTTAAATGTATCTAACAAACATTTAGGGCCATATGTTGTCCTCAACTGCCACATAAACTCCCAATAATATCAATGGGAATTCTGTGTAAAGATCAAGGATAGTATGTGTATACCCTTGACAGATAGAGTTGTTTCAGGTTTTCTTTAATACAGTTTATCACCAAATGCCCCTTTCAGAACAAAGCTTACAATGGCAGATAACTGCTGACTTTTTTAAAATAAATTTTTCTTTTTACTTAATTTTAACACTACACTATAAGCTTATGGAAAACTGCAGGAACTTGTGTTGTCTCTTCTCCTTTCCTGAAATGCCTTTCACAGTCATTCATTCTCCCTTTTCCCCATCCCAGCTTGGGCCTGCTTACTCTCCATATACCGTACTGGTAATTCACAGGGAACGCTGGTGCCACTGCTCCTTAGTGGACCGTCCACCTGGCAAAAGAGTCACTCCAAGACCCATGGGATACTCACCAACAGAAAAAAAGAGATATTGCTCACAGGATAAGGGAACCACTTGGATTCCTTTACAACTTTAATGATATATCATTTTTAATATCAAATGGTGGAACTGTATGCTACTAATTTAGAGCTGCAGTATATAATTTCAGCCAAGTGCAACACCTTTTAAAATACTGAAATAAAGACCACTTCTAACATCATTACTTAAACTTAAACAATCACTAAAGACAGTTCTACTCGGAGCCAATGACATTGAGGGGGTTACATGTTTATTGTCTCAATGTTTTTCAGACCAAACATTTATAAGTGAAAAGCTGGTGTTCTACTTGCCAACCCTGCACACTCAGCCTGGGATGTAAACACAAGCTAGGTTCTTTCTATCACACGTATCACCCAAAGTAACAGAGCCTCTACATGCTCAATTAGGCCTTCAGCAATACCTGTGCAACTGCAATATTCAAGTGTAACTGAGTAAACAATTCTGTTGCTGATGCAAAAGAAGGAATAAAATCCAGCTCATTCACTCATAACTTGGCAAAAACAGCCCAACTAACTGGAATAAAAGCAATAAAAAAAAATTTATTGCTAAAATCAGCAGATACAACTCTAAACACACAAAATGATGAGCCTGGTGGTGCTATTATCACATAGTCACTTTTCAGCATAAACTTGCACTTTTGAAAGTCTTCAAGTCTTCCAGTAGAGTACAGTTTTGATTAACCTTTGGTTAGACCCCTCCTCTACTGAGAGAGCACTCTTTTGCTGATCCCTGATTTTACTGTAGTTGTGGTGGTTACAGTTGCAATCACAGAAACGCACGTACATACATACATACACAGTAAAAAAAAAAAAAAATTAAAAAATAGAGCTGTAACTGAGATACAAGTTATAAACAAAAGAGAAAGGCTTAATTTGCCAAACATGGCAGTTACTTTATTGAGGGAAAACTTTTTGCAAATTTAGGAGACTGATCAACTACATGAATGGACTCCAATAATAAAATGCAGCAGGACATGTGGCAGATTACATTGGCACACCAAAGATGCTTGGTGAAACAAGACGTAAAAGCCAGTGCCTAGTGCTGTAGGCTTAGCAGCAGAGTGGCTTCTAGTCCCACTGTGCAGAGGTCAACGGAAACAAATAAATACACCCTTCAGAACCCAATATTAGCTGAAGTATTAGTCTGTTAGCTAAACTGATATCCAAAATCATGTACCTTTTTCTTCTATAACATGATGTAGTGAGTCCATAACTCTTGCACACTGTAGCAACATCGTACAGCTAGAAAATTCTGAATCAACCACAACTTGATCCAGTGGTTGGAACTTTCCTTGCTGAAAAAAAAATCAAAAGGGATTATAGAAACATTACTGTCAACAACAGCAAAAATATAATAAGCCATTAAACTTTTTTAAGGCTAGAGCCTTAAACCAAGGATTACAAAGACTGGATTGCTAGTAGTACAACAACATATTCATAAACTGTTTACAGAGCAACAAACTATGAAGAAAGATTTCAAAACCGTAAATACTTACAAAGCACTGAACTTTTCAATTAGTGTACTTTAAAAGGTCCAGTTTTAAAATATCATGGAGAACAAACAAATGCAAAGTACAGAGGGTTTACTTTGGAAGATGACAGCATGTTACAGTAGTTCATGTGTGCCAACAGTTTTTCTAGACACAACCTGCTGGATTAAATTTAGCATCATAATTTTCATTAAAATTTTGCTTTTTTCCCTTCCATAAAGAAGAATCTCAGAGGAGCAGTGCATCTTAAGGAACATAGTACTAACCTTTCACCTCTGGAAAGTGAGTTCCAGTTTGGCCTGAAGTCTTACATAAAGTGGTTTTGGCACAGCTTAAATAGCACTGTACACGACAGCACCATCAAACAAATCTTGCCTTTGCCAGGCATTACAATGCATAATTATTCAGCACAGTTTGGCACAATTGACAGCTTTCCCTTTGGAAACCTCCCTGAGCACATCAGTACAAAGGCTCAGTTAGCTCTCCATCCTTAGAGTGAATGGTTTCTGGGGGCCAAAACTGAAGTCATTATGCTGGTCAGGGTGACAATAAAACACTTCGGTAAACCACATTCATTATTAGAGAATAATCTCATTGGAGCAATCAGAGAATTCATAAAACAACCAACTGAAATTTACAAGGTACAAAACAAAACAAAGGATTTCATATTTGTTTCTAGCGCAGAAAAAAGTAGAGGTAAAAATCAAAAGAAGAAAACGATTACAAGAGTAAAAAAATAAATGTATATTAAAATTAATCTGTGGATAAGGTTTTCAAAGGGCAACCAAATCTGAATGAAGTGTGGTTCATGGAAAGCCACTGAAAGTATTCTTCTGTAATTGTTTATAAGAATGTGGACTACTATAAGATTGGGATGGACTACAATACTATAAAGCAAACATGTTTATGGTTACCCTTTATCATAAAATGATGAAACATTTCCAACACAATATAGGTTAAATTACTGGTTAGAAATATCAAGCAGGTGTTCACTGCTAGAAGAAAATGCATAAAAGTAAGATTTTGTATCCTGAATCCACTACTTAAAAGCACAAAGAAAATAACTATCTCTCTCCATATACTTTTTCTTCCATGACACAGTAGCAAGGAATCTTGGAGGGAGAAACAAGAAACAGGTACTGAAGGAAAGAGAAGCCTTTCAGATAAGTAAACCTAATTTACTGCCTCCATTTGGCATGAATGAAGAGTGGCATTTAAATTCTTCCAGTTAGATAAGCTAGTGTCCTTTGGCTCATGGACAAGAGATTACATTAACTAATTAAGTGCATTTTTCTATTCTTCCTGATGTATTGTACTTTTAAATTACACGTGAGAATTTGCAGAGCCATGTGATCAATTCATTTATTATCTGCCTTGGATTACTTAACCATCCCTTTGCCCATAATCTGCAAATTCCAGGATTTATCTACATTCTAACCCCTGTAACTACTTCAAATAGCCACCTTTTCCCTTTAAGTTCAACCTGCCATAGAAATGTTTCCTCCTCCTCCCCACAAACATGTAGGTTCCCCACAAAAGTTGCATCTACCCCTGGCTCAGGAAAGGCACTATTCAGTCCTACACAAACAGCTGCTTATCAGTTCAAACTCCAATACCTCTCAGCTCTACAGGCCTAGACTCAGGTGTTCTATAATGACAGGAAAGAGGAGATTCTCTGTTTCCAGATGGGAACTAGCATTCACTTCTGGCCCTGCAGGGTGACAATTACTTTAAAATGGTAGTATTTTAAAGTTATTTTAGGTCATGTTTGGAGGTGTTTCATATATATTCATTTTAATTTTTCTCCCTCTTTGAGCCCTGTGCAGTGCGGTGTGACACTGACAGACCGATTGACTGGTGGATAACCCGTAACAACTCAACAGAAGGTACTGAAATGATGAACAGGGTCATTCCCTGTAGATAGTTATCAAAGCCATGTTAAGTAGACTAGAAACTCTGATATGTTTGCTTATACTATTAGAGAACAAGAATAGATAATAACTGTATTGGTCTGTGTTTATTTATATCTTGTTAGAAGTTAAACAATGTGATCTAAGGAACCTTATAGACTAACAGACGTATTGAAGCATAAGCTTTCGTGGGTAAATACCCACTTTGTCAGCTACCCCTCTGATCTAATTTGCTTGTAGATGCTAAAATTCTGTTTCTATCTGTAATGATTCATTACTGTATTCTATTGATTCAGAGATCAAAAAGGTATATTATCATCTAGACGGGACTTGCAGTTTAATAAATATTATTGGCTTCATTTTTCTTTGAAACTTGTAAATTCCACATAAGTAAATTAGCTGTGAACTGTTTGAATAGTTAATTGCCTTATGTAAATGAATACAACTAGTAACCAGGAAACAGAGATTAGCTTCAAAGCAACAATATACATTAGCTATTCCTCATCCAAGAAAGGCCCTGCTGTGACCATGGCTGGTTCAGCTACAAGAAAAGACCTGGGCCTGATCCTTATGTTATTTCAGATCTGCTTAAACTTTGACAAGGTAAGTCTAAGCGCACAGGACTGAGGTCTCCAGGTTACTCTGGATCCATCCTGAAATTCTAATGGAAGAATTTGAACAAGCTCTGCGCATGGACTGCCTATGGGACTATAGGATATTGAACTGATTCTAGAAGAACTTTTGCAGATCAGCAGCCTCACCATCTCTGCAATGACACAGACATAAGAACTTTACTCATATCCGTATGTATGATCTTGATCTTTTAACCATAACAATTCTCTTCTTTCTTTTTAACCGTAACAATTCTCTTTTTTCTTTTTATTAATAAATCTTAGATTTAGTTAATAAGAACTGGCTGTAAGTGTGGGTGAGATATGAAATATTCATTGACCTGGTGGGCAATGCGTCTGGTCTCTTGCGATTGGTAGAACTTTATATATGGTGAATAAGGTTTTAGTAACTGTCACTATATTAGACTTGGCTGTCTGGGTGGGAGTCAAAGGCTGGATTGCTTAAAGGGGACCGTATTTTGGTTTCTTGGTAACCAGTAAAGTATTACAGAAGTTGTTTGGTTACTGGTTTGGTGAAATCTAAATATAGAATAAACCACCAGTTTTGGGGATTGTCTGCCCTATCCTTTGCAGTTTGCCCTGAATAAGCATTCTCAGTGTAGTTCCTCCAGGTACCACAGTCACAGGGACTCATAGGAATCAATTTCTAGGAACAAAGAATGTAGACCATCCTTATAGGATGGGGGGAATCTACCCAGGGAAGCAGTGACTCTGAAAAAGATTTGGGAGTTATGCTGGAAAATCAGCTGATCATGAGCTCCCAGTACAACCCTGTGGCAAAAAAAGGCTAATGCAATCCTTGGATGCATAAACAGGGGAATCTTGAATAAGTGTAGAGAGGCTATTTTACCTATGTATTTGGCACTGGTGTGACTGCTGCTGGAATACTATATCCAGTTCTGGTGCCATCAATTCAAGAAGGATGTTGGTAAACTGGAGAAGGTTCAGAAAAGAGCCAAAGGAATAATTAGAGGATTATAAAACATGCCTTACAGCAATAGAGTCAAGGATGTCAATCTATTTAGTTTAAATAAAAAGTTAACGGGTGACTTGATTAAGTCTACAAGTGCCTTCACAGGAACAAATATTTGATAATGATCTCTTCAATCTATCAGAGAAAGGTATAACACAACCCAGTGGCTCAAAGTTGAAGCTACACAAATTCAGACTGGAAATAAGGTGTACATTTTTAACAGTGAGAGTAATTAACCATTGGAACAATTTACGAAAGGTCATGGTGGATTCTTCATCACTGAAAATTTTTAAATCAAAGAATGGATATTTTCTAAAAGATATGCTCTAGAAATTTTTTCAGGGATCTTCTATGGCCCATGTTATATAAGAGGTGGACTAGACGATCACAATGGTTCCTTCTGACCTTGGAATCTATGACTCCCGCAAAGTACTATGCAACCGGCCCCAATCCAGCAAAGTACTTAAGCATGTATTTAAGTGCTTTGTTCGACTGAAGCCAAAAAACTTAACTCAAATTTTAGGGGGAAACCTTGTGCTGAGCAGTCACAAAGTGGATTTTTCCAATGATTATAATTCAACTTGTTTTGTTAATTTTTATATTTAGTTAAGCAAACTGGCTTAGAGATTAGTCCTCAGTAAGGACTAGACATACGGAAATTTCAACTTGTGAAGGTCAGCCATTTTTAAACTCATGAATAAGCAAAGCAGCACCTTCACATTTTCCTAGAGTGGTAAAAGTATTTTTATTTCCCTCACCTTCCATAATCAAAAATGGATGAATGAATTCATCTCAAACTTTCCAAAATATTCACCTTTGGTATGACACCAAGAATGGAACATTTCAGATGAAATGGAAAATTTTTTAGATAATTATGAGCAGAGAGAAAAATATAAGGCTTATATCAAAGTCAAAATGTAACCTTAACTATAACATCCTTTACTGACAACACACTACATCTCTGATCACCAAACAACAGTGGCAAAGATGACAACAACCTGTCTGGGACATGTATTTATGCTTCAGTGATATATAATGCAATATTCATTTAGTGTGGGAGTCCCACTTTAAAGAATTAAAATAACTTTTAGAGAAAATAAAGCAATAAATAGCTGTTTCCCCTAAAATTTCTAATGCCAGAATCAAGGACACTTACCTCTTTCTCTGCCTTTATGAGGTAGAAAAGCACCAGAAATAAAGGATCCATTGGTGTTGCAAACAATAGGCGTCCATCTATGGAGAGAAAGATGAAAGAACATTTTATTCTCAGAAGCATAACATAGGCAGATTGATTATTTCCTTTTAATTTTACTGATGGGGTTGCAGCGTTTTCATGGAGCAGTTAAGTATATTCTGTTATTTTGTTTTACAAATGCCTTAATATAAGAGGGCTTAATTCTTAATTGTGCCTAAGCCACATTAAAATACAGTGGGACAGGTGTCTTGATAGGAAGCTGACTATAGCTTAATGATTCTGCTCTCCCCCTAGTCCTCGCGTAACTTAAAGCTGCAGGGGGCTAGCTCCAATGCACGGTGCAGAGGAAATCCCTTCCATCAGCAGAGAATCAGGCATAATGAGACCTCGCTCTGCTGTGGCCCCTTCCCCACTTACATCAGGCAGAAAGCTCTGCAGTAGGAAGCAGAAGAGGAGTTGTAGCTGAATTCTGCGTGTTTTACAAAGGCCAGAGATTCCCTCTGCATGGGGGAATTCTCTGTTGGTTTCTTATGTGACACAAAGTGAACTCAGTAGATCAGAGAATATGGCCCAGTGCGTATGTTTAATAATATATACCAATTGCAGGATGGAACCTTCAATTAACAGAGCCTTCAGTATAGAGAATTGGAAACAACAATGTAACATTCATTAGAAATTCATTAGATAAGATCTAATAATTGATAACCATTTGACATTAGAAAACCAAAAATGAGTGCAGATATGTGGACTTGACAGCTAGAGGGAGGTTTTTGTTTTAATTCACTAAGAGGGAATGAAATTTTAACGTACTTTTCCCATTTTGCATTTCCTAAATCTTGCTAAATCAAGATCAGGTTATTGGAGAATCATTTGGCTTACAACTAATAATTTATTCTTCATATTTCAAAAAGTGTTGATTTTCCAATGGAAGACTTAACAACAGAACTAACAGTCCCAATGGTAAATAATAATTTGTGATGTCTTTAATTAATTTGCATATTTATTTCCAAATCTTCTCCATTTTAGAGTAAGACCGTTAAATAAGTAAGAAACCTCATTCCCCAAGTTCTGTCTTACAGTCATCTATTCCTTGTCATTGGTACTTTTTAATCTGACAGCTGGAAAGTACCACCACACCACTGAGAAAGCAATTTTATTTTTAAAGACGCTTTTTTGTATTTTGGGGACACAAAATTCTGAATGTATTTCTATTTCTCTACACACTCTTTTGTTCCCGGAAAAACAACATTTTCAGTAGCAATGAATCTAGTAATGCGTTATTGTCACTTGGAAAATATGAGAAAAATCCAAACAATGAGATCATCATTAAATATTTAAAAATAAATTATAAAAAGGCAGAAAGAAAGACAGGCCTTTGGAAGCCAGCAGGGAACGCAGGATATGTCTACACTACAAGTGCTACAATGGCAGAGCTGCAGTGGTGTAGTCAATCCACTCCCTTGAGAGCCACTAGCTAGGTTGACAGAAGAATTCTGTCAACCTATCAGTCTAAACCGGGGCTTTGGTAGGCTTAATTTTTCACACTCCTGAGCAACGTAGCTAAGTCAACCTATGTTCTAGATCAGGTCTAAGTTTCTGGAACAGCTGAAGATGACATGCCAGCTATCAAAGGGAGGTAATGTTATGCTTTTCACACAGCAGTTTCTGTAGTCTAGATCATTAAGAGCCACAACAAACATGTTACTGCTTGAGAGGCAGTTCAACCCACCTTCCAGGTAATGCATTTGCATGAGCAGTGGGACATAAAGAAAAAAAAAAGCCAAACAAGAGAAGATAACATGAATTACAGGGAATTGGAGTAAGCTCCTCTTTCAGGGGATGCAAGAAATCAAGAATCAGAGATTCCATGCCACCGATATGTCAGACAAATGGGAGAAAAGACAGGGAAACTCCACTCAGGAACCTGAAAGGCTCACTAACAAAACTAGGTTTAACATGGACCCATTTTACAGGAACTGAAAAACTAATGAATTTCAGAGTTATACATAGTTAGAATACTCAAACAAAAACAAAAAGCTGGAGAATTATCTTCAGAAGAATAACCTTTTCAGAGATACAGGAGTTAATTTTATACACGCCCCTGCAGCACTCAAAGAAATTAGGAACATCTTTCCAGGCTTCTAAACAAAATGCAGGTGATGGTTCCTGAGGACAGCTATTTCTCAGGGGCCAAGGCAGAAGGTGGGAGGAGAAGGGACATAGAAAATTCAATATAATCAACAGCATGAAGCATGCACACTCCCTCAGCTCAACACCCACCCACAGCAAATCAAAGCTTACAGCAGCATTACTTGCAGTCTGGTTATTCCTATATGCACCTGTGCAAAGGAAATTTAGAATTAAACACACAGCTAGGGATAATACAATTAAAGAAGATATACAGTTTTTAGAAAAATTGTGTGTTCCCCTATCATTAAATGATACTTTTTCTACGGAAAAAAAATCAAATAAAATAGGATGCAATAATTGACTGGGCAAGAAACATTTCTCTAGTGACAACCTCATTGATAAAAACATTGTTAGATCCTTGGTGAGAAGGTGCAGAAAGTTGTCTGCCTTCTATTTAAAAAGATAGGCTAGGATGATGAGAGGGCTGTGAATAAATAGGGGAACTTGCTCCAGGTCATGAAATTCCTAAATACCAGCCTCAGGAAAAGAACCATCAGCTTGAGATCCCAAAGCTTTTCTGGGAACCAGAATGGTAGGTTAAAGGAAGAGGGACCAAATGTTTCAATGTCTGAAACTATATTTCATTGCTAAAATAAGTGGGTCCATTTATGCTTTCTTCCCTAAAATTAAAATATACATATGTTCCCTGAGGACTTGTCAGGTTGATTGACAAGGAAAGCTAAATATTTTGTGGCACTTGAGTTTACGACAATTTGATTTTTTTCAAGACACACGAACATCTGTCTAATTGAGGCTGCCAAATGCAGTCTTCTAAGAAACCACAAAGCCCCACCCCTGGTTAAATCCAGATGGCATGTGAGTGCCTCAGAAGGTGGAGATACTGTGTGACTGGACTCTAAAATTAGGAGATACACCAGTAAATTTATGGGGGGGAAATGTATGAATATTAGTTACACTTAGGGGTAAGGGAAAGGAAACACTCACCATGCTGAACAGCCTGACCTATAAACCAAGAACGATATTCTTCATGAAAAGCTTTTACTTCAAACAGTTGCTGTGCACTGCTATTGAATAAGTAGAGGGCAGCTTCTCCTGTTAAAAGAAATCTGGTTTGTATTTGTAAGCTTTCATGAAAATCAAAAGACCATCCAATATGTCTGAAGAACTTGCCTAATATATACATAAACATACATACATTCTACACACACTGTAACTACAAAGAAAGCTTAGACAAAGAAAACTATTATATACAGATGTTCGTTTACCAGCTCTATAATCCCTACTCAATTTTGAATCAATAAATAAGAAGTGTGAATAGTTCATCTTACAATGAAAAGCCTTTGATTCAAACCCAAATCAGATCACACAAGAAATTAGCTTTTGTCTGTACGGGAGGGGTTGGTGATAGTGAGAATCTCTTCTTTCTTTGTGTCTGTCTCGGAGTTATCTGACTCAGGGATAGGGAATGAGAGTCCCAACTCTTTTAAGCGTCATTTTGTTGTTTGTCATTTATTTTTGTGTGTTGGTACAGATGTAGGGAGATTATGGGTTAAATGAATTAGGTGACTGAGGGAGCTGAACAAGTGGGTTTCATTAGAAACTTGAAATCTTGGAGATGACAGAAATTGCTTTGTTTTAGGCCCCTTCACAAAATCCCCCTGCTTGTCATTGCTTCACATGGACAAAGTGGAATGGATCATTCTTATGCCTCCCATATTAGTTTTGATTTCCAAATGCCAAATACATTATGAACAAGGCTGACAATCTCCATTACTATAATGGAAAGTCACTAAGACTTTGCTTTAGAAGTTGTATGATTTTGCAGACTTGGTTAGTTCTGGCTGATCTCTCAAGAGCACACATTGCATGGGTGTTTATACAATATTTGGAGACAACAATTTATTTATTAAAACATAAATATTCTAAAAAGATGCTAAAAGGGTGTTTTCTTCTCTATTTCAGACCCTGCACTCATACATAAGGTTACATAACCAAAGGTTTGCGCATTACAGATCTTTAAATAGGCTTCTGGTAATTCTATAATAAGTTACCCAGCTTCAGTGTCAACAACTACACTTAAAGGTTTTCTCTAAAAGCCTTCCCCCACACTTTTCATTCTACAAATTAAAGAGATCACTTCCTTCCTTGGTAAAATATAAATTCTTATCTACTTTTTTTTCAATTCTGGTGACAAATTGGAAAGCCAATTCAGTACAGCAGATGGAAGTTGTGCATTGCTTTATATTCTGAAGCTAAGTTCTGAATATTTTTAAACAGAAGTAATAAACTCTCTTCCCATTCTGCATCTCTTGTCTTTCACTAATCTCTTCCCTTAGGCACAAAGCAGAAACTAGCAGATTATCTGCACCTGTAATTAAGGTTCTCAGATGTGTTTTAATGTTATAAACATGAGTGGTGACATTTTAAAAAACCCAATGATCCTACCAAAAGCAAATGAATTTATGGATTGAAGAAATAACCTGAACCAGATTTTTTCAAACAAACTACTTTAAATGTGAAGATTTTCTGTTTAAATAAACTAAACAGGGTTTAATACTGTATACTTTCATGAAAAGAAAGTCTTAGACAAAGGCAGCTTTAAGATACACTAGCTATACAACCAAAGAAGAAAATGATTGTTTTGGAGATTGGAGGGAGGTTCATTAAATTTTCTACATATCTGTTTTTCTAATATGTTTCTAATTAAAGGTAAATCATCATCTACTGTCAAGAAAAGAGATACCACACTTTGGACTGAGTAAAAAGAAAATCATAGTTAAAAATGAAAAGGCTCAAAAGTTGGCAAGTGTAATAAAAGCCTCTCCTAGCTGAATGTTTATTTTATAGGTGACTAGCTGAAGAATCTAAATTTGGATTTATAAGAAAGGCCTGTGGATCCCCAAAAAAACTAATGCATTTAAAAGACACACTTGAAATATACCACTTTTTTGTGCTGCCAATATTTCTGATGAACAGTTCAACCAATTAAAATTATAAAACAAATCCTAAATGTTTTAACTCAATTAACTACATGGCATCCTCAACAAAATCTCTGGCACATGAGATTAACCCTATCATCATTTCAGCTTGCAAAATATTAATTCTCTGGTAGAGATAAGGAGAGAATTAACCATAATATTAACAATGTCCTTAACTGTTGCAAACTTGCCTGTACTTGGATTACGCAGTCTTGTAAATAAAGGTCCACCATCAGGTTTCATAGGAAGATCAGTAACAGGCTCTGAAAAGAATTATAAAATTATAAATTGAGAGATCTTTCCCACCCCATCATACTTCACCAACATACTTGTCTGTATTAATTGGATTTACCTTTCAGGTACTGGTAATTTCCCCCTGAAAGCCACCCCGTATGTCAATTACATCAGAACACACAAATGGCCATGCTGGACAAGAACAATGGCCACCTAGCCCAGTATCCTGTCTTATGACAGTGGCAAGTGCCAGTGTTTCAGAGAAAATGGACAGCACAGGACAATTTCCAATCATCCATCCCCCCGCCGTCCACGCCCGGCTTTTGGAAATTGGAGGTTTAGGGACACCCAGAGCATGAGATTGCATGCCTAATATCTCTTATATATGCTCATATATCTTTTTAGAGATGGGGTGACAAAAACTGCACATAGTACTGCGGGTGTGGGTGTTCCATGGATTTATACAGTGGTGTTATGATATTTTCAGTTTTGTTTTCTATCCCTTTCCTAATGGTCCTAACATTCAGTTAGCTTTTTTTCCACTCCTTTGATTGCTGCTGCACACTCAGTGGAGGTTTTCAGAGAACTATCCACAGTGCCTCCACAATCTCTTTCTTATGCAGTAACAACTCCTTTAGACATCATGGTTTTGTATGTATAGTTGGAATTATGTTTTCAAAAACGCACTACTTTGCCCTCATCAACACTGAATTTCATTTGCCATTTTGTCACAGTCACACAGCTCTGTGAGATCCCTTTGTAACTCTTCAAAGTCAGCTTTGGACCTAACTATCTTAAGTAATTTTGTATCACCTGCAAATTTTGCCACCTCATCATTTACCCCCTTTCCCAGACCATTTATAAGTATGTTGAACGGTCTGGTCCCAGCACAGATCCTTTGGGGACCCTCCTATTTACCTCTCTCCATTTATTCCTACCCTTTGGGTATGCCTATACTGTCATTAAAAACCCACAGCAGGCCAGTACCAGCTGACTCAAGCTCAGGGTGCTTGGATTAAAGGGCTGTTTAATTGTGGTGCAGACATTCAGGCCTGAGCCTGAACATCTACACCACAATTAAATAGCCCCTTAACCTGAGTCCTGGGAGTCAGAGTCAGCTGGCATGGGCCAGCCATGAGTGTCTAATTGCTCTGTAGAGATACCCCTTGTTTCCTAGCTTGAAACCAGTTACCGATTCATGAGAGGACCTTCCCTCTTATCCCATGACTGCATACTCTGCTTAAAAGCCTTTGGTGACGGACCTTGTCAAAGGCTTTCTGAAAGTCCAATTACACTATATCCATTGGATCACCCTTGTCCATGTTTGTCGGCACCTTCAAAGAATTCTACTAGATTGGTGAGGCAGCATTTGCCTTTATAAAAGCCAACGCATTGTGTTCATCTATGTACCTGATAATTTTTTTGTTACCTAGAGATTCAACCAATTTCCTGGTACTCAAGTTAGGCTTACTGGCCTGTAATTGCCAGGATCACCTCTGGGGACTTTGTTAAAAATTGGTGTTCCATTAGCTACCCTTCAGTTATCTGATACAGAGGCTGATGTAAGTGATAGGTATATCACAGGTAGTCGTTCTGTATTTTCATATCTGAGTTTCTTCAGAACTCCTGGGTGAATACCAAGTGGTCCTGGTGGCATATTACTGTTTAATTTATCTATTTGTTCCAAAACCTCCTCTACTGACTTCTCAAGCTGTGAAAGTTCCTCAGATTTGTCACCTAAAAAAATGGCTCAGATGCAGGGATGTCCCTCACATCCAATACAGTGAAGACCAATACAAAGAATTCATTTAACATCTCCATAACGGACTTGTCTTCCTACAGTGCTCCTTTAGCACCTTGATTGTCCAGTGGCCCCGCTGACTGTTTGGTAGGCTTCGTGCTTCTGATGCACTTAAAAAAATATTTGCTGTTAGTGTGTCTTTTTCTAGTTGCTCTTCAAATTTTTTCTTGGCCTGCCCTAGTTTACGCTTGACTTGCCAGAGTTTATGCTCCTTTCTATTTTCCTCACTAGGACCCAACTTCCACCTGTTGGACCAGATCCTGTGTATCACTTAGAATTAAAACAAGAATTGGCTCTCCCTTTGTGGATTCCAGGACAAGCTGTTCCAACAAGCAGTTATTTATGATGTCTAGAAATTTTATCTCTGTGTCCCTTCCTGAGGTGACATATACCCAGTCAATATGAGGATACCTGAAATCCCCCAATCATTAATTTGTTTTCTGTCTTTGTAGCCTGTCTAATCTCCCTGAGGATTTCACAATCACTATCACCATCCTGGTCAGGGAGCCAGTAGTAAATTCATACTACTATAGTCTGATTGTCCAAGCACTGAATTTCTATCCATAGAGATTCTATGGTACACTTTGATTCGTTTAAGATGTTTACTTTATGTGACTCTAGGCTTTCTTTCACATACAATGTCATGTCCCCACCAGACCTACTCTGTCATTTCTTCCATTGACTAGAAGTAATTTTCATTAGAAATCAGTTATGCTTGAAAATCAGGTTGGCATGCAGACGGCGAAAACATTGCAATGGTGCTGTCTTGCAGAAATAGATACCAAACCAACTTGGCCTTGAAATATTAAGAACCCCCTATTTAAATGGAACACATACAGGAGAGAATACTCAAGAATAAGAAGTCAGGGTAAGAAAGCATTACTTTTGTGGAAAGGGCATCAGATATAAGAGAAAAAGACCACATTTTGCAAGCCCTATAAAAGGCACAGAGATCTTTACTTACAAAGTAACTGGATTGCCTTTTTTTTTTTTTTTTTGAGGTTTTCAGCCCCATATTCAGTGAAAAAGATAATGTTGTTGCTAAGTTAATGGGCTTTCTTAAAAAGAAATATCAAAGCAGCTTTGTTGTTTCCAGGAAAACTAAGAATTAAAATGTGTCTTTTGTCTTAAGGTCTAAGACCCATAATTGGTTAAAAAAATTGGAGAATATAACTAAAAACCAAACCAAAGATGCAAGAGGTCTCTTGTTAAATCCTAAAGGAAGATGGATTATTTGCCACAATATACAAGAATAGTTTTTATAAACTCTGCCCCAAAGGGTTGCTTTTATATGAGCAAAAAACAAGTTAGTGAGTGTATGCAAGGTCTTTTGATTAGAAATTATGCCTTTCAATTAATTATACTGCACCTAGACACTGTACCAAGATGGAGGCAGGTAGACAAAACTGCTCACCCAGTAAAGGTGGGTGTATTAGCAACAGATAAACTAGACAACTGTTCATCCAGCACAGCATTTAGAATATGACTACATTACACAGATTCACTCAAATATATAGTGCCTTTATAACCCTAACAAGGTAATTAAGAAGTAAGCATAATGTGTTTATGGGGCTGTTTAAATAAATGTTAAAACTGGTTTTATGCAGCATTGTTGTAGCTGTGTTAGTCCCAGGGTATTAGAGAGACAAGGTGGGTGAGGTAATATCATTCACTGCAGTGGCTCTCAACCTTTCCAGACTACTGTACCCCTTTCAGGAATCTGATTTGTCTTATGTACCCCAAAGTTTCACCTCTCTTAAAAACTACTTGCTTACAAAAATCAGACATAAATACAGAAGTGTCACAGCACACTGTTACTGAAAAATTGCTTACTTTTTCAGTTTTACCATATAATTATAAATCAACTGAAATATAAATACTGTACTTACATTTCAGTGTATAGTATATAGAGCAGTATAAACAAGTCATTGTCTGTATGAAATTTTAGTTGGTACTGACTTTGCTAGTGCTTTTTATGCAGCCTGTTGTAAAACTAGGCAAATATCTAGATAAACTGATGTACCCCCTGGAAGACCTCTGTGTACCCCCAGAGATACACGTACCCTCGGTTGAGAACCACTGTCTTATTGGACCAACTTCTACTGGAGAGAGAGAGAGAAAAGCTTTTGAGCTTTTTTTATTACCTTTTTTATATTACCTCATCCACCTTGTGTCTCTCTAAAATTGGTTTTGCTATAAATCATTTAAGATATATGCTACGGTAATCTTTGCAGTATTCATCAAGTAACACTAAACAGTTTTAAAAAAATGCTTTGAGATGGACACGTCATTTTCACTGAAGTCTACAAAGTGAATTTCACAACTTACTCTATCCTGAACCTGATTTAAGAGAGGCTATAAAAGCTTTGAAAATGTGCAGCACAGCAGGTACACTAAACGGTAATCCCAGCACCCTTACTTTCTATCGTCATGCATTCCCTCACATGAAAGCCTCTCTCAGTTTAACACAGGCCAAGTCTAAAATAATACCAGAATAAACAATTAAAGCTTTTTAAAAGTGTCCAGACTTCTTTCACATTTAACGAAAACGCTCAGGTCATCTGATGACTTTCACTTGCCTGACTCATTCCTAAAATCTTGCGGGAAACCTTATCACATTTCCTGGAGGTCAGACATACAACCAAATTCCATATTATATAATGGTTATTGTTACATGACTAAATTGGAAGTGCATTTTCTTTTTCTTTAATTCAGGCTGGTGAAATTGACCCTTGATGTTCTGACAGCTGCTAATCGCTAGCTCCACCTTTCATTTCATCACAGCCCTTGAATCCCCCTGGCAGGCCAGTTTCTCTCCGTGCCAACACCAGGCCCAATGCAGTTCTGCGTTATACTTCTACTACATGAAGGAGCATAAAACCCCACCAAGCTACATGAAGCAATAATGGATGACCCAAAATCTATTTTTATAAGCACATTTTAGAAATGAATACTCTGTTTAACAGACTGGTATCAAAGGATATGGAATTCTCAGGCAAAGAGATGCCATTAAGGTTAGCCTTAAAAGAACATTGAGGGCTTTTTTTCAAAAAGAAAGGCTCATTAAAAAGTCTGGAACTACAAAGTTAAGATTTCATTTAAAAACAGATATTAAAACATATGGATTTATCTAGTTTAAAGTCATCTACATAACTGTATTTTCTTCCATTCCCAGCAGTACTGCCAGCCCATGCAGCCTTTGCACATTGTTTATAACATGGGAACATTTTGATGAAGTCCTTTTGATAGATATTTTAATAAAAGCTTTAAATAAAGACAAAGTGACATACTAATACTGCCGATATTTTAGATCTAATAATCTCGCTTCATCTGTGTACCTCGTGGAGTCAAGGAATTCTGAAGTACATGGCTTTAGCTCAGTACCAACAACTCTATGGTACATAAGTGTGATGCCCTACGACTCTGCAACCCAGGCTTATAAGTAATACAGACCTTTTAGAAGGGCTGAATAAGATTACATAGGATTTATGACACTTTACATCATCCAAGAGTTTTACAAAGTTTAATTAATAATCAATATGAGGAATGCATTAGTTCCAATCAACAGAGGAATCAACTCAGTTACACAGAGGATAAGTGACTTGGTAGAGGTCAGAAAGTCAGTCAAGTATCAAAGACAGGACTATAAACTTGATTTCTTGACTCCCAGTCCGATACTTCATCTTCAGAAAAACCTCAACTACTTTAGAAAACAGGCATTTTTGCACAGACACATTCTGTAGGAGCATCCATTGTATGTTCTTTGAAAATTTTGCTTTTGCATTCGATTTCTCAACTATGTTCAAACATCAGAAAGTGCTGGAGAGCTTACATTTCTGGCTTTCTTCATAACAAATCTGTAATACTATCTTCAAAAATTGAGCGAGGACTTCTCCAATGCTTACTGTCAATGCGCTAATGGTTATCAGTCTGGCAATTGCTGAAACATTGATTGGTACTCTCCAGCAAAGGACTAAATTCAGAAATGATGTTTAAGGTGGTACAAGTTGCACTCCTCAAACTCACACCACCTTATGTATCACCTGTGAATTGTAAGGTGCAGTCACGGACAAACATGAGTTATCTTGAGTGAAACTTCAGAGAAAAAACTACCAGATGTTTTGGTTAGTCTTTTGCCCCTATTCCCAAATGGAATGACTGATTTTGCCTATGAGGACCACTATAACCCTCCTCTGGCTTCACCCCGTTCAGGCATAATTCACCTTTTTTAAAGCAACTAACAAGGAGTAAGTCTAAGACTTGTCTACAGAGAAATAGCACTAATTCAGCAATCGGTGTAGCTGTAACCATGCTGAACCCTAGGTGTAGATAAGGGCATGCCAGAGTTTGCACCCACTGAAGTATGAGTAAACTGATTAGCGTAAGCAAGGTTAAATCCTGACTAGCTTAACTGATGCAAACCCCAGCTTCCTCTTGTCTATGCTTAAGTGTCAGCGTTGGTGCAGGTACACCAACTGCTGAATCAGATTTATTTCTGAGTGTAGACAATGCCTAAATTGATGTAACTTGCTCACTCAGGAGCCAGAAGATAGGAACAGAAGGAGGGGAAGGTCTCACATCTCTTTTCGGTTATTTTACTTGCTATACTCCTCTCTTCTGGCCCCTCAGCTTATGAGTTACATCAGAGTAGTCTTCCTTATACTTAGTGGACCATATTCAGAGATGACATATTAGAATGGGTGCAAATTACCTGTTGGTAAAATGTCTTAAGTGTAAGGGAATCTAAGCTGATATAATGTACACATTGGGGGAAGCACAGGTAAATTATGCCAACAAAGCCGCTCTCTAAACTCGCCACTGAATTTGGCCTGGACACTTAATCCACTAACTTTTTAAGATGACTTTAATATTAATATATATTCTGCAGTGTTTTTATGTAATATGTACAAAGTTCTTATTGGATTTTTTTTAAACCTACTTGTTCAGGGAATGTTGTTGAAGAGACAGATAAATATGAAAGTCCAAATGTCTCTCTGAATTTCAAATTCTAAGCAATTCCTGGATCCTGTTTTATAACTCTACTACTGTGTTTTGCTCTTTGGCAGATGAACAAATTGGGCTAAACAGCTTTTATTTTAGGTTAAACAGAAATGAACAAAACCAAATGTTTTAAAAGGCAGGATCTTAACATGCTGCTCCTGGGGGAATTCTGTACCACTGCGTAATGCAGAATTTTGCAGAAATTAATGTTTTGCACACAGAATTTCCTTTCCCCCACAGAAATGGGCTCTACTGCTGCTAGCTGCCACTAGGAACCAATGGACTCAGCAGAGACCAGCTTGCACATAGAAGACACTGCTTGGGGGGAGGGAGAAAGAGCTAGAAGGTTCCTGGAAGCTGCAGTTCCCAGCATTCCCTGAGGGAAAGAGAGGGCAATATGCAGGAAACTCTGTGCAAGCCTGGGACCAAGCATCAGGCTGTTTCTCCATCTGGATCCCTGGGCTCTGAGGGAGGAAGTGTGTTTGGGCATGGGGGGCCCCCGCAGCTGGGCTCTGGGAGCGGACCGGGCTATCTGGGTTGGGGGGGCCTTGCTGCTGGACTCTGGGGAGGAGGTTTGGATATATTGGCTGTGGGGGGGGCCCCACAGGTAGGCTTGTGGGCGAGGGGTTGTGGGTGTCTGGCCCCCTGGCTGGGATCCGGAGGGGGGGCAAAGGGGACAGAGAAACAGGAACTGGGTTGTCATAGGGGTTTCTTTAACTCTCTACTCCCGGGGGAATTTTTGTGCATGTCTGAATTGTTACAGATATATTTGCTGACAGGTATTTTGAAATACATTACCAAAATAATTGGAATTGGCGTGATTAACTTGTAGTGTTATTTTGACAAATAAAATTTGCAGAATTGTGCAGAATTTTAAAATATTGTGCACAGAATTTTTAAATTTTTAAATGCCCCCAGGAGTAATGACATGTAAAAAAATAAATATAATCTGTCTAAGTTGTTAATATAAATTATATTTTACATACTATGTGTCCTAGAACTTATTTTAATATGACTACTTTTCCAATATGATCCAGAGTTTTCAAGTTGGTCACTCTCCTTCTCTTATTCCTTAGGCTAATATGAAAGCCCCACATATTCAGTTATGCTTGCTGATGCCCTATGGGTTGATAGCACAGTCTCAATCTGATAATTTGGTAAACAACATTTGCTCAGGAAACATGCCAAGTATCCTGCAGATGAAAAAGTAAACCACAAAATAACGGTTCCTTTCATTATTAAACGATGAAAACAGGCTTTTTCTTTGCTCATGTGATTACTTCAACTGAAGACTCAGAAATTGCACCACTCAGCCTTCCAATTTAACTATTTGGCATTCCACTGATTTCTGTTGCAAGTACTGACAATATCTTGCCATTTCCAATGCTGCATCACAGTGATCAGCCGGGGAAAAGCATGTCACCATTAACTGAAGTGCAAAAGTTTCATATTAAGATTTACTATCAGTCTGAATGATGACTCAGGAGATGGATAATGGAATAACAGAGCTTTTTATTTCTAGCTAACTGTTTTCAATCCAATCTGCCATTAGCAACTAAAAATCATGCTAGGTCTGTTCAATGGTCCCTGTGACATTAATACAATAATAATTCTCAGTACAATGGGACTATTCACATGAGAAAAGTTGTGCATGTGGTTAAGGGTTTGCAGGGTCAGGCCCTAACTTTGTAGCACTCTATTTCACACCATTTTCAATATAGCAAGCTGCTGTCATGCTGCTTGGGGCTTGACAGATATCAAGATACACGATTTAGGTAGAGTTTCAGTTTCACTTCTGAATACTTGCTGACAAGTCCCCTAATTTCAGTTTCCCTTCTCTATCTGGACTGATTCCAAGACATCTGCTTCTTTGCAGAATTAGCCCATCCTCTCCATTAATGTTAAAATAAGGCATAATCAAAGCAAGATGAACTATTCATGTCCAGGTGAAAATAATGCTACTGAATATATAGGGTGGTACATGATATCAACACCCATGTGAGATATTCTAATGCTAAGATTACTCATGTGAGCAGCTACAGGTGTGCCTTAGTGTTTCTAGGATTGGACCCTTTGGATGTACCTACTTTCCAAGAAGAAAAAGTAACAATTAGCTCTTTTGTGCTTCTTGTTGTAACATTAAAACAAATCTTTTCTCTCCATAATTCAATGTTTCCCTGCATAAGATCAGAAACTTGTTACTAACCTACCCCACAAAGGAGTTGCAAAGGAGTTCTGAAATATGGGACTTCAAAAAATGGTATTCAACTTCTTGTAATTTCTCAAAAACACTTAATCAAAAAACATTACATTTATTATATTCAGTGGTCTTCAATTAGACCTCAACCATAGGACTATTTCTGATTATGTCAGCAGCAAAACCTTGGAGCTGTTTGCTGTGGACTTTTGAAACTCCATATGTGCTTTCAGGTTCTACTGAATTTAATAAACTTTCCTATACATTTGATGAACTTTATAAACTTTGCTGGCAAAGTTGGCAGCTTTGCCAGTGCAGCTGTTCCCACACCAGGAGCACTCTGCTGGTATATTATACCTATACTACACCAGTAAAGCCCCCCTAGTGTACACATAGCCTCTGTAAGGAAACCTGAGTTCCTGGAATTTACAAGCTCTGGCTCCACTTCTGAAAATGCTGATGTGAGAGATTAACATTTTGCACAGAACTGACTGCTCACATGCATAAAGTTAAGTGTGTTAAAATTAATAGGAAAGAGGCATTTTTTGGCAAAGTCAGCTGTTTGAATACAGTACTTAACTTTAAACTGAAGTTTGCATAGATGTCAAAGTAAGAAGTGGCGAAGAGTCCTGTGGCACCTTATAGACTAACAGACGTATTGGAGCATAAGCTTTCGTGGGTGAATACCCACTTCATCGGATGCCTCATCCTATACTGGAATTCAGGAAATCTGGGTTCTATTCCTGGTTTTGTCACTAGGCTGGTAGGTGACCTCACTTCACCTCGCCTGGTACCTCAGTTTTCCCATCTGTAAAATGAGGAGAATGATACTGACCTCTATTGTAAACTGCTTTGAGATCTGCAGATGAAATGCATGATATAAGAGCTAGCAGTTATTATTAGGGCTGTCAAGCGCTTAAAAAAGTTAATCATGATTCATTGTGCTGTTAAACAACAATAGAATACCATTTATTTAAAATATTTTTGGATGTTTACTACATTTTCAAATATATTAATTTCAATTACAACAATACAAAGTGTACAGTGCTCACTTTTATATTACAAATATTTGCACTGTAAAAAACAAAATAATTGTATTTTTCAATTCACCTCATACAAGTACCATAGTGCAATCTCTTTACCATGAAAGTTGAACTTACAAATGTAGAATTATGTAGAAAAAAAATAAACAACTACATTCAAAAACGAAACAATATAAACTTTAAAGCCAACAAGTCCACTCAGTCCTACTTCTTGGTCAGCCAATCACGCAGACAAAGTTGGTTACAATTTGCAGGAGATAGTGCTGCCTGCTTCTTATTTACAACGTCACCTGAAAGTGAGAACAGGCATTTGCATGGCACTGTTGTAGCTGGCATTGCAAGATATTTATGTATAAGATGCGTTAAAAGTTCGTATGTCCCTTTATGCTTCAACCACCATTCCAGAGGACATGGTTCCATGCTGATGATGGGTTCTGCTTGATAACGATCCAAAGCAGTGCAGACCAACACATGTTCATTTTCATCATCTGTGTCAGATGCCACCAGCAGAAGGTTGATTCTCTTTTTGGTGGTTTGGGTTCTGTAGTTTCTGCATCAGAGTGTTGCACTTTTAAGACTTCTAAAAGCATGCTCCACACCTCATCCCTCTCAGATTTTAGACAGCACTTCAGATTCTTAAACCTTAGGTTGAGTGCTGTAGCTAGTTTTAGAAATCTCACATCGGTACCTTCTTTGTATTTTGTCAAATCTGCTGTGAAAGTGTTCTTAAAACAAACATGTGCTGGGTCATCATCATCCAAGACTGCTATAACATGAAACATATGCAGAATGCAGACAAAACAGAGTAGGAGACATATAATTCTCCCCGCAAGGAGTACAGTCACAAATTTAATTGACCCATTATTTTTTTTAATGAGCATCATCAGCATGTCCTCTGGAATGGCGGCTGAAGCATGGAAGGGGTATATGAATGTTTAGCATATTAGCATGTAAATACCTTGCAACACCAGCTACAAAAGTGCCATGCGAACGCTTGTTCTCACTTTCAGGTGACGTTGTAAATAAGGAGCAGGCAGCAGTATCTCCCGTCAATATAAACAAACTTGTTTGCCTTAGCTATTGGCAGAATAAGAAGTAGGACCAAGTGGACTTGGCTCTGAAGTTTTACACTTTTGTTTTTGAGTGCAGTTATGTAACCAAAAAAAAAAATCTGCATTTGTAAATTACACTTTCATGATAAAGACATTACACTTCAGTACTCGTATGATGTGAATTGAAATACACTATTTCTTTCGTTTATCATTTTTACAGCACATATATTGGTAATCAAAAATAATAATATAAAGTGAGCACTGTGCACTTTGTATTCTGTGTTGTAATTGAAATCAATACTGAAAATGTAGAAAAACATCCAAAAATATTTAGTAAATTTCAATTGGTATTCTATTGTTATTAGTGTGATTAATCGCAATTCATTTTTTGAACCGTGATTCATTTTTTTGAGTTAATCGCATGAGTTAACTGCGATTAATTGATAGCCCTAGTTATTATTACTATCAGCAGCAGCATCTTGTACACTCTGTATCTCAGATCCAAGTGTGGAACAGACAGGGAGGAATCAGCAAATCCAGAAGAAAATAGGGTTGAGAAATGCATCTTTTCTCCGTTTCCTACAGTTTGTGCACATTCTCTCTCAGCCACCTTCATTTAAAAATTAACCAATCTTTTGTTTGGAGATAACTGAAGGTAAGAATCAGATGTACTTGTGGCACCTTAGAAACTAACACATTTATTAGAGCATAAGCTTTCGTGAGCTACAGCTCACTTCATCGGATGCATACAGTGGAAAATATAGTGGGGAGATTTTATATACACAGAGAACATGAAACAATGGGTGTTACCATACGGTAGCTCACAAAAGCCTATGCTCTAATAAATGTGTTAGTCTCCAAGGTGCCACAAGTACTCCTTTTCTTTTTACGGATACAGACTAACACGGCTGCTACTCTGAAACCTAAGAATCAGATGACATTTTAAATCCAGACACTGCAAAAAATTAGCAGTAATGCAATTTTACATTTACAAATCATACTGAATGACAGTTGTGGAGTGGAGGGAAATACAGGCCAGAGATGATTTCAGTTTTTAAGGCCCTCATCTGAAACATTCTTCCATCAGATACAGGGAATTCTGTTTTATCCTATAAGGATGAAGGGTTGAGTAGACCCCACCAGGTTTAGAACTCTGTGTTTCAGAGGGGTCTAAGTGTTTCGAATCTGATGTTTATGTCTCTACGCCATTCCCTTTAGAAAACAGAAGACAGAATAAACTGTGAAGTAAGTAAGGCTCCTTCACGAGAGATCATCAAAAACAGGTGAGATCAAGCACCTGCGAGAGTACTCTAGAAATGATATTTTGCACTTGCACAGCACCTTCTCTCCAAGGATCTCACAGCAATTTACTAATTCTAATGAGTTAAGCCTTATGACATCCCAGCGATGTAGGAAAATATTGAGTATGGACTGAGAAGCAGAATGGTGAACTCTGTAAGACTTTGCTTAAGGTTACACACAGGAAGGTCCAGTAGATGATCCTGCTTCTTAGCACGATAGGGGTTGGCTGGATATACAGAGAGGTCTTGACTAGGGTGTAAATCAGCCAAGGAAATCTAAGTATTTGATAAGGGAAGATCTCTCTCTTTCTGCAGCATCAGTAGCCTTTGAGATGCATCTAGCTCACTCGTGAGAGGGAAGGGGCAGCAGATATAGACCATCAAATCCTGCCTTAAATACGCCTCCTGCCCCCTGCCTTGACTGCAATACAGCTGCAAAGAATTTAACCTTCTACAAAGAGCAGCCCCTCAACCCCGCTGGGTGCTGCTCCCGGAGACTCGATGGGGCACAACAAGGGAAGCGGGTGTGGATCAGGGGGATCAAATCTCACTGCACTGAGATCGTGCCCCTCCTTGCCGAGATGGGGCAGGAGGCTCCAGTCTCCCCAGGGGCAGCTCGTGGGGGCAGGGGGCTCAAGTCTCCCCGGGGCCCTAGTGGCGGGGGGGTGGTACCTGGGGCGCTGAGGGAGGTCCAATCTCCCCCGGGGGCGCTGGTGGGGAGACGGGGCGCCGGGGCTGCCCCGGGGGAGGGGGGGTTACCTGGTGCAACCAGCACCCACTGGTCGGGGCGCGAGTCCGCCGGGCGCCGCCGCCCGCTACCCAGCATGGTCCGGGTCCCCCGCGCTCTTGGCGCTGCCCGTCTCGGCCTCCGCGTCCGAATAACGGCGGGGCCCGGGCGGGCGCGCGGGGCGGGGGAGCCGCGGGCGCCGCGCCCTCCCGCCAGGGCTGCCCCAGGCCCGGCGCGGGCCCGAGAGCCCGGGGGAAGGCGGGGGCCGCGCGGTCTGCGCGCGGGGATCAGAGGGGAGTCCAGTCGCTCGCGCGGCAGCCAGGGAACCCCTGGCTGGGGTTTGCCACGCACCCCCCCTACCAGCGCCGCCAAATGGTACGAGCCCGGGGGAGGCGGGGCCTGACACACTGCAGCGCCTCGCGCTGGCTCCCTCTGCTCGGCCCGAGCTTGGCGCGGCGAGGCCGGGCCCCCTCGCCTGAGCCCTCCGCTCCGTGTGGGGCGCTGCCGGGCCCCGCCTTGAGCTGAGGGACGGACTGACGTCCCCTAACCCCTCCCCCCGCTCCGCTCACCACACACCCGGCCTTCCCCTCCTACCCGCCAGCCCCAGGGGCGTGACAGGGGGGTGGCGTTAAATTCGTCTCGCAGGCTGCGGGTGCCCGCTACTGCAGGGGCGCCAGGCCTGCGGCGGGGCCGCACTGTGCTGCCCACCCACAACCCAAAGACCATTCCCGCCCCAAAGAGCCGGTCCAGACCACTGTTACTCGCATCTGTTAAGGCGGGCATTAAATAGCAGCGCAGCGCACGGTGTTTGCCATCCTACAAACCCAAACAACCAAACAGCGGCAGGTCAAGACAAGGCCAGGATATGCCAAATGGCTAAGTTCATGTTACAGAAAACAATTCCCTGATGTTTGGCTATATATATTTATACCCTTAAAATTATGTTAACCTACGTTCATTTTAATTTTCCTTGATTTTTTTTTTAACCTAAGGAGGGACAGGGACATAGGAAAAGCCACGGGCTGTATTAGGGCATGTGTTGCAAAGCAGAAATCACTGGAAAGTTCTGCTTATAAACTGATGGCCTGATATGGTTCCACAGTTATTCTCTTTAGGGCCTTACAAACTACCCACGCTACCGGATTTGCAGAATTCACCAGCAGAGTTTATAAATCCCGCTGTTTGTGTTTGCTGTGATTATAAAATCCACTGGAGCTGGCTGTGTTTGTTATCTCTGCCAGAGCATCTATATCTCAAACAGAATTGGTTACTGTGTTGAAACCTGTCTACAGCGAAAGTTTTTCATTTGGAAAATATTCTCTGTAAATATTGGCAACAATAATAATTTGGGCCTTGATCCTGGAAAAACGTAAGCCGTGCTCAAGAATATCTAAAGAAACCATATATCCAGTTTTACCAAAGCAATCCTGATTTTTTGTATAATGTCCTAGGATCCCAGGACCTTCTTTTGGGGCACTTGAAATGTCCTGGTTTTTCATTTCATCAATGAACATGCTCATTTTTAAAAATGTGTTTGTATCAAAGGTAGAATTTGTTCTGTTTACCAGCAACAGTCTAATGGAAAGCGTTCTTTGTGATGCATAGTGTTTGGAGAGAAAAGTTGAATGAGTGTAAACTCTGTCAAGGCTGTTACTTTGCTCAAAGTGAATGTTAACACTTGTTCAATACTTCATGATAAATTTATTCTCAACACTAAATTACTGCAAGAACTCCTCTGCTCCAAGAAATATGAGCAACTTGAGTCAGAAGCTGGCTGTAGGGGGCACCAGCACACATTGTTAAGAATGTACTTTTGCCTCTTGCATGAGTGTTTCCACCAACCTAAAAGATATAGCCACAAAAGTGTCCGGTTTTTATTCTGAAAATATGGTTACCTTAGCCTTATCTTCAGGATTTCAGGGGATTTCTCAGACCCCTACCATCCTGAGGAGTGCTTTAAAAATGCAATGCCTTTTGGTGGCCCAGACCTCACAGATGCAGCAGCCAAAAAATTACACTGAATAGAACAGATATGCAAACAGGGAAAGATTAAGAATGAGCTCTCAAAACTGGATACTCTCATAAAAAAACAACCTTCCACACAAACTTCCTCGTGGCTGGACTTTACTAAAACTAGACAAGCCATTTATAACACAAACTTTGCTTCTCTACAAAAGAAAAAGGACACGAAACTTTCTAAACTACTACATGCCACAAGGGGCCACAGCAATGGTTCCCTCAACCCACCCAGCAATATTGTTAACCTGTCCAACTATACTCTCAGCCCAGCAGAAGAAGCTGTCCTATCTCGGGGCCTCTCCTTCTGCCCCTCCACTCCCACGAACATGATACAGTTCTGTGGTGACCTAGAATCCTATTTTCGACGTCTCCGACTCAAGGAATATTTCCAACACTCCTCTGAATAACATACTAATCCACAGAGACCTTCCTACCAACACTACAAAAAGAAGGATTCTAGGTGGACTCCTCCTGAAGGCCGAGACAGCAGACTGGACTTCTACGTAGAGTGCTTCCGCCGACGTGCACGGGCTGAAATTGTGGAAAAGCAGCATCACTTGCTCCACAACCTCAGCCGTGCAGAACACAATGCCATCCACAGCCTCAGAAACAACTCTGACATAATAATCAAAAAGGCTGACAAAAGGAGGTGCTGTTGTCATCATGAATAGGTCGGACTATGAACAAGAGGCTACTCGGCAGCTCTCCAACATCACTTTCTACAAGCCATTACCCTCTGATCCCACTGAGGGTTACCAAAAGAAACTACAGAATTTGCTCAAGAAACTCCCTGAAAAAGCACAAGATCAAATCCGCACAGACACACCCCTGAAACCCCGACCTGGGATATTCTATCTACTACCCAAGATCCATAAACCTGGAAATCCTGGGTGCCCCATCATCTCAGGCATTGGCACCCTGACAGCAGGATTGTCTGGCTATGTAGACTCCCTCCTCAGGCCCTACGCTACCAGCACTCCCAGCTGTCTTCGAGACACCACTAACTTCCTAAGGAAACTACAATCCATCGGTGATCTTCCTGAAAATACCATCCTGGCCACTATGGATGTAGAAGCCCTCTACACCAACATTCCACACAAAGATGGACTACAAGCCGTCAGGAACACTATCCCCAATAATGTCACGGCAAACCTGGTGGCTGAACTTTGTGACTTTGTCCTCACCCATAACTATTTCACATTTGGAGACAATGTATACCTTCAAATCAGCAGCACTGCTATGGGTACCCGCATGGCCCCACAGTATGCCAACATTTTTATGGCTGACTTAGAACAACGCTTCCTCAGCTCTCATCCCCTAACGTTCCTACTCTACTTGCGCTATATTGATGACATCTTCATCATCTGGACCCATGGAAAAGAAGCCCTTGAGGAATTCCACCATGATTTCAACAATTTCCATCCCACCATCAACCTCAGCCTGGACCAGTCCACACAAGAGATCCACTTCCTGGACACTACGGTGCTAATAAGCGATGGTCACATAAACACCACCCTATACCAGAAACCTACTGAACGCTATTCCTACCTACATGCCTCAGCTTTCACCCAGACCACACCACATGATCCATTGTCTACAGCCAAGCTCTATGATACAACTGCATTTGCTCCAACCCCTCAGACAGAGACAAACACCTATAAGATCTCTATCAAGCATTCTTACAACTACAGTACCCACTTGCTGAAGTAAAGAAACAGATTGACAGAGCCAGAAGAGTACCCAGAAGTCACCTACTACAGGACAGGCCTAATAAAGAAAATAACAGAACACCACTAGCCGTCACTTTCAGCCCCCAACTAAAACCTCTCCAACGCATTATCAAGGATCTACAACCTATCCTGAAGGACGACCCATCACTCTCACAAATCTGGGGAGACAGGCCAGTCCTTGCCTACAGACAGCCCCCCAACCTGAAGCAAATACTCACCAGTAACTATATACCACACAACAGAACCACTAACCCAGGAACCTATCCTTGCAACAAAGCCCGTTGCCAACTGTGCCCACATATCTATTCAGGGGACACCATCACAGGGCCTAATAACATCAGCCACACTATCAGAGGCTCGTTCACCTGCACATCTACCGATGTGATATATGCCATCATGTGCAAGCAATGCCCCTCTGCCATGTACATTGGTCAAACTGGACAGTCTCTACGTAAAAGAATCAATGAACACAAATCAGACGTCAAGAATTATAACATTCATAAACCAGTCGGAGAACACTTCAATCTCTCTGGTCACGCAATTACAGACATGAAAGTTGCGATATTACAACAGAAAAACTTCAAAACCAGACTCCAGCGAGAGACTGCTGAATTGGAATTCATTTGCAAATTGGATACAATTAACTTAGGCTTGAATAGAGACTGGGAGTGGCTAAGTCATTATGCAAGGTAACCAATTTCCCCTTGCTTTTTCCTCCCCCCCAGACCCCCTCCACCCTGTTCCTCAGACATTCTTGTTAAACCCTGGATTTATGCTGGAAATGGCCCACCTTGATTATCATACACATTGTAAGGAGAGTGATCACTTTAGATAAGCCATTACCAGCAGGAGAGTGGAGTGGGGGGAGAGAAAATCTTTTGAAGTGAAAAACACCCATTTTTTCATGGTCTGTGTGTATAAAAACATCCTCACTGCATTTTCCACTTTTATGCATCTGATGAAGTGAGCTGTAGCTCATGAAAGCTTATGCTCAAATAAATTAGTTAGTCTCTAAGGTGCCACAAGTATTCCTTTTCTTTTTGCGAATACAGACTAACACGGCTGCTACTCTGAGAACAGATATGGACAATTCTTGAGTTTAATTATTGTCTTTATTCTCATAAAGTAAGTGATGCATTATTATTAGTCATTATTATTAGCAGACAACAGCTTCTTGGACAGATTTGGCTATCAATGTAGTCACCTACAGAGTGCTCTCTTGCCTTCAACAATTTTTTTGCCTAAAAATCTGGTAAATAGAACCAGTGACCTTAATTTCTACAAACTGAAAGCCTCATACCCCATATGGCTAGCACACACACACACAAAGAATTTATATCCTGCAAATTCTTGGACAGATAAGCTATGAGAGAAGTATCAAATTTGCTGCTCTTCTGTAATGAGGGATCTATAATAGTGCCAGTCAGTAACCCCATTACAAAAGTCTGTATTATAATTATATTATACTTCAAATTTAGAAAAAAATACATTTTTAAGGCATTTTCCACCCATATGACAGAGAAACTCAGGCCCGTAAGGAGGGAATTAAAGGTTATCTTGTAACTCCTGGTGAATATATATTGTTAAAGCAGATTACAAATTCAAATAAATAATTCTATTAATTTTAAAGGAATGTCTTCCAAAGAAATATGAGCTGGGATGCATTTTCTTCCACATCATAGAATGCTGCTCACTGCGGGTGTTGTCCAAAGTTCCACCCACAAGTTTATTGGTGGCGGACACTTAGTAGCAGCTCTTGAGGGCCAGGCACTTTAATAAAAACTCTCCCTGATTCCTAACATTCCTGTGGTCATTCTTCACTTTTCTTCCAAGCTTTCTCTTGTCCATTTTGAGTGGGAGGATGTTGGCATGTCTCAAATTACTCTTCTCGGGCAATTTTTCTCTACAGTAAGAGTTGTGTCACGTGAGAGCAGATAACAGAGACTGTATATAAAAGGCCCACCTGATTACCCCAACCTGCCAGAGGGAGCTAAAGGAAAGTTAATCTTCATTACATTCTCATCACTGAAATTTCTCCCCATTCATGCTGTCATAGTGCAAAGAGCTACTGGTAGGCAAGTCCCAGCCATAATGCTAGTGTTCTGCCCCAAGCCAAATTCCTCCTCCTCAAATTATGTCCAAATATGAGTGAATTGTGATACAGATGAGATATAAATGAAACAGTTTAAAACACCTAAAGAGAATTATTTAAATTACTTTCCTTCAAAACTCTTCTCTTAGTCTTCCCCCAGTGATACTCCGACATCTTTGAGTGTTGTATACCAGGATCAATTTCAACCATAACCTTTGCTCCCCCCTTGGAGTAATGCACATCGAGTCAGACTGCCTGTCATAGTTCCAGGGCTAGCTGCACCCTGACCCCTGCACCTGTGACCCTCTTTTAATGTACCCTTCAGGTGACTGGCCTCATGATTCTTCCACTCTTAAATGGGGACATGGGTTGACTGCTCCGTGTATACCAACCATTTATCAACCTGTTGGTTTGACTGGGTTTCGGGCACCTGCATTTCAGGAACCTGTGACCAGTGATATCGACCAACAGACTTCTTGAAATACAGCTTTTTTATTAGTGAGTTGGAACAAAGCATTAGAGAAATAAAGATTTTAAAACAACAAACAGCCTATGCTTGTAGTTAGTTTCACTTAATCTTACACATCATTACACACAAAATTAGATCAGCTTTTGTCTTAAGTTACTGGAAGAGAGCAGAATCAACTTATATTCTACTAGCAAGTCCCAATCTTCCCTACCTTGCCTCTTTGGGACTCTCAATCTGCTTCCCCCAGTTTGACCAGCCCTGTTCAGGCTGGTTACCGTTCTCCCCCTGGAGAGCTGGCTAGAGTCATTAAGGCTACTTGCGCTAGCATAGCCTCTTAATGGCCCTTATGTGTAAGCTGTTTGGTGACTATTAGAAAGGGCCTCCTTCCTCTTTTCCTAAGTGGGATACATCCGTAGAGTGAAATATCCATCCCCATTTATTGTACAGACAACCTTTGTACTGCCAGACCAAGAGACAGAATAATCACCCAAGAGTACCCTTGCATTTGTCCCACTGCCTATGATAGTGCACAGTTCAATTTTATAAATGGATACAAAGGTTTTGCACATGGATGATCAGAACACTTTTTAAAGTTAAATGCAAAGCTGGTCTGAGGCCATCAATAGAATATATTTAGATTAAAAACTATAAATACAGTTAAAACAGACTATTTGAAGATTGAGTGTCTTCTTACTCTGAAACATCTTGCTTACTATGGACCCAACTGGCAAAATCCACACTGACTTCAGTGGAACAGGTTTAGGGACAGTGTCCTCAGTCCAGGAATCCATGTTTCCAGTGAAACAGTTGATGCAAAAACAAACACCTAAAGTACAATAGGCAAGCAATCCCCTCAAGTTTTAGTGGACTGTGAAACTGTAGCTCTTAAAGGGAAAACACTGAGTCCTGATCTCAGAATTCAGCATGCAAGTGATTTTCACAGTGCACTGTGAGGGAACTGGAGCTGCTTTGTAAAGAATTCCGAAGACTCTGTGTTGACCAGGTTATTGGTTATATGAATATGTTGGTTTAGTAACAGGGGTGTGAAAAATAAATAGGAAGGGAAACAATGACTCACAATAAGCCAACCTTGGTAAACACTTAAGGGTTGTTAGGAGACCTTGCTGGACTAGAAAAGACCTGGGAACATGAGATCAAAAGGACTATGGGACTCAAGAGAGAGGGAGGCAGCAGTTGGGGAGCTGCTCTGGGAAACCAGACTTACATACAGACATCCACTGGAGTGTCTGAAGAAGCTAGGCTTGCCAACATTATCATCGGGAATGGTAAGCTATCGGTAAGATAGACGTTGGGAGACTGTTTTAAAATCCTTTTTCGCTGACGCTTTGTTCCTACTGTTAAAATAAACAATACATTGGTTCAACAGGACTGTCTCATCACTACACCACTGGTCACAGACTTCTGACCGGAAGAACTGGAGGTGCCAAACCTGGATAAACACGGTTGATGCACAGTGTTGGGAAACTGGGTAATGAATTGTGTTAGTCAAATATACACTAAATACTAAATATACACTAGAGAAATGAATATTATTATAGTATTATAGGAAAATATAAAGAATGTTTTGCTTTTTGTATGTGTTCCTGCTGATGCAGCATTTCAGAAGTTAGCTGAAACATCTTCAGGGTTGTGTTGTGTAAACCATGAAAGCTGGTGTGTGTGTGTGTGTGTGTGTGTATGTATGTGTGTTAGTTGTAAAATCTTGATCTGTGGAAATAGGGTGAAACAGAGTGTCATGAGGGAATTGTTAAACTCAGTTGTGCCCTGAACATGCTAACAAGCACATACCCAAGGCCACCAAAAAACAAAAACAAACAAACAAACAAACTAAAACCTACACAGACCAGTAAGATAGAAACAACTGGAGGGAGCCAGTGGGGTTAAGAACAAAGAATAGATGACAGAAGTAGGCAGATTAAAGTAGGTTTTTAGCAGGATAAGCAAAAATGGATAAGTTTGCATTAGTTATTGGGATTTATGTATAAGAATGTTTTAATTGGGGTTTAGAAAGGACATGTGTAGAGATTAGGTAACTGATTAAACTGAGTCTGCCTGAAGTTGCAGAACAGGAGGTAAAAATAGGTGATTGGTAATAGGAAAGTGGTGAAGAAGACACAGGAAAGAACAGAGATTTGAAAAGAGTCATTTGAAAAGTTTCTTGCCTTATCTGTGTTTGCTTGTACATGTAATTCACAGGTGGTAATACCATTGTCTTAAAACATACAAAATAAAGCCTGAGCCTAAATTGGAGTGGATCTTGTTTGCGGCATGGGTCTTTGAAGTCTTTAAACCATGATTTGACAACTTCAGTAACTCAATCAGAGGTTAGGGGTCTATTACAGGAGTGGCTGGGAGGGAGGGGGTGGTTCTATGGCTTGTAATATGCAGGAGGTCAGACTAGAATCTGATCATTATGGTCCCTTCTGACCTTAAAATCTGATTCTATGAGTCAGCCAACAACAAGGTACTCTAGCCTATGGCCTGGTCTAGGAGGGGGAGAATTGTAGAATTCCATCCCAGGAAAGCCAAAGTTCTGAGGCCTGAAACCTGATGGGGTACATTCAGAGAAACCAGAGGTGCATTGTGACCTTGACATGCATCTTTAAGAAACTGTCATTCCACTCTTTAACCTAATGTTTTTATCTTTATTACAAATTAAATTTTCTTTCAACCAAAGGAGCCAGATTATGCTGCCTTTACTTGTATTGAGTAGCACCTTATTCCACAGTTAGTCCCATTGGAATGCCACTTGGATGGCAGCATCTGGCCCATAGTAATCAGTATTCCTTTTTAAATGCTATGTATTTATGTGTTTTCTTCAGTTACTGACTTTCAAATGTTAACTCTTAATTCAGAATGGTATTTGTATTTAGGGTGACCAGATGTCCCGATTTTGTAGGGACAGTCCCGATTTTTGGGTCTTTTTCCTAAAAAGGCTCCTATTACCCTCTACCCCATCCCGATTTTTCACATTTGCTGTCTGGTCACCCTATCTGTATTATTGAATCTATAAATGGTATTGGAACCAGCTATATTCTAATGTTACTTCTACATCAGACTGGAAATCAGAAAGATCAGTTGAATTAAACATTGACTTATGAAGTGTTGTGTCTTCACTAATGCAAATTAGCCTACTATTTATTGAGCGCTGCTAAGAGATTATATTATGAATATATATAAAAACAGATTCCAGCCAAGAACAGTCTATAGATGAATTCTAGATGACAAAGGGTCCTTGCTGTTTGAAACACCTTTAACAATACTTTGTACCTTGAATGCAGATAACCAGAGAGTTGCCGTGTTAAGGTATATTTACAATATATATATTTGTTTAAACAAAGGGGCTGTGTGAGACGCTCTAGACAGATCAAGAAGTGTTGTCTTTGATATAACCCTTATCCAGAAAACCATACCAGAGACACAGATTTGGCAATAAAGCATCCCCTGTACTGGGCTTGGGAAGAAACCAAACTGATTACAAAGAAATTCTCATATAGTTCATGTTAAAACATTTTGTGAACAAATTAGAAACAATCTAATATTGTCTTTACCTGAAAACAATGTAGTTCAAAAAACATAGGAGTTTGAAGTATGCCCAAAAAAATTCTATTTGGTTGTGGGAACAAAATCTGCTCCATACACCACAAATCTGTTGAACAGATCAAAGCCTTTTTGAACAGGAGCTGCTGGAAAAAAATGATGCATACCAGTTGAAGTCAGCACTTTTATTATTCTGTTTCTAAATCATCTCAACATACCCAGACTGGTGAGTCGTAATTTCTCAGCCTCTCTCAGAATTATGTGTTTAATTTTGGCTAAATGCACAAGATCAGCAGAGATGCATGGTTATATGATTTAAAAGTGCTCAATTGTTTTGGGAGGGATACATCTATTATTAAAAGAAGAAAGTTGGAGAACAGCTAGTTCAAAAGGACATCAAGAGAATTTGTTTGCAATGTTGTTGTAGCTGTGTTAGTCCCAGGATATGACAGAGACAAAGTAAGGAAGGTAACATTTTTATTGGACCACCTTTTGTTGGTGAAAGGTACAAGCTTTTCAACTACACAGATGACCTGAAGAAGAACTCTGTATAGTTTGAAGGCTTGTACAAAGAAATGATGTTGGTCCAAGAAATAATGTTCGCTTACCTTCCTTGTCTCTATCAAGAGAGTTTGAAATTAGAGGGCAACAAATTAGTTTGAATAAAATAAGAAGCAACTTGAACTATCACCCAAACCTCTATAAAAGTTTCAGTTTGAGTTCAGTTAATGTTTGAACAAATGTTGAATTTTTCATTCTGTTTTTGTGCCCCTTTCCAGTTTAAGGTTCTGGCTGGCACAAGAAGCTGTAGTGATCAAATACTCAGAGAGGATGTACTAATGCAGTGGCTCTGTAAATTTCCAGACTACTGTACCTCTTTCAGGAGTCTGATTTGTCTTGCATACCCCAAATTTCATCTCACTTAAAAACTACTTGCTTACAAAATCAGACATAAAATACAAAAATGTCACAGCACACTATTACTGAAAAATTGCTTATTTCTCATTTTAGCATATAATTATAAAATAAATGAACTGGAAATATAAATATTGTACTTATATTTCAGTGTATAGTATAAAGCGCAAAATAAGTCATTGTCTGTATGAAATTTTAGTTTGTACTGACTTTGCTAGTGCTTTTTATGTAGCCTGTTGTAAAACTAGGAAAATATCTACATGAGTTGATATACCCCCGGAAGACCTCTAAGTAACCCCAGGATTACATGTACCCCTGTTTGAGACCCACTGTTGTAATGGCATAGTAGTTCTAACTCAACTGGAATAAGGAAGTAAAGGAAATCTCACAAGAAAGCCTCTTTCCAGCTTAGGTATATTGATTTAAGAGGTTTTGATAGTTTGAAAAAGCATCTGAACTTCTGAGTGCTTCTCTGAAGTGAACCTTTGGAAGCTTTGGTCTGAAGTAAATCAGATGAAATTCAAGAAAGACAAATGTAAAGTACTCCACTTAGGAAAGAACAATCAGTTGCACACATACAAAATGGGAAATGACTGCCTAGGAAGGAGTACTGTGGAAAGGGATCTGGGGGTCATAGTGGACCACAAGCTAAATATGCGTCAACAGTGTAACACTCTTGCAAAAAAAAAAAAAAAAAAAGCAAACGTTATTCTGGGATGTATTAGCAGGAGCGTTGTAAGCAACAGACGAGAAGTAATTATTCCACTCTACTCTGCGCTTATTAGGCCTCAGCTAGAGAATTATGTCCAGTTCTGGGCCCCACATTTCAGGAAAGATGTGGACAAATTGGAGAAAGTCCAGAGAAGAGCAACAAAAATGATAAAAGGTCTAGAAAACATGACCTATGAGGGAAGATTGAAAAAATTGGGCTTGTTTAGTCTGGAAAAGAGAAGACTGAGAGGGGACATGATAACAGTTTTCAAGTACATAAAAGGCTGTTACAAGGAGGAGGGAGAACAATTGTTCTTCTTAACCTCTGAGGATAGGAAAAGAAGCAATGGGCTTAAATTGCAGCAAGGGAGGTTTAGGTTGGACATTAGGGAAAAACTTCCTGTCAGGGTGGTTGAGCACTGGAATAAATTGCCTACGGAGGTTGTGGAATCTCCATCATTGGAAATTTTTAAGCTCAGATTAGACCAGTGGTTCCCAAACTTGTTCCACTGCTTGTGCAGGGAAAGCCCCTGGCGGGCTGGGCCGGTTTGTTTATCTGCCGTGTCTGCAGGTTTGGACGATTGTGGCTCCCAGTGGCCGCGGTTCGCTGCTCCAGGCCAATGGGAGCCGCTGGAAGCGGTGCGGGCCGAGGGATGTACTGGCCACCGCTTCCAGCAGCTCCCATTGGCCTGGAGCAGCGAACTGCGGCCACTGGGAGCCACGATCGACCGCACCTGCGGATGTGGCAGGTAAACAAACTGGCCTGGCCTGCCACAGACTTTCCCTGCACAAGCGGCAGAACAAGTTTGGGAACCACTGGGTTAGACAAACACCTGTCAGGGATGGTCTAGATCAGGGGTGGGCAATGGGGAACTGCAGCCAATGGGAGCTTTGGGGGAGATCTCCCCCAAAACTTTTGACATGGTCTTCCACAGTATTCTTGCCAGCAAGTTAAAGTAGTATGGGCTGGATGAATGGACTATAAGGTAGATAGAAAGCTGGCTAGATCGTTGGGCTCAACAGGTAGTGATCAATGGCTCCATGTCTAGTTGGCAGCTGGTATCAAGCGGAGTGCCCCAAGGGTCGGTCCTGAGGCCAGTTTTGTTCAATATCTTCATTAATGATCTGGAGGATGGCATGGATTGCACCCTCAGCAAGTTTGCAGATGACACTAAACTGGGAGGAGAGGTAGATACGCTCGAGGGTAGGGATAGGATACAGAGGGACCTAGACAAATTAGAGGATTGGGCCAAAAGAAATCTGATGAGGTTCAAGAAGAACAAGTGCAGAGTCCTGCACTTAGGACGAAAGAATCCCTTGCAGCGCTACAGACTAGGGACCGAATGGCTAGGCAGCAGTTCTGCAGAAAAGGACCTAGGGGTTACAGTGGACGAGAAGCTGGATATGAGTCAACAGTGTGCCCTTGTTGCCAAGAAGGCCAATGGCATTTTGCGCTGTATATGTAGGGGCATTGCCAGCAGATCAAGGGACGTGATCGTTCTCCTCTATTCGACATTGGTGAGGCCTCATCTGGAGTAGTGTGTCCAGTTTTGGGCCCCACACTACAAGAAGGATGTGAAAAAATTGGAAAGCATCCAGCGGAGGGCAACAAAAATGATTAGGTGACCGGAACACATGACTTATGAGGAGCGGTTGAGGGAACTGGGATTGTTTAGTCTACGGAAGAGAAGAATGAGGGGGGATTTGATAGCTGCTTTCAACTACCTGAAAGGGGGTTCCAAAGAGGATGGATCTAGACTGTTCTCAGTGGTAGCAGATGACAGAACAAGGAGTAATGGTCTCAAGTTGCAGAGGGGAAGGTTTAGGTTGGATATTAGGAAAAACTTTCACTAGGCAGGTGGTGAAGCACTGAAATGCGTTACCTAGTGAGGTGGTGGATTCTCCTTCCTTTGAAGTTTTTAAGATCAGGCTTGAGAAAGCCCTGGCTGGGATGATTTAGTTGGGGATTGGCCCTGCTTTGAGCAGGGGGTTGGACTAGATGACCTCCTGAGGTCCCTTCCAACCCTGATAGTCTATGATTCTATATCTGGAGGCGTGGCAAGGGCGAGCGCAGCGCGCGGACCCCTGTGCCCCCCTCTTCCCCAGGGGCCAAGCAGGGACGTGGTGCCGGCCGTTTCCTGGAGCAGCACTGCATGGGGCCAGAGCAGGCAGGCAGGGAGCCTGCTCTGGCCCCGGTGTGCGCTGCTGCCACCCCTGAGCCGCTTTAGGCAAGCAGCACCGGGCCGGAGCCCGAACCCCTCCTTGCACTCCACCCCCCAACTCCCTGCCCTAAGCCCCCTGCCTGCACCTCGCACCCCCATGCACCCCAACCCCCTGCCCTGAGCCCCTGCCACACCCCGTACCCCTCCTGCACTCAACCCCCTTCCCTGAGCCCCCTCATACATCCCGCACCCCTCTTCTGCCCCATTCCTTGCCTTGAGCCTGTTCCTGCACACCGCACCCCATCCCACATCCCGTACTCCATCCCACACCCCAACCCCCTGCCCCAGCCCTGCATACAATTTCTACACCCAGATGTGGCCCTCAGCCCAGAAAGTTTGCTCACCCCGGTCTAGATAATACTTAGTCCTGCCATGAGTTTAAGGGACTGGACTAGATGACCTCTCGAGGTCCCTTCCAGTCCTAGGATTATAAACATGAAATCTACAAAAATGGGATATTTATCCTCTATACCATACTTAATCTATCTGTGTATTCTTAATATACTCATTTCATATTCTCTATGCACCAGTTTGGCCAGAATACTTATTCTGGTGAAAAGTCCCATAGATTGTAATGTGATATACAAACTCCACACTGAGCCCAAAGGGGTTAAAAGGCAATACTGGGCCCAGGTAGCACCACCCCTCCAGGCCTTCTGAGCATATGACTACTGGAGGAGTGGGTAAAAAGGAGCTCAGAAGCCCAGACTATTGGTCGTGGGCAGGCTATAGGAGAGACTAATCCTCCAGGAAGCCAGATTGAAGGTTGAGCCTAAGATGGGACCATAAAGAGGGTAAGGCCCACAGGCAATGCCTTCTCAAACCACCAACCACTTTAAGAACCAGCAGGTCCTGCAGAGCCCTGCTCATTTGGACTCCTTTTGTTAAGCGATTGATTGTTTGGACTATAGGGGCAACATCCCAACCTGAAGGGACTTATAGGTAGGAAGTAGCCCAGGGCAGCAGACAGACACTACTGCTTATGTCAATATAACTTATGTTGCTCAGGGGTATGAAAAAGTCATCCCCCTGACTGACACAAGTTACACCGACCTAAGCACCCGTGTGGACAGTGCTACCCCGGCAGGCAAGCATCTCCCACTGACATAGCTACCGCCTCTCGTGGAGGTGGAGTAATTATGCCCATGGGAGAGCTCTCTCCCGTCAGCATAGAGTGCCTTTACCAGACTCACTACAATGCCGCAGCTGAATCAGTGCAGCTGCGCTGACGTAGTGCTTCTAGTGTACACTAGCCCTTAGGCTGTCTGCAGGGAGACCCTGCTGGTGTTGCTCACACAGGCCCTGGTGGAGAGGGAGGGCCCAGGTCCCACGACCACACCCCCTTAAGGGTGAGACCCAGAGGCAAGTGGAGGCCAGAAGATTTATGGCTGATTGATGGACAAGAACCAGGCACCTCTACCACCTTGACAGAGGGGCAAGGGGCCAGAGGTTAGGTGCACTAACTGCTAGGCCACCCAGTCCTCTGAGCATCCTATCACAGCTTGGCTTTATATCTTATCACAGGACAGCATCTGTAGTGGTAGTGGATCCTCTAACATCACACTGGAGCATTGGATCAGTCCTAGCTCAGAAGGAAAAGTGTTCTTTATTGAATTACCAAGATCACTTCATTTAGAAACTAGGTGTTGTTTGGGCTTCTCCCAGCTGTGATGAATTGGGAACATGCCTGTACAATTTATGAATGCTCTGTCAGATGATGAACGGTACATGTCTCTGTCCAGTTGCACACTCCATTATGAATGTGCAGCCTTTTGCCTTCTCTGTGGTCTGTTTGCTTCTATGTTGGGTTGAAAATTCCAAAGGCTGGTGGCGAAAGAACAATAGAAGGTAGCTGACTGTTAAGTACCCACTTGTGTGAAATCTATTCACTCTAGCTAAAGAGATTGATCCCTGACCAAAAAAATTGGTTTAGTGGGGGGAACTCACTTTTTGTCACAACAAGGATGTGGGCGGTCTGACTTGTGGTCAGAGCAAGAGTCAGGCTGGGCAAGATACCAGGGGATTATCATTTGAGATAGTGCCGGAGGGCAGACTGAGAATCAGGTGTGACGCGGCAGGCAGGGGCAGGTTACCAAGAAATCAGAGTCCAGTTCAGGCCAGAGGGCAGAGCACGATTCAGTTGGTAGGCTGGGTCAGGATACCACAAGGTCAGAGTCAAGGAGCAGGAAGTACAAGGGAGGCAGTCCTAAGTAGGACTAACAACTGTTAGTTTTTAATAGTATAGATGGGATCAAACAAAGTATGTGTGGGGGCAAGGGGGGGAGAAGGAGGGCTAAGTGGCATATGGTAGGGTAAATGATGACCCCTGAACAGTGCAAGCAAATAGCCAAGGACTCTCTTCTCTGGATAAGGCCTCTGGGAGATAGATACTTAGCAATTCAAAGATCAATATAAACATTAACTAATGAATAGCAAAGGAGAGCTCATGTTCACTCATTCATGCTTCGATAATTGTAAGCTATGTTCATACAATGCTTCTTGATCAGTGGGACTTAGCTCTACTCCAGCAGAAATCCTGACTCTACCTATATAATTTTAATATCAATGCCAGTTGATATATTAATACTTTCTTTTGCTATGAATGTGTCTGCCCTCCAGCTGATTAAAGAGTTGTGTAGCTCCAAATTCTGGTTGTAAATCTTTGTTTACATTTCATGGGGAAAAAAGGGGCTAAATTTATTTTGTACTCACAAGTTTGGTTTCTCAGTTATGAAAATGGAATCCTGCCTACTTGATATAAGACTGACTTGCATACTGATTTGTGTGTGTGCATGTAATGGGCATACACTCTATGATCCGATTCCTAGTCTAAAGGCGGGGAAAGCTAAATTTATGTTTCATGTCTGTAAGGCGTTTTAAAGTAAATCGGGCCCTTTGGGTCTAATATAATTTGCGTAAGAATCCTGTTGATGATTAGAATAGTTATTTAAGAGTTTTGGTAACAGTCTGTTACATGGAATCCATGGGAAGATTCCAATAGCAGTATGTTAGCTTTCCCCTGTCAAATTCAGGTTACAGACCGCTCACAGATGTTGTAAATAGACATCAATACTAAAAGCGAATATTACATAAATGAAAATCATAAGTGTACTCAAACTGCCAACTCAGAAATTTTGTTTAAAAACATCTGTCACATAAAAGCAAACATTGAAGGCCATTATATTTACAACAATTGTTTTTATTTTTGATATGTGCTACATTTGTCCTTTCTATTATTTACTTTGATTTTTTTTAAAGTATTTACTTTAACAATATTTATGTCCATGTTTATATAAATTATGTAAATATAAATAATAAGGTCTTCTAATCCAAATAAATAAAAAAATCACAACCATAATTGGAGTTCTAATAAGTACTTGGAGAATAAGCCTGTAAAAGTTAACTGACCTTTCTACACTGAGTTCTCAAAAAATGTTATTTGGTATCATAAAGGCAAGTATTAAAATTGATGCCTGATCATTTAAATCTGCTAGGTGCTTATTTCATCTTGTTTGGTATTTCCATCTGAAAAATTAATGTCAAGTTTTGTTAATGTCATAAATCTTATTCTGGACATTCCTATTGCAATATTTTTAATGCAGCTGTTCTAATACTGCAAGGTGCTCACCCCTCCACCGCCTCAGTTCCACTGACATCAAAGGTATCTGAGGCAAACAGCACATTTCAAGAGGTGCTTAGCACTTTTACTACAGGGCTAGCACTCTGGAACGGATTAAGGAAATACTACTTATTCCAGAAAGCAGTTAAGCATGAATTTAAAGTCAAGCACATGCTCAACTCCTGTTGAAGTTAGTGGGACTTAAGCACATACTTAAGAAATTTCTTGAATCAAGGCCTCTGGGAGCAGAGTGTAAATTACCAGAGTTGAAAAATGGCTGGAGCCCCCCGACTTATATTTTATTTAGCATCAGCAGTACACTTGACACTGTACAAATGTATATTAATATACAGTCCCCATTCTGAGGAATTTGCAGATCAGTTCAGACCCAGACAATAGTGTCTAGACATAAATAATACACTGGCTTCTGGTGTGACTCAAAGCAGAGCTGCTCTCATGGAGAGATGAGTAATATGCTTAATAGTACGTGATTATGCAATCAGGCTCTTACACTGCAAGCTCTTCAAGGCTTTTTTATTTGCTCTGTAAAGAGTCATCAACACCCACTGGGCTGTAAAACATGGTATTATAGAATAATTTGTTTAAAAAAATCTTTAAAACTTTCTGAGCATCCTCTGCACTACAGAATAAGGTCCAAAACTACTAAATACACAGAACAAGATTAAATAAGCAGTAATTAAGCTCAGATAAAAAGCATAAACAGAGTCAAGGTGCCATGTAAAAGGGCTGCTGAAATGAAAGGCTTAAAACCTGATTTATAGATTAGTTCCATGACCCACCTCGGGTGAAGAGGGATTAGATATCATAACCCTGATGCCAAAGAAGAAAATGTAAGAATATGCTTTCTGTACTTGTAAACTGCAGGCTCTAAACAACTCTATTTCCCTTAAAGCTCAGAGAGCGTGTACAAGAATCCAAATACTCAGAAATGTTTATGCATTGAAGGCTTGAGCCAGCTTCTCCTGAAAATCAGCAGAAGTCTTTGTTGACTTCACTGGGATCAGGCCCTCAATGGGACTTCAATAGGGGCTGGATCAGGCTGTATATTACTCACTCAGACACTTCAGTTTCCTTGTAATCTGTAGCATGCTAGCTTCGTTCTTAACTGTTGGGCTACAGTTTTTTCGGTCATCCTGGCCCCTCATGTAGACTGTACAGTACTCTGTATTCTTGAATTCGTTACGTTTTAAAGTGTTGAAAATAATTATCTGTTGGAACCACTGTTTGCCTCATGCTTTGATTTCACATACGCAAGTATAAATCTACTGTAAAATATTTCTTGGATGGCAAGAGGTAGAAACAATATTGCAAACTGACAGTATCTCAAAAAGCAGAGGAAATCACATTCATTAAGATCAAATTCTCTCCCCTATTTACATGACAATAAGAGGTATGGGAGTGCCTTACTAGAGAGGAGCAAAATTTTTTGGCGGAAATGTTTTGCAATAAAAAAATTCAGATCAGCTGAAACATTTCATGTATTTGCGTCAATTTCCACAAATTGTTTTGGTTAAAAACAAAAAAAACAAAATTGGAGAAAAATCAGAACATTTCTATTTTTCAATTCAATAGGACTTTTTAATAAAACTGAAGTAAATTTCTAAATGAAAACATTTTAAAAAGCTTAAACAAAAAGATTCGTTTCAGGTCAAATAAAACATTGTTTGACCTAAATTAATTTTTTACTCCCCCTACTTTCCCCGGTATAGGCAGCGAAGGTTGTCAACTTTCTGATTGCAGAGAACTGAACACCTTTGCCCTGCCCCCTTCCCCAAGAGCCTGCCCCTACTCCACGGCCCCATCCCCGCTCACTCCATCCGCCATCCCTCCATCCCTCACTCTCCCCCACCCTCACACACTTTCACTGGGCTGGGGCAGGGGTATGGGGGGGGTCGTCAAGGCTCCAGCTGGGGGTGTGCACTCCAGGGTGGGGCCAGAAGTGAGGGGTTCAGGGTGCAGGAGGGGGCTCTGGGCTAGGGTGCGTGTGTGGGGGTGCAGGCTCTGGGCAGCGCTTACCTCAGGCAGCTCCCGAAAGCAGCTGGCATGTCCCTGGGCCCCTAGGCGGAGGAGCAGCCAGGTGGCTCTGCGTGCTGCCCCCGTAGCTCTCATTGGCCAGGGTTTCTGACCAATGGGAGCTGTGGAGCCAGTGCTTGAGGTGGAGACAGTGCACGGAGCCTCCCGGGCCGCCCCTGCACCTAGGGGCTGCAGGGACATGCCAGCAGCTTCCGGGAGCTGCACAGAACCAGGGCAGGCAGGGAGCCTGCCTTAGCCCTGCTGTGCTGCTAACCAGACTTTTAATGGCCTGGTCAGCACTGCTGACCAGAGCCGCCAGGGTCCCTTTTTGACCGGGTATTCAGTCGAAAACCGGACACCTGGCACCCCTACAGGCAGCAAACCAAAACACTCAGTTATTCGCACAGCTCTGTTTCTTACCACCATGTAATACAGCTCCACACTAGGCTGACAGATGCCAAGGACAATCAGTTCAAGGTGAAGGATGCAGCATTGTGTCCATACTGAGGAGCAAGGTGTGAAGCTAATTGAGAAGATGGGGAAGTCATGCAGCTGTCCACAACTTCCAGACCCTTTTCTCCCCCCACTGCAGCACTCTGTGGCCTAGAACCATAGGTCTGCAGTAACCACCACACAGTTGCCTCTGGAGTGAGATTGGGGAGTGGATCACATAATTTTAAAGAAACAAGTTACCACCTCAGAGTGAGAGATGGGAGTCAACGAAAGAGCCCCCATCTTTGATTTCCCTGGGGAAGGATCTTCAACTCAGTGGAGCTCTGTGTTCTTTTCCATATGACAGCTCCATTGCAGGGATGGAATCTGCGAGTGCTGCATTAGTGGCTGCCTTAGCCCCATAGATTGTAAACTCCTTGGGCCAAGGACTATGTTTATAACTTGTTCTGAAAAGTGCTTGGAACACAGTTGGTGCCACATAAATGATATGATTGAGGTTTTAATGTCACAAAAGTTGGGGTTCCCTTAGCAACCTTTAAGTCTGCCTTCATGTATTTTGATAGACTGTTACCAGTAAAGATGGCGGCCGGCAGGGGGGGCGGGAGCATGTCCTCCATTGAATACCCCAAAAAAATAAAGAAACACCTGAAAGCTTTTGGCATATTTAAACTTGCAGCCTTATTCCTTTTTAATTTTCCTTGGATAATCAATTAAATGTTTAACAAAATTAACATTTAAAGTGTCATAATTTGGCATCAGAGTTAACACTAATTAAAAAGGGGCACTTCTCAATCCTTTTATGGCCTGATCCTGTAAGTGCTTCACCCATGGAATTCAGTGAGAGATCTGTACACATACAGCTTGCAGGATCAAGCCTCCAGTGCAGTTATTTCAATGGATGTGGCTCCTAGCAACACAAGGGCAAGTCTAGATCTATATTGTGAAGGTTATCTTCAAACTAGCTAAAATTCTAGGGCCAGAGCCTCTGCTGGTTCAAGTCAGTACAGCTCTAAGCAGTTATGCCAATTCACAACAGCTGAGGAACTGGCCCCAAGTTTTTAAAATGAAGGTTTAGCATCTTCCCATAGAAGATGGATATTCCTCTCTCTCCAGAATCTAAATTCCTGGATTTTATACAATTTCCATGTCCCTTAATATAAGCAACTGCAACAGGGGTTTTGAATGGCACTGCCATTCTTATCCTTTATGTTCCTTCTGTGATGCTTTTAGAAGTTTTATTATAAATAGGACTTACAGCTTTTAGTATGAAAAATAAATGCCCAAAAGACAGATGCTAGTTTTCCAGCAGTGAATTACAGCACCAAAGAGAATGAGTGACAGAATGAAATTCTATATCTTATGTTTTGTTCCCCAGCTTTGGGGGACACCTAGGTGCATTCCCTACTTGCAGAAATTTGAGAAGACAAGTAAAAAGTTTCATTTATCAGCATCCAAATCTTTAAAGTGTGACTAACACCATTAGGTTTCAGAGTAGCAGCCGTGTTAGTCTGTATTCTCAAAAAGAAAAGGAGGACTTGTGGCACCTTAGAGACAAATTTATTTGAGCATAAGCTTTCGTGAGCTAGCTGTAGCTCACAAAAGCTTATGCTCAAATAAATTTGTTAGTCTCTAAGGTGCCACAAGGCCTCCTTTTCTTTTTGCTAACACCTTTAGGAAAACTATTGTGAACTCCTTCAAGAATATGAAGTTTTATATGCAGTTCATTTCAGTATTAATGAAAGTGACCTTTTAAAAAACATAACATTTATATGCTATCATTATGCATCTGTTCCCATATAGAACTAGATTAAAGTTCACATTGCATACACATTCTGTCTCATATTCCACTGAGAATAGTTTAGGCTCTGTTCTGTGCTCATTTACATGCGGTCATTCGGGCTTTTCCTTAGTAAGTCATCAATGGATGGTAAGTGCAGTGCAGAATTTGGCCCCATCACTTCAATTTCTATGGTGTGTTCTCATGCAAACACATCTCAAGATGTTTAGCAAATGATCCATAATTCATTACAGCCTTGCGACTCATGCTAAGTAAGGGAATAGAAAAGAACCTTTCATTCTCATTTCAGATTGAAGTAGCCTGATATTTAAGGGTGTGAAATTCTAAAGCAGGTGCTAATAGTCATCCAGTATAGCATATCTACATAGTGATGATCTCTGTGAAGATATAAGTAGATTTATAAATTGGAAAGATGTGGTAGTTTTTAAACAGAGTATGCAAGGTTTTATAGGCTGAGATGACCACCTTAAAGCTAGAGCTGGTTAAAAAATCATTCAGATGGAAAATTTCCAAATAGAAAATGTAGTTTCCACAAAATTGAAATTTTTGGAGGTAAAATTTTGATTTTTGCCAAAAAGTTATGATTTTTCCATTAGGAACATTAAAATGAACTATTATATTTCAGATAATTTACTTTAGAATCAGTTCAACAGAATATTAAAAACTGTATTTTCCTATCCTGGTGGTATATTGCCTGATGGAAGTTGTAGTTCTGTGATTTCATATAGACCAAACAGTGGGATGCATCATGGGAGTCATGTGAATCAAAGCATTATGGGAGATGTAGTCCAGCCAGGGAGCCTGGTTGATAGGGTAAAATGGGTGTACCAGGCTTTTGAACTACAACTCACAATGCACCGCCATAAGAAAATGCAATTTAATGTAGAAATTACTCAAAACAAGGCATTTTGGGTCATGTCAGCAAATCAAAACTGATTATTTGGATTTCAGGAGTGTTGGAATGTTTAATTTTGATTGAAAATGTTGAAAGTTTTGTTTAGCTATTTCCAAACAAACTTTTTGGACTTTCCATTCTGTAGAAAATTTTGAAATTTAGGTGTTTTATCCCATTCTGGGAGGAAAACAAAGGTTAAAATTTTCCCACAGGATGGAAATTCTGAATCTCACACAGCTCTGCCTAAATGTAATATCTAATATTCCTTGGATATTAGGAAAAACTTTTTGACTAGGAGGGTGGCGAAGCACTGGAATGCGTTACCTAGGGAGGTGGTGGAATCTCCTTCCTTCAGGGTTTTTAAGGTCAGGCTTGAAAAAGCCCTGGCTGGGATGATTTAGTTGGGGATTGGTCCTGCTTTGAGCAAGGGGTTGGACTAGATGACCTCCTGAGGTCCCTCCCAACCCTAATATTTTAGAATTATATGATATTGAATGCTTATAATGTTGATATTAAGCTATAAAAGTTGTATCCCTGCATTGGTTCTAAATGCCTTTTGTAACCGATCTGCCAGGTAGCAGTGGTGGTCAAGTGGGGTGTTGGGGGCAGCTCTAGTCCATCAAAGCCTGCACCACCAGGTGCTGGTCTGACTGGTGGCTAACCAGTCTGGTTTCACAAAGTCAGCTCCTCCTCCTCAGCTATTGCTCAGTCTGGTCTTCTAAAATCTCCTTCTCCAGCACCAGCAATCTAGTTGCACAAAGTCAGTTTTAACTTTACCATGAGATAAGTCTACGAAGACATGTGCTCTATATAGGGCTCAGAACCTCTATATGGGAAATCCAGAGTAAAGCAGGACCCTAAACAGAACCCCAGTCTCTTGGAGATCATCCCCAGGTCCCTTTGTTGTTTGGGGTCCTTACCTACTTAGGTTGCATACCCATCATCTCAGGGTGACCAACTTCCTACAGGGCATATCTTACGCAATTGATATGCCCCTTCACAAATACTGTTACATTAAGAAGCTATTATCAGTCAGAAAATCAGAATGAACAAAATTGCCAAATAATGCAACACTACACACTATATGGCTACAGGCAAGCAAAATTATAATGATAAATTATGTAAATGAATTCTACCAGCTGCCAAGCTTTCCCCTTTCTCTTACAGAGAGAAGCAGAGAGTTCTGTTCTTCTAAACTTTCTAGCCCCTCTAACTTTTACTGCAATCAAGGGTCATTCATTGCCTCAGAGGAGTGAGGGAAATAGCTCCTTCAAGAAGGGACTGTTAATTCATTGTAATAGATCCAGAGAGCCCATCAGAACTGTAAAGGTGTGAATGAAAACCTTACCATCCAGGTAAATGGATCACGTTAGGGGACTGTGTTAAAAAACCCCAATATTCCCCTAATTATGTTCTAATATGTTTAAGACTTGGCTGTGTGGAAAGGACCAACCATTCCTATAGGTTATGGAACCATGTTACCACATAGTGTAGATTGGTCCTTTTCAGGTATGTTACTTCGATAATGATAAGTTATGTTTTGACAATCTTTTTCTTTTAAAAAAAAAAGTCAGCATCCTTTGGTCATGGACATTGATAAATGAAGTTGTTACTATTAATGTTTTATTATGGTTAACTGTTTCACTGAACGTTTCTACAAATCCAAAATTTAAGATGAGTTAGGTCAAATAGCAGAGACCCAGCAAAAGGACATTTAAATTTGGACTAGCTCGCTTATAAATTAGTGTCCCATTACTATATTAACATTAAAAGCCATATTGATGGAACAAGTGCCATGAAATGGTCTTAAAAAACATTTGAGAGGCAGTTTTGTAAGGGATTCTGTCCTTCAAAAAATCCCACAGGTCTTTTTTTTTTTTTTTTTTTTTAAATATTCAGGCACATAAACCCAGCCTTTTCACATCAGTCTTAAATAGTCTGACCACTAGTCTTAAGTAGTTTGAGCACCAGTCTTCCATACACCACCCACTTGAGAAGTACTGTATAAGAGGAGCCAATATCATGTCTGTGAAGGTTTGTGTTCCATGTATTCTTGGTGGACTACAGATTTAGGCCTTATTCCTGCAACCTGAAAATTTACACATGCACAAAACCCTGCTGACAATAATGGCACTCCACACAGGCTCAGGGGTCTACAGGATCAGTTCCATAGACTGTACAGGGATCTATTCTAAAACCCAGCTAGACCTTTTCATTGATAGGCTTGTACAAAAGAACTCTATTCTAGGGACTTCATTCTGTCCTTCTGAAGAGCAAGAGTACAAACTTCAATAATTCCAGCAAATCTGAGGAAGGCCCTGTCTCAAACGCAAACCATCCAGTTTATCAGTGGATGTTAATCTGAGTTGCTGCCTAGTAATGTTCTTCCGTGATTCAGCCTGAGGGCTGCGCCATGTTTATAACTGGGTTAAAAGATGCATAGTACCACCAGGCAGAGAATTCAATGCTCTCTCAGGGACTGATGAGATAGGGATTTGGATGAAAGTGAACTGGCTGCAATGACATTGTCCTAAAATGAGAAACTGAAAAGCCTGAGCATTTCTTCTTGGCTGATCCTATTCCCCCCTCATGTCCCTAATGTGGATTCTTTCTGCCATTTAAAAAATAATATTCCTTCCTTTGATTTAATTTGGACCATGATGGGCCAAAGAATTCAAGGACTGTCTTTTTGGAGCCTCGCTAGAGAGGGCCACTCTTACTACACTTCCTGTGAGTATGATGCTGAAAAGACTACAACTGCAGGGTCTGTGGTCCACCAACAACCATGGCACCAATAAAAATCCGGAGATTATGGAAGCAAGCCTGAGGTTAGGCAGGTTTGTCTGCAATGGAACCTAGAAAAAATGAAAACCAGGCCTGTCAGTCTGGAGAAGAATTTAAAAGATCAGGAGCTATCTATCCAATTTGTCTGGTCAACTTTCATCAACATGGCACACAGCTGCAAGGTCCAACTGCATTCATCAACTTCCCACCAGAAGCGGTTGCCCATGTTGCTTTTTGCTATCTATAGCTGCCCAGAAAATTATGGTTATTTTTCTCAAAATAAAGCCTCACAATAGTCATCTGCATCTTTGTTAGCTCTAGACATGACTATTGAAGTGCTTAGGGATGCATCCGAAGTTCACTTGGGAGTTCCAGCCAGGGCAGAATCCAGCTACACATTTCTAGAGTGATGTGGGTTGGCCTGAACCCATAACCTTTGTGCTTAACTTTCTGCACAAAACTTTCGTGTTTGCTTCCAGATACAATTCAAGGGGTTGGTGCTGATCATTAAAGTCCTGAGTGGTCTTGGGACACAGTTTTCCAGAGAGACCATCTCTCACTGCATACCTCATCATGGCAGTTAAGAGAAAGAGCCTCCCCGTAGATATCAAAGTGTCAGTTTAAACACTTTGAGCCAGATCCTTGGTTTGCAGCCAACTTCACTTTGTGTTGCTTACATGGTGCAAAGCAAACTTGCCTGAGACTGCCACAGTAGAACGCCCTCCGAGTAGGGGAAATCCCCACTGGGGTAGCCACCTGCTATACCAGCTGCCCCTGTCCCAGCTTGAGGAAGCAGAGGGAGCAGGCTGAGGGCATATTGAAGAGAAGGAGGGGGCACAATGGAGGAGAAACTTCCCTACACCTGATCTGCACTTGCCAGAGGCAGAAGTTATCAATAGGCCCCCTGCTACTCTAACTTCCTCCAGGGCCAGGCAGTTGAGGATCAGGGAGCTGCAACTGGCTCCCTATGGCCACCACTTGTCCCTACGTCTGATAGCATTCAGGTAGGCCGGAGGGCTTTCTTAGCGCAGGAATTCACTGTAGAGACAATGCAAAACACATTGATTTAGTTTAGCACTTGAGTAACCTGTTGGTTTTTCAGTTCTTATTCTGTGTTTTAATCTCTGATTAAAGCACCACTCAGTAACAATGAGAGGCGTGATAGAAATTAGTAAAATTATATACATGTGTGTGGACACATTGCTATAATTTTCTACATCCTGTTTGAATGTTACAAACAAAAATATACACACTGTCCAGGATGGCAATTTTGTATTCTATTCTTTCCTTCACAAATGTGTTCTGAAAGCACTGAAGAATAGTTTTAATGTATTTTAGTAAATTTCAGGTTAAACTTGAATTACTTACTAAATATCCCATTGCTTGGGACATTTAGTAAGCCAGGACAAGACCCCACAAAATGCTCCCTGGGGAAGAATGCTTCATTGGCAGGGAGATAAACTAAATGTCTTAACAGGTCGTTTCTACCAGTAACCTCTGTGATTCTGTAAATGAGCAATGTTATTCACATTGTATCTCACACAGAGAAACAAAACACACAGTTGAGGGTGATCATGTACTGGTTTACAGAACCACCAGGGAGTGTCACAAATCCCAGTGGAGGTCCCTGAGTGCTGGGTTGTGTGTGGGGATTTCTGATTTAGCTGAAAGATGTGTAAAACCTTTAGCCAGACAGCTCCCTATTGGCTACATATCTGTGGCGGCTCAAGAGTATTGTATATTTCGGCAAGGGTCTGGAATAAGTTATGCTTGATAAATTGGCTCCTGATATGCTTGTTTCAAAGAGCAGAATATGAAGAACTCATGTACTGTGGAAGCATGTGGCCAAACTACGCTGTGGATGCAGGAATATGCAATTACTGGAGGATGGTGACATACTGGCAGATCAGGACTTGAGCATGGAGATGTCTGTCATTTTTCTTTGAGATCTTTAGTGGTTTTGAGGGTAGAGTTAGCCAAGAAATATGTACCCAGTGACCCACTCCCACAACTCACATGCATAAACAACACTGGAAGATCATACTGAAGTCAGTGTGTCATGCATGCTGCATATTTAAATATTTGTAAGGTTATCTGTTTGTTTGTACCTTTACCCTCATATTCTCATCCAAAAACCTAACTCACCCTCATTTGCTAAAGGAACACTATTCCCTGTTCATGTTATACCGTACTTCTGACCTTATTCTTTAAAAATAAAAACACATAGGAAGTTAAATGTTATGTAGGTTATCTTTAATGTGAGGTAAATGGCTCTCTTGGTCAAGTTTTCCTCTGTAGCTCTTTAATAGATATCCAGTCCCACATTTGGATGTGCAAGTCAGCAGTTAGTCATAGGCATACAAGTGCTCATTTTCTAAGTGCTGATTTGAGCTCCAAATGCTTAAGAGCTCAATGTTCTTGTAACAAGGTTCTCTTCTTACCAGTGGAGCACCTTCTTGTGTCTGCATCTGGAATAGCTCTGCCTAGTCCAATGCCCCCTTCAGTTTCTCATTCATGCTGCGACCCTTCTCACGTGCCAGGAGTTACAGGGCTTCCTCTTTGTGGCTTGGCCCTCCAGTCAGGTCTCTATACACTTTTTGACTTCTGGGGTATTAAAGTCTTACTGGACTGGTTGGCCAGGTATCATTCCTGGCACTCCTCCACCTCAAAACTATGCCATTTCCCCAGTGGCTGGAAGGAAAACCTGGCCCTGCCCACTACTCCAGTGTCCAGCCCAGGAACACTCAAATTGGCAGCCAAGGTTTGCACCATTCCAAGCCTTGCTGTCATTTCACTGAGCCTTTTCCTACTCCACCTCTATCAGGCTTCTGCTCTACCACCTTTCTAGGTAAACCCTTCCTTTGGGGCCAGGATCCCAGGGCTTCCACTTTCCTCCTGGTTTTCTTCATTTCTTTTTCTAAGCCCAAAGAAAAAAGAATGGAGGAGTACTTGTAGCACCTTAGAGACTAAAATTTATTTGGGCATAAGCTTTCATAGGCTAAAACCCACTTCATCGGATGCATGCAGGGGAAATACACAGAACATGAAAAAAAATGGGTGTTGCCATGTTCTCTGTGTATATCTACCACCTGTATTTTCCACTGCATGTAGCCGATGAAGTGGGTTTTAGCTCACGAAAGCTTATGCCCAAATAAATTTGTTAGGCTAAGTTGCCACAAGTCCTCCTCATTTTTTTGCTGATACAGACTAACATGGCTACCACTCTGAAACCTAAGCCCAGAGAATGACTGCAAGCTTCCACACTGCAGTCTCCTTGTACTCTTGCTCCCTTGGCCATATACCAGCCCCACCTGCTCCTGCCCAGCTGGGCTCCATCCTTAATCATTGCCTGCTCATCAAGGCAAACTCTCCCTCAGACATGACCTATCAGGTTACTTAATCTCTTCTGAGCCACATTAACCCTTTATGGGCTAGTGTGGGGTGAACTCCCATCAGTCCTGTCAAGGCATCCCTATTTGAAGACTGTTTTGTTCAATGTCTTCATTAATGATCTGTAGGATGGCATGGACTGCATCCTCAGCAAGTTTTCAGATGACACTAAACTGGGAGGAGTGGTAGATACGCTCGAGGGTAGGGATAGGATACAGAGGGACCTAGACAAATTAGAGGATTGGGCCAAAAGAAATCTGATGAGGTTCAACAAGGACAAGTGCAGAGTCCTGCACTTAGGACAAAAGAATCCCATGCAGCGCTACAGACTAGGGACCGAATGGCTAGGCAGCAGTTCTGAGGAAAAGGACCTGGGGATTACAGTGGACGAGAAGCTGGATATGAGTCAACAGTATGCCCTTTTACCAAGAAGGCAAACGGCATTTTGAGCTGTAGAAGTAGGGGCATTGCCAGCAGATCGAGGGACATGATCGTTCCCCTCTATTCGACATTGGTGAGGCCTCAGCTATAGTACTGTGTCCAGTTTTGGGCCCCACACTACAAGGAGGATGTGGAAGAGTTGGAAAACATCCAGCGGAGGGCAACAAAAATGATCAGGGGACTGGAACACATGACTTATGAGGAGAGGCTGAGGGAACTGGGATTGTTTAGTCTACGGAAGAGAAGAATGAGGTAGGATTTGATAGCTGCTTTTAACTACCTGAAAGAGGGTTCCAAAGAGGATGGATCTAGACTGTTCAGTGGTAGCAGATGATAGAACAAGGAGTAATGGTCTCAAGTTGTAGTGGGGCAGGGGGAAGGTTTAGGTTGGATATTAGGAAAAACTTTCACTAGGCGGGTGGTAAAGCACTGGAATGTGTTACCTAGGGAGGTGGTGGAATCTCCTTCCTTCAGGGTTTTTAAGGTCAGGATTGACAGAGCCCTGGCAGGGATGATTTAGTTGGGGATTGGTCCTGCTTTGAGCAGGGGGTTGGACTAGATGACCTCCTGAGGTCCCTTCCAGCCCTGATATTCTATGACTGAATTCTGTAGGAAGGGCAGAATGTGAATCCAGAATTATAAACCCTTGTCACAGAGTTTCCCCAAGTCTGTCTTTGAGCCCTGCCTCTGCCTCAGTTTTCCTTTCTTTGCCAACTAAGATGACATCACACTGCAGGTGTTCTCAGTAACTCTTCCCTTTTGGGACTCTGGTTTATTAACAAATTGCAAAACAACCGAAAAATTTCCATCCCACCTTCTTAATTGGCTTGCAACCTCCGTGGCAGGGTCATGTGCCTATCCCTGCTAATGCTTCATCCAGCAGGCTTGTTTCTCCACTCCATCTACATACCTGGCGCCAGGCTCTTGCAATCCCCAGGCCCTTGGCCTAGTAGCACAAAAGAGTCTTTATAGCACAAGCTTATACACCCCTCCTACTCCTTTGAACTTCTCTAGGAATTCAGGTTGCCTCTGATCTCTCCCAGCAGGCCTGGTTCGAAGGTACATACTCCCATCATTTGACCCCACCCCCTTGACTCATCTCACCTGGCGAGATGCGCTACACCTTCCACAGGTGACCCTGAGCCCCAATCCTCTGAAAGAGCCAGTTTACTTTATGACAAATCCATTCTACCTTTGAGTGTTTGAAAATTCTATAAAGAACTTAAGACCAGGGGTGCTGGAACAGTTTTTATAGGCGGGTGCTGAAAGCCATTGAACAAAGCTGTAAACTCTGTATATAATGGAAACCATTTCAAGCCAGGGGGGTGCTACTGCACCCCCAGCACTCCTAGTTCCAGCACCCCACCTAAGATAATAAAGTTTGTTTCTCTTATTCCCATTCTAATCTGATATCTGTCACCCCACATGGACACTTCAGTTTGTGCTGTTTCCTAGTTTACACAAATTAGGCACAATGATCCAGATTCTCAAATCAATGAGGGTCTAGGTGCCTAAATACATTTAAAGATCTGGGCTAATGTACTGCAGAAGGAAGATGAGCTGAATTCTCTTTCGGGTATAACTTCATTAAGTTAATGGAGTTACACCAGGGATAAACTTGGTCCAATGTCTTCAAAAGATCCAGCAGGTTTTACAAAAATTGCCCTACCTCAGCTGTACTAGGTGTCACGCTGTCTGGAGTGGTTCATGACCGTGAGTGCCTACTTCAGAACGGACTGTCAAAGATAGGGCAGATATCAAACATACCACCAGTTTGGGGTAATTAGAATTCACCAACCCAGTAACAAATGTGAACTCCTGGATCACTATAACAGTCTCACCATGGAGAGACAGACAGTCCCCTTAGACTCTGTCTATCTTACCTCCCAGGCAAGCTGGACTTAGTGATATAGTCACTTACACCAAACAATAACAATTCAGGTTGCTTCCAGTCCCAAGAGACCAGTCACTTACCCCAGATTCTACACCAAAGACAAACACCTGTAGCCAATGCTATAATAAACCATCTAAAGGTTTATTAACTAGGAAAAGAAATGAGTTATTTACAGGTTAAAACAAGCAAACATATACCCCCCAAATGAGTTACCACTGATATTCCGAAAGATGACAGCAATGTGCTAATTCGTCAATTCAGGATGCCTTTCATGGCAGACCAGAGGGTAACCCCTGGGGATTTTTGCCTCAGTTTAGAGTCTCTGGCCCTGTGAGTTCAAACAGCAGAGAGATGGGAAATTTTCTTGTGTCTTTGTTTTATTTCCTTCCGTAGGATAAGCTTCCTCACATGTAGGATTTCCAAGGTGTCATAGGGCCAGTCACCAATCCTTGATATAGTGATGTTCCTTGATGGCCCATTTGATTTTGATAGTCCTGCTGGATGGGTGGGGAGAAGCTCTCTTCCCATCTAACGTCACAAGTTTAGCACAAACATTTTCAAAGTTATAAAGCAAAACTTATATATTTCCATACAGCATGGAACACAGATATTACAAATGAGATTAATGAATGCAGCAACTTACAAATATTCTATAGAATCTGAACACCAAATACATTCTTATAAGACGAATACCTATTTTGAGCAACACTAACACAGAAGTGAACTGGTCTGTTCTCCAGCCATGAGTTTGTCAGGTCCTGGCTAATGTCTGCAGCATTACATTAGATTTTATGATTTTTGAAAGGAAAGAAGGCTTCTTCATGAACTAGAAACATGCTGATGACATATGTTTATGGTGCTACTCAATAGTTTAAAAATACAGTGAGAGAGAGTTAATCCAGGACACTAAAACAGTACTTCACCCTTCCAGGAAAAATACCAGCCCTTAGCTAACTCCAACAACAACATATTTATGGAGGGAAGACAACACCCTATGTATACTCTAAAGAATAAAAAGATATGTTGACCCACAAGAATTCTTAATTGCCTTTACTATCATCAGTACAACACAGATGTGGATATTAGAAGAAGCCATTTTAAAAGTCAAAACCACTGCATCTTATTTTGTCATCTGTTTCTAGCAGCGAACCTACATTTGATTACTTTTCCTCAGTCATAAAAATACATTAGTCACCTGCATTCAACATCAACACATCACAGACTAATCGGTGTGCTAGTCCTGTGATGCTTTTAAATTAGCAGAGATGTTAAAACGCAGCACCTGTTAGTCTCAGTGGCATGTGCAATGCATAGTGGGTGTTCTGATATCTTTATAAATATGACCTCCATGCTTCAAAATAGTTGTAAACAAAACAAAATAACTCAAAGAAAAAATTTAGTTGCTATTAGATAAAAATGGTGGTTTGTTCTAAGTGTGGCATGCCACCTCTGAATGACATGCATTAAAGTAAGAGATTCCATTGCCATATCCTTATTATAAGAACATAGCAATTTCCATACTGGATCAAACTATCTAGTCTGACCGTAACAAGTTCCAGACGCTTCAGAGGAAAGCGTTAGAAGCCCGATAAAGGGCAATTATGGAATAACCTGCTCCTAGGGTAAATGTCTTCCTAATCCCAGGCAGTTAGTGGTTGGTTTATGCCTTGATTCCTGAGGGTTTATATCCCTTAGGAATTTTTATCCTATCCCTTGTAACTGTATATACTGCTCCTTAATAGCATTAACTTTTAAAAAAATAATGTGATTTAAGAGAGAGCATTATAAATTTCCCCGATTCCATTTATAGTTTCATGTACAAATTGGATCATGATATTCCGGAAACACATGCTTGACACTGACTCTTCCAAAGCAGCTGGTTGCCTCCAATTATGGTCTCCCACTGGTGTCATCCCAGAACTACTGTAATTGCAAAAATGTTTAACATCAACAGTGTCTTTGCACATAATATTTCAAAGTAGGTAGGTGTGTTCAACATTTCATATAACTGTCTGGAGGAGGTTTAAATGTTGGCAAGCAGATAGAGGCTAGCAGCCAAATTAATTCCTGGTGTAATACCATTAATTTCAGCATAGCTACACTAGGGATGAATTTGGCAATGGGTTCCATTATTGTCCTTTTGTCAATGCAGAAGGAGGGCTTCAAACAACACATAATACTATTTGCAGCCTTCCTGGTTCTTTAAATTGTACTCAGATGTTTATCATGTTGTAATGGTTTTGTTCTTTATTGCTGGGAATAAAAAAATGTAACTCCATTGCTACTAACTACTAAAGAGGATTTGGTTTTGGAGCCAAAAGCTATAAGTTCTATTCCTCATGTCACATGGCTGCAGTTCCAGTTAGCTGACATCTGTGATGGTTGAGCATTTATGCAGCCATATATCACTACATACAGCCTCCCAAGTTCACATGGGATCAGTTCATCCAGTCTACCCATTGGTCTCCAACCATTCTAGTACTGTATTTGGAAATACCCACACTGTCTACCTACTACCTTTAGGTAGAAGTTCAAATGACAAAGAAAATGAGACCTGAATTTAAAGAACCATATCTATAGATTCTGAAAAGAAAAAAAACAAAAACAAGAAGTAGAGCGGTGCCTTCAGAGCGGCTATTTACGTGTGAACACAATAGGAGTTGGAACGTAAGTCTGCAGGTGCAGAAAATCTATGGATTTAGGGTGTTCCTGCAGCTTCCCCCCCTTTTTAAAGTCAATGTTTTAATTGATTTCTTATGAGAATCCATGGGATTTACATTACACTTGTATTTTGCTGAATTCTACAGAATCTCAACTTTAAAGAAAAAAGAAGAAGTTTCTATTGCTTTGTAGGTTGGAAAAATGGTCTAAGCACTGTAATATGAAAAATACTGCATTTTTTTCAAAATGCTGGCAGATGAAAAGAAGTCTCTTCCTCTCATTAATGTGCTGGTAAATCAGTGGGGCAAATTCGTTGCTTGTATAACTCTAATTGAATTAGAATAGAATTATACAAGAGATGAACTTGACCCCGATAATCCTTAGACCCTTATAGCAAGGCAGGACTCACCAGTGCAGAACCTCCTACTGGTCATCCTGGGAAGTAGCTCTCCAGCCTCCAGAGCACCCTCTGCAGGCCAGTGTCTCACCTGCCTCAGGCCCCCCACGTCCCTCCCAAACCCCAGTACCCTTTTATCTTGGGTGCTGCCCCCTGGCAGTACATCCTCTCTCTGGGTCTCCCCACCCCTCTATCCCCACCTCACCTCAGTCTATGGCTACCATCTAGCCCCCCCACCCCCATCACTGGGGCAGACTGCAGTGTACAAGCCATTCATCATTGGCAAAGGGGGGTTTGGACCTGCTGCCTTTGCCTACCCTGGGCTGCACCTCTGCAACCCCAGTACCCTTCCCAGCTTTAACAAGGCCTGCAGGGTTTCCAGGCTAGAGCTCCCCCAGCTCCCAGCTCTGGCTACCTTACTCAGCTCCTACACAGCCAGGCCTGTCTCTCTCTACCATTAGAGATAGACTACCTGAGCACCTGGTTCACAGCCTTTTATAGGGCCAGCTGTGGCCTGATTGGGGTGTGGCCCCATCTGAAGCTGCCTTCCCCATCAACCTAGCCTTTGGCTCACCGCCCCAGCCCTCTCCCAGGGCTGGCTGTAACCCTTTCAAGCCCGGAGCAGGTGACCACCCTGCTACAACCCCTTATGACTAATTGTGGCTACAAACAAGCCAACACCATTAACCATTTCACTTCGGATTGATTTTTTCAGACCAGAAACACTCAGGGCCTGATTCACCAGTCTGTTCCAGCTGCATTGCACACCTGCAGTGACACACAGCAGCCATAAACCCAGGTTAACCATGCGAAACCAGCTTTTTGGCTGCTTTACATTACAGGAGGGGTGCAAAGCAGACAGTGAACCAAGAAATCTGGCCCACAATATTTTTTAAAAGGGTACAATGACAGTGAGGGAATCCTCATCTGTACCCTTCCACCACCACTAATTTTATCACTTGTAGGGAAAGAGCTAGAAATTGTTTCTTAGATCAAACAGAAAGGGCATTTGGAGACCCATATGTTATATTCAAATACAGCAAATGGTATTTATTTTTCAATAATGGAACAAGGAAACCCTTGCAGATAATGACATATATACTCCCCCCTTTCTCCTCGCTGGGCAGGGTAGGAGGGAGCAAACCTGTGCTTTAAAGCCTCAGTAGCATCATACAGAAGGGAGGTTCCCTACTGGACACAGCCACCATTCCTTCCTCTTCAAGACACCCATGCAACCCATGGGCTGTTTGGAAAAGGTAGCAAGGCAAGGGGCATGAGAGAAGCTTGAAGTGGCACGTTCCTCCCTGCCCCTGTAACAGTCAGCAGAAAAAGTTATGGAGAATTACTCTTATCTGAAAAAAGAAAAGGAGGACACATCCGATGAAGTGAGCTGTAGCTCACGAAAGCTTATGCTCAAATAAATTTGTTAGTCTCTAAGGTGCCACAAGTCCTCCTTTTCTTTTGCGGATACAGACTAACACAGCTGCTACTCTGAAACCTGTTATCTAAGACAGTACTAACGCCCTCTGCAGACCAGCTCCTTCTCTTCTGCAAAGTTACAGAGTACAACAGGAGAGGAGGGAGAATGGCAGAATGGCTATGGGTCCTGCTGTGGGGCTGGAGAGGGAGTCCCTGGGCCTGATCTAAAGCCTAATGAAGTCAATGGAAAAACTCACTGACTTCAATGGGGTTTGGATCAGGCCTCCTGGGTAGAGCTGGGTGAAAATTTTTTGGATGAATAGTTTATTCCCTGAAAAATGCAGCTTCAGATCAACCGTAATTATCTGTGAATTTGGCAAACAGTTCCAGTCAAAAAAAGTCTGACAAAGTCTAAATATTTTGTTTTGACAGTTTCATTTAGAAACATTTTCGATTTGGTTTTGAAACGTTGTGTTCTGAAATTTAGCTAGCTTTATTTAAAATAAGTTAAACACCCCAAAAATTCAACTACTCCCCCCACCACCACCCCACAATCATTCTGGGTTAAACCAAGTGCTTTGTTCTACCCACAACAATTTTTTTTTTGAATTGTATTTAGGCCACAGAACCGAAAAATCAGTTATTTGCTCTAATCTTTGCTGCTGTGTGGAGATGACCAGTATTTGTGGAGTTGGAGTCCAGCATTCCTTCATATTTCTACTATTGCCTTTTTTGGCCTTTCTCCTTACCCATTTCACACTCTCACTTCTCTCCTGGATAAGGGATGACTGCTGTGATGGGGCAAGGCCAGATGGCTATAGAAAAGTAGTCTTATTGGGATCCAGGAAGTGGGCGGGCAAAGCCCGCCCACTGCTAAAGGATTCCCCCCCCAGCCTAAGGGGGGGGTCCACAAGACCTGGAAAACCAAATAATTATGGGGGACAACTAATGAACAACAGGGACAGGAGTGCGGTCAAGGGGTCAAACAAAGGGAACCTGATGGGGACACTGAGCAGAGAACCCCGGACAGCACCCACTGCTCCTCGAAGGCATCAAGGGAGTCAGTGGACGCCGTCCAGAGGAACTCTGCCGGAGGCGTGAACGGACAGAGGATTGGAAATAGGCCCCACAGTCACAGGAGACTCCATCGGCCAACCTCCTCACCCAGATTTTATAGATGGCCACTTTAGCCAGGGCCAGGAGGAGGTTGACCAGCAGGTCCCGCGACTTAGTGGGGCCACGGACAGGGAGTATAGAAAAGTAGTGGGAGATAGATATATTAGCTCCAGGCTAAACAAATCCCTGGTCCTATTGGGATCCAGGAAGTGGGCGGGCAAAGCTCGTCCACTACTAAAGGATCCTCCCCTAGCCTAAGGTGGGGATCCACAGGACCTGGGAAGCCAACTAATTACGGGGGACAACTAATGAAAAACAGGGACGGGAGTGCGGTCAAAGGGTCAAACGAAGGGAACCGGAAGGGGACACCGAGCAAAGAACCCCGGACAGCGCCCACCGCTCCTCAAAGGCGTCAAGGGAGTCAGTGGACGCCGCCCAGAGGAACTCTGCCCGGAGGCGTGAATGGACAGAGGATCAGAAATAGGCCCCGCAGTCGCAGGAGACTCCATCGGCCAACCTCCTCACCCTGGTTTTATAGACGGCCACTTTAGCCAGGGCCAGGAGGAGGTTGACCAGCAGGTCCCGTGACTTAGTGGGGCCACGGACAGGGAGTATAGAAAAGTAGTGGGAGATAGATATATTAGCTCCAGGCTAAACAAATCCCTGGTACCAGGATAAGTGAAATGGCAGCTGCTCCAGATCAATTAAGACACCTGGGGCCAATTAAGAACTTTCCAGAAGGCAGGGAGAATGCTAGGTTGATTGGGACACATGAAGCCAATCAGGGGCTGGCTGAAACTAGTTAAAAGCCTCCCAGTTAGTCAGGTGGGTGTGCATGTCAGGAGCTGTGGGAGGAAGTTGTGCTGTTGGAGAGACTGAGTAGTACACACCATATCAGGCACAAGGAAGGAGGCCCTGAAGTAAGGGTGAAGTGGAGCTTGAGGAAGTAAGGGCTGCTATGCGGGAAGTAGCCCAGGGAATTGTACATGTCATGTTTCTAAAAGGTCAGCTACTATAGCTGATACTATTAGGGTCCCTGGGCTGGAGCCTGGAGCAGAGGGTGGGCCTGGGCTCACCCGCCCCTCACCCCTTTGCCCCCTGATTAATCACTGAGACTGGGAGACAACAGAGACTGTGCAAGGAAGGATAACATCTCCTCACCTCCCTCGCTGGCTTATGATGAAAATGGCTCAGTAGACTGTAACCCTTGTCTCTAGAGAGAGAAGGGTTATGTGTAGGGTCACAGTGAGCCTCTGAGGCTAGCGAAATCCACCAGGAAACATGGGACCTATGGAGGCAAGGACAGAGCTTTGTCACAACTGATGTCAGGAGTGGGACTTTGTTCACAGTGTGGTGGAAGAAAGAGGTTTACAAAAAAAAGTGCACTGGGGTTTTGGATTTTTCTTTGTTTGTTTTTGTTTGTTTGCTTTGTACCACAATGGAGGAGGTGGTAAGAGCTCTGGTACAAGCCACGGCAGCCCAGCAGGAGGCCACCCGTGTTCAGGCAATGGCACAACAGGAGTTTATGCGGCTACAGCAGGAAACCAATCAATTATTGATGAGCCAGGCGACCCAAGATCGTGCCCTCTTGAGAGAGGTGGTGGACCAGCTGAAGAGCCTCACCACCCCGGCCTGGGGGTCCGATGGGATGCGAACCCTGAGGGCCACTGGTTGCCTGCCAAAGATGACGTCAGGAGATGACGTAGAGGCATATCTCCTCTCATTCAGAAGGACTGCTCAGCGTGAGGCGTGGCCCCAGGAGCAGTGGGCCAGCATTCTCGCCCCTTTTTTGTGTGGAGAGGCCCAGAAGGCCTACTTTGACTTGCCTGCCACGGATACCACTGACTATACCCATCTGAAGGCAGAGATCCTAGCACAATCAGGGGTAACGGCAGCAGTAAGGGCCCAGAGGTTCCATGAGTGGAAATACCAGGAGAACAAACCCCCGAGGTCCCAGCTATTCGACCTCATACACCTCACGCAGAAGTGGTTACAGCCCGAGGTGTGCAGGACATTTTGGGAGACCCTGGTCATAGATCATTACATGCGGGGACTGCCTCCAGATCTCCGCAAATGGGTAGGCCAGAACGATCTGTCCACGTACAATGAGATGATCACGCTGGTAGAAAGACAGACAGCCAGGGAACTGACCCGACTACCCAAGGAAGGCCCCTTTTGAAGCAAGCACCCGACCCCAACCCTGGAAGGTTGGGCAGCCAAACCCCCGGGGAGTCCTAGGTGGAAGAAGGGAGGGGGGGCTGAAAACCAGTGGGGACCCCAGAAGGAAGGGATTGGCCTGAGTGGGGGTAACCCCGGGACTAAACCTCCGGGATAGGGGAGTGATTAAAAGCAATTATAGATGTTATGCATATGGGGAGTGGGGACACATAGCAGCACAGTGTCCCAGCACTGAGGAGACTATGCTATGTAACTTGGGGGATTGGGAGGTCCCATGCTCCCTTATCCACCTCGCGGGGGTCGCATTAGCCCCACATAATTACACCAGGCCAGTGAGGGTAAATGGAGCAGAGACTACCGCGCTTGTGGACTCTGGGAGTGCTATCACCCTCATATCGGGTAAGCTGGTAAAAAGTAGTCAGCTGTTACAAGCCAAACACGTAGCAGTGACGTGTGTGCATGGGGCTGTGAGCCATTACCCAATCATCCCAGTGGAGATGGAGGCTCAGGGAAACCCCATTGAGGTGACCGTGGGCATAGTTCCTAAACTCTCATATCCTGTAGTCATTGGGAGGGACTATCCAGGGTTTGATAATTTACTCCCCCCGGAGAGGTTGGAAAGAGGTGGGGACCCTGAGGATAGCAACTCGTCACCAGGGGAATGTCAATCCCCGATGTTCGCTGAGATTTCTCAGGATCTGTTCTCAGCCTCCCGAAAGACCCGGAAGACAAAAAAAGAGAGGAAGGCCGCGAAGGCTTTGAGAACCCGGATACTGACCCAGGGCCAGAAGACCTCCCTAGTAGGCAGATGGAGGTGAGCAGCCAACAGAGAAACTTCCACCACAGAAGGTGAGCCAGAGGCCGCCCCCAGCCATGACGGCGGCGAGCCGTTGGAAGAAGCAGAAGCTGGCACCTGGGAGCTTGGGCAGGTTAGTCCTGGGAGAGAGACTTTTGGGTGGGACCAGGCAGAGGACCCCAGATATGATAACACCAGGAAAGAGGTGGCCGAGATTGATGGGATATCCATGGATGGGAAGGTCCGGGTTCCCGGACTTTACTTTATAGTAAAGAAAGATCTCCTGTACCGCATGGTGCAAATGCAGCAGCAAGAGATGCAACAACTTCTGGTGCCACGAAAACATCAAAAAGCCATATTGAGTCTCACCCACAGTCTCCTGTTTGGAGGACACCTAGGGGTAGAGAAAACCCAGGCACGGATCCTGCGGAGGTTCTTCTGGCCAGGAGTACATGAAGATGTCCGGCGATACTGCACCTCTTGTCTGGAGTGTCAGTTACGTAGCCCTCCCCCGCACTTGCGGGCTCCTTTGATACCTCTTCCAATAATAGAGGTTCCTTTTGAACGGATAGCCATGTATCTGGTAGGGCCCCTAGAGAAGACAGCTCGGGGCCACCAACATGTGCTTGCTGTACTGGACTATGCAACCTGGTACCTGGAAGCTGTTCCCCTACGCAACACAGCTTCCAAGACAATAGCTAAAGAGCTAGTACAGATCTTTGCCCGGGTTGGGCTACCCAAGGAAATATTGACTGATCAAGGGACACCTTTCGTGTCCGAGTTGATGAAAGATCTCTGTTCATTGCTCCATGTACAAGCCCTACGGACCTCTGTATACCACACGCAAACAGATGGCCTTGTGGAAAGGTTCAATAGGACCCTCAAGGCCATGATCAGGAAAGCGGTGAGCCAGGATGGGAAAGATTGGGATACCCTATTGCCTTACCTCATGTTCACCTTCCGGGAAGTTCCACAAGCCTCCACAGGTTTCTCTCCATTCGAACTACTATATGAGCGCCACCCTCAGGGTATATTGGATATAGCCGGAGAAGCCTGGGAGGAGGAGCCAAATCCCAGAAGGAACATAGTTGAGCATGTACTGCAGATGAGAGATCGGATAGCCTGAGTTACGCCCGTTGTACAGGAACACTTGGAGAGAGCACAGGAGACCCAATGAACCCATTATAACCACCAAGCGAAGCTTCAAGGGTTCCAAAAAGGGGATCGGGTGATGGTACTGGTGCCCATAGCAGAAAGTAAACCGCTGGCCCAGTGGCAGGGACCCTATGAAGTAATCGAAGCCGTGGGAGTGGTGAACTATAAGGTGCGGCAGCCAGGCTGCCAGAAATAGGAGCAAATTTACCACATCAATCTTCTAAAATCTTGGCACGATCGAGAGGCATGCTTAGTCATGCAGGAGACCCTTCCCCAGGAGGATAACTTACACGATCAAGTGAGGATATTATCCGACTTGACGCCGATCCAAAAGATTGAGGCAGCTGACATGATTAATCGCAACTGAGATGTGTTCTCTACAGAACCAGGGCAGACGACTGAGACCCATCACCATATCCACACGATCCCTGGAGCCAAGGTAACATTGAGACCCTACTGAATCCCAGCAGCCAAAAGAGAAGAAGTCAAGGCCGAAGTAAAGAAAATGTTAGAATTAGGGGTTATTGAAGAATCTTACAGTCAGTGGTCCAGTCCCATTGTTCTAGTGCCTAAACCTGATGGTTGTGTAATGACTTTCGCCGACTGAATGAAATATCCCAGTTTGATGCATACCCCATACCACACATCGACGAACTGGTTGACCGACTGGGTTGTGCCCGATTCTTGACTACTCTGGATCTGACAGAAGGGTACTGGCAGATTCCTCTGATCAAAGAAGCTAAAGAAAAGACAGCATTCTCCACCCTGGATGGGCTATTCCAGTACACCGTCCTCCCTTCTGGGCTACATGGGGCCCCAGCCACATTCCAGTGCCTCATGGATAAGCTGCTGTGCCCCCATACTAGTTATGCAGCTGCATACCTAGATGATGTCGTCATCCATATGCCAGATTGGGGAACCCACTTGGAGAAAGTTGAGGCAGTACTGCACACCTTAAGGCAGGCTGGCCTCACTGCTAATCCTGCTAAATGCGCCATATGGCTAGAAGAGGCTAGGTACCTGGGATACATTGTGGGAAGGGGCATAGTGAAGCCCCAAATGAATAAGCTAGAGGCAATTCAAAACTGGCCCCGGCCGACCCGAAAGAAGCAGGTCCGTGCATTCCTAGGCGTGGTAGGCTACTACTGACGTTTTATTCCCCACTTTGCCACTAGGGCAAGTCCCCTAACGGACCTGGTGAAGGCCCGAGGTCCAGACATGGTAAAGTGGACCAACGCAGCAGAGGGGGCATTCACAGACATTCGGACAGCCCTCTGTAATGACCCCATACTCATAGCCCCGGACTTTAACAGGGAATTTATTTTACAAACAGATGCTTCTGAGGTGGGGTTGGGGGCAGTTCTGTTGCAAATGGTGGGAGAGGAGGAACACCTGATCCCCTACCTAAGCAGAAAAGCTTCTCCCAAGAGAACCGAAATATGCAGTAGTCGAGAGAGAACGCCTTGCTGTCAAATGGGCTATGGAAACACTGCGTTATTACCTCTTAGGCGGGCGATTTACTCTTGTGACGGACCATGCACCCCTCCAGTGGATGCAGCGGAATAAAGAAAAGAATGCAAGGGTCACCAGGTGGTTCTTATCCCTCCAACCATTCCAGTTCCGCATATGGCACAGGGCTGGATGCCACCATGGCAACACTGATAGTCTGTCATGAGCATACTGCCTTGCGTCCCAAGTTGCCCAACTCTACGGTGTTCAGCGGGGGGGGGGGGGGGGGGGTAATGTGACAGGGCAAGGCCAGACGGCTATAGAAAAGTAGTGGGAGATAGATATATTAGCTCCAGGCTAAACAAATCCCTGGTACCAGGATAAGTGAAATGGCAGCTGCTCCAGGTCAATTAAGACACCTGAGACCAATTAAGAACTTTCCAGAAAGCAGAGAGACTGCTAGGTTGATTGGGACACATGAAGCCAATCAGGGGCTGGCTGAAACTAGTTAAAAGCCTTCCAGTTAGTCAGGTGGGTGTGCATGTCAGGAGCTGTGGGAGGAAGTTGTCTTTAGAGCAGGGTTTGAATAGCATGCAATAAATAAGGCCTAACACCACACATTGAACAAAGAAGAGAAAACATAATAAGTAGTTGCTCACTAAATGAGCACCATCAATTTGAAACACTGACTGAGGCACAGGGGCCCTGTAGACATGTGATCTTCTAATTAAAGACTGTATCCTAATGCATATACCCAAGGGGGCTGAACTAAGGTACCACAGGCCTCCTTCGTTCTGGTCTTTCCTAACTTCAAAGTGCTTGACATTGCAGTCTTAATAGTGTTCCCTTAGGTGTGGGTGGGTGGTTTGTTTTTGTGGTGGCACTTAAAAGTTCCAAACAACAGTAAGGCCCCATTATGCTAGGCTCTGTGTAAACACATAGTAAGAGACTCAAAGGGATTAAACTGTAGCCCCTCCCCTGAGGTGTGGCTCTCATGGGAAGGGCTACAGCTTGTAAACCCTTTGAGTCTGAGACTGTCTCTTCCTATGTGTTTATAGTTTGCTACTGGGAGCAGCTTCCTCCCTCTCCTCACATGGGCTGGGTCCTCTTTCTCCATCACCACCCAAGGTGATGCCTCATTGTGCCCAGGTCAGAAGGGCTGATGTTCCTTGGGGAAATGAATAATGCTAGAGTGCTGGCAATGAGTCTAAAACCCACTACACAAGAAACAAAGTACATCCACACAAACTGCAGCAAAGAAATGGCCCACCTAAAACAACCCTACAACGGCAAGGGGCTTTATTGGGATCTGGTAAATATAATCTGGCAAAGGACAGGATTAGGGTCAACTAAGAACTACTAACACATCAACCAGTTCCCTATCTCCCAGAACTAACAGCTTTTCCCAACCCACAGCTTTCTCCCTGCTACCTTCCCAGGCCAATGGTATGCTGAGGATGAGTCTGGAGACAAGTGCTGCAGTGCTGTGAATGGAGGCCAGCTTAAACAAAACAAGTCCTCCAACAGTGTCTTCGCCCCTGGGTGGGGCAGGTCCTTTCCTAGCTCTCTGTCTGGTATCCTGTGGAGGCCTTGGCTGGCTCATGGATCTCTGCAGCTCTGAATGCTGCTCTCTGCAGGGCTGGAACTGTCTGGCCCATGCACTAGCTCCCACAGCAGTTCAAAGACTGTTTGCAGGGAGAGGGAGTTAATCAGAGACCACCTAGGCAGTTCTGCTTCTCTCTTGGCTCCAAACAGCACTCTCACTTGGTACTGCTGCCAAATTGGGTTAAGCCAAAACAAAAAGTTGGCAAATATATAAAACTTAAGTTGGTAGAAAAATCCAATTCTTTTTTAAACAGTTAAATCTAAAATTTTAAAACATTTAACAGTATCTTGAGTATCTTTTGTGACTTAAAGGGGCTAAGAAGGCAGAAAGAAAGAGACAGATGTGGAGAGAAACCGGTCCATGCAGAGCAGCGAGTGGACACTACAGGCAGACATAGGGATAAGGGGTGAGAAGGAGGGATGGACAAACACACAGTCACTCTGCAAAGTCAAAGTAAGTCTCAATACACGACCCATCTCACCCCACAAGGTAAGACAAGTGAGGAAGAGCCACATGCAGTGTCTCCCCTCTTTCTGGAGGGACAGGGTGAGTGATTTGTAGCCAGACCCCAGTAACACACTTGTGCTCTCACACTCAAGTAACAGGCTAGTTTGCACCAAATCATCCTCCATCGAATCTCTTGCAATTCAAATTCTGTGCAAGACTTTTTCAAAACCAGTGATCAGAAAGCAAGCAAAAGTAAGTGCGTGCGTGTGCCAGGGCCTCTATAAAGGGCTGTGTATGATCAATGCCTGAAGAGAACTGAGGCGGGCTGGGAGATGAAGGGAGCTAGGGGGCAGATGCCTGCGAAAGGTGGAGAAGCAAGGGGCTGCATGTGCTACGTGTCTAGGAAGATGCAGGGGGCACAAGGGTAATGGGTGCCTGTTGGAGGTAGGGTGTGTGTGCTGGATGCCTGAAAGAGGTGGGGAGGTAGGGGTACCCCCCAGTTCACAGTTATCCCCTCCCCATTGCACATCCCTTTCGTGAGCAGGTACCAGATGCCTGACTGCAGGGGCACAATCAGAATTTTCCTAAGGAGGGTGTGTGTGTGTGTGTGTGTGTGTGTGTGTATGGGATTCTCCCCCTTCACATTTTTAGGACTTCTCCCTCCCTCTCCTTCCCGCAGAGAAACCAGGGCCAGCCAGGACCTTTCCTCCCTCCCCCTACCCCATACAGACCTTGACTGGCAGAAACCGCCCTCCTCCCTTTCCTGAACAGACTGGACCAGCTGGGACTTTCTTTTCCATCCTCTCCTCCTCATGGCCAAGGAAGCACTGGCCTTGCACCCCTACCTTGCAGGTCTCAACGTGCCTGGCCTAGACCAGCCTGCCTGCAGCCCCAGTCTCCCTAGGAGCTGCAGCAGCCCCTATGTGGGGGCCAATCACAAATCTGTAGAATTGTGGGAGGTGATAGATAAGGGGCAGCTGGACTGAGCTGTCCAACACTGGATCACTACAGAAAAGAAACAGAACACTAGCTCCAAAACTTAGCCTGTCCCCTCCCACGGAGGGGCTGAGCAGCCCTGGCTCATCACTGGCCCATCAAACTGCTTGTGCATATCACAGAAGCCTCCCTACAGCCTTACTGGAAGTTTAGTCCATTCTAACTTCATTCATACTGGGAAATGTTGTGGTGGCAGAGGGCTCTGGTTGCCATTATTGTTGTAGTTGTATTATTGTACGGAGTACGACCCCCGAGAGGCTCAGGACAGAGTTCCAGGAGCTGGCAAATTTCAAGTGAGGCTTACAAATCTAACTAGATGAAGGGTGGAAGCAGTCACCAAGAGGTGAAGTGACTAGTTCAAGGTCATGCAGCATGGCTGACAGAGCTAGGAGTAAAACCAATCAGCTTCCAGATATTAGCATATTTCCTCTTCTTGTCTAGATCCTCCCCTTTTATTAACATAATGTCACATGTGTTTGCCTGTAATTAGCATGCTGTCACTCTAGAAGTGATCCTCCCCTGATGCCATCTTGGATTCTAGGACTTTGCTGAGTCATTCCCCATTACTACATTATCCCTATATCCACCATCTTGGTCAGCCATGTTGGATTTTCTAAATTTAAACTAACAATAATTTCTACTTAATTAGAGCCTTAATCTTAAAACTAATGACTATTCATGCAAACTAAAGGGTCCTAGTACTGTCACCACTCTTTTTATGACCAATTAAAAGAAATGTAATTTCATGATATTTAAACCCCTTCCAAGGTTCTTCTGCAAGCTTCTTATCAGAGTGCTGCAAGGTTTTTCAAAACAGCTGAAAGCAAAAATCTCTCATTACAACATATCTATTGATTAATCATAAACCTCTCAAAAGATTGAGCGGAGTTCTCTGAAATAAATTCAGCAGTTTCAGAGAAGGCCAGTTTCAGTTCTAGCGTAATTTCAGTCCATACACAAATTCTTTCTAGACTGGCCATTTCGTGTTATACATACGCTTGGATTTCCATTTTTGCAAAATCTGCCTCCTTGCCCTAAATAAATAAATAAATAAAAGCAATTTCTCTCCTTCTCATCTCAAGTCCATTTCCTGGATTATGATTTTGGACCAGATTGTGAAATTAAATTAGAGCCTGGAGTAGGGGGCAGTGAGGAGTAATAATTCCCCGGTGGAACACTGGGAGGCATTGAGCCAGCTGACCTCAGTAGGGCATTAGAATTCAGAACTGAATCCCCAATCAAAGCAAACCACTTTACATTTATAAAGAATATGAAAAGAAGAGAACATGAGCTAAAGTTTAATTTGGGACCAAATGAAAAGTTTAGATATAAGATTTTCAAGGAAAAAACAGAATTCCAATAGAAACATTTGCTGAATGGATACGGAAAAAAAAAGATTTGACTGAGGAAGCACAGGGATTGCGCTATGATAGCCTTTGAGGCCTTTCCCCTCGGATTTCTTGTTTTATAACATTTTTCTAAAACACAACACCCACAACTGTTTTTCCTCATCTATCAAAGCATAAAATTGCCAGTCCTTTGCCCTAACTTAAATCAAGGAAGTAGCAATGTTAGGTTTAATTAAAAACAGCAAATATTTGTACAGCTGTCCTTGGTTTCACAGCACAGAAATAGGTTTAGCATCAAATCTTACAGTTTTAAGTCTCCTGGGGACCATATACAAAAACATATAGGATCCTTCTGGCTCACTTTCCAAAGCCAGAAATGCCTTTTTCTGGAGTTATTTCAGGTGGGACTCTTTCACCCTTCCTATTTCCAACTACTTTCCTGCTTGAATAGGGATTTTTCCTCGCTCCAAAAAGAGCACTGTCAAGCTTACAGGTTTAGATTATTTGATGCTCCTGGAGTTCATAATAAAATAACAATAAAAGCAGAGAAATAAACATTTTAACTTTACCAACAACAATTTCAGCTTTAATATACAAAATAATTATGATCCATTTCACCACAAGTGTCCCTTTTCCGAGAAGCAGGCACTTCGTCCCTCTTGGAAAACCAGCGTCAATCCAGAAGCCTTGTTTACACTATTGTAGTGAGGCCGACTGGCCTCCCTCCAAGCAGGAGAGCGAGGGACCGTTACACTCCCCGTGGGAGGGTGGAGCCTAGATCGCCCCACACCCCTCGCTGGAAGTGTAAAAGGCTGGCCCTGCAGTACAGTTAAGGGAGAGCCTGTGGAGGAGAAGGATGCTCTGCTGGTTTGGCTGTGTCCCTGAGAGGAACCCTTGCCGGGTGGTGCCCAAACCACAGACGCCGACAAGGACTGGCCCAGAGTGCCTGCTGCCATCTACCCCACGGAGCCGGAAGAGGTCTGGAGGCTAAAGGTACCGAACCCTGTGGTGGCAGGAAGTGACCCAGGGGCAGCCCCGGAGCGGCTGGCTGCAGAGCCAGGTGTGGCTCAGTTGGCGTGTTGCGGCTGGATCCCCGCCGACACAGGGGCAGCCAATCTTGCCAGGGCCCTGGGCTGGGACACAGTGGAGTAGGGTGGGCCTGCGTCCCCCTGCCACCCCACCCTGGGGTGGCTGACCCCCTACACTGGGCAAGGAGGCTCTAGCTCTGAAGAGGAGCTTCCCTTATCAGTCACCCTTAGAGATGGTTTTGTTTGCTAAGCTCTGTCCAGGCCAAAGCCAGAGCGGATAGACTCTATTTAAGGGCTGACTACTTGAGCTACCCAACCCCAGGCTAAAGCCTGACAGTAACTATTAATCAGCCAGCCCTGTTGTGGGCTCTTGGCTGTCTTGTAGACTCTGGTCCTGGCCAGACAGGACCAGCCTGAATGGCCTCCCTCCGAGCGGGAGAGCGAGGGACCATTACAACTATGTTTATGTGTCTCCTAGTTGTCAAATGGGGGCAACATGAATGAAAGCAATTTTAAACTACTGTGAGCCTGTTGATACATAGAGTTGAGACTGAGCTGCAGAGTTCAGACCAGGCTCTTAACATCCCTGAAGTTTGGAGGTGTTTGGTTTTGCTTCTGGCCCTACTCTCATTTTAAAATTACTCACTGAAACACATTGTAAAATCCTTCCTCACCAAAGGGAGAGAGACTTTAAAAATTGCCTACACAAGTCCAAAATAAGACTCCCTTCCCTCCTTCATCCCCCAAATGAGAGAGAGTTGATAGATCTCATCCCAGGAGAGACCACATAAGGATTTATACCAACTAGTGCAAACGCATTAAAAAGAAATGTGTTACAGATTTAGGCACCCACACAAAATACAGTGCATATGCAGGTAGTTATCCAGAAAGGAGAAGAAACCAGCTGTCTGTCTGAAATGTACACATAAGAAGCTCCCTGGAGCTTGGGTCCAAGAAATACAGTGAAGGGCTGATCTTTTAACAAGTGCTGAAATGAACCAGGGCTATTGACCCCAGGCTGAAGGGGAGGGGCAGGCGGCCACCCACTGTGGGAAGAGGGGGAGGGAAAAGGCCGAAGGAGGTTTAGAAACACTCCATCCGGTGGAGGGGAACAGAGGCAAGAGAGCAGATGGCCAGATCAGTACCTTTATGTGTCTCTCTCAACCACCAGCTGGTTGCTCTCCAAACCCTGCAGCTCTTGCACCACCAGCAGCAAGGTGAGGATGCCAGACCCTGCCACCCCCACTACAAATTGGATCAGGCCTCTTCACTGCTCAGCACAGGTATGTCTGGCCCAGCTCTGCATGACATGGGACAGGGTCTGGAAGCAGCCAGGTCTAGTCGGGTTCAGGAGCAGGAAGAAGGCAGAAGAGCAGCAAGCAAAACCTCTGAGGAGGAAGAAGGAGAAGAAGAATGTGGATCCCAGGCTCTTTCTAACCCAGGTGAGCCTGGGCCAAAGGATTCAAGACAGCTGGACCCAGCCAGGCCCCGAACACTTACCCAGATTGCTGTGCACAGCATGCTGTCCCGAATAGTAGATTCAACAGCCCAGCTTGTCAGGGTGGAACAGACCCTCCTGCTCCCTCTCTTTCAGGAACATCCTTTTCCTATTCACCTAAAAGTAAGTAGTGAGAGATCAAAGGACTCTTGTCCTGGGCTTCCTTCTGCAAATGGGCAGTTAATTGGACTGTTTGGGGCATCCTTGTATATGCTGGATTCTGCCGGACTGACTGGAGCAGTTTTATTTACATTAATTTACAATGAAGTAATTACTGCAAATCACTTTAGGATTGTACAGAGTTTACAGAATAATTATAAAGTCAATGACAAACCTTTGTGCTAGCACTGCAGGGGTACTGGATACAAATGCTCTTTTGTTGTAGTTGGGGTTAGTGATGCTTTAAACCATCAATTAGGAAGCGTAGAAATTTTTTTAGGAGATATTTACATTTTCCACATAAAGCCTCAAACTTCCATTCGCTGTTATGGTACCTGAAGAGCCCAAGTCAACAAATATGAAGAGACAAAGAGTGACTTGTAAGGGAAATGTCGATTTTCATCGAATAAGAGAACCAGCACATATGATGCCAGAATGACAAGTTATATCTATAGCTGAGATTCAGTGAACATATGTAAGAAGAGGTCCTCATTTTGCTGGTAAAAGGGCGGTGCATATTATCACAAGAAAAATTCTTGTGGCTCTTTGACAGTCAAGAAAAAGCCATGCATAGGGGACTGGGTAATTCATGCGTGTGTGATACATCACCTGTTGGTCTCTGGGTTCAAATTTGGTCCGGCTTGATTGTGGCCAAAAGTCATTACCTTAGGAAGACTTATTATGTAAAATGAATTGCAGTCTCTGTCCAATTTTTCATGACAGATATACACATCACAAAAAGCACATTTCACTCCAGTTCACATTCTTGTTGATCTTTCTAACAGAGAGGCCATAAATTGAACCAATATATGGATGTCTCCACCCTTTCACCTTAGCAGGCAGACCCTCCAGGTGCAGATTGGCATTGGCAAGGCACTATGGGGGAAAGCTTGCACTGCTGCCAGCAGCTGGAGCCATATCTATTCAGTGAAAAACCAAGGTCAGCATTTTCAGAAGTTGCTTCTGATTTTAAGTGCCTCAGTATTTGGGTGTCCAGTCTGAGACATGTCAGGGACCTGATTTTTTCCCCAGAGGTGCTGAGCACCCATGCTCCCCTGACTTCAACTGAATTTGTAGCTGGTCAACACTTCTGAAAAATCAAAACCAAGGTATCTCAAAAGTTGTGCACTCAACAACTGAGGCACCAAAAAAAAAAAAAATCACAGGCTACCTTTGAAAATTTTGGTCTAGATTATTTCAGTCTCCAGGGGTATTAATCCAAGACTTTTCACCAGAAATAAATTCACTTGTGGTAGGTGAGGGGTGAAAGCAGAAAAAGCCTTGTGTGAAGTGAAAAGGTCAAGATAAAAAAAAAATCCGCTGAAATGGATAGATCTAGCATTCCTATGCTAGTGAAAAACAAATGTACAATTGTTTATTGGAATATTGATTTTCCAATGTGACACCATCATTGCTAATATGTAAAAATAAATAATATTCTTCATTAGCACAAATACTAACCAGATAAAATACATCCACCTCAAAAGTGGCTTTATTTTCTTTCTATTCTTTCCCAGAAGAGCTTTAATATCTGCTTGGGTGAATGTATATTTTAGAAGCCACTGGGAATAACATTAACTTTGGATTCTCATATTACTATTCTACTTGAAGTCAGGTTAGACCTTTTCTTCAGGGAACGCCCATTATCAGGACCAATTGAACACTGGGATTTTCCTGGGTCAGTTTCTATGGCTAGGTTAAATAAATTCTGTGGTGTGTTTCCATAAAATCTGAGTAATTTAATTAGGTCTTTTAGCTGTGAGTAATTTCATTGCTCCAGGTTTTAGTTTTAAAACAGTTGGATTCCAAAGATTCAGTTTACATGTTCACCCTGCCGGGAAATTTAGATGAAAAAACCACTTACAACTGAACTTTTAGCTGCAGTTCTCAGATGACATGGCCATAACCTCACAAACAGAATAAAAATAGCAGCTGTCTATTCAGTCACACTTTCTACAGCCAAAACACAATCATCCTCAGAGCACAGAAATGCTCTTAAGTGCTAAATGGCCAACTTGGTCTCAGTCATATTGCAAATACATTCATTACTTGCTTCAGTTGATGCTCTGCAGGGCCGCTCCAGACAGTCCAGAAATGCATCTGATGGTCTTATTTATATTTTTATTGGTGGTGTCAGTTGAAAAAAAAAAAAAAGTCACAGGTTGCTATAAAAGTGGCCCAAAACTATAGCTATACGTGGCTTGTGAAAAAAGATCCAAGCAACTGACATTGTAACATAGTAAAGCATGCATACTCCAGAGACTACCATAGACCTGAAAGCAATGCTTTTTCCAGCTCCCAAGATGCATCAGACAATATTGGTCTAGGAAGCCTGAGAGAAGTGGCTCAGTGTTAATTTATGATGGAAGGTTAAGCTCCTGGGAGAATTCTGATGGACCTTCCTTTAAGTTTTACAGGTCACTTACCAGCATCATCATCCACAAACAATATACTAGTGACTCTGGATTTCAGACATCCACGCTAAAATAATATAAGTTTCTCTACCATAATTATGCACTTGCAGGGTGAACAGATCAGTCAGTACAGTACTAAAAGCGAGAGATTTTGGGCAGCACTTTGTGTGTATTTGAAAAGAAAACATAAAATGAAAAGATTCCTGTGTGCAGCTTCCCTGTGCTATGGGCAGGTGCAGACTTCACTACCACTGCTCTTTGATAACATCCTGCCTCCTTAGCTGGAGTAACTGAGGGCTCACTGAAGTATTAGTAACTCAGAAATGTATAACAAGATTGGATTGGACTAAACTGGATCTTAGCCAGCTGGAAATGGAATATAAATTATATTAGGAAGTTTAAAATAACTATCACAGTTTCAAAACAGTTTTGGTATTCTAAAAAAACTAGTGCTTGTGAAAGTGGCAGATGGACAGTTCTGGACAGTGAAAACTGCCTGACAATGCAAGTTCCCCACCTCTGGGGAACTAGCCTCTCCACTAGTATTCTGTCGCTAGGTGTGAGAGGGTCTCCAGGATCATAAAGGAATAGATCCATGTGGATGGACCTTTATGCCTATTGGTTGCCTCACCGTGTTAGATCCTCAACTGGTGTAAACTGGCATAGCTGCATTGAAATCAATGGAACTATGTTAATATACACCAGGAAAGAAGTGGGACTCTGTGCAGGCGTAAGGGTATGCCCAGGGGGACCTCTTTGCAGAATCAGGGTCTGCAGCCCTAGTCTCAGACTGTCAGCAACAGTGCCAGGATTTGTTGGTTTTTGTTTTTCTGCTATATGGAGAGCAATATATAGGGAATGGAACTGAAACCATAAGCTCACTCAGCAACCAACAGATGTGACATTAGAAACTATTGACCTAGACTAGATTCAAACTGGAGGACTAGAAGAGCTAGGCTCTGTATCCCAGCTAGTCCTCCTTAGCTATGACAATCTTTGAAAAAATACTGGAATGCCAACACATTATTCAGTCAGAAAATGGTCATGGTGTAGTGTTAGCAATACAAGCCCAGTGCTCTTTTCTCACACGATTTTCACCATTTTTTCCAAAGCGCTATAGAACTGATAGTTGTTGCAATAAAGTATTTGTAATTACACTTAATCATTTTCTGAAAGCTGATTTCTGACCCAAAGGGAGGGTTCTCTTTTCCCATGAAACAACCAGCTCTAGAGTAGACCATATGCTGATTCATGAAGAGGGGCTTAGTGGTGATGGCAACCAGAAAATTACGTTCATCAGAATTCTTACAGAACAGCAGCAGAATCTTTACCTGCCACCACAGATTAAACCAATTAAGTGTATGCGTGTGTACTCACTCTTTTTGGTAGCTAATGAGGATATAACATAATTCCTGTGTCTTCTAGCAATGAATTTTCATTCTTACAGTAATTAATATGAAGACTGACGATGGAGAGGTTGCTCCAAAGTGCAAACTGTAAGTGTCAATTTTAGGTTGTTTGGATATATTTAAAATGTTGACAAACGAACAATTTTTGGTTTTATTTCTAACAGCATGGAGATCATTTTTGGAATTGTTCCCAGAATCACTGTGAATTCAGTGAGAAAACAGGTACTCATGGCTACATGACATTAACAGTCTCTTCACTCTGACAATTGCTCTGTACTCTGTATTTGTGCCTGCTTTGTTAGAAAGAGGCTATATAGTGGCAAACCACAGGATGACTGGTTTTAATTTTTTCACACAGTGACTTTACAAGAAATTATTAATAGCTGTATAACTTTTTGTGAGAGATGACTTCTAGGAAACAATACATTAAAGTCTTCCTAAATATAAATGTTTTGAAACACTATGGTTGGAGGGGCTTTCAGACAACCACCCCTACAGATGTTCCTTCAGAAGAAGCTGAGGCTTATTGGCAGGGAAGCTTGCATTATACCTCTTCTGAAGCGAGAGGATTCAAATCTTTAGTGTTGTCATTGTGGCACCTTTTACAAATGGGAAATAAACTCTTTTCAAAGGGAGGAGAGGGAAGAGAGGAATGGGGAAAACCCCAAGAAAACTAACATGTTTTTAATTTTTTGAGAAATAATATTTAGCACTTCTATAATGCTTATGTTTTCAAAATGCTTTACAAACATTCGCTAATTCTCTCAACATCCCTATGCAATAATGCTTACTTATGTGCATTTTATAGATGAGCAAATTAAGGAAAGGAGCTTAAAGCACTATCTTCCCTAAATATTTTACTGTGTTTAATGCACAATGGCTCTCCCGCCATCTACTAATATTGACTGGACTTGTCCATTTAAATGGGGCCAAACCATCTTATAGTTATGTTAGAAAACTTTACTTCAGTTGTGGTTCTTTTTCAAGACCAGGGCATTATGATGTATTATAATTTGTATTACGGTAGCACCGATAGGCCCCCATCTCAGATCAGTACTGGTCCACACTAGAATTTGGCCAGAAATTTCCATCATTGCTTCAGTTCCACCAAAGGTACCAGCAGTGATGGAAGCAGTATTGTAGACAAGGCACTGGGTGCTTGCAGGCCTTTCAGCCACCATGGTGTCTAACACTGCTTACAGCGGATATACACAACATGGTGGCATTCATTAGCATATTAACCACCAACACTGTCTGCACTAGCTTTCCCATCCTTGCTGCTACCAGTGGAGCTGAACTGGGGATAGTAATTGTGGAAAATTCTCGGTAAAAATGCCTGATGTAGACAGCCACTGAGTCAGCAAACAAGCAGGGCTGGAACTTACAATCTTCTATATTCCAACTTCATAACAAATGGCACTAGACCATACACTTGTGAGCACGCTTAAGAAAAAAAAACAAGGTTCCTGACTGCAAACCGAAAAGATTGACTTGACTTATCTATTTAACAGTTAAGAGTAAAAAAAAAAAAAAAAAAATAGAAGTAAACAGGTCTTATCCTCTTTGATGGTGTCTTGTTAAGGGTAGCATCTTCCTAAACTAAATGACACTTGCTAGTTAATATCATATTTACAATAGTGATCAAAAATAAAAGCTGTGCAAGTGGAAATGGCCTACTGATCCAGCTCAGTGTCAAGTGCCAAATCTAAAGCACTTAAAGACCAGCTGAATATTTTAAGTCCTAATTTTAAGAGATTTAGGACTAGTGAGTCATGCAGTTCTTATTCTGGTGTAGCTCTGTCAGTGCCATGTGGGATATTAACTCATCTGTCTAAACATATGGGTCTGACAAACAAAAGCTGCAGGAAAGATATGCTCCTGCATTGAAATTGAAAACATTTCAAATGAAATCACTGCAAATATTTATTGTGTTAGTATTTTAATAGAAACTATGAACCACTTGAGCTATTGCCCTCTATCACTTCAGTTCACAGGAGTCCGCTGTTCTAAACCTAATACAGAAGGGCTTTTTTTAAGTAAGCAAACTTTTCTGTTTACTTCAGTTAGTTAGTATCCAGTTTTTTTTGAAAGGAGAGAGAATAAAAAATTTCATTTTCTGTCCTGTATCCTAAAGTTCCCATGTGCTGGACACCTGGAAAAGCTGGCATTACTAGCTTGTTTACTTAGTCAAATATATTAAGAGGTCAAATAAATTGCACTAGGGATTTTATACCTAGAAAATTTCTGAATTTTACTAAAGGGAGCTTTATAGACCAGGATTCAAAAGGTGACCTTCAAAGGGACAATCAAAACATTTTTTTTTAACAGGAAAAAAAATTGCTACTTACCAAGGGTCTTGCCTTAGTGCTCCCCAGTTTTCCAGTGTTGGGGACATTCCACAATGATGGAATCTCCACACCTGCAGCAGACTTCCAACTAATGCAAGAGGGCTTCTAGGGGGTCTATAACCAAATTGGTTAGTTTTGCATTATTTTTGTGCCAATTGCTCACCCCTGCCCGCTTAGTGAGGCCATTCAGCACATATTTCAGTGTTAACTCCTTTTTGATGTTTTGTTTGCAGATCACCTTTAACGTTACCATAGTGTAGCAGGTACTGTCTGGATTAAACCACATTTGTACACAGTTTTAATGGGGCTTTATTTGAAATAATGGAGCTTTGGCCCATGAGTGGCTTGAACATGCATTCCTTTAAGAACTATTTTGGGCTGACAGCAGAGTCTAAACTCAGGTCTCAGAGAGCTAAAAGCACGAGCCTTTACCATTTCAGAGAAAGAACCAAGTATATTAACTAGAAGTAGCAGCAGACTCATAAGCCTCTTATGTGGAGCAGCTTCTACAGGGGGACAAAGACCAACATTTTCCAAAGGGTCATCTGGAACATTCATTATGTAACAAAACAAATACATCTAACACACATGATAAACTACTTTGCACCAAGTGTAGACAAGAATAAATTGTGTTTAAAAAGCATTAGTGAGCATCCCCCTAGGGTTAACCATGTCCACCTAAGTTCGAAAACATGGTTGGCATGGTCTACACTAGATGCAAAGTCATTTAGTTAGAACTTGTTAATTAGCACGTTGTTCAACACAATGCATTTCCCTAGTGGACACAGGCCCTAGCATGGATTATGCTTATAGAGAAAGTTCTCAAGGAAGCCAGGGGGCCTTTTGGGTGCACAGGGAATATAAAATCAGTCTGGAGACAGTTATCACAAATAAGTGTTGTTTGAGGTAAACTACTAAAATTATGATTAATTAAAAGATAATTTTTAATACAAAGCTGCAAAAGTTCAGTGGAGGCTGCTGACATTTAAAAGCGGGTAGGTGAAACTGACACAAGGTTGCACATCACAACACCGTGCAGCAATATGTAAAGATCAGAGACAAAAGTTCATGCTGAAAGTTTCTGTCTAGAAAGATGTGCTGTGCATGGCTAAACTATTACTTATCACTCATTTCTTTTTGGTTTGGCTTTTAGGACAGCGTTGAGTTTAGAAACATCTGCAGGCATATGGCTTTACAGCTGGAGGGGCAGCGATTTGACAGAGACTTACACGCAGCACACCAGTGTTTGAGGAACATCATCAAGAAACTGATGCATTCACTTGCAGTTTTCCCCTCAGACTTGTATGCCATAGCCCAAGCTTCACTGAGACAAATCCTACAAAACCTCCCAGAGATGTGAAACAGCCACACAGACAAGAGTGACTAATTTCTGTAAAAGGTGATAGTACAACCCTACCTCTCAATTGCCTTCAAAATTGTGTGTAATTTGAATGGGAAAATCTGCAGCCTCTGCTCATATGAGTGATCGCATTGACTTCACATGAGTAAGGACTTCTAATCAAGAGCCCAGTCCTGCAAAGTGTTGAGCACCCTTTGTCTTCCTGGTCAAACTGGTATGAATGGGATTTGAGGGCACCTCCAGGAGTTGATCTGCACCTTGCAGAATTGAGCCCCACATGAACAAGGACTGTAAAGTTGGACCCTAAAATTGGGACACAATGATAAAAAGAATGATGGTGGAGAAGAAGATGACCTTTTGGAATTCCATTAACCTACATCACTGTTTGTGAAAACATGTTTTCAAATCATTCTTTGTGCTGGTTTGATACTGCAGAGACAGAAAGCGCTATACATAAGAATGTAACTTTATCACAAGGATAAGAGGTGAGAGGTATGTTGGGTGCACAGTATTTAAAGATACCTTTTTAAAAAAAGAGAAGCTCTTTACGGTAATTTACTACACTGATCTGCAACAACTGATCTGAAGGGTTGCCAATTCAGAAAAGGGAAAAAGGGGAACATTTTTAGACCCAATAGGATCACTATTAAAAATAAATAAATAAATAAATAAAAGCCCTCAGTAGTCAAGCACATGAATGCTAATGGAAAGCAAGCAGAAGGGGCACAAAGTGGGGACAAAGCAAATGTATTCAAAGATTTAAACATATATTTGTGGAAATTGCTTTGCAAAACTCATCCAGCTCTAGTGACTGTGCAACACACAAGTATACAACTCTGCTCATCTACTGACAAACCAGGAGTTTCCATAGTCTGAGTTTTTTTTCTGCAGCTGCATGTGACAGAGAAATTTAGCTCAATTTTTATCTTACTTGTGTAGGGATGAGGGCATTCTGCATAGAATAAGAGATAGAAAAGTGTCTCTTTCCATTGGCTAAGGTAGTGAATTTCCACATGATTACTTTCTGCATGTGACTTTGTATACTGATTGATTTACCATATTTTATATTCACATGAGACCCCTTTTAACACTACACAGGTGCCGGTCTCACAGCTATAATTAAGGCTCTGTCAGTCCTTCCTATATAAAAATACCTGTTTGGTGGTGTTTCTTAGCTTAAATAGAGACTTTTGCTTTGGGTTGAAACCTTGTTTATGATGGGTCAGCCCAGTAGGCTCAGTATTAGTTTATAAATTGGAAGAAAACTCATGAAAATGTATTTCCAAAGAAGAATTAAAAAAAAAAAGGCTTGGAGTGTCTTGTTTATGTTTGAGTCCCTTCCTCCCTTCCAGAAAAATGGAGGAGGGACACATTTGTGGCAGTGACCCCACTCCTTTGCACCTTGCGAAATATAGGGACTTTCAAGTAGATGTAATGATCTTCCTAGTAATGCTAAGTTTTAAGGTGACCTGCAGAGCAAACAATGCATTATTATTCTGTGTATCTTGTGTTAATATCATGGTGTATTAGGTATTACTTTATATTTATTATAGTGAATATATCATGATTATGGTATCCTCCCACAGAAAGGGGACAGAGGACTCAGGAAATTCTGTGCGATGAAGCTCATGGAGTTTCTTCTAATGCTTGCCTCAGAGGGGAGGGATTTAGGGACAGCAGAGCTGGCATGGGAGACATCCCTGAAAAAGCCCAAGCTCTGCTCTCAGCCCTGCAGAGCAAGGAGCCCTGCCTTGTGCTTTATGTGGTTTTCCCCACCTCTCCTTGCCAGCCCAGTTATCCCAGAAGCCACATTGGAGGAGACAGATACTACACCATATTGGTATAGTATAAGCTGTGGGGACAAGGCTACTTGGATGTGCATTAACTCTTGGATGGATACTCATGTACTTCCCCCCAGTAATGAGATTCATTTACAGCAGTAGTATGGTTGTTTCTAATCAGTTTAACTTTCTAGGTCTCATACACTAGCACAGTTCTATAGTGTTTGGTGACAAACACTAGAAAGGAGTGTTTAGAACTGAACAGAGGTGTTTCTATGCTTTTCCATAAAAAGTAATTTAAAAGCAAAACTTACATTTTGGGTGTACAGCGCACATCAGGTGAAATCCTCGCCTCTTTGAAGTCAACAGCAAGACCCCCATTGAGATCATAAGGTCAGGATAATCACAATTTTGTGCTGACATAACCAGTGATGACCGTACACACAAATGAGGAACTAAACAAGAACCACCATGCTGATTTCAGTTCCATTTGCATGCATGTGCATACACAAAATGTTGACCAAACGGAAAAGAACAAAGTTATTTGAGACAAAAAATTTCTTTTCAAGCTCCTAAGAAACAATCAAGCAATAGAGGTTAAGATATAGTGTATTTAAAGAGTACTTAACAGTGTGCTTTTGCAGGCATCACTGCATATGATGAAAATTTCCAGAACACTTCCTTCCCCAAACTCTCCCATTTAAAATGAATATTTGTGGTCAAGGTCATTAAAAAGAAAACACTATTAATTTTTTTTTGAAATTCTGTGGGGCACTATAAATTTAAAAGTCTTTGGGATCCTTTAATTTAAATTTGACTAAAATATTTAAATAAACACTTAACCTCAGTGGGGCAGGGGATTAATTTTTCTTTCAAAATGCTTCCATAACTGAATCAGAGTGCAGTGATTTTCTTAAGCCCCAGACCTGCAAACACTTTCCTCACAGGAGTACTGAGATCAGTGGGCTTGCATATGTGTAAAGTTATGCCTACGCCTGTTTGAAGATCAGGGAGTTATTTAACAATGTATTAATTAAGGTAAAGTGTAGTAAAAATGAATAGCAATTGACATATCCTGTTCTGGGAACCACAACCTGCCTTCAGTTGCAATGGACTCAATGATCTATTCGGCCTTTTCCATGTCAAACATCCCACTGTATATTGCCATTAAAGTTTCTTTTAGTTGCAGATCATCCAATCTTCTCATATATTAGAAGCAACCAGCTCTGTGTGGTGTCATATTCTCTAAGCAGTTGACAAAATTCAGAGCTAAGAGTGAATGGGTGTAAATATCAGGTCCTGCTTCTGAAATAAGAACCATGAAACATTTGAAGTTCAAAAGAATTTACTGCCCAAAAATAGCATGAGAAAGCTGCCTCTGCTGATCTATTGTTGTGCCTGCCGGCTTGCAGCATCACACGGTACGACATTGTGTCACAAAAGCGGCCCCTAAAGTGTTTGCTTTTTTATGACAAATACTATAAATTGGGTTCTTACAGTGAAACATTGTTTATGCAGCTGTGATTTCATAAATGAATCCTGACATTCTGCTCTAATGCATCTTTGTTTCAAAGACACTGGGTTTTTTCTCTCTCCTTTTTTGTGGATTTTTCCAATAAAACCTCCTAATTAAGTACAATCATTGAGATCCACAAAATCAATTTGTTTTGCTGGGTTAAATGTTTCCATCTTTTCTTACATGAATGCGAGTCTCTTAAAGAGATATCCTCTTCTCCTGAATAGGTCTTTTGGGACCCAATAATTCAAAGCCTTACTCACCCAAGTAATTCTGTTGATCTTAGGGATTACCTCGCATGAGTAAGGGTTTGAAGAAGCTGGTTTTTCCATAGGCATATTGAATGTAAAACTAAAGACATATTGGCCAAACATCATCAGCATGTTAGCATACTGGAAACTGATCAGGGCTGAACCCTGACCAGGCAAGAGTTAAAGGCTCTAGTAGATTAAAAGGTGCTATTTTTCCCTCTTCATTTGACAAGCCAAGTCATAGATTTACTATTTTATTTTACTATATTTGTCAAAGTATAGTAAAATAAGAAAAGTATCTATAACAATCCAATAGTATACTCAATATATGTCTATGTGTATATAGTGCAACTGGTTGAATGTTTTCGAGTTGCAAATTTTTGATGACATTTCAAAATTAACAAAAAAAAATAGAAAAATGTCTTAACATTTTCATATATCCCCATGTTTTTGAACAATAAATCTTGTTGACATGTTTTGAATTTCAAAATTTAGATTTTTTTTAAGAAGGGAAAGATTTTTTTTTAAAAAAATCTGGAATCTTCAGAAGATTTAGCTGCTAAAAATTGAAGACATCTTTATTGGGCAAGTGTGAACTGTGATTTTTTTTAAAAAAAAGCTTATAATGTGGCCAAATTTGAGTGAATTCCCATGGGAATGGCAAAAGCCATATCCCGGATACAAAGGTTAACCTTCTGCCACATTTCAAGGCACTGCTCCAAAGCATGGGGGTGCTAGAGCTGTTCAAAGAAAAGGTCAGAATTTTAAAAAACACAAAGGGCAAAGCAATATATTTTTCCCTTGCCCCATCCTCAGAAACAGTTTTCTGAATTTTGACTGAAAATTTCCAAAAAGATTCAGCCTGAGGCAGACTCTCAGCATGGCAAATTTTGGACCACGTATTTATAGTTTAGCAAAGTTATAAGCAACTAAACACAAAGTTTCATAATGGCAAGTGTTGGGCTACCTTTAATAGGTGGTGCTACCAGCCCGGCCGTTCATACCTATTCCCATCCAAAGAGTTTATGGCTGAAATCATATATGTGAAGAGTTACAAAACAGTCATTTAAAAAGTCATTATCACAGAATTTGTCAATACTCATTGAAGTGTATACAGTAGTTTCACTATGTTTGTATCTCTTTTGTAATTGCTTTCCACTAATAATCTACCTTATGAGTTTTTCTAGCAGGAGTGGTCACCAAATCAATGACTGTTCTGCAAATATTGCAGAATATTAGCAAAATGCAAATTTTGAATTACTATATGCAAATATGCACAGCAGAAATCTGATTCTAAAAGTTACACTCATCCAATCAGGCAACAAAAGTGTACCATGTGACCTGTGCCCAGTCAGAACAGCTCAAGTTTCCAATTTTGCAGATCAAGTACTTTCAGGTTGATCCTTCCTTCCACATGTGTTTCAGGCAGACATCTTGTCTGGTGACAGTGGTAAAGAATCACAAAGAGCAGCTTTCTTCTAGCACTAGAATAGACGCATTATTAGAATAAGGCAAACAGTGCTATCCCTAAGGCTTCTCTCTCTCTCTCCCTCCCCCTCCCCGCCCCCCGGTTTACTCTAAAGCTTGCTGCAGTTTTAAGGAAACACTAACTATATCCTCACATGTATGGTACAGTATTTTTAACATAGGGCCTGATCCTAAAGTCTTTACCCAGCATTCATTCTTGAATTTTGCCTAAAAACTTGAGGATTCAAACCATTTTCCCCATCAGATTTCCAAAGGGATTTTTTTTCAGTCCTTTAGTATGAATGTAATAAGTGCTCCATGTAAGTCTAATTTTTCATTTACAATACATCAAGTAAACTCACACTCAGTAACAGGACATCTTGCTAAAAGGCTAAAATGCTGCCAACCTGCCTCCTAGCAAAAGCAGGTTTCTGCCAACACTGTTTGCCTGCGATGAATGATTCTTTTGGCTGATATTTTGAGGTAGGCCAGTGGATGTCGTTGTTGAGTCATTGATCTCTTGATCTGAACTGGTACTGCTGAATGTAACACTGGAGGCTACTTCTCTCTCATAAAAAGAAGGATTAAAGATGAAAAATGTGGCAGGCTAAAGTGACACACTTTAAAGTGTAAACAGTGATTGCATATTGTTGAGAAAAGATCATCTGGGAGCTACTAACATTCTGAATGTCATCCTGAAGTGGTTGTTATAAAGCGAGAAAATTGATAAAGGAGGTGCAGTATAAAAGGAAGTTTAGGCTTAATTATAGCTAGGGTCTGCTTTTTAATATACACCATATCCTGACATCAATACCTTTTCAGTAAATGGCTGTGTGAAGTACACCTATCTGTGAAAGGCAAATTATTATTTCAGGGGGCCTTTAAGTTGAAATGAATTAAAAGTGGAAAATGTGATGTCACCTCCAAGATTGCAAAGGACCTACCATCCCAGTAATATTTTTAGTGATGGATAAAGTGGTGTCGATGAAAGAAAGGTAATTGCCCTGTGCTTTTGCTCAGACCTTTTCCGGAGTTCAAAAATTTGCTTTTTTGTTTGTTTGTTTAAATTTCCATGCACTTCCACACTTTTAGTGTAGGAGTGAAGAGGGAGAACCTCAATCACCACAAAGGGGCTATTTAAAAAAAATAATACTGTAGTATCAATCCAGCCAAATGCAGAAAGCATTGGAAATCTCAGGAACGGGTCTTGTGAGAGTTTCTGAATTATGCCTGGTCTACAAACAGTTTTTGTATTGGCATAACTATATTGGTAGGGGGAGTGATTTTTTTTTAAAACCAGTGTCGTTATATTGTTGCAGCCCATAGCGTGGGCACAGTTATATCTGTATAAAAGAGCCTTATACTGATATAGCTTACTCCCTTTCCCCTAAAACTGCATTCATAACCAGGGGAAATTGAGCACTATTTTTTTTTTAATATATAAAAATTTTTCAGTTTTTCTTCTGCTTCATCACATTATATATGCTTAGCTGTGATTTGAACACTCACGCTCTGATTTTATTTTGATTCCCACCTGCTTTACACCAGTGTCACTCTGATTTTAAATGACTTACTCCTGATTTATACACGTGTAAGCAAGATCCGAATTAGCCCAACAGGGTACAATAAAACACAAAGCAATACTGACATGGCAGGTTAGTGCACCAAAGAGTAGAAAATCTTCACTTTCCAAACCAAATTATCTGCTCATCATTTTGTTCCTTTTAAAATAGCTTCTCATGAGTCAAGTATGACACAGCTCCCTTCCTATTCACAGGTAATCAAACAAGTCATTTCTTGCTTCTGTGGGTAGACACTGCTGTTGAAACTGAGACTCACTCAAACTGGGTGAAGCATTTCTATTTAGAGACATTTCTGCACTTGCTGCCTCTGCTTTTCCTTTAAATAACCTTTCTGGCTGTGAGCAAATCAGAGATATCTTCCCTTCCCGCCCTGTTACCTGGGGTTCTTTCAACCCAAAGCTCTTGGTAATTTTTACTCTGTGCGAGGTGGCGTCAGGAAATAAATCAGGGGAGACACGGCCTGGCACAAACAGGACAACACAAGAGTGCTTTCACTTAAAGCTAAACTTTACTTAGTCTCAAGCACTTATACACACGTCCGCAAGAGGTTAGTAAAACACCCCCAACCCTTGATAATTACCAAAGCTGAGTGTGGCTCTCGAGTGGCACAGCGGCAGGCTTCCGGTGGCCAAATCTTCCGTCGTCTGCCGGTGGGGACTGCAAGATGTATCCAGAGGGAGAGTCCAAAAACAAGTCCAACTACCTCAAACTTTTCCCCCTTATTTATACATTAGTAATAGAATGACATGTCCCTTAAAGAAAACTTGTTAAGTAAGCAGTTTCAATAGTCAAGCAAGAGATTCCTTCTGATTATCGATTAAGCAGGTATGGGTGTTTCCAGAGTTTGCAGCCTTGAGGCCCCAATAGACATTCCTGGGGCACATCCTGCTCTTCGAAAATGCATGTATCAGCCACTTCAACACAATTCTTATCAGGAAGGACGCGGGGTCAAGCTGCCCTTTCTGTAGAACCCAAATCTCCTGCCCCCCAACTCCTGCCTTGGTCAAACTGAGAGTGCTGAATGGCCGATTTACAGCCTGCTGACTTGGCTGCTTTTAGCAATAAGCCATAGTGGTTTCAGGCACTTTACTGGTTTGCCAAAGTCTCCCCGTACACCCCATACCCAAAAAAAGAACTCCTGTTGTATTGCTCATTGCTTTTAAAGATGTTAGGACATCATGTGACCCATCTCTCTCTTTATTTCGCAAATTCAGTTGGAGAAACAGTATAAAATTACCTGGAGTGTAGGGGGGAAAAAATCCACTTTCTAGTTTTCATTAGTGTAATTCTGAACATTTTATGAACCATAACACTATGAAGTCCAATGAATCTTTACAATATGGTAGATTATAACAGGAATATTAATCCAATTGATATTTTTGAAAATTATTATTTATTAAGCAGGACAATGCATTCAGTGTGGAACAAGACACAGCCTAATTGTATCCAGGTAGGCAGAAGCCTTGCATCCCCGCTCTGAAGTCCTTGGGGTTCTGTGTGAGCACAGGGGCCAACTAAGAGATCCAGTTGAAGGATCAGTGCCAAAGGGAGAACAGCCCATGCTTAGACAGGCTTACCACCTAACTGAAGTGAGAGAGAAGACAGGATGCACTTTGAAACTATGGATTACTTCAGCCATCTCCAGAAACAAACAACGCTGTACAAAAAGCCACACCAAAAGAATTTTGGGATTTAAGATATAGGTCTGGCCTAAGTGAGAGCAAGTCAAACTTCTGAGGAGTTGCATCAAACTTACGCTGGGCGTGAAATCAATGCCCAATATTTAAACAGCCATATACGAAAGCATGCATAAATGAGAAACAAAATTCAGGTTAGAATGATGAATCATAAAAATTAGAGATGAAAGACCTCCTAGGACGTCACCATCTCTTGCCAGTGCAGAATGATTGCCTTCACTTCTGCATATCCAGTCTAGTTTTAAATGTTCTAAGTAATGGAGTTTCTAGTTCTTTCCTTGGGGGACTCTTCCATAGCTTAACAGAGCTGTAGCATGAAAGAATGATTGTTTGGTCTCATGCACAAGGGTATAATTAGGAAAAACTGAATGCATTTAAGAAAGGGAAAATTTAAGCTAAATGTCAGGAGAATCTCTCCAACAGCTGGATGTATTAAACTATGGAAGAGTCTCTCAAGGAAGCGTTGGAAGTTTCATCACTTGGGACATGCAGAATTAAGCTGAAACAAAAACCCACCCCAAAACCAAAAACTCAGTAAATGTTAGAGCTGGTCAAGAAAGCCCCCAAAATTTGACAAATTTTTGCAATTTCAGGGGCTCCCCCCGTCTCCTGCAACTGAAAATCAAATTTTTTTTTATTAAAAACACAGTTCTGGTAGAAGCACCTTAGGGAGAAATTCTGCATTGGCAATGAGATGAGCTGAATGATCTAATGAGTCTTTTCCATCTCTACATTTTGTGATCTCATCAACATGAAATTTTTATTTCTGCCTAAACTCTACTCTGTGATGAATGTCCCAGAGGAAAGGGGGATACTTAATGTTGCTCTTAGTAGCTCTGTTACTACTGCATCTTTACATTAAGAGTTACTAATACCTCTCAGCACTAAAGCTCTGCAGTCCTTTGGGAGAAGGAACATGCCACACAGAATGTTCCTTCCATTCTTGCCCTGTGGTCGAACAATGCCACCTTTTCAGGTGCTGCAGATGAGATGCTGGAGGTACTGCAGGTGGTTATGAAGTTTGAGAACATGTTACACTTCAATCCCACCATTTGCCTCCCAACTTTCCTGGGTTATTTCTGTGGTTTCACTTGCCCCTGCTCCGGAGAGGGGATTGCACACATTTAAGAGGTGAAAAGGGGGAACGACCCATTAGATAACAAGAGAACAGCAAGGCATGAGGGACTTCTAATAGATACAAGCCTAAGAAGAAATGACTATATAGGGATTTTACAGTAAAAGTGTGCCCCCAGTTCACACCTACGCCTTGTCTATACTACCAGGGTAAGTCGACCTAAGTCACATTACTGGTGGAGTCGACGTAGCTTAGGTCGACTTACTGTGGTGTCTACACCACACTGCATTGACAGGAGAGGCTCTCCCATCAACTTAGTTACTCCTCTTGTTCCGGTGGAGTACCAGGGTCAACCAGAGAGTGCTCTGCCATCAATTTAGTGTGTCTTCACTGGACCCGCTAAATTGATCCCTGCTGCACCAATTGCAGCAGTGTCGATCCCCAGTAAGTGTAGACATGGCCTAAGATCTGCCAACTTTTACTTTGGGTTAAACTGCGCCAGTTGAGCTAGCTGGCTGCGGCAAGGAATACAAGGCAGTGGGTGTGCTTCCTTTGCTTGCCTGGAAATTCTGGGAGCTTCTGCGGGAGTGGTGCAGCTGCACTCAACTCCTAGTACAAGCTCTCTGCCTATCAGGCAGAACTGAGCCCTCAGTCAGTAATCCTGCTAAGTGGGATTCACCGTAATGCAGTGTAACTGTATAGGAAAAGCTCCAAGTCATTTTAATTAACATATCCCTGGAGATGTTCACATGGGTCGTAACATATTGCTTTCCACAGAGAGCCAACATCATACGATAAGAGCCTTTGAAGCAAAAATGCTATAGAGAGGGTGATTGGCATGTGTAGCTCTAGGCCTGCAATACAACTCATTCAGAGAAAAGGGAATGAAGGGCAAGAATACTTCAGCAGAGTCACAGTTGAGGAACACACGCTCAGTGTAATACTGTGAATCAATGGCATTGCAGGTGGCTCAGCTAGGCTCCCAGTTGTGAAGTGACTTTTGTTTTCCTGGGTTCAATGCCAGTGCGAACTATTTGCTTCACAACATACTACAGTGTTTACTGGGTAGCAGTTTCCACTGGCTGTTTACTTTCTCCAAAAGTTTTCATTTACAGTAAAAACCCCAGAATCCTTTCTAGACGAGTCCTTATTCTACCCTCAGAAAAGGCAGGAAGGACATAATGGAGGAATCAATCCAAGAAAAACAAAGAATAAATAAAGAGAGGGAGAGGGAAGATAAAGGGTGGTTTTTCCTTTTCAACTAGAAATTTTTTTTCCCATTGTGCATTGCCAAGTATCAAGGTGAAAGTTGCCTTTTGGCAGCAGGTCTCAAAGTCAAGAGATCTGGGGGGGTCTACTGGCTCTGCCACAGATTTTGTGGGTGGCGTTGGCTAAATCACTCCTTCTCCAGGCCTCAGTTTTGCCATCTGCAGAATGATTTGACTGTACTTCACAGGGATATCGTAAAGCGTAATTTATTCATGCTCACAAGGCATGGCCTTTGGATGGATGGTGTTAACAAGCTGTTTGCTTTATTTATAAGTATTATTGTAACAAATATTTTCTTGCATTCTATACAGTATATTTTTCCACTTATATTGTATATAATACTGTGTGAATAAGTGCAGTCCCAACGGAAGGGAGAGACTAAGGGTACTTTGTTTTCCCACGTAACTCAGCCAATCAGGCCTGATCTAACACCTCTGCTATTGCAGTCCTGGGCCTTTTGAGTAGAAACTGCTGATCATGCCAAATTCTCTGGTGTTTCATAATGTGGACTAACATCCACAGGGGATTGGAGATCACTAGGTTCATTTTCACTTAAGGCCTGTGGCAGATCAGAGACTACATGTCTAGATGTGAAAGGTCAACATTATTTATCCACTGTGACGCATGGCTCCTGTTTTTAACTATACAAATATGACTTATGATATTGTTAAAATGTAAATGGTTTCATTGTATTTTTTTCAAGGAAGTGAACTCTGCATAGAGAAGGGTTATATTTTAAAGTGCAGTTACTTTTACATATTTGTACTGTTATAAATTGGGAGATTTAATGGGAACACATAAAAGAAATGCTCTTATTCTAACGTTGCATGCCTCAATCTATAATTGTATCTATATTTAGATAACTTTCTAAGATAAAACTTCATGTAATATGACCATGCTCTTTGAAGCCTGAGGTACTTGATGGTGTCTTTTTTGCACCTTGAATGTTAGTGTCAGTCTGGCATCTGGGGCCTGATCCAAAGCCCACTGAAGTCAATGAAATAAGCTCCTGGTGTGTATTAAAGGACATATTATCCTGTATATTCACCTAACTGTTCCTTAACATGGTATAGATGGTAATCTTAGCCCATGGCTATATGTCCTGGCCAAATTCCAACATGGATAATTAGTAGCGATGGGCAAGCCTCAATATGTTTGAGCAAAAAAAAAAAAAAAAAAATTACTAAGCGGGTTGGCTGCTTGGAATGAATTTATCCAAACTACCCAATCCCCTTGACTACAAAAATAGGCCCTCATGAGATTTCCTCATACATTTTTGGTCTCCAGGTCAAGCAGAAGTCTTTTGAGAAAAGGTTTTCATGTGGGATTTTGGCATTTTTGCTTCAGGTCTCTGTTGGAGCCCAGAAATGCAGACAATAATGAAAACATGTTATCCACTTTTTTGAACTTTTCCTTTGGTTCACATTTGGGATCAACGTCTGTCCTTTATTATCTGAATCTATTCATCATGCCTACAATTATATCCAGCACTACATCTTCCACTGGTTTCACTGGGAAATGTGTCCTTCAGTTGTTGGAATTACTTTTAGAGTAGCCACAACATCATACCCTACAGGTAGTTGTTGTGGTGGATGAATTAAGTGATCAGCCAAATTCTTGGGGCCAGACTGCCTCCTCCCATAGAGAAAGCTGCATGAGGGAGCCAGAGGAGAAGGAAAACTCCATAAGGTCACCAACCAGAGGAATATCTACGACAGAGCAATTCCCTCACTCTCCAGCTCTGAAAGTGGAGAAAAATTAGGCCCCTGTTTCAGCAAAGCACATACTTAACTTTAAACAGGTGGGGGTAATTTCTTCCCTATTCGATCATAGGAGTTAAGTATTTCATCGAATCAGAACCTGGAAAAAAAGCTGACTTTTCTCCACTGTGTTGGAGTCAGTATTAAAATCAATGGAATTACACTGGCAGAAAACTGGTGTTAACAATGTAGAGAATCAAACCAGGAGTCTATTGTCCTTCTTCCATCAGCTCTCCTTTACATAACTCACAATAGTGAAAAGGAAGAGTAAAAAAATATCACTAAGAGAAAAGAAAAATATCACCTCTGCTTTGAAACAAAAAAAATAAAGCAACAGAGAGGAGACCCATTCTCCCTTCTTTTTCCTCCTGCCAGAAATTGTCTTCATAAAACCCCAGCAGAAGAAATAAGGGAGAGAAAAGAGGGGAAGCAGGAGGCAAAAAGAAACAAGAACATAAGAATGGCCGTACTGGGTCAGACCAATGATCCATCTAGCCCAGTATGCTGTCTTTCAACAGCGGCTGGTGCCAGATGCGTCAGAGGGAGTGAACAGAACAGGGCAATTATCGAGTGATCTCTCTCCTGTTGTCCAGTCCCAGCTTCTTGGCATCAGAGGTTTAGGGACACCCAGAGCATGGGGTTGCATCCCTGACCATCTTGGCTAATAGTCATTGATTAACCCATTCTCCATGGAGTTTTTTTTTCCCCTGAACTCAGCGATACTTTTGGCCTTCACAGCATCTCATGCTGACTGTCAGACTGGGGGTGGGACCACCTGCCCACAAGGCTGCCTTCAGTGCAATCAAGTAGATATCCCCACTCTACTGCTGGACTTTTGCCTGCTATTTTTTTAAAAAGGAACAAAGAGAAGGAGAGGGGAAAAATGAGAGAGTACTGATTAAATATTGGAGAAGAGATAAACTACTTTCAAAAACTCCTCTCCTCTGCATCCCCAACAAGAGGGATGAGTCTGACTTTGGCTCAGAGCAAGCATCTCTCAAACAAAGGGAGATGGCAAAAGATAGGCACAGAGCTTCTCCAAAAGCTGCCATCAAAGAAATTGATCAGAAGTATATGAAGGTTGAAATTCAAGTGTCAATTAAAGACCTCAGAAATGAGGTGGAAAAGTTAGCAGTCTGGCATGCTGAATTGGAAGCAGGTGTGAAAGATCAGGCTGACAGTCTTCCTTTGGAAGAAAGTCCAAAGCAAATAGAAAAGAAAGGAGGAGCTCAACTCTGATGACCTTGAAAACTAGGGAAGACTTAAAATTAAAACATGTCTTAAAGGAGAATCCCATACTGTTTGTGGAAGCTTTATTCAAAGACATGTCAAGTAGAGAAGAACCAGTCTTGAGAGTCCACAATGCTCTCTTTCCCAAGTCTGAAACAGAGTCTGCCCTCAGGACTCAGTCATCTTTCTCTACTACTCTATTGATAAGGCAAAAAGAGACCAAAGCCAAAACCAAACAATAATCCCCCCCACACACCACAACCAAAATTTAAGAACTAGAGGAATCCTTAACAATTCAAGAGATTTGCTATATTCATTCCTAGACTTGTCAGCTTTAACTTCAAATTAAGAGAGACATTTTAAAAGGATTATGCACGAGTTACACCAAGCTAACATTAGAAACTGATAGAGATTTCCATTTCAATTGGGCTTTATGTATAAAACCTGAGTGCCATAGTGCATACCTACCTATAGCACCCTTGCTGGCTAAGCATAGAACTGCAGCTACTCCTTACCTCAGTTTCCATCACCAGGATTTTCTGTCTCTCCCAGGAATTTGCACAGTTCATCCCTCCAGCTGGGTCACCCTTAAAATTTAATCCCCTTCCAGGATAACAAAGGTCCTAACAAGAATCAAAAACAACCACAAAAGTACTTTCACCCCACTTGGGTTCCTTTTCAGCCCATTCTCCAGACTCAGTTCTGTCCCTCATGGGTTACCTTTAAGTCTCTCCAGATCTAGGGGAGACCCCTGATTCCTAGGCTCCTTCCCTAGAGTCTCCTCACAGGAGCCCTTCTAGGCTATCTTGCCATCTTCCCTGTTCTGGGATAGGGGACAAACTCCCAGGCTGTTTTCCTGGAATCCTTCCAGAGCATACTTCAGGGCTTTTCACAGAAACCCAACTTACTCACACTGAGTCCTCCACCAAACTGAATTTTCTTAGCCCTTTTATGAGGCCCTGGTGTTTCAGGACATCCCCTGACCCCAGTTAGTCTAGCCCCCTTACAATCAGAGGCAGCTAATTATGCTGCAGGTGAGGCTGATTGAACAGGATTGGCTAGCCCCAGGCCTTCTGGCCCCTAAAGTCTTAGGCCATCCTGTTACACTGAGACTCTATTCCTTCACATCAAAGAAGGTGAAGGGTTAGAATTTGATTCAAAGAACAACAAAGGAAATGAGCAGGACAACAGCTATGTGGAAGGCAAACAAATATCCTAGCAGGTCATGAAACAAGTTGACCAAGCAGGTAAGTAAATTTCAGCAGAAAAAGATAACAGGAACTGAATTGTGTCTTTGCTTTCTCTGTGGTTAGGTTGGAACAATTCAGAACTTCTAGTTAATAATTCAAACCACTGATTATTGTATTTTGGTTCAATATGGGGGCTATACCTAGAAGGCCAGATCCACCACTGGTGTAAATTGACATAGCTCCGCTGAAGTTTCTTCTTTGTCTAAATTGATTCAGTAGAACTACAGCAATTTACGCAAGCTGAGGATCTGTCCAGAATATTTAACTATTCCTTGCAGCACTCTCTGTTAATAAGGGTCATCTTTAAAAGGGGAGAAAGGATAGAGAAGGAGATGACCAGAAGAGGACAGAATTTCTTTTTCCTTACTAGCTTGAGTAGGAGTTCACAGCAGACAACTCTGTCTCCCCTGCTGGTCGAACCCGCTGCTCTACTACACCAACAAGCTGCCAAACATCAGTGCTTCATGGAAGGAGGAGAGAAACGGGCTGGAGAGGTACACCGGTCATTTCATGTACTAATATATGCCAATGACCCAGATGCAACAACAATGACATTTAGTGGCTATGGAAGAGGCAGTCACACTTGTACAATGTTCACATCACGATGGCCATACGGTTAGGAAGGATTTTTAGTTATCTTACAGCTTTCCCTGCATTTAAGAATTAACATCTCCAAGAGAGAAAAAGAGTTCTCCAAACTGGGGAGATTTCATCCAGAAAGAACTTTCAGATGAAGGTCCCATTACAAACCACACAATGAAAGTACAGTAGAACCTCAGAGTTACGAACACCTTGGGAATGGAAGTTGTTGGTAACTCTGAAATGTTTGTAACTCTGAACAAAATGTTATGGTTGTTCTTTCAAAAATCTACAGTTGAACACTGACTTTACAGCTTTGAAACTTTATGCCGCAGAAGAAACTTCTGCTTTTGCTTTATATTTTTAGTAGTTTATGTTTAACAGAGTACTGTCCTGGCTTTTTTTTTTAAGTCTCTGCATACATCTGCTGTCAAATGGGGTGTGTCGTTGACTGGTCAGTTCGTAACTCTGGTGTTCATAACTCTAAGGTTCTACTGTAAACTGGCTTTTGGTTGGGTTGGCCAGGAATTTTTTGCCTCAACTAGAATTAAACAAGAGGGATAGCTATTTTGTTGTCTAAGGCCATAATTTTCAAACCTGGATACCTAAAGCTAGGTTGCGAATCCAGGTGTAAGGCTGACCTGTTTTCAGAGATGCTGAGTGTCCATAAATTCCATTGAAGGCCATGGGGAACTGCAGGTGCTTATCAGCTTTGAAAACTAGGCTACCTTTATTTATGAGCCAAATATGGATTCAAGCACTCCAGCTTTGAAAATTTTGGCCTAAATCTTTGCAGTTCGAAGTGTCTGCAGTCGCAGGAGATATAAGAAGGTATCGGCTGGTAACAGGGACTTTAATAGGGAAAAGTTACCTTAGGTTCTGTTTATGTTTCATGCAGGTGAAAGATCCTTCTTTGAGAACTTTTTCACTATGTTAACAAGCTTTGCTTCCGACTTCATTAAAATGGAAAGTATTTAAATGAAATATTTAATCCAATCTTAGATAGGCCTGATAAAAACTGGTGTCAGAGAGAGCTTCAGATCTATGCATAAAGACTAAAGTGTGAGATGTAGGTATTCTTGATACCTAGAGGGAAATAAGTCTATTATCCAGGGACAACATTTATTTTTCTCATCCACACCAAGTATACACACAGACTCAACATGGTATGTTCTAATCCAGGGGTCTCAAACTCAAATGACCATGAGGGCCACGTGAGGATTAGTACATTGGCCTGAGGGCTGCATCACTGGCACCCCACCCCCTGCTGCCCCGGTCCCCACTCCACCCCTTCCATGAGGCCCTGCCTCTTCCCACCCCTTCCCTGCCCCCATTCCCAGGAGGGGCACAGGGTGCAGCAGGGGGCTCAGGGCAGGGGGTTGGGGTGCAGGAGGAGTTTGGGGTGCAGCAGGGGGTTCAGCTGCAGGAGGGGTTTGGGGGGCGGGTCCGGCCCAGCATGCACCGGGGGGCAGGGCAGGGCAGGCTCCCCGCCTGCCTGCCGTGTCCCCACGCTGCTCCGGGAAGCGGCTGGAACCTGGGGAAGGAGGCACAGGGGTCTGTGTGTTGCCCTGGCCGCACCTCCAGGTACCTCCCCTCCAGGTACCTTCCCTGGGAACGGGGAACCACGGCCAATGGGAGCTTCGGGGGAGGTACCTGGAGGAGCGGCCAGGGCAACACACAGACCCCTGGGCCCTCCCCTCCCCTAGGTCCCAGCCACTTCCTGCAGCGGCGCAGGGGTGGGGAGGGAGCCTGCCCTGCCTCCGGTGCGCGCCAGGCTGGAGCCTCTCTAGGTAAATGCGGGGGGACCACAGGGAGCTGGTGGGCTGCAGGAAATAGCCCGCGGGCCACGTGTTTGAGACCCCTGTTCTAATCTAATCTAATCTAACCTAGTTTTCTCTTATATTGGCTCTATTAGAATCGGATATTGACCAGTTGAATTGAAGTGGCTATGCTCCATTTTCAACTATTAGCAAAAAGAATAATGTGGCTTAAATGGATTTGGGACACAATCCTTACGGAAAAGCTTACAGGCAATACAAAAACAAGTCCCAACAAATTTAGTACAATTTGACTCTCTTGTAAAGATAACCATTTAAAAATAATGAAGAGTCAAGTTGCATTTAGCTGCTTTTTCTTTATGTTGATATAAAGAATTTCCTCTGGCACAAATGGAGACCTTGTTGTCTCTAGTGTCCCTTCATTTTGTTTGACATATATTTGCATATTTATTGCATTCTTATGATTACACTGTACTACCTCTGTCCCATGTTTTCTTTGTTCTACTTTTTTTGTTTTACTTTATTTCTGAAAAGGAGTAAATCAAAGCTTTCTAAAAACAATTACAACTTTTGTGGAGATCTTCACTTCAGGCCAAATTCTGGTCCCACAAAAACTAGTAACAATATTCACAAGGCCTACCTCTTACTAAAGACAAATGTCTAAAACAAATGTGAAGTTTTTAGAACAAGGAGTTTTCAACTTCTGAGCAAACATGGAAAGGTTAGACGGTTTTCAAAAAGTGAAATACCCTTATGTTTTCAAACCACTGACTTTTAAAAATAGGCTTCTCTGATCAACCTCAAACTTTCAAAAGATAATCTCCTCAGCCAAAAGACCACACATGAAATTTCAGTTGGAAAGAAGGGGTGTAACCCACCGCCCCCCCCAAAAAAATTAGGGTCTTAGAATGGAAACTGACACAGAGTTGCTTCTATGGTTCCATAATAAGGATTCATGAAAATCATTTCCAGTATGTCTCCAAAAGTGAAGCCCTATTTTATTTCTTCCACAGTTCTTTATGGGCCTTTAAAGAGCTATGTAAGGACCTATGAAAAGTCTCGAGCTAACAGGGAATTCCTTACAGAAATAAAGCAGATTGGGAAACCTATTTTATAGGGCTGGAAATATATTAATGATTAAGGGCTTGATCCTTAAAAGGGCTGAGTACTTGTAGCTCCCATTGACTTCAGTGAAAGTTGCAGATACCCAGCACCCCTCACTATTAGACCCTTGGCATTAGCATCCTTTCATTCTATATTTGTTGAAGATACAGCGGATGTGGTGCCTGCCCTCAGCAACTTACAATGTAAGGGCCAGATTCCAGTATTGTCAAACCCAAGTGTTTAAAACTTATGAGTCTGGCCCCCAAATTCATGAGATTGTTTAAAAACAATAATTTTGGGATCTCTTTCTGTATTATCTTCTGGATTTTGAGCCTTTAGGGTTCATGCTTCCCAACTTTCCTCTGAAACTATGAGGACCAGAAACTTACTTTTTAGAAAGGAAAGCTAAGGTTGTCTTATAATTACGTCTCTCCTGCAGCTGGGGTTTAAGAAAAACACAGAGTATTACAAGGCTTGTGATAAAACCACAAGAGTGGGCAACACTGAGATTTTGATACCCTTCCTCAAGCTGAATAGCCCCTTACTCCACTATAAGTCCATTGACAAAGTGCCTGTTCCCAAACACAGTTTCAACCTCCCTTCTCCAAAACAGACCTCCCTTCTCCTAAATTCTGTCTTATCCCCCCCCTTATCTCCCACACTCACTCATACAGATCCTGTTCTTCTGAATATTTTGCTGTGACTGCTTCGGGGGCAGGAGAGAACGGCAGGTGAACCTGTGGAACATAGTTGCTGATGGAGAATATATTATCTCCACATGACCCTTTCCTTCTCTGTTGTGGGACTAAATCTGACAGAAAAGGTTTTATGTACACCCAGCTTGCGTCAGTCAGGCTTGTGTGTGCCCAATCCCTGTCCATGAATCAAGCTTGCGTGTACAAGACAAAGATATTCACTTATGTGAATAATGACTAAATAGGATTTTAAATCAAACATTTTGAAAAAAGCAACTACCCGATGCACTCAGGATCCATCTCTTTACTGAGTTTTGTGTTAGAGAGAGAGACTTTTTTAAACACGTATCAATCAACTAGGCTAAAGATTACATGGCAGGACCTTCCTGCCCCAGCTGTTTTTGTGTGAACTCACCTGAGGGGCCTTGTGATAATCTGCTGGGGTTCCCAGAACTGTGAGTCACTGTGTTACTCCTCTCCCCTCAGCAAGTGAGAGCTTTGCTACCACCAAGCTGTGCGTGTCAGCTCCCTCACACACTAGCTTGTCTGCCTTGACAGCAAATTCTATAGCACTCTGCCAGGCCAAACCTTGCCTAGCAAGTAACAATCAGTAAACCCCAATTCCCGAGCTCTTCAGAGACATCTGTCCACAGTGCTCAGCCTCTCTGACTATAGCACTCAAAACTTTATCAAGTTCACTGCTGCTTTAAAGAGACAGTACACAGCAGCTTATTAACTTATCTGGGGTTGACCACCCTCCACCTCAGTCAAAGCAGGGAGTTAGTTTATAGTAAAAGTAAAGCAAGTGTGTTAATAAAAAGGCATAGGTTTAAGTGATATCAAGTATAAGGAATAAAGATAGAAATGGTTACAAACAAACAAAAGTAAGAATATGCTCCTGACTTCAGTCTAACTTAACAAACTAGAGTCCTTTATTCAAAGAAGTTTTTTTTCTCACTAGTCATTCTTCCAGCATGGCTGACCAGTTTTTTAGCTCAGAGTATTTGGTTTCTCAGCTGAAGGACAACTTAGGGGTTTGCTCCCCCATCTTTATAGAGCAGTAAACCTTTGAAATGTACTCTAAATGTGCTTAAAAGGTTGTCCCCAGATAAAGTGCCTTTTCTCTGCTGAGATGGAAACAATGCTGTCTCGTGTAGACTCCATGCTTGGCTCCTCCCCTACTAATGGCTTTTACAATGCAAATGATTTCTTCCTGCAACCTCCAATACAAGTGAATAACTCACTGAATTTGTCCACCCCTTTTCTGAAGTGTTAGTCTCTTTCCTTTGTCTGGAGAAATCGTGTTTATCAACTCCCCTTGACATGCCTGGTTTAAACACATTTTAGTCACACATTTCCAGCACATCTGTAAAGCTCTTTGCAGGTTAACCATACATATATCACACATGAATATTAATGCTCAGTGAGTTATTAGTTTTCCAGAGATATATTACATGCCACCTTTTGGGTAAATATCATTTCAACAGTATGCCATTGGGCATTGGGGTGGGGGAGAGGGGCTTTTCGGGTCACAGGCCCAATCTGGTAGGTAGCCTCTGAGTACACCTACCAGATCAGGCTCCGCATGCAACTTAGGTTGGCAAACACCTATCCTCCACGGTTTGTGAATTGCGTAGGCAGGGATAGATGCCCGGGCACTTAGAATGAAGCTGCAGTACGCGTGCCCAGAAGCAAAAACATAGGCACCTGCAGGGTTAGCCAACAGCCAAGCAGGAGTTTTGTGCATTGTAGTGGTGCCTAAAAATGGGATATAGTGCCTAAGTACCTTCGTGGATCCCCCTCCAGGATACTAAATGGATATTCTTTGAGAGAACAGTAGCAGCCACCTGGAGGGGAGGACTCTCAAACACCGAATTACACCCACACTGTAGCTGTTCTCTGATAACAAGCAACATACAGGATTTCCTTTAATGCCTATTAGGGAGTTGCTGGAAGTAAATTCCAGGCTTTCGTGTATGATGGTCATCATTACACAGTGTAAGACACAATAATTAAATAAATCTTCTATTTGTACAGACCTTTTCATCCCAAGACAGCTCAATGCACTTTACAGAATGTGGGCAAAATAGTCTGTCTCTGTTTACATCCATGTGTACACCATTAAAGCCAATAAACATACTGTCTGAAGAATTTAGCCAAATATATATTCACACCAAGTAGGGGGCTGTGGATGGTCATCGGGGGGCTGCTACTGCTGGTGGACTCAAAGTTTTGGATATACTTCAGGTAAATAGCTAAACCACTGGATAATTATAGGAACCAAAGAGACCACCTGAATTTTGAGGTTTGCCCTCATAAATTTGGACCTGTTTTTGAAATTGGCAAATTCCCTGGTCAGTGGGCACAGAAGCCTTGTAACACAGCAGTAATCCAGGCAACAGCAGGATCAGGTGTGTTTCACTGAGAGCATGGCTTTCTAACAGGAATCCTGAAGCAAATGTGGATAAGGGGATATGCTGTGGCTACTACAATTCAGAGCTGGTTAGAGCTGGAAATTAAAAAAAAAAAAGTTCTCGCAGCATATAAAACAAGGTTTTGGCTTAGCTCGTGAAAAGAATGAATGTTCTGTGGGAGGTGGGGAGAGAGAGAGATTACAATTAAATCTCTACACTCCTCTCCAGTCTCTAAGGAATTGGATAAGAAATGGTTTTGCTGGGCAGCTGAATTTCTGCTAAACAAGACAGCTGGGGGAGGAAGCCTTCTTGATAGCTTCATGTAGGTTTGCACATGTGGTAGGGCCAGGGAACATTTTTGATTAAAAGAAAACCTTCTGGGCTTGATCCAGCTGAAAATATCCACAGCCTGCTGGGCCATGCACGTTTCATACCGTCACAGATTCTGGCTCCTAGCAGGAAACTTGGCCTGGCTGCTGTGGAAGCCCCAGAAAGCAAAACAATAGGCTCATGGCTGAAAGTTGCACATCCTATCGGGGAAGCAGGAGATCTCATACCAACAAGCTCCCTTCCTCCAATAGCCCACAATGCAGGATTCTTTTTCCCTTTCATTCCCACATCCAAGGTTGTACAGGAAACAGGAGTTACTCAAGTGCTGTGCTGGAGTCATTCTTCCGTCCAGTCATAAAGTGGGATCAACAGGCTTGGTGATTGACAGAGTTGGAGGTGATCAGTGCTGATTAACTCTTGTGAGATAAAAATAAATGTTTTAAAAAACATAACAGCCTTCTGTGAGTTTCGGTGGTGAGAGATGTCCTCAAAGAGCCAACGTTTTGTTGAAAAGATTTATTACCTGTATTTATTTATATAGCACACATCATATGCACTTTATAACCAGTAAGTTTGAATAAACATAAGCACCACATGCCAACAAAATACAATGAACTTTTAAAAAATAGAAAAACCTATGTTTTAAGGTTATTTTAAACCTACCAAGGGAATTTGATATGTGAAAATTGTGAGATAATAAATTCTACCACCCTAGAAGCGGAGAATAAATGGAAGACGGAGTCCGAGGTATATGATGCAACATTAACCTAAATCAAAATGTTTTAGGGAAACTGGGTCAGAAAACCCTTAGTTAATAATGAATACTTTAAACTCAATCTTTGTTTGTCGGAGCAACTCATGCAGTCATACAAATGATGGATTTAGTTCTGCATTCCTTGATCTCCCATATTTTGCTTCCCTAGAATCATGTGATGGCCGGAGCTTTTCATTTCATCACAAGACTGCCTGCAGCAGGAGCCAAAACTGCAATAAAATCATGGGAGCTGGCAACACTTCTCACTCTCCCTATGCTCCACCAAATGAGGCTCTGACAACAAAATTCAGAATTTACCTCTAAGCCATTTTTGGTAAGAAAATGTTATCACCAACCATCTCTCCATTGTCAAAGAGTGGTTAGTTGTTTTCAAACCATTCCACGGGGGGAAAAATGCTCACAACCAACTTGCCAACAGCTATGGTGAATTTTAGTCCATATACAAATTCAAAAAGACTGGGCACAACCCAGGGAAAATAGGGCATATAATGGTAATGACAACTGATGCTTAAATAAAGCAGTGCTGTTACTGTTATAGACCACTCTCACCACCTTTACAATTACTAATCAGACCCTTCCAGTTCTGGACATCACAAGTCTACTCTGTTAGCTGTAAATGGTCCCGATCCAGAAAGACAAAGTGAGTGGGGTAATAGCTTTGTCCCTCTCACCAACAGAAGTTGGTCCAATAACAGATATTACCTCACCCACCTTATCTCTCTAATATCAGGGGACCAACACGGCTACAACTACACGGATTCAGAAAGGACACTTAAGCACATATGTAACTTTAAGCACATGAGTAGTCCCATGCAAGTCACTGGGCCTGCTTACATGCTTTATGTTACCCACATACTTAAGTGCATTGCTGGCTCAGAGCTTCTTTTGCTCCCAGTTTTGAATAGGAATGTTGCATTTTCATACAACAGTGGAAATAATTTTAAAACATTCACCACCCTTTTTTTTTTAAATGAAGTGTTTTGATCTTTTTTTTTTTTGCCTAATGGGCTGAGTGTTTTGCCCTGGATTTCAATACATTCAGAATCAGGCCCAAAGTGAGGAATCTAAATCCAGAGTTAGGCACCTAAATAAATGGCCTGGTTTTACAGAGGTCTATGAGATCTGCAGGTTCTAAGCAGCTCTGAAAATCAGGCCACTTTTAGTTAGGTACCTCACTTTAGGCATCCAAGTTTGAAAGGCCATAACACATAACTTATATTTGAAGTTATACCATTACACTAGTTTTATTTTTAAAGGAGGGATGTGCAGGCTTGTTCTCCGATCAGAGCCTGATCAGCTTTTAGCTCTGCATCAGAACCTCTTTGTTTTGCTCTGCTGTTCTCATGATTAAACTATCCACAAGGCAAGACTCATGGCAGAAATATATACATGAATGTGTAATCCAAATTATATGGAGCCCTGCTGAAAAGTAGGGCCAAATGTTACTCTCAGTTACACAAGTGCAGTATAATGGACCTGTTAAATATAATGGACCCAGTTCTGATGTCATCTGTTCCAGTGTAAATCAGAAGGAATTTCTCTGAACTTATGCAGTTACACCAGTGTAAAAGTTATGTCCACAAGATCAGCCTCAGATCCATTGCCTTCAATGGGATTTACACCTGTGTAAGCAGGGTCTGAATGAGCTCTCCCCTGACAGCTGGGGGAACAGACTTCAGGAGTAGACTGTCTGCATAGACATACCTGCTTTGTCTGGGTGTCCAGCAGACGGTTACTTTGCCAAAATGATCAATTTTGGCTGGTTTGGGCTTGCAATTCACTTGAGTGTTGAGTGCAGGGGTAATGAAATGTTATCCTTAGTGTATGAGTAAAGGACAGCAGAACAGTGCTTAGAATGTCCTGGTCGAGGGGGCCACCCTAACTTGAACCTCATGTGCTAAGCAGGGGGTAGGGATGCTAAATCCCAGTGCAAATGAGAGCGGGTGCTCCTACCTGAGGCTGTGGGCTCTGCCTAAAGACTCTTAGACACCGTTTGACTTGTTGTCCTGCCCCAGTAGCAGACCAGGAACCAAACTGTGACTCAGAGGTTCGTTCCTTGCTCTGGGGAGGAAATAATCTATGCTACCTCTGTAGGTGGTGCTGATTACTTCCCCTTGAGTGCCAGCTCAGCTATACTGGATGGGCATTAGGGGAATCCAAAGCTTTGCCCACGCCCCACCCCCACCAACCAGCAAAGGAAGGGGAGCAGCAACCCCATGGAGGCTGCTCACCCTCTTACTCTGCTGCTTGCTCTGCTCCGCTTCAATACAGGGAGATAACACAGAGGAGTAAGGAAGCATCCTTATATGGGTCACAATCTCCATCTGCACTTCCCTGAATGTTGAGGAGTTCAGATCCAAAGGCCTGTTTCTAGATCTGTGTACTTTTATGGCTTTTACCACCATGGTATCTGAGCATGAAACCTGGTTCATTTGTTCTGGATCCAATTTGAGCCACAACTGCAGGAAGGAAAAGAGGAATTCTTCAACTCAGAACTGGCAAATATGGCCCAAGAAGAGATGTTCAAAAAAATTCATCTACTGTGGACCAAATTCTCATTGGAGCAGCCCATAGTATTCCAGACTAATTAAAAGCTGCTACATGGTGCAGCTGGTGCCAGGTGCAGAGCAGTGCTGGGCTGAGCAGGAAGAAGCAGAGCGCAGGAAAGCTTGGTGCAATGTGGCCCAATCCAACAGCTGTGCAGGGACAGACCAGCATACTTCAGGGTGGCCTGGGGAGAGAAAACAAAAGAGGGCAAAGAGAGCTATAAAGTGCAGCCCTGAATGGTTCATCCGTATACAGGGTACACACACTCACACAGAGGAGTATTTCTATGGTACCCTGGTGCTTTAGAAACTCAGAAAGAGTGGGATCCTTATAGCACCGGGAAATTTATGGAGAGTGTTTCTAAAACCAGCAATTTAGATATTCAAAGAGGGTGAGATCTATAAAGCACCCAGAGCTGTTAGTATACAAAAAAGTGAGAACTATGCAGTGCCCTGCTCTTACAAAATACAGAGAGGGTTACTCTCAGAGCACCTGGCTATTCAGAAAATAGGAAGAAGCTATCAGTGTCATCTTTTAAGTAGAAAAATACATGCATTTTACAGATCACTAGACTCTCAGAGCTGGTACAGTAATCCACATTGTACATACTCACAGATACATGTTGTGGCATTATATACAGAAATTAATAGAGGAGCCCTGGGGGCAGCTGATTCGATCACCAAAATAAATAATTTCTTTATTGTTACAGGGGACTTACAGTGACACTGTTCTCCCACCATTTAGGTACTGAATTCCTCTTTTTTTTAGGGGACTTAAACTGGAGTGACCTATGCTCCCACCATGTATATACTGAGTCCTCTTTGTTGCAGCAGGCTTTCACCAAGATTGAGCTCTCATGATTTATATACTGAGTCCCTCTTTCTTAGAGGGGATTTCTTGTGACCCTGTGATCCCACCATTTACATATTGAGATCCTTCTTGTTAGAGGTGACTTTATTCCAACATTTACATACTAAACTCCTCATTATATGTCCTTGTCCATCAGCGTCAATAGAGTCAAATTTTGTTCTGTCATTCGTCTCTGGCTGCAATTGATACACTGCAATTGTCTACACTGGCAATTAACAGCACTGCAACGGTCTCACTTGGGGTGTGAAAAAAACACCCCCCTGAGCGCAGTAAAGCGCCAGTGTAAACAGTGCCCCAGCGTTGGGAGCCACGCCCCTCGTTGAGGTGGTTTTTTAGAGCGCTGGGAGAGCTCTCTCCCAGCCCTGCACCGCGAACACACAAGGCACGTTAACGTGCTGCCGTGGCAGCACTTTAGCGTTGCCAGTGTAGACTAGCCCAAAGGTGCTACACTCCTCTTTTAATCACACTCCTAGGTCTACTGCAGTCTATAAATCCAATACCCTTCACTAGTATCTATCCAAGAAGACTTGGGGTCTTCCACTCTTTCCTATGGGTCATCAATCCAAAACCAAAATGTGGGGTGGTTTTGGTTTTGTCCTTACAAAACCAAAACACAATGATGGAGATTGCACCAAAACCAAAACGAGGCGTCCAAGTCCATCGCTAGTTTCATTTAAAAATCTTCAATGCTGTGTAAGCCAAATCAGCCAGGACTCTGGACTCTATTCAAATCTTGTATATAGCCTCCTCATTTAAGACCCCTCATTGTAAAATGCAGAGTCATTAGCTCCTGTGGACAGCCTTACACAGTGGAGCTCACTTAAATGAAGTGCCTTTTAAATAACCAATAAAGGAATAGTCCTGTTAAAAGAATAACTGTTCCATGCACATACCCAACCACGTACAGAACTACACTGGCATGGTTTTAAATGACTACAGTAGAACCTCAGAGTTATGAACACCAGAGTTACGAACTGACCAGTCAACCAGACACCTCATTTGGCTCCAGAAGGACACAATCACACAGCAGCAGAGGCAAAAAAATAATAAAAAAAAAAGAGCAAATACAGCAATTCCATCATCCTGAGTTACATGAATATGCCCTGTCTGTACTCTGGTTGAAGCCAAGTTAGCTTCACATATATTGTAAGAATAAAAAGTGTCTGTTCACACTGCTCAAGGAAACTATGCTAGAACCCTGTTAGGAACATCTGCCCTTTAAATATGGGACTTGCTGGCATGGTTTCAAAGGTGTGTGTGGACAGCTTCTTACAGAATGAATTAATTGGGAGGAAACACCTAGCCAGAAGAAGGGGAATGAAAATTGAGAGTTCTTTAAGAAGAGTATATTAAATGACTAAAAAGTCACAATTCCACAACTGAAAAAGAGGACAACTTTGGGTAAAAGCCCATCCTGGTTAAGAGGGAAAATGAAAACTGCAGTTAGGAAAAAAAAGTAATATATAAAAAAGGTGAAGTAGACAGCAATCAATACAATTAGATCTTAAGAAGCACAGAAAGTTGGTAAGGGGAGTTAAAGACACCAAGGGAAAAAATCAGAGCTGGCAGGGCAAGGACAACCAGAAGGAGGGTTGTTTTTTTTTTTAAGGTGTATCAGGACCAGAAGAATTTCTAAGAATGATACAGGCCTATTACTAGATCAAGATGATGAAATTGTTAATGATGCAGAAAGGGCAGAAGTTTATAATAAATATTTCCATTTGGTATTGGGAAAGAAGCAGGATGATATACTCCTGTCATGGCACCTACTTGTGATAAACATTCTAAAATCAGCAGATCTGGATAACTTGCACCCAAACCTAAAATGTTTGGCTGAGACCACCTCTGGCCCACTGATGATCATTTGGAATAGATCTTGGAATACTGAGGCGTTAGTGTCACGTCAACATCCGCAGAGGGCAAGTGGGATGCCCTGGGTAGAGGTCTACAGGAGCCTAATTTTAAAGCCTGGCCTAAGCAGACCTGACCTGACCTGACCGGGGGCCTGAGGGGGGTCGAGTCATTTTCTGATCTGATCTGACCTGGACCTGAGTCAAGGCCGCTGCCTCCTGCTCATGAGATTGGCATGGCAGCAGCTCCGTGCCTCGCCCCCGCTGACGGCCGCCACTGCCTTGCCATGACTGCGTGCTGCATTGTGAGAGGCACATAGGCAACTCCTCGGGTCAGCACACTCACCTCACTGCAAACACACACAGCATTGTGCGCTGGCGGTGGCTGGCAGCAGCGGGGCACACAGCCACCGCTGTGCCAACCCCACACGCAGAAGGAGGAGAATCAACCTCCCCTGACCCCAACCCTTGTAGTCAGGCCCCCTTGAGTTCAGGTCAAGTTGCAGGACTCTAGACCTCAGTAATTATAAACCAGTTGGCTTGACATTAATTCTAGGAACAATAATGGAAAAGCTGATGGATTAAATCAGTAAAGAATGAAAAGGATGAGAGTTTCAGAGTAACAGCCGTGTTAGTCTGTATTCGCAAAAAGAAAAGGAGTACTTGTGGCACCTTAGAGACTAACCAATTTATTTGAGCATGAGCTTTCGTGAGCTACAGCTCACGAAAGCTCATGCTCAAATAAATTGGTTAGTCTCTAAGGTGCCACAAGTACTCCTTTTCTTTTTAAGGATGAGAGTATAATTATTGCCAGTCAACACAGCTTCATGGAAGGAAATGTCTTTTCAAACCAATGATTTCATTTTTTGAAGATTTTATAAGGTTGGTTGATAAAGTTAACTGGGTAGATGAAATCTATTTAACTTTTTGTATGGCGCATATCATTCGGATTAAAAAATTAGCAAAATACAATATCAACAACACACACGTTACATGAATTAAGAACTGGTAATGACAGATCTCAAAAAGTAGTTGTGAATAGGAAATCATCATCGAATGTGGGTGTTCGCAGTAGATTTCTACAGGGATTTGTAGTAGGCCTAACACTATTCAATATTTGTTTTAGCAGTGATCTGGTAGTAAATATACAATCACTCCTGATAAAGTTTGTGGCTGACACTAAGACCAGCAGAGCAGTAAATAATGATAAGGACAGGGTAGTCACACAGAGTGATCTGAACTTTGCCTAGTTGAACTAAATGTTTTAATACAGACAAATGCAAGGTCATACATCTAGAATAGGGGCCTGTATCCTGGAAAGATATCCTGTGAAAAAGTTTTAGAGGGTATACTGCACAAACAATTCAATATGAGCTCCCAGTGCAATGATGTGACAAAAAGCTATATGCAATCATTGGAGCCAAAGATGAGAATAGCAAGTAGGACAGGGAGGTAATTTTTCCTCTATACAGTATGGGTGAGACTCATACTAGAATACTGTGCCCAGTTCTGGTATCCATGTTTTCAAAAGGATGTTGAAAAACTGGAGAAGGAGTGAAAAAGAGCTATAAAAATGATTCATGTCCTGAAGAAAATGCCCTACAATGAGAGACTCAAAGAGCTCCATCTGTTTAGTTTATCAAAAAGATGAGAGGTAGGCAACTTGATTGCAGGATATAAATACCTTCACAGGGAGAAAAAAAAAACAGGTAGTAACTGGCTCTTTAATCCAGCAGAGAAAGGCATCCCAACAACCAATGGCTAGAAATTAAAGCCAGAAAAATTCAGATAGAAATAAAATGTTAAATGGAAAATGTAACCATTGGAACAAGCTACCATGGGAAGCGATGGATTCTTCATCTCTTGATGTCTTCAGACCAGTACTGGATGTATTCTGGAAAATATACTTTACTCTCTCTCTAAGTTATTAGGCTCACTACAAGTGTAACTGGGTGAAGATCTATGCCCTGTGCTATGCAGGAGCTTAGACTAATGATCTAATGGCTTCTTTTGGCCTTAAAATCTATGAGTCTACTTTTATTGATACCACTCTGTGTAAGAGGCCCAACTCTTTCTGTACAGCCTGTGACACAGCATGGCCAGAGGGCAGCAGGAGAGTGTGAGAAGGGAGCCTTATTCTCTGTAGAGGGAAGAAAGGTTGCTATAGATTAATTAAAGCACCTGAAGCCAGTCACCTGATAAAACCCCCCTGCTTCAATCAGACAAGGAAAGGAGATGAAGCAAAGTGGTTTGGTATTGGAGCAGAAAGCAGTTTGGAGGAGTTGAAGCAGAGTGGATTGGCGTAGGAGCAGAGAGCAGTTTGGAGGGAAGCAGAGGAGAGTTTGGAGAAGTGCTGTGGTGGGCTAAGAAGACCTGAGGTAAAGGGACACCTGATTTGTGCAGAGGGCGGGCAGGAAGCCCCACAAGCTGAAGGGCAGGAGAGGGAAGTAGCCCAGGGGAAGGAACCACTAGTTCAAATGGTTTACTGCTCCGCTGGGACCCAGAGTAGAGGGTGGGCCTGGGTCCCTCCCTCTCCACTCCCCTCCTCTAGGAGACTAGTGGGGCAGTTAATACCCCAGTTCAGGGGCAAGAAACAGTGCCCTGAAAACGCCGCCCCACCCCCACCCCCCCAGAAGAGGAAAGCGCAAGACCCATCATAGTAGTGCTGGCAATTTGCCACAAGCCAAACATACTTTTCTGGCAGGGAACATAGGGGAGAGGTGGTTGTGCACAGCTGCTGCCAACGCTAACAAGAACTGTACCTCATCCAAGATGAAAGCTCTTCATGCAAAAGACAGAAGTGTTAGTCAAGGTGGCGTATAAACTTAAGCAGACAATGAAATCGTAAACACCCTGGACCAAACTGGGCCTTCAGTTCTTCACTGGGATTTCACAGGCACAGATGATGGCAGAATCTGGCCCAAGCTGTTCTCTGTTTCAGCTTGTGTGTCTGTGCCTTGGTATTTCTAGTGCACCTATTACTGAGGTATTTGGGCAACAAAGGTATTCGTTGTTCTTCTCAAGGAAGTTGTCCATTATCCTGAACTGCATACTTAGGGCTGGATCAAGTCAATGGGAGTCTTGATTTCTAACAGCTTTAGGCACTGTCCTCAGTACATTTGAAACAGACCCAGCAACAACTTGGTTAAAAAGAATGTTCTCTCGTGAAAAGGTTTTACTTGTGTGAGTAAGATCTGCAGGATTGGTGCCATGCAGAGAGGTTCATTGTTTCAGAGATATTTTATACTCCACTAAATGAAAAATGTCCTAACTTTTCAAAGTGAAATTTTGCAGGCCACTGATTTAGAATGTGAGCTGTTCCTTTGGCTATTTTTGAAAATCAGAAACAACATATTTAATTTGGAAAAGTGACATCTATCCTTAGCTGTTTCGTAACAAAAAAAAAAAAAAAAATCATTAGGGCATATAGCACGCAAACTTAATTCATCTACATAACAGACACAGCCTAAAGATCTATTAGTGAGTTTTTCATTTAAAATGTCCCTAAACACGTATTTTGATATTGAGCTGTAACAGATATAAAATATTCCAATCTACTGGAAAAGTAATCAGACTTTTAAAGAGTTAGTAAAAAAAAAAAAAATACTGTCACACAGTAGTTAGCAATAGTTTCAAATAAGCTACAATGGTTCTTCCTGTCAACTTTCATAGGTTTCTATGGGAGATCATTTTATTTTTTAAAGGTCCGATTAAATAAGTGGAGTAAACATTCCAAAACACTGACTGAGGGCATTGTTCTCATGCCAAGAGCCAAAAGCAAGGAAATTAAAATTAAAGATGACACCTCCACCCGTGATACTGATCTTCACTAAATCACTTTCACCTCCTTTTGTCTTAGTCAATCCACCTGAAACAATGTTTGTTTTTTTTAAAGTGGAACCTTACTGAAAAGCATATGGTACACCTGAACTGAGTTCTCCTGGGTCAGTAAATTACCAAGTGAAAGACCAGATTTGTATGTTGTTCAAAAGTATTGGAACCGATCAGTCAGATCACTGTGAAATGTTACATTAGAGAAACAAGGTTTGTGAAGTAACATCAATGGCTATTAGCCAAGACTGTCACTGATGCAAACCCATGTGCTGGGTGTCCCTAGCCTTTGATTGCCAGAAGCTGGGAATGGGCGACAGCGGACGGATCACTCTGATTGCCTTGTTCTATTCATTCCCTCTTAAGCCCCTGGCATTGGCCACTGTTGGAAGACAGGATACTGGGCTAGATGGACCTTTGGTCTGACCCAGTATGGACATTATCTTCTATGTTCTTATATATGTTAGAGATCAAATAGTTACATATAATAATGTAAATTAAGGATGAATTATTTGTCTTAACTAAAAAAACCTGTTTTATCTGCTCCTGTCATTTGGTGTCCCAGCCTGAGAGGGGCACTGCTGAATAATTTCTTTTATAATATATATAATCCCCCCCCCACCCTCATATGATATGCACTCAGAAACCTGAAAAAAAGCCATTTGTTTTTTCCCCCCCAACAAATTTTGTTTTTTTCTAATTTAACAAAAAATGAAACACTCACAAGTCTGTATTTGTGGGGTGGGTAGAAACACAGTTTTCATATTAGAGCTGATCAGAAAAATAGCATTTCTATACCATGGGAAATTCCAAGATGAAACAAAATTTAAGTCTTGGAATTCTTTTGCAAAACGAAACACTTCAAAAATGTTTAACTTCGATCTTAAAGTTTTGTTTTGACTTTGTTTCAACTTTTATAATTTATGATAATGTAACAAAAGTCAAAATGATTGAGCCAAAATGAAATGTTTGGAGCTTATTGAAACGAAACATTTTGATAATTTCCCACTGAAAATTTTGATGAAATTGACACATTTAATATGTTTCCTGACTGAAAATTTTGCAGAACAGTTTTCCATCAGCCCTATACAGTCGATTACATTTTGGGCTCAAGAACCTGGGTAGTATCTCTTTTCTGTTGTTTGAGACAGGGTGCCAAATTCCTGAATGGAAATTCCATTGCCATCAAGGATAAATTTGATCCCAAGCACTTGCTTTTATAAATATTGTTACTAATATTTTAGTTTGTTACCAAGATTTTCACATGGTAGCCAAAATATAACACAGACCAACTAAATAAAATATAGAGTCCCAACGAATGAAATACTCAGGATTAGAATCTTCTTCTAACACACAGGTGGCATCATAATTTAGATTCTGCTGTTCGACTCATATCAATACATTCACAAAACCTTGCCTAGAGGTATCTATGCACTAACCATATATTGATACTGTAGGACAAGTATATTTTGGCCTATTATATTTCATGTGAATGAGGCCAGACACATATGTGCAGTTGTGGGCCAGCCTTTGCTGCTTCTTCTCATATCACAAGAACAAGGACAGGGGTAGTGACAGCTGGAGAAAGAAGTGGTAGGAAATATTTGCTATACCTGTATTTTTGCTTTTTTGTAAAACCCATGAATATAAATATACACTGAAATTTTCCAGTTTCAGAACAGTTGTCACCTTAAAAACCCCCTTCTGAGTATAAAGAATACTTCAGGATGACATCAACAACGTATAGTAGACTTCATGTCCCATATGTCAGGCACCCAATTTCTATTTAGGTATCTAACTCAAAGTGGCCTGATTTACACAAGCACAGAACACCCACAAATACTACTGTAGTTAAAGAGAGCTGAATATGCTCTGCATTTTTGAAAAAAAACAGGTCACACATGTGTCCTGGGTTCTAATCTAGTCAATATAGGTTCTTTTACTATGCTTATCACTATAGTATCTGAGTGCCTTCCAGTAGGGCATTAACTGATGTGCAGAGCCCTGCATAGATATACATTTATACTCACGGATGTGGATATCCGCACATATAAATCGGTATCCACAGAACCACGGGGCTGTCCTGGGAACCGCAGCAGTGAAAGGAGCAGAATGTGGGGCCGCCACTCCCAGGAGCCAGCACCCTCCACCAGCAGCTCCTCCGGCACAGCTCTACCCCCCCCCCAGCCCCTCCCACCGTGGCGGGCACCGGGCTCACTGGCCGCTGTCCCTGGTCGCGCTAGTGCGTGCAAGCGGTGCATATGCTCCCAGACAGACGCAAACAGGGGCAGGGCTGGGGCGGGACTGTGGGTGGTACAGCCATGCTGGAGCAGCTTCCGGCACAGGGCGCTGGCTCCTGGGAGTGGCGGCCCCCATGTTCTGCTCCTTTCACCGCTGCGGTTCCTGGGAGAGCCCAGTGGTTCCGTGGCTAACCATTTATATGCGCAGATCTCCTTATCTGTGGGTATACAAATTTGTATCCGCGCAGGGCTCTACTGGTGTGACCAACATCTGTCACACGTTGGCTCTCATTCTCTCCCCGAGAGGAGAAGTGTGTGTAGTGGACGGTGGAGTGTCTTGTGTTGGCAGGGTTTGTTCGTTTATTTAAATATACGTGTTGCTATGTGTTTATGTTAATGAGCGCAAGGTCAAAGAAATGTTCCTTGCCCTTGGAGCGAAAGGTGGTGATGGTTTGTGATGGTCTTTAGTTCCTGTGGGGGTTCATTCCACAGTCTCAGACTGGCCCTGAGAAGGTTCTGTCTCCTGCACAGGTCAGCTTTGCCCTTATTGTAGAAAGCTCCATGGTGCCAGAGGAGCAAAGTGGTCAGCCACAATCTTCATCTTCGAGCTTTAGGAGGCCCTTTAGATATCCTGGGCCCAGGTCATGGAGCGCCCTGAAGTTAAAGGACTGAGACCGTGAACTTGATTTGAAATTCTATCGGAAGTTGGTGTAAATTGCAGAGGACAGGTTTGATGTGGTCACGGTAACTTGTGCTGCTGAGGAGAGATCCTGTCGTGCTCTGTACTAGCTTGAGTTTCCCGAGCTGTGAAGGGGTGCGACTCACCACTGCAGCGCCTCCTGCTGGCTGTCCCCGGGATTAGATCTGTTCGCCAGTGCACCCTCTTCTGGTGGTGCCTCACTGCCATCACTTCTGCTCCTGGACTTGTATTGCTCCAAGGCTGCGTCATACTCGGTTCTCGACCATTCAAGGGGAACTGCAGTCCACTGTCCAGCCAATCCCTTCAGTGGCAAGCACAGAGGTGGGCAAACTACTGCTTACGGGCCACATCCGGCCCACGGGACCGTCCTGCCTGGCCCCTGAGCTCCCCGATGGGGAGGCTACTGCTGGCCCCTCCCCCATTGTTTCCCCTCCCCTGCAGCCACACCATCACGCAGGCAGCACTCTGCACGGCAGGGCTGCACGCTTCTGCAGGGCAGTGCGGCAACGTGTCTGGCTCCGGCCGAGGCGGCCAGACATGCTGCTCTGAGCACCATGGTAAGGGGGCCGGTCCTGGGGAGCAGTCAGGGGGACGGAGCAGGGGGCGATTGGATAGGGCAGAGGTTCTGAGGGGGGGCGGGGGGGTTAGATGGGGGTGGGGTCCCAGAGGGTGGCTAGGGGCGGGGGTCCTGGGAGAGGGCAGTCAGGGGACGAGGAGCAGGGGAGGTTGGATGGGTCAAGGGTTCTGAAGGGGGCAGTCAGGGGGCGGGAAGTGGGAGGGAGCAGATAGGGGGCAGGGGCCAGGCTGTTTGGGGAGGCACAGCCTTCCCTACCCAGCGCTCCATACAGTTTCGCACTTCAATGTGGCCCTCAGGCCAGAAAGTTTGCCCACCCCTGGTTTAGCCACTTCCCCAGTGGTGAGGAGTGTGTGTGTGGAGGGGGTGTGGGGGCGGGGGTGAAGACGACCACTTGCTAGCACCTTCTTCATCCTTACCTCAGGGCTTCAGCATGCCAGTCTTAACAGCTAGCCAGGAACTCGCGCTCACTCCCCTGATCCTGCCCAGCACTGCTTTGTACCGGGTGCTATCATTCTTCCACCTACAAGACAGCCAGTCCTCCCTCCTTAAACTCCAGGGAGCAACTCAAGTTGCTGTGCTCTGCAGCCCTTGTTATATGGGCCAGCCCAGGCTTAATTGGCTGCTCCTCACAGCCCCTCTCTAATTGGATACTTCCTGCATAGCCTCCCTAGGGCTCTATTAACCCCTTATGGGCCAGTGTTGGGCACACACCCCATCCACACAAGCACTGAAGGCTTCATGCCCAGATATACTGCATTGCTGTAGTCCAGCCAATAGATGATGAAGGCATGAAATAACAGGTCTGGTCATTATCTTCCAGGATGTGATGGAGTCTCCTAGCCAACTGGAGCTAACAGAAAGCATTACTCATGGATGCTGCTATGAGAGAGTTTAGTGTCAGCAAGGAATCCAGGAGCATTTCTAGACTATGGACTAAATTGGCTAATTATGAGTTTGTATCTTCAACCAATGGAGACAGTACCAGCATTGCAAGTTCTTCAGGTTACTTCCCTCTGTCCACCAGCATCACCTTTGTTTTGCTTGGGTTCAGATTCAGCTAGCTGTTCTTTATTCATGAGCTGATTTCATCCAGGTACTGGGCCAACTCGGTGGGGGTGGTGTGCTGATGGATAGGTAAAGCTGTGTGTCGTGCATATTTCTGGCACTTCAGTCGATGCCATCTGACCAGTTCAACTAGTGACTGCAAGTATATGTTGAAAAGGACTAAGTGATAGGTCTAGTAGTGGAAATGCAATTTCCCATCACTGATCCCTGGGTTCATCCCTCCAGGCATGACGCATACCATTTTAGCGCATTCTCCTGGATCCCTGCCACCTCTCTCAGGCAAGACAGCAGTATCTCATGGTTAACAGTGCTGAATGCTATAGAGAGGCATGGGAGTATGAGAATGGATTTCTGTCCTCTTTCCATGGACAGGAGGAAATCATCCATCAGTGCAACTAAGGCAGTTTCATTTCCATGTATTAGCCTGCATCCTGACTGTGCCAGGTCTAAGATTAGCTTCAATTAAGATGGGCTTGTAATTGGACATAGGACAAGCTTGTAGAGAAGCTAGCCAGTCATTCCTATGCACTCTCTTCCCATCCACTGTACAACACTGAGAGGGGAAAAACTGTAGAACTTTATACGCAGAAGAATTAGAAACAGAGATGGGCTCAAGCCACAAGATTTAGATGTGGTTCATATCTGAGTTTTGAACTCCCCAAAACTCAGGGTTGTTTGGACCTGGAGTTTTGGTTTGAGGAACTGTGGTCATCACTAGTTTCCTTCTACCCTCAACTGTTGCTGTTTCCTGGAACTAAGAAAGAAATGGACAGGACCTTAGACAACAGAGTAACACACTTGGTTATCTATCCACATTACTAGATCAGAGTCTGCTTTTCTACGGAGTTCCAGGTCTGGACATGTGCATGCTAATGACATTGCAAATTCCCATTTTACAATCACATTGAGAAAGAGAAATGTTTCCCATTTTCTAGCCCCCACCCACTTGCCCAGCCTGTGATGAAGGGTCTTATTCAGTTTAGCCTGAAAGATGGGAGATTTAGTGGGACAATGGAATTTCACAGACTAAAAGAAAGATCGAATGGCGTGCAGGGAGAACAGAACAGGGAGGGGCAAAGAGTGCTGGCACAAATATTGAGGTTTTTAAACTGTTGCAAAACTAGGTCTTGTGGGAATAAAAGCCGTCTGTGATAAAAATATGGTGGTTGGGAGAATTACTTCTCATGCCTATAAAATTAGGACATCATAATGGGAAAATGATAAGTGAAGAATAATTATGACCAGTTAAGATAGAGGGTATCCAGGCATTGGTACATGCACTGGACAGTTGGCCTGGACTAACTGCTGAGCAAGATTCCTGGCCAATTTTTTTTTTTTTAAATTCTTGGAAGAAAAGAAGCAAGGTTAAGCTGCCCAGAGAAAGCAAAGCAACTGGGGCCTATAAGGCTAGTACACACTGTCATTGTCAAACTGTGTGACACAGTCTACTTTTGTTGTTTATTTGTAGCAACGAGTAGAAGGAACTGCTCTGAATTATGTTTTCTAACACTGAGCCAGAAAAGAGGGTGTCATATGAGGGGAATCTGCTTGCTTCCTGGACTTTCACTTTTGATTTTCATCTAAACTAAAAAACAGATTTCACATTATTTTTTAATATATAGACTCTGGGCCAAATCCTCAGCTAGTGTAAATTAGCACAGCTCCATTAAAGCCAAGCTCCATTTATACCAGCTGAGGATCTGCCCCTCATTGTTGAGAGACAAGGAATATTTACTTTTTCTGGTAAAAATCAAGCCACTGGCTTCATGTACTCAGTCATCAGGTATGTGAACATTTTTCAAAAGTACAACTTACCAGTGACCCAGAGCGCCTTTTAAATAAAGAAGTGCTATTGGACTGCCATAATGTGAAAGGAACAGTTGAAACCCCTGTCTCGGCCAGCTGTGAAACGTGCATTTGATTTCTGAAAAACCTATAGAGAAAAAGGGTTAAAGGAGACAGTATACGAAGTAAAGGAAATAAATTGAATACACATGTGCAATCATTATTCATACTAATGTTCCCTGTATTACTTCATAACACAGCTGTATACACAAAAAAACAGTCCAGTTTGGTTTCTTCCTATTCGAGTCTTATTAATTTCTGTCTAATGAAACACAAATGTTTGTGCTCTTCATTTTGACGAATGCAGCCTAATAGTGTATTTGTTAAGCATTAGCTAGCATGGCTGTGACCATCTAATACAAATGTCTCTCGGCCTTTCATGGCTCCTGACAGGACATCTTTTGAATATGACAGTTGCCATGGTCACCAGTAATGCCTATTTGCAAGGAAAATTGGAAGCAATGCTCATTACGTCAAACTACGTTGAGAGGGGGAAAAGGAGAATGTTTGCTTCTTGTGCTGACACTTAGCTGCTTGTTTTACTTGCCACCCACACACTTCCATCAAACAATATCTCTTTCAACTGCATAAGTCAAAGTTTGCATCTCCTATCATTCCAGCTGGAGCAGAAATGGGCTGTGTGAAATGAATATCACCACTCACAAAATCACAGCACAGACAAACTGGACATATCTGTCACTTCATAATATAGTAACAATTAGTGAGTCTGATCTTATTGGCAAATGCTGCACTATATTTTTGGCTGTGTAAACCAGTTCACTTGTTTGAAACCAGCAAAGTTACTCTGGATTCACACTGGTGTGAAAGAGAACAGAATTTTGCCTACGATAGTATTTGTGTATGTCTAGTATAGTTTGGATTGGTATTATACTTTGGACTCAGAATTCACATGCAGAAAATTTTAATGAGGAATACTGCACTGGTAGGCTTGGGGGGAGAGGAAATTCAAATGATTTTAGCTAGAAAAATAACTTCACACCTTGCAAAGATTTCAATAAAACCTACAGAAGCTCTGTCCCTTTGGTGATCTCATTGCATATTCTCCCCATTTGGTCAGATACTACAGGCATGTTGGCAGTGGCTCTCAAGTTGCTGAGTACCAAGGCACCTGATCCAAAGCCCATTGAGTTACCATGAGTCTTTCCATGGACTTTAATTTTAATCAGGCTGACTTTACATAAGAGATTTGTAAGTGCTGAACTGGAACACAAACAGCACAGTGTTCCCAAATAAACTGCCCTAACTTCAGAGCCAGGAGACAAATTGGGGGTTGGAAAAATCAATCAATCAGTCACAGCTCCTTCAGCTTCAAGGTGTCTTCACAGATTGGTGCTACATTCCCCAGTATTCTGCAAATTCTGATCTTTCATTAAAGAAAAATCCATTGCAATCTTTATATTGGAAAGATACAGTCACTGAAGTGTAAATTAACATGCCATTGCTCTATTGACCCTGGCTTGCAAAAAATAAATCGGGCTCTAGCTAAACCACAGAAGGAGGAAGATGCAGTGGAATTTTGAAAAGGCCTCTTTTGGGGCTCTGCAGAGGATTTGAGTTTTAGTCCAGTTTTGATCCAGTTTTGGGTGCTTGGACAAATTGCAGAATTTTCTAAGATCAACTAACATGATTAAGGGCAACTCAAATGATTAGGGGTTTGGATCGGGTCCCATATGAGGAGAGATTAAAGAGGCTAGGACTTTTCATCTTGGAAAAGAGGAGACTAAGGGGGGATATGATAGAGGTATATAAAATCATGAGTAGTGAGGAGAAAGTGAATAAGGAAAAGTTATTTACTTGTTCCCATAATATAAGAATTAGGGGCCACCAAATGAAATTAATGGGTAGCAGGTTTGAAACAAATAAAAGGAAGTTCTACTTCACTCAGCGCACAGTCAACCTGTGGAACTCCTTGCCTGAGGAGATTGTGAAGGCTAGGGCTATAACAGGGTTTAAAAGAGAACTGGATACATTCATGGAGGTTAAGTCCATTAATGGCTATTAGCCAGGATAGGTAAGGAATGGTGGCCCTAGCCTCTGTATGTCAGAGGGTGGAGATGGATGGCAGGAGAGAGATCACTAGATCATTACCTGTTAAGTTCACTCCCTCTGGGGCACCTGGCATTGGCCACTGTTGGTAGACAGGATACTGGGCTGGATGGACCTTTGGTCTGATCCAGTATAGCCGTTCTTGCATTCTTATGTTTCTAAGCGGAAGGGGGGCACTGCCTGCTCTTTGAAAATCTGCTCTCCTCAATCTTGGCTGCCCAACCTATCAGGTTCAGCAGGATGTCCAGCCAGTGAGCTATCTAAATCTTCTCTGCTACACTCTCCAGGCACTGCTGTTCTCTCTACGCCAAATTCACTACAAACTAGCACAACTCCAGTGAAGTCACACAGATGTGTCACTTTACACCAGAGAATGCAACTCCTTGGTGCCAAATGTTGCTGCTTTCCCCTAGTCCAAGGTCCCTCAGGGACAATTCAAACACAAGATACCTGGAGAGTAGGACGACTTAACTCGCACTCATATGGAAAGTCTCACAAATCGAAAGGGGATGGGGAGGGAAATTGGTCTCTGGTTGTTAAAAGTGCTATTAACAAGCTTTTCATTTGCTTTGCTGAAATGTAGAAGTGGAATGAGAAGCAGCTATGGGGCAGCCTCTACACACTCTTTCAAAAGTATGTTCACACACAGATAGATGTTCGGGCCCCCAGCTAGGACCTCAAGTGGAGTTGGGTACCAAGGGACTGTAATTAATAGGGTTGCTGAGGGCTGTTATGTACCAAAACTCTTAAGGTACTTAGCAGCACACCAGACATACCACAACTCGGCAACAAGAGCAGAAGCTACTTCAGTGGCAAGGCCCTAGAGGCACGAGCCCCAGTAGGTCCCATAACCATTCAGCAGATGGCTAAACTACAGAGATGATTTCACTATGGCTGGCAGACAGGGAAAGGCTGCAAAATATCTTCAGTACGGCAACTTATGCAATTACATTTCAAGGTAAAAACTCAGCAATTCCTTGCCTGGTCCCAAGGGACAGTGCAGTAGAGGGTCAGGACTCCTCCAGCCTCCTACCTGGGGTGCCCTTTCCAATCCACTCCACTGTTACAAGCAAATAGGTACTTGAAGGTTTCCTAGCTAGAATCAATCTGTGGCGCATCTTGTACAGGGTCTCTCTACATTGTCCTCCTGTGCTGTGGAAACATTTCCTGCACAGCTACTGTTAGCAGGCTGCCCAAACCGCTGACAGCAATTATTTTTAGCTTTTTCCTTTAAAGAAACCCTTTAGAAATTAAGTTTTATTATGTGCAACTCACCTTGTCCTGTCATGCATCTGCAGCTGGATTTAAAACCTGAACCTTCAGCACAGACCACTTGAGCTACAGGACTAATAATGTTAGCTGGTACCAGCAGATGGCTGTTATCCTAGATGGGAGGTGGACCACTAGGTCCAAGTTCTGGGTACAGGGTGGGGAATTCAGTCTGGCTCAGCTCTCTGGCCACCTCCCCAGGGAGCTCTTGTTATGCAAACTCCTGTCCTATGTAGCGTCCCTTCAAAGTGGGGATGAGAGGTGGGGGAAGGATGTGTGGGGCCAGGTGCTGGTTCATGGAGAGGGACTTATAGGGGAAGCCCAGCCCAGTTCTCCTTCTCTCTGGGCTTGTCTATAGAGACAATTAGTTCTCTGGAAACTGAGATATAAATCTACCCTGCCACACACTAAGTCCCTATGTGGACCCTGCTGATGTGCACTCGCAGTTCCCTGGAGAGCTTTGATATGGGAGCAGATTAAAGTGCACTAGGGAACTTTTAGTGTACAGGTTCCACACGTATGTTTAGTGAGCGGCAGGCTAGTGCGGGGTAGATTTACAACACAGCTCTCTGCAAACTAAGTATTCATGTGGACAAGCCCTCTCTCTCCCTTCCTTTCCCCACCCAGAGGGGGAGAGTTCCACCAGCAGGAGGAATGGGTCACTGGGGCATTATGCCAGTTGGGGAATGGGGAAGCCCAGCCCAAAGCTTTTCTCTCCACAACCTGCCCCTCACCTGCACTGCTGCTGCCCTGGCAGCCCACAGCTATTCTCAGGACAGCGTACGCTGCTGCAGCTGCTTTGGCAGTGATGTAAGCCTTGCCTCAGAAAGTTTGTGTGTTTAGTTATTTTGCCCGGCTGCCAAAATTCCCCTGGGTAACAAAGGCTAGAGTTTGGAAAAGGTGTTTTTTAGTAGTTTATATCTCAGCAAAGGCTGGCGCTGGGCAAGTAACTGATTTTTTGGTTCGCTGGGTTGACCCATAAATTCCAGCAAATTAAAAAACAAGACAAACATTTAATTTTCTTTTCTGGGCTCTTTTAATAGTAAAAGCAAAGGAAGTGACAGTCTAGATTCATTAAATGGGTGGTGGAGGAGTAACTCCTTCCCTCATTACCTTTCGTCCAGTGGTTAGAGCACTCACCTGGGATGTAGCAGACCCAGTTTCAATCCCCCCTCCCTACCTGATGTGGAGCAGGGATTTAAACATGGATGTCCACCTCTCAGGTGAATACCCTATACGCTAGGCTAGGGAGCCTCTCGCTCCCTGACTAAATGACTATTCTAGTATTTTATGCACAGTGGGAACAGCTTCAACTGGAGAGACTGAGACAGCCCTGCCCCAGAATATCCCATAGCCCAGTGTCTTAGGACCTCTGCTGAGGGTTGGGAGACCCAAGTTCAAATTCCTTCTCCACATGGTGGGGGGAGATTGAATCCTGGTGAATGACCGAACCTCTGGGCTAAAATTTAAAAGGGTGGCGGTAGCACCACCTCCTTTTCCAGCCATTTTGTGAATAGCACCTAGGGCCCCCCCTCAAAAAAAACGGTTTGGCTAAAACTATTCAGCAGTTTGTGCCAAATTTGCAAATTGTTTTGCGCTGACCAAAAGTGCCTTTTTCAGCAAATAACTACTTGTGTGAAAAATTTCACCCAGCTCTACCAAAAACTGGACAAAATTTCAAAGGATAAAGACAAGGCACTTCCCAGACCAAAAGTTATTCCCTTGCTGAACATCAGAGATCTGCTGCAAACATTGAAAATGCTAGGGCTTTTAATATAAAAGGGCACAATAATCCTTTATCGTGGAAAATATTTGTCAACCTATACATAGAGGTTCCCCATAACACACACTTTATAGTATAGTATTATAGTGCAAACCTTAATTATGTGAGCCTGAGTTTTCCTAAATTCCATGTTGTCCACAATCCCCGGAGGTTTATTATATAGAAAATTCCCTTCATGGACTAGATTTTCATTTTACATCCCCAGTGTCCCCCATGCACACATGTAAACCCCAACTACGGCAAACACATCACACCATGTGCATATGCTTTAGGAATAGCACACATATAAATTGGCTATTCATAAAAGTACATCTGTGAAAATTGGACCCTAATAGCGCCACATTTTTCAAATGCTACCCTCGGCCTCAAGATTTCAATAACATTTCAGATAAAGAAGTTTTGTTTGTTTCTTTGTGTGCAGTTGTGGTTCTAGTCTTGATTCATATTTACATGTGCATTGAAAAACTGTCAACTCATGGTTTGTGTTTATGTTTTGGGGTTTTTCCCCATCTATACAGCTGTAGTTCTCAACCCCATTCAAAGGTTGGGTTCCTTTCTTTGCTCAGATATATGCACAAAACTGCCTTTGACTTCAATGGGAACTGTATGTGAGTTTCTGAGAAGAGAATCCAGCGCAAAATAATGTTCTATTACACTTATCATTAAATCAAGCCTGTGTTGCTTTCCATGTGCTCTTCCACAAGCCCAGTTCTATGGCGCTATGAAATTAGAACAAGCAATGTCCTGAAATACTGTAAGTGACTCACAGACTTTTCATACTAATATCAGGTGTGGATATTTGGGACTGTGATGTTTGAAGTCTTAAAAGGGATTAGAGACCACATCCTTTCATAAGGGATTTTAAGTTTCCCAAATATATTTTTTTAAAATTTTTGCAGACTTCATGTTTAAAATAAAACTGGAGAATACCATCACAGACTGTCCAATATTTTCACATCACACAAAGATCAATCACTTGGGTGTTATCCACTGCCTCCAGCTTTCCACTTAGGCCCTTAGTAGATCCTACGTCAGAAAACATGAGAATGTATGTTGTTACTCACAGCAGATTACCACTCAGGCCTGGTCTACATTTAAAATTTAGGTCAACTACCTAGGTCCCTCCAGGGTATGAAAAATTCACACCCTGAGAGATGTCGTTGAACTAACCTAAGCCTTGGTGTAGACACTTCTAGGTCGATGGAAGAATTCTTGTGATCATATTTACCTTGTGATCCACTATGATCCTCAGATCCCTTTCCGCAGTACTCCTTCCTAGGCTGTCATTGCCCATTTTGTATGTGTGCAATTGATTGTTCCTTCCTAAATAGACATACTCTTAATCTGATGTCTCCCAGAGTCTCCATATGTTGAAGAATAAGCCCTGTCCTAAATCCCATCAGGGTAGAAATTCTTGCATCCAGGCAGTCTATACAACTGTTTATCAGTTGGTCTGGGACAACCAGCTGTTGAAAGAGGGATGTTCCTTTGTTCTCCTGGACAGGCCTCCGGGGCATTTTTTGTTTCTAATACTTCGAGGTGCTGTACTAAGTATAGTAGCAATTCAAAATATCACTTCTAGCACAAATAACCACAGATGCCCATATTCCACCAGACTGGCATACAGATGTCTACACATATACATGCATTCCTCCCCAGGGTCAAAGCTTCCACACTATGGTCTCTTGAAAATCCCAACCAAAGGAATCTAAAGGACCTAAATGTTTAACTCCCATTTAATTTAAAAGGAGGCTGGTTGCCTAACTCCCTTCAGCTCCTCTGAAAGTCCCAACCTATATCCCTAACTCGAAACTATCCCCAGATACTAGGCAGTGCCTACTAATGCTGCTCAACAAAGGCACTTCAACATATCCTTTCTCTGGGCAAAATTCTCCTCTCCTTTACATTGTGGATCCTTATTATATATAGTCTGGACTCTGGAGCTTCCAGCAACATCAGAAGTGCAGAATATTCACTACAGCTTCAGCCCTGAGACTCAGAGAGGAGAATTTTCTCCTATTTATGAAAATGGCAACATTCCTATCAGAGTGAAGTGAAAAATTTACTTTTATGAATGTAGCTCCCTTTGCAGATTGTCTGAAAGCAGATTTCCTCATTATTTGAGTGGGCTTGACAGTTTCATTTAGCTCTATAGATTAATCACAATTAGTCCACTGTGTGTACTTTATATTAAACGTTCAAGTTGATTTGGTCAGTTCTTATTGGACACATAAGTCGCATGGTTATTATTTCTGTTTCCTGACTCTGTGAGCAAAACTCTTAGGATAAGGAGCAGGGTTTGAAAAATCCACTGTGGATCTGAATCTGTCAGAGAGAAGTAGCAATTTAGGGTGAGGTAAAAGCTAAACAGTTTCTAAAGAATTTTAGAACAATATAAATCTTTCCCCTTTCTGGGTTTTATGGGCCTTGCACTCAGTAGCATTCCCATAAACATTAGGCTACAAGGTGCAGAGTTTACATTTACATTTCCTCTCCTCGCTGTCACAATAACCGAATGCATATGCACAGCTCTAATTGTGAAGGATATGGTCACATTCTTGTATGGTTTATTTGTCTTTATGCCAGGGCTGTGGAAATGTGTTCTTGCTACCCAGGCCTCTTGTTCTCTAAAGCATTGTCCCTTTACAACAAAATAACTGCCTGGTGATGATTAGCAACAACAACAACAAGAAAAAGAAGAGAAATAGTCATAGCAGCAAAAGATGGAGGAATTTGTCTGCTAGACTGACTGGCAGATTTACACCACAGGCAGATGCAAGAGGCACTTATCAGTCTATTTTACCCATTTTGACTGGGATAAGGTGGCCATCACAGAATGGGGGCCATTTTTTGAGTCCAGACAATATGGCAGAGGTTGTCCAGCTATAGGCCGATGAAGACATCAGTGTACTCTTACTTGAGAAGGAACTGTTCATCTAGGGATGACGCATCTCTGGGTTTTTTTATTCTGAGCCAAGTGGCTGAATTGCTTTAGGAGGACATTTTCCCTGACCCTCCAACTGCATTCCCCTCTTCCAACTCCTGCATAGTTGAGTAGAATCATACTTCTTTTGCACAACCAGTGAATTCTAGATTGATGCAATTGGGAATATCCTGGCACTTAAACCCATTTTCTGACCTACAGACAATTTACAGCAGCATTTAGATCATTAATTTAATTCAGAGATGTTGTTCTACCTCTTACCTCTGCTGTGTAAATGTGACTGCTGCCTCAGTTTCCCCACTAATAAGGTAGTTTAGCACTCTGACCAAACCAATGATTTCATTCCTTCAGGATAAGAAAAAACAACCAGGTGTTCTTCACTCAGCTCTTCCACCCTTTCTGAGCCACCAGTGCTCTACTGACTGGTCTGTACCATCCCTCAGCCTCTCACCCAGATCCTCTGTTTGGAAATCATCCCACTCCCACTTAGTGCAGAGGAGTGTGAAAGGGGCTTCTGTCTTTCAGTCTCTCTCGGGGTCACCATCCTTCTTTCAGGAGTCTGCAGACCTCTCCCTGCCTTTGGACTCACCACTCCTGGTTCTCCCTTAGAACCCACATCCACCCTTGTTCTATAAACTCCAGCCCTGGGGGTCTAAACGATGAAGGTCTTATCCAAATCCATCCCCAAACTATCCCCACTTCACTTCTCCTCAGTGCTGCTGCCTGTGCTCAACCATTCCTCATGGCACTCAAGTGTCAGAAAATGCCAGAAGTGACATTCCAGTGCAACCTAATTCAAAGTCTTCACACATATGCACTGTCATACAGTCTTTAATTTCATAAATCACAATTATGTTTTTCCACAGGAGCCAATCTGATTTCACACAGGGAAGAAACTAAAAACTAAATAGAACAATGATAATAAAACAAGCAAATCAAATAAAAAATTCCCAAAGGCAATTGTTGTACTTGAAACTCAGTTAACGAAAACTCCTTGATATCAGCGTCAGGGTCACCCCAGATGTCTATAAACCAAGCTGAAGATTCCATTAAATACATGAAACTTCAACTATCTGAATTTAAGGCCTGATTGTTTAAAAATATATTATTCACTACTTATTGTAATAATGCTGTATAGAATGCCTCTTATTTAAGGATCTCAAAATTATTTATAAACATTAATCTAACTTCACAACATCTCTGAGAGTAATTATTCCCATTTTAATTAGGATTATATTTACATACAGAAATCAGAGTCAATTTTCAAAAACGTATACTGTACCTTCATGAGTGATTATAAACTGGAAATAATAATAATTTTTTTTAAAAGGAGAAAAGAGGCCAATTATACTTTCCTATTTTGCTTCAATTTCTGAAGGAAAAATAGCTAAATATATTTCTATTTCTTGATTTGTAAGTTCTTTATCATTGTTTTTATAAACTATATATAAGAAAAATAGGGAGCAGGCTACCTAATATTCAACTTTACATAAATATTTTACACTATAGGTACATATTCATCAATGTTGACTACAAAATTATTTATTGGTTTCCCTAGTTAAAGTACTTGTTTACCAGGTTCCACATGTGGAGAAACAATTCTACTTCATGATCTTTGAAAGCATATAATCTTTTACATTTGTATGATATTAAACTGGAATGAATCCACTGATCAACATGTGAGTGACAAGAATTTATCTAAGGCTAAACAGATCATTTTAGTAGCTTATTATTATCAGAATATCCATTAAATTTTGAGGTGTCTTTGGCCCTTTTTATAATAGTGTTTGCAACTGTATTTGAAATGTTTTTTCAACATGGCTGCACATCAAACCTGGCTTGTATCTATGAATATTATGAACCATGGTCTCAATCCTGCACACACTTGCACCTAACTTTGCACCTGTGAGCAGCCCATTAAGTTCAATGTAAATACTGTTGTGTAAAAGATACCACATCTCTAAGAGTTTGTAGGATCAGGGCTTATGCTAAGAAATTATGCTAGAACCCTGCTAAGGAGAACAGTACAGAATAGTTATTAAAAAAAATCTGTCCACTATGGAATAAAATTGTGCTAGAACTATACTACTAGCCTAAACTGTGTTTGAAAAATGATTGCCAAGTATGGCTCTGCAGTGTTAACCAGAACTATAAAACTCTTATTCATCTCAGGGAGGATTCCCCTAGGGCAGCAACTGTGGAAAACAGCTGTAAAGCCCTCTCCTGAGGACTCCCTATCAAACCTTGTGGGTGGGGCCACAACACTGCTGAGATCTTGGGCTGCCCTAAATTAGACTGGGCCTCATGGCTGTTTAAGTTATGCCTGGGGTCTCACCAGTCCCTGGAACAGTCCTGGATCAGAAGGGCACAAGTGTTCCTTCTTGAAATATCCCAGTTGAAACATTTATCCTCCTTATGTGACGTTCTTACAACCACGGCTGGTAGATGTTACGCCTCAAGCAGTACAATGGCATAACATTGTTCACAAACTACTAGCAGACTCTTACTTTTATTAAAGTCCTTTTCCCCCCAAGTGCACAAGGCATGATAATGAAGGATAATTCCCAAGAGGTACACATGGATCAAAAACCAGGGGAAAGTGAGGGAAAGTTTCAGTACATTTAGGCTGAGTTGCAGGAAAAACGGTGTACTTATTGATAAAAAGAAATGCTCCAAACAAGTTCCCCAATAGGCCAGTGAATGCATTAAGCCTGCCTAGGGCCTGATTTAACTTGTGCTCTGGCCAGCAAGGGTTTTATATGACCACTTACCACAGCAACCATAGCAACCACAACAATACATATAGTATATATGCTACCTCTGAGATACACTAACGAATGTAGGATGTGGATTCTTGCACTCTGCAATGAGGAAAAAGTTATTCAGAAAGCAGGCATATTGCTCTCTTTTAATGAGACTGTCAGCATGGCCAACTCTCATGACTTTATCATCGAGTTTTGAAATACTTGGTGTTTTTCTTTAAAGCTACTGCTAACGCTGGATGAAATCTACCCCTTTGCAGAGGGCCTGCCTTTAAGTCCAACTTCAAACCATTTTGGAATGCTAATAAGACTTCATCGATACGCAGGCCTTCTGCACAGGGGAGGATTTCACCTCCTGTGTGTGTGTGGCGGAAGGAAACAAACAAAAATAGCACAAACCAAAGGAAGATCATATTGATTATGGAAATGGTCATGTCTCCATTGGAGAGAAGGAGAACAGAAAAGAATTTTTTAAAACATCTCAGATCTTTTTTCCAGCCACAACTGATCTATTTCTAAATAAAATTCTTACTTTCATTTTCAGAAGTATTGCTTAGATGACTACAAGTTTAAAATGTGGAGGGATGGAGATGGACTGTACCTACAACCTCTTGGGAGGGGAAGGTGGAATGGGGCTTCTAGAGATTACATTACTCTTCAGAGCTGGACAAAATGTAACCGTCATTTAATTATTTATTTTGTATTTCAATATTTGGGGCAAATTTTGCTGCCCTACCCCTTATCCGATCTGCAGTGATACTAGTGCAGACAGGATGAAATTCACCCCTGTGTAGTGCAAAGCCACTTATGTCCCACTAAAATGTTCAAATGGAATTTGAGAGGGTCTGAAGTATCAGATAGGGCCTGCACTAGCCCCCTGCACATGGGTGGATTTCGTCCACAGCATCAGTGTTTAGATATTATGGTGATGGCTGCCATAGAAAAATCTAAATTAAATAGGAAGGCAGCAAGCAGTGTAATCAGCAAGGTTCTGCTAGACAGGAATGGGTAAGATGTAGGGCACTCATTGATTTTTGGGGGTCCTCTTAACCTCAGTATGCAGCTGGTGTATCTATAACTAAATTTTTCTTGCACACCTCATCTCTGAAACTTGCTGCTTGAAGGGCCAGACTCCAAAACCCAGACACATATTGAATAATAGCATATGCCACAATTGTTCCCCCCAAATCAGTAGGTTTATTTAAGGTACTGCAGTGGAGTCAGCGTGTCATAATCTGACCTGGAATTTTGATTCTAACTGTTCAAGTATTATACTGCCATTTAAGCACAGTCTGATTCTCTCTTTCAACCTGATCTTTGGTTCATGCCTATTTTACCTTGGGTGCGCCTACTCTCTGATTTTTGCTATAAGACACTGCTTGTGACTAGTGTGCTAAACTGTACTTTTCTCTTGTGTTCTCTAATGACTGAAAGTGTTCAACCCCTTGTTCTTTTCCTCATAGTTCAAAGTATAAATGCAGATAGACTTGCCTTGTTTTCACTCTTTCCATCTAGTCAGGTATCTGTATTTAAGTGCCTGTTAATTAGTAAGTTTGTACACAGGTGAATGAAAACTGACCAGAGAGCAGCTTTTCACAACATTCACCAAACACCCTACACACATGGTAAATGTAGTGACATTTCTCAAACTGTGAGACCATCACACCCAACCTGCAAACACGTAAAGAGGACCTACACTTGGAAAACTCACTAGCCTTAAAAGTGTGAATTCCCAGATTCCCACTCAGCATCTATCTTGGGAATACTAGACTTGAAATAGGCAGCTCTGGAAAGACTAGCTCAACAGAAGAAAGCCTGATCTAGCTAGAGATGAACTGCTCTGCTGTTATGTCATCTTTTTTCTGAGCAGTGCCCAGATAGTGGAGGAAGCAACTGCGAGCAGAGGTGGCTGATCTACATGAAAAAAATCACTGATCATTTAGTTTTACTTTGGCTTCAGACCAGGATAGAGCGGAAGCTACAAGGCTAATACCACTTGGTCTTTCAGCTCCTTTTGACTCCATCGACATCAAAGAAGGATGTAGAAAAAGTGGAGAGGGTTCTGAGTAGAGCCACAAGAATGATTAAAGGATTAGAAAATGTGCCTTATCGTACTCCATCTATTTAGTTTAACAAAAAGAAGGTTAAGGGAAGACTTGATTACAGTCTATAAATACCTTCATGGAAAACAGATATTTAATCTAGCAAAGAAACATGATCCATTGACTAGAAGTTGAAGCTAGACAAATTCACACTGGGAATATGGTGTAAGTTTTTAACAGTGAGAGTAATTAGCCACTGGAACAATTTACCAAGTGTCGTAGTGTACTCTCCATCATGTGCAGTTTTTAAATCAAGATTGGCTGTCTTTCTAAATCAGTGGCTCTCAACTTTTCCAGACTACTGTACCGCTTTCAGGAGTCTGATTTGTCTTATGTACCCCCAAGTTTCACCTCGCTTAAAAACTACTTGCTTACAAAATTAGACATAAAAATATAAAGGTGTCACAGCACACTGTTACTGAAAAATTGCTTACTTTCTCATATTTACCATATAATTATAAAATAAATCAATTGGAATATAACTATTCTACTTATATTTCAGTGTATAGTAAATAGAACAGTACAAACAAGTCATTGTCTGTATGAAATTTTAGTTGGTACTGATTTCGCTAGTGCTTTTTATGTAGCCTGTTGTAAAACTAGGCAAATATCTAGATGAGTTGATGTCCATGCTAGAAGACCTCTGCGTACCCCCAGGGGTACATGTACCCCTGGTTGAAAACCACTGTTCCAAAAGATCTGCTTTAGGAAAAATTTTAGGGAAATTCTCTGGGCTGTGTTATGCAGGAGGTCAGACTAGATAATCACAGTTATCCTTCTGGCCTTGCAAACTCTGAATCTGTGAGTACACTGGCAGGAACTGACAGAACTGCGCTATATACTCTTTTATGATTGGGTCTGAAAGAGAAACATTGGGCAACTGCTCCTTTGCCCCGGAGCTCTCATATGTGGAGTCCCACAGGGCTATTACCACACTTATATAAAATCTATGTACCGCTAATAGTGGCAATTGCGAGTTAAAACAGGCTACACCAATAACCACATAGCTCCATGTCTTCTTTTCATCCAACACAGAAAATGCCATCTACTAGCTATCACAATGCATGAAGGAATTGACACCTGCATGAACAGCTGTCTCAGACTTAACCCAGGATAGACTGAATTGAGTCTACCTGAAAGACAAAAATGCTTCAAGAAACTGGTGACTACCAACACCTCACCTGACGTGGAGGAGATATTGCCATTGGTCACCAAGATAGTGCGTAGTCTTGGAGTCACGTGCATGCATCACTATTCCTGGAACAATCACCATAGATCAGTGGTTCCCAAACTTGTTCCACCACTTGTGCAGGGAAAGCCCCTGGTGGGCCGGGCCGGTTTGTTTACCTGCCGCGTCTGCAGGTTCAGCCTATCGCGGCTCCCAGTGGCCGCGGTTCGCTGCCCCAGGCCAATGGGAGCTGCTGGAAGTGGCACGGGCCGAAGGATATACTGTCCGCCACTTCCAGCAGCTCCCATTGGCCTGGAGCAGCGAACCGCGGCCACTGGGAGCCACGATAGGCTGAACCTGCAGATGCGGCAGGTAAACAAACCAGCCCGGCCCGCCAGGGGCTTTCCCTGCACTAGCAGCGGAACAAGTTTGGGAACCACTGCCATAGATAATACTTAGCATTTATACTGTACTTTGCATATTAAAAGTGTTGTGCAAACATTAATGCTCACACCCCTTTTGTGAGATAGGTAGGTAGACAAGGGCTACTAGCCCCATTTTACAGAACTGGAAACAGACAGAGAAGTGAAAATACTTGTGAAAGGACACATGATAAGCCTGTGGAAGAGCTAGCAACAGAGCATGGAGCTCCCAAATCCAAACTCATGCTCCTCTTCCATCATTAGCACACACCCCTGTAGGGAATATGGTGAGTGTTCCTATACTGCAACCAAGGATCTGAGCCCTTGTTTCTGTAGAGAAAATCTTTTTTAGAGCCTTATACAAAATGTTAGTAAAAAAGCAACCATTATTATTGTGAATGAGGGCCATAAGCCAGCGGAGTGCCATGAGTAAAGAGAACAGTGGCACCAATCTGTGGCCACATCCATATACAAACATTACAGCTAAATCACATACATGTGGTAGGAGGATTAGAATGGGCCTTCAGTTCTAAAGCACAGGGCCTTCTCATCCTCTTCCTCACCAAGGGTCCTCGGAAGAGCAAAATTCATATAAAGTGTTCGTGACTTGGAAACCATGAAAAGCTCAAGCATTTGTGGTTGTGCAGAGGGTGTCCGCAAATTACATGGAGCCCAGGAATGATGCAAAACTCTGATCTCAGTGTTGCAGGTTTAACCCGTCCTTCTCTGAGGCCTGTCCCTCCAAGCTGTTCCCCATTCTCCTTCCTAAAGCCAGCCTTGCCAGCTATGTGGCCATGCTACCACTGGTCTCTATCTATGGCACTTCTGAATGTAGAAACCACAGAACAAAACCTAACATTCTAAAGAGCTGTACAGTATTATCTTCTGATGAGAAATCCATACGGAAATCTGCAGTTTTGTTTGGACAGCATACAACATAGAGCTACAAGGAAGCTTCTCTGTTTCTTCACCGCCATCTCAAATTCCCCTAGAGCCCCACACATGTGGTGTTCCCATGGATAAAGGACCATACCACCTGGTGGGTAAAGGAGCATACCACCTCAGCTTCCACTCCATTCATTTCGCAATGCTCTGCCCCACTTGAACATGAAGATCTTACCTTTGCTTCTCTCCATGCTGCCAAGGGGAGTACAGAGCCCACAGAACCCTATCATTTGAACTAAAGAAGAATCTCCATGAAACCCTACTAGCAATAGAGTTCCTATCCTCTTTGAAGGCCAGCCAGTGCAGGGCAACACAGTCACGAACATCAGAGCACGTTTGATACATAAAGGATAGACCAATGGTATGCATATGTGTCAAACTTAAATTGTACCCCTCTGTGCTAGCCTGGGACCTTTTCTATGTTGAGAGATTCACTCTTGTTTCAGCTGCCACCCTCCCTTAGTGGGTCTACCAAGTGCCAATTGAAGGGAGCTTTAATTTCCCCTGTAGGCTGTGAGTTAGTCTGCTCCCCTTTTATTCCTCCCACTGCCCTGACCATGACTCCTCTCTGGGCAGAGCCACATACTTTTCAGGCTGTACTGGCGGCCTGCAGCAGGGAAGTTGCTGCCACAGTTTGAGTTGCTGAAGTCTTCCCCCGGCAAATGTCCTGGTTCTGAGGACCTGTGACAGACATGGCAATTTCCTGCAACATCCTGGACAAACTTAAACTCAATTCAATAATGTATTTTAGGAATTCATTGTATTCAAAATGCAAATGTGTAGGTATTATTGTGGGATTGTATGTAATGTCTCTAGGTGGGAGGCATGACTAATGTAAACACTTGGAAGAGTTATGAGCTTCAAAGAACTATTGGAAACAACTTTAAAAGTTCATTCTTGTCTGGCACATTAAGTGGACTTCCTGGGAAAGCTCTAGGGGGAGGGATATGCAAATGGATCCCCTCTGGTTATGCAAGATCTTAGCCTTTTAAAGCTTCCCCCTAAGGAGTGGACCTTTGTCTGCTGATCACCTGTGACATGAGGACAAGATCAGAAGCCCAGACAATATACAGGAGTGACTCACAGATTTAGGGGGCACTTGTTTGGAGCCAAGGAAGTTATGAACTTGTAACCACAGAAAAAAACCCTGGGTGGAGTTTGAAGGACTGATCCCTACCAGAGCCCTTTGGAGGTAGGGTGATCTTTGATAAGTTTAGTAGCACTCGTGCAGGTTCTTTTATTGTTGTACTATGTTTTCTCTGTGTTCACCTTAACAATAAGATGTGCTTGCTTAGGAAATATATACCTTTTGACTATAAACAGCATAATGTCCCACAGTTATAGTACCTTATAACTGTGGGCAATTATGCTTTTTATAGCCTCGGAGAAGAAAAAGCAAAGCAGCCCTGCTTGGGCAGTCTGACTTGCTGGGGAGTTCACAGCATAGACAGGGAACCATGCAGCCTGAAACTACCCCAGACAGGAGAGAGTGAGACGCGTGTCCCCACCCAAGAGAGGTGATGGCTGGGGAGCCTAAAAGTGGGAATACAAGCGCACTGGCCCTGAACTGTGACAGGGTCCATACCCTGATTGAATCTTTCCCCCACCCCACCCCGCATCACAAGCCTGTGTGACAGAACGACTCAGTGCTCTGAAATGCACTAGGAATGCTGGTGGAAGTGAGTGGCTTTCCACAAAAATATCCAAAAGGCTAAAGGAAAATTCACAAGATATCAATAAATGGCCAGATAACCCAATCTGGTATGGAGTTCCTGTGAAAACCTGGCACCCTCTTATTCACCAGTGTCATGTAATTAGGATACGTTTTATACAAAGTGTGCCTTGTGAGGTATCATTCTAAAAGTCTTGATCTGCTAGACATTAATATCTCACTGGATTGTATGTCGTATGTGCAGTTATGAAGTTTGGCTGTGTATGTGCTACTGAAACATGTTGTGAGGTTGAAAACACTCACAATCAGCCCTTCAGGTACAACAGTAAAAAGGCCAAACAATGAGGAAATGCACACAAGCACACGGATTACCCCAGAAACTGTGTACAATAGAAACCTCTCAGAGATAGCACTACACAATGGGAACCATTTGACCCAAGTCACAGCAAAAGAACTTTCAGGCAAGTGGGAAACGGGGGCAAATGACATCATGATGGTACCTCACTCTCCCAGCAACAACACACCTGAGGAACAAAGACTGAACTGGGGGAAGTGATGGTCCCAGGCTAAAGGGAGTTCTAGCCTGTGTATGAAAACCTGCGAAACCCAAGCTGCAAAGCAAAGGCAGCTTGTGCCTTAAGAATCTGCCAGCCTGTTTATCACTCAGGGTGAGAATTTGCTAATTCATATCCTACCTTTCTAGTATGTTAAATCTCAGTTTGCGGTTTTGTTTATTTACTAAGTAATCTGCTTTGATCTGTTTGCCATCACTTATAATCACTTAAAATCTATCCTTTTGTAGTTAATAAATTTATTTTATGTTTTAATCCAAACCAGTGTGCGTTTGACTAAGGGGTCTGGGGAAAATCTCAGCTTAGTTACCACAAGTGTGCATGGTCCTCTTCACATTGAGGGTGTGGCGGACTGGGTATGAAACCCAAACACTGTCCAGATTTGACTTGGGCAGGACAGTACTGCTCTGGGGTCCTAGGCTGGTGGTTAGAGAACCTGCATGTAACTGCAACTGGGTGTGTCCCTACCTGTGTGAATGCTGGTGAAAGTGTAATCTTTGAGGGCTTTGCAGCTTGTTGCAGCAGCACAGTGTGAGAGGGAGCCCAGGCTGGTGGGTCAGAGAGCTCAGTGGTACCCCAGTTCCAGGTGACACCCTGGGGGGAACCCGTCACAGTTCCCCTGAAATTGTTTTGTTTTTTAATTAGTTTCATATTAACTTGGCCTTGCACAATCTAGTGTTAGCTTCTATATAAGCCTTCAAAGCATTAAAAAAATCTTGCATCAGACCTCTAAAATCATGATTGGTTAAAAACATAAAAAATATTTGTGTTTTTATTTATTTTCTAAACGAATAGGGTTTGTATTTTCCAGCTTCTTTGCAACCACAAGGACTAGAAACTTTTTTTTTAAATGAAAGCTGAGATTCTCATGTAATCGCATGACTGAATGAGCTGAGGCTTTAAGAAAAGACACCAACTATTGCAAGACTCATGATAAAAATCACAGGAATTGGAAACATTTTGGGATCGGGGAGAGGTATATAGAAGCCAAAAGTCATGTTTGTTAGTAAAATCTATGTCTTTTTTGGATTTCAGTATATGTGGAAGATATTAAAACAGAAGATGCAAGCTGTGAAGGAATAAATCATACTGCATGAAAAAGGAAATATGACCAGCATATTTTTTCTTTTAATTCTCCTGTCACTTGGTTCTGACTGGGCTATCTCCATCACTTGCCAGTATTTTACTTATTTACACTTCCAGGATCTATCAGAGTATTATACAGCTTTAATATCAGCAATACAAGCACTCAGAAAAATGAAGCCCATCTCTTCAGAAATGACTTCATAGTTTGGGCATAATACAAAAATCAAAACAGAGAACAGATAAATATGCAGTGTTTTGCCTCTTCTAACATATTTACAGAACTTGTATTTTAAATGTATTATTTTCTTCCAGAAATTAGAAATATCATCTACTGACAAGCAATAACACTGTAAATTTAAGCACACATGCTTACTTTTACTCATGTAAGTAGTCCCATTACAGAGGCCCTTGAGTTTCTGACCTTCTGAAAAAGAGTCCTTACCTTTATAAATGAAGAGAGAAGAAATGAGTGGTTAGTGCTGTCAGGGCTTAGCTAATCACTGGAACTCTTCACATGAGGACAGTGAAGTATGTACATATATGTGTTTGCAGGATCAGGGCCTTAGAATCTACAGTGGTGAGTGTCCTTATAGAAAGCCCTCAAACAGATAGACAGATGTAGCACCTTTGATCCATGATTCACAAAGACCTTTATAAACACTGACTAATTAATCCTCACATCAGTCCTGTGCAGCAGATATTGTAAATGTTTTATTATGCATATTTTACAAATGGTAAAACTAAGACACAGAGGGCCAGACAATGAAGTTACGCTGATTTACACCAGTGGAGGATCTGGCTCAGTGACTTACAGAGTGAGTCAGTGACAACCAAAAATAAAGCACAAGAGTCTGTAGGTCCCACTCTTTTATCTAACCACTGGGTTTATTCATATGCAAATGAAATGATGTCACCACAGTTAACTATATTGGAGTCTATTAAAAAAAAAAAAAAGAGCCCACAGTTCCGTGGAGGCTGTAAAGAGTAATACAACTGACAGGATTTGGAAACGTAAGGTTTAGCCATCCTCTTCTCCCATGATAGAAAGGAAAAAGAAAAAAAAATTAAATAGTTCCTATTGTGGCATATGAAAGCTAGAAGAATTTAATTTTCTGGTCTGTTTGTTCTAGCATGCTTCTCTAGGTTTGTCATCAGTTCCACTGGAACACTGGGAATGTAAACAATATTTTAATTCAGATTACTGTGTTTGATTCATTCAATTTCCCTTGTAAAATTGTCTGCTGTAAAATTATGTCTAATATGAAACAGTTATGATCTGCTGCTACTCAGTACATTAGTACCTATTAAAATGACCACAGTAACATGCACCCATTTGTTGTAACATGCAAAAAACCCACCAGAATTACTTCAATATGGGTGGAGGGTATCAAAGCATACAAAAATGTTCAAAGTCAAAGGGACGAATACGATATTGTATAGACTATGAGCAAAACAGTCAGTCAACAAGCAAGGGCACAGCCAGCCGTTTTGTAAATCCCACAACCACAGCTCTCTTCTGTGTCAATTACTATGGTGTTTCCTATATCTGTTCCATCCATAGCAGCACTGTTTTGATTTTGGATTCAACTTTTATGAGGTCCATAGTCCTCTTCAAGCACTAAAGGGATGATTTCATCAAACAAATGTTAAGACACTTTTCTATTAACTATATTGAACTCATTTTTTTCAAAATGTTCTTATGAGCATCAACTCACCATCACTGCTATTAAAAGCCCAGGAATCTGACCCAGAAGTTAGAGACTATCCCAAAATTGGCTGTGGATCGATCTTTCTCACAAAACAAAACCTCTAAGTAATATCACATCACAGAGTGTTGGTCTTTAGCAGAATTGGACTTGGTGATAAGATCAATGGGGAGGGAGACAAATCTAACAGTAATTCAGTGCTTTGATATTCTGGGATAAGCGCCACAGAAAGCCTTAGACAGATTGTATAAACCCACGCTTACTAAATGAGGCAAAATTCCAGCTCTACCCTTTACTGTGGACAGAAGCAATGCTGAAGGGGCTTTTACACTGCAGTGTGTGGAGAATGGAGATATGGTATTGTATAGCAATAAAGCAACAGTAGCCTTCAGAAAGCCATCATTACATGACAAGAATTGTGACCATAAACCAGGAAAGCCAGCCAATAAACAGTTATGGGCTTTCTAGCATGCAGAATTCTGAAAATCTGCGAACTCCAATACTGCCGGAATAGAACATGTAGATCAAACTAGCTCTTGCTGTGTTCAACTGTGAGAAGCAGAACATATGTGCCAGAATACCTGTAACAGTGTGTAAAGGGAGCATGCCAACTGTGTGGTGTATTCTCAGATGGAGAAGCCTTGTGGTTGCATGCCTCATGTCACAGAGGATTAGCACTGGATGAGACATTAAAGCAGGGCTTATTCCTGTTATGGGGAGATTCGCTTCTGTGCAGGGGCCAGCACAATGTCTATGCACGACTTGAGTCTCGTTTAACTGCTGTTGTCTAAATTCCAGGCAGGTGTGGTGTTGCAGCTGAGCCCTTACTTGATTCTTCCCTCACCCAGGGTATCAACAAGTGCAAATAGACCATTAGATGCTAAAGAGCACTTCCTTGTGCAGGATCTCATTTAACAACAGAAAGGCCAATGCAGAACATAAACAAAACATTCACCCCAACAACTCAGCTGGGCGACTAGGTCATTCTTACTCCATCTGTTCCCCACCTAAGTCCAGTGCTCCCTCAACCCAGGCTCTTCCCCAGGGGTTCTCTCAGTTCCAGACTCCTGTCCTTACCAGAGTAAGGTCCTCCTCTGAAGTCAGGGGCGTTCTGTCCACTGTCCACTCTAGGGAATTGTCTGGGAGGCAGTGTCTGGGAGACCCCAGGCTGAGACCAGGCCCTCTTGGATGCCAACTGACTACAACCCTCTGTCCAGGAGCTCCCCTTTCTAGGAGCACCTCTTACAGGCTCCCCGTTCCAGAGGATTCCCCAGAGAGCTCACCCTCCAGGCTCCCTGCTCAGCCCTCTGGCTCAGGCCTCTCATGGGAATTCCTTCCCCTTACTGTTTCCCTTTGGAGTTCTCCTCTATCTGAGCTTGGAAAACCTTTATTAGGTCCTGATGTTTATTTACTAATCAGCCACCTGGGGCAGTCATTTGCCTCCAGGTGGGGCCTTCATAAGGCAGTCACGGGCAGACTGGGTCCTAACTCCCCAGAAAGGGCAGCTGTCCTATGACACACACTTTGAGGACTTGAGTGGTATGCTGGCCCTCTGCACAAGGTTGAATTTCTCCCATTAATTCCTAGTTTGTAGAACTGTTGTGTCATAGACGTGGCTGGTATATCATTGAATTGAGAGAGATATTCAGAGAGCAGGAAGAACTTGACCATTAGGGCAGCCTTTTAATCTTAGCAGTGAGCGAGTGACTAACTTTGTGCCATGTCCTTGGGAGAGACCAATCTAACAATCATTATTTGCACAACTCTTTGTCAGTATGGTTTAAAAAACAGCCAAATATGATCAAAAACACAGTATGGGCCTGATTTCAACAGGAATTTCAGGTGCATGGGAAATGCAGAAAAGATGCAAACAAATGTCTTGAAAGTCACCAGTATCCACAAATGATGAACTTAAAAAAACAAAAACAAAACAAAAAAAAACCACACACACACAAAAAACAAACCCCACAGTATAAGGCAAAAGCAACTTCATTTTACTTCGAAATTACACTTCATTTTACTTTCCAGTAAGACAATATAGGCATGGGTGGCAGTATGTACCCCTCTATTTACAAATACAAGGAACTGATTCTCTAAAGGGCAGAAGCCCACAGCGGTGTATATTTGTGTGCCTTATCTGCATGTTCAATTACCAAGCTTGTACATGCAAAATCAACTGTTTGCATACACATCGCTTTAATTAGTCATCTGCATACACAATTACTCGGTGTATGAACACTATCATAATAACTGTACTTGAAGGCAAGATTTGGCCACTGCACTTAAACAAAAGGGGTGGGGGGATTATTTTTCTGCAGAAGTTACTTATTACATCCTTCTCGTACCAATGTTGGAGCACAGCGCAAAAATTAGTCTCTTGAATCCCTCACTGTCATTAGCTGCTGCTTCCATCTGCTCTATGGTGTTGAGATCAACTGTTTTGCCTTCCCTGCTAAGGGTTCTTCTTAAGATTTCTCTTGGGCACCATCATTTCCTCACACTAGCTGGTTCCCACTTGACGGTTTCATGTGGGAGTCTGTGTTGGCATCTGGAGTACATGCCCCAAATATGTCCTACGCTACCTTTTAATTCTAGACAAGACAAACTGCTGGTTGGTAATTTCTCACTTCTCTTAATTGGTGATAAAACTCTTTCCATCCAATGTCCAGAACCTTTCTTAGGCATTTATTTTCAAAGACATTGAGTTTTCTGTCTAGCATTTTAATAGATCTCCAGCTCTTGCAGCTGTATGTTAGCACTGAGATTATGTTTAAGTTGAAAATCCTCCGTTTTGTTTTGGTGCTGTATATCTTTGATTTCTGTATGTTGCTGAGTTGAGTGAATGCTCTGGATGCCTCTCTTATCTTTGTTGTCACTTCTTCCTTGAAGTCTCTCCATTGGCTAATACGGTGCTATCCAGGTAAATGAACTGGTCTACCTGCTTGATGATTTTGCCTTCTAATATGATGTTGCCACTGAGTGTCTGGGTTTCAAGGATGTTTATTTTGGCATAGCAGATTTTAAGCCCTGTATCACAGGGTCACTCACCACACTGACACCTCCTGCTGGCCATTTTGGGAATTAGCTCTGTTCAGCAGGCGTGCCCTCCAGTGGTAGTGGTTCTCCCATCCTCATCTCCACCTGCAGTCCCAGTCTCACTGCCTCTGCTTCATGGCACAGCCCCTGGGCCATGTCACAACCTGGGTTCCCCTGTTCCAGGGGACTCCTTCTGCACCGGTCCCGCTCCTCGCAGCGGCTTGGCAGTCCATAGCCTGGCCGATTCTTCAGCAGTGAGTGGCAGGGACACGACCCAGGCCTGTCCACTACTCTGGGTCCCAGCCCAGGGACCCTGTAAACAACAGCTTCCAGCTGCCCCTCCTTTCCTTCTCCACCAGTCTGTCTCAATTCCCTGGGCCACTTATCTGCAGCCCCAGCACCTTTGGCTCCTGCCTCTGGCTTTTTCACCCTCTTCCCAGGGCCTCAGGCCTGTAAGTCCTAGCAACCCTGTTCATGGTCCTAGTCTCTGCAGCCCTCTAGGAAGCCAGTCCCCTCCCTTGGGTTTCCTACAGCAGACTGACTTGCTCTGGCCTAAAGCTCCCTTTTATATGGGCTGACTGTGCCCTGATTGGCTGGTCAAGCCGCTGCCCTAATTGGCTGCAGCCACCGCCTTAACTGGCTGTTTCCTTGTAGCCCTCCAGGCTGGGTTTTAACCCTATCAGGGCCAGTGCAGGGCAGATGTCCCGTCACACCCTGCTTGGCCTGGTATTTTTGCCAAGGTGTCTGTCTTTGCAGCTTTGGGGGAGTGTTGCTCAATATTGCGATATCAGTGAAGTCTGGGTCCACTAGGCATTTGCCATTTACTCATGCAATGCCACTGTTCGTGCTGTTACTACGCTTCTTCGTTATCCAGTCTGCGGCAATGCCAAACAGCAGCAGAGATAGAAAGTAGCCTTGTTTCATGTCAATGTTCACAATGAGCCACTCTGTTGTCTGGTTGTTCTCTCTCATGACACAGTTTGCATCACTCTATGTAGCCTTAATGATGCTGATGACTTCAGCTGGAATTCCATATGACTGAAGACTATTCCACAATGTGTGCCTATGCAGGCTGCCAAATGCTTTTGATAATATGTGGAGCCTGCCATTCTATTCAATCCTCTGTGATGGCTCTTGGTGTGAATATCTAGTCTATACAGGATCTCTTAGGCCTGAATCCAGACCGAATCCCTAAACTTTGCATCCACTGCCTCTTCTCTGTAGTATCACACTACAGAAGGCTTTCTCTACAGCAGAGCGTAGTTGACTTCTCTCCCGTCATTCTAACGATTATTCCATGTTTCCACTGGTCAGGAGGAACTTGCAGCAGAGATAATAGTTTCTGAAGAAACTAGTTGTGTGTATTATTTTTTAGCCAGTGAATGATCTATGTTGTCCATCTCCTTTCTTCTCTGTCATCTGGTGTCCTACCTGTCCCGCAGCATCATTTTGTCTCATGCAAATAAGACAGAATGTAAATCATCGTGATAAAAAAAACCCAAGAAAAAGCAGACATCTCTGTCGTCAAGCAAATCCAACATTGGCTGTATTCTTCAAGCTTTATGAATAACATTTTCATAACAAGCCCATATACATACCATGATTGCCTTTTAGAAGAAAAAGTGAAAGAAAACAGAGAGATAAGCACCACTACAGGGAGACAGGAATTGCCATTCCAGATTAGCCCAATGGCTTCTCTAGTCAAGGATGCTATCTCTGACAATGGCTAGCAACAGCTTTTACAGAGGAAGGTGTAAAACCCGCATAATATACAATTATGCAATAACTTGCCCACAGGAGCAATTTCTGCTTAAGTTCAGTGATTGCCTTATGTCCTGAAGCATGAAGATTTATCCTAAGTTGTGTGACTGCAGGTATTGTAACGATTCATATATACAGTTTGGTGCTGCTCTGGGCATCTTAGGAGGAAATTTCTTATCTGTTCATTCTTATTCCTTTCACTAGATTCTCACCTTTGGGCTTATCCTGTGGTTGACAAGGAAGCCATCAGATCCAGGTGTTGCAGCTCAACCTCACTATCCGTTTACATTTGTGTAATTTCCTCCTGACTTACAAAACTCAAGAGTTGCCAGCACAACACAGCTAAGTGGAATTAGTGAGCACTGGCATACTCTGAAATTTATTAATGGCTTGTAGACTAGGCCAAATAATGCAATTTTTCATGCAGAATTTATCAGAGTATTTGTAAAATTCTATCTCATGGCAGTTGTGTTCAATGGGGCATCAGGTGGAGTTTCTAATGCCCTGCCTACCTACTGGCTGCCTGGGATAGCCCTTCAAACAGCCATCTCCACCTGCTGATTGGTGCAGGCCTTCATGCAGCCACATCCACCTGCTGGCTGCCTGGTGTTGATCTCACTGTTTCCCTGTCGATCTGCTGCCTGACTAGTGCTGCTCTCCTGTTTCCTGGAATTCCTGCCATACTGTCCTATCCAGCTGCTGACAACATACAGCTAGCCTAGCCACCTGCTGACTGCCCTTAATGCTCCTGCCACCCCGCCAGCTAACTTCTTATATGCCCATCAATTTAGAGTGAAAAACTATCACTTTGCAGCAGTTTTCAAACCGTTTCTCTGAGAAGGATACAAATGTTCTATGATCCAATTGTTCAGCACTCACTCACTCTGAACCTCCTGTGCCTGCTCTGAATACTTCTGCATTAGGGCTGTTGATTAATCACAGTTAACTCATGCGATTAACTCAAAAAAATTAATCATGATTAAAAAAAATTATTGTGATTAATCACAGCTTTAATCGCACTGTTAAACAATAGAATACCAATTGAAATTTATTAAATATTTTCAAAAAGAAAAGGAGTACTTGTGGCACCTTAGAGACTAACCAATTTATTTGAGCATAAGCTTTCGTGAGCTACAGCTACAGGGTTTTTTTGTACATAATTCTACATTTGTAAGTTCAACTTTCATGATAAAGAGATTGCACTACAGTACTTGTATAAGGGAACTGAAAAATACTATTTCTTTTTTTTTAAGTGCAAATACTTGTAATCAAAAATAAATACAAAGTGAGCACTATACATTTTGTATTCTATGTTGTAATTGAAATCAATATATTTGAAAATGTAGTAAACACCCAACAATATTTAAATAAATGGTATTCTATTATTGTTTAACAGTGCAACTAATTTTTAAATCATGATTCATATTTTTAATCTCTTGACAGCCCTACTATGCATCCAGGTGAAGTTTTAGTCATGTAGGAAAATGCCATGAATTTCTTTATTTGATCATATGAAAATCGTTATATTAAAATTCTGGCACATGCAGAACCTTAGCTGCATTGTTTTCACAATTAGGAAATGGCAAACACAAAGCCCCTCAGCATAAAGCCAGAATGAGAATTTAGCTTCCACGTACTGCTGTAACTTTTGTTCTTGTTGGTGCCAGTAAACACCAAACAAACAGCAAATTCACAAATCCTGCTGTAGAACATAAGGGAAAATCCTAGTCTGCATCTGAAGGAGATTTCCACACACTACAACAGAAGTAGTAATAGGGGGAAAAGATGAACAGATTGTAGCTCTTAACTGGAATGCATCATAAAAATGAGGAGTTATCCCGTCCTTTTTCTAACACACTGTATAAACAAAGACAACTAGACAGAGACATCTCTTTGGGAGGATTTATTAATAGAGATTCTCTATGTTCTACTAAGGAGGAGAGGCTGGAAGATGATAAAATACGGGTAGGATCTGATGAGAAACAGTCAAATGAAAAAGAGCCCCATTCAATTATATTATGTAATGGCAGACAGCTAAAAAGTGACAAGTTTTTGAAGTGCTTATATACCAATGCTAGAAGTCTAAATAATAAAATGGGTGAACTAGAGTGCCTCATATTAAATGAGCATATTGATACAATAGGCATCACAGAAACTTGGTGGAATGAGGATAGTCAATGGGACACAGTAATACCAGGTACAAAAGAAGGACAGAACAGGTCGTGCTGGTGGGGGAATGGCACTATATGTGAAAGAAAGCATAGAATCAAATGAAGTAAAAATCTTAAATGAACCAAACTGTACCATAGAATCTCTATGGGTAGTAATTCTATGCTCTAATAATAAGAATATAGCAGTAGGGATATATTACCAACCATCTGACCAGGATGGTGATAGTGACTGTGAAATGCCCAGGGAGATTAGAGAGGCTATAAAAATAAAAAACTCAATAATAATGGGGGATTTCAACTATCCCCATATTGACTGGGTACATGCCACCTCAGGATGGGATGCAGAAATAAAGTTTCTTGACACCTTAAATGACGGCTTCTTGGAGCAGCTAGTCCTGAAACCCACAAGAGGAAAGGCAATTCTTGATTCAGTCCCAAGTGGAGCGCAGGATCTGGTCCAAGAAGTGCTAAAAATACTTCCTTTTGTTTGTTTTAAATCTGCTGCCTATTAATTTCATTTGGTGACCCCTAGGTCTTGAGCTTATTCATGCAAGTTATCTTATTGGATTTGATGAGTCTACTGGTGTGAATGAGGACTACTTTTAAGGGTTGCAGGACTGGGTCCAGGCTCTGTATACTGAAGACCTGATTACAATACCCCATTAGTTTTGTATCAGTGTATGACAGGACATTAAGGCTTATATACCTGCAGGGAAATGGAGGACTATTCTGTGGATTCATGCTAGTTTATGCTTGCAGCCAGATCAAGTGGCATTTAAATTAACTACACTCCAAGGTAAAAAAGAGTTTGTGTGTCTGAGGAGTGGGTGAAATGGGCAGGGGAATAAGGGCTTTGCAGAGAGAAATTCTCCCCATCTTCACTCTGTACAGGATAAAATCTAGCCCATCAGATCCTTTAGCTTATTCCTTTCCTTGAAATTACAAACTAAATAAGATAAATAAAATAAAACAATGATAAACAGAGCTGTGTTCAACTCAAGTCACAACAGTCTGCCATGGTTTGAGTAGTCTGTGAAGATTTCTGCAAAACTTTGTGTTGTCTCTGACCATCCACGAACTTTATCTTGCTGCTGGTTGCAGCCGGTGACAAGAATGCGGCAGTTTATCTGGAAGGCATTGCACGGGGCCTGAGTCTCCACTGCCCTACACCGTGTGAAGTCTTTTACACATGTGACGTGGGTGTAAAATACCACCCCCTAGATTGGGCTTCATTTCACACAGATTTTGTGCTCATTTTGCACAGGTTTAAATGACTACACAAGGAGCAGGGCAGTGAAGAAGCAGCTCCACACAGTGCACGTCGCATGGTATTTTTTCTGTGTCCCTGATTGGCCCAACTTAATCCATACGATAAGGACAGACTCTAATTCTAATTTGATTTCTCAGAGAGAGGGGCTGCATGTCAGATTTATGAGGAAAAAGTCAGGTTGTTTCCTTCTTAGCCTGAGTGTCGGACGCTGGCAATTGGTGGATTACTACACAACTTTCTGCAATTTCCCCAGCTATTAGGAACTGCCCCACTGTCACATAATTATATCCCCCTTTAATGAAATAAAATTTTCCTCAGATCAGAGTTCTCTTAGAACACCAGAAATGGGTCTTGATTTTGCATATACCTTGCAGAGATATTGTGCACCCCTACCGATTGGGTCTTTTACTTCACGGGCATCAGTTTCAATATAGGTTAAAGATTTTTAAGGCCAAAGAGGGCCATTGAGTTCAACTACTCTGACTTCATGCTTAAAACAGGCCATAGGATTTCCCTGAATTAATTCCTGCTTGAACTAGAGCACGTCTTCTAGAAAAACCATCCAAACTTGATTTGCACATTTCTAGCAATGGAGAATCCATCACACCCTTGGTAAATTGTTGCAATGATTAATTACACTCACTTACAAATGTGAGGGTAATTTCTAGTTTGAATTTGTCTAGCTTCCACTTCCAGCCATTGGGTCTAGTTATACCTCTGTCTGCTAGACTGAAGAGCCCTCTGTTATCAAATTTCTGTTCCTCAAGTAGATACTTATAGACTGATCAAGTCACCCTATACACTTCTCTTTGTTAAGCTAACCAGTTGAGCTCCTTGAGGCTATCACGATAAGGCAAGTTTTCCAATCCTTTAATCATGCTCATGGCTCTTCCCTTAAACCTCTCCGATTTATCAACATCCCTCTTGAATTGTAGACACCAGAACTGGATGCAGCATTTGAGTATCGGTCACACCAATGCCAAATAAAGAGGTAATATAAACTGTCTTCTCTTACTCAGTCTTCCTCTTTGTATGCATCCTAAGATTGCATTAGCCTTTTTGGCCACACCATCATACTGGAATATGCCCCCAGAAATCCTAGCCCTAAATCTGGGTAACTACAGCACCGGTGTGGATATGGCTACATTGATATGGGTCATGTGCAAGCCCAGCTGCATGTGCCTGGAGTTGGGTATTATCTACAGTGTAGACCTAACCTCCAAGTCTCCCTCCTTGTAAGACAAGGGGGCATTTTTTGTTGTGATTTTGTTTGTTGTTGTTGTGTTTTGTTTTTTAAATGCCTGACTTCCCCTCTTCCCAGAAGACCTTGCTCTCAGCCAACAGTTCACATTAGTCTCTCCAACATGAACTAAAATCCTGTAATGATCTCAGTTTTACCCCTCTTCACAAAGATGGCACCTCCAGCAGCATAGTAACACCCATTACCAGCAGGCTGGGGCATTGGTTCAGTTTGGATCCAGAAGGAGGAGGGCCTCTTCCAATCATCATTATTTCCAGAATAATCAACTCTGATGTTACAAAGGATTATCCCTTCAGGTGAGTAATGAAGCTGCTAGATGAAATGAATTCCTTGAACAAAAGTCCTGGACAGGAATATAGCAAATGGAATACAGACATACAGAAACACTTGTGAACAGAATGTTTTATAAAGTTTTTCTGAGGCATCAGCAGCTCTTCAGCTCTCCAGGCTGGAGATAAGAGACAATTAAAACAATAAATTGCAGATGCAGTATGCGCCAGAGCTCACTTTGACTAGTAAATAGTGAACTCTTGCTATCTTCTGGCTTACCAACAGTACATTTCAGTCTGCCAGTTTTATTTTAAAGATAAGGCCAGTTATTCAGTCTTCCTTCCAAAAGTAATAATGTTTGGTTTCTTAAATTTCAACGTCGCTTCATGTTCCATTGTTTATATCGTGGCATGTCACAGATGACATAAGATCTTGTCACACTCCATAAAAATCAAATGCAAACATATCCACATTTAATGGAAAGCAATTATTTTTCTTGAAGTCAGATGAAAAGTTGATACTAAAGACCACTGCCTACACACACACACACGCTGCAAAGGTCCACCATAAGACACTGCTTCAGAAAGGCCTGAGAGACTAAATAACATAAACACAGGGATTTCAATTTTAAAATAAACATAGTTTTTAATGATGTTCTGATTTATTCCTCCCATTATTGGAAAGTTTTCTACTCCCGAGTTTAGTTTACATCATCCTAAGAGTCCAAAGGAAGTTTTGGCAGATTGAAGACTTTTCCTGAGGATCCTGGAGGGTTGAGATATAGTTGCATAAGTATTTTCTTCTTGCACGGTTTCACACTTCTGTATTAAAGTAACATTACATTTTGGAGCAGTCTCAGCTGCCATGCTAGGTCACTTGTAGTTGCATCAACAAAATAAGACCAAAGAAAAGAGGACCGACAGAAAGTGATGAATGAACGATTTGAATGTCAAAACACTGAGATTGCTGCCTGAGCAGCTTTGTAGCCAATCGTTTTGGTACCAAAGCCGTGGCATAAAGATAAGAGGCAGAGCACTTAAGACATGTTTACAAAAATTAAACCACTGGCTTGGCTGTAGTTGAAATGAATTCTCCTGCTTCCTGCTGTGCAGTGATCATTTACAAAGGGATGGTTGGCAAAGGTTTCTTCGTCTTCTTTCCTGGCACTGTCTGTGGGCTCCAAGCCAAATGCAGAACTTAAACCACATGAAAGTGCATCAAGGTATTAGCATTTTTGAGGAGTTCAGCATCATGCACATTTCTAATCAGCCGCGTATGCTTAGATCAGAGCACCTAGAGTAGTCCCCTAATGGCAGGTCGATTTAGCCGGACTAAAATTCCAGTTTTTCCCAGCATGCTAAAAATTGACAGAGGGTGATGTGGCACTCAGATGTGCATCCCTTAGCATACACTACTGCACAGACTTAAAAACACCTACACTCGGCCCGCATTTTGTGGCTGAGCCCAGCACAGGCCCAGCCTTGCTCCCGCTGAAGTCAGTGCAAGTTTTACCATCGACTGCAATGGGAACAGGATCAGGCCCTGCAACAAAATCATCCACAAAAGCTGCTGCTAAACTGTGCCTGGCAGCACATTCATTATAAATCTCTCCTCCCCCACCCCTTGCCCACCAAGGATGTATAATTTGGCCTTAAAGTCCATGAATAATCATTTGTATTTACGGAGTATCTTATGTGCAAAGATCTCAAACAGCTCCACAAAGAAGAAGTAATTAAATATGACAACAATCCTGTGAGGTGGGTAATATGATATTCACTTCATCTAACGAAAGTACACACATGGCCCCCAGTACCATAATATTTGAGCGGCTTCATAGTCTGTAATGTATGTTTCCTCACCACTGCCCTGGGAGGGAGGGAGGGAAATGCTATAATCCCCATTTTACAGAGGGGGAATGGAGGCCTGGGCACTTCCTGTGTGACCTTCAGCAAATCACTTAGTCTCTCTGGGTACTTCTATGCTGGGGGGGAAAAAAACAAATAACCCCACAACAGCAAGTCTCAGAGTCTGGTTCACTGACTTGAACTCACACGACAGAGCTAAAAATAACTGTAGATGTTCCTGCTGTCGCTGGGGGCTGGGCTCTCCCTTTGCTGGGTTTCAGAGCCCAGGCTCCAGCCTGAGTGGACATGTCTACACAGCTATTTTTAGCCCCATCATATGAGCCACACAAGCCTGAGTCAGTTGATGGGGCTCTGAGACTTGCTGCAACGGGTTTGGTTTTGTTTTTTTGAAGTGTAGATGTAGCCAAAGAGACTAAGTGATTTGCCCAAGGTCATAGAGTTAATATGTGGCAGAGTAGGAAATGGACCCCACATCTCCTGAATCCCAGACTGGCACCCTAACCACTGGACCATTCTTCTTTCTTTATAAAGGGGATAAAATGAGGCATGGGCAGCCCAAATGACTTGCGCAAAAATCAAACAGTGAGTCAGCAGTAGAAAGAGGAATAGGAAGTAGAAGATCTGCTTCCTAATCTCATGCAATGCCCTCTTGGATTGCCAAATTTGAGTACTGTAAATAAAATCTCCAAGGATCTGGTTTTTGAAAATGCAATTAGCTTTACATTGGTTAGGCAGAGTTAGAAAATAGCACAAAACCAAGCAGCAAATTAACATGGTAATTTCAAAGTTATTTTTCCTCTATTCTAGTTCAAACAATGCTTTTGCTTTCTTTCAAAAGTGAAATGTTGGTGTGCTTTGGTAATTTTAAACTTTTGCCTCTACAAAAATCAACAGCATTTAAAATGGAGCAGAAATGTTTGGAGATAGTCAATCTATGGTATGGATTAGTGGCTTTGGGTATTTAAGCACATGGTGTTGAACTGAATTATCAAAACTCATAAGAAGCTACCGTGCAGTAAAGTTTTTCAGGGCACAGAGTATGTACTGCTCATATTCAACATAGTATGAGTGTTGCACAGCCAAACTGTTTTTTAAATGAACACCATTGTGGTTTGCTATGTCAATCATCTACCAGAAAGAGTTTCTAAGCAGTGCTCATTGATGGGGTTGTTCTGGTCTCTGGAGTCAATAAATTGCAGGTTATAGGGGTGTCTCATACATCCACAGAGATCCCCCCTTTTTATTTATTTTTTGGCAAATGACTGTAAAAACAAAAAAACCTCAAACTGATGAAACAGCATTTAAACGGCATAAAAGCAAATTTTCAAGCAGCCTCCTTAAACTGGTCTTGCAAAATTTACAAACTCATCCATTTGTGAGCGCAAATAGAGTAAGTAAATAGATCAATTACACTGTGCATTTGCAAGTACAGTACCTCTTTTCTGGGTACCTCATTTTGCATGCAAACTGCAACTGTAAATTCTTCAGGTGCACTTAAAAGGCCGTTTGAAAACTTAGCGAAGAGTGTGACTCTTTCAACATGGAATTCGGTGTTCTGGCTTCCTCTTCACCCTCACCTCAAAGAGAAGTGATAGCCTTAACTCTGAATTTCCTTGTTATTCTGTATTTGAATAAGACCTTTAATGTTACTTGAGCTGGTGAGGAAGGTGGGTGGGAGAGGAGGGCACTGTGTGACTCTTAACAGAAATTCCTGTTTTAGTTGGCTGGACAAGTTCAGGAGATTTCTGTAGCAAGCATGATGAGAGGGGATGTCTTGCAAAATCTTTTCCAACAACTGGTACAAGTGAAGGATTACAGTGAAAATGTTTGAGTGCCTTTCCCATGGTTTTCCACCTTCTATCCCTCTCAGAAATATGAAGAATTTTAGGGTCTGATCCAAATCTCCTTGAAATCAATAGGACTTTTTCTTCTGACTTCAATGAGCTTTGAATCAGGCCCTTAAATGGTTAAGTTGGGTATTGAAACATATGGATGTTTTTTTCTCTACCACTGTTTTCAAACCAACCAACCAACACAACAGAAACAAACTAAGTTTGACCTGCAATCCTTACTCAGATAAGCAGTCCCACTGGCTTCAAATAGGAAAGTCACCCTAGGGCCAAATCATGAACATGTGTGCAGGGTAGTCGATGGCAAATAAGTCCTCAGTCATCTGCAGGGGCTACTGCACCATGGATCACAGCACAGGAAGGAGAGCAGCCTCTGCAGGGCTGCTACCCTCCCTTCCGTGCAGGTGGGTGAGGAGGGAGGACCAGGAAGGGGGACTCCAGCCACCACCAGCACAGCTGAGATGGCACAGAAAGGGAAGTAAACTGTGCCAGCCCTTTACCTGGTGCAGCTTACTTCCCCTTAGCCAGGGGGAAGCAGGAACCAGATTGTGACTCTGGAGTCTAGTCTGCTCTGAGGACAGTAAAACTACATGCTGCCCCTTATTCAAGGCTTGTGGTTAGGTAAATGCATAATTTACCCTAGCCAGGACTGCAGAATCAGGCTCTCTGATTTGATATGATTTATTTACTGAGTGTTTCCAGCAACTGTCTTTCTCACCGTCCCCCCAAAAATATAGCTCCACTACATTGTAAAATGCTTCAGAACATCCCAGAGGTATTCGTTTTTATACAGTCGAGACTTCTGCAAAATGAGCACTTACCAGTGTTGCTTTTGTTCGGTTTGTTATGAAGGTCAGAGTTATTATAAACCTACACAAATTGAAACAGTCTTTTGGCACAGATCTGATGTTTGAAATGAGTTAATAAAAACAATGATATATAGAATACGGGTATCAGTCAATTTTAGAAATTCATAGTGAGCGCAGAGACCAAAATAAACTCTTGCAACACACATTTATTTGCATATTACGATTCTCAGAGACAGTTCTACATTACTGACTTTCATATGCTTGGAAAGTAATTATAAAAAAGGCGGCTTTTTTTCATATTCAAGTTTAGTGAGTGAAAACATCACTTCAAATACCATCTGCTTCTCCCCACAGCGGAGCTCTGGCCTGTTGCACAAAGGGCTGCCTACAAACCAGGTGGGGAAAGGATGTGTTTGAATGCAGTGTTAAAAGCACAGATAATCTGGTAAGTATTCAGGAAGACAGAGCACTAGTTCAGCTGCTATAATGGGTGAAATTGCAAGAGACATCTGACAGGCTAAGATTCAAGTTTTCATCCATATACTTCAGTACAAATATTCTGTCACAACTCATTAATCATTTTACCCTGAGTTATATTTATACAGGGCCAAGTCTTGGTCCCATAGATACAAATGGGAGATTTGCCACAGGCTTCAGGATTTGGCCTGCAGCAAGGAAAAGAAAATAAGGAAACTAGACACAGCAAGTCCATCTGGAGGATGGCAAGATGCCCACAATATCCATGCCCGCAGTCAGCTCAGCTCAAACAAAGGGAGGCAAACAAAGAGGTGTGGTCTCAGCATGCACTGATTTAACCCTTCTTCCAGTTAGCTCTCCCCCAGTCAGGAGCCAGTGGAGATTTAGGTATGATTTGGAGTTGCTCTCCCATGGCAGAGCCCCTGGCAAGGGGGATGGTGCTACAACGCCTCTGCACCATGGTGAGTGGATCCAGCTGAGTTATTTTCAATTCATTTTAGCTTAAAACTGAAAGAGGTTTTAACATCCTGAGCAGCCATGCTAGGCTTAAGATGCTACAGGATTCAAAATATGTAGCAGCTTTTAGCACTTTTTAGACTTAAGCCACCAGGAAAAATAATTTCCATTTGACATGACTTAGGGGGAAACTGGAACTCTCACAAGATCCAGAAAAGCTACTTGTTGCTAGAGTTAACGCTTTCAAATGGGTCTCCAACAAGTGGCTTTTAAAATACATATATGTAATGACAGAATCAAAGATGATTTTGAAAGAGCCTGGGTGCAAAAGGAAAAAGAAGAATAGTGTGGCTGAGGCACTGGAATAGGCAGTTTTCCATAGATTTATATTTTTATGGCCAGAAGGAACCATTGTGGTCATGTAGACTGACCTCCTGTATAATACGAGGCATGGGACTTGTGTGAATTAGTTCCTACTTTAAGTGAAAAAGCTGTGGTTGAACTAGAGCATATCTTGATTTAAACATTTCCATGGTGGAGAGTCCACCACAGCTCTTAGTAAGTTGTTCCAGTGGTTAACTACCCTCACAGCAAAAAAATTTACACCTCATTTCTAGTCTGGATTTCATAGAATCATAGAATATCAGGTTTGGAAGGGACCCCTGAAGGTCATCTAGTCCAACCCCCTGCTCGAAGCAGGACCAATTCCCAGTTAAATCATCCCAGCCAGGGCTTTGTCAAGCCTGACCTTAAAAACCTCTAAGGAAGGAGATTCTACCACCTCCCTAGGTAACGCATTCCAGTGTTTCACCACCCTCTTAGTGAAAAAGTTTTTCCTAATATCCAATCTAAACCTCCCCCACTGCAACTTGATATAAGGATTTGTCTTGCTTCAACTTCCAGCCATTGCCTCTAGATCAGGGATGGGCAAACTTTTTAGCCCGAGGGCCACATCTGGGTGGGGAAATTGCTTGCAGGGCCCTGAATGTAGGGCTGGGGCAGGGGGTTGGGGTGCGGGGTCTGGGAGGGGGTGTGGTGTGCAGCAAGGGGCTCAGGGCAAGGGGTTGGGGCAGAGGAGGGGTGTGGGAGGGGGGCTCAGGGCAGGGGTTGGGGTTGCAGGAGAGGTGCAGAATATGGGAGGGGGCTGGGGTGCAGGCAGGGGGCTCAGGGTAGGGAGTTGGGGTGCGGTGTGCAGAAGGGGGTTTGGGCTCCAGCCCGGCGCCACTTACATGGAGTGGCTCCAGGGTGGCAGCGGTGTATACCAGGGCCAGGGCCGGCTCCCTGTCTGCCTGCCCTGGCCCCAGCCCTGCGCCGCTCCGGGAAGCGGCCGGCACCACGTCCCTGCGGCCCCTGGGGAGGGGGGCAGAGAGCTCCGCACACTGCACTTGTCCGTGGGTACCTCCCCTGAAGCTCCCATTGGCTAGGAACGGGGAACCTTGCCTTTAGCAAAGCTTTTGACACGGTCTCCCACAGTATTCTTGACAGCAAGTTAAAGAAGTATGGGCTGGATGAATGGACCATAAGGTGGATAGAAAGTTGGCTAGATTGTCGGGCTCAATGGGTAGTGATCAATGGCTCCATGTCTAGTTGGCAGCCGGTATCAAGTGGAGTGCCCCAAGGGTCGGTCCTCAGGCCGGTTTTGTTCAATGTCTTCATAAATGATCTGGAGGATGTTGTGGATTGCACCCTCAGCAAGTTTGCCGATGACACTAAACTGGGAGGAGAGGTAGATACGCTGGAGGGTAGGGATAGGATACAGAGGGACCTAGACACATTAGACGATTGGGCCAAAAGAAATTTGATGAGATTCAACAAGGACAAGTGCAGAGTCCTGCACTTAGGACGGAAGAATCCCATGCATCGCTACAGACTAGGGACCAAATGGCTCGGCAGCAGTTCTGCAGAAAAGGACCTAGGGGTTACAGTGGATGAGAAGCTGGATATGAGTCAACAGTGTGCCCTTGTTGCCAAGAAGGCCAATGGCATTTTGAGATGTATAAGTAGGGGCATTGCCAGCAGATCGAGGGACGTGATAGTTCCCCTCTATTCGACATTGGTGAGGCCTCATCTGGAGTACTGTGTCCAGTTTTGGGCCCCACACTACAAGAAGGATGTGGAAAAATTGGAAAACGTCCAGCGGAGCACAACAAAAATTATTAGGGGACTGGAACACATGACTTATGAGGAGAGGCTTAGGGAACTGGGATTGTTTAGTCTGCAGAAGAGAAGAATGAGGGGGGATCTGATAGCTGCTTTCAACTACCTGAAAGGGGGTTCCAAAGAGGATGGATCTAGACTGTTCTCAGCAGATGACAGAACGAGGAGTAATGGTCTCAAGTTGCAGTGGGGGAGGTTTAGGTTGGATATTAGGAAAAAAAATGTTTACTAGGAGGCTGGTGAAACACTGGAATGCGTTACCTAGGGAGGTGGTGGAATCTCCTTCCGTAGAAGTTTTTAAGGTCAGGCTTGACAAAGCCCTGGCTGGGATAATTTAGTTTGGGATTGGTCCTGCTTTGAGCAGGGGGTTGGACTAGATGACCTCCTGAGGTCCCTTCCAACCCTGATATTCTATGATTCTATGAATGGGAGCTTTGGGGGAGGTACCCACAGGCAAGGGCAGTGCGTGGAGCTCTCTGCCCCTCCCCCCACCCCACAGGGGCTGCAGGGACATGGTGCCGGCTGCTTCTGGGAGCAACGCAGGGCCCACAGCACCACGGGGGTGGCAATCCCGTGGGCTGGATCCAAAGGGGGCCAGATCTGGCCCACAGGCAATAGTTTGCCCACCCTGCTCTAGATACTAGTGCTAGATTGAAGAGCACTCTATTATCAAATTTGTATTACACATGTAGGTTCTTAGGCTGTGATCAAATCGGCCCTTAGCCTTCTCCTTGTTAAGCTAAATAGGTTGAGCTCCTGCCGTCTATCACTATAAGGCAGGTTTTCCAATCCTCTAATTATTCTTGTGGCTCTTCTCTGAACCCTCTCCAATTTTTCAACATCTTCAGTTTAGGAGATCAGAGTCCAGTTCTCACGTTTGCCACACACTTCCTGTGTGACCATGGGCAAATCATTTAATTTCTCTGTGCCTCAGATCCCATCTATAAAAGAGGGATAATAATACTTCTCCCGGACTTTGTAGGTCTTGCCTATTGGATTGTAAGCTCTTAGGGGGTATGGACTATCTCTAAGTGTGTGTACATTGCCTAGTACAGTAGGACCTCAATCTCTGTTGGTGCTTCCAGTTGCAACTGTAATATAAGTAATCAATAAATAATCCACTCCCACACACTAATATCCAGGTAGTGGTACATAGAAAGCCCTATAAAATGCATACATGGATAATATTTTTTTAAAATAATCCAAATGTGAGCTGTTGTGCACTTACATTGACATGTATAATTACAGCAATTGCTGAAGAGACTGGGGAAATTGCTCATACAAGTCATCCGTTAGATACCTAAATAGCCATTCATGCACACAGTTAGCAGTTTGCTTAATTGCAAGTGCACACCTAAGTGTAAGTACACGAAGGCATATGCAGTTTTGTTTAATCACCATGGACCTCCCTTTAAAGAAAAAATGGCCCCAATATTGCACTGAAAAGTTACGAAGCAAGAAGCTTTCTGTCTTCTCAGTGACTATAATATCTGGTGCTTCATGGCCCCTGAATGAAGTCAATAGTTGGCACTCAGTGGGCCAACTTGTAATGAACTGAGAATAAAACAAATGGAATAGTTTAAAGGTAAAATATTCAAAATCATTAAGTGAATGAAAAGCCTAAATAATATATACAAAAAAGGTGTCCTAGGACCAGATTTACAAAGATAAATTAATTGCTTAGGGCTTGTTTTCATTGCACTACAGTGCGGATTATAGGGGGTATGAATTGCAGAGAACACCACAGAGTTGTGCTCAACTGCCCCCTGTGGATGCTGCTGGCTCAAACTAAAAGGTACCTAGTTTGTGTTAACATTGTCCTGTTTGAAAGAGGACTACATTAATGCAAATTAGGTACTTTTAGTCCATTCAAGCGGCATCCACGCAGAGCAGTTAGAATGAGGGCTGTTGATTAATCGCAGTTAACTCACGCGATTAATTTTTTTGAGTTAATCGCTAAGAGAAAAAAGTTTGTTTATATTTACAGGAGATAATGCTGCCCACTTCTTAATTACAATGTCACCTGAAAGTGAGAACAGGCATTCGCATGGCACTGTTGTAGCTGGCATCGCAAGATATTTACATGCCATGTGCGCTAAAGATTCATATCCCCCTTCATGCTTCAGCCATTGTTCCAGAGGACATACTTCCATGCTGATGAAGCTCGTTAAAAAAATAATGCGTTAATTAAATTTGTGACTGAACTCCTTGGGGGAGAATTGTATGTCTCCTGACATACACAGAACACATACAAAACACAGAGGTTTTACCCGCATTCTGCCATATATTTTATGTTATAGCAGTCTTGGACGATGATGACCCAGCACATGTTGTTCATTTTAAGAATAGTTTCACTGCAGATTTCACAAAAGGCAAAGAAGGTACCAATGTGAGATTTCTAAAGATTTAAGAATCTGAAGTGCCTTTCAAAATCTGAGCGGGATGAGGTGTGGAGCATGCTTTCAGAAGTCTTAAAAGAGCAACACTCTGATGCAGAAACTACAGAACCCAAACCACCAAAAAAGAAAATGCCACCAGTAGAAGGTTGATCTGATTCAGATGATGAAAATGAACATGCGTCGGTCTGCACTGCTTTGGATCGTTATCGAGCAGAACCCATCATCAACATGGACGTATGTCCTCTGGAATGGTGGTTGAAGCATCAAGGGACATATGAATATTTAGCATATCAGGCATGTAAATATCTTGCAACGCCAGCTACAACAGTGCCATGTGACTGCCTGTCCTCGCTTTCAGGTAACACTGTAAACAAGACGTGGGCAGCGTTATCTTCTGCAAATGTAAACAAACTTGTTTGTCTGAGCGATTGGCTGAACAAGAACTAGAACTGAGTGGACTTGTAGGCTCTAAAGTGTTTCATTGTTTTATTTTTGAATGCAGGATTTTTTTGTACATAATTCTACATTTGTACGTGCAACTTTCATGGTAAAAAGATTGCACTACAGTGCTTGTATTAGGTTAATTTAAAAAATACTATTTCTTTTGTTTTTTACAGTGTAAAAATAAGTGTAATCAAAAATATAAAGTGAGCACTGTACACTTTGTATTCTGTGTTGTAATTCAAATCAATATATTTTAAAATGTAGAAAACATCCAAAAATATTTAAATAAATTATATTCTATTATTGTTTAACAGCATGATTAATCACGATTAGTTTTTTTAATTGTGCGATTAGTCATGATTAATTTTTTTAATCGCTTGACAGCCCTAGTTAGAATTAAATTCTTTGATGTGCTCTGCAATTCACACCCTCATAGTCTGCACCACGGCGCAGTGCAGACAGAGCCTTAGATGCTTTTGTAAATCCCACGAGGCACCACAATCCCTGTATAAATCTGGCCTTTGGGAATCAAGCTGGGCAAAATTTCTCAGCCAACACTTTTTTCACAAAAAAAATAAAAAAATAAAAAAGCACATTCACAAAATTGTATCTATTTTGCTGAATTGTTTTGGTCGGAAAAAAAACACAACCCTAAAATACACTTTAAAGAAAAATCAGAAAAAATTCAAAACATTTTGTTTTGACATTTTCAAAACAAAGTGTTTTGACTTTTTTGGTTTGAAATATTTTCATTTCAGAAGTTCCTTTAAATTTTATGAAAACAACCAAAAGTGTTAGAAAAACACTCAAAATCAAAACAAAAACTTCTGTCAAATGAAATGTTTCGTTCAACCCAAACCAATTTTTGTCTTCAATTTTTTCATTTGCCAAAAATTTAAAAAAACAAACTTAATTTTTAGTTTGACCCAGAATGATTTTTTCTTCATTTTTTTCTAAATTGCCAGTGAACCAACCAACAAATAAATAAATAAATAATTACATTATTCAGCCAGTTCTACATAGGAGCCAAGTCTCATTGAAAGTCATATATTAAACTATTTAAAAGGGCTAAATCTAACATTTATTCAATGTGTTAATGATAAATACATTTTAGAAGCGACTTGAGAGAGTCCAGAGCATGCTGTAATAGGTAAATACATCCATATGCCTCAAAAAGTCTTTACTACACGCATTTCTCTCATTACAACTTTACATCCTGCCAGACGTTTTGCTTTCGTGGAGTTAGGGCTTCAGTGTAAGCCCTGGTCTACACTTAAAATTCAGATCAACCTAGCTGTAGCTCGGGGTGTGAAAAATTCACACCCCTGAACCTCATAGGCAAGATGACCTAACCCATGGTGTAGATGCAGCTAGGCTGATGGAAGAATTCTTCTGCCAATCTAGTTACTGCTGCCTGGGGAGGTGGATTACCTAGGTCAACAGAAAAACCCCTTCCGTCGATGTAGGAAGCATCTACACTACAGTGACATAGATGTTGTGCCGCTGTAGCCCCCATAGGGTAGACGTGCCCTAAGGATCCGCGGTTAGGATTGGCGTTAAGTCAGAAGCATACAGAAAGCCTGATCCTGACACAAAAATAATTCTTACTCACCTAATTGAAGTCAGTGGGACTACTCAGGTGAGTAAGATTTTTCAGGATTGGGCTCAGGAAAAGTAAACCAGAAAAATATTCAGGAGTCACATGGGTGTAAATGAGGGAAGAATCTGGACCATGATGGGTCAGATTTTCAAAAAAGATAAGCTACTAAATAAAGTGGCCAGACATCCATTAAGGGCTGTGGGCTCTGAACTCTGTTGAAAATCTGGCCCAGTATGTTCATCAGGCCTGGGAGTCCTTTGCTCTCATTAAAATTTGTGTTTTGACATTAAAAATTCAGACAATTTTAGCACTGAAATAAACCAGAGCCTGGTGGATTGGGTGGGGGATGAGTTACAAACATTTCTGAAAGTACAGATATGAAATAGAAGAAAGTTAGCTATTAATTACAAGCCAGTTTGATAAAATGCAGAGAGTAGCATGATGTGGGTTCTAACGCCTCCTCCCTGTTAGATTTGATTTTGCTGCTGGAGGTGTGTCAATGTGCACAAAGGAATGCCAGAATGAAATATCCTCCAGATATTAACCACTGGCTGTAGCATTGCCTGAAATCCAGTAGGGGAAAGTTTAACTGTTTATTTTCTAAATTAATTCAGAATAGATTAATTTGAAAAATAGGACATGCTGCTCTTTAAATTAGACACAGAAGTGTTATGAGAAAAACAAGTAAAATGCCATTTTCAAGCACTTGGAGGAGAGGAAGGTGATCAGGAACAGTCCAACATGGATTCATGAAGGGCAAGTCATGCCTGACCAACGTGACTGCCTTCTATGATGAGATAACTGGCTCTGTGGATATGGGGAAAGTGGTGGATGGGATATACTTTGACTTTTATCAAAGCTTTTGATACGGTCTCCCACAGTATTCTTGCCAGCAAGTTAAAGAAGTATGGATCGGATGAATGGACTTTAAGATGGATAGAAAGCTGGCTAGATTGTTGGGCTCAATGGGTAGTGATCAATGGCTCAGTGTCTAGTTGGTAGCCGGTATCAAGTGGAGTGCCCCGGGGTCGGTCCTGGGGCTGGTTTTAGTCAACATTTTCATTTAATGATCTGGATGATGGGATGGATTGCACCCTCAGCAAGTTTGCAATTGACACTAAGCTGGGGGGAGAGGTAGATACGCTTGAGGGTAGCGATAGGTTCCAGAGGGACCTAGACAAATTGGAGGATTGGGCCAAAAGAAATCTGATGAGGTTCAACAAGGACAAGTGCAGAGTCTTTCACTTAGGATGGAAGAATCCCATGTACTGCTACATGCTGAGGACCGACTGGCTAAGCGGCAGTTCTGCAGAAAAGGACCTGGGGATTACAGTGGATGAGAAACTGGATATGAGTCAGCAGTGTGCCCTTGTTGCCAAGAAGGCAAACAGCATATTGGGCTGAATTAGTAGGTGCATTGCCAGCAGATCAAGGGAAGTGATTATTCCCCTATATTCGACACTAGTGAGGCCACATCTGGAGTATTGCATTCAGTTTTGGGCCCCCCATTACAGAAAGGATGTAGACAAATTGGAGAGAGTCCAGCGGAGGGCAACGAAAATGATTAGGGGGCTGGGGCACATGACTTATAAGGAGAGGCTGAGGGAACTGGCTTGTTTAGTCTGCAGAAGAGGAGAGCGAGCGGGGATTCGATAGCAGCCTTCAACTACCTGAAGGGGATTTCCAAAGAGGATGGAGCTAGGTTGTTCTCAGTGGTGGCAGATGACAGAACAAGGAGCAATGGTCTCAAGTTGCAGTGGGGGAGGTCTAGGTTGGATATTAGAAAAAATTATTTCACTAGGAGGGTGGTGAAGCACTGGAATGGGTTACCTAGGAAGGTGATGAAATCTCCATCCTTAGAGGTTTTTAAGGCCCAGCTTGACAAAGCCCTGGCTAGGATGATTTTGTTGGGGTTGGTCGTGCTTTGAGCAGGGGGTTGGCCAGATGATCTGAGGTCTCTTCCAACTCTAATCTTCTATGATTATATAGAAGGAGTCTGTGGAGGTGATGTGGAGTCTGGTGGTGAAGGAAGCTCCATGCTTTATTTTCCCTCACTGGTGTTTGCTAAAATCCAAATTGTTCGGTTTCTTGCAATCTCCTCCCCCTGGTGTCTTGATGATCCTGTTTACTCCTTACATGTAAATTGCGGTAACCCCACACTCCCTTGTTTAGGACAGACCCATTTACCAACCCTCCCTGACATATCTGGTTTAAAAAAACACATTTTAGCCATCATTTCAGCATATATCCATAACTCTTAACACAGACCACATGTATACATCACACAAGAATATTAATGATCAGACAGCTATTAGTTTTCAAATAAATAACTCACAAGGCACATTTTGAATAAAGATTATTATAATAGTGGGTAAGGTGTTAATGGGAATTTGATTTGCTACAAAATAAATAATTATGAATCAAATACAACATATTAGATCATGGTGCCTCAGGTTAACATAATAGCTCTGGCCACTAACAGCACTAACTTTTTCACTAAAAAAGCATGGTTACAGTTAACGCTGCCTAAAAATACAAAACTGTGCACCCACACTGCTAGAAACCACCTATGAAAATCACACCCTCGTATGAAAAAACCCCAACAGAATACATATGAAAACCATGGTTCCAACATTGCATTAAACTAAGCACAGTAGAGCAAAGCACTGACATTTTAAAAATTAGTATTAAAACCACACACTGACATTGCAAAATGCCACACACAAAAAAATACTCCGAAGATACATCAGAAAATAATTGTAGGAAATTAAACTATCCAAATAATAATAATAACTGGGAAATTTACTAACTGCAAATTGGTTGCATGTGCTTGCTTTTTCTTTCCATTCTCCATTTCTTTATTCCCTTCTTTTGTCTCCTCAAAGATTCAGTATAATAAGTGTAGTGATTTGCAAAACACGGATGGAAATCATTTGCTGTATCAACATCTATATACCAATCATCATGTTTACTTTTAAATTTCACTTACCATTCCTTCAAATAAGATGACCTGCCTGATAGCATAGTATAGTGTTTCAGCTATGTTGCAATGTGTTTCTTTTTGGAGGCTGAGACTGGGTTTGCCAGTTGAGGATACTAAAGACGTCCCTGATACACACATTTTAGACCGACCCTGCTAACAGTTCCGTATATGCTCAAACACAGCCCCTTGCAGAATCTGTTCTATTCTAGTTCAGTTCTTGTGCTATGTCCAACACCATGATGGGTGAGTGTCTTCCAACAGCACACTGTGCAATGTGAGTAGGGCCCCAATTGTGCAAAAGCTTATATGTGTGAAAAACTTCAAGCATATGAACAATCCCATTGAAGAAGACAGAGGAACTATCTATGTGTGTAAAGCTGACCAACTGTTTGCTTACAGATCAGCCCCTTCATTAGCTATTCTAGTCCCCGACAAAATATATAAACAGAAATATTATAGTATGTAGATCCAATGGAAAAAATGCCTACTCACTAATATAAGGGAGAGGGTTAGAGATTACACAGAGAAGCAATGCATGGGCATAAAAGGAGAATTATTATTTTTTAATGGAATGGGACTTTCAAATATTAGAGATAATAACTTACAGAAGAACCACTTGCAGCTCTGGTGCATCTCTGATAAACAACACGTTTCTGTAACTAATTTACAATACAGGACAAAAATATCAAGAAGGAATAAGAGCCTCCCCTTGTCAACTGGCTATGAACAGAATATATGAGGAGTGAATATTGGAAAAAAAAAAGACTAGCAGTGTTGTAATATAATTAAAACCATTAAAAATGCTGTACTCTGTTTTTGTTCCCTGAAGCAATGTGTTATTTTTTGTGAAGCTGTCACCAAGTTTTGATACCATAAAGAACAAAGTAAATCAAGCCAAATCTCAATTTAAAAATTGGAGATTTTGATTGAAATATTAATCTTGTAATTTTAGTAGTTAAGGGATAATATTCATAGATGTGAGCTGGTTCTCCAGTAATGGTAATCACCGACCTCTTTCTTTCTATTTATGTTATGTATTTCTGCCGTTAGAATACTGCATCCAGTTCCGGGTCAACTGTTCAAAGGGGTGGTTGATAAATTGGAGAGGGTTCACAGAATAGCCACAAAAATAATTAAAGGATTGGCCTCATAATGGTAGTAGATTCAAGGAGCTCAATCTACTTAGTTTAACAAAGAGAAGATTAAGGGTGACTTGAGTGCAATCAGTAAGAATCTATATAGGAACAAAGATTTGGTAATAGGCTCTTCAATCTATCAAAGATATAACAAGATCCAAAGGCTGGAAGTTGAAGCTAGATAAATTCAGGCTGGAAATAAAGTAAATTTTTAACAGTGAGCACAATTAACAACTGGAACAACTTATCAAGGGTTGTGGTGGATTATCCATCACTGGCAATTTTTAAAATCAAAATATCTGATGCTTTTCTAGAGAATATGCTCTGATTCAAACAGGAATTATTTTGGGGAAATCCTATGGCCTGTGCTATGCAGGAAGTTAGACAAGATAATCACAGTGGTCCTTTCTGGCCTTATACAGTCATAGATTCCAAGGTATCTATATAGTATTTAAATGGCAATTAGATAAATGTGTGGATAAAGCCAAGACATTTATGTACAAAGTACTCACAGAAAAAATTGCACTTTTAAAGATTCTAAATCCCAGTTTAGCAAAGCAGTTAAGCATGTTTAAGTCCATCCTTCATAACAGCACTTAATCACATGCTTAACTTTAAGCATCTAACTTTGCTCCTGTTAATGACTGCAGCTTATATGCACATGAAATTATGTATATATGAAAGGGCGGCAGCACTAAAGGACCACATTTCTCTCGTTTCATTACCTGCTTGCTGAAGGATGAGTGCTGACTTGGTTTCTGCTGATAATGGGAGAGAAACTGGAGGGAAATATACAAAGCAATGGGCATTGCTGTACACAGATGTATAGAAAGTAATTTAAAGCATAAATGTCAAGAGAGGAAAACTATACTAATTATATTCCTGGCTACTCATGCAACATTATCAGATATGGAAAGAAAATAGAGTTGTTCTCATTTTTGGAACCTCATCATATACTATCTAGGATGTAAGTGAACTCCCCTGCCCACGACGCCTACAAAAATCAGAAAATAAATTAAGCTAAATAATGATATATAAAAGATTTGTTATTTAACGTGTAGCATTGTACTGTTACCTATAAAAGTAATACTGAACTCTGTAATCATTACAATTGCTTTATTCTAAATAGTGAATTATACTGGTATTTGTAGAACAGTAGTGCCTGGAGGCCCCACAGAGATCAGAACTCCATTGTGCTAAGTGCTGTACAAACACATAGTAAGAGCTGTTCCCTGCCCTGAAGAGTTTCCACTCTCAGGACTTGCCAACACTTAAAACGCTGTAGCGGCGCAGTAGCACCGTGTCAGTGAAGACGTTACCTATGCCGACAGGAGGGCTTCTCCCGTCAGCGTACGTGCTCAATCTCCCCAAGAGGCATTAACTAGGCTGAGAGGAGGATTCTCTCATCAATTTAGTACTGTCTACACCAGGGATTAAGTCAGTTTAACTGCATCACTCAGGGTGTAGATTTTTCACACCCCTGAGTGATGATGTTATACCGACTTTATTTCCTACTGTAGACCAGACCTAAGACCCCTATCCTACAGACTCTTCTGTTCATGCAGAACTTCATGCTTTAAACAGGACTTTGCACTGGTTCAGGGTCTGTGTATGCAGAACTGTTTGCTGGATTGGGGCCTGATTTAAGACAAGATTCAACAGTGGATGTAAAACAAAAAGGAGGGAGCAGTGGAGGGAAGACAAATGTAACAATGATAGGATCAGATTGTTACACAGACTTTCTATTTACACACAGTGGGATGGTGCCAACTTATTCATATAACAAACAATAAAATAATAATAATATTAGTAATCCCTAAGGGCCACCTCCTAAATATCATCAATGGCTATTTACCATAGACATGACAGTATAAGTGGGTGATGAGGAAGGACATTTAGGAGGAGAAGATAATACCTTTACAGAGTGGTGACATGAATAAGCAGCATTGTTCATTAGGAATATCGTACAGAAAATGCTGCTTTCTGCATCTGTTTTTACCAGAAAAGCCAAGAAGTAATGTCCTACTCTTATATTTCAGTGCACTGTGTCCTACTATTACATGATTAGTTTCAGTGAATTATCAATCAAATAGAAGCACTGTTGATCCAGGAGCTGCATGCAATCATAAGGATGAACAAACTAATAGTATAAAGGCACCCTGATAAGCTTATGTGCCTCTGTCTCAAAGAGTGCCTTCTCTACATGATACAGTTGATTTCTAACTTCAGACAGTCTGTCACACACACACCAGCTCAAACTAATACTCATGATTTCAGGCATGCAGTTATTCTGTTTTTCATACAAGAGGAAACTCCACTATGTCAAGAATTTTGTCCTACAATTAGGCTTTTGCGGTTGTTTTTCCTAATAATGAGAATGTCAGATAGACTACAAGGACAAATTCATTCAATGCAACATTATGTGGAACAATTAAAAAACTTTATATACATTTTCTCCCTGTGAAAATCTGCCAGGCAAAACTTACTCCTTTCTTTTTGGGTTGAGACATCTCTGTTTGAAAGGACATCTGGGCCTTTTAGCCAAAGCCAAGAATATTTAACAAATATGACAGTATCCTATGCATCAACATGGCTAGTTCAAACAGGAATGAGGACTAAATGATGCACAAAATGGGATTTAAAATGTATATCTAAAAGGGGCATTCTGCGAGCTACTGTGGAAGAGGACTCTCAACTATTAGCTTTTCCAGAAGGAGAAATCCTCAACAGTGGTAGGGAAAGCAAGCCCCAGGATTTTATTTCTGAGGAATAAAGTACTAAAGAGTGTTTGTGGTAAAATGGTCTAGGAGAGCATTTGTCTCTTCTGACTGCAGATAAAATGATGGGGCCAACTGTATCTCATGGGCCACTGACTAGCGCAAACTAGTTGTGAACCTTTCTTGGATCAACATGAAAGAAGTCTAAGGCTACAAAGCGTCCATGGATGATCCCTTTGATGTTTCCTATACATAAAAAAATGCAAAGAAATGTTTTGAATTTTACATTCCCATGTTGTGTTGTTTTTTTAAAATGGACTGACTCCATGATTGTTGATATTAATTAAAGTGAATGACGGATTATTTTCTAAAGACTACAATTTAAAATAGCTGAATATAGTCTCTAGGGTCAAATTCTTCAGCTCAAACCACACAGTATACAAGCTGGAAATTAGTAATATTTTCCCCATTGAAGGACAGTGTAAAAAAATGTTTATGAATTCTAATGCTACGGAAGTTTCCCCTTCTTCTCCAATTTCTCTGTAGAGTTAATTGACATACTCTGTCAAGCTTCTTTTCAAATTAGTTCTTTTCACAGAAATATTATCTTCTTTTCATTATTTTGAATTGATAAATGGATCAAGAAATCTTTGGAGGTATCATGTACTGTCAATGGAATACTTCTCTCAGGAGCATACACTGCACTGTAGTTGAAAAAAAATATTGTAAAACATGTAATCAAAAAGATACACAGATTTGTCTTTTACATAATCATGGGACTTGAGCTATCTCAAGGGAGAAGTTCCAACATGAGAAAGAAAATACATAGTTCAAATGCCCATGTTTTCAATTTACAGCCATATGGTTTAAATTATCCATGTATTTACTAGGGGCACTAAATAGGCAGCTTAATTTAGGGGAAAGGGTCATTCAAGTCGACCAAAAAAAAAAAGTGTAATCTCTTAGTTAGTGGAAGGTTAATTGTGCTTTTAAATGCTGAATATTTTTACACTGTGTATGTTAAATACTGCAAGATGCAGTTAGTTGGTGTTTTTTTCATCTACACCTCTCCATTATGGAAAATTGTTAAATGCCTGGCCTAAGGGCATAGCAATCCTATGCAGTGATTGAATCAAGTATGTGTCAGTTATTTTCACTCTAGTTTGCAAATTTAAGCACTGAGTATTTTTAGGTCCCCTTCTAATCTCACTGACACTCAATGTGCTGTGGGATTTTTACCTTACTAGAACCAAAAATAAGTGGGATAAGCTGTCTTTTCTACATTGTGTCATGGTCTATATCTATTTGGTCTCTGAATGTTGAATATTTGAAATACTGGAGGAATTTGCCAGATCAGCAATGCGGGCATGGGGTGAGGGGGGGAAGAAGGGGTGAGGGCAGGGGGGAGAAAGAGAGCGAGAGAGGGAGAGAAAAGGACACACAGATCCAAAACCAAAGTGGATAAAGGAACTATACAAAATGGACAGGTTATACGAATTCTCCTTTCCCATTTTTATAGATATGTTGGAAAAATAGGTTAATTATTGGAGCTAAAGGTCATTTAGTTGAATTTCACTCTACCCTCCCCCACAATGTTTGCAAGTTGTCCATAAACTGTTCATGATATTTTCAGATGTATTTGTTGTTTCAAATCATTCACCAGTTCATTGAGTAAATAGTTCTTGTTTTGCTGATGATGTGTAAATGGCGGACTGCAAAACATCCAGAATGTGTGCTGTGTTAGTTAAATGAATCAGGGGGTATTATTACTTGTCCCCAATTGCACTGCCAGTACAAATTGTGATCTTTACCATCCAAAATTCCCTTCTCAGCAAATATCCTGGTGTTACATTGGTTCATAAGAACATGAAAAGTTTCTGAACTTGACCAAGTCTAAATTCACTTTGAATTCAAATGAATATTTGTGGGAAAGTGTTTCCACTGTGCTCTGAGTTCTCATAAAGATGCCTGGAGGCTACTTTAAGTTAACTTGTGACCAGCACTTAGGCAGCAGATCACTCTAGGTCTCACTGACCTGACCTTGGCCATAGTTTTGAGGTCATTATTTTCACAAGGATGAAGTGTTCTTAAATACCTTCTTGGATGTAAAAGCATTAACAGGCATTTTCCAGCAGATCTGACTTAGAGTGCAATCATAATTGTCTATGATTTTAATAAGCATAGCTATTCTGGATAATGCAAGAAGACTCATGCTCTCTCCCTCTCTGGAGTTCCTGTGTCCCCCTTCCCTGGCTTACAGTCTTTTATTTGTTTTGAGTAACTATGGGTCCTCCAGACCAAAGCCCGAGGGAGCAAATACCCTCAAACTGTAGGAAAATTTGGATCCAGATCCAAACTACATTGCTCAGGCCCATCTCTTGTTTTGAGCAGCCCCTTTTATACACGACTTGCACTTTCAGCCCAACAAGAGAGTGCCATACAGAGAAGGCATCTATGGTTGCACAGATCTGAATGCGATGACAGACGTGAATGGAACTAAAAAGTGAGAAGAGAGCCAAATGCATGTTAAAATAATTATTAATCTTAGAATCAGAGGGGTAGCCGTGTTAGTCTGTATCCACAAAAACAACAAGGAGTCTGGCGCATTAGGCCTGCATTTTGCCTGCATCTGTAATTTTCACTCCATGTATCTGAAGAAGTGGGGTTTTTTACCCACAAAAGCTTATGCCCAAATAAATCTGTTAGTCTGTAAGGTGCAACCGGACTCCTTGTTGTTTTTATTAATCTTAGAGGAACTTTAATGTAAATTCATTCCAAAAATTCTCTTTGGGTGTGCCAATATTCTGGTGATGGATGCCAATATAAGAATACAAATGGAAAAAACTGCATTAAAACACATCGCTCTTCCATACTCAATGGCCTAACATTACAAAAAATAGCTTCAAAGTGTAGGAATCAAAACAATGATCTATACTGTCACCAAAGTGTCTGCATTCTTTTGTCTGTGACTAAGCTTTTGCTCTGCACTCAGACTATTTCAGTTTGGCTTGATCCTCCAAAAATATCGCATTTTGTTTTATCAGGGTAAAGTGACTTGACAGAGGACCCAGCCTCTGAACACCTGTCCCCTGTATGGTGTCTCAACTTGGGCACCCAAAAATTGAATCTTCTTCACTTCTGAAAACCTTGACCTTGGAGGTAGAGACCAACATCTTAAATTGCACCTAAAAGTGAATTGGAAGCCAGTGTAGCGTGCAGATCACAGCTGCAATGTACTCCATGCAAACAAAAAACCCCCACCCCACTCAGTAAACATTCTGCACGACTGTAGCTGATGCTTCCGAGTGCCCTTCAGGCATAATCCCATGTAGAGCTCACTGTAATCAGCCGGGCGACAAGTGACAAAGGCATGGATAGCTGTTGCAAGATCCTGCATCCGAGAGAAGTTCTTACTGATCACAGATGAAAAAAGCAATTAGATTTTTATTGCTAGAGGTTGTACCTACAAGCCAGAGCTGACATGCTGGTGGGGAAGGGAAGCTTGTACTGCTGTTGGCTATCTAGCTTCTGTTTTGCAGATAAATAAAACATTTGTGTCTGCAGTGCTGCCCTTTCATGAATTCTAAATTCAATTAATAAAACAGTACAGAGACAAATCCATGTAATGTGGGTGGGGGTGATGTGAAAAAAAAAACTTAAGAGTTGAAAAAAGCAAACACTATGAATCAAATTCATCCTGGGTGTACGTTCATTGCTGTTAATAAGGATATGCCAGGGATGAATTTAGTCCTTTATGTTCTGCTCCCTGCTTTGAACCAAAACCCTGTGTTGAAAATCAAATCTTACAAAACACAACAGGAAGACAAATCTGGATTTCTTTCAAGACAAAGAAAGTGAAGGCTCTGTAGCAAGTCCACATTCTATTAGAAAACAACCTAGAAAGTTCAAGCGAGGTGAGTTTTGAAAGGAGTTTAATTTGAATTGCATATTGCAAATAGATTTAGTGTTTTGATTTACATTTCCCCTAGATTCTAGTTTCCTCTTGTGCCTTTATTTGAAGACTGTATGAATTTCCCAGCCAGAATGGTGGACTGTCTCTTGCTGGAATTGGAAACAACATTTTTATTTAACAAAGGGGAAATAAAGCCACTGAATCTGATTTTGCTTTGAGTGTCTGGCATAAAAACGCACACACAGGGGACCAGCTGTGTCTTCACTCCTCAAACAGTCTCTCAACACATCCGTTTGCCTCACTCAAAACGATCATCTTTTTGTTATGACTAGTAAAAATGATTATCAAACAACAACAGTTCAATCACTATGACCCCGGGAAAATTCTGAAGCTGTGGATTTGAAACTTTGAGAGTTTAGTAAAAAGAAAAGGAGTACTTGTGGCATCTTAGAGACTAACAAATTTATTAGAGCGTGAGCTGCACTAAAGCTTATGCTCTAATAAATTTGTTAGTCTTTAAGGTGCCACAAGTACTCCTTTTCTTTTTACGGATACAGACTAACACGGCTGCTACTCTAAAACCTTTGAGAGTTTAGGTTGCTAGATAACTGGGACGTTTCAGTGAGGGCTCCAGGTATTCTACACGCTGTTTGCCGATTCAATTGAGAAACCCAATTTCCAGAGTTGGGCATCTATATTAAGGCACCCAATTACATACTTAGGCACTCTAATTATCACTTAAATACTTAAAACAGATGTACAGGAATCATATTGCATTTGAGCGAGCAAGTGTGGAACTGGGTGCCTTGACTTATTTTCCCAGCATTGGACAAACTCCTGTACTTCATATAGCTCATTGTGAACTTGAGGTGGAAGGAAACAGACATCTGTAGAAATCAGAGCAGAATTTTTAATATAGGAAGATCCTCATTCTCTTTTCAGCATTTGCTTAATATGGTATCTCTGATGTCAATAGAAAGGCATACGTCTTCCTGTACCTTGGTGCACCAGCAGATAACCAAAAAATCAAATGGTGATACCTCATGCAATTTGAGCAAAAACATTATGCAAAAATGTCCAATCATAAATGCGTTTAGCATGAACTCCTCAATTTCACCCCTCCAACTAAACCCTACATTTGTTCAGTAACAGGCAAATATATGTATAAATACTTCAATATTTAACTGGTAATGCTATTATCTATGAAAGGAATATTGGATACAGCCACTTAATAAGGATCTGTGAGAAAAAGCGAGCTTTTGAAATGTTATTAATTCTTTATACACCTCAAAGGCTCAGCACTTTTACTTGTGGTATGTACAACTCACTACCAATTGTCACCACTGTCTAGCCTCTGAACCTCTCCATTTTTATGTTGTTGTTTTTTACAAAGATAATTAGATAGAAGGGTTTTTTTAAAAAAATCTGTTTTTAAAAACCATGTTAAATCCATAAGCAATGGAATTTTGGATGAGTATGCTGGGGCTTAAAAGCATACAAAAAACCACACGTAAAAATGATACTTAGCAATTTTCATCCCTAGACCTCAAAACACTTTACAAAGGTGGGTAAATATGATTATCCTCACTTTATAGCTTGAGAAATTGATTTACCAGTCACATTGTCAGTCTTTAGATGTGCCATGACTAGAGGCTAGGTCTCCTGTCCACCAGATAGGTGCCCTGTCCACTCCACCACACCTCCCTTTTAAACAGCCATCATTTAGTTTTTAGCTTGACAACCAATCACCAGTGATGTCAGTAAGAAATCTGACATGACCTCCAGCACTGCTGCCATCAACACGCACAATGCTATCCATTTGCAGAATCTGGACTTCACAATTTAAAGAACTGTAATTCTCTTCCCAACCTTTATGAGAAACTTGGCATCTCTTCAGCAGGGGCAGGACATGGCCAGAGGCGAAATCAGGAGAAAGAGAAGCAGACAGTGCCAGCTGCCGTCATTCTCATTTTCAGTGTCCCGTACAGACTTTGCTTCAAAATTTCATAAAAACATCCTGTAAAGATTTCATCAGTCTTATTTATTCAATTGCAGTTTTTCCTTATTAATCACTTACACAGACATGATAAAATAATACCACATGTGGTTATGATGACAGTGCTCTTCCATAAGGCATTCACCCCTAAATGCACTGAATTCCACTTCCCCCCTTAAAATATATATAAATAAAACTGTCCAATCACCTTTATACACAAGATTAAGAACATGGAAAAGTTAAGGCAGAACAAGATCATAGGAAAAGAAGAGTGCCCAGCCTTTGAAGTGGTATAGAAAGAATTAGTATCAAGTTTTAAAACTCCTCTCCTGGCCCCTCCCCCCATTCCCCATCTCAGTGTGTGTCTTTTATATGCCTGCATAAAACTAGAAAGAGCTGCAAGCTGCAAAGTCTGGAATCTGTGGCGGGGTGCCTCCAGAGCATCCCCTTGTGGCATAACATGGCACTATTCACCCTACCTACGCAGGGTCTCCAATGGCCAGCCACCACCTCTCAGTGTTGAAGAGCCCTAGCTTTCCAGCTAACTCTCCAGTCCCTCTTCTTCTGGGGCACCAATGTTCCAAAACAAGAGACAACAAGGAACTCCAAGAGGGCCCTCTGGCAAGGCTTAGGCAACCTTCTCTTCAGGGCCTGTCTTCAAACAAATGGTCACCCACTCTTCAAGATCAGTTACCTTCCTCCCTATCCACTGGGAGACTCACCTAGCTGCAAGCGGTCTCAGACTCCCAGCTGCATACATATTTCTCTCACACAGGGTTTGCTCTCCTTCCTTGTCAGCCCTCAACGGACCTAAGCCTTCTCCTTTTAACTCCCCTCTTCCCGCCTGACGACTACTCCAGGTGTAATAGGGCAGGGCTGGTTGGGCCCATTGGCCCTTGTTAACCCTCTCCTGGCCAGTGCAGGGCTTGTCTCCCCCCTTACACACTCCAATATTCGAATGTTCAGATCTAGGGGGCTGGTTAACAAAAACCAACATAGGGGAACCAGTCTTGTCAACTCTCATGATTTTATCATGTATCTTCACAGTATTTAATGTTTTCCTTAAAGTCCCAGATGCTGGAATCGAGAGATTGAGTGAGAATCTGAACTTTTTTTTTTTAAAGGATAAATGTCTATCCCCTATGGTTGCAGAGGAAAGCTTTGAAAACATGACCTGAGTGCACTCTAAAAGATTGGAAACTAGAAGGTAAATAAACAGAGCCCCAAATTTATTTATTAAAATGACAAAACAAAAACCTTCATGAATGTTTGGTCCCAACGCCTGACAGGAGCAGCAATCTGGATGTCAGACCTGCACATCTGATCCAAGTGTCATGATCTATGCAAATTTCTGCCTAATTACTGTATTATACATGTCAGGTACATAGCTATATAATTTATTTTATTCTGTTTCCAGATAGACTTCCTGCCTCTTTGCTGGGGGATGGTAATGCTGGCAATTCAATGTGGATGATCTTACCGAATGACGGACTCACCTTGGGCACTCTCCCTCATGGAGATATTTGTTCCATCTTTGTTTTCTTTTAGATGCTGGGGAAAAAACCAAAATCACCAAGTGGGATTTTCAAAAGGACTCAGTGTTGGCTTAACTCTGCTCCCACTGAAGTCAGTAACAAAACTGTTGACTTCAGTGAATGCATCAATGACTATTAGCCATCAATGACTATTAGCCAAGATGATCAGGAACCCAACTCCATGCTCTAGGTGTCCCTAAATCTGTGACTGCCAGATGCTGGGACTGGATGACAGAGGATGGATTACTCAATACTTGCCCTGTTCTATTCATTCCTTCGGAAACATCTGGCACTGGTCATACGGGAAGAGAGGATATTGGGCTAGATGAACCATTTGTCTGACCCAGTATTGGCATTCTTATATTCTTAACTTCTCTCTACAAATTCCACACAGCTAAGTAGCTGCCTGGAAATTTGCCTGGGACTAGACAGGAAGGAGGGGAAAAATAAATAAAAAAATTACAAGATTGTATTTTTTTATTTGTTGCTGTTGTCTTGACTTCTGGGTGTGGTGGGCTCTCTCTGAGCTTCGCCTTATTGCCTGTAGAAACACTGTACATATTCTCTGGGCAAAGGTTGCTTTTTTCCATTTCACTGCAGTGTCACAGTTATAGATGTGTTTTGCAAAGAGAGTGGGTATTTGGCAGTTTAGGTGCATAAACTGGGTGCGGTCACTGTAGATGGACTTTTTCTGCATGAAGTTCTCTGTGGGCTCACAATGAGTTCTCTTTTAGCAAGCAGTTGAGCAATGGAACTGTTATTCTGAATAGGATTTTAGTTTACGGGCCCTGTAGCCATCAAAGCATCCATTTCCTCCACCTTGCTCCCAAAATATTTTTAGGCTCTCTAACATCTGGTGACCAAAAAAACCCACAAAAAAAACCAAAACCCCCACAACCCTACTCAAACTAAAACAGAAGACTTGGCAATGGGAAACTCAGAAAGACAGAGAGAGGCTTAGGCACAAAGAATTCTTGCAAGCTTATTCCTGACCATGAAAGAAGCAAAGAAATCCCACACTCTACCATAGCATCAGACACTAATTCACACCACACTAAACTATTTCAGATCTTGAACCCCCTTGCTAATCCAAAATGCCTCCACTCCCAGAACACAGCACCTCTTGCAGGGAAGAACTATTTGATAATTTCTCTAAGAATACCATTCATGTCCAAGAACGCTTCACAGGGTGCCAGGACCCATAACATTGACACAGGTCCAAAAATACAATACCTTCCTATGACAGGGTGCTGCTAACAGTGTCAAACTGGACTGAATAGAGGCCAACACTGTGGTTACTTATAACTCCCAGGGCACTGGGTGTGGTTGAGGAAAAAGGGAGCACTTACACCTGCTGCTAGCCTGACAAGTTATTTAAATTATTAGCTCATCAGCTGGAGAACCCAGGAAGAAAAGAGGCAGGTTCAAAGGCTAACCCAGGGAATGCTCTTCATAACTGCTGCTAGATGGTTGTATTGTACCTAGAACTTAAGAATGAGACAAACACCACACACATGTGGTGAGTGGACTTTTGTGCTGCTGAATTCACTGGGAAGGTTTATCGGCCATGGTTTTCCTGGAGGGGAAGAAGGATTAATTCACAAAAAATGGAAAGGTGAATGCACACCATCCACGTACACATGCAAACACCATACTGAGCAGTGGGATTGAACCCTGGACCTTCAGCACCAAAAGGTCTCTATCAGCTGAGCTAAAGAACTCTGTTAGCTATGAAAAAGTAACAGGCTGTATAGTTGCAGGAGCCATAGACTAGCAGGAGGCGACAAAATTGCATGCACTATACCACTGTATTACAGGCACAAATGAAGTTTGGCTTGAGATCTCTGAAAATTTGGGCCAACTGGGTTTAATTACATATAGTATTAGAACTTTTGTTTCCTTTTAACTACAGAATAATATGAAAAAATTGAGACTTTTAAAATCATCTATGGCACTTTATAACATGATACCACCACCACCACCCCTTCTTCTGTCTTAATGTTAGTATTAAAACATGGCTGAATGGTTAGTTCAGTTTACAAATCTGAGAATACTGCAGTTAGGAAAAACATACAAGAATATATACATTACAAGAATATATACATTAAATTGTTATATTATACCTTATGTTACATGGAGAGTCTCTTAAGTGAGAAAAGACCTGCTATAGAGCCAAGAAACTCTACACTATAGTGGTGCTAGTTCTCATTTTCTTTCAGTATAACCTCATTTATCTGCAATGCTGCAGGAAACAAAAATTATTGGACAAATGGGTTTGGATAATCAGAAGAAATCCTGTGGAAGTGATTCATTCAAAGACTGGAACAGAAGGGAGTTTCACATTTAAAAGGTTCAGATAAGCAGGGGTTTGCTGTGTTACCTACTTAGGTTTTACTTTAATTAATACATGAATTATTGTTCTCATAATTTTCTATTCAAGCATCATTATCTTTTGTAGGTCATCAAAATGGAAATCATGCACATTTACAGCAGGTTTGTAATATAAGCAAAGGACGAAAAGAAGAGACTGGGGCTGGGTTATGTATAACGTTTTGTGTTTTTCTGAAAGTTGTCTACACTACTCTTACCCACAACACCTTCTAGCTGCACTTGATCCAAGAAAGACTTTCAGCCACAAGAAACCATTCTGTTGGATCAGAAGGTCTGTTGCACAGTGAATCAAAATAATCAAGAAATCCAGGATGCATTTCAATGATTTATATCATAAGCAGAGATGAAAATGCTATTCACTTTTATTTTATGGCAGTGTAAAAGCAAAAGGAGACAAAGCAATGGGTATTTCTATGTTTGCTCCAGCTGAATATGTACAGTATCTTTCACACATAAAATAGCAAGACATACACAAAATACCTTGAGCCAACTCTCTACTGCCGATTTGAAAAAGCAGGTCCATGCAAATAGCCACCATTCACACGACTAAAACATGAAACACACCAAGGGTTAATTCTTCCAAGTGTTCAAAATAGTGTAGCTTCACTGAAGTCATGCTTGTGATTGGAATAACAGAGACTTGGTGAGATAACTCAAATGACTGGAGTACTGTCATGGATGGATATAAACTGTTCAGGAAGGACAGGCAGGGCAGAAAAGGTGGGGGAGTTGCATTGTATGTAAGGGAGCATTATGACTGCTCAGAGCTCAAGTATGAAACTGCAGAAAAACCTGAGAGTCTCTGGATTAAGTTTAGAAGTGTGAGCAACAAGGGTGATGTCGTGGTGGGAGTCTGCTATAGACCACCAGACCAGGGGGATGAGGTGGACGAGGCTTTCTTCCGGCAACACACAGAAGTTAATAGATCGCAGGCCCTGGTTCTCATGGGCGACTTCAATCACCCTGATATCTGCTGGGAGAGCAATACAGCGGTGCACAGACAATCCAGGAAGTTTTTGGAAAGTGTAGGGGACAATTTCCTGGTGCAAGTGCTGGAGGAACCAACTAGGGGCAGAGCTCTTCTTGACCTGCTGCTCTCAAACTGGGAAGAATTAGTAGGGGAAGCAAAAGTGGATGGGAACCTGGGAGGCAGTGACCATGAGATGGTCGAGTTCAGGATCCTGACACAGGGAAGAAAGGAGAGCAGCAGAATACGGACCCTGGACTTCAGAAAAGCAAACTTGACTCCCTCAGGGAACTGATGGGCAGGATCCCCTGGGAGAATAACATGAGGGGGAAAGGAGTCCAGGAGAGCTGGCTGTATTTTAAAGAATCCTTATTGAGGTTACAGGGACAAACCACCCCGATGTGTAGAAAGAATAGTAAATATGGCAGGCGACCAGAGTGGCTTAACAGTGAAATCCTTGCTGATCTTAAACACAAAAAAGAAGCTTACAAGAAGTGGAAGATTGGACAAATGACCAGGGAAGAGTATAAAAATATTGCTCGGGCATGCAGGAGTGAAATCAGGAAGGCCAAATCACACCTGGAGTTGCAGCTAGCAAGAGATGTTAAGAGTAACAAGAAGGGTTTCTTCAGGTATGTTAGTAACAAGAAGAAAGTCAAGGAAAGTGTGGGCCCCTTACTGAATGAGGGAGGCAACCTAGTGACAGAGGATATGGAAAAAGCTAATGTACTCAATGCTTTTTTTGCCTCTGTCTTCACGAACAAGGTCAGCTCCCAGACCACTGCACTGGGCAGCACAGTATGGGGAGGAGGTGACCAGCCCTCTGTGGAGAAAGAAGTGGTTCGGGACTATTTAGAAAAGCTAGATGAGCTCAAGTCCATGGGGCCGGATGCGCTGCATCCGAGAGTGCTAAAGGAGTTGGCGGACGTGATTGCAGAGCCATTGGCCATTATATTTCAAAACTCATGGCGATCGGGGGAAGTCCTGGACGACTGGAAAAAGGCTAATGTAGTGCCCATCTTTAAAAAAGGGAAGGAGGAGGATCCTGGGAACTACAGGCCAGTCAGCCTCACCTCAGTCCCTGGAAAAATCATGGAGCAGGTCCTCAAGGAATCAATTCTGAAGCACTTAGAGGAGAGGAAAGTGATCAGGAACAGTCAGCATGGATTCACCAAGGACAAGTCATGCCTGACTAATCTAATTGCCTTCTATGATGAGATACCTGGCTCTGTGGATATGGGGAAAGTGGTGGGTGGGATATACTTTGACTTTTATCAAAGCTTTTGACACGGTCTCCCACAATATTCTTGACAGCAAGTTAAAGAAATATGGGCTGGATGAATGGACTATAAGGTGGATAGAAAGTTGGCTAGATTGTCGGGCTCAACGGGTAGTGATAAATGGCTTCATGTCTAGTTGGCAGCCGGTATCAAGTGGAGTGCCCCAAGAGTCGGTCCTCAGGCCAGTTTTGTTCAATATCTTCATAAATGATCTGGAGGATGTTGTGGATTGCACCCTCAGCAAGTTTGCAGATGACACTAAACTGGGAGAGGTAGATACCCTGGAAGGTAGGGATAGGATCCAGAAGGACCTAGACAAATTAGAGGATTGGGCCAAAAGAAATCTGATGAGGTTCAACAAGGACAAGGACAAGTGCAGAGTCCTGCACTTAGGACGGAAGAATCCCATGCACCGCTACAGACTACGGACCAAATGGCTCGGCAGCAGTTCTGCAGAAAAGAACCTAGGGGTTACAGTGGACGAGAAGTTGGATATGAGTCAACAGTGTGCCCTTGTTGCCAAGAAGGCCAATGGCATTTTGAGATGTGTAAGTAGGGGCACTGCCAGCAGATCGAGGGATGCGATCGTTCCACTCTATTCGACATTGGTGAGGCCTCATCTGGAGTACTGTGTCCAGTTTTGGGCCCCACACTACAAGAAGGATGTGGAAAAATTGGAAAACGTCCAGCGGAGGGCAACAAAAATGATTAGGGGACTGGAACACATGTCTTATGAGGAGAGGCTGAGGGAAGTGGGATTGTTTAGTCTGCAGAAGAGAAGAATGAGGGGGGATCTGATAGCTGCTTTCAACTACCTGAAAGCGGGTTCCAAAGAGGATGGATCTAGACTGTTCTCAGCAGATGACAGAACAAGGAGTAATGGTCTCAAGTTGCAGTGGGGGAGGTTTAGGTTGGATATTAGGAAAAAAATGTTTACTAGGAGGGTGGTGAAACACTGGAATGTGTTACCTAGGGAGGTGGTGGAATCTCCTTCCTCAGAAGTTTTTAAGGTCAGGCTTGACAAAGCCCTGGCTGGGATGATTTAGTTGGGGATTGGTCCTGCTTTGAGCAGGGGGTTGGACTAGATGACCTCCTGAGGTCCCTTCCAACCCTGATATTCTATGATTCTATGATTCTTTATACCAACAGAGGATCTGAACCAGGACTTACAGAAGTACTTTAAATAAGGGGCTTTTGCCCAGAGAGATTAAATAATTAGAGAGTCTTAATAACATGGGGCCTGATTCTCTTCTCACAAGAGTGTAAATCAGGAGTAACGCAATTGATTTGAATAGCGAAACTGGTGTAAAGTGAGTTCAGACTCAGGTCCCATGATTATGCTGCATTTTTATTGTTCTGATTGCTGTTGTTAAAATGATAATTTTGGGGTTTGTACTTAGTTCCCACTCTTCATTTAATTTATAGCTTCCAGTTGGGTTCCTCTTCCTCCATTCCAAGGTCCGCTATAGCCATTCTTCCTCCTCACTCTTCTTAACTTTCCCATTTCACTATTCCACTGAAATTACATTAGGAGTGCCTGTGTTGCTAACCCATTCCCCTGGGAGAAGGCCAGAAGATGGATTGCTCTCACTGAAGTGTCATTGGAAAAGGGGAATTTTAGAACAGAACTTGACACATTAGTTCAAATAATATGGCCGAGGAGTAGTGGAAGCAAAAAGACATGTAATAACACACTACCTGCCTGCCTGCTTCCACCCACTGAAAACAGGAAAATACAGTACCAGACTTTACTGGAAATGACCCCATCTGTATGTTTATTATTATTATTATTTATATTGCAGTAGCAATGAGAGTTCACTACCTTGTTTTTTGAAGACCTGTTTAAAAGACAAGTTCCCTCCCTATGCAGTCCCCTCAGCTGGAATCCCCTCATCCTACTTCCATTGCCACAAAATGATCAGTTCTTGCATGAATGCAGGGAGTCTTCCCTTAGCTTTTCTCTGTTTTTGACAAGGGCTGATGCATAGGCAAATCCTTGCCCCACTTCTCTAGAAGAGGAGAGTGGATCACCCAATAAAAAACTGAAGGTGTCCAGTGAAAGTTAGCGAAGGCAAACAGGATGCCTCTGTCACTGTGCACCTTGTCAGCTACATTTTTTTCTTTAAAAAAGGGGGAATTCCAGCAAAAACACCCTGGTAAGTAAATGTTAATATCACATAGCATAAGGAAGGTCAACTTGAAATCTTGTCAATTTTTAAAATTGTGTTAAAAGATACTTCAAGTACTATACCTACCCAGAGAGCTTTAGCCCTCTTTAGTTGTTTTACACTCATCTTTTCCTATCTTAAAAATGTTTTCTCCCCTTATTGCTGTATGAAAGACGCACACAAACAATAACTACTGTACATGGGGAAGGGTGGGGAGAATATAGACAGAGTGATGTCAAATGCTTAAAGCAAACAAACAAGATAAAACGGAAGATATATTTTCTCTGGTCTCTTTCAGATAGGATGTTTCTTATAACAATAGCAGAAATTCAGAGAAAAGTGTGATTTTTAAGTTGATGGCGTCCTTTTACACACTCAGAATCAAGGAAATGACAAAATTAATAAGTAAGGCCCTACTTAACTTGCGATATTGTGGAAATTGCAGATTCCGCAATATTAGGCTTCCACTGCAATTTTGTCAGCTGACAGCGGGAACTTGGCCCTCAGCCCCACGCACGGCTGACAGCAGGAGTGGGTTTTCCGAATTACCACAAAGGTCTACTATTACTTTTCCACAATTCAAGGGAAATTGAGGGATGATTTAACAGATCACTTCATCTGGAATGGTTCCTTAGAATGTGTGTTAACTACTTATGCTAAACAATCTGTTCCACCTTGTATGTAGCGGTGACATGGAATACCTTTCCCAGACCTGAGGAAGAGCTCTGTATAGCTGTAAAGCTTGTCTCTCTCACCAACAGAAGCTGCTCCAATAAGATATATTACCTCACCCTTGTGTCTCAGACAAAAAAGTCTTTTAAAAAGATTAAGGGATGATGTATGAAGTTTAGTCTGTGAGTTGCAGACAATGAATAACAGACCGCGAATACTATACTGACAGTTCACAAAGGGCCTGACTCAGCAAAAATAGGTTTAGTTTCTGCATTGATGGGCCATATTTTAATTGCTCACTCAATACTTCATAGCTGAAAAGCCACAGTACGTGTGGGGGGCGGTTGGGGTGGGGGGAGGGGCAGGGTTAAGCTGAAAGAGACCCTAACCAGTGTCTCCTACCCTGGGGATGTGGAAGGCAGTACACAAAGTAAGAGTAGAAAGCGAGCAGGAGGAGACAAGGGAAGTTGCATGATCCTAGATCTCCTCCACTTCATGCACAACTATGAACATGCTCAGGTGTCTGTAAGGAGCGAGTGGTTGCTTACAGCCATCTACCTTCCTTCCCTTCTCTAGCAGCCTCCACCCCCACCGTCCCCCACACACCCCTAAAAAAGCCACCTGGAGCTGCAGGCTCAGGAAGCTGCCCACTTACTCAAGCTCCTCTTTTATTCAGCTTTGCTATCCTGGCCTGAGAGAGAATACAGGCTGCACAGCATGATGGGACCACCAGCAGACCCCCACCGTACACACATGCTCAGAATAGCACAGAGATCTCAGGGGAGTGAAAGGCCCCAGAACAACAATAAAAAAGTATTCACATGAGAAAGCAAGGGAAGGAAAGAGGAGCACATGAGGGAGAAATAGGAGATGAGACTGTCATGGATGAGAAGGAGAGAGAGAGAAGGGGCAGAAAATAGTAGAGATGGTGCTAAGTGTGCTGGAGCATGTTGTGAGAGGACATGGGGAAGGAATCTGTTAATAGGAACCAGAAAAGGGACTTCAGCAAACCAAAGGCTCAGAACCACAGCCCTAAGGTAACTTTCCTCATCACTTCAAGTTGGCTCCTCCATAAGCCTCAAGCAAACAGTCTTTTGTTTTTACTGTCATCATCATCTAGTTATCTTCTATGAATATATATATATATATATATATATATATATATATATATATATATATATATATATATATATGATGCACCCACAATGATGTGCAGGGGGATAAAGTTCTGATAGCCATAGAGTTGGGACCACTGTGTTGCTCATGAGTGAAATATTATTCTCACACACACCATTTGTGATCTCTTTTGATTAACCGTTTGTTTTAAAGTCGTTTCTGGTAAGTATTTTTCAGATTCAGAAAAGCTTTCAATAAGTATTCTGGCTAAGGGTAAACTATTAACAAATTCCTCTTAGAGGCAATAATAGGGGTAAATGTTTGCCTGGCTCATTTATTAGAAAAACATAGGAAAGTAACCAAGGACTCTTCAGTGAGTTACTCTTTATAAAAGCTAGATTCAGTAATGATTCTGTCTGGCTTCCATGGACAATAACACGTCAGAGGCAGCCCATATCACCAAAGATTAGGAGAGTCATAGAATGTACAGTGGTTTCCATGATGTTCAGAGAGCGGACCAGATCCTTGGCCCCATTCTGCCTCCTTTGTTGAACTGCTCCACTAATGTGAACCAGCTGGAAATCCAGCAAATCTGCCCATTCCCCTAGCCTGACAAAGAGAATTCCAGGGTGGTGTAGAGCCAGTTTATCCAATCTATGCTACCAGCTCCTCCCAACAGATAGTGTAAAGTGTGTACCCAGGGAATAGCGGGCATGTCCTGTGCTCCCTGGATGTCTCCTTGAAGCTGTTGGCGCTAGGCATAACTAAGAGCAGCCCCAAGGCTGCTCTAAGTTACTAAACTCCAAGAACTGGCCCAAGAAATGGGGAGTAGCAAAGGTAGCTTAAAGCTCCTCCTCCATCAACTGCCCTGAGATTATCTCAGCTGCAGTTCAGGATCTAGCCTGAGAAGTGTTTTTACAGATTGACTTGTAAAATCCCAAAGGAACTGATTCTGCTCACATTGAAGCCAATGGGAGTTTTGTCATTGACCTGGGAGCAGGAACAGGTCCACAATGGAGACAAAGAAAGAAGTAGCCAGAGTCATTCATTCATTGCCTGATCAAACTGTCCAAACTCCTCTGACTTGTCAATGAACTCTTCCTACTTTTCCTCCATTCAGCCTACTGTACTCCAATCATTTGCAAGAAGTAATTTGCTAAATAATAAGTCTAAAATTAGAGATACTGTATATGCAGGATAAAGACAGAACCTATGCAGCAGTAACAGAAGAATGCATTTCGCCAGGCCACCACTCATGTAAAATGTGTATTTCCCCATTCCAGAGATGGATTCTGCAGTAACCCCAACAAAAGAAACTCTGCCTACAGTAGTAATACTTTCATCCTCTCCAGAGGATGCAGCTTTAATATTTCTTGTTTTTCCAAAATGTTAGCCACAGTAGCTCATTTTGCAAATACACCTCATCATGTTCAGTTAATTCATCATTTTTGTTGGACTCATTAATCTCCACCTATGCTTCCAAAGATAAAACACATTTTATGGTTGTGTTAAGTAACATGCAGCAAGCCAGGAATATCTTACGTATTTCAGAAGGGCAACATAGCAATGTCCCACCACATTTATCTGGGCATTTACATCTCATTTTCAAACCGTTCTTTCAATTACTGATATAGGTGAATTTAAACTATCATAATTTATTTCAGAGGGGTGAAGTGGAAATGAGAAATTGGAATTATTACCTAGTTTTTCAGATTTGTTTGGCAGTTTTATATTTGGATTCTAAGTTCCATTAATAGGACTTTCCTCAGGTGAAACCCCAAGTGTCATCAAGGTATTTGGCCTCTAAACATTGCTTTTAGCTTTCAGATCCCAGCTGGGTTGTTTTCTGGCCAGGCAGTGCCAAATCTAGGCCCCCTCGTTCTGAGAGGTGAGATGTGTTATATTTACCTCTCCTCAAAGCTAATGCTTGGGTTAACTTAGCTAAACAGTGATTGATTCCCATCTTTTATATCAGAGGTATCAAACATCCAGCCCACAGGGTGCATCTAGTGCACATAACAATTTTAAAGTTGTCTGCATGGCAGTTGTCTGTATGGTATGTTCATGTTCTACAGAATCTCTGTTTTCATTTTTTTAAAAAGCGGCAAGTTTTTAGTCCTCATGGACGTGAAAACTTTCCACATGCAAAGCAACCTGAAACAATGGCTCTGAGAGGTATGACCATTCTGCCTCCCTAACCACACTGTGGTGTTAATGCTAAACCCAAATGATGGCACTTTCCCGGTCATAATTATCAGATTGGATGCGGAACAGACTGGGAACGAAGCTGGTAAAGGATGGTGAGGGAATTGCTGCAGGGAAGAAAAGAGACACAAACAGAGAGAAGAAGGGAACAGAGAAAGGAGGACAGGGAAGAGAGCACAGATCAGAAAATCCACAGGCCTAAAAGTGAGATTTTTTTTCCGGTGAACAATACTTAGTATAACTAATAAATAATAATGATGACAACAAAAAGTTTAGTTAAGTCCATAAATGCCACACTCCATCCTTGACCGTTGTGGAAACTTCCCAATGACATGTGGGAGAGATCCAGTGTGGATTGAGGGGGAATATGGAGTTGCAAATTTGTGTCCCAGCCCACAGGCCACCATTAAAATGCAACTTGGTCTCTCCAAAAAATGAGTTTGACATCTCTGTTCTGGATGAATCTCATTCCCAGGATTGCACACAGATTTTTTTCGTGCACCAAAATGTGAGCATTCACTATGAGAAACGAGGCTCAGTCGAGCAAACGTTGAAAAGTTCACCCACTTCCCTATGAAAATCTCACTGTAAAACTATTCAAGAACTAAAAAGAAGTCTAGGTCCATAACTGGTGGTACCTGTATAGACATACACACACAAAAATTATATATCAAGCTTCAATATAGCATCTGTGCATCATTCCAACTGCTGTTGTTTTCAGTCATGCTTGATCAAGCTCAGTGGTTCTCAACTGGGGGTACATGTACCTCTGGGGGTACACAGAGGTCTTCCAGGGGGTACATCAACTCATCTAGATATTTACCTAGTTGAACAGGCTATATAAAAAGCATTAGCCAAGTCAGTACCAACTAAAATTTCACACAGCCAATGACTTGGTTATATGGCTCTATATACTATACACTGAAATGGAAGTACAATAGTTATATTCCAATTGACTTATTTTATAATTATGTGGTAAAAATGAGAAAGTCAACCATGTTTCAGTAACAGTGGGCTGTGACACGTTTGTATTTTTAGGTCTGATTTTGTAAGCAAGTAGTTTTTCAGTGAGGTGAAACTCGGGGGTAGGCAAGACAAATCAGACTCCTGAAAGGGGCGCAGTCGTCTGGAAAGGTTGAGAGCCCCTGAGCTACCTCATAAGGCCTAGCTATATTTTTTTGCCTTTTCCAGAGAAAGAGTGGTTTCTTCACTGAGACCTTTTCTCTACCTTAGAAAAGTTTTTCTGGTCTTTCAGCATTTCAACACTGTCTTCACAGCCACAACGTTAAGCCATGTTCAAGAGTCTGACACCTTGCACACTCTCATGGAATCTGTATCTAGGAAAAGTTTCTGTCCTAGGAATTTATAACTCACCTATCACATCTGCTTCTTATTTATCAAAATAAGTTTTCAGTGGTTTGGAAGCCTGGTTGCTGATAATCCATGTAGTGTAGATTCTCTGCCTTCTTTCAACTATCCACAAAAATAAGCAGTTGCGCTTTTTCTTGTTCAAACTTGGCTCCATAGGGAACAGTCAAGTTGGATGAATTTTTTCCATATTTCTGGAAGGCTGCCAGATTCTCAGACCAGTGTGCCAGAAAGCCAAAAATATCCATTGTCGTGGAGGGCTGCATCTACACAAGCAAACCCCATTGCTGCAATTCACTGCCTATGAAGCTGCAACAGTGGCTGAAGCAGTGGAAAGCTGTGTGGAGATGATAGGAACTGGATGTTCGTATCTATCCTTAATTATACACAGCCTGACAGTAAATGTTTGTAATGTTATGTCTTTTTAAAAATCATGCTAATGGTCATAATTGGCCATTGTGTAAACAAGCATAACTCCTACTGATTTCAGATAGGAGGTGCACTTACAGACTGGTCCAATAACTGCAGGCCAAACTCTGATCTCTGTTACACTGGTGTAAATTCAGAGTAATTCCATCAAACTCACTGGAGATACTATGGATTTACACCAGCGTCACTGAGACCAAACTCTGGTTCTTTGTATGCACTAGGAAAAAGGAGTTATGTTGACTAAGGGGGTCAACCTTTAGGCTGAGTCTTCAGCCTAAAAGACCACATGTTGTCACTAGAACTCTATTTCCAACAGGTCCTTCTCTTCCGAACGTTACCACCACCTCTCCAAAATTCACTGTCTCTGTAGCACTGGGTGCTTCCCAAGGCATAGTCTGAATAAACTAATGAGCTTAATACAAACTAGACACCAAGACTAGACACCATTATTTTTCACTGTCTAGCCTACACATCCATTAGGATCACACACAAAGACCCTGCAAAGGTTCTGTAGAAAGCAAGAACCAATGAAACCTCTATCCTTATCATTTCAACTGGGAGCCAGATCTTTTTTTCCAAAACTAACAGGCTCTTTATGCTGAGTTGTTGAGATTTCTGCTCATCATGAGCATGATTGTCTACTTCCTTTCACCTTGTGCAGTCATTTACACATGTGAAAAATAAGTGCAAAGGGGGGGGTATAGAAAACAACCGCATTGACTAGATTGCATTTTACACTCTCTTTGCAGATGTATAAAAAAAGACTATTCAAGTTGCAAAGCAGTGGGGAATCATCCAGCCATATACTTGTTATAACAAGCACAGAGCAGGTATCATTTGTTCAAAATAACAGAAAAATCACAAAGATCTCTACAGCAGCAAGGAAGCTTCCCTTAGCCTTCTTTTGAATCCCAGACATTAACAAAGCTAAACTTCATCATGTGTCTTCATACTTTAATGCTTGCAAGGTGCAACCAAGTGATAAAATAGAGGCAAAAAATGCTAGTTGGTTTGCACTGATGTTCTGTTCAGAAAGCTAATTACTCTTGGGTCTGAGCAACATGCTCTGCAAAAAATCAGAGAAATTAATTTAATTTAGTGTTTCCCTGGAGACTTTTTTTTTAAAGCACTAAAGATATATGTAACCCTTCTGCCCGTCAGAGTTGGCAGCAACAAGGGCCGGGTTCAATATTTAGGGGATCCATTCCAATAACACAATGCAAACTGGCTCGAGCCCCCACCCAGTGACCTGGGACAAATATATACCACCCCCCACTGGGCACCTCCAAGAGGCAATACTTCCCCTCTCGCAAGCACATAGTCTGAGTGTAGCAAAAAGCCTTTAAATAACAGAGAGATACAATGTGGCATTATGATGGGGAACCACCACCAATAGGATTCATAACACGACCCATGAGCAAAAAACCCCACCCCAAGCAAATTGGGGCATGCCCCTTTCCCTTTGGTTCTTGAGTCCAGCAACCCCAAATCACCCAAAGTCCCCAAAGTCCAATGACCCAAAAGTCTCTGTCCCTGGTCAGGGCAGCCCCAGAGTTCGAAACTTTATCTGCGGAGCTTTACCTCCCAACCTGGGTGGAGATGGGACGGGGGGTAAGAGGCACCTTACATGATCTGAAGCTGACCGCCCCACAGCTTCATAGGCCTTCGCTCCGCTCCGCCAACCGCACCACGAACTCCTTCGCTCAGCTCCGCTCCACTCCGCGGCCCACCAGCAGCTCCCGCCATCCTACAAACTGCTCCACCAGCCTGTCCACAAGGCACTCCAGCCGTCCCGCAAACTGCTCCACAATATATCTTCAGGCTCTCCCACTAGTTAACACAACACTCAGTGATTTCAGCTCTTTGGTGAATTCAGCTTGTAGTAGGGGAGCCTCAGTGCTGGTGCACTGTTAGCCCAAAGTGAGCTCAGCAGCCTGTAAGTAGACTTCTAATGAAATCAAAATTAGCTCTGATATTCCACAGTGGAGAGAAGAGGAAGTGCAATTAGCATGTAAGGCCCTCACCAAGAGGCCCATGCCACCAAGTATTAATACTTGTCCCCAGCCTCTCTCAATTCACAGAGTTTTGGAACCCATGACCCTTGCCTAGCGAGTGCCACTTAGTTGATGGTGAGTCCCTCCATCGTAACAAAAGGCCAAGTACAGTTCCAAGCACAGTTCCCATAATCAGGGTAACAACAATTTATTTTTCCTGCCCCAATAACAGAGACACTGGGGATCCCACAGCAGCCAAAGTGACCATTTGGGCAGCTATGGCCTCATTCTAGGCGGGGTGGGTGTGCCTATGCAAATGAGATCAGCCCCTGAAGTTCTTTGCCATACCTCACCACCAGATGTCAGGGTGGAGCTCATTTCCCTGGAGACTTTTTTTTTAAAGCACTAAAGATATACTTTTCATGTAGGTTTGATACAGACATCGCGCTCTAATCCCTTTGATGCTGAGTATAAATGTAAACACCTGAGCTTTAGGAATTTTTTGTGGGAATTTCAAAAGTGCCTGTGTGTTCTGGGAGCTCATGCACCATCAAAAGTCAATGGAATTCGTGCTCCTAAATAGCTTAGGTACCTTTTGAAAATCCCCCCGCTTTGGGATTTTAGGGCTATCATTGTGTAGTGCTAGATGGTGCAATCTGTACTCAGTCCAGGGTAAAGATGGTGTTGGTTGGAAACCCCAGAAAAGCACAATGCCTCCTGGGTCTCCCCTGTTACACTGAGGGCAGGGATGTAACTTGCAATGCTGCTTGATAGGTGAAGTATACTATCCCCATGCTGGGGCAGAGACCCAGCCCAGTTACTCCCCACTCCTCCTTGCCTAGCTGCTTGCAGAGGAGGAGCATCTCTGTTGTGCCCCTGCACTCACCCAAGCACCCAGAACCTTAATATAGATAGCTCTAGTTTGGCCATCCAGCGAGGGAAGGATGGAATCTTTACTCAGTGCTGTGCCCATGGGTGGCCCCACAGGGCTAAGCACAATCTGGCTCTTGATGATTCATGTAGCACCTTTCACTGGTACCAGGATGCTAAGGAGAGTGCAAGTAACTAGACAAGGTAACAATATGGATCAACAACAGCTCCATTACGCAGGCCTCCAGCAGGTTAAACGGCGACAGAACTAAGAAAGAAACCATTTTAAATAAAGCAACTGAGTCAATAGTGCAAAGATCAAAAGAAAGGGGAGCCCAGATGGGAACAGAGCAACGGGGCCAAGCTCCTGAAGAATCAGATAGAATAACTAAGGGAGGATACAGTCAGTGTGAACCAAATCCTTTCAATATTGAGGGTAGCAATATAAAAGACCTTACTTTACGAGGAATGAGGAAGGATCAACTAAATGAATTTTTTTTCCACAGAAAGTGTCCGCTTGCCATGAAAACACCAAAACCGATGATTTTTTTGTTTAAAAAGAAGAGACATTGCATGTAGGTTTGACACATGCCTAGTATCTTGTTGCCAAAAACTGAATTAATTTTCATTTTTCCAATAAATCGTCGACATTTTCCTCTAAAAACCACCAAACAGTTTCCAACCAGCTATGCCTTAAATGTCAAAGGAAAACTCTAAACTGAATACATGACTCTGGAGACAGCAAGTGCGGATGCCTAGGTAAAAGCGTAGTATTGGGGACAGTAGGACCAGAAACTACAAGCAGATAAGCAAAGTAATTCTGGAGAGATTGTAAGCAGAATGGGAAACAAGCAGCAACAACAAACAAAAACAAAAAAACTACCAAAAAACAAAAATACCACTAAAATTATTAAGCGGATGTGGGGGGGAGAGAGAGAGAGAGAGCGCGCAACAGACCAGCAGTTTGTTGTGGAAAATGTCAAATAGTCAGGTTTTGGATGGTTCAGAAAAGCAATTTGCAGCTGAGCATCTAAAATTTGAAAACAGAGTCTTGAATATTTGGCCAGTCAACCAGTCTAACTGGCTCAGTTTACTTGGTTACTTTCTAATGCTAGAGAAGTGAGTAGTACATTTTTTTTCATCAGACTTTGCCAGGACAAGAACATCAGGTCAGAAAAATTTCTTTAGCCCATTGGAGAATTGTTCAGTAAAATAAATACACTGTTAAAAGACGTTGCATCACAATCTATAATCCAAACTTTTCTTGCAAGGAGCGTATACTGTACAGTATATTTAAAATGGTTATTTAAGAAAATTGTTCTACTGGACAAGTGCCAGCCCTTGTGTTCTTCTTAGTAATAAATTATTTCAGTTCATTTCACCTCTAACCTTTGATCTTGCTGCAGGTACCACCAGAAGATGGCAGAGTAAGCCAAGGAAGCTGTAAAAGTTGCATTGTGTTAGTATTGTACCTGCAGTTAATTTAAATGTATTCCTATGATTCTCTTGCCTTTTAGCACCTGGTAGCTTACATCACAAATGTAATGGCACGCTGGGATGTGTTTTCTCATGAAATGTCAGGACTAAATATGGTGCTGCAGGGGCCAGTTAGCTGAAACATAATGACACTCCCTCCTAACAATTTTTCCTTTTCTCTGAAGGGAGCCTTAGCTTTTCCCCTCACCTTCAGTGACAACTTAACTAAGGCTCAAGAGATTTTAAACAGGAAAACCTTTCCCGGACGAGGTCTACCTTTATCAAAATTGGGCAAGAGGCTCTTGGATCTACAAAGGTTGCAGGTTCCATAAAAAGCTGAGTTTGACCTTTGAGGGTTGGGAGAGGGAGACACCTGAAAAGAGGAGGAAGAAAATAGTGTTGCTTTTCTTCAGCTATGCCTGACTGGGAGAGAGAGAAGACAAGGACATGGAGGACAGACCAATTGATCTCTGGAATCTCCAAGAAGCCTTACAGGAGGGAAGGGGAGGAGAGGGAAAGACAGAAAGCCACAGGAGGGAAGAAGTAGTATGCAAAGTTTGACATCGAAAGAGAAGGGAGAAAGGCAGGCAAAGAGAGGACGCAGGGAAAACTAAAGAGGCACAAGGTTTTCAAAAAGAGGCTGCATAGCCATTTGTCTTGGATGGGTTAGACACAACAAATCCTGCATCTTGGCAAGGGGTTAGTTTAGATGACCCATTTGGTCCCTTCTAGCCCTATGATTCAAAGTGAGGTGGTAGAGAAAGGAGAAAGAAAGGAACAGAAATCAGGGTGGATGGGGGGGGGAAGACTGAGCTAGAAAGAAGGAAAAGGCAATAATTTAATATGCTATAAATACCTTAGTGGCCCAGTCACCTGCAGAGAAAAAAGAAGTGGGAGAAAGATGCCCCAGAAATGTGTAAATGTATTCGCCCATCAAAAATATGCGCACTGGAAACATAGTGGTAATCCGGGACATGGTTTCCAAGAGGGCAAATGCTCTATATAAGGATGAGTCAATGTTTACCTAAATACTGTAAAAACTCCTTGTTTAGAACTCATGGAGATCCAGCCTACAGCAGATTCCTTTTCATCATCACAATCAGCTTGCATGTGAAAATTTCTGTAATCTTTAACAGCATAAAGGCAGTGGCAACTGATGACATCAGCAGAAGCAGGCAGACAGATGGCGAAAGTGTAAAGATGAGTGGGTAACAGGAAAGTAGTCTAGCATTGCAGGAGAGAAAACTTACAATAAAGGAAATAAATCAGAAGCGTATAGGACGACACACAGAGCTGACTCCAGGATGAGTAAGTACAATCGCTGTTGCTGTATACCATGTCTAAAAGCGCAGTGCACACAGTAGTAATTCTGCTGCACGTTTACACACCTGTCCATTCTGAAGTTATATTCTAACTGGAGCACATACTGGAAATGCAGAAACATAGTAAAATAAACAGTGATCACACTTCTGCTCAGAGACAAACTGGTAAAATAAATGAAGTTGTAACCAACACAGCATCCACACGCTGAGTAAGGCATAACTGAACAAACACAAAAACACATCCCCATGCTTACAAGCACCAATATATGGTATACTGGCTGAAATTCACCCTTCCCTATGCAAAGTCAGAGTAGTCAGGCTCTGTACAAGGAACTAGGTGTGAGGAAAGATGGACTTAAAATCCCCAAGCCACATTAGGTAAAACAGCTGCAATAAGGCCCTTCAACCTAGATTACACGCTATGCAGGGAATTTTGGGGAACGTATCTGAATGTTCTCCCGATTCCCCTAGCAAACCCTTGACAGCAGTTTATCAGTTTTATACTTCTGTCACCATTCTGCCCAACAGTATCTAACCTCCTTATGCCCAGGAACCCTGCACCTGCTACGGCCTAACACATGCAAAGTGGAAAAAGTATATTTTAAAGCGTCTTTGGGCAGCTTTTATCTTTTTTAAGCTGCTTTTGGAGGAGAGCAAACTGATCACACTTCCTTTGTGGAAAGTCACACCCACTTTTCAACCACATGCCCAAAAGGTAAAAAAGCAACATGCCAGGAGATAGGGCTTTTGGAGTGTAATTTACACAATTTGGGCCTGATTCGCTCTTACTGTCACTAGAGTAACTACATTGATTTCAGTGTGCCTACCCCTGGTTTACACTACTGTGAGTGGCGAATCAGGCACTTCAGATGTCAGTTACACTATTTTGTAAAATACATGCCCAGATTTGGACCCTTAGATCAGATTCCACCAAAGGATGAGTAACACCTACTGTATCCTGAGATGTGGATGGAAAAGTAGATAAACTTCAGGGGCCCAGTTAAGTACTTTTTATAATTATTATAATGTTCTGTAAATAGCAAACAAGTATATGAATCAAAATAATCTGTAAACTATAAATTTTTACTGTTTATGCTAATAGTTATTTTTTATTCCGTAACTGAAATTCTAGACATTTTTGCTTAAATAGTAAGAAAAGGTTAAAGCCTATTTCTGATCTCATTTGGGGTCAGTGTCAATAAGGAGTAACTATCTATGAAGTCAATGGAATTACCCCAGTGTATGTGAAATCAGAATCTTCCCCTCTCCATGAGTCAGTAAGCAACTACAAAATCTGTCTCAGTTAAGACAGTTCACCAAAACCTGTGTCTAACCGGCCCCCTCCCACCTCCCCATACACCACAGAATGTGTTGCTCTACTCTGCACACTTGCACAGTAAGGCAGGCCATTAAACAAACGTGGATTGAACAACAAAAATATGATGATTCAGGTTCTTCAGGAAATCATCATTTCCTAGAGCTGAAAAACATTTTAAAACTACTCACCCAGCAGGAAATCAGAGTAACAGCCGTGTTAGTCTGTATTCGTAAAAAGAAAAGGAGTACTTGTGGCACCTTAGAAACTAACCAATTTATTTGAGCATAAGCTTTCGTGAGCTACAGCTCCTTCATCGGATGCATACTGTGGAAAGTGTACAAGATCTTTTTATACACATAAAGCATGAAAAAATACCTCCTCCCACCCCACTCTCCTGCTGGTAACAGCTTATCTAAAGTGACCACTCTCCTTACAATGTGTATGATAATCAAGGTGGGCCATTTCCAGCACAAATCCAGGGTTTAACAAGAACGTCTGGGGGGGGGGGGGGGGGAGGTAGGAAAAAACAAAGGGAAATAGGTTACCTTGCATAATGACTTAGCCACTCCCAGTCTCTATTCAAGCCTAAGTTAATTGTACCCAATTTGCAAATGAATTCCAATTCAACAGTTTCTCGCTGGAGTCTGGATTTGAAGTTTTTTTGTTGTAATATAGCAACTTTCATATCTGTAATCGCGTGACCAGAGAGATTGAAGTGTTCTCCGACTGGTTTATGAATGTTATAATTCTTGACATCTGATTTGTGTCCATTTATTCTTTTACGTAGAGACTGTCCAGTTTGACCAATGTACATGGCAGAGGGCCATTGCTGGCACGTGATGGCATATATCACATTGGTGGATGTGCAGGTGAACGAGCCTCTGATAGTGTGGCTGATGTTATTAGGCCCTGTGATGGTGTCCCCTGCATAGATGTGTGGGCACAGTTGGCAACGGGCTTTGTTGCAAGGATAGGTTCCTGGGTTAGTGGTTCTGTTGTGTGGTATGTGGTTGCTGTTGAGTATTTGCTTCAGGTTGTGGGGCTGTCTGTCTCCCAAAATTTGGCCTGTCTCCCAAAATTTGTGAGAGTGTTGGGTCATCCTTCAGGATAGGTTGTAGATCCTTAATAATGCGTTGGAGGGGTTTTAGTTGGGGGCTGAAGGTGACGGCTAGTGGCGTTCTGTTATTTTCTTTGTTAGGCCTGTCCTGTAGTAGGTGACTTCTGGGAACTCTTCTGGCTCTATCAATCTGTTTCTTCACTTCCGCAGGTGGGTATTGTAGTTGTAAGAATGCTTGATAGAGATCTTGTAGGTGTTTGTCTCTGTCTGAGGGGTTGGAGCAAATGCGGTTGTATCGCAGAGCTTGGCTGTAGACGATGGATCGTGTGGTGTGGTCAGGGTGAAAGCTGGAGGCATGTAGGTAGGAATAGCGGTCAGTAGGTTTCCGGTATAGGGTGGTGTTTATGTGACCATCGTTTATTAGCACTGTAGTGTCCAGGAAGTGGATCTCTTGTGTGGACTGGACCAGGCTGAGGTTGATGGTGGGATGGAAATTGTTGAAATCATGGTGGAATTCCTCAAGGGCTTCTTTTCCATGGGTCCAGATGATGAAGATGTCATCAATATAGTGCAAGTAGAGTAGGGGCGTTAGGGGATGAGAGCTGAGGAAGCGTTGTTCTAAGTCAGCCATAAAAATGTTGGCATACCGTGGGGCCATGCGGGTACCCATAGCAGTGCCACTGATCTGAAGGTATACATTGTCCCCAAATGTAAAATAGTTATGGGTAAGGACAAAGTCACAAAGTTCAGCCTCCAGGTTAGCCGTGACATTATCGGGGATAGTGTTCTTGACGGCTTGTAGTCCATCTTTGGATCAGAGGGTAATGGCTTGTAGAAAGTGGTGTTGGAGAGCTGCCGAGCAGCCTCTTGTTCATATTCCGACCTATTCATGATGACAACAGCACCTCCTTTGTCAGCCTTTTTGATTATGACGTCAGAGTTGTTTCTGAGGCTGTAGATGGCATTGTATTCCGAACGGCTGAGGTTATGGGGCAAGTGATGCTGCTTTTCCACAATTTCAGCCCTTACACGTCGGCGGAAGCACTCTATGTAGAAGTCTAGTCTGCTGTTTCGACCTTCAGGAGGAGTCCACCAAGAATTCTTCTTTTTGTACTGTTGGTAGGGAGGTCTCTGTGGATTAGTATGTTGTTCAGAGGTATGTTGGAAATATTCCTTGAGTCGGAGACGTCGAAAATAGGATTCTAGGTAACCACAGAACTTATCATGTTCGTGGGGGTGGAGGTGCAGAAGAAGAGGCCCCGAGATAGGACAGCTGCTTCTGCTGGGCTGAGAGTATAGTTGGATAGGTTAACAATATTGCAACATACCTCTGAACAACATACTAATCCACAGAGACCTCCCTACCAACACTACAAAAAGAAGGATTCTAGGTGGACTCCTCCTGAAGGCCGAGACAGCAGACTGGACTTCTACATAGAGTGCTTCCGCCGACTTGCACGGGCTGAAATTGTGGAAAAGCAGCATCACTTGCCCCATAACCTCAGCCGTGCGGAACACAATGCCATCCACAGCCTCAGAAACAACTCTGACATTATAATCAAAAAGGCTGACAAAGGAGGTGCTGATGTCATCATGAATAGGTCGGAATATGAACAAGAGGCTGCTCGGCAGCTCTCCAACACCACTTTCTACAAGCCATTACCCTCTGATCCCACTGAGAGTTACCAAAAGAAACTACAGCATTTGCTCAAGAAACTCCCTGAAAAAGCACAAGATCAAATCCGCACCAAACAGACACACCCCTGGAACCCCGACCTGGGATATTCTATCTACTACCCAAGATCCATAAACCTGGAAATCCTGGGCGCCCCATCATCTCAGGCATTGGCACCCTGACAGCAGGATTGTCTGGCTATGTAGACTCCATCCTCAGGCCCTACACTACCAGCACTCCTTGCTATCTTCGAGACACCACTGACTTTCTGAGGAAACTACAATCCATCAGTGATCTTCCAGAAACCATCCTGGCCACTATGGATGTAGAAGCCCTCTACACCAACATTCCACACAAAGATGGACTACAAGCCATCAAGAACACTATCCCCGATAATGTCACGGCTAACCTGGAGGCTGAACTTTGTGACTTTGTCCTTACCCATAACTATTTTACATTTGGGGACAATGTATACCTTCAGATCAGCGGCACTGCTATGGGTACCCGCATGGCCCCACGGTATGCCAACATTTTTATGGCTGACTTAGAACAACGCTTCCTCAGCTCTCATCCCCTAACGCCCCTACTCTACTTGCACTATATTGATGACATCTTCATCATCTGGACCCATGGAAAAGAAGCCCTTGAGGAATTCCACCATGATTTCAACAATTTCCATCCCACCATCAACCTCAGCCTGGTCCAGTCCACACAAGAGATCCACTTCCTGGACACTACAGTGCTAATAAACGATGGTCACATAAACACCACCCTATACCGGAAACCTACTGACCGCTATTCCTACCTACATGCCTCCAGCTTTCACCCTGACCACACCACACGATCCATCGTCTACAGCCAAGCTCTGCGATACAACCGCATTTGCTCCAACCCCTCAGACAGAGACAAACACCTACAAGATCTCTATCAAGCATTCTTACAACTACAATACCCACCTGCGGAAGTGAAGAAACAGATTGATAGAGCCAGAAGAGTTCCCAGAAGTCACCTACTACAGGACAGGCCTAACAAAGAAAATAACAGAACGCCGTCACCTTCAGCCCCCAACTAAAACCCCTCCAACGCATTATTAAGGATCTACAACCTATCCTGAAGGATGACCCAACACTCTCACAAATTTTGGGAGACAGGCCAGTCCTTGCCTACAGACAGCCCCACAACCTGAAGCAAATACTCAACAGCAACCACATACCACACAACAGAACCACTAACCCAGGAACCTATCCTTGCAACAAAGCCCGTTGCCAACTGTGCCCACACATCTATGCAGGGGACACCATCACAGGGCCTAATAACATCAGCCACACTATCAGAGGCTCGTTCACCTGCACATCCACCAATGTGATATATGCCATCACGTGCCAGCAATGCCCCTCTGCCATGTACATTGGTCAAACTGGACAGTCTCTACGTAAAAGAATAAATGGACACAAATCAGATGTCAAGAATTATAACATTCATAAACCAGTCGGAGAACACTTCAATCTCTCTGGTCACGCGATTACAGATATGAAAGTTGCTATATTACAACAAAAAAACTTCAAATCCAGACTCCAGCGAGAAACTGTTGAATTGGAATTCATTTGCAAATTGGATACAATTAACTTAGGCTTGAATAGAGACTGGAATTGGCCAAGTCATTATGCAAGGTAACCTATTTCCCCTTGTTTTTCCTTACCCCCTCCCCCAGACGTTCTTGTAAACCGTGGATTTGTGCTGGAAATGTCCCATCTTGGTTATCATACACATTGTAAGGAGAGTGGTCACTTTAGATAAGCTATTACCAGCAGAAGAGTGGGTTTGTGGGGGGGAGGGTAAGGGGAGGGTGAGAAAACCTGGATTTGTGCTGGAAATGGCCCAACTTGATTATCATACACATTGTAAGGAGAGTGATCACTTTAGATAAGCTATTACCAGCAGGAGAGTGGGGTGGGAGGAGGTATTGTTTCATGGTCTCTGTGTATATAATGTCTTCTGCAGTTTCCACAGTATGCATCCGATGAAGTGAGCTGTAGCTCACGAAAGCTTATGCTCAAATAAATTGGTTAGTCTCTAAGGTGCCACAAGTATTCCTTTTCTTCCAGCAGGAAATGGAGCTATCACAGTGGCCAGTAGATCCAAAGGCTAGGGAGTGGGGTTTGTACGGAGGTGTTAAACCTTGGGAAATATTCCCCCTTTCTTTGCTAACAAGGTTGAATTTACATTGAATCTCTGGCCTGCAGTACTAAAGACACAACAGGGCCAGGCCCCATGCATTCTGAGACTCTAAGGTTGAGTGTAAACTGATGTGTGGTCTTCCTGATTCTGCAGCCATCCTGAAATAGCTCAGAGAGGTGGGAAATGCCTCCATTCATTTCAATGGGACATTAACTCTGAAAGCTAGACATGATAATGTAAATGTTAAGAATGTTAACTATTTCATCGCTGACCGTTTTAGTAGAAACATCCAGCTAACGGGCTTATCCCACAACTCCAAACTACCTCCTATGCCTTCACAGAGCCAGAAGTATCAATTGTTCCCTACCCCACTGTCCATATCACCACCTGTCCTCCAAGGAACTTCCATGATGCAATTATGTGTTGATATGAAAATCTGTGGCACGGCAAAAACTGAAAATGTGGCATCAAAGTAAAATCAACTGTACTAAATATCAAAATAAATTACAGGGGGATACTGGGTTGATTGTATTATTCATATTTAATTTATTAAAAACTTCCATTTTAAAATGTTAATGAAACTTCTGTAGAATTTCCAGACTGCGGCACTGGTGTGCTAAAGAAGCTTACTGCAGCGTTTAGGCCCAGTCTGCTAGGAGTCCAAGGCCTTGGACCAGGATCAGGTACAGTACAAGGTACATAGTCTATACTCTTAGATTGGTTTTTCAGTCTCCTGGTTTTGCTCATTACTTTCAACTTTGCTCATCTCTGGAGCACTAACTAAGCTTCTGAGAGAGGAAGGATGGTCTGTAGCTCAGGCACTGCAAAAGGACTCTGCAGACGTAATTACAGTTCCTGCTGTGCCACAGACTTCTTGCGTCACCTTGGGCAACTCATTTAGGGCCAGATTTTCAAACATATTTAGACTCCTAAATGTGCAGATAGGTGCCTAGTGGGATTTCCAAAGGCTCCTAAGGAGGAAATCAAAGAGAATTAGACACCTAATTCTGCTTAAAGAAAAGGAGTACTTGTGGCACCTTAGAGACTAACGAATTTATTTGAGCATGAGCTTTCGTGAGCTACAGCTCACTTCATCAGATGCATACCGTGGAAACTGCAGCAGACTTTATATATACACAGAGAATATGAAACAATACCTCCTCCCACCCCACTGTCCTGCTGGTATTAGCTTATCTAAAAGCCATTTCCAGCACAAATCCAGGTTTTCTCACCCTCCACCCCCCCACACAAATTCACTCTCCTGCTGGTGATAGCCCATCCAAAGTGACAACTCTTTACACAATGTGCATGATAATGAAGTTAGGCCATTTCCTGCACAAATCCAGGTTCTCTCACTCCCTCACCCCCCTCCAAAAACCCACCCCCATACACACAAAAACTCACTCTCCTGCTGGTAATAGCTCATCCAAACTGGCCACTCTCCAAGTTTAAATCCAAGTTAAACCAGAACATCGGGGGGGGGGGGGGTAGGAAAAAACAAGAGGAAATAGACTACCTTGCATAATGACTTAGCCACTCCCAGTCTCACTTTGGATGGACTATCACCAGCAGGAGAGTGAATTTGTGTGGGGGGGTGGAGGGTGAGAAAACCTGGATTTGTGCTGGAAATGGCTTTTAGATAAGCTAATACCAGCAGGACAGTGGGGTGGGAGGAGGTATTGTTTCATATTCTCTGTGTATATATAAAGTCTGCTGCAGTTTCCACGGTATGCATCTGATGAAGTGAGCTGTAGCTCACGAAAGCTCATGCTCAAATAAATTCGTTAGTCTCTAAGGTGCCACAAGTACTCCTTTTCTTTTTGCGAATACAGACTAACACGGCTGTTACTCTGAAACCTGTAATTCTGCTTAGGCACTTTTGACAATCCCACTAAGCCCTTTCTGCATCTTTAGGATCCTAAACCCCTTTGAAAATCTGGCCCTTACTCTCTACAAGTCTCAGTTCCCCATTTGTGAAAACAGGGATAATGATCCCTTGTGTATTTAGAATTTAAGCCCTTTGGGGCAGGGCTGCTCTCCCACCAGGTGTTTGCACAGCACATGGAACAATGGAGCTCCAAGGCTGGTTGATAACTGTAACACAAATAAATAGTAATAATACTGACTGGCAAAGGGAGCTGTCTTTCTAAAGGGTCTGTCCCATTAATATGAAACTCCATTTAGGAAGGCATGTTAGATGCCGGTGGAAGAAAGAAAATGGGAGGTCAGGGAGAAAAAGAAAAGGAGCCCTGGGAGCAAAGGGGGTAGAAAGGCAGTGAAAATGGAGATTACACCAGAGAAAACACAGTGAGGGAAAAGTTCACAGGTAAAGAAAAAAAAAAAAGGAGGGAGAGATTATGGCAAAGAGGCTAAGAAACTAGGTACCATGCATAAGGGAACTGAAAAGAAACAGAAGTAAAATAAGATTTAGAGTGGACGACAGAAAGTGGACTGAAAAGAAAGGAAGAAAAGAAATTCCATTGGGCCTGATACCAGGACTCTGATGAGCTTTTACACAATATGTAAAACCAACCCCTCACCCCCAGCAAGGATTTCCATTGTCAGCAAAATTGTTTCCAGAGCTGAGACTGCAATGCCAATTCAGGTCTGTGAGTGAATAAGTCAAGATGCTCTGTGAGACAGGTAGATCAGACTCAACCCATCAAAGGCACAGAAGTAAATCCGAGAGCCAGGAATGAGCAGTTGGGCCCCAGTTGGCTGCTGCTGTACAGAAACTGAAGCGTAAGTAGCCAAAAAAAGACATGTTTAAGATATAACTCAACAAAAATAAGAAACAGATCTTTTGACAGCAGACATGTTAACAAATCAAATTCAGGGAATGAGAAACAGCCATGCTTTAGGTGGTACATTATCCATAAAAATGCAACTTGCTTTAGGAGGTACATGTACTGTAAGTGCATTTGTAGAGGTTTGATATGCTAACTTACAGAAGAGGCTGACATTCCATCTATTTCAGTTTGCAAATTTGACTTACTCCTGTGAACACTCTCATACCGAGCTTTTTATTAATATCTAGCACACAGTAACATGCATATATTCAGATTCTTTACCAAAGGGCACCCTTATTCACAGTGAGGACAAGGCGTATTATAGTCCTCAAGCAGTCTCATTAATTTTAGTGGGACTGCTGAAGGGCTAATGCATCACTTTTGGGCCAGATTGTGAAACCCTCACTCATGCTGAGTACGAATACCTTATACCACAAGTAGCCCCACTGACATCAGTAAGACTACTTATGGTGTAACGTATTAGCTACTGAGAGTGGGAATATCACAATATCTAGATTCAGTAACAAAATACATTCTAAGGCAAATCAAAATGCTCTGGGTGGGACTTTCAAAGGAACCTAAGTGATTTAGGAATACAAATCCCATTCAAAGGTAATGGTGCTCCAAATTCACTTAGACGGTTTTGAACATCTCCCCTTGAATCACAAGAGAATAATGATAGCAGCCCTAGTTTTGTGTTTCTTAGAGTCTTGTCTTTATTTAAATGCACCTAAACTCCTGAACTAATCAGTTCAAAAGTTATGTAAGTGTTCTCTCCTGGTTAACAGGACTGAAATCAACTCTCACTTTACGGGATGTAAATCATTTTATTGATTACCACCCATCTTTGTTGGGATTCTTCCTGTTTCCTTATATTAGAAGATATTTAGAAATAACAGTAAGCTAATACAACACTCTTTGTCATCTCAAAGACCTTTATCAATGAAGGTGTGTGCCGCTGCCTCTCTTTTACAGATGGGGTAATTGAAACAGGGAGAAGCTCAGCTGTGCACAAGACAGAGCTTTCCCCAGGGGCTGGTGTGGGGCTGGGGAATGAACAGCAAGCTCATGAAGAGTTATGGAAACCAGAAAGGCAATTTGATATTGGATTTAGAATAGAGATGAGTGAATAATTTATTCAACCAATGTCTTTTTCTGTTTGGGAAATATTTGCAAACAGGTCACAAATCATCTGATGTATTTGTTCTATTTTATTTCATTGCCCTGGTATCTCAGCATTGTTTGAAATGATTTCTTCACAATTTTCCCCCCAAATGAATTTTTTGCAACCATTCATTGGGAGTATTTGTTTTTCAAACTCCAAAATCCAGGACATTTTATTTAATTATGTAATTTGCATGGCGTAGTTTTTGAATAGGTGGCTTATGTGACTAACCAACACAGCACAAATTTTAAACATTACAGTCAAATATACAACAGGATATTTGTTTTCAGATACTCAGTATGTGAGCATTCGATCCTAAACATTGATTCTCATGTGTTTTCAGATAGGAATGAATATTCACAGAAAACTGTTTCTGCTATTTGCTCGGCTCTAATTCAGTGACAGTGAAAAATTTCATAGGAAAATGCTCTCCTGTAGTTACATTATTGCTTAGACAAAGTTTAAAAATCTAGAATGTCGCCTAAATGGAATTAATTTAAACAATCAAACAACTAAATAGTTTTACTAGGAAAACCACCAAGATGTGTGCACACCTGACTAACCACTTCATTTTATAAATGTAACCCCTTTTGTGCTTCCTTCACCTCATTCCACCCCAGTGTTACTCGCACTCACTGTGTCATCTAAAATTCGATTGTAAGCTCCTCTGAGTAGGAACCATGGATTCAGTTTTTTCTGTCAACTGCCCAGGACACTTGGGTATTGTATAAACTGCATAAGTAAATGCATTTTGCCTGCTTTCAAAAACCTGTGTGTTCAGAGCTAGGCAGGGGACCACTGGCTTTGCAGTCCATGTGATTTTGAGTTCTGTCAGAAGCAACACTGTGCTACAAGCACATCCGTACTGGTAGCATGCCCCCTCTTGTGGAGGAGAGGAAAGACAAAGGATCCTCAAGTGCACCTCCAACCCCTGTGTCTGAGGGACAAGGTGAGGAGTCCCTTACCCGGGAGTCCAAGCTCCAGGCGGTGCAAAAGCAGGGAACCTCCCACCTGCTGAGCTCAATTTCCAGGTATTGGCAAGAATAAAGGAAACTCAATTCGAAACACACTCTCAAAAAGTCAGCCTCCCAACGTGACCTCCTAGGCCTCATCTCTCCTACATCAATTACATTTAGTTGTCTTTTGGGTGATGCACCTCGGTTGCCTCCAAATCTCACCAGTTCTCTAAACAACATCTTTTACCTATCAAGGTACTTGTATGGTCCCTACCACCAAATTACAGTATCTGGAGTGCCTAAGGACAATCACATTCCCAGTTTGGCAAATGGGTAGCAAAGAGGCCCAACTGCCTCCTTCATCCACAGGATTATTTGCAATAGGGCCTGCCCTCTCAGATCCAACCCCGACGGTGGGGTTTCTCAGAGCCCATGGGAAACCGCATCAAATGGAGGCAGGGCTATTGTTTGCATCTCCCCACAAGGAAGCACTTTATCCATAAAAATGCATCTTGCTACCAAGTGTACTTTATGAAGATACTCTGGCTGATGTCAGTTAATAATTGTTTACTATTTGGCAATCAATCAATGCCAATTGGCTAGCAAATATTCCACTTGGTACAACAACAGTTTTAATATTTAGAATTACATAACTATTTCACTGGTCTAGACAACTTTTGATAGATCACAAGAAGCAAGTATTATGACTTCATACCAGCATCAGTCTTTCTTGCATTAACTTATGTCTTTTTCCATTCATTGGCTTTACAGGGTGTTTATGTATTACATAGGAAAGAACTTTAAACTTACTACAGTTAATCAATCACCAATGTTGTACTCCATTACAATTAGAAAACCTAAAACCTGTGCATTGAAAAATTAGCCAACCAGTATGGGAAAAAAACAATTAAAATCTAACTTTGATAGCCTCCAGATTCCTAACACACACAGTATATCCCTGTTTGCACTTCCAGTAGACACACAATGGAGAATAAAGAATCCATTTGTCTGACATAAAAAGGTTAAGATCCCAGCATAATTTCCTAATTTTACATTTTGTACTTCATTGTACAGCTGAGAGAGAAATCAGCTGAATTTCCCTCATGCTTGACCATATGATCAAGAGACAGATATCGTGGCTACATTTTTATTAGGAAAACCTTTTGAAGTCATATTTCAATTAAGACTTTTGGGGATTTTAATGTGGTTTCCTTTTTATGTGGGATACAGTACATGCTTAAAGAGGTTTCTTTTTCAAAGTTTTTTTTAGGTTCATTTTTCATCTCTGCTTCACAAAATTCTTGTTACTTAAAAACAAAACAAACAAAAAAACCACCCTCTGCTCAGCCTACTTACTGGATCCTCACATGCTTCAAATGATGTTCATCATAAGTCTGATCCTGTGAGGTCCCGAAGTTAATGATCATTTAGCCAGAATCAGAGAGCATAGGTTAGGGTCTAAAAGGCTAGTAATGTAGGGGAGGGGTTCATATAATATCTATGTGGATAGATTAACATAAAAATTTGTAAGTGGGGTTCACTATTATAAAGGTTACAAGCTTTTGCTACTGCTTTAAAAGTAAAAGGAAGTTACTTTGCATTGGGTTCACTTTATTTTTTCATAGAGCAATTTCACTATATCCTGAATTGTACACAGTCATCTAGTAAGGGATCGGACGTGCCTTTTAGGCACAGCCTCATGTTGGGGGCACTGAGGAAACACACTACCCTAGCATACTCTCCAGGTCAGGCACAATGCTGACTGAAGTGCCTGCCAGTGCAGTTTCTGACCCATCCTTGAAGAGCATGCAGCTCTCCTCTGCACACACAAAGCTCTGCTGAATGGTACAGAATCATAGAATATCAGGGTTGGAAGGGACCTCAGGAGGTCATCTAGTCCAACCCCCTGCTCAAAGCAGGACCAATCCCCAACTAAATCATCCCAGCCAGGGCTTTGTCAAGCCTGACCTTAAAAACTTCTAAGGAAGGAGATTCCACCACCTCCCTAGGTAACGCATTCCAGTGTTTCACCACCCTCCTAGTGAAAAAGTTTTTCCTAATATCCAACCTAAACCTCCCCCACTGCAACTTGAGACCATTACTCCTCGTTCTGTCATCTGCTACCATTGAGAACAGTCTAGATCCATCCTCTTTGGAACCCCCTTTCAGGTAGCTGAAAGCAGCTATCAAATCCCCCCTCATTCTTCTCTTCCGTAGACTAAACAATCCCAGTTCCCTCAGCCTCTCCTCATAAGTCATGTGTTCCAGTCCCCTAATCATTTTTGTTGTGCTCCGCTGGATGTTTTCCAATTTTTCCACATCCTTCTTGTAGTGTGGGGCCCAAAACTGGACACAGTACTCCAGATGAGGCCTCGCCAATGTCGAAGAGAGGGGAGAAGGGCAGGATTACAGCTCAGCCCCTTCAAAGTGGATGAGGCTAACCCCACAAGTGCTATCTGTTGGCCTGATATGAAGCCCACTGAAGTCAACAGGAACATTTCCATTGACTTCAATGGGCTTTTGATCAGGCCCCTAGGGCAATCCTTTCATTTAGAGGGGTACAAAGTGCAAGGAGCACATTATACTTGGCTGCTGTTTGATATGCAAGGTGGGAAAGCTCTAATTTAAAGTCTATAATGTAAATAATAGCTTCTGTTCAGAGAGGAGGCATTAATAGTCCAAACCTCAAGCGTGAAACAGCTAAGATTTCCTGGAACCTCAGGTTCTAAAACCCAGAAACATCAATTTACCCCTTCTTCCAACTGAAGTAGAAAGTGAATTCTGTGCAGAGGAGACCTGAAAAATTGAAATCCTGCCTGCTATGTGTGGACACTGATGAGCCGATGGCAGTTGGCTGGGTTGTCCTAGTGTCCTTGGACAAAATGTCATGTCTTCTCCCACAGTAGCACATATCCTATGTATTGACTAACCCCCACCACCAGGAATGGCTGTATATTTAAATATTTGGTTGAAAACAGCTTGTCCTTGAGCCAAACTTTACAAAGTTTAAGAAGGTGCATGTTCAGATCTGGGGTATCAGTTAGGTCAATAAAAGCAAAAGGAATGGGGGTGACTAAAATTCCTCTTTCAAAATTTGAGGAATGATGAAAAATATAAGTACGCTGAAGATGTGCAAACAATGCAGTCACAAGTTCCCTCTCTTCTTATCTTTCTTAGTAACTTTCCCCTGCTCCCTGAGTAATGCCTATGGTTTCTATGTGCTCATGGGTTACAGTGGAAGACAAGGTAAGAAAAAAAATCAAATCACTTTCCGGAATGAGTTTCAGGTTCAGAATTCTGTCATCCAGTCTGAGTGCAATAGTCAACGTAATTATGTAACCATTTTAAAATATCCCTGTGACATATGAGGTAATGCAGTTTTATGCACTGGCTTGTTTGGAAACAGTCAGGCTGAGTTCCATCATCAGCAGGACATTAAGAGCCAACATTGATTCCTCTTCATTTTCGCAGCAAATACAGAAGTTTTCAGAAGACCAGACAGAATGATGTCACACCAAGACAAACAATCCTCTGAAGTGAAAGTCACCTTCAGCGCTGGACTATCGCTAACAGAAACATGAGTTGTTTGATTCTGCTTAGGTCTGAGTCTCACCAGGATATAAGGTTTGTGAACAGAACACTGATAAAATCCTATAGATATAACTATTTCATACTCAACGAAAAGTGGCTAAGTTCACGTGTCAGAGAATGATCTCCTGCAGTGTATTATGGATGAAAGGCTCTCCATAGTTAAAGCGGAAGCAGGTTGCCATTACAAGCTTGATTTTCCCTTAAGCTGCCCCCAGCCCCGCCACTGACTTTGTGAAAAATAATCCACTTCATTGGTATGCATCCGATGAAGTGAGCTGTAGCTCACGAAAGCTTATGCTCAAATAAATTTGTTAGTCTCTAAGGTGCCACAAGTCCTCCTGTTTTTTTTTGCAGATACAGACTAACATGGCTGCTACTCTGAAAAAAATAATCCAGACACTCTGAAAAGCAAAGTCTCCCATTTGTATGCAGGCAAAACATTTATTCTGGGTTTTTTTTTAAAATATGAATCAATAATGTGGAGAAATGCTGCCCCTATCTCCACTCTGCCCCCAGTCACTAGAGGTACACAACCTAGCTCCAGTACAGTTCCTCTGGGCTGGTGTAGGGCAGGATGCACAATACCTAGGGATGCTGAAAAGCTGTGCACCATGAAGGCTCCCTTCTGCCCCAGGATGCGAATGTCCGGGGGTAAGGAAGGGGAGGACCTGAAGGATAATATAGGACTATATGGATCCACAGGCCAAACAGCTCCTCAAAGAGGAGATGCACCTGCCACAGGGAGAAACTCATGTTTTGTTGTCCACTGCCATTCCTCAGTATCTTTTAGCACTACTGCTTCCAGGCTGGCTCCAGGTTTCTTCCTAGTCCTTTGGAATATGTCTCCCTAAAGTATTCAGTTTATATTATTTCCCACCCATTTTTCTAGACTAAGATTTTTTTCTGTATTATTTCTCTCTTCTCTGACATTCATAGTACCTATCAAATTAGAATAAAAATAATCTGACTGTGTATACCCTGTTTAACCCACCTCTCAGATCATAATGAAGATGAGACCCCACCCAAGAAAAACCCCACCAGTCTTTGTGACATGCCAGAAAACATTTCCACTTAATTTACAGACTTTCTGCCAGCTTTCAGATCATGTGATGATGTTCATAGCCACATTCATCTGAATTAAATTTTTCAAATACAATTTTACTAGACTGTGAGAAATGCTTTTTTTTTTTCGGTTTCCAGGACCCTTTTTGTTTGTATAGTTTAGGTTTGTTTTTAAATTCCAATCTATGAACAGCCCCTTGTGATGTCACATAGGCCACTTCTTGCTCTTCACATTCTTCATTTTCATGGTATTTGTACTCTGTAGTACCTTAAAAAGAAAAGGAGTACTTGTGGCACCTTAGAGACTAACCAGTTTTATATATATATTTTATGTATATTTTTATGTATATTTTTTAGGATTCTCCAGCCTTCTCCTACACATGTGGCTTTTAAAACTTTCTCCCATCACAGCTTACTGACTAGGGGCCCAATCCTTCTCCACTGACATGAACAGGAGGTTTGCCATTGATGTCAGTGGGAGGCTTGGGAACAAGATCAAATCTTAGGTTTCTTAATTTATTAAAATCTGCTTTCCTAAAATCAAGTATCCTTGTATTGTTGCAATCTGTTCAACCCATTCCTTACTCCGGCAAATTTGAGTAGCTCGTGGGTACTGGCTTCTCTATTATTCTCAAATCAGTGGCAGGATGCCACAGATCCACTCCAAACTCCTTTTAGAGTCAATGGAAAGACTTACGCTGACTTCAGCTGGAGATGGATCTTGCCTCAAATGGATATTAAAAGTGGTTGGTTACACTATGAAATAACAGCTAAATTTTCTAAGGGGGATTAGAACCTACTTTCCTTTTGAAGTGTAACAAGATATTTAGAAAAATTTTTAAAGCAATATTTTTTCCATTGTCCAACAGACAAAAAGGGCTTCAGCTCTCATATGTTAACCAGATTTGAGTTACTCACCTCTCTAAAGTCCATTAAAGAAGTGATTTTATTTATTATTTTGCCAGACAGCAAGAATGCAAGCTTTCCTGTGCTACTCCATCAATCACTTCGTTGCTGGATTGGAGAGGTGACTGCATCTAAAGGCCAAGAGGTGGTTTACTCTGCATGTTGCTCCAGCAACTTCAGTCCTGGGATTACCCAGCACAAAGACTGGTATCTGCTAATATGGATACACAGATTAGTGAAATATTGTTCATGAGGAACTGAGCTAAGATTTGGGCAAACTGGCGGGGGGGCAGAGGGAAAGAGCCATAGGTAAAGCTAAGGGCCCTTCTATTTGAGGCATTCAGCCAGTGTCCTTACTGTTCTAGTGACCCACCCATCTTCAGCACATATTTCCTCACAACCCTATTCCCACTCTACCTGTCAATTTTCAGTCAGTATTGAAATGTCGAGTCCCTCATCCGATGCCAGCCTTTATTGCCCACTTGTTACATTTTCAAACACACACGTGAGAGCTTTCTCCCCTGCTGTGCCTCATGCTTGGAAGGAGCTCCCTGTGAACATTAGCAAAGCTACTTCATTATCTTGCTTCAAATCCCTCCTGTAAAACTCTCCTCTGCTGTGACACCTATTAAAAACAAAGAAAAACTTGACCACAGTTAGACTGTTGGTGTGCTAAGGCCACCTCCGATTAGGGTGACCGGATGTCCTGATTTTATAGGGACAGTCCCGATTTTGGGGACTTTTTCTTATATAGGCTCCTATTACCCCCCACCCCCGTCCCAATTTTTCACACTTGTTGTCTGGTCACCCTACCTCCAATCATGCAGACAACATTGCCTTATTATTAGCTTGCAGTCCCTTGTCTGTCTGCATCTATCTGTTGTCTGTTCTCTTATACTTAGCAGGTTCCTGCCTCAATAGCTCACCATCTTTTTCTTGTGTCTTTGTAAAGCACCTAGCGCTATGGGCCCCTGGTTATTGACTGGGACTCCTTGGTGCCACAATAATACAAATAAAGTAATTAATAAAAGTTCTCATATAAAGCTTGATCCTGTAAACTGCTGAGTAATCCCAAATGGTAGCCAAGGGTGCTGACCGCTTTGTAGTCGGTGTTCAATACAATACAGATTTAGCCTCATATAAACAACAAGGAGTCCAGTGGCACCTTAAAGACTAAGATTTATTTGGGCATAAGCTTTCATGCGTAAAAAAACACCACTTCTTCAGATGCAACATCTGAAGAAGTGGTTTTTTACCCACAAAAACTTATGCCCAAGTAAATCTGTTAGTCTTTAGGGTGCCACCGGACTCCTTGTTGTTTTTGAGGATACAGACTAACACAGCTACCCCCTGAAACTTAGCCTCATATAGTGGGAGTTTTGCCATTGATTTCAGTGGCAGCAGGATAGGGGCTTATGTCCCTCCAAGTGCTGTGCAAACATTAACTAAGGAAGCCTCAGGCGTATTGTGAAGGTTAGATTTGTATTAATTATAGTAAAAACAGTATTAATTCTTTCAACGCTCTAGAAGAGCGACTGGCTTATAGCCCGTGAGAGATATAGGCCATGTTTACACTACAAATTTTGATTGATGCAAGTTACTTGTGCATTAAGCCACTGGAGTTAGTGTATCGCTCAAGCATGTGCGTACCCGGCTGCTTCCATCAGCGCTGTGCTTATTTACCAGGAGTGCTTGTGTCGATGCAAAGTACAAGGCACTAGTATGTCAGTAGGTACCCAGCATGCCATGCATCCACTCTCTGGTGCAATGCCTTTGGGAGATTTTTTGCAATGTATTGTGAGGTAGAAATGTGTCGTGCAGGGAACTCAGGGTCAAGTTCCGATCATCCAACTTTCTACATCCCACAATGTCATCCCCATCCCATAACTGTCATGCCTTTTATAAAATACCATTTGTTGCTGACCACCATCTCGGACAGAAACATGGAGCCCACACAGCTCTGCACTACTGTCATGAAGGTTGGAAGTGGCCAGCATGTTCTTACAGCCCCTGGAGGAAGGAGGGGGGCAGGGGGCTCTGTGTGCTGCCTTCGCCTGCAGGCACTGCCATTGCAGCTCCCATTGGCTGCAGTTCCCAGCCAATGGGAGCTGCTGAGTCGGTGCTCAGGGCGGGGGCAGTGCATAGAGACCCCCTGCCACCAAGGACATGCCAAGGACATGCTGGCCACTTCTAGGAGCTGCGCGGGGCCAGGGTAGGCAGGCAGCGGGGCCAGGGTAGGCAGGCAGCCTACCTTGGCCCCACTGCACTGTCAGACTTTTAGAGACCTAAAATCTCCCTGTTTGGCTTCAGTAGCCTCCAGGAGATAAAGCCCGATTCCAGGAGACTCCCGACCAAACCAGGAGAGTTGACAACCCTATGTAAGAGGAGCAGGGCTGTAGCTTGGCACCAATTGAGTGTTGGCCTTGTGGTTTGCCTGCCTCAGTTCCTTCACTTCCAAGCAGCACTGCTACGGATCCCTGTTGTGCCCTTTCACCTGAATGCCTTGTGCAATTTTTTGTAGATGTTCATGTTTCTAGGACTGGTCTATAGCTGTACCTGCACAACTTCTCTCCACAGGCTCACAAGATCCAATACCTCCCCTCTACTCCAGGCAGGGATGCAGCTAGAGCATGGAGCTGCAGTGGTCAGTTGGGGAGATGCACACAACAAAAGGAGCACTGCTAAGTGGGCTGGTTGAGCTGGGTGATCAGGAAGAGGCATCCCAAAGATATAGAGGTTTTAAAGGTGGATTGGTGGCTTCTGGTCTTCATGACCCCATGGCAGCAGAGCTCACAATTGTCACAACTACGCACTGTGGAACAGCTGCGGGAGGGCTGTTCGGTAATGCAGCATCTATACTGTGGCCAGTGCAGTGCCAGTGTGTTTGCCTTGGCTTAGATGTCATTTGGGGAAGTAGGGTGATGTTTTAACACTAATGGGGCACTTGTCAGCAGGAGACAAATTTGATTGCAGACACATGCATAAATCTGTTGACACAAGGCAATTTACGTCACCCTACCAGGGTAGTGTAGGCCAGGGCAAGAAATTACTCACTGGTATGACTAAAAGCTAGCAGTAGATGAAGAAAAAGTGCATACAAGCAAGAGATGAGGGATGCAATGTTAAAAAGATATGCATCTAACTTGTATTGTACAAGATTACAATTAGGAAGGCTGAAGCACAATCCTACGCCCAGGCAGACAGACATTGTACATCCACATAAACAGTTAAGTAATACTGTTAAGAAAAGTAGTGAATTAAGTAGCAAATTTACAGTCTTTGGCCCTTTTCCAAGTGCACTACTAGCAATGCAAATTCAAAAGCTAATATCTTGTTGGTGTGACAAGCTGCTGAAATCTTTTAAAAAGGGACTAAGTTTTTCAAAAAAGTTCATGCATATACAGTATCCACCCAGGATAGGCTCCACAGAAGTAAATGGGGCTTTATCTTCTACATCTGTTTTGCATTTTTGTCCAGTTCTGGGCAGGGCAGGTTGTAGCTACACTTCTGCTGTCTTTAAAATTTCTTAGCCACATGCAGTTTTACTCCCTTGCTTTTACAGAGGAAGTGGTCCTCTGAGATTAAGACCCCCATTCTCCTTCACTGTCCAAAATGTAGAATTCAAGGAAAAAATAAACAGACCTGGGTAGATAATTGCTTTTTTTGTTCCAAAATTAAAAATTCACTTAGGGTTGTACTGAACCTGGAAATTTTGAAAACAAAACAATCAGCTGAGTGAAGTTGACAAAAAAAAGTTCAATTTCAAGTCAAACTCTTTGGTTCAACCAAAACAAACTGCTTCATTTAAATTCTTGGTACTTTTCCCACATAAGAACCAAAGAAAATGAACGGCTAGATTCCTAAAATGCCCAGATGATGACATGCCCACCTTATATCTTTTAGCACAGTTTTAGGGCACTCACCTAGGTTCAGTTCTTCCCTGTGCCTGCTGTGAAGAGATTTGCACTTGGGTCTCCCAAGCTGCAGAAAAGAGAGCTCTCGCCACTGTGCTATGAAATATTCTGATCTGGGTCTCTCTCTTTCTCTCCTGTTGAAGCGGTTTCACTTTGTGGTGGTGGTGTCATGTTGATGTTGGTATACAAGGATTCAGCAAACACCTATATGCAAGGTCAGACCAATGCTAGAATCATGACCATGGTTACATGTAGGACAGACGAGACGGTCCATGACTACTGCAGGCTGTTGTATTCTTGCTTTGTGATGTTCTTGTCTTTCCCACAAACTGAAAATGAGCTTTGCTTCAAAGTGGTTAACAGCAACATGACAAGTCCGCCACCACCTTGCTCTGTTGTGGGCTGTTGCTTCCTAGTTGTTGGATTCCATCTGTCATGCTTTCATGTTTGACTTTAGTGATCTTGATATCATTAGTACTGGCCACCATGAGAATGGGTTCCTTACTTTAGTGGATCATAAAATATGGCATTGGATATCCTCGAGTCAGTCATACAGAAAACGAGACACCCAAACCCATGCAGCTGAGCTTTTATGAGCATGCTTTGAATGCCAGACATCTGACAACGATTAAGGATTTTGATACTGGGACTCTTCTCCCACCATCTGACCCTGCAAACAGACCAAAGACAGCACATATGGAACTGATCAAGCTTCCTGATGTGGCGGCGATATGCTGGCCATGTCTCACAACCACATAGAAGAATTGAAAGCATGATTGCCTTTCAGGCAGACATTTAGCTTAGTATTATTTTGATGCCCCTATCATTCCACAGGTGGCATGACTGCATTCCAAATCCAGAGCTGGCCTTCGCTGTACAAGGGATAACACCACCACCACCTATAGTATTCTGTGACAGCTGACTCCCTACATAGGGAACCTTCTCCATGGACTTGAGGACCATTGTTAATCTTAATAATTGGGTTGACAAGCACATCCCTAGCACAGATTGATAGGTACTTGTTTTCTTGAAGTGGATTGTGCACTGGTAGCTCACTTGATTAATGCCAATTTGTAACCAGTCACTTTGCTCATGCAGTCAGTCAACTGTTTGGGTTTCACAGTCAGCAGCAGGTCCGGGGGGAGGGGGAAGCACTCCTTAAGTAAATCTACCACATTTATGGAAGCATTACAGATTGAGCAGCTTCCCCATCAGTGCAGAACTGAATACAGTTTTCTGGTAATGTCAAGAAATGCATCCATAATCATAGCAGAGAAAAGGGTGAAGGCAGCACACCACCTTGTTTGGTGCCACTGATAACCAGAAAGGAGTCCGATATCCTGCCATTTTCCACCATTCTGGCCATCATCCCATCATGGAAGGGCCAAAGGACAGAAATAAATTTTGCAGGGCATCCAAAGATGAGCAAGAAGTTTCCAGCATCCCTCATGGTTTACAGAGTCAAAAGTTTTTAGCTAAGCCATACATCCTATAAAAGAGCATGGTTTTGCTCCCAGAACTTTTCCTGAAGCAGACAGGCTGGGAAAGCCATGTCTACAGGGTCCCATCCAGAAAGAAATCCACACAGACTCAGGTAAAACAGATTTCGCAAGTTAGGTGTTACGTCTATTCAGTGTGACCCAGGCAGAAAGAAAATGCCACAGTGATCACCACAATTTGCCTTATCACCCTTACGTTTATAGAGGTGGGCAATGTTGGCATCCTTGAAATCCTGTGACAGCAACTCTTGTTCTCAGAGAACATGAAAGGTCCATGTAGCCTTGCAGAGTAATAGCCACCCTGCTTATAGATCTCTGCTGGAATGCCATGCAGTCCAGGTGCTTTCCCTTGTGACATCTGCTTGATTGCTGTTTAGCCTCAAAGCAGAAGGTAGTGCAAGTTCTTTTTAAACGGTGTTGTGGAAGAGCATTAACTGCTTCCTCAGAAAACATTGGAAGGGTGATTAAAAAGCAAAACAAATGTTCCATCCATTGGTTGATTTATTTTCTCAACTGAGTCAACTGTCATCCAGGTGTTTTCCTATTCCATCTGGGGCTACACCCACACCCACCCACCATAAAAGGCCAGTGCGGGGGTGGAGGGGAGAAAGCTTTTGGGGGCCTTTGCGGTTTGCTACCAGTTTTAACTCTGTTCTCTTCCCCATCACTTTTTATTTGTGAAAGTCTGGTCTGAACCATCTGTCTTGCTGATATGCAGCCTTCCTAGCTGCCAAATCCTTGTCTATGTAAGCTTGATGGGCAACATGCAGAGAGTTCAAGAGCCTTTTTTCATCCAACCAGTCCTGAGGTTTCATCTTCGAGCGAGAACTTCAGCAGCCTCTTTATATGTGTCGCGTTCCCAAAAAAGTTTCCAGGTTGTCTCAGCATCCATTGAGGCTTCTATAATGGAGGGAAATGCTTCTGTGAATTTCTTATTGGAATTCAGACTCTGTTGCTTGTCAACAATATGGGGTGACATTTGACTTCTTGTGAGTCTAAGGTCTGACCAGAAGTAGGTGCCTCTCAGGATACACGTGAACCTGGCATGGTGGAGAACTCTTCCCTGTATAAACAACATAATTGATTATGTGCCAGTGTTTTGAACAAAGATTTGATCTTATACTTGTTGGGCTGTTGAAACACTGTTGACAACGACTGGGTTGTACTCTTACAGCTTGTTACTACTCTCCAACTGTGCAGAGATTGTGTTACCAGCTCCATGACTACCTGTCACATTGCCTCCGCCGCAGTCACAACATGCCCTGGCATTGAAATCAACTACAATGATCAGCTTATCTTCACACTGGACAGACCTGATGACACTATCAAGGGCTTGACAGAAGTCCTCTTTATCCTCACCTGGATGAATTGTTACTACTGTACATGCACTGGCAACAGAAGTAAATGACCTCTAGTAAGGCCAAGGCAGAGGAGCACAAGTTTCACTAACACCTTTTGAACATGCCTTAAGTTTGCAGGCAAATGGAAGAGCTGATGGCTAACCCCATTCCAGAGCATCTGTATTCATCCTCATATGCCAATCCAGTAAATGCTGTCGGCAGTACCTGCTGCTTCTGGCTGCAACTAGCCAGCAAGTCATCTATAGATATTGCTCCTCAATGAGTGTACTGTGCCTATAGTCTACTGAGGCAAGCAGTTCTATGCTCAGCTCTGTTGCCTCTCTTGGGGGGTGTGGGTGTGTGTGTGAACATTCCACATGACAAAATTTCTTTGGAGCTTCCTTACAGACCACAGAAAATCTATATGAGCAGGCAGGTGGAGCATGCTGACAAGGTTGAGTGGAGAAAGTTGTGTGTTTGTTGGATTTTTTGTTTGTTTGTTTGGGATTTTTTTCCATCCCATTCCCCATCTGAGGAGAGCAGTGCCATCCCCTAAATAGGACTGCTCCAAAACCTAGGAAGGCTACAATTGCAGCATCTGCTCCAGTCCCCCATGAATGACCATCACTCCCAGGCTGCCTGCATGCAGGACTGTGACTAATAGCTTCCTGCATCCTCTGCTACTCCCCATCACCACACCCTTCTTGCCACAGGACTTGGATTAAGAGGTTGCAGAGTCAGTATCGCATGTCTGAATGCCTACACTGCGACAGGATTATAGTGGGAAAGATATATCCAGTTCCAGTCTTTGTTCTCCCTTGGGATCACCAGACCAGAGGCACCATTATCTGCCACCCTTCTCATTGGAATATCTGAAGCGATATGCCCCCTGGCTTCAATAGTCACTGAGCCCAGAGAAAGTGAGAATAACCCTATAGCCCAGAAGCACTCACTTGAGAAATGGGAGACTCAAGTTCATGGCCCTGTGCTAAAGTCTCTTCGGTCATGGAATAAAAAGTGGAACAATTCTCACAAGCAAGACTGAGGGAAGATTTCCCCCTCCCCATCTGAATAGCTGTAGCCCTAGCAGCTAGGACACAATTCTGTCAGCTGGGATACCCACATTCAAATCCCTTCCTCCTTCGCAGGAGGAACTGAACAGAGGTCTCCCACATTCTATGTGAGTGCCCAAACCACTGGGCTAGGAGTTACAAACCGCCCTGCCCTCTCATTTTGGAATGATGCCTAGAGTCCTGACACAAAGTTTGGCTGAAGCTAGCAAATTTATGTCGAATTTGCCACTAATCATTCCATATCATTTTTCAGCAAATAAATTTATCAAAAAAGAAAATTCCACCCTGTTGTACCCTTGAATTCCAGCTCTCCTGTCACACTGTGATAGCAGAGTTGTTCTTCTCTCAGCTTCCACCTGTCCATTATCTTCAGATAAGTTAACAGGACTTACCTCAGACTGTCAAAGTCCATTAGTGAGCAGTTCTTCTAAAGTTAAGAGTCTCCAGCCAACAGAGCTCTGTTTAGACACGATGGAGTGAATAAGGTATAAGGAAGCCAGCTGTAATTCTGATTGTAGACTAGGTAACCCAAAAGATTTAATGGACTGGAGAATCCAGTTCTATGACATGACTTGCCACAGTAGCTACAAGGGGAGGAATGGGTTCACATTCTGCCCCCGAATATAAGTATTATTCAATGTGAGTAGAGGTGTTAGAATCAGGCTGCTGCTGTGAATTTCTACCATACAACTTCATTTGAACATAGATGAAGCAAGTGTACAGAGTGCAATGAAGATACACAAAGAAATTTTAAGATCTAAATATTCATTGTCTGTTTATACTTAATGTGTTTTGCTATTTGAAAAGCAAACTGCTGATACGGACATTTGGTTAACACAGAGGTTTCCTATACTGGTACTAAGAGAATATCCCATTGAATAGGATGTTTCTGTATTTGGTTAGGCCAGACCACGCATGGCAGATTGAGAGATGCCCAGTGTGCTGAAAGTGATTTTCACCCATCACTTACGAATAAATTATTTACCAAACAGGCCACACAAAATGCATGCAGGGATACAAACAGTATGCCCACTGGCCTTCTTTCCATCGTGCATTTGTCTTCTATTCCACAGCTTTATAAAGCTGTGTACAGAACATCAGGATGAATCTGCCAAAAGGAACATGGAAAGTCTGTTCAGCTACTACCAGGAAGTTTGAGACATTGGATGGAAACTTCTTTCAGTGGCAGCAGTGACCCACAGAATTGTAAACATGCATAAGACAATAACTGCAGAGATGAAAGATCATGTACAACAATATTGTTCTTATTACTGAGACAAAAACCCACTGATGAGAACAAAGCTTGAAAGCAGTATGAGCAATGAAGAATGGAAAATAGTATTTACACACAGTATTGGGGAAAGATGGGAATGAAGTAACTTCAGGGCAAGGATTATTAATAGTAAAATTAAGAACAATTTTCACTTAGATTAATTTGATATGGCAGTTGCTCTTTGGGCGAGATCAAAAGACTAAAATAAATAGAAGTAAAATCATTCCACCGGCTTTGGATCAGTTCAGGTTTTGGCAGAGAGAACCACATTACTCTGAGTTAAGCAAAGAATTGGCAGAAGATAAGTGAAGCTACAGCACATTTAGGGTCCAAAGACTTTTCTAAAATGTAGAGTTAAATATGCTTGACCAATTCATCCCAGTTGTGATTCCATTGTGCTCAGTGAGATCTGCAGAGTCAATTCCATCCTGACACACCTCACAAAACTGCCAATGAGTTCAGTGTACAAGTCAGTAGAACCTGAACCATTGTAGAATGCACAGTAAAATTTAATTTACATACAGCAATCTTATTGGTTAAAATGGCTATAGAAGTTGTCCTTTTTTTTAAAAAAAAACAACAACACATGAAACAGCCATATTTTATGGCTATGACCTTACAGCTGTGAAATACAACTGTGAGATATGACTTTCTTCTCAACAGCCAGTGGTGGGAATTTTGTTGTATCTGAAATAAATATTATACAGAGACACACAATACATGGAGGGAAAAGAGTAATAGGAAATATACTATGTTATTTATTTCCACACATGAATAATGACCTTATAGCTCACATGCAGTGGAGGGAACCTGAGCCACTTGTGAATTATGAAAGGTCATCAGTAACTCATGGCAATAAGTGATGTATCCAGTCAGGACTTAGTCCACGCTGCATTCTGTTTATCCAACACTAGTTTTAGTTTAGTCTGCACTGTTGGATGATTTCATTTTTACATGCTGCAGCAGTAAGTTTTTGGCTGCAGCACCAAATAAGATTATGTTTAAAGTGAAAGGAAAACTTGGGACAAGTTTTAGTCAATTGCATGCAACTAAACTAAAAACAAATGTATGATCATTAACCAAAGTCCCCAAGTTAGACATAAAAATGTATAGCAACGTGTAAATGCACAACATAAAAAATTCTAACACAAATCATTGCACACACTTCTCCCCATGGGGAGAGGCGGAGAGAACAAATATGTCAAAGATGTTGGACATGTTGCTTTAATGTACAACTAGAAGATGCTGAGATATTACAGTGATGAGTACAGTACAAAAACTGTTGCATTAATTTAGATGGAATAAATGGGCCAAAGGTCTTAACATTACTCAATCAGTGTCCAACATTAAACTGTGGGAAACAAGGTCCAGGGTTTGTTATACTGAGACCTCAGCCTGCTTAGTACATGGCAAACATGAAAAGTCCTTTTAACCGTTTATTAAGGATAAAGAAAAGGAAAAAAGCATTTGAAATGTAAATAAAGGCTTTCATTTTAACAGCATCCTCTGTTCCCTTTAGCTGAAGAAAGTCTTAGAAGGAAAAAAATCCTTGTTCAACAATCTGAGATGGTACTAAAGATGGTATACATATCCTTTCAGGCGAGGATGTTAGTCAAAATGGACAGGAGCTGTTAAAGTCTGAATCAGCTTCATCCCAGATGGTGTCTGGGATTCAGTGCGGCAATGTCACCTGGGGGATCCTTCTCTCTGGCCCAATCTAAGCAGGGCACCTCTCAGGATCAGGATGACAAGACCCAGGAAACAGTGAGGGTGGCAGCCAGAATGGCAATGCTTGCTCCAGAAGCCTTCATCTGTTCTATTCCCCCTGCCCCCCCCAGTCTCTTTATTGACCCAAAAAAGCAAGTGATGGGTAGATAGTGTTGCCAACTTTCTAATCACACAAAACTGAACACCCTTGGCCCGCACCCTGCAACACCCCTTCTCCAATGCCCTGCCCCCGCTCACTTCATCCCCCCCTCCCTCTGTTGCTGGTTCTCCCCCACCCTCACTTGCTCATTTTCACCAGGCTGGGTCAGGGGTTTGTGGTGCAGGCTCAAGTTGGGGCTGTGGGCCCCAGGGTGGAGCCAGAAATGAGGGTTCAGAGTGCAGGAGGCAGTTCCAGGCTGGGGCAGAGGGTTGGAGTGGGGCTAGGGATGAGGGGTTTGGGATGCAGGATAGGGCTTCAGGCTAGAGGACGGAGCCAATGGTTTCAAAGAGTGTGGGAAGGGGCTCGGGCTGAGGCAGGGGTGGGAGAGGAGCATGTGAAGGTGCAGGCTCCAGGAGGGAGCTCAGGGCTGGGGCCAGGGACGAGGAGCGCCCCGGCCATCCCTCTGCCTAGGAGCCACTTGCCACTTCCAGGAAGCCAAGTAGGGAGCCTGCCAGCCTCCCCAACCGGACTTTTAATGGCCCAGTCAGTGATCCTGGCGTCTCCGGACAGCGTCCCTTTTCGACTGGTCGTTCTGGTCAAAAGCCAGATACGTGGCAATCCTATGGGCAGAAGAGCGCATCTCCTTATTCCCACCATCACCATCATCCCACACACAAGTTAGAACTAAAACTGGCGTCAGATATTAGACCTGATATTTCTGGACTTACACTTTCTTGTGTGCCAAGCATGATCTTAACACAGTCCTTCAGTTATATCAGTAGGCCTTTTTGTTTAGGCTAATTCAGTCTGTCTACCTTTCATACCTCCCCTGCCTCCCCCAATCCACATTTGTTATTTTGACATCTTATTAACTTATGTACTTTTTACAGTTGGTGACAGCATCATTTTTGGCCCAATTATCACAACATAAATTGATACAGAATAAAATATAAGAGATTAGAATCCTACCATTTATCTTTGTGCTGCCTTGAAAGAAAATAAGACCAATTTTGCCCTTAGTTACATGTCTGAACTTAAACTAACTGGATCACACGTATCTAAATGAGGGCAGAATTTGCCTCTAACCTTTATATATAAAAGAAAAGCCGGTTGGAAGTAGCTGTTGGATCATAAACTGCTTCTGGAAGAGCAATTGGGCTTTTGAGACATATGAGTGAAAAGAAGTCTAAGTCTAGGGAACCTCAAAGAAAGGGAGATGTTAAAATATATTAAACAGATATTCAAAATAGCAGTGAAAATAGCAACTTTTTCCTCTACTACTTCCTCTTATTCTTCTGCTAGGAACTATTATAACAAACCCACGGCCAATTAGGACTTTGTGGTTGCCACTGTGCTGCACATAATGGACACCCACAATTTCATGTTAACACCTTGGAAAGAACTCATGTTCCTGCTGCAAGTGCCTATGTCTTGCCTCTTGACCTAATGGAACCCCCACCGCACTGGAAATACAGGCCATGTGGCATATGGTGGAGGGAAGCAGTGTGTGTTTACATACATAGCAGCATGTCACATTGGGTTGCATAAACAGAAGGATATAGTCTGCAAACCAGCAGCATCACTACTACATATATTCAGACAAATTTAGTCTTCTTTTTCAGTTAAGTTCTAAATGATATTTAAATGTAATGAGCCATATCTACTAGCAACCCAGCATAGCAGGCTGTGTTTCAGTAAGCTATTGGTGCACTTTTTGGGTGGTTGAAGGCACTTGACCTTCATCCCTGTTCCTCACAAAATACTCACAGCATGCCTTGATAACTTACTACAGCACTAAGCCACTCTAGAGTGTGTTATGTCATTAGGCAACAACTCCTCTACTTAGCGCTCTATTAGATGGCTTAAAAAAGTCTTCAGACCAAAAGCTTCAAAGCGTTTATGTCCCACACACACTTCCACATAAATTGAGGCTTGAGTGATTGATCTTTGAGTGATCTGTCCTACAGAAACAGCAAGAGCCATGCCTTTAATACCATTTTGTAGCTCTGATGGCACTGCTGGCTGAGACCGAGTATTACCAAAACTCAAGGCAAGAGATTGACTTTTTCAAGTATTTTATTCAAACTGTCACTATAAGCCATTCCTAAAATTTCTGTGAAACAAATAAATTTTGTTTATAAAATAGAAAATGACAAACCTTATATTCAGCTAGACAGCAACTCTCATGTACGTGCTGGTTCCAAATACTGCTCTTGTACAGAAGACCAGGCAAATTTTAAACCTACTGGGAACTCACAAGAAAAAAAAAAAGAATTTTAGCTGTTCAACAGAATGGGAAATATCTCAGGGAAAACTATAGCCTCATCATCCCTGACACACTTACAGGCAAAACCCTCATTGAAATCAATGGGCGATTTGCCTACATAGACATGTCACCACCATGCCCTTCCATTATTTTTTCTAAATTCCTCGAAAAATGCTAGAACATTCTTAAAACAAGTGATTTATATTTCATATTAAAAATGTTTGACTGGATCTTTTCAGCAGTTAAAAATACTATGATAGAATACAGTTTCCTTCCCTTTGGTTGGGACACTAAAGCATGTGTCATTTTCTGCATGCGAGTAGGCCTATGTGCTTAAAGTTAAGCATGTGAGCAAGTTGGCATGACTGGGGCTTTTGGCCTGTATGTTTACAAATACGCTTTGGTAGCTACTGCCCCCAGACGGTTGCCTTTGTAATAGTGAACGTGCTATTCAGAAGTTTATTCCAGTTTTAAACAAATTGATTGCATCTATTATATATGCAAGATAAGTAAAATATTGTATCTATCACATTATGTACAATAATAAAACCAAGCGTCCAATCTTAGAAATACACAACAGTATAGGATTGGTCGCTTTGAGATTCTCATGTTTTGTTCAGTGTAGGTTTAAGTGATCAGGACCTCAGTTCAGCAAACCATCAGAGCACATGCTTATGTCCAGCCTGATTCAGCAAAGCAGACAGGCACGTGTGAGTGCTTCACTGAACAGGGATAGACTGCTGAACTGGGACCTCCAGCAATACCTGGGTTGCCAACTTTCTAATCGCACAAAACCGAACACCTTTGCCCCACCCCTTGTCCGAGGCCCTGCCCCGCTCACTCCAACCCCCCTCCCTCTGTTGCTCACTTTCCCCCACCCTCACTCACTCATTTTCACCAGGCTGGGGAGAGTCCCTTTTTGACCAGGTGTTCCAGTTGAAAACTTGACACCTGTCAACCAAATTCTACCATTTCTCTTAAAAGATTTATCTGCAAACAAATAGATCTCACCATTAGGAAATTCTTCTTGATATTCACTTTTTTTTGCTTAGCTTCATTCTATTAGGTCTATTAATATCCCCTTTGACCACACTAAAACATTTCCTCTTGGAGAAGGCATTTGAAGCCTGCTCAGGGTTCTGGGATTGAGTGACAAGACTAACATCAGCTTTCATTTTAAAATAAAGAAGCTTCTAGCCTTATTTTGTTGCACAAATCAACTGACATTTTCAAAGCTGCTCTCCAGAGATCAAAAATGTGTCCCAGTCTCACAACTGACCCTAACTGGACAGACACTGGCACCTGAATGGAGTCCCACTGAGATCAAGGAGGCTCTGCCGGTGCAGAGTACAGCTTTAGGGCCAATGGCAGGACCTATTTAGACACCATCTTACTCTACAAGCACTCAGTGCTGACTTGTGGTAGCCTGCAAATCCCATTGATTCAAAGAGGGCTCTTCTAGTGGTTCCTGTTGGCGGCCCTGGGATCTGAACCATGTGAAATAGTTTTCAAGTCCCTGATCTCCACTGAAATATAACCACTGTGTAGGAGGATGTCAGTATCCAGGACTCTTTGCTGAGTCACCACAAACTCAGGTTCAAGAAGTTATTCCTAAATTTACTGCGTAATTACTGCTGACTCATTCTGGCATATGGCTTCAATCAGAGATAAGAGGGGTTTGTGGGTCTCTTTGGCACACAGGCTTTTTGCCTTTTTTTTTTTAAATCACTCTGTCACAGTGGGTGAAGCCAATGGGTGATTGCATAATGGTTGGGAAGCAGTTTCTATACAAATTTATCAGAACATTCTATTTTTTTTTCAAAGTGGCAGATGCCATGGAGAGCAGTGAAACAAAATGGAGGAGTTCACATTAAGACAGAACAGAACTGGGCCCTATGTATCAGTTTTGCAGTGGTTTAAAACCATAGGCTTCAAAAAGATTTAGAAAATTTAAAGCCAGAAGGGACCACTGTGATCATCTAGTCAGACATCCTCCATAGCAGTTACTCTTGCAATAGAGGCATCATAGAGGCACTAGTCAGATGAGGTCAGAAAGCTTTATGGTCCCTGACTTGTTTCTGAAACAAGTGAGAAAATACTTGCTCTTTCACCACTTACCCTGATTTTAGTCCTGAACATTAACAGCTTCAGGTTTTAGCTCGCCCAGAGTGTGCACCACTCTCTCATCTAGGGAAACTGTAAGCTGTATTCAAGCTGCCTCTGATCCCTTGAGAGGCTAGTCCTGCGGGCCCAGGTGGGGATCATTTACAGAGCCCAAGGGAAGCTTACATTTCAGCTACCAGCATTGCACCTGGCCTGTGAATGAATAGAGGGCTGCAATCTGCAGCCCTTCCCACAAGCCCCTAATGCTTTGGAACCAGCAATAAAAACAGTATTAAGTGAAAAGGAAAGAGTCTATTGTTTTTATAGGCAGCACTTCTTCTATTTGTCACATGCATATAAATAATGTACATCTACCACAAGAAGCCCAATTCTGATAGTCTCACTTACAGTGCTGTAATGACATCAATTTAAATGGACTCATTCCTGATTTATCCTGGTCTTAGACCAGAATCAGGCCAATAAATTCATACATTTCCTAACAAGTCAGGTGCTCAAATGCCATGGGTCTGGCACAAGTACCTGAACAGAACAGAATTGAGCTAAACCAACATGAAACTAACATAAGAGACTAGAATCAGGATCACACTTCTCCCTTCCACCTAACACCCACTACCTTTTTCAACTTCTGTCATGTTACAATATAAAGTGATTATTATCTAAGGTTACACAAATACTTTTGGTTCAGAAGAAAATATGTTATATAGTTAGATCTGAAAGCAAGTGCAATTTCCCAGCTTGAGGGAAGGAAGCTAAGCAGGACAGTGCTATACCTTAACAAAAACTGCTGTTAATAACCCTGGAAAAAAGACCAAGTTAGAGGAGAGAGTTTATAAATCAATTACTCTCAATTTCAAAACACTATCTGGCTGAATAACTTTCATGACAGTATCCAAAAAGAATATGCTAAGGCAAACATTAAACCCATGAAGAAAAGTCAAAAGTCACTGTATTAGTTATCCACAGGATTACTACCATTCTACAAAGGCTATTTTAGTTTAGCCAGATTAGAAAGTTCCTCTCATTCTATTTGACTTGCTTTATTTGCAGCTATTGACAACTGTCCAGAACCATACAAGTGTCTAGGAAACCTTATGCAATGTTTAGATGAGTACAAGAGGGAGGATTCAACACAGAACTGCAAGATCTCTTGTTGATTATAAAGCTTTAATAGCTTTACAACACTTTAATAGCATCAATAACTTTCCTTCAACTGGAATTCCCTCCCTTGGCAAAATGATGTCTGAGTTCCATGCTGCCGCTGCTGCTGTCATAAGCAATTGCCAGTTCTATGTTCAAGTGGTAGGCGCTATAGCAGTCCAATCAGTTTAAGTCAATTTCACAATTTTTCTCCATTTAATGTCATTGTGTAGTTTTAGCAAATGAGGAAACAAGGACTGCTGATGAAGCCAGCAGCAGCATGGGACTTGAACTGAGTATGTATCTTTAGAGAGTCAGACTCTTCCAATTAGGTTCCTCTTCTTCCCCAACTTCAATTCCAGCACGATTTTAGCAACCAGTCTTTTTGCAATCTCTTAGACTCAAACTGAGTTCTGCTATTTGAAAACCAAGGCTACCCAATTCCAAATGATGCATAATATTGCTTCAGGTCTGAACAGTCCTGAAGACAGCTGCCACTAATATCAGGTTGGAGTAGAAGTGGAGCGGAAAAGGGAAGACAGTCAGAATTATGTGATTAAGGCCCAATATTTTATGAACCAGAAAAATCTAGGGAAATCCACTACACACCATTGGGAAAAAATTAGTGTTTCCATCATTCTGAAGTGTCCATTCCTATTCTTGGTGCTTCACAATATTTGGTGGTTGAAATAACCATTGGTTCTTCAGACCAGGCAAAAATATGTACTATAACTAGACGGGCCATGATGCTTTAGCATTAGGCGCCGATGGCCTGTCCACCACTACCTGTAGATGGAGATTGAAACTTGGCCTCTGATAATTACATACTTTTTCACCTTTGCCTAAGTAAAAGGCATTTTGTGCCTTCATCCTTACTGAGAACCAATATCTAAAAAAGTTCAGAGCATTTGAATTTCATCATTTTGGCTGTGAAAGAATACACTAGAATAATTTTCAAAGTGAGATGAGTTTCCTCATTCCAAGGGATGCTACAAACCTCCTATTAGCGTATCTTATAGTATATTAGTGTAGCTAAAAAAAGTATTATATGGAGACCGAGTCACTCTGATGACACCAGAGAAACACTGGGGCATGTTTTGCCGGCGAATCTGAGACAGCCTTTAGTCAGCTGCATCTTCATGACTTGTAAAAAGTAAGAAATAAAGGGATACTGTGAAGAGTGTGGAGCTTATTTTCAGGCAACAAAAGTTCAGTTTAGGACTTCAGGAGTTTTTTGGACACAAGGAACTACACCCCCCTTTTTGGCTTATTTGCAAGATTTGAGCCAAATTCTGCTCTTGGTTATAGCAGAGCAAGTTTGGAGTAATTCTGACAAGCACAGTAATCCTGTTGTACCAGACAGCAGAATTTATCCCATCGACTGCAGGCCAAACTACTGTCTCACAAAATCTGCAGGATTTCATTTTGAGGGCACAATTTGGGCCATCATTTAGGAGCTAGATTGTGGCACGTAGGCAGGGCTTAATTTGTGCCACTACTTGCCAGGCTGAGCCCCAGCACCTCTAGCTTGGAAGTTCATAGCCCTGACACCTCTGGGTTTGCCACGTCAGTTATGAAAGTAAAAAGATTACTTGAGCCCTGGGCACCTTTTTCATTACACATTAAGCCCTGCAAATGAGTAAGGAGTAGCATGGGGCTAACCCACACCACATTGATTTCAGAGAAGAATTATCCCTCCGAAAGATTCCCCAGCTACTAGGGGAGTGGGCAGTTAGATGGTGGAATCTGTCCCTTCAGCTCATCAAATCAGCTCTGCAAATTAATGACAAGGTTGGGGAGGAATATAGGCCATGTCCTCTGCCTCCTCTTCACCTGCAGCTCTGTTTGTACCTCTGAGGGCTCATGGAGGTAGCAGTCTCTGTGCTCCTCCTAACATAGGAGCCAAAACTGGCTCTGGCTGTTAGGTATTGTGTGTTCCATACACCATCCTACCCCACAGGAGGCAGAGTCAGTCAGTGTAACCCTAGTAAGTCTTCCGTCCACACTGATGTGCCAATATTAAGCTACCAATTATAAAGATAAGATACTGCTTAAGAAAATGACACCACCACCCACCCTTGATTCCAATCCCTCCTAAAATCTTGCTTCTCGCATGTTGCCCACAAGCAGCGAGGTCCCAAACAGGTAGTGATTAAAATATATATTACACACAAAGCCATGAGTTATTCTTCCTTCTTCATTTCTGCAGGCACCCTTTCTTTCTGCATCTGTGTTTCAGAGTGCAAGCACTTTGAGGCAAGGACTACCGTTATCTTTGCACCATTTACAGCACATAGCTCATTGTCAGTGCTAAACAGACAGCTGATAATGAGATATAGACGACAGCCCTTTTAAAACGATTGAGCAGCACGTACTGCACCAAGATTGAGCAGCATGAACTCAAAAGCATATGCACTAGTTGTGAAGCAGCGAAAGTGCTGGCCACCTGTTTGGAAGACAGCATAACAGCTTGGCACATGCGTGTTCAAGCAGTGTAGCTCACACAGTAGTTCAAAGGTGCAAGCTAAGTCATTTTCCGATGCTCTTTTGAAACACTGCCCTCTTCCAGGGGGCCGGCACTCTATCAACAAACCTCACCCTGCTGGCTCAGACCAAGACTCTGAAGCTCACTGTTTCACCACAGCTGCAAGTTCTCACTGGACAGAGGTGCCAGCAATTGAACCACAGACTTCAAGATGTGAGGACTCTACAGGCTCGTCCCCTCAGAAGTTCCACTATTGCGCTGCATTAAAAGCGGCATATGGTTTTTTGGCTGAAAGGTGTTCAAATGAAATCACTTTTTCCACATTACTTTCAAAAGCTTGTTTCATCAGCACAAAAACGTGGTTTTTTTTTAAATCCCTAAATAATATTAAGTCAGGTTTAGTGATTTTCTTCTTGTTAGTCTTTTTTTTTTTTTTTTTTTTGCAAGTTATTACTGTGCTTTACAGTCCTACTCAGCAAAGGGGAGCAGAAAGTGACTTGAGATGGTGATCATGTACAGACAGCGCTGAGTGCCTTTAATCAGGATTCTGTTGCTAAATAGATTTTTAAATATCCAAATGCCAGGTTATTTTTGTGGGGACTCTAGGGGAAGAAGTGGAAACAATGTCAAACAACCTGCCTAACTTCCGCATTACTGTAAGGCAGCAACTCCTTTTCCCTCCATCTTCCTGCCCCCCTCCCAGCACATAAATATTCAGACCCTTTACAGGCCAAATTCTGTTCAGTGACAGTGGCACAAATCCAGTGTAGGCATGGGAGCTACTCTAGATCTACACCACTTTAAAGCAAATGGAGTGTACATTTCCAAGCGGGAGATTAGGAGAGCTCAAATCCAACAGCAGTGTAAAGTAGGGTTGCCAATTTTGGTTGGATGAATTCCTGGAGGTTTTATCACATGACATTATCTTGAATGAAAGATTAACCTTTAATTCTTGTATCAGAGGGGTAGCCATGTTAGTCTGGATCTGTAAAAGCGGCAAAGAGTCCTGTGGCACCTTATAGACTAACAGATTTATTGGAGCATCAGCTTTCGTGGGTGAATACATCCGACGAAGTGGGTATTCACCCATGAAAGCTTATGCTCCAATAAGTCTGTTAGTCTATAAGGTGCCACAGGACTCTTTGCCACTTTAATTCTCGGAGACTCCAAGAGAATCCTGGAGGGTTGGCAACCCTAGCGTAAACAGGTGCAACTCTGTTGACTTCAGCGGGCTTATTGTATTTTCTTCTATCAGGGATAAATTTAGTCCAAAATGAGGTGGAAAAAAGGGATGAGGTGAGATCATTCCAACACAAATACACTTCTGCACGCTGCTCACCAAGAGTTGGGAAGGCGTGCAAGGCCCCAAATCTACCACTCTTCTAAATAAAGAGAAAAGTATCACCCTTACTCTGCGGGTAGGTGCTTGTGACAAGGTCGAGACTACCACCTGTAAAGAGTCAGCAGGTCCCAGCTGGTCACATGGCTGCTAAGGGGGAGTGCAAAAGGAAAGCGAAGCTGGGTCAAAACAGGATGAAGGGGGATGGAATGCTTTCTCCCCTCCAAGCTTTCTGAAGCAGGCAAAGCCACTGGGGACTATTGCCTAGTGTTTCTCAGGCATTTTGCTTTTATTTTGTGACCATTTTGTCGATAAGCCCTGAGGAAGAGACCTGGAGCTTGGAGCATTATTTCTATCCCATCTAGTGAAGCTGCCCACCAGTTTACAGTCCCAATGATAGTAACAGGATATCCTACACAGGACAGCCCTGATCTGTGTACCCATGTGGAGTCTCTGTGGTTTTGAGGGAGCTGCATAGACACAGGATCCACCTGCACAGAGATCAGTACAGCCCTGGGGCCTAAGGTACTTTTCAATGTGAGTAAGGGTGGCCGGATTGTGATTTAAAATAGTGATGTCAGTAGCAGTGCTACTGGTTATGCTTAAAGTGCCTAACTGGGCTCCTAATATTTCACCAGAGGTCCCATCTCACTCACGGGAGGAATAGTCTCATTGAGTCATTGGGACTGATCAAATGGATAGGATCAAGCAGGATTTGTCCCTTGGCAGATACCCACGTAAATTCCAGCTGCTAAAAATGAGGTGATCAATCCAGACATTCTACAACTGTAGTCTTTTTCTACAGCTGTTCTCTTAGTGATTATGAAGTCAGCCATACCACTGTAACATCAGGATAAGTACCACTCAAATCAGTGGAGTTATACGAGAGTAGAGGGTATCAGAATAGGGTCCTTGGACATTATAGAAGCAACTAATTTTAGCTCAGATTGAAAATACTGGCTTAACCTCTGTTATTCATGCCAAAGATCTGCTGCCATCTCCAGCTCAATTAGCTCTCCTCCCCCGCCCTAGGCACTGATTGCTTTGGTCTGGGACAGAAGATAGGCTACTGTTGACATCCTTAGTGAGCACTGTGCATTGACTGCACCACAAAGGGGTGTAAGTCTCTGCATCCGGAGGAGGATTCATTCTTTCAGTGCTCCCTCCAAGGGATGGCTGAGCCATAAATAAGCATTAGAGCCACAAAATTTGGCTCTGGAGTCAGATTTCCATCACCCAAAAGGATACCTGCTGAGCTTTGTGCAGCTCTATGTCTGACATATGCAAATTATTTAATAAGCTTATTTTCATACTTTTAAATAATTGGCATAGAACTGTAAACTTATCTTACGGTCAATATGCCCTGCTGTAAGCAATGACATGTAGAACACTGAGCTGCACGGAATTTGGCAGCTCGGAGGCTGGAGTAGGTAGGGGATCTAGAGTGCTGGGGCAGGTGCTGGATGATGTCAGGGACTGGTGGGTGGATGCCAGAGGGTGTCTGTAGTTGCTGATGTGTCAGCTGGGTGAGGCCTGGTGTGAAATTGCTGGGATGTCAGGCTCTCTGGAACAGGGGCGCTCAGGGGATTAGTAGCTGGAGGCTTGGGTCCCTCTGGAGGACAGGAATCTGGGTGCTGGTTGGGACCAGCTCTGTTGTGGGGTGGTGTGAAAGGGGCACTGGACTAATGCTAGATGACAGAATATTTCTGTAAACTGAACACAACCAGAGACTGGTGCTGGACTTTTCAGTTTTGAAGGGAAGAGTTTACGAAGGAAGACACCCTTTTATTTGAGTTAAGGTGAAATCAGGGTAGGGTCTGACAGCTGGCAAAGGAAAATAAAGAATATTGTTGTTTTCCATTCATAAATCAGGAGGGGAATCTGTTGCAGAGAGGTGAAAAAGAAGCATTATTCTTTTGACAAACACTTTAAAATAATCCCCTTGCTGCATGGACAGAGCATTGCTATGTAAGTGGGCAATGCCTTTCAATCACATTTTCCTTAGCGTCAGGAATTTGGAGAGCTATTTTCATAGTGGGGAAGAAAAAGAGATGCTGTCAAGCAGCCTTTCCAAATACTCATAGCTGCTTCTTCTCTGCTTTTCCATAGCCTGATTAATAACACTAAGGAATCTGATTCAACAGCCAGCCAGCAGTCTATGGTTGCACCAGTGCTCACCACTTTGGATATGTCTACACCGCAATTAAACAGCCCCTTGAGCTCGAGTCAGCTGGCATAGGCCAGTCACTGGTGTCTAACTGCAAGTGTAGACGTACCCTACCTGAGCTTATCCCAAAGATAAGCACCACTTAGCTCAGTCCGTGCAAACATCAGTTTGCCCTGGTCTTCACGTATAGGTCAAAACTGGCATAAGGAGTTTCCCCAGCTGCTGGAATGGCACCATACCAACCCTTATTTTGGGTCCTTGAGGCTGCTCTAATTTATGGAGGAGGCTGGACAAGCCAGGCCCCTCGATGGTCTGAGAATACGGAGAGCACAAAGCTCCTTGCCCCGTTTCTGCTCAGGAATGGTTCAGTAGAGAAGCAGGGCCAGAGAGTGGCCAGTGGTTCTGTAATTATGCAGATCCACTGGCTAAAAAAATCCTTCTGGAGAGGAAATAGAGGGACCACAGCTATTACATTAGGCCTAAGGTAGCAGTAGCAGCTGCAAAGCAACTCCACTATTGCTTCGTAACCAGGGGAAAGATCCTGTCCCACCAGATTTCAGAGTAGCAGCCGCATTAGTCTATATCTGCAAAAAGAAAAGAAGTACATGCGGCACCTAAATTCGTTAGTCTCCAAGGTGCCAAAAGTACTCCTTTTCTTTGTCCCACCAGAGAGACCCTTGCATGAAGCTTGTTTATTCAGGCTATGTGCATGTGTTAAGGATTTGGGCCCCAGGACTTAATCAAGCAAAACACCTACTGAAGTCAATGAGAATTTTGGCTGAGCAAGCGCTGCAGGATTTGAGCCTTTCATTCTAACTTTTAAACAGCTCCAACCCTTAGTCTTTGGAAAGGCTGAACAGGTCTGTGCAGATGGAAGCCAGCTCTCTCTTTCTTACGGTAAAATTTAAAAAAGAAAAAGAACCTCATACATCATAAAATGTGACAATTCCCATAGTAGTTCTTTTGGGCCTCCTTCTACCCAAAAGCTGTAGCATTGCCAGGCGAAAGGAGAAGTAGCCTTAATCACCCAAACCATAGGCAAACACTGTATCTTTTTGTGAATCGAGTTTAAATAGGAGTTATGCAGGAAGGACCAAGTCAGAAACTACGTTTTTCCAGATGTCAGAAAGATTGAAACACACATGAGGAAAAAGCAGCATTACAAACTTTTAGTTTGATATATCTGGTAGGTGAAAGAACTAATGGTGTAAAGAAAATGTTTGCTTAGTGATGCTGAGTCTGCTATGGGATATAATACTAATCAAACAGCACTTTCACCAAAGAGTTCTCAAACATGCTGCTGTTTGGAAAGCAAAAACTGTACAGGGAAGGGGGAGAAAATATCAGAATTTGAACACAGGGTTTTATTTACCCAGATAGAGATTGGAGAAATAGATAGGGATATAGAAAATGGTCCTGAAATATGTTCCTTGTTATAAATAACCATGTTGCCAGCACTTAAATAAAAAAAACCTAAAATCCCTGTTCTGAGTCACAGGGGAGCAATACCATCTCAGGAATATTTGCTGATGCAGCTGAAATATGCTTAAGACATCTGCTGAGATGAAACTACTTTGTGGCTGGAGGTATTAAAAGAAAAGTTACTTCAACCAAAAAAAAAAGAAAAGTTGCAACACGTGAAAACAAAACCACACGAAATTTAAAGAACTTGCACTTCAACAACCAGACTCTGATGCTGCAGTTATTCTTTAATCTGGCTACTTTAAAAGGGAAGCAAAATGTTAAAAGATATATTTATAAATTAATAAATACCAAAATAACAAGACCTGAGTGCAATCCCAAATCATGAAGGGAATGTGGGAATCACAAATATATACATTTAAAATCATTAATCCTTCACTTATCTGTCAAGTCTTGAGTTCTTACACTCCCAGTTTTGCCTTTCTCTCCCTGCTGCAGTCATTATCACCTTAATGAACCTGAGGAATAGTGCTCCTTGCAGTGCTTAAGGTTTTTGCTATGTCATCAGCTGTAATCAGGGAAACAAAACACAGGCTGCCTGGACTCAAATATTGTCTACACGCTAACTTACACTGATTTAACTACAGGAGTGTTTTAAAACTGATTTAGTTAATTAATGGCAAGCTTTTGTACAGAAACTGTTATTTTGGTTTATTAGTGGCTTATGTTGATTTAGCTTAAACTGATTCCTTATGTAAGCAGGGGGAATAGTCCCGCTCTTATGGGGAACTTTCCTGGCTTCTGCACTACCCCGGTGAAGTGGGCTAGCGAAAGGAGCTGAGTCCTTGCTCCCACTTCCTTTACCCAGTGGCCTCCCTGCCCTTGAGGACTCCCCTTCCACTCTCCTGTCTGGCAGAGTCCTCGTTACCCCAACAAGGCTGGGCCCAGGATTCCAGGGGGGCTCGACCCCCAACCCTGCTGTGGTCACCTAGGACAGGGGCTAGGGTGTCCCCACTCCGGGGTACTCTCTCTGCACTGGGCACTTCTCTGACCCACTGGCCATTACGTACAAGTTAAAGCAAATGCAAGTTATTTAATCAACAATTACTCTAAAAAGAATAAGGAAAAATGGGAAAGGTTAAAGGAAACACATCAACCTGCTCTGTGGCAGGGAACATCACAAACAGTGTCTCTGGAATGTCAGGGCAGTTCACAGGCTGTTCCTTGTAAGTCCCAGGCCTTCTTCTCAGGCCCTGGCTGTGCTGCAGGGATGCTGCGGGTTGGATGCTCGCTCTGGTGGTGACCACACGCTCTCAGGCTCTAAGTGCTAGGACCCTTCTTCCCAGCATCGCCCCCGCCCTGTCGGGGTTACAATCCAAGCCTGGCCTGCAGAGCCCCTTGGCTGAGGCGTCTCCCTGTGCTGGGTCCGCTGCCCAGGGTCCCCCTCACTCTCCCCAGCTGCTCACTGCACCCAGCTCCAGACTGCTCTAGCCCCTGCTCCACCACGCTGTCTCTGCTGCTCTGCCTCCAGCTCCCTGGGCTGCTTCTTTGGCCCCTCTGCCTCTGGTTGCTACAGCTCTGCTCCCAGGACAGGTCTGCTCTGCAGGCTGCTTCTGTGACTCTGCTCCCAGCACTGACATGCTTTTTGGGCTGCTTTTCTGGCCCCTCTGGCTCCGGTTGCTGCAGTTCTGCTCCCAAGGCAAGTCTGCTCTCTCTGGGCTGTGCCTCTGGCTTTGGAGCTGCAGCTCTGCTCCCAGGACAGGATCTGCTCTCTCTGGGCTGTTTTTCTGGTCCCTCTGGATCTGGCACAGCTCTGGTCCCCAGCTCAGCTTCGGCCCCTGCTTTCTCCTTAGCTTGGCCCCACTCTGCCCGACACAGGCAATTCCAGCTCACACAGAGGACGGGACCTCCCTGGCCTCCTGACTCCCTGATTAGCCTGTCATTCAGGTTGACCTGGAGCATTGCCCTCTCCCCATTGTTCCTGGGGGCTGTCAGTCTCAGGGTCCTGACTCCCCATCGATCCTTCCCCTCTGAGTACTGGGAGCTAGCAACCAGAACACCCCCACTGAATGTTAGTAAGTGGCAACAGTCCCCTTATACTTACAGACTTAAGATAAACAGAATTAAGGCACTCAAACTGGGGGAGGGGGGAAGTGTCTACTCAGGGTTTTGCACCAATTTAACAAAACCGGTTTCAAAATCAATGTAAGTGAAACTTGTGCAGTTTCAGTGCCTAGACAATGCCCCAGGTTCTGGCAGCTATAAAACTTTCTGTTTCACTTTTACACTGAATATATTCGGTTACACCTATTCTGTTATTGATTTAGACGCTCAGGCAGCATTTTACTTTAATTTTGAAATAAGCTTTAAATTCACCTTTAAAAGAGTGTAGCTTGTCTATTTATCTGAGATCAGAGCCATTGGCAACTTGTAACAGATAGACAGATACCACACATACATTCTTACCTATAAAGATTCACTTGAGAAAACTGGAAAATACTAAAAGAAAATAAATATCTCCCCCTATCCCGCTAACCATGTTCTAGTCTCCCCCACATCTTTACTGACTCCTTTTTTCTCTTCACCTCTAAACTCCTCAAATGTGCCATTTATAACTGGTGCTCCAAGCATCACTCCAACTCTAGCTTGGTTCCTGCCTCTCTCACTCCACCAAAACCACTCTCACCAATATTTCTGACCTCTTCCTGACCACATGTCAGGGGCTGTCTTCTATGCTCATCCTCCTTGACCAGTGCAGTGACTCTGACAGCCATACTATCCTCCTCGACATCACATTCAGCCTATTGTTTTCTGATACTGTCCTCACTGGTTTTCCTTCTACTTCTCTGGCTGTTCCTTCAGCATCTCTTTTGGCAAGTCCTCCTCCTCTATTCAGGAGTCCCACAGGGCTCTGGTACCTGGCACCCTCCTCTTCTCACTTTACACTCTTTCTTTGGGTGCTCTAACGTGCTTCTAATATGGCTTCTGCTGCCACTTCTGTGCTGACATCTTTCTACTCCTGGCTGGCCTGCCCTTCTCCAATCCCACAACTCCCATTCTCTCTCAGACTTGAAGCACAAAGAGATTCATGCGATTTGCTCAAGGTCACATAGCAAGTCTGTAGCAGAGCTCAGCTCTGCGCTCTGAAAAGTGGCCCACGCTGCGTCCCTATTTAAGAAAAAGCTTTCTGTAAACATACTTTAGCAGAAAACTACACTATCGTTAGAACATTTATTTGGACAAGGAAGAATAAATGACAGCAGCACCTGCCCAATGGGTGAAAGCTCCAAATTGGTGCATCCTCAAATTAATGTGAGGCAAAGAAAGGAAGACAAAAGGCTTTAATACAAATGACTGATAGTGGTTGTCATCTGAGCATCTTAAAGCATTTTACAAACATTAACTATGGTTATGCCCTTGGGAGGGAGGGAAAGAATATCTAGAAATCACTTGACACACCAGGGAAAGGGGGCAGAACTCAACAGCTGTGTAACAGTGAACAACCAAACGCTTTAGGAAGGGAAGTGACAAGTGAAGAATTCCACCATCACAAAGTGAAACCGCAGGGGACATTTAAGTAGGCAGAGTGTAATTACCTAAGCTGGGGTCAGACTGCTCCCTCCTGAGGAAAAATCCAGTATAGAGGGCCAGAGGAAGAGACGGATCGACATAGACAAAAAGCTGTCTTCTATTCCAGCTCCTTTACACCTGCCAAACACATAAAGGGAACATAAAAGAAAAGAGGGAAAATGGTCTCCAAGGAATACCCCCAGCCTAAGGACATTCTCTAGCCAGAGTAGAGCTGTTGGAACAGCCTGCTTCCCTCCGTGCCTTGCAGCAGGGAGTATGCCAGAGGCAGGAGGGGACATACAGAAGGCTAGAGGGGGATTGCCTGAGGGCCCTGCAATCTGGCTACTCTGAGCTGCTGGATAGTCTGTCAGGGGCTCATAGTACCAAACTGTAAGGAAATTAGCCTGTATGGAAAGAGACCCATGTTCACTTCCCTACTTTGCTACAGGCTTCCTGCATGACCTTGGGCAAATCACTTAGCTCTTTGTGCCTCACTTTCCCATACAGAAAATGTGATAATAGTACTTACCTACCTCACAGGGGTATTGTGAGGACAAATGTCATTGTGAGGTGCTCAGTTGCTACGGTAACAGGGGCCTATGACTGAATGCACCCTTATTGTACTCACTATACACTATTGTAATAATCTTTCTACAAATTATTCCTTGTGAGGCATCATTTGAAAACTAATAACTCAGTGGTCAATAATATCATGGTGAAATGTATGTAGCCACACACACTGTGTGTAAAGGCATGAAATCCCCCCTGTATGAGGTTAAAAGCACATGTTCAAACTCACATAGCCCCAGTTAGGTAAATGGTCAAACAGGTCTTTAGCAAAGGGATTTGTGTTTTCCTCAGTTCGCATATAAGCTGCAAACAGAGTCCTCAGACAGGGAGAGGAAGAAGACAAAGAAAATCTGCATCTCAGCAAACAGAGGGGAGAGAAGGAAAGCATGAAACTTCATCCCCCCTCCGAACTCAATGTATCTTTGCTCTCTGCTGAAAAGAATTTCATGAGGGTGACGGGACTATAAAAGTGAGGGCCAAACACCCCAAGTTCTCTCTCCCTACTCATCTCTCTTGAACCTAAGAAGACAAAAGAATCGAGCTCTATGACTTCGGGAAGTATCCTGACCTGAAGATTAGTCAGTAATGCTGTTGGGAGCATGTGGTAAGAATTTTACCTTGAACTAAGCCTAGTTTGTAAAGTTTCAGTATCAGGAAATGTTTTATCTTTATTTCTCTTGTAACCATTTCTGACTTTAATGCCTATACTTATACTCACTTAAAATCTCTCTCTTTATAGTTAAATAAACTTTTTTTGTTCTTTTAATCAAAATTCATCTCGCGGTGTAAACTGTGTGGGTAACCCCATTTAAGGTAGCACCAAATTAACTTTTCAATCATTAATGAAGGGGTCGTTAGTCTCTTGTTTTCATCTCTTTTGTTCTTCAGGAAAACAGTTGGTCTAATGATTCTCAACAGTGAAATCATAATTAGAGTGCTGATAACCCCTGCCCCCCATGCTAATTTAAGCATATCATGGGGATGTGCAACCAGCTTCTGGCAAACAAGAAGTTAAGACTTTGTTTCTCTGCCACAGAGGACAACCAGCACCAGAGCAAACTGGAACTCAGAAAAAAATGAAAGATCAACACCTTTGCTCATGTGTGTTTCACAACTGTCAGCATCAGCCCTCAGGACACTAGCCACTGAGGAACCCTAATGCTAATGGACTGCCTCTCACAAGGTCCCAAATAGGAACTGTTACAGTTATCTTAAATCCCAACTATTTAAGCTACTAAAGTAAGTGTATTTGTCACCTTCCCTTTCTGCCAATCCTAGTAAAACACCCTTTCCATTAGCCATTTGTGCAACTCCTTATTCAGACCCACAGGGCTAGTGTCTGTAGAGCCTAGAATCTGAAGCGCCTTCAGCGCTTGCCTCCAAGTACGCGGTACGCCGGGTGTGCTAATAATACCCTAGAGCTTTGGTGTATCATGGCATTAGCAGATGTCATCATTAAAACTGGAAGCTCTTTAGGACAAGAGTTCTGTTCATTGTTTGGCACAGTTTATTTTAAAGTGCTGTGTATCCTTCTGGCTCTATAGAAATGCTAATAATTAGTACTAATTAATTAGTTAATTAATATTTGCCTTCTTGTGACTCTCATAAATGTGGTGTATCTCTCACCTATGAAAGGGTTAATCAGTTCCCAGAAGTTGCTAGGTTACAGCGTCAAAGCTTCAGGGTGATTGATTAGCTAGTTACAGTTTTTTCTAATGTGATGATTGTTTTACTCCTTGCTAGAGAGTTTTAGTAAATGAAGTGGTCTGAGTTGTCTTTGCAGTTCAAAAAACACCGAGCTTCACTATTTGTATAGAGGATAGTAGTAATTTTTCTAATTTATTTCTGGACTCTTTAATAACAATACCCCCAACTTAACAACAGAAATGCCATGCAGGCATCCATATTCAGAGAAGATGGAAAAATATAATTAACCACAGACCTGCCAAGACCATTGCTGCTCCTCACTGCTATGGCTTTTTGCCTTTGTCTACAGGGCAACCTGACACATCTGCTGCTTTTAATGGTGGGGGCTAAAATGTAGGGTTAGGGGATTTGTGTAGGTTAACAAATAGGCTTGGCACCAAAATATTTGGAAATAATCTTGTATTTTCCTATTTCTCTTGATCATGTAGATTATGGAAACCATTATTCTGTATGCTCTCTTCTAAGTCACAATTCTAAGAAGATACGTGTTTGGTTACATTTTCACACAGACACAAAGCCATCAAAACATGTCCTTAAATACTTGTACTTTTAGACTAAGAAAAATAACAAGAAAGGACAAAAAGAGAGAGCATAGTATATGCGCTAGAAACAACTCTGCAAATGAAGTGACCACGGAGCTCAGCATGGAAGGGAAGTGCTACCTTTTTCACTCTTTGATTAATGTGAACCCCAGATACAAATACACAGGTAGAACATATACAGGAGATAGCCAACAGGAGCCATGTAAAATGTATAGTCTATAACATTTTCATTTGTAATCTTATCCCTCCAAAAATGCTTTAAAAACCTTGGCATTAGGTGTACTGAATAATCACAAATGGTGAATAGGCGGCAGATGGTCTGCATCATGCTGTGACAAGCACTTAAGGTCTTTCAAGCTATCTCATTGTCTAATATGGATAATAAGCAGTATGGTAGTGATCTTGGCTTAATGGCCATTGCAGGAGTAAGTTCAGTTAAGTGCATCTACTTATTTCGTAAGCTGTTAATAAAGAGTCCAATTCAACTTTCAGACATGATGATGGGCACAGCAACTGGGCCAGCTGCCTCCCCCGTGCCACCTCAGGGCCTACAATCACGCTACAGGCAGCCTGCCTCAGTTTGCCCTCTTGGACTGTTCAAATAAACTTTGCTTCAGGCTTTTTCTTGGTCAAAAATACCCCTTCTTGGGGACTGGGTTTGTTAATATAACAAACTGTAAGTAATATAACTAATATAAAATACATGTCAACACGGAATCCCCAAACAAAGTCCATTCATAAATCCACATAACCTAAGGTTTCTCTTCCTCCTCCCAGACCCTCCTGGCTGGGACCTTTGCAATATCTCTGTCATAAATATAAAGGGAAGGGTAACCACCTTTCTGTATACAGAACTATAAAATCCCTCCTGAGCAGAGGCAAAACCCGTTCACCTGTAAAGGGTTAAGAAGCTAAGATAACCTCGCTGGCACCTAACCAAAATGACCAATGAGGAGACAAGATACTTTCTAAGCTGTGGGAGAGGGGGAACAAAGGGTCTGTCTGTCTGTGTGATGCTTTTGCCGGGAACAGATCAGGAATGCTCTTCAGAACTCCTGTAAAAAGTTAGTAAGCAATCTAGCTAGAAATGCGTTAGATTTCCTTTTGTTTAAATGGCTGGTAAATAAGCTGTGCTGAATGGAATGTATATTCCTGTTGTTGTGTCTTTTTGTAACTTAAGGTTTTGCCTAGAGGGATTCTCTATGTTTTGAATCTGATTACCCTGTAAGGTATTTACCATCCTGATTTTACAGAAGTGATTCTTTTTCTTTAATTAAAATTCTTCTTTTAAGAACCTGATTGGTTTTTCATTGTTCTTAAGATCCAAGGGCTTGGGTCTTGTTCACCTATGCAAATTGGTGAGGATTTTTATCAAGCCTTTCCTAGGAAAGGGGGTATAGGGCTTTGGGGGATATTTTGGGGGGAAGACGTCTCCAAGTGGGCTCTTTCCCTGTTCTTTGTTTAACATGCTTGGTGGTGGCAGCATAGGGTCCAAGGACAAGGCAAAGTTTGTACCTTGGGGAATTTTTAACCTAAGCTGGTAAGAAAAAGCTTAGGGGATCTTTCATGCAGGTCCCCACATATGTACCCTAGAGTTCAGAGTGGGGAAGGAACCTTGACAATCTCCCTGGAGAGTTTTCCACCAACTCTATCAGAGCATCTATGCTTTTCCCCCCTTCTCTGCAACATCCTCCTCCTTTTATACTGGACTCACCTGATTCCTCTCGGGTGGGTCTCATCCTGTAATCTTGGCTGGCTTAGGCTATGTCTACACTACGAAGCTTTTAGTGACATGGCTGTGTCGCTACAGCCGTGCCGCTAAAAGTCGCACAGTGTAGCCGCTGTTTCTCGTCTCTCCTGCTGACCAAAAACTTCCAGCCCCAAAGAGCAGGGTTAGCTTTGTTGGCAGGAGAGCACTCCTGCCGACAACACGCTGTTCACACCTGTGCTTGTCGTTGGCAAAACTTTTGTCTTTCAGGGAGTGTTTTTTAACACCTTTGTCTTTCAAAAGTTTTGTTGTTCAATTGCCAGTGTAGATAAAGCCATAGTCTCAGTCTCTCCAGCCCATGGAGCAGGCCACACTATTACAGACAGCTCTTGCAATCTCCCTTCAAGCATGAAACATCCATTAACTTCAGTGGGAGTGTAGCCGGGCAGTCACCCTGCTCCGGCCCTGAAAGGGTTAAAAGCCAGCCCTTGGAGAGGGCTGGGGCTGAGAGCCAATAAGAAAAGGCTGATTGGGAAGGCAGTCACAGCTGGGGCCACACCCAATCAGGAGACAGCTGGCCCTATAAAAGGGCTGTGACCCAGTAGCTGGGTCAGTCTCTCTCTCTAGCTGTAGAGAGAGAAGGACCTGCCTGTATGGGCTTGGCTCTGGCAACTCCCCAGGCTGCAGGTCTATGAGATACTGGGGCTGCAGAGGTGTAGTTTGGGGTTAGGCAAAGGTAGCTGGTCCAAATTCTCCTTGCCAATGATGAGTGGTTTATAGACTACAGTCTGCCCCAGTGAGCAGGGGGCTAGATCATGACTGGCAGTAGCCACTGAGGCAAGGTGGGATAGAGGGTTGGGGGTTCCCCTGGGAGGGGAGACCTAGAGTGTGGGGGCACTGCCAGGGGCAGCACCCTAAGGTAAAGGGGTACTGGGGTCTGGGAGGGACATGGGGGTCCTGTGGCAGGCAGAACACTGGCCTACAGAGGTGCTCTGGGCTGGAAGAGCTAATTCCTGAGACCACCACCAGGAAGTGCTGCAAGAGTGAGTTGTTGCCTTGCTATAGGGAGTCCTGAATAGAGATGGCTTTGCTAGCTCTAATGGTGGAGATAATTCCTGTAGTCTTTGAGAGAGTGTAAATGTATTATTCATGTTAAGTAACTTTTGCTTAATTTTAACATGCATGCCTGTTCCAACACTCATTCACTAGCAGATCAATTGCAACACTTGGAATCTAAACCCCATGGAACAATAGTCTTGCCTTCTTAAATTCTTATTTAATAGCTAGTTTTTAAAAAAAGCATCCATACAGGGAATACATACAGCATGCATTGTGTGTAGAGTATGTGCTAATCTCATGTTCTGGAGCATATCCTTTCCCAGTCTCATATTCTTTAGTCACCCAAAACTCCCAATGAAGTCAAAGCGATATGCAAGGAATGCATACTTGTATACTCATGTTTTTAAAGGCCTTTGAAGATTAAAAAACACATAGAACTGCTAAGAACTTATATTAATATATACCACATCCTCCTTTTCCGCCCGGACAAACTTCATGCTACTGTAACTATTAAGCTAATTATAGTTCAGAAGTATATAGGCAACACTGCAAAACATTTTCCCCCTGCATTTTTTGTGGGTTTTGCCCTTTCAGTGAATTTTCTGCTACAGAATTAATTTACAAACAATGCATGTTGTCTTCCAAACAACTGCTTTTCAAAGATGCCCCATGTACTGAAGCTCTTCTTGCCGTTAGGGCCACCCACCCTGCCCCTGGAGACATGTTGCTCTAAAGCTGTATTTATGTTTCTATTTGTAGACATTATTTGAAGCAGCGAGCTTTCTGCTAAGCCCTGGCATAACCTTTTCATTACTCGATGGTCTACTTCTCAGCACAAGTACAAGGGAAAGAAGAAAAAATATATAAGCATGTTCCTTTGTGTTTATATTTGTCATGAAACATCTGGTCTTAGCTTCTTCTGAAACATTCTTCTGAAGTGTTAGAATTTGTGAAAATATTTTGATAGAGAGTACTTGGCATAGATATCTATAGATAGATAGATACTGAATGTATCATACACTAAGATATTCACTAGTACTGTTTTTTCAGTAGAGGAGAAATGTTTCATTTTCTTAGCCTTTTATTAAATTCAGTTCATTCATATTTTCAATAGTGGTCCTAGGTGTGGTCAAAGGTCTGTGCGTAGGACAGGACCAGGAACTGCTGACTTTGAATTACAGCCATGACAAAATGCCAGTGTTCACCATCATTTTAAACTCACTGACATCTAGATCTGCTCTGAACAGGGTTCGTTGACATGATGGATCGGTGACAAGGAAACCATTCCAAACGTCTTTAGCCGACAAATCATTGTGCCACAGGGTTGCTGCTGACAGATTCCACAGTGGATGCCTCGACATAAGTAGTGCTCTGGGGTGACTGAAGATATTCATGTACAGTGGAAGACCTGGACTGGCACGTAGCTTTTCCACCAGTCTGGCTGTAGACTCTCTGCAGTGAATGAGTGGAGGTGCTCTGTGACTCAGAACTGGTAGCAATGGAATAGGAGCGGGGCGCAGTGTGCCTGTGGTGATGCACATTGTTGAGCTCAATTCAACATCGACCAATTTAGTGTGAGGTGAACACCACCACACAGGGGCACAGTATTCCTCTGGGAATAGCACACCGCCAGAGCCTCTGAATGAACTGTATGTGGGCCTGCACCCCATGCTGATCAGATTATTCCTGGTCCTGACTTTGGCAGCAGTCTTTTTAAGAAGGCCGTGGTGAAAATTTTCCATCACAATTGGTTTTTGAAGGGGATTTTGACAAAACCCAATTTTTCAAGAAGAGTGACTGCTTTTAGTGGAAAATTTTGATTTTCCATGAAAAACCCAAATGCCTGAAAAACAAAATATTTCAGCCAAAAAATATTTCAATTTTTGCCCAACATTTTTTAGTATTCAAAAGTATGCACAATAAAAACCCCATAATCATCTGGGGGGAGGGGAAGAAGATAATCATTTTTCAACACTCTACTGCCCTGCAGTATACAATGCCTATTGTTGTACTTGTAGTTAAATCTGGTACCCTGGTTCAATAGTGCAGTTGGTTGGCGTGTTTGTAGAATAGAGGGGATTCTGAAAATACACCTCAAATTACTTAATCTCTCTGTGCCTCAACTCCCCATTGTAAAACTGAGAGAATACTCCTTCCTATCTCACTCCTGTCTTGTCCATTTTTTAGATATAAACTCTTTAGGGCAGAGACTGTCTCTTACTATGTGCAAGTACAATGCCTGGTGCAATGGGGTTCAAAATTTAGTTACAGCTCCAGGCTCTACATACAATACAAAATAATAATAATAATAAACAGCAGCTGTTCAGCACAGGCACATAAAGGCTAGGCTGGTCAGAAAACACATTCTCGGGCTTTTCCACGTAATTTGGCTCCTGAAGCATTTATCCCTGCTTCTTTGACAGTGGCTGATGTGTATAAATCTTTGCATGTCCATGGCGTTTGCTGAGCACACAGTGAGGACAGGAGTACTATGTGGGATTATTATTGTGCTAGTGGTAAAAATCACACTGGCATGAAGACAACACTGCACTCTTCCCCTTCCATCCTGCCAAGAGCGCCACAGATTTTTCCACACTTTTACAGTTTTTTATTCCCAGTGGAAAGTTCTACAGGATGGGAGGCCTGAGGGATGTTGTCCCTCCCCCAATGGCATAAGAAGGTGCATGCTCCTCCTCTCTGCACCAGCTGAAGCTGCTGCATCCAAGGTGGAGAGGGATTAACTGTAAGGGGTAGGCAGTATTTGCAGAGCTGCCATCCTGGGGTGTTCTGCCAGAAGTCAGTTTTAATTTGCTGTCAGGAGCACAGCTGACTGCAGCTGCCTTAGGCGGTTCTGATTGCATGTGGGTGTCTTGGCCATGCCCCCTCTTTAGCCAGTGCTATTCACACATGGTGCTGTGTCAAGTGCACCTCAGCACAGATGGGATTAGGGACACCCTACACGATTGCACACACACCTTTTGGGTGGACTTGCTGTGATTGCGGCCATGTATCACAGGTGGTGGTGACACAGAGTGACCGGTGGAATCAAGCCCTGGGATTTTTTAGGAAATCCTTTTACTTTTCCCTCTCCCATAAATCAGAATCAAATAACACACAATATTCTAATGAGATACTGGCCAAATCATTCGCTCCTAGACAGGGGGAAAGATATTCCGAAAATGGATCAAAAATAGAGGAAAGTAAACTGCCCAATGAAATCCTTCCAAATGTTCAAACGGACAGTTGCAGTCTCCAGCTCACAGGCCAAATAGCAGAGATGCACACGGGGGACCTACGCAGGCGTCTGGGGGGGAGGAAACCTCCCTGTCTGTGGAATCAGGGTGCAGCCACTAGTGCAGACTCATGAATGTAGTGGCTTCCAGGCAACAGCAACACCCCAGCCCAGTGTGTGGGAGGGCAGAGTGACCAAACATTCCTTTTAATGGGAAATCCCTAGCCTACTCCATCTTGTTCACCAAAGCACCTTAGGCACTGGGCCCTAGTGGGTAAGTCTACACTACAAATAAAAACTCATGGCTGGCCCGTGACAGCTCACTCGGGCTAAGGGGCTGTTTAACTGTGGTGTGGATGTTTGGGTTCAGGCTGGAGCCCAGGTTCTAGGACCTGGTGAGGTGAGAGGGTCTCAGAGCCCAGGTTCCAGCCCGAGTCCAAATGTCTGCACTGCAATTAAGCAGCCCTCTAGCCGCCCAAGGCCTGTGAGCCTGGGTCATCCATGGGTTTTTAACTGCAATGTAGACACATGCAGTGATCCCCATGCAGCTTTGCGCCACAATGCACTGGGATCCCCTCCCCCCATACATAGCTTCCAGAATGCTGCCCCTTCACCATATCCACTGCTGTCAAGGCCCTCTGTACCTGCAATGCGGGAACCAACACTTGCCACAATGTGAGCAGCTGTTGCTTCTCCTGGGGGAATTCTGCACCAGATTCTGCCAGAGAGGTGCTGCAATTACACCTTTCACCCATCGGGGCTGCTGTATCACCAGAACAGAAGGCAGCTGGCTCACGGGTCAGAACAGCCAGCCCTGCATAGGGAAGAGGAGAGGCTGCTTTCTTGACAGCGCTCTGCCCTCAAGGCCAGGTGAGGAGGCAGGGGCTATGGGGATACAGGCAGAGCGGGACACACAGGGCTGCTGGAGGGGTCACATAAACTGGGGTTCAGAGGGGCTAGTGAGGGGGTCAGACTGCATTGGGGGCACAGGAGCTAGTGGGGTGACAGCACTGAGTCATGGCTGAATGGGAGGAGGGTGGCTGAGTGGGGGTGCAGGGCGCATGGGGAAGAGGGGTGGCTGAGTGGAGGTGCAGAGACACATGAGGACAGGGGCAGATGTGCCTGACCGAATAGGAGAGGCTAGGGGTCAGTCAGGGTCTGCATGGGGGAGACTTCCCAACTCTCTAGCAATCCCCCCCAAAAAAATCCTGTGTTCCATACTTCTCCCACCCACACCCAACAGCCCTCCAGGTTCACTCCCAGGCTCCTTCCCAACAATTTACTTCCCTGTCCCTCAGCTTCTCCATTACCCCTGACTCCCCCAAGCCTTTGCACTGCTTCTGAGGGGTGCGGGAAATACGGTTCTGTATTGTAGCTTACTGAAAGTTCTGTATTAATATGCCTAGTAAGGAGTCTATTTGTCAAAAAACATTTCCTGAATCCTTTTTTGTTGTCTGTATTGTTACAGACACACTTGCTGACAGGTATTTTGAAATAAATTACCAAAATAACTGACACTGGCATGATTATATTGTGTTATTTTGACAAATAAAATATGCTGAATTTTAAAATATTGTGCACAGAATTTTTAATTTTTGGCTCACCATTCACCCAGGAGTAAGCAGCCAGCAAGTGTGGTTTCAGCTGTTCCATATAAGGAAAAGGCACTTTTACCAAATACTGTAATATCACTCCCAGTTACTACTCCCTGGAGATGTAACACCCAGCATATTGCCTGTAACCAAAGTATTCATCTCAGATATGAGTCCCCCCCTTATTATGGAATGCAAAGAGGTAATAAAAGGCAGCAAAACATATCAGCAGAAGCACGCATACAGACAGAATGAGTGTAAATGAGTGGGTGTAAACGAATGAGAATACAGTCCTGAGTCCCAACAGAGACAATGAGACAGGAAAGCTGTGGGGTACAAAAGCTATAGGATAGGGAACCCAGTTTGGGTATACAGTAAATGTGATCGAACAAAAATCATAGAATTTGGGGGCAGAGACAGTGTTTGTGTTTGTATAGCATCTAGCGATAATAACAATCATGAAAGCTGCTACTGTATTTGATTTTTGACGGTGCTTCACGTCACTTGTGCTTTCCTTGGGCATGTCAGTCAGCTTGGGAATAGTGCCTGTCCTGAAATTAATGCTTTTGGAAATGAAGCATATTGCAACATGAAATCAACAATGTCTGTGAAACAGCAAAGGGAACAGAAAGCAGAGATGAGAACATGAGAACAGTATTCTTGCTTATTTCCTTCTCTGTGATCCCAGATCCAGAAATGGGCCTCCTGCTTTTTTTTATTTTGAATGGAGACTAGGGAGTAACCTAAATTTGGTACTCCCAGTCCAGACTTTGGAGGTGTTCAGAATCAAGGTACTCCTGCAGCACAGCTCTATACAATCTGTTCAGGAGTTTAGATCAAATAAGCACCCAAAAGTCTGGGGGCAAACTCTAGCAGCCACTGGATATGTAGAACTCCCACCAGCTTCATTGGGTGTTGCCTGTATATATGTCTGTAAGATTTGGCCTTGGTTGTATATCTGAACTTTATCCAAAGTATCTGAAACTCTGAATCTTTAAAATTGGACTGGAAATCTCGTGAGAAGAGGCTTCCCCATGAGATTGCCAGTTATTTCCTGCTTCCAGTTGGGCCGGAAATAACATCAAAAACAGCTTCTTCTTCTTTTTTAATGGTATTTTGGCTCTACATTACTGGCCCCAGCCAAAGGCAGGAAGTTTAGAGGTATGCAAAGATAAAAAAATAAAAATGGGAGATTGGTGGGCAGGGAGCAGAAAGCTAGCTGAGCTGAGCATTTAGGAACCTCAACAAAGATTTGTTTGAGTCAGTTCTTGTTTATGAACCACTAGCAAAGTCCCTCCCTGTCCCGGAGCACAAGTAGCACCTTCTGCCTCAACACACATGGGATTTTAAGGGACTGAACCAGAGCTGTCTAGGGAAGGGGCAAGTAGATCACTGAATGAAATTCTATGCCCCATGTTATGCAGGATATCAGAGTGTGCAGTAATAGTGGTCCATTCTGGACTTAAAATCTGTGGGTAAAACCCTCACCCTATTAGTCAGTGGGCATTGACTACACAGATACATCAGCCGTTCCCTCCTCCTCTCCTGTGGAGGGTGATATTGGAGAGCATCACAGTTCAAACGTCAACTTAAAAAGCAATCCTTTCCCCAGCACTATAGTTTCTTCAAATTCTGTCTGGACTCAACATTTCTTTCTCAAAACCCAGCTTCCACTGCCTGGCATGCCCTCAAGCTGCTTCAGGCTTCTGCCGCTCCCTGAAGGTAGCTTCAGCCAGGTCCCTTCCTCTGACCCAGGGTCACTTGCAGATGTCTTTCCTAACTGAGCTGCTTGTTGGCCTTTTGTTCAATGACCAGGTGACCAGGCCATCACCTGATCCCTGGGGTATTATTTGACTTACAAGAGTCTGGGTATAGTTTCCGAGAACCCCAACAAGGGGGATCTGAAGCAGCAGAGGGTCAGATGCGAGATCGAGTACAGCCCTAGTTACTCTCTTGTGTGGTATCCTCAGCTCTAGTATCTTCCCTGTTCAAACTATTCGACAGCTAAAGTAATCATCTACTTCCCTCGCTCTCACCATGTCACCACTCCCCTTTCCCTGAAGAGTCATAAGAACGCTCTTATTGGGTCATTCCAATGTCCATCTAGCCCAGTATCCTGTCTTTTAACAGTGGCCAATGCCAGATGCTTCAGAGGCAATGAACAGAACAGAACAATTTTGATCCATTCCCTGTTGTCCAGTCCCTGTTTCTAGCATTTGGTGTTCTAGTGACACCCAGAGCAAGGGGTTGTGTCCCTGACCATTCTGGCTAATAGCTATGGATGGACCTATCCTCCATGAACTTGTCTAATTCTTTTTTTAACCCAGTTATGCAATTGGCCTTCACAACATCCCCTGGCAACAAGTCCCATAGGTTGACTATGCATTTTGTGAAGAAATACTTCCTTTTGTTTGTTTTAAACCTGCTGCCTATAAATTGCATCGGGTGATCTCTAGTTCTTGTGCTATGTGAAGGGGTAAATAACACTTCCCCATTTACTTTCTCCATACCATTCATGATTTTCTAGACCTCTATCATATCCTCCCTTAGTCATCTCTTTTCTTAGCTGAACAGTCCCAGTGTTTTCCATCTCTCCTCATATGGAAGCTCCATTCTCTGTACCTTTTCCAATTCTTATACATCTTTTTTTAAATGGGGTGACCCGAATTGCACACAGTATTCAAGGTATAGGCATACCATGGATTTATATAGTGGCATTATGATATTTTCTGTTTTATTATCTATAATATTTCTTAATGGTTCCTAACATTCTGATAGCTTTTTTTGACTGCCATTGCACATTGAGCAGATGTTTTCAGGGTACTATCCATGATGACTCCAAGATCTTTCTTGAGTGGTAATAGTTAACTTAGACCCCATCATTTTCTCTGTATAGTTGGACATTATTTTTTCCAATATACATTACTTTGCACTAATCGACATTGAATTTCATCTGCCATTTTGTTACCCAGTTTTGTGAGATCCCTTCGTAACTCTTCGCAATCAGCTTTGCACTTATCTTGAATAATTTTGTATCGTCTGTAAATTTTGCCACCTCACTGCTTACCCATTTTTTCCAGATCATTTATGAATATGGTGAACAACAAAAGGTCCCAGTGCCGTCCCTTCGTTGCTCCCCATTTCTTTTCATTTAAAGTTCAGACTCCTCATTCTCATTTTTAAGGCTCTTCACACAGCCCTGCTCTCAACTTCACCTTGTTTCTAATCTCCTGTGGGCCTGCACTTTACCCCTCATGCTTTTTCCACTCTTCTCACTTTACTACTCCCTTTATATCTGCCTCCTACTCTCACTTTAGGGCCATGTTTCACATTGCACTCTACGCCTGAAACAACATCATCTCCCCCTTAATGCATTTCCTTCAAATCTCTCTTCAAAATCCACTTCCTTTATCTTGGTCTCCATCACTGATATTTGTTCCAGTGCTGTCTACTCCTCCTTTCCTTGTGTTAGCTCAGTGTCCACTTAAAATATTGGAATAAATCTGATTTGCTCACAATGTCATATGGCTCACTTTTTAGAAAATCAGTTTTAAAGCTCATCCCTGCTTTCCCTACCTCCATCCTTTCATGGTCTGATTTAGTGCTTGATTCTGCCACCTTGACTTATGTTAGGTAGTACTTTACCATGCCAGAAGTCCTGCTGAAATCAAGGAGCCTTCTCTTATAGGAAGGTACCAGCCAATATGCGCAAGGATGTCAAAATGGAGCTCTTAGATTGGAAATTGTCCAGAGTGAGGTCCATGTCTATTTTGTTAATCTCTGTAAAGTGCCATGCAAGGTTAAGGCACTTTATAAATACTTTATTTATTAATAATAATGGTTAAGGGTTTAAGAGCCTAAATTCAAATACACATTTCTGAAAAACATGCCCAATAACCACTCCCATACTTAGTCACACTGTCACGGGCCATGTTCTTTTAACACTCTTTGGTATACAGGTTTCCATTTCTTTGCTTTAAGCCGTGTGTGTTGTTTTCATTTTCATTCAGAGGAAGGCCTGTTTTCACTTGTTCTGCTCTTTTCTTTTTCCCTTTAAAGGCCAAAGATCTAGTCCTCTCAATAGTCAGCCATGGAGTTTGTCATCCGTCAAGCTGCACAAAATCACAAGACCTGGCCTTCATTTTTAAAACATTCACATACTGATCTATTGTTTCTGCAGCAGCCTCATTTCTGGTAATAAATGAAAAGAGACATCCAAATATCACATTTTTCTTCAGGCTGAAATAGTTCTGGAACTGATCCATTGGTAGAGTTAACTTCATGTTATCCTTTTACATTACAAAGCCAAATGTACTTCCAATGCATCATACCCAATCACATGAAGGAAAGCAGATGCTTGTCATCTTTTCCTCACCATGTTGCTTGCGCACAAATACAGTTCAAGCATTTGTCTCTACTTCCTCCTGTTCTACGATAAGTTCTCTCCAAAAGTCAGGGCTTGTCACAATTTCAGAATGCCGTTTCTCATATTTATACCATCAGCACAATACAATGATTGCCCAACCATATCAGAGGCTGCAAATGTAAGATCAGATTCTGTCACCTGGCTGAGCCACACTCAGTGCAGGACTAAGGGGAGAAAGGTAGCTTTTAGCCACCTTTTGTGGTCATTATATGCTAGAGCTGGTTAATTCCTTGGTGTAAATTAAAGCAGCCTTAATTAGCCAGCTGTCCTTGGTACCTTGCTACAATTATCCATGTCTTTGTCACAATGAGGTTAGACTAGCATAATGCACTCTACAAGGGCTTGTCTATGCTAGAAAATTAGATGATATTAGAACATGACTCTGAAGAATTATGGCCACTAAAATCCTGTAAACACTCAACATAAAGAGGGACTATCATAAAATCACAAATCATAGAAATGTAGGGCTGGAAGGAAACTCAAGAAGTCATCTAGTTCAGCCTCCTGCACTGAGGCAGGACCAAGTAAATCTAGATCATCCCTTGTCAAACCTGTTCTTAAAAATCTCCAATGATAGAGATTCCACAACCTCCCATCGGAAGCCTCTTCCAGAACTTAACTACTCTTATAGTTAGAAAGTTTTCCCTAATATCTAACCTAAATCTCCCTTGCTGCATATTAAGCCTACTACCCCTTCTCCTACTTTCAATGGACAAGGAGAACAATCGATCACCATCCTCTTTATAACAGCCCTTACAATATTTGAAGATTGAGGTGGGAACTGAGGATAGTCTTCTTTTCTAAATACTAAACAAGCTCAGGTTTTTTAACGTGTCTTCGTAAGTCTTCCTAAACCTTTTATCATTTTTGTTGTTCTCCTCTGGAGTCTCTCCAGTTCATTCACGTCTTTTTTAAAGACCCAGAGTTGGACACAGTACTCCAGCTGAGGCCTTACCAGTGCCAAGTCAAGAAGGACAATTAGTTCTCATGTCTTATGTACAACACTCCTATTAATACACCCCAGAACGATATTAGCTTTTTTTGAAACTGCATCATAATGTTGACTCATATTCAATTAGTGATCCATGATACCCCCAGATCGTCTTCAGCAGTACTACTGCCTAGCAGTTATTTCCCATTTTGTAGCTGTGCATTTGATTTTTCCATCTTAAAACATATACTTTGTACCAGTCTTTTTTAAATTTCATCTTGTGGATTTCAGACAATTCTCCAATTTGTCAAGGTTGTTTTGAATTCTAATCCTGTCCTCCAAAGTGCCTGCAACTCCTCCCAGCTTTCGTCCACAAATTTTAAAGAGCATACTCTCCACTCTATTATCCAAATCATTACTGAAAATATTGAAAAGAACTGGACCCAGGACAGACCCGGAGATGGTACTTATGCTTAAATCCAGCTAACTGGCATGATGTTAAACATGACAGTCCCTGTCCATCTTCAGTGTTTAACAACGTGTTTAACATTGTGTTAGTTACCATGACCCTTCAAGGCTTTTTGTATCATGATGTAATTTTCTAGTGTGGCCAAGCCTTAAAAGGATACCATTTAAGACCACTGGGAACTTAAGTTAGTGCATAATGTGGCTGCTTATTTATTAATTGATGCTTCGCAAAGAGAATATTTTACGATGGTTCTCTGTAGTCTATACTGGCTTCCATTTAGTGTCAAAGTGGAGTTTAAGGTATTGATTGATAAGGCCCTAAAGGATTTGGGAAATGACTACTTGAGAGATTCCTTCTCTCTTTGCATGAACGATACTACCACAGGAGTGATCAGTGGAGGAACTAGAACTCACAAATCTTTTTTTTTAATAGGGAGTGGATTGGTAGCAGGTCTTTTCCATTTGGGGTCCTCCATTCTGAAACTTCCTTTCTCTTCCTGATCTTAGAAAGTCCAGTTTTACTGAGCTTCAGAGCATGCTGGCAAGACACATTTATTTTCTGAGGTTTTTCTTGAGATGAAGGGTTGACCGAATCAGGATGGCTGGTTGAGGGAGGCTATCACTTTTTGTTGGTCGGTTGGCATTGGGTCTGTTAAATCATTTTGGATTTTTATCCATAGGTTTGTATACAATAATTGTACAAGTTATTAGAACCATTGTGATTATTTAAAAAGCATCAGTTATGAAGAAATAAGTAGGTTATATCATCAGGTTTTAAGCTGTGCAAACAAAACAGGCCTAGATGTTTCCTTTCCCCCTTGTTTTGCTCAATAAACTATGCATGTTAATTAAAAAATAACCTACATTAGTGAAATGTTAAGGCTATAGACTTAGACTCACAAAATCAGGAAATGTCAAAAGACTGAATATATAACCATAACTCTGCCTGCTAGTGCATGTGTATTATGATAGAGGTTTTAATATATATCAAAACAGGTCACCCTACATACACAAATTATTTTAAGATCACAGAAAAAATTGATTGGTGGAGAAGTAGTTTCTAATCATATGTGGTTATCATAATGCATATGCAAAAGAGGGCAGAGTTAGGGTTGTACATGCAAGCTTAACTGTGACATCTCCTAGCTTTTCTATAAAACTGTCCAACTGATAATCTGGAGCCTGATCCAAAGTCCATGGAAGTCAGTGGAAAGTCTCCCTTTGACTCCAGTGGGATTTTGGATCAGGACTTCAATAATTTTTCAATGCACTTCACAATAATTTGTCATTAAATTATCAGTCAGTAAATTTGTATTCATTATTTGCCCAGTTTACAAAGCTGGGCAAACAATTTGTGGCTATTCACAAATATATGCACATTTAAAATGTTTTTGAATATTCACGAATAAATTATTATTGCTCACCTCTCCCAGCTCTATTTTTGAGAGCTTAATTGGACTTCAACGGAAGCTGCTGGCTGCTCAGCACTGTTGAAAATCAGGCCACTTATTTAGGTATCTAAATATACTGAAAACCTTTTGTGCATATATTTTTGAAAATCTTGGCCATAAAATGCTCATACGTTGTACATACAGTACACTGCCTCCTCCATGCTAGCCCCTTGTGGCCATGACAGCAACGTAAACCCCTCACTGCCAGCTCACATTTCCTACACTACTGTTGTCTCTTATAGACCAGCATCCATGTGGCTGACACTGCTAATGCTCCCGAAACCAAATCCATAATTAAGAACTGACCATGTCCCATGTCTGTCACTGGGAGACTAGTACAGTGGCTGGGCAAGGCATTCAGTCCATGGCATTGACAAGGGCGGGGTAAGGGAGTGGAAGATTTGTTTTTTTTTAATTGATATTCTTAATGTAGCAAAAGAGAATATCTGATTTATTGAGCAGGTAGGTTTCCATCAAAGATCCTTCCCCCAGGAGGTATAACAAGGCAGCTGTCTAGGGGTTGTTTTCAGTAAACAAGAGGATTGGAAGCCATGTAATGTAAACCGTTCCCCCCCACACCCCGCATACCAGCATTCATAGCTGCCAAAAAGCAGGCAAACTCTTGCCTCCAAAAATAAAAAGTGATTATACTCTGTCTAACCAAGCCTACCCTTAGCTGAACCACTGCCTATCACAAAGAGAAGGGAAGAGATATATTTTGTGGTATTGTTTTTGGGAAATTTCCATTTGAGAGTTTGCATGAATTACGTGGGTGTGTTGTTGGTGATAAGTTGAGTGTCTTTGTGGATGCAACAAAATCTTTGCTTAACAGAGCACACCAGAGTTATCCTTAAGGCTTTCTGAGTGCACCAGGCACACATTTTATTTAATTAAAATATCACTGAATGCAGTGAGAAAGTCACAATTCTTATCCTGCGCTCAAGGAGAGTGTGTCTCTCCAAACCTCCTAGCTTCTTCTGCCACTAAGAAGCCTATCTGGACAATCTTCCTAAAATCATTTGATACCATCCCCTGCATCTTACAGTCTCCGATTCAATTTCTCTGGGCTGTGCAAAAATCCCTTCTGTTCATTCTGGTTCTCCAGCCTTCCCTGACTCTCCATATACCAACCCACACTCCATTTCAAGTTTCTCCACCCTTTCTCACTCCTATAATATCTTCTACAAACTGCTCCTCCCTAAAGGTCTGATCCGACTTCCACTGAAATCAACAGGAGCTTTTCCATTGTTTTCAGTGAGAGTTAGGTCAAGCTCCATGCATAATGGAGATTCTCCCCAACAGACCCAGTGAAAGTGAGAAACTCTTGATTATTACCACAGCTAAGGAGCGTGTGTGTGAGCGTGTGCACCTGCCTCCATGCTTACCAGCAATAACAGTTTTCCCCAACTGCTCCACAGAGCTCGCCTTTTAATTCTCTTCATTTCACAGGTTTTAGTTCGTGTCCTTTACACTGTACGAGTTGCTTGTATACAGTCTTTAGTCCAACTTCCAGTCATTTTGGGGGTTTGGGGCTCATTCTGAATACCAATAATGTTGGAAAGACTGTGACAGGTTGGTCAAGTGCCTGATTCTGGGTATTTCAGTGTGAATGTTTAAATTCCAGCCCATCTCCTGCTCGTATACAAACTTGACTGACCTAAGTTCCAGCAAGATGCTTGCTTGTTTGTTTGTACCATCCCCTTTTTTTGGGAGGGGGGTCTCTTTAGATTACATAAAATAAAGATATCACATTGCACACACCAAACATTGACTTGAGTCCATTTGTTTTCTTTTGACTAGGCAAAATCCTAGGCCCATTCAAGTCAATGGAAGTTTTGCCATTGACTTCACTAGGGCCAGGGTATCATCCATATTTTAGAGAACTGTGTTTTGAAAATTAAAAGAAATATTGGCCATGATATTCAAAAGTGACTAGTTATTTTTTGTGGGGTGCCAAATATCACAGTTAGTGTTTGAAATCTTAGTCAAGGATTGCAGTTATATGGCTGTCATTAATAAACACTGTCCAAGTACTTGTTACAATAATGGAGCAATGGAACAAGTTATTTCACATGGGTCACACAACTGGCAAAACACAACAAACAGTAACATAAAAAACGAGTCAAAAAGGAACAAGGAATAATCAACAGGGCGGTTGGGCTGCTGTAGGCATGTGACCCTGCATGGCTGAGAAAACATTGTCAAGCTCCAAAATATTGCAATTTTAATATCATTTCAGGGAGGTTACGCTGTTGGGCATTACTTATGTGACATATTTAAATTAACTGCACTGTAGTTCAATGAAAATTCTCACTAAGCAATACAACAGAGCCAAATTCTGCCCTTAGATACGTGCATGCAGCCATCAATGATTCCAAGAACACTGGGCGGAAGTTTCAATTGCCCAGCATTGGCCTAACTCTGCTCCTACTGAAGTCAGTTTTACGATAGGCTTCAGTGGAAACAACATGGAAGTTATTTACATATACCCAAGGGAAGGATTTTGCCCCAACAATATAAACAGACCATTCTTTCTTAATTCCTGTTCATCCCAATACCAGCTTGAAGGTACCATATCATAAAATTATAGGAATGCAACATGGTCCACAGCAGTTGGTCCAATAAAAAATATTACCTCAACCACCTTTTCTCTCTAAAAGAATGGGAACAGTCTAGATGTGGGAAGATTTCTATGGGCCTATCACAAGCCAGTTAACATATCTGCTAGAAAGATATCTGTTAGTTATGAAAACAAAAAACCATCAATGAGTAACCAGTGTTGCAGTTAGGAAAACCATTTGCACTTCCTGTAGAAAAGGAAAAATTGTTGTTTTTAGTTTGGTTCAAGTTTTTTGGCTGTTTCACAAAAACTGAAACTCTTTTCTGTTTTACCTAAGATTTCTTGCTTTTTTTTTTTTAGAAATATATAAGAGAAAACGTTTGCGGGGGATGGAGGGAGTGTAAAAATGACTATTTCTCTGCAAATAGGGATAATCTCTCATCTTGAAAATGGTATAATTTTACTAAAAGCAAATGGATGAAACCTGCAGTTTATTTCAGAGGTGGAATTGGGCCTATTTTTTTCCTGAGGAAAACAAACAAACAAACAAACAAAACAAAAACCAAACCCCTTTTTGCTGACATAAATTCTGACCTTGACCAAATTCAGAAATTTTCACAAAAAACAAAGTTAGCAGTAGATAGTTCCTGGCCCAAAAAGTTAGCAATCTAAATAGACAGGACAGACAATTACCCGAATTTTACAGATGGGGAATTGAGGTGCAGAGCAAGTAAGTGAATTGCCTCAGCATCACACTGGAAGTTTATGGACGGGCTGAGAATTTAACTCACATCTGCTGTAAACCAGTGCCTTAACCACAAACCCAGCCTTCCTCTGTGAAAGAACAAGAAAAGAAACAAAATTTTAATCTCTTCATAAGAAAATTTGCAAAACAGAAATGGACGGATTTGAATTATTCCATTTGCAAATTCCTTTTACTATAGAAATTGAATTAAGAAGTGTCTTAACCATAACATTCATATGGAAAAAAAATTATTTCAGGGTTGGTGAAATGTGGTTTGCTGCTGGGAGGGCAAATGGGACTCATCAAGTTCTACAATGCAGTCTGCAGTAGCTTTCATTTTTTAATTAGTACAGAGATGAACTTGTGGAGACTCAAAATCCCATCATGCACCATTATTATTACTAACAGTTGTCTTCTCTCATCAAAAGAAAACATAACAGACTGGACTCTATAGCTTGCAGACCTAGTGGATTAAAGGTATGGGGTGCTGCAGCCTATTCTGTTTAATTAATATACATTTGGTATGGCCTTGTCATGTTGCCAGTGTGTCTCAGTGGGCAAAGTTTGGGTACCTCCTTACTTTGAGTACTTTCCTATGGTATACAAGAATTTAAGCTAATTTTAACTATATGACTAGACATATTTTGTTGGCTTTTGTTTCTCCCTGTAATTTCTGTTTTTAAAACTTAGAATGAGTCGGTATACACACACACTGGATGTACAAACCCTAGTGCAAAGATGACACATACCCACCCTCCATTTCTTTGTTTCTGGCACTATACAAACATATAGTGAGCGACAGTCCCTGCCCTGAAGATCTTAGAAGTTAAATAGATAAGACAGACAAAGGGCAGGAAGGGAAACAGAGGCACAGAAAGGTGAAGTGACTTGCCCAAGGTCACACAGGACATGTGTGGTAGAGCTAGGATTAGAACCGCAAACTCTCGAAGTATTTGAACCTGGTTTATAGTGATTTAGTGTAATTTGTAAGGAATTGACTTAATCTAAATATGCAGATTTAAATCAAGTTAAGTGCCCACACTGGAGTTTTGCACCAGTTTAACTAAGTTGTTTTAAAGCTAGTTTTAGTTAAATAAGTGCAGTGTTGTGTGTAGACCACCTTTGTGCTGAAGAATATGTAGACAAGCTGAATAGGATAAACGAAACGCCCAGATAAAGCAAGGGCCTGCTTCACCCCTGCAATACTCTGGAGTATTGTCACACTGGAGTCACACCCATTGTTTGTAGTGTAAAAGCAGTAGAAAGACCCAAAAAGAAGTATGCTTTGATTGCATTGCCCTCTCAAGGCTTTTAGCAAGATTTCAGATTCTAATAATACTTTGGATTTCTTTTTTAAATCAACCATGGCTGTAGCTTTCAGATCCACTGCATATTCACTTTTGCCTTTTTGCTTAAAAGTCTTGAAAATATCTATCACTTCAGGCCCAGGAAAGATCATATTACACCTTACTCGTTCCTTTTAAGAATTATTACTTTCCAATCAAGGTTGACAGTCTTTCCTTTTTTACACAAATGATGTAAGCCCTTTTTATAAAGAGTGCAGTTCCATCCAAGTTCTGTTGATTAATTTCTCATAGAAAAGGGGGGTGGGGGGGGGAAGAAAGAAAAGAAAAAGGATATTGCATTTTAAATAAAATTCCTCCAAATAAAATCTTACCGAAGCTTAAAGTCTGAGAGAGAGCTGCTTGTGGTATCTTTATTTTGCAAATGCTGAGGTATAGATTACTTATATAAACTTTAGTCACTGATAAAACTGGCTTAAAACCTGAAGAACGCTGAAACAGCTGTAGCACTGTATATGAGTCATTTGGACCATGACAGAGATGTGGACACTGAGGTAGGAGCTTGGTTTACTGAAGTTCTTTGCTGTTAGGTTCAGCTGCCAGACAAAGAACTAATAATGTCTTCTAATCTCATAATAGATTTTATGCTATGGAAAACCCAGTGAAGCACATAAGGTTATTGTTAAGACAGGTGTTTATCAGTATAACCTTGGTTTAATAGTCCTGACAGAACTGCCATCAGACTGAGCACAGCTGGGTGGACACAAGTGGTTTTGACATGGGGTTTTTAGAAGCAGATCTGAATGCTGATTTGGTTACCTTAATTAGGAGGTAGAATCAGGAGAATCATTGAAAAGATTTTGTATATTGGGAATGGGAAATGCACAACCACACTCACCTTTCTATACTGAAATCTTCGGGAGTATGTTTCCCAGAAGAAAGACGATAGCAATGTTAAGCTAAAAGTTAAGCTGGCTTTTAAAAGCCTTTGCTGCAGATTGGCACATATGGCTCTCTCGCATTTTTCCTAGCAGTAGTTGTGGTGGAAAATGAACATTTGCAATTTGCAGGCTGTGAACACATTGCAATGAATTATGTTAGTTTAAGAAGCTCACATTTGTACTTGGGAGCCGGTAGTTATTTACCATGGAATGTGATCGCTACTGTCAGGTGATGATGACATTCACCCGCTTTATGCATTCGCTAACGTCTTAAAGACTCGGTATGAATTTCTTTGTAAGGGGCTCAAGGAGGAGCTTTGGCTTAACTCCATCTCTGCTACCAAAATGGGTATGAGTTTTGGCAGCAGTTTGCTTGGAACATTTAATTCAAATTAATGGAATTTGAAGATTTACCATCCCAGGCATGTGTCAGTGCCCCGAAACACACACAGTTGCTGGATATAACATACCAGACATGTCATTTGTGAAGCCTCATTCTTATGTCACTAGCACCAGTGTACATCAGGATTGGTTCAGAGATTCATAGACTTTAAGCCCAGAAGGGACCATCATTAGAGTGACCAGATGTCCCATTTTTAAAGGGACAGTCCTGCACTTAAGCCCTCCTGCAGGTGTCAGGACTTTTTCTTTAAAATGTGCAAATTGTCCCATTATTTTCTGTCTTCCTCCGCCGACCCCCTCAGTACTGATGGGTCCTGCTGCTGGCTGGATCCCTGCTCACCAGTCGTCCACCCACCAGCGGTGAGTGGGTGGGTCCACTGGCCAACAATGTGGGTGGGTGTGCAAAGCTGGTAGGGGGGGCGAAGATGCAGCATGCAGGACCAGCTGCTCCCCCTGCTGGTCCATCAGCACAGCCCCTGCTGCATGCTGGCTCTCATGCCCCACATCCCATTTCCGGCCGGCACTGGCTGCTAGCTGCGGTGGTTGGTGAGTGCGCCCAGGCGCCAGGTGGCGGCCAATTTCATGTCACCTCTGCTCCGCAGCCATCGGCACTTTTCGTGCTCCCCCTCTCGTTGTCCTCTCCCTGCTTTGCCCCTTTGCTGCCCACCCTCCAGCCCCACTGCTCCTCCATATTCCCTCCAGCGGGGCGCGTCCCGCTCCCAGCACTGTGTGGGGAACCAGCCCCTGGTCGGAGCACTCAGCTCACCGACAGCCTGGCTGACAGGCTCCTTCCTTCCCCCACTGCCTGTGGCTGGGGCAGCACCCCAGGAAAGCCCAAGACCCTGCAGCTTGGGGTGCTGGCCAGGAGAAGCCGAACCCTGCATGTGCCAAAGTCCCACACTGCACTGGCACGGGGAAGCCTCTCCGCCCCTCAACTAAGCTCTGGAGTGGTGGGACAGGGGGAGCTATTTCCAGCCTGTTCCCGCCCTGACCCTTCAGCTCCACAGCAGCCCCCAGGGCAGGGGCTTAGCACCCTCTTCACCCAGATTCCTGTCCTCCCTGCCTTGGACCCTGCCCCCAGGGAGCGTGGAGCTGATCCATCCCCTATGCACCCTCATCTGTCCTGGTTTGCTGAAGCCCCTGCAGTAAGGTTCCCTGGGCCCTTGTGCACAATACATCCTTAGGGCTTAACCCCTTCCTGCCCGTGCTGTAGCCATGGGACAGGAAGCGGCTGGGTTATGTCGGTAGCCAGCAGCAGCTTGGAGGTGTTAGCTGCCTTTCCACACTGGGCGGACAGGAAGGGACAAGCTGCTTCCAGCCACTGCGGAGGGGATGGGGGGGAAGAGATGAGCTCTGCAAAGACATGGGCCAGATCATCCCAACCACCCCCATGCAGCTGGAAGCAGCTCCTATCCCTTCCCTCCTGCACAGTGCCGAAAGGCTGCTGATGGTCACATTCTGGTGTGAACCCTGGCAGAAATCTGAGGGGGGGGGGGACATGTGACCCTGTGTGGCCGCTTCCCCCAATTTGTTGCCTCGGGAAGACGCAGTGCCAGGTACCAGGAGAAGTGGGTCCATCCCAGGGGCCCCGCCAGGCATGGATGACAGAGAGAGCCAGACAGGGAAGGTCAGGTCAGTCGGTTACTCCTCCTGTCTGAGAGAGGTGTACAGGACTGTGTGCGTGTCACCTCTCCCTGGGTGAACCCTAAAGCGTTAAAGATAAGAAGGTAAATAAAAAGAATCCAAATATGCAGTATCTCTTTTTAACAGGGGCTCAGTCAACTTGATGTTAATTTGAACGTTTGTATGACTGATTGCCGTTGAACTTGCTTGAATATGAGTAATTTTACCAGGTGTCCCATATTCAGCATAGGGAATATGATCACCCTAACCATCACGATCATCTAATCTGACCTCCTGCACATTGCTGGCCACAGAACCTCACCCACCCACTCCTGTAATAGACCCCTAACCTCTGGCTGAGTTACTGTAGTCCTCAAATCATGGTGTAAAGTCTTAAAGTTACAGAGAATGCACCATTTACATTAGTTTAAACCTGCAAGTAACTCATGCCTCATGCTGCTGAGGAAAGTGAAAACCCCCAGGGCCCCTGCCAATCTGACCTGGGGGAAAATTCCTTCCCGACCCCAAATATGGTGATCAGTTAGACCTTGAGCATGTGCGTAAGACCCATCAGCCAGATACCTGGGAAAGAATTCTCTGTAGTAACTTAGACCCCTCCCCATCTAGTGTCCCATCCACTGAGATGAATGGAGTTGTGCTGATATAAATCAATGTAACTTAGAAGAGAATCGGGTCCAACATTATCGGATGGCTTGGGCTATTAGCTCTGACCCTTTGGCTCAATAGCCAAATATTCGTCTAAAAAAGATGGGGATTCCCATTCTAATCCAAACTACTTCCAGGGCCTGGATATGGTGGTTTCAGTAGTTACATTTGTATGCTAGCGGTGGGATGTTGCCTAAAGGAAATGGTGTGTAAAACTGAGCAATGTGCCCTTCTCTCCACATCCATTCCTGCGTGTGGGTCTCTTACTCAAGGGACAAATTTGGTCCACAGATGCACACACCAACAAGCACATCTTTACAGTATCCAAGGAGGAGAATCCTCTTCAGACTGGTTTCAGAGGAACAGCCGTGTTAGTCTGTATTCGCAAAAAGAAAAGGAGTACTTGTGGCACCTTAGAGACTAACCGATTTATTTGAGCATAAGCTTTCGTGAGCTACAGTGAGCTGTAGCTCACAAAAGCTTATGCTCAAATAAATCGGTTAGTCTCTAAGGTGCCACAAGTACTCCTTCTCTTCAGACTATGTTCCGTCCTTACATCTTCCCTCCCCTATATTATTATCCTCTAAATATGTTACCACATGCCTTCTTAAAAATTGTCTCCGTTGACTACTCCATATAAATGCCTTTCCCATAACCTTTTGTGGGCAGGCCCTGGACTGCAGTCCCTCAGCTTCTCCCCACCAGCACCAGTGTCTCTCAAGGAATGTCCATTTTGGCCTCCTCTTTCTTCTGTCAGCCCCTCTTACTGACATTTGAAAAGGTAACTCAGCGTCAGAGAGCCTCCCATCACTGCTCCTGCTAGGCTACCCATTCCACCACTGTTTCTCCCGGGGTTGGCTGTTCCTGAGGCAGCACTTCTCATTGGTTGGCAGGAGGCACTGCATAGAGCTGTACCTACTCAGCAGGATGCAAGTGGGATGGGGCACTAGAGTAGCTGCGCTGGCAGAAGTGGAGGATATAGAAACCTTTAAAAAATCAGGTGTATTCTGAGCCTGATTGTTTCCAGTAAACATTAAGTATTGTAGACGGGGGTGTGGGCACAACACCCACCTCTGCCCACTAAGCCGGGCTGGTACATGAATATGAGCAACAGACCAATTGCAAAGAGCAGCGGTTCTCAAACTGTGGGTCGGGATCCCAAAGTGGGTCATGACCCCATTTTAATGGGGTCACCAGGGCTGGCGTTAGACTTGCTGGAGCTCGGGGCTGAAGTCCGAGCCCCACCACCTGAGGCTGAAGCTGAAGCCTAAGCACCATCACCTGGGGCCGAAGCCCTGGGCAGCAGGGCTCAGGTTACAGGTCCCTCTGCCCCAGGGTTGAATCCCTTGGGCTTTGGCCCTGGCCCCCACCGAGGGGGGCAGGGCTTGGGTGGGTTCAGGCTTCAGTCCCCCGTCCTGGAGTCATGTAGTAATTTTTGTTGTCAGAAGTGCGATGCAGTGAAGTTTGAGAACCCCTGGCAAAGAGACAAATTTGGCCAAGATTTTCCAAAGTGACTAGTTTTGAGGGCCTCAGTGTTTGGGTGCCCAATTTGACGTACCTGAAAGGGCCCTGTTTTTAGAAGGAAAATATTGGAGTATCCTTAGCTCCATTTTACAGATGGGAAACTGAGGCACAGAGGGACTGATCCTCAGCAGTTGTAAGTCAGGATATTTCCATTGACTTTGATAATGATTAACTATTTTATTATTAATTATTAACTATATTATTAACTATTTATTTGTGGCAGTGAAAATATCTTAGTTGGTGATGCATATTTTCTTCACTATCTGGATGTCAGTCAAATGTCAGAGGTTTTGCAGTGCTTTCACGAGACCCAAGATGGATTGGCTGGATTTCATCACATAGCTGAATTCACATGGTATTTCTGCAGATGCCCCACTAGTCTGAATCTCCATTTGCTCGGGAGGTTTCAGCAGAAGCTTTTTTTAAATTAATTTTCACAGCCTTTTGTGTGGAGAGAGCAATGAAATAGGCTCCTAAAAGATGTCAAAGGGAGGAAGCAAGCCAGCTATCTACCAAAGAAACCTAATGTGGGGAAAAGGACCTCCCTGCATGAACATAACAGCAAGCAGAGGGACAGGGAGGTTAGCTGGGGGAGGGTTATTTCTGGGCCTTTTAGGAAGGTGGCATGTTTTGGTTTGGGAGCATAATGGGAAGTTCCATCAGACATCTGGATTCTTATTCAAATCAACCTCTGAACCAATGAGGGATTTCTCCATCACTTCTTTTATGCGTGTTGTTCAGCATTAAGACTGGTTTACTGAATGTTTTTGTAGTTTTACAGTGACAAGGCTACTTTAATGCCTGCTTTTTAAATGTAATTTTGCAGTGTGGAGACTAGTTTACAGCATGTGTCTGTGTGCGGTTTTGCTATGGGAGGCTGGTTTCCTGCATGCTCATTTACCCTACTATCTGCAATTCTGTTGAATTAATGCTGAGATTTGCATTATTTTGGTTTGGTTGAATTTATTTTCTTGTCCCTGTAGTGCTTGAAGCAGGGCAAGAATTATTGAAAGGGGAATAATATTTCAGTGTGAGATACAACTGAGCGGCGGGGGAAGCGGGGGCTTGGAAAGTATAGAGTATTCTATATTCCTGTCGGCCATCAGTACAAAACCAATTTGCCTCATCTCTGTTGTCTGTTTGTTGCCCCTATAACATCTGATCCAAAGCCCTCTGAAGTTAATGGACACCTTTCTATTGACGTGAACAGGGTTTGGATTAGGGCCTAGTCATTAAAATCCCCTACTGTGCTACACACATAGCAGATGAGTGGATGTGGTTCCATTTTTCCTTTTGGTTCCCATTACTCTAATTGTATAGATTTTTACATTTAGTCTGTGAGTGAAACTCAGTTCATTCCCTAAGACATCCAGGGCACGCTGCTGGGGAGACAGCCATCTTATCGTTGTCTACTACCAGATGTATTTATTTATTTATTTTGATTTATGACACTGCAAGGCTCATTTATTACAGTCCTGATGCTGCAAGAAATCCCACACGGGCAGACCCTTTCACCTCCACAAAGCCCCAATTAAGTCAATAGGGCTAGGCCTGGAGCTGCTTGCAGGATCAGCTTCTTAAGTGTTTCATGATTATACAACATCTAGATCCCTAGACAGTTTCTTTTTTATATGTCAATACATTAACTTTTGATTAACTTAATTATTGAACTTCTGTATCTATAAAATGTTGCAAACACAAAATTTCTCACAAAGATGTTTTTCATACTTTCCTGTTTCAACTTTTAAATATTCCATTGCCTTAAAATTTTTAATATAAAAGTAAAATGGGAGAGCGGGGAGAAGCTAAATATTCAGGCTAAATTTCATAAAGACATCTTTTTGTTTTTGCACATCTCTACTTTGGAGCTAGTGGTAGACAAATGAAAAAACAACAGGTATAAAGAACAGATCCAAAAGCTCAGAAAGGAAGAAATTAAAGAAAAGATAACATGAACTTCTCAGTTGTTTTTTTTTTTCATTTACTGTACGTAATGCTGGAGAATTCTGGCTTTTTTGCAAAAAAAAAAAAAAAAAAAAAAATTTTAAAGCACCAAACATTCTCCATATCGTCAGTCAATTTTTCTATTTTTGCAATAAAGTGAAATGCTCGATTAAAAAATGGGGCGGGGGCAAATCATAAAGGTGTCTGCACATTTCCCTAATAATTACTGCAAAATGTGCAAGTTAATAGGTAGTTTGTAAAAATCTGACCAAAGTGGGCAAAGCTCTGTATTATTACCAATTGCTTTGTCAAATTCACAAACCTCTGCCACATTTTTCATTCTCGCCCTCAAAATCTTCCCTAACTCTTAAGACAAACCCATCTCTTTCATACAAAAGGCCTGATCACGCAATACACGAGTAACTGCGTATAAAGAGCAGTGCCGCTGAGTTCACATATGTAAACTTACTCATGCATTTCTGTTTGTAGGACTGAGCCCAAACTCTGTGTCACCTTTAATTTGGCCTCAGAAACAAAGGAGATAATGAATAAATCTTACTATTTATGCTTTTCTAAATCCTGAAGGGTTTACACCAGAAAGTACTAAGTTATCTTTTGGGAGAAAAGCTCTTTGCTACCGTTCCCACTGTGCCCCATCAGAAGGTGGGGACATGATTCTGTATATGCAGTAATTGCTAAATCTAATGGTGTGTTACTGTGCAGACTTTCTTACCAGCTGTAACTGCTATTTGTAAGACCCTGTTATTACTGGCTCATACTTTGTTTTAGGGACATTAACCTGCCTGTATGCTGCTGGTGGTGCCTTACTGGTAACCTTCTGTGCTATGCCAAGCTCCTCAGTAAAAGACTCTTTGTGAGTCTTCATTTTTAGCTTTTTTTAAATCTCTCTCTCTTTCCTACTCTCTCCCAGATTCTCTCTCTCTCTCTTTCTCCCTTGGCTTTAGCTTCTCTGTCAGAGGAGGAACTCTCATGGGGAGCGGGGTAAGGTCAACCCCTTTAAAAGGCTCTGCTGTAAGAGACCCTCCTGCAACAAAGTGCAACAAAGTCAATCGATTCAAATCTGTGGAAACAGCATAGGCAGCAGGCTCTTCTTCTTAAATGGTGAATTAGGGCTCCAGCACCAGCCTCAAATTTAACTAGGTCCCTGTGGGTTGGATGGAGAACTAGTAGCGAGGCAAACCAGCTCATCCTACCATCACCAACAGTGACAACATACAGGATGTAGTGCTCAAACTGAAAAATAGAAAGAGGTGGTGAATGCAAATCTTTGTACCTGGCAGGATCACCGTTGGCTCAAAGACATTCCATTCTTTCCCTATCGGAAGTCCATCCCATCAACCCCTCTAACTTCCTTACATTCCTTCTATGCAACAGTACCACTTAATTCCAAAGTAGAGCTTAAAGTGGGTTTACAGACAGTGTAAACCTTAAGACGGCCCTCTGCATTGAGATGAATTTCACAAAGAAGGCAAATTTTAAGCTTGTACTCTTGATCTATTTGAGTATTGACACCAAAAACCTAACAAGAGCTGCCATCGTCCAATGAGGAAACAGAAACAATATCATGTGGCTTAAATTTAATGGAATTATTTCAAATACATTTGAGAAAAATCATGATCTGCTTGCAGACGTTCCAGAGGTGAAGTTTTGTTGAATAAATTATTTATGATGAAGTATTTTGTCAGCACTATTTACTGCCATGCATCAGTATCAAGAAGTATAAAAAGACAGAGAGAAAGAAACAACAAAAGGAAATTCTCCTCCCACACACTTAGAAGATGTATCATTTCTGGATCGCTTCAAATGGAAAGAAACCCAATAATTATGATTTTGCATTTCCAAGGGAAATAAGACCAGTCCCACACAAATAGCCTCACTGTAGTAATATGCTGCTAGCCGCTCATACTAATCCTGAACATGCTGTAAAGAACTGACCCAGCAGGCTCGCACTGCTAATTCGGGTTGTGGCTAACCCTTGTGTGTTTATTTTTCCTTAACCCTGTACTGGATGGTGTGCAGAATGTTAGGTGCCCAGTACTCTTCACTTCATCCATTATTTTTTAACTGTTGGCATTTTCTCATTCTTCACGTGACTTGAACGGTTAAAACTCTGTGTGTGTGTGTGTGTGTGTGTGTATATAATTCAAACGATGTGAGAAAATTCAGGGATGGTAACAGAAGAATGTCAAATATGGGAATTTTATAATATGATGCCTTTGTCTATATTTTATTTAATGACATTTCTTACCAGTTACAACCCTGATCTTCCTACTATTTAAGTCAACAGCAAAACTCCAGTTGACTTCAATTTGGGCAAGACTGTTCCCTCAAAGGGAAAGGGTGGTCTTGTGGCTAAAGCACAACTGGATGATCTAGGTTCTATTCCCAGCTCAGGGGTGTTATGAGGTTTAACAAACTAATGTTGTACAGTGTTTTAAGATCCCCTACTAAAAGGCGCTATAACAGTCAACAACGCTATTAATAACTAAAGTAGCATAGATTAATCAAACATCTAGTTTTGGTTGAACTCCTGCTGTGAAGAACATTAGCAATAAGCAAAGTGAAAGCTGTGAAGTGCTCTTATGTTATAAGGGAGAGAGCTTTTTTCCTATTTGCTCAGTAAGGCCCCGGTCCTGCCCACACTCAGACCAGGTCTACATGCAAAAGTTTGCCTCTTCAAATATACTGGTATAGTTAAAGAACTACAATTCCTCTTGTCTGGATAAAGTTATATTGGTATAAACGGGCTTATACCAGTAAAAAGGTGCTTTATATTGATATACCGTATTCCCCTTCCCATAAGAGAATAAGGTATACTAGTGTCAGATACCTTCACACTGGCATAACTATACCACATCAGGGCTTGTGCTGGTATAACTATTCTGGTAAGAAATCACACCCCGAATAAATACAATTATATGTGTGTGTAGATCAGGCCTTAAGCATATGCATAACTCTACACATGCAAGTAATTGTATTTAAGTCAAAGGGAAATTTACCACCAGCAAATTTACACATGAACTTAACTGTTTGCAGGATCACTAGATATTAGAAGTCAAAATATTCTGCCAAAGTATAAAGGCCCACAAGTTGTGACACAACACTCTTTTCCATTATTGTTGCATTAATATAACAGCCCATTCAGTATCTCTGTGCAAAGGTTCCTACCTGATGGTACATCGGAACTAAAGGAAATGCAAAGATTTTAATGATTTTTGCCATCTTTTAATATTGTTTTATTAACTGCGGTTATAGAAGTTTTGAGTTGTAGCCGTTGCTTGCTGCTTTGTTTTCACTTACTATACTCTAAGGCTTGCCAAAACTAAAAGTAAAGCTAGCATGTTTGTCATATTTCATCCTGTGCAAGAGAAAACCTATAACTAACAGGGAAGAGAAGGTTTAATTTTTTAAGATACTGCTTTTACATAACTATCACTGAAAAGCAGCGGTGCACATCTCTGAAGCTGATGGTGTAGCTTTACATTGCACAGAGTAGAGCAGGGGTCGGCAACCTTTCAGAAGTGGTGTGCCGAGTCTTCATTTATTCACTCTAATTTAAGGTTTCGCGTGCCAGTAATACATTTTAACGTTTTTAGAGGGTCTCTTTCTATAAGTCTATAATATATAACTAAGCTATTGTTATATGTAAAGTAAATAAGGTTTTTAAAATGTTTAAGAAGCTTTATTTAAAATTAAATTAAAATGCAGAGCCCCCCCGGACCGGTGGCCAGGACCCGGGCAGTGTGAATTCCACTGAAAATCAGCTTGCCTGACGCCTTTGGCACACGTGCCATAGGTTGCCTACCCCTGGCCTAGAGTATGTCTCTGATGTGCTAAACTCCTATATCACCTTATAATGATGTGTCAATGTAACGGGAGTCATTCTGTAAAATGTAATGACTTATTAAGGAAATGATTCAAGCCCAGGAAATGTGTGGGTTAAGTACTTGCTTTCATAAACATGGGTTACCGTGGAACAAGATTTTAGATATTATGTGGAAAAATGCAGTAAAAAGCGCTGAATTAGCCCATTCCATTACATTGAATTGTTCAGCAATTATGGTCATCCCTGGGCCTAGAAAATTAAAGTATATGATGAAAACCCAATCTAAAGATATCCACTGCTGTGCTACTGAAGACACAGTATCTCCTGTATCTTGTCTAAAAGGCATTTAGAACTTCAGTGACCAGGAAAGAGTTACCTGAAGAGTGAGTGAGTGTAACTTAGAGATCATTCAGCAAACTGACAATCCAGATCCAGCCCTGCACTTCTTTCTGTGCTCTTTACAGCGCCTGCTCCTAAGCCATTAAAGCAAATGGGAACCTTGCCCAACTAAGAAGTGCAAGATTGGTCCCCTATATTTAGGCTCTTACATAAAACTAATTATTGCAAAGTGAGGGCATTAGCTTGCAGTCTTTATTCTGAAATGGCTTCCTTTGAAGTTGGTGGGTGCTTTCTCCCACAGTAAGGAATGCAGAATCGGGACCATCAAACTGCACTACAGGAACTACCCAGCTTATTTGGAAACAAAAATGTGTCATGATTTCAGCTGGATGGAGAATACAACATGCAAATATGCGTTTGAATTTGAAAGCAAATCTGGATTTCACTCCGTTCACAACCCCATCGTTTTCATTTATCACGAATATTTTATTGCTGGGCTTTACATGCACAAATATTCATGAAAAGCAAATTTCTCAGTCAAAAGCTTGAATATTCACTGAAAGTCAATTTTGAATTGAATAGTTGTCGGTTATTTATCTAAGTCTCCCAATCTGAGATCAGAAGCAATATCGTGTGATCTATGTAACAGTGTGAATTTTGAAGTTTTATAGTTTGCAGACAAACTGCAGACTAAGAATTGTTTTCTGAACTAATTCATGAATAAATGTTAACATTCTGCAATCTGTTCATGTACATTTCATGAAGAGAAAGAGATGTGACATTTCTCAAATATATTATTGTCTATACATTATTCTCCTAGCTCTAGTTTTGCTCTAGAATTTACTGGAGCTATTCACCCCTACCAAATACAAGCATAACAGATCCGTCTCTCAATTTTAAAAACCACTGTCCTTTCTCTCTCTTGCAGTTCCCTCCCCCCAAAGTTTTGAAGTAGAAACGTTAGCCAGATTTTTTTTTCTAAATTTAAAAATAATCATGTGGCTCCTCACTATAAAATGTCTGTCTCCTCCACTCCCAGCCTCCTGGGGGCTGCCGTAGGCATGGTCTGTAAATTAAGTGGAAGCACTCAGCCCTCAGTTCAGCTCTAGTCAAACATTAGCAGCAGTGTTTACCCTTGTGTAATCTTCAGTTTTGCATTAATTTAATACTGCTCAGCACTTTTTTAACATATTCAGCAAATCCGCGGCACACAGTGCTTTGTGTCTGTATCTCCCCAATCAAACCAAGTTTTGATTCTTAACCAAACTCATCAAAGCGAACTCCTTGTGATACTTTTCTCCCCCTACTTTGATCTCTACTTAAGAAAAAAAATTGCTTTATGTGGTAATTCAGATATATGCCGAGGGTTTTTCCCCCTTAACTTCAAAGAGAGAGGACTGAATATTGTTTTCATTTTCATTTCATATTGCTGTTCTAGTTGTTTGTGAGGGATGCAAGAGAGTAAAGAATCTTCTAATTAATAATTCCCAGATAATGGTGTACCCTCCTGAAGCGCAAATCTGAAGAAAACTGGTCAAAACCTAACTTTGAAGCTCTGGCCAAATGTCAGTTAAAAGTTGAGTGAACTCACATCGTAATTCATAACCAACCTTTGGTCTTTGAACCTTCACTTGTGCCCCCTAACAAATTACACTAACAGAAATCTCTGGCCCTTTAGTTGGAAAGATGTTCATCCTATCTTTTTAATAATGCTAAATCCTATTATACTGGGAAGAATAGGGAGAGGTTATAATACTATCATAGAACCTCAGTATTTGGCCTGATCTCAATTTTCCCTCAGCCCACACTCAAAAAACCTCATTAGCTATGAAATTTTTGCCTGAGTATAAGGACTAAGAAGAACCTAAGAAAGGTATTCAGGATTTAGGCCTATTGGATTCAAGGAGAGTTTTGCTCTTGTACAGATGGCACATTGTATATCCACTGTGCGCAGGTGTAAAGCAATGACACCTGGTGCAAGGCAGTATAAAGAATAGAATTGCTAGATTATAACTTGAATGGTAAAATCTTTAGGGCAGAGAATCCATCTTTATCTATATTGTAAAGTGCCATAGCAGATGGCTGGTTCTGCATAAATAAATATTAAAATAAAATAATACTAATAATTAATAATGATTAATAATAAATAATGGAGCAGACTAGGGCATATGTTCCAGGTGTGGGAGGTTATAAGAAAAAAGGAGCTAAGGCTCTGATACTCTGAACATTTACGCACATGCCTAACTTTAAGCATGTGTGTATGTGTTTTGAAGATCAAGACCTAAGACAAGAGGGAGGAGGACACAAAGGAAATGATTAGTTGTGCTCCTTGTGGCGATGGGGAATGAAAAGAGATGACAGCATTAAGGCCAGTTAGTTAGTAATTAGGTTGTGTAGGAGTCCAAAAGCCAGGAGAAGTTGCTTCTTACACTACTTTACCACTTGCACCAACTTACAGCTGTTTTCTGACCAAACTACTCCTAATGTGTAAATGGAAACCTGATTTACCCCATCACCAAATTTGGTCCTGAGATGCCAGTGGGAGTTGCACCCAAATTTATATAGGGCAGAATTTGGCCCAGAAAACTAGCCTTTATGACAAAATCAAGAGGGACACGGAAATGAAAACATATACATAGCTGCAGCTTTTACATTAGATAATTCCTTGTGGCTAATTCACATACATTTCTTTTGCATGCATTTTTCCTCCCTGTTTAGGAAAGTGTATAACTATGTGCGTGGCTGGAATTCGGAAATGAAAGAATTGTGCTCCTGGACAGTACCCTACTTGCTGAGCTCTCCCAAGAGAATCCCTTGAACTGCTTATGCTTGTCTGAGACCCTGCACAAGTCAAAAAGATTAGGGGAAAGTCGGTGAGAATTGAGACACGCCTGGCTCCAGCAAACTATTTACACCCATGCACAAAGGAAAAACCTTGGAAGTGTTTCCAAAAATACAGTCCAGGCGTGTGAGTTAATGCTGGTAGGGATCCTAATGCACAGACTTTCCCCATAATCAGGGTTTACCTCAAGTCTGTTTATTCTGTAAACGCTCGTTTCTCAACAGAAACAGCTCATCACACTACACCCATGTTGTACAGACATGCCGAACGTCTTTGCAAAGAACTCGATATAGAACAACCCAGCTGTTTCTTTTACTAAATCTCTGTGTTAGCAAACTCTCTCATCATTTTCCAGTGTTTGGGGGGGGGGTGGTGAAAATACTATTGGAAGCCGCCAGATTGACGGCACTGAAAAGCAAAGTAGTTTCTTTACCCATAGAACAATCACAGCATATGGATGTTAGCAGCGTATCTGTCCCCAGAATGCCCAGTGAGGGAGAACAGTCAAGCTGCATAACTTACTGCAAATGATTTAACAGGCAGTCTTTTTTTTTCTGCTAATGAATTGTCTGCAAAGACTTTGTGATTTTCTCAAATTTATTTAAACTGTTCAACGAATATTTTCTATGAATAATTCTTGGTGGGCAGCTCATTCATTAGCTGTTAATGGTGAGAATTCACAGGCTGAGCTGCATTAGGTAGTTTCACTATAGGCCCAGACTCACCAGTATGCTCCAGCTGCTTTGAGGGTTTGAGCTGGGTTTATGGCTGCTTTGCATTGCCAGAGCATGGCAAAGCAGCTGGAACATACCAGCAAATCTAACCCATAAATCCCTTGGTGGTCCTGATTCTCCACTCAGTTACATCAGTTTTACAGCACTGCCACATCTCTGAAGTCAACCAAGTTACATCTATGTAACTGAATGAAAAATCATTATGGCCCATTATGTTTCTGTCCCCTAGAGGAAGGAGGATAATTCTCATTAACAGATTACTAATTGCGTACTTGCATTCATTAATTCAAAATCCACTTCCCATGAATATCCTCTCCAATATTTCCTACAAAATGTGCTGTTTCAGGAAACATTACTTCCAGTGTAATCATTTGCTGGAAGATTTGCAGAAAGTGAATGCAGAAGGTGCATGAATGTGATCAATATGAATTCACTTTTTAAAAATTCAGCTAAGTATTTGTGGGAAATGTTTTTTTACTTTGCCTGGCTCTACTGATCCCTATGCAATCTCTCTGATGATAGACCTGACAAACAGGAGTCCAACAGGTCTTAGTGTGACAGCTTTTGGCAATATAGACCCATGCACAAAGAACTGCAAACTTCCCTAACTGAGTCATACACCGGAACAGCTAACAACAAATTGAGAGCAATGCAACCTGCATCAAATTCGAACCATTGTAGGTTCTTGACTGTACTAATGCCAAATCCTGAGCTCCCCAGCCCCCCTGAAAAATATGTTTCAAACACAAAGCCTATTTGTTTATTAAGGAAGTGTTTGATTGGAAAATAATGTTGCTGTAGGTGAAAGAGCAAGAGGTTTTACAGTAAAGTGGGATTTATTACCTCCTCCAGATCAGATCCCTCACACTTTTGGTCTTCATTTTGCTTTGCTTTAGGATCACTGCTAAAATAGAAATGGCTTATCTGGCCCTGGACAGAATGGTATGCAAAACCCACACAGGAATGAGTGCACTGTCCAGATACACTGAAAAAAAATTGACTGTCTTTTTGTTCATACCCCTGTAAGATCTTTCAGTTAAAATGTGGCCTGATTCAATCCTTACTTTTGTTTCAATACACAGCAGTCTGGCATAACTGCAAACCAAATTTATTTCACATTTTGCTGTTGTTCGTCAAGATATCTCTGATTAAAAAGAATCATCCCCCTCTTGTGTGTTGAAGCTATCTTTACTTTCTGAGGTGATTGATTATGAAGTGTCCCCCACGCTAAGTACTTCCATTCAAGGCTTCTCATTAAAACATCACTAGAATTCAAAACCACAATAATGTATTCTGGCTGTTGAGTTAAAAGGTGGCATACTGTATACAGTGATAGCTCATATGGCATACCGTACCCAGCCTTATTGGCATAGTGACTGGACCAAATTCATCCCTCGTTTGCTACAGTGGAGTTACACCAGGAACAAACTTGGCCCAATGAGTCAATAAGTCTATGTCAGAGAATTCTAAATAGTAATAATGGAACAAAGCACTACGTACGCCTTCTCCTTCCTAAATGCATGGAGTTCAAATCATTTATATCATTGCAGATTAAGAGGATGTAAGATGACTCACAAAAACGTCAGTTCAAGATATATTTTAAGCTCATGAACTAGCACTATCCAGAGAGGTGAGTTTTAATTTTAGAGGCTGTGACCATATTTTTAAAAGCAGATTATAAACCGCACTGCACATCCATTTGTTTTTTTGCACAGACAGGTTGGAGCGTCAAAAATTTTTCACTACCCATGGCATGGAGCTGCTCACACAAACAGCCTTTTCATGCACACCCAAAACTTCACGCACAAAACCTTATGCACGTGTAATCTACGCTGAGGGTACATCTTCACTGCGGCTGGGACAGTGCTTCCCAGCTTAGGTAGCCATACATGTGCTCGCTGCGCTCAAGCTAGCATGCTAAAAATAGCAGTGTAGCCAGGGGTAGCACTGGCAGCGGTTCAGACTAGCTGTCCAAACACGGACCCAAGGAGTGAGGCAGGTTTCTACTCAGGTCCTAACTAGCCTAAGCTAACACCTGTGCTACCCTGGCTTTGCACCTATCTTTAGTATGCTAGCTTGAGCAGAGCTGGCACGTCTGCCTACCTGAGCTGGGAAGCATGCTCCCCACTACAATGTAGACACAGCAGGGTTCTTTGTTCCTTCTCATGGCTGTAGTCTGCCACTGCATTTGAGATAATAGCCCTGAGTCTTTTAACTCCAGCAATAGAGGCTCACGGTTTTAGATCCAAAGGTCACAGCTTCAAGCCCTGCTGCTGCTGAGTCATCCAGGGGCAAGGTGTCTCACATGGCAATTTCAAGCAGTCAAATGTAGAGGCTGCGTTGAGATCACTTTGAATGTTTAGACTGTATGTCACAAATGAAATGAATTTAGAGGTATGGCTTTTCAGAAGGGTACCATAGAACTCACCCCAAGTCAGGGTAGGTTGGGTCAATATTATGTTAAATAGCAAACGTCATCCCCAGCCTTTCCCCTTACACTCAGTTGCTGGGGCCTCTATTTAGCTTTTGATGTCTTTGGTGTGTGTGTGAGGGGGAGGGAGAATCCAATGGCCTTGCTTTATCTTGCTCTTCCTAGGAACAGATGCCCTCTTCATTAGGTCTTTTGGAGGCAATGGATGGATGTAGTCTCTCAGCTGGATCCTCAGAGGGGATTGCTGATATACAGAGCAGGTCAGGAAATGATTGATTTTTGTTCCCTCAAAAAATTACAATACCCCGAACAAGCTTTTGTTTTCATCACAATTTTTCTTCAGAATTTTTTGTTTTCATCCAAAAACAAATCTGAAAAATGTTGTAAAAATGGACATTTTCTGTGGAAATTTCTGTTTTTGATGAAAAAGCCATTTTGGGGAAAAACCAAACAAAACATTGAAAACAATACAATTCAACCAGCTCTGCCAATACGATTTATCATCCCCAATCCATAAGTACCTCAGAAAGTACCTCCCAACTCATAGCAAGGCAGAGGGCACCAAGAATCATAGAATCATAGAATATCAGGGTTGGAAGGGACCTCAGGAGGTCATCTAGTCCAACCCCTGCTCAAAGCAGGACCAATCCCCAACTAAATCATCCCAGCCAGGGCTTTGTCAAGCCTGACCTTCTAAGGAAGGAGATTCCACCACCTCCCTAGGTAACACATTCCAGTGTTTCACCACCCTCCTAGTGAAAAAGTTTTTCCTAATATCCAACCTAAACCTCCCCCACTGCAACTTGAGACCATTACTCCTCGTTCTGTCATCTGAAATACTTCTTCTTCCATTCAGCCATCTCACTCCTAAAAGCCAGCTCAGAGATCATAGAATTAAGTTAGATAAGGAAGTGCTAGGCCATGTAGTCCATCTCCCTCCCAGTGAAAGGTGTTCCCTTCTGGACATTCACCACCATTTTGTCCTGCCTACTTTTAAATTTTCAAAAAGAGGGGGCTTCCACCAGTTCCCCCACAGAAATCATTTCACAGGCAGGATAATAAATTTAAGTATTTTATTAGTCAGGGCCTCCACCCTTCTGGGGCCAATGAAGCCAAATGTCCAAAACAAGCTCACAAGGGCTGGTTCAATGACAAGCCCAGGCACAGAGAAACTAGACACTGAAGAGTCCACACTGATGTATTTATTGATCCCAGTCCTGAGGGACATCAACTGCATTGCAAAACCACCATGAAACCTGGCAGTCTGCTCAGAAGAGACCCAGGATTAAGAAACAGGCACACTTTAGGTTCAAGATAGAGGTAGTTTGATAGGGTTCAAACATGGATTATTTCATAGCTACCATGTGCTCTTTCTCTATTATTGCAGGCACTAAAATATTCCCCCACTCCCAAACAAATTTTACCAGAAAAAAACACTTGCATAGGCCTAGATTGTGCCATGTCAGCACACAAGCCCTGCACTGTGGGCATTGCAGAGCCACACCACTAAGTGGGGTACTCAGGCCTGCTCTCTGGTGCGTAGGGAAGTTGTGAGTCGGTGTATCAGTGCAACCGTGCCCCCTCTGGCCAGGCAGGGCGTGGCACCTGAGCTCACTGAGCTCGGCAGGGCTGTTAGTCTATCCCTGGTGCCCAGGAATCTGAAAACCATCTCTGCTCTAAAGTCCATCAGGGGGCTGGTAGGGAAACCCAGGCCCACGCACACCACTGTGGTTTCCAGCTCATGGAGCTAGATAAGCTGGATCAGGGTTCATTGACTCCGGCTGTGCCCTGAGCTCCTTCCTACCACCCCCTGATTTCTGCAGGCTCTTCAGCCTGTTGGTCTGGTTATCTCTGGGCATTGTCCTAGAAGTTCTCTTCTCCAGCCTTCTCACTTGTCTGACAGCCACCTCACCTCTCTGCTTCCCAGCCCTTTTATTCTCCCAGCTACTGTGAGGCTACCAGTCAGCAGTGGCAGGCAGTGCCTATTTAAATCCTTTGGTTGCTGGGCCGGCATGGGGTACACACCCCATGACGAAGTACTCAAACCACTCCTCCCGTGTAAGAGGTTTCCCCAAGCTACCACACACATACACCCAGTGCCTCCTGCTCCCCACCCCTTCTGAGGCACCATGTACCCAGAGGCAATAATTAGGGAGCAGTCTCCATGCTCCCCAGAGCATAGACACTGCAGTTCTGTCTGGTCCTTATGCAACCTGTGCAAGGGTTGGGGGAGGGGAGGAGGCTTCTTATGCCATTCTCCGTACCCATGTAAAGACTAGCTAGCATCCAGCCCATAAACCACATGGGCTTCATCTTTGATCTTGCCCTACAGTATATGTCAATTCCTTGTCAGATGTCTTGGAAAATCAACTACTGCTGCATGGTAACTGATTTTCCAAGGTGCCACAAGTGCAGGATCAAGCTGTTTATTGATGTTGGGAAGGATTTCAAAAACTTTCAGCACTGGCCTAACTTTGCTCCCACTGAAGTCAAGGAGCGTTTTAGGGTTCATCATCCTTTTCTAGCATGCATGATAACTGAGACATAGTTGTGCTCAAACAATACGTGATAGTTAGCGTCTCCTATGAGAACCTTTGCACGTATGCAGACCATTTTTATTTCTCCATAAACCTGATTAATCTACACAATCCTACATGTGTACCTCTCCTTTCTTTTTTCCTATGCCTGGACCAATAGAAACTCTCCCTTATTTTATGATGGATATTAGATGATGTCATTGAATGCTGATTAAAATGAAACATTCAGCCCAATAGCATTTTAAAACTAGGATCCTTTTATACTCAGTGAAAAAAATTGCCCTTTTTGTTTGGATACTTTCCTCTTGTACATCGATTACATGCCAAGTAAGGTACCTCATGCGGAGAGACTTTGAGTCGCTTACTATTTAGTCTTTGCTGTTGTTTTTAGAACTACAGAAAAAAGAGAGAGAGAGAGAGAGAGAAAATATTCATCATTTTTCAAAGGAGCTTAACTATTTCACAGGTTGAATTTTTATTGCCCCGTTGAATCCACACAATATTATGTCACATGCACAAGAACTGAACTGTGGCTTTGTAGGAATAGGGGGGACAAATTCATCTGTGATGTTACTCCAGTGAAGTCATGTGGCCTGATTCTGATTTCATGCACATTAGTTGTCACCTGTGCAATTCCATTAATCTCAGTGGAGTTACTCCTGTTTTACACCCATTTAAGTGAGAAGTAAAGCAGGCCCTAAGAACCCAATCCTGCTCCTGCTAAAATCAGTGAGATTTTTGCCACCAAGTTCAGTTGGAACCGGATTGGGCCCCAATTCAGTGTTCATCACTGAGCATTGTTCCGTCAGATAGTCAAATTTACTATTTAAATTTCTTTTGAGGTCAAAGAAAACTATCTTCTGTATGCATTGGTCTGAGACATATTTTGTTTAGCAAAATTTATAAGAAGGCTTGTTTTAACAGTTATTTCAGTAGATTGATTAATATTTTCTTATGCTATAATTATCTTATTTCATATTAGGGAACATAAGGGGGCAGCTATGCCTACTGAAACCAGAATAACAGAAACAAGGAGATTCCCAGCAGGAGGCAAGGTGTTGTACTGTACTGCATACTGTTGTGTCTTGTTATTTATATCAAGTTAAACCTGTTTTTCCAGCTATTTGTGCAATTGACCAGCAACCCAACAAGTGATATCATTTCCAGTCCTGAAGGGCTCCATGACATGTTAACTAGGAATTTAAGCACCAGAAAAAGCTTTTGGCTGACTTAAAAGTGGTGGTATAAATACCCAGCTGGCAAGCTAATTTTGGGAGGGGATGAGATGAGGACAGAGAAAAGCAAAGAGACACAGAGAAAGATAGGAACACACACACACACAGAGAAAAGTTCTCAAGTGTCCCAGTCTAAAAAAATATATACCTTGCAAAAATATACTTGTGGCAAGACTGCTCTTGCCTGCCTTTGTTGTACTAACTCACAGCGCCTCATAAATTTTCAGGAGCAAATAGTTTTCTGCTTAAAGGGTACCAGCAAGGAGCTCACCTAAATTAAGTAAATGTGGTTTTTTGTGCTGAATGTTCCAAATAGTGGGAGCAAAAGACACATCCCCCACACTGATTTGAAACTATCTTTGCCAATGAGGATGGAGACAAGAATTATCTTTTGGCCATGTTACCAAAAGCTTGTCAAGTTTTTGACCTAGAATCATAGAAGATTAGGGTTGAAAGAGACAGCAGGAGGTCATCTAGTCCAAACCCCTGCTCAAAGCAGGACTAACCCCAACTAAATCATCCCAGCCAGGGCTTTATCAAGCCTGGCCTTAGAAACCTCTAAGGATGGAGATTCCACCACCTCCCTAGAAAACCCATTCTAGTACTTCACCACCCTCCTAGTGAAATAGTTTTTCCTAATATCCAACCTAGACCTCCCCCACTGCAACTTGAGACCGTTGTTCCCTATTCTGTCATGTGCCACCACTGAGAACAGCCTAGCTCCATCCTCTTTGGAAACCACTTCAGGTAGTTGAAGGCTGCTATCAAATCCCCCCTCACTCTTCTCTTCTGCAGACTAAATAAGCCCAGTTCCCTCAGCCTCTCCTCATAAGTCATGTGCTCCAGACCCCTAATCATTTTCGTTGCCCTCTGCTGGACTCTCTCCAATTTGTCTACATCCTTTCTGTAGTGGGGGGACCCAAAACTGGACGCAATACTCCAGATGTGGCCTCCCCAGTGTTGAATAGAGGGGAATAATCACTTCCCTCCATCTGCTGGCAATGCTCCTACTAATGCAGCCCAATATGCCGTTAGCCTTCTTGGCAACAAGGGCACACTGCTGACTCATATCCAGCTTCTCATCCACTATAATCCCCAGGTCCTTTTCTGCAGAACTGCCGCATAGCCAGTCAGTCCCCAGCCTGTAGCAATGTATGGAATTCTTCCGTCCTAAGTGCAGGACTCTGCACTTGTCCTTGTTGAACCTCATCATATTTCTTTTGGCCCAATCCTCCAATTTGTCTAGGTCACTCTGGACCTTATCCCTACCCTCCAGCATATCTACCTCTTCCCCCAGCTTAGTGTCATCCACGAACTTGCTGAGGGTGCAATCCATCCCATCATCAAGATGATTAATGAAGATGTTGAACAAAACCAGCCCCAGGACTGACCCCTGGGGCATTCCACTTGATACCGGCTGCCAACTAGACATCGAGCTGTTGATCACTACCCATTGAGCCTGATGATCTATCCAGCTTTCTATCCAGCTTGTAGTCAATTCATCCAATCCATACTTTAACTTGCTGGCAAGAATACTGTGGGAGACTGTATCAAAAGCTTTGCTAAAGTCAAGATATATCACATCCACCACTTTCCCCTCATCCACAGAGCCAGTTATCTCATCATATAAGGCAATCAGGTTGGTCAGGCATGACTTGCCCTTTGTGAATCCATGTTGACTGTTCCTGATCACCTTGCTCTCCTCCAAGTGCTTTAAAATGGATTGCTTGAGGACCTGCTTCATGATTTTTCCAGGGACTGAGGTGAAGCTGACCGGTCTGTAGTTCCCCGGATTCTCCTTCTTCCCTTTTTTTAAAGATGGGCACTATATTTATCTTTTTCCAATCGTCTGGGACCTCCCCTGATCACCAAGAGTTTTCAGAAATAATGGCCAATGGCTCTGCAATCACATCAGCCAACTCTCTCAGCACCCTTAGATGCATTAGATCTGGCCCCATGGACTTGTGCATGTCCAGCTTTTCTAAATAGTCCTTAACCTTTTCTTTCACCCCTGAGGGCTGCTCACCTCCTCCCCATACAGTGCTGCCCAGTGCAGCAATCTGGGAGCTGCCCTTGTCTGTGAAGACCAAGGCAAAAAAAGCACTGAGTACTTCAGCTTTTTCCACATCAGCTGTCACTAGGTTGCCTCCCCCATTCAGTAAGGGGCCCACACTTTCCCAGACCTTCTTCTTGTTGCTAACATACCTGTAGAAACCCTTCTTGTTACCCTTCACATCTCTTGTGTTAGGAAAAAATGTTGTGTTGGTATTGTTTAAATGTGTTTAGTTAGTTGTTTTAACAGAGCTAGCAAGAAGAACATCGTCTATCCCGAAGTGAGACAGAGGAAGGAGGGGCCTGTCATCATCATCATTCCCGCCACAGTGAAACCATCTTACCTCTGAGGGAATCCTGCAGCTTTCCTGGTGTCCATCATCCCAGCGTGTCTCCCCGCCTGCGACAAAGTCCACCAGTTGTCAGGACTTCCCAGTGGTCCTCCTCGAAGGCTCCCAATCAGCCAGAGAGTTGAAGGTCCTGGGCGTTGCATCTGTGAATAGCATCCACTGCGCCTAAATATAGTAGGAGAGGTTTCTGTATTGGGGTTTCATTTATTATTTTTCTGAACATCAAGGGCGGTTTTGTGGGTCTGAGCTTCAAGCTCACAAAGCCAGTCACTGTTTCTATGTATTGGTTAGGTTTGTGTTTCTTCTTCCCTGCCCCCCATTTCTCCCAGTTTTCTGTACCTTTACCCTGAATACACTTACCTTTGTTTGCACCATATCACCTTGTCTTCTCTTTATTTTATTTACGTTACACGAGGAAGGAGGGACACCCTTACTGTAAGCTAAATCGACTGGTGACAGATACAGGAGGGAGTCGAGTCTGCACCTTCTGAGAAAAGGGGCTTTCCTTTTATCTCTCCCTTTACCATTTCTAAAGTTTTCCTTTCTGAAGCATTGCCTTATTCCCCTTGCTAGCTGCAACTGCAATTGTGCTTACATAAACAAGAACTCTCCTAGAGGCAACTTGTCCTGGGATTAGTGAAAAGGGGAAAGGCCACAGTGACCAGCCAGAAGGTATATCGAAAAAAGGCCCTCTTCAAGCTATCACTGCCCCTTTTGTGGCCCTTTGTCAGCCAACCAATCCCAGAACTTGATACAAGCGATGTAGTGCCAATCTTGATACAGGCTAATGTAGTGCCAATCTTTAAAAAAGGGAAGAAGGAGGATCCTGGGAACTACAGGCCAGTCAGCCTCACCTCAGTCCCCGGAAAAATCATGGAGCAGGTCCTCAAAGAATCAATCCTGAAGCACTTACATGAGAGGAAAGGGATCAGGAACAGCCAGCATGGATTCACCAAGGGAAGGTCATGCCTGACTAATCTAATCGCCTTCTATGATGAGATTACTGGTTCTGTGGATGAAGGGAAAGCAGTGGATGTATTGTTTCTTGACTTTAGCAAAGCTTTTGACACGGTCTCCCACAGTATTCTTGTCAGCAAGTTAAAGAAGTATGGGCTGGATGAATGCACTATAAGGTGGGTAGAAAGCTGGCTAGATTGTCGGGCTCAACGGGTAGTGATCAATGGCTCCATGTCTAGTTGGCAGCCGGTGTCAAGTGGAGTGCCCCAGGGGTCGGTCCTGGGGCCGGTTTTGTTCAATATCTTCATAAATGATCTGGAGGATGGTGTGGATTGCACTCTCAGCAAATTTGCGGATGATACTAAACTGGGAGGAGTGGTAGATACGCTGGAGGGGAGGGATAGGATACAGAGGGACCTAGACAAATTGGAGGATTGGGCCAAAAGAAATCTGATGAGGTTCAATAAGGATAAGTGCAGGGTCCTGCACTTAGGACGGAAGAACCCAATGCACAGCTACAGACTAGGGACCGAATGGCTAGGCAGCAGTTCTGCGGAAAAGGACCTAGGGGTGACAGTGGACGAGAAGCTGGATATGAGTCAGCAGTGTGCCCTTGTTGCCAAGAAGGCCAATGGCATTTGGGGATGTATAAGTAGGGGCATAGCGAGCAGATCGAGGGATGTGATCGTCCCCCTCTATTCGACATTGGTGAGGCCTCATCTGGAGTACTGTGTCCAGTTTTGGGCCCCACACTACAAGAAGGATGTGGATAAATTGGAAAGAGTCCAGCGAAGGGCAACTGTCATAAATATAAAGGGAAGGGTAAACCCTTTTGAAATCCCTCCTGGCCAGGGGAAAGCTCCTCTCACCTGTAAAGGGTTAAGAAGCTAAAGGTAACCTTGCTGGCACCTGACCAAAATGACCAATGAGGAGACAAGATACTTTCAAAAGCTGGGAGGAGGGAGAGAAACAAAGGGTCTGTGTGTCTGTCTATATGCTGGTTTCTGCCGGGGATAGACCAGGAATGGAGTCTTAGAACTTTTAGTAAGTAATCTAGCTAGGTATGTGTTAGATTATGATTTCTTTAAATGGCTGAGAAAAGAATTGTGCTGAATAGAATAACTATTTCTGTCTGTGTATCTTTTTTGTAACTTAAGGTTTTGCCTAGAGGGGTTCTCTATGTTTTTGAATCTAATTACCCTGTAAGATATCTACCACCCTGATTTTACAGGGGGGATTTATTTATTTCTATTTACTTCTATTTTTATTAAAAGTCTTCTTGTAAGAAACTGAATGCTTTTTCATTGTTCTCAGATCCAAGGGTTTGGGTCTGTGGTCACCTATGCAAATTGGTGAGGCTTTTTATCCAACATTTCCCAGGAAAGGGGGGGTGCAAGTGTTGGGAGGATTGTTCATTGTTCTTAAGATCCAAGGGTCTGGGTCTGTAGTCACCTAGGCAAATTGGTGAGGCTTTTTACCAAACCTTGTCCAGGAAGTGGGGTGCAAGGTTTTGGGAAGTATTTTGGGGGGAAGGATGCGTCCAAACAGCTCTTCCCCAGTAACCAGTATTAGTTTGGTGGTGGTAGCGGCCAGTCCAAGGACAACGGGTGGAATATTTTGTACCTTGGGGAAGTTTTGACCTAAGCTGGTAAAGATAAGCTTAGGAGGTTTTTCATGCAGGTCCCCACATCTGTACCCTAGAGTTCAGAGTGGGGGAGGAACCTTGACAGCAACAAAAATGATTAGGGGTCTGGAACACATGACTTATGAGGAGAGGCTGAGGGAACTGGGATTGTTTAGTCTGCAGAAGAGAAGAATGAGGGGGGATTTGATAGCTGCTTTCAACTACCTGAAAGGGGGTTCCAAAGAGGATGGCTCTAGACTGTTCTCAATGGTAGAAGAGGACAGGACAAGGAGTAATGGTCTCAAGTTGCAGTGGGGGAGGTTTAGGTTGGATATTAGGAAAAACTTTTTCACTAGGAGGGTGGTGAAACACTGGAATGCGTTGCCTAGGGAGGTGGTGGAATCTCCTTCCTTAGAAGTTTTTAAAGTCAGGCTTGACAAAGCCCTGGCTGGGATGATTTAATTGGGGATTGGTCTTGCTTTTGAGCAGGGGGTTGGACTAGATGACCTCCTGAGGGCCCTTCCAACCCTGATATTCTATGATTCTATGATTCTATGATGAGATAAACCAATGGCATCCCCCCTACAAAGGCAGGCTGCCATCAACCAGTTGCAGTGGCTCTGCACTGGCATATGGTTCCACCACTGGCTCCCGCTGCACCTTTTGGGATGGTCACAAACCCCTATGTTAAAAGTGAGGACTTCCACATGCAAACCTAGTCACCTTGTGACTGTTGTAATGTCCCCACAATGCAACTATATGGCTGTCTGCTCTCTGAACGAATGCAGCTGGTCCACTGGGACTCAGGTCAGCGGTGGGGTTTTGACAGCTGGGGTTTTGGTGTGAGTTTTGTATAGTTACATAGCTTTGACATATTATCATTAGTGTATCTAATATCCCAAGGAGCATAACATATCACTGAAAAAACTTTTCAGAATAGCACAATACACTTTTTTCAAAACACCCCACCATCCGAAGCTCCGTTGCTTCAGTGAACAAGATACAGTGGAATGGCAGCCATCACATCATGTAAGAATGTTGCAGGATGGTTTTTAAGTTACTCTTGGAGAGGTTTTGAATCCCCGTCTTTGCTGTGAACACTCCCAGTGCCTCTTGTTTGGAGGGCTTGTTAGAACCCTGAAGCTGACTTTCTGTGACTGTCGCTGCTTCTTGTCTGGGTGTCCAAGCAACAGGCAGTCACTGCCTGGGAGCTTGCAGAGAGCAGGAGAAGCAGCACAGTTTTCAAGGCTCACAGAACCAAAGCTCTGGGTAGGCAGTTTCTCAGAAATTGCCATAGCTCAGTAGCAGTAATTTGCTATCCACAGAAATCTGCACCTTGATGTGATATAATGGTTTCAGTAAATTTATAAAACTACAGGGACTATCTGTAACTCAGACTGCAAGGGGTTCAAAGAAGCATTTATGTCCGCCCTGATCTCATACGGTAAATATTGCCATCCATGCGGATGTTACGTAGGGAACACACCTTTTTCCCAAGGAAATACTCTAAGCCAAAATCTGTTCTCAATACCATCTCTCTGAAGTCAATAGATTTGCACCAGTGTAAAACTGAGGGCGCTGTGTGGATTTTAGTTCTCTTTAATGGGATTATCTGGCCACACCCAGTGCAGGACACTACAAAAGGCTTTTACTCCTGACCGGATGGCATGTTACATATTAACTTGTTTGGCCATAACTAGCGTAGATTTCTGCCACTTTTGTTCTTTGCACACATTTGTACTACAAGGAGGAACACATAGCCCTAAACCAGCAAGCCAATTATAGGTAGTTTACTGAACTGTTTACATGGTTACTGCACTACAGCCAAAATACGAATCCCCCAAATCATTTAATTGAAGGTAAAATGATATTGAAAAACTGGAACTGCTTTTGGTTGACATCACTGTTCCTAAGAAATGCAACACAGTTAACAATACATAGTACATATAATAAAGAATGGCACCAGGAGCTAGACAGGACTGGGAAGCAAAATCAGACCACTAAACTCATTTCATATCAGCCAATAAACGCCCATTGGATGGTGTGAATATTTGGTCACTGATGACCTGGGCTGTGTTTGGACTGGCAACTTAGAAGTGAGAGACTCCATAACCCATTACTAATCCCCTTAAATATGCAGCTGCAGCATGCGCCTCAACAGTGCTGCTTTTCACACCACACATATCCTTAAGAAGAAGCATTTGTCCTGAGACCATGCAGAAGCAATCTGAACACAATTATTCTTCACTTTATGAAATCTTAAATCAGTCTCCCAAACCCTCATGTATGATGTGATTTCAGTCCTAGTGACTTTTTAAAAAAATCATTCTCACTTATGAGAAGTAGGCAACAATCAAATTTTGATTGGGACTGCCAAATTTTGCTGAGATACACATATCTCAGAACAGAAAAAACAGAGTTTCGAGCATTTAGAAGAAGTCACCACTAGAATTGACTGAAAATTTTCTCATAGAAAAATGTGGTTCCTTCAAAACTGAAACTTTCTGCACGAAAAAGTGTTGATTTCAACAACAAAAAAATGATTTTATGATTGGAATTTCAAAACAAAAATTTCTTTTCAAACGGTCATTCTGCAATGAATCAATTTTTGTCATTTCATGTTGATTTATACTGACGTTTCTTTTTGCTTTTTGGAAACTGAAAAAAATCAGTTTTCCATTGTCAGGTTTTGAATTTGGAGTCTCACTTTTAAAAAACCTTTTCCCTCATTTTTTCCAGTGGAAAAATTTGGAAAATAGTAAAAAAGTGTTTTCTTCACACAGTTCACATACTTTCTAATGTATCCCCTCCTTTTTCCATCAGAAGAAGAGAGGCCAAAGTAGATAAGGTAGGCAGGGTCCGAAAATCCAAAAACTAAAAATAGAAAAGCAAATTATTTTGGTTTTCAAAAACCAAAATGAAATGACACTGTAAATCTAAATTAAATGAAAAATGTAATTTCAAAATGAAAATTCCTGCAGATAACCCAACATTTTTCATTATGAAATTTTCAAAAGATTTTTCCTATCATAAAAAAGTGGGTTTTCTGATGGGCTCTGGTAAAGGCAAAAGCTTAAACATAGTCATGTACTGCTAATTTCTTATTAACCATGCTCTATGGAGCTCTAGAGCACAAACCCTAATAGTATAATTCTGGGGTACGTGCATAAACGTCCAGATCAGGAGCCCTTGTTGACCGCTCTGGGCCAGATTTTCAGCTGATTTAAGCTATCACAGCTCCACACTGACTTCAACAGAACTCTGACAATTTACACCAGTTAAGCATCTGCCCCACTGCCTTTTGCATTCAGTCTCAGAAACATGTTGGCTGCTCTGAAAATGGAGCCCTGGAGCAAAGGACGAGGCCCACAGACACTGTCAGTTTTTTGCCTATTGCGTGCAACAACTCCTGCTGTTCCTGGAGCCTCAGTTGACTGGCATTTCCATTTGTTTTCTCTCCTTTACAAGAGAAGTCACTCCAGAAATCATCCCAAAAATGCACAGGTTCAGATGTAATAATCAAATCCAAAACTTCCTGGCATTGCTTCCCCGCGCACTAAATCCTCGATAAAAGATTAGCACGCCAGAGTCTGTGACCAACGTAACAACTCTTTTTTCCTTCAGCAAACCTATGGCTGGAAAATCTATAAATGTGCTATTTCAGCTGTTTTAAGCAGCTTATCATGATTTTCTGAAAGTCTGGCCTCAAGACTTTGTATCCCCTTCTTAATAACATTTAATGCTACCATTATGTAATTGAATCCATTTTGTCCGTGTGGTGGGAATATTATTAAACTGTAATTCATTTCACTGTCTTCTTGCATACAGACTCTCAAGTCCAAGTCTGGAATGTCATAAGCTTTAAGCAAAAAAAGTGATCCTTAATCCTTCCAACACCTTCCACTGCCAGTCGGAGTTTTTCCACAGGGTAGAATGATCAGTTCCTTTATCACTCCTGTTCTTACATTACTTATTTTTTACCATATGTGCACAAAATCCATAGGGCTCCTACTCATTTGTCAGAGCTTCATCTCTGCCTGATACTGGGATATTCTTCATTATCCCAATTTGCTGAGTCTTAACTTTTTTGCCAGAGCAGTTTTTGAAATGCAGTCATGTCAGGGGATGGTACTTTTTACATCTGTTGCCCCCTCAACATTAAGTACCTGGCATGTTGCCATCTATCTTACAAGTAGCCATATTATTATTGAAACCACATGCTCATTAGTGAGGCTGGCACCAGCTCAACAACCACTGTCCGAGGCTAACATTATATTCCATTATATTCCAGACAACGGGACAGTGTAGGATACAGTTTGGGCAGAAGAACAAACAGTCTCGTTTGATGAAATCTGAATCTGAAACTGTTAGAAACGTGATCCATTTTCTATCTCTGCATATGCATGCATTAGTGGTTCACAGAAAGACATGTTTTGAAAGAAAATATCATAGCATTAGCTTATCTTTTTTATTTTTTTATTTTATTTTAAGCTTTTTAGGGACAACAAGAGTCCCTGGGCCCCTCTCTAGCTGGTCTAATCACTTTATCCCTTGGGAGGCATGCAAGAGTATTTCACTTAATATAAAGGAGTGACTCATAATCATTGCTTTCAATTATGAATGTCCTGTGAGATTTCTGGCAATGGTGTTCTCTTCCTTTGGAGAGGAAAGAGAAAGAGAGAGAGAGAGAGAGAGAAAATCAGACAAAAGACACAGACACACAAAATACTATTAATTTTTCCAAGAAGCACATTTCAGGCCGAGTAACCTCATGATTTCTCTAACATGTCCTACTCATTTGCCTTGCTAAAGACAATAACAGGCACCTCTCCATACACGTTAGTTTCAAGGGCTTATTTGCACTTGAGTGTGCATTGAAGTTCTTGCTTTTTTATACTTGATAACCATATAACAACACTTTCAAAGGTCAGAACCCTCACAAACAGAAAAATGGACTCATAAATGGTCAGTGTTTCTTTTCCTGCTGGAAATAGCTACATTTGAAGGTCAGTTCCTGTTTTTCGTGTTATAACAGGTATTACAACAATGCCTGTGTACATAAAGTCTCAGGTGTACTATATTTCTCAAAGACTTTTAGATTGGGTTTAGTTCAGTGATTTCTCACAGCAGTAATCTTATTCCATTAAACTACTTTCATGCGGGTGACCAGGACATACACAATTACATTGAGGCTGATTTCACAAGTTATTATAATTCATACAAAGGCAAACCAGAACTCTGCCACCCATATCTCACCTAATCGATCCCCCAACACTGCAAGAGCCTCGGGCCCTGGTGGCATCTCAATCTCTCCTGTTCTCTGCTTTTGACACACAACAGTTTAATTTCCTCAGACTGAAAAACTTTAATCTAACTAATGTCTTTGGGCTCAATACAGGGCAATCTGGGTGAAATGTAATGGCCTGTTATACAAAGGAGGTCAGTCTGAATGATCTAATGGTCCCTTCTGGCCTCAAACTCTGAAATCTATGAAATCAGAGAATAAAACATTTGCCCTGTTTTCAAAGCACACCCAGCTTCACTGTATAAAAAATACTGTCTCCATAACTGATCTATGTATCCTGTACTGTAGCCAGGGTAAGCATGCATTTCCCATATCATTTTAAAAAGATATAGATATTTAGATAAGATAAAGATATTTAGACCAGAGAGGTGTGTTTTTTAAATTATTGTATTCCATCGTTTTAGAGAAGCAAAACTCATTTAAAAATACAACCTGCAAGAAGATAGCAAACAAGCTTTTTTTTCTCTGAGCAGAGAAAGGGTTAACTCTGACAAATGATGTGCTAAATTTAGAGTCATTTTTTGCATGTGGTTGCATGTCTACTTGGAACTTGTCTGCCAAAACTCATTTTACTTATGACCCTTTACAGCTAGCAGAGAAAGAGGGCCATTGTTTTCTTTGTATTAGTGAAATTAAAAACACAGTCCCACCGACTGAAAAGGCAAGCAGTAGAAGTACTGTCTGAGGCAGAAAAGAAGCATTTTTAATTCTTAATAAAATACACACAGACACATATATATCTGTGTGTGCACACAGCACCCACAAACATATGCATGTACTAGAGGGCAGGATCTAGTTCTGTATGTGCCATGTATATTACACCGTATGTGTGGAAGGAGGAAAAGAAGGCAATGGCATGCCTCTCTTACCGTCCACCGCCACTTCAAACAGCATGGCAGAATCTTTTCCTAGTACTAGTCACTCTCAAAAAACCCTATGCATGGTCTTTTACTGGGCTAGGCTGCATATTGCAGCCCTAATAGCTGACCAGATAGTTACATGGATGTGCCCAGACAGCAAGGAAGTTGCAGCCAGCACACATGAATGAGTTGAGGTAAATGCTGTTCTTTTTTAGAGCAGCGGCAAATTATGATCCAGAACACATCCCCCACAAGCTATCCCGTGCAGAGCAAGCTCTAAGAGTTCGGCTGGCCTAAGAAAACAGGCAAATGTCCAACCATGCAAGCTTGCAATCACTCCAGCAAACAGAAACTGGGCATTTTACTGCTCTTAGTATATTGCTGCAATAGGTAGTCAGCCTGTTCTGCATCTAGCGAGAAACTAACGTTGGCCCTGCATGGCAGGACTCCTGGAAAGGAGGAAGCACTGCTCCCCCTCCATAGTGCCAGCCAGGGTAGGATTTAGCCTATTATTCAGGCTAAATTTAACAACTGTACAACTTTCTGCTGGGACTATAGTGGCTGAGCAGTAGATTTTATTAACTGCAGTCTAGTGTCCAAATGGTTCTTAAATCCTTCACTGATGCTAGCAAGTGTGTTTCCCATTCATTTTCAAATTAAAGATAGATCATTCTGGCTGCAATAGGGACTCAACCCTGCAAGGTGCTGAGCCTTGCTGTGAGGTGCTGAAATGCCCTCGCCTCCCACTGAGCCTTGCAGGATCAAGCCCTAGATAAGTCTCTGTCTCAGGTATATTTGGTACATTGTTCAGCACTGAAGGACTTGTAGTAATGATTCTTTTGTGTACACACCAGCTGTACAGCAGAGGTATGTGTCAGAGAGAGAGAGAGAGAGTTACATTTTGCACATTTTACAGGTAAAACAATGTTGAGCTCATTTTAAAATTTGCATTTTATTAAACTCCTTTTCCCATATGCAGGAATAACTCCTCTTTGCTGTGGCTCTGATTATGAATCATTCATTATCGCAGCCATGTATGAGTCATCATAATGAATTTCATCCCCCTCTTCATTTATTAATCTATTTATGAGTATTTCACCATGATATCTAAGTGCCTTAATATACTTCTTTCTCTCTTGTTTTTCTCCAGATCTATTTGCAAACTCCCTTCTTATTTCCTTTAATTCCTTGACTATTCTTAACTTTGCACAACTCATTCGGGGAGTGGGAGGGTTGCTCTCCCTACAAGCTTTAACTGACGTTGCGTTCCTATTTGTTTGCCTCTCTCTTTTTCATTTCCAAACCAGGTTTGGGGTGGTTTTTTTTTTTACCTCAGTTCTTTGAATAGCCTCTCCTGAAGATACACTGGCCATATTTTGTTCCTCGCACTCTTATTTTTCAGCGGAACCATAGCCTGTTTTATTATAATGACAGTGTATTTTAGGAGTTCCCCATTGTGTCCCACGCTTTCCCAAAGCAATCAGTAATTTGAGTGCTTTAAGTGAATAAAACAGGTGCACATGCACAAACTGTCCAAATCTTACATTTTTATGAAGTTTCAAAATAACGCATACACACACACACTACAGACAGGGGCTCTAATGTGAGGACATAAACACAAAGGGCCATACTTTAAGTGGCAACCAAAGAACTCCCCAAGCAGGATGTCCCTACGTTTACTAAGCTCCCCACTGCAACACATCCTTGTCCTCTCTAGCAACTGTGGAGACCAGGAACTCTGTAACCACTCCACAGCTCCCTTTCTTTATAATAAAAGATTAAACCTTAAACTATAAGCCAATGTATATACACACACAACAATTCAAAATAAACGTCAAATTCCTTAAAACTATTCCCACTGCCACTGTACTTAATAGTTCCAAGCAGTGTTCTAAAGATCAAGCCTTGGAAGGGGGAGTGCATGGAGTTCCCTGTGGAGGGGGCTTATTTCCTGACAGAGAACCTGCAAGTCCAGAACCTCTCTTCATTGTGCTGGGAAATATTGACAATGAATTTGATTCCTCCGGAGAAGCCCTTTTGGAGTCTCCGCTAGGTAGGAGCTGGGAGCTTCTGCCAAGTTCCGAACAGTTCCAAATGCTTGGGAGCTTTTGAGCCAAACTTTGCTCTTGGGTCTCAGGTCAGGTAGGGCTTTTGTTCTGTGCCAAACATTGAAGTTTTGTTGCAGCTGAATTTTTATTTCAGCAGCCTATTTTCAAAATTCCTTCAGGTCGGGTCACTTAGGTTTAAGTTATGTTTGGTGCCACATCCTTAAGTTCTCTTCTCTTCAGCAGTTTGCTGGAGATAGTCCAGATGTCAGCAATGTTGACTGATACGCCAAGAGTGCTTTATAGGGGCCCGATGATTTTTCCAGAAGTCTCTTTAAAATTTGCACTGCTCTTTCTGCCTCCCTGTTGTACTGGGGGTAATTGGACTACTAATACAATGTTCAAAATCAAAATCCTGCGCAAATGCTAGGAATGGTTCAGAAGTAAATTAAGGCTCATTATCAGATATTAGGATTTCAGGAGCTCCATGTCTTACAGATATTGATTTTAGTTTCTGGACAACATATGCCATGAAATCTGTGTAAGTATTGCCGAGTCAATATATCTGGAGAAGTAATTAACTTCAATAACATATGGGTGTCCTTTCCAGAAAAACAAATCTGTGGCTAACCGTTGCCAAGGTCAGTCATGTAGCTTTGTAGAGAGAATGGTTCTAGCAACTGTTTTTTTTCCTTGTTATGTACCTCACAGCCCTATAGGGTCTGAATTTGCCTACTCGTACAAGGCCACCATACAGACTGTTGGGGGCAAGTCCTGCACTTATTTATGCCTTGGTGTCCCTCATGGATTTTTGGAGACTCTCTCTTTCTGAAGTACAGCAGGGACAAAAATGCACCATCCTTTCAGAAGCAGGCCATTGGCCATTTGAAGGTCATTGCAGTCCTGCCAATATGTTTACTTCTGGGGGAATTCAGCACCACTGCACAATGCAGAATTTGTACAGAATTAACGTTCTGTGCAGAATTTCCTTTTTCCCTCAAAGAAATGGGCTGCAGAGCCTGTTGGCCACCACTAGGGGCCGCCGGACCCAGCAGATCTGGATGGTTCCTGGCAGCTGCAGTTCCCAGCATGCCCTGAGGGAAGGAGAGGGCGGGGCACAGGAAACTCTGTACAAGCCCAGGACCCAGCATCAGGCTGTTTCTCCCTCCAGAGCCATGGGCTTTGTGGGGTAAAGGGTGTAGGTGTCTGGGCTGGGAGGTCGGGGCTGCAAGTATCTGTCTGGGCTGGGGAAGGCCCTGCAGCTAGGCTCTGGGTGGAGGGGTGTGGGTGTCTGGGCTGGGGGGCCCATGGCTGGGCTCTGGGGGTGTGGGTGTCTGGCCCAGGAGGGCACCCCATGCTGGGGTTCTGGGGGGTGCCCCACAGCTAGAATCTGGGGGACAGGGGTGTGGGTGACTCGGTCAGGGGGTACCCCACAGCTGGGCTCTGGGAGGGAGGGGGTGTGGGTGTCTAGGCCAGCAGAAGGCCCTGCAACTGGGCTCTGGGGGGGGAGAGGGTGTGGGTTTCTTGGCCAGGGGGCATGACCCTGCCACTGGGGCTCTGGGGGTGGGGAGGGGGCTCTGGGTGTCTGGCTTCCCAGCTAGGCTCTGAGGAGGAGGGTGCAGAGAAACAGGAACTGCGTTGTCATAGGGGTTTCTTTAACTCCTAGAGGAATTTTTTTGTTGTTGTCTGTATTGTTACAGATATAGTTGCTGATAGGTATTTTGAAATAAATTACCAAAATAATTGAAACTGGCATGATTATATAGTGTTATTTAGACAAGAAAAATATACAGAATTTTAAAATATTGTGCACAGAACTTTTAATTTTTTGGTGCACATTTTTTTTTTTGGTGCATAATTCCCCCAGAGTATGTTGTACTAGGTTTATTGGAAGTTGACCCCTCCTTAGCAGAGATGAGTACATTTGTGGCAAGTCTCATCCTAGAGTTGTTCATCTCTAATTTGCTGAAGTCAGCTGACAGGTGCTGGTATTGCTGCTGGAACACAGCCAACAAAGACTTTGACATCTATTTCTAACATCTTTTCTTCTGCCATTGGTGGCTGTTTAATTGAGACTCTTAATAACGTGTCATCTGCTGCGAGGAGTGCGTTCCCTGGTTTGTGTTCAGCATTGAAAAAAATATTGCATCAGCCATAGGCAAAATCTTTGAATCCTAGATAGAAGGTCATCTAGTGGTTTTGAACCCAATAATGCAACTAAGGGCTTTTGGTCTGTTTCTATGTCAAAATCCAAGCCCAGCATATATGTACTGAGCCATTCACAGGCCCAAGTGACTGCCAGAGCTTCTTCCACTTGAGCACACCGTTGCTTGGTTTCTGGATATGAATGCAACAGGTCTCTGGTCTCCTTCTGGCTGCTTTTGTGTGAGCACTGCTCCTAAACCAGATGAAGATGTGTCCACTGCTACAGGTGTTGGATAGTTTATTGGGTATTGTGCCAAAACAGATGGAGCTGTCTGTAGTTTTTATTGTATTAAATGCATTTTGTATTGGTCATCAGATCCACATATTGTGACCATTAAGGAGTTTTCTTACAAGTTTTGCTAGATGAGCTAAATTTGGTAAGAATTTCCCAAAATGATTCGTCATGCCCAGGAATCTTCCCACAGCACAAACCTCTTGGGATTCAGCTAAGGTGAGTAATGCCTTCATTTTGTCTGAATCCAGCTGAAGTCCCTGTTTGCTAATTGTGTGGTTTTGGAGTAATAAGTTTCTAGAACCAGATAATATTCATCCAAGAGTTCTGAAGGAACTCAAATATGAAATTACAGAACTCTGATACATAGCCTATCACTGAAATCAGTCTCTGTACCAGCTGACTCTTGAGTACCTAATTTAAAGCCTATTTTTAAAAAAGCTCCAGAGGCACTCCTGGCAACACGGGCCAGTAAGTCATTCAGTACTAGGCAAACTGGTTGAAACTATAGTAAAGAATAAAATTAGGACTGTTGATTAATCACCGTTAACTCACACAATTAACTCAATTAATCACAATTAATCACACTGCTAAGCAATAGAATGCCAATTGAAATTTATTAAATGTTTTTCTACATTTTCAAATATATCAATTTCAAACACAGAATACAAAGTCTACAATGCTCACTTTGTATTTTTTATTACAAATATTTGCACTGAAAAAATGATAAACAAAAGAAACAGTATTTTTCAATTCACCTCAGACAAGTACTGTAGTGCAAGGTCAGCTCCCAGACTACTGTGCTGGGCATCACAAAATGGGGAAGAGATAGCCAGCCCTCTGTGGAGATAGAGGTGGTTAGGGACTATTTAGAAAAGCTGGACGTGCGCAAGTCCATGGGGCCGGACGAGTTGCATTCGAGAGTGCTGAAGGAATTGGCGGCTGTGATTGCAGAGCCATTGGCCATTATCTCTGAAAACTCGTGGCGAACGGGGGAAGTCCTGGATGACTGGAAAAAGGCTAATGTAGTGCCAATCTTTAAAAAAGGGAAGAAGGAGGATCCTGGGAACTACAGGCCAGTCAGCCTCACCTCAGTCCCTGGAAAAATCATGGAGCAGGTCCTCAAAGAATCAATCCTGAAGCACTTGCATGAGAGGAAAGGGATCAGGAACAGCCAGCATGGATTCACCAAGGGAAGGTCATGCCTGACTAATCTAATCGCCTTCTATGATGAGATTACTGGTTCTGTGGATGAAGGGAAAGCAGTGGATGTATTGTTTCTTGACTTTAGCAAAGCTTTTGACATGGTCTCCCACAGTATTCTTGTCAGCAAGTTAAGGAAGTATGGGCTGGATGAATGCACTATAAGGTGGGTAGAAAGCTGGCTAGATTGTCGGGCTCAATGGGTAGTGATCAATGGCTCCATGTCTAGTTGGCAGCCGGTGTCAAGTGGAGCGCCCCAGGGGTCGGTCCTGGGGCCGGTTTTGTTCAATATCTTCATAAATGATCTGGAGGATGGTGTGGATTGCACTCTCAGCAAATTTGCGGATAATACTAAACTGGGAGGAGTGGTAGATACGCTGGAGGGGAGGGATAGGATACAGAAGGACCTAGACAAATTGGAGGATTGGGCCAAAAGAAATCTGATGAGGTTCAATAAGGATAAGTGCAGGGTCCTGCACTTAGGATGGAAGAATCCAATGCACCGCTACAGACTAGGGACCGAATGGCTAGGCAGCAGTTCTGCAGAAAAGGACCTAGGGGTGACAGTGGATGAGAAGCTGGATAGGAGTCAGCAGTGTGCCCTTGTTGACAAGAAGGCCAATGGCATTTTGGGATGTATAAGTAGGGGCATAGCGAGCAGATCGAGGGATGTGATCGTTCCCCTCTATTCGACATTGGTGAGGCCTCATCTGGAGTACTGTGTCCAGTTTTGGGCCCCACACTACAAGAAGGATGTGGATAAATTGGAGAGAGTCCAGCGAAGGGCAACAAAAATGATTAGGGGTCTAGAACACATGACTTATGAGGAGAGGCTGAGGGAGCCGGGATTGTTTAGTCTGCAGAAGAGAAGAATGAGGGGGGGATTTGATAGCTGCTTTCAACTACCTGAAAGGGGGTTCCAAAGAGGATGGCTCTAGACTGTTCTCAATGGTAGCAGATGACAGAACGAGGAGTAATGGTCTCAAGTTGCAGTGGGGGAGGTTTAGATTGGATATTAGGAAAAACTTTTTCACTATGAGGGTGGTGAAACACTGGAATGCGTTACCTAGGGAGGTGGTAGAATCTCCTTCCTTAGAGGTTTTTAAAGTCAGGCTTGACAAAACCCTGGCTGGGATGATTTAACTGGGAATTGGTCCTGCTTCGAGCAGGGGGTTGGACTAGATGACCTTCTGGGGTCCCTTCCAACCCTGATATTCTATGATCTCTATCATGAAAGTGCAACTTACAAATCTAAGGGTTTTGTTACCTAACTGCACTCAAAAACAAAACAACGTAAAACTTGAGACCCTACAAGTCCACTCAGTCCTATTTCTTGTTCATCCAATTGTTAAGACAAGCTTGTTTACATTTAGGGGAGATAATGCCGCCCACTTCTTAATTACAATGTAACCTGAAAGTGAGAATAGACGTTCGCATGGCACTGTTGTAGCTGGCATTGCAAGATATTTACATGCCAGATGTGCTAAAGATTCATATGCCTCTTCATGCTTTGGCCATGGTTCCAGAGGACATGCTTCCATGCTGATGACGCTCATTAAAAAATAATGCATTCATTAAATTTGTGACTAAACTTCTTGGGGGAGAATTGTAGGTCTCCTACTCTGTTTTACCCTCATTCTGCCATATATTTCATGTTCTAACAGTCTCGCATGATGACCATGTTGTTCGTTTTAAGAACACTTTCACTGCAAATTTGACAAAATACAGAGACCAATGTGAAATTTCTAAAGATAGCTACAGCACTTGACCCAAGATTTAAGAATCCGTAGTGCCTTCCAAAATCTGTGGAGCATACTTTCAGAAGTCTTAAAAAGAGCAACACTCAGATGCAGAAACTACAGAACCTGAACCACCAAAAAAGAAAATCAACCTTCTATTGGTGGCATCTGACTCAGATGATGAAAAGAACATGCATCGGTCTGCACTGCTTTGGATCATGATCAAGCAGAACCCATCATCAGCATGGACGCATGTCCTCTGGAATGGTGATTGAAACATCAAGGGACATAAGAATCATTAGTGCACCTGGTATGTAAATATCTTGCAACACTGGCTACAATGTGCCATGCAAACACCAGTTCTCACTTTCAGGTGATGCTGTAAACAAAAAGCAGGCAGCATTATCTTCTACAAATGTAAGCAAACTTGTTTGTCTGAGCGATTGGCTGAACAAATAGACTGATTGGACTTGTAGGCTCTAAAGTTTTAGATTTTATTTTTGAATGCAGGAGTTTTTTGGTTCATAATTCTACATTTGTAAGTTCAACTTTCATAATAAAGAGATTGCACCTCAGTACTTGTATTAGGTGAATTGAAAAATACTATTTCTTTTGTTTTCTACAGTGCAAATATTTGTAATAAAAAATATAAAGCAAGGACTGTACACTTTGTATTTTGTATTGTAATTGAAATATATTTGAAAATGTAGAAAACATCCAAAAATATTTAAATACATAGTATTCCATTATTGTGATTAATCTTTTGACAGCCTTAAGTAAAATTATTAGATACATAGCTAAATATGATATGTGGGGGAAGAATCAACATGGATAAGAGAAAAGGTCCTCTTATGTATCAGTAAATGATTAAAAGATAGAAGCAAAGTTGAGGAATAAATGTTTTCACAGTGGAGAGAGGTAAATAGCAGTTTCCCCCAGGGATCTGTACTGTGTTCTGTACTGATATTCATAAATTATCTGGAAAAGGGGTAAACGGTGAGGTGGCAAAATTTGGAGACAATACAAAGTTACTTAAGATAGTTAAGTCCAAAGCTGACTGAGAAGAGTCACAAAGCTAGCGAACAGGGGAATTTGAGAGGGGGAGAAGGAAATCCCCCTGCTGAACGAACAAGATGCGAGTTCTAATATTGGGGTGAGTGAGTTTGGCTGTTTGTGGTTTCTCTTTCATGTTATTTCAGTTACAGAGTCAGTTGGGATTGTGTGTCTGGGGACTGTTTGAGCCTTTGTCCCTGCATCATACCTGATCATCTTGGATCCGTCTCAATCAGCTGTGTGATCACCCTCCCTGTGTGATTAATGTGAGGGTAGGGCTGACCTAGGAGACAAGGCCTTAAAAGCCAGAGGCAGTGACCAAGGGGACTGCAAACAGGAGAATTTGAGAGGGAGGTGGTGGGAGGGAGTCGTAATAAAATCACTATGGTTAGGAAGGGACGCACAGCTAGTGCCAACGCTGCTCCCGTCTCCTCCACCGGTGCCTGTATCCAGACAGACAGTCTAACCATGGATGCCTCTACCCAGATCCTGGTGTGGATTTGCAGAGACTGTGACCTGCATTTCCCACTCACAGAAAGCCAGGCTGGGGGGACCATCCAGTGTGAAAGGTGCCTGCTGGTGGAATCTCTCAGGAAGCAGATGGGAGAACTACAGGAGGAGGTAGCTAGGCTGAGGTGCATCCATGCCCATAAGGAATTCCTTGAGTGTATTCATATGGAGACATCCAAGACAGAGGAAGCTATCCAACTACAGAGGACTGCTGTCACACCACCGGGGGAGGAGGATATGGCTCTGTCAAAGGGAGGACACTTATTTCTGGCAGCAGGCAGAGCTCCACCCCTACTCCCAAACCACCCACTATGGTGATGGAAAACTGATATACTGCCCTGGCAACAAGTGATGCAGAATCAACCTCAAAGGTTGAGGAGGAGAAGCCATGTGCCCCAAGGCTGGGAGGATCACAGCCACCACTCCCAGAAGGAAATGTAGGGTAGTGATGGTTGGTGACACTTTTCTGAGGGGGATGGAGGCACCCATCTGTTGCCCTGACATGGCATCCCGGGAGGTATGCTGCCTGCCAGAAGCCCATATCTGAGACAGTTATGGAAGGATTGTTGAGGATCATCCAGCCCTCTGAGTACTACACCATGCTACTCATCCGTGTGGACACTAGTGATACTGAGAGGTATGAGCCTCAGCAGATCAGAAGTGACTACAGGGCTCTGGGAATAAGGGTGAAGGAGTTGGAGTACAGGTGGTGGTCTCTTTGATCCTTCCAGTCAAGGGTAGGGACCCAGGCTGAGGTAGATGCATCATGCAGGTGAATGCCTGGCTGGTGTCACTAGGGAGGGCTTCGGCTTCCTTAACACGGGATGCAGTTCCGGGAAGAAGAAGGACTGCTAAGCAGAGATGGGGTCCACCTATCGAGGAAGGGGAAGAGCATATTTGGATACAGACTGGCTAACATATCTAGGAAGGCTTTAATATAGGTTTGAAGGGGGCAGGTGACGAAAGCCCACAGGTAAGTCAAAAACATGCAGATCTGGGAGAAGGGTTGGAATTTGGGATGAGTATGGACTGTTATAGCAAGAATAAGGGAGAGACAACAGAACTTGGGGGGGGGGGGGTAGGGGAGGAATCATCTGTGTTTTTGATATCTGTATACCAATACGAAAAGTATAGGGAATAAGCAGGAAGAACTCAAAATGCTAATAAACACAACTATGACATAGTTGGCATCACAGAACTTGGTGGGATAATATGCATGACTGGAATATTGGTATAGAAGGGTACAGCTTTTCTCAGGAAGGATAGGTAAGGAAAAAAGGGAGGAGGTGTTGCCTTATATATTAAAAATGTATACACTTGGACTGAGGTTGAGCTAGAAATAGGAGACAGACTTATTGAAAGTCTCTGGGTAAGGATAAAAAGGGTAAAAAACAAGGGTGATATGTTAGGGGTCTACTACAGACCACCTAACCAGGAAGAAGAGGCGGATGAGACTTTTTTAAAGCTAACAAAATCATCCAAAACACAGAACTTGGTGGTGATGGGGGACTTCAACTAATCAGAAGTCTGTTGGGAAAAACACAGCAGGGCATGGATTATCCAACAAGTTCTTGGAATGTATTGGAGACAATTTTTTTATTTTAGAAGGTGGAGAAAGCTACAAGGGGAGAGGTTGTTCTAGATTTGATTTTGACAAATAGGGAGGAACAGGTTGAGAATTTGAAAGTGGAAGGCAGCTTGGGCGAAAGTGATCACGAAATGGTAGAGTTCATGATTCTAAGGAATGGTAGGAGGAAGAACAGCACAATAAAGACAACGGATTTCAAGAAGGCAGACTTTAGCAAACTCAGGGGAGTTGGTAGGTAAGATCCCATGGGAAAAATAATTGAAGGCAGTTGGCAGTTTTTCAGAGACACATTAAGGGCATAAGAGCAAATGATCCCACTGCATAGGAAAGATACGAAGTATGGCAAGAGACCACCCTGGCTTAACCAGGATAACTTCAAAAATCTAAAAATAATAATTAATGATAATAATAAAAAGAGTCCTACAAAAAGTGAAAACTTTGTTTATATTCATCCTTCGTAATTTGACCAACACCACAAGTATGTAGGGACAAAATTAGAAAGGCCAAAGCACAAAACGAGATTGAACTAGCTAGAGGCATAAAGGGTAACAAGAAGACATTCTACAAATACATTAGAAGCAAGAGGAAGGACAAGGACAGCCAGGCGTGGCCCAGACCCTGCCTCCTATCCGACCCCACCGCTTCTCGCCCCCCCGACGGCTCCCCTGGGACTCCTGCCCCATCCACCACCCCCTGCTCCCCGTCCCCTGACTGCCCCCAGTGCCCCATCCAACCCCTCCTCTAATTCCTGACTGCCCCCCTGGGACCCCTGCCCCATCCAACCCCACTCTTCCCCACCCTCTGACCCCTATCCATACCCAGGCCCCCTGACCAGCCTTCCCCCCCCCCCAAACTCCCCTGCCCTCTATTCAAGCCTCCCCGCCCCCCACTCCCTGCCCCCTTACCATGCTGCCTGGAGCGCCGGTGGCTGGCAGCACTAGAGCTGTGCCACCCAGAGCACCAGGTCAGGCTGTGGCTCTGCCACCCAGAGCATTGCGCCGGCAGTGCAACGCTGAGGCTGCGGGGGACGGGGAACAGGGGAGGGGCCAGGGACTAGCCTCCTGGGTCAGGAGCTCAGGGGCCGGGCAAGAGGGTCCCACGGGCCATAGTTTGTCCACCTCTGGCTTAACATCTGTACCTGGAAAGATAATGGAGCAAATAATTAAACAATCAATTTGCAAACATCTAGACGATAATAAGGTGATAAGTAACAGTCAGCATGGATTTGTCAAGAACAAATTGTGTTAAACAACCTGATAGCTTTCTTTGACAGGGTAATGGGCCTTGGGGGATAGAGGGGGAAGCAGTAGATGTGTTATCTCTCTACTTTAGTAAAGAGTTTGATACTATGTCGCATGACCCTCTCATAAACAAACTAGGGAAATGCAACCTAGATGGAGCTGCTATAAGGTGAGTCATAACTGGTTGAAAAACGGTTCCCAGGGAGTAGTTATCAATGGTTCACAGTCATACTGGAAGGACATAATGAGTGGGGTCCAGCAGGGATCAGTTCTGGGTCTGGTTCTGTTCAATATCTTCAGGAATTATTTAGATAATGGCATAAAAAGTACACTTATAAAGTTTGGAGGATACCAAGCTGGGAGGGGTTGCAAGTGCTTTGGAGGATAGGATTAAAATTCAAAATGATCTGGATGAAATGGTCTGATGCACAGGATGAAATTCAATAAGGACAAAAGGAGGAACAATCAGTTGCACACATACAAAATGGGAAATGACTGCCTAAGAAGGAGAACTGTGGAAAGGGATCTGGGGGTCATAGTGGACCACAAGCTAATATGAGTCAGTGTTAACACTGTTGCAAAAAACAAAAACCCCATCATTCTGGGATGTATTAGCAGGAATGTTGTAAGCAAGACACAAGAAGTCATTCTTCCACTCTATTCTGCACTGATTAGGCCTCAACTGGAGTACTGTGTCCATTTCTGGGTGCCACATTTCAGGAAAGATGTGAACAAATTGGAGAAAGTCCAGAGCAGAGGAACAAAGATGATTAAAGGTCTAGAAAACGACCTATGAGATACTAGTCACCCCCATGCCAGCTATAAATCAATTGTCAAGAAATAAGGTATCTGCATCTGTCCCAGCCTTTGTCAGCTCTGTGGTGGTTTTTTTGTAAATAAAGGTAAAGTATTTTTTTTCTTTTGAACCTCATGCAAGATGCTCAGGAGCCTGAACCTCTCTATTTATTCATTCACGTAATAGGTGTAGCAGGAACTTCGCTATGTCAATTGACCAATAAGCTGCAGCTCTGGAGGGATGTAAGTTAGAGCACATCTTGTTACCTCATTCTACAGAGCTTTGTTTTGTTCCCATTTGTCATCCCATCCACGTCAGAACCCTATTGGCTCCTAGGGAGTATAAACCATTTTTGTACTGTTTTTTAAAGCTGGTTTGACAGCCAGTAAAGACAGGGCCTAAGAGGAGGTTAATTCTGTCTCCAGGAGAATTCATTCCTCAGCCTCCTTACTGAGTTTGCCAGCAAGGATGCCAGTTAAGTCTAACCACAGTGGTGGGAAGCCACTTACCCAGTAGGTACTTGGACAGAGTCTGGGATCATCAATGCATTTTATGGGTTAACCATCCAATGGTGATGGCTTTTGTTCACCACTCATGTGCGTGGGCTGAATTTGAACGGGAATCTAAAGTTCATATGACCGATTCCCATTTACGCTAAGGGCATGTCTACATTGCCCTGCTGCTCTGACTATGGGGATGTGAATAGCAGTGCGCACCAGAGTGTTGTGCTGTAACTCCTCTTCAGATAGGACTACATTAATGTGAAGTAGGAACCTTTTAGGTCATACCCGCGGGATCCATATGGAGGAGTTAGAGCACTGCACTTTGGTGTGCACAGCTGTTCACACCCTGTAGTCTGAACTGTGGGGCAATGTAGACATAGCCGTAGGACACTTTAAACTCTTTGGCAGTCTAAAGGAAGTATAAATGTACTTTGTGCCCATTTAAAGCCCCCTGGACACTGCCAGAGTGGTGTAAACGTAAATCAGGCCCAATAGGGTCCGTAGCCCTTTGCCATACCCCATAAGCAAATACACACACTTGATTTTAACAAGAAAGAGTTATTAGCCAAGAGATCATGAGCAATAATTTTCCTTTACCCATCCTCATCAGATCAGACAATCCTTATTAGGTGGGAAAAGAGAGAGTAGTAAAGATTTCTAACTTCTGCATTTTGTCAGTTGTTAGTGAGAACTTGGAAGAGTTGCCAGATATATTCATTAGCACATACAATGTGAAGAGAAGAATTCCATTGAGGAAAAATTCTTGGACCATGTTTTTGTATTTGGTCTGATGAGGAGGAGTGGGGTATCTGTCTTTCCTGGTTCCTCAGCTACATGTGAGAAAAATATGATCTGCCCTAATGCTAGGGCATTATTTGCTTCAAACAGTACCTGAAAAAGAAAATAGCAAACAAAAACTTAAGAACTAAAAATATATTTTTCCAGATTTCAGAAAAAATATGCTATTGTGTATTTTAAAAATTAAGTAATCCAGCCCTGCCCTAGATGGAGCAAACCAGAACTTGGCTACATTTGTGATCACTGAACAGCAGCACCCTCCTTCTGGCAGTCTGACTCAAAATTGCAAGAAACACCTATCCTTTTTAGCTGAGAACCCATTCCCCAGAAAGGTATTTTAGTGTGAGGGACAAAAAGTCTTTCCAAGTCTCTCTCCATTGTAGATCCTTAGAGTGTGCCAACATTGTTCTTTCACCTATCCACCTGAAGGGATAAAGAGAATCCTCTATAAGCAAAGCAGTCTGCAAACCTATGCATTGGTTTTGGGGCAGTCTAATGTGTTTTGGATGTTTTAATTTAACACATCATTTTTTGACTTTAAAAAAATAGTTCTACTTGCAATTTTATGTTTTGGTAGCTCCAATACATGTATTTTGGATTGAATTGTGTTATGTTAAGTATGGGTCTAACCCCAGCTCACATGCACTAGTGCGTCCATAATGTATTTAACACAAACAAAAGTGATATAACATACGATTTGGAGGGGGGGGTACCTTCAGTTTTACAACTCTGTGCTCAGGAGATGACTAATCTTACTCCCCTTTAAATCAATGGCAAAAATACAATAGAGTTCCTTGGTAGCAGAATCATGCCTCAGTAACATCTGATAACTATTTTTCCAGTATCAGACTACCTCTACTCTGTGAAACCCTCTACAGCAGTGTTTCTCAAACTGGTGTCCATGGACCCCTAGGGGTCCCTGAGGATACTCCAGGGGGTCCACGGGCCCCACCGCGGGGTGTTCCCTGGTGTGAAGGAGGTGCTGGGCGCGAGGGGGAAGGAGCAAGGACCCTGGGTCCATGCCACTCATGGAAGTGGCCAGCACCTCCCTGTGGCCTGGGGGGGGGGGGCGGCAGGAGGGTCTCCGCCCGCTGCCCCGAGTGCCAACTCTGCACCTCCCATTGGCTGGGAACTGCGGCCAGTGGGAGCTGTGGGGGTGGTGCCTGTAGGCAGGGGCAGCGGCACGTGAAGACCCCCTCCCTCCCTGCCTAAGAGCCGCTGCCAGAGGGATGTGCCGGTCGCTTTTGGGAGCTGCCCAAGGTAAGTGCTGCCTCCCTCCCCCAAACTCCCTCCCCCAACCCAGAGCCTGCACCCCAAACTCCCTCCCAGAATCTGCACCCAAACTCACTGCCCCAGCCTGGTGAAAGCGAGGGAGGGTGGAGGAGAGTGAGCAACGGAGGGATGGGGGAAATGGAGTGAGTGGGGCTGGGGCCTCAAAGAAGGGGCAGGCAGAGGTGTAGCCTTGGGGAAGGGGTGGGACAAGGGCTGAGCAGGGAGGCTTAGGGGTCCCCAAAAATTTTTAAATCAAAATGGGGGTCCTCCGGTTGCTAAAGTTTGAGAACTGCTGCTCTACAGTATTGAACTTCATTGGAATCAGAGAAGTCTAGAGACCCTAATAACCTGTTAGTACACAATGGTCACAGATTATTTTTATTTGTAATCAAGGAGCATTCAAAAGCCCCGTCAGGGTCAGGGCCCATTGTACCAGGTGCTGTACAAACATGTGTAGACATGGTCCCTGCCCTGAACCGCCTGAAGTCCAGCAGTGAAAAATAGCTTGCTACTAGATCCGGATGAATATTGGAAAAGTTGCTTGAAATATTCAGATTGGTACATGTATGTGTCTGACTGTTTGCAACCTTTCTGTGTTCAGTTTCCAATGAGTACTCTAGCACTCAAGCTTGCAGGCAAGAATGTTCTCCAAAATCATTTACAAGTGAATACTGCAGAATATTTCTGCCAAATAAATTTCAAATGTGTAATTATGAGTAATCTCATTGGAAAACAGATTCCAGGAGTTAAACACACCTTCAGGAAACATTCCTTGTGACCCACGTATCCAGCCAAAACAGCTTGAATTTCACATAGCAAATGATCGTAATAAATTGAGTGCAAACAAGCTGCAGATCAAGAATTATTCTTAGAAATTTGGTGAATGATGCTGAATAAGAAAGTTGTGATCTGCCCATGGAAAATTTGTAAATAGAAAAAGGAGTAAAAATTAAGCTACTGCTTAAGAATTGTCTACCTCTGCCTGCTACCCACATTTGGAAAAGGAAGAGTAGCAGAAACAAACAGTCTACAGACCAGATTCACAGGTACACACCAGTCTTTGTGCTGGTCCAGTGATGCAAAGCAGCCATAAGCCTGTTGTAACAGGTCAGCTAAGAGCTGTATAGTGGTCAGTGGCCGATTAATGATTTTGCCACCCTCAGCCCCATATGAACTTGTTTTAGTTTTTTTACAAATTTGTTTGAACTAAAATGAATCTAAATATTAAAATAATTGAACATTTACAAATTATAAATAAAATTACAAGTACAGCAGACCCTCGCTTGAATGTGCGTCTGTATAGCATGATTTTGCTTATAGCGTGGGACTGCGCATGGACCCAAAATGCCATGTTCAAGCGAAGGTCTGGTGTATATCAAATATTTATTGGATGTAGATACAATAAAAGAAATAAAAGTATGTGAGTAGTAAGGAGTTACATTTGTTTATGCCTACACCTTTGAGCAGCAAAAAACTTAATTCTGTATAATCCAGAGAAGTTATTAGATCCTTTTCAATTGTCAGGAGAGAAAGGGAATTTAATTTTTCTTCACTGAGATTAGCTCGCAAGTAGTTTTTCCACCCTTTTTAAGGCCAAAAATGATTGTTCTGCTGAACAGTTTGTAGCGGGTGTGCAAATGAACATTTGGAAGGCAATATCAATATTTGGATATACTGAATGTTTCGATTTCAAAGAACACTCCAGTTTCTTAAAATTGACTTTTCATTTTCAGGAATTTTGACACCTTCCAAATACGATCGAAAATGTAGACACTCATTCACGAATGATTCTTCTAAATCTTTTGTAGCATAGCTGTAATTTTTTAGCGTGAACTGTTATATCTGTTGAAGTATTGGTAATGTTAGAGAGAAGCTGAAGTCTGCCATAAATTTCTTGATACACATTACTTCTGCATTTTAATTCGGAGCATACTTTTTTTAACAATACTAGACCTTGTATCTCTACCACACATTTCCACTTCAGCTTCGCGTGTCTCAGATCGAAAAAGAAAGCAAACTTCACCTTGTGTCAAATTTGTAGTCTTCAATTTCAGATTTTGTGTTGACTCTTTTCGTACATATCAAACAAGTCCCGTATAGAGTTAATGTATCCGATTAGTGAGTTGTAGAACTCTACAACTGTCTGTATATCAATATTAACATTTTGCAGTTTTTGGCTAACTATATGAAACTGATCCAAGAGTGAGCTCCAAAATACAGCCATAAAAGCTGCCTCAAGTTGATAGAGTTTTTGCTGCAGGCCTGCAGCTTCATTACGTGTAACAGGTTTCTCAGTAGCATCTTCCTTTATTGTATTTAAGGCTTTAATTACAGCATTCCAGTTTTCACTCAAATTATGACAAGCTTCCACTTGAGATGACCATCAAGTCTCAAAAAGTTTGTTACTTTACTGCCTGGCTTCAAATTAGACAGTAGACACAGGAAAAAATATGTTGGACAATTGCAAAAAAAAATGAACATGCTTCTTGACAACTTTCTGCTGCACATACTCCAACCAGATTTAAAGAATGCACAGAGCAAGGCCCATACACAGCATAAGGATTTATATTCTTTATTCTTGCTTGCAACCCGCTATATACACCAGACATGTTAGTGGCACTGTCGTACGACTGGCCATGGCAGTTTGCAATATTTAATCCATAACAATTCAAAGTTGAAAGTAAAGCATGAGCTAACTGTTCTGATGATTTGTGGCCAGTATTTGGTAAAACAAAAAAAAAAAAAAAAAAAAAAACACAAAGAAACCTCTCTACTGGTATGCCATCATTGTTTACATCTCTCAGTATAAAAGCCAATTGATCAACATGAGATGTCGGGAGTTGAGTCAACACTTATCGAGAAATATTTGGCTTCTTTTACTTCTTTAATAATATTTGAGATTACATTGAAGCCATGATAAAGAAACTTTCAAGCAGAGGACTTGCACTTAGAGGTGATCCAAATTTTTCCACCTTACCTCTAAATGCAAGTCCTCTGCTTGAAAGTTTCTCTAACACTGCTACAATCCTCTTCAACACATTTCTCCAATAAATAATTTCTTCTTCCATTTGAAATTTGTATCAATTCTTCCGGATATCTCACCTCTCTTCACCATTTTCAGTACACACGTTTTATGTTCAGTCGAATTTTCATGTTCACGTAGTCAAGCTGATATGTTTTTCCAGTCATGGTATCCACTCGTCGCCAGACTAGAGATCCCTCTGAATAATCGACATGGGGCACAAAACACGGCTCCTTTGCTCTCCAAATATACAAGATATTGCCGTGGCTTCACTTCACCGTTTAAAAGATGTCGTTCAAACACATCTTTTTATTAGAACACACATTTTATCAGTATATTGTCTTTTGAGTTAGTAAAATCACTATCGATATTTTGTTTAATACCATACATTAATACTCAATTGTAGCATCATTCAATATCCATTGGGCCGGGTCATCACTTATGATAGATATTTCAATGTCAGATTGAATTTCTGATTGACTTGATTCTCAAATCTCTGTCGTATTGTCAAAGATATCCAGATCAACATGATTCCCAGTAGTCTCTGATATGCTAGTATTTGGAGCATTTTCTTCAATACTAACTGCAGTCAGAATTCATTAGTTTCAATATGTACTTTAATCAGATCAATATTTTCAATATCAACACCAATATTTTCACTTTTTACTTCACTACTACTTTCAACTATTTTTTCTGTCTCACTGTCAGCACTAACGGATACAAAGGAATCTATTTTGCGCATTTTTGCTATCATTCCATTTTCCCTTTCTTTCGGATAGCTTTTTTTTTAAACTGAGAACGGCTTAATTTCTTCCTTCCGGTCATATCATCAACGTTTATGATTCTTGCGATACGTTTACTAAATGGCATCATGCTGTCATTGGTGTTTCAATAAGCGCTATGATTGGTAGAATCGCGGCATCAGTGATGCCGCAATTACAAATTTGCCACCCCTGCAAATTTGCCGGCCTAGGCCTTGTCAGCCTAGGCGAGAATATGCTGCTGATAACGGTGCTTTGCATCACCAGACTACTGCAAGGCAGCCACAGTGAACCAGGGAATCCTGCCCTAAGTTTTTAGCTTAAGATAAACATTTTCAAATTTTTATACATGAAACCAGTCAAGTCCATTTTAAGAAATACAAACCTCTCAGAGAACCAAATTTTGATCTCACTTATGAGTAATTCCAGAGTGACTCCACTGAAGTCACGTTGCTTTTATACTGGTAAAAGCAACATCAGAGTGTGTGGTTTTCAGTGGTTTTCACCCTTAGTGGCTTTCAGTATTTGCTAACAAGAGGAGATTTGGTGCCTGTTTTTATCAGCCTGTAGCAGGGTGGTTACCTGCTCCTGCCCAGTGGGGTTCAAAAGCCAGCCCTGGGAGAGAGCCAGGGCTGAGGGCAAGAAAAGCTAGGCTGATTGGGGAAATGGCTGCAGCTGGACCATGCCCCAATCAGGCTGCAGCTGGGCCTAAAAAGGGGCTGCTAGGCTGAAGTTTAGCCAGAGTCTCTCTGTGTTCAGAGAGCAAAGGGCCTGGCTGCAGGGACCTGAGGGAATACCTAGATTGGGGTAGGGCTGAGGGGGAAAGGCCAGGGGAGCTCCAGCCTGGAAACCCCTGGGCTGCAAGGCCTAGATTAGGGCCTATTAGGTACTGGGGTTGCAAGGGGGCAGCCCACGGGTAGACAGAGGCAGCAGGTCCAAATCCCCTCACCTGTGAGGGGTGACTGATACACTGCAGTCTGTCCCAGGGAGCGGGGCTAAGTGATGACTGGCAGTAGCCAAGACTGAGGTGAGGTGGGGGTAGTGGTTCCCTGGGGAGGGGAGACCCTCAGGGACTCTTGAGGTTTACTGCCAGGGGGCAGCACCCAAGTGGGAGGAGGCACTGGGAGGGAATGGGCCAGTGGATCACCAGATGGCACTCCAGAGGCTGGTGAGCTAATTCCCAAGGATGACCAGCAGGCAGCACCACTGGGTGAGTCCAGCTCTATTACACAACCCAAAACTTTGTGATTTTGGGCTGGATGACTGTGAGGAAAGATACAAATTCCCTCTGAGAAGTATTACATACCCCTCAGCCTGACAGGTACCTGTAAGAGGGCCAGCACCCACCTCTCATGAGCACCCCCTCTGGTTGGGTGTGTCCACAGTCTTTAAACCAGTCCAGCACTAGTATGGGGCTGTATCCCCAGGGCTTCCTCCCTGGAAACACTACTTTCCTGTGGCCCTCCACAGGCTCAGTCCATACTCAGTCCCCACAGCCAGCCAGGAGCTTCTTCATTGCTCCCCCAGTCCCTGCTAGAAAACTATCTTTGGCTCAGTCCTAGCAGCTAGCCAGGAGCCTATCGCTCCCCCAGGTCCCTGCCCTCACTTAACTGTCCATTGTGCTGCAGTTCCCTGAGCCAGGCATGCAGTCATTTCTTCTCCAACTTCCAGCAGCAACTAACTTCTGCTTTGTTCTGCAGCTCCTTTTATATGGCCCTCTTAGGCCCTGATTGGCTGCTTCCCCTGCAGCCACTCCAGCCTCCTCTGGTTGGAGGACCTCTCCACTGCTCCCTTCCTGGAATGGGTGTGGCAGAACCCTAAGGCCTCCAGCAGGGGGACTTTGGGCCTAGTCCACCACAGCTGCCAACTTTCACGCGGTAAATAAGCACCCAGACTTTCACAATAAGCCAAAAATAAAGCTAATCCCATAGGCCAAAACAAGCCAATCTCTAAGAACCCCAACACTCTATGTAACTAGATCCCCCCCAATGTGCAGTCTGAGACTGTGGTAGGCCCGCTGTGCACCCCTGACTCTCTCCCACCCTTGCCCCTGCTTGCCCCTCCTTGCCGGGAGCCAATCAAAAAAAAAAAAAGAAGCAACAAGCTAGAAGACAAACAAGCTAGAAGACAAAAACTAGCCAACACGCAACTCACACGCCAATTAAGCCAAAAACAAGCCCAATTTCTGTGTTTTTTTTCATGGGTTTGGCATATCTGTAGTCCACCCCATCACAGTACCCCAGTCTTCAATTCGAATCTTGGTGAGGGACCTTTTTCAAAATCATTTTTTGTTATAAAACACCTCAGTAATGCATCGCAAATCCTTGGCTTTGAAAGAAGGGGATCTGTAAAATGAAGGTGGACTGTATCACGGTTGACTATAAAACTGTAATGTAAAATTACAACGAGCACGAGTACAAATGAAGCATCTTGCTTCAACACACTATGGACAGTTTTATTTTCACTTGCACCTTTATGAAATGGCTGCCTATACAGCCACATACATTTTCTCCAGTAAGCAGACAGATCGGAAAAGGAATCTCCTTGGTTTCTCTGTTGTCCCTGGAACTGCCAAAGGGTTAACAGATGATCTAAAAAGATTTTTCAAATGGGATTTTAACCTTTTTTGTTTCTTCTAACAGATTCACAAGCTCAATCCCACTTCCATTGAAGTCAATGACAAAACTGCTGTTGATTTCAACGGAGGAAAGGATTGGATCCCTTATTTGCCATTTTGGCACTTTTCAGAATCCTGTATTTTTTTATTAAAAACAAATCAATCCCTATCTGCATTTAATCAAACAACTAGCATGAAAATGAACTCAATGAATAAAAATGTCAGGAGTGGGAAATGATAGGGTTCTCTCTTAGCCAAGATGTCTGTCTAAAATTAGCTTGCCTTTCTGGATTTATTGCTGTTATTAAGTGAATGTCCTTCTGACAATAAAGCAGTGCTTCTTGGATTTAGGCAGTGTTGTGAAGAATATGATAAAGTGCTCTGTGATGTATGACTTTGATTGACTCGAGGGACCTTACTGTTTCGATGCTGTGGTCTGTTCTTTGTTCACTAGACGAAGACTTTGTGTTCATTTAATATGCAGTTCAGGACCAAAACTTGGAGAAGGATGTGTGTAAAGATATAGAGTACCTTGTTTCTGCCATGCTAACATGATGAATTACAGTGTATTACGAAAGTGTTGACACATGTGGGAATAGGCTCTTGACATGCTTGCCAGTAATTAAGGCACATTGTATGTAAAGTCACTAAAAAAAAGTTGGAGGGTTGTTTTTTTGTTATAGGATAGTTTGCCAAGTAGTGTTATTCATAATCTTGATGGAAAATACTTGTATCTTCAAAATCTTCGTGGTTCACACAGGCAACAGGGAGAGAGATTCATTAGTATGAAAACTTTAAACGTTTCCTGTGGCCACATAGGTAATGGTTTCCTTCTGGAGAGGAAATACTGTATTGAGTCCAAAACTTAACTGATAAATCACCTGAACACAACCACTATGATCACAAAGCCTGATGAACTGTTACTTAAATGTAAGGGAATCTGCATTAACTTCTGACTGCCCTAAGAGTACACCTGAGATTTGTTTTCCACCTGTGCCACCCTAAGTCCTCACTACCATCACCACTGGAAAGAAAAGCCATGTATATAAGTTCCCTATGCCAAGAGTCTCGAGTCCACCACACACAGCAAATGCTCCAAGGCCTGGCTTCTTTGCCTGGAACACTGAGATCTAGAAACTTGCTGCCAAAGAGCTGTGGTTCCCAGTCCTGATCACAGCTGGGAGAACCTGGAATCAACTGCATTTACATTGTGTAGCCCAGACTTCAGATGTGCATCACCCTTAATGTTAGTCCAGGCAGGTTGCCTTTGCTTCCAAGCAATCTTCACAGTACTGTACACCCAGCATCATGCAGATTTCAGAAACCAGCTAGAGTCAGGTAGGAGCAACACAGCACATATTTTGGTTACCTTCCCAGATGTCCATAAAGAGTTTGTGATCTTGTTGCAATTCAGAAGGGGTATTTCTTCTGTGTTCTTGCTTTATGAATTTTCATATCCTCTTCTTTTATGAGATCCTTTTAAAAGCAAACAAAAAATTTAACAGATCATAAGACATCTGAACCAGTTCCACACCAACCAAAGTTCTAGACGTGATCATTTTCTGGACAGTTTTTATGTAGCGGCATATTTCCAGGCTTAGTGCTGGTGATTACTGTTTCAATATGTGAACTGTTTCAATCGGAACTAGACAGCCATTATCCAAATGGCAAATAGAGGATTTAGTATTTGTCTCGAATTTACAATGCACCATAGATTCATAGCCACTAGCAATGGAAAATAGCTCATAGGTCACCAACTTATTGAGGTATGTTGTATGAATCCATGAGTGTCCCTCAACATAAAAGGACCAAATGGGATTGTGCACGGTATAAATGCTTAATATAGTTCATCATGTTGATCAAGTCATATGACATATCAATTAAAAAAGCACTATGGAAAAGAGGTAATAAAGTACGGTGTGTTGTCTTGCATCACAGAAGGCTATGAGTCTATACTAACTGTACAGGATTGCCAAGGAGATGTGATGTTCCATGACTGGAAATAACCCCCTCATTTTAATTGGGTATCCACCATCCATTTGCACAATGACTCCCTTGTTCATAAGCAACACAACATAAGCAACAAACCACCCACAATGTTAATAATCTGCAAAGTATTTGTGAGTAGTTTAGTAGCTTCTACTTCTTCCTTTCTTGAGGTGTATGTAGGTACTTCTGTACTAGAACCATTTCCAAAGGAGTAACCTAACACACTGTGCTTTGGACAGGAATACTGCTGCCTATTGAAATAGTTTAAACATTTTGTTCGATGCAGTGTATTGTTTACAAGCCACAATTCATGTAAATTGTTCCTTGGGCCAGCATAGCCTATATTCAACACAGAATACACCATCCAAACACAAATTCTACTCATGTTTCTACTATAAACAACTGGCCTTGCAATTAGGTCCAATTACTTTTCACTTCCAAGAATTTAATCATCCCTGTTGTAATACATTCAGTACATTTGAGTATTTTTTTTCTAGTTGAGGATGTACAGTACTTCACACTTTCGGCTCCTGAGACTAAGTGAATGCCTTCCAGGCTTGTTAAAAGATCTAGGTGTCAGAGTGGACTGCTCAATGAAAATGTCTGCTCTAGCTGCAAAGGTGGGCAAACAAGTAAATTAGATGCTAAACTGCTTTAAGAAGAGAATGAAGAATAATATGGAAAATATTATTTTGTGGCTGTGTGAACTGACGGTATATGCTGTTTGGTTGAAACATGACCATTTATATAATTAATATTGCCACTGTTAAACAGTTACAACAAATCTTGTACAAAATATATCATGTAAACTGTCAATGGAAAAGTTATGATTTGCAGAGTATGATTATTCTGTTTATATGCATGTATCATTTTTTATATCTGAAGTTATAAAGTTATGAATATTAGCTATATAGATCTATATTTCAAATATGTTTGTTCCTGGGATAACACCCACAAGGTAATTTACATCCAGTCTGGCCAGCACATTGTGAATGAATTATTAAAGTTGATGGCCCATTAAAGAACACTTAGAACACCACAGGAGAAGCTTGTCCCCACCTGGTGAGCCTTCCTATGGACACTTTAGCCAGAATATGGGTAGTAGCTGCTACTATGAGTCATCAAAGCATGCAAGGGCATGTGACTAGCTCACGTGACCCTGGGCTCCATCTTGTGCCTGTAATTTCCCACAAACTAAGACTGAGAGCAGTCCCTCCACATGGGAGAAGGTACAAAGGACTTTGGAAGCATCTCCATTTTGCCTCTTTCCCTCTCTGATCTCTGGACTATGGACTTACACTAAAAGGAGCATTCTCATCAATGGGCTGAGGACCTTCCAATCTTTTGGAAGTTACCAGAGACGTTACAAGCCAGCAGTCTGTAACATGACTGCTACAAACCTGATCCAAGAACTCTGCAATGATTATATATATATGACTTCCTGAACCATAACTGAACTTTAACTCTCTCCTCTTTCTTTTCTCTTATAAATAAACCTTTAGATATTAGATACTAAAGGACTGGCAACAGCATGATTACTGGGTAAGATCTGAGTTATATATTGACCTGGCTATGTGGCTTGGGATTAGAAGGACCCTTTGTTTGATTAAATTGGTTTTAAATAACCACTCATCATAAAATCTAGTGTCTGGGTGGTGAAATGAGTGCTTGAATGCCTAAGCAGACTGCATTTTTTACTTCTTGTTAACCCATGTGGTGAGACAGAAGTTTACTTTTGTCACTGGTTTGGTATATCTGATGGTAGAATAACCAGTAGTCTGGGATGTGTCTGCCCTATTTCTCAGCATTTCATCCTGAATTTGGCATCCTCAGCTCTGACCCACGGAGGCACGGTAACACATCCTCATCTTGAATTCTATTCCTTTTGGACACTTTATATTTAACAATGCATAGGAGACATTAAAAAATTCCAGAAGGATGCAAAGAAAATGATTAGAGGAATGGTTAGGGTGAAAAGAAATTTTTATGTGAGGTATAATTAAAAGGAAAATAGTCAAGGCTCAATTATTTTGCAAAGGAACAAAGAGGAGATAAGCTAGAGGTATATAAAATAGATGGTATGTAGAATGCCAATTGGATGCTCCTAGTCACACTTTCCTAGAATATATACACAGGTAGGCAGTCAAATAAAATTAAAAAGCAACATACTTAAAGGGGTAAAAAGAAATGTTTGTATGGAATGCAGAATTGACCTTTGGAACTCAAAGTCATTGTTATTTGCTTAAGGCAACTACCTTAATAGTAGAGCAGGTTGAATATTTTTTCAAAGGAAAAACTTTTCTGTCAAAAAATGAGGTTTCATTTTTCACTGAAAAAATTCAGTGTCATCAAAATGTTTCAGTTTTTAATGATATTTTGAATGAAATTTTTTCAAACACTGTTAAAATTTTCAAAATTTTTCATTTGACCAGGTGGGGGGAAAAATCCCATTCCCTCCCATTTTTGTTCTCCTCTCTCCCATCTTCCCTCAGGAAAATTAGTTTGTTTTTTAAAGGAAGAAAAAAGCCAGACCTTTCTAATGCTTTTTTCATTTAATTTCTTTAAAAAACTTTAGAATTTTTTTGTCCCTTGAAAAAACTGTTTATTTTTTAAAAATTCTTCATGGGGATTTTTTTATCAGCTCTGCTTAATAAGTTTCTAAATTGGATTAGACATTCATATGAATAATAAGAACAACTACAATTACACTAGTTGAAATAAAGAATATGAAGGCTATAAACCCACATGAATCAGGTTACAAGCCAACCATTATCTGCCTGGGTTGGAAAGAAACTTAGATGATGGGCAGTTTGTTCAATAATTGCCCACAGTTGGGTTTTTTTGTGCATACCTCTGAAACAGGGCTGTTGCATTACCAGACACTAGGATGCTGGTATAAATGAACTATTGGTCTGATCCACTATAATAATTCCTATATTCCTGTTAGATGCTTAAGAAGTTGTGAGCTTGATCTTGTAACTCTTACTCCTGTGAGTAATCACCATTCAAACAAGTAGTCTGATTGCATCAGCTCCTGAAACCCTCGCTCTGTTTGTATTCAGTCAAAACTCATGCTGAAGTTAGAGGGAGTTTTGCCTGAGTAAAATCTAAGCAAGGACTTCAGGATTTGGCCCATTGACTTCAATGGGTCTACTTACATGAGTAGGGGCTTGTCTACACAACAAGCTACTGTGTGGCAAGCCAGGGTGTGAAGCTACAGCGCACCACCTTGTCCTGCAGTAAAGTTCCCCATGGCTATTGCTACAGCGAGCTGCACTCTGAAATTTTTCCTGCGCTGTAGCGAGGTGCACCTGGGCAGTTACTACATGGCAATGTGGTGCGCTGTAGATTAACACCTTGGTTTTCTGTTCAGTAACTTGCTTGATAGACAAGTCCTGAGGGTTGCATTATAGTAGCCAAAAATTCCAACTGCACTTACATTAACTAGCCTAAAATGTCAAGGGGTATCAATTCTCCTCCATGAATCTGTGATTACTTCAGTGTAGAAGCTATAATACTGCACAATTATATGCATTACAAGGGTTTAAAGCCTGGCTCTGGCTGTGCTATTGTTGGAGACAGAATAACGGTCTAGATGGGCCATTTGTGTATTCCAACTTGTAGGGTAAGCAAGATTTTAAAATATGGGGCTTCTCCTGTGAAAAATGGGACAATGTAAGAATCCCCACAGACTCACAGACAGTCACCTTATGCAACAGCTAGTCCCATAGGATGAACTTCACCCCCAAATAGATGGACAGGACAAGGCCCACACCCAATTTGGTTTTCACTGAAATCTTCAAAATGGTGTTGAAATAAGACTGAAATGGTACATAAGTCTTGAGCTTGTCATCTACGTTGGATGAGCGTCACTCATACTTTATAATCAGCATCTAGAATACAACTTTCAACTTTCTGTTCCAATTACACAGAATGCAGGCTCAAGATGAGCAAACTATTCCCAGAAAATAACATATAAGACGAATGTTGCCCCCTTTTTCTGCTCACATTTTATCTACACAAAAATTTGTCTGACGTATTCAACACACCCTTCATATGAATATATTTCAGCCTATGGGTTTTTCACATACTTGTGCTTTCATTGTATCTTTGCTCAGGGCACCAGAACGGTGGTGGGAAGAAGGCAGGGGGCCATGCCCCCCCCACTTTTAAAAGTGGGAGGGCTATGCCTTCCTTCTTTTTACCAGCCGTAAGAGCGAGCGATGGTGGGAGGGGGCAGAGCGGGGCGTGGGGTCTTGGGGTTAAGAGACGGCGTGGGGGCTCGGAGAGAAGGGGTGGGGCAGGAGTTTGGGGAGAAGGGGAGGGGCTTCAGGGAAGAGGTGTGGCGTGGGGGGGTGGGTCACAGTTTGGGTGCCTGTCCCCCCCACACACACTTTTAGGGCGTGTTCGCTGCTCCTGTCTATGATTCATCACTATTCATTGTTTTGTTGCATGTGATTGGACACCTGTGTCACAGAGTATTCTACTTCCCAATTCAATGTCCAAAACTTGTATAAACAGGAGGAGGAGAATCAAATAAACCTCTAGATGGCTGCATGAATGTTCTGTCATGAACCTTCCTGCTAGCATATCACAAGACTGGCTTTCTGTCAATGATCGTACAAGCAGAATCACTGAATGGTATGTTCATGGAGAACAAAACAGAAAGAGTTGTTAATGTCATTCAAGTAAATTCTGAAACATTACATTGTTAAATTAATATTTTACTCTTATCAAACCATGATCCCCTAAGCTCCTGAAACATTCCCTCAGCATATACAAGAACACAAGAGATTTACTTGTAGCTATGAAGTTATCGTGTCTACTTGGTATCTACTGTGAATACATTCTTAGAGTATTCATCCAGCTCTACTAAGGAACATTCTTTCAGTGTTGGCAGGTGCTATCCTCAGCTTCCAGTAATTTCAGTAGAGTTGTATTTAGCACCTCATGGGAGGATCAGGCCCTCAGTTTTGCGTGAATGAGAACTGAATAAAAACAGAGTCAGAATTTCAGTATTTGTACCACTGTAATAGGGCTCTAACTTGGTAAGCCAAAGATGCCCTTGGCTCACTTAGAGCAGGGACAGAACCCTTAAAACTCCTAACCCATTCTCGGTACATCAGTGATCCCTTCACATCCACTTCCTCAAAAAAGGCCAGTTAACTGAATTATCTCATAGTTTTTTGACTACTTCTATTCTGTCCCATTGATCCCCTTCATTACAAACCAGCTTTTAAAATGCATTTACAATCCCTGGCATGATAAATGTATCTCTTCTTATCAGCGACCAGACTCTTGCTTACATATGTTGTATTTAGAGTTCTAACAGATGAGATCTTCTAACACTTATCTACCATGTGGAACTTATCATACATACTCCCCTACTGCTGAGTGAGACTGGAAGAATGCAGAAACTGCAGAATCACATTGTTTGCAGGAATGTGTAGCATCATGGCGGTTGTTAATTTGGTAATCTTCAATAACGATGTCCAGATCCAGCTTGTTTGTTGTAGTAGAGAAGGGAAACCTCAGCCTCATATCCTCTTAACTTTAATAATTAATATAGACCTTATTCATGAAGTTGAAAATAGTCAACAACCCTTTTAAAGTAACCCTTTAGTGGGAAAATCAGCTATTTTATGAGTTGAGATTTAGGAGAACTGTGTCAAGGGTTCCTTGAAAAGGGAGGCTGTTAAAGTAGATGTGCTATAGACAGAATCTTTAACATTCACTGCAGTAGAAGTGGTTTGTAGCAGAGGGTGTTCTGCTTTGCCATAGAGACAGAGCTCCTATTATACTCCCAAACCCAACTATCTCTACGCTGAGATTTTGAATACTCTTTCTATCTTCATATTCTTCCACCTATTCAAGTAAAGCATGCTGCCTTTTGAACATTTAAGCTTTAGAAAAAAATAACTTGATCAGTGTCAAGAACAAGAAGATCTTCTAATTAAATCAAGGTTGCATCCAAAGTATCCAAGCACCTAACATATATTCCCTGCTTATAACACTGAGGTTATAAATAAGATAAAATATTATAGGATTGATTCAGATCTTGCTAACAGCCAATTTTACTCTGGTGTAATTCCACTGACTTCAATTTAATTACTCCTGGTTTACATTAGTGTAAGTGAAACCATAATCAGGATAAATAGGGATGGTAAAATATTCAATGATACAAACAAAGAACTTTCCTGCTCTTTATTTGGAAAGAAGCTGGGTGACATATTCACAACTTACAGAGATAATGAAATACTTTCTATTCCAAAAATAACTAGAAAGGATTTTAAACAGCAACTGCTAAAGTTAAACATTTTAAAATCTGTAACCATGTTGAAGTTAAAGCATTTGACTTTACACTGCACAAAATCCTGATTACAAATGCAGTGTAGCATGTATTGAATACTAACTGGTAAGGTTCCAAAAGTAATTGTGAATGATGAATCACCACCCTGTGGGGGCATTTTCAGTGGGGTCTCCATAAGGATTTGTCTTGACCAAAGTCTATTCCATATTTTTATCAATGATCTGACAGAAAAATGTAAAATCATTGCTAGTAAAGTTTGCGGATGACACAAAAATGATGGAGTGGTACATAATGAGAAAGACACGTCAGGTCTACAGAGCAATCTGGGCTCACTTGAACAATATGCATTTTTACATAGCTAAATGTAAGGTCATGCATCTAGGAACCAAGAATGTAGCTCACATTTATAGGATGGGGGACTGTATTTTGGAAAGCAGTGACTCAGAAAAGGATTTAGGCATCATCTATGATAACCAGCTAAACTGAATATGAGCTCCCAGCATGACATGGTAGCTGAGAGAGCAAATGCAACCCTTGGATTTATAAGCAGGGGACTATCAAGTAGAAGTAAGGAGGTGTGGTTACCACAAAATATGGCATTATTAAGACCATTAGTGAAATAGTGTCCAGTTCTGGTGTCCACATTTAAACAGGATGTTGACGAAAGGGTTCAGAAAATTGCTACAAGAAACATCCTAGGTCAGGAAAACCTGCCTTATAGTGAAGGCTAAAAAGCTCAATCTGTTTACTTTATCCAAGAAAAGGTGAAGTGTAATGGCTTGGAGTGGTTCCTCCGTCTGCCTCAGAGGGAGGACGCTGTGCCTTGCTACACCACCTAATGGCTGAGAGCTGATCACCCGGGGATTAGCACCAGTAACAGTCTGTAGCCAGCCCTCTGGCGGGGGCAGGCAACAACACAGTCAGGCTCAGACCTCTGGGCGGGACCAAACAATATCAAGCAGAGCAAAACCAGTCTGTGGCCCAGCTCCCTGGCTAGGGCAGACAGCAAACAAATGCAGGTCATGCAGGCTAAGGTGTGTAGGCTGCCACCCCAGGAGTGGGATTGGCAGTAGGGAGACCCAGGCCCACCCTGCTCCACCAGGTCCCAGCCCAGGGCCCTAACAGTGGCTTCAGCAAACACAACTGAACTAATGTCTGGTTTCCCTGGACAACTTCCTATCCCTACCTGTTTGTAAGGCTTCGTCACTCACAGGCCCCTCAGGGTACTCGGCAGCTGATCGTTCCAGCACCTACTCGGGGTATTCGCCTGGCAGCAGCTCCTCCAAATACACCTCCAAAGGCAGGGGTTGATACAGCTCAGTCCTTGGCTCAGGAGCCAGCAGCAAGGCAACAGCATCCTATTACTTCCCGGGCTCTCCCTCAACTCAGCTGGGAACCCACCTCTTATACCTCCTGCTCCGTCCCTCCAAAGCGGGGTGGGCACAAGGGGTGGGCCCGGCCTGGCTCCACCCACCACAGGGCGGGGAGTGATTCCTCCCCTGTCTGAATCAGAGGGAGGCCACTCCACCTTGCTACATGAAGGTACTTGTTCATGAGCTTCTGAGGAATAATAGTCTGTAAGAATGACTGAAGAAAAATGCAGTTTCTGCAAAATTGAAATCATAGCAGGATTTTGCCAGAAATGTTAATTTTTTTCTTCATGAAAATCTAAAAGAAATATTTTAAGTTGCTTTGGAATATTTCATTTTGTTGAACTGACCCAAAAAAAACCCCTGGTTTGAATCGGTTCAACAAAATATTTGTCAGTGACCAGGGTGTGAGTGGTCATGTCTAGTGGTTGGAGCAGGAGCCAGGCCTTGTGGTCAGTGCAGGCATCCGTAGCCAGGAATTGGAGCACAAGGTCAAAACCAGAGTCAGAGGCAAGAGTCAGGAGCCAGGTCAGAACCGAGTTACCTGGAGTGAAGCAAGGTAGTGGCAGGGCTCTGTTCAAGGCAGGTGCAGAGCTGGAACAAGGCAGGAGCAGGGCTGGGAACAAGCAGGCATAGGAATGACCACAGCCATGGGTGAATGCTTTGAGCAACCACTGCACTGCTTTTGCTGCCAGGATTAAGGGCTGGTCTACTGACTCTTCCAACGAATCAGTCAGTATAGCCAGTCAGGTAGCCTACTAATGGTCCGCTACACTTGATATGTTGCCCGAGGATGGGTCTGCTGAAGGCCCTGATTCCTGACAACATTAAACCGCATTACTGGAGAGGTCTTCTAGTCCAGTCCCTGGTACTCATGGCAGGACTAACTATTATCTAAACCAGTGCTACTCAAAGTGGTGGTCCGCGGACCGGTACCAGTCCACGAGCCATCGGCTGCCACTCTGCAAGCACATTGGAAAAAAAAATTGCCGGTCCCCCACATCAGCTCGCTTGAGAAGCACTGCTCTAAACCATTCCTGACAGGTGTTTGTCTAACCTGCTCTTAAAAATCTCCCATGATGGAGATTCCACAACTTCCCTAGACAATTTATTCCAGTGTTTAACCACCCTGACAGCTAGGAAGTTTTTCCTGATGTCCAACCTAAACCACCCTTGCTGCAGTTTAAGCCCATCGCTTCTTGTCCTATCCTCAGAGGTTAAGAAGAACAATTTTTCTCCCTCCTCCTTGTAATAATCTTTCATGTACTTGAAAACTCTTATCACATCCCCCCTCAGTCTTCTCTTCTCCAGACTAAACAAACCCAGTTTTTTCAATCTTCTCTCATAGGTCACGTTTTCTAGACCTTTAATCATTTTTGTTCCTCTGCTCTGGACTTTCTCCAATTTGTCCACATCTTTCCTGAAATATGACACCCAGGACTGGACACAATACTCCAGTTGAGGCCTTATCAGCGCGCAGTAGAGCAGAAGAATCACTTCTCGTGTCTTGCTTACAACACTCCTGCTAATACATCTTAGAATTATGTTTGCTTTTTTTGCAACACTGTTACACTTTTGACTCACATTTAGCTTGTGATCCACTATGACGCCCAGATCCCTTTCTGCAGTACTCCTTCCTAGGCAGTCATTTCCCAATTTGCATGTGTGTAACTGATTGTTCCTTCCTAAGTGGAAGGAACTTTGCATTTATTCTTATTGAATTTCATCCTATTTACTTCAGACCATTTCTCCAGTTTGTCCAGATCATTTTGAATTTTAATCCTATCCTCCAAAGCACTTGCAACCCCTTGCTTGGGATTCTCAACAAACTTTATAAGTGTTCTCTCTATGGCATTATCTAAATCATTAATGAAGATATAGTCATATAGATATGAAGATGTAGTTAGGCCAGGGAGCTTGGCCCATAGGGGTGAATGGAGGCACCAGGCTCCTGAATTACAGCTCCCATGAGGCAATGTGTCACTATGGGAAAATGCAGTTTAATATTCAACTGACTTGTAAGAAAACGTTTTGGGTCAGTTCAAGAAATCAAAACAAAACACTTCTATTTCTGGAATGTCAAAATGTCTTGTTTCAATAGAAAATGTCAAATATTTTATTTCGACATTCCTGAATTGAAATGTTGATGAGTTTCTGTTCTGTGCAAATTTTTGAAATTTCAACTTTTCATCATGATTGGGGACAAAAACAAATGCTGACGTGTCTGAACTTCCTGCGGGGCAAGAAATTCTGAATTTTGCTCAGATCTAATTGATAAGTACCTAGAGGAGTAGAAAATTTCTGAAAATAAAGGGCTCTTTGATTTAGCAGACATAACATACAATTGCTGAAAGCTGAAACTAGACAAATTCAGACTAGTGAGAGTAATTAATCATGCAACAAATTAGGGACATGGTGGATATTCCTTCATTTGAAGCCTTTAAATCAAAACTGGATGTCTTCCTAAAAGATATGTTCTACTCAATCAGAAATTGTGGACCTGATGCAGGAATCACTTGGTAAAATTCTATGCCCTGTGTTATGGAAGAGGTCAGTGTAGATCAGTGGTGAGCAACCTGCGGCCCACAGGCCACACGCGGCCCATCAGGGTAATCTACTGGCGGACCACGAGACAGTTTGTTTACATTGACCATCCGCAAGCACGGCTGCCTGCAGCTCCCAGTGGCCGCAGTTCACCGTTCCCGGCCAATGGCAGCTGCGGGAAGTGGCGGCCAGCATGTCCCTGTGACCCACGCCGCTTCCCACAGCTCCCATTGGCCAGGAACGGCAAACCACAGCCAATGTAAACAAACTGTCCTGTGGCTCACCAGCGGATTACCCTGACGGGCCGCAGGTTGCCCACCACTGGTCTTAATAAAGCTAATGGTCCTTCAGATCGTTAAATCTATAAATCCACGACTAAGTGTAACAGGGATAGAAACTATGAAGTTCAACTATCTTTATGGTGAGGGAGAGGGAGCTTTATCTTCCATCATTAATATATTGCATTGTCCAGTGCTAGACACCTAGAATGCAGCTTCACGGTAATAAAAAGCTTCATGGATGCAGCCTATAATTGCTCTGTGGTTTGAGGCCAGAATTATTGGACACAGTCCCATTGAAAGTAGTCATCTTAACCAATGCTTGCTTTTCATTCCAGTGATATGACCAAGCACACTCCATTACACCATTATTTTTCCTTTTATTTCTCCACTACTTGACTCTGGAATATATCAAAGAAAAATACATCACCCATCCTCGTTTCTAGTTCCATGACATAATAGTAAGGTGAAGTATTCTACACAACTGCTTGGTAAAGTTAAAATAAAATTGTTGCTGGCACAATAATTCTCCTTGAACAATATCATTGTAACCATAGCACTTGCATAGCTGTGACTCTTTTTCTTAATGATGGCAGAAAAGAGTACCCTGATACAACATGCTGAGTCAAGAGCATCTAATACAACAAGCTGGATATGACAGCTGCACATTAGTCTGTCCATGGAACAGGAAAACTTGGACCTTCTTGAGGTCAACGATACTGGACTTTATGGACAAAAAGAAGTGGTTGTCTGCCAAGTTGAAGAATTCACCCTCTGAACAAAAAGGAAATGAATAACTGTACATTTTCACTGCACAAGTTGTGATTTTCCTTTTATTCTGCTAAACTTAAATACTTCTCTTTTTTTTTTTTGGTACCAAGAGCACATAGTTCTTCATGCTACATGCTTGGGCATATCCCATTATGCTAACTGAAACGACTCCACATTCAGAGAGCTACTCTATAACATTTCACATGACAAAGTATTCAAGATGAGAAATATACTTTCAGCAGTACAGTAGGGGCTAATTAAGGTTTCACAATATATATAATTCCAGCAGTGGCCAAACTCACTATAGGTTTTTCCTTGCCTCTTGCCAGCCAACAAAACATTAAAAGAACAGCAGCATGCTGCCCCATTAAACTGAATGATGGCAAAGAGATGTCAGAAAACACTGTTCTGTAAATCTTTCTTTCCACATATATATGCACACAGAACAGGACTCAAATGTCTCTCCCTCTCTCTCACACACATAAGATATTTGAAGTGTATTATTTCCTGGATTTTGGAGAGCTGCTGAAAAAGTCAGCACCACAATTGCCTTTCTCTGAATGTGAAAGCTCAGCTAAGAAACTAGAGGAAAGGTAAAAGTCTGAGCACACAAACAAGAGAAATACAAAATGTCTGGGTTTAACTAAAAAAAAAAATCATAAAACTAAACTATTTTTTCCAGAAAATGCAATTTTTTACTATTCAAAGCAATTCAGTAATATTGAATAATGAATTCTCACAACTAATTAATCTCTCCTTGTGAACTATGCTAGGTACATAGCACTGTCCCCATTTTAAAGAGGAGGAAACTGAGGCAGAGAGGTTGATGCATCCAGGGTTTCACAGAAAGACAAAAAGTATTTTTACACTGCAGTGCAAACCGAGATTTAGTGGGACTCAAGTCCATGGACACTGAGTTTGCAAGCCCAGGGTTTGAGTGTCCCCACTTCATATTGACCCTAGATTAACCATTTTTGAGGCCAGGCCCATACCAGGGCTCCAGCATCCACACTGCAGTACACAGACCCAAATCCAACCAACCATATCCCAGACTTCCTAGAGGCCTCCTAAAGCATGGCCACTCTAGCCCATAGTTCATGGTGAAGTGTGGGAAAACCTGCCTGTCCCCCCTGCATGTTACAGGAAGATGTCACAGCCTACCAAGTTCCCTACAGATCCTACTGAGCTGTCTTTTGGACCTGCATGCTCCCATGGAGAAGTCACCATTTTAAAGAGCTTCTCTTGCTTGCACTTTCACTCCTGTTTCAGGAAACGGGCAGAGCTCCCATGAGACACTGCTGGATATTCCCGTGGCATTTTCTGACCCACTGAAGGCAGCTGACGGAGCTAATGATGGAGCAGGAGGAAGAGAAGGAGGAGAACATCAACATGGAGGACTCGAACTGGCTGATGTTGCTCATGACTGTGTGTAGCCACTAATGTCCCCTACATTGTCCAGCATTTCTGGAGCAGACTGGTGGGACCACATCCTTATGCAGACCTGGGATGACCAGCAGCAGGTCCAGTACCCTTGCATGAAGAAAGCTACATTTCTGGAGCTTTGTGAGCAGCTTGCCCCAACCCTCCAACATCAGGACACGCACATGAGGGCGGCCATACTGGTCCAGAAGCAGGTTGCTAAAACCATCTGGAAGCTGGCTATCCCAGACTGCTACAGGTTCATTGCTAACTAGTTTGGTATTGGGAAGTCAACTGTGGGTAAAGTAGTGGCAGAGTTTCTGAGGCAATCAAGTGTCTGATTTATCCCCAGGTGGTGGCATAACAAATATTCCTGAAGTGATTTTTGGCTTTGACAGAATGGGGTTTCCAATGTGCGCTGGTTCCACAAGTGGGACTCATGCCCATAGTTTGCCCTCCTCATTGGACACACGAGTCCATAAACCACAAATCATACTCCATTGCTATGCAACCCCTTGTGGACCACAGAACTGATTTATGGGTGCCAGTGTGGGCTGCACTGGAAAAGTTCATGATGCCAGGGTTTTCTGCTTATGTTCATTGACAAGCTGAGACACTACTTCCACCAAATGACATTGTCATAAATGGAATTACTGTCCTCACTGTTATTCTGGAGGACCTCATGTGCCCCTTTTGGCCTTGGCTTATGAAACCGTATCCTGATCTCAGAGGGCTTGGCAAAAGCAGGTTTATTACACAATCAGTAGGTGTAAACAGCTGGTTGAATGGGTGTTTGGCAGATTGAAATCCCACTGGCCCTGTCTACAGACTGATGGATTCCAGTGTCATCAGTGCTGTCCACATTCTTGCAGCTTGCTGTGTTCACAGTCTTTGTGAAGACAAAGGTGAGCCATTCGCCCCTGAATGGACATATAACAGCAATGGATTCTGAACCTGTATACTCATCCAGAAAGTGTATCTGTCGCAGCTGGAGCAGGATGTACCTGGGCAAGTGAAATCAGGGATACTCTGTGCTCCCTCATTATGGAATTGCATGGGCCAACGGCAGAGGGAGAACAGTATGATTTTGTAAAGCAATGTTTACTGTAAATGAGGTACTGTCATATCACACAATGCAATGTGGGGAATGACTGTCGTGAATTTTTATGACTGTTTATGAAATGGGGGGGGAAGAGAATATGCATTTACAGTAGAACCTCAGAATTATGAACACCAGAGTTACGAACTGACTAGTCAACCACCTCATTTGGAACTGAAGTACGCAATCAGGTAGAAGCAGAGACACACGAAAAAAGGAAATACAGTACTGTGTTAAACAAACTACTAAAAACATAAAGGGAAAGTTTTAAAAACAAATTTGACGAGGTAAGGGAACTGTTTATGTCCTTGTTTCATTTAAATTAAGATGGTTAAAAGCAGCATTTTTCTTCTGCATAGTAAAGTTTCAAAGATGTATTAAGTCAATGTTCAGGTGTAAACTTTTGAAAGAACAACCATAGCGTTTTGTTTAGAGTTATGAACATTTCAGAGTTATGAACAACCTCCATTCCCTAGGTGTTCGTAACTCTGAGATTCTACTGTACATTATGGATTGATGTATGCAGAAATTGTGTTTCAGAGCATCTTCCCACTTGAGTCTTAGCATTTGTTTACTTTTATTATTCAGTATTCACATAATAAGATGTGATGGCTGTGACCCAGTGTGTCTCTGGCAGCCCGCACTGAAAATGCCAAGGTCAGGGCAGATACTCCCAAGGCTGGTGGGTAACACTGAAGTTAAACTCCCCAACCAGTCACATACTGTGCTTCTGATCCTCCACACTAGTTATCAAGAAGCTGAAAAAGAAATCACACAGCTCCCTTTATTACATTCCAGTTCTCTGGCTCCCAATCAGCACCTAGGTGCAGTAAGGTGAGGAGTTATTTAAAAACTCTTATCACTATACAAAATGTTCTGCTGAACCCCAAAGTACCAGCCACATTGCCAGGTCAATATTAGGTTGGATCTTACCCAAAATACCACACTGCCAGCCAATCCTTTAGTGTCTAAAACTAAAGGTTTATTATAAAGAAATAAGAAAGAACAAGAAGAGAGTCGTTAAATGGTAAAGCAGTCACATACAAAGACTTCAGAGTCCATATATCAGGTTCTTAGTAGTATTGGCAAGTTTGCTGGCTTGAAAGTCCCTCTGGAACACATCCAAAGCTTAGATGGGTCAATCAGCCCTTTGTTCAGAGCTTCAGTTTGTAGAAAAGTTGCTTCTGAGGCAAGAAACAGGAATGAAGACAAAATAGAGATGATGCAGCTGCCCTGTATACTCCTTTTGCCATGTATCTGGTACTTCCTTTGTTCCAAACACAAATTCATAGCACATGGCATGGAAAAACCTTGTAGTCCCTTGCCCATAGGCATGCCCCTACAAGTCTTGCTGACTCATAAGGTCTATCCTTAGCTTTTCAAAGGGTTCATTGTACAGCTGATGACCCTTGATGGGCCATCGAACAGGCTAGGCACTGCTGATGCCAATCTGACTGGGGGTGTCACCCAGAAATACAGCACAAGTTTGGAAATACAGATATACCATACAATACAAAGGTGATACAAACATATAAACAAGATTATCATACTTGGCAAATCATAACATTTTTGCAGATACCTCACACAGCATATCTGATCAGATTCCTTGCAATTTTACATTGGTATCAATAATATCATAAAATGTCTCACAATTCCATACAGCGTCACAAGGGCAATAAATTTTCTTACTAAAATAAAAGCCTTTATCTGAATTTAAAAATAACAATAAGAGCACTGTCATGCAGATCAGCTACCATTTGAACACTGAAAGAACAATCATAAATCAACATCACAATCAGTAATAAAACAAAGCACAGAAACCAAATGTTGAACAGTGCAAACAAGAGCCTTAATTTTGCGTGTCCCCTGGCATGCTCTCTTTTCCCTTTCTTGTGTGTTTAGCATGCACTGGATCATCCTTGTCCACATGCTTGTTGGCACCCTCAAAAAATTCTAATATATTGGTTAGGCATGATTTTCCTTTACAAAAACCATGTTGACTCTTTCCCAACATATCATGTTCATCTATGTGTCTGATAATTCTGTTCTTTACTACAGTTTCAACCAGTTTTCCCAGTACTGAAGTTAGGCTTACCAGCCTGTAATTGCTGGGGTCGCCTCTGGAGCCTTTTTTCAAAAAATGGCATGACATTAGCTATCCTCCAGTCATCTGGTACAGAAGCTGATTTAAATGGTAAGTTACATACCACAGTTAGTAGTTTTGCAAGTTCACATTTGAGTTCCTTCAGAACTGAACACCATCTGGTCCTGGTGACTTATTACTGTTTAATGTATCAATTTCTTCCAAAACCTCCTCTAATAACACCTCAATCTGGGGCAGTTCCTCAGATTTGTCAACTAAAAAGAATGGTTCAGATCTGGGAATCTCACTCCCATCGTCAGCCACAAAGACTAATTAAAAGAATTCATTTAGATTCTCCGCAATGGCTTTAGCGTCCTTGAGTGCTCCTTTAGCATCTCGATCGTCCAGTGGCCCAACTGGTTGTTTATCAGATTTCCTGCTTCTGATATACTTAAAAAGAATGTCGCTGTTATTTTTTGAGTCTTTGGGTGGCTGTTCTTCTAATTCTTTTTTGGCCTTCCTTGCTATATTTTTACACGTCACTTGCCAGAGTTTATGCTCCTTTCTATTTTCCTCAATAGGATTTCACTTCCACCTTTTAAAGTCCCAGCAGGATGTGGGCGCAAACCCACCAGTCCTGCAGGGCCTTGGGGCCTGAATCAGACAGCATTGTGGGTAGACAAAAAGGGGGGTTGGGCTCAAGCCTGAATCCTGAATCTGAACCCCTGCTTACATTGCAGTGTAGACATACCCAGAATCTAAAATGGGATCAGAACTCAGGCAGATATGTATGTGCAAATCTCCCATTGAAGTCAATGGGAGCCACATGCACATACTCAGGGGATGACAGTCCCAGGTGTATCTGGTTCTGTTTTCAGACTGCATAGCTCTCCAATATTAGAACTATTGTATAAAAACGTCAGCTGTATCAGAAAGACACCATAGGTACAATTATGGCAACATTATTATTATTGATATGTATGATAATAGAAGCGCCAACCAAGACCAGTGTCCTGTTGTAGTACGCTCTGCAGAAAAACACTTTGGCAGACAGTCTCTGCACTGAACTGAAGAGTTTACCATCTAAAAAACAAGACAGGCAAAGGGTCAGATAAAGAAAGTGTTATCATCTCCATTTTACAGATGGGAAACAGGCACAGAAAGATTAAGCGCTCAAGTGTCCAAGCACACACAGGGAGCCTGAGGTAGAGCTGGTACAGTAGAACCTCAGAGTTACAAACCCCTTGGGAATGGAGGTTGTTCGTAACTCTGAAATGTTCATAACTCTGAACAAAATGTTTTGGTTGCTCTTTCAAGAGTTTATGTTGACTTTAAACAGCTTTGAAACTTTCCTATGCAAAAGAAAAATGCTGCTTTTAACCATCTTAATTTAAACGAAACAAGCACAGAAACAGTTTCCCTACTGGTCAAATCTTTTTTTCAAACTTTCCCTTTATTACACAGTACTGTACAGTATTTACTTTTCTTTTCTTTTTGTCTTTGCTGCCTGATTGTGTACTTCCGGTTCCAATGGGGTGTGCGGTTGGCCGGTCAGTTTGTAACTCTAGTATTCGTAACTCTGAGGTTCTACTGTAATTGAAGCCAGAGCTCCTGAGATCCAATCCCGAGGCTTCACCACATAGCCACCTTTCCTCTAAAAAGCCATACTCCTCTGTATTTCACAATTTGTACTGCATTCCACACATCATATTACAAGAAATCAGTACAGAGATGTTGACAAATTCTTATCAACAGGTATAGTTAATTATTTTCTTTACCACATTAAAGCTAGCCAGCCTGTATTGATCTCTTGGGAGACCTGATTTCAGAAGTGTACTTCAGCTACTAGAATCAGAGCTAGGTGCAGCTGGAATATTTAGGGTCCATCAGACATCTATGAAAAGTAGAGGGCAGCTTTTTTGAGATCATCATACTAAGCCTAATAGCTAGAGCTGCTCAGAAAAAAAAAAATCCTCTCACAGAAAATTTCAACTTTTTGGCAAAAAAAATGAAACATAAAATTTTCATCTGAAAACTGAAAAAGAGTTCTTTAGGAACGCTGCCATGCTGTCTCATGAGAGTGTGTTTTACTTTGGGTACCTCCTGCCCATTCGCCTTCTGGGCTGCACTCCCTTCCTGGACTACATCTCCTAGGGTGCGCCACAGGTTTCCCCCTCTTGTTGAGCCACACAGAGCATCATTGGCTGTGAAGTATCATGGGAAATGTAGTCTGTCTGCTGAACCTGACCCATAGAGGAGAATAGGGACATGCGGCACCACAGTGGCGGATACTTTTCATGAATTTTGTTTAGTCAAAACCCCAATTTTCATTTTAAAAACAGCTCTGATGGAAAATTTTGACCAGACCTACTAATAACATTTATCCATCGTCTTTTTGACTATGCACTGCTATGGTGTCTTTCACCCAAGCATTTCAGAGCACTTTAAAAATATTAAGAGCCTGAGTTAGACTGTGACTGGCTCACATGCAGGCGTGAAAGGAGACGTTCAGCCTTTGCATCCCTCATGCAGCAGCCATGTCTGCTCCTAAGCACAGGGTGTGTTCCATGTTGGTGACCCTGGGGTGCAAGGCACACTGAATGGGAAAGGCACTGGTGGGAAGGAGGTAGGGCGATGACCCCACATCCCTGCCTCAGCACTGATTAGAAGAGCATTGACTCAGCATTAGCTTGCCGCATGCTCCATCGTACATGGGAGCTCCAGGAAGCACAATACCTCCTGGTGCTGTCTCCCTAGGGCAGTGCACCTCCACGTTGCCCCCAGCGCAGGGCTGTGTTAAAAAAACAGAAACAAATACACTATGCAGCCCTGATGACATAAGCCTCAGCATATCTTTTCCAGAACTGTGATGTACAGTATTGATTACCCTTATTAACTGAGGCATGGTAAAGTTAAGTGTTATGTCCACGGTCATATAGTTAGTCTGTGGCAGATCCAGGAATAGAATCCAAATCACCTGATTCCCAGTGTCTTGCTCTAAGTGCATTGACCTACCCACTACATAAATCCGGGCATAGAACACCAAAACAATTTCTCCAAAGACTTCAATTAGCTACAAATAATGACAATCCCCAAAAGACCTCTCTAGTTTTATTACATTTTCATGCACTGACTAGTGTGACTTGTACGCATTGTATCATTTCTCACATAAGAATTTTCCCCTAGCTTCATTGCTGCAGCTTCTGCAGCATGAGGAATGAAGTGCTGGACTCTTACAGTCCGTTTGCTCATTTTATTTGATGGAGAAAACATATGTCATTAAAGGCATACCGTCTGATAACCATTGGTTTACATGACAATGATGCTATACACTCCGTCCAAAGCCAGTTCATTCTGGTTCTGTAACACCATCAAAAGTTTGGGGGGTCGTTTTTTTAAAGGAAGTCTTGCAAGAAATACTACAGCCTCGACCCAGGCTAGTCAAAGCTTTTGCAAAACAGGTTTAGAGCAATTCAGTTTAGCTGTGCATGACTTGCCTAGCGTAGCCCCACTGTCCAACAAACTCACGCATAGCCATTTCACAGACCCATACATCAGGGTCACTTTCAGAGCAACATGCTGCCAGGTGGCCCAAACTTGCAAAAGTGACTAAGGATCCTGGGTGCCCAACCTGAGGCACCATCTAGGGCTCAAAGGAACCTGATTTTCAGCAGATAAGTGTACATCATCTCAGTATCTCAAGTTGGACACCCAAAAATTGAAGCACCCAAAATCATTAGTTGCTTTTGAAAGCTGAGGCCAGATAGCAGCATTCTCCTGATCCTATGTCAAAGTTGCCCTTGCTTGTTTGCTGTAGGAATTGCAAGGGAGGGCTTCTGGTTTCATACCACGGGAAAAGGGAGGATCATGCATGTAGAACCACCTAAGTATCCCTTTGCTGTGGCACAGCTTCTGTATCATACGTGTCAGTAATGTCCTTTCATTTCCATTCTAGTTCTTTAATACTTTTGTCACCCTTTGGGACAGAATTAGAACAACACACTGGAGGGCAGACTCTACGTGGTCCCAGAGTGCACAGGTCACAAGGAACCTGTGCCCCTTTACAATGGGAGTTCTTGTGCTCAGATAGTTACTGTTTTCATCAGCATTAGCCTGTGCAAAGGGGACAGAGAGAGCAGGCACAGTGCAGGCAAACAAATAGCCAGGTAAACCTGGAGGGAGAAGAAATAGAGAAAAGGAGGGAGGGACTGAGAGAGGATATGTGGAAAGGAGGTTAAGCACAAGGAAAGAAAGGGGAACGAGGAAGATGAGGACAGAGGGTGTGAGAGGAAAATTCTGTGGCCAGTGTTAGGCAGGCGGTCAGACTAGATTATAATAATGTTCCCTTCTGTCCTCAAAACCCATGAATCTGTTAAACACAGGGGAAGGAAGGAAGAACAGGAGAAAGGGAGAGATGGCAAAAGCGTCTGACTAAGGGAAGAGAAAATAAAATGATAGTGTAAGGAAATTCCAGAGGAGGGAGAAAGTAGGAACTGGGCACATCAAGTAGAGGAACAGGGAAATGAGCTGGAAAGGGAGGAAATGAGTGTCTTACAGAGAAAGTACACATAAAAGCCAAAGGGTCTCAGCAGAAATGAACTATACATCCTAAGAAAGCATAAAATATAGAAAAGGCAGACTAGGGACATTTAGGCACTGGAAGGAAAAATACAGCATGATATTCAATAGCAGGAAAGAAAAGTGGAGTGATAGCAGGGAAAGAGAAGGAACACCAAGAGCAGTAGAAATATAGTGAGCCAGATTTTTCCAACCAGCTTATACAGTAGACATATGTATGTACATTTTGAGGTGCACACACTAATGGGCAATCAGGTAAGCAAAAATCTACACATCATTTCTGTGTGCAAATGAGGATCGGGCATGTGTAAATACATATGCACACAATACTTGGGTGTGAAAGTTTGGAGACTGATATTTATGCTAGTAAATCTCAATACTTTTAATATATTAAAGAATTTTATATGAAAACATTAAATGCATAAATATAAGTTTTTTATGCTTAGAAGGCATCAGGAAACCTCACTGGGTAAAATAAAGGGGGTTGTACAGCTTAAGTCTGGATGGCAGAGTGCACCAGGAGTCCACTGTTCCCATCCGTGGTGGGGACAGTATTCACTAGAGCTGGTCGGGAATTATACATGGGAATGATCTTCTGACAGACATGTAGTTGCTACAAAATTGAACTTTTCCATGGAAAAGTTTTGATTTTGCCAAAACATTTCAATTTTTTGTCAGGAAAACCTAAGTGAAATATTTCATTTTGAGTCATTTTGACCTGATTCAGAATATTTGATTTTCCAAATGGGCCTAAAACATTTACTTTCAAATCAGTTCAACAAAACATTAAACTGCATTTCCCTCTCAGTGCATTGCCTTATGGGAGTTGTAGTTTGGGTCCCCATTCCCTCCTGTGGGCTGGGCTCCCTGGAAGCTATATATCCCATGATGCAATGCAGATTTTCCTCTGAGTTGTGTGGTGCATTATGGGAATCACATGACTCTGGGTGCATTATCTGAGATGCAGTCTGGCCAGGGAGCCTGGGCCATGGGGATGAATGAAGGAAATCAGGCTCCCAAACTATAGCTCCCTTTAGGCAATATACCACTATGAAAAAATGCAGTTAATACCAAACTGGCTCAAAATAAAGAATGTTGGGTCAGTACAATAGACCAAAACAACTATTTTGATTAGAAATGGAAAAACAAAACATTCTGATATTTCCCAATCAAAATTTTTCAGAATTTCCATTCTGCAAAAATTTAAATTTTCAACTTTTTGTCCCAATTCTGGATGAAAACAAATGTTGAAATGTCAGAATTCCCACAGGATGGCAATTCCAAATTTCAGTCTGCTATATGATTACCTAGGTAGCAGAAAATTGATAAATGAAAATATAACTTACCTAACCTGTCATTAAAGCCAAGCACTTAAGAACATGGAAAGTTAAGGATGTTGTAAATCTTATATTGCCTAAATAATTTTATTGATTCTAAAAATATTTTTTTAGATTTAGAATAAAGAAAATTTATCCATACACAGGCTCTGAGCCCACTGTCAATTATTTAAAATGACAAAACCAAGGTGCATTACAATCAGCTCATCCCTTCATCTAAGCAGGAGCACCTAACTACTAACACCCTAGCACCTCTCCTTAAAGAAAGGTGAAACAAATGGGCCTGAAAGTTGACAAATCCAGACTATTTCAGATGGAAAGAGGGTATTTCTGGAGCAAAGATTTACAACATCCTTAACTTTCCACACTCTTAAGTGCTTGGCTTTGTACATGACAGGGTAAGCAAGTTATACTGTCACTTGCCAATCTTGTCTGGTTTCTGAAACCATATTTTTTGTTTTGGGAATCATAAGGAAAATTTCTTAGGCCCTGATCCAGCAATGAGATCCATAGGTATGGACCCCTGCACACTCTCATTGACTCCAGCTAATGCATTCTAATGCAGGAATGAGGCTTTAGTTCCTGTTAGCCGTGGCAAGTTCTTAATTAATGTTACAATGGACAGGACAATACCAGTTAGCAGTGGCTGAACATTGAGGAAAAATGAATTGAATAATTTCACAAGTTTTGCTATCATTCTCTGACTAAATTATCCAATGCATTTATGACATTCATCCAGCTACAGAGTGGGTCTAGTACTTCAAAAACATGTTTGTTAAATGTCTTGAACAAAATTCACTGACTAATTAACAGACTTGACTGATAAATTTACTGCTATTAGTTGACTATCTCTAAGCATAGTTGACAGAAATCCTACTGACATAGGTAATTTTGTCAATGGATTTACTGAACAAGCCTTCTTTTATTTAATAAACCAAAAACAATGGATATTAGAGCAATGCATTTATGTGCACAGTATCGCCTGATAAACGTTAATGTCTTCAAAGTGAGCCAGCACAGGTCTTTGCTCTAGGGACCCAATCAAATGCCCAAAGAAATCAAATGGTCTTCTCAATAATTTCAGTGGGCATTGGATCAGGCCCTAAAAACTCTCAGGGCTCAATAGATGAGTGTCTAGAGGCTTTTCCAATTATTATGGCATAGCTTTCTTTTAAATAAATTTTACTTTCAGAAAAGCTCCGTAGCATGTTACCATCAGACGATGAAATATTTGGCTACATACAAATCCTTCCACACCAAAGAGAAACCTTCTTATACACTGGAAAGCCACAACTGAGTTCTCATGTAAAGCATTGTAAAAGTACATATGGAAATTAATAGCTTAGAATAGAAATGTGTTGGGTGAGTTATTGAACAAGGTAATCCCGTCCTCCTGACCCATGAGCCACCACATGCTGTAGGTTCTTCCTTAACCTTATTCTAATGTGTTTTCCTTAAGGCTCTTTTTCACTTCCTTGTTTTATGAAAATAAAGTGACATTAGTTTGTTTTAACGTTAACAGATGTCGCTAAGATTTTTTGTATTTTCTTCCCCCCCCCCCCCCAAGTATCCTATATCTCTCCATAGCTTTTGCTCTTTCACAGAAAAATTTAGGAGCCTTTTCCAGCAAAGGAACAGATAGGATTATTTAATGATCATGAAGGTGTGTAGTAAAGCTAACAACCGCTAAATTATTGCAGCTACTATATGTTTATATGTTTAAGAGAAAGTTGTTCTGCATGTCACTGATCCACCTAGCTGGCAGAGATCCTATTGTGGGACACAGGAGTAGGACAGCAGGTCTTTGAAGAATAAAAGGATAGAGAAACCAAGACAATCACTAGTTTATCCCTAACTGATGAAACTGGAGATTCAGGAGCAGAGTGATAAGCAACAGCAGATGATTATTAACTATTGCTATTTGGTATTTGTTTCCACTAGTGACCACACTGAGGTAGGGTGCTTTCCCAGCAAAAGAGGTGTGATTGCTCTCCCAGGAAGCAGCCAGGTGAAAGACAGTGGATCTCTATCACATGTTTCAATCTGAATCTCTATTAGTGATGGACAAATTTCAAATGCTTGACAGGTTGAATTAAATTCCAATAAGCATTTGGAATGTTTGGCTGTTTTTCTGAAGGCATGATGAGTGCAACATCAAAGAACTTCCCAAGTAGGACCTGATCCACAGCCTAGTCATGTCATTGAAAAACCTCATATTAACTTCAATGGGTTTGGTTCGGGACCCTAGACACAGGGGAATATTACAAAGTATAGTCAGTGAATATTGCTCAAGATTTTTAAGTAGATTCTCCTTGAACTCCCTAGTCCCTCAGAGCTTCTTTCTCAAAGCAGCCATCACCAGCTGCTGCCCAGGGCACAGGAGGTAAGTCAGGATCTTTATCACTCAGTATCTCCTGGCCCATGAAGAGACTTGCCAGGAACACCCAGTAATACAAATACGTATGTAACCCACATTTAGGCAGTATGCCTTTCTGTCCCTCCTACAGAGGCTAACTCACATAGACATTTTTGAGTCTGCTAGTGGCTTTGGGATAATAAACCTGAGTAGTCTAGCTCAGGGGCTTGTTATTTTAGATCCAGAGGTCCCAAGTTCAATCCCCGTGGCCCAATGCACCTGTGTGTCCACTCTGGAGTGTCAGGTCATCAGGGAGGGGATTTATGGGAATAGCAGTTTCCTGTTTATCAGATTCAACATACTGTGTTAAATTTACAAAGGCTATATGAGCTTGTGGTTATGGAAATGCATTTAATAGGAAAATTGGTTTACCTATCTTTAACGTATGTCCCTGACTTGGGCCTTATTCTGTAAGGTGCACTGCACCCTCAACTCTCATTAACTTCCAAGAGAGCTGTAAGGAGGAGTTGGGATAGAAGTTTAGGAAATCTATAGCAACTTAATTAACCAACTAGTGGGTACAGTGTTTTCAACATATAAAGCATGACAAAAAATGCCAAATATTATTAATTACAAAAGAGATGCAAAATATGCACTGACAATTATCCCTTGCCATGGTAAAATCATGACAAATTTAGCAGCAACTGGGCCATATTTTCTCTGGCGTTACACCCCATTCAATTCCACTGAATTCAATGGGACTGACAGATTTACGGCAGGGCAGAATTTGGCCCATTGACTGCAGCAGTCTGAACACAGTTACGATACGCTGTAAAATAGAGTATTTGTGAAGAGCAGAACACGAATGTGAAAGGACCGAGCTGAAGCATATTCTCATTAGTGAACGAGTGCTGACATTCTTTTATCCTAACAAAGAACTAGTGTCTACTGGAGGGATGGCCTCAGGCAGTATTCCTTTAGAACAGAGGCACTTGGTTTGTTCTAACATACGTTGTAAGAGCACAGACAGACCAAGCAAAAAAGATAGTCTATCTGAAAAAGACTATTTAGGCCTGTCTTGTGGATAGGACCAGAGGGCCAGAACATATAGATTACACTTTGGTTACTGAAATAGAAACCAATTGCAAACTTTTAACAGTAGCAAAAAAGAACCTGAAAGACATGTTTCCTATGAGTTTTCTCATGTGACCTCTCTCAGAAAAAATGATTCACATCTGACCTTAAGGCTCAAAAAGTGGATGGAAATGCATTCTCTCATTTAATCCTAAATGGGGGGAAACTTTAAAGCTATAGCAGTTTCATATGGCAGCTACCAACACTTTCAGTAGAAACGCAGCTAAAGAGAGCCATGGAAGAAACAAGAAACCTTAAGGGTAGTTCTCAGTGTGTTTCTTGTTAAGAATAAAATTATTCAAAAATAAATGTGGCTACTTACATGTCTGTAAGCACTAAACAGCAAGAATTTTCTCTGAGAAACTTTATTCCTCATAGGAAACACACTGAGGCGTCAGGCATGCCCTTAAGGCTATGTTTCCCCCCTTTTACTCTTGCTCCAACTCTGGCAGGAAGGAACATTGCCATCAACCAAGGAGCACCCACGTTTCCTATATTTATCTTGAATTCCCAACTTAACAGCATTTGACTATGAGCAATTAACTGTTTGACTGAATTCTAAGCAGAGCACTACAATATGACATCACTTTTGGAATACACTGTTCTGTTCGATTGTTAGTCTTTGCATCCAAATGGAATTACTGGGTACACTGTTCATCCATCATTTCCAGGTTATGACCTATTTTCTCTTGCTTTCTAATCTTCCTCGGGCTGATCACAGAATGTAAGGTGGGTGTGCAAAGATGCAGGTGAGAACTGGTCGAATTATTCACTCTGAACCACAACTTGTTAAGAATGTAGCCACTTGTTTAATTACAAATCATTTGTGAACCAATCGTAGGGCCTGATCCTACAAACAGGTAGGCACACAAGTAGTTTTCCACAGAAGTAGTTCCACTGTAGTCAACACAACTACTCACGTGTTTAAAGTTACGCCTGAGTGTTTGCAAGATAAATATTTTTGCGAATACCCGGCAATTGTCCAGCTACTCCTGAACAACAATCAGTGACCCCCACAAATCAGGGAAACCATATTCAGTGCTTTTATTTGGAAAAATATAAATCAAGGCTATTGGGTTTTTTAAACAGTATCCAGTCAGTTCTAATACAGACACAAAAATCGTCTCCTCTAATCCTTAATTAAGACAGCTATTAAGATACATTCTACTTTGTCTGTTATACTGGGATCCCACCAAGAGACTCTTTAACCATATGCATAAGAGTCTGAGTGTATCTTTTTTATCTATTCTTAACTAGACAATTCTACATCCCATTTTAATATACTGTCACTTAAGACTTGAAATTAGAGTGACTGCAAAGTGTTCTACTGAGTGCATTACAAATTTGTAATTGTTAGATTTGTAATTGTTAGATAATTAATACAGTAACTCTGTTCTTCTTTTATTATACATCTAGTAAAACTGAAATGATATGGAGGAAATTAGCATAGCTTTAGTGAAAGACTATAATCCTCATGTTCATGAAGCATTCCATGTCTTTTGATCATGACTTGAAACTTCTGCAAGCTAAGACCTGTTATATATATTACTGTTTGTTTTCTACAGATTATAGTGTTATCTGAAAAACTGAACAAGGATAAACACACCTTTCATAAGCCAATGGCATTTTTAGCCTGTACAACCTTAACTCTGCTCATTTGTGTGTATGCATTACAACTCAGTCTTTAATGACATGATCATGTGTTGTTTTCCATTGTACACCTGCCTATTTCATGGCACATGCTGGACAGAGAATGAGACAGTTCTTTAATGAATTTAAAGAACACCCTTCCTGATTCACTATAGAAATTGTATGGTTTGCAATGAATGAGTCAGGGGTCTGCTGTAGGAGGAAGAATGATTTTGTAGTTAAGGCACTGGGCCAGGTCCCAAGAGATCTGTTGCAGCAGCAGGAAAAAAATCCATACTTCCTATGTGACCTGGGGCAAGTCATTGACTCACTCTGCCTCAGTTTCCCTATTTGTAAAATGAGGACAATACTTTCTGACATCACTGGGAGGTTATAAAGTGCTCAGAGTCTATAGAAATGAGTTTCATTAAAAATATCCTTATTCAGTGCATGGGTTAGATGGTATATAGTCAGTCAGAACTGGAGCCACACACTGAATGATGAGAATGAAAAGAAATATTGATCAGCTGTCTTGTTCACTGAGCACTGTTCATCCCATTTACTGCATGAGGCCAGGGTCTTGTGAAAAAAAATAGGATGTGATCATGTATTAAAGACTGTAATTTAATGCAAACACCCCTGGGATGGGGGAATGTGGAAGCTCACTGTGAAAGGGGGTTGGGGGCAGAGGGACAGGAAGGGGAGCTACTGAGACTGGGGGTGGTTCCTACTGCCACTCCTACAGTAGTTGCTTGCTGGCTGATGCCTGGTGCATGTGCTCCCCAAAGCAGCCTCAGCAGCTTGCACACTATGCACCACATCCCCGGTGCCCTGTCCTGTTCCCCACTCTAACCCAATTCACCTGGGCCAGGTGTCTCTGCTGGGAGCCTGTCCTGGTGGTTGGAAGATGGCAGCAGGCTGGGCAAAGGAGCCTGCTTGCTCCCTGGCAGTCTGCCTGATCTTGTGTGCCACAACAGTACCCACTCCAGCTCCTCCCCTGGGTCCCGCTCTCATCTCCACTCCCCCAGCGCATGCGTGTGGGGGCAGAACATAGCCCAATCCTGCTCTCACCACTGCAAGACACTGCGGGGCGGGGGGAGAAGATACACAGATCTGCCCCCGAAATACTTCCATTGCAGGGTGGCACAAGCTGGAGGGTAGCATGGGTACCCAAATAGCCACTCTTTGCTTGGGGCCTTGGGAGTTGTCTGTATTATATTAAAACTATCTCAAATACATACACCTCAAATCAGGATAGGCTCCTGTAGCCACGCTAGTCAATCCAGACAGCTTAATCCATTACTTAATGCATTACTCAGTTTTCAGGAACAGGAGGTATGTGATCGAGAGTCAAGTTTTGTTATGCTTGGATGAAAATAATAATACTAATAAAAACACTTGGGAACTGCACCTGTGAGACAAGATTCACTATTTTGAACATGATGAATGTCTAAATGTTTTCTAACAAGTAATTTAAAAAATATGTTGCTCCATTTCGTTAACATCCTTGGCCTGACAATCATACTGAAGTACTGATTGACTAACAGTCCTAAGGGAGCCAGGAGCCTTCTCCTCCCTTCTATTTCAGAAACCAAGAATGGTGACGTGAAATTGCTACGGTCACATAAAAGCATAAAGAACCCAAGGCAACCCATTAGAAAATTGACACAGTCAGACAAAAACAAAATATAGCTGCTCAGTTGAGGCAAGGAAAATCATTGTGCTTATGCTCAAATAAATTTGTTAGTCTCTAAGGTGCCACAAGTACTCCTGTTCTTTTTGCGGATACAGACCAACATGGCTGCTACTCTGAAACCTCCCAATATGTTGTGGTTATATTGGCCTGCCCTTCTAGAAAAAAAAAAAATCTGTGTTTGGATCTTTTGGAGTTAATTCCAAGATTATTTACCAGTTTGCTGGGCTGCAAGTTTTATTGGTTATTCACCAAGAAAAGTTTCCTAAGGGATGGACGTGCCTTGGAGCTAAAGAAAACACATTTTAAAATAATAAAATACTTCTCTAGTGTGAGCAGGAGCATTTGTCCCTCCTTAGCCCCTCCCTGTTTGTAACTGGAGTCCCTGCTCTTGTGGCAGGGATATCTGGTCTTTTCTGAGACCAGGGTAAATGTTTCACAGCAAAGGTCTGCGCTCTGCTGCCTTCACCCTGTTGAGGTCTGTCTTCATGAGAACATTGAACTATCATAAGCAGGGCCGGTGCAAGGATGTTTTGCGCCCTAGGCAAAACTTCCACCTTGCGCCGCTCCCCTCAGCCCTGCGGCAGCTCCCCGCCCCCCCCCCCCCGCCCTGAAGCACCCCCCCGTGGCAGCTGCACCCCCCCTCCACCCTGAGGCGCCCCCTTGCGGCAGCTCCACACCCCCCATCCGCCCTAAGGCGCCCCCCTGCGGCAACTCCCTGCTGCCCCCTCTCTCTCTCCCTCCCTCCCCTCGGCCTGGGGAGCCCCCCATGCGGCAGCTCCCTGCTGCCCCCTGCCTCCCCTCAGCCCAGGGAGCCCCCTCTGCAGCAGCTCCCCACCACCCCCTCCCTCCCTCCCTCCCTTCGGCCCGGGGTGCCCCCCCTGCGGCAGCTCCCCGCTGCTCCCTCCCTCAGCCCGGGAAGCTGTGTGCGGCAGCTCCCCACCCCAGCTCACCTGTGCTCCGCCTCCTCCCCGAGCAGGCCGCCGCCTCTCCCGCCTCCCAGGCTTGTGGCACCAATCAGCTGTTTGGCGCGCAAGCCTGGAAGGGAGAGAAGCAGAGTGAGGCGGTGCTCAGGGGAGGAGGCGGAGCAGAGATGAGCTGGGGCGGGGAGCAGTTCCCCTGTGCGCCGCCCCCCCCGCCCCCATTACGTGCTGCAGGCGGCCCTCCCTGCGCCCCCCGCCCCAGCTCACCTTCGCTCCACCGCCGCCCCCAACCACGTGGTGCCCTAGGCGACCGCATAGTTCGCCTAGTGGTTGCACCAGCCCTGGTCATAAGTAAAGATTGTATGCTGTGTTGTAGCCCTGTCAGTCCCAGAATATTAGCAAGACAAGGTGGGTGAGGTAATATCAAGGTGAAGTGGCCCATTAACACCCCTGCAGTCAAGGGGAGGAAAGAAAGGGAGTGTGTGGGGGGTTGTTAGTGGGTTATATATTGTTGTAATAAGCCATAAATCCAGTGTCTCTGTTCAGTCCATGATTTTTAGTGTCTAGCAAAGTTATGAATTTAAAAGCTTAATTTAAGCATAACTTTGCTAGACACTAAAAATCATGAGCTGAATAGAGATACTGAATTTATGGCTTATTACAACAATCTATAACCCTCTACCAACCCACTCCCAGCTGCTTCCCGCACCACCCGTTTCTTTCCTCCCTATGACTGGAGGGAAGGGTGTTAATGAGCCATTTCATCTTGACTGGTCCCTTGGAATACACGTTAACTATTTATGCTAAAGAATCTGTTCCATCTTGTATTTAGCTGTGACACTCTGAGTAAGTTTCCCAGACCTGAAGGAGAGCTCTGTGTAAGCTTCAAAACTTGTCTCTCTCACCAACAGAAGTTGGTCCAATGAAAGACATTACCTCACCTATCTTGTATCTCTAATAAGTAAAGACTGTCAGGAATTTTTTGCCAAAACCATTTGTCAGAAAATGCCAAGTCATCTAAACAAAAACTGTTCACCGTAATATTCTAGGTTCAGTGAAAGTTTCTTCAAGTCCAGGACGGAATTTCAGGTCAAACCCGAGACACTCAAACTCCAGACTACCAATTGTCTGATGTTCCTGGCACTCATGTGAGAAAGTTGGGTTCAAGTCCCTGCTTCAACTCAGCAAGGCTACTGGCTAGTCTGGCATCTCGCGCTCATTTTTTGTCAAAAAACTTAGAATTATCTTGGTTTCATCCTGATGAGGAATAGGAAAAACTTTGGAACCCTTCAAAATATTTGCAAGATCATAAAATCATTTCCCACTCAGTTCCAGTCATAAGTTTAAATGTTCCAGCCAGGGACGTTCTCTTGGCCTGAAATACAGACTCAGCATGGGCTTGTCGGATTTTTTTTGTTTGTTTCACGTTATCTGTATGACTTTCATTTTCTACCATCAGCACTGAAGACTGCATCTCTCTCTCTTCGTATAGTGCAGGGTGTCAGAAAACCAGGAAGAGCTGTGAGGGGCTTTTGGGGTCAGTGCATCAATGGTCAAGGCTAGTATACAAAGATTATTCTTCATTAGATCCTTGACTCCTTGTCCTTGGGATGGGACACTGCTGTCCTTTTTGGAGGCTTGGGAATTTGATAACACCCATGATCTTCATGGTTGAAGCAGGATTATGGGTCTTTCTTGTTACCTGGAAGTGCTATACCCACTGTCTCTTTTAGACAGGTTTATTGTCCCAAACTAAAGCCTGCTGCTTGTTCTTCCTGCTTCTGTGTCTTGTTCCCTGAGCTCTGCCACATAGAGCTTTTCTCCCTGGAGGCCCTTTTTCAGAACAATTCCTCTCAGGTTCTCACTGCCTCCCCTCCCAGAGACTCTGGCAGTCCTGCTGCTCCTGCTTCTGCAGCTTCCTAGTTCTGACTGACCAGGCCTCCCTTTCTTCCCAGGCCCAGATGCCCTCTTTAAAAGCCCAGTCTGGGTCAGTTGATGCAGCACAGGTGCACTGGCCCTGCTCCATCTTAAAGGGCCAGTGTCACACTGTGACAAACACCTTCTGTGATGAACTACCTGCACTCCCTTTTCTTCTACAGTGGGACCAGAAAGTCCCCGGTGGCCCCAATATTTACCCAACACACTGACCCTTTAACTGATAGTGGGTGTAGAGGGACAATCTCAAATCCCCATCCTCTGACCTGATTCTCCTCTCACTTACATCCATGTAGGTCAGTAGTAACTTTATCGTACCATTCCTTTGGTGTAAAACTGCATATATGAGAGTTAAATCTGGGCTCCTGGTGAATTTAAGTCTGGCCCATTGTATACTAGGATGCCTAAGTTCCACATAGTGCTGAAAAGTCAGAGTGCAATGGCACAGTGAGATGGAAGCAGCATTTCTGCTATAGAATTGAGGAGATGGGGAAGTCACTTGCCTCCCTCTCCAGTGGATAGAGAGAAGCAGATTTAGAGAGATGGGCCTGCTAATCAGTCTTCCAAAAAGTAGAAGAGTAGAAGAGTTGCTTTGCTGAAGACACCGGTGTCGTTAAGGATAGAAGGCCACTTGCTCTCTTCTCCTGTCCAGAGAAGAAAACTAAAGTTAAAAGGGGGACCCGTAGCCAGTTTTGGGGGAATCACCTGTGTGGGAGCAGAGAAGTGGTTGGACTTTCCTATCCCCTTTCTGAAAGAGATTGGCAAGAGAGGCTCAATACAGAATTTCAGCACTTCCCAGCCAGAAACCAAAACCTTTATCTTCAGAGAAGCTCAAAAATGGCTGCTTGAGTTATAAAAATGGACCAAGATCAGAAGGATTTCCTATTTCAGATGAGCTGTTTTGCTCATCAGTATCATATATTACACAGTAAAATTATCTCTTACAGGAGAAAATGAGCAATATTGAAAAGCAAGGCAGCGGAATGGCAGCCCTGGAACAGACTACTAGAAGCCTAACAACAAGTTGAACTGTTTTACAGTAAGTGCCTATTTACAGCCATATGCGATAAAATGGATGTGCTTGTGAAATCCTGCATACATATGTTACTTATGAGAAAGACAGCATTTTCTTAAAGGAACATACACATCAGTGTGTCATATGACCTTCGTTCATGTTGCAGTTTTGTTAAAGAGACAAATATGTATCACTCACCTGATATGTTTTCCCAGGTTGTAATGCTAATATTATTATAAGAGTGTATTACAGCATCAGTATGGCTAAGCTTGTGTCAGCATTTCCATTACAACCATCCCTTCTCAGGAGTTTTTGGATGAAGCAGGATGTGCAAGAGGCTGTTTAGGGACAGAGTTTCAGCCTTAACTTTGAATTTATTTACTTCCGTTAAATCAAAGGAACATCGCCAGGCATTTAGGACCCAAATCTGACTCTGCCATCACTTAAGTCCTTCTCGGTAAGTTTTTTGTCTTTGGGCAGCGGAGGTGTTGGTGGTGGGATTTCAGCTACCTTTTGCTAAATAGAAAAAAATCATTGTAGTCAAATGTCATGTTTTTATCCTGAGTCTTACAATATGTAAGGAGTTTCTTAAGGCTCCTGCTTCTGGATTAATGTGATGATGGGAGAATCTCAGCTCTCATTTTAAAAAAAATTATAACTGGGTCTCCCTGCTTCAGTTATAACTGTACTGTAGACAGAGACTTATTCCCACTCACTCTAAACATGTCACATATGAGCCTTGAAAGGAAGTAACCTGGATGAACTGGACTGAGTTCTACTGAAACCAGTGTCAGGCACATTTAGTTAAAGGCAACTATTTACCAAGGATCTACTGCAAATAAATCTCTTAGTTTTCCAAAAAATAAGAATTTCTAAATAGTTCAGCTGTCAAACAATATCCAATCTGTGTCCCTTTAACCAATGAAAGTATATTGACAGTATCCTTTCAAATGGATTTAAACAAGGAAATTCAAACATAAGAATGAAATTCTGCCCTGAACTCCACCATTATACATCCTGCCTAGGTATTATTTACAGGAAATATGTTATGTAAAGCTGCGTGTTGAGAACAGCCCTACCAAAACACAAAAGGACAGTTTCGTGCTTAAAGTAACATTGTCAAGTTTGGTAAGGTCCAAAATTTGAACTACCTGTCTCTCTTGCAAAGTGCATGCAATTCTGTACATATTGGTTTTTTCCACTCAAAACAAATGCTTCAAAACTATTTTCTATAAAATGCAGTGCCAGCTCACTAACACTCACAAGAAATCCTACTATAACAAATTAGGATAAACATGCAGCGGGGAAGCATACTTTCTGATGTGGCAATACATTTCAGTTTCAAATGTCCAGAGTTTTAGTATAAACCAGTGGTTCTCAAACTGTGGGTTGGGACCCCAAAGTGGGTCACAACCCTGTTTTAATTGGGTCACCAGGGCTGGCTTAGACTTGCTGGGGCCCTGGGCCAAAGCCACAGCCCAAGCCCGAGGGCTTCAGCTGTGGGCAGCAGGGCTCTGGTTACAGGCCCCCTGCCTTCGGCTGAAGCCTTTGGGCTTCGGCTTTGGCCCCCCAGCCTGAGGCGGTGGGACTTTGGCTTCACCCCCCCCTGCACCTGAGGTGGCAGGGCTCGAGCAGGATCAGGCTTCAGTCCCCCCTCCTGAGGTCCTGTCAGGACCGTCCTTAGCATTTATGGGGCCATATGCAGTATTATTAAACTGGTGCCTCTATGCCCAATGGCAGCCCGGGCTCGCATGTGTATTTTAGATAAGGGTGGTCTTTTGAAGGATTTATTTAAAAAACTATATGTCCGAAGATCCAAGCATTAAAGGCTAAAGATGAATACTGAGATTGTGCATCTAAAAATCTATGCAAGGATTTTTTAGAGATGTGATTTTATAATCTTCACCAAAACACTAATGAAATATTTTTAAAGCAAATTTTAAACTAAGGTCCTGTAGACTAACATGTTCTGAGTAAATATTACAGTAATGCACAACTGTTTTTGTCACTTTTCAGAGTAGCAGCCGTGTTAGTCTCTATCCGCAAAAAGAAAAGGAGTACTTGTGGCACCTTAGAGACTAACAAATTTATTTGAGCATAAGCTTTCGTGAGCTACAGCTCACTTCATCGGATGCATGCAGTGGAAAATACAGTGGGGAGATTTATATACACAGAGAACATGAAACAATGGGTGTTACCATACACATTGTAACAAGAGTGATCAGGTAAGGTGAGCTATTACCAGCAGGAGAGCCGGTGGGGGGGCGAAGGGGGCAGGGGGGGGGAGTGGGCGGGGGGGACAAACCTTTTGTAGTGATAATCAAGATGGGCCATTTACAGCAGTTGACAAGAACGTGTGAGGAACAGTAGGGAGGGAAATAAACAAGGGGAAATAGTTTTACTTTGTGTAATGACCCATCCACTCCCAGTGTTTATTCAAGCCTAAGTTAATTGTATCCAGTTTGCAAATTAATTCCAATTCAGCAGTCTCTCGCTGGAGTCTGTTTTTGAAGTTCTTTTGGTTGAAGAATTGCCACTTTTAGGTCTGTAATCGAGTGACCAAAGAGATTGAAGTGTTCTCTGATGTGATTAGACCCTATGATGGTGTCCCCAACTAAAACCTCTCCAACGCATCATCAAGAATCCACAAGCTATCCTGAAGGATGATCCATCACTCTCACAGATCTTGGGAAACAGGCCAGTCCCTGCCTACAGACAGCCCCCCAACCTGAAGCAAATACTCACCAGCAACCACACACCACACAACAAAATCACTAACCCAGGAACCTACCCTTACAACAAAGCCCGTTGCCAACTGTGTCCACGTATCTATTCAGGGGGCACCATCATAGGGCCTAATCACATCAGCCACACTATCAGAGGCTCGTTCACTTGCACATCTACCAATGTGTTATATGCCATCATGGGCCAGCAATGCCCCTCTGCCATGTACACTAGCCAAACTGGACAGTCTCTACGTAAAAGAATAAATGGACACAAATCAGACGTCAAGTATTATAACATTCAAAAACCAGTAGGAGAACACTTCAATCTCTTTGGTAACTCGATTACAGACCTAAAAGTGGCAATTCTTCAACAAAAAAAAATTCAAAAACAGACTCCAACGAGAGACTGCTGAATGGGAATTAATTTGCAAACTGGATACAATTAACTTAGGCTTGAATAAAGACTGGGAGTGGATGGGTCATTACACAAAGTAAAACTATTTCCCCTTGTTTATTTCCCCCCCCCTCCCGCCCCCACTGTTCCTCACACGTTCTTGTCAACTGCTGGAAATGGCCCACTTTGATTATCACTACAAAACGTTTCGCCCCCTCCCCCCGCCACTCTCCTGCAGATAATAGCTCACCTTACCTGATCACTCTTGTTACAGCGTGTATGGTAACACCCATTGTTTCATGTTCTCTGTGTATATAAAATCTCCCCACTTTATTTTCCACTGCATGCATCCGATGAAGTGGGCTGTAGCTCACGAAAGTTTATGCTCAAATAAATTTGTTAGTCTCAAAGGTGCCACAAGTACTCCTTTTCTTTTTCTTTTTGTCAGTAAATTCAGAAACTGAAAGTATATACCTAGGGGTTGGCAAATGCCTGCTAAATGGCTTCATTACCACTTGAATGGCTCTGTAACAGTTTCAGTGTTGTGCTAATAGGTCTGAGCAGGCTTTTTCACTTTTAAGTACTAGATCCACTCCAGAGGAAGACTCATCAGGCTGCAGCAGCCAGCTGTGGAGGGAGCCTGCAGGAAGGGTCAGAACAGGAATAGGAAGAGGCAGGAGGGTGAACAAGAAACCCAGGGGTGCCCCAAATTTTCGGGTGCCCTACGCAGCCGTGTATGCTGCATATGCCTAAGGATGGCCCTGGGGCCTGTAGTAATTTTTGTGGTCAGAAGGGGGTCGCAATGAAGTTTGAGAACCCCTGGTCTAAACAGTTCAAACAATTTCAAATGGGATGGAAAAGTTGAACCACACCCTCATAGTTGAATGTCATGGTGGTTGTAAGTATAAGGCAGACACGTTATTTTTAACAAGCTTTTTCACCCTTGCATGAACAAGTCTTTTTCTTAGTGCTATGCCTTTTTTTTTTTTTGTTCTTGTTTAAAAGTGACCAGAATTTATTAGATGGAAAATTTCACTTGAAGAGAATCAGTAAAGTGATTCCATTAACACTAACAACTAAAATGCAGGAGGGGTGGAGAATTTAGATCCTATTTCATAAAGAATTCTGTTTGAATCCCATTTATGTATATGACACACATGTTGATGACTATGTTAGATTAGATAGAGGCATTGCAGGAAAAGAGGGTTGCTACTATTTTTATGTACAAGAAGCAAGTAGAAGAAGAAAATAAAAACATAAGATATTCGCAAAAGTTACTCAAAAAAGGGTTTCCACAGATCTGTATAATCTATACACTTTTGGTCCAACCTGTCACATCCTGGAAAGCATATAGGTTTTCAGATGTGCAACACAACCAGTTCCCCGAGTTTCATGTACAGAGCTGGAGGAAAAAGAATGCATACAGTTACTGTACCCTCATGTAATTCTTATTTATCACATCTGACATAAGAACATAAGCCTAAACATAAGCCTAAATGTTTCTTTAATGCCAGTTCTAACGAGGATACTGGGCCATATCATATATAGGAGTCTCTTTGGTCAGAGAAAGCCTTTCTTTTACTTCAGAAAAGAGTTCCTGCATTTTCATCATAGAGCTAGTTCCAGGGTTCTGTGATGCAACCATATGTAAAATGGCACCATAAAAATAATCTACAAAGCACAGGGGGCTGTTAATATTTATGTATGTATCTAAGGGGAAATAAAAACAGATGCCTTTTTCAGTGCACACATTGTGTTGGACCAATTTTATATCATAACATAAATTGTTTCCCCTATAGACGAAAAAGAAAAAAGGAGCAATGGTTATATTAGTGAGCTACAGCAAAAGACAACCATAATTAGCAGCTCTAGAAGAGCCAGGCAGACATACATTATGTTGATAATACTTGTCTCAATGGAAAAACTGGATCTTCCTGATATGTCACAACAAGATCACTGGGCTGCTAAGAAAAGGAATTTAACAGACTGATGTTCATCTTCATGGTTAGTAATAATAATGATATTCAACCAGGAAGATATTTCAAGGCACCATTCAAGGTGAAGTGGCCCATTATTTCTGAATTTCTGAAGCAGCTCACCTCAGATTTGTAAGAAGCCCTGACTCAAACATCTGTCCAGTTCTGAAAGGCTACCAAGAGGGAAACCTACATTTTTGGCATTAAAACTGTAATATTACTAACTATCCCCTACTCATCTGGTGAATTCCTTACAAAGATGTGTAAGTAGTATTGTTCCTATTTTAGAGATGATGAACTGAGGTACAGAGAAGTTAAGAGATTATGGCCAGACCAGGAATAGAACAAACCAGGAATTGAACCTATGACACATCTTCTCCCCTGCAAGATCATAGAATCATAGAATATCAGGGTTGGAAGGGACCCCAGGAGGTCATCTAGTCCAACCCCCTGCTCAAAGAAGGACCAATCCCCAAATAAGATATGAGTAATGCCCATTGACGACAGTCCTCTGGTGGGAGGGGAGAGCCATTAATCTTCCTACTGCTGGTCCTATGTCCTATCCACTGGACCACACTGCTTTCTTGTCCTGTTTCTGTTCTGTTGTGTGAAAATATTACTTCTGGGGGAATTCTGCACCACTGTGCATGTGCAGAATTTATGTCCCCTGCAGATTTCTTTGCTTCCCCACAGAAAAATGACATTCTAATGGGGAAGCCAGGGGAAGCCACAAGAGTGGTCATGTGACCCTCCCCAGCAGTATGTTTCTGGTGGCCAAGGCAGCCAGCAGAGAGGTAAATCACTGTGGGGCAGGAGGCGGGACTCGGGAAGACTCAGGTAGTGGCTCCTACCCTGTGCTGGGCTCAGTTGCTAGTCCCAGCTGGGCTGGAGAGGAGAGGACTTCCTCTTCCCCTGCACAGCATCCAGGACTGAGTCAGACCCATCCCCAGATTTCTCCCGCAGCTGCAGAAAGCTCTGCAAACTGCCCCCCCGCCACCTCCCTCCCCCGGCTTCCTGCACTCATTGCTCCTCAGCTGCAGGAGGAGGGATCCCTGTACAGGGAGCTGCTCCCCCATCTGCCCAACCCCCGTGCATCAAGATCCACTCTCATACCCAGACCCTCCGGCCGAGCTTCACCTCCCCTTGCACTCAGGACCCCGCCGATGAACCCCACTCCCCATGCACCTGGACCACCCCAACAAGCCACCTGCACCCAGATCCAGATCCACACCCCACTGAGCCCCAACCAGCTACATCTGGATCCCCACCCCACTGAGTCCCACTCCTCCAGCATCTGGACCCCCCACTGAACCCCCCACACCCAGAGCCCCCTGTTGAACTCTATCATCCCCACACCCAGACCTCCCCCGCAGGGTCCCAACCACCTTAATCTGGACACCCCTGCAGAGTCCCATTACGGTTGCACCCAGAACCCTCCAACAAGCCTTTTTGCATCTAGATCCCCCCACACCTGGATCCCCCACTGAGCTGCCCTCACCCAGATTGTCCCACACACAACCCTCTCAACCCACACTGGATCCCCCCACACTAAGCCCCTCGACACTTGGATCCTGCCTTGCTGCACCTGCCTGCCCACACCTGGTGCACCTATCATGGAGGGGCAGGGCCCTGAGGTGTTTCTGGGGCAGACCCGGTCCTTGCACTGTGTCAGGGTTGGGTGCAGCCTCACTGCAGAGTCTGTGTCCTGGGGGGGAGCTGCACAGTGATTTCCCACCTCTATGCAGCCAGTGGTCTGTGCTCCCCAGTGCCATGCTGGAGCCTCCATGTTTATTTAACAAATCAAATTTGCAGAATTTTAAAATATTGTGTGTAGAATTTTTATTTTTTTGGCACAGAATTTTTAATTTTTTGGCACACAATGTCCTCAGGAGTAGAATATATTGGAATTATTGAGCTCAGACTTGACTCTTGAGTAAGCCTGTAATTTAGAGTAGAATGTGGCAAAACATGGATGCCCTGTTTCACTTATGAGCAATTGGTATCCAGACTCCTGGATTTCTAGTTGACATGGGGATACACATCTAGTCTGCACTTCTACAATGAAGCAAACTATGACCTCCATCCTACAAGCTGGTCCACGCAGGCTGACTCCCGCATCCACACTGAGCCCCACTGCTCTCAGTGGGCTTCACAAAAGTACAGGGATTTTGCCTGTGGAGAGCAGCTTGCAGAATTGGCCATACAAGAACTCTAATAGGACAAGGGGAAATGGTGGGATTTCAGTCCAAAGCTCTGCTCCTGCAAACGCTTATATCTGGGCTTAACTACACGTGCTGCACGTAGTCCCAATTACTTCAGTGGGATTACTCTCAGCATGCAAAATTCAGCACCTTGTGGTTTTTTCAGGGAAAGGGAGCACACAGTTACAAAAGTAAGGCTTAAAACATTTGGGAAATATGGGTGCATCAGTGAATCTCAGCTCTGAAAATAAATGATATTGCAACCTTTCAGCTGAGTCTACTTTTGACTCTAAACATTCCAAGTGCTTTCATGCACATTAATAAAGTGAAAACCAACAACTGCCATGGCTCTATCTTAGTTCAGTTTGTGGTTTTAGTACTTGCACAATGGGTGTGAGTCGCAGTGTCTATAATTCCATATTAGATGGAAAGTAGCTCTTCTGTACTCATAAGGAGCTTCATTGACACACAAAGCCACTTCTCTGCATTTATTTAAGCACAGAGCTAGAATACAGACCTGCACAAAGAATGCTAAACATAGTTCACATCTGGTCCAAACCCCACAATCAATTTATTGCTATATCTGAAACATTATCAGTGTCTGTCATATAATATATTTTCACACGTTTCCAAAAAGACATTTTCTTGGATGTAAAATAGACAGGTATATCTGTCAGTTCAATTTCATGCAAACGAAACAGAAGAATTTTTGGCATGGATTATTGTACTGTCTTTGGAGCAGTGTAACTATCATGTGAAGAGGGTATTGTTTAAGGATGCCAAAAGTTCAATCATTTCTTCCAAAATTACTGACTACACAGCAGATTTTTTTTTAATCTTTACCTTCCTTTTTTCCATTTTGATAGAATTCATTATTAAATGTATTTGAAAAGGGTGCACTCAACATTGTTACAGAGCCCATCCTTCTCCCATTACTGGGATTTTTGTGTGCTCTATGTTAAAATGGAATCTTTCAGTCACCATGGTCTTTTAACCAGAACTTTATTCAAACTTTTATTAAAAATTAAAATGCAATAGAAATCCCATTAAAATTCTTAAAAGTTCCACATTTGCACCCAAACCTCTCCTGGGCATTCCCACAGAGAACCACAGCTGTATCAAATAGCTTAAAAGCGCTGCAACCCAATAAATAGACATGCCAACTTGCCCCTATATTGGCCCCAGTACAATCATTTACCACCTCATTTTTGGCTACATAAACTGCCTCGAAGCACTTTCTCATTTGAAAACCCCGGGGCTGCTGTAAGAGTGCTGCATCAACACGCAAAATTTGGAGTGCTTCCCCATCCCACCTGTGCTCGTATATGATCATACAGGCTGTTACCTTTCTGAAGGGATAAATGAAAGGCAATCAGATGGATTGGGTGAGCATCCTATTCAGGTAACATTCTGTATCTTGACTCATCTCTCCATTTTAAGGAGAAAATTAAGATGAGGTATTGCACAGGCATAATGGAGATTATGCTTGGGAATCATCCCGCGCTCTATCTGCAGAAGGCTTTTGAGAAACATGAAGAGTTAGCTGGTACTAATTAACAATGACCCACCATGGGAGGAAGAGCTTTAAATGGTTAAACACCTGTTCTTATCAAATTAATATGCACAGGAATTGATTAAGGACTAAAGTTAAGCCCTTTCACAGACAAAGGGCCAAACACTACTGTCCTGAATTAGGTAAAACTCACTGGACTCCAGCAGGATTTTTGCCTGAGTAATAACTTCAGGATTTGGCCTTTCAAGCTATCCTAGATGCTGGCCGTGAGACAAATCAAACTATCATATGATTATATCATGCTGCAGAGTAAACTCCCATTGCCCAGAATGGATTTTTAATAATTCAGCCTACGATGTGGTTTCACATCCTCTCAATATCTTTGGTTAACAGGATTATACTGTTATTATTTGTATACTGCCAACAGCATGCTGGTACTGTACAGGAAGGTATGAAGACAAGGTCCTTGCCCCAGAGAGCTTATACAATTTAAACAGAAATAAACAAATGGAGCATCCTGGATTGGGAAGTGAAAAAACAAACCAATGAGTCTGGGTGATGAAGTAGAGCACATGGCTCGTTAATTCCATGATATTTGTTTGTTTTATTTGTTAGGTACCATCTTTTATCAGTCATCTGTTAAAGTAACAATTCTCTGAGAGGGGAACTGGGTTTTAGTAGGTCTCTTAAAAGAGGTGCATTTCAAGCAGGGGACTTTGAGCAGGGGGTTGAACTAGATGACCTCCTGAGGTCCCTTCCAACCCTGATATTCTATGATTCTATGACTTGGAGGAGGAATGGGGAAGGCACAACAGTCTGGGTCAGCGAGAGGCATACGTGGAAGGAAGCAAAGAGATGAGAGAGGTAGGAGGACAAAATGAATGCAGTTAAGCTGAGCTGCTTGGGCAAGGATTAAAATGGGGAAAAGGCCAAGGTTGAAGGCATGTCTCTGAACTCATACTGCTTTCACTTGATTGACTTTAATATAATTATTCTTGATTTACACCAAAACGTGTGATGTCAGAATCAGGCCATTGTTCTGTGTAAAGGGAGATTATTGCAGTTTCTTGTAAAATTGTTTCTGTGCAGGGGAGACAGTAGAGTACAGGTGTGACATTAAAGGAGGGTAAATAACCAAATTAGGGCCTGATCCTCCTCACACTTACTCTGTTCTTACACAGATATAAGTCTAGTGACAGCGACTTCAGTGGAACTGTGCCCGATTTACACTGAAGCAAGTGAGAGGAGAATTATGGTCAAAGCCTTGAATGCACATATATGTGTGCACAGGAGGGAGAGTGAGACTCCCAAGATTTGGTGTGCTGATGCAGTGTTCTTAAAGGAGCCCTAGGGTTTTCGAATGAGAAAGTGCTTAGAAGCAGTTTATGTAGCCAAAAACAAGGTGGTAAATGATTGTACTGGGGCCAATATAGGGGCATGTTGGCGTGCATATTTATTGGGTTATAGCGCTCGCAAGCTATTTGATACAGCTGTGGTTCTCCCTGAGGATGCCCAGGAGAGGTATGAATGAAAAAACATCAAGCTTTAAAGAAATGCTAATGTGATTTCTAGTGCATTTTAATTTTCAATAAAACTTTTAATAAAGTTCTGGATAAAAGACTGTGATGCTTTAATTTTTCCTTGTATTAGCTGAGGTATTTAAGTAATGTAAACACAGTGTGTTCTAACAAAACATGGGATAACTTTGGCACATACTGTTCGTCTCAGTTTGTTTTTCCTCCAGTATTAATGAACGCCTTCACAAGCAAATCCTCAACATATTTTACACCAGCTTTCTCTCCTGGTGAAAACAAATAAATATATTTCTAGTCAATTAACTATGTGAAGTTTGCTAGCATCTTTGAATAAGTTTAACTATTTGACTGCTGAACAATGTACCAGGTACATGGAGCAAAACAAAATGAATGGCACTGCCCCATGTATTAAGTTAGAATCATAGAATCATAGGACTGGAAGGGATCTCAAGAGGTCATCTAGTCCAGTCCCCTGCACTCATGGCAGGACTAAGTATTATCTAAGGTTATCTATCTATCTAAGGTTCTTTACCGTAAAATGTTGATATCCTGAGGGAACACTTTTGCCTCCAAAGAACAAGCCACATGCCACACAGAACCTACAGTAAAACATGGCTGTAAAGGGGTTATGGAAGCATACTCTGCATGACTGATATGCACTGATAAAAAAAGAAGAATTCCTTCATGGTAGAAATTAGGTCAACTATGGAATTTACTTAGAAATAAAGCTTTTGTAGGGTAGCAATGTACCTTATTTTCACCCATAAGAAAGGGCGTGCTCAGCTTTGCTTGTGATTTTGAAGGACTTTAAGGTTCCCATTCACTAGTGATCATTTAAAAGAAGGGCATAGGGGCTTCCAGGTCCACCTTATTCAACAAAGTGCAGAATTGATGGGTTACCAAAAGTCACCTGTGGAATGAACAGATTTTTATCTTTCTGAAAACCCTGCGATAAGTGTTACAGAGATTTACAACTTCCCTAAAAGTTAGAAACGTCGCTTTCTCCAAAGGTGAAGAAAGCCAAACCTGCAGAAGAAAGCAAAACCATGAGGAAATGGGAACACTCACATCTATTTACACATCTGCAGCCATTTGGGACATTTGACATTCAATAAGAAAATTCTCACGTTTTTCTCCCACTTAAGCCATAAATAGTTAAGACAAGGTCCTCACCTGTCTTAAATTTTGTCAGTGCACTATAAATAGGTCACAAACCGTCAGGAACTGACTTCAAAGACTGTCAGTGGCATGGGCCGCAGCTGTATTAAACAGGATGGCGGAGGAGCAGGTGAAGAGGTCAGTACATTGTCCACAGGTATCCCTTGAGTCTGTAGATTCGGATGGCACGGTGCATAAAATGTTGACACACTAAAAGCAAGTGTTTTAATGACCTGTCATGATTTAAAGGACAAGTTTGAGCCTTTCACATGAAGCAGACGTGCTTTGCCAGTCCATATCAGATTAGAAGCTGTATAATATTTTTATGCCACAAGCATAAACCAAACACCTACAGGCAGCAAGAATCTAGTAGACTTTGGTTTACCCTGTTCATTACCCACAAACCTGCAGCAACAGCAAATCAAAGCAGGAAGATTTCAGGCTATTAAGTATTCCAAATAAACCGGGATGATCTGTTTTCCCTTATTCTCCACATGTGCACTTTGTAAAATGCTGCTATTTTACAAATTGTAAACATTGTTGTTCAGCATGGGTACATCTGATGTGCAGCCTTCAATATCTGTTGTGGGTACAGTTGTCAGCTGTGAGAAGTCAGTGTTTACCAATCATTTATATATTGTGTTGTACAAAGTACCATGGTTAATACCTGCTCTAAGTTTGAGGAAATAACAATGTCTTTGATACCATAGTGTGGTAACTGCTCCTAAACATTGATTTGTTTAATGGTGAACACTCAGAGTATGTCTACACTTGTCAGGGCCCATAACAGGGTGGTCTGACCTAGTGATCACAGCCAGGGGCAGAGTCAGGGTCACAGTGAGAAGCCACACCAAAGGTCAAAGCCCAAGTCAGAGTCTGAAGCCACACTAAGGGTCAATCTAAAGTCAGCAGCCACGCCAAGGATCAGTGTCAGGGTCGGACACCAGGATTAAGCCAGAATCGGAGTCAGAAGCCATGCCAAGGGTCAAGCCAGAGTCAGTCACTGGAATTAGGGCAAGGATGCAGGAACCAGGAGCAAAGAGCAGAAACCAGGTGAGGAGGCAAGAACTAGGAACAAGGTACGGTAACAGGAGCAGGAACCAGGAAAGGAGGCAGGAACTTGGTTTCACAGGATCTGGTCAGCAGCAATCCTAGCAACTAGTTGCTCAAACAAGGGGTGGGACAAGCACAGGAAGCTTTATGCCCGGCGGTGTCCAATCAGTGGTCTGCTGCTAGTCACCTCACCCAGCTGAGTCAGCGGGTGTAGCCTCTGGTAGCTGGGTGTTAGCTGCAGTTTGCTAATCTGACCTTGGCACCAAGGGTAAGGCTCTGACTTGGCAGCCTCATGGGTGCAGGTTCAAGCTCCATAGCACCTCACAACACTGCAATCAGAGGTGTGACTGCAAAACTGGTAGACATACCCAAGCTAGCTTTGATCTAACTAGCTCAAATGACAATAGCAGTGAAGCTACAGAAACACAGGATCTACAAGCCCACCCCAGAGCCTAAGATGTGTCCTTGAGCAGTTAGCCAGTGCAGCTACAGCTTCATGGTATGTGTGCTAGCTAGAATGAAGCGACCTTGGGTATATCTAAGGGTATGTCTACACTATGGAATAAGGTCGAATTTATAGAAGTCGGTTTTTTAGAAATCGGTTTTATATATTCGAGTGTGTGTGTCCCCACAGAAAATGCTCTAAGTGCATTAAGTGCATTAACTCGGCGGAGTGCTTCCACAGTACCGAGGCTAGAGTCGACTTCCAGAGCGTTGCACTGTGGGTAGCTATCCCACAGTTCCCGCAGTCTCCGCTGCCCATTGGAATTCTGGGTTGAGATCCCAATGCCTGATGGGGCTAAAACATTGTCGCGGGTGGTTCTGGGTACATATCGTCAGGCCCCCCTTCCCTCCCTCCCTCCGTGAAAGCAAGGGCAGACAATCGTTTCGCGCCTTTATTCCTGAGTTACCTGTGCAGACACCATACCACGGCAAGCATGGAGCCCGCTCAGGTAACCGTCACCGTATGTCTCCTGGGTGCTGGCAGACGCGGTACGGCATTGCTACACAATAGCAGCAACCCATTGCCTTCTGGCAGCAGACGGTGCAATACGACTGGTAGCTGTCATCGTCGTGTCCGAGGTGCTCCTGGCCACGTCGGCTGGGAGCGCCTGGGCAGACATGGGCGCAGGGACTAAATTTGGAGTGACTTGACCAGGTCATTCTCTTTAGTCCTGCAGTCAGTCCTATTGAACCGTCTTATGGTGAGCAGGCAGGCGAGACGATTGCTAGCAGTTGTACTGTACCATCTTCTGCCGAGCAGGCAAGAGATGAGGATGGCTAGCAGTCGTACTGTACCATCTTCTGCCGAGCAGCCATGAGATGTGGATGGCATGCAGTCCTTCTGCACCGTCTGCTGCCAGCCAAAGATGTAAAAGATAGATGGAGTGGATCAAAACAAGAAATAGACCAGATTTGTTTTGTACTCATTTGCCTCCTCCCCCGTCTAGGGGACTCATTCCTCTAGGTCACACTGCAGTCACTCACAGAGAAGGTGCAGCGAGGTAAATCTAGCCATGTATCAATCAGAGGCCAGACTAACCTCCTTGTTCCAATAAGAACAATAACTTAGGTGCACCATTTCTTATTGGAACCCTCCGTGAAGTCCTGCCTGAAATACTCCTTGATGTAAAGCCACCCTCTTTGTTGATTTTAGCTCCCTGAAGCCAACCCCGTAAGCCGTGTCATCAGTCGCCCCTCCCTCCGTCAGAGCAATGGCAGACAATCGTTCCGCGCCTTTTTTCTGTGTGGACGCCAGACCAAGGCAAGCATGGAGGCCGCTCAGCTCACTTTGGCAATTAGGAGCACATTAAACACCACGCGCATTATCCAGCAGTATATGCAGCACCAGAACCTGGCAAAGCGATACCGGGCGAGGAGGCGACGTCAGCGCAGTCACGTGAGTGATCAGGACATGGACACAGATTTCTCTGAAAGCATGGGCCCTGCCAATGCATGCATCATGGTGCTAATGGGGCAGGTTCATGCTGTGGAACGCCGATTCTGGGCTCAGAAAACAAGCACAGACTGGTGGGACTGCATAGTGTTGCAGGTCTGGGATGATTCCCAGTGGCTGCGAAACTTTCGCATGCGTAAGGGCACTTTCATGGAACTTTGTGACTTGCTTTCCCCTGCCCTGAAGCACATGAATACCAAGATGAGAGCAGCCCTCACAGTTGAGAAGCGAGTGGCGATAGCCCTGTGGAAGATTGCAACGCCACACAGCTACCAGTCAGCTGGGAATCAATTTGGAGTGGGCAAATCTACTGTTCGGTCTGCTGTGATGCAAGTAGCCCACGCAATCAAAGATCTGCTGATATCAAGGGTAGTGACCCTGGGAAATGTGCAGGTCATAGTGGATGGCTTTGCTGCAATGGGATTCCCTAACTGTGGTGGGGCCATAGACGGAACCCATATCCCTATCTTGGCACTGGAGCACCAAGCCGCCGAGTACATAAACCGCAAGAGGTACTTTTCAATAGTGCTGCAAGCTCTGGTGGATCACAAGGGATGTTTCACCAACATCAGTGTGGGATGGCCGGGAAAGGTACATGACGCTCGCATCTTCAGGAACTCTGGTCTGTTTCAAAAGCTGCAGGAAGGGACTTTATTCCCAGACCAGAAAATAACTGTTGGGGATGTTGAAATGCCTATAGTTATCCTTGGGGACCCAGCCTACCCCTTAATGCCATGGCTCATGAAGCCGTACACAGGCAGCCTGGACAGTAGTCAGGAGCTGTTCAACTACAGGCTAAGCAAGTGCAGAATGGTGGTAGAATGTGCATTTGGACGTTTTAAAGGCAAGCTGGCGCAGTTTACTGACTCGCTTAGACCTCAGCGAAACCAATATTCCCACTGTTATTACTGCTTGCTGTGTGCTCCACAATATCTGTGAGAGTAAGGGGGAGATGTTTATGGCGGGGTGGGAGGTTGAGGCAAATCGTCTGGCTGCTGGTTACGCGCAGCCAGACACCGGGGCGGTTAGAAGAGCACAGGAGGGCGCGGTACGCATCAGAGAAGCTTTGAAAACCAGTTTCATGACTGGCCAGGCTACGGTGTGAAAGTTCTGTTTGTTTCTCCTTGATGAAACCCCCCGCCCCTTGGTTCACTCTACTTCCCTGTAAGCTAACCACCCTCCCCTCCTCCCTTCGATCACCGCTTGCAGAGGCAATAAAGTCATTATTGCTTCACATTCATGCATTCTTTATTCATTCATCACACAAATAGGGGGATGACTACCAAGGTAGCCCAGGAGGGGTGGTGGAAGAGGGAAGGACAATGCCACACAGCACTTTAAAAGTTTACAACTTTAAAATTTATTGAATGCCAGCCTTCTGTTTTTTGGGCAATCCTCTGTGGCGGAGTGGCTGGTTGGCCGGAGGCCCCCCCACCGCGTTCTTGGGCGTCTGGGTGTGGAGGCTCTGGAACTTGGGGAGGAGGGCGGTTGGTTACACAGGGGCTGTAGAGGCAGTCTGTGCTCCAGCTGCCTTTGCTGCAGCTCAACCATACACTGGAGCATACTGGTTTGATCCTCCAGCAGCCTCAGCATTGAATCCTGCCTCCTCGCATCACGCTGCCGCCACATTTGAGCTTCAGCCCTGTCTTCAGCCCGCCACTTACTCTCTTCAGCCTGCCACCTCTCCTCCTGGTCATTTTGTGCTTTCCTGCACTCTGACATTATTTGCCTCCACGCATTCATCTGTGCTCTGTCAGTGTGGGAGGACAGCATGAGCTCAGAGAACATTTCATCTCGAGTGCGTTTTTTTTTTCTTTCTAATCTTCACTAGCCTCTGGGAAGGAGAAGATCCTGTGATCATTGAAACACATGCAGCTGGTGGAGAAAAAAAAAGGGACAGCGGTATTTAAAAAGACACATTTTATAAAACAGTGGCTACACTCTTTCAGGGTAAACCTTGCTGTTAACATTACATACATAGCACATGTGCTTTCGTTACAAGGTCGCATTTTGCCTCCCCCCACCGCGTGGCTACCCCCTCAACCTTCCCCCCTCCCCGTGGCTAACAGCAGGGAACATTTCTGTTTAGCCACAGGCAAACAGCCCAGCAGGAACGGGCTCCTCTGAGTGTCCCCTGAAGAAAAGCAATCTATTTCAACTAGGTGACCATGAATTATATCTCACTCTCCTGAGGATAACACAGAGAGATAAAGAACGGATGTTGTTTGAACGCCAGCAAACATACACTGCAATGCTTTTTTCTACAATGATTCCCGAGTACGTGTTACTGGCCTGGAGTGGTAAAGTGTCCTACCATGAAGGATGCAATAAGGCTGCCCTTCCCAGAAACCTTTTGCAAAGGCTTTGGGAGTACATCCAGGAGAGCCGCGAATGCCAGGGCAAAGTAATCCTTTCACATGCTTGCTTTTAAACCATGTATAGTATTTTAAAAGGTACACTCACCAGAGGTCCCTTCTCCGCCTGCCAGGTCCAGGAAGCAGCCTTGGGTGGGTTCAGGGGGTACTGGCTCCAGGTCCAGGGTGAGAAACAGTTCCTGGCTGTCGGGAAAACCGGTTTCTCCGCTTGCTTGCTGTGAGCTATTTACAACCTACTCATCATCTTCTTCGTCCCCAAAACCTGCTTCCGTGTTGCCTCCATCTCCATTGAAGGAGTCAAACAACACGGCTGGGGTAGTGGTGGCTGAACCCCCTAAAATGGCATGCAGCTCATCATAGAAGCGGCGTGTTTGGGGCTCTGACCCGGAGCAGCCGTTCGCCTCTCTGGTTTTCTGGTAGGCTTGCCTCAGCTCCTTAAGTTTCACGCGGCACTGCTTCGGGTCCCTGTTATGGCCTCTGTCCTTCATGCCCTGGGAGATTTTGACAAAGGTTTTGGCATTTCGAAAACTGGAACGGAGTTCTGATAGCACGGATTCCTCTCCCCATACAGCGATCAGATCCCGTACCTCCCGTTTGGTCCATGCTGGAGCTCTTTTGCGATTCTGGGACTCCATCATGGTCACCTCTGCTGATGAGCTCTGCATGGTCACCTGCAGCTTGCCACACTGGCCAAACAGGAAATGAGATTAAAAAGTTCGTGGTTCTTTTCCTGTCTACCTGGCCAGTGCATCTGAGTTGAGAGTGCTGTCCAGAGCGGTCACAATGGAGCACTCTGGGATAGCTCCCGGAGGCCAATACCGTCGAATTGTGTCCACAGTACCCCAAATTCAACCCGGCAAGGCCGATTTAAGCACTAATCCACTTGTCAGGGGTGGAGTAAGGAAATCGATTTTAAGAGCCCTTTAAGTCGAAATAAAGGGCTTCATCGTGTGGACGGGTGCAGGTTTACATCGATTTAACGCTGCTAAATTCGACCTAAAGTCCTAGTGTAGACCAGGGCTAAGTGTGCGGCAGTCACACCTCTGACTGCCGTGTAAACACACCCAGTTTGTTCAGGGTATGGTTCTGTTCTCCATTCATCTAATGGATCGGAACTGTCAGTTATACTGGAGTCACAGGAACTGCATGGGTGTATTGCACTGGTCTACGACCATTTGTGTGTGTGACAAGGCAAGAGTAAGCCTATTCAGAAAATGTCTGGAACAGGAATACAGCACATGTATATCAGCACCCAAGCTGTTATACAGTCTATCATAGACAGAATGACAAATGAATGTGGCTCAAAATACCCATTTTCCATCTACAGGGTTGTCACTGTGTCATTCTGAACCTAGAAGGTTTATTTGAGTCTGTGTGAATCAATAAAAATAGCTATAAGCATGGCTCAGAGTTCCTTTGGTTTAGACTATCCCCAGGTTGAATCAGCACTGGGATTCACTGTCTGTTACCATCCACTTTTTAAGCCCTCAGCCATTGTCACAGATGACTTTATGAATAACACCCATGTGACAGCATGGGATTTCAGCTAGTCTATCCATATCTGACAAGCACCAAAAAGTTATCACCTTTTTTCCTGCTATTTCAGCTGCAAATTAACTCCAGTGTTTGAACTGTCCTCTCCGCAAGCTTTCAGTTATTGTCATATTCTCTAGCCTTCTCTGCCACTGCTTGAGATTTTGTTTTGACTGGAGTTAGATTGAAATAGGTATCATAGTGCTCATGTTTGGTATGTATAACAGCTGGTCTAAGTTCTTATCATCTCTACAATTTGGGTTCTAGAATGCTTAGTGGAAAGGGAAAGAAAAAGGGACTTTTTGTGGTGTTCAGTAGTACCAATAATCTTCCCAGGGTGGCAGTTAGCACTTATTTAATGCTGTTCTTCGGTTCATGTTTTTCTCAACAGTATCCCAGAGATAGTCATGTAACAATTAAATTCATGTGCAACATGTAGCGGAGGTGATGGAGGCCTAGCTGCATATCTGAAACCTCAGAAATAGAACTCATGACCTTCAATTTTAAAGATAAAGCCCTCCAGCGCTTTGGCCAAAATTAATTGCTTGAATACACCTGGCAATCTATCCTGTAAAGAACAGAGATACCTAGTGGCCCTGCATCTCCTCTTGCTTTCACTGGTCCTATGTGGGCATAGCAGAGTATCTAGCCCAATGAGCCTGGTGAATTTCATCACCATGTCAGTGAGCATCTATATTACATCTGCTCCACTGGGAACCCTTTAGTGTCTGGGAGTTTACAGATGATCAGGATGCCCAGGGTAGGTTTGCCCTCATGCTCACAGATTAAGTAGAGCCATTTGAGTGGACTCTTGCTGCATTTGAGCTAGAACAGAGTTCAGATTTGTTCTCCCTGGTCTGAGTAACCTGGGTGGCCAAGGTGAGATATGCAAGGCCAAATGTTAAAAACAAACAAAGGAGCCCTCAACATATACTTCTGCTGGCAGCTGCCCTAGAAAAAGTGAATACCTTTCTGCACTGGAGAACAAGCTTGCTTTGCCCTTGTAACTCTAGTTGTTTATGGGGTCCTTCTTTACTTCCTCTTCTAAGTGTTCTGTGGTGCTGCTGTGTAAATTTGTTAAACAGAAGATGTTTTACACCATACATGGCTGTATTTCAGTAGTGGGTTAAATAGTTCTTCTATAGAAAGCACATACTGCGGTCCACTTAGAGGTGGGTTACCTGCTCATGCAGTGCCAGTGTTCCTTGGGGTAGAAGGAGCTCCACTGGGTCCATACCTGCCTGAGCCCACTCAGAGGGGTTAGTCGTTCAAGCAAGCTGTCTACCAAGACATAGGCGGTCAGACCTAGTGGTCAGAGCAGTGGTGCTTAGCCCTAGTGATCAGAGCAGGAGTTGGGAACCAGGAACTGGAGTTGGGTCAGAGACAGAATCAGGAGTCAAGCCAAAGGTCAGAACTGGAATCAGTAGCCAGGGGTGGGGCATAGAAACAGGGAACTGCAACATGGCAGGAAAAAGGCAGGGATCTGGAATAAGAAGGGAAGCCAGGGCTCAGGAGTCAGGCAAGAAGACAGGGGCCAATGCAGCAACCAGCGAAGGATTCGCCTAATTGCTCGGACAACTTCCTGTGCTTCCTTCTGGCTCAAAAAACGAATCAAGCCAATCAGAAAGGCCAGACATAGTCCAATCAGAAGCTTCATAGGTGGGGTCTCTGGTGAGAGAGGGTCCACCAGCCAATGCTCCCTCCTGGTACCAGCGAGCTTCCGGGTGGTGTCTGCAATCTGACGACTGTCGGTGGACCTGGGGTTCGAGCCCATGATCACTCACATCATGAAGGTAAATACATTAAAGATTGTGAGATGCTCAGATACGATGATGATGGTGGAGGACTATAAAAGTATCTAAGATAGGTTGAAAGTCAGAGGATCTTTGTGATTACATCATCAGAAGGGTTTCTGAAAGAATGGGATTCCTGGAGCCAGCTGTGTCTCACCTTGTTCTGCAAGTTGCATAATCCATGGATTGGTCTGGAGAAGAAATCTTTGTCAGTGTATCACAAGTTCCTCTAGCTACCCTCTACCAGCCTTCTCTCTGACATTCAGAGGTTGATTCTTTTACATTTACTTTACTATTACATTCTAACAGTACTGAAGTTCCCATATCATGCTACATGAAGTGTAAGAAGAACAAGTAGCAGCACTACATAGACATGTAAATGCAATCAAGCAAGCTCTGGAAAGTCTCCCATGAAAGCCCCGGGAAACCTACAAGACCTGTATAGTGTGGCTGGCTAAGCTGTGTAAATAACATGCAGATCATATAGGCACAAGGATGATTCTGCCTACTGGAAAAGTAATCACATGTCAGGAGCTACCATCCCAATGAGAACTAATTAACACCCTTGTCTCAGTTGAGACACCCAGTCTCAGTTGAGAACTTGAAGATTGTTCATAGTGGCTGAAGTCTCCTCGTGCCTCTCTTGTCCTTTCCATGTAACACTTGTGGTCCAGTGGCCATGTAAGGAAGGCTGTACTGCAGCTTCCAGATCTATAAGTGTTATTTGACTAAACAGAGAACCTTGGGGTCCTTGGGGCTGGAAATCTGGCACTGTTCACAAGCCCTAACTTCACTACAAATCTTTTAAGAGTCCACAGCAAACCGCACTGTAGCCAAGCTCCCCAAACCATTAATGTGGAAGCTGAACAGACTGTATGACTTCAGTATCACTGTGGCTGGTGAACAATCAATTAAATTAAAATCTCTGCCCAGAAAAATACCAAGTGTGTGGATTAATACTACAGATACACAAGCTGAGCTCATGAAGAGATGGAGCCAAAAGGCCTCAAGACACCCAGAAATGAAATATCTTTTTTTAAAAAAGACTTCAGACCTGTTTCTGATCTCACCCTGCTGTAACTCAGGAGTCAATCTGCTCACTCCAATGGAGTTAGAGTGGTACAAGTGAAATCAGTGTCCGACCCTTCATTTTCAGGGAAGGAGAATTATTTTTCTCCCTCCTTTCCAATTCGAAGCAGCCCATCAGACATCCAGCTGGCTGCAGTCTATAAAAGAGTATTTCTTTACACAAAACCAACCCTTCTCTCTCCTGGAAATCCCCTGCCCGGCAGTAAAACACTTTTTAAAAGTGTAAAAGATGTTTTTATTGGGGTTTGCCCAGTTGTCCCAGACATAATATAGACTGTCTCCTAGTCCAAGAGCAACTCAAATGGCCACTGCAAAGTCAGTAAAGGCAGACACTTTTGAAACAAGAGAGAAGTCTTTCACCTTCTCACATTCAAATCACCTGCTGTGAGTAAAGAATTAGTGAGTAAATAACCACCTGTCCTCCCTTTGGAATCTGAAGATTCCCCTGTCTCAAGGTTACTATATTTAGGCTACCTACATTCTTCAAATCAGTCCACACCTTTTCAGAGAACTGAACAACTTCCAAAAGTTTTATAAATCTGTCAGGTTCATTATATGTGCCACTCCTGGAATCGTTCTCCATCATCTTGGCTCTGATGTGTGCTAGAGATGGGCTGACCCACCGATGTCTTGATCTAAATCCAGAGGCCATCAAAGTTAGAATTTGTGGGCTGGGTTTTTAATCTGGCATCTGAACCAAAAATGGAGAAATCTCCCAAGAAGATCTGTGAGATTTCTACCTTTCTTCTCCTCACACACTTCAATAGTTTTCATAGAGATGAATCCACTTAGACTGGGACTAAATTTGGTCCTTTGTGTTTAAATTGGTTCTTTTCTGATGTGACCCTTCTAAGCCATAGGACCATATCCTGTTGCCCTACATAAATGAGTTGGGGGGCATATTGGTGGGGGTGAGCCAAAAGAGTAGCATAAATCTCTCATCCTTTATGTCCCCTTTATCTGTAGGTTTTCTAATATTTGTCTGTGTGTATGGAGCAGCCAGAATTTGTGACTTCACCTTCATTTCTACAGATGCAGATACTCATGACTAAGACCCTCCTTAGTATTGTAACTGCCACGGGATCTATCAGAAGTAAAGCCCTATTATGAGGGCTAATGCTATTCTTCATACAAAACAAAGTATCTGAAATAATAGCAAAGGGAATGCAGAAAGTGACTGGACAAGTAAACTATCTTTGGAGGGGGTTGTTTGATATATGTTCTCTTTCAAGTTTGTTCCATTGCAAACATATCCCCATTGAACAGATAATTACCATCTTCTTGTTCCCACTCCTGATCAGAATATGCAGTAAACAGTAATCTTGAGTGCTCACAAAAGTCTGGAAGACTTTGCAGAAGCAGATGTTTCTTGATCAATTACAATAATTGTATTATTTAAACAACAAACATTACAAAAATTCATAAGATTTCATTATAAGGTAACTATCCTGATGACTTGTGTTTACTTGCATTGCATCAGTATTTTGTGTATGTATTTATGCTGTTGTGAAATTCTAGTTTAACTTTCCTCTCTAAAACTATCTAACACAGGTATAAACAATATAATAATGTAGATAAAAACAAGCAGAATTTAAATATAAGTAATACAAATGTTTAAAATGTATTTTAATGTATTTGTAAAAGATGTAATCTAGGTTGCAGCAGAGGCCCTTATACATTATCAAAAATCAGACCAGAGGCGGGATTTGGAGAGCAAGCCTGCCCCATCCTCATCCCAGGGAATGGCAGCTCCTGTCCCCCAGGGATTGTAGCACAAACCTGCATCCACTCTGGGCAGCTCCATTCTGTCCTGGGCAGTTGGTGAGCTGGCAGGTAGGTAGATTTTGGTGGGGGAGGCTGAGGGTCCTTGAGCCCTAGCCACCCCCTGCTTATGACTGTAAGTAATCATATGGCTCACATTATTATAGTATATGACAGCCTCACCATCTTTACTGTATTTGTCCTCACAGCACCCCAGTGAGGTAGGAATGTACCACAAGCCCATTTTACAGGTGGAGAACTGAGCTCCTGAGAGAGTATGTGTCACACAGAAAGGCTTTGGCAGAGCAGGGCATTGAACCTAGGTCTCCTAAGCCCCAGGTTAGCATCCTTACCACCCTGACCTGTGCCAATGAGTAAAGTACTTTTCAGACTGTGACCATCTCCCATCTCAGTTACTACAGCCTCCTCCTTTCTGGCTTCCCTGATAGCCTTCGGCTTTCCCTACAGATTGCCCCAAATCTGGCAGCTATAAGTACTTTGTCAATCTAATCGTGTTGCCCACTCTTTGAATTCTTCCTCTGGCTTCCCATTAAACAACGCATCTTTGGTATCTTTTTTTCCATCTCATCTTTTGTATCCCCTCTGCTCTGCTACTGATACTAACATTAACACCTTATTCATTTCCCCCCGCCCCCCGCTTCTGTCTCCATCTGTATCTCATGTTGCTTCCTATGCATAAAATGATCTCCCTATCCATGTTCACCAACCATCGTCCCCTTCATTCAAATCTGCCCTAAAAACTAAATTTTTCCATGATGCTCACAAATGTCCATTTCGTAATGACAATTATTAATTTTTAAACATACCATTATTCCCTCTTTGGGATTTCCTAACGCATCCTGTTTTCTGTGTCTGGCTTTTAGGGCAAGCTCCTGCCAACAATTGCTCCTGGGAGTAGTGTTTGCTACTACGAGTTGTCCCATTATCCCCAGGGGCAAGCTAGAAAGAAACCTCTAATTGGGCCTCTTGCTTAGGGCCATCCAGTCATAATCCTTGCAGTCTCCTGATCACACGAACTGCATTCTATTCTATGTAGGTTCTTATACCACCGCATCTCTGTAGTATCTGAGCGCCTTCCAGTAGGGTATTAAGCCATGTGACTGCAATCTGTCGTTTATGGTTTGTTGGTTTCTCATCCTCTCACCAGGGGAGAACTGTACGAAGTGGAGTGGCTTTTTGTGCGTGCATGTGTGTGTGTGCCAGTGTTGTGGGTTTAGTACACACATTGCTATTTATTTATGTTAGAAAAGGTGAGGTCAAAGAAGTGTCCCTTGTACTTGGAGGGGAAGGTGGAGCGGTTTGTGATGGTCCTTAGTCCTTGTTCGGGTTCATTCCACACTCTCAGACCTGTCACTGAGAAAGCTCCGCCTCCTAATGAGATTCGCCATTATTATAGAGTTCCATTGTGCCAGAGGAGCACAATTTACTGCACGCAGTTAGCATTACCAGTAGGGAAAAGGGAAGGTTGTGCTCCCACTCTCCCTTTGTCCCAGCTAGAATCCCAGGTGGGTCACGGTGGGTATGTCTACACTTGGAGCTGGGGGTGTGATTCTCAACTCAGGGAGACAGACTTACAGTAGCTCTCATTGAGCTAGTGCGCTAAAAACACAGCACCACAGGCAGCAAGGCGGGATAGCTGCCATATTTGGGGTGCACAGCCCTTGCCACTGCCTGCGCCACCGCGACTCTACTCTATGTTTAACAAGCCAGCTCTATCACCACTAGAGCTCAAGCATCTCTCCTTGAGCTGACAATCACATCCCCAGCTCCAACAGTAGATACTGTATACCCCGTGTGGAGCACATCTCCTTAAGGAGCTCGTACCACCCAAGACTTCCCCAAGCCCTTGGCAGCACGGTGCTTTTCTGCACGGCCCCAACATGGAACAGTGCCTAGAAAAGTCACAATAGAACCCTTAAGCTATTATTTACTGGTTCAATTGCAAAGCATATCATTAGTTTCTCTTAAAATGTTAAAAAAAAACTCTTACATGATAAAGCAATAATGAACACACCAACCTGACAGAATTCAAATCCTACTGCTGTACATTGCCTACACTCCTTCATCAAACTTCTCCCCCTAAATCAAATAGTAAAACATTTACAATACAGGACTTAACAATTTCAGCAGTTACTATAGATTGCAAAAGCTTTGAATTAATTGAGCAAACCTGATGCAAATTTAAAATGGATGAATCAACAGTTATTTGTATCAAGTATTTCTGTTCTATCTTCCATCCAAGGATCTCAGAGTACTTTATAAATATGAATGAATTAGGTCAAGATCTCCAAAACTGGAGCCCGAAATTAGGTTCCAAAATCCATATTTGGCCACCCAAATCAGTGGCTTTATTTTGCAAAAGCACTGGCCACGCAGCCTTTCCCACTGGACTCAACATAGCCGTGGCGTGTTCTGTACACTTGAAAAATAATGGGTAATGGTCTATTGTGACTAATTGTAGGCTCCTATTCTTTAAAAAATATCTTTGTCTTAACATACACAGTTTCCACATACTCTGCAGCAAGGAGAATATAAACTCCACAGCAATATCCCTGGATTCTACATCACTGGGGTGAAAATAGCAGTTTCAGGTGTATTTTTTTAAATAGCGGGTTTTGATTATTTAACTAGGAAAATGATCTAATAAATTCTGTACACTATCTCCTGTATTATTTACTTTGATAGTAAATTCTATTTATTTTACTTGCCCCCCAAATATCAGTTTTCAGTGTGCCAAAGATTTTTGTAAAGACAATACATCATAGACAGTATCAGGGAGACACTCGAGGTTTTCGATAGGAGCAGTCAGGGTGTTTGGCAGCTAGGAAAACATGGAAAACACTCTGGGATTGTAGGCTAAATCCAGCAGGTGGATGTTGCACTGCTGATCATTTTAGTGTTGTCATTATTACGTTTCAAAATTAAAACAGTAGCGATGAACATGGCACTTCCCAACTCTCAGAGCTATTGCTATGGGCTCTCTTCCATATAAGGAAGACACTGCATCAGTTACAGTTGGTTCACATTTTCAAGGTCATCTTCACAACCATGAGGGCTAGAAACAATATTTTTAAATGAAAGCTTAGATTCTGGAGGACAATTTTGCAGAAAGGAGTGAATTCTGTGGAAAATTCTGTAGCCACTGAATACCTGGGAGTCATGATAATAAACAACCCAAATACACAGCTGTAAAGCCAGAGAAATAATTTTCTTTTTTCCTTAATAAAGCTAAACTTAATTTCTTTCCAGGCTTTTGCATTGGTATTAAGAACTGCCATGTGTAAGAGACTGTTTTCCTGGTAGTTTTATAACTGAATGCCTTTGTAGTTAAATGCTTTTAAATGGTATGTATATAAAAATTACCTAAAGTAAGCAAGTGGAAAAGATAAAAAGGAGGAAAGTTTTTAACACAAGGTATTTGAATTGGCTGTGATGTTCAGTCCCAATAGCTAGTGAGGTTTTAATTAGAATTGAAAATTGTAGAAATTGGAGATGAAGGAGACCTATTAGGTCATCCAGTCTAGTTCCCTGCCAGTAAAGGACTGTTCCCAACAGTGTATTTCCTAGCGTTTTGTCAAGTCTGGTATTAAAATGTCCTAAGCTTCTTCATTACATGAGTAATATGCTCTTTTGAAGTAACAGAAATCCATTTTGGTGTTCTATACCAGTGGTTTTCAACCTCTGGTCCACGGATCCCTGGGGTCCACAGACTATGTCTAAGATTTCCAAAGGGGTCCACACCTTTATTTGAAAAGTTTTAGGGGTCTGCAAATCAAAAAAGGTTGAAAACCACCATTCTATACAATTAATAAGGAAAAAGAAGAACATGTAAAGATACACACTAGTATATACAGGTACTGAGCAAGATTCTGAAGGGCCTGTTAACCCTATTATTCCCAGAGGGGTAGTCTGAAGGAGCCTGACAAAGACCAAGCAAGAGCTGAATGGCATAGTAGGGATGGTGGAGCAGTTGTTTAGCTACTCCACAGAACTGGTCCTGTGGGGACCTAAAAGGGGTGGGTGGAAGAGTTCATGAATCCCCTTCACTAAACCTCCACTGATCCCGGATCTGTTTTCTCCCCACACAGGGATCTCTTTGAATTCTCTCCTTTCATGTATAAAAGGTTCCAGTCAAGAAGAAACAACCCCATGTGACTCCAGTGACCAATCCTATAACACAAGGAACAAGAATTGAATTGTCAAACCCTAAACTGAGGTGAAGCTTGTGCGAATGACCCAGCACAGGTTGAAATCCATTCCTCAGAAAGTGTTGGTCGAACAATTTCAAACAATGAACAAATTCGTAACAATGAAATCCTGTTCTCGGACAATCACAAACAGAAAAAGGGATACATTATTCCCTGTGAAGAGTTCACCCAGCTCCAATCCTGAGAAAAACTATAGAAAAATTCCCCAGAAAAAGGTGTGTCATAATTTTTATTGAATCAGACCTTGAATTTACAAGAACAAAAATGATTTGGATATTTAAAAGTCCATTTAATGCTTGGCATAAAACTATAGCTTTTTACATTCTGTGCAAACACATTTCAAGGGTGCTGAAGATCAAATTACAATCCTGTGAAATGTAGGGATTGGCTGAACAGTTCAAGAGTAACTCAAATACCAATGAATCTGGCCTGTTCCCTGTCCATAAACTACACAGCAAATGATCCTGCTTACTGACGTTTTTTCAGCTAGGACAGCTGCTATAACAACTCAGAGCTTTTCAATCTGTATACAGTACTCATGTATAACCACTTCCAATTTTCAGCGTGGACCGATTTTTCTTTCTAGGCAGTTTTGTTGGAGCTATGAGAGCCTGGGGAAAACCTGCTTTGATAGCCTTGGAGGGGGAGGGACATTAAAGTCAATGGAGAATTTAAAAGGGGAAAAATAGGGTAGGAAGATTTACAGCAAAAAACAACATACATCTTGAATCTCATCCAGGAGAAGCCACAGGGGGCTGGTGCCAGTCATCACTGATGAAAGGCTTTGAATTTGTCAAGGAGAATGATGCTGTATAAAAACTGCATTAAAGCAAAGGGGAACTGCATTAAGGGGACAAACAATGGGAGTTTTGCTTGAGCAATGGCTGCAATTTCAGGTGCTATGGTAAGTTTTCAAATTCGCTCCCTTATGCTGTCCTTTTGAATATTAAGGGCTCAATGCTGCAGTCCTTCCTCTGGCAAAATTCCCATTGAAACCAATGGGAGTTTTGCTCATGTACGAATTTTAGGATCAGGCTCTTAGTCCCTTGTCTTTGGACTTTATTGTTAGGTAAAATTTCCCCATTGCCTCTCTACTTTAGTTGGGTAATACTAAATACAACTGGGTAAAATTTTTCACCAAAAATGCAGATTCAGGTCAACCAAAGCACCTCCCTAATTCAGGCTGATTACTGCAAATTGTTTCAGTCAAAAAAGGAAAAAAATTTAAAAAATTGGTGAATGTCGAAAGAGTTCATGTTGGCATTTCTGAAACAAAATATTGCGACTTTTTATTTCAGAAAGTTTTTTATTTCAGAATTTTCCTTGATTTTAGTTTTAAAAAGTTAGAACCCCACAAAATCAAAACAAAAATTTTTCAACATTTCTGTCTGCCGATTTTTTTTCTGTTCAGCCACTGAACCAAAAACTTAGTTATTCGCACAGATGTAATACTCCAGCCAACCGCTTTATTCCTCCAGTTCACTAGTCCAGCTATAATAGCTTTCATCAAAATATACATTCATGGTGTGGTTCAGTCTCTGTTTTTCTCAGGTTGTCGACACTGGCTACTTGTCATGGAGGTATTGCCAGTGGAAAACACACTAGTGTAACTATTGCTAAGGAAAAGCATATCATGGCTCACTTACTGCAATGGCAGGAGACAATGCGGGGAGAGTTCACTGCATTAGAATGAGAAATTTGTAGTCCTTTGGTCACCATATGCAAGTAGCCATAAGCACCCTCATCCTGTGGCCTCATTTTCTTAGTTTCTTCCCATCACCTACCACAGTTCCTACCTTCTCTAGGATGAGAATATGTTTCTGGTTAGGTTTTTTGTATATATAGTTTAGAATGTTGTTGTTCCTTCCCCTCTGCTATGCTTCCTTTTCACAAAGAGCAAAGCTTGCACCAGCAGCCTAGATGACTTTTGTTCAGATAAAATAACAAACAAAGAAATATAAAAAATCTCTGCAAGAAAGAACAAAATGACTCACTCCAAAACATTATGCAACTGCACTGAAACACAAAGTAGCAACTACTGCTGCAGCCAATAGGGGGTCCAATATACTGTTACCCTTTTGGATCTGAGCAATTAGCCAGGCCCTGGGGTCTTGGGGGTTGTATCCATTAGAAGAAGAAATTGATGATGGAGTTGTGTATTTCTTTGATGCAATCCTAATTATTTACAAAAATGTACACAAAGTCCTGTTTCCCTGAACACAGTAGGAATCACAAAACAAGAGGCAATTTCTTTGTTCACAGTTTCAAGTCTCTTTCCAGCCCATACTCCACCCAAAAAGCTCCCTTCTCTTAGTTTTTTCTCAAGGCCAATGTTTCTCATGCAGTCTGCTTCTGTCCACAGACACACACACCTCCCCCACCCCTGTGTTTGCATTCAGCCCACAACAAAACCCATCCGCCCACACAGCTCAGCTCCTGATCGGTCGTGCAAGTGACTTTGTTTTGGGCCATGGCTTCTCTTGTTTCACCTTTCTTACTCAAAAGAAAGAAAGAAAGAAAGAAAGAAAGAAAGAAAGAAAGAAAGAAAGAAAGAAAGAAAGAAAGAAAGAAAGAAAGAAAGAAAGAAAGAAAGAAAGAAAGAAACTTAACAGCTTCTTACATTTATCCTGAAAGAAGGGTTGCTATCAGGCTGACCAGCTTCAATAAGGTTTCACCTAACTCCCATCATACCAATATATTTAAAGGTGCGGTACAAAGAAAAAAAATATATATATTTCCTTTAAATTGTGCATCTGCACAGGAGAGGGACCATCTTTTTGTTCTGGGTTTGTACAGTGCCTAGCAGAATGGGGTCCTGGTCCATGACGAGAGCTCCTAGGTGCTAAGATAACACAAATAAATAATAATAACAATAATTAATAATAAAACATTTCTTCGAGGCATTTCCCCTTAATTTCACTTTCTAAAGTTTATTCCTCAGAAAATAGCTCTTCCTCCTCTACTTACAATATCTCCAATCCCAACCTCAAGGTCTGATGGTGCCTCGATAGATAAGATTCAGGGCTTGTACTGTCACTGTACCAGTGTGCACATGTTTCTTAGAGGCATACATATTGGGTCCAATTCTACTTGCACCTCCTCTGGTTTTATACCAGTGCAATTCTAATGACTTCAGCAGAGTTATTCCTGGTTAACTCTACTATAAGTGAACTCAGAATCAAGTCCACTATGAGAGGATAGCAGTATTTTCCCTCTAGCATGGTACCTATATGACTCTTGCTAGTCCGAGAGAACTGCAACAACAGAATTCTTGCTCTTGTAAGATAAATTCTTATTTGGATCAGGAGTTTGTCCTTTTTTTTCTTTTTTTAATTTTATTTTTTTTAAGCTGAGTTGCAATGTCACCATTGGCATAAACAGTCCTGACTTCTGCATCAGCTATTTCCTTTTCCACTTCCTCTTTCACCGTGTGTTTTTCACATTTGTACTTTACTTGCAAGCTCAGAAAAGCTCATCTGACTATGACTGAAACTCTGGCATGTAGCTCAATTTTTTTCCCCTTTTACTGAGTTTTTTTGTTTTGGTTTGGTTTTTTTGCATAATATGCTGCCAATTTCACTCTCTTTTTTTTGCTTCTTTCCATATAAGCAAAGTACATTTCATTCAGAAATTTCTTACACGTTTGATAAAATATGTTGCACATACAGGATGAACTTGGCCACATTTTAAAATGATTTGGCACAATACAATAGGCTAATTCTGTTTCAACATACTGAGAGCAAATGAAATCTATGTCATTAAAAGGTGGGATATACATTCAGTTTTCATTTATTGTAGTGACTGATTGCTTTAGTTATAAGTGATGAAGGCATGACTGAGTATAAATAAAAGCTGCATACCATCCTTCAAAGACATGTGTTTTATTTATTTTAATTTTCTCAAGATATGTTGCTTTAACAATAGCACTTCTACAAGAGTAGGAGTGTTAACCTTAGTTTCCTGGCCAAATTCCAGTGTGGTTAACTACATTTTGCATACTGTAAATTTCCCATGTAATTTTCAGTTAGAGAAATCACTTGACACTTCTACCATTCTTTAAAAACTGTTGGATAGTTCTGCTGCATGCAAAATGGTGTTGGTGTTCTGCCCCAGAAGCGGCTGCATATTAGGCAACAGTAAGCAACTTCTCTTCTTAATTTATTTGCATTACAGTAGTGCCTATTGGCCCCAATGTGATAGGCACTGTACATTCATATAAAAAAAGACAGTCTCTCCCTTATAGAGAGCTGGCAATCTAAACAGAACTTGATTCAGAAAAACCTTATGTAGTGCACCACAAAATTGCACAGTTGTTACACTCCAGTGTAACTGTGAGCAGAGATTACTTGGGGGCACAAGTGAGGGCAAATCCTGTAGTCTGAGCAAAAGTAAGTCTCAGGTTCCTTGTGCACTTACTCCTTTTGTCTTTTGAGGAGAAGGCAAAAAGGGAGGGGAGATGAGCAGAGAATAGGCATGTCTGAAGAGATCTGTGCACATGCATGAACTTCATCATGCTAGAAATATTATGGGCCGGTCTACACACAGACTTTCACCCAAATAATAGGTGTGAATGAAAAATGATTTACTTATTTCAGTGCAAGTCTGTGTGTGGATGCTTATTTCAAAATTCAGAATCAAAGTAGCTAAAATCACTTGGTTACTGACCTTGGCTAAATAGACTTTAGCCACTTTTATTTTATTTCTAAATCAGTTTTAGAAAACCAATATAATGAAATCTGTCCAAGCTAATGTGTACGCCATCCGTTAGCTATGTCTCCCCTCTTTGGGCCTCACCCAAAGCCTACTGAAGTCAACAGAAGTCTTTCCACTGACTACAATGGGCTTTGGATCAGGCCTTTTGTCATTACTCCTGATACCAGGCAAAAGTAACATGGGGGTTGCACAGCAGCTCTTCATTAATGCAGGATTGGTTTCTGCTTAATTTCCTGATCATGTATTACCTTATTCACAACACTATGCCCCTCCCATATGTAGGTTCCATCTCAGAGCCAGTCTATATAAAGAACTCACCTCTGGATGGAAGGTTCTATAATCACATGAATTATTAATCTTGGAATACAAGTATCTCTGTTTCTGTGTTGTGGGAGGAGAGACCTTGATATGTTAGGTGTATTTGATTCCCATACCAGAAGATGTATTTTCGGTGAGCAGAGATACATTGTGCAGGTAGTTAAGCAAATGTTCTTATAAAAACACGTATATTAGTACAATACAGTCTCCATATTATACAGTTATTTAGATATTCAAAATTGTGACAGTTTGTCAATGTTGTGGGTTTTAAATAATTATATGGAATTCTTTTCTGGACAGGTTGCCTCATAACCTATCAAAACCAGGATTAGTAATAAGGAGCGAATGGCAGAGGCATCTAACATACACTTTTTCCACTGAGGATACCTCCCCCTCTCCTTTATCAACTTTTTGTCAGGAATAATGTTCTCTGTGATTCTTCAGAGCCATGAGTGAGGTTTCCTCAGATATTATACTGTGTATTGCTAAGATTATTGAGGTCAGATGTGTCAGGAGTACCTTTCAATATACAGTCACTGTTTTAAAGGCCAAATCTCTCAAAAATAGGTGATGGCTGTCAAACAGGGGCACTTCAATGACCAGCTGAAATTCAGGCCAGGTAGAAAGCCCTGATCACATAAATTATATTGTTCCCCATTCAATTGAACTACAGAATGGTGAAACTGTGAAACTGATATTTTATCACTGAACTCATTTGAAAAGTTGTTAATGGTAGCAGTACTGTAGTGGGAAGTGGGTGCAATATATATATTGTAACCCACATTGGCTTTCTCCATACCATGACTTCTTGGGATCTCTCTCTCTCTCTCTCACGTGCACTCATACACACACTAGTTAATCTCAACCTCTTGCAGCTTTGCCTCCTAACACCTCCAAAGATAAAAATTGCCATTCTTGTTTCAAAATCGGCCATCATCCCTCTCTGATGTTCTGCATTTTCAGGCATGTTACTTATTTTAGTCCCAACGTCACCTATTTTGCGTAGAAATATGGGGCAAGTGTAACTCATGCCTACTTGATGTGGTGCTCTGTCCCCCTCTAGTGGCACCTAGACCATCTAGAGATGGATGAGTCTACTATAGCTTTGTCCAAAAGCCCTGTGGCTTTTAGCTCATGCAGTAGAAACTCATACGCTAAGCTTCAGAGGTCCCTGGTTCAATCCCGCCTGCCGACGACCGGGGTCTGTTGGCATTACACAACCACTCTCTCTCACTAAACATATAGATACTGTTTATCACAGTGGGGGCCCTGATCTCAGTTGGGGCCTCCAGGCACTACTGTAACACAAATAAATAAATGATACTGCTAATAATATTATTAATAGTCATAATACATTTTCTCAGTGATAAGTCTGATATGAGCAACATCCCCCAAAAAGCTATCACTTATTTGCTGGCAGATAATAAACTCACCAGTTCTAGCTAATAACTTATCTGAAGATCCCTGCCAGTGAGTTAACTTCTCCATGAGCTTCTCAAAATAACTTTGTAAACAAGTCACCAAGGTTGATGGTGGAGCGATTATTGCACCTGCAAAGCTCAATTGGCAGTTTGCTGGCCTGAGCACAAGATTGCTATAATTGATGCCCGCTTGTCCATACAAGCCCTGGGAATCCAGTCCTTTGGCAGTCCAAGAATTCTGTAACCATATTAGGGTTAGGAACATGCATCTATCATGATCTCATATCTAACCTGAATTAATTACGACATTCAGCCCACTTTTGCCTGTAATCTAGAAAGGACTCCTCAAAGGGAGTAAGTGCAGATGCAGGCAGTAACAGCACTGTTACTTTACAGCACTGTATTGAAGAAAGAAATCGTTGCCATAGGAAATAACAATAGCTGCATACCTGTATTACAAAAGAATTAGGCACTAAAAGCACGTATGAGAAAAGGACTTTACAAACTACACCAAGCCTAGGAGTAGTATTTAACTTTAAATACTGAAAGGAATATTATTTAACTTTGCCTGTGAAATGTAAGGGGACTGTTGCCCCCCTTACTAACATTCAGTAGGAGTGTTTTAGTTGCTAGCTCCCAGTACTCAGAGGGGAAGGGTCGATGGGGAACCAGGACCCTGAGACTGACAGTCCCCAGGAACAATGGGGAGAGGCCAATGCTCCAGGTCAGCCTGAATGGCAGGGCGAGCAGGCTAATCAGGGAGTCAGGAGGCCAGGGAGGTCCCGTCCTCCGTGTGAGCTGGAATGGCCTGGGTCGGGCAGAGTGGGGCCGAGCTAAGGAGAAAGCAGGAGCCCAAGGTGAGCTGGGGACCAGAGCTGTGCCAGATCCAGAGGGACCAGAAAAGCAGCCCAGAGAGAGCAGATCCTGTCTTGGGAGCAGAGCTCCAACCCCAAAGCCAGAGGCACAGCCCAGAGAGACCAGACCCTGTCCTGGGAGCAGAACTGCAGCAACCAGAGCCAGAGGGGCCAGAAAAGCAGCCCAGGAAGCAGGTCAGTGCTGGGAGCAGAGTCACAGAAGCAGCCTGCAGAGCAGACCTGTCCTGGGAGCAGAGCTGTAGCAACCAGAGGCAGAGGGGCCAAAGAAGCAGCCCAGGGAGCTGGAGGCAGAGCAGCAGAGACAGAGTGGTGGAGCAGGGGCTAGAGCAGTCTGGAGCTGGGTGCAGTTAGCAGCTGGGGAGAGCGAGGGGGACCCTGGGCAGCGGGCCCAGCACAGGGAGACGCCTCAGCCAAGGGGCTCTGCAGGCCAGGCTTGGATCGTAACCCTGACAGGGCGGGGGCGACGCTGGGAAGAAGGGTCCTAGCACTTAGAGCCTGAGAGCGTGTGGCCACCACCAAAGCGAGTGTCCAACCCACAGCATCCCTGCAGCACAGCCAGGGCCTGAGAAGAAGGCCTGGGACTTACAAGGAACAGCCTGTGAACTGCCCTGACATTCCAGAGACACTGTTTGTGATGTTCCCTGCCACAGAGCAGGTTGATGTGTTTCCTTTAACCTTTCCCATTTTTCCTTATTCTTTTTTAAATTAATTGTTGATTAAATAACTTGCATTTGCTTTAAATTGTATGTAATGGTCAGTGGGTCAGAGAAGTGCCCAGTGCAGAGAGAGTACCCCGGAGTGGGGACACCCTAGCCCCTGTCCTAGGTGACCACAGCAGGGTTGGGGGTCAAGCCCCCCAGGAATCCTGGGCCCAGCCTTGTTGGAGTTACGAGGACTCTGCCAGACAGGAGAGTGGAAGGGGAGTCCTCAAGGGCAAGGAGGCCTCTGGGTAAAGGAAGTGGGAGCGAAGCCTCAGCTCCTTTCGCTAGCCCACTTCACCGGGGTAGTGCAGAAGTCAGGAAAGTTCCCCACAAGAGTGGGACTATTCCCCCGCTTGCATAAAGAAAAATAATTGTTTGGGTTAAGGAGATGATTGTTTTGAATGTATTATTATTTCACAAAGCCCAAATGTGTGCCTGCCATTTCAGGGTACAAATAAGAAGCCGCTGTCCTTGCCATAAGGGATTAAAATCACTTTTCAGAGATGTCTCAACAAAGGGGTAACAAAAAAGTAAGCTGGGGTTGGGGAGTGAGGTCAGCAGTCACTAGCAATAAGATGACATGTGCCTTGTGCACAGCATGGTGCAGCATGTTATTTTTTGGTATAAACAAAAACAAATGTTGATCACTAATTTTGTTTAGTGTAGGTCTTAAGGAAGGATCTGAATGACGAAAGGAGGGAGGCATAAATCATCTCCACACTGGACGTTAAATACTATTTAATCCTTCCCAAAACTCTGCACCAAAGAAGAAGGCCACCTTAAGTCAATACAGATGTCTTTATCCCTTCTGTATCCTGGCAACCTGAGAAGTCAGGCTAGGGACTGGCCATGACCCTGGGGACTGGCATAAACCCTGCTGACTACAAAGAAGTCCTTCAAGGAAAGGAGAGACTATCAGGGTCTGTCTCTCCAGGACCACCTCTTTACTACAGGACCAAATGAGACCAACAAGATGGACAAGAAGAAAAATCTGCGATGCTTGTGGTAATTATTTTTTTATGCAACAAAGTTTGACAGCTTCAGCTGAGAGGCTGATTAATGGTTAATTTGGCCAGCTGGATTACCTAGTGAAAGTATGTTGTTAATCCTGCAACCGTAATTAAATCATAATTTGGGAAGAGTTTGTTCACATTTGTCTGGTTCTAACCCATATCAGAGACCTGGATAGTTTAATAGCTAATCACCACTGCAGTACTTAGAACAGTGATCTGCATTGTGGGCTGAGAGTTTGTTTACTTATTGCACTTGATTGGCTATTTAGCATAAGGCATATAATTTTTCATCGCTCTGCTTAGATTATGCCAATACCTTTATTGCAGTTTGTGATGTGATGACTGACCAGCATTTACAGACATTCAAACTCCACCTCCTTGCCATGCTGGTAGCACAGTATGTTCCGTTACAAGTGTATCCATATGATACATAATAACTATAATTATTTCTCTGGATTGTACTGCAGAAGTCAGTAAATACTCTACGTTCATGAACACAAATTTCATCTGAATACAGAGTGAGCTAGTCTGTTATTTTGTGCTTAAAAGAACATGGCGGAGGGGACAGGAGATAAGCTAGCAGTCTCACGTGAGGTCTTTTCTAACTCTAATTATTCTGAAATATCTGATTCATCTCTCACATTTGAACTTGTAGCTCTACTATTGGAAAAGATTTTCTTGAGCCCTGATCCTACAAACACATAGGCATTTCAGTAACGTTACATGTGAGTGAAAATTAAGAGATGGAGGTTTTTACTGAGTGTTGGTCAATCCCGTAGTCCGTGCAAGAGGGTTTCTTTGAAGGGAGGTTGGAGTGCCAAAGTCAGACCTGAAAATTGAGCGGTGCTCACTGGATCTGGGAAGGGATGGGAGCAAAACCCCATGGGAGCTCTTTCCTGCCCTAGTGGTGATGACTACCTACTAGAATGAAGTCAAAGGTGAATCAGGCAAGAATCCACATTGGGATATTGGTTCTTCAAGTCACTCACAGTATGAGGTAGGCAGAATTTGAGAGTTGGTGCGGGGGATCAACAAGAAGCCTATTCAGGTACAAGTACCATCTTGGGAAGCTTGGTTCTTTACTAACCAATATTGTCTTAATACAAAGCAACTAGCACCTTGAACATTCAGATGTATATTGGGAGTGTGGGGGAAATTTCCTCAGGGTCAGGGGCGGCTCTACCAATTTTGCCGCCCCAAGCAGTCACCGCCAAATTGCCGCTGCCCCCAGAAGCGCCGCCCCATGCACCTGCTTGGAAAGCTGGTGCCTGGACTCGGCACTGCTCAGGGTTAATAAGGGGTTCGGCACGAAAAGATTTAGATAGGGCTTTGGAATTTGGAGATCTGAAGGTGAGATCCAACTCCTGACTCTCAAGAATGTCAAAAAAGCCCCAATTGTGAGATAATAAGAGAGTGGGGAGGCTGGGTTTGAAGGGATGGCCTCTATCCGAGTTAATGAGGGTTTCAGCTAGGAAGGAAGCAATTAGAAATCAGGCAGAGGAGAGAAGGGGCCTGCCATGGGAGAGGAAAGAAGGGGCCTGACCTTCTGACTTGGAAAGTGTCAACAAACCAATTAAGTGACATCAAGAAGCATCATAATACTACAAGACCATAGGGGTGGCTGAGATTTGTCCAGTCAAAGCAGTTCAGACTTGATTTGTGTAGGTGCCACTCTTTCTTCATGGGGAAGGGAGTTACCCCAGAGAAGGAAATTTCAGTTCATGGCAATGTCAAAAAATATGTATTGTTGAGATTCCCCTGCGAAATTCATTCAGGATTGCATTTGTTACATTTACAGCATATCTTGGGAGCAACAAATCAAACCTATGACAATCGTGGCATCCAGAAACTTACAAGGTTGGAGCCCTCTGTTAAGGAGGGTAATTCAGAGGTTTATGTGTTAAACCTCTTTTCATGTTTATTCCTTCCTTCAGGATCACATGAATGGCCACAGGAGCAGGTAGGGTGACCAGACAGCAAATGTGAAAAATCAGGACAGGCTTGGGGGGGGGGGGTGGTAATAGGAGCCTATATAAGAAAAAGACCCAAAAATCGGGACTGTCCCTATAAAAGCAGGACATCTGGTCACCCTAGGAGTGGGTAACTGGACATGTGGGCATAATGTGCATTTGGCCCACAGGTTCTGTGCTGGGTCTCAGCAGTGAGTCAGCTCTGAGTCAGCATGGATGGAGGGGCACGCTACAGGGAGCAAGGATACAGGTCAAGGAGGGCATGTTCTGGGACCAGTCGTTGCCCCTTGTACACTGTTTGGCAGCGGCATCTGGCACAGGCGCAGACACTGGGTGTGATTATTATTCGCCTCGGTGAAAATTATTTAGGAATGGGTTAAGGGGATTGACTTGATGACCAGAGCTGAGAGGGATTTGGGGCAGATACAAGATTTTTTCCTCAGGGAGTAATAATTATTTGATCCGAAATGGTGTAATGGAGGATAGGGTGGGGAACTGCGAAGCCTTCACAGGTTGATAAACCGAGGGGGTACATGAATAGGGAGGTGGCTATATTCACATGTGACCAAGGGGGATTGGTTAATTATTCATCTGGACATATCTTACTGGTTACCCAAGTTATTCAGGGAGGATGGGGTACACCTACCTGAGTGGGAAGCAGATATATTATGTCTGATATTAAGGAAGGAACTGCTGTGGGGAGGCAGCCAAGCTAAATTGCAGATGCTTCATTGTGGCAGATGTCCTGAGTAGGTACTTGTTCTGGAAGAGATATGCTTATTGGATAAAATGGATTGGAAAAGGATTTAAAGGAATGCATCTCTTCAGGGAGTTGAGGAAGTGAGATTCAGGGCTCTTGTGTCCGGCACAGCAGGGATCTCCCCCTCCTTTTCTAGCCCCCTAATCCTCATGCGTGGGGAGGAAAGCAGGGCTGGGACCAGGTTGGGGACTGTGTGGAAATGATTAAGGAAATAATGATGACCTGCACTGTACAATGTATTGCCAGGTACTCTCAGATATTTTAAGTGACTAAAGTTGTGGCCTAATTGAACCACGTCCATTGCCTCCTGTCTTTCTTCTGGCTTGGCCAGACTATGTTTGTTGACTATAAAGTTATCAGGGCATAGAGATTTTCTCTCACTTACTTCACACTTTGTGTCTCACTATATGTCTGTACAAAGTCTAGCATAAGGGGGCTTCATCCTGCCACAACTGCTGGTGCTACTGCAAAATAACTCAGAAAAAGTACTAGTAATAATCGAGAATATACATTTCAACTTCTCTCTCACTGGCAGTCAAAAGGCAGGAATAATCTGGCATAGACATCCAAAAATAAAATCTGTCATAGATTTTTTTCAAAAGATATAAAACCAGCAGCATTGACCATTTTTTGGCCAAAAAACCTCCCCCTGAAAATTGGGGCTTAACTGAAAACACTATCTTTGAAGGAAAATGACATTTTATGATTTCCCAGCAGGGAAAACTGAAATGAAAATTTTCATTTCAAACTGGATTTTCTTTTCATTTCAGTTTTTAATTCTCAGTTTTCAGATTTTTGAGTCATTTTTCGTCTCTCTTCTTTTCTGGCTTTGCCCCATCTTTCTTTTTTTAATAGAAAAGGAAAGGAGAAGAAGAAAAAGAAGGAAAAATGTATGGGAGGGAGAGAGTTTTTCATTCCCTTCCCCAGGGTGTGTGTGTGTGTTCAAATAACGGGAATAAGCCTGTTGTCGGAGAGGCATAGGCATAAAATCTACCTAATAGCGAAAAAAGAAGTTTCCGATAGCTGGGAAGTGGTCTTGGTAGATGGAAAAAGAGGATTAGTATTGGCAATCTAGAGAGAGAGCATTACTAGAAAAAAATTACAAAGGGAATGGCTGAGCAGAAAGCAGTAGGCCTAAGTTGTGTGTAACAGGTTGACTAGAGATGAAATCCAGTCTGATGCCAACCAGCTGCTTTGGATGTTTGCTCAAGCTATACCAACATGACTCTAACAATGAGTTTTCTGCTGGTCCACATTCAATCCCAATTCTTCAGTTCAGACTGGAGGTCTAAATCTTTAACCCAAAACAACCTTCACAGTTAAAAGAATGGTGAATTGAGCCTATGATACCCTCAAATGGGAAGGAAGGACACAGAGCCCACTTTTTTATAGCAAGGAATTTTGTTTCATTTCCAATCCTGAGCCCAAATAACAAACCACATCAGAGGTTTAAACTGTTTTCAGAGATAAAACTGAGTCCCACACATTCCTACCTGGGAAAAGAGACAGGCACTGAAAACATAAACAAGGGAAAATAAGAATGATTTTTGCCAGATAAACAAGGAGAAGGAAAGATCCAGGAAGCCGAGAAGGATGGACATTGAAGATTAAAAGTCAATCATATTAATACAGATCCACTCAGCCAGTAAAGTTGTATATTCAAATTTTTTTTAATTTGAAGACCAAGTCCTGATGTATTACTCACGGTTCACTCAGTCCATACACAAGCAAGCCCCCATGGACATCAAAAGTACTAAGTAAAATCTGAAAGCCAGATTCTGCCAACTTTAACTGACATTTCTCATGGGATAAGGTAGTATTTAATGGAGCTAAGGGGGAAGCAACTGTCATGGCAAGAACTGCAGCATTTGTCCCCGTACATGGTTATTTAATTCAATATAGCACTGATGTTGCTGAATTCTGAGAAATTTCTCCTTAGAAAAGAAATATTTTCACATGAAAAAATTCTATAAATTCCACAATGCTTCATAAAAACCTAAAACTTCTTCTGATTCTCTCATCCCTAATTTGGAGCTCAGCTTCTGTATTTAGCACAGTAGCATTTCCACTCAAAAGCTTTTGCAGCAGCAGTAAGTACCATTGGCCTAAGAACAGCCACAGAGACAGTGCAAGTCTGAGACATTCCTAAGCATTTTGACATTTGTGGTTAGTAGTGTCTACATGATGATTACCCATACTCTGTTCCAGTTATTCAACTGCAAACCCAGATTGAAACCCTGGTCACTATGTGGTCTGAGTTCTGAAAGAATAGAGCATTTTATACTACATGGCATGTTGTAAACAATGACTTGTTGCATACAAGAAACCATAAATATTATTTATCTTGATGTAGGCTTCAAAATGTCCAAAAGCCAGAGCTAATGAGGGTTCAATAATAGATTTGATAAGCCAAAGCCTGTTTTTCTGATTTATTCTAACAAGTAAAGCAATGGTCATTATGTTCTAATCTGTAAACACTTTATTTGATGGTTGAGATGGAAAGTACGTCGTCATTTGTCCTGTCAAAGGCCTTGGAGTGGTCTGAAGTCTACTGGAGCTACCTCTGATGCTATTTAGCATGTTTTCCCTCATTTCTAACACACTTTATAAAAAGCAGAAAAGTCATAAATATCACAATAAGAATTCAATAGGTTTTTTTTTCCAAACAAAAATCAATGAAGCATTTTCCTTTGAACTCACAGTGAAAAATCGTAACTTGAAACATACAAAACCAATGTGATCCTCACACTTTCATCTTGCTTGTGGACACAAGTTCTCACTCATGACTCACTGGCACCAAGGAAGGTGAGTTTGTAGAACATACAATTCTATTCTATATAGGTTCTTATACTGCACTCATCACAGTAGTATCTGAGCACCTTCCAGTGGTGCATTAAGCAACATGACTAACCTCTGTCATATATTTGTTTTCTCATCCTCTCCCCAGGAGAGAACTGGCCTAACCAAAACTTAACACTCCTGGATAACCTTTGTTATGTCAAGACCTGAAAAAAGTGGATAGCTTCCATCTGCCTATCTAGCTTCCTATATGGCTCTAATCACAACAGTATCTGACCAATTCACAACTTTAAGAGATTTGTATCTTCACAACCCAGTGAGAGAGGAAATTATTGTCCCTAGTTTACAGATGGGGAACTGAGGTACATAGTAGATTAAGGAATTTGCCCATGTCACACAGGCAGTCTGTGGCTGAGTCAAGAATTGAACCCAGGTCTCCTGAATCCCATTCCAGTGCCTTATGCACAAGATCATCCTCCCTATCCTTTTTGCTATTTATTATGTGCTTAATGTCAACAATATGCTCACTGTTATGCAAAACGCCAGCCAGTTTCTGCCCCCAAGAGTTTACAGCCTAAACAGACAGACTAAACAGACTGACATGGAGACGGCAGCACATACGGGGAAATTCAGATGAGGGACTGATTTTAAATTTTCTTTTCCTTTTTCCCTTTGGCTATTATGACCTCTCAGTTTGTGGACATTGCAGAAGTGGGTTTATAGTAGGAATTTGAATAGGGCGAAGGTGGCGGCTTTGCAAATAAAGAATGGAAGGTCATTCCAGGCCTATGAAAAAACATAGAAAAAAGGCAGAGATGGGAGCTGGAGAAGGAAATGAACAGGGCATCAAGACAGGCATCGCTGGCAGAGCAGAGGGGTTATGGGGTGGGGGAATGAGAGGGCCTTTAGACTGAGGCCGGGTCTATGCTAGAAAATTAATTTGGCTTAACTACGTCGCACGGGTGTGAAAAATCCACACCCCTGAATGGCGTAGTTAAACCAACCTAATCCCCAGGGTAGACAGCACTAGGTTGATGGAAAAATTCTTCCATCTACCTAGCTATCGCCTTTCAGGTAGGACTACCTATGCTGATGGGAGAACCCCTCCCATTAGGGTAGGTATTTTCTACACTGAAGCAATACAGCTGGGCCACTGTAGACTTTGAAACATAGGCATACCCTGAGTATTAGTACAAAGCAAGTAGTACACTCCCAATAAGTACTGTGGCCGGCAGGCGGAGTTGTAGGAAAGAGGTCGTTATTAAATTATTATATGGAATGCAGTATCTGCAGGGAGTCGAGTATGGGAAGAGTAGTGGGGAACATGGCTTCCTCCTGCGGAAAAGGACCTAGGGGTGACAGTGGACGAGAAGCTGGATATGAGTCAGCAGTGTGCCCTTGTTGCCAAGAAGGCCAATGGCATTTTGGGATGTATAAGTAGGGGCATAGCGAGCAGATCGAGGGACGTGATCGTTCCCCTCTATTCGACATTGGTGAGGCCTCATCTGGAGTACTGTGTCCAGTTTTGGGCTCCACACTACAGGAAGGATGTGGATAAATTGGAGAGAGTCCAGCGAAGGGCAACAAAAATGATTAGGGGTCTAGAACACATGACTTATGAGGAGAGGCTGAGGGAGCCGGGATTGTTCAGTCTGCAGAAGAGAAGAATGAGGGGGGATTTGTTAGCTGCTTTCAACTACCTGAAAGGGGGTTCCAAAGAGGATGGCTCTAGACTGTTCTCAATGGTAGCAGATGACAGAACGAGGAGTAATGGTCTCAAGTTGCAGTGGGGGAGGTTTAGATTGGATATTAGGAAAAACTTTTTCACTATGAGGGTGGTGAAACACTGGAATGCGTTACCTAGGGAGGTGGTAGAATCTCCTTCCTTAGAGGTTTTTAAGGTCAGGCTTGACAAAGCCCTGGCTGGGATGATTTAACTGGGAATTGGTCCTGCTTCGAGCAGGGGGTTGGACTAGATGACCTTCTGGGGTCCCTTCCAACCCTGATATTCTATGATTCTATGATTCTATGATTCCTACCTCTGCTAAAACACAGATCTCTGTGTCCAAGTCCTCCTCCTTGGTCGGTGAAAGGGAGGAGGAAAACCTGCAGTGTTTATGGAGCTCCCAGCCCTTCTGGCAGCAGCAGCACCTGATGAGAAACACAGATATCCAATCCCCTCTCGATCTCCTCTTGTCTTCTAAAGGAACACCGGCCTCTTCCCCGCTGAGTGCCTGTCCCTTCCGAGGAGAGAGGGAAAGGAGAAGATCTCTCCCTTTGAGGGGGAAGCCTGATAATACACAGTATCTAGATTTTAGGCATAAAATCTATGGATGAAAGCCCAACTCCATTGAAGTAAATGGTAATGCTCCTCATGGCTTCCGGGGGGCAGGATTTCATCCTGTCTTTGACATGTTCATCTTCAAAAATGCAGGAAACTGTATCGAGTCATTTTTCAATATTCTGTGTAAAAATCCACAGAGCTCCCATTTCAGCCTCATCATGTTTGTCCAATCTAAATGACAGCATCATAGCAATGGGTGAGGAGCATCAGGGAAGTATCCCTGCACACAGCATAACCAGCCAAACAAAAGCATAAAGGCCTGTTTGGGGATGGGAACTCTTTCTGGTGTCCTCAGTTCTGTTCCCTGGCTTTGTATGAGAACGTCCCATGTCCTCAGCAATAAGAAAGGGAAAAATGTAGGAACCTATAACAGGCGCTTACCTGCTGGAAGAGAGAGCGTGAGATGCAGCTACGAAACGCAAAATGGTTACTTTGAGGCTGCAGCCACTTAGCTCTGCCAAGTTTAAAGGGCCAGACCAATAAAGGTAGGCTGGGGGGAGGGGGGAAGTATCCTATGAAAAAAAGGACTCCTGGGCAAAGGGGCTGTTTGGTATTGTGCCTCTCATTACAAGATATTTCCAGGTTAAAAGAGGCAAATCAGGGTGTGCCTACACCCCAGCAATCCCCGGCTGCTAGAACAGCTCCCTCAGACCATACATTGCTCCTTGAGACTATAGGGGACAACTTAGAGCAGCCTTCAAGCTGTTCTAGGTTGTGCTGGGAGCCAATATGTCCCATGGCCAGCTCCAGGATCCAAAAAAACCCAAAAGGTGGCATAAAGCCACATTTGCCTTCTCCCCCTATACACGTGTGTTATTATTATTTATTTGTATTACTATAGCACCTAAGAACCTTAGTCATGAACTAGGACCCCACTGTGTTAGCCTTGGCACAATTAGCCTTGGCACAATTCAATTTTTATATAATTTTGACAGATAATATCAATGTTTATTTTTAAGCATTTTAAAGAATTTTTATTGATTTAAATTTTACGGTGCTGTGAAATTATGGGTTTTAAGTATTTTTTAATCATCTTTATTGATTTAAGTTTTCACAACTGCAGGATTTATGGGTGGGTCAGATAATTATTTAACTACAGTAGATGTTGTGACTGAAAAAGTTAAAGCTTTATAACTGTTAAAACACCCATTGCCAACATCACATGCCAAAATATACAAAGTAAATGTCCTTAACTCACACTCTGATAAGTTCTCACATAGCATTTTTCTTACTTTGCCTATCTGTACATTTCTGTTATTACTGAAAGAAATGCATTTCTCTGGTTCATGTGCATACAGTAAAATCAAAGTTTACTGACATTTACTGATAAAAATCTAATTTTTCCAAGCCTACTTATAATGCAAGCATGTGTTGGAGCACAGTTCATCCAGAGCAAAAAATCTGAGACAATGATATTGAAACCATTCTAAAAAAAGATCTTATTCTACATAGCATCTCCGATATCACTGTGTTGGGGGAAGGATAGCTCAGTGGTTTGAGCATTGCCCTGCTAAACCCAGGGTTGTGAGCTCAATCTTTGAGGGGTCCATTTAGGGATCTGGGGCAAAAATTGGGGATTGGTCCTTCTTTGAGCAGGTGGTTGGACTAGATGACCTCCTGAGGTCCCTTCCAACCCTAATATTCTATGAACTATTGTTAAATGCTGACTTTTGAATGGTGACCATTGTTTTCAGTGCTTTCTCTTCAAAGCACTTTATAAGATTGCGTTTACCCTGTGGCTTCAAAAACAGTGCAAATTTCTTTGTTCTTCAGAGAGTTCAAATGCTATCTGTTCAGTCACTAAATAGCTAATAAAATTAGCAGTCTATATGAATGGGACAACTGACTCCTATTGTACTCATTTTCAGACAGCATCAGTTATGATGGTTCAGCTATATACATTTTAAAAGGGACACTGTTCATAAAGTTTGTTTTTGTTTTTACAGTGATGTAAGAATTTATCCTTGAAGAGAATAAAGTTTGTTCTATACGTTTAGCAGTTTAAATTAAAGTCTAATTGCCATTTGCCCACGTTTCACATTTTGCAGAGTCATTGTAGTTTCATATTATTTATGTTAGTTTCATACTATTCATATTATTTCTTTATAAAGCATGGTGTTCAAGTAACAGACGGACTCTTGTAACACCAGTTTATAGCATGGTCTTACTTTGTGACAAACCCTACTTTCCCTTTTTCCTCTTCCTTTCCACATAATGTGTCCCATTTCAGACCCACCGTTAGTTGCATTTCTTGTTATCCCCTTGGTTTAAAACAAAAGTCTTCATTTTCATCTTACACACAAGTTCGTGATGTCCTCCCCAGTGTAATTATACCTCTGAGCGGGTCAACAGCAGCAAGGAATGATCCAGGACCTCTGGGTCTAAAAGCACAAAGCCTCTTGCAGCTTGAGCTAAAAGGATCACTTTCATTAGTTCAGAGGCAGTAGCAGCCTCATAAACCTCTTTATGTGATCTAGCCACTAGAGTAGGACAAAGAGGCACACTGTTAGCTTGTTACAGCAGTATTCAGCACATTTATCACTGTAAAGGAGAATATGATGGTGGTACCCGTCCCAGTTACAGGACTAGCTGTCCCCTTCCTGCTCTCTCTGAGTGCACCCCCACAGGTGTTAAGCCTTGGGCCTTTCCTGGGGTAGAATTCTCTAATTCTCCCCCTCTTAGACCAGGCCCAGGGCTACAGTACCCTGCATATCAACTGGGCTTACCCAGCAGGTCCAACTGAGTTCTGGCACCTGGAGTTCTTTCCTTCTGGGGGTCTGTGACCAATGATGTATAGTGATCAGACAGCCTTCTTAACTCAAAGTGTGGTTTATTTTAACAACAGGAATGAAGCATTTAGAGGGGGGGAAGGATTTTCCAACAGTCTAAACGTAGCTCTCTCTCACTTCAAGTCTTACCATTCACTGATGTTAAGCTAGGCAGGCCTAACTTCTTTTGACCTCCATCCCCGGGGGTGCTGTGTCTCAGTCTAGTTTCTTCAAACAATTCCCCCCTCTCCCAAGTGTTCCTTCTTAATCTAACCACAGTTCTTCTGATCTCTGGTGTGCCTGGGCCTTTTCCTGTCCTGGCATTGTTTCTTAACAACCCTCATGGTTTTTTGGAAACGTTTCTTATCTTAAGCAATTCTTTTTCTTTTCTGCTTATTTTTCCTTACAGCCCCCTCTTAAACTAAACTAATATATTCATACAGGAAAGATCCCTGTTACAGCGTAGCTGGCCTATTAAATGACGCTGGGCTCAGCTCTCCTGTCCACATGCTCCCAGGTGGGCCAATTGAGAGGGCAGGGCGGGGCAGCAGCTAGGAGCTATAAAGAGTCAGTCAGAAGAACAAAGAGAAGAGTTGCCAGAGACAGAAGGTAATTGCTGGGAGAAGGTTGAAGGCAGGAGAACAGCCAGAGGGGTTTGCTGGCGGCTGTCCCCAAACTAGAGTTTAAGGCAGGAGCCGGAGGTGCAGTAGCAGAAGGGGATGCCTTCTGCCTTTATGCCAGAGCCAAGAGCCACAGGGGGCTGAAGGAAGAGGGAGCAGTGAAGGGCTTATCTGCTGATAATCTCCTTGCCATAGAGTTGGACAATGAAGAACAGTGAGAAGGCTGGTGGAGTGAGATGCTCCCCTGGCAAGGATGCTTCCAGCAGAGAGGCTGTGGGAGTTGCCACTGGGAGGAGTGGGGTTGTGCCCCAGAAGAAAGGGCTGGGGCCTCTATCCTGACAGAGGAGGACTGACAAACAGTCCAGGTTGGTGGAAGACATTGGAGTGTGGCATGTGTTATGTCAATGGCCAAGAGGATATGTGACTTGGTGTTTTTTTTAAGGACTACTGGCACTGGGGTGACATGGAGAAGGTTATGGGACTCTTGCGCTGTGTTTTGTTAATAAACTATGTTAATGGACTAGAGGACATGCTTGCATGAAGTTTCTGGGGATGCAAGAGGGAAACTGAGATGAGGGGCCACTTGCAGGGCTGCCATGAAGGCGTGCCTGGGAGGAGCCCATGCGTTTAGAATCCCACTAACCAAGTCAACGTGACAGTATTTAAAAATTATTACAAAGCAGCTCCAATCCCATCACAGTATCATTTCTACCTCACGTCTGACATTCTCAGGCTGTTGGAGATTTAGAAACTGAAATGGGACGTTTCTGCAGTGGGGTTGGACACAAGGCCTGGCAAGAGCCACTTCATTGTTGCCTCATGCTCTTGCCCATACACTGCTGAAGGAGGCAGAAACATGTAGTACAGTAAAGGAAACAAGCTTAGTTTCTCCAAATTTGTGCTCTTTCAAGTATAAAAATCTGAGCTCATTTGAAATCAGAAGTTGGAAGTTCAACTTTTTTACTAAAATTTTTTACCAAAACTAGAGTTGGACAATGAAGAACAGTGAGAAGGCTGGTGGAGTGAGATGCTCCCCTGGCAAGGATGCTTCCAGCAGAGAGGCTGTGGGAGTTGCCACTGGGAGGAGTGGGGTTGTGCCCCAGAAGAAAGGGCTGGGGCCTCTATCCTGACAGAGGAGGACTGACAAACAGTCCAGGTTGGTGGAAGACATTGGAGTGTGGCATGTGTTATGTCAATGGCCAAGAGGATATGTGACTTGGTGTTTTTTTTAAGGACTACTGGCACTGGGGTGACATGGAGAAGGTTATGGGACTCTTGCGCTGTGTTTTGTTAATAAACTATGTTAATGGACTAGAGGACATGCTTGCATGAAGTTTCTGGGGATGCAAGAGGGAAACTGAGATGAGGGGCCACTTGCAGGGCTGCCATGAAGGCGTGCCTGGGAGGAGCCCATGCGTTTAGAATCCCACTAACCAAGTCAACGTGACAGTATTTAAAAATTATTACAAAGCAGCTCCAATCCCATCACAGTATCATTTCTACCTCACGTCTGACATTCTCAGGCTGTTGGAGATTTAGAAAATGAAATGGGACGTTTCTGCAGTGGGGTTGGACACAAGGCCTGGCAAGAGCCACTTCATCGTTGCCTCATGCTCTTGCCCATACACTGCTGAAGGAGGCAGAAACATGTAGTACAGTAAAGGAAACAAGCTTAGTTTCTCCAAATTTGTGCTCTTTCAAGTATAAAAATCTGAGCTCATTTGAAATCAGAAGTTGGAAGTTCAACTTTTTTACTAAAATGACTAAACTGTGACTCTGAACATACTTGGTAACATATTCCAGAGTGCCTAAGTGACTTGCTCCTTCCCTGATCTCTCCCGGTTCTGAGGAAAGGCTGCTTCTTATGCACTTCCTCCTCAGAATGTTTTTCTGTCAAACCAACTGTTTCCATGCACCTTGGAAACTACAATTCCCAGAATTCTCTGGTTCAGGACTGAACGGGGTTTCAAGGCTGCTTTAAAGGAGCAGTACATCCTGTAAGAGCCTCAAAGTATTATGTAAAAATAGTGGGACATAGAGTCTTTCACATCTAAGTGACTAGTTTGAATCCAATTAGGGTAAGAAGTGATCAAAGAAGTACCATTTGATAGCTGATCTGTGGCCTATGTAACTTGGGGGTGGTGGAAGGAATGTTGCAGTGTAGTTCCTAGAAGAGAGATGTCCACATAACAATATTGCTGCTGTCACTGGCGCTCTTGTTGGCCAATGTCTGAGAGGACAGTATATGCAGAAGTACCTTTATACTCTTTCCAGACATGATCCCTCTTGATGAGGTTCAAGACACATTAGAATTGGAATATGGGGAAGCTTGCCCTGCAGCTGTCCACGCTTTACCTGTTATACAGAGAAACAAACTACTTCAGTCTCTATTGCTGTCAGGATAGCATATTTCACAACAAAAATTAAAATATTAGGAGGATTTCAGTCCAAGGAGAGTATTGGACTTGTCCCATTCCATATCAGAATATTCTACCAGTCATTGTCTCTATTTCTCTCCATATTGCTACTGTTTCTGTTTGATCCTCATCTTTCTCCACTGAGTGAATCTGAGGTAGAAAGATGTGATCTACATCCAGCGTATGAGGGAAAATAACACAAACGCAAAAAACCTGAATCTTTTTGCAGTCTCTCTCTGTCCATTATCTTTTGAAGCATTGGGATGCTCATATGTATGAATATGGCCTGAGAGTGAGAAGACCTGGTTCTATCTGTAGCTCCGTCACAGCTTCACTGTGTAGACCTCTGTGTGACTTAGCCCTGGTCTACACTACGGGGTTAGGTCGAATTTAGCCGTGGTAGGTCGATTTTAAAATGAATGTGTCTACATAGCCAACCCCGTTCCGTCGACCTAAAGGGCTCTTAAAATCTACTTCTGTACTCCTCCCCAGCGAGGGGAGTAGGGCTAAAATCGACCTTGCTGGGTCGAATTTGGGGTAGTGCAGACGCAATTCCATGGTATTGGTCTCCGGGAGCTATCCCAGAGTGCTCCAATGTGATCGCTCTGGACAGCACTTTGAACTCCAATGCACTAGCCAGGTACGCAGGAAAAGCCCCGAGAAATTTTGAATTTCATTTCCTGTTTGGTCAGCGTGGCGAGCTCAGCAGCACAGGTGACCATGCAGAATCGCAAATGAGCTCCAGCATGGACCAAAAGGGAGACACTGGATCTGATTGCTGTATGGGGAGAAGAATTTGTGCAGGCCAAACTCCGATCAAAAAGAAGAAATGCTCATATATATGCCAAAATTGCACAGGGCATGGTGGAGAGAGGCTAGAACAGGGACACACAGCAGTGCCATGTGAAAGTCAAGGAACTCAAGCAAGCCTACCAAAAGACAAAGGAGGCAAACGGTCGCTCCAGGTCAGAGCCCCATACATGCTGCTTCTATGATCAGCTGCATGGCATTCTAGGGGGGGGACCCTACCACTACCCCACCACTGTCTGTGAACATCTGCAAGGAGGGAGTCTCATGCAACACAGAGGAGGATTTTGTGGATGAGGAAGGAGGAGGAGGAGAACGCGCAGCATGCAAGCGGTGAATCCGTTCTCCCCGGCAGCCAGGACCTTTTCATCACTCTGGAGCCAATACCCTCCCAAGGCGGGATCCCTGACCCTGAAGCCGGAGAAGGCAGCTCTGGTGAGTGCACATTTGTAACTACAGTACACCGTTTAAAAGCAATAGTGTTTAATGTTTGATTTTCCCTGAAGAATTTGGATGCATTCACAGCTAGTACAGCTACTGGAAAAGTCTGTTAACGTGTCTGGGATGGAGCAGGAATCCTCCAGGGACATCTCCATGAAGCTCTCCTGGAGGTACTCTGAAAGCCTTTGCAGAAGGTTTCTGGGGAGGGCTGCCTTATTTCGTCCTCCATGGTAGGACACTTTACCACGCCAAGCCAGTAGCAAGTAGTCTGGAATCACTGCAGCACAAAGCATGGCAGCAAATGGTCCTGGGTTTTGGTCGCATTCAAGCAACATTTGGTCTTTATCTTTCTGTGTTAGCCTCAGGAGAGTGATATCATTCATGGTCACCTGGTTGAAATAGGGGATTTTTTTGTAAGGGAATAGTAAAAGGACCCCGTTCATGCTGGGTTGTTTGCGCTTGGCTAAAAGGGATCATCCCTTACTACTGTCCAGGCTGCCTGTGTACGGCGTCATGAGCCATGGGAGCAAGGGGTAGGCTGGATCCCCAAGGATAACTATTAGCATACCCAATGGTAATTTTCTGGTCTGGGAAGTAAGTCCCTTCTTGCAACTGCTCGAACAGCCCAGAGTTCCTAAAGATGCGAGCGTCATACACCTTTCCCAGCCATCCCACGTTGAAGTCGGTGAAACGTCCCTTGGGATCCACCAGTGCTTGCAGCACCATTGAGAAGTACCCTTTGCAGTTTACGTACTGGTTGCAAGGTAGTCTGGTGCCAAGATAGGGATATGTGTTCCGTCTCTTGCCCCACCACAGTTAGGGAACCCCATTGCAGCAAAGCCATCCAGTATGACCTGCACATTTCCCAGGGTCACTACCCTTGATAGCAGAACGTCAGTGATTGCATTGGATACTTGGATCACAGCAGCCCCCACAGTAGACTTGTCCATTCCAAATTGATTCCCGACTGACTGGTAGCAGTCAGGCATAGCAAGCTTCCACAGGGCTATCGCCACTCGCTTCTCAACTGTCAGGGCAGCTCACATCTTGGTATTCCTGCGCTTCAGGGCGGGAGAAAGCAACTCCCAAAGTTCAAGGAAAGTGGCCTTATGCATGCAAAAGTTTTGCAGCCACTGTGAATCATCCCATACCCACAACACTATGCAGGCTCACCAGTCTATGCTTGTTTCCTGGGCCCAGAATCGGCATTCCACTGTATCAACCAGCCCCACTGCCGCCATGATGTCCCAATTGCCACAGCCCGTGCTTTCAGGAACATCTGTGTCCATGTCCTCATCACAATCATCCTCGTACTGGCGTCTCTTAGCCTGGTTCTGCACATACTCCAGGATAATGAGTGAGGTGTTTACAATGCTCACAACAGCAGCGGTGAGCTGAGCGGGCTTCATGCTTGCCAGGTATGGAGTCTGCATGGGTAACCCAAGAAAAAAGGGGCGAAGAAAAAGTCTGCAGTTGCTTTCACGGAGGGAGGGATGACTGACGACATGTACCCAAAACCACCCTCAATGTTTTTGCCCCATCAGGCATTGGGAGCTTAACTCATAATTCCAATGGGCAGCGGAGACTGCGGGAACTGTGGGATAGCTACCCACAGTGCAGCACTCCGTAAGTTGATGCTAGCCACGGTATTGAGGACACACTCAGCTGACTTAATGCTTTTAGTGGGGACATACACAATCGACTGTATAAAATCGATTTCTAAAAATCGACTTCTATAAAACCGACCTACTTTCGTAGTGTAGATATACCCTTAGTTTTTCTGTTTGTAAAATGGAAATAAATGGTATTAGCCTTTGGAAAGCATTTTGAAATCCTCAGAAGAAAAATGTTCAACTGTTATTTCTCATTTTCCCCTGTGTAACACTCCCCTTCAGTTTATTTCTTCCTGGAGAAGGGGTGTTCTAAGAAATCAGACAATAAATTCCTCCGGCTATGTTCTTCTCATGCCATCATTATAATCACTGCTTTACCTGAACATCGTTACAAACACAGAGAAAACAATTATTTTTCTTACAAAGTAGTTTTGTTTTATAAAAGTAATTGGAGTTAATTTGTTTGAATGCAGAAGCTGAGTGAATATTGCTCTCATGTGTAGTGCCACATAACAGGTCACTTAATAAACATTACAGAACATACCCTTTATATTCCTCACATTAGAGGCCTAGACTTCAGTAGGCTTTGGATTACGCCATGTTTGTCTCCCCAAGAAAACAGCAGCTCATCTGTATGGCATTTTCACTACACGTACAAAATATCATCTTCAACAAACCCTCTAGTTCAGTTCTCCAAATACTCCACTCCATAGAGAGCAACCACCACTGCTCACACAAAGCTCAACACATCAACATCTACCTCAGTACGTAGGTCTGCAACAACTCCTGGTTAAGAGCTGCTGTAAAAAACAGCCATAGGAAACAATTTGCAGTGCACAATAAGTTTTTTTGATCCTACAAAACCATCCTACGTGTTTTTGAATACCATAAACTTGCACCTTGTCTATTAACTATTTGCCTATACACACATATAGTGCACTCCTGTAACACTCTGCACACACTTCTTTCAACTCCCCCACACCCCAAATCCTCTGAGAAGCCTCTCTCTCGGGCTCACCACCAGATGGACGGAAGGAAAGGCAACTGCCTCTGCTTCTCCTAAAGTTCTGCTTTACTTCAAGAGCCTGGCATGGCATGGAAGAGCATATAAAGAAGTACCTATAGCACAGTCAAAGTCATCTTGATCAAGGCAGTATCCCTGCCAGTTAGCTGCTTTGTATCCATGCATTAAAACACACTGGCCAAAATTTTGAAACCTGGTACCTCATTTAGCCACGTGAATAAAATTGTTCTTTTTCAGGGGTGCTGAATGTCCCTTAAGAATGGAATCAGGCAACCCTTATGCCTATGCAGCTAAAGGCCCAGATATGTATCTACAGAGTGTGTTTTTCCTGAGGAGGCATCTGGTCCTGAAATTGTCGTTGTTGAGGAGGATGCTGTGCTGATCATTCTGGAACAGCCATCGCTGCTACATGCTTCAGTAAGGCTGGCTAGGTCTCCTTGAACTCCTGGATGGCACTATTGTTTTGTTTGAACTTATCTCTGATCCTGAAGAACTCCCAATCTGATGCAAAAACTGCAGAGTGGCCAGTGGAAAATTGTTTTCATGTAGTTTTCCAATTGTGAAAAAGGGTGGGCCTTGAGAGGCCAATGATTTATGCCAAACTGACAAAGGCATTAAGGACAAACCACAATCTGCTGTACACAGTAGGACTTCTGCATGCCAATTTTTCAAAGAATGCAGCTTCTTTTCTGTAAAAAGAAAACATGGAATACTATTTGGTGACCACATAGACAACGCGTAATATCACACAGGATCATCTCTCATGAAAATTGGTGATCAGACCAGACAGGCATTTTGAGACTCTTTGGGTATGTCTGCATTGCAATTAAAAACCTGCAGCTGGTCCAAGTCAGCTGACTCGGGCTCACAGAGGTCGGACTATGGGGCTGTTTAATTGCAGTGTCCATGTTCAAGCTTGGGCTTGGGCCCAGGCTCTAGGACCCTGTGAGATGGGAGGGTCCTACAGCAGAGGAAGAAGAAGAAGAAGAAGAGGAAGAGGAAGAAGAAGAAGAAGAAGAAGAACTCTGTATGGCTCAAAAGCTTGTCCCTCTCACCAACAGAAGTTGGTCCAATAAAAGATATGACCTCACCCATCTTGTCTCTCTAATACCGTGGGACCAAAATGGCTACGACTACACTGCATAACAGCAGGGTAGACATACCCTTTATGTTCTGCTTTGCATTTTGTGCATCCATTTGCATTAGTGCAAAGTGGATGTTAAATGCCATCAGCAGTGGAAGAAGAGAAGGCAGGGAGGATTATTATTAATGTAGCGGTTTAGGTTACTTTGGGCTGGACTGTAAGACTACACTACAGTGTAAATCTGGGCTCAGACTTCCACTCAGGCCCTAATCCCTCTTCCATCTACACACTAATCTCTCTGACTCAGGCTCAGAAGTCCTGGAACCTCCTGGAAGTGAAGAGTCTAAGCCCAAGTCCAGCCAGGACCCAGGGTTCAAGCCCTATCATGCTGCAGTGTGGACACAGCCAAGTGGACTCGGGCCCTGAGAGTCTGTCAACACTATCCCACAATCCCTTGGGCCAGTGTTCTTTGTCCTCTCTATCCCACAAGTTGCCAATCAACTCCTAGGAAACAGAGGAAACCCTCTTCGTTCAAATACAGCTCAGCGTTTAATCCTTCCATTTTATTCTGACCATTGAGCTGCAAACACAATGAATCTTCTCCTGTATTTGCAATGGCCACTGACCAGAAGTCCTTTGCTAAGCATGCTGCTTCCTGGTCACAGGAGCACAGCAAGACTTTGGTAAATCTCTGGTGTGAGGCGAACAAAGCACTCAATTTTAGTAAGAGTACCAGGATTGAGTATACCACATAGCAAAGAAGCAGGCAACATGGAAATGTACAAGACCAGTGAAGGGAGTGGATCAAATGGCTCAAGACTGACTACTGCAAAGTCAGGGACCAGAACCGCACCTCTGGGAACTCGGCGTCATCATGCCTGTTTTATAAAGGACTTTGACCAGGTGCTGAGCACTGCGCCTAACATGGAGCAAACAGTGGTGCACAATGACCTGGTCAGCCAGGATGGCAACCTGCTGCCCCCAGAAACGAGCATGGGAACAGATGAGAGCCAGCAGCAGCAGGTGTCAGATGATGCCACTAATGTGACTCTGCTAATGAACCCGATCTCAGAGGAGTCTTTACCACTGGAGCAGCTGCAGCACACCCTGGGGCTGTAGTTGGAGGAGCTTTTTGATGTGCCTTCCCCACTCCTGGAGGAGCAGCCCACCACAAAACCAGCAGTAGAAACAGAAGAGGCAGAAGTCACTCCAGTCAGAGGTATGTAAGTTTCTGGCTCCATTTTTGTGTTTATTAATATGGCTATGGGAGGGATTTCTGTTTTATGAACCAATGCAAACTTATTACAAGCCCTGAGTAGCAACATGTATCCGCTAATGGTGAATTTGCATGCCAGCACTTTGGTGCCCCTCCTCCCCCCCGCTAACCCTCCACACACCATGTGGAATTCAAAATGGAGACCGAGAAGCACAAACAGTAAAGCAAGTCTCTAAAAGTGAAGTTTTACTAGAAAAGCGCAAAGTTTTGCTAGGACATGCCAGTTTGTTACAAAAAAGTACTTTTTGTTGCCTTCCCTGTAAACATGCAGCTCTGTACCCACTCAACATGTAACAAGCCTCCTGCGAACAGTGAACCATAGGGTGGGGGGAGGTTGAAATGTATTCCATTTACACCTGTACTCCATTTCAGTTAAATGTGGTCCATGGGTGATTAAATAATTTTTCCTAAATACATTTGGGAGCTTGAATGCAGTCCAGAAATGTGCCAGAGAAGAAGAAAGGAGATGCCAGTGGAACTGTGCATCTTCCTACAGTCATAACAGGTAGTTTTGGAAGCCGTGGGGAGGCAGCAACCCATGTGGACGCTAACACTGCATCCCATTGATTCCCTCATGAATGTTGACCCAATTCCAGGATGCTGATAGCTGCAAACTCTTCCCACAGCAGGAACTCAAGATAGGTAGTCACATTTTGGGGAAGAGCATGTTTTTCAGGGCCACCTCAGTAGCTGACCAGCCCACTCCACTTGTAAATGTATTGTTCACTCACCATATGTTTGAATACTTTGGTGACATACACTTCTGGCTTCCCACTGTCAGCTTGGAATAAAACCTCTCTTTGCCACTCAGAAACCACGAGGGCTGTTATGTCCTCCAAAACGTGGAATTCCTGAAATGATAGTGGAGGCTTCTGTAGAACACCACAGTGACTGCCCTCCCCCAAAGCAGTCTGCAATTTTTAGAAAAAAGTGGTTCTGATTTTTAACTGAAAATTCTCCGTGCACGTCCTTCACTGCAATTAACCTGGCTGTGTCCAAGGACATTCTGCGGTCTGAAGTGTCCCTCTAACAATACTGTGAAGTACAGTTTTACACAACATTTTATGTTCTTCCAATTCCAGCAGGAATTTTTCTGTGCTCTTGCATTGAGACACTCGAGACCATTAGCTTCTATGTCCTGTCTGCTTCCAGGCCCTTTGATTGCTACAGACCACAGTACCTCAACAACTTGCCCACACTCCGGTAGATGTCATGGGGTCACTGTACCGTCATGGACTGGTCCAAGAGAAAGTGTTTCTGTGATGAACTAATAGGTGACATTCTGGACAGGGCCGACACGTGGGTCCAATAAGGAGTGAGGGACTTACAGCAAGTGCAAAGCCAAGACGAGAGGCTGGCTGCACATCTTGAGGACAGGGTTTCAGTGTGAAAGCAGACATCAGCCAGTTTCAGCTTACCATGTCTGTGCCCTCCTCCCCTCCATCATTAGCTCCATCAGATGCCTTTGGTGGATCAGAAAACAGTGCTGGAATGTTCACAGAAGCTCTGCTCATTTCCCTAAACAAGTGTGAAAGTGAAAGTGAGAGAAATTCTTCAAATGGCAACTCCTCCATGTTCCTGGAAGCGTGTGGAGCAAAACAATGGCTCAGCAGAATGTGTCGACGGGCTGCTCAAACTGCAGAAAAACCTGAGACTCTCTGGATTCAATTTAGAAGTGTGAGCAACAAGGGTGATGTTGTGGTGGGAGTCTGATATAGACCACCAGACCAGGGGGATGAGGTGGACGAGGCTTTCTTCCGGCAACTCACAGAAGTTACTAGATCGCAGGCCCTGGTTCTCATGGGAGACTTCAATCACCCTGATATCTGCTGGGAGAGCAATACAGCGGTGCACAGACAATCCAGGAAGTTTTTGGAAAGTGTAGGGGACAATTTCCTGGTGCAAGTGCTGGAGGAACCAACCAGGGGCAGAGCTCTTCTTGACCTGCTGCTCACAAACCAGGAGGAATTAGTAGGGGAAGCAAAAGTGGATGGGAACCTGGGAGGCAGTGACCATGAGTTCAGGATCCTGACACAGGGAAGAAAAGAGAGCAGCAGAATACGGACCCTGCACTTCAGAAAAGCAGACTTTGACTCCCTCAGGGAACTGATGGGCAGGATCCCCTGGGAGAATAACATGAGAAGGAAAGGAGTCCAGGAGAGCTGGCTGTATTTTAAAGAATCCTTATTGAGGTTACAGGGACAAACCATCCCGATGTGTAGAAAGAATAGTAAAAATGGCAGGCGACCAGCTTGGCTTAACAGTGAAATCCTTGCTGATCTTTAACACAAAAAAGAAGCTTACAAGAAATGGAAGATTGGACAAATGACCAGGGAAGAGTATAGAAATATTGCTCGAGCATGCAGGAGTGAAATCAGGAAGGCCAAATCACACCTGGACTTGCAGCTAGCAAGAGATGTTAAGAGTAACAAGAAGGGTTTCTTCAGGTATGTTAGCAACAAGAAGAAAGTCAAGGAAAGTGTGGGCCCCTTACTGAATGAGGGAGGTAACCACGTGACAGAGGATGTGGAAAAAGCTAATGTACTCAATGCTTTTTTTGCCTCTGTCTTCACAAACAAGGTCAGCTCCCAGACTACTGCACTGGGCAGCACAGCATGGGGATGAGGTGACCAGCCCTCTGTGGAGAAAGAAGTGGTTCGGGACTATTTAGAAAAGCTGGACGAGCACAAATCCATGGAGCCGGATGCGCTGCATCCGAGAGTGCTAAAGGAGTTGGCGGATGTGACTGCAGAGCCATTGGCCATTATCTTTGAAAACTCATGTCGATCGGGGGAAGTCCTAGACGTCTGGAAAAAGGCTAATGTAGTGCCCATCTTTAAAAAGGGAAGGAGGAGGATCCTGGGAACTACAGGACAGTCAGCCTCACCTCAGTCCCTGGAAAAATCACGGAGCAGGTCCTCAAGGAATCAATTCTGAAGCACTTAGAGGAGAGGAAAGTGATCAAGAACAGTCAGCATGGATTCACCAAGGGCAAGTCATGCCTGACTAATCTAATTGCCTTCTATGACGAGATAACTGGCTCTGTGGATGAGGGGAAAGCAGTGGACATGTTGTTCCTTGACTTTAGCAAAGCTTTTGACACGGTCTCCCACAGTATTCTTGACAGCAAGTTAAAGAAGTATGGGCTGGATGAATTGACTATAAGGTGGATAGAAAGTTGGCTAGATTGTCGGGCTCAACGGGTAGTGATCAATGGCTCCATGTCTAGTTGGCAGCTGGTATCAAGTGGAGTGCCCCAAGGGTCGGTCCTCAGGCCAGTTTTGTTCAATATCTTCATAAATGATCTGGAGGATGGCATGGATTGCACCCTCAGCAAGTTTGAAGATGACACTAAACTGGGAGGAGAGGTAGATATGCTGGAGGGTAGGGATAAGATCCAGAGGGACCTAGACACATTAGAGGATTGGGCCAAAAGAAATCTGATGAGGTTCAACAAGGACAAGTGCAGAGTCCTGCACTTAGAACGGAAGACTCCAATGCACCGCTACAGACTAGAGACCGAATGGCTAGGCAGCAGTTCTGCAGAGAAGGACCTAGGGGTGACAGTGGACGAGAAACTGGATATGAGTCAACAGTGTGCCCTTGTTGCCAAGAAGGCCAATGGCATTTTGGGCTGTATAAGTAGGGGCATTGCCAGCAGATCGAGGGACATGATCGTTCCCCTCTATTCGACATTGGTGAGGACTCATCTGGAGTACTGTGTCCAGTTTTGGGCCCCACACTACAAGAAGGATGTGGAAAAATTGGAAAACGTCCAGCAGAGGGCAACAAAAATTATCAGGGGACTGGAACACATGACTTATGAGGAGAGGCTGAGGGAACTGGGATTGTTTAGTCTGCGGAAGAGAAGAATGAGGGGGGATTTGATAGCTGCTTTCAACTACCTGAAAGGGGGTTCCAAAGAGGATGGATCTAGACTGTTCTCAGTGGTAGCAGATGACAGAGCAAGGAGTAATGGTCTCAAGTTGCAGTGGGGGAGGTTTAGGTTGGATATTAGGAAAAAAATTTTTACTAGGAGGGTGGTGAAACACTGGAATGTGTTACCTAGGGAAGTGGTGGAATCTCCTTCCTTAGAAGTTTTTAAGGTCAGGCTTGACAAAGCCCTGGCTGGGATGATTTAGTTGGGGATTGGTCCTGCTTTGAGCAGGGGGTTGGACTAGATGACCTCCTGAGGTCCTTCCAACCTTGATATTCTATGATTCTATGATTCTGTGATGCATGGGGGTGGACAGTTAAGTTTTCCCACACTGCACCACAAGCAACGGGTTAGAGCATTCACATTTTGGCAGGGTGCAAGGCAGTCAGTGAAAAAGTGGGTTGGATTCAGGCCTGTATACTGCGTTGTGGATGCTGGAGCCCCAGGTTGGGGTCCAGGTTCAAAAATTTTCAAGCTACGATCAGCAGTCAGTGTAGACAGTCAAGCCCTGGGTTCTCAAATCCAAGGTTCACGACTTGAGTTCCTCTAACCCAGTGTAGATATACCTGTGTTTTAAAGACACTAGCCCATATTGGGGCGGTATGGAGACATGTCATCCCAGTGGGAACTCTAAGAACTGTAGCTATTGAGCACAGGAAAGTGTACATGTTCCCCTCCTGGCACTGGGCCATATCTTCAACCTTTCTGGGTTGATCAGACACCTTGCACTTTGGGAAATAGAGGGCCTGCCATTATAACCAACTTTTCCATAGGAGGTTTATGCAGGGAGGGCTCCTCGTGCTTTCCCCATATTGTACACTCGCCCAACGGCCAAACCATATTTTAAACCACTGTTCGTTTATGTGCAGTTTTTTTCCTGCCCATCATTTTTCATGAAACAGACTCCAGACACAGGTTTCACTCAGAGAGAATTTTTAGCGAAAACATGTCACTATTTTTCTTGCTTCCTGGCCACCAGAAAAAGTGGGGGGGTTGGGAGAAAAGGGGAAGACATTTGACTTCTAACTAGAGCTAACGCAGATGTAATATAGCTCTTGTAACCTACACACATGTAATTGGTAACAGCGCCTGGCTCTTGGACTAAGACTGTACTAATTTCCTCTGATTTAGCCAACCCAAAAAAAAAAATCTAATCTAAAATCAGATTGGGAAATTCAGGAAACCCACTGGCCACTACATTTGCAAAATATTTGCAAGTCATCCAAAGACTCAATTCCCTTCCTCCTAGAAATAACAGAACAATGTTTATTGTTTAGTAGGTGTAATGTTTAATGTTGTTTAGTTGGTTTAATGTTTATTGTTTAGTAGGTTTGCTGTCTTTTTGCTCAGCCCCCTTGGAGCATCCAGGAACTGAGGACAACTTGTTTCCTTTTTACGGATTTTTTTTTTATCACAACCTCATCACTTCCGAATGTGCAAACTGTCTAGCATTACACTGCTAACACCAAATAAAAACTTAAGTCATTTCCACACACCCAACAATAAATGCAGAGAAGTGATGATAGTGGAATTCCATTGGCTTTAAACAAACAACTTTTCTGTCTCCTAACAATACTGTGCTCTTACTATAAAACTTTTCTGACACATTACTTTAAACATTAGCACATGGAAATGCCAGCTCTGCACTTCAGGAGCTTCAGTTCAATGCCAGGAGCTATTAGTCACATTAGGAAGTCTATTCACAGTACACTGGCTACAGGAGAGTGTTTGAAACTTCCTGCTTCACTCCTCTCGTGCAATTGTCACCCTACCCCTGCCTTGCTTAAGGCCAGACTGGTGGGGAAGGCATATCAGCATCTCTTTTTTGACTTTCACCATGCAAAGGTAAATGTCATACCCTGTAATCACTGATGCTACCACTTGGTCTTTCTACAGTCAGCTGAAGGAAAGTGATGAAGAAATGTAAGAACAATAAAGTTAAACAAATAGAAGAGGTTAAGAGAAAGCTCTTGTCTAAATAAACAATTATACACATAACTGTGTGGTTTGCATGTGTGTGCTACACCCTGGGACAAACATTGCCCTCCTTTACACCCAGCACAGCACCGCTGACTTCAGGGAAGGTTGCCTAGTTGGGGCCAGAATTTGCCTCATCTGATTAAAACCTCTTCTGAAGACTGCGGAATGTGGCTATATGTATTTTCTTGCCACTACTCAAAAGGAAATAGACAACGAAGAAGAAGAAAATATTTTACAATCCAATCAATCACTTTACTGTTACTTATGTACTTAATCTGGTTTAAAAGGGGGATTTAAAGACATTATTTAAAATTGCTATTTACAAAACAGTGATCCTGTGTAATCATCAGTCTATTTTTTCTTCAAGGGGGAAGGCCAGGATAATTGAAATAGCCAGAAAACTCTTAGACAAAGATATAGCCAAAATCAAGTAAAGAAAGAGAGGGAGGGAGTGCTAAGAGGAAATCAGGCAAACCGCAGTAAGACCATACCTCTGTCTTAACTTTATACTTAAAATAAAAAGTTAGTTTTCTGATTTTTGTTTGGTACAAGCACATTCCATTACTGATCTTAGGCAATGCCAGCCAATGACATAATCTCCATGCTGTAATACAATATGCTAAGTACATGTACAGGACATAAGAGAGGCTACAATCTGTAAAAGTGAATGTTGTGACCATATATCAATTGAAATAGCCTGCAATCCAGGGAGTAATTGTTTTGAAACCATCTCACATGAATTCACCTTCACGAGATTAGAGGCTGATGTCACTATGAGGGTGAAGTCATCAGCCATGACTTAAGCTAATGGGATAATGCCAAAAGAACTCAGCGGTTGTGCAAAATTTAACTCCTTCCAAGCACTGAGGAATGCCGAGAACAATGTATTTCTTTCGTTCACAGCATTTTCTTGGTCATTGTTAAGCTTTAGCACAGAAAGGACAGTGGTTGACGAAGGGGATGAGCATGACCTCTCTTTCAAATGCTGTTGTGCATTGTCTCGATGCCTGGACTTTTTAATACTGTGTGTCAAGTTGAGCTTCAAAGTCACACAAAACTGGCAGTAAAGCTCAGAAAGTATTTTACACTGGCCTGTCCAGTTCCTGCAACACTAACTCATGAGAATAGTCCTTACTAACTTGGGTCACTGAAGCCAATGGGATTACTCATGCAATTGTTGCAGGATCAAGTCTTATAATGTTTAGGGACACAAAGGTAGAAAAGGATCTTGCCCTCAATGATTATGGTTAGGGTTGCAGGTTTTTCTTGGAGGCAAAAAGTCACAGATACCATGATTTTTCTGTTTGTGTCTTTTTTCATGTCCATGATTTTCACAAAGGATGGGTGAGTCACCAGCCCAATGTGGAGGGGAGGACCTGGGGGGAAGAGGGGGCTGGTGAGTGAGCCTGCCTCAGCATGGTGAGGAGAAGAGGCCCTGGTGGGGAGGCTGAAGCGTGAGCCCTCTCTGCATTCACCAGATCACAGTGCTGCTCAGGTTTGACCCACCTGCCCCTCCATCATGACAGGGAGTGGGGAGCACAAACCTGAGCAGTGCTATGACTTTGCACTAGGTAGGACAGGACCCGCAGAATGAGCATAGGGCGCTGGGCCCAGTCTCTCAGGACAGAAGCCACAGTAGTCGTCGCTGTCTGGGGTGAGTGTGGGGTGGGCTTGCTGTCCAGCTTCCCCTTCCACGGGGCCTCCCTTCCTCATGGGGTGGGATTAGGGTTACAGTGCCAGGGCAGAGGGTGTTGATGTGGGTGGTCGGTGTCCCCTTGGCAGGGCGAGGAGGATGGGATTTTTTTAATCAAAAATCAGGAAGAAGTCACAGTAAATTTAGTAACCCATAACTTTTGCTAAATTTACTATGACAGCTCCGTGATCTTTGATAAAAATTGCCATGAGAAACTTGCAGTCCTAACTGTGGCAAACATTTTCTCAGGAGTAATAGGCAAGCTAGAATATCAGTCTTGCATGTAGTTGGACCAAGGCAAAGTCAGTACATGCTGTTGATGCCATCTTAAGACAACTTGCAAATCTTGTTGAGATAAAAGCATGTGATTTAAAGAGTCATTGGCATTAAACTCAGCAGATTCATCCTGGGAAGTACAGATATTTTTCTATGACTGTGTAATACGTGTCTATGTGGGAATGATAAGAGGTTGTTCTATCTTCATTATGATAAGAGTTGACCTGTAACACGCCAGAATTCACTGATATACCCAGTGAACAGCCCTACCAGGGCCAATATATAGCATTTGTTACAATGCCTTGCACCTAACAAGAGGTACTGTATTTTAATGAACACCCAAGATGAAAAAAAAAAAAAAAAAGATAGGCCTGATCTGACCTACCCAAGTGTAAATCAGGAGTAAATCTGATGAAGTCCGTTACATTATAGTGTTCTAGGACTGGAATAAATGAAATTAGAATAAGGCCTTGTACTTCTTAAAAAATTCTTTATTTTGTTAGATTGTTCCAGCTGAAAGGAAACGTTAAAACATCTAATTTACTCTTCAGCATTTCTGTTCTTTGTTTACTTGATACCAGTGATACTCAGACCTCAGTGATTCAGGAGCCAAATTAGTCATCAGTGTTACCCAAAAGAGCCAAGTTGTGTGAATTCATTGTTTCATTTACTAAAGTACTATATATTCATATTTAAACAGTACAAGAAGGGAAATATTTAGTTTATATATATATAATTATTCTCACATCAAAATGACTGACCAAGTATTATTATTTTATCAACTACAATTGGTTAATAACATAGTAAAAGCATCCCGATAGGTTAATAACTTAATAATTAAATCACACAGTGTTTTAATATCATGTGCTGCAAAGAGACGCAAGAGACGCATTAAAGAGCCACTTGCAGCTCACGAACCTCAGTCTGGGTATCACTGCGCTATACACTTCCCTAGAGCTTGGTCAGTAAAACCAGATGCGTCATTTCACTTTCTATGGGCAGGTCTACACTACAGGAGACAGTCAATCTAAGCTGTGCAATTTGAGTTACGTTAAGAGCATAACTCAAGTCGACATAGCTTAGACCTACTTACCATGGGGTCCCCATTATGCTATGTCTACAGGAGACGCTCTCCCGTCGACTCCCCTTACCCTTCTCGTTCCGGTGGAGTAGCAGAGTCAACGGGAGAGTGATCGGCAGTCAATTTAGCGGGTCTTCACTAGACCCGCTAAATCGGCCCCTGGTGGATTGATCGCAGCAGCGCTGATTCACTGGTAAGTGTAGAGAAGCCCTAAGTCTCATGCATTCACACAGCACTTTTGTGCTTTGATTTAAAATGCTGCAGGGGAATGTTAAAATCGTTTCTACCAAACCAACTCTATTGAAATTAAAAATATGAGAGAGCACAAACACAGAAACCAAGGAAGATCCATCCTGAGGGCTCTCCAGTTTGGCAGCCTCTATTTAAGATATTAATTTTTTTAGTTTCAAATTGACACCAGTGGGACAGCGCTTCTCTGAGAATCTTCTTGCAGAGACAGTGTTTTGAAGGAACTGACAGACAAGCTCAAAAGGGGCTTTGTTTACCTCATACAGTGCTAACACTAAGGCTGGCTGAAAATTTTCTGTTGAAACTGACAGGTTTCAGAGTAGCAGCCATGTTAGTCTGTATTCGCAAAAAGAAAAGGAGTACTAGTGGCACCTTAGAGACTAACCAATTTATTTGAGCATAAGCTTTCATGAGCTACAGCTCACTTCAGTTTTTCCACTGAATGCATCCGATGCTCACGAAAGCTTATGCTCAAATAAATTGGTTAGTCTCTAATGTGCCACAAGTCCTCCTTTTCTTTCTGTTGAAACTGTTTTTCAACAGAAAATTGGGTTTTAAACAAAATGAAACTTTTCATGAAAAGTGTCAAATTGTCATGGAAAAATTTACTTTTCCTCAAAAAAACAGAACACCTGAAAACCAAAGAATTTTCAGTTTTCAGACAAAAACTGAAAAAAATTATTAAAAAATGCCACTATGGTGGTGTCTTGTGGGAGCTGTAGTTCACATGCACTTCAGGATTTCCCCATTTTCTTCTATAGGACGAGTTCCCTAACCGGACTACATCTCCATGGTGCACTGCAATGGCTCAGCAAGAGGACCAATGATGGTCCATTGTGGATAATACAGTCTGGCCAGAGATCCCAGTCCAGAGCAGAGAATGGGAGCATTAGGCACCCAAACTACTATTCTCATAAGACATGGCAGCAACATTTCTCAGTTGAAATTTTAGATTTCCTCAGAAAATGTTTAGATGAAATTTTTTGGTTGTCATTTTTTCCATTCCATTTTTTTTTTATTCAATTTTTTCCTAATATTGGGGAACCATTTTCTGACCAGGTCTATCTAAGACCTTAGCTATGGCTAGAACGGAGATAAACTTCTGGAAATTATATGATTTAATAGCTTAGAGCAATCAGAACAGGAATAATTTATTTGATGGCCTGCATGTGTGATAGTCACCATCTTAGCCAACACCAGAGATAGAATGAGGCTAAAAGTATGAGTCTCTACAACTTGAGCTAAAAAGCCAGGCTCTGTAGGTGGAAATTATAAGAGACTCACAACCCATGTGGATCGAGCATAGAGAAAACACATAACATACACTGGCCACTGTGTTACACCAAAGTAGATTGCTTTGCTGAACAGCAAAATTCAGAAGATAGAATTGAACAACTTTTTGCTTAACCCCCCTTACTAAGTTTTATGTTTCATACCCACACTGTCATGACATGGATCACATATTTTCCTAAACAGGAGGGTGTTTATTAAAGATAAGGCTACTACTATAGATGACAGGCTTCCACACAGTCTGATTTCTAGCTTTGTCATCTTTGTTCACCAGGAACCACACACTGCCTGGAACCCGATGCAGTGCCCAAAGAGCTGTATCGTGGCTGAGTGATATATTGCAGTCAAACATAGCATTACTAATATTTTACTCTTCCATAGTACCTTCCAACCAAGGAGCTCACAGCACTTCGTAACAATTAATCCATAGGCCCATAGATTCATAGAGTTTAAGGCCAGAAAGGATCATTATATCATCTTCTAGACTGACCTCCAGTCCATCACAGGCCACTAAGTTTCACCCAGTTACCCCTGTACTGAGCTCAATAGTTTATGTTTGAACAAAGCATAACTTGTGTTTGAATCAAGCACATCTTTCAGAAAGGCATCCAGTCTTGATTGGAAGACACTGAGAGATGGAGAATTCATTAATTTTGGGTGGCTTAATTTTTGGTGCCCTACTTAAGAAGCCTAAAGCCTGATGTTTAACAGTGCTGAGCACCCACAATTCTGTTCAAAGTTAACAGGAGCTCTAGGTACTCAGCACCTCTGAAAAGCATGGCCCAGGATTCTACAGGTAAGTGTGTCCATTTTGAGATGTCCCACGTTAGATACCACTCTTTAATCTTTTGGCCTACATAGCCTGCCAAAGGTTACACAGCAAATCTGTGGCACAACTAAGAATATAACCCCAGTCTCCAACTCCTGTGCCTTAACCACAAATCCATCCTTCCCTCCAATGTTCTTTCTTTAAATAGTGATGGTTCTGTGGCACTCTCAGAATGGGCAACTTCACCCATTTTGGGCTTAAAACAACTGCCAAATCAGTAGGAAGACTGCCAATGATTTCAGTGGGAGTCAGACTGGGCACTAGGTGACTGGCATTTCCTGCAGCTGGAGAGAAAGTAGCACTCCCCTCACTATGTAGCAAGTGGGTGGGAGAATGGGGGCCAACTCCTGATGACCTATTTCTTTTAATATGTAAGACTGGTGACTTGCAGCATCCATCTATTGTATTGAAGGGAAGAGTGGAGGTAATTTTATGCTTTTCATTATGCTACCATGCCTTTTATATTAGCCTAAACTTAGTACGCCTTAAAAAAGAAACAAAAAAAGAAATAAAACTTATAACTTGAAAGTCAATTCCTGAAAAGGGAAGTTTCTAAGTTCTTAATTATAATTTGTTGTGATCACTCCAATTTGAGCCAGTTCTGTGAGATTGGTGGCATCTGACTTATTATTCTAGCTTGCTTGACAGAAATATAAAATTACATATCCTCCTTCGAAAGATGGTTTGTAGGGCCCTAGCTCTCATTGACTGTCAGTGGATTATATATTGAGTTTTTATGTCAATGTGTAATAAAAAGAGACGTTTTCAAAAAATTAAAAGCAACTCCTGAAAACAATTCCATTCACCTTAGGTTTTGAAAAACCCATGGGCTAGATTGGGCTGGGCCATGTATGGGTGAGTACATTAGGATGGAAGAGCCTATGTTGGGAGCAGCCATTAATCTGATTCTTATGCTATGTTCAAAGACTGGGGATTTCCAGCATCAGCAGAGGTCAGACACCCCAAAGGATAAGGGCCAAGGCTCTGCCCCTCTTCCAAACCAAACAACAGAGCCAGAGTAGCTCAAAAGGGAACACATGCTGCACCATCTCCAAAGGCATTACAGGGCTCTCCCAGTGTTATCCTGGCTGAATTTGCTAGAGTGCCAGGAATAAGGGCCTGCAGCTGAGCCTCGGACTAGCTAGCTCAGTCTCCAGGCAGACTTATGAATGGAGGTGAGCTACAGTAGAACTGCCTGATTGGCCGACCTGCCCGATTGGCTCTGATAGCTCCTGCCTTGTCCCAGCTTTATTCCAGCTTTGTTCCCCTGCTTAGTTCCTGGCTCTGACCCTAGGCGCTGCTCCAACCACAAGGCAGGACTGCCACTGTACTGACCAGTAGGCAGGACCACCCACACCCTGGTTGCTGACACAGAATGCCTCTGGAGACTGCTGCTGCTGCGGCCTCCCTATCCTGCTTCCATGTTGCTTGTAGCTGTGAATGCCAGAACAGAACTGTGTTTGAACTAAGCTCCTTGACAGTTCCCTTCTCAAGCTTGTCATAGACTATGTCAGTTTCCTGTATGAAGCAATATGTGACACAATGCAGTCCTCCCCAAGCAACATCACATTGCATGAAGTAAACACACATTTAACAGGACTGATCTTTTGGGCCCAATCCTGTAAAATGCTAAGTGCAAGATGATGCATGTCCACATCTCCCCTTGAAGTCACCTCACAGGAAATGCTGAACACTTTACAGGATCAAACCCTTACACAGTGAATAAAACTGATGGCCCCTGCACTAGCGAAGGTGCTCACGTGGGTACTCCTATTGATTTCAGTGTGACTACTCACACGTGTATAGTGAGAAAGATTTAGTTCCCAGTCCTATAATCTGTCTATGCTCTGGCTCTAAGAGAAAACATCCTAAGTATTTTATCAATATAAACTGTGATTTACGGAGATGCTTGAAAAACAAAAAATGTTTCATATGCATGGACATCGCAGCTGTAATTCTGAAAGCTGTCAGTGTTTCATTTCCATGTATTAGATGTCCCTTGTGTTGATCTGTTTGCCCTTTATATCTCCCTTGGTACTCTAGAATTTCAATAATAAACCCACAAAAGAAAAATTTACTTTTTGTTATCTGATCTTTAATTCCAGCTTTTTCCCCGTCCACGTTATGGCTAGGGAAGTATATTTTCAAAAACATAAGGGAAACTCATCTGCTAATCCGTCAACAAGTCATCCATCTGTAATGCCTGCTCTACATTTGTTTTGCTATGTCACTATGCACTAAATGTTTGATGCAGATGTTTTGACACATGGGCGATAGAGCAAAATGAAGTTTGCTTTTTTTTTAAAAGCTTTTATTTAAATATTCAAAACTGCTACATTTTTATTTAAAATAATTAACAGTGTACTCCATACAGATGAATATTGGACTTCTCAGTATACCTATTCCATTGTGTCCCTTCGCTGTTTGATACACTGAAACAACATTTGGCAAACATAAGTCCACAGACCTCAGGTTTTATACTTGGTACAAATCAAACTCATCCAAATACACCCTCTCCAACTTCTATCAAAGATGGGATGCAAAGACTTTTTTTTTATAAAAGGGTCTCTCTGTTAAGCTACTTCCCATTTTACACTTACAGTGACAGCAGCTATTTTCCTAATTGTCAGTCCTATACGTTGCACTAGTTATTGTGCCAGAAATCATACCAACTGAGAACTGATGAAAGCACATCTGCTTTCTTTCAGAACAAACATTACACTGAACATGAGTTCCTGCTCTCTTGATCCGTCTTCTTTAACTGCTTTTGCCTCGGGGGAAAAAAAACAAACCCTATCTAGCAAACATTACACTAGGTGATGGACCTTGTGAAAGGCTTTCTGAAAGTAGAAGTATGTTATATCCACTGGATCACCCTTGGCCACATGTTTGTTGATCCCCTCAGAGAATTCTAATAGATTGGTGAGGCATGATTTCCCTTTACAAAAGCTTTGTTGACTCTTTCCCAACATATTGTGTTCATTTATTTGTCTGATAATTGTGTTTTTTACCATAGTTTCAGCAGATTTGCCTGGTACTGAATTCAGGCTTACTGGCCTCTAATGGTAAGGATCACCTCTGGAGCCTTTTTTAAATATTGGCATTACATTAGCCGTCCTCCAGATTATTTTACTGCTATACTCCTTCCTTTCCATAGAAAAATGAAATCTATCATGTCATGATCACTTTCACCAAATTTGCTTTCCATCTTCAGATTTCCAACCAATTCCTCCCTGTTAGTCAGAATCAAATCTAAAATGATTGCCTGTGGTTACATCCTCAACTTTCTGAAACAAAAAAGTTACCCCCAATACATTCCAAGAACTTATTGGAAATGTTGTGGGTTGTGTCATATTATTTTTCCAACAGCGGTCTGGGTAGTTAAAGTCCCCCCTTACTACAATAATTTAATCGATTTTATTGTAAAAAATGGAGTTTTGGCATTTGAAGGCAGTAGCTGCTAACTTTTTAGCCATCTCACTTGCAGGCATGACATCATCTGCATTCTTTGCTGGGCAGTGTTCTTTCCTTACTACATCATCAACAAGCACTGGTAATACCAAAAGCACACATCCTTTTCATTCAACCACTGTTATTACTATTCTGTTTTATCTAACAAAAATAGCTTAGCTGGGAAATATCTGACACCAGAAAGATGATGGTGAGCACAATTTCTCTGTTCAGAGTTTCTCCTTCAACACAGCACAAGCCAACAATACTGTCTCCTCGCTACAACATGTCACCTAATTTCTGTGGGTTCTCTGCCTCTATGCACTTTCACTTCCCTATCACACTGCATGACCTATGTGACTCAGTAGAATTAGAGTAGCTTGCTGTTGCTGTAACCACTTCTGCTTCTGAGAATGACTGGGTTTCTAATCCAGAAATCACCACCCACTAAACGGATAGAACGGTGCATGTGATTGCTGCTAAACTTGTAAAACGAGGAATTAAGAATGAACAGGTGGCACAATGGGCTGTATTTGTTTTCATATGCACCTGTTTAATCCAGATTATCTTCACTGAAGCCAGTGCAGATAGCAATCGTGTAAATGTGGACAGAGAATAAAAATTTGCCCGTAACGGTTAAAAATGAGCACCATGGAAATAGCTTTAAACTGGACTAATTTTAGTCAAAACAACATCTTGACAAGTTTGGAAAAGAAGGCAGAAAGTTGTATAAAGTTTCTGCCCCCGTGGGGGTTAAATGAAAAAAATAGGCTCCATTTCTTTTGTTTGTAGAAGGGAAGAGGAGGAATAGGAAATACTAGTGATGAAGATTTGCAAGTATTCCTGAGGCCATTACAGGCTGGACAGTGGTCAGAGAGTATGCATTAAGAAAGGATAAATTAGTTAAATCACACTTCCAAGTCACTCTACCTAAATCACCTCAAAAAAGACTTGTTATTCAGAAAACTAACTAAATACCTCTTCCAGACCACTAGGCTTTTTCTCACTTTAATTAATCAAATATGTGCTACAGAATTTGTACAATCTGCCACACAAATGTCAGTGAAAGGAATGACGGGTCACAGTGTTGCCAACCCTCATGATTTTATCATAAATCTTTCAATATTTGTTTTTTTTCTTAAAGCCCTTGTCAGGGTTCCCTCCCCACTCTGAACTCTAGAGTACAGATGTGGGGACCATGTGAAAGATTATTTGTACCAGCTTAGGGTAAAACTTCCCCAAGACACAAACTCTTTGCCCTTGGAGGGTACGCTGCCACCACCAAGTGATTTAACAAAGAATCAGGGAAAGGACCACTTGGAGTTCCTATTCCCCCCAAATATCCCCCCAAGCCCTTACACCCCCTTTCCTGGGGAGGCTTGAGAATAATCTCCTACCCAATTGGTTACAAAGTGATCACAGACCCAAACCCCTGGGTCTTAGGACAATAGAGAAATCAGTCAGGCTCTTAAAAGAAACAGAACTTTATTAGAAAGAAAAAAGGTAAAAGAAGCACCTCAGTAAAATTAGAAGGGAAGCTAATCTCACAGGGCAATCAGATTTAAAACACAGAGGATTTCCCTCTGGGCAAAAACTTTAAAGTTACAAAAAGAAAGCCAGGACTACACCTTCCTCTCAGCACAGAGAAAATCACAAGCCAAAACAAAAGTAAACTAACGCATTTCTTTGCTACTGCTTACTAATTCTAATGGAGTTGGATTGCTTGCTTTCTTGATCTCTCTCCGGCAAGCACACAGAACAGACAGACAAAAGCCTTCCCCCCACTTAGATTTGAAAGTATCTTGTCCCCTTATTGGTTCTTTGGTCAGGTGCCAGCCAGGTTAGATGAGCTTCTTAACCCTTTACAGGTAAAAGGATATTGTGCCTCTGGCCAGGAGGGATTTTATAGTACTGAATACAGGAAGGTTGTTACCCTTCCCTTTATATTTATGACAGCCCCAGACCCAGGAGCCATCTTATTTACTGACAATCTCAGGGGGTTGGTTGATTTGTTTTTAGTACAGTTCCAGTCCTGATAGTTGTGGAGAAATGCTTAAAAATGTGACCCAAGTGAACCCTAAAGTTTCAAAAGGCAGAAGGAAAACAAATCCCCCCACAATACACATTATTTTAAACAATCTCATGATTTTTAAGTCTATTTCATGATTTTTGGGGAACCTGACTCATGATTTTTCAATGCTTAGGACTGGCAACACTGGGAGTCCCTGCGTTGAAGACCCATGTAAAGATCTGCCTGGGAGCCTGCATGTGCAGGTGGAACCCGTCTCACAGTGCACTGCTCGGGAGCACACCGGGTCTGGGCTGCCGGCACCTGCAGGACTTCTCCAGGAGAATAAGAGGAGCTACTCCTAGGGTTGCCAGGCATCCAGGTTTCGACCCGAACACCAGGTTGTAAAGGTGCCCTGGCGGCTCTGGTCAACGCCACTGACTGGGCTGTTAAAAGTCCAGTCAGCGGCACAGTGGGACCAAGGCAGGCTCCCTGCCTACCTTGGCTCCATGCAGCTCCCAAAAGTGGCCAGTGTGTCCTGCTCCAAGGTGCAGGTGCGGCCAGCAGCTCCACGCACCGCCCCCGCCACAAGTGCCAGCTCCGCAGCTCCCACTGGCCAGGAAATGCAACCAATAGGAGCTGCAGGGGAAGTGCCTTCAGGTGTGGGCAGCACACAGAGCCCCCTGGCCTCTCTGTCTAGGAGCCAGACATGCCAGATGCTTCCAGGAGCCGCCTGAGGTAAGCATTGCCCGCCCAGAGTTCTCATCCCAAACCCCCTCCCACATCCCAACCCCTGCCCCAGGTTGGAACCGCCTCCCACACCCTAACTCCCTCCCAGAGTCCACATCTCACAACCCCTCTTGCACCCCAACTCCCTGCCACAGCCCTGAGTACCCTCCCATACCCAAACTCCCTCCTGAAGCCCGCACCCTGCACCTCCTCCCACACCCCAACTCCCTGACCCAGCCCTGAGCCTGCTCCCATGCTCCAAACCCTTCAGCCCCAGCCCAGAGCTCCCTCCTGCATCCCAAATCCCTCATCCCTGGCCCCAGCCCAGAGCCCGCAGCCCTAGCTGGAGCCCTCACCCCTCCCACATACCAACCCCCTCCCCCAGCCCTGAGCCCCCTCCCACACTCTGCACCCCTTGGCCCCAGCCCAAAGCCCCCTCCTGCACCCCAAATCCCTCATCCCCAGCCCCACCCCAGAGCCTGCACCTCCAACCGGAGCCCTTGCTCTCCTCCCCCACTCCAACCCCCTGTCCCAGCCCGGAGCCCCCTCCTGCACCCTGAACCTCTCATTTCTGACCCCACACTGGAATCCTCACCCCTAGTGGGAACACTCACCCTCTCCCGCACCCCAACTCCCTGTCCCAGACCAGTGAAAGTGAGTGATGGCAGGAGAGAGTGAGTGACGGAAGGAGGGATTGAGTGAGCCACGGCAGTGCCTCAGAGAAGGGGCAGGGCAAGGGTGTTTGGTTTTGTGCAATTAGAAAGTTCGCAACCCTAGCATCTCCTGGAAAGACCAGGGAGGACAAAGGGACCACCAGGTCTGACTTCTCAGTCATGTGGGATTTGGGGAGGAGAAGCTGGGCTGAAAATCTCCTTCCCTTCTCCTTCCCCCTCTATACGCTCCATTTGGTATTTTGTGGGAAACCCCAATTACTTTTGTGTGTTAAGGAGACTCAAAATCCTGCTGTCTATGCATACTAACGCTTGTAACTTTTTTTAAAAAGCAGTTTTCAAACACTGTGGTTGGTGGTTGATAGTTGGAGATCCTGATTTGCACAGCACAGTTGCAATACAAACCATGTTCCAACAGCATTAAAGATCCTTGCTATGGACTAGCAGAAATGGGGGGAAATCAGTAAAATGGTTTCTGCAAGCACAGTTATTGGATTCTATAAAGAGACTGAATAGAATAACTGCCTCTGTCTCACCAGTAACATCAGAGAAGTCTGAGATGGAAAAGGCCTGTTAGACCATGTAGTCCTTCTCCATTAGCAAGTCCAAGTTTTTTCCCTGCAGCCTATTCTCCAGGGATTTGTTTAATGAAGCTCTAAATGATACAAAACAGGGTTTCTTCCACGTTTTCTACTGGGAGACTCTCCTGTAGATCTCAGCCTTGCCACCAACTAATTGAGAATCTACTTTGTCCATAATTTCATCCTATTGTTCTTTGTATCAGACTAAATTATTAATCTCCCTTTCTGAGCCCATTCAGTAGCAGTCACAAGAAGTCGGATCCAACTCTTTGATTCTCAGTAACCTGGCCCCAGCAGAAATTGGCGCAGCAGGGGGCCTACTTCTTCAGCTGGAGTCAGGTAGCAGAGATTATGCCAATAGAGAATCAAGCATAATGGAGCTCAGCTCCTCCCACCACCAACCCACCTCCAACATACACACCCCACCTGATTTATGCTTGTTTAATTCAGTTTATTGAAACACAATTGCTTCTGCTTTAGGCTGGTATAAGCGAGAGAAGAATCAGGTCATTTGTATGTATGGATGTTTTGAAAGACACAAGGCCAAAGGCTATGTGATGTTACTTGAGAATAACACTGATCTCCTCCATTGCACTGTGGAATATTCTACTTCTGTTATATAATGAAATTTACAAAGAAAATAACGGAAACAATCCAACATGTTTTTACTGGGTAACATTGAAATGGATGTGACGTCACTGTGAGCCTTATGAAATTTTCAATCTGTGTCCAAAATTCTAATGCCATTTCTTAATAACTGCTCATAACTAAGGCTGTGAGTTTGTCACAGAGGTCATGGAAGTCATGGATTCCATAACTTTCCAGGACCTGCATGACTTCTGCAGCTCAGGAAGCCCCTGGGCCAGCCGCACCGGCCACCACTGGGGCAGTCTCGGGCCACCGTGTCCCCCCTCCCCCAGCAGCAGCAGGAGTTTGGGTGTGGGAGGAGGCTCAGGGCAGGGGGTTGGGTTACAGGAGGGGGCGAGGGCTCTGGGCGGCGCTTACCTTGGGGTGCTCCCCGGAAGCAGCAACCTCCCCCTCCCTCAGCTCCTAGCAGACAGCTCCGTGCGCTGCCTCTGCCCACAAGCCCCACCCCCGCAACTCCCATTGGCCACTGTTCCCAGCCAATGGGAGCTGCGGAGCTGGTGCTCAGGGCTGAGGCAGCATGCAGAGCCAGGTAGGGAGCCTACCAGCCCCACCAACCCCCACCCTACCTCACATCAGCAGGGGTCCCAAACCATGCACCACTGCCTGCATCCCAGCACTAGCAGGAGTCCCAGGCCATGCGCTGCCGCCGCCTCCATGCCACAGGGCCAGCAGGGGTCCTGGGCTGCTCCCCCAGAGCACTCACTGCGCCTCCAGGCCGCCCCGAGCACCCATGACACCCCCAGGGTGCCTTAAGATTTAGTCAGGGGTATATAGTACAAACCATGGGCAGGTCATGGGCCATGAATTTTTGTTTACTCCCCGTGACTAGTCCATGACTTTTACTAAAAATACCTGTGACTAAAACGTAGCCTTACAGATTACACTGTCATGCTGTATACTAATTTGTAGGTCTCTGATTGAGGAAAGCATCCCTATTCAAGAAGTATATTTAAGCATGTGCTTAAAAAATCTTTTTCATCATGCTCATGCCCTATTTGCTATTCACCAACATTCACATGAACTGGTTTTGTTCACATAAGTGTTTTGGGAACAACTATTGTTCATATAAACACTCATTTTTGCATATGAACAATAGTATTTGCTATTAATTAATTAATACAAGTCAACATGGAAAATAGATCTTGTCAAACTAACAGGATATCTTTTTTTTATAAGATTACAGTTTTGATTGTTAGAGGTAATAATGTTGACATAATATACTTAGACTTTTATAAGGTGCTTGATTTGGAACCACAGGACATTTTGATTAAAAAACTAGAACAATATAAAATTAACATGGCACATATTAAATAGATTAAAAATTGCCTAACGGGTGGGTCTCAAAATGTAACTGTGAATGGGGAATCATTGTCAAGCAGGTGTTTCCAGTGGGGTCCCACAGGGATTGGTTCTTGGACCTAAGCTATTTAACATGATTATCAATGACCTGGAAGAAAACATAAAAACGTCACTGATAAAATTTACAGATGACCCAAAAATTGGAGGAGTGGGAAATAATGAAGAGGACAGGTCACTGATTCAGAGCTGTCTGGATTGCTTGGTAAACTGGGCACAACTTCGCAAGCAAACAATATGTTTTAATATGGGTAAATGTAAATGTGTATATCTAGGAACAAAGAACGTAGGCCTTTCATACAGGATGGGGGACTCTATCATGGGAAGCAGTGACTTTGAAAAAGATTCGAGGGTTGTGGTGGATAATCAGCTGAACATGAGTTCCCAGTGTGATGCTGTGGCCAAGAGAGCTAATGCAATCCTGGGATGCATAAACAGTAGGATCTCAACTAGGAGTAGAGAGGTTACTTTATGTATACATTTGGCACTGGTGCTACGGCTGCTGGAATACTGTGTCCGGTTCTGGTGCCCACAATTCAAGGATGTTTATAAATTGCAGAGGGTTCAGAGACGAGCCACAGGAATGATTAAAGGATTGGAAAACCTGCCTTATAGTGAGAAGGTTAAGGGGTGACTTGGTTACAGTCTATAAGTATCTACTTTGGAAACAAATATTTAATGATGTTATATAATTACATATAATAATGTTCAATCTAGCAGAGAAAGGTATAACACAGTCCACTAGCTGGAAGGTGAAGCTAGACAAATTCAGACTGGAATTAAGGCATACATTTTTAATGGTGAGAGAAATTAACCATCGGAACAATTTGCCAAGCATCGTGGTGGATCCTCCATCATTCACAATTTTTAAATCAATATCGGATTTTTTTTTCTAAAAGATATCCTGTAAGAATTACTTTGAGGAAGTTCTGTGGCCAGGGGTACTGGAACAATTTGTATATTGGGGGTGCTGAGAGTCATTAAACCAAACTGTAAACCCTATATATGACCGAAACCACTTCAAGCCAGGAGGTGTAGCAGCACCCCCCCCCCAGCACCATTAGTTCCAGCACCTATGGCTATGACATATATTATACAGGTCAGACTAGATGATCACAGTGGTCCCTTCTGGCTTTGTAATCTAGTCATCATTCACTAGTTGTCATTTTGTAATTTTTTTTATTGTTTAGAACTTCATTCACCCAATCAGAGAGCAGAAACAATGCCATGTCACCATGGTGACCTAACACAAATACAAATACAAACTATAAAATACCAAACCAATGAAAGTGACCATCCATTCACTGTAGGGTGACCAGATGTCCCGATTTTATAGGGACAGTCCTGATTTTTGGGTCTTTTTCTTATATAGGGTCCTATTACCCCACACCCCTGGTCCCGATTTTTCACACTTGCTGCTGGTCACCCTAATTCACTGAAAGTTCTGCATCCAAACAACTCAGCAAATACTTGAAAATAACAAATACTTTGGTAGAACTTGGAGTCAGTTCCCCATTATGCTAGGTGTTGTACAAAGCCAGAACAGAAAGATATATGGAGGGGGGAAGGGAGGGTGCAGAAACTAACAATGTTAACACTATATCAGCAAGGTGACATCTGAGATTCTGCAGTACTTTTGTGGTAAAATTTAAGGCAGTTTTTCAAGTTATCTACCATTCAGATAATGGACCAAAATACCCTTAGAGGACTCTAAATGACAACATACATTCTTATTAGACATAGTAGATTTAAAACTCTCTCCCATATTATCTTATAGCATTAGGTCTTTGATCTTCCTAAAGGTGGAAATGCCACGGGAAATGTTGTATTCCCACTATACAATTATGAAAGAATGAGTAAGGGGAAAAATGTAGAACTATTATATGTCATTATGATTAAGTGATATACCGTAGTATCATAGTGAACCATTAGCAGGATTTCTGAAATAAATCAAACTCCATTGTGACTGAAATAAATCCCATTTATGATTCACACAAACATGTTTTATTGTTAACATTCTTCAGATCAAAGAAAGAACATGTAGAAAAGCTCTAGACTGTTTGGGACTGGAATTTTGTGACTATAAAGCACAAAAGAAGCCTCTCTATTTAGATGCCTCTTTAGTAGCTGAGTCACGTACATACAGCTGGACATGAAGGAAAGTTTAAAACAGCCTTGCAAAATCCTACTCCCATGGGGTATTTTTTTTTAAACCTGAGATATCATTAGTATTTTCATTATCATGGTAAAGGGCAAGCAAATAGATTTGTGCCTTGACTAGCATATTTCCATGACAATTTTGCATGACTGGTTTAAAATATTGTAGTAATCATATGGGGGAAATAATGAGTAAATGAAGTGAGCTGTAGCTCACGAAAGCTTATGCGCAAATAAATTGGTTAGTCTCTAAGGTGCCACAAGTACTCCTTTTCTTTTTACTCTAAAACAGTTAATTACCCTTGCTCAACTTCTTCATAACTATCTCTAGCCCCCAATACCATAGTAGCTGAACACCTCACAGGCTTTAATGAATTTATCCTCACAACACCCCTGTGAGGTAGGGAAGTGCTATTATCCCCATTTATAGATGGGGAACTGAAGCACAGGGAGACTAAGTGACTTGCCCTACGTCACGCAAGAGGTCTGTGGCAGAGCAGGGAATTAAACCTCAGTCTCCCAAGTCCCATGCTAATGTCCTAAGCACTGGACCATCTTTCCCCCTTACCTCAGCTGCTAGGTAGTATGGGAGACAGAGACAGACTCAGGGGCAAGTAGATTTCTAGCCATGAATATAATGCATAAATAATAGAATCCTACCATTCATGATTGGCTAGGGCTTCTATAAGTGCCAATTGCCCTCAAATTCCATTGAATTAAATGGAAGCCAAGGATGTCCATGACTTGTACCTAAAATAATGAATTCAGTACCTCACAGGAACGGACCCTTAGTGAAAACCTAGTAGTGTGTGAATTGAATGTCTGTGAGTAATGGGCAAGAAAGATGGTCTTAGCAGCAGTGCTTTATATAGAGTGAAAGAAATGCAATGTGTGTGTCAAGGAGGCCAGAGAAGAGTAAGTCACAATCATCAAGGCAGGAGATGAGGACGGCCTGAATGAGAGTTTTAATTGTAGAGATGTAAAGACAAAAGATGGATCTTTCAAATCTTAGAGGCAACATTAGGATCTGGCATGGACACATGGGGCAAAGGAAAGGACGGAATCAAAAGACAGTCCTCAGATTCCATGCTTTAGCAAAGGGGAGGATGGTGGTATTGTCAACACCAATCACTATCAGAGAAATACAGGAGTGCAAAAAAATTGAGTGAAACAATGAGTTCAAAGTGGGTCACACTGGGTTTAGGAAGATAGTGAGACCTAAAGGAGTACAAGTCAGAGAAACGGAAGAGTATCAAATTGGAAGGATGGTGACATGTCAGCAGCAGAGCTCTCAAGGGTAATGTATCGTGCAGCAAGTTCCAGTCTGCAGCTAGTCTAGCCCTTCTGTCCCACTGCACTGTTCACACCAGCAGTATCTGCAGGACAGGGGCTGCTGACTGGCTGGTGAGGCCAGCCTCCTGCAGCTCCAGGCCTCTGCTGCTCTCTCTTACTCTTCAGTCCTCCCTTCCAGGGAGCAGAGAGGCTTGTGAGCTTCCCACAAGGAGCCAACGGTAGTTTTCAGATAGGGACAGAGGGGACAGAGAAATCTACTGGGCTGATACATTATTCATGGTGAAGGGGAAGGGAGCAGATTCTGGTCTGCTGCCTCGTGTGAAAAACGTGTTGGCCTCACAACTCCCTCCCTCTTCTCCTCCCCTATCCAAAAATATACTGTCAGCTTCAGACTTTGCTTCTGTATGCTCCTGGGAGGGAAGGGAGAGAGCATTAGCAACAAGTGACCTCAGGCAGGAGAAGTCAGTACTGACAACTGGAGGGAGAGGGAGTTAGTGGTGACTAACCAGCATTAGCTGTGAGGGAAGGCATTTATTGTGATGCAGAATCTCGTAAGTATTAATTGGGTGGCGGGTGGTATTAATTGTGGGAGGGGACAGGTGACTGACACTTGTTCTGTGGGGGTTGACATGAATTGTATGCAAAGGCTGCTTATTTGTAGGAGGTATTGAATGAGTTAAGGGAACTGCATTAATTGTAGCTGACCCTTCCTGCCCAGTTAACCTGTTACCAATCAAAAAACTGTTTCATTTGATTCAGTTTACAACATCCACAAAAACAGGTTTTATGCTTTAAAACATTGTAATCTCTCACTTATGGTATGATATGCAGCACTCACTGGCAGGTTTGAAGATTGAGAGGTCTGGTCAGGAGCGAAAAGGTAGATTTTCAAGTCATCTGCATAGAGAAAATAGTTGAAGCCCTATGAGCAGATGAGCTTGCCCATAGGAAGAATGTAAACAAGAAAAGAAGGGGGCCAACGATAGGGGCCTGTGGGACCGCACAGCAAGAAGGAGAGGAGGAAGACCCACCAAAAGAGACACTGCCATAACAATTGCACAGGTAGAAGCAGAACCAGGAGTGAACTGTATCTACATATACATGTATATATGAAAATGCCTCTAGACTGATGTTTGGGAGAGACTACAGGTAGATCTAGTGCATTTTAAAAACATGTGTTGAGCTCTTTTCCCTCCATTTAGCTCCTGGGTATTACATATTAACAAACATATTAGCAACATTTCCAGTCCGGCTTTAAACATGGGTTCCATCTTCACACCTGCAAACTGTAGGCATAATTTTGTCCTCTCAAATATTTCTGGGTGGAGTTTAGGGGATATGGACATCTACTTACCTGATTTGTGGGTGCAACTGGGCATTTAGATTATCTAAATTGGGTCTGTAATTTATTTGCACTGGCAACCTCCAAATTTAAAAACTGAAGCCAGGCCATAAAAGTCTGGTCCATCATGACCATACAAGAAATAAAACAGTTTATGGTGGATGATTGATTATAGGACTATTAACATGCAGCAAAACAATAACATTTTAAATTACACCATCCTTTCATATTTAAGAATGATTGCCATTATCCTGACATGTTTATCACTTTGAGGCTGAGCCAGTTATTATTGTATGGGTTCGTGATGTCCTGTAGCTGACAAATATTATCATGTCCTATAAAATCATGCATGACTTACTCTTGCAGCTGTAATAAAAAAGAGAACAAATACAGTGACCATTTTTTCTTTAGGATTGTAGCCCTATGTCAAGGCGCCATTCAATACATCTGTTGCTTAAAAGTTTAGACAAAAGGGGCCTGAGTCTGACCTCTCTTACACTGGTTTTATGCCAATGTAACTCCATTAGCCTGTACAGAGTTGAGTTCTAATTTATGCGAGTGAAAGCAAGAACAGACTAAGGCACAATATATTTTGACCATGTACTGTGTGACCTCTGTCTTTGGCAATTTTTTTATTATTATTATTAATTTTTCCCCAGAGATCAAAAAATGTCTTATGACTGTCATATTTATCTCAAATCCGTTCCTCAGCATACTCCAAACTGTCACAGATGCTCTATTTCTATTGGTCAGTTTGCTTCAGTGGGGTCCTGACTCTTGCAAGGGTTCTCTTATTCTGAACGTCCCCCTTTGGGTGTATCTTCCAATTTACATGAGCGATCGAAGGCATTCCTGCTGCAATTCACACAGTTCTAGGAGCTTTATGTTTTTGTCAAATGTTTCAAACATCTCCAACTTGCTGGAATAGAACAAAAGCTACCCAGACAATATTAAGTTACACCTTTCTTTCAGGCACCTATATTCACAATTCCACCTGCTTTCCAAATAGTTTGGAGAGGTACTGAATATTTTGTTGCATAGTCTAGCATGTCCTGTATTTACACCCACTTGGATTTTGTCTCTCAACTCATTCCCTGGGCACTAGGTTGAAATGCTTGAACTAGCCCTTGATTTCAATTACAAAAGCTAAACCAGGAGCATTATACATTCATCATTTAGCTTTCTTGGACAAAAAGGAAGCGTTAGACCTGTGGGTTCGTGTTGCACCAAAAGACACAGATGCACTTCGGTTTCAGTTATGACAGGTGTGTTCAGAACAATGACAGTGACTAGTTTCATTTCATTTTCTTATTTGATGATACAAGAATTTCTAAAATCTAAAAGCATGTCAGAGAGGATAAACATAAGGGTACTGTATTACCAGACAGCCCATTATAACAAGGATCTCCTACCTAGGGTTCACCACCTCATACCACAGCCTGAGTGCCCTCAGCTCCCACAGAAGTCAGTGGAGGTGGGAACAGCTTGGTTTGAGGGTGCTCAGCCCCTGACAACAATTCACCTAATTGGAGCTGAGGATACTCAGCATCTTGCAGGATCAGACTCTGTGTCAGGGTGCTGAGGTGACCAAAAGGTAGGCCGGGTGGGCCATATTTTTTGTCAGTTGCACTAATCTGGGACTACATCTCAAGAGCGCAGGACAGTGGTTGACAGAGACCTATTCTTTCATGATGTTCAGCACAATGCTGATGAAATTATCATCATTTGTGATCTGATTGTGGGTCGACCCTGGATTATATTTATATAACCAAACCTGCTCTGGACAATTCAGCAGCACCTTTATTAGCCCAGCATTCTCTGAGCCACAGCTTCTGACAAGTGATATGCTAACAGAGGCCTAATATTTCTGGGGAAAAAAGACAGCCTCTGTGACAGTAGTGGAGCTACTCAGCAACAATTTATGACTACTGTAGGCTGACTTGGCTATTGAGATGTTTCTGGTATGAATATATTGGTTTAGTTCAACAGAAGGCTATAAGGAAAAGAAAGGAGGAAGGAAACGAAGTTTCAAAATAAGCTACCACCACCAGCCCAGTAAAGACTTAAGGGTTGTTAAGAGACAATGCCTGAACTATTCGCTGTGAAGATTCTACCTCCTGGTTCCAGACAATTTACAGAACTAGTTGACCAAGTAAGACCAAAAGCCCAAGAACTGACAAGAATAAAGGACTATAGCAGTTTTGAAAAAGGGGCTCTGTCTCAAGAGGAGGGTAGCTCTTTGGGATTGTTTGGAAAAAGCAGACCTCATGAGACAGGCACAGTCTGGTCACCAAGCCACTGGTCACAGATGAAGAGGAAAACTGCAGGTGCCAAACCTAGTCAGACCTGCTGGGCAAGCACGGTCAATACACAGGGTATTATAGTCAGGGTCTGGGCTCAGAGAGCAAGAATAAGGGGGTTCCAGCCCAAAAGAGGTGAAGGCATGAGATCTGACACTCGAGGGGGTATACTCAGAGAGATCAAAAAGGGAACAGAGGTGCTGCTAGCCCTGTAACCATGACAACATCTTTCCCATCTGTTTTGTGTAAATATTTAAACAAAAAATATTGTATTTTAAAATTTCTTTCATTTTCTCCCCTGAGCTTCAGGAAAAAATCCACATGAAATACTTGGCAAGTTTCTGTATTGATTGGCTTCAGAGTCTGACTAGATGAGTCAGAGCCTGGTCATGAGATTCTCTGGAAATATCTGGTAGAGCATTATCTGCTGGAGCTTAACTCCCAGAACCACCAAGCCAACCTATTTAATATTTCTGTTATTAACAAAATATTTCCTGAAATGACAAAAATATTGTTCGCAAACAAAATCCAGGATACTGCCAAAAGCATTTTGCAAAAATTATGGCTGCGTCCTAGATTATCTCAGAGAATAAGCATTATTACCAGTGCTCCAAACACAGGAGCACTCTAATGAGGTTGTAACCCCACCAATGTAGAGAGACTATAGTATGGATTCTCCTCTGCTTTCCAAAAGCAAAGAAGAAGCTCATGGAACATTTCTGTTGCATCCATGATGCTACTTTATATCCAAAAGTCACCACAGTTAGACTCCCTCTTTAGTGAAGCAGCTTGATTTAGGATACAATCTAGTGAAAACATTTTAATTAAGCCATATTTTCTAGGTTTTTTTTGTTTTGTTATTATTTTGCCTTGTTTACATTTTTCAAGTATTTCATTGGAAGTTCCTGAAGTCCTTATTCAGTTTTTACTCAGTTCTTTTGCAAATGAAATTCCCATTGAGTCAATATAGGTTTTGACTGAGTTAAAACAGAGGACAGCTGTTTATGTATGACCCCATGTATGCTTTTCAACATTTTTCTTTTTATTCCTGCCTTTCTGATCTGCAGGTCCAGATCCAGGGTGATTCACGCAATAGTGTCTACTAGATACTTGATCATCTTGCAACTAGTACATCCTGTTACCTTCTTTTATTTTTACAAGTGAAACAAGCAAAAATAAATCTTCCTCAGTGAGCAATCAATGTGGAAATAGTGTTGTCACTCAAAAGACCCCACTACAAATATAACAACTTATCCAGTTACAATCACTGTCTTCCCATTGGCTTCTGTCACAGTAGGAACAGGACCTAATCTGTACACTCTAAATGTCTGATAAGCCATGTGATAAGTCAGTGGCCCTGCATCCTCCATTAAATCAGGTGAAGCACATCATTCCTCTTTGGATTTGGTGACTGTTCCACAGTAGTGCCGCAGACACTTTAGCAGTGAAGAAAATCAGGTTTCTAAGCACAGAAGGTACATCGTTACACTTCATCAGGCAGCCCAAGGTTTACACCCTCTTCCTTAGACCAGAGGTACTTGATATTTAAAATGGTAAATGTGAATGGCTGGGGTGTATAGTACATAGCAGAAAGCCTTCTATGATACATGGTCTATTCAGTCATACAGTACACTCAGGGCTCATTTAAAGCAGGCACCCAAGAAACATCCTGGCCCCATCTTCAGATCATTCATCAACTTGGAACAATTAAGAGAAAATCTAAAAAGGCCAAAGGAATCTGCTCTGAATTTCCTCACAGGAGTTCACCTGAGGAAAGCTAGCAATCTTCTTCATCCTGCTCTGAATTACATTGACAGGAGATTAAGAAGCAGGGATGATCTAATCTAATATAATCAAACGAGATGAGAAGTTTTTAATGCCATTATCTATTTAGAAAATTGCTCTAAGTTAGCTCTTACTTCATTTTTCCCTGTTTTGGTTACTTACAAAAATTGGTAGATACTGAAGATCAATATCTTGAGACATTCACATAGAGGCACACACTCAAAATGTGTAAGGGGGAATAAAATATCTGCCATTCCCTAATTGTGTTCCTCTACTGAAGCTTTTACCTATAAAAAGAACTTGTTTCCTGTGGAGGCAGCTGCTCCTAGAGACTTTGATGACAAAATAATGCAAAGTGTTCTTAGGGGTGATTATGAGATTTCCGTGGCTGGCAGAGAGAAGCCATGTCTAGTGTTCTTTCCTCCAGGGCTGTCATCACATGGGTTAAAGGTCTTTCATCTAGTATTTTTAAGTCTAAAAATTCCAAACAACCCAAGAAAAAACTCCAATGGCTGCAGACAGCTCTTTCTTTTATTTATGATGCAGCTTGTGATAAAAATGAAATTTTCTGTGTACACCACGATCTACTTACACTAGTGAGAGACTCAACTAATGGCTGCAGTCCGGGAATGTTGATGCTTCCCGCAAAAATTGCTTAGTAGAGTCCTTTTTTAAAAATGGATTAAGCTGTGTGTAGATTCCTTAGATAAGGAAGCTTCAGAGTTTAGAACACTTCTAAAGCCTTAAAACAAAAAACAGGAAATTAAGGCGTACAGAAGAACTTCTGCCACTGACCAACCCTTGGGATTCAGGTACCAGAACAGGTGAGCAGAGATTTTTCTCTTTTCCATTTGTAACAGAGCTACAGTAAAGTATTCGCTACTTCCACTAAATCTAGTAACAGTTCAGCCTTCCATACCAGTGAAAAGGTTATCAACATGTTTCCAGAACATGGATTCATTATAAATCTACAAAAGAGCTCTCTCTGGTTCCACCCCAAGACTTAATTTCCTTAAGAACAAAATGTTTCACAAGGAGAGACAGCCTAGAACTACTGAAGTAATCAGCACTTCAAAAATAATGTGGAGTCTAATCGCTAAGATGCTGAGAACCTTCAGAGGACAACCAGACAGTAGGGCCAAATTCTGATCTCAATTACACCCTAGCAAAAGAGCTGTGTGGGAAGTGGTTTCCTGTCCCACAAAAAAAATTGAAATAAAAAAAAAACCATAAGAACATGAGAATAGCTTATTCTGTTTCTGACCAACAGTCCATCTAGCCCAGTATCCTGCCTTTCAGCAGTGGTCAGCACCCAAATCTTCAGAGGGAATGAACAGAGTAGGGCAAGTATCACATGATCCATCCATTGTCATCCAGTCCCAGCTTCTGGGCAGTCAGAGGTTTAGTGATACCCAGTGCATAGGGTTGGGTCCTGACAATCTTAGCTAATTGATACTGATGGACCTATCAACATGAATTTATCTAATTCTTTTTTTAACCCAGTTATACTTTTGGCCATGAGTTCCACAGATTGACTGTGTGTTGTGTGAAGAAGTACTTCTTATTGTTTATTTTAAACCTGCTGCTTATTAATTTCTTTGGGTGAACCCTGGTTCTTATGTTATGTGAAGGGATAAATAATACTTCCCTATTGACTTTCTCCATTACCATTCCATGATTTTATAGGCCTTTATCATATCACCCCTTCAACATCTCTTTTCTAAAATAAACAGTCCCAGTCTTTTTTAATCTCTTTTCATATGGAAGCTGTTTTGAACCCTGAGCCATTTTTATTGCCTTTCTCGGTACCTTTTCCAACTCTAATAGATCTTTTTTGAGGTGGGGTGACCAGAATGCATGCAGTATTTATAGATATAAATAGTGGCTGTCAAGGTTCCTCCCCCACTCTGAACTCTAGGGTACAGATGTGGGGACCTGCATGAAAAACCTCCTAAGCTTATCTTTACCAGCTTAGGTCAAAAACTTCCCCAAGATACAAAATATTCCCCCCCGTTGTCCTTGGACTGGCCGCTACCACCACCAAACTAATACTGGTTACTGGGGAAGAGCTGTTTGGACGCATCTTTCCCCCCAAAATACTTCCCAAAACCCTGCACCCCACTTCCTGGACAAGGTTTGGTAAACAGCCTCACCAATTTGCCTAGGTGACTACAGACCCAGACCCTTGGATCTTAAGAACAATGAATAATCCTCCCAACACTTGCACCCCCCCTTTCCTGGGAAATGTTGGATAAAAAGCCTCACCAATTTGCATAGGTGACCACAGACCCAAACCCTTGGATCTGAGAACAATGAAAAAGCATTCAGTTTTTTACAAGAAGACTTTTAATAAAAAATAGAAGTAAATAGAAATAAATAAATCCCCCCTGTAAAATCAGGATGGTAGATATCTTACAGGGTAATTAGATTAAAAAACATAGAGAACCCCTCTAGGCAAAACCTTAAGTTACAAAAAAGATACACAGACAGAAATAGTTATTCTATTCAGCACAATTCTTTCCTCAGCCATTTAAAGAAATCATAATCTAACACATACGTAGCTAGATTACTTACTAAAAGTTCTAAGACTCCATTCCTGGTCTATCCCTGGCAAAGACAGCATACAGACAGACACAGACCCTTTGTTTCTCTCCCTCCTCCCAGCTTTTGAAAGTATCTTGTCTCCTCATTGGTCATTTTGGTCAGGTGCCAGCGAGGTTACCTTTAGCTTCTTAACCCTTTACAGGTGAGAGGAGCTTTCCCCTGGCCAGGAGGGATTTCAAAGGGGTTTACCCTTCCCTTTATATTTATGACAGTGGCATTATGGTATTTTCTGTCTCATCATCTATCCCTTTCTTAACGGTTCGTAACAGTTTGTTGTCTTTTTTGACTACCACTGCACACTGAGCCGATGTTTTCAGATTACAAGTCACGATGACTCCAATATGTCTCTCTTGAGTACTAACAGCTAATTTAGAACCCATCAATTAATCCCAGTTAACTCAAGCGATTAACTCAAAAGAAATTAATTTGATTAAAAAAAATTAAAACTGCGATTAATCACAATTAATCACATTGTTAACAGTAGAATACCAATTTAAATTTATTATAAATATTTTGGATGCTTTTCTACATTTTCAAATATATTTATTTTAATTACAACACAGAATACATAGTGTACAGTGCTCACTTTATATTATTTTTATTACAAATATTTGCACTGTAAAAATTAACAAAAGAAATAGTATTTTTCAATTCACCTCACACAAGTACTGTAGTGCAATCTCTTTATTCTGAAAGTGCAACTTACAAATGTAGAATTATTTTTTTACAAAAGTGCATTCAAAAACAAAACAATGTAAAACATCAGAGCCTACAAGTTCACTCAGTCCTACTTCTTGTTCAGCCAATCACTAAGACAAAGAAATTTGTTTATATTGACAGGAGATAATGTTGCCCACTTCTTATTTACAATGTCACCTGAAAGTGAGACCAGGCAGTTGAATGACATTGTTGCAGCTGGCATTGCAAGGTATTTATGTAGATATGTTAAATATTCATATGCCCCTTCATGCTTTGTTATAGAATGCACTATCTTTTGTTTATCTTTTTTACAGTGTAAATATTTGTAATAAAAATTGTTTAACAATGCAATTAAAACTGTAATTAATCACAATTAATCATGATTCATTTTTTTTAATAGATTGACCACTGTACTTTTTGCCTCTTACCACCTCTGCTACTCTTCTATTTAGCCATGGTGAAGGGGTTTTCTTTGTCCTCTATTTTTTTTATTATTATTATTTGGGGTATACATATAGTTTGAGTCTCTATTATAGTGTTTTTAAATAGTTTCCATTCAGCTTGCAGGCATTTCACTCTTGTGACTGTTCCTTTTAATTTCAGCTTAACTAGTTTCCTCTTTTTTTGTGTAGTAACCCTTTTTGAAGTTAAATGCTACTATGGTGGGGTTCTTTGGTATTTTCCCCACTACAAGGATGTTAAATTCAATTACATTATGGTTGCTATTACTGAGCAGTTCAGCTATATTCACCACTCATCATTAAGTCTAGTGTCTGGGTGTTGAAAAAAGAACTGGAATGCCTCAGGAGGCTGCATTTCTGACTTCTTGTTAGCCAGTGTGGAGAGACATAAGTTTACTTTTATTACTGGTTTGGTATATCTTATGGAAGAATAACCCCCAGTTTTGGGGTGTGTCTGCCTTATTTCTCAGCAGTTTGTCCTGAATTTGATATTCTCAGTTGTGACCCACTGAGGCAAAATGACATATGTACATTCTGGTTGTTCTCACAGTATACAGGGAGACATAGTCCCTCCCTCAAAGAGCTCCCAGTCTAACAAAAGTTTCTCCATTGGTGAAAAACTAATCAGAGAGCTTCCAGTGTAAATGTCAGTCAGAATGCTGTTTAGCTGTACATAATGATAGCTCAAAAATGAGCTCTTTAAAGTGTAAAGTAGTGGCCTTACGTAAAAGGGAGTCAGTTACACTATTAACATTGCAAAACTCATCCTCTATTACTTCCCAGTTTCTGAAAGTCGTGGTACATACTTAACTCTAAGATTTTGTTAGCCTGTAGCCTAAGGGAATATGAATTTAATTTTGTGGATTTTATCGGGACCCTGAATTAATTTTGAAGACTTCAGTGTTATAGGTGGGGATGGCAGCACTGCCTGTTATTAAGGTCACTCAACAACTTCTGTGACCCAGGAACCTCTTGGTGCCAGCTGTCAGAAGGCAGAGGGGGTGCATAGTATTTTACAGGGATCCCCTGAGTCGACTATGTGCATAACTGTTGGCATGTGAGGTCTCTATTGAGAGTCAGTAGCCCATTGATCATAATCATTGCAAAATGTATGTACACATAATATTTAAGGAGTATCTATATCGAAAATTGTATTCTTAAGGCCCTGGAGTTGAGGCAGGTCACCAGGAAGTGATGTACCTAGGAAAGGTTCCTTTCAGGCAGGAGGTAACAGACACTTTCTCCTTGTCTGGTCACTGGTGTATTGTATGCCTCATAGTGTATGCCTATTTGCATACCGAGCCACAGGAGAAATAAGAAATTGCAAAATCTACAAGAAAGGAAATTCACAAGATGAAACATATAGCAAGTGGGTCCTGTTTATGAATAAAGACAAGAACTGTTCTGGTATGTCCTAGGGTGCAAGAAAACATGGTGTCTTTCATCAAGGAGGCAAACTGACAGCATGCTTGTCTCATGAAAGGAAGGTTATGGCCAGCCTGGCTGTAAAATACTGCAAGACGTTTGTGTGAGCAATACTCTGCTAGACATGAGTGTATCTTGTTAATTTAAGTCTAGGTTTTAGTACACGTGTTATGGTTTTAGTTTATATGAAACCATTTGTTTCCAATACTTCTACTTGCAATTACTTGAATTATGCTTTGTTAAATAAACGTTATACTTTATTTCAGTGTAAATGTATCCAAGTGCTGAGAGTTAAACAGAGTGGAGACAGGAGGACATAGCCAGAGTTTAATGTCAGAAGGGATCAGATAATCATCTAGTCTGACCTCCTGTGTAGCACAAGCCACCAACACCATCCAGCACCTGCAGTCTAAACCCAGCAATGAAAATGAGACCAAAGTATTACAGCCCATAGGAGACTAGACTATTATGTGCCACAGGCATGGAGTAGGAGGGACCGAGGCCCCTGCAACAGGAAAGAAATGATTAAGTGAGAAGTACCCGTGTAATCCTGGCAAGTGATCCACACCCATTCATTACAGAGGAAGGTGAAAAAAAACCCCAAAGTCATTGCCAATCTGACCTGGGGGAAAATTCCTTCCCAATCTCACATATGGAAATCAGTTAGACCCTAGGCATGTGAACAGGAACCAGCCAGCCAAGCACTTGAAAAAGAATGTTTGGTGCCACCTCAGAGCCCTGCCCAATGTCCCATCTTCAGCTGTGGCCATCCCTGATGTTTCAGAGGAAGGACATTTTTTAAAACTCCCACAATACATTGGGAGGAGGGATCCCATCCTGACCCCTGCCAGTGACTGACTGAAACCCTGAAGCATGAGCTTTAGGAACATAAAACAGCTCATAGTCATCCTGTGATTGACAGGTCTCTCTCCTTCTCAGTCATTTCCAGCTGATAAGCCCCCAGCTTGTAGCACAAACTCTTATTAGACTCTAAGTGCATGACCTTGCACTTCGTACTATTGAATTACATCCTATTTCTGTCACTCCAGTCTTCAAGATCATCCAGATCTTCCTGAGTAATATTCTGATCCTCCTCTGTATTGACGTTGCCTCACAGCTTTGCATCATCAGCAAGTTTCATTTGGTTTCAGAGTAACAGCCGTCTTAGTCTGTATTCGCAAAAAGAAAAAGGAGTACTTGTGGCACCTTAGAGACTAACCAATTTATTTGAGCATAAGCTTTCGTGAGCTACAGCTCACTTCATTGGATGCATACTGTGGAAAGTATAAAAGATCTTTTTATACACACAAAGCATGAAAAAATGGGTGTTTACCACTACAAAAGGTTTTCTCCCCCCCCCCACCCCACTCTCCTGCTGGTAATAGCTTATCTAAACTGATCACTCTCCTTACAATGTATATGATAATCAAGTTGGGCCATTTCCAGTACAAATCCAGGTCCCCGCCCCCCCCCAACACAAGCCCACTCTCCTCTTGGTAATAGCTTATCTAAAGTGATCTCTCTCCTTACAATGTGTATGATAATCAAGGTGGGCCATTTCCAGCATAAATCCAGGGTTTAACAAGAACATTGGGGGGAACGGGGGGTAGGAAAAAACAAGGGGAAATAGGTTACCTTGCATAATGACTTAGCCACTCCCAGTCTCTATTCAAGCCTAAGTTAATTGTATCCAATTTGCAAATGAGTTCCAATTCAACAGTCTCTCGCTGGAGTCTGGTTTTGAAGTTTTTTTGTTGTAATATCGCAACTTTCATGTCTGTAATCGCGTGACCAGAGAGATTGAAGTGTTCTCCGACTGGTTTATGAATGTTATAATTCTTGACATCTGATTTGTGTCCATTTATTCTTTTACGTAGAGACTGTCCAGTTTGACCAATGTACATGGCAGAGGGGCCTTGCTGGCACATGATGGCATATATCACATTGGTGGATGTGCAGGTGAATGAGCCTCTGATAGTGTGGCTGATGTTATTAGGCCCTGTGATGGTATCCCCTGAATAGATATGTGGGCACAGTTAGCAACGGGCTTTGTTGCAAGGATAGGTTCCTGGGTTAGTGGTTCTGTTGTGTGGTATGTGGTTGCTGGTGAGTATTTGCTTCAGGTTGGAGGGCTGTCTGTAGGCAAGGACTGGCCTGTCTCCCAAGATTTGTGAGAGTGTTGGGTCATCCTTCAGGATAGGTTGTAGATCCTTAATAATGCATTGGAGGGGTTTTAGTTGCGGGCTGAAGGTGACGGCTAGTGGCGTTCTGTTATTTTCTTTGTTAGGCCTGTCCTGTAGTAGGTGACTTCTGGGAACTCTTCTGGCTTTATCAATCTGTTTCTTCACTTCAGCAGGTGGGTATTGTAGTTGTAAGAATGCTTGATAGAGATCTTGTAGGTGTTTGTCTCTGTCTGAGGGGTTGGAGCAAATGCAGTTGTATCATAGAGCTTGGCTGTAGACAATGGATCGTGTGGTGTGGTCAGGGTGAAAGCTGGAGGCATGTAGGTAGGAATAGCGGTCAGTAGGTTTCCGGTATAGGGTGGTGTTTATGTGACCATCATTTATTAGCAATGTAGTGTCCAGGAAGTGGATCTCTTGTGTGGACTGGATCAGGCTGAGGTTGATGGTGAGATGGAAATTGTTGAAATCATGGTGGAATTCCTCAAGGGCTTCTTTTCCATGGGTCCAAATGATGAAGATGTCGTCAATATAGCACAAGTAGAGTAGGGGCGTTAGGGGACGAGAGCTGAGGAAGCGTTGTTCTAAGTCAGCCATAAAAATGTTGGCATACTGTGGGGCCATGCGGGTACCCATAGCAGTGCCGCTGATTTGAAGGTATACATTGTCCCCAAATGTAAAATAGTTATGGGTAAGGACAAAGTCACAAAGTTCAGCCACCAGGTTAGCCGTGACATTATCGGGGATAGTGTTCTTGATGGCTTGTAGTCCATCTTTGTGTGGAATGTTGGTGTAGAGGGCTTCTACATCCATAGTGGCCAGGATGGTGTTATCAGGAAGATCACCGATGGATTGTAGTTTCCTCAGGAAGTCAGTGGTGTCTCGAAGGTAGCTGGGAGTGCTGGTAGCGTAGGGCATGAGGAGGGAGTCTACATAGCCAAACAATCCTGCTGTCAGGGTTCCAATGCCTGAGATGATGGGGCGCCCAGGATTTCCAGGTTTATGGATCTTGGGTAGTAGATAGAATATCCCAGGTCGGGGTTCCAGGGGTGTGTCTGTGCGGATTTGATCTTGTGCTTTTTCAGGGAGTTTCTTGAGCAAATGCTGTAGTTTCTTTGGATAACTCTCAGTGGGATCAGAGGGTAATGGCTTGTAGAAAGTGGTGTTGGAGAGCTGCCGAGCAGCTGTACCCGCATGGCCCCACACTATGCCAACATTTTTATGGCTGACTTAGAACAACGCTTCCTCAGCTCTCATCCCCTAACGCCCCTACTCTACTTGCGCTATATTGATGACATCTTCATCATCTGGACCCATGGAAAAGAAGCCCTTGAGGAATTCCACCATGATTTCAACAATTTCCATCCCACATTCAACCTCAGCCTGGTCCAGTCCACACAAGAGATCCACTTCCTGGACACTACGGTGCTAATAAATGATGGTCACATAAACACCACCCTATACCAGAAACCTACTGACCACTATTCCTACCTACATGCCTCCAGCTTTCACCCTGACCACACCACACGATCCATTGTCTACAGCCAAGCTCTGCGATACAACCGCATTTGCTCCAACCCCTCAGACAGAGACAAACACCTACAAGATCTCTATCAAGCATTCTTACAACTACAATACCCACCTGCGGAAGTGAAGAAACAGATTGATAGAGCCAGAAGAGTTCCCAGAAGTCACCTACTACAGGACAGGCCTAACAAAGAAAATAACAGAACGCCACTAGCTGTCACCTTCAGCCCGCAACTAAAACCCCTCCAATGCATTATTAAGGATCTACAACCTATCCTGAAGGATGACCCAACACTCTCACAAATCTTGGGAGACAGGCCAGTCCTTGCCTACAGACAGCCCCCCAACCTGAAGCAAATACTCACCAGCAACCACATACCACACAACAGAACCACTAATCCAGGAATTCATTTGCAAATTGGATACAATTAACTTAGGCTTGAATAGAGACTGGGAGTGGCTAAGTCATTATGCAAGGTAACCTATTTCCCCTTGTTTTTTCCTACCCCCCCCCCCCAGACGTTCTTGTTAAACCCTGGATTTGTGCTGGAAATGGCCCACCTTGATTATCATACACATTGTAAGGAGAGTGATCACTTTAGATAAGCTATTACCAGCAGGAGAGTGGGGTGGGGGGAGAGAAAACCTTTCGTAGTGGTAAACACCCATTTTTTCATGCTTTGTGTGTATAAAAAGATCTTCTATACTTTCCACAGTATGCGTCCGATGAAGTGAGGTGTAGCTCACGAAAGCTTATGCTCAAATAAATTGGTTAGTCTCTAAGGTGCCACAAGTACTCCTTTTCTTTTTGCGAAGTTTCATTAGCACAGTCCTCCTTTTTGTGCCAAGGTCCCTGATAAAAATATTGAATAAGATTGGTCTTACGGCCAATCCTTGAGAAACTCCACCAGTAACCTCCTTCCAGTCTGATAGTTCACTTCTCAGCACAACCCATTGCATTCTCCCTTTTAGCCACCTTATATTGCTTGTACTGATCCCCAACTTCCCTAACTTAACTAATAATTTCACGTGGTACTGTGTCAAATGCTTTACTGAAATCCACATATATTAGATTTACTGCACTTCCTTTTAAAAAAAAATCAATTATTTTCTCAAAGGAAATCAGATTACTCTGACATGATCTAGCTTTGATAAACCCATGTTGCATTACATTCCCTATGCCATTTACCTCTATGAATTGAATTATTCTTTCCTTCACAATTTGTTCTCAATTTATTCTTGCATACTACTGAGGTCAGACTAACATGTCTGTAATTACCTGGGTCATTTTTCCCCTTTCTTACATATAGGTATGAGATTAGCTATTCTCCAATCACATGGTGCTACCCTTACTACCAGACTAGCAATCTCATGTGCCAGATCTTTCAGTATTCTGGGATGGAAATTATCCACCCCCCGATTTGAGTGCATTAAGCTCTTTAAATTTTTCTTCCACCTCATCTAGGGCAATTTCCATTTTTAGACACTCATTGCCATCAGCCAAATTGTCTTCATGCCAATGTTCCATTTATCATCATTGAAAACCAAGTCAAAGTATTAATTTAGTTTTGGGGCCATACGTCGATTATCTTTAATCTCCTTCCCATCCACACTGCATAGCAGCCCAATCTTGGCCTTCCTTATTCTCTTTTTTATTTATATAACAAAAAACCTCTTTCTTACTTTAATGTCTTTGCCAAGAGGTAAATTCCTCTTGATTTTTAGCAATTCTCACTTTATTCCCACATTTTCTAACCTTCATGATGCAACTTGGCAGAACTGGTAAAGTGGAATGTACTGTTTCTTTGAAAGCAGTGAATCCCGGTTGGACACTCCAGTGAGACGCGTGGAGGGCTCTAGGGTTGGAATGTGCCAATCGCTAATCTGCAGAATAACAGCAAGGCCTGTGAGGCCTAGAGGGGAGTGCTTGTGTTGCCTGCGGCCAGTGGAGTTGGGGAGCTGACCCACGTCAGGCACAGACAAGGCTTCCTCATGCTAAGGGCAGATGGTAGTGAGTTGTTCACAGCCCTGGGTACCCCTGGGAAGCATCACAACTTCCCTGTTTCCAGTTATTTCTAAACTGTAAAACTTTAAGTGTTTGGCTGAAATTCTTCATGTTGTGTATCTGCTTTAGGTGGAATTTATTTCGGAATATTTTCAGCCAAAATGGTTTAGCCATATCTGAGAACAAGGGGGGCAGTGGAATTGTTTTTACCACTTAAAAAAATTCTTTACATCTTTTATTTTAAATGATCTAGCACCCTCATGCCTTGCCTCAGGAACTTGATGTGTCAGGGATGTGGTATTTGCCCTCCCCTTGAAAATCTGCCCAAATTTTTGCCCAAGTTATAAAACTTTGAAAAACTTCACTTTGCAGATGTTCAGTACACACTATTTTGAATTTAGCAGTTAAAATCTAAGAAGATTCCTTCCTCACTGAGCATGCTCCATCCCCTCCCAGCTCCAAAGTATGACCAGACCATAGAGCTGTCCAGAGGACGACAATTCCATTTCGTGGCAACTTCTGAACTTTAAAAAAATCTGTTTTTGTTCTACATTGGAATGAAAACAAAACCTTTCAAATGTTTTTGCAAAATAGAATTGTGTTGAAATGTCCATTTGCTATTCAGGCAGAAGTATCTATAATGTCCAAGACTGAGTGTGCCCTGGTGGTTTAGGCACTGGCCTGAGGTGTGTAAGAGACCCAGATTTAAGTCCCTGCTCTATGGAGTTTTTCCATCACAGATCACCAATTCAGGCAGAGCAGGGACTTGAACATGGCTATGGAGAAAGAGTCTGTCTCTTGAGTCTTGACCCAAAAAAAGCTTCAGCAAAATTTCATCGTGTCAGAAATGTTCTGATCAATTCTACCAAACTGTGCATGTGCCATCCTCACAGAGCAGGGGCGGGAAAACTTTTTGGCCTGAGGGCCGCATGGGGTTTCTGAAATTGTATGGAGGACCGGTTACGGGAGGCTGTGCCTCCCCAAACAGCCAGGCATGGCCCAGCCCCCGCCCCCTATCTGACCCCCCCCTGCTTCTCACCCCCTGACAGCCCCCACAGGACTCCTGCCCCATCCAACCTCCCTGTTGCCTGATGGCCCCCCAGGGACTCCTGTCCCATCCACCCCTCCTGCTCTCTGTCCCCTGACTGCCCCCTGACCCCCTCACCCCTAACTGCCCCCCACTGCCCCATCCCACTCCCCTCTCCTTCCTGACTGCTCCCCTCCCCGAGACCCCTGCCGCATCCAACCACTCCTTTCCCTTGACCGCCCCTGGACCCCCTGCCCCTGACTGCCCCCCGCTGCCCCATCCAACCCACCCTCTCCTTTCTGATGGCACCCCCCCCGGGACCCCTGCCACATACAACCACCCCTTCTCCCTGTCCCCTGACCGCCCCTGGAACCCCTGCCCCTGACTGCCCCCTGACACCCTATCCAACCCCCCCTCTCCTTCCTGATTGCCCCCCTGGGAACCCCTGCCCCCATTCAACCACCCTGTTCCCCGCCCTCTGACTGCCCTGACCCCTATCCACACCGCTGGCCACCCCCCGAACTTCCCTGCCCTCTATCCAACCCCAGCTGCCCCCTTACCGCGCTGCCTGGAGCACAAGTGGCTGGCGGCGCAGCTGCACCAGGACAGGCAGCCGCGCCGTGCAGCACAGAGCACCGGGTCAGGCCGGGCTCCGCAGCTGCGCTGCCCCAGGAGCTCACTGCTTTGCCTCCCAGAGCATTGCGCTGGCGGCACAGTGAGCTGAGGCTGCAGGGGAAAGGGAACAGCGGGGGAGGGGCCGGGGGCGAGCCTCCCAGGCCAGGAGCTCAGGGGCCGGGCAAGACGGTCCTGCGGGCCAGATGTGGCCCGCGGGCCGTAGTTTGCCCACCTCTGCCACAGAGCAACTTAACCATGATCCACTCCACGGTTACAGGGACTCAGAAGAACTTTCCACGTAATTGGATGCTCTGCATTGCTCTGGCCTGGGCACCAGAACTGAGAAAAGAGAACTTTTCTCTCCTGTTTTCTCAATGCTCCCCCTGCTGGCACTCTTGGAGGAGGAAGCTGTCTGAGTCAAATTCAGAGAGAATAAAAGCCATACCAGGGGGCATGGAAAGGAGGAAAATGCAACAAGGAGTCTGGTGAAACTGTGACTGGATGCAGGGAAGGGGGGAGAAACTATGACTAGAACTTGAGATGGGACACTGGGACTGGGTGGGCAAGGTGAATAGGAACCCAGGGGAGGGCTGGGGGTAGCAGGAAGGAGAAACAATTCTGACGAAGAATTGAAGTGAAGGGAAAGAACTGGGACTGCCTGGGCAAAGAGACTGGGGCAAGAAGCCAAGGAAGAGTTGTGGGAGACTGAGATTGGATGAGGAGCTGGGGAGGCAGTGAGAGTCAGTCAGAGGTGAGAGAAGAGACAGGAGGGGAAAACTGGAATTGGTTGGGTAAGAAGATTGTAGAAAAGGAATTAGGGCATGGAGCTGAAGGTTCCAACCCTGCTGCTGAATCATGTGGGTTACTCCTGGGGGAATACTGCACCACTATGGGTGCGCAGAATTCATGTCCCCTACAGATTTCTTTGCTTCCCCGCAGAAAAATGGCTTTGTGACAGGGAAGCTCAGGGAAGCTGAAACACACCACTCCCTATCTGTGCAGGTACATTGTTTCAGGCACCTGGAGCAGCTGGCAGAGAGGTAAATCACTGAAGGTCAGCGGACACCCCAGCCAGTGGCTCCTACCCTGAATCAGGATCATCTGCTAGTCCCAGCTGGGCTGGAGGCAGGAGAGGACAGGACTTGCTCTTCCCCTGCAAGGAGTGGCTGAGGCTGTGTCAAACCCACCCCCAGAAAGCTCCCCCAGCTGCAGGAAGCTCAGCATCCTCCCCTGCTTTCTGCCCCCATTGCTCCTCAGCTGTGGGGGGAGGGGTCACTGTACGGTGAACTGCTCCCGCATCCGTCCAACCCCCGTGCATCCAGACCTCCCATATCCAGACACCTCCGCAAAGCCAAACCCTGTACACCCAGAAACCCCCACCCCCCAGCCTTCCATATCCGAACCCCACCCTGCTGAACTTCTACCCCTGCATCTGGAGCCCCCTGCACCCAGACCTCCTGCCTCCAGACCCACACCCCTGCACCCAGATAAAATTCTTTGCCAAAAAATCACTTGACCTTGGAGAAAGCTACTGGAAGAGATGAAATAAACCCAAAGACTCTCCATCTTGCCGATACGCTGTAAAGTGCCACCTATTATTTGCCAAAACGTTTCTGCCATAACCAAAAATAAAGAAAATTTAAAAAGACACCAGAAGAGCTTCCTAAAACCCAGCACTGGTGGAGAACAGAATTCACTATGAAGTCCACTGTCAGCAATGCTCTGCCAGGGGCTACCTTACCCGTTCATCACTTAGTACAATGATAGCAACTACAGAAGATAGATTTAAAGCCATCATTTCCAAAAGGGTCAAAAGAGCAACAAAAGGAATTCACCTAAAGCACAGAAAGACAATTCATGAGCCTTATAGTCTCTTTAGTTTGTGTAGTGATTAACGTAAGCAGGACAAGACCATGGTATTCAGGAAGATATTATAAGAGTACCAGCCTGTGTATCTCCCTATTCTTTCACAAGAAACGTCCGATTTCAGGGGCAGATTTTCAAAACAGCTCTGCTCCCATTTAGGCACCTAAATGAAAAGGCCAGATTTTCAAACATGCTCCTCGTCCAACAGCCATCATTGAGAACAAATGAACTGAATTAGGACTATGAGATTTGACTGTAGAATCTTATTAAACTCCATAAATCAACAGGATTTGTTAAATGATCTGACTATTAATTTCACAGCTGAATCCCTGTTGGGTTTAAAGTAGGTTTATTCCTTACACACTACTCTGCACACTTGAATCCATGGGAGTTTTACCATTGATTTCAATGGGAGCAGTTCAGATTAATGTAAGAATTATTTTGCTGATTTTGAAAATTCTCTAAGATTTGAGGGCCAAATCTTGTAGCCCGTAGGCAGTTTTTATTCAGGAAAGATTCCCTTTAACTTCCATGTTAGGGACGGATGCTCAACATCTTGCAGTAGCTTTCAGTCCCTTTTAAAATCAGACTCTACTTCAGGAATACAGGGTTTGGTTCTTAAGGAATACTTGATCCTGGGAATTATTTTTGGTAACTGAATTCTTTTGCTTATTTTTTTATTTCCTTCCTTTTGTTATTACTGTGCTTCTATCCTTTTTTGTTCTGGCGTGTTTTCCAGATTCTTGGTCTGATATTTAGTTTCCTTAACTTCTACAGTATTTGTTCTTAGCCATCCTGGTTGCCTGCCATGTGTATCAGTTTCCTTCCTTCTGACTGGGAGGAGGGATAGCTATTTCCATTACCAACAGCAATGCCATTCTAGAGATCCCTTGGCAGGTTGCAGAGCAGGAGAATGAATCATTGCTTACAACACTTAATCCTTCTTAGTTTCACTTATTCTGGAAGGATGTGGAGATGGTGCCAGCAGCCTCCACATTTAATTACATATAAAGTAGATGTAAAAATTAACTTGATTCTTGTTCAGAATTAATTCTAATGCTACAGCATAATGCTGGTCAATTACATATATTACTACAATTACATATGATGGAAACTAAGAACTTGTAGATGAACCAAACCACGTAGCCCAGGTAGAAGATGTATCATGCTTTTCAGAAGATACAAACAGTTCGATTATATGTTTCCAAATGACTAATGATCATTGCCTTAAATTCTTCTGTCCTACTGTGCTTGCTCCAACTATTTCATTTGACATCTATATCTGCATGCTGATCAACTGCTGTGAGAAGCCCCACTTCCAAAAGCTAATTTAGACTCTACTTTTGTTTCTTTGCTTCAAATCATACTCACAAGCTTGATATATCTTTCTCTTGTATGATGCTCTTGATCTTGCTGTAGCTCCTTATATGAACCCCTTAACTACTTTATAAATCATAATTAGTCTTAATTGTTTACTTTCACTTCTTGAAAGCTTTCCCTTTCAAATTAAAAATGGCATTGCAGCAATATTTCATTGCAATGACATTTTCAAATTAAAAACGCTATTGCAAAGTAATTGGCAGATTCTGTGCTTTAAAATCAAATATCGCAGCATGCTTATTCTGAATTCACGTATGACACCATTATTCTCTTATGGATTTTGCACTCGGACATGAACTGAATCCTGCCCCCACTGACTCTCATGGGATGAGGATAAAGCCCCAAGTGATGTAAACATGTTTTGTGTCTCAGCTTTTGAGGGTCAGCTACTAACCTCACAAATCCTTCATCTTTGACATTATAATCTGTGGCTGTAAAATGGATTTAATGGTTTAACATTAAAACTTCAGGTACACTTAAGACAAGGATTTCAAAAGAGTTAATAGGGAAAATACTTTAACAAACTTTGTCAGAGAGGTTTAGAAAAGCTCAAATGGTCTCCGGATGGTGATATTTTAGTCCTGGCTTTGCCAGCCTTTCCATTCAAAAACTCTTTTAAATAATTTTTGTTTTTAAATTTGATCAATTTTACTGTTCCTGAAAGTAAGTGACCTTTAGCATTGGAGAAAACCAGGCAAATTGCAGGTAATTGCTTTGCAAGCTTCCTCACACTTCTGCCAGTGCATCTCAACCTTGACTTACAATACCCTTGTTATTAAAGTCCTGGGCCTCTGTTGAACAGAAACTGACAGCCATGACAAATGGTGTGGGTCTTGTAATGAATAAATGTTTACTAGGGCGTAGCTGGTGACTGCCAAACTCATTTTACTTGTGACTCCTGGGCCACATGTGAACCCAGGTCTCCGAAGATGCTGCATTAGTGGCCAAGCGCTCCCTCTTTTTCAAAGTTTACGTCTTAAAAGTTTTAATCCACATTCAGTTGAACGTTACAATACCAAGTGTCAGCCCAAACATAATTTTCTGTAATGGCGTAGATCATTCCAGCTGGTTTTAGTCACGCAGTAATTTTAGCTGGGCCTACATGCCATCACAAGTACTAGGTGATCTGCAAGAAACCCCTCCTCTCTAGTGACACTAAAGTCTTGGCATTATTTGTCTCCCTACACTGGATCACTTCTATGGACACTTAAACTTCTCCTCCAAAAATATATGAGCAATGGACAAAAGGGAGACATGGGGCCAGACTGAGGCTTTATGCCAGGGCACACATTATGGGGCTGTGCAGAAGCACTGTGGGAGGAGGGGCAGGAAGGAGACCCTGAAAGAATTTTAACTGACTGAGCAAAAAAATCCTTCAGGGCTCAGGAGAAGCACAGATTGGAGCAGCTGCTCCTCCCTGGTTTGAAAGAGCTGCATGTGCTCCCTCCTATGCTGGTCCAGCTCTGCTTCCAGCTTTGCTCCAGCCGACAGAAAGCTATTTCAAAGAAAGACATGAGATACTTATTTTATTATCTCCCACTGCTTTTTTACCCTTTGCTTGTTGTTAAATGTAAGCAACAAGTCCATTATAGTAAAGCTTTAAGTCAGTCGTTGCTATCTATGAAATATACATCTGGGCACAGAATAGTTGCATTGCTCTGTTCAGTACTGAATGCTTGAATCATCTTGCTTATACTCCACATCATTACAATGCACAATGGGACTACATTAAAGGAAACCACAATAAAAGGGATAATCCAAACCCACTTCAAAGAGTATATATAGCCAGAGTGCTAAAGCATATGAAGAACGTTAATGTATAACTTTCAACAACAATTATAGTGTGTTATTAAGACACACAAATAACACAAAATATTTCAGTCATAGGAAACGAAAGGGTCTGAAATGAAATTGGGCACACCTCTCCTGTTTCAGTCCGAGTATGCCCTAGGTTAGTGTACTGAGGAGGGATGGACTGCCCTTGGAGTTCTGCATGAGAGACAGCCCACAGGCAACAGAGAGTCCAGAACCCAAAGGGAGCAGAGTCCAGTACAGAAAAGGGTCCTGAAAGGGAGAAAGTGCTGGGCTGAGAGCTTCAGGAAGAGGATGCCCCTGAAGGAGGAAGCAGTGAGATCTCTTTAGTTGGGCAGCGGAGCCAGATCAGGTTGATGAAAGCAGAAGGCAGGTGGAAGGTCACCTTCAAACTTCCCTAGGCCAGAAAGCCACAGTCAGAGAGGGCTGAAAGCTGAGAGCAGCAGTGGGAGATGCCTGCTGGCTCTCTGGGCCAGAGAGCTGAAGCTGGAGGGCCAGAGAGGGCAGAAGGCTGGGGAATAATAGAGGGTCAGCCTGCTTAGGTCTCCTGGCAAGAGCTAGAGCCAGGCCTAAGAATGATGCAGACAGAGAAGCACTCCAGCTAGAGGGGTTAGGTTGAGGCCTGGTGAGAGATACCACAGCTGTACCTCAGAGTCTCAGTGAGGTGAGAGACAAGAGAATGGGACTGTGGTGAGAAACACCAGAGCTGAACTTGGGGTATTGAGGAACTGGTGGGACTTGAAAGAGTAAATGTACTGTTTGGACTATGCTGGGGAATTCAGGATTATGGGTGTGAGACTTTTTGTAATAAATTAACCTCACAAAGGGCTATTTATATTTGGAAACTATGGGATGGAATTATTAGGGTCTCTGTCAAGGAAGGGGAAACTGAGGCAAGTCCACCAAGTCCACCAAGTGTGCTGCAGCATGCCATAGGTAGGTGCCCCTGGCAGGGACCATCTTATCACATATGGTGGAGAAAGGGGCCACCAGAAGAGGGAAACGGAGGCAGGCAGCAGTTTGCAGGGCCACCTTGAGGCCACAAGGGGGAAACCACACTATGGCAGTTCTAATATGTACACAAATAAACATTTCTAGTCAGATATAATCAAAGGCTTTTTAACCTCCACAGCTGTAACAAAATGACTCGATCTTGCAGAATGCAGAGTCATTGTCACTATAACCGCTTCCATTAGTGTTTCTGCCTTATTAATACTAAAGACAAGCGGGGTTCCCAATGCTCTCATTCCAAGCTGTTGTCAAGAACTGAACATTACTCTGTTCTTGCCAGTACTCACTCACACAGAGAGTTTGGATTACAGGTGACTGCTCTGATTGATTCAGAGACAAGCCTTTTTTCAGCTGTGACGTGATGCCAAGCTGCAATGCCAGGGCATACATTCTGGACAAAGGAAAAACAGTATAAGTAATCATTTTCATCATCAAGTGGTTACTCAGTTAATGCATATTCTCATCTTGGTGTTCCTCTCCCGCCCCCTCATTCTTTGTGTGTCAAAACTAAAGGTCAGAAAGATATGACACAGGGACTCATTTACTGTGGGCAACATGTAAAAAGTGAGCTAAATAAGAGGGATTTCAGTACAGAGAGGAGTGTGAGATGGCAGACCACAGTAGGGTGTATATTTTATGCAAAGAAGGCCACACAGAATGAGGCAGGAAAACACTTATAGGAGAAATGGATGAATGTGGCATCAAGCCTGGCCTTACTGGCAGAGTGCCAGGGGTCAGGGTTAGGGCTCCAATGCAATAAAAACGAGGTCATATACGTAGGGAGATGAGGAGTTACATAGCGCCTTGAAGGCAAGAATGAAAAGTCTAAATTAGAAGTGTTGGGGAAGGAGTAGCCAGTGAAGAGGGTCACATCATCCCCTTCTTAGAACAAAGCAATGGGTTCATTTTAGCAGCTATACTTGGGATAGTCTGGAGGGACAACATGCACATGCAGGAGGCTGGAGTGGAGGAGGTTGCAGTGGTCAACACCATAACCAATAGGGAAAGCAAAGATATTTGTATTCAGCACCTTCCCTCTTTGTCTAAACCCACGATAAAAGAGAGATTCTTAACAGGGAAGAGCCCAAGATGCAAAATTTCAGGTGACAGTTTTGCCACCTAGGGATTTGCCATTTCCTGCCTAAAAAACTGCTTGATGCATCAGTATGGGGAAAACAGTGGCAATTGTTTAGATGTTGAGGGTAAAAAAGTACTATAGACTGGTATTTCCTATATAGAAATTGTACAGATACTGTTGGTACTGATAGCCCCATAGCCACAATGTTCAAGTTTCTGAGTGATTTGATTTTGGGGTGCCCAAATTGAGAAGCTTCAAAGACCCTGAAGTCTTTAAACCACGATTTGAGGACTTCAATAGCTCAGACATAGGTGAGAGGTTTATCGCAGGAGTGGGTGGGTGAGATTCTGTGGCCTGCGTTGTGCAGGAGGTCAGACTAGACGATCATAATGGTCCCTTCTGACCTTAATATCTATGAATCTATGGTCTGATTTTTGGAAAGTGGGCGCTCAACATTTTGTGAAAAACAGGCCCCCGCACAGTGTTTCATTTTGGACACTCCAAAATTGGGGCACCCCAAATTACTAGTCTTGAAAATCTTGCCGTGACTATATAGTTTCAGAAGCAGATTCACACATCCCTAGTATGTCTATATCCCCTAGTATGTCTATATACCATAAATCATTCTTTATTCCTTTCCTTAAGTATTAAAGAACAATGCATAATCCAAATCTGGGTATGGAATATCTATGGTGAAACTACAGACCAGCTACCATCAACATCACTGCAAAATAAGGGTCCTCCACGCAACATACTTTTCCATGCTGTAATTCAAGCAACAGAGGAAAACTGAAGAGCACCACTGTGTAGACACACTTCACAGAGGGCACTACTGCCAAATGATTAGGGAGAGAGCATTTTAGGGCTACAGTGCTCCTCGATGGGAGAGAGGCATCTTTAGGTCACTTGATCCTTTTGCTCAGGGGTTCTCAAACTGTGGGTCGGGATCCCTCAGGGGGTTGCGAGGTTATTACATGGGGGGAGTCGTGAGCTGTCAGCCTCCACCCCAAACCCTGCTTTGCCTCCAGCATTTATAATGGTGTTAAATATATTAAAAAGTGTGTTTAATTTATAAGGGGGGGGGGTCACACTCAGAGACTTGCTATGTGAAAGGGGTCACCAGTACAAAAGTTTGAGAACCACTGCTTTTGCTGAAGGTACAGTTAGGCATGGAGAGTGCTAGGGGCATTTTCAAAGCAGGGGGGGAAGAGGAGTTAAATGGAGACTAGGAGATGCAGGGAGGGGCCAATAAGGAAGAAAAAGTGGTGAGGAAGTGCTCAGAAAAAGAAAAATGTAATGACCGAAAATGCAAACTACACTGCAATTGGCTGTCAAATGGTGTGTGTGTGTACCTCTGCCCTCTTCTGGATGGAAGTGAAACTGATCAATTGTGTACATGTTAGTAAGGCTGAGCAAATAATTCATAGTAAAGATATCAGGCAAATTTAATCTCTTTTTGCTCAGAACTAGGCTACTGTAAGATTTATGGGCTACCCGCAAGCTGGTTTAAATTTAATTGTCTATCCACACAAAGCAACTGGGTATGTGTTCGTTGTAAAGCATCCAGTCAGATCCTTTTCTAGTCCTTTTAATTGTCTCTCTTTCAAGAAATTGATTTTGGTAAAACTGTTCCCCTCCTGTGCTAAACAGGGTCTCATAAAATACACAGACTCTATTGATCTTCAGGACTCAACGAACTGGAGAAGTCCTAGCAGGCATAGGTGCATCGCCACATCCTGACACCTTTGCTAGTGCAGACCCCAGCAAGACATATCAGGGAGTTGGTTTTGGTTGTTTTTTTAATGTTGACTGGAACAAGCAGACAGTGAGGAGCTGGATGTTACTTGAGTGCAAACACTGAGGTACAAAAGCTAATACAGATGATATCAGTGTGCTGTTACCCGAGAGGAGAGTTCCTCTGGGGATGACCTACTTTTATTCTCAGATAAGTGAAGATGCTGGGCTGGGGTTTACTAATCCTCCAGACATTTGGAGAACAGTAAACTGGAATAGCAGGAAAGTGCTCATGTGAAATTCCAAAGGAAGTTAGCAGCAGCTAGCAGCTCCTCCTCCTAGCTAACACCTTACTTTACCAGTGTGGGGGCATAAATTGGCAGTGAAACAAGAGAGGCCACAGGAAGTAGTAGAGGTGAGACTCCTGTGCACTTAAGCCATGATGTTGCTTACCCTGTTAGAAAAAACAGGGTAAGCAACAGCATGGCTTAAGTGCACAGGAGTCTACCTCATTGCCTTGCAATGTACCTCCACCAAAAAAGAGACAGCACCTATATCAGCAGAACCTGACTTGTCTCCAGGAGGCCCATGTCTTCAGGTCACAGCCAAGAGCATTAAGAGTGCCAGCAAATAGCCATGCAAGGGGGAAATAAGCTTTAAAAAAAAAAAAAAAAAAGGCAGGCTTAGAAAAGAAAAAATATCTTAGAAGAGCCAGGAGAGAGGTGGGGAGGGAGAGGAGAGAGAGAGAGAGAGCAGGAGGGAATTTATTACAAAAAAAAAATGAATCTCAGGGAAAGTTAACAGGATATGGAAGGAAAGAAACAGGAATGATGGAAGAGAAATGAGAAGAATAGAAACCAAGAGACAGTATGTTAGGATTTTGAAACAGAATATTTGCTTCCAAGTTGTAATTCCAAGGCACTCTCTCTGGTGAGTGAAACATTGTTGTTTATGCCAGTGGTCAATTTGGCCTCTGATCTAAATTTCTTTGTAAGTTCATCTTTCATTGTGGCATATCTGATGACATTTTTAAAATGTCTAAAAAGTAAAAAATTTGCTGTATTTGACATACATTCAGGAATTTTCAGTCTCTTACCCATTTGCTCTAAATGTAAGGCTGTAAAATCGTGCTTGGGCTTTTGGCTGGCATTATCAAAAGTGATACCCTGTGTGTATCATATGGGCACAGAGAAATTCTTGTGCTATTTCGGGGCCAGATAATAGTGAATCTTACACACAGTAAGCCTCAGGTTTGTGATTAACTTGTAACCAGGTTAGGAAATTGTTACTGCTGTTATCTCAACTTTTTTTTAGCGCAGTAGCCCTTTTAGTACTTGCTTTTGACACATACGCAAACAATATCTGCATAAGTAAAGTTTCTGTTTCGTAAATGGCATAACACATTTAATTCCCTTTAATTAAATCTCACTGCAAGATTTATATTGAATGAAAAATCCTCGGCACATCCTTCAAGACAACACTTTCTTCAGAAATATCTGGGTTGAAACACCTCTGATGTTTCTGTACAATTCTGTATTGCATGCAATGCTTTCCAGATAGTAAACGCTTCCAGTTCCTGCAAAGAGCCACACCAATTAACTTCCCATCAAAACAACTTTATTATTATTTTTCATAATTTTAACTGGGTATTTTAATGATCAGAACAAAAAAACAAAGGAAAACACTTATACAGTATAAGGTCAGTAAGACAAGATGTAGAAGTTCTCTTTCTAATCTTTATTTTACAAATTTATATTAAATACCGTCTACAAGAACAAAAAATAAATGCCTAGAACCCTGATTTACATGTTGCATTAAGGTCTGATCCATACTAATACTTGTGATTGTGTTTAAAACAATGCTTGAAATGGCTGCATCCAAACACAGTTAGAACATGGTTTAAATCTATACTTAGAGGCCCCCATTTACTTTACAAATATATCTGAATCAGGAAACTCAGTTAAAATACAGTTGTTCTCTGACTTGGTTACAACACAGTGAAAAATGTTGGCGTGGACAGGACCTAGGTGTGTCAAAGTACCCAAGCTAACTACAGGCTTTCAAGCTTCAGCCTCATTACAGAGACATCAATGCTGTCCAAACAAAAAATTTCAAATATTTTAAATAAATCATGGAGAACTGTGTTGTAAGCAGGTCACTTGACTTGGTTACATTTGTTGTGTAGCCCAAATGGGCACAAACCATACAACTATGTTCGGTCGCCATGTTGAAGCATTGCAAAGATGGTTGTCTGCACAAGGGATTTTTACTTCAAAAATCCCCCACCAATTCTTAACATTGCTGAACTACTATTAGAATTGGCAAGAGCTCTAGTCTAGAAGGCATTCTAGCAGCTTTTGATACATTTACCACCATGTTAGTTAACATCCTGAAAAGTATTTAACACGGTGTTTAAAAAAATGCGGCCTTCTCCTTGTTAGGGCTCCCAACAGTTCCTAACTGGCTTTGCTGTCAATTAATGCAGTTTCATTGTTTTCATTGGGATTATGTCCATTTACACCAAGACTGAGTTTGACCCTTGGTTTCTCACTCCCTGAATCATCAGGAAAATTCACTGGGGCAGGGAGGACTTCTATTAACCAATGCCTACACCTGCTGGCCAGTGGCATTACCTGTGTCCTGAGGGAAGCCCCGTGAAGATGTGTGGTGACAAGATCCAGACAGAGAGGGGGGGACACAGAATGAGAACATACAACATCTTTCTAAAAATGCACTAGATTCAACAAAGGTTCTACTTTCCACCCCCACCACCATCTCTTGCTAACCTAGCCCCAGATTTCATTATCTGATCAGGTTCCCTACTAGCTAAAAGAATATGCTGCATATGAAAGTTTGAGAAAGACAACAGTTTTGTGCAATTAGGAAACAGCACTGTAGGTCAAAGGATAACAGATTAAAGGGTGGCACCTTCTTACTCAGCTGATCTGCTTCCTGTGTGTATTCTGAGTCTTATTAGCTTACCACTATGTCGTGACAAAAGTAGCTCTCCCGGGAACTGCAGCGGGGAAAGGAGCAGAATGTGGGGCTGCCAGGCAGCCCCACGCCAGCAGCTCCTCTGGCGCAGCTGCTGTACTGACCCCAGACAGGGCTCAGGAGACGCAGCTGCTGTGTGGAAGGGTTGGGGGGTAGGCTCCTCCTGCCTTGTGTCTTTCTGGTACACCGTACCAGCTATAAATATAAGTGGCGTGGGGTGCTGGACCAAACCACCGTATTTGCACCACTGCCTTCAGGATAAATACAGCTAAGATTTATAGGGATTTATACTAGAAAGGAGGTATTACTAAAATATAGTATAAGTAACTCCAACACAGCTATTTAAAGACCTATGGGCAACATGTATTCTGTTACTCATGCAGAATTTACAAAATGAACAGATTTGAAAATGGGAGTCTCCCAAGTCCTGACACATTTTTAGTAGCTTTAGAAATATGAGCATGAGAAGTACCGTTAAGTTCTAATCATTCATTTCAGTATGATTTTTTTTTTTTTTTGGACATGTAGTTCATTGGAGTGCCAACCTGCAACCCACATTTTTCCAAGAAGTGGATGTTGTCTGGGAGTATTTTCTCAGGAACTCAAGTGCTGCGGACCCAGTACGTGATAGAAATCGCCTATATTTTAGCACCCCAATGAAGCCTCATGCCTTCCATCCTCTGCTGTTGTGTTTCTTTTTAGTTCCTTATATTTTTATGCTTTTATCTTATTAGCCAACTAATTCTGTCTGCCCACGGAATTCTCAGTTTGATGAAAACCTCCTGCGTATTGCTTTTTCTGTTCCCAAAGCTTGTCTAGTCTCAGACATGTAGACATAATATGATCTGAGAAGACCAATTTCTTCTTTGAGGTCCAGCCTTATCTCCCAGACTGTGGTTTACACAATAGATTCCCTGGGGAATTTTCCTCTTCACACATGGAGCCATTCCCTCAGCCAAAAGCTAATGAACGTGGAATGTCTCCAAAGTGCGCCATAAAGGCAGACAAGAAGAGTGCGCCCTCTGATTCTCCTGCCTTGGAAAACCTACTTCAGAAGAGGGAAATTTTAAGGCTGACAAAGATTTTTCTCATGAGTTGGTGAAATTCCTTTACATATTCCTTTATATTCCACACACTACATGGATAATTTTGCCTTTATTTATTTATTTATTTTATTTATTTATTTTTAAATGTTTCAAAGATTAACTGGAATGTTTTGTATCTTCCCAGACCTGAAGTCCATGGTTCTGTGCTTCTCCTGCAACAGTGGATACTATCTCATTATCACCTAAACCACTGCACAAGGATTTACACTCCCTATTTTGCTTCCACTGTTTTAGATGCCCTCAATCACATCAGTGCAAACACAAACCCAGCATTTAGATCTTGGCCAGTAAGTAAACAGAAAGTGATTTTCATCCATTTTATTTTAGAGAGTGTTTATCTGTAGATTCTGGTTTCTGACTGTATGCGCAAAAGGCACTTCAATATGCACACAAACACTATATGGCGCATCCACAGCAGTAAGAATCCCGACATCCTGTTGGGTTGGCCTAACTCACAGCAAGATGCTTGTTACTCCAGTCATTCCTTGAAGCTGTTCGTGCTCTGTTGGAGTCACATGCTTTTGAAGGCTGCAGATGTGCCTGTCAAGTTTCTAGTGGACCACACCCTTTTTTTCAGGACTGAAGCACTTTGTAGTTGATATACTCCATCTGCTGCAAAGCTCAAATTCAGATACAAACTTCTCCAAATTTGGATGATATTCAGATCAGGGACTGTGGTTTAGGCTCATCTTGAGTCATTAGCCTTTCATAGCTGTAATCCAATATCTGTCTAGAGGTGTGCACCGTTGTGTGATATCATATTTCACACTGTGCCCAACGGCTGAGACTAAAACTCTCCTTGCTTACTCTGCACATTTACATCGCTTTTCCTGCAATACCCTCCCCTTCTGCATGTGTGTGTGTTAGACACACCAAACCTCTACCTACTTACAACCATTTACTGACAGGTAACTTACATCATTGACCTCACCTCTGAATTTGGCCCACACTCCATAAGCGGATACATCCCAATGAATAATTTGTACAATCCTCCAAATACTAAATCAACAAGACAACTATTTTGGTTTCTTTTTCTTCCCTCCTGCCCATCCACCCCAAAATGCAACTTCAGAAAAACGGCTCTCCACATTCTCCCTCAAATCATTTGTGCTATCCTCCAAGCCAGATAAACTGATTCTCTTTCCCAAGTGTTCACTTGCAAAGACAATCTTCATATCTTTCCTCTAGAGGGACCCTTAGTTATTCCAACTAAAATCAAGGTGATTAAAACACATTTTGATGTAGCTAAATCTTTAAAAAAAAAAAATAAAAAAAAAAAAATTGCTACCCTCCAGTGGTAACTGTGTAATAATAAGCCATACTGTGGGCCTGATGCTGTATTCCTTGGCAACCAAAACTCCCATTTAAAATCAGTGGGAATTCTGAGTGTGCAAGGAATGAATGCAACAAGATTGGGCCCATTACTGTAATGGGTAAGTCTTGCACAAAATAAATATACTGCTATTTTAGTCCTAAATGTAATTAAATATTTCAGTAGCAAACTAAGTGAAGAGGAAAAACAATCAGCCAAATGTTTTAAAATATGGAGAGTACATAAATATTAAATTATAAAAGGCATATGAAGAGGAAACTGCAAACATATGCAGATTTTTTTAATTTCCTCAATTATTCCTAATTTCCCCACAGCCCTACATTCATTCCTACTGACTGCAGACAGACTAAGCAGTCAAGACAGGACATCATTCAATAATATACAGCAGTTTAAATACATAGTTTGTTGCTGGTCCCATGTCACAGTAGAGAGGAGTGGAAATCTTATTTACAGATCAGATTCCTTAACTACAGAATCCTGTATACATGTACGTGGTGCTCTTTACACCACTCTGAAGCAGAGTTGAGAAGATCCATCCACCCGTGTCTGTGTTCTAAAGTCTACAAAGGTCTGTTTGTGCAACTCTCTCCATGGGGGAAAGGTGCTGGGAGAGCAGCCAACAATAAGTGGAGTGGGTGTGGGAAAATGAAAAATAAAAAGAGAAGAAATACTACATAAAAGAATGACCACATGGTTTAAAACTATAAGCTGCATAAGCTGTAGCTATAAAGTGATATCAGATAACGGATCCAGTGGACTAGGTACATAGGGCCAGAAGTTAACACAAGAGTGCATTGGTCAGGTTTCAGGGGGTGGAAATGGGTGTGAGCTGTGCCTGTGCTGAAAGCAAACAAATTATTGCCATCTTAACAGCAGACAGGCCTTTTTCAAGTTTGCCACAGATCTGATTCACCCATCGACATCCAACTTAAACTAAAAGGAACGTCTGCAATTTCATGAAGACGCGGTTTCAGAGGAGGCAAGAGGCCATGGCCTAGAAGGAATATATAACATGGCTGGGTACATCAATGTACTTGTTTTCCGTATCCTAAAAAGGCCAAATACCATTAACGATATATAATACATTGGTATTGAGTAGCTAGAAGATATTGCATCTGGATTACAGAAACCCTGCCCATTATCAACCCCTGTTCTAGCTAACACGTAGGCTTCACTTAGGGCTCCATCCAGCTATCAGCGAAGTGGCATTGCAAGTGAGTGGAAGGAGAAACTAACTTGGAATCTCTCTTATGTATCCCTAATATTCCTCTCACTCATGTATCTAACTAATGGCACAACCTAGAACAAAATTTAGGGGATCACTACTGCAGTTCCAATAGCAATAATAATATATTGTCCTTCTCTAGCACCCGTCATATAAGGACCTCAAAGCACTTTGCAAACAATAACTGATAAGCCTCAACAGTGCTGCAAGATAAGTCATAGATACATCAGAACACAACTCCAAGTTCAAGGAAGGTTTGAAATTTTAAAGCAGTAGGTATCTAACATTTTTCAAACCTGTTTTCAAACAAAATTTTACCAAACTTACTTCAAAAATTCACATTATGGCTAAAAATTCTCACACTTAATTATCAGGTTAAAGATGAAATGCTGAGGTAAGTTTAGTAAGATTCATTTTGGAGATGTTTTAAACAGTGTTCTGAAAAATGTTCAGATGCCTTCTTCATATGCATCTGAAAAGTAGATACTTATAATGAACGTGTCTTTTAAGCCCTAATTATAGCAATATTAAAAGTGACACTATAACCAAAGTGTAAACAAGCATTAGATATTCATAAATGTAGTTATATAGACAAGACTGAATCCTGACTCCTAACTGCACCTATAAATGTGCTAATTCTCTAGAAAATCTTCCACGAGGGAAAATCTAGTAATAATTGGAGGTATGAAATGAGAAAGGCAATAATATCAGAATTAATTCTTGCAACTCTTAAAAGTATTTGTCATACACATTCCATTAATTCCTTAAGTACTGACAGGCTTGTTAAAAGTAATGTTTTAATGCTTTTTCATATCTGCAGTGAGAATGAATATGTTATTACATTCCTTAGCTACTGTGTTTAAAATGGATTGGAAAGGTATAATAGTATGTGTTGATCAGTCAGGTTAAGTCTCCTCTCAACTACAGCTGCAATAAACTGACATTGTCAACCGATACCCTGAACATTCACGCTTATTTAAACTTTTATTCATTCCCAAAAGCTACCATAAGTGTGGGCAGCCAATGGTCTATCTGTAACTTCCAAGTTTTCCTGTGCTGTCTACTTAAGCATGACATGAAGTTGCATCATCATGAGGCAACACAGTACCATACTATATATTTAGATAACAGTGTTTCCAATTTATGTACCCTGGGCTAAACTAATTCTCAGATCAAAGACCAAGGATGTTTATTACCCTGGGATGTAGTCACTAAGTTAACAAGAAGCATCCTCAAGTTATTATTGTTCTCATGCTTAAATTTCTCTTTTGTTTAGATGTTGAAGATTTTCTTCTTTTGTCTGCCAGTAGAGATGAGAAAGTAAGGAAGACACATTTGTTGTTAGCATACGGCTGACAGAAGCCAAATAGAGTGCAGTTATTTGAATTGTGTATGGCTACAGGAAACTATGCTACATTTGTGACCCAAAAACTCATACATAAAGCAACTTCGCAAACCCATCAGCTGAGACTATTCTATTTCAATAGAACACAATGTAAATGGAAGACTGGGTGAAACACTGAAAAAATAAGGCCAAGTTAAATAAGCTTAAATGACAGAGTGAATTCTTTATGTTTTTTCCAAGAAATCATACTGTCAAAGGATAGGGCTTTCCAGACTAGTTTTTCCCCTTGATTTATTAGAGGTGGGGGGGTTCTGCCTTCTGAGAATAAAAACTAACTGAAATTTATTTGATTTTGGGAATAAGAGTAAATTTTTAAATAGCTGCCCCAGAGGGAAAGCTAGGCGAGCTAAGGTTCCTGTATGAGCTGTTTATTTTGAATGGTGTTAAGAGGACTTGAATTCTGCATGTCTAAAATTTATTGTGGGGATTGAATGTAAAAATTAAAAGGGCAAAAACTCCCTTAATGACTGGTCATAGTCATGAGCTGGGAATTTAGACTCCAAACAGCAGGGGATGGTGGGGGAGGAGGTCTGCTGGTGATGTAATGCCCTAAACCTATGAGTGCGATCAGTTACTGACTGTCATATAAACTTGTATGTGCTAAAGGGGTGATACATCTTTAAATAAACCCATGGGATGGCTCGACACATACAGCCGTATTTCCTTTCAGGAATTGAGGACATTAGATATTTTGGTGCCAGATAAGGGCTCAATCCTGGAAAGTACTGAAGATGCCTGGGAGGTGCTGAGTACCCTCAACTCTTACTGAAGCCTGGCAAGTCTTTTAAAAGAGGGCAAAATTCTAAATTCAACTGGCCTGTCTACCATGATTTCTCTTCAGCTATTTTTCACCAACCTGTTGTGACAGTCTCCTTCATAAATATAGATTTGGGTAGTTATCTGGATCTTTAATCTTAAAATGGTACAAGAGAAAAGAAAGAACCATGAGGCAGATGGTGATTGCAGAAACATTTTTGGAAGTCAGATTGTGCTTTAGGACTGTATTAAGGTTGGGGGGGGGGGGCTGACACTTTTTTCAAAATAAATTTGGAATAGTACTGGATACCCACATATCAGAAACTTAAGATGATTGTACCTGTAAATACCTCCCATCTCTCTCTCCTGCTCCCCATTTTATTTGTATTGTCTTGGCAAACCTCCCAGTCATACTTTCCTTTCAGCAACTTCAGCCACTGGTGTCGGTAGATACAGACACCTGACATGGTACACAATATAAACTTTTGTATCCATTACCCACGTCATGTGACTGGCACCAGGAAATTAAAAATATAGTCTCTTACCAGCACTCCTGTGTGACCAACCTTTATTACATCTGCCTTCCAGAACCTTCTAGATTCTATCAAATTAATCCCAACCACCATCACTTCTTAATTCCACCCTTTCCCCTCCTTTCAGTATCCAATGACAGTTGATTCTACCCACTAGCAATGCCCCTCTCTTCTATGCAGGCTCTTGCCTTGTGTCCGCCCTGTTTCTAGTATTTAAAAACAATCTTTCAAATACAGTAAGCTCATGTAAATACATCAGAACCTGAAAAGAACAAAATGCACGCGCGCACACACACAAAATGAACTCTGAAAAATCCCTGGGTTTATCACAACTCTACTTCAATGGGAGTTTTGACAGAACCAGCGGCTTTAGTGTTTAATGAAACATATTTATTGGCTACAACAACAAGGTACCTGCTTTAGTTTAATTTCAGTAAATCAGACCATTTTCTTACCATATTAATAGGAACTAGGACACATGTCCCTGAAATAACCTTTTCATCAATATTTTGATATCGGATTAGATGTCTGTCAATTTGAGACATTCCCAGACGATATGAAGATTGCTCCCGATATCATGTTATTTCCACCAACCCTTCAATAAGAGTGCACTCATTTTATTTTATAAGGCTGGTGTGTGAAAATATCCAACCACAATTTTCCATTGTTTGGTATTCTCTCTGTGTGGGGGAACTTTTTACTATCTACAATAATTAGTATTATCTCCTTTCCCTAGACTTGCATTGTCATTGCTGCATCATACATAAAAGCTACATCTTCTCAAAGCATGTCCTTCACACAGTACCCTAAAGAGCAGATGTCCAGGACTGGCCTTTAGCTAGGCAGACAGGCAAACATTTGAAATATAGACCCAAAGCATGAGACTGTTCGCAAGCTGGGGGAGGTTGTATTGCTGGGGTGCATCTTGAAATTCATCAGCTTGTGTCACATGGGCTCATCCTGAACCTACACAGTGTCAAAGTGTTTTGCAGTGTACTGTGTGATACACTTTTACATCATACCTGGGTAGTACAAGTATATATATTTACACAAGAATAAAATATCAGCTGTCATTTCCTCCACCATTTAATTTTACTGAATAGCAGAGTGAAGCAGAGAAAAGTGCATAGCTAATAACTTCCAAAGCAGCCTTGCAATTAACTTATTACAGCACTTTCTGAGCTGGGTTAGGCAGTTTCCATGTTTATGTACCTGTCAGTTATGAGGGTTTCAGGACCATTTTATGGAATATGAAGTAATTCCAGTGTAACAGTGTTGCACTCACCACTCACGAGCACCCCCTGGCCGAGCGCACGGACCTGCACTCTCTCTCTCGCTCTCTCTCTCTCTCTCTACCTGTTTGTGGTGGATCTTCACTGACTCAGCCCTCTGGCAAAGTCATACACAGTCTGTCTGCGAGATAAAAGCAACGCAAACCCCTTTCAGGGTACAAGTCCAACTGGGGGCCTATTTCAGCACACTCGGTAAGATCCTTTGATCTGCAGCCCTATCCTGGGGCTCACTCTCAGTTTGTTCCTGCTCCAGAATAAAGCAGTGCCCCAGGGCTCCATCCCTGGACACAATGTCTTCACCCTCTCAGGGTCTTTCTGGCCCCAGCTCTGCAATTGGGCCACTACAGTTCAACCCCCCCTTCCAGGGTGCCTTAAAGTCCAGGCCACTTTCCCAGTGGCTGGGGGGGAGGGGCCAGGCCTGACCTCTCCTCCAGGTCCCAACCTAGGGACCCTATAGACAAAAGCCATCTGCAACATCCCTTTAAGTAAACTGTGTTGCTGCTGTAATTCCCTGGGCCACTTCCCCATGGCTCCCACACATTCTTCACCCTCACCTCAGGGCCTTCTCCTCATGGAGTCCCAGCAGCCAGCCTGGAACATCATCCACTGTCCTCCAGCAAGGAACTGATCTCAGTCTGGCCCTGCACCTCTTCTTATACTAGCCTGCTAGGCCCTGATTGGCTGCTTCCCACACAGCCACTCTAGGGAGCTCACAGGACCTCTCTACTGCCCTTTTCTGGGGCAGGGTATGGCTGGGCCACAAGGCCTCCAGCAGGGGGCCTCAGGACCTAGTCCATCCATCACATCCAGGTTAACCAGGAAAACAAACACATCTACAGGATTTGCAAGAGGTTGAGTTACCAAGAATTTGTAAAAAGAAAAGGAGTACTTGTGGCACCTTAGAGACTAACCAATTTATTTGAGCTGAGGTTGACATCTTCATCATCTGGACCCATGGAAAAGAAGCCCTTGAGGAATTCCACCATGATTTCAACAATTTCCATCCCACATTCAACCTCAGCCTGGTCCAGTCCACACAAGAGATCCACTTCCTGGACACTACAGTGCTAATAAACGATGGTCACATAAACACCACCCTATACCGGAAACCTACTGACCGCTATTCCTACCTACATGCCTCCAGCTTTCACCCTGACCACACCACACAATCTATCGTCTACAGCCAAGCTCTGCGATACAACCGCATTTGCTCCAACCCCTCAGACAGAGACAAACACCTACATGATCTCTATCAAGCCTTCTTACAACTACAATACCCACCTGCGGAAGGGAAGAAACAGATTGATAGAGCCAGAAGAGTTCCCAGAAGTCACCTACTACAGGACAGGCCTAACAAAGAAAATAACAGAACGCCACTAGCTGTCACCTTCAGCCCCCAACTAAAACCCCTCCAACGCATTATTAAGGATCTACAACCTATCCTGAAGGATGACCCAACACTCTCACAAATCTTGGGAGACAGGCCAGTCCTTGCCTACAGACAGCCCCCCAACCTGAAGCAAATACTCACCAGCAACCACATACCACACAACAGAACCACTAACCCAGGAACCTATCCTTGCAACAAAGCCCGTTGCCAACTGTACCCACATATCTATTCAGGGGACACCATCACAGGGCCTAATAACATCAGCCACACTATCAGAGGCTCGTTCACCTGCACATCCACCAATGTGATATATGCCATCATGTGCCAGCAAGGCCCCTCTGCCATGTACATTGGTCAAACTGGACAGTCTCTACGTAAAAGAATAAATGGACACAAATCAGATGTCAAGAATTATAACATTCATAAACCAGTAGGAGAACACTTCAATCTCTCTGGTCACGCGATTATAGACATGAAAGTTGCAATATTACAACAAAAAAACTTCAAATCCAGACTCCAGCGAGAAACTGTTGAATTGGAATTCATTTGCAAATTGGATACAATTATCTTAGGCTTGAATAGAGACTGGGAGTGGCTAAGTCATTATGTAAGGTAACCTATTTCCCCTTGTTTTTTCCTACCGCCCCCCCGACGTTCTTGTTAAACCCTGGATTTGTGCTGGAAATGGCCCACCTTGATTATCATGCACATTGTAAGGAGAGTGGTCACTTTAGATAAGCTATTACCAGCAGGAGAGTGGGGTGTGGGGAAGTATTTTTTCATGCTTTGTGTGTATAAAAAGATCTACACTTTCCACAGTATGCATCCGATGAAGTGAGCTGTAGCTCACGAAAGCTTATGCTCAAATAAATTGGTTAGTCTCTAAGGTGCCACAAGTACTCCTTTTCTTTTTGCAAATACAGACTAACGCGGCTGTTACTCTGAAACCTGTCAAGAATTTGTAAAGTAATCCAGTAAAGACATCCAGAGACAAATCCTGAAATCCTTACTCAGATGTTACTCAGTCAAAATTTATTGCAGTAAAAAACGAAGAGGCTTCATGATGTGATCCCAGGATTGCAAGTTCTTAGAACTACACAGCCTACAATATGGGCCTGATCCTGCAGTTCTTGCTCAACTAAAAGTCTCATTGACATCAATTACGGCTTGCATAAATGCCTATAAATCAGGGTTTCAGGTCAAAGGAAACTGTGGGAGAAGAAGAGACAGAGTTCTTGCTAAAATGAAGCAATTAGATTAATATACAGTCCTGGGAAAGACAGAATGATTCCTCTTGTTAAATGTTTACCATTTGAGTATTGCTACAAGTAAACATTTAATAGCATAGCAAAGGAGCTATTCTACTCCTTAGCTGACTAATAAACTCAGGCTGACTCCTCTCAGTCTCAACGGCGACTTCCTCCTGCTGTGAGGAACTTTCCTCCCACTTTGCTGGAAAAAAACTCTAATCTCAGACAGTAAATTGGGCCACACAATCAACATGTCTGTGAGAGAATCACACATCATCAACCTCCTTATTAGAAACTGGGCCCCATCCTGCAGGCAGAAGTGCTAAGAAATCAATGACACCACCTCTGAGCTGGACCAAAGCCAGTAGGAAATGCCTGTGGGCTCTTCCCTGACTGACATAGCCAATGGTATCACCTCTCAGAGAGGCTACCACCATGAAACAAGTAATAGTCCTCAAACTAAAATCCTTCCAGGATTATTAGGAGGCAGTGGTGAACTGACTTCAAAAGCACCTAATTCTGTAGATAAACTGGATCTGTCCAAATCCATCTTCAAACCAGGGTGTGGAATTAAACAGCAGTCATATCATGGATAAATGACCTCAGGACAATGAAGAGAAGCAAGAGAGAAACTGATCTTGACCACAGGGTACTAATATGCCCTGGGAGGATCAGATAGAATCACTCCAAGATAGCTTCATTCATTCTTTTCTAGCAAGTCCCAAAAATTCATGGACAGCTGCCTGAGCTTGCCTTCACACTCAAAGCTCTGACGTATGTAGTCCCTCAGAGTTCAATCTAATCATCATTCCTATTTGTCACTTATGTCCAGCCATCAGCAAATACACTTGGGCAGTATGGGATGTGATGTCAACACTATGCTCATGACACTATTTTTTTCACCTAGCACTGACATCACAGTCTCTCAGATCACAGTGTCTGGGGAAGATTCCAGCCTGGATGAGGACCAAATGTCTGAAATTAAATCCAGGAAAGAACACAGCTCTGCTAATTGCAAGAGGCAATTGCTTTGAGGAACAGCTAAGCACCACTTCTACTGCCTTAGTAAGGGCATATGATCTCTGGCAGTTAAGATAGCACACAGATTTGTGGTCCATGGTGGCCTTCTCACTGATCCTGGAGAATCAAATAATAGGAGAATCAAACAACAGCAAGTCCAGAAATACCTTCAAAAATTCACCTTGAGCTAGCAAGAAGATACTGCCTATTCATCCCAGATGAGGTCCTGGGTCAGGAGCAAAAGAGACTGAGGTGGTGGACTGAAACCAAGGTTAGAGAGGGAGGCTACAACAGGAAGGAAGCCCAGTCACGGGGAAACCCAGACAATGAGAAGGAAAGGATGGAGGTCTCTGGTGCTAAGGTTTGGGACAGAAGGAATGGCCAGAACGTCGGTCTTCTGAATGGTAGACTATTAATATTAGGATTCAGATGGCATTGGTTACCCCACATTTTTAATTTAGATATGTATTTGTATAAATTATTTGCCTTTTCTTAATTATTGTAAATACTAGGACAAAATCTTTCATGATTTATTGCTTGAAAATAAAGATAAAGTTCAAAAGCCCCAGATTTCCAGGCGGAAACTCAGCAGTCTGAAAACTGAAAATTTCAAAATTGAAATGCCACCACAGTGCCTCATGGATGTTGTAGTTCTGGTGCTTCATGTCCCCATTCTCCTCTATGGGCTGGGCTATCCAGCCACACTACATCTCCCATGATGCACTGTGGGAAGGGACTCCACAGGCACTGTGACTTCAGCAAGAGGGTAGACCCATGACTCATCATGGGAGATATAATCAGCTGAGGAGCCCAGCCCATGGAGGAGAATGGGTACATGATGCACCCAAATGACAACTTCCATGGACCACTGCAGCAGCATTTCTGAATCAAAACTTTCAGTTTCTGGCAGAAAATTTTCAGATTTTGATTGTTCACTGAAAAGTCAAAAAATTTTCTGTGGAAAAAAAATTGTTTTTCCAGCCAGCTCTAGATGTTATGGTAAAGCCACCATGTAAATGATGAGCTGTTTGCCATTCCCATCTTCCCCATATTTCTGCATTCCTCCAACTCCCCCCTTGCCCTCTGTAGCTCAGTTCAGATTTGCATCTCCAACTGAACCATTCTGAGATCCCACTATGAAGTTCAGCTTGAAAGTGAAGTGAATTGCTTCACAGGTAGCATCTTGCTGCACTGCTAGCTTCTCCTTAGAAACCCTGAGTCAGCAGGCCCAATCCTAGGATTAATTCTAGATCTGGGTCTTACATATTGTAGCACAGTTCTTTGCCTTTCCACCACAGGACTTTGCTTCCTATGCCAACTGTAATGTCACAAGTAATCCAATGCAGTTTAACTAGCCTTTTAAGTTTCCCTCAGAGATTATTTAGATTTCATGTGAATTTTAAAGATGTAATAAGCAAAAATCTTCTGTCTGTTGGTTTTATGTATGTATATTTTAAAATGAAAATGTCCAGCATGGTTACAGGGTAAGAGTATGTAGGCCTGAGGCGTCAGATGGTTAGAAAGCCATATTCATGTGTGTACAGATGTAATTCACTGTCACCACACAGCAGTTCAAAGTAGCAGGCTGGTACTAATTACTGTGCTCTTAATGACTTCATCCATCAAACCATAACATGTTCTATAATTATACAGCGCAGCCATATGACAACCAAATGCCAGCCACTATTTCACAGGAGGCAGTTACACAGCAAAATTCCTCATTAATTGCAAGCAGAAAACTTATTACTTAGATTCTGTTACTTTCTATAAGACAAAGTGGAGCCAAGACATTAGTTTTTAAAAAGGGAGTGGACTATTACAGCAACTTTTGCATCTGAAAGTCACAGAGGCTTTTTTCACTGAATAGTCAACACTTTCTATACTGAATTGAACGGAGCGGCATTTCACAATTTCAAAGCCAACATTCAGGCCCCTTCAGAAGAAATATATTGAAGTCCTGATGGGACCTTCATTCTCAGCCACTGAATGGGAGCAGTGCTGAGATGCACAGACACACCCCTGGAACCCTGACCTGGGGTATTCTATCTGCTACCCAAGATCCATAAACCTGGAAATCCTGGATGCCCCACCATCTCAGGCATTGGCACCCTGACAGGAGGATTGTCTGGCTATGTAGACTCCCTCCTCAGGCCCTATGCTACCAGCACTCCCAGCTATCTTCGAGACACCACTGACTTCCTGAGGAAACTACAATCCATCGGTGACCTTCCTGAAAACACCATCCTAGCCACTATTGATGTAGAAGCCCTCTTCTACATCAATAGTGTAGAATACACCAACATTCCACACAAAGATGGACTACAAGCCATCAGGAACAGTATGCCCGATAATGTCACGGCAAACCTGGTGGCTGAACTTTGTGACTTTGTCCTCACCCAAAACTATTTCACATTTGGGGACAATATATACCTTCAAATCAGCGGCACTGCTATGGGTACCCGCATGGCCCCACAGTATGCCAACATTTTTATGGCTGACTTAGAACAACGCTTCCTCAGCTCTTGTCCCCTAATGCCCCTACTCTACTTGCGCTACATTGATGACATCTCCATCATCTTGACCCATGGAAAAGAAGCCCTTGAGGAATTCCACCATGATTTCAACAATTTCCATCCCACATTCAACCTCAGCCCGGACCAGTCCACACAAGAGATCCACTTCCTGGACACTACAGTGCTAATAAGCGATGGTCACATAAACACCACCCTATACCAGAAACCTACTGCCCGCTATGCCTACCTACGTGCCTCCAGCTTTCATCCAGACCACACCACACGATCCATCGTCTACAGCCAAGCTCTACGATACAACCGCATTTGCTCCAACCCCTCAGACAGAGACAAACACCTACAAGATCTCTATCAAGCGTTCTTACAACTACAATACCCACCTGCTGAAGTGAAGAAAAAGATTGACAGATCCAGAAGAGTACCCAGAAGTTACCTACTACAGGACAGGCCCAACAAAGAAAATAACAGAACGCCACTAGCCATCACATTCAGCCCCCAACTAAAACCTCTCCAATGCATCATCAAGAATCTACAACCTATCCTGAAGGAAGACCCATCACTCTCACAGATCTTGGGAGACAGGCCAGTCCTTGCTTACAGACAGCCCCCCAACCTGAAGCAAATACTCACCAGCAACCACACACCACGCAACAGAACCACTAACCCAGGAACCTATCCTTGCAACAAAGCCTGTTGCCAACTGTGTCCACATATCTATTCAGGGGACACCATCATAGGGCCTAATCATATCAGCCACACTATCAGAGACTCGTTCACCTGCGCATCTACCAATGTGATAGATGCCATCATGTGCCAGCAAGGCCCCTCTGCCATGTACATTGCTCAAACTGGACAGTCTCTATGTAAAAGAATAAATGGACACAAATCAGACGTCAAGAATTATAACATTCAAAAACCAGTCGGAGAACACTTCAATCTCTTTGGTCACTCGATTACAGACCTAAAAGTGGCAATTCTTCAACAAAAAAACTTCAAAAACAGATTCCAAAGAGAGACTGCTGAATTGGAATTAATCTGCAAACTGGATACAATTAACTTATGCTTGAATAAAGACTGGGAGTGGATGGATCATTACACAAAGTAAATCTATTTCCCCACGTTTATTTCCCCCCCCCGCCCCCCCGCTGTCGTTCTTGTCAACTGCTGTAAATGGCCCACCTTGATAATCACTACAAAAGGTTCCCTCCCCGCCCCCCGCTCTCCTGCTGGTAATAGCTCACCTTACCATACACACTGTAAGGAGAGTGATCAGGTAACACCCATAGTTTCATGTTCTCTGTGTATATAAATCTCCCCACTGTATTTTTCACTGAATGCATCCGATGAAGTGAGCTGTAGCTCATGAAAGCTTATGCTCAAATACATTTGTTCGAATCTAAGGTGCCACAAATCCTCCTTTACTTTTTCAGTGTGGACCCCTGTAGGAATTCAGTCTCAGGCAGATCAAATGGCTTCAGCAGCTCTTGGATACACAGGAGAGGCATGATGCCTGCACCATTCTGGAAAGAAGAGGGTGCAGCACCTGCTTCCCTCTGCACTCTCAAATTCAGCTTATGCAGAGGAGTGGGGTGTGGCCCCAGGATCCCCCAAAGCTTTCTGCAACCCCTTTGGAGAGGCCAGCACTTACAGCAGCTCTAATCCTGAGCTGTCCCTTCCCTTCTTGAGCAACCTGGTCTATCGCTTTAAACAACATTTAAGAGAATCTGGACAATAAATAGTGGACCCCAACAGCAGTGACTTTTAAAACTACGGACAAGATCTAAGACATCAGGAAGCATTACATGTCCCCAGACAAACAAGCCGTGGTGTTCAGGTTGAGTGGATGTACTACAACAATCGCGGACAAGTAGTAAAGTTGGTTGCCAGTTCAAGTATTTTTATCAATTAATTACCAATATGTTTTACCAGGAAACTAGTGAAATGTAAGTCACTTGACCAGGACAGCTAATTCTTCCCCCCTCCCAGACTTCTTATTCAGAGGTGCAGATTATTCTCTTGATTAAATTTTAAAAGCAACTGTTCAGAAAGGACCAAATCACACACAGTTTTAACTGTGCTAAGTAACTACTTACTTTGGGAAACAATAGGCTTTATTTTCTTTTAGAAAAATTCTAATAGTTTATAATTCTTGTTCCCATGAGCACTTCTTATTTCTTAAGAGTTTCAGTAGTCAATTGTCAAAGTAAAACCTGCAATTATTAAACAACAAAAGAAATGGTTACTTATTCCAACTGTGGTTCTTCGAGATGTGATGCAGACATGTATTCCAGTTAGGTGTGTGCGCGCCCAGCACACCAAAGCTGGAGAACTTTGCCTAGTAATACCCGTAGAGGGGCAGTGCTTGTGTGTGGCCCCACACCCTGGCTACATAAGGCAGTGCCACCCCAACCCCTCCCCAGTTCTTTCACACTGAACACCCACAGTAGACTCCAATGCAAAAGGGACAGAGGGTGGGTCATGGAATACACATCTGCATCTCATCTCAAAGAGCCACAAGTTTCAGTAAATAAAGTTTCTTCTTTGAGTAGATGCAGCTGTGTATTCCACTTAGGTGACTCACAAGGAGTACTCCCAAGGGGTGAAGCTCAGAGTCTATTTAAACAAGGATTGCAGGACCACCCTACCAAAACCTGCATCCACTCTGGAAGATGCAGTAATGACATAATGGTTCATAAATGTATGTATGAACGACTATGTAGCAGCCCTGCAAATGTCCAGTACTGAGATGTCACTATTGATGTTGCTCATGCTCTTGTAGAATGAGCTCGCACCCGCTGAGGAGGCGTAGACAAAGCCATTTCATATGCAGTCTTGATAAAGGATGTTATCCACTGAGAGATCATCTGTGAAGAGACCACTTGACCATCACATGGTCTGCATATGACACAAACAGAAGAGGCAAAGCATGAAATGGTTTAGTCCTGTCTAGAAGGCTAGACATCACCTGACATTTAATGTATGGAGACACTGCTCCTCTGGAGGTGAATGTCGCTTAGGAAATAACACAGGTAAATATACTGCCTGGTTTGAATGAAACTGAGAAACCACTTTAGACAAAAATTTGGGGTGTGGTCGTAAAGTCACTTTGTATTTGTAGAACTGTGTATAAGGAGATTCTGCATCAGAGCATGCAACCCACATACTTATCACTACTAGGAACACAGTCTTCTGACACAAAAGCAGAAAGGGACAAGATGCCAGGTGCTCAAATCGGTGTCCCATTAAAGGCACTAGGACCATGTTAAGATCCCATGGAGGAACCAACTCTCAGACTGAAGGATGGAGACAAAGAAGTCCTTTTAAGAATCTTGCTACCATGGTATTGGCGAAGACTGAACTTCCCTGAATGGGGGCATGAAACACTGATATCGCTGCCAGATGCACTCTCAATGAGCTAAGTGCAAGTCCCGATGACTGAAGGTGAAGCAAATACACCAAGATATCCTGGATAGAAGCCAGCATCAGTTGAATTTTGATTGTTCACTGAAAAGTCAAAAAATTTTCTGTGAAAAAAAAATTGTTTTTCCAGCCAGCTCTAGATGTTATGGTAAAGCCATTCCGTGGGCCAGTGACCACACTGAAAGTTGCTTCCGTTTAACTCAATTGGCCATTCTGGTAGAAGGCTTTCTACTGTTGAGTAGGACCTGGTGAACAGCCACCGGTCTTCCTCTTTATTTAGCCATGAAGCAGCCAGGCTGTGAGATGCAAGGAACTTAGCATGGTATGCAAGGTGCAGCCATGATTCTGAGTGAGTAGGTTGGAATGGAAAGAAAGTGGTATGGGAAGCTGAACTGACAGCATCAGAAGGTTGGAGAACCAGAACTGCCTCAGCCATGCTGGGGCAGTGAAAATGAGCACCCAATCCGCCTTCAGCTTAAGGATGACCTGTAGGATGATTGGGGGGAAAACACCCATGCATTTAGTAAAAACTCAAGCGGCAGAAGAGAGGCCGAATAGAAGCAATGTATACTAAAAATGGTGCTCCGCTACAATGAATAAAAGGAATGTTCTATGGCCTGACAGAATTGCCACAGAAAGTAGGCGTCTGAAGGTCCAGAGCAGCAAACCAATCATTCTGAGACAACACGGGACGATAGTCAATAGAGTGACCATTTGGAACCTCATGTATCTGATATATTTGTTGAGGCTGTAAAGGTCAAGAATGGGTCTTACACTTCCCTAGGATTTGCGCACCAGAAAGTACCGGGAATAGAAGCCATGACCCATGGGTTGTGGCGGAACCTCCTCCATTGCTCCCAAAGCTAGTAGAGAGCAAAGCTGCTCAAGAAGAAGTATCTCATGAGAAGGATCCCTGAAGAGGGATGGGGAGGGAGGATGGTGGGGAGGGATGGAGGGAACTGAATGGCATAGTGCTTAGGACCCAACTGTCAGTGGTGATTGAACCCCAAACATTGTAAAAGCAGGCCCAATCTGTCCCCAAATGGAGAGGATGAGAAGAAAGGAGCTTGAAATACTACTCTGGACCAAGGAGTCAAAATGGGCACTTGGAGGGACCGGGGGAAGGCATGTGGACTGGCCAAACCCCAGAACCAACTGCCTCCTCCTATGGGATCTATGCCCCTTTCTGGGGTAGTATGGCTATTTCAGGGGAGGGAAAGGCTGCTCAAATGTGTCTACAGACAATACTGCTGCTGTCGACCACAGTAGTGGTACCTCTGTACTGCCAGCATGTACACACCTCAAGGACCATAGGGTAGATCCAGAATCCTTGAAGGAGTGCAGAGTCTTAACCATCCTGCCTAAAAACAGCTCTTTGTCATTGAACGGCAAATCCTCGATGGCCTGCTGGACATTTGGAGCAATGCCTGAATTCTGAAACCAGGAAACCCTTGTCATGGTCAACGCCAAGGCCATCACTGTGACCGAAGTATCCATTGCCAAGGCCAGGTCATGGGCAGTCAGACCTCGTGGTCAGAGCCAGAGTCCACAGTCAGGGGTCAATGGGATCAGCTTGGTCAAGATACTGGGAGATCAGAACCACAAGTCAGAGGTCAGAAGCCAAGCCAGGAGGCTGGGAAGTCAATCCAGAGGGCAAGAGCAGGAAGCACAACACACATAGTCCAGACCAGTGTGGATCTCAGGTGTTCAGACAGCTTCCTGTTTCTGTTGCTGTCTTAAGGAGGGCCAGCGGGCCATTCAGCTGCTCTGACACTCTACCAATAGACCATCAGGGTGGAACCTCAAACTGGGGCTGGGCTTCATGGGTCCTGGCTCAGCAGACTACCAAGTGGAAGGTTGAAGTGTGGCTGCTCCTGTGGACCCAGGTTTGAGGCCCATGAATCATGATATCCACTACAACCAGCATGGACTCCAGTGAAGTCTTAGCCATCAAGCAGCCTGCGGTGACAAATGCCTGAAAGTCCTCTCTCAAGGCTTCAGGAAACTGGTCTGCAAACTTAAACATAGCTGTCCAGTTCACAAAGTCATACTTGGGCAGCAATGCCTGCTGCTTAGCAATACACATCTGTGAGGAAGAGGTAGTATAAATCTTCCTGCCCACCAGGTCCATTTGTTCAGAGCCCTTATTCTTGGGAGTATACTTAAACCTGCCCTGCTGGGTGTGTTCGTTCACCACAGTTACTACTAGGGAATTTGGGGCTGGATGGGAGTAAAAGCCCTCAAGTCCCTGCACTAAAACAAAGTAGTGCTTCTTCAGGCACTTTATTGCAGGTGGTACCAAAGCCAGCGTGCTCCAGAGGACCTTAGCAGGCTCAAGGAGCGCATCATTAATTGGGAGGGCGACTCTCCCAGGGCAGATGGTTGCAGGATACCCGCTAACTTGTGGATTTTCTTCTGCAAGAACTCCACTTGAATACCTTGGGAAGCAACCACATGCCGCAAAAGGCCCCAGTAAGCCTTGAAATTTTCCAGTATCAAAGGGGAGGAAGAGCCAAGCATCGCGGAATAGTCCAGGGATGCAGATGAAGCAGTTAATTGTGCCAGAGCCACATCCTGCTCCAGGACAGGACAAATTGCAGAGGCTCCACAAGGGGAAGGCTCACTGGTGCCTGGGCCTGTGGCTGACTGACAGTCACCACCACAGACCTGGTGAGTGGTCATGCCTTCAAGCGAGACAAGGAGTGGAACGTCCACAACTGAGAAGCATCCCACTGATTCCATGGAGGCCACTGGTATGGATAGGGCATTGGTGGCCAGTAGGTGCCAGTCCAGGGGCCCCCAATCCAACCACTAAATGAGCACCAATCCTGGTACCCATAGCACTCCATAAACAGCCCCCGATGCAGGTCAGGCAATGGAAAGTGAGAGAAGAAAGATCCCAACCCAGACACTGAAAAGTCCTTGGCTTCAGAGGATAAAGATGCAGCCATCCTTGAAGGTGTGAGCAACCAATCCAACTTGTCCACAGCCCAGAATGATGAGGGAGCTGGTGTCAACGGTGGAAACAGTACCAATGGCACTAAGTACATCTCTGTTGTTTCCAGTGCCCAAAGTAGTGTTGATCCTGAAGCTGGCAGCAGCACCAAGGTAACAGATGGTGCCTAAGTTAAGGGTAGAGAGTGCTGCCACAGTAACTTCGGCAGCACCAGTCACAGTTGACAGGACCTGCACCATCCCACGCACCAGCGTTCACCCTGTGCCGATCTGCGTTCCTTCTGGAGGCAGGAGACGAGTCCCCACATGACCTGGAGCAGCCTCGGTCAGTCTTATGAGATCTTGTCCTCAGTGCACTCAATGGGGACAACTCCTCCATCTCTTCGGAGAGGCATCAGCTCTAGCACACAAAGTAGCAGCATTCTCAGAACCGGAGGGCAACCTCTGATCTGATGAGAGCCTCGTGCCGAAACAGGCCACATGGCCTGTTTGAGCAAGTGCTGCTTCAGACAAAGATCATAGAATATCAGGGTTGGAAGGGACCTCAGGAGGTCATCTAGTCCAGTGCTACTCAGAGTGGTGGTTCGCGGACCGGTGCCAGTCCACGAGCCGTCAGCTGCCGGCCTGCGCACACATTGGAAAAAAAAATTGCCGGTCCCCCACATCAGATTGCTTGAGAAGCACTGATCTAGTCCAACCCCCTGCTCAAAGCAGGACCAATCCCCAACTAAATCACTGAATCATGGGGGGGAGGGATAGTTCAGTGGTTTGAGCATTGGCCTGCTAAACCCAGGGTTGTGAGTTCAATCCTTGAGGGGGCCATTTAGGGATCTGGGGCAAAAATTGGGGATTGGGCCTACTCTGAGCAGGGGGTTGGACTAGATGACCTCCTGAGGTCCCTTCCAACCCTGATAGTCTATGATTCTATGATTCATCCCAGCCAGGGCTTTGTCAAGCCTGACCTTAAAAACTTCTAAGGAGGGAGATTCCACCACCTACCTAGGTAACGCATTCCAGTGCTATCCTCCTAGTGGATAAGTTTTTCCTAATATCCAACCTAAACCTCCCCCACTGCAACCTGAGACCATTACTCCTCGTTCTATCATCTGCTACCACTGAGAACAGTCTAGATCCATCCTCTTTGGAACCCCCCTTCAGATAGTTGAAAGCAGCTATCAAATCCCCCCTCATTCTTCTCTTCCGCAGACTAAACAATCCCAGTTCCCTCAGCCTCTCCTCATAAGTCACATGTTCCAGTCCCCTAATCATTTTTTGTTCCCCTCCGCTGGATGCTTTCCAATTTTTTCACATCCTTCTTGTAGTGTGAGGCCCAAAACTGGATACCCTCGCCACCCGGCTCCATTTGGCGAATGATCTGCAAATCAAACACTGCTCTTTGTCGTGGATTTCACCTATGCACAGCAAGCACCGCATGTGGGAATCGTTGTTGGGGATTGCTCCGCCACATGACGGACCATGTTTAAACCCTGATGAGGGCATCACCTGGGAAACAGCTAGATTAGTGTTAGGTGTAATTTAAGTAACACTATACTAAGAATACTAATGAACAATATACAACTAGAAAAGTCACTAAAATAGAGGGATTGTGAAGTGAAAAAATACACAGAGCTCTGACTCCAGCCACAGGTGGCAAAAAGAAACAGAGTGGGGCCAGGGTGGCAGCACCTCTTATAGCCAGGGAGAGTGCTATAGCCATGAGGCACGAGTGCCACCCTTTTACAGATACTATTAGGCAAAATTCTCCGGCTCTGCTACACTGGGTATGTATTCCACACCAAAGTGGAATACAGTAACATGAATGCATCTACTCAAAGAAGTACCTTTATTGTATTAAACAAAGAAAGGATTTATCCCTATTTGTTTCCACAGTATTAACAGAGTTTGTGCGCAAGAACTGTTTAAAACAAGTCTAGTTTATAACTTTTACACTGTCCAAACAGTAAATTGTCTCCTTGCCACTGGATTTTATTCAAGTAGCTAAGATTATTTCATTTAATTAAATAGCAATCCTCAACTATTAAAATTTAATATCTTTCTCAAATTGACATTAGAACTGCCTTCTTATTCCCAAATACTGAAATCCTTAGTCAACGCCCTTCCGAAATAATCCACATTGACTTTAACAGTAGTCTGTTAGTCTGAAAGCTACACATGAAGCAAGATTCTTTTCCAGAAGTATCACAACCAGGATTTTTGGCACAGCGGCCAAGTGAAGTGAGGTCTGACTCTCAACTTGATGGCATTTCTCTGTTTGTAATGCAATAACTTCAGAATGCTGCATCCAAACCTCTGTCTTCCATGTATCTCCAAGTGGTTGCTGGCAGCAGTATGCACAGTCCCTCTCAAAGCATCTCCAAGATGCCCTCTGCAGTACTCTACTTTAACCCAGCCTTTCCTCTTGTCTTTACAACCACTGGATATTTGTGTCTCTTCTGACTGCAAATAAAATGATGGGGCCAGACATATCTCATGTCATCCTGGCTCTACCTCCCAGGACTTGGTTTTCTCCTTATCCTTAGGTCATATTTTCCTCTGGTCATATACGATCATACAGCCTGATTTTGGGGGGTGCTAGTCTCTGGAACTCCATTACCAAAATACCTCATGCCACCGTGGTATCCCTATAAGCGTATGGCTCATTCATGGCTCTTCTGGTACACATGCACAGTAAGCAGCTTTGTTTAATGCCATATGGTAGGCTGAGAATCAATTGGAAAACTCCCCTGAAAAAACTGGTAGATTTCACTGCCGCTCCATGTTTCCTTCTGCCTTTCTCACAGAGTTTTTCCAAACTTGGGCCCTACTACAGTTCCTTGGAGCACCCCTTAGTTAAAATTCTGTCAGGGTGTTAATGGGCCATTTATTCCTACTGTTTGGTTTCTTGCCCTTAGCCAGTTTCTAATCCAGCACAGAACTTCACCTCCTCTCACCGTATGGCTACTTAGTTTTCTTAAATAGCCTCTTATGAGGGACTTTGTCAAAGAGTTAAATTAATTATGTCAGCTGGTCTTATCTACTGTTTTGTTGACATCACAGAAAATGATAAATTGAGACACAAGGTAAAAAGGAATTTTCTCCTTCTAAAGGAGTCAGGATGGTTGAGTGGACACAAGGAGCTCCACTTTAAGGCTGTAGAGACCAGCTCAGTCACCACAATGTAGGAACATTCTAGGCTTCAAATCTATACAGTGCAGGTGCAGGGTATTGTGTCTACAAGAGCATGGCCACAAGTGATTTTTGCAGGACAGAGAAGGCAGAGAAACCTGACCAGAACATTGCTGTATGACTGCCAGTTTGCTCCGTCCTATTAGCAGGAATAACGCCTAGGTACCCCTTTAGCATGACAAAGACCACGCTTAAAACCATGTTTTCTCAGACATGCTCATTCTCTGTTGACACCCTGCCCCTTTTCATACTCCAATTTAAAAGTCAAAGAGTAAATGCAGAGGTGGGTTGAGACCAACTGCTTCCTCAGTGCAGAGGCTTCCACTTGGCACATAACTTTACTTGACCTATGCATAGCTGGCACTTATTTGCATCAGTCTTGCACATCCAAATGAACACTGTCCAAGGACTCACAGGATTAAGACCTTCAGCATCAAAGATGACCATCAAGGTCAAGCCACATATTAGTAATGGTTTGTACTTTCTATTATGTAATGTTTTTTCTTGTAATTCCTTGTCCCATTATTTAAAAATGTATTTCATTGCCACTTCTTTTGCCAACCTTGGCAATTGGTTCTAGATGTGAATTACCTTCTTTGTAAAGGAATTTCTTCTGAATACCCTCAGAGACCAGTCCTTTTGCAGCTCCAGTTTGTTTGTGCTCTCTTGATGTGGAGCCCGTTCACCTACTGAACAGTTTTGTACCATCCACCTTCTTCTCTCAGAATTCTATGCACTTCGTTCCCATCCTCTATGAATCTCTTGTTTTCTAATGAATAGTTGTATAGTACCAGCAGAAAAAGGTAACTGTTCAAATAGCGTCCATATAGGTAAACATCCATGACTGCCCTTTATCAGAAATAACAGACTCAAATTACAAGGGTAGCAGGGTTCTGGGTTTTTTTGTGTGGACCAACCCATATTCACCAACAAAGCAATATGCTGTACTGCTTGGGGCATCTACCCTATAACATGGTTTTGCATCTGAGTGTGGGAGGCAAAAATATTCAAAGAGTAGACAATGGCTGAAAAAGTATTGAGACAGAATATGAGAAGGGACAACTGGAAAAAATTACCTCAGCACGGAATCCTGGATGTGTCACATTCTTAGATCATTGTGGCATTTGCCAGGTCCACGTAATCACAGCAGTGTAAGGGTAGTACTCAAAGGCGGATGGGAGGAAAGCTGTAATGTAAGAGACAAATGACAAAGTCATTATTATCCACAACACCATCAAACAGGAGGGAGTGTCCAGTGTCTGTAACTGTGGCCACAAAACGGCTACAGTGCCTGAAAAATCTGGATCTCACTTCTATCTAGCCTCAAGATATATTAAAGCAAGCATTCCCACTTACACTCAGAGGGCTCTTCCTTGTTTTTCAGAAAGAATCTCACAACAGTCAGAGGGAGATACTGCAGTAACACACAGGCCTGATTCTCACTTACACAGGGTAAACGGGACTTAAAATGGATTAAAAAGTTATGAACCCCACTTTAAGGCCCCTTTATATTGCTAGAGTGTAAGTGGGCCTCAGCATAAAGGAGAATCAGGCCATACCATTTCCCTATCACTACAAGATCTTCATCTCACCCTTCTGATCTCATTTTAATTAGGAAGGTTGCATGGAAGGATGCAGCATCATAGCTGGGTAGCACGGGCTGACAGCACTTTTTGAAGACAACCACTTATATAAAACAATTACAGTGTGTGTGTTTTGTATAGGTATTAGGGGCAGGAAAAGCTTGGAGCAGTGCAGCTTTTGCTATACGTTTTGCAAACTTGCAGCACCAGAACCTAAACCCACCTGCCTTTCTTTGACCCATGCCAAAGGGGTCCCAGAGCCAGGATCTACTCAGTTGCATATGCAGAAGTGTTAGCCTCAGCCTCCCTTCTGTGTTCCAAGGATGGACTGCCAGAATCAGCAATTTGTCAGCAATTTCATTGTGGTTGCCTTTTATAGGATTTTGGCAGACTCCAATGTGCCTGGCTTTGGCAAGTTCTTGTTTCAGCCTAACTGGCTTCCTAGGGGCAAATTTCACCCTGTACAGTGGGACAGCACAAGGCCCCAAGGGCTTAAGTGGGACTTACCTGGGGCACAGGCCTTGTATTCTTCTGCACAGCAAATTTCATCCTGTGAGAGGGACCAAGCACCTGCAACTGCCACTAAAATAAAAAGAGTTGCAGGTGCTCAGCACACCTTAGGGTCTGGCCCATTATAAGTAATGTTAAAAGATATTAAACAAAATTGACAGCACCAAAAGATTTTGCAGCCTTGCAAGCTCATTTCTTGGAGGTGGCCTGGATCATCCTCTCAGTGACTGAGCGATTGTTTCCTTCGAGGGGGGCGGGAATGAATTTTAAAACATCAGATTCCAGCTTCTTTTTCCTCTCTATCTTTCATTCCCTTATCTACCCTGTCTGCCAGCCTCCTGCTGCCAGTGTCAGGGTTAGTGCATTGTTCTTGCCACTCAGTAATATGCTGGACAGAAAACTATGGGATATTGTAGCATCATGTGATTTCTTCTGCTTCCAACAACTTTTATCCAATGAACAGCCAAATATATATGGGAAGACTGTGCCATGGAACAATTCATCTTCTATAAAAAGGCTGCTTCACAGTTAGACAATACACAAAATTCATATTTCTTGGCTTTAAAAAAAAAATGGAAAAGCATCCAAGGCCATACCTACTCTAACCTGACAGGCCAAAGAGCAGATGAGACATCAGTGAGTTTAGTGGGAAACTTGGCAATTTGTGACCAGGTCTAACATAGCAGAAAATTAAAACATTTTAGAGACAAGTCATGCGAAGCTGGCAGTGATGCTCACAAAATTTAAAAGAAGGGCAATTTTATCTCCCGGTATTTAAAAATTTAACACATTAGTCAGCTAGTGCACTTTAACCAAAGCAGGCCTTCCACATCAGGATACATGTATACCAAGATAAAGATTATTAGACTGCACATAGCATTACATAGATATCAGGTAGTAAGATTAGGCATATTAAAGCCCATACTAATGTCTTGAATAAAATCATAATAATAGTAATAATACCTAGCACTTTTTATCAGTAGATCTCAAAGTGTTTTAAAAGAACCCAACTCTCTACAATAATTGCATTTAGCAGGTTTTGTGGTATCATTTTAATTTGTGGCTTATTTAAAATTTTACCAGACAGTTGTGTCAATAAACAATGTGTTGCAACTTAAAGGATTGGGTATACAACGAACACACACACACACACACACGATGCTGGGTGGGCTGCTTAAATTAGATCAGTCATCATTCACTTCCTGCATAACTGACTGAAATGCTAAGTATATATGGAAGACAACATGTACAGATGTTCATATTCATGTCATGGTAATCAAAAGTCTTTTATAAGCTACAACACTTTAACAATCCAGGAAGAATATCAAAAGAAGCAACAGGTTTCTCGTCATTAGAAATCTGCATTCAGGAAACTCCTGGGACAGAAACAACATGTACATAGATCTATAGATAAAGAGATAAAAGGTTATGCAAGTTTTGCATGAACTTCTGTTTATCTATATCTGTTTTATTGCACCTCTTCAGTCATTCTGTGGTCAGTCTTATTAATACACTTTCATCCAAATACTGCCACATATCTCTTGTCCACTTATTTTACTCCATTAACTTACATCCATTCTAAAAGTTAAAGGAGACTAATGCATACCAGAATCCATCAGCAGGGTTCTCAAGCTACCAGTGTGCTCGAGAATTATTTAAATGATTAAGAAAAAGAAGCATTGTAAGACATTGGGCAGATTCATTAGTCAGGGGCCTAGGGTTGCCAACTTTCTAATCGCAGAAAACCAAACATCCTTGCCCTGCACCCGGCCCTGAGGCCCCACCCCTCCCCCGCCCCTTCTCCGAGGCCCTGCCCCCCACTCACTCCATCCCCCCTCCCTCCGTCACTCGCTCTTGCCCACCCTCGCTCACTTTCACCAGGCTGGGGCAGGGGGTTGGGGTGCGGGAGGGGATGCGAGCTCTGGGAGGGAGTTTAGATATAGGAGGGGACTCAGAGGGTTTGGGTGAAGAAAGGGAGGCGGGGAGGCGTGCGGGCTCTGGGCAGCGCTTATCTCAGGCGTCTTCTGGGAAGCGGGCGGCATGTCTCTCCGGTTCCTAGGCAGATGTGTGGCCAGGGGGCTCTGCATGGCACATGCTGCCCCTGCGCACAGGCGCCACCCCTGCAGCTCCCATTGGCTGCAATTCCTGACCTATGGGAGCTGTGAAGTCGGCACTGGGGTGGGGGCACCGCTGAGCCCCCATGGCCACCCCTACACCTAGGATCCAGAGGGACGTGTTGCCACTTCCCGAGACCCATGCCGAGCCAGGGAGGGAGCCTGTCTGCGCTGCCAACCAGACTTTTAACGGCCCAGTCAGCAGTGCTGACCAGAGCCGCCAGGGTCCCTTTTTGACCAGGTGTTCCGGTCAAAAACTGGACACCTGGCAACCTGACTCAGGGCAACCCAATAAATCTCACCTGCTGATGTTTAAGTCCACAATGCTTAATCAACAGAAGATACAAAGGCTTTAAATAATAAAAAACACTTAGGAACCTTTCCTACTTTCCACAGCTGGGAAGGGGACCCATATAGCCTTCCCCTTTCATAGCCCTTCCTGGTTACTGAGCAGGGCCCCACGCTGGGTCCTTCCCTGACCCTAGATTTCTCCTATTTTCTCCCCTTCCCTACAAGGCAAAAAAGCTTTATATCCAGTTTCCAGTAGGTCACATGACCTGTAATTACTGCTCTCAGTTTTTAAAGGCCCAAGGGCCATAACAGGCTTTGGATTCTTCGACCATGGGATGGTGTTCCAAGAAGGAGGAGTGCTAGGCAGAGACGGGCTCCACTTAACGAAGAGAGGGAAGAGCATCTTCACGAGCAGGCTGGCTAACCTAATGAGGAGGGCTTTAAACTAGGTTCACCGGGGGAAGGAGACCAAAGCCCTGAAGTAAGTTGGGAAGCGGGATACCGGGAGGAAGCACGAGCAGGAGCGTGTAAGAGGGGAGGGCTCCTGCCTCATATTGAGAACGAAGGGCGATCAGCGGGTTTCTCAAGTGCCTATATACAAATGCTCAAAGTCTGGGAAACAAGCAGGGAGAACTGGAGGTCCTGACAAAGTCAGGGAATTATGATGTGATTGGAATAACAGAGACTTGGTGGGATAACTCACATGACTGGAGTATTGTCATGGATGGGTATAAACTGTTCAGGAAGGACAGGGAGGCCAGAAAAGGTGGGGGAGTTGCACTGTATGTAAGGGACCAGTATGACTGCTCAGAGCTCAAGTATAAAACTGCAGAAAAACCTGAGAGTCTCTGGATTAAGTTTAGAAGTGTGAGCAACAAGGGTGATGTCATGGCGGGAGTCTGCTATAGACCACCAGACCAGGGGGATGAGGTGGATGAGGCTTTCTTCCGGCAACTCGCAGAAGCTACTAGATCGCACGCCCTGGTTCTCATGGGCGACTTCAATCACCCTGATATCTGCTGGGAGAGCAATACAGCGGTGCACAGACAATCCAGGAAGTTTTTGGAAAGTGTAGGGGACAATTTCCTGGTGCAAGTGCTGGAGGAACCAACTAGCGGCAGAGCTCTTCTTGACCTGCTGCTCACAAACCGGGAAGAATTAGTAGGGGAAGCAAAAGTGGATGGGAACCTGGGAGGCAGTGACCATGAGATGGTCGAGTTCAGGATCCTGACACAAGGAAAAAAGGGAAGCAGCAGAATACAGACCCTCGACTTCAGAAAAGCAGACTTTGACTCCCTCAGGGAACTGATGGGCAAGATCCCCTGGGAGAATAACATGAGGGGGAAAAGAGTCCAGGAGAGCTGGCTGTATTTTAAAGAATCCTTATTGAGGTTACAGGGACAAACCATCCCGATGTGTAGAAAGAATAGTAAATATGGCAGGCGACCAGCTTGACTTAACAGTGAAATCCTTGCTGATCTTAAACACAAAAAAGAGGCTTACAAGAAGTGGAAGATTGGACAAATGGCCAGGGATGAGTATATAAATATTGCTCGGGCATGTACGAATGAAATCAGGAAGGCTAAATAACACCTGGAGTTGCAGCTAGTGAGGCATGTTAAGAGTAACAAGAAGGGTTTCTTCAGGTATGTTGGCAATAAGAAGAAACCAAGGAAAGTGTCGGCCCTTACTGAATGAAGGAGGCAACCTAGTGACAGAGGATGTGGAAACAGCTAATGTACTCAATGCTTTTTTTGCCTCTGTCTTCATGAACAAGGTCAGCTCCCAGACTACTGCACTGGGCAGCACAGCATGGGGAGGAGGTGGCCAGCCCTCTGTGAAGGAAGAAGTGGTTCGGGACTATTTAGAAAAACTGGACGAGCACAAGTCCATGGGGCCGGATGCGTTGCATCTGAGAGTGCTAAAGGAATTGGCGGATGTGATTGCAGAGCCATTGGCCATTATCTTTGAAAACTCATGGCGATCGGGGGAAGTCCTGGACGACTGGAAAAAGGCTAATGTAGTGTCAATCTTTAAAAAAGGGAAGAAAGAGGATCCTGGGAACTATAGGCCGGTCAGCCTCACCTCAGTCCCCGGAAAAATCATGGAGCATGTCCTCAAGGAATCAATTCTGAAGCACTTAGACGAGAGGAAAGTGATCAGGAACAGTCAGCATGGATTCACCAAGGGAAGGTCATGCCTGACTAATCTAATTGCCTTCTATGATGAGATAACTGGTACTGTGGATGAAGGGAAAGCAGTGGACGTGTTATTCCTCGACTTTAGCAAAGCTTTTGACACGGTCTCTCACAGTATTCTTGTCAGCAAGTTGAAGAAGTATGGGCTGGATGGATGTACTACAAGATGGGTAGAAAGTTGGCTAGATTGTCGGGCTCAACGGGTAGTGACCAATGGCTCCATGTCTAGTTGGCAGCCAGTATCTAGTGGAGTGCCTCAAGGGTCGGTCCTCAGGCCAGTTTTGTTCAATATCTTCATTCATGATCTGGAGGATTGTGTGGATTGCACCCTCAGCAAGTTTGTGGATGACACTAAACTGGGAGGAGTGGTAGATACGCTGGAGGGTAGGGATAGGATACAGAGGGACCTAGACAAATTGGAGAATTGGGCCAAGAGAAATCTGACGAGGTTCGACGAGGTTCAACAAGGACAAGTGCAGAGTCCTGCACTTAGGACGGAAGGATCCAATGCACCACTACAGACTAGGGACCGAATGGCTAGGCAGCAGTTCTGCAGAGAAGGACCTAGGGGTGATAGTGGACGAGAAGCTGGATATGAGTCAACAGTGTGCCCTTGTTGCCAAGAAGGCCAATGGCATTTTAGGATGTATAAACGAGAGGATGTATGCCAGCAGATCGAGGGACGTGATCATTCCCCTCTATTTGACACTGGTGAAGCCTCATCTGGAGTACTGTGTCCAGTTTTGGGCCCCACGCTACAAGAAGGATGTGGAGAAATTGGAGAGAGTCCAGCGAAGGGCAACAAAAATGATTAGGGGTCTGGAACACATGACTTATGAGGAGAGACTGAGGGAACTGGGATTGTTTAGTCTACGGAAGAGAAGAATGAGGGGGGATTTGATAGCTGCTTTTAACTACCTGGAAGGTGGATCCAAAGAGGATGGATCTAGACTATTCTCAGTGATAGCAGATGACAGGACAAGGAGTAATGGTTTCAAGTTGCAGTGGGGGAGATTTAGGTTGGATATTAGGAAAAACTTTTTCACTAGGAGGGTGGTGAAACACTGGAATGCGTTACCTAGGGAGGTGGTGGAATTCCCTTCCTTAAAAACTTCTAAGGTCAGGCTTGACAAAGCCCTGGCTGGGATGATTTAGTTGGGATTGGTCCTGCTCTGGGCAGGGGGCTGGACTAGATGGCCTCCAGAGGTCCCTTCCAACTCTGTTATTCTATGATTCTATGAACAGGCATACTGGAGAGAAGACAGTAATGGATATACATTAGAAAATAATTCTTCGTGGAGATACAGACCATGGGAAAAAGTACAGTCCAGTGGATAGAGCACTAAACTGAAAGTCAGAAGACCTGGGCTCCACCGTTAACTTAAAGTGTGATCTTGACAACACTTAAAGTTTGTGCATCAATTTCCTCACCAGTAAAGTGCAGATCATAATTAAAACCTTTTTTAAATGCTTTGAGATTAAAGGTGATATAAGTGTTGATTCTCATTGTTATTTCCAAATCAACCTGTGTCTTCTCTCTGCACGGTCCATTTAAAATTAACACATTCAGTAGACTATGTTTCAGTGAGTCACGAGGGAAGTAGGCACATAACCCCACTGCATTATAATCCTTCAGAAAAAAGAGGGGATTTTTTTCTGACTCAGATTCTTTTGAAAGAGCACCAGCAGGGAATGGAGGGGAGGGGAACTGAGACAGAAAGTGATCACAGCATAAAAATGTCACAAGGATATTTAATAAAAAAAGAAAGTAGCACTAGGACATTTAGGTAATTCAAAGCTCTTAACAAATGCAATGTTTGAAGCAACATAAATAAGAGGGTCAATCTGCTTTGATAATATTAAAATAACTAAGCACAATAGCAAATCTTTTTTCATATTTATTAACATTGACCTGATCTCATATTCAGAGGCCAGATGGAATTTATTCCTGATGGATCTTAATTATGGCTTTGTAGTTTACATGCATAGCACCTAAGTGAGATATTGTATATTCTGATTAAAGTCTATTGCATGCCAACTGACTTCAGAAATATCAACTTGGAATCTTTCAAGTTCATTCTCTCTCTTTTTATTCTTCTGTTCTCATCTCCTCCCCTTAGCATATTTCCTGTTTCCTCATCCTGTAATAGTTATGTTCACTTGAGTGGTGGATCAAACACCTTCAGAGCTGTTGTTGTCAAGTTTTATTAACATTTCCCACATTGTTTCCTGTTTTCATACTGATGCCTCAGCCAAAAAAAAGTCCAAATCAGTGAGCAATCCACCAGTTCAATACCTACTCCAATTGCTAGGAGATAATTATTTGTACATAGCACTATCCAACCCAAAGGAGCTTGAAGACTGTACAGAAATAATTTGATCTACCAATGAACTGCAGCTACTACTGAGGTGAGATGCAGCAGACTTTAAAGACTGCAATATTGTGCAAGGGACAGGGAGCGAAGAAGAATGTTTTTATCTTTTTGAAAATGTGCGGGGAATTTGGGTCGGCAGAACGGAATTGACAACCTGGAATTTGAACAAAGGGGCAACATTCCTGGCTCTTGGGAAAGTGCCACATTATTTCTTATGACCACAGACCTCAGTTTTATATCTCATCCAAAGGACAACAACTCCAGTTGTGGCCCCTCCTGTGTATGGGTTTCAGTCACAGAAATGTAAGTTGCCCAAGAGAAGGGTATGGAGAGGCAGACATCAGTATTGGAAGAGAGAGACCAAGGAGTCAACCCCAAGGAGGAGGAGGAGATGAGGCACAAGAAGCAAGATGGAATACAGCCACACTGAGGGGAAGGTGAGAGAAGAGCTAGATGGAATGGGCTCTAGAGCAGGAAAACTGCATAAAGCAGGAATTGTGACGGGTTAGACGCAAACACCGCCACCACAGTTACAGGGTCAGATGAAAAGAGGTCACAACATGAGAGAGCAGTGACAAAAGCTTTATCAGATTGTGAGGGAGACTGCCTGCCAGAGCCTAAATCTAGTGACATTCAGGGCCTACTGCAAAAACTTGTTCATTTTGTTTACCATTTATTAACCGGTCTTGAAGTATTTTAATCTGTGTAACAAAAGCATGTTGCTTCCATGACAGTAGCCACTAAAGAAACCAATAAAATGTAAAAATTGCAGGAACTGACCCACCATCATGAGTGGTCATGATAGAAAAGGTTTATTAATATAATTAGCATTCAGGGTGCCTTACAAAGGTAGGTAAGTATCCTTAGCCCCATAATGCCATACGGGAAACTGAGGCAGAGACAGGGTTAAGTGACTAATCCAAGGTCACAGAATTAGTCAGTGGAAGAGCTGGGAATAGAGACCTGATGTCCTGACTCCCTTTCTACTGGACTGTGCTGCTTCCCCCTTTTTATTGTGTAATCTCTCTCATAAAAATATTTCTTTACTGTAATATGAATTGTGTGGCAGTGGGACGGAGAACAAAATGCTTTGAGTCAGCCTGCACTGTTAAAACCAGATGCACCACTGATACATATTTAGAACACGCCAGTGACTGAAGGCTGTTTCAAGCCCACACTCTCCCACAAAGCACCATGGCAGGAACTGAGGAAAAGGAGAAGCTTTTAAATGGTTTGAGACTTAAAAAGAAAGAAAAGAAAAACACAAGATAATCCGATTTCATCTTAAATGTTTCTATGTCACTACCCAAAAGTCTGTGTAAAAAAGGGAACAGAGAACCTTGTTTTTTTACTATTCTGCTATCTTGTGGTGTTTGCTAGCTCCGTTACTTTACAGGATACAGTATGTTCTACTGTATTCAGTGTGACAATGCTCACAGCACCATAGAAACCACTATGTGCTGCACCACAGTTCTTGGTGACATGAAACAAATGTTTTCATTTTAAAGATTAGCAGATTAAAGATCGGTACCAGAGAGGTAAGAAAACACTACCTGGAAGACAATCTCACCCTTTTAATAAGTTAAAAAACGTTTTGTGAATCCCACCAGTCTCAGGACAGTTGTTTGCTCGTACTTTAAAATACTCCTGTTCCTACTTGGACACAAATTCTGCACGGAGCTGAAAAGCAGTCAGCAGGGCAAAAGTGTTATGAAAGCAGAATTTGTCCTAAGGACTTTGTTTCCTTTGCCTTCCTACTCCTGTCCAAAATATATCATTCTGGCTTCCATCTAAGGGCCTCTGGTCTCTCAGTGCATAAAATTCTTGTTGATGTTACAGCATTGCCAGCCCCAAGCATTCAAAATTCATGGATCAGGCACCAAAAAATCATGAGACTAAAAATAATTGGGAGGAGGGGGTATTTACTTTCTGCTTTTTGAGCTTATAGGGGGTCACGTCATCAAGCTCCACTCTGCAACCATGAGGACTGGAAGCTTGCTGTTTTTCAAAAAATGAAAGATTCCTACGTAATCACTAGCTGGAGCTTTAAGAAAAGCTCAAATATCACTAGACTCCTGATAAAATTGGGAGAGTTACGAACAGTGATCTGGAATGCTAGGAACAGCAGTAAGAGCCAGATCTTAACAAGGTGACACAAAATTAAGACATAGCTTGTGAGTGGCTCCTGAGCAGCCCTGCCAGGGCAGAAAAGGTGAGCAAGAATCTTTTCACCCCTTGTGCCATTCACAAGACCTGCCCCTGCAATCCCTACCAGCTGAGGTTCCTCATTTCCTCCTCTCCCGCCAGGAAACAGGGCCCTGAAACAGTGGTAGGACAAGATGGGAGAGAAAGGATGTCATGATGACCCTCCCTCCTCTCTTCCATACCAGCCTGCTGAGCAGGGCTAGGAGCAAATGATGGAGCAGATTGTGCCCCTTCAATGAGCAGTGAGCAGCAGGGGAGATTGTGCCTCCCTGATTCCAAATCTGTATTGCAGTGTGCTGTTCTCACCAGCTAACCAGAGCCCCAGATCTAACTCCATAAACACGCTGAAAATTCTTCCAGATGGGAAAAATCTTGAAATTTCCAGGAGGGTCAAACTATCATGGTAGTCAATAACACACATGTCTAAGAGCAGAAACAGTTATATCGGCTGAACCCTCCCCTACACATTCAGATATCCATAGAAGCAATTATTCTAGAAAGATATCACTTCACATATGTATTTTTAAAGCAACAGAATCACAACCTAATTCCCTGTTTTCCAACTCCAGTCTACAGAAATATTTTTAAATGAAAACTTTCTTGGGGTCCTGACCCAGTGTGAGTCTAAGAATCACTTGGGAGGTTCTGAGCATCCTTAACTCACAATGAAATCTATAGGAGTTGAGGTGATTCTCAGGATCAGGCCCATAGTGCTTTCTCAATGCAGACTGCCATTCTTTGAGGTCATTTTCAAAGAAGCGGTTAGGCTCAGAGATTCATGCAACAGCAGCAGCAGTTCCTTGGCTGGATGATTATCCTAAAGGGTGTGTGGCAGTCAGCTCACAATGAGCTCAGCAGGACTTTTGTTCCCAAGAACTTGAAACTGATGCACAGTTCACTGCAGCTCTAGCCTCTAGACCGTTTGCTACTCAAAATGTTTTGCAAATAACTAGTGGTGCGTATCCCAATTTAGTTGTGTGCTCACCGATTTTATGGTCAGTGTCCAAATGAGCTGCCATCTGGTAGATTTCAGGACAAAAATCTATATCAAAACTGCAATCAAAACAGGCAATCCAAACCAAAATCTCTCTTGTACTTCAGCAAGCCTGTGTTCAGTTGTAATGCACTACATTTTGTGAGGGGAATTAGAGGTAAACTTTCTAGCATGTGGCATAAACTGTCAGCAAGCTCAAAAACTAAAAAAAAAAAAAAAAAAAAAGTGAAAAATGTCTTTAAAAAAAAAAAAAAAACCACCCACGCAGTGGTGTACGTTTTGCTCTTGGGTGCCCCAAAAATTCCCCTGAGCACTTTTATCACTACACATCACTCCACAGTTTAGTCAGCCAAACCATAGCCTTTTCCAGAGCATCTTGACAAACTGCACATGCACACACACACAAATATCACACAGTCTCAAACTGAGGCCCGGGTAAAAATCTCTACCTTGTTTTTCTACAGAGATGAGTAAGATTTTCCTATCTACTTAAAAATATTATATGTGTGCTTGTGTGTAGATATAGAGATAGAAAATATCATTGTACAGATGAATATTTATAAGAGGACATTTTCCATTTTTTTCCAAACATGGTTTGCTGCATTTTACTTGTATTTTTACATTTGAAGATTTTGCACTAAAAGTAGAATACTTAACAACAAAATCATACGTAAAATTAGTTATTATTATTACTACTAACTTTGTGCCTAATTTTACAACATTTACTCACACTGATGAGCACTTACTCAAATGAGCAGTCCCATTGACCTCAGTGGGGCTACTCATCTGAGTATGTACTACTCCAGTGGTTTCAACCTTTTTCATTTGTGGACTCCTAAACATTTCAAATGGAAGTGCAGACCGGTTGGAAATTAGCAGCCGAGAATTTGGCCCCAATACTTAGATTGTAAACTCCTTTGAACTTCACTTTGTTTTATATGTTTAAGTACCCTTCATGCTGACATTACTATATAAGTGTCAGATTCTGCAACCCTTACTCACATTGAGTAGTATGGTGGTTTTCAACCTGTGGTCTGTGGACCCTTGGGGGTCCACAGACTATGTCTAAGATTTCTGATCTCTTGCAATAACAACGGTTTTAAAAGCATCATTAGAAGAGTAAAGATCACTGGAAAACTGTTCCACGGCTCTACAAACCTTAAACAGATTCAAACAATTACATTATAACTGAACTCCTTTGAGAGAGTTTTGCACAGGCCTCCGTCCTCTTCCTTCCCCCTTTTAGTAAAACATTCTGCCTCCCTCCTTGACGTTTTCATATTCAAAATAAGCCTGCTTGAAATTGCAGCTGCAGCTGCAGACACGGTGACACCTGCTTAGAGCAGCACTAACCCCTAACTTTCTCTGCCTCTGGTGGCCTTCCATGAACCCACACAACCTATTAATTACTACAAATTTAAATCTTCACTCTTCACCTACTGTAAGGCATGATAAAATACTGTGATGATTCCCTAAACGTTACATCTAATATGCTTTAAAACCTAAGCAATTAGATAAACCAAACAGCTGAGTAATGTACCAAAGCCTTGTTTCTCATCCTCATCTCTAGCTCTTTAATAATTCATTTAATTCTTCATTAACTCTTGCAGGCATGAAACAATCTATGTACAGTATTTATGCAGTATGTGCAGCATGATGCTGTCAGATCTGCACCCCGGAGCTCTGAAATTTGCTATGCTTCAGTAAGGAGCTTTCCAAAAAAGGACAGATTTTTTCATGCATGTGTTTTCTGTGTTTGTGTTGAAAGAACTCTGGAAGGAGTGTAGTTAGATATAAAGTGGGTGAAATCCACCCTAAACAATACAATGCCAGAAGCAAAGAGCAAACCTTGGGGTATGTTTCTGAGTACAAATTAATGCTAAAATAATTAGCTAGAATAATTTGCACTCTTCGGTATTGGAAGCTGTGTGGTCAGTAGGGAGTTGTCTGGCTACATGCGTTGGGGTTTTTTCCACATCTGTCAGCTAAATGTGAGATCCCAGTGTAAAATGTAGCACTCATGAACATTCTGTGGCTTTGTGACCCTCCCTGGAAGACATCAGACCAAATGCTGCACTCAATTACACTGCTGTAAGACCAGAGTAACAGTTCTGAACTCAGACTGAACACCACAACAGCACTTGGCCCACTGAGTCTGTCAAGCATATAAAAATAAACAATCATTATGCTGCCCCTAATATTATGCTGGCATAGACTCCATTCCCATTACATTCTGTTAGAGCTTTCATGTGATAGGAGACATTTTGGTAGCGTACAGCTAGATCCATTATGAAACAATCTCTCAGATTATCCATTGGGACCCTCTTCTTTCAGCACAGACATGAATATGCTTCAGATAATGATATTCCCTTTTAGGTAGATGATCAGTGAAAATTACCAGGGAGACTATTGTGTGCAGTGAGGCCAGAAAGAGGCATTTTGAAGATTAATTATAAACAGTCAGCTCAAGCCTAAGATATGATCCCAGTTATTAGCTAAACGCTGACCATGTGTTTTATAAATACAGATCTGCAAAATACCATCACAGCCAGATCCTCGGAGCAAGAGAGAGACTGAGATCTGTGTTTGTGAAAGGGGATAATCTGGGGAAGGTTCTGTTATGCTTAGAATGCACTGACATTACCAATATTTTAAATGTATTTATCTTCTGACTGGCTGTATCTGTCCTATTATAAATTATGTACTATAGTAGTACTTTCTAGACAGTCAGAATATGCTCATGTCATACAGAAACTAAATTAAATTAAAATAGTTCAGCCCTACAATGTCTTATTCATCGAAGTTCAGTTTATACATAGTGGGCCAAATGATGAAATTTTTGGTCAGATCTGTCTCAGACAAAAGTCAAATATCCTAAATCTGTAGGAGATCTGTCTGAATAAGAACTAAGGCAGGGCTATGGGATTTGAACCATTGTGGAGGAAAGAAGCATAATCACAGAAAAACATCATCTAGATAGCAGTTTTCATCTGAATTTGTTTTATTGTGTCTCTAATCAGTACACATCAAAACACCTCTTCATGAAATAATGTTAAGTGTTTTAAACACTGCAAGTTGAAGTTACTTATGTTTGGGGTGGGTCAACATCCAGGCTGGCATTTTTCATTCCTGTGTGAGATTTTAACAAATCCACCCTAGACAAGCGGAAAATTGGTCTTGCGTCACCAGGACGCTGCATTTGGAATTCTGAGACCAGCCTCCCACAAAGTCACATTTAGCATAGCCCAGGAGCACCGCTCACTGTACTTTAACATTAAAAATATTGTTTGATAAAAAATGTGGAAGATCTGTAAACATGAACTGCCACAATGGGTGTGTGATTAACTCCTACATGGGCTAGATCTTAGTCAGCAGACATATGGCTGGGGCCTACACTTAGTTTCATAAACATTTTTAACCCAGCCACTGTGAGAATGAGTACTTTATTTCTATGACAACAAAAGAATAAGAGGTTTTATCATCTCTCATATTATTGTGTGTGTGTGTGTGTGTGTGTGAGAGAGAGAGAGAGAGAGAGAGAGAGAGAGAGACAGACACTAAACCTTATCATTAGGAGCCGGTTTTCCTTCAGGTCTCCATGCACAGCTCCCACTGACTTCAGTTGGGCTGCATAGGTATAAATGAGGGGGGAAATTGCTGTCTTGTTTTCCATGTGCGCTACCAAAGCACATTAGAGAGACAAGATGGATGAGGTAATATCTTGTCTTAATTCAAGAGAAAAGCTTTCTAGCTTATACAGAGCTCTTTTTCAGTTCCTCTTCTTCAACTCCTTCTAATTTAAGACTAGACTTGAAGAAAAGCTCTGTGTAAAAGGTTTGTCTCTTGGACTAACAGAAGTCAGCCCAATATTACTACACCCACCTTGCTTCTTTAATATCCCGGGAACAACAGGTTGCTGTATCCTGGGATACAACAACTCTGAAGTATATAATCAAGTTACATTAATACAGTCATTATGTTTAATTTTAGCTTGTCTGTTGTATATGTCTACAACATTCTTAAGAAAGCTGATTCTGTGAAAATATTAGCTTCTCATACATATCCATACTGCAACTGCCAGGGTTAAGTGAATTTTTTTTTTGTCTGGCATAAACTGGTTTACAGTTTTGAATTGGCTACACTCCACATTTGTATTTGTTGATATTAGTGGCCAGTTAAAGTTCATCAAGTGCTATTCCCTTTGCCATCAGATTTAATATATTCTGCCACCTCTTTGTCCCACCCTTCTTCCTCTCAACCTCCTGATAGCATACTGGCTAAAGAGAACTTAATTTCTTTTAGAGAAAGGGAGAAAATTAACATTTGTAATTCTAGTTTGGATTTCTAATGCCTGCAGAAAAAAACCCTGTGATATTAAAAGTGCTGTTTACAATGTGATAACATTTTTCCAGTGTGAATGGTACTAGTAGTCATAAAAGCAAACACCTTAGGCCATCTCTGTTGAGTACAGTTTACAGTATTGGTCCCCAAGGGATAAAACTACTCCCGTGCTCAGTGAAGGAACTCTAGTATAACATATCCATTGACCTGTAGTTGAACCTACCACTTGCTGTTTTCCTCCTATAATCTAAATCTGGAAATGTGCTGTCTGGTCAGTAGTGTACTACCAAATCATTCAGCAAAATGCTCTAGATGCCATAGAAGCATGCCTGTGCTTGCAGTACATTAGAAAACAAACTTGTAAAATATAGCCTGCTCAAAGACTGTATTTCAGACAGCCCATATGCTTCTGCTGAGGCACCTTTGTAATGCAGCCAGGCAGCAGCTGTGTGCATTGCAGACATTGTGGGTGTGTGTCTGTGAGCTCAACAGCTGTCCCTGCCACTGGACTGAGTTATTGTCCTGTACTGTTCAGGATAGTAGTCAAAAAAGTACCTAATTTTGTTCAGGACCAAGCAGACAAGGGCTAATTTCAAAGGATTCTTTAAACACTGGATTATTATTTAAACACGCTCTCTTCAGATGAGTTTTATGAGACATATATACTTTCACCAAATCTTGTTAAAGTGAAGAGTGTAGATATAAGAACATGTGTAAGTTCATGTAGGGGTAACTTGACAGGATACCACAGCCAAGTTCTTGAAAAAATGACTATAGAGACCAACTATTTTGTGGGAATATTTGTGTTAAAAAATACCAGGCAGTCAATTGCTGTTTTGGAGCTCTGCCTTCTCACCACCCCACCCCCGACTTAGATCTCCGTTGTATTCTATATATGTTGATATTATTTCCATTAAGGCTGCTTGTATGTTTATGCCTTCTGCATTTGTAAATGACACTATTAATCCCTCCATAAACTTTCTTGTAACGCCATTGAAAGGAAGAAAACCTTTAGATTATATTACAGAAGTTCAAAGGGGCAGCTATTAACTTTCAGGTTTATCAAATGCTATTTGTCAGAGGGCTGGTCTAGACTACTGCTTAAGTTGATGTAACTTATATCGCTCAGGGTGTGAAAAAGACACCCTCTTGAGCAATGTAAGTCACATCGACATAGTGCCGGTGTGAACAGCGCTTATGTTGGCTAGAGATGCTCTCTCGCCAACATAGCTTCTGCCTCTCAAGGAGGTGGAGTAATTATGCCATTGGGAGAGTGCTCTCCCATCAGCAAAGCACATCTTCACCAGATGCACTACAGCAGCGCAGCTGCACCAATGTAGCACTCTAGTGTACACTTGCCCTGAGAGGTTTCAGAGTAACAGCCGTGTTAGTCTGTATTCGCAGAAAGAAAAGGAGTACTTGTGGCACCTTAGAGACTAACGACACCTTTTAGTGGACTTTATGGAAATCAACAATCCTTGATATGGAGGTGCTGGAGTGGACCTGACCCAACCAATAAGAATACAGTGCTATTGTGCTCTTACTGTGGTTCAGAAACACAGCCACTCTCAGTGTGGTTCAGAAACTGCTACACCAGCTCTAGTGACAACACTAGTAGCGAGATATCAAGGAACATTAGCTCATAGAGGCTACGATCAGGGGGCTCTCTACCAGGGCCTGATCCAAAATCCATTAAAGTTAAAGGGGGTTTATTGTTAGGGACCAGGATGTTGGCAATCTTGCCTAGTGGTCAGAGCAGGAGTCAGGTCTAGTGGGGGAGCAGGTATCCAGATCAGAGAACAAAGTCGAGGGTCAGCACCAGAGTCAACTGCTGGTGCCAGGGATTGAGCCAGCGTCAGAGCCAGGAATCAAAGCAGAGGGTCAGAGCCAGGGTCAGATACTAATGGTCAGAACCAAGGGTCACGCCAGAGTCAGAAGTTGGAACCAGGGATCAGAGCCAGGACTGGTAACTGATGGCTGGAAGTGAGGTGTAAGAGCAGGAACCGGAGAAAAGGCAAGGATCAGGAACACAGACAACTTTCTGTGTCACCTTTGGGCAGAAATAGTGTGGTTGGACCAAATAGGTGGAGCAGGGCAATCCTCCAGTCAGGGATCCCGTAAGTGGTGACTTGGCTGAGGCTGTAGTCCTCCTAGTTCCTCAGCCCAGCAGGTTTCAGCAGACATTGGGTGAAGGCCAAGATGCGATGAGTGCCTGGGACCTCACTGTTTTGAGACTTGGGACATCACCTCTATTAATTTTAGAGGACTTTGGATCAGTTCCCATCTGAGCACCAGAGAGACCTACACATAGGGTAGGTTAGACAGATACAGTAAACATCCACAATAGACTAAGGAAGTGCTTTCATCTCCAGGTACTTGTAACTTTCTAGGAAAAAGTTCATAGGCTGAAATAGTCAAAAAGTGAGTTGTGGTTTTTTGTTTAGTAAAATTCTGGTTGGCCATTTTTAAGTTTCCGGGAAAGGGGAAAATCTTTCTCTCATATTCCACACTGGTACTTCAATACATTGGTACGGCTAAAAATTGCATCTTTTTTAAAGCTGTAACACGGCATGTACAAAGTTCTAAGTGAGGAATATACCGTTTGCTAAGTTTGAGAAAATGGTTGAATAAAAAAAAAAAGCTATCCAAATGACTGGAAACAGCATACTTTGCTAGCACTGTGAAGTACAGTACATTGTTTTCCATCCTAATGTAAAAGTGCACAACTCCTGCCCCCTTCTCCATGTCTGTGGTGGTTCTCTGGCTGACAGGCAACTGCTGTGGTTCCAATGGGCAGGGAAGGGGACAGGATTTGGCACATGGAAATCTAGTTTTCAGAAATAAATGAGAAAAGGTGCTAAACAAAATCCCCAGAACTGGACAACCCCTAACTTTGCAGGTATTCAAAACCTGAATCGCGTTTTTCAGCACCGGAGTGGCTCAGGTTTTGCAAATGGCTTTATCTCTATGACTGGCAAAAACAAAACCCTGCATCGTACCACCCCAGAGCTTGTTTAAAATCCTGCCTAGACATGTGTGGGAAACAGTTTTCACAGCCTGTTAAATTTTTTGAGATTTCTAAGATTTTCCCATTCCACATCTGGACAAATCTGAGACTGTTCAAAAAAATTTCATGAAAAACCAGAGAGAGCTCAGAATAGCCAAGAGCCCAGGTTCAAGTCCCTACTCTGAATGAGGGTGTTTGTTCATGTTTTTCTCTCTCTCTCTCTCCAGAAAGTCCATCATGAACTTCCCAACAAGAATTTCATCACAACCAACGCTGTCCCACAGAAAGTTTCAGTTTCAATGAATCCATATTTTCTGATGGAAAAGTCATTTCACTGAAAAATTCCCAGCCAGCTCTCATCCTGATTTAGATTTTCAGGCTTGAGCCCATCTTTAGTAGGAACAAATTTCCCTTCCTTCTTAATTCTCCCCCAGTCTGGATTGAGCCTCCCAGTCTTTGTCTAGCAGCACAAAAGCCTCTGCTCAGGCAGGACAATAAAAACTGATTAAGGTCTAGATTGGATTACCTCAATTGACTGCACTCAATATACACAACCCAGTACAATATCCTAGGAGTGCTTACATCCACCCTACATCACTAGGTGAATTGGTGTACAAATTGCCAACTGGCTGCCTAGCAGTTTCCATCAAGAGATGCAGATTCTCTCTCGGTAACAAAGTTGCCATATGTCATGTAAACGCTTTAAAAGTAAACTGCAAAGCCGAATTGAGTTAGCACAGATTTCCGTGCTGAATGTTCTCACTAAAACAAGCTGTGGGGGACAGTCAGAAAAATGTTTTAATTAAACTTTATACAATTATTTTGTGACCTCTGAAATTCTCTTAGAAATTCTTGGCTGACTGAAGATAGCTCAGAACTCATCATTCTGTGACATCCCAAATACCATGGATTGATTCATAGATTACAACAAGACACACAATGGATAAGCAGTACCTACCCTCTAGTATACAAATCTCTCTGATACAGGAGTGGCTCAATTTAGACAAGACAGAATGAGAGGCTTTGATACTTACACTTGTTAAGGAGATTTACAATTTAACAAAGAGGGAATTAAATGTCTTTAATTCTTAATACTTAAGTACTCCTGGGGAATTCTGCACCTCTGCACATGTCCAGAATTTGTGCACCTCACAGATTTCTTTGCTTCCACACAGAAAAATGATTTTCTGACGGTGAAGCAAAGGGAAGCCACAGGAGCGGTCATGCGACTCTCCCCAGCAGTATGTTTTGGATGCCCAGGGTAGCCGGCAGAGAGGTAAATCACTGTGGGCAGGCAGCGGGACTGGGGAAGACCCGGCTGGTGGTTCCTACCCTGTGCTGAGCTCAGCTGCTAGTCCCAGCTGGCTGGGGAGGAGGGGACTTCCTCTTCCCCTGCACGGCATCCAGGGCCATATCAGACCCACCCCCAGATTTCTCCCCCAGCTGTAGGAAGCTCTGCAGACCCCCCCCCCCCCCGCACTTCCTGCACCCATCGCCCCTCAGCTGCAGTGGAAGGGATCACTATACAGGGAGCTTCTCCGCCATCCGCCCAACACCCATGCACCCAGACCCCCCCATACCCAGATCCTCCTGTCAAGCCTCACTCCCCTTGCACCCAGAACCCCCACTGACAAACCCCACTCACCCTGCACCTGGACCCACCCTGATAAGTCACTCACACCCAGATCCCCACCCTACCAAGCCCCAACTAGCTGCACATGGATCCCCACACCACTGAGCCCCACTTCCCCAGCATCTAGACCCCCCCACTCAAACCCCCCCACCAAGTTCTATCCCCCCACACCCAGACCCTCCCCCCTGCTGAGCCCCAACCACCTTCACTTGGACCCCCTGCAGAGTCCCATACCATTGCACCTAAAACCCACCCAACAAGCTCCTGTGCATCCAGATCCACCCCGCACCTAGATCCCGCACTGAGCCACCCACACCCAGACTGACCCAAACAGAAGCCTCTCAACCCACTTCTGGATCCCCCCCAAGCACCTCCACACTTGGATCCTGCCTTGCTGAGCCTGCCTGCCCGCACCTGGCGCAGAGGGACAGGGTCCTGAGGTGTTTCTGGGCGCAGCCTCACTGACGAGTCCATGTCCTGGGGAGGAGCTGCACAGTGATCTCCGACATCTGTGCAGCCAGTGGCCTGTGCTCCCCAATGGAGCCTCCACATTTATTTGACAAATAAAATTTGCTGAATTTTAAAATGTTGTGTGCAGAATTTTTAATTTTTTGTCACAGAATGCCCTCAGGAGTAAGTTAAGGGACTGGCCAATGCCAATAAAATCACAGATCGTTTCTTTGAAATAAATTGGTTAAAAACAAAGGAAGATGGATGGATCTCCTGATTTCTATGAAACCTAGGAACAAAGCTAGGAGTAATCCTAAAAGAGGCTGTGTTATTATTTAAATAATAAAAGCTATCTGTCAGAAAGACCTGCCGTCTCCCCAGTACTCCTGGCTGGTGTGATGGTGGCCAAAACAATCACTCTCCCGGACCATTAAAGACAGCCAGACATGATAATTTAATCTAGATAGCTTCAATGGCTCTTCCCAATTGAGAAGGGATTGCCTCACAGACTTTGAAAGGCTCAAAGTGTTGTGCACATATCCTCTTTTTGGGTCCCACTGTATTTATTTAAATTTATACAAGACCTTTCTATGCACCCAGCCAATGACCTAAGCACTAAAAATACTATATAATAGAAAGGTCTTTCGCATCCCACCCTCACCGATAAATAAATACTCACCATCAACTATAGAGCTGACAGAAACAGAGAGGTGGTCTGGAGTATTTCCAAGGCCAAGACATTAGCTCCAAAGAAGACACCGGAGGACATGAAGCACCCATCTGGCCACCAGATTCACAGACAGCCTGAAGCCGCTCAGCAATGCATTCTTTCCTCAAATCTGCCCCTGAGGGAAAACAGTGTGAATTAAGGAATCTCAGCAATTTGCAGGATTATGCCCTTTTAAGATCTTCAGTGCAATAGCTCAACCAGACATTAAGCTGCCTAATAGAAAGAATAGTGGGTCTGTGGAATGATTGACTAAAAGTCTTCATGAATTAGTAATTTTCCACTACAAACCTATACGTGGGAGTGAGCTCTCAGTTAAATACTCTGTACATAACAAATGGCAGCATTAGGACAAAGGTTGTGAGGAGCATCAATGCAAGTATGTTTGCAACAAAAACAAACATGGACCCTACCACCATATTAAAGTCCATGCAGAGATTCTAGTGTGAAATTTCTACAGGAACTTAAGGCTCATTTAAAAGAAATAACTACACTTCAGACCTACTCTACTTTTCTCTATCAGACACCACCACATCCCCTACTGAAATCATTTCCTGTTTTATTTTTTCAAATGTTGCTTTAATAAGCAACTGCATGTACTGAAGGTGGGAAGGAGCTCTCTGTCTAGCACAATACCAGATTGGATGTGGGACTCAGTTCACTAGCAGGCTGTGTTCTAAAAGGATTGTGGCAGAGAAAATTTAACAATGCTAGGTGGGAGTAATTATCCCGCTCTCCTTGGCATGGATGAGACTTCAGCTGGAGTACCATGTCCCGTTCCAAGTGCTACACTTTAAGAAAACATGTGGACAAACTGGAAAGAGTACAGAGGAGAGCAACAAAAATGATAAAAATTTTAGAAAACCTGACCTATGAGGAAAGGTTAAAAAAACTGGGCATGTTTAGTCTTGAAAACAGAAGATTGATAATCTTCAAATATGTTAAGGGCTGTTATAAAGAGGACAGTGATATATTGTTCTCCATGTCCGCTGAAGATAGGACAAGAAGTAATTGGCTTACTATGCATCAAGGGAGATATAGGTTACATATTAGGAAAAACTTTCTAACTATTAAGATAGTTAAGGTCTAGAATAGGCCTTGTAGTGGAATCTCTGTCACTGGAGGTTTTCAGAACAGGTTGGACAAACATCTGTCAGAGATGGTCTGGTTTACTTGGTCCTGTCTCAGTGCAAGGGCTGGACTAGATGAGCTCTCAAGGTCCTTTTCAGTCCTTCATTTCTAGGCAATGGGCCTTTTAAAAAATAACACGCTGCCAAAATGATATTCTTCTTCAACTTGAGGAAATAAAGGGCCAAGTCCTGCAAGATGTACAGTGCTACTGGTGAGGCAGTAAGGGCTTGAATGAATGCAAGGAGATATGGATCAGGCCCAATGTGTCCTCAGTCCCCATTGACTTCAAAGGTCATAGAAGAAAACTAAGACTTGCACTGAATCAGACCCTACATGATGGGCCTTCCAGCACTGCAGAATTTCCATGTAACCTCTATGGGTTTTTAAGCCGTTTGCAAGATGCCTAGTGCCCTCAGTGCCCATGCACTTCAGGAGAAGTTGAGAGCCCCTCAGCACCTCACAGGAGTTGCTCTCCAGTTTGCAGCATCAGGGATACAAGTCCCTAGGCACAGCAAGTCCTTGCATATATTGCCACTCTTGGACAGCATTCCAGCTTTTAATTTTTCAAATATGCATTCCAAAGGACAAACATAAACATATCTTCTTTACTTGCATACCAGAGAATTCTGCAAAGTATGATACTAATCCTAAAAACCAGATGAGTTTTGTTTTAAAAATGTATATATTGTCACTATTAACTAAGAAAAGTTTGAACTTTCGTTCTCAATGCATAAAAATGCAGTAGGAGGGCAATAAGCAAATTGTATGGCTTCTGCTACATTAAAGAGAATATATTGTAGTGAAAAATCGGCTGTGGTGGGACAAATGTGTTTATTCAACATTCAGGGAAGACCACAAAACCCACAAATATGACAGGACTATGCTTGGTGATGGTATCTCACTATAGGTTCTTATTTGCAGAACTGCAACCACAGTAATTGCAAAAAGGATGAAGTCCATAATTACTAATAACGATCATCTGTATTCATATGTGTGCTGCACAGAGGACCAAAGAAGCAGAAATCCTGATTTCATTGCTCGACTCAGGAAGGCCAATTTCCCTGAAAATCTTAGGTCTCTAAACGAGAGGAGGGGAACTGTTCAAACTTTGCAACACCAACGTACTGGAACCAGGGGACTACACCCGATTATATAAAGTGTACATAAATTGTGTAATAAAATACACATAACCATAGTATTTGCTTTTACATGACCGATTAATAGAAATTGCTTGTAATTTGAAATCACCACTAATAAAAACTTGCTGTTGATCAGCTTGGTCCTTGCATATACAGGGAAAGAGCAACTGAAGGCCAGATTATAAAACTCAGTACGTTACATTTGCATCACATCTCTTCAAACATGGCAGCTGGGGTGTGAGTTTGTAATTCCCAATGAAGGCTCAAAGGCCTGATCCTCCAAGATACTGAGAACTCTAAACTCAGAGTTTAAGGCACACTCTACCTCATAGACCCACCCGTTGCTAGCCACTACAACATTTATTTGCTCAAGTTCAACTTACCTTGCAGTCTATATTGTACTATATAATTGGCATCTTTTTAATATAGTGCTGTGTGAATTATATAAAGTTATGAATATTACAGTCAATAGTAGACTCCAACTACAACTAAAATTGTCAACATTTATTTCAGAGATGCAGTAAATGGGAGGAAAAAACAAAGTGCATGATCATTTTAGCATTAAAAGATCCCAATTAGGCTTTGAAGTTCTCCATTTTGGCGGCTGCTATTATTTGTCTGGAGAAAGTGTTCTACAAAACAAGTTTAACAGTGCACCAGTTTACATTGTGATAGCTACATTTTTCATCAGAAAAAAGTTTATTAAACTTTTAATCGAGGTGTGAAAATGTACTATCTTCTCAGCAATAAAAAAGGGAGCACTGGGGCTAACAGGCAGATACTCACCAGCCAGGGGAGGAGAAAGGAATAGAGAAAGAGAGGTGCAGTCTATGTAACCAGTTGCAAAATGGCCACTTTAGGGCTGCTACTTTTTTGGCTCTGCCAAATGCAAAGGGTCATGCCTAGACAGGTGTGCAGGAGCTACAGAATATTGTAGAGTGCACAAAAATTACAGTGAAACACACAAAACTTATGGGATGCACAATTTTTAAAAAAAGTTTTCATCAAGGAAAAAACAAAGCCTTGATAACAAGACAAAGTTTAGAGGATTTTGCTATCTGTTTCAATGAGACACTTGAAATCTCCCTCATTCCAATTATCCCCACAACAGCCTGAGTAGCAGGCCCATTCCTGCTTCAGCCCCCCTTTACAAGCTAGTGTGACAAAGTTCCTCCTCTACCTTAGTGGGTCCTGCGCTTATTGGCAGATTTTGCTCACCTCAGCGATTCATGGCAGCCCTCAGTTTGGCCACTTTCATGGCTCAAATGTGCCGTTCACTCAGATAACCTCATCACTGGCCAGCACAGGGAAAAAAGAGTAAGAACAATCCCGCAGTTTCTGCTGATCCACCATGTGTGTCGGGGACCAGCTCAGAAACCTTCACCTCTGGTGGAAGATCCTGTGTTGGGTCAGGAGTTGGGAGGAACCTGGGCCCACCCTCTACCCCAGGTTCCAGCCCAGGGCCCTGTGGACTGCAGCTGTCTGGAGTGCCTTCTGGAACAGCTGCACAACAGCTACAATTCCCTGGGCTATTTCCCCTTGGCCTCCTCCCAACACCTTCTTTGTCCTCACTACAGGACCCTCCGCCTGATGTCTGTTAACGCTTGTACTCCTCAGTCCTCCAGCAGCACATCCTCTCACTCCCAGCTCCTTACGCACACACCTCACTAACTGGAGTGACAGCCTTTTTAAACCAGGTGTCCTGATTAGCCTTAATTAATTCCAGCAGCTTCCCAATTGGCTACAGGTGTCCTAATTAGCCTGCCTGCCTTAATTAGTTCTAGGAACTTCCTGAGTGTTTCAAAAATAGTCCCCGTTATTTTACCCAGGGAAAAGGGACCTGCTTAACCTGGAACTAATATATCTACCTTTGACCACACTCTTGTAGCCATCTGGCCTGATCCTGTCACACTAGACAGGAAGAATATACAGTGATGCCATAGAAGGGCAAGGTTTTTATAACTCTTGTATTTTTAATGTTAAGCATTCATTAATTTTTAGCTATGGGATCAGTTTTGAAGAAGTTGCAGTCAAATCCACCAATTAAAAAACAAAGCTTTCCTTGCTTCCATTGTTGTGGGGAACATAGTGTTGTGACTGTGCATACACTCACCCTGGAGCACTTGATCACATATCCATACTTTGGGTGAAACTCTGGCCCCTTGAAATCAATGGGAGTTTTGCTGTTGTCTTCAGTGAGGCCAGGATTTCACCTGATGGGGACAACTGCTGCAAAACTGCCAGTGCCATACTGCCTCCCAACCTTCTGGTACCCTTATTGTCCTTTAAAGTCTCAAGGCTTTGAGGAATGAATGAGGTGAAGGGAGAGAATCAAGAAGAGAAGAGGCAAAGGGGACAATGAAAAATCTGGAAGGGAGAAGTGGGGGAGAGACAAGTAACACAGAAGAGAAAATGGAGGAGTAATGGCAAACCTCTCTTTTTTTTGGTCCCTTTTTTTCAAAATCTGCAAAAGCTTTTGGGACCTTGAGTCAGAGGAGAGAAAAGTGGGTGGCTTTGGAGATATGAGTCAAAATGAAATTAACTCACCTACCAAATTCTCAGTCAGACTCCACTTACAACCATTACCAGGAAGTCTGATTAAACAATCTATATTTAAACAACGGAACCAAACTGAAAATACTGTATGGTCTGACTAGTCTATGTGCAAACTATGAATTTGCTCTTTCATTTTAATTATTAAGGGTGACCTAGCATGACTCACAGAGTAATCATCTTTTATTCATCGAATCAAAGGATATCTTCACTGCCCGAATATGTGGAGTATTGCCCCATGATCCACCCAGAGAATCACATTATCCTATCAATGCAAATGAAATGTAATTTCACAAGAGAGTGACAAAATCATTCCTTGTTTGTTATTATTCCGTACTCCTAGAAAGTGATGTATCAAAATCATTCATGCAGGGAATAATGTAAAGATTTTTAACTATCCATTGGGCAACATTTGGTAGATTAACCGTTCAAAAAGACTCACAGGCCCAGATCCAAAACGGCACTCTAGGGGCCTAGAAAACCACTGTGATCCACAAAGCCTGAGTTAAGTGCCTAGGCTCCCTATACAATGAATGGGGAGAGAGAGGTGCCTAAGAATGTGATCTACAAAAGCCAGCATGTTAGGCGGGGAGCCATCTAACTTGACAGTGGGAAAGGCTGAGGAGAGAGCTGTGCCATAAGCCCAGTCCCTCTCACTGAGGCAGGCACCTAAGTGTAGGCTGCAGGGAGATGCCTGTCTCTACTAGCATTCCACAACCCTGCTCTTGGAGGCAGGCAGCTTAGGTAAACTAAGTCATTTCTTGTGAAAATAAGTGAGGCATCTACCTCACTCCATACAAAACAGATTGACGAGGAGGAGGTGCCAATCTTAAAACTTCTAGCCTAGTGGTTAGATCACTCACCCAAGTTCAATTCCCTGCTCTGCCTGAGAGGGAGAAGAGATTTTGAACAATGGTCTCCTACACCACTCAGGAGAGTGTCCTAACCACGGGGCTCTGGGATATTCTGATGTGAGTCTTTCACAATCACTCCTCTTGAAGCTGTTCCACTTTGGATAAATACTTAGGGCAAATCTACGCTACAAAATTAAGTAGACCTAAGTTATGTCAACGTACAGCCACCGCAGTAATTGAATCGGTTTTACACATCCACCCTATGTTCCTTGTGTCAGCAGTATGCATCCTCACCAGGAGCACTTGCACCAATTTAACTGGCAGTGTGGGGCATCGTGGGATGGTTTCTGAAAGGCAGCAACAGTCAATGTAAGCAATGCAATGTCTACACTGACACTGTCAACCTAACTGTATTGACTTAAGCGCTATGCCTCTCACGGAGGTGGAGTTACTAAGTTGGTGTAATGAGCAAGTTACGTCGATGGGAGCTACATTTTAGTGTAGTGAAGACGCTTACAGAGTTAGGGCAATGTAAGCTGCTTTATGTTGACCTAACTCTGCAGTGTAACCTAGGCCTTCAATAGTCATTGAGCCAGAGAGACAGAACAAGAGTGAGAATTACTCTGTAACCTGATGGTTAGAGCACTCATGTGGGAGGCCCAGGGTCCATTCCCCCTCCTCCAATCACTTGCTTATTATTTATCCAAAGTGGAACAGTTTCAGTAGGAGAGATTGCAGGATTCCTCATGTCAGAATGTCTCACAGCTCAGTGGTTAGAGCACTCTGAAGCCTGGTCTACACTATGGGGGGGAAATCAATCTGAGTTACGCAACTTCAGCTACGTGAATAATGTAGGTGAAGTTGACGTACACAGACCTACTCACTGCAGTGTCTTCACTACGGTGAGTCGACTGCTGCCGCTTCCCCGTCGACTCTGCCTGTGCCTCTCACGGCACTGGAGTACAGGAGTCGACGGGAGAGCACTCGGGGTTGATCTATTGTGTCTAGACTAGACACAGTAAATCAACCCCTGCTGAATCGATCGCTGCCTGTCGATCCGGCAGATAGTATAGACATACCCTAAGAGGTATGGGAGACCCCTATTCAAAACCCATCTTCCTATCAGGCAGAGAAAGGAATTGAACCTGGGTCTCCCACATCCCAGGAGAGTGCTTTAAGCACTGGGCTAAAAGTCAAGGTGGGTGGCAGCATCTCCTCCTCTGGCCACATTTTGTATGGAGTCAGTAGGTGGCCTCCATACACATCTATTGGATCAGGCCACACAAGTGAGTTTGGCATAGAAACACCTATCTTCCCCCAGTTCATGGATCACCCTGGGTTTTAGGTAGGAGATAGGTGTTTGGACATCATTAGACAGAAATTTTGTCACCTAGTGAATTTTTACCCTGAAAAAAAACTTAGGCATCGAGTGAGTTTAGGTAGCTACATGGTTGAACAGCAAAGTAGGGGTTTTATGGATCACAGGGTGCCTAAAACTGGGACTTAGGTGCCCAAGTATCTATGTGGCTCTTGGTCTTATTGATGTCAACATAAGGTGCTGTTTTAGTGCACTACTACTACAGATATAGGAAGGAAACAGAGCTGAAGAGGATTCTGAGATATGTAACAAACCAATTAGCTTGACAGAAATTGAACAACATGTAAAGTGATATGGAAAGAGGCTGGTTTCCCTAGATATAATATGTATGGAGTATACTTTAATGTTCCAGTAAACTGATGTATAAGGATTATGTTACTATACAGGGCGGGAAATACTCTAATATTAGACAGTAATCAATGGCATATTTTTTCTAAAATACTATGATTTTTCCACACAAAAATTACTTAGTGTATTTTATACAGTCTTAGCAAGTCCAACATGTTCAAAAAGCATTAGCCTGCTCACTTTATCAAATAAAGAAAAAGGAAATTATTGGTCTCTTTTTCATGTTTCAGAACAAAGATGCTAGTTTTGAAGGTATGTATTTGTGAAAGAAACAGTTGTTGCCTATTGAAACAAGCTTTTGGTACTGAAAAGGTTAACTAATCTGGTTTCACAGATAAGTTTATCTATGATCAGAACTGAGTCATATAGAAAATACTCCTACAAGATTTGACCTTTTACTTGTACCCCACACTGAGATATTATATTTAAAATGGAGATCAATAAGAACTTTAAAATAAATTACTTTTAAATAACAAACTGTTTTCAATTAGCCTTGTTAAAGGAAATCAACTAGAAAGTTATGTAGGCTTTATTTTCTTTTTATATAAATTATACCCAGGAGTACTATGATAACAACACTATACAAACTACGCACTACCTTTATATTTATTTCTTATCAAAATAAACTTTACAAATTAGGTTTGTTTTTACAGCACTTTATATCCAATAATGACAATATTGTATTGGTCCCAGGATAAAAACAATGAAAGTAGCAGCTGAATGGCATTTTTTATTAAGAATTAACAAAAAATGTCTTGTGGAAACATACTGTATGAAGAAAATTAATTCCATAATTCCTTGTAATGAAGGGGTCCGTCTCAATTTTTTTTCTCACAGTATCAATCTATTTGGAAAGATCATTGGGAGTGGAGGGAAATTCTAAGTTTCAGCATGAGTTATTCAAAGTGATATTGCTGAACTTAAACACTGCTGACTGCTAGGACTTTAATATTAGAGGTTGGCCCGTCTTAATGTTTTGACAACTTAATACTAGAGAAAGCTTATTTGTTACTGGAGTTTTTAGGAGCCCAGTAGAAATCTAAAGAACAACAGAGTTAAACATCTATAAAGATGTTTCTTCTCCCCCTCCCCCCACCACTTCCTCTACCTTTAATTGGATCCTCCACCCTAGCATTTTTAGAGATACTTTTTATTACTGGCAGACTCAAATATCCTTGAAAGATTCAACACAGAACTCAGAAAAAGCCCACTTTTGATCTAACAATGGAAAAAGTGGAAGGAAAAACAGTCTGGGATTTGTTACTAAAAATGAGTCCTTCTAACAAAAAAAAAAAAAAAGATTGTTTAAAGCATGTGGTTCATGGCTATTAAATTAGCAATTGACAAATCTTATTCCTTTTTAAAGTTAATTTTATTTTGTAGTGGGATTGCTCTCTGGGCTGAAGCAGATTTTCTGTTGAACAGAAATTAATTCTACCTTAAAGATCTATGTGTGGCAAGTGACTCTTTGCGTAACAAAGCGCTAGATGTACATTTGAAGTCAAAATGCTGAAAAAATAAATTAAAAAGGGAGAAAGACTTTTCCCCCACCCATGTCCTCTGGCACTAATGACAGGCATTCAACTGCCATCTTCTCAGCTGTTGCTATGTCTAGGAGAGTTTTCCAAGTGAGACCTTAGATCAAGAATGCTCAGAGAAATACAGCACAAGCTTCTGGCTTGCAGTGGAATATTAAAAGCCTCTGGGACCTCTGATGAGGGCAAGTTAGAGGCTAAGGGCCAAATTCTGATCTCAATTCCACCCAGACAATTTTATGGAGTAGCACAAGTGTCAGTGAGAGAGAAATGGACCCTGTTTTTCCACAAGTGAATAACTAGGTGGATGTAAAAGGAGTACTTGTGGCACCTTAGAGACTAACAAATTTATTTGAGCATAAGTTTTCGTGAGCTACAGCAAGCCTATGCTCAAATAAATTTGTTAGTCTCTAAGGTGCCACAAGTACTCCTTTTCTTTCTGCGGATACAGACTAACACGGCTGCTACTCTGAAACCTGTCATTAGGTGGATGGATTCAGGGTTCTGAAAATCAGAATGATCAAACACAGGAGAAAGTGAAGGACTTTGAAGTTTCTGACATCTCTTCCTTTACAAAAGATTTGGATACATCTAATCTGATTCTGACTTCAATGAAGCTACAAAGGTTTACACCAACAAAAAAAAAACCCAAAAACAAAAAGAGTCTAGACTGGAGGTTCTCAAACCGTGGCCGTGGACCCTTAGTGGTCCGCGAGCTCCATTCAAGTATAGGTGCCAACTTCTGCTCCCGCCAGTGGGTGCTCATCCCCACTCTGTCCCCGGCCTCACCTTGACTCCACCCCTACCCCACTCTCTTGTGCCCCTGCCCCGCCCTCATTCCAACCCCTTCCCTGCCCCCTCCCTTCCCCATTCCAACTCCTTCCCCAAATCCCTGTTCCAGCCCCGCCTCCTCCCCTGGGCGCGCCATGTTCCCACTCCTCCCCCTCTCTCCCAGCATGCTGCCAAACAGCTGTTTGGTGGCAGCAAGGCGGGAAGTGCTGGGAGGTAGGCAGAGGAGTGGGGACATGCACTCAGGGGAGGAGGCGGGGCAGCTTGGCTGCCGGTGGGTGCAGAGCACCCACTAATTTTTCCCTGTGGGTGCTCCAGCCCCAGAGCACCCACAGAGTCAGTGGCTATGCATTTAGATGGTCTGTGGATAGTTCCCTCCAAGGTGCGCACCTGGGCGGCTGCACATGAGAGAATGAAGGGCCACCCAACTAATTAGTGGAGCCACACCTGCGCAGCTCCACTAATTAGGTGCCTGGACCTTGGAGAAGATGCACATGTAAGGTGAGGTGGTGGCCTTGGGGGGGGACTAGAGGGTAGGTGGGAGGGGCAGTGGGTGAGAAGAGGGGAAGGGGAGAATTTGGGACATGCAGGGGTGCAGCAGCTAGAGAAAGAGGTGACTTTCTGGCAGAGACAGATGGCCCTCCTTCCCAGCTGCAGCTCGGGGGCTGCTGCAGGGGGGGGCGAAGAGAGAGAGACATCCATTGCATTAGAAAGGTAAGACTACTGATAATTAATTACTTTGTTTGTTCTACAAATCATATCCTATTTTAATAAGTTTTTTTTATATAGCGCTTTTATCCAAAGTGCTTTACAATAGTTACCTAATGGTTCAAACAACATTTGGAAAGATCATTAAGTGGTCTGCCGAGACCCTCAGCAATTTTCAAGTGGTCCACGAAAAAAGGTTTGGTCTAGACCAGTGGTTCTCAATAATTTTTAGGGTGAAAAGCACCCCCGTGCATAGGCCCAGAATAAAGCCTGTGCACTATTTAAATCCCACTTATGCCTTTTTATGAGGACTTAAGTCTTAAGACTTTGATAGCTCTAAATAAGAGCCCAGCTCATTAATGTTTAGACGATAGGTGCCGACCTCCCGCCTGCCCAATGAATGCTCAATCCCCCCAGCCCCAGTCCTGCCCCTGCACCACCCTTGCCCCCATCCCTATTCTGCCCCCATCCCTATTCCACCCCTTCCCCAAAGTTCCTGCCCCATCCCACCCCACCTTTTCCCACCCAGGCCTGCACCTTCTGCCCCCATTCCATCCCCTTCACCTGCCCTGCCTCTTCTCCTGAGTGTGCAGCATCCCTGCTCCTCCTCTTCCCTCCTGGGAAGTCCTAAGCGCTGCCAAACAGCTGTCAGGTCGGGGGAGGGGGGAAGAAGGAGGCAAGGAGCGGGGAAGCTTGGCTGCTGGTGGGTGCAGAGCACCTGCTCATTTCCCCCTTGGGTGCTCCTATGGTTTAGACCCATGTAGTGTTTGTTTTCCCCAAGAAATCATATTACTGAATCTTACTAGCACAAATACTCAGAGTGAAATGCATCCCTGTGCACCATGAGCTCCACTCTAAATATGTCTTATGTAATTCAGACTTAAAGCTGTATTTCAGAGACCCTTAAAACTCCAAGCTCTGCCCTTTCCCTGTACTTTAAGTGCTGTTTCCTCCTTGAACCTATAATGTACCTTTCAGCAATGTCAAGAAAGACTAAATTTGCACACACACAAGATTGCAGGTAACCTGCTATCTAATTTTAATATTGAACACGTCTATGGTCTTGTTTAATAAAAGTTTCAAAAAAGTGTTAGAACTATATCTGGAAGCTGAATTAATCAGCTTAAAGGCTCTTTGGGCCTCTCCTTTCCTCCCACCCCCACCAATAATAATTATGGCATTTCAGCCTATGAAAATATTTTGGGAATTAGAAAAAGGAAATGGATCAGCTAATAGGTAACTGTTAGGAACTGATATGTGAACTCTGAAGTCATAAGCACTGAGGAACATTCTGCTAAAATTAATACCTTCTGAGTGTGGTTAATGCAGAGATGAAGAATACTACATCACTTCATAGGGAATAAGGGTTTGATTTTCACAAATGCTGAGCACATGCAGCTCCCATTGAAGTCATTGGGAGCTGCAGGTGTTCAATACCTCTGAAAATCAGGCCCTTAAAATTAAAAGTATGAGAATTCTTGGATGACTTGCTGGAGGGACTGATTCAAGAAGTTTTGAAAAGGGATGGGAATGTAATTTATTACTAGACATTTTGGAACCGAGTTCAGAAATTGAAGTCAGCATGGAAATCTCTTTAAGGTTTCAACCAAAATCCCTTGTTTTATAGTTAAGCAAGAGCTAAATATGGCTAGGCTAGGACAGAGACAATTTCATCTCCTGACAGATGTCTACAGTCTGGTTTCCATTCACACAGAAGTCTTATTCTGACTGTGGTTAAACAAGAAAAGAAAGTGATGTTTCAAAGCTACAGCATTTATTTTCCCCCACTCCCCCGAGGTAGCAAAACTTGCTCATCTTTTGACGACTCTCATTTATGCAATTGAAAAGTGAGTTTATAGACAGGGGAATTACTACTAGAGCCTAGTGCAACTTGGTGGTTTGGGTTTGAAGGGGTTTTGTGTTAACTTTACGTAGATTTGTTTTGCGTTGAGTTTTAGGTTCAAACAAAGCTCAACTGAGCCTAAACCACTGAATTTTGCCTGTTTTCAGGTTTTAATTAGGTATGAGTCAGTTTCAGAATCCAGGAGTATTTGAATCTAGAATTTTACTTCAGCCCATTTTAGATATGTCCAGCTGCCAAAATCAGGTCCAGACCCAAACTTTCCTGAAACACAGGGGTGCAATACATCTGGGTTTTCTGTTCAAGCCATCTCTAGTTGAAACTATATGAAGCCACTGAACTTCACATTGAAAGGGTTTCACTTATAATTTCTTCTAGAAACAGATACCCAAACCTCAGCCAAAAGTTAATTAGGAAGTCAGTTGAACGTCACTCAAAAGCTCAGCTCAGGTTTGTGGTAAGTCTGGCACATGTTTGGCCCAAGATATGCACAGCTCTAGCTCTAGGGCCAAATCCTTAGGGGAATATGTAAGGTGGTGTATCTAGCACGCACGCACACAATCTCTAAAGGAGTCAAGCTATGTGAATGTAAAGGAGGCTAAAAGTACAATGTACCAAGAAGCAAGGAGACGGTGTAAAAAGTTGTAATTTAAATGAATGAAAGTCCCTTTAACTAATACCTTCTGATAGTGATTGTTCTTGTCAGTTGCTTTGCTTGCTACTCTGACCTCTTGATATCCTAGAATGTAAATGATAGCAACTTAGATTCAGTGAGCCAAATTCAGAGTTGATGTGTAAGAGGGGTCAATAAATTATAGGCTGGGAACTGAATGTGAGTCCAAGGGAATGGAAGTAAATATTGAAGGAGTAATTTACAACATCTTAGATTCCCATAGGTTATCATCAATTAACTTAGGTTAGTTTCTGAATTTGGCCCAGTGAGTCTGTCTATATCTTTCAGAGTAACAGCCATGTTAGTCTGTATTTGCAAAAAGAAAAGGAATACTTGTGGCACCTTAGAGACTAACCAATTTATTTGAGCATGAGCTTTCGTGAGCCACAGCTCACTTCATCAGATGCATACCGTGGAAACTGCAGCAGACTTTATATATACACAGAGAATATGAAACAATACCTCCTCCCACCCCACTGTCCTGCTGGTAATAGCTTATCTAAAGTAATCGTCAGGTTAGGCCATTTCCAGCACAAATCCAGGTTTTCTCACCCTCCACCCCCCCACACAAATTCACTCTCCTGCTGGTGATAGCCCATCCAAACTGACCACTCTCCAAGTTTAAATCCAAGTTAAACCAGAACATCTGGGGGGGGGGGGGGTTAGGAAAAAACAAGAGGAAATAGGCTACCTTGCATAATGACTTAGCCACTCCCAGTCTCTATTTAAGCCTAAATTAATAGTATCCAATTTGCAAATGAATTCCAATTCAGCAGTTTCTCGCTGGAGTCTGGATTTGAAGTTTTTTTGTTTTAAGATAGCGACCTTCATGTCTTTAAGATCACAGACATGAAGGTCGCTATCTTAAAACAAAAAAACTTCAAATCCAGACTCCAGCGAGAAACTGCTGAATTGGAATTCATTTGCAAATTGGATACTATTAATTTAGGCTTAAATAGAGACTGGGAGTGGCTAAGTCATTATGCAAGGTAGCCTATTTCCTCTTGTTTTTTCCTAACCCCTCCCCCCCCCCAGATGTTCTGGTTTAACTTGGATTTAAACTTGGAGAGTGGTCAGTTTGGATGAGCTATTACCAGCAGGAGAGTGAGTTTGTGTGTGTATGGGGGTGGTTTTTGGAGGGGGGTGAGGGAGTGAGAGAACCTGGATTTGTGCAGGAAATGGCCTAACTTCATTATCATGCACATTGTGTAAAGAGTTGTCACTTTGGATGGGCTATCACCAGCAGGAGAGTGAATTTGTGTGGGGGGTGGAGGGTGAGAAAACCTGGATTTGTGCTGGAAATGGCCTAACCTGATGATCACTTTAGATAAGCTATTACCAGCAGGACAGTGGGGTAGGAGGAGGTATTGTTTCATATTCTCTGTGTATATATAAAGTCTGCTGCAGTTTCCACGGTATGCATCTGATGAAGTGAGCTGTGGCTCACGAAAGCTCATGCTCAAATAAATTGGTTAGTCTCTAAGGTGCCACAAGTATTCCTTGTCCATATCTTAACAATTTTCTCCCAATTGCATCAAAAGCACCCGTGCATTATGCAGTTACCATTGGGATTACCTTTCAGGAACAAGAAAAAAGAAGTACTTGTGGCACCTTAGAGACTAACCAAATTTATTTAAGCATAATCTTTCGTGAGCTACAGCTCACTTCATCGGATGCATTCAGTGGAAAATACAGTGGGGAGATTTATATACATAGAGAACATGAAACAATGGGTGTTACCATACACACTGTAATGAGAGTGATCAGGAAAGATGAGCTATTACCAGCGGGGGGGGAGGGGGGAAGAAAACCTTTTGTAGTGATAATCAAGATGGGCCATTTCCAGCAGTTGACAAGAACGTCTGAGGAACAGTGGGAGATGGGGCAGGGGAAATAGTTTTACTTTGAGTAATGATCCATCCACTCCCAGTCTCTATTCAAGCTTAAGTTAAATTGTATCCAGTTTGCAAATTAATTCCAATTCAGCCGTCTCTCAGAGTCAGTTTCTGAAGTTTTTTTTTGTTGAAGAATTGCCACTTTTAGGTCTGTAAACCGAGTGACCAGAGAGATTGAAGTATTCTCTGACTGGTTTTTGAATGTTATAATACTTGACGTCTGATTTGTGTCCATTTTATTCTTTTACGTAGAGACTGTCCAGTTTGACCAAAGGTACATGGCAGAGGGGCATTGCTGGCACATGATGGCATATATCACATTGGTAGATGCGCGGGTGAATGAGCCTCTGATGGTGTGGCTGATGTGATTAGGCCCCATGATGGTATCCCCTGAATAGATATGTGAGCACAGTTGGCAACGGGCTTTGTTGCAAGGATAGGTTCCTGGGTTAGTGGTTCTGTTGTGTGGTATGTGGTTGCTGGTGAGTATTTGCTTCAGGTTGCGGGGCTGTCTGTAAGCAAGGACTGGCCCGTCTCCCAAGATCTGTGAGAGTGTTGGGTCATCCTTCAGGATAGGTTGTAGATCCTTGATGATGTGTTGGAGAGGTTTTAGTTGGGGGCTGAAGGTGATGGCTAGTGGGGCTCTGTTATTTTCTTTGTTAGGCCTGTCCTGTAGTAGGTGACTTCTGGGTACTCTTCTGGCTCGGTCAGTCTGTTTCTTCACTTCAGCAGGTGGGTATTGTAGTTGTAAGAACGCTTGATAGAGATCTTGTTGGTGTTTGCTCCAACCCCTCAGACAGAGACAAATGCGGTTGTATCATAGAGCTTGACTGTAGACAATGGATTGTGTGGTGTGGTCTGGGTGAAAGCTGGAGGCATGTAGGTAGGAATAGCGGTCAGTAGGTTTCCGGTATACGGTGGTGTTTGTGTGACCATCACTTATCAGCACCATAGTGTCCAGGAAGTGGATCTCTTGTGTGGACTGGTCCAGGCTGAGGTTGAATGTGGGATGGAAATTGTTGAAATCATGGTGGAATTCCTCAAGGGCTTCTTTTCCATGGGTCCAGATGAAGTAGAGTAGGGGCATTAGGGGACAAGAGCTGAGGAAATGTTGTTCTAAGTCAGCCATAAAAATGTTGGCATACTGTGGGGCCATGTGGGTACCCATAGCAGTGCCGCTCATTTGAAGGTATATATTGTCCCCAAATGTGAAATAGTTATGGGTGAGGACAAAGTCACAAAAGTTCAGCCACCTGGTTTGCCGTGACATTATCAGGGATACTGTTCCTGACGGCTTGTAGTCCATCTTTGTGTGGAATGTTGGTGTAGAGGGCTTCTACATCCATAGTGGCCAGGATGGTGTTATCAGGAAGATCACTGATGGATTGTAGTTTCCTCAGGAAGTCAGTGGTGTCTTGAAGATAGCTGGGAGTGTTGGTAGCATAGGGCCTAAGGAGGGAGTCTACATAGCCAGAGACAATCCTGCTGTCAGGGTGCCAATGCCTGAGATGATTGGGTGTCCAGGATTATGGATCTTGGGTAGCAGATAGAATACCCCAGGTCAGGGTTCCAGGGGTGTGTCTGTGCAGATTTGTTCTTGTGCTTTTCAGGGAGTTTCTTGAGCAAATGGTGTAGTTTCTTTTGGTAACCCTCAGTGGGATCAGAGATTAATGGCTTGTAGAAAGTGGTGTTGAAGAGCTGCCTAACAGCCTCTTGTTCATATTCTGACCTATTCATAACGACAACAGCACCTCCTTTGTCAGCCTTTTTGATTATGACATCCATTGTTTCTGAGGTTGTGGATGGCATTGTGTTCTGCAAGGGTGAGGTTATGGGGTAAGTGATGCTGCTTTTCCACAATTTTAGCCTGTGCACGTCGGCGGAAGCACTCTAAGTCCAATCTGTTGTTTTGACCTTCAGGAGGAGTCCACCCAGAATCCTTTTTGTAATCTTGGTAGGAAGGTCTCTTTGGGTCAGTAAGTTGTTCAGAGGTGTGTTGGAAATATTCCTTGAGTCGGAGATGTTGAAAAATAGGATTCTAGGTCACCACAGAACTGTATCATGTTCGTGGGAGTGGAGGGGCAGAAGCAGAGGCCCTGACATAGCCCAGTAGAAGAAGCTGTCCAAAGAGTATAGTTGGATAGATTAACAATATTGCTGGGTGGGTTAAGGGAACCACTGTTGTGGCATGTAGTAGTTTAGATAGTTTAGTGTCCTTTTTCTTTTGTAGAGAAGCAAAGTGGGTGTTGTAAATGGCTTGTCTAGTTTTGTAAAGTCCAGCCACGAGGAAGTTTGTGTGGAAGGTTGGTTTTTATGAGAGTATCCAGTTTTGAGAGCTCATTCTTAATCTTTCCCTGTTTGCTGTACAGGGTGTTGATCAGGTGGTTCTGCAGTTTCTTTCAGAGCATGTGGCACAAGCTGTCAGCATAGTCTGTGTGGTATGTAGATTGTAATGGATTTTTTTACCTTCAGTCCTTTTGGTATGATGTCCATCTGTTTGCATTTGGAAAGGAAGATGATATCTGTCTGTATCTGTATGAGTTCTCATGAAGTTGATAGATTTCTACTGCATACGGCTAAATTCAGTGCCTTGCATAATGACAGGTTTCAGAGTGGCAGCAGTGTTAGTCTGTATTCGCAAAAAGAAAAGGAGTACTTGTAGCACCTTCGAGACTAACAAATTTTATTTGAGCATAAGCTTTTGTGAACTACAGCTCACTTCATTGAATGCGTTCAGTGGAAAATACAGTGGAATTATAACATTCAAAAACCAGTCAGAGAACACTTTAGTCTCTCTGGTCACTTGATTACAGACCTAAAAGTGGCAATTCTTCAACAAAGACTTCAAAAACAGATTCCAATGAGAGACTGCTGAATTGGAATTAATTTGCAAACTGGATACAATTAACTTAGGCTTGAATAGAGACTGGGAGTGGATGGGTCATTACACAAAGTAAAATTATTTCCTCATGTTTATTTCCCCCCCACCCACCCCCCACTGTTCCTCACATGTTCTTGTCAACTGCTGGAAATGGCCCACCTTGATTATCACTACAAAAGGTTTTCTTCCCCCTCCACCCCTCCCTGCTGGTAAGTGATCGCTCTCCTTACAGCGGGTATGGTAACACCCATTGTTTCATGTTCTCTATGTATATAAATCTCCCCACTGTATTTTCCACTGAATGCATCCGATGAAGTAAGCTGTAGCTCACGAAAGCTTATGCTCAAATAAATTTGTTAGTCTCGAAGGTGCCACAAGTACTCCTGTTCTTTTTGCGAATACAGACTAACATGGCTGCTACTCTGATACCTTTCAGGAACAGAATTTGATAATTTGTGCATTTTCTTCTTTTTGCAGGATTTTTTTCCCTTTTATCTGGAAAATATAGCTCTGCCATAAATTTTGTAAATAAATGTCTCTGAAGCTATTTGTTAATCAGCATTTAGAATCAAAGATGGTAATTAAATTAAGAATCTGAAGATGTATATAATGTAGTTACTGTTTGAGGTTTTTGTTTTGTTTTTTAAATACACACACACACACACACACATAGAGGAATTAGAAATGGACTGGGAAATAGGAATCTAGTATTAATAAATTAAATAAATTGCAGCCTTGCCATTAACTCAGTGACAAGCCTTGGACAAGTCACACCATCATCATCATCATCATCTCGGTCTTAATTTCGCTATATCTAAGCCAGGGATAATGATATTTACTGACCTCACAGGATGTTATTACAGTACTTTGTAGATATAAAGTGCTATACAAGTATTAATATATTACTGGCACACATTTTTAAAAACAATTACCTTTTCATTGTTGTTGTTCTTTGAGATCTGTTGTCTATGTTCATTACACAAGGTGTATGTGCACATTTCATGCGCTATAGGGCAACCACACTACACCTGCACCCTGGTGTTCCTCATACTCCAAATTGAGGGTATAAAGGGGTGAAGTTGCCCCACCTACCCTTCAGTTCCTTCATACCAGATGATTAGATTATAGATGCTGATGCATTGTGGAAGGAGAGTGGGTCATGTAATGGATATATGCATCACTTCTTGAAGAACAAGAGGTATGAGAAGGTGGTAACTGTTCCTTCAGGTGATTACATATGTCCATTACATCAAGTGATTCCCAAGCAGTTTCCAGTGGAGGTGGGGCTAGGAGTTTCATCAGAAGAGGGGCTGCAGAACTGCTTTCCCCACATTTGCATCTATTCTTGATGCAGTAGTAGTCAAATAATGTCAAGCAACGGTGTGAACTGAAGACCATATAGCTGTTCTGCAGATGTCCGTGACAGGGCTATTACCCACTAATGCCATAGAGTCGGAGAGTGAGCTGGTTGAATTTCCAGATAAAAAGCTAATGCTGGTGAACATTCACACTGAAGAGCTTTTGTTCATCTTTATCAGCATGTGGCTTTGGAAAGATGATCAGTAAATATATGGATTGGTTGAGGTAGTAATCAGATACTACTTTGGAGAGAAACTTAGGGTGTGGCCTAAGCTATACCTCGTCCTTGTAAAAGACCACTGTATGGAGGATCCATCACCAGGGTTTGTCTACTTTTTTATGGAGGTGAAGGCTATTAGAAAGACCACTTTCACTAAAAGGCGTAACAATGAACAGGTGGCTAATGGTTCAAAAGAGGAACCCATAAGTACTGATAAAAAAAGTTCAAATCCCATTGTAGAAGGTCCCAGATAGGTAGGAACAATCTTTCTGTGCCTTTAAGGATCCTGGTAGTCATAGGATTATGGAAGGACAGCTTGACATTCCGCTCTGGTGTTATATGAACCGGTGATCCGCTAGGTCACTCCAATCCTGGACTCTAGGAGCCAGCCTTACCCTACTTTGCTGTGAGAACCCCCACTCCTGGGTTGTTCATGCACAGCCTCTGGCATGTAAGCTGCTCCTTGGATTGTGCAACTGAATGACACTAGCCAATATCTCCAGTCCCAGACACAACCCTAGGAACTTCAGTCTTGCAGTGTCCAGTTATGCCCGCTGGACGCTGCAAGCTTGTATGAGTTCGTCAATTTAGCAAAGAAGTAGATATGTATCAGGCTTGTTATCCCAAGAGGAGCCTCTGACACTTCAAATGCAAAGCACTGCTTCATGTAAAACAAACTAATTTATTAACTATAAAGATATAATCACTTAAAATCTTAGAATGCGTTTTGCTTTTATTTCTTCATCTGACCAAATCTGACTTATGTTTTGATTTAGATTTTAACACTTTCAGTGCCCTTACAAACTTAGATACTTCTCACCTCTCACCACAGGCTGGCTGGTTGCTCTTCAGTCAGGCTCTCCCCTTTGATCAGTGTTTCAGTCACTTGGTGTGATGTCTGTAGATCGAGGTAGAAGAGGGAGGAAGAGCATGGCAAATGTCTCTCCCTTTTATCATGTCCTTTCTTCCCCCTTGGCGCCCCCCCCACCCCCGCTCTTCAGAGTCAGGTGAGCATTACCAAACAGACCAAAAGGAAGGGGGGTAACTCCCTTGAGAGTCTAATAGATTCTTTTGTTGCTGCCGCCTAGTGCAGCGACCTTTGTTCCTGTGAGGCAGGGTTGGGTTTGTCCCATACCTGCCCTGATGAGGTGTGAATTCTCTGCTCTTGGAGAGTTTTTGCCTGGGCTTTAAGCCATGAGGATACATTTTTAGCCTCATAACTATGTACATGAAATTACAACCTATAACATTAGAACAATTACTATCACTATAACAACCATGCTTAGTGCAGCATGAGCCTTCCAAAGATACCCAAACATGACAAACTTTGTACTGGATACCACACAATCAATCATTTTATAAATATTATCATGGGGGTGTAGGGTGTTCCCCTGAGGTACAGAGCATCACAGACAGTGCTACCCATGATACATGGGTGAAAAACCTCAACTGCAGCCAGGTGTACCTTGATGGAGCTGATTGCAAAACCTGACTAACTGTAACAAGTAATCCAAAAATATTTTGAATTGTAGAATTCAGAGGAACTGCCCAGATAGTAAGTGGAAGCACTTCTAAGGTAATCAGACCTTGTGGATGGTCTCCTACTCTTCAGTAGGACTTCCTGGACTGCTTCCAAGCAATAAGCTTCCTCTGGGTTTAGTCACTGAGTAATCCATCTAAGTAGTAACAACTGACAGTTACAGTGCAACACCTGCCCTTGATTCTGGGATATCAGGTCCTTAATTAAAGGCAAGGGTAAGGGATCCCTGACAGCTGCCTTGCCCATGCTGGCACAATGAGCATCATTTTGCTTCACTCTTGCTTCAGCTTACAAATGCAGTTGGGAATCTGTGGCACTGGATGGTAGGCACAGAGCAGGCCTTTGTCTCAGGGAAGGAAAAACACATTTGGAATGGACCCAGGGCTGTGGCCTGCCCTTGGACAGAAAAGGGAGAATATGATGTTCGGATGGGTTTTAAATAAGTCCATTGATGGGACAACTCCTATTTGAAATATTGATCATGGACATGTTGAGACATTAATTGTCTGAGCTGAACGACCAGCTCAGTTGGTCTGCTAAGCCCTTCTGAATCCCTGGTAAGTGTGATGCTATAAGTCAATGAATTCCATATTCTGAAGTTCCGTAGTCTGACTGCCTCCTGACAGGTTGTTTGATAGGACATCACTGTGATGTTGTCAGTAAGAACTTGGATTGTTCTTCCCCTTGTACGAGATAGAAGCCAGAGACAGGTTCTGGCAATTGCCTGTAACTTTAAAATGTTTACATGTGGCCTAGTCACCTGGGTGGACCACAAGCCTTGAGCTTACAGGTTTCCCCAACTACACTCCCCACCCCATGGCTGAAGTGTCCATTACCAGAGCCATACAGGGAAAAGATGGGGAGCAAATTTTGTCTTGGTTCATCCACCAATCTAGGGATGATAGGACCCTGTCTGGGATGCACACAGAGTGGTATACTGAGTTGAGCCATGTCTGTAAACTTCTGAGATGCTGCTTGGCATGGCCAAGGGAAGGGAGTCACAGAAGAACATGCTGCCATATGCCCCAGGAGCCGGAGGCAATTTCTCACTGAAGTTCAGGGATATACCTTGAAGGATGCACTGAGATCCCATAAAGCTAGAAACCTCAGCAGCAGCAGGGAAAGCTCTGACTAGGGTTGAGTCCAGAACTGTCATGATAAATTCTATTCTCTGGAGGGATGTGAGGATCAATTTCTCGTAAGTCTGGAAGTGAACAAAGCATAAAAATAGGTGGAACATTTGATGGACACTTTCTCTACCTGCTGATGCGAGCAACCCCACACCAGCAAGTTGGGTGGGTGGGTGGATGTATGTATCTGGACATCCCAATGGCAGAGAGAGGCTGCTACCATTGCCATGCCTTTGGTGAAAACCCTTGGTGCAAATGACAGGCTGAAGGGAAGAACTGCAAGCTGGAAGTGGTTTCCTCCCATTACAAACCTTAGAAACTGCTATGGCCAAAGGGGATTTTCACATGGGAAGATGCATCTCTGAAGTTGAGGATAGTATACTGATCTCCCAGATCTAGCGAAAGGATAATAGTTGCAAGGGAAACCAGATGGAACTGTAGCTTCTTGATGTACTTGTTCAAGTTCTGAAGGTCCAAAATGGGACTGAGACCCACTCTTACTTTGGGTATTAGGAAGAAGTGGGAGTGGAACCCCAATCCAAAACTGAGGGAGCACTTTTGGCTCCCAGAGAACGTAGTCTGCATTTCTTGCTTTAGTACAGACTCGTCAGAGGGGTCTCTGAAGGGGGACAGGAACTGCAGGGTATATCCTGATTCCACCATGCTTAGCACCCACTGAGGGGAAAACTTTGTTCTTTTGGGGGCTGTTTACACAGACCCAGGTATTTCAGCACACCCCTTGAATATTTCAGTGTATGCAGAGCTTCATCTGTCAGAGGAAAATAAGGAACAACCCTCAAAGGGGATATCTGCAGTGGTCTGTGGTACTTCTACAAGAATCCCAAACATCTGGATCCATGATGATCAGAGCATGGTTACTACTGTTGCCATGACCCTGGCAGCTGTATCTACTGCATCCAAGGAAACCTATAGATCAGACATTGCAACCTGTCAACCTTCCACCAGGAGAGACTAGAACTCACCCTTGGAGTCCTCTGGCAGTTTGTTCATGAATTTGGCCAACCCATCCCAATTAGAATAATCATAATGGGCCGAAAGGGCCTGATGATTTATTATGTGTAGTTGTAACCCTGCAGCTGGAATAATTTTTTCTGCCAAAAAGGTCCAAATTTTTTGCATCTTTGTCTTTGAGCGTCACATTGCTCTACCTTGGTGGTATCTTTCCTCACTGCCACCACTGCCAGGGAGCCTGGTGTGGCGTGCTGGTAAAACTCGGTACTTGCATTCCATGTGCTTTGCCACTGACCTGAGGGATGACAGGGTTTACCTGTAAAACTTTTATAGGCTGCATAACTGCTTTGTTATAGGAAGAGCAACCTACCCTGATGTAGCCAGGTGTGAAGTGTCTGAATTTGTGGGGATTTTTCTCCACAAGATCTGTCTGTCTCTTCAGAGATTTAGCCATCCTTTCCAGGAACTCCTTGTAGAATTTCAAGATCATCTAGTACCGGAAAACTAGACTCTAGTACCAGTACCTCATCTGATGAGGCGGCGAGGTGTTCAGAGGAGGCAAGTTAATACCCTCCTAAAGCTTCTCTTGGACTACTGAAGTCAGAAGACTGTTTGAAGCATATAGTAGGTGATGCCAATTCTTGATGACCCACAGAAGCTCAGTACCAATATCAAGTGGTCTATCAGTACCACCTGGAGAAACTCTCTCCCTCTGGGATTTTTTTTTTTTTCCCCCCAGTGTAGCAGTTGTCCAGTACAAACTTTAGATCATCTTTCAGTACTTGGCAGGGGGACTTCCCTTCTCGGGGACCAACTAGTCCAGCAGAGACAAGGATCTAAACTCCAGAGGCATCCCCAATGGTACGCAGTAGGACCAATGATGGGGCTGGTATGGTACTGGAGGCCAATTGTGTTTAAGCCAGGCACTCCGGTCTCAATCTAGTCTTGTCAGGATGACTCCTATGAGAGGAGTCCCTGAAGTGGGATATATAGGAACCAATTTCAACCTCTTTGGGAGGAGTACAAGTCCCCCAAAGGCCAGTGTGGAGTGCTACCAGATGGCGTTACTGGAGATCGGGGACAGATCTGCAATGAACTTGTGGTATCAGGAGCTTCCTATCTGTCAGTACCATACACTGCAGCAGAGAAATTACCATTGGTCTCAGAACTGGCATCAAAAATTGTTGGAAGCAGTACCAGACCTGAAGTCACTGGCACTGTAGTGAGTCCTGCCATAGCAGCCAACAACAGCACCCTGGGTAACGGGGCAGGCAAGGCACTGTCAGCCCGCATAAATCAGTGAGAGTGACAGCAAGAGGCGCAGCAGAGCCCTTCCAGCAACATATGCCTCTTGGATGGTAGGTACCAAAATGAGCTTTTGCCCAGCTGTGAACAGAGGCAATAGCTCCAGCATCTGCACCTAGAAAGTAGCCAGCCTCGATGATCCCAGCATGGAAACCAGTGTCAAGGGCTCTGGCCTGTTTGAGCCACTAGGATGAGGGAACTAAAGAGTGACAGGCTGAAGGGCATGGCTCTAGCTTTGGTACGAGGGTGGCTAGTCTCTGCACCAAAAGACTTGATGATGTGGAAGTCCTCATCTTTGGCTTTGGAGGCCAAGAGTGGTCCAAATGCTTGTTCTTCTTTGAGGACTGTCCTGGTGAAAGAACTCTCCTTCTGTATCTATCCCTAGGTAAGACCAAGGGGGCACTCCTGGATGGAGAGGAGCTCCATCTAGCTGACCAAGGGGATACTGATGCCCGACCAAGAACAGCCTCCATGAGGATGTCCTTAGATGTTCTTTTCTCTGCTTCTTAATTCTGGCCTTGAAGCCAGGACAAATTGGACACCTGTCCCCGACATGAGCCTCACCCAAGCACTTCAGGCAGTGAGTTGCTCACAGGCATCAGTTTGACAACTCCCAGAACAGGGTTTGAAGCCAAGGGACTTTGGCATAGGTTCCCTTGGTACTGGACAGAGCCTGGAGTTAACTGACTACTAACTGTGGACAGTCAAAAACAAAAAAAAACAAAGAAGAGATGCAAATCCACGTACCACTAGCTAATAACAAGAACTAGAACAGAATGTTCACTGAAGGAATGAACAGACAGCATGCTTCAACCACCGATCGTGGACAATAAAAAGGAACTGAAGAATAGGCAAGTGGTTCCATCCCTTTATACGCTCAGCTTGGCATACAAAGAACACCACGGCACAGTGTGGCTGCCCCTACACATACAGCTAGGGAAGACTCTCCAGCACCAGAGCACAAGTCATGCACGCACACCATGTAATGGACATACACAATCACTTGAAGTACAACCATATACACATATGCCTTACAATATGTTGAGACCATTACGGTTACAAAGTTAAGCATTCCAAAGTCATGAAATGCCAAAATTAAGGCTCCACAAACAACCATGACTCTGCCTCCCTCTGCATTAGTGTACAGTTTTCAATTACATGCTATTATTTCCATAGGGCCTGACCTCATTCAGTGTGCATGGACAATGATGTATAGTTCATGAGCATGGGGGAGGATGCAAGATTCATATTAACTTATTAAAAGAGAAGTGAAGATGGCCGAACATAGTACCATTACATTTTTAGTGTACTCTATATTATTTCATTTTAATTAAGTTTAAAATGTCAAGTTCATTTTAGTTTTAATGAATTTCTGCTCTCCTTGCAGCCAAATTTAGGTCTCTGTCCTGCTGTGCTCACTCACGCGTAAACTCCCATTTGACCTCAGTGAGAGATTTGCCTGAGAAAGTGAGTCCCTTATTGTTGTAGTAAGTGTATCCTTTTCTTGTAACCCAGTAGTAATCTTTCTTGCCATGATTAACAGAAAGCAAAACAACTTTTAGATATTATAGAGGCTGCAACTAATCACATGCACTTTGAGGGGCTATATATATATGCCATAATAACTATTAGAAGGATTATATGATTTTTAACACTCCTGTTCTTGCTACACAGTCCATTTCTGAGAACATAAGGCTAAATCCTGTTTTCAGTTACATAGGAGTAAATCCCATGTAATCCTGTTGATTTCAGTTTCTTCAGTGAAGCTACTTCAGATTTACACTGGTGTAACTGAAAACAGGATTTGTCCCACTGACTCCATGGGTTCATCTACCTGGGGACATCCACAAAAATTAATCCAAAATTAACTAAAGGCATGTATCTGAAGTGGATTAGTTAAACTGCATTAAAGGCCTGTGTGAACATCCTAATTCAGAATTAAAGTGCCCTTATTTCAGTTTAATTCACTTTCAAAGTGAATAAAAAAGTAAACCAAATTAAGGCCACTAATTCAGAACAGCATCCACACAGGGATTTAATACAGTTTAACTAATCTACTTCAAAATTCACACTGTTAGTTAATTCAAATTAACTAACCTGGATGTCCCTGTGTAGACAAGCCCTATATATTATTTAAGAGAACTAAAGCACTAAACCTTTAATAAAGACTGACAGAGATCACCATTTTTATAATTCTAAATAGAATACGTGTGAGTGAAAGTGGTGAAGATAGAACAAAAAGCCACCCCACACACACGAGGGAGACAGCTTTAACCAGGAGTTTGGTTTGCTTCTTTGATCTACACCCTCTCAACTGTGTGGAATTATTCCACAGACGATACAATGATTCTTAGAAATTATTCCACCGTGAGATGCAGTTTATTTAATACAGGCCAAGCTATCCTAGCTATATTTTAACCAAACATTTCATTCTTCTTTGTCACAGCCAAACGCTTCAGTTCTGGGATTTACAATATTTTCCTTTTTCCAGAAGGACACCTGCTGGTGGGAGAAGCATGAATGAACTGCAGAGATTTTAAGAGGGTCAACTACAGCTAACCAAAAATATTCTCTTGCCAGTAAAAGATTCAGGAAAATCTCCTGTGTCCCAGCAGGTAAAGTACTGCTGACAATAAACATTCAGAAACTGTGCATTTTACAGCATAAAGAAATTGCTGTATGAATAATATTGCCTCACTAATCTGATTTACCACCCATTCACCCTATAACTACCAGCCTATTAACACAAACAGTGTTCCAAAAATGCCATGAGGCTAGAGATGAGCAATATTAGGGGCCAAACTATAGCTGCTCCAGCATGAGTGTGCCAGATTGAAGTGTTATGGTCACAACATATACGTGGAGCTAGAAACAAAATAAACTCTGTTCCTGAAAGGTTGCAACATAACATTTCTTAGACTCCAGAAATCTAACAGAACCACCAAATGTAGCGAGAGACACAGCAGGCTGCTTCCTAAGGCAGAGAGGCACAACTCAGCCTACCTTACTCCTGACTGGTTCTTTTGCAGACTGTTAAGGAGTCATAACCAAGATCACATGCTTCCCTCAAAACCCCCCTCTGCAAGCATGACCAGGAAATCTCTTAAGATTTAAAGAGATAGTTTGTAATTTTATATATATATATATTTTTCAACACAAAGAGAGAGCAGAAACCCCCTTTTTACCCTATGCACCTACACAGAAAGCAGCCAAGCTCCTTGGACTCCCTGCTAGTGCTACTACCATCAGGGCTCAACACCCAAGTGGATGTGTGTTTGGGCAGAGATGTGTGTCCATGGTCCTGCCCCTCTATGTGCCAGCATGCAGCGGGGGGGAGCACAAGCTATGCTTTTTCCAAGGATGTAGCAAGTACTGCTAGTGAGAGGTCTACAACTAACTGTGTTGCAGAACTACCAACTGTGGTTTGTAACCTATCATTTAAACCAGCTTCTGTACCAAAATGACTGGAGGATAGCTAATGTGATATCAGTTTTTAAAAAAGAGCTCTAGAGGTGATCCCAGCAATTACAGCCAGTAAGCCTGATTTCAGTAGCAGTCAAATTGGTTGCAACTATAGCAAAGAACAGAATTGTCAGACACAGATTAACATAATTTGTTGGGAAGAGTCAACATGGTTTTTGTAAAGGGAAATCATGCCTCACTAATCTACTAGAATTCTTAGAGGGGGGTCAACAAGCATGTGGACAAGGGGGAATACAGTGGATATAGTGTACTTAGATTTTCAGAAAGCCTTTGACAAAGTCCCTCACCAAAGGCTCTTAAGCATAGTAAGCTGTCATGGGATAAGAAAGAAGGTCCTCTCATGGACTGGCAACTGGTTAAAAGATAGGAAACCAAGGGTAGGTATAAATGGTCAGTTTTCAGAATGGAGAGAAGTAAATAGTGGTGTCCCCGAGGGGTCTGTACTGGGACCTGTTCTATTCAACATAGTCATAAATGATCTGGAAAAACAGGTCAACAGTGAGGTGGCAAGATTTACTCAAGATAGTTAAGTCCAAAGCAGACTGTGAAAAACTATAAAGAGATCTCACAAAACTGGGTAACTGGGTAACAAAATGGCAGATGAAATTAGTGTTGATAAATGCAATGTAATGCACATTGGAAAACATAATCCCAACTATACATATAAAATGATGGGGTCAAAATTAGCTGTTACCACTCAAGAAAGATCTTGGAATCATTGTGGATAGTTCTCTAAAACATCCACTCAATGTGCAGCAGCAGTCAAAAAGAACACACACACACCCCCACAAACAGAACATTGGGAATTATCATGAAAGGGATAGATAATAAGATAGAAATATGATACTGCCTCTATATAAATCCACAGTACGCCCACATCTTGAATATTGCATACAGATGTGGTCGTCTCATCTCAAAAAAGGTCTATTAGAATTGGAAAAGATTCAGAAAAGAGCAACAAAAATGACTGGGGTATGGAACAGCTTCCATAGGAAGAGAGAATAATAAGACTGGGACTTTTCAGTTTGGAAAAGAGATGACTAAGGGGGGATATGATAGAGGTCTATAAAATCATGACTGATGTGGTGTTCTCACAGCACAAGAGCTAGGGGTCACCAATTGAAATAGGTAGCAGGTTTAAAAAAAAAAAAAAGATGCAAACAAAAGTAAGTATTTCTTCAGACAACGCACAGTCAACCTGTGGAACTCTTTGCCAGAGGATGTTGTGAAGGCCAAGACTATAATAGGGTTCAAAAAAGAACTACATAATTTCATGGAGGATAGGTCCATCAATGGCTATTAGCCAGGACGGGCAGGGATGGTGTCCCTAGCCTCTGTTTGCCAGAAGCTGGGAATGGGTGACAGAGGATGGATCACTTGATGACTACCTGTTCTGTTCATCCTCTCTGGGACACTTGGCACTGGCCACTGTTGGAAGACAGGATACTGTGCTAGATGGACCTTTGGTCTGACCCAGTATGGCTGTTCTCATGTTCTCTCTAAAGCATGCCACAAAGCATCATGCTTGTCCCTGGCCCCCAGAAACAGACTGCATACTTAGAGGTGTGATTTCCATTGACTCAGTTTTGGATTTTGTTAGATAAATGTAAACTACATGAAAACTGATATATTTCCATACACTATAAAGGGTAGCACAATTTATACCATGTTCTGTTTATTTTGGCAGATACAGGCTTGTGTGGAGATCTGGCTCTAAAAAGCATTTCCTTATCCATACTTCTGGCAAATATGGTCAGTGTTTAAATCACAACTATGGCCGTGTATGTGTTTCTGCTTACAAGTTTTTTTGACCACCATCTGGTTAGCTATGGCAGTCCAATTCAAAAAGCACATGCTTAAGTGTCTTGCTGAATCAGGGTTTATATAAGAGATGGATATTCGCTTTCCAGCCTGGAGTTTCAGCCAACATGTACCCAATCCTCTTAGGGGCTGAGCACCACCTGGAAGGTCCCAAGTGCCCTCAGCACCTCACAGGATCAGGTTCCTTGTCAACTGTGCATAGTGTTCTCAGTGAAACTCAGAACTACAAAGTTGCTTGGTTCCAATAACAAACTTGAAATTCAGACCATCTTCCTCAAGATGTTTACTAAAGTTTGGACCTTTTGAACAAAGCTGGACTGGTTTCTGGCTTTACATCTGATCATGCAGAATTCGCAGTATTGTATTGTTTCAATGATACTTGGCAATTTTAGCTGTGTTTTATGTTGAAATTTTGGATTTGTTTGACAACTTGGTGATCTCAAAAACCAAAGCGGGGGGGGGGGGAACCCACACCAAACCACAACATTCAGATCATCTCCTGGAAAGGGAAACCATCACCAACTTTTATACCATTCTACTCACACACGTGAGACCAGGAAAGATGATATAATGCACCCTATTCAGCATTATTTGGGCACCCAAACCTCCTGCTGAAGTCAATGTGCTGAAGCCAGTAGAAATCTGGGATATTCAGGGAATGCAGTATCAGGCCAGATATTTGTCTTTAATCACATTCTATCTGTACTGCAATCACAGCTTGCATGTAACCAAAATATACCATATATCTGTCCAATATGTACTGCAATATTTTGCAGTTAGTGTTACAGTATTTTATATAAAGTAGCAGCTCTTGCCTGATTAGAAATCAGTGGAGCTAACTGGCTGTACACCAGCTGAGAATCTGGACCTGTGTGTTTATTATTTCGGTACACGTACTCAGACATGTTAACGGGTGTGCGTTTAATAAATATAAAATTACAGTAATTAATATGCTGTTTAAATTAAATAGACTGCTCTGGGTAGTTTATCTGGAGTTACTGTCAGAGATGGAGGTGCCAAATGTCCTCCCTTCTTTGGTAGAGTTTTACCCATGCAGTAGAACCTTGCCTGTGTTGCCTGGGCCTTCTACTGAAAGTTTGTTTTGGTTTTTTTTACTGCTGCCCTTCAGGAGGACAAGATTCCAACTGCCTTTAAAGAGGCAGCGATTAGGCCCCTGCTCAAGAAAAATCTCTTGCCATTAGTCATTTTGTGAATTATCACCCTTCCCTTTTTAGGGGAGGTTGCCAAGAAGGTGCTGATGAAGCAGATCCAGTCACATCTGGAATCTATACATTTTCTTGATCCTTTTCCGGCAGGTTTTTGATCTGTTTATGGCCTAGAGATAGTTCGGATATCATCTTCTGATGATCTGCTCCTGATAGATGCTGAAAAGGTGTCTGCTGATTTCATTATACCTCTTGGCAGCCTTTGATACAATTGACCACAAAGTTTTGATCTCTGTCTGAGATATTTTTAAGACATCCATCTCCTCTGTCTTTAAATGCCTTGTAGACTTCTTTGTGGTGCTTTGTAGAGTAGTTGGGGAGCCTTAGATTCCAGATGGTGGCTCTGAATAAATTTCTCTTCCTCCATAAGAGCATTCAGAAGCAGGGTAATGGGGGGGGAGGGTCTTGTCACCTCCCACAGCCAGTATGTATGAGAAGCCACCATGGAAGATTTGTTAAGCATTATGGGATGCTGCATCAGCAGCATGGGGGTGACACTCAGGTCTATCCAACTCACTCATCTCTTCTTTTCTCAAGCCAGGATACAGCTATTCCTATGATTGCTGGATTCCTCACTGAGGGTTGGATCAGAAAGCAGATTGTCCAAGGCTGGACCCAGACAAATCAGAAGTGATGCGGATGCATCACCTAGAGGAATGAGGGAGAATTATTTCTGCAGTTTCAACAGGAGTTGTGTCTCACTTTTCTAATATGATTTACGTTCTTCATATGTCAGGAGACTGGGTCATAGGCAGTCAGGCCTGGTGGTCAGAGCAGGAGTCAGGCCTAGTGGTCAGAGTCTAAATGCCAAAGCAGATTCCGAAAGAGGAACCAGGACTGAGGGTCAGAACTGTAGTCAGAGTTAGAATGCCAGAACCAAGGGTCAAGACAGAGTCAGAACCAGGAATCAGAACTAGGTTACCTGAAATCAAGGAGGCAGGAGCAGGGCTGGTTCCCAGGCAGGAACAAGGCTGGGACAGGACTGGAACAAGACTATGTGCAGGACAGGGTCTAGACAAGAGCAGGGCTTGAAATGAAGCCAGCACAAGCAGGCAAAGGATCCATAAGCATGTGCATCATTCAGCTACTGATCCTCTGCAGCTGCTGGGCTTAAGAACAAGCCACCTGCCTTCCTTAGCCAGTCAGGTGGTTCTGCTCTGGCCCACCTGTGCTTATTGACTGCCTGATGAGTGGGTAGGCGCAGCTGCAGGCCCTCATGCCAGACAGGGTTTTCCTTTCCCACTCTGTGGTGTTTCCCACCCTCTCTCCTCTTTTCCCCAGTGCTTCCTCTCTCTTATTCTTTCCCTAGTGGGCTGAAGTTGCTGCAGTATTGCCACTCCCAAAGGTTCAAAAATAATATGTTGGACCCCCCAAGACCATGAGAGAGGCCCAAAAATCATGAGGGATTTTTTTTAAAGGTTATACTGGGATTTTTGATCCATCTTTTAATTTTTGAATTCAATTGAATCGAATCAGTGTGTGCGTGTGTATCTATTAGTGAGGGAGGTGGTCTCTGTCTAGTAGTGGTGTGTGTCTCTCTATCTATCTAGTAGTGAGATGTGTGTCTATTAGTGTTGCCAACTCTTCTAAATTTATTGAGTAAGGTGATTTGGCCTGTGCTGTAGGAGCTTTCACTCCCCACTTCTGCCCATCCCTGTAATTCTGCCCCTGAACACCCAAATCAATCCTGTCCCCCACTTTCCCATCTGCCCCCACACCCCACATTTGTTCAGTCACATCAGCCAGCCTCATCTCTGCTCCTCTCTAGCTTCAGGAGTTTTTCACCCCCTCTCTCCCCCTGCTCAGACCAGGCATTGCAGGGAGAGGAGGGGAGAAGGAGCACAAGAGCCCCCCTTGCTCGGAGGAGGAGCAAACAGAACTGCGCTGAGCTGCTGTGAGAAAGGTGTTGGCTCCTGAGGGAAGGGGGAGAGAGCTCTGAATGCTTTCTGCAGCAGCCCTGATTGACTGCTTTTCCCTGCGAGGTGTAAAGAGTCATCTTTGAGCCTGATTACCAGGGCTCAGCCAACCCACAAGTGAAGGTCTAACCAAGTGACCCCAAGGCAAGGGGATGTACCTTCCCAATGAGCAGCTACTCCAGTCTGATCAACATTGCTACCCTTCCAGGAGTATCCCTCACCACTTGGTGGTTCTGATAGATTGCTCCTACTCCTGTTCCAGCCCCAGACTGTGCTTGCTCCTGCTTCAGCTTTGCTCCAACCCCACTCTCGGTTTCCGGTGCCTGCTCTGACCCCTGGCCCAACTATTAGGCCTGACTGCCACTGTTCCAAGCACAAGCCAGACCATCCACTTCTCAGTTTCTGACCATTTGAGCAGACTCCTCAGCTGCTGGAGCCTGGTGCAAAAGGAGATGGAGTCCCCTGGAACATCCATCACTGATTTGACAGAGTTGGTCCAGAGCCTTCTGGTTCAAGTTACCAGTTGCATCTGGAGAATGCCTCCCTGTGCTCAAAGATTCCAACAGCCCTAGAAACCTGAGTGCAGCTAGCCCTGGTGCCTTTAGCATTCAGACCAAAGGTTCCACTGCCAGAAAGATTTCATAGGAACCACCCAGAAGTTCTGTGGTTTTCTTAACTAGTGCCACCTTCTGTTCCTGATAAGTCCTGTGATGTATCCCAATAATGAACCAATGTGGACCTTATTATCAGTTTATGGACTGGTGAAGCTCTGGACTGCACCTCTCTGCTCCTGGAACAGGCCAGCCCAATTCTCGATAACTTTGATGAGTTCATCCACACCTTTTCTGTAATGTTTGATGATCCAAATCACATCCATACTGCCAAAGCCACCTTGCAGTTTTTCCAGCAAGGCCATCAGCCCATCTCAAACTATGCTGCCCATTTTCAGCATCTGGTTGCTGATACAGAGTGGAATGCGGTGGCAAAGATTTACCATTTCTGCCACGGTCTGAATGACTATGTGAAGGATGAGTTGGCAAGGGTGGAACCTCCCACTAGTTTGGACTTGTGTATCAAACTGTGTCTCCAGATTGACAGCTGTTTGTTCAAATGATGCCAAGAAGAGGTCTTACCCACAATTCCAGTCTCATTCTGTTTTGTTTCAGCCATCCCCTCAAGCTGCCCCAGAGCCGGAGCCTCTGATGCAACGCAAAGAGGTCTCATGGAGCAAGAGAAGAGGTATCAGCGGCAGAATGATCTTTTCCTGTACTGTGAGTGGGCGGGGCCACATTGCCACTGAAAACCAGACCTTTGACGGACCCAGGGAAACAATCACATCCAGACCTATCAGAGGGGTTTTGGCTGGATAACCTGGAGTCAGGTCCTCCAGCCAGATCCCCTCTTCTGCCCACATGTATCCTAGCAGCCTCAAACAATCATCCTCCACACCTGCAGGTCTTGCTCCATTTCTGGGTCCCGACAACACCTGAGGTGAATTGCACCAGTTTGTGCAAGCAGATTCTGGTGCCTCTAGCAATTTCATGGATTCTGGATTCACTGAGACTCATCAACTTCCAATGCAAAGGAAGCCCACCCCAGATATAATGGAAATGATTGACAGTAGAATGCTGTCCTCTGGTCCAGTTGCCCATAAAACCATGTCCCTCCAGGTTGAAATCTGAAATCACCTAGACACTCTGCAGTTTAACTTAATTTAGTTACACACTTTCCAGTAGTGCTCAGTATTCCCTGGCTCTCAATGCATGATCCAAACATCTCATGGAAGACACTCGAGGTATGATTGCAGCTGAGCTACTAATGACAATGGTGTCTAGCTGAGTCAAGGGCCAAGGAAACAAGAACCTGTGCTGAGAATCCCACTGCCTTCCATGTCCAGCAGATTCAAAGAGTTAATGGCTCATTAATCCCTGAAAAATATAAAGAGTTTGCTGATATATTTGATAAAAGGAATGCTGTTATTTTACCCCCTCATAGACCCTACGATTGCCCCATCAATCTCCAGCCAGGGACTAAAATTCCATTGGGATGGATTTACTCCTTATCACAGGGGTGGGCAAACTATGGCCCACGGGCTGGATCCAGCCCGCCACCTGTTTTAAGCTGGCCCTTGAGCTCCCACTGGGAAGGGGGGTCTGGGTCTTGTCCCACTCCAGCCACAGAGCAGGGTTGGGAGCCACTCCACGCGGCTCCCAGAAGCAGCTGCATGGCCCCCCTCTGGCTCCTATGCACTCCAATGGCTCCACTCCAATGGCACCCTCCGGCGCTCCCATGGGAGTTGCAGGGGCGGTGCCTGTGGACAGGGCAGCGTGCAGACCCACCTGGCCGCGCCTCTGCATAGGAGCTGGAGAAGGGACATGCCACTGCTTCCAGGAGCCACTTGAGGCAAGTGCCACCAGAAGGCTGCACCCCTGAGCTTCTCCCTAGGCCCCAACCCCCTGCCCCAACCCTGATCCCCCTCCCGCCCTCCGAACCCCTCGATCCCAACCCCAAACTCCTCATCCTCAGCCCCCCCCCCAGAGCCCGCACCCCGAGCCGGAGCCCTCATCTCCCCCCCCCCCCCGCACCCCATTCCCCGCCTGAGCCTGAAGCCCCTTCCCGCACCCTGAACTCCTCATTTCTGGCCCCACCCCAGAACCTGCACCCCCAACCAGAGCCCTCACCCCCTTCTGCACCCCAACCCCAATTTTGGGAGCATTCATGGCCCTCCATACAATTTCTATTCCCAGATATGGCCCTCAGGCCAAAAGGTTTGCCCACCCCTGCCTTATCAGAAACAGAACTCAGGGCCATACAAGAATACCTTGATGAGAAACTTGCAAAGAAATCATCCGTCCATCCATGTCTCCCAATGGGGCCCCAATTTTGTTTGTGGGGGGAGGGGGGAAAGGATGTCTCTTTGCACCTTTGTGTGGACAATTGTGCTTGAACAAAATCATCATCAAGAACAAGTCTCTTTTGCCTTTGTTCAACAAGCTGTTGGAAAGGATTGGTTCTGCCAAGGTATTTTCCATGGCATTTACAACTTAGTCCATATCTGGAAGGGCGATGAATGGAAAACGATATTTCATACCCATTATGAATACCTGGTTATGCCTTTCAATCTCTCTAATGCCCCTGTGACAGGGTGCTGAGCAAACAGTTGCAGATTCAGCCCTCTGTCACACCCGCTTCTCATTAGGGGAACAAATTAGAGTGGGCTGGCCCTAATTGGAGAAGCTGAGACAGCTGCTATCTAATTAGCGTGGGTCTGCATAAAAGCCTCAGGCAAAGGAAGCCAGGGGAGAGCAGGAGAAAAGGATAAAGGCAGGGAATGGAAGCAGGGAGGTAGCTTTCCTCTCCCTCCTGTAGACAGTGAAGGGTTACTTGTAAATGGTAAAACGGTGGTGGGAACAAGCCTGAGAATAAAGTGCACCAGTGGTTACTAAACCCAGGGTCTCCGAGTGACTTTGTGAACCTAGCAGAGGCAGAAGCCAAGGGGGCCCTGCCACACTCTGCTACAGCTCTAGACACATGCCAGCACTTTGTCAATTACATTTTCAGGGTGTTTTAGTTTGTGGTGATCTATCTAGATGACATCTTCATCTTCTCAGAAAAATCAAATCTTTTCCATCTGGTACTTGAGCACCTCAGAGCAAATGGCCTGTACAGAAAACCCAAGGAGTGTGAGTTCAGCCACCCTTCTGTCTACAGCATTGCCCCTGATGGAATAGGTATGGATCCCTAGAGAGTATGCAAAGTTGTAGACTCGGAAGCCCCAAGGAATGTTTGTGATGTCCAGTGCTTCCTGGGGTTTCCCAATTTTTGCTGAAGATTCATCAAGTACTTTTCAAAAGTGGTGACCCCAATTACCATCTGCTCCAGAAGAGCACCACATTTACTTAGACACAGGAAGCCTAATCCATCTTTCACCTATTACAGGAAGCATTTACATTGGCACCCATCTTGGTACATCTGGATTTGGAAAACCCATCGTTCTTGAACCAGACACCACCGATTATGTGGTCAGAGCAGTATTATCACAGCAACAGGGGCCCCAAAATGTGCTCCACCCTTGTACATTTTATTCCTGAAATTGATGCCGGTGGAACAAAACAATGAAATCTGTGATAAAGAACTACTGGCCATCAAGGCTGCTTCTGAAGAATGGTATTATCACCTGAAAGGTGCATGCTTCCCATCCAGGTATATATAGACCTCAAGAAACTGAAGTACCTGCAAACTGCAATGGCTCTCGATCACCGTCAGTCCCTTTTTATCTCCAGGTTTGATTTCACCAGTGGTGTAGTCCTGATTTTTTCAGTGTACGTATCCCACACTCGCACCAGCCCACAACCAGTATGACCCACCCCCCAGCACATTTCTGTATTAAATGATTTCCTCTGTGCAGCGTGATCTTGCACATACAGTGTGTGTGAGATCAAAAATGCACAAAAGTGAAGGAATACCATTACCACAGGTTCTTGCCATACTACTTTGTTGGCTTTCACCCTGATTTATTGCCCAGGTACCTGGAATGGCAAATCCAATGTGCTGTCTTGCAAGGATGATACCTGCACAAGAAATATATGGTTCTCAAACCTGCCATAGTCCCGAAACTCTGCCATTTCACAATGTAATGTGAACAATGACCTGCTTTCTCTCGTGAAGCCCCTCCTATCCCATCATCCATTTCCAGTAAACCTTATGTCAACTAGTACAGACTTAACTCCTGACTCAAAATTCTCGGTCAAGAATGGGATTCTCATGTTTAAGAACTGGACCTATATCCCTGATGATGAACCATGTCTAGCAATACTCTATGCCATGACTAGCCCCTGGATGGCCATTCTGAACACTGGAAAACACTGAAGCTGGTCTCTCAATATTTTTGGTGGCCAAAATGACATTTATCCATTGAGTCCAACATCAACTCCTGTGATGTCTGTGCTCAAATGAAGACCCCCGCCCCACTCCACACCAAACCCCTTGGTGCTCTGATACCACTGCCAACTCTACCTCAGCCTTGGTCATTCATTTCCATGGACTTTATTGCTGACCTTCCTGATGCTCAGGGTCACCTGGCAATGCTATCAAACTACTTATTAAAATTTCTCATTTCCATGTCATGCCTTAAAATTCCTACCGTGGAGGTAACAGCCCAACTGTTTTTCAACTCTATCTTCAAACTCCATGACCTACCATTTACTATTACATTTGGCTGAGGATCAGTTCATTTTGCACTTCTGGCAGGAGTTGTTCAAGCTCCTGGATGATGAACTATGTGCATCCTCAGTTTATCACCCCCAGACTGATGGATAGATTGAATGAATGAACCAAATTCTGAAGCAATACTCTATTGTTTTATTACCGATCATCAGCATCCCTGGGCTGCCCTCCTTCCCTTAGCCAAATTCACATACAATAATTCTGTCCACTGATCAACCCACCAGAGTTCTTTTCATGCCAACTACAGTTGCCACCCTTGGTTTCACCCATCCATGCCACAAGCCTCCTATGTATCTGCAACCTCTGACCTATTAAAACACCTTCACCACATTCATGAAGAACTGAAAACCCACCTAGAGTCAGCCAAAAGAGATTACAAGCATTACGCTGACCTTTGTCGGCAGGCAACCTCTCAAATCACAGTTGGAGTTAAAGGATGGCTCTCAATACAACACCTTGGACTCTACACAGCCTTCAAGGAAGTTGGATTAGCAATATCTTGGCCCATTCCACTTCATCCATCAGATCAGCCCTGTAGCCTTCAAACTCCAACTGCCTTGGGTGATGAAAATGCACCCAGAATTCCACATCTCCTTGCTGGAAAAGCTCACCGTCAAGTATAACTGCCACTTCCACCTCTCATGGTCCAGGGGCATGAGGAATACCTGATGAAGCAGCTCTTAGACTCCAAAATTTTCAGAGGAAAGCTCATGTACCTGATGATTGGGAGGGTTATGGTCCAGCTGGTCATTCCTGGGAACCGGCTGAAAACATACATGGACCTGACCTACTAGGAGACTCCATTGGTCACACGTCAATAAACCTGGTCCAAAGACACCTGGTAAGTATCTTGGGGGGTCGGGGGAGAAGGAGAAGAGTAATGTAATGAGTCATCTCTGAGCCTAATTACCTAAGGACTCCATGTCAATCAACCAGGATTCAGCCAACCCACAGGCTAAGGTCTAACCAGGTGACCCCAAAGCCAGGGATATAGGCTTCAATGAGAGCACCCACTCCAGTCTGCTCAATATGTTTACCTCATCAGGAGTGTTCTCCATTGCTTGGAAGTTCTGACAGACTGCACCTGCTCCTTCACTAGCCGCAGCCTTTGCTTGCTCCTGCTCCCATTCCTGCTTCTGTTCCAGTCCCAGCCTGTGCCTGCTTCTGTTCCAGCCTTGTACAACCCTCCTCTTCATTCTAGATTCCTGCTCTGATCTCTGGCTCTGGTCCCTACACTAGGTTTGACCGCCACTGCTCCAACCACGAAGGCTAAGCACTGCTGGTTCAACCATCCCCTTCTCAGTTTTAACAGGAGGTGAGCAAGTGGGCCAGGCAGCCAATCAGCAAGGCTTTCCCTCAGGCCGGGCTGAAATTCAAAAGAGGGGACTGGAGCTCCAGCCCAACCTGAAATCCTGTGACTGATGAAAAGAATTGCTGGAGTTGACAACTGTTGCTGCCATCAGGTAGGGCCAGCAGATGTATGAGCAGGTGAGATGGCCAGCACACAGGCTTCTTCCTTCTCTCCCTAGGGCTGCTGGTTTCCCTCTCCACTCTTGCTCTCTGCCTGCCTGCTCTACTTCAAAAAGACAGCCCAAACAGGCAGCGACAGGAAGAAACAAGGAGACGCAGCCACTACCAGTGCAACAGCTTCAGGATGTGTAGACCCCTAGTGGTGAGCCCCAGTACTGCAACCAATATTGATATATTTCACTTCCTTCTACCTTGGACATATAGCAGGGCCTGGAAACACAGATCAGAAACTCAGGGCTGTCCCACCCAAACTGAGACGATGGCCATGTATTGCCACAGAGATTTCAGTCACCAGCATGCCACACACAGTGGCCATCCAGAACTTTACTGTAATAAACTGGGATAGAACTTGAGTCATTATCTCATAGAGCTAGACAAGGGCACTAGGGAGAAATTGCAAAAATGTCTGTGAAAAAAACATTTCTTCTTTCTGATGAAAAGTTGTTTTGACAGAAATGTTCTGGCCAGCTTCTTTCTTCTGCAAAAAGCACAGGCCTCTTCCACTCCAGCTCAAGTAAACACTTCTTTAACTAGGTATTATTATTTATTTCTATTGCAATGGTTCCAATGGGCCACAATCAGGAATCGGAACCCCATTGTGCTAGGTGCTGTACTAACACAACAAAAAGACAGTCCCTGCCCCAAAGTAACCGCACTGCCTCTGTTCTCATGCATCTTCTGGAGGTCAGTTATAGTGTTGAGCTTAGGCTGCTGCTGGCCCTTAAATACAAAGGTTAGTCTACATACTAGTGCTATACATGTAGGGTGAAATTCACCCATGTGAAGATCAGCAGAAAGCCTATGCACCATTTGTCTCTTTGGGGACATAAATGACCCTCTGCACAAAAATGAAGAGCTCAAAACTCATCCAAGTTGTTTTATTTTCTCTTCTTTTTACCTAATATTTGTTGTATGGAATAATTATGTGATATTTTATTGTATATTTCCATGCCCCTTCTTATTATTGCTGCCAATAAGTTTGTAACTATAGCCTTTAAAAGCATTTGCTGCTGAGATGTGAGATGTGTGGTACACTATAATAATGATTTTTAAAATTTATAGGCCCTACAATTTTTATTAGTTTTCCAGCATATTGCAGAATTTAGAAATATTTCATTTTTATATGATTTACAGAGATTGCCAAATTCATCTCTGGGATAATACCATTGACATCATTGTTATTAATTAAATTTGGCCTCAGATTACATAGAGATTTATTCTCCTGCTGTAAAACAAAAACAAGTTTGTTACTATAAAATTGGAGTTGAGAATAAAAACTTCTATGGGCCACATCCTCAGGTGGTATCAATCAGAATAGCTCCATTTACTTCAACAGAGCTAGGCTGATTTGCACCAGCTGAACGTCTGGCCCCCTTACTACAATATTATATTTTATTATTTAAATACTAAAAACTCAGGGAACTCTCTATGATGGTTCCAACTCTAATGTTATCACTGCTGCTGTATCCCTGCCAACCTTCCCTATATAGTACAGAGACACAAATCTTTACTCCTGTTGCCATCTGAATAGTGTGAAATAAAAGAAGCTTTTAAACTGATTCTGTTAGCGTTATGCAGTGGTCTGAAGAAAGTGGAAGCCACCAATACATTTCCACATAAATGAAGCATTTGTTCAACTTGCAGATAAAACTTGATAAAATTTTAGGGGGAGGAGCTAAGGAATGATAGACAGCAGGTAAACTATTATTTATTTTTTTTATATACATATATTTTGGATAGAACATGGTTTTAAGGGGCAGGTGTGCATTGTGGAGCCACACATCTCCAGGAACATTACAGGACAATGCCTCCTAGAGCTCTCCAGCATGCAGGGGGAATACATATGCTGTACAACACCTTTGGAAGGTTCAACACACTCTCCGCTGCATGTTTAGCCAACTCCACAGGCCACTGTGCAGAAGAGCCACACTCAAACACTGGGAAATTTCAGAGCTCAACCTGAACTCTGTGGGTTAGTAATCTGGATATGATTTTTGTAGTATCATTAGCCAGAAAAGGCAATTCCTGCCTATGAAAATTTTTGAATAAAATATTTGTAAATTGGGATGAAAGGATAACAAATTTTCCCAAGAGAAAAGTTGGAAAAAATTCTCTTTTGGAAGAACTGGGATGGATTTTCTTTTTAAAGCTTGCTTCTCAGGTAGCTCCCCAGTTCCTTAAGAGCACCTGCCTCTCTAGGCTACCCAACACCCCAGTAGTCAGCTCCCCAACTCCCCAGGATGCCCAGGATCTGGCTCCATGGCAGTCCACCAGGTGGGAAACTGGCTATCCTGGAGAGCCTGGGAGCCCAGTAGCCCACCAGGAGGGCAACCAGGAAGCCTGGCAGCCCATCCATCCATCAGCTTGCTGGCAGGGAGGTGGGTTGACAGGAAACCAGACAGGCCAGCCAGCCTGCCTCTCTGCTTGGTGTCTGTGAAAAGTTTCAGTGGAACTGACACATTCTCATGGAATGTTTTGGTTCTGTTGAATCAGCATTTTCCAACTAAACATTGTTCCATCAGAAAATTTTTGACTAGCTCTACTTTGTAGTACGGTACCATTTCTAGTTCCTAAGCCGGTGATGGTACCCTCTTTGACAGTCTCAGTGGAAAGGCCAAAGAATGAGTTCAAGTCCATGCCCACTATCGTCCATAACCACAGATGAGTAGAAGTCAGGGAAAGGTGCTGTCCCTGCTGTATGAATAAACAGACATTTTATATATTGCACATGTACTAAAAAGTTGAAGACAAAAGAATTCATGCTAGACACACACAAGCATAACTGACAGCTAATGAGCAATATTTTTTAACAAACTTAGATTCAGGCAACAAATGGATGAGAATGTTTTGTTTGTTATTTTTTTTTTTCAGCTTATGAATCATTTACAAATCTCAACCTCTTTGGACTGGTATGCTTCTAAAATGAACATAAAAAGGCTTAATTCTATGAGTAATTTTATCTTGTGGTAGATTATCATTCACTTTCACTAATGCAATATGAAAATGACATATGGGATTACAACAGTTTGGTGGCAAATTTCTAGTACCATTCAGTGATCCTTAAATTAAAACATGTACAGTAGCTGCTGTAGTTATGATGTGTATTTCCAGGAAACCTGTCAAAACTGCTCACATGAAACACAAGAGAAATGGAGAGCAAACTGCTTCACCAAACCCTTCCAATACTCATACCACTCAGAGAAGTGTAAGATCAAAACCAAGAGCTACATTACTTTTAAAACCTTTTTAAAAATTGGCCTTGAACTAACAACTTGCCATATTTATGAGCTGTGTATGATAATGAATGCCTCAGGCCTGCATTCTGTTATCTGACAAAACTACTATTGGCTATATAGTACAGTGGTAGCCTATTGCAGAATTAGGCCCAAAATACAATGGCACCACGTTGTTTAACTCAAGAACAAACCACGCTGTATTCTGCTTGTGCATTTGCAAATACAATAGGATATGACCAAACAGAAAATTACTTGTGGTTTTCATGTGTATCATTTTTGCCACTTTCACAATTAGAGGACCTATCTTACCATTAAAGTCACTTGCACAGGTCCCATTGACTTTAATGGGAGCAGAAGCAGGAACAAATGTTTTTGATATTCGGATTTTTTGAGGTTTAAACACCTCCTAAAATAAATTTATAGATGTACTAGTTAATGAGAATTTAGAAAGAAAAATCCTAAAATGTGATAGCTTTGTTGCTGATGCCAGGTACTCACATTTAAAAATGTTGGCCATAAGTTTTATAATGCTCTTCCTCATCCACATCATATCAGACAGCATCAAGGGACTGTTACAGAAAGGGGCATAGATCAGGTGCAGAATCAATAAGTGCTGAAAACATCATCCAAAAACTGCAACACAGCACAATATAATGATGCCAAACATATCCTCTGGTATAGTTGGTAAAATAAATTCAGAAGCCAGTTTTATACTGTGCAATGTATTTCACACTAGACCAGGGGTTCACAAACTGGAGGTTGGGACCCCTCAGGGGGTCACATGCTGTCAGCCTCCACCCCAAACCCCGCTTTGCATCCAGCATTTATAATGGTGTTAAATATATAAAAAAGTGGTTTTAATTTATAAGGGGGGTCGCACTCAGAGGCTTGCTATTTGAAAGAGGTCACCAGTACAAAAGTTTGAGAACCACTGCACTAGACAATATGATTTTTATCTATGCAGATAGATAGATAGATAGATGTTGATTTACAGAAGGCAGAAATGCTACCTTAAAGAGCTGACTTTTTCTTCTGTAGGACTATGCACCCATTGGGCATAATTTTTTATCCTGCAGGCTTTCCACATGCAAGACTCCCATTGACTTCAGTGAGAATGAACTGACTGCAGAATCTAATTAAGCCTCCTGAGGTTTGGGGGGAAAACCTCATATGATGCCTGAAAATTTATGTGACTTCTAGGGATTTGCAAGATAGGTTGCCTAATTCACTGCCAATTATACTGCCATTATTTTGAATTTATAAATATAAAGAGAAGAATAAGATCATCATAGGTACAGATTAGGAAGTAACAGTATGGTTACTGTGTACATATCCAAAATTCATTTCAGGGTGGCATTTATTAAGTAGAATTCTATATATGACATTAACAGGTGAAAAATGGTAGCTAATGAAATCTGCACTATGGACCTGATCCAAAGACCACTGAAGTCATGGAAAAATTCCCGCTGACTTCAATGAACTTTGGAACTCAGTTAAAAACTCCCTCAAATCTGCATTCCATCACTTCAACTCCTATTCAGGAAATCACTTTACAACATTGTCACAACTCTGGTAAAGCTTCCCCTGCTGGACGCTCACAGAGCCGCTGTGGTTGGGTCTCAATGCGCTGGACCCATATGCTTTACACTTCCCCTGGGTTTCCGCAGACTCCAGTCACTGTCTCTGACTCCAGCCTCTGTAGCACACTTCCTGGGCAGAAATTCTGTGTTTCTGTCTGCTACCCCTTCACAGAAATAGGACCTCATGGTCTGGCTACCTTAGGCCACCAGGACCAGTGCTGACCCCCTCCCACCCCCCCCACCCCGCCCAACATACCCCAATAGTTTAAGCACACCCTTTCTCAGAGCACCAACCTTGTGAGCACTCTTGTTTACAGTCTCCTTCTCCAGGGTCACCTGATAATGGAAGCACAAAACACAGATGCTTTATAAAAAGGATTTTAAAACAATTACTCGTTACTTTAGACAGCTTAAGAAATATACATATCTAGACAAAACAACAAAATACCTGTACGCCTTTCCCAGCCTCAGTTTCCTCACCACTCTTCAGTGTTCTTTGGGCTTAGGTCAGAGTCTTTTAAGAAGTCCAGGATCTTTCCTCTTCCCCTTCCCTCTTGCACATGGCTTCTCCTCAAAAGCAGGGGATGTCTTCTCACTCCTGCAAGCAACTTTTGGCTTCTGCTTCAGATCTCTTCTCCCTCCCTCCTCTAAAATAGCCAGTGGGAGACCCTTTTTTTAATCTCCATTCTTGTCAGGTGACCTCCTGATCAGCTTAATCAGGGGATCAAAATCCCCCCTGAGGTGATCTGTTGCTTAGTTACCAGCCTACTAGGCGGACTGGTTTTCTTGGTCTGGCCACCATCTTTGTCAAAGTATGCTTGTATTTGAATAGAAAACTAGCAAGGTTTAACAATCCACCATTATCACCACCCCTTGGAATTTCAGTCCAACATGGAAAGAAAAAGATAACAGAGAAGGCAGACAAGCCGCACCTCCAAAATGGAATCTGCAGACTGACATAGATACATATGAAGAGTCTCCAATATCAAATTAAGTTCATAAACTGTAAATAGACAGATCTCCCCAAATCATCACATCTGTGCTTAAAGTTAAGCACATCCTTACAGAATTTCCTCAATAGTGATACTTTCTTGACTCAGGACTTTCAGACAAAAGTATTTTCAGTGGGACTTAAGCATGTATTTAAAATTAAGCACATGCCAAAGTGCTCTGCTGAACTGGGATGAGATTACTCCTGTGCTTAAATTTAAACTTGTGCTTAACTGAATCAGGGCCTTAACCATTGTTCCAGCTCCTTGTATTCTGATTTTCAGAAGAGACATAAAACCAAGTTCTGACCACCCTTCCATTACTCATTCAGTCCAGGCCTGCCTATAATACAGTTTATAAAGTACTTTGGAATCCTTAGAGATGAGAGAGCTATATAAACAGAAGATACTGGATTGCATTTCTCTGCCTCCCTCCACCCTAAATAAATTCGGAGTACACTGTTTTAACCTTGTGCTAGTAATTATTATTATTATTATTATTATTATTACTATAAGCTGCAGCTGGCTAATATGAGCATCAGTCAAGAAGCATGTTTTCTTCTTGAACGAAACTCAAGAATGAGAAAAACTCTGAACATTACATTGCCATCAGGAATAAATATGCATTTTGCAGTTGCTTACCAGAGAAAATGCTGGTACATTGAAACCATATTATTGTACAGGGACAGGAGTACCAGAGGATCACAGAATTCTACAAATACAGCTGCAGATCCATGACGTAAGACCAAGCAGATCCTTGCCCACAAAGATGAGGTAAGTAAGGGATGAAGTACAATAGCCCACAGAACACAAATGTATAATGCAGCTGTAACTGTCTTGCTGTACTGCAGAAGTGGGCCAGCTAAGCCTCTGAGGCCTAAAAACTAATAACAATAAACATATCATACATATGGCTTTTATACAACTTGGATTTTATTTGTGTTGAAAACCTATTCCTTTGACAGTTTATAGTACTGACTCTTTTTCTTTTATTTGAATGCATTTTCTTTACTGATATTATTATGGTGTTCTCCTGAGCTGCCAATCTGCTCCATTACCAGATGGTTAGGAACCATGGGTGAAATCTTAACCCCACTGTAGTCAACAGGAATTTTGCCATTGGATTCCATCAGGCCAGGATTTCACCCATGTGAATATCATGGTAAGTGCTAAATAATACTCATTTCATCTCATTAAATAGTGAAAGCTGACACAGGTTTCCAATGTACGTCAACAGAACTGTCTCAATCCACAGATATTTCCTTTCTATAGGGATAAATGCAGTCAACAGGATGTTTAACATAAAGTGTGAAAAAGGTGTTGCAACACAGAGTGAAACAAGGAGGCCAAGATTGTAAATTCCTTCCATCTACATGGTAATCTGTGTATATTAAAGGCCAATATTGAGCAAGCAATGAAAGCAGAAACATATAACCACATCACATCATTCACTTGCCAGAAACATTCATACTAATTTCCACCATCAAACGTATGGTATGATTACTTAAAGGTTTTATTTTAAAACCAGTCTTACTTATAAAAACAAAATTTCCAAGATGGTATAACTTCACATCTTCATATTTTGTAATGAGTATCTATTTCAAACTGGCAACATTCTGTACTGTTGTACAAGCCTCTTTCAAGGCTATTAACACAAAATCAACTCTTTCCCAGTTTTTATGATAAAAATTGAAAGTGAACCTTGTAGTCATTCTGGACCAGCAAAACAGAGCAGACAAAGCAAGTACTGTAGTCTGATATCTTTTATTAGACCAACTTAGAGTTAAAAAATATGCAAGCCTCCTTACCACACAGAAATGTGTGTATGTAGACCTCTAAGTTGGATCCATAAAATGTATCAAACTACTTGCTTTGTCACTATTTATATATTTTTTTAAAAAGATTTCAGAATAAACCACTCATTGATGTAAAATGTTTTAGAAAAACAAAACTGAAGCACTAACATGAGTTAGCATGTGACCCGGCTATATATAAGAGGATTTAATAAATAAAACTTAGCAGTGTACAAATAAAGTTTTGCTTCTGCTTTCTAATTTGATATGTTTCCTTTATAAAAACATCTCATGATAACTAACAATATTGGGGACCACAATAATTTCTGATTGCTCCAACTACTTCATAATAAGAATAACAATAATACTTTTCACTGATATAGCAGAGTTTTTCATCTAAGGATCTCAAAGTCCTTTATAAAGATGGGTAAATAATAATTAGCATTTTATATTGTTTTATATGTTCAAAGCACTGAACCAACATTAACTAATTAATCAGGCTTCACAACACCCCTGGAAATTGGTGAGTAAATACTATTATTCCCATTTTACAGATGTTGAAACTGAAAGGTTACAAGTCTGTGGCAGAACCAGGATTAGCATTCCTGATTCCCAGTGTTGTGCTCACTCCTCAAGACTACACTGCTTTATAGGATTTTTTTAAATCTATTTCTGTGACAGGTAAAATACCCATTTATAAAGCCACATTTTTAAAAAGTAGGTGACCACCTGAATATGCTAAAAACATGTATTTTACTGCATGTCTAAACTATTGCTGCAACTGCCACTGTACTTACAAATGGGGCGATTAATTAGTCATTTGCATGTGTAATCTCTGAATTTGCACATGCAGTCATAGCAATTGCACATGCAAATGTGAGTGCAAAATTGCATACAAATTTTATGTGCACTAATCTTATGTGTTGCTTTTTTATCACCTATAAAGTCTATGAGACATAAGCATCAAAGAAAATTGCTGAAGGAGAAAGAATACAACAGTTTCATTTGTTTTGCGCCATGTGAGTAAAGGTCACTTTCATCTTCTTTAATTACTTTTCTGCAGAATTATGTCAGAAGTACACTTAAAAACATGGTTTTACACTTTGACCTTTACAAAATAGATTGGGGGGGGAAAAATCACTGTGACAGAAACTGCAGCAGCATAATATTGTTGAGACAACAGTTATGTTCTTGGTACATTTTGCAGCTATTTATACTGAATGAATTCAATTTTTTGTCATTGTTTCAACAGCCCTGTTTGCAATAACCAAAACTACTTTGAAATATATATTTAATTTCTTCTTTGAGGTGGCCTCAGCATATTCCCACTTGTAGAATGAGGCCCTCTTGTGCCCCTGAGCTTTGGAACCTACTAGAAAGCCGTGCCTGTTGGGAAAACATGAGTGCCCTCCTCATGGTATGAAACTTTTAGAACCAAGGTTATAAGAAGCTGTGTGAACTCCAACTGCCTATGTTCCTTCCATTCTGCGGTAAGATGCAGGTGGAGAGACCTTCCCTTCAAGCCAAGGAATTTGGGAGAGGGTGAATTTACAAGACTTTCCTAATTCATTAATACTAGTTTTTAAAGCTTTTATTTAGTTTTAGATTCCCAGACCAACTCCAGCTCAATTCCAGGACATCATGTCCGATCTGGACCCCAAAGGTTTGAAAAAATGTCTGGTGTAAATGGTGTATCTCATACTCTCCATCTTCCCAGACTTGTGTGCACATACCTGTTGTCTAATGTGCCTTGGAAAAGTCCTTCCCCTCAACTGTTGTTTGGCTTGCTGTGTTTTTACATATCAAGCCTGAAAGGACAGGCAGGCCTGGATCCAGGCTTTCCTGATGTTAGAGACATTATGAGCTAGATCACTGGTCCAATTCAGGTCAGGGCACAATTCCCTTGCCAAATTCAGCCTTTAAGCCCCCTCCAACTGGAAAGAAGAAGCCTTCATTTTCAGGTCTGGTACCATCATCCAGAACCAAATCAATGGAACACTCTGTTTCTGGTCCCATGGCTGCTCTGGTGTGAGAAAAACTAACTTTGTTGTCTGGGTCTTGTTGGTGCGAAGGTACACTCAATGTCAAGCAGTTTCTCAGCAGGGACCTACTGATGCTACCAGTGCATCTCTCTCAGTACTAGCAATTATGTCAGCACCAGGAAGACCTCTGTCTAAACCTCACCCTGTTGGTGTCAAGCTCTTCTCAGATTCAAGGTCACACTTGGGCAGAGCATTCCAATTGTGGAGACCTCTGGTCCACTTTCCATAAGGATTAGTGGAGCTCAAAAGGAGTTCTTCATGCAGCTGACACAGCTAAGGTGGTATTGATGGCTTGCCTCCACAATGTTTCCATCACAGAAATCTGCAGGGCTGGTACCTGGAATTCTGTTTGCACCTTTACTCAGCACCACTTTCTTGATTTGGCATCCAGATCTGATGTATGATTATGAAGACAGTTCTACAGTAGTTGTATAATTAAAATGCCTCAGTCTATTCTTCTAGGGTTTGTACTGCTTAGTAGACTCCCACAAGTGGAAAAACATAGAGGCCACCTCAGAGAAGAAACTAATATACGGAAATGGTGACAGATATTTGTTGGCAGATCATGACAATAAAAGATGGGTAACTGGTCTAAAGAAGTACTTCTGTGCTGTACTCTATCAAACATTGCAACGAACAGTTCCATTATGGGCTCAGACTTGCTCCTACTGAAGTCACTTGCAACACTTCCACCCATCTGTAGTAATATGACTTCTCAAAATGCCATTCTTTGTGATTTTTTAAGTTGTTGCAATGTCCAAAATGTAAGAAAGCAAACCTGACATTTGGAGAGCAGCAAGTGAGTTATACAGACTTATATGGCTTTTCTTCTGCTCTCTTGGAGCCTGGAAAATCCCCGTTTTCATTCCACCATTTCTCAGATCTCAAGTTGAACTTTTTTTCCTTGTGGCTGAGGAAAGCAATGTGGGACTGGCTTCGGAGCTCATCAGCACCATTCTTAAGAATGACACTTCTTTCCTGATCTCAGAAGCTAAACATTCTATTTCCACACTGCACTCATCCCCTGCCAGCCCAGAGACTGAACTCAGCTCTCTAGCATGGCAATGCACAGCACTAACCCTGAATAGACTGGGATGGCTGAAATCCTGTTATTTAGTAATAGGATGGTCTTGTACACCACTTTGATTGCAAGTGCATTTAAGTATGAGGTATTGTTTGATGGTACCTTTTCAAATAAATATACATTTACATTTGCAATCAGAGGTCTTTTGGATAAGATCTTCAAAATGAAGGTCCGATCTGCTTTGCCTGAACATTGAATATTCCACGGTGCTTTGTGTAAGAGTAAGAGTTTGATCTGGTGACTTGATCAAACTTCACAACCACACACTTCGGAGTAATGTGCTGGGCACTGTCCACTGACCTCCACAACAGAGGTGGCTGCGTTCTGTGGTGCATTACATTTGTAAGGCAAGATCCTGCTCATGCTGCTCTCATTGAGCGCAGAATTAAGCACTATTCTGTAAAGCCCTTTGGGACACTTGGAGATGAACTGCTCTATAAATTATTATTGTTTAACCAGAAGAACCAGGCCAGAACTCGCACTAGTATTTTCTCATGACACAGGTGGCCGGACGCTGAAATGTCATGGGTGAGTTGCAAGACCACACATCAGTGACATCAGGGTACCACGAGCTGCGCTCAAGTGTCATATGTCCAAGGATCACGGTCGATCCAGTAAAGGTGGTCACCGGTCAATTCGAAGTGGGCATATATTGTTGTCCGATGGGGCTCAGTCATGGTCCAATTGATGCAAGTCAGTGGTTCAGAGGCCCAACTGAGCATGGGATCCTCCCTTTGGTCCAGGCTGAAGTATGCCCCCAAACTCGGCCTCTTCCCAAATGGGTTCCCTAGGGTGACCTCTTCATCTGAGGGGGTCGCAGTCAGAATCTCTGGTTGCTTGGCCATTTGGGTTAGGGTTCTTGGGTGCCTCATCTGCTTCCTCAAACAGGTCTCCCTCAAAAGCTACTTCAGGGTGTTGGGACCCCCAGGTTCACAGCACGCAGGACCTCTGTGAATCCCCTCCAGTCATGACCTAAAATGACAGGATAAGCTAGCCTCGGTCCCAGGCCTACCATCATGGCCTGCATCTCCCCCTTCACCATCACGGTGACCCGAGCCTTGGGGTATGGCTTCACATCCCTACCCCAGAGAGTAAAGTGTGAGTAATTTGTCAGTACATTAGCACTGCTGGATACAAATATACATACTGACAAGCAATCAGTTATGGAACATTTGTGGTCCAACCCTACTTGCAGATATTCACATGCTTGTCATCAAAAATTGGACCAACCTATACGCTTGAGAGGCTGGCAGTAGCCTCTGTGCCAGACCATTGTTCTTCCAAGATATTGCTGTCATCTAAGTAATGAATCGAGCCAGATACTCAGGTTGATCTCCAAAGTGGGGAGGGATGTAACTAAAAGTGAGGGGCTGTAGCCAAACAGGTACTAACCTGAGCCACACAATGGAGTTTTACTGGTCCAGAGAATCTGTCCCCATGTATTCATTCTCTCCTTTAGACCAACCTTCCTGTGATTTCCACATTGAAAGGCAACACCCAGATGCCCTTGATCCATGGAAAGACAAACTTCCACTATCTCCCCCCACATCTGATCTTGCACCCTCTATAGAGACTGCCCAAATACATTCTTTATTTCCTCTACCATCATGAAACTCAGCCTCATTTTAAGTAAACTAATGTAACTGTAAAATAAATAGTTTATGATGTGAATAATATTATTTTCATTCTATGTTCCATTTCCAACCTTCAAAGTATGAAAACTGTACTTGTATTTTAATTTATTTTATAGAAAGACTATTTTTTGAGATGGTGGAAAGTCCCTGATCTGTCATGATATATATATAGCTCTGCTGTAAGCACAACCACAGATATGGAAAGTCTACTTACAGCCAGCTCAGCAATGAATACAGATTCATGAAACTCAGAAGGAAGGGTATGGTAAAAATTCTGCTTCCTAGGTTCCATGAAGAGAGCAACTGAAATATTCATGTTACATGGGCTTTGCTTTTTGTTTTCCTTCAGAAAGAATGATTTTAGATATTGGTGTGATTTGTTTAGATAAATTATTTTAAGGATTAATGGATGGTTCAAGTAATTAGTACAGAGATATAGGACTTCATCTTCCTCCCACTGAAATAAATGGCAAAATTAATTGACTTCAGTGATACAGGATTGGGCCAAAAGACCCACTACTACACCTCTAATGTCATTGGTTCAAATCCAGACAAGGTCCATAATATCCAGAACAGAGCAAATGGTGGGGGGAATATTTCTGTAAATTCTGAATCAATTTTCAATTAGACTATGTCCACACCCCTTTCCACAAACACTCATGTGAAACATTTTTTGTTCACACAAATGTTTAGGAATTACTATTTTTGACCAAAATTGGTTTTCACATGCAAACATGGGTATTCGTGAACAAATGTCGATATTTGCTACTCATGACAGAACTGCTTATCCCCTGTTTATAAAGTTTCAGTCATCTTATCAAGGAGCAGAAACAATACCATGTGACGGAGGTGACCAGCCATACACCACAAGTAACCAATAGCAGATATAGCGGAAATGAACAAACATCAGGCTGAGATACACTTGCATAAATTATTTCTTGAACAATTATGAATAAATAAATTAACAAAAATCACATATTGTTCACAGATAATTCATTAACAGAAAAAGAACTATATTCATTGGATAAATTGTTCACTGTGAATAGTGCCCATCCATAGTTTTATCAGTCTATCTTTTGGTTTTCTATAGCACCTATCACCATAATATCTGAGTAGTGATCAGAACTCATTACTATCTGAGGGCTGTTTGATGGCCAACATCAAATGAGCTGTTAGCCTCAAACACTGTCCTGGTAAACTAGATGTTCTCATCACACACACAGCAATTGGCACCACAGTTGACTGTCCCAGCAGAAAGCACAAGACTGAATGAGCAAAAGATTAAATTACCTGTACATAGTTTTTCCAGGTCAGGGCCAATGAACAGGGATAATGTCGAAAAGCCTGCCATACTGCAATATGGTTAAAGAGAAAACCTGAGTTTCCAGTGCAGTCAACTCATCAACTTTCACCAGTGCTATGAAAAGATAAATGATGTTATTTTTAGGCACAATGCACCAATCATAAAAATAAATATTACATCATAAACATGCAGACATATCCAACCTTCAAAAACATATGTGACACAACATAATGTTACCCAGGTAAAAAATGGACAAGGAATTAGAGCTTTAATAAAAGAACCCAGGAAAACACAAAGAGATGGGTAAGGCCAGGTACAATTCAGTTCAAATTAAATGAATAGTTTCGGCTGAGTAAAAATGAGGACTTTTTTTTTACAAAAGTCGAAATGACGTTCAAAACATTTTGTTCAACCCAAAAGAAATTTTTTCAGTTTTTTGTTTCAGTAAATGAAAAAAAAAAACTGTTCAGAACTAACCAAATTTAAAAAAAAAAATCATTTCAGCCACCAAACCACAAAGTCAATTTGCTCAGCTCTAGTTAGAAACCCTGATCTGGGAAACAGTTTTTGTTACATTTCTGATGTTTTAACTATTGCTTTGTGACTAAGGTATAAAGCTGTCTCTGTAAAAACAGACCTGTCTGTCTACTGTTCAGAGATACTGAAGTAATAACTGATCCATTATAACATGGAAAAAGAAAGCCTAAAGTGGTTAGTGAAGCAGCCGCAATAGCAGCAGCTCTAGCAGCTGTAACTGCTTCAGCAGTAGCAATTTTTGCAGCATGACCACGAACATCATCAAGAAGCCAAGCAGAGATTCTTGTTGCAGGTAATGGAATGGATAATGCCACATCTCCTCCCACATCTATGGAAGGAGGATTCCTAAATAAAATGACAACTAAGGATGACATAGAGTGTGTATATAGAGATCTCTGATTGCACGTTGGTGGTCCCATGACCATTGGGTACTCAGGCTGGCCCTATGCCTGACTAGGAAGCCTCAAGCAGTATGATGATGTATACCTCTGAAAGTTATTATGAATTACACAAATCACCCATTTGGAATGGACCAGGGCTTAAGAAGGAAGAAAATCACAAGTAATTCTGAACAGAAAAGTTTTCCACAGCTCTCACCCTTGATCACTGATTCTGGGATCTCTTCAACTGTTGGCTAAAGCTAGAAACATGTTACCGTGAGGAAATAGTGTAGTTAGTTGTCCTGGAACAATTCTATATAGTGCTGCTGGCAGGACCCAAGGAGTGGATTTGCCACCATCAGGCAAATACTTCAAATGTGATGATATGCTTAGAGGAGAAATTAGTGGGGGCCAGTCTGGACTGCAGGACTGTGTGGTTCAGCTGGGAATAAACTAAGGTTAAGACTTATGCCCCCAGAGCATGTCCTGATGGTGAGCAAAGGGATAACAACTAAATATGGGACTAGTATCACTCCAGGGGCTGATGAGCAGATGCTGGATGCGGGGTCCCCCAACCCGGGTCTGAGTGGGGGCGAAGAACTGCCTCCATTAGCAGAACCTTCAGCCACTGTTCCCTTTCTTTAATAGTTCTGGGCTGGAACTCGCAACAGATCCTACACTGGTCCTTTTGGCGACCTTCCCCTAGGCACCTTAGACAAGAAGCATGGGGGTCACTCTTTGGCATGTGCTTAGCACAGACCTCACAGGTTTTGAAACCCGGGGACCGTGAAATACCCCAGTTCCCGGGAGTTGGAAGTGGGGGAACCCCCAACTAACTCTAACTAACTACTATACACTAACTACAGAGAACTATATACAAAAAACAGAGATAAAGGCACTTGCTAAGCAAGGGCTATGGGATGTTTCAGCTAAGCATCACTGGTGGTAAGAAGGAACTGAGGAGGTGGTAGGTTGACCCAACGGAGGCTGCTATGGGAAAAATCTGAGGAAAAATCTGAGGAACTGAGTAGGTGGTGGGTGACCAATGGAGGCTGCTATGGGAAAAATCTTCCAGCTACTGTGCACGTGTGCGTGCACACTCCTGATTGGAATGGACATGAACAAGCACTCGAAGAAGAAACAGTAGCTCCAGGAACAGGAAACAAGACCACCTGGAAGAAGTCTGGCCTCTAAACTCATAACTTGGGTCTAGGTGAGAAATCCTGAGTTGGGAACATTTTTGTTGCATTTCTGATGTTGTGTGGACTGTTGCTCTGTGGCTGGGATACAAAGTTCTTCCTGAGAAAAGGAATATGACTGACTGACCCTACATTGGTTGTGCTAAATAGCTCCACCAACCTACCATACCAAATCCTGCAAACTACTGAGTGACATTTGCTTCCAAATTACTTCAGCAGGAATTCTGAGTGCACTCAACTGTCCCTGAAGACAGTTAGGGGCACCCACCAGAACGCACTCAGTACTACAACTGGGTGAATAATGGATTTTTCAGATAGCTGGCAATTACCAAAAAAAAAATTGGTGGGGGGAAGGTTAATTTTGTGTTGACACAAAAACTGTGAATTTTCTAAGTTTTCAGCAAATCAAAAAGTTTTTAAAAAATCATTTCAGGTCAAAGAAAATGTTTTAATTTTGAGTGTTTCTTAATATTTGAAGAACACTTCAAAGCTAAGTCATTAAAAACCAAAAAAATCAAAATGTTCCATTTAAAAATGCTGAAATGAAATATTTTTACTTTTTCAGAATATTTCTTGAGGGAGGGGGCTGGTTTTGACACAAACAATTTAGCGAGACAGACACAAATTTGCAAACCATTTTGGTGTCATCAAATCTGCATTTTTTTCTGAAAAAAGTTTCAGTTGAAAAATTTCACCCAGCTCTAGTCAGCAGCTTGAAAGATTGGGCCCTTTATTACCAGTTCGCCTTGAGTGATCTAACTTCAGTGGAAAATGACAGTGCACAAAAAATCTCTCTGAAGACACTTGGCACCTTGCAGGCTGAAATTAATCCTAAAGGCACTGGAGATAGCTGAACCCTTCAGAAGGCCCTGGAATTGTAAGCTTTAACTGAGAATGAAGGTCAGTTAATTATACTGCAGAAAAGCTATACACACATACACACACATAGGTATGCACATGCTGGTGAGAAACTCAGCAGTTATATTATAGTCTGCCATAGAAACAAGGTATCTTAGTCTTCAGAGATGAAAACCTCTTATTCGTCCTTCGAGTCCAACTCTCTGTCAGTACAGAACTGTTCCATACAGCACTTTTAAGTAATAATATTTAGCTGTTATTTGGCTACATTTTCTAGAGTGTTGGTAAACCTGATTTTAAAAGACCCAAGTAATGAGGTGTCCATCACTTTTCTAGGGAGACTATGTCACAGACTAAGACATTTGTGTAAAGAAGTTTTTCCTAATATTCAGTCTAACCTGTCTTTTTATTACTTCCATTTCTTTACTCCTAGTTCCATGTCTATGTACCACATCAAATAATTCCTCTTTCCCCCTTGGTGTTTATACCTTACAAATATCTGTAGACTATTTTCAGGTTCATTGCCTCTTCAAAGACACAAACTCTTCATCTTCATTTACCCAACCTATATAGATTCCCTTAAAGTTTCTTCATAAATCAATCCCTTCAACCCACTCATCATTTTGGTTGCTCTTCTCTGAACTCCTGCAAGATCATCAATTAATGTATGGTAACATGCCATTTCTGTGCCAGAGAACAGATACAAATTAGTCTTTTAATCAAATGTGAAAATATTAACTCTGATATACACAGAGAAACACAGTGGGCTTTTTTCACTGCTGAGTTGCATCCCAGGTGATCCTATTGAGCCAAGTCCATTCCTAGTGTAACTCTGCTAAACTCAATACAATTTCACCATGGATTAATTTTGTCCATGGGATTGTATGGGGTGTATGTCATTGCTGAATTTGATCCATTTAATTCATATGGCTGCGGCTAAATGAAATTCAGTGTCTCTAATAAAAATGTGCTAATGGAAAGAAAACATTTTTCTGAATTAGTGATAATTTCTGAGTAAGCTTTACTTTTGGTTTAAATTGATTAATATTGATATGCTTTATAAGTCCAATTATCAAATTAAACACAAAATTATAAGAGATTGAACTGCACTGTCTGAACCATTGTCACATAATTGCACTCTAGTGGCCTGATTTTCATAGGTTCTGAGTAGAGCTGAGCAGTTTGCAAAATTTGCGTGGAGGCTGAAACCACTCAGCTCACCAGACGGTGATCTGACTCAGATCAGCACACAAGTCTATAAAGTTAAAAACCACACATCAGGTTAAATATTCAAAAACTTTTAAGATATGCTTTGTTTTTCTCATGTCCTTCAATTTCTAGATTATAGAGGCCAAGGTATCACATGCAACAAATAGAATTGTGGTGGCTATGCCATGGCAAAATTAGGCCAATGGTATCTGTACAACAGGTTTTCATTGAACTGTAAAGGAAATTGCTCATGTAAGGTACTAGTGAAAGGGTTTCACCCCTGCAGACTTGTATTCTGATCTGGCTCAGCTCACAACCTGGTGAGATGAGTAGTTTCAACCGCCATATAATGCCAACTGCTGAAGAGGGTTCCAAGACTCAAAAATAGTCTTTAGCAAAGAGATTATGGGAGTGGTGGTTTGACATTTTTATAGCAGAGGGATGGGTTAAACAAATGACCAGGGAGGAAACCACACAGTTTATCCAGAGCAGTTGAAGAATAATCAAATTGCTTGATGCTATCATTTTATCTCCAGGTTCTTTAAAACACTCAACATTTCACATCATGCTTCACCCAAAAATTGATTATCTGTTCAAATAAAAATATCTCTGTGGTATATAAACAACCTTTATCTTAAATACAGCAGCATAATGGTATTATAATATTATATAGTATTATATCTTAGATATGAGAGATAAAGAGCTACTATTTCTAATTAATGAGCCACAGGGGGATGTTTGTAAATTTCAATGTCGTGTTGATCCTAAAGGGAAAACAAACTTCACTCTAGAGTTTACTTCTAGCAGAGAATCTTTCCTGGAGGCTTTCTACACTCTTTCCAGTCAGCTTTATTACATGTAAAGAGCTTTCTGTTGCTACATGAAAACTATTTTTCAGTCTGGATTTCTGAAAACAGGGTAGGGAAGGAGCTGATGATCATGTTTATTTGCATTTACACAACTCCATCAGAGACAATAAGGCAGCCAAAATAACCAAGAGTTAGATCTAGTCCATTTGGGCAATACCTGGAACAACCAAAAAGTTAGACCTAATCCATGGAACAGTGCTTTTAAAATAAATCACCCAAATCTTTGAAGTATATATATTCCTGACACAGGGAGAATGCGTTGTTTGGAGTGATATACTATGGGACAGAGAACTTTTACCCATAAATCTTTGGAGCATAAAGCAGAGGGACTAATGGTAAGGCCTGTTTCTTTCTATTCATTCCTGTGTCAGAAAATTAAACCAATCATCATAATGTTTAAAAGGAAAGGAGAGAGCTTTCTTGTTAGCATTCAGAATGGTTCTTCCTCCTTTTACATCAGTTGCTAAGTGAATATCATATATTATTTTCATTTCCCCCCTTCCCGATTCTGCTTGGTGACATCTGTAAGTCCAGACATCCACAGACTTCACTGAAAGTCCTCAGAATTAAGGGTCTGATCCAAAACCCTTTGAAGTCAGTAGAAAAACTACCTCTGACCACTGTGCACTTTGAATCAAGCCCTTACCTTGGTGTCATTGAGAACAGAATCTGAGTTTTAGATTGTAGGAACCTCTCCAGATCTTGGTGCTCTGTAGTGTTTCCTGGTTGTTGTGAAAGGCCCAAACGCTCATAAAGTACAGGAAGTGACATGCCTTGATTTTTACATCAGTTTATTGGCCGCATACAGGCGTCTAGAGTAGACCGAGGGAACATTGTTAAGGCACCGACATCCCAACATTCACACACTATCATCAGATCCCCCTTTCTGCCACAAGTTGAAGGACGCTCTAAGAGCAGTACTTTTCTTAAAATGTTCATTGTATTATTGAATAGATCCCAGATGCAAGGCTGCGAGAAAATAAGTGCTTGCATATGCCTTCTGCATATCCCAGTTACCGGGCGGGCGTGTAATAAGCGCTCCTAAGGACTGAGAGAAATAAGGAGTTTAGACCTTCTGAACACAGTGGTTCTCTCCAGCTGTCACTTCAAAACTATTCTCTCTTGCTCTTGTCTTCCTCACAGCTGCTCGGATCGCTTCAGATTTCCAGACGCAGAAGTGTGTCAAACGCGGGTGTCTCCTGTGTGGCTTTTCTGTGATAGGTTGTCAGCACTTCTGAGGCTGCTTCTCACAAACGCTTGCCCACCTTTCAGATCTTACTGATTGCCTCAATGCAGTATATCCACAAAACACAACTCTTCTTTTTGTCTTCCGCAGTCAGGTCGGTTTTTTCAAATGCATACTGAGGATTTTCTGTAGCAAAGAATCCATTCCTACGCTTTCCATGTTAGTCAAACAAACCTAGATATAAATAATAGATATAAATATAGTGACATATTTCAGCAACTTTTAATTGCAATGTAGCTGCAACCCGAAGGGTTAATTAAGTAATCCTGCTGCTGAAAAGCGCACGGCCAATGTGACACTTACATTAGAAATCAGATGCCCTTTCAATCAAAAATTTAAATAAATAAGTAAATAAAATAAAGTACAAAATTGCTGGGTCTGCTGAATTTTATCCCCAAATTATTTTTCATCATTTTTCAATCCAGCTATATTATTTATAGTTTTATAATTCATGGGGAAATTCCAGATTACCTCCCCACCCCTCAAAAAAGTTAAATATTAGCGCAAATAGTGTTCTAGGTGTAACGTCTGATCAAATGGCTAAACACCAAATTATTTTTCTATTTTCTTCATACTTTTCGTACCAAGGCAGGAGATAAAAGACCTTCTTTACAGGGTGTATTATTGTAAACACTGACCACCAGCAGCTGCAGATGTTAAATGTAAGAATCACCAAAATATCAACATTTTAACTGCAACATTCTGAAGAGAAGGAAAAAAGGAAAGGAAGGTCTCAAAGCAGCCGCTGCCTGCTGCACGTCCACTGGTTTCACTGGTTAGGGTGTCTGCGGGATAGAGATAAGCCGTGGGTGCAACAACTAAGCTAACATTAATTATTTAGAGAGAAGTATTTGTCACTTTGCAAAAGTGATAATGCTATCTGTTGGGCTGGGCTGTTCGAAGAACAGGGCTAGCAATGTAAATGTTGCCAGACTTTCAGTTATGGTCATTCTTCACTTCATATGACATAACAATTAAGATATAGGCAGAGCAGTATTCAGTGCAAAATATGAGTTTCGGATAAGCGCTTCATTTTTAGAACTCCTCTAACGTATTCCTCATTAAAACAAAAAACTAAATAACCAAAAACCTACGTAATGGGCCCCGAAAACGTGATAGGACAAATACATCCTATGACTTTCTATCTCAGCTGGGTATCCCTGGCAAGAATTGAAGAAATATACTTTGTATGCACTGCAAACCAGTTTTCTGTGTATAAACAAAGCTACCTACAGACGATTAAGATAAACTCATTTGCACCGTCGATATTAATTCATACTTTAAGGGAAAGAGATATTTAAATGACAGCTCTCTGGCTCTCGATGAATGATCTATCAAAAATGAAAGTTTGAAATGTCAAAAACACACATTTCGGTTTTAGTGTTGCAAGAGGAAAAACTAGCTCAATTATTTCAATTAGCTACTAGATCTGGAAAGTTTCACTTATTTGTCAGCAATTTACAAGTTAATTTCCGGGTTGGTGTCATCATAATTTCTGTCTTTTTGAATGTCCAATGACTCAAAAAGATAATTATATTCTCCACATGTGAAGTTATAGCATTTTTGATAATAATTGCCCATTTTCTGGAAGCCAAAACCTAAATAGGAAACAGCTTTGAATACACTATTTGCCCAGAGTTCTTGAGTCTGTGTCATTTGCTGAAGAATTTTTAAAATACTTCATTTTTATTATACCGTCTTGCTGGAGTTACACTGTTTACGTCACTAGGGAGTCAAATAGTCAAGTATTTGATATCCTGTTTATACAGAGTCATCACACCGACAAGAGTGTCGGTGTCTCTACATCTATTTCAAAATTGCTATTTATTCTTTAAAACAAAGGTAGAGACGCTTTTTTATAACAATGATGCCCTTTTTCTGATCCTTTGAACTTTTTTAAAAATTATAGTGTTCGACTTCTGTTAAAATGTGAGGTAATTCTGTACCTTATATTAAATGTTGAGTAACTGTTTATGTTCCAGGGGAAAATAAGAGTACAGGAAGACAACCAGTATTCTGAACATTTGAAATATTTACCATATGGAGCCATAACGTGTATGCCCCGTGCACCCCGAGATCCATTGGAAGAATGTGGCTTTGAGCCTGTAAATCCTAATCAGAGACTCAGTTAGTGACTCTCTTTTATTTAGTGAGATAACTGGCATAAACCAAAATGAACATCTAATCCGTTATACAATGCAAAGGGCACTGGAAACTGCAGTAATTCTGCAAAGTGGTACTTGTGCTGACCTTTGCATTGATAAACAATTAAATTTTTTAGCAGTTAACAAAGAGAATCTTAATATAATTATGCCACTATAGAAACGTAACATAAACCTACCTGTAAAAATGAGTCAGCATAAAGACCCATGTGAATTCTACGTGCAAATCTAAGCAGGATTTAATATGATAGGAACAGGAAACCGATTACCCTACGATTCTCGGAAAAAAATACAACCAAAACTATAGCTTCCATGACATTTCAAAGTAAAAGTTCCTCAGGAAATAGAATGCTAAGAAATCTGACATCAGTAGGATGATTTTCATGTTTACCTTCTTTCAAACAAGTTGTCCATCAAACAGATATTTAGTTGTTCCCAGAAGTCAAATATTTTGACAGGTGGAACCAAAAGAGGAGACAAACAATATTTCCTTCCTAAAATAAGCATTAAACAAATTGTATTACTAGTTCTTTAATGCACATACCCCTAGGGGTACAAAGAGGTCTTCCAGGGGGTACATCAACTCATCTAGATATTTGCCTCCTTTTACAACAGGCTATGTAAAACGCACTAGTGAAGTCAGTACCAACTAAAATTTCATGCAATTACTTGTTTATACTGCTCTATATACTATACACTGAAATGTAAGTACAAAATTTATATTCCAATTGATTTACTTTATAGTTATATGGTAAACGTGAGAAAGTAAGCAATTGTTCTGTAATAGTGTGCTGTGACACATTTGTATGTGTATGTCTGATTTTGTAAGCAAGTAGTTTATAAGTGAGGTGAAACTTGCGGTACAAGACAAATCAGACTCCTGAAAGGGGTGCAGTAGTCTGACAAGGTTGAGAGCCACTGCTTCAGCGAATTGTTCCTCCTCCCCCCACATGTGGTTCATTATTAAAACAATATATTTCAAAAAAATCACATCCCTGGTTGAGTGTTTTGGCGAATGTTCCAAAACAAGAAACGGGGTAAGACTTATAGATAGACTACCAACAATAAGGTAGATGCTGACCAAATCCAGATTATTTTATTTCATTACTTAGAGCAATATATGCTTAATTCAATATATAGTGACAAGCACATTTTCAAACACCCGCTAATTTACTTAAGCAAATCATACAGATCACATTTTGTAATTACATATACATGGGTCTTTTTCTCTCTGTTTTTTTAAAGCGATCTTGCTCCGGGACAGTCTAGTTCCTTGCACTTACCTTCTCCGAAACTTTATTTTACCGTCATTTGTTACCCTGAAACGTAATAAAAGGGTTACTTCATTATATTCTACATTTTCATTCCTACAATGTCACAATAAAGGACTAACTTTCGTTTCTTAACATTTACAGATGCACACTACTGATAACAGAAATATTATCAAGCACATGGGTGAAACAAAAGCTTTCAGAGATCCGATTTGATGCATATAAATCATCCAATCCTTAAAAACCTGGTCGGGCGTGCTTGATTCATGTGGTGGTAAAAAATACGCATGAAATTAAGCAGCCCTATGACCAGAAGACGTCCACTGACAGAATCATCTGGGGTTGAATTGTGTTAACTGGAAGCTGCTGATTCCTTCAGCTTCACCGTGAGGACTGAGCCCTGAAACGCAGACTGTGTCCATTTCCTCTGCAGGTTTCCCCAAACCATGTTTCGCGAGCCTTTTTTTTTTTCGTAGTGACTAAACGGATGTCTTGGAAGCGATTTGTTTTTTCCAATTGCCCTTGTGCGAGCCCCGTTCAGGACTCCTTAACCCTTTCGACGCTTTGGACTCGAGAAGTAGGTGCAAGGCTTTATTTCTTGGGGCTGACCCAGGTCCCCGCTTCGTGGAGCTTTAAGGGATTGAAATAACAGGAGAAACTTCAGGACTCCCAGAAAACTCCAATCCTTATGAAATAAAACTTAAATAAAAATAAAAAGATTGATTCAGATCTTCTAGTAGTATATATTTCGGTTTAGACACAGCAACGGGGTGTCGGATTATGCCGGCAGGCATAACCAAAACACCTACCTATTACCCACCCTCTCCCATTTAAATATAGCTGATCCTCTTCCAAGAACGAACCGTACTCATAAAACTTTCTCAGCTGTATTTGACAGTTAGAAAGAAAAGGAGAGGTTTTAAACTGAGGTTTCTAACAATCTCTCTCCGTGTCAGGGAATATTTTTTTTCCTTTTAAGAGTTTACAGCGGTTAAATTTGCTTTGTTTAGTGAGTGTCACTAAACTAGCATGAACCAGATATGGAGGTGTAAAAGTGGCGAATTTTCCTACTGTAGGCTATAGTCTCACAAAGCATGAGCTAAGAAACACAGCTTGGATACCTGCCATTTCACTGTAAAAAAAAAAAAATCTATTCGTTCCTCCCCTCCCTTCCCCCTCCGAAATTAGAACTGACGTTTTCTGTTCTCGTTTCTGTTATAGGTGAATAGGAGGTGGATTTCAATCGTTATATAGAAGCCTCGCTGATTTCATACTAAGAAGCGAGACTGAAATGTAACCACTTCAGGAAACAATGAGCTATTAAAAGCTATTAGTAAACAGTGCCGAATCAAATAAACATAATTGTTCTAAAAGTAATTTTTTAAGGAAAGAAAGGTCCCGAATCTCAATAGAAGGAAATTGGATTTGATCTCCTTGACTGATTCTGAAATCTGATACTTTACTGAATGTGTTTCGGTTTGTTTGTTTGTTTTTTTGTTTCCCAAGAAATATATAAGAGCTTGCAAAAAGATGTAAATAAAGGAACACTACAAATTGGTGATCAGCCATAGTAAATCTCTGTTTAGAATCCATAAATTTAAGACTACGAATGTTGGCGTTTGTTTGACTGCTCGTGCTAACGACATGATTAAAAAATAAACAAAAACACAGAAAGGGTTTCTTTCCAAAAGGCGGAGTTTCCCAGGGTATTTCATCTGAACTCTTTTTGTCATTTTGAATATAAATGGACGCGGAGTCTGACTGATTTCCTTAGACACTCGCTCGGCACGAGTGGGGGTGTAGTGTTATATGTACTGATCACCGATCAAACTGCTAAAATGTGTCTTCTCGCTTCTTCAGTGTTCAACTGTGTGTTCAACATGCAGCCTCTTCAACTATGTCCAACTTCACTTCAAACATGAATAAACTATAAACCTTAATTAAGGACATCGACACTTGGTATATAGCCCTTGCACAGCTTGTATTAAAGTGTATTAAACAAGGGATATGGAAAACAATATGGTAAGAACTTCTGGTTGTGAACTTCACACACTCCCTACGGTATTAAGAAAGAAAAACGGTATGTATCATGCAATAGCTCTTACCTACGTAACATCTATTATCGGATCAGCTAAGTAATCCAAAGCCCTTCTGAAAATGAAGTGCCATTCTTCTGATTACCTCCTTTCTAAACTTGGAGAAACTTATATTTGCTTAAATAATCTTTTTACTAACAAATTAGCTATTAAAATAACCTTAAATTGCATCTATTCTGACTGAACTGAAAACCGCAAGTAGGGAGGCAGTTTTGACAATGCTAGATATGAGGCGAGAATCGGACTCCATGTAACTCTGTATGCAGAGTTGTAGCCCTTGCTGGATCCCAGGATGTTACCAATAAAATATATTACCTCACCCACCTTGTCTCTCCATCTAACTTTGTTTATTTGTAAACATGGGACTAGCAACCACCAAATAAAGTGCTTACAGAAACTGCGGAAAAGAGCTCCACCCAAAAGATCCGTTGCTGACGGTAAGAATTGGAGTGTGTACAAGTTTGCAAGCTGGCTGTTCAGTGCTGACTCAGAACAGCAATGTAGGTCACAACGAGTTTCCTAGTTATCTAAATTCAAACAATTCAGCTTTTCTTTAGAGACTTCTAAAGAGCTGTTGTAACATTTCTAAACGCAGTGCTTTTACTGAAGTTTAACCTGTATCTGGGCAATTACATTAAGTTTGTAAGCCAATGTTTGGAGTCTGAATGCTTGTTTTTTGCTATTCAATCATTTCACCTTCTGCTTTTATCCTCTGTCCATTCCCATCACAATAATCCATTTCATTTGTCCTAAAAGCATATTTTTAAAAGTTGTTCCAATGACTCACAATTTTTTTTCATGAATTTTAAGAAAAGCATTTGACAGCCTAACTACTGTCTATTCAATTCTGGACTCTTACCAACACTGTTTATTCATCGTTTACTCATTAGTTTGACTCTTTATTACCATCATTAAGTGTTCATAGAATTAATCGTATACGTTATACAAAGAGCTATTAAAAACCTGCACCTTCTGAAACGGCTTTAACTCTACACACTGAAGGAACTCAGTCTTCTGAGTGACACCGAATATTGTCTATTTTCAGACTCGTTTATTTAAATTCTTTTGTTGTTTACTATAGCACGACAGAAAAAAATACTCATAGTGCTAAGGAAAAGTTCAGCGAGGATGAGCAAAGTGTCGGATGTTGCCGAAACAGCAGCAGCAGCGATGGAGAGAGCGGGAGATCTTATTCCCAAGCGCAAAGTTGCAAAGAAGATAAACCAGGATCAGGATACAAGATGAGAAAATAACTACAATATATGTATTTATTTCACTGTCGTTCAGAGTTTTCTATTCTCATAAAAGTGAGCCACAGTATCAGAGCCCTTCCTCCACTTTGCATTAAGATGAGTTTGTGCGCGCGCGAGGGGGTTGGGGGTTTCAAAGTGACTATTATATTTTTTTCAAGAAAATAATCCGTTGTAATGTAACATAAACAGTAAGGAAATCATCCGGCCAGGTACCGCAGGACACGAAAGAAAAAACCTCGAAATCTCACCAGGTCCATAGTTTCTGTTCAAACGCAGTATATCTCCCTGCATGTCCATTGCATATTTTTTTTAGAACAATCACATCACTCGGTTCATTAGCACAAAATCGTTTAGCCTCACTTCTATTCTTCAATTCCTTTCTAATGTGCATCAGTATACATATATAGATGGCCTTCGTGCTAGCAGAAAGGATTTCTCCTTCTAAACATAGAAGGTTCTCAATCCTGCAGAAGTTTCATGAATGTTTCGTTGAGGTAACAAGAGGCAGCACCAACTTCTTGCTGACCCAAGATAGGAACTTAGAGAGCGCTTAGCAGTTTCAAACAAGACCAGTGCCTGGCCTCCCTTTCCATCCTTTAGGCGCAGACTCTCACGCAGAGGGTACCACTGGAACCATCCCATCCAATGGCCCCTAAGAGACAGGTGACAATAAACTCCAAAAAAGCACATATTCTTTCAGCTTGTTAACGACACAGTTAAGCTCACAGAAAGATCCTAGGTCCCATGTGAGTTCATCCGTGCCAATTTATCTTGAATCATGGAATATCAGGGTTGGAAGAAACCTCAGGTGGTCATCTAGTCCAACCCCCTGCTCAAAGCAGGACCAACCCCAACTAAATCATCCCAGCCAGGGCTTTCTCAAGCCTGACCTTAAAAAGCTCTAAGGAAGGAGATTCCACCACCTCCCTAGGTAATGCATTCCAGTGCTTTACCACCCTCCTACTGAAAAAGTTTTTCCTAATATCCAACCTAAACCTCCCCCACTACAACTTGAGACCATTACTCCTTGTTCTGTCATCTGTTACCACTGAGAACAGTCTAGATCCATCCCCTTTGGAACCCCCTTTCAGGTAGTTGAAAGCAGCTATCAAATCCCCCCTCATTCTTCTCTTCTGCAGACTAAAACAATCCCAGTTCCCTCAACCTCTCCTCATAAGTCATGTGCTCCAGTCCCCTGGACTCTCCGGTCTCCACTCACTAGTGTGCTTTACTATTTTAGCCCAAATGTGGAAAAATTAAATGTGTAGCAGAAAGAGGGGGTTCAGCGATTGGAAACTGAGAACGTAAACAACACTTACGACCAAGCCAATTTGATTTCGTTTCACTGGAAGGCCCTCTTGCAATAGTCCTTGTTTATGTTCAGTTCAGAGGCGCTGTCCTCGGGCCAGAAAAGTGCAGTTTCATTTCTTGGATGGCGAAGGAGTCTTATAACTTCAACATCAGCTTTAAATGGAAGGTTTACATATTCTCTCAGCAAATGCATTGTCATTAACAGTCCAGGAATCTCCCCTGACATACTCTCCTCCCCTCCTACATGGTAGGAATGGAAAGGGAACTGTCATATATTCTCGGCGCACTTGCGGAGAGGAGAGCGAGTGTTCTACAGGTCTTAGCAATGCTGCTTCCCCTTTCCTGCGTACTAATCTCTTGAGAATTTGCCATGGTAGGGTTGTAACAAATTCGCTTTAGAACTCTTTTGTAGTAAAACAGACGAGTGTATTCAAATATATAAACATGAGAGGCAATGGAGGCGAACACAGAAGTGACAGCAGTGGGCACTGTGACATGCACTTGTAATAGCTTAGTGGGTGATACTCAGGGAAATCCATTCCTCTGCACATATAAAGCATAACCTGGATGCGAGCTCCAGAGTCCCTGAGAACGGGGAGAGTAGCTTCTCCCTGCTGCTGCTGTGCATGGCAAGGCAGCACTAAGCAGGCACTGGGCAGGCTGGTGCTCTCCTCAGACACGTGATTGAATCTGATCTCTGGCGCTGCTCAGTGGGGTGGTGGAGGAGGAGGAGAGGAGGAGGTCGCAGTGTTGTGTACTTAAGGTCGCGTGTGTGCTGGGTTTTTCTCCCTCTCTCTCTGAGGAGTAAGTGCCACTGCTCCGCCTTCTCCTTTTCGCAATGTTGACGCAATCTATAAATAGTGGAACAAAAGGACCAACTTCCTCGCAGCTTTGCTGAAACTGCACAAAAAAGGCAACAGGGGGGTTGTTATTTTTAATTTTTTTTTCTGGTTAAACAGCCGAATCTAGGGGTAATATCGCTACTGGAAGATTTTTCTTCGCTTTTTCATAATACTGGCAGCATCCTGCAACTGGCTATTTTGCTTTACAGTAAGAAGGGTGTTTTTCCTCCTCTGACAGATCAGTAAGTGCAATTCACATATTTCCTTTTTGGGGGGAAGGGAGGATTCTTGCTCTTCTATCTGCTACATTGCAAAGGCAGAGGGATAGAAAGGAAATAAAGAGGGACTGGGATTTCAGAGCGGGAGCTAAGCCATAGTGGTTTGTTGTCACTGAACTGGAGGGGCATGCGAGTGTACGTGGGTCTCATACTGTAGGGGTGTGTGTGTGGTGAGGAGCTGGGTTAGTCGGGATATCAACTGTCACATATTACAATAGGTTATAAAAATAGGGATAGTTATTGCCGCTTACAGAACAAAGCTGACGCACTAACCAATATTAAACAGGCTTTTGTTAGAAGGGAAATGTGTGTGCGTGCGTGTGTTAGGGGGAGCTGCCTGAAGCAAGTTGCTGTGTTAAAAAGGCTAGTAGGAGATTTGTTTACCGCCAGAGCTCATCGGCGTGTTTACTGAACACACGCCGTACTGGGCTCGCCTTTACCCAATCTGCTGTCGGAGCTGGAGACAGAGAGGATCTTCCACCTTTTCACAATCACTCAGGATTAAAAGGGAGTGCATTTGTGCTTGCTTGGGGGGTCAGCCTCCCCCAATCTCCACGACATGTTGGGGGCAGCTAATACCGAGCAGATAAACCCCCTCCCCTGTAACCAGAGGATCGGTGTAAGCGTAGGCAGCTACTGGCCAGGGAGAGAATTACATCATCCCCCCTCCAATTATGTTACCTTTTGAGCTCTACACGGTGAGAGATCATGGAGGCAATGACATTGCTCTCACAGAAAGCGGAGGGGAAGGGAACAGTGTGCTTGAGAGGGTCCCAGGCACACACAGGGAGATAAGCAGCCCAGGCGCGCGCGCCCTCACACACAGAGCTATAATGACCAGAACCTAGTGTTTACAGTGCTCACGCAAGCGTATTGTGACGTCATTTGATTGACAGCCAGTCCCTCCAGCCCGGCTCTGTCCAGAGCCTGACAACCGACTCTATATTAAGAAAAGAATGAAGTCACCGCCACCCTGACAACAGCAGGCGGCGGGGCCTTCCGCTGGCTCCCTCCCACCTTTCTCCCTCCCCTGGATCCTGGAGGAAACCGCTCTGCAGTATGAAGGGGCGATGAGGGCTCTGGCTTCCATAGCACCCCAAGAGGAAAGTGCCCAATGATCCCCACTTCCTTCCAGAGAGCCAGCAGGAGGGCGGGCGAAAGAGGGAGGTGACACTGACCAGCCCTGTTGAGAAGGAGCCTCCTCCCATTGTGCAATAACATTCAGGAGTTACAAGCGGTTTTGTTTAGCTAGGGAGGGGACAGGCACCAGAGCCAGTCTTGCACAAGCAAGACAAGGGACAGAGCCTGTAGCCTGGCAGTAGCCTCTGGAACTCATGGGCCAATTTCTCTCATCCTATATCACTTCCACCTTCCATCTGTCTCCATTACATGGCTCCCAACACCCAGAAACTGAGCGGCAACAGCTTGGCAGAAGGAATAGTTTATAGGTCGGACAATAAAGCCATGAAGGGACTTGTTACCCATAAAACCTGCATCGTCTATTAAATAGCAGCCGTCAGCATAAGGAAAGAATTCTAGTGTGCTACAGTATAGTCCAAACCACTACACGTACTGCTGTTTGGGGTCATTCCTGTACAATACTGGAGGTTGGTTTGTTTGTTTTTCAATAAGGGTGGGGCTCTGCTCTCAAATCGATAAGCAAACTTTTGAGAGTCACACAGAAGCTTTTCTGTATTTGGAGAAATGGGGGATGGGTTCTAACTGGGCCCTGTTTTTCTGCCTTTTCTGAGTCTGGATCATGATTTTAAAATGATCTAATTTCAGTCCTTTCAAAATAGCAACATCTATGATGAGTGGAGCTTTTCATTACATGCTAGTTCTGTTTGTTTAGTCTACCTCTCTTATAACAAGAAAAAAAAAAAAAAAAAGCCTGGTCACTCAGGCTTTGCACAAATCTTAATAACTGAGAGATATTCTAACAGCTCCCAACATGTCTGTCTTTTGGTAATATGTTAAAGTAAATGTGAATCACAGGTGGTGCATTCTAAAGGCTCCAGAAGGTGTACTAATACAGTTCAGGATTTAGTAATAAACAAGTACAAAATCCATTGTTTTGCCTCTAGATTTAAAAGTATTGCTTACTGTAAAGTAGCTCTTTTGTAAAACTAGATTTCTAACATTTGAAATGTTTACCTTAGTATCACAGTTAATACCATGTTTGGGTGCTTTACATAATGATGATTAATTTACACTGGACATTTTAAACAAATACTGTATGTTCAGGAAGCAATTTATCATAAGAGATTTAAGTTTTATTTCTGGACACAGAACAGCTAAACTGCTGTCTCAAAAATTTTATATGAACAAGATAGACCACACAGGAAACCATCCTAGTGTTGTGAAATTCCTAGGAATATACTTTTGATACTGTATTACTTATTATACAAATGACAGGAACAATGACATTTACTGGCCAGTCATAGTAGGTTTGTGACAGAGGACAATACATGGTACACCTTAGTTCAAAAGTTAATCTCTGCACAAAATAAACATTTAAAAATAATAGAAAAGCATGTTTGAATACAGAGTCCAAAAATTAATTCTCACATCCTCTCTTATTTTTTTCTATTTTATCATTTTAACATTATAAGATTACCAAAATATTGCAATGTATACTTGAGACATCAAAGGCAATTTTTCATTTATTAAATTTGTCAAAATACTGAAGTAGTACTTACCCACTGGAAAGTCAATAAATCCATATCACACTAAAAACAACAAAAAGTGTTTTACAGACAGTGATATTTGGTGAAAAAAACTTTTTTTCTCTAGTGCAGTAACCTAAAAATACAACTAAATAATAAACATTTACCCAGTGGAAACTGTAAGAATCATGGACTTCAGTTAGTGGTACATACAGTTTTTAACTTGTTGATGGTTTTGGTTTCTTCAAAGTAGTGTATTACTTTTTGAAGTTTGGGTGTTTCTGTTTGTGCAGAAAATAGACAGAAAAGCTTTGAGTTCCCTACTGTTACAAAAGTAAAAAGGAAGCTAAGTTTGAGCTGCTAAATTGGCAGTCTGGAATGAGTCGATAGTATCTCCTTTGTCCTGCTAGCTTTCTCTGTTATATTGTATCTTTGCTCTATTTCCTCTAAACAAGAAAGCAAGCATTTCACATTTAGGATTTCAAATTTTAGATATTTTTAATAAGGTTACATTTTTATAAGCCTTGTTGTTTTCCAAATGTTTTATTGCACAAGATTGGAGTACATACATCTTTTCAGATTATGGTATTTTAATAACAGTAAAACACTATCAATGACACTACACTAACTTTCATTAACCAAGTAGATAACTTCGTACATTTTTCAGCATATACTTAATTAGGTAAATTATTGTTGTCTTCTTGTTAATATACCTTCATAAGAAATCTAATGTGCACTTTTCCAAGCATTTCATAATTTCTGATTTGATACAAAAAACAGGTGAGAATTAGGACAAAAAGATGAAAACTACCCTTTATCTCACTTGCTGAAGATTCCCTTGATGTGGGTAAGTCCAGCAGGCAAAGAGCCATCATAGGTTACTTTTGCAACATCATCCTAGGAACTATGCCTAAAGATCATTGCACTCCAGCTATCTTCAGGTGGTGGACAGTCAATTAGGGATCAATGTCAGCTTTGGTAAATTAGAGCTGCCCTTAGGGTGCTCTAACTTGTACCAGAGACAGGGCTGGGCAGAGATCAGAGAGCTATAACCAGCTACTGGATGGCTCCCCAACTCTGCTACATTTACCAGAGCTTTGGTGCATCAGAGAATCTGGGCCTAGAACAGTTCATTCTATTCTTGTAAGTAGTCTGAATGATAGCAGTGTAAAATAAATTCCAGAGTTGTCAGTGTCTGGAAACAAGAAGTGGTTTAATGACTTAGCTGGTGGGGAGCTCTTTCAAAAGCTGAAGCAGGAAGTGTGGGGCCACTGTCACTATGGGGTCAGTTTCTATTTACCTGAAATCCAGTCTGCTCTGAAACTCTGGCCTTTGGATTTGGTATTATGTTGTACTGCAGATCTGTCATTCTCCCAGAGAAAATAAACAAATGTCAACAAAAATAGGTTGTGTGAAGGCACTAGTGTTCAGTAAATAAAATATGCATACTTTCTGTATTACACATATATATCCTTACTCTCATAAATAGTCTCATTTGTTTTAAATGTAAAAAATACACTGGAATTTAGAATCCGCCCTGTAGCATACACATTAAAGAAAACTAAATTGTATTAATTCGTTATGAGGATCAAATCTGTATTTCCATATGTACAGTGTGTAATTATTAATTACTTTTATGTTAAAATACAAAATCTTGAGAGTTCATTCAAGATAATACTCTGGGGTTTTTCTAAAAAATACAAACTTTATTTTTTAAAAGAGTTACTTTTTTTCTTGTGATTACCTCAGCAAATAAGCATAAGTGGGATATTCAGCACATGACTAACTTCAAATTAACCTCCCCTTCCATTCCCCTTTTTAGACTTCTAAAATTTGTTTCAGTGGACCGCTGATCTGCTGCAATGTCACAGCTACTGTGATTCTGGTCAAGAGTTGTGCCAGTAAGTGGCAGGGATTATTATTATTTAACAGTATGGTTTTGCAAAAAAAATTACAAACCCATGACATATAATGAAAGTCATATACTTGAGCCCTTATGCATCAGCTCCAGGCTCTAGCAGGGTTCAGTGGTAGCCGTGACTTTACAGTGGTTGGCAGTGAGTCCGTGCAATTTCAGAGTACCTGAAATAGGGGAGAAAATATTTGTTACATTTAATTATTTGTTAAATGCCCTTCCACTCCTTACTATTTGGGGCATCTCACGCATAAAAACACAGTTAGCCCTTAAAAAACTCTAGTTCCCCTTTAATTTTAGCTATTAGGTAGCAAATATTGAGGGTCATATTTTTCTCATCAATGAGATTTTTGTATTTGAAACAGGACAGAATATACCTCTAAATTTTAAAACAAAAGCTAAATCAGGTTATTTCTATATCTGACTTTTGTTTACTGAAAGAATACATTTAGTCTATTATGTGTTATTAATGCAGCACTTGGAAAATCTATTCATCCACTTTCCAAATGAGAGTAAAAAAAATTTCTCTGGTGAGCATAGGAGCTTAAGCCATTAACATCTGCAGCTTTCATTTAAAAAATAAAGTACACTTCTGTTCTCTATGTTGTGAATATTACCATAGTTCACATTTGGAGGGTTAACTGATGCAGTGTTGTCCTCCTGGGTCTGCAGGCAGACAGTTCCAGTGCCTCTGCTGCTGCTCATCACTTTATCAAGTAGTAGCAAAGTGAAATTAAGAAGGCTCTGCAGAGATGAACTTCTGTAGTTCAGAGTCTTATGACTAACTGTGAAATTGTCAGTAATATCAATATCATATTGGTGTACCTGTCTGGCAAAACTATTAACATCAGAATGAGGTACTACAGTTATTCATAGGGGTAGGGGAATAGGGGATAAAGAACAGATAAAAGAAATGGAGGCTGAGGGAGAAGTAAAGTAGCACAGACTCAACCACCATAGAAGCCACAATGCTCTCGAAAAGTGGAGAAGGGATAGAATCCTCCCTTTTCTCTTCTAGAAGCTATAAAGGGATGAAAGTTATGATTCGTACTGCAACTATATGCAACATCTTTATAGAAATCTCTGTATACCCTCTCATATCTAGTAACTGGTTATGGCAGGGAGCTCCATCTTTCATCCATTCTTCCCTGTCCCCCTCTTTTGTATCTATTTCTGGTTTGTGGATGTAGTCCTCTGACTAGTACCAGTAAATATCTAGTATAATTTTCAAGTCCTGCATTAATGCTCCATAACAGAGTCATATACTTAGTATTTTGAGAATAAAAGCAAGTAAAGCTGGCAAGATTAATTTTTAAAGATAACTACTACATATGTATAATTGCTTTTAATAAGGATTTCTATTATATATGTATAGTCATTCTTAATACTGTACATGATATTACTGTACAGTACTGAATATCACTGTGCATGTAATATTGTACATGATATTAGCAATTGCAGGGTATTAAATAATGCACTTTTTTAAAAAAATGTATAAACATGCACTTAACACAGGCTACAAATATGCACATAATACAGATCACAAAGTAGCCATTCCAACATGGCAGGTATAAAAGATAAATGCAAATTAGGAAAATTCAAAAAGTCTATCAAGTGAATAATATACATTTTTCACCTTACATGAAAGATTTAAAAAAGAAATATAAATGCAGAAAACTTTAAAAAAACTCTACACTTTTAAGACAAACTGGCAAAATCCAGAATATTCAATATTCAGTATTTAAACTACTGTTTTACATGTGTTTTAACTTTTAATTTGCCTATTACTGATTGAATGTTACATGCATGTGAACAACCTTTGCTTACTAAAATCACTAATTTCACCCAAAATATCCATTATATGATACTGTTTGATTGAGTGTTACAATCTTCATGTACTATTGACTAAATACGAATTTTTGGCAACCTTTCCATGTAAAATCTATGAATTGTTATAGGGTCTCATCCTGTAAACCCTTTTCACACAAGAAGTCCCATTAAAGTCAATGGGACTATTTGCATGAGTAAAGGCTACCTGTCAGTTTGGACTTTAGTTCATCTCAGTTTTGTAATGCTGATCTGTAGGAGAAATACTGCTGAAGAGCCAAAAAGAAAAATGCTAAATAATTAATACAATTATTTGCGTTTTGTAACTCCTACAGATTTTTCTCACTTAAAGCATTAGAACAACGACTCAAATGCCAATGCGGGAATATGGAAAGGAGGGGGAAGCTCATAAAAGTACTGTAAGTGTATATATGGTTCCTATTAATATAGTAATACAGGCTAGATTGAGCCCAGCCTTGCATGTCGACAGGAGGGCTAAACGGGCTGTGAACGGTGGTGCACAAGAGTCCTTCCTCAGAAGGTGCAGACAGAACTGTAGTCTCTGAATTCGGGGGAGTGAACCAGGCCCAGAAGGAGGAGGTGGGGCTATATGTCGTGTCCGTCCGTGTCGTCCCCTCTCCTCCCGCCCATCCACCCCCCCCCCGTCCCCAGCCAGCTGCAGAGAGGGGAGCATACTCTATTATGTTAAGAGCTAGTGGAGCATAAACACTCTGCCTGTCCACTGGGGAGCTCTTGGAGAGATTTTCTCCCAGAGCTCCCCCTGAGAAGTTGCTATGCTCTGCAGCACCCCTTACTCAAGACTGTGCCTTAAAGACAGAATTGAGCCTTCAGTTAGATACTGAGTATTTCTCTGTACGTGTGCAATATTTTTTAGGGAGGGATACCAAATAGAATGTTAATTAACTTACCTTAGACATAGAGTTTGTACGCTTCATGCTTATGAGAGTCATAAAACAATACATTTTTATATGTATCAGCACTGTAGACAAAGGTGACCTGCAAATATAAAATCAAGAATCAAGCAGCTTTAATATGATTTGCTGAATATCCTCAAATAAGCAGGGTTAATTGACGCATTAGGAATGTAAGCCTTGTTCCCTTCACCCCCATTCCCTTAGATCCTCAGAAGTTGCAGATTGCTGGCTACAGCTCTCTCTGACACTTCAAACTGAACTATACTGGTGATGTTACATCAACATCAAGATGGAGGAAGGGTGGTCTTGTGGCCAAGACACAGGGTTGGGAGCTGAGATTGGGATCATATTCCTCGCTCTTTCCCAGACTTTCATGTGTGGCTTTTGGTAAGACACTTAGCCATTCTTCACCTCAGTTTCCCAAATTATAAAATGAGGTTGATTAACACTTTTGTACCTTACAAGGGTATTGTGAGGCTAAATTCATAAATATTGAAAGACATTCAGATACTACAGTGACAAGGGCCATAGAAAGTATAAAACACCACCAAATTTAAAATAATTGGGAACATTTTGTTTAACTGTATATTTGACATAAAACTCATTGGTCGGGAACCAGATTGTTGAGTTAACCATGGCCATTAAAGATCACAGAGCTAGGTCATCTGGAAAGATCTGGAGTTAAAGCTCCCCCTGAGAAGGGTGCTCATAATGTGTCACCTCTCCAGAAAGAAATTTTCAAAGTTACAATGGGTGACATCCAGGCTCTGGCCTTTTATGCTGGGTAAAAGGGTCAGAAAAGTGTATAGAGGTTCTAAAAGCCTCTTATTTGGCCAGGGTAGGATACCTCGGCATAGGAACTGAGGAAAACAGTCATAAGGCTGCCTTCTGAGGAATCTCTCCAAAGCCCTGGGGCAGGAGGACATTCCTGGAGGTGGGAGGATTTGTCAGGGGTTGAAATTCAACATTGCAGAGATTCTGAGCAGCACTTTGGCTCAGAGGGCTTCTCAGGGAGACTGTCATAATTTAGGCCTCTGAGGCTGTCTGCATTATGCCTGGGGCCGTGGAGCAGCCCAGGATCGAGAGGATGCAAAAGTGGTTTAAAGCCACCTCAGACCCACCTGGGTTGTGAGTATTGTGCTGTGTCTCTTAGAAAAGCAGCGCAGAATCTCACCCAAAATGTCTAAAAGAGCTTGGAGACAGCTGTGGATGAAAAGTGCTCTATAAGTGCTAGGTATCATTACTATTAACAGATAATTATAACAAACCAATTGCAAAGTGGCAAACATTTTAACTGAAAGGAAGGATCATCTGTACTGATAGAGTCTGTGTTATGAAAAGACAAATTAGCAGGTAATAGCAAAATTGTCCTTTTATTCATACATAAAAATCTATCAGTCTGAAGGGAAAGGCTGTTGGGAATTAGCAAGCAAAATGGGTGAAGAGTGGGAAAGATAAGGAAGGAAATAAGATTTCATAGCAGACTACTGACCTTGGTGACTAAAGGCTCAATCAAACAAGGAAACAATATCCACCTTGTAATTCTTTGTAAATGAATGGATCAATGCCCAGGTCATTGCTCTTCAAATTTTGTCACAGACACTCTACTTCTCTCTTCCCACTGATCTTTTGAGGAGGTCAACAACCATGTGGACAAGGGTGATCCAGTGGATATTGTGTACTTAGACTTTCAGGAAGTCTTTTACAAGGTCCCTCACCAAAGGCTCTTAAGCAAAGTAATCAGTCATGGGATAAGAGGGAAGGTCCTCTCATGGATCAGTAGCTGGTTAAAAGATAGAAAACAAAGGGTAGGAATACATTATCAGTTTTCCCAATGGAGAGGGGTAAATAGCAGTGTCCCCCAGAGTGCTGAACTGGGACCAGTTCTGTTCAAAATATTCATAGATGATCTGGAAAAAGGAGCAAACAGTGAAATGGCAAAATTTGCAAAGGAGAGAAAATTATTCAGGGTAGTTAAGTCCAAAGCAGACTGCGAAGAGTTACAAAGGGATCTCACAAAACCAGGTGACTTGTCAACAAAATGGCAGATGAAATTCAATGTTGATAAATGCAACATTGGAAAACATAACCCCAACTACACATATAAAATTATGTGGTTTAAATTAGCTGTTACTATTGAAGAAAGAGATCTTGCAATCATTGTGGATAGTTCTCTGAAAACATCTGTTTAATGTACAGCAGCAGTCAAAAAAAACTAACAGAATGTTAGGAACCATTAGGAAAGGGACAAATAAGATAGAAAATACCATAATGCCACTATATAAATCCATGGTATGCCCACACCTTGAATACTGCATGCAGTTCTGGTCGCCCCATCTCAAAATGTATATATTAAAATTGGAAAAGGTATCGAGAAGTGCAACAAAAATGATTAGTGGATGGAACAGCTTCCAGATGAGGAGAGATTAAAAAAACTGGGACTGTTCATCTTGGAAAAGAGACAACTAAAGAGGGATATGATCGAGATCTATAAAATCCTAAATGGCGTGGAGAAAGTTAATAAGGAAATGTTATTTACCGCTGCACATAACACAAAACCAGGGGTCACCCAATGAAATTAATAGGCAGCAGGCTTAAAAGAAACAAAAAGAAATACTACTTCACACAATGCAGTCATCCAGTGGAACTCGTTGTCAGGGGATGTTGTGAAGGCCAAAATTATAACTGGGTTGAGAAAAGAATTAGATAAGTTCACGGAAATAGGTCCATCAATGGCTATTAGCCAAGATGGTCAGAGATGCAACCCCATGTCTTAAGTCTCTGACAACCAGAAGCTGCAAGTGGACAACCAGGTATGGATCACTCAATAAACTGCTATGTTATGTTCATTCTCTTCAAAGCATCTGGTATTGGCCACTGTTGGAAGACAGGATATTGGACTAGATGGACCACAGGTCTGACCTAGTATGGCCATTCTTATGTTCTTATCATTATCTGCTTTTCTTTAATAATACGCTGCTCTAACCAATTTGGATATGGTTGCTTTATATACTCTGTTGCCTTTTTTTTTAACCAGTATACACCAGAAATAAAGTATCTTATTTTCAAAAGGCTTCCATCATTTCTAGATTACATTTTTTGGCCCTTCTCACATCCAGAAAGTGAAACTTCAATGCCCTTAGGATGAGAAAGGCTTAGGTGAATAATGGGATAATAAGTGAATAGTGAATAATATGAAAAGATAAGATTATTTTAGGGAGAAACTCTGGGGCTATGAAGAAGACTATCTTATTAAGAAAATAAAGAAACTGTTCCTGAATTGAAACTGTTTCTGGAGTTCAAATTCTCTCTCAAAATGTGACTCACTGAAAGGGAAAAAACCCAGGAACTTTAGAAAGCGGTTCAAATGGAAGCTCCATCAACGTAGAAATAAGCAAATTTAAGTTCCAACAAGCCATAAGATATTTAATTGATGGCTGAAACTCTGGAATGGCCTTGATACATCTTGAGATGTGAGGGTGAATTGCTACACTGTCTGCATCTAGCAAGTTTGAGCACCTCAGATGCTGAAATCTGCGCACAGAAATAGTTGATTGTAGATTCTGGACATAAATTAATTCCTTGATTAAAGAAAGACATCCATGAGTCAAAAAGAATTGCTGAACTGAAGGAGGTTCAGGTCTTAAAGTTCAATATTGCTAATTTTAATTTCTCTGGGTTGAGACAGATCAGTAGGTCCCCTGGAGTTGGAAGCATACATGACAAATGAAGAAACATCTCTATGATGTGATGGACTAGTCATATGAGAATACCTGTATTTTCTATGCTTAGAGCAGAAGAGCTTTAATTTCCTGTTGTTGCTCAAGGCAATCTGGTTGATGGTAAGTATCCCCCAGTTCATGACGATCTCATTCAAGATAATCTGATTTAGCCCAATTTTCTAAGTTGCTCTTTAAAACCTCCAATGATGGGGATTCCGCAGCCAGCCTTGGAAGCCTATTCCAATGCTAAACTATCCTTATAGTTAGAAAGTTTTTCCTAATAACGAATCTAAATCTCCGTTGCTAAAGATTAAGCCAATTGCATCTTGTCCTACTTTCAGCGAGCACGGAGAACTGTTGATCACAGTCCTCTTTATAAAAGCCCTGTTGGAAGACTGTTACCAGGTCCTCCTTCAGTCTTCTTTTCGCAAGACTAAACACGCCCAGTTTTTCAACTGTTCCTCATAGATCTGGTTTTCTAAATCTTTTATAATTTTTGGTGCTCTCCTCTGGACTCTCTCTCTAGTTTGTCCACATCTTTCTTAAAGTGTGGCACCCAGAACTGGACATAGTACTCCAGCTGAGGCCTCACCAGTGTTAAGTACAGAACAATTACCTCTTAAACCTTACATATAACACGGCTGTTAATACACCCCAGAATGTTAGTCTTTTTCGCACCTGTATCACATTGTTGACTCACATTCAGTGTGAACCACTATAACCCCCAGATCCTTTTCTACAGTACTACTGCCTAGCCAGTTATTCCCCATTTTATAGTTTTGCGTTTGAGTTTCCTTCCTAAGTGTAGTACTTTCCACTTGTCTTTATTGAATTTAATCTTATTAATTTCAGACAGATTCTCCAATGTATCAAGGTCCTTTTGAATTCTAATCTTGTCCTCCAAAGTGCTTGCAACTCCTTCCGTCTTGGTGTCACCTACAACTTTTGTAAGCATACTTTCCACTCCATTATCCAAATAATGACTAAATATATATATTTTTAACAGCCATACTGGGTCAGACCAAAGGTCAATCAAGCCCGGTATCCTGTCCTCTGACAGTGGCCAATGGCAGGTGCCCCAAAGGGAATGAACAGACAGATTATCATCAGGTGACTCATGCCCTGTCACCCAATCCCAGCTTCTGGCAAACAGAGGCTAGGGACACCATTCCTGCCCATCCTGGCTAATAGCCACTGATGGACCTATCTTCCATGAATCTATCTAGCTCCCTTTTGAACCCCATTATAATATTGGCCTTCACAACACCCTCTGGCAAGGAGTTGCAGAGGTTGACAGTGCGTTGCGTGAAAAAATACTTTCTTGTGTTTGTTTTAAACCTGCTACCTATTAATTTCATTTGGTGGCCCCTTGTTCTTGTATTACGAGAAGGCGTAAATAACACTTCCTTATTTACTTTCTCTATGCCACTCATGATTTTATAGACCTTTATCATATCCCCCCTTAGTCGCCTCTTTTCCAAGTTGAAAAGTCCCGGTCTTATTAATCTCTCCTCATACAGAAGCTGTTCTATACCCCTAATAATTTTTGTTGCCCTTTTCTGAACCTTTTCCAATTCCAATATATCTTTTTTAGAGATGGGACGACCGCATCTGCACACAGTATTCAAGATGTGGGCGTACCAGGGATTTATATAGAGGCAATATGATATTTTCTGTTTTATTATCTATCACTGTCTTAATGATTCCCAACATTCTGTTTGCTTTTTTGACTCCCGCTGTACATTGAGTGGATGTTTTCAGAGAACTATCCACAATGACTCCAACATTTATTTCTTGAGTGATAACAGCTAATTTAGACACCATCATTTTATATGTATAGTTGGGATTATGTTTTCCAATGTGTATTACTTTGCATTTATCAACATTGAATTTCATCTACCATTTTGTTGCCCAGTCACCCAGTTCTGTGAGATCCTTTTGTAGCTTTTCGCAGTCTGTTTGGGACTTAACTATCTTTAATAGGAAAAGCACAAGAACAAATACCTTAAAAGATTTTTTTTTAATTAAAACACCCACTTTAATGATTAACTTTGTCCTTAATGTATAAGACTTGAAGCAGCTAACAGGTTTATGCTGTTACTGTTTCTCACAGGAATAATAATAACTGACTCTCATACAGCACTTTTCATCAGTGAATCTCAAGGTGCTTTACAAATGAGGAACATATCATTACCCCCACTTTACAGATGGGGAAATTGAGGAACAGAGAGGTGAAGTAAAACAGCAGGCTACTGACGGAGCTAGGAATAAATTCAGATCCCACAGGTGCCACTTTAGTGCCCTATCTATTAGGCCACACTGCTCTGCACAGTAGTAAATCATTGGACAACTCTCTCACGTTCTCTAACTTCAAAATTAATTTTATTACATACAATGAATAAAAAAAAGACATGTATTAATACTTTGAATAGAAAATTTATGCAAATTATTCTCATTTCTTAAGTATCCCTGCTTTTATATTCTTCTGTCCCATACTTTAGGCTCCAGCTCAAGTATAAGAGTGATTCTGGTTAAAACACATCACGGGCATGAATGCTGATAACATGCACTACACATATTTTTGAATATTGTTTGTGTGCCGCAAAATGAAAAATCTTGAAGTTTAGAACAGAAATATGAACTACACTTTTTTTTAGTACACTAACTAATTTTATTTGATGATTAATTTATCATAGGACCAAATGCATGGATACTTTTACTGTATTTAGGTTTTGTTTGTATTACTAATTGCCTTTATTTACCATGAAAAAAACAAACAGAACAACACATAGGCTGTTAATCTTTAACCACAAATGGTAAAAATAAGCATAGACCAGTTGTAGTTTTGTTTAGGGATCACAGACTTTTTCCGTCTATCAATCTGGAGCAGTGGTTGGCAACCTGCAGCCTGTCAGGGTAATCTGTTGGTGGGCGGCCAGACAGTTTGTTTACATTTGCACGGCCACCCGCAGCTTCCAGTGGCCACAGTTAGCCGTTTCCGGCCAATGGGAGCTGCAGGAAGCAGCACGGGCCACAGGGATGTGCTGTCCACCGCTTCCCGCAGCTCCCACTGGCCAAGTACGGTGAACCGCAGCCACTGGGAGCTGCGGGTGGTAGTGCAAATGTAAATAAACGGTCTGGTGGCCTGCCAGCGGATTATTCTGACAGGCTGCATGTGGCCCGCAGCCTGCAGGTTGCCCACCACTGATCTGGAGTGTGCATTGATCTTTACTGTGCAACACGCTTCTAACTTGCTTTTTGCTGATTCAACATGGGTTTGGAACCATCTATCAATAAAAGTTTATATATTAGAATGAGTAAAGCTATACGACAAAATGTAAGAAAACATCAGACCACACTCCAGAGTTTTGTCAGATAATTATATTTTATTTAACCACAAACTAATAATTATGCACCAAATTGAGCATACTTTTCAATAGTTTTGTCGGAGTAAGGGCTGCATTATTCCACACTATATACAAAAACTATGAACAAAGGAGGCCAAAATATTGCACCAAATGTTGCAGTGGTAGTGTTTCTTGACATTTTACTTCCAGATTCCTGTCTTCACACAAGTCTCCTTTATTCTTACATTTTCTCTTCCCCAAAGATAGTTTCTCTCAAGAATCTCCAAATTATTTACTGCAAAAATCTTAAAAACCGCAAATAAACATAAGCAAATGTGGCTTTGACATTCATTTATCCTAAGTAACTGGTCAAGTCATTTGAGGCCTCCATTGCTCAATCCACTAAAACATAAATCAGGATGGCAAACATGAACCTTGCCTAAGTCTCCAGGCTCTGCATTTTACCCCCTTGCTGGGCATGGGCTTATAACCACATCTAGCTTAGATTTTTTGCTTCTTTGCCATACTTCATTTGCATAGACCAGCAAGCCATACCCACAATCACATATGAAAATGTTTTCGAAGATGTAGTTTCTGCAGTTAGGTTTTGCTTTTTAATATTCATAAATACAGGTTATGCACAGGTTAGTTTAATAATGTATTCCTAAAAGTTAGTAGTTCTTCTAGCTAATCTAATCTATTTATCTATAAAGCATCCAACACTATGGTACCTCAGTGCAATCTTCTCCTTCATACTGTGTTGTGTTTCTTAAAATACAAGCTGTACTGTCAGAAGACTGGTTAACAAGAGAGACCTGTCTTTCTTATTAACTCATACAGGGCCTGATCCAATGCCTATGAAGTCAACAGGAATCTTTCTACAGATTTCAGTGGGCACTGGATCAGGCACATAGATCTCTTTTTCTCTGAAATGAAACTTTTCTACTAATGGCTGCATACTGCCTCCAGCAGTTTAACTTTCCTTTATTCCTATATACAAGAGAAGATATAATCCTTAGTAGATGGTTAGAAGATGCAGAAATAGAATTTCCAGATTGAAATCTTCAGCAATCTGATTTGCTGGGGATGTAGTTTTAGATTTTTCTAGGATTAAGGATTTTCTAATGCAAAGTTCTGCTTCTTATACTAGCAACTAGTTTTAAGTATTTACATGATATTCCATAGCTCCTCTCCCATTTTTTTTCAGGATCTCTTCCCCTGTAGTTCTAAATCTGACTGGTTTTCCTGAAAACAGGAACTAAAGAGTACAAACATTTTCAAGCAGGTTTAGATTAATCAGACCAGTATTCTGAGAGAGAAGCAAAAAACTTACATACTCTTTAGTTGGCTGTCTTATTTTCTGAATCTATCTTTATGAGAGGTCATAACGTCAGAATTTTATCATGAATACCCACTTAAATACCCACCAAATAAAATGTATTTATTTTAATACTCTTAGGCTAAATAAGTAATATTACAGTCATTGACAAGCTTACTTCTTTTTTCTCTTAATTTAATTATATGTATAAAGTTCTAATTTCTTGTACCACTGATATAATCCTACTTTTTCTGATGCATTTTATAATAGCTATTGTTTGCAGTGACATACATCTTCTGATACCAGAACTAATCAAAGTCAGATCATCATAGCACCATACTGTAGTACTGTTTTGTTCCCCGTTGAGTTGCACATATGGTAGATGGCAAGATACAGCCCAGAAAAGACTACTTAGCTCATCCAGTCAGAGTCCTGAAATTTTTGCAAACTATTCACATCTACATCATATTCTCCTTAATGTCTTATCTACCTTATTCTTGAATATCTGCCATGATGGTGGCTTTACCACTTCCAACTATGCAGTTGTTTTTACTATTGAGAACTGTCTCCTAATATCTGGCCTTGACTTTTCCTTCCTTGACTTCAGGCCACTTCTCCTATAATATTCTATAGTTGTGAATAATTTCTTTCCTTCATTTATATATATTTATCCTGAATTTGAAGAATAATCATGTTCATCCTAAATCATCTCTTTTGTAGATGAGATAGATTTAGCAACTTTTCAGGGGTGCTATTTCAACATTTTTTTGATGTTGCATTTTCTCTCTTCTTTTTGAATATCTGTATATCACTCACTGTTGGAATCAAAGGTATATGCACTATTCTAGATCAAGTTATACCAAAATGATGTACAGTAACACCGTCAACTCATTGACTCCCTAGTTTTATGTTTTCCTATACATAGTATAGGAATGGCTTCTCCCCTCACACACACTATGATATATTTAGTTTGCTGTGTGTTATTACTCCAATATCTTTCTTGACCTCAATTCTCTCTAGATAGCTATCTAGGGGATTGATTTTGCCAGATGCTGATGTTAATGGGACTTGAGGTCTTCAACAGTCGTCAAGAGGAGCTAATCACTTTGTAGGATCAGGCCACAGATTTGTATTTATGTTGTTCAGTTCCTCTCCCTAAATGCGTCACTACATTTTTTAAAGTGATCCTCATTCCTCTGCATACACTCCAAAACCTGAGATCATTTTACATTTCCTGTCCTCCTGCATGTTTGTCACCCATCTGATTTTGCTGTCTTCAAGTTTAATCAGTTAATCACAGAACTTATACTAGGCTGTTAATGTAATTATAATAGATTCCCCCCTTACCACATATCCTAAACAGCATTTTCTATAACTTGGGGAAAGAAAAGGGTTGATGAAGACAACCAGTGACCTTGCTAGGCCAATCTATTACCTGGAACGTGGTAGCAATCTCACCACCCATTGGAACACTGTAAAATGGTTACACAGGTTTTATTAGTAACACGGGAACATATTATTGCTTGTCCCTGTTTTAAAATTTATGGAAAAACTATAGTAGTAGTATGCAGGATGAGGTCATTTTTATATTGATGTTTTGCCACTAGCACTTTAATATCAGACCATGGTCAAATATGCCAGGTGCGGCCTATGGCCTGCTTTAATTTATGCCAGTTGGCTATGGTCGCTAAGGGACCATATGCAGCTTAAAATTGCTGGAGTGCAGGAACACTATGTCATGTCCTCAACATACCCCTTATGCCAGGGCTGTGGGGGCAACTGCTCTGTAGCAGGAGAATTCTCAACTGGCTAGTTAGAGTCAGATTCTGGCCACTTTGTGGTGCATGCATGGCGCAAAATGGTTAGAAGAGGATCAGGGAATCTGGACCTTAATTTTTCAGATGCTTTTCTATATTTTTCTCTGATTACCCTTTTGTTTATGGCCTCTCCAGCTATATTCTCTAATAAATTCCCTGTTTCCTGGACAAAAAGCTCATATTTTCTTTTAGTCGGTATACCCTACTGAAAACAAAGGAAAAACTGAAGTTCTGGGTTATTTGAGGAACTCTTACTCACTTCTTTCTGCTTTCTAGCAGTTCCTTTTTTAAAATATGTCTATTTTGAATATATTTTTAAAAAAACTTTTCTTATATCACTGGGCTTCCCCAGCCAGCATCATTTTGTTCTTGGTTTGGCTTCTTAGGGTTTTTTCCCTTTATTTTATATCTGCAGTTATATGATGGTAAGATTAAATTTAATCATTTCAATCTCTGTTCTTTTCCATTTCTCATAATTTTTTTATTTAACTAATTTCACTACTTTTGCCAACCATCCTTTCAGCCAAGTCTTTAAAAAAATCTTCATATTTTGTTGTAGTGTCATTCTAAAACCATTGTTTCCACTTTTTAAAAAAACTCTCCCATCTTCCTTCTACCTCATTTCCTAATATGGTTACCCATTTTTCTGTCTCATCACTCGCACCAGAAATATTGTAAGCTTTTGATCATAACCTCCAAAATTCCCTCCTTTTTTTCAGAGCTGTTACCATTTTCTCTTGGTTAGTCAATATCAGATCCAGGATTTCATTGGGCCTCATTGCTTTTTTCAATTTTTGAAATATCGTAAGAAACTATCCTCTTGTATCCTACTTGAAAAAAATTAAGTTTCTTGTATATAATTAAAATACCTCTTTTAATTATTTTTAAATTTTCACACACTTAGCATCAGATCCATAAGTAATACTTTTTTCCTAATCTCAGATTAAATAGCATATTACATGCCTACATCCTAAATCCCTCATGGTTTATACATCCTTCATTTTAACCTGTGAAAGTGACTTTGCCTTCAACTGATCTTCCTTATATAGAAATGTATTCTTTTATAGTTTTATTGTAGTAATGTCTTGTCCAACCATGTCTGTAATGTAATCAAAGATCATCCAATGGGAATTGTGGCTGCTCAGCATTTCTCAGGATCAGGCCCTAAAACAAAACTGGTTATGAACAGAAACCTCTATTGTTTCTTGATTATTTCCCATAGGTTGTTCCAGCTTTTAGGGACAGTGTATTCTCACAGTCATCTCAATGTACCTATGTAATATTCATTTAACTTAATTTTTTCTTTTGAAAATTTCCCCCCATGTTTACATTCATCCATCAGTTGATGATGAATCATTCCTGGTTTATTAAATATTTTCCAGCTATACTCCCCGCCCCCTCTTCTCTTCCTCTTCATTTATGAAGGAGACAGACATTCAGACTCCCTATTTAATTATTTTTATTGCAAATATAACCATTCACAATAAAGTGGTCAAATGAAAGTCAGATAAGACAGCTGTACTTAAGTAAATGTAAAATGAACATTATTTGTAATCTGCAAATGCTTTTTTAATTTTTGAGATTAAATAGTTTTTATTATTGGTCAAAACCATAAATTATATTTTAAATATGTTCATTACTCAGTGGTATTATACTGCCTTTACACCAAGGCTTCTTTACATACATTCATTCATTTAATTATTTTTCTCTACTTGCTTACTATTCTGTAAAAATTAGAGGAGAGATTCTGCTACCCTATTCATACTGACTAGTATCTTAGTGAGTAATTCTACTGAAATGTCAATGGGACTACTCATCAAGTAAGGCACTACTCAGCATCAGTACGGGTGATAGAAAAAAAACAGAGCCAAATCTTTAGCTGGTGACTTCACTGGAACTGTGTCAATTTACACTTGTTGAGGATATTGTCCATATAGTCTTAACAAAAGATTTTTAATGCAGTCTTTCAACCATATATTGCTCTCTCTTTAGATAATTTCCATATGTGTTGTTAACCATGGTGGAATGGATCTACTGTGACTAATTTTAACCAAAAATTACCACTAATACAAGAAATTGCCACACTAGTCACTGATTTAAAGAGAGATTCTAAGGCTCTACTGCTTTCCATTTCTCAAGAGTAATGCTATTTTCTTAGTCAGTCAGAGTGTCAAAGCAACTGCTTTTTTAATGGGTACCAGTACCATATGCTGGTCTGCTATTATTATAGTGTTAATCATTTGCAGCCAGCATAAATGAAATTCTCAGCCATACCTCCAATCTTCTAAGAAGTCAATATTACATTCTGTTACTTTAGACATGAGACGGCCATCCTTTTTGACAACATTTTTCATATCCAGAATGTGTATGTATAACAGAAAAGTTCTGTACTTTACTTGTGCAAATTCTCTCTTAGATTTTTAAGAAGCCTGTCCCAGTAATAGCTCACCACCAAATAATTAAAATTGTCTAAAGAACATTGGGGTTGGATAACAAGATATAAAATATCCACTTCAGAAAATCTGATCAAAAAGTTCTTTTACTATCATTTCTAGAATGAAGACTAATGCTATATCACATGTTTTGTTACATCTAAAGCACTATGACATTTTTCATGGATTTTGTATTCTCTTCATATTAGGTTTTATAATTCTATAAAAGCCTCTGAATTACAAGCTGGTTAGGCAAGCAATGCATTATACTTCTGTGCAGAACAATGAAGTCTCAATCTTCTTAGCATATGCGCAATGCGCCTCTGGTGGCATATGACCAGGATTCATCACATCAAATTTGGTCGGCTGGTTGGATCATTAGCTTCCCCTGCTTGCACAGGGTACTGACCAGGAGTGTAATGTGAATGCTGATCCATGTCCCCCAGTCTCTTAGTGATTCAATGGACATAAAATTCATTAGAGTACCACATTCTGCTCTATCTCTTCAAAAGAGTAGTTCTCACAGAAAATACTCATATCAACAGCAAAGAAAAAGATCTTCCTTCCACCTTCCAAATCAGAAATTATGCCTCTCAACCTGGGAGGAGAGACAGACATGTAACCCTCCAAGTTGTCAAGTATGCGAAAGAGAGGCTTCAAGGAAGAGGGTAGCTAAAGCTCAGAGAAAAGGGGAAAGCAGAAAAACAAGATGATGAAAAAAAATCAGAAAAGAACAGAGGTGAAACAGAGAAAATAAAGAGAAAATAGAGACAGTGGCAAATGTGCCAGGGCGCCTAACAATCACTGCAAGGAAAATGCTAACAAATAAACTACAGACAGTAATTCTTGAGTACAGGAATGAGAGCTATATGCCAAAACATGTTGGAATCATGTTTTGCTAAAGGGGGAAATGGGAACAGGGAATGGGGGTAAGGAAATTGGAATCATGTTTTGCTAAAAGGGGAAATGGGAACAGGGAATGGGGGTAAGGAAATTGGAATCATGTTTTGCTAAAAGGGGGCTGGGGAAATTGGAATCATGTTTGGCTAAGGGCAGGAATGGGAACAAAGACACAGGTGTAAGGCTCTGTGGTGTCAGAGCTGGGAAGGAGGATACTAAGGAAGGAAACTGGAATCATGCTTGCTGGAAGTTCACCCCAATAAACATCTATTGTTGCTCTCTGTTCATGCGAGAAGGACCAGGGAAGTAAGTGAGTGAAGGAATAAGCCCCCTAATATGATTCCAAAACCTAATATCACACTAAATGCTGTTGCCGAATCTGTGCCATTATAATTAAGATTGTTTTATTCTTTTTACAATAGAACCTCTCACACCTCAATACAGTACTTCTTTTCCCATTACTTTTAAAATATTCTTTTAACTTTGTTGTGAATATTTCCCTTAGGCTGAAATTTGTACAAAACATTAGCCTAGAATTTAATTTTCTGTGAAAAAAAAATTAAGAAAATCTATGTGGCTGTTTTGGAGTGCTAAAACTGTAGTAAAAAAACCCTAAAATTTGTTTCTAAACACTTATGTTTCACAAAACTCACAGTCACATTTTCTAAAAGATTTTTGGGCCTGATCATCTCAAATTAGGACTAGCAGGCTGCTGACGTATATTATTTTTAAAAGTGAAATTAAAATGTTTAATTTAAATACATGAGATATTGCACAAATGGATATTTTTGAGTATATAAAGACTTTGAGTTTTAAGCACAAACTCAGCGTGCATGTGTGCCACTAGTATTTGAGTATTCTAAATTGCATTTTAGTCCTTCAACTAAATGTTGATCTTGGGTATATATATTTTGGTGATTGGATAGATGTTTTCTCCTGAGGGAAAAAAAAGGAGGAAGAGCCTGACTTGGATGTCTGAGGGAGGAATAAACGTAGAGCTTAAGAAAAAGTAAGTTAAACTAGTTATTATCCCTTGAGTGTGTAATAATAATTTATCTTCTAAATTGCAAGTTTTTAATTATCTATATTTATTCTTAACAATAAAGCAGTGAATGAATATCTTGGGTATTCCACAAAATGAAAGTGAAGGGGTAATTGTTCTGCCATGATGCTTCCATAGCGTACTATGGAAAAGTAAGCCTCACAAGGTCATATCACTAACTGAATAATTTTTAATCTAAATGTAATGAATTACTTGCAGTTCAGTAGTTTATTTGCTGATCAACATCACAATGTTTGACTTAAAACAAAATAATTTGAGAAATAGCATATTTGCAGCTATCTTATTCTGAGCAGAGAAAATGTACTGCACTTATTTGCATCTAATTCTATGCAGTTTGTACTACAGAGCAGTTTGTATTATTGTACATTACTTGTGTTTACTATGCTGAAGTGCACAGGAGTGTTCAGTGAACCAAAACAAGTTTATCCTAGTCAATGGAAAGGCACTAAATAGTAAGAAACCAGTAAGTCTGAAATGATGAATTATTTGCTGCATAATATTAAATATATTTATAGCAAGACAAACCTAAGCTTGTCCTTGTTGGGTTTCTGTATTCTGTAACATGAAAAGAGAGTTTATTTTACCTCTGTATTTGGCACTGGTGAGAACACTGCTGGAATAGTGTGTCTAGTTTTGGTGTCCACAATTCAAGAAGGATGTTGATAAACTGAAGAGAGTTCAGAGAAGAAGCTCGAGAATGATTAAAAGATTTGAAAACATGCCTTATCGCAATAGACTCAAGGAGCTCAATCTATTTAGCGTAATCAAAGACGATTAAAGGGTGACCTCATTACAGTCTGTAAGACCCTACAAGGGGAACAAATATTTGATAATGGGCTCTTCAAGTCTAATTATATTCTCTAGAGAAAGGTATAATATGATCCAATGGCTGGAAGTTGAAGCTAGACAAACTCAGACTGGAAATAAAGCATAATTTTTTTAACAGTGAGGGTAATTAACCATTGAAACAATTTACCAAGGGTTGTGGCAGATTCTCCATCACTAGCAATTTTTTCATCAAGATTGGATGTTTTTATAAAAGACATGTTCTATGAATTATTTTGGGGAAGTTCTATGGCCTGTGTTATATAGAAATCAGATTAGATGATCACAATAGTCCTCTCTCCATCCTTGCAACTCCTCCACAAGGGCCAGACAGAAAACCAGACACTGCACTTGGAGTAAAAGGGACTGAAGATACTAGCACCCCTGGCAGTGCAAATCACCTAAAGGGGGATGGGAAGGAAGCAAGGCAACAGTCCTACCATCTAGCACTGGCTGGCACTCTATGGCGCTGGCAGAGCTACCATATGTCAGCCAAGGAAATCTGGGAGGCACTATGACTCCTGAGGCACAATCCCTGAGAGGCCTGGTCTACACCTAAAATTTAGGTCAATCTAGCTACATTACTCAAGGATCTGAAAAGTTAATTAAGACAACCTAAGCCACAGTGTACACACCTCCAGGTCGACAGAAGAACTCTGCCCCACCCCTGAAGGCAGACCAGTATTTACACATTGAGTCATACATACACAATGGTCCTTAGTGAGTGAGACAAAAGTATGTGCAATCAGCCTGGTTTACATATCAAATTAAAACAGGACCATCCTGTCACATCCAATGTATTCTAAAAGATATATTCAAAACCTAAATATTGGACTACCTAGACAATGGTTTTACACTGGAGACTTTACATAACCTTAAGAATTACAGCCTTATAAAAACAGGAGAAAAAAGAGCAAGTGTACAACTTTCTAATGCAACAAGAAGAGTAAAACAACATGCACAATTTACCTTCTTGGTTCTTATGGTGAATCTGCACCAGCTCTGGCCCTTCAGCATATATTAACACAGCTTAGGGGTTGCTCTACATTACGCCAACTGCCTATGGTCTTTATAGAACAAGTCAATTGTGAACTGGCATAATGATTGTGTGCTCTATCCCACCCATTTGCACCCCTATGTCAGTGTGTGTGGGGGGCAGTTAGCATAGGAATTAAATACTCCATTTTACATCACCTGGGGGCTCCTGAGCTACACCAGAAAAATTCTGAGCTGGCCAGTTAGAACCAGATTCCTGAACAGTGCAGTGGATGAAACAGAAGAAAAGAATCTGGGCCTGTATTTCTAGGTTTAAAAATAAGCAAGTTTAAGCACTTTGGCTTATAAGGAAAAAGAACATAGTTCTATTTGCAGTTTCCACAGAAAGATGTTTGTTGCATCAGTTAAAAAGAGTATGTAGTTTACCCTGAATATTTAATCTGTTACTTATCATCAAATCCATTTAATTTAATATACCGTTTGTAATTGAACCAAGCATGTAAACTAGAAGGGTAACAGATTAAGTTATTTTTACTATCTTAATATTTTATCCTTTTTAATTCTTTTTCTCCCCTCCCCCCCCTTTTTTTGACAGTTTTCACACAGTTGTTTTTCCAGTATTGAAAGGTAAGTTAACTCTAATTATATTCTCTACAGTTATATTTGGTTATGTATAGTCCAGATAGGACTTGTGATCAGACATGGGATTTTTCATACTGTATTTTGTTGTCAAAAGGAAGCATCTTTACAGAGTCCTATTTTTTTAACACGTTACTCAAAGACCACTGAATTATTATTTTTAATGTTAATATTCTCTTTATTACTGGACAAATTCATATTACAAAATTTTAAAGCTTTGAAAATAAGGCTCAGTAATGGAACAACGCTTTATGCTATAATAACCTTAGAAAGTAGGATGGAATCCCACTCCTATAAAAGGATCTGCTCACAGAACAAAATATACAATGATCTTTGCAGGACTGACCCTATATTAACATCTCTCATACTTTACTTTTATAACAGAATATTTGTACAAGAAATACAAGTCCACTTCTGTCCTTCATCAGCCACTTTTTGAAGCCACAGTAGTCAATCCCAAATGATTTATGTCTTTAAATACTTTATAAGCAGCTCATTACATAATAACAACTCTTTTATATTAAATAAAAATAGCAAAGAGTTAAGACAAAAACTTGAATATAATTATATGGTATACCCTTTTCTCTAACAAATCACAGACAATAAAAACAACCTGTTTCTAGTGATGGGAATTCTCAGTTACTGGCCTTTATGATCACAAAATCTACCTTTAAAAGCTCTTTTAAAGAGTGACACAGTAACTGTCATTTTATAAATAATACTAACGTTTGGTGCAATACCAACATGATTATATAATTTATTGAATTTATGACTCTATTGTACTATTTAGGCTCACTAAGTATATACAGTACATTTGATCAAGCATTCTAACTTGATACTGTTCAGTAAGCATGAGCCTCTAGGGCAGAGGTGGGCAAACTATGGCCTGTGGGCCACATCCGGCCCACGGGACCGTCCTGCCCGGCCCCTGAGCTCCCAGCCAGGAAGGCTAGCTCCTGGCCCCTCCCCGCCTATTCCCTCCTCCCCCGCAGCCTGAGCATGCACTCTGGCCCACCGCTCTTGCTGGGCAGCGCGGCAGCGTGGTTGGCTCCGGCAAGGTAAGGGGGCAGGGAGCAGGGGGTCCCGGGGCGGCAGTCAGGGGACAGGGAGCAGGGAGCGGTTGCATGGGTCAGAGGTTCTGGGGAGGGCAGTCAGGGAGCGGGGGGGTTGGACGGGTTGGGGGTTCTGGAGGGGGCAGTCAGGGGACAGGCAGCAGGGGGTGGTTGGATGGGGCGGAGGTTTTGGGGGGGTCAGGGAACGGGGGGGCTGGATAGGGCGTGGGAGTCCCAGGGGGCCTGTCAGGGGTCGGGGGTGTGGATAGGGGTTGGGGCAGTCAGGGTACAGGGAGCGGGGGGGGTTAGATGGGGGTGGGGTCCCAGGGGGCAGCTAGGGGCGGGGGTCCCAGGAGGGGGCGGTCAGGGGACAAGGACTTGGGGGTTGGATGGGTCAGGGATTCTGAGAGGGGGGCAGTGGGAGCGGAAGATAGGGGGTAGGGGCCAGGCTGTTTGGGGAGGCACAGCCTTCCCTACCCGGCCCTCTATATAGTTTTGCAACTCCGATGTGGCCCTCGGGCCAAAAAGTTTGCCCACCCCCGCTCTAGAGTATTTAAGGTTAACATGACATCTGACAAGCAATAACAGTAGATTCAATTTTTAGAGACTAATACTGGATATACAACTTACAGCTTTAAGTTATTCCAGGGAAAATCTACCCAGCAAAGGAATGGCAAAATACAGTTGCCCACAAAAGTTTACAGACTGCGAGCAGAAAATGGAAAATGTATTTCTGTGTTTTATTATTACTTGTGTTCTTTCAATTTTATTTATTGTAATATCAGGTCTTAAAGGACACATATAAATTAACCACTTAATTGAAATTATAAAGAAGTCATGTAAGTGGGTATCTGACTTTAGTCATCCATATAAGTTTATAAACAGAAAGTAAAAACAAAAAAGATAAACTAATATATAACACAAGCCCCCAATCCTACAAAGGGATCCATGTGAAACGACTATTCTACTTGTATGGATTCTCTAAAGGATGGGAGCCTGAAAAATATATTCTTCAGCTATTTAATAAGGTAACCAGATCACAAAATACAACATACTTTATCACAAAGAAAACAAATTATCACATACTTTAAGGTATGCTGTGTAATATGTAAAGAGAGGAAATGAGAAAAAATAATATGTCATCCTAGGCAAGAAGAGCTCAGCTGTAACTTAAGAAACAAAATAATATCTTATTTTCAAGAAAAGTATGTTTGAAAAAAATAACCCAAAAGTTTTGAGTAGCTAAATGCCTATCTGCCAACATCTGACATATATAAATATAGCTATATGAGGAGAAAAATGAGGATACACCTATTAGCTCCAAGAAATATGCTGGACTAGAAGATTTTTTTGATGGAAGAATGGAAAAATGATAAATATTTATTAAAAATAAATAAATAAAGGATTATCCCTACTAAGGCTCAATTTCAGGAAAGGACATAACATGCTGAACATACATGCTCAACTTTGACATCAGTGGGACTTAAGCGTGTGCTTAAAATTAAGCACATTCTTAAATGTTTTGCTGAATTAGATCCTAAATAGGAAAGGTTAGCATGTAGGAGGAATATGGAAATGACAAAAAAAACCCACAAGGCTTTCTGTTGCTAAAGAATAGAGGTAGGAAATCTATCACTGTAAGAGAGAAAATGAAAAAAATTTATATTGAAAAAGCTGAAGAAAAATATGAAGTGCACAGCTTGGAAAACTGCAAAAGAGCAGATAACAGATTTTTCAACACAAAACAATATTTTTCAATATGAAAACATGTACAAATGTTCATTTTCCCCTTATGTGCATAAAAATACACAAATAAGAAATATAAAACAAGAATGTTTAGCGAGAAAGGGAATGCACTAACTTCCCAAATTTTTTTAACCTTCTTTACAATTGCCATTGTTTACATTTTATCAAACTTTGTTTTCAGGAATTTGTTTAAACTCAATATAATGTGCTAGATTCTAATCTAAGATTCCAAGAAAACAGATTTTTGTAAGATAAACAACAATTAATACCGATTATAATAACATCCATAATATATTAATCATTCCTTAATATATTTGATAACACAAATAACTCAAATTACTACCAACACATAGATGTGTGATACCTTGTTTTGGAAAAGGAAGATTTCCCAACATTAATGGCATGTAGAAACAAAGTATCGGAAATCCTTCCCACAGAAAAAATTAGACAGCTACATCAGCATCAAATAGTTTTTAATGCATGCTTACCATTTGTGGAATTTGAACAAAATAAATATACAGATAATGATAAGAGGTTGACCAAATAGAAATTGGTCTTTTAAAGGGAACAGGTGCAGGTTATTATTAAGATCTGTTAGTACTTGCATAGACAATTCATGTATGTTAATAATGACAAAATTAAAAGTTTTAAAAAATAAATCATTTATTTAAAATCTATTGTATGGCAACATGAACCCTAATATACATTCACAAGCCTGATAAATGTTTTCAGCAAGGGGAGCTGAGATGTTTTATCTCTTGATTCCTGGGTGGTCAGGGTTAGAAAAACTTACCAGACAGTCAGAAAACTAAACCTACTAGTCAAGAGGTAGATATGAAAGATAAGAATGTTGGGACCCCACCCCTGAGGTTTAGGGGCAATGTCCTGGTAAGAATGCCAGCTCCTCTGCCATCAACTGCTAGGAAAAATGAGGGTACTGAGATGTCTACTAGAATGCTGTTCCTGGACTATGTTTGGAGACTCTTTATCTTTTATACTAGTAACTAGTTAGTAGGCATCTTATAATGTGAAGTTCCACCCTCACATAACTGCTGAAAAGGATAAAAAACATTCTATCTCCTCTCTCACCCACTAGAACATTCTGGCTACTACCAGGGTATTTAGGTCTCCTCTACTACTCTATGCCTCCCCAAGTCATCTGGTTGCTGTGAAAGGTTCCCAGCCTCCACTTTCAGGTCCTCTTCCCCTGTAAATAATTTCAGTGTCTGCTTCAGCTCACAATGTTCCAAGACAGCAGCAGAAAACTGAAATTTCTGGCAGTTTCACCACTGCCTACAGGTAGGGTGACCAGATGTCCCGATTTTATAGGGACAGTCCCGATTTTGGGGGCTTTTTCTTATATAGGCACCTATTACCCCCCAATCCCTGTCCCGATTTTTTACACTCACTATATGGTCACCCTACCTACAGGTTTCTGAATAGGAATGTGAAACTGATTAGACTTTCACTAATACTGCTGCTTTTGACAAATTTACAAGCAGAAGCAGAGGCACTAAAACTATCTGCAGACTCAGGAAGGTGACACTACAGTTCACATTTGGTCGGAAAGGTTATCTTTGTAACAATAAGGGCCATAAACTTAATTTATTTTTAAATGAAAATTTTGATTCTGCAGAAATTAGTGGTTTAGATGCGCACACTTGCTCAGGTAAGCCTGCCATTTGCCCAGGGCAAGTTGATTTTCCAAACTCTGTATATGACTATCCTTTGTGCATCTAACACAGCACTGCCCAAAGTGGTGTGGAGTGTGTGACTTTGTCCATCCTGCTAGTAATAACTGTGCTGCCACATTAAGGAGCACCCAATGATACAGCACATCAGTGCCCAACTGCAACATGTGACTATGGTGGCACTGTAATGTAGTGCCAGCTACTAGTAACTAGGAGCTAATTTATCCTTTCTGGTAGATTGTACCATCTGTTTTTCTTTCTTTTACCAGTATTTCTACTTTTACTTTCTTCTGGTTCTCTTGATTTCTTCCTTTTTCTCTGGCTTTCTTCAACTTACTTTCACTTCCCCATTACTGCTCCTGTCACATACCTACTTTCCCTGCTTCTCTGTTCTTTGCAGGGGGAGAACTTGTGTTGCGTTCACACACACTTTCTTTAGACCTTTCCCCCCCTTCTCTACCATCATTCACAAATAATACAGAACCTTCTTCTACTAGGGCAGCAAACTCCTGATCGGCCCCTTGTGGCCAGCAGAGGCTCTGCCATGGCCTGCTTCTGGTTTCCCTCTTCATAGCCCCTTAAGACTTCCACACAGTCTTTCTCACGGCTAACACCCCCCTCCTATCTGGGGCTTGTTAAATAATAGAGACAGTTCAAAACAGTCCTCAAGGTCCTCAAAATAAAATCCATTACCACAACCCAAAAGTTCACTTAGCTCAAGCTCTTCTACCACACAAGGAGCTCTTCTCCTTCCCCAGTCTGCTCTTCACAAAGCTGCCACTCCTGGCCCACCCTAGTGAAAGCTCAGCCTTCTGGATTTGGCTTTCTTCTCCTGTCAGCATTTCCCCAGTTCCTACAGAGAAGGGAGCATATATACTGCTCTCCTTCAGAGAGCTCCTTGCAATTGGCTGGGAAAGAGGGGACTCTGCCCCATCCTACACTACAGAGCTCCTGCTCCTGGGCCCTTAAAGGGACAGTGTTGTGGGTTTCTCGCCCCCATCCAACTACTAATTCCCCAGAACCACTTCCTCTCATCCAGCTTCTGCCATTTCCTGAGACTTTGTTTATTCCAGTGTTCCTAGAATAGGGTTTTCTGGCCTTCCTCTAAGCTTAAAGGGCCAGTATACTCCATTACACTTCTGATTCCAATACTCTGTCACTTTCTATCCCTTCACTGATTGAATGGGACCTCTTTCAAAACATTCTGCTGGCTGTCTGAATAGCAGAAGGGAAATAAAGAATATCAGCATAGATGTGCAGTGTTACAATATCACCACAGTTACACAGGGAGAACTCCCATACAGAGTTTCTGATCATTTAAACATAAAAGCAGGAGTCTTGATAGTGATTGTACCCACAATTGCAGGGAGAGCACTTCTTCCGCAATCCAGGTAAAGGTATTTGTAGTCACTCTATGTGAACACAGTGGCACATGACATTGTAAGTATTATTATTATTTAAGCACTAAGAGTGTGATGGACACAATAAAAGATACAATTCCTGCTCCAGGGAGTTTAGAGTTTACTGAGCATATCTGATGGAATTCACTCAGAATTCCAGATTAGTTTAGTTTACTTAAACCAACTTTGACAAAGATACATAGTGCAAGTGCACATTTATTAACATTCCTGTATGCAAACCAACAGAAAATAATTACATTAGTAAATTTTGATACCGTAGCTACACAAATACTAGTGTAATCAGTTTTTACAGAATTTTCTCTCGATTTCAGAAAGATTGAGAGAGATAGAGAGTATGTGTCTAGAAGGAGAAATAGATTTAATATTTATGAAAAGTGAAAAGAGAAACAAATTCATATTTCCGTATCTAGAAGCAATACTACTGTATCCCACATTTAGATGATAAATTATCCAGTGAATAATGAGATCCCTGGTAGATATGCTGTATATGTTTTTTAACAATAAGCTAAATGAGGATTTCTTGGATACATAACTCAAATTTCCCAATTCACATTTTTACCCATAGTCCTTTTTTAATATTGACATATCAATAACTATTGGAAAATTCAACAATTTCAGTGTACGTAGAGTAAAATTTTCTGATCTTGTGACTCAATATCCACAAAATCTTAGTGCCATTAAGAAGGACATGTTTTGACAAAAGTAATATATAATTTGCCTAACGTACTGCCAAGAAAACATAATTAGAAAGGTATGTATAAATGAAATTAACCCCAAAGTCACAACTTTTTTTAGCACAATGTTAAAACTACTCTAAGCAAAATATTTTAATGTTTTAGTATTCTTATTTCATACCCTTTGGCACATAAAAGAAAACAGATCTGGGGGAAAAAACAGGACTTACATTATCTCGGTAAGAAGGTTCCGGAATTCACCCTGAGGAGTCACACTAGGGCCCCGATCATGCAACTGACTTCTCACAGGTAGAACCCATCCCCAGTGTGGCGCCTCATTGACTTCAATAGAGTCCAACTCACACAGAGTCAACTGCAGGATCTGGGCTATTGTGGAAAGGACAATAATGAAAGCTCCTTCACACACCTGCAAAAATAGGTACGGAGATAAAAAAATTAATTATTAATGTGCTCTTGTGTCTTCTCACAGCCTGTTTAAGTGTAGTATTTATGATTTTTTTTCATTTGCATGTAGTTTTATTATTTGTTTTTTATTTAAATCCTTTTTTTAAACATTGGTTTGAAAAAAATCTTTAGGACATGTACACTAACTGATATAATATTCATTAACATCCAGGGAGCTTTTACTGTTATATGGTACAAATATATATTTAGACATATTTTCACACATTTTTAAATCATTAATGACTCCAGTTTCTTTGGTTTATTGTGCAAATACCTATTTAGGTTCTGAGCATGGAAGCTGAACTATGCAGGCAGATCCCTGAGCCAGTCCAGAGTCCCAAAGAAGTCAATGGGCTGGCGCAGGGATCTGACTGTATCAAGCAGCTTCCAAGATCAGGGCCTTAGAAAATATGCAATAAAAATTGTCATGAAAATCAGTTTAGCACTAGCCACTTTTTAAAGTTAAATTTGTTGGCCTTTTTAAACAACAATTCTTATGAAAACAGAGTATTGTTGATTATTTGCTAAAATTAAGCTTTTAAATCAAAGATGTTTAAGATACAGGAAGTGCAAAAAGTCATTTTAAACAAATAAACATCTCTCATTCCCTGTTCACACAGAACTTACATTCAGGTTTTTTTTTTAAAAGAACACTTCTAGGTTGAGTCCATTCAGGGAAATGTCAACAGTGATCATGTTTTTATACAGAAACTACAAACTCTTTAAAAACAGGTTTGTAATGGACACCATGAAATAACATTTAACTGGTGACGCTAGACAAGGGACACTGTCAATAGCCATGATGAGTCTAGCCTTCAAATTTGACACACTCCTAGAAACTTGCAGAGGGAAAGGTGTCTCCCATTTTTAAACATGCACACAGGTACAGAAGTAACTAGAGAACTAGTTCTCAAAAACAAAGGCTACACGACTTAAGAAGCCAGCTCATAAACTAGAAGTAAATATAAATACATTCATAATATAAACACAATTCTGTTGGAATCAGAGATACCATACTATCTATCTGTTTCTCTGCTGGCTCTATTCTTGTGAGCAGACAAAAAAATTGAACTCACAAGAATCCTGTGTTCTACAGAGATCAGAGTCCAAAGTTATCAACATTTTCTATCCCCTGACATCTCTCCTGTGAGTGAGCAGTGAAGCAGATAAAATGTGTGTGCCCACTTTCACAATCCCGACAAATCCAGTGTCCTAGGTTTAGGGCAGTTTGGCTCCTATATGGGACTTGAAGACTTGAAACTCTAGTTTTGGCAGGTAGATAGGTTTTTCAGTTGGTGCAGGAAGGCAAATAAATAAAATTAAAATCTGCATTTCAGGGAGCATGTGCCAAATTTGAGACTAATCGCCTTAATAATGAGGAGTATTTTTTAATTCAGTAACATGTTATATGCAGAGCCCTGGGTATTCTGTGATTCCATGGCTGAAGAATTCACCCCTTTCCGCAGAATTGTACTGCAGAATCTAAACTTTCATTTAAAAAAACTGTGGGTGAAATCTTGGCCTTATTTCTAATCCTTATGGTTGTAGAGACAGCTTCCACAGCATCAAATGAACGTAAACTGATGCAATGTTTCCTGCCTGAATCTGTGAAGAACCTGAAACAATAGCTCTGAGAGGCGTGATGTGCCCTATTCCTTGCAGTCAGGGCCCCTTGGAATCTATGATTCTGCAAACACAGAATTTGACATTTTCCCAAGATGGCATGGAATTTGGTATATTGCTGCAGACAGCCACCCAAAATTTTGTTGTCTGTCTCACTGCTCTGCTGCCTGCAGTTACCTCTTGCTCTCCATCTTTCCCTAAAAGAAGAGATTAAGTGGATTATAGTGCATGCTTCCTACACTGTTCCATGGAGCTAGGCAGCGGAGTGTGTCTAAGAGCTGAAGTCCAGCTTGCAGTTCAGTGAGTGGAGAGAGCCAAAAGTATAGCTTGGTGAGCTTGACAGCTAGAGAACAGCATAGCAGTCAAGGCCTAGGGAGCCAGATAGATGAGACACTTGAAGCTGGCCACAAACCCTCCTTCTCTGACAGGGATGAAAAGAAGGTGGTTCTAAACCAGGCTGCTAAGAAAATATCATGGGAGTCAATGCCTAGAATTGGAGCTGGGCCATCTGAAAATCCTAGCAAAAAAATCCATCCTCAAAAATAATTGTAAAAAAATGATTATCAATCAATTTTACGTCAATTAGTGTTTTCAATGATGAACCACCCATGTGTGTGTTTGTGGTATGACAGGGGAATTAGAGTGAAAGTATTACATACTGATAGAATACATTAATCTAGAGCCTTCGGGTTGTTTCCACAGAATTTGGTCCTTCTGTGCCGCAGAGTCACTACACTTTTTTCAGTTGGTGCCAATTTTATATGTCCCTTCATGAAGGTGCAAAATAATAGAAGTGCAGTTCAGATTACCTTTTTTTAATATTCACCAAGACTGCAGTTAACAGGCAACAGGCCTATAGAATGCACTGCACTTCACCCCTTTCTCTGCAACTTCCTGCTTCTCTTCCACTCCCACTTAGCCTCTCCCCAGACCTAAAAAAGGTTCAGCAATACACATTCATTCAATGAAATATTTTCAATGTGCACTAACTTTTTAAGAGGACAATGGATATTAAACAACCACCAGAAATTCCTGTCATTGCCTAGAACTAGCATTTAATTCTCTGTTATGTGAAATAACTTTTTATATCTTCTTTTTATATCCTGCTTCACCCTCTTACAGGTTACACATGCATTGATATTCTTTTCCTCACTATTCTGCTGTAGCTGAACATTTTTGGCATGTGTTTCTTTAGCAGAAGAGACAGAGTTGAAATCAAAAGGTTCTATGGCAGTTAGCTTCAGGCAACCAGTGAAAAAGGCACCAACTGAAAAAAGTGTAGTGACAGCCACAAAACTCCCATAAAGGGAAGAAAGGCAGGGGATAGTCAGTGAGGAAAAGTTAATAGGAAGCTGAGCGAAAGAGGAAAGGTTAGTAGGAAACAGGGTGTGTGAGAAGTGTAAGAGAAGTGAAAGTGTTTTAAAGGGAGAAAAGAGGATGGAACAAAAAAAGAAACAAAGGCCCTAATTCAGCAAAGCATTTGGAGCAGAATTTTCAAAAGCACTGATCTAACTCTGCTCCCATTGAAGTGAAAGATAGAGGTTAATTCTGAGAGCTTTTGAAAAGCCCACCCTTAAGCATGTGCTTAACTTTAAGCACATAAGTAATTCCACCCCTATGCTTAAGTCCCACTGAAGCCAATGGGACTTGACCACAGGCTTAAGTGCTTTGCTGAAGCAGGATGTGATTACTTGTGTGCTTAAAATTATACACATATTTAAGAGTTTTGCTGAATCTGGTCTCATGAAAACCAGAGAAAAAGTGACTGAGAAAGAAAAAAGAAACAAACTGTGAAATCCACATTAAAAAATAAATGAGTTCCTGGTTATTTCTTTATGCTCTGAGCATAAAGGTTGGATTACTGCCTGGTCTCTCTTTGGTTTAAATATAAAAATAAAAACTTGTTTTTAATATAATGAATATATTGTAACACAGCAATTACCTCTGGCGAAAGATAATTAATTCAGTGAGTGATACCATTAATACTAAAGTAATTATTGACACAGGGTTGCAGCCTTAACTATTAAGGGGACTCACAGTCCTCTATGCCTACTTGCACTTGCACTTCCAAAACAGATTGTGTAATTAGCTGGGAGAGGGTTAATCTTTCCAATATTACTATCTCTATGGTAACAGGACCACAGAGATAGAAGGAGCTGTGGAAATCATGAAAGCAGCCAAGAAGGCGGTGCTCTCCATTACTTCTCACTCTATGATACTGCTACCATAGTGAAAGAGAAGACACAGAGACACCATCTCATAAGTATACCAAAAATCATCTGGAACACTGTCAGCATGCCACAGGTTACTTGTTATCTCTGTCCATCACCTGGAACCTATGGACCACATTTTGCGTACCACTGTTTAAAACTGTTCTCTACCAACAAGACAAGGAAAAAAGAACATCTTTATGTAATCATTAAATTATATTCCAAAAAAATCCTGAAATTTATCACACTGCTCCTTATTTTTCAGCCTCTGGTCATCATTTTCACACCTTTCCTAATCAATTTAAAACTGTGGAATAGTACCAGGTTTACTGCTGGAGGCATGCTGTTCTGGAGCAATGCAAACAAATGGATGAAATATTCTGAAACATATCCATAAAACTGAAAAAATAGGCTTTATATTAATTTTAAAAATAAATAAATAAAACCCGTAAATAAATAAAAATAATATTCTTAAAATAAATGCAAAAATACAAAAGACCTACATTTAAATCTCAATGTTTTACAAAGAATATTAATGGGGAGAGTGAAGGATTAACTCTCAAATTCTATTCCTACTCTGCCTCTTTCTTATAATCTTGGGCAATTCACTTAATCTTTCTATGTTTTGTTTTACCCATCAGTAAAATAGGTATAATAAAATAATACTTTGCACTTCACAGAGATATTGTGAGGCTTAATAAAAGTTGATGCATGCTGTGAGGTCCTACAGGCCGCATACCAGAAATGAGAAATTGGAGAAGCAATTGAACAACCTAAATTAAGCCAGGATTGGAGGAAACAGATTAGGTAGCAAAAAAGCAAATAAGTAAATGCTAGACAAAGAGTTTATGTTATAGGTGCCCAATCCTGCATTAATATCAGTGGCATTCCATTCAGATGCAGGAATTCACCCATACAGAATTCAAGGCTCCAGTGCTTCGAACACTTGCACTTATGTTCAACTTTATTCATGTGAGTCATTCTATTGATGAGACTATTCATGGGGAAAGTTAAGCACATGCATAAATGTCTGCAGGATCAGGGTCTAAAGTTGGTATTAAGGGACTTATCTACAGAAGTTATTGTATCAATGACAATTATTTTTGCAAAGCCATGGACAACTGAAGAGGTAACAAAAGACTGAGAAGAACAATTACGATATCTATTTTCAAAAAATGAAAGAAGTATGGTCCTGGTGATTACCATTCTGTACATCTGTGGTGCCCAAACTTTTCCTGTCGTGCCCCCCTTACCAGTAATGGAATGAGTCTGTGCTCCCCCTCCATTACTGCACAGTTGGCTCAGCAGAGGAGACTGGGCTGAAGGTGGAGCTGGGGGCAGAACTGGGGATGGGGGAGGAGCTGGGGCTAGAGGCAGAGCTGGTGTGGGGATGGAGAAGGAATGTGGGCAGAGCTAGGCTGGGGTCAGAACTGGGCTGGGGGTGGAGCGCAGCAGTGGCTGGGCCAGAGCTGCGCAGGGGGCGGAGCGGAACAGGGTGGCACTGTGGGGCTGGCCTGGGCCCTGCCACACACACCCCAAATGTTTTGGGGCATGCCCCATATTTTGGAGACCACTGCAGGGGTGCCAGAACAGGGGAGGGCCAGGAGGCCATGGTCCCATCACTTTTAAAAGTGGGAAGGCTATGCCCTCCCACTATTTACCGGCTGTAAGGGTGAGCAATGGAGAGACGGGGCGGAGAGGAATGAGCCGGGGGCAGGGTTTTGAGGGGAAGAGGCGATGCAAGAGTAGGGCCTCTGGGGAAAGCGTCAGCACAGGGGCTAGACCACTGCTATACATCTAAGTTCTATGACTGCTAAAATAAAACATCCAGTGAAAGAACTGCATAGTCATGGAGAATAAACTACTTTCTCACCATTGCAAAAAGAAAAGGAGTACTTGTGGCACCTTAGAGACTAACCAATTTATTTGAGCATGAGCTTTCGTGAGCTACAGCTCATGCTCAAATAAATTGGTTAGTCTCTAAGGTGCCACAAGTACTCCTTTTCTTTTTGCGAATACAGACTAACACGGCTGTTACTCTGAAATTTCTCACCATTAAATGTTTTCCCTTCAGTTCAGGGTTGAAGCTCATTGGCAGGGCACTGTGAAGAAGTTTGCTGTGCCACTGCCCCCTGAAACTTATCTATGGACAAATATAGGGCTTCAGTTTCAGCAGTTGCCAAACTGGCACCTTTCAAGAGTGCTAAATTAACAACAAAAACATTAAAACAGCAAGTGTATTGATATTTAAAAACCAGCAACATTTGGACAGGTTTATCGATGTGCTACTGTGGAATCAAAGCTCAATAACATCTCACTTCTTTACTTAGCCCCAGCAAAGGAGGATGTGCTTCATTACTCTTTGGGGGCCTGGTAGCTATTTCAGGATCAATGTCAGGGGTTTAGAATGAAATATAGTATATCCAGCCTTTCTTGCCCATAAGGCTCATACTTATCCTAAGAGAATCATGACAGTACGAAGACTTAAAAGTTAAATTGAGGGTTGGCTATTCAGAGTTCAGAGGCGGGGAAGGGTAAAAATGTGCTACAATTTTTTTTGACAAAATATTTGTAAGAAGGTCTACAAAACAGATGTACTTCTCAGTTCTGCAAATACTTTTTACTTGGTGTACTGTGTATTATCAGGAGAAGTTCCAATGAGTATGTCTACACTGGCGAATTTAGGACCTTTAATTCACCAACACTGCAACACTACCAGTAAACAATAGTAGATGTGGTATACCAACGTCTTGTCTATACTACAGCCTCTATCACTGCTATCACAAGTGAAGCTGCAACTGTGAAGAGTTACAGGTCCTAAATTTGCCAAGATAAGCCGAAGACTGGATGGCTATTGTAGAAAGTAGAGGAGGGGTGGTAAGAGGACTAGGAGAACACGCAGCAAGTTAAGGCTACTAGACTGGTCAGCCTGAAATTTCTACAGATATTATCAAACCTGAAGGACGGCTGGTAGGAAAGTAAATCTGGAGAGAGGCATAGAGGAATTTGCATGGAGGCTGGAGGTCTGGTATGGAAGAGAGTTTTAGCACTCCTGGGGGAATTCTGTGCCACTGTGCATGTGCAGAATGCATGTCCCGCATGTCCCCCACAGATTTCTTTGCTTCCCTGCAGAAAAATGACTTTCTGACAGGGAAGCAAAGTGAAGCTGCAAGAGCAGTCACATATCCCTCCCTAGCAGTGCAGGTACAGCATTTCAGGCACCCAAAGTAGTCGGCGGAGAGGTAAATCACTGCAGGACTGGGGACACCCCAACCAGTGGTTCCTACCCTGAGCCAGGATCAGCTGCTAGTCCCGGCTGGGCTGGAGGCAGGAGAGGATGGGACTTCCTCTTCTGCTGCAAGGAGTGGCTGGGACTGTGTCAGACCCACCCACAGAAAACTCCCCTAGCTCCAGGAAGCTCAGCATCCTCCCCTGCTTCCCGCCCACATCCACCCAACCCCCATGCATCCAGACCTCCCATACCCTGACACCCCTACCAAGCCTCACCTGGTAATCCAGAACCCCCTAGCCCTCCATACCTGAATCCCACCCCACTGAACCTCAACCCCTGCATCTGGAGCCCCCCTGCACCCATACCCCCTGCCTCCGGACCCCCATCCCTGCACCCAGACCACCCCCCACTGAGCTCCCTGCACTCAAACCCCCACCCTGATGCTCCACCCCCTGCACCACCCTGAGTCCCCACATCCAGACCCCCATGCCACTGACCCCCAACTAGCTGCACCCAGACCCCCACCCCGCCAGTGCCACTCCCCCAGCACCCAGACCCCCCTCCTGAGACCCCACACCCAGACCCCTCTCCTGAGCCCCAACCACCTTCACCTGGAAGCCCCTGCAGAGTCCCATTGCCTCTGCACCTGGAACCCACCCCCCCAACGAGCCTCTGTGCATCTAGACCCCCATGCACACCTAGAACCCCCACTGAGCTGCCTGCACCCAGATTGTCCCATACAGAATCCTCTCACCCCACACCTGGATTCCTCCACACTGAGCCCCTCAACACTTGGATCCTGCCTGGTTGAGCATGCCTGCCCCACACCTGGTATGCCTGGTGCAGTGGGGCAGGGCCCAGGGTGTTTCTGGGGCAGGACCAGGCCTTGTGCTGTGTCAGGTTCGGGTGCAGCCTGACCACTGAGTCCATGTTCCAGGGATGGGGGCGCTGCAAGGTGATCTCCCACCTTCGTGCAGCCAATGGCCTGTGCTCCCCACTGTCCTGCTGGAGCCTCTGCATTTATTTATTGACAAATAAAACTTGCATAATTTTGCAGAATTTTTAAATATTGTGAACAGAATTTTTAATTTTTTGGCACAGAATTTTTAAATTTTTGGCACAAATTGCCCTCAGGAGTAGATCAGATAGAAATACAAGCTGGGCAAGGCACAGCTCAAATTGTGCAGGAGGGAAATCCCCCAAGCTCCACCCACAACCCAAATTCTGCCCATTTGGGATACCAAAATGAGATGCCACTCACAATAGATTGCACAGGTGTTCAAATCTGATCATACATGTTCTGCTCAGCTCCTCAGGCTTGGCACCCTTCAGTGGGATTTGGATACACCCACTGGATTATTAAGGTACAGGAACAATAGACAAGCATCTAAGGCCCTGGCTCCAAGTGTTACGTGATAATGACAGAATCTCGATGTTCATTACAAGCAAAAGTCTCTAACCTTCATGGTTGTGAAAAAAATCTTAAAAACACGAGCCAAGGTTAATTGATGCAATAATGTGCATCTGAGTCTGCAGACAGCATCCAGCAAAGGCAGCCATTATAGCCAAAGAGGAAGCTGCTTGACCTGACATTCACCATCCATAGCAGACCAAACACCTGCTGATCTAGGGGGACCTGGCCTGGTCAAGGTGAGAATTTGGGGATTGGCTGTCCTTTGGCAGCTCAGAGACACCCCACCCCACCCCCGGCTCTGTTCTTCCCTCTGACCTTTAGCTTCACTGGTCAAATTGAGGGGTGGAAAGCGGTGATACTCTCCCAAATGCCTCCCACTTGTGACACCAGAATGGACATCACTCACTGTAAATTGCACAGATCTTCATAATATGATCATCCCTTTCCTTTTTTATGCTGTGATCAGCAGTTAAGTAGTTAACAATTTTGATATTTAAATCATTGTAATTGTACAATATTTGGCTCAATACCCCATTGAGATCAATCGAAGTAGTTAAGAAATCAAGACATCTTCCATTGGTTTCTATTTGTGCAGATCTGTTCAGTTATAAGTAATAATGAGAATAACTTTTTTTAATGTAAGTTTCACTGGTTAGCTTAGATTTGAGATATAGTGAGATACTCGTGAATGATTGTATTTATAAGTGTCTTGGAGATCTAAATGCTTGTTAGAGAAAGCCAAAAAAATCCAAAGAGAACAAAATTTCAGGAAGTGTTTATTTTTTTAAAGTTTCAAATGGAAGTTTCTGCCTTTATATGAAATAATCTAGAAAATTCAAGTAGGATGTTAGTCTATGGCCCTGATTTTGCAAAAACTTATACAGAAAGTATATGATTACTAAAGTCAATGGGACTACTAACAGTGCATAACATTAGCTATGTGCCTAAAATCTTTACAGGATAGGGGCCTAAGTGTGTTAAGTATGTAGTCTAAATCTGAGGGCAATGATTAGATATTAGGGTATACAAAATCTCACTTTAGCTACAATCTTGGTGAAACCTTAACTATGAAGTTTTGATTGACAACATCATAATTCACACTACAGACCAGAACAATTACAACCTGTTGTGTAGGCCGTCCGATCTCCATGGTACACCTTTTCCTTATATACTGTTTTTGCATTATAGTTAAAAAATGATTATTCATAGAAAAATGATATCTAGAATGTTTTGACTATGAATCAGTGTGTATAAACTAAACATATACAGTATAGACAGTACTATAGTTTTTCTTTCACTGCTTTCATTGAAAATGAAATTTTTGATACTTTATCAGTTCAAAGGTCATTTTTTTGAAAGTTTGATTTTCACTAATCTTTTAGTAAATTAAGGGTAAAATATATATGTATCTTTACTGCTATGAAGTGATTAATTAATTATTTTTAACACAATTTAAAATAGCTAAACTTTACAAGATGAAGTTTTTCAGGCAGCTAGTGCTTATTGCGAACTTGTTTCAAAGATAATTTGAGGGAAAGGATATAAAAATTTAAAAATCACTTTTGTAATATATTATATAACATTTCCACTAATTTGAAGGACAATGTAATAAATTAAACACAGAATATCAATGTATGCAATGTTGTTGTAGTCATGTTGGTCCCAGGATATCAGAGAGACAATGTAGGTGAGGTAATATCTTTTATTGGGCCAACTTCTGTTGGTGAAAGAGACAAGCTTTCGAGCTTACACAGAGCTCTTCTTCATGTCTCTCTACATAATGGTAATGTGAGTTATGTGATTATTTATGTGTTATTTTTGCACTGCCATTTCACTGTGAAGTTCCAGAACTGCATCGTTTTGACCATACAGCTCTAGAAATGTGCAGTGAAATCAATAGAAATATTAGGCCCTCAGCTTACAAACCTTTATACCTGTGAATAGTTTTGCTGAGCTTAATGGACTCACTCACATACATGAAGGGAAAGATTTTCAAAGATTATAGAAGTCAATGGGAGTATGGCACCTAACTCCCATTTGTGCCTTTTTGAAAATCTGCCCCAAAGTTAGGTATGTAAACAAGCATTTGCAGGATCAGGGCCTTGTTTACTTAATCTTTTTTCTTAAGAAAAGAAAAGAAGTTACATGAAATATCTTACAATAATTTTACATTTAGGTTATAATTTTAGGCCCGGCCCCTGACACTGCAAGCTACTCTGCACTGGTGCAATGGATGGGTTCTGTTCAAGCACAGGGGTCCCTCAGAGGAGATGGTCCTTAAGCAGTTAAAAGCCAAGTGTAGTATAGTGGTTTGAACAGGAGACTAAAAGTCAAGCCTGACTTCTTATCCTTCTGCCTCCACAGCCCTAAGTCACAACCTCCATCTCAGTTTCCACATCTGTAAAATGGGGATAGTGATACACCAAACTAGCAGGTGGGTTACCATGATTAGTCAATGTTTATGAAGTGGCTTGATGATGAAAGAGTCTATATACATTGCTAAGCCTTGTTAAATGCCAAAGCTAACACTTTCAAAGGAAATCTTCATTTGCCAACACTGAAGGTAGGCAGTCTGTCCAGTGGCTAGTTATATACTCTGGGCCCAACGGTGCCCTCAGACGGGCCCACACAGCTGCAGTCCACTTCAGGGAGAGCTGCCTAGCTGCGTCTGGGGCAGAATCGGGCGCTGATGTAAACTGACTTGTGGGAGCTGCTGTGGCCGAGGCAGAATCGGGCCCCGCAGGCTACAGCTGTGCCATGGGGGAGAGTCAGTCTGAGCGCCTCAAACTTCTGCGTGGCCTGACTCGGAGGTGGGGAGGGGGGGTGGGGGGGGGGTCGGGCTGTAACGCGAGCGCTGCACTGGCAATGGGCTTGGGGATGGACTGGGTTATTATCGGGTGCGCTTAAGTTTCTCGATGTTGCTCTCCTCCCCTCCCCCCTTTTCCTCTCTCTGAGTCTCCCTCCCCCTCCCCCCTGTCTCGACCGCCTCCCCCCCTTTACCTTGACAAGTCCATGGGGCTGATGGTGAATGACTGTCTCTCTCCCCAGGGTCTGGGGCTCTGGGTGACATTCCCCCCTCCCCCCCCCCCCATGAGTGGCGGTTGGGTTGCTAGTGCGGGCGCGCGCGCTAGCGGGGAGGGGGAGGGGTGCTATTGACAGCAGCGCCGTGTCCGTAGCGCTGCCTCAGCGCGAGCGGCTCTCCCCCTCGCTCCCCCCTCCCATTCCCGGCATGCCCTAGGGCAGCGGGGCTGGCTCTAACGAATTTGAATGAAGAGCCCTGCGCTTTCGGCGCCATTTTCGAGTGATGCCCGATTGCATCGCTGCCGTGGGGGAGCCGGAGCTGGCGGGGCCGCTGGGCTGGGCGCAGACCGCCGCCAAAAATACCCGCGGCCCGAGGAGGCGCCCGCACAGGCGGTAAGAGCCGGAGGGAGCGGCCGCGGGGGGAGGGTGTTGTCCGGTTAACGGGGTCGACCCGTGTCCCGCCTCCGGGAAAAATCCACCCGAAGCCCTGTCGGGGAGCGAGCAGTGGGGATCCCGGCCCCGGAGGCAGCCGTGGGGTGAGCAGGGCGACGGTCGCGGCGCCCCCTCAGCGTCTCTGTCACTGTCAGTCTCCAGCCTGGGAGGATCGGGGCCCGAAGCGGCCGCCTCTCTCAGGTAGCCCCCGCCCCAGGGCGACTGAAGGGAGCATCTCCCGGGCAGAGACCCTGTCTGCGATAGCGCTCGTGCTCCCCCTCCCCCGCCCGCCCGCTTTCCGGAGCGACTCAGCCCCAAGCAGAGATGGGCAGGGAAGTTAGAGGCAGGCTGGGGACCCGGAGCACCCCGAGCGGAGGGCGCCTTCCCAGCTCCCGTTGGGCGCCCCTCGGCCGCGGCGTGACATGACAGGCTGTGTTCCCCGTGGCCGTGGGCGTTGCGGGGCACACGGGAGCGGACTCGGGATACAGCGATTGCCGGTTCCCCTGTTCTGCAGCAGCCAGCGGGGCTCCCCGCTCCCAGCCTCCCTCTTGCCTCCCGCCCCCCCCCTCCCCGGGTTTGTAACCTGGATTAGGGCCCCCCGAATAGCCCCTTCGCCCCCCCCCCCTCCTCCCCCGGCTCCTTGCGATGAAGGCAGGTTGACTCCTCTGTCTCGGAGCTCTCTCAGCCTCGCACTTTTTCAGATCATAATTTCCCGTGTCACGATCTCGAAGCCGCCTTTAGCAGAGACCTGGGTGACGGTTGTGCTGCCGCACGCTATCGCATTTATCATCTCCGGCCCTTTGGCTAATAACGAAGGACCAACGCGCTTTTAATCGTATATTGCCATGGCTAATTGTTTTTAACATTTACACGCGAGTTTCCCGAGCTCAAAGGGAAAACGTAATTTGGGGCCGTTTGAATCGTACCAGTTATTTGTAGATGCTTTTCGCCTTCTCCTCCTCCATCCCCCCAAAATGAGTAAATATCGTCCCCATAGACAGCGTAGCCTAATACTGTGATTAGAAGTGGCCATTCACCATCTCTTCTCCGCCTACTAAATTCTCCGTCTCTGTCACCCGGGTCGCTATTTGTCATTGGCTTAGCTGTTTTTTTGGTGGCTGTTTCTATGTCAGTTCTCGGTGGGCAGCAGTTCTCGGTCTCCCCTAGATTGTGTGTATTTGTGCTTATGGTGATATGTAATGGGCTCACTCTCGCAGTGTATGTGATGAGCGATTACCCCGTTGCATACACATAATATGTGACACTCTGTGCCTTTTCCTCCACGACGCTATTTAACCCTCTCGGGACTGGTTTTGGCGTGGGCGCTCACGCTTCATAGTTGCGCACACACAAGAAAGACATCTTTTTGTTGCAGCAGTTACTTGGTGGGAGTGAGTGGGGGATAATAATATACAGGGGGCAGATAAGCTAACATACAGCACTGCAAGCTCAGAAACAGGCAGACCATCTGGCTCCTTCCCAGATATAATTTCTAGCGCTACTTTTATTCTTCTGCCTACTTCCCTATTCGCTTTCGGCTGACAGAACCTTTCTCAGATGCAGGAAAACGTATGAATATTTCCCCGAATCCTGCTAGATCTTAGGGCACCACTCTGCTTTCCTTGTGCACCCAGAACTCCCATTGAATCCCTGGGAGTGTTGGGTGCGCAGTGAATTCAGGATCGGGCCCTCATTTATGTGCCACTTCAGAAAATACTGGACCGAGTATACGGTCCCCCTGATTGGCTGCATGAACGCATTACTGGGGCTTGAAGGTTGGACTGGGTCATAGGATTTCTCCGCTTCTCTCGCTCTGCCCCCCGCGCGCATCTATCCACTCTGGTTAACGACAGGAGTGTGTGCGTTTTACTTAGCACCCTCTGCTCCGAAAATAATGAGTTAACAGAGTAACGTAGGAGGAGGGACGTACAGAAGAGTTGGGGTGCAGAAGTGCTGTACAAAGGATTTCTATGTACATGGCTGAAGGCTTGTAGCCTTAAAGTGAAATACAAAACTTAGCATGTTAGCTGGATTCAAGGTATTTTCTGTGTAAGGCAGAAATACAATAGTTTAAGAACACATTCTTATTGTGAACCCTGGGGTTTTCTCGGTTTTTAAATCCAGTTTTCAAATCAGACTATTCAGTCTATTTATTCAGCTACAGTTCCTCTCAGTTTGTCCCTAGTTTATCATTAAATCCTCATAGCTAGAAATTTAAATTTAATCTGTTCAATTGTGATGCTAATAATACCTTATTACATTTTAGTATTTATTTCTTTGGAGGTATATGATTACTACTTAACTGTTTTAAGAAACATTTTTAATACTTTGTGTGGGAATGTGCACAAAGCTGTTTCTTTGTAGCTGAGTGTATACTTTTTAAAATATCAGTATTTGAACAGATTTACACTATTCAGCAATGGAAGTAAAATTTATAAACACTGACTTTCACTTTCAAGGAAATAACTGTCCTGACTCATAGTTAATTTAGAAAACAGAACAGGTAAGTATTGTACAGGTGCGTATGTTTTATTTCTCTGACATTCAAGTACAAAGCATACATATTATGCTTTGTAATAGTCTTCTATAATTAAAATGTTTGTACTTATTAGATATTTAACTACATCAAACAATTATTTCTTTTTAGCTTAATTTTTATTTCAGAACTTTACCATTTCCATTTTTATAATGATATAAAAGTGGGTGTGGCTAAAAAGAAAGCAGTAGGCAATCTGATATCATTATACAGTGCACATTTATGTAATTTATATAGGTTTCCTGATACTTGATTTACTCATTTGATGTATTTGAGAAATTCACTTAGTTTAAATTGAATCTCATAGGACTGCTTGCATTTTTCACCTTAGTTAAAATGTCAAACATTAACTGAGGTTTACTTGGCCTTAGAAAAGATTAATTTGATATTTCCTCTAAATATATTTGTAGCTCTAATAAACATGTATTTACACTAGACCCATAAATGAAAGTTATAGTTATGTACTTGTGATCCGATTATTGCTTATAATTTTGTCATGAAACATAATTAGTATCCTCTTCATAAATTTGTTTCTATTAAGCCTGTTCAGTTATTTTGGCTCTCAGAAAAACTTTTCAAATAGGTTACAGTTGTCCTGTTAAAAGCTAGAGTTGCACTGAAACTTCCCAAGAGGTACAGGGTGTTTTTGGTTTTGTTTTTCATTTGATTGTTTTTTGCAAGTGTAAATCTACTGAAGATTGAAGAAACTTTTTTTTAATAAATAAAAATTTATTTCCTAGTAATTTTGAATTACGTGGGTAGCTTTTACTGATATTGTGTTGTATTGCATTGGAAATGTATTGTAGCAACATTTTGAGATAGAATATTTTAGTTAGTTAGATATTAAAGTTAGAATATACCATCTGTCCTTTTTTTTTTCTTTTTTTCTTTTTTTTTTTTTTAGCTTAATGGAATCAAGACTTCTTACTGTTCCATGTGAAATACAAAGCTATAGAGGAAAACTTATTTCTAAACTTAATAGTTTTAATTTCCTTAAGTTAACTGTTACTTTCTGTATCAGAATTTGTAGTTACATATTGCTTGAACTTATACACGGTACCTACCTATAGGTACACTCCTCAGGGAAAATTTATGTTACCCATATTGGATGTCATATGGCTGTTCTAACAGGTGTATCAAAAAAAATTCTGGAGTGTTTAGTGTGTATATATACACACGCTTCCTATTTTTATGTACAGAATAGTAATGTAACTGTCCGTTTTTGTAACAACTTACTATTTTTTAATATTTGAGATAGGAAATATTCAACTATATTTAAAAGGAACTGAGAAATTTAAAGTTATAGTCTCTGTATATGCTGGAGGTTTTTGCTTTCTTAGATACAGGGGTTTTTTCCAAAGCCAATTACTAATCATTTCAGTAATTACATTCATTACTCATTTTATCACAAATTGTCAAAGGTAGAGCATCTTAGACTTATTCTGGCTATCTGTGGAAGCTATAGGGAATAAAATTCAGGGTTTTATGTCCAAATTGAAATGAATATTTGATAGTAAAAATTTTAAAAACAGAAAATCGCTTATTTTTAAAGTATATAAATATATTTTGGATATATTCTCTATGCATATATTTGCAAGTTCTTTATAGCCAATAATCTTGCGCTAGAACCAGTGGTCAGGAAAAAAAATACTACCTTTCCCATTAACAATATTAATTTTTTGTTTGGACCAAGCTGTACAAAATCACTTTATATTTTATACACAGTATATTACATTTCTGTGATTCTTTACACACTACTTCAGTTTAGAAGTAAGTTGTTTAAGTTTTGACTCAGCTAGTAATACATTTTTAAGATAGATATAATAGTAAAGTATCTACAAATATTGAGGGAAAGGTGAGACAAATAACAGGGATATGAAAGTTGTCTAAATTTAAACCTAAATGAAAAAGTCGGTTTGCAATTTTATTTATTTTGTGAATTATTGGCACTTGCTCTATAGAATTGCTGAATAGTCACTGTTTTAGTACCAATCAAACTTGAACTTCTTTTCTTTAACACTATGTTATCATGAAAATATTTTCATAATTTTGTGTGGTACACTATATTTCTGAGATGGTAAGAATTGGCTTAGTTTAAACCTTCTGTCTTTGTTTTAATATAACTTAAATCAATGCCTGTATTGATTTGTTTAACCCTTTATTGTAATTTTTTTTAAAAAAAAGTCTAATTCTGCTAAAAGAAACATTTGGGTAGGTCTATACCTTAGAGATTTAATGAGTCCATAATTCTGAGAAATAATTTAGTTCTCAGCTTCATTTATTTTTGTATGACAACTTCCATCAGTCTTGCATGAAGATTGAAGGTGGATAATGTAACTTCACTTCTAATTCAGTTATGTTGTAAGTTTTGACTATTTTTTAATTGACTAGTATTTGTGTCTAATTGGAGTTCACTGTAGTTGTACCTTTAAAAGCTAGTTTCTATTTGTGGAAAGTAATAGACTTCAAAATCTTTCTTTAATTCTGAACAGTCTTTTAAAAATTTTAGCAGTTCAGAATATCTAGAGTACAAGTATGTCCCCATTTATTATTGTGTATACACACAAATGTTGTATAAATATAAGTATATAGCTTTTACTAAACACTAAAGCATTTCCAAAGAAGACTTATTCAAAATCAAGATATAATCTCCATTTTACCTGAAACTGAAAAAAATAGCAATGCCTTTCAGTGGTCTTTATTAATGTCTAAAGGAACCCACTACTGAAAGTGGCAAAAATATATATATTCAGCTATTTAGTCTCTAAAGGCTCGTCAGTGTACCCACTGTAAATATAGATTATTAATAACTTTGAGAATTGAGTCAAAAATTGAGTCAAAAACACTAATGTGTTTATCTAGTAAGAAATGTCCAGTTGGATTAAGATTTGGACTTAGAAAAATATCTTGATCATGATTTTAAATTTCTTTTGTGATAATAGGAATATGTTTAGCTTCAAACTTAACATTTAACATATTAAAAGATTATATTACTATAATTTTTTTTAGAAAAAATCAACAAAAGAAATATTTTATTGGCTGGATATTTTTTCCAAATTATTTGTGCTTGAAGGGTAGGAGTAGAGAAGATGTACTGAGGAAGAGGAATAAAGGTAAAGAAAAATACATTTTTACAATAAGAGGAAGTTAACCTTATTTAAGATACTACCATTTTCTTTAATAAAACTTGAAAATAAAGTTAAGGAGTAAAGAGCAAATATATTGAAAATATTTGTAAACAGGTGACCAGATGTAATCATCTGCTGCTTGTTTAATAGACATAGTCAGGATGTACCTTGTTGTAGCACCTATAGTACAAAAGCTAAAGAAATCTGAGAATTTGGCTATATTATTTCACTGTTTCTTCCTGTAAATATTTGAAGTGACCATCTTTATCAGGTTTTTGCCTTGTTTTTAATCCAACAAATTCCATGGTCAGATTTCCATCCCCCCTTCATCCCCCCCAAAATGTGTGTGACTGCAATACTATACAATTCCATTAGATGTTATAGAGTAACTTATTGTGTTTATACAATTCCTCCTTGTTAAAAATGTTGATTGTACTGCTGGTGTCTTGAAAAAAGTTGGCTAAAAACTGTTTTAAAGAAAGCAGTACATGCTAAACACTACTTGATAAAAGTCAGTAGCGGATTTCAGGAAGTATCACAGCGCACACGTTAATTGTTAAATGTTTATAGTTAACTGTTTAATTCTTTTTCTCCCCTCCCACTCATTCTCCCCCTTACTTCCCACAAGAATACATTATAGGGAGAATGAAAGCAGAAACATACTAATCTGATTTGTTTCAGGAGGCTACTGATAATAAAGAAGCATATCACAGGTGTTCCTAATCAAGTCAGTTTGGCTGGGGTTTTTTTTTAGGTGTTTTTAAAATTAGGGTTTTCCTTAACATGGACAAAGTGAGGGTCAACTTGATGACCTACATCTATGTTTGGGGATCAACCATGAAACTGTGGGTGTCGGAAATATGTTATAATACATGACATTTTTATTGCAGGTTTTGACCTTTCAATGGAGAACTGATTCTGGAGAACAACTTACTTCTGTGATTGAAAAATTCTCTCTGGAAAGCTGATGGAGCATGAGAATGGTATATATCATATTAACATTTCACATATTTCAGATGCTCTTTATTTTTAAAAATGCGTGTAGTAATAGGACTTCTTTGGTTTATACATAGTGAGACTGTTATACTGGGTTAAAGATTTTCTGTTTGCTGAAGTTATTCTTCTTCACATTCGCTCTGTTAAGTTTTAAGACTAAATAAAAAAACAGTCTCCATTTCCCTCTGAAGACAGTCTGTGTGTTAAGTGGCCAAAATATGTACAAAAAGCTGAGCTTGCAACAGCCTTGCTTATTGGAGTTACATAAATTCTCCATATAGTGTTGTCCTCATATTCTTGTATTGGGAATTATTACTGCTAATGCAAAATAATAATAGTAATGGATAATACAATAGTTATTTTTAAGTAATTTTATTCTGTTGTCAATAGTGTGTGTGAAAGAGAAGAATGGAGACCTATCTGAGTGCATTTAAATGTACTGTACAAAGTTATTTTTTAAAGTTATTAATAACTACCCACTTCTCAATTAAAGCAGTATAGAATTTGCAAAACTGGTTTTCAAACCCCACCTATATAAAGAGTTATCAGAAATTTAATTTATCTTGCAGCCTATCAATAAATATTTAAGTATTATACAGTAAAACAATGAATAATATAAAAATAATAAACATAGAATATACAATACTCATCTTGCAAGTCCTGCTTTGCACTAAGTGGTAATTTGGTTGAAACTGAGAAATCCACTCAAAGTAATCAAGACCTCTCTACTTGTATATGAATAATCTCAGCTAACCATTAAAATAAACAACAGAAATTTAAAAAGTAATTGCATTAAGATCAAACAAATTTATATTTAAACATTAAACAGAGTACTAGAAATTTTAAGACTTTATCTCTGTCATAAAATGCATTGTGGCAAAAACTAATTTTATGAACATATTGTGTGTGACGTTAGCAATTTGAGTATTCAGCTGGTATAGAGCTTTTAGCCTTAATCAAATCTTACTGCCTTTTTAAATGTATATATCTTTGCAGAAAATAATTGTATCAAAATGTAAGATATAAACTTTTCTTTTAAAAGCTGCAATAAGCCCAAACAATTGCTGACTGTACCTGAAAAAGCTCTAGCACATCCATAGATGTGTAAAATGTATTTATCCTTACTTCAGTAGCTAATTTCAAATCTGGTTGAAGGATTGCAAGTGGTCAGCAATAATACACCTTTTATTGTAACAGTATTTTAGGAAATATTTTTTTCTTAAAGAATGTATGGGAAATATTCTACATAGTATGACAATTTCGTAGGTACTGAAAGCCTTCTAGATAAAATTAACATCTGAAAACCAAAACTTTGAGTACACACAAAATATAAAATGTAAATAAATTTGGACTAGAGCATGACTTTATATTTTGATAAACCTTACATCTTGCCTTTATTTTATTGTAAATAGGTAGTGAATTTTTTTAATCTCTATTAGAATAAAATAAACCCCCCCAAATTTACTATTTTATTGGGATTGTTGTTAATACTCCTGTTTGGGATAATTTGCATAACATGCAAAGTTTTTAAACTTCAGAAGCTGTTCAGAACCTCTGATTTTGATTCAGTGGGTACTATTCAGTTATGAATAATTTGAGTTTCCAGTTCTCTAAGAATATAAGGACTTTGCATTCATTTTAATAATTTTGTTTGTGCTCATATTTTTCTGTGCAAAAGCTATTACAATATTGTTAATGAAAATCAGAATTATATTGGTAGGCAAATGTATCTAAAATTCCCTTGTTACAAATTTAAAAGGTGAAAATTTGATGAGGTATTCTTCAGTCTGAGTAACGTTAAGGGTATTTCTAATGTAATATTTTGAAGGAAAGTATACTGTCTAGATTTTAACTACAAGTCTAAAGGATTATTGTAAATTTAGGGCCTAATGCTGCAAACTCTTAGACACACAAATAGTGCTAAAGACTGCAATGAGTAAAAATTTGCAGGATCATGGCCTTAGTTGTTGCAATCCTTTTGTTTTTTAATATTTGTTCAAAATATTTGATTGCCTTAAACTGGTAGTTTTGGGATTTAGTAATATTTTGGGGGACTTGCCTCAAAATGAGGAATTAAAATGTGTACCAACACACTTACTCAGAAAGCTTATTAACTTACAAGCTCAAATATCACACAGGAGTGCTACTGTAAAGAAAGTTGTCAATTTTCATTATAAAATCCACTTTTCAGCTCTTGATTTGTTCTAGAAATTTTCCATACTGAAACTTGGTCTATATAATTTACAGCCCAAAAGAGAGTATAGTGACTGTCTAGAGGGATGTAAGGTGTGTTTTTTCTCACACTTAAGTTTGACTGCTGCAATCCTTACTTAGGCAACACTCCTGTTGACTGCATTGGGAGTTTTGCCTGAATAAGGACTGCAGTGTTGGGGCCTTTAAAAACCATTGGTGTGAGCATTTAAACATTACAATTTATATTTAACTTTTTTAATTAGTCTTAATTATCTAACAGTAATTGAAGGTGAAAGGAATAAAAATGCACAAGATTTACTTTTTTACAAACCTACATATGTGTAACATTTTGTGATCATTTTTATTATTTCTCCTGTAGGTGTGTACACAAAACTATACGGACATGTTGACTAAATAATAGTTTTGAGAGCTGACAACACATGCTCATATAATAGATCATAACTCCTTAAAAGATTACTATGTCAATTCTCCTATGCTTTCTTTGTCATCTTCTCTTGCTTTTCTAAGTCAATTGAAATGGATGGCTGCATATCTACTTCATGCAAATTATTTAACTTGTGTCTAGTTATTACAACACATGTAAAATCACCCATTGTCTGAAAACTCTATGATATCTTAGGCAAGGCCATTTAAAATTTTGGAATCCTTCATAACTGCATTTCCTGACTTTTGTTGATTTAAACTAAATCCAGCCTTAACATAAAAAAGCCTGCATTAAAATGTTATTAGAGTTAAATAAGCATTTCACTTTTATTCTACCAGTCATTTAGTAAGACATCTGTGTAACAAGGATTTGAGACTGGTCCACTTAATTTTTCCTTACCTATGGATAAAACATTGTTTTCATGAGACCTAATTTTTAAGAAGCAACAAACTACGTACAGATAATCTTTAGCAATAATGATTAAAACTAAATGATATTTAAATATATTTTCTTTTACCCAAAAACATGTGCCTAGATGTGGATGGGGGGATTTTTTATTTATTTATTTACCATTTGAACAAAAAGTTTGTTAGAAGTGCCTCCAAATCAATAAATTAAAACTGCATTTGAGGTTTTCTATAATCATAAAAAGAAAAGGAGTACTTGTGGCACCTTAGAGACTAACAAATTTATTTGAGCATAAGCTTTCATGAGCGATGAAGTGAGCTGTAGCTCACAAAAGCTTATGCTCAAATAAATTTGTTAGTCTCTAAGGTGCCACAAGTACTCCTTTTCTTTTTGCGAATACAGACTAACACGGCTGCTACTCTGAAACCTGTCTATAATCATAGTTCACTTACTCAACTGTTCTCCCTACTGCACTAATTTTTTATTTAATCTACCTTGTTTTGAGTTGACTATCTTGTCAAGTGTTCATATAATAATTTGGAGGGGAAGCAGTATATTTGGAGGTGTGGTTGCTGATTGACTGATCTATTTAATGTCTTAGTAATCCTCTATTAGCAAACATACTAACTTCTGAGTTTATTTGAATTAATAGTTGAGTATTCACTGCAAGCATTTTCTGAAGTGAAAAATCTGAATAACTTGCATATTCTCTGGGTGTATTTCTCTGGTGTATTTCTTTAATATTTTTATGGCAATATTTTATGAGAAAATTATTTCACAACTAAAGTATTGTAAGAGGGGAATGTCTCATTCTCTCGGGTATGCTATTTTTAAAAAATAAGAGACTCAACTTTTCTGTGAAATGCAATTTAACATTTAGTCATATGTAAAATATTTACACCATTGCCTTAATACCTTAACCTTTGAGTTTGCCTTTATTTCTTTATGGTAGTAAATGCTTTGTTTTCAAATCTTCAAAACATAGTCTTCTTGCTTCACCCTGCCACTCACACCAATCCCACTTTTGTATTAAATATTGTTTTGCTTAGGGGGAAATGACTGGGTCTAAATAATGATAATTAACATTAATTTAAAGAGATTTTCTGTGAAAATAGTGTTATACTCAGCATTTTGTGGTCTTTACATCTTTATTTAATTGTTTTTATTTTCTATTTTAAAAAATGCATAGAGCTTGCATTTAATACTTCATAATATATCTAAAATGGGTTAAATTATCCCCTATGTGGGGGAAATTTGCAGTAGGATGGGAAATCCTAGGTTATGATTTGGAACTTGTGCTGGTCACCTTCTGGGGCAAAATTGGCCTTTGGTAGATTGGGCAGGGGGTGTGATCTCCAGGCTGTTAGCACAAAGAGAGCAGCACAGCACTCCCAAGCACCCATAAATGTAAGCTACCCCAAACACCTGCCAGGAGTGGGGGATTAGAAGAAGGCCTGCTGTCCCTCATGGCACCATTTCTTCCTGATAGGAACCCTCACCTGTAATTGGCTCAAAATACACATGTAGAGAATTCACATCGTAAAAGAGGGTTCTTTGCAACTTAATGTTTACTCTGTTAGTATTATCTTGTATGGGCGAAACCCTGATGAACAGAAAGATTCTCCACCATCTCCTATTTTTCACCAGTATTTGTGCAGATCCTCTCCATGAGCCCATCCTAACAGATGTTTTGGCCCAAAGGTGGGAAGAATATTAATTAGGAGACATCATCTTTGGTGTCACAGCTGCTTTTTAAACAAAGGGCCACTTTCTGATCTTCATTATATATGCATATATCTCAATTTAATGTGGATTGTATGCAAGGATTATTAAATATATGTTCTCCCTACTTCAGTTAGTAAAACTGTAGATTTGATTAAAAAATGGAATTTAAATCTTTGCTCACTTCAATAGTGCATACAAATATAATCTGAAATATGACCACAGGGAAATGCCTATTCTTTCTCAGTATCATAGTAAGGTTTAAAATCTGGGTCTTAGTTTGTGAGAGTGCTTGTTTTGCATTTAGTTTATAAGTTGGAGAATTTTGAACTATCAGTCAGAGAATAATTTCTTCTAGAGCATTAGGTTTCAAAAGAGTTCTGTATGTCTTTAAAGCAGTAACTTTCCCTAGATTTGTAATTAAGGTCTTGATGTCAGCTATAACCTTGCAGTCATAGTGACTTGGCTATCAGTATTTTATATTTATATCTAAAATTGATACCTTTGCTAACTCACCATAAGAAATGTATGCCAATGCTAAATACTTGATTTAACAAGTACAAGAACCTTCATAATAAATATTTTCCTTGAAAAAATTCCTGTTTGGAAAATGGAATCATCCTTTGTATTTTTCATGTGCAGAATTCAGTTTGTTGATCCCATTGAGGTTTCTGTGATGAAAATGTGACAACTAAACATTATGAATATTTTTCATGTCTAAATTTTTAGACTACAAAATAACTTTGCTTTAACCTATGTGGGTGACCCATTTTCTGTTCTGTAGGAAACTGTACCAAACTAGTCACTAAGGCCTTGATTCAGCACACCCTCCCTATTCAGCAAAACACTTCAGCACATGTTTGAGTGCTTTGCTGAATAGAGATGGAGTTAAGAAAGTTCTTATACTTTGTTAAATTGGTGTTCACCCACCATGATAAACATAATGTGTTCTCAATGTGCTTTTTTGGTCTGGTTTTTGTCCCTGCACTCTGCACAATGCCCTTCAAATAGCTTCAGAAAGACATAGATTTTGAGATGGCAAGGTGCCAGCACAGAGAGACTTAAATTTAATGCTTTTATTTATTTTATTTTATTTTATTTTGCGGCTTAAATTTTGAGGAAAACCGAGCATGAGGAGAATAAGCATATTTTGAATGAACAGAAATCCATCAGTAGCCTAGAATCAACTGTTTGCCTCATTCTAACTTATTTCAAGTAGTTAAACTTAGTAGGAGACTCCTTGCAAAATATCAGATTATGTCAATTAGTAAGTACGGTCAAATAGCTATAAAAATCAAGGATAACACACACAAGATGCATTTTGTATATATTCATAACGATAACTTACCACAAAAATAAGGTAGTACTAATGTGCTTGAAAATGTAACTACATCAATTTATGTAAAAATGAAGGTATAGCAACATGAGCCTTCACTACTACTGTTTGATATTAAATTTTTAAGAAGTGGAGAGAGACCACTAGTTTACTTTTTCTATGTATGTTCTACTATTTTACTACATAATCAGTTGTTCCATAATTTGCTTAGAGGATGGTGTATTTTCTGTGGTAGTTATAATGTTCATTATAGAATATCCTTACATACTTTACAATTCTTTTAAATACTTTCATTTATGCATTCTGTATGTAGTTTAATAAATCTCTCTAAAATACTCCCTTTTAAGTACCATTTTATTTAAAGGTCATCTGCAAATGTAATAATCTTCTAAAAATCAAGTCAATGACTCAAATAGAGTGGAATATATTTGATATGTTGTTATGGTAAAATGTATGTCTATCTTCTGCAACAGTGCTGGAGCCTTCAGAATAGAGACTGGATTGTCACTTAGAATAAAATCCACAACAACTAATCTTCATGAACCTGCAAAAGAAGAAAACAAAAATTTTGACTTGTTAATGTGCAAACTGTCCCGGTTACATTTTTTTTCTCTTTGTCATTTAGCCCCTTCTAAAGTAGTTAGGTTTTCTGTTTCCAGGTGTCATCTCTCAGATCATATAATGTCCATATTGGTCTGATTTATTTGCCATCAGTATTGACTGATAGGTTAAGCCCCAATCTTGCAAACACATGCAAGCTTAACTTTAAGCATGTGAATATTCCCACTGAAGCCAGTTAGACTATTCATATGCTTAAAGTTAAACATGTGGGTAAGTGTTTGCAGTATCAGATTCTTTCTTTATTTATTTATTTATTTTACAGATAGGCCCGCAAGAAACCTAGAATGGAAAGAACAAGCATTTTCATGCCACCTGGTTCAGACTGACTCCTCCCCTTCCTTTTGCTACCAGTTTGATTCCTACTTCTGAATCAAGCAGTCAGATGTAGAAAGTTCAATCAAAAGTTCTTAAGCTTATTTTTAGGGTTTTATTTGTTGTATATTTTCTTAGGAAATCTAAGAACACAGAACAAAACAAGGAGAAGAAGTGTGCAATAATACTCTACAGATGCAAGGTAAAGGATTGTTCTATCTGTGAACAGGTGGCTTCATGTGGCACACAGGGGGAGAGATTCTCTTGGCAGTGTCTTCCCAGGCTCTGACAAAAAAGATGACACCTATGATTCAGAATTAGAAGGGGAAATCTGCCAGTTAGCATACGCTCCTTAATTTATGGATATTCCTTAACGTGTGGGTTTCTCTTCACCACAAAGGATCTGGTATATCCATGCCAGTAATTCCTGGAAGATAGTGAAGAACAGTCATCTCCTTCTGAAAGAATTTGGGGTGCCTTACAATTTATTATTCATATTACAAGAAAAACCCATATAATGTAAAATTCTTACCACTTAATCTAAATCTAGGAAGAAAGGACAATTTGAATTGTCTTAAATACTGCATCTAAACTTTAAAACAGGGAGCAGCTTTCTAAACAGTTTGACGCAGAATAGGCTCAAAAGAATCTATTTCCATTTGAAAGCACTAGAAATCTGTTTTGAAAGCTTTGGAGATGTACAGTGCTTTTAAGAGTTACACAAAAGCTTATGCTCAAATAAATTCGTTAGTCTCTAAGGTGCCACAAGTACTCCTTTTCTTTTTACTGTTGTAAGATAAGTTCTATAATTTTATCTAACATCTGAATCCTAGTTCCAGGGCCTTTAAGTTGACTTCATCATTTCAGTCATACACTGACTGAAAGTGGACTTCCTGCTAAGGCAGAATACATTTATTTCTGGAATTTTGTTTTTGAATATTGTTTACTAAATAATGACTTTTTGAACTGTTAAAGTAAATTGCAAATGTTTGGTTTAGCTCTACAATTCCCTTGAGGTAGATAAGTGCTAGCCCCATCTTTCATATGTGAAAAAGTGATTGTCTCTCCTTCTCCACCTCCTTTACCCTTCTGGAGTAAGAAAGATAATCCAGAATTTAGTGATGACTCCAAAAATGACTCCATATCCTCAGGGGAAAATGCTTCCAAAGGAGAAGACTGCCATTTACTTAAATGAATGAGTGTCATGTACTGTTAAATACTTTTTTATTTTAAAAAAAAAATCAGCTGTCAATTGTCAAGAAGAAGATTCATGACCATTCTGATATTCAGGATTGTGAATATTTACTAGACAATGTTTGGCAGAACTGGGAGTAGAATTTAGATCCTCCTGACATCTAGTCCTGTGCTTTAACTATTAGATCATACTTCCTTTCCTTAATTTTTTTGGTATTCTGATTAATCGTTGAAGGTTTTACTTATAGTACTGAATATTGAGCCTAATGCAGAGCATCAGGAGGCACTTAGCATTCTTGTGCTCTTTGCAGAGTAGAAGGAGTGATGAAGTTCCTTTAATTTGATAAATCTACTAAGAAAATTGTAGACTTTGCCTGGATGACTAGCTTCAAAAGTGACCTTCACTAATAATAATAGCAATCAATACTGTCGGCCTCAGAATACACAGGAGTAATGGGTAACTAACTGCTCCTAGAACTGAGCTCATGGCTATTTCATGAACAAAATGCTCATATATACACATTTTAGAATGTAATCTTTCCCACACACATTCAACTGCAAAATAAAAGGGTCTGGAATCAGAAGTAGTTCAGATAGGATTATTTCTGTATCTCCACAGCCAACATTGAATGGATTACAGAAATCCAAAATGGATTAAGAGTCTGCCTCCCATGGAACATCTGAAACTTCTGTCAAATTAAGGGCACTATAATAATGCAGTAATATTATGTCAGGGTGACAGCAAATATAAGGGGTTCCTCTACTCTTGACTAGAGGGCTTCCTTGTCTGTGCACTGGATCAGTGATCCTTTAGATACAAATAACGGATGACCTTTCCCTTAAAGCCTTTTGTCCTCCTGAACGCTTATGAAAATTGTGACAGTAGTGGCATCAGGTCATAGAAGAAAAGATAGCCACCTAGAACAGAGATAATGTGCTATCTTCTTTCAGGACACACAAAGAGAAATACATAGGGTAAAAACATTGTTCTAGGGGCTGGGAGTTAACAAGAGACCAACCAGTTCTTTTGTGCTTTCTGGTTCTCACTTCATGGCATTTTCTCTGATTCTAGAATCCTTGAAGACACACTCAGCTGTGAGGACCAAGTTTTCTAGGATTCATTGTTCTGTGCTAAAGTCCAATTTTTGGCTTTTCACCCAATTGTATATCAGACCTATGCAGCATTAGACTACAAAATGACAATTTGAAGAGGCTTATGCTTCCATACAGTAAAAACATAATGGTTTTAGCATAATGGTAATATAATGGTTGAAAAAGTAGCATACCCTGAAAGATTACTTGCTGCAAGATTTTGACTTGATGCAGACAACATACCAATCTGACTAGGTGGAGTGCTTGCAAATCAGTGGAAATGGCCAAGAATGAAGCAAATTAGGACAGTCAGATTAATCTTGGTTATCTTACTTCCCAGCTTCCAGGCAGTGCTGTGGTGTTGTAGGCCCTATGATACTAAATGCACACAAAGCAGGGTGTTATGAGTTTTTCATTGGTTCAAAAAGCTATGAGTTTTTCATTGGGTCAAAAAGCCTTCACTCAGGGTTTTGCATTTAGACTCATAGACTATCAGAGTTGGAAGGGACCTCAGGAGGTCATTTAGTCCAACCCCCTGCTCAAAGCAGGACCAATCCCCAAATTTTTTTGCCCCAGATCCCTATATGGCCCCCTCAAGGATTGAACTCACAACCCTGGGTTTAGCAGGCCAATGCTCAAACCACTGAGCTATGCCTCACCTCCCCTCCCCAAGTATTAAAAGGCACAATGTGAACATTGTAGAACAGTTCAGAGGGATGTTAAAGTAATTTACTGTATTTAATCTTTACACAGAGAAGAGTTCTTCCATTGACCTAGCTGTTGCCTCTTGGAGAGTTGGATTTACTACAGTGGCACAGCTGCAGTGCTGTAGCATTTCTAGAGCGGACATACCCCAACACTTTAACTTCCACTGGCTTGCCCCTCTAAATTGAAAAACAGACCACCTCTTTAAATGAGTGGCTTCAAGGGCATCTCTGGCAACATGATTTTATTAGTCATACTTCCAAAGGATGGGGTCATCAGAGGTATGGGCCTCTGTGCGGACACCTCTGACTTCCAGCAGATCTCAGAGACTTGAAGATTCTGGGGCCTACACCTCTGGGCCTACACCTCTTGCAGGGTGTGATGCACTCTTCTACCTCAACTCTCCCCACTCAAAAAAAATTCCAAGGAAAAATCATAAGTAGAAAAATGGAAGCTTCCTGTTCTTTCACAGTTGATGATGTCACCCTATGTTGGAAAGATTTTACACTTACCAGTTCTCAGCCTAAAAATTGCTTTTAGAAAATGTCGTATAGAAAGGTTCTGCGAAGAGTGTAGTGTGACTTTAGAGTTGAGTAAATACCTAACATAGCAAAAACCTTCCAAAGCCTAAAAACAAGGCAATTACATTGAATTTGGCCAGTACCTGATCATTAGTAAGAAATGTGTTTCCAAAGGAATTAAATGTTGGCAGTATTTAGCTATTTTGAATATTTCTTTTGATCTTTTAAATAAATTGGTAGCCAATGGGCATGAGTTTATTTGGTTTAGTGGAGAACCCCTTTGCCACCTTTGACCAGGTAGGTTTAAGTAAATTTATTTTATGAGTGGTTCATTCCCTGATCTGCATCAACACTGTAACTCTTGGAGTGAAGGCTTTCTATTTCCCCTCCCTTTCCTTCCTCAGTGTATGATTAGCTCAATATCTTCAGGTAGAAATTTTCTACCGTGGCACACTATTGCAGTTAGGTGCATTTTGGTTTCATTTTCACAGAGAGACTGTGTAGTCAGACCTCCTGTATAATCCAGCATTAGTCACTGTAACGGGATAACTGAGTAGATGCACCATTGGTCTTCATCAGGATAATAAGTTTTAAAACACCATTCTTAAACACCAGAAAATAATGGAAACAGTGACAGGCCTTAGAATCAATCTACTATTAGGAGGGCTTTGCTGGTTTATACCAGTATAGGTAAACTGGCAAAACCTTCCTAGTAAAGATGCAGTTATATCTTTATACTTGTGCCAGTTTCCTGATTAGTATAAGCACTTTTATACAGATATATGTGCCTATACTAGAGCTTTTACCAGTATAGCTGTATTGGCAAAAAAAAAAAATCACACTCCTAACTAACATAGCTATGCCAGCAAAGCTTTCTAGCGTAGACCTGCCCTGATGCTCCTAGGAGGCAAGTGGGTAAGGGAAAATGACACATGCACAAATATTTTCTGTAAATAAAATGGAAGAATTTGTCTGCACTATGTCTCCTTTGCCAGTGGTTCTGTTCCATGTGAGGCATGTTTTTTCTTCCCAGCCCTCAGTTTGCAGTCATGGACCATTCCATCTCAAACTACCGAAGGCCAGGTCTACATCAGAAACTTTCACTAGTATAGTAACGTTAATTAGGGGTGTGTATGTTTTGACACTTCTATACCAGCAAAAGCCCTAGTATAGAAGCAACAAGTGCTATTGCCAGTATAGCTTATTTTATTTGGGGAACTGGTATTAATATATCAGTGAAAATACTTTGCCAGTATAAGCAGTGTCTAGAGACTCTAGAGTAAGAGAGTTTTTTTCTACACCTTGTCTAGTGTAGACTAGACCTGAGTGAGAGCCAGCACTCTTATTTACTCTTGTGGGTTTTTCCTAAAGGGGTTGGGCTGCTTAAACTACCCCCATCGCCATGCCCAAGAGTATCTCTTGTAAATGCTAAGGTGGTATCCCTTTTGAGATATGAACTACAGTTTCTTGTTCACCTCTTCAAACTGACAGTTGTACTTAACCTTGATTTTAACTTCTGGTATTGTTAAAGGTGACCCTGAAATTATAGCAATATCAAAAAGATTTCCATGCAAGGGAAAGAAGAAACATAAGTTTGGGGATTTTTTTTTAAATGTTCTTTTAATGTGAAGATGAACTGAAGTTTTCACATTAGAGAGATCAGACTTAACTTCTAATCAGAGAACTATCCGCACCATTTAATTAGCCTGACAAGGATCTGAAATTTGGACCATAAAGTTATTGTGTGCTAACTTGACAGGAACAAAGTCTAAAGCTGACCTTAATTGTAAGTAGAATATTGGTCCACTACTAAAAGTAGATGTTAATGAAGGATTTGTAATGTATTAAAATAGCTAATGTCAATTCTGTAAAATTAATGTTAAAGTTAAACAAGAAAATATGAGGTTTGACTTACAGCTTATGCTTTCATTCCTTTGACGTTTTGTAGACACCTTGGGCTAACGTAGCAGCACATAATGGTTTGTGGGTTTTGAAAAGGTGCAGGCCATATTGTGCTGCCTCAAAAATGCAAGGATTTCATCCTCCTGAAGAGAAATGTCACTTATGAATTAACACGATCCTGATGTCAGCAGTACATTAGCAGCACGTAAATATTGGCGTTAACTCTGTAAATATCTCCAGTATTAACTGTGCTGCTGAAGTAAAGTTGGCCATTCTCTGCAAATGATCCTAAGGAAGTATGTTGATGTTGTCCGACTTATCTCCTGAGTGTGTTAATATATGTAAAAAAATTAACTTTAATAAATCTTACTGTTTTTGTTCTATAGTTTGATCAGTTCAGTACAGATTTTTAGAACCACATAGAATCTGGCAGTAAATCTAGAACATTTCTTTGAACACTGAATTTATTGTAGGAACTGTCTCAGACTACAGCCTTCTTCATAAACATTTATTAACAATTTGTTCACGTGATTATTGTACAAACTTAAATTAGTTTAAATATCTGCATGACTTTAGTAAAGCTAATGAGATTAAAATTTTGTTTTACTTTCACAGCACTTCCTATACCGATACAAATTTAAAATATATTTTGTCAATTTTTCTACAAGTTCATCAGCTTTAGCTAGAATGACTTCAGAAATTCTTTTGAACAAAAGAGGCAGTGAAAAGTTAATTATTCTAAAATTATTTCTTGCATTATAGTAGCTATAAATATGTAAAAAAATTAGTTTAAAAAGTATACTCTCTACAATTGATTGCAAGATAACTAATTTTCTCATCTTCTACTAAAACATTTCTTCTTCAGAGGAGTATTGCATTGAGACAACTGAATCTGCCACAGTAAGGATGAAAATTACATGAGTTTCTTTCCTTTTCTTACATGCAGCATTTAACTGTGTGGTGAGTCAAATGTAGACTTTATTGGTTATGTAAATGTCTCACTAATTTTAGATACAGTCAAGATCTGAAAGTGTTTCCTCTATGATCTTTTCTTCACTATCATGACTCAGTATCACTTGCTAGATCTAATTGTACTAGCCCTGTTACATTTTACCATTATAAATCATTCTTGTCCTCAAACCATACTGGCTTATATTTTAACTTATCTCCACTGAAGATTTCCCCTGATTCATGCCTCAGTGGCCAGCTGAATAGATGCAAAACTCTAATGTAGATGGGCAGCTGTTAAGCTATAATTTTTTTCACCACATACAATTTCAAAGTAGAGTCTGCTGTACGGCTGCAAATCTCAATTTTGCTTGTCTATAGTATTGGCTTGCAATGGTGGACCTTACTCCAGTGGCTGTTCACTAGTGGCTGAAATTTTCAGTTTAGATCACACTGGACTGTCTTAGGGAATTATCTTTCCCTATCAGGAAATGCTCAGTATGGGTTGCCTATTAAACGCTTCAGTGTAAGTTGTTAGTATATCAAGTTTACAGGAATAAAAGAAACAGTTAGCTAATTGGTGTTACACTGAGGTGGTCAACCCCATTTGAAACTAACTCAAAAAAATTCACTCTAGCCAAACCTTTGAGTGTCAAGGTGTCTGTCATGTGTCCCATCTGAGGACATTTTGCAAAAGTGAGGCTCATTATCTGGTGTATGTTAGGTACCTGATTTAGAACTAGACAGTTTTCCTATTGGGGCTTCTTCTATCAGCACTGTGCTGTGACATTTACCATAGGAGACTTTACACATGCATTCCAATAGTCAGAGAGAATCAACTTTTCTATGAATCCCTGCCTAAGAAGGTCACTCTCTAGCAGGAGGCTTGTCTTCTTGAAATTCCCCTTTCTGCAAAAGTCACTGATAATAGCCAATATACTGCAGCCCATTCTGCACATAGAAGGCTGTCAAGATGGTTGATCTTGTAAGCCCAGTGCCTTAATATGGTAGGACCGTTATGAGAGCTGATGTGAACCTACAAAGTTGGTCACAGGCATTGCATGTGGCAGCTTCTCTAAGTACATTGCATTTGCTTTGACATCCAAACTGGAGAATTTAAAGAGATTGTTTCCTCCCAATTGGATATTGGTCTCCCTAGATTCCCATCCAGCTTCAGCTCACTAGTACAAACTGTGCACATACCATTCTCTTTCTGCTGAACCAAGAAACTATGAAAAACACCTGCCAGTATGCAGTGTTTTTTACCCTCATCTTCCTAATCATAGCATAATCATAGGCTCTGTAATAGAAATGTCACTGACGCTTCCCTTTATAATCAGTTGCTTATAACTTTGCCAAACTTTAATCATTTGGGTTGTAATTTTCCACTCAGGGTCTCTGCTACATGTGGATTTTATTTTTCCCTCCCAGCTGTTTCAGAGAACAGTAAGGGAAAATACATTGTTTGGACTATATTTTAAAAAAATGCTGGCAACCTTTTCCTCAAAAAAATCTCTTTTGCCCTGTGCTTTGGAGCAAGGACTCCAAATTTGGGTGTGTGATGGTCTTTGTGTCAGGGATGTATCTTTTGGAGTCTTTGTGAAAAATCCACCCATATCTGGCCAAGTTATAAGTGAAAAATTGCACTTTGCACATGCTCAAGTAAACTTCTTAGATTTTAGCAGCGAACTTCCCCAAAGGTTTTGTCTGCACAGGGCATGCTCCAGCCCATAGTTGAGCTGGGCTTTCCCTAAAAGTTCAGCTCTCAGGCAGCTGAACTCAGAGTAGGGAGCCTGTCACTCCTGTGCTTTCAAAGATAACCCCCTTGCTGGGCCGAGGCAAGTTGGAGGAAGAAGCTGCCTGATTCAAATGCAGAGGGGATAAGAGCCGACTACATGGGGAGTAGATGGGAACATGGCGTGTTGGGTAACAGAGTGGGGCAAGGGAGAGAAATAGTGGAGGGACTGAGACTGTGGGATTTGGTAGGCTAGGGGGAGGAATAGGAAGGGGAGGAGGGATTTTGAAAAGGTGACACTAGAATTTGCTGAGCAAAGATACTGGAACAACGAGGCTGTGGAGTTGGAACTGGGACAGCATGGAGAGTGGCTCCTTGCCCCAGCCACAGGAGTAAAGAAGATCCAGGACAGGGACAGGTTGGAGGGGATGGACAGAAGAGTCTGTGCCTACTATAGTACACTCCCGCCAGAGCATGGAATAGAACCCAAGAACCTTGGAATCTCATCATTTCTCTGCTGTAAGCAAATATCTGTGTAACCCACTTGCAAAGTATCCCATCTACTCCCTGTGCGGGTCCACATAGAGGATGACAAACTACTATTGCTGTCAGTTACTCCATTAGCTCAAGTGGTGGAGGGTCTTTGCATTGAAGCTAAAGTTTCCAACTCTGCTGATGGCCTGACTGGGTATCCATATGATGTCACCTTATAGAATTTCTATTTTTTAAAAAACCTAGTGTTCCATGTGTAATTTCCTATGTTAAAAGAACATAATTAAAGTTAGTCAGGCACTGATTTAGTTGGGGATTGGTCCTGCTTTAATCAGGGGGTTGGACTAGATGACCTCCTGAGGTCCCTTCCAACCCTGATATTCTAGGATTCAAAAATTGGGAAATGCCAGAGTTTAATTGTGCCTGCACCTATTTGTTGCAGAAGTTGAGAGGTGTGTAATATTTGTAGTACTAGAACAGACAGGGCTAGGCTTGCCCATAACTAAAGCACTTCCCCCACCCCCAAATTATAGGGGGAGGAACCATTAAGTCCAGGTTACAATTGACTGCTGGGGACAACAAAGGAAAAAAGAGAAACGGGTGAGATTAAAGATTGAAAATCAGGGCAAACAGGGCAGAGAATCCCAGAGAGCATCCCCTGTTTCACAGAGGTATCCAAGGAACTAGTGGACACTGCCCAGAGGAACTCCATCTGGAGATGTGAGCAGACAAGGGACAATAAAAAGGCCCCACAACTGCAGAGCACACCCTCCTCCCCCACATCCAGCTTCCTCCTCTTGGAGTGATAGATGGCCATCTTGGCCAGTGTCAGGAGGATGTTGACAAGGAGGTCCCATGACTTTGTGAAGCCATGGATAAAGTGTACAAAAATCAAGAGGTGTGGGGGAAAGGGGCAGCCAGAACCTCAGGAAGGGGTTCTGGATGAGCCACAAGAGGGACTGCAACCTGATGCACTCTACATAGATCTCAAGGGTCTCCCTGTTGCTGCAAAAGGAACATGTATCAGAAGAGTTTGTGAACCATGCTAGGACATGCCTGTGCTCACAGCTCTATGTAGGAGCTGCCAATTAACATCTCCGGTGGGCCATGGAATTACATTGGAGTACAGACAGGCCCACCAGGGTTCCTCACCCTCTGCAGGTGGCAACAGGTTCCTCCAACTTGGTGTTGGATGGGATGCAAGGGTGAGGAACTGAATGGTATGAAGCATGAGCGCTTACAGATATTTTCTGAGCACAGCTTGGAGGCAGACCAGCTGGATGTCATTCAGCTGACAGGTGGCATGTTGGGGGCAGCTGGGGAGGCTCGTACAGCAGGAGCCTTGTGATGAGTTCTGGAGGGCCAGAGACGAGGGGTGGACGCAAAGCACACTCATGTGGGACCCACTCAAGGAAAATCATAATCAGGAGCCAAGGCTGCCCTCACCTCCCAGAGCACACAACAGTGGAGATGCAGGGTGGGCAGCCCCATGTACTGGCTGAGCACAACAAGGTCCACCCAGTGTCTCAGATCAATTCTGGTGGCACCAGCCAGGACTATCCTCTGGAACACAAAGGGTGACACCACCACTTTAACACAGAGATGAGAGCTCTGTGTAGTAGGAGTTCTGCAGCACACTATGGAACTTTTAGTGCATGGTTACTGGTTATTGTGTGGCAGGCTAGTGTGCTGTAGATTTACACCCCAGCTTACTGTGCACTGTCAGTGTAGACATGCCCTCGCTCCCTGCATGATTCATGTCTTGGGTGTGGAACACAGCATAGCAGTTACCAGACTTAGAGGTATAGGGAAGACTGCATTAACTTGATTAGCTGTTTGCTAATTTGAGGAGTCCCCAGTGAAAATGCTGATCAAAACCCACACACAACAATTGAATGATTTGCTGGTCTTTTGGTCCTGTCCCACACTCCAGCTTACATCCTATGTTGCCATTTATTCATTCTTTATTATGTAGTTATCAAATAAAAAATTGTAAGATCTTTGTTTTGCATAAATGAGTTAAATGTATTGTAAAACAATATGCCAAAGAGAAGCTCAAACATGAGCATTGCCTTTATGTTGTAAAAAGTTGTACACTGTGTGGCAGGTGTTCTTCATACAGTAATGTTCTACAAATAGAACTGCATGACAAATAGAATGGGCAAGTTAAACTGAAATGATACTATTTATTTGTTATGTATAATATGATTGTAACAATGTTTTTAAAAGTGCAAAATGACTTCCATACATGTGTTCAGGGCTTAGCACACTCTGTTGTATATAATTTCATGGGAACCAAGTGTTTCCTCTTTTTATACTCCCTTATAATGGCTGCACTATATATTTGAGTTTTTACAATCCTTTCCTCACTGTCAAATGGTTTGGGGTTCAAAAATAAAATCAAAACCTCTGATAAATGTGTTATTGTTTCTGTTCTTTAAATAAAAAAAAAATCTTAGTACTCTGTATTTCAGATTTTTACTAGGCAAGAATATTTTCATACCTGATATTTATAGTACATAACCCCGAAAATGTTTAAACTTCTCCCTTGATCTGCTCTACATGCTGAGTATCCTTCAAAACAAGGAAATGATGAAGTCTCTTCTCTAACAGCAGTAACCAGATGGAGACTTGAAGTGTCTTGATTCCTTCCTCTCATATTCTTTGATGTCACCACCTTTCTCTTCTAGCTGCATAGGAATCACAACAGATCATTGATGGCAATATCTGAAATGGTGAGCAGTTGCCAGCTGCTACTTTCCCACAGTTTAACTGGAGGTAAAACAATGGTCCTTTGCAGAAAGGTTTGAAATCTATCAGCATACTTCAGGCCAAATCCCTCCTCTCCAAGTTGCAGTGGGGTTCTTTATGTGTATCTAAAGGAAACATTTGGCCTACAAGTAGAAACAAGAATGAACTGTGGGAAAAAAACATTAGGGCATAAGTGCCATTGTTACCACTATTTTGGAGGGAGGGGGAAAGATTTCTCTGTCTACCAGTTTATTTCAGTGGGATGTTTATTGAGTAATTATACAAAATATCAACAGTTATTAGGTAATTTTTGAATTCTTCTGATAGCTTTATATTAGTAAAGATCATGAGAAATGTTTACAATATTGATTCCATCTCTTAATGTACACATTGGAGAATTATTTTGTAAACTCTGAAAAGGGTGAAATTGAAATTGGTAGTACTATAGAACCTCAGAGTTACAAACACTTCGAGAATAGAGGTTGTTCGTAACTCTGAAAGTTCGTAACTCTGAACAAAATATTATTGTTCTTTCAAAAGTTTACAGCTGACCATTGACTTAATACAGCTTTGAAACTACTATGCAGAAGAAAAATTTTGCTTTTAACCATCTTAATTTAAATGAAACAAGCACAGAAACAGTTTTCTTACCTTGTCAAAAAAAATTAAAACTTTCCCTTTATTTTTTTAGTAGTTTACATTTAACACAGTACTTTTTTTTGGTCTTTGCTGCCTGATTGTGTACTTCTGGTTCCAAATGAGGTGTGTGGTTGACTGGTCAGTTCGTAACCCTGGTGTTCATAACTCTGAGGTTCTACTGTATTGGCAGCCCTGCTGACAGCTTAAATGGAATGTGTATATAGTTTCATTAAATGTGAAATTTCTTCCGTACTTAAATTCTTCTGGAAGATAAGGAACAATATTCTATCCTTAATCTTTTATTCTTCTAAAGGGTTTCTAGCCATTGGTCACATATAAAGAACACTTCAGAGCCTCTTAAAAGTTCATAGATTCATAGATATTAAGATCAGAAGGGACCATTATGATCATCTAGTCTGACCTCCTGCACAATGCAGGCCACAGAATCTCACCCACCCACTCCTGCGAAAAACCTCTCACCTATGTCTGAGCTATTGAAGTACTCAAATCGTGGTTTAAAGACTTCAAAGAGCAGAGAATCCTCCAGCAAGTGACCGGTGGCCCATGCTACAGAGGAAGACAAAAAACCTCCAGGGCCTCTTCCAATCTGCCCTGGAGGAAAATTCCTTCCCGACCCCAAAAATGGTGATCAGCTAAACCCTGAGCATATGGACAAGATTCACCAGCCAGATATCCAGGAAAGAATTCTCTGTAGTAACTCAAGATTCCACCCCATCTAACATCCCATCATAGGCCATTGGGCCTATTTACCATGAATATTTAAAGATCAATTAATTGCCAAAATCGTGTTATCCTATCATACCAAGTTCTTGGTTTTGAGGGGAGGGGCTGAGCTTGTTTTGGTGGTGGCATTTCAGCAGGGATGGGAATCTTTCATCATTTCTTTTTTCCATATTTCTAACTTCCTATTGTAATAAACAGGAAGTTTCTGGACTTCTAAAAAAAAGTTTCAGAAACTTTCAGTAACATAAAAAACAAGATGAATTTTCATACAGTACAATAACAAAGTGAAGATGGTGATTACATCTTCCAGCTACTGTACAACTGTCTCCAGAAGAATAACACCATTAAAGGTATGTGAAATCAAACATATGATTAGGTTAGTCATACTGGGGTAAACTTCAAGCATTATTGGGCCTGCTTAAATTGAACAATATCAGCTTAAGTAACACTCAGAATCCTTTTATTTAGACATACAAGGTGGGTGAGGTAATTTATATTATTGGATCAAGTTCTGTTGGTGAAAGAGACAACATTTTGAGCTTACATAAAGCTCTGCTCCAGGTTTGGGAAAGGGTACCTCAAGAGCGTCACAGCTAAATTCAAGATTGGACAGATTGTTGAGCATGAGGAATTAACACATGTTACAAGAAACCATTCAAGGGGAAGTAAGCAGTTAACACCTGCAGTCAAAGGACGGTAAGTGGGTTACACTACATCAGTTTATCAAGACTACTCCTACCCCAAGTTGAATTATGTGTACTCTCCAAGGGACTGAATTTCAACCCCACCACAGAACCTATTAGTATGATAACTGTGGCAAACTAACAGGTTTCAGAGTAACAGCCGTGTTAGTCTGTATTCGCAAAAAGAAAAGGAGTACTTGTGGCACCTTAGAGACTAACCAATTTATTTGAGCATAAGCTTTCGTGAGCTACAGCTCACTTCATCGGATGCATACTGTGGAAACTGCAGAAGACATTATATACACAGAGACCATGAAACAATACCTCCTCCCACCCCACTCTTTTTCATGGTCTCTGTGTATATAATGTCTTCTGCAGTTTCCACAGTATGCATCCGATGAAGTGAGCTGTAGCTCACGAAAGCTTATGCTCAAATAAATTGGTTAGTCTCTAAGGTGCCACAAGTCCTCCTTTTCTTGTGGCAAACTAGAATTCTTTCTTTGATGTCACCTCAAAGAATTCTTTCACAACAAAGATGACATCACCCACAACTCCATATTCCCCCAACTGTCACAGAAAAAATAATTTGGACCCCCGCACAGCAGATGAAACTACACATTTGAACATTACACAATCAACTGTCAAATCCTTAACAAACATCACCTCACAAACACCACACTCTTCATCACCTTCAGCCCCCAACTAAAACCTCTCCAGCGCATCATCAAGGATCGACAACCTATCCTGAAGGACGACCCATCACTCTCACAGATCTTGGGAGACAGGCCAGTCCTTGCTTACAGCCCCCCAACCTGAAGCAAATACTCACCAGCAACCACACACCAAAAACACTAACTCAGGAACGTATCCTTGCAACAAAGCCGGTTGCCAACTGTGTCCACATATCTATTCAGGGGACACCATCATAGGGCCTAATCCCATCAGCCACACTATCAGAGGCTCGTTCACCTGCACATCTACCAATGTGATATATGCCATCATGTGCCAGCAATGCCCCTCTGCCATGTACATTGGCCAAACCGGCAGTCTCTATGTAAAGGAATAAATGGACACAAATCAGACGTCAGGAATCATAACATTCAAAAACCAGTTGGAGAACACTTCAATCTCTCTGGTCACTCGATTACAGACCTAAAAGTGGCAATTCTTCAACAAAAAAACTTCAAAACAGACTCCAATGAGAGACTGCTGAATTGGAATTAATTTGCAAACTGGATACCATTACATTAGGCTTGAATAAAGACTGGGAGTGGATGGATCATTACACAAAGTAAAACTATTTCCCCATGTTTGTTCCCCACTCCCACCCCCCCCCCCACTGTTCCTCAGACGTTCTTGTCAACTGCTGGAAATGGCCCACCTTGGTTATCACTACAGAAGTTTTTTTTTCTCTCCTGCTGGTCATAGCTCATCTTACCTGATCACTTTCATTACAGTGTGTATGGTAACACCCATTATTTCATGTTCTCTGTGTATATAAAATCTCCCCACTGTATTTTCCACTGAATGCATCCGATGAAGTGAGCTGTAGCTCATGAAAGCTTATGCTCAAATAAATTGGTTAGTCTCTAAGGTGCCACAAGTACTCCTTTTCTTTTTTGCGGATACAGACTAACACAGCTGCTACTCTCAAATCTCTCCATGATGACAACCAACAACTCTCCAATGCCACTCATAATAAAGTATTCAAATAAGACCCCACACTACAATTCACCCAAGAATTTAAGGATATCATCAAACCTTTCACAAAACAACTCTAAGAGAAACTCTACAACTTCATCCCCTTCTGCAGACCCATGCCAGTGACCTGCATGCTGCCCAAGATATACAGACAAGGGAAACCAGGCAGACTCATCATATCTGGTCATGGCATTCTTATTGAAGGAATACCAGGACTCATAGAAGCCATCTTCAAACCACTCATCGCATAAAGAGCCAGTTTCCTCCAGGACAAACTGACTTCCTCCAGCAACTCTGCAACATTAACAACCTCCCTCAAAACACCATCCTTGCTACCATGGATGTCACCTCCCTCTACATCAACATCTCTCACTATGACTGCATCACTAGCTGCTTCTAATATCTATAAGACAATGGGCAACACTCAGAAATCCACCCCAAATACATTGCCAAACTCAGCCATTTCATCCTCACCCATAAAAAATTTACATTCAACAGCAAATACTTTGTAGAAACCATGGGAACAGCTATGGGTACTAGGACAGCTCCCCAACATGTCAACCTCTTCACAGGCCACCTCAAGGAAGTATTTCTGGAAAAATGCACCACAAAACCAGTGATTTACCTGAAATACATCAATGATATTTTCATTCTTTGGACAGATGGTCTGAACTCCCTCATAGACTTCCACCACAATGTGAGCCACCACCTATTGTCTGGGTGCACATTCTGGGGTGCAATCCAGCATAGATGCCAACTCCGTGGGTGCTCTGGGGCTGAAGCACCTATAGGGAAAAAATGGTGGGTGCTAAGCACCCACCAGCAGCCCCCCTACCTGAACCTGCTCCTCCCCCCAGCACCTCCTGCCTGCCGGCGGGCCCTGTGAATCAGTGCCTCTCCCACCCCCCCAGCAACTACCACCGAGCGTGGATCAGTTGTTTCACTACATCAGGAGGTGCTGGCGGGGGAGTGAAGGCACAGCATTCTTGGGGAAGGGGCGGAACTGGGCGGGGTTGGAGTGGGAAGAGGCATGGCAGAGCTGAGAAGAAGCAGGGTGGGGCGGGGCCTTGGGAGAAGGGGTGGAGTGGGGGCAGGGCCTGGGGGGAGCACTCCCCCCCAGCAGATTAGAAACTCGGCATCTATGCAATCCAGACCAGTGAAGAGTTGTCACCTTTTACCTTTTAACACTGAGTGCCTCACAATGCCTTGCCACTGTGGTTCTCTTCCTGGGACACTTACAGTCAGCAACAGGTATGGAATTCGTCTATATACTGGGTAGCCCTGGTCCAAATCTTTGGATCCTGGAGCCTGCCTGCAGTATCACAGCTTTCCACTGTCTTCTACCAGCCTTGGTTAACAACTGGTATGGTGACACCATACTCTCCTAACCACAAATTTTTCCAAAAATGTGTGTTCTGAAATGTCCTTTCCTGGAACAATCAGAGGGATATTAATCTTTGTTGCCCTTTTAAGGAGTCAATATTCAACAGTTTGCTTCTTTAATTGGAGTTAACAAACAGGTCAGTTTACACACAGTACTGGTTTGGTTTAGATTAAAAATAGAAAAAGTTTATTAACAAAAGAAGATAGGATTTTAAGTGAATTCAAGTATAGGAGATAAAGTTAGAAATGGCTACCAGCAAATACAAGTGAAAACATCTAAAACTTAATCTAGCAAGTTTTGGTTCAAGGCTTTGTTTAAGATAGCCTTTCTCACCCACAGTCTTCCAGCAAGATGGTGACTGACCCTCTCCTCAGTCATAATTAAGGCTCCATGACTGTCATGGAAGTTACAGATTCCATGACTTTCCCTGACCTCTGTGACTTCTGCAGCGGCTGGTGTGGCTGGCTCTGGGGCTGCCCAAGCAGATCAGGCAGCCCCTGGGGCAGTTGTGTCAGCCGCTGCTGGGGAAGTTTGGGTGTGAGAAACAGCTCAGGGCTGGGGGTTGGGGTGCGGTGCACAGTGGTGCTTACCTGGGAGGGGGGCTCCCCAGAAGCGACTGGCATGTCCCTGCAGCTCATAGGCAGAGGGTCCAGGGAGATCTGCGTACTGCCCCTGCATGGAGGTACTGCCCCGCAGCTCCCTTTGGCTGCGGTTCCTGGCCAATGGGAGCGGTGCATCCAGAGCTCATGGCGGGGGCAGCATGTGGCGCCTCCCTGGCCTTCCCTCTCCCTAAGAGCTGCAGGGACATGCTGGCTACTTCTGGGGAGCTGCGCAGAGCCCACTCGGGAGCCTGCCAGCACCGCCAACCCTCCCCGCCATCCCCAGCAGCAGCAGAGGTCCCGGGCCGCGCACCACTGCCCAGACAAACCACCCCCCAGCACCAGTGAGGGTTCTGGCACATGTACCACCACCCACTTCCGCCCCAGCACCAGCGGGAGTCCCGGGCTGCCCCCCCCACAGCACCCGCAGTGCCCGCCGACCGTCCCCCCAGAGCATCCACAGCCCCCCGGCCCAAGTTTTAGTTAGGGGTATATAATACAAGTCATGGATAGGTCACGGGCCATGAATTTTTGTTTACTACCCATGACCTGTCCATGACTTTTACTAAAAATACCCGTAATTAAAACATAGCCTAGTCATGATCTCTCCCAGAGGCCCAACGGTGCTGGTGCCCATGGACAATATGTCGCATAGGCTGGGGAAGGCTGTACTTCCCCAAACAGCCCGGCGTGGCCCTGCTCACACTCCTTCCCGAAGCCCCCTCCTGCCTGCCCTTCCCCCTTTGCCTCAGCCCAGGTAGGCTACTCCTCTTCAGGGAAGCGCGCTGGGGCTAGGGCGGCCAGGACTTGGGGCAGCTGGGACTGTCCAGCACTGGAGGGCCCCCGGGTGCTGGGGCCACGACACCCAGCACTGGGGGGTGGGTTTGTGCTGGGGCTGCCTGCCCATTGCTGGGGGAGAAGGGGGTTGAGGGCACTGGAGGGGGCTGCTCACTCTGTGCTTGGAGGCACTGGGGGGAGGTGCCTGTCCTGTCATGGGTCAGGGGAGTTGCGCACCGCCCACCCGCTCTGCACTTGGGGGCCAGGGGGGCCGCGAGCTGCCTGCACACCCTGTGCTCAGGTCTGTCATGTGCCACCCACACGCCCTGCACTTGGGGGCCAGGGGGCTGCATGCGGGCTGCCTGCTCAGAGGCTGGAGGGCCCACGTGCCGCTGGCCCACCTGCCCAGTGCTCAGGGACTGGGTGGGCTGCACATTGCCCACTTATCCAGTGCTCCAGGGCTGAGGTGGGAGGGGCTGGCAGCCATGGGATTGGAGGGCTTCAGCAGTGGAAGGAGGGGTGGGTCCTCAGGCAGGGCTGGCAGGGGTCTAACCTCCCCCAACCGGCAGTTCACCTGCCGCCCATGCTGGTGCCTTTGTCTTCTTAGGTCAAAGTGATAATTTGGGGTTTATGTCATTTTCTTTTATAGACCAATGAACCTTTGAAGTGGATTCTTCTGAAGGTTACCCTTAAAGTAAAGTTTATTGAAGCAGTGAAGATGGCAACATGGAGTCTGGTGATGAAGGGAGCTGTATGCTCTTTCTTCCCCCACTTGTGTTTGCTGAAAGGCAAATTATTCTGTTTCCTACCATCTCCTCCTTCTGCAGTCTTGAAGATCCTATTTACTACTTGTACATAAATTGAGATAAACCCACATTCCTTTGTTTCGGATAGACCTGCCTAACACTTTTATCAGGCAGGGTTTTGAAACTGTGCTAATAACCTCATATGGGGGAATTAATTACTTTACATATAATGTTGCTACATACATTTCACCACGATATTATTGACCAGTGAGTTATTAGTTTTTAAATGATACCTCACAAAGCATATTTTATACAAAGATTATTACAGTAGTGTGTAGGGTGTGAATACATGGATGCTTTTGGTCACACCCATCCATCAAACTCCTTCTAGAATCCTCCTACACCAGCATCAATTTCCTGGACACCAACATCACTTTCAACCATCTGAGGGGGAGCCGTGTTCTTCTGGATCTGTAAAAGCGGCAAAGAGTCCTGTGGCACCTTATAGACTAACAGACTTACTGGAGCCTAAGCTTTCGTGGGTGGATGCCCACTTCTACAGACAGCTATATACAAGAAACCCATGGACCATGCTTTCCTTCACAGATGCAGTAACCACCCCAAACACACCAAGAAACCTGAACAGTCAGGTCCTCAGATACCACAGAATATGCTCTGAGGAGAAAGTCTGGGATACAAACTTTAACACACTTAAAACCGCCTTCACCAAACAAGGATACTCCACCAGAGAAATAGATCACATCATCGAACAGTCCACCCGAATACCCGGAGAGAACCTGCTTCGATATGGAGAGAGAGAGAAAAAAAAAAGCTCTGATATAGCATCCCTAGTTGTCACCTACCACCCCACCCTGGAATCCATGTGGGGTATCATTAAACAATTATAACCCATACATGAGGGACCACATCCTGAAATAAATCTTTCCGAAACTCCCTCTGCTGACCTTCAAATAACCCCCAAACTTTGCCAAGTTCATACGAAGCAAGGTGCCCACAGCCCAGGATTCACTAACTCAAAAAGGCACCAGATATTACCATAAATATTGCCATAACAGATACAAAACCTCCAGGCATATCTCTATTGCTACAATGAACAATACCCCTTACAACACAACTTTCAATATCCATGGTCCTACACATGCCTATCACATAATGTGATGTACCTCATCCAGCGCACTAAACACCACAATGACAACTGTGTGGGTGAAATGAGACAATCACTACTCTCCCAAATGAACTCTCAGAAAAATGATAAAAGACAAAAACATGAGATCGTCCATGGGCAAACACTTTTAAATTAACAATCACTCTGTGTTTGACCTTTTGGTCCTTGTCCTCAAAGGAAACCTGCACAACAACTTCAAAAGATAAGCCTGGGAACTTAAATTTATGAATGTGCTAGACATTAAAAATCACAGACTCAATAAAGACAACAAGAAAAGGAGGACTTGTGGCACTTCTTAGGTGCCTTTTCTTTTTGCAGATACAGACTAACACAGTTGCTACTCTGAAACCTGTCAATAAAGACACTAGATTTATGGCTCATTACAACAATCTGTAACCTACTAACAATCCTTTTGTCCTCTGACTGCAGAAGTGTTAACTGCCCGCTTCACTTTAAATGGTCTTTAACTCCTTATGCTTAACAATCTGTTCCACCTTATGTTTAGCTCTGACACTCTGAGTACCTTTCCCAGACCTGGAGAACTGTTCTGTGTAAACTTGAAAACTTGTCTCTTTCACCAGTAGAATTTGGCACAGTAAGAGATATTACCTCACCCACCTTGTCTCTAATGTCCTGGGACCAACACGACTATAGCTACTCTCCTTATACTTAGCTTCTTACTCCCTCTTAGCTGCCATTTTTACAACTGTAGACTCAGCCTAGCTTCTTCACGTTGCCTAGATGTCAAGGAGGTTAGACTCTTATCCTTGCCCCTTCAGTCTTGGTATTCTTTCCTATTTTTGTTTACCCTCCATTGTTACACTTTAAATGAAATACTTCACATCCAGCCTAAGAGAAGAGCATGTGGTTCTTACCTCTCTGACGTCTCAGAATCACAGGAGGAACAGTACATAAGTCAATTTACTAATCATTCAATGATTTGTGTACATAATGAATACTAACAAATATATACAATGTGCCTGTTTTTTTTTTCTTTGAGAGAACTACATCTTTTTGCTGCTAAATGTCAGTCTCTTCAAACCAGTACAGCAACTCGAATGTTGGCTGAAGGATTTAAGTCACATTCACCGGCAAAAAGATGACTTCGGTAGCAGAAAGATGGTTCCTATAACTAGGCTTTTATAATTGATATTGATAAAATTAGGGTTCTACTGTAAATGTTTTCTGAAAAGAGCTGGACGAGAGAGAGTGCTCTGCATTACCATATATGCGTCAATTCTCAGTTACATTAGCTGGGCTAGGAGTAGTGCAGAGGCAAATGTGTTCCTCCTCGGCTGGTGAGGGAATGTCTTAGCAATCAAAAACTGTCTTTGTGAATACATAGCATTGATTGGTTCCAGAGTAGCAGCCGTGTTAATCTGTATTCGCAAAAAGAAAAGGAGTACTAGTGGCAATAATTGGTTAGTCTCTAAGGTGCCACTAGTACTCCTTTTCTTTATAGCATTGATTAACGTCCAAAAGGAACTTAGCCAGGTAATTTGGAAGGATAGAGACTAACACAAGGCCTGAGCACTTGTGCTTTCTGTCGGCCTAATTCCATCACAGCTAGAACCAGTTTGCTAGGTCTAAATACTTTGTAAAAGCTGATTCTTCTTCAAGTGGTTGCAGACGTATATTTCACTCACGTGTGTATGCACAAAGCACATCAAAGTCAGTGCCTTTAACACTCACAGCAAAGCATACCGATAAGAGGTATTATATCCCCATGCAAGGTTTTGAGTGTTTTACATCCAGCTCCTAATTCTCTTGTGTGATGACAGCAAATAAGAGATTACCTCAGGGGAGATATAAATCCACACCTAAAGACAAGGAGTCTAAGAGGTTAGACTTGATGGGGAGAATAGTTTATTCAACCTCTTCATTACAAATACCCATTGCAAACCAACAGGTGTTTTTATCTAAGTATGACTCTGTGAACTGGGATGCTATGTCCAAGTTTATAGGTAAGTTGCCAGAATCCTTCAGGAATTCATTGCAGAAGGCAGTGTGGTGGCCAAGACATCTTTGCAGTCAGTGGTGGACGTGGCAGATGCTTCATCCAGACTTATGCCTCAGCTGCAATAATGAGAAGAGCCTCATGGTTAAAGAACTCCAGCACAGCTCCTGAGGTCCAACAAACATAGATGACTTACTTTTTGATGGATGCTTTTTGTTTTCTGAGAAAAATGAAGAGACATTGCATTATTTTAGTCAATGCTACTTTGCTGTCATTGGGGGTCTATGCCCAGGCCACAAAAAGATATCATTATTGAGGTCAGCAACAACACCAGCGATATTGTCTGGAGCGATGCTTCTGATAGTCATCCTACCCTGCTAGGCAGCAAGACTTCCCCAGAAAAGAGCATAAATTGCAGACAAGACGACCTTCTGGTCATCAACCAGCCCATCCTCCTCCACCTTTGGTCAGGCAGTCTACTTGACTTTCATATCGAGAGTACCATACCAGTTGTGAACTTATCGACCACTCCTCCCCAGTGTGGGACAGGCTAGCTCACTTCCGCAATACTTGAGAAACAATAACTATGGAAAAATTGGTTCTAAGCCCTGTAGGATCATGTTATGCCATCCAGTCTCTGTCCATTCCCCACTCTCAAACCCCTGCCCCATCCCTTTTCAGGACCCCTCTCATGAGTCACTGCTTCTAAGCAGGTCCAAACTCAGTGTGCTCTGGGGGCTTTAGAGGAGACCCTTCATCATCATCAGGGAAAGGAATTCTACTCCCAGCAATTCCAGTCCAAGGGAGGGGTGAGACTCATCCTCAGTCTCCGCAATCTCAACAGATACATCAAATGCCTGAGATTCTGCATGGTTACCCTGGCTACTATCTTCCTGCATTGGATCACAATGACTGGTTTGCTGCTCTTGGTCTTCAGGATGCCTACTTCCAGGTGGCAATTTTCCCAGGTCACAGGAAATGTCTGAGATTTGTATTGGCAAGTCAGCATATCAATATACAGTGCTCTCTTTTGGCCTATCCTCAGACCCACACGTTTGCCAAATGCATGTCTACAGTGGTGGCCTACCTCAGAAAGGGGAGTATTATGTGCACAAGCAGGGAGGGGCTCGTTCTAACCAATTTTTCCAGGAAGCAATAAAACTTTGGCATATTTGCATCAAAGAGGGCCTTACCGCCACAGCAGCACACTCACCCAATGTTCAGAATCAGTTAGCTGACCACCTCAGCAGAGATTTTTCCAGAATCATGAGTGGTCCCTGAAGAACAGCGTGCTGAGATCCATCTTTAGAGATTGGGGTATTCTGGCAATCCATTTGTTTGCAACAAAAGACAACAGAAAATGCAGTCAGTTTTCCTCTCAAGTGGAGTTCAGTCCAAGCTCTTCAACCCAATACCTTCCATTTGAATCGGGGTCTGGAGCTGATGTACGCTTTCCCCCAGTTCCTGTTCATTCCTCAGGTTATCCAACTGAAGCTGAATCATGTCAACCTGATACTCATCGCACCAGCTTGGCTAAGACAGTATTGGTTCTTGGATCTTCTCAGCCTGTCTGTTTGACCTCCCAAACCTCTTCCCCTCCTCCCAGACCCTCTGACACAACACCACAGCCAAATTCAGCATCCAGCACTGAGCAGACTGAACCTCTGAGCATGAAGACTGCTTGGCTAGATGAGGAGGAAGGACATCATTCGGAAGTGGTGCAGGGAGTCTTGCTGAACAGTAGAAGGCTTTCTAGTAGGACTACATATTTCACCAAGTGGAAGCATTTTTCTGTTTGGTCTCTAGCTTGGAGAATCCAGCCAAAGCTAGCATGTATTCAGGACATTTTGGATTATCTGTTGCATTTTAAATCCTAAGGTCTGTCTCTCAGCTCCTTGAGGGTCCACTTAGTGGTGACATCAGCTTTCCGTCCACCGATTCAAGAGAAGTCAATTTTTTCTAACTCCCTGGTGGGTAGATTGTTAAAAGGGATTGTCCATCTCATCCCTCCTGTTAAAGAAACAGCACCATTATGGGATCTTAATCCAGTGCTAGCCCTCATGATTCCTCGATATGAGCCCTTGGCAACCTGCTCTGTCCCTTCTTTGCCAAAAAATAAATTTTCTCAAGGCCATAACGTCCGCAAAGAGGGTGAGTGAGTTGCAGGCTTTCATGGCAGACCTCCATATATGCAATTTTTCAAGGATAAGGTGGCCCTAATGCTACATCCAATATTTTTGTTTAAAGTGGGTTCGCAATTTCACCTTAACAAAACTGTATATTTACTGCACTCAAATACAGAGGAACAGCCCCTTAATACATTGGAAGTGAGACCGTGTTTGGTGTTCTATTTGGAGAGGACTAAATTCTCTACTAATTTGCCTCAGCTCTTTGTCTCATATGTGGATGAAGGGTCAGGCAGTTTCCATACAGACAGTCTCCAGGTGGATTACTTCCTGCATTACATATGGAGTAGCTCAGTCTACATCTCCTCAAAGACTAGTACTCATGCAATGAGGGCCCAAGCGACTGGTCATGTTCCTCACATTAGACATTTGCAGAGTAGCTCCTTGGTCTTTAGTGCATACTTTTACCAAGCATCATGCTTAGGGACCATTTTAGTCAATTTCATGGTCATGGGATTTTAAAAATCATAAATTTCATGATTCCAGACATTTCAATCTGAAATGTCTTGGTGTTATAACTGTAGGGGTCCTGACCCACCTCTGACTTCTCTGCTGCTACTGGCGGCAGCGCTGCCTTCAGAGCTGGGCGGCTGCCACTCGCCAGCCACCCAGCTCTGAAGGCAGCGCAGGAATAAGAGTGGCAATGCTGCGACCCCCCTACAACACCTCTGACCCCCCCAAACCCTCTTTTGGATCGAGACCCCCAGTTTGATAAATGCTGGTCGCCCACATGAAACCTGCATAGAATAGGGTAAAAGTAGACAAAAGACCAGATTTCATGAGGGAGACCCGATTTCACAGTCCGTGACGCATTTTTAGCGCCATGAATTTGGTAGGGCCCTAATCATGCTATTATGACTGTGTTGAGATCAGATGAAAACTTTGGGAGGGAAGTTTTGCCGTCATTCTTTAGATACAGTCTGAGCCCCACCCCCTTCACTTACTGTTTGTGAGTCACCTGAGTGGAATACACACTTGCAACTGCTCAAAGAAGAAGAAATGGTTACTTACTGTACTATAACTGTTGTTCTTTGGAGATGTGAGTACAAATGTGTATTTCATGACCCACCCTCTGTCTCCTCTGCATCGGAGTCAGTAGCCTTGAATTCCAATCCAAAAGAACTGAGGGGGTTAAGGTAGTGCCACCCTTATGTAGCCAGGGGCGGGGCTACGGGGCCCAAGACTGCAAGCACCACCCCAGCAGGTACTGCTAAGCAAAGTCCTCCTAATCTGGTGTGCTGGGCGCATGCACACCTGAGAGGAATACACATCTACAGCCACATCTCAAAGAACAACAGTTACAACAGTACAGGTAAGTAACCATTTTTTCCTTGTCATGGGCTCAACCTTTGGAAGCTCTAAAATTCTTTCTGAATGCCCCTGTGAAAGATGAAGTCTAACCAAAAAGATAACAGCAGTGGTATAGAAAGAGCCTTTCTCATGAGAAAGAGAATGGGATCCGGTGGCTAGATTATTGGACTGCAAGCCAGGAGAGCTGACTTGTGCCTTTTCCACTGACCACCTATATGACTGTGGATAAATTGCTTCAGCTCTGTGTCTCAGTTGCCCCTTCTGTAAAATAGGGATATCTCCTTTTGCATAGAGCTTTTCATTTCTAGGTCTCAAAGCACTTTACAAGAACTAAATACTTTTATTAAACTTAGCGACTTTAGTGCTTGTGAAAGATGCTATATTGTCAGCCCTGGAGAGTGAGTTGTTTCTTGTAGAACAAGAACTGAAAATTAAACAGAAAACAGTCTTGGCCAGTGCTACTTTGAGTGAACAAGATTTGTTTGACTTCATGGAAGAACTCTTAAGACTTTGACCAGACGAGGGTTTAAAGAGGATGTTTAGGTATTTGTTTCCAAACACAGCAGTTGCATATGTTGCACTAATTCTTACGTTTCCTGCACTTCTTGCTACTCAGTTTCCTATACCCTATGTTAATTGAGGAATTCAGGAGTTTAAAATATAGTCCTGGTTTCACAAGTTTAGGCTGTAGCTATGGATTTATTTATTTGTTTGTTTATTTTTAAAATAATAAACCAAATACATTGGTGCATGTTGATTTTGTGAATCACTGACAAGCCTTAAATCTAATGAGTGTAAAAAGTATACAATTACAAGGTTAACAATATTCACTAAATTTAACTCTTATGAAAGAATTGAATATACAGTACTAATTTTCAGCAATTAGACCTGTCTTATGATTTCTGCATTATTTTATCATGATTAAGCTAATTCAATGCATGTACAAGTCATTGATAGCTAAATCTGCATGTATGCAACAAGAGAATATTGTGTACCTTTTTGACAGGAATGCATCATCTTGATGTAGGAGAGACAGGGCTAGGGATTCTTGTCCAATTTTCACTGTTCAGAGGTTTGCCATTACAGTACCTGACTGCAACTTCAAAGGACAAATTAAGTCTGTACCAAGGCTTAAATTCAGCCAAAGCCAACCAGAGTGGAGCTCCGATAAATACTTTCAAACCCATGGGAGCCCTGGCACCTCCTGCGGGCTTCTGCCCCAAGAGTTCGGGAAATACTCAGGGAGAATTTAAGCCCTGGTCTGTACAGCTCCCATATGTCTCCTGTTTACTGGCTTATTGGTTCTTCTTCGAGTGCTTGCCCATGTCAGTTCCATTCTAGGTATGTACATGCCCACATGCGTGGCCATCAGAGATTTTTGCCTTAGCGGTATCCATAGGGTTGGCTTTGGTGCCCCCTTGAATACTGCACCCATGCATCGGTATATTAGGCACCGCCAGCCCTATGCCCTCTCAGTTTCTTCTTACCACCCATGGTGGTTAGTCAGAGTGCCTTTCCCTTGCCTCGCAAGGGCTAGCAGTTCTTCTACTTCAGTCTTTGCTGCAGGCGATCCTAGACTATCTTCTGCACCTCAAGCTCCAGGGGTTGTCCCTGTCATCAATCAAAGACCACTTGGCCACTATTTCAGCTTTCCACCATTCACTCCAGGGCAGGTCAGTCTTCGCTCTCTACATGACGGTCTGGTTTTTGAAAGGTCTGGAGCATCTCTACCCCCACCTCAGGGATCTTATCCCTCCCTGGGACCTGAATCTCATGCTGTTGTGACTCCTGGGTCCTCCCTTCGAGCCTCTAGCTTCCTGCTCACTTCTCCTCTCCTGGAAAGTTTCTTTCCTGGTTGCAATAACGTCCGCCCATAAGGTCTCTGAGATCAGGGCGCTTACTTCAGAGCCACCCTATATGGTGTTCTAAAAGGACAAGGTTCAACTGCGGCTGCATCCAGCGTTCCTACCCAAGGTAGTTTCATACCGGCCAAGACATATACTTACCTGTCTTCTTTCTGAAGGCTTATAAATCGGAAGAGGAGTGCAAATTGCACACCCTGGACATCAGGAGGGTGCTTGCCTTCTACATCTACAGGACCAAGCCGTTTCATAAGTCAACACAGTTTTTTGCGGTGGCAGACAGGATGAAAGGTTGCCCAGTGCCTGCACAGAGGATTTCGTCTTGGATCACGGCCTGCATCTGTTACTGCTATGACCTGGCAAAGGTGCCTCCACCAGCAACCGTGACTGCCCACTCGACTAGGGTGCAGGCTTCGTCAGCAGGCTTCCTGGCCCAGGTGCTGATTCAGGGTATCTGCAGGGCCACACATTTATGTCTCATTATACGTTCACCCAGCAAGCCCAAGACGATGCTGGCTTTGGCAGAGCTGTGTTGCAAGCCACATAACCAAGCTTGCCGCCAGGGATGCTGCTTGTGAGTCACCTAGAACGGAATCGACATGAGCAAGCACTCGAAGAAAAAACAGTTACCTACCTTTATAACTGTTGTTCTTTGAGATGTGTGGCTCATGTCCATCCCATTACCCACCCTCCTGCCCCTCTGTCGGAGTTGCTGGCAAGAAGGAACTGAGAGGTCATAGGGCCGGTGGGGCCTAATATACCGATGCATGAGTGTGGCTCTCCAGGAGGTGCCACAGCGGGCACTACGGATACCACTAAGGCAAAAATCTCCAACAGCCATGCGCGTGGGCAGATGCACACTGAGAATGGAACGGACATGAGCAACACATCTCGAAGAACCACAGTTACGAAAGGTAGGGAGCTGTTTTTTCTTCCTGATCCCATGTTAATCCATCACTACCAGAGAGTAGCTTACTGTGTCCAAGGGAAATACGAATAGTTAAGGCCCCAATTTTGCATATTTTGTATGAGTAGACCTCTGCTCCTACACAGAGCCCATTAAAGTTAATGGTGGCCTGTGCCAGCACCGTGGCTCTGAATGGAGCAGCTGGCAAGATTGGAACGTAAGGTTTCTGTAGCTCAAAATTTTTCTCTTTTAGGTCCCCCCACACCCCCATGTAAAAATTTAAAATGAATGAAAATAAATAATGTGAACCAGTCTTCTGCTGCTCAGCCTCAAGTCCTAGACTCCCAATATTTGGCATCATGAGGGGGACTCTTCCTTTGAGCGCACAAGGGCCTGTTGGAAATCGTGATGATTTTTGGTACAGGTGTCTTACAAAATGGTAGATATGCCCTTGAGAGAAACCACTAGATTTTACTTACTCTAATGTAATGTGAATTTCATTAGCATTTTTTTCCAAATAATTTGAAAGTAATATATAACACTGGGGAAAATCTCTAGAGGTATGTAAAAAACCAGCAACTGTGTGTGTGTAGAGGAGGGGTGGTGCTCAGGGGATAAGAATAGTTGTTGTGTATTATCTCCTTCAAGAGAAGAAGAAGGGCTTGTCTACACTTGAAATGCTACAGTAGCACAGCTTCACCACTGCAGCCGGGCCACTGTAGCATATCAGTGTAGACCAGAGGCAGGCAAACTTTTTGGCCTGAGGGCTGCATCGGGTTTCGGAAATTGTATGGAGGGCCGGTTATGGGAGGCTGTGCCTCTCCAAACAGCCAGACGTGGCCCAGCCCCTGCCCCCTATCCGCCTTCCGCCCCGCTTCTTGCCCCGTAATGCCGTCCCCTGGGACTCCTGCCCCATCCAACCCCCCCCTCCCCCCGTTCCCTGATGGCCCCTCTGGGACCACTGCCCCATCCACCCCACCTGCTCCCTGTCCCCTGACCACCCCTGGAACTCCTGCCCCTGACTGCCCCCTGCTGCCCCATCCAACCCCCCCCTCCTTCCTGACTGCCCCCCTGGGACCCCTACCCCATCCAACCACCCCTTCTCCCTGTCTCCTGACTGCCCCCAGACCCCCTTCCCCTTACTGCCCCCTGCCGCCCCATCCAACCCCCCCCTTCCTGACTGCCTCCCCGGAACCCCTGCCCCCATTCAACCCCTGCTCCGTGCCCTCTGACCACTCCCCCACCCCCTGACCACCACCCCTGAACTCCGCTGCCCTCTATCCAACCCCCCCCTCCCCACTCCCTGCCCCCTCACTGCACGGCCTGGAGCACCCATGGCTGGTGGCGCTACAGCCATGCCGCCCATCTCAAGCCAGCCACGCACTGCGCAGCACAGAGCACCGGGTCAGGCCCGGCTCGCAGCTCCGCCACCCAGAGCATTGCGCTGGTGGTGCAGTGAGCTGAGGCTGCAAAGGGGCCGGGGCGAGCCTCCCGGGCCAGGAGTTCAGGGGCCGGGCAGGAGGGTCCCGCAGGACAGATGTGGCCCGCAGGCTGTAGTTTCCCACCTCTGGTATAGACACTACCTACGTAAATAAGAGGAGTTCTCCTGTCAGCATAGGTAATTCACCTCCCTGAGAGGCTAGTGCACTGGGGGTTATACTGACTTAACTATGTCGCTCAGGGGTGTAGATTTGTCATACCCCTAAGCGATGTCACTGGATTGACCTAACTTTTTACTGTAGACCAGGCTTCATTTATACATACAATCTTAACACAATAGAACTGGTATAGACATAACTTCGGCATACTCCAAGTAGTTGTGCCATGCCTCCCACGTCATTAATAAGAGTACGTCTATCCTGCAGCTGGGAGTAGGCTTCGCAGCTCAGGTAGACAGAGATATGCTAGCTCTGCTTGAGCTAGAGCACTAAAAATACCCTGTAGTCAGGTACCAGAGGCAGCTGCTCAGGCTAGCTGCCTGAGTACAAACCCAGGGGGTCTGGGCAGGTTGTACTCAGGTGGCTAGCCCAAGCAGCTGCCCATGCTACCTCTGGCTACATTGGTACTTTTTGTGCAGTATCTCAAGCAGAGCCAGCACATATATGTCTACCCAAGCTAGGAAGCATGCTGCCAGCTTCAGTATAGATGTAGAGGAATGATATAAAATAACACAAAGTTTTCTCACTTCTCGAATAAGCTATTTTTGTTGTGTCTTCTGACATATGGTGTTCAGAGACAAGAAAGATACACAAGGTGTTATCAGGCAAAGATGGTAAAGAACTGCATTTATGGGACTGCTATCTGTTAATTGACTTCTGGAACTACCAATTACTTAGGGATTGTCTGAAACCCATAATATGCCTGACGATATGTTGTACATTTGGATCACTTATTTAGCTAAAAGATGCATGAAATCATGTACCCAGACAGCCCCCTGTTGGCTGCAGTGTCATGGAGGCTCCAGAAAATAATTCTAGTTTAATTCAGCATTCGCTTGCCTTCCCTAAGCTGCTTTTAGATTCACCTGTCTTAGATGGTTACAAATAAAAAAACAAACATTTTTTCTTGTTGTACCATCTACCAATTTAGTCACAAACGTTGCTCCTTTTGTCTCTAAGATAATCCATGTAGAAAGTTGAGAGTCTGTCAGTGCCTAGAAAGCTTAACTGAAGCTCAGTTCCAAAGGTCCACAGTGAAGACTTGAATGTTTGGTCCTTCTGGTACAAATTAAGACCGCCTCATTAAAATATTAGACACATATTCTAGGACAGTGTACATTAGTCTGACATAATTTTGGGGAAGTATTACCACCCCCAAAATCCAAGGAAAACAAAAAACATAAAGAGCAGGGGGAGAATGTTTGAGAGTTCAAATTTGTCAAATGTAGGCTTCAGCCTTATTTTCAGACTATTCTGACTAGGCCACAGGGATCTCTACAGCAGCTTCTGCTTTTTCGCCAGTTAAAAGTCTGACACCTTCAGAGACCTCCTGAGGTCTCTTCCAACCCTAATATTCTATGATTCTAAGTTCAGACTACATATATCATCAACTCTCAATTTAATAAGATACAACACTACCAAGGAGACCCTTTTTTTTCTGTGTTGCTTCTTACCTTTTCTAACTTCTTCCTTCTCTTTTGTGCAGGCTAGTTAAGCTTTTAACACAGTTGTCCTTCTGAGCTGGCTGTTGTCCATTTAGATGCAAGTTACCAAACAGCCCCAGGCCTGAACTTTCAAAAGGGGCTAGTGAATGGGGGTGCCTCAATTTTGGGGTGCCCAAGTTGAGACACCTTTAAAGAGACTTCATTTTGGGGGGAAGCAAATGTTCACCACTTTCTGAAAAGCAGACCGCTTAATGGGTTTCTCAAGCTGAGTACCTCAATATTGAGGCACACACAATCACTAGTCACTTACAAATATTTAGACTTCAATTCTTCTTTAAAGGGCTGCCTTGTAACTAGTATATCCATTTGGTACCCAAGGTGTAGCAAGCACTATACACACACATGCACAACAGTCCTGCCCAGAAGGTTTAGTCACAAAGCTCTCTTGTGCCTAACAGGCACAGTATAAGTTGGGACAGTGTGGAAGTCCATCACCCCAATGGAAGTTCCAAGAGGCCTCCTACTTCCAGGGGGACAAAGCCTCATGATCCATGACTTGGGGACATCATCTTTTTGCTTCAGATATGTTATAGGTTTTCAAAACGCTCCTTGGCTTCAATGGATGCAGTTAGGCCAATGCTGAGCACTTTTGAAAATCCCACCCATAAGCAAAGAAGCAAAGTCTGTCCCCTCACCTAATAAAATAAAGTAGGCACATAGGGAACAGACCCCCTAAAGAGAGAAACACTGGCGTGATTGACACATAGACCCATAGATCAGGAGACATGGTTTCAATTCCTAGTTGTGCCACAGATCTCCTGTAGAACCTTGGGTAAGTTACTTATGGCCAGATTTTACAGGTATATAGGTGCCTAGCTCCAGGAGTCAGTTGCCTAAATACCTTTGAAAAATCTGATGCTTAACCTCTCTGTGCCTTAGTTTTCCATCTATAAAGTGGGACAGTCCTTCCCTACATCACAAAGGTGTTGTGAAGATAAATTCAGTAATGTTTTTAGACACTGAGATACTACAGTGACGAGCACCATAGAAAACCCTGTTAAGAAGTAATAATTGACTCAGTCTTAATCTTGAATTTCAGTTATCCAAAATTGGCAACGTGTCCTTACATTTTGGTCCAAAAACCTGATTTATTTTTGTAGTTGCTTCCAGCGGAAACTTTCACTCACAATTCCTTATGGGAACAAGGACTAATATTTGGATATTCATATACCTGATTGCAACTGCAGATCACTTAGTTAAGCATCTATGTACCATATTTCTACCTACAATTCTCTATTGTGGTTCAAAATTAGAGGCTTAATTTGGGGCCTCTTTAAAATTTTCACCCAAACTGCCTTTGCTAATTTTCCAGAATCACAGCAGAGTCGTGAAACAACAGCAAAGTTTTAAAATATTTGTTGCAAGGGGATATATTTCTAATCTGTTGCATTGTTTTCACAGTAGTCTTATAACAGTGCCAACCAAGGAGTTAGGGACTCTTTGCCAGCTGACAGATAGTGTAGAATCTTGTGGGGAGAGAGGGCGAGGGAAGTTGAATGATAGCCCTGTAAAGGAGCTTGCTGGTTTCAGAGCCTCAGTTGAGATTTCAAAGAGTAGTGATAATATATTATTTTAATATTTTGTTTGTCTTGTTGATACCGTTCTACAGTCCAAGATCCATGTTTTCCCCTAAGATCACAGAATCATAGGACTGGAAGGGCCCTCGAGAGGTTTTCTAGCCCAGTCCCCACACTCAAGGCAAGAGTAAGTATTACCTATACATTTACTAAATCAGAAACCAAAGACAAAGTAAAAATAGCTTTTGAGATACATATAATTGACAAGCAATCATTAAAACAAGCTATAGTTATACCTTCCCATTGCTTATAATTGAAGATTGAGATAGCTAAAACTTATTTATAAATCAGGGCCCAGATCCTCAGTGTCTCAAGTTCTACTTGACATAGCAGAAAAGAGTGGAGGCAAAGGTGGTTTTAAATCTCTCACTATCCCTGGACCCGCTGTGGGGAACACCAGTCTCCAGCAAAATTTATAGTAGCCTTCTGGCTGCTCTAAATTTTGCCCAACAACAGTGACTCCCAATAGACTGTTCTGCAGCCAGAGGTCACTGGGTACAACATACTCTGACCATATTCCCTCCCACCTTCTGCATGCTCTCTGTGCCAGTGGGGACTTGCAATCTTCCTCCCCAAATAGTGCTGCAGTAGGATTGATGGGGGCTATTTTGGGAAAAGGAAATGGCAAACAACCTTGTGTGGGCAAGGATTACAATTTCTTTCTACTCTGTGGAGTGCCTAGTTACTCTGATTCTTTATTTCCTAATCCACAATTAGACTGCTCCATAACTTGTGGTTATTTGTTTTCCTTAATGTTATCATGGAAAATCCAAGTAATCTGTGTTCCAAGTAATTTTTAAAAAGTTAGAAAGCACAGTTTACCCTGGAATCTGTGATGCTATTACCCCATCCATTTATACTTATCCTGCACATTACCCTATTGTTAAAAATATTCTCAATCAATTTCCTCAGAAACTGTGGTGTGACTCTGGTCTACAGTGAAGGTGACCTTTACGTCCTCTTCTGAGGATGGTTAACTATGAACAATTGTCCAATCTTGAGGAATATTTGGTGTTCTTAGGGATAATTGAAAAATCTTTATCATGGTCTCCACGTTTTCACATTTTATTTCTTTCAGAGCTCTTGGATAAATAGCATGTACTCCTGGAGATTTACTGCACTTGAGTTTCTCAAGCTGCCCATAACCTCTTCCTTAGAGACCTCCAGGTCTGTTAAAGCTATACTCTAATTTCCCGTAAAACATGCCCTTGGGATATTAATTTCTCTATTGCCTTCTATATTAAAAACAAATGAATTATTTGCATTAAACTTCTGTATAACTTTTCCATTCTCTTTCATTTCCCCCTTTGGTACTATATAGGACCTAAGGATAGACAAAAAGCTTTCTTGAATGAAATGTCTTTAAAAAAATCTATTATTTTCTTTAATATCTTTGGTTATTTGTTCTTCATATTGTATATTTTCCCTTTTAATTCCTGGGTCCAATTTCTAGGTTTGACTAGGGCAAAAAGAAACATTTCTTCACTTCCACACGAGAATGAAGCGTGATGTGGATGAAAATTATTCATATAGTGCCTGTTATTAAATGTTGAATGGGTAGCTCTGAATAAAGGTAAGGTTGCACAACACTTTCCATTATAAGACAACCCTTATTTCAGTGGTTTGTAACATTGTTAAACTCTAACCAGTCAGGCTGAAGTTTCCCATGTTGGGTGTCTGTCTCTGACTGAATTTTTATTTTAAAGTTTCTGCAAAACAGTTCAGCCATTTCCAATAATAAAATTAGAGGAAAATATTTTGTTTTGAGTGCCACAGTTACTCCTCTGATGCCTCCTGGTCTCTTCGAGTGCACCCACTCTCAGGTCTCAGGCCTCACATCACCACCTTTCTTGGGACAGAATCATACAATTCTCCCACTCTCAGATTGAGTCCTGGCTACAATCCCCTGTGATTACCTCCGGAGGTCTAACACACTCAGACCCTTCAGTTCTGTTCACTCCAAGAGCATGACAGTAGTAATCAGTAGCTAGGAAGCCTTCGTAAAGCAGAGTATTATTTATTAGAAAAAAAGCATTTCAAATAAAACACATTTTAGAAACAATAAACCAGTCTATACCCATGCCTGATTTTCCCTTTGGCTTACTGTTCCCTGGATCTGGGAAAGCCCAGCTTCTTCAGGCTCCCTCCATAGAGACTCTCCCTGCATCAGACTGTCTCCTTGGTCAGTCTTGGATAACTGACCACCGTTCTTCTCCTGAGAAGGGCTTTTTAACTGTTCAGTGTTCTTTTGATCTCTAGGAACACAGCTTTGGTAAAACAAGGCTTGCAACTTGTTAGAGACAAGATCCAGGATCCTTGAAGCTAACAGGTTATCCCATTGTCTTTCAAGTGTATGCGTGGATGCTTCCATCTGGTAAGCCATTGTGCTCCTTCATGCACAGACCCCATGGAATTAAAGTATTATGGGCATATAATAAACATTCCACTACCCCCAAAATAAGTTAGAACAATACAGTCATACACAAAGTTTTAATACCCTACCATAGTTACACAGTAACTTTATCTCACTAATCATCTCACATACACTGTTCATAAAATTATTACATCTCAGGGATGTGCCTTGTTATGTTCCTGTCAAAATCTGGCCAAGCTGTAAACCTCTGAAAAATCTCAATGTGCACATACTCAGTAAAGACCATTTAGAGTTTCGTGGCTAAATTATCTGGATTCCATCCTCACTGAGCAGGCTCCTTCCCCTGAGGTTTCTTGACCTAAATACTGAACAGGCTGTGCATGCACCTTTCCCACAGAGCGACTGAGCACGTTGCATCCTGGGCCTAGGGGGGCTCAAGTAGATTTTCCTTGCAATTCCTCCTCCTGGCTGCCAAGGGCCACTGTGGTGTCAGACCGTGTGTCATAATCTGGGATTTAAGTGATCAGACCTCATGGTCAGAGTTGTTGTGGTCAGAAACCAGAAGTCAAAGACAAGAATCCTGAGTCAAGCCAAGGGTCAGAGCTGGAATCAGGGTCTGGAATCCAAACCAAGGGTAGAGTTGGAGTCAGTAGCCAGAGGTGGATCATAGAACTTGGGATCTGGAACAAGGCAGGAGGACAGGCACCAAGAACAGGACAGGAAGGCAGGAATCAGGAATGAGGCAGGGCTTAGGAGTCAGGTGAGAAGAAAGGGTCCAATGTAGCAGCCAGCCAGAGATTTACTTGGTTGGTTAGATGACTGCCTGTGCCTTCTTCTGGCTTAAATAGTGAGTTTGAGCCAATTGGAGAGGCTGAATGTCTCTTCCTGTTGGAGCTTTTGTGGCCAGTACCAGGGAGAGCTTGAGTCCATCATCTCATACTCCGTGCCCAGTACCAGCAAGCTCCTAGGTGGTGGCTGTGGTCTGAGCACTGTTTGAGTTCCTTGGGTTTGAGACCTGCAATCCTTCGATGTTCGCATACTGTAATGAAGATCAACGAGACGGACTCTCGTGTGCTCTCAATTCTCCCCCAGGTGGCTCCCAGGCAGCAGAGGAGGAAGCAATCTGACTAAAATACAGGGAAGTTGTAGGAGCCAAGGGGTAGGGAATAGGGGAAGGGAACAGGAGTTGGTGGGGAGTGAATGGAAGAGGAGGAGCTGGGAGCATTATAAGCACAGAAGGGAGTAAGGCATTTAGAGAGAGGGGGCTGGATGGGAGGATGGATGCAGGAGCAGCTAGCACAATGTAGCTAGGTCCACTATAATATCGTTCTCTATTTACACTCTTTACATAGACTCTGCCCTCTTTTCTATTTTTAGCCTTTGCCTGTTTACCTCCTTATAGTAATTTTTAGGCAGCTTCTCCAGGAGAATGGAGGAGAACCATGTGCCTATCCCTGTTTACACAGCACTCCCTTCCCACAGGCTGACTTATGGACTCTTCCTGCATGTGAGAACAGTGGCACTAGAGAGGCAGCTGCCACCCACCTTGTCTCCAATAAAAGAGTGGGATCGCCTTCCCAGGCAGATCCCTGGGATCCTTCAGCTAGAACCTTTCCTACCATTCCATCAATAGTGGTGGTGTTACCCCTAGGAGTGGGTTGCAGGTGTAAGAAGATAGCCCAAAGAAAGGTGCAGAAATGAGAGAAGGAACAAGAATCAGTAAGGCTTTGCCACTAAATATAATATCATGAAATTAATGTCCCAGGGTTGATAGTCTATTTTTATTACATTTTTATTTTTGCTACTACTGGCTATAAAATATAAAATTGTGGGAGGCTGTGGTTTTCAAAGGAGCTTCAGGGAAGTAGGCTTCAGACTCCTGTTGAATTTCAGTGGGAATTAGGTGCCTATCTCCCTTTTGAAAATCCCAACCATAGTGTTTTTAATCTCTTGTATTTTGTCATAATTGTGATGCAATAGGTAGTGTTGCAGTGCTTAACCCTTCAGCAGTTTAGGCAGACAGCCAGCACTTGACTTACTTCATTTTGATAACCAGTTATTGGAGAGGTGAAAATGCAGATGAGTTCCCTGTAGTAGGCTCACACATTGCTGTTTCCAGCATTTCTGAGGATTTACTTTGGGAATGAGATCTATCTTGTTCCACTAGAAGGAAGTTACCTACTGAGTGAACTGTCTCATTACAGCGGTAGCAATGGAAGAGCCAGGGGAAGAATTGTATACACAAGACGGTAGTCTTATAGCAAATAATTTGGGGGTTATACTGCAGCTGAAATGTTGTCATGCTCTAGAAAAGTTACGTTTTTTTTAGACAGAAGTCGGTTTAGTCTATATTTCATGTGAGGACTGATCATTCATATCCCACACAATCATTTGAAAACATACACGGCTCTAGGCCTTTCTGCAATCAGCGCCAAACTACTCTAGTTAATGTTGGTAGATCCATTTACTAGTCACTACGTGGTATTCTCTAATTGAGGCCTACCTACTGCAGGAGGCTGGGCAGAAGAAGCAGTGTCAAAGGATGGGACAACTTTCAGGGCTACCATAACCAACAGACCTTCAAAAACAAACAGCTGGTCTGCTAGGTCCTACTTCTTTATTTTATGTGACTTATTATATTGTTGATACAAAGTTTAGTGGGCTGCTGAAGATTCACAGGGATCAAAGCCCCAGTACATATTCCCTTGCCCCTGTAGTGGTTTCTGAGGACATAAAATTTATACATAGCCCTCACAGAGGAGCATTCTCTATCATCACTTTGATTTGGTCTTTTATTTTAGCAGTTCTCAAACCGTGGGTTGCATCACAACCCCATTTTAATGCGGTCGCAAAGGCTGGTGTTAGACTTGCTGGGGTCCAGGGCCTAAGCCCCACCGCCCGGGGCTGAAGCCAAAGCCTCACCACGCAGGATAACGATTACATGCCCCCCAGCCAGGGCACTAGCCTTTGGCCCCCCAGCTTTGGCCTCCCCGCCCAGTGGTGGAGCTCGGGCTTCGGTTCCCCCCTCCTGGGGTCATGTAGTAATTTGTGTTGTCAGAAGGGGGTCACAGTGCAATGAAGTTTGAGAGCTGCTGTTTTATATGCTTGGCTTCAGCAGCATCTAGTGGGAACAGATCAATACAACATTTGGTGGAGAGTTGGATTTCCTTAGGATGGACTGAAATTTGATTGTAGGTGTTCATTGGGGGGGGGGGCTGGAGGGGGGGGAAAATTAATAAAAATAAAGCTGTGCAGCTGCACTAGGTCAGTACAAACCAGGAACAAAGCCGAAGAGGCAGGGAGAAGGTGGCTTGTGGGTGGTCGAGCGGCTGCTACCCACTTAACATTCGATACCACTTTCCAGCAATTGGGGTGTAAATCTCCTTGACAATTTTACAAAGCTATCCAGGCATTACTATGATCTAAGAATAGAGTTCTAACTCGCAGCTCGCACTTACATCTAAAAGTAAAATCCATACTGGACCAGAAGAGTACTTCTCAGCTAGCCTGTACGGCATACACCACAGCTGCGTCCATTTCAAGGACAGATCAAGCCCTGCTCACCCCCCACTGCGATTAAATTCCTTTTCAGCACTTTAGATTGAAACTAAGCAAAATACAGTATAAAGGGAAAGTCTATTGCAGAAGAAAGCTTCCTCCAACTCTAGTACCTAGAAACATGATGTTCCAACCGCTCTTTGCATGTGTGCAGGAGAGGAGATAGGAAGCAATCATCATGGTATCATTCTTTCACCCAGCATGTGTTAAATAGTCACATACCAGAACATGGCCTGGTATTCTTCATTGTTTTCTTATACAGTTCAAGTATGCTGGCAAGAACTGTACAAAGAGTGGTAGTTTTTCATTAGCATGGCAAATAAACCAGCTCATTTGTCTTTTCTTTCTCCCAACTCAAGCAAAATCTTTATTTAAAAATCCATTTTAACTAATTAATAAGTAGCACACGCACAGAGCACAAGATATTCAAGACTGCAGTTTTCTTAATTCCTGAAGGGCTTTCATTCTTTATCCAGTATCTACAAAGCTATCACTAGAGATACAAAATACCTTATAGTACAGACTCTCCCCAAGTTAGCGTCAGCAGCTTATTGTATATTAAAGTTGGACATAGACCACCCCATCTCACAAAAGATGAAAAATAAATCTTTAAAAGACTCCCCCGAGCTGTAAAGGAGTTTAACAATTTTTTTTAAAAGAACAAGAATATACCACTAAAGATCCACCCTTGTAAAGTGGGATAATACTACCCTACTTGACAAGGGCATCAAAAGCTTAAAATATTGATAAAGCCCTTTGAAAGCCTTGCATAAAAAGTGCTAGACAAGTTCCAGTTATAAAGAAAAGATAGAAGCAGTGATTTAAAAAAGGAAAGAAGATAGTCTAGCCAATGTGTTCCTTATGCATTTGCTTTTTGCAGATCTAATAGCCAGTCATTAATGCTTTTCAGAGGGATTTACAATTTCTCTAATGAAACCACAGAAGAATACGGAGGGCAGATTACACTAAAAACAGAAGACAGTCTCGTATTTCAGGTCTGGTTTCCTTTATATCCAGTGATCCCTTGTTTAAAAAAAGGCAGAGGCAAAAATCACTACTTCATCAACACTCAGGGCTTGTCTACATTACCTGCCAGATTGGCAGGCAGCAATCGATCCAGCAGGGGTCCATTTATCGCATCTAGTGCCGAGCGCTCTCCCGTCGATTTCGGTACTCCACCAGAACAAGAAGCACAAGTGGAGTCGACGGGAGAGCGTCAGCTGTCGACTTGCCACAGTGAAGACACCGCAGTAACTAGATCTAAGTACGTCGACTTCAGCTATGCTATTCACGTAGCTGAAGTTGCGTATCTTAGATGGACAGCACGTGGTACTGTAGACAAGCCCTCAGACATGACTGCAGGGACACCTCAGGTCTGCAGATACACCAGACATGTTACTGAATACCAAAATTTAGGGCAGTCTACAACTCATTTGCTATATTTAGAGGAGAATTGCCGGGGGGTGGCGGGGGAGAGAGAAAGTGTTAGTAACTTAAACCAAACCCCTTCTATGCAGCATGATGCTCACCTCAAGACGACTTATTGACATTACTATGAGGGGGGAAAAACCTTATTTGCTGTGACCAAAAGATCCGTTTAAATATGGACCATCTCCTAGGACTGGAGAGGGGAGAAGAGTAGATGAAGCCAGTGGCTACAAACTCCAATTTTAAAACAACAAAATGGAGCAGCTCAAATATGACAAAAATCTATTCACATTTACTTAAAGAGAGAGAGAAGATGGGACTGCTGAAACTCAGGAGACCAAGGTTCTATTCCTAGCTCTGATGCATATGACAGGTTGGCCAACTTTCACACTGTGGTTCTACTCGGAAAAGTGACAGTAGGAATTCTATTGTGCTGTGCCATTGTTTATTCTCACCAAGATTTCTTTAAGGAAGAACTCAGTTTACAAGTAAGCATGTTTTTTCTGGCTAGCAGGTTTACCAAAGCACCCCAGTCTCAGTCAACCAGGCTTCTTCCCTTCCTACACACCAGCACCCTTCATGAAGGTTTTGCAGGCCGAATGAGACCTTCACTTATACCTGTGCAATCACAATCTATAGGACTGCCCCAATGTAACCAACTGGAACCGTGTAAACAATTCTGCCAACAGTGCACCTGAAAAAAAAAAAAAAAAAAAAAAACCATACATAACTCAGCTACACTCTCTGCAGCAGCATCGGTTTGGCACTGAAAGGAGTAGAGCAGTAAAAATTTCACTAATGTAAGACAACTGAAAACACTCTTCAGAGTAACAGCCGTGTTAGTCTGTATTCGCAAAAAGAAAAGGAGTACTTGTGGCACCTTAGAGACTAACCAATTTATTTTAGCATGAGCTTTCGTGAGCTACAGCTCACTTCATCAGATACATCAGATTCATCAGATCAGATCTGATGAAGTGAGCTGTAGCTCACGAAAGCTCATGCTAAAATAAATTGGTTAGTCTCTAAGGTGCCACAAGTACTCCTTTTCTTTTTGTGAAAACACTCTGTGATTCAGCATTACCCTGCACCCTGTGTAGCCATTCACACTTGCAGACTGAGTGTAGAAAACTATCATTCTGAATTGGTAACACCCACTTTGCATTGGTGTAATAGACCACACAGGGTGCAGGGCAATGGTGATTCACACCAACAGGGAGCTGTTGCAGTAAGAAGGTGCCATTTTATAGTAACTTGTCAGTGAAGTGCACTTTCACCTCTGCCTCAAGTTACTACAGACATTTAGTCACAGCCTCAAGCTAGCCCTGTGTTAAAATATTTTTAGCCTGACCACGTGCACTATCACTTTTTGTACATATGCTTTCCATTGAAGTAACCATCTTAGTGCAAAACAGTCTTCAAAAGCTAAGGTCGTCTACCTCTAAGTACATACAGGATAGAAAACTGGGTTAGACACTTTTTGCCTAAAACACCTGTGTTTCAAATATGCATTTTCCTTTTATATCACAGACACACACACACACAGGTTTTTAAGCAACCATCAGTAAGAACCCTGAATAACAAAATTTGATGTAAAAAGGAGTACTTGTGGCACCTTAGAGACTAACCAATTTATTTGAGCATAAGCTTTTGTGAGCTACAGCTCACTTCACTTAAATAGCCACAGGACCCAGAAACATTGAGAATTATTAGCCCAGCAGGAATTGCACTAGTAAAATATTTGTTAAAATACTTTAAAATGATCAGCTTGGACTATGGAAAGTGGATCAAGACAACAGATAATCCATTAGAAGGGAGAAAGTACTTTTAAAAAGTTTCATCTCTTGGATTTTTTTTTTTTTTTAAATTTCAATATGATTAAGAATGAAAATAAAACATTATCAGGATTTCTGCAGTATGTGAATCAACACAATATTTTCCATTACAAAAGCTTATTAAAAGTTAGTCAGTCTACACTTCATTGTTGTTTATCAGGTATTGTTTTAGTTATAATCTTAGGTACAGTCTTAAGTCCATTTTCTTTCTTTGCCCATTAAGGGGGTTGTCATGTACATCTGCATTTCTTACTGTCATTGATTGTCTTCTTGACTGGAGACGTTCATGGTAACTTTTATAAAAATTTAATACTAGGAAGCCACATAGATGCAAACATCCAAAATGGTCTTTGATTTCTTGGCAACTCAATAATGTCTCCTTAATAGTAAAAAGAAAAGGAGTACTTGTGGCACCTTAGAGACTAACGAATTTATTTGAGCATAAGCTTTCATGAGCTGTAGCTCACTTCATCGGATGCAACTTATGCTCAAATAAATTTGTTAGTCTCTAAGGTGCCACAAGTACTCTTTTTCTTTTTGTGAATACAGACTAACACGGCTGCTACTCTGAAACCTGTCCTTAATAGTAGTGATCTATTGGGCCAGATCCTGTCCCAACCTCCTTTGTACCATCCAAAAGTTGCCATTAATAGACCTAACCAGAGTAGGGGAAATCCTTAATTGGCAGAGTCCACCTCTATACCACCCTTTCCTGGCATAGTCACACACCTCAAGGACGAAGAGATGGATCCAGAACCTGCTACACTCCCACATTCCTAGAACTGCTACAAACCAGAGTAATTTAAGAGTAGTCAAGAGGCTACTCTAATTTCTGGTTCAGGCCAGTCTGGCACTGCAGTGTGACCATGTCTTAAAGTCACCTTTGCCAGCCTTCATCCTAGCTGTTTTTCACATTTGGCAAGTGCTGAAAAGTTCTTTGAACCATTTTAGTTGAATTCCAGCCTATTTGTTTCTTCTGAAGAACAATTCAGTCTTTTCTTTATTTTTGTAATGGGGACACTACTAATTAACTGACCTTTCATGAGAGCCTGCCATGCACTGCATAGCAGACCTTTTTTAATATTACATTTATCAAGTTCGGAGCATTGAGGGACAGTTTAATAGGTTCTTTTCTTGAGGGATCCTGCAAGAGGAGAGAATACACTAAACTAATGGTGGTTTCATAGATAAAAAGAGTGGGACAGGGCATCTCTGTGATATTTTCACAATGCTGCCTTCACCTAATTGAAAGATTGTGTCTGTAGTTTTTGCTTGCAGAAACAGTATGTCGTCATTCAAATTTAGATTTCTCCAGCCATCTATAAAACCTTCTAAAGGAAGGTGAAGAGAAGGCTCTATGGGCCCTGTTTATTACTACTTCACTTGCTGTTGTCATATTTAAAGTTGCCTTGGTGGTATTTTGCAATGAGTGCAAGAACGTTTATTTAGGGACTCCCTTTATTCCCAAAATGGTTCATTTTTTCCATTATGCCAATCTCAGTTTTGGAAATTGTCTTGCACATGTTTAACTGCTTGATTCTGGACTACATATTCAATATTGCATCAGTATTCTCCCTTGCTCCAGAAAAGGGTTAATAGAGAAAAAACAAGAACTTGGCTTCTCTGTTAAATGACTGCAGGAAAAGGAGGGAAACTGATTTTTTGAGAAATTTATAAAAATTGACAGTTGTTACCACCCTCCATAGTTGCAATTTCAAATAAAAAAGAAATAGTGGGGTTAGTAGTGTCTACACGTGTCTCTTCCCAGATTCAAAAGGATAGGTAGTAAAGGAACAGGTTTCATTTCTGCGTGTGCATCGGAGTTAACTTCATCTGTGCACCACCAGGGCTTTCTGGGCTTTGGTTGGCAGTGAGAAAAAGGGTTTCTGGCCTCTTCATCCTTTCAAAACTGTAGCATTCAACTTTTTCTTCAGTGGAGACTGTTCTGGTGCTTACAAGGTGAAATCCTTCTCTAAGTAACGTGTCAACCAGTAGGCCTAGTACGTTAGTTCCATTAATCAGCTTTCTATGATCAGGTTTTATAGAGACGTACCTAGAAAAAAAGAAAAGTGTGATTGCGAGTTAACATCCTTCTTGGAGGATGGCACCATTTATGTAACAGGGCCAAATTCTCAACTGATGTAAATCAGCATGACTCCCATTGACTACAACAGAGCTGCACTGATTTACACTAGCCAAGAATCTAGATTAGTTTTAGGGCTGTCGCGTGATTTAATTGCAATTAATTGCACTGTTAAACAATAATAGAATAACATTTCAGGGTTTTTTTTGATGTTTTCTACATTTTCAAATATATTGATTTCAATTACAACACAGAATACAAAATGCACAGTGCTCACTTTATATTTATTTTTTATTACAAGTATTTGCACTGTAAAAAAACAAGAGATAGTATTTTTCAATTCAGCTAATATAAGTACAGTAATGCAATCTCTTTATCATGAAAGTTGAACTTACAACTGTAGAATTATGCACCAAAAAAAACTGCATTCAAAAATAAAACAATGTAAAATTTTAGAGCCTGCAAGTCCACTCCCAGTCCTACTACTTGTTCATCCAATTGCTTAGACAAACAAGTTTGTTTACATTTGCGGAAGATAATGCTGCCTGCTTATTGTTCACAGTGTCACCTGAAAGTGAGAACAGGCGTTCACATGGTACTGTTGTAGCTGGCGTTGCAAGGTATTTACGTGCCAGATGCGCTAAAGATTCGTATGTCCCTTAATGCTTCGAGCACCATTCCAGAGGACATGCGTCCATGCTGATGACGGGTTCTGCTCAATAACAATCCAAAGCAGTGTAGACCGACACATGTTCATTTTCATTATGAGTCAGATGCCACCAGCAGAAAGTTTATTTTCTTTTTTGGTGGTTCGGGTTCTGTAGTTTCTGTATCAGAGCTTTGCTCTTTTAAGACTTCTGAAAGCATGCTCCACACCTCGACCCTCTCAGATTTTGAAAGGCACTTCAGATTCTTAAACCTTGGGTTGAGTGCTGTAGCTATCTTTAGAATTCTCTCATTGGTACCTTCTTTGTGTTTTGTCAAATCTGCTGTCAAAGTGTTCTTAAAACGAACATGTGCTGGGTCATCATCCGAGGCTGCTATAACATGAAATATATGGCAGAATGCAGGTAAAACAGAGCAGGAGACATACAATTCTCCCCCAAGGAGTTCAGTCATACATTTAATGAACACATTTTTTTTTTTTAAAACAAGTGTCATCAGCATGGAAGCTTGTCCTCTGGAATGGTGGCTGAAGCATGAAGGGGCATACGAATGTTTAGCCTATCTGGCCCATAAATACCTTGCAATGCCAGCTACAAAAGTGCAATGCAAACGCCTGTTCTCACTTTCTGGTGACATTGTAAATAAAGAGAGGGCAGCATTATCTCCTGAAAATGTAAAGAAACTTGTTTGTCTTAGCAATTGGCTGAACAAGAAGTAGGACAGAGTGGACTTAGATTGCACTACAGTACTTTTAGGAGGTGAACTGAAAAATACAATTTCTTTTGTGTATCATTTTTACAGTGCAAAATATTTATCATCAAAAATAACATGCACTTTGATTTCAATTACAAACACAGAATACAATATATATGAAAATGTAGAAAAACATCCAAAAATATTTAATAAATTTCAATTGGTATTCTATTAACAGTGCGATTAAAACTGTAATTAATCACAACTAATTTTTGAGTTAATCATGTGAGTTCACTGTGATTAATCAACAGCTCTACTTTGTTTTCTAAATATATTGATTCTTTACCTCATTACAAGCACAGCTATTTCTTTCAGTTTAACCAATGATATTTTTACAGAATAGACACTTTGTTTTTCCACTATGAAGTTCACTTTTTCCTTACAAGTGATTGTAACAACTCTTAAATTTTGTTTAAGCGTTCTGTCAGTCATTTCCCCTCCATTAAATTAATGTACAGCAGTTTCTCAGATAAGAAGAGTCAAACTGGTGCAAAGTCAGCAGAACTGCGTTCATTTACATAGCAGCACTCCTCATTACAAAGCACCTCTCCGTACTAACAGGGAAGTTTACTGGTCGTTTGCCTTCCACAGCAGCTTTTTTTAGTTACAATTATTAACTTTATTTGCAACTAAAGTAAACTGATTTTACTTGGAATAAAGTACAGAAGGTTTAAAAATTCATCCAGACACCTCAAGGAACAAAAGCCATGTAAAAATATGGTTAGAAGTAGCATAAACTGATAGGCAGAATTGCTCCATAGTTCATGAAAAAAGTACAAAGGTCCACAAGAAGCACTAAAAGGTAAAGATTCCATACAACCACAAAGGATTGATGAGAGATAAGTTTGTAAGATTTTTCCTCTGCAGTTCAACAGAAAAGTGTAGCTTGATTAATCAAAGTCAGAAAAGAGGTTATGACAGACTACATTTCACTGTTTTTAAGTTGCCATAACCTACATTGATGCACAGTTAGTCCAATAAGCTATAAGTTATATACCATTTAAGTGCCATCTTATATGTTCTACGTGAGAAAGCCCAGAATGAGCTTCTTACAATTATTCAGCTAAAGAAAGTCAAAATGATAAAGATAAACCCTACTGAATTTTTTAAATCCAGCATTCTCTTAATTGTTTAATTTATATATTTCAAGAGAGAATAACCCTACTGGAACTATTCCAGTGAAGTGTCCATAAAAAATCCAGGCATTCCAAGAGCCACAGACGATAAACTAGGTTATCTTTTCCTGTATGGAGACAAATTCCAACTGTATAATAAAGCCACTCTTTAGAGCTTCTAAAAGCATTATAAACTATGTAACTAGAGCCTGTTATGGCTAGCATAGAGGTCACCGATTTCCCACTGAAAAAATCAATGGCAAGAGGACCAAGCTCTTAAGCCCCCACTCTCCCGCCAAACTCGTGTAGTGTATACAATTTATATTCTTCAAAACAAAAACCCACATCTATAGTTAAGGAACAAGGAAAGTCCATTATCTTAACTCCACCTTTGTTTTCCATCCCCACTTCCATCATTCTGTTCTCCCCTTCTCCAAAATGAAATCTACGGGGCGCGTTTGTAGCCATTTTAATTATCTTCCCCTCCTCCCTTCCCCAGCTTATTCCACATTTATCTGGGAAAACTTTCCCACAAGAACTTTATCCAATTTATTCCTAGTTTTCCCAGTTTGTAGGTTACAAGCATTATGGATGCTTATGCGCACAAGGGAATGGCACGTGTGACAAAACTCATTTTATAATTTTCTAAACTTGTATTAGCCCACATTCAGACTTAGCAACCTCACTAATGAGAGAGATCAGCTTCCTTCTTTCCTCAGAAAAAAGAAAGGTACCCTGCATGCTCTGAGTTAAACATCTCAAAGGAGAGGTGGTTAAGATAAAGTATTTTCTACCATTACTAATCAGTTCAGCCAATTAGGAACATCTTCAGTGATTGCCCATTATTACTTCAGACAACTCACAGACTTTGTTTTCAGTTATCAAACATTCTGCCTACTACAGGAGAAGTGAATCCTTTCGGATATGTCATTTGGCTGACAGAACACCGAGGCAGTTACATATGGGACAAACAGCAGGATCTATCTAGGCAGAGAATCAAGAGCACAAAAATATTACTGCTGGCAAGTGGTTCTTCTCCTGTATTTTAATTTTGCATTTTCCAATGGCTTCTCGGTGTGACTCAGCCACCCCACTGGACAGACACATCAGAAATATAGAAAGAGCAAAAAGGTGAGAGGAAGGTCAAATGAATTAGGAGAATAAGATGTTTTCAAAAAGCCATTAAAAAAGTTAAGGAAACTTACAAGTTAGATCAGTATAACAGGAGTTAAATCAGTCACCTCTTGGCATTGAACCAGCAATTGATTATCCCATGATCTCATCACAGTGTAGCAAATTGCATGTATTTTATGAAGTAGAAGTCTTGGAATTATTTCAAGAAAGAAAAGCCACACAAGGTGAATACCTTGCCACTAACTGGTCACCAGCAGAATAGTCAGTGCCACATTGAAAAACCAGGTCATGATGAGAAGGTCTCTCCAAAGGAAGTGGAGTGAGGAGCTTCTGAGAAGGGAAAGGATTATTATTCCAGTTCTGTCTCAAGGACTGCTCTGTAAACATAGTGACCCGTCCAGCCAGTACCTCAATAGTGTTGCTGCAAGAGCCAAAGACTCGAAAAAAGGCCTGAGTTTCCTGGAGCAAGAATCGCACTTCCAAGATCTCTGGTCTCGGCTTCAGCAAGTTTTCCTGGCTCAGGAGATCAGCCAGGGAGTGGAGCTCATAGAAGTCCGCTTCTCTTTGCAGCCTCTGATAGTCTGAAAAGTCAGTGGGCAGAGAAAGCTGGAGTGTCCTCAAAAAATCTAGGATGTAATTAAACAAAGTTCCATCTCTGTCCACAAAGAATTGTCCATTCACCAGCCTGAATTCGTGGTCATTGCCATTCAACATCCGTGCTAACCTGGACTCTGGGAACCTCCGCAGGGTGGAAGCCCATGTTGTAAATTTTGAGCCTCCCACATTCAAAATGGCCACTTCTTGATTGCTCATATTGTCTCTCCACCGATCAAGGTTAACACTGACCTTTGTCTTTCTAACCAGACTATTCCTAAACTGCAAATCAACTGGGACTGCAAGTACCATTCAGTAATCTTACTGTATGTTTGGGGTGAGGTGTGTAGCACCGTTAGGGTTCCCAGGCAACAAGAAGCACAAATACAATTAAAGATAGCTGTTTACAGGTCCTGGTTGCTTGGGAACTTGGACTCTTGAAACAAAAATAAAAAAATAAAAAATGAACAGCTTCCAAAGACTGTTGAAAAATGGTTGACTGACTCCAAGTTTTGAAAAATCCTGATAAAAACCAAGAACTATCCCCAAAAGCAAGACATTCAGTATAAATATTTGAGTTTTACAGCACCACAAGATGATTTCATTTCTATACCACTGTGGGTGACCCACTGCTAAAAGAAATGTTCAATGTACTTTAAGGCAACTCCACAACCATGCTCTGGAATGAACATTTCAGAGTAGTTGGAAGTGTATTTCACAAAATGTTTCTGATCTGAAAGGATTTGATTATTAATATGTTTGTATGAAATATCCCTACAGAGATATGGTAATGATTTATTATTTCTTTCTATATTCAATCATCCTAGAGTTAAGTCATGAAACTCACTGAACTAATTCTTCCCAGGTGCACTGCAGCCAACGGCACGATACGGAGTAAGTCTACACTGGAACTGGAGGTGCAACTGCCACACGCATTGGCATACCCGCACTAGCTTTAATTTAGCTAGTAGTGCTGAGAACCGCAAAGAATTCACAGCACCACCGGTTTCAGCTGAAGCTGTACAAGTCCGCCTGGGCCCCTGGATACATACTTGTATTGCCCATGCTGCCATGTCATCACTGCTATTTTCAGATGTGCTAGCTAGATTAAAGGTAGCACATGTATGCCAACCCATGCTCCAACGGCAGAGCAGAGAAAAGGAGCAGGACCTATCTCAGGGCTAAGGAGTTTCCTAACACAACAAGACAAGGCCAATGTTCATGGATGTGATTACACAGCAGGTTTACAGGCAGCACCCCATCTCTCCAACTGTTGAAGTTATGATTGACTGATGTGGGGAGGCAACGAAGAGACGCTCCCCCCTCCACCGGCCTCACATTGCTCGGAAGATTGTGTTTTTAGGGAGGTTTGCTTCCTGGCTGTTGAGCAGGGTGTAACTGTCATTCTTTCACCTTAAAGCAGGCTCTGTTCTTACTTCCAACCACCACCACCAAGGGGAAGGGAATGGACAAAACTCCTTAGTCCATGCATTCACCATATAAGTACTTTACCCTCACTGCCACAATGAGATGCACTGTATCCCCAATTGTGAGCAGGTGGGTGCATTTCCCAATAGGGAGCTTAAATTCTTTACATTAGAGGCACTTTGTAGAAAGAGACAGAGTTGCAGGTGGCTTTTAAAAACAAACCATGAATCCAACATGAAGATAGCTCAATCCCTTGACAGGACTGGAGCTGGAAAAGCAACATTGCACAGCATATAAGAGCACCTTGCAGCTTGTTCTGCCCCACTCACTTCCACTTATTTCTCTTTCCTACTGCAATTTGTTCGAGACCACTGCCCTGAAGACTTTTTTTTTTAAACTAAACTATAATCTATAGCCAATGTATACATAGTACTGCTTATACCCAGGATGAGGAATCAGTGAAATTTAACATCTTCAGTTATGAAGAGATTCCGAAGAGTTAAAGTACCACTCTGTATTTTGCAATGGATGGCCAGTCTTAGGCAAACTTTGCAGCCCACCTCTCTTAGCAATCAGAAGTGTCCTTCCTAATTTCAAAGAACCTCCCACAACAACAAAATGTTGATGCATTTAGGGATCAGCACTTTTTACTCTAGGACATGTAAAATCACTCATACAGTTATATTAATATTTGACAATACACATTGTTAGTTTTCCCTTATATTTTGGTTAGAGCAAGGAAGTGCATTATTTCAAAATGTTTTTGGGAACAAGATCTCAGAAGCAAAAGTACGTTTCTCCAAAGTTCGGTTTCACCTTCCAGCATATCCGTGCTTGAACTACATGAACAATATAAATAACTCAGTAAACATTCTGAGTCTTAAATGCTTCCATCAGAAACTAGAGATTTTTATTTAAAAAACTGTGCATGTACTGTTACGTTTTCTGCACCAGAATTCTATTCACTTCTTGGGCTTCTGAATTTGTGCTTTGGTAGTGGACATTATAAGAGTTTATATTTGCACACAAATTGTGCAACATTATCCAATACCACTAGTGTATAATTTTTGCACTTTTCACTTAGAAGTGAAGCTCCATCTGTCATTTGCTCCCAGTAAAACACGGCATGGTCAGCTATCTCCGCAGTGTCTGCCAAATAGGATGAGCCAATTGTAAAAAATTGAGTTTTCCAGCACTGAAGATTGTCAAAGACAGATTCCACAAAGGTCATTCTGGCGGCTGCAAGGATAAATAAGCAAATCAGAGAAGTCACTACAAATTTGTGTGAAAAGACTGAGGGAATCTTGAAATTAAGCATGCTGTTTTCCTGAGGCAAAGAAAGCTTGTCCACGTCTACTAGTTTTATACCATTCCACTGGCTGGTATCAAAGTTCTTTATTGCGGGATTAATGTCTACATTGGAACAAGGCAGAGGGGTTTCCTTGATCACTTTGATTTTTTCCCTGAACTCCTGCATCTGTTGCAGAAATATAATGGGCTCAGACACATCCTTAAAGGCTTCTGCAATGTTAAAAGCCATTCGTTGCTCTTGTAGAATTGTGTTCAGTTTATTGATTTCTGGGTCATAGGCCTGCATCACTGCAAGCTTCATGGTCTCAAAGTCAGACAGAATCTCATTTCTTTTCTGCTCCAGTGTGTGCTGCAGCTTCTCAAAGAACTCTTTCACTTTGTCTGAATCCTTTGTCAGCATCTGCAGCGCTTTCCTCTTGCTTGTTTCCAAGGTGTCTAGCCGGGAGAGTGCATCCCCACAACGCCACGTTTCAAAGCCCTGAAACAGGGTTTCAAAAGCACACTTCTCCTGTGAATAGGCATCTTCAATGGAGCAAAATACATGCTTTGTGTGGTCACCTCGAGTGGCACAGACACCACATATCAGCTGCATATCTGTCCGGCAGAAAATGTTGAGGGGCTGCCCACTGTGCACCTTACATATAGGCATTTTGGGAGTTACTTTTATTTTGTTATACTTCTCCACAATACCTTTCAGGGAGTAGTTGACTTGTAAATTGTTGATTCCTGAAACAGGAGTTTCTTTACGGCAGGTAGGACACTTGAAAATGGGGGGTGGTCTCCAAACCACACTGCGGACATTTCCCTCTAGGATCCCCTCCAAACACTTCTTGCAAAAGTTGTGAGAACAAGGTAAAACCCGAGGTTCTTCAAACAAGCCACAACAAATGGGACAAGTGAGGTCTTCCTCTAAGAGCTCCATCACATCCTATGGAAAGGAGAGGGAAAAAATATTTGAGGGACTTTTTAAGAACTATTTCCATCCCACCATCATTAGTCAAATGGGGAAGAGGTTACAGTAAACCATGCCAAGAGTAACTTCCATTCGAGATAAGCTTAGTATAGCTTGCCCTGGCTCAGTGACAGAAGGCTTTTTTTGCCCAAGGAGTTTCAAAGTGGGTCTCAGCTGGGCTGTTATGCATGTTGCACACACTATCAGATCAGCCACTAATTGCTTAAGTCTGTTCTAGTATCGGATCATCAGACAAAAGTTGCTCAATGTCAAGACAAAATCAGTTTCACAGTCTTGGTATAAACACTGAAAAGGAATGTTAGCTAAACCTGACAATGATCTTTAATATCTGCTGAAAATGATTTGAGTACTAATTCAAAACTTAAGTCTTACTGCAGTAATGCAATATTCAGAGATTGATTTGATCTGTTTTGTGAAATTTCAATATGGCAGACAATGTTAAAATTGAACCAGAAAGTTACATTTCACTTCCCCAACTCCTACAGAACTTGCTTTTAAAAAAAACTGTCATTTTTGTGTGTGCGCGTGCGGGGAAGCAATATTGAAGGTGACTGACAGAGTAAAGCGTCAGAATGTCCTCAGTTTTAGAAGCGTTTGTTAAACGCCCCCTCTCCTCAGCCTAAAGCCAAAGGCCAGTCAGCATTTGTTTAAACTTAGTTTAAGAAGTTCGGGTGCAGGGAAGAAAAATGTGTGAATGCCCTTTACGTTGCTATTGGGGTATTCAGCACAAAGTTAAAATATTGTAAGAACATGGAGGTAACTCTTAAAAACCACTGCCATAAAAGTCATTTATAATCTACTTTTGATTACATAATCTGTATTTCCAGATCCAATGTCTCAATATCTGTTTAAATTATGGCTTTTTTTTGGGGGGGAGGGGGCTAAGAAATTAGGATTATCAAAAGAAAAATGTGAGACTTATCTTGTATTGCAGTAGCCCCTAAATGCCCCAATCAGGGATCAGGCCCATTATGCTAAGCACCTAATTTACGTAACAGAAACCAATTCTCTGGTGCAGAGATCTTACAGTCTTAGCATACGAAATGAGAAAGCAGGTGGATACTTACAGGGGGAAAAAGTTAGAATTGATATTTACCAGACCTTCAGACCCGATTAGTTTGGTGATGGAAGGTAAAAATACTTTGTGAGAACTAAAGGACACAACAATTTTCCCATGCGTAGCAGTATATTACCAAAGTGGTTGAACAGTAAGTTCTCCTCAATTCTCATGGTGCTATCACACAAGGTAGCAGACCATTAAGAAAGGAAGGAAAAAAAAAAAATAGTCGGGAAGAACCGTTCAGAGGGAGGTCAAGGATACCAGTGGATACATGGAAGGCAGAAAAATCAAGAGAGACTGCACTGGGAGAAGAGGAAGGTTTGGGATGCAGTTTGGTATGATCAAAAGAAAGCTTTCACCACAAGTAGATAGATATTGGCTGCAACAAAAGAAAGAAGAATTCTTCAGAGGATACAATCAACCCCCAAATTCATTTCTCCAATTACTAGAGAAGTTTGCATGGATAAGCAGGGCTTGAAAAATTTACAAGACTTCTACTCAGCCAGAAGACTAAACCTACTAACGAAAAGTCAGTCACCTCAAAGTAGGGTTGCCAGGTGTCCAGTTTTCGACTGGAACACCCGGATGAAAAGGGACCCTGGCAGCTCCAGTCAGCACAGCCAAATGAGCCATTAAAAGTCCGGTTAGCGGCACAGCGGGGGCCAGGAGCTAGGGCAGGCTCCCTACCTGTTCTGGTTTCATGTGGCTCCCAGAAGCAGCCACCAGGTCCCTTCGGCCCCGAGGCGACCAGGGAGGCTTCATGCACTGCCCCTGCCCCGAGGGCCAGCTCCACAGCTCCCACTGGCCAGGAACCGTGACCAAAGGGAGCTGTGGGGGTTGCACCTGCGGGTGAGGGCAGAGCGCAGAGACTCCCGGGCCACCCATGCACCATGGGGCCACAGGAACTTGGCAGCCACTTCCTGGGAGCCACAGTAAGCACTGCCGGGACCCTGCACCCCAATCCCCTGCCCCAGCCCGGAGTCTCCTCCTACTCCCCAACTCCCTCCTGGAACCCACACCCCAACCCCTGCCCCAGCCCTGAGCCCCCTCCTGCACCCCAAACTCCTCATCCCTGGCCCCACCCCAGAGCCCACACCCCAAGCTGGAGACCTCACCCCCCCGCACACCAACCCCCTGCCCCAGCCCGGTGAAAGTGAGTGAAGGTGGGGGAGAGTGAACGACAGAGGGAAGGGGGAACAGAGCAAGCGGAGGGTGAGACCTCAGAGAAGGGGTGGGGCAGCGGCAGGCCCTCGGGGAAGGGGCAGGGCAGAGGTGTTCAGTTTTGTGAGATTAGAAAGTTGGCAACCTTATCCCAAAGCCTAGGGGCAAAACCATGGTGAGAAGTCCTGTCCGCACCATTCTCAGCTGCTGGAGTTCCTAATACAGCATTGTCTCCGGATCTGATTCAGGGACTCCGTTTTCCTACAGGAGTCTTCAGTTATCAGGTTAATTTGAAGTACCTCTCTTAAATAATAATGCTAATACTGGCTGTTTATAAAGGTACTGAACTGTAACCTACCTTATTTTTGATCTTTCGGGAAGCCATTTATGACTTCTGTGAAAGCATGCAATTTTTAAAAAAAGTAAAATGGGAAGCTATGAGCTTATGTCTCCTCTCTTCCTCAAGTAGATGCCAGTAATATTAACATTAGAAATCTAGAAGTGCTCACATGACAGAGAGGGATATGTCTATACCAAATTGTGAACTCCAGTTTGTATTACAATCTTCATTTTGGATTAAACATCCATTTTATATTAATGGTTTGGCACCTAGTTAAAAACTGTGTCTGAGAAGTCATCACAGAGCAACTAAGGGCCATCAGATTTGACTGTCCCAACTTATTGCCCAACACCATGCAACAATGGACTGTCACAGAAGCCGGATGGGAAGAAGGGGCTGGAATTCCCAAGCTAGAGCATATGGGTAAGAAGGAAGGCCATCCACTGCCACATGGCAGAACACTGGGCTGAAGAGAAAGAAAGTGGGAGGGACTCTGCCTTGCCTGCAAGGCTGACCATTCCTCAGACTCACAGAAGAAATGAGATCAGACTAAGGGGGTGAGGAGTGCATCTCAGGGCTCTTATTTTTCAAAATTATGCAGCTCTAGTACTTTCTGGAGAAGAACAGCAATCCTGGTTAAGAAATTCCTTTGCAAAGCCTGTATTCCATGCTTACCTGCCATGCCATCCCTGAACAGGTTAATAAATAAAGGTTTCAGAGTAGCAGCTGTGTTAGTCTGTATTCGCAAAAAGAAAAGGAGTACTAGTGGTTAGTCTCTAAGGTGCCACTAGTACTCCTTTTCTTTTTGAGGTTAATAAAGAAGCTCAGAGCACCAGCAGTAAAGTGGAACTGTGAGCGTGGGAGTAAAAGCAACCAGCAACTCAGAAGGGCTGAGGCACTGGGGTCTAAGACTATGTCTACACTGGCAACTGAACAACAAAACTCGTGTCTTTCAGAGGCGTTAATCCCCTGAAAGACAGAAGTTTTGCTGTGACAACTGCCAGCACGAACAGCGTGTTGTCGGCAGGAGTGCTCTCCTGCCAACAACGCAAGCCCCGCTCTTTGGGGGTGGAAGTTTTTTGTTGGCAGGAGAGCCGACAAACAGCAACTACACTGCGTGACTTTTAGCAGTACGGGTGTAGCAACACATCTATGTCACTAAAAGCTGTGTAGTGTAGAAATAGCTTAAGGCAGCCAGACTGCAGAGCCCCACGCCCCAAGAAAGGGTGTCAGTGATAGGATCTACACCTTGGGTTTGCCTTAGAGATCCAGATCTAGGAACAGTGACCCACCTCTGCTTCGACCCAGAGGCTTAGAAGCACGTGAGATCCAGTGGTTGGGTCCATTTACAACAGATTAACACTCAACTAGAGAGGGGGACTAGACCAGTTGGAACTTGTTCAAAATTTGAGTCCCCTACTTATTTGGAACAGACTGATCTGAGAATCAGCTGTTTTTCCTTAAGTAAGCTAGAAGCTGTTCCTCATGGGAGCTATTCGATCTCTCTAGCTTCCAAATCTAAAAGATGTCAGCTACAGAACAAAGCAGACTTTTGGCTTTCCAGTCACAGTGAAGATGTGCAAAACAAGGCAAAAGTATAAACGCAAAACAAATGGTCTAATTCCTCATCCCAAATATGCTCTCAGATGAAAACAGGAACAAGTTAATCTAGTCCATTTCTAGGATGCAGATGGTGGCTTATCAGATAGTAGCAGGAAACAAGGTAAGGTGAAAGATGAGGCAATGAAGGCTAGGCTTAACCCAACTCAGTACAGCATCCAAGTTTCCACTACTTATTTCAAAATTAGATTTCTCCAAACAAGAAAATTTTCGTTGATAACTAAATTCATGTCATGGCAAGTCTGAATTTTAAAGAAAAAGATGCCTGAGTTTCTTGAGCCTCAGAACAGACATTTTTAAACATTTTTAAAGCTCAGGCAGTTGAAAGGTAACTGAACATAAGGTGGCCAAACTTTAAATAAAAAGATTAGTTTACAGCCAAAATTCCTAATACATAGGATCAGTCCAAAAGATTAAGCTTTTAGAAAGCTGTAAGTGCCTAAAACTAAGGGTTTATTATGAAGTGCCTTTAAAAAAATAAGTATACAGCTTTGCTACCACAGCATCATAATCCACAGAACAGACATGACATGGGGACAGCATATTTCCCTATTACTCTAACAGTATTTCAATCTTTACCTGCTTCTAGGATAACAGTATACAGAGTTACTCGATGCTACTCAAAGAAACTGATGAGGTTAACAGGAGGAGGAAGGCTGCAACTTCTTAAAAATTGTTGTTTCCCCCATACATTGCTTTCCAAAGTAACCAGTCTTCTCCTTGATTTGCTGAGAGGCTTGAGACAAACTAAAGATTCCACAGCATCCAGTACACCGGTTTTTAACTTAAACTAAGGATTTCCCATTCCTCTTTCCAAAGAGGGACACAGATCTGAGAAAGGAAGGCCAATGAAGCCAGCAAACTCTGACCTTTGAAGAGTTTGTCCCATAATCACCATAACTTGGAATCTGTTAACTATTTAGTTCCTTCAACTCTTATTTGATTGTTCTAACTAAGGAAATTGAATTGATGCCACATTTCAGAATGAAGCTATCTACAGTACACCCTCATTATAATGAGCCTGTCAGGATCCAAGCCTTTTGTTCATTATAGCCAGGGGTTTGTTATAACGAAAAGACAATCAAACAATACAGTGCCGCAGCTCCGAGCTGTAATTGTGCACATGTGCAAAGCCCCCCCACGTTTTTTTAAACCACACACAGTACTGTACTGTAGTTGGGATTCAGGTTCAGTATTGACAAAGGTTCATTATAATGAAGCGTGTTATTGCAAGGGTGTACTGTATTTCTACAGATGAACTATAGAAGCATGTTACCCAATAATCTTTTAGGTTTAGGAGTCAAAGCTTCTACCATGGTGAAGAAAAGCCAGTATGGTAATAGCAGAATGAGGCATAGGGATTCCAGATGAAATTCTTTCAATCCACAAAGAGGGAAGTTAACAACAAATTAATGTTGTTCCTCAAGTGAATATTAACCAACAAGATGAGAGAAATCAATTCTTTTTAGTGCACCACAGAAAAAGGAGAGGAACCAATCTGAGCGCATTGAACCAGTTCTAGAGATAGGGATGAATCTGAACCCTGGGATCTGGATTCCAACCCCCACTCCACTACAAAATTTGTAAGTGCTCAGATCTTGCGTCTGAAACCATTAGATAAAGCCAGCTCTCCGCCACCGCACAGTCTGGGGGCGGGATCCAGGCCCTTCCACGGCACGGTGGAGGAACGGGGGAGACCGGGGCGTTAAGCAATTGCTGCAGCGTAGCCCCGCTCACGGCAGCGCTACGCGGCCTGTGCTGCTACTGGGTGCCTGCAGCAGCCTCCCCGGGGCCCGTCCCTCCCAGGGGGCCGCGCACCGCCCGGGGAGAAGCGGCCCCCTGCCAGCGGCCGCGGTTCTCGGGCAGGGCGAGCGCGTCTCCGCTCTTCGCCTGGGAGGTTCCCGGGGTCCCCCAGCCCCGCTCGGGGGGCGCAGCCTGTGCCCCGCGCTGGGAGCCCCGCCGCCCGCCCGGCCTCGAGGACCCACCCCCTCCGGGGCAGGCGGGGACCGCCGCCCTCCGAGCCCCGTGCAAGCCCGGGGAGGCCTCACCTACGGGTCCGCCGCCTGCCGCCGGGCCGGGCGCAAGGCGCGGCTGGAGCCCGCCGCTTGGCTTAGCCGGACACTCGTGCGGCTGAGGCTGGGCCCGGCGCAGGCAGCAGGCGCCTCCCCCCTCCACGAGCAGCCGGAAGGCGGGGCCAGGGCCCGGCTTTGTACCTCCCCGTCCGTGGCCTTGTCCCGCCGCTGCTGGGGAAGGAGCCGGGCTCGCTTCGCTTGTCCGCCGAGCCGAGCAGAGCAGAGCCGAGCCCGCGTGGGCCCGGGCGCGGGTGGCGGAGAGGGGTCTGTGCCTGTGGCCGCTGCCGGGCTACATGTGGCCTGAGCAGGTTGCGCCAGGTTCAGGGTGGTCCCCGTGACTGACTTGGGTTTGGGAAGGCTGGATTGACATAGGCCGGGGCTCTGCGTCCTCTTCACAGGAACACCCTCCCCCCCCCCCGCCCGCGAGTCCAGGGGCCTGGGGCGAGTCATTTGGCCCTGAGCGCACTGGGGAAAGGTGTAAACTGTCTGCCCTGGGGGAGGGGGGAATCAGCCCTACTGTGGAGCAGGCACTGGTGTGTGGGTCTGTGTGCCACAGTGTCAAGTGCGATGAGAGGTTAGCAAAGCTTTCTCAACGCTCCCAAAAAGAAAAGGAGGACTTGTGGCACGTTAGAGACTAACAAATGTACTTGAGCATAAGCTTTCGTGAGCTACAGCTCACTTCCTCGGATGCATGCAGTGGAAAATACAGTGGGGAGATTTATATACACAGAGAACATGAAACAATGGGTGTTACCATACACACTGTAAGGAGTGATGAGGTAAGGTGAGCTATTACCAGGGGGAGGGGGGAACCTTTTATAGTGACACTCAAGGTGGGCCATTTCCAGCAGTTGACAAGAACATCTGAGGAACAGTGGGGGGGGGGGGGGGAGAGTGGGAATAAACTTGGGGAAATAGAAAAGGAGTACTTGTGGCACCTTAGAGACTAACCAATTTATTTGAGCATGAGCTTTCGTGAGCTACAGCTCACTTCATCGGATGCATACCGTGGAAACTGCAGCAGACTTTATATACACACAGAGAATATGAAACAATACCTCCTCCCACCCCACTGTCCTGCTGGTAATAGCTTATCTAAAGTGATCATCAAGTTGGGCCATTTCCAGCACAAATCCAGGTTTTCTCACCCTCCACCCCCCCACACACAAATTCACTCTTTTCTTTTTGCGAATACAGACTAACACGGCTGTTACTCTGAAACATGGGGAAATAGTTTTACCTTGTGTAATGACACAGCCACTCCCAGTCTTTATTCAAGCCTAAGTTAATTGTAACCAGTTTGCTAATTAATTCCAATTCAGCAGTCTCTCGTTGGAGTTTGTTTTTGAAGTTTTTTTTGTTGAAGAATTGCCACTTTTAGGTCTGTAATCGAGTGACGAAAGAGATTGAAGTGTTCTCTGACTGGTTTTTGAATGTTATAATTCTTGATGTCGGATTTGTGTCCATTTATTCTTTTATGTAGAGGCTGTCCGGTTTGACCAATGTACATGGTAGGGGGCATTGCTGGCACATGATGGCATATATCACATTGGTAGATGCGCAGGTGAACGAGCCTCTGATAGTGTGGCTGATGTGATTAGGCCCTATGATGGTGTCCCCTGAATAGATATGTGGACACAGTTGGCAACGGGCTTTGTTGCAAGGATAGGTTCCTGGGTTATTGGTTCTGGTTTGTGGTTGCTGGTGAGTATTTGCTTCAGGTTGGTGGGCTGTCTGTAAGCAAGGACTGGCCTGTCTCCCAAGATCTGTGAGAGTGATGGGTCGTCCTTCAGGATAGGTTGTCGATCCTTGATGATGCGCTGGAGAGGTTTTAGTTGGGGGCTGAAGGTGTTAGCTAGTGGTGTTCTGTTATTTTCTTTGTTGGGCCTGTCCTGTAGTAGGTGACTTCTGGGCACTCTTCGGGCTCTGTCAATCTGTTTCACTTCAGCAGATGGGTATTGTAGTTGTAAGAACGTTTGATAGAGCTCTTGTAGGTGTTTGTCTCTGTCTGAGGGGTTGGAGAAAATGCGGTTGTATTGTAGAGCTTGGCTGTAGACAACAGATCGTGTGCTGTGGTCTGGATGAAAGCTAGGGTTAGTAATGACCAATACTCAAAATAGGGAAAGAACGGGCTAAAGAATATTTAGATAAGTAAGATGTATTCAAGTCAGCAGGGCCTAATAAAATTCATCTTAGGTTACTTAAGGAACTAGCTAAAGCAATCTCAGAACTGTTAGCAATTTTCTTTGAGAACTCATGGAGGACGTCAGGAGAGGTCCCAGAAGACTGGAGAAGGGCAAATGTAGTACCTATCTTAAAAGGGGGAACAAGGAGGACTCGGCATATGCTAGACCAGTCAGCCTAACTTCAATACCTGGAAAGATACTGGAACGAATTATTAAAGAATCAATTTATAAGCACCTGAAGGATAATAGAATTATAAGAAATAATCAGCATGGATTTGCCAAGAACAAAGCATACCAAATCATCTTCATTTCCTTCTTTGATAGGACTACTGGCCTAGTGAATGGGGGGCGGAAGTAAATGTGATATAACTTGATTTTAGTAAGGCTTTTGACACATTTCTGCCTGACATTCTTATAAGCAAACTAGGGAAATGTGGTCTAGGTTTACTATAAGGTAGCTGTACAACTGGTTGAAAGATTGTACTCAAAGAATAGTTATCAATGGTTTGCTGCCAAATTGGGAGGGAGTATCTATTTGGGTCCCACAGGGGTTGGTCCTGTGTCTGGTACTATTCAATATTTTCATTAATAACTTGGATAATGCATATAAAATTTGCAGATGACACCACACTGGTAGGGATTGCAAGCACTTTGTAGGACAGGATTTAAAATTCAAAATTACCTTGACAAATTACAGAATTGGTCTGAATTCAACAAGATGAAATTCAATAAAGACACGTGCAAAGTACTTCTCGTAGGAAGGAAAAATAAAGTGTACAACTACAAAATGGGGAATAACTGCGTAGGTGGTAGTAGTACTGCTGAAAAGGGTCTTGGGATTATAATGGACCACAAACTGAATATGAGTCATCAGTGTGATGCAGTTGCAGAAAAGGTTTAATATGATTCTGGAGTTTATTAACAGGAGTAGTGTATGAAACACACAGGAGGTTATTGTCCTGCTCTACTCAGCACTGGTGAGGCCCCAGCTGGAGTACTGTGTCCAGTTCTGGGTGTCACACTTTAGGAAAGATGTGGACAAACTGGAAAGAATCCAGAGGAGACCAACACAAATGATAATAGGGTTAGAAAACCTGACCTATGAGGAAAGTTAAAAAAACTGGTCTTAAGAAAAAAAGTCTGAGAGGGGAACTGATAAGTCTTCCGATATGTTAGGGGCTGTTCTAAGAGGAAGGTGATCAATTGTTCTCCCTGTAACATAAGAAGTAATGGACTTAATCTGCAGCAGGGGAGATTTAAATTAGATATTAGGAAAAGCTTTCTAACTAGAAGGATAGTTAAATTCTGGAATAGGCTTCCAAGGGAGGTCATGGAGTCAGAGGCGATGGAGCCTTCCTAAAAATGTGAGGGGGAGCATGAGGCCCTGTCCCTGCCCCTCCTCTTCCCCCTGAGGCCACACCCCCGGCCAAGCTGGAAGCTGGAGCCAGGCTGGGGAGCCGGGGCCTCTCCACCTGCCTGGGGTGGAGGGGCTTGAGAGCAGTCCCCAGTCTGTGTCCCCGGGTCCCCCACCCAGGGTAGGTGGAGGGTCCGTGGCTTCCCACAGCTGCTTGTGCCTGGCCTGGGGGTGGGGCCTCAGGGGTCGAAGAGCCGCAGGTGGGCCCAGGGAGCCACGGACTCTCCACCTGCCCTAGGTGGGGAACCCGGGGACAGCGGGCTGCTCTCAAGTCCGTCAGCCCCGGGCAGGTTGAGGGTCCACAGCTCCCTGGGTTCCCCAGGTCGCTCTTACCCAGGCTAAGTTCCAGCTTCTGGCCTGGCCATGGGGCGGGGCCTCAGGGGGAAGAGGAGGGGCAGGGGGCCAGGCTCGACACTTTCAAAAGTGGGAGTGCCATGGCCTCTTGCCCACCCTGCCCCAGTTCCAGCGCCGCTCCCTGGAGTCCTCATCATTTTAAAAACAAGTTGGACAAACAGCTGTCAGGGATAGTCAAGGTTTACTTAGTCCTGCCTCAGCACAGGAGACTGGACTTGATGACTTCTTGAGGTCCCTTCCAGCCCTACTTTTCTATGATAGTGTTTGCAAAGTGCTTTCAGATCCTCCACCGGAAGGTGCTATAGAATGCAAAGCACTATTAATAAACCTATCTCTCTTTCTCTCTCTCTCTCTCACACACACAGAGTTGTAGATGATATTGGATTAATTTATTTAAAATCAATTATTTATTCCTCAACTTCATGAGTTGACATATCTGATGCCAGTTTTTACATTACTGGAAAAGTATGCCACAGATAAGTTGCGGGGGGCAACAAGTCTGAAATTAGAACTATTTCCTATTAAGGGATATATGAGTGACACAAGATGGGGTCCTATGATCATTGAAAAAATGTCAGATAAAGTTTTTCTAGACCTGGAAGGTCTCACTCATGTTTGCATGAGGAAAACTCCCTCATTTTGGATTAATTTTAAAGACTAAAAAATGTTTCTGTGTGTGTTTCAATGCGACTTTTTAACTCATAGTCCCAGTGCTGCCATCAGATCTAGGCAGAACCCATTTAATGGGGCTTCATGTGAACACTAAAGTCCACCCAAATGCAAGACCAAGGCTTTACATATCACTGCTTTTAAATGCTCCTCACTTAAATTGTCACAGCCTGACACAGTTTTCTCACTACCTACCAGGCTGGATCCAAAGCCCACTGAAATCAGTGGAAAGAATTCCATTGACTGCAATGGGCCTTTAGTTCAGATTCAGCTTTAGATCCTGTGGTCACCCCATCAAGACAGAGATTCTTCTAAATTTGGTCTCACTAAGGATAAAATATTGCAAAGGTTTTTCAAGGCATCTTTCTCCAAACTTTGGATGCCCTTCATTCCTCAGGCTGCACTTGTCCATCACGGGTGTCAATTAATGTTACCCTGTTACTCTGTGTCCCTTTAAGCTTTATTTGGCATTGTCATACACCTAGATATCACAACATTCAGTAACTCCTCACTTAAAGTTGTTCTGGTTAATATTGCTACGTTGTGATCAATTAGGGAACATGCTCGTTTAAAGTTGCTCAATGCTCCCTTACAACGTCATTTGGCAGCCACCTGCTTTGTCCACTGCTTGCAGGAAGAGCAGCCCGTTGCAGCTAGCTGGTGGGGGCTTGGAACCAGGGTGGACCGGCAGCCCCCCTATCAGCTCCGCGCTCCCCTAAGTTCCCTTTGCAGCAGCCACCCAGCAGGCTATCAACTGCCGGCAGTTCAGCTGTCCCTCCCCCCACTGCCATGTGCTGCTCCTACCCTCTGCCTTGGAGCTACTCCCTGAGCCTCCTGCTTGCTGTGGGGGGGGGAGGAAGAAAAGGGGGGCTAATGTCAGGGTGTCCCCCTCCCTCCTGCTCCTGCACCCCACTTACCCCATCTTTATACAGCAGGGGAGACACGCGACAAGGCTCAGGACGGAGGGAGATTCCCAGCAGCAGCAGTGGTCTCAGCTTGATTAACTTAACAAGGCAAAAAGAAAAGGAGTACTTGTGGCACCTTAGAGACTAACCAATTTATTTGAGCATGAGCTTTCGTGAGCTACAGCTCACTGATGAAGTGAGCTGTAGCTCACGAAAGCTCATGCTCAAATAAATTGGTTAGTCTCTAAGGTGCCACAAGTACTCCTTTTCTTTTTGCGAATACAGACTAACACGGCTGTTACTCTGAAACTTAACAAGGCAGTGTACTTAAGAGTGGGGTCAGCATACCTAAAGTGGAAACTCACACACACACATACACACACACACAGTCTGTTTCTGTCTCTGTCTGCCATGCTGTCTTCCCTCCCTCCATTCATGCCTTGTAGCGTGTGAGGTTACATTAACCACGAGTAAACCCTTGAGGGCTCAGCCAATTGCTAGTTCATCATTTAGCAGTAAGGCATTCCCTGGGAAATATCCCACCCTCTGACTTCACCACTGTGTACAGTATTTAATTATATATATATTATTTCATCTGGCAAAAAAAAAGCATTTCCCTGGAACCTAACCCCCCATTTACATTAATTCTTATGCAGAAATTCAATTCGCTTAACATTGTTTCACTTAAAGTCACATTTTTCAGGAACATAACTACAACATTAAGTGAGGAGTTACTGTATCTGCAAAAGAAGCAATATATTTATTCCCTAAGGGGTAAATCCACACTCCAGCAATCAGCCCAAGTGCCTGAGCTGGATGCTTGGTCCATTCTTGGGGGAAAAGCATACTTCCCCCTCCCAGGAGGAAAGACTAACAAATGACCCATATAGATCTGCGGATCCTCCAGTCGTACTGCCAGCCTGCCCCTAACACACCCTCTGCACTGCCTTGTATTCTATACATGTCCTTATACTGCCCTCATTGCCTTAGAACCTGAGCACCTTCCAGTAGAGCATTAAGTGATATGACTAATACCTGTCATGTGTGGTTTGTTGTTTCTCTTATCCACTCCTCAGGGAAAAGGTTCCCTGCCATGGATACTCCTCTGTGCCCTGTCTTCCAAAACCCTGCCCCATGCTGCACTGCAACCATACTATTTTCATTGTCATGGGGCCCTCCACACCTGCTGAGGTTAGAGCAAGATTTGCTGTTGTATTCAGGTTCATTTTCAACCTGTGGTCTCAAAAAGAAGAAGTTTTACACCCTGTATTTGGTGGTTTCTTCGTAGGGACCAAGGAAGGCATTCACCACTGCACTGTAACCACACTATGCCATATATTCCAGAAACTTGCCGTAAGGTCCTTCCAGGGAATACCTTTTCAGTTCAGAAGGCATGCTAGATACATTCAGCAACAAGCAAGCGGCAGCCGGGTATGTGGGAGGTTGAAGGAGAGGAGTTATGGCTGCAGCATTCCTACGCCCCAGCTATTCTCTGGCTGCTGCTTGTTTGCCGCCTGCCAAGTGATGAAAGGCTATTCCCCTTGTAGCTCCAAGCTCAAGCCACTGCTCCTCCATTCCTGCAGCGTACTCAGCCCTGGCATAGGGATGAATATAGCATATAGTTTCAAATCTTTTGGTCTTGTTTGGTGGCTTTTGTCAAATCTAAGAACTGTCACCAGCACTCGCAGTGGTTATGTAGTCTGGGGTTAATTCCTGATGCCCTTTTTCCATCAAGTAGTTTTAGGGTACAGTAGATATTGAACTGGAGGACAGCAGACTAAGCTATTACTGACTAAGGTTATGGCTACAGTACTATAATCACTGTATTCATATGGTGCAAATAAATTTAACTAGCCATTTCAGGGAGCATCTCCATTTTTTTGGCAGTTTAAAATCTCTAGCAAAATTTAAGCCTTCGCTAATAGAATGGAGAGCAAGCTGCCAGCTGTCACCCCTGAATTGTCAATGCTCCAGGGTGGGGATTGGGTCACTATGCAGACAGATTCAAGGCCTATAGTCCACCCCTCCAAAATGACAAAATACAGGTAGTTCTGCATGAGCTAAATCTGAAGCATGAGCCTCCATTTGCCCTTATTTCTTTCCCCCAAGTTTATTTCTGTGCAGCCAGGAGACCCCCCCCCCCCCCATGTTGCTAGATACTGATGAATGTACTGCTTTGCAAAATATGATGATTAGAGTTTTTAGGATTTCCTAATCTGGTAATTCAAGTCTGTGGCCCAGAAGCAGAAGTGAGAGAGGCACACATACATTTTAGTTGTATCTGAGATATTTATAGAATTCTAATTTCTAATTTTTTTTCTTAATTCTGCTGAATCAGACTCTGAGTATAGGTTATGGGCTTTTTGCAGCCCAATAGCTCCTCTGGTGCTGCATAACTAGGGAGGCTCCTCTTGGGCTATACAGCTGAAGTTGCTCCGTATTCCACTCCTACATGGAGGCATCTACATAAAGATAATTTTGGCCAGGTATAGTGATGAGAGTCATGAGAATTATTTTGGTACATCCCCATATGCTCTAATGTAACAGGTATGTTCTCTCCTGGTAGATTAATTGAACTAGGGAACTCAGCCAGGGCTTATTGAACTGAACATTGCCCCCACCCACCCCAGCACCCAAAAGAACTCACAATCACAGTGGAAAGAGGAGGAGGGAGCCCCACTTTTGGTTGAGGGAGGCCACCAACTATATGATTGGGAGAGAGGGGGCTGGAAGGCAACATTGCCACAGAGAATATTGGTGACCCTTATCCTTTTTTGGAAGGTCCTTCAGATAATTTTCAGTCCATGTAACAGTACTCAGACCCAAACCAATATGAATGTATTCATAAGAACATAAGAATGTCCCTACTGGGTCAGACCAATGGTACATCTAGCCCAGTATCCTGTCTTCTGACAGTGGCCAGTGCCAGGTGCTCCAGAGGAAATGAACAGAACAGGTAATCATCAAGTGATCCATCCCCTGTCGCTCATTCTCAGCTTCTGGCAAACAGGGGCGAGGGACACCATAGCCATTAATGGACCTATCCTTCATGAATTTATCTAGTTCTTTTTTTAACCCTGTTATGCTCTTGGCCTTCACAACATCCTCTGGCAAGGAGTTCCACAGGTTGACTGTGCATTTTGTGAAGAAATACTTCCTTTTGTTTGTTTTAAACCTGATGCCTATTAATTTCATTTGGTGACCCCCTATTCTTGCATTATGAGAAGTAAATAACACTTCCTTATTTACTTTCTCCACACTAGCCATGATTTTATAGACCTCAATCATGTCCACCCTTAGTCATCTCTTTTCCAAGCTGAAAAGTCCCAGTCTTATTAATCTCTCCTCATATGGAAGCTGTTCCATACCCCTAATCATTTTTGTTGCCCTTTTCTGAACCTTTTCCAATTCCAATATATCTTTTTTGATATGGGGCAACCACATCTGCACACAGTATTCAAGATGTGGGCGTACCATGGATTTATATAGAGGCAACATGATATTTTCTGTCCTATTATCTATCCCTTTCTTAATTATTCCCAGCATTCTGTTAGCTTTTTTCACTGCCGCTGCACATTGAGTGGATGTTTTCAGAGAACTTTCCACAATGACTCCAATCTCTTTCTTCAGTGGTAACAGCTAATTTAGACCCCATCATTTTATATGTATAAAAAGTTGGGATTATGCCTTCCAATGTGCATTACTTTGCATTTATCAACATTAAATTTCATCTGCCATTTTGTTGCCCAGTCACCCAGTTTTGAGAGATCCTTTTGTAGCTCTTCGCAGTCTGCGTGGGTCTTAACTATGATTAGTAATTTTGTATCATCTGCAAATTTTGCCACCTCACTGTTTACCCCTTTTTCCAGATCATTTATGAATATGCTGAATAGAACTGGTCCCAGAACAGACCCCTGGGGAACACCACTGTTTTACCTCTCTTCATTCTAAAAACTGACCATTTATACCTACCCTTGTTTCCTATCTTTTAACCTGTTACCAGTCCACGAGAGTACCTTCCCTCTTATCCCGTGGCAGCTTACTTTGCATACGAGCCTTTGGTGAGGGACCTTGTCAAAGGCTTTCTGAAAGTCTAAGTACACTATATCACTGGATCCCCTTGGTCCACATGCTTGTTGACCCCCTCAAAGAATTCTAGTAGATTGGTGAGGCATGATTTCCCTTTACTAAAACCATGTTGACTCTTCCTCAACAAATTATGTTCATCTATATGTCTGACAATATTGTTCTTTATTATAGTTTCAACCAGTTTGCCCGGTACTGAAGTCAGGCTTACAGGCATGTAATTACAGGCCTGTAATTGCCAGGATCACCTCTGGAGCCCTTTTTAAAAATTGGCGTCACATTAGCTATCCTCCAGTCATCTGGTACAGAAGGTGATTTAAATGATAGGTTACAGGCTACAGTTAGTAGTTCTGCAATTTCACATTTGAGTTCCTTCAGAACTCTTGGGTGAATACCATCTGGTCCTGGTGACTTATTGCTGTTTAATTTATTAATTGTTCCAAAACCTCTCTAATGATACCTCAATCTGGGACAGTTCCTCAGATCTGTCACCTAAAAAGAATGGCTTGGGTTTGGGAATCTGCCTCACATCCTTCATGAGTGAGATTTCATGAAACACTGCAACAAAAGCTTTACTAAAATCAATGTACTCTTTTTCCTGCATTCTCTTCATTCACTCGTCATTTATTTACTGCAGTCACTTCATTTGTTGGACTCATGGGTCTTCACGTTAAGGATTACTCACATGAGTAAAGCTTGCTGGATTGGACTCCAAATTTGTATTTATATCAAAAGAAGCTATCCAGCTTGTCTGTCATGCTTTGTTCTGGTCTTCTGATTCTAGAGGGGTGGGAATTCAAAAGGTCTTAGCCTTGACCTAACTCTGCTCCAATCAAAGTCGATGTTATTCAATGGCAGCAGACTAGATCTAGATGTTCACTGACTTTTCCCCTTACTGTTTGATCCATTATTTTGAGGGAGAATGGGCCTTAAGTTAGACTTACCACTTACCAGTTTAATCCTGGCTATGTCAATCTTCTTCTCTTTGTTGTACTTTAGTGCCACATTTGCTTTTCTCTGACTATTTGATGTCTCCCCAGTTCTCCATGGCTTTTAAAAAAATAATTATCAGTGGTTTAATAAATGTATTAGTCCATTTCCTCAACACCTTAGGTGTCATTAATACCCACAAATTTGTAAATGTTCACATTTTCCAAGCATTCCCTTGACTGTTCTTTATTGATAGCTATTCCTACAAGGTATTCATTACTTTCTAATTCACCAAATCGCCTATCTTTATTTTTTATGTTAAAGAGAGATTTTAACAGCAACTCTCTGACATTTCAGAGTCATCATTGATTTCTTCACTCATTATAAATGAAAATCCTTCTAGTCTAGAATTTTCTCCAATATATTTATAAAAGCCCTTTTTTAGACCACTTAACTCCTTTGGCTGGCATTCATTTTGGCTTTCTGCTGCCCTCAGTCTGGATCCATTTACACAACCAAAAAGGATTCTATATGGGCAGAACTTCCTTGATGGTATAGAAGTGGGGATTGGCCTCTGTCAGCATTATCTTGTCGTCATTAGGACCTTATGACATTTCTCTGTGGTTTCTCCACAAGGTCTTCGCTCTGCAAAGTTTTAGGATTGGAAGGGACCTATGGTCAGGGATTGAGACAGAGGATCAGACACAATATTATTTCCTGATTAGTCCCAGGATTTCAGTGGGGAAATCTGTGGGGAAATCAATGGTGCTCAAAGCATTATCTCCTGTGGGACTAACAGGAAGGCTGAGCTAATGGCAGCATGACTCCTGCTAGAGCCATTCTCTCAGATGAGAAGGTGGCCAGCAGAGCAGAATGGAGGGCCATCCATCCAAGCAGTGTTCTAGCCCCCATGGAGTCACACAACTGAGAACCCTGCTCATTCTCCACTCCCACGATTCCTTCTCATCAGAAGAGATTCTCTTCTGAGAATGCTGTGAAGCCTCAAACTCTCTGGTCCTTTCCTGCAAGCTCCCACATGGGAGGAACTAATCTGGCACTGTGGCTTTCCTTCTCAAACTCTAACTAAGTCTATATATTTTTGTTGCCTTCCTTTTCTATTTTCAGTACAGTTTGTTTGTTCAATAACCCTGCAACAACATACACATGTATAAACCTTACATACATACATATCTTGTATTTGACAACGGACTTTTTTTACGCACATCTGAACTTTGTTTCCCCCCTGTGGAAAAGGCTATGGGGCTCACTCTAAAAACCTGGCAAATCCTAAGGGATCCACAGGGAGATGCAGGAAGCCAGAACCAACCACTCAAAAGCCCTGCACCTCCACACAGGCTCTGGCATCCCCATCTCTGACTCCCCGACAATAAAGCTTCCTAGGAGTCATGCTACCAGAGACTCATTTCTCACAGCTGTTCCCAGGACTCCTGGGAGAAAACTCCAAGGCAGGGAAGTTAATAGACAGACCATGGGCCAAATCAAAACCATCAAATGCTTCTGAACAGACCGCAGAATCTTTTTTATTTTTTATCATCATCATCATTATTATTTTTGTATTATTTTCTCTGGAGTCTGGATCTTGATTATACCTTGACCGCAAAATTTGGACCTTGACAAAAAATATTTGATTACCTCTGCTCCAAGGAAAAGACAATGCAGCATAGGGTTATAAATCTTATCTGGAAATTCTCCAGTTGGCAAGGTACGTCATCCCCTGTCCTCAGCTTGCCTTTTTCTTCTACCTTCTTAGTGTACCCCAAATGGTAGAGAATCTCATATGGGGCCCAGATGAGGGAAGAGGGGAATGATGCAGTGAACACAGCTGTGTCTCCCCTTCTGTACAGGAGGGAAGAGAACTGTATGCAGATGGTCTCTTCCATGCACTGATCTGGTGGGGTAGGTGGTGATTTAATCTGAGCCATGCTATTTGTCTATAGGGTCCTAAATATAAAAGTAAATCCCTAACAGATGCAGTGCTGATGGCACCACAGTAGCACCAAGATCACAAGACAACCATGTTTAGAAAAAAGATTCACAATGAATAACTCAATCTATCCGTAACATCATACACATGTACAAACCTTACATACATACATATCTTGTATTTGACAATGGACTTTTTTTAGGCACATCTGAACTTTGTTAGCACCCCCAAAACAGCTGATTTATGGGAGAGGAAGAGTAAAGAAAGCAATTTCTCACAATCATTTGATGAAAGCTACTTTTAACATGCATTGTGGGAATACTAGCAATTAAAGATGGAAACATTAATCATCAATGATTCAAGTGAGTGGCCTACTCTCAGGCATCCCTGTGTGGCCTCAGGGGATCCCTGTAAGTAGCCCTTCACCTCAATTTCCCCTTTCAAGGGGCTTCTTAAATAAACTCCACACAAGCTTTCATGAGTCTAATGACAACAGCCCTCCTCATGGTCTGATTTTATTGATATGTTCACAAATAAACACAAAAGTCTTTCACCCCAGTCTTAAACAGGGAGCAACCCCTCCTCCCCAACAGCCAGCTAGCTTGCTCAGTCTCTGCCCATCGCCCAGCAGCTTTCTGCTGTTCTTTGTTTTAAGAGGAGAATCAGGTCATCCCTGCTCAGGTGTGCCTCCTGAGTAACTGGGATAGGTTTGCCCCAGACTTCTAACCCTTAAGGGGCAAACAACCCTGTTAAAGTGACCAACTGCAGTTTTCCAGGTCACAAATTCTGAGAATGAAACAACATCTGCTAGGCATCTGTGTAGTATTTTAGTAGTGGTATGATCTGTAGTTTTACATACTGTTGCCCCTTGGCTCAAGCAGTTAGCCCAGTACCTGGGGCCTTGACAGGTTGTTTCCATTAGGAGGAGAAACTGATAATATGATTTACAATAATATATATTTCCTTATATACAAACAGGATTGCACCAAGGAGCATATACCAAGTCCGGTGTCCCTGAACACAGTATGAACAGATAACAGCAGACACTTTTCTTGTTCAGAAATCCAAGTCTGCCTTTCTAGCAAGTACTGTTCTCAAAAGAAGCTCGGTCTCTTAGGGCTTATCTACACTGGCAATTTACAGCGCTGCAACTTTCTCGGTCAGGGGTGTGAAAAAACACCCCCCTGAGCACAGCAAGTTTCAGCGCTGTAAAGTGCCAGTGTATACAGTGCACCAGCACTGGGAGCTACGCCCCTTGTGGGGGTGGGTTTTTTTAGAGCGCTGGGAGAGCTCTCTCCCCGCACTGTGCTGCGACCACACAAGGCATGTTACAGCGCTGCCAGTGTAGACTAGCCCTTAGCTTCCATCCCAGGCTATCCTCACTCCTGCTTCCCCTGCTGCTGTCTGCTATGGCTTTCTGGTTCTTTTCTGTTTCTGACACCCACACAAACATAGCTACAACCAATCAATGTCACAGCCCCTGCCTTTGCAATCAGTTCCCAGAGAAGGCACTTCTCCCTGAGTTATTCTTGCTCAGGCCTTCCCATGTGGCCCAGTGCCTAAGCGGTGACTTCTGTTGTTTCAGCTACCTTACTCCATAAAAGACTTCAATTGCTTCTTCCATTTAACCTGAATAAAAGGTGATTAGAATGCCCACCAGCTTTAATGAGGTCTGTGATTGAATAGAGATCAAATACAAGCTTGTTGGCAGACATTAACATTTTTCAGCATAATAGTATCTATGGGTCTGATTGTGCTCCCATTGATTTCAACTGGGGCAGGATTGGACCCACTCAATAGATAGCGGAAATTTAGCTCTGCCAGACATAACAGCTATGGGCCTGTCACTTGTAGGCAAAAGTTTGGCCCTAATTGGTTTTCCCTACATCAAGCCAGCCAGAAGTGACTTCTACACTAAATACCACAACCAGGAACAAAATTAATTTTCATATACAATTTCACAAATGTCAAATTATCAATATAAAATACAAGACAGATTATAGAAAGCTAATTCTCACAAGAGCACAGTAAAATTCAGATTGCTAAAATAACTCAGCCCCAACTTCCATCGGAGACCCTGCCTATACTTTCATGATGCAACCTGGCTTTCATCAGTGGAAGACTTTCATTTCTGCACATATGCCCTGATTTTTCCACTGTCTTCTACCTTGTGTAGTCATTTACATCTGTGCAAAGCAGTTGTAAAAATGTTACTAAATTAAATGAACAGCACTTTATAGCCACCTTTCACTGACTATGCACAGCTGTAAATGTCAACACAAGGCTCAAGGCAGGGGTGAATTGGGCACACACACAGTTGTTGCTAGCAGGGTTCTAGCACAGTCTAAAAGAGCAGTGTAAGCAGGAACTATTTTTCCTTATAACTGAATTATTAGTCATGCTATGCGACAGACTGTCTCCCCACCAAGTGATATATGGTTCCATCTATACTATGAATTCAGCAATATCAGGGGACCTCATTAAAACACATCAGTCCCCTCCAGGGTTCCGTTATGCAATGTTGATGAGACCCAGCTGTGTTTTAAGAATTAAGCTCTTTCCCACGGAATGGAACAAGTCAGTGGACAACTATCTTTTAAGTGGGACCCCCCAACATTGCTATATTTGAAGCACTCTTTTATCCTATAGTTCCAACATGGTTCTCAGATAAAACATCCCTGTTGACACTACTCAGGAAAATAATGTTAAATCCCTGTTAGCAAAAAGCATGTTTAAACATGAGCATAGTTCTGCTCTCAGTGCAGGCACAGCCTAAATATTTGGCCTCCCCCATGGAAGAGAAATGCACACTCCTGACCTACACGAGGAAAAACAGCTGAATTAACCCTCCCATTGTCAACCACCTACAATTAAACCAGTACATTTAGGGCAGCAGAAGCTTATTTCCTAAGTGTGGTTTGTGACCTTGTGCAACCTCAGTGCCTGACTGTCAACTGTATACAAACTAAACATATGGTGATATTGGCAATTACATTTACAAATATGTTACTCAGTTGTTGGGATTTCTTCACTTGCCCCTCAAGAGAAGCACATAAATAAACTGTTTTTCCTTACCGGCTTTTGCTTCCACTTGACCAGCATTTTATTTTGTTGTTTCTCAGGTACTGGAGTCTGAAGGACTTAGACACATGGTTGGATGTTTACCTGAGCATTTCCATTGTGACATCAAGATTTTGGCAGGATGTCACTATGCTCATAGGTCAACACTGCTGTTTCCCCAAAGGGCTCTGTGGTGACTTAATTTGCAAGACACAATGTGTGGGTGAGTGAGACACGGGGGGAGGTGTGCACATGGGTTTTACACTAATGTAGCTCCAGTCTCCAGGGGCATTCTGACTGGGGGCATAGACAATGGAATGAGTGTGCTGGAAAGCAGTGCAGGCCATTTTTTCAAGCTGGAGCATGTGCTTCACCGCACAGCTGCTGCAGTCTGCTAACCTGTGCAGAAGAGGAGTAAAGCCAGGGCACTCAAACTAACAGCCCTGTAGTTTAAACAGCAGGACACTGGCCACAAGGCATTCTCCGTAAGGGGTCTATGAATTATAACTTACCTCCTTTTTTAGTCCACTGGATTTGGTGGCCCTCTTGGTATGCAGCAAGATTCGTCTATTCCCCCCCAAAATGTTGGAAATGGGAAGGCGGTTTGGGGGATAGAGGGATGTTCATGCCTGGATTAGCCAATCCGCACTCAATTTACTTGCACAGGACTCCTGATCTCAAAGAGGCCCTGACCAGCTTTGGGCCTAGGGTTGCCACCTGGTCCGTTTTTAAAGGGTCCGGACAGTTTTTCTCCTTCATTGCTGGTTGCAATGTTCCTTTTTTCCCTACTTGTAATTTACAAGTTATTTGTAAGTTATAAGTCAGTAACATCTCCCCCCACCATTGAAACCAGCAACAGCTGCTGCGCACATGAGGTGGAGGGGGTGCACCAGCAGCTGCTTTCACTATGGCATGCAGGTCACATAACTGCTGGGAGCACTCCTAGAGTGGCACCTGCATTCCGCTCCATATGCCAGGCCCTCAACCTGCTGGCACTGCCGCTGAGGCTTCTGCTCCTCTCCTTGCCGGAAAGCAGGACACACCCTGTAATGGCATGCTAAATTGTATTTTTCTGTTCAGCCACATGTAATATACCTTAACAAGCTCGCAACAGCTGAGCCATTCTTGGCAGTACATTAAAGGGTCTTATCATGAACAGAACTTAGAGGGAATCTCTGTGACCAGTCCATATATGGTACAGAAAGCTGACCCGTTAGTAGCAGCCCTGCAACCTACTGTTTATACAGTGTATATGACATGGAGTCAGAAGCAAACTAGTGCCACAGTGAACAGAAACAGAAGGAACAAAGCAATAAAGGTTGCAAACAGAAGGAGGGGAAAAAGCAACACATTTTGCAAGATTTCATTAACATCCCACTGTTCAATGCTCCAGAGAACTTCAGCTGTGTTAAACCTTCCCAATGGAGAGACTGCAAACAGTATTTTGCAAGATTTCATATTACAACCAAACTCCCAAAGGAAACTGGAGATGTTCAGGTATGCTCTTTAATTTATGCTATGGGGAAGCAAGCAGAGCATATATTTAAATCTTTTACCTTTGCTGAAGATAGTCACAAAGATGACTGTGAAAGGATTATGGCTATGTTTGATGCATGTTTTATATCTCAGATAAATGTGGTTTATGAAAGAGCATGTTTTCACCAGAGAATTCAAGAATCAGGAGAAAATGTTGAATCTTTCATAAGCACTCCTGATTCATTGGTTAGAAATTGTGATTTCGGGACAGCAAAACATTAAAATATCAGAGACAGGCTGTTTATTGGGTTAACAAATGCAAATCTTTCACAGCAACTACAATTGAAGAGCGACTTTACCCTATACACAGATATTCAAATAGCAAGGCAGTCTGAGCTAGGCAAACAGCAAAATCTAGAGCAATTTGCCCAACTTGGAAAAGCTGAAACTAGCTTAGAAGCTGTATTCTTCAAGCTGGCTGCCTCAAGCAGATTCTGGCAAATTCTTTTAGCCAAAGAGACTTCAAAACTGACTACATTTATCACCCTTTGGAGAGTTTGCTTTTGAAGACTACTTTTTGGGATTACTAGTGCACTTGAAATTTCCAAAGAGAGATGGCAGAACTGTTGGTGAAAAATGGAGTTGTAGTTTTCATGGAGAATATTTCGATATATAGGTCTTTAATGGAAGAACACAACAAACCCCTCCATGAAGTTCTAAGTCTAATATGTCAGCTAAAAAAAAAAAAGTGCATTTTCAACCTTCCCCAAATTGAGTTTTTGGAACAGACAATAAACAAAGATGGAATCAGTCCTAGGCCTGAGTAAGTAAAAACAATTTGAGAATTGAGTGCACCAATGAATGTGCCAGAACTGAGATACATATTGGGGTTGGTAAATTACCATGGTTGATACCTACAAGACCATCCTACAGTGACAAAATCACTGAATGACTCTATTAAAGTCCAACATATTGTGGTTACAGGGGCCAAATGATGAAAATGCCTTCAAAAAGATAAAACAAATAATCTCAACAGCTCCAGTTCTCAAGTACTATGATGTGAACAACCCACAATGGCCAGCAAGGATGCAAGCAGCTATGGCCTAGGTGGTATACTGTGTTCCCTCTGAGGTGCGTGGCTGCACAGGAGTCCATCAAAAGCTGCACATACAGGTGAGTGTGTAGGGTGGGTGGGGGCAGTGGAGTGAGGTGAGGGGCAGTGATGGGGGTTTGGGGAGCTTGGGCCATGCAGGGCTATGGGGGAGGGGAGAGAAGCCTTGCCCCAGGGCTGTGGCAGGGAGACAGGGCTCCCTCAGCAGCACTGTCTACAATTTATTAAGCATTGCAATTTATATTAAAATCTGATCTTGGAGCTTACATTATTTATCAGCACTGAAAACTGCTACTTCTCCCACAACCGAACAATAGAAAATGACACATTATTTTTCTTTCTCTAGTATAATTGAGTTGAAATGTAAAATAACTTTTAAAAATAGCTAACACATTTAAAGAAATACATTATTTCTTTCATTGAGAAAAATTACCTGACCTCTGTGCTCTTACCCTGTGCACTTGGGGCTCGGACTACTTTGTCATAAAGCTACTATTAGAGAAATAATAATATTAGTACAATTTCTCCATTTGTAGAAAGGAGATGATGATATTTACCTGCTTCAAAATAGTTACTGTGTGGCTAAATCAAATGTATAAACTTATCTGATGGCCTCAGAAGGAAGAAGTGCAAATTATTAGTAGTTTTATTATTACTCCTCCATTAACTGTGTGTGGGGGGGGGGTTATGTGTGGACTGGATGGTTCAGGAAACTAATGGGATATAAAACTTTTGTTAATGAGAATCCAAAGCAATACAACAATATTAATAATAATAGCTTGATATTAATATTATTGTAATGTATTACGTATTGCTTGTCTTTATACTTCCTTCTCTTTTCCTTCACTCCTTTATTCCCTTCAGTTGACTGTATATTTTGGTGTATCTTATCCTCCTTTTTCTTGTTTTTCCACTCACTGCTCCCTCAAGCCTGCACACCCGCTCACACTCACTTCCCCACACACCCACATATCTGTTCACACACACTGTCCCTCAGGCCGATAAAAGGTACCTACTCACACTTTTGGGGATGTCTTTCCGATGCTGGGAGGAAGAGAGTATTTCTTGTCTTTATGAGAGAAGGGGCTGCTGTAGAAAGGTCCTTTTCTTTTCTCCTGGAGGAGAGAGGCATTGAGCTAGATCTTAGGCGTAGGGCACTGTTCTGCACTCAGTTTACTGTGCTTACTTTAGTCTTAGACCAGGCAGTGAGCTGAGTTGCAATCAGCCACACATCATGGGTTCTGCTGGAGATGGGGAGAAAAGGGAGGGAGCTGCAGTTGGAAGCAGGGGAAAGGGAGGAGCAGAGTTGGTCAGTAGTTTCTCTGAGGACAGGAACAGGGAGGAGAGGGCACTAGTATCCTGGAAAGGGCAGAGGGAGGGAGCTTCAGAAAGGAAAGTAATTGTTTGTATTTGTCTCCCACCTGCCATAGGTAGCATCAGGGTCTCTCCATAGAGCATTGCTTGCTCAGGTGACTGGGTATTTTTATCCATATAAACATGTAATATTTTTATGAATGCTTATAAACTCTTGCCTACAGTTATATCTATTGGCAGTGAGTTCCACAAGTCAATTATTCATTATGTTAAAACATGTTTCCTTTGATCAGTTTTAGATGTGTTGCTTTTCATTTTGATTGAATGCCACCTTGTTCTTGTAATAAGAGAGGGTAAATAGGAGCTCCCAATTTACCTTCTCTATCCCATTCATTATTTTATGCAACTGTATTATATCCTTTCTTACCTATGCACTCTCTAGTCTAAATAGTACTGATATTTCCTCGTATGGAAGTTTTCCCATGGCTTTCTCACATAATCCGATGAAGTCACAATGGCTCCCAGATCTCAGCATTACCTCGATATTTGTGCTGCACATAACAAAATTCATTCCGCACATGGATGGAAAAAATTAGAGGGAACATTGGTGGTGTATTGTTGCAAAAACATTGATTTGAGTTAAAGCCAATGGTATTTTACTCTCATACACTCACAGAAACATAAAAATAATATAGACATATTGAGAAAGGAATGACTGGCAAGCATATGGGCACGTGAGAACTTTTTTTCATATATCAGTATGGATTAGACTCTTATACATCAATAACAGACCATATACTGCTTTAACCCTCATCCATGGAAAAATCCTGAATCAAACACGACGGAGACATCAATGTCTTTTGATAAAGTTAATGTGATTTAACCCGTTTGCTAAATATGTTGCTGGGAAAAATCTGGTGGTAGCAGACACTGTCACGGAGCCCAGCATCTCATTCAACTACCTGTGAACTAGAAGATGATGTAAAGCAGATATGGATGCTATGGACACATACACACCAGGATCAGAAAAGAGACCACACCAGCTACAACAAGCAACCCTGAGACATACACACAACTTTTAAGAAGTTCTAAGTTATATTAGGCTGGCCCAAGTATCTAAAGGAGACTAAGAAAGTGACAAGAGACCACTTTGTGGTACGTGGACAATTAAGTGATTCAGACGGACTCATAATTAAAGGTGACTGCATCATAATTCCAAATGAAATGAGAGGAGAAATCCTAAATCTTTATATCTTTCATGGATCAGGACTAACTAAATGGGCTAACTAGTCAGTGTGGAAGCTGGGCATCAGCAAGGACATAAAGAATGAAGTATCTGCATGTGAACATTGTTTGCATTGTGTTGGTCTGTTAGTTCTGCAATCTTTGATAACAGCACCTCTACCAGACTGACCATGGAAGACACTAGCTGCAGATGTATGCAGATTCAGAGGATATCATTACTTGGTAGTAGTGAACTTTTTTCAGGTATATAGAAATAACATACTTGAAAGACATAACATGTTGCAGTGTCATTGAGAAACTGAAGTGCACTTCTGCTCACTTCAGCATTCCAGAACAACTAATAACAAACAATGGACCACAATTCATTGCAGCAGAACTTGTCATTCCGAACAAAATATGATTTTGATCTTATTACTAGCAGCCCACATTACCCACAAGAAAATGGAAAAGCTGAGAGAGTTGTTCAGGAAAGAAACTCCTACGGCAGGAAGATCCATTTCCTTGCTCTTCAGAGCTATAAATCAATGCCAATAGTAGTTACTGGATATAGTCCAGCACAACTCCTGGTGGGAGGACAACTCCGAAATACTGTTTCAGTTTTGGTAAAGAACCTATCTACAAAGTGGCCAGCCATGAAGAAAGCTGCCAAATTAGATTAAAAGGTAAAAAGAGCTTACAAATGCTTTGGCATTAGATGTTACTCAGAGAAATGCCAGGTCTAGAACCTGGTGACCATGTTTGTGTTAAACTGGATGGAGAAAAAGGATGGAGAACTTCAGCTGATGTAAAGAAAAAGAACTGACTGCCCAGGTCATATGTGATAAAGATCACCAGTGAGGAGCTAAACAGAAATCTTTGACATCTACAGTGTGTTCCTCAGAAAGAACAATCAACCGAGAAAACTCTACAGATAGTGGATGCAGAACAAGAAGAAGACTCAAAGATTCCAAACCAACCAGAAACAATCTTTGCAACTAATAGACAGCCAGATGACCGAGTTGTTACACATTTGGGTCATCTCATTAGAAAACCAGCATGATTCAGAGACACTTAACAGACTGATCCATATTGAACTTTAAGATAGTATGATATTGTAAATGGTAGAAATGTCATACAGTAGAACCTCAGAGTTACAAACACCTCGGGAATGGAGGTTGTCTGTAACTCTGAACAAAACATTATGGTTGTTCTTTCAAAGTTTACAACTGAACATTGACTTAATACAGCTTTGAAACCTTCCTATGCAAAAGAAAAATGCTGCTTTTAACCATTTTAATTTAAATGAAACAAGCACAAAAAACAGTTTTCTTACCTTGTCAAATCTTTTTTTAAACTTTTTTTCATAGTTTACATTTAACACAGTACTGTAAGGTACAGTATCTGCTATATTTGTCTCTGCTGCCTGATTGTGTGCTTCCAGCTCCAAATGAGGTGTGTGTGGTTGACCAGTCAGTTCATAACTCTAATACTCATAACTCTGAGGTTCTATGGTACTTAAAGGGGGAGATGGAATGGAATGCTAAATTGTACTATGCTGCTCAGAGAATAGGTGGAACCATGTTTAACAGACTTCACCATAAGACTTCACAACACCCATTCCTGGCAGTGTATTAAAGGATCTTATCGTGAACACAGCTGGTGTGTCTCTCTCTGAAAAGGAAGCTCTGTGGCCAGGCCCTATCTGGTACACAAGCCTGACCCACCAGTAGCAGCCCAGCAACCTACTATATTCAAGGTGTAAATGACAGACCCAAGGCTTGCCGGCAGGGTGGAGTAAAGAGTGGGGGTCAGGGTGGGGGAGGCAGGGGCTTCTAGGAGGAGATGGGAGGGGGAGCTCCCTGGATTGAGGCTCCTGGGAGGGAGCAGGTGTAGAGACTAATGGACTGGGGGGGGGGCAGGCCTAGGGGGCACCTGAGAGGGAAAGAGGAGGGTCAGGCTGGTGCGGGGGGTGGTGGATGTTTTTTTTCGCCTCTCGGAGGTGGCAACCCTATTTGAGTCTTGGCCAGGTTTGGCCCGGCTGCTACCTATCATGATATATGACTGGTTGGGCAGGCCAAACTTCAGTGAGTAGCACTGTGACCTGGTGCATGGGGCCGCAGCACACTGAGATTTGGTGCCCTAAGCAGATGCACAGGTAGGTTTCGCACCCTAGGCAATTGAGGCTCTTCTCAGCATTCTTCCAGATGTCCATGGCAAACAGAGCCATATAAAAGTAGGGGGGCTTCAGGGAGGGGTCCGGTTTTTCAGGTCTCTTTTCGGGGTTCCACTCATCTTTGATTTGTTCTGCCTCCTTGCTGGCATTGGCATCACAAGCCACCAGAGTCACGGTGTCCTCTTCAGGGTCCTGGTAGGTGGCCATCCTGGCACCCAAGTTCACCCTTCTTCCCAGGGAGAAAAGAACCAGCTTTCCTGCTCACTCAGCTGGCTGGGATGATTTAGTTGGGGATTAGTCCTGCTTTGAGCAGGGGGTTGGACTAGATGACTTCCTGAGGTCCCTTCCAACCCTGATATTCTATGATTCAGCTGCTGAAGCCCAATCCCACAACCAGCTTTTCAGAGCCCGTCACTTATTTGTATTCAATCAGCTCAAACTTGTGTCCAGAGCCAGCTGAGACTCAGTGCCCCTTTCCCTGAGGAGCTGGTAAAGTTCTTCTCTGAGCCTTGCCTGCTTGTCAAAGGCCAGCAAAGTGTCTCTGGCTCAGGAGGCTCAGATATCCAATGCACTAACTTACTTGCTCTTTCCAGCCAGTTCCACTCTGAGCAGGAAGACTTTCTCCTATCGCCGTGGGGCCAACTGTGCACCATCAAGTTCGTTTCTAAGTCACATTTCATAAATACAAGTGATTAGCCTACTTAGAAAATGTTTCCCAGAGCCAAAGAAGGGGTTAGATTTTTTTTTTAAAAAATCAGACTGTCATTTATATTTAAACTAAATATTCATATATGTCATATTCTATTTTTTTTTTTTTTTTAAAAAAGTCTTCTCTGATCTTTCCCTGCCAGTTTTGAATAATTATCTTATTTGGATATTTTGGGAAAGATTTGGTGGGCAGATCTGATCTCTCAGTGAAAGGTGGATGCGTTATTATGCCTGATGTCCAGTTAAATGTAAAAAACAATGCTAAATCCTGTGGTGACCTGAGGTTCTGAAGGCTATCTGATTGTCTACAGTGACAGGAAGCAACCAAATCTCATTGCAAACCTACCATGTTATTTGGGAGTGGCTGGCACCCATTCAGGTACAGGCATTCATTTTAATACTGAGCTCAAATCTGTTTGTGTGTGTTTAGTGAGCTGCAAACATTCACTTCCAATGGAACCAAAACCCTGGTCCTACACTGAAATGAAGAGGTAAAAGAGTGAAAGGATTGTCATACAGGGTGCTCTCTCCCCAATTCTCAGATCTGTCTATATCTTTCTGTATGAACATATTTGCATTTATAATTGAGTGTCTTGGCAAGCTAACTGATTACATATTAGGCAGTTACACATATTAATAAATGGAGATATTCTAATATTTACAGACTGTATATTACATGCTTTGTTTAGTTTAAGGAAGGTGGGGAGGAACCCAATTTCCATAGCATGAGGGAGCACAAAATTCTTTAATCCAGCCCTGGGGATGTTCCCCTTCTCGACTCAAGTGGATAGTCTGTGTTTGAGGCTCTGTGGGTGACCCAGTTAGGAGCAGAAACTAGTGATAGTCAGGTCTTTCTTTGAAGCAGTATTGTTTATTTACAAAGAATGCACAAAGTCCTGTTTCTCTGAATGCAGAGGGAATCAAATAGCAGGAAACAGATTCTTTTGCTCACAGCAGCAAGAGCACTCTTTTCAGCCTGCACCCTGATCCCAAAACAACTCTCCCCAGCTTTCTTCCCGAGTCAGCCACCACACTGTGCTTTCAGGTGCTCCTTCAGGCTGTCTCTCTTACTCAGGGCTGGTCTACACTAGGAAATTAGGTCAGTATAACTAGGTTGCTCAGGGGTGTGAAAAATCCACACCCCTGAGTGATGCAGTTAAACCGACCTAACCCCCAGTGTAGACAGTGCTAGGTCAAAGGGAGAACTCTCCCCTTGACCTAGCTACCACCTCTTGGGGAGGTGAATTACCTATGCTGATGGGGAGAACCCCTCCCATCAGTATAGGCAGCGTCTTCACTGAACATCTGCAGTATTTTAAGTGTAGACGAGCCCTCAGTCTGTTCTTATCTAGCCTCAGGGCTTGTGTATACTTAAAATGCTGCAGTGGTATAGCTGCACTGAGGCAGCTCCACCAGTGTAGCGCTTCAGTGACGTTACCAGATTTGCCCGCTACTTTGGGGTATGCTCATTCATTATGGTTACTCTTCTGTGGGGGGAGGGGTGTTTCTGTAATTCTATTAATGTACTGCTTGTGTCACTTGTGTTTTCATATGGAGCTCTACTTCTCCCTTCTGCAAGTCCCCTCCCAATGGAGCTATCCTGCAGGACCTAGGTTCCCCAGGGCGGGGGTCCTCCAGCCCCAGAACCGGATGAACACTCACAAACACACACACAAAAAAAAGTCTGAGTGGACCGGGTCAATCAGCACTTTCAAGTTGACCCCTTATATGTCCCTGGACCCAGTGGGCTGGGTCAAGCAGCACTTCCAAGCTGCCACCTTCATATGTCACAGGTTCAGCACATCCCTATCCCCACTTTCACGTTACAATTGTACTGGTAGTAACCCACTCGATGAGAAAACCCCACAGTATTTTTGGGCGGTACAGGGATCTTTAGCTTAGGTAGAAGAAGCGTTGCTGCAGAGTGAATGGGGAAGCTAAAAACACAAAAGAGTAAAGTTCAGAGAGAGAGGGAGGGAGGGAAGCAACCAGGTTAACCATAAAAGTTATTTATCGAATAATAGTGATAACTACACAATGAGAGCCTAGACCAACATAAGAATTACATTATTAAAGGTTAATACCTGAGGTAGAAAAGAAAACAGAGAGAGAGAGGGATCTCACCCACTTCATGAAGCTTGAACTGGTTGGGGTTCCCAGGTGATGATGGTAGCTCATGGTCCTGAGTGCTGGAGACTGGCAGAGCCCCCAGCACGATTAGTTAGGAGAAGATGAAATCCCAGCGGAACTGATGCAGAGTTTGGATCCATGCATCAGAACACTTACCCTGAACATAGGTAGGGTTTTTTGTAGAGAAACAACAGTGGTTCAAGGGAGAACACTAGATTTGTTTATGGGTAAACTGATGACTCAAGAGTTTTCTTTAGACTAGATAATAGGAGCTGATCACTCGTGGCTATGGGTGGCGTTTTCTTCCATGGAACTCACAATGCAATTAGGCTGCTTCAGTATTTTGGATATCAATCAAAGATTTATTACTAGAATTGGTCTGATAACTGCTGAGCTGGGTGATTGCAAGCATAGGTTCATTAACATCTGGAGCAGAGATCCCCCACGATGCAGTGCTTCCCTGCTTTTCTGGTCCCAGAGTTCAGTGTGGTTCTTGCCTTGGAATCTCTGTTCTCCATTCTGCATGCTAATGGAGATGCCTCCCTGCCCCATCTTTGATGCAGATGAGGCTAGGGGAGTTGCCTTTGTTCTTGTCACCCTTGTCAGGAGGGGTCTAGGTGTGTCTCCCACCACCCTTCACTGCTCTCTGCAAGTCTTTTCTCTGATCGGTTTTGGTTCAAGCAGAGGCTGGGGGTGGGGTGTCTTTCATGAGTCAGACAGGCTGGATACTGCTCCCTGGTTCCCCAAGAACACAGAGATGACTGGTATCAAAGAAGACACTACCTATGCTGACAAGAACGGGTTCTGCCACTGGCGTAGGAAATCCATCTTACTGAGGGGGGTAGCTAGGCTGACAGGTGAATGCTCCCATTGACCTAGCGCTGTCTACACTGGGGGTTAAGTCGGTTTAACTGTGTGGCTCAGGGGTGTGGATTTTATCCTAATATAGACCAGGCCTCTGTTTCTGCATGATTCATAGATTTTTGATTAATAGAATATCAGGGTTGGAAGGGACCTCAGGAGGTCATCTAGTCCAACCCCCTGCTCAAAGCAGGACCAATCCCCAATTTTTGCCCCAGATCCCTAAATGGCCCCCTCAAGGATTGAACTCACAACCCGGGGTTTAGCAGGCCAATGCTCAAACCACTGAGCTATCCCACCCCCCCAAATCTCTCTTCCCTGGCCTCCACACCTATCCAAAACAATACTCAGCCAGTAGCTCCTGGGCAGGTTCATACATACCTTTTTGTTTTAGGCTATGTCTACACTGTGCACTTTACAATGGCACAGCTACACTGCTACAGTCGCACCGTTGAAAGGTATGCAGTGTAACCACTCTTTGTCACCAGGAGAGAACTCTCCTGATGACAAAATAAAACCACCCCCAATGAGGGGCAGTAGCTTTGTCAGTGGGAGAGCGTCTCCCCCCGATGAAGAGGTGTCCACACCAGTGCTTTTCATCATTAAAACTTTTGTCGTTCAGGGGTGTTTTTTTTTCTTCACAGCCCTGAGTGACAGAAGTTTTAACAATGAAAGTGCAGTGTACACATAGCCTTAGGTAGGGCTTATGCTTACAGTTATGTTAATTGAAGGGTGAGTTCACACCTACCAATCTCAATGGGTTTTAACTCACCCCATAACAAGGTTTCATCTGGCTCATAAAAGGGAAAATGGCATGGCGGTCACTTCAAGGTCTGAAAGGTTTTTTTAGTCTATGTTTTAAGGTTTATTTCATATATTTTTGGCATTTAAAAGTATGTAATGTGCCCACAACACAATACGTTTTCATAAAATCTCAATGGGACTAATTGTGGGAGTAACTGCTTATCAATGAGAGTATGGGGGTCTGTGCACAAATAAATAAATATTTACTTTTCCTAGTACTTGCTTCTTATGAATTCAAGAATAATCCTAGCTTGCAAAATATTTATATTTTAAGGCAGTGAGTCCCCTGATTCCTAAACTTTTATAGGTTATGCTGATATGTCCAGCAAAGAAATGCTGGACATATCAGCAAAACCTGTAGAAGTTTAGGATAAGAACATAAGAATGGCCGTACTGGGTCGGACCAAAGGTCCATCCAGCCCAGTATCCTGTCTACTGACAGTGGCCAATGCCAGGTGCCCCAGAGGGAGTGAACCTAACAGGTAATGATCAAGTGATCTCTCTCCTCCCATCCATCTCCACCCTCTGACAAACAGAGGCTAGGGACACCATTCCCCTAGGATCAGGGGACTCACTGCCTTAAAATATAACTATTTTGAGATATATTAAAGCTGCTCTTAAAATATAGTTGTTTTAGACACAGTTTTGAGCAAGATGACATTTCACTTCATATTTTAACTGAGGAGCTGGGTGTGGCTGGCATATCTGGTAAGGACCCATCAGCTAATTTGTGCAATATGTATATCCTTTATCAACATTGTTTGTTTTAATACTCACTTTAAAAAAAGTTGATATGTAACATTGTGCTGCACCACATGAGTTACATTAGTTGCATTACATTATGCAGTGCAATAAAATGTCAAAGGCGCTTTCAAGGTGAAAAGCCATGAGATGACTCATCAACTGAAAATCATGAAAAACCACAATTTCCCCCAAATTGTGGTTTGGAGCTAAATATAGCTTTTAAAGAAAAACAATTTTTTAAATAACCGGCAGTCTGCAAAACACTGTAGATCAGTTGTTCACTACAAAAACTTTTTACTGTTATTGGAGATAGTGCTGTGGATGTTAAAAATATCTTCACTATCTGCAGGTCATTGGTATAACCATATTGTTGTTTTTATGTATTTATTGGTTTTGTATTGTGATCATTCTAGGAACCCTGGTCAGGGACCAAAATCCCACTGTTCTAGGTGCTGCCTGTTCTAAAGCTCCAGATTTTTTGCTACACTACTGAAGTATGGGCCTGATCCAAAACCCATTGAAGTCAACTGTCTTCTTTCCATTGACTTCAGTGGGCTTTGGATCAGGCTGTCTGTCTCTTGAAACATTTCCAAAAAAGCCTAAGATAGAACCAGATGTAAGTGTAAAATGTCTGCTGTAATTTAGATTACACTAAAGCTGCATCCTCCGCACCCAGTCATCCCCGCTACAATGGACCTAATCCAGCTACCACTGATGAATGGGAGTTTTGCCACTTCCTTAAATGGAAGCAGAACTGGCCCCAAAATGTGGTAATCTATTTCTGAATAAAGAAACAGGTATAATAGACAATTCCTTTTCACAAGCTACATGCAGCTATCTATACTGTCTATTAATTTGAGCAGTCCTGATTCTTTTTTCAGTTAGACTTGGGTAAATCAAGAGAAACCCCACTGAAGTCAACAGAGTTAGGCAGTGAAAAAATGATGCAAGAAGAGACTGAGGCCCAAAGTTCCTAGAACTAAAATTGACTGTGGGAGATAAGCTCTGGGGGATGCATTCCCAAAAACTGGAATAAATTACTAAATCCAATGAATCGGGCACCCATATTGTTTGGTTTAAGAAACATTTAATCTTTATTTTAAGGAACCATTCTTGCCTATATAAAATAATGTGGCGTAGGTTCTGTACTCTGCTAAGGTCCTTTTGTATCACCTTATGGAGTGGAATGGCAAATATCGCCGAGCAGGTGTAGCACGGGTGGTGCACAGCTCTAAACTGCTTTCTTGCATGCAGAGAGAGAAGGGAGGTGAGATAATATCTTTATTCGGACCAACTTCTGTTGCTAAGAGAGACAAGCTTCTTCATGCATGCAGTTGGGAGTGGCTGGAAAACACCAGTTATTCTGAGCTATCGAAGAGCTACTCTAACTTATGTCAGGAGGCCGCATTGGCCCCTATAGCTGCTCAAAATACGGGAAGTGCAGCATAGAATCTGGCCCTATGTCTTCCTAATGTTATAGTCATCTGCTATTTTAGACTGAGTGCCCTGCATTATACTGTTTCCACTGTAGTGAAATATGTACAGCTGTGTGGTTGATCTACCTATGACCATCATGAAGCTGGATGTATATCTCATGAAGACAGTTGGCTCCAGCCCCTTGGTGGAGCAGTTGTACACATCACTCTGCTGTGACCTCCCGCCCGCCCCCCTGCCCATAGAATGGCTTTCTGTCACTAGAGGCCCACACTTAGGGCCCAACTAAATCAACCCCTCAGTATTCATATGCTAGGGTACACAACAGAGAACAGAACACTCTACTCTGAAAATTCTGGTCTAGTCACCACCTTTGGCCAGATTGAGGACATTGACTAAAACATGGTTCGATCCTGTTCGATCTACAGTACAAGACTGATCCATTTTTTAACAATGTTTTGTGCTACTATTTTGTAACTCGATTCCTCAGCAACTCTCTGTAGTGTAGATGGGCCTAAACGGCTAATGTGGGGAAAAAGAGAAACCAGTAGAAAAATGCAAACTCACAGGGAACACAGAAACAGATGTAAGGCCCCAGCAGATTAAAAACATGCCCACTGCCTGACTAGATCCTAGAACACTTTCTGTTTGGAGGAGTCTGGTTTTTTTTTTTACTTTTCTGATCAAAAAAGAAGAGAAATGTGGTTCTGATTACTCTGAGCAGTGAATAACTGACCAATGAATTTCCAAGTAGGATTCCATTTTCACATCGCCCAATACAATGTTGTGAAAAGTTAATTGACATGATGTCTACCATCTGCCAAAAATATATATATTAAAAATAGTAGAGAGGATACTGAACATGATTTTAAAATGTGAAACACATGCTGTACATTGTTGTCCTATCAGCGATCAAGTTCCTGGCATGTGTCATTAAGTTGTTAGACTTCTGGGGGTGGGGGGCGGGTTTAAGTAGTCATTCACAGTGATTATGTTTGACTTGAGGAGTGCAGTGTTACAACAAGTGAACAAGAAACTTAGGCATTATTCTTCAATTGTTAGGGAAAGGGGTACATTTATGATAGATTATTCAGATGGTTTCAAATGTTTACGTCCCCTCAAAAAGAAAAATAATTTCTGAAAGGAATATTTCTTACAATGTCTTTAATTTCATGACAACCTAGCCACTTAGAATGCAAAAAATATTTATAGTGTCCAAGCATGTAGAATGCAGATTACAGGACAAAGAGAAAGACAATGGCTCAGCCTCAAAGAAATTACAATCTAATTTTAGATGTGGCATGATGGCAAAGAAGGTAACAAGAAGTAGAGAAAGAATTGGTGAGGTAGGAAAAGGGTTATGCTAATAAGATTATGTGGTTATGTATATTTCTAGAGGATTCAATTCAAAGTTTTTATTTTTGTTTAAGTAATGATGATTCTTGAGTCACTTCTTTTGGTCATTGCAGAAGTGAGTCATAAGAGATCTGAATACGCACATAGTGACTTGGAAGTGGGAGATCAGTTCATGTGAAAGCGTCACAGCAGAGAAAGACAAGGAGAAGGTTGCGTGAGAGGCAAACAGATGGGGCATTGTGGGCAACTTTAGATTCCTGAAGTTTTTAACTACTGCTGGTGTTCCTGATCAGCAAAAGTACATAGGATATTACCTAGACATTGCCATACTAGATCCGACATTTCAGCAGCAGAGGCCAATTCCTCTGAAGGGTGAAAAATATCTCATCGGCCAGTGGTGCAATTCTATACATTTGCAGAGACATTCCTTCCTGACCTCTGCTGCTCTGAAGCATGAGATTTTATTAGCCCATTTTAACATGTATCATAGGGTTGTCAGGGTTGGCCGCAGTAACTGGCCTCTACCACAGAGGGGCGGGAAGAGCAGCAGCTGCGGCTGGACCCACATGGAGGAGCTGCTCTCTGCTTAGCTGCTGATGCCTGACAGAGAGCAGTGGCTGGCTTCCGGACATAAGTGCTGACGTCTACTGGCGCCAGTGGGTGCTCGACCCTCCTCTGCCCCCGTCCCCTCCCTGCCCCTATTCAAACTCCTTCCGCAAATCCCCGCCCTGGCCCTGCCTCCTCCCCTAAGCGCACCACGTTCCCGCTCCAACCCACTCTTTCCTGGAGTTTGCTACAACTGTTTGGCAGCAGCAAGCGCTGAGAGGTGCAGAGCACCCACTAATTTTTCCCCATGGGTGCTCCAGCCCCAGAGCGTCCATGGAATCGGCGCCTATGCTTCCGAACCAGGCTCCAAGAGGTAGGTGCTCCCACTGGGGAGGTGGGGGATCTTGTCCGCCCCCCCTTTTGCCTTGCCCCCCGACTGCCCCAGCCTGGACCCTCGCTAGGTGGACTGGTCCCTCCCTGCCCTGGTGCCTTGCTCCAGGGACTGACCCCTGCCGTGTCCCACTGTGCCCCAATCCCTCACTATGGGGACCGACCCCCTCCCTCCACGCCGATTGGGCAGGCTCCGCATCAGCTCCTCTGAGTGTGGCTCTGCATGCAGCAGGTGCGTCCCTGGAGAGGGGGGAATTAGCGCAGGGGAGAGAGGAGTGAGCAGAGGGCGGGGCCTTGGGGAAGAGGCGGGGCAAGGGTGTTCGGTTTTCAGCAGTTAGAAAATCTGCAACCCTAATGTACCACTACAGTTCTTATTATTAGTCATAAAATTACCCATCCTTTGCAGAAATCCTGAGGTGCAACTGACCTATTTGACAGAATGCAGGCCAGGCCCTCAGTACCAGCTATGTGGTAGAACGAATGTTACCCTACAACTCTGTGGTGTCATTGAGAAGATCCTGCAAGGGGTCCTGTACCCAGAGCACCCAGGGGTGGTGAGAGTGCTCAGCACCCCACACCACTGTGTCAAATGCTTGTTTCTGTGAAGGACTGAGCCGGCTTGGGACTGAGCATATATAAAACATCATCCAAGCCCAGGGGCGGGGAGTTATATGGGCCCACGGTGACCATGCTCCAGGAATATTCTGGGCCCCGGGGACCCGGCTCCACCAATGTTCGGGGCTGGGTCTCTCCCCTGACCCCACCTGCCATCCCTGCACGCCTCCCCCGGAGTGTCTCCCAGCCACCCCCAGATAATTTAAAAGCACTCCGGAGCCCCCGGCTGCCACCACCAGCAGTGCAACGGGGCTGGGGCGGCTTCCTGCCTGCCCTCACTCCGCCCCAATCCCGGAAGCAGCTGGCACATCCCTGCAGCCCCGGGGCGGGGTGTGTGTGGCAGGGTTGTCTCTGTGCACTGCCCCCGCCCCAAGCGCCGACTCCGCAGCTCCCATTGGCCAGGAATGGCAGCCAATGGGAGCTGGGGGGCAGTACCTGTGGGCAACAGTATGAAGAGACCTCCCGGCCCCTCCTCCCCGCCTACGAGCTGCTGCCAGAGGGGTGTGCCGCTCACTTCCAAGAGCTGCCCAAGGGAAGCGCCTCACCCTCTCCCACACCCCAACCCTCTGCCCAGAGCCCAAGCCCCCTGCTGCACCCTAACCCCCGCCCACAGCCTGCATCCCAGCTCTCTCTCAGAGCCTGCGCTCTGCACCCTAACCCCCGCCCACAGCCTGCACCCAAACTCCCTCCCAGAGCCTGCGCTCTGCACCCTAACCCCCACCCACAGCCTGCACCCAAACTCCCTCCCAGAGCCTGCGCTCTGCACCCTAACCCCCGCCCACAGCCTGCACCCAAACTCCCTCCCAGAGCCTGCGCTCTGCACCCTAACCCCCGCCCACAGCCTGCATCCCAGCTCTCTCTCAGAGCCTGCGCTCTGCACCCTAACCCCCGCCCACAGCCTGCACCCAAACTCCCTCCCAGAGCCTGCGCTCTGCACCCTAACCCCCGCCCACAGCCTGCACCCAAACTCCCTCCCAGAGCCTGCGCTCTGCACCCTAACCCCCGCCCACAGCCTGCACCCAAACTCCCTCCCAGAGCCTGCGCTCTGCACCCTAACCCCCGCCCACAGCCTGCATCCCAGCTCTCTCTCAGAGCCTGCGCTCTGCACCCTAACCCCCACCCACAGCCTGCACCCAAACTCCCTCCCAGAGCCTGGGGGGGGGGGACAGGGGGTAAGACTTGGACCCGCTGGGCTCCACCAAAAGGTATACAAACCGGCCGCCCCTGGCCAAGCCAACCCCACTTCAGGCTCCCTCCCAGCTCCTACAGTAAGGTGGCCTCAGCCCCGCAGCTGGGATCTGGGGGCCAAACTCCCCGGGGTCAGGCGAGGGGAGTTGCGAGCCTGTCGAGCCGGCACTGAGCATGCGCCCAGCTGGGCAGTGGCTCGGGCTCTGAGCTCCCCAGGGTTGGCTCCTCCCAGGGTGGGTCCCCCGGGTGAGGCGGGGGGAGGATGCACGATCTCCCCCTCCCCCCCGCCTCTCTCCCTGCCTGTGGCCGGGCTGGAGCCTGACAGGGCCCCGCCCAAGCTCCAGCGCTCCCTCCGCCGCCGGCCGGGCTCCGCGCGCGCGCCGAGTCCTCCCAGCCTGCAGGGGGCGCGGCGTCGCCCTCCCTGCGCCCCGTGCGCTCCGCTCTCTGGCCGGCCGGCCGCCGCCTCCTCCTCCTCGCCGCGCGCGCGAGCCGCCTTGGCCTGGCCCAGCCCAGCCCAGCGCAGCCCCAGGGAACGCGATGGCGGCCTCGGTGTTCTGCTGCCTGCGCTGGTGCGGGGACGGCGGCGCCGGGCACATCCCGCTGAAGGAGATGCCCGCCGTGCAGCTGGACACGCAGCACATGGGTAAGGGGGCGCGCCCCGCCCCGACCCGGGCAGGGACCCCCGCCGCAGGTCCCTTTCGCCCCGGTGGCGTGGGGGTGCGAGCTGGGGGTGAATAGTACGGGTTTCTGGCGCCCCTGAGCTCCGTGGTTATTATTAATGGTAGGGGTGTGGCGCTTTCCCGGCAAAGAAGCGGCAAGGTGCCCGTGCTTTGCCTCTTTATATATTCTAGGGTAGTCTGTTGTGCCTGCGGGATGTCTTTAGTTCTGTGTACGTGGCAACGTTTTAAAAACCGATGTCACAAAGTGATCGTTAAGAGGGCTAGAAAACGATATTTAGAAGAATTCCCCCAAACCCCGAGGGCTGTCCCCGCTCAGGTGACCCCATTACGGAAGAAGCCTGGCTGAATCGTTAGGTGTTACAGTCTTTCACAAAGGTCACCAAGCGCAGGGTCTGTCAGATCAACAAGGCAGCAGATTCCACCGTTGATTTGCTTTCACGGAGAATGGCCTGTCTGGGCACAGTCAGCCTGAGTATTTATTATTATTTTACATTTATATTGCAGCAGCCTCTGAAGGCCACAGCCAGGTTGGGCCCAATTATGCTAAGCACTATACAAATATTTGACAAATGACCGTCCCTCACCAAAGAGCTTATGGTCCAAAGTGATCTTAGTTATATAATAGTGAGGTTATGGCACAAAAATAAATGATCTCTAAGGCACACAGAGGATATGTCAAAAACAACACATTGCATTTCATTTGGAAACTAATTGCAATTTCATGGTCTCTGAAGTACTGGTGTAATATGATCCCAGCATGAAAATGTTGCTAAATAACCAGGCAGCAGTATTCTGTTCTAGTTTTAGTTCTAAAGCCGGGACTATAAATTGCTGGTCTACCAGTATGATTATGTTGGTTGGGAAGTGATTTTTTTTTTAACTGACATTGTTAAAGGTACCTTAAACCTATGTAACTTATTACCTTTCCCATATGGGAATAAACTATACCGGTATAAGGGCTTGGCTACACTTGCGAGTTACAACGCAATAAAGGAGACCCGGGTGCACTAGCTCACTACCCGTCCACACTGGCAAGGCACATAGAGCGCTCTGACTCTGCGGCTTCAGCGAGTGGAATAACGTTTGCTGCGCCCCTGCTGGAGCGCCATGGTGCCAATGTGAACGAGGTGTTGCTTTACTGCGCTCTGATCAGCCTCTGGAAATGTCCCATAATCCCCTTAAGTCGAGTGGCCACTCTTGTCAGTGTTTGGAATCGGCTGTAGGTATGCGGAAGTGCCCTTGAAAACTCCATTTCTGACAGCCGGCTGCTTATCTCCTCCGAGACAAAGTAACCATTACTGTGGAATGCTGTCTGTGGGGGAGAGAGAGAGAGAGAGAGAGGCGGGTGGGGGGGGTCTGCTGCTCTCTGAATTTACAAGACAACATGCTGACATGCTCTCAGCCCCCCAAAAACCCACTCTCTCTCCCCCACATACACACAACACACTCCCTTCTCACACCCCACCCCACCCCCATTTGAAAAGCACGTTGCAGCCACTTGCATGCTGGGATAGCTGCCCATAATGCACCACTCCCAATGCCACTACAAGTGCTGCAAATGTGGCCACGCCAGTGTGCTTGAAGCTGTCAGTGTGGACAGACTGCAGCGCTGTCCCTACTGCGCCCTACAAAGACTGGTTTAACTCAAGGGGCTCTACATCTGCAAGTGTAGCCATGCCCTAAGTTACTGTTATAATTGTGTCCATGCAAGGGTATGTTTGCTGCATTAACTATTTTAGTATAGTTAAAGTGGTACAACTTTTGTGCTAAGACAAGGGTGGAGTGGTCTTCCGCTGTAGTCCTGCGTAAAGGGCATTGCAACAAACCAATTAAGAAAGGCCTACTCCTTGCCAAACAAATATTTAAAAAATCGTCTTGGCTAGAAAACATCCAGGCATCCTCAGAAATTATTGGACTGGCTTTTGAGGACTTTGTCTTATCTGTGCCTATACTGACATGCTTATTAGAGCTTTTGAGCAAAAATCTTCCACGGGAGAGTGTAGTATTTAGCAGAGCTCAATGTTCTGATCTGTGTGCTGGCAGGTACCTTTTTAAAGGAAGCTCGCAATCAAACCCTTAAAAGGAATCTTACTTATTGATTAATTCTTGGTGACCACAACTCATGAAAAGCCTTCTGCAGAATGTGCCTATCCTTCAGTTCTAGACCAAGAAAAGGAGGTGATTTAGAGAAAGGCATGAGCCCTGCATCCCCTTTCTCTTAGTGAGTGTCTTTCTAATTAAATGATTGTAAGCTATGCTGCTGGGATATTTGAGGAAATGTTGTAATCAACATGCTGCCTTAAAGCCTGAGAGGAGAAATTAAAGAATATAGATTTTAAATAGATGAACTCTAGCTGAAAGATGAACTAGCCTATAAACACATCCTTTCTTTACCTGAAAGCACTGCACAACCTAATTCTGATAGACTAATGGAGCTCTTACTTGGGTTGAAAGAGAAAATAGTTCTTGTTGTTTAGGGGTTTTAGTGGATGTCTCCAAACTTTAAAAAAAAACAATGTTTTTTGAAGTTTGTGTATTTTATTTGTATATGCAGGAACAGATGTCGTCATTGTCAAAAATGGCAGAAGAATATGTGGCACGGGGGGTTGCTTAGCCAATGCACCTTTGCATCAGAACAAGAGCTATTTTGAGTTTAAAATCCAATCCACAGGTTAGTTAGCAAAATTATTTTCTACTTTAGATTGGGATTTGAGATTTGACTACAAGCAGGCAACGCATCTGCACCTTTGGTAATTAAGTGCACTTCATCTTTGGACTACTACAATGAGAAATAACACACTTAACAAATATCAAACTTTTGTAAGACACTAAACTGTCATCTTGTAAGAAAGATTTGTCATTTTTCTATTTTGCTGCTTTGATTTATTAAAAACAATAGTAATTGAAATGACTAGAGTTGCAGTATTAAAACACTACCATGTTTGAAAACTCTTGTATATATGTTTTTTCAATAAACCTAATTTAGAGCTACTTTCTGCTAAATTCTTTTTTATTTATATTGCATTATGAGCATGTAAAATACTGTGTACATAGCTCTTGTACTTTTTGTCCAATAATATTTGCTGTCTGTCTACATTTATTTGCTATTTTAGAATGGATCCAGATTCTTCTCCTTTAGCTTCTTGTGGGAATGATTCTGTGCTTAGAAATGCAGCAGAGAACTCACAGCTTGGGAGTGTGGGGCTTAAATGTGGTTTTAAGCCACCTTTGTGTCCTCCCAGTTCTGGGCTGGTTCTGGGACTGAAGCATCCCCAGCGTAATTTAGACAGCCCCAGGCTGCCGTATGAGCTGCTGCATTGTCTGAAATCACTGGTGTATATATGCTGTGGCCATGACCCCGGCATTCCCCCTATGCCAAGGCTTGCAACTGTGTCCTCAGAGACATCCTTTTGGTTATCTTCTGCCGTTCCTTTGCCCCAGGAATCCTCCCCCAGTGAGAACTGCTGCTCTAATCATTTTAGGTGATAACTGGGTCAGAGTCAGGGCTAAGACTTTTACTCCATAACTTTTATTTTGATGGCTCATAAAAGAAAAACGCTGAGATACAGCATGTTTTGGAAGGATATTTTTAAGTCTGTCTAAACCTAGTGAATGTAATTGCTAATGCTTTTCAAATTAAAATTCACTCATGATATTGCTGTCATTGTGGCACACTCCTGGAATATATTTCTTACTCTCAGTGTGAGATTTCAAAAGAAACAAATAAGTGTTCACAGAATATCGTCGTCATATTTTCAGGGGTTTGGGGTATTGGAGTTGCAACCCAGAAAGCAAATTTGAATCAAATTCCACTTGGTCGAGATGTGCATAGTTTAGTGATGAGGAATGATGGAGCTCTCTACCACAACAACGAGGAGAAGAACAGGCTGCCAGCAAACAGCCTTCCACAGGAGGGTGACATTGTGGTGAGTTTCCTTAGTTTTTGTTAATGTAAATTTGTTGCTGTGTCTAAATAGCTCAACAATAGATGTTTCTGGGATTTTCCAAAGCAGCTTTTGCTGTCAGCACTGTTGCAAGGCTAAAGGGAATACAGTGAATCCTTGTGAAAGGCTAGCTTTCCATGCAAACAAGAAAATTAAACACAGAATTTTATTGAAGCCCTGAAAAGTGAATATCTGATAAAAGGATTAAACCTATTAAATTAATATGCTTACAGTGCATCAGAAGGTAATATTCAGTAGATATTGAGTTGTAAAAAATGTAGGCTTATTAAATGAGTACTTTTAATATTTCATACTAAAAATCATTATAGAACAATGCAACCCTTCAGAATTGTAATCATTTAGTAAAACATAGTTATGTATTTATCATGAGGTCTTGTGCCAGTAATTCTCCCTAAGTTAGGCATGTTCCTTCCTCACTGTCTTTTCTAATCCACATCATTAGCAGGGGCGTAGTTGGAATAGAATTTGGTTCCAATACTTTTTGGGGAGTAATGGGTAGAGGAAAGTGCTGTTCAGGGTCAAATATTCCTTACTTTTCTTCTCCCCAACTCTCTCTCCCTTTCATAGATCCCCCCCACCACCACCTTTTCTGGAGAAGTAAGATAGACATGAAAGGGCTCATACCCTCTTGCCTGCCCTCTTGTTCATCAGAAGTACACTGGCCCTTTAAGTGTTTGCTCTTCTAGCCTTTCAGTTCAGCTCCCACTATCCTCGGATCCTTATGCTGTCTTCCTCCTAGGCGTGGCAGCAGGCCCTTAGAGAGTCAAGTCTTCCTGCTACCTCATGGTGTGCAGGAGGAAGGATATCCATTTAGTCTGGTGGGTTTTCCCCTGCAGTCTCACTCCAGTCCTCAAGAGGTTTCTAGTCCTGCTCCTTTGGTGGCTTCATGCCAGTTTACTGCTGATGCAAAGTAGTCCTGTGCCTGGATTGCTTATTTCAAGTGTGGCAGGTCAATTAACCACACCTGGGGAGGTAGCTATTCTGTCCCTTTACCCCTTAGTGACTGTGACAGAATGGGTTTTATATACCCCATCACAATAGTGCTTCATTGCTACCCACTGCTACTAGGGTTGATGAATTTGCCTATAAACCTGACGGGGCCGTCACCCGTAGAGATTCCAAGCTCTTTGTGGCTGGGCTCCCTGCTCAAAGATGTCCCAGAATGCACTGGAGATTGAGATGAGATTGTACCCAGGGAGCACAAGAGCTCTTTGTTGGTCTATGCTTGGTTAGCAGGCAGAGGGAGTGACCCTAGCAGCCTTGGAAGAAGATTTGTAGCAAAGGTATTGGGATAAAGGGGTTGTATTTTTAGTCAAGCTGGGATTCAATTTAGAAAAGAGAGAGGAAATTAGATTGGGGATAGGGAGAAAAAAATGTTGGAAAGATGAATGAGAGGGACTTGGGAATCTATATGGCTCATGCTCCCTCTCACGCCTCAACACTTCTAAAATATATTTAAAATTACCCTGTATATTTAAAGGGGTCTACTGTATTACTACTTTTTTAACATTATTAGAATTTTTTTTATATACACGGAAGTGATAAGATTAACATTGTTTCTAATACCAACTTTTTCAATATCTTTTATTAATTGCTGATGTTTGTGAGTTTCATATACATAGATTATTGCCAGGTATCTGAAGTTTTAAAAAAAAATCCCCTGCTTAGGTGGCTTGCTTGGGAGAGAATCTTGCTGTGTTGCAGTCTCTTTAAAGGCTCACTCAAACTATTTAGTCTGCAAAGCTGAAGTTAAAACACTTGAAGGATAATAAGTAACAAATGCATTACTTTGCTAACTGCCTGAGCTCTGTAGATTCACAATTTGAGCTAAGTTGGTTAGCTTCTGTTCGTCAAATAAGTCGATTGTTATTGCTGCTGTTCCCTGATTGGATAAGCCTGCAAGCACTTTTGGTGCTTGCGAGTTCAAATATAATTAAATATTCTTAATTATTGACTTTTTAAGTGTCCAGAAAAATGGTCTAGTGCGTTCTTTTAGGAGACTGTGGTTTATGCCGTCGTATTAGAAACTGCCCATTGTGTCCAGCTAGATTAGCTGTAAAAAAGAAATAGTTGTAAGCATTCTCACGTATATCAACTTGATGATCTTATGTTAACATTTCCTATTTTGCCTTATAGGGTATTACATATGACCATGTAGAATTAAATGTATATTTAAATGGAAAGAATATGCATTGTCCAGCTTCAGGAATCAGAGGGACTGTCTATCCTGTAGTATATGGTAAGTTGGGTTCTCAAACTTTTTCAGTGTGGTCAATCTTAATAGCAATATTCTCTCAAACCACCTATTAGTTTTAGTCCTGTGAATATTGTGTTATTGGGATTCTGGCTGCCAGACACCACATTGGTTAGAATGGGAGAACAGACTTTTGTTAGGTAGCTAACATGTCATCTTCCCATTGCTTTGGAAATGGAGTTACAGTAGAGAGAATTTAGACTTCAGGAGTAGGTAGCTTTCAAACAGTCTACTTGCTGCAGCAGGGACTTGGGCACCCTGGTCTGTACGTTTTTTTTTTAAACTTCCTCCTCCTTTCTCCATGCCTAATCCCACACCACTGAAGTTTTAGGCTTCGGTGTGAGGTGACTTTTTATTGCCAGACTCCCTCGCCTGTCATCATCTTTCAAGAGCTGACATAAATTCCCAAGAATTTCCATGCTTCACAATGGATTAGTTTATTGCTATAACACCTGATGATTTGCAAATTACATTCAGGTGACACCTCCATGTTACAAATTACAAGTAATAAAACCCTTAATTTAATGCTATGTATTCATAGGCATCTGAAAGGAGAAATTGCTCTCAACCATTTAATTTATCGATGTTTCAGACCAGAATCGTAGAGATTTTTAAAATAAACTCAGTACAGAAGTTAAATGATGTCATGTATGGGAACTTATAACACAAGTCAAATTCAAAGTTGCTTCCTTCAGCAGCTGAACCCCAGGCACATCTGCACAAATATTAAAGTGTAAAGTCAACACACACATAACACAAGATAGTACTTGTGAGCTCAGTTAAGGCTGCTGTGGGAAAAGCCAAATATCTTGACTCAAGGATATCTAAATGCTTGACCAAAATATTATATTTGGTTTTGTTGTTCGTTCTTTCTTTTTTCTTTTTTCTTTTTTTTTGGGGGGGGGGAGGGTAGGAGGAATTGGAATTGATATACTGCTGTCACATGAGGTGTGGCTTAGAGGAATGTTTCTTTTAAAGACTCATTAACTAAATGGATCTGATTTTTCTGATGAGCAGTGCTACACTATGAAGTATACTTCTCTAAAGCTGCCTGGGAAGTATTGCTGCAGTTAATGATCTGTCAGAATTTCCATTTTAATCCTCTAATACTCCACCTAGAATCAGGCAGAAAGTCTCGTGGCAATATTATTGTTTTGAATGGTTTATTTTTAAAATCCAGGTGTCTAAAAATAACAGTCAAGCAGGGTTCTGATGTCCTAACCTCAGCAGATGGCTTGACACCAAGCAGGGGAATGGGAAGCATGTCATAGAGATGCATCCTCTTTCATGTCTCACCATTACCACGTTTGGCCTGTGGACTTCCAAAGTAGTGGAGGGGGAAATGAGGGCCCTAGAAGTTGAGGAGAGTTGCTTTAAGGCTTATTAGCACTCTCAGTAAAATTCATAGCAAAACTTTCACTGATTTCAGCGAAGTCTTTTGCAAATCTAAGTATTCTGTAGGAAGTAAACATGATTTGGCCTGCTTGATTGTATTCTAGGATGTTTTCTACAGATTAACCAAGAAGATCTTATTTGTCTTTACTGCATGGATGTTACTGATATATTGGTGAATATCCTTTGTGTTTCAGTTATTGTGGACACACAATGTATTGATGTATATAATCTAATTTGGTGTCATGTATAGTCAAAATAAATGCTGTTCTCCTCTAATTATTTTTCTCTTTGCTTCTGTCCTACAGTAGATGACAGTGCCATCTTGGATTGTCAGTTCAGTGAATTTTATCACACTCCTCCAACAGGGTTTGAAAAAATACTCTTTGAGCAGCAAATCTTCTGAACGTCTTCATACTGAAAACTTGCACCCCTACACTGTTATAAAGCCTTTGCCATCTTAAATAAAGCTTCACGTTTACCTGTAGGAAACACATCTGTATTTTTTAGTAAAGTACTTGTGACTGTTGTCTGAAGAACCAAAGTGTTAACTGCAACACCAGAGAATTGTGTTACAAATGGTAGATTTTGACAACTGTTTTGTGATGTGAAAATCAGTGTTTTGGGGCAGTTTTCTGATTTGTATTTGATGTAAATGAAAACTAAAGGGTATAATTGCCACAGTATTAAATGAACTTTTGGTTTCAATTTGAGCTTTATAAAGGGAATAATTCATATGCGTGACAGTATGTTTCCATAAAGCTACAGGGATAGATAGTTGTCTCATGATTTTTCCTGTTCCTTCCCACTCAGAAGTTATGTACCTTGTAAAAAGAGAGCACTGTGCTAATAGTCTGTTTGGATTGCTATGTCCTTGTTTTGCACAATGACTAATGATACAATTGGCAGCTAGATTTTGTTTTTTCTTTTGAAACTTGTAACCTACCCATTTCTAGTTGTTAAACAGCTAATATTCCTCTTGAGTTTAGATAAATCTCATAGCTTTTCATTTGCTTTAAGTGTGACAGAATACTTTTTAGTAACAGTCAAAACATTATTTTGTTGTAAAAAAGCAAACCTAAACACCGGATGTATTTATGAAGACCATCATGCTGTGTTACTCTGGTGGCAGAGTAGGTACAGATTGTTTAATTGTGATGTATACAATGGCAGGGATGGTATGTTGGATATTACGATGAAGCTTTACATCTAAACTGTAAATCAGATTCTTTATGGAATATTTTATTTAAATGTTTTTTTTCTGGAACCAGTAATAAAATGAATAATGGTTAACGTGCTGTTCCAAAACGTGATTCCGATAACTATAAAAGATCAGGTGATGCTTTCCTTGTCATGTATGCAGTATGCTTGTCATGTGTGCAGTATGCACCTTTTCATATTTTTTGCAAAGAAAACCTTTTTGTATATCCTGGTGTGTGGGGGTGTGTGTGTGTGTGTGTGTGTGTATTAAAAACTTTTAGTAAGATTTTTTTTTGGCTGTCCATGGACTAACGCATTTATATGATGAGTGAATGCTGTGATGCCTTTAAATATTTGAGGTTCTTTTATTCTGAACTTTTCAAATACAGCTGACTTTCTCTGAGCCTTTCTTTCACTTCATAATTTTCTGTATTTGTTTAAAGACTTCTCCTTGGCCTCAAAGGCCCAGCGTTTCCTTTACCATGCTGTGATCTCCCAGTGCTGAAATTGACACAACAACAGATGATGCCATAAGGCCTAGCTCATATCTAGAGCATGATGCCTCTTCAGTAGTATAGTATAAGATTAGGAATATTTGGGGATTGGGGTGAGAATGGAGAGGGTTAATGCTCTTCCCCTGAAACTTGCAATATTAGCCACTTGTGGAACATTCTTTTGGGGCATGACTATGTCTTTGTGCCATATATCAGCTGAGACAAATCATGATGCTTCTGCAATCAAATTTGTCCACTCTTGAAATTAGAAAGGAATTTATTGGGGGGGGGGGTTGAATTTCCATTCTTGATGCTTCTCCTTTAGTAATGTCTCCATGGTCCTTTGTGCCATGTGAAAGAATAGGAAGATGAAATGAAAGCACTTGATATGGAATTAAACTTGCTGGTATTTTTTGGGGAAGGGAGAAGTATTTAAAGAAATTATAACCACTGTATCTAACTTCAAAGAACAAATAACTAAAAAATGTGTTTTTAATTTATTAAAGAATACTTAACATACAGGAAGCTGCCATCCTGAGTCTGATGTAGAGTAAGACAGAGAATCCAGGTCCTGTTTGAAAGCACAGAGAAGACAGTCTTCAAAATTGTAAATTCTACTTTTAAAATGTTTTGATAAACGTAAATGTTTAAATCAGTTGTTAAATTATCCAAAAAAATTTAAGAGCTTACTCTTACATCTTAGGAAGTTGCTGATTTCCCGTTATTTTAAATGTAATGTGAATTTTCTGTCCTATTGTACATATGGCTTTCCTCCTCTTATAAAATAACACGTTGAGAGTCGCTTGAGAACCATATGAAGTAATGGAGAACATTGCATTTACTGTTTGTGAATCTGTCAATATGTAGAAAGAGTGCACTTTTTACCTGCTAACGATAATCTTAAAGTACTTTGAAAAAGTGGATGATACTGTTCACCCATTTTACAGGTGAGAAAAGAGGCACAGAGATTAAATGACTTGGCCAACATCTCATAGCAAGTCAGTTGAAGACCTAGAAATAGAACGATGCTTCCAGTCCTATGCCTTGTCCAGTGGAATGGACTGTAATGGATGCCTCTAAAAATTGCTCTGGTAATCAATTTTTAATAATAGAGTTAGCTAAATATTTACCAAGTAGTAAAGGTGTTAACCAGAAAGAATCATCATTGTTTTTAATTGGAAGTGTTAAGGCTTTTCCATTAATTATTGTTTGCACCCTTGTTTGTTTAACCTTTGAATGTTCAGACATAGGCAGCCTGCTGTAGCAATGTGTAACACTTTATGCTGTACGTTTTCTAGTCCTTGGCAGCAAAATTTTCAGTTGATAGGTCTGTGCATCAACTACTAAATAGGCTTGCCAGAGCATGTAATCCAGTTTGCATGTTTATCAGCAGCATTCTTATTTATACAGTACGATGGCTGTGTATGGTATTTTGCAGATAAATAAAATGAGGCTCCTATTTCAAGGATCTTAAAATCCAAATTAGATCGCATAAAGTTAGGAAGGATGAATGAGGAGAGGATTGGGAGGACAAAGATTGTAACAATGTATATCGGGAGATATCAATGTTAAGTATGATGATCAAGATCTGATGCAGTTGTTTGCAGTGAATAATTCAATTAATTGAACCCTTGTTTCTGTTGGTAAATTATCCATGATCTGATTTTCACAAGTTTACTCGTTATTCAATGAAAAGTTTATGCAAACATACTTCAGCCTCTATGAGCCGTCAAAGAAGAATTTGTTGTTCATGCTGTTCAATGGGTCTTTCGAGTCCCATGAATGCTTCTACTCCCAGATCCATACAGAGCCTTCAAAGATGGCTTTGCAAACCCTCTGGTGATAATATACCTGAATGAGAGTATATGCAATATTTTCCCTTTATGCAAACTTGCTTTGCAACAAAAAACAAGGAAAAGAGATCTGAATATGATTGATGTGAATGCTTGAATTTTATTCAAATGAATGTTTATATTATTGCGGTGTTATTTCAGCTCTCTTATCCATCGACACTGTGTTGATTCCTCTTTTCATAGCTGCAATTGATTAAACTGGAGATTGAGATTACAGAAATTCACAAGAGAACACACTACTCCTCTGTACTTGTATTCTTCCGCATTTCTTTACATATCAGCTCACTGTAGACTGGGCAAAATCACAAATTATCCAGATTCATATGCATTTTTGATCTACCTACAACTGTAGTTGCCATTCCTTTTGGCTTTGTATTAACTAAAAATTTAATTTAAATTCACATTTCCTTTAGTTTGTTTACAAAAATGTTGAAGAATAGCTGCAGTTTTGAAGTGAGGATTCATTAGATAATATTTTGGCCAACTAAAGATTGTGGAATCCCACATAGCTGGAGCTTTCATCTGGCATTTATTGATCAGATTTTATACCTTGACCACTTTCTCTGGCGTAAACTCTGCTGACTTGCCTATGACAAGCAATTTTCACCAACTCATCTACATTTTGCCAAAGTTTATTTTGGCCCAGATACCTGTGTATTTTTGGCATAAAATACTCCCAAACAAAACTAGTGCAACGGTTATCCATGGTAACATTTTTTCACTGATGAAAAGAACCCAAGTTATCCAATTCCAAGTTCAGATATTTTAAGGCTGAAGGGAATTCAGATTTCCCAGCAACAGAGGTTTTAACATGTTTTGCTCGCCAATTGTACTGGAGCATCTAAGAAATATGACTCAATCTTTGTTTCTTGCAGCTAAGAGCTCTTTTCTGCTGAACTGCCAGACTTTTCCATGGAAGTGACTTGGCATCCACTCTTGCTTACACTGTGAATATAATCTTGAGTTAGACTGTGTGCACAATTCAACCATATTATAATTTTCCTTAACTTGTACTGGAAGTAGAGAGCAGTGACATTAGATTTATTTATACAGCGTCTCATAAGAACGGCCATACTGGGTCAGACCAAAGGTCCATCTAGCCCAGGATCCTGTCTTCCGACAGTGGCCAATGCCAAGTACCCCAGTGGGAATGAACAGAACAGGTAATCATAAAGTGATCCATTTCCTGTCGCTCATTCCCAGCTTCTGGCAAACAGAGGCTAGGGACACCATCCGTGCCCATCCTGGCTAATAGCCATTGATGGACCTATCCTCCATGAATTTATCTAGTGCAGGGATCAGCAACCTTTGGCACACGGCCTGCCAGGGTAAGCCCCCTGGCGGGTCAGGCCGGTTTGTTTACCTGCTGCGTCCGCAGGTTCGGCCAATCACAGCTCCCAGTGGCCTGGAGAGGCGAACCATGGCCAGTGGGAGCTGCGATTGGCCGAACCTGCGGATACGGCAGGTTGCCGATCCCTGATCTAGTGCTTTTTTGAACCCTGTTATAGTCTGGGCCTTCGCAACATCCTCTGGCAAAGAGTTCCACAGGTTGACTGTGCATTGTGTGAAGAAATATTTCCTTTTGTTTGTTTTAAACCTGCTGCCTATTAACTTCATTTGGTGACCCCTAGTTCTTGTGTTATGAGAAGGAGTAAATAACACTTCCTTATTTACTTTCTCCACACCAGTCATGATTTTATAGACCTCTATCATATCCCCCTCAGTTGTCTCTTTTCCAAGCTGAAAAGTCCCAGTCTTATTAATCTCTCCTCATACAGAAGCCGTTCTATACTCCTAATCATTTGTCTTGCACTTTTCCAATTCCAATATATCTTTTTTGAGATGGGGCAACCACATCTGCATTATTCAAGGTGTGGGCGTACCATGGATTTATATAGAGGCAATATGATATTTTCTGAGTTATTATCTATCCCTTCCTTAATGATTATCAACATTCTGTTAGCTTTTTTTAACTGCCGCTGTGCATTGAGTGGATGTTTTCAGAGAACTATCCACAGTGACTCCAAGATCTTTCTTGAGTGGTAACAGCTAATTTAGACCCCATCATTTTGTATGTGTAGTTGGGATTATGTTTTCCAATGTGTATTACTTTGCAGATGAAATTAAGTGTTAATAAATGCAATTTTGTTGCCCAGTCACCCAGTTTTGTGAGATCCTTTTGTAGTTCTTTGCAGTCTGCCTGGGACTTAACTACCTTGAGTAGTTTTGTATCATCTGCGTATTTTTCCACCTCACTGTTTACCCCTTTTTCCAGATCATTTATGAATATGTTGAATAGGACTGGTCCCAGAAGAGACCCCGGGGGACACTACTATTTACCTCTCCCCATTCTTAAAATTGACCATTTATACCTACCCTTTGTTTCCTATCTTTTCACCAGTTACCCATCCATGAGAAGACCTTCCTTCTGATCCCATGACAGCTTACTTCTCTTAAGAGCCTTTGATGAGGGACCTTGTCAAAAGCTTTCTGAAAATCGTCTGAAGTGTGTCTCATACTAAAATGCTGGAACTTCAGAAGATAATGGCTATTCATGAGAGATTTCAAGGGACTATAATGTTCCTTGAATCTTCTTATACCACAGCCCATCTCACTGATCACAGCGAAGTACATCAAATGTCTAAGCAGCTCTTCTTCCTTGTGACTAAGGGTATGTCTACAGTATGAAATTAGGTCAATTTTATGGAAGTCTATCTTTAGAAAGCGATGTTATACAGTCGATCATGTATGTCCCCACTAAGCGCAGTAGGTTGGTGGAGTGCATCCTCAGTACTGTAGCTAGCATTGACTCACAGAGTGGTGCACTGTGGGTAGCTATCCCACAGTCCCCGCTGCCCACTGGAATTCTGGGTTAAGCTCCCAATGCCTGATGGGGCAAAAACATTGTCACAGGTGATTTTGGGTACATGTCGTCTGTCTCCTCTCCCTCCCTCCTTGAAAGCAACGGCAAACAATCGTTTTGCACCTTTTTTCCTGGGTTACCCATGCAGATGCCATAGCATGGCAAGCATGGAGCCCGCTTAGCTCAGCGCTGCTGTTGTGAGCATTGTAAACACCTTGCACATTATCCTGCAGTATGTGCAGAACTTGGCTAGGAACTGCCAGCACGAGGACGATTGTGAGGAGAACATGGACACAGACGTTCCTGAAAGCACAGGATGTGGCAATTGGGACGACATGGCAGCAGTGGGGCAGGTTGATACAGTAGAACCCCGATTCTGAGCCCGGCAAACAAACACAGACTGGTGGGACCGCATAGTGTTGCAGGTATACAATGATTCCCAGTGGCTGCGAAACTTTTGCATGCGTAATGCCACTTCCATGGAACTTTGTGAGTTGCTTTCCCCCATCCTGAAGCACAGGGATACCAAGATGAGACCTGCCATGACAGTTGAGAAGCGAGTGGTGATAGCCCTGTGGAAGCTTGCAATACCTGACTGCCAGAGTCAGTCGGGAATAAATTCGGAGTGAGCAAACCTTCCATGGGGACTGCTGTGATCCAAGTAGCCAAGCCAATCAGTGACCTTCTGCTAACAAGGGTAGTGACTCAGGAACCGCATCATAGCAAAGCTATCCACTATGACCTGCACATTTCCCAAACTGTGGTGGGGCGATAGACTGAACGCATATCCCTATCTTGGCACCGGACCACCTTGCCAACCAGTACATAAACCACAAGGGGTACTTCTCAATGGTGCTGCAAGCACTGGTGAATCACAGAGGACTTTTCACCGACATCAACATGGAATGGTCGGGAAAGGTGCATCTTTAGGAACTCCAGGCTGTTTGAAAAGCTGCAAGAAGGGATTTTCTTCCCAGCCCAGAAAATTACCGTTGGGGATGTTGAAATGCCAATAGTTATCCTTGGGGACCCAGAACATGAGAATGGCCATACTGGGTCAGAACAAAGGTCCATCTAGCCCAGTATCCTGTCTACCGACAGTGGCCAATGCCAAGTGCCTAACAGGTAATGATCTAGTGATCTCTCTCTTGCCATCCATCTCCATCCTCTGACAAACAGAGGCTAGGGACAGCAATCCTTACCCATCCTGGCTAATAGCCATTAATGCACTTAACCTCCATGAATTTATCCAGTTCTTAAACCCTGTTAGGGTTTAAAACCTCCTCAGGCAAGGAGTTCCATAGGTTGACTGTGCGCTGTGTGAAGAACTTCCTTTTATTTGTTTTAAACCTGCTACCCATTAATTTCATTTGGTGGTCCCTAGTTCTTATATTATGGGAACAAGTAAATAACGTTTCCTTATGCACTTTCTCCACACCACTCATGATTTTATATACCTCTATCATATCCCCCCTTAGTCTCCTCTTTTCCAAGCTGAAAAGTCCTAGCCTCTTTAATCTCTCCTCCTATGGGACCCATTCCAAACCCCTAATCATTTTAGTTGCCCTTTTCTGAACCTTTTCTAATGCCAGTATATCTTTTTTGAGATGAGGGGACCACATCTGTACGCAGTATTCAAGTTGTGGGCGTACCATGGATTTATATAAGGGCAATAAGATATTCTCCATCTTATTCTCTATCCCTTTTTTAATTATTCCTAACATCCCGTTTGCTTTTTTGACTGCTGCTGCACATTGCTTGGACGTCTTTAGAGAACTATCCACGATGACTCCAAGATCTTTCTCCTGATTAGTTGTAGCTAAATTAGCCCCCATCATATTGTATGTATAGTTGGGGTTATTTTTTCCAATGTGCGTTACTTTACATTTATCCACATTAAATTTCATTTGCCATTTTTTTGCCCAATCACTTGGTTTTGTGAGATCTTTTTGAAGTTCGTCACAGTCTGCTTTGGTCTTAACTATCTTGAGCAGTTTAGTATCATCTACAAACTTTGCCACCTCACTGTTTACCCCTTTCTCCAGACCATTTATAAATAGGTTGAATAGTATTGGTCCTAGGACTGACCCTTGGGGAACACCACTAGTTACAGCTCTCCATTCTGAAAATTTACCGTTTATTCCTACTCTTTGTTCCCTGTCTTTTAACCAGTTCTCAGTCCATGAAAGGATCTTCCCTCTTATCCCATGACAGCTTAACTTACGTAAGAGCCTTTGGTGAGGGACCTTCTCAAAGGCTTTCTGGAAGTCTAAGTACACTGTGTCCACTGGATCCCCCTTGTCCACATGTTTGTTGACCCCCTCAAAGAACTCTAATAGATTAGTAAGACATGATCTCTTTTTACAAAAACCATGTTGACTTTTGTGCAACAATTTATGTTCTTCTATGTGTCTGACAATTTTATTCTTTACTATTGTTTCAACTAATTTGCCCGGTACTGATGTTAGACTACCAGTCTGTAATTGCCAGGATCGCCTCTAGAGCCCTTCTTAAATATTGGCGTTACATTAGCTATCTTCCAGTCATTGGGTACAGTAGCTGATGTAAAGGGCAGGTTACAAACTATAGTTAACAGTTCCGCAATTTCACATTTGAGTTCCTTTAGAGCTCTTAGGTGAATGCCATCTGGTCCCAGTGACTTGCTACTGTTAAGTTTCTCAATTAATTCCAAAACCTCCTCTAGTGACACTTCAGTCTGTGACAATTCCTCAGATTTGTCACCTACAAAAGACGCCTCAGGTTTGGGAATCTCCCTAACATCCTCAGCCGTGAAGACTGAAGCAAAGAATTCATTTAGTTTCTCCGCGATGACTTTATCGTCTTTAAGTGCTCCTTTTGTATCTCGATCGTCCAGGGGCCCCACTGGTTGTTCAGCAGGCTTCCTGCTTCTGATGTACTTAAAAAAGTTGTTACTACCTTTTGAGTTTTTTGTCTAGCTGTTCTTCAAACTTCTTTTTGGCTTTTCTTATTACATTTTTACATTTAATTTGGCAGTATTTATGCTCCTTTCTATTTGTCTCACAAGGATTTGACTTCCACTTTTTAAAAGATGCCTTTTTATCTCTCACTGCTTCTTTTACAGGGTTGTTAAGCCACGGTGACTCTTTTTTAGTTTTTACTGTGTTTTTTAATTTGGGGTACACATTTAAGTTGAGCCTCTATTATGGTGTCTTTGAAAAGTGTCCATGCAGCTTGCAGGGATTTCACTCTAGTCTCTGTACCTTTTAATTTCTGTTTAACTAACCTCCTCATTTTTGCATAGTTTCCCTTTCTGAAATGAAATGCCACAGTGTTGGCCTGTTGAGATGTTCTTCCCACCACAGGAATGTTAAATGTTATTATATTATGGTCACTATTTCCAAGCGGTCCTGTTATAGTTTCTTCTTGGACCAGATCCTGCACTCCACTCAGGACTAGATCGAGAGTTGCCTTTCCCCTTGTGGGTTCCTGTACCAGCTGCTCCCAGAAGCAGTCATTTAAAGTATCGAGAAATTTTGTCTCTGCATTTTGTCTTGAGGTGACATGTACCCAGTCAATTTGGGGATAATTGAAATTCCCCACTATTATTGAGTTTTTTATTTTGATAGCCTCTCTAATCTCCCTTAGCATTTCATCATCACTATCACTGTCCTGGTCAGGTGGTCGATAATAGATCCCTATTGTTCTATTCTTATTAGAGCACGGAATCCACAGAGATTCTATGGAACGTGTGGATTCATTTAAGGTTTTTATTTCATTTGATTCTACATTTTCTTTCACATATAGTGTCACTCCACCCCCATCCCCGACCTATTCTGTCCTTCCGATATATTTTGTGTCCCATTGATTGTCCTCACTCCACCAGGTTTCTGTGATGCCTATTATATCAATAACCTCCTTTAACACGAGGCACTCTAGTTCACCCATCTTATTATTTAGACTTCTAGCATTTGTGTACAAGCACTTTAAAAACTTGTCACTGTTTATTTGTCTGCCCTTTTCTGATGTGTCAGATTCTTTATGTGAATGTTTCTCGACTGATCTGGCCCATACTTTTGTCCTCTTTCATCCGCTCCTTCTGACTAAAACCTAGAGACTCTCTATCAATAGACTCTCCTCTAAGAGAAGTCTCTGTCCGATCCACGTGTGCCTCTGCAGCAATCGGCTTTCCCCCATCTCTTAGTTTAAAAGCTGCAGCCTTTTTAATGTTAAGTGCCAGCAGTCTGGATCCACTTCGGTTTAGGTGGAGCCCATCCTTCCTGTATAGGCTCCCCCTATCCCAAAAGTTTCCCCAGTTCCTAATAAATCTAAACCCCTCCTCTCTACACCATCGTCTTATCCACGCATTGAGACTCTGAAGCTCTGCCTGCCTACCTGGCCCTGCACGTGGAACTGGAAGCATTTCTGAGAATGCCATCATAGAGGTCCTGGATTTCAGTCTCTTTCCTAGCAGCCTCAAGTTGGCCTCCAGGATGTCTCTCCTACCCTTCCCTATGTCATTGGTACCTCCATGTACCACGACCACCAGCTCCTCCCCAGCACTACACGTAAGTTTATCTAGATGCCTGGAGAGGTCTGCAACCTTCACACCAGGCAGACAGGTCACCATACTGTTCTCCCGGTCATCACAAACCCAGCTATCTATGTTTCTAATGATCGACTCTCCCATTACTAACACCTGCCTTTTCCTAATGACTGGAGTTCTCTCACAATAAGGTTACTTCTCTGGGGAAGGGGATACCCCAACATCATCTGGAAGGAGGGTCCCCACTATGGGAAGGTTTCCCTCTGTTCCCATTGACTGCTCTCCTTCTCTGGGCCTTTCATCCTCCTTAACAGCGCAGGGGCTGTCTGACTGGATGTGGGACAAATCTACAGTGTCCTGGAAAGCTTCATCAACATGCCTCCCTTAGCTCCTCCAATTCCGCCACCCTGGCCTCCAAAGTCTGTACACGGTCTCTGAGGGCCAGGAGCTCCTTGCACCGAATGCACACATATGCCACCCGCCCACAGACAAGGCAGGTAATCATACATGCTACAATGAGCGCAATAAACAGGATAGCCCCACTCTGCTGCTGGGCTTCTACCTGCATTTTCTCCTACAGTTACCTAGGTTAATGATAGGAGTTTTGTTTAAATCAAGACGTTTTGATTATAGTTTAGTGTAAAGGTTTTAAAGAATGTCAAGTGTACCTTGCCTCCTTCCCAACTCCCTCTCGAAATCACCTGTTAGTGGCCCCTGTTCACAAAGCTGTCTGGTTGCTTGCTCACTGCTTTATAGCCCTGGCCTCCTTGGTAGCCCCGCCCCCTGACTAAGGCTCAGCCAATGAACAGAGGCTTCTAGATTTCAAACCTTGTTTAGAAGCTCACAGCTTCCAACTGCCGGCCACAGCACACGGTCCTACAAACAGACAGACAGACAGACAGACAAACCCAAGCTTAGCACACATGTAACCCCAAAACTCAAACACACGCTACAGACAGCGACTTACCCCAAGGGTCCCGTATTTGCTCGTCCTTCACCTGGAGAGCTCCCTCTCAAAACTCCCTGTTAGCGGCCCCTGGTTGCTCCCTGTTCACAGCCTACCCCTTGCTCTCATGGCTCATGAAGCCATACACAGGCAGCCTGGACAATAGTAAGGAGCAGTTCAACTATAGGCTGAGCAAGTGCAGAATGGGGTAGAATGTGCCTTTGGAAGTTTAAAAGCTTGCTGGCGCTGTTTGCTGACTAGGTCAGACCTCAACACAATCAATATTCCCATTGTTATTTCTGCTTGTTGTGTGCTCCATAATATCTGTGAGAGTAAGGGAGAGACGTTTATGGCGGGGTGGGAGGTTGAGGGAAATTGCCTGGCGGCCAATTTTGAACAACCAGACACCAGGGAGTTAGAAGAGCACAGCTAGGCATGCTGCGCATCAGAGAGGCTTTGAAAAAGTTTCATGACTGCCCAAGCTACCGTGTGACAGTTGTGTGTGTTTCTCCTTAATGCAAAACCGCCCCCTTTGTTGAATTTACTTCCCTGTAAACCAATCGCCCTCCCCCCTTTGACTACAGCTGGCAAAGGAAATAAAGTCCCTATTGTTTTGAATCTATGTATTCTTTATTAATTAAAAAAAAAAGTGAGATCACTGACAAGGTATCCCAGGTGGGGTGCGGAAGGACAAGGCCACATTGCTTATTATAGCCATGCTACAAAACAAAGCTATTTGAATGACAGCCTTCTGTTGCTTAGGCCATCCTCTGGAGTGGAGTGGCTGGGTGTCCGGAGCCTCCCCTCCTTACCCCCACCCCCACATTCTTTGGCATCTGGGTGAGGAGGATATGGAACTTGGTGAGGAGGGCAGGCCGTTATACAATGGATGCAGCAGGGGTTTGTGTTCTTGTTGCCTTTCCTGCTGCTCCACCAAATGCCTGATCATGTCCGTTTGCTCCCCCATTAGCCTCAGCATCTCCTCCAGCGTATCTGATCATGCTCACTGAATGCTTTCCTGGCCTCTGCCACCAAATGCCTCAATGCATTCAGCTGTGCCCTATCAGTGCGGGAGGACTGCATGAGCTCGGAAAACATGTCATCCCGAGTGCATTTTTTTCATCTTCTAATCTGTGTAACCTCAAGGATGGAGTTGATACGGGGAACATAGAAACATTTGCACCTGCAGGGGGGATAAAAAGGGAGAGTAAAATTTAAGGTGATACATTTCTGAGAACAAAAGGGAGATTCTTTCACAGTGAAACAAGCAATTCACAACAGACAGCACATGTCCTTTAGGTACAAGGTCGCATTTTGCCTTTTGTATTGAGCGCCTGCCAGTATGGTGACACATCACACACGGCTGGGCAACAGAATTCGGTTTCCAGGCAGCCATTGTAAGCCAAAGGGTATGGGGAGGTTGGCTTCTTCCACCTTCATAACATGTGGAAATGGGTTCAAACTGCAGCGCCCTCCTTTCCCATAGCAAGAATGCCAGTTGGTTTGCCATTTAAAAGGAGGGGCTGTGGTTTTGGGGTGGATGTGCAGCACACCCTTCCCCCTACCGTGTGGCTATTCTCCAGGATGATTCGTTTTAGTCAAGCGCAAACAGACCAGCATGCACGGGGTCCTTTTACTGTTCACTTACAAAAATTCTCGTATTTCAACCAGGTGACCATGAATATCACTCTCCTGAGGCTGACACAGAAAGATAAAGACCAAATGTTGTATGAATGTGACCAAAACCCAGGACCATTCGCTGCCATGCTTTGTGCTGCAGTGATTCTAGACTACTTGCTACTGGCTTGGCGTGGGAAAGTGTCCTACCGTGGAGGACGAAATAAGGCACCCCTTCCCAGAAACCTTCTGCAAAGGCTTTCAGAGTACCTCCAGGAGAGCTTCATGGAGATGTCCCTGGAGGATTCCCTCTCCATCCCCAGACACGTTAACAGACTTTTCCAGTAGGTATATTGGCCGTGAATGCATCCCAATTCTTCAGGGAAAATCAAACATTAAACACTATTGCTTTTAATCCCTGTAGTTTAGTTACAAATGTGCACTCACCAGAGGTGCCTTCTCCGCCTTCAGGATCTGGGAAACCGCCTTGGGAGGGTATTGGCTCCAGTGTGATGAAAAGGTCCTGGCTGCCGGGGAGAACGGATTCTCCGCTTGCCTGCTGCGCAGTCTCCTCCGCCTCTTCCTCATCCACAAAATCCTCCTCCGTGTTGCGTGAGACTTCCCCCTTGCAGGTGTCCACAGACAGTGATCGGGTACTGGTAGGGTCCCCCCCTAGAATGGTATGCAGCTGATCATAAAAGTGGCATGTATGGGGCTCTGTCCCGGAACAACCATTTGCCTCCTTTGTCTTGTAGTATGCTTGCGTGAGCTCATTAACTATCACACAGCACTGCTGTGTGTTCCAGGTGTAGATTTTGGCAAATATATTAACATTTCTTCTTTTTGATCAGAGTTCTGCGTGCACAGATTCTTCTCCCCATACAGCAATCAGATCCAGTGTCTCCCGTTCACTCCATGCTGGAGCTCGTTTGCAATTCTGGGACTGCGTGGCCACCTGTGCTGCTGAGCTCGCCATGCTGACCAAACAGGAAACAAAATTCAAAAGCTCCCAGGGCTTTTCCTGTGTACCTGGCTAGTGCATTGGAGTTGAAAGTGCTGTCCAGGGCAGTCACATTGGAGCAAACCGGGATAGCTCCCAGAGGCCAATACCGTCGAATTGCACAACTCTGCATCTGCACTATCCCAAATTCAACCCAAGAAGGTCAATTTTAGTGGTATTCCCCTCGTCGGGGAGGAGTACAGCAGTAGATTTTAAGAGTCCTTTTGGTCGATGGAATGGGGTTGGTTGTGTAGCCACTTTGCTTATAAAATCGACCTAACCTCATAGTGTAGACCAGCCCTAAGTGTCAGACTTTAGGACCTTGTGGGGAGATGCAGACCTATTCTGCAGACTCATCTTGGCAACCAGATCAGATAGGTTTCTCCAGCTCAGGGCCGTAAAAGGCTCTGAAGGAGAGCTAGGAAGTCTGGATGGAGAGCAGGGAAAAAACAGCTCTAGTATGAGCCAGCTCAGGAAGAAATTAGGTGCTAAGGTCTTAGGCTTTTACATATATATAAAGATTTATAGGATGCCAGATTTGGAGGCTTCTCCAGGTTGATGCCTTTTGTAAAAGCTCAAGATAGCACCATTGCTTCACCTTTCTTTCTTTCTTGGTTAAATGAACCACCTCTAAAAAACACAATTGAGCATTTCTAGTCTCAAGATCTCTTTTCAACCCCTTTAGTTTTGAAGCTTTTGTTTGGAAACTGTTGCTATATTTGATGTCAGTAATCTGTTGTTTAATGCCTTTAGTCCCATACCTGTTCCCATTGTGAGGGAGGACGGAAAGGGAGCTAACCTGGAGCCTGGGAGACTCAGGTTCAATACTTTGCTGCACCACGGGCATCCTATGTGTTCTTGGATAAGTCATTTAGGCCTAGATTTTAAAGGTATTTAAGTATGGCTTTGCTCAGCATTGCAAAGCCTGAGTGACTTAAATGTCTGAATCCCATTTTTTAATGCAGTTTAGCCACCAAAGTCCCACTGACTTTCAATGAGACTTTAGACTTCTAAGGGTATGTCTACACTACGAAATTAGGTCGAATTTATAGAAGTCGGTCTTTTAGAAATCGTTTTTATATAGTCGATTGTGTGTGTCCCCACACAAAATGCTCTAAGTGCATTAAGTGCATTAACTCAGCGGAGTGCTTCCACAGTACCAAGGCTAGAGTCGACTTCCGGAGTGTTGCATTGTGGGTAGCTATCCCACAGTTCCCGCAGTCTCTGCTGTCCATTGGAATTCTGGGTTGAGATCCCAATGCCTGATGGGGCAAAAAACATTGTCGCGGGTGGTTCTGGGTACATGTCATCAGGCCCTCCCTCCCTCCCTCTGTGAAAGCAATGGCAGACAATCGTTTCGCACCTTTTTTCCTGAGTTACCTGTGCAGACACCATACCACGGCATACCACCATACCATGGAGCCCGCTCAGCTCACTGTCACCGTATGTCTCCTGGGTGCTAGCAGACGTGATACTGTATTGCTACACAGCAGCAGCAACTCATTGCCTTGTGGCAGTAGACGGTGCAATAGGCCTGAAAACCATCCTCATCGTGTCCGAGGTGCTCCTGGCTGCCTCGATAAGGTCAGTCAGGAGCGCCTGGGCAGATATGGGTGCAGGGACTAAATTAGGAGTGACTCGACCAGGTCATTCTCTTTAGTCCTGCAGGCAGTCCTATTGTACCATCTTATGGTGAGCAGGCAGGAGATGAGGATGGCTAGCAGTCCTATTGCACCATCTTCTGCCGAGCAGCCAGGAGATGTGGATGACTTGCAGTCCTACTGCACCGTCTGCTGCCAGCCAAAGATGTAAAAGATAGATGGAGTGGATCAAAACAAGAAATAGACCAGATTTGTTTTGTATTCATTTGCTCCCTCCTGCCTCCCTCCGTGAAATCAACAGCCTACAATCGTTTTGGTGAGGTCTGTCACGGACACCTTGAAAACTTTAATGGAGACTCAGTCCTGCCTGAAATACCGGAGGGAGGGATATCTTAGTGGGTTGAGCATTGGCCTGCTAAACCCAGAGTTTTGAGTTCAATCCTTGAGAGGGCCATTCTGTGTGACAGTTGTTTTTGTTTCTCCTTGATGTAAAGCCACCCCCTTTGTTGATTTTAATTCCCTGTAAGCCAACTCTGTAAGCCGTGTCGTCAGTCGCCCCTCCCTCCATCAGAGAAATGGCAGACAATCATTCCACGCCTTTTTTCTATGCAGACGCCATACCACGGCAAGCATGGAGCCCGCTCAGATCACTTTGGCAATTAGGAGCACATTAAACACCACACACATTATCCAGCAGTATATGCAGCACCAGAACCTGGCAAAGCGAAACCAGGCGAGTAGGCGACATCAGCATAGTAATGAGAGTGATGAGGACATGGACACAGACTTCTCTCAAAGCACGGGCCCTGGCAATGTGGGCATCATGGTGCTAATGGGGCAGGTTCATGTGGTGGAATGCCGATTCTGGGCCCGGGAAACAAGCACAGACTGGTGGGACCACATAGTGTTGCAGGTCTGGGACGATTCCCAGTGGTTGCGAAACTTTCGCATGCGTAAGGACACTTTCATGGAACCGTGTGACTTGCTTTCCCCTGCCCTGAAGCTTATGAATACCAAGATGAGAGCAGCCCTAACAGTTGAGAAGCGAGTGGCAATAGCCCTGTGGAAGCTTGCAATGCCAGACAGCTACCGGTCAGTCGGGAATCAATTTGGAGTGGGCAAATCTACTGTGGGGGCTGCTGTGATGCAAGTAGCCAACGCAATCAAAGATTTGCTGATATCAAGGGTAGTGACCCTGGGAAATGTGCAGGTCATAGTGGATGGCTTTGCTGCAATGGGATTCCCTAACTGTGGTAGGGCCATAGACGGAACCCATATCCCTATCTTGGCACCGGAGCATCAAGCCGGCGAGTACATAAACCGCAAGGGGTACTTTTCAATAGTGCTGCAAGCACTGGTGGATCACAAGGGACATTTCACCAACATCAGTGTGGGATGGCCGGGAAAGGTACATGACGCTCGCATCTTCAGGAACTCTGGTCTGTTTCAAAAGCTGCAGGAAGGGACTTTATTCCCAGACCAGAAAATAACCGTTGGGGATGTTGAAATGCCTATAGTTATCCTTGGGGACCCAACCTACCCCTTAATGCGATGGCTCATGAAGCCGTACACAGGCAGCCTGGAAGTAGTCAGGAGCTGTTCAAGTACAGGCTGAGCAAGTGCAGAATGGTGGTAGAATGTGCATTTGGATGTTTAAAAGCGCGCTGGTGCAGTTTACTGACGCGGTTAGACCTCAGCGAAACCAATATTCCCACTGTTATTACTGCTTGCTGTGCGCTCCACAATATCTGTGAGAGTAAGGGGGAGATGTTTATGGCGGGGTGGGAGGTTGAGGCAAATTGCCTGGCTACTGGTTACGCGCAGCCAGACACCAGGGCGGTTAGAAGAGCACAGGAGGGCACGGTGCACATCAGAGTAGCTTTGAAAACCAGTTTCATGACTGGCCAGGCTACGGTGTGAAAGTTCTGTTTGTTTCTCCTTGATGAAACCCCCCACCCCTTGGTTCACTTAATCGTCCCACCACCCCATTCTCCAGCAACCCACCTCGCCCCAGTGACCCATCAGCTGGACGATGTTTTAAATGTAACAAGATGGGGCATGTAAAGGCCAACTGCCCCAAGAACCCCAACAGATTACAGTTCATTGCGCCGGGATCACACCAGAGGTCCGCAGGCCCAGGCACCTCCCAGATACCCTTGGAGCGGAGGGAAACTGTGAGTGTGGGCGGGAAGAAGGTCACCGCGTGGAGGGACACTGGAGCACAAGTGTCAGCTATCCATGCTTCCTTAGTGGACCCCAATTTAATCAACCCAGAGATCCAAGTGACAATTCAACCCTTCAAGTCCAACTCTTTCAATTTGCCTACAGCCAAGTTGCCTGTCCAGTACCAGGGCTGGTCAGGAACGTGGACTTTTGCAGTCTATGATGATTATCCCATCCCCATGCTGTTGGGGGAAGACTTGGCCAATCATGTGAAGGGGCCAAGAGGGAGGGAATGGTCACCTGTAGCCAGGCTAAACAAGCCGTGAGGCCTAGCTCTATTCTGGAAACTTCTATCAGGACCCAGTCAGAGGTGATGGACCCGGACCCCAGGCCAATGTCTGCAACAGCAGTAGTGGATCCAGTCCCAGAGACCCAGACGGAACCAATCCCAGAACCGGAACCAGCCGAACAACCAACACCAGACCCATTGCCAGCACTGAATCCAGTACTTGCAACCTCTACACCAGAGGGCCCCACCGAACCTGAACTGGCAGCAGCCCATAACCCTACACAAGAGGCTCAGCCAGAGCCTGAATCCCAACACAGTGCACCAGCGGAGAGCGGTTCACAGTCAACGGAAACAGCCCCCTCCCCTACATCGCTTCCAGAGGGACCAAGCATAGGTCCACAATCCAATGAGGAACTGATGTCTCCAGCATCAAGGGAACAGTTCCAGACCGAACAGGAAGCAGATGAAAGCCTCCAGAGAGCTTGGACGGCGGCACGGAGCAACCCACCGCCTCTCAGCTCTTCTAATCGATCCAGATTTGTTGTAGAAAGAGAACTTTTATACAAGGAAACTCTTTCTGGTGGACACCAGGAAGACTGGCATCCTCAGAGACAGTTGGTAGTTCCAACTAAATACCAGGCCAAGCTCTTGAGTTTAGCCCATGATCACCCTAGTGGCCATGCTGGGGTGAACAGGACCAAAGACCGTTTAGGGGGGTCATTCCACTGGGAGGGAATGGGCAAGGATGTTTCTACCTATGTCCGGTCTTGTGAGGTGTGCCAAAGAGTGGGAAAACCCCAAGACCAGGTCAAAGCCCCTCTCCAGCCACTCCCCATCATTGAAGTTCCATTTCAGCGAGTAGCTGTGGATATTCTGGGTCCTTTTCCGAAAAAGACACCCAGAGGAAAGCAGTACATACTGACTTTCATGGATTTTGCCACCCGATGGCCGGAAGCAGTAGCTCTAAGCAACACCAGGGCTAAAAGTGTGTGCCAGGCACTAGCAGACATTTTTGCCAGGGTAGGTTGGCCCTCCGACATCCTCACAGATGCAGGGACTAAATTTCCTGGCAGGAACTATGGAAAACCTTTGGGAAGCTCATGGGGTAAATCACTTGGTTGCCACTCCTTACCACCATCAAACAAATAGCATGGTGGAGAAGTTTAATGGAACTTTGGGGGCTATGATACGTAAATTCGTAAATGAGGACTCCAGTGATTGGGACCTAGTGTTGCAGCAGTTGCTCTTTGCCTACAGAGCTGTACCACATCCCAGTTTAGGGTTTTCCCCAATTGAACTTGTATATGGCCGTGAGGTTAAGGGGCCATTACAGTTGGTGAAGCAGCAATGGGAGGGATTTACACCTTCTCCAGGAACGAACATTCTGGACTTTGTAACCAACCTACAAAACACCCTCCGAACCTCTTTAGCCCTTGCTAAAGAAAACTTACAGAATGCTCAAAAAGAGCAAAAAGCCTGGTATGATAAACATGCCAGAGAGCGTTCCTTCAAAGTAGGGGACCAGGTCATGGTTTTAAAGGTGCTCCAGGCCCATAAAATGGAAGCATCGTGGGAAGGGCCATTCACAGTCCAGGAGCGCCTGGGAGCTGTTAATTATCTCATAGCATTCCCCACCTCCAACCAAAAGCCTAAGGTGTACCATATTAATTCTCTAAAGACCTTTTATTCCAGAGAATTAAAGGTTTGTCAGTTTACAGCCCAGGGAGGAGACGACGCTGAGTGGCCTGAAGGTGTCTACTACGAAGGGAAATGTGCTGGTGGTGTGGAAGAGGTGAACCTCTCCATGACCCTTGGGCATATGCAGTGACAGCAGATCAAGGAGCTGTGCACTAGCTACGCGCCAATGTTCTCAGCCACCCCAGGACTGACTGAACGGGCATACCACTCCATTGACACAGGTAATGCTCACCCAATTAGGGTCCAACCTTACCGGGTGTCTCCTCAAGCTAAAACTGCTATAGAACGGGAGATCCAGGATATGTTACAGATGGGTGTAATCCGCCCCTCTGGAAGTGCATGGGCATCTCCAGTGGTTCTAGTTCCCAAACCAGATGTGGAAATACGTTTTTGCGTGGACTACCGTAAGCTAAATGCTGTAACTCGCCCAGACAACTATCCAATGCCACACACAGATGAACTATTAGAGAAACTGGGACGGGCCCAGTTCATCTCTACCTTGGACTTAACCAAGGGGTGCTGACAGGTACCGCTAGATGAATCTGCCAAGGAAAGGTCAGCCTTCACCACACATCTCGGGCTGTATGAATTTAATGTACTCCCTTTCGGGCTGCGAAATGCACCCACCACCTTCCAAAGACTTGTAGATGGTCTCCTAGCAGGATTAGGAGAATATGCAGTCGCCTACCTTGACGATGTGGCCATATTTTTGGATTCCTGGGCAGACCACCTGGAACATCTACAAAAAGTCCTTAAGTGCATAAGGGAGGCAGGACTAACTGTTAAGGCTAAGAAGTGTCAAATAGGCCTAAACAGAGTGACTTACCTTGGACACCAGGTGGGTCAAGGAACTATCAGCCCCCTACAGGCCAAAGTGGATGCTATCCAAAAGTGGCCTGTCCCAAAGTCAAAGAAACAGGTTCAGTCCTTCTTAGGCTTGGCCGGTTATTACAGATGATTTGTACCGCAATACAGCCAAATCGCCGCCCCACTGACAGACCTAACCAAAAAGAAACAGCCAGATACTGTTCAGTGGACTGAAAAGTGTCAGAAGGCCTTTAACAAGCTTAAAGCGACACTCATGTCTGACCCTGTACTAAGGGCCCCAGACTTTGACAAACCGTTCCTAGTAACCACAGATGCGTCCGAGCGTGGGGTGGGAGCAGTTTTAATGCAGAAAGGACCTGATCAAGAATTCCACCCTGTAGTGTTTCTCAGCAAAAAACTGTCTGAGAGGGAAAGCAACTGGTCAGTCACTGAAAAAGAATGTTATGCCATTGTCTACGCTCTGGAAAAGCTACACCCATATGTTTGGGGACGGCATTTCCACGTGCAAACCGACCATGCTGCACTGAAGTGGCTTCACACCGTCAAGGAAACTAACAAAAAACTTCTTCGGTGGAGTTTAGCTCTCCAAGATTTTGATTTCGACATCCAACACATCTCAGGAGCTTCTAACAAAGTGGCTGATGCACTCTCCCGTGAAAGTTTCCCAGAATCAACTGGTTAAAATCTTTCTTGAGATGTAGAAAATATTGTTAGTCTTTATGTACTTGGTAGTATATTTAGAGATGCATGTGTCTTATTAACTCTGTTTTTCCTAGAGCTCCAGGAAGAAATCCCAGCCAGTGTTTCACCCTAGCTGAGATTTGGGGGGCGTGTCATAAATATAAAGGGAAGGGTAAACCCCTTTGAAATACCTCCTGGCCAGAGGAAAATTCCTCTCACCTGTAAAGGGTTAAGAAGCTAAAGGTAACCTCGCTGGCACCTGACCAAAATGACCAATGAGGAGACAAGATACTTTCAAAAGCTGGGAGGAGGGAGAGAAACAAAGGGTCTCTGTCTGTCTATATGCTGCTTTTGTGGGGGGTGGGGGGGTGGGGGAGAGGGGAGAACAGGAATGGAGTCTTAGAACTTTTAGTAAGTAATCTAGCTAGGTACGTGTTAGATTATGATTTCTTTAAATGGCTGAGAAAAGAATTGGGCTGAATAGAATAACTATTTCTGTCTGTGTATCTTTTTTGTAACTTAAGTTTTTGCCTAGAGGGATTCTCTATGTTTTGAATCTAATTACCCTGTAAGGTATCTATCATCCTGATTTTACAGAGGTGATTTCTTTACTTCTATTTACTTCTATTTCTATTAAAAGTCTTCTTGTAAGAAAACTGAATGCTTTTTCATTGTTCTCAGATCCAAGGGTTTGGGTCTGTGGTCACCTATGCAAATTGGTGAGGCTTTTTATCCAACATTTCCCAGGAAAGTGGTGGTGCAAGTGTTGGGAGGATTGTTCATTGTTCTTAAGATCCAAGGGTCTGGGTCTGTAGTCACCTAGGCAAATTGGTGAGGCTTTTTACCAAACCTTGTCCAGGAAGTGGGGTGCAAGGTTTTGGGAAGTATTTCGGAGGGAAAGACGTTTCCAAACAGCTCTTCCCCAGTAACCAGTATTTGTCAGCGGCTAATCCAAGGACAAAGGGTGGAATATTTTGTACCTTGGGGAAGTTTTGACCTAAGCTGGTAAAGATAAGCTTAGGAGGTTTTTCATGCAGGTCCCCACATCTGTACCCTAGCGTTCAGAGTGGGGAAGGAACCTTGACAAGTGGGTACACTCTTTCATGGTAAACCTTGCTGTTAACATTACATACATAGCACATGGGCTTTTGTTCTAAGGTCGCATTTTGCCTCCCCCCACCATGTGGCTAGCCCCTCCCCACTCCCCGTGGCTAACAGCGGGGAATATTTCTGTTCAGCCACAGGCAAACAGCCCAGCAGGAATGGGCACCTCTGAATGTCCCCTTAAGAAAAGCACCCTATTTCAACCAAGTGACCATGAATATCACTCTCCTGAGGATAACACAGAGAGATAAAGAACGGATGTTGTTTGAATGCCAGCAAACATACACTGCAATGCTTTGTTCTACAATGATTCCTGAGTACGTGCTACTGGCCTGGAGTGGTAAAGTGTCCTACCATGGTGGACGGAATAAGGCTGCCCTCCCCAGAAACCTTTTGCAAAGGCTTTGGGAGTACATCCAGGAGAGCCGCAAATGCCAGGGCAAATTAATCATTAAACATGCTTGCTTTTAAAACATGTATCCTATTTTAAATGGTACACTCACCAGAGGTCTCTTCTCTGCCTGGTGGGTTTGGGAGGCAGCCTTGGGTGGGTTTGGAGGGTACTGGCTCCAGGTCCAGGGTGAGAAACAGTTCCTGGCTGTCAGGAAAACCGGTTTCTCCGCTTGCTTGCTGTGAGCTATCTACAACTTCATCATCATCATCTTCCTTGTCCCCAAAACCTGCATCCGTGTTGCCTCCATCTCCATTGAAGGAATCAAACAACATGGCTGGGGTAGTGGTTGCTGAACCCCCTAAAATGTCATGCAGCTCATCATAGAAGTAGTGTGTTTTGGTCTCGGACCCGGAGCGGCCGTTTGCCTCTCTGGTTTTCTGCCTCAGCTCCTTAAGTTTCAGGTGGCACTGCTTCGGGTCCCTGTTATGGCCTCTGTCCTTCATGCCCTGGGAGATTTTGGCAAATGTTTTGGCATTTCGAAAACTGGAACAGTGTTCTGATAGCACAGAACCCTATGCAACAATCAGATCCTGTACCTCCTGTTCAGTCCATGCTGGAGCTCTTTTGCGATTCTGGGACTTCATCATGGTCACCTCTGCTGATGAGCTCTGCATGGTCACCTGCAGCTTGCCACGCTGGCCAAACAGGAAATTGAAATTCAAAAGTTCGCGGGTCTTTTCCTGTCTACCTGGCCAGTGCATCTGAGTTGAGAGTACTGTCCAGAGCGGTCACAATGGAGCACTCTGGAATAGCTCCCGGAGGCCGATACCATCTAATTGCATCCACAGTACCCCAAATTCGACCCGGCAAGGCTGATTTCAGCACTAATCCCCTTGTCGGGGGTGGAGTAAGGAAATCGATTTTAAGAGCCCTTTAAGTCGAAAAAAAGCTTTGTCGTGTGGACGGGTGCAGGGTTAAATCGATTTAACGCTGCTAAATTCAACCTCAACTCCTAGTGTAGACCAGGGCTAAGGGATGTCTACACAGCAAAGAAAAACCCGCGGCTGGCCCGTGCCAGCCAACTGGGACTCAGGCTGCAGGGCTGTTTCATTGGTGAGTAGATTTGGGGCTCAGGCTGGAGCCTGGGCTCTGTGGGGTGGGAGGTTCCAAGAGCTTGGGCTCCAACCCAAGCCCAGAAATCTACAGAGCAATGAAACAGCCGCACAGCCTGAGCTTGAGTCAGCTGGCTTGGGCCAGCCGTGGGTTTTTCTTTGCTGTTTAGACAGACCCCAAGTCATTTTTGAAAACGGAACTTTTAGTCCTTTTGTATCTCAGTTTCCCATTTTAGAGATGGGGATAAGAACACTTCCCTACCTCACAGAGGTGTTGAGGATAAATGTATTGAAGATTGTGAGGTGCTCAGATACTACAGTGACGGGGGGCCATGCAAGTACCTTAGTCTGTTTTGTCTCTGACTTCTTTGGGAGGAGGATTGGGCCCCTGTTAAGCTGTTTCCCTATTTCAGATCTAGTTTAACTTAGACAAATTTTTCTGGCTACTTGTAAAGTTATACTTCACCATCATGTATTAAAGCAAGGAATGTTCCTATAATTTTGTGAGTGTGGATTGTTTACTCCAAATTTACTGGCTCACTTAGTCATTTGCAGTAGTGGTGCTGTCATTGGTTCTGGGATATGAGAGAGACAAGATAGGTGAGGTAATATCTTTTTTATTGGAGCAACTTCTATTGATGAGAAGACCAAGCTTTTGAACTCCACAGAGCTCTTCTTCAAGTCTGTAAAAGGTAATCAGTGTCACAGTAAATCCAGGGTGGAACAGATTGTTCAGCATAAGGAGTTAACACATGTTGCAAGAAACCATTCAAAATCTCTTGCAAGTGCATTTGGTATCTGCAGAGCAACATTCTATAGATGCAGTTGTAAGTCTAATAGCCCTTACAAGGCTTCCTCTGTGATATTATGGATATCCTCCAATTCACTTTTGAATCCATATTTGGGGCACTGCATTATGATGTGTTTTGATGGTTTGGATGTTCTCACCACAGTCGCATGAAGTGGAGTTTTTTGATTTTCCACTTGGGCATCATCAAGTAGCTGCATCTTCCATGGCTTGTTCTGATGTGGTTCAGAGTGGTCCGAAGTCTGCATGGCAGGTGGAAACCGAGAGGGCAGCTTGTTGAGTTAGTAATAATGTGCTTGTTTGGAATGGTAGACGAGATCCAGACACTTTGCCATTCCCTGACCAGATCCACAGACATGAGGTGGTCACGTGGTCCATAGTGATTTTTGCAATTTCAGGCATTGTTGGGGTATATTATTCATAACCTGCCGGATGGGAAGTTCTGGGTAGTCTTCGGCATGTGTAAGTTCTCGTGCTATGTCTCAATGGATAGCTGGAGGTTTGACGTTTGCAGATGCAGAAAGCCACAGTAGAGTTGTTGATTTTAAAGTTCTCATAATGATTTGCATAGTCTGATTCAGCTGCCTATCCAGAAATGGGGCATGGCAGCTTCTAGTCCACATGGTGCACAGTACTCTGCAACTGAGTACACCAGGACCAACGCCAGTGTTTGTAGCACTGGGACACCTGGATCCCCAGTTTGTTCACGCTAACTTTTGAATAATGTTAACACGAGTCTTTGTTTTAGTTGCTACTTTCTTTACCATTTAACTTTACTGTACCATTCATAATGAAACGGGTAATTAACATCTCTGCAGTCATAGGATAAAGGAGAGTTCGTGTAATGACAGTGTTGTAATGAGATATAAAACCTGTGTGTCTCACTGAATCTATGATTTTTGGTGTTTAGCAGAGTTATGAATTTAAGCTCCCAGGCTTGTCTTGAAGGCATTGTGCAGGTTTCTTTTGAGGATGAGGACTGATAGGGAGGATATGGAGTGATTGTTTTGTGGAACATGTTTGACCATGGGTATTAGGGGTTGTCTTTTATCATTTTTCTGTGAGAGTTCATTTGAGAGCATAGTGATTGTCTCATTTCATGCATGTAGTTGTTACTGGGTCATTTGAAGCACTGGGTAAGGTACACCACATATTGTGATAGGCATGTGTAGGACCCATGGATCTTGAAAAGTGTGTTGTTTGGGGTTTTGGTCATTGTGGCAGTGGAGATATGGCTACAGGTTTTGCATCTGTTGTTCTGGCAGGGTCTGGTGCTGCTTTGATTTGCTACATCTTGGCCTGGGAGGAGCTTGCGTCTGATGACAAGGTTGTGGGGTGTTTATTTGAAGGCCAGAAAAGGGGTTTCAGGAAATATTTCTTTCAGGATGTAGTCCCCATCAAGCATGGATAGTAATTGTTTGATGATACCCCATATGGGTTCCAGTATAGGGTGGTATGTGACAACAAGGGTGTTCAGTCAGCATTTTGTTTTTTTAACATATATTGCAGCAGGTTCTCTCAGGGAATTAGGGTGGCCCGTTTCATGATGCGATCTGCTTCTCTGGTGAAGTGTCTTATAAAGTGTGTTAAGGTGTGTACCTCAGACTTTCTCCTTCGAGCATATTCTGTGGTATCCGAGTGCCTGGCTCTAAATAACAGATTTCTTGGTGTATCTGGGGTGGTTGCTGGATCTGTGAAAGTAGCTGTGGTGATCTGTGGGTTTCTTGTATATAATTGTCTGTAGGGTTCCATTGCTGATGCTGGCATGGGAGTGTTCTGGAAAGAGTTTGGTGGGTGGGTGGGTGTATGGTAATGGTGGTGGTTGAAATTGTGGTGGAAATCCAAGGGTGTTTAAGTCATCTGATCAAGGGACGAAAATATCATTTCAGGTCTATCATCAGTTTTGTGTTGCATTTTTCCAGAAATTCTTCCTCAAGGTGGCCCAGCAAGAGGTTGGCATATTGGGGAGACACCTTAGTACCCACGGCTGTTCCCATAGTTTGGACAAAGTGGTTGATTGTTATAAACTGCTGCTGTAAGTATTATATGTAATCAGGAGAGTTGGTAAACCAATAGTCTGACGCAGATTTCCTGTGTGACATTTGGCAAGTCACTTAAGCTCTCTGTGCCTCTTTCTCTTGGGTATAAAATGGAGAGAGCTCTCCCATCGGCATAAAAAAACCACCTCCGCCAGCAGCATAAGCTATGTTGGTGGGAGAAGCTCTCCCACCAACATAGCGCTGTGGACACTAGCACTTTTGCCGGCCTAACATATGTCACTCTGAGGGATGGAATATTCACACCATGAGCGACATAAATGGTAGTGTAGACATAGCTTAAGGCACCTAAATTTTGGGGTTTCTGAGCTTAAGCACCTTCGTGGACCTGGCTCTTTGTTCTGTACAAGGAAAGGTTTTGTTACTTCAAATAAGGAAAATAGTTCAAATCGTTGTGTGGCAAACTTTCAAAAGTGGTCTCTGTTGTTGGGTGCCAACTTTAGACAGCTAGAGACTGATTCTGAGAAGTGCTGAGTATGTGTAGCTCTGATTGACTTCAGCTGTACTTGTGAGTGTTTAACACCACCTCTGAAAATGAGGATGAAGGCTGTCTCAAGGTAGGGTCTCAAGTTACCCAGAGTTAGAGGCCACTTTTTAAAATTGGTCCTGTATATCATTTGAAGATTTGAGTCATAGGATTGGGCCTACCATAATCAGAAATGGATCAGCATCCTATCCAAGGAGTGGCATTTGAATTACTTGACTGTCCTTTCCAAGGGAAGAAAGTGGCACACCAAAAAAGTTCCCACAATGTTTTATAGTTTCACTCTTCTTATTTGGTACCAAAGATGGTCATGAAGTAGTTTTGACCGTTCGGACTCACATGGCTAGTTTTGGCTGCATTACCTTTACCAAAATACTGTAGTATTACACAGTACCAACCCTAACCCTTCAGTAACACTGTAGGCAGAGGCCCTGTCTACACGGGAACTGGGTTAACATTTCTAGCAAACCATGCTTGAATACACTTAAATGCAGGCTCCGCGCTGGGCTTTAACTTGACCTTTTTAGCACATTAAAGGCAGCAGCCCAGAGCATCAAAGATATTTAGGTTCTTAAGTCCTATTGAAATCAACAGAAGTTTGGGGCCTGAATACTTTTGAGGAACTGGGCCTGCATGTCTTGTCTACACTAGACTTTTGAACATGTTTTAACACCTTAGGGCTTGTCTGTGCTAGAAAGGGTATAGCTATACCTACCACTCCTCCTAGTGTGGACCGAGCTTATACTGGCAAGAGTTGTTTCGCTGGTATAATTTATACCAGCTCCCCAACCAAAATAAACTATAGAGGCAAAAAGACTTTTTTTTCCTAGTATAACTGTGTCTACACGAGGGCTTTTGCCAGCATGATTGTCAGTTAGGCTTGTGATTTTTCCCATACACACCCCTAACCAACACAGCTATGCCAGCAGAACTTTTAAGTGTAGACCAGGCCTCAGTCTCGATAAAACCATCTGGTCTACTCACAGTGTTTGTGCTAGTTTAACTGTTGAGGTAGTGGGTGCAATTTTTTACCCAAATAGGACTATACCAAGTATATAAAGCCTACGATGTCTTGAATTGGTATAGCCTATTCCCCTTCCCTTATGGAAATAAGCTATAGTGGTAAAAGTACTCTTATACTGGTATACCTGTCCACTTGAGGGGTTTGTACCACTAAATACTGGTATAGTTAAAGTGGTACAACTTGTGTGTAGACAAGACCTAAGGGTGTTTATCAATAGGAACAGTACAATCCACTAGGGCCTGGTTTACACTTAAAACTTAAAAAGAAAAGGAGTACTTGTGGCACCTTAGAGACTAACCAATTTATTTGAGCATGAGCTTTCGTGAGCTACAGCTCACTTCATCAGATACATACCGTGGAAACTGCATCTGATGAAGTGAGCTGTAGCTCACGAAAGCTCATGCTCAAATAAATTGGTTAGTCTCTAAGGTGCCACAAGTACTCCTTTTCTTTTTGCGAATACAGACTAACACGGCTGTTACTCTGAAACTTAAAACTTAGGTCAACATAGCTACAGTGCTCAGGGTTATGAAAAATCCACACCCCTAAGTGCCATCGCTACACTGACCTAACCCCCAGTGTAGACACAGTGAGGTTGATGGAAGGCTGCATCTCTTAAACCCTTAAACTCAGGGTTTGAGTAATACATATTGCTTAGCACAGGCCCTCTGTGCAAAGGTGAATTTCACCCTGAAATGGCTCTAGTAATATCACTGATAATGCATACAGATCCGGGATTCTATATGAGTATTTTTTATTTAAATATAGGGACGATTTTCATACAGTGGGCTACATGCAAAGAGGAAGCTACCTTTTTCCCCTCACAACTGCAGCATGTAAACAGCAATCCTGTTGGCTTTCTGTGCTCTACTGTTTGCATCTGCATTTGCAAACAGCGTTGCTGTTCTCATCTACATCTACATTTTAACAAATATTTCTAATCACAATGACCAAACTAGGATAGTTATAGAAAAATATCCCTTCATAAACATTACATAATGCTAGAGGAGAATCTTCTTAATTGGCACTCTGATGGAAAGTGAAATATTCGAATTAAGAGACGAGCCTGATAATCAGGGGTTTGTGGGAATACATTGTCTTGGGAGAGATCACTTTTTTTATTTCCTGAGTCACTTTTAAAAAAAGCTTTGTAGAAAACATTTAAGAACTATACTAAAGTACAATCAACTCATTTAGTAGTCCATAATAGAGCACTGACACAGCCTGAAGTGAACAAGGGACCCACTGTAGGAAATGAATCCCAGCAGATGCTAATTCACACCTGTAAAGTGCTGTGAATAGAGTAGTGATTGTAGAATTCTCCCTTCCTTCTCCCTCTGATTGACCATTAAGGGGTTGAACAAATTTGTAGTGATAGCAGCTTAATGACCTATTGAGGAAAACTTTAAGTGGGAATTGACGCAGGAATGGAGAATGAACAAGGGAAATATGATGCTTCAATTCCTGAAGCAGCAATCAAGAAGCAGTGTGGCTGCAGGGGCCAGGGAAAGTGCTAGTGGCTTTGATTTTTGGCCCTAGCTACGCTATTAATACATCTGTGTTATACAGCCCAGTTTTGCTTCTACAGCGTAATAGATGTAACCATACTTAAGGAATCTCACTAAGGCTGTAACATAGGAACTGTGTTTGTTCCAATTGTACTAACTCTCTCCTAGCTGTGTGTCCAGCCTATACATGCACACTGGGGGTGTGTAAAGGCCCTTCACTGGGCCTCAATCCTCAGAAAGCCTCAGGGGTGCTTAAATCAAAGAGAGGCTCAAGGCATCATTTTGATCTGAATACGAAATCTCCCAAAGCTCTGGGTGTCCAGATGCAGGAGCAGAGTTGGGCAAACATTTTCAGACAAAACCTCTTTTTGCTGAAAAATGCAGATTTGAGTTGACAAACACATTTTGTGAGTTCATGTTCAATTTGCCAAATTGCTTCTGTCAAAACACCCCTAGAATGTCAAAAAAGAATTAAAATGTTTTGTTTCACAATTTTCAAAAACAAAATATTTTGATTATTTGATTCAAAATTAGTTTGTTTCAAATTTTACTTCAATTTTATTTTAAACAGTTAAAAAATCAAAACCAAAATATTTTATTTGCTCCTCAATGAAATTTGTGACTTTTCAGTTTGCTGAAAAAATTTAAACATTTTCATTTTGAGTTGACCCAAAACAAATTCTCCAGCTCCTCCAGTTCAGCCAGCAACCCGAAAAATCAGTTATTCTCTCAGCTCTATTACAGGGGTTCTTATCTCCAGTTTTTAGATTGACTAATGAACACCCACTCTGTCAGATGTTATAGCTTATGCTTGTACATCAACCTAGACAATTCCACTATTTAATTTAAAAAAATCCCAAATAACTAGCTAGCAATTTTCGTATAACACATACTCCAATTAGCAAACCATCTCTTTGATCTAAATGTAGTTAAAGTATAAAGTGGGTGAGTGTACAACTTGTTGAAAAAACATTACTCAGAGTAGTTATCAGTGGGTCACTGTCAGATTATGGGGCTGTATCTAGTGGGATCTCACAAGGGTCTGTCCTGGGTTCAGTACTATTCAATATTTTCATTAATGACTTGGATAATCGATTGGAGAATATGCTTATAAAACATACAGATAATACCAAGCTGGGGTGGGTTGCGAGCACTTTTGAATTCTAATCCCATTTCCAAAGGATCGTGACAAATTGGAGAATTGGTCTGAAATCTACAAGATTAAATTCAATAAAGGCAAGTGCCTGGTCCTGCATTTAGGAACAAAAAAATCAAATGCACAGCTACAAAATGGGGAATAACTGGCAAGGTTGTAGTACTACAGAAAAGAATCTGAGCATTATGGTGGATCTGGGGGTTATAAATTGAATCTGAGTCAACAATGTGGTGCAGTTGCAAAAAGAGTTGATATTCTGGGGTATATTAACATGAGTGTCATATATTAAGGGCTGTTATAAAGAAGACAGTGATCAGTTGTTCTCCAAGTCCACTGAAGGGAGGACAAGAAGTAATGGGTTTAATCTGCAGCAGGGGAGATTTAGGTTAGATATTAGGAAAAACTTTCTAACTATAAGAGTTTCTAAGATCTGGAATAGGTTACTAAGTGAGGTTGTGGAATCCCCATCACTGGACGTTTTTAAGAATAGGTTAGACAAACACCTGTCATGGATGGTCTAAGAATACTTAGTCCTACCTCAGTGTGGGGAAGGAGGGCTGGGGCAGGACTAGATAACCTCTCATGAACCTTTCCAGCTCCTCATTTCTATGATTCTACACCTTCAGGAACAAGGACAGGGTAAGTAAATGCAAAAATACTGCTAAACAAATAGGAACTGTCTCTTTACATTGTGGCAGTTAACAGGTATTGATTCATTCCTTTAGGCTTGTAGACAATATAAAGCTTACTATTTATAAATGGACTGTGCCATGCAGCCACTGATTATCATTAGACTAATTGAAATAGGACTAAATAAAGCTTCTACTCTGTGTCTGCCTATGTGCTGTTTATCAATAAAGAACTAGCGTTCAGTAATTTCTTTAGTACTATATGCTTCTTTATCACGAAGTCTGCCTTATTTATTGGTCTCTCTCTAGTGACTAAACCAAACTGCATCAACAATGCATGAATTTACTTTCCTGTTTTTCTTAAATTTGTTAAAAGAGCAAACTCTTTTCCATTAATTGCAGCATATTCCTTCAGCTTTGGAATTTCAAAATGGAAAGGTTGCTTAGGGGACGGCATAGGGATATGTATAAATCTGAAAACACATTGAACTCAGAGAGTGAAATAAATAAATGCTCTCTCTGCAAGAGAGCAGTTAGTTTCCAGTAGGAGAACCTGAATCTCACACAAGCTGCATCAGTGTTCGCTCTGTACCACAGATCCTAACATATGCAAAGTAACAAAAACATACCAGCAAACTGCAATGTCTCTAGTACTTCTAATTGCCATCTTCTCCTGTTGCCCTCTCTAGTGTTCTCAAATATGTATAACACCTACTTCTGCTCAGTAGCAGAGATGGTCAAGAATTCTTTGATTAAACATTTTTCTGTCAGGAAATGCCAGTTTGTGACAACTGAAACTTTTTGCGTCAAAGGGTCTGTTTCAACGAAACTTTCATCCGGAAAGATTTCTCAGGTCCAGGATAGAAGTTCTACTCAAATCCAGAGCGAGCGGGTGAAAGCACCTGCCAGCAGTTAAGGCGCACAACTGGGATGTGGAAGACCCAGGTTCAGGTCCCTGCTCCAAACTAGGTAGAGCAGAGACTTGGATCTCTGTCTCCCACATCCCAGATGAGTGCCCTAACCACTGGGCTATTTGTTCTTCTGCGGTCTCTCTCTCATATTTTTCATTAAAAAAAATCTCTTTCATTCCAGTGTGAAAAAGGAAAAAATTCAAAAATTTTCCAGGGACAGGAAAACAGTTTTCCACCCAGCTCTACTCATCATTTGGCATTAGGAATGATAGCTGCTGATCCACCTCCCTGGTACCATCAGCTCCCCACCCCCGCTGCACACATAGGCATAGCAAAGCCTCATGTGTGAGGTCCATGCTGGAGGGAGCAGTGGCCAAGCCAAGGCCCTGTGGAATTTAGCTTGTTTTGTCAGCAGCCCCCCTAGAGTCTCAGGGATCTGCACAGTCTGGTGGGAGTCCCTAGTAGTTCAGCTCCAAAGTAGAAGCACTGACAGGGCACCTTGGGGGTGCTCCTGGTAGCCAGAACCAGTGCGGGGCACAGGGCCTTGGTGCAGCAGGCCCTGAACCCTTTTCCATGGGAGAGAATTGGGCAGGACAACAGGAGGGAAATATTGCAGAGGTTTCTTTCCAAAAAGCTCTGTCCTGTGGTTTTTTTATGTGGTGGGGGGAGATCTGGCCCCTTGTCTTATTAGAACAGCTGGTACACCGTGGCATTCCTACTCCTCTCTTCTGTAAGTTATCATTACTTCTGGAGCACCACCGGCGTTCCTGGCATCCTCTAAGCCAGGGGTTCTCAAACTTCATTGTACCGCAACTCCCTTCTGACAACAAAAATTACTACATGACCCCAGGAGGGGGGACCAAAGCCAAAGCCCAAGGGCTTCGTCCCCAGGTGGGAAGCCTGTAACTTGAGCCCCACCACCCAGGGCTGAAGCCATCAGGCTTTGACTTCAGTTCTGGGCCGGGGGGCTTTGAGCCTGGGTGGTGCAGCTCAGTCTTCAGCTTCAGCTTCATCCCCAGCAAGTCTAATGCCAGCCCTGGTGACCCCATTAAAATGGGGTCCTGACCCAGAGTTTGAGAACAGCTGCCCTAATCGGTGAGGGGTGGCAAATACAAAGCAGGTCCCTGCCCCAGGAGCTGACGTACTAAAGACACCAATAATATCTCTCCCTCACTTTTATTTTTTAAATGAACCACTTTGTGCCTCAGAGTAAAAGAACGTACATTGCATGGAGCCATCCAACCAGTCACGCATACCCAAACCTGTCAAGTCTCAGGTTCATTTCGTGACTTGTTTCATTGTACTGTTAGAAAATGTGGCTATACCTTCTACTTCTCCTGCTGTGTTAGTCCCATCCTCACCCCTATATTCCTCTGCATCTTTTGCTGCTGAAACTTCCACATAGGGAAAGCCAACATAGGGAAAAAAACAGGTTAAAGAATATTTAGATAAGTTAGATGTATTCAAGTTGGCAGGGCCTGATGAAATTCATTCTAGGCTACTTAAGGAACTAGCTGAAGCAGTCTCATAATTGTTAGCAATTATCTTTGAGGACTCATGGAAGATGGGTAAGATCCCAGAGGACTGGAGAAGGGAAAACATAGTACCTGTCTTTAAAAAGGGGAACAAAGAGGACCTGGGGAATTATAGATTAATCAGCCTAACTTCAATACTGGGAAAGATACTGGAACAAATTTTGAGAGATCAGTTTGTAAGCACCTAGAGAATAATAGGGTTATAAGGAATAGCTGGCATGTCTCAAGAACAAATCCATGCCAAACCAACCTAATTTCCATCTTTGATAAGGTTACTGGCCTCGTGGATGGAGGAGGGGAGCTGTACAAGTGAAATATCTTGATTTTAGGAAGGCTTCGGGGACAGACCCAGATGACATTCTCATAAGCAAACTAGGAAAATGTGGCCTAGATGAAATTACTATACGGTGAATGCAAGACTGGTTGAAAGACTACTCAAAGAATAGTTATCGATGGTTCACTGTCAAACAGAGGATGTATCTAGTGGGGTTTCACAGGGGTCTGTCCTAGGCCCAGTACTATGCAATATTTTCATTTATGACTTGGATAATGGAATGGAGAGTATTTATATAAAGCTGGGAGGGGCTGCAAGTACTTTGGGGGAAAAGATTCATATTCAAAAAGACCTTTATAAACTGGAAGATTGGGCTAAATTCAACAAGATGAAATTCGGTAAAGACAAGTGCAAAGTACCACACTTAGGAAAGAAAAACAATCATATACTCAAATACAAAATGAAGAATAACTGGCTAGGCAGTAATACTACTGAAAAGGATCTGGGATTATAGAGGACCACAGATTGAATATGAGTCAACAACGCGGTGCAGTTGCAAAAGAGACTAATATCATTTGGGGAATATTAATAGTGTCTTATGTATGACATGGCAGGTAATTGTTCTGCTCTACTCAATACTGGTGAGGCCTCAGCTGGAGTAATATCCAATTCTGGGTGTCACTCTTTAAGAAAGATATAGACACACTGAGGAGAGTCCACAGGAGAGCAACAAAAGTGGTACGTTTTAGAAAACCTGACCTATTAAGAAAGGTTAAAAAACTGGGCATGTTTAATCTTGAGAAAAGAAGACTGAAAGGTGGACCTGATATCCGTCTTCAAATATGTTAAGGGCTGTTTTAAAGAGGACAGTGATCAATTGTTCTTCATGTCCACTGAAAGTAGGACAAGAAGTAATGGGTTTAATCTGCAGCAAGGGAGATTTAGGTTAGATATTAGGAAAAACTTTCTCACTGTTAAGGTCTGGAATAGGCTTTCAAGGGAGGTTGTGGAATCCCTCTCTCCGGAGGTTTTTAAGAACATGTTGGACAAATGCCTGTCAGGGATGGTCTAGGTATACTTGCTCCTGCCTCAGTGCAAGGGACTGGACAAGGTAACATCTGCCGGCTGGAGCTGAGCCCTTGCCAGCTTTGGGACACAGGGGGAGTGAGGGCAGGGTTTCGGGGGCGGAGTGTGGGCCAGGCCCTGGCCTGGGATAGGGGATGCATAGCCTCCCCTGGCTTTCGATACCCTCTGCCCATGTTAATAACATAGTAAAAGTGCCCTGATTGGTTAATAACTTAGATTTGTTATTAAATCGCATGTTTTAATATGCCTGCAAAGAGCCACAGGACACACATTAAAGAGCCACATGCATCTCAGGAGTCTCAGTCTGAGTATCGCTGATCTAGTCCAATAGCCTGCCTCTGACATTAGTCAGCATCAGATGAAAGTGCAAGACACCCTGCAATAGGCAGATGTGGGATAACTTACCTCCAGGGAATTTTCCTCCTAGCCCCCAATAATTAGTGCTTATGCCCTAAGGCAGGAGAATTTATATCCTTTTCAAAACTCTTCTTCTTCTTCTTCTTGTTTTTAAACATATTACTGTTCTATCTGGGTATTCTTGTTATCCATAGAAATGTTTGATCCTTTTCTAAAGTCTGCTAAGCTCTTGGTTTTAATGGCACATCTATTTGCATGGGTCAAGGTGGGCTTTTCAGGGGGCATCAGATTCTGGTTAGAGCTGAAGTTTTATGTTGTGCTGGCAGTTTAATTTAATGTAATTTATGGCAGGGGCACTTAGATGTCCACTTACACACACACACTTTTTTTTAGGAATGGTGTCCCTAGCCTCTGTTTGCCAGAAGCTGGGATTGGGTGACAGGGCATGAATCACTTGATTATAACCTGTCTGTTCATTCCCTTTGGGGCACCTGCCACTGTCCACTGTCAGAGGACAGGATACTGGGCTTGATGGCCCTTTAGTCTGACCCAGTGTGGCCGTTCTTATGTTCTTAAACCTAAATAAATCAATTTCCAGTGGCAATTAGTGTCACAGACTCCTTGTGTGTTGTGTGAAAGTGAATTTCTTTTAATCAGTTTTGAACTTGCCAGTTTCACTGAGTGTCCCCTTGTTATCAGTTGATGTGACAGGATGAATAGAAGATCTGTCTACCTTCTCCAAAATGCGAGTAGCCATCTGGGTCCTCCTCCATACTGGGCTCCAAGAGTTGCTACCACTTCTGCAGCTGGACCATAATTTTATGAGCAAAAAGGCTAATGTAGATATCCTCTAAGATCAGAGCCAGGACATGGAGCCATGAACTCCTGCTTCACAACACACTCATTCCATACCTCTCTGATACCTCAGTGAGATAGACAAGCTCCAAAGGCTCACTGAGGGAAAACTGCTCACGCCAGAAGCACCTGCTTCAGTTTCTATACCAGAACAAGCCCATATTGTCCATGTAAATAATGGAGGTATATTTACAAGCCACTGGCAGTTGCACAGGATACCAGCTGTTTCTCCCAGGGAGTTTGACAGGATCCCTGGTGAATTCTAATTCTGATCAAGGTCCTAAATCTAGCATCATGAATCCCAGGGACAGGAATACCTGAATGTGATTGGGCAGAAATTCCTTTCTCTCAGCTTCTTTGGACTGAGGGAAAGCAGCTGAACCATAATGGTGGCTCAGCAACCAAAGCCAGGTGGTTTCTTTAACCTTAAAATAAAACCAATGATGGGAATGCATAAGAGGCCTAGCGGGGTCAGAGAGGGAGTTGGTATGTCATGTTACAAACAGTAACTGCTAATGAGAAGCAAAGACTGAGTGCTAGAAAAATTAGACTTTGCTATGGACCATGGGTTTGTTTGTTAACTGCATGAGAGCAAACAGAGCTGGGGATTGTGGACTATATTTTAATTTTAAAAATGCTGCATCATGAAAAACTAAAAATAAAACCAGGAACATGAAAGGCTTTTTTAGCCTGGAACTTCTGCCAAATGACTCTGGCCAGCTGGGCTGACCCCTGCCTTTCCTCCCAGACCTGCTAGTGTTAAGACAAACATTGGAACACCAGATAGTCAGAGGGGGAGGAAAACATAAGGAACAAAATAGCTGTCTTTTGCAGTTTCTGTTTTCTGAAGCATAAAGATATATTAACTAGAATGTCCTAAGTCTATACTCCCTCCCAAAGAGAGAAGCAATAAAGAAATACTAACAAGCGTGTCGTATCTCCACTGAACATAGATTTGCACTTTCCCAGTTTTCCCCATCTTGAACACTCATTGCGTTCTAAGTAGCTTCATATTTTCTGAAATTTCTATGCACAGTCAGCAACTATGACTTGTGTAGCAATTAACTTCCCTTTACAGCTCATCATTCATGGTGGTGAAGATTTGAATTCTCATACTGTTTCATGTGGTATAAATGCAGATAAAAGAGTTTGGAATGATAAGCTTCCACTAATGGAAAGTGCTAATACTGGCCCCACATAGAGGTAGGAGGCAACAGTAATTAATTGTCCCCTCAGGCTTGCCCTACCTTGCACCCCATTTGCCATGGGCCCTTGCAGCAGCTGGATCGTAGGAACTCCTTGGCCATACCTTCTCCCTCCTCAGCATACCCTGAACATGCCTCTTGCACCAGGGGCTCCTGTGAAGGGAGGGAAATTTATAGCATGCAGCTCTCACTCTGTACCTGATGGAAACAGTTCTCTGTCGGGAACTGTAGAAGGAGCACTGTTGCTGCCCAACCACCCTCTTGAGTGTGGTGCAGCTGTGGCTTGCCTCAGTTTCCCCTTCAGCAAGGTAACAGTGAGATCACTTATACAGCCGAGTCAGGGAGAAGCAAGACATTCGACAGCAGTATATCTCCCTTTAGTAAAGCCTTCTGAAAAGAGAACTTATGCGGTGGTTTAAAGGCTCTTATCTTAGAGCCCAGATAAAACAAATTCCAACAACAAAAGTCTCTGGGTTTCAACTGCAGCCAGGACCGGCTCTAGGCACCAGCAAAGCAAGCTCCCCTTTATTTTATTTTTTTTTTTTTTGCTTGGGCAGTTGCGCTCTCGGAGCTTGGGGTGGCAAATTTTTTGCTTGGGGTGGCAAAAAACCTAGAGCTGGCCCTGACTGCAGCTTCTGCTGCTGTTAAGGCCACAAGCTTCTCCACTGCCTGGAGAGCTCTACAGTCTTCCCCCTGCTTGCTCAGGATCATTCTCAGGTCTCCCTGCCCACAAACCTTTGCAGTCAACTCACTATCCCTGCCCTAGAGCACAGCTCCTATCTACCTAGTTCAACCTCCCTGGAGCTTCCCTCCTCTAGAATTTCCTCTTTTCTCAGGAGCTTTTCCAACTGAGCTCTCCTAAGGGCAAGTTACATTTAAAATGCTGCATCATAGAATAATAGAATCATAGAAGATTAGGGTTGGAAGAGACCTCAGGACATAGGCGCCAACTTCCCCTCTGCCCTGTGGGTGCTCAACACCTCCCACCCCAGGCCCCACTCCTGCCCCACCCTCATCCCACCCCAGTTCCACCCCTTCCCCCAAGTTCCCATCACTGCCCCACCTCTTTACCGCCTCCTCTCCAGAGAATGCCGCATCCCCACTGCTCCCGGAAAGTCCTAAGTGCCGCCAAACAGCTGTTAATGCAGGGGCAGGAAGTGCTGGGAGGGGGAGCACCGGGGACACGGTGCACTCAGGGAAGGAGGGGGTGGGGGGAGTTTGGCTACCGGTGGGCGCGGAGCACCCGCTAATTTTTCCCCGTGGGTCCTCCAGCCCTGCAGCACCCACGGAGTCAGAGCCTATGCCTCAGGAGGTCATCTAGTCCAACCCCCTGCTCAAAGTAGGACCAACACCAACTAAATCATCCCAGCCAGGGCTTTCTCAAGCCAGTCCTTAAAAACCTCTAAGGATGGAGATTCCACCACTTCCCTAGGTAACCCTCCTAGTGAAAAAGTGTTTCCTAATATCCAGCCTAGACCTTCCCCACTGCAACTTGAGACCATTGCTCCTTATTCTGTCATCTGCCACCACTGAGAACAGCCGAGCTCTATCCTCTTTGGAACCCCCCTTCAGGTAGTTGAAGGCTGCTATCAAATCCCCCCTCACTCTTTTCTTCTGCAGACTAAACGAGGCCAGTTCCCTCAGCCTCTCCTCGTAAGTCATGTGCCCCAACACCCTGATCATTTTCGTTGCCCTCCACTGGACTCTCTCCAATTTGTCCACATCCTTTCTGTAGTGGGGGGCCCAAAACTGGACGCAATACTCCAGATGTGGCCTCATCAGTGCCGAATAGAGAGGAATAATCACTTCCCTCAATCTGCTGGCAATGTTCCTACGAATGCAGCCCAATATGCCGTTAGCCTTCTTGGCAACAAGGGCACACTGCTGACTCATATCCAGCTTCTCATCCACTGTAATCCCCAGGTCCTTTTCTGCAGAACTGCTGGTTAGCCAGTTGGTCCCCAGCCTGTAGCAGTGCATGGGATTCTTCCGTCCTAAGTGCAGGACTCTGCACTTATCCTTGTTGAACTTCATCATATTTCTTTTGGCCCAATCCTCCAATTTGTCTAGGTCACTCTGAACTCTATCCCTACCCTCCAGCATATCTACCTCTCCCCCAGTTTAGTGTCATCTGCAAACTTGCTGAGGGTGCAAACTATCCTATCATCCAGATGGGGTACTCGGCTTGATACTGAGACATTGAGCCGTTGATCACTACCTGTTGAGCCCGACAGTCTAGCCAGCTTTCTATCCACCTTATAGTCCATTCATCAATCCATACTTTTTTAACTTGGTGGCAAGAATACTGTGGGAGACGATATCAAAAGCTTTGCTAAAGTTAAGATATATCATGTCCACTGCTTTCCCCATATCCACAGAGCCAGTTATCTCATCATAGAAGGCAATCAGGTTGGTCAGGCATGACTTGCCCCTGGTGAATTCATGTTGACTGTTCCTGATCACCTTCCTCTCCTCCAAGTGCTTTAAAATGGATTCCTTGAGGACCTGCTTCATGATTTTTCCAGGGACTGAGGTGAGGCTGACCAGTCTGTAGTTCCCCAGGTTCTCCTTCTTCCCTGCAGCTGTGCCGCAGTAAGCTTAAGGGAATATGCTCCTATGCCAATGGGAGAGCTCTCCCACCAATGTAGTTAATCTACCTCCATGAGCAGTAGTTATGTCAACAGGAGAAGCCCTCCTATCAACAAAGCACTGTCTACATGCAGAATTTTTCCCACCCCCAGCAACACAATTATACCAATATAGGCCTGTAGTGTAGACCTGACCACAGCCTTTCATCAGGCCCAGCTGCTCCTTGCTTAATTAACTGCCTTCCAGCTACTTAGGGAGTTAACTAGTAGGTCAGTGTTGGTTCATTCTCTTCAATGGAGCCTGTCTCCAGTAGACTGGGCACCTGATTCCCTGTAAAAGGCCAGCCCTGTGACAGACACAAATGAACTGGGGCCCCATTATGGGTGGCCTTCTGAACTGAGTAGGTTGCAGAAGGCTCTGGATACTGGCTATGCAGCTGGGGAATCTGTTTATGAAACACACTGTCTTGCTGCAGAAAGGTATTCTAGCGAGTTGAAGAAATGCCAGGGTGGGAGAGGGTAAAGAGAACAGCTCATAGAACAGAGCTCCCTATACCACTCACACCCCAGAACCCGTATCTTGGACCTGTTTTACCCTCCCTCCCCAGCTACATTGCCTTTAAGACTCCCACAATCCAAGGGATAAAGCAATCCGCTTGCACAGCCTTCTCTATACATTTTAACACCCCATATTTCTTTTTTTTTCTTATAGCCAGAAAAGTGAGTTGAATATATTCTGGGTATCCATTAAGGTAAACCCCACATGGTTAACAGTGTGTAACATAAAGATGTATAACACTGGATTGTTTTAATTTCAGAATTTTCCCTCATTCCACCTTATTTTTACTCCCCATATTTACTTTGTTCCTGAGGATGTCAATATTTAGAGAGCCAAATAAAAGATCAACATATGAATTCATAAATGCAAAAGGACTGTTATTGCCAATAAGATGAAAAAGGGTATAAATAGCGTTCTAGAAAATTATTTAAAATCAAATCTATTTTGTGGGAAATAGGCAATTGGATTGACCATTCTAATGGCAAAGAGATTATGCTGGTTGAAATTAGTATATCCAGATTTGAATTTTCTTATCAAGTGAAATAAACACACAATTTGCTGAGCAATTTGATGTTATCCAAACAAAGTTTGGCTGGAAAAATGGTTTGACAATAATTATTTTCACACAAACAGTGCTATAAGAGACTGAATTTGAACTTTTTGAATGAGTTATGTTACACCTATTTTTAGTGATCTCTGTATTTCAAGATTCCTTTCCCAAATTGAGAGGAGTTCTAGCAAGATTTGAATGTGACTTTATTTAGTCTTATGTTTTCAGATCATACAGTGAGTCTTGGGCCAGATCTACACACCAAATTACTGATGTAACCAAAAGTGTGTTTTGAACTCAGTTATATTGGTACTAAGTCCAGTGTGGATGCTCATAATGTGATTTAATCATGGCTTATATCGGTTTAGTTGAGGGGAATTCCTTACGGACATAAACTAAATAGACATAACAGATATAAACTGAATTAAGGGGGGTCCTCACAAGGCTTTGCACCCGTTTAACTAAACACTCCTTTAGTTAAGCCGCTGCAATGTCTATGTGAAGACCAGGCCTCCAGCCCCAGGCCTACAAACCGTTCACGCAGGCAGGCCTCTTTGCCTGCATAGAGCAAGTATAAGATCAAGGCCTTATTGAGGTACACAGGGCTATGCAGACACTCTAACTTCAATTTAAACCAGTTTTAGTTCTGTTTTGCTATGCTTACGCTACTTGGCCTATGTTGTCATAGCCCCTTAGTGTGGATGCATGGTACGCTGAGAGAAGGAGTTTTTCTGCCGGCGTAAGAGGAACATTTCGCTGAATGATGTTAGCTATGTTGACAGAAGTGCTCTTCTGTTAACATAGCTGTGTCTACACTGGGGGTTTTGTCACCATAGCTGTGTTACGGGGGGGCGGGGTCCTTTTTCATACCCACCATCACCCTGGGCGGCAGGTGAAGCTTCCCCTTGAGGAGACTAGCCCCTGCCCCGTCTCTTCTGACTGAGGCCCCACTCACTGCTCTCAGCTGCCCTCCCCGTAGTCCTTGAGGGGGTGGACGCTGAGAGCTCGGCTCCAGCCAGGGTCAAGCTCTCAGCCCTGGGCCAGGACACCATGGCAGAGCTCTCAGCCCTAGCCAGAGCTTCAAGCACGGATCCCCTCCCCAGTTCCACACACGGCCCCGCCCCCATTCTGCCACCACTCCGCCTCTTTCCCCTGAGGCCCTGCCCTCCGCTTGCTCCTTTCTGCCCCCGAACCCTCCTGCAGCCCCAACACCAGAAAAGCTCTGGGTCACAGCGGAGAGTCACAGCTCCTTCAGCCCTGGGGCCATGGGGAGATTTTTCTGGGGTCCCCAAATTGTCCGGGGCCCATGCAGTAATCTGTGTCCCCCCCAGCCCCTCCCCGGTGGCACAAGGTTTGAGGGGGCTCAGCCTCCCCCAGCCTCCGTTATGTGCCGCCCATGCCCATCACCAACATAGCTATGCTAATATAAGTTTGAAATATGGACCAAGCCATAAGAACTGGTTTAAGCTAAACTGCAATAAGCCACTCCTAAACCAAAACTAGTGTCCACATAGGGCTTTGCTCTTATTTAAAATCATACTCTGGTTAAAACAGTGCAATGTTTTCATATAGGCAAGCTCTTAGTGTCTTATCCAGCCCTACTCTCTCCTGTCTGCTCCCACCCAGGGAACTACCCCTCAATTAGTCATAAAATTATCATAAGACTTTAGTTTATTTAGATTTATCAAAAGATAATAAAGATGCCTGTCCTAAGCTCCAGCCACATTTGACAATTAAACATAAAAATCTGCCAAGCAAACAATGATGAAACCTGCAGCAACTGACCAACCGTCACAGCAAAGGGAAAAAATGTAGGGGGAAAATATCCCAAGCTCCCAAAAAATCAACTCGCAAGCAACATCTTCCCAAATGACTACAGGTGTCAGATTGCCTTGGGATCCCTTGGCGATTTTACAAGATTACTGGTCAAGGATATATACACACCACAAAACTCTGAGCTAATAATATATATAGATGGGTGGCTGCCAGATATGCAGACTCAGAGTTACAGAAAAGACAAGAGCTTCCAGATAAAACTGGGGGTGTTTCAGAAGAATTTGGGACATACTCTAAGGTCCCAATCATGCATTGAGCTCCGTGTGGGCACAGAGTTCTACCCATGCTGAGCTCATTGCGGGATTGGGCCTAAATGACTGACAGATGGCTTGAGATTGGTACCTTGCACCAAGTGTGGCTACCTCATTTAGGATTTGAGAAAAGAGATCATTCAGATTCAACAGAGACCAAAAGAACATACATTTCTATTTATTATTGCTAAAGTCCAATTCTCAGTGTATACTAAAGATAAAAGATGACTTAAATAAGTTAAGTTTCAGAGTAGCAGCCATGTTAGTCTGTATTCTCAAAAAGAAAAGGAGTACTTGTGGCACCTTAGAGACTAACAACCTTAGAGATTAACAAATTTATTTGAGCGTTCCACTGAATGCATCCGATGAAGTGAGCTGTAGCTCACGAAAGCTTATGCTCAAATAAATTTGTTAGTCTCTAAGGTTCCACAAGTACTCCTTTTAAATAAGTTAAGTGGCTGGAATGTACTTATTGGACCTGGCTTTTTTGTCTGTGATGATACTCTCTATATGGAAAAATTGAGAAGTATAATTCTTGATGATTTTGTATAACTGTGTCATTAAACAACCTAAAATAAACAAAAAAATGCTTTTAGAAAGCTTATACCGTTTCTTGTTACAACCATTTGTCACTTTCTGTCCAAGACCCACTGATGTTTTCTATGCACCAGAAGGGGTCATCATACTGTAACTTATTCCTTGCTAAGTTCATCTAAACACAAACACTGTCAATAGTTCCCTACATCAGCCTCTAGGGGGAACTCAGTCTCCAAAGCCAGGCAAAATTGCGAAAGGGTTTTTGTCCTGTAATTTAACAACTGCTATTGCATGCCTGTTCATTTAACCTTTATATCCGATACTGCAGGAAGAGGGATGAACAAATTTAAGACATTGACATTATGTATACTACAGCAATCTTCAAAGACACCCTCATCTCTTTACAAAACTTGAATACATGATTCATGTCCAATAACACTAAACCTTATATATGCGGCTTTGTTCACTGGATCTACAACATATAAAAATTCATGGGCACTGACGTGTGTGCATATATATTAAAACATTAAAGTTAACAAGAGTACAATGAACCTATGTTCATTGCTCAAGGAGGATGATTTACAATGGTTAGGGGAAGCATACCTTTGAATTTCCTGCCTTTTCTGAGACTAAAAATCTCAGTTGTAAAGTTGCATAGTAGTCATGTACCTTGGACACCAGTCCTGAGCTTGAAGTAAAAATCTATTCAATTTTGTAGCATATCAAGAGCCTGCTGATTCTCTTGATGACTGAAAGAAGGAGACGATGATGATGATATCTGGAATATCTTCACGCCTGTAAATATGGCTTCTACTGTTTGGTAGCAAGGAAAGGCAACACTTGAGTCAAAAGGTGGAAGAAATCAACAATCAGAAGACTCCTACTATAGAGAGAAGAGACCCTGTTACCCAAGGCCCACAGACAGCCAGGAGGAGGAAGGGAGACAATGGCCTTGTCTACATGGGAAAATGCACCAGTTTAACTTAAATCAGTTTTTAAGCCAATATAGTTAAGCCAGTGCAAAAGGCTGAGTAGACACTCTTTGAATCCCTTCACTGGCTTCCCCTTTTCTATAGCATCAAACGTTCACTTTCAAGGCCCTTCACAGTCAACCCCCACCATACCTATCATCTTTTATTCTCTCTAAAGCTGTCAATACCCGCCTCCAGCTGGCCTGTGATGCCAGTCTCAGCTGCTCGCTTGTTACATTTTCTAACATCTTCATGCTTTCTCCCAGGCTGCCCTTCACAGCTGGGTAGTGCTCCTTGTAAAAATCTGCAAAGCTACCTACCTTCAAATCCCTCCTCAAAACTCCTCTTCCAGGATGCCTACCCAAAACTTGACAATAGGTAGGCTGCCAGTGTGCAAAGAGCACTGGCTGTCACACTAAGCAGTGCTGTCGTATTGTTTCTTTGTAGTCATCCGTCTGTCTGTACCCATCTGCTATCTCTTGTCTTGTACTTAGATTGTAAACTCCTTGGGGCAGGGACCTTCTTTGGGATGTGTTTGTACAGCCCTGAGCACTATGGGGTCCTGGTCCATGATTATACAAATTATAAATAATAGCCATAATTTTTCAGTTTAATTTAAACCTGTTCCTGGTCAATGTAAACCAAATCACTCTTACGCTGAAATAAGTTTCCACCTATTCTGCTTTATCAATTTAAATTCACATCTTAGGTTATACCAGTGCAAATTTCCTGCTTAGATAAGGCCACAGAAAAATCACTCCTCTGACTCCCAATAAGATCTGCAGGAATGATCTTAAAAAAATTCACAACTGATCTCACTGCGAAGAATCTAACTGCAATGAAATTGACAACCTGTGCACTCCTAATATCTGGGCCAGTTATGTCTTCTAAAATCCAGTAATCCAAATATGCCTTTTAAAAACTAACTACACAGACTTTAACTGGATTCTTTGTTTAGCTATCCTTCAATCTGTTAACTCCCTGCTGTCCAGAGAGTAGTTGGCAGGATCAGGGCCTAAATTAGATTTAAAACAGCAGGGTTACAATATAAAAAGGACATGATAAGACAAGGAAAACATGGAAGATCATGACATACTATTGTGTTTGAACCTATTCTGTTACTAGCACTTAAGTTTTAATTAAAAAAATTAATGCCTGGGACAGTGTCCAGAAAGAGGGCTGAGGTGGATTTAGCAATTATTTTGAAGGACAGATAAAAGACAAATGACTCATAAATGAGAAGATAGCAAAGACAGTTCAGCAGCTGACCTAGGTCTGAGGAAATCCCATTGCTGGCTCTTGGTTTTTTTAGCCTTCAGTATTAATTATTGTATCACTTCACACCAGACAGTGCTTTTCATGAGGGAACTCAGTGCATTCTTTTGCCATGTGGCGCACTGGTGTCCTGAGCAGTTATTGGTGATGTGGACTAGTTCAAACCTACCATTCTGACAATTATTCCGATTGCTGTGTTGTTACATACGCCTATCATCATGGTATCTGTCACAGCTGTGAATGTCCTTTTTGACGCTTTCTTACCATTTAATCTTCGCTTTTACACATCTACGAGAAATACAACTGTATTTAGAATCCCCTTGGATTGCAATTCAGGAATTAAGGAGAGCCTGTGCAAGGCATCTGCCATATAATTAATTGTTCCACGGCCTTCTTTTTGGGCATAAACTGAAATCCGGATACTAAACAATGTTACTACTATAAATGATTCTTTACATATTTTTAAATAATAATTAACTAATGAAATTACAAGCCCAAAGAGTGGGGGTATAGGGAGGAAATAAATTAAATCTCAGATATTGACTTTTACTTATTAAATATATCAATTAGAGTTCTATCAAATTTACAAAGAAAAAGTTTGAATTTCACCAATTCCCTCTCTCTTGGGTATTTCTAAGGCACCTATCACTGTGATTTCTAATCACCTACATGGAGATCATTATTACTTTTGACATAGATGTCAAAGGTTAGATATAAGGGGGAAATATGTCTTGAATAACACATGTCCAGCCTTTAATTTCTAATAATCTAGGAGGAGTTCACTCTGACTTCAGTATCCCCAAATTATAGTTATGGTGATCTATACCAAAGTAGCAATATTGATACCTAAGGAAACCTACTAAAGTCTAAGACTAGAAATAAAAATCTTAGCTATCAAACAAGAAACCTTTGTTGAAATTAAGCCTCAATCTTTTGAATATTTATAGTAAACAGAAGTGTTTATAATTTTATTTTTTTTCTAGCAACCCATCAGGTTTATAGCCATCAGTCAACTCAGATTGTGCATACTGAGAGTAGAAAGATCTCCTGCATGACTGTCACAAATATAACCTTGCTGTTATCTTTTGAAGCCTAGATCATTGTTATCTCTTCAAATACAAGGAAGTCTTTTTCTCTTTACACTGATTGAACTGTACCAAAGATTTACCAGGTATTCTCTATACAGCTTTTAGATAAACATTTTTTTTTATCTGTAGCATCCACAGTATTTAACAAACTGTTACTTATTATCAGGGACAGCAGAAAGGCTAATGGAATGTTGGCAAAGCCTGTGACAACTTTGTGCCAAATATGTGGAATTTCTGTAAGTGGGGAAGTTGGATTTTCATTTTCTATTCTATTTGGCCTTACTCTTATTTTAATATTGAATTTCTGAATGCTGAAAATGTACCTGGTGCTGGACAGACCAGAAGGGAGACAGGAAGTTTAATGTTTAAAAAGGACAAATAAAATAATACTCCAGAACAGTGGAGCAGGGTGAAAGTATAATGGTACCAGAATGTTTTTCTTAAAGGTGACCTGCAAAGGACTTTTTAAAGATGGCGCTTGTACCTCTGTTTGCTTCTTCATGATATATAAAAATGGTATGAAAAAAATTTTTTTTACTGTTTTCCCTCTTCTGCTTGTTTTGTACTTTGGAAATATCAGGAATATCAAATCTGGTCTTCTGTAGCTTTGCTGGACGACATCCCTGGGAAGTCTTGGGTGCGTATTGTGATCTCTAACACCTTAGTTTATTGGAGTGAAGGGACTGAATCTTTGTGCAAAATGTTAATCACTGAAGTTAAAAAGATGTTAACAAAAACAAACTTTAAAGAATCTAAGTGCTCTTCTACACATAGTTTTGTAATAGTTTAACTACATTTGTATTTTAAAAAAACAATTTGAGTTAAATCAGTGCAATCCCCTATTGGGGACACTTCACACTGGAGGGTGGGTCACACCCAATTTAAATCAGTTGTTAATGCCAATTTTTTTTAAATCAGTAGAAAACTATGTATAGATAAGCCCTGAGGGGGAAAAAAAACCCTCCTACCCCCAACCCCTCTCAGTTTCTCCATTCACACACTTGATTCTTGTGATGTCATAATTTCATTAGTACTACGGACATAGTTTTCCAGCCTTGACACAGTGTTGCCTATTCTCATTATATTTGATGTTTTACTTAAAGCCCCAACAGCTAGTGACAAGTCATGAAGTGAGAATCACACCTTTAATTAAAAAAAAAAAAAGTTTCTAGCCTTCATGGTTCTGGAGAAAAGCTTAAAAATACAATCTGAATGCACTCCAGAGGCTAAAAACCAGAAGGCAAATAAAAAGAATCCCAAATGTATTGTTTTTAAATCTTATACTTTTGACTCAATCACATGATTCTGAGGGGCTTGAGTGAAAATTTTTGAACATCTGGGTTTGGCAACACTGTAGGGGCCTGAATAAGCATGTAAACAAATAAAACAAAAATACCTTCTTCCAGACCTCCTCTATGCATCATATACAAAAAAAGGATACTAGCCCTTTTCCCTCCTCACCTTTCCAGAGCACCTTAGGGTAAATCTTCACTGGAGACTTAACTCAGGGGATCAACACATGGGCTAGCTTAGCCTAGGTGTGAGCAATCACACTGCAAAGCCCTACTGGAGTTCCTGCATCCAGAACTGGTGCAAGCACATTGTGGAGGCCCAAAGCAGGAATATTGTTGGGGCCCCCACCAGAAAGTACTAAAACAGGCAAGCTCTTATAATAAACAGCAAATAGGGGACCCACTTGAGCTACGCAGGGCCCTATGCAATTGCTTAGTCTGCTTATGCTTAGACTGTCTCTGACTGCATCCTCACTGGTGCTGCACTTCCCAAGGGGTGTTGCTAATGCTACTGGGGGCATTACCCACAGTTCTTTGTCCTGCAGTGTGATAAGCCACTTTTGTGGGAAGGTGCTGGAGGATAACCAGCACTCAAATGGTTTAGCCTGCTTCCTCACTGCAAAGGTTTTAGCCTGCAGCCCCAGATGAGCCAGCCAGCCTGCGTTAAAAGCACGGCTAAACTTGGGTCAGAGGGTTGTGTGTGTGGATGGGAGGGGTTTGGAGCAACACCCAAGTAAGACCCTGAGTTAACACCACAGTGAAAAATCTACTCTTAGATTATGCTTTGCTAAGAAAACTAACATTTATAGATTTCATGGGGAAAGCGTGTGAACCTAATACCAGCTATCATTAGAGAGTTGTTCAAAAGTATTAGTGCAAGCCTACTCTAAAAAGTGACTATGTACAATGGTATCACCTTGCTCAACAGATCGGACCATGTAGAACAGACCCCTGTGTGTGTTTAAAGAATAGCTGCATAACTTAGTGACTGAAATAAAACCCTGGTATTATAAGCACTTATGTATGTGCTTAACTCCATGCAAATGAATACAGCCATTGGATTCAGTCAGAATACCTGTGTAGATAGGCGTTTGCAGATAAGGGTTTAAGATTTGACTCCTTTTGGAACTGCAAAACCAATTCAGTTCATAAATTCAGATTACAATAGGTTCAAAAATGAAGTGTCTTTTCTGCCGCTGGACCACATTTTGTGTGAATCCCACAAAACCCTGTGATTTGTGACTTCAGTATCCAACCCTTTTGTCTGTCCAACTTTTTATAAACTGAAGTTTCTGAGACTAGGAAATGTTGTCCTCTATTAACAAACAAACAAACAAACAAACAAACAAAATCAGATGGAATATTTTATCGTTTGCAAGTTTTAAATAGGCAGCATTGTTACCATGGAATGTCTTTTCAAATGAGCTGAATTTTAGGATACGACAGCTATCTCAAGCTGTGCTTGACACATGCTAGATATTTGTTACTTTAGACATAAATGGACTTGAGTTTATATCCCAAAGAGATGCAAAAGGGGATGTGTGCCTTGTTCCAGATTCAAACAACACTGCATCAGTCATTCTCTCACAATTTTCTATGCCACCAGAAAGGCTAGTTTTATTCTTTTTAAAGCTTATTCTGGAGTAAACATTAAAACCTATTTGTAGAATGGAAGTTATAAGAATCTATCTTTATTTTTAACACACTTTTTGTGTAATCTTGTTAAGAGCTGTGCAGCTAAATGACCTCAGGCCATGTTATAGATCTCACAAGCCAAACCGGGTCAGGTGTTCAGGTCAATATTTGCATGGGAGACCACTAGGGAAAATCCAGGATTTTTAAGAAGCTGTATTGATTTTGACCTTGTCCTTTCTACAAAAAGGTATGTTTTTACTCAAGTTAAAATCCAAATGAAGGACAGGAACTTGATCTCCTAAGTGCTAACTCATGTGAAAACTACAAACTGCTCTGTCTTTCTTCACCAGGATTATACCTCAAGTTAGTTAACTCAAGGGAGCTAACTCCAGTTAAGAATACACAGTTTTTCTATAGTGAAAATAAGGCCTTCATGGGTAGCCCTCTCAATGGCTACACTAGGAAAAGAAGAAAAGGAGTACTTGTGGCACCTTAGAGACTAACAAATTTATTTGAGCATAAGCTTTGTAAGCTACAGCTCACTTCATCGGATGCATTCAGTGGAAAATACAGTGTGGAGATTTATATACATAGAGAAGATGAAACAAAGGGTTTTACCATACACACTGTAACCAGAGTGATCACTTAAGGTGAGCTATTACCAGCAGGAGAGCTGGGGGGGGGGGGGGAAGGGGAACCTTTTGCAGTGATAATCAAGGTGGGCCATTTCCAGCAGTTGACAAGAACTTCTGAGGAACGGAGGTGGGGGGGTGGGAATAAACATGGGGAAATGGTTTTACTTTGTGTAATGACCCATCCACTCCCAGTCTCTATTCAAGCCTAAGTTAATTGTATCCAGTTTGCAAATTAATTCCAATTCAGCAGTCTCTCGTTGGAGTCTGTTTTTGTATTTTTTTTTTTTTGAAGAATTGCCACTTTTAGGTCTGTAATGGAGTGACCAGAGAGATTAAAGTGTTCTCCAACTGGTTTTTGAATGTTATAATGCTTGATGTCTGATTTGTGTCCATTTATTCTTTTACATAGAGACTGTCCAGTTTGACCAATGTAAATGGCCCCTCTGCCATGACAGGCTGAGGTAATCAAAGCTGACACACACGGGATTGCAACCTCAGGTCTGTGAGTAGCAGCAGTGTATGATTCTAATTTGAGGTGGTGATGGCCTGAGACCCTGATTGAGTGGGTCACTTGAAACCAGGAAGTTGCCAATTAGCCAGGTAACTGACACATAGCCTGAGTCACAAGCAGTGTTGCCAACTCCTATGGTTTTATTAAGTCTTGAACTATTTGGCATTTGACTTAAAGCCACAGTGCCTGGACTCAGGAATACAGGGCAAGCTCAACTTTCATTTAAAAAATGTTTCCAGCTTCCACGATAGCAGAGAAAAGCATGAAAAACGTGCCCCAAATGCCCCCCAGCAGGAGAGAAATGCAGAGTCTAGGTTGGGGGAGCTGGGAAGGAGACATCTAGACATCCTGCCTGGATACTGAAACTAGGGGTACAGGGTGCTGCAGCACCCACTGGCTTGAAGTGGTTTCCGTTATACACAGGATTTACAGTTTGGGTCAGTGGCTCTCAGCACCCGCACTATACAAATTGTTCCAGCACTTGCATGTGCTACAAAAGCCTGGCATTGCCACGGGCAGCTGCAACTCTTCCACCTCCATAGGAGACCGCCATGCACAGCGCGCTGTGTGCACGCCACCGGCAGAGTGGGCTGGGCGACCCACAGCACAGCACAATGCGGCTCACAGAGACTACAAGACCCAGGGTGCAACGCGGCGTATAGTCTCGAGGCTCCAAGCCGCACTGCATGCCGGGGGCTGTAGTCTCCGCCGCTCGCTACTCCGAAGGATTACGCGTTATGCAAATTAGGCGCCCCTCAAATTAGCATAAAGCCACAGCCGCGGAGCCGGGCCTGAAGCAGAGGAGGCGTGTTCGACACTGTCACATGCCTCGCGAGCCGCGCTCTCCGTCACTCAGCAACGGCGCGTGCCCCTGCTTTCCATCCCCCCTCCTCGCGCTCGTCACGGAACGTCCCTTTCCCCCGCCCTCTCCCCCCTGCTCCCCGCGAGCCGCCGCCGGAGCCGCCTCGCAGTAGCTGGGAGCCGCCGCCGGAGCAGCCATGGCCGAGAACGCCGCCGCCGCCGCCGCGGGCCTGGAGAACCACCGCATCAAGAGCTTCAAGAACAAGGGCCGCGACGTGGAGGTGAGTCTGGGCCGGGCCGGCGGGTCCCGCTCCCGCCGGAGCCGAGCTCGGCCGCGCCGCCTCCTCCCCCTTCTCCTCCCCCTCCTCCGCCCCGGGCGGGCTCGAGGGGAGGGGCCCGCACCCCGCTCCGAGCCGGGCGGCCGGCGGGGGCGCAAGGAAAAGGCCCTCCGGGTTTTTCTTCTCCGTCATGCGGGCGCGGCCTGGGGAGGGAGTAGGGAGCCCGGCAGGGGGTGCGCGGCCGGCCGCGCCTCCCATCGCCGCCCCGCCGCGGGCCTGCAGCCTCCCATGGCGGCCGCCGTCTCCTCGCCCCACGGCCGGGCGGAGATGGGGGGCTGCCGGGCTGGGGGCGCGGTCGCGCCGCTCCCCGCCCCGGCTTGTTCCACATGGGGCTGTGTGAGGGGCTGGGCCTGCCTGGGCAGGCGGCGGGATGCGCCCGTGTCCGTGTGGCCCCCTCCTCTCCCGGCTAACCAGCTGCCGCCTCCCGAGGCTCAAAGGGATCGGCGGCGCTTGCAGGGGCTGGACAATGGGGCTGGCTGCCTTTTGTGTCACCCCTTCGGGTAGCAACAACACCCCTTCCCCCAAACACCCGGCCACAGGTCCCTCGCACGTCGGGGCTGGTGCGAAAGGCTGCTCTCTCAAATGTTGTAGGCCTGCCTAGGCCGGGCTATAGGGGCCAGTGGCGAAATTGCAAGGGCCGCTCCCACACTCAGCTGAGCTTTTTTATCACACACATGGTGATGGTCGCTTGCTTTCACTCCCAATTCTTGCTTAAATCCCCCAGTCTTTAAAATGACACCAGAAGGTTCTTGAAATGACGGCAGTAGCTTAGCAATGTAGATCTGCTGAGAGTCTCCATCTGCTTACATCAGGCAGCACAGAGGGATATCCTTCCTTAATCCACCTTTCAAATCTGAAATGCGGTCTCTTTTACAAAGGTAACTGAATCCCCGAGGATATTGTTTAGGTCTTTTGACTCCACTACCCTTCAATACCATAAGCACCTTTTATTGTAGCCACTGTGAAAAAGAGGAGAAATTCCGAGGGGCTGACATCTGTCCTTTTCTAGCTAAAATAATGAGGAAAATATCTCTCTGAAGTGAAAGTTAATCTAGGATGAAAAAGGGAATGGTGAGCCTAAATATACTGTTAAAGTATTTTGACTCCATTTGAGTGTGTTCCTCAATTATGTTGCTGTATTTGATGATTATAGTATTTAAATAATCCAAAATAGACTTTGAATTTACACCCTTTTAAGGTAAATTTTGAGTTGGGGCAGAATTCACACCCTTACTACTATTGTTTGGGTGGAGGCAGTGCTTTGCAGACCTAGTTTAACAGGAGCCATGTCTTTGTAAAGATGACATTCAAATTGTAAGCTAGTCTTATCTTAATTTCTGTTCAAGTTGGTGGTGGTAAATCTCCCTTGCACACAATGCTCTTTCCATGGAGAATGCAATCTTTTTACAGAAAGGCTTTCTTTCTCCATTTTTGGGAGACAATTTAACAGTGATAATTAGATTAGCCAAAAATGTCCCACCCTTACACCTAGTAATTGGCCTCTGTCTTTTGTTTTTTTTCCCTCATTTTCAATCTTGGGCTGTATTTTTTTTGTTTGCCTCTACCTCTGTCTGTCTTTTTCTTTCTCTCTCCCTGTTGAGAATACTGGCTTTGCTTCAGCAGTGCTGATCTTAAGCTTCTGCCTTCCCAATCACTGGCCTGACTGGTTGAAGAGCAAAGCAGGGGCAAACAGAGCAGTTTATGCTATGTGGGGACCCTCAGTCATTTAAAATTGCCTGATATGCAGATGTGTTTGAAACTGGTGACCACTGCGGAGAGGGGATTTGAGGGCTTGTCTGTATGGGGAAATAGGCAGGCATAGGAATAGTTATACTGGAATAGCTACAGTGGAGTAACTCTCTCATGTGGACACACTATTCTGGAATAATTACTGTGCTTTGGAAGCCTAGTTATTTCAGAATATAGTCAGTGGAGTTATACCAGAATAGGCTGTATAGACAAGGTCTGAAGTCTTACTTTTCAAGGTGATGGGTCACACTGCTTAGCGCTTGTCAAGTCGAAGGGTGCAGCCATGGTAAGAAAAAGGGTGCTTAGCTTAAACCTGGTAAGGAAACCTGTTTCAGTTCAGCATTGATGCACATACCTCAAAAATATCCTTCTTGAAAGTAAAAGTATAGAAGTATGTAAAAGTTGCTCATTGACACAATTAATTTAAGGTTAGAAGTGTGTTTTAAATGAAACTTAGAATCTGATGGGTGGGGAGCAAAAAGAATCAAAATCCTAGAACATATGGCTTGTTTTTAATGTCCATGTTCCAGTAACTTTGATTGTCATTCTTTTTTCTCGCTGTCCAGCGTATCCATCTTGAAGTAAACAATAGAGGTATCCTTTTTAATAGCTCTACCTAGCTAGCTATTAGGCTACCAGAATATCCAGGAGATTATTTTAGAAGAATAGTCCTTGTTTTGCCCCAAGACATTATGTACTTACTATCTGGTGATGCTGATGGATTGAGCTGTTTCTGAATAAAAGGTACTGTTCTTTTACAGGGATGTTCAATTGATTTAATAATCTCTATGCTATACTGGGCAAAGCAATAGAGCTCTGTGTGGGACTAGCGTAGAGAGCCCTGCAGCAGGACTGAGATCCCACAGGACCTGCTGTTATAGTGGGAATGGGATTAAAAATAGTACCACACAGGACTCTACAAAGCAGTTGTCTCCGATAAGATTGTCGATCTGGTAACTGATATGGTTGAGAATTATTTGGGCTTTGGCAATTGTACTACACCAGAGATGTCCTCCTTTATAGGAGATATTAAAAAAAATTAATGGTCATTGCTGTAGATAACTTTAAGTAAAGAATATCTACTAAAAGCATGATCTGAACTGTTGACCAAGATACTCCATAGCAATTTGTCATCTGTTTGATGGTTACTGACTTCTTTCTGCTAACCAGGCTTGAATGAATGTAGAGTATATTGTTTAAGTAACCCTCTTCCTTTAGCTTCTATTCAACTAATATTATTGAATACTGTAAAATCACTTTTGGTCAGGTACAAAATGTTCTGGCAAACCAATATACTTATTCTTTTCTTAAATTATAATTAACATTGATATTTTCACTGTTGGATCTGCTATGCTGTAAAACCTCTTCTTGTTATAACCTGAGTAGTCCTTACATTTTTTTAAGGGAAGAATCCTTCTATATGCAAAAGGACTGGTTCTCTTGTACAGCAGGGCCAGGTCTTTGAGAGAGAGCACAGTGGGACTATGCAGTATCCTGTGTACCACAGAGCCAAGTTTTGCAGTCCCACCTCTGTAGGAGAAAAGAAAGGGATATGTTGGTGAGCAGTTGTGTGGCCAGTGGATTCATGAACTGTACAGTCCACTGACTGCAAAAGGACGGACCACTGGACTGCCCTGGTTCCAGACTTGGGGAAGAATTGTCTCCCTACCCCTGTGCTGGCTGCCCATGAACACAGCCAATCTACTCAAGCTATGCCCATGGACTCAGAATTTCAACCTATGTGTAGTACTGTTAATATCTCAAAAAAACTGGTCCTTCCAAAAAATGGATTAGTAACAGTCTAACACCAAATTGTAACCATGAAATTAACGTATGTTCTTGGTTTTATAAACAACAAAAGACCTTAATTGTTGCAAATTGCGCTGTGAAGTACTTTTTAAACATTCTTTTCAGTTTTAAAATATATAGAAAAAGACTCAGATTTTCAATTTCTCAATATATGAGCAAATGCATGGCGTTTGCTTGTGAGAGCCTGCAGTGATGCAACACTTAAGTTGTGTAAGCCTTTTTTGGAGTTTGTAACTTTGCTATTTAAACTGGGCATGTCCTGTAAAGTCTCAAAACCACTTAAAAGGTATGTCTACACTAAAAGCATTACAGATGCAGTGCTGCAGCTACTCTGCTCTAGTGTAGACACATGTTACAGCAACAGGAGGAGTTTTTCTCTTGCTGTAGTATATCCACCCCCTTAAGAGGCAGCGACTAGGTTGACAGAAGAATTCTTCCCTCGACCTAGCAGTTTTTATACTGGGGCTTACTTAAGTTGACCTAAGTTTTAGGTGTAGGCCAGGCCTTGTACTAACAAAGTAATATAAAGTACAAACTGTGATATATTTTAAGTACAATCAAACCTTTTAATTTAGAAAAGCAGTTATAAAACATCAAGTGGACACTGAAATTGCAACTAAACTGACTTTTTAAAAAATGCAATTTTGATGTTGAGGTTTCTAGTTTGCTCTCTACCTGCAACCCCTGCACCTGTTCCCTCAACCCTATCCTGTCCCAGCTGCTAACTTCCCGACTCCTGTCAATCCTTTCTTGCCCTGCCTTAACTTCTGGCCTGGTTCTGGTCTGTTACACTCATATTTTTGTTTAGAGCCATAAATAGCACCCATGCACAGTCTCATGGTGTCCTGCCAGTTATTTAAAATTACAGATCACACGATTTCAGTTAGCTCATCCCTTCTACCAACAAGCAGTCATAAATAAAAACATACAAAAAAGAAAACCGTTAAAAGAAAGTTACGTAGGTTGCAAAGTAAAATAACAAAACAACCCTTCCTACCCCAAAGTCAGGAAATGTGTGATCTGCAAGGTTGCCCATGCACCCTTCTGTGTCCATCCTGCACATTCTATGTGAGGTGGGGAAAAAGTATGTGATCATGTAATTAAAATTGTTACAAAGCATTACATAAGAGGCGAGAATTAAGGTTGCATAGGCAACTATTTAAGGCATTTCCTAACTTTTGAGAGCTTGACTTTGCAACCTAAATTTTTGTAACTTTGGAGATTTTTAAAATGTCTCTGCCTTTCTCATATACAACTGTAACAACCCAAGTCACGAATCAGAAGCATTTGAACCCTGAACTATCTGCCCTGCAGCACAGGTTTCTACCACTTGAGCTAAATGATTGACTACATTAGGTGGTAGCAGGAGATGGCTACTTTCCTGGGGAGGGGAATGAGCTGCTGGTGTTACCCCCAGACTCTGGGGGTAGGAGTGAGTAGGAAGAGATTGGTACGGCTGCATTTGGGACTTACAGAGGAGCTCAGCTCTCTCCCCCATACCTGGAGTTCAGGGGTTTCCTTTTTCATACAGTGGCTCCAAGAAGGGGCTGGATTGCAGGGGCATGGGAGTGTAGCCTAGAGTAGTTAAGCACTGTAACAGGTTACCTAGGGAGGTTGTGGAATAGCTCTCAAATCTGTTCTTAAAAACTTCAAGTGACAAACACTTGTCAGGGATGATCTAGATCAGGGCATCTCAATCTTTCTTTCTGAGCACCCCGCATACATGCTATTAAAAACTCCATTGCCCACCTGGTTTTCTGCATATGAAAACCAGGGCCGGCGTTGGGGAGTAGCAAGCAGGGCAATTGCTTGGGGCCTCATGCATCAGCACCGGAATGGGAGGGACAGGGGGGCAGGGGACCATGGTCCTCCCAGTTTTTGAAAGTGGATGGGCCTGTCCTGTCCACTTTTCACCCCCATCCTTCCTTCCCCCGGAGGCCGGGGGGAGGGGTGTGTGTGCTGTGCTGCAGACCATCTATCTGAGAGCAGCGCCTGGCCCATGCCCAGGGCATGTGGAGGGTCTGCATCTCCTCTCAGCTGCCTGACTGCTCAGCTCTTACAGTGGCCAGGCTGTGGTTCCGATGCCTTGTCCTCCGGCTGTAACTGAGTTGCGGTAAGAGCTGTGTGGGGAGCTGTGAACCCTCCATCTGCCCTGGGCGGGGGCCCAGGGGCTGCTTTCAGTCCTGGCCCCCTTCCCCCCCCCCCCCCCCCCCCCCGCCCCTGACCCTGGGCAGGTGGAGGGTCCATGGCTCCCAGCCCACTCTGGCTTCTGGCTTGGCTGAGGGTGGGGCTTCAGGCAGAAGGGGCAGGGGTCCTGACCCATAGCCCCTCCCTCACTTTTGGGAAGGCTCTGCCAGGGCTGGCATCATGCTGCAGGTGCCCCCCTGCAAAGCTACATTGCTCAGGCTTCAGCTTCAACCGCAAGTGGCGGGGCTTAAGGCAGGGGCTTCAACCCCATATGGGAGGGCCTTTGCTTTCAGCCCTGGACCCCAGCGAGTCTAATGCTGGCCCTGTTTGGTGGCCACACTGAAACCTGCTTGTGGCCTTCCAGGGGGCCTCAGATCCCTAGTTGGGAACCACTGGTCTAGATAATACTTAGTCCTTCCTCAGTGCAAGGGTGTGGACCAGTTGACCTGTCATCCCTTCCAGCCCTATGTTTCTGTGATTCTCTCTCTGCCATTGTTCTTATGACTCTGCTGGTTTCTAGGTGTTCGCAGTGTAGTGTCTGCTTCAGCTGTTGCAGCTTTGGCAGCTGTATGGGCCCAACTCTTCAGAATGTTTGCTCATGTTCAGTTATTTTGGCATGCTGTCAAAATTTTCCTGCTGATCGGGGCAGTGTCAGTTTTTTACACGTTATTAGTCAGCCAAATCTGAACAGAATTTCATGCAGTAAATGAAAGGTATGTCTCTAGATCAGGGTCTTTTTTCTGCCAAATTTCAAAAGCCTTCTGCAAGCAGTGGAGATGTTAGAGCTTCTAAAAAGGGTTGTAAGAGTATTTTATAATGGAAAGTGTTAAGCAAATAAGTATTGCTACTAGTTTCCCATATAATAACACTCCCACACATGGGAGAGTGAAAAGCACTAGCCACTGATTCTGGCCTCTATTATGTTAAGGGGAACATAGCATCATTGCTTCAGCTGATCGCAACTGATACAGTACATCGTCTCAGAGAGAGGCTATCTCATGTTGTTCCCAGGGCAATCGGCGTAGATCCCAGAGCACAGGTGTTGTGTGCTCTCTAGGACAAATTGTCAAATGAGTGGCTGCCCTTCTATACCCATTCCCAAATAGATTTAAAATGTAGTCCTATGTAGAGTGCATCTCCAAACATACTGTGGTCTGCTCAGTCTCCCTTGACTCAAGTCTTCAGGGTGGCTTTTTGAGGAATGGATAGACAAGAATATGCTTGTATTTTGAAAACATGGGGCTAGAAGAGAGCAAGAGGTTAGTGAAGGATAGCTCTTCAGGAGCTTCTTCTCTGGAATAATTCACCCAGTTCTAGTCTACCTCACAAAAGAGCTAATAGAACACAGTGGAAAATGTTTAACTTTTCTGCTAAACTAAAATGTTAAACTTCATGGAAGTCAAATCTGCTATACAGTGGAGTCGCATCTTACACGGGGGTTAGGTTCTAAAGTCAGCGCGTAAGGCGAAAATTGCGTATAGTCAAAATTACTCTCGAAAAATCCCTTAAATCGCCCATAAAGTACAGTATACACTCCATCACATTAAGATTGGGATCAGCATCCATAGTGCTATGTATCTGAGAACATAAGCCTTGTGTACATGGCCTTGAAACAGCGAATCACGCCTTGGTTGGGAGGATGGAGGGGGTATTGTGGGGAAGAAAGACTACTTCAACATTGTTATGCACAAACTGGAGTGCCGCAGAGTGGCCAAGAGCATTGTCTACGATCAGCAACACTTAATGCTGCCATCACCCAAGCCTTCTTATTTGGTTGCCAGAACACAGGCAGGAGATTTTTGTTCTTGCCTTTTAGGGCACAGGGATTTGCAGCTCTGTAGAGCAAGCCCAGCTTTATTAAATGCCCAGTTGCATTGCCACAAAACAACAGTCACATGGTCTTTAGCTGCTTTGAAGCCAGGGGCTTGTCTTTCTGATTTCAAAGTGTAAGTGTGGTTTGGGCATTTTTTCCAGAAGAGTCCAGTCTCGTCAGCATTAAAAATTTGTTCCAGAAGATAGCTCTTTTCTTCTATGATTTTCTTTAATTGTTTGGGGTAGGCTTTTGCTGCCTCTTCATTGGCAGATGCAGTTTCACCAGTAGCCTGCACGTTTTTGAGGTTGAAGCAGTTCCTAAAACTGTTAAGCCAACCTTGGCTGGCTTTGAATTCCTTCTCATTAGAAGGCTGTCCCTCTTTGGCAGGAGGTTTGAACAGCACGTAGAGGCTAAGATCCTTTTCTCGCAACATGTTGCCATCGATAGGCACATGTTTATAGTTCATGTCTTCCAGCCATAAGTTTAATGTCTTTTCAGTCTTCACGAAAGTCTTATCACGCACCTGGCTCGTCACCTTAGTAGTTATTGGAGCACTTGATGCCATGCCTTGATGAATTTCTCTCTTGAATCTTAATTGCATAGATGCTAGATTCGTTGCGGTCATATCTACGCCCAGTGTTGGAGACCAACATACCATATCAATAAGGCTGACACAGCCAGTTTTTCCTCCAGCTTTGGAACAGATCGCTGTTTCTTCGGTTGAGCACCAGATGAAGTAGTTGGCTTGTGTTTAGGGGCCATGTTGTACAAAAAAATACGCACAGTATCTTTAAACACTAGAATCACACTCAGTGTGGCGAGATGCTCACACTATGAGAGGCACGTGGGAACTGAGATCGACTGAGGGAACAGCAGATTCACATCTCTCATCTCACGTTCACTCACGCATATGGTCATTGAGTGGAATGGTGGGCAGAATCGCCCGCACTATTTACAGGTATCTTTTTTCTTTTTGCAGAGCGCGTATAGTTGAATTCGCATAAATTAAATACATGTATGATGTGACTTACTTGTACTTTCTTTGATTAAAAACATTTCAAAAATCTTATGTAAACATTACTTTTTTCAGTATGTTTAAATACTACTTTTCTAGATTTGCTAGAGTAAGATCTTTGTCAGTTTTTTTCTGAAGCTACAAGTGAGCATCTTCAGGTAAAGGGAAACAGCCCCTCATAATGTGCAATGGTGTGAACTGCATGGAATTAGTTGAAATATGGGATTGACTATATCAAATTCTTGACCAGTGATTGACTAACTCTTGGTAGAGTAGTGACAGATGTAAGGTCTAATAGCTCATAGTCTAAAAAAAGCATACTATATAACTGGAAAGGGTGGAAACGTCAAGTTTCTAATGACATAGCATTTGCTTCTAAATACTGGCTGGTTGTACAATATCCATCTCTAAATCTCATTCCAGTTACTCTTGCTTTTCTCTTTATTACCCACTCAGTTCTAACAACTTTAGCAGCTACTACCTCTACCATCTGTAATGCCTCTTATTAAGTGTAAAAATTAATCTCTAACACCATTAGCACCCTTTTTTGGCTGGGAGACAGTTGTCAAAATTAGTTTGGGGAAAATGAGGTAGTAATTTCTTTCAGGACCAAAAACTGTTTGGACCATTATTATTACAGTAGTCCTAAAAGGTCCTAATCATAATTCTACAGCAACTCTCTCAAATTCTTAGGAAGATAAAGTCCCTATCCCGAAACACATAGAATCTAAAAAGACACATGTACAAAGAGCATGAGAGAATATGCAGCAGACAGGTAAAATGGTCAGGCTGATGGACATGTCATCTTCAGTTTTTTTTCTTGCTTAATTTTGTTTGTTGGTGTTGTGAGGCCAGGAGTGGGGTGAATATGACAGGAAGGGAAGTTGTCTGGGGCAGGAGCTGTTTTCTAGGTCAGGGGTTCTCAACCTTTCTTTGAGGCCCTCTCAACATGCTATTAAAAACTCCACAGCCCACCTGTGCCACAACTGTTCTGCATATAAAAGCCAGGCATTAGGGGGTAGTAAGCAAGTCAATTGCCTGGGGCCCTGCATAGCTAAACTGCTCAGGCTTTGGCTTCAGGGCTAGGTGTGCTTGGGGAGGTGGGGCTTTGGCTTTCTGCCCTGGGCCCCAATGAGACTTATGCCAGCCTGGCTGGGCGGACCCCCCCGAAACCTGTTCACAGCCCACCAGGGGGCCTTGGACCCCTGGTTGAGAACTGCTGTTCTAGGTTACATGTCTGAAGTGTCTCACACTGTGGAACTCTGATACTCGACTGGGGTACCTAGGATCTACTGTAATAGTATAAGTTACAGGCTGGGGGAGAGCAATGGTCTCTGGCTGGGCTTTTCCACACCTCACTGTTAGGGGAAGTCTCTGCACTTCTTGGGGCTGCTGGCTCTGCCTCATCAGGTGTTGGTCTGCTTCCCCCAGCTAATGTGGCTAGGGTTCTGGGATCACATGCCTACTCTTTCAGGACAAGTAAACTTCTCCAACCATTTTGAAACTTTTGATGCAAGTACAGCATGGCTACTAAAATACAGCAAGCACAAAATACCACCTACATGTTGCACAGACATTTGTATTACATGAGTCAAATTATTTGAGCATTTCTCAGTGAATCAATCACCTTCCACTGAAAATTTATTTTTCCCCATATTCCATCACTTCTGTGGCTGTTTTTGATAGACTTCAACTGCAATTCTGTGTCCATGCTTTTTTATACTGGTGATTGTCAAACTACAGAATAAATGGTCCTCTGAGATAATTGGTGGAAGTTAACACTACCCTTAGTTATGTTTCTTTCTGCTTGCAGACTTGGTTTCTATGTGATAGACTGTCTTTGCAACAAGATCTCAAAGGTTATGCTTTTCAAGAAAATATGGAAGCTTTGCAGTATCGATGTACTCAAAAATTAATAAAATTTCATTGTTGGGTTCCATACTCAGTAACGGATATATCATACTTGTTCAATTTGTTGGGATTTGACAGAAAAAATTAACTTGAAAATCTTGTGTATCTTCACCAGTAGTAACGTTTTCATGGTCCTGATCATGCCTTCAACACCTATGTAATCCTTTAGTCTTCAACGGGCATAATCTGAAGACCAGTGGAGATCAGATATTACTGTGATACCTTGGCAGAAGGCTGGCCTTGTGGGTAAGGTTGCGGGGTGGGATTCTGGAGACCTAGGTTTGATTCCTGCTCTGCTATAAACATCCCTTGGACAATTCACAATCTTTCTGTGCCTCAGGTACCCATCTATAAAATGTTATAATAGTACTTCATAATGCCCCTATGAGATGTAGGAGATAAACACAGTAATAGTGGAAAATACAGTAGGGGTGTGTGTGTGTGTATTTTATATATATATACACACACAACATGAAAAAATGGGTATCACCATACCAACTGTAATGAGACCAATTAATTAAGATAGGCTATTATCAGCAGGAGGAAAAAAAACTTTTGTAGTGATAATCAGGGTGGCCCATTTCAAACAGTTCACAAGAAGGTGAGAGTAATAGTGGGGGTGGGAATTAGCATGGGGAAATAGTTTTTAATTTGTGTAATGACCCATCCACTCCCAGTCTTTATTCAAGCCTAATTTAATGGTGTTCAGTTTGCAAATTAATTCCAATTCTGCAGTTTCTCGTTGGAGTCTGTTTTTGAAGCTTTTTTTGTTGGAGAATTGCGACTTTTAGGTCTGAAATTGAGTGACCAGGGAGGTTCAAGTGTTTACCAACTGGTTTTTGAATGTTATAATTCTTGATGTCTGATTTGTGTCCATTTATTCTTTTGCATAGAGATTGTCCTGTTTGGCCAGTTTACATGGCAGAGGAGCATTGTTGTCACATGATGGCATATATCACATTGGTAGGCTCATTCACCTGAACATCTCTGATAGTGTGGCTGATGTGATCAGGTCCTACTGTTGGGTCATATTAAAGAAGTTCTGTATTAAAATCACAAATGAGTTTGATTCCCCATAGTTTAGGTTCCAGGGTATTACTAATTAAGAGGTCTCTTGGTTTTTAGTACTGTTTCTCTCCCTCTGTGTGAAACTTGCAAGCTGCTAATTGTGTTAGTACATTCTAAGATTGAGTCTGTTCTCAAAGCAATTCTTTGTAACAACTACTCGCACAGAGAGAGACTCAAAGCAGTAGTCTGTAACAGAAACAGCACCCAGAGACTCCCTGCCCTTTTGTTGTATTCATCTCGCTTTGTTAACGGTTAAATAGAGGATGGATGCTTGGTGTGGATAATAACTGAATGAATGAGCAGGGAATTGCCAGCCTAAGAATCCAATGTCCATCAGCTGAAGAAGGCGTCAAGTGGAAATAACCAGAGGACTCCCTGAGGGCAGACTGGAATCCACCCAACAGCCTCAAGAATGGGAGAATCAAAGAACAAGATAACATCTGGCAGCACGGAGCCGTCAGGAATGTGCCATCTGTTGATTCAGCAACAGCATGATGAAGCAATTCCCATAGACTGGCATAGGAAGAAATTCCTATAAAAATGGACTCTAGAAAGTGAGAACTTTGGGGTCTGATTCTGCAAACCAACTTCCAGGAGCATCAAATGAGCATCTGACAAGGCCCTGCTCCCTCCTCATGTCCAGGCCACCTGGCTGGCCAGTGGCTTGGCATGAGCAACTCTAAGGCTAGTAACTATGATAACAACCTTGCAGAACGTGTATGTGTGTATGAATGAGTGAATAAATATGAAATTGAATGGAAGTTATAGCTATAACTGCTTACTATGATTCTTTCAGTATTCACAATAAATGTGGCATTTTGCCTTTTCCCCTTTAAGATCCTGCTGGTTTTTATGTTATTGGTATAACACTATGATGTCCCTTGAATAGATATGTGGACAGAGTTGGCAACGGGCTTTGTTGCAAGGATAGGTTCCTGGGTTAGTGTTTTTGTTGTGGTGTGTGGTTGCTGGTGAGTAGTTGCTTCAGGTTGGGGGACTGTCAGTAAGAGAGGACTGGCATGTCTCCCAAGATCTGTGAGAGATGGGTTGTCCTTCAGGATAGGTTGTAGATCCTTGTTGATGCTTTAGTTGGGGGCTGAAGGTGACTGCTAGTGGCGTTCTGTTGGGCCTGTCCTGGAGTGGCTTTCTCAATCTTTCTTTACTTCAGCAGGTGGGTATTGTAGTTTTAAGAACACTTGATAGAGATCTTGTAGGTGTTCCTCTCTGTCTGAGGGATTGGAGCAAAAGCAGTTGTCCCTTAGAGCTTGGCTGTAGACAATGGATTGTGTGATACGGTCTGGATGAAAGCTGGAAGCATGTCGATAAGTATAGCAGTCAGTAGGCTTCCCGTATAGGATGGTTGTGAGGTGCTCAGATACTACAGTTTCGAGTGTCATAAGAACCTAGATACCTAGTGTAGGATTGCTAGGTGGCCTCTGAAGGCCTAGTCTCAATACAGTTACGGCTTGTCTACACTACCACATGGGGTCAGTCTGAGATGTGCAACTTCAGCTACTTGAACAGTATAGCTGAAGTTGATGTATGTAGTATCTTCACTACAGTAAATCAACAGCTGACGCAGTCCCATCAGCTCTGCTTGTGCTCCTTGGTCCTGTGGAGTACCAGAGTCAATGGGAGAGCGCTCGGTGGTCGATTTAGTGTGTCTATACTAGACTAGCTGCTGGATTGATTGCTGCCCACCGATCCTGCGGGTAGTGTAGACAAGCCCTTACATTAGATAAACAAATCTGTGGCCAGAATTTGGTCTAATAAAATCTTTATTACTGGAGACCCATGAGATGGAAAGAATACACCTTGACTGATGGAGCCTAGGATGAGTCAGTGGGGCTGGCAGTTAAAAAAAAAAAAAAAAAAAAACAAACAAACATCCGTTTAGTAGCAAATTGAAGGAATTGAATCTAGAAATCCAGTGAGACAATGAATATGGAATCCTGTAATAACTCTTCTAGTCACTCTTAGAATAGACCCACCCTTTAAATTCTGCAGAGAACGCTGGCCAGAAACACTTTGGAGGGCACAGAAATTCCTTACCCATGCATTTCCCACATGAGTCTGTCAGGGTATGGTACTTTCTGTTTGACACACAATTTTTACTCATTTACTCTTAGTAATTAGATGTAGTAGTATATTATATTAACACTTTTAAGAGTGAATATTAAAATATAAATGTTTATACAATAAGCATTTAGATTTGTTACCTAAAGACAAACTTCAAGACATGCACCACTGACAGAAGATGGGCAGTGTGGACGTGAACATCTGCAGTAAGTACTGCAGTGGCTGTAAGTTGACCTAACATAGGTTGACTTAATTTTATAGTGCAAATATGACTTTAGACTCCCAAGTCTCTTGTACTTTTGAACATATAATTGTAAGTATCCAACCCATCCCCCTTCTGCTTCAAAATCCACAATATAACCAACCAACCCATAGCACCATATTCACTTCCCATCCTAACTTTACCAACCAAGCACCTGAATCTGGCTCCTGCTCTGCTAGTGTGGCATCAGAAAAGAGATTGAGTTTTAAGCATTGCTTATTCTCTAGGTGTTCCAGTTAGTTAGTGATGGGGCAGGCTGGGCTGGCACAATGGTTACCATAGTCTCCAGTTCTGTTTATATTGCTGTGATTGGGAGTCTTTCATTACAGTACATTTAAAGTGTAGAATTCTAACCTAAGACTACACCTTGGCTCTGTATAATCTTGATCCTCATTGTAAATGATTGAAAAAAATTGTAGTTAAAATGGAAACAAATTTTAGTTACTGCCAAATTAAACTTGATTTTATGGACAGAATTTAAATTTGATATTGAGCCACCTTTCTGTACCCAAAAAATGCAATTTTAATTTATTAAAAAAAATCTTGAATCGTTACATCTCTTCTCTCTCAGAATGACAAATGAGGTAATATCTGAAGGAACAGTTGGTGACTACTTTAGATACACTTTAAAAAGCAAAATTTGTACTATAGCCAAAGTGGAGGCAAGTATATGTTCCAGGGGCCTAGAATTCCTATTCTGTAGTCCCTTAAGAATAATCTTGTATGATTTAGTAAAGTCCATATGTAGGATAATCTAAAATGGATTTTTAATATGAATTTTAAATATTTTGTGTACAGAAGTGGCACAAAAAACTTTCTGAATTTGATTCTACACTTAACTATGGTACACAGCACCAGGAATAGTTATCCCACACCAGTTTTAAATGGTGTTTGTAACAGGTTCAAATAGCTGTCCAAACAGTTTGGCTGGTCAGTATGGATGGGGTCAAGCTTTTTGTATACAAAGTTGTTGGTTTTTGGGGGGTGGGGGGGAAAGGGTTGTTGAGTTCTTTATTCTGTGCCAGGACATTGTTTCTAAACTTGATTCGGTCCTATCTTGAGTGACATACATATTCTATACTACAAACTAGCATCTTCATTTTTAGATTTTTTTCTTGTCATAATTTCTTCTCTAAAAATCTTATTAATACAGAATATACCTCTTTTGCATAATGCAAGTTTAAAAAATAAATCTTGGCGTATAGGCTACCATTTCACAAATTGTAAATGTGTGTTTTTGCTGCAGAATGTCTTACATTTAATATTTAGGTAAAGGAATAAGCATAATCTCTTCAATCTATAGAATTCAAGTTTAAAGATTCAATAAATCTTAATTCCTATCCAAAACTTCAAAGCAATTTGTTTTCTATGTAGGCCAAGTTCATGACAAATTTGCTTCTGTGGATCTAATGTTGTGAAATAGGAAATGCTGGTGTTGGCGACATGGATTTAAAACTGGTTTGACCTAAACAGGTTATTTCAGAGTAGGATTGTTAGAGCTGACATTTGGTCTCAGCATTCATTCTAGGGGCATCCCCACAAACTTCTGGCCAGGGTTTTGCTGATAGAAAACATTTATATAGGGTTGCTTGGGCTGTTAAATCAATCTCTGTTAATTGCTGCTATTTTTTTAATTTCAGGATTAATTGCAATTTTTTAAAACTTTCTGCCTTAACACAAATATATTTATAGTGCAATCAGGAAGGTATAAGGGGTTCACATGGAGATCTTCACATACAGTACTGATAAATCCAGTGCAACTTTTCAGTGAAGCTTTTGTTCTGTATGATGGAACTTTGTCTAAACAAAATTAGAGTGGAAATGGTAGGGAAAGACTCTTGTCATGCATGCTTCATGTCAGATTTTAAAGAATATCTAGAGATTGATTCCTGTCCTCAAATAATAATAATAATAATAAAAAAACCCTAACCCATTTTAAGTGTAGGCACACCAGATTTTTGTTTATCTCCATGTCTTCTTTCATTAAAGTTTCTTATCTTGCTGAAGAAAATGCTAAAGAAATAACTTAAGCAATGTTTGTTTCAAATTTCAACCTCTACTTTTAAAACTGCCTATTTCAGAGCTTGGCACCTCCCTGTTGAAAAGTTTTCATATTAAATCTTAACATTTTTATAGGTAATTTGTCCATTATAGATACTGAATTGGAAGAGGAAATCTTATTTCTTAGTAGTGATATAAAATGTCATATGGACTTAACTGCCAATTAAGTGCCAGATCATTTAGGATGTCCTCGATGTGTTGTAACATTACTGCTAACTTAAATGAGCACTGTTGTGCCATAATAACACTCGGTTTTTTGCCTCGCTGTGCCTGAGGTGAGCAACTGTAGTATGATGCATAAGTACACGATACCTTGTGCAGTGTGCTCAATTTAGAGACTCTGGGGGATATAACTTTGTTTGGATCACTGTTGCTATGCTGAATTTCCATCTCAGAAGGCATAGGATCTAATTACTTTGCACTTTCATACATTTTTAACTTGTCTTGGCAGTGGCTCTGATATAAAATAGAACTATAACCTACTAATGAGTAGGAGAAAGTTAGTTGTAAAATAGATTGTGGCTCATTTTTCAACTCAATCAGTAATTTTTGGGAAATTTGAAAATTTCAGTATCTGTTACAGGAGTACTTGGTCCCTAAGTTTCTAGTGTGACACTGTATGCATCCTTGAACTCCTCTGATTGGGATGAGAAAAATGTTTTGAGAAAGTTTATGGCAGATATAGAACAAGTGTGTATCATACTGCTGCTAAACTGACAGTGCCTCTGCTTCTAATTTGTAGGTGTAGTGCCAGAAGTATGGTATTCAGACCATGGTACTATCATGATTCTAGCACTGAGCAGGAAGATCATATTAGTACTTTGAAAATAGTTACTTTCTTTAATATTTTTATGTGCAATTTCAAATTTATCCTGAATCTAGGACTTTTTAGAAAGCTCCTATTAATCCATTGAGTATTTTCAGTAATGTTAATTTGAAGCAAGCATAGATAAGTTTTGTACAGATGTCCCCTTAAATAGTGTCCTGGGACAAAAATAGACAAAACAGGAATTAGCCATACTGCTTTTAAAATCTGTTCAGAGGAATAAACTGCAGACTTTTTCATTGACCTGTAGTCTAATATTTATATTTAAATTATACATGGAGAGATCCAGGTTAGTTCAGTTACAAATAAGTATGCCATTGATATGCATTTGTCACATTGTGTATTTTTTTTAAACTGTCAATTATTAAATTAGCTTAAATTTTTGTGACGAGCACTACGTATGTTTGTACAATCAGATCTCCTGGGTACTTACCAAAGATACAACTAGTAATTCATTAAGTAAGCATGCATATATATTTAAATATTAAATCACATTCTTCATTTAATACACTAAGGCACAGTAAAGGGAAGACTTATTGAAAAAATACATTGTATAACAAATTTATATTGTATATCCAGTTGTGCAATATGAGGAAAATATTTCAAATGCCATATTTTACATTTGTTTTTATAGTAAATACTGTATGTTTAAAAGAAGCAATATATCACTGTGGTGGTGAACGGAGGACTTCCAGCTCTTTGGAAAGGTTATCACAAATGATCTACCTTAAATGTGAAGTGTGTTTTGCATTTTAACTTTTTAAACAGTGCAAGCCTCTTTTCAAGGCTTTGCATAGTTTATTTCAAGAACGGTTATAACTTCTTGGAGTAGACTTCAAAATTTTGATGTAACTAGACATTTTAGAGACTGTCCAATGGCTAGACTTCTGTTTTGGTTTCTTATGACATGCCTATCACAGTTAACTTCACAGACTCCTGGTTTAGACTTTTAAGGTTTTCCTTCTTCTGTGGTCAGTACTATGTTCGCTTTATAAAAATAAATAAATAAAATGTAGTGAGTAACTAATATTTAGGTGTAAACATCTATACAAGATTCTAGGTCTCAACACACAATTAGTAGTACAACAGAATTCCTGTATCATTAAAATAATTCAAATAGGAACTCAAACAAAAAAAATCCTTTCCACACAGTCTATTTAAAAAAAAAAAATCTTACAGCATGCTTGGAAGGTCACCAAATTCAGGCTATTTTTAATAAAAACAGTGCGTTGGGGCAGGGTGAAGAGCAAGTTCGAGTCCTGGCATTCTCCTAGAGATTGCCTTGCCAGTAGCCACCTCTTTTCATTTAAAAAAAAAGGGGGGGGGGATTCCAACTCTGGCCACCTCAGCCGTAGCAGTATAGCACAGGGAGAAGGGCAGTACCTCAGTTAGAGAACATGCATTGTTTGTGGGAAGCGAGGTCAAAGTGCACTTCATGTTGAATCAGAAGATGTTGAGGTTCGTGGTTGTTTAGTTATGGTTGGGGTGATGTCATTAGTATTGGGCAAGTCTGTTTAAAAAAAAAAAAAAAGCTTTGTCTTTCTGTGCACATGGCCTTCATTCACTGTAGGTAATTGTTATATGGATCCCAGTGGCTGAGGCCTCCAAGGATGCGGTGGAGTTTTAGATGTGGTGGGCAGAGACCATTTAGATCCTTGAAGATAAAGATCAAGAATTTATAGGTGATGTGGTTGCCGATAGAAAATGGAATGAGCAAAATACAGGGACTTTGTGCTCTTGGTTACCATGTGGCTGAGGAGGTACTCTGCTGTGTTCTGCACCAGTTGCTGTTTTTCAGAGTTGATGTTTTCAGATCCAAGTACATAGTATTTCTGTAAATGAATTAGAGGGTGCAAGAGGCAATATGATAATCAATGATGGGATGCAATCTCTAAGCCAGCTGGAATAGTAGAGTGTTTCTCAGAGATGTTGCTATGAGAGCCCAGTGTCAGGGAGGAGTCTAAAAGGACCCACAGATTGCAGTCTGTCTGTACATTTATGTACATACATGCTCCACTGGCACTGTGGTAAGCTCTTCAAAGTGCTTCCTTGTACCTACACACATAACCTCAGTCTTAAGTGGGTTAAGCATCAGCCAGCTTTTCTTGTCTATGTGCTGATCTCAGGCAGATATTGGGATAACTTGGTTACAGATGCTGTAAGTTGTGAAGGACAGATAGCTGTTTTACCTGTGTATGGTTAACATTTGAACTCTAGTCAACTTTTTTCCTGGTGGTTACATCTAAATATTTATAAGACCAAAGAGAACTGAGCCTTGTGGCACTTCACAAGGGAGTACTATATTAAACTATTCAAAAAGCTTTCTATCCTTCAGTGTACTTGTTTTCTGCATTCATAATGAAGCTTTTTACCATATTTGTGGGGTATTTTATTTTTTTCTTTAACCCTGTGGTTCCCAAGATCTGTGCTGGGGAAGATTCCAAAATTGATTACATTTTGTTTATAATTGAAGTGCTTTACACTAAGCCCTCTTCTGTTGTAGCTTTCTGTGAGTAGCTTCATTTTAAGTAGCTTAGGAGAACACTGTTTACAAATCTGTGTACACTGTTTTTCTTCATATATAATCTTGATTTTTTTTTTTTGCTTTGCAGACAATGCGAAGACACAGAAATGAAGTAACAATTGAACTGCGGAAGGTAATTTGATCTGCTTTTGCTTATTAGCTGGAAATTTTCATAATTTTGACATTCATCTATTACTATTGTTTCTACTACAAGCCTCTGTTCAAGGCCCCATGTCCTACAGAGAATATTAGGCTTAAATTGTCTTATGGATTCTAGAAGTATGAAGTATTTCTTCACTTCCCCACTCCCTCCTAGTTGTCTTGCCCCCATTGCCTACTTTTAGCTCAGCTCAGCTTAGCTTAGTCAACTTATAGCCATTGCTGTGTGTATTTAATGTGGCATAAAATTCAGTTTAGTATTTCTGCCACCAAATTTTCAATGTACCTTTTGTATTGCAAAGCATTAGAGAAGCTGTCAAGAAGCTGTAAGCTTGAAACTTTGGAACGGAGCAGTTCTGGCACTTCAGAAGGTGTGGGAGGTCTTGTTTTTGGCTCTCAAGCCTGATCTGCAGTACTTAATTAGGTTGACATAAGTTGCCTTGCATCAACCTATTTGTGCATGTGCCTACACTCAAATTTATCTCCAGGTGATGTAAGCACCCTGTCACACCGATACAGTTTATATACCCACCTCCCCAAATGGTGTGGAGCCATGATTGGTCTATTGAGGTCAATGCAGTGCAAGCATAGACACTGAATGACCTGTGTCAACCCTAACTGTCCTCCACCATCAGTCCCCCAATGCCCCATTCCCTGCAACAAGTGACTACTCTGGCCACAACTGTAGACTCTTTCTCAGGAGTCAGAAAGCCACCGTACCCCCTCCCACCCATGCCATTTAAACTCCCCCATGTGTTTTTGTTTTTTAAATGCCATTTTATGATTGCATACTTTGGCAAGCACACCTAGCAGCTCACCCTTGTGTGCAACTGCCCAACTGACTGTGGTGGGTCCATTCACTAGATGTGGTGCTGCCTGCAGTAGACAGGAGGTATTGGATCTTCTGCCTGTGGGAAGAAGAGGTTTCAAGCACAGCTATAGATCAGTTGTAGAAACATGGACATCTATGAACAGATTGCACATGGGATGCCACCCAATGGGTATAATGGGAATCAGCAACAATGCAGCATGAAAGCAAAGAAACTTCAGTAGGGAGATCACAAGGCCAACAATAAATGAGGTGGTGCCCTCTACAACAAACTGCATACCATTCTTGTTGGAGACAAGTCAGCCCTGGGGCCAGTATTCTAGGCAGTAAAGCCAGCATAGAGGCCTGTACGTATCAGTGAGGCTCATTCAGAGCCCAAATATCTCTAAATGTGAAGAGAAGTCTGAGGAGGAAACTAAATGTCACTCCTCAAAAGACGGCATAAGGCCTTCTCTACACTACAGAGTTTTGTCAACACACGTTAAGCAGACAATAAAAAACTGGGATAATTAATCACTTGTACATGTTCACACTAAGCTCCTTTTGTCAGCAGAGTGCGTACACTCTTGGTGCTCTAGCATTGACAGTGAGAGCAGTGCACTGTAGGTAGCTATCCCACTATGCTACTCGCCACCTTCTAAAGCTAGGAGTTGTGGGAAGGCAGAATGGATCTCAGTGCATCATGGGTTTGGGTTCAATGTCCCATGCAGTTCTTTGTCCCAACATTCCAGGGACTTCCAACTGCATTTCATGGAATTTTTCAGTTGCCCCTCTTACGTGCCTGCCATCTGTCTGAAAGGATGGATCCTCCACTGCTCTCTACTGTTCTGAACGCGTCGCAGACGGTCATGCAGTATATCATGAGCACCCAGTCTGAACAGGAATCAGAGTTGCCTGACCTGCTGTGTGCCATGGAAAGAAACACCAGATTACTTTTGTCCTTCATGAAGCAGCTGAATACTGTGGACTCTCACGTTTGGGCTCAGGAAACAAGCATTGAGTGGGGGATCGCATCATTATGCAGGTCTGGGGTGACAAGCAGTGGTTGCAGAACTTTCAGGTGTGGAAAGCCACCTTTCTAACTGGCAGAGCAATAGATGGCACACTTATTCCAGTTTGGCCCTGGACCATCCTGCAATGGAATACATCAATAAAGGGGGTACTCTGTTTTATTGCTGGTGCTTGAGGATCAGCATGGGTGTTTCACTGACAACATGGGGTGGTCCAGGAACATGCATGACACAAGTATCTTCAGGAACACTGGCCTGTATAGAAAGCTCCAAGCAGCAACTTTCTTTCCTGACCAGAAGATTCCAGTTGGAGATGTTGAAATGTCCATAGTGATCCTGAGAGACTCAGGGTACTCCTTACTCCCATGGCTCATGAAGCCTTACATGGGAAACCTGGACAGCAGCAAGGAGCACTTCAGCCACAGGCTGAGCAGGTGCAGAATGACCATGGCATGTGCCTTTGGCAGATTAAAGGCAGCACCAGTGTGCTTTTATGGCAGATTAGTCCTAAGTGAGAGAACATTCCCATGGTCATAGGAGCCTGCTGCACACACCATAATATTTGTGAGGCTAGGGGTGAAAAGTTTTTCCCTCAGGGTGGAGTGCGGAGGTGGATTGCCTGGCTGCTGAATTTGAGCAGCCAGATACCAGGGCTATTAGAGGGTCACAAGCGGAAGCTATTCAAATTGGGGAGGCTTTGAGGCAACATCTTGATACTGAGCTCCAGTAATGTCATGTCATACAGCACTCTTGTCATGTTTTGTTAACTTGCTGTCTTGCATGAAAATTGTGGTGATTCATGACCAGGATTTTTAGTCAACAAATGATCAAACTGCCACTGTGTATTACTAATAGCAGCAACCACCATGTGTAGGAGACTCTGAAAGATAACCAATCTTTATTAGAGTTTGTTTTTATTAAATGCCAATTAACACACACAAAAGACTTGGTGGGAAGGGTGATGGCAGTGTTGTATCTCATAACTGTGTAAGTCAAGCTGTCATTTTGGAAGCTGTCCAAAGGAGTGGAGTGAATGGAGTATAGAGACATTCCAGGAAGTTGCAAGGAATATTTGGGAGGAGTTTGGGGCAGACATGGAAAGCAGTTCTAGAACAGCTGCAGGAGGGGGACAAGCACATGTGTTCTATGTGGGACATGATTAAGGTCTTCAACATCTGTTTGCTCCTCATCACTTTTGTCATCCGCTGCTGACCCTTAATGCACTCCTCACGCGCCTTTCTGTCCTTCAGGGTCTTTTTCCACGTAGTGTTCTTTTTTTTGGCCTCCAGGTATTGTAGCATCTCTCTGAACATGTCCTCCTTGCTCCATCTTGGTCGCTTCCTTTTATCTGGTGGATGCGCTTGGCTGGAGTGTTGGGGGTTCCCCCTGAAGGTCATATCTGCAGTAGCACAAGAAACAATACGCAGAAGCATGATTGTTAGTTCACACACAGCATTGAATCGCTATAGTGAATACACCTCTTAACATACCAATCACTTTCTCACTGTCCTTTGGCAAGCAAACATCTCGGCGAATGCTCTGAATATGGCGAGTTCGGCCTGGGCATTCAGGAAGGGCCAAAGGGTCTAGGTGGTTTTTAAGGGGATCTGTGCAGGTGACTAAGGACAATATTATAAATTCTGCCACTGTTTTCCACAGGCGGGGGTGATTGAAGCTGATATCTTACTCCTGAGAGTATGCAAGGGTACATCTCCTTACACATGCAGTTTCAGATCTGGTTCCTATGCTGTTCACCTGTGTGCTGCTTTGGTCCCTGCACAAGTGATTGCTGAGTGGCGTGGGCAAGTTTCCTACAATGGGAGAAGGAATAAAGCAGCTCTGCCAAGGAACTTTCAGCAGAGGATTGGCAAGTACCTGGAGGAACGTTTCCTGGAGATCTCTCTGGAGGTTTCCCATGAAATCTCAGTGTGTATCAACACACTGTTCTGCCACACTGCTTAACTGCACAGGGGAATATGGAGCATGCAGAAACACAGCTAGTCTTGCACATTTCTATCCCTTCACCCATTTCTAGACCATACAGAGCAAAGAACATAGTTACCTCTTATAACCGAGCAGCATCAACACAAAAAATCATTTGCCCAGGACTCTCCTTTCTTGCATCATGCGCACCAGAGATGGACTGCTGGGACTGGCCAGACCCCTCCAGAGTGGAAAAGAGGTCCTGACTCACCACACCACCAGACTGTGGTGTGTGCACCACCTATTCATCTATGACTTCATCCTTGGAGTTGAGTCCAATGTCCGCTGCCTGCTGCCCCATCAAAGTATCCACTGGGCTTTTGGTGGTGGAGGTGGGGTTGCTGCGAAGGATGGCATCTAGCTCCTTATAGAAGTGGCAAGTCTTTGGCACAACACCAGAGCAACAGTTTGCCTCCCTTGCCTTCTGGTAAGCCTGCCTCAGCTCTTTTATCTTCATACCACACTGCACAGTGTCCTGATTGTGGCCCTTATCCAAGAAGCCATGAAAAATCTGCCTGTAGGTATTGAAGTTCCTACAACTGGAGTGAAGCTGGGACTGCACAGCCTCCTCTTCCCATAGTGCCAGCAGATCCAACAACTCAGCTGTGCTCCAAGTGGGAGATTGTTTGCTGCATGGAGTCGTCATAGTCAGCTGGAAGATGTGATGTGAGCTCTCCATGCCGAGCGAACAGGAAGTGGAATTTCAAAAATTCCTGAGCCTTTAAAGGAGCAGGGGCAAATGCCTGTGTACCTGGGTGCAGGGCAGTGGAGTTCAAACTGCTGACCAGAGCAGTCAGGATGGGCATTGTGGGATACCTCCTAGAAGCCATTTATAGCGGCATAACCAACCGCAGTGTCTACACTGACATTTTGTTAATCTGACTTTGCCACAAAAAGCTCTTGACCTCTTGTAGAGGTGGTTTTATTTTGTCACGAAAGCAGGAGAGTTTTGTTGGCAGAAGTAGCATTGTAGTGTATACTTCGCCACTGTTTTGTTGACAAACCATGACTTTTTGTCAACAAAACTATGTAGTGTAGGCAAGGTCTAAGTCCTTGACCAGACAGGGAATGAGAGATCCAGTGCCAGCCTTGGTACTGGTATCTGCAGCTGAAGTCAGCAAGGGCCCAAGATACAATCTGGAGGAATTTCAATCACCTCTAGACATTCACCATGCCAAATAAATGACTGGTACCAATGCCATATTACTCTATAGCACTGCCATTCAAAGAGGAGATACACTCTGTGCCATCCTTTTTGCCTGCGTTGGACAGAGATCCTCTTTCTGCTTCCATAGTGACTCGAAGGATGTCACTGGGGAGCCCTTATTCAGTCATGTCCCAGAGTGGGGCAGGAGTGGCACTGAAGCAGACACCCTGAACCAAGCCAGTATCTATGAGCATGTCACCTTGCTCATGTTGGCCTTACTGGAACTGTCGTCATGCATCCAGGAGCAGATCCCTTTCCTGTGTTTCCAGAAAGGGTAGGAGATCATGTTCCCAATGGCTTTATTAATTAGGCTGCCCACATCAGAACCACGTATCGGCTCCCAAGAGCAAGAAGCAATGAAGGAATTACAGCAACCCTTGACTTATCTGTGGATGAGACAGTGACACCAGCCCTAGCAATTATTTACTTTAAAGCTTTTTAGGACCTCCTGTCTTGCATTGCAGATACCCTGCATATTGCAGCTGTATTTATATACATGAGAAGTCTCTCTCAATTTCTTTGGTATTTTGACAACCATAATGCAAGCCAGAGTTGCCCTCCTTGTTAATGAATGGATCCTGCAGCCAGCCTAAGGACTGTAGCAAATATTCCACACACACTTCGGCCCACTTGGAAAAGAGGTAGAGAAGAGATGTCAGGTGCCCCCAAAGGGCTTTGAACACCTTTATGCCTATCCAAAACCATGGTCCATGGTGGTTTTTGCAAGACAGGAAAAAATGTGTGTCCACAAAAGGAACACTGAAGGACAAAGACCCCAGTGAGTTGTAACTTTTAGAGTGCAAGGCATATTCATCAGCCTCTCTCCAGCTCCTGTTGGCAAATTACCAGGGCTTATTTGCCAAGTACAACTTTCTCACCTGGAAGAATGCAAAATCAAACACCAGAACAGGGATGAGATAAAGGAATATTAAGGAGGGCGAGATGGTTGTGGGAATGTCACTACTGGCAGCCACTGATACATCTGGTACAGCTGCATAGTCCATGGCTGTCACTATGACACAGACCTCATGGCTCTAGGAATCTGGCACGCTGCACAAGGTACAGGCCACTGTAGAAGACCTGCCTTTCAGGGGAATGGAGTTCTTCAGACAGAAAACAGACTAATTATTCTGCTCCCTTAAGGACTCAAGGTCAACAGTATGGTTCTCAGGGATTTATATTTCAGCCCCCGTATACTAAACATTGCAAGTACCATTCCCAGCAGAGGACACTGTCCTACTCTTGGGGACACTAAACAGAGTATCCTCAAAGGCAGCCCAGGTATTCCAGGGGATGGCCATCTTCCACCTCCTCTGCTAACCTGGCTCCTTCTGAGGCAGCAAATTTGACAGAAGAATTGAGTCTCCCTGGAGCCTGGACCCACCTTCAGGAACCATCTTGCACTCTCGGGGATTGATGGCCATCATAGCTGACACATGGGCCCTATACGTTTCCACACATAACTCCCTACCTGCCCCCTTCCCTGTTCTTTTTCAGGTACCCTTTTCACAAGAGCCTAGCACAAGCAGAAGTGACCTTATTGCTTCATCTAGGAGCCAGAGAAGAGGTACCTACTGAATACAAAGAAAGAGGCTTCTGCTCCCATTTCTTATCCTGAAGAAAAAATAAGGGACTTTCTTCTCTTCTAGAGCTGAGAAGACTGAACAAATACATATGCGGCCTCAAGCCAGATTAGGTCATCCTAGCTATGTTGCTTAGGGCATGAAAAGTCCTCACCTCTGAACCATGCAGTTAAGCTGACAACTCCCAGTGTAGACAGTGCTAGGTCAGTGGAAGAAATCTTTCGTCAACCTAGCTACCCCCTCTTGGGCAGGTGGATTAACTACAGCAATAGGAGAATCTCTCATCACTGTGGTGAGTGTGTCTGCTTAAACCGCTACAACGGCACAGCTGCAACACTGAAATTGTGCCACTATAGCAGTTTAAGTATACACATAGCCTCAGATTCAGGATGGCAACGCTTACCTCATTCATCACATCTCTTCAGGCTCAAGACTGGTTCATGGCTCTCAGCTTACAAGAGATGGCTTCCACATAGCAGTCTATCCGGGTTACAGGCAATACCAAAGATTCACAATGGAGCCTAAATCGTACCAGTATTAGGTACTACCATTGGAGCTTTTCACAGCACTCAGTTATCAAGTGCCTAGTGGTAGCAGGGGTCCATCCTCAGAAGGAAGGCTATTCATATTTATCCTCACCTTGATTGGTTGAGGGCACATCCCAGGAGGAGACAGCTGCAAGCCTGTAATATGCCATTTTTGTTCTTACGTGGGTCTCCTGGTCTAATATGAAAATCCTTCTCTTATCCCATCACACAGTAATTCAGAGGAGCCTTGACCATGTTGACAAGCACATACTTGCCTGAACATAGATTCCTGTCAATGCAGTCACTGTTAGAATAGAAACATACATGACTATGACAATGCTGATGCGTATGGAGTTGTTCAGCTGTATGTTAGTATTACTCGTGGGGGAATTCTGTGCCACTTTGCATGCACAGAATTTGTCCCCCGCAGAAAAATCCCTTTCTGACAGGGAAGCAAAGGGAAGCCAAAAGAGCGGTCATGCAACCCTCCCAAGCAGTATGTTTTGGGTGCCCAGGACAGCTGGCAGAGAGGTAAATCACTGTGGGGCAGGGGATGGGACTGGGGAAGACCCAGCTGGTGGCTTCTACCCTGCACCTGGCTCAGGTGCTAGTCCCACCTGGGCTGGGGAAGATGGGACTACTTCCCCCATGGCATCAGCGGCCATGTCAGACCCACTCCCAGATTTCTCCTCTGGCTCTGCAAACTCCCTTACCCCCCACACTTCATGCACCTCTCTGCTCAGTTGCAGGGGGAGGGATCATTGTACAGGGAGCTGCTCCCCCATCCGCCCAACCCCCATACAACCCTCATACCTAGGGCCTCGTGCCTAGCTTCACCCCCTCTGCACCCAGAACCTCTCCTCCAATGAGCTACAATCCCCCTGAACCAGGACTACCCGGATCCCCACACCCTCCCCCCGAGCCCCACTACTCCAGTGTCTGAACCCCCTCACTATTTCCCCCACAGCCAGACCCCCTGCTGAGCCCAACCATCTTCACCTGGCCCCTGCTGCAGCATCCCATTACCGCTGCACCCAGAATCCCCCACTGAGCTGCCCATAACCAGTTGTCCCATGCACAACCCTCTCAACCCACACCTGGATCCTCCTACACTAAGTCTCTCCACACTTGGATCCTTCCTTGTTGCACCTGCCAGCCGACACCTGATGCACTTGGCATGGAGGGGCAAGGCCCTGAGGTGTGTCTGGGGCAGGCCAGTTCCTTGTGCTGTGTCAGGGTTGGGTGCAGCCTCACTGCTGAATCTGTGTCCGGGAGGGGCTGCACAGAGGTGGGAAATCAGTGACCTGTACTCCCCAATGCCATGCTGGAGCTTCCACATTTATTTGACAAATAAAATGTGCAGAATTTTAAAATATTGTACACAGTTTTTTTTGGGGTGCAGAATGCCCTCAGGAATGTAGTACATACATGATGCTGCCTGCCAGATTTCACCTACAGTTACACCAACTCTGGCTCAGATTGATCTATTCCCCAGCAAAACACCAGACAAGTAAAAATGCCATGGTTCTGCCTCATGTTATTGCAGAGCTGAGATCACAATCCTAGCAATGTAGGTCTGAAAAGGGACCTCAAGAGGTCATTTAGTTCATCCACCTTCCCCTCTCCACATCAAAGCAGAACCAAATATATAGTCTTGCAGCACAATGTAGTAAAATCTTATTCTGTGGGCAAGTTAGTAATAGAAAGGTAGGAGAGGTGTCATTTGATTTGTAAAAATCTGCAGAATCATAATTTCACTGCTGTTATCCTCTGTGGCATGGTATGGGGGCTTGCTGCCCCTCTGGCTCTCAACTCCAAGTCCTCCAATTGATGAAAATTTTGATAATTGTCATTAGAAATGGGACAAGTTGGGTATCATTCAAAAGCCCTTCCTCCCACAAATACAATGGTACCAAACATAACAAATCTAGAATAGTTGTATAGATATACATTTGAAAAAAAGTTTAAAAAACGACATTTTAAATGATACTTTAACACAGAGATCTATTGCTTACATAAAGAAAATATTTACCTTCAATAAGCCTAGGGAAGCTAGTCTTGACAGGTACGACTAAAAACATTTGTTAATGTAATCAGTGTCATCGCTATCTAAGGCAGCACTGCCAAACATGTTATCACATGGATCCTTGTCCACACATCTCCAGATGAGGCTGGCTGCTAGCCAAACACTGCAGGGATGTGAGCATCTAGTCTTTGCACCTGAACATTTGATTAGCTGCAAGATTGATTTGGGAGCACATGATCTTTCACACACAACTGGTGTGATCAGTCTATTCTTCACAATCCATCCATGCTTGATAGGGGAGGATGGTTTTGATCTTTCCATTGCCTGAGGATTTGCCCTTTTTTATAGCAGGTATAAATGCAGCCCTTATCAGTGGGAATTTTCCTCCATTTGTCTGCTTTGTGGAAAACATCCACCAGTGTAGCTCTGCATAATGTCATAATTTTGGTCTTTAAATGGTAAACTTTGCATACAAACAGCTATGCAATTATAACCTTGTCAATAACTGTCTCATTCTGATCACCTTTGGAGTGTGGAGGGTGACTTTGAAGGCTAAATCAAATGTCTTCCAGTAAAATAATTTTGGTCTTTCCAACAGTTATTTGTAGTGATATATTACACATATGTAGCACAGTTGTATGTGTTGGAAACCTGCCTTTCACTCAAGCCACTTGCACATGAGGCTTTGCAATAAAATGACAGCCTTGTTCTCTGTTTGAATACTGTCATATTTGCTGGTGAGTAAGTCACCATGACCACCGAAGCACTATTTAAAGTAGTAGTACAGGTCATGTGGGATTATTTTTTCGAGTTTGGCATCAGCTATGGATCCCTGCAACTCCCATGTACTGCAGGACAAAATGCTTTTTCATAAAAATTCAGCAGCTGCAAAGATCCTTCATATTACTGTTGATATCAGCACTTTCTTTTGATAGCCCCATGTCTTTTGCAGCTTTTAAGGACATGCGTTGTGATTCATTTATGCAGCTAGGATTGCTAAAAAGTACATCTGTATCCTACAGTTCATCTTCAGTAAGTGCTTTAAGAGCCTTTCTACTAAGCATTTGTTCCTCTTCAATCCTGTTCAGAGCACATATTTCTCTTAACTTCTGCTTCAGCCATCACCACTACTTTCCCATCCATTAGAGCCTCTGTAAGGCAATTTATGAACTCCACAGTTTGCAGCAGTAAAATCTGTATTTATTTCTGTTGCTTTTACCTGTTGACATAACACATTAGGTATTCTTAGTGTAGCACTCAATATATGTCATATGCTTCGAAATCTTTTGGGTCAATACATCTACCTAATTTTAATTCCATGAAACGTTCTCACTAAGAATGACTGTTTCATACAGTTTCTCATCTGTCTCTTGTTGAAATTGTGCTTAATGGATGCCTTTGGGATTCTGGCTTGCTGCAGAAGAAGCAGCTGTTCGTCTCAAAATGCACGCCATGGGACCTAGTATAAGGCAAGTCTTGCCCATGGCTGGCACTTATGCCAGCATCTTAATTTTTTTTGTGTTTTTTTTTCCTGATGCTCACTAACCTTGCCAAATTCTGTTTCTGGGAGCAATTGTAGCATGTATGGTGCCACAGAGCATTGTGTTTAACCAGTCCCTCCATGGTGATATTCACCAAAGATTCAGCTACTGTTGGTACTAATCTCCCCATTGATGTGTAAAAATGATAAAGACTAAAGTAAAAACCAGGATTTTGTAATAAATTACTTTTGGAGTGTAATTATGGTACATGAAGTATGTTATGTAACTGCATAGCATTTGTAGTGGGATTCCAGTAATTTATGGTTGGATGCTGATGTCTTAATCAATGCCTTGTAACTCTTTTTGCATAATAAAGATGATAATCAGTACTGTTGAACCCCTTCTTCTTTGTTTTGCTAATGATGGCAAATCAATTTGAAGTACTCCTTTGATTTGTAGTATACTGTAGTATTAAAAAACTTAATGAAGTATCCTTTTCTGAGCATTAACTGATAACACAGTATTCTCAGTTGAGGGCCAAAATTTAACTTTGTAAGGGCGGCATGTTTGATATGCCCGTGTTAAAGTATAATTAAAACACAACATAATTGTTCTAGATTTGTCATGTTTGCTATCATTGTATTTGTGAGATAAAGGACTTTTGAATGATACCCAAGTCAAGCCATTTCTGACTGCATTGTATTGTCAAAATTTCCACCAACGGAAGGATCTGGAGCTGTGAGCCAGAAGGGCAGCAAGTCCCTTGAGCCACACTCTGGAGAGTAACACCATTGAAATTTTGATTCTGGGTTTTTTGTTTTTTTTTGTTTTGTTTTGTTTTTTTACAAATCAAATGACAACTCTTTCCTTTCTGTCACTAGCTTGCTCACTGAATTACACGTGCTCCCAGACTACTCGCGATGGGTTTGTCTAACCCAGTGGTTCTCAACCTGTGGGCTGCTTGCAGCCCAATCAGCACACAGCTGTGGCTCATGTGACATCCTCAGGGCCGTACAGGTAGTTTATATATTGTGTGGATACGGCCCATATAACACAGAGAAAGCTGCATATGCAGCCCACAATGGTAAAAAGGTTGAGAATCACTGGTCTAACCTGTTCTTAACTTCCAATGGCAGGGATTCCAAAATCTCTCTTGGTTAAACTATCCTAGAATTTAATGTCCTAACTATAAGGGTAGTTTTTCCTAATATTTAACCTAAATCTCCCTTGCTGAAGACTAAGCTGATTGCTGCTTGTTCTGTCTTTTTTGGATGTAGAGAACAATTGGTCACTATCCCCTTTGTAATAGACCTTAACATACTTGAAAGCTGTTATCAGGTCCCCTCTGTCTTCTCTTCTCAAGACTAAACATGCCCAGTTTTTTAATCTTTCCTCATAGGTCATGTTTTCTAAAGCTGTTATAATTTTTTGTTCTCATCTGGACTCTACCCACTTTGTCCACATCTTAAATTGTGGTGTCAAGAACTGGACACAGAATTCCACCTGAGGCCTCATCAGTCCCAAGTAGAGTGGAACATTTACTACTTCTTGGGAGTTGGTCCCTAAATGTATTCCAGTTTAATGGGACTAAAATGGGAGGCCCAGATAATCTCTACCAAAGAATATTAAAGGAACTGGCACGTGAAATTGCAAGCCTAGCAGCAGGGATTTTTAATGAATCTGTAAACTCGGGGGTTCTACCCTGTGACTGAAAAATTGCTAATATAGTTCCTATTTTTAAGAAAGGAGAAAAAAGTATTCTGGGAAACTACCAGCCTGATAGTTTGACCTCCATGTAGAACTTGCAAGAGTTGAGAAGGACAAACTATAAGGGGCACCAATAGTCGAATCTTTAATTAGTTTTGCTGCCACTTATCACAGTTTGTAATACAGACCTTCCTCCTGCTGCATGCACAGCTGACGCTTGAATCAGGGTGCAGTGTGCCATAAATGTGTGGCTAGATCACTAAATTGCAGCTTTGCAAATGTCCTGAAATGGGACACCCGATAAAGATGCTGTAGAGGCTGCTTGCACTCGCATGGAGCACACTGTAACAGCCCTGGGAGGGGTAAGTTTTGCTATTTTACTGCATTCCAATATGCATCCCAAGACCCACTTAATTCCCTGTGAGGGTATAGCTTAGCCCTTTGCTCTTTCTGCTATGGATGCAAAGAGCATCAGAGACTTCCTTATGGTCTTGGTTCTTCGCAGGTAGAACTCCAGGTCACATCTGAGGTCAAGGAAGTGTAGTTTCTTGTTCTCAGGGCAGGCATGGGGTTTCAGAAAAGACACAGGTAAATGAATTGACTGGTTGATACGGAATTCAGACAACCTTTAGGAGGAATTTGGGATGTAGCAAGCACTGTTCTTCTCCTTGTAGAATACTGTCCGAGGAGAGTATGCCATCATGGCCGGTAGCTCACTGACCCTTCTGGCCAAAGCAATGGTTACTACAAATGCCACTGTCATGGCGTACATTACCATAGGTTCAAAGGGCAGGCCTCTGAGAGCTCACAGGATGAGGTTAAGGTCCCAGCAGAGTGTGGGTTTGATAACCAGGGGGAAGGTTCTGATCAAGCCTTTCATAAGCCATACTGTGTTAGGGTACATGAAGATACAGTATCCCTCCACCGGGGAAGGACTTGCAGGCTAGGTAGACTGCTCTGAGTTCCAGCAAATGTATGTGCAGTCTGGCTTCTCATTGTGTCCATGTACCCTGGGCTGTGTGGTGGTTCAGGTGGGCACCCTATCATGTAAGGGAGGCATAAGTCACAATGGTGGCCCTCAGTAGGGGAAGGGTGAAGGGGGTTATTACCAAGACCTTCGATGCATTGGACCACCAGGCAAGAACTTTGGAAGGAAGATAACTCTGGAGTCAATGTGGTCCCGGTCGGTCTGTGGATTGAGTGGAGCCAGGCCTGGAGGCAGTCATGCGGCAGTGAGAGGGAACTGGAGTAGTGTTGATCTGCACCACCCCTTATATCCTCATTCAGGAGCATGAGGGAAAACACTGTGCATGTGTGAGTCAACAGACACTGCTTGGAGAAAACTTCTGGACTCGAGCACATGGCACATATAGATTCTCTCAGACTTTAAGGTCAGAATGGGGCCATTGTGATCTAGTGTGACCTCCTGTACATTGCAGGCCACAGAACCTTACCCACCCACTACTGTAATAGACCCCTAACCGCTGAGTCACTTAGTAAAGTCCTCAAACAATGATTTAAAGACTAAGTTACAGAGAATCCACCATTTATACTAGTTGAAACCTTCAAGTGACCCAGACCCCATGCTGCAGAGGAAAGCAAACCCAACCCAACCCAACCCTCCCCTCCCCTAGGGTCTTTGCTAATCTGACTTGGGGGAAAATTCCTTCCTCACTCCAAATATAGCCACCAGTTAGACCGTGAGCATGTGGGCAAGACCCAGCCACCTGGAAAATAATTCTCTGTAGTAACACAGAGCTCTACCCATCTAGTGTCCCATGCATTATATGCATTTCCTTTGTCTATTAAAAAAAAAAAATCAGTTATCTTTTCAAAGAAGGAGATCAGGCTGGTCTGGCATGATCTATCTTTTGTAAAACCATGTTGTATTTTATCTCAATTACAGTTTACCTCTTTGTCCTTAACTACTTTCTCTTTCAAAATTTCATACACTGACTTCCACAAGATGAGCTACCTGTCAACCAAGTCAACCACGTGTAGAATATACACTTGAAGGAGAAGAGGAGGTTATTTACTCTAACTGGAGGTTCTTAGTCATGCATGGTCCCTATATGTATTCTATTACCCACCCTCTTTTTCCGTCTGCTTTCGGCTTGATTACATTGCAGTAAGAGGAGGAACTGAAGTGGCTGCAACTCACACTACCCCTTATACTCTTGTTTGCTAGCATGAGGGGAGACAGTGTGTGTGGGTGGGTCAAAGGACACTGCTTGGAGAAAACTTCCAGACTCAGGCACATGGCATCCATGTACACCCACAAGTGCAGATAGGGCCCACATCTCTCCAAGAACCTCCTAGTTACAGTAAGTAATCTCCTCTTCCATGTCTTACATACTATGCCCCAAAATAGTAACCTGTTTTTGCAAAGGCATCACATTGTCTCATATTCAATTTGTGGTTCACTATAGCCCCCAGATCCTTTTTCTGCACTAGTACTGCCTAATCATGATAGTGACAGGATCCCAAGAATGTGTGGGGAGGGGTGCAGTTCTCACCCTCCACTGTGAAGACTTCAGTGGTTGGAGAGCCCACATGGACAATGGTCATATGCAAATGACTTGGTCCTGAGAAGACTTGGGGCTCCAAGTCATGGTCCTGGAGTGCAGGACCATCAGGCTAGTCTGCATGACTTCCTTCCTGTTCAAAATTCTACAGAGTAGATCATGATGGAAAACCTCTCTGTGATGCACTACATCACCAAGCAGGGGGAGACACGCCTGTCTAACTGTCAGGAGGCCATCAACTCTGGACATGGTGCTAGTGACCTGGGATAACCAGGTAGTTCATCTTGTGGAAGTCAGCAACAAACAAATATGAAGAGATCCTCAGCACACAGTCCGTAGCCAATCATGAGTGGTCCCTATGAAATTCTATGATACAACCTAGATTTCATTGTAGAGAGGTTCCCATGATAGACCTGTTTGCCACCCAGGACAATGCCAAGTGTCAGTTTGTTACATAGAGGGCATGGGGATCATTGCCAGATGCCTTTTTTCTGCAGCAGAGTCCTGGATGCCTTTATGCCTTTCCATCTATATCCCCCGGTACTCATGGTAACTTCCAAAATCAAGAAACAAAGCCACTGTTCTTCTCATGGCTCTGTCCTAGTTGAGGCAGTTTTGGCTGACAGACCTGCTGCAGATGTCCATTCAACTGCCGATCCTGCTCCCAGACTGTCATACACTCCTGGCACTTGACAGCCTGGATGTTTGTTGGTTGAGTGCCAGACATAGACTGCTCCAGACACGTCGAGAGATCCTGATACAGTGCAGGAAGACTACCACCAGATAACTCGTTAATCAGAACGGAAGGGCAGCTGATTGGTGCCGGTCAGCAGCACCTGAACCCTGTGCAGGCTTCAGTACTGCAGTCCTCTGACTGCTTGCTGCCTTTGTAATGTTCCAGCCTCTTCAGTCTACTGATTCATCTTGCAGTGAGCTTGGCTTGCCGTCTGCCTGTACAGTTGTTCTGGATTCTCATCTAATGGCATCAAACTTCCTCAAGGCCGTGTTAAATGCTTAGTCACCGGAGAACCTGCAGCTGCCTGGGACATCAGCATCATCCTCTTGACTTATGGGCTGCCCTTCAAGCCCACTTATTAAAGTGTTCCTAACTTATTTTTCCTCTGAAGACTCTTCCTAGCTGTGGTTGTTTTAGCCAGGAGGAAGGGCAACTGCTGAACACTTATGGCTGTGACCCTCCCTTCACGACACTTCATAGGGATAAGGTGGTGCTTAAACCTCACACCAAGTTTATCACAAGGTGGTCTCTGAATCTGATGGAATTCCATCAACTTGCCTGTTTTCTTCCTGAAATCCAGCTCTTGGTCGGGGAGAAGTAGTTACATACACACACTGGGTGTTTCAGCAGTATGTTACATTACTACATTGACAGAACAAAGCATTCTGTCTCCCATTTTATTTCTGGCTGCTTAGAGGGCCAGGCCATCTGATCACAAATAATATTTAAGTGGATAACACAGTGTATCTTGCTGGGTTACTAATTGACTGGTGTACCTCTTTCACTGAATATCAAAGCTCACTCCACCAGAGTTCAGGTGATATTCTTGTTCTGCTTTAGGAATATACCAATTAAGATCTGCAGAGTGGCAATGTGGAGTAACCAACTGACTTTTATCAAGCTTTAGGCCTTGGACTTAGCTACCAAAGCAGATGTCAAGTTTGGAGTGATATGACAGTCTTCTAATGGAGCTGATACTCCCCATGCCTCCATCCAGGAAGAGTGCTGTCCCCAACAGTGGAATCTAAACTGACAGATACTCAAAGGAAGAACAATGGTTGGTTACCCTACAGTAACTGAGGCTATTCAAACAGTTGTAATCCACTGTGGATCTCACAATCCATCTTCACTTTAGGAGTTCTCCACTCCCATGGGACTGAATTGCAAGGAAACTGAGGGATTATCCTGGGTGCTTCTCCTTTATGCCCTTGCACAGGACCATGAGGTGTCACAGGGCACTTTCATGGTCTCAATGTACACTGCTGTTCAAAATAATCTGATCTCATGTGCATGGGATTCACACTAACAACATCTAGAAGAGCCACAGTTAGTGCATGGTATGTAACCGTTTTTTTTCACATCTAAAACTACTTTGCTTACTACAAATAAGTGATTACCATCACCAGTCCTGTTTTTGCAGGCTAGAAAATAGATGCCTCTGCTTCCGTTAAATTTAGATAGTCCATTTTCACTAAATTCTTTAGCTGTTTCTAGTCTGATCTTCCTAGCTTACGTTTCTCTGACAACACTTGGAGAAAATTAGATCTAATTTTCTCCAAATATATAGTTTTCTTTAAACACTTTAATACAATCCTCATTCCCAAATTAATAAAACTAATTAGTGTAAACACCGGGGGGACTTTCAGCCCAGTTTTGAGTTGGGTCCTGAGACATGGAGAGCGATAGAAATATGGCCTTAGCCACTTTTGTATCCTCCTTTACGGCCCAGAATTTGGAGACCAGCCCAGAGTATTCAAAGCACACTCCACTGCAGCCATGTTCCGTTCTTTCCCAGGGAGCACCGCTACACTGGGGGCTGAGTGGGAGGGTGGCATAGGGCTCTGTGCCAGCCCTAAGCTGGCGGGGTAAGTCCCAAACATCATGAGATTCCCTGATGAGGAAACCTGTCACTGGAGTGGCATAAAGGAGACAGATGCAAGCCTAGTAATCCACAGCTTGAATTTTGAAGGATCTGACAGATCAAATTTGCAATAAAACAATCTGTTTACTGAAAGGGAAAATCCAGGTAACTTAATACAAATATGTTCTTAATATTGTTTTCCGAATTCTCAGATTTTAGTTTATAATTTCTTGAATCAAAGAACCTGAAAGAAATAACCATCTAAAGAAAATTCTGAAGTTGTCTCCCAATTCTTACTTCCTTTACATTTTCCTGCATATAGGTTCTGAAACAAAATACATACTTAAGTGCCATTGAAATCAACTCAGGGCTGGTTTTCAGAACAGATGCCTACTTTTCATCCCCATCATGTGCCTTTTGCTTAAGGTCCTCCAATTCAGCAAAGCATTGTGGCTATATTGGGGCCTTAAACTGGAGGCACACAATGGGGATGAAAAGTAGGCATATGCTGCATGTAGTGCTATTTTCTTTACCATATTGCTGTATGTAAACCTTTTCCTTTTTTTTTTTTTTTTTTTTTTTTAAGTTTCAGTTGCAGAGTCTATGATAAGTGGCAGCAGAACTAATTAAAGATTCGACTAGTGGTGCCCCTTATAGTTTGTCCTTCTCAACTCTTTGCATCTTCTAACAAGGACAATCACAGCAGAAGTTGGCCAGAAAATGTATGGAATGCTGAGTCTTAGTGTAGCCTACTTCTCTGCCTTGAGGTTAAGCCTGTTACAGCTTCACTGCTTATGTTTCTTGTAGTCTAAATGCACGTGGGGACCTTCCTGAGATGGAGTTATGGTTGAGTGAACAGAAATAGGAATTCTCGTCTGTGTTCTGCCTTTTAATAAAATATAAATTAAAATTCCAATAAAAGGTATTACCTCATCTACCTTGTCTCTGTTAATATCCTAGGACCAACATGGCTACAACAACACTGCATTCTGCATTTCAGTCACAGTGGCCTTGTTTACACTGCTGGTGGTTGCTCTCTTGTAGGTTTCCATAGGTGAAGCTGTATCAGTGTTGACAACAGTAGGGAATTTTTGCAAACTTTCTCTACTGTAGATAGGGCCAGTAAAGGCTTTCCCTATGAGTCTTTATGGGTGAGGTATAGAGTAATCCATTTTATGTTGCATTGGTCAGAGGTTGGGGGTGGGCCTAAAATTAAATTAATGTGTTTATAGTACAGCAGGATGTCACCTATGGAAGTTTTAGTTTAGTTACAGGAAATATTATGAAAGAGCTACAGTTAGCACCAAAATTTAAGCTTTGCTTGGAAGGCCTTGCTTCGTGTCAGTTTTCACAGACAAGGATCACTGTCACTGGAATTGTAGTCACTGAAACAGAAAAGAATTACTGGCATGAATTGATTCTCTTTCTCTTCTCCTCCTGCCTCCCCAAATACCTGCCTCTACTTCCACTTTTTCCTATCTTTGCTTGCTGTTTTCAATTTTTGTTAAAGTCCAGCTTCCTCAGTGAGTGTATTTTGCTTTCCTGGAACGCAGAGAAGTTTTTTGTAAGAGTAGCTCATGGTGTTACCAACCAAAAGTTCAAAAATCACAAGCCAGGCCCCGTACCCCCCCCATCATGAATTCTTTTTCAAAGATTATTTTGTGGGTCATTTTTTAATTCCCCTTGCTCAGCCCCAGTGTGAATGTTGCACCCCTCCCAAATTTGTAAAATAATATTATTCTGGCCCCCCTGGAAGGAACTCTTCCAGCTTCTTCCCTAAACTCAAAATTAATTCTGTGATTTGCCACACAACTAGCTCTTGCCCTTCAGTGCACATCTTGCATTGCCAGGGGCTCTTGATCCCCTTCTCCCATGCCTGGGAGGGTAGTTGCAATTAGGTTCTCTTCTCTCTCTTCCTAGGTCTCGTGGGGCAACATCAGGTTATTCATCCCCTTTTCTCTCTCTTTCCAGGCCTGAGGGAGGACAGCTCCATGGGTTCTTCATCCTCTTTCGCTTTCCAATCCTGCTGTTGCACAGAGGGGGAGGGGACGAACAGAGGGAATACTGACCCATTTTTCACAGGCAAGGGGAGGAGCAGTGCTGCACTGAGTTTTCTGTGGCTTCTTCCTTCTGCCCCTCTTGTGAGAATATTGTTAGCTGCTCCCTCTTCCTTTAGGAGTTGAGGAGTTTGGAGGTAGCATAATGGCTTGTCTGCCTCAGGCTGCAGCCCTGATTGGATTGCTCTTTCCCAGGAAGTGGGGAAAGCAGCCAGTCAGAAGGTTGTTTTTTCTCTTTCACTCTCGATCATGCGCTCTCTCTCTCTCTCTTCCTCCCCCTCCCCCCCCCCCCCCATGCACAGGGCTGGAAACCACATGAAGATCTGAGCTGCTTGAGTCTTCATGGGACTGGCTCCAGTAGGAGCCAAAATCTCATTATTAGTTATGAAATTGTGAGAGTTAGCAACACAGCTCAAATGCAGTTCTCTAATGCTGAGGATGCAAAAGGGAGATGGCCTGGTGATCTCATGGTAGCACATCAGAGTTCAACAGCAAGCTTGATTTTTTTGGTCCCTGTGAAGACAGAAACTGAGAACACTGTGGCTTCAACTCCTAGCCATTCTAGTGCCTGTCTGAAGCAAGTTGAAGGAGCAACAAAGGACTATGGAGAGAATTCTAGAACTGTCCAACTCCATAGAGCCTGCATAAGAATAAGCTCTTTAGGATAGAGAGAAAGGGCATCTGAGAAACCTACCACATCCCCTAAACGATCTGTCCTTGCCACGGAGCAGGGGAAACAGCCTTCCCAAATCAGGTCTTTCATGCTGTTCGTGATTCACACAAGCAGTAGGAAAGACAGTTACATTTACTCAACTCAAGAATTGCCAAGGCTGAAACCAAGTCAGTGTGGTATTAGTATCTGTTTAAAAGGATATAAGCAAATACTTTGTCAAAAACTAACTCAGCCAAAGAGCAGCACCATAGGCATTTGTTGCTTGCCTAGTGTAGAAACGTTTGACACAAGCCTGTATGTGGACTCAGTCCTTTCATTTGTGCTTAAAATGGCTTGTGTGCACAATGCCCATTTTTAACATTTTCACAATTAAACCTCACAAAAAACTTTTAAACACTCAGAGCCTGTCTGCACTACAAGAACCGCCATGCTTTTGATTTTCTGTCATTATAGAGCCTGTTACTGTGGCAGACAATTTTGCTAGGTGGATGGTTCTTGTAATGCAGATAAAACCTGACTGGGGGTTTTAACCCTGAATTATAGCCTGGGCAGAAATTAAACCATGTTAGTATGTTTGTGAAAACTGTCCTGGGCCTCCTGATTTGTGTTTGACATGTATACAGGTTATGCTTTCCAAAGCACAACTAGCCTGGTTCTTGAAATAGAATTGGGTTTTCTAACGGTAGTGTCACATGAACTGCAGAGGAAAATAAACTTACGCCTTTTCCAAAACACTGTGATGCATAAAGGAGGGATTTTTCATTTTGGGGGCTTGTGTTTCGTTCCCTGGTTGGAAAAGCCTTAACATACTGTTATTCCCCCATCCCAGTTGGAGAGTGGGAAAGCTATTCTGTTCATGTACAACTTATGATGGTGTTCAACTTGAGTTGTCTAAAGAGTCCTCCAACCAAAGAAAGGGAAATAATGTCATGATTTTTCTAATGTAAAAATCAAATACAGAAAACACCTAAATAAAATCAAGCCTGAACTATCTTTATGCATCATAAATAAGGGAACAGTCACCATATCCAGTAAGGTGTGTATAGCCGTGATGGGATCCCCAGGGTACAACCTCGAACTGTGGGACTACTGTTTCCCCCTTAATCTCCTAGCCTAGGCTGGCTCTCACAATGCTTTGCTCTAGTGACAAGCAGCAAACACCTCCAGGCGCAGTTATCACTCAGCCACCGGCATGCAGTAGCTGACCCAGCTACATTGCATGAACACTCTTCAAGCCTCTAATGAACTATATGCAAGGAAACACTAGCAAGTCTCCCAAGCCCCCAGCCTTGCACTCCAGAAATATACCATCAGGCGCTGCTTAAGACCGTCTTTTGAACAATGCAAACTTATTAATTAGGTCACTACTTTGTCAAAGGAAAGTGAACATGAATCAGCCTTTGTAAACAGAACAGATTTCTGAAGTACTTTTGATAAACTCACTGGTAAGGATAAAACATTAAAATAAGTTTGACTACAGAAAGATAGATTATAAGTGGTAAGCATGAAAGGTCAGAGTTAGTTACCAAAGAAAATAAAAAGTAAACATGCAATCTAAATCCTAAACCTTATTAGACTAAGCAGTATTTGCATCAAGAAGTTTTTCTCACCCCACTGGATGTTGCAGGTAGGTTACAGCCCTTAATACCCAGGCTTTCCCTTTAAGCCTGGGACCAGTCTCCTCAGTTCTAGTGTCTGTCTTCCCAGCATTCTTGTTTCCTTCAGCATAAATGGGGGAGGAGAAAGGTAATCTCATGATGCCACTGTCTCATTTTATACCCTCAGTCCATATGCCTGGAAAATACTAGCCCAGGCATGTCTTGGTGGGCCTTGCTAAATCAGGGGATGTCTGCACTGGCAAGTTTCTGCACCACAAGTTGTACCACTTTTATTAAACCGCTGTTGCATCACCACACTGCTACTTGTGATAGTGGAGTGCATCCACATTAGAAGCTCTTGCAAGGGCAAAGAGAGCAGTGTATAGCTATCCCACTGTGCAACTGGCCACAGGGTGCTTTGGGAAGGATTTGCAGTACCTCATGGGGCAGGCACAGTGTCACATGACACAGGTTTCCCAATCCCATTGTTCCATGGGCATCCTACTACATTGTTAGCTGCTTTTCAACTGAAGTGTATGGGGGGCAGAGTGTGTAACAGGGAGTGTGTGTGTATGGAGGGGAGAGACTATGTTTTGGGGGACAGGGTGTGTGTCAGCGTACTGTCTTGTAAGTTCAGACAGCTGCAGGAAGCAACTAGTTCTGAGGCAGGAGGAGGGGGGAAACCACAGCCCCCGCCTCCGTCCCCAGCTCTCTGCACAGCAATCTCTCTTTCTCTCTCACATACACATACATAGACACGCGTTCCTGCACCTGCCTCTGTGTTCAACAGTAGGAGCATTCCACATTAACAGTTTGCTTTCTGTCCCAGAGTAGATCAGCACCCCATGCAATGGCTGTCAGAAATGGAGCTTTGAAAGGGGAGGGGCGCATGCCTCCAGGGCAGCCAAGTTCAAAATAACAAGCAGAGTGGCCACTTGAGGGATTATGGGATATTTCCAGAGGCCAGTTGATTGCTTTCTGCGCTGTAATATGTTTACACTGCCAGTATAGCGCTGGAGCCTCTGTGCTTTAAGGTTTATGACTCGTCAAGGTGGTTTTTTTGCTGCAGCTGAGGAGTTTCTGCACACTAAATGGCTTGGCAGTGTGTACACCTCGGGAGTTACACCACAGAAAGCTGTTTTACTGTGCAGTAACTTGCCAGTGTAGACAAGGCCTCACAGAGTTGAGCAATCCCCATTGTGTGATGCTTGTGCAACTCTCGTACAGAATTGTATGTCTCTTGTTTACAACTCCCTTGCTGATTAATGGTCATTTAACGCCCACCTGGGTGTGGGTCACTTCCTTTGTTGTCACTGGAGAACTAGCTGGGGGTGACTCCCAAAATCACAACATATTTCAATAACCATACAGCAGAATCTCATAATTTCATACACACTAATGATATGCATATTTTGACAGAACAGTGGGTTTCAGCACATCATGACCTTTCATATGGTATCTTACAAGGCATGCTTTGTATGAAATATCACAATGACATATGAATGATGAATATGGGGGTTACAGGGTGCTCTTTTGAGGTATAGTGTGACACCATAGCATGATCGTTTGGAGGGGAGAAACTGTCTTTCTTTAATTGCTTGCATAATGGGGAATCAAAGTTTTTGGAATTAAGACAGTGCAGTTTGCTTGTTAAATATTTAACCCAAAATGAAGATGGAAGTATAGTACAGTTGCAGGAAACTATGCACAGAACAAAAGATAGACCATGTCTAAAATGTGGAAGAGAGAGTTTTTTCTGTGGAAGAGAGTTTTTTTCTGGTGAATAAACAAACTTGGAATAAAAATCTCAACTACAGATAAAACATGTTCCTTTGGCATAGTCAAAACCTTTATTTGAGTTTTTTCCTCGTCATATAAAGATAGAAAACTTAGATGATAAAATGTAGTAAGCAAGCTGATTAATCAGACTGTGAACATTTTGTGGATGCTTTAACATTGAAAATGCTGCTTAGTCAGAGAAGCTCTCTGAGTAGTTACTAAATAAATCACTATGTTACAGGGTACTGTTTTGTGAGTAGAAACTGTTGTTAATGCTGCAGTGACCAGGGTCTGTCAGTGCCAGTGTGTTGGAGCATGTTTGCTTACACCTAGGATTAAAATAGATGTAATCAGGATATCTGAGCAGCTTGTAATAGTCTTATTTACAAACTAATTTTAGTCTTATTTGACTAGGACATCATTATTCATTTCCAATTTATGTGACTGTTGAGGCAGAGCTATGTGTGCTATAAACTCCATGTAAAATATTGACATTTCAACTGAATGGTGTTATCTATTTTATGCAATGGATTGTAGTATTTTGTCATGGTTCACAAGATACATGCTTATATATAGATTTAAATCTATTTTAGCGTGAGACAAAATGAGTGACTTACAGCTGCCCTAATGTAAAACCAGTCTGGAGTTCCAAATCTCTTTATGTAAACAATCTTATGTAAATATTTTTAAAGTACCTCTGTTTGACTAGTCTGTATTGATAAGCATTAAAGTGTCTTTAATATCTTTAGAACAAAAGAGATGAACATCTTTTGAAAAAAAGAAATGTCCCTCAAGAAGAAAGTTTAGAAGACTCAGATGTTGATGCTGACTTCAAAGCAGTAAGTTGCTTGATTCTGAATCTGCTTCTAAAACTTAGTTTCTTTGGTAGTGGCTAGAAGACGTTTGTTCTGTTATTCCCTTGAGTTTGAGTCTTACGTTCATTTTGAAATTGCCTGAAGATAGACAGAAAAGGGAAATCCAAGCAGGTACAACTCCAGTGAAGTAGTGGGGTGGCACTGTTCACCATCATTCAGATGTTTAGTCGACAATGTTTCAGCATTAAATGTCATTTTAGTAATTTGTTGCTAAATGATCTCTCTTTCTTTTCAAGCAAAATGTAACACTAGAAGCTATATTGCAGGTATGTTAAACTTAATATCTACAGTTTCTTGAATTCAGAATTTAAGTCTCATTTGATGGATTTCTGAATTTTTTATTTGTGTATTGCAGAATGCCACAAGTGATAATCCTGTGATCCAGTTGAGTGCTGTCCAAGCTGCAAGGTAAAAAAAAAAAAAAAGCAACATGTACACAGTTGCGACAAAAATTTTCCTTAATGAAGTTATGTACTCATCTGTCTTATTTAATTTTACAGAAAACTGTTATCGAGTGACAGAAATCCACCTATTGATGACTTAATAAAATCTGGAATTTTACCAATTCTGGTCAACTGTCTAGAAAGGGATGATAAGTAAGTATACATTTTTTTCTTTTCCACCTTTCCTCAAGTTTTATGATTAAAAGGCAGCAGTATTTCAGATGCAAACTTATGACCATGTCCCACGTATGCTGTGGCAGAAATTCCACAGCAACATTGATCTTGGTTGCTGCACTCTTCCCCTGGCTGCCTGTTTCACCAGCCTACACTTTTGGCTCCCTTCACTCTTTCTGCAATATGGACTTCAGCTCTGGCTCCACTGAACACTACAGGGAGCATGTGCTGCTATCTAACTTCTCTTTATAGGGAAAGCTGGAGAACAAAAGGTAGCTGCAGGCAAGTCACAGCAGGGCAGAGTTCAGAGGGATATGGTGAATTCCTTTGCACCTTAGAAAAATGCCAGATTCCACAATCACAGAATCATGGAGTCCATGGCTCTGATTGGGGAGTTGAGGCAGTCCATAAACCCTCAGCTATTTTTTCAGACTCTCTTCACTCTCAGGCAGGCATCACTGCATTTGTTTACACTCACTTTGAGTTTTCAAGGTTACTTCTGCAACCATAAATTAGAAACATTTTTAAACGCAAACAGATTTTGGAGTTCAGTTCTGCAGCTGCAGAATCATAGAATACACAAGGCCCTGCTTGTGACTTGCTCAGCAAACCATCTATTATAGAAATGCCTGGTAACAATTTCATAATTAGTGTTGCATTATAAAATAGGCTATCAGTGCCCATTTTTCTGCAAAAGTAGATGTCCAACCGGTGTGACATTTCACACAGTTCATTTTTGTCCTTTGAATTTTCAGTGTAGTTTTTATATGGCTTCTTCGTAAATTTGTAGTAGGGAGTCTTTGAAATTGGACTGTGGATGAAATTTTTCTTGGGCAGTTCTCTTATTGTGATCCATACCTTTTTAAATATTGTCTACAAAATTTGAGTAGGGATATAGATCTGATGCAGCAGGTAGTTAAAAAATTAAGTTGGAGTTAGGATCATTTTTAGCTGCTCTTCGTGTTATAATTGAAAGTTTATGCACTGTACATACAGACCTGACTGATGGGGAGAATAGGGAACTGAGTGCACAGAAGCCTGATTGATGGAGGTTGGGTGCACGTAAAACCTCCACCAGAAGCCATGATTTACTGTCACTTTCTCTTACAACAGAAGCGATTATGCACAGCTATTATCTGTTAGCAGATGCTCTTTTTGTGTCCACAATACCCATTCTTTTCCTACATCACCTCCAATTAAGAATGAACGTATCTAGGAAGCTATTTCACAAAAAACTCCAAGAAGCAGTTAGGGTTACTACCTGTGCAACATACCTGAAACAAATCAGTGAAAGCAAGGAAATGAAAAGTTAAGTCATCTAATAATACATACTCTGTACTCCTGCACCCACAGGCACACATCTTACTATTATCAGAACTACCATACCATGCTCTGCAACCTTAATTCTGCCCCCTTGTATAAATGCTAGCCCTCCATCACTCCCTTTAACCACAGTCTACACACAACTCTTTACCAAACTATTACTGTGTATTTGGCTAGACACATGTCAGATGCAACATGTGTGGTCTCAGGGAAAATAAATACATACACTCTATATACACTCATATTCCTAATTGATCCACAGAGCTTCTTTAACAGGCTTTATTTATATTCCCCTGATCTTGTTGGTGGAAGTGTGATGGCATTTTACTGGCAATCAGTGATATGGGACAGACCAGTTCTGTGATGCTTTTACACTGCAGTGCTCCTGTGACAAATTTATTCTGCAACTTTCGTCCTTTCATTAATCCCAACAAATGGGGTCCGTTGTAGGTGTGCGCGTTCGCTTGCTCTCTCTCTCTCTCTCTCACTCACTCACTCACATAGTTGCCAGGACTGTGCTTTATATGACCAGACCATCTGTTTGGTCCAGTTATTCTATAATTTAGTGATCATAAATGAGGTGTTTATGTTAGGCCATCCAAAGTAGTCCATCTAGAGATGATTATTTCTAAAAATAAGTCAAAGCTGAAACTGTGCTATGTTTATTTTTCTTCCTTTCAGATTTCTTCTTTTTGAAAATAAGAAATATGCAAATGTAAAAAATGAATATAATATATATCTAATACCTTCTAGATCAGCAGCTCTCAAACTTTAGCAACCCAAGGACCCTCATTTTGATCTAAAATTTTTCATGGATCCCCAAGTCGGGTTCTAATTTTCCCCAGGGGTGCTCAACCCTTGCTCAGTCCCAGGCCCTGGCCCCACTCCATGCCTTTCCCCAAGGCCTCACCCCCACCCCACCTCTTCCTGCCCTTACCCCTCCTCTTCCCCACCTCTTTCTGCCCTTCCCTGAGCGCACCCCATCTCAGCTCCTCCCACCCCCCTCCCAGCGCCTTTTGCACACCGCTGAACAACTGTTCCTTGGCATGCGGGAGGCACTGGGAGGGAGGGTGAGGAGTTGATCAGTGGGGACAGTGGCCGTGGACGTGACTCACGGACCCCCTTGGAGCTGGACAGGACTCACAAACCCCCTGGAGTACCCTTGTGGACCCCCAGGGGTCTGCGGACCCCAGTTTGAGAACTGCTGTTCTAGATAACTTACAGTATTTTACAGTGAAATTACCAACACCGTGTTAGCCAATGCAACCAATGTTTTTTCTACCACTTATAGAAAAAAGCAAACTAAACCCCACAATCCCCACTGAAAATGTGGCAAAACCAAGGACCCTTGCATCTTGCTTTCAAACATTCACTCTGTTGCACAGAGAGATTATGGGCATTCCATAATGGGTGTTCTGAGAGCAGCCTGCTTCTGTTTCCTCACGCTACTCTACAGGACAAACACATTGAGCTGACCAGCCCTAAAAGACTTCAGTTGCAAGTTAAAACCTGAAATGGTCTGTATGATCATTTAAGATGTTACATGACAGTTAATTTTCTCCCCTGTATTGTCAGTATCTACTTTAACTGTGTACAAACTCTTGTTTTTGAGCCTAACTCTCCCCCCAACCTAACAACTTCGGACTGAATTTATGTAGTGATTTCAACAAGGGCAGGAGGGATTTGAAGAAGTTTGGTTATTTTTCTGGTATTTGCTCCCTGGGCCCTGACATGGGCTACAAGAATTGCAGAGGCAGCACACTCATCCCTTGGGGAAAGATAATGGACTTCTCCAACTAATTAAGGAGTGACATGGCAGGGATGGAATCCCTGGCTAGAAACATGGTGATCAATACAATAAGTATAGCATGTGTGGTGGGGAGGAGTGTTGCAGATCTTAAAGATATGTAAGACAAATGCCTGCAGGTTTTGGAAACGGCAAATACAGTCCCATACTTCTGCATGCTTGTCACCCTCTTATCCGACCTCTGTCAGCTCCACAGGCCAATCATAGCTGCTTCATGTGATTAACAGCTGGTCCCATAGCATGTGGAACAACTAGTGCTCCCTTCCACTTCACTGGAATGCATGGGGTTAGAGCATGCAAAGTCGGAGCAGGCTGAGGAATAGCAGCTCCTGCCCTTCCACTTCCCACCCAGTGAAGATCCCCCAGTGATGTTACCTTCCCCCCAGGCCTCAGATGGGGACAGAGATCACCTAGTGCTGGTCTCTCCTCCCTCCCAAAGCTTAGGGGAAGGGGTATTTGTATCAGCTGTGTGTGTGGTGGGCTCTGCAGTGTGTGTGGATCTGTCAGATATGGGGAGGTGCCTCAGTTGTGGGGGGTGGGGAGGACAGACTCAATTGGCTTGTTTTCAGCAGTGGTAGGTAGTAGATGAGGCTTTGGGAAGTATACTTTTTTCCCCCCCCATTCTGGCCTCTGGATGCTTACTAGACCCACCCAAAAAAACCCAACTACTAGTATTTAAAAAAGTCTTGTGTAGATTTTTTGTTGTTCCTTTAAACTTCTCAAGACTTCTGAAATGACTAGTCATTTGGTTTTTTTTAACTACAAAGCACAGTGTTAAATTCTGCACTTTATATATATACACATACACAGCTAATAGCAGTAGAGGGCAACCATATAATAGCCTAACAAGCACATTTCAAATTACTGCTAGACTTAATTTTGTTTGTTTGTTTTGTTTTTTTACAGTCCTTCATTACAATTTGAAGCTGCATGGGCACTGACTAACATAGCATCGGGCACTTCTGCACAGACCCAAGCTGTGGTACAGTCAAGTAAGTGCTAAAAGTTGCTCATTTTTGGGATATGTGGATGTTGCTGGGTAAAGGTGAAAAGTGTCTTCAATTTGGAATTTTATATTAAAACCATGAAAAAGAAATTAGTAGAAAAGTGCTAGAAATAATAGTCATGCTTTTGCTTGTAACCCTTAAGGTATTTCCCAACAAGGATTAGTATTACTGGGGGGGAGGGATAGCTCAGTGGTTTGAGCATTGGCCTGCTTGTGAGTTCAATCCTTGAGGGGGCCATTTAGGGATCTGGGGCAAAAATTGGGTATTGGTCCTGCTTTGAGCAGGGAGTTAGACTAGATGACCTCCTGAGGTCCCTTCCAACTCAGATATTCTGTGATTAGGAAATTGAGGCCTGAGTATGGAAGGTTGAAGAGTCATCTTATGAACATCACAGAAACTGTTAATTCTTTGTCACTCTTAAAAGATATTTCCTGAAATTGAGTGCTGTTACTCTCCACAGAACTAGAACCAGAAGGCTTAATAAATAATTATTCCTACTTTAAAAGATGCTATAAATGTTATAGTTTTAAAAATGCTTTTAAATACGGATAGCTGTGTCGTGGTTGCACAGTTGAAGTTAGTCAGGAAATGTAATTGTTGAAGATTTCAAACTGAACCTGTGCTCATGTTAAAGCTGCTATTATCTAGAATTCTTGTGCTCATCATGACATCCTTATGTGTTATGTCATAAGCAGTGATATATGAAGTTGTGTATTTAAGCAGAGTAATAAGAATAGGAAATCTGTACATATGACACAGCCTAATAAATGGTTTCATGTACCTGACCACTGAGAGGCATGAGGGGAACATGTCCTCTCCCAAAATCTGGTTGGATTTCCTGCTCAGCTAATACCTGGCAGGGAAAATGCAAGGGTAGCATCAGTCCTGGTGTCTACTGTACTTTTAATGCGAGGGGAAGGGAAAGTGACTCAGGTGTCAATAGCTATATTTAGTTTCAGGAGAGAAAATGAGAATGAAAAGTGCAATGTCTGGAGCTTCTGCTGTTTCCACAGGAAGAGAGGGGGAATAAGAAGCAAAACTGCCTCTGAGGTGCTGCTCTTTTAAGGGGGATAGAGAGTGAGGGAACAAAGGGTGCCTTGCTGCTGTTGTAGAAGGAAAGAGGCTGTGCTTTTATTTTGCTCTAGCCTAGGTACAGAAGGAGCTAGGAGGCTGAAGGCTGCTGGCAATCAGAAGAGAACACTAGAAAAGGGGCAAAAAAAAGAGATGGGGACCTGTAATAATTGATTATTTTAAAGAGGTGAAAACAGGGATGATTTTATTGATTTTTAGAGGGGCAGATAATGCATGCAATGTAATTTGGAAGACAGCATTAATTTTGTTTAGGAGAAGAGATGCATTAATTTGCTTGGTGGGAGAATACATTTTGTGGGGGGAATTTGGTGTGGAGAGATTAATTGAGCTAGAATTTATTTATTTATGGGGCAAAGATATGGAGGGAATAGCTGACTAGATGTGACTGAATGTGAGGTTGAGGGGGATGGGAACTGAAGGATTTGAATTACTTTCCTGCAGTTTGGCCTGTACCTTCCAGAGGAAAAGGGGGAATGAAGGGGTAAAAATGGTAACTGTAAGCTTCCCCTCCCTGCCTATCTCCCATGAGCCCAGCTACCCTTTCAGCTGCAGCTTGTGTCTCAGCAGCCATGTTCATTTCTTTCTTTGCATTTTGGTGGGGGGCGAGGGTAAGAGGGTGGTAGCTATATTAGTCTCATAATTAGATATTTTCAGCAGACAGTGGTGGTTTAGCCACAAGCTGCAGCTGAAAGGCCAGCCAGGCTTGTGGCAGACAAGATGTAGAAAGGGATTAAGTCCAAGGAGTCTTTTTTTTTTTTTTTAAGTTAATAAATATATTCAGAGTATCAAAGAAAAGGTGTTTTTAACTTTCCCTTGTCCTTCCACTAGGAACTGCTTTTCATAGTCAAAAGGTACATTGCATAAATCCCTCGATCAATTTTTAATATTAAATTAATGAGAGAAAAAAGGAAAGGAACATAAACTCTGGCAAGTCAAGTGTAAAAGTATATTTAGGTAGGCAAAAAAAGAATTTGAAGAGCAACTAGCAAAAGACAAACTAATTTAAGTACATCAGAAGCAGGAAGCCTGCCAATCAGTGGAGGCAGTGGATGATCAAGGTGCTAAAGGATCACTCAAGGAAGACAAGGTTGTTGCAGAGAAGCTAAATGAATTCTTTGCATTGGTCTTCATTGTAGAGGGTGTGAGGGAGATTACCACACCTGAGTCATTCTTTTTGGATGATAAATCTGAGGTACTCTCCCAGATTGAGGTATCAATAAAGGAGGTTTTGGAACAAATAGATAAATTAAACAGTAATAAGTCACCAGGACCAGATGGTATTCACCCCAGAGTTCTGAAGGAACTCAAATATGAAATGGCAGAACTACTAACTGGGTATGTAACCTATCATTTAAATCAACCTCTGTTACCAGATGACTGGAGAATAGCTGATGTGACACCAATATTTTAAAAAGGCTCCAGAGGCAATCCTGGCGATTACAGGCTGGTAAGCCTAACTTCAGAACCAGGCAAATTGGTTGAAACTATAGTAAAGAACAGAATTATCAGACATACAGATTAACACAATTTGGGGAAGAGTCAGCACTGCTTTTGTAAAAGGAAGGCATGCCTCACCAATCTATTAGACTTCTTTGATAGGGTCAACAAACATGTGACAAGGGTGAGCCAGCGGATATAGTGTACTTAGACTTTTAAAAAGCCTTTGACCAGCTCCCTCATGAACTTCTCTTAAGCAAAGTAAGCAGTCATGGGATAAGAGGAATCAGTAACTGGTTAACGGATAAGAAACAAAGGGTAGGGATAAATGGTCAGTTTTCACAATGGAGAGAGTGGTGCCCTGTAAGGAATCTGTACTGGGACCAGTGCTGTTCAACATATTCAAAAATGATCTGGAAAAGGGGTAAACAGTGATGTGGCAGACGATACAAAGTTTGCAGATGATACAAATATAGTCAAGATAGTGAAGTATAAAGCTGACTTTGAAGAGCTACAAATGGATCTCACAAAACTGGGTGACTGGGCAACAAAATGGCAGATAAATTCAGTTCTGATAAATTCAAAGTAGTACACATTGAAAAACATAATCTCAACTATGCATACAAAATAATGGGGTCTAAATTAGCTGTTACAACTCAAGAAAGAGATTTTAGAGTCATTGGGTTAGTTCTCTGGAACATCTGCTCCATGTATAGCAGCAGTCAAAAAAAGCTAACAATGTTAAGAACCATTAGGAAAGGAATAGATAAAATGGAATATATAATGCCAGTATATAAATCTATGGTACACCCACACCTTGAATACTGCTTGAGTGCTGGTCTCTCCATCTCAAAAAAGATATATATTAGAACTGGAACAGGCACAGAGATGGGCAACAAAAATGATTAAGGGGTATGGAATAGCTTCCATGTAAGGAGAGATTAAAAAAACAGGGACTCTTCAGTTTGGAAAAGAGAAATGCAAGTTTAGAATTTGCAGTGTTGTCAAAATTGCAGAGAAACCATAAAATCCCAGGATTTCACCTGCAGTTTTTCTCATGTCTCAATGCTAAAACAGCTTTTTCAAGGATTTTGATACTATTCAGTGAGATAGTTCTCATGCAAATTACCCCAACAGGCTGTTTGCTGTCAGGCTAGACAGAGTATATACAGTGATTTTACAAAAAGGGCAAGACTTAGATGCCAACTGTGTGTGCTCAGTGATTTTTCAGTTACTACTTCTTCAATTGTCTTTTTCCAAGTCTAGTAATGTCTGTAGACCTTGGAGTTATTTCCATTCCGGGTGTCAAACTTCAGCTATTTTTGCTCCAGCTCTATTGAAAATAAAGTATAGTTAAACTTTACACTTTTTTGTGGAAGAAACAACAAAAAACCCTCTAATTTTGTTCTTTAATTACTTAAACAGATTTTTGCAAAAATTCACCTTCTGTTGGAGGGCAGATGTGAAACATTTCATCCCACTTCTAAAAACACAAAAGTTGTGCTATCAAAAGAAAAAATACTTACTTGATCCTCCCCAATCCAGACATGCTGGCTCCGTGTTCCAGCAGAGTTCTTTCATTGAGCCATTGATTGTAAAGAAAGGCAGGCAAGAATATTCCATTAAAGTAGGACCCGGTGATCCAGGTAGGACTGAATGTCACAGCACCCTAGGGAAGTGAAGTTTTTAGGTGTCAGTGTGTTAGATGTCCCTCATATCTGTTGAGCACTGTTACTAATCTTGAGGCAACTTTAACAAATTCATTTGCAGTTCGTCTTAACTACATGGAATTTTTCCATAGATTTTGTTCATTAAGCTGTTCAAATTTTTTGGTTTACTACTACCTCATGTTAAATTATCAATAATAAAATAATTGTTGTGTCCACTAATAATAAAAATTTTAAAAAAATGTATATTGCAAATTTTCTATTTAAAAACTCACTTTAATTTTCTTAGCTTTTAGTATTTTAATGTTTACAGCACTCACAAGAGAAAATACTAACTCATTCACCAGCTTATTAATCAGTTTTAGTTTGCCTGATGGGACTACATGATAAAGTATGATAGTGTGCAAATTAAAAGTTTTCCATTGAGACTCCTCATGCTTTCAAGGAATGGGTTGTGTGAGGCGAAGTGGATGCCTCAGGGGGAATAGTACCAATATGAATTCTTAAAGAGGTGGTTTTTCCAGGTCATGGTTTTTGAAGCACATTGTCAAGGCAGCATGGGAAGCTTATGTTTGTGCTCTGGTTATGCACCTGGTTTGTGGGTAAATAGAAGATCCAATTTCCAGGATGCTGGACTTAGTACCTTTAACTTAAAATTTTGTTTAAATGTATTGACTCCCACCTTTTGGAGGGGAGGGGAGTTTAGGTGCAGGGATCATTGTGTAACATTTGGTTATTTTCTGAAAAGAAACATTTTTGAGAATTTATGTATAGTGCTAACTTAAATTGTGAGGTCTTAATGTCAGGCAAAGTTATGGAATTATATAAATGTTTAATAGTAATAGACTAAAATAATGTGTACAGTTTCTTGTGTTCCACTAACAGAGCCGAATCTTTTCATTCTATAGATGCAGTACCCCTCTTTTTGAGACTGCTTCACTCACCACATCAGAATGTTTGTGAGCAAGCTGTTTGGGCTCTTGGAAATATTATAGGTAAGTGTTAACTGTATTTTCAGAGGTACTTGAAATTAAATCAGGGGACACATAAGAATTTTAGATTCTGACTTTTGAACATTGGCATTACCATATGAGACTATGTTTCCTCTGTATTCTCTGGTTTCATATAATTTTCCACATGGCAAGAATCCATATGTATATACTAATTATTAAGTTTGGAGAGTTAGTGACTTCATTTGCCCTAAGAAATTTTAATATCAATTTTATGCCTCCTAAAATATTTGTATTAAACAACGGCTTTTGGTACTAAACTTCTGGTGAGGAAACATAGAATATCAGTATCCCAACATAAGTCATTGCATACATTTCAAGGTTTTCCATCTTTAATGTAATTTTTTTTAAAACAATTTTCATTTCTGTAGGTGATGGTCCTCAGTGTAGAGATTATGTCATATCACTGGGAGTTGTCAAACCTCTTCTGTCCTTCATCAATCCCTCCATTCCCATCACCTTCCTTCGGAACGTCACATGGGTCATTGTAAATCTCTGCAGGAATAAGGACCCCCCACCGCCTATGGAGACAGTTCAGGAGGTAAATAATTACGATAGGACTGATTTTTAAACCTTATCTTTGGGCTACAGGACAATTTTTTTTATGCTGCTGTATGTGCTACAGAGTAATGCATGTTTTATGATACTGCCTGGTATTAATTACCAATTAATAGAAGTATCAAAGTGGTCTATTTATGTAATCTAATTGGAGGTTATAACTAAGCTAATTATACCATTTGAGAGGGTGAATACTCACTAATTAGTCTTTGGAAAATATGTTGAAATAGACTGTTAAAAAGTGAAGACTGTAGAAAGTGTTAACTTGCAGAGTTAGTTTAATTTGCAGTTTCATACTTCCACCAAACAAGAGACTACTACAAACATGGTTCTGTACATACAAATAGCTATTCAAATGAAATTACTTCTAATTATGTGAAATGTAAGTAAATTAGTAAGTGGATGTGTCATTTTAATATATATTTAAGTTTTGAGTACTTATCAAAAATATATAGTGTCAGTGATATGTCCCCATTTTAAAACGGAAGCACCTGAAAATATTGACTGCCCAGATATATGTGGGGCGGGGGATGCAGACTTGAAGACAGTTTCTGCCAATTGTAAAAAGAGGGATGCTGTTTTACTGTGGATCATACTACCAACCTATTTAAAGCTCTACTTTGTTTACAAATATATTTTGATGTCTATAGTCTTTGAAGCAGTTTGAAGTATCATTTTAGTGCAAAATGAAATACGATGGAACTTCAGAATTGAGAGACAGTACAAGCAGAATACTTTGGTTTAAAAGTGAGAATTTACCAAACAAGAATTTATGTATTGTTGTAAGAGTGACTTTGCTCTGGCTCTGCACAAATGCATGTAAAAAAACCCATTTTATCTTGATCCTAATAACTTCCCGTTAAGTTTGCTTGTTTTCCCTGAAAATGTTCTCTTCTCTCTCTCTCTCCTTTAAAGTATAGCACTGCTGCAACTTTATTTTGCATTTGTACAAAATTCCTGCAAAATATTTAATTTTTTTATGACGTTTGAGTGAATGCCATTTGTTAGGAAACATAGGTGTATAATACATGAATAAATCCTCAAACCATACTGTTCTACATGTCCTATTGTAACTTGCTTTTACACAGCTGACGTTACTTTGTGATGGACAGGTGCCACTTTAATTATTGATAGTTTATTTTTTTCAGATTTTGCCAGCATTGTGTGTTCTTATATACCATACAGATATAAACGTAAGTAAAAACAAGACGAATACCTTAAAATTTTGAGTATTTGGATATTTTTTCTTTGTTTCTCCAGAGACAAAAATGTTTATGGATTGTATTTAAATGGTAAACTTGTTTTGTATGTTAACATGAATATAATTAAGTAAACACACTACTGTCAGAATTTTCAAGATAGATTCCGGTCAACAGGAGAGTAAAAGGGGAAGCACAAACATTATTTCTGAAATTTAGAACCTTTTTACCCTTTACATAGTAACTATGTACACAGAAGTTAACTGTGTAGGTTGCAAAGTCAAACACTTGAAATTTGTGAGATGCCAGATTTACGTTTGCCTGTGCTCCCTTAATTCTGCCTCTTGAGTGTCCAGTTTATGAAATGTGCGGAGCACAAGTCCGATGTGAAATACAGTTATGGTCATGTAATTAGACTGTATCATAAGATATGCAGAAAGAGGCAGAATTAAATTTGCAAGGGCGGCATAAATCTGGCCTAAATTTCCTAACTTTTGAGTGCTTGACTTTGAAATCTAAATAACTTAACCTAGGAAATTGTCTACAAAAACCTACTTTTTAAAAAGCAAAGAGGTAAATTCTGTTGTGCAACTGAAACAATCCATCATTCATACTCTTTAGGATTTGAATACCAAACCTTCAGCACTGCAACACACACTTGAGCTCCAGAAATAACTACATTACCTAGCCACAGGACACAACTGCTATGCCAAAGGGAGGAATGGGCTGCTGGGGCAATGTGCTGGGTCTTAGGAGGAAGTGTGGCTCTCTTCCCGCCCTGGGCTTGGGATAGCTCCAGTTTCTTACCCCTTTTCGTGCCCCTGGTGGAGGGTAGGAGAAAGGGGACATTAGGGCTATGTGTTGAGTCTGGGAGGTGGTTCAGCAGTCCCTAGCACAGTGTGATGTGTAGGTGCTGCTGCTGTTTTGACAATGGGTCTGGCTCTTTTGAATGTTCGTGTTCAGTTAATGTTTTAGCATGTTGTCAACATTTGCATGGAACACAAGTGAGAGATGGGAAATTGCGACTTCACAGTTTATAACTCAGCCAAACCTAAACAAAAATTCAGGGGTCAAAGAAAAAACTTCTCTAGTTCTGTAAGATTTCTCAGCCAAATTTCAAAGGTCTTCGGCAAGCACTGGAGAGGAGAGAGCTTCTCAAAAACAAAAGGTTGCAAGAATCTCTTTAATGGAAAGTATTAGGCACCCTAAATAATAGGGGTCACTACGAGCTCCATCTATAATATAAATAATCTTTTATCCAGAATAAACCCAGTGTATTAATATGTGTACCTATATTCGTGCATCCTTCACAATTAGGATTAAATTCACTTATTACTAAATGTTTACCAAATTCACTTATTACTGCAGTGTAGCAGTCTCAAATAGACTGCTGCAGCTGTTTAAAAGCACCAAGTAACATTGCACAACAGTTTAGAACAGGAGGTGAATAAGACCTCTTCTAACTAAAATTGCAGTGAGAATTTTAGATCGGAATTAGACTAGTCCTCTGGCCTCAGTGCTCAACTCTTAAAACCAACACATGGTCTCTCTTAATATGACCATAAGGCAACTTCTGTCGTAATCAACAGATAGTAACTCCAGCAGTCATCCTCGGAAAGAGCTGGGATTGGTTCAGTACTGTCTCAAGGGAAGAGAGATCCACCTGCAGAATCACTATGGCTATTTCATCACCTAGGTTTTCCTTGATTGTCTTCCATTGAAATACTGACCAGGCCCAACTGTACCCCAAAAAGTGTTTTGGTTTTTTTAATTAACCTCCCCCCCTCAAAGTTTGTGAAGAAAACATGTGACACATTTGAACTGTTGATGGAACAAATGAGCATCTATTTCACCATTGTAGTTGCCATCATAACATTCTAGCTAACTGTTTGTTTCTCCTGGTAGCATTTCTGAGCTCTCCCTATTGCTAAATTGCATGCTTTTTTTAAAAAAAGACTTGTGGAGTGTTGATCACACAATTCAGATGCAGTCTTGCACTCAGTGTGTAAGCTGTCTGTTCTTTTCTGCTTCCTGCAGATTCTTGTGGATACTGTTTGGGCTTTGTCCTACCTAACAGATGGTGGTAATGAACAGATACAGATGGTCATTGATTCAGGCGTTGTACCTTTTCTAGTTCCCCTTCTGAGCCATCAGGAGGTTAAAGTTCAAGTAAGTCTGTTTTTTGTTTTCTTGATGGCACTGAATAATAGTTTTAGTAAGTTATGTGCCATGTGTCCTGGGGAAAAAAAAGTTTGAGTGGTGAGACTAGCATTTACAATCATGTTAGTTAATTAGATTTAAAAAAGGATCCCAAAGGCAGTGTCCCTACTAGGAAAAAAGGTATGTTTTTGAAATGTGTTACTATCCTTGTGTAGATGGGGAAACTTGTATTTTAATGTGTTTATTGGTGGGGGTCAGTCCAAGGCTTCCTCTCCTAAGGTCAACCCCTGCTAGCTAATGCAAATTGCCATGTCTACACTACACAAACCTAAAGTGGGAGGAGGTGATGGTAAGTAGTGAACTGGGGATGTAGTGAGGGTGAGAAGTGATGTTGGGGGATTGGGCCCTGATACATTAATCCAAGGTTTTTGGTATAGATATAGGTCTGTGCAGGTCACTATGGTCTTGTTGAAAGGTCTGTCAAGCTCTAGTTTAGTTGTAGGAAACTCTTCAGATTAAATTCTTTTCTAATATGTAGATATTTTTAATATAATTTCCATAGCCTTCTGTTGAAGGTATATGTACAGTCTCTTGGTGTGACCCTTGTGTGTAAAAATGAGTACAAGTTGTGCAAGAATGATACCCATTAAAGTGTCTTCCATTGAGTGGTTGTCAACTTCACATTCCTTTTTAAAAATATAGTGAGACTTGTGGTACCAAAATATTTTTTACTCAATCTGTGTTATGTTTTGTCTTCTATAATCTGTAATGCATTTTTCTCCAGTCTAATCTTTTTTTACTCTTGCCTTATCCCTAAATTTTCAGTCTGTTTTGTTCAATGATGTCCTGAGACTCTTGGCTCCTTATCAGTTCTCCTGCTCTCGTACTTTTGTTGATTCTTCTTTTGAGCTTTCAAATCCCAGACATCTTTTTAATTTTTTTTAAAATTATTAAAAATATTAAATTATAACAAAGCAGATCTTCAGATAGCCACATCATTAAGTCTTATAAATGTTCTATGGTAGAAAAAACTTCAAGTTGATGAGAACTTAGGAAAATAAAAGTAAAACTTGAACATGTTAGGTATATATGATATGACACATAGTATTCATACATTAACTTACCATAAAGAATATAAAATGAACAATCCCTACACTTCACTCTAATCTACAAAGGTTTGATAGATCATTTAGTAGGGCATCAGAAATAGATTACCTAAAGGGTCATCTTTTTCCAGTCTATTTAACTTTGAGACTGTTTGTAGCCATTGTTCTAGCAAGGGCAAAAACCTTCAAGTTTTCCTGAATTTTAATCCTCTGTTATTTGGTGCATGTAATACTTTGGGTATAGGAAGAAGAGTGGGTGATGTATATGCTGATACCTAATCCTGGAGATAAGTATGGTTATTTTGGGACCTCTGAGTGCCAAAATAAACTCAGATGCTATAATCCTCTTTAGTAAGGAGAATTGGTATTTCCATGTAGAAGGTAGGGAAACCAATCTAGCTTAGCCAGCTCAAAAAAAAAAAAGAATATTTTTAAAATATTGTCAGTTGTAAAACATTAATTACTTGGCTAATGAATAAAGAGCTAGACCCTACTGAGAGCAATTTGAGAGTCAGTACTTAGTAGGAAGGGGAAAAATGGGGAGTTCTGAGTTGAATAGCTGTCTGGGGAGATACAGAAAAAGCATGGGAACATTGAATGTAACTCAGATCAGACCTCTGAATTAATTGGTCTTCTCAGTCACCTTCTTCTCTTTCAGTTTTAAGTTCCTTAATCTTTCAATAACTTTGTAATCTTGCACTCTCCTTGACTTTTTCACTCAAGAAAATATTTGTATTCTGCTTTTTCACTTTGCGGAGAGGTAGTGCAAGAACTCCACCATGCACACACTCAGCATATTGCTGAGCATGGTTTTGAAGATACAGTGCTAAATTAGATTTCGGGAAATGACTGGTTTAAAAGGACACTGTCATAGTTTTTTTAGTGATCCTTGTTTTACCGCAGGTAATATAAGGCATGCAGTAATGACTTATTACTTTTTTTCTTCAAATGTAGACAGCAGCGCTGAGAGCAGTTGGCAACATAGTAACTGGTACTGATGAACAAACACAAGTTGTTCTCAACTGTGATGTTCTCTCTCACTTCCCAAATCTTCTGACGCATCCAAAAGAGAAGATAAACAAGGTATATTTTGGTTTTATTTTCATTTTTGTTTGTTTCTAGGTTCACCTTTTAGGTTAACAAAACATCTCTCCTTTTGTAGCACATGGCAAGCAGAATTCCCAGCTACTTTTTATTTATTTTATTCTTTTTAACTTTAGGGAATAGTTTAAAACAGTTTAAAGCCTTCCATTAATAACCACGTCTGCATAGTGGCCACAAACTATTCTCTTGGAGATATGATTGGCAATCCCACTTAAAGGGACTACTTTAATAAGAGTGTAAAATGTTGTCTTTTCACATAAAAATGTTACTTCTGTAAAATTTTACAGCATATAAATACCAAAGGTGAGTACCTGTAGAAGAGATGTGGTTGGAACTCCTCTGCTTCAGACCAACAGCGAAAGCAATATTGAAACCTACACACTTTTTTTTCTTCAGTTTTCACTCCTGGCAGACTTATTTATATAGTGCCAGAGGTGTGCACAGATTTTATAAGACTGTGTGATCTGGTGGTCTGATCCACAACTGAGGAAAATTAAAACCCACTCAAACCAGTTGCACAGATCTAGTTCCTTTTTCAGGGCTTTCTTTAGAAGCAAATGTAAAGCAACCCAAAACAGATTTACTTCCCAACAGGGCTGAAGATAAAAAGCTATCTCCAGAGCTTCACAGCCCTCCTCAATAGAGGCTTCCCATTGTGTGCTCTTACTCACTGTTCGTGGCCCCCTCCCAGGCCTTCTGCCTGGCAAATGGAAAGGCATCTCCTAGCTCCTTGGGAGATGCTGGGTCTCTCCTATTTGCTCTTCTGCTTAAGAGGCAGGAAGCCTTATATCCAATTTCCTCTATGGCACATGACTAGGAACAAGCATGTGACCTGAAACTACTGCTCCCAGGTGTAAGGGCCCAAGGGCTGTAACAGGCGTACAGGGACACGCACAGTGGCTCCAGTACCCTATTGTACATCCTATCTGTTTCAAGGAGCTTGTGATCTAAAGATACCTATCCTAAGTGTAATCTTAGCATTGAAATACAGTACTTTGTATCACTATATGAGAATTGTGAGCCACCTGCATTGCAGTTAATATTCATAAATAAGTATTATCACTTTCAGTTGAGCCCACAGGAAAAACAATGTGCCCTTCAAAATATTATAATTACTAGCGTATCACTCATCCAGCACTATAATATTTGCTCCGCCACCTTCCCAGTTTTGGCCCTCTGGAAAGTTTTTACCTATGCTTAATTTTGGCAATTTCAAGACAGTTACCGTTTATAAGTAGCATATCTGTTAGTTCTTCTAAGATGGTTTCCTGAGCCTCATTTGAAGAAAGGGAAGGCCATTCTTAGTAATTGCCCAACATAAGTGTCATTTTAAAGGGAATATGGGGTTTTCCTTTTTTGTGGGGGAGGAGACGGAGGTAGAGGGATTTTTTTTTTTAAAGGGAGAAGAGAGCTAAATGCCTTCTAGAAGCCCCATTTTTATACCAGGAATAAATCATACCCTCTACTGTGGCATCTGAGGGGCATCCTGAGGCTTCTGACAGCAACTGGCATCCTACCAGCTTCCACTGCAGGATGTGTAGAGCAGAGGGAACCCTAAATGTTGACCACTAATGCCGACCAAACCATTGAAACTTCTCCATATTGCTTAAATCAGGAGCGGGCAAACTTTTTGGCCTGACCACATCAGGTTTCGGAAATTGTATGGAGGGCCAGTTAGGGGAGGCTGTGCCCCCGCCCCCTATCTGCCCCGCCCTTGCTTCTCATCTCCTCCCCCACTTGCCCCAGGACTCCTGCCCCATCCAACCTCCCCCCCCCATTCCCTGACAGCCCCCCCAGGATCCCTGCCCCATTCACACACACCCCCGCTCCCTGTCTGCTGACCGCCCCCAGAACCCCTGCCCCCCACCGCCCCATCCTACCCCCCCTCCTTCCTGACTCCCCCCATTCCCTGCCCTCTGACTGTCCCGACCCCGTTCACACCCCCGCCCCCTGACCACCACCCCAAACTCCCCTGCCCTCTATCTAACCCCTCCTTCCCCCTTACTGCGCAGCACAGAGCACTGGTGGCTGGCAGCGCTACAGCCGTGCCGCCCAGAGCATTGTGCCGGTGTAGTGTAGTAAATTGCTCTATGTAACTGCTACCAGTAGCACATTCCTATGCAGAGCAGTTTAATACACTACACTGGCAGCATGCTGAGGCGGGGGGAGGGGGGGAGCGGAACAGTGGGGGAGGGGCCGGGGGCTAGGCTCCCAGGCCAGGAGCTCAGGGGCCAGGCTGGAGGGTCCCGCGGGCCGGATGTGGCCCACGGACTGTAGTTTGCCCACCTTTGGCTTAAATAGTCCTCATGGGGAATGGAGAAAGTGCCTCTGCTAGGATGGGAGCAGTTAGTTCCCTGCCAATCAAACTGCTTGTTTGAGGTTACTCAGTATGCAAACTACCTTCTTTATGGGAACGATCACTGGGGTTCTGAAATCCCATTCCCTCCCTCTCAGACAGGCAAGCTCACTCCAGCTAGTGTGAAGCACCACCCCCACTGTTCCTCAGACGTTCTTGTCAACTGCTGGAAATGGCCCACCTTGATTATCACTACAAAAGGTTCCTCCCCCCGCCCTCCTCCCCCCCCCCGCTGTATTAGCTCATCTTAAGTGATCACTCTCCTTACAGCGTGTATGATAACACCCATTTTTTCATGTTCTCTGTGTATATAAATCTCCCCACTGTATTTTCCACTGAATGCATCCGATGAAGCTCGATGTAGCTCACGAAAGCTTATGCTCAAATAAATTTGTTAGTGTCTAAGGTGCCACAAGTACTCCTGTTCTTTTCACCCGGAGGAGAGCAGACCTGTGGCCTTCTGCCCAGCTTCCCTTTTTCTGTCACTGCCTTTGGTGTTTTCAGGCAGACATGGATTCCTCTGCTTTGAAGAGAAGGGGAAAGACAGCCTATGCTTCCTTTCCTCTCTCGTTCCAGCTTTATGTCAGTGAGCTTCCCTGTTGTGTGTGCAGGAAGTGGAGAAGTTTGGGAGTTAATGGGAGGAAGTAATCAGAGCCTTTCCTCTGCTATGGTTACTTATGTTTGTTTAGGTGTGGGTGGGGCGGTTTGTGCTCAGTAAGCCCTGTCTAACCCCGCTCTGATTCCCCCTCCACCAAAAAGACAGGTGAATGGAGAAAAAGCTTCCTATCTTTCATGATACATACACTTACTCCCTCCCCTGTGTTATCTGCAGGGGAGCTCCCCTGGTGACTGCCCTTCTGCTCCCTCTAGCCCCTGCCAATTGCTAGGAGCCCTGAAGGAGTTCTCTCTGACATATAGCTGCAGTTACTGGGCTGTGTCCTACCTACTTCTTGCTGCTCCCAGGAAGGAACCCCAGGAGCTTCTTAGATGTCATGACAGGGAGTGGGGTTTATTTCTGGCTTTATTTAAAGGTGGCCTTAACCCCCTGCTTAAAAAAAAACCCCAACAGTCTACATTTGGCAGCTAGTAACCCGGAAGAGAGTGAGGCTCAGGATACAGCTGCTCCTAGGAAGGAACCATATGAGCTCATTATTTTGAGCTTTGAGTTATTTTTCCTTTTACAAAAGGCCCGTCTAGTAGTGTTCTCTGAATCTGCTATTGAAGTTCTTGGGAACTCTTCCCATATAGCCCTTTTCTTTTAACCAAGAACTGTGTGATTTCCTTGAGACTTTGTTCTGCTGCTGAATCACCTGGAAGAGATAACTGAGCAATATGAGGATTACCTGTCTGCCCAGTGAGGGGGGCTGTCAATGAATTGCGTCAACACCACTCCATGGTCCAAGAAGACAATGGAAATAGGAACTGAACCCAGGTTTTTTTGTGCCAGTGCAGAAGACTGCCACTGACTAAATATTGGTTATTTCATTTTCAACCCTCTGCGTGCGACCCTCCCCCCTTATAAATTAAAAACATTTTTTTGTATGTTTAACACCATTATAAATGCTGGAGGCAAAGCGGGGTTTGGCGTGGAGGCTGACAGCTCGTGACCCACTGCATAATAACCTTGCGACCCCCTGAGGGGTCCCCACCCCCAGTTTGAGAACCCCTGGCCTATATAGTTTGCCAGATTGAAAATGCAGTCACAGAAGCCAAATTTACTCTAGAGCTCACTGAATGCCTCTGAGGGCTTGTCTTCACTACTGGGACCTAAGTCATAACATAGCTGGAGTCAGCGTAGCGTAGGTCGATTTACCCGGTGTCTTCACTGCACTGCATCGATGGGAGACGCGCTCTGGTCAACTTCTCTTACTCTTCTCAGAGCGGTGGAGTAATGGGGTCGACCAGAGAGCGCTCTGCTGTCAATTTAGTGGGTCTTCACTAGACCTGTTAAATCTACCCCAGCTGCATCGATTGCAGCGTCATCGATGTCCCTGTAGTGAAGACCAGCCCTGATTTTTTTCAGGGAATAAGTGTTTCTCAGACAAGGAACACATGGTGGAACAGATGGATGAAGAATTGCTCGACTTATTTAATGCTTTATTTTTGTGTCATTGCAATTCATATGTAATGCTTTTTAGCCATGTATAAAGACTTAAATTATTTCTAAAGAAAGGTGGTTTCTCATTTTGTCTGATTGTAGGAAGCAGTTTGGTTCCTTTCCAATATCACAGCAGGAAACCAGCAACAAGTTCAAGCTGTAATAGATGCTGGACTAATCCCTATGATCATACACCAGCTGGCTAAGGTCAGTCAAGCTGTCAGTTACGCAAGTTTGTCATCATCTTTTTATAAATCTGACACAGGGAATATCTGAGTTAATAAGCTTTACAGATGGATGCTTGCTAATTTTAATGAACTATCAATTTTACCCAGGGGGACTTTGGAACACAAAAGGAAGCTGCGTGGGCAATTAGCAACTTGACGATAAGTGGAAGAAAGGATCAGGTGCGTGTGGCTGACTTTTCAAGTTGTTTCTAAAATGTAGTGTATTGTAAGATTAATCGTATATAATTCTGAAAGCATTTTCCCCATATTTAGGTTGAATATCTTGTACAACAGAACGTAATCCCACCATTCTGTAATTTACTGTCAGTAAAAGACTCTCAGGTGGTCCAGGTGGTCCTGGATGGGCTGAAAAACATTCTGATAATGGCTGGTGATGAGGCTAGCACAATAGCTGAAATTATAGAAGAATGTGGAGGTAAGATTTTATTTGTTACACTTTTTAAAACTTTTATTTGCTATGGATCACTTTGTCTTCCTTCTTCAGAGCCAATGCAATACTTAAGGCAGTGTTTCTGAAATGTGGCCACCGTGACCACATGTGGCCCCCACTGGATTTTTTTGCTGCCACAACAACCTCCTAGGCAGTGATTTGGTGGGGGGAGGCAAAGCAGCGGCCCCTCCGTGCAGTGCCCAGCTGTTGCTGGCACTGCCAGCGGGATCAGCACACTCCACTGCAGTCTCCTCAGGGGATCTGGGCAGCGCTTCTGGAGACACATGGGGCTGGTGTACATGGCACCGGTGGAGCCCGGGACTTTGCAGGCAACCACTGAATTCTTGACCCACTTTTCTGGGGGTGGCGGGGCTCAGGCCTTTAGCTCCAGGGCAGTGGCAAGAGTTGGTGGCTGAACTGAGGCCACCAAAAAATGTGTTGTAAGAACCCCTGACTTACAGCCATTGACACATACCACATAACACCAGCAGTTGGGCTTTATGTGGTATTGAATATGTGGATGAAAGTGTCAGAAAGGGAAAAAATACATTACCTTGTAGCCATTGTGGCTTTTTTCTATTTAGTGAAACTTTTTTAGAGGGATTTTCATATTGGAGGACACTTGGTGGCAGAGTGGGGTGAGGACATACTTCCACAGACCAGTGTATTTCGGTAGTAGCTTTCTGTATCTTTTTCAGATTTGTTTTAAAGAGAGCGCTATTTCCACCCAACTTCTGCCTGTGCTTTATCCTGCAATAAAACTCATGGTTTTGCATCACTCCATTGCAGTGGGAATGAATGTTAGTATTTTGACTTCCCTGCAGAATAAAGTAGGAAGAGAAGTTGGGCTTGAGGTAGCAAGTCCCTGTTAAATCACAGACCAGCAATTTAGATATGATGGCAAGTTAATTTTTCAGAAGCAAGTTAGAGATAAATGAATGTCTTTAAAAAGGTTTTTCCCATGTACATAAATTTCTTGCTCCAAACTGAAGTTATGATGTTAAACTACTCTAGCTATGTTATTCTGTGACCTTGTTTGCATTTCACTCTTGGTATGCTACTCTAATGTGGAACCACTTTTAGCATGCCAAGATGTACAGTGTCTGTATGGGACAAAGGATACAGAAATGCAGCAACTTTGCTTAACTGAGTGCTTCACCTAACTTACATAAAAGGGAATGGGATTGCAGCAGCCCTTGAGGCTTTTGAGAACAGGTTTGAGTCTGAGTCATCATTAAAGTGGGTGGCCCATGGAAACGAGCTGTGCTGAGACCTGTAGATTCCACAAGCCACACCTCTGTCTCAAAGATGAAGATGGCAACTTTGAAAGAACATTCTGGGTCATGTTTGGAAACTAGGCTCCATCGTGACCATCCTTGTTGTCCAATTTGTCTTGAGGTACTAATGTAGGTAAAAGCAGTATTTTCTTATGTCTAAAATGCTAACCCAAAGTAGCTACTAACAAACTTCATTTTAACCTGGTGAACACTTTTATTCCTGCTGTCATTTGGCCAGGTTTAGAGAAAATTGAAGCCTTGCAACAGCATGAGAATGAGGACATCTATAAACTAGCATTTGAAATCATAGACCAGTATTTCTCTGGTGATGATGTAAGTACATTAAAGAATGCTCTGTGTGAGATTATGGATGTATGAAATGTCTGGTGTGAATGCTTTTGTACTCCATACTTTAATTTAGTAACTACATTGTCAGCATTACTTCAGTCTTCCCCCTTTATGGACATGGGTTGTTCAGAGGATATTTTCCTATCTTTTTCTGTACAGCTTGTCTTAATTAAAAGTTTAAGATACTTTCTCAACCCTCCCTTCTCCCTCTGTAGTTTCCTTCCCATCTGTGACTTCTTTGACCTGTCCCTGCTCCTGCTCCATCTTTTTTATTCCTTTCTTGCACCAAGAAACTGCCTCAAACAGACATTGACTAAGACGGGCAATTCATTTTTACCTAATAAACCAGTCAAAGCTAGCCCACACTATAACACCTTCTTCTAAAGTTGAACAGTTTATCATTAGAAGAAAATATACCTGCAAATCAAGTTTTATATACTTTATAGAAAAATAGATTTATTTTAGATATTATGATTAACACCACACTGTCCTTAAAAATTGTTAGATGCCAGCAGTTCTCCTTCAGATTACTACTCCAGGCCTCACATGTCCTGTGTAGAAGCCAGGGAACCATTCAGAATAGTAAAACTGTTAAGGGGTGCATGTATAATCCTAGAATTTAGTGCCAAGAAAAAGAGGTCCCTACCCCATTACTCCCTCAGTTCCACACTTCCTACTGGCTTTAGTTCTGTGACCACAAATCTGTTTTCACTGTGCAGGATTAGTTGGCACAGATTGAATCAATAGTTTTTATGGTGATTAACATTTTCTTGGACATTTTTGTCCTGAGTGGGATTTTGTTATAATTGCAGGTATAGCAACAGTTGACTGCTTGGTGATCTTGTTCCTCCAAAATATCAGTTTCCAACAATCAGATCACCATGAAATGTTAGCTCAAGATATGTTTACTCAAATGACTTTGAGGCTTCTTTAGAAGATTCACTGTGGGATGAAGTCCTTCCTGTTGGAGTGCTTGGTGGAGAGAGGAGCTTTCTCCTGGAGATTTGAGTGGATTGCTTCTACAGTCTAAAGTATCTGAGTTGGAGGCCCTACGACCAGACAGAGGATCCAAGACTTTTGGGTCTGTCCTCTGGACGTAAAGCAACTGAACTGTTACAAGGAGGAGGGTGAAAAATTGTTCTCAATCTCTGAGGATAGGACAAGAAGCAATGGGCTTAAATTGCAGCAAGGGTAGTTTAGGCTAGACACTAGGAAGAACTGCCTAGCTGTCAGGGTAGTTAAACACCAGAACAAATTGCCTATGGAGGTCATAGAATCTCCGTCACTGGAAGTTTTTAAGAGCAGGTTAGACAAAACACCTGTCAGGAAAGGTCTAGTAGTTACTACTTAGTCCTGCCTTGAGTGCAGGGGACTGGACTAGATGACCTGTTGAGGTCCCTTTCAGTCCTACACTTCTGATTCTGTGATTCTATGCACCTCAGATTATAGGGAATCCTGAGTCACTGTCCAGAGTTTCTAAAAAGTGTGTAAAAGTTCAAGGGATTTATTTGCATGAGAAGCACCAAGATGTAAGTGAGTCGTATCCAAAGGTTTGTTCAGGTCCAACCCTGCCTAGTGCATGCATTTCTTGAAATCCTGGGATGTCAGAAGCATTTACATTTACGGAAGATACTGCTGCCTGCTTCTTATTTACAGTGTCACCTGAAAGTGAGAACAGGTGTTCACATGGCACTTTTTGTAGCCGGCGTTGCAAGGTATTTACATGCCAGATATACTAAACATTCGTATGCCCCTTCATGCTTCGGCCACCATTCCAGAGGACATGCTTCCATGCTGATGACGCTTGTTAAAAACATAATGCGTTAATTAAATTTGTGACTGAAATCCGTCTGGGAGAATTGTACATACCCTGCTCTGTTTTACCCGCATTCTGCCATATATTTCATATTATAGCAGTCTGGGATGATGACCCAGCACATGTTCATTTTAAGAATATTTTCACAGCAGATTTGGCAAAATGCAAAGAAGGTACCAATGTGAGATTTCTAAAAATAGCTACAGTACTCAACCCAGAGTTTAAGAATCTGAAGTGCTGTCCAAAATCTGAGAGGGACGAGGTGTGGAGCATGCTTTCAGAAGTCTTAAAAGAGCAACACTGAGATGTGGAAACTGCAGAACCTGAACCACCAAAAAAGAAAATCAACCTTCTGCTGGTGGCATCTGACTCATGATAAAAATGAACATGCGTCAGTCCTCACTGCTTTGGATTGTTATCAAGCAGAACCTGTCATCAGCATGGACACATGTCCTCTGGAATGGTGGTTGAAGCATGAAGGGACATATAAATCTTTAGTGCATTTGGCACATAAATGTCTTGTGATGCCGGCTGCAACAGTGCCATGCGAACGCCTGTTCTCACTTTCAGGTGACATTGTAAACAAGAAGCGGGCAGCATTATCTCCTGAAAATGTAAACAAACTTGTTTGTCTGAGCGATTGGCTGAAGTAGGACTGAATGAACTTGTAGGCTCTAAAGTTTTATATTTTTATTTTTGAATGCAGTTTTTTTTTGTACATAATTCTACATTTGTAAGTTCAACTTTCATGACAAAGAGTTTGCAGTACAGTACTTGTATTAGGTGAACTGAAAAATACTGTTTTTTTATAGTACAAATATTTATCAAAAATAAATATAAAGTGAGCACTGAACACTTTGTATTCTGTATTGTAATTGAAATCAATATATTTGAAAATGTAGAAAAAAATCCAAAAATATTTAAATAAATGATAATCTGTTATTTAACAGCACAATTAATCACATGATTAATCGTGATTAATTTTTTTAATCACTCCATTAATCGTGATTAACTTTTTAATCGCTCAACAGCCTTAGTTTAAACTCCTTATTCAACATCCTTTCTCAGGTATTCTCCTACAATCTGCAGCCTCTGAGAGATTTGTCTGGTCGAGCTTTCTCTTTATATCTTTTGGATAAGGGGTCGATAAAGTTAAGCCATTTTGGTAGCAGCCCTAACTTTGGGAGTGCCAGTTACCAGGCATGGGCCTATTGTCTCTGCAGGGAAAGAGTCTGAAGTTTCTGTCCACTAAAAGTCAGGTGAAAAGATGTTTGTATTTCAGATTCTGCAGGTAGTCTTTAGCAATGACTAATGGTTTTAAGGTAGTTTTGGTTGATATCAGGTAGGTTGTGTTCCAAAGTTAATGTCAAAATGGTTTAACTTCTATGGGTACTGATGCATTTAATTCAAAACTAGATGAGATGGGGAGAAGTTAGACCAACAGGTCTGTGATTAAAGTTGCTGGGGTTGCCTTGAGCATCTTTCAGAAGGAAGCACTCCTCCTTAGAGTCCTGAGGTTTACCACCACCATTATTTTCTGGGGTTTCTCAGACTCAGTTAAAGTCCTAGTGTTGGAGACCCCAGGGTATGGCCACTAATTAAGTCGAGGGGATGGAAGGCCATAAGGGTCGAAGAAGTCTCCCTGCTGTAGGCTTAAGGGCTTCTTTTCAACCCCCCTTAATAGAACTCAGGCCTGGCTGGTTTAAGTAAGCTCTTTTGCTCTTAAAATAATGTTGCAGCTGTAAATAATGCCTCATAGTATAAGGTTTGCTGATGCCAAGTTAAAAATAACAAAAAAGACAGCTACAAGGCCAGACAAAATGTGCTAGTTGTTTAAGTTGCTAAAAATGCTTGTTAAAGGTTGCAAAAAATAAACATTGTTATAACCCATATAAAAAAAGCAAAGCATTTATGCAAAGCTTTAATTAACTAATGTATAGTACAAAAAGTAACATTAAAAAATATAGAAGTGTGTATATATAATAACCTGCTCTAATGTGCAAAATTTAAAATTTCTCTCCCTGTACCTTTCTTTAAAATTCCAAATAAACTTTTCTGCTTCTCCACCCCATTGTGTTTATTAAGTAACACACACCAGGCAACAAACCCCTGCTGTTGTTTGCCTCTGGGCACTGGGTGCCGGCAACACTAGGGTTAGACATTCTGGAAAATCCTTTTTTAGCCATCTGACAAATATCGTTAGCTTCAAATTTTTCAGCTTCTATTTCAGCTCTTTCAGAGCAGCAGTTTTGAAAGTGCAGGAGGACCTCAAGACAGTCCTGACTTCTGCACAGTTTAGGACCATTTGTGCTGATATTTTTAGGCATAGAAGTTAGCCTCCAAGTGGTTGGATCCTCGCAGTCATAGACTAGGTGATCCTGTGGGAATTCTGCACCAAAAAAATAAAAATTCTATTCACAGTATTTTGAAATTCTGCAAATTTTATTTGTCAGTAAATAAATGTGGAGGCTCCAGCATGGCAGTGGGGGGAGCGCAGGCCACTGGCTACATGGAGATGGAAGATCACCTTGTAGTGCTCTCTTCCCCAGACACGGACTCAGTGGTGAGGCTGAACTCGCCTGCCCCAGAAACATGTCGGGGGCCCTTCCCTTCTGTGCCTGGCGCAGTAAGTATGGGCAGGCAGGCTCAGCCCGGCAGGATCCAAGTACAGTAACTCCTCACTTAACGTTGTCCCGCCTAACATTGCTTTGTTGTTACGTTACTGATCAATTAGAGAACATGCTTGTTTAAAGTTGCGCAGTGCTCCCTTATAACGTCGTTTGGCAGCCGCCTGCTTTATCCACTGCTTGTAGAAAACGCAGCCAGTTGGAGCTAGCTGGTGGGGGCTTGGAACCAGGGGCGGACCGGCAGCCCCCCTGTCACTCCCCTAAGTTCCCTGTGCAGCAGCCTGCCCGGCAGGCTATAAATTTGTGGGCAGTTCAGCTGTCCCTCCCCCCACTGCTGTGTGCTGCTCTTGCCCTCTGCCTTGGAGCTGCTCCTGGGAGCCTCCTGCTTGCTGTGCGGGGGGGCGGGGGGCGAGAGGGGTGCTAATGTCAGGGTGTTCTCCGCTCCTGTACCTCATCTCCACAGAGCAGAGGCGGGACACGACAGGGCTGAGGACAGAGCTTACTGGCAACAGCTGCTGTCTCAACTTGCTGATCTACTTAAAAAGGCAATGTACTTAGAGTGGGGTCAACGTACTTAAAAGGGGAATGTGTGTCTCTCTCAAACACACACTGCCATGCTGTGTCTCCTCCCTCCATTCCTGCTGCCTTGTAGAGTGTGAGGCTACATTAACAACAATGTGTTAGCCCTTGAGGGTTCAGCCGAGTGCTAGTTCATCATTTAACATTCAGGCATTCCCTGGGAAATACCTCACCCTCTGACTCCACAACCTCAACCAAGCTTCACAATCATCATTATTGTGTACAGTATTAAATTATTTGTTTAAAATTTATACTGTATGTGTATCAGAGGTGCAAGTAAGCCAGTACGGTCCAGTACGGCAAGAGCCGGTACACCGTGCCAGACCGGACCAGCTTCCCCAGGCTGGCGATTTAAAGGGCCCAGGGCTCCCTGCAGTGGCCGAAGCCCCGGGCCCTTTAAAGCGCTGACAGAGCCCCGGGGTAGTGGCGGCAGGGCTCCGGCGGTGATTTAAAGGGCTCGGGGCTCCCAGCTGTGGAGCCCCAGGGCCTTTAATACCTGGGCCCTTTAAATCATGATTTAAAGGCCCCACCTCTTCTGGTTGAGGCCACACCCCCTGCTCAGACCGTTAAGTCCTTTAAAGTTACTTTCACCCCTGGTGTGTGTGTGTGTATACATACATATATATATATATATATAAAAATTCCCTGGAACCTAAACAACCCCCCCCCCCCCCCCCCACACACACACACACATTAATTTGTATGGGGAAATTGGATTCACTTAACATCATTTCATTTAAAGTAGCATTTTTCAGGAACATAACTACAACATTAAGTGAGGAGTTACTGTATGGAGGGTCTTGGTGTGGGGGATCCATGTGCGGCAATCTGGGTGCAGGTGGCCCAGTAGAGGGTCCAAGTGCGAGAGGGATCTGGATTCACAGGGGCTCGTTGCGGGGAGATCCAGGTGCGGAGGCAATGGGATTCTGCAGGGGGGTCCAGGTGAAGGTAGTTGGGGCTCAGCGGGGTGCGGGGGTGTCCAGATGCTGGGGGGAATGGGGCTCGGTGCAGTGGGGGTCCAGGTGTGGGGGGCTTATCAGGGTGGTCAAGGTGCCTATGGGTTGGGTCTCGGTGGGGTGTGGTTTGAGTGCAGGAGGCTCAGTGGGGGGTGGTCTGGGTGCAGGGGCGGGGTCTGGATCGGGGGGGCGCTCAGGTGGTTCTGGGTGCAGGGGTTGAGGCTCAGCAGGGTCTGAATACACAAGGGTTGGGTGGACGGGGGGTGATCTCTCCTCCCGCAGCTGAGGAGTGATGGGGGCAGGAAGCGGGGATGGGGTGCAGAGCCAGGGGAGGTTTCTGGAGGTGGATCTGCCCCACCTGCTCTGTGCAGGGGAAATGTGCTCCTCCCCCAGCCCAGTTGGGACTAGTACCTGAGCCCAGCGCAGGGTAGGAGCCACTGGGTGGGGCTGGGGAGGGCTAGATACAGGGGGGCTCTGGATGCAGGGGATAAGGCTTGGCAGGGTGGGGGTTCTGCATTGCCCGAAATGACATACCTGCACTGCTGGGGAGGGGCAAGTGACTGCTCTTGCAGCTTCCCTTTTGCTTCCCTGTCAGTCATTTTTCTGAGAGGAAGCAAAGAAATCTGCGAGGGACATGAATTCTGCAGAATTCCCCAAGGAGTAAATAGGACAATGATTCAGTGGATTGTGTTTTGGTTTTTGGGCAGCTCTGTTATAACTTTACTGGATTTTCAGTGTCAGTATGTCTTAGGGTCCTATGAGGAGCCACAAAATAAAGCTAGACAACACTCTTCAGGTGATTATAACAAGTAACTATCAAACCCAAAACAGTATTCTGTCCCTTTTAAGGACTAAGGCAAACAACCCCAGCCCTCTAACAGGATTACACAAATGAGGGGAAAAAAAGCTATGCTTAGCTCACCTGCCTGACAGCACTAGAGCTCCCAGCCCAGAAGCATCTTTTTATATCTTTCCCCACCCCGTGGAATGTCTTCTACTCCCTTTTTGGAGGAGACTGGAGGCCACTGATTCTCTCTGTGCTGCTAACCCTACATTATTCCCTTGTAGTTCCCTGCAGTAGAGCATGCAGCTGTGGTCCTTTTCTTCAGAAACCAGACTAACCCTCCCCTGACTTCCTAAGGGATGACAGACCCCTTGTACTAAAGAAGTATCAACTGTGGCGTGCTTCTTCGTAGAAGATGACAGTGCTGCTAGTCGTAGTTCAGTCACACTTTACAAAGCATTGTATCAACTCTGAATCCAGATTGGATCCTCAGTTTGGGAAAGTGCTCCAGGTCTTCTTAATTAGCACTCAGCTTTTCTGCTGAGGATTGTTGCTGCTTCTGCAGAGCTTCATTGGGATCCATTAAGAGTAATAAGTATTGTCATGAAGGAGAAAAGTTATTTGCCAGTAACTTGTTCTCCAAATGTATTGCTCTGCAGATCAACAGACTTTCCTCCTCCCCTCTCTTTAGGAGTTAATGCGTTTCCTGAAGTAAAGAGGAACCAAAGGATTTTAGGGGTCAGCACTCCAAAATCCTAAGGCCTTGTCTACACTACACAGTTTTGTCAACAAAAGCCAGCTTTTGTCAATAAAAGAGTGGAGGTATACATGCTGAAACACTCCTCCTGCCGATGTAACTCCCCTGCTATGCCGACATAATAAAACCACCTCAACGAGGGGTGTTGGGCTTACATCAGTATTGATAGGGCGGCACAGTGTCTGCGTAGATGCTGGGAGCCAGGGCAAGAATGGACCCCGTACTCAGCTGGGAGCCCCGGGCGGCTTCCCCCCCTCCCAGCAGGGCAGCCAGGCTCCCGGCAGGGAGCTGTCAGCAGAACCGAGAGACCAGGCTTTCCGCTCCCCACACTCCCCCTCTTAGGTCGGTGAAAATACTCCTGGTGAGGACACACACCACTGACCCAAGGAGGGTAGTGTGAACGTCAGTCACCACAGTAATTAATGCAGTGGCTCTAAGTCAACCTAGTATAGGTCGACTGTATGCTGGAAATCAGATGTACATATTGTAATGCTGTTGACGGTTTTAGCCTTCACTAGAAACAAAATGTTACCTGTGTGCCTAACTTTAAAACTCAGAGAGGGGAAACTGAATCATGGTTCTTCTACACTGATGGTTTGCATGTGACACCAGTAAGACAGCTTAAGTTTGTTTCTTGTGTAAAATAATATAGTATATTCAGCTGGGAGTTTGAGAAGTTTAAAAAAATAAATCACTCTGAAATAACTTAACTTAGATTCTTCAGAATCCAAGAGAAAATACTGATTACCAAAAAAAAAAAAAAGAGAGAGACAAGAATTCCTATCAGCTATACATAAAAATCAGTTTAATACAATTGGTAACCCTGAAAAAAGCACAAAACTAGTTTTTATATTTCACTAGTAGTGATTAGCTGATATGACTAGAAAGCTGAAATTTCAGTCTTAATTTTGTAGTTGAGTCTTTGCTGTAATTGAGTGGTAATGCAATCAATAAGGATTTGATGCATCTATTTCCTTAATGGCATTAGAACAAAGCATGATTTTTCTTTTTTAAAAAAGTTATATTGAATTGGCTAAAATTATTAGCATTTCACTTTTTAGTAACAAAATATTTCAGTTGGCCAATATTTATGAAATATTTATGCATCCCTGTATGTGAAATGACTTGTATAAGGTGTTGGGTTTGTATGGATTACTTTTTATTATATCTTTATAGATTGATGAAGATCCCAGCCTCATTCCTGAAGCCACTCAAGGAGGTACTTACAACTTTGACCCAACAGCCAATCTTCAAACAAAAGAATTTAATTTTTAAGTTCAATACAGTGCAGCTTCTCTGTCCCACACCAATACGAAGCACCACCAAATGGCTACCAAGTGAAAAAAAAAGGCTCCAAGACACACATGCCTCCTCGTTTTGATGCTTCTAAAGCAAGCCGTGTATCGGTCACTTTGCAGTTGCCAAAAGTCACTATCACGTGGACTGTAAATGCATATGCATGATCTCTTAAACTGTTTTACAATTCTTTTTAACAGTCCCAATTACCTTCTTTTTTTGCCTTTTTCCCTGGTGCCACATGCTGACAACCACAATCTGCAGTTTTGTTAAGAAAATTTCATAGTGGTGGCACATCTGCTTTCCACAGAAAAGTAACTTCTTTGGGAAATGGTGCGCTGTGGATCAAGACACTTTGGTATGATGCATACATTTTGGAAGACTTTTCAGGGGCACAGTTTGGTCTGAGCCTCCATCGTCCTCCACAAACATATTTTCATATACTTTATGTGGAAGAATAGATTCAAAAATGAAAGCCAAATGAATTTCATTGGTGAAACTGAAATAAAAGTAACTTACACTTGGCAATTGATTAAACAGTTAAGTTTAAAAAACAAAGTACTTCATCTATCAGTAATTGATGTGTGTTCATTAACTGCCTCAGAAACCAGGGTTGGAGAATGAACTGTAGATTTGGACTGGTAAAGCTTTTGCCGTTATACCTAATTTTTGAGAACAGCAAGCCCTATTTGACCACTCACTTCAGCCTGTGTGTTCCTGCTGTTTTGAAGTAATCAGATGCTGTGCATGGTATTTTACCTGAGCTACAACCTGTTATGGACTTGAACTTCTGTTTAAGCTGAAAGCAAGAGTCCTTGACTAGAAAAAAAAAAATCTGTCCAAAACCGCGCATTGGTTAAAAGGAATCTTGCTTCCAACTTCCAGTAGTCAGTATATTTCATTTTAAATTGATCATTGGATAAGGTTGATTTATATTGGGTTTAAACTGTGGAGCTTTCATGTTTACTGTAATTTAGTCTTAAACTATTTTTTACTTAGTAACCAGTGCTTATGATGATGTGGTTGGCAACAAACCAGCAGCTATTTAGAAGCATCATAAAAGTTTCATTCTTGGAGTATTGGAAGAGTAATTCAGAAATGAGTCTAAAACTATATAGTACATGATTTAAAAAAATTACAAGCTAGTTGATGTGTGAGGCTGTTTAGAAGCTGCAGTTTTTCAGAATAAGCCTGATATGCAGCACACATTAAATAACTTTATATAAGCTGGTAATATGAGAGGTCGTTGCTTTTGGAAAGTCGTCTGGCCCAGTTATTTTCAAAGGGATTTGCTTTTGGTGGGGTGAAGATGAATAATTTGAAACTCTGTAAGCTATCACACAAGCTGGTTTTGTTGCCATTGTTTACTGGGTGTAATTTCCCAATGCATTGATGTGAAGGGATAGGAAAATCTAAACTAATTTAGTTATTGGATGTGGGTTGTATTTACTGTGATGAAGATAAGGACAGATGCCATCAGAGCTTTGTGGATCAGCTGTTTTTTTTCCACGGATGAACAACACATAGCAGGTGTGCATTCATTAAATATATATCTGCCAAGGTGGAGCCACTTTAAAGAGCGAGCTGTCTTGTATCTTAAATAGATACAAGTGTATGTTTAAAATGCAAGATTTTTACTTGCTAGATAATCTGTTTTAATATAGTGGTTTGGCCTCTGATTATTTATAGGTTTTATAAATTTTAGAATCAATTTCTCTTTAAGGTGGCTCAGATTTTTCAACTCTTGTGCACATAAAATTGAGTTGAAGTTCATTGTGCCTTTTTTCTTTTCCCAAAAGTTGAGTTGAAGCTTCATATGGTAACTGCATCCTAGTCACATACTATAGTCTAAAATCTTTAAACTGTGTGGTGTTCGCTAAAACTAAACAATATAAAGTCAAAGTTAGTAAGGTCACAAAGTTTTGTGAAATTAGAGTTCCAGCTGATGATGATGTGAACAAATCTTCCCCCTCTTAATTCTCAGTTTAGTTCTCTATATGCCATATAGACTGACAGTTACCCTTTTCAGCCTGCACTCGCTATTTTCCTAGAGATTACATAAAAATTGAGATTACATTCATGATTTTCCATAACTGTGAAGATCTAATTTTTTTTCTTGCACTCAGTGCATCACATTAAAAGTGAACATTGAAGAAGTGAGTAAAGCACTACAAAGCATTTGCTCATTTCTTTCTGTTGTGACCTTATCAGCTTTTGATTGGGATTGCACCATTTCATAGTTAATAAAGGAAACCAAGTATATTGCTGCACTTTTAAGTTTTCAGAAGTGTTTAAAAATTGCATTGTTTTTATTATTTTTTTAAACTATCAGTTAAAATAGACTAAAACGTTCTTTCAAAAGAGGCATCTAAATGTGTTCCTAATTTTGTATATGGGCTTAGGTTTTGTAACCAATAAAAAGCTGCTATCAAATACTATAAAACATGCAAAAACTTATTTTGGAAACTATCAAACTGTCTTTTCAAATTGATTTAAGGGTTTTTCTGTCTTTGACCAAATTTTAGCTAGTAGAACTCCACATCAAAGTTTGAAGTATGTTACTTAAACAAAATAAGCTAATACAGTAATCTTTGAAACTTTGAATAATGGTCTAGTGTGGAGTTTTATATTTGCTAAAGAGTTGACCATCTAGTGGAGGAAGGTTGTGTGACACTCATAGTAAGTGGTGTGAAGGCAAAAGTGGTGCTTTTCAGACTGCCAATTTCTAGCAGTTTTGTAGTTACAGAGGAAGAAAATTGCAGTAAAGCTAAAGGCCAATTTATTCTGTCACTTGTCTGAGTCAAATGGCATGTGTATGTGATATACATATATGCTAAATTAGGGAATAAATTACAAGTAATTCAAATTGGGAAGCAAGCAGACTTTTTCATAGCACTTTTTTTTTAACACTGTAGCCTGCTAGAACTTCCAGAAGACTTCCTTTCCAGGTTGCAGGTATTTATGTTCTACCTGCTTATTCATCATTGTCTTTTAAAGATTTAATATTTATAGGCACAAAATGTATAGGCACTATCTTATCTTATTCTTTGCATGGTAGGCTCTTCTGTAAATTTTTCCCTTCGGCTTTAATACTTACTAAATTCAGACAAAAGCTAAGTCCCATTTTCAAAAGTGATATAGGTGCTGGGGACCCATCCTTTTCACTTTGATTTTTGACAATGTGACCTGGGCTATTTAAGTCATTTAGGTGCTTTTGAAAATTTTACCCTATAAACTGTTAACCATACAGCTGGTCCTGCTTACGAAAATTTGAGAGCTACTAGGTTAGGATTTGTTTTGCAATTTTTTTTAACCAAAATGTCTTGTATCTTTTACAAAGCATCTTACAAGAATGTCTTCCTTTTCTTTTTCAAGGTGACGTAGCTCTTCAGTTTTGCTTTATGGATCTGTTAAGCAATGGATGTGTGAGGAGATGCATTGACAGACGTGTTTTTTTCTAAATCTCAAAGGAGTTTGTCAAGTGGTTCAGGCCCCAAATTTGACCTACTTATTCTAATCTAATGCAGAATATTTAAAATAGATATTAATTCCATTAAAAAGCTTTCTACCTAAATAGCCAAGTTCAGTTGAGTTCCTCTGTTAGTGTTGCAGTAGAAATGAACCTTTTTCTGAGATACTGATTATACTTATGCTCACAAACATAAATAGGAAAAAAAGGATGTATTAAACTGGAAACAGAAATATTTGCAAGATGAACATTTAAAATTATTAGGATGGGAGTATATTATCCAAGTTTCTAAAAACAGTATGAAATCACTAGAGGTTGTATTTTAACATTCTTTGCTTTTGAGAGACAGCTGGCAAATAGAGATCATCAGATATACAAAATATTTTGGATTGTCTTGTCTTTGTAAAACTAGAACATTTAGAGTTGCTTTGGTTTTGCTTTTGATGAAGCTTTACCATAAACTGTTTGGTGATATACTTAAATGCAGTAGTTGAAGTAAATATATGCAACATCCCAGAAACTTTATTAGAAGAATGTTAAGGTTGCAGTGTCAAGTAATGAGAATTTAGGTTGGGTGTCCAAACTTTAGTTCTTCTCCCTTGTCCATATGCATTAGGATACAGTCTTTAACTACATGGTCACATACTGTATTTTTCCACAGTGCCTCAGTTAGTGAATTGCTAAACGATTCAGTGTTTCTCTTTATCTTCTACATTCAGAGTGTGGCCCTGTGTTTATTTATTGCATGCCATACAAACCTTGCACTGATTACATTAATTTCCTTATGGTGTTTCTGTGGTACTCTCAGCCATAGTATCTGCATGCTTCACAAACATTAACTTAATCTTCACAACACCCCAGTGAGATTAGGTGGTGGTGTTATCTCCATTTTACAGCTGGGGAACTAAGGCACAGAAATAGGCTAAACTTCTTTAGCCTATAGACTTTTTTCTAAATCACTAATTTTGGATGCCCAGCTTGAAACACCTAGGGCCTGATTTTTCAGAGTGCTTAGCATTTATATAGCACTTTATATATTCAAAGCACTGCTCCAGTCAATTTCAGTTGCATCTGTGAGCACTCAATACTTTAACAAATCTGGCCCCAGGTGTGTCATGTTGGGCACCCAGAAAATGGGGAATACACAGTGAACACCTGTGAAAAGTCCAGTTTAAGTGACTTGACTAGCATCACAGAGAAACTCTGGCAAAGGCAGGGATAGAATGCAGCATCCAGGGCAACATTCGGTTGCCTTAACCATGAGACTATCCTTTCTCTTCCAGCAATCCCTTGCTTCAGTAACTACACATCTTCTGACTTCTGCACCAAATGAAGCAGGGATCCTACAGACAAGAGCTTCTTACAGCACCCTGATTCATTCTCAGAGCACCTCTGGTCTGCCTCTGTTCCTATCCATCCCTGACTCCTGCAATTCTCTATTCTCAGTTTTCCCCTAATACATGTCATTCCTCTACATTCCAGTATAGCAGCCTTCTCGCTGCCTTGATGTCAGCAAAAACAAAGCAAAGGAAAAAGTGTCTCTGCTATTGGTTCCAGTGCCACCGTGGCTGCCGGGCCACTGTGAGAAGTAATTGCAGGGAAAGTCCTCTTCAGTCTCTGCAGTCTTGGGATAGAGCATGCTCAATTGCTCTGTGGGAAAGTCAGGCGTCAGTCTGGCCTGAAGGAACTTTGGGGATGGAGCATTCTTAATGTATCTGGAATCTTGGAGAATTTATCTACCAGTCTTTCAGAAGACTCATCTCTACTGAACACAGGCAAACAGATTTTTCAGAGGCTTATAGCTTGACCAAATGTTGGCAGTTTTTTGTGGGCACAGAAAAAGGCACATCCCTGTCACCAGAATCACCTCCTGCCAAACTTTGTGCTTTGGAACAGGGACTTGGAGGCCTGCTAGAGCTTCGGAATATAACAGCTGTAAGAATTTGTTTTTACACGGGCAAAACAATGTTTTCCCCATAACCTTTTTTAGCCAAAACATTTTAATTTTTCCTACAGTTGCATGAGAATCTCAGTTTTCATTTCTTTAAGTTTTTTGGTTCTTATGAGTGCAGAGAGAAACTTGAAAACATTAACCCTAAAAGCTCAAACTGCAAGACAGACAAATCCCCCAAATGTAGTATTTTTTAAAATCTCATTACTTTTCATTAAATCTCGGGGGGAGGGGTTGGGACCTGATTCATGATTTTTTGTAGGTTTGAGGTTGATGATACTGTTTAATCCTCTCCAAGCCAAAAAAGTGATCTTTCCATTTCTACAGTCTGATACACTTTACCTGGAATTCTGGATCACTTGCTCATACGTCAGCGGGAGGCAGTAGGCACTGAAGGTTTTGGCACTAAGGATTCCTGATATCTTCTGCTTTTCCTTGTTCTCATTCAGAGCCGGTCAAAAGAACAAGCTGCTGGAATGTGACCTAAACAGTTTCAAAACTCAGTCTGAACTTAGAAACCAAAGTGGTGATGGAAGGGGCAAAAAGTCTCAACATTTCTGAGTGCTGCTGGTCTCTGTCCTGAGGGCTGGTCTACACGTGGAGTTGTTCCTGATAAACTCCGTGTGTGGACACTTACTGTGGAATAAGTGTGTCCATACATGGAGTTAATCAAGAAAAACTCCATGTGTAGACAAGCCCACAGCTGTCCCCAGGACATCTAACTGTTAAATGAGGAAGTCTGTTACATTTGTTAGCAAAGGACTTTCAATGCCAAGTAACACCTTGGACAAGCCAGTACAGTAACCTACAAGAGATGTAACTTCTGTTTAATGTTTCAGCAAATGGGTAACTTCTGCTGGCCACCCAGTGGTCCTCTGCTGTCAGCCCAAACCTGGTAAAGGCTTTTGAGATTAGAGGGTAGGCTGGTGCCCTCAACCAAACCACCTCCACCTAAGCAGTGCTAATCTCACACTACAATCACTGCTGCTCTGCCTCCCAAGTGTATTCCTTCTACATTTTACAGATCCTTTTAGAAATGACTGGGAAAAGTTTCATCACCTATTCACCAAGGACAAGATCTCTGGAGACAAGATGGGTGAGGTGTAGTATCTTTTATTGGACCAACTTCTAATACAAAGATACTCTAATTTTCATCTTCTAATAAAAGAACCTTGTTTTTAATATCCTGGGACCAACATGGCTACAACACAGGAACCAAGATCTCTGGTCTGACAATCTATTCCTCTCCCACTCTGCTAGCTGGAATCCCTCAAACCACGGTGAGTATGAGTCTGTTTGGGGTTTTTTTTTTTGTTGTTTTTCCAGAAAATGAGGACCCAGACTCACCTATTCAAGGAGTTCTTAACTCTTTTGGCTTGAAACCTACAGAGTGGCAGTCGTCTCATGATCCACCATATTCTAGGATTGGGTCCCTGGAATGACTAGGAAGTTTTCTGGGTGCTGTAGGATGTAGGGACTGGGTGTAGGGCTGCTGGGTATTGCTAGGATAGGTGTGGGGGTTGAAATTAGGATTATGGTTGGAGATAATTTCCTCCTTCTCCCTCCACAGTTCTTTGGCTGCACCATTTACAGAGGTGGTGAAGTACTCTGCAATCTCAAGCAGTACTGGCTTGCTTGCCTCACAATTGAGTGTTCTGTGGGAGGTTGGAGGAAAGATGGGGGAAGAGCTCCACAGTGATTGGATTTGGGGGGGAGGGCAGGGAATGGGATGGCAACAAGAGTTAGTTTTTACCTCAGGAGATGAGGGGTATTACACCCCCGCCTCTCTATCTTCTGGCTTTCTGCTCTAGCTCCCTGCTTTGCTCTCTGGATTTTGGCCTGCTGCCATTGTCGGCATTGGTGTTCAAGGCTCTACCCTTCTGTGCCAGCCAATCAAAGACCTCTTCGCCATCAACTCATTTCACTTCCTCTGAATGAGCTTGGGGAGGAGGGAATGCTAAGTAGCCAACAGGGGTAGGAAAATGCTGTAACTGCTGAGGAGCAACTAGCTTATGTATGAGATACTAGGGATAGGAAAACTGAAGCCTGGGGAGGGTGGACAAATAGTGTGCCCACGGCACGGCTGGAAGGTATAATTCCTAGTTCGGGTAGCTATACACACGCTAATTTGGCTCAAGCTACTGCCTGAAACTAGTAGTGTAGCTGTTGTACAGTCAGTGGCTGGGGTAGTTGCCTGAGTACATACCATGGGGTTGGACAGGATTGTATGTGGGTGGCTTGCCTGTGCTGCCGCCCATGTAGCTGTTGCTACAGTATATTATCCTCCCATTTATCCTACACTAAGCTCCCCATATTTCCACAAAACTAATGATCATAGTAGAATATTTATGAAAACGAGGAAATATTAGTAATACTTTGGGTGATGACCTACAGAGGATCCTCTCTTCTGAGAGTACTGATGGTAATTGTGTATGCTAGCAGCCTTTCACCATAGTTGGCTTTTGTTGACCACCCTCCACAGAACTTAGCTAAGTTGGGAATCTGCTTCTTGACAATGAGAGCAGTCTGACTCCAACTGAGAGTAGCAAAGATCAAACCTGTATGACTCTAATGCCAGCCTTGCCCAATCAGGGCTTGAGCTATTGGAGTGCCTGGCCTTGAGGTAGTGTTCTAGGTTTGTCACCCTACACCCCTTTCTAAAGAACTCGAGAGTCGAGGTATCTTTAGCCCTAAGTAAATCTTTCTGGTTCTCTCTATGGGAAAGACACTTTTTTGGGGGCTGGGGAGGTGGGCCACAGCATGCGATTGGTTGGTCTCTTAAAACCTGCCTGGCACATGGTGACCACACAACCGGTCTGCTGGGATGAAGGTATGAGATACATTGCAACAAGCTGGAACTCAGGTATTGAGATTATTGTTCAGGGATTTCCTGATCTGCAAAGCAGTTTTAGTCTGGCCAATACCCCAATTGGTGGTTTAGCTGAAGAAATATGGATGTGAGCTGAATCCTAATCCGTAGGAGGAATAATTTCGTTTTTACCTGGGAAGAATTTGGAGCCATGGCGCAGCCTCCTTTGGTTAAAGATGCATACCCCCAAATTGGGAAATTCAATCCATAGTTTAGGGCTTCCTGGATTCCTTGCTGATACTAGCCTCTCACTAAGAGTTTAGTGCTTCTCATCTCTGGCAGGCTAAGAGACTCCATCCAATCATGGACAGTTAACAGCCCCAGTTATTCAGGCTCTTGTCGCCTCCCAGTTGGACTACAGCAGTCATGAAGTACCATGACTACCTGGTCATGAAGTCATCGGCCTTAGAAAACTCCCAAGTGGCACAAAAAAACGATGAAGTGAGCTGTCGCTCACGAAAGCTTATGCTCAAATAAATTTTGTTAGTCTCCAAGGTGCCACAAGTCCTCCTTTTCTTTTTGCGGATACAGACTAACAGGCTGCTATTCTGAAACAAAAAAACCTACTACATCTTTCATCACCAACCCAGGTTTATCACAAGCCCATCAAACATTTCTGTCACTCTCTACCTTGGCTTCCCATGAAATAGCAGGTCAAGTTCAAGGTCTTGTTTCTTACCTTTAAGCTGCTGCGTGGTGCGGCGCCAAGTGCCTACAAGATTGCTTAGCTCTGGGATGAAGAATCATGGTTGTCAAGTCTGCTTCTCAGGCACAAGGGAACTTTTACCACATGGGTAAAGCTCATCTAGGTCAGACACTTTTTTCTCACGGGTTGGTTTGAGACACTGGAATGAACTCCCACAGGAACTAAGAATTGTCACAAATTTCACCACCTCCCACTCCAAGTACAAGGTATGTTTCTTTAGCCTGCCTTCTCTAACCCCCACATAACTGTGTGTATATTTAAAAAAAACTACCAAAGCAAAACCACACTATGATGCACTTACAGCCCTCCCCCTGCAGAAAGGATGAGAATGACTCTTGTGTGACAGATGTTAATTGTGGTCCTAGTTACACTACTGTAATATGCGCAATAGTAATGAAAGTGGTATATGAATTGATATAGAACAGGGTACAGCAAATCACCCTGCATGTAGTCTGGGCTGCTACACAGTTCTCCCAAGGGAGTTCCCCTTTACTTGTTGATCCTGGCCCTGACATCCAGCTGGAGCCATCCCTCTTCAGGCCTAGTTGGTATCTATGTTGAATGCCAGATGCTTCAGCTTTTTGCAATAGCTATGGTAGTACATAGGGGACTAAAGGCTGGAACCATGGTCAACTTGTACATATTTTCCCACTGGGCCATTCCTTTACACTAGGATTTACAAGACTTGAGCAGATAAGGCCAACACCACAGTATACTACTGTTTGGCCCTTTGTGCCTTGTGTTTCCACATCCAAGTTAGTAGACAAATATGGTTCCTTCTAATTTAATTGCATTGCCAGGTCCTCTATCTTGATGAAGGCATGGTGTGAGAAATTAACTAATGGGATTTTAATTCCAGGATTAATGACACCTCATAAAACTTCTATACTGTATTCTTGCATTTGGAAAACTGCTTTTGATGGCAGTGTAACTCCTTTAGGACCACCCTCTGCTCTAAATTTGTCTCCTACTAAAATGGCTTGAAAGGGCTCTGGTACCCTGATAGGCAAGGCCTCTGCCCTCAGTGACACTAGGGGAAAGTCTCTCAAATCACCTTATTTACTTAATGCTGGCTATGTGAAAGGAGCTTTCTAAACTCTCATGGACCCTGCTCTGAGGAGCTCACAATCTAAGGACAGACACACAGAGAGGGAGGTTGGGAAAGGGGGAACAAAACCAGGCAAATTATATACAACTAGATTCACTTTAAGCAGTATGGCAGGAGTGGGTCTTTAATGAGGACTTAAAAGTGGACAAGGTAAGGATGTTGCAGATGAACTCAGGAGCATCAATAGCCAAGTGAAAAAAATAACTAACAATTAAATGGCAATGTATCAAATATAAAAATTAGAATATTTTCCTGCACTAAAATAAATATTGGGCCCTAAGTCTAAAGCATTTATATTACTCTTTTGGTCTACCACAAGCTGAACTGGAATACCTAGTTAACATGCAATCACATTGTCTTTCTATTTGGTTAATGGAAAATAGAAGCATAAGTTGATGGCAAACGTCTGAACAATTAATTAGATACAGATGAAGAGCTAGTAGGATTATGACACAGAAGGTACCTATAAAATGAAACTTGCCCTGAGGTGAAGTGAGTTTTGTTCACTTGAAAACATCTGGTACTACTGGAGACAGGATACTGGACAAAATAGACTTTGGGTGTGATCGAGTGTGGAAATTCCTGTGTTTAGTTAGAGTGGCTATCCTAAAAGAAACATACTAGCTCAATCACAAGGTACTGGGCTCAAGACAGGAATGGCTGGAGAAAATTCTATGGCCTGTGTAGTGCAATTTCTGGTCAGAGACAAGCTCCGTCTAAAGCTTGTATTCCAGACAGTGGGAGAAGAGTCCTTTTAGCCTCTGATTGTCACGGCCCCGTTTGCTCTGCCACAGCATAGCAGCCTCAGTTAGGCATGGCCACCGTGACAGTCTGACAGTCTCTATCACCACACGTTGTCCTTTTTCAACTCCCCAAATAGAACGCTGCGTTCTAGGGCCCCTGTGACTTCTTTTTTCTTTATGGTTGAGTTTGACATTACCAAACGCAAACTGTATGAGCCTTCCTGCAGACAGTGATGCCCCAGAGCCACCTTCCTGCCCAAGGCAGCTGGTGGGTGCCCATAACCCCAACACCCTCCCCACCATCTGTCTCTCTCTGCCCAAGGCTGACACAAGGTCACGGTGATTTCCCCCTGCTTCTCTGTGCCTCGGGCTGCTGCAGGCTGGCCGTGCCTGTCTCTCTGTGCCAGGGGCTGCCGCAGGCTGGCAGCAATATTCCCGCCAATTTTTGACAGGCCGTGTGCGCGAAAAAATTCTTCTGTGCAAATTTTTGTGCATGCGGTGTTTCATCATGTGCGGGGGGGGGGTTAGGATCTGTGTGCAGGCCACAGCTGAGAGGGAACAGTGGCTGGCGGTGCCTCCCCGCCTCTCTGTGCCCGGGCCTCCTACAGGCTGGCAGTGCCCCCTCCCCGCGTGCCCGGGGCTGCCGCAGGGTGGCCCGGCCCCGCCCCCGGCCCTGGCGGTGGCCGCTCTGTGGGCTGGGCCGCCGGCCGCGTGGGGTGGAGGCGGGGGTGGCAGCCGCTGCCGTGGTGAGCGCGGCATGGCCGGGCGCGGGGCCGCAGCTCCCCCGCTGCTCAGCGCGGCGGCGGCGGGCTCGTTGGCGGTGTGTGCGCTGCAGCTGGGCCTGGCCTGGGCGCTGGGCCGGAGGCTGGGCGGGCGCTGCCCCCCGGCGGATCGCTGGGTGCTGGGCTGGCTCTGCTACGACGTGCTGGTGCATTGCACGCTGGTGAGTGCGGCCCGGGCCGGGGGCAGCCCGCGCGGGGCAAGGCTCGGGGAATGGCCGGGCCCACAGTGGGGTAGCGGGAGCTGGTGCTGCGGGAGAGGAAGGGGGGCTGTTCTGGGGCATGGGGCTGGTCAGAAAAGGGGGCGCCGCGGTGAGGAATGGGGGGGACGCGGCTTCCCTAGCTCAGCCCAACACAGGCGGGTATGAACCAGACCCAGCCTGAGGCAGTTGCCAGAAGCACTCTCCCCCTTCCCCCCCCCCCGAAACAAAACACAACTGCCCCCCGCGTGGTAAATGCACCCCCATGTCTCCGCGTCATGGGCAAACTACTCTCCTGGCGCAGACGCTGCCTCGCACTATTACGGCTCAGTACTGGGCGTTCAATATTTCAGCGGCCGCAGACACAGGCAGTAACTCCAGCTGTCAGAGGGCTGGTTCCTATTTTATTAGTGGCCATGGCCCTATAAATCTGACTACCCTGGGCAAGAGTTTGGAGGCATCATGGTTTGCTGCTGGTCTTACAAGTCCTCAGCCTCTTGAGTCACTGAGGCTTCTGGTAGGATTTGATCAGTTTTACATTTTTAAATACTTCAGAAGCCAAGTCAATGTGCCCACTGGGCAAGCTGTACCGGACAGGCGTGTGGGGGGAAAACCTGCTGCAATCTTTTTTTCACAAGAAAATTAAGACCACCGAATGGTGGTGGAACTTGTAGGCTGTGTCATCATCTTAGGGCTTTGTAGATGCTCTGTCAGTTTCAAGTCAAAGTCAGAATTATTTGTTTAATTGATTAGAAGAACTTAGTGAAAACTCAGTTTTTCTCCCAGTTCATCCACAGAAAGATTACTGCTTCACTTGATGTTACAGAGAAATCTTAACTCTTGCTGAAATTTAGAGGGTAGCTGAAAACATTTAAGTGAAACTAGTTCTTGTATCCGGCCAAGCACTGGAAAAATCACTGTGTGTTTGAGATTTGGACCACGTATGTCCTTTGTAATCAAACAGCCTTTCACTTGTCTCAGGAAATCAAAATGTTATATTCAGCTCTTTTATCACGTCTGGGACATCAACCACAACACATGCAATCAGTTTCTTTGCGCTTCTGCAGCACATCATGACTTGCATCACTAAGTCCTGAGACAGACCCATGAATCCAAGCACTGGGCAATATCTTACGGGTGATGGGTCACTTCAACAAATGCATCTTGCCCATAGCACATAATTATGTCCTGATTTTCAAAAGTCTCGCTGACTTCAGTGGGAGCTGAAGTTGCTCATCACCTTTGAAAATCAAGCTGTGAATGTGCAGGGCAGCGCTCCATTTAATACTGTGGACAGATTTTATACAGAGTTCAGACTTGGTTGATATCAATATTTTACACATCTTTAACAAAGCATCCTGAAAACTTTTCAGCTGACAGTCAGTTGCTTTCACAGAACTCCACCTGCCATCCTACTAGTTCCAGAAAGTGGCTTTGATCTCATGACAACACGCTCCTTTCAGATTTGCTAGTGACATGGTGAGGAAATGCACAGATTGTAATGATGGAGCAATTTCTGAGGAATGTTATCCATCACTGTCAACTAGGTTCAAATTATGAGCAAGCACATGGGACATAAACATCAGAAGAATGTTTGTTTATGTAAGCCTGCACTGCGTCTTTCAGTGATCCCCTACAACCTGTACTGCGGACCATGAGATTGGGCACTGCTCTGCCCCTCTCCTTTCTTCCCCACAACCTGATGATGTTGGCTCCCATCCCTTCCTTCCTTTTGCTCAGGGCTGAACTACTGCGTGGAAGAGGTAGTAAGTGGAAGCTGGCAGTCTTCTCTGAGTTCCACCTAGCCTGATCTAGGCTATGTTTTCTAGGTATCTAACTGCTTTCCACATTAATTAGATTGGCAATAACATAGTCCCTAGTGACTTTCATAGAATCTCTCTCTCTCTCCCTCCTTTTTTGGGGTTATAGAAATTTCTGCTTGGGGAGGCAGTTGTTGTGAATATAGATTCAGAAATTCCAAGGCCAGAAGGGACCATGGTGATCATCTAGTCTGACCTCCTGTATAACACAGGCCATAAAATTTTCCCAAAATAAACCCTAGAGCATATCTTTTAGAAGATACATACATTTAAAAATGGTCAGTGATGGAGAATCCACCATGACCTTTGGTAAATGGTTCCTATGGTTAATTACTCTCACTATTACAAATGTATGCCTTATTTCTAGTTCGAATTTGTCTATCTTAAACTTCCAGCCATTGGATCATGTTATACCTTTCCCTAATAGATTGAAGAGCCTATTATTATATATTTGTTCCCCATGAAGATACTTACAGACTGTAATCAAGTCACCCTTTAACCATCTCTTTGTTAACCTAAACAGATTGAGTTCTTTGAGTCTATTGCTATAGGGCATGTTTTGTAATCCTTCTTGTGGCTCTTCTCTGAACGCTCTCCAGTTTATCAGCTTCCTTCTTGAATTGTGGGCACCAGAACTGGACATGCTATTCCGGCAGTGATCACACCCGTGCTAAATACAAAGGTAAAATAACCTCTCTACCCCTACTTGAGATTTCCCTGTTTATGCATCCCAGGATCGCATTATGTCACCGACAGAAACTCTTTTCTATCCCTTCATTGTCTAGGAACCATATCTTCAGCCCTCTCAAAAACCCCAAACAGATGTCTCTTGCTATATAACCAAAAAGTCATCAAATTTGGGCTTGTTGGGACCAAGGTGAGGAGCAAGTTCCAGAGTCCTGGAGCCCTCACAGACAATACCCTTCCAGCCTCCCCAACTGTTATAACAAAGGAGATCTCAGCTTGAGTGCCTCTCCTGACAGCAGCTGTGATGGCACAGCAGAGGGAGAGAGGCGATCCCTTGGATAGGCCAGTCCCACCACGTAGAGCTTTGTGAGTCATAACCAACATCTTAAACTTCACAAAGAGGCCAATTGGCAGCCAACACAGATCCTGGAACACTGGTGTCATGCTCCCAGTCTGATATCCCATTCAGTACGTGAGCTGCTGCGTTTTGAACCTGTTTCAGTCTCCAAATGGTTTCCAAGTGTAGCTCCACACAAAGCACAGTGCAATAGTCTAGTCTGGAGGTAGCAAAAGCCTAGATAACTGTTACAAAGTCTGCATCCAAAAGGACAGGTCAGAACCTCCTAGCAAGACACAGACGGCAAAAAGCTGCCCAGGTTACTGCTGTAATGCTGTTGACACACTGCAGCGTGGGGTGTGTCTAAAAGCATTCCTTCCCTGCGAACCCTATTCCCTAAAAGGACTGCTTTTATGTGTGCAAAAGTTTTCATGCTCATTCAGTGCTTGGCACCTCTGCTGCAGGTGTAATTTTTGATGGTTTTTGGGGTAGGTAACAGATTAAGGTTCCTTGCTCATTCCCTGTAGACCTCCAAACAGCAAACTGATTTGTAATAACTTCCTTGCTGACCAGGTTAGAGTCAAACCAAGGGCTTACAGATGAAAGGTTCCCTATTTCATTCGTAATCCCTTGAATCATCTCATTCCCTTCCCCTCATTCCTCTTTCTTGTGCCCCCTCAGAGCCTCTCCACCTTCTTGGACTGTTTCATCAGCTGCCAATAGGGGTTGAGCTTATCAACATTCAAATAAAAACCTAAAGATAAATACGATCGATTGGGTCTTCATAGTGATCGCTGCTTCTCAGTTCAGTCCTGTCACATAGTGACAGTCCTTAACAGCTGCAGCAAATTAAATCTTTGGATGGCACACAATCAGCATCCTTACCCATTTTGTCCGAATGGAGACAGTACTGTGTGAGATGCATTGGCAGGAATGGTAAGTAAAATATTTGATATATATGGCCTGGATCCTGGCTGATGTGATGCTTAAGCAAACTGCTGCTATGAGAAGCCACCTGTCTTCTTGTATGATGTCATAAATATAAAGGGAAGGGTAAACCCCTTTGAAATCCCTCCTGGCCAGGGGAAAGCTCCTCTCACCTGTAAAGGGTTAAGAAGCTAAAGGTAACCTCGCTGGCACCTGACCAAAATGACCAATGAGGAGACAAGATACTTTCAAAAGCTGGGAGGAGGGAGAGAAACAAAGGGTCTGTGTGTCTGTCTATATGCTGGTTTCTGCCGGGGATAGACCAGGAATGGAGTCTTAGAACTTTTAGTAAGTAATCTAGCTAGGTATGTGTTAGATTATGATTTCTTTAAATGGCTGAGAAAAGAATTGTGCTGAATAGAATAACTATTTCTGTCTGTGTATCTTTTTTGTAACTTAAGGTTTTGCCTAGAGGGGTTCTCTATGTTTTTGAATCTAATTACCCTGTAAGATATCTACCATCCTGATTTTACAGGGGGGGATTTCTTTATTTCTATTTACTTCTATTTTTATTAAAAGTCTTCTTGTAAGAAAACTGAATCCTTTTTCATTGTTCTCAGATCCAAGGGTTTGGGTCTGTGGTCACCTATGCAAATTGGTGAGGCTTTTTATCCAACATTTCCCAGGAAAGGGGGGGTGCAAGTGTTGGGAGGATTGTTCATTGTTCTTAAGATCCAAGGGTCTGGGTCTGTAGTCACCTAGGCAAATTGGTGAGGCTTTTTGCCAAACCTTGTCCAGGAAGTGGGGTGCAAGGTTTTGGGAAGTATTTTGGGGGGAAAGACGCGTCCAAACAGCTCTTCCCCAGTAACCAGTATTAGTTTGGCGGTGGTAGCGGCCAATCCAAGGACAACGGGTGGAATATTTTGTACCTTGGGGAAGTTTTGACCTAAGCTGGTAAAGATAAGCTTAGGAGGTTCTTCATGCAGGTCCCCACATCTGTACCCTAGAGTTCAGAGTGGGGGAGGAACCTTGACATATGGTATGTCTGTCTGTCATGTCCAACGATGACATCATGGCAGCTTGTGTCTTCTTGTATCGTAGCACAGGCCCTGAATTCCTTCCCTCATCTCTCCCAGCAGAAAATCAGTCTGTTCACTAGGGTCATGTGTTTAAAATGCAGGTCATTTTTCAATGTTACTAGAAGTTTAATATTGAGATCAGGTATTTTTTTAATTGATTTTGTTTCACCAAGAGTGCCAGTTGCAGCATATAAATAAAATATACCACAAGTGAAACGGCTAGATTTGTTTTAATGAGGTCTGATGACAAAGTGGGCAATGGGCTGACATTGTTGTGTTGGGATATATACACCATGCTGCCTCTGAAGGGATTAATGTGGGCCTCAAAGGCCAGTTAACCCACCTTGTTGCACCTAGAGGATTAATTAAAGCCCAGCTGAAGAAGGAGTTGGGTGATGACTATAAAGAAAGGGAGCCTGGAGCAGAAGGGGGCTGTAGCGAGAAACTCTCTGGAACTAGAGAGTGGAGAAGTTAGGAGGGTAAAGGATGAAGCCCAGGGAGAAAGTTGGCCCTGGGCTCCTTCCCTAAGTAGAGAAGTCTGGTAGGAGAGACACAGAGCAATATGGGAGGTAGAGCAGGCTGCAGTGGTGTGCAACCCTGATAAAAGGGTAAGGTGTGGCAGGTGAGAGAGACCTGGCAGATGTTCGATGGAGGAACAGAGCAAGGGAAATTTGAGACATGAAAGGCCAAGCCTGAGGAGGGCAGAAGTTGGTTTGTTTGTACTTTTGGAGTGGGATTTATTAGGGGATTCTATGGGAGATCCTTGCGAGTCCTGGCTCTGAAAAAAGGGTGAACTTAGAGAGGCTGTGGAAGAGACCTGCTGACAGGCTACGGTAGGAAGAAGTCCAGGGAGGCAGCAGAAGGGAGTCGCTCGACGGAACAGACAGTGGCTGGAACCCACTGTAGCGGGGTGACTAGGGTTTCCCTACCAGCTACTGGTGAGGTGACAGCCCCTGAGATGGGGATAAGCTCAACTGCGAACCCTGAGAGGAGGGTGTGAGGACAATGGGGCTGAAGACCTTTTGTAAGGATTATTGTAGGATTATCTATAACCCCAGAAGGGGTAGAACTAAAATGCAAACTGGCCAGAGGCCCAAGTTGCGAGAAGAGGCAGATCACCACAGGACTGGAGCAACCATCAACAAGGGGATGTACCAGCAGTGAGCCAACCATTCTACTATTGTCCTTTTCCGGTCTCATAATTTTATTACTGCTTGAGTTTTGTGTGGCTTATGTGACTTAGCAATACTAATATGTCACTAACATATCATTAGAAAAAAATATTTAGCCAAGGGGGTTTTAAAAATATTAGGGGGGCAGGGATATAGGTTACTAATATATGCACAAGGGACTAATAATGCTTCATTTTAAGTAGAACAGTTTGCTTGATCAGTTTTTGCAATTGGCCCAATATCTGCTTTAAAACGCTTACAACCCTATCCCTCTGTTTTTCTGGATTCCTTTTTTAAAATACAGTTTATTCTGTGTTCTTGTTCAGTTTTGCTAATGAAGATGCAGCTGCTGCACAGAATTGTATTTAAAAAACAGGGGTCCCTGAGAATAGGAACCTCAGGTCGAGGGGCGCTTTACCATGTCATCAGAAATTAAAGACCAGGTCTGTGAACTTTACTGACAGGATTTCTCATCATAAAGACTAAATTAAACAATCTAATCTAGGAATTTATATGGCCTCCATCACTGTAGTACCTGAGCACCTTATCTGAGAGTCCATCAAAAACATACTTAATGATAGATTTGAAATATAATCAAATTATGCAAAAAGAAAAAAAAAACCCTCAAACCCTCCTGTGTTAAAGCTGAGAGTGGAATGATGAGAGTTTTGTGCTTTTTCAATAGTAATTCAGCCATATTGTACATGTCGTGTTTTTTGTCTTTGCTGTTGGGTACACGGGTTTCTCTTTGCTGCTTTCCTACTTATTATGTTCAATATGGATGGACTGAAGATTGGGCATGGAGAGTCCGAGAGTGCTGCTTTGCCTTAGATATGGTGATGTCCTGTTCTTTTGCCAGCCCCTGTGACTTTCTCTTCCTGCCTTTCTGTCTTTGCAGCAGGTGGATGAAGAACAGTTGCTGATGCAGTTGTGCCTCTCTCTACTGGGTGTCATAGAATATCAGGGTTGGAAGGGACCTCAGGAGGTCATCTAGTCCAACCCCCTGCTCCTCATTCCTTGCAAGAGGATGGAAGAATACTGAGCAAAGTGGTTGGGAGGTCAGGGTGGGGCCAGGGCCCAGAATGGAAAATTGTGCATCGTTGTCATGGCTGAGTTACAAATCCAGTACGTTTTTCCAAATCTGCCAGGATGCAACCATGTGTGTTTATGTTTTTTTGTTTGTTTGTTTCAAACAGTCCTAATGAGGAACTCTTTCACCTCTAGAAAACCTTCTTTAATCCAGCCCAGGTTGTAATTCCCTAAAGGTGTTCTCACGTGAAGGTTGTTCAGTGCCTTCCGAATGTAGAATGAACTGTTGGTCTCACTGCAGTTCCTAGTGGACAGATATCACAAAGATGAACACCTCATCAGATAATTGAAGATAAATGAACTATCCTATGCTATCTAGAGGTGATCCTTCCAGAACAGGGTTGCAGCATGCTGGTACAGCTCTGCAATGAAGCCTGCTCTTCTGGTGCCTGGACTGTACTGCTCTGAGCAGAAATAAACACCTTCATCCCGCAGGGCTGCCAACCTGGAACTTTGCCCAGTGCCACATTTGACAGAACTGTTCCCTCTTGTCTCTTATTGGTGTTCTCTCCAGAGGGGCTGACATGGCGTTCCCTGTTCTTGTAGTCATCGGTATGATCCCCCGCAACTCCAGAGCTTTTTATATAAATACATTGGTACTACTCCTAACCACTGGACTTAGCTCTCACCAGAATTGATTATTCTTAGAATTTATTCATAGGGTAACCTTTTTTTAAATTGTAACTAGAGTGAGGTCAGGTAGTAGTTCGTACCCTTCATGCTGTTAGTACAAGGATAAAATTGAAAACAACTTTATATTTTCAGGGAGATTTCAGAGGCTGCTTGTCTTTCTTTGCTGTCACAGTCTTTGATTCTCTTACGTTCTTATGCTCTGTAACTTTCCTTTCTCCAACTCCCTTTCACTTCCCTATCACTGGTCTTCTTACAAGCTTTTCCTGGCTTACTATGAAACATTCCTGGCTAACAGTTAACCATCTCTCCTCCTTTTGGTGCCACTGCACTCCTGTCAGAGCTCTCTTCCTTCACTCACCAACTGAATACTGGAATACTTTTATGTTTTCTGACTGAAGGTGTGATGTAAGTGCACGATTATATTATAGTTGACTCTGGATCTTGAGAAAGTGGGTTTTGTAGCCAGTTGAAATTTGCAAGTTTAAATGTCTTGGTTCTGATGTCAAATTTGTTGGACACCCACAATGTGTTTGCCTACGGGGCTTATGCATATGAGGGAAATGGAAAAGAAGTGTGGAGAGTAGACCTAAAATACTACAGTTGATGCTTTACAGCTCGAAATGGTCCTATTTCTTTAAACAGAGGGGTCTCAGGCACTACAGGATTACTTGAATGCATGCTGGTTGATTATTGTATAAAATGCATTGAAAGGCATGTCCAGTATGTGGCATTGCTGAGGTGTTTACACACCGGATTTCTATATTTATTAATAGTTTCCTTATCTAATCTATGACATTCCTAGAATGTCCTACACCATATTCTGAGTGCTAATATGAATGTTGTCTTGCTTCAGTGAAATTAGAATATATTTCTGCCTTGTTTTCCCCCCTTAGGAGGGCCCCTTTGTGTACCTGTCTTTAATAGGAACAGTGGCAGAGTCAGACAACATATTTGCCTCTCTGTGTAAGTATCATTTTCATTTAATGATGGCAGGAGTACTTGTCAGGTGTAGGGGTATTGGGTGTGGTGGCACAAGGAACCGTAGGGTGCATATGTGGCCCCAACAGATATTGGTAGCCAAAGAATCCAATTTCATATACACAGTAAGAGTGGATTTCATATGGACAGTCACTCAAAGAAGAACAATTGTTTATTTTTATGTGTAGGGAAAGCTTTGAGGAACCAGAATCTCCTGGTAGTTTATATCCAACATTTGGTTTACTTTATGTCCCGATGGCGGTCTGGGGGAATGTCCCCTTTAGTCCAAATCATCTGTTCCAAAAACAAAACCCAGCAACCACTCTGCCTTTGAGAAAGTAAGGAGGAAAAACCAGCATTGCTAAGGTTTAATGTGATTATACCATAGCCTCTGAGTTTCCTCTGCAGTAAGTTTATGCTGCTTGTGATGACATATGAGTGGCTAAAAACACACTGCTGGAGCAGCATCTTGAAGAGACTAATGTTTAGGCTGATTCATTGCCTGTTAATTTAATGAAGAGAGCAACATCATTCTGATTTCACATCCGCTCCCTCTGTGATGAAGTCTAAAGCTGACATTTTGGGAACTTAATGTATCTAATTTTCTTGATATTTGTTCTTACTGTAAAGAAGTCTTGTTAGTTAAAATGCAGCATCTGTGACCCTTATATCATAATAGGGCTACAGAACAAAATGACAACTTCTGTTTTTAATCTTTTGTTTTGATAAGCGGCCTGATCCTGTCATCTTTGTGCACCCAAAATGCATGGCTTAGAATGGGAGTTCAGGGTGAGACAGACAGGACTATGCCAATTTTCTTTTCAAAACCCTTTATGCTTGGGGCATCTGTACTATACTTCAAAACAATCCCAAATATGGTTGTGTCTCCGCAATGCTATTTTTGCAGACACCAGTCCACATTGTTAATAAACATACTATAGCATGAACTGATAAAACTGAATAATTGTCTTTGCACTGCAGAAACTAACACAAACTTGTATATCAAACAGCATTAGTGAACTGTTCTGTCATTCTAACTCAATACAGACTGTCACTCAAGGACAGCTTGACTGACTTGACTTTTGTTTCTTTAAAGATTGTTCTGTTCCCTCCACGATGCCAGTGTGTTATATCATTAAATATTGAATCCTATTTATTGAATATCTTTTCCATTAGGACAGTTTTTTAATGAGAAACTTCTGCATCTATCCACCTAGGTATTTCTGTGGCCTTCATCACCATAGTATAAGAGAATCTGCCCCTTCAACTCTAGGGGAAATTATTTCTCTGTCAATTATGGTAACTGGCTCTGGCTCTGTAGACAAATGCGTGCAGTCCATTTGCAGTTACTGTCTTATTTAAATGTTGATTCCTTATGGATGTAAACTAGAAAAGGAGTCCAATTCTTCCCTCATTTAATATAGCTAGTACGGCTGCAGGTGTAACTGAAATCAGAATTTGGCTGGAGCGCTGTAAAATATAAAACTAATTTTAAGGTGTTGGGGGAAATAGCTGAGTACTAGAAACAAATCTTCAGGATTTGTCTAACCACAATTATCCCCAGTGGTTAACAAGCTTTTTCATTTTCCTCATGTGTACTTTAGGAATAAAGACAGCACAAGTAAAGTCTTTTTCTAGATTTCGGTGAGGTTTTTTTCCTCTATAGAAGTTACCTGATGAACATGGACGCGTACATTCAGGGAAAAATTTCCTTTGAAAGAAATCTATATAATCCATCACTTGAGCAAACAAACAGTGGTAATCTCATTTCTGAAACACTTGGATGCTCACCTCAAACATCATTTCATAAAGTAAAATTTTTAGTCACCTAAGTCCATTGGGTGCTTAGGTGCTTTTGAAAATGTTACGCATAATCTTCCATCAGTGCAGGGGAGCAATATTGTCTGTTCTCCCAGACTAAGGAGTTATCTTCTTGAATTGATTATACCGGTAATAGAATTAATTGTTATGTTAAATTTTTTAGGGAAAGAATATGGAAGAGCAGATGCAAGGTGGCTTTATTCTGATCCAACCATTGTGTCTCTGGAAATACTAACTGTTGTTTTGGATGGCCTTCTAGCTCTGATCCTCATTTATGCTATTATCAAAGATAAGTACTACAGGTAAGTCCTGTTAGAAATCCAACAATTGGTGCAAAGTACATGAATAGAATAGATTCTTGCATCAGTATGTTGGCTGGGAAAAATTGTGTATTGTAGAAAACTAGGATCTGAAGTAACACTTGGGCTATTGGGCTGCCTTCAAGCTGCAGAAGTCTGGGACACAGGAGAATATTATGAGAGATGACATTTGACTATGCAGCTTTGTGTGCTGTGCAAGAAGTTGCTTAATCTGTTTCTAGCGAGTATTTCAAGGACAATTATAACAGTAGGCAACCATGTTCTACTAACTTTATATAACCTGAGCCTCCACTCCAATGCTTTAGCACCTGCAAGGGTAGAGCCTGCAGCCCCTAGATGAGTCCCTTTTGCTGATTTGAGATGGTTGCAGGACAGCTATCTCCACCTGATACCTCCTTGAGAGCAGAGGATCTTTCACCCCTAGGAACATGCAGACAGCAATTGTGACTCCCGGATCAATCAAGAGATCCTAATTATAGTGTCATTTAAACAATGTACTGTCTTAAAAGAGATTACTTTTAGTCCCACCTGGACACAGCTAGAGGAAGGTGCCAAAACTTAAGCTACAAAGATGAAGGGTGGGTAGTTATGTTCTTACTTGATATTATCGGTGTCTCCATTCATAGCTGTTCCTTGGAGCTACCTGCTAATAGTAGCCTGAAAGTCAGTGATCCCTGTTCTAAGATGAGACTATCTGCTTTTTGAAGGGAAACCCAGTATTCCCAAATACTGTCCCCTCCTGCATGGGTACCTAGGTCAGTTAGTTTCACTATACTTTGGTTTGGAGTATGTGCAGTCTTGTTTTTCTTCGTTTCCCTCGTTGGAGTCTTCAAGCACAGAAACTGGTGCTGGTCCCTGTGTGTATTCCACATGTGGGTACACATGCACTTCATGCTCCTGAGACTGGAGAATTGGCAAGTAGTGTCCGTTGGTCCACTCCTGTACCCTGGCATTCCTCATGCTCAGTACCCAGGGTATGAGGTAAGGTGAGGTGTGGCCTGACGGCCTCCACAGTTCCTTCCCACCACCACATGGCCTGAGTTGGAATCCTCTGGGTCCAAAGCAGCTTTATCATCTTACCTGTAAACATATTGTAAATAGTTCTTAGAATTTTACTGTTTTTAGTGCTTTTCTAGTAGCTTTTTAGTTACTATAGAGTAGTTTTTCCCCATCTCAGGGACCCTTCCCGCTCCCCTCTCTACCCCCAGGAGAAGGTCTGTGCCCAGAGTTCTGGAGTTTAAGAACCGTATCTCTGGCCCACGTTCCTTCTCTGCCAGCAATAACTATCCACGCTGTCTTTATTGCTTGGGGAGGCTCGCATCTTTGCCAAGTTCAGCTTCTGCTGCTCCTTCCCTACCCAAACCCAAAAGGGAGGAGAGCTTCAGCTGAGGATGCAGCTCATGGAGAAAGCCAGGAGACCCCAGTGAGATCCAGGCTGGGAGGATCCTCCTGTACATCGGCCTCAATCTACAAGCAGCTTCCCTCTGAGCACTATCTCTGGAGCAGAGGCCAGGTCTGTAAAGTCTAAGGACTCATTGTTTCCGGCCTCTCATTAGGCTAAGGGGCACAGTGATGTACTTCCCCAGTGCACAAAATTCTCTGGCAGACAATCTCAGCAGACACTGCTCCACAGATCACGAGTGGGAGATTCACAGTTCAGTCCTAAATGAAACCTTCACTGAATGAGGAATGCCATCCTGGGACCTGTTCACTTCCCAGAAGAACAACCTATTTCTCTCCAGAGCAGTACCAGCTCAGGACTTCTATCATGAACAGAACATCTGAGGTATGCCTTTTCTCCCATTCCACTGCTCCTCAGGTTCTGGGGAAAATTTGCCATGAGAAAACATAACTCTTTTTTATTGCACCCAAGTGGCCCAGACAAATTTGGTTTGGTTCTGAACCTCCTCAGAGTGTCAACCCACTCTCCCATCAGCATTCAATCCTTCCCACTTCTGCTAACTCAGGAGAAAAGTGGGATAAGACATTCCAATCCAGACTCTATGGACCTCATAGCCTGGTATTTGGATGGGCGTCAAATCTAAAGTGTTCATGTTCAGAGGTCATTCAAGCTCTTCTCAACCATGCCAGAAAAGACACTACCAGAAGATATATCTAGCTGCATGGAGGCATTTCTCTATCTGGATGCAACCGAACCAGTTCTTTCCAGACACAGCAGGTGTTCCTGCTATTCCAGACTACCTTATCACTCTCAAGACATCGAGCCTTTCTATCAGCTTGCTTCAGGTCCACCTAGCAGCTATCAGTGCCTTCCACGCTCTGGTAAAGGACTAGTTTAGTTTTACTCACCTGATAAGAACCAGATTCCTGAAGGGTCTCTCTAGAACCTTCCCGCCAGTAATGCAACGCCACAATGGGACCTCAATCTCGTTCTCTTACTAATTACAGAACACCCTTTGAACCCTTGGCTATGTGCTCAATGTTCCATCTGTCTGTGAAGGTCGCCTTCCCTGTCGCTGTCACGTCAGACAGGAAGGTGAATGAACTGGCAGCGCTCGTGGCCAACCCGCTACACACCATATTCCATAAGGAAAAGGTTTCCTTTTGCATTCGCCCAGAATTCACCCCAGAGGTGTAGTCTCCGACTTTCACATCAATCGATCAATTCACTTACTGGTATTCTTTCCAAAACCCGATGCTTCCAATGAGGAGAGGAGGCTTTTTTTTTTTTTTACCCCTCCATGTCAGACGAGCTTTAGGTTTTACCTACAAAGAACAGAACCAATTAGAAGAACACCTGGACTTATTCATCCCTGTAGCAGAGTGATGATGGGAACAAACGTTATCTGCTCAAAAGCTGTCTAAGTGGATCTTTGGCTGCATCATCTTCGCTATCAGTTAGTCCAGCTTCCTCCCCCAGATGGGATGAGGGCCCTTTCCACTAGACCACAGGCAACCTCAATGGCATCCCTTTGAGAAGTACCTATACTGGACATTTGTAGGGCGCCTACCGGGTGTTCCATCCACACCTTCACAAAGGATTACACTTTAATCCAAGCCTCTTCCACAGATGCAACCACTGGGACAGTGATATTACAGAGCTCTGTACTGCCCACATTCCTGCACCTCCCTCCTGTTTAAATACTGCTTACCAGTCATAGTCAGCCACATGTGGAATACGCATAGGGACCAGCGCTTGAAGAAGAAGAAATGGAGGTTACTTATTTCGAACCTCCAGTTACAGGTGTTTGGTCCTGATCTGTTTGTATTCCACTACCTGCCCTCCATCCCATCTGCTTCACATCACATCTGGATTTGTGGTAAAGAAGGAACTAGAGCAGAGGGGGACAAACTACAGCCCGCGGGCCACATCCGGCCCACAGGACCCTTCCCTCTGGCCCCCGAGCTCCTGCCAGGGAGCAGGGTCAGGACAGGCTTGCAGAGGAGCCAGCCCAACTTCCCAGCAGTGTGGTGAGCGGAGAGAAGGCTACCCCTGGCCCCTCCCCTTCTGCTCCTCTTCTGCTCCCTACCTCCCTCCCTCACAGTCACAGTTCCCCCTGCACCTGGACAGAATGGCTGCAGCTCCAGCTGGGTGGCACGGCTATAGTGTGGCCAGACCTGGTGCTCCAGGGTGGCACGGTCAGGGGGAGTTCGGGGTTGGGGGAGGCGAGGAGCAGGAGGAGTTGGGGGGGGGGGGTGGTCAAGGGGCCTGGGCTCTGCTGCCGGAAACAGGGGAAGAGCAAGCCAAGGCCCCCCTCCACCTCCAGCATGTTTGGCCCCTGTCCACAACAGTCAGGCCCAGACAGGGAGCGAGCCCTGCCCGACTGCCAGGGAGAGCAGCCAAATGAGCAGGGGAAATGCACAGGGAAAGGACTGAGCCTCCCTTTCCCTCACCCCACAGGTAACGTGGGGCGGGGAGAGCAGGGAAGGTTGGTAGGGGCCTGGGGGGACCGAGGGGGGGCGGTCTGGGGGTGGGGAGCAGGGGAGATTGGATAGGGGCAGGGGTCCTGGGGGTGGTCAGGCACTGGGGAGCAGGGGGGATTGGATAGGGAACAGACATCCCGGGGGGATGGTCAGGGGGCAGAGAGCAGGGGTGTTTGGATAGGATGCAGGAGTCCCAGGGGGCAGTCAGGGGTGGGGAGCAGGGGGGGTTAGATGGGGGTGGGAGTTCCGGGGGGCTGGAATGGGGGCAGGGGCCAGGCCACACCTCGCTGTTTTGGGAGGCATAGCCTCCCCTAGCCTTCCCTACCTGGCCCTCCATACAATTTCTGTACCCAATGTGGCCCTAGGGCCAAAAAGTTTGCCCACTCCTGAACTTGAGAAATGGTCAGTCTGCACCTCCCCTTACACTTTTGATACTGAGCACAAGGAAGACCAGGGCGCAGGTGTGGACCAATGAAAGCTATTTGCCAATTTTCCCATCTCAGGCACATGGAGTGCATGCTTACCCCCATGTGGAATACAGGTAAGGATCACACATCTTGAAGAACCTCCAGGTACAGGTAAGTAACCTCCGTTTTCTTCTTAGTCTTCTCAGATTGAAAGTTATTTGGATAAGAAAATAAATAATGGGTTCATGTATATTTATATACACACAAGCACCTTGAATTAGGTATAGCACTATTGCAAAACTTCTGTTTGCCAGACAGTCAGTCCTGTCTACACGACAAATTCAACAGTGTTGAGAACCTTGTTACCAGGGCATGTTAAAAAGTTTTATTTTGTATGGAATCTAAATGTGGTTCTTTAGTATAGCTAGAAGCTGGGGCCTAAGCAGCACTGGTAGATTAAGCATATTTCATCCACTGATGGTGGCTTAGTAAACTCTGTGAGTTTAATATAAACGTTGCTTGTAATGATTAGCAGACCAAAAAAATTATCTGGTTAAGTTGTACAGGTTAAAAAGTATATTGGTGCTTTGACTGACTCTGTCTGGCAAACAGAAGGATTGCAATAATCACTCACACATGGCATGGGCATAGCGACGAGCACTCGAAGAAGAAATGGAGGTTAGTTACCTGTAACTGGAGGTTCTTTGAGATATTTGGTCCCTATCTCTATAATGTGAAGCATTATATAAGTGCTAGCATAAAGTGGCCAAAAGTTTGTTGACAATTTTTTTCAATTAAAAATGCTGTTTTGTTGACTCCAAAATATTTCTTGGAAAAACATAGGGTTTGACAAAAATTTCAGAGAGAATGTTTCTCAGGTCTAGGATGGAATTTTTGGTCAAAACAGGGGAGAAAGACTCCAGAAAAAGATACTCACCTGAGATGAGATCCAGGTTCATGTCCCTGCTCTACCTAATTCGGAACAAGGACTTGAATTTGTGTCTCCCATGTTCCAGCTGAGTCCCCTATTCACCAGACTATTGGCTATTCTGGGGTGGGTTTCATGATTGTTTTGGGGAAAAAAACTTCAAAGGTCTCGTTTTTGTTCTGCATCAGAACTAAAATACATTTCAAAACATTGAAAATTATGTGTGAAACAATTGGTTTTCTGGACAACACTAATTTTTATTGCAGTTGCCTAATTGTTTGTTCTTATTCCTCTTTACAGGCATTTCATACAGATTACATTGTGTGTTTGTGAATTATATGGTGGTTGGATGACGTTCTGCCCAGACTGGCTCATTGGAAGTCCTAACCTAAACACCAGTAACTGGCTTTATCTGTGGGTCTACTTGGTATTTTTTAATGGCATATGGGTAGTGATACCTGGACTTTTATTGTGGCAGTCTTGGTTAGGACTTAAGCAAATGCATCGTGAAAAATCAAATACTAGAAAGAAGATTAGATGAAGATAAAACCACTTCATTAACCCCATTAATTGAGAGATTTTAAATTGTGAGTGTAAGCAGCATTATTATTTTTGCAGAGACGCAATCAACTGTTCATCTTTGTAGATCACATGTAAATTTTGTTGTAGGACATTGTATTTCAGGCTGATCCTTTCTTAAGAGGAGGAAAATAATTTACATAATGAAGTATATAAAAGTACTCAAACCATTTGCCATATTATTACACTGCATACAATAATAAACAATATATTTTATAACAAAGTGGCGTGCAGATCTTTTTCTTTTATTCCCTCCTCAAAATAAAAATGTTTTTATCCCGCTGGAATCCTTTAACTGCCTGAAGCAAGCAAGCAGTGAAATAATCAAGTTGGCTTTAAGACCTGATTCCACAGCCCTGTTCACCCTTCAATCTCCAAGTATCATCAAAGTTCAGAGTTTCATTTATATCTGTAGCAGATTGTTTCTCATATGTCAAGACTCTTAGCAACAAATTTTTACTTATATGGAAAAGTATTAGTAATGCAATCTGTCTACTTAAGGTATTAAATCTGAATGAGAACTTGCTGCTTTATCTGTGCCTCAGGAGAGGGTTATGATAAATGCCCTCTGCCTTTCCTTTCCTCCTCCCCACATCCCTCTAAAAATGTCCATTTCACAATTTAAACAGACCTGACTGGCTCCAGGGATGTATTTGCTTCTGGGTGTTGAGACTGCGTATATGATTTTTACCTTGGATTAAACATTTCAGGTGCTGGTGAAATTTTACCTATACTATATTCCGAAAATGTTTCCTCTATTTGATTTCATCAGTTTCATGTTCACAGATTAATTCACAAACTGTGGAGACTAGATAAGCAGCAGCATTCTTTGATGCAACAAACAGCTTATAACAAACAAATGAGTCATTTAGTTTGTTCAGAAAAATCCATATGCTTTACAGAGGGTATATGGAAGAGTTTTACCTTCTTTTCTTTTTCCTTATCAGGGAAGGAAATAAAGTGTGTGATATCTATACATTGGTGAATATGGCTCACTCTTTACAGGAGGATAATAGAGGACTTTGCCATGAGCCCCATGGAAAGGGAAGTGTATTATTTCAGTGTTCCACAATGTGCCGGGAAGCTGAGGCAGGACAGTGTATCACCCCAAGTGCAGCTGTTCTGCCTGGCTTATAGGGAGGCGGAGCCAAAGCTCAGTCCACTCCCCACCCTTGCGAGCCCATCTGAAGTTGCTGGTGCAGTGGCTCTGCTGAAGCTGCTTCCCCTGTCATGCAATGCAGGTAGACAATGCAGTGGAGTAAAGGGGCACCGTACTTCCCCGTGCAGGCCTGCAGAATGGGTTACGAACTAGCCCCAGATAAAGAAAAATCAATCCACTGGGCATTCTTAGTTACAATACTTTTTAAATTAGATGGTGGGGTTTTGTCAGTTACTTTTAGACCACATTGCTCTTTATTACTCGGTATGTTTGATATGTACACTTGAGCAGGGTAACTTGTGTCCAGGAAAGGATTATTTTTGGAAGTCTAGGCAATATTTTAAGTGCATGTAAGGACACTGCCACCACAAAACATTTGTTGCTAAATCCTTTAGTCAAGTACGACTGTCCCAATAACCAGGCTAACTGCATCTCTGACCTCTCCCTGCAGCGGGCCCCCATCAGGTCTCCAGCCGCTGGCCATCACCTCTCTTGGGGTAGACTCGTGATTCTCCCACTCTCAGACCAGGTCTTGAGCTGCTAGACCCTGGTATTAGCTGTGATTTCCTCAGCAGGTCTGACTTATCTTTAGTGCCTGTGGTTCTGCCCCTCGGGAGCTATGACCAGTAATACCCGCTGACCAAACAGCTTTCTCAAAGCACTGTATTGGTTATTTAGAATCAAAGCAGTTCAGAGAAAAACATCTTAAAATGATAGCCAGTCTGTAGGCATGCCTGCCTGCCCCTAAGGCTTACCACCTCCTGGAAGCTGCAAAAGGGCCCAGCTCCTTCAGACATTGCCTCAGAACCTGTCTCTGTGTCCATGTCAGTCTGTTCCCCACACAAACAGCTCACTGGCAGCTCCCCCTCCCTCTCTCTAGAGAGTCTTTGTAGCCATGTAGTGGTCTTTTGATGTCCTCGGTTCCCAGCTTTGGCAAAAAGGCCGTGTATCTTTGGGCTGGAGCCTGGAAGTAGCATCTTCCCTGCTGGTAGCCTGTAATTGCCCCCTAAGTGTGGTGTTTGGGAGGCTGCTTATCTAGACCCATTCTGTGGCTTTTCTGGGGGTGGGGTTTCCAACAGCCCACTCTTAAGATAGATTGATACACTGATATAGGAAAGTCCTGTAACTCAATTTAGCTATAGAGTGACTGTCTCATTAATACCATAGGTACCTGGTCAGTAAAATTATTATACATTAGTATTACTAAATTACATCCACCACTGCTACTACTGCCCCACTCAGAGAAGAGTAAAAATACTCTATGATGCTCTGTTAGAAATAATTCTCTTTCGTCGAAACTCATGGATTATTGCTGTGAGGTATGGACGTCACTGAGTAATAAAGTGAAGGATAGATTGTCTCTTAGTTTAGTGGGTTTAGTTTTGTTTGGTTTTAGCTTATCGTAGTCTCTGTTTGGGAGGTGGTGGGAAATTGCTTGTTTAAAAAATAATCTGCTCTGTGTTGCATTCAAGAAAATAGTTTGTTAAAGTTTTGCTTTTAAAAAAAAAGGCAACTAAAATAGCTCAAACTATTCCAAAGGGGGGGGGAGGGGGGAAATAACTATCAAATCCGTGTATACACTGGAAAATTTGCATAGTGTCCCTTATCAACAGCATTACAAAATCCTCTATGGTGTCTCAAAGGGAAAAAGAAGAAAGGGATTTTTAAAGTGAGATGTGTTTCCAAAGGAGGAAGAGTCCAAACAGATGGTGTTGCACATGGAAGAGCAACTCCACACACTGCAATGCCTTGGGGAGTTGAGAAGAGAAGGGGAAAGCACACAGGCCAAGACTGGAGGAGAAGAGAGAATGAGTAAAAAGCAGGTAGCGATAGAGAGGCAGGTTGGAGAGCATTAATCTGAGAGTCAAGGAACTAGGAAGTGAGAGAGACTGATGTGGTCCTTCCAAAATACTGTATAGCTAACGCTTCACTTCTCTGTGCACTATGCTCCTGGGGGTCCCTGAGGGTATTCCAGGGAGTCCAAGGGCCCCGCTGATCAACTCCTCCCTCTCCCAGAGGCTACTGAAGTCAAACTGGGAGATTTTAGGCGCTAAAAGTCCGGCAGTACAGTGGGGCTAAGGCAGGCTCCCTACCTGCCCTGGCTCCGTGCCACTCCTGGAAGTGGCCGGCACGTACCCTTGCGGGGGGGGGGGGGGAATGGGACAGAGAGTCTCCACGCACTGCCCCCGCCCCGCGCACTGACTCCACAGCTCCTATTGGCCAAGAACTGCAGCCAATAGGAGCTGGGGGGGGGTGGTGTCTGTAGGTAAAGGCAGTGTGTAGAGACTCCCTGGCCCCCCCCAGGGGCCGCTGCCAGAGGGATGTGCCAGTTGCTTTCAGGAGCCACCCCAGGTAAGCCTGCACCCCTCACTCCCGCCTGCACCCAAACGCCCTGCCCCAGCCTGCTGAAAGTGAGTGAAGGATGGAGGCGAGTGAGCGACCGGGAGGGGGAATGGAGTGAGCAGGGGGCAGGTAGGGGCGGGGCCTTGGGGGAACGGGTGGAGTGGGGGTAGGGCCTGGGGCTGAGCAGGGGGGCTTAGAGGTCCCTGAAAATTTTTAAATCAAAATGGAGGTCCTCAGGTTGCTAAGGTTTGAGAACCGCTGCACTATGCATATGCCCTAACATTCAAACACCCTGGCCACAAGAATAGCTTGGTAGGTGAGACTTCAGAGCTCCACATTCACCTCTTAATGCTAATATTTTAGATTCCCCAAAGATTCTGGTGTAAACAAAGGCAGTAACACAGCCTGGCTATTTATGGCTGAGGATGGCTATCATTAAGAACGGCACTGTGGAAGGTATTTGAAATGCACAAGATGATTTCCTGGTCCTACAAAACAATAGTGTTGGACACTGAGTGGATGGATTTATTGGAGATACCCAGGGGTCTTCATATTAATTATTTTTGTAAGATGTTAATGGTAGTAATCAAGAATTGCAGTCACCTTTTCTGAGATGTCAGTTAATTTTTACTAAAATCTACTTAGAGGAAGATGATTTACTGACTGTAAAGCTTTAAAGTCCTGGAACTATTTTTAATATAATCCTTATGCACTAAATATATTAATCCTGTGAAAAACAGAGGGATAAATATTTTCAGTATATTTAATGGAATAAAAGCACTTCCAAATAATGGTTTTGTTTCGTATAATTGCACGTTTTATCTAGCAAATTGAAGATTGAGAGCCATAAGGAATAAGTCATAAGAACTGTTCATGGTAATAAGTACTATAAATTGTTATATTTCTGCTAAAGGAAAAATATCTTGTTTCCTAAAGTAAATAATTGCTCATAACTGCTGAAATGGTGTGTGATTTGATTCTAAGAGACATTTTTGTTTGTTTTTAATTTATCAAGAAGATAATCTACAGTTCAGAATAAAAGTCTGGGGTAAGGGTGACAAAATAACCTAGTCAGGTGGCTAGTTATATATCAAACTCCACAAGTCTCATGATAATGATACTTTTAAAACTTTGGTAAAGTGAGTGACTATTTGATAAAATGATCTAGCACTTAAAATGGCAACCAATTTTACCACTTTTGATGAAAATTACAATATTGTTTAGATAAAGGCTCAATCCTTTTTTGTGAAAGCCAAGATTATAACAGGGTTCAAAAAAGAACTAGAGAAGTTCATGGAGGATAGGTCCATCAATGGCTATTAGCCAGGATAAGCAAGGATGGTTTCCCCAGCCTCTGTTTGCCAGAAGCTGGGAATGGGCAACGGGATGGATCACTTGATGATTACCTGTTCTGTTCATTCTCTCTGGGGCATCTGGCATTGGCCACTGTTGGAAGACAGGTTACTGGGCTAGATGGTCCATTGGTATGACCTAGTACAGCCGTTCTTATGTTCTTATCCTGCTCCATTTGAAGTCAGTAGATGTTTTGACAATGAGGCCCTGAGATGGCATGGGCATGGTAAAACAGTTAGCAGAAGCAGGATCTGACATTTAATACATTTTTCCATTGCAAGGGAAAATGCATCGGGGGAAAAAAAGCAAAGTATATGTTGCCACTTGGGCATGTTATGAACCAACACAATGCAGATAAATTCAAGAAGTGCTGTAAATCAGCTCAACAATATGAATAGTAAGTCTCAAGAAAAATCTCTAGACCAGAAAATGAAGCTGGTGATAAGTCCCATGACATCCTCTGAGACAGGAGACACTGTCAAGTCACTGCCTAGAGGGAAGTGAGAGTTTTTTCTGTAAGCAGGATGTTGATAAGTCAGCTTAAGATGCTTAAGGTCCCCACTGCTGGGAAAATAAATCGGCCTCCTACATGTGGATTTACATATTTAATCAATGTGCCTTATTAAAAACCTGTTCCTGCTTCCATTGGCTTCAGCACAAGCAGATCTGGCAACCTTAGCTGGGTTTTTAAACATTCATCTAATGGGAACTTCTGTTTTTCCTTTAGTCACCAAAAAGAAAAAAAAAAAGTAATTCTGTAAAGTTGTATTTAACGTGCATAACAAAAGCCAGTGACTCTGTCCTTGAGCTGCTGTCAGTCAGTCTGTAATTCACAATGTTGAGTCTAAGGGCATGGCTACACTTGCAGATGTAGAGCCCTTTGAGTTAAACCCGCCTTTGGAGAGCACAGCAGGGAAAGCGCTGCCGTCTGTCCACACTGACAGCTGCAAGCGCACTGGCGTGGCCACATTTGCGGCACTTGCAGCGGCATTGGGAGCGGTGCATTATGGGCAGCTATCCCACAGAGCACCTCTTCCCATTCTGGCGCTGTGGCTTGTGTGAAGGGGGCGGGGGGGCGGGGCATTCTGGGTCCTGTCCCAATGCCCCGTGATGCATCGGTTCGCATCCCAGCAATCTCTCTGCTTCCATCCACATTTGGCGCCATCTTTCAATGTTTTTTGTACTGCGCGCTCTATCTTCCCTTTTGGACTGCGGGAATGGAGCCCGAACTGCTGAGGAATATGTTGACGAGTCTCGTCAGCAGGTCATGTTTGGCAGTTGAGTTATTCCTTAAGATCCAAATTGACAGTGAGGGCTCCGACAATGATATCGACGCGAGTAACGCACACGACACGAGATTGCTTGTGGCATTCATGGACGTGCTCACCGCCATGGAACACTGCTGTTGGGCTCGGGAAACAAGCACCGAGTGGTGGGATCACATCATCATGCAAATCTGGGATGACGAGCAGTGGCTGCAGAACCTTCGGATGAGAAAAGCCACTTTCATGGGACTGTATGATGAGCTCGCCCCCACCCTGCGGCACAAGGACACGGGATTGAGAGCTGCTCTGCCGGTGGAGAAGCGGGTGGCTATTGCAGTCTGGAAGCTGGCAACTCCAGACAGCTACCGAGCGGTCGCTAACCAGTTTGGAGTGGGGAAGTCAACCGTCAGAATCATGTTGATGCAAGTCTGCAGGGCCATTAATCGCATCCTGCTCAGAAGAACCGTGACTCTGGGTAACGTGCATGACATTGTGGCTGGCTTTGCACCAATGGATTTCCCTAACTGCGGAGGGGCAATAGATGGGACACATATTCCAATTCTTGTACCAGCCCACCTAGCCTCTGAGTACGTTAATAAGAAGGGGTATTTCTCTATGGTTCTCCAGGTGCTTGTGGATCCCCTTGGGCATTTCATTGAACTTAACGCAGGCTGTCCTGGAAAGGTGCATGACGCACGCATCTTTTGGAACACTGGCTTGTTCAGGAAGCTGCAAGCCGGGACTTTTTTCCCAGACCAGAAGATCACAGTAGGAGAAGTCGAAATGCCCATTGTGATCCTTGGAGACCCCGCTTACACTTTAATGCCGTGGCTCATGAAACCCAACACAGGGAGCCTTGACAGCAGCAAGGAGAAGTTCAACAACAGGCTGAGCCAGTGCAGAATGACTGTGGAGTGTGCTTTTGGACGTTTAAAGGGCTGCTGGCACTCTCCGTATGGGAAGCTGGACCTGGCTGATGACAGCATCCCTGCTGTTATATCCACGTGCTGTACCCTCCGTAACATTTGTGAAGGGAAGGATGAAAGATTCACTCAGGCATGGAACTCGGAGGTTCAACACATGGAGGCTGAATTTGAACAGCCAGAGAGCAGGGCTATTAGAGGGGCCCAGTGCGGGACTGCAAGGGTTAGGGATGCCTTGAGGGAGCAATTTGAGGCTGAAAGCCACCAGTAATGTTTGGTGCCCTGCACAGGAGTGAAGTGCAGCGATTCCAATGTTGTTAGGAATCTGTGTTTGCTAAGTATGATACACTGACTTGCAGTGTCTATTGATTTCCTGGGCTAAGGTATCTTTTACTTTATGCAATAAATAATAAAGAATGTTTTCAAAGCCAAAAAATCCACTTATTGAAAAGAAAATGCATTTATTGAAAAGAAACACAACTGCTTGGGAAACAGAAAGGGCAAGGGGGTGGGGTGGGGAACGGTTCAATCACAGATTTGCATATGTCCTGTTATCATATTCAGCCTTCCTGTCTGAAGTGCTGTGCAATGAGTGCTGCACTTCAGGATGGTTATACTGCATGGTGATGGGGGTTGAGTGGAGCGGGTAAGGGTCGTAGTTTTCCGGGCTGAGTGGTGAAGCTACAGGTGTTGGAGGTAGCTGGTGGCGATAAGAACCCAGATGTTGGGGATAGTGGGTTGGAGGTGACATGGGGGCACAAGGGAAAGAGCTTTGGGATAAGGGCTGCAGGGTGGGGCGGGGGGCACGGTAGTGCTCCGCTTGCATGGCTACAAGCGCCTGGATCGAGTCCGCTTGGTGCTTCATGATGCTTATCAGCTGCTCCGTGCTTTGCTGCCGGAGCTCCTCACTTTTTTACCGCACTCCTCATTCTGCAGGCGGATCCTCCTTTCACTCTGTCTCCACTCCTGCAATTTTTGATTCCCGTTAAGGGACTGCTGCATGACTTCAGGTAGCATGTCGTCTTTGCTTTTACGTGGCCTCTTCCTAATTCGTTGAAGTTTTTCAGCTGGTGCTAACACAGACAATCTCAAGGTTATATCTGTAAAGGCAAAATGCAACAGTTAACAGAGGCAGCATTGTTCACACCAGACAAAGCAATAATTCCCCTGTACTTTCAGGGCAAGCACAGTCTACATAATAGCATAATTTGCCCGTCCCAAAGTGAGTGCACATAACCCCCGGGAGTCCCAAAATGGGAGTAAGCACAGGGTCAAGGGGGACTGATTGTTTCACGGCCATACTGTCCTCTAGGTTTCTGTGCCTTGGGGAGAGCCAACAGCTGCAGGGGCCCCCTATACTGAACTGTCCCCACATTTTCCACAGGAGTTCGTCCTGGAAGATATCTCATTGCTGAGAGTGACGTGGGAAGCGAGGGAGGGTCTTCTACTACAATGCGGCTTTTGCCCTGGCCCATAGGTAGCTTGCCTGTGTGCAGCAATGGTCCCCCTGCCCCTCACGGCACAGTGGCGCGGACAAGTTAGCCTTACTGGGACAAGGACCACAGTGGCTCTCCCAATAAACCTGCGGAAGTGCATTGCCCAAGTACTGGCTGAGACTTTGAAGAGATCACTGAGGCCTATTACCGCGATGTGAGAGAGCACATAAACGCCCTATTCCACATCTAGCCATGCTTGCAGCCCTAACCCTCCTCGCCCCAAGAGCCTGCGCCAAATAACTTCCTTCCCAAAATAAAAGCTGCTTACCGGGAACCTCCTCTGGTGTTTGTCCTTCCCCAAGCACCAGCCGCCGCAACTGGCTGCCTTCCTCCTGGCTTGAGAACAGCTCCTGGTTGCATGCATCTAGGGATGCTGGGGTGTCTCCCTCCTCCTCAGCACCCTCGCTCCCGCTTTCCTCCTCCTGCCTTGTTGAACTGGGCTCTGAAGTGTCCATGGAGGTACTGAGAATGGAGGTGGGGTCGCCCCCAAGTATCATTTCCAGCTCTTTGTAGAAACGGCAGGTCGTAGGGGCAGCACCGGAGTGGCTGTTTGCCTCGTGGGCTTTGCGGTAGGCATTTCGCAGCTCCTTCACTTTAACCCTACACTGCAGAGCGTCCCGCTCATGGCCCATTTCCAGCATGTCCCTTGATATCTGCCAGAAGGTATCGTAATTCCTATGGTTAGAGTGCAGCTGGGACTGGACAGCTTCCCCCCCCCAAACACTGTTGAGGTCCAGCACCTCGCCATTGCTCCATACTGGGAATCGCCTGGCACGTGGAGGCATGGTCACCTGGAAAGATTTGCTGAGAGCACTCCATGCCTGGCTGAGCAGGAAGGGGATTTTCAAAATTCCCAAAGAATTTAAAGGGCGGGTCTGACGGTTGGTCACCTGAGGGCAGGGCAGTAGTGTTCAAAAGGATGACCAGAGTGGCTAGAACAGGCATTGTGGGACACTTCTGGAGGCCGATCAGAGTGCATTAACAGAACAGGGCATCCACACTGGTGCCGTGGTGCTCCAGTGGGGATGCATCAAACGTTATTCCACTCGCCGAGGTGGAGTACCAGGAGCGCTCTAGCTGCGGAGTCAGAGCGCTCTACATGACTTGCCAGTGTGGACCCGTCATGAGATAGGGTGCCCGGGGCTGCTTTAATGCACTGTAACTTACAAGTGTAGCCAAGCGCTAAGTAATGCAGAGGTCTGAGCCTAGTCATGATAGTGCATTGCATGCGACGAGTGCTGCAATATCCAAGTGACAGCAGGTGAATTGAAGGTGGTGCTTTGGCTTGAGAAGGAGATACAGAGCCTTTTATTGTACCTCTAGAACATTGATTCAAACACAGCCTACATTAGGACCTGGAAAGGTAACTCACTACCATTCAATGGCTATTGGGTGGCTTATATGAATTGAGCTTGGTGATCTAAGGGTAGTTGCCTCTGTGTGTGTGTGTGTGTGAGATCCTCATAAAAACCACCACCACAGCACTCCAGTAAAGCTCAAGGCCCCATTGTGCTAGGCACTGTAGAGTTGATTCCTGAAGGTGTGTAGTTGAAGTACACTGGCAAGGCAGCATGGGGGGGGGGGGCTGCACTTTTCCTGCCAGTAAGACCCCTTGTATATGGCGAAATGGAGGATTTCAGTCTTGCGCTGTCAGGCTAGTATCTTTCACAAGCACAAAGAGGAGATTCCCTTGGGTTAACCAGTGAAGTTTCACCTTTCCTGTGAAGTTCTGTGCTCCTGGTTTTTTTTTCTTTGGGCCACAACCCCCAATGGGAAGAAGGCCAGCTTCTGGAACAGCAGCACCTAACTCCTGCAGTGCTGAGGAATCCTTTTCCCAGCCAAGTGCTAAGTTGTGGTATATGGAGCTACATAATTAGTTTTAAGTGTCCTGGGGCCGTGTCTGCACTGACAAGCTGACAGCGGCACAGCTGTTCCGATACAACTGTGCCGCTGTAAGACTGCTCGTGTAGCCGCCTTAGGCCGACGGCAGAGAGCTCTCCCAGTGACATAATAAAACCAGCTCCGTGAGCGGCGGTAGCTATGTTGGCAGGAGAGCATAGTGCACACGAGCGCTTATGTCGGCAAAACTTATGTCGTGGGGGGGGGCATTTTTTCACACCCCTGAGCGACAAAAGTTTTGCCGACATAAGTGGTAGTGTAGACATGGCCTAGGAGTCCGCTGGAAGCAGCTGCAATTTCGTGTTCAGTCCAGAGACAGCTTACTGTGCTCTCATGGTAACTACGTTTGTTTGATGCTAAAATGAAATGAGTGTTTTAAACGGACAGCGTGTGGCTGCTGAGTGTCTCTGGAAAGCACGTACTTCCCTGGTGAAATCTGACAGGATCAGACTGTGCAGTAACTCAGATGCAAGAATTATAGTGTTTTATTCTTCTTAAACACTTACTCCTCAGAAGGCCTTCAAATACTAATAACTACCCTGTATTTTCTCCACGTGCCTTTTCAGGTAGTTCAGTAAAATTGTTTATCTGGTGCTTGATTTGAGTTTTCACTAGGAGTGCAAGGGAGAAGCCGTGTGGTTTGTTGTCTGTAGGGAAACGGTAAGAAGACATGAACGCAGAGCACACAGTATAATAAAGAGGGAGTAAGAGAGCATAGAGCATAGTGTGTGAACATTCAGTAGCTGTTACTGTGTCTGTGTCAATGCCGGTTGCGTGCTTGGCACTATACAAGCCACAAAAGCAAAGCCAGTCTCTTCCCTGAAGAGCTTACAGTTGAGAAGCCAAGACACACTTTGAGACAGTTGTCTGCCTATGAGAGCTTCCCCTCCTTCCAGATCAGTTTTTTAATTTACCGCTATCGGGTGAGCTGCTGCGCTGGGCTTCTAAGAGGTGTAGTACCGGAGGGGAGCAGGCTCTGGGGGCTGTAAGGCACCTTTGCACTCTCCCAACAACAAGCTGCTCCAGGGGTCAGAGTGGCCCTTACATGATTTAAACAGCCCAGCCTAAGGCTTGTTTACACAGGGAAAATGGCCAGCAGAAATAAAGCTATACCGAGAGTCACTTTTGTTCCAGAATAGAGAATCTACATGGAGAGTTACACTGGCATAGATATAGACCTAGAATTATATTGCTATTGTTCTGCCAGTCAGTTCCCTCATGTAGATAGGCCGACAGGGACAGGCTGCTGTAACCCTATGTCAGCAGCTCTGTATGATATGGCCCCATGCCTGAAACATCCTTTCAGCTGCACACCCCTTCAGCCATGCCCCTTACAGCAGGGCTTGGAAAGGGGCCCTCAAAAGGACAACCTGAGGCTGTCAGTCTCAGTTCTTGCTCTAAGGGAATTCGCTCCCAGCTGTTCCCTACAGCTGTAAAGCCCCTTCCACCCTTTTACCTGGTGTTAAGAGGCTGGAGTGCGGAGTGAGAATCTGACCCATTGTGTTCAGATGGCTGGGTAAGGAGATTGAGAAAGAGCCACAGTGACAAGTGGAAGCTAAAATGATTCAGTTCGTATCTGAGGTCTCAGTGATCTCTTCAGTTTATTGGAATCTTGCATTTACAAGCAACAATGGGAAAATCAGCCCGTTTACAGTAACTGCAGTTTCAAACTGTTCTTAAGACCAAATCCTTCACATGATCATGTGTTTGTTTGTAACATAAAGCTACAGCCTTGCCTAGAACACAGGTTCACTATGCATTTCAGAGCAAGTCTAGTATATGGCACTCTTACTCATAGCAACAATCATTTATTCCAAATCAAAACTGGGCCATTTATGTACTTTCACAGCATAGCACATACTATGCCTTACATTGTACAGTGTGGCTGAAAATTCTGGCATGTCTCACTAGGAAGGATTTCTGTTAGGGGGGATTTCCCATCAATGATCTTGTGGCTAGAGCATAGCCCTGGGAGTCAGGTGGCTTCAGTTCTATTCCTACCCTGCCACGGGCTTCTTGTCACATTATTTAACCTGACCCCAGTTTCACCTTCTGTAAAAGGAGGCGGATAATACTGCCTTACTTCCCAGTAATCTTCTGAGGCTTAAGTCATTCATGTCTGTAAAATGCGTTGAGGTGATGAGAAGAAAAGTGCATGCTTCTTTTTGGTTTTGCCTCATGTGTATGTTCCTCTTTGAAACTTGCTGATTCCAGCTGCCTAATATTCTTGGGTTGGGGTCCCCCCGCCCCGTTTTCTATTGATAGCATAATAATCTAGTACAAGCTAACAAACACACGAAGGTTTTTCATCTTAATCAATGTGGTTTTGGTTTGGTTTAAATTTCCAAGTTTAACAAAAGGTTCCATGTTGTTTGTATGTGCCCTTGCTACAGGAGTGGCTCCACAGGGCCACTCTTCAGTGTAAGAGTCAACGGAATCAAACAGAGACTTTCACTACATAGCTGGGGCCTGATCCTGAAATGTGCCCAGCAGTACCTGACAACTGCTGAGTACTTCAACTCCCACTGAAAACAGCAGACGTTAAGGTCCTCTAGTCTAGACTATCACCCTGCCTTTTCTACAGTACATTTTTAGTGTTTTGTCTAGTCTAATTTTAAAACACCCAATAGACAGGTCTCCTAGCACTCCTCTTGTCAGACTAGTCCACCGTCTAATAGATTTCAGCATCAGGACATTTTGAGATGGATTAGAGCTCTGGTGAGCACGCATCTGTTCCTAGCATTTAAAACTCATCACAGTGCTCATTCCTGCTTGATTTTCTCAGGTTTTAAATTAACCCAAGGACAAGCGATTATCATTTATAGTCTTGTTTCAATAAAAATGAAGCATGTCTAAATACATGTCAAAAATGATACACAACAGGATACGCACAAATCCACACATACGTTCTAAAAACATAGCACACAACCTAATCCTGATCACGCTTCAGTGGCCCAGCATGGTGCTCACAAAGGACACTGCTAAAACCAATTGCCAATGAGTTGTTTAAATTCTTGTGCTTAATTTCTTCTGTTCAGCCATTCTCCTTCCATTCTGCTCTGTTTCAGATCAATAAACATCTGCTATAAGTCGTAAGAGAAGTGGAACTGAGGTCATTCAAATATATCCCCTCGGGGACTGTTACTCTGCACTGAGTGCATCTGAGTTTAGAGGAATACAATAAAGACTGACCCCAGCAATATCTTCTTCATCAGGTCAAAACCCATATCCAGAACGCATAGAGTAAGACATTTAACATGAACAAAATAATAAATGTCCCCCAAGTAATACCTGTAGTGAGAGCTGAGTGTACTGGTGCAGCAGATTAGGAAAAACTGGCAAGGCAAGGTCAAGAACATTGCTGTCCACAAATGCAGCTTTGCTAAGGGGGGTTTCTGATGTGATTTCATGCTGCAGTAGAACTATGGGATATTTTGGAATATTACACATGCCATATGGAGTTCCATTAATCATACCAGGAGCAGAGGGGGTATTTCTGAGATGAACAGAGTGCTGAGGGATTACTAGTGGAAGAAGTTACCTGATTTTCCAGTTTCATGCTCAAGTTGCCCCCTCCAGTCACGTCCGAGATTAAAGACATCCTCATCACTGGAGTGGCGCACAGACACATTCACTGGAATTCTTATCCCGGCTCTTAAGAAGTCCTGCCAGGGCCATTAAGGCTTCCCTCAGCCCCTCGCCAGTGTGAGCACTGCACCCTCTCAGCTCCCAGCTTCGGCCACTGAACCATTCGAGATTCAGCATCTCCCGCAGCTCTGAGAGAGACAGGGACCTTGGCAGCTCCTGCTTGTTGGCCAGAAGCAAGACTGGAACCCCTGTCATGTTTACGTTGTTCAGAACTTTCTCCAGTTCAGCCATTGCCTCTGGCAGCCGGGTTTTGTCGGCACTGTCCAGCACAAAGATGAGAGTGTCCGTGTCTTCCAGATAGTCCTTCCAGCTAGTGCGGAGCTTGGCTTGACCACCCACATCCCAGAGAGTCAAGGGTAGATGACACGGGGTTTTCAGAGACTCCACATTGAAGCCCACTGTCGGGAAAGTCTCCACAACCTCGTTGCTCTTCAATTTAGACAAGATGGTGGATTTGCCAGCAAAATCCAGACCCAGCATCACCACCCGGGCATCTCTTTGGTACCAAGCCTTGGAGCTCAAGGTCCCCATTGTGCTGCTGCTGAAATCTTGTTGAAAAATTGTAAATAAAAAATTATTCCTTTCCAAAGAGAAACATTCTTACTGCATCTAATAATGGCACTGTCTGGTAGAGTGACTAAACTTTTGAAAGGGGTGGGGTCCAGCTGGCCCCCAGCCCCTCTGTCTGAGAGAATACTTTGGATTCACATGTAATATTTGCTGCAGAAAAAAACAATCAGCTTCCCTGCTTTCCTTTGTAGCTAAAACAAGGTGAGTGATATTATTTATGAGGGGTGCAGCAGAGCTTGAAATAACAAATGGCCTCTGTGTTCCTGCTTTGCTGTCTCTAAATTCCATGTTCAGCTGCAACCCAAAACTGCCAAGGGTTAGGGGAAAACAGACCTTTTAAGGAGCGGTGACAGGATTGTGTAATCAGTTTCCTCCTCATGTTGCACAGAAACAAAACTGATGTTTTGTCCACCAGCCTCTCCAGGGGAAATCCACCCCCATCACAGGGCAGAGGGAACTGAATTGTTGCACTTGTGACAATCAGAGGCTGGTAGGTCATCACTTTCGAGAACAGCAGCCAACACAGTGAAAAGGCTTCTGAGCCACTCTTAAGTTAAGGGAAGAAAAATAATCTTCCCCGTAGTAGCGGCTTTCACCAGCTGCTGTGCAGACAATAGAAATGGAGATTTAAAGAAATATTTAAATGATATTTTAAATGTCTCATTGAAATGCAGCCAGCAAAAACCAAGAGGTGGAAGGACTAAAGTGCTTTAGAGTGAATCCCAAATGAATGAAACATGGGTCAGTCTTCTATGGCAATAGCAAATACTACTTTATCACAAAAACAGTACATTGTGTAGCTAGACAGACACAACCTGAGAGTGATACATACCAATAGAGCGGTAGGATGAATAGGAGGAGATTTTGTGGTACTTGAATATCTTGCAGAGTCACTCAGACAAGAGCTGCTCTTTTCAGCCTGGTGGTTGTGCAGTACGCCAGCAAAATAGATCCTCAAACTGTGGCGGGACCTGCACACTAACAGTCTGGTCAGATACACACAGGACAACGCAAGCCAGGCAGAGAGGTTGTAAATCTCTGGTCATTGTGTCAGCAGAGAGCTTGTGTCTCTAACCACTTGACCTAAACACAGAGAAAGAGACAAGCAGGAATTTCATTTTCTTTTCTATAACCCCCCGAGCATCTTCCACGTTCCTGTGAAAGCTGCAGATATCATCTGATGTTACCCGAGTGAAGGATCCACAATACAAACCACCATTTTTCTGCGCAGCCAGGCTGGATGATTTTCATTATAGCCTGTGGAAGTGACTCCTTGATCAGCTGTAGAAATCACTGGTGAACAATGGTAGGCACTTGCCCCCATCGGGGCTGCTTGTGTTGTCTTTGCAGCACTCATGGCCGCTGGTGGTCTGGTGATTAAGGCACCGATCCTCAAAAGTACTTAAGTCTTGCTTCACTCAGCGTTGTAACCTTTAAGCAGTCTGCTGCCCAGTGGAGTCCTCCGCCTCGAACCAGGTGCCCAGGCACGCCATACAATGCATGGGGAGAGTTAGATGCCTAAGAAAGGGATCCTCAGAAACTGACTAGCTGAATGGGGAGCTGCCTAAGCTCACCAGAACTGAAATGGAGAGGAGAATGGCTTAGGCACCTATGCAGCTGTTTTGGCATGTCTGGCTGATGAGTCTCCCTCTGCTCAGGATCCTCAGCCACGAGCCCTCTCCTGGAACTAGGCACCTAAGCCAGGTCAGTCACTTAGATAATCCATGTCCTAGCAGTCAAAACAGGCTCTGTCTCTCTCACGTGTGATAGCTCTCTCACACTTGCCCTATGTTTCTGTGTGCCCACAACTGTCTTTTGTATGCTGTCTTTTGTGCTATGCCTCCCCTAATGGTGGCCTGCACCCAGCCCTCCTGCTGCAGGGTCTGACAACTATCAGGTCTTATGTTACTCCTGGGGGAATTCTGTGTCACTGAGCACGTGCAGAATTAATGGACCCTCCAGACCTTTTTCCTCTGCAGAAAATACATTCTGCTGGAGAGGCGCTGCAGTTATGCCTTTCACCCACCAGGGGCTGCTGTGGCACCAGAACAGAGGGCAGCTGAACAGCTCACTGTAGCAGCCAGCAGAGAGTCTGTGTTCCTCACAGCATCCTGTCCAGAGGGCCAGGTGAGGAAGCACGGCATATGGTGGGGGACAGACTGTGGGGGGCATGGGGCTGCTGCGAGGGATCACATAGACTGGAGTTCAGAAGGGCTAGTGGGGGGGACAGACTGGGGTGGGAGCTGAATGGGAGTGGGGGTGCAGGGACACTGTGGAGCAGGGGGATGCAGGGCCACATGGTGATAGGGGATGGCTGAGGGGGTGCAGGGACACAAGGGGATGGGGAGGGATGCATTTGGATAGGGGAGGGAGTGCAGGGACACCAGGGGGAAGAGGGTGGCTGAGTGGGGGTGCAGGGACACATAGGGATAGAGGCAGATGTGCCTGACTGAATGGAAAAGGCTAGGGATCAGTCAGGGTCTGCATGGGGGAGGTTTCCCTACTCCCTAGCAATTCCTCCCGTCCCCCCTCAAAAAACAACAACAGCAAAACCCTGTTCCATACTTCTCTCACCCACACCCAATAACCCTCCAGGTTCACTCCCAGGCTCCTTCCCTGCACTTACTTCCCTCTCCCTCAGCTCTTCCATTACCCCTGACTCCCCCAAGCCTTTGCACTGCTTCTGAGGGGTGTGGGAAATACGTTTCTATATTGCAGTTTAAATTAATTATTACTCAGAGTTCTGTATTAACATGCCTAGTAAAGAATCTATTTGTCAAAAACATTTCCTGGATCTTTTTTGTTGTCTGTATTGTTACAGACATACTTGCTGATAGGTATTTTGAAACTAATTACCAAAATAATTGAAACTGGCATGGTTATATTGTGTTATTTCTGACAAATAAAATATGCAGAATTTTAAAATATTGTGCGTGGAATTTTTAATTTTTTGGTGCAGAATTTCCCCAGGAGTATTACATGTGCCCAGAGCATACCTACCAGTTCGGCACTGGTGAGATTGGCTTTCCCCTGCTTAGTGTGAGAATCCTACTGTGGGGCCTCTGGGACGTCAGCTTGAGCGAGGGTTCCAATGCGCTCATTAGCTGTGTGGAGTGGTGTCAGGGCTTAAGTGGCTTTGCAAATGCTGAGTGGCAGAAATGTAGGCACCTTAGGGATTTAAGCAGCTATAGGATTAGCTAGCAGTCAAGTAGTGGGTTTGAAAATGTCGGTGGCACCTAAAGAGGTAGATAGGCCCAGAGCCTAAAAGGCACCTAAGAGAGTAGAGGCTAGGAATGAAACCCAGATTTGATGCAAAGTACTGCAGAGGACTATAAGGCCAATCAATAAATATTTTGTTAAATGCTAATGGATCTGGGGATACAGCTCTTGGTACTTACGTGCTCCTATCTTCTTCATTCCTGCACATCTTCTGTGTGGTTTGATGGTATATATGGTACAAGTTCATTCTATCTAGCTAGGTTTATGTAGCATTTTATAAGTTCCTCTAAGGAAGCTGATATACACATACAGTAAGTGAGGGTGCGGTTTCTACAAATGCATGAATAACTGAGTATTGCAAATATGATGCAATGGGTCTCTATTGCATCATCATCTGGTATGCTACGGAAATAGGTATCATCTGAAATATGGGGGGAAATAAATCCAGAATAGCCAATACAGATGTGATATACAGATGTGGGGAAGACACTATACAAAATGATATTGTATCAGAATCTGCTTCATTATATATCGTCTCTCCCAGCAGCAAAATGCAGAGCATAGGGTTTAAACAGTACAGCGATGGGCCTTTGCCACAAAGTTCAGATCTGGAGCCAAACACTCCCCAAGTTCAGGGAGTGGCAACATGGATCAGGTGTCACCTCTTGTAGAGCCAGATGCCAGCTGTGGAAGTTTTGAACTGGATCCAGACTTCCTAAGGTATGGTGATATTAGTATCTTAGAACGGGGTGTGGTCTGAGAGAAGCTTTCTGGGCTGAATACACAGACAGTATTGTGAACATCATCTCCCCAAGAAGTCTGATGAGCAAGAGGAGTAATCAATAGAAAGCAACCAGGTGGAGGGCCTGACTCTAAATTGCTTGCCCCAATAACATGTTTTCAGATGCCATTTCAACTGAATCATGGTATTTTTACTCTCTAAAATTCAGAGTGTATTCCCATTTTTAGGCAGTTTCCGGAAGATAATGGGAAGAAAGTGTCAAAACAAATTTCAAAGTTTCAACTACCTACCCTATCTAATGATATGCTCCCTCCCACCCACACATACACAACTGTAGTATCTGACCAAATGTGGGAGTGTTCATGAAACCCATGTCTTACATTTGCATGTGCAGCAGCTATTCATGAATTTAGCATTTCATCCAATCAGCGCACAGAAACATTACCCCGGGACGTGTTTGGTGAGTCACCCCAACCAAGCAGCACAGCTCAAATTTTAAATGCGTCACATTGAACATTCACAGCAAATTGTTCATAATAAAGCCATAAACTAGGAAATCCCACCCCCTAGAAACATCATTGAATAAAGTGGAGTAAATCTCTCTCTGCTGGCAGGTATCCTGCGAGAACACTGGATAATTAATGCAACTCTGCAGCTCCCCTGTCTGCACTTTCTTAGCTCTTTGTCCCTGGGCTGTTGCCTGTTCTATCCTTGCCACTCATGCCAACCACCTGTGCACAAACCCACCCTGCACAGTCTATTCCATCCCCGTCCTTTGCCTTTTTCATATCCTTTGTAAGGATCCAGAGGCCTGGAACATGAGTCTGCAGGGCTCCAGGTGACTAACGCTTCCATGCCACCATCTGGCAGCCATGGCAGAGCCACAATTCATGCACTATCAGCCCTGGGGGGAACTAAGCACCACAGGAAGTGCCATCCACGGAAGACCCAATTAGCAGGCCCACTATTTAAGCATGGAAGGTGTTCCAGGAAGCTGTCTGTGTAACCTAGTCCCATACAACAGTCCCTGCTTTTGTTCCCTGCTTTGGACTCCAGATATATTCTTCGGGTCTGATTTCTGGCTTGCCTTCTGACTCTGGCCCTTGGCCTGATTCCTGATCCCTGACTAGACTCCTGCTGTCTGACCCCTGTCTCTGACTCTTGATCCTACCCACTAGGTCAGAGTGCCCACATCCCAGGCATGACACCTTTCTCCCATGGACTGCCACACAGAGTCTGTTGTGTGATCCTGCCCCCACCAGTGTTCAGAGTGAATGCACTACTCTTGTAAGTTTCAGAGTAGCAGCCGTGTTAGTCTGTATCCGCAAAAAGAACAGGAGGACTTGTGGCACCTTAGAGACTAACCAATTTATCTGAGCATAAGCTTCTGTGAGCTGCAGCTCACTGCATCGGATGCGTGCAAGTCCGGCGGGTCACAGAACTCCCACTCCACAATAAGGCAACTTTTTTCTTTTTTTGAACAACTATTTTCAAGGAAGAAAGCCAAGGGAGAGCAGTCTGTGGAGAGGGTTTGGTTTTTTTTTTTTGTTTTTTTTTTTGTGGTTTTCAAAGGGGGAGGAAGAGAAAGCTCCTGCTTCTAGAGCAGTCAGCGTTCCTGCACGAGCCTGCAGATCCCGTCGTCGCATAGAAGGGTCGAATGAGCCCATTGCGGTGTCTGGTCAAGGTCCTTTGGTTGACTTCCAATTGTCCATGATGGAAGGGCTAGTTGGGTGGAGGGAGAACCCACCCTGGGAAATGGAGCTGGTGGGAGGAGGGGCAAATACAATCAAGTCTTTCTGTATCAGTTGGGTTTTTGTTTATAAAATGCATCCTTGTATCCAGAATGGGTGAAGTCAGCTGGGTCAGGAACGTCAGCGGTTCCGCAGGCCGACTTGACACGGAGCCTAGTAGCTTTCCGAGCAGGCTGCGTAGCTGACCCGAAGGGGTGCGTGTCGGGGGGTGGGGGGGCTGCGTAGCGCATCTGCTGAAGTGAGCTGCAGCTCACGAAAGCTGACGCTCAAATAAATTGGTTAGTCTCTAAGGTGCCACAAGTCCTCCTACTCTTATAAGAGTCACTTTGCAGGAACAGCAGAGCACTTTGGAGCAGAGTGGCTCAGTATGAGGTAAACAAAGATTGGAGGAAGGGGGATCTGCAAAGCTTAATTTGTGCCAGGGCTTGTCAGGCCTGAACCCCAGCACCTCCAAGCTTGTCTGTTCATAGCTGTGGCACCTTTGGGCTTGCTGCATCAGTTATGAATCTAAAAACATTGCTTGAGCCCCGGCACCTCTTTCATTACAAATTAAGCACTGGGGAGCTGGCATGTTGGAGTGAGACAGTAGAAACATACAGGGGAATGGAGGAAAAGTCCCTAACAGAGATGCACCAGCTCCAGGTGGATACAGTCAGAAGCAAATACTTTCTATAATATATAGTTACATGTCTGTTAACAAATAAATAAAAAGCAGATGAGACCAGCTTTTCCTGAGTCTAGACAGACATCTGTTACCAGAAAAAAAAAAAGTTATGCTATAAATCAGAAATCCCATCATTGTGTCCAGAAGGGATCACTGCTACATTCAGTTGCTCCTGTGAGGCATTATTTTCCTGTGCTGCACATCCCAAGGTACATAGGAACAGAAACTGCCATAGCTAATATTGATTAAAAACCAAAGAGGGAAAACTCTGATATTTACATATGATTTTATTTCAGTTTACAAAAGTGTGCTGATCCAGTGCTCTGGCTCACTGATATTCATTATAAAGAACAACAAGTAAGCCCAATGGCCTAAAACCAGAACCCCACCCATCTCCTCCAGATCTCTCTGTAACCCTACTAAAAAAGCCTGAGGAGACAAGTGGGACTTGCAGTATGAAGTATGGGTCAACAAATATACGCTTTGGAGAACTGACAAAGGAAAGTGAATGGGACAATTGAGGATTCCTCACTGAAAACATTTTGTTTCCTCTTCCCTTAGGGTTAAACCATGAGGCCCTTAGCATGAATTCCTCAATTGATCTCTGCTACTGTGCTGTCACACAGGGAGAGAGACAATCTGAGCTAACCAGCACCACTCTAAGAACATCACTGGAAGCCAATGCTGATTGTGGAGCATAGGGAAGCTACGCTGCTGTCAAAAGCTTCCCAAAAAAATCAAGGCAGAAGCTTCTAAGTAGGAGCTAATTTGCTCTATAGATAAACAGTTACTACAGCTCTCTCTCTCTCTCCATTCAAACTTGCAATGACGATTGCATCAAAAAGGAACATTAATGTCAGATGAAAGCTTAGTTTTACTAAGAATGAAGCCAGCTAATAAATTTTATCTTAAAATGTGAGCAGATTTTCCTCCAACAACTGATTATTTCTTCACAGATGATGGTATTTTGCCTTACATCCAAAGAGTTCTAAGCACTTTACAAAGATTACCCAAGTGATTTTCACAACACCCTTGTGAAGTAGATATGGAGAAATATGGCAAAGAGTTGCAGAGGGGTAGCTGTGTTAGTCTGTAACAGCAAAAACAACGAGGAGTCCTTGTGGCACCTTAGAGACTAACAAATGTATTTGGGCTGTGGGTTCTAGCCCAGGTGCCATGAGGACTCCTCGTTGTTTATAGTAAAGAGTGATTGCTTTCTCCTTTCACTGTCACCTCAGGTAGACCGCTGCTGATTGCTGTATGGTGTAACGGCTGCAAAGGAGATAATTATTTAGGATGAATTAATTTCTTTTTGAACTAGAACATTCTTATCCACTCTTGTGCAACAGGATGCACTCAGCCCTATAGTGTATCAAGGAAGTCTTATTTATTTAGTTAGCTAGTTAGTATTACTATCACTACTGCTTAGTTTGAAAGGCCCCTGCCCCAGCCCCGATCCCCCTCCTGCACCCCTCAATCCCAGCCCAGAGCTCCCTCCTGCACCATGCACCAAACCCCTCATCCCCAGCCCCACCCCAGAGCCCACACCCCCAGCCAGAGCCCTCACCCCCCACACACACCTTACTCCCCTACCCCAGTCCGGAGCCCCTTCCTGCACCATGAACTCCTCATTTCTGGCCCCACCCTGGAGCCCTCACCCCCTCCTGCACCCCAACAACCATTTTGTGAGCATTCATGGCCTGCCATACAATTTCTATTCACAGATGTGGCTCTCGGGCCAAAAAGGTTGCCCACCCCTGATGTAGAGAGTTATCCATAGATAATAGAAATATCCACTAAAATGAGAATGCCAACCCAATTTTTAATTCCTTCTTGACCAATAAGATGGAAGGAAGCAAACACATGAGACTCAGTGTTAAGAAACTGCATTTCTTCTGTTTTACCACAGAGTGTCACCCTTATTCCACATATTTTTCAATGAGAAACAATCTCTAAGGGGTAGGAAAACTGTACTTTAAAAGGAACCAGTTTCATATTTCAGTGACTCAGACCTTGTCTACACTACCGTTTACTTTGGTATAATTTACGTCACTCAGGAGTGTGAATAAGCCACACCCCAGGCGACATAAATTAGACGACCTGAGAGCCAGTGTAAACAGCACTATGTCAACGGGAGAGCTTCTCCCACTGACCTAGGTACCGCCTCTCGCAGAGGCAGGAGTTATTAAGCAGACGGGAGAGCGCTCTCTTGTCACCGTAGAGTATCTCCTCCAGCTGCACAGCTCTAAGTACTGTAGTGTAGATGTAGCCTCAGAAGAGTGTTCATTCTAGAGATCAGCTGAGACCCAGGGTATCCTTGCTCCTCACCTGAGACATATGGCAGGGTTAGGGATCACTGTGAGATTGCTTCACACATTCCTCTCACATCACTCTCAGAGTTCGAATGTGCACCTGCTCCTCCAGTGCTTTTTCCTGTGGTTGTCTCTCAGGGATACATCCTCTCCCCCATCCTGTTCAATGTCTTTATAAAGCAGCTCGTGAAGATTATGAAATAGGATGGATTAAAATGCCAGCAAGATTACCCTCACTTCTACAGCATTTTCATATCTGTCTCAGACAGCACCATCTTCCAGTTATGGTTGGGATCTGCAACTGGATGAAGATTAGCCGGTTGAATCCTGGAAAAACTCAGGTGACACTGGCTAGGGAATAGAGAAACACTTTAAAGAATTTGCCACCGTTATTACTTTATCCTTAGAGGGTGTCTGCCAGTCCATAGCCTTGATGTTCGCTGGGACTCCTCACTGCTTCTGGATACCCAAATAGCCATGAACACAAAACACACCCTTTTCCATCTACAGCCCACAAAAGATTGTGTCCTCTCCTGTCCTGTTGAATTTGGGTCTAGTCATAGTGATTCACACATTCATGATCTCCAGGCTTTATTATTGCAACATTCTGTACTTAAGTGTGAAACGGCTGATTCAAATTGCCTTTGGGCTTCTGGGTAGAATTCACTATGTTGATATTGACCTTTAAAGTCACAAGTGGTTTGAGTCTGGGTAGCCGGGAAAGCATCTTTCTTCTAGTACCATACTGTTCCCGCTGTTGTCAGCAGAGTCATAAGCTGGAGCTCTCTCAATACAGGAGCTGAAATATTTGAGCTGAATTTAGTTGAGGTTCTAGCTGCACTTTTCCCCACACCTTCTCCTTTATGCCCTCTCTGTGTTTGTGGCCCCACAAAGTTGCAGGACCTACTTGTCAACCTCCTCCTTGTGCTGGCCAAGATGGCCATCCAGCAACCCAGAAGGAGGAAGCTCAGCAGAGAGGTTCCCTGCAACTGTGGGGCCTACTTCTGTTCCTTAGTCATCTCACATATCTGGGGACACTTCCCCTGGGCTGCATCCAGTCACTCTTCAAACTCTGCAAAGCTCTGGGCACTATCCGGGGTTCTCTGCTCAGTGTCCCCACCTGATTCCCTCATTTTACACCTAGGTCCTCACTCCTGTATGTGTTTTTCCATATCTGTCCCCTGCAATCATTTGTCTCCTAATTCCTGTGGCACCTCCCTCATCTGAGTGGGGGCAGGTCCTTAGTGCTGGTAGGCTCCATCCACTGCTTGAAGATTCAAACATGCATTGAAAACAGCCAGTCCTCTGCTCGCCACTAGTACTGTGTTTCCTAGCCTGCCGTATGAGACCTCATCCATAGAAGGGTGGAAGCAATCCCTTTCCTTTTTCAAAATGGTTTATTCTAGGCTGTTCTAATTCCAGATAGCAGCTTCTCCATTACAAAAGAGCTCCTTTGGGATATTTGGTGTGCTCCTTCTTTCTCTGATCCTTTCAGATAATTTAGGGCTCTGGATCCACAGGTATAAATGCAGAGAGAAACGTAAGGGTATGCAACTCTGTATTAACTACCACTTAGCAAACAGACCAGAATGCTTGACATACTATATATAATGGAGAGAGAATTGTCTTTCTAGTCACTGAGGCAAGAGGGAAGTTCAGACCTCAGGGTCTTGTAACTAGAGCCAAGGAAAATGTAATAGAGGTTTTAAAAATCTCCACCATTTTCCCCTCAAAGACCACAATCTTCCCACTCAGAACTTGTTTTTTCTAGGAAATTTTATCATGCTTCATCATGAACACAGGGCGCTCAGTTAGATAATACAATACCAACCATGACTGGTCAGGACAAAAAGAGAAGGTGTGTTCATCATATATCATCTAATTATGCTGGTGTGAAGGTATAAGGGATACCATTCCTCTGGGGTCAGAGGCCTGCAGCTGATTAGCTCTGCTGCTGCACCTGGGAAAAAGAGCTAGAACTTAATTGGCTGATCTTCATAGGAGAAGAAGGCAGGAAATGGAGAAAGAAGCAGTAATTCCCTCCAGAAAGCTGAGGGGCAAGTTGCTGTGCACTTAATGGGTTGCTGCTTGAGCAACTGTATCTCTTGGGCTTGGAGGTAAGGGCCATAAAATTTGGGTTGATTAATGTACTGGTGTGAGGGACGGATGTGGGGAAGGGACTATTCAGCCTGCACAGGCTTTGAGGGAAGAATCTGCCTTTGTTAGGAAGGCTTGAAATGAAAAAAACACTAACTTTGGAAACTGCTTGCCTGGATTCTGTGACAGAATTACCCCAGGGAGTGAGCTGGCTCAGTAAGAGCAAAACCTGGTCCAGTAGGAAGAGGTGCTATAAGACAGGCCACAATATTTTCCAGCAGGAACCAGGGTTTACCCACAGTTAGCTGACGTTATGCTGAACTCAGTAGGCCCTGACTTATAAATTAATCAATCAGCATACTACTTGCTAACTTGGCTCTTCATGGTTGTGTTTTAACATAACATTTCCTAGCAAAGACCAGCTGTTTGCAAGATACCATTGTTACCCACCCCTAGATATATTCTGTTGAGGTTAGTGTTGAGTTACATTGATTGGATGGCATGAGAGCCTGTATCACCACTCCTTGTGTCTCCTCCATGGCTAAACAGACAGCTTCATTTTTTTTCAGAATTGTCAATTTGTTATCAAACTTAATCAGCATGAAATTCACATTCAGGCACAAAGGAGATATGGAAATTTTAACAATATTATAATAGGCACTTTTTATGCATCATCAAAGCTTTGCATGGAACTTCATAGCCAGATAAAATTATAGGTACCAGCTGGCCCCTCTGAGTCCCATTTTAAATCCCAATGAACAGCTTGAGCGCCAAGGCTCCTCCGTTTATAACTCACATAAATCGAAATGTTGTATCCTCTTGTCCTAAATACAAACCAGACCTAAGCGGAACAGAAAACGTTCCAACCAGATTTTAGGTGGGTCCTGTTTCAATCCGGGTTAGTCCAAAGTCATGTACAGCTCCTAAAAACACAGAGCCTTTCCTACATGCGCCATGAGACTATGAAAGCTAAACATACTTCGGTCCTATTTCCACTTTGAGGCCCTAGAAAATTGCCAAAGGATCCACAGAGATGCCTTGCCTAGGGCTAGCCTGGAATATATCATAAGCTCTACTATGTGTTGGTACTAAAATCAGATGATGTACATTTTTTTGAAAAATGATCGCCTGTTAATATGGCATGATCAACAGCCTGAGCACATCCCTTTGATTTCTGAGACCATGTCTATACTACAGAGTTAAGTCAACGATCGTAAACCGCTGTAATTACATCACTTGTGCATGTTCAAACAACACTCCTTGTGTCAGTGGAGCACATCCACAGTCGGTCCTCTAGCACCGAGAGCAGAGCACCATGGATAGCTATCCCACTGTGCCAATCGCCACTTTCTCCCACTAGGAGTTCTGGGAATGGATTGCAGCGCACCGTCCCATGATGCAATTTTCTCCGTCCCATAATTCTAAGGGCTTCCAACTGCATTTCACACTGTTTTTCAACTGCCCCTGTAAACCTTATGCCTGCCATCTCTGCCTGAAAGCATGGATCCTGCACAACTCACCAGTCTTGTGATAAGTGTTATGAACACAATGCGGCTGATCCTGCAGTATTTCATGAGCTGAGAATCTGAACAGGAATCTGTGCTGCCTGCCCTGCTGTGTACTATGGAAAGACACAATTCAAGATTGATGTTGGCATTTATGAAGCAGCAGCTGCACACAGTGGACTGTGGTTATTGGGCTCAGGAAATAGATTGTGATGCAGGTATGGGATGATGAGCAGTGGCTGCAAAACTTTCATATGCACAAAGCCACCTTGAACACTCTGCAGAGCTCACCCCTGCCCTGTGTCACAAGGACATCAAAATGAGAGCTGCCCTTACGGTGGGAAAGCACGTGCTGATCGCTGTGTGGAAGCTAGCAACTCCAAACTGCTACCAGTCAGTTGTGAATCAGTTTGGAGTTGGGAAGTCCACCACAGGGGTTGCTGTGATACAAGTTTGTAGGGCTATTAATCACATCCTGCTATGAAGGACTGAGACTCTGGGCAATGTGTGGGAAATAGTGGATGGCTTTGTGGCAATGGGATTCCCTAAATGCAGATTGGCATGGCAAAATTTCCTACAATGGGGGAAGAAACAAAGCAACTCTGCTAAGGAGTCTTCAGCAGAGGATTGCAGAGTATCTGCGAGAAAGTTTCCTAGTGATCTCTATGAAGGATTCCCAGGAGATCTCAGTGTCCATTAACAAACTTTTCCACAGGGCCCTGCTGTATAGGGGAATGTGAAACAGATGCAAACAGTACTTAGTCTTGTTAACTTTGATCCCTTCTCCCACGTGCACCATGTAACCAAATAAAGGATACCTTTAACTCATCCTACCATGCACTATCAAAGAAAAATAAGTACTTACTGGAGCTCCCCTCCCTGCTTCAGGAATGTCAGAGCCAGACTGCTGGGACTGGCTAGACCCCTCTGGAGTCACAAAGAGGTCCTGGCTCGCCACGCCACCGGACAAGCCTGTTGTCTGTCCCACATCCTCCTCCAACTTGGCCTCCTCGTCCATCACTTCATCCCCAGGGTTGACTCTGCTGGCTGCTGCCTCCGGTCTCCCCCAGGTATCCACAGGGCTCTTGGCTGTGGAGGTGGTGTCGCTGCTGAGGATGGCATGCAGCTCCTTGTAGAAGTGGCATGTTTTTGGCACTGCACCAGAGCAATGGTCGGCCTCCTTTGCCTTCTGGTGTGCCTGCCTCAGCTCCTTGATCTTAGCATGGAACTGCTGCATGTCCCTTTCATGCCCCTTCTCATCTGTGCCACAAGCAATCTGCTCATCAGTGTCAAAGTTCCTATGGCTGTATCGGAGCTGTGACTGTACAGCCTCTTCTCCCCACAGATCCAGTAACTCCAGTGTACTCCACATGGGAGCCCATTTGCTGCAGAAAGTCAGCATGGTCAGCTGGGAAGATGCAATGTGTGCTGTCCACGCTGAGTAAACAGGAAGTGGAATTTCAAAAATTCCTGGGGCTTAAAGCAGGAGGGGCACATGCCTGTATACCTGGCTATAGGGCAGCAGAATAGAAACTGCTTACCAGAGCGGTCATGATGGGAATTGTGGGACACCTCCTGGAGGCCACTTAGGGCGACATAAGCAAGTGCAGTGTCCACACTGACACTGCATCGCTCTAACTTTGTCAGAAAAAGATCTATTCTGCTCGTTGAGGTGATTTTATTAGGTTGGTGTAGCAGTCAGTTAAATCAGTGGGAGGAACATTGTTATGCATACACCTCCACTGTTTTGTCCACAAAACTGTGTAGTGTGAATAAGGCCTAAGTCTACAATCCAACAGTGAAGTCTGTGTAGGCAGAATCCTGTGCACATGCAAAGCTCAGTGCAGGACTGGCACCTAAATCTGATAAATAAGAAGGGAGGCTTCACATCAGAGGTACAAAAATGGAGAATTGCTTACACTGTAGTTTGGTTTCTACAGGGAAATCAAGAACAATTAGTGGCTTTTTGATCTGTTTTTATTTAATGAAGTTTAAAAGCCATTATTTACAGATCATGTTTATTTCTTTGCTAAAAGTTTGTATAAGTGTGAGGCTTGCTGTGTCTGTGAGAGACAAATATAATTGGCTACAGCCTGGCAGGAGTTATGTAAATTTTCCCTTCAAATCACTAGTAATGTACTTCAATTGGGATCCCAAATACTAGTGTAATTACAGTCCCAGGTCCCTCATGAGCAGAAGCTGATAATCATGCAGTGGTTTTGGATGTGGACTAGGATAAAAACACAACATTAATTTCTTATCTCCATTATACCAAGCTCTTCACAATGGCTAGGGTATCCTAGTTTTACAGGAATAAAAGACCTATCTCACTCCAAAATCTAGATCTTTGGTTTATTTGCCACACTTTAAGCTTAATCTGGGAGAATCTCTGTGTATATGACAAAGTGCACATATTCAGCAGCAGAAAATAGCAGATTAAAAAGGGGGTAAAACATTTGTTATCCCATGTGTGACCAAAAAGCATGGGAGTGGAAAAAGAAATAAATTCTTGGAGCTATGGAGTAATGATGGCAATGAGGCTAGAAGACCAATTTAGGGAGCAAGCATAATCTTGGTAAATAGACTCTTTCAGAAAGGGACAGTCTTTTTGTTGTAAATGTGTACAGTGCCTAGCACAATGGAGCATAGGCTCTGCTGCTTTATAAATAGTAAGTAGGTTGTGTCCTTTTCTCTTGGAGGTGGAACTTCCCAAGGTTAGACTATTGCAGTGCACTCTATATGGCAGAACCTGGATTTGGAGACCTTCACGGCATCCTGCAACATCCACCTACTTTCCATAGGGAAGAGGGTTTGATTGGGGACTCACTGAAGGATCCAAGAGAGAAGGGGGCTGAGAGAAGGTTGTAGAGGTCCTTCTATCCTTTAAGATTTACAGGTATAGCTCATGTTCAGATGTCCTGTTTCGTGAGCTGTATTACAATGATTATATTACATCTACCTGCTGCAGAGTATCTTACATCTTCCTCTGAAGAATCCGGTACTGGTTGCTGTCTGAAACAGGATACTGGACTAAGAATCATAGGACTGGAAGGGACTTTGAGAGGTCACCTAGTCCAGTCCCCTGCGCTCGTGGCAGGACTCAGTATTATCTAGACCATCCCTGACAGGCGTTTGTCTAACCTGCTCTTAAAAATCTCCAATGATGGAGATTCCACAACCTCTCTTAGCAATTTATTCCAGTGCTTAAGCACCCTGACAGTTAGGATGTTTTTCCTAATGTCCAACCTAAACCGCCCTTGCTGCAATTTACGCCTGTTGCTGCTTGTCCTATCCTCAGAGGTTAAGAAATTTTTTTTCTCTCTCCTCCTTGTAACAACCTTTTACGTACCTGAAACCTATTATCATGTCCCCTCTCAGTCTTCTCTTTTCCAGACTAAACAAACCCAATTTTTTCAATCTTCCCTCATAGGTCATGTTTTCTAGACATTTAATAATTTTTGTTGCTCTTCTCTGGACTCTCTCCAATTTGTCCACATCTTTCCTGAAATGTGGTGCCCAGAACTGGACACAACACTATAACTGAGGCCTAATCAGTGGAGAGTAGAGCGGAAGAATTACTTCTTGTGACTTGCTTACAACACTCCTGTTAATACATCCCAGAATGATGTTTGCTTTTTTTGCAACAGTGTTACACTGTTGATTCCCAGATCCCTTTCCGCAGTACTCCATCCTAGGCAGTCATTTCCCATTTTGTATGTGTGCAACTGATTGTTCCTTCCTAAATGGAGTACTTTGCATTTGTCCTTATTGAATTTCATCCTATTTACTTCAGACTATTCCTCCAGTTTGTCCAGATCATTTTGAATTTTAATTAGGGCTGTCAATTAATCACAGTTAACTCATGTGATTAACTCAAAAAAATTAACTGCGATTAAGAAATTTCAATTGTTATAAGTGCGATTAAATATTTTTGGAATTTTTCCTACATTTTCAGTATTGATTTCAATTACAACACAATACAAAGTGCTCAATTTATATTATTTGATTATAAATATATGTACTGTAAAAATGATAAACAAAAGAAACAGTATTTTTCAATTTGCCTCATACAAGTACTGAAGTGCAATCTCTTTATTGTGAAAGTGTAACTTACAAATGCAGATTTTTTTTTTTTTTTTTTTGGTTACATAACTGCACTCAAAAACACAACAGGGTAAAGCTTTAGAGCCTACAAGTCCACTCAGTCCTACTTCTGCCAATCGCTAAGACAAACAAGTTTGTTTACATTTACGGGAGATACTGCTGCCTGCTTCTTATTTACAATGTCACCTGAAAGTGAGAACAGGTGTTCACATGGCACTTTTTGTAGCCGGCATTGCAAGATATTTACATGCCACGCTAAACATTTGTATGCCCATTCATGCTTCAGCCACCGTTCCAGAGGACATGCTTCCATGCTGATCATGCTCGTTAAAAAAAGAATGCGTCAATTAGATTTGTGACTGTACTCCTTTGGGGAAAAATTGTATGTCTCCTGCTCTATTTTACCTGCATGCTGCCATATATTTCATGTTATAGCAGTCTTGGATGATGACCCAGCCAGCACATATTCGTTTTAAGAACACTTTCACAGCAGATTTGACAAATGCAAAGGTACCAATGTGAGATTTGTAAAAATAGCTACAGTACTCAACCCAGGGTTTAAGAATCTGAAGTGCTGCCCAAAATCTGAGAGGGACGAGGTGTGGAGCATGCTTTCAGAAGACTTAAAAGAGCAACACTCTGATGCGGAAACTACAGAAAATCAACCTTCTGCTGGTGGCATCTGACTCAGATGATGAAAATGAACATGCGTCAGTCTGCTCTGCTCTGGATTATCATCAAGCAGAACCCATCAATAGCATGGAAGCATGTCCTCTGGAATGGTGGTTGAAGCATGAAGGGACATATGAATCTGTAGCACGTATGGCACGTAAATATCTTGCAACACCAGCTACCAGGGGTGGCAGGTTTGTAGAAATTTTGGTGGTGCCCAGAACCTGCCCCCTCCCAAACTCCACCCCCCACCTGCCTAAGGCTCTGGGAGGGAGTTTGGGTGGGGGGAAGAGGTCTGGGGTGCAGGCCCTGGGCTGGGGCAGGGGATTGGGTTGCAGGCTCTGGGAGGGAGATTGGTTGCTGGGTGAAGGCTCTGGATTGGGGCAGCAGGTGAGGGTGATTAATCTTTTTAATCACTTGATGACCCTAATTTTAATCCTATCCTCCAAAGCACTTGCAACCCCTCCCATCTTGGTATCATCCAAACTTGATAAATGTACTCTCTATGCCATTATCTAAATCATTGATGAAGATACTGAACAGAACCAGACTCATAACTCATCTGTGTGGGACCGCACTCGCTGTGTCCTTCCAGCATGACTGTGAACCACTGATAACTACTCTCTGGGATTGGTTTCCCAAACAGTTTTGCACCCACCTTATAGTAGCTCCATCTAGGTTTAATTTCCCTAGTTTGTTTATGAAAAGGTCATGCGAGACAGTATCAAAAGTTTTACTAAAGTCAAGCTATACCACATCCATTTCTCCCCCCCCCCCCCCCCAAGACTTGTTACACTGTCAAAGAAAGCTATCCGGTTGGTTTGACACAATTTGTTCTTGACAAATCCATGCTGACTGTTACTTATCACCTTTTTATCTTCTAGATGTTTTGCAAATTGATTGCTTACTTATTTGCTCCATTATTTTTCCGGGTACAGAAGTTAAGCTGACTGGTTTGTAATTCCCTGGGTTGTCCTTATTTCCCTTTCTATAGATGGGCACTATATATGACCATGGCATTGATTCCATCTATAGCTGTATTATGCCTAGAATTTCAAACAAATGCAGTCAGATGTTTGAATAAACAAGCAATGGCCAATACTGCCCTATGCACTTAATTGTTAATAACACACCTTCAAGCTGAATAGACATCCAAATTGTAGTACTAGATTTCATAGGCTATGTCTACACTACCACTTAAGTCGGCAAAATGTATGTCGCTCAGGGGGTGTGAATATTCCACCCCTTTGAGCGACACAAATTACGCCAGCATAAGTGGTAGAGTGCACAGCACTATGTCAATAGGAGAGCTCCTTCTAGTTTGTTTTCAAATATTTTCTCCCTTCTACAACAAATTTGAAAAAGAACCACAAAAGTGTTATTTTGTCCAAGAATGCTCAATAACATTGTATCATTGTATTAGCTGAACATTTTGACACCTTTATTCTTCAAAGAGATGTTTAGAACAAGTGAAAATCCATAGGCCGTCCTACAACAGCTGGGTAGCTACAGGTATGGGGGTGAGTGTACTGAGCCATAAGCTGCAGCAGTGAAGGGACATGCTACTCAAGATGTGGGGCAGGTGGGAATAATCATGTTGCTTGCAGGGAGGGTACCCCTATTTCACCCCCTTATAGGACTGATACTTTTTACAAAAAGTATGCCCTATGAAGTATCATTTTAAAACATATTATTTGCTGATCATTATGGTTCTGGTAAAATGTGTGGCTGTATGTAAAATCTGATTCCACTATATGATATTACTAAGCCATGTTTTGGAGGGCAGTCGCCCACCAGTTCCCCAGAGACAAAAGGCTAATCAACGTCTCAAGATCAAGTGGACCATCATCTGATTCAGTGGCCAGTCTTCCACAGGAAAGAGGGTGTAGGCAAAAAGTCTACATTTTGATAAAGAAGCACCTTAAGGTTCCTGTCCACACAGACTTTCCCCAGATGATTCTTGTGCAAGACAAAGTGCTCTTAGAGGAGAGGGCAGACACCCCAAATCATCCTTCCCTTTCTCTATACTAATGGCATCAGCACTTGAAAGGAAGCAGCACGGGGAAGGGGGGAGATCCTGACTGAAGGATTCAGCCAGTTAAGACTGTTGGAACTTATGGTGAGAGAGACCTTTGCTTAAAATTCACTTAGCTTGTTAAGTTAGATATTAGTTGCATTTTACCTTTTTATTTAGAATCATAGAATATCAGGGTTGGAAGGGACCTCAGGAGGTCATCTAGTCCAACCCCCTGCTCGAAGCAGGACCAACCCCCTACTAAATCAACCCAGCCAGGGCTTTGTCAAGCCTGACCTTAAAAACCTATAAGGAGGGGGATTCCACCACCTCCCTAGGTAACCCATTCCAGTGCTTCACCACCCTCCTAGTGAAAAAGTTTTTTCCTAACATCCACCCTAAATCTCCCCCACTGCAACTTGAGACCATTACTCCTTGTTCTGTCATCAGTTACCACTGGCACAGTCTAGATCCATCCTCTTTGGAACCCCCTTTCAGGTAGTTGAAAGTAGCTATCAAATCCCTCCTCATTCTTCTCTTCCGCAGACTAAACAATCCCAATTCCCTCAGCCTCTCCTCATAAGTCATGTGTTCCAGTCCCCTAATCATTCTTTATTTGTAATCACTTAAAATCTATCTTTCTGTAGTTAAAACAAATGTATTATCTAAACTGGTGTGTTTGGACTGAAGTGTTTGGGAAACTTCATTTGGGATAACCGGATTTCTGTATATAATTTTCTATTAATTAAATGATGGACTTCATATGAGCGTGTAGTGTCCAGAAGGTTGCTCGGAAGTATAAGACATACATTTCTGGGGGAAAGTCTGGGACTGGGAGTTTGCTCGTGCTGCCTTGCAGTGAAATTCAAGAGTTGCTGGCAACCGGACTTTTACAATATAGCTGAGTGATTTACATGTTGGAGGCTGTGTGAGCAGACCAGGAGTGGTTGCTCTCTCAGTTGAGCAGTGAGAAAGGCACCCCGTGTTGGAGAACTGAGGGGACACAGCTCTCCATCACTCCAGATTGTATCCTGGGGTATGTCACTGGGTTCTTAGTTTTAGAAAATGTTAACTTTCTAAGTAAGCAAACGCAATGTTGCTGATGCTATACGACGTTACTGAGCTCCGCTCGAGGTCGAAGGCTGCTAACTTCTCACTGCAGAGGAAGCCAAGCCTCCTTCAGTCTCTTTGCTCTTGCCCAGGCTGTTTGCATAGCAACCCCGCGCCCAGCAGGAGAGCTGTTCCGGGAGTAGGAAGCGCCGGCAGACAAAGCCGGCTCAGTGCAGCCCGCTTTCCCCACGGCAACTCCAGCCGCAGGGCAAAGGGCTGGCCACAGCCAAGCCCTGCCGTGCGACGTGGGGCAGGCCCTTCCTGACCGGGGCGCCCAGGGAGATGGCGAGCGCCCCTCCGGCCCCGGGGCTGCCGCGCGGAGCGTCTGAAGGGCTCCGGAAACACCACCTGGTAGGCGCCCGCCCCATCCCGGGCTTCCCCCACCCGCCCCTCCAGCCCGTGTCCCCCCCCGCGGGGAACTGGGGGCGCCCCTCCCCGCCGGGCGAGCGCGGGGGGAGGGGCAAGGGTTACGCGCCCGGCGCGCTCTGCCCCTGGCCAGCTCGCGGGCTCCCCGCGCGGCGACGGTGGCGCGGAGACATTGCTTCCGGGCTCCCGACTACATAACAACCACGGCGCATGCGGAGAGGCGGTCCGTTACGCTCTTGCTTTAAGGTTTGTCAGAGCCTGACACCGCCGGCCAATCAGAGCGCAGCGCCTCAGTCTCGTCCGCTTCTGAGGCCGGGGCAAGCACCCAATGGGCGGTGAGAGTGGGCGGGACCTGTCATTCTCCGCGTGAGACCCCGGAGAAGGAGTTCGGTTCCTTGCAGCCGGATCCCGAACAGGGAAAGGGGCGGGGTTCTGGGAGCACGTGACGAGTGTTGGGTTTCTCGCCCCCTCCCGTCGTGTGATCTGGACCGGTCGCGGCAGCGTCCCCCAGGCTCTCAGCCTCCTGCTCCGCGCGCTGCCGGGGTGGCAGCTTCCAGGTGCCTCGTGGCGGGTTCGGGGCAGCAGCGACCCTGCCCCCCGCCGCGGGCCGGGGCTCGGCCGAGCAGGACGCTCCTAGCTCATTTTCAGGTATCCGGCGGGGTGCGGGCTGCTGCGGCTTCCTAGCGCCGGTAACGGGACCGGCCCAGCGCCGCTGCGAACCCGCGGGCGGCCCTGAGCAGGGATAGTAACTAGTGGGGGGGGGGGCCCTCTGCATGCAGCACAGATTAATACCCCCCCTCCCCACCCCCAGGCTGCTCGGGGTCCTAAGCAACAACTGCTTGCTTTGCGTTTGTGTAGCGGTGGCTGCGGCCGGGCCGCGCTCTGCCCTAGCGGGGGTTTCGGGGTGGAGGGGAAGTCTGGGGTGATGGTGGGGAGAGCGTGGGAAAGGGGGGTGATTGGGCGGGTAGCTGCGGAGGGCAGAGCCTTTGACCCCGGGTTGCTCTGTGTGGGGGCTGATCTCCCCCCCCCCCCCTCCGCCCCCCATGGCTCTGTGTGGGGGCTGGTCCTTGCCTGGTGCCTTGTCTATAGCTCCCTCCTGGCCTTGGCTGCTCTCCCCAGAGGTGGCTGCATTTCAGCGCTGCTGTGCTCCGGCTCCCGCGGGCCGGGACCTGGTTGTTACAGATGCTCCGGAGCGACTCCCGGGCGGGCGCCGCGGTGGAGCAGGTTGAACGGTCTATGTCTGGCGGGTCAGCGCTGGAGGCGCCTTTTCTCTACCTGGGGGTTTGGGTGGGTTGCACCTCTCCCCCCCCCCCCAAATTTCTGCGGGAGACATGTAAGAGGGGGTGTTTGCTTTGGATCTGAACTAGTTCTTGCTGTTTCTTGGGTGCTCCAGTAAAACTTAGGAAAAAGGGGAATGAAAAACAGTTTACAGAGCTTTGTGCTTAAGCTCATGGGTGAGCAAATATCTGTTAATGCACAGGGCTCTCTTTGAGACTGCCACAAAAGAAAAAAACAAGAACTTGGGTTCGTGTGATATAGTTGACTTAAACCCTGAACTCCATGACATTCAAATTGAAATTAAGGCTGATGCTCTGCCTAGGGCACTGCAGCTATCCTGTATTGTGTAGCCATTTTAGCGTATATGGTATGTCAAGCCATGCACTGTTCTGATATCTCCCCCATAAATAGAGAATTGTGCTACCTTGGATATAACAGGAGTGAGTTAAAGATGAAGTGACAGCCTTTACCCTTTCACTGCACTGTAAGACTGAATGCTCTTAGAGTTTAAAATACTTGTTTTAATTCCTTGCACTTTTTTGGAATGTGACTGTCTTATGAAATCTCTCATGTTTTTCTGGGGTGTCCTCCACTTCCCTCATTGAACTTTAAGTACTGCCCTTTCTGTTCTCTCCTGCCTCCCACTTTACCTTTCTCTCCATCAAGGACCTCAGTTCTTGAACCCTTCTTTCTTCAGAGAACTCCACAGGATTCTTCAGTACTTGTTAATGCATCTCCATAGATGGATGACATAAATAACTTCTTCACCCTTAAGGGATGAATGTTTTATGACTGCAGTACTCTTAATTTATAAAGGAATAGGCCAGCAATCAAACTGGGATTAGCTGGATGGCATTGCAGAACACTAGTAAGCCAGCTTCTGGCAGAAACCTGAGTAATTCTCCAGTGATTACCTGAAGGAAAGATCAGGAAATACTTAATGTGTCAGAACACACTACTTGAGGAATACATATAGCACCTTACAGACTAACCAATTTATTTGGGCATAAACTTTCGTGGGCTAAAACCCACTTCATCAGGCTCCATGCATCTGACGAAGAGGGTTTTAGCGCACAAAAGTTTATTCCCAAATAAATTTGTTAGTCTGTAAGGTGCCACAAGGACTCCTTGTTGTTTTTGCTGATACAGATTAACATGGCTACCACTCTGAAAGTTGTTACTCTAGGAATGTTTTCTGAAAGGAGTAGGTACTTGATTCAGTACCGAAGAGAGTAAAACTGGTAATTAGTCACAGAAAGGTACTTGACACTAACAACCATGTTATTTTGCTGTGATAGCTATATTATTCAGGTTTCAGAGTAATAGCCGTGTTAGTCTGTATTTGCAAAAAGAAAAGGAGTACTTGTGGCACCTTAGAGACTAACCAGTTTATTTGAGCTCAAATATTTATGCTCATAAATTGGTTAAGCTATATTATTATTATTTTCAAATTTGAGTAGTAAAGATAATGAAATATGTCATAATTTAGAGTATTGCTGTTGTATAAGATAAAGAAACCATTATATTTACTGTACAGACTCTGAACTGTATTAGCCAGTATAGAAGCATATAACTTTTTCACCAAAGAGCCATATAAGAGTGTAGGGTTACAAAAGTCCTGGGAGGTTGTTCCCTTGTTCCTGGTATGCAAGTGTCTTAGAGTCATAGAAGATTAGGGTTGGAAGAGACCTCAGGAGGTCATCTAGTCCAACCCCCTGCTCAAAGCAGGACCAACCCCAACAAAATCATCCCAGCAGGGCTTTGTCAAGCTAGGCCTTAAAAACCTCTAAGGATGGAGATTCCACCATCATAGGATTCTTACTCTAATCCTATGAGCACAGATGCTTTTTAAATGAAATAAGTGCTGTTTAGGAAAGACCGAAATAAAGGTAAAGGTGGTGGAGTAGCACTGTATATCAATGATGAGATAGAATGTAAAGAAATAAGAAGCGATGAAATGGATATGACTGAGTCTGTCTGGGCAAAAATTAAATTGGGGAAGAAAACTATTAGAGCCTCCCCTGGGATAGTGCTTGGGGTGTGCTATAGACCGCCGGGATCTAATTTGGATATGGATAGAGCCCTTTTTAATGTTTTTAATAAAGTAAATACTAATGGAAACTGTGTGATCATGGGAGACTTTAACTTCCCAGATATAGACTGGAGGACGAGTGCTAGTAATAATAATAGGGCTCAGATTTTCCTAGATGCGATAGCTGATGGATTCCTTCAGCAAGTAGTTGCTGAACCGACTAGAGGGGATGCTATTTTAGATTTGGTCTTGGTGAGTAATGAGGACCTCATAGAGGAAATGGTTGTAGGGGATAATCTTGGCTCAAGTGATCATGAGCTAATTCAGTTCAAACTGAATGGAAGGATTAACAAAAATAAATCTGCAACTAAGGTTTTTGATTTCAAAAGGGCTGACTTTCAAAAATTAAGGAAATTAGTTAGGGAAGTGGATTGGACTGAAGAATTTATGGGTTTAAAGGTAGAGGAGGCCTGGGATTATTTTAAATTAAAGCTGCAGAAGCTATCGGAAGCCTGCATCCCAAGAAAGGGGAAAAAATTCATAGGCAGGAGTTGTAGACCAAGCTGGATGAGCAAGCATCTTAGAGAGGTAATTAAGAAAAAGCAGAAAGCATATAGGGAGTGGAAGAAGGGAGGGATCAGTAAGGCAAGCTACCTTATTGAGGTCAGAATATGTAGGGATAAAGTGAGACAGGCTAAAAGTCAAGTAGAGTTGGACCTTGCAAAGGGAATTAAAACCAATAGTAAAAGGTTCTATAGTCATATAAATAGGAAGAAAACAAAGAAAGAAGAAGTGGGACCGCTAAAAACTGAGGATGGAGTGGAGGTCAAGGATAATCTAGGCATGGCCCAATATCTAAACAAATACTTTGCCTCAGTCTTTAATAAGACTAAAGAGGATCTTAGGGATAATGGTAGCATGATAAATGGGAATGAGGATATGGAGGTAGACATCACCATATCTGAGGTAGAAGCGAAACTCAAACAGCTTAATGGGACTAAATCGGGGGGCCCAGATAATCTTCATCCAAGAATATTAAAAGAATTGGCACAAGAAATTGCAAGCCCATTAGCAAGAATTTTTAATGAATCTGTAAACTCAGGGGTTGTACCGTATGATTGGAGGATTGCTAACATAGTTCCTATTTTTAAGAAAGGGAAAAAAAGTGATCCAAGTAATTATAGGCCTGTTAGTTTGACATCTGTAGTATGCAAGGTCTTGGAAAAAATTTTGAAGGAGAAGGTAGTTAAGGACATTGAAGTCAATGGTAATTGGGACAAAATACAACATGGTTTTACAAAAGGTAGATCGTGCCAAACCAACCTGATCTCCTTCTTTGAGAAAGTAACAGATTTTTTAGATAAAGGAAACGCAGTGGATCTAATTTACTTAGATTTTAGTAAGGCGTTTGATACGGTGCCACATGGGGAATTATTAGTTAAATTGGATAAGATGGGCATCAATAGGAATATTGAAAGGTGGATAGGGAATTGGTTAAAGGGGAGACTACAACGGGTCCTACTGAAAGGTGAACTGTCAAGTTGGAGGGAGGTTACCAGTGGAGTTCCTCAGGGATCGGTTTTGGGACCAATCTTATTTAATCTTTTTATTACTGACCTGGGCACAAAAAGTGGGAGTGTGCTAATAAAGTTTGCAGATGATACAAAGCTGGGAGGTATTGCTAATTTAGAGAAGGACAGGGATACCCTACAGGAGGATCTGGATGACCTTGTAAACTGGAGTAATAGGAATAGGATGAAATTTAATAGTGAGAAGTGTAAGGTCATGCATTTAGGGATTAATAACAAGAATTTTAGTTATAAGCTAGGGACGCATCAACTAGAAGTAACGGAGGAGGAAAAGGACCTTGGAGTATTGGTTGATCATAGGATGACTATGAGCTGCCAATGTGATATGGCTGTGAAAAAAGCTAATGTCATCTTGGGATGCATCAGGAGAGGTATTTCCAGTAGGGATAAGGAGGTTTTAGTACCGTTATATAAGGCACTGGTGAGACCTCACCTGGAGTACTGTGTGCAGTTCTGGTCTCCCATGTTTAAGAAGGATGAATTCAAACTGGAACAGGTACAGAGAAGGGCTACTAGGATGATCCGAGGAATGGAAAACTTGTCTTATGAAAGGAGACTCAGGGAGCTTGGCTTGTTTAGCCTAACTAAAAGAAGGCTGAGGGGAGATATGATTGCTCTCTATAAATATATCAGAGGGATAAATACCAGAGAGGGAGAGGAATTATTTAAACTCAGTACCAATGTGGACACAAGAACAAATGGATATAAACTGGCCACTAGGAAATTTAGATTAGAAATTAGACGAAGGTTTCTAACCATCAGAGGAGTGAAGTTTTGGAATAGCCTTCCGAGGGAAGTAGTGGGGGCAAAAGATCTATCTTGCTTTAAGATTAAACTCGATAAGTTTATGGAGGAGATGGTATGATGGGATAACATGGTTTTGGTAATTAAATATTCATGGTAAATAGGCCCAATGGCCTGTGATGGGTTTTAGATGGGGTAAGGTCCAAGTTACCTGGGAAAGAATTTTCTGTAGTATCTGGCTGATGAATCTTGCCCATATGCTCAGGGTTTAGCTGATCGCCATATTTGGGGTCGGGAAGGAATTTTCCTCCAGGGCAGATTGGAAGAGGCCCTGGAGGTTTTTCGCCTTCCTCTGTAGCATGGGGCACGGGTCACTTGCTGGAGGATTCTCTGCTCCTTGAGGTCTTTAAACTACAATTTGAGGACTTCAATAGCACAGATATAGGTGTGAGGTTTTTTTTTGTAAGAGTGGTGGGTGAAATTCTGTGGCCTGCGTTGTGCAGGAGGTCAGACTAGATGATCATAATGGTCCCTTCTGACCTAAATATCTATGAATCTATGAATCTATAAGTGTTTGCTTTCTATAGTGCTGGTACTTAGATTGATAACATGCTTGAATTTTTCATTTATGCTGGAAGTTTCCTTCCAACACTTTTTCTTCCCCTACCAACTATCACAGTGTCTGCTAGCTAAATATTTTTGTTCAGCTCATCCTTCTTTCCTGCTCCATGGAAATAGAGATCTAATTTCTTGAGAAATTTGGACTTTGGACATTTCTGTAATAAGTCTGTCTCTTCAAGTGACATCTGTGATGCAGTGGTTGTTGACCACCGCCTTCCATCTCTTGCAGTCATGACAGAGTTGTAAAACTTCCACTCAGGTGGGTAATTAAGGTTTTCAGATCCTTTCTAATGTAAACCCTTAGTCTAAGGAACAGGATTTTTTTCCCTCATATAAAGGTTTTTGGGATCCTACTTTTAAAGAATCTTAGTATAGGAGTGAATGCAGAGATGACATTTGTATCATTATAGCTTTCATTGCACATGAAAGGATCCTAACAAATTAAATATAAAAAGAGTCTTGTCTCTCCCTCATATTTACATAGCAGAGGTTAGGAGAAGTCATGGAGCAACGCAAAAGTTTTTGAAGGAACGTAACATAAGAGAGGGGTTATTGCACCCTTCTAAATTTCAGGTAATTGTAAATAAACACCTGTACATTTTGAGAACCAAATCCATCATTGATCTTCTTGGGAAAACAATCCATAGAAGGGACAAACAATAAGTTTAAAATTACTTCCTCTGTGTTTAGCCAAATTGAAATCAATACGGTCTTAGGAGCTGTTTAGGATAATTGAGCTGCTTCAGAAGTAATGATGATTCAGCTAAACAAAAATCAGCATATTGTAGCCATAATACTATATAAAAATGTTTGGCATTCAACATAGTACTTAAGTACTTTATATAGTTAAAGCTGTTAAAACAGTTATATCTGTTTATAGATAATAACCTAGGATCTAATGCTGACCCCATTTTATTTATCTATCTATCTATCTATCTTGCAGTTACTCAAGGCAAATAGTTAGGAATGTTTAATCAGTGTAAAATTAACAAACTTCATCTCCACACTGGTCAGTGGAGGATATTTAAAAATAAAGCGGAAATGTGCAGGGGTTTAAACATATGATTGTATTCTAGTAACTGCCTTTATGGTAAGGCTTATGTTTGGAACACAAAAGAGCCTTAGACCAAACAAGTACACTTGGAAAGAGTATAAATTAGTGGTATAGGAGAAATTGCACACTTTAAAAATATCTGATTCAAATGTCTAATGGCAATCTTTGTGTTCTTATTGCTCTTTCTTTATGTTTAAGTTGCTATTATAAAATGGCAAAAGTAAGAAATGCCATACGTGTGAGACCGACCCTCTTTAAGCTTGAATTTTCACATTTTTGTTGGTGTATCCCTACTTAATTCTTTTTAAAAATTGGTTAAGTTTCAGTTACTGCACTTGCTCTTGAGTCCCACTGCCAACTCTTACGGTTTTACAACCAGATTTTCATGTTTTTGTTTTGTTCTGGGTTTTTAAGATGTTTCTCTCCCCTGTTAATTTATGAAAGACCTATACAACTAGAGGAAACTGACTAAAATTCCGACCCTCCCAATTTTTCTCTGCAGATGCAGAGCTTTGAATATAGGAACAACAGTTGCAGGATTGGGGTGCAACTGAGGGAAACAGTGGAAGTGGATATACCAACAATACACTAACAAATGCTCAAAGCATATAAGTTTTAAGACTAGAAATGTTTTTCTCTAAACTTGTTCAGTTTGTCCTCTTGGGTGTGTTTCTTGTAATGATAGTAGGTACACCATTTTCATGCAGAAGTGTGTTTAAATTGATTGTGTCCTTTTAAGTATAGTTTAATTAATCTCTATTATAAAATAATGTTAGGAATAGTTTTAAAAAATCAGTTGAAAGCATTTTGTAAATATTTCTGGCATTGACTTTGTAAGGGGATGGAGAGGGAATCCTAAATGCCCAAATGATCCTTCTCCACATCCGTGACAATCAGCTTGCAAAATGTTGTTGTGAAAAGTAAACTAACGAGAAGAATTCATGAGCAGTTCAGTCTTTTCAGATTTGTTCAATCTGTACAAATCTGGATATCTGGGGGTTTTTTTCCTCCCCAGATGTTAATAAAGATACTGGATTTAGCTTCTCTGATGTTTTTAAAATTTTTTATTTTCAGGACAATGTGTAAACGCTTCAGCTTTATTCCCCGCCAGTCTCCTCCTTTTGTTTGGTGAACACTTTTGTTCATTTGTTTGTGTTTCAGTGGAGCTGAAATTACCATGGCTTTTTTGTTTTTGTCCTTGTTTGAGCACTAGTACATTGGATCATTTCAAAGATGTCATCACAGCCCTGGGAATGGAGTGAATGGACTTATGCTCCTTCTGCTGGCTAGTTCTGCCATAGTGGAACACAAAGCATTGCAGGTCCTGAAAACTCTTACTTTAAATTGTTTGTTTGTCAGTGGATCAGATGACAAGAATGAAAATGGATATTTGGAATCTGGAGGACTTTATCATTGCTTGCCATCAGTTTGATCTTTTGAGAGGGCCTAGAATGAAAATATTAACTTGTTCATATGCTATTTTTCCAGGAATATTTTGGTACAGTAATTTTTAAATGTGCACTTCAGGTGCGATGCTGAATCTGATACATGGATGAAGTTCAGAATCTTCCTAGATCCTCCTTAAAACTGACCTCTGCCATGATGCCTTCAAATCCTGTAATGTCTGTTTTCACCTGTTGTGTCTTCTCTTATACTTAGAATATAAGCTCCTCAAGGCAAGGACTGTCTTTGTTATGTTTGTATAGTGTTTAGCACAGTGGGCTGAGGCCTCTAGGGGTTGCCACAATACAAATAAATAATCAAACGTTACATTTCTGATGAAAGTGGACCTGGAAAAGATCACCAAATAAGGTAGTTTCCAGAGTAGCAGCCGTGTTAGTCTGTATTCGCAAAAAGAAAAGGAGTACTTGTCGCACCTTAGAGACTAACAAATTTATTTGAGCATAAGCTTTTGTGAGCTACAGCTCACTTCATCAGACGCATTCAGTGGAAAATACAGTGGGGAGATTTATATACATAGAGAACATGAAACAATGGGTGTTACCATACACACTGTAACCAGAGTGATCACTTAAGATGAGCTATTACCAGCAGGAGAGAGGGGGCGCAGGGGGGAACCTTTTGTAGTGATAATCAAGGTGGGCCATTTCTAGCAGTTGACAAGAACGTTTGAGGAGCAGTGGGGGGGGGGGGAGGGATGAACATGGGGAAATAGTTTTACTTTGTGTAATGACCCATCCACTCCCAGTCTCTATTCAAGCCTAAGTTAATTGTATCCAGTTTGCAAATTAATTCCAATTCAGCAGTCTCTCGTTGGAGTCTGTTTTTGAAGTTTTTTTGTTGAAGAATTGCCACGTTTAGGTCTGTAATCGAGTGACCAGAGAGACTGAAGTGTTCTCCAAGTGGTTTTTGAATGTTATAATTCTTGACGTCTGATTTGTGTCCATTTATTCTTTTACGTAGAGACTGTCCAGTTTGGCCAATGTACATGGCAGAGGGGCATTGCTAGCCCATGATGGCATAGATCACATTGGTGGATGTGCAGGTGAACGAGCCTCTGATAGTGTGGCTGATGGGATTAGGCCCTATGATGGTGTCCCCTGAATAGATATGTGGACACAGTTGGCAACGGGCTTTGTTGCAAGGATAGGTTCCTGGGTTAGTGGTTCTGTTGTGTGGTTGCTGGTGAGTATTTGCTTCAGGTTGGGAGGCCAGTCCTTGCTTACAGACAGCCCGTCTTCCAAGATCTGTGAGAGTGATGGGTCGTCCTTCAGGATAGGTTGTAGATCCTTGATGATGCGTTGGAGAGGTTTTAGTTGGGGGCTGAAGGTGATGGCTAGTGGAGTTCTGTTATTTTCTTTGTTGGGCCTGTCGTGTAATAGGTGACTTCTGGGTACTCTTCTGGCTCTGTCAATCTGTTTCTTCACTTCAGCAGGTGGGTATTGTAGTTGTAAGAATGCTTGATAGAGCTCTTGTAGGTGTTCGTCTCTGTCTGAGGGATTGGAGCAAATGCGATTGTATCATAGAGCTTGGCTGTAGACAATGGATCGTGTGGTGTGGTCTGGATGAAAGCTGGAGGCATGTAGGTAGGAATAGCGGTCAGCAGGTTTCTGGTATAGGGTGATGTTTATGTGACCATCTCTTATTAGCACCGTAGTGTCCAGGAAGTGGATCTCTTGTGTGGACTGGTCCAGGCTGAGGTTGAATGTGGGATGGAAATTGTTGAAATCATGGTGGAATTCCTCAAGGGCTTCTTTTCCATGGATCCAGATGATGAAGTTGTCATCAATGTAGCGCAAGTAGAGTAGGGGCATTAGGGGACGAGAGCTGAGGAAGCGTTGTTCTAAGTCAGCCATAAAAATGTTGGCATACTGTGGGGCCATGTAGGTACCCATAGCAGTGCTGCTGATTTGAAGGTATACATTGTCCCCAAATGTGAAATAGTTATGGGTGAGGCCAAAGTCACGAAGTTCAGCCACCAGGTTTGCCGTGACATTATCGGGGATACTGTTCCTGACGGCTTGTAGTCCATCTTTGTGTGGAATGTTGGTGTAGAGGGCTTCTACATCCATAGTGGCTAGGATGGTGTTTTCTGGTACTCTGGTTACAGTGTGTATGGTAACACTCATTGTTTCATGTTCTCTATGTATATAAATCTCCCCACTGTATTTTCCACTGAATGCATCCGATGAAGAGATCTGTAGCTCACGAAAGCTTATGCTCAAATAAATGTTAGTCTCTACGGTGCCACAAGTACTCCTTTTCTTTTTGTAAATAAGGTAGTGTTATCCTGTTCCACAATTTGTCGTAGTATGGATGGATTCTGAAGGATGCGCATTCATCCCTATGCTTTCATAGCTGTGTAGTTTCCTCTGGGCTGTTCCTGCAAAAATAAAAATAATAAATGATTTACGCAAAGAGCCTTGCACAGGAATCTGAGGTTGTATTTAGAATATGGTGAGGGATGGGACAAAAATAATATATTGCAAATTGTCTACATAGAACATAAGAGCAGCCATACTGAGTCAGACTAAAGGGCCATCAAGCCCAGTATCCTGTTCTCTGACAGTGGCCAATGGCAGGTGCCTCAAGGGGAGTTAACAGACAGGTAATCATCAAGTGATCAATGCCCTGTCACCCAATCCCAGATTCTGGCAAACAGAGGCTAGGGACACCAAATAGTTCCTGGAAGGTTTGCTTCACCCACTGTCAGAGGATTCAGAAACTAAGTGGGACATTACTTTGATAACAGGCGTAACTATAAGCTGACATCTTTCCAAAACAAGTTTTTATTCCCCTGTATGGAAGTTTTATACTGTCTTTAGAGAGGAAAAGGATGGACCTGTGACCAGGTTGGGAATTAATTTTCCTTCAACAACAGAGGAACTTGTAGTGTACAACTAATAGAAACTAACAGAAACAGTTAGGCGCTCTTAAAGCTATCAAAGCAGTAGGTCAGATATTGTGAAATAATGAGCTTTAAAGGAAGTATGATTAATTTAGGCTTAATCAAAAACAAAAAGAGCCCTGACATTAATGTAAAAAAATGCCAATTCATAACAAAATACTGTAGCAAACTGCACCATCTACTGGCAATAGCTAACCACTGCAGTGACGTGGGTGTGGGAAACCCACCATAATAAAGGGTACTGTACTCTCATATCACCTAGCAGGCAGGAAGCCGTTAACTAGGACATCTGTAAATTTTTAATTGGTCACTATATTTCAGAGAGATTTGAGGGTTGTGAATTGGTAAACACAATTTCATTATAGCAAATGGTCAAGAAAGAAACTAGAAAATTATAGGCAAAGGACTCATTTGTGATGGGAGGGAAAAAAATTCTTGAAACTAATTTAAGAAGAATAATGGTAAGCCTTGGACAATCACACTTTTAGAGAGAGGGAATTCATATTTGAATAACCTGCTGGAGTTCTTGTTAAATACTACCACTATGGATGAGAAATGCAGGGACTATAATGGAGCTAGATTTTTTTTTTTTTTTTTTTTTTGGAAAAGCATTTGACAAGATCCCATGTCAGAGATCCGTGGATAAAATCAGATTATATGATGTGGAATAGAAAACTAAACTGAAGATCAAGAGAAGAAAACCAGTTTTTTGTTTGTTACCCACAAAAGCTTATGCCCAAATAAATTTGTTAGTCTTTAAGGTGTCACCGGACTCCTTGTTGAGTAATGTATGGTATCTTTCTTGCTTGAGATGCTCAAGTGGGGTACATAAGGAGTCCATTTTAGAACGCTGTTCCAACATATAGTAAAATAGGCAATTATGGTTAATAGCACATCTTAATGGCCAGTGAATTTTTAGTCCTCCTGAGAGTGCATGTTAGTCACACTGGTGTCTTCAGTTACTTGCTACAGAAGCCAGAAAAGAAATATCCATGTTAATAGATTTCACTCTAAAATAAATGTTTTAAAATGAGACTTCCAAATTTGCAGTTAATGTTAGGAGTGCTACAGTTAATAAAAAAAACCAATGTAGCTGTTCTTTAAAATATTTTGATCATATAGGTGGTAGCACCATTAGATGGTAAATAAATTGGTCACTTGTAAAAATATTAAGTATCGGAGCAAGGGGCTAGACAAAGGCTTAGTCTGTACTTAAAAATTAGAAGAAAAATATCACACCATGAGCACCATAGTTAGCTCAACCTAACCCCCAGTGTAGATGCAGCTAGGTCAACAGAAGAATTCTTCTGTTCAACTAGCTGCTGCCTCTTGGAAAGGTGGATTAATTATATCAATGGGAAAACCCCTTCCCTCATAGCTGCAGCTGTGCTGCTGAAGTGCTTGTAGTTTAGAGGTAGCCTTAAAATATAAAGGCTGCTAAGAGGTGTACTGACAAAACAGTGGACAATCAATCCTGGACATGCAAGGTGAATCTGAAGTTTCAGTGAGCCCAGATACCTTTCTTAGCTATTGCTGTGTAAAAAGTTGATCTCAAGGGATTCCTTCTACTCTTGAAAATAACAGGCAGACTTAGCTTTAATTTCATTCCATGACAAATCTGTTTGTAACCTCTTTTCCATAGCACTTTGCATCTTTGAGTAGATTCGAGGTCTTGTATTGCTCAAGCTTGTCTGTATTCTTATAGTGTTTGCCTCCAGTCTTTTTACTTGTGTGTGCCAAATAGAGTGTGCACAAGAGCCTATCTCTTGAATCATGTGGGTAGTTTGTCTGCAAATATGCCAAGTAAACTCAGAGGTCAGCCATGAATTCCTAGGAATTGTAAGGGTATGCATTGCAGTAAAAGACCTGTGGCAGCAAGCCTCTGAGTCTGGATCAGCTCTCATGCTACTGTGCTTAAAATAGTAGTGTAGACATTCGGGCTTGGGCTGGAGCCTGAGCTCCAATACCCTCATTTCCTCTCCTTTCTCCCACCCCTCTCCTTCCCCACTGGGTTTTGGAGCCCATCCCCAGCCCAAACATTTACACTGCTGTTTTTAGCCGGGTAGTGTGAGCTTGAGTCAGTTGACCGGGGTTTAGAGACTTGCTGCCTTGAGTTTTTGTTTTTTGCAGTTTAGACGTACTTTTATAGACCACCATTTCATAGAAAGCAACATGTTCTGGGTTGAAATTATGTTTGTTGCTGTGATCTTTATAACTCAAATACATTTAAAGGTAGTAATTCATCTACTGAAGAAAGTTTTTAACAAAAAAAAAGAAAAAAGAAAAGCTTTCCTAATGGCTTGTCAACGGAATGTACATGATTGCCAAATCTATGCATGTAGGAGGAAATCCTAATAGATTAAGGCCAGAAGAATCTTTTATGATGATCTAGTCTGACCTCCTGAATAACACCAGTGAACGCAAAAAGAAAAGGAGTACTTGTGGCACCTTAGAGACTAACCAATTTATTTGAGCATAAGCTTTCGTGAGCTACAGCATTCCTGACTCAAAATCCACTGAGCAAGCGAGTTGATCATGTTCCTTTCCCAAAGCTTGTTGCTGAATTAAAATTTGTCTATCTGTCCTAAAGCACTTATAGTGTGTAAGAGTGGTTTTCAAACTTTTTCTGGTGACCAGTTGAAGAAAAGTGTTGATGCCCACAACCCAACAGAGCTGGGGATGAGGGGTTTAGGGTGTGTGTGGGGGGCTCTGGGCTTGGGTTGGGGTGCGGGAGGGGGTCAGGGCTTTCAGTTGGGGGTGCAGGCTCTGGGTCGGGGATGAGGGGGGTTCGGGGTGCAGGAAGGGGCAGGGGATCAGGGCATGGGGTTGGGGCGTGGGCTTAACTTGGGTGGCTCCCGGTCAGCGGCGCAGTTGGGGTGCTAAGGCAGGCTTCCTGCCTGTCCTGGCACCACGGACCGCACTGCACTGCGCTCCGGAAGCGGCCAGCAGCAGGTCTGGCTCCTAGGTGGAGGCGCACAAGCGGCTCCGCGTGGCTCTAGGTCACAGACACTTCGCCCCCTGCCTGCCCCAGCATCCAGTGGGAGTGTAGAGCTGGTGCTTGGGGCTGGGCAGCGTGCAGAGCCCCATGGGCACCACGCTCCCCCTACCTAGGAGCTGGACCTGCTCCTGGCCGCTTCCGGGGTTCAGTGCGGTGTCAAAACAGGTAGGGACTAGCCTGCCTTAGCTGGGCAGCACCGCCGACAGGACTTTTAATGGCCTGGTTGGCGGTGCTGACCAGAGCCGCCACGACCGAGTGTCTTACAGTACTGGGTTGTGACCCGCAGTTTGAAAACCACTGGTGTAAAAGTCTTATATATAATTGTTTGGTTGCCATTTTGTATCTAGCAGGAGCTGCTTCTTTAGTTGGGAGCAAATACAAATAGCATATCCTCTACAGCTGGAGAGGTCTAAGAGATACGTTATCCGCTGACTAGACCTTTCCCCTCTTCACATAGAGTAAACAGGATGTTGGACTGCAATGGTAGAGGAATTCAGTATAAATCAAAGGTGATGGTTTATAAGAGAGAGCGTGATTCTAAGTATGGTGCTGTGTGTGCAGTCTAGGTTAAAGATTTGTCGAAGTTGGTAAACGATTCTGAGGTTTTTTAGATCTTGGCAACTAACTAGCTTCCAATAGATAATTGTTACTGATTAAGAGAGTTTAAATGCAAGCTCATTGTTTAGCTGTATAAATTACAGTAATGTGTAGGTCTTTCTGGTGTTTAGTTTTGAAAGAACTTTGTAAACAAGCTTTTGTGGAATGAGTAATAACTATATAGAGACTATATACACTTGAAATCTAGGCCACAGTTTTCAGATATAGTAGCCTAAAGTTAGGCTCCTAAATCCATATGTGGGCACCTATGTTGTTTTTTCAAGAGTGCTGGGTATCTAGCAGCCTCCTCTTGGGTGCTCAGTGCTCTTGAAAATGAGGTAGATGCCTTCCTATGAATTTAGGAGTCTTACTTTAGGCTACTATTTTTGAAAAATCTTTGTTGTAGTCAACTTTTAAAAAATGTATTAAAAGTAGTTTCAGGTACTAAATTCGCTGCTGAGAGGTTTACCAACTTCTGCCTTTTTTTAAAAAAGATAGGAAAACAGCTAAATGTATATATTCCTGTTATTGCGTGAAGATCCAGGAACACAAAAGGACGAACTAAGTATACTGAAAGTACGGTCAAATGCACAAAGTAAACAAATAAAATAAACATACAACTTTTTTGCTCTTATAATTTTAGGTGGTGGTTGCATTATTAGTCACTTTTTTTAACCTGATGTTGGAGGTGTCCCTTTAAAACATGTACATGAATACTTATGATTTTATAGCCTTTAAATATCTTGTCAAAGATTTAGAGATAAGGTTGTCATGGTTTCATAGCTTTTTTTACATTAAAAAACAATAACAAACTATTTACAGTAACTGAGTGTTGAAACTTGTCCTATGCATTGCTCCGCAGCTTAGGGTCACAGTTTACCTAGGATGGCTGCTTATTTAGGACTTCCCTCCATTAAAGAATTCCACCGAAACATTTCCATTGGTTTAGCTGCATTGATGACAGCCCTCCCTGTAGGTAAGGTAAGGATGCCAGAAGTTACCATCAGTGCCAAATTAGCTCCTGCAGCTGAACTGAGAGTATCCTCAATGGAGAACTTGTTGGTAAAATTCTGTATCATAAATGTGGCCTTTGATTCACTGTCTCTCAAGGTAAGTAGACAAAGGGGAAGCAAAGTCTCTCAGATTTGAAGGGACAAGCCCAAGGTCACACAGTGCTTCAGTGGCAGAGTGGGTCTTGTTAGGTTTTTAAAAGTTTTATAAACTATCTGGTCAGGGTGGTAGATGACACTTGCATTCCTAACTACTGAACTATTTACATGCATCTGCTTTTCATTCTTTCTTCCATTTTGAGCCTACAAAAGGTCCTCTGGACAAAGCAGGCTCTTCGGTGTGGGCCTTCTCTTACATTTAAATTAATGTAATTTTCCTTTCCAAATCTCGAGGATTTTTTGAGGTTTTGCAGTAAACTAACTCTGGTAAGAAGAGTTTGCCTAAGATGACTGTAAACACAGAATGAAGCACAATAGTATTGTCGACTCTGAGCATTCAGCTATTGTGTCTCGCCCCAACCAATCATGACATTAAAAAAAGGGTTCTTTGTTTTTCAAGCATTTAGTCTTGGGTCTCATTTTCAGTCTTTCCTGCACAACCATGCAGGCTAGCAACTTTCATCTTAAAAAGCTGAGATTCTCATGTAATAGCTTGACTCAAGAATGTGGGGCTTCAAGAAAAACACCTAAAATTGTGAGATTTTGCAACATCCAGAATAAATTTTTCAGATTTGTATTTTGGTACTTGACCACGTGCTAAAGTCATAAACAGCCAGTCCAGATAATTTACATGACTTGGCTTATAGCGTTAATCTCATGTGAAAGTAATTTTTAGGTTTTATATAGCACTTCATTGTGTAGTGTTCTGAACATTTAACTCTTCATTCTCTACGTGGCAGAGGCAAGTGTATTCCCCATTTTACAACCACATATGTCTTTAATTCTGAGTACCATCAACTTCTGTCACTCTGGCTTCTGATTAGGAATAGTCTTCCTGAGTCGGAGTAGTTAGTAGTTGATGTGTTTAATCTGCACAGGCAGACCCACTGACTCCATTGAGGCTCCATACAGATACAGGGGTCCGCTCACTCAGAGTGACTTCCTGCATCAGAACTCTAGTTGATAACTGAGAGCTGCACAGTTGTGAAACTTTTGTGATGGACTATAATCAATAATACTGCATTTAACAGAATGTAGCTACGCAATCTGATTTTTTTTTTTTTTGAGGAACATAATCTCTTGTTTTATTGTAGGCTGAGCTTGTAGTGCCAGCTGTAGTTAAGGTCGCCTAATACTTGCCATTATAAGAACTTGTTTTCAGCTGCTTGTAACTCTTGCAAACTTTAACTGTTCATTCAATTTTTGAAAAATTTCAGCTAGAGCAGTTAATTCATTTCCAAGTGTGAGTTGAGCAAACAATGTGTCTCTCCGTAATATTGGAAAAAATGCTTAAATCCATTTAATTGAGAAGCTCTAGCACTTCTTTGTGTTGGAGTAGACACATAAAATTTGGCAGTGAGATTGTGTGGTGTCAGGGGAGGTGCCTTTTCTTCAAGTGTCCTGAACATATTTACACTCTTGAGTTGCACTGACAGCTTGGACAGTGCAGTGTTCTGGTTGTAGTATGGGTTAGAATGTTCACAAACCCCTCCTGCACCCTTAATGTTCTAACACATTCTGAGGGTGTGGCTATAAAAGGGAGCCTGGCTCTGGTTGCTGCCTCACTTCCTTCCAACTGCAACGGTGAATGTACACAGACCTCTCCAGATTGCAGGGATCCATCGATATAAAATAATCTTTCCATTCTTAGATTAGTTAGTAGTTAATAGTTTTAGAGTAAGCTCGTTTTAGAAATAGGTTTAGATTAAGTTTCAGTGTAAAGTAAGTTACTTATACAATATCATGGTAGATTTGAAGATCAAGAAACATTGTTTTAAAGGGTGTTTGTCATGCCCGGCTGTCTTCGCCACATCTGATGTGCATGTTCAGTGCTGAAATGCCTAGGAGAAAGGCATTCTTGTTCGTATTGTACTATTTGGGGCCCTCCTCAGCCCCACAGAGCTAGACAAGACTTCAGGCTCTTCTGTTACAAGAAACTTTTGTCGGTCAAGCCTCTGGGATCAGATACTTCTAAACAGATATCTGATACCTCACTTTAGGAAGGAATCTGGGGTAACTTAAGACTTTTGATATAAATCAGTGTGTAAATTTACCAGTATTCTTCCCCAACCATGGGCATGTAAGGGCAAATCTAAATTACATTATTTAGACACAGAGAATGCATTCTGATCTGAACAGAACTAAAGACTTTAGGTCCTCTGCTACATTGTTTATATCATATGTTGGTCAAGGGTCAAGCTGTCTCTGCCCATTCCCTGTCAGTGGGTCAGACAGTATATAGAGGACCTTTATAAAAGTTCTTCACTCTCTCCTCCTGCAGTTCTTAAATTTCATTCTACCAGTGAAGTTGCTACATCTGTAGCATATGGTAGACATGTTCCCATTATTGAAATATGTAAATATGGAGTTCAGCTCACACTTTCACTAAACAGTGTGCCTTTTTAGATTTGGCAGCCAGATCTGATGCACAGTTTGCCAAAGTGGTACTTCAGTTGTTTTGTTTAATTAGGACTCAGTGTTCCTACATCCACCTTTTATGTACTCTTTGCCAAACTGTCCCAAGAGTAGGAATATTCAGAGGATTCTTGAAGGAAATGGAGGTTACTTGTAACTGTAGTTCTTCGAGATGGACTCTACATACTTCCATTCCCTGCCCACCTTCCCCTCTTCTGTGGAGTCCCAATTAAGGTTATCACTGGATTCTGTAATAGGGATGGAAGAAACTGAGGCCACTTGTGTCACCAAGCCCTTTTGATAGCCATGCCCTCAGAATGGGCTAGAATATCTAGGGAAGTGGGGAGAAGGGCATGTGAGCACTCTAATCGACCCTGATAGCAGAAGTTCCACTAGCCAAGCTGCACCAGTTGGCGCATCCCAAGAGTGTGAACTTGCTGATTGACTCTGCATAAAGTATGGTTACAAGTAACTAACCTTCATTTACTCTGTGTGGAAAATAGTCAAAACTTGGCCAAGTTACACATTTTTGAAAAAACTCAGACTTGTAAGTTTGGAAGCTATGTCTTCTGAAGATTCTTTATGCACTAAGCATGCTCCAGCTAAGGGCTGCAGGGACTGAGCAGGACTTTTCTTGCAATTGCTCCTCTTGGTGTCCTGAAATGCTATGGTATCAGGAACTGGGAGTAGGGGGATTCTCTTCCTGGGCACCCGAAGTAGAAGCAGTGAGAGCAGGGAAGCATGGATGGGGGGGTGGGGTGGGGTGGAAAGCCTGTCTTGAATTCAGAGGGATGAGAAATGGGAGGAGTGAGGGAGGAGAAAATGGGATTGTGGGGTGGGAGGTTGCAGGAGCCAGAAAGTGGGGGAGGAAGAAAGGGAGCAGCTGGAAGGGGTTGGATAGGAGCTGAGGAGGACAGGATATAGGTTGCACTTCTTAACTGAGTGTTTGACTCTGCAATTTTAACTCTTTTAACATAGTCTTTTAGGTATAATAGATATTATGTTAACAGTATTATTTCTATGTGACGGTACCCAGGGTCATGAGGCACCTCACCACCATCTGCCTATAGCGTGAGGAAGTGTTGTCTGTACCTTCTGTGGGTCAGCTCCTTGAAATCACCAGCCTCTGGCAATCCAGACCTCTGCAGGCCTTGCTGTGCCTGTACCACGTAGTTATAGGCATACATCAATTCCTGAGTCTTCTGAGCATTCCCTGTAGTGCCCAGCTCCTTATCCACTGAGCACTCAGAATTACTAGGCCTACTGTTCCCAAAGGAACAGTAAACACCAACTTATACCTTAGAACACAGCTTTGTTAAACACTTAATTTTTTTCACTATAAATGCATCTGTTTACTGTTAAAGAACTGACATTGAAGTGAATAAGAATATTGGAAACAAATGGTTACATATAAAACAATCGTAAAACACTTTCTAGAGACTAAACATAACTAACAGGTGAACATCTTGTTTAAAGAAGCTAGTCTCACCCAAGGTTCTTTCCAGCATTTTCAACCAAGTGTGGTTGAGATCCCTCTTGCATGAAGCAAACTCATTATCCATTTGCTTCCATAGTGAAGGATGCTAGGGTGTCTTCTTTGTCCCCCAGATTACTAGAGCAGACCTTGGGTGTCCAGACAGTGGTGTAACCAGGTGGAGAAAACAGGGGGAGCGGTGATGATAAAGGCACCACCCGCTTGTACTCACCCGGCGATGCTCCAGCTGTTTGGCGGCAGGTCGGGCGGCGCTCCGGGTCTTCAGTGGCACTGAAGGACCCAACGCCGAAGTGAGTAAAAATTAAAAAAGGCGCCACTTGTGCTCGGTGGGGAAGCGGCCGCTGCCCCGCTCCCGCCCTAGCTACCCTCCAGTGTCCAGGTCAGAATAGGGTTGTCTCCCCTACACTCCCACTGCTTGCTTCCTCCTGTTACTTTCATCTTTTGAATCTTTCACAATCCTTCGTTAGCATTCAGTTTAGACTGGTGAGAAGAGGCCCTTTGTTTACTTGTAAATTAAGCACTGTATAGTTCAGACTGCTAGATAGCAATTTCTCTTCTGACAGAACCTGTATTTCCTCTTTGCTGGAGATCAGTTCCAAAATACAGACCTTAACATAATTTTGTGTGTGCGTGTATGTCTGTCTATAGACACACACACACGTAACCCCTTAACAACATGTTTCATGATGATTTTGATGACCAGTGTGTGACAGCAGCTTTTATTTCGGACCTCACATGAGACTTGCCGGTGAACTAGAATGTATATTCCAGACCCAGGAGGTCCCTGTAACATCTAGGCACCCCTCTGTGCCCCTTTCTAGTTGGCGCAAAGAGGTTCCTGGGTCATACATGACCAGTGCGTACCATAGTGCTGTCATTTTATGGAATGCTCTGGTGAGAGCACAGATCTGTGCCCAGGAAGTACTAGCATATCACATAAATGTGGAGAAGTACTAACAGCAGAATCTCTTTGGAGCATCAGTGCTAACATGATTTTTCTTTTGTGTGAGGATCTGATCAGATCTAAAACATCTTGCATAGTTGCTTCTTTTTTTGAGTATTTTTATCTCCTCCTTGAATCCACACAGTGTTCATGCGCAAACTAAAGGTGATGAGGGTGGTAGAAATTTGTAAGTTATACAGAGTGATCTTGTTTCTCTGGCAGATTTGATGATACTTTTGTCCATCTTCCAATGTTCTAATGCAGTCCAAAGTGTTTCCCAATTAACCAGTAATGACTAGTTGCTCTGCACAGAGTTCTCCAATGTTTTTCATTTAGTCTGAAGCAAACAGATCATGGTTTTGTGCTGTAATTCTCCCATGCTCAAAAATAGTTATTTTTGTCCACAAGGAAAGTTTTAAATCAGCCCCCGTCCCCAGGACATCCCCAGTACTTTAACAAAAAACCCTAACAAACTGGCATCGTGTGCTACTTGCATATATTGGGATTTCACACTGTCCAGAATTAATTGGATTGCACACTCGTTATAGGAGACAGATATTTTACTTTAAGATCTGCTTGTTTTTATTTAAATGGAATCTAGGCTTGGAATACTGTTTCACGTTTACAAGAGAATTGAATGTAATACAGAAGAAAATAAGATCCAAAATAAAGCTCAGAAATCTACTGCCACTGAAAGGCAATACTTGCTAGGTTGCATATTTTATCGACATATGGATTTTTCAAGTAGAACGGTGTCTTTATCAGGGTTTTTTCAGTAGTTATTAATTCAAAGTAGCCCAGCAGGTATTTGTTTTTAATGACATTTCTCTAATATCCTGTCTAGGACTAGCTATTTGTTCTTCCTTGGTATGTTGTATGATTACACATCTTAAATAGGAATAGAATATTCATTCATCAGAGAGACTAATGTCTCTGTAGTTAAGTTTTAGGTGCTATTTTCTTTTCTAAAGAAGAATATCTTGTGCCTTTTGTTGAAAACAAAAAATAAGCCTTTTTAATAGTTTGTTTTTGTTCCCCCCCCCCCCTTTTTACAGCAGAAATGTCAACTTTCTTATAGGAATTATATGAAACCCAACATAGTCATGGTGGATGTAGGAAAGTGGCCAATATTTACCTTGCTTTCACCTCAAGAAATAGCATCTATTAGGAAAGCATGTGTATTTGGCACATCGGCCAATGAAGCTATATACATTACCCATAATGATGAGGTAAGTCTATAAGGAAATGAAATACCTGATCTATTTTGGGATGTAATTCTAACCCCTTTGAAAGCCTGTAAATAAGCAGCCTACAAAAGACACTATGCATGAATCTGTGTCCCAGTCTGTGAATGAATGTCGCGGAAATGAATTGCAAATATTTGAAATCTTGCATGGGGACATAACTGGGAAGAGAGTAAAAGGAGTCACAATAAAACACTCTTAACAAAAATTATTTTCATTACTATTAATGTCCTAGATTAGAAAAGATGGAAAAAATAAAAACTTGCTACATAAACTGGGTCTCTTTACATTTCTTTTCACTTGGACAACTGAACTAGACTGGTCAGTTTCACTTCTTGGATCTCTTATACTAGCACACATTTAAATATAACCCGGCAATTATTATGACAAATGTTAGAAGAACTTACTATCCTTTAGATCGCTATTGGGTATAGCAGCTGTAATAAAAATGAATCTCCAGTCCAGGATATGCCCATTAGAGGTATCCTTTTAAATTTAAGTAACTTTTTTCTGAATCAAAATAGAATTGTCACAGCTTTTTTATGGAAGAAGTAGTAGTAGTGCATTGCCCTAAATAAGCTTAGGCACCCAAGAGGAGGAGATATTTGGATGCCTGACTTTAAAGCGTACAAAACGCAATTAAAAACACTTCCGTAAACATTTAAAGACCTATGATTTCAGTAGAATAATTTCCATTAGGGTTCGTAAACCTTCCTTCTGTGTGTATTAAACAAAAATCTAAATTTGAATCTAGAACTAGCTGTAGAACCCTTTGAACCCAGTAAAGTTCTATGGATGAAATCTTTGCCCCGTTGAAGTTGATGGGAAAACTCCCAGTCACTTCACTAGGGTCAGATTTCACCCTGTATATCTATATCTGTCTATCTCCCTCTCCATAAATATGAATCTAAATAGTTTAAAATGCAAATTGTTTTTTTTTCCCTTTTTCCCCCCAGGTGTTTGTGTTTGGACTAAACTGTAGTAATTGTTTGGGGACTGGAGATAATCAAAGCACCATAGTACCAAAGAAATTAGAAGCCTTATGTGGAAAGAAGATTAACAGTCTCAGTTATGGAAGTGGACCACATGTTCTACTTAGCACTGAAGGTAGAAAACATTTAGTATGTGAAATAATCAGTTACCTATTCTATAAGGGTTAACCAAGAACAGAAGTGGAGATATGTTGGTAGATTGATACTTGGCCAATGTGCTGGGTTTGTTGCTCTTTGGGGAATTCTGATCCTGGGCCAACAAAGTTCAAAGGCCAGATCTCTCCACTTACAGAGATCATAGCTTTGCTGAAGTCACTTTACACTAGCTGAGGAACTGGTCCAAAGCATACCATGAGGGTGACCTGCTTAGTCTTCTCTCTGGGAAGGAGGAGCTACGTGCATTCCTAATTATCAGAACTTAATGATCAGATAACATTTTCCAAACCTGGTGACCATCCGAATCAAATAGTATGTTCTAGTTTTTGTGGCCTTCTAACCAGCCAGCTTTTACAAAAGAAAGAATGCAGGTTATTTCTCAACACTGGGTGGGTAGTAAACAGCGGCAAGGAAATGAATGCATTTTACCTTTTGAACATAAAATTGGAAACCAGACTCCAACATGAAGTTGTGAAGTTCATTGGCTGACTAGCAAGGCAGTGCTGATTAAAAGGGTCTGGACTTGATGGCTTCAAACCTTAACATTAGACTTTTCTTTGTTTTTAAATAGTTGTTTTGAGTTAAATTTGTCATAAGAATAGACTGTGCTTTTGTAGCATGTGACTTCAGGCTTCTGAAATATTATGAATAAAATGACAGACTGCTCACTCTCTTCTCTAAATTGTTTGCTTGGTTCCTTTATTTAATGTTGGATTTTGAGAACATTGAAACACCTTGCTCAGTTGTTTTTTTTCTGGGAAGGGGGTATTAAAAATAATTTAACATCAAAATTAGTTAATGTGGACTCACTGGACAAAGCCGCCTTTGCCTTGAATGGACAAGAGGCCAGATAGAATCTGTTTAAAGGAAGTCTGGTGAAGGCAGAAAGTCGGAGAAGAGCAAAGAGGTTGCTTGAGAAATTCTCAAGGGTAAAGAATACTGAGCCCAAGGAGGGGAAGGAAACTAAATGGAGTCCAGGAAATGTCCACTCAAAGTTGGCTTCCCTTTATAGAACAGCAAATTCATATAGAAAGCTGGTTTGGTTTGGGGAAAATAGCTTTTGTCTGTATTGTCTGATCAGGCAGCTGACATCAGTTTAAATAGTTAATGATATTTACTGCCAATTATAGTAGGGTGGTGTGGGGAAGCAAGCATTTTCATTCTGCAATAAGGTTAGTGAAACCATTTAAATCTGTCTGTTAACAATGTCCTCAATTATATTGAGGTGCCACCATTTATCTTTCTCAATTAACCCAGAGCTCATGCTATGGTATAGTCACGAATAGTTAGACTTGAGAAGGAAGGCTAAATACCGTACAAAGAATATACTGTAGAACAATTACTACACTAGTCTCACTACTTAGTTATTCTACTCTCGCTTTCACTTATAGCACTGTCTGTACTCATGCTTTTATAGAAGTTAAAGAAAGAGAAGACCAGTGTTAGAATCAATTAACATCTTCATTAATTCGGAATCGGTGGAGTGATATCACAAACATGCATGTTTTGTGCAGATGGTGAAGTTTATGCTTGGGGACATAATGGATACAGCCAGCTTGGGAATGGAACAACCAATCAGGGCATTACTCCTATTCAAGTCTGTACCAACCTGCTAATTAAGAGGGTGATTGAAGTAGCTTGTGGTTCTCATCATTCTATGGCCCTATCATCTGATGGAGATGTAAGTCTTACATTTTCTTATTTAACTTTTTCAATAAACTTGGAGTTCCTGAAAGGAATCAGATAGATAGCTTTGGAGATTGAAGTCCTTTTCTATCCACAGTACAGGTACAAAATAACCTTACCCGTGCGCTTCAAACCCAACGCATCCTCTCTTTAGGGTGGGGGGGTAGTTCATTCTCCTGGCCAATTTTAATTCTTCTTCCTACAGTGATTTGAAAATTTAGGCCAGTGAGTATTCTTGTGGGTTTTTTGTGCATCAGACGCCTATCAGTAAGACTGAAACTGGAAAGAACACTGCACCTAAAAAGCAATGTAATTTTGAAAGACTTTCTTTTTCCCTAGCATTCCCTATCTGTATAATAGAGAATTGTACCAGAAATGGTAGAATCTTTCAAAAGATACAAATTTAAGGTTGCCTTCTGTGTGCGCTGTTGTAGCACTTAAGATGTGTGCCTTGGGCAGATGGGTCAGTCTGCGGTGTCTTTTAGTGTTTTGGTTCTCTTTAATACTGCATCTGATTTCTGCATTATTCATTATTGTGGAAGTATTCTGCTCTGTCCATCTTCACATACATTTAGAGGGATTGGGCATAGTTGGCTTTGTATCTAAATTCTGCTTTGTGCTATATATGTTGAAGAAAATATATCCCCGCAGAAATGAGTGGAGTCAGGCTTGGTTTGTCCATGTGTAGTTACCTGGAAAGTGTAAATCACAAATTTCTTTAAATACTACTGACTAGTCAATGTTTCCTTTTTAATGAGTGGTCAATGTTTCCTTTTTAATTAGTGTAAAAATGGTATTTTTAGACTGAGTAATCAGCCTGATCTAATGCTGTTTTAGGGCTTCATCTGAATTGTTTGATTCTAAAATCAGCTTAAAATAGTTAAGACGAGGAATTCAAAATAGCCATAATTCTGTCTATGTATTGGGCCCCCAGAACTATAGTATCTGAGCACCTCCATATCCTATTCTAATATGAAATCATACTACTGCCATTATGACACACAGTAGCATATCAATATCTGTAATGAGGGGGATGGAAGGCAGATTCAGAAGCTAATTTTTTGTTGATAATGTGCTGCTTTTGAGAGGAGCTTGTGCTTAGGAAAGATCTTAAAATCATAGAATATCAGGGTTGAAAGGGGCCTCAGGAGGTCATCTAGTCCAACCCTCTGCTCAAACCAGGACTGATCCCCAGTTAAATCATCCTAGCCAGAGCTTCGTCAAGCCTGACCTGAAAAACTTCTAAATCTTGAGATTTTTCACTTCTTTGCCTTGCATAGGGTATGAAACTTGGAAGTGTAGTGCACCTAGTTAGGCAGCAGTGCTATGGTCCAAACAAGATAAGATGAGAAATAGTAGGAGGGATGTTCTACAGGTGCGAAGAATGAGACCTGAAATGCATATTTTGAACATAATGTATATTTAAACTGTACTTAATTACAGTGTTAACCTCCTGGAATTTAGACATTTAGTTTGATCTATAGTCTGCTGCATTCTTAGTGGTTGACTGAGGCTTTATTGTCAAGATATATAACCCTGATTATACAAAACGTAAGGGAATGTGGAATAATATTTACATATGGAATATGGAGTAATATTTACAGAAAGAATTGGCTGCAAAAGTAAATGACTTTAATCTCTGGAATTTCAGAAGGTCTTTGAAGTGTCACATGACTGTTCATGTGACGTTAAATGATGAGCTCTAGAGTAGATGAAGAAAGGTAAGTGAAGGGCAAACAGACCACCAGCAATTGTCAAACTGGGAGAACTGTTGAACAGATGAATAGAGACAGCTAGTTCATTCCATGGTTTAAAGAGCAGAAGCTGTAATCACAGATGGCTGTCTTATATAATGAGAATATATATATTATAACAGTGGCTTAAATTTCACATTACTGTGGTGGTTTGCTAAAAGGTGGGGAGAAAATTATGCTTAAGTTCACTCACAATTTAACCTCTAGGAACCTTTAAATTTAGAGTCTCACTTTTCCATTATAATTCTGAAAAATAAAGCTGGTAAATGGTCTTCTTTGAAAACATCTTCATTATACCTTAACACACAGAGGATGTTAGTTATACAAAGGATACATTTAATACAGTAGAATCTCAGAGTTACGAACACCAGAGTTGTGAACTGACTGGCCAACCACATACCTCGTTTGGAATTGGAAGTGTGCAATCAGGCGGCAGCAAAGACCAAAAAAAAGCAAATACAGTACTGTGTTAAACATAAACTAGTAGAAAAATAAAGGGAAAGTTTTTAAACAGAATTTTTTGAGAAGGTAAGGAAACTGTTTTTGTGCTTGTTTCATGTAAATTAGAATCCTAGAAAATTAGGGTTGGAAGAGACCTCAGGAGGTCATCTAGTCCAACTCTCTGCACAAAGCAGGACCAACACCAACCAAATCATCCCAGCCATGGCTTTGTCAAGCCGGGCCTTAAAAACCTCTAAGACCATTGCTCCTTATTCTGTCATCTGCCACCACTGAGAACAGCTGAGCTCTACCCTCTTTGGAACCCCGCCCCACCCACCAGTTGAAGGCTGCTATCAAATTCCCCCCTTGCTCTTCTCTTTTGCAGACTAAACAAGCCCAGTTCTCTCAGCCTCTCTTCGTAAGTCATGTGCCCCAACCCCCTGATCATTTTAGTTGCCCTCCGCTAGACTCTCCCTCCAGTTTGTCCACATTCTTTCTGTAGTGGGGGGCCCAAAACTGACACAATACTCCAGATGTGGCCTCACCAGAGCCAAATAGAGGGAAATAATCACTTCCCTCGATCTGCTGGCAATGCTTCTACTAATGCAGCCCAATATGCCGTTATCCTCTTGGCAACAAGGGCACACTGCTGACTCATATCCAGCTTCTCATCCACTGTAATCCCCAGGTCCTTTTCTGCAGAACAGCTGCTTAGCCAGTCAGTCCCTAGCCTGTAGCGGTGCATGGGATTCTTCTGTCCTAAGTGCAGGACTCTACACTTGTACTTGTTGAACCTCATTAGATTTCTTTTGGCCCAATCCTCCAGTTTGTCTAGGTCACTCTGGACCCTATCCCTATCCTCCAGCAGATCTACCTCTCCCCCAAACTTAGTGTCGTCCGCGAACTTGCTGAAGGTGCAATCTGTCGCATCATCCAGATCATTAATAAAGATATTGAACAAAACCAGACGCAGGACTGACCCTTGGGGGCACTCTGCTTGATACCGGCTGCCAACTAGACATCGAGCTGTTGATCACTACCTTTGAGCCACCAGTTTAGCCAGCTTTCTATCCAATTAAATTAAGATGGTTAAGGGCAGCATTTTTCTTCTGTATAGTAAAGTTTTAAAGCTGTATTGAGTCAAAGTTCGGTTGTAAATCTTAGAAAGAATAACCATAATGTTTTGTTCAGACGTTTGTAACCATAACGTTACAAATGTTTCAGAGTTATGAGCAACCTCCATTCCCTAGGTGTGTTTAACTCTGAGGTTCTACTGTACCATTTTTCCCCCCCCTCCCCTCCAACCCTCCATATATTTAGCAGGTGTTTAGGTTTAGATTAATTAGAATAGTTAATAAAAGCAAAGGATGTGATATAGTTATGGACAAAGAACCTCATGCTTTTTATTTTTTTCACGATGGTAATGTTATAATGTGTGTGGCTGATGCTTTTGCACAAAGTTTTTCTCCATTTATCTTCTATCCATAGATATTAAAGTAAAGCGATCAATTAACACCAAAAAGGATACGTAGAATTTATGCAAAGGCAACCTCGGTCTTGCAGTTGCAATCAGCAGCATGTCTGGTAACATCTTTTTCATAAGGGTAAATTTAAAGCAGGACAAAACACTGGACAGTAAACAGTAGGAAATATTCCTACATTTGCCTCTGGGGATGGACTAGATAACCAAATATGAAATAACATGACTTTAGAGGAGGAGAAAAAGTCTCCTGAGGGAGTATATATTTCATGATCTTTTAGGGTTTTATGAACACAGACAACATCTTGCTTGCTTAATTTTAGATATTTTCAGTAGCAACAAATTCTTGTACAAAACTACCACCAAAACCAGTACTTCCCTTAATGCAATTTTTATCAAGTAACATTGCTGTTGAAACTTGTACAGTCAACCAGAACTTCCCCATTCACAAGCTCCAGTGGCAGGTTGGGGGAAATAAGGAACCCCAAGGACACTCTAGATCCTTATCCACCTGAAACAGACTGCTAAGTGAGAAGGGGGGAGTTCTGTAAAGCTGGAAAAGAAAATGACATCCGTCACTGCATTCCCCGTTACGCTTAACTGTCTTGAAATGTATTGGAAGAGGTGTGTTCAAATTCATCCCCTCAAAGTTGTGTATGTCCTTCTGCCACCTTTATCTTTTACACTGGAAATATGTCCCATATTTTTGACAAAATTTGGATGCTCCTGTTTTGGAATAAGTAATTGAAAAAAGTGCCATGTTTATACTTACAGTACCAGATCTAGCTCATAATCTTTAAATTAAAAGAAAAAGTCAGTGATTTGGTTTTAGCTAGGGTTGGACAAGTCATATTTCTTCAGAAGAACCTAGTTGCAAAACTAAACATTTTAGCTCTAAACTATTCAGATATGTATCTCTCTCTTTTCATGGGCAGGTATATGCGTGGGGCTATAACAACTGTGGTCAGGTTGGATCTGGATCTACAGCAAATCAGCCAACTCCTCGCAAAGTCTCAAATTGTTTACAGACTAAAATGGTGGTCAGTATTGCTTGTGGTCAGACCTCCTCTATGGCTGTAATAGACAATGGTGAGGTAAGCTTTCTCCACTAACCTCATAATATAATACATTTGTTGTCCGATTATGACTGCATAGAGATGAGAAATGCTGACATGGAGAACACTTCAGTTACGGAATATACATCAGTAACTACTGTGGAATTTTATGGTCCACAAGAAATACCTTGGTGTAACTGTTCAATGGTCACAGCTTGAGCATGAACAGTAGGAAGTATCTGTTAAGGGAGAGTTAATTGCATACTTGTCCAATCTGTTAACAGGGTTTTTCACTTAACAAAATTCACAGAATGGGTTACTCTTTTATAGAAGTTATTTTAAGTCTCCACCTCCTAGTTACCATTCAGGTGCCTTCTATGCAATAAGAAATAACTTCCAGATGTGGCTCAAAGATTGAGTAACCAGTTTCCAGTCTCTAAACGATATATTGATCTGTTTGTATTGTAAAATGTCTTCTGTATTTTTGTAACCAGAGAAAATAGAAAGTCACAGGCTCTGAAAGTCTGCAAATTTATAATACTTAGTTCTATAAGACTATGAGAGTGGCCATACAAGGTCAGAGCAATGGTCCATCTAGCACAGTATCCTGGCTTCTGACAGTGACTGGTGCCAGATGATTTAGAGGGCATGAGCAGAACAGGGCAATTTATCGAATGACCCATCCCATATCATCCAGTCCCCGCTTCTGGCAGTTGAAGGTTTAGCAACACCCAGAGCATAGGGTTGCGTCCCTGACCATCTTGGCTAACAGCCACTGATGGACCTATCCTCCGTGAACTTATTTAATTCTTTTTGATCCCAGTTATACTTTTGCTTTTGACAACATCCCCTGGCAATTAGTTCCCCAGGTTAACTGTGTATTGTGTGAAGTAGTACTTCCTTATGGTTCTTGTATTACATGTTACTATCATGTACCCTTCTTAGTCATTTCTTTTTCTAAGATATAGTCCCTGTCATCTTAATCTCTCCTCATGTGGAAGCTGGTCCAGATGCTTAATTGTTTTTGTTGCCCTTCTTTGCACCTTTTCCAAAATAATCTTTTCTGAGATGCGGTGACCAGAGTTGCATGCAGTACTCAAGATGTGGGTGGACCATGGATTTCTATAGTGGCATTATGATATTTTCTGTCATCTTATCTATCCCTTTCCTAATGGTTCCTAACACTGTTCAGTTTTTTGGCATCTCAGAATTACCACTTTTTCTTGAACGGTAACAGCTAATTTAGACCCCATCATTTTGTATGCATAGCTGGGATTATGTTTTCCAGTGTACATTACTTTGCATTTATCAGCATTGAATTTCATCTGCCATTTTGTTGTCCAGTCAACCCAGTTTTGCCAGATCCCTTTGTAACTCTTTGCAGTCAGCTTTGGGCTGAACTATCTTAAGTAGTTTTGTTTCATCTGCAAATTTTGCCACCTCACTGGTTTAATCCTTTTTCCAGTTAATTTATTAATACGTTGCACAGCACTGGTCCCAGTACAGATCTTTGGGGGACCCTGCTATTTACTGCTCGCCATTGTGAAAACTGACCATTTATACCTACCCTTTGTTTCCTATCTTTTTAACCAGTTACTGATCCATGAGAGGACCTTCCCTCTTATCCCATGACTGCCGCCTTTGGTCCAAGGCTTTCTGAAAGTTCAAGTACACTATATCCATTGGATCACCCTTGACCTCATGTTTGTTGACCCCCTCAGAGAAGTCTAATAGATTGGTGAGGCATGATTTCCCATTACAAAAGCAATGTTGACTCTTCCCCAAGAAATTGTGTTCATCTGTGTCTGATAATTCTGTTCTTTACTATAGTTTCAACCAGTTTGTCCGATACTGAAGTTAGGCTTCCCAGCCTGTAATTGCCAGGATCATCTCTGGAGTCTTTTTTTAAAACTTGGTGTTCCATTAGCTATTCTGTAGTCATCTGGTACAGTAGCTGAATTAAAGGATAGGTTACGTACCACAGTTAGAAGAAAGACCAGTAGTAGTTCTGCAATTTCATATTTGAATTCCTTCAGAACCCTTGGGTGAATACCATCTGGTCCTGGTGGCTTATTACTGTTAAATTTATTAATTAGTTTCAAAACCTCCTCTATTGACACCTCAATCTGGGATAGTTCCTCAGACTTGTCATTTAAAAAGAACATTTCAGGAGTGAGAATCTCCCTCACATCCTTTGCAGTTAGGACAAGATGCAAAGAATTTATTTAGCTTCTCCACAGTGGCCTTGTCTTCCTTGAGTGCTACTTTAGCATCTTGATCATTCAGTGGCCTCCCTGATTGTTTGGCAGGCTTCTTGCTCTTGAAGTACCCAAAATATATAGTTTTTGTCTTTTGTTAGTTGCTCTTCAAATTCTCTTTTGGCATGCCTAATTATACTTTAAACTTACCTTGCCAGAGTTCATGCTCTTCTCTGTTTTTCTCAGTTGGATTTGACTTCCAGTTTTTAAGATGTCTCTTTGTCTCTAACCACATATTTTATTGTTGGTTAGCCATGGTGGCAGTTTTTGGTCCTCTTGCTGGTTTTTTGTTTTTTTTTTTTGTTTGGGATATATGTATAGTTTGAATCTCTGACGGTGTTCTTAAAAAGTTTCCATGCAGCTTGCAGGCATTTCACTTCTGTGATTGTGCCTTTTAATTTCCATTTAACTAGTTCCCTCATTTTTGTGTAGCTCCCCTTTTTCTAAATTAAATGCTTTCTTCCCCAAGAATGTTTAAATTTAACTACATTGTAGTTGTAGTTCAGCTATATTCACCTCTTGGACCAGATCCTGTGTGTCACTTAGGACTAAATCAAGAATTGCCTCTCCCCTTGTGGGTTCCAGGACTAGCTGCTCCAAGAAGCAGTCGTTAATTATGTCTAGAAATTTCATCTCTGCACTCCATCTGAGGTGATGTATACCCATTAATATGGGGATAGTTGAAATCCTTCATTATTACAGTGTGTTCTGTTCTCTCTCATCTCCCTGAGCTTTTCACAATCACCATCACCCTGGTCAGATGGTCAGTATTATATTCCTACTGTTGTAATCTTATTATTCAAACATGGAATTTCTATCCATAGAGATTCTATGGAACAGTCTGCTTCATTTTAGATTTTTGCTTTATTAAACTTTATGCTTTCTTTCACATATAGTGCCGCTCCCAACCAGCCATTCCTGTATATTTTATATCGTGTGCCATTGATTATTATCATTTCAACAAGTTCCTGTGATGTTTATTAATCAATATCCTCATTTAATACCAGGTGCTCAAGCTCACCCATAATAGTATTTCGACTTCTTGCATTTATATACAAGCACTTTGTCGATTTAGTGTTGTGCCTTCATGTGATATGATTAAATGGGACTCTCTCATTTGACTGTTTCACTACAGTTCCTACCTATATTTTATCAACTTTTATCCTCTCCTCTTTACTAAGATATAGACTCTCCTTTAATAAAACCTTCCCAAGGGATGTCTGTCCAAACCATATGCTCCTGCCGCACCTTTCCCACAGCTTTCTTATGAAGTGCATTTCATCAGAAGCTCTCAAAGTGCCTAAATAACGCCTGTCTGTACTTCAGCACTTTAAATTTACAAAATGCTTCACAGACATCTGTTAATCCTCACAACAGCTCTTCCCACAGTTTTATACAGAGTTCTTCTTAATTGAATCATAGAAATGTAGGGCTAGAAGGGACCTCGAAGTCAAGTCCAGCCACTTGTGCTATGGCAGGACCAAGTAAACCTAGACCATCGCTGACAGGTGTTTTGTCCAACTTTTTTCAAAACCTTCAGTGATGGCGATTCCACAGCTACCCTTGCAAGCCTATCTCAGAGTTCAACTATCCTTCTAGTTTGAAAGCTTTTCCTAATATATAAGCCAAATCTCCCTTGCTTCAGAGTAAGCGCATTACTTCTCATTCTACCTTCAGCAGACATGGAGAACAATTGGTCAGCGTCTTGTTTATAACAACCCACAGTATATTTGAAGAGGGGTTATCAGGTCCTCCCCCCCCAGTTGTCTTTTTCTCAAGACTAAATATGCCCAGTATTTTAATCTTTCCTAAGAGGTCTGGTTTTCAAAACCTTTTATAATTTTTGTTGCTCTCCTCTGGCTGCTCTCCAATTTGTCTGCATCTTTCCTAAAGTGTGGCATCGGAATTGGACACCGTACTCCAGCTGAGGTTTTATCAACGCTAAGTGGAGCAGGACAGTTACCTCCTATGTCTGTCATACAACACGCTCTTGCTGATACACCCCAAATGTTAGCCTTTTTTGCAGCTGCATCAAATTATTGACTCCTATTCAATTGGTGCTCCTCAGTAACCCCCAGATCCTTTTCAGCAGTGCTGGCACCTAGCCACTTATTCCCCTCTTTATAGTTGTCCAGTTGCTTTTTCCAGTGGTATACTTTGCACTTTGTTGAATTCAGACCAATTTACCAATTTGTCAGGGTCATTTAGAATTGCAAACCTGTCCTCCAGAGTGCTTGCAACCCCTCCCAGCCTTGTGTCATCTGCAGATTTCATAGCATACTCTCCGCTCTGTTATCCAAGTCATTAATGAAAATATTAAATAGTTCTGGACCCAGGACTGATCCCTGCAGGAACCCACTGGACACTTTTCCAGTTTGACACTGAACCACTGATAAATAATCTTTAAGTAGTCTTTCAATCAGTTGTGCACCCACCTTATAGCATCCCATATTTCCCTAGTTTCATTATGAAAATATATTGATTTTGACAGTTGCACGTGATATTACATCTATTTCTTTTCTTTCCTTCCCTATCAATCAGGCTAGTAACCCTTTCAAACAAGGAAATTAAGTTTATTTGGCATGATTTGTTCTTGAGAAATCCATGCTGGCTATTCCTTATAAGCCTATTATACTCCAGGTGCTTCTGAATTGGTTGTGTAACAACTTGTTTCAGTATCTTTCCAGATATGGAATATGATTTTTTTCAGTGTAACTTCTAGTTTTTCTGGTTGCAAAGATTGCATTGATACATATATTTTCCTGAGTCTGTAGCTAGAAGGATTGAAACTACCACACAAAGTATAAATTTATTTATTCATCTTAATAGGGTATTAAATGTGAAGCTTATTTACGATAATCTAAAAGCTCGTATGGTTAAACTTCCATTTAATACAGTGGTCCTGTGTACTTCAATACACCATGCAATCCCATTAGTTGAATTATGTCTCCTGAGTGGAGTTCTAGTATTATCTAACTGCACTTAGGGTTCCCCAAAAAGTTTGTAATGCAGCCTTGCTGGAAGCAGCCAATTGGATATCTGTTTCACTTTGCTTCAGATACCCCAGTCCAAGAGCACAGCATCACCAACTGACGGATGGGGCTGTGAGGACCCTCAGTCTTTCCAAGGTTTTAGTTTTCCTGAGAGACCTGTGGATAATTGGGTTGCACTGTATGTGTGCTGTTCTGAAGTGTCTATCCTAATGAAAACTAGGAGTAAAGTAACAAGTTCAGAACAGTGAAGTAATGGATTACTCTGCTGTTGGACATACCTTAAGTTGATCCATTGATCAAGATGGTTGCTTTACAGTTCTGTCCACTAAAAATATTAGACCGGCACAGTAAGACTGATGTGTGGGATTTTGTGGTATTGTATGTCTTCTGGGAAACTAGATCAGTACGGTAAAGGCAGGCATCTTTTAAAAAGCAAACTTTCCTTTAAAACCTGGAGAATAGAGAAGTTGGAGAAAATGATCAAATTAATATAATATGCCCTCCTCTCCATTCCCCTTCTTCTTGTTAGGTTTGGGAAGATTTGACATTATCTCAAAGGTCTTTCTCCAGACTTCTATTGTCTCTGGTTACAACTCATATTTTCTGTATTCCTACAAACAGAACAGGTAGCTTAATCTTTGTTTTTCTTAAACTAGGTATATGGCTGGGGTTACAATGGTAATGGGCAGCTAGGTCTGGGAAACAATGGCAATCAACTCACACCTTGTAGAGTGGCAGCATTACATGGTGTATGTGTACTTCAGGTAAGTCCAAAGTAGAAGTAAACCATGCATTAATATTGTATACATCTCCAAAAATTTAACCCAGTCTGAGTCATAAGCACGTTTCTAAATTCAGGATTTCAGTGTTCTAGTTCTTTTAAAATCTATTAAAGCTGAAAGATTGTGGACAAACTTTGTAATGCTTGCTTTTGTATAACCTCGTGAATGTGTCAAAATGCTTCATTGCTGAATAACCTAAATAAACTATGCATACAATTTGTCATGCAGGTACCATCTCTATATATTGTGGGGCATGATGAAGTGAGGTATAATGGGCAAACTTGTAAGGAATGATCAAGAACAGGGAAACTAAGAGGTTCAAAGGATTTGTCTTAATATCCTATGTAGACAGTGGGTTAGGAGTGAAAGGCTAGCGAGAAGTATCTTACCGTGAAAGCTTAGGGCTAGGAGTCAAGAGATCTGGGTTCCAGTTAGGACTGTGTCAGACTTTTGTATAACTTAGGTTAAGTGGTTGTGTGACCCACCCAATTTTTTTTCTCCATCTCTACAATAGATAACCACCCCCCTTACAGGGCTGTTCAAGTCTCAGTTCATTACAGTTTGTAAAGAACTTTGAGATCTTGGGATGAAAAGTTCTGTGTAGTTGTCTAGTGTGAAAGATTCAACTGTTGTTGTTTCTGGAATAATTACTGAAGTTTGTAACTTAGAAGTCAGAGAGACTACAAGGGGATTCTCCAAAGAAGTCCAAGGTTAAAAACCTAGGACCAATTGTTTAGCTATTGTGGACAAAGAATGCTAAACTAGATTTTTTTTTAAATCTATTTATTAAGTGAAGAATTAACCAATGAACACTAAATTACCAGTACTTGGGGTTTTCTAGTACTTATTGCTAATGTATTTCATGTTAGCTTTAAGTATCCTAAATGGAGACTGGTGGAGGTATTTAACGTTGTTCAGACAGATTAATGTAATGAGTGTAATAATTTTGTCTTCCACTTGTAAACTTACTTGCAGATTACCTGTGGCTATGCGCACACACTAGCCCTAACAGATGAGGGTTTGCTCTATTCCTGGGGAGCGAACACTTATGGGCAGCTGGGAACTGGCAATAAAAGTAACCAGCTAAGCCCAGCGCAGATCATGGTGGAAAAAGAAAGGTAACGCTACAGCTAACCTATTTCTAGATTGGGTTGTGTGAGCATGCATTATGCGTCTGTTTGTAGCTCTAGAAAGGTGTGTCTTGCTTTGAGTACTTGTTCCTATTGTTTGTTAATCTTTTACTATACCATACTCTTATCCTACCTTTTTTTCCCTCTAAATTCTGGACAGGGCGCTTTTGGTATTTGTAGGGGCTCCTATGCTAACCTTTGAAAGTATGTATATTCTATACATATCTGGTGCAGAGATGTAATGGACAAGGAGGCCAAATGTTAATTACAACAAGCTATTCCACCAATGACCTCTCTAATCAAAACATTTGGATTATATGTGCCAAGTTGTTATACTACATTGATTCCTACATTTGAAAAAAATGCCTGGTATGTGGTGATTCACTGGAAAGTCAGCTGTCTGAGATTCTGTAGTCAAAGCCACCAGTGTGTTCAGTAAGTTCCTCTTAACTTTGAAACACTTGGACTTATGTCAATTTTTAATAAGTGGTCTGTTCTCATTCTACCTAGTTCTGTTTGTGTAGTTCTCTAATGGGCAAACAGTCAGCATCTGGCTGCTTTTTCTTTATACAGCTAAATTTTCCATTTGGGAAACCAAGGCCATTCATAAGATGTCTTTGCATCTTATAAATGTGAGGTGGCAAAGCTTCTCAGTACTGAGCCTGCTAAAAGTTCAAAAAACTAAAGATTGTAGAAAATAGTGTGTTTTGTGAAGTACTTCTTGAAGTGATAAAGAATCAGAAACCAAATTGGATGATGGAGACCACTGGTGGAAGGAAAGATAATACAGAATAGGGTTTTATTTTTTCTTAAATAGTGGTTCAGGTGAGGTGCATGGAGAACTTAAATTCAGAACTGATCATGTCTTCAGGCATGTGTGCTTTTTTTAAAAAAAAAAAAAAAAAAAAGTCTTCCTTTCAGAAATATAAAGTGGATAATGCCTTGCTAATGATAAAATGGAAAAAATGTTCCAGAAAAAGCAATTTGTGGTACTAAATTGAGATGAATCTACCCTCCCCTACTGAACTTACCTGACTAGTCTTTCTTGGAGTTAGTGCCTATGTAACAGTGTTTTCCGGTGGGATATATTTTAATGCTTGCTGCTCCTGTTGGCTATACATACTACCCAATCTGTTGTCTATGCTAAATGCTACTAATAGAGGCTACTAGCAGATCCTGTTGAAGCGGCGTGCCATGCTGTCCCAAGGAATAAGTATGGTGTATCACTGAATTTGGGTTTTACATCCAGGGTGAAGCCTAATAGCTTAAAAGGAAGTCTGAGTTAACCTGGAGATGCAGCCTTGAAGGAAAGGATTTGAGTGCAGATGTCCAGCAGGTAAAGGACCTCTATTTATCAAAGAAAGAAAAGGTGATGTGCTTAGTGCTCTACAAGACACATGCCACCTTTGACCATAGGCACTTATATTCTAGAACAAGGACGCAGATAAGGCAAGACAAAAAATAGGGTAGTGTCTGTGTTGGTGGAGTCCAGTTGGGGAAACAGGTAATTGAGGCCACAGTGGAGTCATACATGGATTTGAAGGCAAGGAGTGGTTGTGACCTCAGAAGGAGAGGAAGAGTTATTAACAGAACTTAATCATTTTAATGTTGAGAGAGTTTGCTGTTGGTGGCTGGGATGGGCAGTCCTGGTAAAGATGAGGTTGTAGTAGTGGTATTGTGGGGGGGTGAATTGAGAGTGAGAACAGGGAGCATGCTAAATTGTTGTAGTTACCAGCTGGCGATCCTATGTGATGCTCCAAAATCTTGGTGTCTGATGGGTCTTAATAGTATTTTAAAGTGAAACAATGATTGTGTGTAAAATAATAACTTGTTTTCTTTGTAAATTAGGATTTACTCAATACTTACTTTGTGCCAGGGCTGAGCCCTGGCACCTGTCGGCTTGGCAGTTCATAGCCCCGGTACCTCTGGGCTTGCTGCATCAGTTATGAATGTAAAACAAGTTGCTTGTGCACCAGCACCACTTTCATTACAAATTAAACTCTGGATTTACCACTGGAAGTACCAAAATTCAGGATGATTTACCGCCTGATACTCTATGCTGAAAGACCAGTTTTGCACTATAATCTGATATTTGTGCTACTCCTAGATTTTCATATTGGGATACTGACTTTTGATATACAGAAGAAAAACTGCCAGAAAATATGAGAAATTGGGTTTTATTGGAAATTATTTGTCTGTCCTCCGCTGACTTCTTCTTTTTTTTTTTTAAATGCGGAAAAAACCTGAAACCCTGGTATGCATATTTTTAACATGGGAGGAAAAACAAGAAGACCCAGCTTATTTTAAAACTAACTCTAGAACTTCCCTCCCAACTTTTCATTTCTGTGGCATTGTTCACCAGCTGAACAGAGATTCTGGATACGTCTTTGCAATTCTTTTAACGGGAATGTGATTCTTCTCTGTTTGTATATAATCACTTCAGATAACAGTTTAGGGATTATTTGAGCAAAGGGAGAACAGAATCTGTAAGCGTACAGCAGCACCTACAGTTCTTTAAAACAGTGTGGATGTAGGTTTTTTTAAAAACCGTGAAACGATTTTTTTTAAAGAATGTGCTTATTGAATAATGTGAATATTTAAAATGATGATCCTGTCAATTTGTTGTTTTCCAAACAGGCTTCAAACACTGGGGGAGGGGACTAAATACAACATGAGGCCAAAAATAAAGGCATGTTTTACAGCAGGCTATATCTGTCTAAATATCAGAGCCCATCCAAAGAGGGACTGGGAGATTCTTTAGTGAAGTATTTGAAGTGCTTGCTTCAAAAGGCATTTTCACTGGTACTAATAATTTAAAATGAGAGAACTAGCTCATAAAAGTGCTGTTTGGAGACAGAAGGCCTGGAACATGCACCATTAATTTGGGAATAGTTTTCCAGGCTACTTCTCAAATCTTGTTTTGTTACAAAATATAGATGTTGTAATTTCTTCATGCTTATCCATAGATTTTGCTTATGTGTACTGCGATATCTGGCAATGGCTCTTCATTTTAGAAATCTCTGCCTGTTAAGTGCCTATTGTGGGTGAGGTCTGAAGAATGTTTCTTGAAAGACTTGTGAATATCACTTTCTGTAAATGTCACTGTAATCTGATATTGCATTGGCTTATATCTCGGTAATTTAATACTGAATCTGGTTATGTGAAGGTTGTTCAGTTCAAAGTGATACCCAGCCAAAAGAAAACACAGGACTACAGGTAGCATATTCTCTGCTTTTCCCACTAACACAATTAGGTTGTCTTTAATTTTATGCTTCTGTGGTTTTAAATATACGTTGTAGACAAACTGTGTTTTCTTTTGATTTTTTTTTTTCTATTCATAGGGTTGTAGAGATTGCAGCCTGCCACTCTTCTCACACTTCTGCTGCCAAGACCCAAGGTGGCCAAGTGTATATGTGGGGCCAGTGCCGTGGCCAGTCTGTTGTTGTTCCTCACCTCACTCACTTCACTTGCACTGATGATGTGTTTGCTTGCTTTTCTACTCCTGCTGTGATGTGGCGCCTCCTTTCAGTAGGTGAGAGCGAACTGGCACATGTTATGCAGTGCTACAGTACAAAAAATCTAATGCTTGTATGGGACAGATTTCTTGTTTATAAATATTTGCACCTTCTGAAAATGTGCTTTCTTCTTAGAATCTGTATATTCTAGTGGGGCAGGAGCTCCACGGTAGTGAAGGGTGAAACCAGCTTACTGTTTAGCAATCGATGTTTAAGTGCTCTAAAAAGCATGTGCACTTACCATTGTCATGTATGCGACTGGACTGCTAGAAATCCACCGTGGGAAGAATAGAATAGTCCACTGTGCTGCTCTGCTTGCATGACTCACAACTCAGCATAGAGATGAAGGGTCTGTGTTTCCTTTGGGTGCAGATGCACCTCTCATATCACACCATGAGCAGTGGCAATTTCCTGCTACTAATCCCTGCACCAATCAGCATAGCTGTCACTAACGCAGGGAAGGGCAGTTGGAGCGCACTCAGATAAATAAAAGAATAGCATTGTGGGGCACAGCACACCACATGAAATGACAACTTACTTAATCATCCTTCATGCCTTCTCATTGTAGGGCAGCCTTGGCTGAAACATACTTGCAATATATTCCAAGGGGCTCTTGCCAGTTCATGGGGGGCAGAGTTAAGGTTGCTAAGCTCATAGTTAGGTTTCCTGCAATGCCACAAGTCTCAAAGCTTGTGCTACTACTGACTGTTGTACATATATTTTTTTTATAGGTAAATGGAGGACTTCAATCCCCATTAATCAAGCACCTTTCACAAATGCTAACATAAGTTTTTTGGGGTTGTTTTAAAAAGTAAATCTGACTCTTTTTTTTTTTTTAGTTATTTTTTAGAGAGCAATGTCAGCTTGGGCACCACAGGCTCATAATACATGAGGACACTATTTGTTTTTCATAGTTCGGTCCGATGTACTGCACTTCCTCGCAGGAAGGTTAATCTACATTTTCCAGACCTGCATAGGATCTGTCCAAATGCTGAAGAAACTCAGTTTGGGAGTTTGCTCAAGTGGACAATTTTAATAGTTTTCCAATAGTTTTCCAGTTTTAATAGTTTCCTTGGTAGCAGTTGCAAGGCTGTTGTACCAACCTCACTTTTCATGACACACTTATTGGATGTTATGCTCTCATAATTGGCTCATAAAATGGGTGCTGACAACACTGAACCCCAGTCAGGACTACCAACATAGATCTGCCAGACATTTACTTCCTAAACATGACATAGTTACCCAGTGACCCATGTTTTCTTGACTAGCCTGTTTAATTAAGCCACTCTGCAAATGTATGTATGTATTAGGCAGAATGTATTTTGTTTTCAAAACCTTTTGGTGGTGTTTTGTTTTTTTTTTTTTTTTAAGAGCATGAAGACTCCTTAACAGTAGCTGAGTCTCTGAAGAAAGAGTTTGACAGTCCAGAAACCTCAGACCTAAAATTCCGCGTAGATGGAAAATACATCCATGTGCATAAAGCTGTTCTAAAAATCAGGTAGTGTTCATGTTTCATGGCTTCTTGGTCAGCAATCCCTCTACTGCATAGAGAGCAACCCGTTAACTTGTCGTCTCAGAGAAATCCATCTGCAGTGCTGTCAAAAGCGAAGGTGTACTTAGACTTTTTAAGACTGTTCACTATTATTGAAATTGTTTAAGCTTGTATTTTGGACTGCTTGGAAGGATGAGATTGACACACAGATCTTTAGAAATGAGGGGATTTGTCTGAATTAGTGCGTTGATGTCTTTCTATTTTTCATGGACCAGTAGCTGTCATAGAAATATCTCAGGTAATATCACCACACAGTTACCAGATCTTTTAAAAAAACAAAGATAAGTAACTAAATCGTTAATTGCACTGACTTTGAATACATATGAAGGAGACATGCTGTTTTTACATTTATTAGAATGAGATTGTTACATACTAAATTTGAGAAGGGGCTGAACCGAAATACCAGTTCTTAACATTTTCTGTGTGTGGATCAATATCCAGACTTCACAGCAAGGGCCTATTTCTTTATTTAAAAAATTACTAAAGCCTTTTATTAAATTCCATGTGTACAAAACTTAATTCTTTCAAATTCTCATTTGTTGTATCACATACAAAATAATTGCTTTATTCTCTTGGTGTACCAATATTACTTGCATTTGATGTACCCCAGGATTGGGAAGAGAACATACCCTTTTGGTATTTAACGACATTTGTATTTAGAGATCTTAATTTATTGTAGAGAAAATGAAGGGAAGCTTTATTTCAAATGGTCTCTAATATAGTGTTCATGTATCATATCAAGGTATGCCAGATAAATCTTCTGCCTTTCTGTTCTAGATGTGAACACTTCAGAACCATGTTCCAGTCATATTGGAATGAGGACATGAAGGAGGTGATAGAAATAGACCAATTTTCTTACCCAGTGTATCGTGCCTTTCTTGAATACCTATATACAGACAGCGTTGATCTGCCACCTGAAGATGCTATAGGTAGCAACAGCCTTCTTTGGCCAAATTACATGATAAATCCAGTGATTCGATAAATGGACAAAAAAGTGGGGGAATAAATGGTGCATGTTGGTCTTAGGACCACACATATGATCGGTTTCATTGTGATTACTTTTAAAGTGCAACTAAAGTAAACTCTTAACGACTTGCTACAGAAATAGTGCTGTGTAACTCTGAATAAATTGAGCAGCAAGTATCGGAGAGTAAAAGATAGAGGAGGTGTTTACATTTCTCTTCTGAAATAAGCATTCATCCCTTTTGCTAAATGGAATCAATTATGCTTTGAAATGACTTCAAGAAAAAAATTCAGTTACTCTATTCTACTCGGTATAGTCCCTGTAATGAGGTAGTTGTTACCCAGCACAGTGGACAAGCTCTGAGTTAAATTCTAGCTTTTATAGCAACAGTTTGTGCACTTGATACTTTCCCTGTTCAATAAGCAGGGCCCCTATCTTGGAACATGTACTTAACTTTTATGCACGTGTGTAGTCCTGTTGGTGTCAGGGGAACCACTTATGCTTAGGGATAAGCTCCTGTGTAAGCGTTAGCGGGATGAGGCTTAAAGTAGTGAAAAGGCCTCTGTTTGTTTTTGTATGTCAATGAAGCTGCTTTTCTGAATAACGCCCAGTTTAACTGAGAGATGCTGTTGCGTGTTGGGGCATGTCTGTGCTGCAGCTAGGGGTGTGCTTCCCAGCCTGGGGAGGCACAGGCATGCACTCCAAGAATAGCAGTATGGACCTTGTGGCCCTGGGTGGCAGCTTGGACTTGCTCAACCCCTTGGTCCTCATGTGAGTGATTAGCCTGATTCACCACCTACTCCGCAATGTCCACGCTGCTATTTTTCGTGTGCCACTTCAAGCCCAGCTAGCCCGTGTCTGCCCAGGCTGGGAGGTAGGCTCTCAGCTGCAGTGTAGACAGACCATACTTCACACGGAGAATGAAGACTCAGCCCTGGTCTACACTAGGACTTTAGGTCAAATTTAGCAGCGTTAAATCGGCTCTTAAAATCGATTTCCTTACTCCTTACTCCTGACAAGTGGATTAGTGCTTAAATCGGCCTTGCCGGGTCGAATTTGGGGTAGTGTGGACACAATTCGACAGTATTGGCCTCCAGGAGCTATCCCAGAGTGCTCCATTGTGACCGCTCTGGACAGCACTCTCAACTCAGATGCACGATTTGTTTGCCATTGCTCTGACGCAGGGAGGGGCGACTGACGACACGGCTTACAGGGGTGGCTTACAGGGAGTTAAAATCAACAAAGGGGGTGGCTTTACATCAAGGAGTATTTCAGGCAGGACTTCACGGAGGGTTCCAATGAGAAATGGTGCACCTAAGTTATTCTTATTGGAACAGGGAGGTTAGTCTGGCCTCTGATTGATACATGGCTAGATTTACCTCGCTGCACCTTCTCTGTGAGTGACTGCAGTGTGACCTAGAGGAATGAGTCCCCTAGACGGGGGGCGGGGCGGGGTTTGCAAATGAGTACAAAACAAATCTGGTCTATTTCTTGTTTTGATACACTCCATCTATCTTTTACATCTTTGGCTGGCAGCAGACGGTGCAGAAGGACTGCATGCCATCCACATCTCATGGCTGCTCGGCAGAAGATGGTACAATAGGACTGCTAGCCATCCTCATCTCTTGCCTGTCCAGCAGAAGATGATGCAGTAGGACTGCTAGCAATCCATATCGCCTGCCTGCTCACCATAAGATGGTTCAATAGGACTGACTGCAGGACTAAAGAGAATGACCTGATCAGGTCACTCTAAATTTAGTCCCTGCGCCCATGTCTGCCCAGGCGCTCCTGATCGACCTCACAGAGGCGACCAGGAGCACCTCGGACACGACGATGATGGCTACCAGTCCTGTTGCACCGTCTGCTGCCACAAGGCAATGGGTTGCTGCTGCTGTGTACCAATGCAGTACCGCGTCTGCCAGCACCCAGGAGACATACGGTGACAGTGAGCTGAGTGGGCTCCATACTTGCCGTGGTATGGCGTCTGCACAGGTAACTCAGGAGAAAAGGCGCAAAACGATTGTCTGCCCTTGCTTTCACGGAGGGAGGGAGGGAACGGGGGCCTGATGATATGTACCCAGAACCACCCGCGACAATGTTTTAGCCCCATCAGGCTTTGGGATCTCAACCCAGAATTCCAAGGGGCAGCGGAGACTGCGGGAACTGTGGGATAGCTACCCACAGTGCAACACTCCGGAAGTCGACTCTAGCCTCGGTACTGTGGAAGCAGTCCGCCAAGTTAATGCACTTAGAGCATTTTCTGTGGGGAGACACACTCTCGAATATATAAAACCGATTTCTAAAAAACCGACTTCTATAAATTCGACCTAATTTCGTAGCGTAGACATACCCTCAGTGTGGAGCTTGCCTTGATGCTGTAAAAGCAGAGTTTGAAAGTGGCTAATATAATGGCATTTTAATTTCAGGACTTTTGGATTTGGCTACATCTTACTGTGAAAACAGATTGAAAAAACTGTGTCAACACATTATCAAGAGAGGAATTACTGTGGAAAATGCATTTTCATTGCTCTCTGCTGCAGTGAGATATGATGCAGAGGTAAACTTCTAAAGATTAAACTCACTAAATAGACTACCTCTTTTTGACCAGAACCATGGAGCATAGCAGACAGCTTTTAATCTCCATTTTGATTGAGGGAAAATTGCTTGTTGCACTGAGAATTTGAGCAGTAGGGTTCTGGTGCTGTTCCTTGGACTTTGTAGCCATTCTGTTCAGAGCGAAAGCCATATCTTTGTATTAAACTTTTAGTAGACAAATTAACTAGCACGTTATATCTATATATACACACAGAAGACTTATTTAATCAAGCCATAGAATGAGGCACAATATAAGTAACTTTCATATTTTCTAGTTTGTGGTAGCCATTTTATGCTGTTTTGCCTAGCTTCATAATGCATCGCTCCATGTTATCTGGAAAAAAAATTCTGTGCTGAAAACTTTCCATCTAGAGGCTGAAAATATTACCTTGCAAATAAAGGGCAGGCTTTAAAAAGAAAGCAAAACCTGGAGATTCTAAAAGTCCTGCTGATTGGTTTTAGAACACTAATCTTTGCTTAATACGTTTAAATATGTACACAGTACAAGTTGCAGCTTTTTAAATCCTCTTCATGTGTTTGGGATTTTTCTTGTAATATTATTGATGGGAGGGTACTGACAGCTGCGTCCAAACTTTTGTTAACAAAGTTGTTTAGAAGTAGGTGACATAATAGGCACCAGATGGATCTATTTGCTCCCTCTTGATTTACGCTTGAATATAGACATAGACATCAGAGTTTTTGGTGCCACGGAAACATCCATTATCTTATACTCAGGGTAGACTGATTTAAATCAAAGCAATTTTAATCAGCAATTTAAATCAGCAAGCAGGAAACTTTGATTAAATCATTGATTTTAATCTTGTTTTGCATTTGTACTTTTCTTTCCTAAAGAAATTGAGTCTCACTGGTTGGTAACTATTAAATGTTGATTTGCAACTAAATGTAGCCTTTACACTAAATGTGGTACTTTCTACTCACTAGAAAGGTACATGATATAGATATCCACATTTATTTAAGAAATTATGTATCTTAAAATAACTGTATTCTGTCTTAATTTTTGCCTTTTAATAAGTTAGAAAATGGTGAATGATGCTTTACATATTTCTTAGATTTTTTTTATTCAATAGATTAATTTTTTAGTCATGACTGTGTCGAACTGCATTTGGTTGGAAGTCGGAATGCAATTAAAAACATACAAAAATGGTAATTTAAAATTTCTTTTCATTAGTTAAATGAAACTACCTTAAATGTGCTAGATGCATAAGAAAATATAAGTTTCTATCAATACCTGTTTTGCATTTAAAACATTGATTTATGCAACAAAGATAGTATCTGTAATTAGTGAAATAAACTGTTCTCCTGGTGACCCATCTCCTTCAAGATTTTAGAATTAGTAGAACTCGTCCTCTCACCTGATTTTTGTTTTTCTGGTGTATGGTTTCTGAGGGCACAAACAATGAATTAGATGTTGAGTAAGTGGTGTAGCCATTCTCATGGCAGTTCTTATTCATAGATTGGAAGAGGAAAACAATATTTCCTGTTTTTTTTTTTCCAACTCCCAGTCAGTGTCTTGGTTTTGAAATAACCAGGCATTGAGCTGAACTAGCTGAACAAACTAAAATGAAAAATTTCCTCTGTACCTGTAATTCTCTACTGCTGTCAAAGCTGGTTTAGCGCTTCAACAAACTGGTTATATATTGTTTAGCCAGTGACTTCTACCAACTCACTGGTTTGGCTTTTTTTAAAGGTTTGGCAGCAAATATGTACTGCTTTAATATTTGTATTCAATGTACAATTATTTTAATAGACTATATTAAGTTTAGGCTTTTAATATAGGTTGTCATAACTTTATATATAATTTTAAATACACTTTTCTTTTTAAAAATAACTATTTTTCATTTAAATCAGTTTTAAATTAAATAGGCTTATCTTGACTTCTTGAATTTATTTTTATCCTCCCTGAATTTAAAGTGCATTTTCCTTTTATGTAGTGCGTAGTTCCTTTAAATATTTGGGAACCAGAGACTCCAATTCTTGAAATAGAAAGACAGTTGTGTCTGGGTATTCAGGTATCAAATGTTGTTGGTCACATCCAGAATGACCATATCCAAATTCTTTAATTATTGAACTGATAATGGAAATAAGTTTATTTCATTATATTTAACTTAACAACAAAAATCAGATTACAATCAAAGTACAGTACATTTCCAATCCTTCCGTGTAAAATCTGTTCCTACAATGGAATAAAATGGCAGGAAGTAAAGCTCATCATGGAGCCAGCTAACTGAACTATGAAGTCAGATAAGTGGTATATGAAGGGGAGATAAAAATGACATTTTTCTCATTATGAAGTTAATATTTAACTATTTTGCTGTTTAAGCAGATCAGCTGGCAGACTACTCTCCTAGGGTCTGCAGGTCCTGAAGGTATTTACGTGTTGATTTCCTTTGGCATTTGTTACTCAGACTAGCCTTTGTTACCAAATGTGCAACTCTGCTGCAGCTTGCTTATTTTCTATAGGTTGTTCACTCTTACGAAAGAGTGTGTTGCTTCGTAGATCACACATCACGTGCTTTGTAGCAACCAAAATGCACATATATATCCGTGCGCCGTTGTGCGTTCCTCAAAGCTTAACAGCAATTCTGTTAACAGATGAAGTTATCTCAAACCTTTTTGTTTTGGAGATAATAGACACAATACAGAGCTTTTTATTTTAAATGGAAGGTTATCTATTTTAATTTCACAAAGGCAGGTGTGACATCCATGAATGTGGTTTGGGAGGTGAAGGTGAAATAGTCCTGCAGAATGTGTTTCCCATGTGCCATCATGATTCTCCCTTTTAAAGAGTGGGGGAAGAAACAGTTACTCTGCTGCAGGATGTACGTTCTGCCTTTTGCTAATTGAGGTTTGTGTACACAGTCTGCCTTACTGATTGTCAGGTGTAAAAGCTAAACCAAAGAAAGCTGGAAGGCACTGCACTTGGTTCTGAGCTTTTCTTGGGCATCTACAACATTCAGAAGACTGATTTTTAAATGTCTCTAGAATCTATAATTACATATGCAGTAAGCTAACTGGCAAGTTCAGATGACTTTAGTAATGAAGTTAGTTCCTGGGATGTCCTTTCTCTAGAAAGCATCAGTTAAAACTGCATCATCTATTTAAAATACTTCCATATCATGAAATTATATACTTTTCCAGTACTGAGGGTGCAGTATGTTTCTCTGGGATTAATGACTGGCTGAATTGTAATGGCCAGAGTTACACTGTAGGTCCAGTTTCTCCCTGTAGCTAACTAATCACTGGAAGTATCTTGTGCCTCTATCATTTATACAATATACACTGAGGTTTTACTTTGTGATCCAGTGTGCAAATATAACTTATCTAATTTTTCTGCAGAATTCTGAACTTTCCAAAGTCTTATTGTAATGATAACACTGCTTGTATTTTTGTTACTCTGACTTGGAGTATGGGAATCTTATTAATAAAGTACTGTAATACAGTAAATGTGTACGTGATGAATTTTTATTTAAAATCAGTTTAGTCCATTTGTTATGAAAATTCACAGCTATGTTCGGCCTTTCATAAACCTGTTACTTATTACAAAGACACAACACAAGCCAAGACATGCATGCAGCTCCAGAGATCCTGATCTTAAACCAGTGCATTTTCTGTATTGCTGTGTCAAGAAATGTTGACTTGGTGTCAATGAGCTAACTTTCCATCCTAGCCTAGAGTGTAGAAATGCAAATATGGCTTTACCTAATCACACTTGCATATTGTACGTGGCTTGACTGTCTTTAAAACTATTTTATATGTTCAGTAGGCTGGATACTGAAGTTAGACGAGACTAGATGGAGTCTGTCACATTGACGTTCTACTCCATGGGGAGGTAGGATGGAGGGGGAAATACTTAAATAGAATGCAGTAGTCCTTACTATAACAGATTATCTGAACCTAGAATTGTAGCATGAAAGAGAATGTTCCTTTCTAAATGGAACAGTTGTCTACTTTAATCATCTGATCATCTGGGGTTTATGGCTGACTTTGCTGTGGGCTGCAGAATTAGTAACTCTGTGTGTAATATTAATAATATTAATACCTCTGTGGGTGCAGTGTGAGAATTGTTTGAGGCACTTTTTGATCTTTAGATGAAAGGCACTATGTAAATAGTTAGGCACTATATAAACAGTGGGTCAGACTTTAATGAGGCGTAGAATTAAAGTATGGGACTTGGGCTGCCTTGTGCCCAATACATTCCTGCTAAATATTTTCATGAGAAACAAATAGAGCCATTTCAGTACAGGTTTATTCCTAGTGGACATAAAGGTGTCCTGCATGAACTTTACAGATTTCTTTAAAGACCTCTCCATCTAGATATACTATGCTGTAATTTGCTTTTTCTCTAAACCAGTGCAACATCACTCCATTAGGGAAACCAGTGCAACTTTGTATTTAGACCGGGCTTTAATGTGGAAATGGAAGAACTGAATTTTCTCAATGCAGTCTTGGGTATCATTTTTCAAAGATGGCTTTTACTCATCTTTCCATTAGCTGTCAGTGGAATGTAGATATAATTTCCACCCTGGATGCTTCCTCTGAAATAGCTAAAACCAATCTAGTCTACAAACACTCTTAACAAGGGTAGGGGAAACTTTTGAGGTGAGATGAGGCAGTTCACTCTGTCTTAAGTAAAATATACTAATTTGAATAGTACATGGTGTCTCAAACTGAGAGTTGTGAACATGTTTGAAAGGGTCAAGAGCACCTTCTTTTCTTTATGGTTAGTTTGGAGGATCTATTTTTTGTTGCAATGTGGGGCACGATATGGAATAGGTTGAGAACATCTGGGAAAATGTATTTACGTAGCTCTCATCTGTTTATAATTCCACTGTAATTACAAAAGATATGTAAAAGCATTTGAGCCTGGTTCTAAATAGTCTCTTATGGTGTAACCAAAGCTAATAAAAAGGCTTTTTTTGTTTTGTTTTGTCTAGGATTTAGAAGAATTCTGCTTTAAGTTTTGTGTCAATCATTTGACGGAAGTGACACAGACTACAGCGTTTTGGCAAATGGATGGCCCCCTGCTAAAGGAATTCATTGCTAAAGCCAGTAAATGTGGAGCCTTTAAGAACTGAAACACATGGCTGTAAGTTTTGGATGACGTAGGGTTGTACCAGTCATAGTTGGTTTGCTGTATTCATGTGTAACAGGCTTGTGTAACCCTGCAGGTGAAGAAGAACAAACCAAACCTAATTGATTGCATTATATTGGGGTTATAAAACTCTCTACAGAAACTGCAGCAAATGTTCTGTGTGCTGTATCCATGTTTTTAAAAAAGTGAACTGTTGCAAGAGATGCAAGTCAGAAGGTTAACATTAACTCTCATTTGAAGAGCTGGAAAACTTCATGTTGCTGTTTTTGAGTTTACTGTACTTTTGAGGTGGGGAAAAATTGAAGCAGGAGGATGGTTTTGAGTGGTGATGAGAGGATTAATCATTTGGTGCCAGGAATTGGGATTTCTTAAATTGATCTGTTGGGACCTCCAGGGAGTTTCAGCATAGGCTGAACTGAGCCATTGAAACATTTCATATAAATTGTTAGCTCTGTAGCATTACCCTGAAGGAACAAACAGGACTGATTTCTTTGTATTGTGGTTGCATGATTATGAATTTCGCTATGTATAAATAATCAAATGTATTCAAGGCTTAGAGGAAACTGCAGAAGACATAATGTCGCTACAAAATATGCTCAGAGCAAATTTACTAATCGAGTTGGAAGTAAAGCTGCCCATCGGGGATACCTTAACATGCAAATGGCAACATATAACCTAGATGTTCAAACATTATTTATAATGGTCATTGAAGGACATATTGCCCTGTTTTGAGGTCCAAATAAAGTTAATTAGGCTATTCTAAATAAAAGGGGAGAGCAAACTGTTGGAAAGGTTTTTTTGCATTGGAGTATTATATAAAAAACTTTAAAATTACATGTAATAAAATTACACTTTTTTCAAATTGTCTGCTGTAAACTCTTCTGACTTGAAGAAATGTCATTATCTTTTATTACGTCTACCACAGAATAAAGTTACAAACAGTGTGGCAAATGTGTATTGACAGAATCCAGTCCCAGTCCAGCTTTACATGCCAAACAAGCGGTGCTACACCTGCAATCCGTACTTCAGGAAATAGAAAAGAATTTATCCATGTACATACTTGGCCTCCATCAATGGTAATATGTCTCTCTCAAATGTCAGTGAATTTATCATGACGCTCCCATGAGGTCAGGGCTTAAGTGTTTGGGAAGTGCCTAGCACATAGTGGATGCTATTTTAAATAATTAAAAATAGTAGAAAAATATTATGCTCATTTCTCAGAAGAACTGAGGCACAGTGACTACCTGCCCATGGTCACACAGAAGAATGTGGCAAAGCAGTGAACTCAGAGCTCTGAAATCCAAGTTTCAATGCTTTAACCACAGAACCATCCTTCCTCTCTGATTTACGACAACTCTCTCGCATAGCGTTGCAGAGATCAGTATACCTGGCTTTTATCATTATTGTGCCAAATAATCTTTGGCGTGTGATATTTTGCATTGTGGATTCTTCTAAAGTAATGCATTTAACTGCCTCAAAGAATTTATTTTGCAAGCCAAAAACAAAAATAGTTCAGAGAAACAATGTGAATTATAGTACTAGGAAAAAGTTGGTTTGGGTGGGGCAGCGTTGGAAATGAATAGATTGTCCTCTAAAGGAAACTGCTTTCAAGTTTTAGTCAATAGTGTAGTTTTTTCTATTGCTGTAAAACAAGAAAGAGTTGTAATTGAACTTAACCCTGGTCTACATTACAAAATTACTTCAGTATAACAGCATCACTTAGGGGTGTGAATAATCCACACCCCTAAGCAACATAGTTACACTGGCCTAAGCGCCAGTGTAGACAGCACTATGTTAGCAGGAAGAGCTCTCCCGCCGACGTAGCTGCTGCCTCTTGTGGAGGTGGAATTACTAACCTGACAGAAGAGCTTTCTCCCATCAGCTCAGAGAGTCTTCATCAGAAGCACAACAGCACCGCAGCTGTGCCTCTGTACATTTGTAGTGCAGACCTGCCCTGAGCTTCCATTTTATTTAGATCAGTTGTGGCTTTGTCTTAATTTTATTCCATATAGGACAGATTGCACCCCATTAACAGTTTGGGTCTTTCTTCCCACTCTAGTGGCTGTTCTGCACAGAAAGTTTTAGTGTGTTTCTGCCAAAAATGTGCAAGTTCTTTAGCTAAAGCAATAGAGGTTTATGCTTTTAGAGCTCGTGGGTCCTGGGTTCAAGCCCTACTGACAACCCACCTCTGGGTTTTGTGATCCTCCTATGGATCCATGGGGAAAACCAGTCAGTCTTTGGGGAAGAGGGGTAATTGGCTTGTCTTTCCTGCCACCTGAATAAAGGCAGCCAGTCAGAGCTGCCACATCTTTAGTTTTATTTGCTTTTGGGGGGGGCAGCTAGCTTCTAGATTAACAGAATAGATCTTAGTTTTGCATCTAAGATAAAGGCAAAAAGTTCAGGAGAGTTTTTTAAAGAGACATTTATTACAGGCATGAGCTTTTTTGTTTTGTATTTGTTTTCAAACTTTTTAGCACTAATTGGATGACTGACATAGTGAACATCAATGTAAATGGGGTAGGATATTAGGCTAGAATAGAGGAAATTAGTTAAGAATTACTTGGACAAGTTAGATGTTTTCAAGTCAGCAGGACCTGATGAAATAAATCCTAGAATATTTAAGGAACTGGCTGAAGAGATCTCTGAGCCATTAGTGATTATCTCTGAAAACTCATGGAGGACAGGAGAGATCCTAGAGGACTGGATAAGGACAAACATAATATCTATCTATTTAAAAAAAGGGAATAAGGACAATGCAAGGAATTAGACCAGTCAGCTTAACTGGGGGCTATACTAGTGTAATACTATTGCACAAAAAGTGAACATCATTCTGGGCTGTGTTAGCAGGAAAGTTGTAAGCAAGACATAAGTAGCAATTCTTCCACTCTATTCAGCACTGATAAGGCCTCTGGTGCAGTTTTGTGTCCAATTCTTGGCACTACACTTCGAGAAAGATGTGGACAAATTGGAGAAAGTCCAGAGGAGAGCAACAAAAAAGATTTATGGTCTAGAAAACATAATTTATGAGAAGATTTGAAAAAAAAACTTGGGTTTGTTTAGTCTGGAGAAGAGGAGACTGAGGGGTGACCTAATAGTCTTCAAGTACATGAAAAGTGGTTATAAAGAGGAGGGTGATAAATTCTCCTACAGTCCTGGCTCTGTGTGTCCCTTAAGCAAAATTTATGCCAGTATCATCTTGCTTAAGCCATTGCCATTCATGATAATTCACGTAGGTTGCTGGGAGCTGACTCAGTTCAACACATTCCACTTGCTTGCAGTATTGTACCTTGGGATTCTCTATTCTACTAAAGAATCTCTAATCTACTAGACCACCCAACAGAAACTGAGCATTAGGATTAGCTATAGAAATGGTAGATGATGCATCATAGACAAAAGAAATGCAAGGACTGTGCAAGATTATCACCAGCTCAAACTAATCTGATCCCATTTCATTGTTCCTTCCTAGCACTTCTGATTGCAAAAAACAATGAATACATTAACATGAAATTGAGCACAAGGATATTAAGATTAGAATTGTAATACTCCTGTTGGAACAATTTGAGTTTGTTCTCTATAGTCTGAATTGCATCTGTTTGGCTGATAGGGACTCCCTAATCCCATATCCAGTGGATTCTCACCATGGTTTCAAACTTCACTACTTCACTTGATGTAAAGAGCCACAAAGGAGTGTCTTAAAAGTGAATGTAATAACCCCTTTCACGCCATGATCTCAGAAGTGCTTTACAACCCATGAACTACTCTATGTATTACAGCATAAGGGAGGTAAACTAAAAATGATTATTTTTCAGATAGGAAAACTGAGGCACAATGAGGTTTAGTGACTTGTCAACTGCCCAGTCAAAAAAAGGGGAGGCTAGGTTATCTGTGATGTGCTGTAATCACTTGGAAATGCCCCTGCTTAGCCTGTAAAAGAAACAGGAGAAAAGGTGGGTTTCTACACTGAAGTGATGAGACCAAAATCCTGAACTGAAAGGAAACTCTAACCATGAAAGTCAATGTTTGTATGAGGGGTGATTTCAGTTCAATTATTGTGCCCAGGTTTAGGCACCAATAGATGTTTGAGGGTGAAGCGTTGGCAAAGAAGACTTCTCAACCAAATTTTGTATATACTTTGATTAGCTGAAGCTCTCATTAACTTCCTCTTTTCCCTGTGAGGTCAGAGCCCATCTTACTGTCATTGAAGTGTTGCCATCATCTTCAATGGGAGCAGAAACTGCTAAAGCACTATAAAACCTCTACTCAAGCCAGATGCCACATCACTTGGGATGCCTCCTCTGATCTGTACATGAACACAGAACAAATACATTCTTCTTCGAGGACGTGCTTATGTCCATTCCAATATAGGTGTGTGCTCACCCCAAGCACCACCACCGGAAAGTTTTCCCCTCACTAGTATCCATTGGGTTGGCTCTGGTGTCCCCTTGAGTGATGCACTCATAGCACTGGTATAAAAGACCCTGCTGACCCCTCAGTTCCTTCTTATCACCCAAGACGGTCTCTGGAACTATGACTCGTTCTTGCTGTTGCAAGTACTCCTCAGTCAACTTTTCTCTACTCTTAGCCCTGGTCTACACTAGGAGTTGAGGTCGAATTTAGCAGCGTTAAATCAATTTAACCCTGCACCTGTCCACATGACGAAGCTCTTTGTTCGACTTAAAGGGCTCTTAAAATCGATTTCCTTACTCCCCCCCGACAAGGGGATTAGCGCTTAAGTCGGCCTTGCCGGGTCGAATTTGGGGTACTGTGGATGCAATTAGATAGTATTGGCCTCCGGGAGCTATCCCAGAGTGCTCTATTGTGACCGCTCTGGACAGCACTCTCAACTCAGCTGCACTGGCCCCTGGTTAAAAGAGCACCCAGGACTACGTCGATGATGGCTACCAGTCATACTGCACTGTCTGCTGCCAAAAGGCAATAAACTGCTGCTGTGTAGCAATGCAGTAACAAGTCTGCCAGCACTGAGGAGACATACGGTGACAGTGAGCTGAGCAGGCTCCATGCTTGCCGTGATATGGCGTCTGCACAGGTAACTCAAGAAAAAAGGCGCAAAACGATTGTCTGCCTTTGCTTTCACGGAGGGAGGGAGGGAACGGGGGCCTGACGATATGTACCCAGAACCACCCATGACAATGTTTTAGCTCCATGAGGCACTGGGATTTCTACCCAGGATTCAAATGGGTGGCGGAGACTGCTGGAACTGTGGGATAGCCACCCACAGTGCAACACTCCAGAAGTCGACGGTTGCCTCGGTACTGTGGACACACTCCGCCGGCTACATGCGGTTAGAGCATTTGTGTGGGGACACAAACAATCGACTGTATAAAAACGCTTTCTACAAAACCGACTTCTATAAATTTGACCTAATTTCATAGTGTAGACATACCCTTATTGTATGTACAGTAACTCCTCACTTAAAGTCATCCCGGTTAATGTTGTTTCATTGTTATGTTGCTGATCAATTAGGGAACATGCTTGTTTAAAGTTGCACAATGCTCCCTTATAACGTTTGGCAGCCACCTGCTCTGTCCACTGCTTGCAGGAAGAGCAGCCCGATGGAGCTAGCAGGTGGGGGCTTGGAACCAGGGTGGACCGGCAGCCCCCCTATCAGCTCCCCTAAGTTCCCTGTGCCGCAGCCACTCAGCAGGCTATCAACTGCCGGCAGTTCAGCTGTCCCTCCCCCCACTGCCATGTGCTGCTCCTGCCCTCTGCCTTGGAGCTGCTCCCCGAGCCTCCTGTTTGCTGTGTGGGGGGAGGGGAGGAAGAGAGGGGCTAATGTCAGGGTGTCCCCCACCCCCCTGCTCCTGAACCCCACTCCCCCCATCTCTATAGAGCAGGGGGGACATGACAGGGCTCAGGACAGAGGGAGCTTGCTGGCAGCAGCTGCTGTCTCAATTTGCTGGCCTACTTAAAAAGGCAATGTACTTAGAGTGGCGTCAGCGTACATAAAGGGTCAATGTGCAGCGCTCTCTCACATACACAGGGTATGTGTCTCTGTCGTGCTGTCTCCCTTCCCTCCATTTGTGCTGCCTTGTACAGTGTAGTGTGAGGCTACATTAACACAATGAGTTAACCCTTGAGGGCTCAGTGGAGTGCTAGTTCATGATTTAGCAGTAAGGCATTCCCTGGGAAATACCCCACCCTCTGACTTCACCACCTCAACCAAGCTTCACAATCGTTGTTGTGTACAGTATTAAATTGTTTGTTTAAAACTTATACTGTCTCTGTGTGTGTGTGTATATACATATATATAATCTCTGTCTTTTGTCTGGTGAAAAAAATTTCCCTGGAACCTAACCCCCTCGCCCCATTTACATTAATTCTTATGGGGAAATTGGATTCACTTAACATTGTTTTGCTTAAAGTTGCATTTTTCAGGAACATAATTACAATGTTAAGTGAGGCGTTACTGTAGTTGACTGTATTTAGTAATTAAGTTTCTGTTAAGTTAACGGGGTTCCTAAATAACTAAATGGGGTTAACCTCCAGCACAAAGGCATTCCTCACTCTGTGGGTTTCGAGCTTTGGGAATCTTGTCACAAGCCTGTGCATGATCCCCATTCCAGCTGTCTCAAGTATCTGGGGGCTCATGTGTAGGAGTGGTGCAAGATCTGTAGGGACCTTAAGCCCTGCACCAAGAAGGATAGAGATGCTAGACTCTGCTCTAGCCTCCTGGAGGCAGCACGCCAACCTCCATCAGAGCCAGGCCACTTCAGGATGCCTGGTGCCATTCCCCATCTCCGGCCCCACCTACAGAACCTCAGTACAGTCAGTCATCCCCAGTGCTAAAGAAGGATGTGCAGGTGACAGAGTTTAGGCACCATTCACCATTGCCAATGCCTAAGAAGAAGCAAAGGAAGATCTACAGAAGCTGATCACCTGTCCCGCCAACTGGTGTAGAGAAACACTGCCAGGGTGTGACCCGTGTCCGGCCACCCTGTGACACTGACAACCCATGCCGCACCATTGACCCGTCCCAGAACAGGAACCATTGAGTCCAGTGCTGATAGACTCTCCGTCATGAGGGAGGCACCAGGCCCTACAACTCTGCCAGTACTTTCAATGCCAGAGGCATTTGCAGCAGCGAGGGATTTGCGCTACTGGGGTCAATGTCTTTGGTCATACAGGAGCTGTCAGTAGCGGTACTGATGGAAAAGACTTCTGCAGGCACAAGGCCTCAGATAGTTTTGGTGGTGTGGCAGCTAATGAACGGAAAAGGCAGGGCCAACAGGGACGGACACCTAAGACCAAGGATGCAAAAAAGTTAGACCTCTTTGGGAGGAAGGTCTATTTGACGGGGTCTCCAGCTCAGGATCGCCAATCAGCAGGCACTCCTGAGCAGGTACAGTTTCAACTCCTGGGACTCTATGCTGAAATTTAAGGAGTTGCTGCCTCAGGAGTCAAGATGAGAGTTTGCAGCTCTCGTAGAGGAAGTCAGGTCTGTGGCAAAGGCGTCACTGCAGGCAGCCCTGGATGCGGTGGATTCTGCAGTCTAATCCATGGCTTCGGCTGTGGCTATGCAGAGAAGCTTGGGCTTGCCACATGAGATCCAACAAACTTTGCAGGACCTGCCGTTTGAGGGGATGTCGCTCTTTTCTGATCAGACAGACGCCAAACTTCACAGTTTAAAGGGCCACAGTGAAGTCCTTGGGCCTTCATACACCAGCCCCAATGAGGAAGGCACTCTAGGCCACAATAGACAGCTTGCTTCTTCCCCCGCCTGTTCTACAGGACTATAGCAGGAGGAGGAGAAGGGGCTATAGGAGGAAACCTCCCCTCATAACCTTCATTTGTATGTGTGCCTGCACCCCCCAGACACTTGGCAAGGTCAAAGCAGGCTTTTTGATGGGAAGTCCAGGGATGATGTACCAGGACAGTTTAAGGATCCAAATTCCCCATTTTTTATAGACCGGTTATCCCACTTCTATGGGCGTGGGCCCGTATTGCCTTGGACCAGTGGGTGCTACGCACAATAGCACTAGGATACATCCTTCAGTTTTGTTGTTCCCTCTCTTTCTCACACCTCTTCAGGGACTCTTTTCATGAGCAACTTCTAGCCCAAGAAGTGCAATTGCTCCTCAGGATGGGAGCAGTGGAAGAGGTTCCGCCATTGTTAAGGGATATTTCCTAATCCGGAAAGCCAACAGTGGTCTGAGACCGATTCTGGACCTGTGAAACCTCAACAAATTCATGAAGAAACTGAAGTTCTGCATGGTCTCCTTGGTCTCTATCATTCCATCCTTTGATCCTGGGGACTGGTACACTGCCCTTGACTTAAAGGATGTCTGTTTCCACATTGCTATCTGTCAGGGACACAAAAGGTTCCTCAGATTTGTCATGAACCATTTGTACTATCAATTTACGGTGCTCCCATTCAGTCTCTCGGCGGCCCCTCAGGTGTTCACAAAATTTAATGTGAACCATTCCAGCCTTCCTGAGGAGACAAGGGGTTCAGATATCCGTACCTCGGCGACTGGCTGATTAAAGGTTAGTCCAGACTTCAGGTAGAGGCAAATGTGAGACTAATACAATCAACCTTCCAAAACTTCCAACCCCACATAGCAGGCAGGTGTGAGTCCTTACAGACAACACAACAGCCATGTTCTATATCAGCAGATAGGGTGCAGCACGCTCCTCTCACCTGTGCCATGAGGTACTTCGCTTATGGAAATTTTACATAGCCCACGCAATTCACCTTGACGCCTCCTATCTGCCGGGTTTTCAGAACAAATTAGCAGATCATCTTAGCAAGGATTTCTCCAACCACCACAAGTGGTCCAGCTGCCCAGAGATCCTACAAGTAATTTTCCCAAATAGATCTAGTTGTAACAAGGCGAAACAGGAAGTGTCTCCAATTCTACCCTTTCCTGGGCCACAGTCTAGGATCACTGACAGATGCCTTCCTCTTGCTCTGGACGGGTCATCTGTTCTATGCATACCCACTGATTTATCTCATACACAAGTTCTTGCCAAGGATCAGATGGGACAGAGCGCAAGTCATCCTGATAGCCCCAGCCTGAGCACACAAGCACTGGTTCACAATGCTCTTGAACCTGTCAGTAGAAACATCAATCCGACTACCTCAGGTTCCAGACCTGATATCCCAGGACCATGGTTGCCTCTGTCACCTGAACCTTGAGTCCCTTCATCTCATGGCCTGGAAGCTCCTTGGCTGAACCCCTCTGAGCTAGCATGCTCCAATTCTAGTTCAAGAAGTTCTTTTAGGGAGCAGAAAGCTGTCCATTAGAGCTATATATGTGGAAAGTGGAAAAGGTTCTTGATCTGGCCAGCGCAGAAAGGTGTCTCACCCACACAGTCATCAGTGCCATTCATTCTGGACTACTTGCTACACCTGAAGCAGCAGGGAATATCGGTGTCACCTATTAGGGTCCACCTGGCTGTAGCTTCAGCTTTTCACCCATGGGTGAATGGCTAGTCCATCTTTGCAAACTCTATCTGCAGTCAGTTTCTCAAGGGACTTGACAGGCTGTACCCCCAGGTACGTCAACCAATTCCGCCCTGGGATCTCAAGCTGCCATTGTCAAGGCTCCTGGGTTCCCATTTCAATCCATTGGCAACATGTTCTCTGCTCTACATGTCCTGGAAGGTGGTCTTCCTGGTGGCCATTACTTCAGCCAGAAGGGTCTCAGAGAATTAAGGCCCTTACTTCAGAATCTCCATACATGGTATTCTTCAAGGACAAGGTCCAGCTACATCTTCACCCAGCCTTCCTCCCAAAGGTGGTTTCACGATTCCATAGTAACCAAGACATATTCCTTCCGGTCTTCTATCCAAAACTGCATGCCAACAAACGAGCAGAGGCATCACTCATTAGATGTCAGACGTGCACTGGCCTTCTACGTAGAACTAAATCATTTTGGAAAACGACTCAACTTTTTGTGGCTGTTGCAGACAGATGAAGGGTCTTCCAGTCTCAGCCCACAGAATTTCATTGTAGATCACGTCCTGTATCTGCACATGCTACAACCTGCCGAAGGTTCCTGCTCCTGCCTTGATGGCACACTCCATACCGGCACAAACATCTTCAGCAGCATTCATGGCACAGGTCCCTATTCAGGACATCTGTAAAGCAGCAGTGTGCTCTTCAGTCCACACTTTCGCGTTTCACTACACCATCATTCAACAGGCTAGAGACGATATTGGGTTTTGCAGAGCAGTGCTACAATCTGCTTGTCAGTGAACTCTGAACCCTCCAGCTACATCTGCTTGGGAGTTACGTACATGGGAATGGACATGAGCAAGCACTCGAAGAAGAAAAAATGGTTACTAACCTTCCATAACAGTTGTTCTTCGAGATGTGTTGCTCATGTCCATTCCAAACCCCTTCTCCCCTCATCCCTCTGTCAGAGTTAGCTGGCAAGAAGGAACTGAGGGATTGGCAGGCCCTATATACTGGTGTTATGAGAGCGTGACTCCAGTGGGCACCAGAGCTGACCTGACGGATACTACTGAGGGAAAAACTTTCCGGCAGTGGTGCTCAGGTTGAGCACATACCTACACTGGAATGGAAAGGAGCAACACATCTTGAGAACAACAATTACCGAAGGTTAGTAACCATTTTTTCTGCCAGTGTTATGAGTCAGTTCCTTTGTATATTACAGCCAGAAACTGGGCTCCAGAATCTCAGCTTTCCTTTAAAGTGCGTCTGTCTGTCTGTCTTATTCTGGCCTTATGGTTGTCCAGTACTCCTACCAGAAAGGAGATTCTGAGCTTGGGTGCCTGGACAATATTGCAGGAGCCAAGGCCTGGGGAACAGGTAGGCCTACCTGGAGAGCATAGACACTGAAAAACCTGTTCTTAAAAAAAATCACATATTTACACCCGACTATTCAAGTACGAGCTAGTTGTTTGTGCCAATAAGGAATATTTGATGGTGGTAGAATATTAGGAAGAGACAGGTATTAGTAACGGGCGATTCGATCATTAGAAACATAGATAGCTGAGTTTGCAATGAGCGGGAGAACTGCATGGTGACTTGCCTGCCTGGTGCAAAGGTTGTGGATCTCTCCAGGCATCTAGATAGACTTATCTGAAGTACTGGGGAGAAGCCAGTGGTTGTGGTACATGTAGGTACCAATGACATAAGGAAAAGTAGAAGAGAGGTCCTGGAGGCCAAATTTAGGCTGCTAGGTAAGAGATTGAAGTCCAGCACCTCTATGGTGGCATTCTCTGAAATGCTTCCAGTTCCACGCGCAGGGCCAGTTAGACAGGCAGAACTACAGGGTCTCAAGGCGTGGATGAGACGATGGTGTAGAGAGGAGGGGTTTAGATTTATTAGGAACTGGGGAAACTTTTGGGAAAGGGGGAGCCTATACAGGAAGGATGGGCTCCACCTAAACCAAAATGGCACGTAAAATTAAAAAGGTCGTAGAGCAGTTTTTAAACTAAGGACTGGAGGAAAGCTGACAAGTGCGGAGGAGCATGTGGTTCGGACAGAGACACCCCTTAGGGGAGGATCTATTAATGGAGATTCTGTATGTCCTAGTAAAGAGGAGAGGATGGAAGATGATAAAATACAGGTAGGATCTGATGAGAAACAGTCAAATGAAAAAAGTCCCATTCAATTAAATCATGGAATGGCAGACAGCTAAAAAGTGACACATTTTTAAAGTGCTTCTATGTCCATGCTAGAAGTCTACATAATAAGATGGGTGTACTAGAGTGCCTCATATTAAATGAGGATATTGATATAATAGGCATAACAGAAACTTGGTGGAATGAGGATAATCAATGGGACACAGTAATACCAGGGTACAAAATATACTGGAAGGACAGAACAGGTCGTGCTGGTGGGGGAGTGGCACTATATGTGAAAGAAAGTGTAGAATCAAATGAAGTAAAAATCTTAAATGAATCAAACTGTACCACAGAATCTCTATGGGTAGTAATTCCATGCTCTAATAATAAAAATATAGCAGTGGGGATATATTACTGACCAGCATGGTAATAGTGACTGTGAAATGATCAGGGAGATTAGAGAGGCTATTAAAATGAAAAACTCTAATAATAATAATATAATCATTAATGGGGGATTTCAACTATCCCTATATTGACTGGGAGATAGGAAGGAAAGATGGCCTGGTATGGTATTGCCACCCTTCCTTCTATTCTGCTGCCTGCAGAACTGGGCCCACAGTCAATAGCTGCCACTCTCCAGCCACCCATCTTTGAAGGCAGCAGCGCAAGGCGTGGCAAGGCGTGGTATTGTCACCCTTACTTCTGCGCTGCTGCTGGCTGGGCACTGCCTTCAGAGCTGGCCACCTGGCCAACAGCTGTCGCTCTCCGGCAGCCCAGCTCTGAAGGCAACTCCCTTTTGGGTCAGGACCCCCAATTTGAGAAATCCTGGCCTCTCCCGTGAAATCTGTGTAGTATAGGGTAAAAACACACACAGGCCAGATTTCAAGGTGGGGAGACCAGATTTCACAGTCGGTGAGACGTTTTTCATGGCCGTGAATATGGTAGGGCGCAGGTATAAATAGCAGTGTAGATGGCGAGGCACAGCTTAGGTGAGTAGAGTGCCCTACACACCTGAACCTTAGGGTATAAACCCTACATGGCTCTCTCTGCCCAGCAGTGCTTCCCCCATCTACAGTGCTACTTTTAGCAGTATAGTGTCTTGCTAGTGGAGCCATTCCCACTGCAGCAAAAGGCTCCGGCAGCGGGGTAATTAATTAAGCCTTTGAAAGGCCGCCATTAATCATTGTTCATGGGTTTTCTGCCACCCAAATGGTATTCCTGACCAAAGTTAATAAAGCCAAGCCTTGCCTTGCTGCATACGGACACATGAGGGACACTCAGGGAGAGGCATGTCTGAACATACAAGCTGACCCCGTGATAGGGACTTGAAAAGCAAGTCCTAGGGACAGCACAAGGGTGGCTGCTATCTGGACAGCAACTATCACTGACAGGCAGACCAGAATGGTCAGAAATAGGGGTTGTAAAAGTCACATTCCCCCACTCTAAGCTGGGAACAATTTACTGAGTTCAGCTAAGCGTAAATCTAGATGTTAAGCAAACAGTTTCTTTTGTTTTAATACTACTTTTTTAAATCTTGGCTTTGTTAAAATTTGTTTGTATGGGTAATTTCAGAGGTGTCTCCAAAGAAAATAAAACCCAGGAACCTCTAAGGAGAGGCACTGAAAAGCAGAGTTTCTAGACTATACCATACCGTCTCCTGTGGCCCTCTCTCCTCCACCTGGGTTAAGAGGCCTAGACAAGGCATCCTGTCCCTGTGGACCGAGTTGCTGTTAGGCTGTGGTGAGTGAACACAAATGGGGAAACGGAGAAGACAAGAGTTGGCTGGGGTGAGAGTCACACTGGATAAAATTCTGTTTTCCACAGTTGCTAAGGAGCCTAAGTTTTCCTGAAGTTCAATAGCCTTATACTCTTAACCACTTGGGCAATTTTGAAAATATTGCTCAGTATCATTACCCAAGTTGTTGCTACTGTGAGTATATCTATACTGGAGCTGGATGTGTAATTTCTAGCTCATGCAAATTTATATGTGCTAGCGTTGCTCTAGCTAGCTGCAGCAGAACAGGGAAACTGCTGGAAACAATCCCACCCAAGACCCGGGGTACCTAGGTGATGAGCCTGCCTGCTGCCAGTGTCGCCACGGCTACACTGCTATTTTTTAGCTAATTTGATCAAAGCTAGTGTGCATGTCTGCTCGAGCTGGCAATTACACCTCCAGTGTTGACATAACCGTCGGATATAGATTTGAAAGCCGACCACTGCAACAGGAGAGCAAGACTGCCATTTCTAAAGAAACTTAAGGGCATTAGGTGCCCAACCCACATTTGAAATTTAATGGGATTTGGGATCCCACCCATTAGGAATCTTTGAAAACCCCACCCTAAATTCAAACCTAGCACAAGTAAAATTAGAACTATGAACATGCACAGGGTGTTATGTACATTTGCCTGACATACTAATATTCTAGCGCTTCTCTGTCTAGCAGCTTTTCCACAGAAGGGAGAGATGAAAGACTTGTTGGAATGCTGGTAACTTGCTTTTGTCCTTGGAGGTAACATCTTCAAATATATCCACCTAAATACACTAAATCTATCAATCCTTCAATTCAGGACTCCTGTAGCATATTTTGGCTGTCTACAGGCAACCAGTAGAGCTATGCAATAGAACTATTAATTTACACTAATGACAGAGTGCATTATTAACTTTGTAAAGTAGTAAGTGAAGTGTAAAATGCACTAAAATATACTTAGTTTCTTAAGTGTAGTTTAATTTCATTTATTTCATAGTACAGCTACAAAGGTTCTTTAGTGTATTTAAGAATAATTAAATCTTCATATGAATCTCCTATTGTACTGTCTCTTCCGTTAGAGCTGAGCTATGAAGTATGATGAAACCAGGGGTTTTGTGAGAATCAGCAAGGCTGTGGATTAGCAGTGAGAACCTACAAGGCTGTACCGTATACAACAGTATTTTGGTGCATAAACTGATTTTGTCACTAGTTTTCTTCAATATACAACTTTCTTTACAAAAACATTTTATTGTCAAGTTTTTCATTAACTTGCAATTTTGTAACTAAATGTACTGCTTTTCTGTATTCAAACAATTTTAATATAATAAGACAAAATAACACATGGAAGCCATAAATGCTCTTACTGCAGTATTTGACTCCCTAACTATTTTACACAGAATGATTTTTCAGAGGATGATCACCAGCCAGCCTCAGGTGTTTGCAAGCAACTAATGGGCACCACCTCTCACCATTGCAGTTAAAACAGAACTACTTAAACATTAACACACTGTAAACTGAGAAAACTTAATTAAAAAAAAAAGTCTGCTTCTTTGAACTCAGAAGGCTTCTTCAAGTGCAAGTCTTGTTAAATTCCTCTTTGGAAAGCCTTAACAATTTTTAATAATGATTTTGTCTGCTATGATAAGCAGACATTGAATCACAGACACATCACGTGATAGGGGGCTGCCGCAACTGAAGTGATTTTAAAAAGTGGCTTGTGGAGTATTTTAAAAAAAGCTTGTATGGAAGGTATTTAAATTTAAGTGTTTATCACTCCTTGAGCCACAGTAAAAATTAAAAAGGAAAAGGACAAATGAAGTTATTGCAAAAGTGAGGTATAAAATAGTAGTAAAACACCCAATTGTTTTTCTGTGCGCCCCTATCTTTGAAAGTCACTTTTATACACTGACCAGATGCAGTTTCTGTCAGTAGAAAATCTTTAATATGGAAGTTGATATCAAGAGAAGTATTAGTTATTCAGACACTGAACTAGATGCACTAGCTATATTTTCCTGGAAAGGAATTACTTTTAAATCTTGCAGGAGCTCAATCTGAGTATCCAGTCTTTTCCGGGTTTCCAGAAGCTCCTGAAGTTTTTCCTCTGTTCCTATAATAAGGAAAAAAAAATATATTTTTTTTCACAGTAAAGAACATAAATATATGCACATTCAAATTAGTAAAGCCACAAGTATCACTCTATTGCTAGAGTAAGAGTTGTGACTTCACATTAAACCCCCATACCTTTCTCAACTAAAATTTTTTAGGCTAACTACTACTATGCTTGGTCTCTACTAAAAGGTGAAATTTTACTTCATTTGAGCAAAATTAGTTTAAGCACTGGAGTTCTAGAAGGGGCGGGGGGGGAGAATACTTTGTGCATATGTTCCATCAGAAATTATTCTGTCCTATCTGAAATTATAGTAACATACCGAGAGACTTAAATCAAGCCAGGTTTAAAAATATTGTGTTTTTTAGGTTTTGAACATTTTAAGTTGCTAACACTGTACATGAGAATAATTGTTCTATTTTCAGGATCCATTTGTTAGGGACTCAACTGCTGCGGTCATACATGCCATCTTTAAATATGTTAAATGCTTAAAACAGCTTCCTTTAAAACTTGGATTGTTTTGTAGATCTGAGGTTTTAAAAAACTGACAGGTTTGAAGAAAGTCAGTTCAGTAACTTTGAATGTTTGAAGTTAGCAAATATATCTGTACCACACAGTACAACTGACACCTCTATTGTATAAAGGCCAATGCATCATTAAAAATACACTTTTTTCAAAGGCACATGTAGAAGGTGAAAAGTACAATTACAAATTCAACTTTTAAAATGTCTGGAATTTAACTTCATTTTTCACGTGACACTGCTGTCATGTTATCTTTTGCATTTACATTTCCTTGACTTTAAAAGGGAAGCAAATAGAGCAATTAAATCACAGTGCACTCAGATTCATATTGATCTTTATTGGTAATAAATGAGTCAAGACTGCATAGTCTTTCATGCATGTAAGGAAATTGTTAAAGAACGAGTCTCTAATGGAAGTGCCCTGCATTAATAATGAACAGAAAAGATCTTATGGAACATGCAAAGTGCCATGGTTAAGTGTTCACAACCTTAAAGTTACTGACCAGATTTTGTTCAGAACTTGAATCGATTCCCCCCACCCCATCAATGAGATCTACAAAAAGATAAACTTGAAGTTCCTAGCTTCAACCAAGTCATTTATGTCACACACAATAATTTCAATTTTAAGAGAGAGGTAGAGTGTTTTCTTATGCTTTCATACCTCAAAAATGGGGAAGTTATTTAGCTCAATTGGGGAAAAAATGCTTACAGCAGCTGGTTTTGAATGACTGTGTCTGACCAATTAGTTATGGGTAAAGATACCTGGTTAATTTAAAAGTCCTAAACACTTTTTTTTTTAAAGGCACAACATTTGTATTTATATTCAGTGGTAGCCTAATATATATGACACTTGCAGTTTCCATTTACCTCAGTGGGATTTATAGATACTCAGCCCTTCTGCAAATCAGGCCATCAGATTATTTAAGAGCGACTTGGCTGCTGCCCTAGGTCCCAGCTATGACTGAAAAATACTCCTTTTTGTGCAGTCAGATTTAGCTTGTATATTCTCATGACTTCCATGCTGTTTCAGAATGCCATACAGTCAACACTGAAGGAAGAGCGGGGAAAGGGCCAAATTTTCAGAGCAGCCTTCATTTGGATGCACATGCTCCAGCTCTAATTTCCAAAGCATCTATCATCTTGTTATCAAAGCACACTGGTATCCATGCTCAGAAAAGTTTTCAGGTAGGCATTTGCAAAGTTGTGCATGCACAGAGACTGAGCAGAGACTTCTTTGAAAAATTTGGCCCAAAATACACAATAGTGTATTCTCCCTTCTCCTTGATATGCTGTTTTCAAAACTGGTTGTTCCTGTAAACGCATTAACAAATACAGAGCAGAAGGGGAACATAGTTCTTCCAATACACTTCAGCCACCTTCTCAACTATCTTCCTCTTAATTTCCCCCATTTTCATTCCTTTCCCTCTGCTTTTTAGATATATTTCAAAGCATCTTATTGTTAGCACGACTTCTAAATAAGTACCATTTAAAGTGGGTGGAGCTCCCTGAATTACCTATTACAATCAGGGAAGGAGAAGGGCCTGTTTAAACTGTCAGCCTGAAAGACATGACTTCCGTCTAAAACGATTGGCTGAGTGGGGGCCTTGGAGACATATAGGAGGAGAAACAATGCATTGGGAAATCCTGTGATATCAGGCAGAGGCAGGGTCCACTGATCAAGAAGTCATATGAGGTTCTTGATACTCAAATAGTTAAAACCATAGAAAACCCTCTTGTCCTGCTTCAAATCAGACAGACAAACCTGTGCAATATTATGTTTCTAAGGATAATGATGCCAATGACTTCACCTGGGTGTTTATACAGCATTAAGAAAGCTTTGATTGTAAACTGATACTATACAATAATCATCATAGGAATAACCTTAATTCTAATAACTATTTCTTTGGGGGAGGGTTACTTTATATAGTAGCATATATATTTACATACCTGAATGAACATTTGTAAGTATATTTTCAAACAGGCTACAGTCAAAAAGTGATATTACTGTTTCCTCGTATTCTAGGGGTTGAAAAAAAAGTTGATTTACTGTTTCATGTTAACACAGAACTTAAAAATTGCACAATGGTAACTACCAATCTGTAAACTTCACCAGTTGTTTTAGTTATGAGGCTTTTAAGATCAGAAAGCTAGAATGCTGGGAAAAATACTAATCTCCCTTCTGCTATTTTATACCAAGGAAGAAGTGTCAATTTCACAATTTTGCTTCCCTAATTTCCTATGGAAAATAAGATATAAATGGGATTCTCATTACATTTAACCTACAGTCTGCACCCCATTTAAATAGGAGCTGTTTGTCTGGTAACCAAGTTCATGTAATGTATTTAATAAGTTTTAAAATCTTGTTTATTGCAATACCTCTGGGACCATGTGCCAGATGATAGAAGTGGCTGGATGCCAATTTAATTGCTATTTGCAAATCACATGACATGAAAGTGCCCAGTCGAAGAGGCTAATAAATTGTTTACATTTCTAAATGCATGATGTGACTTTGTAGCATCCTTAAATAGTGTTTATTAACATAATATATTTAAATTAAGCTTTAGTGCCAGGTTTTCCATCAGTAAAACACAGATAATGCTTACACACCTCACATGGATGTTCAGAGGATTACTTACTTCATGTTTATAAGGTGCTGTGAGATTCTAAAAATGTGAATAAGTATTTTTTTTATTACTTCTGGCAACTTTTGCTATGCAAAAACTTCTCTTATGAGGGAGATTTAGTTAATTGGGTTATTTCTCTTTCCTTAATGGTGTCGACTACATTAATATTGTTCATTCCCAAAGGATATATCAGTAGACTATTTTGAAAACTGAGAAGGCTAATCCCACAGAGTGAAATTTGAAATTCTCTTTAATGTTGCTTTGTCCATAAGATTATTAAGGTGAGTTGACTGCTTCAAGAGCAGTGTTTTGTACAAGTACTGTAGCTATATCAGAACCTCCAATATATTTTAAATTAATGTTAATCTAAATAATCTATTACAAGACTTAATGCATTCATATGCAATTTTTTTCATATACTGTAACTATCTTTAACAGAGATTGCTCATCCCTCTGTGATGAAATAAAACACAACCCCAGTCCAGATAAAATCTTCACAATCCTTCAAACACCCTTTTCTTAAAATGCTTGGTACAGCTTGCAGTGTCCCTGGGATCTGGCAGACTAAGCTATGTGTGTATCTTGGGGGAAGGAGCTTGTTTAACAAATTCCAGACTTGAGGCGCTTTCACAGAGAACAACTTGTTGGCAGCTCCTTGCCCCCATGCCACTAACACCCTACTGAAGTAGTATAGCAGAGGAAGCTAACCAAACCGTTTAGGGCTCTAAAACGGTGAACATGATCCCGAGTTAAAGGTACCAAGAATTAAATAAAAAGAACAGGAGGACTTGTGGCACCTTCGAGACTAACAAATTTATTAGAGCATAAGCTTTCGTGGGCTACAGGCCACTTCATCACATGCATAGACTGGAACATATAGTAAGAAGAGATTTTTATATATATATATATATATATATATACACACACACACAGAGAAGGTGGAAGTTCCCATACAAACTGTAAGAGGCTAATTAATTAAGAAGAATTAAATGGCTGAGCTCAGCATCTGTCCAAAGCACAGTTCCTATGTGTTCACAGTACCTGTTTCTGAAGTGTTGTCATCCATCAGTTTTTCCTTTGCAAGGTGAAGTGTGTCTAGCATTTCTTTAAATATACCATCCAGAAGTCCAGCCTGCTTGCACTTCCTAAGAAAGTCTATTCTTGCTGTTAAAATATAGAACACACACTTTTACTGAAATTGTGTCTCAGCACAGTTACTGTAGTTCATTGTATCTCAAAGCCCTCTACCCTAATTGTAGCAGCTCCTATTCACCCTCTCCTGGATGCAACTGAACATGGCTAAACTAATGGCTATTCAAGCAGATTCTCTTGCTGTTCTAATTCTACCTCCTCAACCCTTTCAGACGAGGCATGAAAGGGTCAAAAGCCAATAGGCGCAGTGCCAGGAATAAAACCCTCTCAATTCCAGGCAGGCAAAGTGTGTCACCACAATCCTTCATTAGATTCATATTCCTCCATGCATCTCTCAGTCTGGTAACTCAGATAGCTTTCACTACATCCTCTCTCAGTGCTGCTGCATGGCTTGATCAGGAAGGGGGAGAAACAGTTCTAATAAGGAACACTTTGAACAGGATTTGGCTGAAGAGTAGCATCCATTCCTGAACATGGATCTTCCAAATGACACAGCAATTAACTTGCCTTATTGCCGGTCCACTTTATATGGCAACTTTGCGGCTGTTGGAAAACTAGGAAAATATATGTACCCGTTTTTTAACTAGTCTGTCTCAGGACTGTCATTAATTATGCTAAAATAAATGGGCTGTTTGAAAGGAGGGACATGTGTACACTTTGTATCAAAGTGTGAACGCCCTTTGTTTTGAAAAAAAGATAAATTGTCTTTATTTGAAGGGTTTGAGTAAAGATCTCAGGAGAACGTATAACAAATCCCATCATTAAAGCATGGGGCCTCAATTAAAAGAGCTGCTGAGCACGCATGGGCAACTTTGGGGAACACACCAAAACCAAAAAATTACTATTCGCTCTGTGTTTGTTTCTTTCGCAGGACATTTTCATGAAAGCAGGCTGTTTTTACAGGATTAGTTGCGCCTGCAGTTTTTTTTCCCCACTTCATGATCTTACGTTTTGACATCAGTTACTTATTGTGAAGAGGATTATGAGGATGCAGGTCTAAGGATTAAGACTTCAGGTGAAGAATAAATTACAGGAGCAAGTGTCAGAGTTAAAAAACTAATTTATATATAATTTTGTTATTGGTGGGAGAGTGAGAGAATGAAAGTACAGTTCTGCTTATACCAGATATCCTATAATATACAAATAAAATGTTCCAGCATTTTCTATGAGGGTCTTTTGCTCGTTGAAGTACAGTTGTAGCTGTAACACAGAGTAGTATAATTTTTAAAAAAAATACATGGTAATGTATTTCAAGCACACTGAATTTAGCCACCATACACAGCAGGTAAATGCCACTTTTGCCTCTTTAATACAAACTCTCTCATTATTTGGAAGAGTAATCCCAATGGGTAATTACAACAATGCTTTTTGTGCAGTATAAGACATTGGAAAGGAATGCTATCTACTAAACAGGCTGCTCGACAACTTGCTTTACTATAAAAAAATGCAATTACAACAGCTAAATCTAAATAAAACACACACATTACAATGCATTTTATAATAACTGCATGGTGGCCTAAAACATTTGAGGGGCTGGTTACCAACCAGCAGTAACTGGAAACATCTTTGAATAGTTTTTGTACTGAAATGGGCTTGACATCTTCTCACCTGTACTCTTAACTGGCTACTGGCCTCGTCTCCTCATCTTGCTAGCCACAACTAAGGGGATGTTCATAAATTAGGTAACACATTTTGGTGACTTTCAAGACCCCCCTACCCCTTTGTAACACTCTAACAAATGAAGAATTAAGCATCTAACATCCCCCCCCCCCATGTGTTATATAACTTATGAACAGCCCCTACAATGGTTACCTCAACTTCTGGCCCCACTAACCCATGTCACACCAGCCTTCTCAATAACTCTGCCGCCTATTCCTCCTTGCCCTTTGAAGGAGGCTAATGTTAATTTTCCAGCTAAGAGTAATTTTCCTTTCTAAATGTAATCTCATTTCACAGCTGGAGGGACGGGAGGGGGCAGAAGCTGAGTCATCCATGTTTGCTGTGGGCCTATGGCTGAGGAGTTCTGAGACCAGCAGCCATTCAGGGTCAAGGGATTATATAACCACTGGGGAATAATTGACTCTTCTTGGATATATTAATGGCCCTCAGCCAAAGCAGTGGGATTTGCTTCCTGCACAATTATTTTGCAATCACGCAGCTGTTCTGCAAATCGGAACCCCGCTCCCTTGCCAGCGTGCAGAGAATTGGCTAACTGAGGAAAAAAAGGAAACGTACAGTTGTGAGTCAGCTGCTAGGTGGTGACCTGACCTCAGACTGGCCATTTCAGTACAATTTATTATCGCATTGTCATCATAATATTAATTATTTGTCAAACCTTTGTGTTTGTTATGTTTTTTCCTTAAAAGTCGTAAACTATTTTCTGCTGCTGTCTCTTCCGTGCTCTGTTGAAAACAAAACGAAACACTGTACCATTTATGCCAGTAGGGACATTTACTGCTTAGAGGAAAGAAAAAACGATTTCTACATTTACTAAGGCTATGTCTACACTACCGGCCTTGCAGTGGTGCAGCTGCGCTGCTGTAAGGTCGCCTCTGTAGCTGCTCTACGCCGGCGGGCGAGCACGTGCCCAAAACCACCCCCAACAAGCAGCGGCAGCCATGCTGGCAGGAGCACGTCCACACCGGCACTTTTGTTGGTGAAACTTACGTTGGTCAGAGGTGGTTTTTTTTTTTTCCACACCCCTGGCCGACAAAAGGTTTGCCAACAAAAGTGCTAGTGTACACAAAGCCTGAGAGAGAAAAACGGCCAGTATTAAAATGGTTATACCCAGTTTTTCCAAAAGTCATTTATTCTGTTTGTTTACAGTCAGTTAAAAAGTAAACAACTAAAGAAGGACAACAAAAATAATCTGACTAAAAAAAAAAACCCTCTAAATTGAACACCGTCCTTTTCTATTTTTAGTGTTCTGTTCTCTGTGAATAACCAAAATAAACCCATACCGATAGGATCTGTAAGTGAATTTATAACGTGCAGTGCTGGTATAATAGAGGTACCATTCTAACATTTAATCCACAAATCCATAGAAGTGGATAAGGTGTTAGAAAGGCATGAAGGTGTTGGAAAAAAATTTACACTTTGGACTATTCCAGATGATGGAGGTGTTTCTGGTTAGTCCTGTGACAAGTTAGTTACGCTGAATTAACTAAATGCATATGGAGCCCTTCTGCGCCTTATCTCCTGTCTGAATTCATTTCTGAAGTACTGTAACACGGGGGAACTGCGGAAGCAGCGCTGCATGCATACTGGGCCAAATTCATCCCTGGAGTAATTCCACTGTTTCGTAACCCAGCGTCCCCTACATTTCTGAGTGGCTAGACTGCTGCCCTCCTCTGTGCAGCTCATGGCGGTGGATAAAAGTCTTGGTGCGGCGTGCATTGGCCACGGCCCCTCCATTCCTGCTTGCCGCCATATTGTCTGCCTCCACGGCAGTTTGTGGATGATGCTTCTATTGCTCCTGCCTATTTTCTTCTTTCCAGGGTTCTGTTTGGTTATTTTTAGGGCAGTGGTGAGCACTGTTCTCCCTCTCTAGCCTTTCCCTCCGCCCTGGGCCTGTTCACAGTTGGGTGACATAACCCCCTCTGAGCCTCCTCTGTGGTACCTCCCTGCTGGCTCCTTTGCTCCTCTCAGGCATGGTAAAGCAGCCTAAAAAGCACCAAATAAAATCTAAATTATGCTCCATCTGTGAGGCAGCCTTCCTGGGCTTGGCCAATGATGAGTTGTACCCAGCCTTCTGTTCCTAAGTCCATCAGGTCCCCGGGTTATGAGTCAGACAGGTATGCAGGGTACCCCATGCACCGGAGCAGCTGAAATGCCAGTGTGGGGAAAATGGAGCAGGAATCTCTGGGCAGAGCAGTGAGAGGCTCTAAAGACAAGGAGGACCCCAGCCAGCCAATTCAGGGGTGAGTCCCAAGGGGTCCCTGAAAACCAGAGAGGAGATTTGTGGGGCCACAAATTCTGCCCCCCCTGCCCACAATTCTTAAAGTGGGTCCTGAGTGCCCAAGGAAAAGAAGCAGGGCTCATAAACAGCCATCCTCTTTCCTAATTCAACTCGTAGGGCTCTGGCATTGTATCCTCTCCTCCCCTCCCTAGGGGAATTGGACCCATTGTGGGAAGACTCAAAGAGAGCTCTCTTGAGAGGGCTTCAGCCCCTTAGGAAGCCAGAAAAGGATCAGCAAAGCCTCAAAGAGCTCATATGCTCTCAAAGTGTGCAAAAAAAGTTAAGAAATCAAAGAAAGGAAAAGAGAGGAAGAAAAAGCACAATAGACCCAGGAGTTACAAACCCTGACTCATCTTCCTCCTTCGCTGAGGATGGTGAATTGTTGGACTCTGACACCAAATGGGACCAGGGAAAGCAAAGATCCCCCCCCCCCACAAAATTTGAGCCCATATGCAGCAAAGTTGTCTCCATTATTCAGATTCAACCCAAACAGACTCCCACAAGTAAGCCTCAGAATACATTTCTCCCCTCAAAATCATTCCTGGAGCTGCAATTCCCCTACACTCCTCCTTTGAGGAAGTGATCAGGGAAGAATGGGATAAGCCCAATGAGGGCATTCACATTAACAAAAATGACCTTGGGTTCTGTAGGATTCAGGAACCAAAGACCCTATTCAGAAATACCAAAGGTTGACCCCTCTGTAGCATCCCAAGTAAGAGATATGGTTACCCCCTCAGAATGGGAGTCTGATCGTAAGAACCCCACAGATAGAAAGATGGAGGCCACTCTCAAAAAAAGTCTTTGAGGCCTCCTCAGCCCGCTCAAGGCTTCCCTACCAGCCACCTGCCTTGCAAGGACATCTCTTTCCTGGTTGGAAGATCTCAGGACCTTTAAGGGTAGAGATCACCCTGACTTTGGCTCTATTTTAAAGAGTTTTCCCAGCTACAGCATTCGTAGATGATGCCTCTATGGATGCAGTGAGATTCTCAGCCAGAGCCATGCTCGGTAACCAGTTACCACCTATGGCTCTGACCCTGGAAGGTGGATACCCGCTCAAAGCCACGTTTCTATGACCTGCCAAGTTTACAGACTTCCTTCTTTTTTGGGAAAAGCTAGATGAAGTAGTGGCAGACAGCATAGCAAAATCCAAACAGTCTCTCCTGATGCCACATAATGGCTTCAGGAGAGAGTACAGACTGGCCCTCAGACAGAGGTGCTCCTTTTAGCCTTCATCCTCAAAGAAATACCAACAAAGGGAAAGCAGGTTCTCCAAAGGTAAGCCACAGAACCGAGGTTTGAGGTGAAAGTTCAGAAGGAATCCCACCCCTCCCAAAGCTGCTTTATGGTAAAAACTGCATAGGCCTCTGCCCAGAGCTGAAATTAGGGGGTAGAATTTCCCATTTCCTGGAGGAATGGGTTGTATTAATCACAGACAAGTGAGTTAGGGATACACCCTCGAGCTATGGGCTCTACCTCATCTCTTCCCCATCCAGTCCCCCAACTCCAACAACCCTGGAAAGCACAGTCTGATCCAGAATGAGATATCTCATCTTTTAGATATGGGCATGATAGAGAGCATCCCCTCAGAAGAAAGATTCTCAGGGTTCTATTATTCCATCTTCATTGTTCGACAGCGCACAGGGGCAATCCAAGCCATTCTCAACCTCCAAAGGCTCAACAAGTGGATGAAGAAAATGAAGTTTTGGATGGAGACCCTGGCCTCTACTGTGTCATCCCTGTTCCAGAGAGATCTTCTGACTTCAGTGGATCTGGTGGATGCATACCTCCATATTCCTATCAGACTGTGCCACCACAGATTTCTAAGGTTTGCTTACAGCAGGTAGCATTATCAATACTGGCCATTCCCGTTTGGCCTGTCCTCGACCCCCAGGGTCCTTACAAAGATGGTGGTGGCAATTGTAGTCAGACTCAAGTCACAGAGTGTCTACGCGTATCCTCTCCTGGACCACATCTTTAGCTCCATTCCTGGCAACAGAGCCACATCCCTGATGCTGAATCCCCTGCAAGTACACGGCTTTGTTATCAATGTCAAGAAAAGCTCCTTGACTCTGTCCACCAAAATAAGTCACCTGGGAATGTACATAGAGATTTTAATAACAAAGATCTACCCACCACTAGAAACAGTGCTTTCCACATTGTTCTGGAGCTGCAAGAGGCCCACCAGAGCACTGGGTCTTCAACTGTGAGGCCTCCTAGTGTCATGCACAGAGGTCACTACATGGGAACAATCACACAGCAGGCACCTTCACAGCTTCATCTTAAAGGTGTGCGACCATTCCCCAGAACACTGGAAGGATCAAGTAAAGATCCTGACGCTGGTGCTCAGCTCCTGAAAATCGTGGTCAGCCCAGGGCAATGTCCGTAAAGGTATGCCCATACCCCTTCCAGATCTTCTGGTCCTCACAGCTGACACCAGCCTGGAGTGCTGGGAAGCACACCTTGGAACCCAAACAGCTCAAGGCATCTGGAGCCTGGAGGAAAGAATAAACCTGGTGGATCTAAGAGTAGTAGTAGACTACACAAGAAGATCAGACTCCCTATTCATATCTTCCCATCCGAAATGGGAAGAGCTTCCAAGTCCACCATTGCTAGATGGATTATGCTATGCATTTTGGAGGCTAAAAAGGCATCAGAATTCCGGTCTTGGAAGGGATCAGGGCACACTTCATGAGATTTCTGCGTGGGCAGAAAGAGAAAATACATCCACACTGGCTATTTGCAAGGCAGCCACATGCTCAACAGCTACTACCTTTATCAAGCCCTATCAGCTGGCCATCCTGTCATCTGCAGAGGCTTTCTTTGGCAGGAAGGTTCTGCCAGCAGTGGCCCAGAAATTTAATCCTTTCCGCAAATCTGATGAACGAGGAGGGATACCTTTCTTTCCTTTCTTCTTTCTGACCTTTTCTAGAACCCTCCTGACATCTGTTCACTGCTTGCTGCTTCTCAGACATCCAGAATTGTGGGCTGAAGAGCGGAAAATGTCTTATTGATCCTTCCATTTCTGCGAGCAGTGTCTTTCACAATTCTACCCACCCTGAATGGCTTATGAGCCAAAAGATCAGATGCTGAGTGGGACAGCTTTGGAATAACTCATTTGCCAGCAAGTATGAGCAGAGGGAGTGTGACCAAAGCACATGCTTCCAAAACTTTGATCTGTCTCTGTTAGCTACAGAGGAAGGGAGCAGCCCAGGCATCCAGAATTGTGGGAGACTTGCTAGCAGAAGGCAAATTATGGGTAAGGAATTTTCCAGTTTAAGTGGATTTACGGACAGAGATTAATTTGTCCCAGTAGGCTTATCTACCAATCAAAGTAGTACTTGGAAAGCTGTGGATTCTCCCTCTTTTGGTCTGCCTTTAACCTCAAGATCTTGGGGGTTGTAGCAACTATTCGTCTGCTGAGGAAAGCTTGATATGGCTTCCTCTGGAAACTGTTAGTAACTCTCCTCCTGTCTGCTAGAGGGGATGTCACCGTGCACAGAGCATCCTGCTCTCTAGATGGCCGCCTGCTGCTCTTCGGCTGAGAGCCAGAAGAGGGAGCTATGACTTTGTCCTGAACGCTGCTGATCTGTGTGGCAGCTGCACTGCAGCCAATGAGAGTCCTGTGCCAGCACCGGATTCTTCATGTTTAGCATGTATCAAGACATGAGTCTGCACGGCCTGTCCCTTTAAATATCTTCACAACCTTCAGCGCCACTCGGGGTGCTGGGCGCTCCCTTTAGCCTTTTTTTTTTTTTACCCATAGTCCATCTATAGGTATATTGGTAGTGCACTCAGGTGGAATCTTGGCCCCACTGAAGTCAACAGGAGTTCTGATGTGGACTTTAATGGAGCCAGAATATCACCTTGAGAGTCTAAATAAACTGGAGTTAGAAGTCTGCTTCACAAGAGGTACAAAAAACGCAGGCATGTTTTGGCCTATGGCCTTCATGAGAGTCCAGAAGCAGTCTTAAGTCCAAGACTGTGAGAGAACCTTCATGTTAAGACTTAAAATCTGCACATATAGTTGTAGTTTCTCAAATGAAGCAGTGCTAGTTGAAATCAGTGTGACTTATTACAAATAAAGAGATGTAACTGCGCCCGATGCTGCCATGGTGGTAATGCACTATTCGGCCACGAAAGACCTCTGTGTTTAAGGAAAAATCACTTTTCCCCTATGCCTCAGAATCCTAGTGCTCTGGTATGGCCAACTGTCATATCAGCTGATGGTGTGATGGCATCTCATGTGTTCTCGTGCGTCCTGGTACTTTACAGAAGAAATACAACTCAGGAGAAAAAAAACTTTCTGTGTAAGTCAAGATCACAGTCACGGGGCCAAAATCACCCTTGGTTTAAGTGGCCACGATTCCAGTGCAGTTGCACCAGATGACACTGGGAGCCTGTGAATGTGAAATGTATTGCTTCAATGGAATGATAAGACTGAAGTAAGGAATGAGAAGCCGCTGCATAGGAAATGCGGCTGCTCCTGTGCACAAAGCACAAGTCGTTGCCTGACTTCCCATTTTTGGAATATGCTAACACAATCTCTTGCAGAAGTCTAGCTAAACTTGTAACAGCACAAAGTGGATTCCTCCATGTCTTTAGATACAGTGGTGGTTTGGGTTTCAAATAAAACTACTTGGATTCAAATTACCCTTTTTTCCGTGAAGGTGGAAGATTTCATTCCATGCCTGTTCCTCTTATTGTCTGCATCTAGAAATCAAGAGACAATTCTGTAATAATGTAAAATTCTTAGACAAAAGATAGGTCATTTCACACTTAATTTTGGGATCTCTATTTCTGAGGACTATAAAGGCAGACACTTTGGATAATAGTCACAGTATATTTTAGCTTCCCTGACTTTCTGACATTTCAGCTGGATATACATTATTTCCATGAAATCTAAAATATTGCCTAATCACTAGAGCTGCCTTAAAAGACATGTAAATCATTATACATTTCCTCTAGGATTTCCTTCCTCCTAATTTGATTATAAAGTAAACGTCAGTCTTTTAACTCTGCATTACAGAGTGAATTACCCCTCCCAAGCTAGGGTTTACAGAAGGAAGTAAAAGGTTTATTTAAAAAAAAAAAAAGAAAAACTTCAAATAAGAGTCATTATAAATAGTTCAGAAAGCAGTGTTAATCTACAAATGAACCCATGTTTATTTTAATACAACTCATGACTAGAACTACTTTGTGCATGTAAATTTACTCTGAGATATTTAGCATATACCAGCTCATATACAGTGGTCTTTCAAACTTTAACCAAGCAACCTCCTGAAAAACTCAGGAAAAAAATCCTATATAGAAACCATTTTACTTGTGTGTCAGATTTTTGTTTTTGTTTGTTTGTAAAGTGTTTAATAACGTTTACATAAGAACAGGATCTTTGGTCTAGAAAGTTCACCTGCTCCCACTTTGTATTTGCTGCCAAAATGTGTCAGACTTTCTTAGATATCATGCTCGCTCCCATGGAAGTGATTCCACCATCGAAAACAGAGAATAGTGATTTCTGGCAAGGAATAAGCAGCAAGAACAGGTGAAGTATTGAGAAACAAAGATCCTGTTTTCATGTAAATGTCCCTAGTAACTAAAAAAAGCAAAACAAACAAACCCACGAACTGGAAAGAGAAATGAAAAAGAGGCTATACAGTCCCTCTTTATTTTTAGAATCAATTGCCTCCTGTGTGGTGAAATGTATGAAGGTATTACTGGTATACACCATTCTTTTGGGAGGAACTAATCAGTCCATTCTTGATACAGTAGGGCCAAATTTTCAAACTTGAGAGCCTAAAGTTAGGTGACCAAATTATTATTTTATATTATATATATATTATATTATTAAGTGACCAAATTTTCATTGGTGCTGAGCACCCACAGCTTCCATTGACTCAAAAGGAGTTGTGGGCACTCAGAACTGTTTTTAAAAATAATTGTATCATTTATTTAGGCACTTAACTTTAGTCACCCAAGTTTGAAAATGTTCTTTCATGCAGGTAAAGTACTGTTCACTAAGAGTGCTCCACTGTCTAAGAGTGCCTCATTGACCGGTAGCCATACCATCTTGTGGTATGATCCCATCAGATCTCACAAATTAAGCAAGGTTAGTACTTGTTGAATATTCATTTGGGTTTAGAACGCAATATAAAAGCACCCATGGCATCAATTAAAAACACATTTCATAAAACCAAATGTACACAAATCAGCGGAGACACCCCCAACTAAAAAACAAAAGCACTTCCCCTTTCCCAGAAACATGACTCACTGCATTCTCCAAATGAAAATAGACTTTCAGCATTCTTTGCAGGTCAATTGCTCCAAACCATCTAAGACCAATGTGAAGGAAGAAATATGTTTCAAAGACTCCCTCATGGACAACACTCCACCTCCGTCCCCTTTTAAATTGAGGGCCTCCAGCTTAAGCACCTCTGCTGATATCAGTTGCAGCAGTATTGCATTGGGAAAGAGGCTGTTTTCAGGCAAACAAATGATACAATTGGACTTTTTTGACCCGAGCGGCTAGTAAAATTTTGGGGCCCTGAGGATGTTCCCATTGGAAATAGAAATTGATGGAGTTTGGTATTGTCTTTGATGCAATCTTGTTTAACTGCAAGGAATGTACAAAATCCTTCTCTAAATGCAGGAGGAACCAAGAAAAAAAAAAAAAGGAGCAGTTCCTTAGGGTTGGTCTACACTCTATGAAGTTAACTTGACCTGAGTCATCTTGCATCAACCTGTTTGTGCATGTGTCTACACTCAAATTTGTGTCCTACCAACATAAGTGCCCCCTTAAGGGGATGCAGTAACACCATCTCCACAAACAGCATTGAGCCATGGTTGACCTACTGTGGTCAATGCAGTGCAAGTGTAGACACCACGTAACCTATGTCCACCCTTAACAGCCCTCCAGCAGCTGTCCCACAATGCCTGACACTGACCACTCTGGTCACAGTTGTGAACTCCACTCTCCAGGGCTCACGGAGACCAGAAGTCACTACCCCCTTTAAGACCCTACGTATTTTTTAAATGACTTTTCTTTATTGCCCAGCTTGGTGAGCACACCTTGCAGCTCTTCTTTGTTGTGTGCAGCTGCTCAACTGACCGCGCCGGCTACATGCTCCACATGTGCTCCTGCCTGGAGTAGACAGGAGGTATTGGCTCTCTTGGGCCCATGGGAAGACGAGGCTGTGCAGCCACAGCAATGGAGCAATTGTAAAATATAGACCTCTATGAGCAGATTGCGCGGGGGATGCTGGTGAAGGGGTACGACAGGGCTCAGCAGCAGTGCTGGGTGAAAGGGAAGGATCTGTGGCAGGCATACCAGAAGGCCAGGGAGGCCAACAGTAAATCTGGTGCTGAGCTGCCTTTTTAACGAGTTGTATGCCATATTTGGCAGAGACACCCCCACCCCAGAGCACTTTGGATACCTCCAAGGAGCCCCAGACACAGACCCCTGCTGTGTTTCCCCAGCAAGGAGGATGGGGGACATGCAACCTGGGGGTCCAGCTATGCCACAAGAGAGGATCTTTCTGAGGCTCCACTGCAGTCTAGTCAATCCCAGCAGCTGAGCCCGATGTCGGGGAAGGAACCTCAGGTAAGTATGTGAACGCGTGTCCCAATACAATGTTTAAATGGGCAGATGCTACCGGACCCCAGCGTAGCAGGACACAGGTATTGACTTTTCAGTAATTTACTTACACTAGAAGAGGTAGCAGTACAACAAACAAGGTAGAGTTGTTATGTGCTTTTCCTTCCCCTGCAGACTTAGTTGGGGGAGGGCGGGAGCATATACAGAGCAGTTTGTGTGTGTACACAGGGATGTCCCTTGAATCCTGCTGAGAGGTCGCAATGAAACTTTCAAGGAAGAACTCTACAATCCTCTCCCAAAGGCTTCTAGGGATAACTGCCTTATTTCTTCCACCATAGTAGGACTCTTCCCCATGCCACTCCATAATGACTCTGGCAGGCACCATTGCAGTAAACAGGGCTAGCAGTGTATGGGCCTGGATAGCTTAGGGACACCAGCAGCAGCTGTGCTCTCTGTGTCTTTGTTGCCCTCAGGAGCGAGATATCAGCGAGAATCACCACTGCCTATGGAAAGTAGCATCAGTGCTCAGTGCCATTACCCTGCATCATACTCATAGAAATATGGTCTGAAATTTTATTGTTTCATGCAAGAGAACGATTCCTTCCTCACTGCCAGTCCTGCCCTCACTGGGCGACACAGCACCATCGCTCAGGCTGGAGGGCAGTGCTGTGCAGAGGCGCACTAAGGGTGAAGCGTCAATAAGCATGTCTTGTTCAAAACTTCAGCGGAGCAAGGGAAGAGAGTTCTGAAACTTAACTTTCACTTCCCATTGTGACTCTAAATACAATACCTCTGGGTGTTTCATCTGTAACTGCTGCTGCTGTGGCCAAGAGGGATCCCCCTCCATCCTCACAGAATACCTAACCATAATAAGAAGAAAGGAGAGGACACAGGCAGATATATTCTCATGAGATCCTGCAAGCCAGTGCTGCAGACAGTATGAAGAGAGGTCCTGGAATCGAAGCTGTATCAGGATAAAATGTGGCTTCTCTGACAGCAAACACGAATGCTGCAGACTCTTACTGACCTACAGGTGCAACAGTAACAGTCTCGCCTCCCTTTACAGTCAATGGAGAACTCCATTCTAGCACCTGCTCCACACCCCTTAACATTCCACATGGCATCAAGGGCTTCATCCCTACACCTACCTCTACACACTGGGGGACAATAAGGGGAACGAAAGCTTCATATACGCTCACCGGTGAGAGCTATGATTGCTGATGTGTAGCCAAAATGAATGAAAATGGCCATAAACATTCTTTTCCCCTATTCCGTTCATTTATTTCAGACATTTTTATTTTGTTTGTTTTTTAATTGCACATTGGTTTTTTTGCACCACTTTTGGTATGCAAGAAACATCTATTTTTTGGTAAATAATTCATCTTTATTACTTAACAACACATGCTGCAGAATGTCTATTGCTTCTCAAAGCACCCACTACTTGTTCTTGTACAGAGTGACAGAACTCAGAATCAGTGACAAACAGCATACTAATTATAATTGTACAGTGAGCACTACAGAATAGGTGCATTAACAGACAGTGTTATATTCATAAATGTACACCAAGCACCACCCAATTCCTAATAGCCACCAAAACTTCAGGGCCAGGTAGAGCACAACAGACCGCCACGCCACATTACTGTGCCTGACTGTTAAGTGCTCTTTCAAGGCTTCCCTCAGCCGCATAGCTCTGCACTGAGCTCTTCTACTAGCCCTTGTGTCTGGCTATTCCAACTCAGTAGACAGCCACTCCACCACTGCCCTCCTGGCAGCAACTTTTTCCCCTTTGCATCACAGATGTTATGCAGGACACAACAGGCAGTTGGGATATTTTTCTCACTGAGATCCAATCTATTGCATAAACACCACCAGCGTCCCTTCAATCTACCAAAAGCACATTCAACTGTCATTCTGCACCTCTTACGCTGGTAATTGACTCTTTCCTTAGCGTTGTTGAGGTGGCTAGTGTATAGCTTCATGAGCCAGGGGAAAAAGGGATAGGATGGGTCCTCTAGGATCTTTACTGGCATTTCAACATTGCCAGTGGTAATCCACTGGTTGGGAAAAAACATCCCTGCTTGTAGCTTTCTGAACAGTCCTGTGATCTTAAAGATGAGAAGGTCATGCACCTTCCCTGACCAGCCAACACTGATATCGGTGAAGCATCCCTGGTGATCCACCAATGCTTGCGTAACCATAGAAAAGTAGCCATTTCTGTTGATGTACTCTGTGGCAAGGTGGGAGGGTGCCAAAATAGGGATATGTGTGCCACCTATTGCTCCACTGCAGTTCCGGAACCCTATTGCTGCAAATTCATCTGCACATCACCAAGAGTCACAGTCCTATGCAGCACGAGACAGTTAATGGTCCTATACCGTTACATGACACAGTGGCATTTTCCATCTCCAAAATGATTTCCCACTGAATGGTAGCAATCCTGCATGATGAGCTATCACAGAGCGAACGCCACTTGCTTCTCAACTGTCAGTGCAGCTCTCATTCTGGTGTCCCTGCACTGAAGGGCTGGTGCAAGCTCAGCCCACAGATCCAGAAGTGTGCGCTTTAGCAGCCAAAAGTTCTGCAGCCACTTCTCATCATCCCAATCCTGCATTACGATGCAATCCCACCAGTCAGAGTTTGTTTCTCAGACCCATAAGCAGCACTGCATCTGCTCCATGAATGTCAACAACAACCTTAAACTGGTTTTCACTATGTCCCAGAGCAATCTGTCTTCCACAAAATCGTCATGTTCCCCCATTGTTGCGGTTCTTCCTGCGGCTCTGCAAATACTGAAGGATTCTTCATCCTGTGTTTGCAATGCTCATGACAATAGTGCAGAGCTGTGAGGGCTCCATGCTTCTGTCAGAGAAGGCGGAAAGTGAGAAGTGCTATGCAGCTTTGGGTTTTTCTTAAAAAAGGTACAAAAATTATGGGATGTGGATGGCATTATGGGATGGAGAAAGTTGCATGATGGGAACTTAATCCCTTGCTTCCAGTCACCTCTGAAGCATCGAGCATCACCGTTTCCCAAAAGACGGCATGCCAGATAATGGCGAGTTGCCCATTGGAATTTCTATCCCGATGCAACAGAGAGTGCATCCACACAAGAACTCCAGGTGAGTATGCACAGTGCAAGGAGCCATGTATGCACACCTATCAATCTGAATAGGGTTTTAACTCAACCCACCAAGCTCACAACATCTCTTCCCACCTCAGCTTTGTACATCATCCTGATGAGGCCTAAAATGGTGACACTCACCAATCAGCCCAAGGAGAAATCAGTAATTTAACAAATTAAAAATGATACAAGTTAACTATTCACACATGTACAGTGTCTTTCTATCAAGATGTTTTTCACATTACCAGCCCAAAATAATTTTATTCCCACCCAAATCTCTTTGGGGCTTTTCTCTCCCTGGGTTTCTTTTCAGTCAGCCTCTGAGGGACACCTACTGTTTCTGTGGAATTTGCTGGCTGAAGCAGACCCTGCTCATTTTATTCTAATGATGAATTCACTTCTGTAACAACTTTTCAAGACTCAACTCCCACAGCTACATTCTCAGATTCAGAGGGCAGCCAAAGTGAATTCTGTCCCCCTGATATCTTCTCAAATGGTCTTTATGGATAACTTTTGGTTTAGTTCTGGGCCCCAACTGTGTTCTTGTACACCACTTCATTGATTTGGGTCAGTACTGCATAGGGTCCTTGTCAAGGTTCATCCAATTTAGGGCTCCTACCCTTCTTTCTTCTAGGACTGTAGAACCAGAGAGAGTGCCTTCTTTTAAAAATTTCCCTGTATGACCTTACATCATACAGCCTTTCCATTTTGTCAGAGGCTACCTTCCAAAGGTATGAACTTTTTCACTTTTAGATTGTAGGGTTTCTACATAGTTTAACTCCCTCTGCTACTCTTCAGGAACTCCACACAAGAGGTTTGCTGCGGTCCTTAGTTCATGTCCAAACATGAGTGCTGCAGTACATTTTGTACTCTCTTTGACTGCTGTTCTATAAGCCATGAAAAGAAATGAGATATGCTAGTCCCAGTCCTTTTGGTACTGTTCTACAAATGTAGCCAGCTGAAGCCCCAGATTCCTATTGAACCTTCCCACCATCCCATCAGATTGTAGGTGTGCTTGGGTTGATCCTTGTACCTCCGTGCTTTGCCCCTTCATCTTGGTGTCCCCCCATTTCTCCTACTAGGAGAAAGGCTTTCACTAGACACTTATGCCAGTCTGTGCTGGCCCATCTTAAATTTACAACAATCCTTTTTGTGGCCAGTTTTGTCACAGTACCAGCATTTAACTGAACTGTTTCCTTTAATTTTTGAATTGTTGCCAGTTTCCTTTGTTTTACAAACCAAATTTATCATTTGTTCTAATTGTTCAATACAGTAATGAACCAGATTAAAATCCCCTCTTTCATCATACACGTTAGATCCAGAGCCATACTTACAGGGCTTATGACAGTGAGTTTCCATCTTCCTCACTAGCAGCTGCTTCCTCTTCTGATGAACTGCTGCAAGAAAAGATTTAGGTTCTGTGGCAAATTCCACAGCCTCTCAGAATGTGTCTTTGGCCTCTTTTCACTGATCTTGATCTGCAAGTCCAAGTCCAGCTGAGCATGTATAAATTGGTCCATTGCTAATCTATGCATCAGTGGCACCAGGATATGCCAGGAACACAAGCCTCTTGCAGGTCCTCTTCCAGTTCAGGTGGGGTCTCTTCTTTCCCTCTCCTTCTAAGTCTTAGCGCTGAGCTATCCAAATTGACTGCTAGTGACCCCCTTTTCTGATCATCTTCCCCATAAACTATGTTGTTGGATTGAGCCAAATAAGCCTCCCAGGGAGTTTTCCCCTCAAAAATATAATGGGTTTTTGCATCACTGGAGCTGGGACAGCCCAACCACTCCCTTCTGGGCCTCAGTAGATTACAAATGAGATAGAAAATTGTCATCTTCTAGAGGCTCAATTTCTCATCCAGGTGGCTGTGTTCCATTGTGATCTGTGACTCCTTGATTTCCTTCTGGAGCTTAATTTTCAGATTCTTGAGTCATTGCAGGAGCTCATCTCTGTTATCAAGTTCCAAGCAGGCTAATGCTTGCCTCGTCTCCGCTACTTCATGGAAAAAAACTTCTAGTTTGTGGCAGTCAGGTTACTGGTCACCTGTTTGATCTGTCTTCCCATTCCATTCGGGGAACTTTGCAACTGGGCTTCCCAACCTGATGGGCTCTTTGTAGCTGCTGAGCTCTTTGTAGAGACTTGACCTCCGCCTGCATGTCAACCCGCAGTCCTTTCTGGGAATCCTCCAGATGATGGTTTAGTTCCTTTTGTGAAGCCTCCAGCTCTTGTTTTAAATTATTTTGTGGAGCCTCCAACTCCTGTTTCAGGACTTGTTTTAAATCCCGCTGGCCAGTTTTGATTTATGCAAGCTAACAACCTCTCTCCTTGGACACTGGATCTTGCTCCTGAAATCAACGTTGCCTCTTCTCAATCTGAGCGGCTAGTCACATCCTTTGGGATGTTCCAGCTGGAAGTAGAAACTGATGGAGTTTGGTATTCTTTTTGATGCATGTACAAAGTCCTTGCTCCCCAAATGCAGGAGGAACCAAGAACAAAAGGATCAATTTCTTATCTGACAACCCCAAGCCTCTTTAGCCAACCAACCCAAAAGCGCTCTCTAGTTTTTTCCAGGGTCACACTGTGTTCAGGCTATTGCTTGGCTTTCTTGTTTTTAGCCTCTGCCTCTCTCTCTGTTCTTGTCTTTTTCAGTCTTTTGTCTCTTCTGCCTTCACACAAACACACATTCTCCCTACCCAAAATAATACTTCACCAAAAGCTTCTGGGTGGGCTCACCCTCCTTTTATTTTAGGTGGGGGTTTATGCTTACAGTTACGTTAATTGAAGGGTTAGTTCACACCTACCATTCTGAATAGGGTTTTAACTCAAACCAAGGTTTCACCCAGCTCATAAAAAGAACTTAAACAGCATTTTACAGACATTAATTAAGCCTGTCCTAACTCTGAGGTTTATTAAGTCTTCCGTATGGCAGAAATCTGTTGCCAACTCAGGGCTTGGCTACACTTACATTTTATAGCACTCTAACTTGCTGGCTCAGGGGTGTGAAAAATCACCCCCTAGCGCGCAGCAAGTCAGAGCGCTTTAAAGCGCTACTGTAAACAGGCTCCGAGTGCTGGGAGCTGATCCCCTCACGGAGGTGGATTACCAGAAGCACTGGGAGAGCTCTCCCCCAGCGCTCGCACACGACCACACTCGCACTTCAAAGTGCTGCCGCGGGAGCACTCCTGTCACACTGCTTTGAAGTTTCCAGTGTAGCCATGCCCTAGGTGAGCTGTACTCAGCTGTATGAATGGTCATTATATTACTGTCCTAGAATGATATCAGACGACACTATGGTGCTGAAGAGGCCATTTGGATGACATATTAAATTGGCCCTGCCTTCTTGTGGTCATTACAAAACCCATGGCACTTCTCCCCAGTTCTTATTACAGGTTCTTCACTTTCTATTCTGAATGGCTGTAATGTGTTAGAAAGCTGAGGTGTTTCACGCTCAAACTGGCTGCATTTCAGTGGTAGATGAAGTGATCCTTATATGTAGTTTATATTTCAGTGTTACATTTATAAAGCTCTTTGGGATCCTGCAGAATGAAAGGCACTACTATAAAGTATTCTGAATCTGAAAAATGCTAATTTGAAAAGGTTTAATATAACTACAGATAAGAATCCCGAGTGACTAGTATTGTAACAGCTCTTTGACAAATCAAGTGTTAACTTGTGCATCTTTAGTACTTTTATCATGTTTTACAAGCCATTTTGCTCAGCCCAGCAATCTGAGAGTGCAAATTGTAAGAAGCACTTGTGAAACTGTGGAACGTATTTTAAAACAAAATATTTAAGTCAAATGTTGGTGCCAGACAGCTTTCTAGAAATATGACCCTGTCAGTATAGGAGCTATTGAAAGAAGTTATAATGTTAAATACAGGGCCAGATTCTCAGCTCGTGCAAATCAATGTAGTTCTATTGAGAATCTTGTTCATAGTGTTTCTATTTTATAGTTTTAATGTTTATCTGGAAAAGCTCAGGGCAATTCTTAAATACAAAATACTTCTTAAGTAAAATTCTTTGAATTTTCTATGCAAATACCTGGATCTCAGCCGAACCATTACTGCAAGATTAGAAACACGGTTGTAACTTTTTATGAAACATGAAACCTACGATTCTATAGGGGAGTGGAGTGACACTGACTTTGTTCATATGAATTGGTGACCCACTGCAGATAATGGAGAACGCAGATTTAAAAAATAAATGAAATCAACCAAACCATTAAAGAAACTCACCATAATGATTGGTCCTTTTGCCTGGGTCATGTTTTGGACAGAACACTCTAAAACATTGGTTCAATTTTAAAAGAGAGAGAAACAGTATTAATTAATATGTAAACAATGTTATACTAACTTTGATTTTCAAGATATTTTCCCTCTTTTCACCAGCACCTATACTAATGACACAAAAAAATCTGAACACAAAACTGAACCTGTTTAAAACTGAAATTTGAGCATTATCTTCCTCAGCTATGAAATCTGACCATGTAGAGCCTTACCGCAGGCACTTTTATAATACACACTCCTGTTATTTCATTTGTAAAGCTTGACTAGATTCAAATGCTGTTAACTAACTGCTAATCCACCATGTTCTCTTGTGACATACCCCTACCCATTGCTTAGGCAGAGTGGCCAACAGCTGCTTATTCCATTAATTCCTTTTTACCTGATTTAGAGAGTTCAGCAATAGGGGAAAAAATCCCCGCCGCCCACAATTGTTGCAGATTTTAGGAGAGAAACATGGATCTATTATAAAAAACCAAGGACAGGTACAGTAAATAATAATCGTGTTTACCAGAAGGTGAAGAATATATTACAGTTGCTTTCCTGAAGAACACAAAACAACTGTCCACCATTTATAGAACACCTTTCTTCCAGAAGGATCCCAATGCACTTTTCAAACTGTATTACAATGCTGGAGTTATGGCTGAGATGGCCTATTTTCAGAAACTAGCACTGAAATGTTTTGAAGAAATTATTGTCAAACACAGAGGTGCAATAATGTACTTTGCATTTTCTAGGGTTTTTTTTAACCCAGCCCTAATTTTAAAGGTCAACATTTTGTTCTTTTATAAAAATGAGGCCTACTTTTGTATGTGCAACTACTGTGACTGTTCATTTTCTCACACAAATACCAGATGTGTGCACACTCAATAATTAAATCCAGAAAGCTAGGTATGGAATTGCACATTAAAAATAATTAGCCCTATTTATACCACAACATTTTTATTTTTTTAATAGCCCACAGCCCTATCTGGTTCTTTCCTAATTAACATGTTTTAAAATAAAATTAACACATTTTAACACATTTTTAATAACCAATTCACATATTTATAATCCCTCCACCCTTTATCATCCTGGTTACCCACTTCTGGAGCATTTCCAACGCTCCCGTACTGTTTCTACAAATGAGCGCCCCAAGTTATGCTAAATTCTGCAGCTGTTTTCTTTATATAGTGCCATAATGACCGCTTTTCATTTTTGTTCTATTCCATTTGCTTTCCTAATCACACTAGTCACCATGCTGATGGTTTTAAGTTCTAAATGCCCATCAGAGTCATATCCATTTAAGACATTATCCCTTTTGACACAATACTCCTTACTTTACATTTTTTCCAGGCACAGTTGCATGTGTTGCCAATCCATGCCCACAATTTTTCATGTCTCTAATTTCTCCACACTTGGGCTGACCCTCCTAGGTTTGTGTTAGCTTCAAACTTGTGCACACTGCTGCATGTCCCTTTATGTGCATCACTGATGTATAATTAGGGCCCTGCCAAATTCACAGTCCATTTTGGTCAGTTTCACCGCCAGGGGGTTTTAAATTAGTCAAGATGACGTTTTCAGACTTTTACATGGTGTTGTAACCGTGGGTGTCCTGACCCGAAAGGGGGTCTGGGTGGGAGGGTTCCAAAGCTATTGTAGGGGAGTTGTGAGATTGCCTCCCTTACTTCTGCCCTGCTGCTGGCAGGGGCACTGCATTCAGAGCTGGGCAGCCAGAGAGGAAAGCTGCTGGCCAGGTGCCCAGCTCTGAAGCCAGTGCCACGACCAGCAGTGCAGCAGTGCGGGTCACAGGGTATGGGTCACAGGGTATGGTGTTACCATAGCAGTTATGGTTTTCTCAGCAGTCTCCCCTGAGTGGGCTGCTGACAGCTGGAGCTGCAACCTCTCCACGCGGGGTCGTGGCAGCTGGGGCCGCAGCCTCTCCATACGGAGTGGTGACAGCTGGAGCTGCCAGCTTCTTGCAGCCGGGGGAGATCCTGGAGGTCAGTCTGACCCACCCCGGGAGTGGCCCTGAAGGGAAAGAGGAAGTCTCGTCCCTCCCCATCCCCAGCCGGGACTAGCAGCTGGAGCCCTGTGCAGGGTAGGCGCTCCAGGCTGCATGCCAGATTTCATGGTGGAGATCAGATTTCATGGTCCGTGATTCATTTTTCACAGCCATGAATTTGATAGGGCACTATGTATAATGCAAAAAAAAAGTTTGGGTCCAATCCCCACTTTTTCCCCCTCACCTTGCTCCTATCTAATCTGTATCAATGTATCATTCTTGGCCTTTCAGCCACCGATTTAGAAATTTGGTACCAATGCTATGCTCCTCAACTTAATGAGTGTTTAATGTGAGAACATACTAAAAGTCTTAAAGTCCTCATCAGTTATGTCTCACGTTTAATAGTTTTCATTGTCACAGGTCCTTGCAGAAATTAATCAAATTCTAAGCACAACCACCTCTTGATAAATTTGGAGCTATCTGATTCATTTTTTAACAGCTGTTCAATGATAGGTTTTCAGGATGCAGAAATTGAATCCTGGAGTTTATTTTGGGCCAACATATTTTTTTCACACCTTCTAAAGCCATCCTACATCAGCCATGCTTTGTCTTCTGCTCCCAGAAAGTTTCTCTTTTAGGCTACTCTTCTTCGTCAGCTATCACTCAAAGATCCTGAACTGAGGTCTCTAGAGTGCTTTATAACTTACTAAAAAAGAAAAGGAGTACTTGTGGCACCTTAGAGACTAACCAATTTATTTGAGCATGAGCTTTGGTTAGTCTCTAAGGTGCCACAAGTACTCCTTTTCTTTTTGAGAATACAGACTAACACGGCTGTTACTCTGAAACCTGTCATTATAACTTACTAATGTTTAACAAGTTAAACATCACATCATCTCCATTTTACAGTTGGAGAAACTAAGTCTCACAGAGCTTGTCACTTGTTTAGCATCACATACCAAGCCAGTGGCAGAGACAGTTAAATTGCTACTGGAATCAGTGGGAAAGGACTATTTTTGTGCTTGTGAAACATGCCAGATTGACAGCCCTATCAAATAACCCAATGGTGCATGTATTTTGTCATATGAAGACCCATACTGGTTGTAGTGCCTTGCCTCTTCCTGGAAGAGGTAACAATAATAAAGTCCACACCCTCAATGACAGAGTAAGCGTTAACTGTGACCATTCTTTAGCACAGAAACAGATGCCGTGGATTCTCAGCACTCCAAACTTTACCAAAATATATTGGCAACCTCCACAGTCAGCTGCAATCCCAACATTTGGAACGATGAGGGAGAACCTCTTTTCTTTGAGCAACCAGCACCATCTCCGGCTGTAATGTTACAAAATTCTAGTATATGCTTATAACACCATTACAGGGGGGTTGGAAGGCATTTAGAAGACTTGCTCAAAGCTAATTCAATTCTGCTGGTATTGGGAACACATATGAAATATGAGAAGTTCTTTTGTATGGGGACACAAAGTTTTCCATGAGCATTCCGGGTGCTGAACCAGAGGGGAAACTACCAAAGCTCTCTAATGTAGATGGTCTTAGAGAGCACGGCAGTGTCCTTGTACTGAGACTATTCACTAAAGCATGTGAACCAGGAGTAAACCTTAATTTGGGTGAAACCAATATTCTACCTTGTGGGGCAGAAAACTTTGTCTTTACTGACCAGATGGCTAATGAAAACTGCATCTCAAATTTAGCTCCATGGTCTTTTGGGATTCTGTCAGACTCATGGATATTGTCACAGGGTGATTGTCCCTTTAAAGGGAGAAGACCCAGGAAAGAGAAACAGCGGGAATTTCCTCTTTCTGGGAAGGCCCTCCTGGAGGCAGGCTGGAAAGAACCCCAGGGAGCTGGATAGCTCCTGTGGGAGGTCCTGAGATAGGGCCTGAAAGGAGCAGGGAGATCCCTGAGAGAAGCTGCCAGAGTCCCTGGGGAGGGAAGGCAGTGGGGAAGCCTGCTAAGAAAGGCCTCCAGGGAATAAGCCCTGGGAAGCAGTGCTCAGCCTAAGTGCAAAGAAGGAACTCCAGGAGTAAGAGGTGCAGAGCACGGAACTTCAACATAGCATGAAGGGGCAGAAGGATCATCTGTGTGGAGGTTTATTTGCATTCTTTAGCTGGACTTTTGTTACCCTGGATGGAGACAGAACTTAAATATGACCTAACCAGAAGGCTGGGCTGTGAAAGATAAATAGAGACAGAACATCAAAGGCGCCAAAGATGTTATGGTCAATGGGTGCTAGAGACAATGACTCCTGCAGCACCACAACCTGATACCAGCATGAGCTACTACCGTGAGTGGAACCATCTATAGATTCCTGTCATTAAGTGGAGTTTTTTTTCCATTGCTGTGCTAGATAGGAACATTTTTTCTACTGCTCTCAAACACACAGAGTTTCAAACATGGCTGGGTTGCGAAGGACTCTTTTGGGGGACATACACGTCAATGTTTTCCGCATTTAAAAAAAAAAATTAACCTCTTTTCTGACAATACCACCACAACCTACAAAAAATTAGAAAATGGTTTGTTAAATACCGGTAAATTCCTTGCCCTCCATCAGTTTCTAATGCTGCATCATCACACAGTGCACAAAAGTAGTGATAACTCCTGCGGCAGGTTTTTATCTCGCATCCCACAGTGGCTCCTTTCTTGCGACAGAAGTTGCACATCTACAGCAGAAGGAGTTCAGTCGTTAGCAGATACAGACATTTTATAATTAGTAACTAAAATCTTATACTTGAGAGTAAATAGCTTCATCAGTGAACGTGCTTAAATCTTTAACTCTCAGCCTCCCTCTTCCTGTTCGTCATGCAAACTCACTCCTCCAAACCCCAACTCAGCTCATTTTTCAACCAACTTTCTATTATTCTCTCTGCTCTTACACAATTATATTAAAATCAGTTAATATTCTTAGAAGTGACTCAATGATAGTGAGAGTATTGGGCTTCACATCTGTAAATATTTCACATTAAATTTGCTCAGTTTACAAGTATAGAGATGTTGGGAACAGTTTTCAAAAACGCCCAAGTTCCACTTTCAAAAGTGACTTCAAAAGCAAAAGGACTAGAAACTTAGCTCTCATTTTAAAAAAAAAATCCTTTCCTTTTCTAGGTTCCACAGATCAGGAGGTTACTTATGTGTAAGCTTAGCAGGACCCAAAATCTGCCCTCTGCCAAAGAATGCCTTTTCTTAGAAAGGAACCAAAACAGCCTTAACTTCTACTGCCAGACAAAAGTGGCTATACACGTTAGGTTCCACGAAGTGCAGAAGCAGACTAATGTTTCTGACCTTTAATTACTCTGATCTTTGGTAAGTCAAAATGACTGGGTTCTTGTATGCATTTTATTCAAGCTTCTATGTCACAAGGTCATATAAATGTCACAAACAGACTTCACAGTCTAATGTGCTGCTGTTATTACTAAAAATTATAAACAAGAAAATATTTGAAAGAAGCTGCCTTACCAGCCGCTTTCCTCTCCTGATTTCACTCTGAACTGAGGCCACATCAAACCTTGTATCCTGATTCTCTGGGTTATGCTCTTCGGATTCTACAAATCCTGAGGAATATAACTACAAACAAAACAAAAGACAGCAGTAATTAACAGAGTGACTCAGCCAGCGAGAGACTCTGATGTGTATCAGTAAGGAATGATAGAAAGTAGATGGGGCTTCAGTTCAGTGTCAGACATGAGACCTGGGCACTTTAAAAAAAAAAATCTGCATTTTTCCTCACCCCACAAAACCCCCTAGGGGGGCGAATTTTTATTTCTTTGTTTTTAACAAACATTGTCCCATATTGAGTGGGGGAGCACTGCTTAGCTTTTCCATCCTTCTACAAGTCAGGGCCAGTGATACTAGACTCCACCAACTGTTAAAGGAGGTTTCACATGAAGGGAACATGACATTTTTACAGGGCTCATCAAGGAGGCCATCATCCTAGCCAGGCCCTCTTTTGCCAGTTAGCCCAGCAGGTTTGACAGAGCTCAGGATCTTTCAGGAGAGACTCAGTTGCAGCGACAACAGAATTAACACTGGCAATGTGATACCAGGCAAAGACTGGCAATGAATTGTTGGAGAAGCAACTTAAATAGGTTGAACAGTGGCTGGCAAAATACCGCAGAAATGTATGCATGAATACCTGTTGATGTACTAGACTATGACAACAAATTAGAAGGGATAATTAATTAATTAACAACTATATTTGATTATGAGAAAACAAATGATCATACTTAAACAAAACCTAGCACCAAAACTGTTACTTAAAATACATGATAAATTTATAAGAAGACACAAAGCCTGGTCAGCTAAAGAAATAAGAACATACAGTTAGAGATAAGAAGCCACTTAGCACACATTACTATGGGTTCAGAGAGACTAGTAAAGCTGTAACAATGTTGCTATACCAACAGTGGTTTGCTTTCAAGAATCTGAATGTTTGTTTGAAACATATAACACTGTAAAATGAAAAATAAAAGTAATCGAATTAATAAAGATACAAACACAATGTAGCAAGAACAATAAGATAGCTGATCTATAAGAGGGAGAAATAAAAGAGGAGCAAAGGATTTGCGACTTATGATATCAAAAAAAGGAAAGCTCCAATTTAATGTAATAGGTATCCTACACACTAAAATATAAAGGTATAGCTGTGGAAAGTGACTGCAAAGATGGCACCTTTTAACTTAAAAGATCTGCTCTCTGTGAGTTTAAAAAATTTAATGACATTTTTTTCATATTACTTTTCTCCCGATACTACAGCAGAACAAACAAATTTAGGAAGAGGGTTCTCATAAAAGTATACAGAATAGTTAACTAAGTTCCAATGGTGGAGCCAAATTTTTCCCTTAGTTACTCCTAGCTGAGGGGCAGAATATGATGTCCAGAATCTTTATTATTGGTGCTGATGTGAAAGAAGGAAAGATCCCAGGGTAAGATTGCAGGGCTAGCAGATAGAAGACAGATTTTATTTGCAAACTGAGTAAATTTGTTCTAGAACCACACTAAACCTAGAACCTCACAAGGACATTTTTACATAGCCAATTCTTAAATTAAAACCACACTTAATTATTCCTTATATTTAAGACACACACAAGAAGCTGCCATTTTGCCACTTTGATCATGCAAATTATAGCCCTGATCCTGCAAAGACTAAGGACATGTTTACCTTTTCGCACTGTAAGGAGTCTGATTCAATTACTTCAATTGAGATTACTCATATTATATCAAATTTAGCACATGCACAAGTCTTTGCAGGATCGGCCCAGGGACTGAAGAACCTGTTTTGCCATTCAAAATCACTGGAAGTCAAAGGGTTTCAAAGTTGTTGCGAAACAAGTTCATTTTTGTTCTGAATTCTTACCTAATGTTAAGGCACTTTCTATAGTTTCTAAATTTAATAATGGCTAACCAAAATACTGAACTTGTTTTGAACTCTGAAATCCTTTGACTGCCAGGGTTTGTTTTTTTTTAAGTGACAAAACAGATATTTTCAGTCCTGCTTTTTTGTTGTCCTTCCCTCTACTGCCTACCCAGACCCCTGGGCCCTGTTCAGCATTGTCCTGTAACTTATGTAGCTAGTTATACCAATGAAAATTGGATGTAAAATGCTACTATTCTGATTTAGTAACATTTTACAGTCACTTTGCACTGGTGTAAAGTGACTATACAAAGAGGGAGGCAATGATGAACTGGACTCGTTTTTATTCTTTCTACACTCCATCCCAACTCCTGAACTATTATTCGTATTCCCCTCCACCTCAATGCACCAACCATTTGGACAAGTAAAAAAATATAACTGTCTGAAGTTCTAATCATTGGAACTCCAGAAGACCATGAAATTGTAGATCATTCACTGCCTTCTGAAATAGAGAGGGAAAGAGTTCTCTTTTCTTCTAGAGCAGGCTCTCAACCTTTCCAGACTACTGTACCCCTTGCAGGAGTCTGATTTGTCTTGTGTACCCCAAAGTTCCACCTCACTTAAAAACTACTTGCTTACAAAATCAGATGTAGTGTCACAGCACACTATTATTGAAAAAGTTCTTACTTTCTCATTTTTACCATATAATTATAAAGTAAATCGATCGGACCACAAATGAAATACATTTCAGTATATAGTATATAGAGCAGTATAAACAAGTCATTGTGTGAAACTGTAGTTTGCACTGACTTCGCTAGTGCTTTTTATGCAGCCTATTGTAAAACTAGGCAAATATCTAGATGAGTTGATGTACCCCCTGAAGACCTCTGCGTATCCCCAGCGTACACATACCCCCAGTTGAGAACCACGGTTCTAGAGTAGACAATTATGTACAATGTCCATATTGTCTTTGAAATTTTTCCTTTTGGTCCTTCTTGATTCCTTTAATAGTATTCATATGTTAAGAAAAACTCTCACCAAACAATTCTGATGAACTGCAAGATTCTGCTTTTCTGCAATGTACATTATAGCACACTCTTCATCTGCTGGACAAAATGCACACTTCCTTTTTACCATCTTCTCCATTGTGTGGAAGTCACCTGGAGAGAGACTGTTGAACAAAACATAAAACTGTTAATGCAACCATCCTATACCAGCTGGGAGGAATACGGAGAGTGTAGCTGGTGAGGGCCCACAGCATTTCCAGATCTAGCTTCTATTTCACTTGCATCCCAGCAGACTTTGTGCCCAGCCACTCTAGCAGTGATTGACTGGCATGAGTAAAACTTGACTTGCTGAGATAAAAACAGAATACAGGTTAGCTGCTAGAGGCTCTAGCAATTGGGATTGGAGGAATGAGAACTAGGATTTTTTTCTTGGAAAGTCACTGGTGGAAGCAGGGACCAATATGAAAACTTCCAAACTTGCTCAACAATACATGGCTCAGTGAAGAACATTTCATGCAGATACCAACAACCTTGCATGGGCTTGTGAGTCACTTCATAGAATGTGAAGTACTTTTAGTTTAGAAGATATTAGTCTGCTACCATCAGCACCTCAAGCTTGTTCTTTCACACATCTAACCGCAGCTGCATTAAAGTATCTGTCACAGTTTAAATAAGCAAAGTAGTACCGCCAGCTCCCACAAATATCCTCCCTGAGTTCACAGGAAAGAAGGAGGGAATGTTGTTTCTTTAACATAATGGGATTACAGAAAAGAGATTTGCAAGTAAAAAAGGGAAAGGAAAAGACAGGAAGGTGAAATTAGATGGTTCCTCAATAACAGATGGAAGTTAGAGGTCTAGAACCACGGCCACTGAAACATTGTCAAGGCCAGCACCACCCTGGGTAATACCTATTTTCTATACACCAGAAAAATTTTAAACCCCTTGTTACAGTGAATCTCTACTCTCCTTTCTGTCCTTATCCTTCCAGTGTTTGCCTTCTCATCCTCTTTTGCCTTCCCACATTGTCTCATTTTTCTTATCTGGCAGCTGCAATAATTTTTAAAGGCCATCTGCAAATAAAAGTCATAATTCAAACTCTTTCAGTACAATGTGTCCAGTGTCCCCAAGGACCCAGTAAGATGTTCATTCAACACACCAGTAATATAAACTTCACTTTTTCTGTTGTCATGCAAGTCCCCGACACTCAGATCCTCAGCAACTGCTAGTTCCCACTAGGTGTGATGTTTCAAGATGCTCTCTGCTGGTGATGTCACATCAGAGAGTGCTGGAGCCTATTACCTGGAAGGATAAAGAAAATCTTGTTTAATTTCTCCAGGACTGTAGAACTTTAAATGTTTATTTTTAATACACGAGTCAGAGAGAGGCAGCATGGTCAAATACAGCACTAAGAACCAGGAACTCCTAAATTCTAATCCCAGCTGTTGACTCACATTCCATTTGTGACCTTGGGCAAGTAAATTAAGCTCAGTCTTCCCATCTGTAAAATGGAACCAGCACTGTCCACTGGATAGAGCAGTGAACTGAACCAGGAGACTGAGGGTCTATTCCTGGCTCTGCCACTGACCAGCTATGTGACCTTGGGCAAGTTACTTCACACCTCTGTGCCTCTGGTTCCCCTCCCACCCATTTCTGACTTGTCTATTTAGATTGTAAACTCTTTGGGGTTTCTCACTATTTGTCTGCACATTGGGGCCTGATCTCAGCTGGGGACTCTAGATGCTACCATAATACAAATAATTAATAAAAAGTAGGAAAGGGTTAAAAAGAGAACTAGGCATAGGTTAAAATAGAAAGAGAAGTCACACAAAAGCTAACCACAGTCAAAAAGGCAAAAGGGCCTGGATAAAAACAAATGCCACACACAGAAGGGATAACAGGAAAAAGAGAGAAAAGGGTTTGTGCTGTATCCCTCCTGTTCCTGTATGTTGTCCACTTAGGGTTAGATCCTGGAAGTGGATCTGTGTGGGTACATGGGTCTACCTGTTTGGATCCAGTTGTAGGATCTAGCTCTTAGACAGTAAGGCAGTGGTAGGCAACCTGTGGCCCTTGGGCCGCAGTAAGGTCTTTGGGGAGGGTTCGTCTTCTTACAGGTCTATGGAGTACACAGAACACTGTTGGGCATTATGTAAATAAAAGCACTACCTCCATCTTGCTAAGTCTTATGAAGATGAAAATTCCTACATAAATGCTAAATATTATTTGTTAATCTACAGACTGAAAAGCACTTTGCAATAATGTAAAACGAAACTGCAGAATAATAATGAGGATGGCTTTCTTGTAATTGTTCATGGGGCACTGGGAGTCAAGAGGTCTGGGTTCTTTTCCTGACTCTGACACAGACTTGCGCATGTCACTTAACCTTTCTATGCTTCAGTTCCCCCTGTGTAAGATGGTGATAATTATACTTCACAGGGTCAATTCATTAAGAGACATCATCAAACTGAAACTGGTCATTTTCAGCAAAAGGAAGTAAAGCAGCTTTGTACTATCCCCAAGTTCCTTTGCAAAAATATTTCTTCATTACTTTTTTTAACCAGTTGTTCCTATTTTTGATGTTTTTTTTCTGTTACTATCAAAAAACCCTAAACAGGAGTGTGCATGCAGGTACAGAAGTTGCTTCTTTTACATGGGAGGAACACACATGTAATGGAAGCAGCTAGAGGCAAGTGATAATTCTTGGCTCTGGCTGTTTCTCCTCTACCTTGTGGAGGGGAACTCCAGCTGCTGCTCCCCTTGTCTATGGCTTTTGAAGGGTTTCCAGCCTGAACTATCCTTGCTGCTCTATATGTGGGTTAAGGATCTCCAATCCACACAGTCCCAATGAAGGGACTGAGGGTGGAAGTAACAGTCCCTGCTGTTCCTCCAAGCTCCATTCAGGAGTGGAAGACAACTTACATGCCTCAGTACAGGTAGTCTGAAGATAACCTGCTGATCATTCCTCTGCTTGCCTCCCACCTGCTATGAGACTGATATATTTTAAAAGGCAAACCATTACATTTGTATGTAAAAAATGTGTGTGTGTGTCCTCTGTGCCTGATCCCCAGAGGATATGAGTCTGTTACAGCTCTTAGCTTCAGAACCTGACTCTTTAGCTCAATTGCAAGATATTTAATAGATTCCAAGGCCAGAAAGGACCACTGTGATCATTCTAGTCTGACCTTCTGTAAAACACAGGCCAAAGAGCTTCCGCAAAATAATTCCTAGAGCACATCTTTTAGAAAATTACTATAAGGCACGTTTTCTAGTCCTTTTCTCATTCTCATTGCTCTTTTCTGAACGCTCTCCAATTTATCAACATCCTTCTTGAATTGTGGGCACCAGAACTGGACACAGTATTCTAGCAGTGGTCATACCAATGCCAAATACAGAGTTAAAATAATGTCTTTACTCCTACTCAAGATTCGCCTGTTTATACATCCCAGGATTGCATTAGCTCTTTTGGCCACAGTGTTGCATTGAAAGTTCATGTTTAAGGCTATGTTTTAGTCTAGGGTATTTTTAGTAAAAGTAATGGACAGGACACGGGCAGTAACCAAAATTCATGGCCCGTGACCTGTCCATGATTTTTACTATATACCCCTGAGTAAAACTTGTTGGGGGGAGGCAGCTGGGGGGGAGGCAGCTGGGGGCGGCACAGATGCTGGGGGGGCAGCTTGGGGGATGCCATGGGTCCTGGGGAGGGGGGCACAGCCCGGGGGGGGCACCATGGGTACTTGGGAAGGGTAGCCGGGGGGGTGTTTGTGCCTCGAGTACTGGTGGGGAGGGGCTGGGGCATGTTTCCTAGCTGGTTCCTGGGAAGCAACAACCTCCAGCGCCTAGCTCCACATGTTGCCTCCACTCTGCCCCAAGCCCCGGTTCTGCAGCTCCCATTGACAGGGAACCGCGGCCAATGGGAGCTGCGCGGGCGGTGCCTGTGGGCGGAGGCAGCACGTGGAGCTAGGAGCTGAGGGAGGAGAGTTCCTGTTGCCCTTCCAGGGAGCCCCACCCCAGGAACGCACCACCCTGCACCACAACCCTGAGCCCCCCCATGCCCAAACTCCTGCTGCTGGGGGGCGGGCCCAAGACTGCCCCAGCAGCGGCTGGTGTGCCTGGCTCGGTGGCTGCCCAGGCTGCTCAGGCAGCTCCTGGGCCACCCACGCGGGCTGCTGCAGAAGTCATGGAGGTCACGGAAAGCCCCAGAACCCGGGACGTCTGTGGCCTCCGTGACAAACACAGAGCCTTACTCATCTTCAGCTGATTATCCACCACAACCTCCCAATTCTTTTTCAGAGACGCTGTTTCCCTGGACAGAGTCCCCCAGTCTATAAGTAGGGCCTACGTTCTTTGTAAATGTACATATCGAGGAACATTTAGCCATATTAAACCACAGTTTACTTGCACCCAGCTTAACAAGTGATCCAGATCAGGGGTTCTCAACCTTTTCCTTGCTGAGGCCCCCCTCAACATCCTATAAAAGCTCCAGGTCCCAGCGGGGGGTAGGAGGGACTCAGGGCTCCGGGCCTGGGGGCGCCTTGGGCATAGGCATAGTTTAACTTCTATTTTTGGGTGGGGGGGGGGGGGCAAGGGCTGACGGGACTTGAGCCAGCTCCACACAGTGGGGTCCAGAGAGGGAGCACCACCTCCACCCCGACTCACTCAGGAGGTCTCCCAGCCTATCTGGGCTGTGGAGGGACACAACCAAAAAACTTAACTCAAAGGGGGAATTCAGTTCAAAAAGTCTGAAAACTGCTCAGGGTGCAGGGAGCGGGTAGCTAGGAGATGTGTGAAATGAGGGGTGTAGCTCAGGGTGAAGGGAGGGGATAGCTAGGGACTGTGTGCAGGCAATGAGGTAGCTAGGAGCTGTGTAGGGGTGGGGGGCTCCCAGTGAGGCTCCCAGCTTCAGTGGGGGGCAGGGGCTCCTAGCTTCAGCCTCCAGCTGCTCCTGGCTTGCTGGCTTCATTCCCACGCCATTCCTGGCTTTGGGGGTGCCAGTGTATTGGCACAAACTGCTCTGCTACACTGGTGTCAGCCCCACATTGCTCCCAGCTTTGTGGGGGTGAGGGGAGAGGCACCGGCTTCAGCCCCACACCACTCCCAGCTTTGAGGGGGGTGGCTTCAGTCCTGTGCTGCTTCCAGCTTCAGCGCTAGGGCTTGAGGCTCCGGGTTTCAGCCACAGGGCCCTGCAGCACCCCTGAAAAGGCTCATGGACCCCACAGTGGGCCACAGACCCTCCGTTGAGAACTGCTGATCCAGATCACTCTGAATCAGTGACCTGTCTTATTCATTACTTAGTGATCCCCTAATTTTTGTGTCATCTGCAAATTTTATGATTTTGTATTTTCTTCCAGGTCATCAATAAAAATGTTAAACAGTATAGGCCCAAGAACTGATCCCTTCAGGACCCCACTGGAAACACACCCACCGTGGGAAGGGATAGCTCAGTGGCCTGCTAAACCCAGGGTGTGAGTTCAATCCTTGAGGGGGCCATTTAGGGATCTGGGGCAAAAAATTGGGGATTGGTCCTGCTTTGAGCAGGGGGTTGGACTAGATGACCTCCTGAGGTGATATTCTATGACTTGGGGATGATTTCCCATTAAATAATTTTGAGATCTATCAGTTACCCAGTTTTTAATCCATTTAATGTGTGCCACGTTAATTTTATATCATTTTTGCTTTTTAATCAAAATGTTGTGTGGTGCCAAGTCAAAAGCCTTACAGAAGTCTAAGTGTATTATGTCAGCACTATTACCTTTATCAACCACATGTGTAATCTCATCCTAAAGAGATATCAAGTTAGTTTGACAGGATCTGTTTTCCATATACCCATGTTGATTTGAATTAATTATGTTACCCGCCTTTAATTCTTTATTAATCAAGTCCCGTATCACCCACTCCATCACCGTGCCCAAGATTGATGTCAGGCTGACAGATTTATAATACCTTGTTTACCCTTTTTAAAAAATTGTCATATTAGCTTTCTTCCAGTCTTCTGGACCTTCCCCAGTGCCCTAAAACTTACTGAAAATCAACATTAATAGTCCAGTGCGCTCCTCAGTCAGCTCTTTTAAAACTCTTGGGTGCACATTATTCGGACATGCTGATTTCAAAATATCAAATTCTATATAACATTCTACAGAGATACTAGTGGAATGGAAAGAGTGTTATCACAGTATGATGAGTCTGTATCATGTTTTTTCCCCCAAATACAGAACAAAAATATTTATTGGACACTTCTTCCTTTTCTGCATTATTATTGAAAACTCTACTATTTCCATCTAATAATGGACCAATACCATTGTCAGGATTCTTTTTGTTCCTAATATATTTTAATAACTGCTTGTTATTGTCCTTATCTTTGCTGGCCATAGATTTCTCCTTGTGCCCCTTAGGTTCCCATATTGATTTTCTACAATTTCTAACTTCTGATTTATATTCGTAAGTATCAACTTGCTCTGTCTTTTATTTGTTTATATATGTTATAGCTGCCTTCACTTCTCCTCTAAACCAAGTTGTTTTTTTAACCAGCACAACCTTCTTGCTCAGTTGTGGGATTGTGGCTTTTTGGGCATCTAGTAAGGTGTTCTTAAATGATTCCCAACTATCATTCACAGTTTTCTGATTAAATTCCTTCCTCCCGACTAATTTGGCTTCTATTTATTTTAACTTTGTGAAACTGGCCTTATAAAAGCACCAAGTATATATATTACTGGTCTGGACTTTATTCTGCTTGCACAGAATGTGATCAAGTCATGATCACTAGTACCTAAGCTACCAATAATTTTTAGTTCTGTGATCAGTTCCTCTTTAATTGTTAGGACAAGGTCTAATAAAGAATTCCCTCATGTAAGCTCCAGCACTTTTTGTGTTAGGAAATTGTCATATATAATGTTCAGAAATTCTAAGGATACCCCATGATCATGCATTTCCCCCCGTACAAATTATAGATAGGTGCGTAAAGAGGTGATTGTCCTATTCCTTATTGTGACTTAGTGGTCTTTAGCAGACATCAACTAATCCCCATCTTGTGCTTTATGTGTTAGGACATCACTTTCTTCTGAGTTAACAGTGACTCAGAAATAGATAATACCATTTTTTATATAGATTGTCATTCCCCTTCCCCTTTTTCCCACTCAATCCTTCCAAAATAGATTATAAACATTGATTTTAACATTCCAATCATGTGACTCATCCCACCAAGTTTCAGTAGTACCAACTGAATTTATGCTCACAAATGAGCAATTCCAATTCCTCATTTGTTACCCAGGCTCCTAGCATTGGGGGATATGCAATTCAGTAATTTCTTCTCTTTGTGTCCTTTGGTTCTTTGATTAATCTTATTCTCATCATCTAAATTTTTGTGCTGAGAGCTCATATCTTCCCTCTTTTTACTCTCCCCTTTTGCTATTAGTTTAACCCCCACTTGGCTACTCTAGCCAGTCTGTACCTAAGTCTGGTCTCTCTTCTAGCAAGGAGAGGACCAAAAACCTATTCTGTTAGTGCTGAAATTCCTCAGTTCAATACCATGTGTTGGCCAAGATTCTGGTTGTCACACTAACACAGCACCCTCTATTTATTTACTACTTCAAATTTCTGAAATACTGCTATGTAGACATCAAAAACCAGCAGCTCCCTGTTATTGTGGGACTATTAAATGCCATATTTCAGAGCCTGAGGCAAAAGGACGCATATGAACTCCACTCAGAGCATGAGGATAATGCCATCCCTTGCTAGTCAGAGAAAGGAAATGAAACTGATCATCAACAAAAGTGAAACTGTCTCTCCCCACCTGCTGTTGACTGCACAAAACAAACAAATGGGGAGGGGGGGGTGACAAAAAAGAGAAAGTTGTTTTTTTCTGATCTCTTCCCGTTCTGGTTAATTTCTGTCATTTGTAATCGCAGTGAGTCAGTATCTTCTAGACTTTGCTGTGGTTTTGAACTAACTGAGTCTCCGGGCTGCAGATGTGAAAATTCCTGATTTGTTTTAAATAGATGTGTAAAATATCAGCCCCATCATCGCAGTAAGAGACTGGGGGAGTGCATTTGATACCTAGGTCCACGGCAGGATTTCCAAGCTGCTGTGTGCCAAGCGCTTTGACACCCCAACGTGGCATGGCATCGTGGCACCCAGCGAAGTGTGCGAGGGGTGTTATAGAGCACCGCAGGAGGTGCTAGGGGCGTGTTATGATGCCCAGTGAGTGGGGCGCTTTGTGATGCTCCTCGAGGGGTGGTGTGGAGCATGGCAAGGCGTGCGTTATGGTGCACAGCGAGGGCTGCAACATGGCACATGGCAGGGGTTGGAGGTGTGAGGGGCGTGTTGTGGCGCGGGCACCACCCTGACAAGCTCCCTGCACGCTGAGTCCCACCCAGGCTGGGTGGAGGGGCCGGTGGGAGGAGGCCTGCTTGGCCCAGAGTCCCCTAGGGCAGGTGAGGGTCGGTCAGCACGTCTCCGCCCCGCCTGAGGGCCGGCACGCCCAGCCTGCCCCATGCTAAGGGTCCCTCCCCTGCCAGCCCCACCGCTCACCGGGAGACAGGGGCGGAACGGCCCATTCGCTGCAGCCGTGGGGGGGATGGGAATCAGTCATTACCGAGGGTGCACAAAGCGGGGCGCAGGAGGGCACAGCCCAGACCCCGCCCCCTATCCCAATGGTACTTACCACCGGGGGTGGGGGAGGAGAGAATCATTCGCCGCCTGAGCTGCTGCTTCTGCCTCAACACAGGGCACGATCCTAGAAACTCCCGAAGGGGGGGTGGGGGAGGAGGAGGAGGAGGGGCCAGAAAATGGGCGTGCCCGGCTGGGAGAGCCTCGGACCGACCCGGCTCGCTCCCTGGGACTGAGCATGTGCCAGGCATCTGCGCAAGTGCGCATGCTCGCTAACCGCCGCCGAAGCCGCTGAACCTGACGGTGCCCTCGCTTCCTGCCTGACGCGATATGGGGCCGCGGAGGGGCGGGGTGAGGCGTGGCGAGGCTGCGCCCGCTTCCTACCTTCGCGGGCTGGGACGGTCCGAAGAGCCGGGTTCGAATCCCGGGTGGCGCCAGCTGCGATGGAGGCAGCCTGGCGGACGCCGCCGCCGCCCGGCTGTAGGCTGATGTGTGTCGCGCTGTTGCCGTGCCCCGGCCTGGGGGCTGAGGCGAGCTTGCTCCTGGCCGCTGCCGAGCGGGCGCTGCCTCTGGGGGTGCAGGGGACTCCTCGCCTTAGTGAGGACGCAGGAGGCGGATCTTGCCAATCTCTCGCCTTCACCTTGCCGGTGAAATCCCGCGCTGGGGGGTCCCGGCCCGGCTGATGCGGGAGTCACCTGAGCGCTCTGCTGGGGGCTTTGGGCCACTTTCAACAGCGCAAGCTGGTGGGAGCCGATGTAAAAGGCTCAGACTCAGACAATCATGAGGGGTTTTTTTTAGATATATATATATATATATATATAGGTTATTTTGGGTTGCCTTCTGGGCGCTGAGCTGGCGGGCTGCCCTTGTTCACGTTTTCAAGCTCTTCTCTGTAGCCATGAATGACTGAAACATACTTTTTTGTTTTTTTCTAACTGAAAGCAGAGAGTCTCATTCAATCTCTTGCTCTCAGGACCTGGGGCTTTAAGAAACACCATGACATGTAATAAAATTGTGAGCGAGGCATCCTAGGGTGGTCTGTTGGGGCCAGTGCATAACAGCCTGGCTACAGGAATAAGGAGCACGTGGCTTTTCAGTGGCAGAAGGGCTGGCTGGTGTTTGAGTCTTTGCATTGCAGGCATCCATGGACCCTTCCTGGGGAGGGGCTGGAGCTGCGGAGGTGCAAGAGCTGGAGCTGACGCTGCTTGATGCCCAAGAAAAGCCCGCCCACCCACCGCCAGCCAAAACTATGGTTTATATTCAGTTATAATCCCGATAAAAAATTAGCAGGAACTTCAAACCAAAATTAGACAAATTAAGGAGTCAGGCCATTAACGCAGTTCAGCCGTGCACACTGGAATGTATGAAGATGACATTGTGACGACTTGGGAACCGCTATACGATCTGTGAATTCTGTGTGAGATGAGGAACTCTCTGTGTGTGTGTCTGTACCAAGCAGCAAACTCATTTTGAATGTGCTGCCCCTTTGCTGCCTCTGTTGTCTGTTTGCCTCCATGGTAGACTAAGGCCTTGTCTACACAACACAGTTTTGTCAACTTTCATTGACAAAATAGTGGAGGTGTACACACTGAAATGCTCCTCCTACCGATGTAACTACTCTGCTATGCCGACATAATAAAACCTCCTCGATGAGCGGCATAGAGTTTTTTGCAACTCAGTTAAAGTGACGCAGTGTCAGTGTAGACACCTCACTTGGATGTGTCGCCTAAATTGGCCTTCTGGGGGTTTTCCACAATGCCCATCGTGACCACTTTGGTCAGCAGTTTGAACTCTGCTGCCCTGAAGGTACACAGGTACGTGCCCCTCCTCTGTTTAAAGGCCAAGCTGCCTGCTGCCCCCCCCCCCCAAGTGCTAGGCTGGCCCCTGTGCCAGGCTGAGTTGCTGCCCCCCCCACAGTAGCGCCAGGCTGAGCCGCCAGCCCCCCTGCCCCTGATGGCCTCCCCAGCTGAGGTCTCCCCCCCCCGCCAGTGCTGGGCCAAGCCGCCAGGCCAAGCTGCCAATCCCCTCAAGTGCCGGACTGGCCCCAGTGCCAGGCCGAGCCACCAGCCCCCCAGCTGAGCCACTGGCCTCCCCGAGTGCCAGCCCAGCCCCAGCACTGGGCTGAGCTGACGCCTCCCACCCCGAAAGCCCTCCAGCCAAGCCGCTTGCACCCCAAGAGCCAGGCCAAGCCACCGGCCCCCCCCCCGCCCCTGAAGGCCCTCCCCTGGCCGAGCTCCTGGTCCCCAGTGCCAGGCTGGCCCCCCCAAAACACTGGGCCCCCTTGCCCCTGAAGGCCCCCCATCCCAGCCAAACCGTCAACCCCAGTGCCCAGTCAAGCCTCTTCACTCCCCCGCCTGCCGCTGGCTCTCCACGTCCCTCCTCATTCCCCCATACCTGAGGAGGAGGGACGCAGTGAGCGGCAGGGACCTCCGGAGGTGGGAGTGGAGTGGAGGAGACATGGCAGGCACAGGCAGCAGCAGCAGGTGTTGGGGGTTTGGGGAAGGGGCAGGACCACTGCAGCCCAGGTGTCCGGCAGCGGGTCGGCAGCAGCGCCAGGGAAGGCTAAGGCTTCCCTGGCCTATTATACCCGCCACCCATGGGCGTTGGACTGGAACTGTTGTTTTTACTCTTGTTAAAGTCTGATCCCATTTCGTGCCAAGTGGTGTCTGGGGTTCAGCTGGAGCTGATAGAGGTGGCGATATCATCTGGGTCCCTCTCTGGCCTAGTCTAGTCAGGACATCTCTCAGGAGTAGAATGACAAAGGCCCGGGGTCCCAGGAGATGGTGAGGCTTCCTTCAGTAGCCTCCGTCGTCTTATTTTCCCTCCCACCCCAAGTCTCTTTCCTTAAGGACCCAAAAAGGGAGTGGTGGGTGATATAGTCCATCCCCTCATTAATTTGTCTACAATTAGGCCTAGTTTCCAACACACCAGTTCATTAATTTCTAGACCCACATTTTGTTTACCAAGGATGATCTCAGCACAGTCCTTGGGTTATAGCAATAGGCTTCTTTGTTTGGACTAATTCCATTTTTCAGTCTAGTTTTCTTGCCCCTGTTCCCATTAACATTTTTATTATAGGTTACTGTGACATCTTATGATCTTATATTCACTTATTACCATTGAACTAACAGAGTAAATTTGTAGACCCAATTAGCAGAACAGGTCAAACAAACAAATTCCTGTCATTCTTCTCCTGTCATCCCATCATTCATCTGGCTTTTGCAAACCAGTGCCATTTTCAAACTGCTGTCAGGCAGTGTGGAGGCAATATTGCTGAGCACCACTATCCTGATGGTTATAAATACACATAGCAGTTGTGCAGCAAGATGGCTTTGGATGACTTGGGAAATAGCTATGGCAGTGCCACAGTGATATGGGATGAGGAAGACAAAATCTAGTAGTTACTTTTTGCATGAACTTTTCCTGGAGGGCTTTACTCAGTGGACTTTTCCTTCTGGCCTTGGTCAGCTAGCACTGATTGTTGGAATAGGATAGTGACGTACAACTGGGATGACAAGCAGTGGCAGCAGAAGTTCAGGCTGACAAAGGCCACTTTCCTTGAAATCTATGCGGCACTCATGCTGGAGCTGCAGGGGTGGTACACCAATATGAAAGCTCCCCATCAGTATGAAGAAGCGCATGATCATTGCTGCCTGGAAGCTCGCCATTCCTGATTACTACTGGTCAGTTGCTAACCAGTTTGGTGTTGGCAGGTCAGCTATCGAGGATGTTGTCATGGAGGTGTGTTCTGCTATCCCCAGTCATAAAGCTTGGCAATGCACAGAAGGATATTGATGGATTTGCATGGCTGGGGTTCCTGAATTGTATTGAGGCCAATGATGAGATCCAAGTGCCTATTCTTTGCCCCTACGACAGACCTTGGAGTTCATCAACAAAAAGATGTATTTTTCCATGGTGCTACAAGGTCTGGTTGCTAAAAGTTTCAGCAATATTAATGTGGAGTGGTCTGGAAAGGTCCATGTTTCTGGGATCTTTAGAAACTCAGGCTTATTTTCTGCACTGAGAAGTGGAAATTTTGTTCCCATAAGACCGCTATGAACCTAATGGTCTTGTGATTCCTACTGTCATATCTTCAGTGGACATGGAGAAAATTGGTTGCTGTTCTCTTTATAGTAGCCCTTAACATATTTGAAGACTATCTGGTCAGCCCTCAGTCTTTTCTCAAAACTAAACATGCCCAGTTTTTTAAACTTTCCTCACTGGTCAGATTTTCTAAACCTTTCATAATTTTTTGTTGCTCACCTCTGGATTCTCTCCAATTTGTCCACACCTTTCTTAAAAGTGTGGTGGCAAAACTGGACACAGTACTCCAGTTGAGATTCACCAGTGCTGAATAGAGTAGAATAATTATGTCCCATGTCTTTCATATAACACTCCTGTTATGGTACCACCCAGAAAGATCTTAGCCTTTTTTGCAACTGCATCACATAGTTGGTTCATATATATTCAAGTTGTGATCCACTATAACCCCCAGGTCCCTCAGCACCTAGCCAGTTATTCCCATCTTGTATTTGTGCATTTGATTTTTCTTTCTTAAGTGTAGCACTTTGCACTTGTCTCTATTGAATTTCACCATGTTGATTTCAGACCAATTCTCCAATTGATCAAGGTTCTTTCGAATTCTAACCCTGTCCTCCAACATGCTTGCAACCCCTCCCAGTTGGTTTCACCTGCAAATGTTATAAGTATACATGCTTATCCAAGTCATTAATTAAAATATTGAATAGTACTGGACCCAGGACTGATCCCTATGTGACCCCTCTAGGTACATCCTCACAATTTGATAGTGAACTATTTATATATACTCCTTGGGTATGATTTTTCAACCAGTTTTGTACCCACTTTATATTAATTTATGTAAGGCTTTACATCAGTACCAGGCAAATTAGTTGAAACAATAGTAAAGAATAAAATTGTCAGACACATAGAAGAACATAAATTGTTGGGTGAAAGTAAACATGGTTTCTGTAAAGGGAAATCATGTTTTACTAATCTATTAGAGTTCTTTGAAGGGGTCAACAAACACGTGGATAGGGGGATCCGGTGGACATAGTGTACTTAGATTTCCAGAAAACCTTTGACAAGGTCCCTCACCAAAGGCTTTTACGTAAATTAAGTGTTCATGGGATAAGAGGGAAGATCCTTTCATGGATTGAGGACTGGTTAAAAGACAGAGAACAAAGGGTAGGAATAAATGGTAAATTTTCAGAATGGAGAGGGGTAACTAGTGGTGTTCCCCAAGGGTCAGTCCTAGTACCAGTCCTATTCAACTTATTCATAAATGATCTGGAGAAAGGGGTAAACAGTGAGGTGGCAAAGATTGCAGATGATACTAAACTGCTCAAGATAGTTAAGACCAAAGCAGACTGTGAAGAACTTCAAAAAGATCTCACAAAACTAAGTGATTGGGCAACAAAATGGCAAATGAAATTTAATGTGGATAAATGTAAAGTAATGCACATTGGAAAAAAATAATCCCAGCTATACATACAATATGATGTGGGCTAATTTAGCTACAACTAATCAGGAGAAAGATCTTGGAGTCATCATGGATAGTTCTCTGAAGACGTCCACGCCGTGTGCAGCGGCAGTCAAAAAAGCAAAGGGGATGTTAGGAATCATTAAAAAAGGGATAGAGAATAAGATGGATGATATCTTATTGCCCTTATATATATCCCTGGTACACCCTATCTTGAATACTGTGTACAGATGTGGTCCCCTCATCTCAAAAAAAAAAAAAAAATACACAGGCATTAGAAAAGGTTCAGAAAAGGGCAACTAAAATGATTAGGGGTTTGGAGAGATTAAAGAGGTTAGGACTTTTCATCTTGGAAAAGAGGAGACTAAGGGGGGATATGATAGAGGTATATAAAATCATGAGTAGTGAGGAGAAAATGAATAAGGAAAAGTTATTTACTTGTTCCCATAATATAAGAACTAGGGACCACCAAATGAAATTAATGGGTAGCTGGTTTAAAACAAATAAAAGGAAGTTCTTCTTCACACAACACACAGTCAACCTGTGGAACTCCTTGCCTGAGGAGGTTGTGAAGGCTAGAACTATAACAGGGTTTAAAAGAGAACTGGATAAATTCATGGAGGTTAAGTCCATTAATGGCTATTAGCCAGGATGGGTAAGGAATGGCGTCCCTAGCCTCTGTTTGTCAGAGGATGGAGATGGATGACAGGAGAGAGATCACTTGATCATTACCTGTTAAATTCACTTCCTCTCAGGCACCTGGCATTGGCCACTGCCCACAGACAGGATACTGGGCTGGATGGACCTTTGATCTGACCCAGTATGGCCATTCTTATGTTCTTATGTATGTTCTTAATTTCATTTAGACCATATTTCACCAGTTTGTTTACAAGAATGTCATGTGGGAGTAGGTCAAAAGCTTTACTAAAATCTAGATACATCATATCTGTTTTCCCTCTATCCACTAGGCCAGTAACTCTGTCAAAAGAAGGAAATTAGATTAGTTTCGCATGATTTGTTCTTGAAAAATCCATGTTGGCTATTATTTATCAGCCAATTATCCTCTAGGTACATACAAATTGATTATTTAATAATTTGTTCCAGGTATGGAAAGTAGGTTGTGACTGGTCTATAATTCCCTGGGTCCTCTTTGTTCCCCTGTTTAAATATAGGTACCATGTTTGCCCTTCTCCAGTACTCTGGGAAGTCACCTGTCCTCCTTGAGTGCTTTCCTCAGTTATGCTTTGTGCAATGCTTTTATGCAATTTTTCAGCCAAGTTACGAATAAATAATAAACTGAGTTGTAAATAATAAAAAAACCTTCATTGAACATACTGTACTTAAAACCAGTGGAACTGTGGCAAACATGCCTGAGTGCAACCATGTTTTTGCTGATAGGGTCACAAACGTGTAGGTGGGGGGTTGTGGCTGTTCTTAATGTCATGTAGTATGATGAAGGAAGGGCTTGTGTGTAGTAGTTGAGGAAGTGGAGGGGTGCTCCCAGTATGCAATGCTCTCAAAGGGCTGCAGGATGTGGCTAAGTAGGTTGGAATGTTGGCCACAGTGTTCTCCAGCGGAGTTGTCTGTATCATTTCCAGTAGCTATGCCTGCATGTCCTTTCCTTTGTGGATGTGCTTTAGCCTGTTCCTGGTCTGCTTCTCTCTCCTATGTATCATGGTGAAGGAGATCTTCCTTTTCACTCTTCAGTCTTTTCCCTCTGCTGGCATGCAGTTTTTGAGCACAAAACTTGTCCTCCTTTGTCCCCTTTCTGCGCCCCCAGAGATTTTCCAGACATTCAGACAATGATAACGTTCCTGTTTGTGTAGTGTATTGAATGCTAGGAGAGCAGAGAAAGAGCACAAGTCGTTCTAGTTTATCTGTGCCAACAATGATAAAATGTTGCTTTTTCCTTTATTTCATAATGCCGTTCCCTTGGCCTTTTCCCAGTCTGGGTGAGCTTGGAGATGGTAAGACTTTTCCAATTTAGTTCTCCTTTGTTTGGAATCCCTGTACAGGTGCTGGATTGATGGTGGGCAAGAAGCAGCAGGAGGGGCCACACCAGTAATTGCATGTGCATCTCTGCAGGCTGTCCTTACAGTGGAGGATGTTATCCTGAGGTATATCTGTAAAAGGCAGAGAAGGATCTTGTTCACAATGGTAAGGGGCAAACCAGGAAGTTATGCTGTGCTGTTATTTACCGGCATGGTTCCCCCACCCAGACCAGATGGTGCAGGAGTGGAAGGGCAGCCCCAAGAAAGCTGCATTGTCTGGCAGTGTGCCTTTCAATATAGAGCACTATTTCTACCTTAAGTTCTCTGTAATAACACTAGCAGATCAGCACAACGTGCATGGCAAAATAAACAAACTTTTGGAATAACTGTTCTGAACCCAAATGGTTAACTATTGCTGAGGCTGTGATTAAAAATACCTGTGAATGCCTTATAATCTCTGCACTTTGAACTGTCTCTAGCCTAATTTGGGCAATTTACCTCCTAAAATGTAAAGGTAGGTAAAAGCACAGGGCATTGATAAACTGTCTGCTAAAGTGCTCCTTCTCTGTTGCTTCAGTAAACATACCTACTATGCAGTAGGGGAAGGGCATTAAGCAGCATAGGAAGGGAGAGGTGTGGGAGGCACATTTGGCCAATGATTGTAGGATTCAGTATTTCACAGAAATTAATGGATTAGAACTTGAATACTCCAGCCCAGGCACTGTTTGAGCACACTGGGGGGATGGGAACGGGATACAATAAAAGCTGAGTAGGCGGAGGGGGACTCCTAACTTTCATCTGTGTAACATTCCCCACAGCTGAAGAGCTCTGTATAGCTCAAAAGTTTCTCTCTCTCACCAACGGAAGCTGGGTCACTAAAAGAGAATACCTGTCACACACCTTATCAGCATAACATGGCGGTGACCAGATCAAAGCTGTTGTTTAAATCCCCCTATATGGTTGTATTATAGAATAGCACATATTACTTACTGGAAGAGGTTCTCTTCCAAGCACTGTCAGGCTGGGTCTCGGCTTGGGATATGGGAGCCATCTCTGGCCCTGGCCCTGGCCTTGGCCTGGGATTTTGCGTGCTGAAGAAATCCGGGCTGTCCAGGGCAATTTATTTTTGCTTGGGGTCCCATTCAGGGACTATGGTTGGCTGGTGAGTCTTTGTGCTGTCCAACATATGCCAGGGTTTGGTGTGTGGGGGTCTCCTTGACAAAAATGCAATCCAGTGCCTCATAGAAGGCACAGCTAGTGCGACTGTTGCTAGAGGCCTTGTTGATGTGTCTGGCATGTTTATAATCCTACCAGAGCTCTTTTGCTTTGTTGTGGCAATGGGGTGTGTCCAAGGAGTGCCATCTCTCCCTTTGCTAGCTGCTCAGATGTCTTGGCATTCCGATGACTGCTGGAAGATGGGACTGGACATGTTCCCATCCCCAGAGGCCAGCAAAGTCCAGTACTTCCCTATAGGTCCTGGTGGAAGCACAGGGCCTGACTACTATAGTATCTGTCTCTGAGTGTGTGAACTGATTATGAGCTGGAATCACAAAGAGCCACACCAGGCTGTGTGCCAGTATTTAAACAGGGAGGTGAGAGCTGGTCAAGATGACCCTGGAACAGTCTCTGCCACAAAGGTAAACAGACAGGCCAACCCAGGTGTGCAGTGTGGGATGGCAGTGGGATGATTGCTAGAAGCAGAATAGTTAATTTGAAATGAGGCTGCATCATTCCAATATATATTTAATCTGTTTCTAAAATAGATTAATTTAGAGATACTAGATACTTTGAAAAAAGCACTTGTGTGTGTAGACATAGAGCAGCTTATCCTGAAAATACTTTCCTGCGTAGACTAGCCTAATTATTTTGGAATAAAATCACTTTTATTCTGGAATAGAGGGTCCTCATGGGGAGCTGTTGTGGATTCGTTATTCTGGAATAACTGCTGATCAGTTTCTCCATGTAGGTAAGCCCTTAGATTGTGTTTGAAATTGAGAGCAAGGTGTGGGCAATCTTGTTTCCAGATCCTTATATAAGCTCCTAAAAGGTCAGAACTTGATGTAATAAACTTATCTTTCCAGAAATCTAGTTGTAATTCGAGTATCAATGGGGATTTGATGCCTCAGGGCATTGCTAATGAGTTATAGCAGGGGTTCCGAAACTCCCCCCTCTCCCCCCCCAAGACCACTTGGCATTTAAGTGTCCCAGATATTTTTCATTTCCAGTACTACTGGAATGCCCCCATCAGCAATGAGAACAGCCCAGTCAGCATGACCTTTCATGCACAGTGCAAGAGGTCACACTGTATGGAGGATGCAATTTTGAGAACTGGCTTCAATTCTGCCCAGTTTCAGGAGGGATTAAAAAGTTATTTCCATCTAATGAATGTTTGGTAGCTTCTGTATGAGTTTGGTTAGTCCCAGTTCTAGATCCCAAGTCAAACTGACCACTAGACTATCTATGCTTTGCACTAGACTGTAAAACCTTTCAGAGCAGGGACCATCTCTTACTATGCATTTGCACAGCGCCTAGCACAATGGGGCCCAGATCTGGGTTGGGCTCCCAGTTGTGAGAGCTCCTTTAGCTGGGGCCAAAATAACCTTACTCACTATAAACCTGGAATATTGGCAACAATTCTCACCTGCACGTTGGTGGTTGGCATGGGAAACTCAAAAATCAAAGAACATTTTAAAAGAAAATCATATTATTTTGGGGCCAATCCTCTGATTTTTTAACTTTTGGAGTTGACAATCCAGTTAGCTCTCCAGCCAGAGAAAGAGATTCCTTCCCAAAACCCTCTACAGAGCCAGGCTCACTCTGCCTACCCACACCTGAAACCCCTCTAGAAAGGCCTATTCCGTGGCATGGCTACACTACCATTGCCATGAGAGCTCCATATAGTAAATACCCCCACACCCCAATCCTCATTTCTGAGGGAATATTTGGCAGAAATTCTACAAGGTGAACCACTGAAGTAGCTTTGGCTTAGTCAATATCCATCAGGTTTTATCACAGGAGGGCAGAATTTGGCCCTAAGTCGATTTTGTAAAAATTAACTTGTGAACAAGTAATTAATAAACACTTCCTTTTTGCCCCAGCAAAAATAAATAGAAAGCCAGCATTTCTCCTACAAGAATGTTATCATTTGTATTTCCAAGGCCTTATCCTGGAGTTTCACTTGCACACACATTGGTGAACTTTTCAGTCATGGCAAAGAGACTAATCAGTGATTTGTGTTCTCCTATCTATGTACACAAGACACATAGCTGAAAGTTGTTTGGCATGCTGGAGTTAAGTAGACCATAGTTTAGTCTAACATATGCAGCCTTATGTAAATAGAAAAGGAGGACTTATGGCACCTTAGAGACTAACAAATTTATTTGAGCATAAGCTTTCGTGAGCTACAGCTCACTTCATCACTGCATCCGATGAAGTGAGCTGTAGCTCACAAAAGCTTATGCGCAAATAAATTTGTTAGTCTCTAAGGTGCCACAAGTCCTCCTTTTCTTTTTGTGGATACAGACTAACACGGCTGCTACTCTGAAATCTTATGTAAATGAAGCCCCCTCAATGGATTGAGGGAGAGGACAACAAGCTCATCCTCCTTCCTGTATAGCTTGGTGAATATCACAAAAGCACTCACTAAAAAACACATGACACATACTGTCCAAATATACCCATTCCCAACCATTTTAATTTAAATGACTTCTCTCCACATTCATTAATCTAATAGGAGTCTCATAGTCTACCCTTGTGCCAGCCTTCTGCATTCTTCACACCATAGGCAGGAAATCAAACAGCACTTTTTTTTTTTTTTATCAGAGGGTAGCTGTGTTAGTCTGTATCCACAAAAACGAGGAGTCCGGTGGCACCTTAAACACTAACAGACTTATTTGGGCATAAGCTTTCGTGGGTAAAAAACCCCACATCTTCAGATGTATCTGAAGACGTGGGTTTTTTACTCCTTATAGCTTTTTTTTGTATAGTGGACTGGCTAGCAGAAACAGGAGAATCTTTATTCTCCACTTGTAACTGCCTCGTGATGTTCTAGCTGCTTTATTAGTCGCAGCTGTCTTTACCTAAATACAGTCCACTTCGGGTTAGTATTAGCAACATCATGCGACTGGTGTAAAGTTGTCCCTTTCAACTTGAAAGAAGCTTTTTTACAAGTCTATAGGCAAATATCCCTCTTAGGAAGGTTATCTTTGAAGATGCCTTTTTCATTACAGGATTTTCTGTTAGACTTTTCCTCATAGGATAGCTGTAATTAGGGGATTTATTTTTTTCTCATCTTCAGAAACTATGCAGGTCTTGATACCCCACTGAGTTTTACTTTACATACTATAGTAAAGTGTCTCACTGCTGTAACTATAACTTTTGAAAAATATTCTATTTCAAATTTAGGGACAATGGTTTCCAACAGAACCTCTCTCCCCTTCTTGAGCAGCACAGCCAATGCCCCAGTTGGTCACTGTAGGGTTATGGAATGGCACCTAGCCACACACAATAAGTTAACTTGCAATGGAGTTTCTGTTTACTGCTGCATTTTCAATTTGCTGTAAAATCCAGATGGCATAGGCAGGCTACCTTGAAAAAGTATGTGCAGTATCAGGAGCTGGGGAACAGTGTGTGATGCAAATTTGGGGTCATTCAGTCAAGGGACTACCGAGATAGAGCAGGTCCCACAAATGACCCGTTTTTAAATCACCAGATTCTTATGACATTTTTTGTGCACACTTTAAGAGCAAACTGTGGCAAGAATTCACACAACACTGAAAACCCTGAACTTCCCCTGGACCAGGAACAGCTTCCTGCAAAAAGAACAGGAGTACTTGTGGCACCTTAGAGACTAACAAATTTATTTCAGCATAAGCTTTCGTGAACTACAGCCCACTTCATCGGATGCATAGAATGGAACATATAGTAAGAAGATATATATATACACATACATACAGATAAATTGGAAGTTGCCACACAAACTGTGAGAGGCTAATTAATTAAGATGCGCTATTATCAGCAGGAGAAAAAAACTTCTGTAGTCATAATCAAGATGGCCCATTTAGACAGTTGACAAAGAAAGTGTGAGGATACAGAAAATAACGGAATGGCACTAGTGGTCACCTTCAGCCCCCAACTAAAACCTCTCCAGTGCATCATCAAAGATTTACAACCTATCCTGAAAAATGATCCCTCACTCTCACAGATCTTGGGAGACAGACCAGTCCTCGCTTACAGACAGCCCTACAACCTGAAGCAAATACTCTCCAGCAACCACACAACAAAAAACTCTAACCCAGGAACCTATCCTTGCACAAAGCCCGATGCCAACTCTGTCCACACATTTATTCAAGTGACACCATCATAGGACCTATCACATTAGCTACGCCATCAGGGACTTGTTCACCTGCACATCTACCAATGTGATATATGCCATCATGTGCCAGCAATGCCCCTCTGCCATGTACATTGGCCAAACCAGACAGTCTCAAGGCAAAAGAATAAATGGACACAAATCTGACAACAGGAATCATAACATTCAAAAACCGGTAGGAGAACGCTTCAACCTCTCTGGCCACTCAGTAACAGACTTAAAGGTGGCAATTTTGCAACACAAAGCTTCAAAACCAGACTCCAACGAGAAACTGCTGAGCTTGAATTAATATGCAAACCAGACACCATTAACTTGGGTTTGAATAGAGACTGGGAGTGGCTGGGTCATTACACATATTGAATCTATTTCCCCATGTTAAGTATCCTCACACCTTTTTGTCAACTGTCTAAATGGGCCATCTTGATTATCACTACAAAATCTTTTTTCTCCTGCTGATAATAGCTCATCTTAACTAATTAGCCTGTCGCAGTTTGTATGGCAACTTCCAACTTATCTGTATGTGTATATCTATCTTCTAAATATATGTTCCATTCTATGCATCCAATGAAGTGGGCTGTAGCCCACGAAAGCTTATGCTCTAATAAATGTGTTAGTCTCTAAGATGCCACAAGTACTCCTGTTCTTTTTGCGGATACAGACTAACACGGCTGCTACTCTAAAGCTTCCTGCAAGTCATTAGTTGAAAATTATTACATATATTGTTGTGCTCTACAGCAACAAGCAATTCTGGCTCAAAGGCATGTGGTGCTGAGAGCTGACTCAGAGCTAAAGTACTCAGACCATAAGTTATTCCCTGATGCCTAAGGGAAGGTGCATAGGCCTGGCTTGTTTCATACATATGACTCATAATAGACTACAGCTTGTACTAAATAAGCTGTAGAAGATGCTACAAGCAGTCAAACACAGCAGGTCTTTCCATATTTTCTCCAGAAGTCAAGTTCCAATCAATTAAAAATAAAAAAACCCAAAGGACTGAGGCTGCTGTATAAACATTGCTTTACATCTTATTAGCTACAATGCCACTCACTTCCATATTTGAATGAGAAAAAACAAGCCCAGAGCAAAGAAATAGCCTAGGTACAGTTTTATGCTTTTGCTTATGACAAACACATTTCTTCTGCTACAGACGAAAAAGCAAGCAGTGGCACATTTAAAAATAATCAGATTCACACATCTCATCAGCACCGGCCCCTTACTTGGAAGGGATTAAATTAGTCTAGCGCACAGGCTTGTATGAGTCCACTGGAGAATTGTAATTCTGCTGCACAAAGTATAGTCCTTTGCAAGTGAATTTCAAATTTACATGGACGTGGGGGTAGTTGTAAACATTTTTCTATAATATTTTTTTCCTGCACTTCTGAACCCCACACTGACAGGAGATCTCTGTCTCTGGCATGCTTCCAGCTTCATAACCATAATCCCATGTGAGTTCGGTTCCAGCTTTCACATGCCTAGGAAACAAAAACACTGTCAGTTAATATGTTTATTAACCGAATCTACCTCTGTACTGTGTTCGCAATTTGCCACCAACTACTTGCAGGGGGTTCCTGAAATAGTGGGGTGAAGGGAGGGTGGCACAGAGAGAGCTGTGAAGGGTGCAGGTGGGAAATGAAGGAATGCAACCAGGAGCCCCTGCTGTGTGCAATGTGCTCTGCCTCAGAAGCAACAGAGTGTGCAACCCCCTTGTGAATGTTCTATTAGAAAAACCTAGGATGTGCTCAGACTTTTATCAGGTCCTGGGATCTGGGTTGCAGAGGTCAAACACAACTCTCTCTGATGGCTACATAAATTCAGCTAAAAATCCATATAAGAGTCTGAATGGCAGTAGAAGTAGTCTAGTCTCACTAACTACAGCGTACCATCAATCAAACCCTGGAATACCATACACTGGATATGGAGAGCGTCATGTCTACACGGCAAAAAAAAAAAAAAAATCCGTGGCTGGCCCATGCCAGCCGACTTGGGCTTGCAGGGCTGTTTCATTGCTGTGTAGATTTCCGGGCTTGGGTGGGAACCCGAGCTCTGGGACCCTCCCACTCCACGCCCATTAGTATACACAGCAATGAAATAGCCGCACAGCCCCAACCCCAGTCGGCTGGCACGGGCCTTCCGTGGATTTTTCTTTGCTGTATAACCACAGCCTTCGTGGCCTGCAAGAATTCCTGGAGGATAGGTTTTAATGGAACCACATTAGCTCTCTGGAATGATTCTGTCTAAGGACTGCAAGACCTAGGGTAATGGCAAGTTCCTCATGCTCTCTCTCTGAGCCAACCCACTAGGAAAATATACTAAAAGGAGCAATTATTTTTTGTGCAGTGAATAGAATGCTTATAAATGATTACCAATGGACAGTTCTGAAGACAAGGCTCATACTTCCACAGAACAGGTATAGCACTGGAAGCCACAAGGCAAGCTTTCCCCACATAACACTAGAGAAAAATCTCTCTTGTGGTGACAACGTAGTTTAGTTCCCTTACCCATTCAGGCCTTGGTCTCTGATGAGATCAATAAGAATGTGGTTTTTGTCATTGGGACACTTGTCTACTGGAAAATAATGTGATACTTTTCTAACAGTTTTGCTTTGAATGAACATTAAAAAAAAGATAGTTCCAACCTGTTTGTGAAGAATGCCACCCAAGGGAAATTTCTGTTGTGCGTCTCTACAAAAACACTCTGTACAAAGAGATTTGGGCAGCAGCTATGCTGTGAAACAAAATAATTGATTTAAAATTAATCAGTAGGATGCTCAGTCTCTGGCTGTAGAATGTTTATATGTTTTACCCCCAAACATTTGTAACATACTTAAAAAAAGAGAGAAAAGACATCCCTCTTGCCACTCTTTCACCACCCACATTTATCATGCAGCAGTTTTTGCTATAATTAGGTCACTTGGAGGGAAGGACTATCTCCAGCATTTCTAAAATAACAATTTTTTGTCTCGAATAATAAAGTTCTTTTGTCAATCTGCACTTAAATAGTTTATGGTGAGATTTTTCTCTCTTAATTTGACACAGGAACAAAAGTCATCACCATCAATAATAAATTAAAGATGCTACGCTGTCAGATAAGAGAGCAATCTTTGGGAGCACAGGCATGAATAAAACAATTCCAAGCGTGTGGAAATTGCCAGGCAGAGGTGAGGAGTGCTTACAGTTAGGGAGGGTTGGCAGGGTTTGATTTACGTAGTTAGGTACCAGTAAATATTGATTTCACCTAACACACAGAAATGGACGAAAAAACATCCGTCAATGGCAGCCTCTCTCAATATCAGTGCCTGCAGGAATCCAGTGTCACTGGCCCCGTGGCCATGCAGGGAGCCGTTTGCAGCTCTACTGTCACGGCCCGGAGTACAGGGCCATCCTCGGGCAGGAGACATTCAGCAGCGGGGAGGCCTCCTCGCAGCCCGGGCCAGGGGTCTTTGCTCTGCCCCAGCAGGACCACAGCCTGCACCTGCAAGTATCACTGGCTCTGTAGCTGTGCTGGGAGTCCTCTGCAGCTTCGCTGTCATGGTCCCATTCACTCACTCATCCTGCTCCTCACAGCCCTGGCCTGGGGCTGGGCCAGGACCACAGCCTCCCTGGCTCCTTGTGCCTTGGCATCTCAGGCCCCTCACCTGCACAGGCAGCCCCCTGCTGCCCTGCTATCAGCGCTGCACTAACCCTAACCCCTTTTAATTTCTCACAACTGTAAATTAAAATGGTTAAAAATGGGAAAAAATGCTTAAATAAAAATTGATATTAATCATCAAAATTACAAAAAAATAAAGTTCAAATTTTGCCAAGCGCAGTTGGACACACACAGGTGTATGCACATGGACAGTCATGTGACAGGTTATCATTATCTCTGTTCTACATTAAGGAGCATAATGTCAACGTTTGTGCAGATTTTGGCTTAACATACCTATAAATGCCCATGGGAAAAACAAGGCCAGTCTTATGCGTGTGCAGATGAGAGTTTCTAGTACGCATATCGCTGGGAGCATTTTGAAAATTCAATCAATTGAATTAAATCAATTGGCAGATTTATTGAGTATATACATGGATAATGTGGATATCTACACAGCACTGCCTAGAACAGCCAGGTCCCTTCTCAGCATGCGCTAGGTTGAGTGTGAAACCTGGAAAGGATTCTTTAGTAGACAGTTTTTACATGTGTACAGGTCAGGAGTAAGGATGGAAATTTCACCCAGCATTATGTAACATATCCCTGAATTGACACAAACGACAGTTTACAATGGCCTCGGAATATGAATGGGGCTGAAAGGAGACCCGCAGTCTAGTCAAGCATCCAGCCCACGCTCTGATCCAGTGTAGCACCCAGTGGCAAGGCCATTCAATATGCAGCAAGGAAACAGAGAATCCTCATAATCTAGGGCTATTTGATTTCCTGCCCCAAAATAAAAACACACACTACTCATCCTGGGAGAAGAGAAGAGTCGAATTTTGAAATACTCATTAATACCTTTTGTTTGTGCAAATAAACAAATTTTAAAAAAATTAAAGTGATTTAACAGCACACACATTTACCAGTGATTACTTACATTAAGAAATCGGCCCACATTTCCTTCTTTTGTGGCATCCAATAAATAAATATTTTCTTTATTAGAATTCTTCAGATGGGTCTCATCACCTTCTGCCTCCTCATTACAGAGCGGATCTTGTGTGTATCTCCTATTTTTTTCCTCTTTGAAGCCGTCTCTTTGGAGTAGGCCCATGGACTGTTTCATAGCATGTGTATCATCTAGCCTGGCTGATTTACCACCTCTTGCATCTTCTGGAGATGGCCTTTTTTCTTTAGATTTTGCAGTATCTGTGATGCTTGGCTCAGACTGCATGGCCTCCTCTTGTTCTCCTAGCTTTTCCTGCAGTTTGAGTTCTATCAACAGAAATTTCAAGAGATCAAAAGAACACATTATTTGTTTGCACCAACTGAAAATGACTCAGCAATGATAATAAGGGTAACATTGCAAACTTAAATGTGTTTGGCTTATTTGACCCTAAATGCCCACCCACTCCTGAACTGGCTTATTTCCTCTGGTATGTATGGATCTCAAATGATTCCTTGTCACCTTCAGAAGCACAACAGACGCTCTGCCCCTATCCATACCTCACCTCTACTGGTTCCTTAAAGCCTCACTAGCACTCTGCACTGATAATTCAGCTCAATTTCTTGCTTCCCATGTCATTTTCCATAAATGCCTATGCTTCCCCCTCAGTGCCTGGAATAGCCCCCAAACCTTGTGCATGATCCAGTCTCTCCCCGCACGCCTATTTCAGATCCTTTCTCAGAACTCACTTCTTCCAGCTGGTATTTTAATGTCAATCTCCACCTGCATTCCGCACAGCATCCCAAATTTTAATAAGGTGTTAATAAGATGCATATTCAACAGCATATGTTTCCCAGGATCTTTTACAGCTGTGCCCTTCTTTCTCCCATATCTCCCTGCCCCTCTTTGCTTATTGCAAACCATTGCTGTGTCAGCCTAATAAAATAGCCCAATTCTGCCCTTCGCCTCCCCAAACTTCCACTGGAGACAGCAGAAGTACAGGATGCTTACCACCTTTCCAGGAGTGCTCAGATCTTACAGGATCAGGCCATTACACTGTAGACTACTCAGGGCAGGGAACCTTTATTTCTTTTTAAATTCTGAGTCTTTAAGCACTATCCACACCTATGGTGTAATAAATAATAATCTGAGTGGCTGCTAAGGTTTGTTGGTAGGACACACTAAGTGCTACACAGATAATGCCACTGTAGTTAGAGATATGGCATTTGAACAGGTTTGCACACATTCAAAGACTGTTTTCTGCAACTGTATCGCTTGACTGGGCACAAGTGTGCTAACCAGTGTAATATTTATAGCTCTGCAAACCTACTTTCCTTTTCTTTTTTGGTTCCCGTGGTTAGTTTTGTTTTGGTTGACGGCTGGGGCTGAGAACTTTCATCTTCATCTGAGCTGGCATCGTGCACCAGTGTAGCGACTCCCTTAAAAGAAATAAGGTTGTGAGGTACTGTGTTCTATGTATCTCTGCATCAAGAGCCAAAGACAACTGGGCTTAAAGGCCCTGGAGTTCAAGTTTCAAATCTACTGTAATCTGTTGTTTTGACTGAGTGAGTTTTAACAGGCTAAATTCCAAGCCTAGACATCATAATTCAGAATTATCGAGACAAGCCTCCCAGAACACAGGCCCCAATGCAGCAAAATACTTAAGAATGGGTTTCACTTTAACTCCCACTCATATCAATAGGTTTTAAGCACATGCTTAAATACATGCTTAAGTGTTTTGCTGAATCAGGGCGTAAGCTAGCTCTGTATGCAGAGCTAACTGAAATGGACTGGGTCAGCAAGATTCCTCCCCTTTCATTACAAACCAGTGACTAATCATGGGACTTCCAATACTGTCTGTTTCTGGTATGAAGCTCTCATACATGTTGCGTGAATCAGCTGTGAAGCTAATCACTCACTGATACGAGCATGGCCAACTCACGTGCGACCAGCACCTCCTCTTGTGCACGTGTCCTGAGCGAATACTTCCTGCCGCTCCATATCAGACCATGTGGCAGATCAAATTCTCCAGTCTGCGCTGTAGTTGCAGAGCATAAGGCCCTGACCACTAGTGCAGCAAGGGATGCTGCAGCTTTGAGTTTGGCTCCCAAAAGTGTTTATCTTTTCCTCTCCTATTTCATCAGTTAGGCGGGACGTGGAAGATGTTGCAGTTGCAGGGAGGAGAGATAGTTGCTTACAATTTGAGGGAGTGTTGTTTCCTGGAGACAGTCCTGGGGGCTGCGTATATGTACAGGGAAGGGAAGGGAAGGGAAGTGAGGTGAGGAGGCTGTGCTAGTCTCAGAGACAGCTCAAGGAGCACATACTGTGCACATGCTGGCAGGGAGACGGGGGAAGGGATGCCAGCAGCAGGCGGGGCTGTATCGCAGAAGTCCCATGATAGATTCAAATAAGAAAGGTTGTTTAAAAAAAATCTTGCCGTGTGTACTGATATAAGGTCATAAATAACTGCCTTCCCACTTCACTGAATATGTAGAATTTTGAATACAATCTGTTATTTGGCATTTTTACCAGTTTTAGCCGGCGAGTCTGAAGAATAGCAGTTCTGGTTTTAGGCCTAATGGCTGGGCTTCTCAGATTCCTTGGATTATATCCATATTTCTGAACCCTGCACAGAGATGGCAAAAGGATTTTATGCAAAACTAAAGACTGATAAAAGAACTCTTGCAACACCTATTTCGCTAATATTTTCCAGTTTGTACAGAACAGACTGCAAAGCCTGCAGTCGATAGTAGAAATCTTGTGGCAGTTTTGCCTCAGCAGAGACTGCAGGATTTGGCCTCACTGATACTCTTAAAAGGCGGTCCATCATACACTGTTCATGCTTTACTGTTAAAGGAGACTGAGAGTTGCTTGTATATCCCACAGACATTTTAAAAACAAACTGAATCAGTTCTTCCTTAATGTTCCTGTCAAGAGCCAAATTCTATCTATTCATCCATCTAGGTTCTTGTACCATGCTCATCACCGAACTAAGAGTATCTACATTCAGGGTTCTGGGTTTTCCGTGCTATAGCTGTTAATACCTCAAACTGGAAGGCACAATTTGCAAGGAGAGAGACTGTAAACATACCACTGAAACAAACAAAATCCTATAAAGACTAAAAGAACCTTAACTCCCTGTGATGCGGTGTTCACCCCACACTTGCCCTGAAAGGGTTACTGCAGACTAAGAAGGGGGCTAATTAACCCAACAGGCCATGACTGAGAGGAGTCAGGTGGCCAAGTAATCCCCTGACAGAGTGAGGGAGCCCAGCTGAGGAGGAAGGAGCTGGGCTGGGGCTATAAAGGCAGGCTGGAAATTGGTAGCAGAAAGGGGCTGCTGGGAAAGTCTGCAGTCACTCTCTGGGAGAAGGAGAGGTGTGTTTGGGCTGGCCAACCCACAGAGGGAGGAGGCCAGGAAGGTAGGACAGGGATCAGGGAAAGGCAGTAAGGTCTAGAAGGGAACAGACCTTGTCTGCTGACTAAAGGGTCCCTTAATTGGAACCCAGAATAGAAGGCGGGCCCAGGTTCCCCTGCCAGCCACTGAGGGAGAAGCACTACAAGGCAGTGAATGGAACGACTGCCTAGGACTGCTGGCAAGGAAAGACTTTCCAACCCAAAAGGGGAACCATTTGGTGACCTGGCCGGAGGGCCAAGTCACAAAGAGGCGGCAGTAGTTTGTGGAGCGAGAGAGGGGCTGCAGACTGGCAGAGAGAGACAGAGGGATGGCTAGCAACCGTGGGAAGGGGTGCTGACCTGATCAGTTATTCCCCAGAGTGACCAGGAGGAGCACCCTGGCACACCCTCTTAACAGAAGGGAAAGGTAGGATATGACCCTTAGAAATTAAACTTTTTCAAAGTCAGCTTTGGTTTAATATTATGAGCCATTTACATTGCAGTAGCATCTACAGGCATCAGCCAGGATGGAGCTGTACTGTGCTAGTCACCTGTAGGATCATACAGTAAGTGACCGTCCCTGCTCCAGAAATCTTATCTACAAAATTAATATAACCCTACCCCTCATATAGAGGTCATGATTTTTCCTGTGCTACAGATGGAGGCAAAAAATATTATCCTTTTAGATTTCTTTAAGATTGCGGTACCTATGTTAAGTTCAGAAGCTGAAGTGATACAACATATGCAGTGACACGATACTGGTATGTGGATTACAGTCTAGTTGTCCTGTACAACACAACCTGTATTCATGACCCCATGCCAATCATGTTAACATTCTCTCGTGATCTTTGGTCTGATGGTTTATTTTTTATTTTTGAAACTTTACAAAAAAGTGCTCCCTGCCGGTAGGAATTTAACACAGGAGTTTGAATCTTTCTTCTTCTAAATACTGGAAATAATCAAGTAAAATCTAGCATAATGGTGTAGTAAATATAGCTTAAAAATGGTGTTTCCTGTATCTTACATTATGTATAATATTAGTAAAATTTGGCTAATCACTGATAACTATATAATTTATACAGTGATTCATTCCAAATAGGATTAGGTTTCAGTGGTGCTGAAAAGGCAAGTCTAAATACGGACAATTGGCTTCGTTTATGGAAACGAGCGTGTGTCAGCTTTGCTATCAATTTCATAGTTATAGTTTGTGTATACAAAAAATATGTATCTGAATCACTTGTGATTTGCTCCAGCCTACCTCAGAGACCTCCTCTCTCTACTCCCCTCTCTGACTCCCCACAATCTTGACCATGTTACTGCAAAAGCCTTCTCTCCTACAGCTCCTGAAATTTGGGACCAGCTGTCCTCCTTCCTGTAGCTTTCCACCACCTTTCATCTCACGATTGAAAATATACACATGCAGTCACTGCCTTGCTCACAACTCCTGATTTACTGTCTGACCCAAGTGTTTTGAGAGACAGTGTGCAGGGAAGATTCCATCCAAAATATTTGTAGCTCTTTTAAAGAGCTGGCTATCTGAGGATCTCAGAGTGCTTTACAGAGCCTCACAATAAACCTTTAGCATGAGGTACTAAAGATTTGCACCCGCTATATGGAGGGGTAAACTGAGGGAGAAAGTTTCAGAGGTCGCAGGGAATAGAATTCAGGAGATCTGACTTTTGGCCTTTTCCTGTAAAGACTACATCATGCTGCCTGCCAAACATGGGTGGAGGGTATAACAGGCCCCCTGATACAGCCACCATTGACCCGTTGCCGGACACCTAGGCCATTGTTGCCCCGCCCCTTCCCCTCCCTGTTCCACCCCTTCCTCAAGGGCCGCACCATCTGCTGCTGCCTGGTAAGTCTTCCTCCACTCCACACTCCCCTCTCCAGAGGTCCCCACTGCTCGTAGTGTCTCTCCTCTCTTCCACTCCCCTCCACCTCTGTGGAGGGGCAAGGAGGGACGTGGTGAGGAGGCAAGTGGCGGTTTGTGGGGTTCTTGCAGCGGACGGGTGAGGAGGTGAGCAGCGGGGGAGGGGTCTCGCAGCTGGCGGGGAGTGAGGAGGTGAGCAACAGGAGGAGTGAGGAGGTATGTGGTAGGTGGGTGACCCGGTGAGGGACTGGATGGCGGGGGAAGGGGGGGGTGAGGAGTGACAGGGTTTTTTGGGGGCGTGTGTCTTGTGATCAGACACCATAAGCAGGAAGAGGAGAGGGCCAGGGCAGAGCAGGGATGGAGTGTGTGTGGGGTGCAGGTGGAAGAGGCGGGGCAGGGAGCTAGCCTCCCCCTCCCCCCTTCATCTGCCACCCATGCTGCCAGAGTAACAAGTTTACTTTACAGACAAGCCATCATTTGCTTTTGGAAATTCTCATAGGCTGCTAAAGCTCCCGAGATGAGCTCCCCTCACTGAACACACTATTACATCTCCATGAAACTGATTGCAAGATTAGGGCCTTATGCTATGTCTACACTACAAAATTAAGTCAACCTAACTTACATCGTCATTCAGTCACCACAGTAGTGACATCGCTTTTACATGTCTACATGGTGTTCCTTGTGTCGGCGGTGCACATCCTCACCAAGAGCACTTGTATTGATTGTACTGTCAGCATGGGGCATTGTGGGACAGCTCCTGAAAGCCACCAACAGTCGCTATAAGTAACGCAGTGTCTACACTGTGTTATGTTGACCTAACTACACTGACCTGAACTCTACGCTGCTTGTGGGTGTGGAGTTATTGCTTTGGTGGGAGTGAAATTTAAGCACAGACATTTCCATAGTTAGGGCGATGTAAGCTGCCTTGCGCTGAACTAACCCTGTAGTGTAGACCAGACCTTAGTGTGTCTAGCTACAACAGTTCAAAATGCTGAGAAATGAAGGGTTGGGGGGAAAAGGAGGAGGACAGAACAATTAGTGATTAATTTAAAATACTGCACGATTGGAGAAAAATATGAAAGTCATTGCTCCCTTTTCAAATTAACATAATGAACTATAACCATGAGAGCTCAAGTACAAACATGTATTCATTCAGGAGACTAATGTGATTTCTGGAAAATACCAAGGCAGTTCCAGATGGGTTGGGAATAAAGTTAATTCATAGAAACAACTGTGTCCTGCCTGAAGAAATATAAAAAAATAAGCTTAAAAAAAATATGAAAAACACTGCTTTGTTGAACACACTCAAGCTCCACTGTGGGTATTGCTATGGGATGAGAACATAAGAATGGCCATACTGGGTCAGACCAATTGTCCATCTAGCCCGGTATCTTGTCTTCTGACAGTGGCCAATGCTAGATGCCCCAGAGGAAATGAACAGAATCATCAAGTGATGCATCCCCTGGCGTCCACTCCCAGCTTCTGGCAAACAGAGGCTAAGAACACCATCCCTGCCCATCCTGGCTAATAGCCATTGATGGACCTCTCCTCCATGAACTTGTCTAGTTCTTTTTTGAATAGTCTATAATAGTAGCATACAGTCTATCTTTACCTTAAATCCGCTACTACAACTTACACAACTGGTTTATATTCATCATCTGCAGGCTGAGATAAAGTTTCACACCTCCTGTTAATGCTGTCTTTACCAGTCTGGACAAGTTCAATCTCCGAATCTGAACAAGTAGTGTCCAGTTTTCTCTTTACTGAAAGTGAGCTGGGACTTTTTTCATTCACAGCATCCTTCTTTTCGGCCTCATGCTCGACATCTCCTATTTCCCGAGGCTCAGCTCTGCTCATTAACCTGCCTAGAAGAAAAGCAGGTTTTTAGTTTAGTCCATGTTCACTCTGACTCACCTTGCAGTTATGTTTTTAGCAGGGGCAAGACCTTGTACTATTTGTGAGCGTGCAATGCAACCACCATTCATTCTGCAAGGGAGCTGTCCTTGTGGAATCTAGCACAGAACAGACAAGCTTGTGGGGTAAGTGATAGTACCTTTGAGATAGGAGTCACAGAAATCTAGCCTTGGAATGATCTGAGTGCTTGGCTAGCGCCACTTGATTACAGTTGTTTTTTAAGTTTTTTTTTCTATTCTTTGGTGCACACTCAAAAGCAGATTTTATGGATGTATCTGGCCTCCCAACCCTGCTCACTGCTTGGTTCTTAAAATGCTGCAGCTTGCAGACCTCTAGCAAGGGCTCCACAAAGTACAGTTTGAGAATGACAGTACTAAAATCTTTCAGGCATTGTTTTATGTTACCTGAATAAGTACAAACAAATGTTCCTTTGTCAATATCGTCTAGACAGCGGACGCCCCAGCCCTTCCGATCTGTGTTGAATACCTGCAACCGAACTTGGATACCATGCTGTGCTACTCTGTTCTGACACCTCATTCTGTCACACTTGCACGATAAGTTGCATTCGTAAATTCTGCCAGAAAAAAAGAAAAATTAAAAATGAAATATCGCTTGTTCATACCTGGCAAAAGCAAATAAAAGAGCAGCTCACAGAAAAGACAAAGACATCTGGTTAGAAAAGAATGGGCAAGTCACTGCACTTCTGGAGTTTAGCCTTCCCCATTCCTGACTGAACACTTACAAGAGTCCATCAGATTTTCAGGGATGAGTGAGTAATATATACCATAGTTATATTACCTAAGTAAGCTATGCAACATAGATTCTGCAGTCTTGACAACTGATTGAACGAAGCACTCCCTTCTACTCTTGGAACATATTTAAAAGCATAAGAGCAAACAATCAACCTCGATGGACTTTGTCATGGCTGTCAAGGACTCTAGGATTTTTCTGATTTTTACAATATCCCCAGCTTGTGACATTTTGGGGTGGAGTTGATTGTCAAAATGTTGGAACAACTTCAGTGAGGGCTTTCATTCCGTAAGGAGTCATACAAGAGCCAGCTGGGATATGGCAACTCCAGGTTCAATGCCAGGTTACCACAGTACGTGCACTATGGGTATGCCTACACTACAATTAAAAACCTACAGGTAGCCCATGCCAGCTGACTCGGCCTCGTGGGACTCAGGCTAAGAGGCCGTCTAACTGCAGTGTACATGCTTGGGTTGGAGCCTAGGCTCTAGGACCCTACCGTGTGGGTGGGTCCCAGAGCCCAGGCTCCAGCCTGAATGTCTACACTGCAATTAAACAGCCCCTTAGCCCGAGTCAGCTGGCACAGGCCAGCCACAGGTGTCTAACTGCAGTTGTAGACATACTCTAAGTGGGGAGTATGCCTTGTGGACAGAGCACTGGACTGGAACCTGAGAGACCTGGGCTCTATTCCTAGCACGGACACTGGTCTGCTGGTGATGTTGGACAAATCACTTCACCTGTCTGTACCTCAGCTTCTCTATCTGTAAGGAGATAGTGATCTCTTTGTAAAGTGCTTTGAGATCTACCATGCTAGCCTTGCAAGCTGAAGTATAAAAAAAATAATTCCTGTAATACAAAACCCCATGCTGTGGCTTTCAAAACGAAAGTACTTTTCCCATTTCACCATGATCATTCAATACAATCACTAGAACGCCTCCCCCCCAATTCCTTCCCAAGATGCTGGCTAACCAAAAGCTGTTTAAGCATGGCCTGAATACTGTAACTGAATGTGGATAAGATACCAGTGTAAACTCTAGGTGTCTTACCCACTGGGGACAGGTCCATCCAGCCTTTTATACCTGTAACCACAAGATGCTTTGTTACTTGGTGAGGCAGAATTTTCATTGCAGCCTTTTGCAGTCAGCCGTAGGCACGCACATTTTGACCTAGAAAGGCAACAGTAAACTATCATGTGAAAATAAGGATGTGGTTAAAGGGACAAAGCTAACTTTAAATATAGTCAATCTGAAACCTATTTTTTTTTAAGTAGTTTCAGGCCCACCTCCACCAATTTTTTTGGTCCACAGTCACATTTTCCTACTTCTTTAAGAATTTTTCTTTTGCCTGTGCCCTGTAGAAGGTCCAAACAACAAGGGGGAGTGGGGACTAACTACACCAGGGGACACAGCAAAACTGACTACACAAAATACTGTCTAGTACACAAAATAAACAAACTGAACAAAATCTGTACTATCATGGCATCCGAGCCTGCCACTGCTTCGGCATCTCCCTCCCCCCACCAGAAAATGACTAGAGTTCACAACACAGATTGGGGAGCAACAGAAGATAACACTGACTCTGTCACTATTATCTTACACCCTTATAGCCACAAAGGGTTGTTGTGAACAACGCCTGGTCTGGCTCTGGCCCCACTCCCTACATAACCGGAGAGTCTCAACTCCTGTGGAAAAAGAGCCTGCAAGGGGATGGGAGGAGCATGCAGTGGATCTGCTGCTCCCCACTCTTCTGCACGCACAGCGGAGCTAGAGCTTTTAATTTGGACCATCAAAGGCTTTTTTTACCCTGCATATTATTAGACAAAGTTACTATATTGCTAAATGCACACAGTAAATTTGACAGTCTCCCTTTATGTTATTCAGGGCACCTATATGACTGGGCTTTAGTTAGAGGTCAACTTTTTCTACTTACCTGTCTGTGCAGCCATCCGTACAGTCGCATGAGTCAAGAAACATGCTAGAGAAGTTGTTCAGATAGTACCCACGTGGCCAGGAGGCCTTCCTATATTTAAAATAAGGTAATCTTGTGTTGTCAACTTCGTTACAGAAGGAAATGGGTACAGACTCTGCTCCATTGCTGATATCAAAATCAAATACAAGTGCTTCTCGGTTCAGAGTGTTTCTGCCCAGCTGTACGTATGTGTTGAAAGAAAAGTGATCGACAAATAAGAAGTTGCACTCTGTTTCAAACAGGTAACTCTGCACATCTTGAAAGTTTCTCAGACTCCTCCCACAGGGGGCCTTATAATGTACATCAAGTGACTTTGAAAGCAAGTCTGCTTTTGCATGTCGTCTCTGGAAATGACACAGGATTGGCATTTTAAGAGGGTTTTCTCCCTTGTATGAGTTCAGTGGTCTGTTGGCAAGACATACATTAGAGCAGTCATGATTCTGGTAACATAGTTTTAAAGGTAACTCCCTTGTTTCATTACATATGTCTTCATTCCCTGAGTGTGATTTTTCTTTCGCCTCCATTCTGTTAAGAATCACAAAAAAAAAAAAATAATAATAATTTGAACCATGCCTTGCATTACCAATAAAAGATTCAGTTTTTTAATTGTTCAACATTCTTCAGTAGGAGGAGAAAATAACTCTTGGTCCCAATCATGAAGTCCAGGGTTTCAATGGATCATTATTTGTATTAAGCTAGTGCCATGAGGTTTCAATGGCAATCAAGGCCTCTTTGTTCTGGGCACTGTATGAGCAATCTGTTACAGCATGCTTCTGCCCCAAAAAGTTTACACTTTAAATAGACAAGATAGACAAAGGAAATATCATAAAACCCCCTTTACAGAACAGCAGCTGAACGTGCCCAAGGTCCTGCACAGTCTGTGGCAGAGCTGGGAACTGAACTCAAATCTCCTGAGTCCCAGCCCAGTACCTTAATTATCCATGGTTTTAACTGCACACCTTCATACACAGCGAAATTTTATCACTCTATCCCTTCTCTAGCTACAGGCAAACACACCCCCTCATGTTGTAACTTGGAGGGCATTCAAGTCTTCCACACAGATCAGTTTATAAACTCCAAGGCTTCGGCCATAACCACGATTCAAAATTGCGTTTAAACATTTAATTTTACAGCGTTAGTGCCAAAGTCTCTTGTGCAAGACAAAGAATATTTAAAAGAATGGACTACAGTAAACTGAAATGTGCCCTGTATACTCACAAAGGAGAACCTGTTGTATTTTCATTTGATATAGAAGGCTGTAACCTAGGTTTGCTCCTCTGCATCCCATCTTCAGTAGTTACATCGTTTACTTTAAAAAATAATATACAAAGACTTCAGCAATCCACATTACATTTTTACAATTAAACTTACAAGTCACCACATTATCAGATACCAAATACATTAAAGACACTTCACTTTTGTGAATTACACTAGCCAAAAAGAAAGAAAAAAAGCGTGTGCTAATGAAACAGTTTAATAAAAACAAACTACAATAGAGAACTTAGATAAACCTTACAGACTCCCCAGTGGAACAGATTTCAGTGCGTCACCTACAGCAGTGCTTCTCAAGCTAGCTGATGTGGGGGACCGGCAATTTTTTTTCCCCGATGTGCGCGCAGACCGGCAGCTGATGGCTCGCGGACTGGCACCTCCACTTTGAGTAGCACTGACCTACAGGACTTGGATAAATTTGCAGAGAAATGGGCTACCACCATTTATCTCCTCCTTCCCCCCAACAAGGATCAGAATATTGAACTGTATCTGCCCTAAATCTTCTAAGTTTGATCAAGCTGCAACCCTGGAATTTCATACAGCTACTATACATAAAAAAATATACATACATAGTGCGACAGTAGAGATATTGGTTTATTAAAAAAAAAAAAGATCTAAAATATAACCCAGAGTTTGCATTGTTTGAGCCACATTGTGAACTGACTTGCATATTATGCAACCCCAGTGTAGTGTGGAGAGCAGGGGTCGTCGGCAACCTATGGCACACGTGCCAAAGACGGCACACAAGCCGATTTTTTAATGGCACGCTGCTGCCTGCCGGGGTCCCAGCCGCCGGCCCCGCTCAGCGCCAGCTGCTGAAGCCAGGCCGGGACCCCAGCAGGCAGCAGTGTGCCGTTAAAAATCCTGCCTGCCCCAGCCCACTCTTCTCCACCCCCCACCCATGGGGGCAGGGTGAAGAAGCTTGGCCCCGCCATGCTGCGTGCCGGCCCCTCCTCCTCTTCCTCCCTGCCCCCGATCAGCTGATGGCCCTTGCGAGGGAGGGGGAGAACCAGAGCTGCTGCTCCGTGGAGGAGGCAGAGAAGGGGTGGGGACAGGGCCGTGGGGAAGAGAGGTGGAATCAGGGCATATCCCCTCCAGCCCCCTGCCGTGAGCCGCTCTGGGTAGGGGGCTGGGAGCACCCCCATGACCCCAGCCCACGACCCCAGCCCTCTGCCCAACCCCTGCACCCTCCTCACACACATCCCAGTCCTCTTCCCTGATCCTGCACCCGCCTCACACACACCCAGCCCTCTGCCCTGATCTGCACCCCTCACACACTCAAGCCTCCTGCCCTGACCCCTGCACCCTCCACACACACCCAGCCCTCTGCCCTGACCCCTGCACCCTCCACAACCCCAGCCTTGACTCCAGCACTCCTCCACATACCCAGCCCCCCCATGCCCTGACTTCTGCACCCTCCTCACACACCCTAAACCCCCTGCCTTGACTCCTGCACCCCCACACATTCCCAGGCCGCCCACACCCTGTGCCCTGACTCTTGCACCCCCCACATTCTCACCCCCACCGTGAGCACCAAATGGGAGCTCCTGCACCCCCCTCCCACATTCCTACGTGCACCCCTCACACCAAATGGGAGCTGCCCAGGTAAGCACTCCACAGCCAAACCTCCTGCCCCAACCCTGAATCCCCTCCCTCATTCTAGCTCCTCGCCAGACCCTACACCCCATCCCCCAGCCTGCGCCTTCACCCCCAGCCCTGTGCTCAGTGCACTCCCACCCTCAGCTCAGTGCAGACAGAGAGGAAGAGAATGGGCTAGAACCAGGGAGAAGGTAGGTACCCACTCTGGGATCCCGGCCCTGCCCACATAGACTGGCAGTGGGCTGAGCGGGGCCAGCAGCCAGGACCCTGGCTGGCAGGAGCCCGTGAACAGAACCCAGACCGGCAGTGGGCTGAGTGGCAGTGGGCTGAGCTGCTCAGCCCACCGCTGGTTTGGGGTCCCGGCTGTTGGCCCCACTCAGCCCGCTGCCGGTCTGGGGTTCTGGCTGCCAGCCCCTTGCCAGCCAGGGTCCAGGCCGCAGGCCCGACTCAGCCTGCTGTCGGCCTAGGTGAACAGAACCCCAGGCTGGCAGTGGGCTGAGCAGGCCGGCGGCGTAAGATCAGCATTTTAATTTAATTTTAAATGAACCTTCTTAAACATTTTGAAAACCTTGCTTACTTTACATATGGCAATAGTTTAGTTATATAATATATAGACATAGAGAGAGACCTTCTAAAAAACATTAAAATGTATTACTGGCACACAAAACCTTAAATTAAAGTGAATACATGAAGACTCAGCACACCAGTTCTGAAAGGTTGCCGACCCCTGGTGTAGAGTTTTATGAGGTGCAAATCAGGACACAGTTTGGCCCTTTATTTTTATGTTGGGAGACTGATTGCCTTATCTCAGTAAATGCTTTATTGAAATACTCTACAGAGCATTCATTCACATACACAAGCTTCTGGATTTATTGTGTCCTCTACATCACCACATGATGCAATACTATATTTTAAACAGAATTAACTAATGACAGACGAAAAGTATAATGAAATAGATCATCAAATTGAAAGGGATCTTACAAAAGTTTCACTCAAAGGCAAAAACTAACTTCTCTTAATGTGCAGTAATTTTAAGCCCTGCACACCTGCATTGCCCACAATTAATACAATAATGTAAACTCTACAAACCTGCGTCATTGATATTGTCAGCACTGGGAATAGGACTGGTTAACTAATGCTTCCTCTTCTAAGGCAAATCACTACATTTTTCATGAGGCCTTACAGAAAAAGTAAAGTATGGGGCAGAGGGTGGGGAGAGAGAGAAGTCTGATATTTATAATTTCTGTTTGACAAATGGTGGGTTTTAACAGGTTGCAAACAGGAAGAGAGAATATGTTAGTCTCTAAGGTGCCACAAGGACTCCTCACTGTTTTTACAGTGGTTTAGATTCAGCAGTTCATGGACATTCCTCCCCCAGATCATTAGACTAAAGAGAATTCACATTGTGGACCTAAACCAGGTGAAAGGCATTCTTTTAATATAGGTGCTAATACAAGACTGAGGCTATGTCTATACTAGCACTTTTGTCGGTAAAACTTTTGTTGGTCAGGAGGGTTTTTTCACACCCCTGACCAACAAAAGTTTCACTGACAAAAGCGCCGGTATGGACAGTGCTATGTTGGCATGAGACGCTCTCCCACGGACATAGTTACCACTGCTCCTTGGCAGTAGTTTAATCATGCTGATGGGAGAACGGCTACAAAGGAGACTTTACAGTGGCTGTGCTGCTGTAAGGTCTGTAGTGTAGACGTAGCCTGAGATTTGATCGCCCTTGCAGTTTAACATCATGATCCTGCAACTCTCACTTAACATCAGTGGGAAACTCGAGCAACTAAGACAACGGTTCTCAAACTGTGGGTCGGGATGCCAGAGTGGGTTGCGACCCTGTTTTAATGGGGTCGCCAGGGCTGGCGTTAGACTTGCTGGGGCCTGGGGCTGAAGCCGAAAGTCCAAGCCCTACCGCCCATAGCTGGAGCTGAAGCCGGAGAACTTCAGCCCTGGGTGCTGGGGCTCAGGTTACAGCCCCCACCCACCCGGGGCTGAAGCCCTTAAGTTTTGGCTTCAACCCCCCCACCCAAAGGCGATGGGGGTTAGGCTTCAGCTTTGGCCCCCTGCCCAGAGCAGAGGGGCTCGATCTTCAGTCCCCCTTCCTGGGGTCGTGTAATAAATTTTGTGTCAGAAGGGGGTCGTGGTGCAATGAAGGTTGAGAAACCATGAACTAGGATCAGACCATGAATGAGCTGCTTGTCAATGCATTAATGTCTGCAGCAAGCTTTTCCTCTTCTCCCTTCCTCTTCTGCTCTTTTAGGAATTACTAAAGTGATAAGCCAAAAAAATTTAGTCATTTCCATTATGAATTCCCTGCCCCATTTCTAAAACCCTTTGTTTACTTCTAAAAGAAATAAGCTACTCACATTTATCCCCACAGGTTTTATGGCTTGACCAGGAAATACATCAAGAGCTCAGCCTTTCTTCTCTCCCTAATTGCTATACCAGAAAACATGATGCTTCTCATTTTAGGTGTCACATCTTCCCTTGAAGGGAACCGTACATACATACTACAATTGTGAAAACCAAGAAAAAGAAAACACAGTAGGGCCTGATTAGACTAACACTACAGTTGGTCTACATGCAATACTAGTAGGTTTTTCAGGCTTATTTTATTCAACTTTATGCTCCTGTTGATTAAATCAAGATGACAAAATAGTGGAGAGTGTAGAATAAATGGAGTTGAGATGCACACATACCATTTGTCAATGCTAAGAGATTGCTTCCATCAGCTCTATCCACCAGTATCAAAGCTTGGAAGCATTCTGTTTACAAAACAAAACAGATATATTGTTTCTAAATAACAACGTGTAATTAAAAGGAATGATTGACAAATAACAGGAAATTCACAGCATAAGTGTCCCACAGTAACTTCTATTCCTGCTACACTAGAATCTAAGCACTGCAACACATCCCCTGACAGAGGCCTACATTTGCTACAATAATGTTACAGCTGGTCCTGATAGTGGTAACTCAGGACTGAGAATTCCCTGGATTTGGGAAAATTTGTGGAGGTTTTTTTTTCTGATGGGCATTTCAGAAGTCTCCATCCCCATAATACATTTTAGTATAGTTTAATGTCTTTACACCTTCTCTCCTAGCTAACCATCTTCTTGCTGAGAAGGGCTGGATGCTGTTTCTGCCAAAGCCAATTATCGCCATTTTCAAATTAGCTACAATGTTTATTAAAGAGCAAGGAAGCAAGAGAGAAAGTCAGTCTCAAACGCCAGTTTGCCATATAGTAACTTATTGTGCTACCCTATATAAATCCATGGTACACCCACATCTTGAATACTGTGTATGGATGTGGTTCCCTCATCTCATCTGAAAAAAGATACACTGGCATTAGAAAAGATTCAGAAAAGGGCAACTAAAATGATTAGGGGTTTGGTCCCATATGAGGAGAGATTAAAGAGGCTAGGACTTTTCAGCTTGGAAAAGAGGAGACTAAGGGGGGATATGATAGAGGTATATAAAATCATGAGTGGTGTGGCGAAAGCGCAGTCAACCTGTGGAATTCCTTGCCTGAGGAGGTTGTGAAGGCTAGGACTATAACAGGATTTAAAAGAAAACTGGATAAATTCATGGAGATTAAGTCCATTAATGGCTATTAGCCAGGATGGGTAAGGAATGGTGTCCCTAGCCTCTGGGGTTGTCAGAGGGTGGAGATGGATAGCAGGAGAGAGATCACTAGATCATTACCTGTTAGGTTCACTCCCTCTGGGGAACCTGGTATTGGCCACTGTCAGTAGACAGGATACTGGGCTGGATGGACCTTTGGTCTGACCCAGTATGGCCATTCTTATGTACCACTACACCAGCAGTTAAATGGCAGTAGAAGCTTGCATTGATATTTCATGGTGATACCATAACAGGGACTTTATAGAACAGTGTGAGAGTTAAAGTCTTATCTCACATTTTTATTGCATCAGCACAGGAGTTTAAATTTACTCGTACAACACTGTGCTGCTGTAATGTTGCATAATACCAATACTGAGGGCTTGTATACACAAAAGTTATACCACTTTAGCGATACTAGTTTCATTTAAGCAGAACAGCCCTCCTAGTGTGGAATGCATTATACCAGTATAAAGGCGCTTTCTGTTAGTATAGCTATTCTCATAGAAGGGGAATAAGCTATACTAGTAGCATAACTGCCATCCACACTGGGGGTTGTACTGGTATAACTATTTTGGTAAAAGACTTACACTCCTAACCAAAATGTTAAACCCATACGAACACTGTGTGTAGACCAAGCCTAAGGAATCTCTGAAGACTTGCACTGAAATTAGTTTCACCTCTTAATGCCATCAAAGCGATCTTGTAATGGACTCCCCAAGTTCTTCCATTATAAAGTTTTTCCTGCTGAAAATCTAAAGTTACAACGGAGACTCCAAAGTTAACAAAGACTCGCAGGAGATCATAATTACAATGTGAACCCATTCAATTAACTGGAGAATTCAGCTTCTAGTGCAAAACATGCTCAAGAGAAATGAACACACAAGGCTCCACAGTTATTTCTCACGCATAAACATCTCCGCTCCGTATACATAAAAAGCCACACTGAGGATTAGCTGTTGGCAAAATTACATTAATAAAAGCAGAAAAATAGGTTTTCAAGTGAGCTTGTCAAAACGCATATTAATCAAACTAAGCACCCCTTTGGAGGCAGCAAGGAATTTTTTGCTGAGCATGCCTCGCTTCCCATTTACTCGTTCAGGCCTGGATTTAGGTCTGGGGCTCCCCACCCAATGGGGATGCTTTTGAACACAGGCTACATCTACACTGGCATGCAGACTTAAGTACTCGACCATGTACGTGCTTATGCATGCTCCCCACAAAATGCCAAATATCTACATAATGCTGTGCTGGACATGGTGAAACGCAGTGTAAACGTATACACTCACATCCATGCTGCTGTTAGGCTAGGTTAGCGCTACCAATTCAGGGATGGTGTCCCAGGGTTCTGTGCAGACAGGGAAACGCTCTAGGAACCAGTTTGCTGTGTGTTGTTGTTACCATCTCCCACACAGTTGCCAATGGCGGTTCCTGATCACGTCAGCCCTCATTGTTATTCTTGCTGAGCTGGGTGGAAGACTTGAAGCAACGGAATGGTGCTCGGTTCTGCTCCTACTCCTTATTGCGAGACAAACATTTATGCAGTGGAGTAGGTGATTGGTGAAATGCTCAATGGAATTTGAGCAGAACTTTGACATATTGAAGGTGGCTGACCCGGAGGGTCAAGGACAATTCGTTCAGCTCACATGATACAGATATGGTAAATGCCAATATTGCCACCGTATGCCCTTGGGTGGACTGTTGCTTCTGGTGAAGAAGGACCGGCAAAGTGTTGTGGGATCACATGGTTTTGGAAAACAAGAGATGGCCAGCAGTAGCTTCAGAATGTCCCAGTGAAGAAACAGACCTTCAAGGAGCCATCTGAGGAGCATGCACCAAACCTCCAGCACTAAAACACTGGATTCAGGGAAGCCATTCTGGTGTAGAAGAGGGTGGATATTACCCTGTGGAAGCTGGCAACACCAGATAGCCATAGGTCCATTGCAAATCACTTTGTGGTTAGAAAGTCCACTGTCGGGGTTGTGGTTGTGCAGGTCTGTGAGGCAAGTAACACTGTGAGCTACCCATGGGTGGTTGTCATAAGAAAAGTTCCAGAAGTAACAACAGAATTTCCAAGGATGGGGTTTCCAAACTGTGCAGGGGCCATCAATGATACCCATATCCCAATACTTTGCCCACCACAGGGGGCGAGTATGCAAACCAAAAAGGTTACTATTGACTCATTCTGCAAAGGTTCATGAACCTCAGAGACAGATTCATGAATACACACTTGGGAAACATGGGAAAGGTTCATGACACCAGGGTCCTGAGGAGATCAGGATTGTACTTGAAGGAGGAAGAGGAGATTTTATTCCCCAGAAATAATATTGTTCTGTATGGTCTATCTGTGCCAACTGTTATTTTGGGGAATCCTGCATACCCATTCCTAACTTGGCTCATGAAACCATATTTTGACATTAATGACCCTGGAAAATGGGAGTGCGGTTACAAACTCAGTAGAGCTGCACAATGGTCATGGAGCATGTGTTTAGTAGACTCAAATCCCATGGGCGTAGCCTATGCACCCGTCTGGATGTCAATGTGGCAAATGCCATTGCATGCCACACACTGTATAGCATTTGTGAGGGTGAAGGGGAGTGCTTCCATCCCGAGTGGGCACAGGACAAGTCTGGTTTAAAAGCTCTGCACAGGCAGCTGGATCCCATGCATATTCACACTGGTCCTGGTTCCCGGCAGCCAAAGGAAATCAGGATGCCATATGTGCATACAACTTGCACAGGGGAAGATGAAGAACTGGCACAGTGTGGTGGAATCACCCAGGGAGGCAGAGGATGACATCTATTTCTTCTAAAGGACATCCTCACACCCTATGCAGCTGTGGGACAAACACATGAGGTACATACTTTTAGGGCTACATAACTTTGTGAGGGTTTTGTTCTCCTATTTCCTGTCATTCGTTTCTCAAACTCGGCACCAGGGGCTTTTCTTGCGGTCACAGACTCCTAGGTGGGTGACAGGGGAGAGCAGTAACCCATCCTCTGGAGCCACCAGCAGGAGTTGGGCCCTGCCTTCCTCTGAAGCCACGAATGCCCAAGGAGCATGCAGGCAGTGTGAGTTCCCTACATTCCTGAGGGTGGTGGGGCTCAGGCTTCTGGCTGGGGTGGCAGGCTTTGGCCATGGGCCTTTGGGCTCCAGCCCCAGCCATGCTGCAGCGGATGTCAGCCCCAGGCTCACCACCCCTCCCTCACTCCTGGCCCTTGCTGCCTTCCTACCCACCTCCCCATCCAGGGCTTAATTTGTCCCCCAGCTAGCAGGGGCTGAGTAAATTTGCTGTGAAAAGTGATATTTATATGTTTATTAATAATCACTTTTCTCTGCCTCCAAGCTAGCTAGTATGTCTGTTTCTTTGAAAAGTGATATTAACACATGTACAAATATTACTTTTCACAGCAGCAGACTTACCAGCTAGCAAGTCTTAAAAAAAACAAACAAACAAAAAACAAAAAACCCCAACAACCTAAAAAGCAAAAGACAAGAACATGCAAAGCACCTTATTTGTGTTTCTATTCTGTGTAGGTCCAGTAAAGAACAGAGACAACAACTGTACATTATTTTGAGTTCGCAAAAAAAAGCCTGTATAAATAAATTACAATGATTTGAACAGAGATATGTACATATTTATTTGTTTTTCCTAAAGTTAATTACGTTTTTTAGGAAAAATTGTCAGAGTGACGACTGGCAAGAGTTGGTGGCAGCACTCCGAGGCCACCAAAATATTTGTTGTGAGAACCACATTATAGCCGCTCATTCCTGTGACACTGCACCCACTAAAGACAATTATAAACAGGGCACCTCCACTGAGTTCTCACCTTAGAGTTGGGTCTGTGCTGTGCTATGGCCAAGCTGTAATGTAGTCATTGTAAAATGTTTTTCTATTCGCTAGTCACACTTGTTTACAACTTTCTGTTATCCAGAGCACTCAATCTCGGGGCGGGGGGGAGGGAGGAAGGAAGGAAGGGAGTGCGCACGCATCAGCGATTCAGAACCCGACCAGGGGTATTCTATTTGCTACCCAAGATCCATAATCCTGGATGCCCCATCATCTCAGGCATTGGCACCCTAGCAGCAGGATTGTCTGGCTATGTGGACTCTCTCTTTTCAGGCCCTACACTCCCAGCTATCTTCGAGACGCCACTGATTTCCTGAGGAAACTACAATCCATCGGTGATCTTCCTGAAAACACCATCCTGGCCACTATGGATATAGAAGCCCTCTACACCAACATTCCACACAAAGATGGACTACAAGCCATCAGGAACAGTATTCCTGATAATGTCACGACAAACCTGGTGGCTGACCTTTGACTTTGTCCTCACCCACAACTATTTCACATTTGGGGACAATATATACCTTCAAGTCAGTGGCACTGCTATGGGTACCTGCATGGCCCCACAGTATGCCAACATTTTTATGGCTGACTCAGAACAACACTTCCTTAGCTCTCGTCCCCCAACACCCCTACCCTACTTGCACTACACTGAGGACATCATCATCTGGACCCACGGAAAAGAAAGAAGCCCTTGAGGAATTCCACCACGATTTCAACAATTTCCATCCCACCATCAACTTCAGCCTAGACCAATCCACACAAGCGGTCCATTTCCTGGACACTGAGCTAATAAGCGATGGTCACAACCACCACCCTTTACTGGAAACCTACTGACCGCTATGCCTACCTACATGCCTCCAGCTTCCATCCAGGACACACCACACAATCCATTGTCTACAGCCAAGCTCTAAGATACAACTGCATTTCCTCCAATCCCTCAGACAGAGACAAACACCTACAAGATCTATCAACTATTCTTAAAACTACAATACCCACGTGCTGAAGTGAAAAAACAGATTGACAGAGCCAGAAGAGTACCCAGAAGTCACCTACTACAGGACAGGCCCAACAAAGAAAATAACAGAACGCCACTAGCTGTCACCTTCAGCCCCCAACTAAAATCTCTCCAGCGCATCAAAGATCTACAACCTATCCTGAAAAATGATCCCTCACTCTCAGACCTTGGGAAACAGACTAGTCCTTGCTTACAGACAGCCCCCCAACCTGAAGCAAATACTCTCCAGGAACCACACACCACACCACAAAACCACTAACCCAGGAACCTATCCTTGCAACAAAGCCCGATGCCAACTCTGTCCACATATTTATTCGAGTGACACCATCATAGGACCTAATCACATTAGCCACGCCATCAGGGGCTCGTTTACCTGCACATCTACCAATGTGATATGTGCCAGCAATGCCCCTCTGCCATGTACATTGGCCAAACCGGACAGTCTCAAGAATAAATGGACACATCTGACAACAGGAATCATAACATTCAAAAAACTGGTAGAACACTTCAACCGCTCTGGCCACTCAGTAACAGACTTAAAGGTGGCAATTTTGCAACAGAAAAGCTTTAAAAACAGACTCCAATGAGAAACTGCTGAGTTTGAATTAATATGCAAACTAGATACCATTAACTTGGGTTTGAATAGAGACTGGGAGCGGCTGGGTCATTACACATATTGAATCTATTTCCCCGTGTTAGGTATCCTCACATCTTTTTGTCAACTGTCTAAATGGGCCATCTTGATTATCACTACACAAGTTTTTTTTTCCTGGTGATAATAGCTCATCTTAACTAATTGGTCTCTTACAGTTGGTATGGCTACTTTCACCTTTTCATGTTCTCTGTATGTGTATATATATCTTCTTACTATATGTTACATTCTATGCATCCGATGAAGTGGGCTGTAGCCCACGAAAGCTTATGCTCAAATAAATTTGTTAGTCTTTGAGTCCTCCTGTTCTTTTTGCGGATACAGACTAACACGGCTGCTACTCTGAAACCTTCTTTTAATTGTTTGCTGTCAGTGGTGCTAATGATTGCAACTGGTCAAGGTTTTGGGGGCAAAGAGAGGGGCTGTTTATGGACAGGGTAGTGGCAGATGCTGTCACTGCTGTAATGATACTGAAGTTTTGATTTCTGCACGTGAACTAAGCCATAAAGATGTTTATCTACCGCTTTTCTTGTTGTCGCAGAGTACTACCGTTTTCTGTAAGCACATAACACTAACTGCACTTTCCCCATCCCTCCTGAGTATCCTTGGGACATTTCTGAACCTGGGTAGGTGTGGTTTGGGACAGACAGAAAGCATTTGCAATATCATGGCAACAGAGAGTAATACATCATTCAATTTCATGTTCTATGGATTGTGGGGCCCAATCCCGAACCTGAAAACATCTTCTGTTGATTACATTTAAGAGAGAGGGGCCACACACAAGTCAAGGAAATGATAACAGTTATTAAAAAGTACTATGTGGAATGTGTAATTAAAATATTTTTAAAAAGGTCAGCTAACAATTTTTAAAACATTAAAGGAATACATTTATGAGCACTGACCAAACATTGCAATCTCTGCACCCTTACCCTTGCTCTCCTCCTGACAAGAGGGGAAATGATGGGAAAATCTCTCTCGGGGAAAACAGGGAAGATCTCCTGCACGGGCTTTCAGGTGGGCACTGGGTGGGGCTCCAGGACTCCCACAGGCTCACCCTCCAGGAGGAGAATAAGAGGTTCCCCCTAAAAGGGGTTTTGAGTGAGGGTGAGGTCCCAGGAGTCCTGCAGGCTCTCTACCCAATCACTCAGGGGGGTCCATAAAAAGGAATCCTCCAGCTGCAGCCAGAGGAAGAGGTGGTGGGTGGGGGCGATATCTGGAGGTTCACGGACAGATTCAGTGGCTCCAGCAGCAGGCAGACACTGAACTCATTTGGCCACCAGTTCAAAGAGCCTCTCCATTAGGGAATGCTTCCATTCCCTATGAAGGGCCTCCAGTTGCAAGAACTGGCTCATCAATGTTTCTTCCTGACGAAGAGCCCAATCCTCCTGTGCTCCGAGGAATTCAAACTTCTCCTGGTTCCTCCTGTCCATCTCTATGAGCAACTCTTCCCTGGTCCTTCTCTGTCTGCCTCTATGATCTCTGGGTTGTTGCTCCTACGCTCCCGGTGGAATGGCTTACCTCTTGGGAGCCAAAGGTCCTGCCAATTAGAAGAAAAGGGCAGCATTATAAATGTTTTCTTTTTTTGGAAGAAGTCAAGAAATCCCACCCCATGACACAACTTTTCTGTAAAAGGCTACCATTTTGATACTTTTCAGGGTTTCAGAAATGCAACGATTAGACTATACTGGATTGTCAAATGACTTTTGCAGCCCATGAGGAAGGAACAGAGGCTAACAATGCTAAGAAAAGTGTACTAATGTTCCAAATATAAAATGTTCACACTGACTCAAGGGGCTGGAGGAGTGAGGAGGGGCAGTTCCTTCCAGGGGCTATGTTACCAGTTTGCAATTTCTTCTTTAAAGGATGGCTAACATCTGGAGAACACAGCAGTTTTCAAGGTACCAAAATTGAAAACAGAAATGGCTTTCCAGTCCTCTGGAGGAGGAGATCTTTCTGCTACTGATCCCCCACACTATGTAATGGACGGAGTTGGTCAGCTATGAAGGTGGACCAAGCAGACTTGCACTGCCATTGAATCTCAAGACCCAGCTGGAGTTGCACCAGAAATTTGCTGAAATAAGCTTACAGGACTGAGAAGCAATTCATCTGGGAACTGATGCTATTCTCAGCTATCGTACGGGGTTTCTGTGCAGAGAGGCAAAGCAAAAACATCCCCCACCTGCCTCAGCCTCCCCGGATAATCCTGTCCTGTGTCTGTCAGGAACCAGGGCCTGCAGCAGAGCCAGTCTCCAGGCAACCTAATGAACACAGCTCGCCTATAGTTAGGCTGCCTGATTGGCTACATGGCCTGATTGGTTGGAAGAGTCAGCAGACTGGCTCTTAAGCAGCAGTTTGGCAGCTGCTAAAAGCATTTGCCTAGTGCTGTGATAGTTCCTGTCCCTACTTGTTCCTAGCCCTAATCATGCCTTGGACCCAGCCTTGCCTCACTTCAGATAACCAGATCCTGACCCTCAGCTCCAATTCCTGACCTCTGACCCTTGGGTTTCTGTCTCCAGCTCTGACCCTGGGCTCAAGTTCCTGACCACCAACTCCTGCTCTAACTCCTGTCACACTAGACATGACCACCCACATCCCAGCCATTAACAGTTTCAGCAGCCCAGCACAAACGCTAAGGGAACTAGAACTGATATGGTGAGCATGGATTCTACAAAGGCCAATCTCTCTCCAACACACAGCTGGAGCCCTACAGACCTTGCAAGCCCTGGCAGTCACCATGCAGGTGCAGAATGCAGTCCTGCAAGCCCAAGCTGTACCACAGTCAGCTTCCTCCCCCCCGGCAAACCCAAGCTCCTACTTCTGCTACACTCACAGTTGTACCCCACTAACCAAGCCTCAGTGGGTCTGATTGTTAGCCTGCTAACTGGGGGCCACTGCCTTGGGCATCTCTGCTGCTGGAAAAAAAAATCAAGCCTGCTTCTGGGACAATTTAAGGACTTCATTCAAGCTATGGCAGTGATCTTCGCGGACGCAAATTCCAAGTGTATGGCCGAAACTGTGCTTCAAGTGCTCTAACAGGGTGCTGGCCAGTTGCTATAGATACTCAGCAGAGTTCTAGCACTGAGTAGTAGACCTCAAGCGGAAGAAGGCCACCCTGTGCTACTACCTCTGGGCCTAAACGACAATATTAATGTTGTGTTATCATTTCTGGCTTGGCCTAAAGGATGAACTGGCATATGTAAACTCCCCTTCTGGCCTGGATGCCTATGCATCAAGATCAACAACTGCCTGACAGAACAGCACCAAGAAAAAAAGGTGGTCCTCTTGGCTCCCACTAGCCCTGCCCCATCCCCCGTATCACTAGTCCTCTCTCCACTGGCCTAACCCATGCAAGTCAATCAGGTCTGGCTACAGAAATGATGCCATGCCTCAAGCCTATACTGCAAACTTTGCACCAAGCTGTCCTGCCAAGTCCAGTCTACACCTTGGTTGAGAAACACCAAACCCCAGCCTTGACAGGAAGCTCCAGGCTGGATACGTGCCCTTCTCCTCTTCCAGCAGTGTACACCAACTCTCGTCCACCGGTACCCTGGTGACGGCCAATCCAACTCCCTCTCCAGCTCCAGCACCAGCACCCTGAGATGCCTGGTATCAGCCAAGAAGCACTGGTGGACTTGGGTGCCTCAGGCAATTTCACAGTCCTGGAGTTCACCCGTCCACACAGTATCCTCACCCAGCACAAAGATTTGAGTTAGTGGAGTTCACAGATGGGTCACCCCTTTCATCCAAATCAATCACCCACCAGACAGCTCCCTTAGAGGTAACTACCCTTTGAGGCCACCAAGAAATTCTCTGGTTTGGACAGATGTGTACCACATTCATCAGTTGTCCTTGACGTCCCCGTCTCATCACCCATGACCCTCGTCCACTGGCAGTCAAGCACAGTATGCTTTGATTTTCCATCTTGCCGACAAACTTATTTCATGAGAGACGCTCTGGGACCAGTAACCCTTTGTGGCACACTCGTTCCTCCAAGGAATCCAGAGATGCAAAGAAAGGATTCAAAAGCTGCCCCAGCAATGCCCACAACCTCCCAAATAACTCCACGGATTCATGTTAAATATCCACACTCTGCCAACATGTCAGACAAAAAGAAATCTGACATCCTACCCCTCCCTTGGGGCCACGACTGCCCCATTCACCTCCAGCTGGGAGCGGAGGATCCCTTCAGGTGCATTTACGTGCACTCCGAACCCAATCTACAGGCACGCTGGGCCTATCTTGAGGAGAACCTGCAGAAGAGGTTCATTTGCACCTCCACATCCCCGCAGCTTCTCTGTGGCAAAGAAAGATGGCTCCCTCCAGTCTTGTGTGAACTGCTGAGCTCTGAACAAGATTACAGTCTGAAACCAGTATCCCTTTACCACTTATTAATGAGCTGCTCAAAAGACTCTGCTTTAGCAAGGGGTCTTCACAAAGTTGGACCTCTGTGGAACTTAGACCTTGGTGAGGATCCTGGAAGGAGACAAATGGAAGAGCACCTTCTGTACCAGGGATGGCTACTTTGAATCTTTGGTCATACCATTTGGGTAGTGCAATGCTCCTGTGACCTTCCACCATTTCATAAATGACATCTTTACGGACCGCTGGACCAATTTATTGTCAATTACTTGAAGGACATCCTCATTTTCTCTGGAAGTTAGGACCTCCACAATGATCATGCACACGCTGTCTTAGAGAGATTCTGCCAAAACCACCTCTATACAAAGCTCGAGAAATGTGAGTTTGATAACGATACAGTGGAATTCTTGGGATATATCATCTCACCCAAGGGACTCGCCATGGACCCACAGACCTACATACGGGACAGCAATATCTGACTGGGCTGTGCCCAAGGATATATGCAGGATCCAGTCATCCCTGGGGTTTGCCAATTTCAACAGGCCATCTATTAAAGGATTCTCTAGCCTGGCTGCACCTATAAGAGTGCGCCTACAAGTAGCAGCCTGGTTCACCTGGTCCACGGAGGCTCAGTAAGCCTTTGATTGACAGAAGGCGGCATTCACCTCAGTACCAATCATGATTCACCCAGATCTCACTAAACCATTTAGCACTCAGGCCAACACCATAGATGCAGTATTATCTCAACATGCAGGCCCCTGCAATCTATTTTATCCCTGTGCCTTTTACTTCCAAACTAATGCTGGTGAAAAAAAACATCTTTGGGACATGGAGCTACTGGCTATTAAGTCAGCTTTCAAGGAGTGGCACCACTTTCTAGAAGAAGCCCGATTCCCATGGACCACAAAAACCTAGAGTATCTATGGACTGCTAGATACCTTAACCAACACCAAATCCACTGGTCCCTCTTTTTCACTTCCCTCAACTTTGCTATGATCTATCGCCCAGGGAAGAGAAAAGGGAAGGCTGTTGCCCTATCCCATAAAGATGAATATCTCAAACCTGGTGAAGAGCCCTCTGCCACCATGCTCAAGGTGTCCAACTTTGTTAATAGGACAATCGACAACAGCCCAACGCCCTCCATACGCTTCCTTCTCCTTGATGACCTGTTCGTAATCCAGATCTGCCTGGCTCTGAACAACAGGGATCAGACTATAGAATAGCCTCCTTTGCAAGGGTTGTATCTGTGTTCCGGAGGAACAACCTAGTCATCAGCTATTGACACTATGCCATGATTCCCTGTGGGAGGGTGAATTTTGGCCAGTTCAAGACCTGGAATCTGGTCTTGAGGAGCTTCTGGTGGCCAAGCCTACAAGATTACATCAAGGATTATCTGCGATCTCTGTGCCCATACCAAAAACCCACAATCAACCCCCCTAGGTCTCCTCCAGCCTCTTCCCTTACCTCTACAGCCATGGTCTACTATATATCAATGGACTTCATTGTAGAACTGCCATGCTCCAAGGGATACTCAGTAATCCTGGTTGTTGTCAACCTCCTGGCGGATGTGCTTGCAGAGCCATTGGCCGTTATCTTTGAAAACTCATGGCGATTGGGGGAGGTCCCAGATGCCCGGAAAAAAGCTAACGTCGTGCCCATCTTTAAAAAGGGAAGGAGGAGGATCCTGGGAATGACAGGCCAGTCAGCCTCACCTCAGTCCCTGGAAAAATCATGGAGCAGGTCCTCAAGGAATCAATTCTGAAGCACTTAGAGGAGAGGAAAGTGATTAGGAACAGTCAGCATGGATTTACCAAGGACTAGTCATGCCTGACTAATCTAATTGCCTTCTATGATGAGATAACTGGCTCTGTGGATGAGGGGAAAGCAGTGGACGTGTTGCTCCTTGACTTTGGCAAAGCTTTTGACACTGTCTCCCACAGTATTCTTGCCAGCAAGTTAAAGAAGTATGGGCTGGATGAATGGACTTTAAGGTGAATAGAAAGTTGGCTAGATTGTCGGGCTCAATGGGTAGTGATCAATGGCTCAATGTCTAGTTGGCAGCCGGTATCAAGTGGAGTGCCCTAAGGGTTGGTCCTTGGGCCGGTTTTGTTCAATATTTTCATTAATGATCTGGAGAATGGTGTGGATTGCACCCTCAGCAAGTTTGCAGATGACACTAAACTGTGAGGAGTGGTAGATACGCTGGAGGGTAGGGATAGGATACAGAGGGATGTAGACAAATTAGAGGATTGGGCCAAAAGAGAGCTGATGAGGTTCAACAAGGACAAGTGCAGAGTCCTGCACTTAGGACAGAAGAATCCCATGCACCGCTACAGACTAGGGACCGAATGGCTAGGCAGCAGTTCTGCAGAAAAGGACCTAGGGGTTACAGTGGACAAGAAGCTGGATATGAGTCAACAGTGTGCTGTTGTTGCCAAGAAGGCCAATGGCATTTTGGAATGTGTAAGTAGGGGCATTGCCAGCAGATCGAGGGACGTGATAGTTCTCCTCTATTCGACATTGATGAGACTTCATCTGGAGTACTGTGTCCAGTTTTGGGCCCCACACTACAAGAAGGATGTGGATAAATTGGAGAGAGTCCAGCGGAGGGCAACAAAAATGATTAGGGACTGGAACACATGACTTATGAGGAGAGGCTGAGGGAACTGGGATTGTTTAGTCTGCGGAAGAGAAGAATGAGAGGGGATTTGATAGCTGCTTTCAACTACCTGAAAGGGGGTTCCAAAGAGGATGGATCTAGATTGTTCTCAGTGGTAGCAGATGACAGAACAAAGAGTAATGGTCTCAAGTTGCAGTGGGGGAGGTTTAGGTTGGATATTAGGAAAAACTTTTTCACTAGGAGGGTGGTGAAACACTGGAATTCGTTACCTAGGGAGGTGGTGGAATCTCCTTCCTTAGAAGTTTTTAAGGTCAGGCTTGACAAAGCCCTGGCTGGGATGATTTAGTTGGGGATTGGGTCCTGCTTTGAGCCGGGGATTGGACTAGATGACCTCCAGAGGTCCCTTCCAACCCTAATATTCTATGATATTCTAGGATTCTAAGAAAGATGGGATGCTTCATCAGCTCTTCCTGGAAAACGGCTTCCGCTATCATGGGTTACTGATGGGCACTGCATTGGGCTGAGGTCCGCAGTTCATTTCCTGATTCTGGTGGGAATTTCTCAGACTCTTTGGCATCAAGCCAGTCACATCTTCCACCTATCACCCGCAGACTAGTGGGCAGAGAGTCAATCAAATCCTGAGCAGTATCTTTGCTGCTTTTGAGTTGTCACCAGGATGTCTGGCTTTCCCTGCTACGTTGTGCCAACTCTGCATATAACAATGCAGTCCACGCCGCAGTCCAAAGTAGTCCACTTTGCAAACTATGGCTTTCACCCTCACTTCCACACAGACTGACCTGTGAGCTCCCCAGTACTAGCTGCTGAAGATTTAGCTTCCCACCTACACCAGGTGCATCGGGAGCGCAAGTAATACTTGTGGTCCTCCAAAGAAGTCTATAAACATCATGCACATCAAGACTACCAGGCTGCTCCCCAATTTGGCCACAGGCTCCCACGTGCGGCTCTCTGCTCAGAACCTTAAATTGAGCTGCCCATCCACCAAACTAAACTACCAATACCTGGGCCCCTTCAAGATTACAGAACAGGTAAAGCCAGTGGCTTTCAGGTTACAGGGTCCCAAGTCCTTGAAATCAATCCCATCTTTCGTATCTCACTTTTAAAGCCCTGCATTGATGACCCATACCCAAACTTCTCCAACATGCCAGCACCACGCATAACAGTCTGTGGACAGGAGGAATACTTGATTCATGAAATCCTCATCTCTTGGCAAGTTAGGGAAAGGCTCCAGTACCTGGTGGCCTGAGAATGTTACTGTCTGGAGGAGCCATGCTGGGAACTGGTAGAGAACATCCACACTACAGACCTATTGCAAGAGTTCCATCAGAAGTTTCCCAAGAAACCAGGCCCCAAGGAGGCACCCTCGGGGTGAGGGTCAGGGGATACTGTCAGGAAGCAGGGCCGGAAGCAGAGCCAGTTTCTGGATAACCGAATGAGCCCAGTGGGCCTGTAGTCGGCTACCTTATTGGCTACACCACCTGACTGGTGGGAAGAGTCAGCAGACTGGCTCTTAAGCCCAGAACCAGTAGCTCAATGGCTGCTCAAAGTATTCACCCACAGTTGCAACAGCTCCTGTGCCTACCTGTTCCCAGCCTGCTCCTGCCTTGATCCAGCCCTGCTTCAGCCTTTGATGCAGCCTTAGGTCACTCCAGAAAACCTGGTCCTGACTCTCAGCTCCCATTCCTGACTTCAGCGCTGACCCTTGGCTCTGATTTCTGAATACAAACTCCTGCTCTAACCACTAGGCATGGCTGCCAATGTTGAAGTCACTGACGATGCCTGCCTAACAATGATGAAATAAACATGGAAAAAAAGAGCCACACTGCAACTTTGTTTCCCTGTGGTTTCAGGTAACCACCACAAGCTCTCCACTGCAAAGGAACACTGCACCGTGTTTATCCAAACACCAGACTTGATTCTTCTTCCCCCCCCATTTCCCCTGGCTTGTGCACCACGGCTCAATGCAGGGAGAGGCCAGACACCAGGAATGGGGGTGGCAAAAATGTTGTAATCTTCCATGGGAAAAAGGACTCCTGTGAGTAACTTTTCCCCAAACAACCAAAGCATTCTATTACTGTGTTCTGTTCCCTTCCCTAGCCCGGACCTAACCCTGCTGCCCCGCAGCATCACTCCCACCATCCCCATTTTGTGCCACTCCCATTTGTAAGGGGATGGTAAGGTCAGGAGGGTGTAATCTTCCAAGCAACGAAACACAGCTGTCACTAACTTTACACAAACACCTATATGTTTTCTACAATTGTCCCATCCCCAATCAGGAGCTTTCTAACTTGCCCCTTCCTTTCCCCCACACCAGACAGCTCTGGGACCATTGCTGCCAGACTGCTGGCTGAGAAATGCACAATGATTTTTCATTAATAATCTGTTTGTAAGACCCTGCTTTAGCTAAATGCATAATAGTTGTTGACTGAAAATCAATAAAATCATTGACTTATAGTAGTGTCTTTCTTGGGGACCATTTCGGGATGGAGCAAAGCAGGGGCTGGATGGAGGTTGCCGGAGTTGAAGGAATCTGGTAAGAGGACAGGGTGTTTGAACAGCACTGCAGTTCAAACTCAGAGACACAGCAATGCATGGCATATTATCCAGGGAGGAAAAGTCAGTGCACAAGTACTGCAAATGCCCTGAATTTTAAAATCAGGAGTACAGCACCAGAGCAAGAGGGGATATTGGCGAGGAGGGTGTGCATGGGGGTCCACTGTAACTTACCAGCCTTGAGTTCTGGTTCCTGCCACAGCTTGGGGTCCTCCTCAGTTTCATTAGGGGAGAGGCCTTCCTTAACCAGCTCCTCTGGGTCGCGGTGGAGAATCATATACTCCTTGTCCTCTGGGTCTTCCAGGCATCCTTTACGGTCCCTGCTGCCTCCTCACCCTGGCCCGCATTAGCTTCCTGTCAGACATTGAGGCTGGGAGACTTGAGGAAGGGAGCGTGAGCCACTTCAAGCTTTGTACTGGGAGCCCTTGACACCACCTCCTTCTGACCATCATAGAAGGAGCATGTACGACGAGCCTTCCCAGAGCGATTGTTGGAGTCTTTTGCTTTTCTGTCCAGGACCCTCAAGTGCTTGATTAATATCAGTATGAGGACAGAGTCCCCTGAACTCCATCCTCTGTGAAATTTCCCGGTACAGGTATTTGTTCCTGCACTCCAGGCAAGTAGTAGAGGACATTGTACTCTGAGCACACGTTGACTGGCATGTGAATGTGGCTAGTGGGTTGGGCGGCTGCTCTTGGAGCAAGATTCACATTCACCTATATTGAGCTAAAGAGTGTACGGAAAAGTTGTTTTGATGTAGTCAGTGCAGCTTGCTACTACTGGTGAAAACCGGGGTTGGGGGTGGGGGGGGGGAGGAAGGAAGGATGGACGGACGGACAACAGAGACATTTATAGATTCGGTAAAGAGGGTTAGACAGAAACAAGTTCAGTGCATTGTGGGAATGGGGATGGAGGACTAGTGAAATTCGAGACCTGATACATGCCCCTTTCTGTCCGTCAAAACTGCAAACTGGCATGGGTGTGGGGCCATACATGTATTTGCCCACATTCCTCAGGCATGTTAGCTTACGTACCCTCTACTAACCTTCAGACATGTGCTTCTGGAGTTTAGGTGTGGACAGTAGGGGGGTTATGGACATGCACTGATGTGTATAGTCGCTAGTGCGGATGTACCAATAGAATGCAAGTTCTCTGGGGCTGGCTCTCTTTTGTTGTTCCATGTTTGTACAGCATCTAGCACAATGGGGTCCTGGTCCATAGACTGGTGTTCCTGGGTGCTATGATAATATGAATAATAAATTATAATACCACCATTCTTGGGCACAGTATATTTTTTGTACACTTACAGCTAAGGTCTGGCAAATTATCAAACAGCTTCAGGTAAGGTGGCCCAAGATTTGATTCTAGTCATGCATAACTATTACAAGAGTTTCAAACCTTCATTTGTTGCAGTTCCATCCTTGATCTTTTGTTTCAGAGACAGCAATACGTTTTGCACCTGCTCAAATATGAAGTCCACTCTTTCATCTTCCATTTGCCTCCAAAACATCTGTGCATCACCTGAAATGCACATTTCTGTTTACAACAAGAGCATACAGTTCCTAATGCCGAGATTTTAACAAGCATTTAGGTGCCTAAACATGCAGATAGGGACATAGTGAGATTTTCAAAGGCTCCCGGGCACTTTTAAAAATCCCACCAAACCCCTCTTTACACTTTTAGCCACTTAAATCTGACCCTAAATATAAACTGAAAATGAAAGTGTAATCAAGTGATGTGCTTGAGGGGCTTTCTGGAGACTCAGAGGCATAGGCGCTGACTTTAGGTTTTGCACACTGGCTATCCCCCCCTTCCCCAGGGCCTCACCCCTGCTCCGCTCCCTCCCCTGAACGCCTCCTGCTGACTCCTTTCTGCCCCCTCCTGCCTTAAAAGGGCAGTGGGGGGGCAGGGCAGAGAGGAGTGAGCAGCAGGGCAGCCACCGCTCAACAGCGGACGGGCGGGGCAGCCCCAGGGCCGCCAGAGCAGCAGCCCCAGCCAGTTCCACCCCTTATTTTTTCTCTGTGGGTGCTTGAGTCCCTGAGCACCCGCAGAGTCAGCACCTATGCTCAGAAGTGTCCTTTGTTAAAATTCTGGTACCATCAAACAGGAAGGAAGTTTAAAATCTTCTCTCTCTTTCTGGGTGCTGTTAAGTTATTCCTGCTAGAGATGAATTATAACTGAGGCTCATAAAAATAATTAAGAAGAACAAAATTTTTAGTTGACTGGATTGCATCACACAATAGGTATTTTTACCAAGCTTTTATACTTTTTCACATCTCCACAAGTTGATAACTGTGCTATCCTAAGAATATACTCAGTATATTTATCAGAAAAAACCCGTAAATATTTTCAGGCAAGTGCAGCTTAACACATTTGTTTGCCAAGTGGTGTTAGTTTTATTAACTTATACTACACCCAGAAGCATACCTCCCTCCTTGGGAATGGTTATAAAAAGCATTTTTTTTTAAAACGGAAAAACCAATTAATAAGAGTCCCTGGCACCACACTCCTCTCTCTTGCAAGGCACATGAGTCTACAGTCGACATGGGGAACCCTTTTTTGGGAACGCCTAGTGCTGCCAATATTTTAACTGGAAAGGTCTCTAATAAAAAGTGTATTCTTCAATGTGTCACAAAATCAGTCAGGACAAGGAAATGTATTATTAGTATTAAGATGCTCCTTCTTTGCCTATGAAAGAATCCAGGAAGAACTACAGTATATCTGTTTTATCACTTAACTAATTTCTAAATAACTTTATCATACTTAGAGGGGAATCTTTATGTTCTTGTCTCAGACTGCTAATTTGGATGGGTAAATATCCTCAGACATAAAATGGCTATGCATATTATCTTCTTAGAAGTCACAGGATAACATGTTTAGTACTTGCAAGGACATGAATAAATATTTCCACAGCTGGTATAGTTTCCTTAGGCAGGATGGTTTCTGTTTACCAAATATGACAACTGTTGAGTAATGTAAAGGAAGCTGGTTTCTGGAGGGGGAAGGGGAACACAAAGCTCTCTTATGAGTGCGAGATCAGCAACCATATGGATGGCAGCAATGGGCTCACCTTTAATATTAAGAGGCAAAATTTGGAGAGTGCTTTTTTCCATTAAGCTGATTGAATGGGGAGGGCACTTGCCATCTGCCAATACCTTCTCCCTAACCCTTATATTCACAGAGATAGCTAACACAAGGAAGACCAATGTCCATCCTGAAAACACACAAATTGGTCAGGTGGAATCCCACATCAGAGCTCCAACAGCCAACAAATCCTGAGAGACATCCCTGCACTACTAGAAGTGCTTTTATTCCTTGAGGAATTTTTGTTAAAAAATTGGAAAAAAGGTTATTAAAAAAAAAAAAAAGAGTTATGTTAAATATTAGCAAATTCAATAGCAGATCTCAGCACAGCAAGATTACAACCCTGTACTGTTGCTTCCATGATTTACCTCTTTTCAGCTTTTTCAACAATTGTTGTGGCTGGATGCTAATGATGAACTAGATACCTCAAAGGATTGGCAATGGTACACAGAGCATTTCATCAGTTCCTCAGGGTCAGCAGTTCAAATCCAGCCCAGGGTCAACAGTGAATAAAAATTACTGTTATTACAGTTAGTGCTTTTTCTCTTCAAAGCACTTCACATATTTTACCTATTTTGCTAACATCCCAGGACAATAAGTTTGGTATAATTCTCTAGAAAGAATCATGGCTACTTGATGCCCCTATGTGAAACAAGTTCACATTCTCAATCCAATTCTCAGTGGACAGGTATCCACGTTACTAACGTCACCTCCACATTTGGCACCTTTTTTGGCAGTCCAAGCAGAGGCCAAGGGCCTGAAAGGCCATGGAGATGTAATCACTCTCTTAGCTGGAGAGCGACCACCTTGAGAGCTGAGGGAACTTGCACTGCAGATGCCTGTTATATTTACCCTGTCGTGGACATTATTTCAGGCTTCAGGTTGTCATTCCCACCATAATTTCCACAAGCACTACTCATTTATCACCATGTCCCCTCTGCCACCCATAAATGAAAAAAAATAGACGACATCACCTTCACCTCTCTCGCCACTGACATTGCTAAGGGTCTCCACATCCAGGCATTCAGATGTGACAGGCACAGTATAAACAGCTAGATAAAAAGATCAGAGAGAGATTATATGCTGGCAGCCTCTTGCTTCTTACCAAGTTTCTCCGAACTGCTTTCATTCAGCTAGCTTTACCAACAGTAGACATTTGAGAGAGCACTGCCTGAGAATGTACTTACAGGGGAAAGAGAAAACCATCCCACTGTCAAGGCTACACACATTAGGATGTGGCCTTAGCAAGCTGCTACTAAAAGCAGCAAGTTGAAATGGAGTCTGTGAGGTTGCATTCATTTTTATACAAGAATCATCTCCTATCAGCCCAAAAGTGACCAAGTGTTGCCAGACCAGCAATACTTTCTTGTAGTATTCAGTGAGGCATGTGCATTTTCTGCTTTCTTTTAGTGTATGATTCTCTTTTTTCTGTTAAAATTGCCAAACACCAATTGCACTGAAAGTAAACTTCTCCAGAAACAGTGGCAGACCTATAGACTTCAGAAAAAACCCTGAATTTTGACCCCAGGAGATGCATGGCAAAGTAAAGATACTCAAGCAGAGTTAACAGGCTATAGGCACACATAAGATGGCACTCTTTCTCCATAGGAAGGATACAGTATTTCTGGCAAGTGCTATTGTGGACACAGAGAGTGCTGAATAATCTAAAGAATACAAGGTGTGTGCTACAAATATAGAGCCAGAAGTGCCAGAGAAAAGTAAATTGCTTCCAGTCCACTATGATATATAAATTCTTTTTAAAAAAAATCAGCACAAACTCGAGGGCTTTAGTCAAACTGTGTCACGTTGGAAGCTTTAATCACTCTAATTTAGTTAGGTTGGGGTCTTGTTTTCAAATGAAGGCTGGCCAATCCTACCCAATTTAGTTATAAAAAGACTCCCTCAAAAGATCTGCCTAATGATTACAAATAATGCTTTATTTTTAATAAACTTACTTTTTTCTTCTTCCATTCTTTGAAGTAGTTGAATGCATGTATGTTATGCTTCAAAAAACAATTAGAACATTAACTGCACTAAATCATGGCTAGAATAGAACATTATGAACTTGCTGTCCTAAAACTGCATTCCCCAATTTATTACATTGCTCTTGGGGGAGTGCCAGATTCCATGCTGAATTAGGGGCACAATTAAATTTCCAATGTCAACCAATATTTAAGAAACATGAAACGAATCTTCAGATGCCAGCAACTCTTTATTGTTACAATGTGATCTCTCCAAAATCCTTAGTACTTCTTTTGGTCTCATAAAACCGCTTTTCATTCTCCTTTGCGCCAAGAAAATTCCATTCCTCTGTAAATTAAAGAAAAAAAATGTTTGAAGTAATTTACAGTGAATGTTTTCAAGATCAGGCATTACTTTCCACCACAGATAGATCAGAAATATGAAAGTAATATGAGTAAACTGCTGCTAAATTGAATAGTTTTACAGTATACTTATAAGCAATATTATCAAAGATCCGCCTACTTCTTCCTTTTGTACAGGCCACCAAAGAAAGAGGAGGATGGAAAAGCAACAACCCTCTCTCTGCATTGCACAGTCTAGTTGCCCAGAAAAGAACCTTGATGAAATTATGTAATAATATTAATATAATTGATGACATGTTATGTACTCAATTAAAAAATTCAAGTCAGCATCTAAAAAAGTATTAAAAGTAGCTTCAGGAACTACATCTGTCCTGGAGTCCTAAATATTTCCCCCTACCAGTCACATTTTTAAAAAAGAATGTTCTTCCCTTGCTTGAAAGAGTCAGACTATACAGGGAAAATAGTGAAGCTTGCTTCTTTCCTCTAAATCTTTTAGCTTTAATGATCTGGGAGTTACTTGTAATAACAGTAGATGCAACACAGAGAAATCTGATTTTTTAAACATTGATTGTGTAAGTTTTTATTTCACTGTATAAATTTTTCAAGGGTACACATTTTCAGATGCATTCTTGCCATCAAACCCCAATATCCATCAACATCTAAGGACCCAATCTTGCAACCAATAGTATACATGCTTAACTGCATACAAGTTGACTTAATTGTATGCCTGTGAGAAGTCTCACTGACAGGTGTGTACTACCGATTGGAGGTCCAGGACCTAAATTGGGACACTGACATGTTGGAGTGGTGGGTTACCATTCATCTGTAAGCTTCCAGGGAAAGGTTCTTTAATAAAAACTGCTCTGAAAGATCTGACAGAGAGAGGTTTTTGCAACCTAGGCAATGAAAAAAAGGGAGACGAGAACTTCAAGAATTACGGCTAAATGTGATCCCCCCCCTCAACTGCATTTGCCCGTTGGGGGGTAAGGGGGGTTGGCAACAAGTTACATTAGGAAAGCCCAGCAGCTGTTAACTGGGGAGACAGGACTAGCAGGGTCCTTCCAACTCCAGCCAGACATCAGCAGCCCCTGTTTCCCGGGCCAGGCCAGCCCCCGCTGCCTTGCTAACGATACCCAGCACCCCTCCCTTTTCCGTGAGCGGGGACCTCTGAAACGCAGCAGTTACCGAACCACACAGGCTGGGCAGGGGCCGGGGAGCTATTGCTAGCGAGGGGACCGGCACGGATGGCCACGGCCCCAGCCGCTGCCAGCGGAGCGAATGCAGCAACCCCGCCGCTGGGCACCGTACCCACTACTGTACCTTTGCGGGCGAGGCCGCGCTGACGGAAGCCGCGCGCGCGCCGGCAATAGCGGGCTCGAGCCGGCCCCGGCGGGAGGAACCTCCCAGGGCAGCAGGGAGACATTAACCCTTCGCTCGCCCAGCAGCTACACACCCCCTCCTGTGGGCGTGGCCAGGCTCACCCCAGAGCTAGCGGGATTCCTCCGCCTCAGCGTTCGACCCCTTCTTTCCGCTAGGCACACGTAGCTCCCCCCGCGTAGGCTCCCTGATTAGCGCCACAGCCACCAACCACACCTCGCCAGGCAGGAGGCGGGCTTTGAACCCGGTGTAGTTTCGAAAGCCATGAGTGGATTGGACACAACCAGCTGGATGCGCGTGCGCATAGAAGACAGCGCGCGCGCACGCAACGGGGCGGAGCAAAGTGAGCCAATGGCTACCGGGGAGGGCAGCCGGACGGGTCCAGCCGGTTCGTGCGCCGTCCTCGCCTTTCATTGGCTGCGACTGACCTCGCGGGTTGCCAAACGGTGGCCAATGAAATCGGGCCATCGGGACTAGAGTCGAAGGAGCGGCGGTGGCTAAGGTAGGCTCGTCCGCCATGTTGGGTGAGGTAAAGGGGTGGAGCTAACTCGGGCGGAGTTTGTTCAGGCGCGTGCTGGGGGCTTTTGTTCTGTGGGTAGATGGGCTAACGAGGGGGTAGGATTTGGGGCCGAGGCGGGTTAACCCCGAGGGGGGCTTTTTGAGGGCGAGGCAGGTTAACCCGGGGGGGATTTGGGGCCGAGGCGGGTTAACCCCGGGCACCGGGAGGCGGGGGGGTTATTCAAGGGGTTTATTTGTTTTCTTTCAAAGATTCGGATTATTCTGTTCTTAGTTCCCATCGGGTGGCATGGCCGCTTTCGAGGGGGAATATGGGTTTCTGCTCTTCCCGCCATGGCTCTAACATACCCCAAGAGGTGGGGACTGCCCTAAGCCTACCACCCCTGTAGTCTGTTTTATATAGTTGCTGCCTGGGCTCCTTTTACACTGAACTCCCATACACGTGACGTTGGCCTTTCTGTTGTGTTTGATGCTAATTCTGACACACAAAGATTACAGCAAGAGAAGCTTGAGAGTTGTGTTTTTTTTCCTTTTAATCTGTGTCGTGTTTTCAGTTACCCTGGCTTCCAGATCTTAAAGTCCAGATTTCTGTTACTGTAGTAAATAGAGTGAAATAACGCTGGCTTTTTGTAGGCTGGAAACAATGGGAGGAGATGCATCTCCTAAAGAGGTGTAGTGGAGAGAGATGGCGTTGCAGTTGGTGGTTACTGAAAAGAACCATTTCCAGGGTTGGCTGCTGAGCCGTGCTTCAGGCTGAGGTGGAATTCAGATTTCTCCCTCACCTTCTTGTTTTATACTTTAGACCAGTTTTATTTTACAGTTGTGTTTTGGTTTATTTTAGTCTTGCGGTCTGCAGGGTAAGATTGCAAGCAGTACTTAACGTGTATTACAATTGCAGATGGAGTCTAAATTAACTAACCACTCAAGAAAGATCTTGTAGTCCTTGTGGATAGTTCTCTGAAAACATCCACTTAATGTGCAGTGGGAGTCACAAAAAAAAAAAAAAAAGGGAGGGGGGCAAACAGAATGTTCAGAGTCATTAAGAAAGGGACAGATAATAAGACAGAAAATATTATATTGCCTCTACATAAATCCATGGTATGTCCACATCTTGAATACTGCATGCCAATGTGGTCGCCCAATCTCAAAAAAGATATATTGGGATTGGAAAAGGTTCAGAAAAGGGCAACAAAAATTATTAAAGTTACAGAACGGCTTCTGTATGAGGAGAGATTAATAAGTCTGGGACTTTTCAGCTTGGAAAAAAGATAACTAGGGGGATATGATAGAGGTCTATAAAATCATGAGTGGTATAGAGAAAGTAAATAAGAAAGTGTTAGTTACTCCTCGTAACACAACAACTAGGGGTCACCAAATGAAATTAATAGGCAGCAGGTTTAAAACAAACAAAAGGAAGTATTTTTTCACACAGTCAACCTATAGAACTCCTTGCCAGAGGATGTTGTGAAGACAAAGACTATAACAGGGTTGAAAAAAGAACAAGATAAGTTCATGGAGGATAGGTCCATCAATGGCTATTAGCCAGGATGATCAGGGATGGTGTCCCTAACCTCTGTTTGCCAGAAGCTGGGAATGGGTGACAGGGGATGGATCACTTGATGATTACCTGTTCTATTCATTCCATCTGGGGCACCTGGCATTGGCCACTGTCGGAAGACAGGATACTGGGCTAGATGGACCTTTGGTCTGATGCAGTATGGCAGTTCTTATGTTCAGATACGGGGAAGCTTTTCCATGTCTGTGATCACTTGGGGTCAGATACCTAGACATGCTACTTAATGCAAGTAGTCTCATTTGCAGAATTGAACCTCTGAAGGCCTAGAAAGTTTCTTAAATTTTAACATAATTAAAAATAAACTAAGATGTCATCCACTGAGAGATTTATTTGTCTGAATGCCTGTCAACTACTAAATGTGAATAAGCAGCAGGCACTTATAAATATTAGCTGTCAGACATTTACATGAACACAGTAAATGAATTACTTCAGTTCTCATCTCAGGCTGTCACCTGTGACTTCTCTTTAGTACCACTTAACAGTTAGAGATTGCAGTTGTGTGCAAATACAAATTCTTACAATAACTTACATTATTTTTTTAAATAATCTATTGTTACTATAGATTTTATACCAGCTTTAAAATCTGACATTTAAAAAAAAATCTTTAAAAAAGCATATACATGCAAAGTTTACAAGATATTTTTTTCAAAACATATCAATGCACTCACAAATAGATTTTTTTTTTTCAGCACCTATATCATACTTTAATGGAACATAACAGTTCATGTGTTGTTTCAGAACCATTTTATATTATAGAGAGAAATCTAACATAAATAATAGCCTGGGTCCTTCCAGTCTTGGGAATATTAAGAGAGTATTAACTTTTTTTGAGCGGGAGGGAGGGAGGGAAATAGCAATTTAATTCATACTCAAGAAAACATGACGACATTCTGTTGAACACCTATCAAAACCAGAATACTCTGGAAGAATTTGATGTCATGTATCTGCCACTTCATATTGTTTAAAATTTATTTATATATTTTGTTTGAAGTTCACCGGTTAGTTCATGAGTAGTGTGGATGGTTTTAAGTAATTGACATGTACAGGGAGAATTGGGGCTATTAATATTGATGTTATCAGAAGCAGGACTGGGTCAAATATTGTGATGACAAATCTCTAAGTTAAAAACAGTACCTTACATTTAAAAAAAAAACAACCTCTTTCATCACAGTATAGATTATTTTTCTCCTCCGAGAATATAATGATAGTGAAATGAGACAAAGTATTTCCTTTTAACATAAACCACTGTATATACAAACAAATACAAATTCTAAGGAACAGTTCCTTCCTATGAAACGCATTTGCAGTTGTCACTAACTCCACCAAAGTCTAATGTCAAAGGACTATGTTAATGCTAGGTTTTGGGTGTTTATTAAACATGACTTCTTTGTAAAACAGCTTTGGCTTGCATTCTAGAAAGGTCTTCCTAAATTTTATTTATTTTTATAAATTGTATGTGCACTTGGAAGCTAAGTCATCAATCATCACTACCAGGCTTGAGTGTTTTAACAAGGTATAAAACTAACCACATAACTATGTTCGTTGCTTATACTTTTTATATCATGCTGTGCCATAAAAAATCTGCATGCTGGGAATGTGGTTATTTCATGAAAATCCAAGCATTGTGTAAACATTTTCTTATTTTTGATTTTAATTACTTTTGTATTTGTTCTGTATGATGCTACCTAGAATATTTGTTTTGTTATAAGAAAAAAGATTGAGAAATAAATAAAAATTCTCATGTTCCTACGTACCAGTATGATATTTTCATTGTCTGCTCACCTGATTAGGTTAAGAGTTTGTGTCTGTATGATGGTGTAGTGGCTGTTATATATTTCATGGCTGTAAACAGCAAAATGGGCCAGAGCTTCTCTTCAACAATGCAAAGTTTTCTGAAACGTATTAGGAATCCAAATGTGATTCATCGATTCCAAGGCCAGATGAGACCATTGTTATCGTCTAATCTGACGTCCTGTATAACAGGCCATAGAACTTCCCCAATATAATTCCTAGAGCATATCTTTTAGAAAAATATCAATCTTGATTTTAAAATTGTCAGTGATGGAGAATCCATCTCCATCTTGGGTAAGTTTCAGTGGCTGATTACTCTATCGAAAATTTATGCCTTATTTCCAGTCTGAATTTGTCTGCTTTCTTCAACTTCCAGCTATTGAATTGTGCGATACTTTTCTCTAATAATGGTTTCTTCAATCCAGCAAATACTTGTTCCCCATGTAGATACTTATAGACTGTAATCAAGCCACTCCTTAACTGTCTTTGTTAAACTAAATAGTTTGATCTCCTTGAGTCTGTCACTATAAGGCATGATTTCTGATATTCCAAATATTCTCGTGTTTCTTCTCTGAACCCTCTGCAATTTATCAACATCTTTGTTGAGTTTTGGGCACCAGAATTGGACACAGTATTCCAGCAGCAGTTACACCAGTGCCAAATACAGAAATAAAGGATTGCATTAGCCCTTTTGGCCACAGCATTGTGATGGGAGCTCATCTGTAGTTGATTATCCACCACAAACTCCAAATTTTTTTCAGAATCATTGCTTCCCAGGGTAGAATCCCTCATCATTTAAGTACGGCCTACATTCTTAGTTCCTAGTTGTATACGTTTACATGTAGCCATATTAGAACACATTCACTTGCATCCAGCTTATCAGGCAATCCAGATTGCTTTGTATCAGTGAGCTGTCTTGTTCATTATTTACCACTCTCACAATTTTTGTCATCTGCAAACTTTATTGGTGATTTTATGTTTTCTTCCAGGTCATGAATAAAAATGTTAAATACTATAGGGCTAAGAACATCCCTGCAGGACCCCATTAGAAACACACCTGTTCAATGATGATTCCCCATTTACAATTATATTTTGAGACCTATCAGACAGCTTTTAATCTGTTTAATGTATAATGTTAATTTTATATATTTCAAGTTTTTAATCAAAAAGTCATATGTTACCAGGTCTAATGCCTTACAGAAGTCTATTGTATCAATATTGTTGCCTTTATCAACCACACTTGTAATCGCATTTGAAAATACAAGGTAGTTTGACACGATCTGTTTTCCGTAAACCTATGTTGATATGCATTAATTCTTTATTAAGTGAGTCCCGTATCAGTGCTCCATTATCTTGTCCAGGATCAGTGTCAGACAGTCAGACAGACCTATAATTACCTGGGTCATCCCCATTTACCCTTTTAAAATAGTTTCACAAAATTGGCTTTCTTCTAGTCACTTGAAAATTTCCCAGTATTCTAAGACTTATTGAAAATTCCGTCCAATGAGTTTCTCAACCAGCTCTCTTAAAACTCTTAGATGCAAGTTATTTAAACCTGATTTTAAAATGTTTCACTTCAGTAGCTGCTATTTAACATCCTCCTGAAATACTAGTGGAATGGAAGGAGAGTTGTTATATGCTATGACATCATTTTTTCCTAGATACAGAACAGAAATTTCTATTGAACATGTCTTCCTTTTCTGCATTATAATTAATCATTCTACCATTTCCATCTAGTAATGGCAAATATTTATTAGGATGCTTTTTGTTCCCAATATATTTTAAAAACTGCTCCTTGTTATCCTTAACTTTCTGCAGGCCATAGATTTCTCTTTTGTCTCTCTTTGCTTCCCTTATCAATTTTCTACAATTTCTAGTGTCTGATTTATGTTCATTGCTATCAACTTCCTCTTTCCATTTGGCATATTTTATTTTTTTATAGCTGCCTTCAGTTTCTCTCTAAATCAGGTCAGATTTTTAACAAATATGGCTTTCTTCCTCAATTCTACAATTGGGCATTTTGGGCTTCCAGTTAAAAGTTCTTCAACAAGTCCCAATTAACATCCACATTTTTCTGATGATCACTTCATGTAAGGGGAATTAATGGAGTTTTCATACAACAATAAGTACAGTGTTCCATTTGCTCATCAGTGCCTGAGCCAGCCACCCTGAGCTTGTTCCATCTGCCAAAACTGTCTGGTCTGCTTTGTCTAACACAGTAACCCTGACTTGGTTAATTTGTTGTGGAGTATAAATATACTGCATGAGTAGTCACATTGATTCAGACACGTGGGAGTTGATTACAAAAAGCAACACTAACTGGTTACCTCACTAGGTAAATCAGCATTACTGGATGTAACATCTGATAATCACAGTCAGCACGAGCCCCAAAAGAGGGAATAGGGAGGTGAATAGGCTAGTAGGAGTGGCAACAGCAACAACTTCATTAAAAAGACTTAATTATGTTAAAAGTCATCTTAAAGTTGTCACTGAGAAAACTGCCAGTTTATGGAGGACTTTGAACCAACTTCTACTCTTACAGCAGTGTAAAAGCTGGATTATGCCTATCTAATTGAGAACAGACTAGTTCTTGGTATTTTAAAAATGAGGATGGGATACAGGAATTATACACAGCTGTGACACTGCAGTATTCTGTGCCAGGTACATTGTAAGGCATAACACCCTAGAGCTTTTGTCAGCAAGACAATGGAAGTAAATGGTTGAAGACGCATGACTGGGTTGGTAATAAGATTTGGCTCTCATTTTGAAATGGAGGGCAAAAACTTTTCTAAAAAAAGAAGTGAAGATTAGAGCAGAGGAGGAGGAAATGTGGGAATATATAGGAACTTCTGTCTTACATAGTACCAAGATAAGTACGCGCTACATCAGCATTTTTACTTCAGATCATAAACAAATTTTCTTTTAAAATTTGTGATTAATGCTTATGATAGATGTTGGACAGACATCCCAGGGGAAGTCTACACTCAAGTGTTACATCGGCGCCACTGTAGCACGTGTGGTGAAGATGCACTATGCCAATGGGAGAGTGTGTCTAGCTAACATAGCACCGGCATAGACAGCACTTAGGTCAATGTAACTTAAGTCGCTCATGGGTGTGTCTTTTTCACATCCCTGAGCAATGTAAGTTCTATCGGTTTAAGTGGTAATGTAGACTAGCCCCCAGTAAACTGAATTCCTCTATTGACAGAACTAAGCTAGCAGCAAAGCAAGCTTCCGAGCAGTGGGACCACCAATGTCCCACCACCCTTACAGGGAGGAACCAATTCTAGAGTAGAATGAACTATCCTTGCACCTGTACGTTCTTTAGCACCTCTGCTGAGAGTGCCGAGGAAAGGGCTGGTTGTGGTGATGGATTTTCTTATTCAAGCATCTGTTCACTGAAACCTAGGCTGAATTCTTCTATTCTTTTCTGTAGTAGAAATGTAAAAAAAAATCATGTTAAGGAGTCTGCAAAATCCATTCTTATAGTACTGACTGAGTAGACACCCCTAGGCTCTCAAGGGCAACTCTATTATTTTGTTTAGATTTTGGACGTTCATTTTGCTAGTTGTTTAATGCAAGAAAGGGGGAGGGGAAGACTAATTTAGACTCCTAATACTTCTGCGAAGATACTCTTAGACTATAAAATGCTACTGTATACCGATAACCTCAGAATGTTTGTGTTCTCTGTAAATACTTGTCAAACAGCTTGCCTTTCTTTTTTGAGAAGTGGAGTCTCTGATAATTGTGAGATTTCAAGATTCTTAGAAGAACTTTAAAGCAAAAAAACTTAAACCTTTTTATCCAAAGGAAAAGAACAATTTGTGTCACTGTGTAAACAACAAACTTCTCTCATGTGGAGGACCTAGATATCTGTTAATTGCCAACTATCTTGGATGCCAAATGTGCTGGAACTCTGTTAACCCTCCAGTAGCCAAAATATCTTTCTAGCTGTGAAATTTTGCAATTGATGATACGGGGTTTTCACACACATGCTTTCCTTGCAGATTCCCTTTTTAGTCCTCTTTCTGTCATAAAGCTTAAGTAACCCTTCATCCACCATTGTTTCTAGATTGTATAATCCCAAGGTGAAAGGACGATCACATTAGGTTGTCTAGGACTGAGTCAGGAGACCCGAGGTAAGATACTGAGTGACTGGAACTGAAGAGAGCATGTCTGGAAATTATCCATTGAGAGACAGCAATTAAGCAGCAGAGTGTGTATGAGAAGAACTAAGGGCTGCAGATGTAGGTCCGTTCATATGTGAGAAGTCCGACTGGTTTTCCAGAAGGGTTCTGGTCACTTGCATTGATTTCAGGTAAAACTGACATAAAAGATCAAAGGCCTTTACATGTTTTACAAAAAAAATACATATGTTACTTAATATGTCTAATTACAAAGTGTGCTAAAAATTTTTAGCAGAATTTAAATTAGTCTAAATGTGATTGGGTAGGATTGGGTGGTGCTAATCTGAGATGACAGATTTATGGTTCTCTGGCTTAAATCAGTATTATTTAGATATATTTTGTCTGCTGTGCAGATGGATTATCAACCTTACAATCAAGCAACTGAACTCCAGTAAGATGTTTGAGCAACAATTTGTGATATAAACTTTAACACATTTTCCATTCAGAGCTTACATTTCTGGGGGAGCACATGAGAAACAAATCTTATAAGAAACATCAAACAAGCCAGGAAAAAGTTTCTTGAACAAGAAGGCTTTAATATTGCTTTGAAGTATAGAAGAATTTCTTCTTCTAGTCATCAGCTGTCCTATGAGGTTTGAGTGAGCCTCCTTTTGTACTTAACATCTATAGATAATGAATTCATAGAAACCCTCCTATCCTGAACATAGTAGCGAGCCTAAAGCATTAAGCCTGGTGTGAGACGTGAAGCCTAACCCAAAGGCTGTAAACCAAATACAGGCCATGTATTAAAGCAAATGCCTGTGTGTTCAGTGTCCAGCACATAAACTTGGCATGGGTACCACTAGCATTAATAAAACACAGTGAATATGTAAACACATTCCAGCAGGCTAGCACAAGTACATCCTAACCTAGCACAAAATAAAATAATTTAACAAAAATAATAAATGTCTGTGTACTGATGTTTTAGACAAAACAAATGGTAAATAAAAATGTTTTATCTAAAACATCAAAAAAGGTTCAAAAACACAATAAGCGTCATAAAACAAGTAAGGTAGTACATAAATTATTTACCCCAAATTGTTTGTCTGTCTATAAATGTTAAAATACCTCGCTGTAACCCTCTGTCTGTCCTAGAGGGCAGGAAAAAGTCCCATTGCTGACTAAGCTGCTCCATTGTAATTGGCGTTCATGTACCTGTAACCATTGAACTGGGGCGCTAGCCCTGTGTTTCGTCAACAGTAAACCTGGCTGAGCTCCTTCACCACCAAGTTGAGTCTGTGGTCTTTCCAGGTGGTTCTATCAAGGTCTGCTAACCTAGCTACTGCACAGAGCTGAAACAGTACACAAAAAGAACACACACACACACACCCCTTCAACTGACAACACAGCAAGATTTCTTTCAGAAGTCCCAAAGAAACCAAATAAATTATGTGGCTCTAATTAAAATGACTGACAACAAATTAAAGTAGTTATACTGTAAATGTTAGCTTTAAGGAATTTAAGTAGTAGTACAATTCTTGATACTATTTTCAGTTGTACTGTACAAAAATTAATTTCAAAAGCCCTATGTGATATTAAACAATAGACCTGGTAGATTCTGGCAAAACAGCTTCTAACACATTTGGCAAAAAAGCTAAGTTTAATGTTAAATATGTTGCAAGTCATTTACTTTTGAGTTGTTCTTATTGGCTTTTCCCTAAATTAGACTCTACAAGAAAGCTTTTATTTTGTATCAATTTAATAATTTTTTTCAACTTTCTTGAAGAGATGGTTTCAATGACTTTTAAACTCATTTTAAAAAAATTACATTTTCTGATTTGCTTCTCAACTCCCAACCTTTGCAGATCTTTTTTTTTCTTTCTGCTATCGAAGTCCCACTTCTTGTAAGAACTGTTTTCATAGCTCCTGTCTGAAAGTTGTATTTTTGTAGTTTTCTGACAGTAATTCTTGCTATAGTGCTATTCTGTAGTAATGGTAAGAATGTAGAAGTTTGCAGATGCAAGAAAATTGTTGTTATAATTAAGTATGAATCAATAGTGGTCGATGATCTGGAACTTTTTCTGGTACTAGGAAAACAGTATGCTCTCTAGCTGTCTCAGAAGCGGAACTTAATAAATATATAGGTATACGTAGAGAAAATTCATCCAACACGTGGTACTGGATATGCTGGTAACTGGAATAAATTTTTAGACTTTTTTCAGGGTTTTGGTTGAAAAATGATATTTCAGATAAATTTGTCTCTTGGTCTTCCAGTTTCTAGAGATAACGAATTAGAATGAGGAAAAGTAGTGGATGAGTAGGAGTGTTACATTAAGGGATAAGACATTGCATTTCTCAAACTACAGCTAAGACTCAATGCTTCCTAACTGGAATTTGGAGTGTCAAGGTTGGTGTGTGAAATATCCTTCTTGATAGTCTTCAAAGACAAATTTTGAAGACCCTGACACCCCCCCACACGCACACAGTTGCTATTGTACTAAACTGGCATATGTGGACAAAGAGGTTCACTCCATCATTAGGGTTGCCAGAGGTCCAGTTTTCGATTGGAACACCCGGTTGAAAAGGGACCGTGGTGGTTCTGGTTGGCGGGAGCCCAGGTCTAGGGCAGGCTCCCTACCTGCCCTGGTTCCACGCAGCTCCTGGAAGTGGCCGCCAGGTCCCTGCAGCCCGTAGGCACACGGGCAGCCAGCGAGGCTCAGTGCACGGCCCCCACTTGAGTGATGGCTCTGTAGGTCCCATTAGCCAGAAACCGCGACTAATGGGAGTTGCAGGGGCAGTGCCTGCCGCTTCTTGGGAGCCACAGTAAGCGCCGCTGGGACCCCAAACCCCATCCAACTCCCTGCCACATCCTGGAGTCCCCTCCTGCACCCAAACTCCCTCCTGGAGCCTGCACCAGCCTGGAGTCCCCTCCTACAGCCCAAACCCATCATTCTTGGCCCCACCCCAGAGCCCGCACCTCCAGCCGGAGCTCTTACCTCCTCTCGTACCTCAAACACCTGCCCCAGCCCGGTGAAAGTGAGTGAGGGTGGGGGAGGGAGAATGGAGTGAGGAGGGGCGAGGCCTTGGTGAAGGGGTGGGGTAGGACTGTTCAGTTTTGTGCGATTAGAAAGTTGGCAACCCTATCCATCATGCAACATTTAAAAACAATTCAGTACCCTTAGTGTGGAGGCTCTAAGTCTTTTAAACAAATTAAAAAATTTTTTTTTACACTTTTAAGTTCAAGATTATTGAAGACAGAAAGATTACGGATGGAGAGTTCGCTATTTTTTCAGCAGGTCCAGTATCCGTAATGACATGTAACATGCTATTTTCTAGCCCCTACTTCTGAATTGTTCTTATTATCTTTTGGCAGTCAGCATAGCTGTGCTGCTTTGATCTGCTGCCACACACCTAATCATCACATACTTTCCTTTTCTACAGTTCTGGTGTCAAAGTCAAGCCTCTGTTGCCATTCTCTTCAAGTAAGAAAAGGCAAGATGGTAGCCAACAATTTCAGTCATTAACATTGTTTTGGGGTGCAGGGGAGGCCCTCTGGGATATCTGGTGTTTTGTAGTGGTAACTAAGCACTAAATTGTATTTAGTGCGTGATGGTTGTGGTCATGTATAAAGATTATTTTGATGTTCAAATAACGAATGGTAGATGTGTACTTCATATATTGTGTAGTAGCTTTCTCTGGTCAGTGTCAACTTTCTAGCAAATGAGTTAAGTAAGATTCAGGTCTGTGAATGGAAATCTATCACACAAATTGTGTGTTTAAATTATATGATCTCTGTCCCCCTCCCTCCCAGCCATTAAAAATAGGTCATGACTCTAAAAGCAATTGCTGATGTGGCAGTCTGTGACCAACTGAGAGACTTGCACTCTTCTAGGACAAATTAACTCATACAGCCCAGGGTAAAATGTGTGAGAGAAGATAACGGATTTTGGTCAAAGGGATTAGGCTGCAGAATGATTTCCTAGAAGTGGGACTAACCCAGAATGAGATCACTTTTAGGGCATGCTCTTTGAAAAGCTTTCCTTCTAAAACTAGAATGATTGGTGATGGAGAGAAGAGATGATTAATAGAACCTCCTTTACCAGGGCAGGGAGAAGAGCAGAAAACTCTATGAAGTCCATTGGGAATATCTGTGGGCAGATCTAATTTACCTGGTAAGCAGTTAAACGCTATGAGGTTATATGAAGAGTCTCTTAGATGGTGATAGATTCTCTCATTTTTACTTATTCTATTGCCCCTTATTGGGGTTGGTTGTCCTCTAAGATAAATAGGGCTGGTTATGGTACCCTCCAGAGCCCATTGGAAAAGATTTAATGAGAGTGATGTGTTGTTTCCTTCTTCTGGTGGCCAAAAGCATGAAGAACTGAATAAATCCTTAACTTCTGCACAACACATTGTCATATTACCACTAGACTTTTGGTGGAACTCATCCGTGCCTGATGTTTTTTAAAGGAATAAATGACTGCATAAAACAGCATGAAGCTGAATACTACCAAAAGCTTCTTAAGGAAAACAAAATAATTCCATTCTGATTAAGAAGGGACTTGAAAGTAGCCATCAATATATGGAAATTAATATACATCAGAAGCTTTTTAAAAAAAGCATACAATTGATAAGGAAGGATAAAGGTACCAATGAAATTTTAGTTTCAGTAGGAGTAAGGCCAATAACGAATTTTAAAATCTCAAGAACAAAAGAAACCCTACCGATAGCATAGATTCATTACTAGATGAAGACACTAAAATTGTCAATGATGCACTTAAAGGTGTTTTATGCACTAAAGTGTTTTATTAAATATTTCCATCAAAGAATTAAGGGATGGAAATATAACCTGTCATTCAACGTGATTTCATAGACTATAGGTCTCATCAGATGAATTTGATTGTCTTTGAGATCACAAGTTTGGTTAATAAAGCGAACTGTGATGTAACATACTTAGACTACTGTAAAGGTTCTGACTTAGTAGTGCAGGGCATTGTGATTAAAAAATAAAAACTAATTAAATGAATGAAAAACTTGCTGATAGTTCTGAAAATGTAATTGTCAATGGAGAACCATCAATGAGTGGATTCTGCAGAGATTGGTTCTTAGCCCAATAATGTTGTCATTGGATGTGTAAACTGCAATATCTAGTAGAAGCAGGGAGGGTTACTATCTTTGTTTAAAATGTTGGTGAGACTACTACTGGAACACGGTGTCTTGTTTTGGTGGACATGCTTGAAAAATTGAAGCGGTTTCTGATTTGAGATCTGGAAAATGCATCTGGCAATAAGAGATTTAAGGAAGTTGATATATTTAGCTTCTTGAAGAGATGATTGAGGTGACTTGATCATGATCTAGAAGTATCTAGACAAGGAAGATGTCTGATATTTTAGGGCTGTCCAATTTAGCTGGCAAAGGCATAGTAAGATCCAATGTCTGGAAGTTGAAGCTAGAAAAATTCAAACCGGAAGTAAGGCACAAATGTCTAATAGTGAAGGTAATTAACTGTTGGAATAGTTTATCAAGGGATAATGTAGCTTCTTCATCACATGAAGTCTTTTAAGTCTGGATTGGATGTCTTTTTAAAAGAGGTGCTCTAGTTCAAGTTGTTGGGCTTGATGCATGAATTTTTGGCTGAATGGCTTGTGATCTGCATGAGTGAGACTAGAGAATTATAATTTTTTTCTGGCCTTCTATTAATTAATTATACTAATGGTAATTTTTTCTGTGTAGGAAAAACTTAATCATTGGTTTTGAACCTACCTATTTATTTTACCTCTATTTTCAGATAAGATATGGCCGAACACTGATATTTCATTCAAATTATGCATAGGTGCCCTATGGGTCAAGTTATGCCATTGTTCCTTTCAGGGTGGAATTGATTTAAATCACTAGTCAGGAAGACTTGATTTAATCATGGATTTCTACATAAAAGTGCGTTCTTGTTGGTTGTTATAACCTTAATACATCACAATTCAGAGATAGATGTAGGTTTCATTTTTAGATGGTACACCCTATACGTTTTTAAAGTGATTTATTTTGAAAACTTTTCAGAGTAGTTTCACAGCTATTTCAGAAAATGAATGATTGGTTATTTCATTTACCAAAGATTTATGAAGTCATTGGAAGGTGAACTATCTCCAATTCAACAGGTTAATCATTAATATTTGGAGAATTTTCTTGCCATGCTGTCTTAGGAGGAGAACATCACCAGACAGACATTTAAATTTTTATTTAACTAAAACAACAACGTTGCGTATTCTGGATTTTTGTTCTTCAACAGCAAACATATACCATTTTAACAAAACAAGCATATGAATTTTTGAATTTAAACATTCAAGTTTTTTAAAATCAGGTTTGTTTTTGTTAAAATTGTTTAACAAAAAACCCTATTTTAAATATTTCATTTATGTCAGCCAGGTCAACATGAGAAACTTAAAATATTGGCTTCTGCAGCTAGCTCAGTTATCTTCACCTTCATTTTCCTGTTTGTTCATAATTTGGAAAAGAAAAACAAGCTTTCCTGCTTTTTCAGGTCCCAAACGATTTCTCAATTGGGAATGAATTAGTCCAAAGGAAGAAAATATTCTTTCTACACCGGCAGAAGAAGGTACTGCTGCTAAAAGTGAGATTATCACTTCAACAGCCTCTGAATCCAAGTGCCTAAGTGACTTTCAAGAAATATATGTTTGCTGATGATGTTTTAAAGAATGGTTCTCCCTTAGCTCTGAAGTTTATTATGGTAGGCATTATGGAGGGATGATTGCTGGATGTCCATGTCATAGCTAACTCCTCTTCTTCAGCAGTTAAGGTTTGACCCTGGTACCAAGTATTGAGAATATCTGCAAGAAAATGAGCTGCAGATAGTGCTTGTCCCATTTTTTTTTTTATGCTTGTAATTTAACTGTCTTATATTTCTCAGTTCCTTCCAAATTTCAACACCATCAGCAATAAAATAGCTATTTCCCTGCATTTTGTTCAAGGCTACAGAAATAGGCTCCAGGGTACTCAGCATGTGTTCAACATTTCTCTTAAGCCCAATGTTGAGAACTTGGCTGTGACAATTTTTTTCACAATTTTGTTGACAAACTGTCATCAGATTAGGCCAGTTCTTGATATAGTGCTCAAAACAGTCTACTACCGAGTTCCATCGCCCATCTTGTGGGAGAGTTAGGTTGGTTCCTCCCACTTTTTCAGAGCAGCTGCTGCAAGGTGGTTGTTTTGGAAGTATTTTGCAGTTTCAACAAAGTTAGCCTTTATTTCTGGAATACTGAAGTATATGGCTAGGAGGTGCATCAAATGAGCACTGCAACCGTATGTTGTTAGCTTGGGACTCTCTTCTAAATTTCTTCTAATCTTGGATACGTCTGCAGCATTGTCTGTGACCAAGCTGCGTGCTAGACATTTGAATTTTTCAGTTTCTTTTTTATAGCCCTTACTGCTGCTACTTGTAAGCATTCCGCTGTGTGTGGATTTCCTGATGTATCAAATGTTTCTGTAAGGAAGACATTCCCTTCTTCTGTTGTCACACAAGCACATACAACAGGATCATTGTGGATATTGCTCCACCCATCAAGACTCAGGTTAATAATTTCACCCTCTAGACCTTTTGCACGATGCTCAATTTCTTTCATACGCTTTATCCAGCAATTTGCCTGCGACATCTGCTCTGTTGGGTGGACTGTATCCTGGTCTTAATGACTGAACCGTGTTAATTAAATATGGATTCTCAATCATATGGAAAGGAGAGTTTTTTGCATAAACAAACTGGGCAATTTTTTCATCAATTACCTCTTTTTGTAATCTGGTGGGTCTCATCACAAACTTATCTATGGTTGTTTCTGGATGACGGAGATTTTTTTCTTTTTGCTATAGGTGCTATACTGTGACTATGTGACGTACATGATGTGACTGAAACACTATAATTGGCAGATAACTCTGAAACTATAGAAAATGATGATGATCTTGAAGGTGGATAGTCTTCAGAATCCTATATATTGAGTATGGATTCTCCTAAACAAAATAAGTCAGTGCAGTTATTTAATTATTATTACCATACTGCACATTTAGTATTACTCATTGCATTCACTGATACTCAGTACTACTTTAAAGATGAAATTGTAAAGGGAAGATCTGCCTATTTCAGCTATTTATTTTTTATCACAACTGCATCTAAAATGATTTTTCTCAAACATGAGAATTCAAGAATAGTCCAGAAGGAAGGCAGCCAGTCCTTAAGGAAAAGGTATGAAATAAAAAAGTTTACCAACCTGAAGATCCTGCATGTCAGACATGTTCCTTTCATCATCTTTGTCAAGGTTCCTTCCCCACTCTGAACTCTAAGGTACAGATGTGGGGACCTGCATGAAAGACCCCCCTTAAGCTTATTCTTACCAGCTTAGGTTAAAAACTTCCCCAAGGTACAAACTTTGCATTGTCCTTGAACCCTATGTTGCCACCACCAAGCGCGGTAAACAAAGAACAGGGAAAGAGCCCGCTTGGAGACGTCTTCCCCCACAAAATATCCCCCCTGCAAGCCCTACAACCCCTTTCCTGGAGAAGGGTTGATAAAAATCCTCACCAAATTTGTAAAGGTGAACACAGACCCAAACCCTTGGATCTTAAGAACAATGAAAAATCAATCAGGTTCTTAAAAGAAGAATTTTAATTAAAGAAAAGATAACAGAATCACCTCTGTAAAATCAGGATGGTAAATACCTTACAAGGTAATCAGATTCAAAACATTAGAAAAACCTTAAGTTACAAAAAGACACAAAAACAGGAATATACATTACATTCAGCGTATTTTACCAGCCATTAAACAAAAGGAAATCTAATGCATTTCTAGCTAGGTTACTTACTAATTTAACAGAGTTTCTGAGACTGCATTCCTGATCTGTTCCCAGCAAAAGCATCACACAGACAGACAGACCCTTTGTTCTGTCTTTCCCCCAGCTTTGAAAGTATCTTGTCTCCTCATTGGTCATTTTGGTCAGGTGCCAGCGAGGTTATCTTAGCTTCTTAACCCTTTAGAGGTTACAGGTTCTCATACTATAGAATTAGAATTTATAATTCCTATTCCATGATGAGATATCTTTGAGCTATAATGTATCTTAATTAAAACTATCTTTAGATAGGTTTTTTCCTCAAAAAGCATTTTATCAAAAAAAATCCCATTTTAAATATCTGATTTTTTTTTTTTTTTTATCCACCCTGGTTCCTTTCTGCATCCCTGTCTTTCTGTTTTGTTTTGGTAAGTTACAAGGAGGAGTGTCTGGCAGTAGTCTTGCTCGCATGTTGTGATCTAGCCAGATTCTGCCAGCTTCCAAACTACTGTTCTTCTGTCAGAAGTTGTGTTGCCTATGTTTGTGATATCACATCTACAAAAATGTCCTGATTTATAATTACCAGGACACACACACACACACAACCAATTGACACCAGGGAGGGGACTGGATGTTTTGGAGGCTTGATGATGGAATACAAATCTTTTTGCCTTAAGGTCCCAAATTCAATCTGAATTAATTTAGTAGCGATTTCCAGTAGTTTTTAGTAGTAGAGATTTACTAGTTGTTTCCATCTGATGGCTGTTCAGTGGCCTATGTGAAATGGATTGATGATCTTAGTCTAGCTCCTAATGGCAAATGTCCACATCAATAAAAACACTGTGTAAGTGGTGGGACTGTAAGCAGAGAGGTGAATCTTCTGAAATGATCCTCTCATAACAAGACCGAGGCACACAGGTAAGCTTGTATTGCCACTACCTGTACTGTAAATAAGTCACTGTACTCTGTGACTAAATCAAGAATTATGTAGTCTCTTATGAAAGTAAATCCAAATATACAAAAGTGGGGGTTAATGTTTTTATTAGCAGAGCTCTTGCACTGTGCTCCACACAACAGATTATGCACCATGCTCACTTCCAGCAGTAATGGAGGTGTAAGATTACAATGTAATGGCTTGCCATTAATTAATTGTCTATAAGAACCACGATCCATGCTGGGAAGTTGCTGGTAAAATGATTCGACATCACCGTTGAAAAGCACTGGTAGGTACCATGCTGCTTTCTCATCAGTCCATTCATTCGTAGAGAGCAATAGCTTAAAGTCTGTCAAGTTCTTACAGAATTCCAGTCTCATCTGCATGACCAGTAAATTCCTTCTCAGGCAAAAGTGCTTTTACTACCTTTAAGCTGCTGCCACCCATTGTAATATTCTTGTAGAATCATGGGATTTGTTGGGACACTGCAAGTACCAACTCCAGCACACACAGTCAGGACTGAACTTCCTGCTAACCCCCCTTCCCCAAGTCAGATCCAACAATGTAACATATCAGATGAGAACAACTTAGCACTGAAATAAACTTACAATACCATCTGTTGGTCAAGGTCCTATCTTCACTAATCATTACAATAAGATCATGTTCCTGGGGAAATTGGCACTACTTGCAAGTTTTGAGGTTCTTTGAACACTATACAGATTAGAGCTTAATTTAGTCCTGTGTGATCATAAGACTCTAGTGAGTAAAGAACAGGGCTCAGAATCAGCAGATATAGGTTCTGTTTTGTCACAGGTTTTCTGTTTGACTTTCAGCAAGTAAGTTTAAAACAATGCTTTAAAAAATGGTCACTGTTTTTAGGTGAGCAACTTGAGATACTAGGGCTTCATTTTTACGGATACTGAAGTACCTGTATTTCCTGTTGTCATCTGACAATCAGGCCTTTGTGGGAGGGAGGGGGTGTGTGTGTGTGTTGCTCTCTCTGGCTCAGTTTCCTTGTAAAATGGGTGTAATAATATTTATCACACAGGAGTTTTGGGAGACTTAATTTTGTTCTGTTTGTAAAATATCTTGATGATGATGTGATGGAAGGCACAATAGAAACACAAAGCATTATTCTCTGTGAAAGTCTGATTCTTTTTTTTTTTTTAAAGCATTGTGTAAAGACTCTTAGAATGGAAACTACTCAGAGAGAATATTGCATTTGGGGCTCAAAACAGTCATAACTGTGTGAAAACAAATATTCATATACTTCTGGTGATATAATTTTTGGCTTCAAGAATTCTCAGGAGTATGTGGGTCCTATTCAATTATGCTTTGTTGCAGTTCAGTCGTCTACATGGTTTTTCAAGAATAATAAAATATTATACCTTTCAAATATTAGATGAAAGGAGAAATAGTCACCTGTAGTAGCCCAAAGCACTTTACTGTTGTGTCTGATATTAATAAAAGAATCATCAATGTTCTGCTGAAACTAGGGACAAACAGGTTTCAGAGTAACAGCCGTGTTAGTCTGTGTTCTCAAAAAGAAAAGGAGTACTTGTGGCACCTTAGAGACTAACCAATTTATTTGAGCATAAGCTTTCGTGAGCTACATCGAGCTTCATCGATGAAGTGAGCTGTAGCTCATGAAAGCTTATGCTCAGATAAATTGGTTAGTCTCTAAGGTGCCACAAGTACTCCTTTACTTTTTAGGGACAAACAGCTAATCTTGAAGAAACCAGACACCATTTACATTCTTTGCTTGTTTCCAAATATGGAATATTGGAGAATAATGGCACTCTGCACTGTATAGTCGTCATTGTTAATACTGTTACCTAGGATTATCTTTCAGCACACTGGGCAATGCGTTTCTCTTTATATTTTTTTTCATTGTTGAAATACAGTCAGAGGGCATCTGTCAAGATAGCTTACATTTTAGATCTTCAACAGAGCCCCTTTTAAACTGCTCTTTTCACTTTTTGGCCTCCCTCTTCACATATTCTTCTAAATTTCTTTTTGGATGTTCTGAGTAGTATGGTAAGATACTTTTAGGAAACTAGTGTGAAACTAGGTTTGAAGAATGGATTTGGGTCAGGTGCAGTTTGAACAGGTTGGGATGCTGAAATATAAAAATATACCTATTCATCTCTTTGGCATGTTGCTGATTTTACCATTATTCTTTTTAAATAAGTCTCCAGATAAAAGTTCACATTGTAGAATTGTGTTTGTGTATCCCTCAATCTAATCTCTTTCTCTCCACTCATAAAATGGGAAGCAGAGTTATGATTATAATGGTATTGAGAAGCCAAGTAGAAGTCATGACACTGGGACACAGAGAGAGAATGTATCTTGTAAGTGAATTTTTTCAGAGCAGACATGATTAAGTTAAGTTTTTAATCCTGTATTTCTATTTCACGTGCTGAACTTAGTTCTGAAGTACAAGATATTATTATTAAAATATTTTTATTAGAGAAAAAGTTCTGCTTGCTTTACCTCTGATTTTTACTGTGGGGGTGGCAGAGGTGTGGAAGGAGTTGTTTAGTTGAATTTTTTTAGAAGTTTTTCTCATTTTGTATACAGTATGATAGTACTACACTTATGTGGTGAAAAGGCCCAGGGCAGATGAGTGAGTGTTGGGAGTAAAGTCAGTATGGATGATGTGCTCCAAGAAGACTACTGGTGGTTGGGGACAGGACTCCATATCACCTCTGGCCCCTTCCCCAACACTGATTAAAACAGTGAGACAAGGCGGTTGATCATGTCTCCAGCTACTGCTGCCTAGGCCAGACTCTGTTGTATTCTGTATGGCTTCTTGCACCATATTAATCTCTATAGTATCTGAGCGCCTTCTGGTAATGCATTAAGCAACACGACTAACATCTGTCGTGTGTGTTCTCTCCAGGGGGAGAGATGTGCGCAACAAATGTCTTGTTTTGGTACAATGTTCCTGATTGTGGGTTTTTTTTAGTTTTCTGTGAGCCAATGGTGCTCTCATTGCTCTTGTAAGTATGGGTCTGCTGCAGAAATGAAGAGGAACCTAACTGGTGGAGTGGGCTCTGGATTCATACCAGGAATTGGAATTCTCTAGAAAGATCGTCGTCGCCTTTCTTGTCCTCTGCAGTTATATTTAATGCAAACTGAATAGAACAGGAAAGAATGTAGTCCATGCCTGGGAACGCTAGAGGGAGCTGAGGGGAGGAAGAAGGAATAACATGATCATCATGATCTGTTTACATTTTTTGAAATAGTTTATGTGAAGAATCTATTTCAATCCTGCTCTCAGTTTTAGCCAAAATACAATAGCAGCAACTCAGCTACAGCAATCAGAGAGGCAACATCACTGACTTCAGTTCTGGGAGCCAGTAAAGATGGATACCAGTTTTCTGTTCTTCAGAGGGATGGGAAGCTGCTCCTTCCTCTTTTCATTCCAGTTGGGTGCAGGCGAGGATGGAGCCCCTCTCTGTACAAAAACAGCGAGGAGACTAACTGATACAGACTAACACAGCTACAACTCTGAAATCTCTCTCTACAGAAACCCACAGTGCCTAGTCTGAGAGGCTGGGTTAATTGACTCGGGCTTGCAAGACTTGTGCTGTCAGGCTAAAAATAGCAGTCTTGATGTTCCCTCTGAGGCTGGAGCTTGGGCTCTGAGACCCCTAGATTTCAGAACCCGGGCTCCAACCCAAGTGTGAATGTCTACACTGCTATTTTTAGCCTCGCAGCATGAGGCCAAGGCAGTTGACCTGGGCTCTGAATCTTAGTGCGGTGGGTTATTCTTTGCTGCGTAGATCTATCCGTAGGGTCCCTCTTCACACTGTTGTTCTGTACCTTCGTGAGCAGCAGACCACTAGATTGGCTTTCAGTTTAGGTTGTGTTTTCACAGGATTTGTGTGTGTTTACATAATGTACATATCCACACTCCCCCTTGGGGGTTATATATAAAAATAGAAATTATAGGGTCAGAAAGAATATGTGATGAGGGGGTAGAAAAGTTTTATTGACATGAATTTGGGATGGCCATATTGAGTGAGTGAGTTATTTATTGAAGGCCATCCCTAATAATGCTGATTAAAACCTTATATCTAGAGTTGAAAGGATTAGATTTTTATTGGTAAATGTTGGTAAACATCAGTTTCACCGTAAACACACGAATGGATGAAAAAATATTTCTATAAATGATTATCAAAATTTACAGATAGACAAAGTAAGAAATACTGTTTGAGAACTTAATTTAGTTTAAGTATACTTTAAGGATACTTTTAGGTTACTTTGTATATTTTGACATGGTATAGACAGTTGTGTTTTAATGGTTATAAAGCTTTAACTCTTTGAAGCTCAGCATCTGCTGTCATTCTATAACTGTCTGACTGCGGCCATAATTTTTCACATTCTGAAAATCTAAATCAATAAAAATAAAAATTCTTAACAATAAGCATTGATATTATCCATCAAAATTATAAAATATAATCAGATTCTGCCAAGCCTACTTATACCACATCATGCTGTGTTCTGTCTACCCCACACATTTTAACAAAGAAATAATTTTAGAAATAGTTTCAAGATAAATTTTATTGGAACTACTTTGTATGTGGATGATTAGATGTTGAACATGAATGTAATTTAGATTTATAAATTGCAGAGTCAGGAAATAAATTTATCACTACCACATGTGGTTCAAAGCTTTTTACCTTTCCTTTTATCATTGTAGAAAATAAAGAGCAAATGTGGTAATGCCTGTTTTATTTCTTTGCTCTAATAGATGGAGGGATTTTTAAGTTAAGAAAATAAGGTCATTTCTTTCAAAAAAGAACTTTACCCATACCTTCAGCCTGAGATCTGCATTCATAAAGAAGGAAAAAATACAATGGGACTCAAATATATAGAAGTCCGAGTTCTCTAGTATGTGCAAACAAGTTGTTCAGTATATTTTGAAAAGACTTTAAAAATTGTTGGCTATTCATTATTAACTAATTTAGGAGTTGAGATGAGCACAAATTATATATTGAAACAAAACTAAATTATCGAAGGAAGCCCTTGTCAAAGGAAATAGTTAACTACTTAGCAGCTGGATAAATATGCCATGTTGGGGTACGTTAACTCGGGGCCTTAGTTGTTATCTGAAGATCAACTACTGTAAAGGCCTCAACTCTCTACACAAGCCATTCCAGACAAAATTCCACATTAGAAAGGTGGCACATAAAGTGTGAAAAGAAAGAGAAAAAATCTGCAATATTTCTCGTCACCGAGTGTACTAATCAAGGATGAGGATTGAGCAACTTCATGCAGCCCTTCAGAATAAAGACTCATTTCTGCATGACGTATATGCACAGAATTCCTGTTAAAGGGAATTTCTCTAGGCAGAAGACTTGCAGTAGGGTGTCCTACTTGAGTGCACGCAAAATCACAGCCTGTAGTGCCTATAATTACAAGTCCCCAAAATATATCTAAATTCTGAATGAAAATAACCAGACCATATAATTAAACAGAGCTCAATATATCACTCAGACCCTAAATATATCTTTTTAACTACAAGGGTAGTTAAGATCTCAAATAGGCTTTCAATGGAGGTTGTGGAATCCCTATCATAGATGATTTTTAAGAACAGGTTGGACGACTCCCTGTCAGAAGTGGTCTAGGTTTACTTGGTCCTGTCTCAGCACAGGGGACTGGACTAGATGATTCTATGATAATCTTATGTTTATATAGCATTTCTTATTCTGTCTATACCACAAATGCTTCTACAAATGTAATGATATACAAACCATCCAGTGGGCTTACTTAACCTACCTCTGAAATGCGGCTTTTTCCTCTGTGGTGAAACTCAGCAAGCATTCCATGGTGCACACCACTGTTGTATTTCAGTTTAGGAAAGGAATGAAGGAGTACCTTTTTCCATCTGAAACATCAATAGAAGTGATGTGGGGAGGATGTAATTATACCAAGTGGAGTTTGACTGGGAAATAACAGTTAATGCCTCTACCCTTACAAAAAAGTGCAATTGCATCTTTTATTACATGTTGTTAGATTTGTTTTAGGTCTCATTCAAAAGATGGCACCTCCAGCAGCACAGCTAAACATGTGCTGGGGGACTGCGTCAGAACTGACTTGGAGCTAAGAATGCCACCTTCTGAATGACCAGTGCCTCTTCCTGCAGCTCGTTTTGGGTGTGGGTGAACCAGTACTAAATGCATTTCACTTCAGAAGCAGCTTTAACCATGGTTTCCGCGCCATCTCAACATATGGTTGTAAAACCCTGGGGCCTAGGTGCCTCAGTGATGCTTTATTATTTTGAGCATAAATGCGTGTGCTGCTTTACATGCAAGTAAAAGAAGATCTTTCTGAGGACAAGGTAGTGTCTCCTGTGTGGATGCATAAGGATGGGAGATAGTGCCAGGAGCAGGGTCATATATATATATTTTAGTCCTTTGAGTACAAAGATTAAAGATTGCTGATTCTAGGCTCTTTCAAAGTGAGTCTCTCTCTCTCCCAACGCTGCCTCTGCCCTGGCCAGCTGAGCTTGGTGACCGCAAACAGAAGCGGCACCCTTTGAAAGGGTGGTGTTGCGCCTGCATTGCTCAGATCTCCAGGCTCGGTGCCTCCGAGAGTTCCCGGTGGGGTGGTACACCTCTGCACTGCCTCCACTATAAGGTTAACTACCACAACTGAGTTCTAAATTGAGACATGACAGGACAAGGGAAGGTAGCACTAACATATGGTGGACACAGAGAGAGGTTTCTAAAATAAATCTGCTAATGCGCGCACACACTTTTTAAATAATGTGAGGTGATAATGAACTTGACAAAACGCTGAGATACAGAATTCAGCCCCAAGCTTCGCCCTGAACTGTTGATTTCAGCACAGGTATATATTCATCACTCATCATGCAAAGGCTCATTATAATGCTAAAACAGAGCAGAAATAAGATGAGGAAGGAATTTAAAACACTGCATTGGTAGCAGTAGTTAGTAAAACAATTTTCTTTCCATGGTCTTTAATGTATATTAGACATTAGCTGTAGGGGGAAAAAGCATATGTAATTCCCTCTGGACATATGCAAAACAGCCTGAAGAATCACTGCTGTTAAAGAAAAATGAAGCTTTAAAAGAACACACAGGCACACGCATACACATTCTCTTCCTATTTCCCCCACCTATCCAAGAGGATCCTTTAAGTTAAATGCAGTTTGCTATATTTTCCCATGATCGATAATAGTTGGTAATATATGTTGTTTCAGTAGATTTGAATTTCTCCTTCCTGTCTTATGCTGACATTGTCATAAAATTAAAATACACTTAGATTGAGAAACACCTTTTATGTCAATTGGATTTTATTTTTCTCAGAATAAACTGTGCGTTTTGCACTGAAATAATAATATTGAGTAAAGTAAATATTTTTTTTCAAGCAGGAAACAGCAGCCTATAGGTAGATCCTCTCTGCCCAAAGAGCTCCTGTGGTAGCATGTTGACTTTATTATCTTGTAACCATAAACCATTCACTGTTAGAAGCCCTTATTTACATTCTAAACAGAAGGGTAAGGTGAATAATGTAATTATAGCAGCCTCTACCACACTGTGGGTGTGCAAGAGGCATCTGTGGTGGGCTTCTATACTAAAAGACTGAAGAGGGAAAACTTATGTGAGTGATGTAGGTTTGTTGTATTTGTGATTTTAACCCTAGAAAATTCTGTTGGCAGAGACATTACTTTGTCTTTTGCTTTACACACATTCCTCTGACGTGGAGCTCAGTTTACAGAGGGAGGGTGTATGTGAGAGAGAAAGCTGGGAGGGGAGGGAAGACTCACATACACAGAGCTAGTCTGACTAGAAACAGAACTGCCCCTGGCAGATTAGAGAGACAAATGAGGTTTGGAATCTGAATCCAGGAAAAGGAGAGTGGAAATTTACAGCTGCTCTAAGAGAGTGTGCGTGTTTTAGTCATCAACTCTGTTAACATTTTTCCCAAAAGGTAACAGTTACTCTTCAGCAAGCAAGTTGAGACTGAATTCTGGAATTTGTTTTCTCTGCCACGTGTCAATAATAAGGAAGAACTTATATTAAATTGAAGATAAGTAAAGGGTCCTCCAACTGGACCGCTGATTTGGGTCTGGCAGAGAGCTGTCTTCAGCACCTCATCATGTATCTGCTTTTTGTTGTTTAGACAAGCCTGGACATTTCTGTACACAGTGAGTATCAGCTAAGATTATCCAGTCTGAATTAAATAAAATTAGGTAATGAATTTAAAACTTCCTTTTTTGCTTTATCAATAGCTTTTTGGTAATGAAATTCTCACTTACTACTTGTTACCTTTTTGTAGCTTTGTAAACTAATGTGGTATATTTGTTTTTTATGTTAAAAGCAGTCCTAAACGGTACTACTTCTGTTACGTAAGCATTGGCTCTGTTAACAAATATTCTGTATCCATGGCATATCTTTGGAAATGGGTTTTATTTACAATGGGGATTCAAAAAATAAAATAGCTGCAATATATCACTTCTCTTGCTTCTCTCTAGTGAGGTACTTGCAGATGCAGCTTTGCTCTTGAGATACAGAGAAATGAGAACATAGTCACTTGCGTAAGAAATTCAGAAACTATTGTTAAGTATATGAAATTTGAGTATATATGCAAATTGTCACATGTAACTGCATACATAATTATAAATAAAGAGATTGAGGATGATCTAATAGGTCTCTTACATGTCTAGCTTCTAGGATTCTGTGAGGTAATGGGCCAGTCTGAAAGTCCTTAATCAGGCGAAATGTTCATTTAAGTCTCTGGGGAGTTTTGCCTGAGTAAGGACTTTAGAACTTGGCCCATTTGTAGTAGTAGCAAACCCATTGCAGTGCCAAATTATTTAATGTGTCATGGAGTTACAGGAAGTGATCTGACCCTTTTCAAAGATACGACCAAGTGAATGAAGGTGGTATGGGTCACTTTCCATTAATGGCTAATATAAAGCAAAGAAGAATAAATACTGGTATTAATGTTTGAACTGCTGGATCAAGAGTGTTATTTTTCCCTCTTGGCTGCTGTTTCAAGATTTTTTTTTTGTTTAATTATTTGGGTTCTATTACCAGTTTCTCTTGATTCCATAATTATTACTACTACTCTAAATGGAAATTAGGCTAAAATTCCCCTTCCATATAAGTAAATAATAATAGCCCCTAAATAATGGCTTTAATCTCACACACTTTAATTAGTTAAGGGACCTGATCCTGCATGATTGGAGACTTTGAATTTTCAATGGGCAGGATTGGGCTCTGCTTATGTTTCACAAATATTCCTGTTGCCATGCTATAGGTAGAGATTCCAAAGACTCCTGAGTGTTACCCTTCTTCTGCTGTTCGCAGATATCTGCAAAACCTACTTCCAAGTTGTGTGTCTCATCACCTTCTAGCACTACTAGTCTATGTGGTGGACCTAAAGTTTCCAGTCCTGCTGATGATCTATGTGAGTTGGGATAGTTCCATGTGATAGAATTTTTCTCAGTTTTCTTTTTTTAAAAGCCTAGGAAATTGCAACAAAAAAACTACTCTAAAAGAGCATTGTTAAGGTTGCAAATTCAAGCACTCAAAAGTTAAGAAATACCAGGATTAAGTTGCCTGTGCAAGCTTAATTCACTCCCCCTTCCGATTTGCGTGTTTGCATTATGAGATAGTACATAGTTACATAATTAAAGTCTATTTTTTCTGCAGGACCCCCTGCCTCATTAAGTGAATGGGAATTATTCTCTGTTTCTATTTTATTCTCCTCATTGCTCACAGGCCTTATTTAATGCACACAATCCATAGCCTACATTGAATACAAAATTATTAATTTCTTCCTTTGTGTCTCTATAGTGTTCTCGCCATAGTATCTGGGTGCTTCACAAACATTAATGCATTTATCTTCAGAACATTCCTGTGAGATTAAGCAATATTATTATCTTCATTTTCCAGGTGGGGAATTGAGACACAGAGAGATCAAGGTCAAAAGTGCCCATTAATTCTGCGTGCCCTATTTGAGATGCCTGGAGCCTGATTGATTGATTGATTTATTAATTAAAAGAGTGCTTAGCATTTTTTATAGCACTTTATATGTTTAAAGAACAGTTCCAGTCAACCTCAGTTGCCATCGTGAGTGCTCCAGCACACCTGCATATCTGATGCCAAGTATCTCACATTGAGTACCCATAAAATTAGAACACACAATTAGTAAACAAATGTGAAAATTTTGGTTTATGTGGTTTGTCCAACATAATATAGACAGAGGCAGGATAGAATCCAGTTCTCCAGAGTATCCTACAACTGCTTTAACTATAGGACAATCCTTTGTTTTCCTGTAATCCCCTTCCTCATTCACTACATAACTTCCCAGTTCTGCAACAAATGAGGCAGGGATCCAGATAACAGCCTCATTTGATGCACAACCCCGATTCATCTCTAGAACACTGTCCATTCCGTGCATTTTCCTGTGTAAAAATAGTATGTAATCATGTACGTAAAGAGTATAAATGTAACGCATATACACAAAAGGGCTGAATTTAACATTGCAAGGGCAGCCTGAATTCTGGCATTTCCTAATCTGAGTGATTAAGTTTATAACCTTAATGTCCTTTTAACACTTTTTTTTTGGGGGGAGGGGGGTGCAATAATACATAATTAGACTGCAAAATGATAGTGACAATTTACGAATCCCAGCACACAATCTACACCCCATCAGTGCTTTTTAGCACATTGATGGGGTGGGGAGAAATGAAGATATTTTATTTACCTATTAAAAAATAACTCCTCCCAGGGTGAATATGTTAATAGAGTGTTGTGATTCTGGTACACAGGCAGATACTGTACACCTAAAAGGACAGCAAAACATATAAAGTTTTCTTGCCTGAATTTGTGTAAAATTTTATACAATCATTTCACTTTCAGTACCAAACTGCTTGTCTCAAGTGACATGTAAGAAGAATGGATTGAATGAATCACATGCTGTCATTCTTGTGTTTGTGGGAAGGAGGAGGAAGTATTTGTTCCTGAACTGCTTAACTGAGTTACTGTATAATGATGGGATCTGCTGCTGACTGAAGTAATATTGCTGTCTGCATGCCTCCTGCTTTGTTTGCAGTGTTCTTGTAGCCATGTTGGTCCCAAGATATTAGAGAGACTAGGTGTGTGAGGTAATATCTTTTATTGGACCAACTTGTATTGATAGTCAAGCTTTCAAGATAAATGGAGCTCTTCTTCAAGCTTGTCACTTTCACCAGTAGAAGTTGGTCCACTAAAAGATATTACCTCACTCACGTTGCTTCTCCCTTCTTTACTGTCTTTATAAACTCTGATATACTGGGGTCTTTTAAGGAAGACTGTGATCAAGAAATAAAGGAGGGCTCAGGGAAGGAGCCTATAATGTGTATGAAAAGAAATCTGATTAAGTTTATATTTGTATTAAAGAGTTCTGATCACACTAAACATATCCGTATGTCATGCTGGTGAACATGTAGGCTGGCTGAACCGGTTTCTGTACTTGCCAGTCTATTCACAGGAAACTCAGCTGGGCTGAGAGAGTTTGTTTGGCCCATTATAGTAGTATCTTCAAGAGCTAAAAAGGGGTGGTGGCCTATCAACGTTCTTTCTTTACCTCATTTTAGCATTCCCACCTGACAAGCTGACTCCAAACTTCCCATTGAAGCTGTTGGGCTTTGTTGTTTGGTGGATGTGGCTTGGTTGTTTTTTATTAAATGATATATTGGATTATCAATGGCATATCCTCTATTCTGAGCTGTAGGAACATAAATTCAGATCTCTGTAAATAGTCAGATCTTCTCCACTCCCCGCCCTTTCAGATTCACATGAAAATCAGTCTGTTAAACTTTATCCCACTGATTTGCTGAGACGAAAAACAGATTTTACCTTCTGCAAACACCATCCTGCATATTCCCAAAATTAACAGAGGTCTAGTTGCCTGGGTGTCAGAATTCTGGATGGGGCGGAGGGGAGAGGGGAAGAGGAACCTTTAGTTTAGGCTTTTGTTCCTATTGGATGGCATTCTACATCACCCCCAAGTCTTAGTTGATAAATGTTTGCTGAATAGGCCTGTGGTAGTCTGCAAAACTAATAGATTTGGTTTGGTGATTAATAAAGCACTGAATCTGAACCCAAGAAATCTTGGTTTTATTCCTGACTTTCCCATTAGATTCTTATGTGACCTTTGACAAATCATTTAATCTTTCTGTGCCTCGGTTCCCACATTGTAAAAGTGGAGATAGTTGTACTTACTTGCCTCAGTGGTATGATGTCAGGCTTCATTAATGTTTGTAAAAGTTTTTGAGATCTCAGGGAAGGCATGCACTGTGAGTGCAAAGTGATGATATGCAATCTCATCCGTTCCTTTGACTATTCCTAGAACCTGCACATTGCTGATCTTATTAGTCTCTGGACTTCATGAATGCTTGAGCTTGCGTATTAAGTTTTTGCTTTTTGTGCATGTATGATCATGAGGATGTTGAGGGAATGACAAAATAACCTGGTAAAATATAAGAGAGCAGAAGAATTTCTCACAGAGAATGAAACACACATGCCCGCGCCTACTGCCCATCATAAAAAAGCTCTTCTTTCAAATTTTAACAGGCCTAGCCAAACATCTGGGAAAGGTTGCTTTAAAAACTGCTTTTCACTATTTTTGTCACTTTTTTTTCCCTAAAATAAAACAAAAGAAAACATGTTCTTTAAACAAACCCTAGCTGAACACTGCCAGAACTGACACTTGTCACTGAAATATTTTTGTGAATTTAGAGTGCATGAAAGGTGTTGGACTTTCTAGCTGTGGAGGCTGAGATGTTCTGTTTGTCTACAGGTTTCAACCTCAGGAAGTGGAAGTGCATTATTTCCCACAACCTTGCAATGTGTCTCATTCCTATACTGGGAAACCACCTCCAAAGCTGAAAGTTATTTGGTTTAAAGATCTGTTTTTCCCCCTCATCTCATAGACTGGTAGTAAGTCTGAGACTTACTGACAAATTAGTGTCAGCTGTAGTGGTACTGTTTATGAAGTTAACCCCTCCTCATAAGGAACTTGCGGGAGACCACCAAACCATGGTCACCAAAGAGCCCTCCGATAGTGGTAGTTTTCAGTTGCTACCAGCCTTTTCTACATTCAAAGTTTGCCACAATTTGCTTCCTTTATCTTGTGTGACTGAGAGTAGTTCATGTCCAAAGAAAATCACTGAATAGTGGAGGCAAAGGAGACCATAGGTCTGACAGGAACATGTCTGCCAAAAAGACTGGTGTTGGGAACAAACGGTACCAAGAAAGAGAGTCCAACAGAGATTTTTAAAATGCATAAATTGCACTCTACCCATGGCTTGCTTTTTGTGTGGAGGATATAGTACAGGTGTGGGTAAACTACGGCCCAGGGGCCACATCCAGCCCTTCAGACATTTTAATCCAGCCCTTGAGCTCCAGCCGGGGAGCGGGGTCGGGGGCTTGCCCCGCTCTGCACATGCCATGGCTCCGCGTGGCTGCCGGAAGCAGCAGCATGTCCTTCCTATGCATAGGGTCAGCCAGGGGGCTCCGCATGCTGCCCTTGCCCCAAGCGCCACCCCCACAGTTCCCTTTGGCCTGGAACCACAGCTAATAGGAGCTGCTGGGGCGGCATCTGCGGACAGGGCAGCACACAGAGCTGCCTGGCTGCCCCTCTGTGTAGTAGCTGGACAGGGGGACATACCGCTGCTTCCAGGAGCCGCTTGACGTAAGCACCACCCGGAGCCTGCACCCCTGGCCTCCTCCTGCACCCCAACCCCCTGCCCCAGCCCTGATCCCCCTCCCACCCTCGGTCCCAGCCCAGAGCACCGTTCTGCATCCCCAACCCCAGAGCCCCCTCCCACACTCTGAACACCTAATTTTTGGCCCTACCTCAGAACCCACACCCCCAGCCAGAGCCCTCACCCCCTCCCACACCCCAACCCCCTATTTTGTGAGTATATAGCGAGCCATGAATGATTTCCATACTCTGATGTGGCCCTCAGGCCAAAAAGTTTGTCCACCCTGATATAGTAGGTGAAGGCAGGAGCAGAGAAGAGAATGAATTTGTTGCCCTGCTACAGTCAACAGTAGGGAGTGAAGTGAAGAGTAATGGCTCTCCCCTTGTCACTGGGAAGTTCCTTTGTGCCATTAAGGTGCTGTAGTGGTAAGCTTGTGTGTAATAGCTCTACAAAGAAATTCCCTAAGGTTCCTCATCTACTCTGGAAGTACTAGTATTTCACTTCCTTCAGTTTTTACAAGTAGCCCTAAATTAAAGACAGACCCTCATCAAAGGTGTAGTTGATACAGAAAAAAGTTGGCTCCAGATTTTCAAAAGTTCCGGTAATTTGGGGTACCTCAGATTGGGCATTTGGAAATCAAGGTAACCAGAATACCGCCCACTGTTGTAAATATTGGCCTTTTAGAATTCACTGGACTCCATCTAGGATTGGGGGGGAAAAATCTTACCTGTCTAGTGATACAAAATCCTGTTTGGAATTGTAGTGAAAATAGCGACTATTTAGTACAGAGACTATGTTCAGAAGATGTATATAGGTTAATTCCTTTTGGGAAACAGTAGATAATAAGCCTTGTGATCCTTGAAGCTAACATATAAAAAAATTACTTCCTTTTCCCCTCCCCCCCCCCCCCCCCCCAAAAGAGGAAATCTAATAGTCAAAAGTGGTAAATTTATTTAAAAATCAGAATAATCAAAGTTACCTTGACACAGCTGAATGTGATGTTTGTTTTTTAAAATGTCCTGGGTTTTGTTGTTTTGCTTTTTAATAGTATTCAAAGGCTGACAACCCAACTCCCACCCCGCATGTCTTGTCTTCAGGGGTTAATAAGCTTGCAGATCCTGACCCTTTTCTATTTCCAGTGTTTTAATTTTTAAAAATGTTCTTTTCCCTGTAATATCAAGTCGTTAACCATGTGGTTGTGAAGTCCCGAGTGCTTATTAGCAGCATGCATGCAGACATGTTATTGCATTACTCTTTAAATTCAGCAAAATTGTGGGGATGATGCAAGTCAGACAGTGAGAGGCCCCTTCTTTCCCAGTATGTGAATATTGCTGAACATTCCTAGATGAATTACAGTATACCCCCATCTTCAGTGTAGTGTATTGGCAAATTGACAGGTGTGACTCTGCTCTGTGCTAGTCAGAGGGTCTTGCCAAAAACTGTGTCCTGAGTTCTATGTGAGCAGCGCTGAGCACCGTTTTTGGCTTCCTAGTCGAGAACTGAGCCAAGTATTCAGGCTTACACAGCCAAAACCGCAGAAATAAAAATGTAGTTTTGAACAGTGCCCTAAGGAGCTTGAATATTGAAGAGACACAGTGACTTGGAATTTCCAGAATTTGAATGTGAAAATATTTCTGTAGAACCACCCTAGCAACAAATGGTTAATGAAAAACTATATACAGATTTAATCTTTTTGATATTCTTTCCTGCTCTAGGAACTTTTAACTGAAATATGACATTCTTCAAATAATCTTTCCTTTATGTCACCAATAAATTACACAACCTCTCTCTCTAAGTGCTTTAAGAGTTTCAGCTTTGTAGCATAGGATCTGTCTTATTTTATAAAACACCACATAAATTTCAAATAATTCTCTCAAATATCTATAAGGGTGTATGAGTAAAAACTGTAGCTATTATTTTTATTAATCATATAAGATATGTAATGACTAGTATCATATGTGTACATGGAGAAAAGTGTGTTCTTGGATTTTGAGGTAAGGGTGAGTGTTATGCAAAGTATTTTACATATGTATATTTTAATCTGTTTTCATTCTTCCTCTCTCAGTCTCTGTTATAACATTTCTTATTTGTATGAGACCATAGTGAATATGAAAATTGGAGTGATTTTCTTCCACCCCCCAGATCTAATTTACTTCTTACTGGTGTGTTTTTACTGTTTGCATGTTCTTCAGCTTGGGGACCTAGTGCTGCAAAGTGCTGTGCACCCTCTTTAAAGTGACATGGGCTTGATCCAAAGTCCAAAAAGTCAATGAGAGTCTTTCCATTGACTTCATCAGGCTTTGTATTGGGTCCTAAGAGTCTTCAACTCCCATTAAAGCCAATGGGAGTTGAGGACACGCAGCACCTTCCAGGCTCAGGTCCTGCTGACACCTTAAAACTAAACTGGTCGCTTTCTCTTTCTGGTTCTCCTGCACTAGTACACTGATGGGTATTTGGGTTTCCAACAGAATAGGGAGGAATGTATAAGTTAAAGTATTTTTTGTTTAAATGTTTTAATTTAATGTAAGCATTTGTATTTATATTAGGCCTCATTTTATATTTCTTGCTCATCTAAACTCCCCCAGACTTAAACAAGTCAGAAGTGAGTTGTGAGTCACAAGGAATGCAGGCCTCTCAAGGTTTGGCAAGCTCCCTTTTTGGGGAGGTTTAAACTATTCAATATTGACATCCTCTTAACTAAAAAGTTAGATAAAGAGAAACAAAATAAAATGTAAGCAATGACTGAAAAGTTGAGGCCCAATCCTGCAATGATCCAAGCAACAGATATGTTTGTCTGTTTGTTCTTGGAGCTACTGGTTTTCCAGTCAACACTTAAAAGGCCTCTAGAAACCAACCTAGACTAGTTGAAGGATCTAGTGGAGTCTACTGGAATTTTCAGTGGATGTGAGCAACTGGAGCTCAGAGTGCTCTTACAGTCTGAGCTTGCAGTGTACTTTATACATAGAGCATACTGTATTGGACTCGTAGCTGCAAACAAAACCTTAAAAGCTAATTTTTGCTTTTTTTGTCCTTTTTGATTTAAAGCAGTCCTCAGCTATATCAGAAGAAGAAATTCAGGTGAAGAAAATCATGCCTTTGTTCAGTAAATCGCACAAAAATCCTGCTGAGATTGTAAAAACTCTGAAAGAAAACATGGCCATATTGGAAAAGCAAGATAAAAAATCAGACAAGGTATGAGATCATGTTTTTAAAAGACTAGTGATAAGGCATTTATTTGTACTCAGGGGAACAGCAATTTAAAGAGATTGAAATTACTGTGTTCACCGAGGCTGTGATCTTGCAAGCACTTATGCATGTGAGTTACTTTTATGTACAATGAGTAGTCAATGAGACAGGCTAATCCAAAAAATAACTGATTTGTATTATTTTTTTTTAATTACCCAAGCATGTAACAAAATAAGACGAGACCATTTTAAAGGTTCTCTAGGGTTTACTATTTTTGTAGGCTGACAAACTACAAGTGTGTGTGTGTGTGTTTACACATGCAACAACATTATATAAAAATACAGCAATGTTCATATGTACTATATACACCCTATATATAATTTTTATATGTATTTGTATCTATTACCGTATTAGAGTGAGTGTCTGTGTGTGCACCAGAGACTTTCAAATTCCCTAAAAGAATTGTCATGGGTACAGTTCAATAATAGAAATGTGGATGAGACTAAAAATAAAATTAAAACAAATAATTGTTAGGTAATATTAAAACACTTCTTATGCAATTCTGTCATTTGACTACAAATGTACTTTTCCTCGGTACGATTACATATTAGAAGTGAACCAAAAATAAAAAGGTAAGCATATTTTCCTTCTCTGTGGAATCCTCTTGGTACTTTGGGTTCACAGACAGTACCTCAGAATGTGTTATTTCTGTAACGTGGAACTCAGTGAGACTTCTGGTATTTGATGTCTCACTTTGGGATACCTTCAGTTAATTGTGAAGGATCAAGATAATTTCAGGAAGGGGAAAGAGAATATATAAAAGATTAATTTTGTGCTAAATGTGCCCCATAGCCTAATTAATGGGGATATTCAATGCAGAAAATTTTGTTTTTGCTTTGCAGTTCAACTTTAAATTCTCCACTGGTTGAGCTGTGCTTTTGGGGTGGGGTGGGGTGTACCCCAGAGATGGAGAATTAAGAGGAATTTTGATGTTTTATGAGAACTTTGAATTGACAATTTTTCTACTTTTTAGAAAGTCTGAACTGTTGGTATACTTTTTTCTCACAAGATAAAAGGGTGTTAGAAGTGGAAGATTTCATCCAGTTTATCAGTACGGAAATTTACAGATTTGAAAATGACATTTTAACTGAATATTAAATCATTTAGCTATCTGATATTTAATATCTATGATCCCAACCCTGCAGACTGTTACTCACATGTCTAGTTCTGATTAAGCCACTGTACAAGAGAAAGTGGTTTGTTCCTAGTTCTGTTCTTTCAGGCACAATTCAAGAAGGCATCGCTATTCAGGACAGTACTTAAGCACATGATTAAGTGCTTTGTTGAACAGGGGCCTAACTCTATGATCTGGATTGCCGAGCAGGCAGAGTCCTCATCCCCTTGGGGTCAGAGGAAAATGTCCCCTTCAGTCAAGAGTTGCACTGAACTGCTCTGAAGACAGTCACTCCCAGTAAGGAAAATGTCCTGAATAGTCGATGTTAGGGGAGTAAATCCTAATAGGAAGATTCTTAGGGCTAAGACACAGCTATGTAGGAAATCTGGAGGGAAAGTTTCTCTCAAAAAATAATAATTAAAAAAAAAAATACCCTGATGTCTTCTTCTGCACATTCAAAACTTTGGGATCCTCGTCGATCTGCATTTGTTTGGTATCTTTGCCATTCATGTGTTTTTGAGCATTCATTGGGGGGGAAAAAGGAGATCTGTGTGCCACTTTCAGCTGTTCTGCTGGGCTGAGAGAGTTTTCAAAAACTAATTATTACTCTAGTGAGAGATTCAGTGCAAAAACACCACATCTTTCACTTTCATGCAGCTAGTTAAAACATTGTCTTGTCATAACTTTCACTTTCAATACCCATTTTTCATGTGGCTAAAAGCCCTTTCTTTTCATGGCTAAACATACAGTATTGCTTGCTAGCAAAATAGATTCCAGCTAGAACTAACTTCAAAGTCAAAAGCCCTAAAGGTTTATCCTGCAGTTATTTAGACACCTACAACTATAGTGTGAATATGTAGATGGAAATGCAAGTTTGGGACAATTGAAAGTGGCTGATATAGCCCCAGTGCCTAGAGCCTTCTTTCTAATGGGGGCCACTGACCCACAGAAAGTCAGTCGCAGGCCCCACACAGCCCCGCGGGGAGGGTGCAGGGGCTCGGGGCTTCCCCTAGGCTCCGGGGTGGGGCCAGAAATGAGGGTTTCAGGGAGCAGGGCTGGGGCAGGGGGTTGGGGTGGAGGTGTGGGGTCTGGGAGGGGGTTCTGACCATGGGCAGAGGGTTCAGGGTGGGGGTAGGCGCTCTGGGAGGGTGGTCTGGGCTGGGGCAGGGGGTTGTTGTGGGAGGGGGTGAGAGGTGCGGGATCCTCAGGTGGCTCCTGGTTAGCGGCGGGGCTAAGGCAAGCTCCCCCCCGCCCTGGCCCTGGCCCTGGCCCTGGCCCCGGCCCCGCACCGCTCCCGGAAGCGGCCACAGCTCCTATTGGCTGTGGTTCCTGGCCAATGGGAGCTGTGGGGGCAGTGCCTGAGGTTGGGGGTAGGCACACATGGACTCAGAGCTTTCTTGATCACCACTGTGCCTAGGGTCAGCTGACTGACCTGCCTGGCACTGTAGCTTCCCCCCCCCCCCCCGGCAGTGGGGCGAGCCAATGCTTGCGGCTCCAGCCCGCGGGGGGGGGGGGGGGGGGGAACCGAGGCTCATGGCTTCTGTTCCGCAGCGTGGAGACTTGCCGCGGGCAGGATGAAATTAAGCAGGGGGCTGGATCCGGCACACGGGCCAGAGGTTCCACACCCCAGGCCTAGAGACTACCATCCCAGAGAGGGAATTTCTTTTCCAGTTCTGAAAGATACAAAACTACAAGAAAGTGGTGTTAAGCAGCCCTGAAATTATAAGAGATCAGATGGAAAAGAATTTGAAAAACAGGAAATTTTATTAGCACACGTGAAGTGCATGATCTGTATTGCATGCGTGCTATTGTTAAATGCAACAATTATTAGTACTACAGAGCTATCGTACCCCTATAGCATTTCTAGATTCCAAGGCCAGAAAGGAACACTGTGATCATCTAGTCCGAACTCCTGTATAACAGAGGCCATGGAATTTCCCCAAAATAATCCCTAGAGCAGATCTTTTAGGAAAATATCCATTCTTGATTTAAAAGTTGCCGGTCATGGAGAATGCATCTCAACCCTTGGTAAACTGTTCCAATGGTTAACTCTTCCCACTGTTAAAAATGTACACCTTATGTCCAGGCTGAATTTGTCTAGCTTCAACTTCCAGCTATTGGATCATGTTATAGTTATACCTTTCTTGGATAGATTGATGAGCCCATTATTAAAGATTTGTTCCCCATGTAGATACTTAGACTATAATCAAGACATCCTTTTAACCTTTTCTTTGTTAAGGTAAATGGATTGAACTCCTTGAGTCTTTCTAATATTTTCTAATCCTTTAATCGTTCTTGTGGCTCTTCTCTGAACCCTTTCCAATTTATAAACATCCTTTTTGAATTATGGATGCCAGAGCTAGACACAGTATTCCAGCAGCAGTTGTGTCAGTGCCAAATACAGTGGTTTTTTTAAAAAAAAAAAATCTCTACTATTACTTGAGATTCCCCTGTTTATGCATTCAAAGATTACTTTAGCTCTTTTGGCCACAGTGTCACTCTGGGAGCTCGTTTTCAACTGATTATCCACCATGACCCCCAAATCTTTTTCAAAGTCACTGCTTACCAGAATAAAGCCCTCCTCACTCCCATCCTGTAAGGGTGGCCTACATCACTTAGACCATTTTTTGTGAAAATGATAATAGAAATTAGAAATGCTGATTGTAAATTTAAAAAGCAGTTGCAAGTCTTTTCAAGAAGTGTGTGTCTGTGGAATACACACACAAATATGTATACACCCTCTCTCACTTAGTGTTAATGATCATTGTTATTCATATAATGTGTTACATTGACACTCTTGTTAGTGAGCACAGGTGCATTGACTTTAATGTTGTTGCATTCACTTACATAAAATTTGGTCCAATTAATCCATACACCTTAACCAGTTCCTACTGTTCTAAAGTCCTCTTTCCTTTCCTTATTTTTCACATCTGATTAATTCAAAGAAGATTCTGTAATAATGGGAAGATTAGCATAACATTAAGAGGATTAAGAAGAGTAATTCTCCAGATCTGGAAAAGTTGAATAAAGCCTCTCTTATACCTCATCCATTTCTTACGCAACGTTTGAATTGAACAGGGGCTCCTTAGAAAGTGTGCATTTGTCCTGATGGGTTCCTGTTCATGGATCTTTATATTGTGAGGAGCCAGTGCATACCTGCATGTGTAATATAATCCCAGTTATATGGGACCAAATTCATCCCTGATTTAACTCCAGCATTGGCACTCCCCATTAAACTGGAGTGATAAGCAGGCAATCAAACAAATCATTAAGAATTGTACTTGATGTAATTATACATCAGGTAAAATTGGACTAGCTTATTTTTTCAAGATGCCTGTGGATGGATACATCAGATAGTTTGGAATTCTGTAGACTTGGCACTTACCTTGTGGTTTTGGGGTTTGGGTTTGTTTTTTGTGTGGTTTCAGACCACTTGAGTTTTGCTTTGAATTTTACTCTCAACCCAAAAACTCAATGCAAAATTAAGCCAAAACTACCAGTTTTTGCCTGGGTTAGGGGTAAAACCCAACCAGTCTAGAGCCTCCTGCAAAGCCATTTGCCTGGACCAGCTCACTGGAAGACCCCAAATCACTGCATGTTCTCATATTCCCACCCCCACCCACCACAAGTTCCTGTGCCAGGTAGGGTGAGTTCAGTTCCATAGTGGTGATACCGTATGTCTTTGGAAGAAGTTAGAGGAATAGCGGGTGGGAGGTTTGTTAAACAAAATGAACAGGAACTTCTCAATCCAGCCCACAATAAAAAGGGTGACCTCCTGACTCCCTAAAGGTCTCAAGATCACAACCACAAAGCACTATCCAGAGGATATATTGCATGTCATACAGCACTGAAGCATGAACAGTAAACATCCCACTGGTATTTTTCACCTATCCTTGGTGGGGTTGGGCTCTGATGACTCAGGCTCCCTGCAGCTACAGGTTTGGCAACATTTCTGAACCAGCCCTGCAAGCAAATCCATCAAGTTTTACGAGGTTTTCATCCAAAATTATAAAATGATCCATAATAATTTGAAAGTTGGCCCAAGTTCCCTCTGCATTTGGCTTGGGTGTGTAAAGTTGACCAAAATTTTAGATTTGTAATGGAATCTGAAATCAGGCAAGTTGTAAATAAGTGGTTTTATTATGAATAGTTATGGTTCTGCCAGCCAGCAAGACAAACTTGAGATTACAGTAAACTCACCCTTTCTGTTTTCCCCTCAGGGATCCATTCACTGTTCAAAAACACCCTATCAACTAGGTAAAAATTCATTTTGAAACTTTTTTTCTCTCTCCTCCCCCTTTATGTTTAAACATACTTAATTAGGCAAATTCATGTAGGTAAGTCAGTGTGGCATGTCTTCGCATTCGACTTCCATGTGCTGTCCTAGAGGTTCACAACTGTTCATAAGAATCTGGAGTGCTAGATTTTTAGCAGCATTTTGATTGTAGTCTTAGGGATTTTTCCTGATCAGGCATTTATATTTAAAAAAACAAAACCCAATTCTGCTGTGATGGGGTTTACGAATCCTACACTAAGGCTGAGGCAGGGGAAGCAGTACTGGGTTCCATCCCTTAGCCATTGCTAAGCATGATGCTGGGGCAAAGATCAATATAAAGGGAGCTCAGTTCAGCAACTCTAAGCAAAGGGTGAAAGAGAGGACATTTTATAAAGGAGCACTACTCAGCGGCAGCAGCAGGAGAAGAAGCGTCTACTCAGGGGATCCAGCTGTGAGTCCCTACCCTTTCCCTGACACTCCAAAAGAGAGGGAGAACCACAAGCTAGGGGCACAAGAGGGCTGCAGGCATCGGCCCTTGGCTGAAGTAAAAACGTTGTCAAATATGGCCATATCTGAAACTGTCTAGCCAGTCTAGCTGAGACCACATCCAGAGAGCTACGGTGCCCTGAACTGACAGAAAGATTGGATTCAGAGGCCCAGGCCACTAAGCCTAATGACTGACCAAACCACCCAGCTACACCTGCTCTTTTATGCAATGCTAAAGAAACTGTGCCTAAATCCTGTTCATCTCACTCTCACATCTGGTCGTAATAAAGTCAGAGGGACTCCCTATGTAAGTAAGATGAGCAATGTGTGAAGAATGAAACATACACTTGCATATTGGAATCGTTATGAGATTATCATTGACTCTAATAGGACTGTCTGTGGCCACGATCCTGCAACAATTGAAGTCAGTTGCAAAATTCCCTTTGACTTCAGTGGTGTATAATCTGGTCCTGTGTAAGTAAGGTAAGGACCTGGCCTCTTGTCATGTCTGCTGCTGCACAAAGCTCTCGGGTGTACTGGATTTTGTGGGAAGTTTCGTATTTCAGTCTCTTCTGCTTTAGTGCCAAGTGAGGCAGTTGCTCTGGAGGTGAGTGAGACTTCAAGTATCCTTTAGTGTAGGGGGTTGTAACTGAGTTGGAAGCCAGGAGACCAGGAGTTCTAGTCTCCCCTCTTCTGACGGCTTTTTTATATTTCTGTGTGCTTCACAATTCTTATTATTGATCAAGGCATCACACGCCTAGGAGACAGTTAAGTATAATTCCCTTCATTTTACAAGTAAGTTCCCTAGCAGGTTGCACAAGAATGCTTGGGGTAGAAATGGGAATCAAATTCAGGTCTTTGTATGGTAGACCCAAGTCTCTTCCACTTAGTCACACTGCCTTTTAGAATGGGTGTTCGAAATCTGTGTGCTTGGCTATCCTGTTGCTAACTATTGCTCTAAGAACTAGGCCACATTCTTCTCCCAAAGCCAGGAACAGAACTCATGAATCCTGATCTTAAACATTCTACTGCTGTCTAGCAAAGAGTTGTGTAACCTACTGGCAGAGTATGTATCACATCCCTCCCACCAGGGATTGATTCACATACTCCTTCACGAGTACAGGGCTGTGCTAGTGTTCTGAAAATCCTGCGTTCAAACCTTGCTGGTGGCTTGTGGAGGTCCTTGTGGCTGCACATGATGGAATATGTTTTTCCAGTTTTCTTCTTGGAAAAAAAATTGGTTGATTTAACTCCCGCAGTTAAAGAGAATGCCCTTAAAAATAGGTTCTATAGTTAAAATAATTATACTCCATCAGTTCTTCCATGATGTGCAGCAAACTCTAGTGTTCCATATTTTGGTCACTGGCCACATTTCAATGGTTTGTGTCAAGCAATGGGTAGGTTTCAAGGTTGAGAAGCAGTAACTTAAAAAACCCCCATATTTATATAGACCATACTGGAAATATTCCCGAGGTTCAGATTGAAACTGGCTATCAAATCCTCTTCTCCAGATTTTTGTGCACAGTTGAGAATGTCTAGTTTGCTGGATAGATCATGATTTCACAGACTGCATGGAAATCATGACATTAGCCCAGTACCGTGAAGCTGCGGTTGCTTGTGGGAGGTTAGCGAGCTGGTCCCATCCCAGAGAGGAGTGGGGAGGTGGCAGGCCAGTTCTATCCTGGGGAGGGAGTGTGACCACATGGTGCCGGCCATGGTGCTGGCTTGCTCCAGCCCATGCACTGCTGTTGCTTCCTGTCCAGCTGGTGAGGATTGGGGGTGGAGCTAACAATGCAATGATTTAGAGCCCGGGCCTGCTCCATGGTGGCTCCTGGCAGGCCTGGGGGGAGATAGAGATTGGGATTGGCATCTGTCCCCCACTCTAGTCAGTACAGTAGCCTGTGTCACTGCTGCTGATTAGAGCACAAGCAGGTGCATGAGGGAGCCCTGTCCCAGGGGAGTATCGGGGTGTGAAGGGGCCCTGCCCCAGTGGAGGGATTGGGTGGGGGAATGGATCCTGGTCTCAGTTCCTTACCAGCTGGCACTGTGGTATCTCCTGCGGCCTGTTGGGGGGTAATGAGAGCCGATCCTCCCAACCTTTAGTATAATTATGTCTTCCTGCTAGTGATACTGTCGGCTGGGACAGAGGTAAGCTGGAGTCAACTCATTGAAGAGCTAGGAAAGTTGAAGTTTAGGCCTAGGAGTTCTCATGGGCAATGTTCCCTCTAATTTTTAACAGGCTGTGTGCGCAAAAAATTTCTTCTGTGCTGCTGCTGAAGCCAGAGTGCGCGTGGGGTTTAAGGTCTGTGTGTGCATGCACGCACGGTTTGGAGGGAACAGTGCTCACGGGTGTTTCTCAAGGCCTGATCTTTTGTCCTAATGATTTTGTATGTTTATCGAAAACATCAAAAAGGAAAATCCAGATGCACCTGAAGTAGTGGAGATCCATTTGCTTGTACTGTGTCTACTATCAGCAGTATGAGGGTGATGATAGGTCCTTGTCGTCACTATCTGAGATTGCACATCAGGATCATTGTGAAATTAGCACAAGGCTGCTGAAGCCAGGAACTCCATTTACACCTTTTCACTGATCGTAATAAACACATCACTGATATTCCATGGGACGCTGCAAAAGCCGTCTGTACTTGGTTACGCTTCTGAATCAGAAGGGCTGCTTTGGTTGTGGGTGGGTTTTTTCCCCTACCACAGACAAGCAGGTGATGTTGCAGAGAAGGCAGCTTGGCTTCTGTGGGTGTGCAAAAGTGTATCTAGTGTATTTATGGAAAAAAATCAGTCGTCTAATATGTTGTTCACTTGGACAGGTGTGTCGTTTTAACCTTTTACGTGTTGGTTCCTGAAATGTCTCCATATGAAATGAGAATACATTTACAAGAACAGAAAACTTCCCTTTAATTTAGTTCATAGGATCATGGTAGTTAATGATCAGAAGACCTGTTGGATCAGTGAGTTCATTTCCCTACAAGTGCAAGATACATTCTATATCAAGGGACTGTATCTAATATTAAGTATCAGAGGGGTAGCCATGTTAGTCTCTATCTACAAAAACAACGAGGAGTCCAGTGGCACCTTAAAGACTAACAGATTTATTTGGGCATAAGCTTTCATGGGTAAAAAAACCCACTTCACGATAATACTTCTAATATTAAACTGATCTTGGCCAAAAGGCCAAGATGATGTAAAAATAACCTGATTTTGGCCGTGTCTATAGTGTGTTGTTTTTTTTTGTTTTTTTTTTTTTAACATGCCCTGACAAAGTTATAAGCGTGGTCTACACTAGGAATTTACATCAGTATAGCTACATCTCTCAAGGGTGTGAAAAATCCACATACCTGATAGACACTATTCTACCAACCTAACCCCCGGTGTACACAGTGCTAGGTCAATGGAATAATTGTTCTCTTAACCTAGCTAACACCTCTTAGGGAGGTGGATTATCTGTCCCAGTAGGAGAAGCCCTCCCATTGGCATAGGTAGTGTATACACTGAAGTGGTGCAGCTGCGCTGTTGTAGCATTTTAAGTGGAGGCAATGTGTGTGGGGGGGGGCATGTGGGGCTAAGTGCCCCCCACAGATTTCTGTGAATGCCGAGCTGCCCTTGAAGGGCTTGCTCTGCTTGACCTGCCGGCATGAGAAGGAGGCTTTGTCTTTCTGCTTTGCCTCTCCCACGGCACTTCCCGCTCTCTCGGTCCCTATCCCCATCAGCCAGGCCTGGGTGGGGAGCAGAGGGGTTGGGCTGCTGCGGCCTCCCCAGCTGGGCTCAAAGAGCTGCTGAACTGCCCAGAGGCAGGGATGCGCAGAAGCCACCCTCAGGCAATGTGAGAAGTGGCTCTCTCCTGATCCCTGCCAGGAACAGAGTCCAAGCCAGCTGGAAATTCTGGCGGGCACAGTGTGGTGCCCCTGGGTGCAGGGTGTGTGTAGGGGGTCGCTGGGGAAGGCTCTGGGAGCAGGGTCCCTCTGCTCAGCTGGAAGTAGGGGCACTGCCCACACCTCTCCCCCCTGCTGAGGTGTCCGTGAGGGCGCAGGGGAGATATTGGTGCTGTGAGTCTCCCCAGCCTGGCCGAGAGGCACGTGCTCCTCACTAGGAGCCAACGGGATTGGCTGCCTTGGCCCAGGGAGGTGGGGCCGGAAGGTTCCTCCCAGAGGCGATGCATGGGGCAGACATGTGGTCCCCCCTTTACATTGTGTCATCCCCCTTCCTCCCTGTCAGCAGGCACGAGTCATCTCTGCTTTTAAGTGTAGACACATCGGTAGTGCTCACCCATTGCCTGATTAGTGCCCCAACAATGTTAAAGCACACCTTTTTGTTGTCTGTACAAACAGGACCAAGCCATATTATCATGCCCTAGTGTGAGCAGAACACTCTGGTCTTGAGCATCATTTGTTAGAATTGATGTACCAGTTTGTCTCATGCCACAGGCATGACCAAACAATGTTTTATAACACAGTAGGGGCACCAATACATTTATGAAGCATGCTTAAACACAGTCAAATCTATAATATGGACAGGGCCTTTGTTTCTCAGCAACCAGGTCTGCAATTATAAATATGTTCTTGTGTGGGTCGGGGGCAAGGCTAGGACTGGATCCTGAGGCATTTCAGCAAAGAGCTTCTTCAAATAACTGGTTGTCAGAAGCGAAGGAGACTATTTTTAAAACTCTGCCCCACCTCTCTTAGCAATACAAGGTCATAAGCATTCCAAGCCACTTCTAAGCAGAATAAAGGGATACTAGGAGGAGAACAGAAACATAGTGCATATTTCCCAACCATAGAGTTAATTCCCCCATCCCAAGACTGATAAATTCTTATTTATTATTTGTTAAATATAAACAGTGTGCTGCTTGTCCATGAACAAAACTCGGAAGAAGTCTCTTCTTCGTATTGCTTTGTGTCTAAATGGCCTTTTAATATTATTTGTATTGCAGTAGCACTTAAAGGCCTCAATCAAAGATTGTGGCCCAATTGTACTGCACTCTGCAAACACACAATAATAATAATAATTAATAATTTAATAAAAAATCCTTGTCTCAAAGAGTTTACAGTCTAGCTAAGATCAAGTATGATATCAATTTTGTGTCTAATGCATCCTCTGATGACTATATTTTGCATTTGCAGAGACATTATAATCTAAAAGGTCTTTCCTGTTTCTGTTATGATCCTATCAAGTAAATTACAATAATTTGATTTTTACTTGTGAGAGCGCCAAATCTGGGTATTTTTTTTATAAGTTACACAAAGTATTAGTCTCAACTTGCACTGTTTAATTTGTCAAAATATGAAGACATGTTACTACCCAGAAAACAACTTTTTCCTAAGCAGAGGCGTCACAGAGTATGCATAATTTTCCTTAAATCAGAGGACTTATGCCACTTTATTCACAGGGGACATAATAGACCTGTGTACATGCTACAACCACAAAGGGATATCTTGCACTAGTCAGGTGATCTAGTCAGTTTGGTAGCCTGTTTCAAAAATTGCTGTAATTTTGCATTTGCAGCAAGGAATTTAGTACTCTATAATCAGCAGAAGTGAAGCTGCTATACATGCTGCTCATGAATTAGGAATTAGACTTTGTGGACCAACAGGTGGTGTTTGTCATGTCAGAACAATGCAGAAAATAAACCCCTGAAGTTATGATAAAAATACCTTATTTAGTTTTCATTTGAGACTATACTATGGTAATTTAGTAATGTAATGTAGTTTATGTAATGTAATTAGGCTAATGTAGTGCCAATCTTTAAAAAAGGGAAGAAGGAGGATCCTGGGAACTACTGGCCAGTCAGTCTCACCTCAGTCCCCGGAAAAATCATGGAGCAGGTCCTCAAGGAATCAATCCTGAAGCACTTACACGAGAGGAAAGTGATCAGGAACAGTCAGCATGGATTCACCAAGGGAAGGTCATGCCTGACTAATCTAATCGCCTTCTATGATGAGATTACTGGTTCTGTGGATGAAGGGAAAGCAGTGGATGTATTGTTTCTTGACTTTAGCAAAGCTTTTGACACTGTCTCCCACAGTATTCTTGTCAGCAAGTTAAAGAAGTATGGGCTGGATGAATGCACTATAAAGTGGGTAGAAAGTTGGCTAGATTGTCAGGCTCAAAGGGTAGTGATCAATGGCTCCATGTCTAGTTGGCAGCCGGTATCAAGTGGAGTGCCCCAAGGGTCGGTCCTTGGGCCGGTTTTGTTCAATATCTTCATAAATGATCTGGAGGATGGTGTGGATTGCACTCTCAGCAAATTTGCGGATGATACTAAACTAGGAGGAGTGGTAGATACGCTGGAGGGCAGGGATAGGATACAGAGGGACCTAGACAAATTGGAGGATTGGGCCAAAAGAAATCTGATGAGGTTCAACAAGGATAAGTGCAGAGTCCTGCACTTAGGACGGAAGAACCCAATGCACCAGTACAGACTAGGAACCGAATGGCTGGGCAGCAGTTCTGCGGAAAAGGACCTAGGGGTGACAGTGGACGAGAAGCTGGATATGAGTCAACAGTGTGCCGTTGTTGCCAAGAAGGCCAATGGCATTTTGGGATGTATAAGTAGGGGCATAGCGAGCAGATAGAGGGACGTGATCGTTCCCTTCTATTCGACATTGATGAGGCCTCATCTGGAGTACTGTGTCCAGTTTTGGGCCCCACACTACAAGAAGGATGTGGATAAATTGGAGAGAGTCCAGCGAAGGGCAACAAAAATGAGTAGGGGTCTGGAACACATGACTTATGAGGAGGGGCTGAGGGAACTAGGATTGTTTAGTCTGCAGAAGAGAAGAATGAGGGGGCTTTGATAGCTGCTTTCAACTACCTGAGAGGTGGTTCCAAAGAAGATGGTTCTAGACTATTCTCAGTGGTAGAAAAGGACAGGACAAGGAGTAATGGTCTCAAGTTGTAGTGGAGGAGGTTTAGGTTGGATATTAGGAAAAACTTTTTCACTAGGAGGGTGGTGAAACACTGGAATGCGTTACCTAGGGAGGTGGTGGAATCTCCTTCCTTAGAAGTTTTTAAGGTCAGGCTTGACAAAGCCCTGGCTGGGATGATTTAATTGGGGATTGGTCCTGCTTTGAGCAGGGGGTTGGACTAGATGACCTCCTGAGGTCCCTTCCAACCCTGATATTCTATGATTCTATGAATTTCTGGTGACTAAATTGTGTGCAGTAAAATTGCAGAGGAGGTAAAGAAGCTGATGTAAAGACTGTAAAAGGGAGGAGTTAAAATTAGGGTTGTCGATTAATTGCAGTTAACTCTTGATTGACTTAAAAAAAATTAACTGATTAATCACACTGTTAATAGAATACCAGTTGAAATGTATTAAATATTTTTGGATGTTTTTCTACATTTTCAAATATATTGATTTCTATTACAACACAGAATACAAAGTGTACAGTACTCACTTTATATTATTAGTTTTATTACCAATATTTGCACTGTAAAAATGATTTAAAAATTTTATTTTTCAATTCACCTCATACAAGTACTGTAGTGCAATCTCTTTATCGTGAAAATGTAACTTACAAATGTAGATTTTTTTTGTTACATAATTGCACTCAAAAACAAAACAATGTAAAACTTTAGAGCCTACAAGTCCACTCAGTTCTACTACTTGTTCAGCCAATTGCTAAGACAAACAAGTTTGTTTACATTTACAGGAGATACTGCTGACTGCTTCTTATTTGCAGTGTCACCTGAAAGTGAGAACAGGCCTTCGCATGTCATTTTTGTAGCCAGTGTTGCAAGGTATTTACATGCCAGATATGCTAAACATTCATATACCCCTTCATGCTTCGGCCACCGTTCCAGAGGACATGCATTCATTCTGATGATGCTCGTTAAAAAAAATGTTAATTAAATTTGTGAATGAACTCCTTGGGGGAGAATTGTATGTCTCCTGTTCTGTTTTACCTGGATTCTGCTATATATTTCATGTTATAGCAGTCTCGGATGATGACCCAGCACATGTTCGTTTTAAGAACACTTGATTTGACAAAATGCAAAGAAAGTACCAATGTGAGATTTCTAAGGATAGATATAGCACTCAACCCAGGGTTTAAGAATCTGAAGTGCCTTCCAAAATCTGAGAGGGACGAGCTGTGGAGAATGCTTTCAGATGTCTTGAAAGAGCAACACTCCGATGCGGAAACTACAGAACCCGAACCACCAAAAAAGAAAATCAGCCTTCTGATGGTGGCATCTGACTCAGATGATGAAAATGAATATGCATCGGTCCGCTCTGCTTTGGATCGTTATCGAGCAGAACCCATCATCAGCATGAATGCATGTCTTCTGGAATGGTGGTTGAAGCATGAAGAGACATATGACTCTTTAGCGCATCAGGAACATAAATATCTTGTGATGCCAGCTACAATAGTGCCATGCGAACACCTGTTCTCACTTTCAGGTGACTTTGTAAACAAGACATGGGCAGCATTATCTCCTGCAAATTGTAACTAAACTTGTTTGTCTGAGCGATTGGCTGAAGTAGGACTGAGTGGACTTGTAGGTTCTAAAGTTTTACATTGTTTTATTTTTGAATGCAGTTATTTTTTGTACATAATTCTATATTTGTAAGTTAAACTTTCATTATAAAAAGATTGCACTACAGTACTTGTATTAGGTGAATTTCTTTTGTTTTTTACAGTGCAAATATGTATTTTATTACAAAAAGTGAGCACTGTACACTTTGTATTCTGTGTTGTAATTTAAATCAATATATTCAAAAATGTAGAAAACATTCAAATATATTTAAATATGTGGTATTCTATTATTAACAGTGCGATTAATCACGCGATTAATTTTTTTAATTGCTTGACAGCTCTAGTTAAAATCAACATAACCCAGCTCTGAATATACCCATGCATCAATATTGAGTTCTACCTGATCTTCAATGGCAAAGGCTGCATCCTCTCAAGTTAATACTTGTGTTCAGCAATTTGAGATGAGTGTTTAGAGCATATGTGGGGGAAATGAACACAGCATTGAGAGGTGCTTTATCATGTCAAGAGTCTGAAATGTGACTAATAGTAGCGAATACATGCATTAAATTGATGGCTATCCTGGCTATCCTTTTTTGTATATTGTTAATGCCATCACTTGTAAATAATTTAGGCTGATATTCTTAGGATTCTGTACCATTCACTTATTGCATCCTCTTGTAAATATAGTGGGACACATTCATTGATGGTGTAATTTCATTATCCCCAATGGAGTTAAACCAGAAATGAGTTTGGCCGAATAATACTGAAAATGAAAGAATTGTGTTTGAGGAAACTGTGTAGGTGACGGGGACAGTTTAGGCATGTGGACTTGTGATATGATCTTTTGTTTTGAGCTATTATTTTTTTACTGTGGTGGTGGTGGTAAAGTTCTCACTTTCAGTTTTATTACTCCTTGGGGAATTCTGTGCCACTGCGTATGCGCAGAATTTAAGCCCTCCACAGATTTCTTTGCTTCCCCGCAGAAAAATGACTTTCTTAATGGGAAGCAAAGGGAAGCCACAAGAGCAATCATACAACCCTCCCCAGCAGTATGTTTTGGGTGCCCAGGGCAGCCAGCAGAGAGGCAAATCAGTGTGGGACGGGGGTGGGACTGGAGAAGACCCGGCTGGTGGCTCCTACCTTGCACTGGGCTCAGCTGCTAGTCCCGGCTGGGCTGGGAAGGACGGGAATTCCTCTTCCCCGGCACGGCATCTGGGGCTCTATCAGACCCACCCCCAGATTTCTCCCCCAGCTGCAGGAAGGTCTGCAGACTCCTCCGACCTGCGCTTCCTGGACATATCACTCCTCAGCTGCAGTGGGAGGGGTCACCTGTACAGGGAGCTGCTCCTCCATTTGTCCAACCCCTATGCATCCAGACTCCCCAAACCCAGACCCTCCCGACGAGCCCCACTGCCCCAGCATCTGGACCACCCCAACAAGCCACCCGGATCCCCACCCTACTGAGCCCAACCAGCTGCACATGGATCCCCACCCCACTGAACTCCACTCTCCCAGCATCTGGACCCCCCACCCCCACACACACACACTGAGCCCCAACCACTTTCACCTGGACCCCCCTGCAGAGTCCCATTACCATTGCACCCAACACCCCGAAGAAGCCCCTGTGCATCTAGATCTTCCCCCCCGCACCCAGATTCCCGCCCCCCCAGCTGCCCGCACCCAGATTGCCCCACACAGAGCCGTCTTAACTCACACCTGGATTTCCCCCCACCCTCACTAAGCCCCTCCACACTTGGATCCTGCTTTGCTGAGCCTGTCCACACCTGGTGCACCTGGCATGGAGGGGCAGGGCCCTGAGGTGTTTCTGGGGCAGGCCCGGTCCTTGCGCTGTGTCAGGGTTGGGTGCAGCCTCACCGCTGAGTCCGTGTCGTGGGGGAGAGCTGCACAGCTCTGTACAGTCAGTGGCCTGTACTCCCCATTGCCATGCTGGCGTCGCCACATTTATTTGACAAATAAAATTTGCAGAATTTTAAAATATTATGCGCAGAACTTTTAATTTTTTGGTGCAGAATTTGTAGTTTTAAGCACAGAATGCCCTCAGGAGTAAAGTTTTATACTACCGTCTAGCACCATATATCTGGGCACATTACACATAAAATCAACAGCAATAGCAAAATCCCTAGTGGACTTCCTGGGGTCTCTGGTTTTGCTTTGAAAATTAGGACCACAACCTTATATTGGCTTTGGAAGTTGACTAGGAGCCAGTGATCTGATTTGAACACAGGCCTGATGGGCAGCCTCAGGCATGGTGAAATTGGGCAGCCACATTCTGTACCAACTAGAGCCTGTGCATAATCTTCACATTCAACTTCAGATACAATGAGTAACAGTAATCCAGCCTGGGTGCTGACAAACTCAGGGATTACTGTGTCCAGGTTGTTGTCCAGGAGGAAAGGACAAAGTTTCCGAATAAGCTGGAAGTGAAAGAAAGCATTGTTGGAAACTGATTCTGTCTTGTTATCCAAGCTTAGTAAGGGGTCAAACAGGACCCAGAGGCTTTTCACAACTTTGACAAAGGGTGGCTGTGTGCCTTTAATGGAAGGTGGTGGAGACATCATCTTGGCCATCTTTTCAAAGCGTTTCCCCTTTCTGATCAGCACCACTTCAGTCTGATTTGGATTTAGTTTGAGCCCGCTGCTCTTTAACCAGGGCTAATTTCCTGTAAACATTCTGATGTGATGGTACTGGTTGCGTCTGTAGAGAATGAGATATATGTTTGAGTGTTAAAGGTGTTCTGTTGGCCGCACACCTTATGGCGTCTCACTGTCTCTCCTGGGTGTCTCATCTAGATATTTAAGAGAAGTAGGTATAGTGTGGATTCCTGTGGGACCTCACATGTGAGGCCTTTGAAGAGGAGGAGCAGTTACCCATCACCACTCACTGGGTTCTGCTGGAGAGAAACAAGTGAAACCACTGTAGTTCTGGGCCATGTACTCCTGTTATGTCCTGTAGGTGGAGTAGAGCTGGGCAAATAATTGCGGGGGGGCGAGGGGGGTTTGGTTTGGTAGCCAAAGCAAAAAAATAGTTAAAAAAAATAATTAGTTTTGAACCAAAACTGATTGGTTTTTATTTTATTTTATTTTTATTTTTTGGTTTGGTTTGGGTTTTTTTCCCTTGCTGAAATGAAAAACCCAAACTTGTTTTCCCCGAGTTGAACAAAATGTTTTGAACATCTTTTTGAAATGACATTTAAACAAAATGGTTCATTTTGACTTTTTTTGAAAAATTTCCCCTTCATATTTTATTCAGCCAAAATTTACCAAATTTCGTAAATTAATTCTGGTCATTCTGAAATCGTATTTTTTAGCAAATTTGCTATTTGACTGAAAAATTTTGCCCAGCTTTAGTGAGCAAGGCCCAGGGGGCTGGGACACAAGCCAAGGGCTGCTCTTGCCCCCACCCCAGCAGGTGGAGGGTCTGTGGCTCCCAGTCTCCTCTGGCTCTGGGGGCGGGGTCTTGGTCAGAAGGGGCGGGGCCTTGGTTTCCACTGTGGTAAAGGCTGCAGAGAAGTTTCCATGCTCACACTGCTGGATCTTACCTGTGTCCCTGGCCATAAAATGTTGGCACATTTAGTGCCATTAGAGCTGTTTTTGTGCTGTGCTGTAGTCTGAATCCTGATTGTGAAGCATCCCCAGTGTTGGCTGATGTCATTTTGAAGCTTGATGGCTATTTCTTTCTCAGTTATTTCCTCCAGGAACCGGAAGTTGAGATCTTCAGGGTCAAGTGTTGACTTTTTGAGGATTTGGCAACACAATTGCATTTTTCAAGGAGTTTGGTAGGTGTGCTTCTCTAAAGAACAAGGTGTTGATTATTTCCATTATTAGTGGCTATAGTTTTTTCTTTTGTTGGCTTTTACCAGCCAGGTGGGGCCTGGGTCCGTTTTACAGATCGTGACTCTAATTTTTTCATGGCTTCGGCATGTGTGTTGGGGCCAAATACATATATAATCTGGTCAGGAATGGAATTTTCTTTCCCATTTAGCTCCATACATATTCGGTTGATCTAATCAGTGAAATTTGCTGACATCTCTTCTCAAGGACTGATTCTTGGGTCTGGTGTCGTCTGGGTTATGCAGCCTGGGTTGATTGTCCAGTTCACGATGCGTAGGGCCCTTCCAAATTCATGACCATGAAGAATGTGTCATGGACTGTGAAATCTGATCTCCCCCATGAAATCTGGTCTTTGTGAAATCTGTATGGTATAAGGTAAAAATACACAAATGTCCCTGCCCCGTGGGCCCCCGCCCAGGGCAGGAGGGTTTGTGGCTCCCCACAGGTATCCGCGCAGCTCTTTCCCCGACCTGGCTCTGGCCAGGGGATGGGGCCTCGGAGCCGTAGCCCAGCCATGGTAAGAGCCGTACGGCCAGGCAGCTGAGGGAGCTATGGATCCTTCACCTGCCCAGGGGGCTGGGACACAAGCCAAGGGCTGCTCTTGCCCCCCCCCCCCCAGCAGGTGGAGGGTCTGCGGCTCCCAGCCGGCTCTGGGGGCGGGGCCTTGGTCAGAAGGGGCGGGGCCTCAGGCGGAAGGGGTGGGGAGGGGGCGAGACCCTGGCCCCCCTACTTTTGAGAGGGCTCCGCTGCCCCTGCATTCCATGCCACCCTTACTTCTGTGCTGCTGTCTTCAGAGCTGGACTCCTGGCTAGCAACCTCTGCTCTCCGGCCACCCAGTTCTGAGGGCAGCGCCGCAGCCAGCAGCAGAGCAGAAGTAAGGACAGCAATACCACAACCACCCTACAATAACCTTGCGACCCCTCCCTCCATCCTGTTTTTGGATCAGGACCCCTACAGTTACAACACTGTGAAATTTCAGTTTTAAATATCTGAAATCGTGAAATCTATTATTTTAAAAATCCTATGACCGTGAAATTGACCAAAATGGACTGTGAATTTGGTAGGGGCCCTAACAACGCGAAAGAGCTCTGCTGGCTGCGGGTCTGTGCATTGATTGTGCAGGAATAGATGTCTCCTTTCCTGCAGTGGTGCCGTTCTGACTGTTGTATGTGCTGCTGACAGATACCTTCAGTGCATCACTGGCACTATACCTACCTACCTGTGCGCTTTATCTGCTATAGCTCATCTATGAATCATGGTGATCTTTTTGGTCACTGGTGGCAGTGGGTAACTTAAGAATAAGGCATCAATGGTGGGCGTCTGTTTGGAAAACAAAACCACTTACAGATTCAATTCCCAATACCATCATCATATCCCAGCCAAAACTTAATAAGAGGAATATTTAACAGCATTTCTGTAACACACAATTCCAAGTACTTGTAACCAACCTACTAACTACATTTACTAACAACTTTCAGTTAATCTCTGAGGTGCCTTACTCTGTTGCTTTGATTTAGGGTCTCCCTTGAAATACCAGTACTGCGGTTATCAGGAGGCAATAACTTTATTTGTTCTCACAGTGTTATGTCCTGGGCCTCAGTTATCTTGACCTGTTGCAGTTGTTGCTTGTCTGAGACCTTCTCAGGCAAAATGGCAAACTCAGTGTCCTTCATCTCCCTCCCTTCTGGAATTTGGAGAAGGTGTCATCAATTCATCCTTGGCATATGTCTGTCTGGGACGGCAATTTCATAATACCACAGGGCAACCTCATATGCCACCTCCGCTGCTTGCAACTATTTATTCCCAACATAGATGCATCTTGCATAAGTTTCATGAAGTGATGGGCTTCATCGTCATGAAGTGATGGCAGCTCTCAGGGCTGACAGAACACAGATGGTATCCCCAGGGAAGGGTGAGCTAGTGAGGGGCATTGTGTTTAAGATACTTTATTGCTTTGTGTGATCTGTTGATAGATTGAACAAAGTGTGTGCATATGGGTTGACTGCTTTGCAGCTACTCCATGTTTCTGAGAGAGTTAAACTGTAAACCAGAAACTTCACTCCTTTGGGGTGAAACTCTGGGACAGGTGTATGTTTGAGTACTAGAGAGCTTGGAGGGTCAGTGCTGCACCCAAAAGGGCTAGACTGTTGGACAGTGGGTTCCAGCATTTGGAGGTGCAGGGGTTGTGTCCCAGAAAGAAGGTCTGTGCCTTGAGAGTGTGCGCAGGGATGCTGAGATTGGAGCGGTGGCTGGATTCTGTTCAGGCTTCAGGAGCTTGGAACACCCCTAGGAATCCAGAGCACCGAGGCTTGGATTCCCCTCAGAGCGGTCCTAGTGGGTGGCGAGGAAGGGGCGCATGCTAGGATCTGTGATGCATGCACAATCTCTTGTTTAATGGTAGTATCTACTAGTAAAGCTATCTTGGGGTAGTGACAATAATAGTGTAGAACGAGCCCATACTTTTTTCAATATAAATATAAACAAATGTATGCTTACTTTGCTCCAGGGGGATAATTTGCCTGTACCAACAAGGTAGGCTCTTTTGCTTGATGTGACCTGTATTTTTGGCATATGTGACAAGTCGTGCCAGCTTCCTCAATGTTGCCACTTATTTGAGGCTAGTATAAAACATTTCTAGCCCTTCTCTTAGGTTTTTCAAACCCTACATTAACTTCATGTATCCTTTTTAACATATTTTTGTGTAACACCTTAGGATCACCATCCTCCTTTCTTTAAACAAAATCTCATCTAAGACTGAGGTGAACCGGTTCCCGAGGTACCCACAATGACAGGAAAATGATTTGAGATATACCCAGATAATCCGGGTCAGTAACTTGCACCAACACACTGCAGAGGAAGGTGAAAAACCTCCAATCTCACCTGGGGGGGAAAATCCCTTTCCAACCCTATATTTTGAGTATGTGAGCAAGAAGCAGCCATCAAAACATGAGAGAGAATGCTCGGTGCCATCTCAGAGCCTTGGTGCACATAGTCCGGTGTCCCATCTCCAACCATGGCCATCCCTGATGCTTCAGAGAAAGGAAGTTTAAAAAGCAAAGCGAAAACACTGGGGAGGAGGGACTCATCCCTTCCTGACCTCTGCAGGTGTCCGGTTGAAATGCTGAAGCGTGAGATTTTAGGAACATAAGCCCGAAGGGAGCCCAGGGCTGTTGAACCTTGCCCTCTACCATCACCAACAATAAGATGATATCACAGAAGTCACAAATTCCATGACCTTTTCCACTTCAGCCCAGGGACGATGGTGCCAGAGCTCCCAGTCACCATGGATGCCATGGGGGCTACAGAGCTCTCAGCCGCCACAGGGCTCCAGCTTTCTTCCTCCCCACCCTCTGGCTTCAGTCGTTCCTCCATCAATCCACCCCCTTAATTTTAGTAAAAGTCAGACAGGTCAGGTGGCTTCCATGAATTTTTGTTTGTTGCTCGCGACCTGTCTGACTTTTTTACTAAAAATAACCCTAACAAAATCTTAACCTTAACCATCACAAGCAACCCTTTCATAAAATTGCCCTCCTAAATTTGTTCAGTTGCAAAATTGGTTCTTCAGCTTTAGATCAGTCACAAATTCTTCTATAGTTTTTCTTTTCTTCCCTCAAGTTAAAAACATAACTCTCAGATGTACGTAGAATGTAGAACTCAAATTTTTGTAATACAGTTTCATTGTTAGCCACCTGTCCGAGTTAACTGAAAACTGTAAAACATCAAACGAATCAGAACCTGCTGTTGTCAGAAATAAGGTTGTCTTCTGACTCTTCCTTTTCACCGGCACCCATTGATTGTAATTAATTAAGGGCTGTTTACATTTCTTCCAAGATGTCTTCCATATTTCTGTAAAGCTTCAGGTCTGATGGAGCTTTTATCTGCTCATTCTTTCACTCAGATTATTTTCTTTCATTTCTATTTACTTCTGATACAACACAGAATCATAAAAACGTACGGCTGGAAGGGACTTAAAGAAGTCATTGAGTCCAGCCCCCTGTGCTGTGGCAGGGCCAAATAAACCTAGACCATCCCTGACAGGCGATTGTCCAACTTGTTTTTAAAAGCTTCCAATAATGGGGACTCCACAGTCTCCTTTGGAAGCCTATTCCAGAGCTTAACTACCCTTACAGTTAGAAAATTTTTCCTAATATCTAACTTAAATCTCCCTTGCTGCATATTAAGCCTGTTAGTGGCTTAAGCGGACATGGAGAACAACTGATCACCGTCCTCTTTATAACAGCCCTTCACATATTGGAAAACTATTATCAGGTGTCCCCTTCCCCCCAAGTCGTCTTCTCTCAAGACTAAACATGCCCAGTTTTTTTTTTAACCTTTCCTCATAGGTCAGGTTTTCTAAAAACCTTTTATCGTTTTTGTTGCTCTCCTCTCAACTCTTTCCACTTGTCCACATCTTTCCTAAATTGTGGTCCCCAGAACTGGACACAGTACTCCAGCTGGGGCCTCACCAGCGCTGTGTCCAATGGCACAATTGCCTTCTGTGTCTTTCTTACAACCCTCCTGTTAATACACCCCAGAATCATATCAGCTTTCTGTGCAGCTGCATTACATTGACGACTCATATTCAGTTTGTGGTCAGCTATAGCCACCAGATCCTTTTCAGCACTACTACCACATTTTGTAGTTATACATTTGATTTATCCTTCCTAAGTGAAGTACTTTTCACTTGTCTTTATTGAATTTCATCTTGATATTTAATAATCAATTTAGGCCCAAGATGCTTGAAAGAGAACCTCTTTGTTCAGTGATACAGTTCCCCAACTGTCTCTGCATCACAGAACATGGGTATCTGCTGCACCCCTACCCCGGACTTCCAGTTTGGGAAGCTAAGCAATTTAAAGTCACAGTTCCAAAATCCACAGTCTGTAGCTACTAGGTGTTGTAGGTTTCTCTTGTCCTTTGCTTCTTGGATCATATGGATGTACTCAGATACTTTTGTTCCTGGAACAGAATGTCTTCTGCATATAAGGCTGGAGTGGCATTCCCTCCAAGGAACAAAGTGCTTGTGTACTTCAGCAATGGGAGCTATTATAAAGAACTGTGAAGCTTAAATACAAGTGGCAAAGTAGAGGCTAGAAATGATCTTTAAATTAAGGACCTGCATTTGAGGCTTCGGGGTCTCCCTGCACATAGATTATGAGGCTTCAGTCTGGAGAAGAGGCCCTTAAACTTGGCTAGGAATAGGCTATTGTAGGGTGACCAGATGTCCCTATTTTATAGGGACAGTCGCAATATTTGGAACTTTTTCTTATATAGGCGCCTATTACACACTCCCTGTCCAGATTTTTCACACTTGCTGTCTGGTCACCCTAGGCCATGATAAGAGCACTTATCCTTTTGCTGGAGGATAGTATGTGAAAGCCAAATTGCAGTATATCCAAGAGGGAATAAAAGATGTTGAATTCATCAGTGTAGATCTCATGTGCAAGGAGTTTAGAGGTGAAGGAGAGGAGGGATATGAGACAGATGAAGAAAGAATTGGAGTCAAGATGCTGTGTAACTCCCAGGTTTTTTTAATTTGTTTGTTTTTCCTTTAAAATTATTTACTTTCCTATCTATAGCTCTACAATTAAAGTCTGAATCTTGCAGAGATTTTCTGCCTAGCAGAAAGGACTATTTATGTTTAGAGAGAAAAGCGAGGTGGTGATTCTTTTTTTTGTTTTGTTTTTTGTTTTGTGTTTTACTGCAAAATGCCAGAAATTTTCACACCCAGCTAAGCAGAACTGGTGAAAAGCCAAAAATGTACAGGTTTTGCTTCGGATATGAAAATATTTGCACAGCTTTCATAAAGACTTAGATTTTCAATTACAAAATGACATCCCTGTTTCTAAGCCCTTTTGTACTCTGTGTGATAGCTCTAGTGATGTACCATTAACCTTTGATGGTTAGAAATAGGCATGTTTTTAGAGTGAGCTCTCTTAATCAAAGATGGTGACCTTGAGAAATGTTTGAGAAAAGAAAGACTTCTATTGTGGCTAAATAAAACTTTAATTGGGAAGGGAATGTAGATTAATCTCATCACACATTGACCTGCAACCAGTGCAACTGCAAACCTGGTACAGTTAGGACGTAAATAGTATTTGTTGTTTTATATAGTGCGAGTGCATGCTGGAAGCTTTCCAGTTCAGTATGAAATCTGCGGGGGGGGCGGCTGATTCCGGTCTCTCTCTCCTGTAAACTTGGATTAATTCCATTGGCGTTAATAGAGTTGTATCAGTGTAATGGTAGTGTGACGTCAGCCCCAACTCAAAGTCTCTACCTTGAAGTGCTTACAATCTATATATCGTGTCGTTTTCTACAGCGTGTGGTGGGGATTATTTATGTAGCTTTATCATCTTGTTCTTTCAAACATTGAAAGACTTTTCATTCAGTAGAAACTATACTCCTGGGGGAAATCTGTTCCACTGCGCATGTGCAGAATTTATGTCCCCCGCAGACATCTTTGCTTCCACACAGAACAACGACTTTCTGATAGGGAAGCAAAGGGAAGCCACAAGAGCAGTCATGTGACCCTCCCCAGCAGTATGTTTTGGGTGCCCAAGGCAGTCAGCAGAGAGGTAAATCACTATGGGGCAGAGGGCAGGACTGGGGACCCCCCCCCCCAGGCTCCCATGCTTCCTGCACCCATCACTCCTCAGCTGCAGAGGGATCCTTGTACAGGGAGCTGCTCCCCCATCTGCCCAACACCCGTGTATCCAGACCCCCTCCAATGAGCCCCACTCCCCCTGCACCTGAATCACCCCAATGAGCCACCCACACCCGAATCCACACACTACCAAGCCCCAACCAGCTGCACATGGATCCCCACCTCACTGAGCTCCCCACACCCAGATCCCCCTGCTGAGCTGTATCACCCCCACATCCAGACCTCTCCTTGCTGAGCTACAGCTACCATCGCCTGGACCCCTTGCAGAGTCCCATTACTGTTTCACCCAGAACCCTGCAACAAGTCCCTATGCATTCAGATTCCCCCAGCCCACACACGGATTTCCCCACTGAGCTGCCCACACCCAGATTGCCCGACACAGAACCCTCTCAACCCACACCTATGTCCCCTCTCACGAAGCCCCTCCACATTTGAATTCTGTCTTGCTGAGCCTGCCTGCCCACACCTGGTGCATCTGGCATGGAGGAGTAGGGCCCTGCGGTGTTGCGTTGGGGTGTTTCATTGCGGAGCAGCCAGTGGTCTCTGCTCCCCAATGCCATGCTCGAGCCTCCACATTTATTTGACAAATAAATAAAATTTGCAGAATTTTAAAATATCGTGCGCAGAATTTTAATTTTTTGGCACAGAATGCCCTCAGGAATAAAACTAGAGATGGGCTCAGACCAGAAGTCTGGCTCTGAATGTTTGAAGACTGGATGTTCTTCTAAAAGATGGGTTTCAGAGTAACAGCCGTGTTAGTCTGTATTCGCAAAAAGAAAAGGAGTACTTGTGGCACCTTAGAGACTAACCAATTTATTTGAGCATGAGCTTTCGTGAGCTACAGCTCACTTCATCAGATGCATATGCTCTAGGAATTATTTTGGGGAAGTTCTATGGCCTGTGTTATATAGGAGGTCAGACTAGATGATCACAGTGGTCCCTTCTGGCCTTGGATTCTGCGAATAGCCACCAAAATTTGGAATGTTCAAAATCTTAACCTGTTTTTTAATCAGACTTTACAAATGGCTCCTGTCTCTCTTCTTGGCCAAACCAAAGCCCTGGATTCAAATACCTTCTAGTTTAGGAGTGGATCTGAAGCAACATCCAGATTTTGTATCTTGCACTTATGGTTGATGCACCTGAAAAGTTGTTCTCATCAAAAGTGTTTTAAAGTAAACTGTGAAGGAGTGGAGGAGGAAGGATATTTGGCTTTGGTTTTGCTTAGTGACAATTGTTTTGTTTTAGTGGAAGCAGGTTAGGTTGTTTACCTGCAATCTAGATATCTGTACACTCCATCGATAAGTTCCTAGTTAAAGGTAATGGGCCAGGCTTGCTGGTTGGTTTAGGGTCTAAGTGGCAAAAACACTGTCATGGGAAGAATAGGTTGCAGTGATGCAAACCTGACACTGTCTGTAAGGAGTTACTTGGCCAACTGTAGTGGGGCCAGTGCAGCCCCAAAAGTAGGGGGCTTTGGACGGAAAAGGAATATATCCAAGGCAGCTGGGAAGTGTGCTGATTCAGTGTGTCCTCCACACCTTCCACTTGCGAAGTTCTTGTGGAGTCCTTTGCTGGAAACTGGACGGAGGGTGGCAGCTGAAACATCCCCTGCCTTCATTTGGAGTGGATGCCTCCTGAAATGTAAAGGGGCCTTGCTACCACAGAGAAGTGTATCTTACACCTTTACCCCATTTTATACATATTACACATATGAATATATGGTATGTTGCATTTAAGTTCACCAGCAGCTGAATTAGTGCATGGTTTTGCCTGAATAAGGGCTGCAGGATCCAGCATGACTGTCCAGCCCCAGTTTATGCAAAAAATCTAGTAAACCATTTAATAACATTAACCATTTTTTTTTGTACTGGAATCTGTTTGAAGCTTTGTTTGAACAGTTTTTCTTTACCAATTTTATTTACACTGTGGTTTGTTCATTCTTTAACTGTTAATGTCCTGTTTGATTACCAGGCATCAGAAGAAGTGTCAAAATCACTGCAAGCAATGAAGGAAATTCTGTGTGGTACTAGTGACAAGGAGCCACCTACGGAAACAGTGGCTCAGCTGGCACAAGAATTATACAACAGTGGCCTGCTAGTGACACTTATAGCCAACTTGCAGCTGATAGATTTTGAGGTAGGTCAATATTAGTTCTCTGAAAGGAAGAATTCCATCTTTTGATCCTGATAGTGTCATTTAGCTTAGTTGTAGTTTCCTAAAGTTTAACTGATTTGTGTAGCTAGGTCTTCCCAACACTCACTTTCACTATAAACTTTTAGACTTGCTGAAAGATGGGGGCTTTTTTCAACAGAGCATTCCTTTGTTGTTGTGTAGTGATCAATATGCTGATACACAGGTGCCCTCTCTGTCTTAATTACACATGATGCATTAGATTCTTTCCCGGCAGAAGTCTATAGAGTGTCAGAATAACCAAGGGATGGACTGTTCAGATGCATAAGGCAATGGGATGCAAAATACTATTGAAAATATTATAATGCTGTTATCTACTTCAGTGGTGTACCCTCACCCTGAGCGGGTTAAATTCTTGGTCACACTATCTCTGAAAAGATACAGAATGAAAATAACCAGAGCCATAGAAACATTTCCTTATGAAAAGAGACTGAAGGGATTGAGACAGCTTAGTTGATAAAGGTATACAAAATAATGAATGGCTTGATAGATTGGATCAATCCTGTTTTCATTTCTCAGAGTAAAAGAATAAGGGGACATTAAATAAAATGGCAAGGCAGCAAACTGAATATTGGTAAAATAAGAGAATACGCAACTCGTAATTAGCCTTAGAAATTCATTGCCACAGTAGTATAACATTAAGGCAAAGAACTGGGAATAATTTAGAAAAGGATTAGACATTCATATGGACAATGAGAATATCTCCATTTACATTAGAAATTTATTAAAAATAATTTAGGATGGATATAAACCCTCATAATCAATCTCTGACTAATGCAGGTTGGGAAGAAGCTTCCCTGTAGGGAGGTTATTCTAGAACTTCACTATAGCATTTCTTGCACTACCTATGAAGATGCTGTCAAAGACAAGATCCTGGACTAGAAAGGCTACTGTTCAGATCCCATATGGAAATTCCTGTGTTCCCACTTGCTCTGATGAATCATCACAAATAATTCAGCATGTTGGTGCAGGGTTAGAACTCAGGAATTCCGTACTTCCAGTCCTACAGGATGCTGACACAATGCTTCCCATTAGGCACAGTTTGAAGTAGGGGCACTAACTGAATTTGTTGTATGGGGAGCCTCAGAAATTAAAACCAGTTTCCAGGGAGCATCATCCTTTTATCTTGTTTCCTGGGGTGACTCTGTGCAATCCTATGGGAGTCGCCTTTTGTGTGAGTTCCTGTGCCCCATTTAATGGAAAGAACCATTTGTTGTGCTGTTACTTTCCGCCTCCTTTGAAAATGAATCAAGAGGAGGAACATTTTCCTCTGTGTGAAACTTGAAGTCCTTTAGAGCTGTAACGATGGCTTTCGCTGAATGCTGTAAGAAAAAAGTACTTGTGGTATTTCACTGGAAAATATGAAAAATATGCTCCCTCTCATGGCATTTCAGTGAGACTTAATGTTCATTTTGCAGTATTAAATGGCATAGCCTTGGGAGATTTATGTTCTAGGGATAGATTATTTTCATTTACTTTTTAATATAAAAATTCCATTGTCAACACAAGTTCCTTCGTCTCCCTCTATTTTTGAACTGATAGAGGTTTTTTTGATCATAGAATTTCTTAAGTTATTTCTCTTGCAGTTGCTAAATGTGTCAGTCGCTAAATGTTTTCTTTAAAATCAGAAAAATAATTCAGTACTTTACAAACTGTAAAAAAATAAAAGGCACCATCAGCATACAACTTCTCAAATCATGGGATAACTACTACTTTAAAAGCGTGGCATTCTGTATAGTTTATATCAAATGGGAAATATTCCTTGGCTTATTTCTCCAGAGTACAGTCTTCCAAGCCAGGACTGTCTGATGTGTCAACTATGCACCAGCAACTATGTGGTATTTATTATTACTTGTGAACAGAACTCTAAATACTTCACTTGTGAAATTAGCCTCATCCATGACAAAGTTATATAATCACACAGCAAAACTCTCTGCTTTGCCACAGGCGTTATTGTTAGACAAATCAAGCAGATGAAATGTATAATGCATCAGTAAAATGTAACTGAAAAGGAGTTTAGTAACCGTATATGCCTACTGTGTCCACCGTATATGCCCACCGTATATGCCCACAGGTTTCCATAATTTTTTGAGTTTCTAAACTTTCCTGACCACATTTGAGCCTTATTTTGCTGTCTTCCAATTGTTACCCACGTATAACTGATTGAGTGTCTGTGCAATTCATTACTTGTTAGCATGCAAATGTGTTTTTTGTGTTTAATCCCCATTTGTACCGTTATAAATCATGTTAAAATCTGGGTTTTTTTTTTTTTTTGAGGATTGATGCTCTTATAAAACAGGTTTCAGAGTAGCAGCCGTGTTAGTCTGTATTCGCAAAAAGAAAAGGAGTACTTGTGGCACCTTAGAGACTAACAAATTTATTTGAGCATAAGCTTTCATGATGCATCCGATGAAGTGAGTTGTAGCTCACGAAAGCTTATGCTCAAATAAATTTGTTAATTTCTAAGGTGCCACAAGTACTCCTTTTCTTATAAAACAGTGGAGATGGCCCTGAGCAGGAATCATGAACCCAAACACTACTGATCTTTGGGGAGTTCTCATTCAAATTCAGATCTGAACTTTATAACTTGGGCCAATAGCTACAAAAAGCTCTATTAGTTGGCTAATAAAGGGGGTGAGAAATAGCCAGTAGCAGAGGACAAGTGATAACATAAAACTGTTGCATTACAGAGATCCTACATTCATTTTCTTGTCTGCGATTCCTTTAAAATATCATATTGGCTTGAGTTGTTTTATGGCATAGGAATCTGGTAAATTATTATCCACATGATGAGTTTATTGTCCCTTGCTCATATCTAGTCGCTGTGCTTTGGCTTCAGTTTTGTCCCTCCTCTACTCTGCCTCTATTGTACCTTTCATTTTTCATTGTAAAGAGAATTTACATTGCAAATTCCACATAAAGGAAGCATTGCAAAATCACCTAATTCTTGCATACATTTTTGATGGGTGCCTGCCTTTAGCCTCTAGGAGATGTGCCATTTTAAAACACATCATTGTAGTACACTTAGTGTTTAAAACTTTATATAATGTTTTTGGCACTCCTCCTACTTTCGTGGCCAGAGATGGTGGTGATTCCAAAATTTAAAATGAGAGTATGGTGAGCTATGTGGCTGATATTTGTAAAGCCCTTAATGATTTAGACCTGAGGAACCTGATTGATTAATCCTCTGCTGTGAGCCCGTAAAGCAGTTGTGATTGCTGACTTTCCTGAAGTTCAGACTGGATAGTGCAAGGTCTTTGTCTGTTCAGGGCCCCCTATTCTATGAAAATTCTTCGCTAAATGAGTCTTCCAGAGTCCCTCTGAGGCTGACTTCAGGACTTTGTATAAGACCTTTTTGTTTGGGCACTTACCTACCTACAATGGGAAATTTAAAAGTATGAGGTTTTTCTTTCAGAAGACCTCCCCCACTACCATCAACGTACCTGGGTTTCTGTCTAACATTTGAACATAATACATCAAGAAAATAATATCCTCCACTTAGCAGGAATCTGGATGTGGTGGGGCTCAGGATCTGTCCTCTTTGGGACAAGCCTCATCTCTTTTCTTTAGTCTATTCAGTGTTCCTTTCATGTCTGTACCCGCTGGCATGATGTCGCTGGAAGTCCAGACACTCGAGAGGCAGTCCCAAAGGTCTGAGAAATCTCTCCTCAAATCCTGTGCTTATGCAGCTAGGATCATTTAAATTTCTGGCCAGTGTTGTCTCCCCTTTTCAACAGCTCTTTTTTTCTGGATTATTTTCATTGTGTACTAACTTTTGGAACTCCTGGGAACACGTCTCATGACTTACTGATTTAATTTGTGCAGTACTCCAGATTTATGTGGAGAGTGTTACAGTTTAAAAGGGAACATTTTAAAAAAGAAGTTGGCTTAATTACAGGAATGTCCAAGTGTCGTCAATATCTCAAACAGCAGCAGATGGGCCATCCTATTGATTTGATTCCCTTTCTTAGTCTCTTACTCTCCAGGCCAGCTGGGCTGGAACAACTAGGAAGGCAGAATATTCAGCCCTTCTCAAGAGTGATTTATTTGCAAGGATGAAGCTAGGAAAATTCTCCTCTATGTGAAACTATCTGCCCTTTGTCTTGAGACCTTCATTAATTTCCCAGCCAAGGAATGTGTTTGTCGTCTTGTAATGCATCTATGAATATTATGCAGATTATAAATAACACTTTCCTATGGTTTGCATTGTCCATTATGACCCAATATTTATCCACTACAAGACCTTTAATGTGGCTCTCTCCACTTTTGCAACAGCAACCTCTCTGGGTGATTATAGAATGGCTCACACGGGCCTTCTCAGAAGTCTTTAACTGGAGCAATGATGACTAATGCAGTACAAGATTCAGAAGACGTGTGTATATGGGGAGTAATAGCAGGAGAAAATGGGAGGGTTCCTCGGGGCTTCAGCGAAGTTATGGACCAATCTCATCCAGTTTTGAGGGAATAAAGTAGAGTCAACAACAACAAAAAACCATAGCAGATAGACAAATGTTATTGTCGTTTACTTAAGGTAAACATAAAGAGTATTGGAGAAATGCTAGTCCTGTCCTTCAGTACACCAGGCACGTTGCTGTATCCTAGGGGTTGGAATTAAGCTCTAAAAATAGGTTTTTTTAAGAGTAAGAGTTAGCTAAGTTTGAGCTATCATTTTGATAGTAAAAAAAGGAAAAAGGTCTAGTCTGACCAAGTGGGTCAAACCATGTGTTGCACTGCCCCATTGGGAGCTCGGTTTGAGTACTGCTGTGAGGAGTACAAAATCTGGAGGCTAAGGGAGCAGTTGTGCATCACTGGGGAGACATGTTTGCTAATTAATAGAATAAAGGATTTGTTTTTTGTCTGCACTTTTGGCAAAAGAAAAATGCAAATAGTGGAATTGATATTGTCCAGAACAAATAGATGGGGGAACTAAAGGATCCTGTTGCGCCATTGAAGATGCACCCATCTTCTGAGGAATAAGATTTTGGGGGGGTCAACAGCAAAGAAAGACAGCTAGGGCAAACTAATGTTGGCTTGTTCTGTTTTGGTCTCTTTTCCTATTGTAAATAAAGACTCTAATGAATAATCAAATTCTTGCATGTTTTCACACTTGCAACTATGTTTTATTTCTTTAACAGGGCAAAAAGGATGTGTCCCAGATATTTAACAACATCTTGAGAAGACAAATTGGCACCCGAAGCCCTACTGTGGAATACATTAGTGCCCATCCACATATCCTATTTATGCTTCTAAAAGGGTGGGTGTTCATTTTAATTGGAGTTTGATTTCCATTAAGCAGGATTGTCTGCAGCATGCTTGTATTGTGTTTGATCTACCTTATACCATGGTGTGTGGAGGGGGGGAAAAAAAAGGTGGATGAAATTTCAGCCTTAATTTCCGATTTCTTGGCTTCTGTTGACTTGCTACTACTTAAGTGGACACTTGTACACATTTCAGTACCTGCATTATTTATTTGGCCATGATTTCTTGGCCAAACTCCATATTGGCGTAATTACATTGACTGCTTTCCACCTCTATTTTCCATATGATACTCTCTTCCATTCCTGCCCTAAACTGTTGTGTAGGATCGATGGATGCAGCTACACAACTGCTGAGTTCCCTTCACAGCTTGCTGCATTTTGGTAGTGAGCAAAATGATTTCTATGATATTTGGCCAGATTCTGGACTATTGCTTGTTGTGTAGAGAAACAAAAGACTATATGAAAGGTAGCGGTGTCTGAAAGGCATACTCTACAACCCTTCGTGACCACCTGGAAGTTCCTCCTTGTGAACTTTGCATAGTTGGGGCTCTGTGAGTTTTGGACTTACATCAGAGAGGGGGATGGAATCAGGGAACATGTTCCCCTCAACAACCAGCAGATTTCCAAGTGCAGATCAGTGTAGAAGTTAATGCTGCTCTTTTCAGCATTAATTCTCGCTCTGCTTTCTGTCTCACAGAAGGATTTAGTGCTCAGCTCACTGGCCTCCAAGGTGAGCTATGCTGCCATGAAAGGGGACTAGGCAGCAGCGCAGAGGGGATGTTAACTGCATTGATGCATGTGAATGTGTGAGAGTGGGACCAAACTTCTCTGAGGCTTCTTTTCTCTCTCCTTGGCCACAAATCTCCCTGCCCTTATGTTGCGAATCTTAGCTTTTCCATGGTTTGAAAGCTGCTATTTTCTGATTTACCCTTTCATTTTTTTTTTCCTGGGGGAGGGTGAATATAGGCCATTGTTTATAAAGAGCTTTAGGATTGTTTTGGATGAAAGTTACTATGTGTAAAAATAAAATGTTATATTGGTCAGTTAATAAATATAACCAGTATAATCTCTTGGTTAACCATGTAATAGCAGTACTGTTAAACCCAGGCATTTAAAAATCACGAGATGGGCTCCCAAAATTGAGATTTAAAGACCCCCAAATGTATTTTTTTAATTACCTTTTTTGAGCCTTTAGGGTTTTAATTTTCAAGCTTTTCTCTGCAACCATGGATAGCCACTTGCTGTTTACAAAAATGCACTTGGGATTTTGATATAACATCGCTCCATGAGCTGGAACTTTAAGAAAAATCCCAAATATTCTAAGACTCACAATGAAATCTCAAGAGCTGGCAACATGCTCACAGCTCTGGTAATGATTTTAAAAAAAAAAGAATTGGACTTTGACTGTATTATTAGTGGGGATTTTTTTTTCCAGATTAGGAGTCTGCTCCCGTTGAAATTGGTGGCAAAATTCTGGTTGACTACAACGGGAGCAGGATTGGGCCCACTATTTTGATAAAATGATGGGGTGATAAATACAGAAACTGGGCCACTCATTGGTCTTAACATATAACTGGATTTAATAGTTTAACTTTCACTTTAACCTTGAAACTCAGATTTATTTTATATTGTTAATCTGAGTCACTGAGGCAGCAGATTTCTCAAAAGGATGACAGCCAGCCAGCTATGTGGATTTTTGTTGTTGCTGAATTTTAATTAATTAATTAATGTCAAGCTACAGATTATGTATTGGGTGAATACTATATTTCAGAAAACTAGTCTTTATGATTATGCCAATTTGTTTCTCTATAAAATATTGGCATTTTGTTAAATTTAATAGTATTAAAATATATATAGCAAATTTTCATAAAGCAAGGCATGAGGTCCATTCACTTGTATCAATAATGCATTTGTCTGCACAAATTTGGCATTTGCATGTGACTTTCATGTCCTGTTGTAATGACTGCATATACAAAAGGTGTGCAAAAATCATACAGATTTTGGGCATCAACTACGAAGTGAGTTGGTTGATCATAAGTAAAACAAAATTCCCACAGGAAATACTTTACAGCTCACTTATATAGTTCCTTCATTTTGATACATTCAAAGTACTGTCTATTGTTTATGTGGTCAGATCCTGAAGTACCCTGCCTGTGAACACATTGCTCAAATGAAAAGCCACATTTTTGTTGCATTGAGACTAGTCTGCAGAGATTTGTGTAAGGGATTTCTGCTGTTCTCTGCTGGCTGTAGATATGACTTCTCTGGCAGGTCTCCACAGGAGAATATAGGCAGTGAGAAAGTGAGTATCTCCTACAAATGTTGTTTGTACTCAGCGTGCATCTGCATGGGTCAAATCCTACAGAAAGGGGCATTTGAAGACCCTCTCTGCTGCTCCCCAATCCCAAATACTTCAGGCTGGTCTACACTGAAAAGGTACGTTGGCATAGGTACGTCTCAAGAGACATAGCTATGCTGACCTAACCACTGGTGTAAACAGCACTAAGTTAATGGGAGTATTCTTCCATCAACCTAGCTACCTCCTCTCAGGGAGATATATTAATTACCGCAATAAGTGAACCCCGCCTGTTGCTGTAGTGAATGTCTACACTGAAATGCTATAGCAACACAGCTGCAGCAGTGTTTTTAAGTGTAGATATAGCATCAGTAACAGTTGTCTGCAAACAGCTTCTGGGACTAAGGATTTCTTCAATCTACCGTTTTGCAGCCCAGCTTCAAATGGCTATGAAGATATGTACGCTGTTCCTTTAAATTTCTATCAGGAATCCAGGTAGTAGAGGCTAGGCAAGGTTCCATGCAGAAACTTGACAGTGAAGTAGAGAAGGGCAGAATAGCTGAAGAAATAATGTTTTTCTCATGCTGATTAAGTTTCTTGTTCAGAGTTAGAGGAAAGCAACTCTCTGTGACCCTTTTGCCTTTGTCACATGACAGTGATAATAGTTCCTTTAATCATTGCTTAGGTAAAAATTTCATAAAATTTTCTGTTGATTTAAGTGAAAAATAAATATTTGTCTAATATTTAAGTCAGTTTTTTTAACCATTTTTTTCACCCCTTTTTGCTAGTTTTATTCTTTGGATTCTTCTCTCCTTTCCCCTCCCATTTTCTTTGGCACGTTTCCTGGTTTTATACGATGTGGCGCAATTCTGTAAAATATTTTTGGATCGTGTCCCAAGTAGTCTTTGGACTCTATGGAAATAAATTGAAAAAAAAAAAAGATAATATGGAAGCTTATAAATGTATATTGTAGCATCAATGGGAATAGCACTATTAACTGTGCCAAAATATTAATGTATGCCAGTCCTGGAGAACCTTATAAGAAAGAACTAAAAAATTCTACTGGAGTGGTTCAAAACTCTCACTTTTACAAAATTACAGCAGTATTTGGGGATTGCTGCTGAATGCTGTAACTTTTATATACTCATCATCATTGTGGCAAATCCCAAAGGTACATGGCATCCTTGTAAATCAAGCACCACCTGAATTGATCTGTCAAAGTGCTTAATGTTGTCTAGCTGCACATTCAGCTTATGGCCCTCACTAGCAGTCATCTTGCACCACTGAAGTTTGTGACACCTATGTGATCACTGGCCATGTTGTGACATTCCTTAGTATACATGCTTTGGAATTCATTGGTCTTCAATTCTTATAACATATCCATACCAAGAATGCAGCTGAAATGGAACCATTGCTGTTGGAGGTGGCTGCTGGGTTTATTAGCTTTGAAGATCCTCATTTGTGATCTTGTCCTGCCACTTGATATGGAACAACTGACAAAGATGATGACCGTTGAAAACATCAATCTTATGTTCTTCAGCCTTCCTCAGCACCGCGTCCATACGATGGAGTTGATATAACCATGGATCCATAGATCCACAGCTTCATAGCAAGCTTGATGTCACAACGTCCCCTCAGAGGCTGCTGAAAGGCATGAAATGTGGCAGCAGCTGCTGCCATACAAGCATCCACAGGTGCTGGAGGCTTCTAATCTTCCCCCGGGGTGCTCAACCCCCACTCAGCCCCAGGCCCCAACCCCAGTCTACCCCGCCTCTTCCTGCCCCCACTCCACACCTGGTCATGCCCCCATTCCACCTCTTCCCCCAAGGCCTCACCCCGCCTGCCTCTTCCCCCCTCTTTCCGCCCCCTCCCCTGACTGTGCAAGCCACGGCGTGCAAGAGGTGCTGGGAGGGGGAGGAGTTGATCGGCAGGGGCCACGGGCGGGAGTGGAGTAGGGGGAACTTGGCTGCCACTGGGTGCTAAGCACCTGCTAATTTTTCTCCATGGATGCTCCAGCGCTTGTCCAAGCATCTACATCTTTTGAGCATTCTCCAGTGCTGTCTGACACTGCCCAAGTATTTGACAGTTGCTACCTGGATAGATTTTTACTGAGCTGGTTGTAATCTGGATCTGGGGGCTGCTTGATGGCAATGGCCAGGGGCTTAGTTTTATCCAGATTAATTACCAGATCAACATGCACTGCTTTTTTCCCAACCAGATTGGCCGTCAGTTGCTGCAATTTACCCCACTGAGCCAACAAGACAATGTTATTGGTGTATTCAAAAACTTGAAGCAGAATGGTGTTCAGTTCAGTGCCACCGATGGCTGCCTCCTGAAGATTATCTATCAACCAGTCAATAGCAGTATTGAACAAAGATGGTGACAGAATGCAGCCTTGCTGAACTCCCATGGAGATAGGAAACCATGCCATGTATCTGCCTTTGACCTGAACACAGCTTTTTGTTTCTTTATAGATCTTTTTGTGCTCTCTTGGTTGATAGAACTTTTTTATACAAGGGATCTTAATAAGGTGCCTTGAGCCTGTAATACATTTGAGCGAACTCAGGGGCACCTATCGGCATGGATCCAACTTCGGGGTTGAGTTCCAGATTCCACAGTGTATAGTAAGTACCTAACGTAGGGGTAGGGCCCCAAGCCTGCAATTTGTTGCACATGAACAGTCTTCTGTGCTCATGTGCCATGAATTGCAAGATTGGGTCTATGTGCTTAACTTAGCCCTGTCATTTCTTTATTGATTATGTATTTTCTTATGAATATAATATAATATTTCATTACAAAATTAATTTTAAAAAGGAAGGAAAACTGAAAGAAACCCAAAGTAATTCCACAAGTATTCTCTCCCTATTATCTCCCTGAATTTGGCCATCTCTGTTATAAAATTATAGCATGCTCTCTCTGACATACATCCTCACTGACTTATTTATTAAATAAAATGTATCTTTTACACACAATCATAGGAAAAAACAGCACAGAACTATCAGGAAGGCAAGTCATTGTTTGCATAGTATTGAATGAAAAATTTCCATTGCCACCTGACCGTCAGTTCCCAGCAGCAACAACAAAAGGTCACTTTTTTTCACTGCATAATGTGAGCTCTGTTGTTAAGTGGGAAGATTCCTGAATAAAGACCTTCTTCCCAGTATTTCCTGTGTAATACTGCAGTGGCACTGCCATATTGTCAGCGTCACAAAAAGATTCTGCAATCGGTCGGTGTGTGTGTGTGTATGTAATATAAAAATAATAGGATAATTGACTTACTTGCTGCCAAGGGGACTAACTTTAATGATCTTGTATTTTCCCTTTATGGAGGCTCAGTATGATTTGCAGAGTGCAAATAGGACTTCAAAGGAATGTAGCTTTTGGTTTATAAATGAGCAAATGTCCTTGGGCCAAATTAATCCCTGATGTCCATCGGGATCCATTGCATTCAGTGGTGTTAGACCAAGGATGAATTCAGTCCCCTGTGATGTAAAATAATGTATAACTTTGTACCAGAGAAAATTACAGCAGATTTCAGTTCAGCCGCTAGGATGGCATTCTGTACATGAAAGAAATCAGAGTTCAAAATCTCTATGGGCTGCCTTGCCAGGTTGTGTTTCTGTGCTGTACTCCATTGCTGCCTCCTTTCTGAATAGGGATTATATCTGTACTATTACAGCATCACTAAAGGCTTGATCCTGTGCTCATTAAAGTCGATAGCAAAACTCTCATTGACTTCAGTGGTGTAGGATCAGGCCTAAGAAGCTGAGGGGCATGTGGCAATTTGTCAAGAAGTCTCTCTTTGTGCCCTCCAGTCTTGATGCCCTACTTGTCTCCTCCTTCCACCCTTATCTCTGTGCTTTCTTCTATCCTGCCCCCACTGTGCTGAGTGACTTCTGTTCTCATTCAAGTCTCTCTTTGACTTGCTGATTTCACGGTGTCCACAAAAATGAGTTGTAAATATTTAAAAAGTGATTTCTTCTTCTGGGTTTCCCAGTGCATCCTGTGTTCAGAGTGTCTAATTTTTAGGTTTTAAATTCTTCAGAGCAGGTAGGATCTTCATTTTGTGTTTTTACACTATTGAGCACATTGTCAGCTAATAACAACTAATAATCATCACTAACAATGCTGTATTAGCATCTGGTAATGAATTACTTTCCCTCCTGGTTCTCTGTTAAATTCCACAGGGGCTCTGAATGGAACTGCTGGTGCAGACAAAGTGCTAATTGTGGCCAGATATCTGGTAATCTTCTTTCAGGTATATTCCAGGAGCCAAGTACAACTTGCCTTACTTACGTAGCCCCAGTGACATACCAAATTCTGGATAATGAAGTGTTTGACTTAAGGGTTTTACTGCATTTACTTACAATGATACTTGTGTTTTTGGAAGTGTCTTGTGTTGGCAAAAATATAATTTATTTATATTTCTCTTAAAATGTTCCCAGCCCAGCCATTAAACATTTCCTGGCCACACTCCTAGAAGTGACTCTGCCCCTTCTGTTTGAAAATGTGTGTTTGTACTAATGTGACCTGATGCAGTAGAGAAGAGGAAACTCTTAACAGAAAACATCTGTGGACATTTACTATATAAAGAGTCATATGTTTAGGGTGCAAATGGCTCCCAAAATGATAGAGAAATGCTTGATTGTCATCAGCTGCTTGGGATTTATTTTAGTTTGAGGCAAGAAGGGGTTTCATTTGACTTTTGAATCAGTGTTTCATTTTTCACTAGGCCAGCTATTGTAGTCATCACATGAAAATATGCAGTCTTAGTATGCTCTGGAAACACTACTATTCTTTTTAACGTGGAAGCTGGTGGTGAATTTGAAAGGCCCACTCACTCACAGCACAGATGGCAGTCTGTCTTATTTTTTAAGCCTGACAGTAGAAAGTAATTGTGCAGAGAAACAATAAGGTAGATAAGCTTTGGCTAACAGGCAGTTTTGATATGCTGTAGTCAACCTATTGAAGTAGAGTTTCCTCCCTGTTCATTTGGGTCCTGTCACTTTCAGCTAAATGAACATTGTTAAAGCATGTTCATTGTGTAGTAATTTAAATGTTGTTGTAGGGGGAGGAGTTTTGGGGTTTTTTTGGTTGGCTAAATCACATCCATTTTTTTTTCTTGAAACCTTGCATGCTTTATTTCAATATGCACTTTGACTTAAAGGAGATGCAATGTGTTACACAGGAATTAGAGAGAGATGACTCATAAAACCTGGTAGGGGTGCGGGGAAAGTGTGCTTGCTGCTGTACAATACAGTGTCTTTGCCGTACGGTGGTTACAACCAGAGGGCCAAATGCTGGTCTTCTGAACAAAGCTCCACAGAGACTGAGGTGAACAAAATTCTCCCCAAACTCCCAGGCTACAGAATAGGTCATCAGAACTGCAGAGAGACAGACACTGAAGAGGCTCTATGGATAAACTCTTTTTCTCTTGCTTGTTAGAGATTAGTGCTCCAGTCGAGTCTTTTCTTATTGCAGAGTGGAGAGGAGAAAAACATGGTCTACGAGGCAGCAGATATTTTACTTATAAAAGTTAAGGGTCTGAGAATTATTTAAAAAGGGGGTTGGAATATACTGTATTTGGTTTACTCTCTCAATTCCAAAATGGTGAAGGAATTCTGTTCAAAATTTTCAAACACACCCCAAAATCACCTTTCAGCAGAGGCCAAGCATAAAAATTTCAATAGAAATGTAAGTATTTCAAAAAATTGAGTTTTCATTCCAACCCCCTGTTTTTTTTGTACTATTAGCAACCGTAATTATATAGCTGATGTTTCTTAAGTATGGGTCTAAGCCATGAAGGTTGGATTCAGTGTTCTGTATTAGGATCTTCTAGTATGTGTTTCTGTTGGTAGATGCATCTTATATATGGTAGGCAATTGTCCATTTATGCTTAAAATAACCCTCTTTGTCTGGTGCTTTTTCATACTCTAGGTACGAAGCACCACATATTGCCTTACGCTGTGGAATTATGCTGAGAGAATGTATCCGGCATGAGCCACTTGCCAAAATCATCCTTTTCTCAGATCAGTTCAGAGACTTTTTCAAATATGTGGAAATGTCAACGTTTGACATCGCTTCTGATGCCTTTGCTACATTTAAGGTAAATTATTTGATGTCTATGGGAACTTTACAATGCTGGGTTTAAAACAGCACTCCTCCCTCACTGGCTTTAGACTGTTGGATGTGGTATAGTACACAGAGATTGGGTTTTTCTTGCTAGTAGACTGCTTTCTTTACTGTAAGATAGAGAGGACTAAATTCATCCCTGGTCTGATTGTGACTGGATTTACACCAGGGATAGAGTCAGTCCAGAGTCTTTAATTTAATCCAGATTTCTATTTCTTTGATGTCCTTCATCCTGACATCCCAAGGCATTTTGTATAACTGTTTAAAATTAGCCATGTGTCACATATAATCCCTTAAATATATATATATGGGATGAATCATTTTAAAGTCATTCACAATGTTTCTTACTTCATATTACTGCTCTGAGTTTGGTCCTTACACACCACGCTGTGTAGCCATAGTTAGTAGATAGAACAAGCTTTTTTCATAGATTCATTTTAAAATATTGGCAATTATACAATCCAGTCATACGTGGTACTCATTGCCTTATCCATGGGGATCTGTGGGCGTGGAGCATCAAGCAGCTTCAGATTTTAAGGCCTTGATCACTGCAATTTCTTGCATGCAGACAGGCTACTACACCCACACAGAACCCTAAGGCCTGGTGTACACTTTGAGGTTAGATCAAATTTAGCCACATTAGGTCAATTTTAAAATTAATGCACATTAATAAACACAACCAACTCCATTCCGTCGACTTCAAGGGCTCTTAAAATCGACTTCTGTACACCTCCCCGACGAGGGGAGTAGTGCTAAAATCGACCTTGCTGGGTCGAATTTGGGGTAGTGTGGACGCAAATTGACGGTATTGGCCTCTGGGAGCTATCCCAGCGTGCTCCATTGTGACCGCTCTGGACAGCACTTTGAACGCCAATGCGCTAGCCAGGTACACAGGAAAAGCCCTGGGAACTTTTGAATTTCATTTCCTGTTTGGTCAGCGAACTCAGCAGCACAGGTGACCATGCAGTCCCTCCAGAATCACAAACAAGCTCCAGCATGGACCGAAAGGGAGACATTGGATCTGATTGCTGTATGAGGAGAAGCATCTGTGCAGGCAGAACTCCAATCAAAAAGAAGAAATGCAAATATATTTGCCAAAATCTCACAGGGCATGTTGGAGAGAGGCTATAACAGGGACACACAGCAGTGCCGTGTGAAAGTTAAGGAGCTGAGGCAAGCCTACGAAAAGACAAAGGAGGCAAATGGTCGCTCCGGGTCAGAGTCCCATACATGCTGCTTCTATGATCAGCTGCATGCCATTCTAGGAGGGGACCCTACCACTGTCCGTGGACACCTGCAAGGGGGGAGTCTCATGCAACAGGGAGGAGGATTTTGTGGATGAGAAGGAGGAGAATGCACAGCAGGCAACCGGTGAATCCATTCTCCCCGGCAGCCAAGACATTTTCATCACCCTGGAGCCAATACTCTCCGAAGGTGGGATCCCCGACCCTGAAGCTGGAGAAGGCAGTTCTGGTGAGTGCACATTTGTAACTACAGTAGAGGGTTTAAAAGCAATAGTGTTTGATTTTTCCCTGAAGAATTGGGATGCATTTGCGGCCAGTACAACTACTGGAAAAGTCTGTTCACGTGTCTGGGGATGGAGCGGGAATCCTCCAGGGACATCTCCATGAAACTCTCCTGGAGGTACTCTGAAAGTATTCTGGAATCACTGCAGCACAAAGCATGGCAGCGAATGGTCCTGGGTTTTGGTCACATTCAAGCAACATTCGGTCTGTATCTTTCTGTGTAGCCTCAGGAGAGTGATATCATTCATGGTCACCTGGTTGAAATAGGGGAATTTTTGTAAGGGAACAGTAAAAGGACAGCATTCATGCTGGGCTGTTTGTGCTTGGCTAAAAGGGATCATCCCAGAGAATAGCCACGTGGTGGGGTGGGGGGAGGTGTGTGCTGCACATCCACCTGTAAAAGGAGGGGCTGCAGTTTTCATGTGAAACCCAACCCATTGCTTGCTATGGGAAAGGATGGTGCTGCTCTTTGAAACCATTCCCACATGTCATGCATAAGAAGCCAACCCCGCGTACCCTTTGCCTTACCATGGCTGCATGGAAACCAAATTCTGTTGCCCAGCTGTGTGTGATGTGTCACCATACCAGCAGGCGCTCAATATAAAAGGCAGAATGCAATCTTGTACCTAAAGCACATGTGCTGTCTGCTGTGAATTGCTTGATTCACTGTGAAAGAGTCTCCCTTTTGTTTTCAGAAATGTATCATCTTAAATTTTACTCTCCCTTTTTATCTCCCAACCCCCCCCCCCCCCCCGCAGGTGCAAATGTTTCTAGGCTCCCCTTATATCATCTCCATCCCTGAGGTTATCACAGATTAGAAGGTGAAAAAACTCACTCGCAATGACACGTTTTCCGAGCTCATGCAGTCCTCCCACACTGATAGGGCATAGCTGAATGCATGGAGGCATTCAGTGTTAGAGGTTAGGAAAGCATTAAGTGAGTATGAAGACCAGAGGCAGGAGCACGAAGAGCAGAGGCAGGAGGCAATGCTAAGGCTAATGGGGGCGCAAACAGACATGATGAAGCATCTGATGCAACTGCAGGAAAGTCAACAAGAGCACAGACCCCCGCTGCATCCATTGTACAACCGCTTGACCTCCTCCCCAAGTTCCATATCCTCCTCACCCAGATGCCCAAGAACGTGGAGGGGAGGCTCCAGGCATCTAGCCACTCCACTCCAGAGGATGACCTAAGCAACAGAAGGCTGTCATTCAAACAGTTTGATTTGTAGTGTGGCTACAATAAGCAATGTGGCCTTGTTCTTCCCCCCACCCCACCCAGGCTACCTTGTCAGTTATCTCCCTTTTTTTTAATTAATAAAGAAAGAATGCATGGTTTCAAAACAATTACTTTTATTTCGAAGGAGGGAGGGTGGTTGGCTTACAGGGAATTAAAATTAACAAAGGGGGCGGGTTTGCATCAAGGAGAAATAAACACAACTGTCGCACCGAAGCCTGGCCAGTCATGAAACTGTTTTTCAAAGCCTCTCTGATGCGCAGCGCGCCTTGCTGTGCTCTTCTAATTGCCCTGGTGTCTGGCTGCTCAAAATCAGATGTCAGGCGATTTGCCTCAATCTCCCACCCTGCCATAAATGTCTCCCCTTACTCTCACAGATACTATGGCGCACACAGCAAGCAGCAATAATAATGGGAATGTTGGTTGTGCTGAGGTCTGACCTAGTCAGCAAACAGCGCCTGCGAGCTTTTAAACCTCCAAAGGCACATTCTACCACCATTCTGCACTTGCTCAGCCTATAGTTGAACTGCTCCTTACTACTGTCCAGGCTGCCTGTGTTACAGCTTCATGAGCCATGGGAGCAAGGGGTAGGCTGGGTCCCCAAGTATAACTATTGGCATTTCGACATCCCGAACAGTAATTTTCTGGTCTGGGAAGTAAGTCCCTTCTTGCAGCTGCTCGAACAACGAGGAGTTCCTAAAGATGCAAGCGTCATGCACTTTTCCCAGCCATCCCACCTTGGGATCCACCATTGCTTGCAGCACCATTGAGAGGTACCCCTTGCAGTTTACATACCTGTCGGCAAGGTGGTGTGGTGCCAAGATAGGGATATGTGTTCCGTCTATCGCCCCACCACAGTTAGGGAAACCCATTGCAGCAAAGGCATCCAGTATGACCTGCACATTTCCCAGAGTCACTACCCTTGATAACAGAACGTCAATGATTGTACTGGCTACTTGGATCACAGCAGCCCCCTCAGTAGATTTGCGCACTCCAAATTGATTCCCGACTGACCGGTAGCAGTCAGGCGTAACAAGCTTCCACAGGGCTATCGCCACTCTCTTCTCAACTGTCAGGACAGCTCACATCTTGGTATTCCTGCGCTTCAGGGTGGGGGAAAGCAACTCTCGGAGCTCCAGGAAAGTGGCCTTACACATGTGAAAGTTTCTCAGCCACTGTGAATCATCCCATACCTGCAACACTATGTGGTCCCACCAGTCTGTGCTTGTTTGCCAGGCCCAAAGTCAGCATTCCACTGTATCAACCAGCCCCACTGCCGCCATGAAGTCCCAATTGCCACAGCGCGTGCTTTCAGGAACATCTGTGTCCGTGGCCTCATAAAAATCCTCCTCATGCTGGCGTCTCTTAGCCTGGTTCTGCTTATACTCCAGGATAAAGTGCGAGATGTTTACAATGTTCACAACAGCAGCGGTGAGCTGAGCGGGCTCCATGCTTGCTGTGGTTTGGAGTCTGCAGGAGAGCAGAGTTGCAGCGGAAGCAGTGGATGACGACAGATGCCACGAGAATAAATATTATACAGAACAACGAGAGGACCTGCGAGGTGGATTCATGGCACCAGGAGAGCAGAGTTGCAGCAGAAGCGGTGGGTGACAACAATAGGGAGAATTTGCTATTGAGACTGAGCTCATTTACAAGAGCAGGAGAGCAGAGTTGCAGCGGAAGAGGTGGATGATGATGGTTAGCAGTCCTACTGCACCGTCTGCTGACAGCAGCACCCAGGACACAACAGCAGCGGTGACGCTGAGCAGGCTCCATGCTTGCCGTGGTATGGCGTCTGCACGGAAAAAAGGCGCGAAACGATTGTCTGCCGTTGCTTTCGTGGAGGGAGGGGCGACTGACCACATGTACCCAAAACCACCCGCAACAATGGTTTTGCCCCGTCAGGCATTGGGAGCTTAACCCAGAATTCCAATGGGCGGCAGAGACTGCGGGAACTGTGGGATAGCTACCCACAGTGCAGCACTCCGTAAGTCGATGCTACCCACAGTAATGAGGACACACTCCACTGACTTAATGCGCTTAGTGTGGACATACATAATCAACTGTATAAAATCTATTTCTAAAAATCTACTTTTATAAAATCGACCTAATTTCGTAGTGTAAACATACCCTAATGAAGTCACTGGGACTTTGCATGGGTGCAGCAGTCTGCAACATACAATGAATTTCAGGATTATGGCCTGAGAGAGTAATCGCTATGCAGACTCGGGTGACTTGTTCTTAGATAATTTAAAACAGAGAGAATGATTTCTTTAAAGTTCGGGAACCTGAGGCTGCAGCAGCCTTTAGGTTTTTATTCTTCAGAAGCACAGTTAGGCAAATATTTAAAATAAATTCCATGAATATTTGCGTGAATAGTTAAATGAACTACCTTTTGCAGTATTCACAATCCTTTATTTTGTTTATGTATCCAGATTTAAGTACAACTTAAAAGAAATCCTGTCTGGGCTCTAGGTGCCCTTATTGCTAAATTTAAAATAAGTACAAAGTCAAAACATCAGCATGTTTTTTGGAGTACATTTGCAAATTGGTTGTTACATTGATCTGATCACAACGCAGATGTAAATCATATGACTGATGTGACCAATTACAATGCAACAACACAATTCAAATAGCAAGCTACGGAGTCAACAAAATTAATGAAAGTTTTGTTGAATAATTTTGATGAATGAATAAAATATGTGACTGACTTAATCTGTGCACAGACATTCTACAAACTGAGAAGGGGCAAGGACCTTCCCTACCTTGGGAAGCCCATGTAAGGGCCAGGTGTAACTGCTGTATCTGCCCTGCTTCCATGTCCTGCATTCTTGGAGCAGGGAGGTGGAATCAAGACTCTGTTCCCCTCCTCTGCACCATTCCATGGAGTAGGCCTGGCACACCGAGAAGAAAAAGCTGGCAAGACATCACCGAAAGGAGTGTAGTAGTGGTTTTGAGTCCCTTATGTATGGCATCGTTCAAGGAGGTATTCTGCCTCCGTGACACAGCATATCTCCCAATGGTCTCCATGGGGAGGTGTGGCCTGTAGCGAAGTAGAGACTCACTGCCATGGCATCTCCTGCTTTTTGTCTGGGGATTAGCTCTTTTCCAGCTCCGGAGCGCCCTCTGCTGGCTGGTGGCTCGCGTGCCTCAGGCCCCATGTCTCTCCCGGACCCTGGTGCCCTTTACCTCAGGGTTCTGCCCCTTCAGTACCTCCACATCTGAGTCTCCCCTTCCAGGAGAACACCCAACATTCTATCCCCACCTTGCCTCAGTAGCTACTGCCAGTCATCATCTTGCCCCTTTCACTGGGGCAAACTGCAGTCTGTAATGGCCACTCATTATTGGCAAGGGGGGTTTGGACCAGCTGTCTCTGCCTAACCCCGGACTGCACCTCTGAAGCCCCAATACCTTTTTTAGGCCTTGCACAAGGCCTGCAGCCTGGGGAGTTGCCAGGCTGGAGCTCCCCAGTTCCTTTTGCCTTTCCCCAGCACTACTCTACCTCTGGTACACTTCTCTCCCAGGCAGCTAGGTCTTTCTCTCTCCACCACTAGAAAGATGCTCCCTCGGCTCCTAGCCCCCAGCCCTCTTATAAGGGCCAGCTGGGCCCTGACTGAGTTGGCCTCAGCTGTGGCTGCTTCCCCAATCAGCCTAGCATGGCTGCTTTTAACCGCTGTTATCCAGGCGTGTGGCAGCTGCCCCACTACAGGCCACACACCCCTTTTTACCATAGGCTGTGTTTCAATGGTACAATTTAGTTCATTATTGTTTTAGGGAACTAAATGCTGACATTGTATGTGGAAGTTTATCCTCACTAAGCCCTTGTGGGCTTATGCTTCTGCTCAGATGAATAATGTAAATCTTAACCAATAGAAAAGACATCACGACATATTTGAAACAGCAGTAAAAACAGACTGAAAGAATGACTGCCAGACACCTTCAAACCCGGCTCTGTGACTGCAACAGGATAACAGACGCTTGTGCAGAAAAATAATACCAATCCCATAATAAAGCAGATTTTGCCAGTTTCAACCCAAACAAAATGCACTCGTTCCAGGCCTGAAGTGAGTGACATGCTAAACACATAATTAAAAAAAAAGAAAGCACTCTTATTTTGCTTAACCATCCTGGACAAAAGGCTGACATGATTATTTATACCACTTCCAAAGACATGCTAGGAGATTGGTAGCATGGGTAATTGAACAAGGTCCATGTCCTAAGGACTTTAAAATGTCGATTTTAGACACTTCACAACTGAGAATAAGAACAAACGAGAGGGAGGACTTGAAACATCTCCCCTCTGATTGACATCTCTGCTACTTGTCTTAATATCAGCTTTTCATCAGATCAGTATGGTACCATGTACTAATAATTTCCAATCAGTCAGCTGTTTCGTCCAACCAACTTTGCCTAAGTCTTTCTTCTAAGCAATTCTGGGGTGTTGCCTCCCACAGCTTGTCTTGGTTTTGCAGTGTCAGTTGTGAACTCTGATAGCAGCATTAGGAAGACTCACTGGAAAGCAATGCCTTCTCCACTAGTATTTTTTGGGACCTTCCTAAACAAGGCTGACAGGCCTGGCATCTGGGACCTCCATGTCTATGGAATGGTTGTGAAGTAGAAAATGCTGTGTTATTTTGCCTGTTACTCAGTTTAGAGAGACAAAACATGTGAGGTAATGTCTTTTTATTGGACCAACTTCTGTTGGTGAGAGGGACAAACTTTCAAGCTACACAGAGCTCTTCTTCCAGACTGGCTTTGTACTGTCCACTAATAGATAATGTAAGAATTTTGGCTGACAGGTAATTCAGAGATTAATCCTTATGTATGTTGCCCTCTCAAAAGGATAGCGAACTTGCATAAATTGCTATAATGTGCACTATGGACAAGAGAGTACTCGGGTCAGTGTAGTCCTTTTTAAACAAAAATAAAATAAAAAAAAAAACAGGTAGATCCAGCAATACCATGTAGGAGTCTGAAAACTTATAGCTAATGCCCATTTAGTATATTGTTAGAAGAAATATAAGAATCCCTGAAGAGGGCACCAGCTTCTTCAATCACATGTCTCCCACCCCGTAATAGAGGGTTCCACATGCTCATTTCCTCCACTGCTTTGTCCACAAAAGGTTCCCTTTGTTCCTACCTCTTCAATAGTAGTCCAATCATTTAAAAAGAAGAAGAAAAGAAGAATGACTAATTGCATGACTGCTGTTCCCAGCCCAAGCACTGTGGTCATGGAAGTTGGTGCCAGGCTATGCAACAAAGCACCTTTTGAGCTGTATTAGGGACTGCAGCCTGCTTTGCCTCCAGTGTGTAACCAGCAGATCCACGTAACTTGAAAACATTTCCAATACATCCTGACTGGATCAAAGGTGCCACATGCACCTGTACTGGTCACACGGTCCTAGGACTGCAGTACAGCGATGCGGCAAATTTTAATTGATGGCTCTGTAAACTTGTAGTTCGTGAGACTGGTTTAGAATAGAGAAATAAGCTGGTGAAAATAATTACCCTGAACAGTTTGGTTATTCTCTGTAAAAACCACTTAAGAAAGCTGTGGCAAAATCTTTGTAATGAGAGATTCTTCTAAATTTAGATATGGCTCTTTTTTTCCTTCTTCTATCAGTAGGTTTTTGCTGTCATAGAAACAAGTTATTTCTTTCCTCGAAAAGCTAATTAGAAACATGATGAGAGAAACCTTGGATATAATTAGAAGAAAGTCTAATAGAGAATTCAACTCACCAATGCAAGGCACATCCCGAAACCCAATCTTAATTTTTACTGTCATCATTGAAGTATTGAGTGGAGTAAAGACTTGCTTAATGGGAGTAACCTCTTGTTCCTAAGTGGTCAGTGAGGCCAGATTTCTAGAACAAATCAGCTCTGTTAAGCAATAAAGAAGACTTGAAGTTGCTATACATCTTTGTTATCTCCAGCTAAACGTCCTGATACTTGAACTAGTACATAAATATAGAGAATTCCAAGTTAAAATATGGAGAGCAGCATTATTTTACAAAGATGTACACATGACTCAAGTTTTTGATGGTCCATGACCCTTTCTGTGTTGTGTTGTCTTTTGGTCAGGCCTGGGGATGGGAGTAAGATTTCCTGGATTCTATTTCCAGCTCTGCCATTAATTTACTGTGGAAGAAATTCATATCCTTTGCACAATATCAGAGTAATCAGGCTTTAAGCAAGAGAAAAATATGGGTGGGGTGGGTAACAGAATCTCCTTTTCCCCCAGCCACAAAGCAGGGCATGTGACAAAGCACTTTTGAGCTGTATTAAGGACTGCAGACTGCTGGACCCTCCCTTTTATAACCAATAGACCTATATAGTCATGGATCCACGAGCTGAGAGCATGGCAGGATTTAAAAATAGAATTCTATGTCTGTATGAATAGTAATGTCCATAGATACATTAAATAGATGAAAAAATTATAAAGAACATAAATCCTCATGGCTCAAGGCACAAGTCAGCTACTAGCTGCCTGAAGTTAGGAGAAACTCTTCCTCTGTGAGCAGGTTACTCCATAATGATCCATTATGGGTTGTTGGGGTGTTTTGTTTGTTTTTTTTTGTTTTTTGTTTGTTTGTTTTTTGGCCCCTTCTTCTGAAGCATCTGGTATTGGCTAGTGTCAGAGACATGGCACTGATCTAGATAAACATTGGTTGATCCTGGTATCACTGTTATGTTGGAATAGCAATAAGTGATGTGAAAGCAACAGGAATTGTAAAACATATAGCTATATCTTGATTACTAAGACTGCAAAAACAAGCATTACAGTTTTTCATTTGGTGGATTACTGCACCTGTTGATCAGGGTTTTGCAACCCCCTTGCTGGGTTGTATAATGCAATCACATGGGTGTTCGGTGCAGAGAAGAAAGACTCGTCTGTTGCAGGGGCCAGAGAAGGACTTAATTAAATTTGCATTAATATCTAAGGATATTTATAGGAGGGAAATATTGGAATGTCTGATGATATTAAGATATACTTTTTAATTAAATTCAGCCAGATGCATGGCAGAGGGTGATTGAGCTGCCGAGCAATGCCAGGGGAACAGGGAAAATGGACTTGTATTTAGAGACATAATCTACTATGGAGGTAACAGGGGGAGGTGGGAAGAATGCTGGTCAAATGTTGCTGCACCAGTCTGTCTTGTGATTTTCTATGAATAAAAACAAAACTAATTTTTGGACTATGTGAAATTCGTTGGACACAATGAAAAATGCTGTGCTTGGTTGCTAAGTGCCCTGCATATGAAGCAGGCTGAAGTCCACTCAGCTAATTAACCTGAATTCATCACATCCCTGCTGAATAAAAGAATATACTAACTATATAGTATACTAGTTTTTATAGCAACCATGTTTATGAGGCCCTCTTCTTCCCCCTTCTCAATAGCTGATAAATACAAATCCTTTCACTATAATTCATTGTAAATCAAATTAAAAAGGGAAGAATCATCAGATTAAATATATATTTTTGGAGCTATTGAGAACACCACTGTGTAAAGACAATTGCATATGTGTCAACTTCTGACAGTGAGTAATAAAGCTGTTAAAAGAAAAGACAGATCTTTTAAAGAAAAAGATACAGGCCCTGATTCAAAGCCCTTTCTGTTCAAGTCAACAGAAAGACTCTCATTGTCTTGAATGGGCTTTAGATCTAGGCTTTTATTGCATTTCAGTGCAATTTATTGAAGAGAGCAGTAGGCCAAAAATTTTCAAATTTGGATGCCTCAAATTAGCCACATAAATCCATATTTAGACTCCTAAATAAGTGGCCTGATTTTCAGAGGTGCCAAGTACCTGCAGCTCCTATAGACTTCAATAGGGAAGGTGGTTGCTCAGGCCATTTTAATTTTTTTCTTTAGGTATCTAAATATGGATTTAGGTGGCTAACTTTTAGGCACCCAAATATGAAAAAATTGGCTTAGGTCAACTTACTAGATGAGGAGCTTGATTCTCTTCTCACTCCTATTATACTCCTGTGGAAAGTAACTCTTTTGAAGGTAATGGAGTTACACTATTTAAAATGGCCTGAGAGGAGAGTCAGGTCCAAGGGGGCCCAAACTCTGTGATGCCAACGGCCACACTGGCATTTGGCAGGAGCCAGAGGGCTACTCTTGAGCCAAAGAGATGTTTAGCAACATAAACTCTCAGTGAAATCTATGGTGCTGGTCTTTTTTTTAACTCCGAATAGGAATTGTGGTGCTTAAAACCTCTCAGGTTCAAACTCCGTCTTCGTATAGAAATTTATTTTTAAATAAATAAATGTAGACAACCCCAATATTTATTAAACATAACATAAGAACAGTCATACTGGGTCAGACTAAAGGTCCATCTATCCCAGTCCCAGGTGCCCCTGAGGTAATGAACAGAACAGGTAATCATCAAGTGATCCACTCCCTGTCGCTCATATCCATCCCCTGTCGCCCAGCTTCTGGCAAACAGAGGCTAGGGACACCATTCCTGCCCATCCTGGCTAATAGCCATTGAGGGAGCTATCCTCCATGAATTTATCTAGGTCTTTTTTGAACTCTGTTAGGGTCTTGGCCTTCACAGCATCCTCTAGCAAGGAGTTCCACAGCTTGACTGTGTGTTGTGTGAAAAAATAGTTCCTTTTGTTTGTTTTAAACCTGCTGCCTATTAATTTCATTTGGTGACCCCTAGTTCTTGTGTTATGAGAAGTAGCAAACAACACTTCCCTATCGACTTTCTCTACACCAGTCATGATTTTATAGACCTCAATCATATCTCCCCTTAGCCATCTCTTTTCCAAGCTGAAAAGTCCTAGTCTTATTAATCTCTCCTCATACAGAAGCCATTCCATACCCCTAATCATTTTTGTTGCCCTTTTCTGAACCTTTTCCAATTCCAATATATCTTTTTGAAACTGGGTGATTGGTAATTGTTTTTGCTGTGATCAATTAATTTAAATTGCCTATTTGCATCCATAATCCATAAAAATCTGGAATTGATTAGCTTTGTCATCACTTTGCAGCTACAGAAGGAGAGTGACAGTGAGCATATGGTGAATGTTTTAGGTTTCATGGGTCACATTTGGACTTCAGGTCACAGTCTGGCTTTCCCTGAGCTATACACTGTATTCTGAAAGGTAGTTTCTATAAAGGTAAAATAGCTCCAATTTACAGTTGACATTTTAAAAATTAATATATGCACATGTGCCCACAGACCATATGATAAGTGCAAAAATCTATAAATATACATATCGGAGTATTTTCTAAATATAGTATTTGTTTTGTTTTTATTCACTGAACTAGTAAATGTGAAACAGCAATTGATATTAAATGGTGCACTGTCTCTCTTTTACCTATTCTTTCATTAAGATAATGCTGAAAATTATTGTAAAGGAGAAGAGCTGCTTTAAAATGTTCCCCTAGCCATTACAACTGAAGATTAAAATGATGATCAAAATAGTGGGGAAAAAAAGCTGGTAGTGATTTTTTTTCCCTGGTTCTTTCTTTTCCAGGACCTGCTAACGAGACACAAATTATTGGTAGCAGATTTCCTAGAACAAAATTATGATACAGTAAGTACAAATAATTTCCAGCCTTAATGGTTTCATATATGTTTCTGCAAATGTTACTGTGAGGAGTCCACCCTCACTTGGATCTGAACTGGAAACCTTTTGTAGGGGCATTTCTGCTCCACTCAGGAAAAAAAATAAGTGGATCTTCTTGATTCTTTGTGTCGACCAAAGCTGTTTGTTCAACAGCACAGTTCCTCCATTTCCCAGGCGAGGGATCCAATCAGGACAGCACCAGCTGGTCTTCAGGGTAGATGCCTGTACTTTAGCAGCCATTTGAATCATACTTTCTCATCTGCTTATAAACAGAGCATATGCAGCTGAGGGCTACATGCCCCACCTAAAACTTTTACTTAGAACCAAACATCGCACCCTGTAAGCCAAAATAATTAGTTTTACCAAGGGAGAATCCTCCTTAGCCATCTGTAGAAATAATACTTAAATCCTGTTTCCAGGCTTCCTGATTTCTAGTACAACTCCATGTCAAAAGCAAATCTTGTTTAGGATGTGGAACAGTAGAAGGGAGGAGTCTATTCTCGCCTTATTGCACACAATATAACTACATTAACACTAGTGGGAGCTACACATGTGTACAGATATTAGACCAATTTTAGTTTAAATATTTACCTTTTGCTACAGTTTGGCGCCACCAGGTCAGTGCTAGGGAATAGCTAGTGGTCATTCATGTCCCAGTAATACTTCAGGATAGAGGACACTAGAACTTATTTTAGTGTTACTAGACATTATGTCTGTGTAAATCCTAAGGGATTTTGAGATGTGAATATACCTGTTATCCTAAGTAAATTAGTCTGTTGTTATATTGCCATTTCTTTTTGCTTTAAAAAAATATCTCTGAAAATCCAGTGTAGGTCAGAAAAATTCTGTTGGAATCAACTGAAATTGGGCTGACATGGGTGGTGGAATTCGACAGAAGATTAAGTTGTCGTGTTACCTTCAAGCTTGCATGCTGCTGAGTCACAAATGCGGTGTGACTCAGGCAATTTGAATATCTTCACTTATTCTCTTTATCGCTGTACTAAAGTACTGTGATAAAATGAGTGTCTGTCTTGAGTTTGTGTAGCATTGATGCTCAAAGTACACATAGTGAAGAATAATGTTCTTCAAAGGACTCCCAGTCAACAAACAGAAATCTGTTTTATCAGCTAGACAGAGTAATACATGTTCAAAACTATCACTAGTACCTCTTTGAATCATAGAAGATTAAGGTTGGAAGAGAACCTCAGGAGGTCATCTAGTCCAACCCCCTGCTCAAAGCAGGACCAACCCCAACTAAATCATCCTAGCCAGGGCTTTGTCAAGCCGGGTCTTAAAAACCTCTAGGGATGGAGATTCCACCACCTCCCAGGTAACCCATTCCAGTGCTTCACCACCCTTCTAGACCTCCCCTAATATCCAACCTAGACCTCCCCTACTGCAACTTGAGACCATTGCTTCTTGTTCTGTCATGTGCCACCACTGAGAACAGCCTAGCTCCATCCTCTTCGGAAACCCCCTTCAGGTAGTTGAAGGTTGCTATCAAATCCCCCCTCACTCTTCTCTGCTGCAGACTAAATAAGCCCAGTTCCCTCAGCCTCTCCTCATAAGTCATGTGCCCCAGCCCCCTAATAATTTTCATTGCCCTCCGCTGGACTCTCTCCAATTTGCCCATGTCCTTTCTGTAGTGGGGGGACCCAAAACTGGACTCCACCATACTCCAGATGTGGCCTCACCAGTGCCGAATAGAGGGGAATAATCATTTCCCTTGATCTGCTGGCAGTGCTCCTACTAATGCAGCCCAGTATGCCGTTTGCCTTCTTGGCAACAAGAGAACACTGTTGACTCATATCCAGCTTCTCGCCCACTGTAATCCCCAGATCCTTTTCTGCAGAACTGCCCCTTAGCCATTTGGTCCCCAGCCTGTAGCAGTGCATGGGATTCTTCTGTCCTAAGTGCAGAACTCTGCACTTGTCCTTGTTGAGCCTTATCAGATTTCTTTTGGCCCAATCTTCCAATTTGTCTAGGTCACTCTGGACCCTATCTCTACCCTCAAGCATAACTACTTCTCCCCCCAGCTAGTGTCATCCATCCCATTGTCCAGATGATTAATGATGATATTGAACAAAACTGGCCCCAGGGCTGACCCCTGGGGCACTCCGCTTGATACCAGCTGCCAGCTAGACATTGAGCCGTTGATCACTAGCCGTTGAGCCCGACGATCTAGCCAGCTTTCTATCCGTCTTAGAGTCCATTCATCCAATCCATACTTTTTAAACTTGCTGGCAAGAATACTGTGAGAGATGGTATCAAAAACTTTGCTGAAGTCAAGATATATCATGTCCACTGCTTTCCCCATATCCACAGAGCCAGTTATCTCATCATAGAAGGCAATCAGGTTGGTCAGGCATGACTTGTCCTTGGTGAATCCATGTTGACTATTCCTGATCACCTTCCTCTCCTCCAAGTGCTTCAAAATGGATTCCTTGAGGACCTACTTCATGATTTTTCCAGGGACTGAGTTGAGGCTAACTGGTCTCTACTTCCCCAGATTCTCCTTCTTCCCTTTTTTTAAAGATGGGCACTATATTTGCCTTTTTCCAATCATCCGGGACCTCCCCTGATCGCCACGAGTTTTCAAAGATAATGGCGAATGGCTTTGCAATTACATCAGCCAACTCCCTCAGATGCATTAGATCCGGACCCATGGACTTGTACATGTCCTGCTTTTCTAAAGAGTCCTTAACCTGTTCTTTCACCTCTGAGGGCTGCTCATCTCCTCCCCATACTGTGCTGACAAATGCAGTATCTGGGAGCAGACCTTGTCTGTGAAGACGAGGCAAAAAAAGCATTGAATGCTTCAGCTTTTTCCACATCATCGGTCACTAGGTTGCCTCCCCATTCAGTAAGACTCCCACACTTTCCCTGACCTTCCTGTTGCTAACATACCTGTAAAAACCCTTCTTGTTCCCCTTCACATCCCTTGCTAGCTGCAACTCCAGTTATGCTTTGGCCTTTCTGATTACACCCCTGCATGCGTGAGCACTATTTTACACTCCTCCCTAGTCATCTGTCCAAGTTTCCACTTCTTGTAAGCTTCCTTGTTGTGTTTAAGCTCACCGAAGATTTCTCTGTTAAGCCAAGCTGGTCACCTGCCATATTTGCTGCTATTTCTGCATATCAGGATGGTTTGTTCCAGCGCCCTCAATAAGGCTTCTTTAAAATACAGCCAAATCTCCTGGACAAATTTCCCCCTTATATTAGCCTCCAAGGGTATCGCGCCCATCAGTTCCCTGCAGGAGTCAAAGTCTGCTTTTCTGCAGTGCAGGGTCTGTATCCTGCTGCTCTCCTTTCTTCCTTTTGTCAGGATCCTGAACTCGATCATCTCGTGGTCACTGCTGTCCAGGTTGCCATCACTTCTACTTCCCTTACCAATTTTTCCCTGTTTGTGAGCAGCAGGTTAAGAGGAGCACGGCCCCTAGTTGGTTCCTCCAGCACTTCCCCAGCAAGTTGTCCCCAACACTCTCTTCAAAAACTTCCTGGATTGTCTGTGCACTGCTGTATTGCTCTCCTAGCAGATGGCAGGGTGATTGAAGTCCCCCATGAAAATAAGATACCTGGAGACTCAAAGCATAATCTGTTCCTGTTGGGCCTGAGCCTGTGAGATGTGTTGAAGCTAGTGAGCTGAGGACAGGCAGCACCTTGCAGGAGGCACCTACACCACCTCGCAAGATTGTGCTCACTCTTTCCAACAAATGGAGACATTGGGTAAGCCTACATCACAAGGGGAAAAAAACCCTCGCAGCAGTGAGTCTCAGAGCCTGGGTCAACTGACTCAGGCTTGCTGTGGCTAAAAATAGCAGTGTAGATGTTCTGGCTTGTACTGGAGCCTTGGCTCTGTTACCCTTCCCGGGTTTCAGAGCCCAGGATCCAGCCCAAGCCGGAACATCTATATTTACTCCTGGGGGAATTCTGAGCAACTGCACATGTGCAGAATTTATTTCCCCCGCAGATTTCTTTGCTTCCCTGCAGAAAAATGACTCTGACAGGGAAGCAAAGGGAAGCTGCAAGAGCAGTCAGACACCACTCACTAGCTGCGCAGGTACATCATTTCAGGCACCCGGAACAGCTGGCGGAGAGGTAAATCACCTCAGGGCTGGGAACACCCCAGCCAGGTGGGATCAGCTGCTAGTCCCGGCTGGGCTGGAGGCAGGAGAGAACGGGATTTCCTCTTCCCCTACAAGGAGTGGCTGGGGCTGTGTCAGACCCACCCCCAGAAACCTCTGCCAGCTGCAGGAAGCTCAGCATCCTCCCCTGCTTCCTGTCCCCATCACTTCTCAGCTGCAGGGGAGGGGTCACTGTACAGGGAGCTGCTCCCCCATCTGTCCAACCCCCGTGCATCTGGACTTCCCATACCCAGAAACCCTCACCCTCACCCCCTGCCTCTGGACTCCCCACCCCTGCACCCAGACCACCCCCCACTGAGCTCCTTGCACTCTGGACCTCCGCCCCACCCCCCGAGTCCCCACATCCAGACCCCCATGCCACTGGCCCCCATCTAGCTGCATCCAGACTCCCACTGACCCCCAACTAGCTGCATCCAGACTCCCACCGCACCAGGCCCCATTATCCCAGCACCCAGACCCCCCAGCTGAGACCCCTTCTCTGAGCCCCAACCACTTTTACCTGGAAGCCCCTGCAGAGTCCCATTACCCTTGCACCTGGAACCCCCACAATGCACCTCTGTGCATCCAGATCCCCCCATATCTAGGACGCCTCCACTGAGCTGCCTGCACCCAGATTGTCCCACGCAGAATCCTCTCACCCCATACCTGGATCTCCCCACACTGAGCCCCTCCACACTTGGCTCCTGCCTAGTTGAGCCTGCCTGCCCCACACCTGGCGCCCTTGGCATAAAGGGGCAAGGCTCTAGGGTATTTCTGGGGCAGGGCCAGGCCTTGTGCTGGGTCAGGGTCAGCTCACCACTGAGTCCACGTCCCAGGGTTGGGGAGTGGGGAGGCTGCAGGGTGATCTCTCACCTTTGTGCAGCCAGTGGCCCACTGCCATGCTGGAGCCTCTGCATTTATTTATTGACAAACAAAACGTGCAGAACTTGCAATTTTTTGGCACAGAATACCTCAGGAGTGTATGCTGCCATTTTTAGCCCTATAACACAAGCCCAAGTCAGTTGACCTGGATTCTGAGACTCACTGCCGCAGGGTTTTCTTTGCAGTATAGACGTTCCCATTATATCCTAAACAATAAAGGACAAATTGTGCCCTGAGATACAAATGAACAACTCTCACTGAAATCAGGGTGTGTTGAACACATACATCTGACTGCAGATTTGGCTCTGAATGAAGTTTGTGGCAATGCTGACAAATGCCCACCGTTGGCATGTAGTGAGATGGGAGGTAAGTATCATTCCATGTTCACTCTTTGAGTGATGAGACAGCCAGGGACTGGGTTCTTTGACACAGCACCCTTTCATTTTAACAAACATCTTTTTGCTTATTTTTTTTTAATTGCAACAGCATGAACAAGCTAAAGTTAGCTTCAAATAAGACATACATGAAATTTGTTTGCATATATAACCTCATTGTTCACATACACAGCCATACCAACTGGGCAAGAACAGTGAATGATATTTCAACATGAGAAAGATCAGTCAGGCCAAGAGGAAATTGTGACCATCCAACTGTCACCATCACCATTTAAGTCTGGTTAACAATAATAAACATTTTGTTAACCAAATTTTCCAAGGTGCTGTTCATTTTATCTGCACATTACAGTTTGGCCATTAAGGCATTTGAGTGCCACGTTGAACTTGCATCACATGCTGTGATCTAGTGGTTAAAGCTGCAGGTCATCTCTCTTGTATATTATTTTCTTAAGTGCTGTTAATGCTGGATGAACTTGGACAAGTCACTTAAAACCTCTGCATTGAGAATCATGTGAGCCGATCCCTGCATGGAGCCCTGACTCCCCTAGGGCTCTGTGCAAACACAAGGCTCCACCCATCTGGTACTCACTGCAGGATTGGAGTCTTAGGGTACATCTACATTGCAGCTGAGCAGCTGCTTCTCACCACAGGCAGGCTTACACATGCTAGCTCTATGTGAGCTGGTTTGCTAAAAATAGCAGTGGGGCAGTGGCAGCGTAGACAGCGGCGCAGTCTAGCCACCTGAGTGAGTGGCTCTTGCTTCCCACAGTCATTAATGAAAACCCTTGGCCTGAGGTTTCGTGGCCCTGAGTCTTGCCCCATTTTTAGTAGATCTTTGGGTCATATTCATCAGTGTACCTCCATCGGCATAAACAGAGCTACGTTGATTTTAGTGTTCATTAAGATTTGGCTTATTACATTTTTTATAAAATAAAATGAAACTATGCAAGCACTACACAAAGTAGTAGTCTCATTACCTTTCCCTCCCATTCTAACCACTTAGTATAACATACTGAGTCTCTCTCCAAATTCATAATTTTTTTTTCAGTGCTGATTATCTGTTTGTAAATCACCATGCCCATCTATGGCTCTGTCTACATTTAATGAACAAGAACTGCAAAATGTCTTAGCACAAGAGATCTGATTGTGGATGGTACTGAACAACCCTCAACTCCCACTAACTCAGTGGGACTTTGAAAGTCCTCAGAACCTCGTGAGGCCCAGAAACTGTAACATTAAGAGGAGGCATTATAAATGTTGCATGACTCCATTACATTTCTGTGTCTCAGTTACGCTGCCCCATGCTGTGTTTGCAGTGCCTTCATTTTGATCTTTAAGCCTCCAAGGTATAGGGAATAGTAATGACAATGAGGACAACTGAAGTGAAGCAAAAAGGAAAATTGGCAAGTTAGATGCGTGCATAGAAACCCACTAAAAATAGCAATGTCACTCTAACAAGCCAGACTTCCACCATCCTTCTCTGTCTGTCTTTCTAGGGACATAGATGGCACTTTACTTATATAACCCTGTGTTGGTATAGCAGTTACCTCAGATGGTCTCGGGTTACTAATGTTATATTTGCGTGTTCTATTTTGGCAGCAAATTCATAATCTTTTATAAGATCATGGCATAAGGTGTGAATCACAAGCGCACTAAGTTCTTGATTCTTTGGTGGATTCACATGTGCAAGCAAACACTGATTGGACGTTGCTAATCAGTGGCCATTATGGGTTGGGCTCTGGCATCATAAAGAAGTGTCAGAGCTGTGCTGCTCCCATCGCAAAGCTTAGTGCAGGAAGGATAGAGTACAGAGGAATGGGGGGCAGGAAGAATATGGGTATCCTGGTTTTTTTTCTTGTTCCCTTAGATCTTTGAGGACTATGAAAAACTGCTTCATTCTGAGAATTATGTCACAAAGAGACAATCTTTAAAGGTAATGTAAAATTCCTGAACGCTTTTTTTTTTTAATAGCCATAACATGCTCAGACTATTTCACAGAGTGGCCCTATATACTGTTTTTTTGTTACAAAAGAAATTCTTTTAAATTAATCTAGTACTTGTGAAAATCAGGAGATATTTTTGTCACTGCATTGGGGTTAGCATTGAAAAGTCCTAGTTCCTGAACTCATATGGCAAAGCCTGGAGTCCTTTCTCTGAAATGAGGGTGTCATCCTCTTTTCTCACTGTCACCTGAGTTCACAGCGTGGTTCAGAACACAGGTGGGAGTGAGTTTGGTAAGTTCGTTGTAGTCCCCATTTGTCCATGCACCAAGCAATTTGGTAAAATCTGCAGTCTCCTCATGACTAGAACAGGAAAGTGTGGGGCATGTAAGTATTGAGGTGAATTAGCAAAACAATGTGGGATGGTTGTACTTGCTTTTATTTTATCTGGCTCAATCCAGTTGTTTCTCTATGCATTAATATGGTATCTATCTCTCCAATATTTGGTTGATCAGTGCTATTGGACAGTTATATCACTTTTATGAACAGCAAATACACCTCAATTTTTTAAAAGGCCCTCCATTTCTGAAGCCACTATGGCCTAAGATAAAACTCTGTTGAAACCTCTGGGGGTGAAGATAAAAATGTCATGCTTTCATCTGAATCATAATCAGTTTTGTGCGGAGTCACAAAGCCTTTGTTTTTGTAAATGTTCCCATAGCTGCTGGGTGAACTGATTCTGGACCGACACAACTTTGCCATTATGACAAAATACATCAGCAAACCAGAGAACCTGAAGCTAATGATGAACCTGCTGCGAGATAAAAGCCCAAACATTCAGTTTGAGGCATTCCATGTGTTCAAGGTAACTCAGCGTGGCCTTCCGAGAGGAAGGAACATCTCTTTCACTGTGGGAGGGAGGAGAAGCCAGAAAAATGTGGGGTTTTACAAACCATTTCAAACATTTGAAAATGTTTTAATAGGAAATTTCTCCCTGACAGGCAGTTCTCTCTCGCTTGCTTGCCCTCTCTAGGTGATGTCTAAGGCAGGGTCATTTGGATCTGGGCCTAGTGATCTGAGGGGTCCCTTGTTACAGCAATGCATTATTAGCAAGAGGTGACAAATTGCCTGGCTGATTGCTGCAAGCTAACCACTTGCTGGAGTCGATGGTGGTCTCCTCAACCTTCTTAGGTCATGTCACAGTGACTCTGGGTAAGAATTGGGGGAATCATGTGATTCCAAAATATTTGATATATTTGGCACCCAGCAATCAGATATTAAATGCTGGCTAAGAACCTAGACAGACAGTGTTGGCTCTCTGGGTGAGGCAGAAGCAAGTGGAAATTTTTTTAATATTTCAAGAGATTTGCCTTTGATAAGTTTGAGCCCAACATATGCTTAATCCTCCTCGTTCTCACTCTGTTTTGCACTGATCACCAATGCAGCCTTACAAAACTGCAATAAAAATATTATTAGCCCAGGCACATACACTACTTTCTTTTATCATCATAATTTGGTTAATTTTTTTAAATTTTATTTACCCATCAAAAAAGTTTTGTGCTGAGCAAGAAGATGAGTAGAATTATTATGATGCAGAGCTACTATAATGCAAAATTAACTCATAAATATGTCTGGATGTATTTTCATAGTTTGAACAGATTAATTTTCAGAGAAGAGGGATAAACCCATAGGAGTGGGGAGAATGTCCTTCTCTGGGAGATGTTTATAAAATAGACCACATTGCACCAAATGGCAAGTATTTTCAAAAATTGCATCACCCTCAGAATGTTCAGAAAGGCTTTTGGAGGTCTTTGATTTTGTCATTTCTGTTGTGCAAAAGATCTTTCAGAAGGCATTCACGTCTCCAGCATGTGGCTTGAAGGATGGTATGGCTGCTCCGTATAATCTTTCATCTATGTAAAGTAATCACAGGGATTCCCAACATATTTCAATATTTTGCTTCCTGCATAATAAGCCTCAGTGATGCACTTAATTACTTGTGTAAGCCTTTGACTTGTTCTTGACAACCAAACTACTGTGAGTAGCTTCTGCTCTTACCCCTTATCAGGATGTATGCAGCTCAAAGATAAGTTGGGGAGAGCAAATCCCAAATACTTGCAGTCTTTAAGAGCTCAAATGGCGGGGGGGGGAAGAGAGAGAGAGAACTGGTTTCTGTTAGCTACTTTTTCGTATTTACTAATGGTCACATTCTTATGCATGCAACTTCTATGCATGAAGTGCAGTCCCTGAATTAATCCATTAGGCCACTACCATCTATTGTTTCAGATTCCCCTTAAGCACCCAGTTCTGCTGAGCTGTTTCAAGAAATCAGACAGTGATGAATAGGGGCGTGGCAGTTGAGAATAGTTGATTTTATTTTGTTTAAAATAGAAATTTGAGGATTTGGAGTGATCTGTAATCATAGCTATCTATGTAATGGTATGATATCATTACTGTCACCCTCATCCTCCCTCCCAGTATCCACCGTCCTTTTGTTTCTCATGCTCAGAGCATCCAGTTTGTAGGCTCTTCAGTGTAGGGACTGTGCCTACCCATGTATTTTGTGCAGTGCCTAACACAATGAGGCCCTAATCCTGACTGGGCCTTTTGGCACTATGTGAAACAAATAGTAAATGATGATGCAACCCTCATTGATGTCAGTGGGTCAAAGTCTTCCCTCAGCTCCATGAATCCAACTTCCATGAGACTCTATTATTTTTACAATAATATCTGATGGCAGCAGTTAAAGATGAATGTAATACGCACAGTATTCATCTTACAGTTTTCTATGTAATTCAGAGCAGAATCTCATCCAGTGGAAGTTGCACATTTCTACCTGAATGTAACCCATTCAGCAAAATCCCCCTCTCCAGTCTGCAGCATAGCTCTCTTGTATATTCAACTCTTGTTCCACATGTGCAGAACAGGTATAGAATACACACGAGAGAAGGACACTGAGCGTTTTGTCCTTAGTTTTCCTTTATTAATAAATTCTATGCTGATGATGGGAACCAATCCAGGAAATCCTTAAATATGAAAGAGAACATACACTTCATGGAAAAACAACTACTGCCTTGTCCCGATGCCCTTTCTGGCAGGTGAAAGGCAGCGATGTTCCTTGTTGCTCTGGGGTGCAGAGTCCTTGGGCCTGATTCTCTCCCTGGTTACTCTAGCTGTATGCTGGTGTAACTGAGGGTGTGGGAGGAAGTCGGGCTCTGTGTCTTTATTTTCACATATTTCAGGCATAGTTTTAATTTATCTGGTTAGTCCTGTTTCAAATGACCACAGACTGCCAATACTGAGATGAAATCAAAGATTTGCCAAGCGGCTGATGCTTGCTACTTACTGCGAGGTGCCAAAAGATTTGGGTTTAAATTACCTGACTTGGATGTTTTTGCAGCTAGGCACATTTGAAATGAAAAAAGTGCTTGTTTTGTAAGTATCCGAATTCCAGCTCTCCCATGCCCCAGTTGACCCTGAAAAAGGCATATGACTCTCAGCTCCTTGAGGCAGTATCTGATTATTGAGGATTTGAAGCTGCAATATTTTAACTAGAGCTATGAGCATCTAGCATTCTAAATATTTTACCGTTAAGTTTGATGGCAATTAAAAATGCAATTAACTCTTCAAGCACTGAGGACAGTTGTATTCATCCAGGAGCGCTCTGCCCAGAGGTACAGAAGATAAGTAATGAGGTCTCATTTTCAGTACTTCCTCCCATCTAACTGTTCCTTCACCAGCAAGACCTCTACCTCCTTCATCATTCCTGCTCCCTCCCTTACCCTTGCTCAAACAAAATGAGACCTCTTCAACCCTTAGCCTCCACCCCACACAACCAGTCACCAACTCATGGCCACCTAATAATCCTTGGGAATATAGGTAGACCCCAAGTAACAAAACCAAGGGGATTAGTGAGTATCTTAAGTGTTAATAAAACCTTCCCCACGTACACACACCTTTTCTCCTTCTTTATTCCAGCAGGGGAATCAATATCTGGTTTGAAGGTTGAACAATAAAAGGGTCTTTCTGAATACTCATGTGTTTTCTTTTGACAAATGTATTTGTTACCATTATTGGTCAATCCGAGTATGTGATTTTTGCTTCTTTGTTCTCTTGCAGACAATCAAAAATAAAGCACACTGCAATATATTGCACACAATGCACATACAAATCTAGTATCAGCCTCTCTTGGCTGTCATGTTAAACAATTCGATTATTTTGTGAACTCACCCCACAGTGGTGGTTCAGGATAATATAACATTTTTCTTAAGCAGAGATGTAGCAAGAGAGGTTTTAGTGTTTAAATCTAAAAATAGATTGTTTGACCTTAGCTTCATTTTTCCATTCTCTTTCATGCACATCACAAAGCTACCTCCTGTTGCTCACTCTGCAAACGGTTCTGCATAACTTGACAATACTGACCATTTCCACTCAGCATGGGGCGGAAACTGAGTTTGTGTTGTTTCTGAGCTATAGACTAGATAATACTTTGGTCTGTGGGGGAAGTTGTCGGTTCAGCTACGTGAGCTTTCATGTACTTCCAGCAAGGTGGTAATCCCCCTGCGACGCATATGAGAAAATCATGGCACAGTTTCAGCCCTGGTGGGTCGATTGGCCTGTTGGTGTACAGAGTGATACATGCTGGTTTTGGACCATAATTGCTAACCATTTGAAAGTAGATCAGAGGTTGCAGTGAACTATTCTCATCAAGATCCTGTGACATTCAGTAGCCTTGGCCTCTGTGTTTAAAAAAACAAAGATTATCAGTGACCACACAGTGACTCATCGAGCATCAGACCATTTTAGTATCTTTATCCCTGTTTTGTTCCCTTGAAGAGATGATGATGACGACACATTGTCATTAATTGTGAGAACCAAGGTCAGACTCCAGAACTCTCTGATCAAATACTTTATGGAGTGGATGTGGAGTGTACAGTTTATCAATTTTGATGGACAATACTGATTTAAGGCCAGCTAGAGGACAACAGTTCTATTTCATGGCAACTTTTGAGTTTTGACATTTGTTTTCATTCCGTGTTAGAATGAAAAGAAAAACCTTTCAAACATTTTCACAAAGTGAAGTTGTGTCGAAACTCCTCTGAAGTGACCAGAGAACTCTCAATCACAAAACCCTTCCCGACAGATATGTTGTTGAAACCAATACATCCCCACAAAATTATTTTTTCAAAAATATTCCAACTAGCTGTAATCCTGATGTTGTTTCCAGGATATCTCTTATCTTTTTTTATTGTCTTCAAGTGAGGCATTAGCAGGAGACTTTAAAAAATAAAACCTCATACTGGATCTAGCCTCAAAGTATAAAGATTCTTTGTTGTAGATGTGTGTAAAATTTCTTTGTTTCAATACTGTGACATTGTGGTACTATAGTTGCTTGAGGGAGCCAGTCATTCAGTTTTATAATCCTTTTATGATCCCAGGGTTTGAAAACAGTATTTGAGAGTTGAAATTGAGTCCTGCAGTAGGTCTAGTAGTCAAAAGATGATTTACATTTGAGTTTTCTATCTTTTATGCCAGTTTTTCAGGGGGAGGATTATAACCTATAAGCAATCAGACAAGAAACTAAAGAATTCAGTCTAATAGGAGACATCAGCTCACGTTTAATCATTTGCCATGCTAATACATATTTTAGGCTAGAGCCAGTTTTAAAATTAAATCCTTTCAAGAATGTTTGCAGGCTGTTCCTTTCACACTGTGTAGATACAGTGTGCTCTAAATGTTCAAATTGACTAATCATTTTCTGTGCTTTAATTTTTGGGTGGCCTACTTGAGACCTCTTAAAGGGGCCTGATTTTCTGTGGCTGGGTGCTCAGCACTTTTTGCATGTCAGGCATCCGATGAAGTGAGCCGTAGCTCACGAAAGCTTATGCTCAAATAAATTTGTTAGTCTCGAAGGTGCCACAAGTACTCCTTTTCTTTTAGGCTCCTTTAAGGTGTCTCAGATTGGGCACCCAAATCACTAGATATTTCTGAAAATGCAAGGCATTGCAAATATATTTGCATTGTGCTCTCACAAACAATTCTTTTATTTATCTGAACTGAGGGAAACAACATGCAATTTGTATAATAGGGTAATTTGTAATGGAAGGAATGTTCTTAAATGGCCAAAGCAGAGGCTGAACAAACCGCTATCTGTACCTCTCAGTACACCCAAGGGGGCCATGAGCTGGCTACCTTGAGATCAAGGAACATGCCTCTAATAACAGACAATACTTTTTGAGAACTTGAAGCATCTGGCAGGGAGGTTGCTCTAAAGGGGTCGTGGTGAAGTCTTGCACTGTTGAGTCAGTTGTCATTGCTTGTGAGCATCTAGAGGTCACCAGGAATTTAAAAAAAGTCCATGACTTTAAAAGTTCAGAACAAAGGGTTGGATTGTTGAAAAGAGGCCTCTTCTGGGTGCGGATTTGCACTTTGTGGTATGGTGGGGGAGCTGCTTCAGTGGCCTTGTCCTTCCTGGGATGTGGGAATCTGCACAGGGGCTGGGATCTAGGCTGGGGAGACATATGCTCAGGCATCAGTACAGGCTACAGCTTCTTGCTGTGGAACCTCCCTTTGAAGGAGGCTGCAGATGTAAGCAGGAGAAGCCCTCGGAGCCAGTCTAACAAGGAGCCAGAAGAGAGTTACAAAGCGGACAAGAGGCAAGTGCCTCTGAAGTGAGGGATTGCTACAAAAGGGAAGATCCCAGCCTCTCATCTGAGTGACCCACAAATAGCAATTCCAAGACACTGGGCTGCCAGTGAGCTGCGTATGGAAGCGTGTTACATTGTCCTTCTGCACTGCCTCACTGCTGTGTCCTTGTGAGCTTAGCAAACAGATTGAAATGTACGTGGATCCTGCTCTTGTAAATTTCCATTCACAGACTGCTGGCTAGAATGGACTAGGGAGGGCGAAGTGAAGGATGTGACCTAAGTTCACAAACCAAAACAAAGCTGCTTGGTCTAATTTTAGGCCATTTCAATTGAATATGGAAATTCTATCACCAACACAAGACTCGCCTGTTCTCCCAGTAATTATGGTTCTAAGACATTTCATGTTGGAGGGCCGTAAATGTGGAAGTGATCAGGGATTTATAGCCAACTTTCAACAGCTGGCTTTACAATCAAACCATTTGTCAATAAAGGGAACAGAATAAGGGAGAGTGATAGCAAGGTCAGGTGTAACTTCACTTCCAGCTGCTAATGAGCAAGATCATGGGAAACTTTAACGTGTGTTTAAGATACAAGGATAGATTTTCTTTCCTATTTTGGCTGATTTGGGGTCAAGAAATCTGTTGGATCTCCCCAGCTAATATGTGGCTAGCACAGTCTGTTCCTGTGCCCTCCCTGCAGCTCCAGAGGCATAGGTGCTTGTTAGAAATGGAAGGGTCATGGTCAGAGTGCAACTGCATTAATCCCCAGCTGGCAAACAACCTCTTGAGAGCCATAGCCAGCTGTCATACTTTAGACTAAAAGATCTTAGGGGCTACTATAAAGTATGCTGGGCCTGAGGTCAGTGTAGAACTGGTCACAGGGACAGGTAGCTGCAACCAACAAATATGCAGTCCCTTCCCTCTCCCCTCTCACTGGGTACTGCACTCAGTGGATACAGGGTAGGCACCAGAGAATCTGGCCTCCAGCATTCAGTTGACTCAACAGAGAATGATGTAGGGCAGTGTCATGATTCTGATTGTTCATCCCTCTCTTTCTGTCTCTGTCTGTGTGTGTGTGTGTGGTTTTGTTTGCATGTTAGGTATTTGTGGCCAGTCCAAACAAAACGCAGCCTATCGTGGAGATTCTATTGAAAAACCAACCCAAGCTAATTGAGTTTCTGAGCAATTTCCAGAAAGAGAGGACGGATGATGAACAGTTCACCGATGAGAAGAACTACTTGATTAAACAGATCCGAGACTTGAAAAAGCCAACGCCATGAAGAGCTCCCCTAATTTCCCATCGTAGGCATTAAATCATATTTGTTCAGTTCCTCCCATGTGTCATTTAACAACACAATAGCGCTTGAGAAGTGCCTGTTTTAGTTTGATTCTTTGTTCACATAGATGTCAAGAGTATAAAGGTCTTACATGAAAACTAAAAAAAAAAAAAAAGTCTGGAATAATATATTCTAATCAAGTCTGTGATTATTTATGTCAGTTTAGACACCCTCTGTATTAGAAGCTGGTAAGGCAGATTTTCATCTGTGCGCTCCAGAAGAATGAACCTCTTTGCTCTTGCTTTTATCAGAAAACTTGAGCTCTCCGTAAATGCACAAGGTAGGAGGTCTGAAGATTGTAACTATATCTTTTTCTTTGCACTTGTAGTTGTGAATTTATTTTAGTTCTGCATGCACATGAGGACTGTGAAAGAGGGTGTTGGGCGATTGACTTATCTGCACTGATGTAGTGGATTTGTTAGCTAAAGCAGTGGGAGATAGATTTGAAAAAGTAAGGTTCACATTTTCACTTTATTTTTATGTTCACTCATTCCTTCAGTCTTTTTGATTTCACTCAAGCTCAGAGCTTTCCCACCAGTTTGGCCAACTGAACCTAGGAACTAGGCTAATACTTCGGGTGGGGCAGCCAGTGCCCACTGCCTCCCATCCCTCCGTATCTGATCTAACCCTACAATGCAGTCTAGGCTGCCCCCAAACCCCAGTCTTGTAATAAGACTGATCAGGAGAAGTCCTAGCTCCACTGGGAATTAGAACATGCACTTTAAATGGGAGCCAGGTAATACATCAGGGCTAAGGGCAGAGGTGCATCACTAAGGACCTGCTCCTGCTCCCATTGAAATAAGTGAAAATTTGATCATTGACTTAACGGAAACAGAATTGGGCTGTATTCAGCACTTCCTATTCTGGGCACAGTCCTGAAGCATGCATCTCCCATTGGCTTCAGCGTCAGTGGGGCACTCAGCACTTCGCAGGAGTGAACCCTAAGCTGAGACCTAAGGGAAGCCCAGGCAGAGTATCAGTGATACAAGCCTGAAGTACTAATACCTGTGCCATGGTTGGGAACCCTCCGATGTGGACTCTGTAGTGGTTCAGGTTCTGCTCCTTCATACGTGCCTGTGCTGGGAACATCATGCCCAAAACATTCAAACCTGGGGACCTAAATCAGACTCTGAATTTCTTATTTAGGCATCTAAATAAAAACGGGCTAACTCTGAGCAGCCGAGCAACCCCGGTTCCCATGGAGTCAATGGAAGCTGCAGAGGCTCAGCCCCTCTGAAAATCAAGCCACTTCTTTAGAAGCTTGAACATGGTTCTAGGAGTGTCACTTTGGGCTCACAGGGTTGCCCTATGTGGTTAGCATGTTCCCTTTGATTTGTTCAGACGTGAATTCAGTTTCTTTGCTAGAGGCTGAACATTGTGGAAGGGGAAATCATTGCACTGTGATGTTTAAGATAAATAAAGCCTTGGGTCCAAAAAGAGTTGCCTAGATATTCTTGCCATTTTTTCTTCTTCTTCTTCAAGGAAATAAGCACTGTGATCCTGGGTATTTTGTTTGGTGGAGGAGTTTGAGAGTGGGGAGGGAATATCTTGAAGTATTTCTTCTATTAGCTTAAATCTGGGTTTTTCTGTTTGTTGAATGAAACATTACGTTCTCCAGCTATAATTGCATAGCAAACACTTCAGTGAAAGGATAGAAATCAGGTGAGATTTTTGTCCATAAAACTGTTGTATATTAAGGTGATTGATAATTTAATTTGTATGCTTTAGAAAAGGGGGGAAACCAAACAAATAGGTCATCAACACATGGTTTACTTTTAAGATGTCAGGCATAAACAAAAATGTATATCTTAGTTGCTTGAAATTTTAAAATTATATTTACAAGTTATTAAAGGCATGGTTACTAATCTACGCTTTTTAATCACTGTTTATTTCCTTCCCTCACTTCTCCGCCCCCGCCACCTTCTCAAAAAATGCTTTCACTTAGAATCTTTTCATTGCTAAATTCTCTCTCTCTCCTCCACCAGCCACAACTTCCATTGATGGAGGAGGACAGATGATCACTTTCTTCAGAGCCAATGTGCTTTGCAGAAATCACATTTGCAGCCTTCACTGTCATGGGGCCTGACAGTCTCAGGCTGCAAAATCCAGTTTGGCCTTCCTGCAACCTTCAGTGCCATGCCACATGGCACTGACACACTCTGTGCTGCACACACTGCATCTCTAGAGTAGGGAGGGGGCTTTTGGTGTGGAAAAGCTGCAGAGCTATTCGCTAAATGGTCTGATCCTCTGAGATGTGGAGAGTCTCCTGTAAGGTGCTGAAACCAATGGGAGTTGGGGCATTCAGTGTCTCAGGACCTCCTAGGAGGGGCCCATTTCAGGGACTGCATGAACACATTGGACCTCAGCCCCTAGAGTTACGTGATAACATCAGAATCTCAGCTTTCATCTACAAAAAATGTTCTAGCTTTCATGTTTGTGAAGCGAGCCAGGTGTAACCGATTCAGTGATGCCTGCCTCAGGCTGCAGGCAGCCTGAATCAGTAGCTCTGAAATGTGTGAACAGCCTCATCCATATTAGTGGGTTGTTAACTCTGAAACCCACTGCTTTGAGAGGCCCCAGCAGAGGACTCTATGTGGGCAGATGGTCTAGCTCTTCTCCCCCATTGTGGCTCCATTAGGGGAAGAGGAGCCCCTACAGAGAGTCCCATGCCTACAGCGGGGTAAGTGGAGCTGAGTCATCAGTCCTCCTGAACAAACCCCAGCCTGCCCACAGTGATCCAAAGAGTGGAGAGGCCCCAGTCTGCCCCAGAAAGTGATGTTGGGCACTCCAGAAGCCAGCGCTGGGCCACTACCACCACAAGTAGAAGTGGGACCACAGCGTCCCATGGGATAGGGGCTGAGGGGGCCCATGAACTGGTGTGCCAAGAATTCCAGATTCTTTACGTGGCCCTGTACAGAGCCATACCTATCCACTTCCTTCCAGTTTATTGCACATAGGGCTGGCTCAGTGTTTTCAGTCTAGTATGAAGTTATTTCCAGCATACTGAGGGCAATTCAAAATCATTCCCAAACTCAACTTGTTTAACATTTGTAAAAGGGGAAAGCACTAGAAATGATGGTGATTACATTAAGCTTGAGGAGCCCATTAGGCTCCATAATAATATTTCACAGCAGGCTGGGACACACATTTCTAATTAGTTGAAAGATGAGGTCTTCTCTGATTCATCTTGGAGTAAAGATAGACTTTTCAATTTCCTTTTGTGTTTCAATCAGGGCTCCTGTTTTGTCTCAGAACCAGCTCCTGACAGGAATATCACAGTTTCTCCCAGGGATTAAAATTAATATGAGTGGGAACTGTGTGATTCCAAGACCATGATTTATCAATGAGAAAGGTGAAAAAGAACACTTGTAGGCAGGAGGAAAAAATAAACCAGAGAGAGGCTTGAGCTGCAGAATCCAGATTCCAAACCCCACCCAAGGGATGTTTGGATCTGCAGATTTGGTTTGTGGCAACTTGCAGAATTCTGTTAGATCTGTACATAGAAACCTACTCTGATACAGAAGAGTGTCCAGAATATACAAACTAACCCATTTAACTGAGTTTTTAGACAGTTAATTAAAATAGGAGGAATTTGACTAAAACAGTCATCACAGTCCTTCCTCTGTAATGAAAAATGATAAGTTATCCATCCTCAATCCATTTCAACAGATGAGGAAAGAGTTGTCTGATGGGGAACTTGGGCCTTCACTCATTATGGAATTTGCACTCTGTTTCCATCTGAGTGTTACAGTAAATAGTTCATTTTAGTTGTTTTTGCCCTACACCCATGTAGTATATTTGGAAAGCACTCATCTCTATAGCATCTAGATGCCTCATACAGTAATTAAAACTAACTATATGAGAGAGAGACTGGCACCATGATTCCACATGCTTTAAGTAATTTCAACAGTAAGCCACAAGTCTTCACTACCCCTCAGAATAACATTCGTCTAGGGTGACATCCTGGCTCCATTGAAGTAAATGGCAAAACTCACATAGAATTAGTGGGGCCAGGATTTCACCTCTAATCTATTGTTGATGGCACTTACATGATAGATGAATATTTATTACTGAACATTTATATTACAGTAGCACCTACTGACACCAGTTGAGCTCCAGGCCACATACTCTGTACAAACACATGATGACAGCCCTTCCCCCATAGGCTCACAAGATGGACAAAGCAGGAGAGGACACTGGTAGAGAAAGGTGAAGTGACTTGTTCACAGTCACACAGCAGACCAGTAGAACCTAGGATCTAGAACCCAGAGCCCCTGATTTGCAGTCAAGGGCCCTGTCTGTACTGCCTCCAAAATATTCAGGCTGGCAATTGAACGCAAGCCAAACTGTTTGGAAGGCTGCTGTGTGCACCACTGACTTAGCCACTCTGCCTTGGAGTCAGTGATGAGTAGCTAGTAGGGGTGTATTTTCAAAGAGCTGATGACTTAGCCCTGGTCTACACTGGGGGGGAGAGGGATCGATCTAAGTTACGCAACTTCAGCTACGTGAATAACGTAGCTGAAGTCGACATAGTTAGATCAACTTACCGTGGTGTCTTCACCCCGGTGAGTCGACTGCTGCCGCTCCCCCGTCGACTCCGCCTGCGCTTCTCGCGGCGCTGGAGTACAAGAGTCGACAGGAGAGCGCTTGGGAGTCTATTTATCGCATCTAGACTAGACACAATAAATTGATCCCCATTGGATCGATCACTGCCCGCCGATCCGGCGAGTAGTGAAGACAGACAAGCTTGTGTATCTGTTTTTTATATACAAGGGAATGTTACTGGCCCATTACTTGTCATACACATCTGAATACGCTTCAGTGAGTCAGGATTTCAAATCTCTGCCTTCCTTTTGGAGTTGAAAGGGGGTGTGGGTGAGTCACCCCAGACTAACCCTTCCCACTTCTCAGATCATGTAGGGAGGAATGGTTCAGCATGGACTTAAAGGATAGCGTGCTGGTTCCTGAATCTCCGGTATCCTGAACTCTGCTTTGTCAAGAACAAGGCAGTCTCCATCAGCACAGCGGCTCTGAAGCTGTTTCTATTAGAGTCAGTGAGGGGTTTGCAACTGAGGTCACTGGGAGCGTGACCAGACCTCTAGTGCCCAGATGTGGTTATAGTAGACCCTCAGATTCCAGACACCAGAGTTATGAACTGACCAGCCAACCATATGCCTCATTTGGAACCAGAAGTATATGAATAGGCAGCAGCAGAGACAAAATAAAGCAAATACAGCACAGTCCTGTGTTTAATGTAAACTACTAAAAAATAAAGGGAGAGCAGCATTTTTCTTCTGCACAGTGAAGTTTCAAAGCTGTATTAAGTCTATGTTCAGTTGTAAACTTTTGAAAGAACAACCATAGCGTTTCGTTACTATCATTTCAGAGTTACGAACAACCTGCGTTCCTGAGGTGTTCTTGACTCTCAGGTTCTACTGTAGTTCTGAAGCGCTGTCCCAGGGAAGGCATGCCTCTGTGATGCCATATATATAGGTAAGGGATGAAATTTTCTGAGTAGCAAATGTGAGATCAACTTAAGAAAGGGAGACACGTCAAATATTTTCATGTGAACAGGCTACAGTGCACAAAATGACAAGACACATCCTGCGTATTCTAAGGATTTCTCCTTTAGATTCATCCATGATCGGGAAAGCTGGGCACTTTCCTGTCTCCCTTTCTCACATTACCACAGCTCCCCTTGAAAGCAATGAATGGCATGTGCCCGCACCTTCAGGAAGAATGCGGTCTACATTTTCTCTGTGGAAATGTCTACAAAGCATCGGGGAATGAGTCTCTTAGCCCAGGTCCCCAGACTCACGCTAGCAGGGATCATAGTGCGCTCTAAACAGTTGTGTAGACAGTGCTTTTATGGTATGCCTTGGAGCTTGGGCTGTCAGTCCTAGGGAGCAGGGTTGGTGTGTGACCCTGTGGCCCCAGGCTGGGAGCCTTGCTCCCAGATGCTGTGTAGATATACACTATATTACCCAAAAGACAATGTATTACTAAACGTTCAAGAGTCATTGGCAGGAGTCTGTCATGCTCATCATTATGCTACACAGCTCCCAGGGAAATGACTTGCCCAAGATCACACAGATTTCCTGACCAGCAGTCCTGTGCCTTAACTGCCATCCCCCTCCTTCCTGCTGGGCTTCTTCCAGGGATGCGAATGGGAAGAATTTCCTGTGGTCATGAGTCAGGGTTGATTTAAACAAAGCAGAACCAAACAACCAAGAGTAGAACCGGAGCAGTCTCAGCAGCCAAGAGAGTAGAGAGCAAAGACGTACCAGCCCATCTCCTCCAGGGGACCATGCTGCCACTTATTTTAATCACACCGAGATGACACTTCAGTGGACACTTGCACATTTAATACATAAATAACTGGCCAGTGCCAAGCCCTTGAATCCTAAGGTGGTGGGCACTATAGAAACCCTTCAGCTAGATATTCTCCCATATGCATCATTGTCTGTTCAGTGCCACAGTCATGGACTTTATGCAATCTCTGCTTTGTGTAATTAAAAAAACTCATTCTGGTGAGGAAAGAGGCTAATCAATTAATGAATATGCTCTTCCTTCTAGGAAAGAAGACAGATCGGCACAGTTGCATGCTGGAGACTGTGACATTTACACGGAACTGACCTTTACACCATTTATGACGAAGGCCTGTTCTTTCTAAACTAGGCGGGACCTTATCTATGTTCATATAGTTCTGACAACTATAACAGTGTCCTTGAACTCACTTTGAGAACAGCTGCCTTGAGAAGGCTTTGAACTTGCATAAAAAAATACTTATCAGACCCTAGCACTTTGAAGTTGTTCAAAGCTTTGGGCAAACAGGAACTAATTGGTGCCAGTCTTTTACCATGAGACACGCTTCGCTGCATTGCTGCATGCACCTGGTTGCCATATGCAAATATCCAGTGGACCAACACACACCAGCCATTTGCTGGTGCACATGGCAGAAGGGCGAACTGGCCACATATACACATAAGCATATGCCAGCCAGCGTGCATGGCAAAGGCAAAATGCTGTGTGTATGTTCTCGCACTTCCTTCACAAAGATAGGTAAAGTCGTGGAATCAACTGTCTTCCCATTTTAAAGTTGAGCACAGGGAAACTTACAGAGAGAAGATGGGTGATTTGCCTAAGGCCCCTGGCAGAGCTAGAATTAGAATAGGACTGCGTGTAGCAGAGCCTTGGGGTGACCCCACTGATGCTCACTGAATGCATCTGATGAAGTGAGTTGTAGCTCACGAAAGCTTATGCTCAAATAAATTTGTTAGTCTCTAAGGTGCCACAAGTCCTCCTGTTCTTTTTGTCTCACACAGTTGAAATAATAAGAGGTTTGTGGGTCGAGCACAGTAATGCAACATTGCACAGGGAGAGCCAAGAACAAGAAAAATCCCTGCTGAGAAAGGGACCAGTACAAATCCTGGCACATTCATTAAAGGCAAAAATGAAAGCAACAGAGCTTTTTCTAGGCATAATGTAAATAATTAATCAGGTAAGCAGCCTAGGAGTAGCTCAGAGCTACTGGAGTGACCCGACCAGCCTGTCTGAGACTCAGGACTCCACATTATAATGCCCCTTCTCTCTTGTCCTGCTGTACGTTCCCATGGGCTCACACATTGCCAGAAGGATCTACGTTGCCCATTTGGGTATGGGCTGTGGTGCCAAGTACAGGCTCCACAAACACGCATGGGCAAGGGTGTCTGCCTATCGCTCTTGACAGCATGTTGAAAATCAATGCAGCATTGAAGCTGGCGACTTAGCCGTGGTGCCTGATGAGCTTCTTTAAAGCCTCAGGCCTGGCCTACAGTTCAGCTCAGTTCAGGGAGGAGGAGGTGGCTGAGTCCTGAGTCACCAACTGGGGGATTTTTTCTCTGAGACTTTGCTGGGGTTGTGCTGGCTGGAAAAGGAACTGCTGCAGCACTGTGATTACACTCATCAGTGAGCCAAAGGGAGGGTTTGTCTAGCCCCCGGCAGCTGCGCTCCAACCACTCGGGCCCAGAGCAGGGTCACTAGGTCTGGCCAAACGCCACACACAGAGCCACAGCGATGCCAAGTTTTAACTCCAAGCCCTTAGTGTCTCCCCTTCTTTTTCAGTGCCTCTCCCTCCCCCACCCGAGGAACTGGCTGCTTCTCTGACAAGATCCAGCACCACATCTGTCTACTCTGCCAAAGCTATAGGCAGTGCTCCCTTCTGTAGGCCAGCCTGCCCCATCCCAAAGCACCTAGTGACCCAACTGGCCATGCCCTGTCCCAAGAGGCAGGAACGAGCTAAGCCACTGAGGTAGAAGGAGGTGTAGTCAGCCAGCATAAAGTTTTCGTTTGTTACAAGCTGTTTAACGTCGATGCCTGACAGTCTGCAGCCAGCCTGGCTTCACCAGCCCCTGCCCCTTCAGTGACGATGGAAGAGTTTTCAATACTCAGCCCAAAGTAGCGGGCCACACCCTGCCAGCAAAACTAGACGTTAGGCTCCTGACTGAGCTGGCTGGAAAAAAGTGGCACATGGTTCAAAAACACACTGTAGACAAATGAGCCCCCGCCCCCCACTCTCCCCGCGCTTTTAAAATTAAAATGGCAAATGTACAGTCCTGCTATCTGAGGCCAAAAAGAAAGGCAGTGAGTCCTCTTTCTGTTGTTCTCATTAGGGAAGGTTTCGGGGGGGGGCTGTCACCTGTCTCAGGGCACCTTTAAACTTCAGCAAGAAAAGCGGGGCATAATTCCTTCCACCCTTTAAAAAAATTCCTTTCAAGTTAGTCACCCAACTCCGCTGACAATTCACCAAATTCAGTTCAGAAATTGTTAGTTAAGCATCATAATTAAGGCTACGGTTTAGTCATGGGTATTTTTAGTAAAAGTCATGGACAGGTCACAGGCAATAAACAAAAATTCACGGCCCTGTGACCTGTCCATGACTTGTACTATATACTCCTGACTAAATGATGGGGGTTCTGCTGGGTTCTGGGTGGCACAGCTGCTGCTCTTGCTGGGGGGGGGGGGGGCAGGGACTCCGGGGCACCTGCTGGTGGGTGGGGGAGGGCTCCTGGGTGCCCACTGGTGCTCAGGATGTGGAGGGGTGGCCCAGGGCTGCCGCTGCTGGAAAGGGGCAGCCTGGGCCCCCGCCCCCGCTGCTGGGACTGGGGTGGGACCACCGCTGCTGCTGCTGGGGGAGGAGGGGCCTGGGACTGCTGCTGGCGGGTGTGGGTCTGCTGCCTGCCACTGCTGCTGGGGGAGGGGGGGGGCGCGGGGGTGCAGCCCCAGGACCGCTGTTGTTGCTGCTGGAGGGGGAGGGAGGGCTGCCCAGGACTGCTGCTGCCGCTGCTGGGGGGCTGCAGGGGGTGACCCAGGACCACCACTCCTGCAGCTGGCAGATGGGGGTGGTACGGCTGGCCCCGGGCCACCCTAGCTGCTCCGGTGGCCCTGGAGTCTGTCACACCTGCTGGCTGCAGAAGTCATGGAGGCCCTGGAAAGTCATGACATCCGTGACCTCTGTGACAGCCTCACTGGGTTAATCATAATCCATGGTTTTTAGACGATTCTGCCGGCTTCAGGGGTAACTGCTGGAAAATGCGGCCTTTTCAGTAGCAAGGGCTTTGTAGTAGAACCAGACGCCAGCAAAGGTGAGCCCGCCAATGCATCAGCTGTAAAAGGGGCCAGGGCAGGAAGGCCAGGGTTTGCCCAAGTTAAATGGATTTTAAGAGGGGCAGAGTAAAGCAAACACAATTTTATACTAAAAAGTAACTCGCACTCAGAAGCCTGCCACTCAGCACCCAGACACAACGCTGGCTGTGCTTTGGGATTCAAGCAGTGCCTGGCCCCTACATTACATTCAGGCTGGGGTCATTCATTACCCTCCACGTTTATTAGGTTTGTGCTGGCTCAACTGTTCTGCCATTTATCAGCTAACGCCTCGGCCTTTGCAGTCTGCCGCAGGGGAATTGTCTGACTCGCTGCCATATTACGAGAGTCCTGCTGCTGCAACACAGACCTTGGCCGGGTGTGCACAGAAACCACACAGGGAACCCCACAGCCACAGGGGTTGGGGAAAATGCTTCACCAGACTGGCTTGCTGTGTGGCCATCGAGTGAGTGAAGTTTAGCAACCAGCAACTTCATGAGCTGGGAACACTGCCCTCTAGTGGCTTTGCGAAATATCAGCCTGCAGCTTTGCATTGCACCTTTTGGTAAGTCGGCTCAGTGCGTCCTTTTGTGCCTGCTATGACACGAAGGCGTCAGTTCACAGTAAAGATCCCTAAAGTTGATTAACCAGCCATGTAGCGAGTACAGCAATAAGCACCTCTCTCTCTGCCCCCTTGTACAGCATCAAATCTGTGCATTTACATACCTAATACTCCTGCGGCCCCCCCCCCCCCCCCCCCCCCCGGATGATACACTGACTGCCTGCAAGCTAAACCCAGCCACGACTGGGCAAGCTAGGGTCAGACTTTTGCACTTCAGTCACGTGGCTACTTGCTTGTGGGCCTCTCAGTCAGGCCTGACTCAGGCATAGCATTGCCTATGTTATTACTGCTGCCTACATCTGTATTAAAGCAGCAGGGATCTAGTTCCCCATCACATGGCAGCGAGCCAGACAAGATTACTGGAAGATTTTAGGCTTTTGCCAACTTGAGGCTAGTCCTGTACAAAAAAAAGAAAAAAAAAATCACACTTGCAACCCCGTTATCAAACTGCGGCATTTTACTTTTCAGGATTGTCTTCCTTAGTACACCTAGGTTTTGTGTTCCCAACTACTAACATCCCCCCCCCCCCACCCCCACCCCACCCCCGGTTAAACCAGAAGACAGTTAAACAATTTTCAGTGAACAGAATTTGTTGACACGCTGGCTGTTATGGCCACCATCTGGAATGCATGATACATGCACATCTGGAATTAAGCAGGTTTGGGGAAACAGAGGAATCCCAAGAAGCTCAGTTAAGTCTGTCAGCCAACAGAGCAAAGTATGTGCAGCCAAGTAAGTTCTACCCCAGCTATGTGGTTATGTGACTACACAGACATCACGAAAGGAGTATAGCAGTATTTTCAATAGGCCAAAAAACATCATCCAGGTTATTAACCTCTTATAATTTCAGGGAGTCGCTCTCTCTCTTTTTGGAACTCAACATCCATTCCAATGTTATAAGAACCAGCATCTCCCTTACATGGGTTAAAAACAATCTGTTTCGGGGACAAGATGGAGTGTCTTAAGGCAGTCTTCTGTTTATGTGTTCTGTCAGTGAGGTGTGTCCTCAGTCATATGCATCATAGGACTGGAAGGAACCGCAAAAGGTCTTCTAGGCCAATCCCCCTCACTCAAGGCAGGACTAAGCATTATCTAGACGATCCCTGACAGGTGTTTGATCTTAAAAATCCCCAGTGATGGAGATTCCACAACCTCCCTAGGCAATTTATTCTAGTGCGTAACCACCCTGACAGGAAGTTTTTTTCCAAATGTCCAACCTAAACAGCTCTTGCTGCAACTTAAGCCCATTGCTTCTTGTCCTATCATCAGAAGCTAAAGAGAACGCTTTTTTCCCTCCTCCTTGTAATAACCTGTTATGTACTTGAACACTATTGTCATGTGCCCTCTCAGTCTTCCCTTCTCCAGACTAAACAAACCTAATCTTTTCAATCTTCCCTCATAGGTCAGGTTTTCTAGACCGTTAATCATTTTTGTTGCTCTTCTCTGGACTTTCTCCAATTTGTCCACATCTTTCCTGAAACGTGGCACCTAGAACTGGATACAAAACTCCAGCTGAGGCCTAATCAGTGCGGAGTAGAGTGGAAAAATTACTTCATGCATCTTGCCTACAACACTCCTGCTAATACATCCCAGAATGTTTGCTTTTTTCGCAACAATGTTACATTCTTGACTCATATTTAGCTTGTGATCCACTATGACCCCCAGATCCCTTTTCACAGTACTCCTTCCTAGGCAGTCATTTCCCATTTTCTATGTGTGCAACTGATTGGGAAACCATTCCCAGAGAGTAGTTATCAGTGGTTCACAGTCAATCAGTTATGCACTCATCTTATCGTAGCTCCATCTAGGTTGCATTTCCCTACTTTGTTTATGAGAAGGTCATGCAACACAGTATCAAAAGCCTTACTCAAGTCAAGCTATACCACATCTACAGCTTCCCCCCCCATCCACAAAGCTTGTTACCTTGTCAAAGAAAGCTATCAAGTTGGTTTGACATAATTTGTTCTTGACAAATCCATGCTGATGGTTACTTATTTCCTTATTATCTTCTAAACGTTTGAAAATTGATTGCTTAATTATTTGCTAAATTTTCTTTGCAGGTACTGAAATTAAGCTGACTCATCTGTAATTCCCTGGGTTATCCTTATTTCCCTTTTTATAGATGGGCAATATATTTGCCCTTCTCCAGTCTTCTGGAAGCTCACTCATCATTCATGACTTTTCAAGGATAATCACTAAAGCCTCAGATATCTCCTCAGTCAGCTCCTTCAGTATTCTAGGATGTATTACATCAGGTCCTGGTCACTTGAAGACATCTAACTTGTCTAAGTACTTTTTAACTTGTTCTTTTCCCATTTTAGCCTCTGATCCTACCTCATTTTCACTGGCATTCATTAAGATAGCTGTTCAATTGCTACTAAACTTTTTGGTGAAAACTGAAACAAAAACGTCATTTAGCACTTCTGCCATTTCCACATTTTCGGTTATTGTACCCCCCTCCCCATTGAGTAACAGGTCTACCCTGTCCTTGATCTTCCTCTTGCTTCTAATATATTTGTAGAATGCTTTCTTGTTACCCTTTAATGTCGACAGCTGGTTTAATCCTGGCCTCGTGCCTTGGCCTTTCTACATACTCGTGTTATTTGTTTATATTCATCCTTAGTAATTGGACCAAGTTTCCACTTTTTGTAGAACTCTTTTTTGAGTTTCAGATCATTGAAGATCTCCTGGTTAAGCCCTAATGGTCTCTTGCCATAATTCCTATCTTTCCTACACAGGGGGATAGTTTGCTCGTGCCATTAATAGTGACTCTGAAAAACTGTCAACTCGCTTGAACTATTTTCCCCCTTAGACTTGCTTCCCAAGAGCTCTTACCTACCAACTCCCTGAGAGTTTGCTAAAGTCTGCCTTCTTAAAATCAATTTTCTTTGTTGTGCTGTTTTACCTCCTACCATTCCTTAGAATCATGAACTCTTCCATTTCATGATCACTTTCACCCAAGCTGCCTTCCACTTTCAAATCTCAACCAGTTTCCCCTAGTTGTCAAAATCAAATCTAGAACAACCTCTCCCCCGTGGCTTTTTCCACCTTCTGAAATAAAAAATTGTCTCCAATATATTCCCAGCATTTTTTGGACAATGTGTGCTGCTGTATTATTTTCCCAACAGATGTCTGGGTAGTTGCAGTGCCCCATCACCACTGAGTCTTGTGCTTCGGATGATTTTGTTAGTTGTTTATAAAAGCCTCATCCACTTCTTCATCTTCCTGGTTAGGTTCTTGCATAGAGAAGAGTTCATATCCCATAAGCCATTTCAATACCCACAGAAGCCAGTACTGCCAAGTCCCCACTGTTCTGAAAGAATCTAGACTGCCATTGGCTGCCTCCTGCGTGGTGCACAATTAGGGTTGCCAACTTTCTAATTGCACAAAATCAAACATCCGGCCCTGCTCCTGCCCACCAGTGACTCCATCACCCCTCCCTCCATCGCTCACACTCCCCCACCCTCATTCACTTTCACTGGGCTGGGGCTTGGGAGGGAATGAGGGCACTGGCTGAGGGAGAGAGCTCTGAGGTAGGGCAAGAAATGTGGCGTTTAGGCTGCAGGACGGGGATCTGGGCTGTGTGCAGGACGGGGTGCGGACTCTGCAAGGGAGTTAGGGTGTGGGAGGGGATTCCAACCTGGGGCAGGGGGTTCGGGCACATTAGGGGGTTTGGGCTCTGGGTGGCGCTTACATCATGCAGCTCCCAGAAGCGGCCAACATGGCTGGCTCCTAGCTCAGCACACTACCCTCCCTGGCAGGCACCCCCCCCCCACAGCTCCCACTGGCCACAGTTCCCAGCCAATGGGAGCTGCGGAGCCGGCACTTGGGCAGGGGCAGCATGAGGAGGCCCCTGGCCCCTATGCCTAGGAGCCAGAGAGGGGACATGCTACCACAGTTCCCAGCCAACGGGAGCCTGCCTTAGCCCTGCTGCACCCGACTGGACTTTTAGCAGCCCGGTCAGCGGTGCTGTCCGGAACCGCCAGGGTCCCTTTTTCAACCAGGCATTCTGGTAAAAAAAAATGGATGCCTGGCAACCCTATGCACAACAGCAGCTGAAGAGATGCAGCAGAACTCTTGCTTGAAGGAAAAGAGGGCAGCTGCTTCCTAGGTGCACCACCTTTACCCCTTCCTTCCAAACGACACGGAAGGGATTTCTGTGGAATTCTGAGGGACAGGGATGGAACAGATTGCAGAGCCTGTGCTCCCCCCACATTTGTATCCCCCTGTGAGATCTCACACATTTGGTTTTCCTCAGCTTATATGTGAAAAGGGCAGAATATAGACTTCCTCGGTGACCAAATTCTTTTTGCGCACCTGTGCGTCTCCACTGATTTCACTGCTTTTAGACTTTTGAGTTACACCCAGGTAAGTAAGAGCAGCATCAGAACCTGTATTTTAAAAAAAGTTAGTGTAAACGAGACTCTGACTCTAAGTCCCCTTCACACCACTCTGGTATTTACATGGACCTCGAGGCCTCTTTATGTTGCCAAAATGGTGCAAATGAACCTTAGTGTGAGAATCAATCAAGTGAGCTGTAGCTCACGAAAGCTTATGCTCAAATAAATTTGTTAGTGTCTAAGGTACCACAAGTCCTCCTTTTCTTTTTGCGAATACAGACTAACACGGCTGCTACTCTGAAACCTTTTACTAACAGTCTCCCTGACTATATCAATATGTTCATTTAAAAATAAAATTCTCAAACTCTGAAAGAAGATTTAACTTTGAAAGATATAAGTCTAGGGTATTTGTCTCTTGGTTTGTTCTTTCTGGCTTTTGTTATACAAGTGTATTTTTTAAAATTAAAATTTCATTAGACTGGGATTAAATCACACTTTTGCAATCAAGCCAGTGCTGCTTCTATTATTTTACTCTTCCTCATCACAGCTGTGGACTTCACATGCTGAACGAGGGAGGTCACCCAACTTGGTCAGGAAGGAGGGAACAGATGCAGAACAGAGGAAAGAATTTTGAGCTCTCTGGTGTGATGTCTAGAATGAAATGGAGAATTTTAACATCTCGGGAGGTGGAAGCACGCACACAGATACACGTGCGCAGAGCTGAACCACTAAGTTGTGCCAGCATCCGATGTCATTATGATGCGATAAATGCCTCACTCAAACCCAAAATGGCCATAGAACCAGGTTTTGTGGATGAATATTTCACCAAATGTAGCTTTATATTTAGCAAATAAAGAAGTGCATGTATTTCAAAGCATTAATACTGTTCTTAATAAGCCAAAGCCACCTGAAAACACTTCAATCCTTATCTTTAGAGTAATTTATTAGCAAAAAAAACATGTATTGCTATAAGACAGACACCAAGAATGATAATTTCTGTAATTCTCATCACATCGTAGAGACAAGTTACTGATATTTAACATTTTCAATATAGTTGTTCTCACATGAACTGAAAGGACCAAACAAACCCCACATATGTAGAAGTTTCACACTTTAATATAAAATGTAAAACAACACTTTTTAATTTAAAGAGCGGATGTGCTAAAGTTATATCTTTACATAGGACAACAGAGAAAATTCTTTGCATACATGCTCAAGTAAATGCTGTAGGAAACATCACAGTGTTCCTTGCATCTTTCAACAGATAAAGCACACAGTAGCATCTAAATGGGCCATGATTTGAGAGGCAAAGTGAGTTGGGGACACACTGTAGCTAAAAGCCAAGCTAAGGGTCCAGTCCTATGTGCAGAACTTTAATGGAGTTACATGTGCAAGACCAGACTCTTCAAAATATTGAGAGCTTCAGGTGAGTCTGGGCTGTAGCAATAATCGGATAGAACACTGTAGAAATTCAGGCCCCCCACACACTGTGTTGAAAGCAATTATAAAATGTCACCATCAACCTTTTCGCAACAAAATCTGTACAAATAATCCAGAATAATTCCCCTTTTTAAAAGCAATTTTTACAAAAATAAAGGTTTAAAATTTAAAAGAACTGATGAAGTATAAACCTCCACCATGATTCAGACAAGTCTTCGTTTGAAGTTTTATTTTAAAAGAACTGTCAAAGAATGCATCTTTTGATGCGTTTTCTCTTTGCCTATATTGTGATAACCATCAGACCCTTGTTCCTTACAGTTTATAACAGCCGCTTCAATGGTAGACACAAAATCTATTTACTTACAAAAATATATGAGTCATCCCATGAACATACTAGTTTATTATTGTAGGGTTACTAACAAATCCTCAGCTACTTGTGAAGTCTGTATAAAACCTGAAGGAACATCAGACCATTAGCTACAGAAAAAAATGCATGTAAAGAATTACAGGAAGTTTGCAAATAGATTAGGGAAAAGGGAAGTTCAAATTTCTTTGTTTACTGTACTAACCTGGAGAGTGTCCCTTTAATACAAAGGAATACTTCAGATTAATTTAAACATGTCAAAAGGGTAAAGAATGTCCCCAGACTAATTTAAAATGGACTACCCATGGTTTAAAAGAGAATCTGTTTTCATTGGAATACTGGCCTGCTACTGCTCTCAGAATATTTTAGTACAACATCGTATGCTGAAGAGATGGGTTAAGAGTTTGGGTCAAATTTTGCTCACCTAATTTAGCTCCAGTGCTGCAACTGGATCTGTGCAGGCCCCCTGAAGCCACAGGGGCTAGATGCAGGCACAGAGATCCATCTGTGCAGATCCAGGCACAAGAGCAAGGCCTCTGGTTTATCCTAGTGCATGGAAGTGCACACAGTGAGTGGCACAATGACAGGCAAGTTATTTCAGGTCATGGACTTCCTTCTGCGTAACTGTCGCACTCGCTCGTTAGCATGGTTTCAAAGTTCTCATTAAGACCTAGATTCTGCCACCATTATTTACAATGAAGTTGGCTTCAATGGGATCACTCGCCAAGAGTCTGGCAACGAAGCTGTAAACATCTTAAACCTGAAATGCACTAACGCTTGCAGCAGCACACGGACGTTACTCAACACACAGACGTTCGGGGCAGAATGTTCTCCACCCAAAACACACTGACGTCATCTGGGATCAGACAGCTTCCAGAGTATTTTTTTTAAAAGAAATTTAAACAGGCTGAAGGGAAACAGCAGCTCCTGCTATTCCACTGAGGGCTAGACTGTGACTCAAACTATATATCCATGTAAGGGAAGGAAAGCTCCCCTGAAGGCTCTGCACCAGCTCCCCAGACCATAGGTCCCAGGCATTTAGCAGTAAGCAGGCACCGCAAGCCCATAAGGAATCACAGCAACATGTTGCACCTCGGGATTCACAGGCAGCAACTCTGAGCATCTAGAATCAGATCCTAGAGACTTTAACCATCAGCCATGAAGATTAAGACTTGGGACCCTCTGCCAAACTGTGTAACAATGACACAAAAGCCTCTCAATAAAAGATGCGTTACATGACAGACGTCTGCTAAACCACCTACTGTCTGGTCAGCCCTGTCTACCAGCATGCTAACTTTTTAGAAAGACCAAGAATTTACGAGACTCTATATACGGCTGCCACTGTAGGCAAAATGATAGCTGAAGGGTCCTGGGTATTTTACACTTCACCAGGGAAGCTGGAAAGCAGTAACAGAGAAGAGCAGATGCAGACAGTATTGAAATCACTGGCGTGCATGGCTTTGCTTTGCCGTTTCACTGCTATTTGAGAGCATACCAAGGTTTTTATCCGGCGTCATGTGCGTAGTTATAGTGGAGATCATAGTGCTACTGCTGGACAAGAAAGTTGTCTCTGAACAAAGACATAGGTTTCCAGTACTGCACTTGTTCTAAAAGCCTTGGCTGCCCCCAGGGTCTAGTCACGATCAGCAGAGAGACACTTGAGTTTGCATTTCCAGCCTGGGAACCTGCCCTCCTGCTGGGTTTGCAGGGAAATGAGGAGCCACTACTTAGTGAACTGCGGTTACATTTTGGTGGAAGCCACTTGTGTACCCTGCTAGCAATAGGAGGGAGAGGTTTTAGGAGTTTACACTTGGGAGCCTGTCAGGAGGGAGTGAAGGGGGAGGGATTCCTGGACCAACTGTCAGTCAAGTCATGTTCAAAACCAGCAAATGTAGCTTGGAAGGGGTGTGGGGTTAACCTCTGACCAAAAAATTGAGGATGCCCTTGTATTCTGACAGAGTGCAAACACCTATCCCTTGGTAACTGTACACAGTGCCACCTCAGAGCCATTAGTGAGATGAGCTTGTAAGTTCAGTCTGGTTTCTAATACACTTTCCATTCTCCAGTTTTAATCATCAATATAGTATTGGTCTCTACAAGAAATCATTCCTGTCTAACAAGGGACAGAAGGAAACCTGGTAATTTAGCCAGTGAGTTTCCTATAGGACAATGACTGTTCTAAGATATTGTTAATGACATCTTAAAAAATTCTTCCTGTGTGGCCTAAGAGCCAAGCATCCCTATGTATTGTACACAAGGTACAGAGTGTCACATATGAGATCAACTAGCTCCAGTTTTTAAACGGTGACAAACTGATCTCCGTACAGGAGTATTCAACTGAAGTCCATTTTTAAAAGCATCCATAACAAAAAAAGTCAATGCAAGAGAATGCTGCCACAGAATAGCAACTCCTGCTGCTATTGTAGAGAGAAGTTTATCAAAAACACTTTAAGGTTTATCTGGGAGTCATTTATCTAATGAGGACATTCAATGACTTTATAGCCCTTATACCAGAGGATAGAAAATCAAAATGAAACCTACTTTAGTGCAACAGAATTACAGTTACTGTCTACAAATCCTGCTGTGGTATTTCCACAAGCAGAACATGTGGACAATCAGTTTCTGAAAAGCTGTGTTCCGATTGCCTGAAGAACGGCAATCCATTCCTGCAAGCCAAGTGGATGTCATTTTGGTATTTTTCCCCAAAATTCTTCTGTCCTATGAGCAATGAGCTAGTTTCCAGTCCACTGATCTGAATTTTTATTAACAATGATCAGCCAGCAAAGCAATCTTAGTGGTGGCCAACAAATTCGTTTGTATATGATAATAAGCAGCATTTTTCTAGGAATTCTTTTCATAAACATCTAAATTAAAACTTCTATAAAACATTTAAGACATCATAAATAAACTTATTCTAAAAATCTCTTTTTAAGCAATTAATAAATAAACCCCATCCTTATTTGTTAGTACAAACATAAAAGTGCTATGGAGAATCTGCAGAGATCTCGCTTGTTTTGTGCTTAGTTACTCAATGGTTTCCAAGGCAGAGCTTCTTGCTCTGGTGCTGCTGTTCATTTAGTGATTTTGTTTTCTGTACGCCATCTAAAACAAGATGTTATAAGAGAATGTTAAATATACATTAAACACTCAAATGTATCATGTGACCATATCAGTGCTGTTGTAGCCATGCTGGTCCCAGTATATCAGAGAGACAAGATGGTGAAGTGGGTCCAACAAGAGATATTAGTTCACCCCCTTGTCTCTGGGGATAGTTAAGCAGACTCAAACCCTAAGAGATACCTATATAAAGTATCAGGCAACTGAGAATTACACAGCTATTAGTCCACTGAAAGAATGCTGGTGACATGCCAGCACATGCTGTTTGTACAGTAACTCCTCACGTAAAGTCATCCCAGTTAACGTTGTTTCATTGTTACGTTGTGATCAATTAGGGAACATGCTCATTTAAAGTTGCGCAATGCTCCCTTTATAACGTCGTTTGGCAGCCGCCTGCTTTGTCCACTGCTTGCAGGAAGAGCAGCCCTGTGGAGCTAGCTAGTGGGGGCTTGGAACCGGGGTGGACCGGCAGTCCCCCCTATCAGCTCCCCACTCTCCTAAGTTCCCTGTGCAGCAGCCGCCCAGCAGGCTATTGACTGCCAGCAGTTCAGCTGTCCCTTCCCCCACTGCCATGTGTTGCTCCTACCCTCTGCCTTGGAGCTACTCCCCGAGCCTCCTGCTTGCTGTGGCGGAGGGGGAGGGGGAGAAGACAGGGGCTAATGTCAGGGTGTCCCTCTCTCCCCTGCTCCTGCATCCTGCTTACCCCATCTCCATAGAGCAGGGGAGACATACGACAGGGCTCAGAATGGAGGGAGCTTCCCGGCAGTAGCAGCGGTCTCAGCTTGCTGATTGACTTAACAAGGCAGTGTACTTAAGAATGGGGTCAGCGTACCTAAAGTGGAAACTCACACACACACGGTGTATGTCTCTGTCTGCCATAGTGTTTCCCGTCCCTCCATTCATGCTGCCTTATAGCGTGTGAGGCTACATTAACGAGTTAACCCTTGAGGGCTCAGCTAACTGCTAGTTCATCGTTTAGCAGTAAGGCATTCCCTGGGAAATATCCCACCCTCTGACTCCTCCACCTCAACCAAGCTTCACAATCATCATTGCTGTGTACAGTATTAAATTGTCTGTTTAAAACTTATAGTGTGTGTGGGGGGGTCGAGTCTTTTGTCTGGCCAAAAAAAAAAAAAATTTCCCTGGAACCTAACCCCTCCTATTTACATTAATTCTTATGGGGAAATTGGATTCACTTAACATTGTTTCGCTTAAAGTTGCATTTTTCAGGATAGGCATTAGCACCCAGTGATGGGAGTTGAGAGCTCTAAATCAAAGTCTATCCTTTTTTATTTGCTGTAACACATGGGTCTGAGTCTGGATCCAGGGCCTACCCAGGTCTTCCTCTTTTATATGTACTCCAACTTCCCAGGGAAGGCACAGGTCAATCCCCTTGCCACATTCCCAGCTGTGAATACTTGTTCGGAGATTACAGGGAGTTTAAAACTACAATCAATTAATTAAAATATTTATTCTACTTTAGGACAGACAGCGTTGTGTGTGCACACAGCAGGTTAGGATTCTCGTACCTTGGGCTGAAAACAGAGGCAGTGCATTCAGTTTCAGCAAGGATAAGGGAGCACCTTTCCCAGATGGAGGAGCATACTCCACTTAAGCACAGCCATTGTGAGGTAAGTATACTGAGTGGCCCAGAATGGAGACGGTTAAAAACTCAAGGGCACCACATTAAAGGAATAAACATTTGGAAAATGACCTGTTGACAACAGCGATCAAGCACTGGGACCTTATGCACCTCTCCTCAGCTAGGGTTGAAAATAGTTTAGTTATTAGTATTCTGCAGTGATTAGTGAACACCCATGTAATATCTGATGAAATACCCTCAGAATTCCTGACCAAACAACCAAAGGAGAGAGTGCCCTGACAATTGATCCCAAATTTCACACGGACCTCACTGCATGCTGAAGTTTAGCCAGTGCTCTGTGGCCTCTCACAGACCAGAAACAATCAGTGAAACTCCTTGCTGTGTATTTCGTATGCAGACTCAGTACTTTGAGTCAAGGTGTTCCCAGTTACCCACTGGAACAATTACTACAAATACAGCAGGCAAACTGACTGTTGGACTGATTGTTATAAAATATATAGTGTTGTACTGAATTCAGTCTCAAATTGTGCTAAATGCTCATCCTCAGTATGGCACATTTTGGTCCATGATGGGGGGTTTTAGGCCAAGACAGATCCCAGTTTGTTAGAGAAATGTGTAAATTATTGTTGCTTTTTTAAAATGCCAAGTGTACTTCCTCCTACAAAGGGCGGTGTGAGGAGATGTTTATAGAAAGTAGTCTGGAGTACGACGGGTAATGTGAGGCCCTCCACGACGAGGTGCAGGGTCAAATTGAAGGAAGGAATATTTTAAAGTGTCATCTAGTTCCATGATAGCAGCGTGGTTCCCACAATGATAACAGTAATTGGGTGGAATAAGGTATCTAGCATGCCTTCTGCATTGGGTGTTACAAATATTTTGGCTCTGTTTACACCATTTCCAAATCTGATTCAGAGGCATTCCAAGGCCTAACAGCTGATGCTAGTTTGTTGCAGCGGATCATTTCCCCTAGTGCAGAAAGGGCTTAGCATGACACTGACTTAATTCCTGTCTTCGGAAAGTGGCTGCTCGCTTGACAGATACACTTGCTTGGGGTTGAAGCAGTGGGAAACAGCTCATATTCAGTGATCTGGGGACCAAATGCCATTAAATGAAATGAAAATGAGAGGTTTCAGAGTTAACAGCCGTGTTAGTCTGTATTCGCAAAAAGAAAAGGAGTACTTGTGGCACCTTAGAAACTAACCAATTTATTTGAGCATAAGCTTTCGTGAGCTACAGCTCACTTCATCGGATGCGGCACCTTAGAGACTAACCAATTTATTTGAGCATAAGCTTTCGTGAGCTACAGCTCATTTCACCGGATGCGGCACCTTAGAGACTAACCAATTTATTTGAGCATAAGCTTTCGTGAGCTACAGCTCACTTCATCGGATGCATCCGGTGAAGTGAGCTGTAGCTCACGAAAGCTTATGCTCAAATAAATTGGTTAGTCTCTAAGGTGCCACAAGTACTCCTTTTCTTTCTATGAAAATGAGAGTTGCTGGAGAAAAAGTGATTAAAAGTATTGATGTATTTTTTTATTTATAAAACGTGGACAGTGGTTTGAATTTTTGAAAGCATTAAGTGACTTCAGAGCCCACACCTCATTGAAAGTCACTGGCACTTGTGCTCCAAGTCACTTGAAGGCTTTTCAAAAACCCTTCCAATAGGATGGATTCTTCAGTGCTACAACTAGGATACTATGGATAACTTACGTACCTGTATAAAGCACTACTGGATATTTATGTGGTGTGGAGGGTGCCAGGTTTGGTATTTTTTTTAATGAATACTGAAGTTTTATACTCACCACTAGTATCTAGTTGAAAGTTTAAATAAGCATGTTGTCTCTGTCAGAATTTGAAAAGTGAGCTATAACCTTGCAAGAATTCAGGGTTTGTTTTCGAAGTCTGTTGTATTTATTGCATGTAATTACCTACAACCTGTAACTGCAAATACTTACTTTCTCTGGCTGTGGGCTCATGAACACCAGTGTGGGATGGGCTTAATTGCCACTGTGAAAAAGAAAAAAAGTTTCATTTATTCTAGAGGACAAAAACAAACAATGGGGAGGAAGAGGACGTTTGGGACATCACTTCATTTTAAGGGTGTGAGCTCCTCTGACACTATAAAACTACTAACAAGGTTTGCTTTCTTTTCACACGTCACCTTTTGAAGGAAAAAACTATTGCTCTGTTAAAGCTGTGTGGCCACAACTTCCACTTGTGAGGCAGAATTGCCTGCATGGAAGAGTTGCACCAACATCCATGATCTTGAACACCTACAAGGCTCAGTGCCTCAGAACAGGCCCTTAGATCCATCTTCTACCCTATGCACAGTGACTTCTCCAAGAGCTATGTTCTTGAATGGGCCCTTCCAGTGCATACCTCCAACCCCACCCCAGTATATGAAGGGGAGGGTTTGGAGGAGATCACTTCATACAAAAATACCAACTGAGTTAGCAAATCTTATTTCAGGGAAAACTTTGTCGGGAGATACCCCCAGCTCTGTGTTTGGCCTGCCCCTTTTCACTTTGCAGAGTATATGCCATATATCGTCCCTTTAGACAGGCTTTCAAAGGATCATGGGAGCATGCCACAGAGCCCTTCTCTTTCTTCTGTACATCTACTCCATGTGCACATGCCCTGGCCTCCCCACATGGTAGCAGAGGGGACAACTGCACTCGTAACGAAATACTGAAGATTAGAATCTTGAGCAGAGTGTGTCATATAGGATATTTTCCTCAGCTCCCAGCCTGTTACAGAAAACCCAGATTTTGTGGGGAGGGTTGAAGAAGGGACCTTATATACTTAGGAATGTCCCATTTTAATCTCCCAGACACACCTAAAAGCATTTACATTGCAAACTGATCTTCCAAGCTACCGAAGGCAGGAGAGGATTCTGTCGGAGCTTGTGGAATCTGGTCAAGCGGCAAGAGGGTTTTTAAAAATGGGCTATTAACTGCAAAATGCTCCAATTGCAAAAACTGTAGCGGAAGCTTTGTCTACACTAGCACTTTTCCCATCATGGGTCTCACACTAGCACAGCAATGTAGACCAGTGTAGACAGAGTGCAGGAATTTTTCCTACCATCTCTTTGAACCTTGCTCCAAGCAGGATTAGGCAACATGATGGTAGAACTTCTACATCCCACCTCCACAACTCTCCTACCATTGCAGTACACTTAAACGATTTTTTTAAAAAATTCTGTAAGTTCTATCACTTACTGTAAATTTGCTTACGCCTTCAAGTTCACGAAACTTCATGTATGATATGTCTGCTTTCTTCTTTCCAACATCTCCATCTCCTGCATAGATTTGTTTGATGCCAGCACCTTTGATTAAAGGCACACATTCATCACAAGGACATTTTGTCACAAAAATCATGCTTCTTTCTTCTGGTTTTATTTCTTGACACCTACAAGTTGTCAGAAAAAGATTCTGAAATTAAAAACCTCGACAATTCTGAATGGTGGTAATTTAGGCTCATGTGAGTGAGCAAAGAAATTATGTTAATCATATTATAATCTGCTCTTTGGAGCAGGATTGTTATTCCTACTAAAGCACATGGGAACAAGAGGACACATTTGGTTAGGATTTGCTATCTGAATGACACACACCCCATTGTTAAAGACTCAGTATTTGCCATTCTGCAGTGTTTCATTTCAGGACAATAATGTGGTTATTACAGGTACCAGAGATGGCGACTGTTGAGTTTTATTGCTACCCATCACACACACAAGAATGAATAATGTAAGTCAAGTCATTCACAGTTTTCAAGAATTCGCAGTACCTACTTTACCTGTGAATGTTCAAATTTTACATCACGTTTAAATGAGTAGTTTGATTGTACATAGCACCTTTCATAATCATGTCATGCTCTGCATTTATCAGTTGTTCATTTCTGAACTGCCTTTTTCTTTTCTGATATTAAAATAATAGATTCATATACCTGAATGTCAAGGCGTTCTGCTCAGCATGTATGATGTATCTGAACTTTCTGATTTCTCTGTCTTTTTGTTTATCATCCATGTGTGGAAAATCAGCATATTCGGATCCAACAGGAAAGGCATTATAACCACAGCCTACAAAATACATGGCTCCTGTTCCATCACAGCTCTGCAAAAGTGAACCATCAAGTTTGATTTAATATTCAGTCTATTTAAACATCTGCAGGGCGCTGCCCAATATACCTATATTTAATTCAGTGTTCAAGTTCTGAATTGTAGAAACTATGAATTAAAGGTTTCAGAGTAACAGCCATGTTAGTCTGTATTCGCAAAAAGAAAAGGAGTACTTGTGGCACCTTAGAGACTAACCAATTTATTTGAGCATGAGCTTTCGTGAGCTACAGCTCACTTCGCTCACGAAAGCTCATGCTCAAATAAATTGGTTAGTCTCTAAGGTGCCACAAGTCCTCCTTTTCTTTTTAAGAATTAAAGCTGGGCTTTCACTAGCAGTATATTGTGTGTGTGTGACGGTGGGGGTTCTATATATATTTATTTTGTTCGTGTTATAATGTACCATCCAGTGCCATCTCTCTTCCTCCATCCATGGCACTGGACGGTCATATTATAACACGAACGAAATAAATAATGTAAGTTGTTCTCATTGGCTACTTCTCCTTGTAAGCAGTACTGATGGGGCAACAAAAAGTATGAATGACTAAGTCATTAAGCCACATTGCAATGTGTGAGAGCAGGAAAGAGCAGCTACAGGATGAGCTCGAGATGCAAAAGCCTGTATTTTGCCATTGCATGGAGATCTATCAGATGGCAGACATGCTGATATATTAAAGAAGTTAGTGGCTGAAGCTAGAAAAGTTTGTGGTACAACTGTAAGTATCTGATGACCAGAATGAAATAATCCAAACCAAGTGCTAGACAATACATCATAGAATAATCTTGTACTTGCAGGAGGACTCACTACCTCTCTTAATAGAGTAAGAATAATCAAAAATGGAAAAGACCTATGAAATGAACTCTAGCATAAAGAAGTTTATGCCTGGGCATGAAAAGAAAAGGAGAGTAATAACACTTTACATTTATCTTTCTAGTGCCATGTGAGGAACCAAGGCATAAAATCTGAGGCTAAAGTTCTGTGGCTCAAATTCAGGTTCCAGTCCTTATTTTGCTCAGCAGATTAATTAATTAATTAGTCACTAAAATAGATGTGGTTCTCAAAAAGTACTGCTCCCCTAAAGAGCAGCTAGAACCAAGAAAGCAAGTTGAAGCAGGAGAAATAGCGGAGAGACAGGTCTACAATTAGTTAAGATCCTTGTCCTTTTCCATAGAAGTAAAATAACCTGTCATTCTGCTACATCCAGCACTGCATCCAGTTGTTACATCACAACAGTATAGTTCAGTACATGAATGCATTTTGTTTAGGTTTACCATTTATAAGTCAATGCTGCACATTAGGATATGCCTTGTTTTAGCATTTTTCTATTCCCTCAAAGCCCACTCTGAGCCAAAGAAGGTATGGTCACCAAACATTTGCTGCAAAATGTTCAATCAACTACAGTTACATCAAACAAGGATTTGTCAGGTAAACTGTTGCCCTTTGACTTCTCTAGGGGCGAAGAACTGAATAGTGACACTGTTGAACAGCACATGTTGCTGGATTAGTAGTACTGGCAAAGTTTTGTAGCTAGGACACCTGGAATGACCGTAATTCTGTTACTATGGAGTCTAACAGATGAGAAGCTAGGCACAAACATTGTGGTATTTACCAACTCAATCATACTAATCCATCTTGACAGCCTAATTATCAACCAAAAGTTAATTTAGGGTTACCGAGAATAAAAAAATGCAATTTTTAATAACAAAATGCACAAACACCTTTCTTTTACAAAGTAATATAGCCAATGTTGAGCAAAATTAAAATGTACAAACTGCAGGGCGAGACAAAGTGACAATTTTTCCATACTCACAGATTTTCCTTCTGCCCAAATAACAGCTCCAACACCCGTTTTGTGATCCTCTAAAATATAGAATGTATAAGTAGTAATAAGTAATAGAAAACTTTGTAGAAAACTTCCATTTGGAAATCTGAAAGCATTACCTAACAATTAAGGAATGACACCTCATGGCACATGTGAGAGGTATTAGCTCCACTTTGCTGATAGGGAAAATGAGGCACAGAAAGATTAAGAAACTTACCAAAGGTTTGCAAGTCTATGACAAAGACTGGAACAGAATGCAGTCCTCCTGATTCAGGCCTGTGTCTTTTCCCCGACACCTTAGCTGACTAAATAATTTAATTACTTTACAATGTGGAGAAATATAAGCATTGGGTCTCTTTTGACAGCTATTAGATACTACTAAGGCAATGTGTTCTAAGAAGATAGCTACCTAGAAATACTAGTGGCTTTGTGATTGGCTTTGGCCACCCTACGCAAAGCAAAGGACTTTGTGTTGGGAATCTAGCCCATAGCACCAAGGAGTTTAATGGATGGCAGAAGATCACTTGGAAACTTAAAAAAGAAAAAAAACCTAAATAAATTAATCAAAAATTTATTTAAAGACAAACTTTTTAATAGCCACATACAGAATCAAGCTCTAGTACAATAGAATTTTGTGGGCTCTCTCTTGCACACTATGCAGGAGTATGAACAGAACATTCATTTAAGTTATTTTAACTGGTTAAAAATGGGGTGTTCTATGGTGGTAAAGAATATTATTGCTTTCAGTACAGAACACTTCAACCAGTGCTGTTCCAATTAACCATCTCCCAGTATTCTTTGTGCCATGCAGAATTCAGAAATCATTTACAGGGGGACTTTCCTGCCAAGGAAATGTTTTTACCAGGTCTTACAAATTATTTACATGTTTTTCTTAGTTATTTCTATATATTAGCCAGCATGAATTGTTCTCCTTCCTTGTATCCCTTCTTTACCACATGGTATAACTCATGCTTCAGCTTTATTTCAATATCAGTTAACATAGGATTAGGATGTCACTGCAGGCCTAAACAGGACAAGCTGGACTGGACATAATAAACACTTATCCAGACAAATATCTTCAGTTAATAAAGGTAAAACAGAAGAACAATTTGTGGCTGTAAACCTTCTTCCTCAAGTTTTATCCCCCCCTTACCTGAACCAATCAGTGCTCTTTGTTTAGACAACTTGGATGATTCTCTCTGTTTTAGAAGGTGGTCATCATACTGTGGTCTAAAACGGAGTCTAAAGGGTTAGGCAGCCCAGGCTTGAGTCATCACCAGGTTAACAGGGAGTTGCCTCAACTTATCCTGGCATGCGCTCTCTACTTTGATCCTTTTCTCTCTCTATTCTGTGCCAACCCTGCCTCCTAACTTTCCAAAATGAGCATTCCTTCAAAGGGCACGATAAGCAAAAAGCATAAAGCCAGACTTCAAAACCTTTGTTAAGACATCTAAAGAAATGGTCCGGTTTTCAAAGTGCTTAGCACCCAGCAAATCCCCTTGACTTAAAGTTGCAACTGTAACTGAGGGCAGAATTGGAACTTTAAGGAAATACAATTTTTCAGAGGGAGGCAAGAGAGCTAGAGTGGGAGCTTTAAAAATATGTAATTTAAAGAAAATTCTTCATTACGGCTCCAGAGCAGGTTGAAAGGATATAAGACGCATGGATGCCACGTTTGCTGTGGGTATAGGGATGAAGAGTTCCTGTTAGCTAGTTCCTATCATGCTCAGAGATTTCCCAATTTTATGGTTATTGAGGAACATGCAGACAGATGGCCAGACCCCGAACAGCATCCCAAGCCCACACCGCTATATGCACATCACTCATCAATTCAAAAATTGGTGCTGGAAGTGTAGGAAGAGTTGATCACCAGCTGACAATTTCTGTTTATCGATCTGAGTTGAATGAAATTCCTTTGCTTTTGCAGAAGTGCCACCAGTCACTTGTAAGAAAGGACAGATTTCTGGAAGGAATTCCTCCTGCTGTTCTGGAGGCACAAAAGCCTCTTTGAGGATAATCAGGAACTAGACAAAAGAGGAACTTTCTAAACCTTTCTGGGCCCAATTACATGCAAATACCAGAAATCTGCCTCAGATTCCCTAGAAGAAAGGCTGGAATAATTAACTAAATTTTGCCCAGCTGTACATGGTTGGAGTGCCCATTAACTTAGATGGAAGTTACACTTGCTTATGTCAGTGCTGCATTTGGTCTTGGGGAGCAGTGGTTTACCTGCAGAAGGAAGTATGGGAAATACCGTTCATATAAAAATTATATAGTGCCAGCCAGGGCATCTATGTCCTCCTCCACTGATCTTCCTGTGGTTTGCATGTCATTTAACATAACACTTTAATTATGACCACATTATCAAGACCTCTGACGGTTGCCCAATTTTCCAGGACTTTCACAAATACATTAATGCATACACTGTATATTTTGTGGCTCTCAACTGTGCAGGTGACAGACTGTAGAGGATTTAGGGGCTTATGGTGTATGATGCCAGGAAGAATGAATAGCTTGTGCTTCTTGAAGCCAATCCTATGTACAAAACCCAAGACTTATGCTGAGGTCTCTTGCATGCTAAGGAAACCTAGAAATAGCAAGGAACAGGAGGCTGGATGAAAGATCCACAGGTTAAAGGTGGTATGACTTAAGATTTCCTCCACCCTTTGTCCTCAGTCCTAGGAGACATTTAGGCTGTCTAGTACCAATGCATACACACTGTGAAATAACCCTAAAGTGTGCAGGTCTCTTGGTACTTGGCTCTCTCTATAAGCTACTGCCATCTGTTATTTTTTCCCCTTGTCCTATAGGACAAAAGCTGGAAAAACACAAAACAAAAAACATACTTTGCTCCAGAAAACCAAACATCTGAGTCAGTACCCATTTTCACCTTAATCACATCAGTGACTCATGGGGACTAATGATGTGATAGATGTCACAGGGGGGAAGAGAAAGGATTCTAAATGTGATGAGCTCTCTTAATAAAATACAGGATGTAAAAGTTTCTTATTGCTAGGTATGTCCTAGGGAATGTGATGCATACAATACTTCAAAACTTTAAATGTGCAGACCAAGGAAAAGGATATATTAATATAAGGGATATACTTACATCCCTTTTCAATAGAACAAGCAATCTGTTATATTTGACCTATTTTAAAGTATTTGAAAAAAAATCTAACCAATTTTGGATGGATTTTTCAAACAAATGCTTCACTATTTATTAATGGAAAAATAAAAACAACACTGGCAAACATAGTAACTAACCAACATGAAGGAAGCAAAAAAAATGAGTAAGGAAAGTATTGTCAATTTTAAGCTTCCTAAGGGGTATCATGTAGAGTATATATCTTTTCTCAGAGTCCTGCATAATAGTTCAAAGAATTTTAGTTTCTAATAGGGGAATTTGCACAAGTCTGCCATTATTTAATTAACTAGAGAATAAGTGGATTAGAAATCATTGGTATCAAAAGTAGGCCGAAGTCAATTCATAGCCTGTCCTCTACAAAAAAAAAAGTATTCTGTTCTTCAAAACACCAGAATCTTTGCAAGTAGGAAACAGTCAGGTGTCAAGCATGTAATGACTATCACTACTAAACAATGGGAACAGGAAAATGCTGTGACTAACTAGTATTCTGCTGGTGGGTAATGAACAGATATGGAAGAGCATCACTATTTCTGTTTACTATTATTTTCTATTTAAGTGTATATACCATGCTTACCAAAATGCCAACCGATCACCTTTTTGTCAACAGGTGACACCTAGTGTTTGTATATAAAAGATCTTGCAGGGGCTCCAATAAATTAAATAACGTCATAATCTTTGAGATAGGGGTGCACAAGCTGGCTGAGGCTTTGCCAGTGTTGGATAATAGTTGCACTGAGAGAGCTCCTTCCATCTGAAGAGCTCAAAGCCCCTTACAAACATTAATGAAGGCCCCTTGTGAGGCACTCTAAGTGGTATCTCCACTTTACAGATGTAGGAACTGAGGCACAGAGCAGGTAAGCACCTTGCCCAAGGTCAGATGGGAAGTGTTTGGCACAGCCAGGAATTTAACCAAGGATCCTGACTTCTAGTCCCATGATCACCACAACTGGTTTTTCTCCCATTCAAATAGAAACTCACCAGTTCGGTACGCCAGTAACCTGGCTTGTACCATACAGTGCCTTGCAATTTCTTGGGGAAAGCTTTGATGGTGCATTTCATTTGTCTGCTGTAATCCATTACAATAAAATCCAAAATGGCCAAAAGTAGGGACACTGGCAGCTACTGTGGCCAAAAGCAGGATAAGATCTTTCATATTTTGCCTAAGATTGCTAAAATACGGATTTTCACAGAGGTTCTCCAGACCCATAGTCATCAATATTTGCTTGTGCATTTCTTCATTTGAAATTAGGAATAAACTTTCATACTCCTTTATTCTTTCTTGTCTACACTCAGTATAAAAGTCAGTGTTACACCCAGAGAGAGTTTTTGCAATTTTTTGAATGAAATCACACTTGTAGGAGGTTTCCTCTACAAACTGCACCATATCACACACTAAAGGCTGAAGCAAGAGACACACACGAGCTCGACTATTTGACTTCAATCTTTCTACTGCTTTGGCATCTAGCTTTGCATCTTCAGTACTGGCAGGGTTGGAGGCTTCATTCTGCAAACTTATTTCAGGATCTGCAGGCCAATAAGAAATTCTGTTCACTCCAGCTGGAACAGAAGATACACATGGTTAACAGGAAGTGTGCAAACACTGGTGTTAAAAATATTTTTCATAACCTTAACTCTAAAATATTACCATAGAATGCTGCATTTTGACCCCTTTAACAACAAGGAGTGGGCATTCTTCAAACTGTATTTGAGCATCATATGTGCTGGCAAACATCAGCATCAAAGGGTTATTGTGTCTGAGATTAGCTAATTTTGCTTCTATTATGCTTTTACAGTTCTGGCAGCCAAAAGGCCAAGATGCACCATCTCCAATAGATTGAAGCTGATTGTTTTCTAGACTGTAAGCTCCTCAGGGCAGGGCAGGGCAGGGCAGCTCCTCAGGCAGCTCTCTACTTCTATGTCTTGTACCACCTGACGAAGTAATGAACACCACAGTGCCACTTAACAGTACCTGAGACACTGAGTGGCTACTGGCTCAGTGGAAAGAGTCCCACTTCCTGAATCACCAACTGCAGAATAGACACATTTAATACTGGTTTTCCCTAATGAAAATATCAAGGTTTACTATGCAAACCAATGAGGTAAACATTTACATACAGTGCTGGGGCAATCCCCAGGGAGTATGAGCTTTCTGTATACAATCAGTCTAAGTAGCAAAACATCTAAATTAACATGTTTACCTTTTCCATACTACAGTCTGTAACTTACCATTTACAATCATTTTTAAACAAGTTGAACATGGTTTTCTGGAAAAATAAAGATCACAGTTTTTAAGCCTTGATCCATGCTTAATCAGAGCAATTTGACCAGCATGTAAGTCTGCACTGGAGCAATGCAGACCAACCATTTTTATATTTTTCACTACGACCAGGCCAGTCTTCTTTACCTATGTAAAAAAGGTACATTATTAATTTTTGTTACAAATTAAAAATTCATAATGATGCCATAGCTCACTCTTTGTTCCACAAAGCAAGGACTTATCTACATGCAGCATTGGACTTCTTTGCATTTTGGGCTATGGTAATGCAGTGATGGTCATAACATGTTTCATGATCCCAGGATATTAGAGAGAGAAGGTGGATTTATCGGACCAAAATTCCACTGGTGAAAGAGACAAGCTTTCGAGCTGCACAGAGCTCTTCTTCAGGTCTAGGAAAGGTATGCAGAGTGTCACAGCTAAATACAAGGAGGATTACTTATGCTAAACAATCTGTTCCACCTTGTATTTAGCTGCGACGCTGTGTAGCTTGAAAGCTTGTCTCTTTCACCAACAGAAGTTGGTCCAATAAAAGGTATTACCTCACCCACCTTATCTCTCTGAGATTAATAGGCAGATACATCTCTTGGTTACATTTCCTTTAGGCAGTGCCATTCATGATAGGTCTTGGAAGTAAATGTTAATTCTTTTTTAGTCATTCTACTCATTTAACAGATCAAACTTCCAGTCAAAACATGTTGAATTTTACTGTCTTTTTTTCTGGGGCAGACTATCCCCTGAAAATCCACATGGAGGATGAGACATCCTACAAATTTCCAGCCAGTATCTTTTGAATGATTCCATCTGAGTGAGGGTCATCTCCCTCCCTTCTAGCCACAGAAGCTAAAACCACGGCTCAAGGGACCTGTGTGGAAAGGCCAGGGTACAGCCTCCAATCCTAGTCACTCCCTACATTCTTGAATCCTCTCTGTTGCACAGTGAACCCTCCATGTAAGAATGCTGATGAGTTCAGCACTCTTATCCATTCTCCCAGGACTGAGGATGAAGTTATGCTGGAGAACATCTGAGCTTCCAACACTAGTTCTGCCTCTCCTCATCTGCAGAGGCTAATCTCCATAGAGGTTGCATGGGGAATCAGGAAGACAAATCTGCCCTTTGTACATTGCAGGCAACATTTGCTACATCTGGATCATCTGTGTTTGTGGAAAAATAGGAGACAGCCTAGATTTTTCTAATAATGGCCATCATGGTGTTACAGCTACTAAGAGTGAGAACTGAAAGACTACATTTGCTTAAGATTTATGAAGAAATTCCATTGTTAGTGATAGTTATGTATCTGGGATTTTTGTACAGCCCCATGTAGCTGTCTACCACCTGCCCTCTTCTAGTAACTTTGTCTAAGTTTGAATTTGGGTTCAAACTTCATAAGAAGCCCATATCTCTATCAAAAGCAGAATCAGAGAGTAGGTTTGAATACCCTAGAACAGCAAGTTAGTTAAACTGGGAGGCTTGGGTCAGATTTCTAATTATTACCAATTTTTATTTTACCCTCCTTTTCCTGTTCTAGTTTATACATGAGCTGTATTTTACTGTATTCTTTTCTATTTTCAGATTGTGCAAAATGCCGTTTCCCCTTGAAGCAGTTTTACATAAGTGTAAATGTTGTTTCTTCATTTAAAGTATTGGCACTAGACTAGAGGAGTACATTAAGATTTATCTTAGACTCCATCAGTTGGCATATAGGTATGCATCGTATAAAAAGTTAATTATTTTTAAAGAAGAGCAACAAAATCCTTGATCCCAAAGGGATTGCTTAGAGAGAACCCTGTAACAAGGTGCTTACAAAAGACACCTCGAATTGAAGCATCACTGTCTTTTAGTTATCCAGGAGACCAGTTGACCCTTTTCACTAACACCCAGATATTCTAGCCTTAAAAACGGACATTTCAAATGGCTCCATTCAATCAAGAGTTTGGTTTTAAAATGAGTTTCCTATAACTATACAAGAAGGTATGTGTTTTAAAAAGAGAGTCTGCTCTGTCCATGGGATCCATGTTTTTAAGGCCAGCTTGGAGGACTACAGGAAAATCCATGGATGTAGACTCCAAACAACATCATAATGTTTTTCTAATGTTTGCCATAACACTACATCAGCATACACCCCATACCATCTTACCATCTGAGTAAGGTATAGACAGTTCAAGAAATCATCACATGGCAACACATCGTAACATTCGCTGAAAAATACAGGGGGCCACCAGTCTCAAGAGGTTCATTAGCGTTTCGGCCCCATTTTTTATTCTGGACATCATATGACCAAAGTTAATATTGCTGATTGGATTTACTTATCTATTGTAGAACATATGACATTTCAACTGTTTTCTGCTATAGCATCATTAGTACCTTAGACAGAAGAGCCTTTACAATAATCCTATTGTTTGAACAAAGTTCGGATAGAAACAAAACAAAAATATATAATTACATTTAAGTTTAGATGGTGAATAGATAGTTTTAAATTTTTGCTTTCAGGTTCTGCTTTTATTCCTCCTGCCATTTACTACAGAAGAAAAAATGGTCAGAAATATGATCAATGAAATTTTTGTACTTTTAAAAAGTACCTGGAAAGTATTTATTATATGTGTAAATGATAACACACAACAGTCTGGTTAAGTGTATTCACAGCCTAAATGTTAGCATCTGTTCAGGAAGAACAACAAAACTACAAGCAATATTTTTTACCTGTGATTTCTTTTGCTGCTCAATTGGGGGAAATAGTTCCATCCAGAGACTGAACAAAGTAAAAAGGTTGACTTTGGAAAGCCTTGGTGTTTGACCTGTCATCAGAAAAAAGATGAAAGATAAATATTAACGGATAAAAATCTTTTATTGTTTTAATGACTAAGACTCATAACTGGTGTTCTATAGCATAGGTAGAAAAGTTGGAATACTTTGCTTAATACACACCGGAGGGTAGTTTAGCTTGAATGTCATCTTCAACTTAAATTTGGCCCCCAAATTAAATTTTGTAAAAACAAGCATTTATAAAGCCAATGACTAATATTGATGTTTCCTCTATAGAAAATGTAGTAAGCTGTTTTACACTGGCATGTACTTAATATATGTTTCTAAATTTACACACGTGTAAATTGAAATACCATAGTGGGTATTTATATAAAGTGTAATAAATACTAAGAAATGGTTCCATTAATATACAAGCAAAAACAGTAAAATATGCAGAATTTAAAATTCAAACATTGCAACAGTATGATCTTGAAAGTGAAAAACAACAAAGTGAGCAATTTCACCTAATATTGCCAAAACTGAAAAGCAAAAAACAAGTAAAAACTGACTTTTTTTTTAAAAAAAAGAATTCCTTCAGACTTTTAATGACCTAAACATTACCATAAAAACTTTCCCTAGTCCTATAGACCAAGCAATGGGAGAGCTGGTGAGGCATTATAACCACACGGTAGCCAATAGCAATACTAGTGCCTAAATTCACCTCTCCCCAACACCAGCCCCACAGATCACCATGCTTTTCTGATATTTCCATCAAATGAAGCAAGAAGGAAATTAAACAAATTTTGGCAGAAAAGACGATTAGATGCAAATAAACTAAAAAGATTTCCTAGAAATTCTACACTAGCCAGTGTAGAGCCTAGTGGATCTTTTCCTTCTACTATTGCTGTGGCTAAATTCCACTACACAGAACTTTTCTGGAACATAAATTGCTTTGTCTACCCAGCTCTGTATAACATGAGGAACTGGTAACATACTTTTCACAGAAGTCATCCCACTTGTGGGTGGAGAGCAGCAACCATACACTGAGTCCCACTGAATTCGGCACATTCATGGAGAAAGGCACATTAAACACGCTGAAAGAAATAATTTCCTGAGAGTCGGACACATGCCTTTAACAAGTGGTGAAAGATCGCAGAGTTGCTAGGTGCTCCTGGGTAACAGACCGTTACCACCACTGAAACTAGTCAAATGTACCGCGCAGTTTGGTCAATTCTCAAGAAACCATTTTTGGATCCAGCAGATCTTACAAACTACAGCCTGGTGTGAAATATTCAATTTCTGATCAAGATAACCATGAAATTAGGAAAGAGCCACCTCCAAACACACCTATCCACCACCAATACCTGGGACTCCTTCTATTCAATATCCAGGCCTGGTCTTGGAACATACAGTATTGGTAGTGCTGATGGATGACCTCCCCCTATACGTAGATAGGAGGATGTCTTGGGACTGTCTGTAGCATTTACACAGTTGGCACAGCACACTACTATTTTGCCTCAGACAACAGCTCTGATATGCCTCCATTCCCGCCTTTAGGGATGCTTGGAGAGCTGTGATGAGTAAATGCTCCTCTACACTTCAGAGCAGTCACCTGTGACGTCCCACAAGGCTCAATCCTTTCCCCCATCGTTTTTAACACCTACAGGAAGGAAGGAAGGTGAAAAAAGTGAAAGCAAGAAGGGACAGAAGAGAGAATTTTTATTTATTTATTTTTAAAACGGCCCTAACTATCTCAGGGAAAGTAGGAAGAACAATTAGACCAGTGGCCTATTTTCATGTTATCTCCGGGGCGGGGGGGGGGAGGAGGAGGGAGGGAGGAGTTATTTGCATACTGTAGCAATAGGTGCTGTTATGTGAACCAAGATAGAGAGACAATTAGTAAATTAGGTAAAGAAATGCGTTTGCATACAACACAATAAAAATGACCTTTTAAAGCAACAGTTTGTTTTTAGAGTTCTCTCCACAGAAGAATCATAAATAGCATCAGAGCTAATTAGAGTCAATGCAAATACAAGTAATATGTGCACATTACAGCAACAATCATAGAATCATAGGACTGGAAGGGATCTCAAGAGGTCATCTAATCCAGTCCCCTGCACTCATGGCAGGACTAAGTATTATCTAGACCATCCCTGACAGGTGTTTGTCTAACAGCATCTTAAAAATCTCCTAATGATCGAGATTCCACAACCTCCCTAGGCAATTTATTCCAGTGCTTAACCACCCTGACAGTTAGGAAGTTTTTCCTAATGTCCAACCTAAACCTCCTGTGCTGCAATTTAAGCCCATTGCTTCTTGTTCTATCCTCAGAGGTTAAGAAGAACAATTTTTCCTCCTCCTTGTAATAACCTTTTATGTACTTGAAAACTGTTATGTCCCCTCTCAGTCTTCTCTTTTCCAGACTAAACAAACCCCATTTTTTCAATCTCATAAGTCATGTTTTGTAGACCTTTAACCATTTTTGTTGCTCTTCTCTGGACTCTCTCCAATTTGTCCACATCTTTCCTGAAATGTGGCACCCAGAGCTGGACACAATACTTCAGTTGAGGCCTAATCAGCACAGAGTAGAGCGGAAGAATTACTTCTCGCGTCTTGCTTACGACACTCCTGCTACTACATCCCAGAATGATGTTTGCTTTTTTTGCAACAGCGTTACACTATTGACTCATATTTAGCCTGTGCTCCACTATAAACCCCCGATCCCTTTCCACAGTACTCCATCCTAGGTAGTCATTTCCCATTTTGTATGTGTGCAACTGATTGTTCCTTCCTAAGTGGAGTACTTTGCATTTGTCCTTATTGAATTTTATCCTATGTACTTCAGACCATTTCTGCAGATCATTTTGAATTTTAATCCTATCTTCCAAAGTACTTGCAACCCCTCACAGCTTGGTATCGTCCGCAAACTTTATAAGTGTACTCTCTATACCATTATCTAAATCATGGATGAAGATACTGAACAGAATCCGACCTAGAACTGATCCCTGCGGGCCCCCACTAGTTATGCAATATATAACAAGTGTGAGGAAATTCCTGTTCTCACATTCTCTAAAGAAAAACAGTAAAATAGGTCTACTCTTCATGTAATTTTGGCTTGTACAGTTTATCCCATTAATCTATATTTCTATTGAATTTATGAATTTCAGAGCCCTCCTGTAGCCAGTACATATTCCTTATAGATGGTAAACAAAAACATGTATCACAATGGATAGCTTGTATTATATGTTTGAAAGGCAACCCCAAATATCTGTTAAGGTGGACCTTAAACAAACATATTGTGACCTGATTTTCAGAGGTGCTGAACACATGCAACCCACTGAAGTTAATGTCAGTTGCAAGAGTTCAGAACCTTTGAAAAATCAAGCCACTTTTCTTTTTTAACTGCTGCCAGTGTATATTTATTGAAAGAACTTTGCAGGTGTATCAAAGCACCATCGTCCTCCCAAATAATCCTGGGGATGTTGATCTCATCCCCACTACAAGACTCGGCAAAAGCAGTGTCAAAGGGCAGTTCTTGGCTAGAGTATTAGTCTTGGGAATAGATAGGAGCCAAGCTTTGAGTCATCATAAAATGTCATCCAGGAAGTAACACTATCCTCCATTTCAGTATTACTCAACAGCAAGGAAAACAGAACCTTGTTATTAAACTCCCAGAGTTTACACCAGCAGAAAGAACCAAGGCTGGATAGAGGGTTTTCTTCCCATCTGTACCCACCATAAGGACTGGGTTTCTGGGAGGAATTCAAGCAGAAGGGAGAATGGTTCTCTTCTCAAGCAGAGCTTTAGCAGCACCATCTTTATTTCCCATGGTGCTCAGGCAACATAAGTGTGGTATTCGTGGGCAGTCTGCACATACACCTTATTCCCCCTGCTACATTTGGGTCACAAACACTGAGAGGGAAAATTTGAAGCCAATCAAAGTTAGTTTCAGTTACAATTTCATAACACTCTTGCAAGATTATTTTGCAAAACCTCTGTTTGGGCCCTGTTATAGGTGAATCATGCCTGTAGGCATATGAAGGCATATTTAGATTTTTAGACATGGCTAGAGTAATTGTTCAGGTATCATTTGGCCCTCGGATTTAATAAAGGAATTTATGATTGAATTGGTGTCACGGTAATATCCTGTATTAATAATAATTCCAACAGTGTTACTTTTAAGAAAAGGAATGCTTCATAATTAAGTACATGGGACATAAAACCCAGCTAAGATATACAATACAAGGAAAAAATAAAACTAGATTCCAAACTCAAGTAAGTAGTATTGGTTTACCAGGAAACCATATAAATAAAATTTTGTGGGAGACACTCATTGTTAGTAATGCTAGGAAAACTTCAAGAAGAATGATGGGAAAATCTCTAAGCCATCCTGCCAGAGGAGCAGTTACCAGGCAGAAATAGACTACAAACTCCCTAACAAGTGTCTCAAAAGTTAATAGATAGCTAAGTGACATTTCTAATCATTAAATAATTTTAAAGTATATGCAACATGTAAACAAAGAACTATAAAAGGAAGATCAGCTAACATACGTGAGAATATATACTCCTACATTTACAGCTCTTGCAATAGCAAATTAGGACCAGTTACCTAGAAAAGATTTTACCATAGCGTAAACTGAGATGAGATTATAATTTGAAAAGATGTGCGAAGAGATAAGGGAGCGGACGGAAAGAGAGAAGAACACAGTCATCCACACATCTTGTTTTCCAGTGTATTCTTCCTTCTTCTATGTATTTATATATCTAACTGTAAGCTCTTTGAAACAGGACTCTGTTGACATGCTGTTGATGTCCCAACAGGAGGAGCCTCCTCCACTGTAGTCACAGATTTTAAGGACCTCAAGCCACACTTGACCTCAAGCCAAGCACCTCACCCAATGATTTCTTCATCAAGCCTATAACTGCCGTTTGAACTACAGCACATCTGTTAGAAAGACACACAGCCCTAGCTGATCAACTTCTAGATATGGAGGACACCGAGGAGCTGGGGAGTAGGTTCCAGTTTGGGGAGTGGACACAAGTGGGATAGAAGGAGGCTCTTGCTGGATATGCTGCCAGGCTCAGTCCTGGAGGCGTGGAAAGATCACACTGTGGGGGAGATGGGCTCCCTCTTAGCCGTCAACCTGGATATCGAGGGGAGGGGCAGGGACACAGACTAGAGAAGTATCAGAGCAACTCTCACCTGACATGTCGGTCCGGGGCTGGGGTGGGGCGGTCCAGGTAAGAGGGGCACTAAGGAGAGCTCACCCGAGACGCTGTTGGTCTGGGTGCCGGGGGAGGGGGGGGGAGGAGAAAGGGCGCCCACCTGAGACGCTGTCGGTCTGGGTGCCGGAGGGGGGGGAGAAGGAGAAGGGGCGCCCACCTGAGACGCTGTCGGTCTGGGTGCCGGGGCGGGGGGGGGGGAGAAGGAGAAGGGGCGCCCACCTGAGACGCTGTCGGTCTGGGTGGCGGGGGGGGGGGGAGAAGGAGAAGGGGCGCCCACCTGAGACGCTGTCGGTCTGGGTGCCGGGGCGGGGGGAGGAGAAGGGGCGCCCACCTGAGACGCTGTCGGTCTGGGTGCCGGGGGGGGGGGAGAAGGAGAAGGGGCGCCCACCTGAGACGCTGTCGGTCTGGGTGCCGGGGGGGGGGGGGGGGAAGGAGAAGGGGCGCCCACCTGAGACGCTGTCGGTCTGGGTGCCGGGGGCGGGGAAGGAGAAGGGGCGCCCACCTGAGACGCTGTCGGTCTGGGTGCCGGGGGCGGGGGGGAAGGAGAAGGGGCGCCCACCTGAGACGCTGTCGGTCTGGGTGCCGGGGCGGGGGGGGGGAAGGAGAAGGGGCGCCCACCTGAGACGCTGTCGGTCTGGGTGCCGGGGGCGGGGGGGGGGAAGGAGAAGGGGCGCCCACCTGAGACGCTGTCGGTCTGGGTGCCGGGGGCGGGGGGGGGGAAGGAGAAGGGGCGCCCACCTGAGACGCTGTCGGTCTGGGTGCCGGGGGCGGGGGGGGGGAGGGAGAAGGGGCGCCCACCTGAGACGCTGTCGGTCTGGGTGCCGGGGGCGGGGGGGGGGAGAAGGGGCGCCCACCTGAGACGCTGTCGGTCTGGGTGCCGGGGGCGGGGGGGGGGAGAAGGGGCGCCCACCTGAGACGCTGTCGGTCTGGGTGCCGGGGGCGGGGGGGGGAGAAGGGGCGCCCACCTGAGACGCTGTCGGTCTGGGTGCCGGGGGCGGGGGGGGGGAGAAGGGGCGCCCACCTGAGACGCTGTCGGTCTGGGTGCCGGGGGCGGGGGGGGGGAGAAGGGGCGCCCACCTGAGACGCTGTCGGTCTGGGTGCCGGGGGCGGGGGGGGGAGAAGGGGCGCCCACCTGAGACGCTGTCGGTCTGGGTGCCGGGGGCGGGGGGGGGGAAGGAGAAGGGGCGCCCACCTGAGACGCTGTCGGTCTGGGTGCCGGGGGCGGGGGGGGGAGAAGGGGCGCCCACCTGAGACGCTGTCGGTCTGGGTGCCGGGGGCGGGGGGGGGGAGAAGGGGCGCCCACCTGAGACGCTGTCGGTCTGGGTGCCGGGGGCGGGGGGGGGGAGAAGGGGCGCCCACCTGAGACGCTGTCGGTCTGGGTGCCGGGGCGGGGGGGGGGAGAAGGGGCGCCCACCTGAGACGCTGTCGGTCTGGGTGCCGGGGCGGGGGGGGGGGAGAAGGGGCGCCCACCTGAGACGCTGTCGGTCTGGGTGCCGGGGCGGGGGGGGGAGAAGGGGCGCCCACCTGAGACGCTGTCGGTCTGGGTGCCGGGGCGGGGGGGGGAGAAGGGGCGCCCACCTGAGACGCTGTCGGTCTGGGTGCCGGGGGGGGGGGGGGGAGAAGGGGCGCGAGGAGAAGGGGCGCCCACCTGAGACGCTGTCGGTCTGGGTGCCGGGGCGGGGGGGGGAGGAGAAGGGGCGCCCACCTGAGACGCTGTCGGTCTGGGTGCCGGGGCGGGGGGGGGGAGGAGAAGGGGCGCCCACCTGAGACGCTGTCGGTCTGGGTGCCGGGGCGGGGGGGGGGGAAGGAGAAGGGGCGCCCACCTGTGACGCTGTCGGTCTGGGTGCCGGGGCGGGGGGGGGAAGGAGAAGGGGCGCCCACCTGAGACGCTGTCGGTCTGGGTGCCGGGGCGGGGGGAGAAGGGGCGCCCACCTGAGACGCTGTCGGTCTGGGTGCCGGGGGGGGGGGGAGAAGGAGAAGGGGCGCCCACCTGTGACGCTGTCGGTCTGGGTGCCGGGGCGGGGGGGGGAAGGAGAAGGGGCGCCCACCTGAGACGCTGTCGGTCTGGGTGCCGGGGCGGGGGGAGAAGGGGCGCCCACCTGAGACGCTGTCGGTCTGGGTGCCGGGGCGGGGAGGGGAAGGAGAAGGGGCGCCCACCTGTGACGCTGTCGGTCTGGGTGCCGGGGTGGGGAGGGGAAGGAGAAAGGGCGCACACCTGAGACGCTGTCGGTCTGGGTGCCGGGGTGGGGAGGGGAAGGAGAAGGGGCGCCCACCTGTGACGCTGTCGGTCTGGGTGCCGGGGTGGGGAGGGGAAGGAGAAGGGGCGCCCACCTGAGACGCTGTCGGTCTGGGTGCCGGGGTGGGGAGGGGAAGGAGAAGGGGCGCCCACCTGAGACGCTGTCGGTCTGGGTGCCGGGGCGGGGGGGGGAGGAGAAGGGGCGCCCACCTGAGACGCTGTCGGTCTGGGTGCCGGGGGGGGGGGAGGAGAAGGGGCGCGAGGAGAAGGGGCGCCCACCTGAGACGCTGTCGGTCTGGGTGCCGGGGTGGGGAGGGGAAGGAGAAGGGGCGCCCACCTGTGACGCTGTCGGTCTGGGTGCCGGGGCGGGGGGGGGAGAAGGGGCGCCCACCTGTGACGCTGTCGGTCTGGGTGCCGGGGCGGGGGGGGGGGAGAAGGGGCGCCCACCTGAGACGCTGTCGGTCTGGGTGCCGGGGCGGGGGGGGGGGGAGAAGGGGCGCCCACCTGAGACGCTGTCGGTCTGGGTGCCGGGGCGGGGGGGGGAGGAGAAGGGGCGCCCACCTGAGACGCTGTCGGTCTGGGTGCCGGGGCGGGGGGGGGAGGAGAAGGGGCGCCCACCTGAGACGCTGTCGGTCTAGGTGCCGGGGTGGGGAGGGGAAGGAGAAGGGGCTCCCACCTGAGACGCTGTCGGTCTGGGTGCCCGCGGAGCGCGATCTCCGCCCGGCCGCCACTTGTCGTCCATCGCCGGGACCCCCCGCACTTTGCATCGGTCTCGCTGGCCTCACCCACCCACTAGCGGCTCGCCCGGCTCCGGCGACTCAGCTCCGCCCCACATAGCTGCTGTGGCCGCAAACCCCCGCCAACGAGCTAGCGCGGCGCGAGCTCTTGCGTCAGCACCTCCAGCGGGCGCCCCGCGTGACGCCGTCACGCAGCCTGGGCCTTCTCCGCGAAGGGGCGGGGCCGGCTGGTTCGGGGTGGGGGGTGAAGTCACTCCACTGAGCCTCCTTTGCTGGGCTCGGCGTGGGCGGGGCCTGGCGGAGCAGGGCGGGCTGGGGGCGGCGGGGAGCTGAGCGGGCCGCTGTGGGTATCGGGTGGTTGATGGTTTCTGACGGTTCCCCTCAGCCGCGCGTGGCCCCGGGCTGGCTTGCTGCGGGATATACTAGCCCTGCAAACGGCGCAGCTCTGTGCCCGCCCTTCCGTGCAGCTGCTGTCACAAAACTCTCTCCTGTGCAGCTCCCAGACACCACCAACAGGCTCTTCCCCACCGCCTGGCTCTAGGCTGTACCCGGGGCACTCCAGTGCTGCCCTGTCACAGTTCAGCCATTGCACACAACACCCAGCCTTCTGGGGTATGGCAAGGCTTCCGCATGAGGAGAGATTAATAAGACTGGGCCTTTTCAGCTTGGAAAAGAGATGACTAAGGAGGGGATATGATAGCGGTCTATAAAATCATGACTGGGGTGGAGAAAGTAAATAGGGACGTGTTATTTACTCCTTCCATAACACAGGAACTAGGGGCCACCAAATGAAATTAATAGGCAGCGGGTTTAAAACAAAAGGAAGAAATTTTTCACACAACTCACAGTCAACTTGTGGAACTCTTTGCCAGAGGATGTTGTGGAGGCCAAGACTATAACAGGGTTCAAAAAAGAACTAGATAATTTCATGGAGGATAGGTCCATCAATGGCTATTAACCAGGATGAGCAGGGATGGTGGCCTAAGCCTCTGTTTGCCAGAAGCTGGGAATGGGTGGCAGGGGATGGATCACTTGATGATTACCTGTTCTGTTCATTCCCTCTGGAGCACCTGGCATTGGCCACTGTTGGAAGACAAGATACTGGGATAGATGGAGCTTTGGTCTGACCCAGTATGACTGTTCTTATGGTCTACAGCCCCTCTCTCACTCCAGGAACCGCAGTGTCCTCTTCGTGACTCAGTCATTTAGCCTGTTATGTGTTTCCCCCTTCTGGAGTTCAGTCCCTCAAATCCTCTGTCACTCCCATGGTGACTTAGACAGTCTCTCCCGTTCACTGCCCTGCTGGTGCCACTTCCCCAGTGGTGGGTAGGGGAACTCGGGCCTGCTCTCTACTCTGGGTTCCAGTCCAGGGAGTCAACGCAACAGCCAAAGGCTGCTCAGTCCCCAACCTTGCTACTTACTCTCTGAGCTGCTTCCTATCCCAGCACTCACTCACTCTCTGGGGTTTGCCAGCCTCTCTGCTCCCTCATCCCAGGGAGTAACCATGGGCCAAATCTCTTTATAGGCCCCAAACACACTTCCCTTCTTCCAAAAAGTGAGTGCCCTTTCCCAGCAGCAACCCCCATTTGTTACCAGCTTCCTGGCTTAATAGGAGCCTCATCTATTCCTGCACAGCTGAACCTGCTTGTAATGAATCCTTGTTCCCTGGCTTTCCCTCCAGGTGCAGTCTGTGGAGTTAATAGGCATGCCTGCCCACATTAACCCCTTCCAGTCCTCTGTGGGGTGGACACCGCATCACATAATCCAAAGAATACATTTCTATTAGCCCTTTTGGCCACAACATCTCACTGTGAGCGGTCATGTTCAGCTGATTCCCACCATGACACCAAAATCTTTTTCAGAGTCTCTTCTTCCTAGACAGGAGTCCTCCCTTGTGTAAGGGTGGCCTATGTTCCTTTTTCCTACGTGTATGTTTAGCCATATTAAAATACATATTGTTTTCTTGAGCTCAGTTCACCAAGCAATCCCGATTGCTCTGAATCAGTGACCTGTCCTCTTCCTTATTTAGCACTCCCCTAATTTTTGTCAGGTGCATACAATGATTTTATGTTTTCTCCCAGGTCATTGATAAAAATGTTAAATAACATAGAGCCAAGAACTCACCCTACAGGTTCCCACTAGAAACACATCCATTCAATGATGATTCCCCCCATTTACAGTTATATTTTGAGACATATCAGTTAACCAGCTTTTAATCCATTTAATGTGTGCCCTGTTAATTTTATATCTTTCTAGTTTACTTAAAATGTTATGTGGTACCCAGTCAAATACCTTATAGAAACCTATGCATATTACATCAACACTATTACCTTTATCAACCAAACTTGTAATTGAATCAAAAAGAGATATTAAGTTAGTTTGACGGGGTCTATTTTCCATGTTCATTGGCATTATTTATATTACCCTCCTTTTAATTCTTTATTAATCAAATACTGTATCAGCAGCTCCATTATCTCACCCAGCCAGAATCAGCATCAGACTGACAGGCCTATAATTACCTGGGTTATCGAACTTCCCCATTGTTCAAAGACTTATTGAAAATGAGAGTTAATGGTCCAGTAAGCTCATCGGCCAGCTCTTTAAAAACCATTGGATGTCAATTATTTGGACCTGCTGATTTAAAATGTTTAACTTTAGTAGCTGCTATTAAATATCCTCCTGAGGTACTAGTGGAATGGAAAGTGTGTTCTCATATGGTATGACTGCATCATCTGTTTTTTTCCCCAAATACAAAACAAAAATATCCATTGAACACTTTTGCTTTTTGTGCATCAGTACTGGTAATTCTACCATCTCCATCTAGTAATCAACTAATACCATTGTTAGGGGTCTTTTTGTTGCTAATATACTTAAAAAAACTCCTCCTTACTGTCCTTAACTCTACTGGCCAAAGTTTTCACCTTGTGTCCCTTTGTTTTCCTTAGCACATTTATGCAAGTCCTAGCTTCTGATTTATATTCAGTGCTATCAACTTCCCCTTTCTTTCATTTGTTATATTTTTAAAAATTTGTTATAGTTACCTTTACTTCCACCTGAAACCAGATTTTTTTTAACGAGTATGGCCTATAGAACATTAAATGGACGGTCTAAAAAAAGAAATATTTTTACTATATGTGCCTAGTAATCCACTTTAATTTTGGGGAACAACAGTACATGCTGAGTTTTCTTATTTCTTTGCTTATGGTTCTCACATTTCTGCAGCTTACTTCATGCTGGCACAAAAAACCTCCTCCCAGTCCCTTTTAAAGTGTTTTCTGTAGTGATGGGAAGGACCTCCAGGAAGAACTATAAGTTAAGTACTAAATTATAAGAAACAATTGGCTATTGTTTTGAGAGTTAATAATGAATAAAGGGCTGATCATGCAGTCCTCTCCCTCCCATACTGCACTCTGATTGACTTCAGTAGTATGGATGATTTAGGACTCTCCAGGTGAGGACTAGCTATGCCAAATGGCCAAGCCTGCTGGTTTAGGGCAGGAGAGTCTAGGTCGGGGGTTTTGTTTATAGATGTTGTCTCTCCGGGCAGATAATTTTAAATTCAGTCTTCTCTGTACAAACCTATCAGCTGCCATTATGTGACCTACTTAATAAAAGTACAACAGTACTTAGTTGAGAAGATGGAAAACAATACTGAGCTGAGAATATGGTCTTAAAATAAACCGAACTTTCACACTTCACAGTAAACTACTGAAGTAATATCATGAGTAACGGACAGAGGCCAAATCAGAGAAATAAATGTAAGTTAATTTCCTAAGACAAATGTGACAGCACTTGGGAAATGTGCAGCAAAAAATGATGGTTAGTGCTAACAAACCATCTGACATTATTGCTGCATCTGTTCTTTATCAATAATTGATCCAATTCAAAGTGAGACAAGATCTGCGCCTGCTCCTATTGAAGTCCAGGGGAGCAGTCAGTGAAACTATTATTTCACTCTCTACCTTGAAAAAGAAAATTCAATTTAATCCCCAGAGTATTACTGAAAATCTGCACCCCTATATTAATAATAGAAACTGTTTTGATCCCTCCAGGCAACTCAGAGCTAGTAAGCAGTTGAGTGTAGAAAGTGAAGTATAACGTGTCAAATTAAACTATCCACTATTTATCACACCAATTAAATAGATCTTAAACTTTTTAATTGTCTCTTCTTAAAAGAAGCGCTTGCCACCTGATGATGAATGCTACAGACGTGGTTCTAAACTCTTATGTATTATATGTGGCTTATTGGAATGTTACACTGTTAGGTTCTTTCAGAGCACTTTAAATGTGCTATGTTCCATAAGTGAGCACTGACATCTCCCCACAGCTAATAAACTGCTTAGAATCCTAGCTCAAGGTGACATGCTGGAGGCCCAGAATCAGGATTCTCAGATTAGGCAGGGGAATACTTATTTTACCAGTGATGCCTCATTCCATAGGTGTGCTCTGAGTACAACCAATACCTGTTACCTGCCAGCACCCACAGGCCACCGTGCAGTAGGTGGCAGCAGAGGGCTTGTGCAAGAGACAGCCTCGCACAGGGAGATGCAGAGAAAGCATGAGAGGTATCATGCTGGAATAGGAGACAGAAAGAAAGAGACATTTTTGATTGCTAGGACATGCGCTACCTAAGCAGCTGATCTCTGTTAGGGGCCTAACTCCAGGAGAGGATTCACAACTGAGGTTCCTGAATGGTGGGATGCTGATAAGAGAGGCGCACCAAGTCAGTCACTTAGGGTCCTAAACCCCTCTCCTCTTCCCATTCCCCTCTTCCCCTGCATTGTATGGGGAGCCTGGACACCTACCCTGGGGTTGAAAACTCTAGTGCTTAGGAGTCCACCTCCTAGGGGCTAGGCATTGTAACACTGTGTGGAGCAAGGATCTGGGACTCTTGGATTAAATTTCCTACTTCCACCTGCCAGGGGTTGTCAAGCCCTTTCGGTGTCTAAATACAAAGACCACTGTCATATATGGAAAGAACTGGATTATTTGGCTCTATGGCTTTAAAGTTGTATATTTAAGGCATCACATCTGAACCCCTTGAAAGACTAGAATTTGCTGCAGAATAAGCAAAGATCTCTCTGGTGATATGATCAAAGTAGTTATTTCTGTAAAACCTTTTAGGAATTTCAGATAAAAATCTATTTCAGTGTAGGAACTTGCTGCGTTCCTGCAGTTCTGCATTGCACTTATATTTCTTCTCTTTAGAGCTCTAATCCTTCTTCGCTAACAGTATTACCGAAAACCTCTTTCTCTACCATGCAAAGCAGCACTTACTATCAAATCTTTTAAGATGAACTCCTCTGCATACGTAAAAATTACTTTCTAAACATTTCTGAAAGCTCTGGCTACTCTTTATGGATGCAAATAAAATCATTCAGGTTAACAAATACAGCTTCAGCATCCCCCTGGGTTGTTTACTCTCTGAAAGGTGTAGTGTTAAGACCAAATGGGAGATACTATATATTAAAAACAGGCATAGGGTAAACCAAATATGCCTTGTCCATCTTCTGGTGATATCTTGTAACCACATCAACACTCATGAAAAATGTTGCTCTATTAAGTTCATCCAGTGTTTCAGCTATGCTGAGGAACGGATACCTATTACTAGTTGTTTGTTGATCCAAATCAAAATATTCCAACCTGGGTCCTCACAGTTATGGTCCTAAATTCATCATTAGGCACAGGATTGGATTGTCAAAAGTGCGTACGTGACTTGAACCAAGATGACTCACTAGCTGCTTCTCCATTGTGCCCCACAGCAAAAACTGTGATTTAAAAGGTGCATTCCAGCTGCTGGTTCCCTGGCTGAACCTTTTAGAGGCATGAATAGGTATTCTTGGAAGAGAGCGGTGGAATTCTTGAACACCAGGGATCAGGATACGCCTGAATATTGTCATCTCTAATATATAAAGCTAAACACTCATTTGAACAAGGTCTGTCCCTGTAATGGAGCTGCAGAATGGTATGGCAACATCTTTCTGGAAGATGGCTATCAAAAATAAGCTTGCAGAGAACAACCAAGTCAAGGGAGCAGAGGAGGGCATTGTTCTTTTGGCAGAATGTATCTGAGTCTTATGTAAATTCTACTTTGATTGGCACTGTGGAAATACATAGACTCATACCTTAGCTATTATTCCTTTTACTTACAGCACACTGCTTCTACATTTGACCAACAAAGCTTCTAGTTGTCAAACAGCTGAAACAGCAGCTTAAAGGCAAGCTAAGTCCATTCCCAGATCTTGACCCCAGATGTGCTTCAGTGACGGAGTCCTAGAGAAAGCTTACTACTCTATTCAGGGCTGCAGTTTGTCCCTGGGTGACCACTCTAACAGATGGATCACCAAACCCTACATTCTCCACTGGAACCTGTTTTACTTAGTAGAACCCCTACAGTGAATTCTGTTTCAGAGAGTCTTGGAAAGCTGGAACTTCTCTTGCTTGTGAAGTAGTCCAGATTCCACTCCATCTCTTTTGCAGCAGCTGTGAGTGCCGAGCAGAACAGATAACCAAAGATCCCAGATGTCAGTCCCATATCTTGCACTTTTCCCCCTTTTAAAAACAACCACTGGTACACTCAACCCAGCTGAAGCAAGGTGATTGTCTCCAGTTTTTGATCTGATGGATTACAGAAAGTGTGTTTCTAAAACTTCCTGTGTTGAAATGTACTAGGAAAACCCATTTTGAATTCAGCCTAATTCATCAGGTGAGCTGCATTTCTCTTAGCATTTACTTAGATCTCCCCATTGATGTTTTTGGTTGCAAAGTAGCCATCTATGACTTAGTTTCTTCCAAAACCGTGCAGTTTACCTGGCTCTCAAATCTCTCTGATACAAAATGCAGGAGTATGTTATAGGTTGACATCATATTAACCTTTTGATACAGTAATTATTTACTTAGGTTATTCTGCTGGACCATTTTGATGGTAGCTGGCTATATGAATCAGCACCATCTAGTTTTCCTGACAGTCTATTTTTTGCAGTTCCCCTTTCTACTGTACTTCCTGAAGATATCCATGGACTGATCGTTACTGAGGGCTCAAAATGGCAGATCAAACTCAAACTCAATGTTCATAAATTCAAAGTAATGCACATTGTAAAACAAAATCCCAACTATACGTAAAAAATGATGAGGTCTAAATTAGCTGTTACCATTCAAGAAAGAGATTTGGAGTCATGGTGGATAGTTCTCTGAAAACATTCACTCAATGTGCAGTGGCAGTCAAAAAAGCTAACAGAATGTTGAGAATCATGAAGAAAGGGATAGATAAGACAGAAAATATCATATTGCCTCTATATAAATCCATGGTACGCCCACATCTTGAATACTGCATGCAGATGTGGTTGCCCCATCTCAAAAAATATATGTTGGAATTGGAAAAGGTACAGAAAAGGGCAACAAGATTATTAGGAGTTTGGAACAGCTTCCATATGAGGAGAGATTCATATGGCTGGGACTTTTCAGCGTGGAAAAGAGAAGACTAAAGGTGGGATATGATAGAGGTCTATAAACTCATGACTGGCGTGGAGAAAGTAAATAAGGAAGTGTTATTTATTCCTTCTTATAATACAAGAACTAGGGGTCACCAAATGAAATGAATAGGCAACAAGTTTAAAACAAACAAAAGGAAGTATTTCTTCACACAACTGTGGAACTCCTTGCCAGAGGATGTTGTGAAGGCTAAGACGATAACAGAGTTCAAAAAAGAACTAGATAAATTCATGGAGAATAGGTCCATCAATGGCTATTAGCCAGGATGGACAGGAATGGTGTCCTGAGCCTCTGTTTGCCAGGGGCTGGGAATGAGCGACAGGGGATGGATCACTTGATGATTACCCTTCTGTTCACCTGCGTAGCCAGGTGGAGAAAACAGGGGGAGCGGAGATTAAAAAAAAGGCACCACCCGCTAGTACTTACCCGGCGGCGCTCCAGGTCTTGGGTGGTGGGTCAGGCGGTGCTCCGGGTCTTCAGCAGTGTTTCGGTGTTGGGTCCTTCACTCGCTCCGGTCTTCGGTGGCACTGAAGGACCCCCCCCCCCCCGCCACCGCAATGCCGCTGAAGATCAGAGTGACTGAAGGACCCGATGCCAAAGTGCTGCTGAAGACCCGGCGTGCCGCCTGACCTGCCGCCCAAGACCCGGAGCACCGCCGGGTGACTAAAAATTTAAAAGTTGCCTAAGAATTAAAAAGGCGCCACTTCTGCTCGGTGCGGGAGCGGCCACTGCCCTGCTCCCCCCTAGCTATGCTACTGTCTGTTCATTCCCTCTGAAGCACCGGGCATTGGCCACTGTCGGAAGACAGAATATTGGGCTAGATGGACCTTTGGTCTGACACAGTGTGGCCGTTCTTATGTTATGTTCTCACACTTAGTCATCACCCTGAGCCCTCTTTTCAGGCTGGTTTGCTTAGAACACCTGTACCTGTGTAATCTTTAGGTGGGCTAGAGTTCAATTGCCCTTCTTCAATGCCTAAAACCCCCATCTTTCATCACTTTCTTTAGCAGGTAGGTCATATGTGTAACAAAAAGTCTGTGTTGTAAATCTCTTACATATTTCCGATGACTCACTTCTTGTCATCCTCTAGCTTTAATCCCCAAAACACAAATCAATAGGTAATATAGGTTGCCTCCCAAACATCAAAAAGTATCATTTCTGGTACAGTTTAGGCATGAACTAATGGCTTAACATAACCAACTGGAGGAAGTTTCTTGTGCTCTTCCAGAGTGCCTAATATATTCAGTAGAGTACGATTAAACCTCTCCACTGGATTTCCTCTGGGAGGATAAGGGGTTGTGCATGATTTTACTCCAGCAATCTTACTTAAAACTCAATAATCAATTCTGATTCAAAGTTGGCACCTTGATCACTATGGATCCATCAGGGAAAACCATAGTGAAGGATAAAATTTTCCCGTAGCACACTTGCTACAGTTCTGGCTGTCTCATCCTTAGTTGGATAAGCCTGAGCATACTTAGTGAAATGATCAGTCACCACAAGAATATTCTTAGTCCTGGAAGCATCTGGCTCTACGCTTATAAAAAAAAAAATCTATGCAAACCAGTTCCATGGTGTTAGAGAGCTTATTCCTTCACTCTCCCACTTCCCTGGTCCTTCTCACATGAACAGAGAGCAACAATACCCGAAGTCTGAAGGTGCAAACAATTCGATGTTTATTGGGGTAAACTTCCAGCAAGCTTAAATACAAGTTCCTTTTCCTTATTTCCAAATCCCAACTTACTTCCTGTTTGCCCCTAATTTATATAGTAATATTCTTAGCTATACCTTAACCAATCATTCTACTAAAATTTAACTAACCAATCCTAACATATTGTAACATGATTATGTAACCAATTATATCCCACCACCTTAATTAGTTTACACCCAGCAAAATTAATTATACAGCAGACAGGAACAATCACAGAACCAGACAGAGATTATACAGACAAACAATAGCAAAGTGGGAACTATAATGGCAAGACAATACAGAAGTGAGGATTTCACATCCCAGCTATTGATAAGTGAGTTCTTGCCAGACAGGATGCTATCAAACTAAGTTTTCTTTTACATTTTCTAGGCACTTCCCTTTCTCTGGAGCTGATAGGCATACAATCCTGTCCTGATAGTGCCTAACAGCCCAATTATTTCAATGTGACTAGTTTGGAATGTGAGGATGTGACCGTTCGCTTCCCAGCTTATGGCTGCCTCTGCTGCTTAGCCAAAGGCCTTAGCCTAAGAACAGGGCCCCAGACTGTCACAGTAAGAGAAGGACCTTACATTGGCAGACAGTGATTTTGATTCTTTCTTTTATACCTCTAACTAGCCAAGTGATAAGAATACACCTAAATTCTTAAAGTACAGGCCTTTACAGGCAGGCCTGAATATCTATATCCTAACACATGGGAGCATATACTTTAATGTTCACAAGCTCAGCAGATTTTTCCACTTGAGCTTTTCTTTCACTACAGCGCTCACAGTTTTGGCATTTTCTTTCTACTGCTTTAGTCATTCTAGGCCAATAAAATCAGTCTCTAGCTAATTCCAAAGTTCTCTCAGTCCTAAGATGACCCATTTCATCATGGATGCCTTCTAGTACTCTATCCCGATGTGTATACGGGATTACCAGTTGGCCTATATCCTCTCCATTGTGCTTTTCGGTACAAGACCCCATTTGAAAGGAAAAGCTTGGGCCACTCCCGTAAATATAGCCGAGTCTCATATTCTTCCTTCTTTTCCTCTTCCGGCTTTGGTCTATAACCGGCTTCCAGGAAGTGAATCACATGGGCTATATATTTGTCACATCATTGTAAGACTTTCCAGTCAATAGGAACTGAGTCTGGAGCACTGGGTCTTCCTGGCCAAGGATTTGGATCCTGAAACTCTCGTGGTTTGCTTTCTTCATTACTAGGCAAGGTCTCTACGAAACCTGTAGTGACAAGTATTAATCTTTCTTCTTCAGTATCCAAATCTTCCTTATGAGATTTACAGAGTATTGTGTGAACTTTCATAACTGCTTTGCAGACTTCCTTATCCCACTCATCTGAACTGGAATGAATTTGAGAAAACATTTTAACAATTGTTTCCGTCCACTCCATGTCATCTTAATCTATCCCTGGAATCCCATGCGGTCACTGAGGAAGAGCATCAGAATTGGCTTTGCCAGACTTATAAAGGATATCAAAGTTATATAATGACAAGGCTGCCACTCATCTGTGGCCAGCCACATCCAACTTTGCAGTCTTCCGGATGCAAGTAAGAGGGCTGTTATCAGTCATTACCTTAAATTTGGCTCCATACAAGAAATCATGGAACTTATCACAAACTGCCCACTTCAAGGCTAGAAATTCTAACTCGTGAACCGGATAATTATGTTCACTATTGCTCAATCTTCTACCAGCATAGGCAATAACTTATGACTTCCCATCCTGTATTTGATACAAAGCTGCACCTAATGCAGTAGTACTGGCATCAGTATGAAGAATATATGGTAGCCTCCAATTAGCAAACCCAAGAACTGGTGCAGTAGCCAGCTTTTGTTTCAAGGTTTCAAAGGCCTCTTGGCAAGCCGCATCCCATCTACTCTCAAGTGGCTGTTTTCTGTTCCATCTACTTCCTTTAGGAGCACCAGCAAGAAGAGAATTCAAAGGTTTTGCAATAATAGAGTACCTCTACAAATCTTCGGTAATAATCAGCAAATCCTAAGAATCTACGAAGTTCTCAGAAGTAGTTGGAACTGGCCAAGTGATGATAGCATGATTTCTGTTTATCTGGACAGATCCCATCTTGTGAAATGATATGCCCAAGATATTTCACTGAAGTTTGAAATAATTTACACTTTGATGGTGCAAGTTTTAAACCATATTCCTGAAGTCTTTTCAAAACTTTTAGGAGATGTTCATTTTCTTCCAAAGTGGCTGAAAATATGATTAAATCATCCAAGAGTGCTACAACTTCTGTGAGATTCATACCAGACATAATACATTCCATCATTCATTGGAAGGTAGCTGGAGCATTAGTCAGACCTCGAGGCACCATTTTGAATTGCCAATTACCAACTGGTGTAGTGAGGCCATCTTTGAACAGTCAGTCAACTCTACTGGAACTTGATAGTATCCACTCTTTAGATCCAATACAGAAAACCATTTAGATCCTGCCAGTAAGGCAAAAGTTTCTTCTATCCTGGGTAATGGATAGGCATCCTTTCTGGTAATGCCGTTCAGTTTTCTATAATCCACCACCATCCTAAGAGCATCTGTCTTCTTATGCACCAGCACCACAGGTGATGCATATGGACTACATGTTTCCTCTATCACTCCAAAGCCCACTAACTCACATTGATGCTGATGTAGATCTTCAAAAATCTGAGGGTGAAACCCTTCTAGTTCTTTCTTTAAAAGGCACATTGTAACGCCGACAAACCCTGGTCGCCAGCGGGCAGGATTGATCTTGGGGCCTCTGGAGCTTAGTGTATGAGCCTCTACAGCATGAGTTAAAAGCCAACTGGCAGTTATCTAAGGCTGTAGAGCAGACTCATTTTATCTCTTTTTAAGTGGTTTTGGTGCCACTAGATGGGACAGAACACCACACCCAGAGGGTGTGTGGGTTACACATTTGTGAATTCAGTGTGATGTGTCACTACTGAAACTCTTCTGAAGTCTAGATCATGAACAGCAAAAACCTTAACAAGCTTCCTTACTGATAGTCTCAGCAATCCTTTTCCTCTCAACAGCATTGAGAGGGGATCCTTCAAAGTCAAGTGACAGTATGATGCCATCTCTCTCTTTAGCTGAAGCTGCTGAAACCTGGGCTGGCACTGGTTTTATACACTCAACTGCTTGCCCTTTTGCAATGACAGTGTGAGGTTTCAATATGACATCCTTACTTGTTAAGTTTTTGACATGTACTTCTATTCTCATACTGGAGCCAGTGACTTTAACAAAATTGAGGCAGAACCGCTAGCCCACCAGGTCCAATTGTGACACCTGGATCTTCCAGCATTACAGCAGTCTCCAATTCATTCACAGCAAATTTCAGAATTCCTGGCACTGTTTTGGATGTGCCAGGTGGAATTGTCACTGATTTTCTTCCTCTCCCTCCCTCGTCAGCTTCTTGCTGTAACCTCTGACTGAGTAAAAATTGACTATAAATTTCAGTCCACTCATGTGGTAATGAAATTCTACTTAAGAATTCAGGACCCCATTTCTTCTTACAGTCTTCTACATGATGTTTCAGCACACTGGTGCCTATGAGTGTTGACACTTGTTGATTCATACGTTGGTCTGGATAAACCAATACTAGTACCTCATGTTGTTTGCTAGTCCCACAGATGAAATTTGGGAATCGTATCTTCAAGGTTATGTATCCCAGGTATGGAACCATTTGCCCTCCAGCCTCTTCTATCTGAAGCACACTGCCAACTGACTGTAACTTTCGATAAAATAAATGCTCATAATAGAAAGTTTCGCATATGCAGGTCACTTGAGAACCAGTATCTATTAGACAGGTACACTGTACCTCATCTAGGTCAACATAGCCATGAGAAACAGGTCCCACTATCTGTCAGATGGCCTCACTGACACCCACTTGGGTATCATCTGTCTCCTGAATCCATTGACTAGCTGCCTTGCTCTGAGAGTTAGTTTTTTTTCTTCCTGACTCAAACTTGTTCTGATTTGATGTACTAGGTTGGGGTTAGGAGAATTCTCACATTCATTTTGAAAATGTCCTATTTGCCCACAGTTAAAACATAAAGGATTTCTTCTGTTAAAACTTGGTATTGCTTGTTTATTAAATTCTTTGCGTCTTTGAGGAGTGAACTGTTTATCTGAAATGGACATTTCGGAACTTGGCTGGGTCAACCACAGTCCTACCAACTGCTGCTCAGCCTGCAGATATTTCTCCTTCCAATCTATTTCAGTGACTTCTTCATGGGTGCTGGAAGTACTTTCAGATGCCTTTATCAACTCCAAACAACTCCTACTCACTGGCCTTCCTTTTTCTTCTAGTTCTTGTCAAAGTTCTCTTTTGTTTATCAGAGTGCTCCCTTTCAATGTATCTCACCTCAAAAAGGAGTGTGGCGTAAGAGACGCTCTTTTTTCTACCACTACAATTAATCTCTTTTATTAAGAGTGTATTTAATAAGGATTCATGCCAACAACCATGGAAAATTTGATCTTTTATATAAAAGAGTCCAATTCAGTATCTTTTACCCCACCAGCCTCCAAAATTTCTTGGGCTAATGCATGTAGTCTAGTCAGGTACACAGAAGGTGGTTCTCTAGTGTGTTGGTGTGTATCAGAAAATTGAGCCTTAACCTCAGATGCATTTATGACACTTCCATATGCCATCTGTAAAATATCAAAGTATTCTCCAGTGGATGCCTTGTTACCAGCTCCTAAGGCCACCTTCAATGCTGGGGTAATAAACTTTCAATAATCTTTCTTCTTTTGACTTTGTCAGAAATCTCACTGTCTTCCATCATCTCTTTGGCTTGCGCTCACCAAGTAGGATAATCTACTCCTCCATTGGGCCTGGGTGAATTACCTGAAAAACATTTCAGTTTAAATTTCACATCAGTCACAGTTTCACTGGCAGATTTCAGCACTCTCTCTAACAAAAGATGTTGCATGTCAGGAGGGAGACTCACAGCAGGAGTAGAGGCTTCTCTTGGACCTCGGTGTATAACAGGTGTAGCATGTGTTAACCACCTAGTCTGTCTGTCACCCCCAGGTGTAACCACAGCTCATGTCTCAGTCTTGAATCCTCTGTCAGAATACACAGAATATCCCTGATCCCTGCACTGAAGTATTCTGGGCACAGAACCAGTGGATATAAATGGCAAAACTGCAAAATGAATTGGAGTCACATCCCATTTCTGCCCTAGCTTCTGTAACACACATTTCCTTCCTAGGTGTATCACAGAAACAGGGTCTTCAAATTCACAGAGAATCATATTTTTGTTCTCCCTTCACCGTCCTCATATTAGACACATGACCAAAGATTCTAATAACCATCTTAATTTCTGCTGTAGTATCAACAGGGGACACATCACTGACCAAAATGGTCCTGTAGGGATCTAACCCTAACTGTGTACAAGTTTCCATTATCATTCAATACAGTGCACAAATATTCAATAACATCACGTTCTTTTATAACTAGCTGCAATATTCCTCAAAGGAATTCAGAGGTGAGCTCTGAGCAATCCTCAAGTCCCTGTCTGTTTGGGCATCAATTTGTAACCTTTGGGTGGGCTACAGTTCACTTCATTTCCCGTCTCCAGTGCCCTAAAAAAAACCCCAAAAAACAAAACACCCAACTCCCATAGAAAGTAGCTAGAGACCCAGAGTTCAGTCTCTAAGGATTTTCAGCAAGGATTGCACAGAGTCAGCCTCCCCACATTCAAGTCCCAAAAGGAACTAAAGAAATTCATTTAATTAAATAACTTTATAAAATCTTATGATGAACAAATAATCAAATTTTTACAGCATAACATGGCTACTTTATAATCCACAGACATTACCTTCACAATTATATATAAACATAAATAAAACAAACAAAATCTGAACAGTTCAGTCCCCACAGAAACTCAGAGTTCCCAAAAGCTTAGGTTTAGTTCACCTAAGTCTCAGTTAGAGTTTTTGATCACCAAATCTATACTGTCTGCTGATTCTAAAACATCTTCCCTACGCTTGCTTGTAGGGATCTTAAGTTGGAATCCATGCAGACTCTTCCTCTGCTGAAATCACTGCTAGCCAGTCAGCTAACTGATTAACCAGTCAGTCAGTTAAGTGTACAGATTTAAAGAAAACCCTGCTACAAAATGCTTCAGAGTTAGGGACAACAGCCTGCTTTAAGCTCCTGGGCTCAGCTTCTCCCAACTCACACAGAACACATGGCCCCCCACAAAGCAGCTGCCCTGACCCCAACACCAGGGAACCTACTGGAGTATTCCCAAAACTACCACACCCAATTCCAGAAGCTTCTGGATGTGGAGTGCTAAATCTGCCTAGCAACAATGACCCGGACACAACTCACTCCTGTCTCCCCACAATGGGTCTCTTAAAGACATATCTCCCTGTTAGGAACATGGGTTACACCTGCATTTCACACTTGCTTTACAATCTCTTCCTGTCCCTCCTTATGCACTACAGTTTTCAGACTCTGAAACGTACCTACATACAAATACTTTCGCATGACCTCTCAGGATTTCCATACTTGCCACACGACGTATCTCCTGCTGCAGTGTCTTGGCAGCAATATTATCATTTATTAAGGTATCTCACGCCTCCAAGGACAGAATGTTTAAAAACTGCCTTAGATGAAGGGAATCTCTCATAAATAAGCCCTTGGTTTTCATTTCCTTGTGTGATGTGCATTGTTAATTTCGAGTAGCCTCATCCTTAGCATTTGTTGGCCTCCTGCATTTGATTGTGCTGGGAAAGTTATCAAAGTGAATGAGTAGTACTGATGAGAGTGAGCTTATCCATTGATGCAGGAGATACATAGGCAGGCTGTTTCCTTCTGTAGTGCAAAAGTGCCAAGTCTCCCTTTTAATTGTGTAAATAGTTGTCCTTAAGAATTCTGTCTGAATCCTTCCCTGATGATGCATCACTGGCAGCTTATGGAAAGAAAGCTTTTGCATCACCAGCTAAGAAAAACAAATAGAAACCCCGCTGCCCTTTTATCATTTGTCTTCATTAGAGACAAATACATACATTGTAATAAGTAAAACATCAAATAACCAAATAGGATAATTGAGGATACTGTAAATTACTTTATTAACATGGAGGCAACTTCTTCCTTCTGCTTTGAATGTGCATCTACTTAAATGGAAGTTGCACGCACATATCAGAGGACAGAATTTGCTCATGGAGAGAGGCAGCTGGTACAAATCAGGTCAGCTACAGCACATTACATTAACATGAACTCACACACTCCAAACTTAAAGGACTAAATGCATTATTACATTTTTCTTCACTTCCTACCTTAAACTGTGTGGTGTTGAAAATGCAACTGCTGTGTTTTGCCTCAGAGGTGGCTGCAGCAATCGACTTATGTATAGTTTGCTTATCTATTTAAGGCACTTGGGGATAAATAATTATACTTGCATTTATAAACAGAAAAACAACATTATTTAACTCTGAGCAGAGGAAATACATTAAAAGACATTTGTAATGAGCCATAAAACCCACAATTTGTAACACAGCTTACCACCTGATACCACCTGCACACGTCAGCACTGTGAAACCCTTATGCCTTACAAGGTGGGACAGATTGTTTTCAGCTTTGACACTCTGGTTACCTTCACCAGACCTGAGGAAGAGCTCTCTCTTGCTCAAAAGTTTGTCCCCTCCACCAACAGAAGTTGGTCCAATAACAGATGTTACCTCACCCATCTTGTCCCTCTAACTGAATTTTAAACATTTTGAGGGAAGAGTCTGCTTGGGCCTCAAGTGACTGTGCAGGACAGGAAGGTACAAGGAGGCCAACTAGAACAGCAGTGCCTAGGCTACATTCTTAGCATTTCCCAGCAGTAGAGTAATAATCCTCTATTTAGCAATGACATGCCAACTAACCAAATACATTTTTCATTCCCAAATTATGCATTTGAGCTATTGTGCCATACATACATTTCCCTCAGATATACACATTACTCACAAGGTTATTAAGCACATAATGAGACTATTACTAAATAAAGGACATTCAGTAGAGAAGCTACTATGGGCCAGAGGCATAGGGCAGCATAGCTCTTTTGGTTTAAAGAAACAATGCTGATTTACACCAGCTGAGCCTCTGGCCCAACGTGAGTATGCACTTCTGTTTTCGTTGGAAATGAACTACTTTAGGGCTTCTTCGTAATAAGCTACACATTGTCTACACATTGAGTTATTCCAGAATAGCTACTGGGCTTTCAATTCTCTCACTTTCTGAATCCAAGTTAACTTTCAAGTGTGGACAAGTCTTAAGAAGCGGGATCCTATACACTCAAATATAGCAATGCTCAGAAGGAGACCACCAGAATACAGGTCACATACAATATGGCCAGAGAAACGTTTGTCATCTAGCCCATACTTCTGTCACAATGTGTTTAAAGTATTTTAAGAAATTATTTACATAGCATTTATAGAGATCATGGGCAGGATGTCAAGCCAATAAGAATGACGTAACCAAACTTTGAATATACAGTAGACTATTTGTTTTATTAAGCAGCATGTCAAAATACACACCGTGGAAATGAAAATATTTAGAAAGTCTGATTGCAGGAAAGCAGTTAGCCCAAGACCGTTTGGAGAAGGCCCCGTGGGAAAGGTAACGTAGGTTAGATGGCATTATCTTTTCTGGGGAATCTCCACTGGGACAAAGCAGGGAGGGTGTGCATCCTCTGTCAACCTCATTGTCTGCCTCATCCCCACGTAGCACAGGTCACCCAGTCTGGGGCTCCTCTCCCAAGGTATAGTCTAACTCCGCGGAGAGACCTCCAGAGCCTGTGGACTTGTTGGGGGAGGGGAGGAAGGGGCTGGTGAAGCTGAGCTGGCTGACACCCACCCCTTTCCAATATGGGAGAACCAAGTATTGGGGGTCCCCTCTGTGCATGAAACTTGAGGGCACCACCTGGCCCCTGGAGTTTATTAAATACCAGAAAAAGGTGAGACGCTGCTGCTGTTTGGTCTGTTTAACTCTAGGCAGGTACTTGAGTAGGAGATTTAAAGCTGCAGAGCTGAGCAACAGAAAACTTATTTCTCACCAAACCTTTGGGTTAAACTTTAGAGCCCTTTTAAATCAGGAGCTCTATTTGTCATCAGCACTTATTTTACTTTTTCAGGGCCATGAAAAAAAGAAAAAGTGAGATTAGTGCTGGAAACAAGTCAGTCTGACGCCCTAGAGCTGGAGCAGCTGTTGTGGTCACAAAACAGGCAGCTGCCCAACAGGTATGCAAGTGTCCCATGGAAAATCACTTGTGACATGGACACCACTCCCTGGGAATTGGATGAAGATTTTTTTCACACTGGCCACCAAATATTGATGGCGATGACCTTTCATTCCTACTGACACTGGTCAGATTCATACCATTGACTTAGGGGTGACAGATTCCATAATTAACTGCTGATCTCCACCTTTCTGCCTGATTACACTCATTAGCAGATTACATTTGGTAATCCCTGCCGGACTCCCTTTGATTTGGATTACATTGTGCACGGTGCTGAACACTCACTAGTCCTGTTAGGGCATCTTTTGAAAGATGCTGAGCAGCTGCAAGTGAATGGTTTCCATAATGGGAGTCACTGGTGCTCACTATTGTCAGCACTTGCCCACTGACATCACTTTGAGTTGAAGGTACTCAGCATCATGCGTGCCCTACTCTGAGTGTTTGAAATGTTAGTGGGCTCAGTTCAGCCCCAGTCCAACTCTGCTGAACTCAGTAAGGAATGGGTTGAAATGCATAATTGGGCAGCAGAGATCATTCAAAGATTGTACATTCCAATTAATACCTATGTTTGCCTTTAACGTCTAGAAGTCAATAGAAGGAAATTTGTTCCAAGGGTAGGTCTTGTGATTTTTAGACCACATCAGTTCTAATAACAGTAGTTTTACTAACGTGCCGTGAAGTATTATCACTTGGCTTTTTTCCCTTTTCACAAAGATCTGTAACTTTTAAAAACCAAACCAAAACACAGTCATGTCTGACGTTTAATTCCTTCATTTTTCTAGCCTGAATTTCTAGTGGCTAGGAGGGGATAATTTAGTTTAGTCTCAGTTTGTTGAAAGTAATGCAGAAAGTACATCCAGAGTCCTGCACAAAGCACACAATACATGTTATGCCTTTTGTCAAGGTTCCTCCCCCACTCTGAACTCTAGGGTACAGATGTGGGGACCTGCATGAAAACCTCCTAAGCTTACTTTTACCAGCTTAGGTTAAAACTTCCCCAAGGTACAAATTAATTTTATCCTTTGTCCTTGGAATATCCACTGCCACCACCAAACTCTAACTGGGTTTACTGGGAAACATAGTTTGGACACGTCTTTCCCCCCAAAATCCACCCAACCCTTGCACCCCACTTCCTGGGAAAGGTTTGGTAAAAATCCTCACCAATTCGCATAGGTGACCACAGACCCAAACCCTTGGATCTGAGAACAATGAAAAAGCATTCAGTTTTCTTACAAGAAGACTTTTAATAGAAATAGAAGTAAATAGAAGTAAAGGAATCACCTCTAAAATCAGGATGGTAGATACCTTACAGGCTAATTAGATTCAAAACATAGAGAATCCCTCTAGGGAGAATCTTAAGTTACAAAAAAGACACACAGACAGAAATAGTCATTCTATTCAGCACAGTTCTTTTCTCAGCCATTTAAAGAAATCATAATCTAACACATACCTAGCTAGATTACTTACTAAAAGTTCTAAGACTCCATTCCTGTTCTATCCACGGCAAAAGCAGCATACAGACAGACACAGACCCTTTGTTTCTCTCCCTCCTCCCAGCTTTTGAAAGTATCTTGTCTCCTCATTGGTCATTTTGGTCAGGTGCCAGCGAGGTTACCTTTAGCTTCTTAACCCTTTACAGGTGAGAGGATGTTTCCTCTGGCTAGGAGGGATTTTAAAGGGGTTTACCCTTCCCTTTATATTTATGACACGTCCCCCAAATCTCAGCTAGGGTGAAACACTGGCTGGGATTTCTTCCTGGAGCTCTGTTTTTCCTAGAGTTAATAAGACACATGCATCTCTAAATATACTACCAAGTACATAAAGACTAACAATATTTTCCACATCTCAAGGACGATTTTAACCAGTTGATTCTGGGAAACTTTCACGGGAGAGTGCATCAGCCACTTTGTTAGAAGCTCCTGAGATGTGTTGGATGTTGAAATCAAAATCTTGGAGAGCTAAACTCCACCGAAGAAGTTTTTTGTTAGTTTCCTTGACGGTGTGAAGCCACTTCAGTGCAGCATGGTCGGTTTGCAGGTGGAAATGCCGTCCCCAAACATATGGGCGTAGCTTTTCCAGAGCGTAGACAATGGCGTAGCATTCTTTTTCACTGACTGACCAGTTGATTTCCCTCTCAGACAATTTTTTGCTGAGAAACACTACAGGGTGGAATTCTTGATCAGGTCCTTTCTGCATTAAAACTGCTCCCACACCACACTCGGACGCATCTGTGGTTACTAGGAACAGTTTGTCAAAGTCTGGGGCCCTTAGTACAGGGTCAGACATGAATGTTGCTTTAAGCTTGTTAAAGGTCTTCTGACACTTTTCAGTCCACTGAACGGCATTTGGCTGTTTCTTTTTGGTTAGGTCTGTCAGTGGGGCGGCGATTTGGCTGTATTGCGGTACAAATTGTCTGTAATAACCGGCCAAGCCTAAGAAGAATTGAACCTGTTTCTTTGACTTTGGGACAGGCCACTTTTGGCTAGCATCCACTTTGGCCTGTAGGGGGCTGATAGTTCCTTGACCCACCTGGTGTCCAAGGTAAGTCACTCTGTTTAGGCCTATTTGACACTTCTTAGCCTTAACAGTTAGTCCTGCCTCCCTTATGCGCTCAAGGACTTTTTGTAGATGTTCCAGGTGGTCTGCCCAGGAATCCGAAAATATGGCCACATCGTCAAGGTAGGCGACTGCATATTCTCCTAATCCCGCTAGGAGACCATCTACAAGTCTTTGGAAGGTGGCGGGTGCATTTCGCAGCCCGAAAGGGAGTACATTAAATTCATACAGCCCGAGATGTGTGGTGAAGGCTGACCTTTCCTTGGCAGATTCATCTAGCGGTACCTGCCAGTACCCCTTGGTTAAGTCCAAGGTAGAGATGAACTGGGCCCAGTTTCTCTAATAGTTCATCTGTGCGGGGCATTGGATATTTGTCTGGGCGAGTTACAGCATGTAGCTTACGGTAGTCCACGCAAAAATGTATTTCCCCATCTGGTTTGGGAACTAGAACCACTGGAGATGCCCATGCACTTCCAGAGGGGTGGATTACACCCATCTGTAACATATCCTGGATCTCCCGTTCTATAGCAGTTTTAGCTTGAGGAGACACCCGGTAAGGTTGGACTTTAATTGGACGAGCATTACCTGTGGCAATGGAGTGGTATGCCCATTCAGTCAGTCCTGGGGTGACTGAGAACGTTGGCACGTAGCTAGTGCACAGCTCCTTGATCTGCTGTCGCTGCATATGCCCAAGGGTCATGGAGAGGTTCACCTCTTCCACACCACCAGCACATTTCCCTTTGTAGTAGACACCTTCAGGCCACTCAGCGTCGTCTCCTCCCTGGACTGTAAACTGACAAAACCTTTAATTCTCTGGAATAAAAGGGCTTTAGAGAATTAATATGGTACACCTTAGGCTTTCGGTTGGAGGTGGGGAATGCTATGAGATAATTAACAGCTCCCAGGCTCTCCTGGACCGTGAATGGCCCTTCCCATGATGCTTCCATTTTATGGGCCTGGAGCGCCTTTAAGACCATGACCTGGTCCCCTACTTTGAAGGAACGCTCTCTGGCATGTTTATCATACCAGGTTTTTTTGCTCTCTTTGAGCATCCTGTAAGTTTTCTTTAGCAAGGGCTAAAGAGGTTCGGAGGGTGTTTTGTAGGTTGGTTACAAAGTCCAGAATGTTAGTTCCTGGAGAAGGTGTAAATCCTTCCCATTGCTGCTTCACCAACTGCAATGGCCCCTTAACCTCACGGCCATATACAAGTTCAGATGGGGAAAATCCTAAACTGGGGTGTAGTACAGCTCTGTAGGCAAAGAGCAACTGCTGCAACACTAAGTCCCAATCATTGGAGTGCTCATTTACAAATTTATGTATCATGGCCCCCAAAGTTCCATTAAATTTCTCCACCATGCCATTTGTTTGATGGTGGTAAGGAGTGGCAGCCAAGTGATTTACCCCATGAGCTTCCCAAAGGTTTTCTAGAGTTCCTGCCAGGAAATTAGTTCCTGCATCTGTGAGGATGTCGGAGGGCCAACCTACCCTGGCAAAAATGTCTGCTAGTGCCTGGCACACACTTTTAGCCCTGGTGTTGCTTAGAGCTACAGCTTCCAGCCATCAGGTGGCAAAATCCATGAAAGTCAGTATGTGCTGCTTTCCTCTGGGTGTCTTTTTCAGAAAAGGACCCAGAATATCCACAGCTACTCGCTGAAATGGAACTTCAATGATGGGGAGTGGCTGGAGAGGGGCTTTGACCTGGTCTTGGGGTTTTCCCACTCTTTGGCATACTTCACAAGACCGGACATAGGTAGAAACATCCTTGCCCATTCCCTCCTAGTGGAATGACCCCCCCGCAAACGGTCTTTGGTCCTGTTCACCCCAGCATGGCCACTAGGGTGATCATGGGCTAAGCTCAAGAGCTTGGCCCGGTATTTAGTTGGAACTACCAACTGTTTCTGAGGATGCCAGTCTTCCTGGTGTCCATCCGAAAGTTTCCTTGTATAAAAGTCCTCTTTCTACAACAAACCTGGATTGATTAGAAGAGCTGAGAGGCGGTGGGTTGCTCTGTGCTTCCGTCCAAGCTCTCTGGAGGCTTTCATCTGCTTCCTGTTCGGTCTGGAACTGTTCCCTTGAGGCTGGAGACATCAGTTCTTCATTGGATTGTGGACCTATGCTTGGTCCCTCTGGAAGCGATGTAGGGGATGGGGCTGTTTCTGTTGACTGTGAACTGCTTTCCGCTGGTGCACTATGTTGGGATTCAGGCTCCGGCTGAGCCTCTTGTGTAGGGTTATCGGCCGCTGCCGGTTCAGGTTTGGTGGGGCCCTCTGGTGTTGAAGTTGCAAGTACTGGATTCAGTGCTGGCAAATGGTCTGGTGTTGGTTGTTCCGCTGGTTCCGGTTCTGGGTCTCTGGGACTGGATTCACTACTGCTGTTGCAGACATTGGCCTGGGGTCCGGGTCCACCACCTCTGACTGGGTCCTGATAGAAGTTTCCGGAACAGAGCTAGGCCTCACGGCTTGTTTAGCCTGGCTACGGGTGACCATTCCCACCCTCTTGGGAATTCACATGATTGGCCAAGTTTTCCCTCAACAGCATGGGGATGGGATAATCATCATAGACTGCAAAAGTCCATATTCCTGACCAGCCCTGGTACTGGACAGGCAACTTGGCTGTAGGCAAATCGAAAGAGTTGGACTTGAAGGGTTGAATCGTCACTTGGATCTCTGGGTTGATTAAATTGGGGTCCACTAAGGAAGCATGACACTTGTGCTCCGGTGTCCCTCCACGCGGTGACCTTCTCCCCGCCCACACTCACAGTTTCCCTCCGCTCCAAGGGTATCTGGTAGGTATCTGGGCCTGCGGACCTCTGGTGTGATCCCAATGCAATGAACTGTAATCTGTTGGGGTTCTTGGGGCAGTTGGCCTTTACATGCCCCAGCTCGTTACATTTAAAACATCGTCCAGCTGACGGGTCACTGGGGCGAGGTGGGTTGCTGGAGAATGGGGTGGTGGGACGATAAGGTGTCTGGAGGGTTCTTTGGGAGGTAGGTGGGGCCTTGGGTGGCCCCCAGTAATAGGGTGTGGTCTGGGGTTGTCCCTTCTGGTCTCCGCTCCAACTGCGACCAGTTTTCTTCTTCTTCTCTGCCACCTCCACCCATCTGGCTCCAATCTCTCCTGCCTCGATTACAGTTTTGGGCTTCCCATCTAGGATGCATTTTTCTATTTCCTCAGGAACCCCCTCTAAGAATTGTTCCATTTGCATTAGAAAGGGCATATTTCTGGAGATTCAACACTTGCTCCTGATATCCAGGCATCCCAATGTTTCACAACGTGGTAGGCATGTCGGGTAAATGACACGTCTGGTTTCCACCTTAGGGCTCTGAACCTCCGACGAGACTGCTCGGGTGTTATCCCCATTCTGACCCTTGCCTTGGATTTAAACAGTTCATACTTGTTCATGTGTTCTTTAGGCATTTCAGCTGCCACCTCAGCTAAGGATCCACTGAGCTGCGGCCTCAGCTCTACCATGTATTGGTCAGTAGAGATGTTGTACCCAAGGCAGGCCCTTTCGAAGTTTTCTAGGAAGGCCTCAGTATCATCGCCTGCCTTGTAGGTGGGGAACTTTCTGGGATGGGGAGTGGTATCTGGAGAAGGATTGCTAGGGTTTGTTGGTATATTCTGCTGAGCCTTTACCTTCTCCATCTCCAGTGCACGTTTCCTCTCTTTTTCCCTCTCCTCCTCCACATGCTTCCTCTCTTTTTTCTTCTCCTCCTTCTCCAGCCGCATGAGTTCTATCTTTCTTTCATGTTCCTTTTGTTTTTCCTCAGCCTGAAATCTGGCTAATTCCAGCTTTTGTTGAGCCGTGGATTTTATCATCCTAACCTCTCTGTTTTTAACTAACTTTACACCTGAGGTTTAGAAATAAACAAACAAACTTGGCTGTAAAATTTTGCTGTGCTGGAATAGGATACCTATTCTCTGATAGTGATTGTCAGCCTACAGAAAAAGACAATTCCCTTTGTCTCTGCTCTGGCCCCAAATCAAAGCAAAAAACGTCCAACTACTTGGAAACCTGCTTACCAGCAGCCTAAAGGAAAGAAAATTCTTTTTCAAACCGGTGCTCCTTGTAAAAAAATCAAAATCCTAAAAAAAAAAAAGAAAAGCCCCTGCCACTTTTGTCTCCAGGCAAATGGGTAGAACACCCCCCCCCCCATTTACTTTTAGGGAAAAAAAACTTCTGGTTTACCAAGACTGTGAATTTCCCTGCAGGAGGTTAAGTACCCTGCCTCCAGAAAAAGAAAACCTGCAATTCACAAAGAGAATCCCCTTTTGTCTCTCCTCTGGCCCCAAAGCAGAGAAAAAACAAGCTGCTTTCCAGCAGCTCCAAAGGAAAAGAAACTTCCTTTTTAAAATCTGTATTTCTAGTTCAAAAAATCTCAAATTGATCTCAAAAAGATTTCAGGTTAATCCCACCACTCTGCCACCATGTCAAGGTTCCTCCCCCACTCTGAACTCTGGGGTACAGATGTGGGGACCTGCATGAAAATCTCCTAAGATTACTTTTACCAGCTTAGGTTAAAACTTCCCCAAGGTACAAATTAATTTTATCCTTTGTCCTTGGTGGTGGCAGTGGATATTCCAAACTCTAACTGGGTTTACTGGGAAACATAGTTTGGACACATCTTTCCCCCCAAAATCCTCCCAACCCTTGCACCCCACTTTCTGGGAAAGGTTTGGTAAAAATCCTCACCAATTTGCATAGGTGACCACAGACCCAAACCCTTGGATCTGAGAACAATGAAAAAGCATTCAGTTTTCTTACAAGAAGACTTTTAATAGAAATAGAAGTAAATAGAAGTAAAGGAATCACCTCTGTAAAATCAGGATGGTAGATACCTTACAGGCTAATTAGATTCAAAACATAGAGAATCCCTCTAGGGAGAACCTTAAGTTACAAAAAAGACACACAGACAGAAATAGTCATTCTATTCAGCACAGTTCTTTTCTCAGCCATTTAAAGAAATCATAATCTAACACATACCTAGCTAGATTACTTACTAAAAGTTCTAAGACTCCATTCCTGGTCTATCCGCGGCAAAAGCAGCATACAGACAGACACAGACCCTTTGTTTCTCTCCCTCCTCCCAGCTTTTGAAAGTATCTTGTCTCCTCATTGGTCATTTTGGTCAGGTGCCAGCGAGGTTACCTTTAGCTTCTTAACCCTTTACAGGTGAGAGGATTTTTCCTCTGGCTAGGAGGGATTTTAAAGGGGTTTGCCCTTCCCTTTATATTTATGACACCTTTCATCTTATTTCTTCTCATATTCATGAGACAATTACACAAGTGGAAACCAAAGCAATTTTCAAAGTCTAAATGAAAGGAAAAGTTTTCTGCTATTCCGGATCTCATGTGACCCACTCAGATGAGAGTACCTGGTAATTGCATAACTGTTGGGCAGCTGCCTATTTTGGGACTACCCCAGCTACTTTCATGCAAGGCCATACCTGTTCAAACAAACAATTTGCCCCCAAATACTTCATGGAGAAATCAGGTTTATATAATAATTACTAAAAAATAATGGCAGAGGGAGAGAGAAACAAGGTAGAGTGATAATGTAGAAGAGAGAGGAATGATTTAACTTCAGATAGGTCCATCAGTGGCTATTAGCCAAGATGATCACGGATGCAACCCCATTTTCTAGGTCAGGGATAGTCAATTATTTTTTGTCAAGGTCCAAAATTTCTTCGTTAAGGTATAGCCCAGGTCCTGACTCCAGAGAAACATTTTTCATGCTGCCACAGCAATAATGATAAAAAGAATGTGTGGTCCATTCAAAAGTGGATGTTGGTCTGGATTTAGCATGTGGTTTTCCTATTGACTACCCTTGCTCTAGGTGTCCCTAAGCCTCTGACTGCCAGATGCTAGGACTGGACTACAGGGGATGGATCACTTGATTGCCCTGTTCTGTTCATTCCCTTTGAAGCATCCAGCATTGGCCACTGTCAGAAGACAGGATACTGGGCTGGCTGGACCATTGGTCTGATCCAGTATGGCCATTCTTATATTCCTAAGGTATGTGCTGCAGAGAGATGGCTTTCACACCAGCCATGGCAAAATAAACTCTGTGGAAGGAGAGAGGGAAAGTTAGCGTTAGCCTAGTAAATAAAGAATAGAGGGTGAAATTCACCCCCGGGCAGAGGGCTAGTGCAAGGGCTATGCAAGCTCCACAGAGTACTGCTTACCTGGGACTTAAGCAAGGTATTTAGACCTCATGCTGCCTCTGCATGGGAGTGAATTTCACCCAGAGAGGAGATCTGCATGATAAAAACTCTTCCTGGACCAAGGTGAGTCTTAAACACCACCTGAAAGAAAACACCCAAGAAAAGTGATTTTGAACTGGATCCTGGAATTAGCATGTCAGTTCCTGACATCTCTTCTATGCACTAATTCCTTACCTGCTTTTTTCAGCAAGGAGTATTGAAGGGTTCATGTAGCGTTCATGCACCTGGAAACAGTCAGGGCACACCCTGACTGTTGTGTAGGAGCAATGCACACATTGCTCTGTTCTATCCAAGGACATGGACCATGAAAACATGGACCATCTGGGAAGTCAAAATAAGGACATCAGCCGTGGGAAGCTTCCTCGGCCGAAGCTCAAGGCCTGAGAATAAAGATTGTAGTAGATAGAGGCTAGTAAATAGGAATATTAATTAAAGTCATATTATTTCCTTTGTTGATGCCTTTTGCGGTCGGTTGGGGTATGTGATGCGCAGGGGGGAGAGAAATAAAAGAGGTGGAAAAGCTGACAGGGGTAATCCCATCAGCAGACCAGCCTGCTTGCTTGCCTAAAGCCGTGTCCTGTCTTGTAGTGAACCGCCACAACTGGCGCCCAAACGTGGGGCCCTCAGCACTCACCTCGCCCGGCAAGGGTTTCAGACGCGTCACTCATCCGCTTCGCGGATCCCGGTGAGTATTTTTCATTGTGGTAAGTGTCATAAATATAAAGGGAAGGGTAAACCCCTTTGAAATCCCTCCTGGCCAGGGGAAAGCTCCTCTCACCTGTAAAGGGTTAAGAAGCTAAAGGTAACCTCGCTGGCACCTGACCAAAATGACCAATGAGGAGACAAGATACTTTCAAAAGCTGGGAGGAGGGAGAGAAACAAAGGGTCTGTGTCTGTCTGTATGCTGGTCTTGGCCAGGGATAGACCAGGAATGGAGTCTTAGAACTTTTAGTAAGTAATCTAGCTACGTATGTGTTAGATTATGATTTCTTTAAATGGCTGAGAAAAGAATTGTGCTGAATAGAATAACTATTTCTGTCTGTGTATCTTTTTTGTAACTTAAGGTTTTGCCTAGAGGGATTCTCTATGTTTTTTTAATCTAACTACCCTGTAAGATATCTACCATCCTGATTTTACAGGGGGGATTTCTTTATTTCTATTTACTTCTATTTTCTATTAAAAGTCTTCTTGTAAAAAACTGAATGCTTTTTCATTGTTCTCAGATCCAAGGGTTTGGGTCTGTGGTCACCTATGCAAATTGGTGAGGCTTTTTATCCAACATTTCCCAGGAAAGGGGGGGTGCAAGTGTTGGGAGGATTGTTCTTAAGATCCAAGGGTCTGGGTCTGTAGTCACCTAGGCAAATTGGTGAGGCTTTTTACCAAACCTTGTCCAGGAAGTGGGGTGCAGGGTTTTGGGAAGTATTCTGGGGGGCGGACGCATCCAAACAGCTCTTCCCCAGTAACCAGTATTAGTTTGGTGGTGGTAGCGGCTAGTCCAAGGACAACGGGGGGAATATTTTGTACCTTGGGGAAGTTTTGACCTAAGCTGGTAAAGATAAGCTTAGGAGGTTTTTCATGCAGGTCCCCACATCTGTACCCTAGAGTTCAGAGTGGGGGAGGAACCTTGACAGTAAGTATGGGAAGTTCCCTCTCTGCTTTGCAAGTGCAACACCGCTGTGAGCTACAGTATTTGTTGCGTAAGGCTCAGCATGACTGTCCCACTAGAGAGCTCACTCTCCTGCTACAGGAGGTGAGTGCCCAGTGCCCATGGTACCCTGAAGCTGGAACCCTTAACTTAGCGGACTGGGAGCGGTTGGGCCAGACATTGCATGAGGAGCCTCGGGCGCCCGTGCAGGCTTTACATGCCTGGCACCTCTGCCGCAACGCGATACAGCGTGTCGCCTCGGACAGACCCTCCCTCGCGAGGCTGGTGATCTCACCACCCCCGTCTGCTCCTGCAACCATCCCTCCCCCTGCTTCGCCCCCAGGGCCTCTATTACCACCGCCTCCCTGGCCTTCCCCACCGGAGCCGGTGTTTGATCACCCTCCCCCCGTGGGGTCCCCCGGAGGGTCATCTGCATCTGCTCAGGGGCTTTCGCTGGTGCAACGAAAGGTCCATGCAGCGAAGACTCGCTCAGATCTTACAGCGGAGGAGCTGGCTGATCTGGTCTCAGTTTGCCCGGTGACCTGGCAGAATGATGACCAGGGCAACCCCGTGGGCACCTGGACCACTTTGCCATACTCGGTGGTTAGAGAGGTAAAGAAAGCAATTCGTGAGTTTGGCCTGACTAGCACCTTTGTGCGTGGTCTCATTGAGGGGATAGGTACTGGGTACTCCCTAATCCCTGAGGATTGGAAAACGCTGCTGCGCATGATGTTATCACCCAGTCAGTATGTTATTTGGATTAGTGAGTATCGGCAGATGGCAGAACGCCAAGCTCAGGTACATAGAGAGCACGGTATCATTTACGAGCATTTGGCAGGGGAGGGCCCGTTTGCTACTATTGAGATGCAGTCTCAACTCCCTCAGGCCGTCTTCCCCATTATTTCCACCTGTGCCCAGCATGCTTTCAAGAAGGTCCCGGATTCAGGCAAGCCTACCAAAAGCTTTGTCAGTATCCGTCAGGGTGCCTCAGAGTCCTTTTTGGATTTTACCAACAGATTGCATGAGGCTATCCTCCGACAGGTGGATAACACTGAGGCAGCTCACGAGCTCCTGTTAAAATTGGCAGTTGAAAATGCAAACGAGGATTGCCGCCGTGCTCTCCAGGCAGCGCAAGCCTCTGGTATTTTAGAGCTCTCAGACATGCTGCAGGCGTGCCAGAACATCGGCACACAAGCCCATAAGGCTGGAGTTCTGGCTGCCGCCCTGAGAAAAACCGGGAAGGAGGGGAAGCGTTGTTACCGCTGTGGTAAGGAGGGTCATTTTCAGCGGGAGTGCCGCTCATCTAAGGCACCAGCCCGACCCTCCAAGAAGTGCCCCAAGTGTGGGAAAGGTTATCACTGGGCTAACCAGTGTCGTAGCGGGTCGGGAAACCGCGCGACGGGTCCCCCCCGAACCCAGGGCCAAACGGGGGTGTTTCCCACTCAGACAACCGCTCCTCTGCCTTAAAATCCATAGACTCTATGAGGGCGGCGACTGCTGGAAGTGCAGGGCTTGATTTGATCATGCAGGAGGTCACTGACTTTCGGCTGCCAGGGGAGGTTTGCGCCATACCTACACAGGTAACGGGACCTCTCCCTGCCGGCTTTGTAGGTCTCGTTCTTCCTCGCTTACATGCTGGGAAACAGGGCTTTTTTGTCATTCCAGGGGTCATTGATGCTGACTACACAGGCATTATTAAGGTTCAGGTGTGGACTCATCTTCCATAGTCGCTCCCGTGTGGACGGTCAATTGCACAATTGATTTTAGTCCCCTATCAGGTGCCAGCTGCAGAGGATCGAGACCGGGGCGGAGGCGGCTTTGGATCGACGCTGGCTCAGTCACCATCTCACAACACGTCCTCTCCACTTGTTGCTCTAACAATGTCGGTCCGCCCCTCGAAACCTCAGTTAACGCTTCTCTTAAATGATGTTCCCTTTACAGGGCTGGTGGACACTGGAGCTGACGTTACGGTGATTCGTGATCTGGAGTGGCCGGTCAGTTGGCCAACAATTCCTTCTAAGGAGTTGTGGGGGATTGGGGGTAGTAAACCCGGGCGCCAAAGTTTGTCCTGGGTCACGGTCTCTAAACCGGGAGGCCGTGCCCTTGCTACAATCCGTCCTTTTGTGCTCCCTGTCCACCTCAATATTTGGGGCCGTGACTTGCTTACAAAGCTGGACACCACCCTCGATATTAATATCTAATGGCCCAAAACCCTCCCGCACCCACCATGCCTTCAGCATTACCCTTGGTGTGGCAATCCTTAGAGCCCGTATGGATTGACCAGTGGCCCCTCCCTCTAGAAAAGCTAAAAGCGCTTCATTCGCTTGTGCAGCAGCATTTGCAAGCACAGCGACTGGAGAGCTCCACTAGTCCCTGGAACACCCCGGTGTTCGTTATTAAGAAAAAATCGGGTGCTTGGCGGCTGTTACATGATTTAAGGGAAATAAATAAACGCATCCAACCTATGGGCCCCTTGCAATTTGGCTTACCAAATCCAAATTTAATTCCTCAAACCGATCAACTTTGTGTGTTAGATTTAAAAGATTGTTTTTTCACCATCCCCCTTTGCCCTCAAGATCGCGAAAATTTGCATTTATGGTGCCACAATATAATAATCAGCAACCCTCTCATAGGTATCAATGGAAAGTCTTGCCCCAGGGAATGCAAAATAGTCCGACCTTGTGTCAGCTCTTTGTGGATCGGGCCCTTACCCCTTTTCGTGCCCGGTACCCCACACTAAAGGTCTACCATTATATGGATGACATTTTGCTTAGTGGTCACCAGGTTACGGCAGAACAACTTGAATCTCTGTCCGAAATTCTCGGCCAAAATGGCCTATTAGTGGCACCAGAAAAAATCCAACGCTCTTATCCCTACCACTACCTCGGACATAAGGTTTTACAAACCTATGCTGCTCCGGTTCGTCCGGAACTAATTCTACCTCAACCCCTAACCCTTGTTAAATTACAACAAGTTTTGGGTCATTTAAATTGGATTCGGCCCTACTTTCATCTCCCCACTTCAATGCTGCAGCCGTTGTTCGAGCTCCTGCGTGGAGCCCGGGCACCGGGTGCGGTTATTGCCATCACTGAAAAGCATACTGCCTGCATTCGACAAATCAATGCAGCTTTGAGTCAGCAGTTTGTGGACAGACTCCCAGAGGTCCGTCCCTTACGGTTGGTTCTTCTTGCCATCCCTCATACGCCAACTGCAGCTCTGTTTGTACCCCGTACAGACACAGCCGTCTCTATTATAGAATGGCTATACCTTTCATCCACCCCCCTCGAAATATTTACCCTTATTTAGATGCCCTATCTGATCTTGTTCGTAAAGCCCGCCACTGTGCAGTGCAACTCACTGGCACTGATTTAGTTGCCATTGTGCTCCCCTTGTCCCGTACTGAATTTGACTCTTTGTGCCACACCTCCTTGGCCTGGCAGGTTGCTCTTTGTGATTATGTGGGAGAGATCTCTTATAATCCCCCTAAAGATTTCCGCTTGGTAATTACCCAACAGGTGCCCCTGGTTGTCCATCATCTTAGTCGCTCTCAACCCATTGTTTCAGCCGTCACTCTTTTTACTGATGGCTCTCCACGTCGCGGTGTTGTCACCTATCAATTAGGTGACCCCCCTCGTTGGCATTCTCGCTTTACGCTGCCTCAGCGTTCTGCGCAGCGCTCAGAATTGGCTGCTGTTGTTTTGGCCTTTCAACTTTTTGTTGATTGTCCCTTTAATTTGATTGTGGACACCCATTATGTTTATCAAGTAATTGATCATTTACCCCTAGCCCTCATTACCCCTCAGGTCGATGCAGACCTCCTTCGCCTGTTTTTGTCTTTACAGTATCTCATCACCACTCGTAATTTCCCGTACTTTGTTGCTCATATTCGCAGTCATACCCCTCTGCCTGGGCTACTTACTGAGGGCAATGCGCGCGCCGATCGCGCGTTACGTGGTGAGGTAAATTCCCTTTTTTCTGACCCCATTGAAAGCCATGCCTTTTTTCATCAGTCTGCCTCTGTTTTGGCCCAGCAGTTTCACATTCCTGCTGATCATGCACGTTCCATTGTTCGTTCCTGCCCCCACTGTGCTGCTGCTGCTCCTACTTTCTCTTATGCCGTTAACCCCCGAGGTACCGCAGCAAATCAGCTGTGGCAAATGGATGTTACTCATGTGCCACAATTCCGCCCCTATTCATTTTTACATGTTTCCGTTGATACTTATTCAGGCTTCCTTTGGGCAACCCCACAACGTGGGGAAGCCACTCCTAAAGTTATTCACCATCTGCTAGCCTGTTTTGCTGTTATGGGTCGCCCGAGCCAAATAAAAACCGATAATGCCCCAGCCTACTGCTCCACAGCCCTTTCCGCCTTTTGTGTCCAATGGGACGTCCGTCTCACACACGGGATCCCTTATAACTCCATGGGCCAAGCCATTGTTGAACGTGCAAATCGCACACTAAAAACCTTGCTTGACAAACAATTAAAACAAGGGGAGCTGCGTCTCCGAACCTTGGGAGACATTCAGCAACAATTGCATATCCTTTTGTTCACTTTAAATAACTTAACGCTAAACGCAGATCAACAGACCCCCGTGGATCGGCATTTTCATAAATCTGAGGTGCTGGAAAGACCACGTGTCTATTACCGTCAGCTGCCTGATCCGCAATGGCTGGGCCCAGTACCTCTAATCACTTGGGGTCGGGGATATGCTGCTGTGTCTCTCCCTACAGGACCGTTGTGAGTTCCGGCCCGGTGTGTGCGACCGGCACTGAAGCAGCATGGCATGGCACCAGGGACTATCGAACCCCATACCGGAGTTTCAGCTGACCCTGGAGGAGGGCGCGGTGCCTCCTGGGTCGACAACGAAGGGACGGAAACGGAAGAGGCGTAGTGTCCCAAGCCAGCCCATGACATGGGGAGCAGTAAAAGCATTGGTCGCCGCGGCTCAACGACGGATGGCAGCAAACCAACAGCCAGAGACTCCTGAGACTTTGTTTGTGGCAATTCTTGCCCAAATTACTGCTAATTCTGTATTGATTGTATGCCTTTTGTGCCTGCTATTTCCTGTAGGGGTTGGCTCGGGAGCGCTTTCTCCGTTACAAGCCCGAATGACATATAACCTATGGGAAAGATTGGCTTCAATAGCAAATGTTACCCACTTTTGTTTATCTAATTCTGTAGCAGCTGGAGAATTGTTGGGTACATGCCTTATCCCAGTATGTCATCACCCTGAAGAAATAGGGAATGAGACGATGCTCACTGCTTACGCGAATCTCTCTTCCCAATACTCTGGTATGGCTAATTGGGGCCCGGCCAATTATACTTTGTCTCACACGGCCATATCCCTCCACACACCGTACCCGGCCGGGGCCAACAATGTCACCTGTGCACGTGTGGTTAACTGCACTAGTGCAAGGGTGCCCTTGGGCTGTCGGCAAGTTTCTCAACCCTTTTTAAATTGTTCCCACGCCGTAAATGTTTCATACAATTATGGCCATATCATCCTACCATCAGGATGGTTTTTTACCTGCGGCTCACGCACCTTTAGTTATATTCCCGCAAATTTAAGCGATGGCACCCTTTGCTGCCTCAGCAGAATGACACTCATTCTGCCTTTTAGCGGCCAAAAGCGCAGTAAAAGAGGTGTACCCCTTTCAGAAGACTGTGTTGCAGATGTTGATCTTCTTAGCCGCACTGAGTATACCGCCTTAGCGGCTTCTATTGTTGGGGTCCCCGCGCTTGCCGTTTATACAGCCAGAACTTTAAATAACCTGGCATGCTTTGCAGCAAAGGCAATTAATACAACATCCCAGGCAATTGCCCTACTTAACACAGAGCAACATGAATTAAGGGATGCAATTTTGGATAACAGAGCAGCCATTGATTTTCTGCTCCTGAAACACCATCTAGGCTGCTCCACGTTTCAGCACATGTGTTGCTTTAATTTAACTGATTATAGTCGCTCCATAGAAACTAGACTGGCCGAATTGGCCAATCTTACAGCACACATACGCCAAGATCTGGGGTTTGAGGGCTTTTGGAATTGGCTTACAGGATGGCTGCCCTCTCTAGGATGGCTGCGACAACTTTTCGGTTATGCTGTGTTTGTAATTGTTGGGCTTATATTTTGCTGCTGCTGTATACAATGTATTCCCTCCTTGCTAAGGCTTTGCAGAGATCCGCCCTGGTAGGCTCCCCGAGTTATGTCCTTGTCTGTCCGGGAGTTGAATCACTTACAAAAGCAAATTGATGGCTACCATGAGATGGCCGAGCATAATAATAACAAAAGGGGGGATGAAGGGTTCATGTAGCGTTCATGCACCTGGAAACAGTCAGGGCACACCCTGACTGTTGTGTAGGAGCAATGCACACATTGCTCTGTTCTATCCAAGGACATGGACCATGAAAACATGGACCATCTGGGAAGTCAAAATAAGGACATCAGCCGTGGGAAGCTTCCTCAGCCGAAGCTCAAGGCCTGAGAATAAAGATTGTAGTAGATAGAGGCTAGTAAATAGGAATATTAATCAAAGTCATATTATTTCCTTTGTTGATGCCTTTTGCGGTCGGTTGGGGTATGTGATGCGCAGGGGGGAGAGAAATAAAAGAGGTGGAAAAGCTGACAGGGGTAATCCCATCAGCAGACCAGCCTGCTTGCTTGCCTAAAGCCGTGTCCTGTCTTGTATTGAACCGCCACAGAGTATCCACGGAGCTTTTCTTTGTACAGTAGAACGTTTTGTGTAACGTCTGTTATACAAACACAATACGGGGCCAAATAGCATGGAGGTTGTCAATACCCATTGTGCCTGTGCTCCCCATACAACATTAAGAATGAGGAAACCACAGGGACATATGTTTCAGATAACTATGTTTACTTATGATATAGAAACATACAAGGCCTAGCTACACATGTACACTGTTAGGTTCTGCTGGCGGGGAGAGCTCAAGCTATTTAAGGGGATACTATCCAGTTCCTCCTATATACTACAATACCTGACAGCATACCAGTTTTACATGATTCTGAATCTTTTTGCTCTAGTTTTTTTTTTAAATGTCCAACTGCTTGGGGATTTGGTTACCTTGAAGAAATATGACAAAATTGATGCTGTACACACAGATCAACTTTTAGTTCCTTGAAAAGGCTTTCTGAAATATATTGAGTCACTCCAATTTATTTCTTCTCCTATTCATTAGACAATTACACAAGTGGAAACTGAAGCAATTATCCCAGCTTAAATGAAAGGAAAAGTTTTCTGCTGTTCAGGATCTCACGTGACCCACTCAGATGACAGTACCTGGGTAATTAAGTGTTGATTATTACATTGGCTAAATCCGATGGACACTGAGAACAGGTGTAATCAAACAAAGAGGCCATCAGGACTCTTAGATTTTGAAAGTGTTCCCTACAGTATGCTTAAGTAATGGAGGGTTGATGGCAGGTTTCAGCCTCACTTAGAATTCCTTTGTTTCTTGATGGTGTTTGGAATTCTCATCAGCCATTTTGATTTCTCAGTCTCAGACACACTCTAGGTTTACACATGTATTCTGTTATGAATGTACTACATGCAGCTCAGACAAAAGGCCTGTTCTGCCCTCATTTGAAATGAGGGAACCAATAGGGTTAGCTGTAAGCAAGCTTGGGCAGAATTTGACCCAGGGAGTCTGCATATACTGGGCCTAATTCTTCCACTCAGAGGTTTTAAACCACTTAATTCCACTTCTCAATGGAGTTATTCCTGATTCACCCCAGAGAACTGGGCCTATTTTTCCCCTGGAATTGTTTGACTTTGTAAAGCTGTTTGTAGAAGCTTTTCACAGATGTTAAGCATTTGAGTACCACAACTTGCAGGGAAGTCTTGTGAAATTATGCTAGACATCATGAGACTAACTTAGAAGAAACTGACTTTTATAGTGCCATGACATACTGAGGCTAAAGTAGTTCCCTCTCGGATGACCAGCAGTGGTCTTGTGGTTAAGGCACTGGTCTGGGATTCCAGAGATCTGTGTTTATGGGCATACATGCAGGTACCTATTTTAAGGTCCCATCACACTGACAGAATGGCTCAAAGAGGACATAATATAAGCAAGTATCAGACCTGATGATCTAGTGTGCTTACCTACACTGGGTGTTTGTACTTAGCTGACCACATCTACACCAGAAGGACAGCCTCTTTCAGCACTGCTTTGGCTTTACCAAACAAGGTGCCTGCAGGAGCTATGATGCCAGGGACGCCTCTAATGGTGGCTGCACCTGAAACTGTCCTTAATGGTGCAGAAGAGCTTCCAGAGTGAGACAGGGAACGCCATACTGCAGATTCAGTTTCCCTTTTGGGAAAGTATCTGGCAGAGAACATCGTGCTTTCCTTTTGTACCTCCTTCCACCTCCAACACAGGGATCTCCGTGAAGGAGCTTGTCTGAGGCTCATGGAAGCAGAGGAAATAGAAAGCCTGGATGACAAACTTTGGCTATATAGTGAGCTCGAATCCAGCCATACTCCTTGTATTTTGGCACATTGTTTCCTATCTTGTAGAACCTTCTAAATTAAAAATAATCATTCTTTACATCTTTGTTGCTTTACATTGCCCCCTCACCAAGGCAACGATAGTCTGTGATACGGTGACTGCACAGTACGCCGGTTGGCTCTAAGTGCTAAGTTGGCTGTAAGCATATGTAAGAACAATGTTTTGTTTTTCATTCTATCTCCCGATAAGCACACCTGTTATCTTGTTTGTCTTTTTGTGCTGCTCTGTACTAGGCTGATGGTTTCAATGACTCCCTGGCCTCTTTTACTACGTCAAATTCAAGGTCTTCATTGTCAACTACAAGATGTTCTGGTGGAGACCTGAGTCTGGGATCCAGGAGATCTAGGCTCTATTCTTGGCCTTACTTCTTGAGTGATTAGGCCAAATTTTAAGAAGTGGCCTCTATTTTAGACACAAAAAGGTCTGCGGTGAATTCAAAAGGGTTGAGCATTGACTTAACTGGAGTGGTAGGTGTTCAGACAGCTGGGGTCTGAAACAGAACACTCAAAAATCCAAGTCTGTTTTGAAAATTTTAGCACTGAGTCTTTAGTTTGTATATCTCAGGTTCCTCATCTGTAAAATGGGGATAATACAGTCTACCTGCTTTGCACATGCACTAGGGGTGAGGCTTAATTCATTAAAAATTGCATTGATATCTTCAGATCTCCCATGCATACAAGTTTTAATACGATAAATACCCAATAACTTCTTCTGATCAGTTTTCTGGTTGATTGTTCAGAGTGGTGTTCTCTAGATTTGTTCCTTTCTCTCAAACTGTTTTACACAACAGACAGGAATTATCTTGCTGAAGAAATGCTATATTAACAACCAAAGTTACTGTGATCTTAAGGTCCTAGTGCACTTCAAGAATGTACTGCGCATCTACAAAGTCACCTTTTCAAATATATACAACCTTTAAATCCCTGCAGTCTGCAAAGAATTCTGGTCTGACTATTCATACATTCAGCATCCCTGAGCACTTGTGGCACCCCGCCCTCCCTGCAAAAAAGCCCCATACCTGCATTTGCCATCTGATCTCCTAATCAATGCACAAGCATTTGTATCTGGTTGTACAGTTTCTCACTATTTGTTCTACCTACAATTTTAGTATCATCTGCAAGTCTGGAGATCTCTTTGCAGTACATCCACACACATCATTTACTGACTACCTAATGCACAGTGCTTAGCACTCTGTGTAGGAGGTCCTGAACTAACTCCTAACTTCTCTCCAATTTGTAAGATACCCATGACTAACCTTTTCTATGGTCCTTTGCGTTAACCATGATGGGCCAAATCCTTCTCCAATGACTTGATGAGCGAGGAGAGCTGGATTTGGCTCCATATTCAATGGGGAACTTCATCAAATGCTTTTAGAAAATCCAAGCGGTCGTTAAGTATCACTCATCTATTTTAGTAGTAAGCTCCAGAGTACTCTAGCAGGATGGTTAAGGACGACCTCCCCTGACTTAATGCATACTGCTATCCACTGCCAAACAGGGCTTCTCCCACCACATGCGTTCGGATGCTTTCCAATAGTTCCTGTACAAGTGTTAAAACTACAGCTCTAGAGTTTTCGGTTTGTCTTGATTTTATTTTCAGTAGTGGAGCTTGTTTGCCATTTCACTGCCCTTGGGATTCTAGTACATGAATAAACCATCTAGAAAACGTGTCAATTTGTTACATTGGTGTTGGGGCTTCTGTTTATTTTTACTGCACGATACCTGGTTCCATCTCTGTCAGGTGTGGTGAATATGCAGCCAGATCTTCAGGTTCTAAGCCAGGGGTTCTCAGGACAAATTTTTTGGTGGCCTCAGAGTGTGGCCACCAACTCTGGCTGGTGGCTCCTCTCACTTTTTCCTAAAACACTTAATTAGCTTTAGGAAAATCAAATAAATATGCATATACACACGTCCAAATCATTGTAATTTATGTATTGCTAGCTAGTAAGTCTGTTGTGAAAAGTGATATTAAGAAACATACAAGTATCACAAGATCCTGCTGCCCTGCCACCCCAGAGCTAAAGCCCAAAGCCTGAGCCCCACTGCCCTGAGAAGGTGGGGAAACTCACTGGCTGCCTGCTCCTACAGCCTTGTGCCCCAGGTGACTCCAGAGTGTGACAGGGCCCAAGCCTTGACGATGGCCCCAGCAGCCAACATCAAGGCAGTGCATCCAGGAGCAACGGGGTGGTGGTGGAGCAGAAGGCCCTACTTTGCCCTCCCCACCCCTTCCAATCACAGCCCAGGAGGCAGTGGCTACAAGAAAAGCCCCTGGTGGCCACATTTGAGAAACTGTAAAACCAACTTTTCTGAATCTATTTTATGCCCTGCCTTGACTTCAGTGGAGTCAGACCAGTTTACACGAGCTGAAGTTCTGGTCCTAACTTATTTCCTAACTCTGTTATTCACTATTGGTTTTTTATCTTTTGGCCACTGTGCATTTAATTGAAGAGTCTTAATTGTTACTGGAGATTTTTAAAGTTTGTGCTTTGTTTTTATTCCTTCACTGCTCTTATTTCTCTGTTGGTTTATGCACCTTTCCAAGTTTCTCTCCTTCTGTCTGAATGTATCTTCCCTAGCTGTAGCTTAGACACATCCTAGTGTTCCACTGTGGATTTCCCAGGTGTTCTTGAATTCCAGCCAGTTTTCTTGGCCTCATTCCCCATTAGAGAAATTTGGGCAGAATTCAGCAATGCCTTGGGCAATCACGTGTGGAAGAGGGGACATGTATAAGAATCCATTCCAGCAAAGTCAAGAAAGCTACCATTACACCAAGCAGTTGTGTGATGATGTGAGGAGCAGCATATACAGTACTGACAGCAACACTGTTAGAGCATCATTCACAGTGTGACAAATCCATGAAGTTGTGGTGCTGTATCCAATGTGTGATCGTAGGATCCGTCAGCAAGACAAAATCCTTCTGTGACATTTGGGCCCAATTTAGCTGTCAATCTAAGAAAGCAGAAAGGAGGAAGATGGGAAATCTGTTAAAACAAGGAGCGACACAGTGCATCTAGGAACTAAGCACCTGGCTGTCATGGGACCCTATTTATACTGTAGCTCTTCTGGGCAGGAAGCTTATTACTATTCATAGCACCAGTATTTATATTAGTGCCTAGAGGCCCCAACAAGGCCACATTCATATTGTACTAGGTTCTGTACGTACATGGTGAGAGACAGTCCCTGCCCTGAAGAGCCTGCAGTCTAAGTAGAGGAGAGAAAGGAAATATTACCTTGCTCGTGATGCTGTCCCAACACTTTGCCCTTTACAAAGGGCATCAACCCAAGGCCTTCATTACTAATGGAAACAAACACCAGTAAATCTTGTTTTGAGAACCAGACTTAGACTCTAGTCAGTTCTTTCAAGGAGAAATGGGCAAGAATTCAGGAGTCGTCACAGGTCCCTTCCCTTCTGGGCCCAGCTGTTCTTCTCCCCTCCTCACAGCGATGGGGCTGCCAATCTCCCAACTGGCTATCCCTGCCCTGGGAACATACTCTCACTCACAGTATCTTTCTAATTTCCTGCTCACTCCTATTATTTCATTACAGGTCTCTTCTTGCTTTAGATGCCCATCCTGACTGAGGAACTCTTTAGATTGCTCAGATAACTTTCTTATATGGATCAGGTGATCTGTCCTTAACTGGCCAATAAGCCACTGCCTTGGAGCAATTGCGTAGGTGAAATTCAGAGAGTCAAGGGCAAGGCAAGCCCTTATTCCCATTGAAGGGCTATTTACTCCATGGTGTATCCCCATTTTACAGATGGGGAGCTGAGGCACAAAGACTGATTTACTCAAGGTCCTGGGGCTATAACCACGACACAGGAAAAGCTTGGTTTCTTACATGTTTGTTAAGTGCAATGGAGGCTAATTGCACTGTGTAACTAACAGCAATACGGGCCTGTGACATACTTGTCTTCATTTCCTGCTATTTTATTTTCAGGCCTCTGTATTTGATCCCACCTGTATCTTTTTCAGCAGCCTCATAAGATTCTTTGTTAGTCTCCTGGAAGTATTAGTCCGGGTATTTCTCTGGCCTTGGGTCCTTAAATAGTTCCATGGAATCTGTGCTTTGCTATTCATTTTAGCCTTGAGGTCTCTTCCAACCCTACATTTCTATGATAAACAGTACATTATAGCAGTGAATGGCTTAGCTCAGTGGCTCTCAACCTTTCCAGACTACTGTACCCCTTTCAGGAATCCAATTTGTCTTGTGTAAGCCAAGTTTCACCTAACTTAAAAGTTACTTGCTTACAAAATCAGACATAAAAATACAAAAAAAGGGTCCCAGCACACTATTACTGAAAAATTGTTTACTTTCTCTTTTACCATAGAATTATAAATCAACTGGAATATTGTACTTACATTTCAGTGTATAGTATATAGCGCAAAATAAACAAGTCTTTGTCTGTATGAAATTTTAGTTGGTACTGACTTCGCTAGTGCTTTTTATGTAGCCTGTTGTAAAACAAGGCAAATATCTAGATAAGTTGATATACCCCCTGGAAGACTTCTACATACTTCTAGGGGTACTTGTACCCCGACTGAGAACCACTGTCTTAGCTAAGTGAATCATCTTTAAGACATGCAGTTAAAGATGACCTGAAGTGCTTTTGGGATAAACTAATGGTGACTTGCAGAGGTCTGTGGGAGAATGACAGTCCATCAATTAGAGAGAGCACTAAGGCGACCATATTTAGTCCTTGTGAGGTCTCTAGCCAGTTTGTTTTAAGGCAGCCAAGGACCAGTGGTGCAAGTTGCTCAGCACCAACAGTTCCCATTGACTGCACTGGTCACACAGGATCAGACCATTAATGAAAGGCTTGACATGAGGGAAGGAAGATGTCAAGGACCAAGTTCCACCCTCAGTTTGACACAGGAAATCCCATTCATGTCAATAGAGTTACAGGAGTGTAGCTAAAGGCAATGTCTGGCCCATAGACTTTAAAAATAGTGCTAACTCCATTGCAACAGTTAACCTTATTTTAGGTGCTTTTCACATCACCAGCTGGATATTAAAGCCATGCTACATGATATTGTCGACAGGGAATATTTGTATACAGGATTTCACAGCTGGAAACACATGCCTGGCCATAAAGCTATCAAATTTAATATTTACCAAATCATGTTTTCTTATTGCAGCCTCAGTAGGCACCGAGCACATGGGTTTGATAGAAGAGGCATATGAAACAAAAGCCTCCATTTTCTAGCCTATTGAGACTGCCTATGTTCATTTCCGCATGGTAGGTATGAGTCAGTGATCAGGGAAGTCTGGTTTCCAAGAAAGAACAGGCTATTTGCTTTTGGAGAGAGAAGAATGGATAGTAACAAGACAGATTATCCTAATCTACTTTATTTACAACATGTGCAATTTCTTTGGAATATGGCTTTGAACAGAGCCATGAAAGAGCAGGCAGCCCAGCTCAGACCTGTGCACTCCTGGACTGAAATACAGGCCTCTCAGCAACAATTGGGTGTCTTTTCTCAGCTAGCACAGGGACATGCTTCCCAGGGGCACCCAGGGTTGTGGGGCACCTTGCTACAACCTGCCCTTAGTGGAGGGAACCTTGCCTGTCGTTGGGAGAGTCAGGGAACTGGCTCCCAGCAGGCAGACATCAAAGTACTCCCCGCTCAGCCCCTGTGGGCTTCGCTGTTTCTCAAGCTGGGTAGCAAGAAGCCTTCTCCAACATCCAAGGCCTCTGAGCGTCCCCTCCAGCTCCCAGACCCTTATCCACAGGGCATAGGCTTTCACTGGCAACCTTACATGACATTCTTTGGCGAACTAGTATGTAGATCCTAGACCCAGGGATCCCTGCAGCTCTTACATACCTCTGATCCCTCTGACAGTTGGCAAAAAGAGGTCCCTGGGTCATGCAATGACAGACTCTGGGTCTAACCCCGCACTCACTGACAGAGTTAAATTGGTGCAAAAGGCTGAGAGGACTTTTTGTTTTAGTGAAACCTGTTACTCTAAAATAAGCCATTTTTTGGTTTAACAGTAAATGTCCACACAGGACTTTGCACCAGTTTATCTATATTGGTTTAAATTCACTTCTTAATTCGTATCTTAATTTGATTGTGTAGATCATACCTCTATCTCAGTCCCCTCTACTCCTCTCTGGTGATAAGGCTCTCTTGTAGTTTTCACACTTCTCCACCTCATTCAATCACCTTTTGTTCCACATAAAGCAATGCTCTAGGGGCTTGTTTAAACACACCCCCCTACAGGTGTAATATTAAATTAGTTTAGTTAAATATGTGCAATGTTGCATGTGGGCACATCAGATTAAACACAGTTTATAGAAGTTTAGTTTCACAACTCCTTATTTTGAGAGGGAGGTAAATTCTTCAATCTTAACTTATTTCCTTTGTAACTAGTCTAGGCAATGTGCACTCCCATTTTTAGTAAGAGGAGCCATGAATGGGGGGGCGGGGAGAACTAGATGTCCCTCTACATCTCAACTTTCTTAGCACCAACGGCAAAATGACTTGAGAAATGGCCATTTAGAAATAAGACATATCAACAGCAAGAAGAACAACCAGCCTTATGTGAGAAGCACTTATTCATGTGAGTAGCATGTTTGAGTTCGGAGGATTAGACTTTTGCTTATATTTAAACGCACTATTTCCATAGAAGTGTACATCAAACATTTGTACAAAGTGATATTATGTTTATACAAGTCTCCCCTTACACTAATTTATAAATTTTAAAAATACTTTCCACTGCACAAGAATGGCCATACTGGGTCAGACCAATGGTCCGCTTAGTCCAGTATCCTGTCTTCTGACAGTGGCCAATGCCAGGTGTCCCAGAAGGAATGAATGGAACAGGCAATCACCAGTGATCCATCCCGTCATCCACTCCCAGCCTTTGCCAGTCAGAGGCTAGGGACACCTGGAACATGGGTCTGCATCCCCAGCCATCTTAGCTTATAGCCGTTGATGGACCTATCCTCCATGAACTTTACTTCTTTTTTGAATACAGTTATACTTTCGGCCTTGACAACATCCCCTGACAATGAGTTCCGCAGGTTGACTGTATTGTATACAGAAATACTTCCTTATGTTTGTTTTGAACCTGCTGCCCAGGTTTCATGGGGTGATCCCCAGTTCTTGTGTTATGGAGTAAACACTTCCTTATTCACTTTCTCCACAGCAGTCATGATCTTCCAGTGCTCTATCATATCTCCCCTTAATCTCTTTTCCAAGATGAACAGTCCCAGCCTCTTTTAATCTCTCCACTGAAGCTGTTCCCTACCCTAAATAATGTTTGTTGCCTTTTCTGTACCTTTTCCAATTCTAGTAGATCTTTTTTGAGATGGGGAGACCAGAACAGCAAACAATATTCAAGATGTGGGTGTACCATGATTATACAGTGGCATTTGATATTTTCTTAGTATTTATTCCTTTCATATTATTCTGTTTGGGTATTTTTGGACTGCTGTTGCACATGGGATGAATGTTTTTGGAGAACTATCCAACATGACCGCAAGATCTTTGAGTGGTAACAGCTAATTTAGACCTTATCTTTTTGAATGTATAGTTGGGATTAGGTTTTCCAATGTGCATTACTTTGCATTTAACAATTAACTTCATCTGTCATTTTGTCATCTAGTTCCCATGTTGGGAGATCCTTTTGTAATTCTTTGCAATCAGATTTGTGCTTAACTATTTTGATACAAAATTACTCAGCAGCAAGTTCTGCTACCTATTTACCCCCTTTTCCAAGATAATTTATGAATACATTGAACACCACTAGTCCCAGTACAGACCCCTGGAGGATGCTGCTATTTCACTCTCATTCTGAGAGCTGACAGTTTATTCCTACCCTTTGTTTCCTGTCTTTTAACCAGCTACTGGTCCATGAGAGGACCTTCTCTCTTATCCCATGACTACTTACTTTACTCACTCTTTTGTGAGAGTCCTTGTCAAAGGCTTTCTGAAAGTCCAAGTACACTATATCCAATCGATCACCCTTGTCCACACTAGTTGACCCTCTCAGAGAATTCTAATAGATTGGTGAGGCATGATTTCCCTTTACAAAAACCATGTTGACTCTTCCCCAACAAATGGCATTCATCTGTGTGTTTAATAATTCTGTTCTTTACTATAGTTTCAACCAATTTGCCTCATACTCAGGTTAGGCTTACCAGCCTGTAATTGCCAGAATCACCTCTGGAGACATTTAAAATTGGTGTCACATTAGCTATCCTCTAGTCATCTGGTATGGAAGTTGATTTAAGCGATAGATACATACCACAGTTAATAGTTCTGCAATTTCATATTTGAGTTCCTTCAGAACTCTTGAGTGAATTGCATCTGGTCCTGGTGGCATATTACTGTTTAATTTATCAATTTGTTCCAAAACCTCCTCTACTGACATCTCAATCTAGGACAGTTCCTCAGATTTATCACCTAAAAAGAATGGCTCGAATCTCCCTCACATCCTCTGCAGTGAAGACTGATGTGAAGAATTCATTTAGCTTAGGGTTCTCATATTTTAGGTTCCCCAAAAGAGGACACTTCCAGTGGGGATGGGGATGGAGAAGCTGGAGAGGGAGTTCAGTTCGTGTTGGAGGGGTGGGTACACTGGAAGGGATACCTGGGGGGTCCTGGAGGGGGTTAGTGTCACTCCCTGGCAGGGAGGCTGGAGAAAGCCCAGGATGCAGCACCAGCATCTCCCTGTGGGATCTCCCTCCTGAGGGCTGGAAGCCAGGGTCTGGCTGCTGGGGCTGCAGGGGAATGGACCAATCAGGAAGCAGACCAATTGGGGATCTTTCTGAGCTGCAATGACTGCTCTGCAAAAATTCCAGACATTGCCTGTTATTTGAAAAAATCCACCCAGACAGAAGGCAGAGGATCAAAAAAGAGGCAATGTCTGGGAAAACCCCAGACATATAGTAACCCTAATTTAGCTTCTCTGCTATAGTCTTATGTTCCTTGAGTGCTCCTTTAGCACCTCAATTGTCCAGTGGCCCCACTGATTGTTTGGCAGACTTCCTGATTCTGATGTACTTAAAACTATTTTCTGTTAGTCTTTGGCTAGTTGCTCTTCAAATTATTTTTTAGCCTGTCTAATTATACTTTCGCACTTGCCAGAGTTTATGCTCCTTTTTGTTAACCTCAGTGGGATTGGACTGCCAATTTTTAAAGTGTGTCTTTTTGTCTCTGCTTCTTTTACTTTCTTATTTAGCCACAGTGGCAGTTTTTGGTCCTCTGCTGTGTTCTAATTTGGCTTATGAGTTTGAGCCGGTGTTATGGTCTTTTTAAAAGTTTCCATGGAGCTTGCAGGCATTTCACTTGTGTGACTGCATCTTTTAATTTCCATTAACTAGCTTCCTCATTTTTGTGAGGTTCCCCTTCCTTACGTTAAATGTGATGGATCTTCCCACACCCCAGAGATGTTAAATTCAATTACATTATGGTCACGGTTACCAAGCAGTTCAGCTATAGTCACCTCTTGGACCAGAACCTGTGCTCCACTTAGGACTAAGTCAAGAATTGCCTCTCCCCCTCGGGGGTTCTGGGACTATGCTCCAAGAAGCAGTCATTAATGGTGTCTAAAAACGTTCTTTGAATCCTGTCCTGAGGAGACAAGTACCCAGTCAATATGCGGGTAGTTGAAATCCCCCATTAGAGATGCTATAAAAATGGAAAATGCAATAATAATCTCCAAGAGCATTTCACAATCACCATCCTGGTCAGGTTGTGGGTAGTATATTCCTACCGCTATATTCTTATTATTCAAGCATGGAATTTCTAGCCATAGAGATTCTATGGTATAGTTTGATTCATGAGATTTTTACTATATTTGACTCTTTCACATTTTGTGCCACTCACCCACCAGCACAACCTACTCTCTAACTCCCCCCCCAACCCCCGGCAACTGATCTCAGAACTGTAAATCTTCCTCCAGAATGGTCTAGTCTAGTGGTCAGGCTATTAAAAATTCCCTGATCTGCCAAAGACTTTGTGGGCTACTTAGGGGAAGCCATTTGTCCCTCTGGGCCTCATTCCCCTTCTGTAAGATTAGAGATAAGAACATTTTCTGACCTCACACTGTTGTTGTGGGGGTAAATACATTAAAGAGTGAGAGCTGCTCAGATATTACAGGAATGGGGGCTGGTCCTGCCTGAAGTGCCATCCTGCAGCAGGCCACGGCACGAGAGACATACTGCCTCAGTTTCCCCCTTCAGGTGACCCAAAAAACTTCACTTCAGTCTTTCTTGGGGGCAGTTTATTACCCAAACAGTGTGCCAATGATCCATAATACAAATTCAAACACATAGGCCAGTTGTCACCCCAGTACAGGTAGTCCTCTCATCCCTCAAGTCTTCTCATTCCTCAGTACCCATGTACCACTCACCAGCACCTTTGACCACACACACGTTCCCCATTAGCCCTCTCTTCTCCCTGTACTAGGGCAGCCATGCTAGCCCCTCCAGCCAGTCATCCTATAATCTTTCTGCTAGGTGCATCCTTGCCGAGGGAGTATCCCTTACGCCCCACCCTCAGTTCCTCTTGGTCTAGCTCTCCCACCCTAGAGATGTCAGCAGGTAAATAGCCCTACTGTCCCATTTCCAAAGCCAAGGGCTGAAGGCTTTACAGCTTAGAGTCAGCAGGCAGCTCCCTCCACTGCTTTTCCTCTTACCTTCAGCCCTCTGGCCCTGGCTCAGGGATATCAGCAAACCTCTTTTAGTGCTCCTTTACCTTCAGCTTCCTTCTTGGCCCTACCACAATCCCCTAGTCTCCAGCAGCTCATACCTACCCTTCCAGACTGAAACAGGCTACTTTAGCTCACTGGGCCTCCCTGATTCTTTATAGCCCAAAGATGCTGCCCTGCCCTCTTAATTGGCCAAATGGGAGCATCTGCTCTCACACTGGGGCTCTGGAGCTACTTCATTTACTGGGGCCAGCCACCTATGGCAGGGGCCATATAAGTGCCTAGGATTGGTAGCTATGAAGAGATTCTATCTGCTATGACTAGATAGAATTATAATAATTTAGGCCCCTATTCACACAACACTTGAACCATGTGTTTAACTTGAAGTTGAAGTGCAGTCCTGAGCTGGGAACTTAGTTTCAAAAGTGTCTTTCCCCAACTGCAGAAAAACAGCATATAAAACATGTATCAATGAGGGGCTGCCAGCAGGGCCAAAATACCTTCAGAAAATGGTTTGAAGATGCCTTTGATAAGTGAACAGGGATTGGCTGAGACAGATGTCAATGGGGAATGAGTTCCTCTTGCTAGGCTCCACTACAACAAAGACACAATCGCCTGCTGCCCTGAGACACGCGTACAATATCCAGAAAAAGCAGATGGCGAATATCAGCCAGGACTGGGCTCCAGGAGAAGCGAACAAGTATCACCAGAGCTTACGTTAGTGAAGGCTTTTAAAAAAGATGTAAACCCCATCCACCATACTAGACTATGCAACTCTGGAGGAGAATTTTTGCTCTCAAAAGAGTGAATGTACCTGGGCTAATTTACTTTTCAGCATAATTCTTTTGCTCATAGCTGTGTCCCCATAGAGATTGGTGGAGAAATAATGGAACATTCACAGGTCTCCATAGAAAGTAAAGGTTAGCCAGCCAGCCAATCTAATCACTTCTCCAATGAACCCCTTTACAGACCATTACAAACACTATTTTTTTCTGATCAGAACAATCCATTAAATGCTGCTCAGCCTGGATTTTCACATTTACTAGAGTTATCATAATTGTAATGTTTCTGAAAGGATATTTTAAAAGTTCCAGTCCTCACAGAAAATGCCTTAAGAACAAATCCCACTTGCCTTTCTCATCTGACTTCCAAAGGGCTACTCACATGAAGAAGGCAAGCAGGAGTTAGGTTTAGTGTATTATAACAAAACCAAAACCAAGTGGGAATTCCATAAGGACCAGAGAAAAACACAGTTGCTTCCCAGCCTGGAAGAAAGATGGCTTTGTGGATAAGGCACTGCATGGGCACACAGATTTGGGCTCAGTTCCCGTCTCTGCCATAGACATCCTGTGTAATCTTGGGCACGTCATGTCACTTATCAGTACCTCAGTTTCCCCATCTGTAAAATGGGGTGAATGATATTCACCGCCATTGAAGCATGCTGAGATCTACTAATGAAAAGCGCTGTCTGTGTAAGAGCAGCTGTAAAATGGGGCCATTGTTCTTCTTTTGTCATAAGAATGGCCATACTGGGTCAGACCAATGGTCCACCTAGACATCCTGTCTGCTAACAGTAGCTAATGCCAGGTGCCCTAGATGGAAAGAATAGAACAGGTAATCACCAGGTGATCCATCCTCTGTCGCCCATTCCCAGCTTCTGGCAAACAGAGGCTTGGGACACCATCCCTGTCCATTCTGGCTAAGAGCCATTGGTGGACCTATCCTCCATGAATTTATCTAAATCTTTTTTAAACCCTGTTAGTATCTTGGCCTTCACAACATCCTCTGGCAAAGATTTCCACAGGTTGACTGTGCACTGTTTATCTGTCTTATCTGTACTTAGCCTGTAAGCCCTTCTGGCAGGGATTGTCTCTTACTATGTACCTAGCACAATGGGGTCCTGGATGTCAGCTGGGGCATCGATACTACCGTAATATAAATAATACAAAAACCAAACAGCTCTCTGGACCCAACTGCCACAGCGAGCTCACAGATGTTACCTTGCTCCGGAAAAAAGAAGGGCTGCATGGAATTTTGGAGGGTAACTGTTCACCCTTCTGTACCATTGACTAACCCACCTTTTTCTGTGGGAATATGAGCCTTACCCAAAACCACCTGTCTTTTGGCTGCCTTCAGTGGCCTTTGGCTCAAGCCCTGATACTTTCCCCATTATTCACCTTACTGGTGCATATCTAAACTGGTGAGTAGTCAGTAAAAATCAGTGGCCAGAGCCTCTGTGTTTTGCAGAATGTGCAGATCAGGTTGCACGGGGCCACAATAACCTGCCAAGCCATACCTCAGGCAGGTCTGTTGGGGGAGAGGCACAAAATACATTTATTTAAAGAAATGCCTAAAGCCTAATATTTTGTTGAAACCTAAAAGGAACATGGGAACTGCCATATTAGGTAAGAGCAGTAGTTCATCTAGGGCTCAATCCTGCATCATTGAAGCCAATGGGAGTTTTGCCATTAACTTCAATGGCAGTGGGAGCAGGCCCCAGGTCCACTTTCTGTCTCTGGCAGAGGCCTCTACCCAATGCCTGAATAAGGTGGGAAACACCAGAGTGGACAGTTTTGGAATAACTTACTTCCAGTGGGGGAGTTTCTTCCCAGTCCCCTTGATTACACTGGTTTATACCTAGGAGCATGAAGTGTTTTTAGCCTTTTCAAATGTTAGGTGCTTTAAAAAACCAAACAATCAACCGAAAAACAACAGGGTATGTGACTGTGGGCTGCTTTGTTAGACAGAGAAATAGCCAGTTTATAACTCTAGCTAAGCAAATCATCACACTGATCTCTTGTGACAATGAATTTCACAGACTAATCATAAGTTGTGCAAAATAGTTTCCCTCTGTCACGTTTTTGATTTGGTGCCTTTCAGTTTTTAATCAAATGTCCCCTTATTCCTGTATTTCAAGAGGGTAAATTGGAGTGCCCTGACATACTATTCATCATTTGTGCACCCCCTGCTATGTCCCTCCTTATCTGTCTCCTCTTTAAAAAATCCCAGTTGTTTCATATGGAAGGCTTTCCATGCTGCTGATTAGTTTCGTTCCCCATCTTGGAATGTAGTTGAAATCTATTTCTGCTCTATCTTGTTTTTACAGTGGGATGGCCAGAGCTGACAACGGTGAGGATGAAGCAGTGATTTATAGCTCAGCATTACAATATTTCTAATATTATTCTCCATCCCAGTCCTTAACATTGTACTATTTGACTGCCAAGGCAATGCAGATCCAGCATTTCTGAACCACTGTAAGCTCTGGTTAGTTTATGTGCATATGTATTTGTTTTCAAGTAAAGCGCATCACAAGCTTGCAGTTGTGGTTTTCTGAATATATTTACAGTAACTCCTCACTTAATGTTGTAGTTATGTTCCTGAAAAATGCGACTTTAAGCGAAACGATGTTAAGCAAATCCAATTACCCCATAAGAATTAATGTAAATGGGGGGGTTAGGTTCCAGGGAAATTTTTTTTTGCCAGACAAAAGACTATATATATATATATATGTACACACATACACACAGTATAAGTTTTAAACAAACAATTTAATACTATACACAGCAATGATGATTGTGAAGCTTGGTTGAGGTGGCGAAGTCAGAGGGTGGGATATTTCCCAGGGAATGCCTTACTGCTAAACGATGAACTAGCAATTGGCGGAGACCTCAAGGGGTTAACTTGTTGTTAATGTTGCCTCACACGCTACAAGGCAGCAGGAATAGAGGGAGGGAAGACATCATGGCAGACAGAGACAGAGACACATACCGTGTGTGTGTGTGTGTGTGTGTGTGTGTGTGTGAGTGAGTGAGTGATTGAGAGAGAGAGGCGTATTTCCCCTTTAAGTACGCTGCCCCACTCTTAAGTACACTGCCCTGTTAAGTTAATCAGCAAGCTGAGACCACAGCTCTGCCAGGAAGCTCCCTCAGTCCTGAGCCCTAACATGTGTCCCCCTTGCTCTATGGAGATGAGGTAAGTGGGGTGCAGGAGCAGGGGGGAGGGGGACACCCTGACATTAGCCCCCCTTTTCTCCCCCCCCACCTCCACCCCCCAGCAAGCAGGAGGCTCGGGGGAGCAGCTCCAAGGCAGAGGGCAGGAGCAGCACATGGCAGTGGTGGGAGGGACAGCTGAACTGCTGGCAGTTGATAGCATGCTGGGCAGCTGCTGCACAGGGAATTTAGTGGAGTGGGGAGCTGATAGAGGGCTGCCGGTCCACCCTGGTTCCAAGCCCCCACCAGCTAGCTCCACCGGGCTGCTCTTCCTGCAATCAGTGGACAGAGCAGGTGGCTGCCAAACGACGTTATAAGGGAGCATTGCGCAACTTTAAACGAGCATGTTCCCTAATTGATCACAACGTAACAATGAAACAACGTTAACCGGGACGACTTTAAGTGAGGAGTTACTGTATTCTGCGATGCTTGGAAAGGGGGTATTTACAATGGGGACACAAATGATCTTCCTACCAAACAGGGCAGATTTCATGCCATCACGGTAACCGGAAACCAGTTTGCTTCTGGCATTTTGCGCTGATCAGCAGCAATGCATTATCTCCCAATCATAATATCCAGCCCCAGGCGTACCACGAGTAAGAAACAAGGCAACTTCTAAATAGCTTGCCGGAAGCTGATATGGAGCAGGAATGCAGGGCTCCAACATTAAAGGGTTATACTGACATTACAAAAAGAAGAGGAGTACTTGTGGCACCTTAGAGACTAACCCATTTATTTCGTGAGCTGTAGCTCACGAAAGCTTATGCTCAAATAAATGGGTTAGTCTCTAAGGTGCCACAAGTACTCCTTTTCTTTTTCCGAATACAGACTAACACGGCTGTTACTCTGAAAACTGACATTACAGTGGCTGGTGTGCCATAAATGCTACAGATCAGACAGAACAGAGCTGCTGACACTTCTTCAAAGTAAGGAGCACATTTTATATAGGGTGTGTCTGGTGGATGGTTTTCCATTCTAGTCACAATCACAGGGGGCACCTCCCCTCTTGTTTGTGTTCAGGGGGGCCACTCCCCCTCCTACGTAGGATCACATAACATCCCCATGGAAGCTACAGGAATTGCTCACAATGAAAAGTAACACGGAGGAAGTATTTAAAGTGCTTTTAGCAGGTCTTTCAATAACATTTAGCAAGTGGAAATGAAGAGGAGGGGCCAGCACCATGTAACCCACCAGCTCTCAGCAGACCACACTGTGGGATTATCTGATCTAGATTAGACAGATTAGTATCAGGCTAGTGAAGCTCACAAATCAATGCCACCAGGCTTTGTTTTAAACACATCTATTTATTTACAAAGTTCACAGGAGAAAATGACGTGTTCTACCAAATCCACAAACTAGCAAATATTCTTTGTTCTTTTGTTAATTTAACATTTTGAAAGGGGAAAAAAAAACCAGGCTTGCAGTGGTGAGACCTTGCTGCAAAGCAAAGGCTGTATGTGTATGGCATGCCATGAGCTAACTGGCTCCTCTGCCCCAGGGCCTTTACTCTAGCCAGCCAGTGCTCCCTTTCGTTAAACTAAGGGTTTTGTCTGAGAATTTTAACGCCTGGAAAAGGTTTGGGTCAAACGCTGCTTTCTTGGGGAGTCTATGCTGGAATTTTTAGTCATGTTTTAACATGTCCAGTCATACCATTGTAAACATTAGTGTAGACAGGACACCTGGGTTACTACACTAAGGATACACAACCACAGTAGTTAACACGGGTTAACTAATGTGTTAAAACGCAACTAAAATTAAAGTATAGCCATATGATCAATTATGCTGATGTGAATGCAGCTTAACTCCATTGGTTTCAGTGGAGTTGTTCCAGAGTTACATCAATGTAGCTGAAAGAAGAATTTGGCTCTTCATGTATAAGCAATATGCTTTGACTCTCCATAGATAACCATACCTTGTCTTCCTATAGCTCTGCCTGACACCACCACATTCCTCACTAGATCATCTAGTTTTATATTCTGGGTTTAAAATTTGTGGTCTCAGTCACAACTAGAAAGTTAACCTAATGTGAGCTAATTATTGCATATATTTAATAAGGAACAACACTACTATTAAAATTATTACAGAGGATTGGTCCATATTATATACATTAGAGACCCCTTAAATTGTACAGGTCATACCTAAGGGATTGATCCTGGAAACAAGCATGCACATGAGCAACTTTACTTGGGGGAGTTTGGTGACGCTATTCATGTGAGTAAAGTTACTCATGTTTGCACAATTAGATCCTAAAATCTTAAACTCCAGTCTTGCAGGACACTCATATGGATGGACCCCTGCACCTGCACGGACCTCCTTGCAGTTGGGCCTTATAGTTTGTAAGATCTTGTTAATGAGAAATCAATTTCAAAAGGGCAAAGGCGCTCTTGGAGGTTCCGTGGCTATCAAACCCAAACAGAACAACCTCAATATTTGGCACCGTTTCTCACAGACAGTCCTAAAAATTGTACAAAGCAATTTTTACTGATTGACATGTAATAAGTTAACAATGGGGTTTCTGGGGAATTGACGCCACCTCGCCCTTTGCTATTTTGTTGCCTTTCACTAGTTGTATGCCAGTCTCACGATTCTAAGTTGCCTATTCAATACAAGTATTAAGAAAAAATACAAAGAATTATAAAACTCCACAAATAGCAAAACAAAAATCTAGTCTTTTATGACTATAATGCTAGAATTAACTGCCCTTCCTTTATAGATTATCTCTCTAAAAGTCCATCTGTGAAGCAGTCTCAGAAGGGGGTTATGTACTCTTTTTTTATGCTAGCGCTGGTCTCAGTGTAGCCTCCAGTATCCCGGGTAGCACTGAAAGCCCTTTTTCCAGATCTGCATGGGAGCAGTAGTTTGTAGACGGCTGCCCTGTATTTCTTTGAAATGAGGTTGTAGAGGATTGGGTTGATGCATGCGCTCAGATAGAAAAGCTGCAAAGCGAATATATTAAAATACTGGGAGAAAAGCATCGTGCTGGTATCCTGAGTGTTTATAAATATGATCCTGCCCACATGGAATGGCAACCAGCAAATTATAAATGCCAGAACCACCACAGCTGTAAGACAAAACAACACACACGAAATAGTTAATGGTCAGGATTTAGACTCATTAAACCACTAACATTCTGAATGTGTAGGTACCAAAACATATAATATATTGTAAATCTGATTCTGTTCTCATGACTTCCTCTTCTTACACTAGAGTAGATCAGGAGTAACACCAGTGAAGTAATGAAGTTATATTGGTGTAAGAAAATGGGAACAGCATCACATCCATTAACTACTTTTCAGAACATACTAAGGTAATTGGGAATCTCTCCAGCAACATTCCTAGAGATTATTTAAATGGGAAAGAGTACATACTTTAGTGAATATAAAATTGTAAACTATTGTATCTTCTCTATAATAGCAAACACAGTAAAAATGAATTTATGTAACATTTTCAACTTCATTTATGTAATATGAAAATTAAGAGGAAAACCAGAATGAGGAGTGTTTTTGTAAAAGTGCACAGCAAATGTATTCTTGTCATCAATTTATTTTTAAACACGGATACGTTGAAAAGGTCTGTACCGTTATGCCTGTTCTAACACGCTGCACAGTTAATGTGTTCTCTCTACTGGGCTCTTACTATAATCTACCGTGTGCATTATTTTTAATTATTTCTATTTACAAGTTCACGAAACACATACAATTCCTTTGTATTACTTGTGACTTTTCAAAAGATAACGTAGGGCCAGTCAATTATAGAAAAAATTTAATGGTCCAAATTCATCCCTTGTGTAATTCCACTAGCTTCAAAGGAATAACCAAGGATCTGTTTGACCCATATGTCAAAAGACACTGTCACCTTGAAATTCACATTTCTGTCAGAAAACTTGGTCCTACTCTAGTTAAAAGAAGTATCTAAGTTTACTACATCTGAAAGAAGTTCGCAAACACGTATTTTTCTCTAGTGGTTTTAGTTTCTTTGCTTTGTGCAACTGACAGTGCTCTGTATGCAGTCAGTTTCTCTCTTGTTAAAAGAGCTTTACGTATGGCAACAGAGGCAGAAAAACCTTCTGACACATCGGGCCATAATGTAGAAATGATGCTCAATCAACAACTGGAATCTTTCAAAATTAGCCAATATATTACAAAAATGAACGCTGGCAATGTTAATTCAACTCTGTAAGTGTTAAGAACCTAAAACTAACTGTGTCAGTGCACATAAATAACTGAATTGTTGAACAACAACCAAAGGTCTAAAATCGATTGTATACGTTTTTCTCTAAGCACTTATATCACAGTTATCACAGAGTATTTCAATGAGTGGTTTCAGAGTAGCAGCCGTGCTAGTCTGTAGCCGCAAAAAGAACAGGAGGACTTGTGGCACCTTAGAGACTAACCCATTTATTTGAGCAGGAGCTTTCGTGAGCTTCAGCCAGGGCTGAAAGGAAGGGGCCCCGGGCCAGTACGGCGCACCGGTAAAAGGCGGCTGCCAGGACCGGCCGGCACGGCTGACATTACAGAGCTGCTGTGGCAGCGCTTTAAGAACTCTGCTTGAACGTCGCTGCCCCTTTGCGCCCCCGACCGGCGGCCCTGCTGGGTCCCGACCATCAGGGCCGCCAATGGCGGGGCGCAAACGGGGCAGCGACGACCTGGTGGGGTCACTGATGGAGGGCATCAGCTTTAATATCGCTGCCCCTTTTGCCCCCCCCGGCCGCCGACCAGGGGGCGGGCGGGGGCGGGCAAAAGAGGTAGCTTCCCCGGGGCTGCGATTTAAAAGGGCCCGGGGCTCCGGCTGCTGCTGCTGCAGCCTCAGCACCCAGAGCCCCGGGCCCTTTAAATTGCCACTGGAGCCCTGGGTGGCGCGGGCCAGAGAGCGCAGCTGGACTGGCTGTGGGACGCTGACCCCTAGCTCAGCCCCTTCCACCCAAGGCCATGCCCCTTCCGGGAGGGACAGAGCAGCCCCATACCGGTAAGATCTGCATTTTACTTTCACCACTGGCTACAGCTCACTTCATCGGATGCATCCGACGAAGTGAGCTGTAGCTCACGAAAGCTCATGCTCAAATAAATTGGTTAGTCTCTGAGGTGCCACAAGTCCTCCTGTTCTTTTTACAGAGTAATTTAGTATCTCCTCTGCTTGCAGATGAATGTTATGCATTCCTGCAAGCATGGCTTTGTGGTCTAATCAATATTTTCTAAATACATAGACGGCTGGGAGCCACATGTTCAAATACCGGCAGGGTCTGTTCAACCCTTTGCATTTCTCCTGTAGCTGTCTGATAGAAAATAGGTGTGTCAGATGAAGCCTTAGAAATAAAGGAATGAAAATCAGTGCCATTGAAGTCAATGGGAGTATCACCATTGACTTCGATGGAGCCAGGGTTTCATCACAAGTCTTCTTTGCTGCATGGGCCCATAATGATTTGTTAGCCCTTTTCGTAAACATGTACCTGACCCCAAATTCTCCATTCCCTTGCTGCCAGCCTGGTTATCCACCTCTGAGACGGCTGAATTTCAGTTGTGCTATACAGATAAAGTTAGTGAAGTTAGTTAGCTGTCAGGAAGTATTTTAGGTAGTAGATATCCCAAATGTTATTTAAAATAAAATATTATAACCAAGTGCATTTGGGGGTGCTGATGTCTATGGTGCATGCAAATGTATGAAAGCAAGATTTAGCAAGTACCCCAGAAAATCTGCTAACAGGGAAACCTATTAGGCAAGGGGAAAAAAATCTCCCCAGGGAAGAGGCAGAAGCCTCATTATTAGAGTAATTTTAAACTGGGCAAGGGTTTGGAGAGAGCATGAACCTCACCTACAGCTAGAAATTGGCCGAGTACATCTATAGGGACCAGTGGTGGCTTGCTGCGGTCAGAGGTCACCAGGCCCCACTGAGCAGTTTGACCTAAGGGATTTTTCCACCTCTGATGTCCCCGCTCTCAGACACATCCCTGCTGAAATCGGTAGGGTGCAGACACTGGCCGAATCGTGCCCTATGAAGTTCTCAGGCCTTTTCACCCTGCAGTTCACCCTGGAGCCACCCCGCAGAGGTGGGCTGCAGGGAGGGTGCAGGGTTGCCATGGTCTGTACACGGCTGATCGAGCCCAGCCTGGGGGGAGCTGGGCGGTACCTGGGTAGGGAGTGAGGGAAGGGGCCGATTCCCTGGGACTCACCCAGGATCCTGATGGTCTGTCTGTGCCCCTTCTCCCTGAGGGCCGCGCTGGGGCCCTGGGGCCGGACTTTGCTCCTCCACAGCGCCCTGCCGATGAGGCCGTAGAGCACGTTGAGGCAGAGGACGGGCAGGATGAAGTAGCTGGTGGTGACCCACAACATGATGCCCAGCAGGCCGGACTCGGTGGCCAGCGGCGTGAGCCGGCACTCGCGGCTGAAGTCGGTCTGGTTGTCCCGCTGCTCCACGCCCACCAGGAAGAAGAAGGGCCCGGCCGAGAGCAGGGCGAAGGCCCACAGGGCCCCGATCACCGCCTTGACCCGGCGCTTGGTGATCACCACCTTGGCCTTGAGCGGGAAGCAGATGGCCAGGTAGCGCTCCACGGTGAGCGCGGTGATGTGCAGGATGGTGCAGTAGGTGCAGGCCTCGCCCAGGTAGTAGGAGAGGCGGCAGAGCAGCTGGCCGAAGATCCAGGGCCGGGAGCGCCAGAGGCGGTAGAGGTCGAAGGGCAGCCCCAGCAGGATGAGCAGGTCGGACAGGGCCATGCTGCCCAGGTACAGGTTGGTGGTGGTCTTCAGCTCCCGGCAGCGCCGCAGCACCAGCAGAGTCAGCACGTTCCCCGCCACCCCCACCAGGAAGAGCCCGAGGCACAGGGCGGTGACCGGGATGAGCGCGGGCAGCGGCAGGGAGCTGCAGAGCCGCTCGTCGCACGGGGACCCCGCCCACGCCTCGCCCTCCGCTCTCGGGGCGCTGCTGTTCCCGCAGCCGCCCCCCATGGCGCCGGCGGCTGCGGCTAGGCCAGGGGATGGGGCTCGGGGGCGCCGCCCGCAGGAGCTGGGAGAGAGGCGCCCGGGCCGCAGCCCATGGCGGGGGGCGAGCGCCGCGCTGCCAGGGCCGGGGCCCCGCTCCGGCTAGGCGGGGGCAGCAGGAGCCGCCGCTCGGACTGTTCTTCGGCGGCCGGGGGCAGAGCGAGGAGCTGCCGCGCGAGGGGCCGGGCCGAGCTGGGCTCCACTGTCCCCTCCTCTCCCCGTGGAGCTTATATCGCTCCGGCTTCTAATCTAATGACTGGCCCCAGCGCATCGGAAGCCCATTTTTCACTGCTGGGTAAGTGACAACGAAAGCCAGGGCCGGCCCCAAGCGTGCACCTGCCGCCGGCAGTTTTTGCTTAAGAGAGCTCCGTCGATGTTCCCAGTCAGGAATCAGCGCCCCTCCTAGGCTTCAAAGGAAAAGCGCGAGTCAGAACGGGGCAGCTGGGCTTTAAAAACCGAACTGAACCGGGGCTTTTAAGGTAGAGTTTTTCGTTCGGTCTGTTCAACTCCGCATGAATTGAACACCGCCTTCCAACAAATCTCCAAACAAACCAAGCGGAAACCATTGATTTTTCTCCCGCTTTCAGCCGAACCCTTGAATTTGCGATGCTGTCACTCACCGAACAACCGTAAAATGCGTTCCTATTTGCCTGAAAGTTCTCACCACCGAGCTCACCCTTCCAATCTGGAATGAAACTCAAAACTATAGCTTGAGAGTTACCATGCAGCTTCTGGTTCTGTTGGGACTACTTCACACAGAGCTATTTTCCCAGCCATGCTACAGTGAAAATATAGGTTTCAGAGTAGCAGCCCTGTTAGTCTGTATTTGCAAAAAGAAAAGGAGGACTAGTGGCACCTTAGAGACTAACCAATTTATTTATGCTCAAATAAATTGGTTAGTCTCTAAGGTGCCACTAGTCCTCCTTTTCTTTTAGTTAAAATATAGTTTGTCCAGTAGAAAACGTGCAATTTACAAGACAATGTTGTGCTGGTACACACAACTTCATTTTAGAATCTGAAATAGCTGGTTAAAAGTTGCAGTCCCTGCTTTGATCTTACTCACAATTCCTTGCGGAAGTTTTCCCTAAACAGGGGCTGCAGGTACCTATGACAAAAATAGATTTAAAAGAACTTGTATGAATGGATCATGTGGAAAAATAGATAATTTTCTTCTGGGCAAGAATTAGCTTTTTGTACTGTAACTGCTATTTTAAATCACTGCTTCTTAGTCTTCTTGCACTAACTTGTACTGCATAAAGTAGGTTATATGCAGCATTTAGGAACTATAGAATATTGTGATCCACTTTGTTCAATGAAACTGTGACTTTTAAATCAGCATTTACATTTAATACCCATTCCTTTCTTCACTAACAAAACAATATGGTTATGAAAGCAATAAGGAAAAATAATTTACAGGAGAGCAAAGCTAAGTTCTTGAGGGGGCCATTTAGGGATCTGGGGCAAAAATTGGGGATTGGTCCTGCCTTGAGCAGGGGGTTGGAGTAGATGACCTCCCGAGGTCCCTTCCAACCCTGCTATTCTATGATTCTATGACGTTTTAAGAAAGACACTTAGGGAGATTAGGAAAATTGCTACACTATCAGACTGATGTTCAAGACAGTGTCTGGTCACACTCATTTTGTCATAAAATGGACAGAATGCTTAAAAGGGGAGAATACTATTTTACATGAATTGTTGTCTTATTAAAAACTATGTCAGTCTGCCAGAAAAGTGGAGAAGTCCAGGAAAAGTTCAGTTATATCCAAAGATCAATTAACAAACATGGAAAAAGAATGATACTTTTATTTTCCACACATTGTAAAGATACTTTTGCTACATAGTTTGTGTATATTTCTATGAGATTATACATTTTTCGTCTGTATGAAGTCCAACATTATACAAGTTTAAAGTGATATGTTTGGTACTGTATCTATAAGGTTTTAAAAAGTTTAGAGTTTTTTTGGAATGTACAGTATATGAGGTAAAATTAAGATTACATTAAAAACCGTCTTCACTGCAGTAATCTGCACTGAGGTTCAAATGGCAAATACACTATTAAATGACATTTACTATCAAAAATAGGAGTTCATTTGAATTTTACTATGAAAAACATAAGCCACTGCAGTTTAACTGTAGTGACAAATCTTACCATTTTAGACATTCAACCGTATAGAAATCTCTGGGCTAATACACTCAATCTCATTTGTACTGCCGAACATGGCACTTTTAAGAAGGTTCTAGAAAACATCTGCTGTCACTGTATTTTGTGGGAAGATATCAGCCTCTACATAAAAGTGACAAATTTAAAATAAAATGTAAACATACAGTACATTTTAAAGACAGATCATTCTTACCGCTGGAGGGCCAAGTTCTTATCTCTTTCTTTTTTAAAACAAAACTCAACAACATTATTCTACAGCACAGATCATTGGACGTAGAAACAATTACAATACATGCCCGTTCTAATATAAGAGAAATTCTTCAGAGATCTTCAAAACACAAGACAGAGGTTCTTTTTATTATTATTTTAAGACTGACAGAAGTGCTTAATACCATTAAAAATGCTAAATCCAACACAAGTAGAAGTCATTAGTGATCCACTATCTTGTAACTGAAATAAATTAAAGCTAATGACAAAATGGATAAGAGATAATGTAAGTGTGATGAGACAAGAATTTTTAAGATAGTTTCACTACAAGCTTTATGTAATTGGCAGTCATTGACATCTGGCAAGATGTTCACCGGGCTACTTAATAAAGTTAAGTCTGGTCATTCAAGAACTCACAAATGCAAGCTCACAAAACATTGATGAATTATGCAATTGCAAAGTGCTCTAATGCAACATTAACTACATGCAATCAACAATTTGGTACAGTATCCAAAGAGACATTACATTAAACATTCGGTTCTCAGGAAAAAGAAGGTTGAAGTTTTCTGGTGCAAATTATTACACTCCCCCCTTCCCGATTTGGTGCCCCAAAGAAAAAAGGCCGTGCTTCATTCCCGTGGTCATGGCAAGTGAATGTAGGGGTAACAGCAAAAATTATGGTTATCTGAGAAAATTTATACACATTATCAATAGAGGGTACATATATCTATATAAACAGCACCCAATCAAATAAAGGTCTGATTTCAAAAATGATTTTTAACTTACTTCTTTAGTGTTAGATCAAAAAAGCTCTCTCTCTTCCATGTTTGTAGGAAGCTAAAGAGGCATTTTTATGCGTAAACATCATATCGGGGCCAAGATAAACCACTTGTGCCATATCTTTTTAGTCTTACAAAATGTATACTTGCAGTGGAAAACTACATTTATCAGATAAGAATCTTCTTTCATGCATTCACTTCCATCCAGTTTACTGCCTGAGAAGAGCCCCTTCTAGTTTTCATCATAATCCTGCTTCCCAAATAATTAAGAGAAATGAGGAGGTAGAAATACAGCGCTAGATTGCTTTCACAGCATCAGACTAACATTTTATACAGCACAAGTTTGTTAGTGTAACTTTTAAATGCATTTTACTCATTTCCTCCCTCTCTTATGGTACTAATCCTTAAAAATGTGGACCAGGTTACCATTATTACACTCCTGCTTATTGGTCAGAACCTTATAATGATACATTGCTTGCCTTATATAAAGTTTGTACTGCAAGAAGGCATGTTAAAGGAAATATTTCTGTGGCTTGCATTCTATAATCTGTGCCAACGTCTACTTAATAAGCATTTTAAATGGCTGAAAAGATGTGCTACAGTCCCAATGCTGATGCTAAATGCCTGTTTCTGTAAAAGCAAGAGAACAGAAATATTTTTAGAATATGAGAATTTAAAATGTAATGGGCAGCATTCTAAAGGAAAATTGTTTTTCTCACTTTATTACAAAGTACTGAATGATAAAGGCAATCAGAATGGAAAAGACAGCAAAGAGCAGAAGGATGACAGCAGCACACTGTTCATCAGTTAGTGTCTGTTGTGTCCTTGAGATTTCCACAGTGTCTTTGTTGGTGCTGGTTGGTGGTTCAGTTCTCTGAGAGATGAATTGTACTGTGGTACTGTAGGGGCCTATCAGGTCCTGATGACCTCCTGTTTCTTGGCACTGTCGAATGGCACACACACGAAAACGATATTCACAGTTCAGCTGGAGGCCTGAATGCCGGAATGACCAGTCAGGCCCCTTATAAATCTGTCAAGAAAAAAAAATAAACAAAAACATTTCTAACAAACAGGCATATTGTGTTTACTGTGAAAATTTAAACTAAAAATGCCATACCTATAGTTTAATAGGTCTCTGTTTACTGTTGAAGTGACTGTGAAAATAGCAAGTGCTTCTTAATCACCTGTGTTTTCAATGACATTTTTCTAGCCATATAGGCAGAAGAAATTAACAAAGATTAATGGAAAAAAACTTTAATGCCCAATTAAATTTATTTTCAGTCTTTTGGTAAAATATGTAGCATTACGAACTCCACTAGATTATAACTCGCAAAGCACCAAATGTAGCTCCTGTAAGAAGCCTTCGCTTTCAGTAAACATTTTAAGTGTCAAATATGATGTAACCCTCCTTGTCTCACCGTGGGTTTCTAAGTGGATTAATTAGATGCCAGTTTGTATGCAGTGTTCTTGTAGCTGCGTCAGTCCCAGAATATTAGAGAGAAGAGGTGGGTGAGGTAATATCTCTTATTGGACCAACTTCTGCTGGTGGCTATTAGAGAGACAAGCTTTTGAGCTACTCAGAGCTCTTCCTCCCTGAGCCCTGGGGAAGAGCTCCGAGTAGCTCAAAAGCTTGTCTCTCCAATAGCCACCAAGAGAAGTTGGTCCAATAAAAGACATTACCTCACCTGCCTTGTCTCTAGATGTCAGATCACCATATTCATCAGTTCTAACCAAATCCCCACGCATTTTGCTAAACTTAAGCTACACTCTCTTAAAAAGGTCACCATAAATTCTCCCAGCAAACTTTGGATCCAGTAAAGAGCCTTGCATAGGGCCGGATTTAAGGGCAGGCAACCGCCCGGGGTGCCATTTTTGCTGTTATCATGAATGAATACAGGTTTATGGATCATAGCATGCATATTTATCATCTTATATGACAGGGATAAATCATTCATCAAAGTCGTAAAATGGGCTCCAAATGCAATAAAAAAATAAGGTATTCAGAAGTTTAACAAATGGAGAAGGGGGGGCACCAAAGATGCTCCTACCCCAGGGCTCCATTTGGTCAAGGGCTGGCCCTGCCTTGAAAAGGCCTCTTTGTGATTCTTCTTACCTCACCAATTCAGTGGTCCCAGCACTCTGTTAGTGTTCATTCACATTGTTCCTCAATCTATCTATTGGGTGACGAAGCCCTATCTTTCACTGAACTCACTGCTTCGTCAACATTCTGAATGCCTCCTGGTCTCCTAAGAATCCATGTTTGTAGATCCATTTATGTCTGTGGAAGTCTCATTGAAGCCAGTGAGACTCCATGTAGGCATAATGGTCTGGGTGGGTGGATTCATATGCTGTGTGGATGCCCATCACTAGTGCAGCATTGGTTAATTTCTCTCTTTAAATGCTTTTATCTTTTTCTCTCCCATTATTCAATCTCTTATTTAAGTGGAGTACTGGTAGCAGTAAACAAACATCAAATTATCCAAAACCTTTTCCTATAGTTGATTTCATAGTATTGAACATCGTCTAGCAAATAAATGCATGCAACTACTACTGTGTTTAGTGGTGGAAGAAATAATCAAAAATTGTTTTCTAGATTTAGGTCTGGATGCTGTTGCTCATTTGTACTTACAGGGTTAATTTACTTACATAAATAAATGCTTTCTTTCAGAGGTTAATAAATCTAAATAACTCTGTGTGACCCTGTTTTGCTTGTCTTGATCCAAAATTTGATTTAAAGATGTTTTATGAACTAATATAATTAATCAGATGCACAGTCAGATTTCATATAGCTATAATATATTTTCAGAGGAAATACAGTACTTCTCAAACTGAATTTGCTTGAAGATTGTAGAAATCGTACATGAGAGCTCTTTCTACTACTTGCTACATAAAGTTTTACAATAACCAAAATTTCACATCACATTAAGGGCAGATCTTCTGGTCTGGTCCAGCTATACTGACAGCTGCCCTATTTTACACCTGGCTGCCCATGGACCCAAGGGACCATTCTGACAGCCAGGGACTTCTAGAATATATAGACACCCGGGAGACTCCCCTTCTTCCTAGACACAGTTCCCACACGAAGGGATGGGGGACAGGTAGTATAGGAAACCCTACAGCAGACCTATGCCACAAGAGGATTCCCCTACACAGGGGGCACCCTCCACTAGTAGGTCTTAAGGCTGGCCATATCTAGACTACAGGGGCTATAGTAGCAGAGCTACAGTGTTGTAGCTCTGCTGGCATAACCCCTGAGTGTACGCACGGCCGATGGAAACGGAAGAGGTTTTCCTGTCACTGTCACCTCCCTGAGTGTTAGTAGCTAGGTCGATGGAAGCAGTCGACTGCCAACCTAGTTGCATCTATGCTGCAGATTAGGTCTGCATAATTATGGTGTCAGGGGTGTGGATTTTTGCACTCAGCTGTATTGACTTAAAATTTAAGGGTAGACCAGATTGCTTTTTTGTATTGCTGGAGTAGCAAAAAGAAGCCTTAATGGACAAGAGAATCTGGTTCTAAGGCCATGTCTACACTTACCCGTAGATCAGCACTGCTGCAATCGATGCAACGGGTGTCGATTTAGCGGGTCTGGTGAAGACACACTAAATCGATGGGAGAGCGCTCTCACAACGATTGTATGCTCCACCTCCCCAGAAAGTTGGCAGGAGCGTGTTTCCCATCGACCTAGCACAGCGTAGACACCATGGTAAGTGGATATAGCTACGTCGATTTCAGTTACGTTATTCACATAACTGAAGTAGCGTAACTTAGATTGATTTACTGCGGTAGTGTAGACCAGCCCTTAGTGGTTTAACCTAATGCATGTGCTCATTTACATGTTACAGGCAAGTTCCCCAGCTGATGTAAATCGGCGTAGCTCCACTGAAGCTCTGCTAATGTGCACCACCTGATGATCTAGCACTATACATTTTGTAATGAGCAGTTAAGCACAGTTTCTATCTTGGCTATTTCAAAAGGGCTTCTCACCATAGTATCCACACATCTTTAATATCCTGTTTCCATCCAGTACCCTGCTTTAATTTCCAGTGATAGTTTTTACAAACTTAATGTTATCTTTTTAAATCTACCTCAATTTACTGTGCTGAATAATTACAGTGAGGCACATGTGGTCACACAGATTGTTTTTTCCAGTGTCAGTGTCAGGCTTTAAGAGTAATCTTCATTTTCTTTTACAGTATTTTGCCAACGTGCATCACTTATCAAAAAACAGTCCAACTCTGTCTCTAGAGGCAATTACACAGCATTTAATGAACTCTACTGACATACTGAATGCTGCATTTGCAACTTTAAAGTTACAAAATCAATAAACAGAATATTTACACTGCAAGATAAATGCCTTGGACTAACTACAGTGCCACTTGTACTGAAAGTATAATAAATGGAAGTAAAATACGTAACACTCGACAGTAGGTACTGATTTATGAGACTAGTAATGTGCATAACCTATCAAAACACAGGGCTACACTTATTTAATTTGTGCCCATAATAAAATTACAGTATCTCAAAATTAATTGTGCTTCCTCTTTGGAAGGAAATCTGCTTGCTTAATAGTGTGAAACAGCTCACAAGTCTAATTATATGTCAATTTTCTGAAAGTTTATACAGAAAGACATCAGAAACTAAGGTGGTATTGTACATCCTCTGTTAAAAGGAGCCTATTTTGTTATTTGGCATCTCAAACTGCATATCTACATGGTAAAAACCTGAAATTAACTGAAAAAAAAAATCTTAACAGCTTGGCACTGGTGGTTGCAGCATCCCCTATCACTAGGAAGGGAATGAACGGCAAGAAACTAATGACTGGAATGGGTTACAGCAGCTTCCTGCAAGCCAACATTCCATCGTGTCTACACTGCCTATGGAATTCTTCTTGTTGGGTAGGGCCTGTCTGCTCTACTGTGCTTTCCATACACCACAGACACTACAGTGAAACTGTCTAGAATATTAATAGCTTTCCTTGAACAGTCCATGATGTGCAGTGATCATCTAGTTTGTTTACTCTTTCTTCATAAATCTTGCTTCCATTCCTTTAATTAGTTTGTTTCCCTTTTCTCAGTTCCTCCCATTCGTGGACATTTTCCTGACCCTCGGATGCAAAGAACTGTACAAAGTATTCAAGATGACTCATCAATACAATGTAGATTCATAGATTCAAAGGCCCGAAGGGACCATGATGATCATCTAGTCTGACCTCCTGTATAACAGAGACCATAGAACTTCCCCAAAATAATTCCCAGAGCATATTTTTTAGAAAAACATCCAATCTTAGTTTAAAAATGGTCAATGATGGAGAATCTACGACGACTGTTGGTAAACTGTTCCAATGGTTAATTACCCTCACTGTTAAAAATGTACACCCCATTTCCAGTCTGAAACTATAACATCCTTTTACTGAAGTCTTTTCCCTCTGTAAACATTTCAAAAGAAGAAACCTGGAGTAATTAGCTTTTAACACAAAACCAGCATGGGTGATAACTACAGTAACTCCTCACTTAATGTCCTCCCGCTTAATGTTGTTTCAAAGTTATGTCGCTGCTCAATTAGGGAACATGCTCATTTAAAGTTGTGCAATGCTCCCTTATAACGTTGTCTGGCTGCCTGCTCTGTACACTGCATGTAAGATTTTGTGAAGAGCAGTGACTTTACAAGGGAGCATTGCACAAGTTCCTCTTCTCTGCCTCCTCCCAGCGCTTCCCCCACCGCCAAACAGCTGTTTGGCGGTGCTTAGGACTTTCTGGGAGGGAGGGGGAGGAGCGGGGAAGCGCTGCGTCTCCAATCCTCCCCCTCCCTCCCAGAAAGTCCCAAGCCCGCCAAACAGCTGTTTGGTGGCGCTTAGGACTTTCTGGGGGCGGGAAAGGAGCAGGGATGTGGCGTGCTCTGGAGAGGAGGTGGAGTGGGGGTGGGAAAAGGTGGGAGTGGAGCGGGGATGGGATGGGAAGAGGCAGGCCTGGAGCATCCCCCAGCAAAGTTGGCGCCTGTTCTTCTCTGGGTAAGCTGCCACTGCTGCTGCAAAGGTGCTCCCTAGTGTCCTTGCTTCCAGCAGGCTGTGCCTGTGTGGGGTAAGCCAGGGGCACTTCCCAGCCACAGTACAATACAGTACTTTACAGTATGTAATGCCTTTTGTCTGCCCCCAAAAAATTTCCTTGGAACCTAACCTCCTGCATTTAATGGGAAAATTGGATTTGTTTAACATTGTTTCACTTAAAGTTCCATTTTTCAGGAACATAAGTACAACATTAAGTGAGGAGTTACCGTATAACATTTGACCTGAACATTCTTTAATTGCAATTAACCTTTACCAATACTCTTCACATAAACATATTATACTTTTTTAATGAACTATACCTGTTTGAATTCTGAGTCTTTTCCTGCCATGACCTGAAGACTGTAAATAATTGGATCACCTTTCATTGGTTGCAAAACCTCCCATGTGATTTCACAAGTGTGATCATTTACTCTCTCTATTCTTGGCGCTGTTGGAAAAAAGCAAATACATTAGTTAACTGTGTATTGTCTCAAGTTAGTGGTTTCCACTAATTTGTAAACTGTAGCCTCTATGGTATTTTGTTTCTGAAACAGAAACAAAAGTTTTAAGTGCAAAAATATTTTTCTTATCCACTTCTCATGTTGACTAACACTACATAAATAAGGATGCTAGCACACTGCTTACATGTTTTGTTTCCTCCACAAGGAAGCAAGGACAATTATGATTCTCATGAATGAATATCATAAGAGCAATCATCATAGTTGCTATGAAGAAAGTAGTCTGAAAGAACTTTTATTGCAGAGAAGTGATAAGTAATAGATGTAGATATAGAATTGCAGTTTAAGATCAACTGACCCAGTCTGAACACAGGAACTGCCGTACTCAACCATCAGACAGTGGCAAGAACCAGATGCTTCAGAGGATAGCATAAGAACCCTCAGCAGGCAGAGACAGGATAATCTGATACCTCCCCCCACCAAATACAGAAAGAAGAATCTGAACAGTGAGTGAGAGCTGGGAGGCTGGGTGAGTCTGAGACTATGTGAGAGACTATGGAAGAGACTGGGTGCTGGGTTGTGTGTAGTAGTCATTTTAGAAATTCCTCAACAATACAAGGGAAGGAAGGAGCAAGTGATGACATACAAAGGGGCCTCAAATGAGTTGGTCTATAGGTGTTCTGGATGGATCTGACCCAGCCCTGCTACCAGGACACCAAAAATGCTAGATTCCAAGAAATGTGTCCAGAAGGAATGAATACTACTACAAATGCCTAGCCAAACTTCTGACGTCACAGAAAGTTAAATCTGTACCCTAAGTGTATGGAAGGAGATGTGTAGTTTTGGTGATTTGTGTTCAAGTCTGACAAAAGGCTGTCAACCCTGCTTTAACTGAAAAATTATATGTCCCATTAAGTATGGAGCTGCTGCTGATACCTTCATAATCTATGTATTTTAACGCACCCATTATGGAGTCTCTGGATGCCACAATGAATCGTGTTTGTTTAGTGCACATTAAAGAGGAATAGTTTAAACCTCATCAAAAATAATTAACTGAATAAATATGATCACAAAGTCCTTTCTATTCAGCTGAGTTTTAATTTTCTTTTAAAAAAGCCCTTAACTTGGATTTGGGACGTAAACTACTCAGCACTGCCCCTTAACTGCAAGCTTGTTTATACTGAATAGGACTAGTAGTACTGATTTATTAAGTAGTGAGAAAAATGACATTACAGTTAAATGACAAGTGAAAATACAATGCTTACCTTTCAAGGCAGCTGGAACAGATTTGGTAGTCGTGAAAATGTACTCTTGAGAAAGTGGACCTTCGCCAGCTTCATTACAAGCCTGAATACAAAATTTGTAGGATGTTGACTCAATGAGTCTTTGTACTTTGTATGTATGACATGGTCCTCTATATAAGGATATAAACCTGAAAGTAGAAATAGTGATTATGTAAACAGATTAAATAGATTCCAAAGTAGTCTGCATGATTTCTATTTTTGTTTTAAATTCACTCTTTTATCTTTTTTTAAATGCCTGGAATTGAATGACCAGCTCATAAATACTGATTTCCAAGTTAATGTATGGTCTTTCAGTAATACAGAACAATGAGCTCACTTTTCAATAAGCTGTGACTATTGCTGGTCTTATTTCTTCTCGGAGTGGGAAAGGGGGAGAGCTCTGGATTAGTTTAGTATATGGTGCTTTCTATTTTCACTGCTCCCCTATCCCCATATTCCCGCTTTTCAAAAGTGAGTTGGTCTGGATTTTAGCTACCTGCACCTCAGCAGTATTCCTCACTAGCTCTAAGAATGGGTCAAGTCTCTGCGATTCCCATTGCTCTTCCACATTTTTGTGGGGAAGGTGTGCTATGGCCCAAATCTCACATCTGTGTGGGAGAGATCTGTCACAGTTGCAACATACGTTGTTGTCCCAGTCTGATGGGTTTTTCTAGATTGGTCACACTCTCTTGTGTAGTGATGCTGGAGCAGGTCAGTTTCACTGGCCCGTCTGTTTGATTTTCAGTCTTGGGGGTTCTCATACTGGTTTTGTCTCAGAGGGAGTGGAGAGGTTTTGTTACCATGTTCTACTCCTGTTCATTTCTGAGTTGGGGTGCAAGCATGAATTACTTTTTGGTAACGATGGTGAATTCCCTGCTATGTGGATCTCCATTTCTGTTTATTCCTATGTCAGGGCACGTTCCACTTGGTAGATCCCTACTTTTCTCCAGTTCTCAAGCTATCGTATGCTCATACTATGGTAGTGTATGTGGTGCGGTGGTATTGTGTGTTTTGCTATCTAGGGAAAGGTGGTGCAAGCAAAAAATTAATGAATTTAAATCCTTAAACTCCTCACCCTGTAAAGAAAGCAGCAACAAGGTGAGAACTCACCCCCCATCACCCAAGAGGCACATCAAGTTAAAAGAATTAGCTCAGACTTAGTCAACATAAATACTTAACAAAACCATAGAAAACAGAAGAGCCTGGTGGCACAAGCCATCTCATCTCCACATCAAGCTCTTCATGTTGAACCTTCACTATGAAAACCTTTCAGTTTTAATGTCTTGCACCTTCTAATGCTGTACATCAGAGTCTCCCCTTTTCTTCCCAAGGTAGACAACTTCTTAAATTCATTTTAAATTAAACCAAAGGTATGGTGTCTTCTTCCATGATGCCTTTCTGGTACTTCCTTATCCATTAAACAACACCATGTATAACGCAGAGCACGTACAAAAGGAAGTGATATTAGTGCTAACCTTCCATTCTTATCTTCCATTTGAAGGTGGTACTGAATGGAGTCAGTTAATGCTTTTGAAGTTCCCTCTCCCCATTTTAGCTTGAGAGTCTGAGAACTGTATACAGCACACTCCAGGCGAGGTGGATCAGGAGGGAGTGGTTTTGTTTTCAGTTTTATTGTGTGGCTGAAAGGACCTGCTCCAAGACTATTTAGGGCTTGAATTCGTATTCTAATAATTAAAAAGAAAAAAATTATCCATGTAAACAGATTTAAAAGGGTAATTGATTAATTCCAGGACTCATCTTCAAGAGTCTTACAGTAGAGAATAATAACGTCATTGAATAGATACTACTTTTTATGATATACATGTCCCTTACCACGAAGGGTGGTTGGATTTAGTCATAAATATTAGTGAATGTGCATTCGTCTTGCAGTACTTTATAAACAATGTATTCTATTAAAAAATAAAGAATATTAACGTAAGGGCCATCATATAATGACAGGCAATAAAAGTTCTAATGTTTCGGTCCTGGGACATCAAGTGATCCTAGTTCAGCACAAGAACTTATATTTATAGAAAGCCATGATCTTCTGAGTCCCTTCCAATTACTGCATATTTTCATTATACCTGATAAATGAAGTAATAAGCAACAGATAAACATTCAGCTTTCTCTGATAATAAACATCCACATTAGGACCAGCCTTAAGAGAGTTGGGGTGGCCAGAGAGAAATTCTGAGAGCCTCCTAGAACTGAACAAATTCATTAAAAACGGCAGGGAATATTTGGGCTGCCACCAGATTTTTTTCTTGCAGGGAGCTTGCAGTGGTGCTGGTATCACTGGTAGTGGCACAGCTGGTCACTCCCAACAATGAATTATCAAGGGGGCCACAAGAAAAGAGGGAAAGAAAACAATAAGTCAGCGGACTAACAGCTGTGAACTTTGCAGACCATCGTGATTGTGGTACGGACGAGGAATAATCTGTGATTTTTCAGGAAGTCAATGTTGCAAACTTTCAATCTCAGGAACAGGTTTACAGCTTGAACGTCTGTGACTCAACGAAGAAGATTAGAAACTTATTTTTACAAAACAAAAATAGAAAATAGCCCAGAGATTTAAAGAGCATAGAAATCAGGGGGACAGAGCTGCAGGCTTTACGGATTTCAAAGGTAACCTTGATTAGATCAACACTCCATGACTCTAAGCCACCTCATTTTCCATTAAAATATCATACATTCATGTCTGTGTGTTTTGAAAAAAATCAATGTTTGAGCAACTGCAACAAAAAAAAAATCCAAGCTCTGAGCATTCAAGGGTCACAATTGCAAAATGCTGGGGTCCCTTTGTGTGCACATATTTAATTCCTTATATATCTATCACTATAGAACTGTTTAATTTTGAGTATGTTAATTTATTAGCATACTGTAGCACTGGCGACCACATATTTGAGTTTTGTTTATTTTCACAAGAAGCTGGCAGAGTTTATCAAATCTGTGATATAAAAGTACTTGTGTGTCTAAGTGCAAAAATATCTTTGCAGTATAAATTTTTAGTTCTTTGGTAAATTTTTTTTTACAATTTCTCATAATGTGCCAGGCAGTAGTTTTTTCAATTACTAATATAACAGTTTTAAAAGTAATAACAACACGAAAGTATTTTATTTTAAAAAAATATTAAGGGTTACCCCGACAGTCTATAATGAACATCATACACATGGGATGAAACCCTGGCCCCAATGAAGTCAATGTGAACTTTGCCATTGACTTCAATGGTGTCAAGATTTCACCAAATATATTTTAATGAAGAGGATCTGTGATTGTAACATGAGCATAGAATGCTATTCTACTGTAAAAGTGACTAACGTGGCACAGTGGAATTCTGTGTTCATCATCTATTAGTAACTGCCATATTAAATGTAACCGATTTACAAGGAAAAGGATGTTTTCTGTAACCATCACTTTTGCAGACGCCACCTGGGATCTCAAAGTTATGCTCTCTGTGCCTAAATGTATCACCCCCAGCAATAAAGGTTTTGCAGAAATTGCATCACACTCGTAACAACCCGGCACTGGATCAGAAATGGAAAATAATGACAAATGGACGCAGCAGATCAAATGACATACAGTCTTACCATGGACAGATCTTACTTAATTTGACAGATACCTTAGAGGTCTGTCTTTTTTCAATACTTTGGCAAACTATACTTGTATAGCTTGTTCCATGACAACAAAGTCTCACTGAATTTGAATTTGCAACCAGAACTTTGTTAACCAATATGAAGTTGATGCATGAATGGAATTAGGTTGTCTTTTTCCAGAACTACATTGGTTCTGCCATCCTAACAGGAGCAAAAATTTGGTAGACACAACTGAATGCCCATAGTGACCAAATCTGTTGAGTTCATTACATACTCTCTTTTCTGACCATAGCTACATACTAATACTTTGATAGGGCGGTAGTGATTAGAAGCAATGTGGGAACAAAGACAATAGATTATTTTCCTTCTATGTAAAATGCTAAGGAAGCCACACCACTTTGCACAGCATACCTGTATGTTGTGTCTGGCTGCAAATTGTCTATGAAATAGCTTGAAACCTTCCCAACAGTTACAGGCTGTTTTTCTCCATAGTCTATGCTGTAGCCAAGGATTTCAGAACCATGGTCACAGGGCTTTTCCCAGCTTATGGCAAGGCATGTGGAAGGTGAATAGTGTGGACTCTCCACTTCATCTTCACTTCTTCCCTGAAGACAAGTCACAACTGCAGGTACAGAGGCTGGCGTCATGCATACAACTACTTCACTGAAAGGTCCTGCGCCTGCAACATTCACTGCCTGAAAATGCAAAATAACATAAGGATGGCGATACTGGGTCAGACCAACGGTACATCAACTCAGTATCCCGTCTTCCCACAGGTGCTTTAGAGGGAATAAACAAGAACGTCTGAGGAACAGTGGGGGCGGGGGGGAATAAACATGGGGAAATAGTTTTACTTTGTGTAATGACCCATGTTTATCTCCCCCCCCCACTGTTCCTCAGACGTTCTTGTCAACTGCTGGAAATGGCCCACCTTGATTATCACTACAAAAAGTTTTCTCCCCCCGCTCTCCTGCTGGTAATAGCTCACCTTACCTGATCACTCTCATTACAGTGTGTATGGTAACACCCATTGTTTCATGTTCTCTGTGTATATAAATCTCCTCACTGAATTTTCCACTGTATTTTCCACTGAATGCATCCGATGAAGTGAGCTGTAGCTCACGAAAGCTTATGCTCAAATAAATTTGTTAGTCTCTAAGGTGCCACAAGTACTCCTTTTCTTTTTGCGGATACAGACTATCACGGCTGTTACTCTGAAACTTATCCATGAGTGGAGGTCTCTTTTATCCCATTCCTGCTTACTTTGCTTAAGAGCCCTCTGTGAGGGATCTTGTCAAAGGCTTTCTGAAAGTCCAAGTACACTATATCCACCAGATTACCCTTGTCCAGATGTTTGTTGATCCCCTCAAAGAATTCTACTAGATTGGTGAGGCATGATTTCCCTTTACAAAAGCCATGTTGACTTTTCTCCAACAAATGGTGTTCATCTATGCATGTGATAACTCCGTTCTTCACTATAGTTTCAACCAATATGCCTGGTACCCAAGTTAGGCTTACCAGTCTATAATTGCCAGGATTGCCTCTCGAGTCTTTTTGAAAAATTGGTGTCATATTAGCTATCTTCTAGAGGATTATTTAAATGATAGGTTTCATACCACAGTCAGTAGTTCTGAAATTTCACATCCGAGTTCTTTCAGAACTTTTGGGGGAATCTCATCTGGTCCTGGTGGCATATTTCTGTTTAATTTATCAATTTGTTCCAACATCTCCTCTATTGACACTCAATCTGGAATAGTTCCTCAGATCTTTCACCTAAAAATAATGGCTCAAGTGTGGGAATCTCCCTCACATCCTCTGCAGCGAAGACCAATGCAAAAATTCATTTCACTTCTCCGCAATGACCTTTTCTTCCTTGAGTGCTCCTTTAGCACATCAATTGTCCAGTGGCCCCACTGCTTGTTTGGCAGGCTTCCTGCTTCTGATGTACTTAAAAAACTCTTTGCTGTTAGTTTCTGAGTTGTTGGCTAGTTGCTCTTCAAATTCTTTTAGGCCTAATTATACTTTTACACTTGAGTTGCCAGAGTTCATGCTCCTTTCTATTTTCCTCAGTAGGATTTAACTTTCAATTTTTAAAGGATGCCTTTTAGTCTTTAACCGCTTTCTTTTTCTTTATTGTTTGTTGTGGCACTTTTTGGTCCTCTTACTGTGTTTTTTAATTTGGGGTATACATTTAATCTGAGCCTCTATTATGGTGTTTTTAAAAAGTTTCCATGCAGCTTGCAGGCATTTCAGTTTTGTGACTGCACCTTTTAATTTCCATTTAACTAGCTTCTTCATTTTTGTGAAGTTAAATGCTACTGTGGTGGGCTGCTTTGGTGTCCAAGGACGTTAAATTTAATTATATTAATTATATTATGGTCGCTATTATCAAGCAGTTCAGCTATATATTTTTCTGTTGGACCAGATCCTGTGCTCCATTTAGGACTAAATCAAGAATTGCCTCTCCTCTTGTGGGTTCCAGGACTACTAGCAGTCATTTATGGTATCAAGAAACTTTTTCTGTGCATCCCATCCTGAGATGACATGTACCCAGTCAATATAGGGATAGCTAAAATCCCCCATTATTATTTAGTTTTCTATTTGTATTGCTTCCCTAACTCCTGGAGCATTTCCTAGTTGGGTGGTTGGTGGTAGATCCCTACAGCTATATTCTTATTATTCAAGCATGGAATTTCTATCCATAGAGATTCTATGGTAGTTTGAGTCATTTAAGGTTTTTACTATATTTGACTCTATTCTTTCTTTCACCTACAGTGCCACTCTCCCACTAGCATGACCTACTCTGTCATTCCTATATGTTTTGTCCCCTGATATTACCGTGTCCCATTGCTTATCATCGTTCTACCAAGTTTCTGTGATGCCTATTATATGAATATCCTCATTTAATATGAGGCACAAAGTTCACCCATCTTAGTATTTAGACTTCTAACATCTGTATACAAGCACTTACAAAATTTGTCACTTTTTAGCTGTCTGCCATTATGTGATGTAATTGAATGGGACTTTCATTTGACTGTTTCTCGTCAGCTCCTACCTGTACTTTATCAACTTCTATCCTCTCTTCCACACTAGGATATAGAGAATCCCCATTAATAGATCTTCCCCTAAGGGATGTCTCTGTCCAAACCATGTGCTCCTCCACACCTGACAGCCTTCTCCCCAGACCTTAGTTTAAAAACTCTTCTACAACCTTAAATTTTGCATGCTAGGAATCTGATTCTGTTTTGGTTTAGGTGGAGCCCATCCTTCCTGTATAGGCTCCTCCCTTCCCAAAAGGTTCCCCAGTTCTTAATAAATCTAAACCCCTCTCCCTATGCTATTGTCTCATCCATGCATTGGCCTAGGCTAGGCAGGAACTGGGAAGGCCTGTGCCTGCCTTTCTTGCCACGCTTCCTCAAGAAGTCCTGCCTAGGCTAGGGATGGTAGAAATGCTGCTGGGGTTGTGGCTTAAAATGTTTGCACTGGGTGGTCAGTGTATGTATGCCCAGCGATTTCATCATTGCCTGAGAATTTTTTAGGCTGTGAAGCCTGGAATCTGTTTGGTCCGCAAACAGGCCCATGCCATCGAACGGCAGGTCCTGAAAAGTTTGCTGCACTTCCAGGGGAAGCCCAGACAGCATGAGCTTCTCCTCATGTCTGCACTGTCCCATGAGGCCTGCAAAGAGGTCTGTGCCCTTGTCCATTATGGCCCCAAACTCTTCCCTGGACTCCCTGGGTAGTAACTCCTTGAACTTTAACATGGAGCACCAGGAGTTAAAGTTGTACCTACTCAGGATTGCCTGCTGGTTGGCAAGCCTGAGCTGGAGCCCCCTGGTCCAGTAGACCTTCCAGCCGAATAGGTCCAGCTTTTTAGAGTCCTTAGACTTTGGGTTTGGACCCTGCTGCCCCCGCCTTTCATGCTTGTTTACCGTGGCCACCATCAATGAGCAGAGCTGCGGGTGCATATACAAGTACTTGTACCCCTTAGAGGGGATGAAGTACTTTCTTTGCAGTCGGGGGAATGGAGGCAGGGTTTTTGGTGTTAGCCTGAATCGTTTTAATGAGGGGCAAAGCCACCCTCGATGGCTCCTGGAGCCAGGATGTCCACCATCGGGTCCTCTGGCTCGACAACCTCCTTGGCCTGCAGCCCCATGTTGTGAGCCACCCTGCATAGCAGGTCTTGGTGTACCCAACTGTTGATAGGGGGTGGCCCGGAGGAGGAAGACCCCGCTACTGCTTTGTCCAGGGAGGACGAAGACGATGCCGGGGGGGACACAGGGCCCTCCTGGCCACCTGGAGCCCTAGAGATGTCCTGCTTGGTGCCAGGCTCCTCTGCGACGACTGCAGGTTCTGTGCTGGTGGTGGGCACGGGATGGGGAGGCCGCTGTGTGGCCCGTACCGATGTAGTCTCGGAGCCTTGAGGGGTGGGACAACTCGCAGCTGCCAGGGGCATTTGTGGTTCCGATACCATTGAGTGGGGGCCTCTGGAGTGAGTGCCCTGGGTCTGGTGGTAGGCCCACAGAGTCCGAAAGGGCCACCGAGCTGGCTCCTGCCACTGCACCTGCTATGGCACTGCACCCATGTCCTACTTGTGGCAGCCTGACGGGCGCCAGCTGTGCTGTGAATGGTGGGACTCTGCCTCCGACGATATGGACATGGAGCGTTAAGGCCACGGTGGTGCTGAGCAGAGCGGTGCCAGGGATTGGTGCGGTGAGTACAGTGCCGGGGAGCTGTGCCATGATGGGGAACGGTGCCGCACTGAGCGGTGCCAGGATGGAAAGTGGTGCCGGGATGTAGAGCAGCACTGCGCCTGAGAATGGTGCCGTCTGTCCAGTGCAGGGGACAGGTGCTGCGTTGTCTGCAATGACCGGTGCCTTGAAGACTGAGTCAGGGACCGTTGTGGGGAGCAGTGGCTCAGAGAGCGAAGCCTGGGGGATGGTGATCTCCTCCTCATCATCACCGGCTTGCCTCTAGAACAGGGGTTGGCAACCTTTCAGAAGTGGTGTGCCGAGTCTTCATTTATTCACTCTAATTTACGGTTTCGCGTGCCAGTAATACATTTTAATGTTTTTAGAAGGTCTCTTTCTATAAGTCTATAAAATATGACTACACTATTGTTGTATGTAAAGTAAATAAGGTTTTTAAAATGTTTAAGAAGCTTCATTTAAAATTAAATTAAAATGCAGAGCCCCCCGGACCGGTGGCCAGGACCCGGGCAGTGTGAGTTCCACTGAAAATCAACTCGTGTGCTGCCTTTGGTACACGTGCCATAGGTTGCCTACCCCTGCTCTAGAAGATGCCCCGCATTGTGGCACCGGGGGCCTTAACTTGACTGGCTGGGGACCAAGGAGCCATCATGGCAATTAAGTTCCAAGCAGCCTCAAAGGTGTCCGGGTTGGATGGGAGTTCTATGTCCTCCACCCGGCACTATCGATCAGGAGAACCCAGCAGTACTGGACTTAACGCCCCTCCCCTGTGGGGCCAAAGTCGATGGTGTCATCTCCTGTGTTGTCGGCACCGGGTGCTCCTCCGTCAGATGCACTCCGGCACCACTATCCAATGCAGTGGTTTCTGGCGCGGACGGACATCCCCTGTCCATTTTCCTGTGCTGTTTATGTGGCACCGAGGAACGAGAGTGGTGCTGCGCTGCCTCCACTGGCTTTGGTGCCGGGGAGCGCCAGGTGCCGAGGGTCTCTATGACCGGAGTCCTTCCTCGGCACTGTCTCATGCACGGAGGCCGGGGCACTCCACATGCAGGAGCTCGGTGCCAGATCCTGCCAGTCCTGTGCCGGTTGCGGATGAAGGGCTGTCTCTATCAGGAGTTGTTTGAGCCTGAAGTCCCACTCTTCCTTCATCCTGGGATGGAAACCTTTGCAGATTTTGCACCAGTCTGTTTGGGGTGTCTCCCCTAGATACTTGAGGCAAGAGCCATGGGGGTCGCCCATTGGCATGGGTTTATGGCAAGTTCCACAAGCCTTAAATCCTTGGGATTGAGGCATGCCCCAACCCCAAAGGGGAACAGGAAAATTGGGGTGGGGGAGACCCCCACTCCTACAACAACTAACACTAACTGTCTAAGAACTTTAAAAAAACTATTTACACACTAAACTAGCTGAGACTAGAAAGAGGGGAGCGCTTGCGAGAGCAAGCAACCACAGTTCCAACAACTGTCACTGGCAGTAGGAGGGAACTGAGGAGGCGCCAGGGTGGCAGGGTCCTATACTCACTGCCATGGAGGCGCCACTCCAGGGGGCTCCACAGCCAACCTGACGGGTGCTGCTAGTGGAAAAACCTTCCGATGACTGTGCACACGGCAGGCACTCACCTAACTGGAATCAAAGAAGCATCTGCAGGTCTGCCTGTCTCACTGACTCTTTGTGTGGAACTGGAAGCATTTCCGCGAATGCCACCATGGAGGTCCTGGACTTCAATCTCTTACCTAGCAGCCTCATTTGGCCTCCAGGACCTCTTTGCTACCTTTCCCTATGTCATTGGTACCTGCATGTACCACAACCACTGGCTTTTCTCAGCACTGCACATAAGCCTGTCTAGATGTCTTGAGAGATCTGCAACATTCACACCCGGCAGGCAATTCACCATCACAAACCCATATATATATTTCTCATGATCGAATCCCCCATTACAATTACTTGTCTCTTCCTAATAACTGGGATTCCCTTCCCCAGAGAGGTATCCTCAGTGTGAGAGAGTGACATCATCTGGAGAGAGCGTCTCAATTATGGGACCGTTTCTCTCCGCTCCACTTTGATGTTCTCCTTCCCTGAGAAAGTAAAATAAATATTCATTGTACCACTGAGATCTGTGAATAGCAGGATACCAACAGTAAGTCTTCCTCTTTACCTGAACCCTGCAGTAATATATAGTTGCAGGCAAAAGTCCTTTCATTTCATAACTGAGTCCAGTCCCACAGTAACAGATCTGCATGCATCCTTCCACACTGCCCCACTCCAAATGGTATTCTGTGACATCGGCTCCATTATTTACTGGGACCTTTAAAGTTAACAGAAATAATTAATACTTGAATTCATTGTCTAAAAATCAGACCAAACTCACCAAATCTTGACTACTTTCTCTATAAAACAGTAAGAAGTAGGCCAGAAAGCTGTAGAAACAGCATTTCCAGAGGAAAGTTACCCTACGGTAGCTTCAGCAATCTCCAGTTCAAGCAAAACACTGCATTATTTTATTGATCTTGAGCACATTAAAATACTAATGGATAATGTTCATGGTGGCAGAGTATTATATGTGGAGCAGTAATTGCTTTTTCAGTTGCTTAAATACTGAAGTGACACTAAGTGATAATCATAAAATCTATTAAATGCGGATATACTTCAACATGATTTCTCTTGAAGGACTAGATTACAAATAATGAAATAAAAGTTATTCTCTTCTTTTATGGAGGATTTACCAATCTAAGATATTGCTTCTCACTGAGTATATGCTATAATGAATCATTGCTCCAGGGCAGTTTTTTTTTTTTAAAAGAATCATTAGTTTAAGAAGTGGACTATATGCAAAACGAATGTGATTGAACACAAATAACTTTTTTGAGAATAGTGTTTGATGTCCAATAGCTATGATTGGCAGAAATCCTTCTCTTCTATAATTTACAATAAATTGTGGCATATTCTGGACTATTTATAGAGTACATTAAAATTGTTAAAACACACTTAGGTTGCAAAGTCAAACACTAGAAAGTTGGGATGCACCAGAAGCTAGGTTGGCCATGTAAACTTTAATTCTGCTCCTTTGTGTGTATGCATCATGATACAGTATTCAAATATATGATTATATACTACTGTTTCCAGAGGACCCCTGCCTCATTCAGGACACAGAATGGACAATCCAAGAATGAGGCAGCCGTGCAAATATTTTTATTCTCATTTTTCAATTAGTGGCTCCATGCCTTACTTACTGTCCAGTGTTCAAAGCCTATGAACAACACAGAATTATTTTTCTCATGGTATTTTTGATCATGGTACTTATAATTGTATCTGTGTTGCACAGACATACATTAATTTATCTCAATTACAAGATGACAGAATTACTTTTCCCATTTTATGGATGGGGAAATTGAGGCAAAGAGGCTTGACTGAGACCATACACTGATTCAGTGGAAGGGTCAGGATTAAAACTCAGGACCTCCTGAGTCCCAGTGCTATGCACATTCCTGCAGACCAAACTGCCTTACTGCCAGAGGGGCTGAGCATCCACAGCTCCCAATATCATCGGTTGCATTTGTGAATGCTCAGCACTTCTGCATCTCAGTTTGCAGGTATCTTAAGCTGGGCACCCAGTAAATGAGGAACACACAATTAAAATTTTGGTTTAAATGGCTTGTTTGACATCATATATGAAGACTGTGGCAGAAGCAGGGATAGAACAGAGTTCTCCTGTAAGGCATTCACAGGGGTAAGAAGGAACTGAGAGGGCGTAGGCCAGCGGCGCCTGATATACCAGCGCAGGAGTGCAGCACCCAAGGGGGCACCACTGCCTACCCTACGGATACCGCGAAGGCAAAAATCTCCGACAACCGCACCCAGGGGCATGCACACCTAGAATGGAATTGACATGAGCAAGCACCTGAAGAAGAATTAATGACATTAGCTGTTAGTAGAAGGCCATTGTCCACGGAGGCGTGGAAGTAGGAAAGAGGCCACGTGCTGGGTTCCGGGAGGGCTAGTCTGGCTCTTTCCTCCCCTTCTCTCCCACGACGTGTGAGAAGCTCATTCCCTGTGTGGTACCCCCAGAGGGGACATGAGCCACTGGGGCTATGTCCTAGGTCCACCAAAGGTTGTCGGAGACGGGGTGGGGGGGTACCCTCTCCTGAGGGCAACGTGCTGCTGCTGCTGCATTGTTACCAGTGCAGTGTGGGCATCTTAGAGTACAATGTTCTTATGCAGTTATTATTTTGATTTGCTGCCAAAATTTTGCTGACAATGCAAATGACAGAAGAGAAAGATAAATTTTTGAAAATCACCAATCTCAGCCAAACCTGAACCAAATTTCATGAGACAAATAAAAGATACTTCTCTGGCCCCAAGACTTTTGCCCTGCTGAATTTTAAAGTCCTGTTGTAAACAATGAAAATGTTAGAGATTCTTTTAAAAAAAAGTTTCAAGACTTTCATGAAAAGTGTTAGGCAGCCTAAATATAAAGGTTTCTACCAGCTTTCTCCTGTAATGTGGGATTCCATCCAACACTTAATTTGTTTGTTATTTATTCTCACTGAGACCAAGTTATATAATATGAACTTTCCATGTGAGCTTGTGCAAAAGTATTGTAATTTTTTTTTTTTTTTGCTTTTTCAAGTGAACATTTTATAGATGCAAAAATGCATCTGAAAAACCTTCGGCCTTTTTGCATTCCTCTACTCCCCATCCAATAGTAAGCAATTTTTTTAAAAGTTAAGAGTCCTCCCCCACCCTGCAGTGACAATCTTTTTCAAATTTAGTCTTGATGAGATTTATTTTGCTTGCTAAAAATCACACACCTGAAAACTGGGAGGTTAACAGATAGACCCTTTGCTACACTATATAAAGTACAAATCAGCTTAGAAAAGTGGTGCGTATAAAACAATCATTTGTATTGTGTGGCTATCCGGGTTTTCTGCAAAGGAAGATAAACAAATGGTCTTAAAAAAATTAAAAAGAATCTGCATCAAATTCATACTCACAGTGTAGCACTAATAGAAAAACCCATAATAAAAACAAAGGAACAAGAGGACATTGTGTTTCGAAGTTTGAATATGCGTAGGTCATTTAGCTACAAATAGTGCATGAAGGAAATGGCAAATTATGCTTCGAGGACGTTTATATGCTATGTTTAAGTTTCAATGTAAAGATAACCCATAATCAGGCAGCTTGTTTCTGTTCTGTTTTTTTTAAACCTTGTCTTAGCTACAGTTTAGGCTTTTTAAAATGGAAAGAAGAACGTAAAAGGTAACAATCGTAAAACATAAAATAAGCCTAAAATACACAGCACAACAAAATATTCCTACCTCCCAATACACCTGTGCACATGTTGCGGATCTACACGTTACTTGAGGGGGTTTGCACTGATCCGGTGGTCCAGGGGCTGTAGTAATTTCACATTTTTCTGAATAGGGTCCAAACTATTAAAAATAGGTTGACATAATTACTACCATGTTTTTAAATTGAAGTTTTGTCCACAGTAACGGTATATACTATTAGCGTTTAACATTCAGCATCAAATATTGTGTGACTGTAATTTGTAAGATGACTTGTCATGACTTCGGGGTTCATTTCAAAGTTTAAGCATTCTTCAGAACCACTATACTATTCTTCCTCTACTGGAGATGTAGTGAGAATAAACATCACAATTTACACTCTGTAACTTAGAAGAGCACATTACTCTGTAAGTCACAGTTGCCAGGTTTTATATGACAGCTAACCTATAACAGAGAATATTGTACAATTGTGTATTTATTTAAATTGAAATGAAACAGAAGACTCCAAATAGGCTATAACTATAATTCTTCCTCTGGATGTTAAAAAGTAGTTAAGTGTTCATGACCTGTCAAACCCTTTGCTTCTCTGCCAACATTGACAACTAGTGACAATTGGGATAAAGGTTTCTGTGAGGTGGACTCCTGTACATTAACTGAACTGAGATGCCCACTCATTTTACTTTTAAATTAAGGCATTGGCTATTTAATAAAATAAAATATTTTAAAGCAGTGGTTGATTTTAAAACAGTTAATGCAAGGTTAATGTTCAAAATATAAGGAACCAGAGAACATTTTCTTACACTTCGTAAAGTACACACTAATAGATAAAAAACACAGGAAAAAAACGTAATAAAATGCTAGTTGCTATGCTCCAGAATGTGCAAAACTACAGTATATAAAATCATTTACCTACTTACTTCACAAGGGTGTTATGATAATTTATTAAAGTTTGTACAGTGCTTTGAATAAAGGTTACATTATCAACATTATCATTTAGATTTAAGTAGTAATTAGATGTTTTCTCTTTCCGTCATCCAAACAACCCAGGCTTATTCAAATTGGTCTTTAACTGTTGGGTACTACAGTGCTCCAGTAAATCATCTGAACCAATTAAATCTACATTAAGAATTTGCATGACAAAACTTCTTAACATATAAAAATTTTGAAAACAGCAACATGCATAAAAATGATTGCACTCTGTGTAACTCGTTTGATTTCAGACTGCCTCCTTACCCCAGCTTTGTTAGCTGCTCGCAGCCTAAAGCTGTACGTCTTTCCAGGAAGAAGGTTGCTTATGGTGCATTCAACATCAGAACCTTGGTAAACCTCTCTGTGTTCATCCGTTTCCACAGAAGACATTTCCATACCATAACAGGTAATAGGTGATCCACCATCTGCTTGAGGCGGTCCTAAAAAATAGGGAAAAGGTTTATATGGTTTTAAAAATATATCAGCACATTTTGATTTCTCAGGCTATATCTACACTATAGACTTCTGCCAGCTTTGCTATGTCAGTTAGGGGTGTGAAGAGGTGTGATCTCTGACTGACATAGCTGTGCTGACAGAAGTCCTTAACGTAGATGCAGCTATACTGGCAAAGCTGTACTTTTACCTCTACAGCTTGTTTTATTTGGGCAGGGGTGTTACTATACTAGTACAAAGCACAGCTTTGTTGATATAGCTGCATCCACACTTGGAGAACTTTGCTGGCATACTATACTGATATACCAACACTGGTAAAGCACACCTAGCATAGACTTGGCTTTATAGTCACAATAACAATTACCCCATCTCAGCTGAATTTCTTTTGCTCTTGGTCTACCCTGTAGTCTGGGAGGTTGGCCTGGACCAGGAAGCACTGCTGGTGTCTGCACCAGTAAAGAATCAGATACCTGTAAAGGAAAAATTGACAAAAGTCTTAATATAATTGGGGGCATTTTGACCTTACCTCAAAGAAAATGAGAATACTTTAAACTACAAATAAATATCATAAATGTCATAAAAATCAGTGAGGTAAAATATTGATAAATATTTCCATGCAGATCCAGGTTTAGGAGATCTATAAAAAGAGATAAAAAACCAGGGGACAGTAGGAAATACATACAATTTTTGCACTGCTGTAACTATGTCAATTAGGGATGTGACTTTTTTATTATTGATATAGTTATACTGGTACAAACCTAGTGTAAATACAGGTATGCCAGTATAAAGGTGCCTTGCACAAGTATAGTTTATGCCCCATCCCATAGAGGAATAAGCTGTATCAGTATGAACATTTTTATATGGGTATAACTGTGTCCATACTAGAGGTTGTACCACTTTAACTATCCCAGTATAGGTTTTGCTGTGAACAAGGCCTGAGAGAGAAGTAATTAAAAATTGTTACCAAAAAGTAGCAACGCTTTTTTTGATAGCAAAGTTGAATTGTCCACTTTTGCACTGCTTTGTATAATTAAATATGCAGTAAACATCCACCTCCAATTTGGGGGTGTGTACAGGAATGCACAGCATACCCCTTGTGCAGCACGGAGTCCCATTCCACACGAGTTCCCTGCATATGCTCAGGCAAGGGCAGGCTAGAGGATCAGCGGTTGTGCCGATCTGCCAATGCACACTATTGCACAGGGATCAGAGGTGACTGCAGCACACTATTCTGAGGCCTGAGGGAACATTCATTCCCTGCCCCACCATCACATGTATGTAGCCCTGCTATTTAGACTGGGTGCTAGAATGATGATCTGGCTCTTGGAGAAATGAATATTCACATTGCTGTGCTGAGTTAAACAGATATTTCTTTAAGAAAGTTTTATTGTTTCCAATATATCACATCAGAAAAGCAGGGCAATTATATTGTCATGTTTTCTGTAAAGTTGAATAGCAGCTGGAATAAGTAAAACATTTGTTGACAGAGAAATATTCATATTTCATTTCTCTAAGAAATGGGAGCAGAAACTCTAAACTTTGGGCAAAATTTTCTGAAAATTTCTTGAGTCCCCAGTTATAGATACTTTATTACATATTGGGTTGATTGATTATTCTACAACATTCAATGTTCCTAGCTTGACCATCAGACTTCCTTAAAGCTAAAGAGATTTTCCACAAGTGTCACATTTATATATAAAATATCAGATAATATTACCGCACTCTGCCCTCCTTCCCCAGTACAGTATACACGTAAGCGATAAGAGCAGCCTGGATGTAGTCGATCACACAAATGTTCCCTAGCAGCTCCACTGTATATTATGTCCCAGTTGTTTCCTGAAAAGTTAAGAATTAGTTTGCAATGAACCAAGGTGCAATTTTCAGCATTTCAGTATCAGACATAACAGGTATCCTAACTTCACTAAGCAAACGTGTGTGTCGTTTGTCAGACAAATTCAAAGCTTGCTTTGAATTTCCTGGAAATGATCTAATTATCTCATGACGATAGTTTCCTAGACAAATTTGTGTACATTTGCTGAAGTGAAATATCTCCTTTATCTGGCATACCCATTAACTAAGATGTACAATTTGTATTTAATAAAGCAGTTTAAATGTGCTTACTGGTCTAGTAATAACATTATAACTAAATAGATGGAAGAAAAATAATAGACGAGCCCATGGAAAAGATACTTTAATTAAATCATATGTATTCATTTTACACAGCAAGTCTATACTTCCTAAAATTAAAGCCTGATAAAGCCAGCCTGATGCCTGAGCAGTAGGAAAGGGCTTGCAGCACCTGAGATAAAAAGAAGTTACCTACCCTTTGTAACTGGAGTTCTTTGAAATGTTTTATGAATCTGTAAACTCGGGGATCATACTCTATGACTGGAAAATTGCTAAGATAGTTCCTATTTTTAAGAAAGGGAAAAAATGTGATCTGGGAAACTACAGGCCTGTTAGTTTAACCTCAATTGTATGCAATGTCTTGGAACAAATTTTGAAAGAAAAAATAGTTAAGGCCTGTTTACCAGCAGGCCCAGGGATCGTCACGTGGCCTGCAACACCATGACATCTCTTTGGACTTGGGACCTGGATCCACCTTTGACCAGCCAGTCATCAAGGTACTGGTAGATCTGTATACCCTGACATCTGAGGTAAGCCGCTACTACCAACATGCACTTGGTAAACACCCTCAGTGCTGTCGCTAGTCTGAAAGGGAGGACCGCAAACTGGTAGCGGTCCCATCCCACCGTGAAGTGTAGGAAGTGCCTGTGTCCTTGGAAGATCGCTATATGAAAGTACGCGTCCTTCAAGTCGAGGATGGCATACTAGTCTCCTGGATCCAGGGAGGGGATGATGGAGGCCAGGGAGACCATGGGGAACTTCAATTTCTTTAGGTATTTGTTGAGGTCTCACAGGTCCAGGAGGGGCCATAGACTGCTCTTGGCCTTTGGGATTAAGAAGTACCGGGAACAGAACTCCTTGTTCCTGTATGCGTGAGGAACCTCTTCCACCCCACCCAGCTGTAGCAACCCTTTTACCTCCTGCATGAGGAGACTTTTGTGAGAGTGGTCCCTGAAGAGGGATGGGGAAGGAGGGTGAGAGAGTGGTAGAAAGAGGGTAGAAAGGAGGGTATAATCCTGTGCCACTGTATTGAGGACCCAGCAGTCCAAAGTTCTGGTGGTCCATGCCGGGAGGAAAAAAGAAAGGCGGTTGGAGAAAGGTGGGAAAGATAGATCAAGGGTATAGTCTGGTAGGTAGCCCTTGGGTGCACCCTCAATATGCCCGCTTGCTCCCATGCTTAGTACTTGTCGAGCCCGCTTGGGCAGAGGCGGGTGGCGTTTTTAGCCCCTGCTCTTTTTGTGGGATGGCTCCTGCCGGGGTTGGCTCCCTTGGCCCTGAGATGGCTGCAGTTTGAACCGCTTACGGACTGGACCAGGGACATACAGTCCTAGAGTCTTCAAGGTAGTGCAGGAGTCTTTTAATCCAGGCAGCTTGCTGTCCGTGTGCTCTGCAAACAGGGCCTGGCCATCGAAGGGGAGGTCCCGCATCGACTGCTGAGCCTCAGTCAACAGGCCAGAGAGGAGCAGCCAGGACGCCCGCCACATGGAGATGGCTGAGGCCATGGTGCAAGCCGTCGAGTCCGCTGCATCTGAGGCTGCTTGGAGGGCCGCTCTGGCCGCAGCCATGACCTCGAGGATCGCCCACAATTCCTTCCTGGACCCTTCGGGAAGGGAAACGTCAAACTTGGCCATGGCCTGCCAAATGTTGTAATTGTCACAGCCAAGGAGGGCTTAGTGGTTGGTCACTCTCAATTGAAGGCTGGAAGACTAATTCATTTTTCGCCCGAACAGATCCAATCTCTTTGAGTCTTTATTTTTGGGCTTGAGCCTGGGTTGCCCCTGCCTCTCCCTTTGATTAACAGCCTCAACTACGAGAGAGTTTGGGGCCGAGTGGGTGTACAGATACTCGTGGTCTTTAGCTGGCACAAAGTATTTACGTTCAGCCCTTTTTGCAATGGGGGGCAGAGAGGAGGGAGTTTGTCACAGGACATTAATAATTTTTGATGCCCTGTCCCTAGGCTGAGTCCCGTCCGAGACCGACTAAACTAGAACTAAGCCTAAGGGAACTATTAACTTTTATACAACTATTTTATAGGAAATGTTCAGAAGAAACACTGAACGAAATGCAATGCTAGCTGAAGCAGCAGATGTTCCAGAACCATCACTGGCAGCAAGAAGAAACTGAGGGTGGGGGGGAGCCGGCAGCACCCCTTATACCGCGGTATGTGCATGCTACTCCAGGGGGCACCAGAGCTGGTCCTCTACAGATATCACTGAGGGAAAAACTTCCAGCACTGGTGCATGTGGCAAGCCACACACACACCTAATGTGGAATGGACATGAGCAAGCACTCAAAGAAGAACATGTGTTTAAGTCTACTCCAGTTGTCTACAATGGAACTTAAAAGCCATGCTTCAGCGCCCTTCCAGAACAGGGATGCTTTCCTGAACTGGGATCATAATGCTGTCTTAGCCTGAACCACACTACACACACCTAGCTATAAACTAAGGGCAAAAACAGTTGTTATTCCAAAAGTGCTCTGCATCATTTTCCCCATTTAATGATGGTAAACGCAACAGTAATATTATTAACAAAAAGCTCAGTAAAAAGAAAAGTGTCAACTCTGGTTGATCTCTGCCATGAACCAAGGGTACTATGTGGTTTTATCTGTAATTTGGCCATCCACATAGAATGCCTGTAATACGAGGATTAAATTTGGGCCATCTCTTTAGACAGAATACGATACAACATACAGCCTAGTAATTACAACTTGCAAGAGTTCATACATTCAGAAAAGAGTACATACATTCAGAAAAACAGAGTGCCTTTTAGTGCCTTTCATTTTTCTATTATAGCAGTTCCCAGAGGTGCCAATCATCTAAGCATACAAAAACAGTTCCTGCCCCATAGAATTTACAATCTACGGCATTTAAAAGGACTATCAGAGATATAACGAAATGCCAAAATCAGTGAACATCGTGCTGCATTTGAAAAATTCCTACATTAACTCTTACCATTTAAGCCTTCAGAAATCTCCACGACATATTTAGTTATTGCTGTCCCTCCATTGTCTTTTGGTGGATCTACCAAATATGAACAAAAAGTCAGGCAAAACACACTGTTCTGGACACTATTGTATTTACATAACATAGATAAACTTTCTGTGGAATATTTAAGGAAGTTAAGCTAGTGCCTAAGGCCCAGATTTTTAAAGGTATTTAGGCATTGCTCTGGTTGGCATTGCAAGGCCTAAATGACTTAGAAGCAGGACATAGGCTCTTAAGCACCTATGTCACTTTTAAAAATAAGATTTGGGCTCCTAAATCACTTGGTTTTACAATGCTGAGTGAAGCAATACTTTTAAAAGTCTGGGCCTAAGTGCTTTTCTGCATAGGGAGGGACTTAAGCACATACTTAAGTACTTTGCTGAATTGGGGCCTTGTCGGGTTCCAGAAGACGTTGCTTTTTTTTAAAATGGAAAAAACAGATGTTAAGCAGATTTATTTTAATGACTAGGTCAGAGATTTAATTACTTAACTGTAGGGCTGTAAATTAATCACAGTTAATTCATGCGATTAATTCAAAAAAATTAATCGTGATTTAAAAAATTAATTGCAATTAATCGCAGTTTTAATCGCACTGTTAAATAGTAGAATACCAACTGAAATTTATTAAATATTTTAGTTGATTTTCTACATTGTAAAATATATTGATTTAAATTACAACACAGAATACAAAGTGTACAGTGCTCAATTTATATTATTATTTTTTATTATAAATATTTTTATTGTAAAAATTACAAACAAAAGAAATAGTATTTTTCAATTCACCTCAGACAAGTACTGTAGTGTGATCTCTTTATCGTGAAAGTGCAACTCACAAATGTTAATTTTTTTTGTTGCACTCAAAAATAAAACAATGTAATACTTTAGAGCCTACAAGTCCACTCAGTCCTACTTCTTGTTCAGCCACGCGAAGAGAAACAAGTTTGTTTACATTTATAGGAGATAATGCTGGCCGCTTCTTATTTACAATGTCACCTGAAAGTGAGAACAGGCATTCGCTTGGAACTTTTGTAGCTGGCATTGCAAGGTATTTACGTGCCAGATATGCTAAACATGCGTATGCCCCTTCATGCTTTGGCACCATTCCAGAGGACATGCTTCCATGCTGATGATGCTTGTTAAAAAAAATGCGTTAATTAAACTAGTGACTCAACTCCTTGGAGAATTGTATGTCTCCTGTTCTGTTTTACCCGCATTCTGCCATATACTTCATGTTATAGCAGTCTCGGATGATGAGCCAGCACATGTTGTTCGTTTTAAGTACACTTTCACTGCAGATTTGACAAAAAGCAAAGAAGGTAATAATGTGAGATTTCTAAAGATAGCTACAGCACTGGACCCAAGGTTTAAGAATCTTAAGTGCCTTCCAAAATCTGAGAGGGTTGAAGTATGGAGCATGCTTACAAAAGTCTTAAGAGCGCAACACTCTGATGCAGAAACTACAGAACCTGAACCACCAAAAAAGAAAATCAACATTCTGCAGATGGCATCTGACTCAGATGATGAAAATGAACACGTGTCAGTCCGCACTGATTTGGATCTTTATCAAGCAGAACCCATCATGCACACATGCATGATGTCCTCTGGAATGGGAGCTAAAGCATGAAAGGACATACAAATCTTTAGCACATCTGGCACATAAATATCTTGCAACGCCGGCTACAACAGTGCCATGCGAACGCCTGTTCTGACTTTCAGGTGACATTTGTAAACAAGAAGAGGGCAGCATTATCTCCTGCAAATGTAAACAAACTTGTTTGTCTGAATCATTGGCTGAACAGGAAGTAGGACTGAGTGGACTTGTAGGCTGTAAAGTTTTACATTGTTTTGTTTTTGAATGCAGGCTTTATTTGTACGTAATTTTACATTTGTAAGTTCAACTTTGATGAGAAAGAGAGACTGCACTACAGTACTTGTATTGGGTGAACTGAAAAATACTATTTCTTTTGTTTTTTACAGTGCAAATATTTGTAATAAAAATAAATATAAAGTGAGCACTGTACACTTTGTATTCTGTGTTGTAATTGAAATCAATATAGTTGAAAATGTAGAAAACATCCAAGATAAACAATAATAGAATACCATTTATTTAAGTAACAGCGTAATTAATCACACGATTAATCACAAATAATTTTTTTAATCATGTGATTAATCACGACTAATTTTTTAATAGTTTGACAGCCCTACTTAAATGTGATAATTTAACAGCTGTTTGTTAAAATACTGTATGATAATACCACCATATCCTATCCTGTTTCACTGCGTGAATATGCTATTTAATTTTAATAAGTGTCCTGAGAATGTAAGAGACAATACAATAAAGTCACTGCAGTAAAAAAAAAAAGAGGATGTGTTCAAAATAGTATTTAGCATCTTGCATTTAATACAACATAATGCCTTTCATCCTGAATGATCCAATAGATTCTTATGATCAAATATAGGACTATAGTGGCCTACCACTAAAATGCAGCTACCGCTAAGGTGGAGGACAGGGGTCAAGCAGACAACCAGCATTCAGCACATTGTGCAATAGGCAGGGAAGAGGAAACTTTGGCAGGGCACCAGAGCAAATCTGACAGATTCCATAGTGCTTTTTGTAAGAACCACATAGAGCAGAAGTGTCCGTTTTTAAAATACTTTTATTTGAAGGTCTCATTTGGAAAACATCCCCTTACTAAGCTACATGAACCTCAATTTATATGCCTCAAAGGTAAGGCTATGATTTAGTCATGGAGGTCACAGAATCCGTGTGACTTCTGCAACCTTCGTGACTTCAGCCTGCAGCAGTTGGGAGCTGCAGGGTCCCCTGTTGCCTGTGGGGGCAGGGAGCTGTGGGGTACCCCCACTGCCTCTGGTGGCCCCCAGAGCTCCAAGCTGCTGCAAGCGGTCGGGGTACCCCACAGCTCCCGGCCACCGCGGAAACCCCGAGCTCCTGGCTGCTATGGGCCCCTGGAGCTGCAGACAGCGTGGGCCCCTGGAGCTCTGACACCCAACCCATAGTGGGGGTCCCCAGAGCTCCTAGCCCCCAGGCAGCTGCCCCGCTGCAGGCAGTGTAGGTACTTGCAGATCCCCATTTAGTCAGAGATACTTTTAGTAAAAGTCATAGACAGGTCATGGCTGCCGTAAATTTTTCTTTATTGCCCATGACTTTTATTAAAAATATCCAAGACAAAATCTTAACCTTACTCATAGGTTGACAGATTGCGTGGGAATTTGTACCTTCACTTCAGGAAGCAAATATATTTCAACCTAGAGCTGTGTGAAGCTCTCATTAGAAAACCTGAAAGTATTCTTCACTGTGCTGGTTTTATTATAAACTCAAAGCTCAGCCCAGGTTCATCTGAAGGTTTGTGAACCTAGGTCCAGTTTTAAGCCAATTTATAGTTCTGCAATGAAATCTAGGCCAATTTATAGTTCTGCAATGAAACACATTCACTCATACATTTTCAACAGAAACCAGGTAAAACTGTAGTTTTGGTAAAGTTTCCCTTTAAGTCAGCTCAAATATAGGAACTCCAAGTTATACCCAGGGACAGTAGTAGAGTGAGCCCAGGCAAACTGAAACCAAAAAAAATTTCCCATGAACCCTTGTGAACCAAAAAGGCTAAATTTCCCATAGCTCTGTTTCACACCTAGTGATAGTTAGACTACTGTGGCATCCTCCTAAGTACGCTGAAGTCACTGGGTCAATATTCTGCTCTCGGTTACATTAGTGTTAATCCAGAAAAACTGCTGACTGCAGCAGTACTGAGAGCAGAATTTGTCATTCTCCACATACCAATGTACATAAATACAGAAGAAAGTATCAAAGTAGAACTGAACAAAAACTTTACCCCAAATTATTTTAAAACTTTGTGCATGAATTTTTCCTTTAACTGATGGTTTTGAAGGTACTCCAGGCTTGTCTGGGCAAGTAGTAAAGTCGACTACCTCACTTGGACTGCTTTTGCCTTCCAAGTTATAGGCAATGACCTGTAAAAAATATAAATATATCTCTATAAAAGTATTCTATAAACAGCATATGTACATTTTTGGTACTCTACAAGCTGCTAATGCTAAGTGTGTCTAAATCATTTATATATATGTTTAATTTATAGGTTATAAATCAGCAAAGGAAAGAATACTATCACACATTTTTGTATATTATACCATTCTCACATTCTTGAGGGATTTTAGTAGTCAATCACTTTACTGAAATGAAAAATGACAAGAATTGACAGCAGGGAAATTTTAATATTTTAAAAAATAAAAATTAAAAAATTAGCATTTTACAACAGTTGTAAAGAAAACAAAAAACAAATGAACAAAAACCCCAACATTTTCAAATGCACATGACTAAAGTTAGGCTCCTAAATCTATATTCAAGGCATCTAAAAGTAGCCTGATGATAAGAGGCACTCAGGAAGCTGCAGCTTCCAGTGATTTTAATGGAATTCGTGGGTACTTAGTACTTTTGAAAGGCTCGCTACTTTTATTTATGTGCCCAAGTATGAATTTAGGAATCTAATTATAGGTACAAAGGGTTGAAAATTTGGCCATAGTATTTTCGGTAGTCTTAGATACTTAGCAGTATTTTTTAAATAAATGATCCTTAAATATAAATATAAACTGCATATGTACAGAGGTAATTTCTTAAACTGCAGATACATCAGGCAGTTAATATTCAACTACAGTAAACGTAAAAGGCAGTTAGATCACATTATGGTTGCTGGTCAAATTTTATATCTGAAAAAAAAAATAAAAATTAGAGCTACAGAAAACTATATTAAACTACTAACTTCACCTTTTTCAACCCATTAGTTTGAAAATAGCCTTCAAGCCCACCCTTCTCATTCTTCCCCCATGACTTTCAGGTCACCACAAACACTTGCATATATATTATATAGCCTCAAAAATAAAACTACTTTGGAAGCATCCATACAATAGCAACCGATACAGAAGTTTGGACATTATACAAAATTTTACTTATTCTACTGAAGGAAACTGAAGTACTAAAATTTGGATCACAATATGTTCCCCACTGTAGTAAAAAATAATTTTGTATGATTAGTTTAATAAAATATTGAAAAAATGTGACATTTTAATAAAAGCAAAACATTATAAAATAGAGTACTTGAGACAACATAGTCCTTGTCTTTTTACACTTTTTTCTTTTAAAAAAGTAGCTACAGGAATAAAAAGTAGGAAATTTAAAAAGTGACTGCACTAATAACTGGTGCCAACAAAAGCAAGGAAGTTATTAAATAAATCTGTCACACCATCTTTCCACGAGCTTAAGGAATGCTATTACTACTCCTCCTAAACCTCTCCCATCTATAATGAAAACGAGAGACTTGATTAACACAGCATTTATCATTTGTACTGTGTGGGGGAACAAGAGCCTCTTCTATTTAAAAATGGTTCAGTTAAACAAAATAGGGTATGAAATTTGTGTCATATAGTATGTTCTTGGAGCAATATTGTGCTATCAAATTCCCAGAGATCTATCTCCATGAAGTGTTTTAAGTGTTGCCATCTTAAATAGATATGCAACTGCTGGGGAACCAACTTTATACTATTTTGGGGATATCCTGCTCAAAACAATGCATGACTAATGCATTCCCACACCTGGCCCTTCATAATTTTTTTTTAACTGTTGTAGAATCACTTGTTAAAATGATTAGGCCAACATATTCTACAGTGAGTACCCTGAAGTTTGCGTCCTAAAATCTTTTCAGGTTCCTAAATAAGGGGCCTGATTTTCAGCAGTCTCAAGCAACAAGCAGCTCTTATTGTAATCAAGAGAATACCCTATGTAAATTAAAAACTGGAGATTTCAAAATGTATTGAAAAAGTATTACTTCTGCCAAAAGATCAAATAGCTTTCCCCCTCATATTACAGAGAAGGGATGCTCTCCTTGGGCAGCACTCGTTTATTACCAATAAATGTATGAAGTGATATTTTAAATTTATCCAAACAGTACTTTAGAAAAGTATCAGTAAGTGTGTTACCAGTTTGTTTCATCACAGAAACCAACTGTAAAAAACAGCTGCTAACATTGAGCAATTTTGCAATGAATAAAACCAAAATAATCCGAAGAATCTTACCCTAAATTTATACTTTGTGCTACGTCTAAGATTCTTCACTGTGCAGGTGAGATCATCTCCATCGTATTTTGGTTTGAAACCATATCCCTATAGAAGGAATAAAATATTAATACTTGAAATATATTTATAAACCAGACTATATATAGCAAAACTTGTATAATCTGAAACATAGTAATTTGTTAGGCTGCTTGGAGTAAAGTTTTTATTCTGTAAAGAAATATTTTTGAGTCACCCTTCACCACTTGGGATGCAGGTGTACAATGGAAATAAGAGAATTATGATCAAAACATTATAATAAAATCAAAATAAACCCCATCATCTTCTGACTATAAAACAGAAGTTCTAATGCAACAAAGGGAAAAGGAGAAAATAATATGTAGCCAATATTGGTCATACTAACATATCTTTTGAGGGGAGGAGGGGAAATCATAGCAGGATTCATTGAAAAATGAAGGCAGATAAGCTGAAATGATTGTCAAGGGGAACAAGTTCCACACCATAGGGACTTTTGCCAGGATCCTTCAAGGATTTACGCATGTACTTGACTTTCTATTCAATGATACTGCTCATGTGTACAAAGCTAAAAAATGTGTATGTCTTTACAGGATCAGGGCTTAACAGCAAAAGCATACTTGATAAGGATGGTTGTTTGACATAACAAAAGAAAGGAAAACAAAATGGTTTTGTCACAGTAAAAGCAAGTCATAATTTTCATTTAAGAGGAAGGAAAAGTCATGACAAATGATGTTTCAGTATTAACAGTTTTTCCTTGGAAATTATGCAAAATCAAGTAAATAACCTTAATTTACAATAAAAATGGTTTAATTTTAAAATGATTGTTTAAAATTATTTAAAAGCCTATACTCTACTGCATAGAGCCAAATTTGTAAAAATTAATGGAGGTGGCTTATTCAGAAGGGGACTGATGGGAGTGGCAAATGCCATAACTTTTTTATATAATAGTCTCTTGAAAGACCACAAGCCCAAGATTCTTTTATGTAAGGTTCCTTACCACTGCTTTGGCTGTGTAAAGGGGCCTTGTAGTGGGCATTAATGCAATTTCCTTTATGGCCACTTTACGCTGCCAGAATGGCCTTACTGTAAATGAAAATCAGGTTCATGATTTGTATAACAATTATCATGGAAGTCATATAGATGAGGCTAAAACTGAAGACTGCAACCACAGACAAAGAGTACTGCATGGGCAGATCTCTGTGCCTGTGTGGTTCTCTTTCCAGGGCTTGGGCCTTAGCCAGGAACAACAACCATTAAGGGACTTAAAACCAGAAGGGTCAACTTAATCTGCTACTTTTATCTATAGCCAATGCAAGGGATGCTGAAGTGTAAGACAGTGATCAAATGTGCTGAATTTGTTCATGAAAAGCACTGCTGAGAGGCATGCCAAAAGAAAATAACCAATCGCCTCATGGTCAAGACTGTATGATTAGCTGTTGCAGTCATCATGGTACAAATAAGATACAGCCTGTATAAGTTGCACAAACTAAGACACTTTCATACCATCTCTGACATGGTTTTCCACAGAAAGGATGTGCTCCAAACTGACACCAATTACTTGCTCATTACTTACAAATACATCCCTTTAACAAGCAGGGACACAAAGAAAGTGAGAACATCCTTCCAACAATGCCCTCTTACTTGTTAGCAAGACTCATCCCTTTGCAGCATTGAGGATGAGGTATATTCTTGCCAAGGCCAAAGCCTAATTTGCAGCGTCCATAAGGCAAGAGATACATGAATGTTTAACATTAGAATATAATTTCATTAAAATGGAAGGACATTATTAAACATTTCAATTTTATTTACTGATATCACCTAACCATTACTAAAAAGCCTTGCTGACTATAAAAATCACAACTGCACACTAATTTCTGTAGTGAATGTTTTTTGCAGATATTTCCCCAATTTCGATTTTATTATATGAAATTTACCTTCTCCCTCTGCATGTACTATAAATATAATAAAAGCACCCATAAGTCTCATTAGAACAACATCACATCCCCAACAGAAAATCCTGTCAATGGCAAGTGTTGTTAATGCCCACACTGAGATACTATTGTGCTGAAACATTCATTTATGGTCTTTTCTCTTATTTAGAATATTTATTTCACACTTACTGAGGTCTCATCCTCCATCTCTAAAATATAAGAGATTCCTTCATCTGTTGGTGTTCCTGAGGGTTTAGTCCACTGTAAGGATAACCAGGTAACTCCAGCTTTAATCAGCATAGGACTGGCTGGCATTGACGGGGCAGTGCCTGAGGTATGATACTGGACTTCTTCACTAAAACCACTGTTTTGAAACAAACAGTATGTAAACTAAATAGGATGAAGTAGGAACAAGAATAATACGGAATTGCTATACAACAGTTTCAGGCCAATTTGTCAGACATGCACATCACTGGTAATTGCATGTTGGAACATGCAGTTGACCATCCTGTACGAACAAATTGTGCCTGTGTGTGTAACTCATGTTAATACAGGTTATACATGCCCATATTTGAATGTTTGGCCTGGAATTAATATACATATTTGTTAACAAAACAGACCAAGAATACAATTTGTTTTTTAAAATCCACTTTGAACAGTCATTATTTGCACAGCAGTTAAGTCTCTAAAACACTTGTACATTTATGTATTTTATCCAACTAATGCCAAAGCTTGTTCTTTCCACCTCTGGCCTGCACTGTTTTCCTTTGTCCAAGATTTAATAAAAAAAAAAGCAAACAAATTCATTTTGCTCCCTAACCAGCTACCTGTGCAAACATTTGTACACTTCTAAGTGAGCCTACCACTTATCAAGCATTAGTTTTCCAGGAGTCCAGAAAAATGGGACCAGCAAAGTCTCTCTGAAAGCTAAGTTTCCTGTGGAATTGGCAATATAAAATTTGTATTTTGTAATAAATGAAAATACACTGTAGACCACCTACTAATCTGGCAAAGCCTGATTTGTCAGCCTTACCTGATATATCTTTGGGTAGCCTTATTTGGAGACAAAAAGCAAGTAAAGGGTACAGGAAAGAACAAGAGACATTAGGAAACAGAATCATTAGGGAGGGATGCAAGAGTGAATATTAGGAAGCCCAGAAAATATAGTTCTCTGTGTGGCTTATGCAACAGAGGTAGCAACCTAACAACTTTGATTTCAAAACTTGGATTTCTTCTACATTGCCTGGACTATCTGGGTCTTTTTAAAGTGGAATCCATCATGATACCATTCAATTTCCCTGCACATGTCTATTTACTTTTGTTTTTTATGTTCTCAGACACATTATAATGATGTGACTACTACAAAACAAAAAGTTGTGATCTTTTGGTATAACAGATGGGCCATAATTTCACTAAGGTTTTTTTTTAACAATTAAAAACTAAAAGACAACATGTCATAAAAGCTTCTACAAAGGCAGCATGCAAACCAGATCTTGAGAATTACTATATAATGAACACAAAACAAGATGGAACTTTTCTAATTTTGGGGACAGTATTAATTTTTGTACTTGCACTAAATCACTAGTAAGAAAGTCCCAGGAACTGAGATGTGTAGATAATTATGTTAGTTACTTCAGAACAAACAAACAAACCCAAATCTACATCTAGATATGCTAAATGCATGGAGTGAATGGAAAGGCGTCATGACCCCGCAGATCTTGAGGCTGGGGTCCACAGGATTGCCCGTTGACAGTCGACTCCCTACTCCCACCCAGCATATTGCTACTAACCAACCAAGCAGAGAAACCATGAAAACAAAAGCTACAACAGGGAGGCCTCCATGGGTCTTGATTGGAGGAACACCAGGATCTCTGATTGGTATGGGCTTCCTATTTAAATCTAAAGAGAGGCACAAGAAGTTGTCCACATAACTGTGCTCTACCTGGCTGCTACATCAGACCCTGGCTTCTTGCTTGATTCCTGGTTCCTGCTTCTCTGCCTGGACTCCAGGTTCCTGCCTTGCTACTGATTCTTGCCTCTTGTCTCCAACTCTGGCTCCGATCCTTGGCTTGACTCTCTGTGACTCTGACCCTTTGCTTGACCCCCAACCTCAACTCCTGCTCCACACAGATTACCCAGCCAGCTACATTCCGGCCCCAACAAAAGGGTAGATAACAGACCTGTCTACCCACCACTAATGCCAAAATACCTAAGCAGTCACCCAATGAGTAGATCTAACGAATGGGTATGTTAAAACAAAATAAAGTGTTAATTTTAAAAAAATGTTCTTCATTTATTATTTTTACTCTCTGTGTGCGCAAACCAAAGCACACTGAAATCAATGGAAAGAGTCCCACTGACTCCAGTGGGCAATGGATCAGGCCCCAGACAATTCGCTCAGAAACTTTCTTTTAGTTATTTCTCTCTGCTTCATTTTTGTACTTTTCCTATTTAGCAAACGGTTTTGTGCTGTGTTTTATATGCAGCTGAAATTAAGAATGGTTAATAACTTAAACACATATAGGACTTATAAAAACAGAACATTTATCTTTGGTCAGTAACATCATCTAGATGAAATTCTGCTCTCAGATGCCTAAAGTTCCCAACAATATTAATAAAAGACATCCTCAATCATACCTAGGGCAAAATTTGGCCCCTCCTCTTGTAAGAGCTCTCCTTAAACATTGTTTATTACTTAAACAGAACTATAAAGCCAGTAGTGTATTTTTATGTCTGTAAAACATGTGTTTAAAAATATTTAGACAGTGATTAGTTTTAAAAGGATATATGTCCATACAGCGTAATGCCCTCCACTAGCTTACAAAACAGGAAATGTGAACTATATGTCCAGATATTCACAGATGGACTAAGAGGTGTTTTGCCTGTTTTTATTTTAATCTTCAAGATTTTATCGTAACTGTTTAGGTGTAATGTTACCTATTAAAATTGCTTCAAAATAAAGACTTCTCTGTTTTAAATCTTTTAAAATCAAAATGGTTTAATAACAGGAGCAATATATCGTATGTAGTGGTAAGAAGCTCTAAGACGTTTAAGAGCATTCAATGATATGTCTTGTGCCTTATGTATATCAGGTGGGCATATAATGTTATTTAATTACAGCAGCATTCTGTTATATATTGTTCCTACATACACATGAATGTGGACGTAGAGACATTGCATTGTTTATGTATATAACATGGGAATACTCACCTCATGCCCATGTCATTTTTGGCTGCCAGTCTAAAGGTGTACCCCATTGCTGGTGATAGTTTAGTAATTCTATACTGCTTCTGTTGGCCATAGTAACACTGACAAAACTCTCCATTTCCTTTTCCCTAAAAGGAATAATTAAAACTCATATTATTTACACTGTTCATTAAACAAGCACATCTACTGATTAAAACAGTTTGCTAAATCTTGAAGAATGTTCATCCAATTAAACTCAAAACAAGCCAAGGATGCCATAAGAAGGTAAGTGTTATATCACATTTTTCTGAATACTGAACTCAAAATGCTGTTCTTACAGTCCTTCGCTCCACAGGGCTGATGAAGGAGGCTGTGCATGTTCTGCCCCACAGTCCACCTAACTCCTTTCCTGATAAGCCCTTAAGTGTCTAGGGAATGGGTTGGGAGACAGCTGAGCCATCCTTACACAAAGAAAGAGATCTTCACACGAAAATAACTCTCAGCTCACAGATCTTGGGAGGAAGAATTGTGCCACCAGAAAGGAAAAAGCCACCCTAAACAGTGACCCAATAACGTAAGTTTTAAGAGCCTCCTGATAATACTGGCATTTTCTATTCAGCAAGCAAAATTTGAGGAAATATAGTTGTATTTTTATATACCTCCCTAGGAATGAATTGTATATTACCAACACTTGCCTCAAAGATATAGGTCACAATTAAGGTTAACAATTTGATCACGGAGGTCATGGATTCTGTGACTTTAACAGACCTCCACCTGTGACTTCTGCTTCCACCCCGCAGCAGCCAATGGGGCTCCAGCTGTCAGCCCCCCCTGTGGCTGACACGGCTCCAGTTGTCAGCGTCTCCCTGCCCCCTGTGCAGGGCTTCGTGTTCAGCCCCATGCTGCTGGGCTCTAGATTCCCTGATTTATGGTTTATTGCCTGCACCCTGCCCATACATTTTAATAAAAATCATATAGCAAACCTGCTTACCTCATCCCATTCTAAAAGATAATTGTGGATTTTAGAACCATTGTCACAAGATGTCTGCAACAAGAAAAGAATAAAATTAGGACACAATAGCAGGAGGACAAGATCACTTTAGGAAAATGGTAATGGACTAGAGACATTCATTTGTAGGTCACCTGTTCCAATCAAGTTAAGATCAGAGGTGACCAACTGTTCCCTGATGCTGGCTGTTTGAGGTTTCTCTCAACTCTCCTTTTTTTGGCAACACACACCTCTGAAAAATATTCTGGCAACAGTGTCAAATATCATCCTACAGCAATTTTCTGAGGAGCTGTAGGGTTAGATAGGTATATAAAGGGTTACATTAGCTTATCTTAATGAAGGAAAATATATGTATTTTGTAGTTTAAGCCATGGGTTTTTAGCAGCTATGGGAAGGTCTTGAGGAAAAAAATATAACTGGCAAGTTACAAGGTAAGAGAACCTGGATTTGTGCAGGAAATGGCCTAACTTCATTATCATGCACATTGTGTAAAGAGTTGTCACTTTGGATGGGCTATCACCAGCAGGAGAGTGAATTTGTGTGGGGGGGTGGAGGGTGAGAAAACCTGGATTTGTGCTGGAAATGGCCTAACCTGATGCTCACTTTAGATAAGCTATTACCAGCAGGACAGTGGGGTGGGAGGAGGTATTGTTTCATATTCTCTGTGTATAAATAAAGTCTGCTGCAGTTTCCACGGTATGCATCTGATGAAGTGAGCTGTAGCTCACGAAAGCTCATGCTCAAATAAATTGGTTAGTCTCTAAGGTGCCACAAGTACTCCTTTTCTTTTTGCGAATACAGACTAACACGGCTGTTACTCTGAAAGGTAAGCTGTAAAAATGCTGAGCTCAGAATGTGGTTAATAAGAGAAGAGAAGCATCTAATTATCAGAACTGGTCATAACAGACAAAGAAAAGTTGTTTCGTGATATGATTAACTTATAGTGATGCCTAATACAGCAATGTTATCTTGAAGAAAGAGGCCCACCCATAAACTCTTGTCTACAGGGTTAAGAAAAGGGTCAATCCCAAACTAGCCAAAAAACTGTTTTTTAAGATAATAGTCAACATGACATCACTAGTTTCTCACATTGTATAAAAGAATCAGGCTTCCTAGGAGTATTTATCAGATCCTACCTAATGATGCTGAAGTAAATCAGGATGAGAGCATTATTGCTGGGAAAAAGAAAAGGAGGACTTGTGGCACCTGAGAGACTAACAAATTTATTTGAGCATAAGCTTTCGTGAGTGCATCCGATGAAGTGAGCTATAGCTCACGAAAGCTTATGCTCAAATAAATTTGTTAGTCTCTAAGGTGCCACAAGTCCTCCTTTTCTTTTTGCAGATACAGACTAACATGGCTGCTACTCTGAAACCTGTCATTATTCCTGGGACTGATCCTTTTGTGAATATTCTCATCAAATGCTTATGAATGTTTGTTACTGTGTGGATGTGGTAATTGCTTATTATGTAGGCATTTTAGACATGTTCAGAGCAACAGTACAAATACCATTTGGCCTTTAGATTTAATAAAGGAATTTATGGTTGAATTGGTGATGTGGCAATACTATGTATTAATAAAATAATTCCAGCAAGAGCCAAACTACAGCCACAGAGATTTTCTTAGTGTGATGGCTGATGATCTTGCCTATTACATTTTCTTCACTACATTAAAAAAAAGCCCTACTGATTATGACAGTCTTAACTTGTTCTTTTTCTGATTTTTGTGCATTTATCTTTGAATTCTGAAAAATGGCCAAAATACTCCTCCAGGCCTACGAAAGTCCATAGGATAGGAACTCTTTTCCATAAGTGACTTACTGCCTACAAAAATTAGTTATACAACCCATTTTCTGCTGAAAACAGAGAATCAACATAAACTCAGTTAAATGCACAACAGTCTTTGTAAAATACATGTTGTAACAAATTAATTTGACAAAAATATACTGTACAGACACTGAAATGCAAACAGAAATGGTTATGACTAAATTTTAACAAACAAAAATACTGCACATAAATAAGTCATTTTAAAAGCAGTCCCTGTTTTAGATTTTGAAATACTCTGCAAATGACGAGACAAGTTCTTATTTAAATTTTAAAAGCTGAAACTTTATGTGACATATCTATTTGTCCTCAACTCCACTTTTTACTTTAGCTGGATGTTACCACTAAAATGATCAATGGTGATTTAGTTAGCTATGTTGACACTTAAATTGCCCATTTTTAAGTTTCAGAGTGTGAACAGTTCAACTGAGATTAACAGAGCAGTTTGTTTCTTTAGGCTATTGGTTCGGAATGTCTGCAGTCTCACAAAGATAACACTTAGTTTATACTTGGGTTCATGTTTTTAGGATTCTCTTAACAACACTAAAATTTACAAATTTCTTTTTTAAACACAAAAGCTTAGATACTGAAGCATTTATTCAATAACAAATATTTTACAATGTAAATAGTTGCTGATGGTCACTGTGAAACAGACAGAAAAAAAACACACAAAAAATGAACGCAGTAATAAAGTTTGAAAACATCCTTTAGGGTTGATTCAATACTGCATTACTCCTGAATACTGTAATTCCACACTTAAGGTTATACTGAGATTTGCACTTAAAGCAGGTATTAAATCTCATCCTGGGGTCATTTAAAACAAATCTTACCTTCCATTGTAGAGTAAGAGAATTTTTGGTCCGGTTAGTTATCCTTGGAGGATTTGGAGTATCAGGTTCACAGCTCATTGTTGTAAAACTCTCAGCTTCTGAAGGGCTTCCCTTTATGCAGTTGCATTCTGCTTGGACTCTAGAGTAGTAAAAGAGATCATTAACATTTTGTTTCAGAATGTAAATACACAATTTCTGTAGAACCGGAATAATATTTTGAGTTTACAACGTTCAAAAACAGCATATTCCCATCTCCTCCAAATGTTATAGTTAAAAGTAAACAATAAAAAAAGGTGGAAAATTCCTGCTCAATACAATTTATGCAAAGGAGAAGTGCAATATGCTGCTTTGGATATACATACACAGTGGCTCCCATCAGTCAACAATTACCCTCCCTATAGTTATATATGAGAAACCAGAGTTACCCTCTTGCAGTATACTGGATACCACTATGTGATAACCACAGGTAAAGGTAGACTTTTAACGGTGACCAATGTATACAAAAATAATAAATTATCCAAAGGTAAAAGTGTACGAAAACACTGAAATTTATCAGTCAACCTCCATGTTTTGTTTTTAGATACTAGCAGACTAATATTATGCACATTCCATAAATATGCAGTAAACTACAAGAACACTAAAAGCCAATTATTTTAAAAGGAGACGTTATGAGATGTATTGATGCTCAGAATATCAGATACATGAATGAATAAGGAACTTCCAACAATTTTCATAATTTGTGCAACACCAGAAAGAAAAACATATCATCATAACTTCAAGTTTGGTCTTTATTATTGACCACCTACCTGCATTAATTAGAGAAAAACCTAAAAACCATTGTGGTTTAAGGACTTCATGTTTCATACTTAGGCCAAAATGTTCATGCCTGGATACCTAATGTTAGGCACTTAAATACATATTTATCCAGTTAAATGTGTATTCTCCACCTTCTTTTGTTAGTCTGAAGTCTCATTAACTAGCATCTAAATTAGAAACAAGAGAGAGAGATAGAGAGAGAGGAAAAGGAACCAAGCATGGCATCTTCTCCCCACCCTCTGCCATTTCTTCCATGGGCCATGAATTGTGCAGCAGTTCTTGCTGGAGCTGCAGAATTATAGTGAACTAGGGACCCTCACAACAGTGCATAATCGATCAGATTCTCTTGTCTACTACCACACTGTGTAAATTGCACAAAGTGGCCTTAAAATGTCCAGAGATAGCTAGTGGAGAATTCTCTTTTTGTAGGTGAGCTTTCTATTGGTGGAAGCCTGGCAGAAACGGCTCCATCACCTCCTGTGCCAACCCTGCCACAAGAGGAAGGATGGGAGAGTGTCAGGGGTGTTCTGGTAGCATTAAGTGAGAAGGAGGGAGCATGGTGTAGGGGAGCCACAACAGGCTTCTAGAGTCTGCCAGTCTTGGACCTCAGGGAGAAAGAGTTCACTACTCTTCATTTGAGAGTATCAACATTTCAGCTGTGGCTAGTTCATAAACTACAGTGATCATCAGGGGAAGAGCAGCATGTCTGGTGGGAAATACTGGAGATATCAAAGTTAGTTACTGTATTCATATTGTTATACATTCTAATTATAATGAATAGTTTCAAATTTGGAAAGTTATTTTAAAAATTTCCATTGCATTTAACAGACAAAAAGAAGGGGACTTACCTTGCATGGTAATCAGTTGCTGGCCTGAGATCATTTATGGTAACACTAGTTTTTTCTCCACTGGAAAGAAGTACAATTTTGTTTAAAATATTGTCTCAGAATAATAGAAATTAAAGATGGAAATAATCTAATCAATCCACCTTGCAGTGCTCCCCACTATTGCCCAGGGCTTTGTTGTTCTAATATATATAGTGGTGCTTTATTAAAGGTGTCTCTATTTTTTGGGTTCCAGTTCTTTTATATAAAGATTGTCCTCCACTTTACTCGGTCACCCAGTGTGTGAGATATCGTTTGAGTCCCATCCCTAGGTGGACACTATATGAAAATAATACCGTAAAATACTAATACACAAACCTGTTATAAACACTGATTTTCACACCTCTCTGACGTAAATAAAATCATTACTCAAAACAGTAACTGATTCTTCAAGAGAGCTGCTGCTGCATATTCACATTTGTGGGAACACCACCACACCTGGAGTAGTTCTTATTATGGAGTGCCAATTATTTCAATTTATATAACTAGTTCTCACACCACCGTACATTCAGAACTGAGGCTTTAAAAGGGCTGTGTAGCCCTAGCCACATTCCTTCCATTAAACCGAAAAGTCCTATGAGCACAGAACTTGGAGGAAGAGGGGACGGTAGCAGGTAGTATGCATACGCACAGGCAACACACTTGAATAACCACAATTACTATGGTAAATAATTTTTTTATTCTTTATCCTCTGCATATTCCTACTTGCAAGAGGCAAGCAAGAAGTGCAGCCCTCAGGAAGGTGTCCATTAGCCCGGTTTGGCTAGCTTTCAGATTATGTTGTGAAGGCTCATCTCTTCTCCCTTTGTTTTAGGGAAAGAGTGGCAAGGGTCTAGGATTCTGCTGGTGAGACTTAAGTTTTGCTTACATTTTGCTGTTGCCAGGGTATTGTGTTCTGGAAGTAATAAAACTTAATAACAGACTGTCATGGGGTTCCAGAACCTTGGAAAGGTAGCTTTGTTTTGGTGGTGGTTGTAGTACAAATTGAAGTAAGTAAATAAAAAAGATATAGATCTGATCCTGTATCATTTCAGAAACCTCAACTTCCATTGTAGTCAACTGAAGGACAGTCAGTAGAAGATGAAGGTATTCTGTTCCTTAAAGGGTCAAGCCTTTACATAGTAAATTATTGGTAAAGATTTGGGAAATAAAGCAGTTTCATCTTACTGATTAAAACAATTTGCCTCAAAAGTGAAGTTGTGTGAGACGTCTCATTATCTCACTCTGTAGATAAAAGGCAGTTTTTAAAATAGGCTTTTATGTACAAAGTTCAAGGCATCAATAATCTAATCAAGATAACAAATACCTACGTATATACAGTTTTGTATTTTCCATCTTTTCCGGTGTTTGAAATGAGAACTTCATAAACATACACCTCTGGCACATTATTCTTGTCAGTGTCCCCATTGATGGCACTGGATGGAGGGGACCATGCAAGTACTACTGTCCGTGCCTGAATGTCTGATATCTACAGAAACATAACATTTAAGAACTCTGTTATATAACTTCAATTGTGTGCAAATACCGATAACTAAATAGTATGAATAAAACAGAACAGAAAATGGGACTTTTTCAGAATATTTGTTCAATTACAATAACTCGCTGGTTAGGCTACAAGTGGGACCAAACTATGTATTTGGAAATACAAGAAATGGCATGATCGCTTCCATACTCAGACACAAAGCTGTTTGCAACCAAAGAACATAAATAAGTAACGAGAGCCATCTAGTGGCAAAATACAAGTGAACAGTATATTTGTTTGTCATTCTTGTATATAAATTCTGGGAATAATTTTTTATTTATTTAACAAGGCTCTAAAGTTTTTTATTACACTTGTCAAAACATGAAGTTAAAGGGACACCATCAACAATAAAAAAGTCACACCTCTGTCTGAACATTTATTACCTGTTGTTACATGTAACATTTAAGATTACTAAAACTGAAAAAGCTTCTATTATATTCAAGATCTTATATTATGTCTATCAACATAGTACCTGAGTGCCTTCCAAAAGCACATTAAGTGACATGACTAACATTTATCGAGTGTGGTGCTCTTTCTTCCTTCCTCTCCCTAAGGGGAAATTTGTGCATGGATTTATTTTCATTTTATTTTTTAAACATATGTACGGCTGTGTTATTATTAATTAAGGTTAAGTTTAAAGTGCATTTGAACTTTAGAATGGAAAGTGGTGAGGTTTGCAGTTGTTCTTTGATCCTACAGGAATTTCTTCTGCAACCTTGGATCAGTCCTCTGAGAAAGTTCGGTCTTCTGTATAAACAAGCTTCACCCTTGCAGTACACAGCTATGTTGTGCCACAGGAACAGAGTTGTTGACTGCAATCCAATTCTTGTCGCAGAGCTCTAGGTGGTCTTTTAGGTATCCCAGTCCCAGACCATTAAAAGCCTCCGAGATAGAGACCAAGAGTTTGAATTTGATGTGACATTCTAGGGGGAACCAGAGTAGCAAGTAAAAGACATCTCTGATGAGCTCATGATAATCCTTGTTGTGCAAGAGGCATGCTACTGTATTTGTACTATGTACTCATGGGGGAATTCTGCAACACTGCGCAATGCAGAATTTGTGCAGAATGTTTCCCGCAGAATTATACTTTTCCCCATAGAATCTGTGATTCTGATGGTGAGGTGAAGGGAAGCTGCAAAAGGGGACCTGCACCCCTCCTTGCTTGCTGTCCCGGGCAGCGGTCCCAAGCGGGCATGTCAGTTTGGGGGAGACTTAAATCACCACCTTGGGGGGACAGGGCTGTACGTGCGTGCGAGACTCTGTCCCTTGCATTGGGCACACAGTGAAGATGAACAGGTCCCTGAGGTGTTTCTGGGGCAGGCCCAGCCTTTGTGCTATGTCAGGGTTGGGTGTAGCCTTGCTGCCAAGTCTGTGCTCCGTGCCCAGGGTCTCAGCTGCCGGCCCCACCCTGAGGCTCTGCTGCTGCCTGGCATCCCTGTGGGCAGCGGCTCCACTCCCTGGACATATGGCGTGCACTGGCCTTTTATATTGAACAAATTAAGCTATTTCGCAAGTCGAACCTGCTGTTTATTGTGGTGGTGGACAGGATGAAGGGCCTCCTGGTGTCCACACCAAGGATATCATCGTGGATGACATCCTGTATCTGTGAATGTTACAACCTGGCAAAGGTCCCTGCCCCTGCTCTGACGGCGCACTCCACCAGAGCTCAGGCGTCCACGGCAGCCTTCCTGGCCCAGATCCTGACCCAGGAAATATGCAGGGGGGCAACGTGGTCCCCGGTACACACCTTCGCTTCCCATTATGCTATCACCCAGCACACCAGGGACGATCCAGTGTTCGGCAGAGAAGCGCTTCAGTCAGCGATTTCATGAACTCTGACCCCACCTTCTAGGTGAGGCTTGGGAGTCACCTAATTGGAATTGATATGAGCAAGCACTCAAAGAACAAAAAACGGTTACCTACCTTCTCGTAACTGTTGTTCTCCCAGATGTGTTGCTCATATCCATTCCAAACCCACCCACCTTCCCCTCTGTCTGAGTGATCCGGCAACAAAGAACTGGAGAGGCGGCAGGTTGGCGGGGCCCTATATGTGGATCCATGAAGGTGCGACTCATGGGGCCCCACAGCTGACCTGATGGGTGCTGCTAAGGGAAAAGCCTTCTGGCAGCGAGACTCTGGGTGCAGAGCGTGGGCGTGCTGGGTGGCAACCGAGCCCCAGGCATGGCAGCAGCTGAGATGCCAGGCACGGGGCAGCAGCAGAGCCACCGATGCAGCGGCAGCAGGGATACCGCAGGAGCAGGGCTGGCAGCCGGTACCCCAGGTGTGGGGCCGGGACCCCGGATGCTGGGCATGGGCAGCAGCAGAGCCCTGGGCGCGGGGGCAGCACGGGGATTCCTGGGCGTGGGGAGGCAGCAGAGCCCCACGTAAAACGTGGGGGTCCTGCAGCACCCCCTGCAACCCTAGTTCCCTGGGTAAATGTTTAACCATGTAACCAATAGAATTTTAATCGGTTACACGGTTACTGTTTTTACACATTATTTACATCCCTAGTTTGGACTATCCCAGCAGGGGAAAGTCTTGAACTGAGCTGGCCTGGGTGGGGGAGATAGGAAGTGGCCCAGGGAGTGCAGCCTTAAGCAGCCTCAGTTGCCAGACCACTGGTAGCCCCAAAGGACTCTCGGTCGGAGCCTGGTGGAGTGGGAGGGTCTGGGCTCCCCTAACAACAACGCCCCTGCTGTTCATGGGTCGTGTCCCTAACTACTAGGCCTTGCTTCCTGACCAATCCTTGAGTGAGGACCATTACACTCTGCCAACCAGCAGCATCTCTGTGTCAAACAGGTTTAACTTAACACAGCTTTTCTTCATGTTTGAGCTGATCTTCATCAAGCATTGCACTAGGATGATGGAAGTAGTTTTGCCATACGTTTTGAAGGATACAAAGATCTCTCATCTGCATATTGTTGGCATATGAGCTCATTAGGTCTCAGTAGTTCTGCTAATGGCTTCACATTGATGTTGAATAGGAACTGAGAGAGAACTGATCCTTATGGAACTCAGCAAATACAGGTCTGGAGGTGAACATACAGTTACAGACTAAAAAAAAATATTTTCCCCATTTGTTTACTTTGTGCATTTGACAGTACGTTATTCAGGGTGAGTCTCACTTTTTTCAATGCATAGTAAATTAGTCGATTTTCTCCGTCCAAGGCCCTATTTTCACCCAGGAATTGGGAAAATGGACATCATGCCATTCAACTTCAATTAAAAGAAGATATAGTAAAGCTGCAGCTCAACCAGCATACTGATAGCACTTCAAGCTACGAAGACTATTTCTCTCAGCGATCCACATACACCTACATAAGTACTGAATTAGCAAATTTCTGCTTGTAATATATTGAATAATTATTTGAAAAGTTACTGAAAATTTTTACTTCTGAAACTAATTTTGAATGTTAACAAACATTTCCCTGCTTTCTTTAATGATAAACTGCCTATTATAAGAGAGAGTTTTACCAGTACAGTTATTATGCCAGCTGCATTAATGCCACATACACAGAACAGAAACAACAAAATAATGGGATTCTATATGTGTGTGTCTGAATTATTTTAACCTTGACAAGTATACAGTGGGCGAAATTCTTTTCTTAATTACACTGGGACTGTATCAGGGCAAGCCAGAAAAGAATTCAGCTTAATAAGTCTTAAAAAGTTAGTTTCTCTAAAATTTATGAAATGGCCACTTTAAGTAATTTGAACTTCAGTGATCAAAGATCCCTCAGTCTGGTGATTTTTCATTATTGTTGCTACCTAAAGGTCGTCCACACCTGGACAATAGAAAACCAAGTGTCACTACAGGGTAAAAGATGAATACCTCAATTCTGATTCTGTGGAAAGTTGCATTTACTTACCACTGGCTTGGTAATACTAGAAATAAGTGCTTCGAGTGCTTTTGTTTCTTCATCCTTTTCTTAAAAAACAAAACAAACAAAAGTCCATGAATAACTGTTTAACATTTTTACAATAAAGCATCTTCTTAAATCCAGACAATACACACACATTTAGATGTGTGCAAGTGGAACTTCCTTATTAACTTAAGCTACTCTAAAACTGAAATAAGAGTACCTAAACAAGGGGGCTGTACACATTTAATAGATTACAGAGGCATGACCATCTCCTAAAAATATATTTATTTGAATTTAAATAACTCACTGCTTTGGAGGGCTTAGGAGATATCTTAGATATCTCAGTTACCTACCCTATTTTTTTATTAATATATTTTAAAAAAAAGTGTTTACACTAACTGAACATTTATTTAAGATGCTTCATACGTTTTCTCACATGTACTACTGAGATAATAAAATGATAAAATTAGCAAGTGAACGGATCTAACCTGGCTTAGGTAGATTATTGGTTAGATGGGAGTTGTAGGGTATTTTTCCTTCATTTCTTTTTTTAAAAAATGAGCAAATTTCAAGTGACCCACTCCCCCCACTTGCTAAATCTCCCACCAGAAAGTGAGATCAAGTCAATTCACTGTTTTATGTTAATAAGATTTTTCTGGTTAAAGTTGATTAAAAAATATCTGTGACCTGTTATGCCTTTGTTACTGCAATTCTACGTGACATCATAAAGTGTTTTCTCTTTTTAAATCAACTTTAAATTTGACATAAAATCCATTGAAATAAAGCAGACTTGCAAAGAAGGCCTACTGTGTGTGTGTATTTATTTATTTACGATTTTTAGTCATAACAGAGTAACACTGAACTTTATAATAATTGCATTTGAATCAATCACAAACGAGTGCAACTGCGAAAACTAAAACCAAAAAGAGAAGGAAAGATGGGAAGATGAAAGTAAAAAGAAAAAATTTTGGTACACAGAGCTGCAATGCTGTTAAGAGAAAAACAGCAATTACAGTTTATAAGTGATTACACAGAAATACCTTTACTGTTAAGATTCTCAATTGTTAGACAATAAAATTTTGGATGCCGCCTCAAAGAGAAACATTTATTTTATATACATGTACCACAGAGGTATGATGTCTTTTAAAAGTGTGTATGATGAAATGAGATTATGTGCAAATTAAAACAACAAAGGTAAAATCAAGCCAAAATGTGAACAGTCTCTGTTTTCTTACTCTAAAATGTTTGGCTACTTTAAATATACAGCACACATTTAAGATTTATAACTGTACTGTAAAATGCACTGATTTATTTTGTAACCTTCCAAATAAAACTGCTCGACATCTCTCAGTGAAAGGGTGAGAATTTCATTTTTCTTAGTATTCCACATAGAATAATGATAGCTAAGAAGTCTATCCTTACTGATATGCTATTTTGTTTTTAAGTTTACTAAAAAGCTGCAACATAGTGTACATAAAGGACAATACTATTCATACACAGTGAACATAGGCAATCGAGCAACAGTCATGTAGCCACATCATAACCCCAGCAACAACCCCAGCCACAGAACAACCCCAGCAACAACTTCCAGTAGGGAGAACACAGAAGTGATGTAGCCAGCCAAGCCGTGGGTTGTCAGCCCTAGAGGTTAAGACAACAGTTCAGCCTACTGATTAGAGCTGGTTTGGGGGAGGGACAGAGTTCAGGAACTAGCCGAGGGTAACTACTAGAGGGACAGAAGCAGAATGCCAGAGCCAGAGGGTAAACCAGAATCGTGAGCTGAGGCCTGAAGCTGAAGGCTGGAGCAGAACAGGGACTGGTTCGACAGGGGATCAGGAGCAGGTTCAGTGGATCAGGAGCAGGTTCGAAAACAAGGCTGAGCAGGATGGGAACCAGGCAGGAGCAGGGACTGGAATGAATGGCTGGAGCAAGGACTGGAAACAGGAGCAGGGCAAGCGCAGCTGTCAGCGTGGTATGTGTTGAGCAGCTTCTGATCTGTTGTGGGTGCTAAGCTTAAAAGATGGCTGCTAAACCATCAGCCAGTCAGGTGCTGTGGCTACTCTGTCAGTTCCAAGGCAGTGTAGCTAGGCTCATTGGCGACAGCAAAGTTAGTCAAGGAGCAGGTTAGCAACTGGTCTGGCCCCTGACAAGTGATGATGAGGGGATGCCCTCTTCTGTGCAGCAGCATGACCGCTTTCCTTCTTCACTGGCTCAGTGCTGCACTAGCAAATATTGAGGACATCCTAACTAGATATGGGTGCAACATTGTAATGAGCCATAAAACCAGAGTCTCTATTAAACCCACAGTTTTTAGGGTCCCGCAGAGGTATGAATTTAAGTTCCCAGGCTTGTCTTTTGAAGGTGTTGTGCAGGTTTTCTTTGAGGAAGAGGACTGAGTGATCAGATGTGCAGTGAAAATTTTGTCAAAACTGTTTGCTTATGGGTGACAGGGTGTTTTTGCCTTTTATCATTTTTCTGTGTGAGTTCATTTGAAAGAGCAGTGATTGTCTGGTTTCACCCTCATAGTTGTTGTTGGGGCATTTGATACATTGGATGAGATATATCACATGTGAAATGCAGTGTAGTTGTAGCTGTGTCAGTCCCAGGACATTAGAGAGACAAGGTGGGTGAAGTAATATGTTTTCTTCGACCAACTTCTGAAAAGCTTGTCTCGCTCACCAACAGAAGTTAGTCCAATAAAAGATATTACCACACCCACCTTGTCTCTCTAACATGTTGTGACAGGCATGCATAGATCCCACGGATCTTGAAAGGTGTGCTGTGTGGGTATTGATCATTGTAGCAGTGGTGATATGTCTGCAGGTTTTGCATCTGTTCTGGCATGGTATGGTGCTGCTTTGAGTTGGTGTGTCCTGGTTTATGGGGAGCTTGCTTCTGATGATGAGGTTGGGGGGTGACGGTTGTTTGAAGGCCAGAAGTGGGGGCTTGGGAAAGATTTCATTCAGGATGTGGTCCCTATTAAGTATGGGTTGTATCTGTTTGATACCCCTTAGAGATATTAGTGTGGGGTGGTAGGTGACAAGTAGGGCTGTGTGATCAATGGTTGTTTTTCCCCTATACTGAAGCAGGTTCTTCTAGCATATTTGATTGGCCCATTCCATGATGTCATCTATTTCTCTAGTAGATTGTCCATGTTTAGTGATGGCAGTTTTAAGTGTTTAGATGTGTATCCCGGACTTTCTCTTTAGAGCAAATACTGTGCCTCGGTGCAGGTAATAGATTTTTTGATATGTCTGGGGTGGTTGCTGGATCTGTAGAAGTAAGTGTGGGGATCTGCAGGGATTTTTTATATAGGTGTTTGTAGGGTTCCATTGTTGAAGCTGATTGTGATGTCCAGGCATTTGATGCTGGTGTGGGAGTGTTCTAGAAGGATTTTGATGAATGGTTAGCGGTTGTGGAGGAAATGTAAAGCAGCAGGGATGCAGACTTTCTGAAGGCCTCCCCTGACGTAGCGATATTCATTCCTCGCTTCTGAGATGACCTGTTGGTTCCAATTTACTCCTGCTGCTATGCAAAACTTTTGTGGACAGCCTAGTCCCAAACCTTTTCCAGAGCAAGAGCAGAAATAGGAAATTAACTCACTCTACTTCAGAGCTTTAGCAAGCATCAAGGATAGGACTTCTGTGTATAGATGGTGCTCTGTGTTTGAACAGCTGAGCCTATAACATCACATGTACGGACTCCCTCCTCCCATACAGTAAAGGAACAAACTTCAACAATTCACACTAAGTGTCCCACCTAATAAATTGCTTTAACAATGAAGAATCTGGTGTCTTCTAGCCATCAGTGTTTGCAGACATCATATTCGTGCTTCCTATTCCCATGCTCAAAGCTTGGGCACCCTATATTTCTTCATCTCCTATTCCTTTCTCATCAGGTGCATGCACTTCATGAATGTCCCTTTTGATTCCTTTACCACTCTTAACTTCATGACTTCTGCCATGGTGCTCATATTCCAGGATCTCTTCTCCATCCTTATTTGCACATTCTGAGCCCTTCTTAGAACTTATTTTTTCTATAAAGGTCTTTCTGCAATGATTTGGTGTGGAAAGAATTTACAAATTAAATCTAAAAACAAAAGCCCACAGAACAAAGATAGGACATTCCACCTGCTTAGTAACTGGTATGTAAACATCATGGAGCAGGGTCCAGAGACAATGCATTGGGAGGGAGAGGTGGGTCATGTGGTGCCATGTGCCTGCGCGCCACCCCCCCTCAATTTGTCACGGAGGGAGCTGGGCTGAGCGCAGCTGAGGGGGATGTGTCTGGGAAAGGCATTGGCAACTAGTGCTCCCACTGAACTGTAGGAGCAGGATTTTATATTTGTACTATAAGAATTAATGTATGATTTGATCATCCTGCCAACCACCCTTTTTGAATAGCAGAAAGGAATGATCCTCTGGGACACTGGTAGAAACGCATCTGACAGACTGGCAGTGTCTGTACTGATGTTAAGGCAGGGACAGACCAGAACAATCCTTATGACAGATTGTGGTCACCCTTTTGTTTTAGGATAAGTTAGAATGTCTACTGTGGTTTCCTATATGTATTACAAATTAGGCACTCTAGTTAAATATACATTTCTTTGTTTTAAGGTCTAGTAAGTAAGAGACAGGATCTTGTATTGTGTCTATGTTAAGGAGATTAGAGGAACGTTGAAGGCCTGGGCCCCAGTGTGAATTGTTTTGATTATAAGATTTAGGAAGGCTTAATTTACGATGTCTTTTGCTCAATATAAAGTGACACTGTTTGTATTCTCAAAGATCTCTGTAAAAGACTGTTTGTGTGAATGAGGAATGCATACATCAGGAAAAGATAAGGTGTGAAGGCCATTTTTATAGCCAGATGGTCAAGGAACATGGAGTGAAGAGACTTAACTACTCCAAAGAACTATCAATGCACATCCATAATTAAGGAAGGGCAGACTGATGACCCTGAGGTGAAGGCTGGCACCCCTAAAGACAGGACAATTGATTAAATTGAAACCAGGACAGGATGACCCTCTTGGAGGAGTACTGGAATGTTAACATCAAAAGATACACCAATTAAGAAGTAACCGGTCCCAAACTGACACAGCAAAATCCATAGACTTCAACAGAGAAAAAAGACTATAAGAACAGGGTGCTTGGCCATGGGACTTTGGGTTCGTCTTGCCACACTCCAGGAGCATCAGATCGCAACCGACAGAGCCCTGCTCCCCTCTGCGACCAATCTGGCTGGCCACTAGATTGATCCAGACTCTGAACTGGTAACTATAAACATCAACTGGCAGGACTGTGTGTCTGATTGAAAAGCATACGCTAACTGCTGTATTCTCAATAAATGCGGCATGCTGCCTTCTCCCCATAAAGATCCCTGTGTGCTTCTTATAAGTATAACAGAACCCCGCTAGGACGTGCCCAGAGCAGGGAAGAGAGATGGGGCTGGCAGTGCAGCTCCACCAGAGGTGGTGTGGGGAAGCCCTCTGAGTCCCGTCCCTTCCTTGCCCACAGCCACAGTTATCTGCTCGGCAGGAGGTGTCTGGAGCCCACTCTGGCCTGTGCTGTGCCTGCAGCAGGGAGACGATAGGAGAAGTAAGTGGGGAAGGAGCTGTGAGGAGGGTGGGAGCAAGGTGGTGCCGGATTGGAGAGGGTATAGGAGGTGCAGGGGGAGTGGAAAAGGGGTCAGAGGTAATGTGTGGATCAGTCACATGCCCCCCCCAACCTTTAAATTGTGCCCCCCAACCAACAAGAGTTACGAGTAACCTCTGTCAGGGACTGTTTCCCTCTATGTCCTTTACAGTGTCAAGCAGACTGTTTGCATTCTACAGACACATCAACAAGCAGTACCATGAATATCAAAGAGAGAAACCAAATGGTGGACAAAGTGCAGACCTTTATCTAAATGGAATTATATGATGTGACCCACAAAACTTGCTCAGATCAAGATGCAGCCTTGCACACTAGCAGCTGCAGTCTCTTAGAGCTGTTCCTGCTTTAATAACAAGGGTGGTGAAATCAACAGGCTGCTGTCCAGCTTCAGTCTGGTCACAGTGTGATTGCTCCACCTCTGCAGATAATATACAGAACAAGAGGTAGCATTTTGCTAACACTTACCTTCTATTTCTGCATCCACTTGAGAATTACTTTTTCCTTTCCCCAAAGACTTGCTCTTTGTAGATCCTATGCTGACACTACTTGCGTCCTGTCCTTTCACAAGTCCATTATGTTCGTTTGTGGGAGAAGGACATTTCTGAGGGGATGGTGGCGGACTGTTCAATTTTTCTTTCTGTGTTCCATGCCGATCTTTTAATTTTTTCTGTAAACGTTCATATGTTTTACTAGACCTTTCATCTCTAAAGTTGGACCTTCCATGGTTAGAGAGAGCATCTAAATTAAAGCAAAAACATGAAATGCTCAGAAAATGTCATAATGTATAAAATATATTTACAAATTCATTTGAAGAGACTCCATATATATCTTGAAATTACATCTGTTCTTTTCTCATTGTGAACCTAATGAAAAGTTTACCTACTTGGCATTTCAATCAAACGTTAATTGTTGCATATAATTTTTTTAAGGAGAAAAATGTAACCCTTTTTCCTGTTTTAGTTAAAACAATAGATCTTAAATATTCCAAATTCTGCTTTGCACTGTTTAATACTATTAAATCCTGCACCTGTGTGGAAAAATTAGTGCTTGCCAATATGACATCGGTCTCCCTCTACCAATGAATTAGAGGCTAAGTAGTCTCTATAAGGTCCTGTTGGTGCAATAGACATAGTAATACCTATTCTGATTTATTAATAGAGTGCTGTAAAGAAATATTAAAACAGAAAATGGAGAAACCACAGTGAAACCATATAACTCTTATAAATTCACTTACCACAGTGTTTGAAGATCTCATTTCAGCAAGGCTGAAACACCACATATTGAGCAAACAAAATGAATCAGCACTTAAGCCCTGATTAAGCAGACCGCACTCATTCAGCAAAGCAAACTGAAGAATAGGCTTTGTTGAATTGGGACTAGAGAGCATTTTACTACAGTAATAAGCCACAACAGGTAATGGATACTGTATCCTAATGGAGGTTCCAGTCAAAAAATTTCTCCTATGTCCTACTGGCTGCAACTGGCAGCTAAGTTTTGGAACAGAATAATGAATGGTCTTTCAGCAGAAACCAACAGAGACCAGTAGAAAAAAATCCCAGCACTGAAGGATACTAATGGAATGAAGCTAGTCCAGCCAGGCATGCTCAGCACACTATTCATTTCTGTTTAAAAATTAATAGTAGATTTCTATATATTTATAGTATCATGGGCAAAGCTATTCTCCTAATCTGTTTGATGAGGCAGTCAAAACAGCGAACAGCAGTGATCTGGTGTACAGCTGTGACTTCACCAAAAAAGCCCAATCACCCAAACAGAACATGTCTTTGGACAAATAATGATTAATAACAAGAAAGAACTATTCATTTTTGTCAAATTTTGTACTAAAGATTCTACTTCCTTTCCCAGCACTAACATTTTCATTCATTTTAACATCACATACAGGAGTGCTTTAATTACACAGTGAAGCCTTTTACAAGGTACACACCACAGCACCAGCTCTGTTTTCTCAGTGTAATCCTATCTGTCATTAGTAAAGGAAACAGCTGGTGTTTGTTATACTTATGGGAAAATGAGATTCCTCTCAGGGTGAACAACCTGTCACTTTACTTCCTCAATTTATGCACTGGTTGCATTTAGAAGAAAAGTTTAGCAATGGGAAAACAGGTATCAGGTGGACGAGATGGTTGACTTATCAACTTTTGGTAACAAAGACATTTTATTAAGACAGATTACTTAAAATGAAAAAGTTTTTTAAAATGTATTCTTTGCATTATATACATGACATATATATATATACACACATACACAATACTTATAATAATACTTATAACAATACTCATTACAATATATATAAACAATCTAACTATGAGGGAATAAACCTTCTGGATATTTTGATTTATCACTAACGTTTTAAATGGGCAGAAGTAACACACCATCTTAGCTTGTGTAGATGTACCATATCGTTGCACATAATCTGAAAAGATAACTGTGAAGTGGATTTACAAATATAAATATTAATTCAATTCTGAAATATGAAGAAAAAAGAAGAGCTAGCTCCTGTTCTAGTCTGCAAATGTTAAAATTGAGAGGTTTTTAAAAAAATATTTATCACTTTATTCAGAACAATCTGTGGGTGGAATGCTAGCTTAGTTAAAAATATAAAAATGATTGCCATTAACCATATCTTTCTACTCTGTGAAATAATCTACATATAATAAGTAAACCAATTATGATCAGAGTCACATATGTTCTACAATTCTGCAGTCATGGAACTGGCTGCAGAATCAATTCCTTACCATAGAACTGTGCAGCAGAATTAAAGGCCTTAAATATATCAGAAAGTTTTAGTTGTTTAAATTGGTTTCTAAATAGTCTTAGCTAAATGGGTACAAACCACTTGTGTAGACACTCTTATTTAAAAAAAAAAAAGGAGGACTTGTGGCACCTTAGAGACTAAAATTTATTTGAGCATAAGCTTTTGTGAGCTACGGCTCACTTCATCGGATGCATTCAGTGGAAAATACAGGGGGGAGATTTATATACACAGAGAACATGAAACAATGGGTGTTATACACACCGTAAGGAGAGTGTTCACTTAAGATGAGCTAATACCAGCAGGAGAGTGGGGTGGAAGAAAATCTTTTGTAGTGATAATCAAGGTGGGCCATTTCCAGCAGTTGACAAGAACGTCTGAGGAACAGTGGGGGGTGGGGGGGGGGAATAAACATGGGGAAATAGTTTTGCAAATCCAGTTTGCAAATTAATTCCAATTCAGCAGTCTCTCGTTGCCAACTATGTCCACATATCTATTCAGGGAACACCATCATAGGGCCTAATCACATCAGCCACACTATCAGAGGCTCGTTCACCTGCACATCTACCAATGTGATATATGCCATCGTGTGCCAGCAATGCCCCTCTGCCATGTACATTGGTCAAACTGGACAATCTCTACGTAAAAGAATAAAATGGACACAAATCAGACATCAAGAATTATAACATTCAAAAACCAGTCGGAGAACACTTCAATCTCTCTGGTCACTCGATTAGAGACCTAAAAGTGACAATTCTTCAACAAAAATACTTCAAAAACAGAATCCAACGAGAGACTGCTGAATTGGAATTAATTTGCAAACTGGATACAATTAATTTAGGCTTGAATAGAGACTGGGAGTGGATGGGTCATTACACAAAGTAAAACTATTTCCTCATGCTTATTTCCCCCCTCCCCGTTCCTTAGACGTTCTTGAAATGGTCCACCTTGATTATCATTACAAAAGGTTTTCTCTCCCCCCCCCCCAACCCCCTGCTGGTATTAGCTCATCTTAAGTAATCACTCTCCTTACAGTGTGTATGGTAACACCCATTGTTTCATGTTCTCTGTGTATATAAATCTCCCCACTGTATTTTCCACTGAATGCATCCGATGAAGTGAGCTGTAGCTCACGAAAGCTTATGCTCAAATAAATTTGTTAGTCTCTAAGGTGCCACAAGTACTCCTTTTATTTTTGCGAATACAGACTAACATGGCTGATACTCTGAAACTTGTCTTATTTTAAAAAGAGTCTTATATTGGATTTAGTATAAGTTGGTAGGGAATCAACTGAAGATAAATCCAACATAAGACACTTTTAAATCGAAATAAGATTGTGTCCACGGAGGGTTGGGGGGCGAGTTGTACTAATTTAATTAAACTGTTTTAGAAACTGATTTAGTTTAATCAGTACAACTTTTTAGTTTAGTCAAGGCTTAATATTTTGTTTTAAAAAATACATTTTGAGCCATTATTGGGCAATGAAATACTATCCTCCAGAGCCTGAAAACAGCTTGAAAGAGCAGACCCGAAGGGTGCAAACTCATTCATTGCAACTGAGAGTTGACTTTGAAGTGTACTGATGACATTTTGAATCTCAACTTTATTAACCAGTTTATTACCAATCATTTTAGTAGAAAAATCCTGCTAATGTGCTTATTTATGGTTGTTCATGTATTGGTGGATATTTTAGAAGTGACCAATTCGGTGATCAGGTGGCAACCTAGGAGTTCAAGCTCTCCCCCAAATTCCAAGTCACCTTTGTTTTTACACAGAAGGGGAAGGAAAGAGAAGATGAATACTCTTCCTTTCCCATTTCCTACCCCCATCTTCTCAGTGCCTAAGCCTCTGCTAGCTCCTGGCTGCCAAAAACACAAGCCACATTCCACACCGGAGCCCAGGTAGCAAAACTCCAACCACCCCACACCCAGCAGTCGAAACCTGTAAATACCACTCCTGACATCTCCAATTCAGTTTGCTGCTGTTAATACAAAAATGTGCAACTTTGCTAAGAACAGTGCAAAATTTAAAAACATTCAAAAACTCAGGTATATATTGAAATTGGTATAAAAAATAAATAATGAATAATGTACTGTTTTATTTTTCACATATTTAATTCAATAAAGATGCTCTGGTTTTGAATTTACTTGAAGTAACTGTGGAAATTTCAACATGTCACAGATTTCTACACTGCTTACTTGGTAGAAATTCACGGAATTTGGATCCAGTGTCCCAAAGAGAACAAAGGGCCTAGCTATAATGCTGAGGCAATGATTTAAATATTGAGTCAGAGGAAAGAGTGACACTCACTGAATCACTAAAATCACATCATATATTGCCTTGCCTTTTACAGTGTGGTAAGGGCTCCCTTCTATAACTGACCAGGCCTAAGTCTGCTTAGATTGTGATACCAGACAATTTTCTGAAACAATATACTTAATGTACTTGAATAAAAAACGTATATGGTTCCCTGATACTGTCTTTATTTGTACTGCAGGATGCCTAGCTAATAGCTTTAATTTAGGCTATAGTACTGCTTAAAGCAACAGTTATACAACAGAGGAATACTGAATGGACTGGAGACGCCAGTAGAACATGAATACGTTGCTTTGATAGGATCTGTAACTCTTCGGTAATTTACTTACCCAGATCTCCATATACCTGTGATGTGTGATACTGTGGTATATACTGCGCAGCCATATCACCTGCTCCAGTCACTGTTGAGTATATATGTCGTGGTGGAGGGGGCATCATGGCTTGAAGAGGAATGAAACCAGGCAATGGATGATGTGGAGGCCGATGTATTACTGCATGACTGCCAGGGTGAAATTCTGGAGCCTGGGGAACCACCACAACCCTTCGAACACCATTGTCTTCAATAACCTGTAAGCCAAGAGAACAAAACATTGATCAGGTAAAGGACTGCTTCTTAGATAGCAAACAGCTCATTTCAAATATATGCCACAAAGAGAAAATGGAGTCTGGAACTATGCAGTCTGAAAGATAACAAATCAATAAATCTTTTAAAAAGAGAATTTTTCATGTTGAATATAAGAGCAAAAGAATCCTCAGTGGTATAAATAGAACAAAATGGAGACGATAAGAAAAAAAAAGAATGTGGGAGAGGAAAATGAGGGATAGTTAGTAGTGTGTTTCAGTGGGTTTTTGTAGGAAAGTGCAATTGGTTTCTGGATGGGAAAATAATCGGGAGAAACTACTTCTACCCCCTTCTACTTCTACTACTTAGAATGAAAACTGCGGGTAACAAAATTTTATAAACAGATTTTAATCCTTATAGGCCATTTTGAGCTTCACCAGTGTAGTTAATCCATTTTTAAAAAAAGTGGAAAACTAAATATGACTCCATTGGTAGTACAACATGCTACCTAAAAGGGTATCTGGCTTGGAGTTACCATAGCTGGAAGTATTGGGGGGGCAGTAACCTCAGCCTCCGGAGTGCCAAAAAGAAAAAAAAAATTACACTTTGACCTCAAGATCCCAATAACAAGTGTTACAGAATACCTCAGAGGAAATTGTCAGGCCTCTCAGCTGGCAGGTTTGCATGCTGACGAAGTTGTAGTTGATATATAATAGGACGTGATAGATATAAAATAGTGGGGGGGAAATAGCCATTCAGAAAAAAGGAAAACCTATGTGTCCACTGTAATATCCTAAATAGCTTCCTAAAATAGGGGACAGACCACTTGGAATATATTGTTAGTTGCAATGATGTTTGGTGAGATGACCTTCTACTGTGATGTAGGTGTGGGAAGAGGAACACACATCAATCAAGATAAAGAAGATGTTAAAAATCTATTTAATGTCAGATTGATCAATTACAGAAATACTTATCTTAAATTTAAGATTAATTTTTTAGCCATGAATATAGCTTTAAAATAAATACCACGTGACTTTCCAAAGGATTTGGTACTTTAAAACTGTCCCTTGCTGGAAAAGAAGAATATTTTAAACTAAAACAACATTCCTCAAAGCTACCAAAACTGAAGTCGTCCTGTCCTTGGAATTTGGATATAACAACAACACTATAGGCAACTATAATTAGATTTGGCCAGTTTAATTCCCCAAACATAAAGATGTAATTTTAATTATTTTTTAAAGTTCCTTATGTTTGTAGCAAGGATAGTCATACGAATTATGCTTTCTAACATACAAACGTTATCCTACATATTACACTAACATTTGGAGTCTGACACACTGAAAAGAAAAGAATTAAAGATATCACTTCGTCCTTATTCTTCCCTGCTGCGCTTAGCTATTGAGGCACATACAGTGTGTAAGATTATGCCTAGTTCACAGACTCCTGTGGTATCTCAGCATGTCAGAGTAAGTGAAGAATGTTGAACTTCAAGTGTGAATACACACACACACACACTCACATATATTTAAAAGCTAAACTGCAAAATGCAGCAAATCACAAGGCTATGAAAGGTATTCAGCACAACATAATTTATTAAAATCTCGCTTTTCAGGCTCTGCCACACCTGGACCTGTGCCAGCTCCTATTCTCCATGATGCCCCAGCACAGTTTCTGCAGCAAATCATACTTAACATATAATCTGCTGGAAAATGGAGACAACCTAGATGGAAGTGTTGGATCTAGCCCGTTTAAGGTATTTATCCAGCCCCATAACAGATTCAAATTCTGTAGCAAGCAAGATTTCATTAAAATAATGTTTCTTGCCCTTATGGCTTTAAAAAACGCCAAATGTGATCTGAAGGTAAACAAAGTGCAAACCAATATAATGCTGTCCTCCTGGGTAACTGCCCCATTCATGATCATTAGGTTCTGAAAGTCCAATAATTAAACATTAGAGTTTCACATAATTTACATGCACAACTGTGTGTCTCATTTAAACATTAACTGCAATTGAGTGTGCAAATCGGATAACTGCACACGTACACACACACACACACACACACAGAAAAAACACCCAAGTATGATTTCCCCCCCAGCACTGAGGGATGCTGAATGCAACAATAACCTTATAAGCTAAACATTTAACTCTGGCATGAGGCCCATACTCTGTATCTTTGTGCAAAGCTATCAGCATCATCATCAGGAGACCCACTATAGATCAATGGATGTAGATAGACTTAACTCTGTAGAACAGGCTGGCCCACACACAGTAACTAAAATATAATTTCACTCTCTTCACAGAATGAATTTCACTCCCACGATATTGGGGGTAGAGCAAGCCCTGTTTTTTTTAAACAATATATCATGTTTTCTGAAACACTGATTAGTTTTATACAATGTGTGAAAACCACGACATGTCTTATCCTATATGTTGGCTCTAATCCCCAGCAGTGGAAAGTATGGTGTGAAATCACCAGATTCAGGAGCTGGGGCAAATCCAGGCAATAGAGACCTAAACTAAAATGATACATAAATGATAGATATGTTGAATAGCCTTCCTAGTTTTTGGTGGTTTTGATCATTTAGCATATATTTCTGCAGGTGTTCAACTTCTCTTAATATATATATACACATTTGCAGGGCACCTTCAGGTTTTTTTCTTCTTTTTAATGTTAAGTATAAGGAGACAATTACATACATACAAAATGGGAAATGACTGCCTAGGAAGGAGTACTGCAGAAGGGGATCTGGGAGTCATAGTGGATCACAAGCTATATATGAGTCAACAGTGTAACATTGTTGCACAAAAAGAAAACATCATCCTGGGATGTATTAGCAGGACTGTTGTAAGCAAGACACGAGAAATAATTCTTCTGCTTTACTTTGTGCTGATTCGGCCTCAACTGGCATCTGATGAAGTGAGCTGTAGCTCACGAAAGCTCATGCTCAAATAAATTGGTTAGTCTCTAAGGTGCCACAAGTACTCCTTTTCTTTTTGCGAATACAGACTAACACGGCTGTTACTCTGAAAACTGGAGTACTGTGTCCAGTTCTGGGTGCCACATTTCAGGAAAGATGTGGACAAATTGGAGAAAGTCCAGAGAAGATCAACAACAATGATTAAAGGTCTAGAAAACATGACCTATGAGGAAAGATTGAAAAAACTGGGTTTTTTTTTAGTCTGGAGAAGAGAAGACTGAGGGGGACATGATAACAATTTTCAAGTACATAAAAGATTATTAAAAGGAGGAGAGTGAAAAATTGTTCTCTTTAACCTCTGAGGATAGGACAAGAAACAATGTGCTTAAATTGCAGCAAGGGCGGTTCAGGTTGGACACTGGAAAACACTTTCTGTCAGGGTGGTTAAGCACTGGAACAAACTGCCTAGGGAGGGTGTGGAATCTGTGTCACTGGAGGTTTTTAAGAACAGGTTAGACAAACACCTGTCAGGAATGATCTAATTATTTAACAGACCTGCCCTGAGTGCTGGGAACTGGACTAGATTAACCACTGAGGTCCCTTCCAGTCCTACACTTCTATAATTCTAAATTAAAATCTCTTGTTGGGACTGTATTTGTTTTGGGAGAACTATGAGCTTGGTACTGGTTGCTTCACCTGGTAGCAAGTTATCTATTTGTTGTTAATTTTTTTTATTTGTTACAGTCTTTTTGTATAAATCACTACACATTGGTATGTTTTGTTAGCAATAAGCATTTCAGAACTCCTACAACATAAAGGTTTTACCAAGCTTTGATAGCTCTGGGTGGCAGCTGGGAGAGGCTCTGTGCCCTCAATGGAAGCAAACAGTACATATTAATTTCACTAAAATTATTTAGCCTTTCATGTCTTTTATAACATTTTAGCATTAAGTAACCCACTTGAAATAAAAAAAATACAGAAGAAACTAGCTCATAGCAAAGATGTAAGGATTTTTATTTTTCCTAATGATAAAACATGAATTTTGACAGGAAACATGCCTTTCTGTTATGACCTAAAACAAAATGAAACAATTAAAAACCACACAATCCATTTTGCTGCCAGATTCGGTATTCTAATATTAAAGATTTAAGAACCAACCAAGCGCTTGTCTTCACTGTCAGTTAGCACGTGGCAAGACAGGGTATGAATATACAGCATGCGAGCCTGCAATGCGGATCATGCTACTGCACATTAAAAGTTCTAACTATGGTATATTTAGTGTGCAGTAGCAGAATCCACACGGCCAATTAGTGTGTGACAACCTAGAGCATTGTACATTCAACCCTGGCTTGCTGCACATTAAATGACCATGCAGACAAGACTTTATACACAAACTTTCCCCAGCAGAGAGTAAGAGAAAGTAGGTGGGCCTCCTGCCCTGTATGCAAGCACTCTGATGACGGACAGAATTTTATACTCTTTCATTAACGTATGCATCATCTGACTGGCTTTGGTGTTTTGGGTGGCATTTTGTGTTGTTTGTTTGTTTCTTTTTCTATACCACAGGCTGTGAACATTGGGTCAGCAAAGGTAGGGTAAGTTGGCTGCAGAACCAGTACAGAGGCAAGTGAAAAAATTGTATGGTTTGTGGCAAATTTTAATTAAGACAATACACTGACAATTATCAAAGATTTGTTTTGCAGTAGTGCCTAAAGACCAATATTATACACATACATCAAAAAGGAGGCTCATAAAAGCAAACAAGGAGACTCCTACTGAAGAGACTTTATGGTACACCACCATATTACTTGTGCAAATCACTGTAATTCTGAAACTTACCATGTCATGTTACCAGGTTAGACATGTCAGCTTATTGCTATGTTAGTCCCAGGATTTTATGTATGTTTTATTTAACTGCAAATGTAATGTGAACATATAAAGTCATATGAATCAGATGTTTGGACATACCTGTGGGGCATATCCAGGAGGCACATAAATAGGAGGCACTGAACCATTTGGGGACATCATTGGAACCTGAGCAGGACCTAAATGGGTTACAGAAGTATTTCAGTATAACATGGTTTAACAAGCTTTAAAAGTTCTAAGTCCATTCTGAATTGCAATATCTCTGCAAGGAAATACAAGATAACATGGATAAACAGAGCACATGAGCTATAAAGATAAAATGATAGTGAAGGGTACTCAGTTCATGTGAACAACAGATACGGCGCATAGAAAAATTATTTCCCTGCAAATATTTCCCTCTTTCTGGAAATAAGGCTTCTTTTTTTAAACACACAAAGCTATAATCACCAAAGGTAATTATTAAAAGGAAAAGAAATCCATGTGTATTCTTCCTAGGAAAATATTTGAGAAGGATGGTTTTGTGGCAGAAGCACAGGAATGGGAGTGTGGAGGACTGTGTTCTATTCTCAGCTTTGCAACAGACTTCCTGGGTAATTTTAGGGAAAGTAAAATGTGTAGGCTGATTTTCAGAGGTGCTGAGCACCCAGAGTTCCCAACTATTTCAATGGAGTTACAAAAGGGATGAATTTGATTCTTTATCTGTAAAACCAGGATAATACTTTTCCACCCCAAAAGAGTGTTCTTATTCTTAGACTTAAGACATTAATGCTTGCAAACTGTGTTCAGATCAGCAAATGCAAGGTGCTAAGTAAACGCCAAGTATTAGTTGTATAAGCAGATTAATCTATCCTATGCTTGATAAGCAAAGATGTGTGAAGAAAAATAAAGGTAATTCTGTCTGAATGCGAAAAACTGGGCTAGAGCAACAAAAATATTTCTGAACGTAGTATCTGATCAAATTCGAAAACTTTATACAAGATCCTCAACATAAAACATGCAATTCTATAAATGTTTTAATCTGCAAAGATGCTAAGTTTTATTTTCTGTGCAATTGGTAGTCCATGACTTTGACAACAAAGAAAAATTCTCTATCTAATTTTAAGAGCAAGGTCTTTAGTTCCAGATGGGAAAAGATGGGTTAAAAGTAAACTTTAATATAACCTTTTCAATATTTTGTTTAACTTGCAATTACAAATCTTCTTCAGCAACTGAAGCAGTGGGAGTTCTGCTGGAGTAAGGAGCATTGAAGAGGATCGTACATAATATAACAAATATATAAGCCTACAATAGGTTGCTACTATCCCTAACCCTAAAACAGTCTCTCTTAAACAGAATATTTAAGAAGAAAAACAAGGTTGGAACTACTTAAAAAAATAAAGTCAACAGCACTAGCTGCAGACATATTAAATGTATCACCGGCTAAAACAGAAAATACTTTACATTTTAAAATAAAAATAAAGGCTCTGTTCTCTGAGGCTTGTATCTTGTAGCCATTTATACCCAAGAAGAATATTTTCAAAGTAGATACAAAATGATACCACTCTACTTTAAACCACTCACTTTAAACAAGTATAAATGACTACACAAGTTACAAGTCAGTTGAGAATCGAGCCCACAGTTCTTCATGCTGCTCACATCTAATTAAAACCCTTCATCCTAGTTGCTCCAGAAACTCTGATGATGCACATCTGTGAAGAAAGATAGATAGTATGCATATAGATGGTTAGCACATCAATGGATGTTTACTTTTTCTGCATCTGGCCAAATTAAGTAGAGTGTTCTGAACAGCAAACTATACCTTCCTTCTGAAGACCACCAATTTCGTGTATTTAGTGTCTTTCTGTCTTGACTAATATAAGCAGCAGTTTTCTCCAAAGCCAATACAAAAGTTGCCATATGGTGGCATTAACACACTGCTCCCAACACAGCCACGTTCACAAACCACCTACTCCCCCGGCAGTCAGAAAATAAGAGACTCAAGGCAATTTATGAACTTGAATGAGTCCCGCTTGTGGTGTTAGCATTAAGTCAAGGTGCTAACTTCGAAATATTTATATCCTGACTTTAAAATTCTGAAGTTTTAAAAATAGAGAGAAGATGGTTTCTTCTCACTCAGGCTGTAACGGTGAACTCCATTATACTTCTGATTAGGTTTTTAAATCATTGTAAAATGTAATAAATGGTAGATAAACTTAAAAAAAAGTTTAAACTTAAAAAAAAGCTGGGCAGAGTTCCATGCTGTGATGATTTTGCCAGAAATCATGGTACTGCTGGCATGACTTGGAAAAAAAAGGTTTTTTGTGAAAGCGTAGGATAAAATGCGAATGCCAGATTTTTAAAAATATAAAATTGGGTTTGTTTTTTTGTTTTTACAACTAATATGAAGATCCTGGTTTTATTTACGCATAATACATTGTAAAAGGAACTCTTATATTTCTATTTGCTATTGCTTCAAGTTACTTGTTGACTGTTGATAAGTATACATGACAAATTTACTGTACCTAGCCATGAAATACAGTAATGGTGTCACATTATCAGCCAATAATGACATTATTACGACGTGTTAACACTCTAATTTTTTATAGTGTACACAAATGAAATTCTGCTTTAGAAAGTGTTTCCTTTATATGATATTTGATTATTAATGTCAAAGGTTTCCATGCTCTAAATTGATAGTCTGGAATGTTCTATATATTGAGTCATGCTGAATCTCATTATGAAAGTAAAACTGAAGGACTCAGAAAAAAATCTGATAGAAATATTTTATAGTTTAAAACAGTGGTGCCCAACCTTATTACATAGGAGGGCCACAGAAACCTACGCACAACCTTGTGTGGCCCAAACAGATTCTACATATTTTAATATGATTTAAAGTCACCTGTATTGATTTATGTTTTAAATTCAGCTTGTTTTGAATGTATTTAGATAGAAACAACCTATGTAGAGTATTGTCTATTTACACACTCGTGTAAACTAAAATTATGTAAACATGACGACGAAGTGCTAATGAATTGCATGTTAGTATATTGTGTGGAAGCAGGCTGCAGGCCTTATGAAATGCTCTGGTGAGCTGTGTACAGCTGCAGGCCGTAGGTTGTATACCCCTGGTTTAAAATATAATTGCCTAAAAAATGCCTCATCACACACTAAAAATATCACATTAGAACAGAAGACAATGTTTTCCCATACTTTCAATAGTGCCATTGTATCAGAATGTCTACATTTCCCTTAAATTATTACGGCTGACCTAGCTTGTAATTTTTTTTTTTTTTTTGGCAGTGATAAGCATTTTGTCCTAAGGGAAAATAAAGAGACGGTGATAGGAAGCAAGTCTCCTGAGACATTTCTAACAGAGTTCATGAAAATTCAGAACACTTTTAAGAAGCAGTGAAACCTAAACATAACAGCTCAGGTCACATCAACTGTAGCAGGCTGCTTAAAATCTTGAGCTTGTCTATTTGAACAGAATGTAAAACAAAATGTACCATGCCTCTTATAAACACTATAAAGAGAGAAACAAAATCAATGTGATGTATGCTTTCTACTGTCCCAGACATAATTTAATCTTATGAAAATACATTTCAAACCTGTAAACTTCAAAATATTGGAAAAAAAACCCTTATTTAATCAGATATGCAATTAGTTCTCTTAGCTTTTAAGTCTCACTTTCTCATTCAATTTTGAATTCAGTAAAGAGATTGTAAGCTTATATGGACTGAGTTTTCAACATAAAAAACAAACATTTTATCCAGTCTATAAACAAAGATTCTTTCTGGGAAGTAACTGTATATAATAGTGCTCTTATAAAACTAGTATTCATAAAGTCCTCCAAATACAATAACTGCTTCTAATTTTATGTTCTGACAGACAGGGAGATCCTTAAAACAGGATATGCAGTGGTACACATTAATCTACTGAACCCACATTAATCTACTGAACCCATAAAGACAATTCACAATTTTACATACCACCAGATCTATGTTTAAATGAACCAACCCTTTTCTACCTTTTTTAGCTATTATATATCTGGCATCTGCTGAAAACACAGGCTGAGTTTAGATTTATGTAATGCTTTTCATGTTTTAACATAAAAGCAGAACTTTCTTTCAAAATACAGTCAGCAAATCTTACCACTCATTTTGTTTTTACTGCAATAGCAGAAGAGTAAACAAGATCCAGTGATCCAAGGTTGGACACGTTAGCAGCTTTAATTGGGAGAATGCTTTCGTTTTTTGCTGGTTGAGGAAAAGCTCCTTTGACCGAGTCACATGATCATCACCACATGACTTACTGAGAAAGGAAAAAAGGGAAGCTTCAGGTATGCAGCACAGTGACTTGTTCTTGTAAACACTGAACTTCTTTTTCTGTGATAAGATTTTTGTCTTTTAAAATATGTACTACAAGTGGATTCAAAAGCTTGTCAAAACAAGTGGTAGAAGTAGCTCATTTTAAAGGAGAAAATGACAACTGTTCTCAGTGGAATACCCCACAGAGAAACACTTCATTTACTGTTTTACATGATGTATACTCTGATTTTTTTTTCAATCTATTAAATTCTACATAATCTGATGTGATTATTTACAGAAGTTCTTATAATTGAAAGCTTTTTACATTTTAATTAACAGAATTAAGTTTTAAGGAATTACTTTAACCATATATTTTCTGATTAGGAGGGTTTACCTTTAGCTGATAATCAGTGAACCCTTGGGGAAGCAGGTACATATAAATACCTCTTTTTAAACAAACACTATTTTGACACCATGTTTAGCAAGCTGTGGTAGTTGTGATACTAATCTGTGTGGATGCTGCAGGTCATGGACACTGCTATACTTAGCATTAGTCTAATGTGAACAAGGATGAATCACTCTCTCTTTGTTATTCCCAGGAGGAAATAGTGTTCAGGATTTACTGCAGCACATTAGTTTAACTATGTCTCTGTAACTGAACACCCACACTTTGACATCACACAGGCAATGATATGCATCACTGACGCAAGCACTGCCAGGATCAAATAAAAGGCCACAGCAGTTGAAACAATAGAGTGCACCACTGACGTAGCAGCATGCCCATATAACATTGACAAACTGCAGTAAATCAATAGTCCCCGATGCCAGGAATAGTTGCACCACTCTTTCTTTATATAATAGCTAAGACTTGGAAGTTTTATTTTAGGCTTCCAGCAGCTACAGTAATTACAAGAGACAGCAGCAGCAGCAGCAACAAAAACCAAGAAGTCTATATCTCTTTAAATTCTCTCTGTAAGATACCATGAAGTATCAACTCTAAGTGACAGACACTAGAAAGTGCTACAAAGAAAGAACTGAGAATTTTACTTATAATAAGCAGATAATATAATCTAAGTTTGGGACTTGAGCTGAGAAAGAGGCACCAGTCGGAGCTGTGAGCACTACAAGGATGTGGATAAACAGTGCTGTCAATCTAACACTTTTCATTAGCCCTAAATTCACACTGACGAACCACTGCCCACCTCCCAACTGTCTAGCTTTGGCATCAAGGCTATGTAGTAGCTGCTCACAAACTGGGATGGCCAATTTAAATATATACTGTTAAATTGACTGTTATATCTACCCATGAGTAGATTGCAGTGAACAGGGAAGCTTACCTTATAAAAGGATAGTAGAAAGAATGAAAGGGGAAAACGCTCAAACAAAGCAGATACCTTCAGAATTGGAAAAACCCCATCAGCTTCATCCAAAAAGACTGAGGATTAATGGATCAAAGGACAGAGAGCTGTGAAGCGTGATCATCTCCAACCACTCCTGAAGAGTCCCTTCCAAAAACATCCCAGGCTTTTCCATGGGGGAGTGCACACCCATTCAAACTGAGAAAATAAAAGGAGGCCATCAAATCCCCTCACAGAGGCAAATTGCCTGGAGAGGACAGATTCCCGGTAGGGTTTTACAGTCAATAAACCAATAAACTCTGTCCTATATTGGCCCAAACCTTTGAGAAAACAGAAGATACAGGCTTCCTTGCCCAAAATATCAAATATACGTTTATTTCAATTATTTCTGTAACCATAATGCAATCTTTTTTTGCCAGTTACAGGCCTACTCTTTAATCAATGTAGTCTTCAAAATATAAAATAAAATCTTGGACTCTGCAGCAGATGATCAGCCTCTACTAACTGGGGACATCTATGCCATCCAAGGTGCTCCAACCCCATAGTGGCAAGGGCTACAGAAGTGCTTAGACAGATCTGTTGCACATCAGAGACTACCACCCTACCCCATCAAACAGTACAACTGAATGAGGAGGTATTCAATTAAATGGAATTATTATACAGTCTCTGTTCCAGACTCTCAAAATATTAAGTTTGGGTCCTTTCTTTTATGGATAGTATCAGATTGTCTCGAGTAATTATCATGTGTCTATAGCAATAGTACCAATAAATTAATGTTAAATGTTTCCAGTCCTCTTATATCTTGTCCTGATCCAAATCCCTGACTATCCATAAGTCACCATGTATCACAAGGAAACAAATACAGCATATTAGACTGAACACAAGGAATTTTTCCATTTTAATGTTCTTATCCTCAGTTGTAAAAATCCAACTATCTCCACTGGCTCTTTAATGTGATTAAACAGCAGTGTTTGTCTTTCAGTTTGTTCTCACACAAAAAACTGAGGGAAAAGCGAGACTCTCAGTTTCCCAAGAGTGACTTTGTGTAGTGCTTACATAATAGGACTTTCACTATTTGAACATAATACTCACTTAGTGCATGTACAATAAGACTGAGGTGATTCAGAATTAATTAAGCAACCAACCTGGCCACCTGACGGGACTTAAAACAGCTCTTGCTAGGGAATATATATACACCATCTAAAAGATTTTACCGACACAGTTCAGCATTTTTTTCCATGCTGCCCCTTTCAGTCCTTCAAAAGAAAAAAGTTTTATTACCTGAAAAGGTATTTTCTGTATCTTTATATCCAACTCTCTGCACTAAAGGGTTATTTCCTTCTGTCACAGCTTAGCAGGCTGCACTAATACCTAACTAGAGTGCAGAATTTTTTTGCATCTCCTGCTTTCTCAGGAAATAAGGATCTAAGGCAAGGGTAATCAATTATTTTTTATCAAGGCCCAAACTCCAGAAAAAATAACAGAAAAATAACAACAACAACAACATAAAAAGATTTCGGGGTCTGTTCAAAAGCATCTGGTAGGCCAGATTTGGCCTGCAGTCCACAATTAACAAACCCTGATAGAAGGAATCTTCTTTCTCCAGTTGTGATTTTCTTAATACTCAAAAAAATGGAATAAAATCTGCATACAGGTAGGTCATGACTAAGCAAATCAACTATACACATTATTGCTTTTATCCAAAATACTTATTTTCAGGGTAGGGCATTCCAGAGTTTTGACTGAAATTAAAGGGAAGGTAATGAACTTCTATTTTCTGTATTTTAATGACTGAATATTAAACCACATATCTGGCTAGGAGGATAGGAGAAAGTCAGGAAGTCACCACTGCTCCAAGAAAGCAACACCCATAGGGTATGTCCAGAAAGTAGAAGGTATCCAACTTATGATACTTTGGTGAATAACTGCAGGAAAAGCCAAATTTTCTTTTCTTCAAAGGAGATGTTCTCTTCTCTTTCTGTTCATAAAAATGCTATACATTTAACTGAAATCACTTTGAATTGGGATCTGTTGAATTGTGTAGGTTTCAGAGACATACAAGACAATCTAATGATAGATTTTTTTGTCCTATCTCCATTTTAATGACAATAAAGTACCACCAGTACTTCCCCTTCCTAGTAAACAGACTATGGCAGAAACTGGGAAGACCATTTTCTTAGGTAAGTTGGAACAGAAACAAAACTTAAATAGCAGGAGGTGACAGGCTAAGGATCTGTTATTCATCAAGACAGAGTGGAGAAAAATTTGTAGGACAGAGTAGCTGGTTTACTAAGTGATCGATGAGAAAAACAGTGACAACTAGGTAACTGATATCATGAGTCTTGAAGATTAAGGTGACCTCCACTGATGAAGATCCGAGACCAGGATAGCTGGTGCAAAAAGTGGCTACTATGTAGTTCCCATTAAAAACTAAAAGGTTTAATGACAGCTGTCCCTATTTTTTTAAACAAATAGCTCAACGTCCCTGTAAAATCTATTTCATTGAATGTATAGACATCATTCACTGTAGGCATACTGTGGGGCCATGCAGGTACCCATAGCAGTGCTGCTGATCTGGCCCCACAGTATGCCAACATTTTTATGGCTGACTTAGAACAACGCTTCCTCAGCTCTCGTCCCCTAATGCCCCTACTCTACTTGCGCTACATTGATGACATCTTCATCATCTGGACCCATGGAAAAGAAGTCCTTGAGGAATTCCACCATGATTTCAACAATTTCCATCCCACCATCAACCTCAGCCTGGACCAGTCCACACAAGAGATCCACTTCCTGGACACTACGGTGCTAATAAGCGATGGCCACATAAACACCACCCTATACCGGAAACCTACTGTCTGCTATTCCTACCTACATGCCTCTAGCTTTCATCCAGACCACACCACACGATCCATTGTCTACAGCCAAGCTCTACGATACAACCACATTTGCTCCAACCCCTCAGACAGACAAACACCTACAAGATCTCTATCAAGTGTTATTACAACTACAATACCCACCTGCTGAAGTGAATAAACAGATTGACAGAGCCAGAAGAGTACCCAGAAGTCACCTACTACAGGACAGGCCCAACAAAGAAAATAACAGAACACCACAAGCCATCACCTTCAGCCCCCAACTAAAACCTCTCCAACGCATCATCAAGGATCTACAGCCTATCCTGAAGGACGACCCATCACTCTCACAGATCTTGGGAGACAGGCCAGTCCTTGCTTACAGACAGCCCCCCAACCTGAAGCAAATACTCACCAGCAACCACACACCACACAACAGAACCACTAACCCAGGAACCTATCCTTGCAACAAAGCCCGTTGCCAACTGTGTCCACATATCTATTCAGGGGACACCATCATAGGGCCTAATCACATCAGCCATACTATCAGAGGCTCGTTCACGTGCACATCTACCAATGTGATATGTGCCAGCAATGCCCCTCTGCCATGTACATTGGCCAAACCGGACAGTCTCTACGTAAAAGAATAAACGGACACAAATCAGACGTCAAGAATTATAACGTTCAAAAACCAGTCAGAGAACACTTCAATCTCTTTGGTCACTCGATTACAGACCTAAAAGTGGCAATTCTTCAACAAAAAAACTTCAGAAACAGACTCCAACGAGAGACTGCTGAATTGGAATTAATTTGCAAACTGGATACAATTAACTTAGGCTTGAATAAAGACTGGGATTGGATGGGTCATTACACAAAGTAAAACTATTTCCCCATGTTTATTCCCCTCCCCTCCCCGTTCCTCAGACGTTCATGTCAACTGCTGGAAATGGCCCACCTTGATTATCACTACAAAAGGTTTTTCTCCGCCCCCCGCTGGTAATAGCTCACCTTACCTGATTACTCTCGTTACAGTGTGTATGGTAACACACATTGTTTCATGTTCTCTGTGTATATAAATCTCCCCACTGTATTTTCCACTGAATGCATCCAATGAAGTGAGCTGTAGCTCACACGCTCAAATAAATTTGTTAGTCTCCAAGGTGCCACAAGTACTCCTTTTTTTTTTTTTTTAAAGAAATAGTATTTTTCAATTCACCTGATACAAGTACTGAAGTGCAATCTCTTTGTCGTGAAAGTGCAATTTACAAATGTAGATTTTTTTGTAACATAACTGCACTCAAAACCAAAACAATGTAAAACTTCAGAGCCTACAAGTTCAATCAGTCCTACTTCTTGTTCAGCCAATCGCTAAGACAAAGAAGTTTGTTTACAATTGCAGGAGATAATGCTGCCTGCTTCTTGTTCACAATGTCACCTGAAAGTGAGAACAAGCATTCACATGGCACAGTTGTAGCCAGTGTTGCAAGGTATTTAGGTGCCAGATATGCTAAACATTAGTATACCCCTTCATGCTTTGGTCACCATTCCAGAGGACATGCTTTCATGCTGATGCTCGTTAAAAAAATAATGCATTAATTAAATTTGTGACTGAACTCCTTGGGGGAGAATTATATATGCCCTGCTCTGTGTTTTACCTGCATTCTGCCATATATTTCATAGTTATAGCAGTCTTGGATGATAACCCAGCACATGTTGTTCATTTTAAGAACACTTTCACTGAAGATTTGACAAAACGCAATGAAGGTACCAATGTGAGATTTCTAAAGATAGCTACAGCACTTGAACCAAGGTTTAAGAATCTGAAGTGCTGTCCAAAATCTGAGAGGGATGAGGTGTACAGCATGTTTTCAGAAACCTTTAAAAGAGCAACACTCCAATGCAAAAACTACAGAACCCGAGCCACCAAAAAAGAAAATCAACCTTGTGCTGGTGGCACCTGACTCAGATAATGAAAATGAACATGCGTAGGTCCGCACTGCTTTGGATTGTTATCGAGCAGATAACATCATCCGTCATCAGCATGGATGCATGTCCCCTGGAATGGTGATTGAAGCATGAAGGGACATATGAATCTTTAGTGCATCTGGCACATAAATATCTTGCAATTCTGGCTATAACAGTGCCATGAGAACGTCTGTTTTCACTGTCAGGTGACACTGTAAACAAGAACCAGGCGGAAATGTAAATAAACTTGTTTGTCTTAGCAATTGGCTGAACAAGAAGTAGGACTGAGTGGACTTGCAGGCTCTAAAATTTTACACTGTTTTATTTTTGAATGCTGTTTTTTTGTACATAATTCTACATTTTGTAAGTTCAACTTTCATGATAAAGAGTTTGCACTACAGTACTTGTATTAGGTGAATTGAAAAATACTATTTCTGTTTTTTTACAGTGCAAATGCTTGTAATCAAAAATAAATACAAAGTGAGCACTGTACACTTTGTATTCTGTGTTGTAATTGAAATTAATTTATTTGAAAATGTAGAAAACATCCAAAAATATTTAAATACGTGGTATTCTATTATTGTTTAACAGTGCGATTAATTTTTTTAGTTCTGATTAATTTTTTTAAACACTTTGCAGCCCTAATTACTACCACCAAAAGTATTACTAAGTAATTTTCCCCTCAATTACATTTCCTTTTCTTCCTTTCTACAACAGATTCTTTTTAATTAGCAGATGTAAGCAGTGTAACTCTTACCATGTTTACACAGGGAGTTTAGTTCTCACTGAGTTGACTCACACTAGTTGGTGCGTAATACATAAGCCATAGTGATAACGTGCACACAGGATGGCTGTGCCCTCTTTCAATTTGCATCATTGTGAATATACAGCAGGGACTTTGTGTGAACTAAGCAGGTGGCATTGTGGAAGGATATCCCATGGTCCTTAGCTTTGCTGGTGAGCTGTGCGCATACTGGGATTTTTCTCACTGCGCACTGAGAGATGCATAATGTAAGCCGAAGCCCGTGGCGAATTCTGGACTTGGGGTCAAATCAAAAGAATCCCATGATTCTGCTCCCTTTGTCCAATGAGTCTTCTCTTTCTGGGCAGGCTACCACCATTTTCAATTTTCAGCAGTGAATCCTGCAGCAGCGGAGAAAGGATGAGGAAGCTCAGAAGCCCACTGAGAAATTGCTACTACATGAGCTCTTCCTGGAGCCACTTCAAACAATGCAGCACTCTTTCTGGGCTTGGGAAACTAGTGTTAATTTGTGGGAAAGGATTGTTCTGCAGACCTGGGATAATTATCAGTGACAAAAGGATTTCAATATGGTAAAGGCAACCTTTTTTGAGATCTGTGCTGAAGTGGCCGTGGAGCTGCAGCAAAGCATACCAATGTGTGGTGCCCCATACTCACTGAGAAGTGGGTCACCATTGTTCTCTGGAATCTGGCCATCCCTGAACGTTGCCAGTCTGTAAACAACCAATTTGCCGTAAGATCAACCGTTGGAACCACTGTCATGCAGGTATGTGATACCATGCATAAGGTACTGTTGCATCAGGTTACAAAACTTGTTAATGTTCAGATTTTTGATGGCTTTGCACGCATGAGGTTCCCAAACTGTACTGGGGTAGTAGATGGGACCACGTGCCTATCATTTATCTCCCATATCAGGCCTCTAAGTATATCAACAGAAAGGGATATTTTCCATGGTTCTCCAAGAGCTGGCTGACCACCAGAGCTGGTTCACAAACATAAATGCAGAGTGATCTGGAAAGGTCCACAATCTTTTGGAACTCACCTCTATTTGCCCTAATGAATAAAGGAGACTTTACCCCCAGGATCACCATGGACATTAATGGTAGAGAAATTGCTCCAGTTATCCTGAAAGACCTGGCTTATCCTCTGCTTCCCTGGCTAAGGAAGCCATTCACAGGCTACTTGGAGAGAACGTAGGAGCTGTTTAACTATAACTATAGTAGCTGCAGAATGACAGTGGCGTGTGCGCTGGCTACCTGAAAGGAAGGTGGCACTATTTATGGGCTAGGTTGGAGGCTGCAGAGTTTTTTGCTTAAAATTATAGCTGCATGTTGTATTTTGCATAATATTTGTGAAAGTAAGGGAGAAAGTCTTAACAAGGACCGGGAGGCTGAGGTGCAGAGACTTCCTCAGCAGTTTAAGCAGCCAGCAAGGAACCCATGAGAAAATGGAAACAGACAGAACAATACTGTCAGGGATGCTGCCAAAGGCTGGCCCTTTAAGGCAGGTGGGCTCAGACTTGCCCGTGATAGCTACTCGGGGCAATTAGTGATGCCAGCTGGGCATAATGGTGTAGTGACTGACTCCAGGTTCAGAGGACTACTTAAATAGAGCTGGGAACAGTCTATGGGGAAAAGATTCTAGAGAAGATAGGACTCTCCTGCAGGAAGAACCCACAGGATAGGCTCCTGGGGGATGAAGGTGGGGAAAGCACCGAGACAGGGCTCATAGGGTGTGTCTACACAGAAATTAAACACCCATGGCTGCCCTGGGTCGCTGACTCGGGCTTGGGCTGTGGGGCTGTACAACTGCAGTGTAGACATTTGAGCTCAGGCTGGAGCCTGAGCATTGGGGTCCCACAAGGGGTGAGGATCCCAGAGCCGGAATGTCTACACAGCGATATTTAGACCCACAAGCCTGACTCAGCTGACCTGGGCCAGCTACGGCTTTACTGCCGACCTTTTATTCAGCATAAACGTACCTGTACAGGTTGGAAGTCAAGTAGGAGAACCCACATAAGGCAGAGTAGGGTCCTGAGGAGGAGCCCCAAGACAGGGCCTACAAAGATCAGGGAGATTCGCAGAAGCTACTAGTTCGCACACCCTGGTTCTCATGGGTGACTTTAATTTTCCTGATATCTGCTGGGAGAGCAATACAGCGGTGCAAAGACAATCCAGGAAGTTTTTGGAAAGCGTAGGGGACAATTTCCTGGTGCAAGTGCTAGAGGAGCCAACTGGGGGGGAGCTTTTCTTGACCTGCTGCTCACAAACCGGGAAGAATTAGTGGGGGAAGCAAAAGTGGATGGGAATCTGGGAGGCAGTGACCATGAGTTGGTTGAGTTCAGGATCCTGACACATGGAAGAAAGGTAAGCAGCAGGATACGGACCCTGGACTTCAGGAAAGCAGACTTTGACTCCCTCAGGGAACGGATGGGTAGGATCCCCTGGGGGACTAACATGAAGGGGAAAGGAGTCCAGGAGAGCTGGCTATATTTCAAGGAATCCCTGTTGAGGTTACAGGGACAAACCATCCCGATGTGTCGAAAGAATAGTAAATATGGCAGGCGACCAGCTTGGCTTAACAGTGAAACCCTAGCGGATCTTAAACATAAAAAAGAAGCTTACAAGAAGTGGAAGGTTGGACATATGACCAGGGAAGAGTATAAAAATATTGCTCAGGCATGTAGGAATGAAATCAGGAGGGCCAAATCGCACCTGGAGCTGCAGCTAGCGAGAGATGTCAAGAGTAACAAGAAGGGTTTCTTCAGGTATGTTGGCAACAAGAAGAAAGCCAAGGGAAGTGTGGGCCCCTTAATGAATGAGGGAGGCAACATAGTGACAGAGGATGTGGAAAAAGCTAATGTACTCAATGCTTTTTTTGCCTCTGTCTTCACGAACAAGGTCAGCTTCCAGACTGCTGCGCTGGGCATCACAACATGGGGAATAGATGGCCAGCCCTCTGTGGAGAAAGAGGTGGTTAGGGACTATTTAGAAAAGCTGGACGTGCACAAGTCCATGGGGCCGGACGAGTTGCATCCGAGAGTGCTAAAGGAATTGGCGGCTGTGATTGCAGAGCCATTGGCCATTATCTTTGAAAACTCGTGGCGAACGGGGGAAGTCCCGGATGACTGGAAAAATGCTAATGTAGTGCCAATTTTTAAAAAAGGGAAGGAGGAGGATCCTGGGAACTACAGGCCAGTCAGCCTCACCTCAGTCCCCGGAAAAATCATGGAGCAGGTCCTCAAAGAATCAATCCTGAAGCACTTACATGAGAGGAAAGTGATCAGGAACAGTCAGCATGGATTCACCAAGGGAAGGTCATGCCTGACTAATCTAATCGTCTTCTATCGATTAGATTATCGATGAAAATACTGGTTCTGTGGCTGAAGGGAAAGCAGTGGATGTATTGTTTCTTGACTTTAGCAAAGCTTTTGACATGGTCTCCCACAGTATTCTTGTCAGCAAGTTAAAGAAGTATGGGCTGGATGAATGCACTATAAGGTGGGTAGAAAGTTGGCTAGATTGTCGGGCTCAACAGGTAGTGATCAATGGCTCCATGTCTAGTTGGCAGCCGGTGTCAAGTGGAGTGCCCCAGGGATCGGTCCTGGGGCCGGTTTTTTCAATATCTTCATAAATGATCTGGAGGATGGTGTGGATTGCACTCTCAGCAAATTTGCGGATGATACTAAACTGGGAGGAGTGGTAGATACGCTGGAGGGCAGGGATAGGATACAGAGGGACCTAGACAAATTGGAGGATTGGGCCAAAAGAAATCTGATGAGGTTCAATAAGGATAAGTGCAGGGTCCTGCACTTAGGACGGAAGAACCCAATGCACAGCTACAGACTAGGGACCGAATGGCTAGGCAGCAGTTCTGCGGAAAAGGACCTAGGGGTGACAGTGGACGAGAAGCTGGATATGAGTCAGCAGTGTGCCCTTGTTGCCAAGAAGGCCAATGGCATTTTGGGATGTATAAGTAGGGGCATAGCGAGCAGATCGAGGGACGTGATCGTCCCCCTCTATTCGACATTGGTGAGGCCTCATCTGGAGTACTGTGTCCAGTTTTGGGCCCCACGCTACAAGAAGGATGTGGATAAATTGGAGAGAGTCCAGCGAAGGGCAACAAAAATGATTAGGGGTCTGGAACACATGACTTATGAGGAGGGGCTGAGGGAACTGGGATTGTTTAGTCTGCAGAAGAGAAGAATGAGGGGGGATTTGATAGCTGGTTTCAACTACCTGAGAGGTGGTTCCAGAGAGGATGGTTCTAGACTATTCTCAGTGGTAGAAGGGGACAGGACAAGGAGTAATGGTCTCAAGTTGCAGTGGGGGAGGTTTAGGTTGGATATTAGGAAAAACTTTTTCACTAGGAGGGTGGTGAAACACTGGAATGCGTTACCTAGGGAGGTGGTAAAATCTCCTTCCTTAGAAGCTTTTAAGGTCAGGCATGACAAAGCCCTGGCTGGGATGATTTAATTGGGGATTGGTCCTGCTTTGAGCAGGGGGTTGGACTAGATGACCTCCTGAGGTCCCTTCCAACCCTGATATTCTATGATTCTATGATTCCTAAGGAAAGCTGCTAGAGTCTCTGGGAGAAAAGAGGCAGTAGGGGAAGAAGCAAGATAAGAGAAGCTTGGGGAAGGGGCGGGACAAGGGTGTTTGGGTTTGTGTGATTAGACAGGTGGCAATCCTAAAGGGAATGGGAGTAATTAATTCACTGAGTAACTGGGAGACAGTTAATTAGACAGGGAAGCATCTGAACATGGTTAAGGATTTCAGTTAGACAAGGAGAAAAGGAAGGAAGCTCTTGAGGAGAGGAACTGCCAGGGAGCCCAAATTAGGCAGCAAGGCCTGGGAGAGTTCCTGAACAAGCAGGGGAAAGACTTCAGCGCTCTCTAGGCAGTGGAGATGCCTGATGCCTTATAGCTGAAGTAGCTGCTGCTGGCACCTAGAGACTTTTGTTTTGGAACTTAAGTTTTATCTAGACTCTTAGATAAGAGCCTTTAAATCACTGTATAAGTGCTCATTTCAGAAGGGAGATAAAGGGAGATAAACTACTGTAAAGCAGAGTGGCTTCTTCTCGACTGGGCTGTTTCTGACCTCATTGAGGGTGGAAACTGAGGCAAGCTACAGCAGGCCACACTCAGTGTCTTCTGCCATGGCAATGCTGTCTCTGGCCACTTCAATGCTCTCTCCCTAAGCTCTTTGGATAGTTCCCTGTTCCCCCCCCTCAAATACAATCTCAGGCTCTCCATTATTTTCATTTTTGGGAAGTGGGGGTAGGGGAGTCTGAAATGAGGTCTACAAACAGTTCATCCCAAGTTCTCTGTGTCTTCCCCGTAGAGTTATCCAACTGCTCATTCATTGATAAAGGCCCTGTCCTTGAGAGTCTGGCCAGTGCAGGTGCTCTGGCTGTGGGAGTAGGGGAAAACACCCAAGTGGTGCTGGTTCATATTCCAGAGAGGCTATGATAGTATTTTTCTAATATGTATTTCTTATTTCCCCTTCCTGAGATTCTTCCCACTCTGGGGGAACTCCAGATGGTAAACGGTGGGTGCATGGGGCTAGATTAGGATTTTTGGGTGTGCCGTAGATGCTGTTTTAGTTTGCAGTTGTGCCTCTGCGGCTGTTGGGAATGATGTTTGGGGTTTGGCTTTGCAGTTTAGGTTGTGCCTTGGAATTGCTTATCAGGTGTTGGAGGGATTAGCAGGGGGCAAGCTAGATAGTAAACCCCTCTACATCCCTTTTAGGCTGTCCTGACGCTCAGTGATGTTACACTGAAGTGGGTGAGTAGAAGGCAGAGAACAGCCTTATTCAGAAAAGCAAAGGGCAGATCAGCAAGATACACTGTGAAGTTATTCACCAAGATGGTCCCTCCAGAAGTAGTGAAGGAGTGGAAGGGAGTTGTGCGATATGCTGGGAGCAATAACCATAGAGTGATTCCCCATAATGTCCAAACCAAAAGTGAGCAATGTCTCAATTTAATTTCTGCTTTATCTCCCCTGCAGCCATGCTGAAAGTGCAGAAAAAAACAGACTGGGTTCTGCACTGATTGTTTGAAGCCTTAACTGCTCCTAGTCCTTTTCTGTATAAGCCTGTGAAAAGTCATTTGGAGCTGTACAACTATGCTATCGCTAAGGTAAACTTCTTTCCTTGTACAAATAACTGTTACAGGGCATACAGAACTCAGCAGGAAGCAGTAGTCTTAGTACCTTTATGGGCATGCAATGCCCATGTCTACTTCATGTAAACTGAGAATACTGACCAAACTTTTTTTCCTGTAATGATTGTCTCAAACTGTTGAATTTAGCACAGCTGAATGTCTTCACTATTCAAATACACCATGGGAGGGGAAGGGAGGAGACTGTTGTAGTAATAATAAGGTCTACGAATTTACTGTAATTGTAAGATTGACTATAAAAAGTATGATAGTTCATAAACTGTTACAACACATTATAACAAATGTTAATGAAAGTAGGTAAAGTTGTTTATAATAATAAATGCTATAAACAAATGTCATAAATATAAAGGGAAGGGTAAACACCTTTAAATCCCACCGCTACCATCATGTCAAGGGGGGGAGAAACAAAGGTTCTCTGTGTGTGTGTGTTGTTTTTGCTGGGACCAGAGCAGGAATGCAGGTCAGAACTCCTGTAAATAGTCAGTAAGCAATCTAGTTAGATATGCGTTAAATTCCGTTTTGTTTCAATGGCTGATAAAATAAGTTTTGCTGAATGGAATGTATATTCCTGTTTTTGTGTCTTTTTGTAACTTAAGGTTTTGCCTAGAGGGATTCTCTATGTTTTGAATCTGACTACCCTGTAAGGTATTTACCATCCTGATTTTACAGAGGTGATTCTTTTACTTTTTCTTCAATTAAAATTCTTCTTTTAAGAACCTGATTGGTTTTTCATTGTTCTTAAGATCCAAGGGTTTGGGTCTGTGTTCACCTATGCAAACTGGTGAGGATTTTTATCAAGCCTTCCCCAGGAAAGGGGCTTTAGTGCTTGGTGGGATTTTGGGGGGAAAGACGTTTCTAAGTGGGCTGTTTCCCTGTTATATATTTGTTAGACGCTTGGTGGTGGCAGCAATAAAGTCCAAGGACAAAAGGTAAAATAGTTTGTACCTTGGGGAAGTTTTAACCTAAGCTGGTAAAAATAAGCTTAGGGGGGTTTTCATGCAGGTCCCCACATCTGTACCCCAGAGTTCAGAGTGGGGAAGGAATCTTGACAACAAGTGTAAGAAAACCAGAAAGAGAGACTAAATTAGTCGAAACAACAAAAAGGACCTGCTGAGAAGATTCAAGAACTGTTGAAATCATGCTTGGTAAAAACAGAAGATGTGAAACCAGAAGTTAATGGACCAAAATTGGTGTGATGGATATTAGGCCTAATTGGTAGACAAAATAATGAGGGGGATGAACTATACCACCACCCTATCTCCCCATTTTGAGTTTCTTAAAAAGAAACCAAATAAAAAATTCATTGCTCCACCCCACTTTGCATGCCAGCTTGTCTTGTTTAGTCTCATCTCATCTTCTCTGACCCCAAGATAAAAGAAGCAGACCAGACTAAAATATTTTTTTCTAGGAAGAAGGCCAACCGGCCTTAACCTTGTTTAAGGAACTTTTATTTTCATGTGAGAGTACTGAAAATCATGATGATACCCAGTCATTAGTGGGAATACCCAATTGCCAGCATCGCAGTCATGTAAAATCCTGTTTGGCCTCTCTTTCTTGTTGTTACTTTCTTCCCCACTAATTCTTTCCTACTATCTTCTATCTCAGGTTTCCGTTGAACTCTGAAATCAACTAAACTGCATCCACCCAAACCTGCTCTGTCTAAGGAAAACAAACCCAACCAGATGATGTCCCTGACTGGAATATAAACCAGCATCCAAGCAGCAGGTGCCATAGTTGATCTGCCAGCCAAAGCATCCATTGTGATTGACCAGCCACCCAGTGTTCCAAAGATATCAACAAATGTTGTATTTGCTCCACCTTTTCTATCTTATCTCTCCTCCACCGTATGTCTGTCTGCTTATTAGAAACAGTGGAAGTGAATACAGTAACTCTTCACTTAAAGTTGTCCTGGTTAATATTGTTTTGTTATTAAGTCGCTGACCTATTAGAGAACATACTCGTTTAAAGTCGTGAAATGTTCCGTTATAAGGTTGTTTGACTCGCCCTGCTCCACCAGTGTTCCTGCCATGCTCCCCAACCCCTGCAGTGCTTCCCGACTCCCTGCAGTGCTCCCTGACCCCACTCCCCATCAGGAGTACCAGGCGGGTGGAATGGGGCAAGCCCCTGCGCCCCAATCCTACTCCCCGGCATGAGTGCTAGGCAGGCGGAGCGGTGCAAGCCCGCCATGTCCCGAGCCCACTATGCCCCTGCCTCAACAGGCTTCACAATCATCATTGGTGAGTACAGTATTAAATTGTTTATTTAAAATTATTTAAAACTTATACTGTATATGTATATATCTTTTTTCGGGTGAAAAAAATTTCCCTGGAACCTGACCCCCCTATTTAAATTAATTCCTATGGGGAAATTGGTTTCACTTAACGTTGTTTTGCTTAAAGTAGCATTTTTCAGGAACATAACTACAACGTTAAGTGAGGAGTTACTGTATAACAATAAATTGTAAAGACAGATACTTACATGTCAAGGAGGATATACCTCCAGAATCTGGGGCTGGGTTTCTGGGTGGAAATAGGACTTGCTTCCTACACGATCACCCTCAAGGTTCTGAGTCCAGGGGAAATTTTGGCTTTCTGGGAAGAGCTCTTCACTGCCCTCCTCATGTTCCTCCTTCATTGACCCTTGCTGCATGTCCTCCGGGGTTGGGAAGAGGGGCACAGAGTCCACAATGTCCTTGGATTTGGCAGTGGTGTAATTGCTCAAATTTTGACCCAGCTCCTCAAGAATTGGACAGATTACATTTCCATGGCTGGACTGTTTCCTGACTCCCTGGTTTTAATGTAAGTTCTCCTGAGCTGTTTGCGCTTTATCTGGCACTTGTCAGCATCCCAGTTATGACCCTCGTGGATATCTGACTAGCAGTATCCAAAACCACATCTTTATAGCAGGTTTCAGAGTAACAGCCGTGTTAGTCTGTATTCGCAAAAAGAAAAGGAGTACTTGTGGCACCTTAGAGACTAACCAATTTATTTCAGCATGAGCTTTCGTGAGCTACAGCTCATTTCATCGGATGCATACCGTGGAAACTGCAGCAGATATTATATACACACAGAGATCATGAAACAATACCTCCTCCCACCCTACTGTCCTGCTGGTAATAGCTTATCTAAAGTGATCATCAAGTTGGGCCATTTCCAGCACAAATCCAGGTTTTCTCATCCTCCACCCCCCTACACACAAACTCACTCTCCTGCTGGTAATAGCCCATCCAAAGTGACAACTCTCTTCACAATGTGCATTACCAGCAGGAGAGTGAGTTTGTGTGTGTGGTTTTTGGAGGGGGGTGAGAGAACCTGGATTTGTGCAGGAAATAGCCCACCTTGATTATCATGCACATTGTGAAGAGAGTTGTCACTTTGGATGGGCTATTACCAGCAGGAGAGTGAGTTTGTGTATAGGGGGGTGGAGGGTGAGAAAACCTGGATTTGTGCTGGAAATGGCCCAACTTGATGATCACTTTAGATAAGCTATTACCAGCAGGACAGTGGGGTGGGAGGAGGTATTGTTTCATGATCTCTGTGTTTATATAATATCTGCTGCAGTTTCCACAGTATGCATCCGATGAAGTGAGCTGTAGCTCACGAAAGCTCATGCTCAAATAAATTGGTTAGTCTCTAAAGTGCCACAAGTACTCCTTATCTTTATAGCAGTGGCTGGGCCTGTGGGCATGCTGCACTCATGCTTCTCCCCAGATGGGAATGAAATCCAGGGTTTCAGCATGGCTCCAAGCGGCTGCTCAAGGCATATTGCTGTAATGCCAATATATTGGAACCCAGGACCAAGTGTGCCGATCCTGGCACCGTGCCAGTCTTCAAATAGACAAGGGGACATGCAGTGAACTTGACCCCAGAGCAGTGGCGGGCACCCAAATAAACAGACAGGTCAGTAATAGACATCCACAAAGCAGTGTGGCATGGCAGTTGGAGTACAAAGTAGTGCATAGCAGCATTGTGTGTGAATGAATAATAGACTGCACTAAGTCAATTCATACTGAAATTAGTACATTTTGAAAAAGGACTACAGAGTTTGCAATAAATTTTAAGGAATTGCATCATGTGTATGCAAGGATTTTCAGACTGGACCAACTCAAATTAATACAGACTAAAGCTCCTATTCAGACAATCCCTCAGGAGGGATTCTCATCAGATGATTAAACTGAGGAAAAAAGTATTTTTCTGTTCAGTAAACAGGAAAATATGTTATCTTTGTTTAAAAAGAATCTTGTATCAATGAGATTTCATTATAGGATGCCATAGGAAATACTATGAGAGTAAAGTGTTCTCAGTGTAACATACCTTAAGTGAAAACACCAAATAAGAATTTAAAAAAAATCTGCTTGCAACTTTTTTTTCATGTGTGCACATTTAAATCAGTTAAGTGCAAGTCCACTGGTGTGGTATTTAATAAAAAATCCCAATCACACTCCTATTTGTATCAATTTCATTTCTTAATTTCTGTTTCACTTTTGCCTCTTTAGCTCCGCAATGAGAAATGTGTTGGGCTACTTCCTTTCCAGCAATGGGGTCATAACAAGGAATGAAATGGCTGGACACACAATCAGAAGCATCAGTACTGTAAGACACGTGTCATGGACATGATCACGAAAGTGTGCACGTGCACAGTACGCACACACTAATGAAATGTATGTGACCCAATGCTGGTATTTCAGTCAAATGCCCCTAAAGTTCATGGTATAGTGGGGGGATGGGATGGGACAGTAAGGCAGAAAAGGATTGGATGAAGGTAGAGGGAGGAAAGCTAGACACACAGGGTATGTATAGACTTCTGGGCTTGGGCTGGAACCGGTCTATAGGACACTGTGGTGTGCCCAGAATTCTACCCAGCAATGAAACAGCTCTGCAGCCCAAGGTGGCTGGCACGGGCCTGCCACGGGTTTTTCTTTGCTATGTAGACATACCCACAGACGCTAATGAAAACTGAGTACATTGTAGACACCTAAAAAGAAAACATGAGGTGATTGCTTCATATTATACTGAGTAAATGCAGAGAATCATAATCTCATGTTAATTTTTATTTTATTTCACAGATTCCTAAAACACCAATCACCACAATATTTTTACAGCTCAGATGAAGAAATCTGAATTCTGTTTAATTTCTTAGCTTTTAGATCTGTCCATTTATGCTGTAATACTGTTAATTAAGCACATGCTTTAAACAGAAATCTGTGATTGGAAAATCATTCATCTCTCCTACCAACATTAATCTATAGCCAACTTATTATTCCTTTAGTGAGAAAGTGGTTTGATGGAATACATATTTCATTTCCTCTTTTAGCCATCTGATTTTAAGCTGTTACTGGAAAGAAGGATAAAACAGGTATTTTATAAAACCTTTATCCAAAGTTTAATTGTTTAGTTTCTATTTAGAATGCAACAGGGAAACTTACAGTGTGTCTGTATATACACACGCACACACTCTCACTCTTAAGGCGCTGGAATGGCATAAGGAGGAATTGTTTACCCTGTGCAGTAGCAGTGGCGGATTAGTGCCAGGGGCCCCAGCCAATTGGGGGCCCCCATAAAAATGGGCACCCCTGTGTCCCTGCCCACTCTGCCCGGTGCTCCTGCTGCGAAGTGGGGTCAGGGTGTGGGCGCTTGCCCTGCTTTGCCTGGCCCTCCTGCTGGGGAGTGGGGGAAGCCCACACGCCCCAACCCTGCTCCTCAGCAGGAGTGCCGGGCGAAGTGGGGCAAGACCCCGTGCCCCAACCCAGATCCCCGGCAGGAGCACAAGGCGGGCAGGGGAAGTCCCAGGGCCCCAACCCAGCTCCCTGGCAGGAGGTCCCACACCCTGACCCCATTTCATCCGTAGGAACATTGGGGGGGGGGGAGAGGGGAAACTTCAGGCAGAAGGGGTGGGGAGGGCCCCCCACATGCTCTGGCCCAGGGCCCCATAGCCCCACAAACCCATAATCTGCCTCTGGCAGTAACTGTAGTTTTTCAAGATATGAGTCTCTATGGGTGCTCCACTTCAGATGCATATGCTCCTCTTGATCAGCAATTTCTAGCTAGCAATGTCCCTTCAGTCCATGCATGCACCCTATGCCTCCTCTTGGCAGACATCGAGGCTATATATACACACATGTGGATGCCTGTTGCTTATTGGTGTAGCATCCTGGCAAGAGAGGCAGCATTTAAAGCCTGGCGAACCAAGCATACCTTGCCAGGAAAAGACAAGTCTCCTAGGGGAAAAGAGAGTGGAAAAACAGTCCTCTCACCCAAAACTAATCAACCATACTAAACACCACACAACAACCTACTACCATAAACTAACATTAAAGAAAAGAGAAAAGGTTGAGTATGCTCTAGATAGATATGCTAATGTTCCATCTCGGGGCAAGGCAGTAGAGAAGGAACTGAGGGCAGTTTGCCCAAGGACCCCTATATAGCCTTGGTGTCTGCCATGAGGAGGCATAGGATGCATGCATGGGCCAAACAAACTCGACTATCTAGAAATTGCTGATCAAGGGCTTTAGAGGCACATGTGCACCTGAAGCGGAGCACCCATAGGGACGCTACTCGAAAAAGACATAAGATTTTCCAAAAAAAATGCAGAAGTTCTGACCAGTTACATTCAGAATTCACAAAAAGAAAAGGAGTACTAGTGGCACCTTAGAGACTAACCAATTTATTTGAGCATAAGCTTTCGTGAGCTACAGGTCACTTCATCACATCCGATGAAGTGAGCTGTAGCTCACGAAAGCTTATGCTCAAATAAACTGGTTGAAGTGAGCTGTAGCTCACGAAAGCTTATGCTCAAATAAATTGGTTAGTCTTTAAGGTGCCACTAGTACTCCTTTTCTTTTTGCGAATACAGACTAACACGGCTGCTACTCTGAAACCATTCAGAATTCAGAAATACCTTGTTTAATTAATTTACAACTTTTTTTTACAAAATTCTCCACTGGCAGGAGCCTACTCGTGAAATGGGAGTCAGAAAAGAGGTTTGTTTTATTGATTTAACTCTTTGGATACTGGACAGGGCTGTGGCTGGGGACTCAAAATTAAGCTAACAATGGAAAGAAAGTTACACTGCTAACTATAGCATCACATTACCCCTGCTTCATAATGGATGTAAACTTCCTCTCCCTTTCAACTCTTAAAAACTCATTTTAATGCATATTTTATTCCTTAAACTAAATTAAACCAAAGCAAGGTTGCTTATTATTTTTCTTTCCAGAGACTTGCCTTACACTGATATTTTATTCATTTCAAAACATGAAGTATTTATGATCCGTTCTAATTTGTACACATTCTCATTTTATGAATACGGCAATTTTCCTTTTGCAGAGCCATATATAACATGGTCTCTATTATTATGTCAAGTAACATTTAATAGCCCTTAGCTGCAACTTGTGACTGTTACAAAATGTGCTCAGGATGAGTCATCTTCATTCAAATATTCTGTAGTGGAAAGAATTCATGAATGGACGATCTGCTTTAATTCACTTCTACAAAGAGAACCCATTCATACATTTTAAACCCAGTTTTATGAATCAATCTAATGTAGCTGATAATTGCACTTTAGAATAAGAAAATTTTGGCTTAAGGAAGGTTTCACATAAGCCCATAAACACTACTACTATCAACAATGGCTATATAGATTTAAAAGAACTCTTTCCTTTAAAAAAAAATATACATTTCAGTATAGCAAACTGACAGACTAAGATAGAAGTACTGTTACCTAACTAACAAACAAAAAATAAGTTGTCTCTGGAAAGCAGATGTTCAGGGGATGGTATTGCTGGTGTTTCCCCAATAGTTTGCTGGTTTAAACTGAGCTCAGATCAGTGGTGACCAGAGACCATTACTATCTGATGACTGTTTGGTAGCCAAAGTGAATAATTTTTTTAAATAAATGTATAGAGAGCTGATCACTAATGTATCTACGTGCTCATTTTAAAATATGTGTTCTTAAATAAAACTATCTAAAATGGGTTGCAACTAAGAACCCATGGCTGTTATCTGCAGAAATGTTAGCAGCCATGCTGTCTTTTTTAGGAATAAAAAGACGAAGATAAAAAACCCTTCAGAAAATCTAACATAAATATATTTTATTTTGTCTTGAAGCTCATTAGTACTCTGATGGACCATCAAAGGGATTGAATTGCCAAGGTAGGGCCCTTCAATTAAGACTGTTCTGCTGCCATCCCTGGAGATTTCAAACCCAGGAAATGATCACAAGGACCTTTCATCCAATCTTTCAGGGCTTTCCAGATCACCATCCTAAATTACATTTGGAAATAACCTGGAAGTCAGTACAGAGATTTGAGTACAAATGTACTTGCAATAGCTTACCCTCACAGAAAATGGGCAGCACATTTTTCATCAGCTAGTGCTTCAGGGTAAATTCAAGAATATTCCTAAAAACATCTCCCTTGACGCACCCTTTCGTCTGGTAGGAGATTCACTCAAATTTGTTTTCAAATTTAATTAGTGTTTAACATTTTTTTTTTACCCTCATCTAGTACAGCATCCCAAGTCATGAAAGCACTCATGAAAGTATTATTACATATACATATAACATATGGTGACTTAACTGGATGGTACAGATGATCAACTTGTGCCTTGAAGTCCAGAGTCTGGCCTCTGGAATATCGACAAGGCATTAAGAAACCCAAGCAACTGACACGTGGTGATTTGCTAAATCCCCCATGCAATACTACAATATCTCTATTTCTACTCCATAAGCTCAGCTCCTCCAGGAACTAGAAAAAAGATGGCGGCTCATTATAGCAGTCTAAGATTGTAAATAGATTCAGAAAATATCACCCTTACAGTGGTTAGCGTATACTGTTTCAAGCAGGTATCAGAGGCCCAAGGAAACAGAGAAAGAGCTTTTGGTATAAAAAGCTGAGTTTAAACAGACTCATGACATTCCTTCTGATCCAGCAAATGTACATGGACTTTTGTCCAAGGGAGGGCTGGGCCCCCACCCTTGCTGAACAGTTGGAAGGACTTTGATTTGCCAAGGCCCCACAGCACTGACGGGCGACAGTTGATATGTTTAATATGTGTGTAGATCTGTTCATTGTTTTCTTGTATTATTTTCTGTATTCTTATGTCCTTAAATAAATGTATTCTGCTTAAGAAGGCTGTCTGGCCACTGGTAAAGACAGTATCATTGCCTTGGAGAGAAACTAAGGAGCACGAACTGCAGACCTGCTTGGGATAAGCACACTAAAAAAAAGGAGGCTGCAGCCTAAAACCTCAGTCAGAAGGGAAAGGGCTGCAGGTCTCTGCTCAGGCAGGTGAAGCGGAGAGACCTGAGACCGCATTTCTTGAGCAGACCACAGAGGGGAACTGAAGGGACAGTTACCCTGATATTATGACTATTTCCGCAAACTCAGAAATCATAAAATATGTTCCATAAAACATGACAACAAAAAACTTCTGCCTAACACACAGAAAGGAGAAAACTGGCACCATGCTATGTAGAAACCTGCCACTGGATCAGGAATGGTTTGTAATGATAAATGGCCAAATACTATGTAACAACTCTCCTGGATGGTCACACCCTCCTCTACAAGATGAGGGGTTTGTCTTTTTTTTCTTAGCACACACTTTGGCAACAACTATATAGCTTGTCATGCTAATAAAGTCTCACTGAACTGAGTCGTAACTCCAAGTGGTGTACTGGAATGGAACTTGTCCCCTTTTTTCCTTAAAGACTTTGTATTTAAATGGAGCTTGAGGTGGTTTTATTATGCCAACGGGAGTGTCTTCACCAGATGTGCTACAATGGTGCAGCTGCACTGCTGTATCATTTCTAGTGTGGACTGGCCCTTAGTCTAGCTGGACCACACTGTTGATGAGAAAGAATTATGAACTGCGATAAGTAAAAGTTTAAAGTTTGATTGTGTATATTTTACAAATTATTAGACTAACAGTAGTTCAGCAGCCATAAATTTTCACAGTTACGTTTTTAATTGGCTTTACCCAATTTCAATTTAATTATACGTCTTATGAAAATAGCCTGGCTGGCACCAAAGTCCAATTGAATCTTTCTACCCTTGCATATGCATTGTCAAAGATTTGCAATTTTTTGTTTAGCTCTCAACAATTTTCTCCTTTATGTTAGGCGACCCTTTCCATTTACAGGACTTTACTACTGGAAGACAGGTAGCAGTGATGACAAATACTAGCAAACCACCACACTGATAAGTATAAATCTGGTGCGTATGCTTGGAATACTAAAAGTGCTCAAGCGTTCTCAAACCTTTTCTTAAAGCAACCCCTTTGTATGTTTAAATTTACTTTTATTTCTCAGGCCTTGCAATTAGGTATATTATTTGTAGTGTGCTGAAAGCACTACAAAAGATGAAGCAACAAATCTCCTTGACTCATGAGCTTCTGATCTAAGACAAACGATAGAGGACAACACAGACACAGAGCTCTGGGTGATCGGCAGATGAATTTATCATAATTAAGTAAATAGGGTGATGAATGAAGACACAGGCTGCACAAAAGCATGTTTTGAGGGGAATTTTAACAAGGACAAGGGGAGTGCTTGCTGCATATTGTTAGGAAGGTCATCTTGAGTGCAGGGAAGAAAGTACTCAGTCAGCACATAATTCCCTCCAGTTGGATTTAGAATGTCTGAATAAATCTCAAGGAGATAGATTTGGTGCAGATGCTGCTGTTATAAGCATTTGATAAACTACGTGGGCATATAATATATTTATTACATGCTCGCACAATTTATCATGTGGCTATTACTTCCAAATATATGATGTGTGTGTTTGTATGTGCATGCGTGTGCGTGCTTGCATGCATGCACACTTTTTATTAATATAGATAGCATTCCATCCTTTATACAAAGAACTTCACAGCAAAAGGATAACTGAAAACTTTACAGAGCTGACTCAGCAGCTTTCATTGCAGGCAGAAAAAGAAAAGTACATAAAATGAAGTAGAATACAAAAGAAAACTGACACTAGTAAACAGAAAAGGTTATAGCAGGCATTCTGGTGAACTAGATAGTGAGGAGAGGATAGAAAAGGTGCGCTAATGAGGAAAAGGGAAGGTGAGTGGAGTTTACTATAAACCATTGACTAAAGAAAGGAAGTGACTCAGTAGCTCTTAAGGGCTTGTCTACATGGGGAAGTCAGCGTGTAGCAAGCACATTAATGACTCTGCAGTCACTCTCCATATGGATGTTATCATGCATGAAGAGGGTGCTTGGGTGGTTTAGCTGAATGTACTTCCGAAGTGCATTAAGCTAATAAGCACAAAGATTCTTAAGTAAGAGCGTTCACACATGGAATTAGTGCAGAGTGGCTAGTGTGCACTAGCTACTGTGGGCTTTTCCCCCATGTAGACAAGCCCTGAGTGAGGGACAAAGAAAAAATTCCAGATCTGACTTTTGAAACTTTCTGCCAACTCTTTCAAAGTTTGAATGATGGATAGAATAAATTGGTATGTGTTACTGACATCTCAGCATTAAAAGTTCAGATCAGTTGTTTAGATTTTCTTTTCTTTCTTTATTCCAAATTCTTGTTTCAATAATCTACACTGCGAATCCACGTTTCCCCAAATCAAACATGCGTGGTACTGTCATACCTTTAACTTTAATGTCACCTAACTGTTGAAAGTATAGGTTTAAAACTTTATCTGGGAGTGCACCTATGAGGCCTAGAGCTAGGAACAGTGATCAGTCACTATCCAGACTTGGGGGTTTAGAAGCACATGGGAATCAGCAGTTGGATCCAATCACAATAGACTGGCAGCCATCCAGAGATTGGGATGGGGAGCTTGTGAAAATTGGCAAGGATTAAATAATTCATTTGACAACTACTGTTGTCACAGATTGCCGTAGTATTTATACAGAGACAATAGTAATATTTTTGCATGTCAGCTTGATAGATGACAATTTACCATACAACTGTAACACTTTTAAGGTTATTGTGCATGAAAATGAAATATCTGTTCATCTTTGATTCAATCTCCTATCTAGTCTGTTGTTAATTTACGATTACAATAAAAAGACTGAGTTGTTATACTGATGAGTTCAATACCTTGAATAAAAAGAATGAACATTTAGTCTTATGTTCACTATGTTTTATTCACTTTTGCCTGAATGTCAAGGTATAAAAGTACTATGTTCCCCATAGAAATTATGAAGTAATTACTACACTGACATGTTTCAAATAGATCTCACAAAACCATTAGTTGCAAGATTGACTGATTTGCGGTTCAAAAAGAGGAAATGAATACACTGTAACAAACACGTTTCTGAAAATGTTCGAATCCTCTTTAGGGTCATGTTAGAATCTTCAGTACAAATCTGATTATAACACTATTCTGAAATAGTTTAATTTCCAAACATTCTGCAGAAACAGGGAAACTAATAATGAAAGGGAAAATAGTTTTCACTGCCTGTTAATTTACTTCCTTTGAGATTTTTTAACACTCCAGACAGCTAAGATACAATTTTCCCAGCCAGCAGATGGAGACATAATAACTAACTTTTGACAACACCATCCTCCCCTTATGTAAGGGATTTGTCAGCCCACAGAACTCAGTTGAAACTTTAAAAGCCATACTAGCAAAACATAAATCTAGGAATAATTACAAAACAAACCAATAGCATTAAACAAATTATTTCAGGGACAAGTTCTAGACTTGTATACATCTTGAAGAAAGGAAAATAACGGCTAAGGATAATTTTCCGTTTCTCTCTTAAATCTTCTATACTGGTCTGTATGTTTTTGACCTCCCATAGTAGGACAAGAAATCCAACATTCAGGATGGATTAATATTTTACAGTTGCCTGCATGACCCACAAAAGCTACATCCAATTATGTTTGCAGATAGCAAGAAATCTAGTTCTTGGCCAAGGTGTACATGAACAAATAGTAGTGGTCTCTCATCTGGGCAATAAGCTCAGGTATTGCAGGCTCTTCCTGAAGGTTTGAGAGATATACTGTACGAATGGCATTTGGAAAGGAGGGGGAAAGCAAGAGGCATCTACTCTCCTCCCCTGAGTCTTTTTTATTAGTTAGTGACTGCTCAAACTTTTTTAATTCCTTCAAGACAAGAATTTTCATTGAAGGGAGACAGCTGCCAGTCTGACTTTAGAGTAACCTTTTTTAGAGAAGGTGATTCAAGCCCAAAGAACTTTCTAGCTATCCAAGAATTTATATAGTGATGAACAGCAGTATCTAAATAGGGGGTACCTAAGTAATACCCCCAAAGCTTTAGAGCTCAGACAGAAGAGACAATAGAGCAAAAAGACATCCTGATAATATAGAATGTGCCATCACTAAAGAAAGAGACTAAGATAGGATGAGGTCTTGGCAACATATGACTCCTTATTTCTGGCAGCCAGAGATTTGCTCAATTCTTGCAGTCATCTAATAGATCTTAGACTTCATGGCCTGTGGAGAAGACCTGAACATCCTCTTTAGAGAAGCTTGCATTTTCCTGTGTAAGAGGACCTTGAATACTGCTTCAAGTTTCAAGGAGCTGCTAGTTCCCTTATCCACTTTGCAGAAAGATGTATCCCCTCTTGGATTCTCCATGAAAATGTCTGCATTTTCTCCCTGGTGCAGATATAACAACTTTAGCAATATGTGTAGTGCTAATTTTCTTTCAGAGAGAGATTACTGTCCAAAAACTATATCCGTCACAGGTTGGTTACTTCTGGGGGAATTCTGTGCCACTGCGCATGTGCAGAATTTATGTCTCCCGCAGATTTCTTTGCTTCTCTGCAGAAAAATGATTTTCTGATGGGGAAGCCAACAAAGCAGTCAGGCAACCCTCCCCAGCAGTATGTTTTGGGAGCCCAGGGCAGCTGGCCGAGAGGTAAATCACTATGGGGCAGTGGGCAGGACTGGGGAAGACCCAGCTGGTGGCTTCCAGCTACTAGTCCCAGGTGGGCTGGGGAGGATGGGATTTCCTCTTCCCCTGCATGGCATCCGGGGTCAGGTCAGACCCACCCCCAGATTTCTCCCCCAACTGCAGGAAGCTCTGCAAACTCCCTCCCTCCCTGCTTCCTGCACCCATCGCTTCTCAGCTGCAGGGGGAGTTATCCATATACAGGGAGCTGCATCCACCCAACACCCATGCATCCAGACCCCTTCATACCCAGACCCTCCCGCCAAACCTCATCCCCCCGCACTCAGAACCCCCCCTTGATAAGCCCCACTCCCCCAGCACCTGGACCCCCCACTGAGCACGCCAAACCCAGACTCACCTGTTGAGATCTATCCCTCCAACATCCAGACCTGCTCCCACTGAGCCCCAACCACCTTCACCTGGACTCCCCTGCAGAATCCCATTACCATTGCACCCAGAACCCCCCAACAAGCCACTGTGCATCCAGATTCCCCACTGAGCCGCATGCACCCAGACTGCCCCACACAAAACCCTCTCAACCCACATCTGGATCCCCCTACACTAAGCCCCTCCACACTTACATCCTGCTTTGCTGAGCCTGCCTGCCGATACCTGGTGCACCTGGCACAGAGGGGAAGGGCCTTGGGGTGTTTTTGGGGCAGGCCCAGTCCTTGCGCTGTGCAAGGGTTGGGTGCGGCCTCACCACTGAGTCTGTGTCCCCGGGGTGGGGGGAGCTGTACATTGATCTTTTACCTCTGTGCAGCCAGTGACCTGTGCTCCCCACTGCCATGCTAGAGCCTCCATTTATTTGACAAATAAAATCTGCAGAATTTTGCAGAATGTTAAAATATTGTGCACAGAATTTTTTTTTTTGTTGGCACAGAATGTCCTCAGGAGTAATAGGTGCATGGAAAGAGCTTAGAGAGCCTTGTAAGAAATAGAAAGTAACAGATCTCAGAAAACTAGTTCTGCTGGTTTTAACCCCTCCACTCTTAGTATATGGAAAGCAGAAAAACCTTCTCCATCCTTTTTATGCAATTGAGGATCTGAAATCCTGCCCATTCCCTGGATTGCCTCTGTGACGCTTCCCAGAGGTACCTAGGGTTGTGAGGCACCTTGCTGACATCTGCCCTTAGCGTGTGGAAGTCTTATCTGCCCCCACAGGTAAGACAAACAATCCCCACTAGACCTATGCAAGCCCCACTTTCTCTCTCCAGGTTAGCAACAGGCACATAGCAACCCACAAACATCTCCCTAGACCGTCCAATGAACACTCTCAGTACTCACAAATTTGCTGCTTCCAAAGAAGCAGTACACCCCAGTTTACCAGTTACTCATCAGATCATCATCCCACTTAACACACAGCACATAGATATGTTTATAATGAAAACAAGTAAAAGTTCATTGAACAAAGTATAGAGATGCAAGTGATAGCAATTAGAAATACTGGAAACAAATGGATACATATAGAATAAAATCATTACGCATTCTAGAACCTAGACTTAGTTCACGAGATACTCTCATGTCTTACAGAGCAATGCTCACCCAAAGTCCTTCCAGCCTTTTACATCAGGCTTGGCTGTGAGCCTCTGTTCATAAGACAAATGCTGGCAACTTGCATCCTCTGTGAAGGATCAAGGTGTGCCTCTGCACCCCTGGATGCAGCCCAATAATTTGTCTTAACTCGTAAACAGGATCCTTTCCTGCTGTTTATTTCTTCCTGTAAATGTCTTCTCTTCATTAGCATTTGGCTCAGTATACAAACAGGCATCCACTGTGAGACACACAATTGCCTATTGTGATACAGCATGATAAAACCCCCCTGCTTCAATCAGACAGGAGGAGGAGTTGAAGCAGAGTGGATTGATGTTGGAGCAGAGAGCAGTTAGGAGGAGTTGAAGCAGAGTGCATTGGTGTTGGAGCAGAGAGCAGTTTGGAGAAGTGCTGTGGTGGGCTAAGGCGACCAAGACCCTAGGTAAAGAGACACCTGGTTTGTGCAGAGGGAGGGCAGGAAGCCCCACAAGCTGAAGGGCAGGAGAGGGAAGTAGCCCAAGGGAAGGAACTGTTAGTTCAAGTGGTTTACTGCTATCCCTAGGGCCTCTGGGCTGGGACCCGGAGTAGAGGGAGGGCCCGGGTCCCTCCCTCCCCCCTCTCCTCTAGGACACTAGTGGGGCAGTTAATACCCTAGTTCAGGGGCAAGAAACAGTGCCCTGAAACCCCCCCCCAAGAAGAGAAAGCGTAAGACCCATCATAGTAGTGCCGGCAATTTGCCATACGTGGTGTCAGCAGTGGGATCTACAAGCTGGGGACTTAAACCAGGGTTAGCCAAATCCCTCCCGTCCCTAACATGGATGACGTGGTCAAGGCCCTAATACAAGCCACTGCAGCCAAGCAGGAGGCTACCTGGGTCCAAGCAACTGCCCAACAGGAGGCGACTCGGATGCAGCAGGAGACTAATCCTCTGTTGATGAGTCAGGCTGCCCAGGACCGAGCCCTGCTGCAAGAGCTGGTGAACCAGATAAAGGCCCTTATGGAGCTGAACCGCAACTGCGACGGGACCCGGACCATATGGGCCAGCCACTGCCTACAGAAAATGACATGGGAGGATGATGTGGAGGCATATCTCCTGGCTTTTGAAAGAGCAGCCCTGTGGGAAGCCTGGCCCCGAGATCAGTGGTCTGGTATCCTCGCCCAGTTCCTGTGTGGGGAGGCCCAGAAGGTCTACTACAATATGGCCGTGGAGACTGCAGCAGATTACCCCCAGCTGAAGGCAGAGATCCTGGCCAGATATGGAGTAACGACGGTGTTGTTAGCCCAGAGGTTCCATGAGTGGCAGTATTCAGAGGACAAGACACCCCAGTCACAATTGTTTGACCTGATCCACCTGATCCGGAAATGGCTGCGCCCTGAGGCCCTCAGCTCTGAGCAGATGATAGAGGTCCTGGTACTGGACCGGTATATGAAGGGGCTACCACCAGGCCTCTGAACTTAGGTTGGCCAGAATGACCCCTCCACCTATGATGAGTTGATCTCCCTCATGGAAAGACAGCTGGCAGCCCGCAAACTGTTCCAGACCCCAGGGGGTGAGACACGGCAAACCAGAATTCTAGCAGAGAACCAGAAAACCTCCCTTGTTGGTAGGCGAACTCGTTCAGGAGGTCAGGAGATAATTCAGGCCAGTGAGCACTTGGAGGCGGTTCCTAGCCCAAGTAGAGGCAACCCAGGGGGCGGAGTAGAAACAGGCCCCCTGGAATTAGATCAGATTGGTACCACACATGAGAATTTCGGGCAGGATCAAGCCAATGACCCACTATACGCGAATGTGAAGGAGGAGGTAATGGAAGTAAATGGTGTACCCGTGGAAGGAAAGACCAAAGGCCCAAGGCCATACTATGTGCTCAAACACGATCTGTTGTACAGGATAGCGCAAATGTGAGGGGAAGAAGTAGAGCAACTCTTAGTCCCATGGAAACACACAAGGACAGTACTAGAGTTAGCTCACACACCTATTTGGGGGACATCTAGGAGTAGACAAGACACTGGATGGAGTCCTAAGAAGGTTTTATTGGCCAGGAATATGTGCAGAGGTCCAGTGCTATTGTGCCTCCTGCCCTGAATGCCAGTTGCATAGCCCCCGACCTCACTTGTGGGCCCCATTAGTACCTTTGCCTATTATTGAAGTCCCTTTCGAGAGGATAGCCATGGACATAGTGGGCCCACTGGAAAGATCGGCACGGGGCCACCGAAATGTACTAGTCATCCTTGACTACACCACACGGTATCCGGAAGCCATTCCTTTAAGAAACCCCACATCCAAGGCAATAGAAAAAGAACTACTCCAGGTTTCTGACAGAGTGGGCATCCCTAAGGAGATCCTGACAGACCAAGGAACCCCTTTCATGTCAAAATTAATGAAAGACTTATGTACCATACTCCGCATCCAGGCCATATGGACCTTAGTCTACCAACCACAAACAGATGGACTGGTCGAGCGGTTTAACAGTACCCTTAAAAGTATGATCCAGAAGGTGGTAGCAAAGGACGGAAAAGACTGGGATACCCTTCTACCATATCTAAAATTTGCTATACGGGAAGTCCCTTAGGCGTCCACTGGTTTCTCCCTTTGAACTACTATACGGACGCCACCCACGCGGAATATTAGATATTGCCATGGAAGATTGGGAAGAACAACCCAACCCAGGAAAGAATGTCAATGAGCACGTGACACAGATGAGAGAGCGAATAACTCAAGTAACCCCTATAGTACGAGAACATTTGGAAAAAGCACAAGAGGCTCAGCGGACATATTACAACCGTCGGGTGAAAGTACAGAGGTTTCAGCCAAGGGAATGGGTGATGGTGCTAGTGCCGACAGCAGAAAGCAAACTCCTAGCCAGATGGCATGGACCATATGAGATAGTGGAAGCCATTGGGGAGGTGGACTAGAAGGTCAGACAACCAGACCGCCGAAGGCCAGCGCAAATCTATCACATCAACTTACTGAAGCCCTGGCGTGACAGAGAGACGTGCCTGGTCATTCGGGGAGCTCCACCCCAGACAGACGACCCACAGAGGCAGGTGAAGATATCTCCCGAGTTAACTCCAGAACAACGAACAGGGGTCATTGATATGATCCAACAGAACCAGGACGTGTTCTGTAGACAGCCGGGCCATACGACACTGGTCCAACATCATATTGTCACCCGTCCCGGAGTAAGAGTGACGATAAGACCGTACCGAGTACCGGAAGCTAAAAGGGAAGAAATTAGGACAGAAGTGAAGAAGATGCTGGAACTCGGGGTTATTGAAGAATCTCACAGCTAGTGGTCCAGCCCTATCATCCTAGTCCCCAAGCCTGATGGCACCCTGAGGTTTTGCAACGACTTCCGGAAGTTGAATGAAGTATCCCAATTCGATGCCTATCAATACCACGCATTGACGAGCTAGTTGATCAGTTAGGCAAGGCCCGATACCTAACCATTCTGGACCTGCCCAAAGGATATTGGTAAATTCCCTTGGCCGAGAATGCCAAGGAAAAGACTGCCTTCTCTACACCCGATGGCCTGTTCCAATACACTGTCCTCCCTTTCGGACTCCATAGGGCCCCTGCAACATTCCAACGACTTATGGACAAATTGCTGCGACCCCATGCCAAGTATGACGCCTATCTAGACGATGAAGTGAGCTGTAGCTCACGAAAGCTCATGCTCAAATAAATTGGTTAGTCTCTAAGGTGCCACAAGTACTCCTTTTCTTTTTGCGAATACAGACTAACACGGCTGTTACTCTGAAACTAGACGATATAGTCATCCATAGCCCTGACTGGGAAACACATCTAGGAAAAGTAGAAGCGGTGCTAGACGCCCTGCAGAAGGCCGGCCTCACTGCCAACCCTCTCAAGTGCTTGATAGGAATAGCTGAGGCCAGATACCTCAGGTATGTAGTAGGGAGAGGTTTGGTGAAACCCCAATGGAACGAAGTGGAGGCAATACAAGGTTGGCCTCGACCAGTCCGCAAAAAGCAGATAAGAGCATTCCTAGGGATAGGAGGATACTATCGGAGATTCATCCCTCATTTTGCCACAAGAGCACGGGTACTGATGGATTTGATAAAGACTGAGATAGTAAAGTGGACTGATGCGGCAGAAGGAGCATTTGCAGATTTAAGGACAGCCCTTTGCTGCCATCCAGTACTCATAGCCCCAGACTTCAAGAAATTCATCCTACAAACAGATGCCTCATAGGTAGGGCTAGGAGCCATCCTTTCGCAGATGGTAGGGGAGGAGAAACACCCGATCTTGTACCTCAGCTGGAAACTCCTCCCCAGGGAACAAAAGTACGCCACCATTGAAAAGGAATGTCTGGTGGTAAAATGGGCTATGGACACTGTCTGCTACTACCTACTGGGGTGGCAGTTTACCCTCATGACAGACCATGCCCCACTCTAGTGGATGCACAGAAACAAGGAGAAGAACGCAAGAGTGACTAGGTGGTTCCTATCCCTGCACCCTTCCATTTCCGGGTAGAGCCGGAAGCCAACACTGCAACACTGATGGCCTATCACGACAGCACTGCCTCTCTTCCCAAGTAGCCCAACCCCATGGTGTTGAGCGGGGGGAGGGTGGGAGGTGGAAATATGTGATACAGCATGGCCAGAGGGCAGCACGAGAGTGTTAGAAGGGAGCCTTATTCCCTGTAGAGGGAAGAAAGTTCGCTAGAGATTAATTAAAGCACCTGAAGCCAATTAAAGCACCCGAAGACAGTCACATGATAAGACCCCCCTGCTTCAATCAGACATGAGGAGTTGAAGCAGAGTGGATTGGTGTTAGAGCAGACAGCAGTTTGGAGGGAAGCAGAGGAGAGTTTGGAGAAGTGCTGTGGTGGGCTAAGAAGACCAAGACCCTAGGTAAAGGGACACCTGGTTTGTGCAGAGGTAGGGCAGGAAGCCCCAGAAGCTGAAGGGCAGGAGAGGGAAGTAGCCCAGGGGAAGGAACCGCTAGTTCAAGTGGTTTACCGCTATCCCTAGGGCCCCTGGGCTGGGACCTGGAGTAGAGGGAGGGCCCAGGTCCCTCCCTCTCCACTCCCCTTCTCCAGGACACTAGTGAATAAGTCGGAATATGAACAAGAGGCTGCTAGGCAGCTCTCCAACACCACTTTCTACAAGCCATTACCCTCTGATCGCACTGAGGGTTACCAAAAGAAACTACACCATTTGCTCAAGAAACTCCCTGAAAAAGCACAAGAACAAATCCGCACAGACACACCCCTGGAACCCTGACCTGGGGTATTCTATCTGCTACCCAAGATCCATAAACCTGGAAATCCTGGACGCCCCATCATCTCAGGCATTGGCACCCTGACAGCAGGATTGTCTTGCTATGTAGACTCCCTCCTCAGGCCCTATGCTACAAGCACTCCCAGCTATCTTTGAGACACCACTGACTTCCTGAGGAAACTGCAATCCATCGGTGATCTTCCTGAAAACACCATCCTGGCCACTATGAATGTAGAAGCCCTCTACACCAACATTCCACACAAAGGTGGACTACAAGCCGTCAGGAACAGTATCCCCGATAATGTCACGGCATACCTGGTGGCTGAACTTTGTGACTTGTCCTCACCCATAACTATTTCACATTTGGTGACAATGTATACCTTCAAATCAGCGGCACTGCTATGGGTTCCCGCATGGCCCCACATTATGTCAACATTTTTATGGCTGACTTAGAACAACGCTTCCTCAGCTCTCGTTCCCTAATGCCCCTACTCTACTTGCGCTACATTGATGACATCTTCATCATCTGGATCCATGGAAAAGAAGCCCTTGAGGAATTCCACCATGATTTCAACAATTTCCATCCCACCATCAACCTCAGCCTGGACCAGTCCACACAAGAGATCCATTTCCTGGACACTACGGTGCTAATAAGCGATGGTCACATACACACCACCCTATACCGGAAACCTACTGACCGCTATGCCTACCTACATGCCTCCAGCTTTCATCCAGACCACACCACACGATCCATTGTCTACAGCCAAGCTCTACGATACAACCTCATTTGCTCCAACCCCTCAGACAGAGACAAACACCTACAAGATCTCTATCAAGCATTCTTACAACTACAATACCCACCTGCTGAAGTGAAGAAACAGATTGACAGAGCCAGAAGAGTACCCAGAAGTCACCTACTACAGGACAGGCCTAACAAAGAAAATAACAGAACGCCACTAGCCAACACCTTCAGCCCCCAACTAAAACCTCTCCAACGCATTATCAAGGATCTACAACCTATCCTGAAGGACGACCCATCACTCTCACAGATCTTGGGAGATAGGCCAGTCCTTGCTTACAGACAGCCCCGCAACCTGAAGCAAATACTCACCAGCAACCACACACCACACAACAGAACCACTAACCCAGGAACCTATCCTTGCAACAAAGCCCGTTGCCAACTGTGTCCACATATCTATTCAGGGGACACCATCATAGGGCCTAATCACATCAGCCACACTATCAGAGGCTCGTTCACCTGCGCATCTACCAAGGTGATATATACCATCATGGGCCAGCAATGCCCCTCTGCCATGTACATTGGGCAAACTGGACAGTCTCTACGTAAAAGAATAAATGGACACAAATCAGACATCAAGAATTATAACATTCAAAAACCAGTCAGAGAACACTTCAATCTCTTTGGTCACTCGATTACAGACCTAAAAGTGGCAATTCTTCAGCAAAAAAAATTCAAAAACAGATTCCAATGAGAGACTGCTGAATTGGAATTAATTTGCAAACTGGATACAATTAACTTAGGCTTGAATAGAGACTGGGAGTGGATGGGTCATTACACAAAGTAAAACTATTTCCCCATGTTTATTTCCCACCACCACCCCCCTCTGTTCCTCAGACGTTCTTGTCAAGTGCTGGAAATGGCCCACCTTGATTATCACTACAAAAGGCGTTCCCCCAGCTCTCCTGCTGGTAATAGCTCATCTTAAGTGATCACTCTCGTTACAGTGTGTATGGTAACACCCATTGTTTCATGTTCTCTATGTATATAAATCTCCCCACTATATTTTCCACTGAATGCATCTGATGAAGTGAGCTGTAGCTCACAAAAGCTTATGCTCAAATAAATTTGTTAGTCTCTAAGGTGCCACAAGTACTCCTTTTCTTTTTGCGAGTACAGACTAACACGGCTGCTACTCTGAAACCTGTTCTATAACAAGTATCTCTTGTGGTGACTAAAGTGGACTAACAAATGAAAATGCTGAAGAAAATAATCCTTTTGACAACCTACACTGCCCTGTATTGCTGAGAAGGCTAGAGTGACCTGAGAACCATGCATGTGACTGCCACAATGGTGCTGTATGGTGAGCTTCCTGTGGTGCTTTACTGGGGAGCAGGGAGATAGCTGGAGGAGTACTGGTAGCTTTTTGCTTCTGCTGTGGTCTGAACAGGATGGGTCTTACTTGGGAGATGGCATGGATGGAGCTGTGCTTATATCTGCATGCCATGTTGTGAGTGCTGTTACCATTTGGCTGGAGCAGGTTGGATTTGGGCTGTGTGCCTGATGGGTCTATTAATGAAAATGTAAAAACCCTTGGAGAGAAAAGAGCTTTTCTCAGAGGCAGTCTCCCTTCTTGAGGATGGAAGAGGTCTGGGAATAGTAATCCTTCCTGCATTCCCATAACACTTCCTTTCTTCAGAATCTGCTCTTCCTCTGTTCATCCAGAAGGCACTTGCCATATATGGTTGAGAGAGCCTGGCAACATGGGCACTTCCCAGCCTTGGAGCTCTTCTAGGATTTAATCATGCTGTACTCTGATGAGAGGTGGCTCACTGAGGCTGAGAGCCCATAGCCTACTCTATTCTCTTTTCTTCAGGCTTCTCTCAATTGGCAAGGGTACCCTTACCTGCTGGAGAAAGAAACCTCCAAATTCTGGGAGCCAGCAATTTCCTTATACAAAGGAAGATGTCTTTAAAATACTTAGTTGTTCTGTATTCATTTGTTGGTTGGGAAAACCCAGGCCCAAAGCATGTGGGGCATTACAAGACGTCAGAAAGAAAAAAGATCTGTGAGGTAATTTTGTCGAATTCCCCAATAACACAACATTGTTCCCAATAGAACATCTAGTAGTGTTACTCCAGTCTCGTTTTAAACATGTCACGTGAAGGTGTTTTCACCACTTCCCTTAGGAAATCATTCCATAGGCTCATAAATCACACTGTCTGAAAGTTTCCCCCCTGACACTGAGCCTAAATGTTCCCTTTTAAATTTCATCCCATTACTTTTACTCTAGTTATTCTATTACTCCTACTCCTCTCCTAATTACATTCCCATTTATTATGACAAATATTTTCTCCCTTCTTCATGTATAAACACTTCAAATATTTGTAGACTTATTTATGCGTGTAAAATAAATAAAAATAAGAAAAAAGTTTTCATGTAATTAAAAAGAATTATGGCAAATATTTGCCTACAGAACGGTGTACATCTTATGACCCCATAACAACATAACATGGTCTTGTTATGTAAGAGGAAGAACTGGAATAAAGGGGATATGGAGAGGACATCATGTTTGATATATGAAGTCAGAAACTGACAGAAATATATTTCAATCACTGTGAAGCCACAGCGGAGCCTATATGGGAAGAATGGGCTCCACTTAAACCAAAATGGAACCCGACTGCTGGTATGTAAAATTAAAAAGGCAGTAAGGAGTTTTTAAATTAAGGGCTGGCGGAAAGCTGACAGGTGCAAGGACCACACAGTTCGGACAGAGACATCCCTTAGTCCCTGTATTCTAGTAAAGGGAAGAGGACAGAAATTGATAAAGTACAGGTTGGAGCTGAAGAGAAACAGTCAAACGAAAAAGAGTCCCACTCAATTATATAACTAAATATTGACAAATTCTTTAAGTGTTTGCATCAAAATACTAGAAGGCTAAACATTAAGATGGGTGGAAATGACTGCCTGGTATTAAATGAGGATATTGATATAGGGATCAGAGAAACATGGTGAAACGACGATAAGCAATGAGACACAGTAATAACAGGATATTAGGAATGACAGAGCAGTTTGTGCTCATGGGGGAGCTGCACTATATATGAAAGAAAGCATAGTTAAATATAGTAAAAATCATAAATGAATCAAAGTGTACCATTGAATGTCTATGGATAGAAATTCCATGCTTGAACAATAATAGTATAGCAGTAGGAATATAATACCGACTAGCTGACCAGGTGGCTGATGGTGACTGTGAAATGTTCCAGAAGATCAAAGAAGCTACAAAAATAAAAAACCCCAATAATAATGGAGGATTTATATGTCACTTCAGGACAGGACGCAGAGATAAAATTTCTAGGCACTATTAATGACTGCTTCTTGGCGTACTAGTCCTGAAACCTTCAAGGGGAGATTTAGTCCTAAGTGAAGTACAGGATCTGGTCCAAGGGCTGAATGAAGCTGAACCTCTTGGTAATAGTAACCATAATGAAATTAATTTTTTAACATCCTTATAGAGGGGAAAATAGCAAGGAAACCCACCACAATAGCATTTAATCTCAAGAGGAGGAACTACACAAATATAAGGAAGCTAGTTAAATGGAAATTAAAAGGAACAACCACAAGAGTGAAATACCTGTAAGCTGCGTGGAACCAATTTAAACGAGGGGTGGCCAAACTATGGCCTGGGCCGCATCCGGCCTGCCAGCCATTTTAATCGGGCCATCGAGCACCCACTGGGGAGCAGGATCTGAGGCTTGCCCCGCTCCAGCGCTCCAGCTGAGAAGCAGGGTCAGGGGACGCTGCACGCGGCTCCCGGAAGCAGCAGCTCCGGCGCTCCAGCCAGGGAGCAGGGTCAGGGGGTCGCTCCACGCAGCTCCCGGAAGCAGCGGCATGGTCCTGCTCCAGCTGCAGAGCGGGGTCGGGGGCTGCTCCACGTGGCTCCCGGAAGCAGTGACATGTCCCCTCTATGGCTCCTATTCGTAGGGGCAGCCAGGGGGCTCCACTCTGCACTCTGCCCCCACCCCAAGTGTCGCCCTTGTAACTCACATTGGCTGGGAACCACAGTTAACGGGAGCTTCAGGGGCGGCGCCTGAGGACGGGGCAGCGTGCAGAGCCACCTGGCTGTGCCTCCACATAGGAGCCAGAGAAGGGACATGCCACTGCTTTCGGGAGTCGCTTAAGGTAAGCGTCGCCTGGAGCCTCCACCCCTGAGCCTCCCACCATGTCCCAACCCCCTGCCCCAGCCCTGATCACCCTCTCACCCTCCGAACCCCGCGATCCCAGCCTGGAGCACCCTCCTGCACCCCAAACGCCTCATCCCTAGCCCCACCCCAGAGCCCGCACCCTCTGCTGGTGCCTGAACCCCTTCCTGTACCCCAACCCCCTACCCCAGCCCTGATCCCCCTCCAGCCCTCCAAACCCCTCGGTCCACCCTGAACTCCTCATTTCTGGCCCCACCTTGGAGCCCACCCCCCCAACCAGAGCTCATCCCCCCTTCTCCCCCAACCCAAATTTTGTGAGCATTCATGGCCCACCATACAATTTCTATTCCCAGATGTGGCCCTTGGGCCAAAAAGTTTGTTCACCCCTAATTTAAACCATACTATGGAAACTATAATAGAGGCTCAAACTAAATCTATACCCCAAGTTAAAAACAAAACAAAACAGCAAGAGGACCAAAAAGTGCCATTATGGCTAAATAGCAGAGTAAAAGAGGCAGTTAGAGAAAAAAAGACATCCTTTAAAAACGGGAAGTCAAATACTTCTGAGGCAAATAGAAGGGAGCATAAACTCTGGAAGTCAAGTGTAAAAGTAAAATTAGTCAGGCCAAAAAGGAATCAGAAGAGCAACTAGAAAAAGACACAAAAATTAACATCAATTTTTTTTAAAGTACATCAGAAGTAGAAAGCCTGCCAAACAATCAGTGGGGCCACTGAACAATCAAGATGCTAAAGGAGCACTCAAAGAAGACAAGGCCATTTCAGAAAAACTAAATGAGTTCTTTGCATCCATCTTCACTGCAGAGGATATCAGGGAGATTCCCACACCTCAGCCATTCTTTTTAGATGACAAATCTGAGGAACTGCCCCAGATTGTGGTGTCAATAGAGGAGGTTTTGGAACAAATTAATAAATTAACAGTAATAAATCATCAGGACTAGATGGCATTCACCCAAAAATTCTGAAGGAACTAAGATATGAAATTGCAGAACTACTAAGTGTGGTATGTAATCTATCGCATAAATCAACCTCGGTACCAGATGAGTGGAGGATAGCGAATGTAACACCAATTTTTAAAAAAGGCTCCAGAGGGAATTCAGGCAATTATAGGCTGGTAAGCCTGACTTCAGTACCAGGTAAACAAGTCAAAATTATAGTAAAGAACAAAATGATCAGACATATAGATTAACATGATATGTTGGGGAAGAGTCAACATGGCTTTTGTAAAGGGAAATCATGCATCACCAATCTATTAGAATTGTTTGAGGGGGGTCAACAAGCATATGGACAAGGGTGATCCAGTTGATATAGTGTACTTGGACTTTCAGAAAGCCTTTGGCAACGTCCCACACCAAACACTTTCAAGCAAAATAAATAGTCATGGGATAAGAGGGAAGGTTCTTTCATGGATCAGTAACTGGCTAAAAGATGAGAAATTAAGGAGAGAAATAAACGGTCAGTTTATTTAAATGGTCAGAGGTAAATAGCAGGGTCCCCCAGGGATTGGTACTGGGACCTTTGCTTTTCAACATATTCATAAACTATCTGGGAAAGGTGGTAAACAGCGAGATGCAAAGTTTGCAGGTGATACAAAAATTCTCAAGATAGTTGAGGCTGCAAAAAGTCACAAAGGGATCTCATAAAACTAGGTGACGACAACAAAATGGCAGCTGAAATTCAATGTTGATAAATGCAAAGTAATGCACATTGAAAAAAATAATCCCAATTATATATACAAAATGATGGGTTCTAAATTAGCTGTTACCACTAAAGAAAGAAATCTTGGCGTCATCATGGATAGTTATCTGAAAACATCTGCTCAATGTGGTTATCAGTCAAAAAAGCTAACAGAATGTTAGGAACCAGTAGAAAAGGGATTGATAATAAGACAGAAAGTATCATCATGCTATGATACCAACAAATCCATGGTATGTCCACACCTTGAATACTATGTACAGTGCTGGTTACTCCATCTCAAAGAAGATAGATTAGAAATGGAAAAGGTGCAGAGAAGAGGAACAAAAATGATTAGCAGTATGGAACATTTTCCATAGGAGGAGAGATTTCAGAGGGGACTGTTCAGCTTAGAAAAGAAAAAACTAAGGGGGGATATGATAGAGGTCTAAAAATTGTGAATGGTGTGAAGAAAAAGTGAATAAGGAAGTGTTATTTACCCATTTCATAACACAAAATCTAGGAGTCACCAAATCAAATTAATAGGTAGCAGGTTTACAACAAACATAAGGAAGTACACAATGCACAGTCAATCTGTCAAACTCATTGTCTGGAGATGTGGTGAACGCCAAAAGTATAACTGCGTTCAAAAAGGATTAGATAAGTTCATAGAGGATAGATCCAGCAATGGCTATTAGCCAAGATGATCAAGGATGCAACCCTATGCTCTGGGTGCTCCTAAACCTCTGAGTGCCAGATGCTGGGACTGGCCAACAGGGTATGGATTGCTTAATAATTGCCCTTTTCTGTTCACTCCCTCTGAAGCATCTGGGACTGGCCACTGTTGCAAGACAGAATACTTGGCTAGATGGACCAGTCGCCTGACCCATTATGGCCATTCTTATGTTTTTATAATGTGAGTAAGATTTCATTTCTCTAATGTGACATTCTACAAGTTAGAGCATGCTAATAGTAGGGCTTGAGACTACATTTTTTTTTTGTAAAGAAAAAGAATATGGGCCTGTATGCACAAAAAGGGTTAGGGGTTGTGACGTTCAGCATCACAACTTTCAAGCACCTAGAAAAATTACTGCAATTCACAAAGCCTGAGTTAGGCACTTAGGCTCCCAATATAATAAATAGGGACACAGAGATTCCTAAATGTATGTCTACACTGCAAATAAAAACCTAGGGCTGTCCCATGCCAGCTGACTCAGGCTCCTGGGGCTCAGGCAGTTTAATTGCTAGAACCCAAGCTCTGGGACCCTCCCACCTCGGGATCCCAAAGCCCAGGCTCCAGCATAAGCCCAGAAGTCTACTTCAATTAAACAGCTCCTCAGCCTGTGGCCCACGATTCTGAATCAATTGGCATGGGCCAGGCGTGGGTGTCTAATTGTGCGTAGATGTAGTCTTAGACCGTGATTCACAAAAACCAGCATGCTGGACAGGGAGCCACCTACTCTAGCCAATGGAAGATGCTGATGAGAGGGGTGTTTGCTGAACTCTACTCTCTCATGGAGATAGGTGCCTAAATCTAGTGAAGGACAGTGCCGATCTCTGCTTGCGATTCTCAACTGTGACTACGTTTCTGGAGTTATGTGCCTATGGTGATGAAGCTGTTGCACTCTGGATAGTCACTGCGTAGCAACACTGGATCTGGAGTCTTCCACACCTTGGATGAGTGCTCTAACCACAAAGCTACAGAATCATTCTCATGCTTGTGCTTGCTCTCTTTCTGTCCCAAATTATTCTTTAATTATTTATCTGAAGTGCAAAAGCTTCAACAGGAGAGACGGAGGGAGCCCCACATTAGAGTATCCCATAGCTCAACGGTAGAAATCCCTGCTCATATCTCTTCTCACCTGCAGGAGGAGGGGCATTTGTATACCCTAACCATTGGGGTAAAAGTTCTGAGGGTAGTCCTCCTCTGCCATCCCCCAAACTATTTTGTGTGAACTCACCTGTGGGACGTGATCTGGTAGGCATGGCAGAGGTTGTCTACTGGATCAGAATTTGCATGCAACTCTGGCCTGGTCTACACTAGGAAACTAGGTTGGTATACTTGTGTCGCTCAGGGGCCGTGAAAAGTCCATATCCTTGAGTGACGCAGTTAAACCGACCTATCTGCCCCCCCCTCCCGGAGACAGCAGAAGGTCAATGGGAGAATTCTCCCATCAACCTAGCTACCGCTTCTCAGGGAGGTGGAGTACCTAAATTGATGGGAGATCCCTTCCCTTCAGCGTAGGTAGTGTCTTCACTGATGCGCTACAGCAATGCCACTGTAGTGCTTTAAGTGAAGACAAGCTCTTAGGCAACCGAATGCCTATCTTCCTCTGGGTTGCAAATCACTCTGGGGATTAGGCAGGAGATAGGCATCTGGAGGAGACTTAAGGGAGGCAGCAGTGTGCATGCACAGAGGCAGAAACATAGGTGCCTGGGAAATTTTTACTGCAAAAACGTAGGCGCCTACAAGGTTTAGTGGGAGTTTTGTGCTTCACAGTGGTCCTGAAACTGGGACTTGTGTGCCTAAAACAGGGACTTAGGCACCTAAATACTTTTGTTCATCCAGGCCTATGTTTCTACCATGATAGCAATTGTTCTCTGAAAGTAAAGAGTAAGTGCCTCTAAGAATGCATGAAGTTTACAGATTAATGTCCTGTTAGTGCCAACTTTTTAAGTAGTACGATACCATACCACACCTGCATTGGTGAGCACAGGGAGACCAGGTGCACAGAGGCCAGTCTAATGCCAGAAGCACTGCTACTCTCACAACTGGTCCCTGTACATTCATGGACTGCTGTGATAGTCACTGCTTCCTGGTCCTGCTGTCATTATAGTAGGAACCGTTTAATACTCTCCACAAGCGGAATGAAGATTTCATTTTTTTAAAACAGTTCATTGCTACATTTTCTTCTCTACCTTAAAAATCCCCAGGATTAATTTTACAGTTACCTTCAAATGACTGCCAAACAAACGGTTTCCAGAGTCAGTAAGTAACTTTCAAAAACCAAATTACAGCTTTAAATTCTAAAACTGAGATTTGCATGTAATAAATAAGCAAAACCATAATTGTTGCTATGGTACGTCTTCATCTGCACTGTAGACTTTACAGTAATTTCCTTTGCAGAATTTTATTTCATGATACATGTAAAAATGCACTGGTTATGGTTATGATAGTGAAAAAGAAAAAAAAGCTATACACTAGCATTAACTGGAATCTTCCTTAAAACTATTTTTAAATCATATCCTCATCAACCCCCTTCCTACAACTTCAAAAACCACACATTTACACAATGAAAGAATTTCTTGCAATACCTTCTGTTTATACTAAAATAAAATGAGAATATCAAGGAAATACATTATTATCTTTACCTGTAATGCACTGAAACTGTCCATCTTCTCTTCTTATTGTAAAAGCCTCCCCTGGATTAACTTGCACCAGAATAACCTTAAAAATAAAAAGGTGTTTGAAACTGTTACATAGGAATGCATCACATAACCAGTGCACCCAACAGGCCATCTTTCTTCCATTTAATGTATACATTCCTTTCCATAGCACGCTGCTTGCTTGCTACCTTCTTCCCAGAAAGAAATGAATTAAGTTAACATAAAGGTACACACATGACTTAAATATAAATCTTTATGTAAAACATTTTGAAAGTTCAAAGATTAAACCAACAAATGGTTGATGCAGTAACTTTACATAATTTACTTTCTGGATTGCTGGTGAAATTTAAAGAGGTATTTCATATTATATTATTCCAACTATAAATATGACCTATTAACTTGGACATTAATCAAAACATTATTGATAGCTTCATAAAGAAGGCTTATAGCTCAATGGTTTGAGCATTGGCCTGCTAAACCCACAGTTGTGAGTTCAATCCTTGAGGGGGCCATTTAGGGTTCTGGGGCAAAAACTGGGGATTTGTCCTGCTTTGAACAGGGGGTTGGACTAGATGACCTCCTGAGGTCCCTTCCAACCCTGATATTCTATGATTCTATGAACTGCTTGGCAAACAGCTTTCAGCATGAGGGAAGTATTGTGCAATTTCTTTCCGTTCACAGTGCTAGTATGTTTGTACTTTCGTTAATAGATAAAGCATTACATAAATAATGACAGAGTAAGAGCTTCAGATGTGCAGCATCAAACATTGTATGTATATTTTTAATCATGGAAATCTGTTTACCCATTCGAATGTTGCAGAACCATCTTGCTTTTCTATCAATTGTACATTACTTGATAACTGAAATAAACAGAGGAAGACTGATCTGTACCAAAACCAGAAATCGGCAACCTCTTCAGCCTTTTGCGTCTTAATTATTAGAATGCCTTTTCTCTTTGGGAAAGGCTTTATAATTACTAAAAGAACCTAATTAAAATTAAAAACAAACAAAAAAAGAACAGAGTGAGTGTACTTCATGATTCCCTATTTGGACAGAATCTTTGTCTTGTTCAGTCTAGTCAAACATTTGGGTCTGTCCAAACATGGCATTTGTCCTTTGTCTCACATAAACCACAATGCAATATATTTTAATACATACTATCGACCAGTGTCCTGGACATTAAAAATTAACATGCTAAGGAAAATAAATTGGGTTTGTGCTTTTTTATTTATTTTTTATAGTGTACTAAATAAAGGCTGGACAAAAATTTAAAGTGTTTTTTTCCCCCCTGCCTGTTTATTCACCTTAGGAATAATAAACCACAATTTCCTGTTTTGCTGGAGGACACCTTGGAGGACTAGAAACTGAAGAAAGAACTTTATCAGCTTTCCATTGAAGAGGCAATGGTACTGAAACTTGCACAAAGATCTTACCTCACCACTGTTTTCTGGGCATTTAAATTAAGAGGTGATTAAACTGAAACCCTTCCCTGCACAATTGCTAAATGCTCACATTCTTGGTACTTACAATGTCATAATCCTGCCAGTTCTGAAGCAGTGCAGAGTATTCCAAATAAAATAAACAAAGTCTGACTTTCTAACTTAAAATAAGAAAAAAGTATTTAAAAACAATTAATAATCCTCCTCTCCCCAAAAACTCCAAAAGAAAACACAACCATTCAGGCCACCTTTTTAATACCTCATTGAGAAGAAAGAGGGTGGGGAGGGACAAAAGCATTTCCTTTCCCCCGTTTTGCTGATTACCTTTACAAATTAAACAAAATAAAAGTAAAATAAAAATATAAATCACAGTTTTTAATCTTGATTTAATAGTGACTTAATGGGAGTTACTAGATACTCAGGACTCAACATCCAGCCACTTATTTCAGTGCCTAAATACAGATTTGGCTTAACTTTAAACATCTGTTTTTAAAAAAATTCAAGTTCATATTTTCACACACTCTACAACTCTCCATTTGTTACCGGTGTTACTTGCCTTTGAAAAACTCCAAGACTGCTGGAACTAAATGGCTACATGTTTGTTTGCTTTTAAAAGTGAATGCCATTTTATCAATGTATGATACATTAAATCTATGAATGTTTTATACAAAATATACAAATGAAAACAGCACACCATATTCTAGAACTTTTTTCATGAATGTCTCTGACATATTTTATATTTGAGATGGAGGGCCAAATTCTGCTCTCAGTTAAGTTTATGGAATTATTCCAAATTTATATATATTCAACAGAGCGGAATTTGGCCTGGAGTGTACAGGTCAGGCATTTAAGTGCCAATTGCATAGAACACCTTGTGTATGTTGCTATGCTTGTAAGAAAAAAAAAAGTGACAAGTAGAAGGAAATCCACTAAAGGGCTCATGGTTATCTACAAACCGCTGACGTACACAATCAGGGTAAATAATTATACTCTCCACTAAGTTTTTTGCATTGTTAGTTTATAGATTTTAAAACTGTAATTTCAGGGATTTTTTAAAAAACTACCTAGACATATGTTTATAAAGCATTTGAATTCCACGGTTTATTTTATTTCATCCTAGTGAAGTCTTAGTGTCTCTACTCCATTCTCACCCCCACCCCTTAACCTTTCCAGCTGCCTCTGACCCTACTTTTCATTCTTTGTATAGTCCATTCACCCTTAGCTTTTGTGATAATACTATCTTTGCCTCGTTCTCCAGTCTCCTGCTAACCCTGTGACCACTCTTTCAATGACTGCTTTTCTGTCTCACTCTTCCAGTGTACAGGGATTACCAAAGCACTATGTTCTTGGGATACTTTTTTCCTTCTACACTTTATCATTAGATAACAATATCTGCTCATTTGGATTTAACTACATCTCTATACAGATTACAATAAAAAGCACAAACCAAAAACTAAGTTAAAAGAAAGTTATTGAGGTTGCAAAGTCAAGAACTCAAAAGCTTGGAAAAGCCATATTTACAGTTGACTCTGCAACCTTAATTCTGCCCCTTTGTGTGTCCATATGCTCTGAGTGAGGGAGGTGAACGAGCCCCAGATGGTGTGGCTGATGTGGTTAGGTCCTATGATGGTGTCCCTTGAATAGATATGCGGACAGAGTTGCCAACGGGGTTTGTTGCAGGGATAGGCACCTGCACATCTACCAATGTGATATATGCCATCATGTGCCAGCAATGCACCTCTGCCATGTACATTGGCCAAACCGGACAGTCTCTACGCAAAAGAATAAATGGACACAAATCAAACGTCAAGAATTATAACATTCAAAAACCAGTCGAAGAACACTTCAATCTCCCTGGTCATCAATAACAGATGTAAAAGTGGCAATTCTTCAACAAAAAAACTTCAAAACCAGACTCCAACAAGAAACTGCAGAACTGGAATTAATTTGCAAATGGGACACCATCAAATTAGGCCTGAATAAAGACTGGGAGTGGATTGGTCACTACAAAAACTAATTTCCCCCTACTGTTACTCACACCTTCTTGTCAACTGTTTGAAATGGCCACCCTGATCACTTTGGCCTGATTACCGCTACAAAAGTGATTTTTCCTCCCTTGGTATTCTACTGTTGAGAATAGCCCACTTCCACTTTAATTGAATTGTCTCGTTAGCACTGACCCCCAACTTGGTAAGGCAACTCCCATCTTTTCATGTACTGTGTATATATACCTGCCTACTGTATTTTCCACTTCATGCATCTGATGAAGTCCCAAATAAATTTGTTAGTCTCTAAGGTGCCACAATTACTCCTCATTATTTTTGGTGATACAGACTAACACTGCTACCACTCTGAAACTATGTATTGTGGTTCCAAAGTAAGGGACCTGATTGCCGAGACACTCCTGGCGAAGGTGATGGCCACGAGGAAGGCCACCTTCCATGACAAGTAAAGCAAAGAGCATGTTGCCAAGTACTTGACCAGGGCTCCCATGAGTCTTGATAGTACTAAGTTAAGGTACCAAGGTGGGATCAGCTGCCTCAGCCTGTCCAGTTCCTTAAGAAAATGGCTACAGAGCGCATTAATGAAAATGGACCTGCTGCTCACCCTGGGTGAAAAGGCAAGATAGCCATCAGGTGTACTTTAATCGCAGACATCCCTTACTGTTTCAGATGTAGTAAATATTCCAGAATACATGGTATTGGTGCTCAGATGGGTGAGACCCCTTTCTGTACTGACCAAATCGAGACCCTTTTCCATTTTACCATGTAAGTGGCCCTTGTGGATGGCTTTCTGCTCCCTAACAGAACCTCTTGAACCGTCCCCAACCACATTAACTCCAAAGAGATTCAGCCATGGAGCTTCCAGGCTGTGAGATAGAGAGATCTGAGGTTTGGATGATGTAGAAATCCATAATCCTGAGAGATTAGATCTGGAAACACAGGTAGCGTGATTGCTATTTCCACCAAGAGGTCCAGGAGAGTGGTGAACCAGTGCTGACATGGCCAGGCCAGCGATATCAGCATCGGGCTCACTATGTGCCTTTGACCTTCAGCAGGACCTTGTGTATGAGCGGAATGGGTAGGAATGCGTAGAAAAGATGGTCCTTCCAGGGGAGGAGGAACGTGTCTGTGAGCGAGCCTGGAATGTGACTCTGAAAGGAGCAGTACTGCAGACATGTCCTGTTGTACTTTGTCGCAAACAGGTCTATCTGGGGAGTTCTCCATCTCTAGAATATTGATCCTCCGGTCAAATGGACCACTTGTGAATGGAGAAGGAACTGCTGAGATGATCTGCTAACATGTTCTGGGCCTCGGGATGGTAAGAGGCCTTAAGATGGATCGAGTGGGTTATGCAGAACTCCCAAAGGTGGAAAGCTTCCTGACATAGGTGAGAGGAACATGCTCCACCCTGTCTGTTTATACAGAACATTGTTGTCATGTAGTTTGTAATTGTTGCATCATTGCTGGCTTACCTTTCAACGGCATCTGTGGTCTTGGTGCGATAGCCGCTCTCGCCTCCAGTGCTGGATAGCACCTGGTTGGTGATGGCAGTACTGATAGGGATATTAAGTCCTGAACTAGAACACTGCCTAGAACGCCTCATGGCATCGATGGAAGCTCCAGTCCTGCACTCCTGTGGCTCTCCCTCGGAGGAGAGTTCAATGGCACTGTATTCAACGGCCCCCTCACTGGGGCCGTTGTCGACGGTACCAAATTTGGCAGCTGTTGAACCCGAGTGGCCCTGCATGGATGTCACTTTGCCAGTTTCCTTGTGACTGGCGGGCTTTGGAGTAGGGGAGCTTACCCTGTCTGTTTTGCGTTGTTTCTTTTGCGGCATCAGTGAATGGGATCAGTGCCATGTGAGCAGACCTCCTCTGCATGGGCGAACTTTGGTGGAGCCGGGAATCCCAGGACGCAGATGAGGAGTCCCTCCTTGGTGCCGGAGAGGCCAGGCTGTGGTGGCTCTCTCTTAAAGAAGCTGGTGCGCTTTTTACAGAGGCATAGGTGCTTGATGCTGAGTCGGCATGACTTGGCTCCAAGGGAGGGCAAAGAGCCACCATCAGAAAGAACTTAAGTCTCTGGTCCCCTTCTTTCTGGGTCTGGGGTTTGAAACTTTTACAAATCCTGCAGAGTCATGCAGATGGGATTCACCCAAGCACTTGAGGCAAGCCGAGTGGGGGTTGCTAATGGGCATAGGCTTGTGACAAGCCTCACACGGCTTATACCCCAAAGTCCGAGGCATGTCCTGGTGTCAGGGAAGAACCCCATTAAGCGGGGTCCTACTCTACTACTACTAACTAGTCTGTAACAACTAACAGCTAAAATTTTAACTATTTACAGGAGAAAAAGACAAAAGTCCAAAGTCCTCTGGTGAGAGTACTTGCAAAGCAAGGACGAGCAGTTCCAGCGACCATTAGAGGTGGAAAGAAGGAAATCAGGGGGCAGCGGGGCAGCAGGCCCTTATATACCGCGGCACGAGGATGCGACTCCAGGGAGCACCAGAGCTGACCTGACAGATGCCGCTGAGGGAAAAACCATACGGTGACTATGCACGCAGCACGTGCAACTACATGGGAATGGATATGAGCAAGCACTCAAAGAAGAATCACTGTTCAGACTCATGCAGCTGTTCAAAGCAAGTAAAATAGTACTTAACATTAAGACCCAAGGACAACATAGATATCTAAGATTCTCGCCCCCTCCCCTACTCTTCCCACAAAAGATCTCAACTTAGACTCATGACACTCCTATGAGATAGGTAAGTATTATTTCGCATACAAGGAAATTAAGGTAGTACTGTACTTGTGCTCAAAGAGAACACAGTGCTCAACGTAACACAGGAAGTTTACAGCAGAATTTAGAATAGAAACTCAGGCCTCCTGACTCCTGATGTATCTAAACTTCAAGATCATCTCTTTCTTCCTTGCCTGACCCTCAGTAGATCAGTTCTATGCTCCAACAGGGGCTGCATGGTTGTGGTGACTCACATGTTAGGATATCTAATCAGAGTGGGATCCAGCCACACACATGGGATTGAACATTGAGACCTGAAGTGAAAGGAAGTTTTAAACTAACAGTGAGCTGAATGCTGTATTGAAGTTAAATACTGGGTTCCATCCTAGATAAAGCAGTATTTCAGGCCTACAAAGTGCATTTATTGAATTTACTAGTCTTTAATTTTTTGTCTTCTACCAACATTTCACCACAATATTGTCACAAATAAATTGATGATAGTGGACATACATGTGCTCTCCTGGTTGGGAAGGGCTCTCTCAGCCCCTTTAATAGCGTCCATGTCAAGGTTCTATGACCAGGGGTTCACTGCTCTCCATCTGATATTAAGCAGTGTCCCACACATAATACATGGATTTTAAAAATTATAAATTCAAATATTCAAATTCTTTATCTATCACCATTCACCACAGTAAATTACATAGTAATTATAATGTATGTGTAAATGCATGGTTTAGTTGGATCTTCTGTGTCAGACCTCTGATCATAGGTTGAAGAGCAATGCAACAAGTCTGTCCCTCTACTGTGTTAATGTGCCTCAGCTATAATTTTGAAGTCAAAATAATGGCAAATTACTTATCTAGTAATTTGATAACATGCAATCTTAGCTGACTATGCTTTTAGTCAGGAATTCTTTGCAACCTCTTAACTTGGTCTTCTCTTCCTAAGGGTGCCTCTACACTTCAAATTAAGGTGTATTTGCAGCATGTGTAGGCATGACTGCACTACTTTTAATTTAGCTAGTGTGGGTAACAAAAGCTGTGAAGATGTGGAAGGAAAGATTTCTTTCACTGACTATCTGCCTCCAGGACAAGCCCACTGGGGATCCAGGGAATATACTCGGGTTGGTAGCCTATACCAGATATGCCTACCATGCTACAATTACTCCTTAATTTGTGGTGTAAATATACCCTCAGTTTGGCCCCATTTCTCAACTCCCTCCTCTCACCCCTCAGTAGATTCTCTGCTTAGCTCTGTATGTCAAACGAACAAAGTGACACTTTGCTACTCAATTCATATTGCATACTTAGATAGAAGATATGTACAGTATCACTAACTCATACTGTGTATCAAACTAGCCCAAATATGGATTAATGCCTAAGATGTGGAAAGAGTTTGATTCAATTTATCTCTCAGCCATGAGATTTCCAAGAATATGCTGCCAAGTTCACTTTCAGTTCTGATTTTACTGACATCAACCTACCATCATAGTTCAAATGGAGAGAGACTCCATCCATTTGGGGAGTTTTACTTAGTTAAAATACAGAAAGGGACTTGAATAGCCAGGGTTGATTCAAAACAAGGCAGATAAATTTTGGATGAGTCAGACAATTGGAGATACACAGGAAGACACGTTTCAGATTAAGAGAGCATTAAAAATTCTCCTACATTGCTTAGTGAGTTTAAGTACAGGGTCTCCATTACAAAAAAGGCACCTGGGAGAAAAAGTCAACCAGGACAAGGAGGAATTGGATGCTATGGGGACTTTTGGGATGTCCTTGATCTGTGGTGGTGCTGTCGTGTTTTTTGTTGTGTTCCCCCGGAGTTCTTTTGTTTGGGTTTTAAAGCAGGATCTGGACAGACCCAAATGTCTGAACTAGATTGATCAAGACAAAGGTTCTGTCCAAATAAGGAATCATAGAACATACTCACTCTATTCTTTTTGCTGTTGTTTTTTAATTTTACCTCAGTATCCACCATACCTACAACAGGACACACGCATTAACAGGCTGCTAGGCTCAGAACACCATCAGTTACTAAAAAGGAAAGAAAGCAACTAGGGCTGTTGATTAATCACAGTTAACTCATGCGATTAACTCAAAGAAATTAATCATGATTAAAAAAATGAATCGCAATTAATCGCAGTTTTAATTGCACTGTTAAACAATAGAATACCAACTGAAACTTATTAAATATTTTGGATGTTTTTCTACATTTTCATATATATTGTATTCTGTATTGTAATTGAAATTAAAGTGTATATTATTTTTATTACAAATATTTGCATTGTAAAAATGATAAACAAAAGAAATAGTATTTTTCAATTCACCTCATACAAGTACTGTAGTGCAAGCTCTTTGTCATGAAAGTGCAACTTACAGATGTAGGTTTTTTTTGTTACATAACTGCACTCAAAAATAAAACAATGTAAAACTTCAGAGCCTACAAGTCCACTCAGTCCTCCTTCTTGTTCAGCAAATCGTTAAGACAAACAAGTTTGTTTACATTTACAGGAGACAATGCTGCCCTCTTCTTATTTACAATGTCTCCAGAAATGGAGAACAGGCATTTGCAAGGCACTTTTGTAGCCAGCATTGCAAGGTATTTACGTGCCAGATATGCTAAACATTCGTATGCCCCTTCATGCTTCAGCCATCATTCCAGAGGACATGCTTCCATGCTGATGATGTTCGTTAAAAAAATAATGCGTTAATTAAATTTGTGACTGAACTCCTCGGGGGAAAATTGTATGTCCCCAGCTCTGTTTTACCCACATTCTGCCATATATTTCATGTTATAGCAATCTTGGATGGTGATCCAGCACATGTTATTCATTTTAAGAACACTTTCACTGCAGAGTTGACAAAATGCAATGAAGGTACCATTGTGAGATTTCTAAAGATAGCTACAGCACTCGAACCAAGGTTTAAGAATCTGAAGTGCCTTCCAAAATCTGAGTGGGACGAGGTGTGGAGCATGCTTTCAGAAGTCTTAAAAGAGCAACACTTCAATGCAGAAACTACAGAGCCCAAACCACCAAAAAAGAAAATCACCCTTGTGCTGGTGGCATCTGACTCAGATGATGAAAATGAACATAGATTCATAGATTCATAGATATTTAGGTCAGAAGGGACCATTATGATCATCTAGTCTGACCTCCTGCACAACGCAGGTCACAGAATTTCAGCCACCACTGATATAGATACACCTTTAAATCATCCCCAAAAAAGGTAATGGAGAGAGATTGGAAGGGCCTGAATGAGCACACTGTTAAGGATTAACAATATGTTTAGCTGCTGTTAGGGCTCAACAGTGTAATACAATTTTTTCCCTTTCCCATGAGGACATAGAATTTTTTTTGCCTCACAACCCTGTTTAAGCATAGTTATTTTTGTAGAGCACTAAAAGACTAAAAGACACTTCAAAATGTAGTCATCCTTCTGTGTGATTTATGGCTGTTATGAGAACTTCAGTCACTAGTGGCTCGAAGTCTGAAAAGATGTAAGCTGTACTGCTACTGGAAGCTAATGGAAATTCATTTTAAGTTGTGTGTATTTGGATCTACATGTGTCAGTCCGCACTGCTTTGGATTGTTACTGAGCAGAACCCATCATCAGCATGGATGTATGTCCGCTGGAATGGTGGTTGAAGCATGAAGGGTCATATGAATCTTTAGTGCATCTGGCACATAAATATCTTGCGATTCCTACACCAGTGTCATGCGAATGCCTGTTCTCACTGTCAGGTGACATTATAAACAAGAACTGGGCAGTATTATCTCCTGAAAATGTAAACAAACTTGTTTGTCTAAGCTATTGGTTTCACAAGAAGTAGGACTGAGTGGACTTGCAGGCTCTAAAATTATATATTGTCTTATTTTTGAATGCAGTATTTTTGTACATACTTCTACATTTTGTAAGTTCAACTTTCATGATAAAGAGTTTGCACTACAGTACTTGTATTAGGTGAATTGAAAAATATTATTTCTGTTGCTTTCTACAGTGCAAATACTTGTAATGAAAAATAAATATAAAGTGAGCACTATACACTTTGTATTCTGTGTTGTAATTGAAATCAATATATTTGAAAATGTAGAAATCCTAAAAAATTTAAATAAATGGTATTCTATTATTGTTTAACAGTGCGATTAATCACAATTAATTTTTTTATTGTGTGATTAATTACAATTAATTTTTTAATCATGTGCTTAATCATGATTAATTTTTTTAATAGCTCAACAGCCCTAAAAGCAACATAAGATTGGTGAAACCACAGGAGGAGTACGTACACTTCAGTAGCTGGGGCAACTTTTTCTCAGATGCTCTTTGCCTCCTGGCCATTTAAGGAAAAAATAGGATAAACCACAATCACAGGTCTTCTTTGTACAAAGTACTGTCTGTCAGTTAAAGAGGTGAAAACCCCTGCTACTCACAGGGCACTTCAGTGAGCAAAAAAGAATAACATGTATAGACTTTACTATGAAGCATGCAATACCCAAAGTTGCTAATCCAGGCTTTGGTGAGTGAGAAGGAGAAGGGGAAGAAGAGGAAAACAGATTGATTCACCATGTCACTCCAGTTTTATGGCAGCATCATTCCATAGTTCAGACTGCACTGAAAGCAGGGATTAAACCTCTTTCTGGGGTTATTTTAAAAAATGCTGACCTTATCTACCAGTGAGATAAAACCAAAGTGACAATAGTGAATCAATCCTTTTTACTTCAGTAAAATATCTCCCCAATCCTTTGTCAGGATTAACTATTTAGCATAGGACACTTCATAGTAAAATATATACATTTTCTCTCTTTTGCTCCCCAGAGTATCCTGTGCAGAGGGAGTTCTCTGAATCAGGCCCAAAGGGTCAAAACAAGAGTCTAGCCAGCCAAAGGAACTGAAGACAACTGATGGACTCTGGAAAAACAATTAAGCCACCCACTTTTTTTTTTTTTTTTTAAAGGGGAAGTGATGTCTCAATTTTTTCCCTCCATCAGCATGCAGGAAGATATATATCCACCACCTTTGCAGCTGCAGAGATATTTGAAAAAGAATCTACATAAAGTGAAATACTACTGCCATAATGTGGTGTATTAACAGATCTCTTTCCTGCTGAGAGTTTAGCTCTGAGCAGTTTGAATTCAACTATCTCAGGAAAAGTATCACAACAAACTCATATATGTTCAAATGGTCAAAAGCAATCAGACCCACAGTTAAGGCTACACCTCTAACCTTCTCCCTTTCTATTGTGCAAAAGCAGAACAGCACATGTGGTATGAAGATCCACCTGATTTAAGGAGATCTCTGCAATTCATGGGCTCAACAAGGTGCACTGAAGAGAGAGTTCCTTGCACAGTGGGAGGTTAAATTGGAGTCTTAATATTATTTGAATTTTGTTTTTATTAGGTAACTCTTATTTTGTGAGAGGTTTATTTTAAAACGGGCAGAGTTGAAATATGATGATTATACTAAGGGCTAATAACTTAAGCCAACATAAACTTAAATATCAAGGTACCCAATTACGATTTAGCCAAATTTTGTTTACAGGTTTGGTACTCGTAGCAACATCTTCAAAATCTTTTACAATGTACAATGGGCTATGTATTTAAAATACAACAACTCTCAGATGGAAAGTGATTATACGATAAGAATATATAGACACAAGTATCTGCAGTTAAAACTGTAATAAAGTAGTTAGTGTGGAACAGAGTAACAATTTTTAAAAGTAGCTTGGGCTTCTGAAGCTAGTCTATACTGTTGACTTCCAACCAGCAACATTTCACTTTCAAAAATGATGTCTTTATATTTACTGAGGCACAAGACAAAATGAAAACCCAAAAGACAGGAAATATTTTTGAACTTGTATCAATGAAAGGGGACATCACCATGCTTGTCAGATTCCTGATCTAACACAGCTCTCCAAAATCAAAGGATCATCAGTCCTTTGAAGAGAAAACTAATAGTTTGTGGATACAGGCTCTAAGCCTGAGCAAATTAAACACATCACTACTCCTTATTTCATGTCCTACAGTCTTGCTCATGACACAATTGTACATGTGAATAGCTGGCGCAATTTCCGTTCTCTCCACAAACTAGCACCCTATGTCATCACGAGAACAGCAAATCATGAAGAGTTGTACTTTAGTTTTGGTGGAAGAGGTATTTTCGAAGTAGAAATTATTTATATATGGGAGAGGGAGGGAATGAGCCAGTTTTGGGATGTTCAGACATGACATACCCTTATAAAACTGGCTAAATTCGTTCTTAGAAATTTTTAAATTTTTGTTTTTAGGATCAAGTTACACCCTGGGATGAATTTTTACAGGCAAGTTATCAATCTGTAATGGAAAAGTTGATACATCTATCACTAGAAACATAAATGGCACAGACAAAACAATGTGGTCTTTAATAGGAATGTGTAAACTCAAATTTTGGCATCACTATTAAAATTATTGGAATATGTGGTGGAATAGGTATAGGGCAATAACAAATTATAATATTTCTTACTAAAGGGAAGAAACCAGAAAATATTCCGTTTTATTACATTAACTTTGCTTATGACTGAAGTCACAGACAATATTGTGAAGAAATATATTCTGATGTAACCCAGCTCTGTGGTATGAGATATTCAAATGAAAGATACAGTAAGGTAAGAGGTACAGCTACTGTTAATAGGACTGATTACAAATGGGAAAAAATCATCGTGCTGTTGAAAAGCAGAGCTCGCTCTCTCGTTTTTTTTTTTAAACAGGCTAACTAGCTGTAACTGCTAAAGGTAATATGGATAAAGTATATTTCTCTAGCACTCTGAAACCACAATTTAAAAAGACCAGTCATGACCAAGGTCTGCAAAAGCAGAAATAACATTCCTCTCCTAGGTGTTTTACTGCAAAAGTAGAGATAAGGGCTACATTATTTTTTTAACATGAAAGCCTCTACATTAAGTATTTCATAAATACAGCTGCTGAGTAACTGGCAAACAGTTGTCAACAGAAATGAACAGATGATGGAAAACATTTTGTATTCAAATTGCATCATCTTTAAATACACTAGTAAAACTGCAGCAATATAAAAATGGTACTCTATAGAGCTTTGTCTAAAAATGCTGCAAATGTAATTAGCCCAGCAATATTAATCAGAAGTATTTCAGGCAGACAGTGAAAATGTAAATTAATTTTAAAACAGTTTACAAATTAGAACAAAGCTACAGCTAATGTGCTTAGTGATTCCAACTGTAAAGATTTTTAAAATGCTCCACTTATCTTGCTTAACGGGTGATACAGCCAAGTCCTCTATAAAATGCACATAGTGCATCTCTAGCAGTCTTGTCCGTGATAAGATGAAATACATTCAGATTTGGCTTCTTTGTTTGATCTTGGGAAAAAAACATAATACAAACATACCTCCTTGCAGAGCCATGGTTTACACTCATTGTTATCAGGGCACGTACACATAACAAATAATTTTTTCCCACTGTGAAAACCAGCTAACAGCTCCAATCAAGATGTTAGTTACTGACATGCTTAATCTAGTAAACCATTCAAAAGCCTTAGCACTTTCACTTACTGTGGCTCGCATCCTTTTATTTCTCTCATTCAACTGGTGCTACCACACTGACAAAGGGTGAAGGAAGATTCAACAGTCACCACTCCGGATGTTCCAATCTGTTCCATTCACTAAAAACTGAGGTTATCTTCATTGACGTGCCAGACACTGGCCTCCCTCTATTTAACAGAGCAACCTAGCCTAAACTCCATTCCTTACAGTATCTCTCTTTATCTTTCTCTATAGCTGTGCATCCATAACACATGTAGAGGCAGGATGTTAAAGGTATGACCAATTATCAGTATAGTCAGCAATACCTACCTCAAGCCTTGCTTCCTATCAAATTAGCCAATGTACAGTGAGCTTCCTGCTGTACACGAATGTATCATGTTACCATAGCAACTAAATCAACAAATAGCTGCTGCAGCATCTGCTTCTGGATCATATAACGTCAGTCAACAGAAGGTTAGGATTTAAGGAGCAAACCTTCCAAATATATTCCATTTTAGAGTCATATTTTTAATTTAGCCTTCTGATTCCAAGATAGACTCTGCTAGCTGGGAATGCACCAACTTCTGGCTCTGTATCTGGATATATGATTCAGTGGGTGGCTTCAGTTTGCAAACAAATGAACAGAAATAAAGCAGTTTATTAGAGGATGAGCTTCATAGCAGAAAATAAATCACTATCCAGCTGCTGAGCTCCTCACATTATTCTCATATACTCTATAAAATATTAAATACCTAACATTATGCATATAAAATATTTTGTCATTTTTTATTCCTCCATCTCCTAATTTTGCTTGAAAATGTTTACTATTTATAGATGTTTATTTTAAATGCTATCATGTACAGAAACAGAGTTGCATATTTAAGAAATATAATCAGGAGGAAAAAGATTGTGTCCCTCTTCCTCCTGCAGCTCTCCCTGTATTTCTTCCCACTCAAGTCTTGATCTGCTAAATTCAAATTGGCCACTACTGGTTGCTAACAAGATCCTGTCTCTGTCACCTTTGATCTCTATGGTAATTTGGGTCCACTGTCTCTCTGATCTATTTATGGACATTTGGTTGTGATGATATCCTGATGCAGTATATTTGAACAAACTGACCCTAATAGCACATATACATGAAGCTGGATTTAAGATTTTTAACTCCAGGACTGTAAGTACTGCGGGGGACAAAATGTCTTCAACAAGATGTCATAACCACCAGATATCCGGGACATGATAATATTAGATTCAGACATTCTGATAATTTCTAAGTTTTCTATATTTCAGGCACTATTTTAATCATGAATACCCTCAAAGCTGATAAATACGTAATGCATATTTATGTATGAGAAGACCAAGCCTACAATCAACTAAAACAAAACAAACAGCTTAGCAGTTGTATAATGTCAAGAGTTAGAAATATGGTATGAACCACACACAATTTATTTTTAAGCAAAAGTCCAAGCCAAAAGCTTCAGTACATTATGACTACTTTTTTTTTTTTTTTAAAATGTTCAGTTTTAGGATTTAAAGGGTCTGGCCTTCCATCCATGTGCACAGACCTCTATTTAAAAGGAAATTATCAGGTCAAATTTGGCCCAAAGATCTTGGTTTAAAAAATAAAAACACAAGGACTATTGTGTGGTCCAATGAATACAAACCTGGACTGAGAGTCAAGAGACCAAAATTCTATTGCCATCTCTACCACTGACATGCTGTGTGATTTTGTGCATATCACTTCACCTGTCTGTGCCACAATTTTCCTATCTATAAAACTGAAATAATTATATTTGCATTTCTGGTCTTCTGAAGTCTACTGATAAACTCACAACATATAACCTAAGTATTATCTATTTGGAACACAGGAATTGCCATACTAGATCATGTTAGTGGTCCATATTATCCAGCAAGACCAGAGGCCAGGACATTTCAAAGGAAGTTCCAAAAAATCCTGCAGAACACAGTTACAGGATAATCTCCCCTAAATAAAGCTGTGTATGAACCCCAAATGGTTAGGGGACTGACTTACACCTTGAAGCATGAGGCTTATTTCTGTTCCAAAACATAGGTTTTTTAAAACAGAAAAAAATATAAACATAAGACCAATAGAAGTGTTTCCATGATCTAAAAAAATATTCTAATAGAAATATTTTAAATAAGTAACTCTCCCTTTGCAGTATCTACAGTCAAAGCACTGAGACATTAATGCAAAAAGAAAAAGCAAAAATAATGAAAAGTAAATTAATTTTTTAAATGTTCACTTTTGATCATTTAAGGTTTGTAAGAAATGAAGGAATGGATTTATTAAAAATGCATTTAACTTGTCTTTTAATGTATGTAGGAGTTGCACGTGGACACTGATAGTAGAACAGAACCCTTAAGAAATCCTAATAATGATTTTAATTAATGACTTTGACATTCTTATCTGCGTCAGGTTCTCTTTAAAACGTTTTCTATTTTTAGAAAATTAAGTTTCTATTCTTCAAACCTTCTATTCCTTCCATTTGCCCTCAACTTTTCCTCCATCTTTCTCCCCCAAAAGCATTATCCTGTATTTTAAAACTCAGGATGTATGGTAAAGGGAAAAGGAAAACGTAGTAACAATATTAGTAAAAAATTAGGGAATAAGATTTATCACATCGTGGAATAATCTCTTCCAGGAAGTGGTAGATCCTTCAGACCTTTACAGCGAATCTTAACACAAAAGCAGTTGAAAATTTATTATACGGCAGCAGTTCCCAAATGGAACCACTGAACTGACTAGTCATACTGTATTTGCAACCTCTTGTTTCCAGCTGCTTCTACACGTGTCAATCCCTTTCACTGTATTCATTTGTGCTGACTGATGATCTCGCAGTGGTTGAAGAGAAAACATTTACTGACTTTATTAGATCTGTCAGCTGCCCTTGATACCAATGGCAAGGAAATTACTGGGATACTTGCAGTCACTAGTGGGAATGTATGGGGTCGCTTGGGAGGTTCCCTTCATTCTTTTCCAGAAGAGTGGTTCTGAGCAATTGTTCTGCCACCTCAGTAGCTCTCTCCTGCAGGATACCACACAGTTCAACTTCGTCCCCCGTTCAGGACCTGATCACTGGAAGGGTCATCTCTCTGAGGGCTATAATGTCACAGTCTAAATCAGCTGAGGTCCTCAAGTTGGAGTTCCCTCTATTTGAACAAGAGGAGCGACTAGCAGAGCTTTCCACATGACGGTTCCTTGACTCTAGAATACACATTCCATCTTGGCCCTCCAAAGCCCAGATTTGTTAACCTTCTGGGTATACTGCCCAGCCCATCTTTTCTTGCAAGCATTTTCTGAGGTTACAAGCTCCACAGATGGAGGGGTTGAGACTAAAGGATGATTCTGTGGGGTCCTGTGATATGGTTGGATAGAGGGTCTTGGATTTTACTTTTGTGAAAAAAATTCTCTACTTGGAATTTGTGTAAAGAGAAATTTAAATGAAAAATTCATACAGATAAATTATAAATATATTAAAAATTCAAAAATCTAAGAGTTGTGGACAGACTCCAGAAAAACAAACAAACAAATAAATAAATAGGAACCGGAATATCTGTAAAAGGAGCTGAAAATGAGGGTGAGCCAGCCTATTACTTCAATCGGAGGTTAAACTACATAAAACGATAAGACTTTAAGAAGCTAAAATGAACTAAAAACTTTCCTAACATTACTTTTCGATGTATTAGGTTACACTTTAGTCAGGGGTATTTTTAGTAAAAGTTATGGACAGGTCACGGGCAGTAAACAAAAATTCACGACCCGTGACCTGTCCATGACTTGTATTATATACCCTGACTAAAACTTGGGTGCTCTGGGGCAGGGGCACTGTGGGTGCTGGGGCGGGGACGCGCAGCCTGGGACCCTTGCTGCTGCTGGTGAGGGGGAGAGGGAGGCTGGCAGGTAAGCAGGCTCCCTACCCGGCTCCGTGCGGCTCCCGGAAGTGGCTGGTACGTCCCCTACGCAGACTCGGAGGTGCGGCCAGAGGGGCTCTGCACTCTGCCCCTTCACCGAGCACCTGTGCCATAGCTCCCATTGGCCAGGAACTGCAGCCAACGGGAGCTGCCCATTGGCCAGGAACTGCAGCCAATGGGAGCTGCGGGAGACGGTGCCTGCAGGCGGAGGCAGTGCGCAGAGCTACCTGGCCACGCCTCCATCTAGAAGCCGAGGGAGGGGCATGTTGCTGCTTCCAGGGAGCCCCCCCGAGGTAAGCGCTGCCCAGAGCCCTCACCCCCAAGCCCAACCCTTTGCTTCAGCCTTGAGCCCTCTCCGACACCCAAACTCCTGCTGCTGCTGGGCGGGGGGGCAGGAGGGGCATTGTGGCCCATGACCGCCCCAGCACAGAAGTCCTGGAGGTCCCGGAAAGTCACGGAATCCTTGACTTCCATGACATCCATGACAGACTCGCAGCCTTACTTGTAGTTGCTACAGTGAAATTATGCAATTGTGAATTTCAATTATCATCAATGGAAATATTTTTATTGGTTTGTCTATGTATGGCAAAATCAATGGTAACTGACATTTGCTGATAAAAATCTCATCCTTCCTTGCCAAATTATTTGTATTATTGTAGTGCCTAGGAGCCCTCATCATGGACCAGAACCCCATTGTGCTATGTGCTGTACTAACAGAACAAAAAAACACTCCCTGCCCCAGAGAGCTTGCAATCTAAACAGACAAGGCAGACACAGGGTGGGGAAATGTTTAGAACACACAAAGTGAACAATGGGATGGTGGCAAATGTCATGTTAGTTCCCTGGCTTTTTTTTTTTTTTTTTTTTAAAGGAGAAAGTTTAGTTAGGAGGGGATCAGCTAAATGGAAAGAAAATGGAAGGGAAAAAGGTGAGGGGGACAGGGCAGGTGAGAAGAGGGTAAGGTGGGCAGGTGTGGAAGATGAGATAAAAGGATGGTGAGGTAGGGTTGGATCAAACAGCCAATTAGCACAGCGTAGAGAAAGTCCAGTCAAAACGACAGAATGTTCTCCAAACCAATGGTATGCTTGTGGCTGTTCCTGCCCATATTGGCTGCAAACTCTGCCTGCCTCTTTTTAATGCACATGGTTGCGGGGAGACGCTGCTTGAGTCCAAGGGCCCCCAGAATGTGTGCATGTGTGTGTGGGTGCCTCCTTGCACAGTTCTGAGTCCAGTGGGTGCTGGGAAGAAATGTGCGCCAGCTGGGCCCAATTTCCCCTCCACCCCAGTGCAACAGTCCCTGCTTTGGATGCTTGCACCCCTACCAGCTGGAGACTATGGCATAATCCTACACTGACAGGAGAATGGTTTAGGAGACCTAGTAGATTTTTTTCCATTTCTAACTTCTTTGAAAGACAAGTTAGGGGAAGAAAAATACCCAAGCAATGTTATTTTTAAAACTGCTGGTAATTCAAGAGCTCTATTTCATATTGCTGAAATGAAACTTTACCAACACAATTTACTCATTATTTTTATACATACAAAAATCATCAATGTGGTGGAAGCAATATTTTTAAAAGGTGCAGTTTTTAAAATTTAAACCAGATTTTTTTGTATTTACATAGAATCATGGAAGTGTAGGTCTGGAATGGACCTTGAGAGGTCACCTAGCCCAGTCCCCTGTACTCAAGGCAGGAAATCATAATAACTAGACCATTCCTGACAGGTGTTTGTCTAAACCGTTCTTAAAAACCTCCAGTGACACAGATTCCACAATTTATTAGGCAATTTATTCCAATGCTTAACTATCCTGACAGTTAGGAAGTTTTTTCTAATGTCTAACCTAAACCTCCCTGGCTGCAATTTAAGCCCATTGCTTCTCGTTCTATCCTCAGACATTTTTTCACCCTCCTTCTTGTAACAACCTTTTATGTACTTTAAAACTGTTATGTCCCCTCTCAGTCTGCTCTTCTCCAGACTAAACAAACCCAATTTTTTCAATCTTCCTTGATAGGTCATGTTTTCTAGACCTTTAATAATTTTTGTTGCTGTTCTCTGGACGTTCCACATCTTTCCTGAAACGTAGCATGCAGAACTGGACACACTACTCCAGCTGAGGCCTTATCAACACAGAGTAGAGCGGAAGAATTTCTTCTCGTGTCTTGCTTACAACACTCCCGCTAATACATCCCAGAATGATGTTTGCTTTTTTTCGCAACAGTGTTTCACTGTTGACTCATATTTAGCTTGTGATCCACTATAACCCTCAGATCCCTTTTTTTGCAGTACTCCTTCCTAGGCAGTCATTTCCCTTTTTATATATGTGCAACTAATTGTTCCTTCCTAAGTGGAGTATTTTGCATTTGTCCTTATTGAATTTCATCCTATTTATTTCAGACCATTTCTCCAGTTTGTCCAGATCATTTTGAATTTTAATCCTATCCTCCAAAGCATTTGTAACCCCTCCCAGCTTGGTATCGTCCGTGAACTTTATAAGTGTACTTTCTATGCCATTATCTAAATCAGTGGTTCCCTAACTTGTTCTGCTGCTTGTGCAGGGAAAGCCCCTGGTGGGCTGTGCCGGTTTGTTTACCTGCTGCGTCCACAGGTTCGGCTGATCACGGCTCCCAGTGGCCACGGTTCGCTGCTCCAGGCCAAATGGATCTGCTGGAAGTGGCGGCCAGTGTGTCCCTCAGCCCACGCCGCTTCCAGCGGCTCCCATTGGCCTGGAGCAGTGAACTGCGGCCACTGGGAGCCGTGATCGGCCAAACCTGCGGACGCAGCAGGTAAACAAACCGGCGTGGCCCGCCAGGGGCTTTCCCTGTACAAGCGGCGGAACAAGTCTGGGAACCAATGATCTAAATCATTGATGAAGATATTGAACAGAACCAGACCCAGAACTGATCCATGCGAGACCCAACTGATATGTCCTCCTTCCAGCTTGACTGTGAACCACTATTAACGACTCTCTGGGAACAGTTTTCCAACCAGTTATGCACCCACCTTATAGTAGGTCCATCTAGGTTATATTTCCCTAGCTAGCATTTTACTTTCTTTCCATGTTACAAGCTCTTTACTTTCTTCCCATTTTACAGTCTTAAATCGCTAGAGAGGATGTTTTGCATTAGTTTCTTTAATTAGTTTCCTAATTGTTAGTAGAGTCCCAGATTTTACATGGAGGATTTTTTCCAAAGAAGTTTCACACTTATAATGCTCATCTATGCTTGAAAAGTCAAGTTCATAGCCTCATTGTGGACCTCCCCCATCAGGCTCCACCTCATGGTTTTTGTGCTTGCACACCACCCAGTGTTTATGGATTCCACCATCAGATCTGGAGTCAGTAAATGACTGAGCCTTTGCTGTGCCAGCTCTGAAAGTGTGGAATTTGTTACTTCCTGAAATTTGGCTCATTTCACCTCTTCCCAGTTTTGGAGGTGTTTTTAAATTACTACCAATGTTGCAGTGGTTCAATTGTTTTATTGTTATCGTTTACCCACTATGTTTGTAAATTTGTTGAGGGTGAGGTGTTTTTTTTTTAATAATGAATGAGAAATTGTTTTGGGGTACATCTACACTTCAAGCTGGGCAGAGAGACTTACATTAGCTCTCATTGAGTTAGCATGCTAAAAATAGAAGTGGCCCGAGGAGTAGCTGTATGTGCCTGTCTGAGAAACTAGGTTAATGGTTTGTAGTTCAAAGGGAGGCTTTAGTGAGTGGCAAAATACAAGGTTCACCCCAGTGAAGGGTAGGCTTCTTTACTGGCAGGAAGGTTCTTATTAGATCTTTCAAGAATTTGTATGTCAATGAGTGAGTGAAAACTCAGTAACTGTGTGCTGGTGGATGGCAGGCACTGACTGCTGCCAGGTGGACTCAAGAACTGAGGGACAGCACAGTTATTCTGAGGGAAACAAGATAGTCCAAAATATGGGGAATATTTGCTGACTCAGGAGATATGTTTCAGCTGCGTCCAGATGAAAAACCCTTCCCATTGGCTGAACAGTGGGCTCTTTTATGCTGGATGGTTTGTATAGCTTCAGAGCAGGAACATTCTAGGGTTGATGTCCATCCAAAACCAAGCAATGAGTTGAAGTGCTTTGTGGTTGGGATGCTTGATCTTGGCTTTCTCCAGGGTCAAGGAATTGGGAAAGGATTAGATACTGATGTGAGCAAGATATGACACTAGAAGGAGATTTGGGAACCAAAACTGCTTGGGCCAAGTGGGGATGATGAGGATGACTCTTGCCTTGCCCTATCCTGTCAATTTTTCTGTAGGACTTGAGGTAGGAGCAATAAGGGAAGAAAGGCATAACTCAGATGTCCTGTCCAGGAGAGAAGGAGAACATTGCTCTGAGAGTGCAGAGCTAGAGCTCCCCTTGAACTGCAGATGTTACATTTCCTGTTCATTTGGGAGGCAAACAGATCCCAGATCCCCACAGAGTGAAGATACTACTGAACTGTGCAACTGCCACCGGTGGTTGATGGTGAAATGCCTGCTGACGGTATCTGCCAATGCTTTCTAAGTTCCTGGAAGGTAAGCTGCCAAAAGGGTGATTCTATTCCTGATACAACAATTTCATAGCCTGACTGCTTCTACGCACAGGGGAATGGATCTTGGTCCTTCTTGGCTGTCAGTGTAAAAGATGGTTGTCATATTATCTGACATTATGAGGATATAGTGGAACCAGACAAATGCAGAAAGGTCTTGCAAGATTCTCAGATTTCTTGAAGTTCCAGAAGATTGATGTGCATTCAGGCTTCTTGGGTGGGTCCAAGTGCCATCCCATATGGCTGCCCATATGGGCCCCCAGCCCAAGAGGGATGCATCTGTAATGATCATTCTTTCCAGTGAGGGGAATAGGATCGGAATGTCCATGCATATTTGATGGGGATCCTTCCACTATATTAAAGTGGATGTCACTTTGGAACCAAATTGTCACTAGGATATTCATGCTCTGTTTGTTGATGAATACACTATTTGGAGTCATGCCTGTAGGCAATGTAAGTGGAGTCTGACAGATGGGGTAACATAAGTGCATGAAACCATGTGTCACAGAAGGGAAAAACAAGCTCTGACTGGTGCTCGAGGGTTGCACATAACCTGGCTTATCAGGTTGTCCATGGCTTGAAACATGTCCCTTAGTATATAAGCTCTTGCTGTGACTGAGTCCATGGTCAGACCTATGAAGTCTATGGTCTGTGTCAAAATGATGGTAGACTTTTCCAAGTTTACACTGACTCTAGAGAGGATAGTAGCTGGAGCATTAATAAAGTTACTATTTGCATGCCTCTGACATGTCCTGGCAATGAGAAGACAGTCATTAAGATGAGGGAAGACAGAGAGGCTGTTTTGTCTGAAATGAGCTGCTACTACCAGAAAAACATTGGTAAAGACCCAGGGGGATAGGAGGGTGGCAAGGCCAACTGGAGCACCCTGTACTGGAAGTGGTCGAGTCCCACCATGAATCTAAGAAACACCTTTGGGACTGGTGAATGTCCACATGGAAGTATGTGTCCTTCATATTGAGAACTGTAAACTGAATGTCCTTTTGCAGAAATGGGATTATGGATAACAATGCGACCATGTGAAATTTCAACTTGTGAATAAAGTAGTTGAGATTGTGGAGATCAAGAATGGGTCTACAACTGCCCTTATTTTTGGGTATTAGGATGTATGTCAAGTAAAAACCTTTTCCCCCTAGTATTGGTGAGGTACCCATTCTATTGCTCCTCACTAGAGGAGGGAATCCACTTCTTGCCTGAGAATCCCACCATGAGAATTGTTCCTGAAGAGGGACGAGGAGAGACGTTTGGAGGAGACAGGGAAGTAAACTATCACATAGATAGATGGGATGTTTAATATCCATTTGTCTGTTGTTAGAGCACTCCAGTTGTGGAAAGAGAGTCCTAAACAATTCCTGAAGGATATATGGGGATTGGGTAGTGGTGGCATCGTTTATGGTTTGTAGCTCTCAAACTCCCATCAAAAAATATCTTTCAGCCAGGAGATGGACTTGAGATGGTGCTGAAGACATGGGAGCGCAGGAAAATGAGACTCCTGCACCCTTTGTGTCTTAGGAGGAGGATCATAAGATGACAAAACTGTTGAGTCACTGATCATGGTCTGTAGGACTGCCTGTGATATCCCCAGGGAGCAGAGGATGGCCCTGAAGTCCTTCACAGTATGTAAGGACTCATCTGTCTTCTCACTGAAAAGGTGGGCTTCATCAAACGGCAAGTTCTCTATGGTGTTTTGGACCTCCCTGGGAAATCCCAAAGCATGTAGCCACTGACTCATGGTACGTTACAGTGGTGGTCACCACTGACCTTGATGATGTGTCTGCTGCATCAACAGCTGATTCAAGTGAGGTTCTGGCCACCAGCTTACCTTCTTGAATAAAGCTTGGAATTAAGTTCTGTCTTGCTGTGGCACCTTGTCTACAAAGTCTGTGAACTTGGAATAGTTCAGATAGTCATACTTAGTCAAAAGCACTTGATAGTTTGCTATTCTGAATTGAAGTCTACTGGACGTTCAGCATGGAAAAGAGATGACTAAGGGGGGATATGATAGAGGTCTATAAAATCCTGACTGGTGTGGAGAAAGTAAATAATGAAGTGTTATTTACTTCTTCTCATAACACAAGAACTAGGGGTCACCAAATGAAATTAGTAGGCAGGAAGTTTAAAACAAATAAAAGGAAGTGTTTCTTCACACAACGAACAGACAACTTCTGGAACTCTTTGCCAGAGAATGTTGTGAAGCCCAAGACTATAACAGGTTTCAGAAAAGAACTAGATCAGTTCAGGGAGGATAGGTCCATCAGTGGCTATAAGCCAGGATGGGTAGGGATGCAAACTATGCTCTGAAGTGTCCCTAACCTCTGTTTGCTAGAACCTGGGAATGCGCGAAAAAGAATGGATCACTTGATGATTACCTTTCTGTAGGGTGACCATATGTCCCGATTTTATAGGGACAGTCCTGATTTTTGGGTCTTTTTCTTATATAGGCTCTTATTACCCCCCACCCCGTCCCGATTTTTCACATTTCCTGTCTAGTCACCCTACCTTTCTGTTCATTCCCTCTGAAGCACCTGGCATTGGACGCTGTTGGAAGACAGCATACCGGGCTAGATGGACCATTGGTCTGACCCAGTATGGCCATTCTTATGTTGCCATCTATATGTTAATCCATTTTCTATGATGCAGTATGCACATTTAATTGTAAGCATGGAACACAATCACAGTTTTGCATTTCCTCTTATTACAACAGATTGTTGGCTCATTCATGAAACAGAAAAAAACCCTACTCAAGTGAAAAACAAAGAAGCCGAAACTAATTCAAGTGAAGCTCCACCGCCACTGCTTATATTGGTATATGTACTAGTGTGGTAGGAGGGAGGGGGGCGTAAACTACTACCGACAAATAAGGGGGGTGCCATCAAAGAAGTTTGAGAACCAGCTCTGGCTGTATCCTCAGAGGAGAAAAGTGGAGTGATTCCCTAGCAGAATGTATATGATCTGCTTCTCTTGCATATGGGTCCCAAGATCCCCAGCATGGTCAGTAAGCTGGGTCAGGAGAGCGCTGTGGAGGTCCCCAAGGCAGGGACCATGAGGGTGTGTGTGTAAATCATTCTTGATCCCAAGGTAAATGCCAAGGTGCAGGTTGGTACTGGGAGACTCTGAATCACTTGTTTGGGCTAGAATTTCTTGGAGGAGAGATGATGGTTCCTCTGGTGGTGGGATTCTCCCAAGGAAGAAAAAAATTGGGCCTGGATCCATTGTTGGTACTGATGGTGCAGATGGAGGAAAAGCTAGGCTGTTAAATGGAAGATGGGATAGAGTTGTGTCATGGCCAACATCTCCCAGTGGAGCTAAGATCTTTCTAGTGAGAGAAGGTCCTGATGATGGGGGAAATTGAGGCTCAGGAACAGCAAAAAGGTCCTCTGGTGCTGTATGTGTCTCTGTCCTCCCTAGAGTATTAAAGGTCTGATCCACCTGTGCTGACGGGGTCAGAGGAAGGAAGTTCCGTGTTGATGTTAAGTTGAGACAGCAACAGTACCATCGGCGATTGAGACGATTGTTGGGTGTTCCTTGTTGGAACCAAAGGATCCGAGTGTTTCAGCTTGGACCATATCAGTGGAATTGATGTTGTCGATATGGGATGCAGTCGATATGGGATCCAATAGACTCCTGGTTTCATGGGCTTCTGTGTCATGGCCCTGGGACTTAGGACATTCTAAGTACTTAGGGACTGAGGAAACAGGCTTGCTTGGTTTAGGCAGGGTCTCCTCAGTCACCTTCAAGGCAGACTTAGAGGGAGACCTGCTCTTAAGCTTGTAAGAGCATTCCCTGCTCTCCTGATGAGACCCTGATTGAGGGTCTGTGGGTATGGATTCCCTCACATCAAAGTCAGACCTCGCGACAGAAGGTGTCCTCCATATTGATTCAGACAGATGTATGGGGGAGGGAGGGAAGGGAGAGTCCCTCAGTCTGGGTCCAACCACAGCCTTGTGGCCTTCTTTATGAGGAGTTTCTAAGCCACAGTTCCCATGCCCCAGTGGTACAGCGAGGGAAAGAGAAGCAGATATTGCACCTACCCAAAATGTGTGCCTCCCCGAAACAGTAAAGGCAGGAGGGCAGGAAACAGTTTTTGAAGCTCAGCATTCTGGGCTTAGTCCGATACCCATAACAGAACATGGGGGAGGAGGGGTGGCCCCCAATGCGGGCAATCTACTTAATTACAAAAACTTTGTTAAACTACAAGCCTACCAAAATTGTTAAAACTATTAAGAGCTATATACAAAATGCACTAACAGAGAACTGAAATATTTACAGATCGAAGAACAACAATGAAGCAGCAGCTCTGGACACTGGAGGTTCTGACCCAGGCCATACGGTGGGAAGAAGGAACTTGAGAGATAGCCTGTTTGCTCTATCCTTTATACCCTCAGTTTGAGGCATGAGGAGAGCAAGGATGCAAGAATTCGCCGACTCTGAGTGCATGGAGCACACGCACACACAGAGTGAGATACATACAGGGACCACTGTAGAATTATCTCTCATTATTAATATTGAAACAGTTTGCGTTGAAGTCACAAATATTAGATAATAGTGGAGTTTTTAATAAAAATACAATTTTAGTCCCATATGCGGCAACCATTTATTCACATGCTTGAATTTAAGCATATGAGCAGTTCATGTGTTTAAATGTTTTCAGGATCAAAGGCTTAATTTTCAATATTTTGATTTGTTCCTCTAGCAGTTTTGCAAAATTTAAGTAAAACACCCTACCTACCAATAGTGACATCTTAAAAAGTCATAATTTATAACTGAGTTCATTATACATTTTAATCTAAAATTAAAACAAACTTTAAAATTAGTTTGACAAAGTTTTAACCTCATTTAAATCTTAAAAATAATCAAGTGATTTAAATCAACTATCACCTTGATTTAAACTGTTCTCTCTAAACTATCAATATAGTGTTTTTACCCTATCTTCCTTTCCCGCAACACTCATAAAATCCAATAGCCCCTAAAATTATTTAAACTGGCCATTGGCTAAACCACATTTTTAAAATTTTACCTGAATTGTACTTATTATGCAAGCCCAGTACTTCCTATTTGCAGGCAGGGCCAGCATTTGCTCAGCAAATTTAGTGTTGTACACAGAATAAGTACAGCCAAGTATTCCAGTAATTTACACATACTGTAAAAACACTAAAATTTAGGATCTAAGTTTTAAGACTTTTTGTTCCAAACTGAGTCAGAAAGAGGAATATTAAGGTTTGGACTAAAGGATGCTTCATTTTGCTTGAGAGAGGCCCTTTGGAGACAGAGAATTAGGGGTATAGGGTTTCCAGGGACAGTGCTAAGCCCCAGAAGATCTGAACGCTTTGGTCTTTGTTTCTACAAATAAGAAGGAGAATATGAAGCCTAATGTAGAATAAAGATGAATATGAAAGCAAGGTAAGTTATGGATATATTTATGAGCATACACAAAATGTTTCCTCCATCTACACAAAAGTTTCATAATATACTAGAGGTTGTTTAGATTTGCTATACAGTATCTTTCAGACAGATTAAAGGGAAAAGAAAGAGGGTCCTAATGTCCAATTATGTATTTTACTTTGCCTTCACTACCACCAATTAATTCATTACTTTATGACCAAGGTAATATAGTTCCCGCTTTCCCTTGTATATGAACTACCATCACCAAAACTTCAATATGTAAAGCTAGTTTTACAGAACTTGTTACTTTCCAAAACTGAGAGTGCACAAGTAACTCTAATTAATTTTAAAAAAAGTATTGCAGATGATATGCAGTAAAGACACACACATTTTACATCAGAATTAAAATAGAGTTTAAATGCACTAAATCAAAATCTTTAAAAAAAAAGTTGCAATAATTTCTGTCTACCCATACATGTTTAATATGCCCCCATCACTGCAGTAGCTAGGAGACAACTTCAGTCTCCTCTCAATTTTCCTGAAGCCAAACAGTAGCAAGTCTCCCTCTTTACTGGAAATAATGGCAAATCCTTTATCAATCAGTTTAAACAGATCAACAATATATTTGCACCTTATTCAATATACAATAGAAAATTCCTACCTCAGCTGTCAAACTTTTGCTTAGCTAAAATTAAACTCTCCTGCTGTAAAGCAAAGTACCTTTCTGTGAACTTCATATCCTTTTAGCTCCAAAATTCCCTTCTTCCTTGCAACTCTTAATTCTTATCCAGAAATATCTCACAGTGAACAAATATGCCTCCCAAATATATGAAATATTTTTTAAGAGGAGATGCCAGACACAATTTAGGCAAAGCAGTCTTCATTTAGGTAAGCATCCGAGTTTTATTAATCAACATGTAACACACAAAAAAGAACCACATCACCAGCTTTTATTCTTTGGACACCTAAGGCCCCATCTGTACTGCAAGCACAACCACACTGGGGGATGTGCTTACACTGAAGCATTGTTCTGTTTTGTAGTGTAGATGGAAGTGTATTCCTGAAATATGCTAAGACTTAGGACAATTTGACTGCTTCATCAGTGCTGTAACTAGACCCTTTGACATGGCTGTACCTGTAGAGCAGGGGTGGGCAAACTTTTTGGCCTGAGGGCCACATCTGGGTATGGAAATTGTATGGTGGGCCATGAATGCTCACGAAATTGGGAGTTGGGGTGTGCGAGGGGGTGAGGGCTCTGGGGCGGGGCCAGAAATTAGGAGTTCAGGATGTGGGAGGGGGCTCTGGGCTTGGGTGCGGGGGGGGGGGGGAGAGGGCTCCAGCTGGGGTGCAGGCTCTGGGGTGGGGCTGAGGATGAGAGGTTCGGGGTGCAGGAGGGTGCTCCAGGCTGGGACCGAGGGGTTCAGAGGGTGGGAGGGGGATCAGGGATGATGCAGGGGGTCAGGGCATGGGAGGGGGTCACGGGTGCAGGCTCTGGGGGGCACTTATCTCAAGCAGCTCCCAGAAGCAGCGGCATGTCCCCCCTCCGGCTCCTACGTGGAGGCACAGCCAGGTGGCTCTGCACTCTGATGCATCCACAGGCGCCACCCCTGCAGCTCCCATTGGCTGTGGTTCCTGGCCAATGGGAGCTGTGGGGGCAGCGCTTGAGGTTAGGAAGCATGCGGAGCCCCCTGGCTGACCCTTTGCATAGGAGCAGGAGGGGAGACATGCTGCTGCTTCTGGGAGCCGCACGGAGTGGGGGAAGCCCCTGACCCCACTCCCTGATCCCTGGCAGGAGTGGGGCAAGCCCTGGACCCCGATCCCCGATGGGAGCCTGAGGGACGAATTAAAATGTCTGGCGGGCCAAATGCGGCCCCCGAGCATAGTTTGCCCACCCCTGCTGTAGAATATATAAGGCTCAAGAGTCTAAGGTTTTGTATTTTGTCTGTTTCCTAATTAATCCAACTTTACTATATGGATGCTGAGCAGGTGATCTTTGTGATATTATGCAGAATATACACCTTAATTTAGAATATCAGCAAAATGCGTATATCTAATTCTATTGTTATGAAGGAATTTTTCCAAATGTGAACCAAAAGACAGTTACTTACCTGTATTATAACCATTGTTCTTTAAGATGTGGGGGCAGACATGTACTCCTCTCCAGGTTTGTGTGCACCCAGCACACTGAACCCAGAGAGTTTTGCCTAGCGGTACCTGTAAGGGCAGTGCTCACATTCTGTGACTTTAGCCCCTCACCTGGCTATTTAAGAGCAGTGCCACCCTGAGCCCCCTAAGTTCCTTCACACCGAATGTTCATAGTAGAGACTTTTGCAGAGGGAATAGGAAGTGGGTCTTGGAATACATCTGCACCCACATCTCAAAGAACAACAGTTACAGTACAGGTAAATAACAGTTCTTTCCTTCTTTGAGTGGTTGCAGACATCCATTCCACTTGAGTAACTCACAAGTAGTACTTGTGTATCAGGTGGGGCTTGTAGTCTACTTAAAGAATGATGGCAGGACTGCCTTCCCAAAGTTTCTGTCTGACCTAGATGCCACAGTAATCGCATTGTGCCTGGTAAAAGTATGCGTAGAAGACCATGTAGCAGACCTGCAAATGTCTAATTCCGAAACATCACTGAGGAATGTTACTGATGTCACTTGAGCCCTTGTCAAATGAGCCTGCAATCTCTGTGTAGGCATGGTCTGAGTTACTTTCATATGCTGATGTAATGCAAGAAGATTACCACCTGGAAATTGTTTGCACAGAGATCACCTGACCCCTCATCCAAGCCGCACAGGAGACAAGGTGATGCTTGAAAAGGCTTAGTTCTGTCCAGGTAGAAGACCAAGCATCATCTCTTATCCAACGTGTTGCTGTTTATCTGCACTGAAGTGTGGTTAAGGAAAGTAAATAAATAGTAGTAGTATAGTAAATAATTTATTTGGTTAAAGTGAAACTCTTAAACCGTTTTCGACACAACTTTTGGATGTGGCCATAGGGCAACTTTGTCCTTGAAGAACTTCATGTATGAGGGCTCTGTCACCTGCAGCTTGCATACTCTCCTTTCTGATTTTACACTTACAAGGAAGGCTGTCTTCCGGCACGGGAAGGAAAGAAAACAAGTTGACAGGGACTCAAATGGAGGAGCCATAAGAGCAGCCAGGATGGTATTAAGGTCCTTCAAGGGAACCGGGACTTTCACATGCGGGTGGAGAAGAATGATTTCCCTTAGAATCCTCATCACCATGGTGTTTGAGAAAACTTTGACTTCCCTTGGATGGACAGATGAAATGCCCAGATCACTGCCAAGTGATCCGTCAACGAGCTCAGCACAAGACCAGAAGACTGAAAGTGCAATAGGTACTCCATAATGTCCTGAATACAGGCTAGCATTGGCTGAATTCCCTGAGAAAGTGACCAAACTGAAAATTGCTTCCACTTGGCCAAATAAGTCACCTTAGTGGAGGGCTTCCTGCTTTTAAACAACACCTGTCAAACAGCTTCCAAACAGTGTTCCTCCTCCTCAGATAGCCATACAGTATCCACACCATGAAATGCATTGTGCTGAGTGCTGGATGCAAACCTTGATTGTGGTACTGAGTCAGTAGGTTATACTGAAGAGGAAGAGACAGATAAGACCTAATGGAGAGACTGAGTAGGCTGGAGTAATTCCTCAGCCAAGCTGGAGTAATGAGAATCAGTTTGGCATGATCCAACTTCATCTTGAGGATGACCTGTGAGGTGATTGGGCACACATTAGAACCAATTCCCAATTGAGGTGGAAGGTATCAGTTAATGAGCCTGCACTGACACCCGCTTAAGAGAAAAATTGATGGCACTTCTTGTTTGTCTCATTGTAAACAGATAAATTTTGGGAGAAATTCCTGCTGAGATGATCTGCCAAGTGATTCTGGCCTAGGTAAGTGAGCAGCTGTGGGAATGATGCTCTTTCCTTGATGCAGAACTGCCATAACTTTATTGCCTCCTGATGCAGCTGGTTAGAATGGGCTCCTCCCTGCTTGTTCACGTAATACACTAAGGTGGTATTGTCAGTGAGTATATGAACTGCTGTACCCCAGTGTGATCCTAAAAAGTTCATCAGCAATAGTAAATGGCTCATACTCCAAGAGGTTGAGATGGAGGGAAGTTTCCTGTTTTGACCACAAGCTCTGAATTTTCAATGCCCTTAGATATGGTACCCAGCCTATGGTGTAAGTGACTACAGTCCTGGCTGGTGAGGATGCACAAAAGAAACACCCTGGCATATGTTGCTCTGAACTGCCCACCACTGTAAGAAATCCATGATCTCCAGAGGCACTTAGACAACAAATGACAACTGAGGCAATAGACCAACTTCAGCCAGGCTTGAAGAGGACAAAGGTATAGTCTTGCATGCTGGACAACGTAACCACATGACACGATGTGGCCTAGGAACTTTAGGCATGCATGGAGTGTAGTTGAAGGTTGAGACTGTAGTGCCCAATATAGGTTCTGAAGTGCTTGAAATTATTCATCTGGTGGAAGAAACACTCTTGAGCATGTAGAATCTAGCGAGGCCCCAATGAACTTGGGTTTTTGGAGCTGGAGTTAACGTCAACTTTTCTCTGTTCAATATGAGACCAAGATGATCAAAGAGACATAGTGTGAATTGAACATGGGAGATGACTTGACTCTTGCTAACGAATTGTCTAGGTAGAGGAAAACATTACTAGCTCTTTTTCTGAGGTAATCTGCAACAACAACCATGCATGTTGTACAAAGAGGCTGAGGTCAGACTGAAAGGAAGCACACTGTACTGATAATGTGGACCCACCACAACAAATCTCAGAAGCTTCCTGTGGTTTGGGAGGATCACCATGTAGAAATAAGCATCTTGAAGGTCCAGAGCAGCAAGTCAGTCATTCTGGTTCAACGCAGGAAGGATAGTTGCTAGGATGACCATACAGAACCTCACATATCTGATGTATCTGTTGAGGTCACAGAGATTGAGGATAGGTCCCACCCCTCCTTTGGATTTGTGGACCAGGAAATACTGAGAACAGAACCCCTTTCCCTGATATTGCAAGGGAACCTCTTCTATAGCTCTCTGTGAAAGCAGAGTCTGGACCTGCTGAAGGAGGAGTGTCTCTGTGAGAGGGGTCTTGGAAGAGGGACAGGGTAGGGGGATTGGAAGGGGGCTGCACAAAAATTGTATGGTATAATCAAACCTCATGGTGCTTAGGACTCATTTGTCTGTAGTGACTGTATACCAAGCACTGCAAAAGTGAGACAGCCTGTCCCTGAACTGAGGACCCACAGATGGGGTGGTCGCAACTGGAATGCTGCCCTGGACATTCAAGTCCAAATGGCTGGTAGCTGGACACTGGGAGGAAGGTGAGCTGGCTGGTTGAAATTGGACCCATCAGACCTCCTCTTCTGTGATTTATGACTCTTCATCTAAAAATCTTGCTATCTCAAAGTAAAGGATGACTGATGGAAAAACCACCATGAGCGGTATTGCTGTCGATTCCCCATAGTGATACCTCTTTGTGGCTGAGGTATAAACATGCAAGGAGCACAAAATAGTCCTTTATGTTCCACTAAACATCAAGAGCTATGCTGGAATTCCTGCAACAGTGAGGCCCTCCCCATAGTCATTGCTGATGCCATAATTCTGGACAAAGTGTCCACCACATCCAGAGCCAACTGCAATGAAGTACTGACCACCAGACAACACTCTTGCAAGGAAAGCCTTAAGACTCCTCCCTGGAGGCTTCTGGCAACTTCTCTGTGAACTTGGACATAGCATCCCAATTAACAAAGTCATATTTAGATAATAGTGCCTGCAGATTAGCAATGTGCATCTGCAATGATGAAGTCATATAAATTTTTCTCCCCATCAAGTCCAGTCTCTTGGAGTATTTATTCTTAGGAGTGTACTTATATCTCCCCTTTCATGACCTGTCATTTACTGCTGTCACCACAAGAGAGTTAGGAGCTGGATGGGATTAAAAACATTTAAACCCCTGCATATGGACATAATACCACTTTTCAGAACACTTTGCTGCAGGTGGTTATGAAGCTGGGGTAGTCCACAGGCTCTTGGAAAAGCCTTCATTTAAGCACCCCATTTATCAACAGAGTCTCTCTTCCTGGAGCTTAGGAGTGGTGGATATCCAACAACTTATGTATGTTTTCCTGCATTAACTCAGCTTGGTTCCCCAAGGTGGAAGCCATAAGCTTGAGAAATTCCTGGTATGACTTAAAGTCCTCAGGCACTGGTGAGAAAGAGTCTGTATTGCAGCCATGCAGAGAGGAAGAAGTGTGTGGAGCGAATGGAGATTGTTGCAGGGGGCAGGTTCCTGCAGAAAAGGGTCATTCTGTACCAGCTCAGGAAGAATGACCTCAGACAGCATCTGTAATAGAGGAAGCTCAGGAACAGAGACTGCACCTGGAATCAGCAATCTTTCCCTGGACTGCGTCCAAACCAGACCGAAACACAACACAAAGATTCCCAGGAAGCCACTGGGAACAGAGGTAAGGCATTGGTGGCCAGTAGGTATTAGATCAGGGACCCCTATTCCTATTGCGGGAATGGTTCTTATCCCAATACCGATGGTGATCTGAGGATCAAGAACAGTGCGTCAAAGGTGAGGGGGAAGAGGAAGAAGATCCCAAACCAGATCTCAAGGAGCCTTGGAAGTCATCCGGTGGGAACAAAGGAGCCACCTCTAGGAATCGAACAGTCAGCCTCATGCAAATCCAATACAAAGAAGGCACCAGTGCTGAGGAGAAATGAGTAATCAATGTCATGGGTACCGGAAGAGGCATTGCCCTTGTAATTGACACTGGAGCAAATGATGGTCCTTATCGACTGTGATGAAGGGGTTTGTAGTAAGGATATTCATTCAGCCTCTGCACCAATGAAACCCTCAGTACAGCAAAGGACACTGGCTGTGACTCTGCAGTCTGAACCATGAATGATGTGGTGCTGACAAATGACACATATCGGCAACCCAACCAGACAGTGCCAATGGCACAACACAAGACAATGATATAGAAGCCATAGCAGCTGCCAACCTCTGAACTATAGGGGAATCAGGAACAGAAAGGCCTGTCTTGGCAGGTCTGATGCAATCAAATCTGCTAATCATAAAACTGGAAGGGACCTCGAGAGGTCATCTAGTCCAGTCCCCTGCACTCATGGCAAGACTAAGTATTATCTAGACCATCCGGACAGGTGTTTGGCTAACCTGCCCTTAAAAATCTTCAATGATGGAGATTCCACAACCGCCCTAGGCAATTTATTCGAGTGCTTAACCACCCTGACAGGAATTTTTTCCTAATGTCCAACCTAAACCTCCCTGGCTGCAATTTAAGCCCATTGCTTCTTGTCCTATCCTCAGAGGTTAAGAAGAACAATTTTTCTCCCTTCTCCTTGTAACGACCTTTTATGTACTTGAAAACTGTTATCACGTCCCCTCTCAGTCTTCTCTTTTCCAGACTAAACAAACCCATTTTTTCAATCTTCCCTCATAAGTCATGTTTTCTAGACCCTTAATAATTTTTGTTGCTCTTCTCTGGACTTTCTCCAATTTGTCCACATCTTTCCCAAAATGTGGCGCCCAGAACTGGATACGATACTCCAATTGAAGCCTAACCAGTGCAAAGTAGAATGGAAGAATTACTTCTCATGTCTTGCTTACAACACTCCTGCTAATACATCCCAGAATGATGTTCACCTTTTTTGCAAGAGCGTTATACTGTTGACTCATATTTAGCTTGTGGTCCACTATGACCCTCAGATCCCTTTCCGCAGTACTCCTTCCTAAGCAGGTTTCAGAGTAACAGCCGTGTTAGTCTGTATTCGCAAAAAGAAAAGGAGTACTTGTGGCACCTTAGAGACTAACCAATTTATTTGAGCATGAGCTTTCGTGAGCTACAGCTCACTTCATCGGATGCATACCGTGGAAACTGCAGCAGACTTTATATATACACAGAGAATATGAAACAATACCTCCTCCCACCCCACTGTCCTGCTGGTAATAGCTTATCTAAAGTGATCATCAGGTTAGGCCATTTCCAGCACAAATCCAGGTTTTCTCACCCTCCACCCCCCCACACAAATTCACTCTCCTGCTGGTGATAGCCCATCCAAAGTGACAACTCTTTACACAATGTGCATGATAATCAAGTTGGGCCATTTCCTGCACAAATCCAGGTTCTCTCACTCCCTCACCCCCCTCCAAAAACCCACCCCCATACACACACAAACTCACTCTCCTGCTGGTAATAGCTCATCCAAACTGACCACTCTCCAAGTTTAAATCCAAATTAAACCAGAACATCTGGGGGGGGGGGTAGGAAAAAACAAGAGGAAATAGGCTACCTTGCATAATGACTTAGCCACTCCCAGTCTCTATTTAAGCCTAAATTAATAGTATCCAATTTGCAAATGAATTCCAATTCAGCAGTTTCTCGCTGGTGTCTGGATTTGAAGTTTTTTTGTTTTAAGATAGCGACCTTCATGTCTGTGATTGCGTGACCAGAGAGATTGAAGTGTTCTCCGACTGGTTTATGAATGTTATAATTCTTGACATTTGATTTGTGTCCATTTATTCTTTTACGTAGAGACTGTCCAGTTTGACCAATGTACATGGCAGAGGGGCATTGCTGGCACATGATGGCATAAATCACATTGGTGGCTGTGCAGGTGAACGAGCCTCTGATAGTGTGGCTGATGTTATTAGGCCCTGTGATGGTGTCCCCTGAATAGATATGTGGGCACAACTGGCAACGGGCTTTGTTGCAAGGATAAGTTCCTGGGTTAGTGGTTCTGTTGTGTGGTATGTGGTTGTTGGTGAGTATTTGCTTCAGGTTGCGGGGCTGTCTGTAGGCAAGGACTGGCCTGTCTCCCAAGATTTGTGAGTGTGTTGGGTCATCCTTTAGGATAGGTTGTAGATCCTTAATAATGCGTTGGAGGGGTTTTAGTTGGGGGCTGAAGGTGACGGCTAGTGGCGTTCTGTTATTTTCTTTGTTAGGCCTGTCCTGTAGTAGGTAACTTCTGGGAACTCTTCTGGCTCTATCAATCTGTTTCTTTACTTCTGCAGGTGGGTATTGTAGTTGTAAGAAAGCTTGACAGAGATCTTGTAGGTGTTTGTCTCTGTCTGAGGGGTTGGAGCAAATGCGGTTGCATCGCAGAGCTTGGCTGTAGACGATGGATCGTGTGGTGTGGTCAGGGTGAAAGCTGGAGGCATGCAGGTAGGAATAGCGGTCAGTAGGTTTCCGGTATAGGGTGGTGTTTATGTGACCATTGTTTATTAGCACTGTAGTGTCCAGGAAGTGGATCTCTTGTGTGGACTGGACCAGGCTGAGGTTGGTGGTGGGATGGAAATTGTTGAAATCATGGTGGAATTCCTCAAGGGCTTCTTTTCCATGGGTCCAGATGATGAAGATGTCATCAATATAGCGCAAGGGGGTCTGATTCTGAAAACCAACTTCCAGGAGCATCAGATGAGCATCTGACAAGGCCCTGCTCCCTCCTCATGTCCAGGCCACCTGGGAAGTGGCTTGGCATGAGCAACTCTAAGGCTGACTAACACGGCTGTTACTCTGAAACCTGTCATTATGCAAGGCACTGCATTTAGCCGTATGGAGTGGAAATCTATCAACTGCATGAAAAAACTTGCACAGATACAGACAGACATCATCTTCCTTTCCAAATGCAAACAGATGGACATCGTACCAAAAGGACTGAAGGTAAAAAATCCATTACAATCTACATACCACACAGACTATGCTGACAGCTTGTGCCACACGCTCTCAAAGAAACTGCGGAATCACCTGATCAACATCCTCTACAGCAAACAGGGAAAGATTAAGAATGAGCTCTCCAAAATGGATACTCTCATAAAAAACCAACCTTCCACACAAACTTCCTCGTGGCTGGATTTTACTAAAACTATACAAGCCATTTACAACACACACTTTGCTTCTCTACAAAAGAAAAAGGACACTAAACTTTCTAAACTACTACATGCTACAAGGGGCCACAGCAATGGTTCCCTCAACCCACCTAGCAATATTGTTAACCTATCCAACTATACTCTCAGCCCAGCAGAAGCAGCTGTTCTATCTCGGGGCCTCTCCTTCTGCCCCTCCACCCCCACGAACATGATACAGTTCTGTGGTGACCTAGAATCCTATTTTCGACGTCTCCGACTCAAGGAATATTTCCAAAATACCTCTGAACAACATACTAATCCACAGAGGTCTCCCTACCAACACCACAGAAAGAAGGATTCTAGGTGGACTCCTCCTGAAGGTCGAAACAGCAGACTGGACTTCTACATAGAGTGCTTCCGCCGACGTGCACGGGCTGAAATTGCGGAAAAGCAGCATCACTTGCCCCATAACCTCAGCCATGCGGAACGCAATGCCATCCACAGCCTCAGAAACAACTCTGACATCATAATCAAAAAGGCTGACAAAGGAGGTGCTGTTGTCATCATGAATAGGTCGGAATATGAACAAGAGGCTGCTCGGCAGCTCTCCAACACGAGTTTCTACAAGCCATTACCCTATGATCCCACTGAGAGTTACCAAAAGCAACTACAGCATTTGCTCAAGAAACTTCCTGAAAAAGCACAAGATCAAATCCGCACAGACACACCCCTGGAACCCCGACCTGGGATATTCTATCTACTACCCAAGATCCATAAACCTGGAAATCCTGGGCGCCCCATCATTTCAGGCATTGGCACCCTGACAGCAGGATTGTCTGGCTATGTAGACTCCCTCCTCAGGCCCTACGCTACCAGCACTCCCAGCTACCTTCGAGACACCACTGACTTCCTGAGGAAACTTCAATCCATCGGTGATCTTCCTGATAACACCATCCTGGCCACTATGGATGTAGAAGCCCTCTACACCAACATTCCACACAAAGATGGACTACAAGCCGTCAGGAACACTATCCCCGATAATGTCACGGCTAACCTGGTGGCTGAACTTTGTGACTTTGTCCTTACCCATAACTATTTCACATTTGGGGACAATGTATACCTTCAGATCAGCGGCACTGCTATGGGTACCCGCATGGCCCCACAGTATGCCAACATTTTTATGGCTGATTTAGAACAACGCTTCCTCAGCTCTCGTCCCCTAAAGCCCCTACTCTACTTGCGCTATATTGATGACATCTTCATCATCTGGACCCATGGAAAAGAAGCCCTTGAGGAATTCCACCATGATTTCAACAATTTCCATCCCACCACCAACCTCAGCCTGGTCCAGTCCACACAAGAGATCCACTTCCTGGACACTACAGTGCTAATAAACAATGGTCACATAAACACCACCCTATACCGGAAACCTACTGACCGCTATTCCTACCTGCATGCCTCCAGCTTTCACCCTGACCACACCACACGATCCATCGTCTACAGCCAAGCTCTGCGATGCAACCGCATTTGCTCCAACCCCTCAGACAGAGACAAACACCTACAAGATCTCTGTCAAGCTTTCTTACAACTACAATACCCACCTGCAGAAGTAAAGAAACAGATTGATAGAGCCAGAAGAGTTCCCAGAAGTTACCTACTACAGGACAGGCCTAACAAAGAAAATAACAGAACGCCACTAGCCGTCACCTTCAGCCCCCAACTAAAACCCCTCCAACGCATTATTAAGGATCTACAACCTATCCTAAAGGATGACCCAACACTCTCACAAATCTTGGGAGACAGGCCAGTCCTTGCCTACAGACAGCCCCGCAACCTGAAGCAAATACTCACCAACAACCACATACCACACAACAGAACCACTAACCCAGGAACTTATCCTTGCAACAAAGCCCGTTGCCAGTTGTGCCCACATATCTATTCAGGGGACACCATCACAGGGCCTAATAACATCAGCCACACTATCAGAGGCTCGTTCACCTGCACAGCCACCAATGTGATTTATGCCATCATGTGCCAGCAATGCCCCTCTGCCATGTACATTGGTCAAACTGGACAGTCTCTACGTAAAAGAATAAATGGACACAAATCAAATGTCAAGAATTATAACATTCATAAACCAGTCGGAGAACACTTCAATCTCTCTGGTCACGCAATCACAGACATGAAGGTCGCTATCTTAAAACAAAAAAACTTCAAATCCAGACACCAGCGAGAAACTGCTGAATTGGAATTCATTTGCAAATTGGATACTATTAATTTAGGCTTAAATAGAGACTGGGAGTGGCTAAGTCATTATGCAAGGTAGCCTATTTCCTCTTGTTTTTTCCTACCCCCCCCCCCCAGATGTTCTGGTTTAACTTGGATTTAAACTTGGAGAGTGGTCAGTTTGGATGAGCTATTACCAGCAGGAGAGTGAGTTTGTGTGTGTATGGGGGTGGGTTTTTGGAGGGGGGTGAGGGAGTGAGAGAACCTGGATTTGTGCAGGAAATGGCCCAACTTGATTATCATGCACATTGTGTAAAGAGTTGTCACTTTGGATGGGCTATCACCAGCAGGAGAGTGAATTTGTGTGGGGGGGTGGAGGGTGAGAAAACCTGGATTTGTGCTGGAAATGGCCTAACCTGATGATCACTTTAGATAAGCTATTACCAGCAGGACAGTGGGGTGGGAGGAGGTATTGTTTCATATTCTCTGTGTATATATAAAGTCTGCTGCAGTTTCCACGGTATGCATCCGATGAAGTGAGCTGTAGCTCACGAAAGCTCATGCTCAAATAAATTGGTTAGTCTCTAAGGTGCCACAAGTACTCCTTTTCTTCCTTCCTAAGCAGTCATTCCCATTTTGTATGTGTGTAACTGATTGTTCCTTCCTAAGTGGAGTACTTTGCATTTGTCCTTATTGAATTTCATCCTATTTACTTCAGACTATTTCTCCAGTTTGTCCAGATCATTTTGAATTATAATCCTATCCTCCAAAGCACTTGCAACCCCTCCCATCTTGGTCTCATACACACATTTTGTAAATGCACTCTCTATGCCATTATCTAAATCACTGATGAAGATACTGAACAGACCCAGACCCAGACCTCATCCCTGATCCCCCACTCATTATGCCCTTATAGCATGACTGTAAACCACTGATAACTACTCTCTGGGAATGTTTTTCCAACCATTTGTGCACCCACCTTATAGTAGCTCCATCTAGGTTGTATTTCCCTAGTTTGTTTATAAGAAGGTCATACAAGATAGTATCAAAAACTTTAGTAAAGTTAAGATATACCATGTCTACTGCTTCCCACCCCCCATCCACAAAGCTTGTTACCTTGTCAAAGAAAGCTATCAGGTTGGTTTGACGTGATTTGTTCTTGACAAATCCATGCTGCCTGTTACCTTTTTACCTTATAATCTTCTAGATCAGGGGTTGGCAATCTTTGGCACCTGGCCCATCAAGGTAAAGCCGCTGGGAGGCCGAGACAGTTTGTTTATCTGGAGTGTCTGCAGGCACGGAGCCCTGTAGCTCCCACTGGTGGCAGTTCGCCATTCCCAAGCAATGGGAGCTGCGGGAAGCAGTGGCTAGCACGTCCCTCGACCTGCACCGTTTCCTGCAGCTCCCATTGGCTGGGAATGGTGAACCGCGGCCAGTGGAAGCTGTGGGGCTCCGTGCCTGTGGACGCTCCAGATAAACAAACTGGCCCAGCCTGTCAGCGGCTTAACCCTGATGGGCCGGGTGCCAAAGGTTGCCGACCCCTGTTCTAGATGTTTGCAAATTGATTGCTTTATTATTTGTTCCATTATCTTTCCAGGTACAGAAGTTAAGCTGAGTGGTCTGTAATTCCCCGGGTTGTTCTTATTTTCCTTTCTATAGATTGGCACTATATTTGCCCTTTTCCAGTCTTCTGGAATCCCTCCTGTCTTCCACGACTTTTCAAAGATAATTGCTAATGGTTCAGATATCTCCTCAGTCGGCTCCTTGAGTATTCTAGGATGCATTTCATCAGGCTCTGGGGACTTGAAGGCATCTAACTTGTCTAAGTAATTTTTAAACTTGTTCTTTCCCTATTTTAGCCTCTGATCCTACCTCATATTCACTGGCATTCACTATGTTAGATGTTTAATCACCACCAACCTTCTTGGTGAAAACCAAAACAAAGAAGTCATTAAGCACCTTTGCCATTTCCACATTTTCTGTTATTGTTTTTCCCCCCTCATTGAGTAACAGGCCTACCCTGTCCTTGGTCTTCCTCTTGCTTCTAACGTATTTGTAGAATGTTTTCTTGTTACCCTTTAATGTCTCTAGCTAGTTTAATCCTGGCGTTGTGCCTTGGCCTTTCTAATTTTGTCCCTACATACTTGTGTTATTTGTTTATATTCAGCCTTTGTAATTTGACTTAGTTTCCACTTTTTGTGGAACTCTTTTTTGAGTTTCAGATCATTGAAGATCTCCTGGTTAAGCCAGGGTTGTTTCTTGCCATACTTCCTATCTTTCCTATGCAGTGGGAGAGTTCTCTCTTGTTCCCCTACAAATGTCTCTGAAAAACTGACAAATGTCTTCAACTGTTTTTCTCCTTAGACTTGCTTCCCATGGGATCTTACCTACCAACTCCCTGAGTTTTCTAAAGTCTGCCTTCTTGAAATCCATTGTCTTTATTTTGCTGTTCTCCCTCCTACCATTCCTTAAAATCATGAACTCTACCATTTCATGATCACTTTCACCCAAGCTGTGGCTTCCACTCTCAACCTCTTCCTCCCTATCTGTCAAAATCAAATCTAGAACAGCCTCTCCCCAGTAGCTTTCTCCACCTTCTGAAATAAAAAAATGTGTTCAATACATGGTGTCTCCAACACAATGGTGTGCAGTCGGTGCTGATGCTGCAATCATTAGTACCGGATTAAACAGATGTCCCATGGCGAGTGCCAGAGTTGACTGTACAGAGTCTAAATGATCTTGGAGCAGTACTGGGGAGCAGTTAGAGGGGCCAACTTCATCATACATTCTGGAGGATTCATGGTGCCAGTCAGCACCGTTCTTGGAAAAGAGAGAAGCCCCTCCAAGTCCTTGAACGTTCTCAAATGGTCTTACAGAACCTCTTCATTGGAAGACCCAAGGAAAAAGAACTCTCTCTCTTCCTGGTAGCAGAAGCACTGGATCTCAAACCACCTCCAAAGAGAACATGGGGTGGGATGATGAGAAGAGGTCCCCGGTGCCAAAATGGCCTATTGCTTGCTCAAAGTGGTGCCGTTTCAGAGGCAAATCTCTCGCCACCTGGGTCCTCTTCTTAACTAACATTAATACAGAGCACCTTTCCTTAATGTGCTCCTCTTCCAGGAACAACAAACACCATGTGTGGGGATTTCTAATGGGGATAGCTACCCCACACAATGGACAATGTTTAAACTTCAGGGCAACTAACTATCCTACTATAACTAAAGTTAAGGGTACTCCTAGGCTACATTAATTAACTAACAATGAACTATATACACTAAATTCCCAGAGAAACTGAGAAAAGGTACGAGGTAAATCACCACAGAGAATGCTCCAAATCTATCCATGGGTGGTGAGAAGGAACTGAGGCAGCACTGCCCTTAAATAGCCAGAGGAGAGGCCAGAGCTTATGGGTACTGGAAGGCAAAATTCTCCAGTTTCAGTGTGCTGGCTACACATCTGCAACCACTTGAAGAAGAAAGCAGTACCGGCTACCTCGCAGATAGCTTGAAACACCACCACCAAAATAGTGTGAGCTACCCATTCATCCCAAAGGGCTACTAACGCTGAAGCTACATTACAGTTTACATGGCAATATTAACTATTTTGTCACTGTTCAGTAAAACAGAAATATCCAACAAATGTAGGTACAGAGGGCTGGGAGTGGCTTCCTCCTCCTTTCAACATGGTATTTTAAAAGTGCACTGTTATAAGCCCTGCAATTCTATCCCCCCACCACCACCTCAATTGTGAGAGCTTCTGAGACTGAGGCTCTGTTTGTTATGTGCTGTGTGCACTAGCTGGGTTTCTGTTAGTCTGTCTTTGTTTTCATTTTGTTACTTGCTCTTTCTTTTTTTTAGGGGTGTTGTTGGTTCCTCTCCCCTTCCCAGTGGGTGGTTTGGGTATTTTGTTTTCCTCCATGAGGTCAACTTCCTCTGGATTTAGCTGTATGACCCACAAGCATGGGGTTCGGTATGTGCCTGCTGTCTCCTGCAGGCTGTAATACAGAGCCCTCATATATGAAGTTCTTCAAGGACAAAGTCGCCCTAGGGCCACATCCAACATTTTTGTCGAAAGCAACAGGGTCTGTCTGGGATTCTGTATGCTCTTAGTTTGGAGCCATTCCTGCACTTCCCTCAAAGCCATCTGACTGGCTTTTCTGTGCCAAGGTTGCCAGATGCTTTCCCGGTTCATCTGTTGGCCTATGCTGATGATACCTCAGTTTTTATCACGTCTGACAGTGACATTTAAGCATTTTGTGCTTTTTTACAAGGGTCTGAACGTTAACCGGGCTAAGAACAATTTGATCTTACTGGGCTCTTGGCAGTGTAGTGGTTCCCCTTCATTGACTCAACAACAGTAATGGGGCACCTCTGGGATTAAAGTGTTGGGAATCTTTTTCAGATGTATAATATACATTAAGGAAATGGGAAGGGGCTGAGAAGAAGGTGCAAGACCACCTGCAGAAATGACCCTGGCTCCTTCCTGGACTTTCTTTTCATGGACAGGTTTTGATTGCTAACTATCTTGTGGCCTCAATGTTGTGGCACCAGCTAGTGTGTCTAGATCAGTGGGTCTCACACTTGTGGCCCATGGTGCCATGTGCAGCCAACAAACCTCCCCAATGTGGGCTGCGGGGCTCCAGCAGTTTTGGAGCCTGGTCTCTCCCTTGACCCCACCTTCCGCCCCCAGGAGCTCCCACCACAGGCGATTTACAATGGCCTGGGGCTCCGGCAGTGCAGCGGAGCTGAGCGGTGTCTGCCTGCTTGCTCCACGTGTCTGCTGGCCCCTCCCTATGACCCCGGGGTGGGGCTGTGCCTCCACACACTGCCCCCTCCCCAAGTGTCCCTGCGGCCAATGGGAAGCTGCGGGGGCAGTGCCCCATGGCCCGCCCCACCTTGGAGTCCCAGGTAAGCACCGCACCCTCCGACCCCCTCCCAGAGCCTGCACCCCCTCCTCACACACTCCAGCCCGCAAACTCCCTCCCCAAGCCTGCACCCTTCCCGTTCCCACACCCCTCCTCCTGCCCCCAAACTCCCTCCCAGAGCCAGCACCCCACCCCTTTCCCACACAACCCCTCCTGCCCCCAAACTGCCTCCCAGAGCCTGCACCCCTCCCCCTCCTCCCACCCAGAGCCTGCACTCCCACCCCCTGCCCCAGCCCAGAGTCTGCACCCAGCACCCAAACTCCATTCCAGAGGCTGCAACCCAGACCCCCTCCCCCACCCAAACTCCCTCCCAGAACCCAACCTCTCACCCCTTCTGCACCCAAACTCCCTCCCAGAGCCTTAGGCAGGTGGAGGGTGGAGTTTTGGGGGGTGGGTTCTGGGTGGCATGAATGACATTATTGGCCCACTGGGAGGATTTGAGGACTGGCACTGGCCCTAAGGTAAACTGAGTTTGAGACCCCTGGTCTGGATCCTTCCCTTTTGAACTGGATTCAGAGGCACATTAACCATTTTTTAAAATGGTCACCACTTGTTGAACCTGGTTAACTGTTCCTGACATTAGAGGAAAGGGGCCAGCAGTTCACTGATTTAGTCAGCAGGGTGGCAGCCTTTCGCCTCTGGTCTGTTCAGCAGTTGCTATACTCTGACTTCCCACTGGCCTGGAAGTCCCTGGCCTTCTTTCTCTCTGTTGTGCTCGCAGGATGGGCATGACTCTCACCTATTTTTGTTGGCATCTGACTGATTATCAAGTCTAGATTTGCCTCCATTCTATAATGGCCTTTTTTATACCAACCAATCCCTCTTTCGGGGTTTTTTTCAAGCAGTTTGGGACTGACTTTCCCCAAGCCCCTAATTTTTTCTCTGAGTGAGATACAGCGCTCACATTCAGCTGCTTTCCTACCTGCTAACTTTTTGCTTGGTCAGGCAAAACTAGCCATTTTGAAATCTCAACAGAACAGAATGGCTGAGATAGATTCTGCACACTGATTGTGGCCTGGCTGTTGACTGATAACACTTTTTTATAAATTGACTTGCAACCTAGACACTTTTTGGTTGACTTGGTGTGTTAACAATAGAATATCAGGGTCGGAAGGGACCTCAGGAGGTCATCCAGTGCAACCCCCTGCTCAAAGCAGGACCAATCCCCAATTTTTGCCCCAGATCCCTAAATGGCCCCCTCAAGGATTGAACTCACAACTGTGGGTTTAGCAGGCCAATGCTCAAATCACTGAGCTATCCCTCCCCCCCTCCAGTATTTTGAGTGAACTTGATGATGTTTTAGGGATTCATTTTTAATGTTCACTTAAGACATGTTTTGCTTCATTTTATTGACCTTTTTGTGCACATATTGTAATTTTATAACATTAATAGTTTTTAATGTGATTTTATGTGAATAAAGATGTTTTTCATGTCATCTAGGACCCTGTGAGGTGGAAGAGTCCCAAAGATGATGCTGCAGCCTGAGCCAGAATGTCTATACCACAATTATACAGCCCCATAGCCTGAGTCAGCTGGCAGCTGTCTTGTGGAAAAAATAGTATGCGATCATGTAATTGAGGCTGCACAGGCAACCTTAATTCTGACATTTTCTAATTTTGGAATGCTTGACTTTGCAACTTAACAGTCTTAACATAGTTATTTTGGATGTAATTTCCTAAGTTTTTTCCTCGCTTTACAGACAGCCCCCCAACCTGAAGCAAATACTCACCAGCAACCACACAACAAAAACACAAACCCAGGAACCTATCCTTGCAAAAAAGCCTGTTGTCAACTGTGTCCACGTATCTATTCAGGAGACACCATCATAGGGCCTAATCACATCAACCAGACTATCAGAGGCTCGTTCACCTGCACATCTACCAATGTGATATATGCCATCATGTGCCAGCAATGCCCCTCTGCCATGTACATTGGTCAAACTGGACAGTCTCTATGTAAAAGAATAAATGGACACAAATCAGACATCAAGAATTATAATATTCATAAACCAGTCGAAGAACACTTCAATCTCTCTGGTCACTCCTTTACAGACCTAAAAGTGGCAATATTACAACAAAAAAACTTCAAAAACAGACTTCAACGAGATATTGCTGAATTGGAATTAATTTGCAAACTGGACACCATTACATTAGGCTTGAATAAAGACTGGGAGTGGATGTGTCATCAGACAAAGTAAAACTATTTCCCCATGTTTATTTTTTCCCCCTACTGTTCCTCACACGTTCTTGTCAACTGCTGGAAATGGCCCACCTTGATTATCACTACAAAAGGTTTTTTTTCCTCTCCTGCTGGTAATAGCTCACCTTAACTGATCACTCTCGTTACAGTGTGTATGGTAACACCCATTGTTTCATGTTCTCTGTGTATATAACCCACCCCCCACTGTATTTTCCACTTCATGCATCCGATGAAGTGAGCTGTAGCTCACAAAAGCTTATGCTCAAATAAATTTGTTAGTCTCTAAGGTGCCACAAGTCCTCCTTTTCTTTCTTTGAAAAATTTAGAAAACAAAACTTCCATTATGTAGAATTATATTGACCTCCCCTCTTGTGTCACCAGGAGGGCTGGAATCTTTATTTCCATCGCAGTCTTCTACTAGAGCTAACAGAGGAAATGATGACAGTAGAAGCTGTTATCTTCTATGTGAACCTGCCATGGTAGGAGAATGGAGACACTCTGTCTGTGGGCTTCACAGCTATTTGCTGACAGCAAAGGAATGCTGAGACTCAGGAATAATGGGCTCAATGCCAGGTTCTACAGGGGAGTGTTATCTAGTGGTTACAGACCCTTCTGCCCCGTCCCCAAGCTCCTCAGTTCTTGCCAAATTTCAAGCTCCTGCTCCAAAGGAAGTAGCACTAGACTTCTTAATAAAAGAGTTAAGATTTTTTTTTTTAATGGGGGAAAACAACATATTTTTCCTAATGTATTTCTGGAAATGGCTGAATCATTTTAGCTAAAGCTTTTAAATAATAAGCATGAGGCAAACATCCAGCTTGGAAAATTTCAGCCCAAATAGTTTAAATTTGGCAAAGTTATAAGCAACTGAAACCAGGATCTTACAATGGGAAATGGTGGACACCATTAAGTGTAAGCATTGCTACCTGTGCTGCCTATACCATGTTCAGTATACACCATCGCAGTATCAGAATTAGTCATGCAAGATCCATTCAGAGGGACCTGTATTCTCTACCCCTCCTTCTAACGGCACATTTGACTGTATGGGAAAAGGAAGCCTAAAAGGTTATACATGTGGATTCACAAACACAGGTATATGGAAAATCTTTCCCTTCTCAGTCCAGCTTTTACATCCTGCAAGGAAGCCAAAATTGTGGATTCGTGACACTGTTGTGGTCATGGACTTGACTGTGACAATATGAGCTCACTATATCTGCTCAGGATCATATAGGATAGTGTCCCCAAACTGTGCCCTCCCTCCCCCGACAGGAAGAACGTTTCGGGGGGAAAGACAGGGCCGGAGCCAGGCACTGCAGGGGCAGGGAGGGAGCACCAGCCACCCAGCACTGCTCCGACTGTGGCCACAGCATCAGCCCGTCTCCCGGCCTGGCTGAGGCTCCACTCCTGGCTCCAGCCCCTCCCCTGGCCCCAGCCCCTTTACCTCTGTCCCCTTCCCCAGGATCCATGGCCTCGCTCCCAGTCGCAGCTCCCAGTGGGAGAGGGACGCAGACAGGGGTTGCGGGGGTGTGATGTGAAAAGTTTGTGGACCACTGATATAGGAGGACAGAATTGGCTGAAAGAGAAAAATCCTCATGTAAAGAAACAAGTCATTTGTGGATTTGAAAAAGGTCTTAAAATACAGAAAAAAATCTGTGAAGTACACGCACTTAGATTTTTTTAGTCTAATATATTTCAAGAGTTTCTCCAGAATATGAGTTCAATTGGAAAGCAGTGGTGTAAATATCATCTATAACAATCTCCTCTACCAGGAGAGCATTTCCCCACCATACACAGTACCCTAACAGGGTATTCTTTATAGTACATGATTGGCAGTATTAGGAAGGTATTATGGTGAAAGGTCCCATTCACCATAATTCCAGATCTTTTCCACATTACGAAGACAGTTTCTCCTTCCCCTCTGTCAACTAAAATCTACCCCAGCAAATCCCAGAAAATAAAGGTAAACACAAAGTACCATGTATAATAGAAGCAGTGATGAAATAAAAGACAAGGAAACAGCTGCAGTTGTCCTTCATGAAGGCAGAACACAAAACGTGGAGAGGAGAACACCACCGGGGGAGATGCTGTCTCTATTGTGCTAAAATTATATATTTTCCCCGGTTGCTAGATTTGACTTTTAAAAATACAGATTTTGTTCTCTTAAAGAAAAAAAAAGAAAAAAAGAGAAACTAATAACATATGTAGTACTGCGTTTGATTTTAAGCAGCAAGAAAAGGACAAAGAAAACTACGGCGTGATGATCTATCACAGTGATACTCAGATTGAGGCTTGGGAGCTGCAAGTGGCTCTTTGCAGCACATGATATTAAGACACTGTGTGATTTAATTATTAACCAAAACTAAAAGTTATTATTAACTAATCAGGATGCTTTTATTATGTTATTAACCAATTGTAGAATACTTGGTCAGTCATTTCGCTGGGGGAATTATATATAAAAACAGAAAATGAAACAATGAATTCAGACTACTGTGGTTCTTTTGGGTAATGCTGATCACTAAGGTCTGAGTATCATTCATCTATCATATGTTTTTCAGCAAGAAAAATGTCAAAATTAGAATTTACATCACAAATGAGATGTAAACTAGTTTAAATATTTACTAGCATCTCTGCTTAACTCTACATGTTGAAACAAAGAATTTCATACTTTATAACTAAAAATACTACATTTAATAATCAAAAGGCCTGAGTAATAAAGTGGATATCCTTTGAAGTACTACAGTCATTTTTATATCTATCTTGTGTTGCTCTGTTGATTAGAAAGATTATTTTTTCTACTTGTGCAGGCCAATACCACCCAGGTACAGCTTTTAATATTAAAACTTATGAATCTTAAAAGAGCAATTTGCTTGCAGAAATACTAACGGCTCCCTTTCAATTCAAATGTTTTCACCTCAACTCATACTTGAAAGAGAGAGAGAGAAAAAAAGTTTTCCAGTCAACATGGATTTAAAAGCAAATCTCAACCACAGCAGAATCATTTAACAGGATCATTCTTCACTTGAATACATGATTTTTCTAGCATTAATAAGTTTCTGTATTACACTGATAACATGACTGATGCTATATTAAAATTAGCTGAGACCACTTGCAAAATAAAGACTGGATCCTGCACAGAGAAAAGGCCCTATGCCCTTGTGGCACACCACTGACTTCAGTGGTTTCCTTACATGGAGACAGTTGCAGGATCAGAGGAGGAAAAAAACCCAGTACATTGTATTATTTAAGTAGCAGCATACTGTGCATTTTTTCTGCTACAATCTTAGATCCATGGGTAGAAATAAACAGGAATGAAAACAATTACACAATTCTATCTACTGATTATGACAATGGAATAATTACATTTTAATCAACAGATCTTTTAATCAAGTTGTCAGATATGAATTTTAACATTTTGGAAGCATTAATGTACAACATATTTAATTAGGCAAATAATCCTGGAATAGTAATTTATTATTATAATATCTCACAAGCTGTTTCTTCATTGAAGGTTTGTATTAACAGTATTAATCTTGTTATGTCTTTTAGGTTTAAATGTAGCTATTTGTGATTTTCATGTGACATCCTTAATTAGGCAAAATAATTACCATTTTCTTTAAGTACTGGATGCATTTTTAATAACATTGTTAAACTGTTTTTAATTTAATGTACAAGTAATTTCAGTTACAAATTGGCGTACATAATTTATCCTTGTTTGGTACGGATTTGAAAGTTATTAATACACTATGAGCCAGATCCTTAGCTGTTGAAGCCAATAAATGTATGTTGATTTACACCAGCTGAAAATCTGGCCCTGTATTTCTAATTGGACAGATGCATGATTTATATAAACAAACAAACATGAATGTTTCCAGATGCTAAATATTTAACCATATTAAATAGCAATAGTGTATTCAGTGTAAGATATATTAATGATGCATCAGGGCTGGCATTACCATGAGGTGAACTGAGGTGGCCGCCTCAAGTGCCAGACTGTGGGGGGGCAGCACTAGGACCCAGAGTGTAGAAAATTGTGTCTTCTGATGGTGCATATGTATTCTCTCTGCTCTAGATGCACAGAGGTGGTGGAGTGCTGTGCTGGAGGAAGGAGGGCACAAGAGACATAACAGGCAGGCAGGAGAAAAGGTGAGAGGGAATAACTGAAAGCAGCACGAGCTGCAGGGAGAGAGAGGAAGAGGAGGAGCCTCTTACTCAGGGATTTGGAGCAATCAAATTTTTGAATTGCTTCGCTCCAGCTCCGCTCCGGCACCAATAGTGACTGCTCCAGCTCCGCTCTGACTCCGCTCTGCCTCAAATTAATTTTTTAACTAAATAAAAAAGTGCATACTGTAATTTTGAAAAAACATTTTTATTCAGACTTTTAAAACAATTTAAATATCAATGATGATACTAACTAGAATCATTCATAATTCATTCTGTAAAAAATTATTGCAGCAATCAAGTAGTCTTTCATAGCCTGCCGCAGGTTCTTCACTTCGTCCCATTCAGCTTTTAACAACTTGAGTTCTCTTGTTCCAGCAGCAGCCATTTGTTCACAGTAAGATTGAAAAATGAGAAGCCAATCAATCATCGCAAATGTTGAACCCCAGCAAGTCACAGTATCCAATGACTGAGTTACCCCATGTAGATCAAACAGAGCACTTTGAATACTTGGGGTTCATAGTTTGACAACGACTTGTCAAATTTTTGCCAGAAATTTCTTCGCATGTTCTTTGTTCAGTTCATCCCAGATTGCCAACTGAAAAGTGTGAATACCACACCTCATCAGTTGGACTTTTGAGTCGTCCTCATGAAGCCATGTTGGAAGTATGAGGCTAGGGTCATTAACCCATTGCGCAGCAGCACCCACATTGAGTTGGATTTCATCCATTCCTGTAGTTCCTTCATCAGGCAAAATAGCTTCAGTTCTGTCCACATTCCTGTTCTCAGAGGTAGAAATGGTTTCATTGTCCTCGCTGAAATTTTTGATGGCACACGTCACGTTTGCTGCATTGTCAATGCAGATGCTCAGCACTTGCATTTCACTGATCCCAAATTTTTCTAAAATAGCTTTTACTTGACTTTTCACATATGAAGAATTGTGACACTCTTCAGTGTCGATTATGTCCAAGGTTTTTACCAAAGCTTTCTTTTTTCCTTCTTCGTAGTACTGAGCATTGATTGCAAGGAAATTTCTGTTTCCACGGGTTGCCGCATCCATTTTCAGGTAGCACAATTTTTGCTCCAAAGCTTCCTTGAGCTCTTCGTGACCAGACTCAGCTGTGCTGACAACTAAATGACGAACCGCATTGTGACCCATTGAAACGCCAAGCTGCCAATCCATTTCACCTGCAATTTTTTGGAATCCTTTGTTCTTTAGCCTGAAGGGAGTGAGGGGTGTTGAACTCAAGCAAACCATTTCCATCAGCCCTTCATGGAAAGTATTGGCATCCATGGGGACTGTAACCTTTGTGGACTTCAAATATGAGTCAAGTTTTGTTTGCTCAATTTTGGGTTTCTTTTCAGATGAAGCTCTACAAAAAAATCTTTTCTCCAGGAGTTTTCAAAGAGCCAGATGAATGTCGCTTAGCCACGTCACCTTTCTGTTTTGCCTCATCTTCCTGGTCCTTTTTTGTAACCAGAACTGCATAGTTTTCAGGATGGTTACGTTTTACATGCCGCCAAAGGTTGAAACTTTTCACAGCACTTGCTTCACTTGTCTTGAAGCTACATGGTTTGAGCTCACCATTCACTTCCTTTTCCACCTTGCACGTTGCCGATTTCTTCTTTGCTTTTCCCAAAAGCCCAAATTTGGGCTTTTCAAATTCAAAAGTAAAGGCGTCATTGAGATCCTTTTCCGTAAATTGGCTATCAATCATGGGGGGCAGATCTGATTTTTTTGTTGAAGCCATGGCCAAATCTTCTTGTGCTGATATCGCATCCAAATGTTTCTTGTCGAAAAGCAATGAACAAAAGCATTACATTTTTTTATAATGTACCTGCTTGGGATATCTTAACCACTTAATGTACTTCGAATTTATTTTGGATTTTCTGGACAAAAATGATAGCATTTTCTTTTTACACAAAATTATTAAAGTATATTTTAATATTTTAACATTTTAACATGTTTCTTGCAGTTTTAATGAAGTATTTTAATATACATAATTAATATCAACTTTTGTTTATAAATTGCAAGTTAGTTTTTCTTATGAAATTTTGCGGTAAAAATATTTGAAATATTTTCCAAGTTTTTAATTAATATCTCAAAAACAATTTAATATAGATATATCAGTGAAATTTGGTATGTGTCATAGCGTTAGTACGTGCTATCGCTGTTCTACAACATTAATTGTTGGGAAGTAACGAGGCTACATGTTACAAGGTTGAAAATAAACTTTAACAGGAAAGCCGATTCAAATTGCAAGCACAGTCCTTTTAGTAAAGAGAGCAAATTTTCGGAAATATGTTTTTGCTTCACCAGCCTGAATAGATTATATAAGATAGAGCAAATAACAGGTTCTCTTTTGTATAATGTTTCCAGCCTGACAAAGGAAAAACATATTTCTGAAAATTTGCTCTCTTTACTAAAAGAACTGTGCTTGCAATTTGAATCCGCTTTCCCGTTAAAGTTTATTTCCAATGTTCTATCATACAACATCATTCAAATAAAATTATTTAAAACTACAGATGTCGTGAACTGGGGGGACTAGGCCAATTTTATTTAATATTTTTAAAATCTTTGACTATTTAACAGATACGACCCTGGAATATGATTTAATGCTAAAACATGCATTAAAATGGTACTCTTAATTTATTTTGTATAATTAATCATTTCTGAGAAAACGGTTTAAAAATTTTAATCTGCTTAGATGCTTAGAATGACACAATTTTACTTATTACTTATTACCTATTTTTCAACTTTGGAACCATAAATTTTAAATGCAATAATAAATAATAACCAAAAATTATTAACTTATTATGGAACATAATATTACCACTGTAGCCAGGGACAGTCGACGACAAGCCTTACTTGAAATATGAAATAAAAATGACCAACCGCCAGTTCGGGACCCCTATGATTTAAATAATTTTGGAAAATGTAATACTGTATCACATACTAACGCTAAGACAGAGACATAAATTTCATTACTTTATATTAAAGCATTTTTGAGATATTAATCAGAAATTAAATTTTCATCACCTCCTTGAAGGGACTGTAGCTCCCTTAGGAGAATTTTAGGACACGTGTTCACAGAAACGTTTTTTCCTAAAATGATCGAAGGATTCACCCCAAAGTTGTGTTGGACATTTTGCAATCACTCTGGATATATCACAAAAATCACTCCTAATTTATGCAAAAATGTTTACTGTATATTTATATGCCTGCTGCATGTGACTTTTTCACTAAATTTAAAATTGCAAACAATGCTACCAAAAGACCATTGAACAGATGACCTATAAAATAAGTCCGCCAGAGTGATACGGGAGCACGTACAAATGAACCGGTAACGGGAGCCCGTGTGAGAAATGAGCTTAAGTGGTTAATATCTCTTGCGATATCTTAATATATCAATAAACAAAAACTTTTTTTTGCAATATACCTGTTTGTGATATCTTAAATCTTGTGTCTTGCGGCACACTTTTCCATAATCGCAGCACTCCGCGCGTCTCGTTGATCAACCCTTACAAAAGAAGTATCAACATATACTAATCTATGCGAATACATACTCGCCTAACCTTGGCACAAGGGTGGGAGCAGTCTGCAGTGTTGCCAGATGTCTGATAATTATCTGATTCTTTAATAAAACATATCTCAAAAAAACTTTGTAATTTTGTATCTGTACATTAAATCTTGATTTCGGCCAAAGTGAGAATAACTGACATATTACGTAAAGTGGTAAAGTAGATATTAATATCAATTGTTATATAATCTGAAACTTTTTGGCACCTTTAGGACTTTCTTGCTAGATATCATTCGTTTTGGATTCAAAATGGAAAAAAAAAAACTGGAGCAGTAGAGCAGTCAAGATATTCTGTGCTCCGGCTGCCAGGCAAAAACCTGCAGCTCCACTGCTCCGCGCTCCAGCTCCGGGCTCCGCTCCAAAGCCCTCCTTTTATGTACCTCTCTAGCCTGGACTGATTAACACCAGCTTCTCAGGGAGCTTCCTGTTTCCTGCTGCTTCCCTGAACCCACTTGGAGAATAGGCAGTCAACTGAAGTAGTAGGAGCCAGTTAGTCCCTTAAGACACTGATATCTTCCCTCACTAAGGCCCTGCTACCAGCCTGCTTATTTGTCCCCTTCAATTCAGTGTTGAGAGCCACTATAGCTGGCACAGAACAGCAGTCATGAGTGAAAGAAGGAAACGCCCCTCTGGGGCAGCATTCAGAAAAAGAAAGAAAGCAAAAGGAAGCTTTTCTATCTAAGCAGGAAGGAGCTCTCCTGAGATACATAGACACAAATGTTCATGGTGAGCCTTCTGGCCCCGGTGAGGACGTGAGTGGTGAGGAGTTGCCTGATATTCCAGGTAGAGTGCAGGTGACGTGGCAGCTACTGCAGCATCCATATCTCCATCTCAAATGGATTTAACCACGCACATTACTGAAGAAAAGCATAGATCAGAGAAGAGTGTGATGGAGGCACAAGAAACAGCTGCTGCCGAGTTTAGTTCCTTAAGTCTAGATGATCCAGGACTGTGGACCCACTTGAGCAGTAGCCTGAAGGACTTCCTTGTACTGCATGGGCTGCAGAAAGTGAAAAACTCCATGTTCCCCAAAGACAATGAAAATAGAAGTTTCCATCCAACACATTACTGATGTGAAATCCCCAATGGTGACAAAGTGGAGAGGCCATGGCTTATGTACTCAAAAACTCGGAATGCTGCATACTGTTTTTGTTGCAAACTCTTCCAGTCTAATGTTCCAGCCACACTGGGTTCTACAGGAACAAAGGACTGGGAAAATCTGTCATGCCAAGAGAAGGTAGCAAATCACCAGAGAGCATTCCATCGGTGGAAAGAGCTTGAGATGAGACTAAGGTTAAAGGCCATCATAGATGATCAGCATCAAGAGAAGATTGCATCAGAGTCTCTTTACTGGTAAAATGTTCTGAAAAGGCTCATTGCCATTGTGAGAATGCTTGCTACCCAAAACCTAGCATTGCGTGGCACTTCAGATCAGCTGTATGTGCCAAACAATAGAAACTTCCTTAAAATTGTGGAGCTGATGGCTGAGTTTGATGCTGTACTCCAGGAACATCTAAGAAGACTCATCACCCAAGAAATGTACCCACACCACTACCTTGGAATAACAATTCAAAATGAGATCACACAGTTACTGGCAACAAAAGTCAAACAGAAGATTGTGGCAGATCTGAAGTCAGCAAGATATTACTATGCTATTCTGGACTGCACACCTGACATCAGCCATACGGAACAAATTACTTTCATGGTCCGTTTTGTAACGACACAGAACCTCGTGAAAATGTCCCCGCAATGGTGACTGTCAGAGAGCATTTTCTAGAATTTATTGACATTGATGATACTACAGGAGCTGGTATGACAAATGTGCTTCTTAAAAAGCTGGAAGATATGGGAATTGTGATCATAGAATCATAGAATATCAGGGTTGGAAGGGACCTCAGAAGGTCATCTAGTCCAACCCCCTGCTCAAAGCAGGACCGATCCCCAACTAAATCATCCCAGCCAGGGCTTTGTCAAGCCTGACCTTAAAAACTTCTAAGGAAGGAGATTCCACCACCTCCCTAGGTAACGCATTCCAGTGTTTCACCACCCTCCTAGTGAAAAAGTTTTTCCTAATATCCAACCTAAATCTCCCCCACTGCAACTTGAGACCATTGCTCCTTGTTCTGTCATCTGCTACCACTGAGAACAGTCTAGAGACATCCTCTTTGGAACCTCCTTTCAGGTAGTTGAAAGCAGCTATCAGCTCATTCTTCTCTTCCGTAGACTAAACATCCCCAGTTCCTTCAGCCTCTCCTCATAAGTCACGTGTTCCAGTCCCCTAATCATTTTTGTTGCCCTCCGCTGGACTCTTTTCAATTTTTCCACATCCTTCTTGTAGTGTGGGGCCCAAAACTGGACACAGTACTCCAGATGAGGCCTCACCAATGTCAAATAGAGGGGAACGATCACGACCCTCGATCTGCTCACTATGCCCCTACTTATACATCCCAAAATGCCATTGGCCTTCTTGGCAACAAGGGCACACTGTTGATTCATATCCAGCTTCTCGTACACTGTAACCCCTAGGTCCTTTTCTGCAGAACTGCTGCCGAGCCACTCGGTCCCTGGTCTGTAGCGGTGCATGGGATTCTTCCGTCCTAAGTGCAGGGCTCTGCACTTGTCCTTGTTGAAACTCATCAAATTTCTTTTGGCCCAATCCTCCAATTTGTCTAGGTCCCTCTGTATCCTATCCCTACCCTCCATCGTATCTACCACTCCTCCCAGTTTAGAGTCATCTGCAAACTTGCTGAGGGTGCAATCCACACCATCCTCCAGATCATTTATGAAGATATTGAACAAAACCGGCCCCAGGACCGACCCTTGGGGCACTCCACTTGATACCGGCTGCCAACTAGACATGGAGCCATTGATCACTACCCGATGAGCCTGACAATCTAGCCAGCTTTCTATCCACCTTATAGTCCGTTCATTCAGCCCATACTTCTTTAACTTGCTGGCAAGAATACTGTGGGAGACAGTGTCAAAAGCTTTGCTAAAGTCAAGGAACAACACGTCCACCACTTCCCCTTCATCCACAGAACCAGTTATCTCGTCATAGAAGGCAATTAGATTAGTCAGGCATGACTTGCCCTTGGTGAATCCATGCTGACTGTTCCTGATCACTTTCCTCTCCTCTAAGTGCTTCAGAATTGATTCCTTGAGGACCTGCTCCATTATTTTTCCAGGGCCTGAGGTGAGGCTGACTGGCCTGTAGTTCCCAGGATCCTCCTCCTTCCCTTTTTAAAAGATGGGCACTACATTAGCCTTTTTCCAGTCGTCCGGGACTTCCCCTGATCACCATGAGTTTTCAAAGATAATGGCCAATGCTCTGCAATCACATCCGCCAACTCCTTTAACACTCTCAGATGCAACGTATCCGGCCCCATGGACTTGTGCACGTCCAGCTTTTCTAAATAGTCCCTAACCACTTCTTTCTCCACAGAGGGCTGGTCATCTCCTCCTCATGCTGTGCTGCCCAGTGCAGTAGTCTGGGAGCTGACCTTGTTCATGAAGACAGAGACAAAAAAAGCATTGAGTACATTAGCTTTTTCCACATCCTCTGTCACTAGGTTGCCTCCCTCATTCAATAAGGGGCCCACACTTTCCTTGACTTTCTTCTTGTTGCTAACATACCTGAAGAAACCTTTCTTGTTACTCTTAACATCTCTTGCTAGCTGCAACTCCAGGTGTGATTTGGCCTTCCTGATTTCACTCCTGCATGCCCGAGCAATATTTTTATACTCATCCCTGGTCATTTGTCCAATCTTCCACTTCTTGTAAGCTTCTTTTTTGTATTTAAGATCAGCAAGGATTTCACTGTTAAGCCAAGCTTGTCGCCTGCCATATTTACTATTCTTTCTACACATCGGGATGGTTTGTCCCTGTAACCTCAATAAGGATTCTTTAAAATACAGCCAGCTCTCCTGGACTCCTTTCCCCCTCATGTTATTCTCCCAGGGGATCTTGCTCATCGGTTCCCTGAGGGAGTCATGATATCTGACATGAGAAGTCAGGGCTACGATAATGGTGCCAACATGAGAGGAAAGAACAGAGGAGTGCAGACACGGATCCAAGAGTTAAACCCTCGAGCTTTTTTTGTCCCATGCAGTTCTCATTCATTGAACTTAGTGGTCAGTGATGCAGCATCAGCTTCTAGTGAGGCTGCTGAATTTTTTAATGCAATTCAAAGCATCTATATATTCTTCTCTGCATTAACTCATCGATGGCAAATTTTGAAGCAACATCTAGGAACATCCCCTCTGACACTGAAACACAATGGGAAAGTCGAATGGAGGCGATAAAGCCTATCAAACACCAAATTGGGAAGATAGATGATGCCGTAGTTGCCATTATGGAGGATAATGCTATGACGGAAACTGTTTGTGGGAGAACAGTGGCAGAGGGAAATGAAATCACCAGAAACATACATAACTTCAAATTTCTATGTGGCTTAGTGTTGTGGCGTGACATACTGTTTGAAATAAATGTTGTAAGCAAGAGACTCCAAGGTGTTGACCTTGATATATCTGGAGCAATGGAACAATTGGACAAAGCAAAGTCATACCTACAGTCTTACAGGTCAGATGAGGGATTTCAAAACATTCTGAAGTGTGCACAGAAGTTGGCAGAGGAATTTCACACTGAAGCTATTTTCCCACCCATTCAAGAATAAAAAAGAGTCACCAAAGAAGACGACATTTTGATTACGAGGCACAGGATAATCCCACAAGAGACCCCAAACAACAATTCAAAGTTGAATTCTTTAACCAGGTGCTAGATTGTACAATACAATCAGTTGAAGAACGTTTCATGCAGCTCAAGGAACACAGCAGTATATTTGGGATCTTGTATGATATTCCAAGACTCCTCACTATACCTGAAGACGACCTGCACCAGCAATGCAGGGACTAGAGACAGTGTTGACACGTGATGACTGTGCGATATAGATGCGAGTGAATTAGGTGATGAACTGAAATCCCTTTCAAGATACATTTCAGCAGGATCAACTCCAAAGGTTGTTCTGGAATATATGTGCACAGATAAGATGACCACCCTCTTTCCAAATGCTTTTGTTGCTTTGCACATACTTCTAACACTTCCTGTAACAGCTGCCAGTGGAGAACGCAGCTTCTCCAAGCTGAAGTTAATAAAATCACATCTATGCTCCACAATGACACAGGAGAGGGTGGTCGGCATTGCAACCATCTCAATAGAGCATGAGCTGGCCCAGACTGTGGACCTTCAGGAAGCAGTTCAAATCTTTGCAACCAAGAAGGCACAGAAAGCACCACTTTGATTTTCAAACAGATAAAAATGCCAGTGCTTACTAGGCAGACAAGAAAAGTTACATTTGCTGTTCAGGTGTTTGAAAGTTAAGTGTTACTTAAAATGTTTGAACAAGGCATTTTAAGTTGTTAGTTCTTCTTTATTGGGGTAGGTAGCAGAGCAGTACCATGAGAGGAGTAGAACAAGAAGAAGGCAGAATTGAGACCTTTCAAAGTTTTGGGCCAAGCGAGGGGGGAAAGGGGCATCATTTGAGCTCCCCGACTCAGGTGCCAAAATGTTGTGGGCTGGCCCTGTGAAGCACAACTGATCAGTGGAAGATCTACCACTGGAGCATCTGGGTCTTTGCTAAAAAATCCATATCCAGAGTTTGGAGACAAAGAATTAACAATTTACATCCTACTCCTTCACTGAGCTCTGTAAAGGTGAACCTTTGCACCCATGAAGAGTGCACTGCAATACTGTTGTGCAAAGGATAAAATCCATTACTTTGGGCATTGCTTCAAGTGTGTTAAAGTTCTTTTTAGTCAAGACCTCTGCTTCCTCTTGAGGCAAGGGAAGAACACCACCCTCTGAACAGCACTCATCCTTCTCAGAACTTTCTAGAACTGTGTGGCAACGAAAAGCCAGAGGCTGCCAGCCCTGCTCCACTAGTCTGAGTTGAATCTGGATAGAGCTTGGAATTGGGTGATGAGAAGGCCTGGTAACCTCACCAATGTAGATTCCTCACACACAGCATTAAGGAATTCCATCAGAGCTGGGATTAGTTGGGAAAAAAGTGGGAGCACTGTGTCTCTACCATCTAACTATTCTGTTCCCGGTGTGTGCCTTTGCACATCGCAGGAGGAACGGGATAGCCTACCCAATGTCTATTTATGCTGAGATTACATCTTTTGGGGGTCTCATATCCAGAGGCGTAAGTAAGCCAGTACGGTAACGTATGGCGTACCGGTAAGAAGGTATGGCGACTGCACCAGCAGGGCTGCTGAAGGGGGAGGAGCCAAAAGGGGCAGCTGCCCTGGGGCACGATGATTTAAAAGGGTCCGGGGCTCCCAGCAGCAGCCGGAGCCCCAAGCCCATTAAATCACCACCACGGCTCCAGGGCTGCTGGCCGCTGCCACTACCACAGGGCTCCGGCACCGATTTAAAGGGCCTGAGGCTCCCAGTCGCTGCTGCCGCATCAGCAGGCGGAGCCCCAGGCCCTTTAAATTGCCGACGGGGCCCAGACAGTGCGGGCCAGGCAGCGCTGAAGGGCTGGCTGGGGGAATCTGGCCCCAGCCCTGCCCCTTCTGCCCGAGGCCCTGCCCCTTCCGGGGGCCCAGAGCCACCCCCGCCTTGCCCAGGACCCCGGCCACCCTGCATACCGGTAAGTCCATTAAGTTACTTTTTAACCCCTGCTCCTATCCCTCTTGGGAAAGTGTGACTATCCCACAGAGCAACCGAGGCAGGAGCGGCTCACTGAAGAATGGACTGGCTGACCCTTTGATGACTTCAGCACCTTATGCATGACAAAAATCCTGTCATGTCTGACCGTGAGGTAACAGATAACAGAGAGAAAGAGCAGGCGATCACAATGCACATACCGGCAACAATGTAATCAGCTACTGCCTAATTTCCAGAGCTCCTCCCAGAAACTGTATTTTCAAAAATCTTAACCCTAGTTTACTATTTTGTGCAGTTTAACATGGGAAATGAATGTTTACCTTTTGGTTGTTGTGTTCAAAGAGGCGGCAGAGGAATATTTATAAACAGCATCACAAATATCTACTATCCCACTAACTCAGGCCAAGTAAAATATCAGTTTTTTTATAATCATATTTGTACAGTACAGGCAAACAGATTTTGTGGCTGAGCTGGTAAATTATACAGCTGTTCTGCAAGGCCTTTTTTATTCCATTTTTAAAACAATTTTATTTTAAATATAAAATAATTTCATAATAGCATTTCTGTTCCTGTTAGGTTCTGTAAAGCCCTGTTTAAAAACAAATCACTTATGGCCAGACAGTAATACCCTTACTCACTTTTGAATAATATATTCCTGCACAAGTAGTCCCACTGACTTTCATTGGTCTATCTGTCATATACGTCACAATTCAGCATGTGTCAAGGCATCACAATCTGGCTCCTAATATAATGCCGGAAATTAGGAAATTTAAATTATTTGGCTATTTTTAATGAGTGGTCTCATTTCACTGTATGGTTTGACAATCAAATGATTCCACACTGAAGTAAGTACACTACTACTGTTCATTTGAATATGCTATGTGAGTAATTTTTTATTAATTTGCTAGACCACAAAGTTATATTTTCATATTTATAATGCATTAAAGCTGCTTCATGTTAATTCAACAAATAGTCTTAAACATCTTGGATTTCATTTTACATTTGAAAGTTTATTCACTTTTCGGATACTCTTCAAAGTTCTTTAGACTCTTCGTTTTCAGTAAACAAAGGCATCTTAATCTTGACTTCCACGTGAAAAATCTTACATTTTGAAAGACTCTCTCTCAAAGTATTAATTCTATCCTTAGGAAAAATGCATGTCTTATTCCACAGATTAGTAAACACAGGAATAAAATACATAAAAATGGTAAGCTATTAATCTTTTTAGAAAATTAATCTTCACTATTAATAAGAAACAGAAAAAAAATTCCTCCTAGAAGATAAAATAAATGAATTTCAATTATGGGGTTGTTCTGTCCAGATCCTCATCCCGGTTCACGGTTCATTATTGTCTTGCATTCTAAGTAAATAAGCCTCAAAAGAATGAGGCTCTGATCCTGCACCATTAAAGTCAATGGGAGCTTTACCACTGACTTCGATGAGCATAGGCTCAAGCTTTGAGTCAGTGGTCAGAAGAAAATTCTGACTCACGTGCCCAATAGAGGTCTAAATCTCCTCTCTCACGTACAAACTATGAGAGACTCTGTATTTGCTATCAAAGTATATGCTGGTCACACAGTCTTTGCTCTAAAGAGTTCACAGTCTAAGAATAAGAAAACAAGCAATGTATTACAGGTGAAGGAAAGGGATAAAAACATATTATACTTGATTTTTTTTTCCCCTATAAACAATGTCAATTATACCCAGCTGGTCCTCTCCAATTTTTATTTGCTGGCAATGACTATAGACATCACAGTCAAAGTGGGTCCTGAAGAGGGATTTGAAGAGAGGACAGGGGTATTATGGACAAATTCAGGTAAAGCAGTCAAATGCAAGTTTCTATCTATCAGAGTAACATATGAATGGACACAAGACTCCCAATGTGTAGCAAACACTACTAATTTAGTTTCGGTGGGCCAGAATGTAAATCTTTAAGTGTAAATACAAGACTGTAAAAAACTTGAATCGTTCAAGTTGTGTATCCTTCCCAGGATTTTTGCTTTAAAAATAAATAAATAAATAAAAAATAACCACCATGCTACCCAGCAGAAGATCTCACAACCTTAGCTTGCTCAGGCCATTCAATGTCTGAATCACCTTTCCCTTCATCTTTTGAGATTTACTTGTGAATATTTGTGTAGCTAAAGTTAAGAGTTAGAGAAAAATATTTTATATTCTGTTGAAATATTTGAAATTAATTGATTTGAAAGGAATATTTGTAAAGTTTCAGGAAATGACTGTATGATTTCGATCCATCCAGCACCTCAACTTTGTATTTCACTAGAAAGAGCATAAACTACATATAACTTGAAATCACAAAAAAAGTATTTCATTAAAACAATAACTAAATAAATGGATTTTGTTAATACATTTTCAGATTGCATCCTGTGTAATGTTAGTTTTCTGGGTTTAGGATCTCAGATGTTTCAAATCATGGCAATTTGCTATGAAGAACTGGTAAACATTGTATAGTCAATTTCTAACATAAAAAGTTTTTTATATATATACATATACATATATATATATATATATACACACACACACACACACACACACACTATAATGGAGCCTGGGGACCCAGTTATGATATGGGCAATCCAAGGTTTTAGCTTGGTTGCAGTGACACAGTAAAATTCTGTTCCAATTAGAAATTACAATTGTTATCACTTGATCCCCTGATTCTGTTATAACTGTGTTGTAGAGTGGGTGAGCAGTTCTGTAGTATTTTAGTGAAAGTGTTTTTGAAATGGGAAAAATGTTTGAATAGTAGCTAAGCATGTGAAATAGCTAGTTTTCAGGATATTGTATATAGCTCCATGTTTATCAGCATAATGATGGCAAAAATTCTCACTGCAGTCTCTAGAACACATTACAAGGGTAAAGCTAGGAAAATCTTTCACAATACCAAAACCCAATATTAATGCAAGTTATACCACAACTTCAAAAAACAAACACTGAAACTGATTAAAAGTACAGTGAAACAACATTTAGGTTGAAACAGATACCTTCACATAACAGCAATAGAGTTCAGAGTTAAATCTGTGATGCTTCATACATAACTCAGCAAAAGACTACACTGTATATAGAGGTATATTCTTATACTGATGTAAAGAAGAGATGCTTATAAATTCTTATGACCTAATATGAGGATGTATTCCAAAATGTGCAGAATCACCCATTGCTCTGAATCTCTTGTACCATGGGTCTTAATTGGCTGAGCTAATGACAGAGTTGTAACTACAATTCTGAATGTCCTGGCTTTTGTAAGCTCCAAACATAAAAGTATTTAGTTAATGCTGGTTTCTTAAACACTACAAGAAAAGTAATAAATGTTTCCAGTAAAGGTTCCTGACACTGAATAAATACATTTTCAAATTATTTAAGGATCATGTATTACACACACAAAAGAAAAACAAAGTCAAATCAATTGATAATAAAAGTTTTACTAATTTTTGTGAGATTCTAAATTGTAGCCAGATCTGTTATATAATTTGGAACTATAATAAAATGAAAAAAGTGGTATTAGCTGTCCTTAACTGTTATCTGAAAACCTAGCTAACATTTTGTAGAATTATTTTAAATAAATCTGTTAACTGTTCTCTGAGGGTTATATCCAGTTTGTATGCATGGCTGCTCTCTAAGGATAGATACTGTATAAACTACAAACTTTTTACTCCTAAAAAAATTAATGAGAGGCATAATTTAGCATGATTCTTGCTTCAAATTATTTTCTTTTAGTCTGAATCTTGCTTAGTAGAAAGATAACAGAATATATTTCTTTTTAATAAAACTTCCCCCAAAGGACATTCAAAAATAAAAAACTCTTCCAAACCCCGGAGGTCATTACTGAACAAGCTGTATGAAAGGGCAGATTGACTAGCCTCATTTTTTGGAGGGGATAAAGAGAAGTTATTTTCATGGGTACCTAAAGGTAAAGTAAGAATAGAAATGGGAAGAAAAGAGAGATAGAAATATGTGAAGAAAGGGTATGAGAAGAGGAAAGTAGTTAAGCAGAAGTATTGAATGTCTAGAGAGAAAGGTAAGAATGTAAGCTTTAATATGTCCATATCTTTTATTCAAGTTTTTGCTTAATGGGTTGCTGTTTAGTTTAGTCAGAGATGGTTACTTCTGCTTTTGGTTAAAAGTAGTTAAAACTGTATTTTTATTAAAAGAAAGCTCTGTTTAAAATTTCAGAATAATTTCTATCTGTATTATATAATAATAAATGCCATCTCTTTAAAACAATGTAGGTAAAAATTCTGAAATGTATTTAATACCAGGAAGAAGACATTCTCAGAAAAAGCAAACTGGAATACCATATTTTCTTCCCCATACACCCACCACGTAACACTTAACAGTTCTTCCTCCTCCTGTTCATTTAAGCCTCATTCAGCTCTCATCCCAGTTTGACCTCATATTGGATCTTACTTTGGCTAGTTCACTCCATTTCCTCTTAAAACCAAGCAACCAGGCTTCTCTTCTAAAATTTCTTTCCACTCCCATTTCCCTTGTTACTCTTGGAACATATGCAGGTCACTCATGACAGCATCCCTTTGTGTCCTTGTCATGATCCCCTAGATGTAGCATTCACAAGCATTCCCCAAACGGCCCTGTTTTGGACACATATAGGGATCTTGTTTTTCATTAATGCAAAAACATACATATGTAGAATGAAGAAAAAACAGAATATAAAGTGTCTATTGTAGCAAAGATCTACTGTCAATAGGTCATGCAGTTCCTCTCCCTTGTGGCAGAATATTGCTCCCTATAGTGCGCATTTTCTGCTGGTCTGATAAGAATTATATTATGTTCTTTATTAGTTTTGAGGAACCATTAATAGGTTTTATACTGTACTTTCCTGAAGCAACAAAATTGGCTTCTATATCGATACCAGGTTTTTTTTAAATATTACTTGATGTGACCCAGGGACCTCTTGGGATCTACTGGCAGAGGGCATGGGGGTGCATAAGGTCACAAGGATTCCCTGGGTCTGGTCTCTATAGTTTGTCAAAGAGTGTCATGTAAAGTCTCTACTGAAAGCCTGAGTCACACCGATCATCATAATCATTGCAAAATAGATAGATAATATGCAAGGAGTTTTATATATATATATATATATATATATACACACACACACACACTGAAAATTATGCTCTTAAGGTAGAGGTGGGCAAACTACAGCTTGCTGGCCACATCTGGCCTGTGGGACCGTCCTGCCTGAGCTCCTGGCCGGGGAGGCTAGTCCCCAGCCCCCCCCCCCCCCCCCCCGCTGTTCCCCCTCTCCCACAGCCTCAATGTGCTGCACTGCCAGTGCTCTGGCCCGCCAGTCCTGCCGGACAGCGTGGCTGGCTCTGGCATGATAAGGGAGGGGGAGCGGGAGGTTCTGGGGGCCAGTCAGGGGACAGGGAGTGGTTGGATGGGGTGGAGGTTGGGTGGGGGGGCGGTCAGGGAACGGGGAGGCTGGATAGGCGTCGGAGTCCCGGGGTGCCTGTTAGGGGGAAGGGGCGGTTGGATGGGGGTGGGGTCCCGGGGGAGTGGTTAGGGGCAGGGGTCCTGGGAGGGGGGCGATCAGGGGACAAGGAGCAGGGGGGGTTGGATGGGTCAGGGATTCTGAGCGGGAAGTGGGAGAGGGCGGATGGAGGTGGGTACCAGGCTGTTTGGGGAGACACAGCCTTCCCTACCCGGCCCTCTATATAGTTTTGCAGCTCTGATGTGGACCTCGGGCCAGAAAGTTTGCCCACCCCGTCTTAAGGTCTGTGAGCTGGGGGGCTGGTCACCAGAAAGCGATAAGCATCTCCTGCCTCAAAGAAACTTGCTTATCTACCTGTCTGGCTATATGTAAATTGAGCATTGCATACTTCACAATGAATGTCTATTGACAGCCTGAACAAAATGCAAATCCAGTAATTGCAAAGTCACCGGGGAGATTCTATATAGCAAAAAAAAAAAAAAAAAAACAAACAGCAGGGGTTACCCTGTTTACAAGTGAAGACAGTGGATGGTTAGAACGGTATCTGGGGGTGCAGATTACACCCAGGTATCTTTCAGCTAAGGGGCAAGCAGCCAGCTGGCTTGTCTTATGAACACAGGATCACAGACCATCTGGCTTTTAAACAATGGGAGACACACTTTTGGATGGGCTATGCTTTGTAAGACAGAAGAAATGTCTTGTTAAGTTTAGGCTCCAGAAAGCATGTTAACTTTTATTGTACATGTAACCATTTGATACAATTAACTCTACTTGGTTCTTCTCAAATCTTTGTTCTTTATTAAATAAACTTGTACTTGTTTTCAATACAAACAAATCTAAATGGTGCTATTTGAGTGGAACCAAGATCCTGAGGTGAAACTGGCAAACTGGTGCGTACTATTTCTTTGGGAGTAGTGGATCTGTGAATTCTGAGATAAATACTATCAGGAATTGTGTCATTGTGTGTGTGAGACTTTAACTTCCCAGACATAGATTGGAGAACAAGTACTACTAATACTGGTAGGGCCCACTTACTCCTGGATGTGATATAAGTCAGTTTCCTTCATCAAATCATCACTGAACCAACAAGAAGGGATGCAATTTTAGATTTGGTTTTGTTAAGTAGTGAGGGCATCATAGCACAGCTGGTCATAGGAAATAACCTTGGATTGACTGATCACAAGATGATTCAGTTTAAATTAAATGGAAAGATAATCAAAACCAGGTCATCAAGAACATTTTTTTATTTCAAAAGGGCAGATTTTGGGAAACTAAGGGAATTAAAGAAGTCACCTGGACTAAAGAGGTCAAGGGCTTCAATGTGGAGGAGGCTTACAATTTCTTTTAAATCAACTATACACTAATTATCTTTAAATTTGCATCCCAAGCAAGGGGGAAAAATCTTGTAGGAAAAGACTCCAGAGCTGTCTGGATGAATAATTATCTCAAAAAGGTTACTAGGAGTAAGCTGAAAGCCCATAGCAAATGGAAAAAGATTGATCAGTGAAGAAAGCTATATCTTGGAGGTTAGAAATTGTATAAAGTGAGAATTGCTAAAAGCCAGGCTGAATTAGTTCTTGCCAAAGAAATGAATATAAGTAGTAAGAGGTTTTTTCGTTATATACATAAAAATAGAATGAAGAAGGATGAGGTCTGTGTGCAGTGTGGATAGGGAGAAGATTAAAGGTAATCTAAGTATGCCCCAAAACTAAATTAATACAATGTCTCTGTTTTCAATAAGGATGATAATATGGAACATGAGTACGAAGGCAGGATGGCTGATAGAAATGAGTGCATACAAATAGGTATGACCACAACAGAGGTGGAAGAAAAACTTGAAGAGTTTAATGCTCTCAAATCGGGGGGACCAGACAATTTCCACCCCAAAATACTGAAAAAAATGGCACATGAGATTGCAAATTCTCTAGTAGCAAGGATTTTAAATAAATCTATTTGGGGTAGTACTGCATGACTGGAGAATAGCTAATGTCGTACCTATGCTTATGGGCATTTACAGCTCTGTTAGTCTGATCTCGGTAGTATGCAAGATTTTAGAACAAATTGCAAAGGAAAGAATAATTAAATGTATGGAGGTAAACAGAAAAGGAGATGTAATGCAAGATGGGTTTACCAGGGTATAGACTGTGCCAGTGTGATGGGATGTTTATCACACATCAGTTCTGAAAGGGATAAGGAAGCTGAGAAAGAAGGGCCAATTAATGTGAAATGCTGCACATGCAAGGATGAGGCTGGAGAAGCAACCCATGACTGGAAGATGAAGCTTAGCTCAGTAGGTGTTGCCTGGGCTAGTATAAAGCCAGGAAGATGGCAACTGAAATGGTTTCAGTGAGGAAGACTGTGCACAGAAATGGAATGAAACTCAATAGTACAAAGTGCAAGGTTATGCATTTAAGCTTTAATAGGAAGAATTTCTATAAAAAGCTGTTGGCTCATCAGTTGTGACAGATAAGAAAAGTGACCTGAGTGTGTTGGTCAATCACAGAATGACTGAGTCACCAATGTGATGCAGCTGCAAAAAAAGGCAAATGTGATCCTAAGATGGATCATGGCATCTTCAGTACAGATACAGACATATTAATACCATTGTACAAGGCACTGGTAAGAACTAATTTGGAATATGGCATAGAATTCTGGTTGCCCATGTTCCAGTTTGAATTCATCTTTCTAGAACAGGTGCAGAGAAGAGCTAAAGGATGATTCGGGGAATGTAGGGCCTGTGTTATGAGAGGGGACTGGAAGAGCTTGGCTTGTTTTAGCCTAATGAAAAGAAGGCTGAAAAGGGAACCACAGAGGATTAAGAGCTATTTAAGCTAAAGGACAATGTTGGCACAAGAACAAAATGGGTATAAACTGCTTGTGACCAAATTCAGGCTGGAAACTAGAAGAAGGTTAGAAACCTTCAGAGGAGTGAGATTCTGGAACAGCCTCCCAATAGGAGTTGTGGGTGCAAACACCTTAGTTTTGAGAGAGAGAGAGATGGATAAATTTATGAATGGGATTATATGATAGGGTTGCATGTGATGGTGGGGGCAGGGCTTGGCAGCTCTGGGGGTCCCTTCTGATTTATGTCTTATGCCCCTCAAATCTCAAGCTTCAGGGCTTCAACCTGCCAATTGCAAGGATCAGGAAGGGATTTCCACACACTCCTCACCCATCAATGTATTCTCTTTTTTTTTGTTTTTTGTCTCCTTCCTCTAAAAGATCAGAGATGGCCATGGCTGGAGATGGGGGACAAGACAGGGTGGGCCAGTACTCTGAGGTAGCACTGAGGATTCTTTCTCTCATGGGCTTAGCTAGCTGGTTCTTGCTCACATGCTTAGGGTATAACTGATCATCATATGTGGGGTTGGAAAGGAATTTTCCCCCAGGTCAGACCTGCAGTGACCTAGGGTTTTTGCCTTCCTCTGCAGCATGGGATGTGGGTTATTTGCAGGAATTATCTGGGTATTTCTCCCTTAATCAATTCCCTGCCATTTCAGGAGACTCTGGCATTGGTGCATCTCGGTACTGCCTAGTCTCTACCTGTGGCACACAACAGTTTAGTCTCTTCTGGGCTGTAATACTTCAGTCTAATTTCAGTTGTTGGGTTTAGTGTGTGGGTGCTGGGTGGTGTTTGTGACCTGTGATATTCAGGAGATCAAACTAGATGATCTGGTTGTCCACTTTGGCCTTAAACTCTATGATAATAGCTAACAGGCTCTCATCTTAAATACCAAAAAGTTTTTGGAAATATTTACCATCTCTATAGGCAATGTAAATGTCTTAAGAAAAGGATCAAAATCTGGCACCTGCAGCACCCAGACTGTAGTTTCTCTATTCCACAGCCTAATAAGTGAACAAAACACAATGAGCCTAGATCTACACTGACTTCTCAAGAGATATCAGAATGGTGTGACTATTATTTTCACGACTTTTGCTAATGAGCATTTTGGCGTTTTTCAGGATTTGGAGCTTTTCAAATATCCCACCTCTTCAGCTGGTACATAATGACATTTCTTTTGTATATATGGCATAAAAGAAAGCAAAGGTATTGAAGTTTCTTTACCTGTTGTGCTCCATCGCCACTAACAATAGGGGCAGGTAGAAGAGGAATTTCACTACTTATAATCTGAGTAGTATCCAGTAGTGGCGGGTGTTCTGCCATCATTGATGGTACATTAATTCACAGGATCACCTGTAAAGAAAAACTACCAAAATTACATAATGTACATATTATATATTTTAATACATGAAGACGGATTTCATAGTAAGTATCCTTTAAAATAGTCTTCAGTGTTAAAAAGTAAAGTTAACAATTAAATGCACCAGTATAAATATTTTTCATAACACATCTCAAAGGACCTTTCCATAAATATGACTTTAAGGTTATTTTGAAATGCTAGCACAGTGGCTCTCAAGCAGGGGTACATGTACCACTGGGGGCACTCAAAGGCCTTCCAAGGGGTATGCAACTCATCTAGATAATAGTTTCTCAACCTAGGGCTTGCAGCCCATGGGGAGGAGGGGATTATGGGATGGGTTTGGGGGGCTTGCAAGTGCAGTGTTGGCATTAGGGGGTGGCAAGCAGGGCAATTGCACAGAGTCCCACACCACCGGGAGCACACAAAGCTAAGTTACATGCTTCAGCCCCGTGTAGCAGGGCTTCAGCTTTAGACAAGTCCCACAAGTGAAAAAACAGTCTCAAGGATCACACTGAAACGTAAGTACAACATTTATATTCCAATACATTTATTTTATAATTATATGATAAAAATGAGGAAGTAAGCAATTTTTCAGTAATAGTGTGCTGTGACACTTTTGTGTTTCTATGTTTGATTTTGTAAGCTGGTTTTATGTGAGGTGAAACTTGGGGTAGGCAAGACAAATCAGACTCCTGAAAGGGATACAGTAGTCTGGAAAGGTTGAAAACCGTTGTGCTAGTGTAACCCACAATTATACTCTATAGTAGGGGTGGGCAAACTTTTTGGCCCGAGGGCCACATCGGGATGCGAAACTGTATGGAGAGCCGGTAGGGAAGGCTGTGCACATGTCCCCAAACAGCCTGGCCCCCGCCCCCTATTCAACCCCTCCCACTTCCCACCCGACTGCCCCCCTCAGAACCCCACCCTCAATCCAACCCACCCTGCCTGCTCCTTGTCCCCTGACCGCCACATCCCGGGACCCCCACCCCTAACCGCCCCCTGGGGTTTTTCGCCTTCCTCTGCAGTGTGGGGCACGGGTCACCTGCAGAAGGATTCTCTGCACCTTGAAGTCTTTAAACCACGAGTTGAGGACTTCAATAGCTGAGACATAGGTCATGGGTTTGTTAAAGGAGTGGATGGGTGAGATTCTGTGGCCTGCGTTGTGCAGGAGGTCAGACTAGATGATCATAATGGTCCCTTCTATTACCAGCAGGACAGTGGGGTGGGAGGAGGTATTGTTTCATGGTCTCTGTGTGTATATAATGTCTTCTGCAGTTTCCACAGTATGCATCCGATGAAGTGAGCTGTAGCTCACGAAAGCTTATGCTCAAATAAATTGGTTAGTCTCTAAGGTGCCACAAGTACTCCTTTTCTTTTTGCGAATACAGACTAACACGGCTGTTACTCTGAAACCTTCTGACCTTAAAGTCTATGAGACTCCCCCCCATCTAACCCTCCTCCGTTCCCCCCCAAACCTCTACCCTATCCAACTGCCCCCTGTTCCCCATCCCCTGACCACCCCCGCACCTCCGCCCCACCCAACCGCCCCCTGCTCCCTGACTACCCCCCAGGACCTCCTGCCCCTTATCCAACCCCCCCCCCAGCCCCAACCCCCTTACTATGCTACTCAGAGCAGCATGTCTGACAGCCATGCCGCCCAGCCAGAGCTAGACACACCGCCACGCTGCCCTGCAGGAGCGTGCATCCCCGCCGCCCAGACCGCTGCCCGCGTGGCGGCATAACTCCAGGGGAGGGGCTGCGGCTAGCCTCCCCGGCTGGGACCTCAGGGGCCGGGCAGGACAGTCCCGCGGGCTGGATGGGGCCTGCAGGCCATAGTTTGCCCGTCTCTGCTCTTTAGGTCTCTGGCCCCCTCTGGTGGCTGAATCACAAGGGTTTATGAGTTCACTGCAGCCTCTGAGCCAACAGATGGTCAGCCTTTTAAGTCAGTCAGTAGAGACTAATGGTTTTAGACCCAGAGGTCCAAGATTTAATCCTCACTGTTCACAACTCATCTAAGGGAACTGTGTTACATTAGAAAGGCTTGAAAGTGCACAAATGTCTAGCATTGTTATGAACAAATGCACTGGTACAATTTGATCTAATGTCAATTCATTATTATTATTATTTATTTTATTACTGTCGCACCTAGGTGCCCTAGTTATGGACCATGGCCCTGCTGTCCTAGGTGCTGTATAAATACAGAACAAAAAGATGGTTCCTGCCCACGGTCAAGTTTACAATCGAAATATAAAATAAAAGACAACAGCTGGATACAGTCAGTTGGGGGAGTGCAGGGAAATAAGACAATATTGGTCAACATGATTCCATTGTTTAGTGGTCTCAGCATACCCATCACCTAAATGTTGCCAATATTTTTTAGGTATCACAGAAAAGGAGGGGTTTGAATGAGGTAGCTTTGCAGATATTTACAGGGAACTCCTTTCAGGCCTGAGGGGCAGCACAGGAGAAAATTCGAAGGTGCTTGTTTGAAAATTTAACAAGTGGGCAATAAAGGATGGCATCATGGATGCAAGAGTTGACATCTTGATCGCCAATGAGATATTATAGGTAGGGTGGGGGACAGGCCAGGGGTTTGAAAGTGAAGACGAACAGCTTATATTTGATGTGTCAGGATAGTGGGGGCCACTGGAGGGATGCAGAGAGGTGGCATGGTCAAAGTGGTGGGCTAGAAAGATCATCTTTATACCAGCATTCTGAACATATAGGAGTAGGGAAACAGTGCACTTATCAAGGCCAGAAAAAAGGATGTTGCAATAATTGAGACACAAGATAAGAGCCTAGACAAGAGGTTTAGATGAGTGGATAGACAGGAAAGGCCATATATTAGAGGTGTTATCCAGAAAGGAATCTATAAGATTTAGATGTAGCCTGGATGAGAGGACGTCAAAGAGAATGACAGACAGCATGGTGGTGGTATCCACAGTAATCAAGAAAGAAGGTAGCAGGAAGCGTTCTAGGGGGCACATTAAGAGCTCTATTTTATCCATGTTTAATCTTGAGTTGACAGGTAGACATCCATGAGGAGATGTCAGAGAGCTGGACCAAGATTTTAATTTGTACAGAAGATAACAGGAGTTATCTGAAGTGAAGGTCCACACAGTTGATGATAGTTAAATTCGAGTCTGGAGATGAGATTACCCAGAGATAAAGTTTAGAGGGAGAAGAAAAGAGGACCAAGGACAGCGCCCTATGGAACACCCACAGAAAGTTGGAGGTGGGATGAGGAGTACCCTCTGAAGGACACGATGAAGGAATGATTTGAAAAGCAGGATAAGAACCAAGAGAGGGACAGAATCACAGAAGCCAAAGGAGAAATTTTTTTGAAAAAGGAACATTTTCAGTGCCTTCGAAGGTGGCTGACAGGTCAAGGAGAATAAAGACGGAGTATTGGTTCTGAACTTTGGCTAGGAAGAATTAATTAGAAGTCACTGATGAGAGCAGTTTCAGTGGAGAGCAAGGGGCAAAAACCAGATTAGAGAGGGTCCTTTATAAAACTGAAGGAAAGCAACTTCTGATAGAATGTTCAATGAGCTTAGAGATAAACGGAGATGAGGCAGTAGTTAAAGAGGCAAGTGGGGTCAAGGGTGGGCTTTTTTAAAGTGGGAGAAAATAAAGTGTGTTTGTATTGTGAGGAGAAAGACAGCAGAGAATGAGAGGTTAATGAGAAGAGGAAGGTAGGAAGGAGACTGGGTGCAAGGGAGATCAAGAGATGGGATGGGTTGTGGTCACTGGGATAAGTTGAGGGACCAGAGGAGAACAGATAACTTCTGCGTCTGTGACAAGGAGAAGGGAAGAATGGTAGGAAGGGGAATGGAAGGCAGGCTGAAAAGGAGGGGGAAAGTTGCATCGTATTTTGTCAGTTTTCTTTTTGAAATCAGTGAGATCCTATGTGGAGAGAAGCAAATGGAGGAAAAGGTTTGCGAAGGTATTCAAAGGTGGCTGGGAAGGAGGGCATATGATTCAGTTAAGTTGGAGAGGTAGAGTTGTTTATCTAGGAAGATGGCAGAAGAGAAGCAGGAGAGAACAAATCTGTAGTGGAGGAAATCAGCCTGGTCATGGGATTTTTGCCAGAAACTCTTTACAGAGTGAAAGCAGGAGCAAGGCTGGGGGTTGGCAGGACAGACCTTGCGATGGGAGAGAGGGGTAAAAATCAGAGTGGAGAAGAGCAAAGCTTGGAGTGAATCAACAGCCATAACAATTTAAGAAAGGAAAAAAGAGCAAAGGAGAAGTTATCTATGTTGGTGGATTGGAAGTCACAGGAAGGCTGAGTAACAGGATGTAAAGGAGGATGCGGGGGGAGATGCTGAAAGCGACCTGGTGATGGTTGGAGTGGGGGAACTCAACAACTGAGAGACAAGAGAGAGTGCAGTGCTTTGTGAAGACCATGTCAAGTGAATGGCCCTTTTGGTGGCGAGTGGGACAGTTGAACCAAGGCTGTAAGTTGAATGGAGAGATGAGGACAAGGAAACATGCAGCTAAGGGGTCAGCTGGATCATGAACATGGAAAATGAAGTCAGCAAGGATGAGGAAGAGGAAAAAGAGAGAGAGAGAGGTCAAAATCAAAGAGAAAGGCTGATAGGGATGGGATGAACTGGGTGGATGGTTGATGACAGCAACATTGAGGGGGAGAGGGATGAAGAGTCAGAGTCACTTTTATTTAAAAAAGGAAAAAAAGAGTGGAAAAAGGAGAAATGAGGGGTTGGAAGCTTCAGGAATGGGACAGGAGAAGCCCAACACCCCAACCATGGTCTGATCAAGGGCTGGGAGTGTGGTAGAAGGAGAGTCCTCTGTAAGAGAGGGCAGCTGCAGGGGCAGTCAGATGATGGGATCCAAGTCACAGAACTAGGAGCTGAAGGAACTAAGATATGAAGAGGTTGTGGATAGTGGTCTTCTTTTTAGAGAAGACGTGGGCATTCCAGAGATAGGAGGAGGAGGAGAAGGAGAAAAGAGTGGGCAAGGAAGGGAATGGGCCTGAGGTTAGAAATGGTGGCATGAGGGGGTGAAAGTCATGGCAGGGACGTGTGTGGGAGGCAGACGATAGAAGGAGGGCAAGGATTAGGGCAAATGTCAGCAGAGATAGTGGCACAAAAGAGTGTGGATGTAGGCACTGGGTTTATGCTGGTGGGAGGAGGGGGGAAACTGGGCTGGAGAAGGGAAAAGGACCAGCTGGTGGGAATTGTGCAAGGGTGAGTAACAAGGATAGGGAAATGCAGGCACTGGGGGGGGGGGGAATGAAGGAGAAGGAAAATGGATGCTGTAATGAAGACGGGAGTGGTGAGAACCATGAGTGAGTGGCAGATTAATATAATTTTTAAAAAAGGGGAACTGAAGAAATGCTGTTAGGCAAGGAATTTGAGATCTTTGAAAAGTGACTCTGGTAGCTTTGATCACCAATCTGCATTATTAATGTAATCCTTTAAACTATAGAGTTTATTTTTCTTAATATTAGCAGAGCATATTGAACATACTTGTAAGTTAATGTGTAAAAATTTTTGCAATCAATTAGAACAATTCTTTAAAACAAGCTGGCACAGAAACAAAGCAAAAGTTTAAAAGTTTAATACATTTTTTGGACGATTGAGAGAGAATAATTAAATTAAGATGTTTAAAATTAAACCTCAATTAAGTGCAAATTTTAAAAACTTCCACAAAATGGTGCCCCTTTCCATGATGTTTGTTAGAAATGTGACCATACAACAAGCACAATGATAAAATACACTGTGCCTCTTCCCTAGTACTGTAGATGGGATAGCTGCACAGAGTAGAACAGGTGCTCAGTACAGTCCTACAGCTCAACTGCTAATGGTCTATTTAGGTGTCATGCGATCTTGCCTGACCAAATCCTTAGAGCTCACTAAACATCAGAGCGTCCTTCTGCAGTTTGTCAGGGTAGTCCTTCTCTTCTCAAAACCCCCAAAATAAACTCCCCTAACAAGAAACACCTCACAGAAGAACACAATAATACAAAAAGGACAGGGGCAAGAATCAAGTATTTGTTTAAACACTAACAATCACTCATGCATGTAATAATACAGATAGAATCAGGTCTGAGCAGATGTTTTTGTGTTGACCACCTACTAATTACCAGGGAGAACAGAAGACACTCCCCTTCCCTTCTGTTGGAGACACACCCCTCTATGTAATTGATGATTATTTTAAATTTTGAAACCACTGTTCCTATTCAGAAATTGGGCTGGGTCTTAATTTATATTCTGCAGAATTCGAACAAGATTTCTCTGTGGTTTCAATTAGGTCAGAAATACCACAAGGATATTTTTCTTGTAATAGTCTTATACATTTAAGTCACTACCCATTTGCAATGAGGGCAGGCAGGCAAGAGGGATATCACATACATCCCCACAAATATAAATAAGCACCCAAACATTGTTGTGGGTGGTTCTCTTTGCTAGAAAAAAAAACATTTTTTCTTTGTTTCAACCTTGAAATTGATGAGTGTGTAAATTTTCTAAATAGAGTCTCAAATACTTAAAGCAAGGAAGTAATTTGCAGAGTAGGCTTAATTGCAAGGTAGCCTATTTCCCCTTGTTTTTTCCTACCCCCCCCCCACCCCCCTCAGACATTCTTGTTAAACCCTGGATTTGTGCTGGAAATGGCCCACCTTGATTATCATACACAATGTAAGGAGAGTGGTCACTTTGGATAAGCTATTACCAGCAGGAGAGTGAGTTTGTGTGTGTGGGGGGGGGGGGTGAGAAAACCTGGATTTGTGCTGGAAATGGCCCACCTTGATTATCATACACATTGTAAGGAGAGTGATCACTTTAGATAAGCTATTACCAGCAGGAGAGTGGGGTGGGAGGAGGTATTTTTTCATGCTTTGTGTGTATATAATAAGATCTTCTAAACTTTCCACAGTATGCATCTGATGAAGTGAGCTGTAGCTCACGAAAGCTTATGCTCAAATAAATTGGTTAGTCTCTAAGGTGCCACAACTACTCCTTTTCAATTTGGAGATGGTCAGCCCTGGTGTCGTGACCCTTTAATGGCTCCTTTACAGCAGGTAAATCCCACGACAACTGATAGAGTACACCGGCACAACAAAGGAAACCTACAACCCATTATCAACCATATCATTAAGGCTAGTGGCTTGCTATGGTAACGATACACAAAAAGTCTGACGATAGGGCAAAAAATAAAAGGTGACAGTCATGATGAATGCTTAATTAAGGGGAAAAAATGCTATCACCAAAGTCCTTGGTCCATTATTTTAACTAGAACTTATGAGTGTCAAGTACCAGTGGAGTAGAGTGTAGAATTCTTCTTCAGTTGTATGTTTGTTTTATACTGAATAATGTCAATGCAGGGCAGTCCTGTATATGTGACTTATTTTATTAATGTAATGTTGGTGTGTATATAATAATCTGATGTTTCATGAAAACTCTGACATTTATACAGTAGAGGTGTTACAGCAATGAAAAGTTAGAAATTTAAGACTACTGCATCTTGGAACTGTGTGTTATTAGGCCTGATTTTTAAAACTAATGTAGCTTGTCGTTAAGATTGTATCGCTGTATTTCAAAAATTATTTAAAATTTTGAACAACACTAACCTAGCTTTGGAATCAAATATATACATGTGATGGGTTGGACCTCCCCCCCAATCCGGGATGCCATCTACTGTACTGGGGTTTCACTGACCCTCTCCTGCTCCACCAGCCTGGATTCCCTTTCCCTGTTTTGCTGAATTAGGCTCTCCGGCCTCTTGTACCACACACAGGTAGGGCCACACCCAGCTGCAGACAAAGACTGAAGTCAGCTCTGTGTCAGAGGACTCACCCAGCACTCACGTGCACACCCCTTTTGGGAGATAAGCCCAAAGGGATATTGTCTTGTGCTGTATAGAAAAATCTGCATAGCACAAGCTCATAAAAATTCACCCTCTTCCTCATTGTGAGGAGAGATATGCACACTTTCTTGCCCTCCCCGCCCCAGTTAGAAATTGCATAAACTGGATTTAATAAAACACAAAACTAATTTATGAACTATAAAAAGCAGATTTTAAGTGGTTAAAGGGATAGCAAACAGAACAAAGCAGATTACTAAGCAAAAAAAACCACGCAAACTAAGCTTGATTAACTAAAGAAATTGGCTACAAGTAGCAATTTCTCACCCTAAGTATCGTCACAGGCAGATTACAAAGTGTCTTGAAAGTCAGCTGCACTGGTCTGCAGCTTGAAACTTCGGGTATTATTACTCAAAAGCTAGATGTCCTTCCAGCCTGGGCTCAACTCTGATCCCCCCAAGTTTCAGTTCTTGCTTCTAGATGTTTTTCAGTGTCTCTTTGGGTGGGGAGGCAGAGGAGAACCATGATGATATCACTCCCCTACCTTATGTAGCATTTGTGTATGGCGAAAACCCTTTGTCTTCCTATGGAAAAACACTGGCATTCCAATGGGGGATGGGAGAGGTCCAGTGCCAGGTGACTCAGTCACACGTCTCAGCAGGGTCATAGCAGCCATTACTCGTAGCCTGTCTGGAGCATCCACAGGAAGACTAAGCTCTTTCACAGCCCATTGTCTTTTGCTGATGGGCCATCAGCCCTGTCGGGTTTTGCATTGTTGTACCTGAAGGGCTAGTTGCGGGAGTCACCCAAAGTAGCACATTTGAAATACAAATACATGGTCAATATTTCTAACTTCAGATACAGAAATGATACAGGCATACAAATTGGATAATCACATTTGGTAAATTATAACCTTTCCAATGATATCTCACATGAGCCATCTTGCATAAAGTATTTCTCGGTTATGCCATATCCATATCATAAGCATATTTCCATAAAGAATATGGAATGTAACATCACAATACAAAAATTAAATTGAATTAAAAAACCCACACTACGTTAGCATATTTTTAAATGAGCAGGAAATGCACAAAATTATTCAAGATTTATTTTATAAAAATAAAACACACACCTCCCTCCTAATAAGCCTTGATTAGAGTGTGTCAATATTTGAGGTCATCACAACTAACTCATACTTTCTGCTATATAGGAAGTAGACAAACAATGCTTATTCTCCAATATCTATCTACTCAAAGAGCACCTCAGATAGACTCAAAAGACTTTCAGAAGCAAGCAACCATAGAATCATAGAATCATAGAATATCAGGGTTGGAAGGGACCCCTGAAGGTCATCTAGTCCAACCCCCTGCTCGAAGCAGGACCAATTCCCAGTTAAATCATCCCAGCCAAGGCTTTGTCAAGCCTGACTTTAAAAACTTCCAAGGAAGGAGATTCCACCACCTCCCTAGGCAACGCATTCCAGTGTTTCACCACCCTCTTAGTGAAAAAGTTTTTCCTAATATCCAATCTAAACCTCCCCCACTGCAACTTGAGGCCATTACTCCTCGTTCTGTCATCTGCTACCATTGAGAACAGTCTAGAGCCATCCTCTTTGGAACCCCCTTTCAGGTAGTTGAAAGCAGCTATCAAATCCCCCCTCATTCTTCTCTTCTGCAGGCTAAACAATCCCAGCTCCCTCAGCCTCTCCTCATAAGTCATGTGTTCTAGACCCCTAATCATTTTTGTTGCCCTTCGCTGGACTCTCTCCAATTTATCCACATCCTTCTTGTAGTGTGGGGCCCAAAACTGGACACAGTACTCCAGATGAGGCCTTACCAATGTCGAATAGAGGGGGACGATCACGTCCCTCGATCTGCTCGCTATGCCCCTACTTATACATCCCAAAATGCCATTGGCCTTCTTGGCAACAAGGGCACACTGCTGACTCATATCCAGCTTCTCGTCCACTGTCACCCCTAGGTCCTTTTCTGCAGAACTGCTGCCTAGCCATTCGGTCCCTAGTCTGTAGCGGTGCATTGGATTCTTCCGTCCTAAGTGCAGGACCCTGCACTTATCCTTATTGAACCTCATCAGATTTCTTTTGGCCCAATCCTCCAATTTGTCTAGGTCCTTCTGTATCCTATCCCTCCCCTCCAGCGTATCTACCACTCCTCCCAGTTTAGTATCATCCGCAAATTTGCTGAGAGTGCAATCCACACCATCCTCCAGATCATTTATGAAGATATTGAACAAAACCGGCCCCAGGACAGACCCCTGGGGCACTCCACTTCACACCGGCTGCCAACTAGACATGGAGCCATTGATCACTACCCGTTGAGCCCGACAATCTAGCCAGCTTTCTACCCACCCTATAGTGCATTCATCCAGCCCATACTTCCTTAACTTGCTGACAAGAATACTGTGGGAGACCGTGTCAAAAGCTTTGCTAAAGTCAAGAAACAATACATCCACTGCTTTCCCTTCATCCACAGAACCAGTAATCTCATGATAAAAGGCGATTAGATTAGTCAGGCATGACCTTCCCTTGGTGAATCCATGCTGGCTGTTCCTGATCACTTTCCTCTCATGCAAGTACTTCAAGATTGATTCTTTGAGGACCTGCTCCATGATTTTTCCAGGGACTGAGGTGAGGCTGACTGGCCTGTAGTTCCCAGGATCCTCCTTCTTCCCTTTTTTAAAGATTGGCACTACATAAGCCTTTTTCCAGTCATCCGGGACTTCCCCGGTTCGCCACGAGTTTTCAAAGATAATGGCCAATGGCTCTGCAATCACAGCCGCCAATTCCTTCAGCACCATCATCCTTACCATTGTGCTGACAGTAGATTCTAATAATCTGAGGAGAAACATAACGAGGAATGGTTTCATTTGGGTTTTTTTTCCTGCTTCTAGGTTATCCAGCTAACTTAGCCTTCCCGTTTTATCAATGTTAGTTTAAACTTCTTCCAACACAGGCTATGTCTTCTGTATCGTGAGGTACAACAGTACTGATCTTCATTATTAACAGCATATTTAATACAATTTCCTTTCAGTTCACTTCAAGTTTGTCTTTGTTAGTATCAAACGAGGGAAAAGCTCTTACTTTAACATGAGAATTGACAAAGACAGCTTAATGGCTCTCAACCCTCTACAGCTAAATAATGGAGATACTTATTTGACCAACTGAAAAGACGTTATGCAACCTACAATACAAAAACAGATTTGTTGTCCAAAAAACCAATACAACTGACCATTTTAATTTATTTACTCCTCCCGGGCTGAAACTCTGTTATAAATTTGCTCTGGGTTTAAGTTGGAATACAGAGCTGTAAGCATACAGAACCCTTATGGGGAAAAAAAGCTGAGAGCAGCAACTGTGGAGTAGCTAGTGCACGATGACATTCAGTGCAAATTAAAGTTTAGGGGGGTCTGTAAGTAGTTAGTGCAGAGTGGCTAGTACATTTTAAATTCACATCCTAGCTTACACCGCACTAAACTCCCCAAGTAGACAAGCCCTATACCTAGGGCCCTACTAAATTCGTGGCCATGAAAAACATGTCACGGACCGTGAAATCTGGTCTTGTGTGCTTTTACCCTATACTATACAGATTTCACAGAGGAGACCAGCGTTTCTCAAATTGGGGGTCCTGACCCAAAAGAGAGTTGCAGGGGGTTATTTTGGGGGGTTGCCACCCTTACTTCTGTGCTGCCTTCAGAGCTGGGCAGCTGGAGAGAGGTGGCTATTGGCCAGGTGCCCAGCTCTCAAGGCAGCGCCCCACCAGCAGCAGCACAGAAGTAAAGGTGGCAATACCATACCATGCCATCCTTCTGTGCTGGTGGTGGTGGTGGATCTGCCTTCAGAGCTGCGCTCCCTGCCAGCAGCCACCGCTCTCCAACTGCCCAGCGCTGAAGGCAACGCCACCGCCAGCAGCAGCAGTGCAGAAGTAAGGGTAGCAGTACTGCAATCCCCCTCGCCCCAATTACAACACCAGGAAATTTCAGATTTAAATAGTTGAAATCGTGACATTTACAATTTTTAAAATCCTATGACCATGAAACTGACCAAAGTAGACCATGAATATGGTAGGGCCCTGCTATACCTAGATGGTCTAACACCTTCTCTTCCCACTGAAGCAGCTTACCTACTATTTTTGCTGTCATGTCAGCAGCACAGGTCTTCCCCAAGAGATCATGAAATGCTAGCAATGGGTAGGACTTCTCTCAGTCTGATTCTTTGTTCCTATGGTTCATGGAGTTTCTGTTTTCCTCTTTCTCCACCCAGCTCAGAAGTAATTTGCATGCTATCAAGCCATCAGGTTGTGTGGAGGAGCAAGTCCGAAGGATTTAATCCAGTTAAATGGACCAATTGTCTTCTCAGGTCTTATAATACTGAGTTTTTTTGGTCACTTCATATTCTTGTGGCACTGCTTGCACTCCTGGGGATGCACATCTCTGTCAGTTACTCAGCCACCTCATGAAATATTAAAGGTCAAACACACGGGTTCTGGATCTCCTTTGTATAGATGGATACCAGAATCTACACTTCCACATCTGGCTCGCTAGCAACACATCCATATGACAGTCTTCTATGAGATATGCCAACAATAAAATCAGCTGGATCACAGAAGCAGAAGACACATTGGTCACTCTTAACATAGCACTTAACCGAGCTTCACAATGTGTGTAGTGTTATTTGTACAACTAAACTGCTTCTAGCCTTTGCCTTTAAGGCCCTCCACAAATTAGGACCTATCTTACAGACCCTTTCGAATTCCACAACAATTCAAGATAACAGTACTGAATGGGAACCAAAACTCACATTGACAGAGCCTAGATTCAAGGACTTGAGAACAGGAACCACAACACTGTTCATGATAGGCCCCCCTCCCCTGTCTGCCCCCCTCAAACTTCAGAACTGAAGATCAGACAAAGCTATCACCTAACCATTTTCCGGACACACTCTTAAAAAAGGCGTTAAAAATTACAGCTGTTTGCGCACAACTCCCAATACAATGCGGCCCTGATTTTGATTGGAGTCTTGGGGCTCTACCACTATGATAAATAATAAAACTAGAAAGAGGGGAAAAACAAATAAAAGGGCATAAAAGGAACAACAGGAACCTTCAAAATGAAGTCAATGCTAAATAATGTTTTATTTTGTGCCTAGATAGCATGGTGATGTATTGGAAATGTTGAAGATAGGGGAATCTCCCAATTTTTCTTGGGTCAGTAGAGCAGTCAGTACATGCATCCTCTTACAGCTACCAGCTCTCATGAATCAGAAATTCTCAGAAGGCCTGTTCTTCCAGTGGGCTTCAGCAGAGAGCTGTGCTGGTGCGCATACTTTCTTCAGTAGGGTTCTTTTGTGGTTAGGCTCCCACAGGAGCTAAAGGCAACGCCACTCCTCAGGCACAATGGAAATTTCTACCATAAAGATAAAAGCTCATCTGTGCAGGAGGACAAGAAGGTTTCTCAGGGGCTGGTCCAAGACTGCAGAATGAGCTGATACACCACCACAAACCTCGCCATCTTCCACTTCAAGTGTGAGGCATACTTCTTCAATCGTGCCTTCTCTAACACACAGAAAACAGCATGCACATTTAAAAAAAAAAACAACAACAACAAAAACCCTAAAACAGAATCCTACCAAAACAAAATGACCACACATAATTTTCCTCCTTCACAGAGAATGAATCACATGTGACAGATGTTACTCTCACTGCTTCAAGCACTATTGGAAGGAGCTCACACATTACAGTGATGAGGATGATATCAGAATATATAGAATTAGGCATTGACCCACAAGATCTGTATATGGGCCACCAGAATCATTAAGCATGCTAAAGAGATTCTTTTTACATGTTTACACTAGGGCTGTCAAGTGATTAAAAGAATTGTGATTAATCGCACGATTAAAAAGAAAAGGAGGACTTGTGGCACCTTAGAGACTAACAAATTTATCTGAGCATAAGCTTTCGTGAGCTACAGCTCACTTCATCGGATGCATGCAGTGGAAAATACAGTGGGGAGATTTATATACACAGAGAACATGAAACAATGGGTGTTACCATACACACTGTAACAAGAGTGATCAGGTAAGGTGAGCTATTACCAGCAGGAGAGCGTGGCGGGGGGCGGGGAGGGAAACCTTTTGTAGGGATACTCAAGGTGGGCCATTTCCAGCAGTTGACAAGAATGTCTGAGGAACAGTGGGGGGAAGGGGGGGGGGGGAAGAGAAATAAACATGGGGAAATAGTTTTACTTTGTGTAATGACCCATCCACTCCCAGTCTTTATTCAAGCCTAAATTAATTGTATCCAGTTTGCAAATTAGTTCCAATTCAGCAGTCTCTCGTTGGAGTCTGTTTCTGAAGTTTTTTTGTTGAAGAATTGCCACTTTTAGGTCTGTAATCGAGTGACCAAAGAGTTCTCCGACTGGTTTTTGAATGTTATAATTCTTGACATCTGATGTGTCCATTTATTCTTTTAAGTAGACCAATGTACATGGTTTGACCAATGTACATGGCAGAAGGGCATTGTTGGCACATATCACATTGGTAGATGTGCAGGCGAACGAGTCTTTGATAGTGTGGCTGTGATTAGGCCCTATGATGGTGTCCCCTGAATAGATATGTGGACACAGTTGGCAACGGGCTTTGTTGCAAGGATTAATCATACTGTTAAACAATAACAGACTACCATTTATTTAAATATTATTGGATTTTAACATTTTCAAATATATTGATTTCTATTACAACACAGAATACAAAGTCTACAGTGCTCACTTTACATTTATTTTTTATTACAAATATTTGCACTGTAAATTGCCTTCCAAAATCTGAGAGGGACGAGGTGTGGAGCATGCTTTCAGAAGTCTTAAAAGAGCAACACTCAGATGTGGAAAATACAGAACCCGAACTATCAAAAATGAAAATCAACCTTCTGCTGGTGGCATCTGACTCAGATGATGAAAATGAACATGTGTCGGTCTGCTCTGCTTTGGATAGTTATCAAGTAGAATCCGTCATCAGGGTGGTTGAAGTATGAAGGGACATATGAATCTTTAAGGCGTCTGGCACATAAATATCTTGCGACACCGGCTACAACTGTGCCATGCAAATGCCTGTTCTCACTTTCAGGTGACACTGAACGAGAAGTGGGCAGCATTATCTCCTGCAAATTGCAACCAAAGTTGTTTGTCTAAGCAAGTGGCTGAAGTAGGACCAAGTGGACTTGTAGGTTCTAAAGTTTTACAGTTTTATTTTTGAATGCAGTTATTTTTGTAATGACTCATCCAATCCCAGTCTTTATTCAGGCCTAATTTGATGGTGTCCAGTTTGCAAATTAATTCCAGTTCTGCAGTTTCTCGTTGGAGTCTGTTTTTGAAGTTTTTTTGTTGAAGAATTGCCGCTTTTAAGTCTGTTACTGAGTAACCAGGGAGGTTGAAGTGTTCTCCTACTGGTTTTTGAATGTTGTAATCCCTGATGTCAGATGCGTGTCCATTTATTCTTTTGCGTAGAGACTGTCCGATTTGGCACATCTACCAATGTGATATATGCCATCATGTGCTACCAATGCCCCTTTGCCATGTACACTGGCCAAACCGGACAGTCTGAGTCATTACAAAACCTAATTTTACCATACTAATTTCCCCCTATTGTTACTCACACCTTCTTGTTAACTCTTTGAAATGGGCCACCCTCATTATCACTACAAAAGTGATTTTTCCTCCCTTGGTAGTCCACTGTTAATTGAATTGTCTCATTAGACTGACCCCACACCTGATAAGGCAACACCCATCGTTTCAGGTACTATGTATAAATATACCTGCTATTGTATTTTTCACTCCATGCATCTGACGAAGTAGGTTCTAGCCCACGAAAGCTTATGCCCAAATAAATTTGTTAGTCTCTAAGGTGCCACAAGGACTCCACGTTGTTTTTATGGAACTACTATGTAATTATTAAATACTGATTGAATAGTTTTATTGATATTGTATATTGGCACAGAAATTTACATTCTGTGCTCCCCTAGGCTCTGGCAGCAACTCGCTCTTCTCGTCCTCCCCCCATCCCGGCTCAAACTCGCCTTTCCCTTCCTCCCTCCCTGGCTGGCTCAAGCTCACTTTTCCCTCCGTCCCTAGTCCCAGCTCCAGCAGGTGCTCACTCTTTTACCCACAGCCTGAGGGCCAGGAGGAGCTCACTCTCCCCGCCATTGCGTCACGGGGCTGGAGTTCTGTGTCCCTGAGGATTATTGGGGGGACCCAGGCCCCTGCTTGCATGCCCTCCCCCCACCTAATCCAACAGGGGAATGAAAAGCAGGTACCAACTCTACCTTTGTTTGTTGAACCTACATCTTCTCATATAAGAGAAACGATGAAAATTCAATACTTGTGTCAGGATACCTTGAGGATGGTGCGGGGGAATCTTTGAATTTCACCATTGTAAGGAAAAATGTATACACACACTTACCTGAAGTCCTTTCCCCTTCATCTGGCTCATCTGTGCTCAGATGGCAGGACTGGCTGGACTGTGTGTGGGAGCCCTGAACAAGTTCTGACTCTCAGCATGGCTGGATTCCGCCTCTCCCCCAGGCATCTCCTTCTCATTGCTGTTCCCAGCAGAGATCTCTGTCTCAGGCTCCTCCAAAGTATCCATGCTGGTTTATGGGGTGCGTGGGGTCTCTGCCAAGTATGGCACGCAGGTTATAGTAAAAGCGGCAGTTGTGCAGCTCAGACTAGATCAACTGTTGGCTCCCTGGCCTTGCAATACACCTGCTGAATTTCCTTTGCTTTCACATGGCACTGCTCCTGTTCTATCATACCCCTTTGCCTGCCTCCCCCATGCAATCTTTTTGTAGATGTCCAAATTTCTATGGCTATCTGCATTGCACAGCCTCTTCCTCTCACAAGCCCAGGAGATCCAACACCTCCTGTCTACTCTAGGCAGGAATGCATCTAGTGCATGGAGCTGGCATTGTCACTTGGGCAATAGCAACTCTCTCTTGCTGTGTGCAAAGTGTGCTTGTTAGGAAGAGATTTCAAAAACACATGGGGGGAAGGGGTTAAGACAGAGGAAGAGCAGCTTTTGGTCTCTGAACTCTGGGAAGTGGAGTCTACAATTGTGACCAGAACAATCATTGAATCGGGGAATGTGGCATTGTGGGACAGCTGTTGGAGGACCGTTAGGCTCAACACAGATCACACAGCATCCCCACTTGCACTGCATCAACTCCAGTAAGCCAAACATGACTCTACACCATTCAATGAAGTAGTTTTACTGTACTGCCATAATGAGGCACTTACATCAATGGGAGAGATTTGAGCGTAGACACACACTAATAGGTCAATGCAAGGCGACTTACATCAACCCAGATCTGTAGCATAGACCATGCCTTAGTCTCTGGGATTGGGAGGAGGGAGAGGGCTGATCAAGAAGACTGGACAGCTTTTAAATTACACCTACCCAGGTGCGAATTGTTTTGTGAGTTAAAGAAACAGATTTCATCACCCACACACTGTCATAGAATCACAGGACTGGGAGGAACCTTGAGAGGTTATCTAGTCCAGCCCCCTGCACTCATTGCAGGACTAAGTATGGGATCACCTCATTTTGTAGCACAGTGAAATTGCTAGCTATAAATAGTGACGAAAGATTACACTATTCAATTCTGTCTCTCCTGGCCCTCTTTCACCATTTCTTTTCAGGAATCCCTCTCACAAGCAACTAAGAGAAAGTTTTCTCTCTAAGAGCTCAGAATAATAGAAGGTATCCTGCCAGTATTGTAGGTACATTTTTTATTCATTGTGTTAGACTTGAGTAAGATGAGGATAAGATGGAAATATAGTATTCCATGGCATAGTCCTCACCACTGAAATTCTCATTAGATTTTATGGAATCTTTTAGGTTCAGTATTACTCTTGCATCTTTTGCCTTCCTCTGCAGCATGGGGCACAGGTCACTTTTAGGTTTAAAGTAGTGTAAATGGTATATTCGCTGTAACGAAGTCTTTAAACCATGATTTGAGGACATTGGTAACTGAGGCAGAGGTTAGGGGTCTATTTTAGGACGGGATATGTGAGGTTCCGTGGCTTTCAATGTGCAGGAGGTCAGACTAAATAATCACGATGGCCCCTTCTGACCTTAAAGTCTGAGTCTACATAGTTACAGCCAGATATTACAGTGCATTATTGACAGACATTATGGAAAGATAGAGGAAGGAGAGTTATTGCCAAAGTCCTCTTTCCATCAGTAGGTATTCTAGTGTATTTATTATCTTCTTACAGTGGTATACAGACATTTACCGTTTTTGTCAATGTGCCTACTTGTATTTATCTCCTTAATCTGAAAGAGATCTCTCTCTCCCCCAGTACTTAATCCACATCTGCCTCCGAGGCAGCAAAAAACAAACCTAATCTAGTTATTCCCTACTTTGCTGTGAAAAGATGAAGCTACCTCCTGATAAACTGTAGAGAATAGCTAACTTCAGTACAAAAATTTAAAGCACATTGAAAAACTGAAGTTGGGACTCATAAGATTTACTTTAATATCAATCTAATATCAAACTAGTGATACAGTAGTTAGTATACTAGATTAGGGAGGGGACATGAGACAAGGCCTGGCAACAGCCCTGCTTAACACACAAGACTGTGCTACACAGGACTCCTGGTTTTGCTTACTGGCAACAGTGAATAGTGTACTTTGAGCAGGATTTAAGCTCTTTATAAAAGAAAAGCTGGATGATTTTGAATATGAACCTTTTCTTTAAATCGATTAAAGTTGGTGTGCAAGCAACAAGACGACTGACATAACTATTTTCAACCGTGTGCTACTAACAGAACCAGAACTTTACTGTTAAACTATAAAAAAATCAATGTTCATTGCAAAATACTCAATAACAATACGGAATGAGAATCATTAACAGAAAGTGGCAGGACTAAATATGAATTTAATCAAGCTAAATACATTTAGAAGTATTTATCCAAACACAGAATGCAGTAATATTGATAACAGAAAATATTATGGAGACAAAACAAGTTTATAAGGAGAAAAGCTTGAGAGGCAAACAGGTTTTTGGGCCACAAATTTCTTTTCAGCAGAGCTAGTGAAAGGAAGCCTCTAGAGTGCCCTGGCAGGAGTCCTTTCGAAACAAGGAATCTTCATGGACAACACTTCCTCAGATTTTGGTACAGTTTTTTGTACATTGTGGATCGCACCAGTTTTCAGCTATGACAATTCAGGAAGCCAACAGAACAGAAGTGAATCTTTGAATTGGCACTTAATGAAACATCTTAATTGAAGTTAAATGCACAAATAAGATTCCCAAGATCTGGTTTTATTCAGCCCCAATGTGCCAGTGTTTTTAGTACAACCACCCTGTTTCCTCCTTGCTACATTTCATATCTTCCTCACTTCTCAAACTCACAATACTTCTCTCCCTGCAATAAGTCTGTTTCCCTTCCTCATTTGTTCTCTGTTACAGGTTGGGGGCTGCTATTCAGTTCTACAAATAAGCCTCTTCCGTTTCCAGAAAAGGATACTCCTAGTGGAATTCTGCATCACTGTGCATGTGCAGAATTAATGTCCCCCACAGATTTCTTTGCTTCCCCGCAGAAAAATGACTTTCTGACTGGGAAGCAAAAGGAAGCTGCAAGAGCAGTCTCGCACCACTCCCTAGCAGCGCAGGGACATTGTTTCAGGCACCCGGAGCAGCTGGCAGAGAGGTAAATCACCATGGGGTTGGAGACACCCCAGTCAGTGAATCCTACCCTGAGCCAGGATCAGCTGCTAGTCCCGGCTGAGCTGGAGGCAGAAGGGGACAGGACTTCCTCTTCCCCTACAAAGAGTGGCTGGGGCTATGTCAGACCCACCCCCAGAAACCTCCCCCAGCTGCAGGAAGCTCAGCATCCTCCCCTGCTTCCTGCACCCATCACTCCTCAGCTGGGGGGAGGGGTCACTGTATGGAGCACACCCCATCCACCTAAGACCCATGCATCTGGACCTCCCATACCCAGACACCCCTGCCAAGCCTCACCCCATACACCAAGAACCCCCCTAGCACTCCATACCTGAACCCCACCCCACTGAACCTCAATCCCTGCATCTGGAGTCCCCCTGCACCCAGATCTCCTGCCTCTGGACCCCCACTCCTGCACCCAGACCACCCCCCACTGAGCTCCCTGCACTCAAACCCCATCCTGACAAGCCCCACCTCCTGCACCACCCTGAGTCCTCACATGCCACTGACCCCTGGTGTGCCTGGTGCAGAGGGGCAAGGGCCCAGGCTGTTTCTGGGGAAGGTCCAGGCCTTGTGCAGCCCTCACCACTGAGTCCATGTCCCGGGGTGGGCGACGGGGAGCTGCAGGGTGAGCTCCCGCCTTTGTGCGGCCAGTGGCCTGTGCTCCCCACTGCCATGCTGGAGCCTCTGCATTTATTTATTGAAAAAGAAAACTTGCAGAATTTTAAAATATTTTGCACAGAATTTTCAATTTTTTTGGTGCAGAATGCCCTCAGAAGTAAAAGGAGCTCTCTGCCTTCTCCCTGGCAACCATATTCAGAGAAGCTCCAGTTGCCTTTCAAGGAGTAGAGGAACCTTATTCCTCACAAAGCCAGGAGTCCCCCTAGCATTAGGCAAAAGCAGGCTTTGGAGCGGCGGGGGGGGGGGGGGGCCCGCGGGAAGGTAGAGAAGATGAAAGCAGACTATCCTCTCATCTGAGCAGAGAAAGCTAGGGATCCTCTGCCAACCATGCTGCACACTTTCCCCATGGAGAGGAATACAGGGAAGTTGAGTCTCAAGACCCTTCCCTTCTCCAAGCAGTTGACTGGCAAAGATCTGAGCAGGGCACAACTCTGCCTCAGCTCAGCAAGAACTCAACTGTACAGAGTTTCTCTCAAGCACTCACAAGAACTGCAAGGTCAAGCTGAAGAGTACACTATGCCTGCGATCTCACACTCAGTTTACAACAGTTTGGTCTGCTTACCACATCTTAAACTGCCTCCTTTTACATATTTAGTATTTTGTATTACTACAATGATTACAACAAGAACGTCATAGTCATGCTGCTGTGAGAACGGGCTGACCTTTAGTTAAGAGGCATTAACTATTGTTCAGGATTTTTCTTCCCCCATTTTTATTTTTCCCCTCCCCAAGAGGACAAAAATCATGGCAACACTACTTCTGCCTGAGGTATGCTTCTTCCAAGGTCCCATTGGTGTTTTAGCAACATTCCTGGAGAAGTGGCTAAGCAATTTACAGGTATATTCTTCCCTTAGGAGGATGAGTCTGCAGTCTCCACAGCATCTTTAGTCCCTGCTGATATGGAGGTAGAGAACTAAATTTGGTCTCGAGCTTGTGTGTTACCCAATTCATACTTCCCTTGCATTTCACTCTCAGCCACAGTTTCCCTTCTTCATCCCAGCATCTTTGGTCTCAAGCCCTTTCCCCAGGTTCCTCACCTCCCCATTAGGTTCACTTCATCCAGCGGAAACAGTTCTTAGGGGCAATTATCCCAGTAAGAGTGCCACGGCAGATTATATATTAAATCAGCATAGACAAAGGCTGGATTTAAACATCCATCAGGCTGCATACTAGACATCCAGCACCTGCTCATTATGTAGTTTGGGCTTCCTAATCTATGGAGTTAGATAACTCTGACAGGGTACTTCCTTTTTGAAGCCATATCAGGTCAAACTACAGTAGATCCTCAGAATTACGAACTGACCAGTCAACCACACACCTTATTTGGAACCAGAAATACACATTCAGGCAGCAGCAGAGGGGTAAAAAGGAAAATACAGTCCTCTGTTAAACGACTAAAAAAATTAAGGAAAAGCAAAACTTTTCTTCTGCACAGTGAAGTTTCAAAGCTGTATTAAGTCAACGTTCAGTTGTAAACTTTTGAAAGAACAGCCACAACGTTTTGTTCGGACTTACGAACATTACAGAGTTATGAACAACCTCCATTCCTGAGGTGTTTGTAACTCTGAAGTTCTATTGTAACATTCCCTCTCCTTCCAGGAATGGAGTAATGTACCAGGCATTTACAACTGCAATATATGCATTTGACATTTTCTTTAAAAACGGTCTCCTTCTGGTTTGATGTTGACAGCGATTTCATGAGCCTCTTCCCCCTTCTTCTCCAAGATGCTCTTTTTCTTCAAGGGTATGTAGTTTTTCAAGATTTTCCATTCCCACCCCCAGCTCCAGCCCGCACAAGCCAGCAACTACTCCAGCCAAGGAGAGCTGGACATGTATCCCTCTGATCTGAGGCCAATGCTCCTGCAGTTAACTGGGCGATGCAGGGTCAGAAAGGAGTAATTTGAGAAAGGTACAAAAGTACTCCAGTCCTGAAGGACGCCAAGTACACTGCTCCTGTAACACACCTAGTCTCTGCTGCTCTAGGGACCAGTGGACAAACAAATATTGTCAGAAGGACACAGATCAATCCTCCATCTACACTATTACAGTTTAGTGTTTTGTGAACCAATAACTGTAGTACCTCATGTACACAGGGCCAAAATGCATCCATCATGGTCCCAAATCAAACTAAAGCTTTGGACTTTGCAAGGTTGTAACACTATGTTTGATCCCAGCATAAAGTCAGGCTAAACTGTACTTCAGCCACAGCTAGTCAGAAAAAGTGACATTTCACACAAGCCTTTGAGACTGTTTGGTTTTCTTTCTGAAGCATTCAGAATGGACCCATTATTCATTTTCAAAATTTTAATCAAAAAACACTGAAGACTTAAAATTTTCAGTGAACAAAAAATGTAGTTGTTTCAGCAATGTTTAATATTTTATAAAAATTGAGAAAATATTGAAAATTGGTATAATTTCATGAACATTCAAGTTTTAACAGCGTCCACAACTTTTAATAAAAATTTATTTTTTAAAGGGACATTTCTTGCCAAAAGAACTTTGCTGTAAAGATTTCAGCTAGCTCTAGTTTTAATAATACTGGACACTGATGTGTTGTAACCAGAATCTGCAACAAAGCAGATTTTCATAGTGCACACACCATCTAAGGTCCTCATTCAATAATGTACTTATGTGCCTAACTTTCAGCACATGAGAAGCTTTTAACTTCAAGAGGACTACTCACATACTTACTGTGCATCCGATGAAGTGAGCTGTAGCTCATGAAAGCTTATTGCTCAAATAAATGTGTTAGTCTCTAAGGTGCCACAAGTACTCCTCTTTTTGTTAGATACACGTTTACCTTGCTGAATCATGGCCTAAGAGTATTGGAGCTGCACAGCCTTAGGTAATGCAGATGTGCTTTTGCTCATAGTATACTGCTGCTACAGAAGGGAACAGAAAAGTCTGTTGCAGTATATTAAGGATTATTGTTGTAGGCAGTTGCAAAATAGCATTTAGCAGCAGATATATAAGTATTTTAGACACTACCTAAAATTAGACCACTTCAGAACAAGTGAAAACTTTCAAAGAGAAAGATTATCTAGACTCTAGAGCACTAAAAGCTACCCTCTTGCCGCCTACTCCACAGAAAAAAACACACACCATCACCACATACACAGATCAGCAGAGCTCCATTAGGTCTAACTAAGTTGTTTTAGTTCATTATACTGACTACATCTATTTAAGATTCCAGGGGTCCTCTTCACAGTTTCCAGAGACAGTTTTCTAAACATACAGTATTTTGATTTCTAATGTCAGAAAAAAGCCTTTAAATCATAAATCAAAACACAGTGTAGACTAAATGTTTTTTGGTAAAACTTTTAATCTTTCTTCCAATAATCCTAACTAATTTCCTGCATCAAGCAGCTCCAACGAAGAAAAAAGTTGTTCAAACAAACTAACCACTTTAAAAAAAAAAAAGCCAAATACTTCTATTTTGCAACAAGAGCCTCAGATATGATGGAATGAGGGTGTTTTTTTTTAAAACTCTATATAAATATGGCTCAGAAGTATGCCTAGTGGACTAAAATTATACCTTCAGAGACCTGATTCCACCTTCTGCGAGGGACTTATATTGTGCAAACATTAAACACTCGCATGGCCAGTCAACCTCCTTCAAGGCTGCAATACCTGTTTAAAAGCACTGACGCTCCAGTAAAGACCATCCTCATCTCATGAAGGTACTGGGATATTCCCAGAGGAAGTCTCTGGCTAACATGGCTCTGGAAACCTTATTCCCACCATGAAGTTGGTGAAGAGAGTTCAGAAACACAATGCTACTGCTGTGTCACTTCTTGTGGTTTCTGGAGGGAGATGTCGACAAATAGGCTACTGCCACCTTGCACATTGTGCACTTCAATGTAATGCGTATCCGGAACCATTTCAGGGAATCTTTAAAAAAAATTAACTGTGATGAAAAAAATTAGTTAATCGCACTGTTAAACAATAGAATACTAATTGAAATTTATTAAATATTTTTGGATGTTTTTCTACATTTTCAAATATATTGATTTCTATTACAACACAAAATACAAAGTGTACAGTGTTCACTTTATATTTTTGATTACCAATATTTGCATTGTAAAATGATAAACATAAGAAATAGTATTTTTCAATTCTCCTCAAACAAGTACAGTAGAGCAATCTCTATAGGGAAAGTGCAATTTTAAAATGTAGATTTTTGTTACATTAATGCACTCAAAAACAAAACAATGTAAAATTTTAGAGCCTACAAGTCAACTCAGTTGTCCTCCTTGTTCAGCCTATTGCTGAGACAAACAAGTTTGTTTACATTTACGGGAGATACTGCTGCCTGCTTCTTATTTACAAGGTCACCTGAAAGCGAGAACAGGCGTTTGCATGGCACGTTTGTAGCCCGCGTTGCAGGGTATTTACGTGCCAGATATGCTAAACATTCGTATGTCCCTTCACGCTTCAGCCACCATTCCAGAGGACATGCTTCCATGCTGATGATGCTTGTTAAAAAAATAATGTGTTAATTAAATTTGTGACTGAACTCCTTGGGGGAGAACTGTATATCTCCTGTTCTGTTTTACCTGGATTCTGCCATATATTTCATATTATGGCAGTCTCTGATGATGACTCAGCACATGTTCGTTTTAAGAACACTTTCACGGCAGATTTGACAAAACGCAAAGGAAGTACCAATGTGAGATTTCTAAGGATAGATATAGCAGTCAACCCAAGTTTTAAGAATCTGAAGTGCCTTCCACTTTCAGAAGTCTTAAAAGAGCAACACCCCAATGTGGAAACTACAGAACCCGAACCACCAAAAAAGAAAATCAACCTTCTGCTGGTGGCATCTGACTCAGACGATGAAAATGAACATGTGTCAGTCCGCTCTGCACTCATTATCAGGCTGAACCCATCATCAGCATGGACACATGTCTACTGGAATGGTGGTTGAAGCATGAAGGGACATATGAATCTTTAACACAACTGACACACAAATATCTTGCAATGCTAGCTACAACAGTGCCATGTGAACGAATGCCTGTTCTCACTTTCAGGTGACACTGTAAACAAGGCACGGACAGCAAATTGTAACCAAACTTGTTTGTCTGAGCGATTGGCTGAAGTAGGACTGAATAGACTTGTAGGTTCTAAAGTTTCACATTGTTTTATTTTTCAATGCAGTTTTTTTCTGTACATAATTCTACATTTGTAAGTTCAACTTTCATTATAAAGAGATTGCACTACAGTACTTGTATTAGGTGAACTGAAAAATATTATTTCTTTTGTTTTTTACAGTGCAAATATTTTGTAATCGAAAATATAAAGTGAGCCCTGTACACTTTGTGTTCTGCGTTGTAATTGAAATCAATATATTCAAAAATGTAGAAAACATCCAAAAAGTTAAATAAATGGTATTCTATTAATCTTTTTAATCACGCAATTAATCACAATTTTTTAATCACTTGACAGCCCTAATTTTTAACAAATCTAGCTAAAATTCAAAATGAAGAGTCAGAACACTTTCAAAAAATATCAGAATAAGAAAGTCACACTTTTGATTATTTTTTTTTATTCAGACAAAAATATATGCCAAATTTATCCCAAAATCTTGAATAGTGTTATTTGACTGAAAAATGCATGTTGGGACAAATAGAGTGTTTGCCAAAAAAATTCATTAATCAGGATTTTATACAATCATGTAAAAATGTATTACCAAAAATTAATTCGAATCAGTAAAGACCGTTAAACTTTTTGTTGTCAGACACTAGTCTGGGTATATATTTTTTAAAATTTAGTTTCATATATATATTGTTTCTAGTCTTGGCTAAATGCAGAGCAAGAAAGGGGGAAGCTGGCTGCTCCATACTGACCTATGAGACAGAGCATAAAGAAGCACTAAACAGGGATTTAGATCAGACGCCAGAACACCACATCAGACAACAAAATTCATGACTGCAAACATCCAACTACAGGAGGACTGAAGCACTGAATCCAATCCTCTTCTAGGAAGCAGATGCATTTTTCATCTACTGGGGAAAACAGAGGAGCTAGTCCCTTACCTGGTGCCCTCAGCATCTTCCTTCACCTATTCTGCTCTAGAGAGTGCTTTAGTGAAAGATCAGACCAGAATTGACTGCTGAACTGAACCTGATCTTCTGGGTCTTCTCAACAAGCATATTTGTAGCCAATTAGCTTCTGGGGTTCCATGATCCTGTTCAAATTTGTATATAACACCCCACTACCCAACCATCACAACTTGGCCCCTATTCTGGGACTCATGGGACCTGGGTTTTATTCCCAGCTCTGCTGGGTGAACTTGTGTCAGTCACTTCACTTTTCTGTGCCTCAGTTTCCCCACCTGCAAGATAGGGATACTGAAACTGACCTCCTTTGTAAATCATTTTGGATCTATTGATGAAAAGTGAAGCAGAAGAGCTAGGTATTACTACTCCACTACTAGGAGCACATTAGCCACTTAGATCTCCAGACCAGACCCTTTAGCCTTTCCCCAACTGAATCCTTCGGTATTTAGGCATCTAAATACTTTTAAAAAGCTGGCTCTTGCACCTTAAGCAGTGAACAATCTGATTACCTAGTGCAGAGTTTCAGAGTAACAGTTTGGACACTGCCTGCTCAGCTGCCTACCATGTACAGCCAACCTCAACACAGAGCTATGACAGCCTCTACCTTCAATCAGGGACCACCTTTTTTTCCCAACAGACACCCTTAATATGAATATACATATATATACACACACACAATGACCAAATCTTGCAAATATTTGTGCAGATAATTAACTTCATATAAGCAGGTGACCTTGGAGAAGTCACTGGCTCCAATGAGTGCACTTCTATGGTCTTTGCTGGGCTGTGACTTGTATTATAGCAGTTGACAGTATTTGAGATTATGTATTTTTAAGAAGCCATTTTAAGACACTGTACTAAATTAAAGAAACAACTACCGAGTACCCGCAAGCTCTAAAAATAAAAAAAGCTGGTATTTTTGAAACTTGCAAAAGAACTTGTGAATTAAGACACTGTATGCCAAGCGGTAGTCTACAATGAAATTTTCCAATGTGGTCAGAAACCACCTTGAAAAAACAAGATTTAAAATTAAGTCACTAACATGTGCATCAAAAATTGTCCACAAAGTGTTGGGGTTTTTTTAGGTTATGAAAACAACTTATTGTTCACTCTGTTTACTTGTTACCTATTTCCTACAATAAAAATAGGCTCATCAGTTTCACTTTTACTGCAAGTTGGTTTCACTTTCTGATTGCCAGGAAGCAACAAGATATTTTTGTTTGCATTCCACACCCTATGCCTACGTGGGTTTTTGTTGTTGTTGTTGTTGTTGGTTTTGGATTTTTAAAAGTTAAAGAACCATGAAAATAATTCCATTCATATTACCGGTTTAATTTATCTATTTTAAGAATGCGGAGGGTCAGTCTAGCTGGAAACGTCTCTTTAAATCCTAACTACACTGGCAGGTTTCATACGATTTCCAATAGAAAACCAAGCGACCCTGATCAATTCTTATGGTTGGGGAAGACGAGTTACGAGAGCACGTTTTCTAGTTTGCAGGGGAAGACAGCATCTTCCGGAACAGGTACTGCAGCCAGCCACGTCCCTGCCCCTTGACTGCCGAGCCCACCACCTGTACTGGTAACGCTTCAGCCATGCTCCCCGCCGCACTCCCATCACACGATGCACCCCGTTCACTGCCTAACTTTCACCAAGAGACTTGTCCCCTGACAACGGACTTTACACCGCGCGAGCGGCACGCGCCGCAGCCGCCGCCCCGCGCTCTGCCCGGCCCAGCGCCCCTGCACACGGGCATCCCGGCCGGAGAAGCCCAGGCTCAGGCGGCGCCGCGGAGCAAGGGGGACAAGGCTTACGCCCAGGGGTTTGGGCGGGGAACGAGCCCAGGCAGCCGAAATCCCGCTCCCCAGAGCCGCCCAGCCGGGAGGGTGTTGCCCGGCCGCCCCCACCCCGTTGCTGGGGGAGAGCGGAGCGGACCGACTCACCGCCAGGGCTCCGCAGCTAACGGTTCGGCGCCCCGCACCGGCAGCAGCCGCCGCGGGCAGGGAGCTCCCAATGGCGCAGCGGGAGGCAGGGGCGGGGCGGTTCCAGCGGCTTTCCCCACCTCTCCCCGCCCCGCGCCCGGCAGGCTGCCCCCGCCCCCTCAGCTACCTGCGCGGCGCCCCGGCCTGCCCCAGCAGCGCATCGCCGCCTCCCGCGGCCGCCCTCGGTCAGGGGAGGGGGAGACGCTCACCCAGGCGAGACTCGGTTCCAGCACGCAGTGCGCTTGCGCTGCGGGAAGGGGGGGGGGTTGCCAGCGGAGAAGCACAGGGTGGGAAAGGGGGCTGGGCAGGGCATAGAAAGCCCCGCCCCCTTCTCGTTGGCCCTGGTGCTCAGGGGGTGGGGGCGGCAGGGTGTCCAGGCAGGGCTGGATGCACGAGCGGCCCCTCTCTCAGCTCCTCTGTGGAAGGGGAGGACAAATAGCCGGGTGCGTGTCTTTCACTGGCCTCTTTAGTAGTCATGGGAAAAGGTACCAGGTGTAGGGCCAAAGTCCTGGGAGGCCTAGTTCAGCCTTCTCACGCCACTTACTGTCTCCCTGGAACATCAGGAGAGGGCCGGGGCTCATGTTACTTTGAGCACACTGATGGCTCTCTGTGGCACTCAGAAGCAAGCAGCAGGCACATGCTTATTATAGGCACCAGTACTATAGCACTGCTACCCTTCCTTTTCCCTGGCCACAGTAACTAACAGCTGACACTTCAGGGAAAGGAGTAAAAGTTATGCATCTCTAGTTATTCGGTAGCGTACACGAGGAAAGGAGGTGCTATCCTTTCTTAATACCCACAGTTTTTAAGTGGCAGCCTGAATCATGAGCTATGATTGTCCCTTGCTTAATGTTTATCATTTTAGACATTATTATGGGTCAGACTTAACCAGCTACAGTATTTGACTTAGGGCAAGTCTACAGTACAAAATAAAGTCGACCTAAATTACGTCAACATACAGCCACCACAGTAATTAAATCACTTTTGCATGTCCAAACTACGCTCCTTGTGTGGATGGTGCATGTCCTCACTACCAGCACTTGCCCTGATGCAGAGAGCAGTGCACCATGGGTAGCTATCCCACTGTGCAACTTGCCACCATCTAGGGCAGGGTGGTTTGAGAACATAAGAACGGCCATACTGGGTCAAACCAATGGTCCATCTAGCCCAGTATCCTGTCTTCCATCAGTGGCCAATGCCAGGTGCCCCAGAAGGAATGAATAGAACAGGTAATCATCAAGTGATCCATCTCCTGTCACCCATTCCCAGCTTCTGGCAAACAGAGGCTAGGGAAACAATCTGTGTCCATCATGTCTAATAGCCATTGATGGACCTATCCTCCATGAACTTATCTCGTTCTTTTTTGAACCCTGTTATTGTCTTGGCCTTCACAACATCCTCTGGTAAAGAGTTCCACAGGTTGATTGTGCATTGTGTGAAGAAATACTTCCTTTTGTTTGTTTTAAACCTGCTGCTGTGAATTTCATTTGGTGACCCCTAGTTCTTGTGTTATGAGAAGGAGTAAATAAGGAGAAAAGGTTTGCAATGCTTCATGGGGGCAAATGAGTCATGAAGGGGTGACTGGGAACATGATTTCAACATCCCATGATGCAGTTTTCTCCATTCCATAGTTTTATCTCCATCCCATAATTTTTCACGCCTCTTTTCAAAAGCCCTGCAAACCAGCGCGTCCGCCATCCATGAAAAGCAGGGATCCTGCACAGCTCTGCACTATTGTTATGAGCATTGAGAGCACGGGGCGCCTGATCTTTCAGTATCTGCGGAGCCTCCAGAGGAGCCTCAGGGAGCATGATGATTCCTTGGAGGCTAGCTTACTGTGGGACATAGAAAGAAACAATTCAAGGTTGTTGTTGGTATTCACAGAGCAGCTATAGATGGTGGAGCACCGGTTCTGGGCCCGAGAAAAAAGCACTGACTGGAAGGATCATATTGTTATGCAGGTATGGGATGACAAGCAGTGGCTGCAGAAATTTTGGATGGGCAAGGCTACATTCCTGGATGTGTGTGCAGAGCTCATCCCAGCCCTCCAGTGCAGTGACACCAAAATGAGAGCTGGACTGACGGTGGAGAAGCGAGTGACGATCACTGTGTGGGAGCTTGCAATGCCAGATTGCTACTGATCAGTCAGGAATCAATTTGGAGTTGGAAAATCTACTGTGGGGGTTGCTGTGATGCAAGTGTGCAGGGCCATTAATCGCATCCTGCTATGAAGGACTGTGACACTGGGCAATGTACAGGACATTGTGGATAGTTCTGCAGCAATGGGGTTCCCAAACTGCGGTGGGGTGATAGATGGCACACATATCCCTATTTTGGCATCAGACCACCTTTCACAGAGTACATCAACAGAAAGGGCTACTTTTCCATGGTATTGCAAGCGCTGGTGGATCACTGGGGATGTTTTACCGACATCAGTGTGGGATGGTCAGGGAAGGTGCATGATGTGTGCATCTTTAAGAACACAAGCCCATTCAGAAAGCTGCAAGCAGGGACTTTCTTTCCAGACCATTGGGGATGTTGAAAGGCCAATAGTGATCATGCGAGACCTAGCCTACTCCCAGGACTTATGAAGCTGTACGCTGGCCACCTCAGCAGCAGCAGGGAGCACTTCAGCTACAGGTTCTGCAGGTGCAGAATGACAGTTGAATGTGCCTTTGGCCATTTGAAAGGCTGCTGGCACTGTCTACTCATGAGATTAGATCTCATGAAAAAAATATCCCAATGGTTATAGCTGCCTGCTGTGTGCTTCATAATACTTGTGAAGCAAAGGGGGAAAAGTTTCTTCCAGGGTGGAGGGTGGAGGTACAATAGCTGGCTGCTGATTTTGAGCAGCCAGATCCTAGGACTATAAGAAGAGCTCAACGGGCAGCTAAATAGCTCAGGGAGACTTTGAAAGACCATTTTAATAGTGAGACACAATAATGTGTGGTAGGGTGCAGTAGGGTGCTCTGCCTGGCATTGGTTTATTTGCACCCAGTATGAACCTTGTAATGACATCTGTGTGTGTAGTAATATAACATTGCAAATGCACCTATTGCTATTATCTCTGAATGAGTCAGCCCCAGCCAGCATATGTTGTGAAATAATAAAGATGTATTAAGTTTCCATAAATAGACTTTTATTTCAAACCCCTGCAAACAGACATATTTATAATTGAATGAAACTTTATAAGTATGCGGGAAAGAACCTTTGAAGGGGAAATAACAGTAACTGCCATTTCACAAACACATACACCAATTCTGTCTCTCACAGGCCAGCGTATGTGCAGCTGTGATGGTCTGTACTCTCTGCCGTGGTGAAGTGGTAGGGTAGTGCAATGGCCCTGGACCGGGTCCCCACATGGAATGGGGAAAGAGGGTTGTAAGGAGGTCCTGAATGCAGTTCTCCTCACTATGAGCTGCAGAAGGAGGCAATCATGGGTCTGTTGAACCTGAAGGTCAATGAGTCTGTAGCATGTCTGCCACTTGAGAAGTGCTAGAATCTCCTGCTGCACATCTCTCTTCTTTTCCTGTGCTTTTCTCCTCTCCACTCTATTGCTGTCCATTCTGTCCACAAGGGTGATCCTTCAAGCCCTCTGCTCAGTATCCGAAGCACCAGAGGCTTGCAGGATCTCTTGGAACATGTCATTCTGTGTCCTCTTCCTTCTCCTCCTTAGCTGACTGAGCTGCTCCACTGGTGTGAATGGAAAGACCCTCAAGGCACATTTCCAGCTGCAAAAAGTAAGCAAAAAATAAATTTGTTAGTCTCTAAGGTGCCACAAGTCCTCCTTTTCTTTTTAGAGGTACTACTGTGACTGTATTCACAAGATAAATGGAAATTTGGTATACGGAACTCACTCCCCTTGATCCTCACAAGTTGCAAGCACTACATTCTCACTTGTCCATGGGATTCATAGAGCACGGCAGCAGTCCTAGCTGTGGTAAGTTTGGTCAGGGGAGTGCGAGGGGATGAGTTGGGACAATAAAGAGGCAGTAAGGATAAGGCCTTTTCCTGTAGCCATATTGTAAGGCCTAAAGCCTTTGTGTGAAGCCATATTAAGAGAGCAGCAGCCATTAGCTAAGAAGCTGGAAGTCACATCCTCACATTCCATCTAAATGACATTAAAACAATGTAATATCAGGCTGCTAAGAAGGAGATTCTGTCCTAATAGCACCCACTATCACCAGATAAATAAACATCTTAAGATGGTCAAAGAAAACTTCATTTGATAGCGTTCTGTCTGGCAAGAAATCACTTATCAATAGTTGTGTTTGTGAAATCCTCATTTCTTTATTGTTTTATCTTTATGTTCCCCACTTCTCTATTGTTTGTCTGTATGATCTCTGTCTGGTTCTTTGATTGTTTCTGTCTGTTACATTTTTAATTTTGCTAGGTGTAAATTAATTAAGGTGGTGAGATGATTAGGTTAGAGAATTTTTTTATAATATGTTAGGATTGGTTAGTAAAATTTTAGTATAATGATTGGTTAAGGTTACAGCTAAGCAGGACTCAAGTTTCACTACATAAACTGGGGTCCAAAATGAAGTTCTTTGGGAACCAACTCCAGGACACACCCCAAGATCAGAGCTGCCAAACCTCAACACTCTGCCAATAACACTGTGCAGAAACTGGAGTCCCCCAATCCTGACTGGCCATCAAAAAAAGTTCATCTGTTTTATTGGGAGTGGTGAGCATTGTATGTGTAGCATGTGCATTCTCTTTTGGTGCTTGTTAATAAATAGAGGTTAAGTAGGATATTACTGTGTAAGACTCTTTCACTGGTAAAAAACCCCATAAACCCGCAAAAGATTAAGCCCTGAGGCCACAGAGAATGGTGTTTGCCCGGAGCCTGGAGGAGTAGAGCCCTGAGCCTGAAGGAATAGAGCCAGAGCCCACGGAGGGTTAGAGTTAGGTGTCTTTCATCTGGAGCCTAGGAATTGGGAAAGTGTGTATGTGTGTGTGTGGGGGGGTGTGCCTAAATTAACCAGGTTATGCCTTCAGCCCTAGGAACTAGGTGGAGGTGGAAGACTTGATTCCTAGGAACTAGGTAGAGGTGGGTGCCCTAGAGTGTGCAAGTAACAGAGAATTTTGTGCAGGTAACAAATAGCTCACTGGTATGAGTATATGCGGATAGAGCGGGGAATAGCTCACTGGTATGAGTATATGCGGATAGAGCAATTGAACTGAATACTGGCACCGTTTTCCACAGGCACCGTTTTCCACAGTGGTGATTTTAGCTGTTACTTTACTCCTTAGGGTAACAGAGGCTGAAAGGGAACAACTCCTGTACGTTTCCAGCCACAGGCTGGGGCCATCTGCTGCTAGCCTGTGTGCTGCAACGGTGCCTGCTGAAGTAACTGCCGAGTGGCACGTGAAAGTTTCCTTCTGCGGCAGAAGATATAAGGCAGCTCTCCCCAGAAACCGTTGGCAAAGGATTGCAGACTACCTCCAGGAAAGTTTCCTTGAGATCTCTATGGAGGATTAACGGGACATCCCATTGCACCTAAACAAATTGTTCTGCAGTGCCCCCCCTGCCTAACTGTACAGGGGAATGAGAAGCAGATAGCAACTGTACCTCTACTGATTATTTCACTACCTCTTCTAGCATGATTAAAAAAGAGTAAATGAGCAGATGTGTCCCCACAATACCAAAAGAAACTACATACTTATCAGAGGTTCCTTTCCCTGCATCAGGCTCACCCATGCTGGATTGTAGGGACTAGCTCAACCGCTCTGGAGTCAAAAACAGGTCCTGGCTCGCCGAGCCACTAGATCTCCTGGTCGCCTGTCCCCCATACTCCTCCTCTTGTCCAACACCTCTTCCTCACTGTTCACTCCGGGGACCTGTGACTCTGGCTCCTCCAAAGTACCCACTGGGCTTCTGGGGGTGGAGGTGTGGGTGGGGTCTCCGCCCAGGATGGCATGCAGCTCTTTGTAAAAGCAGCATGTCTGTGGCTCTGCACCAGAGCAACTGTTAGCCTCCCTTGCCATCTGGTACACCTGCCACAGCTGCTTAGCCTCCATATGGCCCTGCTGCGGGTCCTTCTTGTAGCCCTTCTCCCTCATGCCCCGTGCGATCTGCTTGTAGATGTCAACATTTCTATGGCTGGATCAGAGCTGTGCCTGCACAGCCTCTTCTCCCTACAGACCCTGGAGATCCACCACCTCCGGTGTACTCCACGCACGAGCGCATCTGCAGCGTGGAGCCAGCATGGTCCTAGGTGAGCTCTCCATGCCGAGCAAACAGGAAATGGAATTTCAAAAATTTGCAGGGCTTTAGAGGGGAGTATACCTGTGTAGCTGGTTGCTGGGCAGTGGAGTTCAAAACAGTGACCAGAGCGGTCACGGTGGGGCATTGTATGACACCTCCTGGAGGCCACTAAAGTAATTCAGTGTCTACACTGACACTGCGTCAACCTAACTACATTGACCTAAGCAATACACCTGACACACAGGTGGATTTATTAAGTCAGCATAGAGGGCAAGTTACACTGGCGGGAGTAACATTTTAGTGTAGACACTTACCGAGTTAGGTTGAGGTAAGCTGCCTTGCGTAAACCTAACTCTGTAGTGTAGACCAGGCCTTAATGACTTCCTGCAGCAGTGAATTGCCTAGGATAGCTGTCTTAACAATATCTATCTAATTAATTAAAAAAGTGACCCTTTGCTTGCATTACCCCATAGTTCATATCTCCCTTTGTAGTATGGGTACAAAAGACAAGAGCATACTGAAAGAGAATGCATTTTTCCATATTACGTGTAAATTCCTGATTGTTTCCTGTGGACACGCCACCTAAAACTCATGATTTAGCTGATGTTCTGCCTGCAGACAAAGTATCTCAGGCTGTGATCTGTCAGATCTCAAAACTGAACAAAGTCGCGCCCAATCAGTACTTGGATGAGACACCTCCCCAGGTACTGCAGGAAGTGCGGCTGGTGACTCATTAGACAGTATTCATCCCTCTGAGTCAGTACTGAACAAATGTTTTTGCATGATATTAGTGACACTATACTGCTGGAAGTGCTGTCTTTTGATGAGGCAAAAAAAATCAGGTCTTCACGCACTCAATATTATTGAGAGATCCCTAAGAGCATGTCCTAGCCCATTTGGAGCCTGGATCACCCTAAATTCCCCATGCAGTTTCAATGGACATCAGTTGTTTAACAGAACAGAACACCATTCAAGTCAAGATAGTAGGTGTCATAATCATAAAGCTAAGGGTAGCCTAGAATTCCTCCTTACCTGTAAGGGGTTAAGAAGCACAAATAACCTGGTTGGCACCTGACCAAAAGGACGAATGGGGAAAGAAGATACTTTCAAATGAAGTGGGGGGGGGGCTTTGTTTGTGCTCTTTGTTTTGTGTGTTCTCTGGGGAAGCAGAGAAGCATCAGGTCAGAAAACTCCTTCTCCTAAAATAATCCTAAAATGAGTCTCAATATTGCAAAAAGAGTAAGTAAATAAGGCAAGGCGCGTTAGATTATCTTTTGTTTTTAGTTTGTGAATTTTCCCTGTGCTAAGAGGGGAGGTTTATCCCTGTTTTTTTTGTAACTTTAAAGTTTTGCTAAGAGGGGAATCCTCTGTGTTTTGAATCTGATTACCCTGTAAAGTTACTTTCCATCCTGATTTTACAGAGGTGCTTCTTTTACTTTTTTTTTCTTTACAATAAAGTTCTGTTTTTTAAGTATCTGGTTTACCTATTTGGTTGGTAGATTATTCTCAAGCCTCCCCAAGGAAGGGGATGAAGGGACTTGGGGGGATATTTTAGGGAAACAGGAACTCCAAGTGGTCCTTTTCCTGAATCTTTGTCTAACTCACTTGGTGGTGGCAGCAGTACCCATCCAAGGACAAGGAAGGATTTGTGCCTTGGGGAAATTTTTAACCTAAGCTGGTAGAAATAATCTTAGGGGGTCTTTCATGCGGGTCCCCACATCTGTACCCAAGAGTTCAGAGTGGGGAGGGAACCCTGACAGTAGGTGAAGAATATTGTATATTTTTATAAGAATACTATATATTCTTCACCTACTGTCCTACCTTGCATAATGTTATGTGCTATTAAACAACTGCTGACTTCCCCGCCCCCTCGTCCCCCAGTTGTGGGTAAAGTGAAGCAGTTTGCATAGTGTTTTGGGATTATATACAATTCTGTCCTCTCCCACAAGGCAAAGTACAGTAGAGACTCAGCTGAACAGTCACTCAAACTGACAATATTAAGTGACTGGAAAACCTGAGGGACCAATGCAAAGGCCATGGTCATCTATTTTTTGTGCACACACTAATAGATTTATTTTTCCAAAAACAGCAGATTAGACAAAGATGAGGTAAGGTTGAGATCATTTATCCAGACAACCAGCCTATCCAGGTCTCAGCAGGTGTCAGAGGGCTGGCCAAGAGTTCTTCCCTTCATCCATTAGGGGACTTGCCAAAAGGGGCCTGAGAGGCAGAATCTCTTATATATCATAGCCAATAACTCAGAGGAAGAAATCTGTTTTTAGTTTCTAGGAGGCTCTCAGTGAGCACCTAAGCGTTAATGGTGAACAGTTGGGAACTGAATATTATAGGTGAGCCCAGAAAAGGACAAGGACCTTAATCAACTATTAATAGGGTATGACTCATTGTTTTTCCCCATCAGATGCATTCTTGATCGCTACAGTAAAGCCTCCCTTCTGTGGCTCTGCTCCCTTTAGTAAACAAAAGGGTACTTTCTCCAGAGAATTCTGAAACCTTAGCTATGCAAAAATATTATTGTTATTTCACATGTGTATTATTGTAGCACCAGTCAGGACTGGGGCTCCCTGTGGTAACTTTAAAATATAGAATACTGGAACAAGTCCTACCCTCCTGTTCTCTTCATCTTCATGGGGAATGGGGACAACCTCCAATTCGAAAGGTAAAATAAAAAATATATAACCCAGCAGAGGGTTTGAGTTTTAGGGTTCTGCAGGCATTCCTATGCTCAGCAGAACAGCTGATAGCAGGAGCCTTGCCCTTCTGCAGACCTTACATAGCTAGGTAGGATGCCTGTAGTGCATGTGCATATAAGCAGGGAAAGATGCCAGTCATGGTAGTAGCAGCTCTTCTGCTGTCACAAGGGATTCCCTGCACATGTAAGGAATTATGTGTTAGTACCACTGAAACCTATTTGAATGGAAATACCATGCTTATAACAGTAACTCATTACTCAAAGTCCCATCTATTATTTCCTCCTGGTAAGTTTCAAATGTAATGCTCTTTATCACTCATGTATAATACCCACTAAGCATTTACTTTAAAAATAGGAAATAATTAGGGCTGTTGATTAATCGCAGTTAACTCACGTGATTAACTCAAAAAAATTAATCGGGATTAAAAAAATTAAGATGATTAATCGCTGTTTTAATCTCACTGTTAAACAATACAATACCAATTAAAATTTATTAAATATTTTGGATGTTTTTCTACATTTTCATATATTTTGTATTCTGTGTTGTAATTGAAATCCAAGTGTATATTATTTTTATTATAAATATTTGCACTGTAAAAATGATAAAAGAAATACTATTTTTCAGTTCACCTCATACAAGTACTGTAGTGCAATCTCTTTGTCGTGAAAGTGCAATTTACAAATGTAGATTTATTTTTGTTACATATCTGCACTCAAATCACTAAGACAAACAAGTTTGTTTACATTTACAGGAGATAATGCTGCCCTCTTCTCACTTACAATGTCACCAGAAAGTGAGAACAGGCATTTGCATGGCACTTTTGTAGCCAGCATTGCAAGATATTTACATGCCAGATATGCTAAACATTCATATATCCCTTCATGCGTCGTCCACCATTCCAGAGGACATGATTTCATGCAGATGACGCTCGTTAAAAAAAAATGCATTAATTAAATTTGTGACTGTGTTTTACCTGCATTCTGCCATAGTATTTTTCAATTCACCTAATACAAGTACTGTAGTGAAATATCTTTATCATGAAAGTTGAACTTACAAATGTAGAATTATGTACAAAAAAACCTGCATTCAAAAATAAAACAATGTAAAACTTTAGAACCTACAAGTCTATTCAGTCCTACTTCAGCTAATCGCTCAGACAAACAAGTTTGGTTACAATTTGCTGTCCACGTCTTGTTTACAATGTCACCTGAAAGTGAGAACAGGCATTCGTTCACATGGCATTGTTGTAGCTAGCATCGCAAGATATTTGTGTGTCAGATGCGTTAGAGAGTCATATGTCCCTTTGTGCTTCAACCACCATTTCAGAAGACATGCTATAACAGTCCTAAAGATAGCTACAGCACTTGATCCAAGGTTTAAGAATCTGAAGTGCCTTCCAAAATCTGAGAGGGATGAGGTGTGGAGCATGCTTTCAGAAGTCTTAAAAAGCAATGTGAAACGTGCTAAAATTGCTTTACAAGAATTGCAAAGGAGTAAATGCTGTATAAGATTTAATTTACATACTTTTATTAAAATGTTAACAGAGGCCTTAACAAGTCACAAGTCTGGCTTCTTCCCCGGCTATTCATAACATGGATGATGAAGTAAACCATCCTCTGACAGAGAAGTTTATACTAGCTGAAAGTGTAAAACTATTGTGCCAAGGTGAATAGAAGGATTAAATGGAAAAGACACTAATCCACTCAGAGACAACAAATTTCAAGTGTTCAACATTTGGATGATAGAGATAGTCTCATACAGTATCAACAATTTATAGGTAGAGCCCTACCAAGTTCACAGTCCATGTTGGTCAATTTCACGATTTCAGTTGTTTACATCTGAAATTTCACAGTGTTGCAACTGTGGAGGTCCTGATGCAAAATGGGATGGGTGGTGGAGATGCAAATTTGTTGTGAGGGCTGGTCCCAAGATTGCCACCCTCACTTCTGTGCTGCCAAGCTTTCGGCAGTTAGAGGAGGTTCACGGAGGTGGAGGTAGATAGGATCTCCCCCATGCTGCTGCGGGCCCCTGGAAAACTGGGTGCCCTAGCCCCAGGATGGAAGCCCCAACCAGGTCACCCAAGCCCCAACAGGAGCCCTGGAGGAAGAAGTTCCGAGCCCGGGTGCCCCAAGCCCCGGCTGAAACCTCGGGGCTGAAGCCTGAGCCCGGGCAGCCTCAAGCCCAGACTGCCCCCAGCCCTGACTGTAGGGGTGCAAGCCCCAAGCCCAGGCTGCGCTAGCTGGGAGGAGGGTGCGGAAGCCCTGAGCCCAGGCTGCCCCTATTTCCAGCTGGATTGGTGAGGAAGGGGGGGAAATAGAACCCCCGAGCCCAGGCTGCCTTGGCTGCAATCAGCAGGAGCGAAAGCCCGCAGCCACAGCAGGAGCCACTAGGGGAGGAAGCCCAGAGCTTCATTAGGGCCTTTTTTCGGGGTGGGAGAGAGAGAAGCCCTATTCCCAGGCTGACCCAGCTGGAGGGTGGTGGGGTGCCCTGAGCAATGGCTGGAGCAGCAGTGGGCAGAAGCCCACAGCCTGGGTTGCCTCAGCTGCGGGGGAGGGGAAGGAGGAGCAGAAGCCCCCGAGCCCGGGCTACCCTGGCTGCAGCTGGCACGAACAGAAGACCCCAACCCTGACAGGAGCTGCTGGGGAGGAAGCCCCAAGCTCAGCGCCAGGAGCCATGGCAGGAGCTGCGGGGGCGGGGACAGGCAGAAGTCCAGAGCCCACTTCCCAGGCTGCTGCAGCACTGAAGTGAGGGTATACCACCCCCATTTCTGTGTTGCCTATAGAGGTGGGTCTGATCTCCCCACCAAGAACTGCCATGCAGGGGAAGGACAACAACTGTCCCTCCTCAGCATGGGGGGACTAGCAGCTAGGAGCCCCAGGCTCCCAGGAGCAGGGGAAATCAGATTTCATGGGGAAGGGCTGATTTTAGGGTTCATTACATGTTTTTCATGGCTATGAAATTGGTAGGGCCCTATTTATAGGACAATGCAACTTGTTAAACATACAGGTTGGCAATAGGCATTTGATTTGAGTCCCTCTTGTTCTTTTTGCGGATACAGACTAACACGGCTGCTACTCTGAAACCTCTTACTTATGTTACTTTCCAAGGAGTACCATGATTTCAATAGGAATACTCATGTGATAAGATATTACTCAACAGGAGCAAGGGTGGCAGACTGTGCTTCTAACAGAGCTGACCTTAAATATTCCAAATTCTACAACAAAAAATAATGAATTTAGACCAAAAATTTTCAAACCTGGATACAAAAAGTCAGGCATCTTGTATTTTGTCAAAAGTAGTTCGTGCTAAAAGCAGTGTATGACAGTAGAAACAAAGCATGCTGTCATTACTTCAGAATAATGAAACAACTGAAAATCATCAAACCAGGATGAGCAAAGAGAATGGCCTTGTTTTCCAAAGTTATGCACAGGGAAAGATGTAAATCTCAGAAATGTTAAGGGTGTCGGGCAACTGCCATTTGGTTCCTGCTGCAGGTGATCATGGCAAGAGTTTGGTACTTCAACCAGCAGAAGTTGATCTAGTTGTTGTTGAAGTGTCATTCCCTCCTTCTTTATCAGCAATGCTTTAAGCGATTTAACTTTAGCTCCTTGAAAATATGCATTTGTTTTTATACTTAACTCAGTCACTCCTCAGGGAGTCACTAATTACTGTAGTCTTTGACTAGAGAAGATAGGAATATAATATTGGCACAACAAGCGGTGGTAAATATGCAAATATCTCTGATAACTATGTATTAGAGTCTCAAACAGAGATCTGTGAACAAAACTGAAAAATGCAATTAATTGTCTAACTATGAGAAAATCCATTGGAGTGTTACTGTATTATTCAGAATTGCGTTTGTTAATTTTATAGAATGTGAAACATGTCCATATATTTTAACAGACATTCATTTCTGATTTAGTGAAAAGGACAAAGATATGTTGGCTGCATTATGCACACTCCTTAAGTCACTTAACAAGACTCTTGCTCAGAGTGAAAGTATCCTCCTTATTTTGATCCTTCCATACCAGATGGTCTTTATTAGCAGTCAAAGTGTTACCAGTGGCATACACGTTGTATTATGCTGTATCATGAGGTTTAAGTTGTGAAAATAATGGTAGCTTTATATGCAGAAAAAGCTGTTGATAGATCAGAATAGCCATACCTGTTAGTGATAAAAGAATATGGGATCTTAGCTCTCCATTAGATAGATTAATTATTGGGTTGTAGCAATGATTCCACTGTTAAGTTGCAGGAGCTATATATCACACTCCCTTACACAGTAAACTTATTTTAAAAAAATCATCCTGAGCTGAACCTGTCCATGCTTACATCTCACTGTAATGGTGAATTTATTTTTCGTGTGGAACATTAAAATGATATCTGCTGAACCATTATGGCACTGGAAGAAGTAAAATTCATTTAAAAATATCCCCATGGTTTTTTATGTAATCAAATACCTAAAAAATAGCTTACTGTTACAGCTTCACATTTATCTGGGACTTTGTGTCAGAGCCAGGCCATGGGCAGCCTGTGTGCACTGGTCAGCTGCTAAATTGCAGTCAGGAGACGAATAGCAGGATTGGGAGCAAGCTGGGTCAGGATACAAGGTGGTCCGGGTCAGGCAGCAAGTTGCAGGTTGCAAGCAAATAGCAGAGTTGGGGTTGAGCCAGATCAGGAGATCAGGAAGTCTGGGTCAGGCACCAGGTTATAGACAGCAAGCAAATAACAAAGTTGAGGACAAATCAGAGTCAGGAGTCAGAGTATAGCATCTGCTGAAAACAAGATCTGGAGTGGAGGCAGGCAGGCAGGCAGTCTGTATTGTTGCTCACACAGCTCCCCATGATGGCTTCCTGGTTTAAACACTAGCATCATTAAGCAGTGGGCTGTGAAGGGGCCAACACCACTCAGGCCCTGCTAGGCAGTATTTCCTGCAGCACCTAGCTCCACAAGGCCCTCCAGTGGAAACACAGCCTAAACTTCCAGTGGTGCAGAAGCAACAGCAGCCCAGAACCCCCGTGGTCCCAGATTCTATTCCTGCAGGTTCTTACAGCACTTCTCCCTCCCCTAAGGTCCTCCTTTGGGGTGGTGCCAATCCAGGCTTGTGCAGGTGAGCCTTGTGAAATTCCCCCACCAAGTCAGAAGCAAGGACATGGGAGGAAGGCTCCTAAGTGTGCTCTTTGGGGCCATAGCCTTCCCAGTCAACCAGATAGTACAGGTGGCCATTCATCTGTCGGAAATAGAGGAGGGCGTGTAGGGGGACCCTGCAGCTCCCAGCCACAGGCCCTGGAGCTCCCCGTTGCCACAGGTGATGGTGGGCACCTGCAGATCTGAGCCACTGAGGGCGTCATGGGGGACACTGAATCTCTGAGCTGCTGTGGGCACCTGGGGGACCCTGTGGTGAGTGCTGGATCCCCCCCTCCCATTTTGTCAGTTGTGGGAGTAAAAGTCAGGGACAGATCACAGGCAATAAACAAAAATTCACGGAAGCCTGTGACCTGCCCGTGACTTTTATTAACAATAACTGTGACAAAATCTTAACCCTAATTATAAACGCTCTGAGTGTTCACAGCAATAGATATGAACATTTACCACATGTCCATGAATCTCTTAATGTTGAGAACACTCTTTCACCTGCCTGCTACTGGCTGATGGACTCTTCCATCATCAAGGTACTTTCGTACAGTGTCTGTCTGACTAAGTCTGTTGTGGTTACCTGTACATGTTACACCATCACCTTAATTGCTGGATAAAGTCTCACTGTTCCTCATCCAGACATGGAATTACTTCCTCCAGTTTTTTGTTCTCAATGTCTCATTCATTTTCAAAGTTAATGCCTCTTTTATCTGCTGCCTCAGTGTAATTCCCCACCCTAATCCAGACGTGATTTAGGGCCAGATCATGATCTAGTACCACCTATCCATTAGGGTAAATAGGCATAAGGAATGGACAGAGACTTGGTTCCACCCTACTAATGCACCTGGAAGCACAGCTGTGCTTGCGTATCAGGCAGTGTATGTTGAGCCGACGTAGTGTATTCCTGACCCAGAACCGTGGAGAAAATTGGGGCTGATGCTGTGGAGCACAAGAAGATGCTGCCCCTTATTCAGAGCAGATTGTATAGTCCAAATCTAGCTCTTTGTGACCAAGTAATAGAGTGAAAGTGTGGTGGGTTCTTGAACTGCAACACCTTTTATCAATATGCATCACTAAAGCCTTGGAGCTTAGCATCTTTTATCCATTTCACATTTCTTTTCTCTCCTCTCTCTCCTTCACTTCTCACTGGGCATATTCTTTTCTTTTCTTTGTTAACCACTGGTCTTAAGAAAACTTAAGCTCCATGGTTATCTGTGGCTTGACTTTCTCTGTCTGGGGCTATGTTCTCTCTTTCTTTCAAGCCTCTAGGCCAGGGGTTTCCATCCTTTTCATCATGGATATCTACTGTGACAGGGACAGGCCAGATGGCTATAGGAGAGTAATTTTTCTTTTTTGAAGCAAAAAACGTATTTTTTTATTTGCATAACACACTTACAAAACAAAACAACAGCATATGCAACGTGTCACATAGCAACCAATCACAACTGTTTTCTCATTAGCTTCAGGGGAGGGAAGTGTTCAAGCTTGCCTGGTCCCAGAGCGGGGGACTTCCTCGATTCTCGTGGTCTTCCACCCCTCCGAGTTACCTGGTGGTCCAGAGCAAGGGGACTTCATTGACTCTCAAGGTCTGCCACCCCCTCGAGTTACCTGGCGCCACGCCCGCGTGTCACCAACAATTCTCTCCTCTGAAACCACCCAACAAAAGGGGCAGGCTGTGGGGTGGACAACGCGGGGGGGCGCACGTGCACCCACGTGTGAAAGGACCCCTCTAAGGTGGTGGTGTCCGCAGCAGCAGCAATGGCTGGGGCTGGGGTCCCTTACTCTCTCCCCCAATCAAAGGGTCAAAACAAAGGGAGCCGGATGGGGACACCAAGCAGAGAGCTTTGGACAGTGCCCACCACTCCTCAAAAGCATCAAGGGAGTCGGTGGACGCCGCCTTGAGGAACTCCGCCCGGATACGTGAATGGACCGAGGATCAGAAAACAGCCCCACAGTCACAGGAAACTCCATCGGCCAACCTCCTCTCTCTGGTTTTATAGATGGCCGTTTTAGCCAGGGCCAGGAGGAGGTTAACTAGGAGATCCCGCGACTTTGTGATGGGGAGTGCATAAATAAAAAGGTGAGGGGAAAAATGCAACCAAAAACGTAATAAAAGATTTGTGAGGAGCTGGAACAGGGGCTGCAGCCTGGCGCACTCCAAATATACATGCGCCAGGGTTTCCCTCACACTGCAAAAGAGACAAGTATCTGGGATGGGGTTGAACCGGGCCAAGTATGTGCCCGTGCTCACAGCTCCGTGAAGGAGCTGCCAACTGATGTTCCCGACGGGCCTCGTAACCAAGGTGGAATATAGGCTGGCCCACCGGGGCTGCTCACCCTCCAAAGGTGGCAGAAGGTCTCGCCACTTTGTATCGGGGCGGGACACTAGGGTGAGCGCGTGAAGGGTGTGGAGCATGAGCGTGTATAGATGTTTCCTTGGCGGAGTTTGGAGGCATACCGGCTGCAGTTCATGCAGCCGGCTTGCCGTAAAGGGGTGAGAGGGGTTGATTAAAAGGTCTGGCGGGCCTGGTGTAGAGGGTGGACGGGGCGTGCCCTTGAGCAGGACCTGATCGAGGTAAGCTCTAGCAGCAGGCGGCAAAGCGGCCTTCACCTCCTGAAGTACGTGCCGGAGGGTACGAGGTCTGGGGAGCCCCATGCGCCGAGCAAGCGTCAGGGGATCCAGCCAGTCTCCCGGGTCGTAGTCCAGGAGGTCTCCGACTCTCGTGACTTCTGCCAGATCAAGCTCTGGTGCACCGAGCGGGACTCCGCCACCTGCACACGGAGCTGGGAGTTGTGTAGCAGGGGCTCCGCGAGGAGATCTGCCCCCTCAGTGGCCGCCACGGACCTGGTCATTAAAAACAGTTTCCAAGTCCGGAGAAGGTCCTGGTAGAAAACCGGCAGCCCAGAGAGGTCTTGCGGAAGACCTTCTGGACAGAGATAAAAGAGCTGCCGGTCATATCGGAGCCCTCGGATGTGGCGCTGGATGGCGTGTGCCAGTACGCTCCACGCCGAACTGCCTGCACCATAAAGGAGCCTCTGTAGGGCCTGGAGGCGGAAGACACGGACCTGAGTGTGCAGACACTTCAGGCCCTGTCCTCCTTCCTTCAGGGGTAGATGAAGAACCCCTACAGGGGCCCAGTGCATTCCTGACCAAAAGAACCCCACAATCGATATCCGGAGGTTGGTCAGGAAATCCGGGGCCAGGACCAGGGTGTTGAGCCAGTACCAGAGCGTGGACAAGACTAGTTGATTAAGCACCAGCGCTCTCCCTCGGAGGGAAAGACATCAGAGTAGTCCGGTCCATTTCCGGAGCCGCTCTATCACCCCGCCCTCTAAGTTTTCCCAGTTCTCCGGCAGAGAGGGATGCGTGGCAGAAAGGTAAACGCCGAGGTAGAGCAGTGGACCCGTGCTCCACCGGACGGTCTGAAGCGCGGGTGGGAGGAAGCTCGCCTGCCGCCAGTCTCTACTGCCAAGCCAGACCTGTTGTCCCAGTTGACCCGGGCGGAGGCTGCCGAATAGATGGCCTGGCAAGCCTCCACCCATGCCAAGTCACCCGGGTCCTGGACCACGAGGAGCACGTCATCGGCATACGTCGACAGGACCAGCCGCAGCTCCGGCTCCCCCAGCACCAACCCTGTCAACCTCCTGCGGAGGAGACAGAGGAAGGGCTCGATCACCAGAGTATACAGCTGGCCCGAGAGGAGGGACCCCTGCTGTACTCCTCGCCCAAAGTTGACCGGTTCGGTCAGGGTCCAGTTGAGCTTAACCAGACACTGCAGAAGCGTACAGCATCGGAGAAAACCCACAAACTGGGGTCCGAAGCCAAACGCCCGCAGAGTGCTCAGGAGGTACCCATGGTCCACCCTATCGAAAGCCTTCTCCTGATCTAGGGACAGGTGGGCGAACAACAGACCGTTTCTACGCCTGAGCTCCAGAAGGTCCCGAACCAGAAATAGGTTATCAAAGATACTGCGGTCCGGGACGGTGTAGGTCTGGTCTTGGTGGATCACGTCCGCCAGCACAGACCCTAGCCGCAGTGAGATTGCTTTCGCTACTATTTTGTAGTCCGTGCTGAGGAACGAGACGGGACGCCAATTTCGTAAATCGCGGAAGTCCCCCTTCTTCGGCAGTAAGGCGAGCACAGCTCGCCTGCACGAAAGAGGGAGGACCCCGCTCTGCAGAGACTCGGCCCAGACGGTGACTAGCTCTGGGCCAAGGACGTCCCAAAACACGCGGTAGAACTCCACGGTCAGCCCATCCATGCCTGGAGACTTATTAGTGGACATAGGACGGAGGGCTTCCGAGAACTCAGTCAGAGTGAGAGGCAACTCTAGCCGGTCTCGGTTGCTCACGCTGACCATAGGGAGCTCCTCCCAGAGCACTCTGCAAGCACCAGGGTCAGTCGGATCTGGGGACAAAAGACTTGTGTAGAAGGCTCGGGCCCTCCCGCACATCTCCACCGGTTCCGTGAGGGGGGTGCCGTTTTCTGCCAGGAGGCAGGTGACGTGTTTCTTGGCCCCCCTCGTTTTCTCCAGGGCATAGAAGAAGCAGGGGCCGCGATTCATCTCCCGAAGAAGGCAGATGCGGGATCGAACAAAGGCGCCCCGGGCCCGATATACCTCAAGGGCCCGGAGCTCCTCCCGCTTCTCCCGGCATGCTCCGCAGAGGGGCGGGTTCTTGGGGCTGGCGGCCAGACACCTCTCCAGCTCTAAGACCTCCCTTTCCAACTGCTCTATCACCGCATTTCTCCGTCGGCTGGTGCCCCGGGTGTATTCGCGGCAGAAAAGCCTGGCGCGCTCCTTCCCCAGGTCCCACCATCGCTGCGCCAAGGAAAAGGCACGCCGCTGCCCTTGCCAGGCCAGCCAGAATTCCCAGAAGGACGTCATGAAGCCCTCATCCTCCAACAGGCTGTTGTTAAAATGCCAGTAGGTTGGCCCCAGCTTCTCCGCACAGAGGGAGGCTGTCATGGAGGCTAGATGATGGTCAGAAAATGGGGCCAGCCGAATGCTGGAGGAGTGGGCTCGTGAGACATGGAAGCGTGATAAATTAATGCAGTCCAACCGGGAGTGGCTCGACTGATGGGCTTCCACCCGGACAAAGGTGAACGTGGCAGTGTCATCCGGGTGGTGGTCACACCAGATGTCCACTAGGGAGTGATGTTCAACTATCTCCCGGAGGATGTCCGCAGTGGCCAGGCTCTGCTCGGTCCCCAAGCGGTCCTGTTCCTCAAGGGTGGTATTAAAGTCCCCTCCCAGGACCAGGCACTCGTGAGAATCTAAGGCGCCGAGGAAGGCGGACGCCTGCTGGTAAAATTGCAGCCACTCCGGGCCTGATGGGGCATAAACGTTAACGAGGTTAGCCATGAGCCCCTCCATACGGACCTGGAGATGCAGCAGGCGACCAGCACGGCCTCGGTGACCCCTAGCACCTCGGGCTGTAGGTCGGGGGAGAACAGGGTCGCCATTCCAGCCTGTCGAACCGTGGCATGGCTAAAGTAGACCCTGTCCCCCCCATTCCAGCCATCAACTGTCTTCGGTGGTCGGGTCCGTATGGGTCTCCTGCAGGAAAACCACAGAGTACCCTTCCTCCCGAAGGAAGGAGAACACCTGGGACCTGCGGAGAGGCATCATACAACCCCGGGTGTTCAATGTTGCGATGGTGAGAGGTGCCATGGGGAGGGTCAGGGAGGTCCTCACTGGCAGAGATGCTCGCATCTCCCAGCGGGCCGCGCAGCAGTCCGTGACCCATCCCGTAGGTGAGTAATTGTTCACGGAAGACACGGACCCGCCACTAGGCCGCGGCATTCTGCTTCCCCATCCCTTTACCTTCCCCCATGAGGGCCCTTGTGGCCCGGAGGATTTGAGAAAAGTCCCCCCATCGCTGGAGAGCAAGTTGTACCTTGTTGCGGGAGCCACGGACATCCTCTAAAAACTTCCGCAGGTCTCCTCGCAGCTCATGGAGGGGTGGGGTTACGGTTTCTCGGTTGTTCCCCGGCGGGGCCCTTGGTGCAGCCCTGTGGTCCACTAAAATGGAAAAGCAGGGTGCGGACCCCCAACGGGGTGCCTGATGGGCTGGAACTTCTAGGCCCGCCTCAAGCTCTGGGGCGATAGGGGGCGGTGGAGGGAAAATAGCAGCTCCTAATGGGTTGGGGCAGGAGAACACAAAGGCCGTTTCCTGGGGGTCATCAGTTGGGAAAGGGAAGGAGACAGCCCCGGGGGCGGCAATGACATTGCAGGAAATAAATTGGATAGGGGTAGGGGCAGGGGCGAGGTTCTGGGTTTTGGGAGGCAAGCAGCTGGATGGTGGTGCCTCCCGATCAGGCTCAAGGGTTGAGGGGTTGGGGAGGGAGCTCTTAGTGACACTGGGCACACGCTCTGTGGTGGATTTAGTGGCCACAGCATCAGGTGGTGGATTATCTTCTGTAGGGCCCCTGCTCAGGAAGGAAGTCAATTGCTCCGCACCAACGGGGGTTGCCCCTGGGACTCGTGCCCCGGCCGCGTGGAGCCAGCTGTCACCTGAGCAGGCTCGGTGGTCGTCAGTGGGGTGCCATCAGCGGCTGGGTCGGTGGAGGAGTCCAGGGGCTCCTCGGAGGTGGGAACGGAAGCAGCAGTTAAGGGGAGGGAGCATGGGGAAAAGAGGGGTGAAGTGAGGTCGCCCAGATTGAGATTTGCTGGCAAAAGGCCGTCCTCCCCCTGAGCGACCGGGATCAGATCTAAGGCCTCGATCTCCTCGAACATGGAGGAGAGGACACTTTCCGCCGCCCCGGGGTTCTCCCCGCTGGCACCCGTCATGACGGTTGCCTCGGGGCTCACGGGGGCTTCAGGTAGCGTCAGGACAGAAGGGGCTTCCTTGAGGGTCTCGGAGGGCAGGGTCTCCCGTGGAGGGGAGACACTACCCTCTGGTGCTGCCACGTCTTTCCCGGCTGACACCGGTGAATGGAACGCACTCGTGGGCAAAGCGGAAGGTTCGGCATCGGTGCCCCCCTTCCTGGTCTTCCGGGGGGCCTCCGCCTCGGGTTGATGAGGCGGAGCTCGAGCCTTCCGCTTGCCTCGCTTCCACTGGACTAGGGCCCAGCCCTCCATGGCATCATCTGGGGGCTGGTTAGCAGGGGTCGTGTCAGGAGGAAGAGGCGATGGCTCAGGGACTTGGGGGTGGGAATTGTGGGGCAGCATAAGGGAGGGAGGATTCTCCCTGGGGCAGGCTCTCTCCCATGCCTGGTGGTATCTCTGCCACACCCTCCTCCATAGGCCCCGCTAGATTGTCAGCAGCGAGGGCGGGACTCTCCCGCTCATCTGGGCGTTGTAGGGGAGGTGCCCCTTGGGCCTGAGCGGAAGTAGCAGTGGTCCGAAGAGCGGGGGGGGTGGGCGGGTTCGGGTACCAGGTGGCCAGGGGCGTCGGCAATGACGGGGCCGATGTCCTGCTGGGTCTCGGGGATCCCAGGTGCCCCTCCTTGCCGGGCTAAGGGGCAGTCCCTCTGGACATGCCCCGATGCCCGACAGAGGTAGCACCGGGCTTCCCCCATGGAAAAGTACACCCAGTAACGGGCCCCCTGGTGGGGGAGTAGGAAGGACCCTTCGAGTGCCACTCCGTCACGCGCCGCCGATGGCAGTAAAAGTTGCACTTGCTGGCGGAAGGAAAAAATGTGACGGAGGCTGGGGTCCTTGCAGCCCAACAGGAGAGGGCTGATAATAGAAACAGGTTTCCCCAGGGTGGAAAGGGTGGGTAGCAGGGCAGCACTGGGGAGAAAAGGAGGAACAGAGGTCAGGACCAGGCGGACGCCTAGGTCCTCTAGCGGTTCAAGGGGAACAAACACCCCCCCCACCGCTAGGTCCCTCTCCACCGCTTACTGGGTGGCAGCCGCCGATGCTAAGAAGAAAACGACCTTCCAGTACATTTTGGAGGCTGCTACAATGGCCGAGGGCCCCACCACCCAAGCCAACACCTGCATGTAGGTCTCCATGTGGAGCGAGGCGGGCACCAGGAGGCATGGGACACCGTGCTTCCTTGTCATGGTGGGAAAGGAGCCCCGGCTGCTATTGATGGTGGAGGAGGCGGTGGGCGGGAGAGATGACGAGGCGGCAGGCAGGGGGGCTGCCGCCGCCCGGGCATACATCCTGGGCACTGAGGGAGGGACATCCGCAGAGCTGGTGAATGGGGGAGCGGGGGAGGATGCCGTGGTCGGTGGTGGGGCTGCAGCAGTGGGGGTGGCCCCCGCCATGGAGGACCCGGAGGTTTTAGCGGGGCCCTTCCCCTTCTTCTTGCCCTGGCCTTTCCCGCCAGCTGGGAGGGCTTCCCTAGAGTCTGGGGAGGCGATGGGCATGGCAGTGGCGGAGGTCACCCCGGTGCCCTCCATTGCCGATGCCCCAGCGGGGGCGGTGGCAGGTGATTAACAGGAGTCGGGGTCAGGTAGAAAGGGACAAGCTGTGGGGTGGACAATTTGGGGGCACATGAACCACCGTACGCTTGTCCAGAAAGTCCTGTTTGGTTGGCTGGTGCTTCTGGCCCACACGGCGGAATCAGGGCAAGCAGCTGAGTCCAGAGGCAGATGTTGGACAGCCAGCAAATATGGTGGAGTGGGGGGCTGAAGACTGTAGTGTGGGGGTTGGGAGGACACAGATGGATCGGGGGGCAGCTCCGTGCCACATCCCCTGTGTCCCTACAAACACAGTTAAGACACAGTCAAGGCCTTCCCCCACACGAGAGCACAGTTCGAAAGTTACTCAGTCTTAGGCCCCCTCCACGGTGATTTGTAGATTCCCCGGGCGGTGTTCCTCCGGTGGACGGCTTTTTCTCTGTTCCGGGCTTTCTTTTTTCATTCCAGAAATGCTGGAGCAAGTGATAAGATTTCTCTCGACCGGAGACAGGTCCGCAGACAAACAGCAAGCGGCTGGGTCTGGGGGCTGGGTTCTTCCACGCCCCCAATTCGGGGAAGCGGGCTGGCAGGCCCCCCCTCTCTCGGGGGGGGGGGGGTTCAGCTGGAGCGGCAGTAGCTTCCGAGGGCGGGGGGGGGGGCAGCCGGCCAGCACTCTAGCAACAGCAGAGAAAGAAAAAAATAAACCAACAAAAGGAAAAGAAAAGGGGGAAAGCCAAAAGCAGGGGAAAAAGCAAGGAAAGCCCAGGCCAGAGGGCAGCAGCAGGAGAGCAGGCTAAGTAGGTCCCTTTTCCCTGGGTAAGGTAACAGGGAAGGTTTTTTTTTGTTTGTTTGTTTTTTGAAACAGAAAAGAATTTTATTGTGTAACACTTGCAAAGAGTTACCAAAAAACCCCAAAACAAACTATGCAACAAAACAATGCAAACAGAAGGTATAACACAGCAGCTTTCAGGAGGGAGAAGTGTTCAGGCTAGCCTGGGCCCAGAGCTGGGGGGCTTCCTCGACACTCGTAGTCTTCCACCCCCTCGAGTTACCTAGTGCCGCGCCAGTGTCACCGATTTTCCCTCTCCTGAGAGTGCCCGGCAAGATGGGCACAGCTGTGGGGTGGGCGGTTTGCGGGTTGGGGGGTAGACACCCATGTATTATAGGACCCCTCCTAGATGATAGTAATGATGGTATCCACAGCGGCAACGGCTGGGGCTGGAGTCTCTCGCTCTTCCCCTCAATCAAAGGGTCAGACAGAGCGAACCGGACGGGGTCATCGAGCAGAGAACCCCGGACAGCGCCCACCGCTCCTTGAAAGCGTCAAGGGAGTCGGTGGACGCCGCCCACAGGAACTCTGCCTGGATACGTGAATATACTGAGGATTGGAAAAAGGCCCTACAATCGCAGAACGTTTCATGGGCCAACCTCCTCTCTCTGGTTTTATAAATGGCTGTTTTAGCCAAGGCTAGGAGGAGGTTGACCAGGAAATCCCACGATTTTGTGGGGCCATGGATGGGAAGTGTATAGATAAAAAGGTGAGGGGAAAAAATGAAGCCAGAAGCGCAATAAAATATTTGTGAGGAGCTGGAAAAGGGGCTGCAATCTGGCACACTCTAAATATACGTGCGCCAGGGTTTCCCTCACATTACAAAAAGGGCAAGTATCCGGGATGGCGGTAAACCGTGTCAGAAACATGCCCGTGCTCACAGCTCCGTGAAGGAGCCGCCAACTGATGTCCCCGACGGGCCTTGGGACCAAGGTGGAATACAGGCTGGCCCATCGAGGTTGCTCACCCTCCAAAGGTGGCAGGAGGTCCCGCCACTTTGTATCAGGGCGGGACACCAGGGTGTGGGCATGAAGGGTGTGAAGCGTGAGTGTGTATCAATATTTCCGTGGTGCAATTTGAAAACTGACCGGCTGCAGTTCATGCAGCCGGCTTGCAGTGAAAGGGTGACGGGTTTGTTGGGATCGGCAGGGTGGGGGCCCAATGGAAAGGTCCGGCGGGCCAGGGTAGAGGATGGGCGGGGTGCGCCCTCGTGCAAGGCTCGGTTGACATAAGCCCAAGCAGCGGGGGTCAAGGCGGCCTTCACCTCCTGAAGTATGCGCCGGGGGGTACGAGGGCTGGAGAGCCCCATGCGCCGAGCGAGCGTCAGGGGATCCAGCCAGTCTCTCCGGTCGTAGTCCAGGAGGTCTCTGACCCTTGTGACTTCCGCCAGGACCAACCTCTGGCACACCGAGCGGGACTCCGCCACCTGCACACGGAGTTGGAAATTGTGCAGCAGGGGCTCCGTGAGGAGATCTGCTCCCACGGTGGCCGCCACGGACCTGGTCATTAGAAACGGTTTCCAGGTCCGGAGGAGGTCCTGGTAGAAGACCGGCAGTCCAGAGAGGTCTTGCGGAAAACCTCTCGGGCGAAGATAAAAGAGCTGCCGGTCGTATCGGAGCCCTTGGAAGCGGCGCAGGAAGGCGTGCGCCAATATGCTCCACGCCGAACTACCTGCACTATAAAGGAGCCTCTACAGGGTCTGGAGGCGGAAAACGCGGACCTGAGTGTACAGACACTTCAGGCCCTGCCCTCCTTCCTTCAGGGGTAAATGAAGAACTCCAACAGGGGCCCAGTGCATTCCTGACCAAAAGAACTCTAGAATCAATCTCCGGAGGTGGGTCAGGAAACCCGGGGCCGGGGCCGGGGCCAGGGTGTTGAGCCGGTACCAGAGCGTGGACAGGACTAGTTGGTTAAGCACCAGTGCTCTCCCTCAGAGGGAGAGACATCAGAGTAGCCTCGTCCATTTCCGTATCCGCTCTATCACCCCGCCCTCTAAATTTTGCCAGTTCTCCGGCGGGGAAGGGTGCGTGGCGGAAAGGTAAACGCCGAGATAGAGCAGTGGACCCGCGCTCCACCAGATGGTCTGAAGCGCAGGTGGGAGGGAGCTTACCTGCTGCCAATCCCCCACTGCCAAGCCAGAGCTCTTGACCCAGTTGACTCGGGCGGAGGAGGCTGCCGAATAGATGGCCTGGCATGCCTCCACTCTTGCTAAGTCGCTCGGTTCCTGGACCACGAGGAGTACGTCATCGGCGTACGCCGACAGGACCAGCCGCAGCTCCGGCTCCCGCAGCACCAACCCTGTCAACCTCCTGCGGAGGAGACAGAGGAAAGGCTCGATCGCCAGAGCGTACAGCTGGCCCAAGAGGGGGCACCCCTGCCGCACTCCTCGCCCGAAGCTGACCGGTTCGGTCAGGGTCCAGTTGAGCCTAACCAAGCACTCCGCGGAGGCATACAGTGCTCAGGAGGTACCCATGGTCTACTCTATTGAACGCCTTCTCCTGATCAAGAGACAGGAGAGCGAACGACAGACCATCTCTCCGCCCGAGTTCCAAAAGGTGTCGGACTAGAAATAGGTTGTCAAAAATGCTGCGACCTGGGACAGTATAGGTCTGGTCTGGGTGGATCACATCCGCCATCACGGACCCTAGCCGCAGCGAGATTGCTTTCGCTACGATTTTGTAATCCATGCTAAGGAGTGAGACGGAACGCCAGTTTCGTAAATCGCGGAGGTCCTCCTTCTTCGGCAGCAAGGCGAGCACCGCTCGCCTGCACGACAGAGGGAGGACCCCGCTCTGCAAGGACTCAGCCCAGATAGTGACTAGGTCTGGGCCGAGGATGTCCCAGAACGCGCGGTAAAACTCCACGGTCAGCCCGTCCAGGCCCGGAGATTTATTGGTGGGCATGCGACGGAGGGCTTCTGAGAACTCGGCCAGGGTGAGAGGCAGCTCTAGCCGGTCTCGGTCGCCCACGCTGACCGTGGGGAGTTCCTCCCAGAGCACCCCACAAGCACCAGGATCAGTCGGATCCAGGGAGAAAAGGCTTGTGTAGAAGTCACGGGCCCTCCCACACATCTCCTTTGGATCTGTGAGGGGGGTGCCGTCTTCCGCTAGAAGGCAGGTGACGTGTTTCTTGGCCCCCCTCGTTTTCTCCAGGGCATAGAAGAAGCGGGAGCCGCAGTCCATCTCCCGAAGGAGGCGGATGCGGGACCGAACGAAGGCACCTCGGGCCCGGTGGTCCTTGAGGGCCCGGAGCTCCTCCTGCTTCTCCTGGCACGCTCCGCAGAGGGACGGGTCCTCGGGGTTGGCGGCCAGGCGCCTCTCCATCTCTAAGACCTCCCGTTCCAACTGCTCTATCGCCGCATTTCTCCGTCGGCTGGTGCACCGAGTGTAGTCACGGCAGAAGAGCTTGGCGCGCACCTTCCCGAGATCCCACCATCACCACACCGAGGGAAAGGCACGCTACTGCTCTCGCCAGGCCAGCCAAAACTCCCGGAAGGACGTCACGAAGCTCTCGTCCTCCAACAGGCTGTTGTTAAAGTGCCAATAGGCCGGCCCCGGTCTCTCTGCACGGAGGGAGACCGTTATGGTGACTAAATGATGGTCGGAGAATGGGGCCGGCCAAATGGCGGAGGAGGGAGCCTGTGAAAGATGGAAACGGGATGAGTAAATACAGTCCAACCGAGAGTGGTGTGACTGATGGGCCTCCACCCGGACAAAAGTGAACGTGGAAGTGTCATCTGGGTGATGGTCACGCCAGATGTCCACTAGGGAGTGATGCTCAACTATTCCTCGGAGAATATTCGCGGCGGCCGGGCTCGGCTCGGCCCCTGAACGGTCCCGTTCCTCAAGGGTGGTGTTAAAGTCCCCTCCCAGGACCAGGCACTCGTGTGAATCTAGGGTGCCGAGAAAGTCGGACACCCGCTGATAGAATTGTGGCCGCTTTGAGCTCATTTGCGGGGCATATATGTTAACAAGATTGACCACGAGCCCCTCCATACGGACTCGAAGGTGCAGCAGGTGGCCCGGCACGGCCTCAGTGACCCCTAGCACCTTGGGCCGTAGGTTGGGGGAGAACAGGGTCGCCACTCCAGCTCGCCAAGTCGTGGAGTGGCTAAAGTATACCCCGTCCCCCCACTCCAGCCACCACCTGTCCTCAGCGGTCGGGTCCGTATGGATCTCCTGCAGGAAAACTACAGAGTACCCCCCTTCCTGAAGGTAAGAGAGCACCTGGGACCTGCGGAGAGCCATCCTACAGCCCCTGGTATTCAGGGTTGCAATAGTAAGAGGCGTCATGAGGAGGGCTGGGCGGGGGTGGGGGTTTCTTGTTGGTGGGGGTGTTCAGGGCCCCCGGCGGGTTGCGCAGCAACCCGTGACCCATCCCATGGATGAGTAGATCGTTTCGGAAGCCGTGGGCTCGCTCGTAGGCCGCAGCACCGCGCCTTCCTTGCCCTCTGCCCTCCTGTATAAGGGCCCTTGTGGCCTGGAGGATTTGATCAAAGTCCCCCCATAGCTGAAGAGCCAGCTGTACCCTATTGCGGGCGCCACGGGTGTGTTCTAGGAACTTCCGTAGTGCCTGCCGCAGCTCATGGGGGGGTGGGGTTACAATTTCCGGGGTATTCCCTGGTGGGGCTCTTAATACAGCCTCGTGGTCCGCTAAGGCAGGTAGACAAGGTGCGGACCGCCGACAGGGCGTCTGACAGGCTGGGGTTATTAAATTCATTTCACGCCTTCGGGTGGAGGGGGATGGCAGGGAAAAAATTGCAACTCCTAATGGGTCGCGACTAGAAAGTGCAAAGACTGCTCCCTGGAGGGAATCTGCGAAAGGCGGGAAGGAAATAACCCCAGGGGCGGCATTAGCATTGCAGGAGGAGGGGAATTGGGCAGGGACAGGGGTGGGGGCAGGGGCAGGGGTAAGGCTCTGGGGTTCAGGAGGCAAGCAGCTAAAGGAAAGTGCCTCCTGAGCAGAGTCAAGGGTTAAGGGGTAAGGGAGGGGGCTCCCAATAATGCTAGGCGCTGGCTCCGTGGTGGTCTTGGCGGCCATGGCATCAGGTGGTGGACCACCTTCTGCAGGGTGCTCGTCCGGGAAGGCAATTAGGGGGAGGGAGCATGGGGAAAGGGGGGCTTGGGTAAGGTTGCCCAGCTCGAGGCCAGCCGGCAGTAGGTCATCCTCTCCCTGGGTGACCAGGGTCAAATCTAGGGCCTCAATCTCTGCATACATGGAGGAGAGGCCAGCTCCTGCTACCCCGGGGGCCTCTCCTCTAGGGCCCGCCTCAACGGTCGCCTCGGGGTCCGCGGGGGCTTCGGGTGGTACCCGGGCAGAAGGGGCGTCCTCAGGAGTCTCGGAGGGGAGGGTCTCCCGTGGAGGGGGGATTCTGCCCTCCAATGCCAGTCTGTCTTCCCCTCCCCACACCAGCGGATGGATCTCACTCGTGGCCGTAGCGGGAGGCTCAATATCAGTGCCTCCTTTCCTGGTCTTCTGGGGGGCTTCCGCGTCAGCTGGATGCAGCGGAGCTCGAGCCTTCTGCCTGCCTCGTTTCCCCTGGACTAGGGTCCAGCCCTCCATAGCGTCATCTGGGGATTGGTTAGCAGGGGTCATGTCGGGGGGCGGAGGCGATGGTTCAGGGGTTCGGGGGGGTAGCGGTGAGGCAGCATGAGGGGTGGGGGGTTCTCCTTGGGGCGGGCCCTCTCCTGTACCCGGTAATATCCTTGCCACACCCTCCTCCATAGGCTCTGCCGGATTGGTAATAGCAAGGGTGGAACTTCCTTGCTCGCCCGGGCAGTGTAGGGAAGGTATCTCTTGGGCCCGGACGGGAGCAGCGATGGGTCGAGTAGGAGGAGGGTTGGTTTCAGGTGCCGGGCAGCCAGGGGCGTCGGCAACGACGGGGCCAATGTCCTGCCGGGTCTCGGGTGCCTCTCCCCCCCGGGCCAAAGGGCAGTCTCTGCAGACATGCCCCGCTGAGCGGCAGAGGTAGCACCGGGCCTCTCCGGTGGGGTAAAAGACCCAATAGCGGGCTCCCTGGTAGGGGACTAGGAAAGACCCCTCGAGCGCCTCTCCGTCACGCGCCCCCGCCGGCGGTAGAAGCTGCACTTGCCGGCGGAACGAAAGGAAGTGACGGAGGGTGGGGTCCTTGCAGCCCAACGGGAGAGGGCTGATGGCAGAGAGAAGTTTCCCCAGGGTGGAGAGAGCGGGTAACAGGGCAACATTGCGTAAAAAGGGAGGAACGGAGGTGAGGACAAGGCGAACGCCCAGGTCTTCTAGCAGCTCTAGGGGGACAAACACCCCCCTCCCCCACCGACAGGCCCCTCTCCACCGCCTCCTGGGCGGCAGCCTCCGAAGCTAAGAAAAAAACGACCTTCCCATATATCTTGGAGGCCGCTACAATAGCCGTGGGTCCTACCACCTTCACCAACGCCTGCATGTATGTCTCCACGTGGGGCGAGGCGGGCACCAGGAGGCAACGGACACCATGCCTCCTGGTCAAGGTGGGGAAAGGGCCCCAGCCGCTGGTGATGGTAGCGGAGGCGGGGGGGGGGGGGGCGAGATGACGAAGTGGCAGGCAGGGGGGAGCCCGTCACCGCCCGGGCATACGTCCTGGGGGCCGGGGGAGGGACATTCACAGAGCTGGTGGAGGGAAACGCAGGGAGGGGCTCCACGGAAGATGACGAGGCCACAGCGGTGGGGGCAGCCCCTGCCATGGAGGGCCTAGTGGTTTTAGCGGGGCCCTTTCCTTTCTTCCAGCCCTGGCCTTTCCGGCCAGCTGGGGGGGAGGTTCCTAGAAACTGGGGGGGCGGTGGGCGCAGCAGCAGCAGTAATCACCCTGGTGCCTCCTGCTGCCGGTGCCCCAGCGGGGGGGGGGGTGGCAAGTATTTTGACAATAGTGGTGGGGGGGGACCTTGGGGGTCAGGCAGGGGGGGAGGTGGGGGTGAAACAGCTGATTTTGTTAGAGGGGCCTCGCCCCTCTTATTCCCTGCCATTGTGAGCAGGGAGAGACGGGGAGACACCAGAAGGGGGAGGAGGGAGGGGGAAGCAGAGTAACCGTTCCTCCCTGCTGGGCTGCAGGCAGGGGGAGGGGAATGCCGAAGGGGTTGGACTGGGAGCGGGGGGGGAAAACAAAATCGGGGTCCGGTAATAGGGGCAAGCTGTGGGATAAGCAATCCGGGGGGGGGGGAGGTGCAGACCCAAGCACGTTTGTCCAAAGAGTCTCGGTTGGTCGGCTGTTATGTCCGGTCTGAAAGGCAAAGTTCAATCAGGGCACCTGGGTTTAAAAAGCTCACTTCAGTTTGTGGTGTGTGTGAGGAGCTGGGAGTAAGAGGAGCTGAGAGTGAGAACGTGGACTGTTAGAGGACTGAGGTGTATAAGCATTATCAGACACCAGGAGGAAGGTCCTGTGGTGAGGATAAAGAAGGTGTTGGGAGGAGGCCATGGGGAAGTGGCCCAGGGAGTTGTAGCTGTCGCACAGCTGTTCCAGGAGGCACTCTAGACAGCTGCATTCCACAGGGCCCTGGTCTGGAACATGGAGTAGAGGGTGGGTCTGGGTTCCCCCCAAATCCTCCCAACTCCTGTTTAGACACAGGAGGAGTTGACCTGGACTGTGGGTTCAGAAAAATGTCCAAACTGAGGGCTGCTGTGAAGGTCCAAGGTGAGCAAATCCACCAATAAGCGCAAGACCCACCAACGTAGAGCAGGAACTTTGTCACGCTACTTTGGACCAGCATAACACTTGAGATCTACTATGCAACATTAGTTATGAGAGAACTTAGATATAATTAATGTATTTTGGTTGACAGCCAAATATTAGGGTGGTATTTGATACCGCATGCTGTCTGCTTGTTTCTCAAAATTTGGTGCTGAGATGTTGGTCTATCAGAGATGCACAGTGCTTAGATTTGATAATATTTGTAGCACAAATATTTTTGTGGGCCAGAAGAAGGCTTCCATGTTAATAGATTAGGTATTTTGTGTTGTCTAAAAAAGCCCAAAATTCAGCATCCTAGCTTCTGGCTTTCAACTAGAAACTGTCACCATGCAAACTGATATCCATTCATACTGTATAACCATTCAAATGTAACATTTCATTCACTCAGCTCATTGATGGTAGCCCCCTCATTGATGTCAACTGCCACAAAAGGGTTGGAAACAAATACTGTCTATGATTCTAATTTCTCACCATCATAGAAAAGTCTCATAGAATGTAACAGAAAAAAAATGTTTACACGTGTCTTGGACTATACTATAGAGTTTAATAGAGAATTTCTGCGTATCCCTCCTGTTGAATTCTATAAGATAGTTCAAAAATCCTGTAGAAATTATATAATTCTTTATAGACTTTAAGGATCATCTATTACAGTCTAGATGTTTTGAGAGTAATTTCTATAATGCACAACAGCAAACTAATTTTCTGTCAGATTCATTCTGCTGTGTATTTAAGTGACCAGCACATACATGTCTGCATTGAAAACCTCTGCCTTTGTTATACTGAGGCGTTCATTACTTATTCTTATTCTTCTCTTCTTCAAAGCTCTCCATTCAAAGCTATTTCATTGTTAGGAAGGCCTGTAACTCGTCGTTTCATCTGAATTATTCAATGAATTAATTCACTGGTAATGTGACATGAGGTACACCCACTTGTCTGTAACTATTGTAAACAAATGCTCATGTTCCCACTTGTTCATGAAAATTGTGTTTTCTCTTCCTTTTTAGATTGAGGATTTTTTTCTATGGGCTTTAAGAAATTTCCAGACTACAGCCCCACGCCTATAAGACTTAATTCTACAGGCTGAGCAGTGCCTTTGAAGTGACTGAGACTACCCACCGTTCATAAATTTAAGGAAGCTTGTAAGGCATTGCAGGGTCTATGTGTGGACATCTTAGTTTTGGAAAACTAGTATATTCACATGGACTTTAATGCAGGGTGGTTAGTCACTCATATAATTACCCAGGGTCTCAGGTGGGCCTGTAGAGTCCTCGCTGACATGCACATTGCTGTGCTTTGCTCCTATCAGTACAAGAGCTAGCTAGATTAAAGCTGGCTCCGGTATGTCTATATGTGCTGCAATCACACGTCCCAACTGCAGTGTGGACAAATCCTCACTCCCCAAAAGCAATACGATGCAGACAGCAGCCATACAGGCTTCTCCACACCTCAGCACAAAGATACTTCAATCCTGTTTGGGAGGGGCCTATAAGGCTGAGAGAGTAGTTCCATCTGTGTCCATTCAGTCCCTGGACTGCCTGTTAGGACTAGCACCAAGGACATGTGTTGCCATGATTAATGTTGTGATGTGGACATCTGCTCACTAGGAATTAGGCTGATTTAGATCAGCTACTCATGTCAGTATCTACTGGACAACTTTCTTCTTCATGTAGGTGATTTTTGGTTTAAAATAACTTTGAACCATATAAGGCATGCTTTTGTATCAGAAACCCTTCCAGCTTTGTTACTTGTATAGTTAGCCAGGAGGGATAAATTTGAATGCCCCTACAGAATGGGACGATCAAAGTCACAGACTGCCTGCTTCTATTCTGCTAATGCGCTTCAGTTTTCTGCAGTTGGCACTATCAACAAGAAAGGGAGATATTTTAATTTGTGGCTCGAACCAAGGATGTCATGCTAATGCTGCAGGAAGCCGAGGAGGGATGCAGCAAAGACATAAAAAACAGTTTTTAAAGATTTGTGAGCTGGAATGTTTTTTTTTTTAAAGCGTGTGTTAATGTGTGTGTAAAATGTTCGTATGCTGTACGTGTGGCCCTATTTTTTAAAAAAATCAACATTTATTATTGGGTTGGAAATTAAATTTAACATGGTATCTATAGCATTTCCTGTTCTAAGTAAGAAAATAAAATCCCAACTACTATGTCAAATAAACCATTGTGATTGTTGTCTTCTAAAAATTATTTTACAGTCCTGCAGGCTTGGAGCAGTGAAATAAACTTAAGTTGCTGGGTACTTTCCAGGGTATTGGTGCATTTGGCTGTGTAAGATTTGTTATATTGATAAATGGGAAACAGATTGACAAAAGATGAACAATAACAAGTTGACATATTTGTCATAGTGCAACTGTGCTTAATATTTACAGGCCAGATTGTGGCATTCAGCTACTCACCAGCACTGGGGTGATCCAGAGCCATACTGCTTCAGCGGGAGCTTTGGGATGAAATCCTGGCCTCACTGAAGTCCATGACAATGCTTCCATTGAATTCAGTGGAGTCAGCATTTCATCCATGGAGAAGGGAGTGCATGAAATTTACCTTTCCATAGGAGCACGGAACTGGAAGAGACTTCCTGGGTCTCTGAATTCAGTTCCCTGCTGTCATAGGCAACCTCATCATATAATCTTCCCTTGGGCTGCTGTAGTCTTTTCCGTACAATGCTCTTAGCCAGTAGGAGGGAAGGGTTCCAGTCCACAGTTCCACCTTAACCCCCAACCCAAGCACAGATAATGCTATTAGGGTGATCAGACAGCAAGTGTGAAAAATCGGGGTGGGGTGGGGTGTAATATGAGCCTATATAAGGAAAAGATCCAAAGATCGGGATTGTCCCTATAAAATCGGGACATCTGGTCACCCTAAATGCTATTGTCCCTAGAACTTGGGTGGGGAGCATAAAGGGGGGCAGAAGGTAGGGATGGTCTGGCCTCACAAGTTACTAGAAATAATTGGGAAGTAAACATCGTAAACAATCTGGACATGAAAATGACAAAAGTATCTGTCAGTACGATCAGCTCTTACTTGAAACCTACACTTTATTTTAAAAGGGAAAGAAGGGGAGAAAGCAATTATCTGACTCTTAATGAAATCCAGGAAACTTCAGTGCACTTACCAGAAAGAGAAATTAGTGTATGAAGGCTCTTTGATTCATATTATAGTCCATCTCTGTAGATGCTATTTCACATTGAATTTGAGATAGCATAATTAAACAATTATCTATATAATTTAATAAATATAATTAACCAGTGCCTGGAAATCTTTTGTATTTGTATCTATTAAATCAGAGATCATATAAAAACATTCACTGGAAATTTAAAATTGGGATGAGGAAAACTTGCAGTTTGGCTCAAAGAGGTTTGATTGTGCTGAAATCTTCTAGTTAAGTAGTTAGGGTAAAAAAAAGTATTAGATCCAATAGACAGTGGTATTGAGTCAATATGATACTTTGCTGAAACTAAAAGGCAAGATATTTAACATATTTAGCTGACCACTTAAGCTATTTGCAGTTGATGGGATGGCACTCACTTAGAACTCCTGTCATCACAGAGCAAGAAAGAGAAGATAGCTGGCACAATAAGTTACACAGAAGAAAGTCAGGAGGGTATAATATATAACATGTCATCAAACAGAGTTGAAGTAGTAGTACACGAAAGCCTCACTTTGGGACTTTCACTGAACTGTAGCAGTATCTACGTGGGATGTTCCTGCACTGCAAGTTGGTGCACTATCGCTTCACAGCCTGCTCTGCCATGCAGTCACTTGCCACGTCGAAAAGCCCTGAGTTAGAGTGCTTAGCTGTTGGATGAACACCTCTTTATCCAATACTAAGTCTGTATCTTGACCTGTTCCCTCAGGTTGTGTAGAAGGGTAAAATCAGAGGAGGATGTATACTTCTTACAAGTGAAGGCAGTTGGTTGCTGTGTACTTGTGAGAGTAATTCCTTCCAGGAAGTTGCATTGTGTGACTCAGGGAGAGCCAGCAGAAAGGGACTGCGTGGGTGAGTGAGGTTTAAGTAAAATTATTAAACTCTCTAAATATTTTGTCTTTTCTGTCATGCATCTGTGTTTTCAGACGGCAAGAAATTAACTATGAAAAGGAAACGAAAAACAACTGTTAATGGCTGTTTGGCGTTCTTGTACCTTTTCCCCCCGTTGTATATATTAATTCTTGTTCTTAAGCATCTTTCTTTAAATAGATTTATTTAACAGACTATAAGAAGTATCTGACATAAGTTTTATAAAAGAAGGACCATCTTCTAGAGGAAAGCACACAAAGGAATATATGCTGTTTGACCTCATTCCAGAGGGGAAAATGAGTGAATACTCCCCACTTTCTCACTGGGAAAAGCCTAACTCAGAATACCATTACCACATTGCTTGGACTGCATGATTTGGTCTGCATGATTTACTGAAGGCTGTTTGGGAACATCTGTGGGCCCATACTGGCCAATGAGCAAAAATCAGAGTCAGTGATTATACAGGACACCCACTAAGTTCTTCCTGTGATGTAGGCAGGGGATGTGGGCAATCTGTCCTAGTGATTAGAGCCGGAGCCAGGAATCAGAGTCAAGGGTCAGAAGCCAGGCAAAGGAGCACAGCTGGGAATAAGGCAGGCACGGAAATGATCACAGCTGTGGATGTAAGTGGTGAGCAGCCAGCAACCTGCTGTTGCTGCTGGCTTAAGAGCGTGCCTGCTGGTTCCCATCAGCCGACGAGGTGGGCCAGCCAATCAGGCAGTTCTGCTGTTGCTCGTCTGTCTTCATTAGTCTGTCTGTAGCTGGAGCTAGATTGTCCAAGGCTCAACTGCAGGTCCTTGGGTCTGACGGGTGGAATTAATTAAGGGTAGTCATTGGCAGCAGCAACCAGTTCCTGCTGCTTGTAGCGTGTGAATCACACGGCCCCTGGAGATGGAGACTCACTGGGACACCACCTTCTGAGGTCATGTCACGAGATCAAAATATGGTGGGCCTTATTCAAGGGACGGAAGGGTTGCAGGGGGGAGACAGCATTGCTACCTGGGAAGGTAGCAATGTACACACATTCTGGACATCTTTTGTGGGGTGAATAATAATGTCAGACCTCCAATACTCTTTCTAGAGGGTAGAGCTAAAGAGAAGACCTGTACTATCTCCCTTACACTGTGGAGAAAAGAAGAAAGAGCTACCCACTCCAAACTTCTGACTAGTGATTTCACGGTGCGGAGCACATCAGGGAGAATGAGTTAAAGGGGAAAGGAGAGATTTAGACAATGGGGAAAGTGGTGGTTGGGGGGAAATAGAGGGAGACATTTGAAGTAATGGGGAAAGCAGAGGGAGGAGAGTGAGACAAACGAAATTGAGCTAGAGGTAGAGGTGGAGAACACAGCGAAAGACTAAAAAAGTATTGAGAGGGAGGTAGAGGACACAGGTTAGAAAATTGGGGATGTAGACAGGAGATAAAGGGTTGTGAGAGAAAGGGAAGAATTTTGACTAAGGGAAAAGAGAAGAAAGTCAGAGTAAAGGTCACATACAGAAAGGATTGTAGGGAGAAAATGACAGAGGCAAAAAAGACAGAGGCAGAATCAGAAGAGAAAAAGAGGATTAAAGAAGAACGTTCTTGGAGATCAAATAAACTGAACATTTTGTAAAATATTAAACAGAAAAGAGACACTGAAAAAGAAGTTGGAGAAGGAAAGGATACACCGGAATAAAAAGTATAGAGAGAAAGAAATGGGAAAAGAGAAAACAAAATTAAGGGAGACATGGACTCTATTCTATCAAAAGCTTGATGCCGATTTATTTGTAAATAAACTATGTTGAAGTATGTGATGGTATCTATCAGGCAGTGACAGGGTACATGCCAGCATAGTAGTAGGGGGCAGGGGAAATTGATTAGCCAAGACTGAGAAGATGGTGGTGCCAGATGGAGCCTTAGGGTGGGAGGAAGGGATCAGGGCTCATTAACTGGCAACCTTTGCAGGTGGTTCTCACTAGCTTTTGAAAAGACATAAGACCAACAGTAAAGGCTAAATTGTTTGTACAGGTGTATGAAGATTGCAATAAATAAACTATTATTAGGCTACTAAATATATCCATTTCCATTCTGTATCCATATTCACTTACAGTGTTGTAACACAATTCAAGACATTTTCTAATATTCTAAAAGTATGGAGTTAAAAATAATGCCAATTTAATTGTAAATTCTCTCAGCCAATGTATAATGGCTCCCTTCCTTTGAAATTTCAGAGTGCTGTTCTGAAGCATATGAGCACCGCTTTAAGTAATATGAACAATGTTGCAGATACTGAAAATTGCAGAGTATGCCAGCTAAGATCAGCGTTAGTTTACACATACATTTTTTCTCATCTAATTTTTCCATATGATTTAATATGGTTTAATGTACATTAATGATTCCACTCCCTTTCGATCAGACTAATCCCTCTTTTTTGGAGAGGGGGGACAGCTCTATTAAACACAACAAACACAGTCAACATATGGCTCAGAAGATTAGCCCTTTTCCAGTGTATGATACATTGGAGAAAAAATTTGGTCCAGAGGCTTCCATCAAGCCTCGGGAGGCCAAATTTTTAAAGAGAGAGGTCAGAGGACAACTAACCTTACAACTTCCAGAACAAACTACAGAACTCATTTAATGAATGACTCATCTTTTCTACAATACTCACAGTATCATTATTTTTAAAAGATCAAATCAAAACAATTACTGCTATTGGGGAGGAAGTGCAACATTGACTGATATTTGTTTTACATAAGAGTTGTAGAGGGTTCAGATACCACTGTGATGGATGCAGTCTATCAATTGACAGAGGAGTGCACACAAAAGAAAAATAATATAATGGTGCTAAAGAATATAAATACACTTAATCAAACTAGCCAATATGTGGGCATAGCTAAAGTCACTGTATCACAGTACTCCATTGCCTGCTTACTGTTTGTCACCCACATTTGTTTTACCACATCTTACATTTACAATGTAACCCCTTGGGCAATGACTGTGCCTTGTGATTAAGGCTCTGAACTGAAACTGAGTGATCAGGGCTTAGTGCCCTGCTTGGTCACAAGCTTCCTGTGTGACCTTGAGCAATTTGTCTCTCTGGCGTGGATTCGCACAGGGATTTAGGCATTGCCATGCTAAGAATGGGATTTATGAAAGCCGGCCTGCTAGATGGGGAGCTGCCTAAAGTAGCCAGCGGGAGATGCTGACAAGAGGGGTGTGTGCTAAGCCTTTCATGGAGATAGGCATTTATCTCTGCTAGTGATCCACAATCAGAAATCCCTCTCAAGTCAGGTGGCTTAGGCACCTTAGCTGTTGCTTGTCAGAATGGTTTAGTCACCTGCCTTATTCCATGCAAAACAGGCGGAGGAGGAGATACTGCCTATCCCCTTATAACTTTCAGCCCAATGATTAGGACACTCGCCTGGCATGTGGGCTACTCAGATTCAATTTCCTCTTCTGCCTCAGGAGCAGAAAGGTTTGACAGGGGTCTCCCACACCTCTCAGGAGAGTGGCTTCACCACTTGGCTATGAGATAGTCTGATGTGGGCCTTTGTCTCAATCACTCCTGTTGATGCTGTTCCACTTTGGTAACAGTACCTCCCTACCTGGGTGGGTTTTGTGAAGATAAATTCATAAATCCTTGTGAGGTGCTTAGACGCTAAGGTGAGGGAGGCTAGATTCACAGAGTTTAAGGCCAGAAGGGACCATTACATCATCTAGTATGGCCCCCTGTATAACACAGGCCAGTTTCACCCAGTTATCCCTGTACTGAACCCAATAACTTGAGTCAGGTTTCAGAGTAGCAGCTGTGTTAGTCTGTATTCGCAAAAAGAAAAGGAATACTGATCCCACGGAGGGTTACCAAAAGAAACTACACCATTTGCTCAAGAAACTCCCTGAAAAAGCACAAGAACAAATCCGTACAGACACACCCCTGGAACCCCGACCTGGGGTATTCTATCTGCCACCCAAGATCCATAAACCTGGAAATCCTGGACACCCCATCATCTCAGGCATTGGCACTCTGACAGCAGGATTGTCTGGCTATGTAGACTCCCTCCTCAGGCCCTATGCTACCAGCTCTCCCAGCTATCTTTGAGACACCACTGACTTCCTGAGGAAACCAAAATCCATCGGTGATCTTTCTGAAAACACCATTCTAGCCACTATTGATGTAGAAACCCTCTACACCAACATTCCACACAAAGATGGACTACAAGTCATCAGGAACAGTATCCCCAATAATGTCACGGCAAACCTGGTGGCTGAACTTTGTGACTTTGTCCTCACCCATAACTATTTCACATTTGGGGACAATATATACCTTCAAATCAGCAGCACTGCTATGGGTACCCGCATAGCCCCACAGTATGCCAACATTTTTATGGCTGACTTAGAACAACGCTTCCTCAGCTCTCGTTCCCTAATGCCCCTACTCTACTTGCGCTACATTGATGACATCTTCATCATCTGGACCCTGGAAAAGAAGCCCTTGAGGAATTCCACAATGATTTCAATAATTTCCATCCCACCATCAACCTCAGCCTGGACCAGTCCACACAAGAGATCCACTTCCTGGACACTACGGTGCTAATAAGCGATGGTCACATATACACCACCCTATACCGGAAACCTACTGACCGCTATGCCTACCTACATGCCTCCAGCTTTCATCCAGACCACACCACACGATCCATTGTCTACAGCCAAGCTCTATGATAAAACCGCATTTGCTCCAACCCCTCAGACAGAGACGAACACTTACAAGATCTCTATCAAGCGTTCTTACAACTACAATACCCACCTGCTGAAGTGAAGAAACAGATTGACAGAGCCGGAAATGTACCCAGAAGTCACCTACTACAGGACAGGCCCAACAAAGAAAATAACAGAACACCACTAGCCATCACCGTCAGCCCCAACTAAAACCTCTCCAACGCATCATCAAGGATCTACAACCTATCCTGAAGGACGACCCATCACTCTCACAGATCTTGGGAGACAGGCCAGTCCTTACTTACAGACAGCCCCGCAACCTGAAGCAAATACTCACCAGCAACCACACACCACACAACAGAACCACTAACCCAGGAACCTATCCTTGCAACAAAGCCATTGCCAGCTGTGTCCACATATCTATTCAGGGGACACCATCATAGGGCCTAATCACATCAGCCACACTATCAGAGGCTCGTTCACCTGCACATCTACCAATGTGATATATGCCATCATGTGCCAGCAATGCCCCTCTGCCATGTACATTGGTCAAACCGGACAGTCTCTATGTAAAAGAATAAATGGACACAAATCAGACGTCAAGAATTATAGCATTCAAAAACCAGTTGGAGAACACTTCAATCCCTTTGGTCACTCGATTACAGACCTAAAAGTGGCAATTCTTCAACAAAAAAACTTCAAAAACAGACTCCAATGAGAGACTGCTGAATTGGAATTAATTTGCAAACTGGATACAATTAACTTAGGCTTGAATAGAGACTGGGAGTGGATGGGTCATTACACAAAGTAAAACTATTTCCCCACGTTTATTTCTCCCCTCCCACCCCCCACTGTTCCTCAGACGTTCTTGTCAACTGCTGGAAATGGCCCACCTTGATTATTACTACAAAAGGTTCCCCACCCCCACCCCACACCCCCGCTTTCCTGCTGGTAATAGCTCACCTTAAGTGATCACTCTGGTTACAGTCTGTATGGTAACACCCATTGTTTCATGTTCTCTATGTATATAAATCTCCCCACTGTATTTTCCACTGAATGCATCCGATGAAGTGAGCTGTAGCTCACGAAAGCTTATGCTGAAACCTGTATATAAGATAGTATCTCATAACATCCATGTTACAGAAATAAGTGAGTTTACATTTCATCAGTGTTATGTCTTCTAATACTGAAATACAGGATACAATAATTACTGTCATCTGAATCTGTATTAGCATGGTGTCAAGTATCAGAGGGGTAGCTGTGTTAGTCTGGATCTGTAAAAGCAGCAAAGAGTCCTATGGCACCTTATAGACTAACAGATGTATTGGAGCATAAGCTTTCGTGGGTGAATACCCACTTCGTCAGATGCATGTATTAGCACGGTCATTTTCACAGTAACATTCTTATTTAGTATGTGTATGATTCTACCGAGGTCACAGTAATTATTTTCTGATGAGAAATCTCTGTGCATTTGTTGCTCATACACTGAGGGAACAAGTAGCACCACAGAAATGAAAAGCGAACAGCCTCAGGGCCTCTCTCAAGAAATTTTAAGACTGAGGTATTTTCAGCTGGTAAGTCTGTGGCAAAATAATTGGAGGTGTCTGTATTTTCTGACAACATTTAGTTGGTCTGGCTATTTCAGTAACACCGACTTTAGAACTGCATCCTTGATAAACCAGATCTACACCATAGGAAATGTAAGTGAAAAAACAAAAAGGATGTTATTTTTAGTCATATACTTTTTTCATTCATTCTTAAAGGGCTTTATAAAGGATCAGTTAGACCATGATGTTTACAGACAATGTGAGCAGCATGTCAGTGTTAACAACTGGATATTATGTCATTATTTCTTGGAAAGAGAATTGTTAGGCTATTTGTGTTCCCTTGTGGTGTACCTACAGTACTCACTTGCACCTGCACAATGTGTCTGCTCAAAGGATAGGAAGACTTATTTTGCCTAATTGCAAATTCCACTTTTAACATTGTTGGTTCAAAATTTTTTCTGAGACTTTTAGACTCAAGGTGAGATTTTGTGGCAAGTAAAGGTAGTTTGAAGCATAAATTTTGAAAGTTGAGCCCCTCACTTGTAGAAAATTAAATCAATCACATACCCCACCCCTCAATACACAATGCTGTATTAAAAGCCTATATAGCTTAATTCCTACATCTTCTCTAGCTAGTCCAGTGGTCTGTAAACTTTTCACGTCACGCCCCCCCCCCCACCTCTGTCCACAGCCCTCCCCCACCCCAGAGCCAGGGCCATAAGTAGGGCCACAGCTCGGGGGTGGAGGATTGCGGATAGAGGTACAGGGGTTGAGGTTGGGGCATCAGCTGGAGGCGGGGCTGGGAGAGAAGCTGCAGCTAAGGCCCGAAGCTGGGGTCAGGGTCAGAAGCAGAATTGGAGTGGGGGGCTGCGGCTGGGGTTGGGGCTGGGAGCAGAGCCGTGGCTGGGGGCTGAGGCTGAAAGCGGGGCTGGGGCCAGACCAGGAGCTGGGGCCATGGCTGGGGGCAGGGTTAGGAGCAAAGCGGAGCTGAGTGGCACTTCCTCCCTGCCCCCCCGGGGCTGGCCTGTGCCCTGCTGCGCCCCCCGAACATTCCTCTGAGCCCCCTTGAAGGGGCACACCCCAGAGGTTGGGGACGACTAAGTTAGTTCTTCATGTCTCTCGCCTCCTACCTCTGCCCCATACAAACACATTTTGGGGATGCTGGTGTTGGTCTTCACAATATTATGTCTCCTTTCTTATATGCTATATGTGGTGAAATTGTTAACAATGTTGACATCTAAAGCATCATCACTGGTATCCAAGTTAGCACCCATTGAAATTAATGGGTAAGTTCACACCTAAGCACTGTTTTTTCAGGCTCTCTGCAAACTCTGATGGATGTATCTGAATTGGTTACACTGTCTTCATATTTTGAAGGTTTTCTCTGCAACCACCATAACTGCTAGAGACTTAGGCCTTGTCTACACTACAGAGTTTTGTTGACCAAAGGCAGCTTTTGTTGACAAAACAGTGAATGCATAAACACCGCGCTGCAACTTTTGGTGGCAAAAAGGCCCTGGTTTGGTGACAAAATAAAACCAGCCCGCTGAGAGACATAAGGCTTTTAGTGCAAAATTTGTGTCGACAGAGTGCCAGCATAGACACCACAATTGATTTTATTGCTTTAATTGGCCTCCAGGAGGTGTCCCAAAATGCCCATCCTGACCACTCTGGTCAGCAGTTTGAATTCCACTGCCCTGCAGCCAGGTAAACAAACATTCACCCCTCCTGCTTAGAAGCCCCGGGAATTTTTGAAATTCCATTTCCTGTTGGCTTGGTGTGGAGAGGTCTCATTGCATCTTCCCAGGTGACCATGGAGGGTTATCGCAGCAAACACTCTTCTGCTTGGACCACTGTGGAGCTGCTGGAGCTGCTCCATATTTGGGGAGAGGAAGCTGTGCAATCCCAGCTGCGCTTGAACTGTAGGAATTTGGATATCTATAGGTGGATTTCTCGCGGCTTGTGCAAAAAGGGCTATGATCCGGACATGCAGCAGTGCAGAGCGAAGATAAAGGAGCTGAGGCAGGCATACCATAGGGTGTGGGAGGCGAACCATCGCTCCACTGCTGCACCTAAGACCAGCCAGTTCTATAAGAAGCTGGACAGAAAACAATGCATCATGGGACATTGAACCTTGTTTCAAGATGCGCCGCAATCCACTCCGCCTTCCCACAAGACCTAGCGACCGAAGGTGTTGAGCTGGACTGTGGGATAGGTACCCCCCGTGCATTGCTCACACTGTTGATGATAGTGCCCCAACTGTGGATGCGCGCTGTCGACAGAGAGAGCGAGTGTGAACATGCAATACCGATTTTTATTATAGTGCTTTTTGAGTGTCGACATAACTTTTGTCGACAAAACTCTGTAGCGTAGACAAGGCCTTATTCTTTCTTTCAAAAGAGGAGAGCTGGGACTTTGGAGAACAATTGGGATATCTGTCTGCATCCCTGTCCCCAGCCCCAAGAGGCAAATCCCACACTTTGGGAAATACTGCTTTAAGTCCTGCATGGGCTGCTTCTGAGCAGCATTTCAACCTGGAGCTGCCCATAATTGCCACAGTGCTGTGATGACAGCCCTGCCCTCTCCTGCTCCCAACAAATTCTTTCCCACCCCTGCCCCCTATGCCCAGGTTTGCAGGAGCTGAGGGGCAGGCCTCATTGCCTGAACCCAGGGAATTCTCCCTCATCTAGTTAAGGGGATTTTATGGCTCTTGTACACTGTGGCACATACGCAAATTCTTTTATGAATCAGGTCCATACAAATTCTCTTACCCAAACTGGAATTTGGTCAGGTCCCACGTTAACACCCCCACATTTGTTAAAAGTGCCCTGGGATATTGAATGTCTAGGAGTGGACATTAGTTGCACTGGTGCAGGAGAGTGCATTGTGACTAGCTATTCAGCTGGCTTCATTGTCTGAATTATCAGAGGACACACTTCAGCTGGATACCCCCAAGTTAAAATAGGCAAGAGTCAAACACAGAAGTATGCATAACAAATGACTATTTCTCCACTGCAAGGAAAGAGTTAATTTCCGCTGTAGGACACTGAATTTAGATTACAGTGTTCATCATCATGTGAAATAACGTGATATGGCATGGACAGCTGTCTAGGTTGCTGAGAGATGCTTTCTACAGACATGTTCTACATTATGGAAACCTTAAACATACCAATATGTGAAATCTAGGAAGCTGAATAAAACAGCTACAGCAGTATTTGCTACTTATCATGCTAGATCTACTACTTTGAGTCAGGTAGGGAAAAGGATAATAGCTTATTTCAAAGCCCTGATGTGACAAAATGTTGCAGCTCTACATTGTGTTCTGACTGATTCTGGAATGCATGATTCACAATGACATTTGACTGGCTTCTCACTGTAAAAGGACATTTCTCTTAGCCCAACTGTGTTGGCATCTGAAAGGTCAGCTATTCCTTTTTGACATTCCCTGGTGGTGGTAGTCATCATCGTCCCAGGACCATATAAGGTCTTCCTGCTGTCCCCTTAGATAATAATATTGTGTGCTGTTCAAATTTTCCATTAATAATTACTTCTCAGATGTCCCTCATCTCAAGGGATGTCCCTCAGTTTAGGCTTAAAGTTTACCAACAGTCTACACAAATTTGGTGCCCCTCACTTATATGGTTGAAAATTATTTACCTCAGAAGTAAAGAATCTTGAAATAGAGCTCATAGAAAGAATGCAAAGAAAGAATCTCACAGCAGTTTGTTACCTGAATAAATATTTTTGATGTCCCTTAGACTGGGTCTTTGTCACACACCAAATCCCATTTGGAAATTCGCAGGTTGATTGGTATGGGTTACTATTATCTCTCAATAATGTAAATTACCAACACTTGTATGAAAGAGATATTGCGGAAGCAACAAATTGGTTATGCAATCACAGAATTAAAATATAGTATGGATTTCTGTTTACTTTTCACTACAACTCTGAAATATTGAATAGAGGTAAAAAAAAAATCCTAATAACTCAGAATCACAGTTTCCACTCTAGGAAGCAACCTGCTAGAGCCCCTTACAAGGTGCAGCTCACTTCCTGCCCAGGCTGGCTTAACCCTACCAGCTGGTACATTAGACTCAAGGGCTAGACTTAAGGCTCTGCTCACAGTGATCACTTCCTCCAAGAAGAAGGGAATACAAGGAGCCATGGAGAACCTCCTCATCCCCACCATGACTTGAGTGGTGATCTGAGAAGGCCAGGCAGAAGAAGTGGATGGTGGTGTGTGTCTTAACCCTTATGTCCCTTCACAGCTATAAACTGGGCATGTCCATACTGCAATTAACTCCCCCCCCGCAACTTAACACAGCTCTCAGTAATTTTAGCTGGTAGCAGGGGAGCCTCAGTACTGGTGCACCACCAGCCCACAGTAGGTCTAATACTTATACCTAGATATCAGTAATTTCAGCTCTTCAGCATGTAACAAGACTGCTAATGGAGCCAAAACTAGCTCTGTTATTACACAGTGGAAAGAGAAGTGATCAAAGTAGTGTTTCAGACCCTCAGAATAGACTCACACTGCTAGGTACACATACCTGTTCCCAGCCTCTCAATTCACTGGGAGTTGGAACCCATGTCCCTTGCCTGGTGAGGGCGAATCCCTCCGTCATAAAATGCCAAGGACAGTTCTACTGTCCTTGATTCACATAACCAGGATAACAATCCTTTATTACTCCTGCCCCAATAACAATGAGACTGGGGATCCCACAGCAGCCAAAGTGACCATTTGGGCAGGCAGTCCATCATGTTAGGGAGGGTGGGTGTGCCCATGCAAACGAGATCAGCTCCTGAAGTCCTTTTCCACAGTTCACCACCAGATGTCAGGGTAGAGTTCATTCTGACTCTGCTTACATAATGACAGGTTTCAGAGTAACAGCCATGTTAGTCTGTATTCGCAAAAAGAAAAGGAGTACTTGTGGCACCTTAGAGACTAACCAATTTATTTGAGCATAAGCTTTCGTGAGCTACAGTGTGCCAAAAGTGGAACTAATGGAAGGGATTTGGTGAGTCTTAACAGTTGAGGGACCGGTAATGTTGTGCCCTCAGGGAAGTCGGACGGCTTTCTTAAGCTGGGTGCATGGAAGCTTGGCAGGGGGACACCCCGGGTTTGAGGAGGCACTGGGAACTTTAAAAAGGTTGTGCTGGTGGCCAAGAATGGCAGCTGATTTAAAATCACATCTGGAATGTTGTTTGGATTGTGCCAGGCACAGCCCACCTCACAAGGTGCTAAGGGGAGAATTAATGAGACAAGCCCCAAGGGGTCCATGGGAAAGAATACAGATTGATTACACAGGACCCCTACCACCAGATCACAGGAAAAAATGATTCATGTTGGTGGTAGTGGATGCTTTCAGACGGTGGGTGGAAGCTTTCCCCACAAAGTATCAAACTGTCCTGGTAACTGCTGCAATACTGGTAAATGAGGTATTCACTCGCTGGGGGGTTCCAAAGGTGATTGACTCAGACCAAGGAGCTGCTTTTCAGTCAGATCTGTTAGGGGAGCTATCAGCCCTCACTGGAATCACACAGTTGTTCCATATTGCTCATCACCCCCAGGCTGCGGGGCAGGTGGAACGCATGAACCGCACCATTAAAAGTGAGCTAAGAAAGGGAGTGGAAATCGGAGGAAAAAACTGGTCACAGTTACTGCCCTTTGTCTTAATGAGAATAAGGGCCCGAGAAACAAAGGGCACAGGATTTTCTCCATTTGAAGCTCTCATGGGAAGGCCTATGGAACGGTGGAAAATCTACGTACCCCAGTACCTGGGGAAGTCACTACACACGGCTTAACACAAGAATGGATTTTAACTTTAATCGAACATGTAAAACAAGTACAGCAGGCGGTGGCCTGGCGAGACGAGCAAAGAGCAGCAAGAGTCAAATCATGGTATGACCTGCCTGGGGAGCGTAATCTACCCATGGTGGGAGATCTAGTGATGTACAAGATTCCAGGTCAACACCATCCATTCCCAGCTCCTAAATGGAAGGGCCCCATCTTGTCCTTGACCAATTAGGGCCCAGTCTGCTATTACTGGGTACAGAGAATGGAGGACGGGAGTGGGTTCACTGCACGCAAATAAAAAGGTACAAATGGGGGATTGGGAAAGGGGACGTGTAAATTTTGTTATGTGTGTATTACAGGTTAATTCAAAAAGGAGAAAAGGATGAAAATTCCCTGGCCCTGGATGGAACGATTACTAGTGCTAATCACAATTGTCACATTTACAAATTCTATTCAGATCCCACGATGTGAAGTGTCAAAAGGAGGAAACACATGGACGGCTACACATGCAACCTGTGGTAATAAAGCTAATGAAGACTATGAGAATCTCCCCATAGAAAGATGTACCACTAATACTCCAACAGGAATTTGGCAGTGTCGGTATACGGTTTATGGATTAGTTGGGGGAATCCCAACCAGGTGGAGAATATCAAATTTATCAGGAAATATCGCATGGTACTCCCTGGGTGCTGCCATGATTAACGATAGTGGAAAACACAGTTACCCAGCTATGTGGTTTGTTACAGAGGGTCCAAAGAATATAACCCTTTGGTCTCCTGGAGCAAATGAACCCTCTTGGGAAAATAGGGCCCCACATTTAGGGTGTGATGTTACCATATGTAACCACAATGGTACTTCCATGGAAGATAATCCCCGAAGGTGTGATTGTTATGTACATATTACATTAGGCGTAAAATCCCCTTTGGGACGCTGGGTGTACGATGAGTTAACCATTTTACAGAATGTAACCCCACAGGTGATATGGATGCCAAGTTGAAGAATCCAAATTTAAAGTGGCCACAGCCTGGAGCCAAGAATATTCCCCGACGAGCAAATGTCTGGGAGCCATTGTGGGAGCAGATGCAGCCAGCACTTTTTAACGTGTCCTTTCACTCTATTACATGGGTGGTACGCCCCAAGGAATGGTGAGTGGACCAAATCCATCCTAATTGTAGTATGTACATAAAAGGATTGAAACAACAATTCAATGCATGGGTGAGGGGACACACCTGGAATCGTCGTCGGAAAAGGGGATTGTGGGCATCTGGGAACACTATGCTGGGTACATGGAATCTGGGGGATGAGTGGGTAACTAAACAATTAGTAAGCCAAAATGTGAAATTTCAACAACAAATTAATGGCACAGCATCTATCAGCAGTTGCCACAGGGTGGAAGACAGCATTAGAGGTAAACCTGCAGTTAACTCATTGGGCAGGGGACCTGGTGACATGGGTAGAGGAGGGCTTCAGAAGACTAACATGGGAAGAAGTGTGCGTAGGTATTCAAAATGCTCAGTTAACAATGTTAATGGATATTATGAGAGATGCTTGGTCAGAACAATGGCCTTCAGTATTAAATCAGGAGGCTAGCCCATATTTATCCACAATTGCAAAAACATACCCATCTACCTGAAAAATAACATCTCCAACCTGTGGGGACAGTTCTTGTGTAATTGTTACTATGATACCATGGGAAGGAAATGCAAATAAGATGGTTCCCTTGAAACCTCTGGGAGTAAGTAGGGAAGGGGGAGCACGTTGGGAGCCACTAGGGAATAGGTGCGGGGGATGGAATGGCGTAAATTGGACTGTCATCACATTAAGCAGTTGTATATCCAGAGGAAGAATATGGATGTGCCCCTCTCCTATGACTATGGAGGAGCAGGATCAATGGCCTATTGCAAAGGGGGGGCATTTAGGGGTAATGTATATGGGGTACGGTGTATTCTGTTGGGAATGTATGCAATCCTGCAATATAACACTAGGAGGCAAAATCCTTCCAGTGTATGACAAAATTATGAACTTCTATACACTGCCACCTGGACTATGGTGCACCAATGGATCAGTGGACTTAATCGTTGTAAACAATCGAACCAGCACCTACTACCCCATACCGTACCAAGTAGTTGAATTGGTTTGGACAATACCAAATTTCACTGTGGATATTCAATGGACACACAATATGGACAAAAGTACACAAAGATTACAAGAGCAACTTGCTGCAAGCGCCAACAGTTGGACACACTTACAATACACACTACAGGATGGCGCTGACAAAATTTTAACCTTATCAAAGGAGGAGAAGCAGTGTTTTTGGTGGTGGCCAGGATGTTGGACCATACTGCAGTGGTCAGGACTCTTGGTGTTGCTGTGGATTATCATAGCAGCTGGTGTATTGTTAACTATGTGTGTTACATTGCATATGGAAATGATCAAGGGGGGCACAACCCCCTAGAAGACAGCCACTAATTATAACCTATAAGTAATGTAGTAAGCCCCCCCCCCCCCCCCCAAGTGTACTAGACAACCCGGACCCAACCTTCTCGGGCCCACTATACTGGGAAGTCTGGAACGCTAATTGGAATAGGTGTAGTATGACCGTATGAGAGAAGGTGCAGGGCACTAGACTACACAAGGGGCAGTGGGACAAATGGAATATCGACACCTTCCACCTCGATGCCTGGCCCTATCAGGAAATGTGTCGCCATATGTCCTATGCTTTTCCAGGGATACCTAGGCAGGAGGATCCCAAAAGAAAAAAAAAAAAAAAGGGGGTGGAGTGTTAGGATATAGATATTCAGGCCTGTCTGCAAAGGCCTGTACTTTAAGAATTTAGGGGTATTCTTATCACTTGGCTAGTTCTAGAGATATAAAAGAAAGAATCAAAATCACTGTCTGCTGGTGTAAGGGCTTTCTCTTACTGTGACAGTTTGAGGCCCTGTTCTTAGGCTAAGGCCTTTGGCTAAGCAGCAGAGGCAGCCATAAGCTGGGAAGCGAACAGTCACATCCTCACATTCCAAACTAGTCACATTGAAATAAGGTGCTATTGGGCTGTCAAGCACTATCAGGACAGGATTGTATTCCTATCACCTCCAGAGAAAGGGAAGTGCCTAGAAAATGTAAAAGGAAACTTAGTTTGATATCATCCTGTCTGGCAAGAACTCACTTATCAATAGCTGGGATGTGAAATCCTCACTTCTGTATTGTTTTGTCATTATAGTTCCCACTTTGCTATTGTTTATCGGCATGGTCCCTGTCTGGTTCTGTGATTGTTTCTGTCTGCTGTATAATTAATTTTGCTGGGTGTAAACTAATTAAGGTGGTGGGATATAATTGGTTAGCTAATCATGTTACAATATGTTAGGATTGGTTAGTTAAATTTCAGTAAAATGATTGGTTAAGGTATAGCTAAGAATATTACTATATAAATTAGGGGCAAACAGGAAGTAAGTTGGGATTTGAAAATAAGGAAAAAGGAACTTGTATTTAAGCTTGCTGGAAGTTCACCCCAATAAACATCGAATTGTTTTCACCTTCGGACTTTGGGTATTGTTGCTCTCTGTTCATGCGAGAAGGACCAGGGAAGTGGGAGAGTGAAGGAATAAGCTCTTTAACATCTACAGCATCCGATGGAGTGAGCTGTAGCTCATGAAAGCTTATGCTCAAATAAATTGGTTAGGTGCCACAAGTACTCCTTTTCTTTCTGCTTACATAGGCAATCTTGTGAGAGTCTTATTATTGTGAGATTTCAGACCTGGGATTTATACATGCAAGAGATCCCTGTACTGTCATTTGGAAAAACAACTAAGCTTTTGGGTACTTAAGGAAAGCAGAGCTCCAAATTTTTGAGGTTCACCCAGAACATTGTGCATTATTTCTGTGGACCATATTCTGCCCTCAGAAATGTGCTTATAAGTCCTATTTACTTTAATGGGAGTTGTACATGGGTATTTGAGGGAGAATTGGACCTCATACCTAGTGTATGATCTTTCCGTCTGTCCCATATTGTTGCACTATATAGTATCTGCTCAATAGGATGCGTCTTCTCAACAGAGATTTTCCTCAATGCACATTTCATTGTGGAACAAAAGCAGATTAACATTTTATATTGACAATATTTTTGTTGGACATTCATACCACTGAACATGAAAGGTTTAGCACCACCAGAGAGCCAGGCGCTTTGTTTTAAAGATGTCCATCGGCAAGGTCTGGTACAGATATTCATTCTGCAAATTCTCCGCAGTGTCCAGCCAGCAGCAATGACCTAGAAAAGTCATCCAATTATTTTCTTATGGAGGGAGATATTGTTACATTCTACTTGATAGCTCAGCCCTAGGCATCTCTAGGGCAAGTTGCTGATCATACCAAAATTACCTCACATTCTGTGTAATGATTGACAATGTGGAGTTCAACAGGGGACTGTGTGGAAACCGTTACCTTGCTTCCCTTAGAAACATGAGTTAGGATCACAGTCACAGGTAAGGCAGGAGATTCTGAAGCAGTGATACTGGAGCTTCATTTCTCAAACATAAAAGAACACCTCCAACAAAGAGAACCTATATATCATTCATTTCTGTGTTACAGAAAGAACAAAAACTTGGCTTATAAAGTAGCAGAGTAGATTCTGCCCCACACTGTGACCCTTGTACATTGGCTCTGTGGATGTATAGTGGCCACCAAGCCTATGGATCTTCTCACCAGCGAAAACCGCCTGCTGTATGGGGGATTGCCCAGGGGTGCATGGCCAGTGGAACAGCCATATGTTGCCTTCCCTCACAGCCTCTGGCACAGGGGCACGTTGAGGGTGTGGCCAAGGAATGAAGGTCGCATGGCTTGAGCACACTGCACTCAAGCTACTTTGTGGTACTGGATGGATTTACTAAGAGCCACTGCAGGCAGCATAAGTTAGAGCATGCCCTGGGGTTACACTTGTTTAAATTAAGACTATTCTGGTCCCCTGGCTCTCTCCAGAATCTGGGAGGCACAAAGGTGACAGACACCGTCTTTGTTCTTCTCATCCCTCCAGGCTGCACTTAACTCAGATTGGCCACCATCGGGGCCAGCTTGGTGTTATACTATATAGTTCCTGATTCTATTGTTCCACTTGGATGGGCATTGGAATCTGAGGGCTTGTCTTCACTATCGGCTAAATCAGTGCTGCTGCAGTCAATGCAGTGACGTTGATTTAGTGGGTCTGGTGAAGATGCGATAAGTCAATGGGAGAATGCTCTCCCATTGACTTCAATACTCCACATCCCTGAGAGGTGGAAGCTATGTCGATGGGAGAGCATTTCCTGTTGACATACCATGGGGTAGACACTATTGTAAATCGATCTAAGCTATGTCAACTTAAGTTACATAAGTTATGTAACTTAACTAACATAACTTAGATTGACTTACCTCATTAAGCCTGAGAGTCACACGAGGAGCAGTTATTCTCTTCTATGCATAAGACAAATATTTGTCTTGTCCCACTCCCGCTGGGGAGCAGGACAAGCCCCTGACCCCGCTCCCCAGCGGGAGCTTGAGGGCCGGATTAAAGCCTCTGAAGGGCTGGATGTGGCCCCCAGGCCATAGTTTGCCCACCCCTGACATAAAGTGACACTTTTATAAACTGAACTTCCATCTATTGCGAGGAGGATGCTTCAAACCACAGAAGCTTCCTGGACACAGCTTGGTTAATCACAGCAGAAGAAATGAGGGCATAATGGTAAGTTAAAAAATGCAAAGCTGCTTTTTTGATTTTAGAAAATTGCAATTCTACTTGGGTTGCACGGGATGTGGGTGGGGCGCAGGGCTGCCATCAGTGGCTGTGCTACAAAAGCTTTTTCTATGTTTTCAGGCCTTCCACATTTTGGAGGGCATAACCGTTCTTGTGATGCCTGACTGGCAAAGGGAGATGTTACTCCAGCCTGCTGGTGGGAAACCTGCAGTTTATGCCACAGAAGTATTCAGATGTTTAGTGACTAACAGCACATCTCTGAGCGGTGTTGGCTAGTCAGCTACTGAGGTGGCCCTAGAAAATATGCCCTTCTCTGAAATGTGACTATCTGGAGTTCCTGCTTCAGGAAATATTTGCAACTATCAGTACCTAGGATTGGGTCAGTATTCATAAGGGAATCAATAGGATGCTGTGTCAGCTTCCCTATGGCTTAACCTGTTATGACTGCTGTGGCAAATTACCGGCACTACTATGATGGGTCTTGTGCAGTCTCTTCTGCGGGGGGGAGGGGGTTCAGGGCACCATTTCTTGCCCCTGAACTGGGGTATTAATTGCCTCCCTAGTGTCCTAGAGGACAGAAGTAGAGAGGGAGGGACCTGGGCTCTCCCTCTACTCTGGGTCCCAGCCCAGGGGCCCTAGGGATAGCGGTAAACCACTAGAACTAGCGGTTCCTCTCCCTGGGCTACTTCCCTCTCCTGCCCTTCAGCCTGTGGGGCTTCCTGCCCTCCCTCTGCACAAACCAGGTGTCCCTTTACCTAGGGGTCTTGGTCTTCTTAGCCCACCGCAGCACTTCTCCAAACTCTCCTCTGCTTCCCTCCAAACTACTCTCTGCTCCAACACCAATCCACGCTGCTTCAACGCCTCCTCTTGTCTGATTGAAGCAGGGAGGTTTTATCATGTGACTGGCTTCAGGTGCTCTAATTGGCTTCAGGTACTTTAATCTATAGCAACCTTTCTTCCCTCTACAGGGAATAAGGCTTGTTAAGATATAGATATTCAGGCCTGTCTGTAAAGGCCTATACTCTAAGAATTTAGGTGTATTCTTATCACTTGGCTAGTTATAGAGGTATAAAAGAAAGAATCAAAATCAGTGTCTGCTGGTGTAAGAGCCTTCTCTTACTGTGACAGTCTGAGGCCCTGTTCTTAGGCTAAGGTCTTTGGCTAAGCAACAGAGGCAGCCATAAGCTGGGAAGCCAACAGTCACATCCTCACATTCCAAACTAGTCATATTGAAAGAACGTGCTATTGGGCTGTTAGGAATACAATCCTGTCCTGACAGTTTCTATTGCCTTCTACTGGAAAGGGAATTGCCTAGAAGATGTAAAAGGAAACTTAGTTTGATAGCATCCTGTCTGGCAAGAACTCACTTATCAATAGCTGGGATGTGAAATCCTCACTTCTGTATTGTTTTGTCATTATAGTTCCCACTTTGCTATTGTTTCTCTGTATAATCTCTGTCTGGTCCTGTGATTGTTCCTGTCTGCTGTATAATTAATTTTGCTGGGTGTAAACTAATTAAGGTGGTGGGATATAATTGGTTACATAGTCACGTTACAATACATTAGGATTGGTTAGTTAAATTTCAGGAAAATGATTGGTTAAGGTATAGCTAAGCAGAACTCAAGTTTTACTATATAGTCTGCAGTCAATCAGGAAGTGGTGGGTGTGTGGGAGGGGGAAATGGGAATGGGGGTAAGGAAATTAGAATCATGTTTGGCTAAGGGCAGGAATGGGAACAGGGACACAGGTGTAAGGCTCTGTGGTGTCAGAGCTGGGAAGGGGGACACTAAGAAAGGAAACTAGAATCATGCTTGCTGGAAGTTCACCCCAATAAACATTGAATTGTTTGCACCTTTGGACTTCGGGTATTGTTGCTCTTTGTTCATGCGAGAAAGCCCACGGAAGTAAGTGGGTGAAGGAATAAGCCCACTAACAAGGCTCCCTTCTAACACTCTCCTGCTGCCCTCTGGTCGTGCTGTATCACACTGCATACAAACATGCAGAAATCCAGCCTTCCTCCCCCTCACATTTCTGGACAAAATTTCAACCACAGTCATATTTGGGACAAGTGCTCACCTGTGGACTACCTCTAATGGTTATGAACTAGATTTATAAATGGAATACATTTCCCCAAACACACACAATTCGCTGTTTCCAGGCAGCTCAATAGACTGTAGAATGGTTACAGAGCAGCGTACTTACGTAAGATTATTATTTTTAAGAAACAGGAATGGCCCCAGCAAAAGTCTGTGCCTTTCCAGTAAAAATACACTTTAAAGGTGTCCTGTTTGCCTTTTTGAACTCCATGGGGGGAGTGGGAGCGGAGCCATGTTGTTAGTGTTAGTGGATATACTCTGCTAGCCGAAGCTTCTTATAACGTTTGCCTTGGTTCACAGAGTGAAAATCCCTCCCATTACTGTATTATTAAACATTAAAATGGAGGCAGAAACTTACCAGGCTTAGTAGAAGCTTCTGTCCTATCCATGTCTGCTGCAGGCTCCACAGTGGGCTGTTCTTCAAGGGGTGCATCAGTTCCCCTGAATATGGACCAGAACCTGCTGCTCCAAACCCTGCTCTGGAGCCAGTTTCAGCAACAGAGTGACTTCATTGTCCTCACTCAGTGCCTGCAGCTGGTGCCAATCAGTCCCCATGCTGGATTCTGGGGCCAGCAGGGTATCCTCCCAGCTGCCCAGGTCCTCATGCACCACAGTTGGCTCCACACTGAGCACCCAATCAAACTCCTCATAAAATGGGCCCGAGATGTGGTTTTGGTTCCTGGTACTCACACTTGAGCTGCTTAATCTGCTCTCTGTACTAGTCACCAGACCAGTAAATTTGCAAAGCTGTCAGCTTCTTTGCTATTTGCTCGTATGCGTGGTCATTTTTGGTAGTCTCACTAAAGTCCACAGTTTTGCTGGCCTTGCACCAGAAATTTACCAAAATCAGGCTGTGCTCCCATGACTATGAAGCAACGCACTTTGCAAAAAACTTGTTCTATTGCAAACACAGAAGACTCTCTGTTGGTGTGTTTGCAGCTCAGTGGTCAAAAGACAATGGAAGGGTTAACATGGACTCCCTGAGCTGCGGCAGTACACTTATGTAAGGGGACTGTTGCCCCCTTACTAACATTTGTGGGTGTGTTTTAGTTTCTAGCTTCCAGTACTAAAAAGGGGGAAGGGTCTATGGGGAATCAGGACCCTGAGACTGACAGCCCCCAGGAACAATGGGGAGAGGCCAATGCTCCAGGTCAGCCTGAATGACAGGGTGAGCAGGCTAATCAGGGAGTCAGGAGGCCAGGGAGGTCCCGTCCTCTGTGAGAGCTGGAATCGCCTGGGCCAGACAGAGTGGGGCTGAGCTGAGGAGAAAACACGGGTCCAAGCTGAGCTGGGGGCAGAGCTGTGCCAGATCCAGAGGGACCAGAAAAGCAGCCCAGAGAGAGCAGACCCTGTCCTGGGAGCAGAGCTGCAGCCCCGAAGCCGGGGCACAGCCTGGAGAGAGCAGACTTGCCCTGGGAGCAGAGCTGCAGCAACTAGAGCCAGAGGGGCCAAAGACACAGCCCAGGGAGCTGGAGGCAGAGCAGCAGTGCAGAGACAGAGTGGTGGGGCTGGGGCTGGAGCAGTCTGGAGCTGGGTGCGGTGAGCAGCTGAGGAGAGCGAGGGGGACCCTGGGCAGCGGGCCCAGCACAGGGAGACGCCTCAGCCAAGGGGCTCTGCAGGCCAGGCTTGGATCGTAACCCCGACAGGGCGGGGGCGACACTGGGAAGAAGGGTCCTAGCACTTAGAGCCTGAGAGCGTGTGGCCACCACCAGAGCAAGTGTCCAACCCGCAGCATCCCTGCAGCACAGCCAGGGCCTGAGAACAAGGAACAGCCTGTGAACTGCCCTGACATTCCAGAGACACTGTTTGTGATGTTCCCTACCACAGAGCGGGTTGATGTGTTTCCTTTAACCTTTCCCATTTTTTCTTATTCTTTTTAAAATTAATTGTTGATTAAATAACTTGCATTTGCTTTAAATTGTATGTAATGGTCAAAAGAAAAGGAGTACTTGTGGCACCTTAGAGACTAACCAATTTATTTGAGCTCGATGAAGTGAGCTGTAGCTCACGAAAGCTTATGCTCAAATATATTGGTTAGTCTCTTAGGTGCCACAAGTACTCCTTTTTGCAAATACAGACTAACACGGCTGTTACTCTGAAACATGTAATGGTCAGTGGGTCAGAGAAGTGCCCAGTGCAGAGAGAGTACCCCAGAGTGGGGAGACCCTAGCCCCTGTCCTAGGTGACCACAGCAGGGTTGGGGGTTGAGCCCCCCAGGAATCCTGGGCCCAGCCTTGTTGGGGTTACGAGGACTCTGCCAGACAGGAGAGTGGAAGGGGAGTCCCCAAGGGCAGAGAGGCCACTGGGTAAAGGAAGTGGGAGCGAGTACTCAGATCCTTTCGCTAGCCCACTTCACCGGGGTAGTGCAGAAGCCAGGAAAGTTCCCCACAAGAGCAGGACTATTCCCCGGCTTACACTTAGGGTGGTTGCTTCCATTTTCAATAGAGTAGATTCAAGATTCTTGGATAGAAAGAACAGAGGCAGTTGGCCCATGGGTTGTGGCATACTTTTTGGAGGACTCGGAGGACTTAAGTCAAGCAGGGCTGCATTTACATTGCAAAGCAATAGGACTCAAACCCTGGGTCAAAGTTTGACCTGGGCTCAGACTCTGCAGCCCCGCAGGGTCATGGGACTCTGTGTTAGCAGGATTTGTTTGTGGGTGGAAGGGGGGTTAGGCTTGAGCTGCAGTGTGTTACGAATTACACCTTGTAGGACACGCACACAACTGCTGCGAATTATACCTGATAGGACACGCACAGTTCGAATCTAGGCTGAGGCACAGAAACAAAGTCCACAACTGCAGAGTTCCCAAAAGACACTAAGTTTATTACGCTCGAGCGTGGTGCCCCCCTGCTAGCCAGGAGGGGACCCTGAATGCAGATTATACAAAGATTATATACCTTTTAGCAAAGCATGTTGCCCTCGTGCATCGGAAACCTTAGCCAATAAACAAACCCTTGTTTTATCTACCACCTATCCCTGCTTGGTGCATTCCTTGTGCTATACCAGTATGTTAATTACACAGCATGGTCCTAAAGCCATGCATCAGTAACTTTTATTAGCAGGATGGGAGGCCTCACATCAAGGCCAAGAAACCGGGAGTTAAAGACTGACAGAAACCAGATACTGGGAGACAAGGCAGGCTGGAGACGAGGAGGATTTTCACAGGGATTCAATATCTAAGGATTACTCCTCCTGGTGTATGATGTGCTGGCATTTAAACAATGGTGGGCCCCAAACCAAAATGGAGTCACATGTGCTAACTTTTCCTTAACAAGTGTAAGCCCAGGCTTATATTGCAATGTAGACACATCCTCTGGGCTTCCTCACAGTTTATGCTGCAGAGCTTACTCCAGTACCAAAGTATTTCAAGAGCTTTGCAATTATAGCGACACAGATTAGGTAACTAAACATACGGAATTACAACAATTAGAATCAGTGCAAAACCAGTGAATCCATGCAAAAAAAAAACCCCTGAATGTGCTATGGAATGAGCCTTTTGAAAGAAGCAGGTTTATTGCTCTGCATTTAAGTACTAACCTCTTTAAAAGAAGAAATTAAGTGCATCCACTTTCACATAAAGTAAAATTCCACATAAGAAACATCATTATATATAAGAAGTCAATTGCATTTGAAATTGAAATTTTTGATTAAAATACCATTTCTAAGCATGATTGACTGACAGTGCCTTTCCACTGTATATCACTAATTCAAATCAAGCTCGTGTCTGTTGTAATTGAAAGAAATGGCTGTTCAGTGGTCTATGTAAAATGGGTTTGGAGGCTTCCATTCAAATGCAAGTGATCCTAATGGCAAAAATCAAGGCCACAACTGGCACCAGGAGACTGAATTGCAATGGAGGAGACTGACCCACCCTCTCGCCTCTAGAAGTGATCCTGAGAGCTGAGAGGCACTCTGGCAGGGCATCGTGAGGGAGCTTTCATCACCATTTTAATTGCCAGACTTGTTCTGTGCATAAAGAGATATGAGTATCTGGGACTGTCAATCCAGTACCTTTCATAAGTATAACATTTATGCAAAAGAGAGGAAGGAAAAAAAACCATTTCTAAGTGTTATGCATTGCCAGAAGGTGAATTAGACGTGAACAGCCAGATGACAGAGGTGGTAAGCCGGTTTACATCCTGCCAATTCAATGGTTACCATTTTTTAATATTTAAACAAAATGTTAATGTTTAAACAGTAAAGCTTGATGTTTGAGGCAGTATTTAAGGACTGTTTTTATTCCTTCTATCAGAAATACATAGCAATTAAAAACAGGGTTTTTTCAGTATTTATGGCAACAGTCGTTCAGGTGACTAAGCATACAGAGAAATGTATTTTGCTAAGTAACTTTGGAGCTTGTCTTTATTTAGCAGAATAATCTGTTCAGCATTAGTAGACTTAGTTCTATCCTATGGGAGACTGAAATCTTTATTAAACATTTCATTATTTGCTATACCCATTTGTCACGGACACCGCCTGCAAGTATTGACTGTCTATGACCATTAACTTTCAGATGGTCTAATCTATTTATACACTACCACCCTCATAACTTTCCGGGCTGAAAAGAATTCTTGAATTTCCCTCCTGGCCTCTTTCTTTAAATGAGGTTTGACTCAAGGGTGGATCAAATTAGGCTATTTATCTCCTTATATATACTTTGCATGCAAAGAAAGCCGCTGATTGTGTAGTTATTCAGAAAAAGCTCAATTTTATTTTCATGCTATCAAAGGAAAAGAAAACACAGGGTGGAATTCACTCGTGATGCAGAGACCCCACGCCAAGCACTGGGCACCATACCTATGTTTGTGTGAGGGTGGGGAGAGAGGGTGGCATAGGGGTCAGGCTCTCTAAGGACGTGCCAGCAATACAGGAGTTTCTGCATCTGCTGCGCAACATGGAAGGGCTTGCTCTGTGCTTGCCTATGATAAGGTAGGCTCTTTTTAGGTCACATTTGGGCATTTTCAGAGACCTTTCCCCCTCAAAGTCCTTCCAATTATGGGGGCGCTCTGTCTGAATGTTTCAAGAGAATCTATAGAGGTCTGGCTTGTTTCAGAGTGCAGGGCATGCTGAGACCCCAGGTCAGGACTTATCTTCAACCCTACCTGGCTGCAATCAACAGGCACCTGGGCTGAGTCCTTGTGGGCAGCAGAGATTTATAAGCGGTCTTCATCTCAGTAGCTTCGCTGGAAGAGTCTGCTAACTCTGGCACACTGCAGCTTTACTCCTGGTCACCACCCCTTCCTGGGGCAAACTCTTCCTTTTATGGTCATTTCCTTAAAGTGGCACAGGCTCTGCAAGTGTGCTTATGTAGTATTGATTGAGCCCAGAGGAGCTTGTCAGCCTTTTCCTGATTGGGTTGGGAGGTATTCCCCATCACAGTGCTGCATGTATCCCAGCACATCAAGGAAGTTTGAGGGCAGGTGGAGATGCAGATTGACTGATTGTCCTCTCTGCTACAACACAGTTTTACACTGAAGTAATTACTCTGCTCCTAACACACACACACACCCCATAGAGGGTGCAAGATTAGCAGCAGCTGCTATTCCAACTTGTATCTCATCTTGCTCCCAAACGCCTATTCCCTTGTGAGCTTTGTGCAGTAGGGATGACTTTTTACCCATAATGTATACCTGTGGAAGGGAGAGAAAGATATCAAATGAACAAAATATTCAATACAATCAGTACTTACTAATTTGAGCAAACAACCCAACAAAACCATATCCAAGGCAAAGGGTTTCCTTTACCCCCAAAAGGGAGAAGAGCCTGAGTGTCAATGAAGTCCACTATCAAACCTATGTAACCTTTCTGCCAGGCCGAGTTGATAGCAGCAAGGGCTGGGCTAGGGGTTCCCTTTCAACAACACAATGCAAAACCGACTCAAGCCCTCAGCCAGTGACCTGGGAAAATCTTACACACACCCCTGGGTGCCTCAAAGAGGCAATTCTTCTCCTCTCACAAGCACGGAGTCTCGGTGTAGCCAAAAATCTTTAATAACATGAGGTAAACATCATCAGGGTTAAATTGGGAAAACACCACAGCTAGGGTTCATAAACCAAACCATGAGTAAAGACCCACCCCAGCAAATTGGGCCATGTCCTTTCCCTTTGGTTCTTGAGTCCAGCAACCCAAAAATAACCCAAAGTCCCAAAAGTCCAACAACCCAAAAGTCTCTGCCCCTGGTCAGTGCAGCCCCAGAGTTCAAAAGTTTATCTGCAGAGTTTTACCTCCCAGCCTGGGTGGAAATGGGGGAGTGTGTGTGTTAAGGGGCAACTTACATGGTCCAAGACCAACTGCCCCGCCTCTCCACAGAGTTCTGCTACAGCCTTCACCACAAACCACTCCACCAGCCAGCCCACAAATTGCTTTGCTCACCACTCCACAATATATCTTCAGCACCCCCATCCCCCCACTATTTAACACAGTACTCAGTGATTTCAGCTTGTAGTAGGGGAGCCTCACTGCTGGTGCACCATTGGCCCAAAGTGAATTCAGCTCAGCAGCCTATAACTAGACTCCTAGTAGAATCAAAATTAGCTCTGCTATTCTACAGTGGAGATAGAAGGAGGTGTAATTGGTGTTTCAGGCCCTTTTGCGGTCACCCACACCACCAAGTACAAATACCCACCCAACCTCTCTCAATTCACTGGGTTGTGGAACCCATGTCCCTTGTCTAGCAAGTGCTATTTAGTTGATGGCAAATCCTTCTGTTATAAAACAGTTCCACTGTCCTTGATTCATATAATCACGGTAACAACACTTTATTCTTCCTGCCCCAGTAACAGAGAAATTGGGGATCCCACAGCAGCCAAAGTGACCATTTGGGCTGCTGTGGACTCATGCTCGGCGGAGGGGATGTGCCTATGCAAACAAGATCACCCCTGAAGTTCTTTTTCACAACTCGCCACAATTCACCACCAGATGTCAGGGTAGAGCTCATCCTGACTCTGCTTACAGCTGCATGGAATGCACTCAAATTCTACAGTGACAGGCAGTAGTATAAAACCTAAGACATAAATCATAGAACCACAGGGTTAAAAGGGACCACAAGGGTCTAACCCTCCTAAAATGCAGGATTTGTTGTGTCTAAACCATCCAAAACAGATGGCTATCCAGACTCTTTTTGAAAACCTCCAGTGAAGAAGCTTCCATGACCTCCCTAGGCAGTCTGTTCCATCGTCCTACTGTTCTTAGAGTTAGAAAGTTTTTCCTGAGATTTAATCAAAATCTGCTATGCTGTAGTTTGAACCCATTGCCTCTTGTCCTGCCCTCTGTGGCAAGAGACAACAACTTTTTTATGTCTTTTTTATGGCAGCCTTTCAAATATTTGAAGACTGCTATTATGTCCCCCCTTAATCTCTTTATTTCCAAACTAAATATACCCAGTGCCTTCAGCCATTGCTCATATGGCTTGCATTCCATCCCTTTGATCATCTTTGTTGCTTGCTTCTGGATCCTTTCCACTTTCTCTACACCCTTTCTAGATGCTGGTGACTAAAATTGAACACAATACTCCAGCTGAGGCCTAACTAGTGCTGAGCAGAGAAGTACTATCGCCACCCTTGACTTGAATGCTATGCTTCTGTTAATGCAACCCAAAATTGCATTTGCTTTTTTTGCAACAGCATTGCATTGTTGACTCATGTTGAGGTTGTGATCTACCACAACTCCCAGATCCTTCTCAGAAGTGCTGCTGCCAAGCCACTTATCCCCCAATCTGTATTTGTGCATTTGGTCTTTCTTTCCTAAGTGAGAACCTTACCTTTGGCTTTGTTGAATTTCATTTTGTTGTCTATAGCCCAGTTCTCCTATTTATCAAGATCCTTTTGCATTTTAACTCTGTCTTCCAAAGTGTTTGCAAACCCCCCCCCCCCAGTTTTGTGTCATGTGGAAATTTGAGCAGCATGGTGTCTATACCTACACCCAGGTCATTAATAAAGATGTTAAATAACACCAGACCCAGAATGGATTCCTGTGGAACCCCGCTTGAGACCTCCTTCCAATCTGACATCATTCCATTAATAACTACTCTTTGTTTGCAGTTGTTTAACCAATTAGGTATCCACTTAATGGTAGTTCTACTGAGCCCACATTTCTCCAGCTTACATATCAGAATGTTATGTGGGACTGTGTCAAAAGCCTTGCTAAAGTCCAAGTATATTATGTCTACAACATTCCCCCATCCACCAAACCAGTTACTCTGTCAAACAAGGAAATCAAGCTGGTTTGGCATGATTTGTTCTTCGTAAATCCATGCTGGCTGCTAGTGATCACCCCTTCATCCTCCAGGTATTTGCAAACTGAATGTTTTATCTATTGCTCTCATATCTTCCCAGGTATCGAAGTCAGGCTCACAAGTCCGCAGTTTCCTGGTTCCTCCTTTCCCCCCTTTTTAAAGATGGGCACTATGTTAGCCCTTCTCCAGTCTTCCGGGACCGCTCCTGTCATCCATGACTTTGTAAATATTATTGCCAGTGGTGCCGAGATGTCTTCAGCTAATTCCTTCGGCACCCTGGGCTGAACAGCATCAGACCCCACTGACTTGAATTCATTCAAATTAGTCAGAATATCTGATGTGTTTGTTACTTATCCTGATCTGCTTCCCTTCCCCTTTATTGTGTGTAGTAACTTCGCTAGTCATCCGGTCGCATGTTATTTTTTTGTAAGAAAACTGAAGAAAAGTAGACATTGAGCAGCTCTGCCTTCCTGTCATCTTCCATTACCAGCTCACCTTCTCCACTGAGCAGCGGACCCATGCCATTCCTCATCTTTCTTTTTTGTTTGACATAGTTGTAGAACCCCTTCTTGTTGTGGCTAACCTTCCTTGCCAGCTGTAATTCATTCTGTGCCTTGGCTTTCCTGATTTTATCCTACAAATTCATGCTATTCCCATTTATACTTCCTTGGTGACATGCCCCTCCTTCCATTCCCCATATGTATCCCCTTTGGCTTTTAGATAGCAGCCACATTGGCCTCCTGTGGCTCTTCTTATCTTCCCTCTGTGTCGGAATAGCTTGATAATGAGCCTCTAGTATTACATCTTTTAGGAACTGCCAGCCCCCTTCAACTTCTTTTCTTCCTAATTGGTCTTTTCATGGGTCCTTACCTACTATTTCCCCAACTTGGCTGAAATCTGCCTTTCTGAAGTGCAGTGTTCTTGTTTTGCTGTTTTTGTGTCTTCCTCTCCTTAGGATTTTGAATTCTATCACATCATAACCACTTCCTCCCAAGTTCCTGGCCACCTCCATGTTCACAACTAATTCGTCCCTGTTGGTCAACACCAGATCCAAAGTGAATGGTCCCCCTACTTGTTTCCTCAACTTCATGAATGAGAAAGTTGTCCCCTACATATCCTAAGAATTTGCAGGACAGATTATGTTTTGCTGTAATAGTCTTCCAACAGATATCAGGGAAGTTAAAATCTCCCATTAATACTAGCTCATGTATGGTAGCTAATATTGTTACCTGCTTGTAGAATGCCTCATTCACTTCCTCTTGGTGGTCTATAATAGACTCCCACCATAACATCAATTTTATTCTTTCCCCTTTTCATCCCCACCCAGAGACTCTCAGTATGTCTGTTGCTCACTTCCTCTTGGACCTCTGAGCAAGCGTATGCATTCTTGACGTACAGTGCAACCCCTCCTCTTTTTTTCCCATACACATCTTTCCGGACAGATAGATAGATAGCCTCATACTAATTACTTTATACATTTTCTCTTTTGTGCTCCAAGATGCTCCCAGGAGTAAAGGCAGCAGAATCAGGACTGTGTACAGGTCAGCAATACAAGTAGTAGACAGCAGAGCTGTCTATGGATAGTGCACATCAGTCAAGGCAGAATGAGATTCTTAAACATAATGGTGCTCCAACTGGTATTTTTTCAATCCCCTGTCTTTGAACGAACATTTTGTTTCTCTCGAGTTCCTTTTGGATCATAATTATAATGAATTATAATTCATTGGTTACAGCCAAGATTCACTGACTGATTTTTCTACTCATTCATAGAAACCAATTTTTATTTTGGCCTTTCCTTTTTGCAGGGGCTGGGGGAAGAATAAATTTTACTGTGCAGCCTCTAATTGAAAGCCTTTAAATATGTCTAAATCTGTTTATTTCTTCAATCATTTCTGAAAAAATGGGGATTTGAGCGAGAAAACTGAGCACATCCACTGTTAGGACAAAGTTCTAATGCTCCCTGGGAAATCACTGAGAGCCTTGTGTATATTTCAGGGCCGAATTTGACAATTAAAATCAGATCTGTTTGGAACTGAAAAATCATCATCTAATTTCAATACTGTAGAATGCTGTAAATCTTTTGGAAGTTAATAGCACTTCAGTGTCAAACAAGTCTGCTTTTAGGAGCTAGTACAATGTCAGCTACTGCATTGTTAAGGTCACTAACGACATTTTGTTATCTTTGGATAATAGAGGCTTACTTGTAGCTATTTTATTGACCTAAGCAAAGCTCTCAGTGCATTTGAGCATAATATTTTAGTGAGAAAATAATAAGTACAGGACTGTTGCTGAGAGATTATTTATCAAATTGCTGTCAAATAAACCCTTTGTAAAGAGCAGTAAACTGAAACTTCTCTCTGCTGGAATCCCCAAGGTTCAGTTGTTGGCCTGTTATTTTACTTATTTGTTTTGTAACAAAAGCAATGCTATTGATTTTTTAAAAACTGTAACAGTTTCTTGGCTATGCAAGTGGCACCATTATATATAGGCCAGGGAAACATTTTTTGGTGTTCATTTTGGTCTCCACTGTGATCCTGACAAATCATAAAATTGGCTCAAGGTGAACACATTAGTTTAAAAATCAGAATCTGGGCTAGTTACTTCAGATCCCAGGTATGTGGGCCTCCTGCTTTATATTACTGGTTTGGCAGATCCCACCTTGAACCTATCCTGCACTTCAAAAGTAGAGATGCCGCCAAACTGAAAACTCAGATCAAACTCCTTTCCAACATGTTTTCTAAGGGAGACAGTGGGGAGGAGATGGCTGTTCTAGAATCTGTAACTGAGCCCATCTTTGAGAAGGACCTCACCCTTTAATGGGCTGAATGGGAACCTGAATTTGTGCACTCACAAACTGTAGGAGTTTGAAATCCAGCCAGGAACAAATGTCTGAATTTTCCAATTCAGGCTGGTCTCTGCTTCAGAGACTTCGGAAATGATAAATGACTGTTTAGTAGTTATACTTCATAAAGAGCACAATAGATATTCATGATTAAGAATATAATTTAGTCATGGAGGTCACAGATTCTGTGACTTTAACAAACCTCCATGACTTCTTTGGTGGCTGCGGAGGGGGCTGTAGCTGTGTAATGGGGTCTACAATCCCCCTATTGAACATAAAGTGGGGAGGAGAGTCCCTCATGTTTACATGCAGGCAGCTTGATCACAGCCCCTCACACATGCCAGAGCTGCCAATCATGGAGGCAGGCACCCACAGCTGCAACCAATAGGGCCTGCTCGAATGGGAGGAGGGCAGAGAAAGAAGGGGAGGCAGAAAGGCCTGGGGTAGCAAGGTGGTGACAGCGCTGCACCAGGCTGCCTCCAAGAAAGTAGCCAGGAGACTGGCAGAGATGACAAGTCTAGTAAGTGACAGGCTTTAAGGAGGGTGAGGGTCCAAACACCAACCTCACTGGCAGCAAACTAAGGGGGGCTGGTCTGGTGGAGAAGAGGCCCCTCAAGAGGCCACCCTAAGAGGCTGTCATAAATATAAAGGGAAGGGTAAACACCTTTCAGTCCCTCCTGGCCAGAGGAAAATCCTTTCACCTGTAAAGGGTTAAGAAGCTATGATAACCTTGCTGGCACCTGACCAAAATGACCAATGAGGAGACAAGATATTTTCAAAGCTTGGGGTGAGGGGGGAGAAACAAAGGCTCTCTCTGTCTGTGTGATGCTTTTGCTGGGACCAGAGCAGGAATGCAGTCAGAACTCCTGTAAAGAGTCAGTAAGCAATCTAGTTAGATATGTGTTAGATTCTGTTTTGTTTAAATGGCTGATAAAATAAGTTGTGCTGAATGGAATGTATATTCCTGGTTTTGTGTCTTTTTGTAACTTAAGGTTTTGCCTAGAGGGATTCTCTATGTTTTGAATCTGATTACCCTGTAAGGTATTTACCATCCTGATTTTACAGAGGTGATTCTTTTACTTTTTCTTTAATTAAAACTCTATTTTAAGAACCTGATTTCTTTTTCATTGTTCTTAAGATCCAAGGGTTTGGGTCTGTGTTCACCTTTACAAATTGGTGAGGATTTTTATCAAGCCTTCCCCAGGAAAGGGGCTGTAGTGCTTGCGGGGGATATTTTTGGGGGGAGACGTTTCTAATTGGGCACTTCCCCTGTTCTTTGTGTAACACTTTGGTGGTTGCAGAGTTTAACCTAAGCTGGTAAGAATAAGCTTAGGGGGTCTTTCATGCAGGTCCCCACATCTGTACCCTAGAGTTCAGAGTGGGGAAGGAACCTTGACAGAGGCTGTGACAATGTGGTACCAGAAGAGGGGTGGCAGCTAACCATCCCTACAGAAAAGAGAAAAAGGGGAAAAAAAAAAAGAGAAAAACTTCCCTCCTTTTTCTATATATACATATGTAAGGGAAATATGGAGGTGAATCAGGTTCTGCAATGGCTGGTGAACTCACAGGCTCAACAACAACAGAGGCAACAACAGCTGTTTGAACAGATGACATCCCACCAGCAACAGTTGTTACAATGGGTGGCAGCACTTCTACTGGCTGCTACCCCCTCAGAGTTCCATCCCGAAGGGGAGTGCATCCCCTGTAATTCAGGGGACCACGCCGATCCTGACACTCCAAGATGACAACAGGTGATGATCCAGAATCATTCCTGGTAGCCTTTGAGAGGGTAGCCACAGCTTCCCACTGGCCTCTGATTCTGATCCTAGCCAGAGAGTGATTCGACGTGCACCACTCCTCATTGGGGAGGGCCTGGCAACATACTGGGGGCTTGATGATGCAGTAGCCCAGGACTACAACCAAGTAAAGGCAGCCATATTGGACAGGGTGAGGGGCAGGTGAACTCCTCAAGGTCTGTGTGTAAGATTTCCCTGCAATGGTAGGCCTGCACCTTTAAGAAGCTCCTCATCCCATGCCTATGCAGGAACAAGGGCCCAGTGGGACACAGAAGGAGGGTGACCCAGCCACCAGAAGAGAAGGGACAGATGCAATAGCCTGTTGCTCCTGTGGGCAATAGGGGCATAGATTTTGTGATTGCCCCTACCCAAAGTGTGACTTGGGACAGGTCTGGACCGGATACAACAGGGCATGGAAAAAAAGCCCAGAGAAACTCACCATCCCAATCAAAGTGGAGGTCCAAAAGACAGTAGCCCTTGTGGACTCAGGATGTGATCAGACTTTTGTCCAGAAATGGATAGCTGAAGTGGCTGGGAAACCTGAAAAAGGGGAACCCCCTATCAAGTGTCATCCATGGAGATATTTACGATATCCCATAATGACAATAAGACTGACAGTTGATGGGAACGAAGATTGGGTGAGAATATGCATATCTCTGGACCCCTTCTATCCAGTGATATTAGGCCAAGACCTGCCATATTTTCCTGAGCTCTTGCAGAGGCTTCTCTTAACACAGAAGCCAGAGGAAGGCACCCCAGAAGAGATGTTAGGGTTCTTGTTCTCTTTTAAGGACCCTGATCTTTTTACCTCCTGGCCTAAGAGGAGAAAATCCCCAAAAGAAAAATGGATAGAAAGGAAGGAGTGAAGGGAGGTGAGAGGGGGAATGCCCTCTGTAGGCATAACAGAGGTCATCGACACTGGAACTGATGCTGGTGGGACAGAGGACTCCAAAGAAGGGCCATCTTTGGGCCCAAACACAACACCCTCCACTACAGCTGAACCCAGAGAAGTTAACTGGACTCTGGGTATTCTTTTCCATATACCCCTTGGGAAAGGACCGCCCCTAGTCCTGCCTCTGATGCATCCGTTTGTAGAATGAATTACTTGTCGAAGTCTGGGCATAGAGCACTAATTGTTTGCAGAGTATGACCTTGAGTTCTTGTATTTTGTGCATTTGGTTTTCCTTCCCTAAATGTTGCATTTTACAGTTGTCTTTGTTGAATTTCATTTTGTTGTCTACAGCCCAGTTCTCCAACTTATCGAGATCCCTTTGAATTTTAGCTCTATCCTCCAAAGTGTTCCAGCTTTGTGTCATCTGGAAATTTGAGCAGCATGGTGTCTATACCTACATCCAGGTCATTAATAAAGATGTTAAATAACTCTGGACCCAGAACGGATTCTTGTGGAACCCCACTTGACCTCCAGACCTCCTTCAATCTGACGTCATTCCAGTACTAGCTACCCTTTGTTTGCAGTTGTTTAACCAATTATGTATCGACTTAATGGTAGTTCTACTGAACCCACATTTCTCCAGCTTACATATGAGAATGTTATGTGGGACTGTGTCAGAAGCTTTGCTAAAGTCCAAGTATATTATGTCTACAACATTCCCCCATCCACCAAACCAGTTACTCTGTCAAAGAAGGAAATCAAGCTGGTTTGGCATGATTGGTTCTTAGTAAATCCATGCTGGCTTCTAGTGATCACCCCTTCATCCTCCAGGTATTTGCAAATTGAATGTTTTATCTATTGCTCTCATATCTTCCCAGGTATCGAAGTCAGGCTCACGAGGCTGCAGTTTCCTGGTTCCTCCTTTTCCTCGCTTTTAAAGATGGGTACTACGTTAGCCCTTCTCCAGTCTTGCAGGACCTCTCCTGTCATCCAGGACTTTGTAAATATTATTGCCAATGGCTCTGAGATTTCTTTACCTAATTTCTTCAGTACCCTTGGGTGAATAACATCTGGCCCAGCTGATCTGAATTCATTCAAATTAGTCAGAAGATCTCTGATATGTTTGCAAAAAGAATAGGAGTACTTGTGGCACCTTAGAGACTAACCAATTTATTTGAGCATGAGCTTTCGTGAGCTACAGCTCACTTCATCGGATGCATACCATGGAAACTGCAGTAGACATTATATACACACAGAGACCATGAAACAATATCCCCTCCCACCCCACTGTCCTGCTGGTAATCGCTTATCTAAAGTGATCATCAAGTTGGGCCATTTCCAGCACAAATCCAGGTTTTCTCACCCTCCGCCCCCCCTCCCCCCACTGCTGGTAATAGCCCATCCAAAGTGACCACTCTCTTCACAATGTGTATGATAATCAAGGTGGGCCATTTCCTGCACAAATCCAGGTTCTCTCACCCCCTCACCCCCCTCCAAAAAACCACACACACAAACTCACTCTCCTGCTGGTAATAGCTTATCCAAAGTGACCACTCTCCCTACAATGTGCATGATAATCAAGGTGGGCCATTTCCAGCATAGATCCAGGTTTTCTCACCCCCCCCCCCATACACACACAAACTCACTCTCCTGCTGGTAATAGCTCATCCAAAGTGACCACTCTCCCTACAATGTGCATGGTAATCAAGGTGGGTCATTTCCAGCACAGATCCAGGCTTTCTCACCTCCCCCCACCGCCCGCCGAGGAACACACACACGCACACACAAACTCACTCTCCTGCTGGCAATAGCTCATCCAAACTGACCACTCTCCAAGTTTAAATCCAAGTTTAACCAGAACGTCTGGGGGGGAGGGTAGGAAAAAGCAAGGGGAAATAGGCTACCTTGCATAATGACTTAGCCACTCCCAGTCTCTATTTAAGCCTAAATTAATAGTATCCAATTTGCAAATGAATTCCAATTCAGCAGTTTCTCGCTGGAGTCTGGATTTGAAGTTTTTTTGTTGTAAAATAGTGACCTTCATGTCGGTGATTGCGTGACCAGAGAGATTGAAGTGTTCTCCGACTGGTTTATGAATGTTATAATTCTTGACATCTGATTTGTGTCCATTTATTCTTTTACGTAGAGACTGTCCAGTTTGACCAATGTAAATGGCAGAGGGGCATCGCTGGCACATGATGGCATATATCACATTGGTGGATGTGCAGGTGAACGAGCCTCTGATAGTGTGGCTGATGTTATTAGGCCCTGTGATGGTGTCCCCTGAATAGATATGTGGGCACAGTTGGCAACGGGCTTTGTTGCAAGTATAGGTTCCTGGGCTAGTGGTTCTGTTGTGTGGTATGTGGTTGTTGGTGAGTATTTGCTTCAGGTTGCGGGGCTGTCTGTAGGCAAGGACTGGCCTGTCTCCCAAGATTTGTGAGAGTGTTGGGTCATCCTTCAGGATAGGTTGTAGATCCTTAATAATGCGTTGGAGGGGTTTTAGTTGGGGGCTGAAGGTGACGACTAGTGGCGTTCTGTTATTTTCTTTGTTAGGCCTGTCCTGTAGTAGGTGACTTCTGGGAACTCTTCTGGCTCTATCAATCTGTTTCTTCACTTCCGCAGGTGGGTATTGTAGTTGTAAGAACGCTTGATAGAGATCTTGTAGGTGTTTGTCTCTGTCTGAGGGGGTGGAGCAAATGCGGTTGTATCGCAGAGCTTGGCTGTAGACGATGGTGTGGTCAGGGTGAAAGCTGGAGGCATGTAGGTAGGAATAGCGGTCAGTAGGTTTCCGGTATAGGGTGGTGTTTATGTGACCATTGTTTATTAGCACTGTAGTGTCCAGGAAGTGGATCTCTTGTGTGGACTGGACCAGGCTGAGGTTGATGGTGGGATGGAAATTGTTGAAATCATGGTGGAATTCCTCAAGGGCTTCTTTTCCATGGGTCCAGATGATGAAGATGTCATCAATATAGCGCAAGTAGAGTAGGGGCTTTAGGGGACAAGAGCTGAGGAAGCGTTGTTATTACTTATCCTGATCTGTATCCCTTCCCCTTTATTGTGTATGGTAAATTTGCTAGTTGGCTGGTCATATGTTATTTTTTCTGAGAAGACTGAAGCAAAGTAGGCATTGAGCAGCTCTGCCTTCCTGTCATCTTCCGTTACCAGCTCACTTTCTCCATTAGGCAGTGGACCAACACTGTCCTTCATCTTTTTTTTTTTTTTTGCCTGACATATTTGAAGAACGTCTTAATGTGGTCTCTCACATTTTTTGCCAGCTGTAACTCATTCTTTGTCTTGGCTTTCCTGATGTTGTCCCTACATGCTCACGCTGTTCCCATATATACTACCTGAAGATTAATTTGGCCCCTGCTTCAAACAACTTATGATATAAATTGAATTTACACACAAAAACACTTAAAGAATGTGGCACCCATGATAGGGTTATCATTTATCAGTGATAGGAAGCAAGGAAGAAAAAAAAGTATTGGAGGTGAGAGATCATTAGGGGATGGGAAGAGAAGTTTTTCAAAACTCAGGAACAGGGTGACCAATGGGGCAGAGTTAAGGGTATGAGAAAGGAGCAAAGAAATGACTGGACATAACGGAGAGGGTAGTTAAGTCAGTCAATGAAATATAATGATATTTTAAACAACTGGTTTCAGGATTGTGTTCATATGTGGGCTTACTGTGCAGGAGCATTAGATCACATGCTACTAGCTGCATATTTCCTTCACCTCTTCAGGCAGTGCAGAATCCTTTCTGCATGGTATCTTTGGGCTGGTGGTCTCAGTGACAGGGGTCCCTTGGATCCAGGCAGATTTTGGAATAGGAATCCATCCATATAACCCTAGATGAACCAAGAGTAACTTTCTTTCTGTATCTCGAAAGTCATCATGGTGGTTGGAGAGGCTTTCAGTTATCAGGAAAAACTGTGGAGGCCTTGAGGCTCTGAATGATTGCTCCTGGCCTGTGCAGATATTATAGCCTGAGGTCTGCAGGGCTCTCAGAAAATCCACAGGTTGGGGGTATAGGGCAGGTGTCAAACTTCTTCCCACTTCTGCTGAAGGAGGGCAAATTTCCACCCAGTGGAACAGTTTGGTGGAATCTCTGCATACACAGACCCTGTGGTATGTGAGGTTTCCTCCACAGACAGCACTTGGTCCATTATTGTTTCATTCAGAAACTCCTGTATGTAGTACAATGTTACCATTTCCCCTTCTAGTCAATCACATTTCTACTGAGCAAGACTTCTGCTTTATATATAGTTAGATGCATAATATCACAATGTACTTTGAGCTAGATAGCTGAGAATCTGCAAGTATCATTGACTGCAGTTGGATTTACGGTACACAGCATTTCTGAAAATCAGACAGCTTATATTTAAGTACCTAAATATGGATTTGGAAGCTATCTTGGGGTGAGGGGTGCCACCTGCAAAAATTTTGACCACTGAGCCCATGTATATTCACTGTATTAGCTTGTAATGATAGTAATTACATTGACTATCTTTTACTCAAGACCACATTGTGCAGAAAGCGTTTAGGTGCTTAACCGAAAACTATGGGCCTGATTCTCCTCTCACTTATACCAGTTTGACACCAGCATAACTGCTTGGATTACACTGGAGTTACTTGTGATTTACAGCAGCATCAGTGAGAGAATAATCAGGCTTCATTTGTTCTAGGAGAATCACAACTCCTGTCTGAGGACTCCCCTTAGGATTGGCTATGTTCTCACTATATAGTCTGGAGGTGGTCATGCTTTTTATTTCCTTTTTGAACTCTTTGGCCACAAATGAACAATTAATGACTGTGGTGCACCAAAGTCTCAGGATGTTTTTTACTCTTATAACGCACTTTTACTTGTCCGGGCACCAATCATGTGTTCTGTATTATGGACAAATACAAGCGGAGGGCCAGCCACCAAAACAAACAAAGCACTCCCACGTCTGTCCCATTTATTCAATGGGGAATTGCACAGGCTCCACAGTAGGGGGTGACTTGTGTCACTCTTGAGGTCTCATCCCACCCATTCCCTTGGAGCAGTCAGCACTGTATCATGTTGAAGGGGAGTTTAAGGGCTACAAACTAATTAATTTATTCCAGAAAGTTCACCTCAGATATTACACCTGGATTCAGTGAAGTCCAGCCATGACTCAGTTTTCCAGCTAAACCAAGCGAGGCAAAAGGAAGCCAAGTGAATTACTCATGGTCATACAGTCAGTGTGAGTCAGTAACTTGGCTGGGATTTGTACTGACTTCCAGCACTTTAGCCTATCCCCTTGATACTGTTCCTTCTTTTTAGTTTGGAAAGCATCAAACACATTGTGTACTCTTTCAGAAACAAACAATAATCATCACCTCAGCAGATACCGTACAGACTGAGCATCTGAATAAACAAGCGGCCTTTTTAAAACAAACAATCCCCCAAAATAAAATAAACTACAGCCCCAACAATCCCAATGCAATTGCAACCAGTAGGGAAACAGAACTTTTAGAAGATTAGCCTCCAAACTGCAGGATGAAAGGAAATGGTCACATCCCAGATGACGCTGCTGCTGTCTTATTGTGGCTACAGGAAAATTTCCGGATCTGTGTCAATTTATTTTCCACTTGTAGCCTTCCTGCAAATTTCATAATGGCCCCCATGCAGTTTTACTAGTGTCATTTGAACACTCAGTCCAGTGACTCCTTGTACCCTCATTCATTGTGACAAATGCTACCTGCTTCCACTGACCTGCTGAGTTACCTTGAGCCAGTCACTCCAGGTCATGTTTTTAAAGGTACATAGGTGTCTGAAGATGTAGCTACCTAGTGGGATTTTCAGAAGCACCTAGATGCCTAAGAGAGTTAGGCACTTATGCACATTTGAAAATCCCACTGGGCACCTACCTACATCTTCAGACCCTAAATACCTTTAAAAATGTGACCCCTTGCCTCTCTGTACCTCTTTTTATCTCCTTTGTCAGTCTTGTCTATTTAGATAGTAAACTTTTTTGGTCAGAAAGTGTCCCTCACTACATGTCTGTACAGTGCCTAGCACAATGGGGCCATGATCTCATTTGGAGATCCTAGGTACTACCATAATATAAAAAGTAATAGTAGATATAATAAAAGGACTTTCTATTTCAAGCAGAATACAGTCTGGATGCATGTGGAATTCAAATTCCTAGGAGCCACCAATGAGATGTTACTAACTTTAATCATACGTTAACCAAACAAAAGCAAATCATGCTGTAGCAAGATACTGAATTTTCCCATTGATAAAGATCTTGTTGAGGACTTTGCAGAGAAAATGATCTCCATTTCAACCTTACAATCTGGAGAAGATGATTCTCTACTTCCAAACTATAGCTGCTGGCACCAATGGGAAGAATAATGGGAGTGGGGACTATATTTGTGGAACATGGAACAAATTGTTGCCTTGGCTAGAAGGAAAAAAAAAGCAGCATCTGATGATAGCATAACATATTGATCTGCTGTGGCCTCGTCATTTCACTACAGCCAAGAACAAGGGATGAGCAGCCACTAAGCAGATCTTTACTAATGAAAATCTTGTAACTTCAGTGATAGATTCAGTGCAAGTTAAGGTGGATGATGTGGACAAATCATATTTTCAGTGACAGCTGCTTTTAGATACAATTAAGGCTGATATTTTAGCAGAGAGCTCTGAGAGTGATATTCCAGTGAGCTCGTTTTAGTGCCAACTCTGTAGAATAAGTTTAAGGATGTGTTAGGATGTGTTATGATGCTTTAGTTTTTCCACAAACTTTAGGGATCTGCATCTACTGAAATCTCTTGGAATTTAATTTCATGACACTTGTCCCCTCATCTCAAGACTGCTTGCTGGATGAATTGCTCTTTACATTTATGCTTTTCTGGACTGCATTAATAGCTGTTTTCTTTAAAGCATTTTACAGTTCTCTAGAAGCAGACATGGATTATTGTATTTTTGTTCCTTTCACTCTTTGAACTTTTAAAATCTGATTTTATATAGGTAACTTTTGGGAAGATTATGGGGCCATCTTTTAGTATGGCCCTTTTTTCATTCAAGTTGTAATATTTTGACAGGAAAGACTGTCTTGCCGTGCTGGGTAGAGATGGTTCCAAGGTAGCCATGTTTTATAGAAACTTGTTGGTCAGCTTTAGCTTTGCTAAAACCAACGTTGGAGTGGGATGGGTCCAGAATCCATTTGACCAGAACTATCAGAGAGTTCAGGGGAAAAACATTTTTGGTAGCATTCTATCTCTGTAATGGACAAATTAGGACTTTTTCATTATGCAAAACCTCAGCTGGGGTTGGTTTTTAGATCCAGGTTCTATTTATTCCAAATCTGCAAAATTCTGGAGTCTCAGATAAAAGTCCACGTCCTGGACACTACAGTGCTAATAAGCGATGGTCACATAAACACCACCCTATACCGGAAACCTACTGACCGCTATTCCTCCAGCTTTCACCCAGAACACACCACACAATCCATCATCTACAGCCAAGCTCTGCGATACAACCGCATTTGCTCCAACCCCTCAGACAGAGACAAACACCTACAAGATCTCTATCCAGCATTCTTACAACTACAATACCCACCTGCTGAAGTGAAGAAGCAAATTGACAGAGCCAGAAGAGTACCCAGAAGTCACCTACTACAGGACAGGCCCAACAAAGATAATAACAGAAAGCCACTAGCCATCACCTTCAGCCCCCAACTAAAACCTCTCCAACGCATCATCAAGGATCTACAACCTATCCTGAAGGACGACCCATCACTCTCACAGATCTTGGGAGACAGGCCAGTCCTTACTTACAGACAGCCCTGCAACCTGAAGCAAATACTCACCAGCAACCACACACCACACAACAGAACCACTAACCCAGGAACCTATCCTTGCAACAAAGCCGTTGCCAGCTGTGTCCACATATCTATTCAGGGGACACCATCATAGGGCCTAATCACATCAGCCACGCTATCAGAGGCTCGTTCACCTGCACATCTACCAATGTGATATATGCCACCATGTGCCAGCAATGCCCCTCTGCCATGTACATTGGTCAAACCGGACAGTCTCTATGTAAAAGAATAAATGGACACAAATCAGACGTCAAGAATTATAGCATTCAAAAACCAGTTGGAGAACACTTCAATCCCTTTGGTCATTCGATTACAGACCTAAAAGTGGCAATATTACAACAAAAAGACTTCAAAAACAGATTCCAACGAGAGACCGCTGAATTGGAATTAATTTGCAAACTGGATACAATTAACTTAGGCTTGAATAGAGACTGGGAGTGGATGTGTCATTACACAAAGTAAAACTATTTCCCCATGTTTATTTCCTCCCCCACCCCCCCACTGCTCCTCAGACGTTCCTGTTAACTGCTGGCAATGGCCCACCTTGATTATCACTACAAAAGGTTTCCCCCCACCCCGCTTTCCTGCTGGTAATAGCTCATCTTAAGTGATCACTCTCCTTACAATGTGTATGCTAACACCCATTTTTTCATGTTGTGTGTGTGTATATAAATCTCCTCACTGTATTTTCCACTGAATGCATCTGATGAAGTGAGCTGTAGCTCATGAAAGCTTATGTTCAGATAAATTTGTTAGTCTCTAAGGTGCCACTGGTACTCCTTTTCTTTTTGCGAATACAGACTAACACGGCTGCTACTCTGAAACCTGTCAGATAAAAGTGTAAGGGTTTGGTCCATCTCTAATAGGAAAGGGAGAGAAACCCTTTTTAAAAAGTAAAAATTGTAATAACGAAGTGCAAAAAAATAAAATAAAAAATGAATGGCTTTCCATGATGATTTCCAAAGTTTCAGTCGTGTAAGTTATGACAGGGTCTGGCCAGATGGCTACAGGAGAGTGATAGAAAGCAAATATGTTAGCCACAGGTTAAGTAGGTCCCTTTTCCCTGGGTAAGGTAACAGGGAAGGTTCCAGAACAATCAGGAAACTTCTGGAAACAATTAAGACAGACAGGCTGATTAGAACACCTGCAGCCAATCAAGAAGCTTCTAGAATCAATTAAGGCAGGCTAATCAGGGCACCTGAGTTTAAAAAGGAGCTCACTTCAGTTTGTGGTGCATGTGAGAGGAGCTGGGAGCAAGAGGCACTAGGAGCTGAGAGTGAGAATGCATACTGTTGGAGGACTGAGGAGTACAAGCATTATTAGACACCAGGAGGAAGGTCCTGTGGTGAGGATAAAGGAGGTGTTGGGAGGAGGCCATGGGGAAGTAGCTGTCGCACAGCTGTTCTAGGAAGAACTCTAGACAGCTGCATTCCACAGGGCCCTGGGCTGGAACCCGGAGTAGAGGGTGGGTCCGGTTTCCCCCCAAACCTCCCAACTCCTGGTCAGACACAGGAGAAGTTGACCTGGACTGTGGGTTCATGAAAACGGCCAAACTGAGGGCTGCCGTGAATCTCCGAGGCGAGGAAATCCGCCAGTAAGCACAAGACCCAAGGTAGAAGAGGAACTTTGTCACAAAGTATACATCAACATTTAACTGGATCAGATTCTCTCATCCCTCACCTACATCATCCTCTTTTTGCCCAGGCTGCTGCTTCAGTGTCTCATGAACGGCTGGTTCTCCTGCTGATTAAACAACAAATAATTTCCTCATGGATTGTGTAATTGCTGTGCAGCAATGGAAAGACTAGAATATGGGACTATGATTCAGTGCTTGGCAAACTGTGGCCAAGAAGGAGGTACAAAAAGTGATGAATATGTTGGAGATTTCTGCACAGAAATAAAATTTTTAAGTACACACTTGGCCTGTAAAATTAAAGAGCTTAAGTACTTGACTAATATAACTGGGGCAAGAATATAAAGCAGTTTCTGTTCCTCTAAGTTGGCAAGTCACGACATCCGCACCTGCTATTACCACTAGAGCTAATGTTCTGGCAGAATTCCTGTGATTGCCCTGATTCGAAAGGCTTTCAGATTCAGCTCTGTTGCTTCCTAAAGCAATTGGTCAGCTGACGATGCTGATATTTATAACCCTGATTATATTTTCAATTCATTCTTCTCACTTTTATGTACTATTGGCCAAATGTTACATGAGGTAAATGCACGATACTCCCCTTGACTTCAGTGGGGGCTGAAAGTATGCAGCTGTGGGCACAATTGTTCTGCATGCATTTATTTTTTTTAAACAACATCTGTTGTAAGAAGACTGCCTCTCGATAAGGCCTCCAAAATACCTCTTTGCACCTGGACAGACTAATTGCCAAAGTTACAAACTCTTTTCTTAAATGAGGAGACAGCTTGCTGGAGTAAATCTCAACTTTCTGCTGACATTATCACTGGAGAAATGAAAAATATCCCCATAAACTTTTGCCAACCTGCATCACACAAAGATGCACCTGAGGAAGTGTCAGGAGGTTGAAGTCCAAACCAGGCAACACCTCCCTGTGACGAGAGTCAGTGGCTATGTCGCCTAGTAGCAAAAGTCAATGGCCATGGATAGGGAACCCAGGCCCTCCCTGTTTCACTGGGTTCTGACCGAGGGCACTACGACTAATAGTTCATTACGTAGGGGAGGGATAGTTCAGTGGTTTGAGCATTGGCCTGCTAAACCCAGGGTTATGAGTTCAGTCCTTGAGAGGGCCATTTAGGGATCTGGGGCAAAAATTGAGGCTTGGCCCTGCTTTGAGCAGGGGGTTGGACTAGGTGACCTCCTGAGGTCCCTTCCAACTCTGATATTCTATGATTCAGTTGTATGGCCAGGGGGCAGGAGCCCCTATGCCTGCTCCCTGGGCCACTTCCAACCCTGGTTTCAGTTCCTCCAGTGCTGCCAATGGTCTGCATCTGGATTCCCCTGGAATCCTCTCTGATTGTGTTCTGGAGGGTTTTCCTCTGTCAGTCATGGTCTGTTGTTCCCGATCCCTGCAGATGAAGGGCCTGTGGTGGCTTTGCAATGGGGCCTGGTCCCGGCCGTGTGAAGCCTCAGTGTCTTCTTGGAGGGAGCTTGCAGTGCACAACTGCTGCCCTGCTCTGTCCACCCTGACTGAGCTGAGTTGCTCCCTTTTCAGCTCAGCCATCACTGTGAGCATGCCCAGCAGGTGCAGCGTGGCAGGGCCTTCTGGGCCCAGAGCTGCTTGATAATCCTTAGTTTACCAGTGTGGGGCTCCCTTGTGCTCCCTACCACAGGAAGCAGATGCAGAGCTGGGTTTCTTCTCCATACAAGCAATAACCAAAGTTGAAGTTCCTGTATCAATTAGATGATCATTAGGCCAGTGATGGAATCCTGGGGCCCCGAAAGCTGAGTAGATGAGGGAGCATATAGGATTTGAGCCAGGAAAAAGTGTGTTTTTGGCACGCCCAGAGGCAAACAAACCAAAAGTAAGGATGCTTTAGGGATCCCTGGGAATCAAAGTAAATATCAATCAAGATTCAAGGACTTCTTTATCTAGAAAATTTTGACAGGTTTCAGAGTAACAGCCGTGTTAGTCTGTATTCGCAAAAAGAAAAGGAGTACTTGTGGCACTTTAGAAACTAACCAATTCCGATGAAGTGAGCTGTAGCTCACAAAAGCTCATGCTCAAATAAATTGGTTAGTCTCTAAGGTGCCACAAGTACTCCTTTTCTTTTTTCTAGAAAATTTTGAAATTCTAAGATCAAGTTACTGCATTTAAAATGAGTGGTGGTAGCTTCTGTCAGTGTCTTCTGTCACTGTCACTTTTGTCACTCAAAGCGGTGTTTTTTTCACTCCCCTGAGTGACATAAGTTATACCAACGAAAGTGCTAGTATAGACATAGACTTTGTCCTCCATGCTCATGTGCTCTGTTCCCAAAGTGGTCTGTAGCATCTGTAAGGGTAGAATGTTAGGTTAACACCTTCTCTTTGCTAAGGCAAAACCCTGATTTAGGTGACGTTGTGAATAGAGCTACTTCTACCTGTTCTATACTCAAACACTGAGCCTACTTCACACAAATCACCTATACTTGCAAAATGCTACCACCCCTTCACCCATGCCCCGAGGATTCCTTTTGAGATATTTCTTTCACTGACCCCTCACCAGGGTCGGATTAAGACCTTTAGAGGCCCTAAGCATTGAAAATGCTATGGTGCCCCTCCAATATGTAATTCATAATAAAAACAATACTATACCGTAAAATAAAATTGTATTTTTCAGAATGACACAAAATTTACATGTATGCTAAAATTAAAATAGCTTCTTTCTAGATTGTCTGATTGTTAAATTCTGGATAAGTTCATTGAAGCTGACTTGATGAAGCATGTCCGCTTCCATACACAATAGGGAAAGTGAATCAAGTCTGTCCTGACACATTGTTGTTCTCTGAAGGTTTTTTATTCTTTTCAGCTGAGAAAAAGAGCGTTCTGTGGAGCAGTTAGTAATCATCAATGTTAAAAAAGTACGTAGTGTGATCTCTACTTTTGGAAATACACATTGTATTCCGTCTTTCAATATTGTGTCATGAAGATCAATGTGACTGAATTTCATTTTTCCTGTTTCATTAAACTTTGTGCACATATAACAGTGGAACTGCCATACTTCTCCACAGAGATTCATGTTCAAGTCAACAGGATATGAGTCAACTAGCTTTTGGGAACCTTGTGAATATTGTTCTTCAGATAAGTCCATATCGTTTAAAAAAGAAAATCTACTTGATATTTCTTTGTACACTTCACCTCTCCTCTTCATATGAGCTTCAAGTGTATCAGTTATAGCGTAGTAAGTAGATACGTGAAATTTGTCTCTAGGATTCAGTGCTGTTTCTGTTGCACTGCTATCATTTGCTTGTTTTTTCCTGATTCACTTGCGGGACTGGGCTTCTTTTTAGTTAGTATCAGGCAAGATATCTTTTGATATGTCTTCAAATCTTTTGAAATTATTCCTCAGAGTGTGTAAGTGGTCTGCTAATGATTGACAGAGGTCTGCACATGTTTTCAAATTCAATTCTTTTTCTTGGAGAGCTTGACTTGTGTGGTAAAAGTGTTGTAAAATTTCATTCCACATGGTCAACATGAATACAAACTCTAGTTCTTGCATCTTGTTTGCAATGTTTTCTGCCTCTCATAGTTTTTCCCTTTTGTGATTGGTCTTCAGCTATACTTTCTAATGCATCCACAATCTTTGAGTAGGACTCCAGAATTGCACTTGTTGCCGCTCCATGTGCCTCCCAGCGAGTATTAGAAAGATTTCAACACACGGTCATTGCTCAAATATGTTTTAAGAACTGTCCATCAGTGTGTTGAGGCAGAGAAGAATGTATAAAGTAACTGGACTGTTGAGAAAAAACTTACTGCCGTGGGACAACAATCAACAGCACTGTAGCCAACAAGTTTGAGAGAGTGTGCAGCACATGGTATGAATATGGCATATTTGTTCTGTTCTAAAAGCTTCTTCTGCATTCCTTGATAACGCCCTGACATGTTGGCAGCGTTGTCATAAGATTGACCTCTGCACTTTGAGAAATCTATTTTGCAAACTTGGCACAGATAATGCAGTACTTGATTTGTCATTTCTTCACCAGTGTGGCTTTTCAAATTGAGGAATGTTATAAATTGTTCAACTGGTTTTGCATCTGTGGGAGACACATATCTTAATACAATACTCAATTGATCAATAGGTGAAAGATCAGATGTAGAGTCGACAGATAAACTGAAGTACCCAGCAGTACTTATTTCATCCACAATAGCTGAATGAACTTTGTCACTCGTTAGACCAATGAGTTCATCACATATTGTCTTGGATAAGTATGATGGGTTAGCTTTGCAGTATTCCCATATTTTGAGATATGGCATGCTAAAAATGGGTCAAACTGAGCCACAAGCTCCAACAATCCCAAGACATTTCCATTTTGCAATGATCCAAATGTGTCATTTGATCCCCGGAAAGGCAGACCACATTCGGCTAATGTTTGAACAACAGCTATAGCACCCTGCAAGACATGTTGCCAGTATTCACGCTCCCCTTTAATTTGTTCTTCCAATTTTTGTGTCAATCCAAAGCCCTGTCTTCAATTTAAATATATCAACACTGAATCTCTGTGAGTAGTGCTATTTTCATGTTGTTCAATTAAAACAGTATTCCGCCAATCACTAAATCCATCTGCAGCAAACAGGGATGTTGAAGGTTTATATGCAAAAAGTTTGCAAACAAAACAGTACACAGACCCTGTTGATGGTGAATACAGTAGCCATTCTCGAGTGTATTTCTCACCATTCGCTTTCATGCCAAAAAATATTTTTTGTGGACAATATCTCATTTGTTTGCCATTGGTAAAAGTCTGACGTGATTTCTCAAATGGCCCAGTGTGGTGCTGACAGTCATTTGGTCCACGATCTATCCAGTAAGCTACGTCATCGGTGCTGAAATCAATCCACACACCAGGATCCTTTCTCCTATTATTTACAGCATGAGCAGGTTCAGTCTCTGACACATCCACCTTCTAGAACAATGTCTGTTTTGCCACCAGGAGTAGGATGATCAGTTATAGTCTCTGACACATCCACATGTTCTGGAATGGTGTTTGTTTCACCAATAGAAGAAGGGTCAGTCTCTGAAACACCTACAGGTTTTGGAATGATGTCTGTGCTACTGAGAGAAGATGTTGCTTCTGATGGATTTGCTTTGAAAAATTATGTCAGCTTTGGAAGATTTTGGAAAATTTCACTAGTGTTTTTGTTTTTTTCTTCCGCCAGTTTCCATTTCAGTGCTCCACTCAGTTGATTACGTTTCATCCTGCCCCTTATCTCAGTTATCTGAACTTAAAAAAAACAAATTACACAACGTACACTATTTTTATGTGTGTGTATGTGTATATATATATATATATGAAAGAAAAAAAACCAAATCAAGTACGTGTAACTCAGAAGAATATATCAATAATAAAACAAAAATTTATTGCAATACATGACAGGATCTGATTTCCTGGCATTATTTCGATCTACGTTAGTAGGACGCCCCCCCTGGTTTAGGTGGGGATAAATAATAAAAAGAGAACAGAAAAATGGGGGGAAGAGTGTGTAGTGGAATATAAGGAAGTCTAACAAAATTCTGATTTTTCCCATGATGACTACTTCAATGCTTTTTTTGAAATAACAAATTTTTTCAAAAAACCTAATTTTTTTGGTACCCTCTGCTTTGCTGGTGCCCTAAGCACGTGCTTAGTCTGCCTATTGGGTAATCCAGCCCTGCCCCTCACTATGCCCTGGAGATGAGAGTCATGTAATACCACCAGACAGCTGGTGGCATAAAAGGTTGTAGCTGTGTCAGTCCCAGGATATTAAAAAGACAAGGTGGGTGAGTTAATATATTTTATTGTACTAGTTTCTGTTGGAGAGAGACAAGCTTTCAAGCTACACAGAGCTCTTCCTCGGGTCTGGGAAAGGTTCTCAGAGTGTCACAGCTAAATACAAGATCAAACAGATAGTTAAGCATAAGTAGTTAGCACATATCCTAAGGGACCATTCAAGGTGAAGTGGCCCATTTACACTTCTGTAGTTATAGGACAAAAAGGGGGTGGCGGGGGGGAAGCTAGTGGGTTACTGATTGTTGTTATAAGCCATAAATCCAAAGTCTTTATTAAGACCATGTCTTTAATGTCTAGCAGAGTTCGACACAGTGCACTTTACAATGGTGCGGCTGCACTGTTGCAGCTGCGCTGTTGTAAGGTGCGCTGTGTGGCTGCTCTTTATCACTGGGCGAGAGCTCTCCTGGCGACAAAATAAAACCACCCCCAATGAGGGGTGTGGCTCCTGCCTACAAAGCACTGTCCATACTGGCGCTTTTTGTCACTAAAACTTTTGTCGTTCAGGAGGGTGTTTTTTCACACCCCAGAGTGACAAAAGTGCCAGTGTAGACATAACCAAAGTGTTGTGCAGGTTTCCTTTGAGGATGAGGCCTGATAGGTCAGAGATAGAGTGATCGCTTTATGAGAAGCATTCACCCACAGGTGACAAGGTATTTTTGTCTTTTAGCATTTCCCTGTGTGAGTTTATTCGAGAGCGTAGTGATTGTCTGGTTTCTGGGGCATTTCGTGCCCTGGATGAGGTACCCCACGTGTTGTGATAGGCATGTGTAGGAACCCCTACAGGGTATCAAATGCCTGCAGGATATCATCAAACAACTACAACCCATACCCAATGGGGATCCCATCCCAAAAGAAATCTTTCCTGAACTCCTTCTTCTGGCCTTCAAACAATCTCTCCAAACTTATTATCAGAAACAAGCTCCTCACAGACCGGGACCCATCATCAACTCAAAGTGGCACCAGATGCTGCCAGAACAGATGAAAAACCTGCAGACATATCTCCAATGCTACAATGATCAACACCCCCCCACAACACACCTTTCAAGATCCAGGGCTCTTAAACATGCCTATCACATGTGGTGTACCTCATCCAGTACACTAAGGCCTGGTCTACACTGAGGGGGCGGGCGAGGGAGAGCTAAGTTGGTCTAAGTTACGCAACTTCAGCTATGAAAATAGCATAGCTGAAGTCGATGTACTTAAAGCTACTTACCACGGTGTCTTCATTGCAGTAGGTCGACTGCTGCCACTCCCCTGTCGACTCTGCCTATGCTTCTTGCTCCGCTGGAGTACTGGAGTTGACGGGAGAGTGCTCAGCAGTCGATTGATCGCATCACCCCCGCTGGATTGATCACTCTGGAGGTAAGTATAGACATGCCCTAAGTGCCCCAATAAAATCTATGTGGGTGAAACCAGACAATGACTATGCTCTCAAATGAAATAACATGGGAAAATGATAAAAGACAAAAACACCCTATCACCTGTGGGTGAACACTTTTCACAAAGTCATCACTCTATATCTGACCTATCAGGCCTCATCCTCAAAGGAAACCTCCACAACACTTCCAAAAGATGAGCCTGGGAGCTTAAATTCATAACTCTGATAAACCCTAAAACTCATGGTCTTAATAAAGACACTGGATTTATGGCTCATTACAACTATCAGTAACCCACTAACCTCCCTTTTTGTCCTTGAATGGTCCCTTAGAATATGTGAAAAGAATGAGGAGTACTTGTGGCACCTTAGAGACTTACACATTTATTTGAGCATAAGCTTTCGTGGGCTAAAACCCACTTCATCAGATGCATGTAGTGGAAAATACAGTAGGAAGATTATATATATATATACACACACACATACACACACACACAGAGAACATGAAAAATGGGTGTTGCCATACACACTATAACGAGAGTGATCAATTAAGGTGAGCTATTATCAGCAGGAGAAAAAAACCTTTTGTAGTGATAATCAGGATGGCCCATTTCTAACAGTTGGCAAGAAGGTGTGAGTAACAGTTTGGGGGGGAAAATAAGCATGGGGAAATAGTTTTACTTTGTGTAAAGACCCATGTTCTAACTACTTATGGCAGACTATCTGTTTGATCTTGTATTTAGCTGTGACACCTTTTCCAGACCTCAGGAAGAGCTCTATGTAGCTTGAAAGCTGATTACCAAACAGAAGTTGGTCCAATAAAAGATACTACCTCACCCACCTTGTCTCTTGAATCTTCATAGCAAGAAGACACCATTGTACACATCTACCACAGGTGCTGACTTTCTAATTTCCCTGGGTGTGTTTGAGACCTGCTCCAACCCTGGCCCTGCCCCCACTCCACCCCTTCCCCCAAGGCCCCAACTTCGCCCTGCCTCTTCCTGCCCTTCCCGTCCCACTCCGCCCCGCCTCTTCCTGCCACATTCCTCCCCCTCCCCTGAGCGTGCCCCACTCTCACTCTGCCCCTCCCCCCCCAGGACCTCTTACATGCTGTTGAACAGCTGATCCGTGGTGGGTGGGAGGTTCTGGGAGGGATGGGGAAGGAGCTGATTGTTGGGGCCTGCCGGTGGGTGCTGAGCACCCACTATTTTTCTACTGTGGGTGCTCCATCCCTGGAGCACCCATGTAGTCAGTGTCTATGATGTCTACTGACACAACCTACAGAACTTAGTGATGAAATGAGGCATACCTGATATCTCAAGGTACATGTGCACCTCTCCTAATATCACAGAGACAGCTCTGCCAACCTGTTCCAACTGATCCCTCCACCATTCAACGCAGCTACATCTAACACAGTGAAGGCAGTTAAAGCACATGCAGATAAATGCTAGAATTCAAATGTATGGAACACAACAGAAACAAGGGCACATTCCTTCCTCATGTCTACTTATTATGGCACCACTCTTACTGAAGCATTCGCTTTGGTTATTGCCAATTTCTTAAGGCTGTGCGTGTACCTTAACTTTGTATTGACTGGTTTTCAGAGATTTCAGTTTAACTATTCCCCACATTCTCAATGGACACAAGGTGGCAGTTGGCAACCTTAACTTTGAGTTTACAAAGATAGTTGCATTTTTTAGTGGAAACAAGATGGTGGTGGTATAGACAACAAAGAAGAATAATGTGGAAGTGGTTTTAATGGTGGGCATGGTTTAAAGCTCTAGACAAGTTGGACGTTTCATAAAGTCACAGATCTTAAGTCCAGAAGGGACCATTAGATCATTTAGTATATCATTGGCCATTAAAATTTCACCAAGTTACTCTTGTATTGAGCCCATTAACTTGTGTTTGACTAAAGCATATCTGCCGGAAAGGCATCCAGTCTTGATCTGAAGACATCAAGAAATGGAGAATGCACCACTTCCTTTGGTAGTTTATTCCAGTGGTTAATCAACCTCACTGTTAAAAATTAGTACCTTATTTCTAATTTAAATTTGTCTGTCCTCAGCTGCTAGCCATTAGTTCTTGTTATGCCTTTCTCACCTAGATTAAAGAGCTTTTTAGTACCTTGTAGTTTCTCCCTCTGAAGTTATTTATACACTGTAATCAAGTGACTTCCCAAATCCCAATCTTTTTTTTGGATAAACGAAACAGATTGCGCTACTTAAATCACTGGAAGATATATTGTCCAGCCCACAAATAATTTTTTTGTCTTCTCTGCACTCTAATTTTTCAACATCCTTTTTAAAATGTGGACACCAGAACTGAGCACACTATTCCACTATCTCTCTCAATGTTGTATACAGAGGTAAAGATTACCTCCCTTCTCTACTCGCTGCTTGCCAGTTTATACATTCAAGACTTGCATTAGCCCTTTTTGCCACAATATCATACTGGGAGCTTGTCAAGGTTCCTTCCCCACTCTGAACTCTAGGGTACAGATGTGGGGACCTGCATCCTTCGGGATGGAGCTCTGAGGGGGTAGTAGCCGGTAGCAGTATGTATATATAGAAAAAGGAGGGAAGTTTTTCTCTCTTTTTTTTTCCCTTCTTTTTCTCTTTTCTGCAGGAATGGTTAGCTGCCACCCCTCTTCTGGTACTACATTGTCACAGCCTCTGTCAAGGTTCCTTCCCCACTCTAAACTCTAGGATACAGATGTGGGGACATACATGAAAGACCCCCTAAGCTTATTCTTACCAGCTTAGGTTAAACGCTACCACCACCAAAGTGTTACACAAAGAACAGGGGAAGTGCCTACTTGGAAATGTCTCCCCCCCAAAATATCCCCCCCCCCAAGCACTACAGCCCCTTTCCTGGGGAAGGCTTGATAAAAATCCTCACCAATTTGCATAGGTGAACACAGACCCAAACCCTTGGATCTTAAGAACAATGAAAAAGTAATCAGGTTCTTACAAGAGAGTTTTAATTAAAGTAAAAGAATCACCTCTGTAAAATCAGGATGGTAAATATCTTACAGGGTAATCAGATTAAAAACATAGAGAATCCCTCTAGGCAAAACCTTAAGTTACAAAAAGACACAAAAACAGGAATATACATTCCATTCAGCACAGCTTATTTTATCAGCCATTTAAACAAAACAGAATCTAACGCAAATCTAACTAGATTGCTTACTAACTCTTTACAGGAGTTCTGACCTGCATTCCTGCTCTGGTCCTGGCAAAAGCATCACACAAACAGAGAGAACCTTTGTTTCTCCCCTCCCCGCCCCGCCCCAGCTTTGAAAGTATCTTGTCTCCTCATTGGTCATTTTGGTCAGGTGCCAGTGAGGTTATCTGAGCTTTTTAACCCTTTACAGGTGAAAGGGTTTTTCTTCTGGCCAGGAGGTATTTAAAGGTGTTTACCTTTTCCTTTATATTTATGACAGGGCTCATGCTGAATTTGTCCACTACAACCCCCTAAATCTTTTTCAGAGTTGCCCCTTTCCAGGATACAGGTCCCCATTCAGTAGGTATGGCCTGCATTCTTTGTTCCAGATGTATGATCTTGCATTGGCTGTATTAAAATACATTTTGTTTGAATGGGCCCAGCTTACCAAGTGGTCCAGCTTGCTCTGTAGGACTGTTCTGTCCTCAACATAGACTGGCAGGGTGGTAGACATTCTGTCATCCACAGATTTTATTAGCATTGATTTTATATTTACTTCCAGATCATTGGTAAAGGTTTTCTAGCATCCTGTAGGTAGGACAGTAACTGTATGCATTTTCATGCCATGGTTCTAGTATTTTTCCTGTTCTCTCTTTCATGGTGAGAAGTCCTAAGAAGCTGTGAAATGGGAGGAATAAGTACATATTAGTACCACCCCTAACTTAATTATCAATTAACTAATCCTGAAAGTGTCAAAAGGAAATGCAGAAACATCATCCCATTTTGTGTTCTAGGATGCCTAGAAGAACTGGTAAGGATATATTAGGTTGTACACTAGAAAGCAAGGAATTAAAAACATTGTACTTCAATTTTTCCCTGCAAAAGAATCTGTTTCTGAGCCTCGGAACAACCAGGACAATTGCAGTATAGCCCTCAAGCAGCTTTTACAATAAACTTCAAACTTGTGTAAGCAGTGTCTGAACGAGATCTTTCCTGACATCCAGTGATGAGCTATGGAAGAGGACTTCAGGAGGTGATCTTGTTTCCATGGGCACACCCACCCTGCCTAGGGTCTCAGTATGATGGAATTGCTTGCCCAAATGATCACTTTTGGCTGGTGTTGGATCGCCAGTCTCCTTGTTATTGGGGCAGAAGTAATAAAGCGTTGTTATCCTTGTTCTGTAAATCCAGGGCAGCAGAACTGTGCTTGGTATACCCTAATTGAGGGTAACTAAATGGCACTTGATAGGCAGGGGACATGGGTTCCAAAGGCCAGTGAGTTGAGAGAGGATGGGGGCCAGCTTCTTGTAGTGAGTGATTTGGGCCCTGGTTAAGGGCCATAGACACTATCTGACCCCCCACCCCCATGTGTGTAATAACAGAGCAAATTTAGACTCACTTGAGAGTCTTGTTATACTCCGCAGAGCTGAAATCACTGATACCTAGGTTCAGTGTTAGAACTGCTTTGGGACAGTGTCTCTGATGCAAGAGACACCAGTGTGCACCAGTAGTGAGGCTCTCCCACTAACAGTTGAAATCACTGAGAGCTGTGTTAAGTGGTGGGACCTGAAGACATCCCGATGATTGGCTGGCAGGGTAGCCAGTGGAGAAGACCGGTGTGGAGCCCCACAGAGAGGCATGGTGATCAGCCAGCAGGGTGGCTGGGGAGAGGCGTGGCAATTGGCCAACAGGGCGGCTGGCAAAGGGGAGCAGCAAGAGAGTGTCTAGGCAGTGGAGTGGGTAAGGTGTCTTTTTACCCCCCCCCCACTCCACCCAGGGTGGGAGGTGAACTCTGCAAATGCACCTCTGACCTCTGGGTTTGCACTGACCAAGGACAGAGAGTGAGGTGCAGAGAAGGGACAGGCACATGAAAGGGACTTTTGGTTGCTGGACTTAAGAACCTGAGGGAAAAGGACACTGCCCAACTTACTTGAGAGTGTGTCTTTTGCTCATGGTTTGTGTTTATGAACCCTGTTTGCAGTGTTTTCCCAAATTAATGCCGAGTTACTTCCCAACTTTTTATTAAAAGTTTCTTTGCTACACTCAGACTCTGTGCCACCCAGGGGGTGGTGTATAATTATCCGAGGTCACTGGGTGGAGGCTCAAAATGGTTTTGTGTTGAATTGTTGAAAAGGAACCCCGAGATACTGAACCCAGCCCTTGTTGCTGCCAACACTGACTGGCAGAAGGGTTATACTTGTTTGGGGTGAAATGAGAGATCTGGGAAACTGATATTAAAAACAAAAATAAATAACTGTTTTTAGGATGGATGTCTTAAGACACTATGGGGAATCTGGATTTGAACAATTCTCACTGACATTCACACCACCAACCAGTTGAGTTTTATCCACAAATTTTGTTAGCATGCTAATTATTCCCCTTTCAGATCATTAATAAAGGCAGATCAGCCCTGACAATGATCTGTGTAGCACTCCTACAGCTACTTCTCCTGACCCAGACACATTGCTTTTTATTATTACTCTCTGTTTATGGTCCTGCTGATTTTCAATCCTGTTGATAGCGCTCGGGATTAGGCAGTTATGATATAACTTGTCAAACAAGATTTCATGAGTTTTTGTTTTTAAAGCTACAGGAGATAGACAGCCATAATTTGGTAAGATTCCTAGGCAACACTTTCAAGTAATGTGTGACTAACAAAATACAGGCAGACATAGAGAACTGAATTGTCTGCAAAGGTGTTGTGTAAAGCAAAACACTTGGGTCTGGTTAATCTTCTCAGAGACAGCGCCATCTGTCACTGAGCATGTCCACAAGTTGCAGACAGTGGAACAGCCTTCAGATATGAAGGTCAGCAAGGAGACCTGTCAAATAAACAGTCATGGGCTATCTGATGGGAGCACTAACAGAGCATGGTGGAACCGCAGGTGGTACAGTTGCACCTATAAAATACCACAAAAGCCCAAAGATGGTACTGGACATAGCAAATGTAGGCCCTCATTCAGTAAGCCTGCAATCAGTTTTTACCACAATGGGATACGATTGCCCTACCAGAAGGGATTCTGGAAAAGCGGATGAACCCCAAAGGGTCAACAGCATTCATTGACAGAAAGAAGTCAGGGGCCTCACTGTGAGACTCTATCACTTAGTAAATCACCACCAGACATGGAAAGTTGCATAATCAAATCTGAAGAGAAGCCTCACAATCTGACCGGCAATCCGCACTGCCTTGTACCCATACAGGACAGAGTAAAATATACTGCTGGGTGTAGCGAGGTGGGTAATTGGGCATCTTGTATAAAATCGAACACTGGAAAACCATAAAAGCAGCATCTTGGAGTGATGGAAATTGCAGCGTGGAATGTAAGAACACTATAGCAAGCAGGCAAACTTCAAAATGTGTTAGCAGAAGCTAAATGTTGTATCCTTGGAATTAGCGAAGTGAGATAGACAGGTAGTAGACATACACAACTACAGAACAGATATGATATGATTTATTCAGGTAGAGAGGAGGAGTTGCAATAATGTTAAAGAAAAACCTAGTCGGGACTTCCAAGAGCCATTAGAAGGACGGTGGCTACATAGCTTTATAGTTCCCTTTCCCAGCTCCTAAAATCCACAACCATCAGCAATCAAATCACCTTTTTCCCCCATCTGATTTTTGTCAGATATTATTGGACAACTCTTTTCTTTCAATGTAATACCATTAGGGATGTTGCTCCATCGCCAGACGTTCTACAAAATCCTAAAAGTCAGAAGCTGGCTGACAGCCCTCTTGCAGCTGGGATGGCTGACCAGGGAGAGGCTGCCCTTTGAGACTGGATGAAATTATGGACGATCTGAAACAAACCTCAAATGAACAGACTACCTTGAGAAAAATATCTGAAGATATAATCACCAAGATGAAAAATATTACTAGCACACTTCAAGATAATTTGCAAGGTTTGGCATCAAGGCTAAAGGAAGCTAGAAACAGAACCTCCTCACTAGGAGACAGTGAGTACTATGACTTAGTGACTGGAAAGCAGAGAAATTTAGGAGGGGCTGGATGGAGGAAGGGGTGTTTAACAAGATCTCTGCAGCCGAAGGTGTAGCAATTTGTTTCACAAAAGACACAATTTAAAAATTCTAGATGTACAGAAATATTCTGTTCAATATCTTCATCAGTGATTTAGGTAATGGCATAGAGAGTACACTTATAAAGCTTGCAGATGATACCAAGCTGGGAGGGGTTGCAAGTGCTTTGGAGGATAGAATTAACATTCAAAATGATCTGGACAAACTGGAGAACAGGAGTTGGCAACGTGGCCATACATGGACACAAGTATCCATTGTAAAAATTTTGAGGTCCGTGACTCACAGACCTCAAAATTTTTACCATGGGGGCACTCACCTTGGGCGGCTCCCCGCAAGCAGCGTCCTGTCCCTGTGGTTGCTGGTGGAGGCATAGCCAGGCTGCTCTTCATGCTGCCCCTCCCCTCCCCAGCGCTGACTCTATGGCTTCCAGGCCACTGGCCGGGAACCACAGGCAATGGGAGCTGGGGGGGTGGTGGTACCAGCAGATGGAGGCAGCATGCTGCAGAGCTGCCGGGCCGTCCCTCTGCCAGCAACAGCTGTGACCAGGGCGCCCCTCCCCCAGCCTGAACTCAGCCCCCCGGGGAGAGAGAGCTTGGGGGGGAGGAGTTCTCTCTCCCCACTGTAACCCCAGAGCACCCTCCTGCACCCCAAACCCCTCATCCCTTACCCTCCCCAGAGCCCGCACCCCCAGCCAGAGCCCTCACACTCCAACCCTCTACCCCAGCTCTGAGCCCCTCATCCTCAGCCCCACCCCAGAGCCACACCCCAATCCTCTACCCCAGCCCTGAGCCCCTCATCCCAGGCCTCAACTGAGAGCCTGCACCCCCAGCTGGAACCCTTACCCCCCCACCCCAACCCTCTGCCCCAGGGCTGAGCCCCCTCCCACACTCCAAGCCCCTCGGCCCCACCCCCACCACATGAATTTTGTTATGTGCACCAATATGAAAGAGACGTGTCACACATCCCCTCCATATTGGTGCACATAACAAAATTAATTCTGCACATGTGTGGGAAAAATTAGAGGGAACACTGAAGTGAGTTGAATTTATTATTAATTATTATTATTAGCTAGCAAGCTAGGTTACTGGGGTTTTTTTTCAGTGTGGAAAATTATGTGCGCTATTTTATGGGTTGAATGACTGAATGACATAACCCCCGGCCAACGTCTGTCACTAAGTCTGGTAATTTTGTCAAGTGTCTGTCGTGCAACATGGTGGTGCTGACCCCTGCTGGAGAAATGGTCTGAAGCAAATAGGATGAAATTCAATAAGGACAAATGCAAAGTACTCCACTTAGGAAGGAACAATCAGTTGCTTACAGACAAAATGGGAAATGACTGCCTAGCAAGGAGTACTGTGGAAAGGGAACTGGGGGCTATAGTGGATTACAAGCTAAATATGAATCAACAGTGTAACGCTGTTGCCAAAAAAAAAAAGTGAACGTCATTCTGGGATGTATAAGCAAGAATATTTGAGCAAGACATGAGATGTAATTCTTCCACTCTACTTCACACTGATAAAGCCTCAGCTGGAGTTGTGTCCAGTTCTGGGCACCACATTTCAGGAAAGATGTGAACAAATTCAAGAAAGTGCAACAAACATTATTAAAGGTCTAGAAAACATGACCTCTGAGGGAAGACTGAAAAAAATGGTTTTGTTTAGGTTGGAGAAGAGAGGACTGAGAGGGAACAAGATAACAGTTTTCAGGTACATAAAAGGTTGCTACAAGGAGGAGGGTGAAAAATGGTTCTTGTTAATCTCTGAGGATAGGACAAGAAGCAATGGGCTTAAACTGCAGCAAGGGAGCTTTAGGTTAGACAGTAGGAAAAACTTCCTAGCTGTCAGGGTGGTTAAGCACTGGAACAAATTGCCTAGGGAGGTGTGACAAAATGGACCGTGTTAGTATGGTTGGTCCTGAACTTTCCTTGGAGGGGGGCTAAGATGCCACCCCTTGCCCCTGGGGTGCCAAGGGCCCCACTCATGGCCCAGGAAGGTGGTAAAGGAGGGAAACAGGGGAGGGGTCTGGGTTTGATCCTTACGCTGAGCCCCAGCCCCCTCTCAACCCCTGCGGGTTCTTGCCCTCTTCCCCCTTGGGTGAGGGACCTTCAGTCCTTAGACGCTGGGGCAGGGTCTCCCTTACTTCGGTTCTCTTGATCTTGAGTCCCACAGCACACCTCCAAGCTCCAGTCCTCTCTCCTTCCCCCTTCTCCCTGTCTGCCTGAAGCAGAGGGGTTTTATTAGGTTTCTGTCAGGGCCTTAATTGACTGCAGGTGCTCCAATTAACCTGTAGCCACCCTCCCTAGTCTACAGGGAACCATGCCTTAATTAGTCTTGGGCTTATATATTTCCCCTCTAACGCTCTACCACTGCTTCCTGGCCCTCCTGTATCACAGGAGGTTATGGAATCCCTCTCACTGGAGGTTAGACAAACACTTGTCAGGAATGGTCTAGTTGACCTCTTGAGGTCCCTTCCAGTCCTACACTGCTATGATTCTATGAGAAAACCTTCACCAGCAAAAGTCTACCTAAGATCTCTGATGCTCTATATATCCTAATAAATATATATGGACCAATAAGGATGATCCAGGTTTTTTATTATTTTTCCAAATTAATTACTATCCCACTATAATCAATCATCATAGCAGGGAATTTTAATGAGGTGTTGGACCCTTTTTTTAGTCAAGTCAGGCCTCCCCAGTATGTACAATCACTTTTTAGAAAGATTATAAAGGACTATATGGAAGAATGGGGGTTAAAAGATGTGTGGCGGTTTCAGAACCCTACAATGAAGAATTTTTTTTTTTCCCTGCCCACGGTCCACATGTTTGTGAATAGATTTTTTCCTGATTTCTATGAATCTGGTGGATTCAGTACTTAATAATGAAATCAAGTCTGTCATGCTCTCTGATCATGCACCAGCAATACTAGAATTTTCCCCTCCCGAGACAAATTGGATTTGTAAAGGATGGAGACTGAATTTCTCTCTTTTGAACGATACTCATTCAGAACAATGTCATACAAATTCGTTTTTTCTTGAAAATGAATGACACACTGGAGATGCCCATTCCACACTATGGAATACACTAAAAGCTTTTATTCAGGCTGGATCATTTCCTACTCAGCAGGTAGAAAGAGGGCTAGCCAGGATCAACTCCTGAAATTAACCGAACAATTTAAAGCTATGGATTTAGAATATTCAAACTACTCCTCCCAAGAAGAACCTTAAAAAATTAATCAATCTTTGGTATGAAATAGGTAGACTGACTTCAGCATGAGCTGAAGTTGCTCTTTTTAGAATCAAACACACTGAGTGTTGAGGGAGAAAGCAGGGAAAATTTTCAGATACAGATTAACAGTGAGAGGTCAAAAGTCCCAAATAGTAGCACTCAAATCAGAACAAAGGCAGGTTATTACTTATCAAAAAGAGTGCAATGATCAATTTTTGAATTTCTACCAGGCTCTTTACAATAATGATCCCCACCTAACCCAGAAGAACTGAATAATTTTGTTAAAACGCTTAACCTTCCACAAATCTCAGAAGAGCAGGAGGCCAGGTTAGCCTCTTCCTTGCAATCAGAGAAAATAATCCAGGCCATGGAGGAAATTAATCCAGGCAAGATTCCCAGCCTTGATGGTCTACCAATAGAATTCTATCAATGTTTCAAAGAAATTCGGTCCTTAAACTGTTATCAATTTACAAAGATGCCTTAAAGAAAGATACCTTACCACCTAATATGAGGGAAGCCCTAATTATTCCCAGGATCCTTTTTATTCTGAATTCCCTTCTTATCCATATTCCTCCCTTTTATTTTACCAAAAATCAACAACATGTTCTTGTGGGGTGCTGTTAACAAACGCAGAATCTCCTTACAAAGACTAGAGCTCCCTATCAAAACAGGCAGTTTTAGATTTTTGAACGTTCAACTTTACCATCAGGCAGTAGTTCTTAGCCAAATAGCTCAGTGGCTTATTCCCTCGTGCTGTAGAGCCCTGGATTGGCTCCAGCTGGAAGCAGAATTGGTTGCTCCCTTACCCCTTTCCAATTCACTGCACTCGGATTACTATCAATTCCCTAAAGAACAATTACCAACTATTGTGGCAGTGAGAAATATTTGGCATATGATATCTACTAAATTTAAAAATCACCCCTTCTGCATACCAAGGCTCCTGTCTGGGGTAACTCGAAACTCTGCATAGCAGGCAACCCCATCTTCAGCCAGATTGAATTAGGAAATGAATTTTGACCATCAGACAATTTATTGAAAATTATACTTTCCTCCCTTTTACAGTATTAAAAGAAAGGTTCAATGAAGAAACTAAGAAGGAGTGGCAATATATCCAATTTAAACATGCCTTCTCCTATCTGTTCAGCCCCTCTGCCTTTGCTACCCCGATCTATCTGAACTGCTTTCATTTCTCCAAGTATAACCCAGATTGCCAAGACCGATGGCAACACTATAGGCACACTTGGCCAGCAAATTTGAAGTAAACGCCCTAAAAAAGAAATGGGAGGAGGAACTAGGCCAATTATTTTCTGCTAACCAATGGAAGCCAATTTTAGCCAGAGTTCTCCTTGGATCTCCATTTAAAATTAATCCAGCAGAAATCATAAAGAGGATGCACTGAACCCCCTCTGACTATTCAAAACAGGTGCCGCTAAATCAGACATGTTGGCATCATGCTGCAGCAGATGCTAACTTAACCCTTAGGCTCTGGGAATGCTCCTGCACCCATAGATTTTGGGAAGAACTGAATTGGAGAGTAAATTTTTTCCTAGCAAATAAAATTATGTGACAAGTTAACATGTAATTTTAAACCTAATGGATATTAACTGGAAGCTGAATAAATCTGAAAAACTTTGTCTGAGCAGAGTACTACTTATTGCTAAAAGAATAGTACTGCAAAAATGGAAATCCAGAATGTGACCAAAAATTGAAGACTGGAGCATAGACATCATAATCTTGGCCTCCATAGAAAGAAGTGTATACCACAACTGAAATGCCCAAGAAAAATTCTCAGAGATATGGGATGCTTTCCTGGCAGTATCTGAATGATCCTATTAAAATCATAGACTCACCTTTACTTCCTCCTTTTCTCTACCCAATTCCTTCCTTTTCCATCTCTATCCCCGTCCTTTTAATTTTGCTTCTATTTTTTATCTTTTTTAGTAATTTTTCTTTAACTTGTTGGATTTTTATAAGAAAAAATTGTTGGTAAATTATGTAATATAAATAATTTGTATTTTAAGCATTCATATTATATATAATATTTAAAGTACAGCTAAAGTTAGGTAGCAAATGGTTAATACATTATGAGAAGTTTATGTATATTTTGTTATGTTTGTTTATATATATATATAATTTTATAAAATTATTAAAAAGTTAATAGGGGAAAAAAGAGAAAAACATAGCCAATAGTATATCAGGAATTTGGTTAGTATCACACAGATTACTGCTGTTGAGATTTAACACCTCATTGATCAGAATTTGCATGCTAAAAGTTTATGCCCCCACAGAAAACTGCAAAAAAGCTGTGCTGGACAATTTTTATGACCAATTGGAAAACAGTAATTTAAAAAAAGGGGGAGATGTGTTGATACTAATGGGTGACTTTAACACTAAGATAGGAAAAGATTGAGTGGCTGACATAGTTGGAGACCATGAATTAAGATTTCGGAATGAAAGAGGAGATAGACGGATTGAATTTGCAAGCAGGAATGATCCAGCCATCTGCAATACATGATTTCAGCATCACTTCAGAAGATTATATACATGACGAAGCTCTGGAGATGAACCAGGACACACTACACGGAGTCAACAGATTAAATTTTAATACCAAAAAGATTTCATAGTACATTTTTAAATGCCAGAAGGTTTCTGTTGGCAGATTGCAATAGTGATCCCAATCTGCTTGCTGTCTAGCCGAGACTAACGTTAAAATACATTCCCTAAAAGATACAAACTGTTACAGATTGATGTGTACAGACTCAAACAACAAAAATGCATGGAATACACTTAAAAAAATCAACCAAAGTCTTAATGTCTCCCACAAATACAACAATGAAGACACTGTGATGCTGGTAGACCAGGTGCCAGTTCTTGCCAAGGCTGTAGGCATCAGCCGAGTACTGACAAATTCATAGCTGGAAACCAAACCAGCTCACTGTATGTTAGTATTGTTCAAGATAGGTATTAGACTTGTAAATATGTATTTAGTGTTTAGACTCTATAAAATGCTTGTAAGTTGCTGCATGCATTAATCTTACTTGTAATGTCTGTATCCCATGCTATAAGGTAATATGAAGACTTTGCTTTGTAAAAATGTCTGCTCTGAACTTGTGTACCCAGGCATGAGAATTGGTTCCTCTGCCCCTCAAGGAGGATTATCAAAACTAAATGAGCTATTGTGAAACATTATGATACAAACACTGGGTTAATAGCCCTCTAACACTCATGAAGGTGCTATGTGCAAGGAAGCTCACCCCATCAGACTGAATTCTGGAAGACAGAAATTAAGATAGCTGACGTGAAAATGCTTCACCTCTTTACTGTTTGGACTCTCAGGGATGGATCTAGGGAAAAAAAAGCAAAGATCCCCAGGGTCAACCTGTCTTAGCCCTAAAAGACATTCAGTGCTGCAGCTTACTACAACTCTGTCACCTTTTGGAACAACAGGCTGTAACTCATTTGTGTATATATATTACCTGATTTAACTTGTAAATAAATCTTTTCTTTTTTTCCCTAGTTATTAAATCCTTAATTAGTTTACTATAGGATTGGCTACTAGCATTGTCTTTGGTGTGAGATCTGAGGTACAAATTGACCTGGCGTAAGTGACTTGTCTCTTGGGACTGGAAGCAATCTGAATCTTTTGTGATCTTTGGTGTATGGCAACCAACTATCACTAGTCCAGCTTGCCTGGGTAGCATGATAGACTGCAGAGCTCAAGGGGACTGTATGTGACTTCATGGTAAGCCTGTTTTAGTGCTTCAGGAGTTCACATTTGTTACTGTGTTGGGGAAATGTAATTACAGAACATATAGCCAGTTTGGGGTGTCTGCTGTGCTTTTTGACAGTCTTCACTGAGGTTGGCACTCATGGTCATGAACTACTCCAGACAGCCAGACCATAGCAGTTCCTTCATGGAGGAAAATTTGAAAATTTTTAAGAAAGCAGTATATGCAGCCACTATATTGGTACCAGGAGAGAAAAGATGTAATGCTGAGCAACAATGGATGATTGATGAAATTGTAAATCTAATAAATGCAAGAAGAGAATGCAAAGATAGGAGAAGTGAGGAATACTGAAAGTTACACAAAGAAAGAGATTCATTACACCATAAAAACAGAACGATGAGAGAAATACAGAAGTCAAAAAAAGGAATTAGCTGCATTAAATACTGTTTAAGATACCAGTGTTCTACGAAACCGAGAGCAGACTGGGAAGATGGATGGAATAGGTGAAGTAACTTTCTGATCATCTGCAAGATACAGCCTTTGAAAAAGGAGAAGAAAAGGCACTGCATATTACAATACGGGAACTAGAAAGAGTGCTAAAAAAAGGCATAAAGCAAGGAAAAGCAGCTGGGGAGGAAGGTATTATGGTTGAAATGCTGCAATCTCTGAATGAAGATTCAAAAACATAACTCCTAAAACTTTCCAATCAGTTATACACACAAGGAGAATTTCTAGAGGACTTCAAAAGGCCAGTCTTCAATCCTCTACCACAGGTTAATGCTAGAGAATGTGAAAAACATCAAACTATAAGCCCAATAGGCCATACACAAAGTATTGTTGAAAATCATCAGCACAAATACATCAACGTCTTGAGACAAGAATTAGCAAAACTCAGTTTGATTTCTGCCCAGGAGTAGGTAAAACAGAGGCAATCTTTGCCCTGAGGATCTTTATACGAGTATGCGATAGAAGTGCAAAGAGAAATTTAAAGAGAAATTTAAATGTGCTTTGTGGATTTTAGAAGGCTTTTGATAAAATTCAATACAACGTTATACATATTCTTGAAGAATGGAACATTGACTCCCAAGATTTACAGTTAATATAAAAGAAAAGGAGTACTTGTGGCACTTCCCAGCTATCTTCGAGACACCACTGACTTCCTGAGGAAACTACAATCCATCGGTGATCTTACTCATAACAGCATCCTGGCCACTATGGATGTAGAAGCCCTCTACACCAACATTCCAAACAAAGATGGACTACAAACCATCAGGAACACTATCCCCAATAATGTCACGGCAAACCTGGTGGCTGAACTTCGTGACTTTGTCCTCACCCATAACTATTTCACATTTGGGGACAATGTATACCTTCAAATCAGCGGCACTGCTATGGGTACCTGCATGGCCCCACAGTATGCCAACATTTTTATGGCTGACTTAGAACAACGCTTCCTCAGCTCTCATCCCCTAATGCCCCTACTCTACTTGCGCTATATAGATGACATCTTCATTGTCTGGACCCATGGAAAAGAAGCCCTTGAGAAATTCCACCATGATTTCAACAATTACCATCCCACCATCAACCTCAGCCTGGTCCAGTCCACACAAGAGATCCACTTCCTGGACACTACAGTGCTAATAAACAATGGTCACATAAACACCACCCTATACCGGAAACCTACCGACCGCTATTCCTACCTACATGCCTCCAGCTTTCACCCTGACCACACCACACGATCCATTGTCTACAGCCAAGCTCTACGATACAACTGCATTTGCTCCAACCCCTCAGACAGAGACAAACACCTACAAGATCTCTATCCAGCATTCTTACAACTACAATACCCACCTGCTGAAGTGAAGAAACAGATTGATAGAGCCAGAAGAGTTCCCAGAAGTCACCTACTACAGGACAGGCCCAACAAAGAAAATAACAGAACTCCACTAGCTAACGCCTTCAGCCCCCAACTAAAACCTCTCCAACGCATTATCAAGGATCTACAACCTATCCTGAAGGACAATCCATCACTCTCACAAATCTTGGGAGACAGGCCAGTCCTTGCCTACAGACAGCCCCCCAACCTTACTCACCAGCAACCACACACCACACAACAGAACCACTAACCCAGGAACCTATCCTTGCAACAAAGCCCGTTGCCAATTGTTCCCACATATCTATTCAGGGAACATCATCACAGGGCCTAATAACATCAGCCAGACTATCAGAGGCTCGTTCACCTGCACATCTACCAATGTGATATATGCCATCATGTGCCAGCAATGCCCCTCTGCCATGTACATTGGGCAAACTGGACAGTCTCTATGTAAAAGAATAAATGGACACTAATCAAATGTCAAGAATTATAACATTCATAAACCAGTCGGAGAACACTTCAATCTCTCTGGTCACTCGATTTCTGACCTCAAAGTGACCATCCTCAACAAAAAAACTTCGAAAACAGACTCCAACGAGAGACTGCTGAATTGGAATTAATTTGCAAATTGGATACAATTAACTTAAGCTTGAATAGAGACTGGGAGTGGTTGAGTCATTATACTAAGTGAAACTATTTCCCCTTGTTTATTCCTCCCCCCAACCCCCCTCTTCCACTGTTCCTCAGACATTCTTGTTAACTCCTGGAAATGGCCCACCTTGATTATCACTTCAAAAGGTTCTCTCCCCCCACCCCACTCTCCTGCTGGTAATAGCTCATCTTAAGTGATCACTCTCCATACAATGTATATTTTTTCATGGTCTGTGTGTGTATAAAATCTCCTCACTGTACTTTCCACTTTATGCATCCGATGAAGTGAGCTGTAGCTCATGAAAGCTTATGCTCAAATAAATTGGTTAGTCTCTAAGGTGCCACAAGTACTGCTTTTCTTTTTGCGAATACAGACTAACACGGCTGCTACTCTGAAACCAGTTAATATAAAGCTTGTATTGGGGACAGAAAGCATCAATCTGAACAAACTATGAATTATCTGAATATTGCAGCATCAAGAAAGATGTACATCAAGGTTACATTCTATCTCTGACACTATTTAACATATATGTAGAAGATAAAATGCGGGAAAGTTTAGAAGACCAAGACCAACCAAGGCATACAGGTCAATGGTGTATACATCAACAATATAAGATATACTGATTGTTAGGGGGCTTATTCCTTCACTCACTTACTTCCCTGGTCCTTCTCGCATGAACAGAGAGCAACAATACCTGAAGTCCAAAGGTGCAAACAATTCGATGTTTATTGGGGTGAACTTCCAGCAAGCATGATTCCAGTTTCCTTCCTTAGTATCCTCCTTCCCAGCTCTGACACCACAGAGCCTTACGCCTGTGTCCCTGTTCCCATTCCTACCCTTAGCCAAACATGATTCTAACTTCCTTACTCCCATTCCCTGTTCCCATTTCCCTCTTTAGCAAAACATGATTCCAATTTTCTTACCCCCATTCCCTGTTCCCATCTCCCTTACCCACATGCCCATGCGCACCCCCACCCACACCCACTCACTTCCTCATTGACTACAGATTATATAGTAAAACTTGAGTTCTGCTTAGCTATACCTTAACCAATCATTTTCCTGAAATTTAACTAACCAATCCTAACATATTGTAACATGATTATGTACCCAATTATATCCCACCACCTTAATTAGTTTACACCCAGCAAAATTAATTATACAGCAGACAGGAACAATCACAGAACCAGACAGAGATTATACAGACAAACAACAGCAAAGTGGGAACTATAATGACAAGACAATACAGAAGTGAGGATTTCACATCCCAGCTATTGATAAGTGAGTTCTTGCCAGACAGGATGCTATCAAACTAAGTTTCCTTTTACATTTTCTAGGCACTTCCCTTTCTCTGGAGGTGATAGGAATACAATCCTGTCCTGATACTGCCTAACAGCCCAATAGCACCTTATTTCAATGTGACTAGTTTGGAATGTGAGGATGTGACCGTTCGCTTCCCAGCTTATGGCTGCCTCTGCTGCTTAGCCAAAGGCCTTAGCCTAAGAACAGGGCCTCAGACTGTCACAGTAAGAGAAGGCCCTTACACCAGCAGACAGTGATTTTGGTTTTTTCTTTTATACCTCTATCACTAGCCAAGTGATAAGAATACACCTAAATTCTTAGAGTATAGGCCTTTACAGACAGGCCTGAATATCTATATCCTAACACTGATGACCTAGTTTGCATCGCTTAGACTAGGGAAGAACTTCAAAACATGATTGCTGCTGTGAACAATGGCAGCAAGAACTATGGAATGATGATCAACATTAGGAAGATAAAAAATATGATAATGAGTAAACACAGTAACACACAAGGTAGGCAACACCTACACCTCAGTGGTCAAGCAGTGGAACAAATGAATAGATTCCCTGCTACAACCCTCCTGTAGGGATGGACACTTAAAAAGGATACCGAGAGATCACTCAGAATGTCTGAGTTTTGGTGTCATAGAAGAATGTTAAAAATTAGCTGGATAACCAAAACAATGAACAATGAGGTCATAAGGAGAATGAATCTAAAAAGAGCACAACTACTTGAGACCATAGGTCAAAGAATAACATCTTTCTGCAGACACATAGCTCACTGATTGCAGAGCTACTTGATTCTGGTGCTCAGACTATCACAGGCAAACCAGGAAGAAAAAGAAAGACCCAGTTCTACCAGAAATATCACCAGATGGACTGGTATCCAAAGGAGAGTGGAAGTCTTACAACTCTGTCATAACTATGAAAGGTAGAAGGTGGTGGCTAGCAACCTATGCATCAGCAACATCACTTGAAGAGGGGGAAAGTAAAAACAGAGCTACAATATTGTATGGGTAAGAAAAAAATCCTGTTGGTATTCTCTTCTTCAAATCTGACAGTATAGTCAGTTAGAACTAACTTTCTAATACAGGCCCTGACATTTGCCTGCATGCCAATTTTTATAAAACAAACAAGCCAAAAAGAAAAGAAAAACACTGTTACTAATCATCACCTTAACATTTTTTCTTTCAAGGACCTCAAAGTTCTTTCCAAAAGCTAATTAACCATATCAACCTCTACCCAAATTCCACCCACAATCCCAGATTATCTCAGTGGTTCATATAAAATGATCAGTAGTGAAATAGTTAATTTGTGATATAAACTGGCATAATCAGACTTCAAATATAATATCTTAAGAGTTTCACACCAATCTTACAGCTATTATTTCCATCTGGATAAAGATTAAGCAAAATAGCACTATATCCAATTCATATTCAGAAGGGTGTCTCTACAACCAAGAGGATGGGAAAGAATGTGAAACTTTTTTTTTTTGAAAGCAGACATTCTGCAGAAATTGATGAAACTACCAAGAAGGTTCTGATGGAATGTACCACCATCTATCTGTTCAACTGTAACCCTAATATAGCATCAAAAGTCATTTGCACCTGACTCACCTGGACAGAAAGACGAAATGTAAAGAGTAGCATAATAAAATAATGCACAATAATTCCCTTCTCAGCGTGACTACATTCACACAAATGGGAGACAAATTTTGGAATTTCAAGAATTGAAACAAACTGACTTGCCTCTCTGAGCTCTGTTCATTTGAATGAGCTTTCATGTGTGCAAGCAGGGCACATGAGTCTTACTCAAAGTGGGGTGGATTGCGAAATAAGGACCACAAGCATCTGCACTCCCGGCAACAGACTTGAGATCCATAGAAGACAGAGATTGTGATCAGCCCAAGGAAGGGACAAAGGAATCAGGCACTAGCTAAACTATGCAGCATACTTCCCTCGGGGGGGGGACAGGGGGGGGACCCAAACATTTTCACTGAAAATGCTGCATGACTTAATGCTGTACAGAGCAGCATTGTTTCTCCTTTAGAGTCCTTTGGCCCCGTCACGTGAAGGCCACCAGGGATGTCAGTCGCAGCATGACACAGGAGAGAGCTTTGCTTGTGATATGGAAAGAAACATCAGAGCCATGCAGAGGGAATCAGGGTATGTGCATGTGGACAGAAAATCTGTGGCATTACAGCTACACACGCATGTGTACCCACTGTCAAAACTTTTGCCTGTGTATTTGACAGGTTATGTCTGCCTCCCCGTTTAGGAACACTAGGTAGTCTAATGCATAGGGTACTAGATCTGGAGTCAAGAGATCAAAGTACTATTTGCTGTGCTGGTGACATACTTTGTAACAACCTTGGGCAAGTCAATTAACCTCTCTGTGCATCAGTTTCCCATCTGTAAAAATGGGAGATTGTAATTCTTACTCGCTTTGAGATCTTTTTAATGTTGTCGTGAGGCAGGTATGCCCCGTCACCTGCTAGGGGCATAATGACTCTGTGGCTGCAAACTACAGACAGCTCCTCCTGTCAGGGCAGTAAAGCCTAATGGTCAAGATCAGAGGAACTGTCCTTAGATTCAGTGGCCAGGGTCAATGGGACCGCCCTTTGGTGCGGGGCAGTGGGGCATAGTGGCCAGAGTCAACAGGGCTGTCCTTCTGCTTCAGGTAGTGTGGCCTAGTGGCCAGCAGGGGATGGGCTGCCACGCGGGGGGAGGTGGGGGCGTTTGACAGCCAGGGTAGGGGGACCTGGACCCTCCCTACTCCACCGGGTCCCAGCCCAGGGCCTTGTCAGCAGCAAGTGTATCCACCACTGGGTCAGCAGGGATCCATCTGAAACACGCTGACTCAGTTCCCAGCACCACAACCGGATTAATGTCTAGTTCCCTGGGCCTCTTCCTACCTTGTCTACCTGCTCTGTAGTCCGCAGGCCCTCTGGTTCTCCTGGGTAGTCAGCAGGCGAAGCTCCCGACAACTCCTTCTCCCCATGAGCATGCACGGCCAGCTGGGTATTCGCCTGGGTCTGGGCGTGCCTGGCCTCTTCAGTCCAGGGCTCCAACAGCTCCCAGGCAAGAACCTGCAACACATGTGCTCTCTCCTCACTGGTCAGCCCAGACTGAGCTGGGCTGCTCCCTTTTATAATGTGGTTCCAGTTGAGCATGCCCAGCAGAGGTGTGGGGACATGGCTTCCTTAGCCCACATTATGGGGGTTAACCCCTTCCTGTCAGTGTGGGGTAGGAATACTCTAACATAGATGTAAATATGCACTCAGATAGCTTGGTGATGAATTGTGTTATAAAAACCTAGAAAGATAGAAGCATCTGTGGATGGAAAGCACTATGTAAGTGTTAAGTAACATTGTTATGTACTGTAGCTGGCACTAAGCTGAAGAGGAGACTATATGGGTGAACAAAAGAAGCAGATTTTCTGTAACGTTTTGCTCATGGAGGATCTGATCCAAACCCCTTTGAAGTCAATGGAAGTCACTCCATGCACTCCAATGAACCTTGGCTCAGGCCCAGAGAAAGGACAGAATGTGGCCACAGTAAATCCAGAGACCAATAATGTTTGAAAATTAATTTTTATCACTGCCATAACTCACTCTGGGTCTAGAATTAAAATCAACTACTGTAAATAGTAGGATTTTATTATGGTTGACTGTGACCCCAGGATAAATTAGGTAATTTTTTCCATTTTTTATTGATGAAGTGAATTGTGTGGAGAATCAGGCAGACAAAAGGCTTCTTAAAGAAAAAGCAGGCAAAGACATATAGTACTTATCTGTCAGACAAGTGGCATCCTTTTTCCTGCGTGCAGTGTTTCAAATTAACCTTAGTAAGGGCAAGCTTGTACCACAATTTTCCCTGTAGAAAGGGCTTCACTCAATATAAAGAGTGACAAGTTTTCAAACCACTATTAATAGAATGACGAGTTCAGTGTATTCAGTTTAAACTAGGTTACCTGAGATGCACCAGAGCTGTGTCAATTGCTGAAAAGCAGCCAGGCTTTGCAGGGATGGAGCAAATTTCTCCTGCAAGTCTCCAATTTCTTTCAGTGGCGTGTCCCATGAGATCTCATTCTAGGCCCTTTGAGACCTGGATGCTCTTCTGAGGCTGAAACTGTGTGAAATGTTGCCTTTGTACAATGGAAACTATGCTTAGTAATTGTATTTATTTATAGTATGCAGAGCCTTTGATCATTAGTTCTTGTTTAAAATAGCAATACAAATGCAGAAGGACAATATCCAGCTGGAAAAATAAACTCACAGTTATGTACTTAGGATTTCTTCTACTTTGTTTCAGAATTATTTTTGAACAGTTTAATCAAACTGTTCAGTCTACATTGTCAAGGACTGAGCCTTCTGCTTTACTTCTAGATGAATTTTCAGTTGCACCTCTCAAGTTCCATAGATGCATCAGATTAGATTAGTGCGGTGGTCATGACTAGATGAGCTGTAAAGCTTCATGTTTCTCAAGAAAGCACCGAAACAGAAGCTTGAATCTTGAGAGTACCAACCACATGGAATAAATCTTTATCAGTGTAGTCAGAACTCCCCATGCTGAGGTTCCAGCCTCGATATCACCACTTCTGGAGAAATGAGCACACAGTGGAATTAGGAACTCCCACATTCTAGTGCCTGTCTTGAAGTAAGGGCTTGGCAAGTAAAAGTAACATCTCTTCTCCTGGCCTTACTTGGAGAGGAGGTGTAAGGATCTGCGTGTCTAAATTAGCATAATTTACATATAGGGGGGCTGAAAGATGGTGTAAATTACACCAATTTATATTCTGCTGGATTTGGCTAATGTATCTTTTTCTCAATCTAAACAGAAAATGAAAAACTTGAACGAATGTAATCAGGTTCGAGAGTATCGTCTTGTGGCAAGAGGAATGTCGATCTTTTTGATTAGAGCATACAAGCTTGGCAGTCACTGGCTGCAGGCTGGGAACAATACAAAGTACCTCAACTTCATAGCACTTAAATATTAGTATTAATTAACTGTTGTACACCAATGCATAAAGGCCCCACCTGAGATCAGAGCTTCATTGCACAAGGGGCTGTATGGCCTTATAATAAAAAACAGTCCCCAAAAAGTGCAGAGTCCAAGTAGGGGAGTGTGACAGGCGTCGGTCGGTCCTCCGAGCCCCTAGGGGCGATGGAGAGCAATGGTCTCCGTGGCAGGCCTCGGCCCCACCTCCCGGGCGTTGGGGAATTAGCGGGAAGGTGTGCTCAGGAAGGGGAGCGCCGGGGTAGGGGAACGCAGGCCCACCCAACTCCACTGCGTTCCAGCCCAGGGCCCTGGCAGTGGCGGGAGGCGAAAGTCCCGCCGCTGGGTCAGCGGGGCCGACAGCGCCCACTGACCAAACACACCCACCCCACGGTGTAGATGGGCCCCTGGGCTACTTCCTACCCGGTCTCTCTCAGGCGGGTTGCTCCGGTCCCTCCATCTCCTCCGGGTATTCCGCTGCGGGCAGCTCCGGATCCTCCATCTCCTCCGGGTAATCCGCTGCGGGCAGCTCCGGTTCCTCCGGGTATTCCGCTGCGGGCAGCTCCGGATCCTCCGGGTATTCCGCTGCGGGCAGCTCCGGATCCTCCATCTCCTCCGGGTAATCCGCTGTGGGCAGCTCCGGTTCCTCCGGGTATTCCGCTGCGGGCAGCTCCGGATCCTCCATCTCCTCCGGGTAATCCGCTGCGGGCAGCTCCGGTTCCTCCGGGTATTCCGCTGCGGGCAGCTCCGGATCCTCCATCTCCTCCGGGTAATCCGCTGTGGGCAGCTCCGGTTCCTCCGGGTATTCCGCTGCGGGCCACTCCCGCTCCCCCTCGGTATCGGACTCACGCTGGCCTGGGCTGCAGTCAGGCCCCTCCAGGTCCTCTGGGTATTCAGCGGCTGGCAGCCCTGGTTGCCACAGGCCTTCCCCCCGGTCAGGCTCCTCCTTGCCCAGGGCTTCGCCTGGGTCAGCCGCAGGATCGTGAGGGAGCAGCCTGTGTCTGTCTCCCCCCCTGGTGCTCTCCTCACTGGGCAGAGGGCCCCGCCCTTTGTACTTCCTGTCCCACCCTTCCCCTTCTGGGGATTGGCGGAAGCTTGGCCTGGCCCCGCCCACTCTGGCTCAGAGGGTGGCTCTTTACTCTCGGGTTCGGAGGGGAGCCACCCTGGCTCCCTACAGGGAGACAGGCAAAGCATGGGAGAAAGGAAGTATTATTATCCTCATTTTGCAAATGGGGAATGGAGTCCCAGAGAGATTAAATGACTTGCCTGAGGACACAGGAAGTCTAGGGTAGAGGAAGAAACTGAACCCAGATCTCCTCAGTCCCAGTCTACTGACTTCAGACCATGCCATTAGATCAGGGGTCTCAAACACACAGCCCGCGGGGTTATTTTCTGTGGCCCACCAGTTCCCCATGGCACCCCCGCCTCCCCAGTATTTACCTAGAGTGACTCCGACCCTGTGCGCACCAGGGGCAGGGCAGGCTCCCTGCCTGCCTGCCCTGCCACCTCACCGCTCCGGGGAAGCAGCCGGGACCTGGGGGGGGGGAGCACAGGGGTCGGTGTGTTGCCCTGGCCGCTCCTCCAGGTACCTCCCCCGAAGCTCCCATTGGCCACGTCTGCAAAAGCACAGGACCTCGTTGCCAATGGACCTGGTCTCTCTCAGGCAGATCTCCTGAGACTGATGATTTAAAGGGCCAAACGTCCTTCCCACACCATGGGATGGGTTCAAAACCTACTCCCCAAGAAATGATCAGATGGAAACTCTAATAGACCAAACTTTGAGCTTCTAGTTCTCACCCAGGAAGATTCCACGAAGGATAATTTGGTCCCATGTGTTTAAAAGAGTGTTGCCTATACCCTGTATGGGCCATTTCTGGAGGCTTAGCACAGCTTGTCAGTTTAAATCTGTTTTTTTTAATTGTCACCACAGTTCACTTTTTGGCATCAAAATCCACATCTCTTTGGTAGCTATTAATGTTGATAAATCACTAGGTTTTAATCACGGCGTGGGGGCAGAAAGATAGGCCCAGATGCTCCCTTTTGAAGTAAGTCAGTTACAACCGTGATGATTTAAAAAAAAAAAAAACAACCATTGACAAAGAAAAAACTGATTGTGTCTCCATTCTTTGTGGAACTTTGAGTCATTCATGCAGCATAGTAGCTAGAGAGTTTGAGTGAGTCATGCATTGCTAACTATGGGAAAAAATACGTTTTCTCAAACATTCAGTTATTACTCACATTTTCACTTCATATCAGCTGATGTTAGTACCTTTACACCACCTACCAGAGTTAAGATTTAGTGAAGTGGTTTACATAAAAAATGGATTTTTTTAGAGTCCTATTTAAAACAGATTTATGGCATCTGGCATCAGATACATTGTCTTTTATGTGAAATACTGTGAGTGCTTTTTGGGTTTGTGTGAAAGTTATTATTTTTTACCAAAATTATTGCAAATATCTCTGAAGTTAGAGCCCAGGATGATCTCTCTTGGAAACAATCTTACATTTATATTGTGCCTTTCATCCCAAAGGGGCCCAATGTACTTTACTAACTGACAAACAAAGTGTACCCAGGGATCATTTCACCTAGTGAAATATAGCCATCTGTAGGGTGAACCATGGCAACTGTTCAACGGTACACAGCAAGGCTATACATCAATTTAGGGTAGAAGTTCATTATGTCAGAGCTGGAGGAGTAGAGCACAAAATGATCAGCAACAGTTCGTTAGAATTTTTAAATTCATTCGCTTTGCTCACGTTCACATCCATTTTGTGGGAAGTGGTGTGGCCTACTAGACAGGGCACTGCACTGGGACTCAGGGTATGTCTACACTGCAATAAAAAACATGCAGCACCGAGTCTTAGAGCCCAGGTCAAGTGATTTGGGCTTGCAGAGCTTGTGCTGCAGGGTTAAAAATAACAGTGTAGACATTTCCAAGAAGGTTGGAGCCCCAGCTCTGAAACATGATGAGAGTGGAGGGTCTAGGAGCCCGGGCTCCAGCCAAGTGGAAACGTCCACACTGCTATTTTTAGCCCTGCAGCCCAAGTGGTGTTATCCCAAGTCAACTGACTTGGGCTCTGAGACTTGGTGCCTTGGGTTTTTCTTTTCTGTGAAACCTCCAAGACTTGGGTTCAGTTCCCAGCTCTGTCACTGGCTAAGTGCTAGGCAGATGGAAATAATGCTAGTGACCTTCTTTTAAAATGTTTAGAGAGCTCCAGATGAGAAGATAAGAGCTAGGTATTATTATTTTGTATTTCCTTTTTGTAAACAGTTGAGCGATCCAACTTCCTGGCACTAATGTTCATCGCAAGTGAATTTCAGCCTTTGTGCTGCATTAGCCTGTGGAGCTAATTGCCACAAGCCTTCACTGAAACCAAGAGCTTAGCAGGATTCAGAAAATAGGACTGGACATTTTTGTGGATAATGAGAACATCCAGTTTCATTAGAAAGGATTAAAAAACAAAAACAAAACAATCGCCATCACCACAAGAGTTTTGGAAAAATCTTCACCTTCAGTGTTCAGGGCAGAAAGCAACTTGTAATTGTGCAGTAGGAAGAAACTTTCCCAGCACGGAGGTTATTCCACAATTGCCTCTTGCAGAGTTTCATGCCCCTTCCTTTGAAATCACTGACAGCCGCCGCCAGAGTGGGGGTACTGAATTCAGGCTGAAGAACACAGGCTACACCACTCAAGTGCTACTAACCCTCTAATGCCATCCCACCATTCTCCCCCATGCCCAGAAGGGCAGACAAGTCTTCTTAGTGTATGCACAACATATAGGTGGCACGTGACCAGGGTTCACCACCAAATTTGGTCCGCTGGTTGGATCGTTAGCTTCCCTGGCCCGGGCCAAGTACTGATGAGGAGTGCAACATGAACCCTGATCCATGCCCCCTGACAGGCAAATTCACCCACCATTCACAGGGAAAAAATCCTCCAGTGACTAAGCTTCCTGAAGCACAAAGAATCAGAGGCTTAGCCCCGCCCCAACCCCAGCAGTCCTAGAGACACACACTGGGGAATGCAGAACCAATAAGGATGCAATAATTAGGCTAGGATGTTGCAGTATGGCTGCTCAGACCAAGGTTAGGTGAACCCAGGCGCTCAGACCCAGATGCCAATCACCTGTGCTACCTCTGCAGTGAAGCCATACCCGCAGTCAATAACGTATTTACTTGGACGTAACCTCTTTTCCTGCACAATTCCCATGTACCAGACTATTGTCCCCTTAACATTCCCATAACATTTAGTGACCATAATAGAAGTTCTGTGTGCATATTGACAGATTAATAGATTCCTCCCTCCTCAGTGTATAGCTGTCCAGAATTCTGCTGTGTGTGGCCCTGGAGCTCAGTCAGGCATGCGGTAGCGTACGTATCTCAGATGCAAGCAGATGGTCGTTTGCTCATATGAAATATGTAGGTTAATTCCATAGAGGAATGCACCCTCTATCTTAATATAGCTCAGACATACAGGGAAAGCAACTTCAATGGGAATTGTGGGGGATTAGCACCACTGAAAAGTCAAGCCACTTATTTAGTTTCCTATGGATTTAGATGCCTAATATTAGGCACCAAAGCTTGAAAATTTTGGCCAGTAAATAAGGCAGAATTAGTATCAAGAGGAATGACAGTACGTTCATTTGTCTCCAGTCTTGATTAAGGCTTTGGTTAGTTTAATTAATGTAATTGGTCCAAAGCTCATTGTCAGAAAAGCACAGAGTGATTTGTATATGATGGAAGAGTAGATCTAATAGGCAAGATATAACTGTGGGGCATGCTTCCCTAGGGGGGCGCAGAGGAACATTCAGGGGAAGGAGGCTCTGCGGGTCCCAGGCCAACCCTCATGGGGCTGAGGAGGGAGTGCCACCTAGCGCCCTTTGCCCCTGGCCTGGCTTCGGCCCCAGCTGCAGATCCACTCTGCCCTGCCTGTGTGCATGCTGGAGGAGCCTTAATAGCCTGGCTCAGCAAGACAGGTAAAAAGGGTGCCCAGGCTGGCAGAACAGGCAGGCTCAGTGGTATCTCAGTACATCAGGTGGCCTCTTAAAGGAGCGCAACCTGTCTCAGTGGGGACTTTCTTTTTTTTACTTCTGCAAAAAGCACAATGAGGGTGCTGATCTCAAACTGGGGCGTCTAGGGGCTGGTATAATTAAAAAATAATGAGGACACTAATGAAAGGTGGTGCAGTGAGGGGTAAGGAGGAGGCAGAACCATGAGCCACTCCAATCCCCAGTTCATCATGTGTCAGACAAGCTGTGGCATCCTCATAGATGGTGCAGAGTCCATGCATTCTTGAGGCACAATTATTCCCAGTAAGGAATCATTCCCAGAGCATGAAGCAGGGCAGTGCAGTGCGGTACAGTACAGTGCCGTATTCAGGTGTTATGCAAATTGCACAGCTGAGCTCTTAATTACAAGAGTACTGTCTTACAAGCCCACCACTTCCTCTTGTGAGGGGACCGAGAAGCAGAACAGAACTTTTAAAGTGGTATAGGAAAAACAATAAGCATGTGAATTTGAACTGCTTGCTGTGCACGGGAGTCTGTGATAACCCAAATCTTTGGAGAATTATTCCAAATTCTAGCTTCTTACTGCCTGAATGCCTCAGGGCTTTTTCTACAAGAGCTTCCTGAGCAATTTGAGTATCTCACATACCTATAGATTTTACTCCTTTTCTTCTTAGATCTAAGGCTTATTTTAGAGGTCGTATGTTCTAACAGAAGGATCAGAGGACTGGGAATCACGAGAGCTGGATTTTATTCCTGTCTGTGCCAGAGATTTGCTGGGTGATCTTGGGCAAATCACTAAATCTGGACTTGATTCTGCCTTCACCTACACTGGTTTGTAAACCACTGGTGACGTCATTAACTTATATAGAAATCAGTCCAGATTTATACCTATTTAACTGAGAAGAAAATCAGGTCCAGAGCTGAGCCTCAGTTTCCTATCTGTAAAAACTGTGATACCTATTCAGCTTTATAAAGCATATTGACATCCCTGGAAAAAAGGCACTATGTAAATGCCAAATGTTATTGTTTGATATACATCTTTTCCTCAGACGTTCTTGTCAACTGCTGGAAATGGCCCACCGTGATTATCACTACAAAAGGTTCCCCACCCCCACCCCGCTCTCCTGCTGGTAATAGCTCACCTTAAGTGATCACTCTGGTTACAGTCTGTATGGTAACACCCATTGTTTCATATTCTCTATGTATATAAATCTCCCCACTGTATTTTCTACTGAAAGCATCTGATGAAGTGAGCTGTAGCTCACGAAAGCTTATGCTCAAATAAATTTGTTAGTCTCTAAGGTGCCACAAGTCCTCCTTATCTTTTCGAAGATACATTTTGCATTTTTTATTCCCTGTAAATCAGCTTGTCTGTATCTGACTTTATTGTTTCTCACTCAATACTTTTTTAAATTTAATATCATTGGCTGAGGTGAAAACGCTTGTTTTGGTTTCATTTTCTGCATTTTTTTTTTAATATAGAATAAAATTGTAAGGAATGATGATTGATTCCCATGTTTTATTTTCAGCTTCGCCAATGTCTATATACTACCTGCATGGTGTTTGTTTCTTAACCCTTAGCAACTTTTCACTCAAAAGAGCTAACTCCAAATATACAAGTGATTCTGCACTTTAACATCTGATAAGAACTGCTTTGGGCATGATTTGGATCTCACTTACTGATGTAACTATTGATTTCAGTGTAGTTACTCCTCCTCTCACATTAAGGTAGATCTGAAGAGCCTTTTGGAATTTCCCCCTTAATGCAGGCATGTGGAGTGACGGCAGTTTTGCACACAGGCACTGAAAGGATACTTTAGAAGTCTGCAAATCCAAAGGGACAAAGATGTCTATTTGATCCCTCATTGTCCACCTTTGTAGCAGAGATAGCTTTTGGGGACACAAAAATAGGCAATCCTACAAAAAATATACACACATGCTTAACTTTACCCACTGGGAATACTCATACTCCATAAAGTTAAACGTGCATAAAATCTTTACAGAATTGGCGCCATTACATAAAACTTTCCCAGACCCTGAAAACTTTGAAGTCTGTTGGTATATCAGCCCTCAATTCAACTGCTAACTCTTCCTTTTTATAAGCCTAATAATCAGGAGAAACTAAGATATATTTCATTTCCTTCAGCAGCATCTCCTTTCTTCTTATGTCTTTCTCTCACATGTTTCCTGCATTTCTACAGGTACAAAGGACATAGTCCCACAGAATCTACCTGAGATTGGCAGCCAATTTAAGAGCCTCTCTCTTTTCAGTTTCATGTTTTCTTTCTTCAAACAAGGTGACTCAACATCATCTTCAAAACCTAAGCTTCACTTTCACATCCAATGCCTCTAATTTTCATGCCTGTTTGAGCTTACCAAAAATGAAGTACACTTCTTTGACAAAAAAGTGGTGAAGAGCTATATCTCAGGGAAGCCAAGGAAGGCTAAGCCAATGGCAAGCTGCTGAACTATGTGAGCAGAACATCACATGGATCACTTTTTCCTCTGCTTGTATTAGCCTGACCATTACAAAAAAACGTTCTAAGTACTTCAGTGACTAAGTTTCAGCTGTGACCACATGATTTGGTTGTCTGTGAACAAAAGGCTTCTTTTTCGATTTCTTCATAAGAATAGAAATCAAAAATTCACCCTTGGCTAAAACCTATGTTTATTTCTGATATGAAGCCTTGGGCTCCTGCTGCTGAGTAGAGCAAATTACTTATGTCACTTACCTCCAAAGGGGCAAGGGGGGGGAAGCATCAGCCCAACTGAAAAGCCTGACATGGGTATTATGTACAAGACGTCTACTCTGGATTTAACAGACATACGGCAGGAGCTATAGCAACATAGGAGCACCATACATAAGACATAGGGCCATCATTTTTTCAGGAGGATTTTATTTTGAGTGGTAAAACCATGGATAAAACACTGCCAAATTTGTAAAGTCAGGGAAGTGCCACATGCTCTGCAGAATCCCCCCACTCCAAAGCTGGCTAGTCTGAATCTGGGCAGCATGAGATGGGAAATCAGATCACAAGTTCTTCAGCAGCCTGACCTCTGTCAGGCAACTTGCATGGGTTTCACCTTGCTCCACAGCTCAGACTTAGGGTTCAGTCCTCTGCTGTGCCAAGTTTACATTCTGTGGAGCTAGAGAGAGAGAAAGGGGGCTTAAGCGACTTTTCCACTCCCCCAGTTGTGCTTGCTAAGGGGCCAAAACTGCCCCCAGCATAATTTATAGCTATTAACCCAAGGGATGCTCTAAATTATACCAGTAGCAGCACCAAAGGGTTGGCTGTACCAGGTGAGGATCAAGCAGAGAGTTGAGTCCTTTCCCTTCTCCCCTACACACCTCCTCAGTGGAGTGTGGGAGGATGGGTAGAAGTGACTATGCTGGATCTATGCTTTCTGAAGACTCCTCTCTACCCAGCAGAATCCTCAGCTGTCCCATGCATAGCAGTCCTCTGCTTTAGCATAGTAGCCACAGCTAAATTTTCAGGAAACCTTACTTTTCAGGAAAAAATACGTAAGTTATGATTCTTGGCATGGAAGTCAAGGCTATGACCAGATCACTGCCCTAATAATAAATATATTTGCTGTTGGCTCCATTCAAACCAATGGGCCAGATTTCCTCTTGGTCACAGGAATCAATTGAAATTGCACTGGTATAGTTGACAAGAAGAATTTGGCCCAATGCAGTTACATCAAGGATGCATTTGGCCTTGTGGTGGGTTTTGTACCTCGTCAACCCCTTTGATTCCGGGGCGGGGGGGGAGAGGGGAAGGTTAATGTTAGGATATAGATATTCAGGCCTGTCTGTAAAGACCTATACTCCAAGAATTTAGGTGTATTCTTATCACTTAGCTAGTTATAGAGGTATAAAAGAAAGAATCAAAATCATTGTCTGCTGGTGTAAGGGCCTTCTCTCACTGTGACAGTCTGAGGCGCCATTCTTGAACTAAGATCTTTGGCTAAGCAGCAGAGGCAGCCATAAGCTGGGAAGCGACCGGTCACGTCCTCACATTCCATACTAGTCACATTGAAATAAGGAGCTATTGGGCTGTAAGGAATACAATCCTGTCCTGATAATGCCGATCACCTCCAGAGAAAGGGAAGTGCCTAGAAAATGTAAAAGGAAACTTCGTTTGATAGCATCCTGTCTGTCAAGAACTCACTTATGAATAGCTGGGATGTGAAATCTTCATTTCTGTGTTGTTCTATCATTGTAGTCCCCATTTCCCTATTGTTTGTCTGTATAATCTGTCTGGTCCTGTCATTGTTTCAGTCTGCTGTATAATTAATTTTGCTGGGTGTAAACTAATTAAGGTGGTGGGATAAATTGGTTAAATAATCATGTTACAATATGTTAGGATTGGTTGGTTAAATTTCAGGAAAATGATTGGTTAAGGTATAGGTAAGCAGAACTCAAGTTTTACTATATAGTCTGTAGTCAATCAGGAAGTAAGGGGGGAGGAGAATGGGAACAGGGAATGGGGGTGGGGAAATTGGAATCATGTTTGGCTAAGGGCAGGAATGGGAACAGGGACACAGGTAAGGCTCTGGGGTGTTAAAACTGGGAAGGGGGACACTAAGGAAGGAAACTGGAATCATGCTTGCTGGACGTTCACCCCCAATAAACATCGAATTGTTTGCACCTTTGGACTTCAGGTATTGTTGCTCTCTGTTCCTATGAGAAGGACCAGGGAAGCAAGCGGGTGAAGGAATAAGCCCCGTAACAGTTAACCCTGACTCCTGGCTTCTACGCCTGTTCAACAACTTCCCTGGTAGTCAGGGCTCTATGGCCCAATGGCCAGAGTCCCTCTAAATCTTCTTCCCCGGGTGGGATAGAATGGCCCAGTGGCCGGAGTCCTTCTAGTGTGCTCCTAAAGCAGCGTTGCCCAATGGCCAGAGTCTCATGAAACTCTTCCTCTGGTGGGATAGCGTGGCCTAGCAGCCAGAGTCTCTATAGTGCACTCCTAAAGCAGTGTGGCTTGAGGGCCAGAGTCCCTCTAAGTCCTCTTCCCCTTGTAGGATAGTGCAGCTCAGTGGCCGGAGTTCATCTCTCTCCTTTGAGGTAAGAGAGGGATCGGTGAACTATGTCATCACAAAAATGGGGGGGGGGGGGGTTACAGACCTCCAGCAGGGGAGCCCGGGCCCACCCGCCTTCACCGGACTCCAATCCAGGGCCCTGTCATTGACGGCATGATCCACCTCCAGTCAGCAGGGAATCCTACCGCAACATGCTGCCCTCAGAGTGGTGGGAGATACCAAGAAAAGGGAAGGGAGTGGTCTCTTCCTACCAGTTCTCCAAACGTAACAGTCCATGTGTGTCAAGGTTCCTTCCCCACTCTGAACTTTAGGGTACAGATGTGGGGACCTGCATGAGAGACCCCCTAAGCTTATTTTTACCAGCTTAGGTTAAAAACTTCCTCAAGGTACAAACTTTGCCTTGTCCTTGAACCCTATGCTGCCACCACCAAGCCTGTTACACAAAGAACAGGGAAAGAGCCCACTTGGAGACATCTTCCCCCCAAAATATCCCCCCCCAAGCCCTACAGCCCCTTTCCTGGGGAAGGCTTGATAAAAATCCTCACCAATTTGCATAGGTGAGCACAGACCCAAACCCTTGGATCTTAAGAACAATGAAAAAGCAATCAGGTTCTTAAAAGAAGAAATTTAATTAAAGAAAAATTGAAAGAATCACCTCTGTAAAATCAGGATGGTAAATACCTTACAGAGTAATCAGATCCAAAACAGAGAATCCCTCTAGGCAAAACCTTAAGTTACAAAAAGACACAAAAACAGGTATATACATTCCATTCAGCACAGCTTATTTACCAGCCATTTAAACAAAAGGAAATCTAATGCATTTCTAGCTAGATTGCTTACTAACAAGTTCTAATACTCCATTCCTGTTCTGTTCCTGGCAAAAGCATCACCCAGACAGACAGACCCTTTGTTCCCCCCCCAGCTTTGAAAGTAACTTGTCTCCTCATTGGTCATTTTAGTCAGGTGTCAGCGAGGTTATCTTAGCTTCTTAACCCTTTACAGGTTAAAGGGTTTTTTCTCTGGCCAGGAGGGATTTTATAGTTCTGTATACAGAAAAGTGGTTACCCTTCCCTTTATATTTATAACACTGTGGCATCAGGATCTTCAGGTTCCTCAGCCCCTGGGGTTCCCACAGCTGCCAGTGTCTGGTCCCACTTCCTGGCCCCTTGGCTCCCTTCTGTGCAAGTTGCCACTGCTCCTGGGCTGGAACCTCCACTGAGTGTCCTCCTTCCTCAGCCACCAGCCCTGACTGAGCAGCTCTTCAGGCTTTTATACTTGAGTCTCTGTTGGAGCATGCCCAGCAGAGCCTCAGGGGCGTGGCTTCCTCTGCCAGCAGGGAAGGTTTGACCCTCTCATTCCCAGTGTGGGGCCAGTCCGCTCCGTCACAGGCCCACTGTATTATGTTCAAGTGCATAAAACTATTGACATTTACATGGCTCAAGGGATGCTGTATCCACCCTTTGTCTCTTTCAAAGAGTCATTTTTATTTCATGGGAAAACACTCAAGATGTCCCCAAATTTTCCGCTGCACATGTACAGAAGGGCCTGTCTGTAACTAGGAACACTGCAGTAGCACTGTGATGTTAAACAGCATTGCTACTCCACTCCTGAAGTGGTTACATTTCAGGGGCAGGCGATATGATTCCTAACAGTGAGCGAGGGAAAGAATGAGTGTGTGTGTGTGTATATAAGTGTTGGAGAAGACTCAGAACTGGCCACTCATTCCTTTTATTTCTCACAAGATGCAAATAAGGATAAAATGACACTCTTTTTTCCCCTCAGTCATTAGCACTCATTTTGCAGTCTCTCTGTTTTATATGTAGCAATAAATGGCTTTAGTAATAAAATGCCTTTGCTTTATGTTAGGGTTTAATTTAGCAGCCATTAATTCCTTTGTATACCAGGAGAGATTTTCTCTTAATCATTTAATAATACGAATGACAAATATTTTGCCATTTTGATGTATTTTGTAGGATTATGGTTTAATAGGATATTTTTTTAAATCAGAAACATCACTGGCCAGCATTGGTATAATAAAGAATTATACAGTGATATGGTTAAGTCTCAGGGCTTGTCTACACTGGCAATTTACAGCACTGAACCTTCCTTGCTCAGGAGTGTGAAAAAACACCCCCCTGAGCACAGCAAGTTTCAGTGCTGTGAAGCGCCAGGGTAAACAGTGCCCCAGTCCAAGTAGCATGCTCCCAGTGCTGGGAGCTACGCCCCTCATGGGGGTGGGTTTTTTAGAGCGCTGGGAGAGCTCTCTCCCAGCACTCTGCCGCGACCACACAAACTACGTTAAAGCGCTGCCACGTCAGCACTTTAGCATTGCCAGTGTAGACTAGCCCTTAGATAGGCCAGGGAGACAGTTATACATGAGAACTAACGAAAGGACAGTGTTGTTCACTATATCACCATTCAGGTTTCACTCAAACGGTGCTGACCGGGCTGGAATATTTTTTTTTAAAAGCAGAGACTGATGAGAAAGTTACAGAAAACCGTTACATAATTAGGGTTTAGAAACAAGAACTCTAAGGTGAAGTAAAGGGCAAAACTTATGCAAGCGTGGACTCACACTAGCATGCCCCCTCATGGCTGAGAGTGGAGTAGCCAGGGGTGAAAATAAGTTAGAGGACTTACCGGTATGCCAGAGTCCTGAGCAGGGGGCGTGGCCTCAACTGGAAGAGGCGTGGCCTCAACCGGAAGAGGCAGGGCCTTAAATCCCCGGGCCCTTTCGATCTTGATTTAAAGGGCCAGGGCTTCAGCTGCGGTGGTGGCGGCTGGGAGCCCGGCGCCATTTAAATCACCCCCGAGCTACCAGCTGCAGAGGCGGCTGGGAGCCCCGGGGCTCGGGGACGATTTAAAGGGCCCAGGGCTCCAGCTGCCACTACCGCAGCGGAGCCTCGGGCCCTTTAAATCACTGAGGAGACCTGGGGGCTCCTGGCTGCCACCGCTACCCGGGGGCTCTGGGCTCTGGCAGAGCTTTAAATCCCCGCCTGAGCCCTGCTGCCCAAGCCCTGGGGTAGCAGTGGCCTGGCTCCATTGGGGATTTAAAGGGCCCCGGGGCCCAGCCGCTGCTACCACCCTGGCCCTTTAAATGCCCACTGGAGCCCCACCGCCGCTACCCCAGGGCTTCGGCAGCAGGGCTCCAGCAGGGATTTAAAGGGCCGGGGCAGTAGCGGTGGCTGGAGCTCCGGGGCTCTTTAAATCCCCGCCAGAGCCCCGCCACCCCTACCCCAGGGCTCGGGCAGCAGGGCTCAGGCGGGGATTTAAAGGGCTTGGGGCTTCAGCCGCCGCTACTGCCCCGACCCTTTAAATCCCCTCCGGAGCCCCGCTGCCACTACCCCAGGGCTTCGGCAGCAGGGCTCAGGCCAGGATTTAAAGGGCCCAGCGGCAGTAGCAGCGGCTGGAGCTCCGGAACCCTTTAAATCCCCGCCAGAGCCCCGCCGCTGCTACCCCAGGGCTTTAAATTGCCCTCTCGGAAAGCCGGTCCTGGTACAGCGCACCGGCTCTTACACCGGCTTACTTTCACCTCTGGGAGTAGCAGGCTCTTATCCTCTAGTACAGAGGTTCTCACCCTATGAGCAGGCCTCCCAAGGGAGGCAAGGGAATGTGTCAAGGGAGGAGCGAGTGGTGTGATTTTTGTTTTTTGAAGAGCTCTGACTGTCAGGTAGCTGGGGCACATGCAGAAGGACCATGTGCACCCGGGAGGTGAGGATAAAGGGGCTAGCCAGAGCTCCGCTGCCCCAGGGCTGACAGCTGGAGCCTCACCACCTGGGCTCAGGCTCTCCTCCCTGCCCCCACCTCCCAGTCCCTCACCTGGAAGGGGCAGGGCTCGGGCTGGTAGAACTTTATTAAATCCTGTGCACTGCTCTGTCCTTGTGGCTGAGTTACTTCCAGCCGAACTCCCTGCTATGCCCTGTTTTCCTGGTGTCCTATCAATAATAGACCCTCCAGGAAACATGGGAACTCTGACTCTAGTTCCACAGATCATGATACATGTTGCCTATTTTACAAATATTTTATCAAACACAAATATTCAAAATAGTGTCTTTTGGTGAATATGTCATAGTCTCTCTCAGGTCTATGGTTTGGGCCAGAATATTGTAAAAGGATACTTCTGGCTGACTAAATCCAGAAAGTTCCATCCAGAATAAAAGTTCTGGAGGTTCTGGAGCTCCCAGTGCATCCAGTCCAAAAACATTCATACATAAATGCTTCGGCTGGAGATATTTCCATGCTCTGGAGATGGGCAAGCAAATTGTTGCTGAAGATCTACAGAGGGTTTACATTTATCATTATCTGTTAGTTGTGACAGTCATAACTCCTCTGTCTATCCAAACTCTCCACATCAAGGTTTTGCAACCGATTCTAAGGACAGAATTTCCCCATAGGACCACCTTTACATGGAAGAATGGATGGAAGCAGAACTTTCTAGCCAAGTTTGCCTCATAGCCATTATTGCAGGAGCTCCGGAGCCACCAAATCTACAAAAATTTGATCCTACAATGCCTAAAAGGGGAGAAGGTATAACAATTTTCATTCAATCTGAACCCAAGATGGGGTCTGCATGGTCATATAAAACAGCAAGAAAGATGCTTATCTTAACAAAAAGAAGTTATGACAATTTTCCAAGTTGGAGAAATGAAATCTTTCCAGCTACAAGGGGTGCTGCAATTTGTTCAGAGCCAGTCTAGGTTTCTCACTAGCACTTTAGAGTAATGTTCTGAAAATATTATTGAATTTCTTAAAATAAGTTTAAGGAATAGAAATACGGAGACACATTTGGACATAAAAAGTTCTGGTAAGGACAAGCATTTTCAGTATACTAATTTTATCCCCAAAACTTAGGTTAACTCTTCAAATTGTCAGCTACTTGGACAATAATTGGATCTATATTTATCTTAGGGATGTCTTGAATATTTTTGGGAAGCAGTATTCCTAAATATTTCATATACAAGGATTGCCACTGAAAGTCCAAATGTGAGAAAAAGCTTTTGTGGGCATATTGCCTAAGATTTCTGATTTATCTCAATTAATTTTATATCCTGAGAAGAGTCCAAACTTATGAATAGTGGGATAGACAATTAGGAATGGTAACTTTAGGTTTAGATACAATTACAAGATCATCATCCTCATGCAGAGCATAATCCTGTGCTCTGTTTGGCCCACTCTGAACCATGAATATACTGAGTTGCTCGGATGGCAATGACTAAAGGTTCCAGAGCGAAATCAAACGGAATCGGAGAAAGGGGGCAGCCCTGCTTTGTAGCTCTTTGTAATGGAAATGGGGCAGAAATAATACAATTGCTAACTATTCTGGAAGTTGGGTTAGAGTATAAAAGCTTAGTCCAAGCAATAAATTGTTTACCATATTCAAATTTTGCCAAAACATGAAAAAGACAGTCCCAGGCTATGGTGTTAAATGCTTTTTCAGCATCTAAAGAAATACAACTAAGGGTTCTATAGAATCTCTCAAAGCAGCAACAATATCAATCAGCTGACGCAAGTTATCTGAGCCAGATCTATTATGAAGGAATCCCACCTGATTTATGTGGATAATGTGTGAAATGACTTTATCTAATTGCATAGCAAGAGCTTTAGCTAAAATCTTAGCATCTCAATTAAAAAAACTGACTTGTAATTACTACATAATCTAAGGTCTTTCCCAGACTTAGGAACAACTGAAACTACAGCTTCTCTTGGAGTAAGTGGGAGAGTTTGCTCGTTCTTGGTTTTACTGAACTTATTCAATAATCTAGGCATTAAAGCTTCAGAAAACTTTGTAAAATTCAGTTGGGAACATGTCTGCACCAAGAGTCTTTCTGACCCGTATTGCTTTTATAGCATGAGTCAGTTCTGTGATTTCTAAAGGGGCACCTAAAAGTTCCTTCTGAGAATCAGAGATCTGTGGCAGAGACAATCCAATAAAAAGTTACTTAGGGCATCTTTACTGATTCCCCTTTCAGCTAGATGAATAAAACTGTTGAAATTGTTTATTAATATCTGACAGTGTTGTTTATAATTTTCGCTTTTGCAAACAGCACTCTGATTTCTGTTAGCCTTTTGCTTAAGTCTATATGCCAACAGCTATTGCCAGCTCTCTTGCCAGATTCCCAGTAATTTTGCTTCAAATACAATAAAGCAAACTCAGCCTTTTGGGACAGAATTTTGTTGATTTCATATCTTAGATTGATGAGGGTTCTGAGTTTCTCTGGGAAGGGGACAGAAACATATTCCACCTCCAAGGCCTTAATTTCCTTCACAAGGGTATCAGTTCTGTGTTCTCTCCATTTCTTTTTAACATAGCAAAAAAGATTATATGGCTTCTGATGAAAGGGGCTTTTAAAGGCTTTCCAAAGCATGGCAGCGGATGAAGGAGTGGGGACATTTGTTTAAAAAAAAAAAAGTTCTAACTCCAGATGGATAGAGTTAACAAATGATGTATCAAACAGCAGAGAGTATTTAGTCTCCACATTTTAGTTGGAGGTGCATGCCCTCGGGGCCTAAAAGACATGTATAGGAGCATGGTCAGATATAACCATATAACTAATAGTACCAATGCCACAATCAGTGACAGAATTGATCAAATCTTGTGACATGAAGAAATTGTCCCATCTTGAATATGTTGAATGAGCTGCAGCAAAAAACACCTACACTTTCTGACTGTAGGATTACCCACTCTCCACACACCTTGTAAACCTAAATCAGCTGTGTATGTATGAAGTACCTGGTGAATATTAGTTTTTATATGAAGATGGAGAAGACTTATCGAGGACTGCATCTAGAGAGTTTTGTTAAAGTTTTCATCGATAATAATAGATGGTGGCCCATGTCATTTATACTAAAAAAAATTATGAAAAAAAAAATAGGGATCATTCTGGTTTGGCCTGTCGAGACTGGCAAAAATGATTATAGAATTGCTAATTTCAGCCTTGAGGACAGTAAATCTGCCCTCATTGTGAGACCTTGTGCTTAGAATATTAACATTCAACTTGTTATGTATTAGTATAGCAACACCCCTCATTTCAGAATGAAAGCACTTAGAAACTAGGAGGCCCACCCAATGCAGTTTACAAGCTTCAAGTTCTGTCAGATGTGTCTCCTGGAGCATGGCAATGTCAACATTCTCTTTTTTTAAGCCTTGAGTATATATTTTCCTTTAATAGGGTTATTAAAACCCTTTCTATTCCAGGAGACACATTTAATTATCAGAGGCATCATTATTAAAATGTACCAGCTAAATTGTATAGTCGCTCTGAGAATAAATGAGAAATTCCAAATTTTCCTGAGCAGCAGACAGCTCTTGCATATCTAAGCAGCCAAAGTTATTTAATCCAGGGATAGGGCATCACTTCCCAGGACATTCTACAGGAGTAAAAAGGAAATTCCCAGCATGGGAGGGTAACAGAAAGGGACAGAAAAAGGAATTAAATAAGTGAAAAACAAAACAGAAAACATAGTGGAAAGAGAAATACACATTAGTACCATACAACCAAAAAAAATTAAAAAATCTGATTATACAGCCCAAAAATATACATGATAGCCAAAGAGGGCAGGTGGATCAGGTAAAACTTGGAGATCCTCACAGCCCCTGGGACCCCAAACATGATTACTATAGTAATCACCTATTACCAATAGAACCTTGATACATTAGAGAGTGCTTCCTTGTGGATTAATAAAGCAAAGATAAAAATATATAATTGCTAATCAAATGATGGATTTGGTTGATGTTCCTTTCTCATGAGTGAAGGCAATAGGGAAGTAAATTGACATCCTTTTATCTTTTGAACCCCAATGAGACAGAGAGAGAAAAAAAGAAAAGAAAAGAAACTAACATATAAGCTAGCACACATCAACTTGTTTAGAGCAGTCATGCCAGATCTCAAAGTGCAGTACATGAATTCTATATGGTCAGATCATTCCATAGATGTCTCCTCTTGTGAGGGAGGAATTTGGAGATTTTTGAGGTATTTTTCTGCCTCCTGAGGGGAACTGAATGATACTATCTTCCTGACATTCTTAATACGGAGTGTTGTCGGGTATTTAATACAATATTTCAAGTCTATCTTCCTAGCCAATTGTTTTTGCTTCGTTAAAAGATGCCCTCGCTGCAGTCACATCTCAGGCATAATCGTGAAAGAGGAGTATTTTAATTGCTGTTTTGCCCCATAACAGCACCTTTTTTCCCCTCTGGATTTCTGCAGTATAAGCCACTAAGTTGTAAACTTTCAGGAACTTCAAAATCAGTGCTCTAGGGCAATCTCCTGGAACTGGCTTGGAGTCCAGGGCACGGTGTGCCTGTTCTATATCAAAACAAAAATCTACCAGCAGATCCAACAACTTAGATAGCAGTTTAGGGATAAGTTCAGAGGGGTTTACCTTTCTCTCTTCCTCCAGGACCACCCACAATCCTGATGTTCCATCATTATGAGTGGCTTTTTAGATTAATTAGGTTGGTCTTGATACTCTTGATATCATTACAGTTAATAAATTTGTTCTCTTTGATATCCTCTGCCACTTCAGAAATTCCGTGTTCTGCTTCACCCATCTGCCTGCACAGCTTGTAGTGCACTCTGAATCTCAGTCATGGTGGTCTGTAGGGTAGAAATTGTAGATTTAATTTCAACAGAATCTATGGCCACCCGTTCTGGTACAGCCGTCAGCTGTGTTCCATCAGGTTTAGGCACTATTTTGTTTGTAGAAGTGGAGTAAGTAAATCTCCTCTGCTTTTTCAGTGCTTTCCGATTCGGAGAGGAAGATGCAGAGCTAGGGGGTATCCTGGGGGCTTTGCTAGTTAGGCACAATATTTCTTGGGTGTGTTTTAGGAGACCATGTTTGAGGATTCCCTCTGGGCCACTTCAGAATTCAAGCAACCTCTGATATCCATGCTGCCGGAATTCTGTAACCAATTAGGATGGATACATCACTTACAGTTGTAAGCATATTGTAAGTTAGTCGCTTCACAGACTCAAAGACTCTGTCACTCATGCTAACAATACGGGACACCACAGATGCAGGCTCAAAGACTGTTGTGGGGAGATGATAGACCTTGAAGCTGATTCTCATACAGTATACTCCTAGGATATTGACTTCAGAGAACTCTAGATACCCTTTTTGGTGTGTAAATTTACACCATCCATTGAAGGTACAAAGATTTTGGACGCACTGCCTTTCTTCTCTCACCTCAGGTGGAGCTGATGACTCTTCAGAAACCGGATTTAGGTCTATGGATGATCCTGCTGAAAGTTGTTTAGAGAAGCAGCTTGTCCAGTGATGTGGAGCCTGATCAAAGCTTTTTGAAGTCAATGGGAATCTTTCCACTGACTTCCATGGGCTTTGCATTTGGCCTTAGCATAGGAGAGGGAGTCCTGTGTTCTATTTCCAGTTGTCATTGAAATACTCTGCAATCTTGAGCAAGTCACTTGGGCAAATATTTTCACACTTGGGTGTCTCACCTTAAGCATCTAACTCCATATTTAGGCCACTAAATAAGTGGCCTGATTTTAAGAGGCCCCATGAAAACACAGGGGAGTTGTGGGTGCTCAGCACCTCTGAGAATCAGATCATTTTTATTTAGGTGCATAAATATGGATTTAGGTAACCTTTGTAGATAGGGCCCCCTTGGTATCTTGCTCTCCTCACCATCCCGTCCCCAGCATTGTTCCACCATCACCAGGGCTGCGCACCACCATCCAGGCATGAGGATAGAGGAGGAGCCAACTTCTCTTCTATGACTCCACATTTTGGTATTTTTACCAGCAGGTTACTGAACTGGCACCCTGCCACATTATTAGTAGTGCTGTGTTCCTGGACCTGATGGATTGGCTAACCCTTAATAACTCTGTAGCAGGTAATGTACATCTGCAAAATACCCACCCAATCTCTTTTTTCCCATTGTCACATTACAATAGGGACAATATGAACAGAGTATAAAGCTGAATTTTACTCCATAATTATGAAAGAAGTTATGAAAATTCAGATGCAAATGAAATCTTATGGAGTTCTCTCTAGGGTTTTTAACTGGCCTGGCCACTTTTTGTATTGCCTTGCTTGTTGCCGGTGAAGATGTGCTGGGGCTTTTTTTGCCCTCTCCCGCTGCCCCACCCTCAGCAGAGACTTTCCATGGGCCTGTTCCTTTAAGAGCCAGGTCTCCCTTTGAGGACTCCCTGCTTTCCACTCCTTCCTGGCATGCTCTGGAGTTGGCTGGACTCTCTAGCTGACACCTTGATAGAATGAAGGGGGCAAGTGGGTTTGTTGTGGGGCCACATTTCCTGCTGGCTGCTTGTGGATTTGACAAGGGGCCTGGACCAGCCTCCCCCACTGGCTGGACCCCCACCCTTGAACAGCTCCCTACCTGCACTGCTGCTTGTGTGAGGGGGGCAGAGGGAGGCAGGCTGGTGTGTGTGTGTGGGGGGGGGCACCTGAGAGGAGAAGGGGAGGGTTACGCTAGTGAGGGCGGGGGGGGGTGTGGAGGGAAGGGGACAGTGGCCAGTTTTTCTGCATCTCAGAGGTGGCAACCCTAGTTCTCTCAGTGTTACTAATAGCACCCTGGTGTACAGTCACATGTATTTCTGGTCTTGAATCAGGAATTCATCAGGAACCTAAAAGCAAAAAAACTCCCTCTGTTAGCTTAATGTATAGGATAATCCTGTACTACACATCAAGTCTCAGCCTTCTGGGGGTTTATTTTTGTACATGTATTTTGATTTTTAGAGGGTAAATTTATGTGTGGATCATTGCAATGAACCTTAACTCCCAATTACTAGGGAGGGCAGAGATAAGTAAATTCAGGTTACCTTGTCAACACCATAAAACCTCAATTGCTCTTTCCCTCCTGTAGCCCTTTCATATTACAGGCTTTCCAGCAGATGTGCTCAGTAACCTAAGCAACAACTCAGACATGACAACTCTCTTCTTAAAGGGATATCCTCACATGCATCTGAGGAAAACTACTATTTGTTTTGAGCAGCATTAAAAATATACTCAGACATGAATTAGCATCACTTTGCTTTGAGACACAGGTCTGCACACTCCAGCAACAGTTACCTTAACAGAGGTAGAATGGTCAAGTGGATTGATCATGGAACTGGGAGCCAGGAACTCCTGATTTTTAATCCTAGCTCTGGCACTGACTTGCTGTATGGCTTTGGGAAGTCACTGTCTGTAAAATGGGAATTAGCAGATTTGTCAAGCTGCTTCCCACACGCACAGGGAGTTTGTACAGATTAACTAGTCAACGTTTTTAAACTGATGTTAATCCAGAATGAAAGGACACCATTTAGCCCAACTACTGTAGGTCTGTGCATTTAGGCATACAGTTATTGTTGCTATTTATTTATTTGTATTGTGATGGTTCTTTGTAATAATTAGGGCTTAGTGGGCCTACCCCAATTGCAATCTTAACTGTGAGAAAGTGGATAAAAGTTTATAAAATGATCCAATCACCTTTAACAATAAATGTTGATGGGAAAAGGAAGAAGTCCCACTCAGCCTGTTACAGCAAGTTGCTTATAAAAGTCAGCAAAAAAAGTTAAAAACAGTCTGAATTAGTCCAAACAAAAAGGCCTGCTGATATAACACAAGGACGGTGTTGAGATCATGTCTAATAAACAAGAGAAACAAGGGGCCAGAAATTACTAGACCAAAACTGGCATGTCAGAAGTTAGGCCAAACTGATGGACAAAATAATGGGAGATGGGGCTATTCCACACATCACCCCTTTCCGGGGTCCTATAATAATACTTTGAGGGGTGGGGGGAAGGATGGCTGAGGTATTCTCAGAGGAAGGGGAAAGACTGTCCAGCATCTGCTTTGTTCCAGGGGCTCTGTCCTCCCATCATGAGCCTCAAGAGTCATTGCGTCATCATGAGTCCCAGACATCAGTGCACCAGCAGACAACATCCAGCCAATGCCACAGTGCCAGTGGAGACTCCAGCCTGATACACACAAGACACTGCTCTGTCTCCCCTTCCCTGTTCCCTCATCTGGTCTTTTCTGTCCCCAACTACCTTCCTCCTCCTGTCCTATCTCTGCCCCCCTTTCTTGGCTTTTCATCTGATCCAGGGACCAATGGTACTGCAGGGCACCAACATAATGAGATGAGATGCCCCATCCAGCTCTGCCCATCCTGAGAAAGACCATGTGGTGGGCACACTCATCTCTGATGCATCTCTTTGTGTCCATGTGTAATGTCACCGGTATCCTTGGCTCCAGCACCTCCTGCAGGATGTCTGCCTCTCACCAGTTCTTCTGTGGCTCAGCCCTTTGAGCATGTCACAAAGTTTAAAACCCTTCCTGGGTAACTGAATGATCCAAATGAAATTCCAAACAAACCCAAATAATTCATCTGCCCCCTTTGGGCCACTCAAGTCTTCTGTTTCCACTTACAAACCCTATCTCAGTGCTCGCTCCCACAGGGACCTCCTGTGCTCCCTGGGGGTTTGTCTCCATAGAAGAGTCCTGCCTCCTCTGCAGTCTCTCCTTGAATCTTGCCCCTTTTCCAGGGCCCATCACAGGGATCAATCCTGTCCCTGTGGCCTTCTTCAGTCTACCCACCACTGGCCCTTCCCAGAGAGAGAAGACACTCCTTACCTCTTCTCTCCTGGGTCTTCTCCCCTCAGTTGAGCTCAGCTCTGTTTAAGTAGTCCTCTGCAGCTGGGGACAGACACTCTAACTCCACTACATCTAGCTGGGATCATTAATTCCCCTTCATGGCTAGCTCTGGAGCAAGGCTGAGGGATAACTGCTAAGTCATGGGCCGGGCTGAGCCAAGCTTGTCTTAGAGGGCCAGTGAGCCTGTGACAGACCAGTAAAGGAGAGGACCTGAGCAGATCAGTAAAGGAGAGGGACCTGAGCAGATCAGCTAGATAGATTTCCCAGATCAGGGAAATGAGACAGAACTCAGAGAAACAGCTGTTGTGGCTGACCTGCCAACCCGGAGCATCCTTTGTGTCTGACCAGCCGCCTGGTACCCTGAAAACATCAATAAAAGCCATATTTCCTCCACCTTTACTGTCCTATCTCCTTTTCCTCATTGTGTCTGTCGGTTTTGTCAAAAGAAGAGAAAGTGAGCATCATTCATAACTCTGAATTGAACAACCAAACTAATCTTTCTCCCCCACCAGGAAAAGGCATCTGACAAAATAAGGGATTCTAACCAATATCCTTTCTCTGAAAATGGAACTTTGACAAGTTTTGATTACATCTGCTCTGTATAACGATTCAATTCCAAAGCGCTGTATTGCTTATTCATATTCTTTTTCTCCTGTGTATCCCGACCAATAAATTTTCACACTTTGGCGTGAATTTTCCAATGTGTTTGCCATGGGACTAAGCAGGCTGAGGTCTCTGTGTGAAAAACCTCAAGCTTTGTTTAACAACTGGCCTTTAGTTTAATAAAGTGACCTTTGACTTTCTGGGGCCATTTGTTCCATCAAAATTAACACCGGAGAGCTTAGAGACCCCAGTCAGGAAATTGGTGCTAGGCACATAGCAAGAAAAGACAAAGAGACTTGTTTCGAATAACTTTTTCATCCCTAAGACCTAAAGCCTGCTCCCTTCTCTATGCCTGGGGAGGCCCATACCCAGGAGGGCTGGAATGTTTCTGCTTCTAAAAGCATGAGAGAGTGGGAGGATTTAGGCACAAGAGCCCCTGCCGATCATAGGTCTGTGGTTGTGCCTCAGCAAGCTGGCGGTTCAGGGGAGAGAGGGATTAGGTATAACTGCACAGATATAATTCTCTATTGTATTGTTTAGAATGGTTTAACAATTCTATAGAAATATAGTTCACTCCTTTTATGAGAATCACACCTGTCCCAGATGATTTGATTCTTATAAGCCACTGATTCTTATAAGCTGAGTCTTTTAATTAGTATAGGAATGATTTTGTCCAGTGGTTTTGATCACTATATAAGGTTAATTCTTATACAGTGCACTCTTAAGAATCACTGCTATAAGAATCAACCGCACATAGTGATCAAAACCACTGGGACAAAATCATTCCTATAACCAAACAAGACCCCACTTGTAAGAATCAACCACTTATAAGAATCCAATAAATCTGGGACAGATGTGAATCTTATAAAAGGAGTGCACTATATAGTATTTTCTATTAAATTCAAGAGATTTCAAAGAACGGTTGGTTTCATCTCTAAATTCTACAGAACTTTTTCAAAAGCAAGGGCACAAAAAACTGTTGGTACATGAAAAATATCAATCATATTAACATTTACCCCATATTCTCCCCATCCCTTCCTACTCTGGATCATGGCAACTTTCGTACCAGAAGGGCTGCATGGAGAATCTGCTAGCACTTGCCATTTTTGCCACTGTATGAGTGAGTGGTAGGATATCGATCAACTAGATACATGGAGCTTATATCCCAGAAAAACAAGTTAACCACTTCTGCAATATTTCTATCTCCTAAAGTCCTGGAGAAAGAGTGACAGATCTCTAGTTCATGCGCTTGGTGCACAGCTCTACCAATAGGGCCCTCCTTTCTGATTCAGTGGGTCTTTCTGTGACTCAGCCTTGAAATAAAATGCTTCCATCTTAATTTTCACATGTATAACCTTAAACTCTATCTTACCAGTGAGGACCAAGAACATTTTAATCTCTTATCATTTACTTGCAATATCACAATTCACAACATTTAATTAATATTCATGATATTCCCTGATGATATAATTGTACTGCCCTCAAAATAGCCTATACTTTCTTAATGCTGATACTTAATATACCCATTTTAGCAAGAGATGCTTTAGTCTGACATTTACATTAGTCGATTCTATAAGTAAGACTATATACAGAGATTTAAAAAATCATAAGACAAAAATCATAACACATTAACATTATTTCTCCTCCTCCTCATTTTTCCTGCACATATTATATATGATTTTGCTCCTTATAGTACATGGGAAACAATGTATGGTTAGCAGTGCACTGTTATTTCTTTTCTAGAGTTCTGGACCTGCTCACCTATTAAACGAATTTAGTGGTCTTAGCCTAGTCCTTTGCAAACGCGTCTACCTGACAAAAATACTTCACTGTTTGTTACAAGTTCTCTGCTCTCAGTCAGACTCAGAACTGGTTGATTGACTGTTGCTGTAGGCAATGCTTGTCAATTGGCAATGCTTGTCAAAGTAGGGGAACTTGCAAGGCACAATATTGTGTTATATTTGGCTCTAGACAGTGCTACTAGCTGTTTACTTGTTTAGAGACAAGTTATCCCTGACCCTTGAATGAGTGCACAGAAGGGAGGACACAAGGATTCTTCCTCCATCCTCATGCAAGTACTAGGGACCAATGCAGTCATTGTGTTTGGGGGAATTGCAGGGACTGTACTCTCCATCAGGAGTAGGGACAGCCATGGCCCTGCTCTCCCTTTGCCCTGGCCTGCAGAGCTGGCTGGCTGTAGACAGAGAAGCATCATGCTGATGAGGCAGGGTAAACCCTCCCTCTGTGCTCCTTGCAGCTCCAGGAGGTCTGTGCCTACTCAGGCACCATCCTACTGAAGCAACATGACCCCACATTGCTCTCAATGCAGGCAAATGGCAAAATGCCACAATCTGGCCCTCAGTCCAGGAACCACACTCACCCACCTTGGTTTTGTCCCATTGTCAATGTCTCAAAATATTTCTAAACCACACAAGTACCTATCCTAGGGCAGGCTAGATCAACAAATTACTCTGCCATTGAGGCCATAGGCTAAATACAGGACTTAGCTGCAAATCGAAGGAAGGCGGCCTTCCCAATTACAAACAGCACAATTTTCATTTTCTAGTAAAAGTTCAAGTTTGCCCATGCAGGTTCATAGTTAAAGTTCTTGAGGTTGTTGGGAAAAGCTGGGACTTTGCTGCAAATTATCTTTCAGAAACAATGTCTTTAGAATGACACATGGCATGATCTTCAACTCCTAATCGATCAGTTCAAGTGTGACCTTTTGCCGTTATGGATTAAAGGAGTCATAGGTCAATTTGGAGACTTCATTACAAATCTCAGGGAAATGACCTTTCCTTTGATATATGACAATTTCCTTTCAATTCTCAATAGTTTAGGAGGAGTTTGTAGCTGTTTATTCAGACCTGCATAGATGCAGAATCCCCACAGTCTGTTGTAAGATAACCATGTCTGTGTCTTAAGAGAAATTCTAAAAACAGTGCATAACAAATCTTCTACATGAAGGTTTTGGTGCTCTCCTCTGCTTTACCTCACCCTGGTCAATTGGCAATATCTAATCTCAGTCAAGGTTAATGTAGTGAGGCATGTTCCAAATACAAAGATTAGTCCATAATCAATTATACTGTGTGTCAGCACATCAGCCAAAGAGGATGTTAGTAATTTTCCAGACTTACCTCCACAGATTGTGCTTACAACGAATGCTGCTACGTCAGTGAGGGGGCTACAGAAATAACAGAGATGAGTAAATAAAGCACAGACTGACTCGTAAACAATATTACAGGTGACTTCCAGCTACGATCAGACTGTGTACCCTGCAAAGCCTTTCCCCCATTACCCCCCTCCTTATTTCCCCATGCTTATGAACATGCAAATACAGCTGGGAAATTTAGGAGATCTGTTACTAAGGAGACTGAATAGCTGATGACGTAAGTTATCTTATTGTCTGAAAGTCAGAGTGCCCTGTGTGGCAGTCAACTTTCTCTCAGGAGCTGATGAAAGTTTCAATAGTGTTTAGCTGTCTCCGATACCCTCTTAGACGCTGCACAGCACAAGAAATTTACTTGCTTCTAGAATAAGACAGCACTGAGTGGCAGGAAAGACCAAAATTGATCTCTCCAAGTGTAAATTGAGTAAAGGTAGAAGAATCTCTTTGTCTCCTCTCTTCTCCCATGAAGGAGGAATTGGGTTAGAGGGCACATGACTGAAAGCAAGAGATGCAGCGTGGTCTGGGGAAAAAGCACATCTGGCCACAGAAATCAACCAGCAATCTACAACTACATGTAAATTAAAAGGCGGGACTCGGAAGGCTGTGATGGATCTGCAAAGTAATGGACTACAACTCCCATCATCCCCCTCCCCTCTGTATATCCCTTTCCACCTGGCTAAACAGGGACTACATTTCTCATCAGCCTCCTCCCCATTGCACCAGGAGGAAGTGGCCTGGCAAGATCCTGTTTGGGGAGTGGGAGGTAGGCGACACCAGGGAGTTGGAGAGAAGCCCCAGGAGGGTGGGCCGGGCTGTGTGTGAAACAGGCTGTGACTAAAGTTGTCAAGTTTCTAATTGCACAAAACCGAACACTCTTGTCCTGCCCCTGCCTTCAGGGGGTTGGGGTGCAGGAGCGGGCTCAGGGCTGGGAAAGGGGGTGTGGGCTCTGGGGTAGGGCTGGAGATGAGGGGTTTGGGATGCAGGAGGGGGCTCCAGGCTGGGGCCAAGGGGTTTGGAGTGCAGGAGAGGGTTCAGGGTATGGGATACAGGATGGAGTTTGGGGGCAGGAGGGGGTTCGGGGTGTGGGTTCTGGCCTGGGGGTGCTTACCTCAGATGGCACCCTGTCAGCGGTGCAGTGGGGCTAAGGCAGGCTCCCTATCTGCCATGGCTCCACGCTGCTCCCAGAAGTGGCCGGCATGTCAGGCCCTTAGGCGGAGGCGCAGCCAGACGGCTGTGGGCGGTGTGCACTGCTGGCACCCGCAGGTGCTGCCCCCGCAGCTCACATTGGCCATGGTTCCTGGCCAACAGGTGCTGCAGAGGCGGCACAGGGGCAGGGCGTTGAGTTTCCCTGGCCATCCCTGCGCCTAGGTGTCGTACATGCTGGCTGCTTCCAGGAACTGCATGGAGCCAGGGCAGGCAGAGAACCTGCCTTAGCCCTGCTGCGCCACGGACTGGACTTTTAATGGTGGACGTTACAGCTGGGTGCAGGTCTGAGTGGGACTTGTGGGAGCAGCAGTGACAGGGCAGGGAGCCAGTGAAGGGGGCCCCAAAGAGAGACATTAATTGAGCCTAGCTTGGAAACCTGCAAATGCTTATTTGCTTGCATAGAGACCGGAGAGGAGAGGGCGCCGCAGGTGCTAGGCCAGAAGAGCCCCGACTCTTGAGTGGACTGCCCCAGGGACGCAATTAGGAACTGCTATGGCTCACTTTAGACAGTAACCGTGTAAGCCTCTGCACCTAAGGCGTTTGCCATGTTTCCCCTTTCCTGCCAGCCTAGTAAAAACCCTTTTGTGAGCCATGTCTGAGTGATTATTGGGTCTCACCAGGACTAGCGCCTACAAGGCCTAGCTGCTGAAGCACCTGTCGAGCTTACCTTCAAGATGCAGTACACCAAGCATGCTACTGGCACCCTAGGTTTGGGGTACAGAGTAACCCCACTAATAAGGGTAAGGTTACAATAATCCTTAACATGCCTGCTGGGCCTAAATACACAGCATATCTTACATTGTACCTATGGGAACTTGCTGTTTGGCTCCTCCTGCAGGATTTGGCGTCAGAAGTGCCTGGACAAAACAGAGCCCTAGCCTTGTTTCTATATTTTCCTTCCTGTGTGGTTTAAAATCATCCCCTCTTCATCCTTCTTTAATATGCGGATCTTTTATTGCAATGGACTGGAACCAAAACCCTTGATCAGGAGACCCCTCAAATCTGGGACGGTTCAGAATCAGAATGTAGCTTTGAATGTTATAGCTGAACCCATCCTCCATAATAAAATGATCCAAAGACTCTAAGAATCCCTCTGTATGTGAACTTTGTCTATGGGGGGGAAGGGTGGTCCTAGGCATGTACTCAGAGAATTGGTTCCTGAATCACAGGGGTCTCCTAAGCATTATGATTCTGTATGTTCATGCTCCCTATATGCCTACGGCTAGTGCTGGCTTCCTCTGCATTGCAAGACTTATTCTATGCGTGCCTGTGTTTTCTGCAGTGATTTCCCAAAAGACTAGTGAAGAAAAAGGAGAAGTAAAAAGAAATCGCTAAATTTCATCTTCTCTGTGGGATATACACAGGCAATATAAATAGAGCAGTGGTTCCCAACCTTTCCAGACTACTGTACCCCTTTCAGGAGTGTGATTTGTTTTGTGTACCCCAAGTTTCACATCATTTAAAAACTACTTGCAAAATCAGACATCAAAATACAAAAAAAGTGTCAGCACATTATTAAACAATTGCGTACTTTCTCATTTTGTTTGTCTGAAATTTTAGTTTGTACTGATGTCACTAGTGCTTTTTTTGTGGCCTGTGCTAAAACCAGGGAAATATCTAGATTAATTGATGTACCTTCTGGAAAACCTCTGCATACCCCAAAGGGTACATGTACCCCTGGTTGAAAACTACTGAAACAGAGGAAACAAGGAATCTCGTGCCATTTCTAAATACAACCACATGACATGTATCCATAAAGAGTGAAAATAAAATGAGCAACTTCTTCCTCTCAAATGAATTCTTACAATTTTATTAGGTTTTTTAGACAAATACAACCCACAACAGAACTTGTGATTGTTACAGTACTGGAAAATCCAAACTCACAATACGCTGCAGAATGTGAAATCTATGTCTGTGCTAGGTAGGGCCCTATCAAATTCACGGTCCATTTTGGTCAATGTCATGGATATAGGATTTTAAAAATAAATTTCATGATTTCAGCTATTTAAATCTGAAATTTCACGATGTTGTAATTGTAGGGGTCCTGACCCAAAAAGGAGTTGTGTCTGTGTGTGTGTGTGTGTGGGGGGGTGTCGCCAGGTTATTGTAGGGCGGGTTGCAGTACTGCTACCCTTACTTCTGTGCTGCTGCTGGCAGCGGCACTGGCTTCAGGATCCCAGCTCTGAAGGCAGAGCCGCTGCCCGCAGAAGCACAGAAGGAAGGATGGCGTCGTACGGTATGGCCACGCTTACTTCTGCGCTGCTGCCTGCAGTGCTGGTCCCTCAATCAGCAGCCGCCACTCTCCAGCCACCCCGCTCTGAAGGAAGCAGCACAGAAATAAGGGTGGCATGGCATGGGATTGCCACCTTTACTTCTGCGCTGCTGCTTTGGGGCATTGCCTTCAATGCTGGGCGTCCAGCCAACAGCTGCCACTCTCTGGCCACCCAACTCTGAAGGCAGTGCAGAAGTAAGGGTGGCAATACCGTGGCCCTCCCTAAAATAACCTTGCAACACCCCTGCAACTCCCTTTTGAGCAGGACCCCCAATTTGAGAAACACTGATTTCCCCCATGAAATCTGTATAGTATAGGGTAAAAGCACACAAAAGACTAGATTTCATGGGGGGAGACCAGATTTCATGGTCCGTGAATTTAGTAGGGCCCTAGTGGTAGGGTAGGGAACCCACAGAATGGGTTAAGAGCCACTGTGGATAGACTTTTTGTATTTCAATACTGAGTAGAATAATTTAAAAAAATAAAAACAAACTTTGAGCCAAGTGTTTTTTAAATTCAACCTTTATATTTAAGAAGGAAGATCACCAAGTTCAAATACTTTTCCTCTTGCTACACAACAGTGGAGACAGAGAGAAAGAACACCTGCTTCAAAAAGATTTAAAATCGGAAAGGGTTCAGAAGAGCTACAGGAATGATTCAAGGCCTGGAAAACATATCTTACGACACACTTAAGGAGCCCAATCTGTGTAGTTTATTGAAGAGAAGGTTAAGAGTTGACTTGCTTATGGCCTATAAGTATTCACAAGGGGAGAAGCTAGTAGATACTAGAATCCTTTTGAATCTAGCAGACAAAATGCATAACAAGATCCAATGTCTGTAAGTTAAAGCTTGACAAATTCAGACGTGAAATAAAGTGCACAGTTTAACAGAGGGCAGCTGACCACTGGAACAACCGACAGAGATAGGTGGTGGATTCGCCACCACTTGAAATCAAGACTAGAAGTTTTTCTACAAGATATGCTTTACTTCAACCATAAGATATTGAACTATTGATGCAGGAATTACTGGCTGAAATTCTATGGACTGTGTTATGCAGAACGTCCCCTAGAAGACTTGTTCCTCTCCTCTTGAAATGTAGACCATCCAAACTGTACAGCCCACTCTCCCCACAGATGGTAGACCAGTATTCTGCAAAACCCAAACCCTCTGCCTTACACAGCTGAATGGCCTCCATGTGCTATGTTAATAGATGGACACAAAGATCCCTTTGGCTTTAAAATCTCTGGATCTTCCCAAATTCTGGACATACCCAGCTGCTTTGCCTCCAAGAGTGGCTGGACTGTGAGTGACAGCTCATGCAGATTCTCAAAGGATTTTCAGGCATTTGCGGTAGGGGTGTAAATATCGTTTAAAAATTCTAAAAAGTTAACTGGTTAAATGATTAAAATGATATCGTTTAACCAGTTAACTGAGGCTGCCGGGGTTGGGGTCCCTCTGGCCAGCGCGGGAGCAAACCAGCACTGGGGCTTCTTTGGCCAGCGTGCAGGGGGTTAATGGTTAAGGCAGGTTAACAGTAAACCTAATGCTTGTTGGTTAACCAGTTAACCTTTTGCATCCCTAATTTGGGGACAAGTTAAGATATAGAAGGATGAAGCTTCAGAAGAGCACATGACAACTTAGGTGTGCATGTACCCCAGCATGTTCAAGCACATTGATGTTTGTGCAAGGATAAGTCCTGATTTACTTGCACACCTCTAGGGATTGAAGTGCTCAAAAACGTGCATGTATTTTGCCGGCATACTTCTGAAGATTTAGCCCAGAATGAGTTGTGTGTGAGAGACACTGATGCTTAATCCTCTGTTTAACACAACTGCTTGCTGGAATTTGCCTGGGTTACACCCTGAATTTGTTTTTGCTATCTAATATAGCTGCTAAAGAATTAGATTCTTGTCAATAAATTAGATTGAGAATACAGTTTTCTGTGTCAACTGATTTCTATCCCAACAATGAAGCAACCTATTCCTGGAGTCAAACTGAGCCAGTTATGCTCTCAGTTACACCAGTGTAAATCTAGAATAGGTCCACTGAAGTCAATGAGCCTAATTCACTGTTGCCCTGCATCTTGTGTAGACCCATGCAAAGTAGATGTGGAATGCTACCATTGCGCAATGGTAATGTTTTATACCCACACTGGTGTAAGTGACTACCCAGCTGCAGGGCAATGGTGAACTGTGCCCAGTGGAGTCACTCCAGATTTACAATGGGGTGACGGAAATCAGCATCTGACCCCAAACCTTATCTGTGCACTTGGAAACTGTGACACCAAACATTACATAATTCAGAGAAATGTGTGAGCAACACAACAGAGCAAAATGCAAACACTGCATGGTAACTCACCACAGTACATGCAAGAATTATACCAGACTAAAACACAGACACAATAAAGAACATTTTAATGCAAGTGTGGAGAATGCCAGTACAATTGCTATCTAGCTATTTTTGTTTATATCATCAGATCTAACCTACATCATGCTCATACTTGGCATGAGTAACAGTGACAGACTGGAGACACCATTCCATCTGCCAGCATTTCCCTATCCATGGGTGCTGCTAGCTATTTCAACCCAAGTCTGAGCGGATGAGACTTAATCCCTTGTAACCCACACAGATATAGGGTGATAATGTTCAAGTTTGGTAGTTCTGCGACACAAACAAATCGAAAACCCCAATCAAACAAAACCCCACAGCACTGAGAAGAACTGTTTACTGCATTCAGATATCAGTGTAGCACATGGAGAACACTGAGAAATACTCACCTGTGTACAGGCTGTGGGTTGGTGGAACATTGGTCCACAACTTTTACAGGAAAGGTGGGCTATACAGTTTGGATAACCTCCATTTCACAAGAAGTGGAACCAATCTCCCAGGGACAGGCTGGTTAGGCCACCATGTGGGCTTGGGAGAAAACTGCAGAGAGGAGCCAGCCAGAGACTCCAGGCATCAGAGGCAGAAGCAGTCAAAGCAGGGACCTTTGGACATTCAGACACTTTTCTATAGTTTTTATTGGATTTTCTCTACCTTGCGCTGATTGGCTGTTTGCCAATCAGGGACAAAAGGAATCATAACAATGGTATCAGTCCAGTACGAGATGGGAATGGTAGAATTGTCAATAGAGAGACAGAAAAGGCAGAAGTTCTCAATAAATATTTTTGTTCTGTATTTGGGAAAAAGCCAGATAATGTAGTCATATCACATGGTGATGATGAAACACTTGCCATTCCAACAGTAACTCAGGAAGATGTTAAACAGCAGCTACTAAAGTTAAACATTTTAAAATCACCAAATTTTAAATTTAATCACCAATTTTTAATTGGCGGGGGAGGGATAGCTCAGTGGTTGGAGCACTGGTTTGCTAAACTCAGGGTTGTGAGTTCAGTCCTTGAGGGGGCCATTTAGGGATGTGGGGCAAAAATTGGGGATTGGTCCTGCTTTGAGCAGGGGGTTGGACTAGATGACCTCTTGAGGTCCCTTCCAATCCTGATATTCTATGATTCTATGACACCAGGGCTGGACAACTTGCATCCAAAGAGATGTGGGAGTCCTGGTGGATAATCAGCTGAACATGAGCTCCAGTGTGATGCTGTGGCCAAAAGGGCTCATGCAGTCCTTGGGTGTATAAACAGAAGAATATCAAGGAGGAGAACAGAGTTCCTGTTACCTCTACATTTGGCACTGCAGTGACCACTAATAGAATATTGTGTCCAGTTCTGGTGGCCACAATTCAAGAAGGATGTTGATAAATTGGAGAGGATTCAGAAAAGAGCCCTGAGATTGATTAAAGGTTTGGAAAACCTGTATTACAGTGATTGAGCTCCTTGAGTCAATCTACTTATCTTGTCAAAGAGAAGGCTAACCAGTGACTTCATCACCGTCTATAAGTTCCTACGCGGGGAAGAGAAAATCTGATAATAGAGGACTCTTCAGTCTAGCAGAGAAAGGTATAATTGGATCTAGTGGCTGGAAGTTGAAGCTAGACAAATTTAGACTAGAAATAAGGTGAGAGTAATTAACACGGGAACAATTTATGAAGCATTGTAGTGGATTCTCCACCTCTGGAAATGTTTTCATTAAGGTCGGATTTTTTAAAATATATGCTCTAGTTCAAACAGGAATTAATTTAGGGAAGTCATGTGGCCTGTGTTATATAGAAAGTCAGGTTAGATGATCACAATGGTCCCTTCTGGCTTTATAATCTATTTAAAGTGGAGAAGATGGCGTTACATTTTACCATAAATTAAATGTTTCAACATCTTTTAACTGTGAGTCTGCCTTTGGAAAATACTTATAATTCATCTTTACATAGACCTTGAAGCAGCTGCCTTATTCATGCTTTAATCACTTCCTGTCTTCATCATTTTAATTTCTCTTTATGATTTCCCAGAAAAACCTATTTGTTGAACATTAGATGACACAGATTGTCACTGCCAGAGCATTCTGCAGAAATCTACTTTACCAGTGCACTCCAGAAATCAAGACAGGGGCCCTGATCCTGCAAACATTTACGTATGCACATAGCTTTGCTTACATGAGTAGCCCCACCAAAGTCAGTTGAACTAGTCATGCGAATAAATGTAGATGCATTATACAGGATCATGGCCTAGGTCATCCTCACCTTTTAACTTCAAAAGTTCTCTCTCCATTTCTTAATCAAAACTACTGCCATCCCATGCCCCTCCTTTGTGGTTTTCCCTTTAGTGTTATCTGCCACAATGAGCTAACTTCTAGAGCCCCTGGTTTCTCTTTCAGAAGACAACTTAGGTTGGGCTTTATGAATGACTCCTATGGCTTGTTTAAATCACTTCTTTCACCAGGTTTCAGTAATACTCTGACAATGGCTTTCTTCAGGAGGTGGCTCTCTCTGTACGTCAGAATTATGTTTCCCATCTTTAGGTTTTATCCTTCTGATTGTCATTTACTTTTTGGCCAATTATGGCTGTTTTTAGATGAAAAAATCACTTTTATTAGTGTTTTTTAAAAACTGTTTTCCTGTAATGTAAAAATTGGCCTTCTCTAAAGCCCCATGCCGCCAAGGATGAGCTCTCGACAAGCATGAAGGATTATTGGAACCTGCCAAACTGCCCTCCACAAAGAGTTTTCAATTCTTCAAAAATTGTACATTTTGAGTATTTTGGATGTGCGTTGTATAATGGTCCAGGTCTCTGTTCTGTGGAGAAATAACTGGGAAAAGTCATAGAAATAGTTTCTTAGTGCCTGAGGGGAAAAGAAAAGTTAGATCTTTTACAGAACTCTGCTTTTTCCTTGCAGCCCATCTTGTTTCTCTGGTTTTTAAGAATTGATATTTGTATTGTGCTTTTATAATGAAACATTGCACAGCATCCTGAGTGCCTTGATGTGAAATGATGCATAATATATACAATTACTGATTTTATCTAAGCAGCTTTTTGCTGGAGTTACTCTGATTCTTCCAGCACATGTTAAGATCATATATTAAAGGTTTGATTCTGTTCTCACTTAACAGCAGTATAGATCAGGAGTGACACCACTGAAATCAGCAGAGTTACAATGGTGTAAAACCAATGTCCCCTAAGAAAGATTAGGCTCAGGCCCATAATCATATATGCATTTGGAGAGTCTTGAGCTAGTATACAACTCAGGTTTGTTTTAGCTAAATCCTCCAAAAAGGGGGTTGAATGGGAGGGAGGAGTTCAGAAGGAGATAAAAGGGAAGGATCAGACTCTGTCAGAAGAAGAAGGACTCAGAGCCAGATCTTCAGTTGGTTTGAATTTTTTTCCACCCTAAAACCTGACTCTAAAATACAAAAGCCTCCTCAAACCATCATAACACAATATTTTTCATTCAAGCTTTTGGTTGCTATTTAGTTTAGGATTATCTTCCCTTGCAAAGCATGAAATATTATTTTGTATAGTAAACACGGTATTACTAATTTAATTGCAATAGGACAATCCTTCGATCTAGGTCAGGTTTGAATGAGGAGTTCACTTTCAATTTTTAAGGGAGAGGAAAAAACAAACCTGGACCCAAACAGACACTTTGTAGCTGCAAGGAATCCCATTACCTGTGCATGTAGGCAACTCACTAAACAATCTCAGGCAGCAGTGCCAAGTCCCATTTTCCGGGTCATCTATCTCACTAGTCACCACAAAACATAATGTAACTCACTTCCACTGGATATTCAGTCTGCAGTCCCTCTGCCTAAGACTTAAGTCAAAGATCTTGAAAGATTTTGCAACATCAGATTCATCCCTTTAAAGAGTTACCCACATTTGCATTGTCATAGCTTACCATGTACTCATATTTTACACCATAATTTTAATATCTTACTGCAATGTCTGTAAGACACCATTGGGAAGGATCCCACTTAAGCAAGCTGTTGGGCTTAATATCTGGGGCTATCCTGTTAAACACCTTTAAGAAACAAATACATCCAGGTAAAGGAAAGAGTTATTCAGATTTGTTGGTAAAACAGCAGAATAAAGACAATGGACTTCAACAAGGCAGACGTTAGCAAACTCAGAGAATTGGTAGGTAAGATCCTGTGGGAAGCAAGTCTAAGTGAAAAAAAATTGTTCAAGACAGTTGGTGTTTTTCAAAGAGACATTATTAAGGGCACAAGAGCAAACTATCCCAATACATAGGAAAGATAGGAAGTATGGCAAGAGACCAGAGATCGTCTTCAATGATCTGAAACTCAAAAAGAGTCCTACAAAAAGTGGAAACTAGGTCAAATTACAAAGGATGAATATAAAGAAATAACACAAGTATGTAGGGACAAAATTGGAAAGACCAAGGCACAAAATGAGATTAAACAAGCTAGGGACATAAAGGGTAACAAGAAAACATTTTACAAATACATTAAAAGCAAGAGAAAGACCAAGGATAAGGTAGGCCCATTACTCAATGGAAGAGGAAAAGACAGTAACAGAAAACACAGCAATGGCCGAAGTGTTGAATGCCTTTTTTGTTTCAGTTTTCACCCAAAAGGCTAGCAGGCAGCAATTGGACAACTAACATAGTGAACATCAGTGTAAATGGGGTAAGATCTGAAGCTAAAATAGGGAAAGAACAAGTTAAGAATTACTTAGACAAGTTTGATATCTTCAACTCAACAGGGCCTGACAAAATACATCCTAGTAGGAACTATCTGAAGAGATCTCTGTGCTATTAGCAATTATCTTTGAGAACTAGTGGAGGACAGGAGTGATCTCAGAGGACTGGAAAAGGGCAAATATAGTGCCTGTCTTTAAAAAGGCGAATACGGACAACTTAGGGAATTACAGACCAATCAAATTAACTTTTGTAACTGGAAAGATAATGGAACAAATAATCAAACAATCATTTTGTAAGCAGCTAGAAGATAATAAGGACATAAGTAACAATCATCATGGATTTGTCAAGAACAAATATCAAAGCAACCTAATATCCTCTGACAGGGTAACAAGCCTTGTGGATAGGGGGGAAAGTGGTAGATGTGATATACCTCGACTGCAGCAAGCCTTTTGATATGTTCTCACATGACCGTCTCATAAGCAAACTAGGAAAATATAGTCTAGATGAACCTACTAAATTATGGATGCACAATTGGTTGTAAAACCATATTCAGCGAGTAGTTATCAATGGTTCACAGTCAAGATGGAAGGGCATATTGAATGGGAACCTGCAGGGATCTGTCCTGGGTCCAGGAAGGAATAATTAATTGCACAAATACAGAATGGAAATGACTGCCTAGGGAGGATTACTATATTAAAGGATCCAGGGGTTATAGTGGCTTCATGCACTACAGAAGGCATTCACATATTACCTTGATGAGGGCAATATTGGAACCTTATAGAATTCCGATTCGACTGTGTTCATATTTAAGGCTTCATAGTGGCTCACAAAGTAAGTATGAGTCAACAATGTAATACTGTTGCAAAAAAAGCAAACATCATTCTGGGATGTATTAGCAGCAATGTTGTAAGCAAGACATGAGAAATAATTCTTCCATTCTACTCTGCACTGATAAGGCCTCTGTTGGAGTACTGTGTCCAGTTTGGGGGACCAGAGAAGAGTGACAAAAATTATTAAAGGTCTAGAAAACATGACCTATGAGGGAAGATTGAAAAAACTGGGTTTGTTTAGTCTGGAGAAGAGAAGGCTGATAGGGAAGAGGATAACAGTCTTCCAGTACATAAAAAGTTACAAAGGGGAGGATGATAGATTGTTCTCCCTATCCAATGAGGACAGGGCAAGAAGTAATGGGCTTGGATTGCAGCAAGGGAGATTTAAGTTAGACATTCGGAAAAACTTCCTAACCGTAAATGTAGTTAAGCACCGGAACAATTTACCTAAGGAGGTTGTGGAATCTCTGTCACTGGAAGTTTTTAAGAACAGATTAGATAAACACCTGTCAGGGATTATCTAGATAATACTTAGTCCTGCCTCAGTGCAGGGGACTGGACTACCTGTTGAGGTCCCTTAGAGTCCTACATTTCTATGATTCTGTAATTTTCTATAAGGCTGACTTTACAGTACTATCTGCCTCCTCAGTGACCCATCATTCCCCTCAACTCTCTGCTAGACACAAGACAAAAACAAACCAGGGACAAGAGACTGACAGGAAGGGTATGTTGGAAAGAGGAACTCATCATTTTGAAGTCTACATGTAACAAACGTGGTCAGTGTGAAAGCATTTGCAAGGAATGCTGAGCTACTGGGCTAGATTTTCTAGATGCTTAAATGTACCCAGACCACATAAATACTGGAAAATAAAGCTAAACAAATTTTGGGAAAGTGATTTGCAAATAGTTGTTTGAACATCTAAGAAAATTAATGTTTTCTATCATCTCTGGCTGTCTAGGAGAAACTGGCCTTGGTCAGGGCTGGCTCTAGGTACCAGCCAAGAAAGCACGTGCTTGGGGCAGCCCATTTGAAGGGGCGGCATTCCGGCCATTCTTGGGGTGGCACATTTCAAGGGATGGCCTTTTTTTTTTTTTTTTTTTTTTGCGCGCTTCGGCGGCTTGGTCTTGGGGCAGCAAAAAAGCTAGAGCCGGCCCTGGCCTTCGTTATACGTGCCTCTCGGCTAGATTATAGGAATGCAGTATACCTGGGCAAATCATGCCTGACTAATCTAATTGCGTTCTATGACGAGAAAACTGGCTCTGTGGATGAGGGGAAAGCAGTGGACATGTTGTTCCTTGACTTTAGCAAAGCTTTTGACATGGTCTCCCACAGTATTCTTGCCAGCAAGTTAAAGAAGTATGAGTTTGATGAATGGATTATAAGGTGGATAGAAAGTTGGCTAGATTGTCAGGCTCAACGGGTAGTGATCAATGGCTCCATGTCTAGTTGGCAGCTGGTATCAAGTGGAGTGCCCCAAGGATCGGTCCTTGGGCCGGTTTTGTTCAATATCTTCATAAATGATCTGGAGGATGGTGTGGATTGCACCCTCAGCAAGTTTGCAGATGACACTAAACTGGGAGGAGAGGTAGATACGCTGGAGGGTAGGGGTACGATACAGAGGGACCTAGACAAATTGGAGGATGGGGCCAAAAGAAATCTGATGAGGTTCAACAAGGACAAGTGCAGAGTCCTGCACTTAGGATGGAAGAATCCCATGCACTGCTACAGACTAGGGACCGAATGGCTTGGCAGCAGTTCTGCAGAAAAGGACCTAGGTGTTACAGTGGACGAGAAGCTGGATATGAGTCAACAGTGTGTCCTTGTTGCCAAGAAGGCCAATGGCATTTTGGGATGTATAAGTAGGGGCATTGCCAGCAGATCGAGGCACGTGATTGTTCCCCTCTATTCGACATTAGTGAGGCCTCATCTGGAGTACTGTGTCCAGTTTTGGGCCCCACACTACAAGAAGGTTGTGGAAAGATTGGAAAGAGTCCAGCGGAGGGCAACAAAAATGATTAGGGGACTGGAACACATGACTTATGACGAGAGGCTGAGAGAACTGGGATTGTTTAGTCTGCGGAAGAGAAGAATGGGGGGGGATTTGATGGCTGCTTTCAACTACCTGAAAGGGGGTTCCAAAGAGGATGTCTCTAGACTGTTCTCAGTGGTAGCTGATGACAGAACAAGGAGTAATAGTCTCAAGTTGCAGTGAGGGAGGTTTAGGTTGGATATTAGGAAAAACTTTTTCACTAGGAGGGTGGTGAAACACTGGAATGCGTTACCTAGGGAGGTGGTAGAATCTCCTTCCTTAGAAGTTTTTAAGATCAGGCTTGACAAAGCCTTGGGTGGGATGATTTAGTTGGGGATTGGTCCTGCTTTGAGCAGGAGGTTGGACTAGATGACCTGAGGTCCCTTCCAACCCTGATATTCTATGATTCTGTGCATGAAGCCTTCAGTGTTTAGGAAACTCCAACTAGTACAGAACAGTGAGACTCCTCAGCAACACAGGCCACCACAAGCACATCAAATGTGCCCTTCACTCTCTACACTGGCTTTCCACTTTGTCCTTATCTTCCAGGTGCTCAGTAACCTGGGTTCAGTATATCCAAAAGACCTTTTAAAGCTCTGGAATAAGGACTATGGTTAATAATTGCCCTTCTCTAGCACAATGGAACTTTCTACAATAAGGGTATGCAGGAGACAAAGCTTTTTAAGTCCAAGACTGTGGAATGAACTCCCGCAGGAACTAAGGATCATCACAAACCTCACCGCCTTCTGCTCCTTCCATCTACCCTCTCTAACACACACATACCAGTGCGTACGTTAAAAATAATTAAAATACGCCCCCCCCCCACAAAAAAAAAACCCCACACTCCTCTGCACATGCAATTTTCCCCTTGGGGTGAGGGTGAAAACAAACCACACATTAATCTCATTGCTTCATGCATTACAATGGCAGCCCGCTGCTCCAAGATCCCCTGGGATCGCTCTCCCGACAGCCTCCAGGGCAGCCGCTGCTCGGGGTGCTCCCCAGGAACAATGCTCGGGCACTCCCTGGGGCCACTGCTGCTCCAGCGGTCCCCGGAGCCACCTCTGGGACAGCTGCTCAGGCAGACATGGGGTCAGCCGCAATGGCCGCTGCAGTTGCGGAACTTACGGAGGTCACAGAATGTCATGGAATCAGTGACTTCCTTGACCTCCATGACAGAATTGCAGCCTTATTCATAATACGTTCACATTTGCTTTCTGCAAACATTTGAGCATCCAGTATTTTAATTCATACAATACTCCTATACCTTGCATAGTCACCAAAAGCTAACTTTAAGGTCTAATATTTGTGAATAGCAAATATCATGTTATAAGGAGGAGGGAGAAAAATTGTTTTTCTTGAACTCTGAGGATAGGACAAGAAGAAATGGGCTTAAATTACAGCCAGGGAGGTTTAGGTTGGACATTAGCAAAAACTTACTGTCAGGATGGTTAAGCACTAGAATAAATTGCCTAGGGAGGTTGTGGAATCTAATCTCCATCATTCGAGATTTTTAAGAGCAGGTTAAGCAAACTCCTGTCAGGACTGGGCTAGATAATACTTAGTCCTGACATGAGTGCAGGGGACTGGATTAGATGACCTCTCAAGATCCCTTGCAGTCTCATGATTCTATGATTTCTATGTTGGATTGAAAAATTCACAGTTTGCATTGAGCTGGTTGGATGCATAACTTAACAGCGTGTATTGCAAATTTTATATTCTAATACATAATTCAAAATTTGTGCTGTATTAGTTAAATAATAATTAGTTAAATTACATTGGTTATGTTCACTGATAGGATTACTTATTTAAGTAACCAACATTGCAGGAACTGTGAATTTCAGCTATTACAGCTAAACAATATATCTGCGATTTGCAAATACAACTGTAACTGCTGCAATTTACAGTTCCTGCTGGGCTGCTTTGTTACATAAACCATCCAGTCAGAATTGATGCCGCACAAGTTCTTTACTGTAACTGACCAATACAGCATTAATTACAAATATTAAAAATTTGCATGTGAGCTGAGACAAATTATTCCTGTGAGTAATGCAGAATTTCAAGGAAATATATTTAATTATTTCATCTTTTCACAATCTGCCAGCAGAAAAAGATGCAAATCAATTAAAAGTATTATTTTTAATTATTTGCTCAGCTCTATCCATACAGAATAAATGGATTCAACATTCGTAATAGAGCTGGTTGAAAAATGTGAAAAAAATCCACAAAACTAGAGGTTTTTTCATATTTTTTCCATTGCAAAACCTTGACTAAAGCTTCCAGACAATTTTAGTTTATTACAGTGAAAGTGATAGACTAATAACAAAGGTAGGCTAGAGACAGGCATAGTGCAAGCAGGTGCTGATCAAGGCCTTGATCCTGCAATGAAATCTGCTCTAGACTCACCAGAGCCCCACCAAAGTCTTTGGGGTCCATCTGTGAAAAGTAAATTGTAGGATCAGTGCTCAAAGTTGCCTTTGCATCTCCACCAGTGAGCAACTCACTCTGGTATTCCAGAGCTGTGCCTCTTCACAGCTGTCGATCAACTGAGCAGTAATCCAGTCATGTTACTTTGGCATGTTCAATTTCTGCATGATATCTAATACATAACTGTAGACACCCCTGCCGTAGGCACACGAAGTTCACAATTCTGCTGCTCTTCATAAATTGTTGAGCTGCATTCTTGCAGATAATAATAATATTAATAGAGCTGCTCAAGTGAATTACAGCCTCTGAGGTGGTTATCCCACTTGTACAGTAATATAGCCAGCTGTCTGTTGAATTATTTCATTTTGTATTAGTCTCAAAACATTAGGCACAAGTAGGCCTAGTCTGATCTCATGTGCCTCAGCACAATTATATTTAGAGGAAGGTTGAAAGATTCCCATTCCCAGGTGCATGCAGCATGTCACAGATAGATATTTTTCTTTCAAGTGAGTAGAATTATCATTGTAGCTTGTAGCACTATAGTTAAGTTTGCCTACAATCATAGAATCATAGGACTGGAAGGGACCTCGAGAGGTCATCTAATCCAGTCCCCTGCAGTCATGGCAGGACTAAGTATTATCTAGACCATCCCTCACAAGTGTTTGTCTAACCTGCTCTTAAAAATCTCCAATGATAGAGATTCCACAACCTTCCTAGGCAATTTATTCCAGTCCTTAACTAGTCTGACAGTTAGGAATTTTTTCCTAATGTTCAACCTAAACTGCCCTTGCTGCAATTTAAGCTCATTGCTTCTTGTCCTATCCTCAGAGATTAAGAAGAACAATATTTCTCCCTCCTCCTTGTAACAACCTTTTAAGTACTTGAAAACTGTTATCATGTCCCCTCTCAGCCTTCTCTTCTCCAGACTAAACAAACTCAGTTTTTTCAACCTTCCCTCGTAGGTCATGTTTTCTAGACCTTTAATCATTTTTGTTGCTCTTCTCTGCACTTTCTCCAATTTGTCCACATCTTTCCTGAAATGTGGTGCCCAGAACTGGACACAATCCCAGTTGAGGCATAATCAGCTCAGAGTAGAGCAGAATTATTATTTCTCGTATCTTGTTTACAACACTCCTACTAATACATCCCAGAATGATGTTCACTTCTTTTGCAACAGTGTTACACTGTTGACTCATATTCAGCTTTTGGTCCATTATGACCCCCAGATCCCTTTCTGCAGTACTCCTTCCTAGGCAGTCATTTCCCATTTTGAATGTATGCAACTGATTGTTCTTTCCTAAGTGGAGTACTTTGCATTTGTCCTTATTGAATTTCATCCTATTTACTTCAGACCATTTTTCTAGTTTGTCCAGATCATTTTGAATTTTAATCCTATACTCCAAAGCACTTGCAACCCCTCCCAGCTTGGTATCATCCACAAACTTTGTAAGTGTACTCTCTATACCAGTATCAAAATCATTGATGAAGATATTGAACAGAACTGGACTCAGAACCACTGATAACTGCTCTGTAGGAACAGTTTTCCAAACAGTTTTGCACCCCCCTTATAGTAGCTCCATGTAGGTTGCATTTCCCCAGTTTGTTTATGAGAAGGTTATGCGAGACAGGATCAGAAGCTTTACTAAAGTCAAGCTATACCACACCTACCACTTCCCCTCTATCCACAAGGCTTGTTACCCTGTCAAAGAAAGCTATCAGGTTGGTTTAACATGATTTGTTCTTGACAAATCCATGCTGACTGTTACTTATCACCTTATTGTCTTCTACATGTTTGCAAATTGATTGATTAATTATTTGCTCCATTATCTTTCCAGGTACAGAAGTTAAGCTGACTGGTCTGTAATTCCCCTAGTTGTCCTTATTTCCCTTTTTTATAGTTTCGCACTATATTGTCCCTTTTCCAGTCTTCTGGAATCTCTCCCATCTTCCATGATTTTTCAAAGATAATCACTAATGGCTCAGATATCTTCTCAGTCAGCTCCTTGAGTATTCTAGAATGCATTTCATCAGGCCCTGGTGACCTGAAGACATCTAATTTGTCTAAGTAATTTTTAACTCATTCTTTCCCTATTTTAGCCTCTGATCCACCTCATTTTCACTGGCATTCACTATGTTAGACATCCAATCACCACCAAACTTCTTGGTGAAAACTGAAACAAAGAAGTCATTAAGCACCTCTTCCATTTCCACATTTTCTGTTACTGGTTTCCCACCCCTCATTGAGTAATGGGCCTACTCTGTCCTTGGTCTTCCTCTTGCTTCTAATGCATTTGTAGAATGTTTTCTTGTTACCCTATATGTCTCTAGCTAGTTTGATCTTGTTTTGTGCCTTGGCCTTTCTAATTTTGTCCTTACATACTTATGTTATTTGTTTATATTCATCCTTTGTAATTTGACAGTTTCCACTTTTTGTAGGACTCTTTTTATTTTTAGATCATTTAAGATCTCCTGGTTAAGCCAGGATGGTCTCTTGCCATACTTCCTATCTTTCCTACGCAGTGGGGTAGTTTGCTCTTGTTCCCTTACTAATGTCTTTGAAAAACAGCCAACTGTCTTCAATTGTGTTCCCCCTTAGACTTGCTTCCCATGGGATCTTACCTACCAACTCCCTGAGTTTGCTAAAGTCTGCCTTCTTGAAATCCATTGACTTTATTTTGCTGTTCTCCCTCCTACTGTTCCTTAGAATTATGAACTCTACCATTTCATGATCACTTTCACCCAAGCTGCCTTCCACTTTCAAATTCTCAGCCAGTTCCTCCCTGTTTGTCAAAATGAAATCTAGAACAACCTCTCCCCTAGAAGCTTTCTCCATCTTCTGAAATAAAAAAATGGTCTCCAATGCATTCCAAGAACTTGCTGGATAATCTGTTCCCTGCTGTGTTATTTTCCCAACAAATGTCTGAGTTGTTGAAGTCCCCCTCATCACCAAGTCCTGCGCTTTGGATGATTTTGTTAGTTGTTTAAAAAAAGCCTCATCCACCTCTTCTTCCTGGTTAGTTGGTCTGTAGTAGACCCCTACCATGACATCACCCTTGTTTTTACTCCTTTTATCCTTACCCAGAGACTTTCAGCAAGTCTGTCTCCTATTTCCATCTCAACCTCAGTCCAAGTGTATACATTTCCATCTCAACCTCAGTCCAAGTGTATACATTTTTAATATATAATGCACCACCTCTTCCCTTTTTCCCATGCCTATGCTTCCTGAGCAAGCTGTACCCTTCTATACCGATATTCCAGTCATGCGTATTATCCCACCAAGTCTCTGTGATGCCAACTATGTCATAATTTTGTTAATTTACTAGCATTTTGAATTCTTCCTCCTTATTCCCCATACTTCTCACATTAGTATACAGACAACTAAGATACTGATTTGATTCTCCCCCCACCCCAGTTCTGTCTTCTCTCCTTTATCCCTGCTATAACAGCCCAAGCTCCCCCCAGATTCTGACCCTTCTCCCAGGTCTCCATGTTTTTGACTTACCTGTGGGCTTTGGTCACCTGCCTCCTTCAAACTTAGTTTAAAGCCCTCCTCACTAGGTTAGCCAGTCTGTATCCAAATATGCTCTTCCTCGATAGGTGGACCCCATCTCTCCTTAGCAGTCCTTTTTTCTGCAACAGCATCCCATGTTCAAGGAAGCCAAAGCCCTCCTGGTGACACTATCCTTGCAACCAGCCATTCACCTCCAGGATGTACCTGTCTCTGCCTGGGCCTCTACCCTTGACTGGAAGGATCGAAGAAAATACCACCTGCGCTCCCAAAACCCTCACCCTTACTCCCAGAACCCTGTAGTCACTTCTGATCTGCTGAGGGTCATACCTTGCAGTATCATTAGGGCCCACATGGATGACTATCACTGGTAGTAGTCAGAGGGCTGGATGATCCTCAACAATCCCTCCGTAACATCTCAGATATAAGCTCCTGGCAGGCAGCATACGTCCCGGGGTACCATGTCAGGGTGACAGATGGGTGCCTCCATCCTCCTCAGAAGAGAGTCACCAACCATCACTACCCTACGTTTCCTCCTGGGAGTGGTGACTGCAATCCTCCCAGCCATTATGGAATTATTATCCTAATTCCACTATGATACTTTTAAAGACTGAAATCTCAGCCATAAACATGCAGTCTATAGAGATAAACCAGAAGAAGTGTGTGTGTGTGTGTGTGTGGGCGGGGGGGTGGGGAATGCTGTCCTGGGCCCAGGCTGTCCAAAGATCTGCTGTGCTCTCCAAGTTGCTCCGGCTCCCAGGAGAGTTTTAAGTCCTGGACTCCTTTGGGGGTGTATCTCTGCTCCTAGTGCTCTTTGTGCCAGTTCAAACCTGCTTTCTGTGGTCTCTTCACCATTCCCAAAACACCCCAGTTCCAGGGACACAGGTCGTCTCGTCAGTGCTTTTACTTTCCGCAGCCCTGGACTGTGTTTTCGATCAGGCTGACCTTGCTGTCTCGCATGTCTGGACAGTTGAATTTTTTCTTTCTCACAGCTGCTCGAGAAAGCCTCAAGCCCCTGTCTTTCTCAGCTGTCAGCCAAGTCATAACTGTGAGCAGTGTCCTTGGGCTGCTGGGGCCAGTGTCTTAACTTCTGACTGAGCTAGCTGAAATGTTGAGTTAACCTGTTCTCTGCTCTCTTCTTCTTCTCCCCCTTCTCGGCCTCTCGTACCCTGTAAAGGAAACGTCCACTCTCCACTCACACATCTTTGACCCTCCCCAAAATGCTCTGCAATGCTTGCAACAGTGTTAGCCACATACAATGCTGATCTGCCTTCCCTGGAGACTCCCTGAGGGAGGGGGGGGCCATTGGGGTGTGGCACTGCACCCCCCAACCCCCTCCCAGATCCTGCAGCCCCACCCCCTTCCCACCCCCAAACTCCCTCCCAGAGCCTGCACCACCACCCCACACAGCCCCCAGCCCCCAGACTCCTTCCATACAATTTTATGTATTTCCCACTTATTAGAATAGGGTTGCTACTAGCTGTTGTTGCACGATACTATAACTCAAGAGTATAATTCTGTCTATCAAATATATAGCAACAAACCTAAATCCTTTTGGGCATCAACTTGGTTCATTAGTCTTTTGTTTTAACCTTTACAAGCAATTCTGGAAGAAACCTACATGAGATATGTTACTCTGCTGCCTGGGTTTTGCAGTTTTATGACAGCGTAACACAAGAAGGGCTGTACAATTGCAGCGCATCACAATTATTAAGTGATGTGTATCCTAGCAGCTAATATTTTGGTCCTATTGACCTCAGTGGGAATGTTGGCTCCAAGGCAGTGAAAGAGTTAAGAAAGAAATTCCTTATACTATGTGTATATCATCTTGCCCAGTACTATAGTTTTTTAAAGTGAGGTATGTATATATTGTGCTCAAATCTGTATTTGTGGGTAGAAATCAGTTAATTGTACTCACACACAAGTATCTGCACAGGCAAAGGAAGGATTTGCTTGAGCACATATATACATGTGTACATTATGTTTTTGCAGGAAAAAATTTAAGATCTGGGTGTAGATATTATGCTCCAGAGTTTTAAAAAAAGCATCTGAGTTTAAAAAAAAAAGTATCCCTGTGAACTCGTCTCTTGTGAGTTCCTCCTATCACTGATTACAGAACATTCTCAGGGTATTTGATTTCTTCCCCAAAACCAAAAGAAACATCTTCAAAATCTTGCAGTGTTGTGAGCGATAATTTACTGTACAGCACTTACCATCTGGTCACAGCACCCTTTCCATAGGATCCTGTCACTTCATTGCTCCTGTTAGCTATTCTTCTTGTGATGTAAAACTAAAAGGGGATGGTTAAAGCACAGAGATTCTCAGTGCTTGACATTATCTCATTTTAATGAACCCCATGTTAAAAGGGCCAAGATCAAAAAGAACAGGTTTGTCTACAGCCTACATCTCACACAGGCAGCTGCTTGTTGAACTTTCCAGGGCCTTCCTTAATGACCTCATCGATGAGCTGGAGAAGAAATTCTTCGGAGTTAAAGAAATTGAACCTCTATGCCATCTTGGGCCTCAGAGACCTCACCTTCCCAGGTCCCATTTTCTATTTAAGGCCTTGTCTACATAGTATAGTTAAACCAGTGAAAACCCAGTAGTGTAGGATACAGTTATAAAGGTGCCTTATGCCTGTATAACTGTGTCTAAGCTAAGGGCTGTATAACAGTAATTATATTGGTTAAAAAGTCACACCCCTAACTGACATAGTTACACTGGAATAAAAACAGTGGGCAGAGTGGGCATAAAACTGAGAGGCAAAATGTTAATCCTGTAGTGACAATCCATGTCCCATCATTTCCCCCGCATCTGGTTCATTATTTTCTGGAACATTTCCAGTTAGTGAGCAATTTTGTCTGCTTTACAAGACTGAAAATATATTTGTTCAATTTGTTTAAAATGTGCTAATTTGTATCAGTTGTGTCCAGAACTGCAAGACAAGAAGCAGTCGGTTTAAATTGCAGCAAGGGCAGTTTAGGTTGGACATTAGGAAAAGTTTCCTAGCTGTCAGGGTGGTTACGCACTGAAATAAATTGCCTCGGGAGGTTGTGGAATCTCTGTCACTGGAGATTTTTAAGAGCAGGTTAGACAAACACCTGTCAGGGATGGTCTAGATAATGCTTAGTCCTGCCTTGAGTGCAAGAGACTGGAGTAGAAGACCTCTCAAGGTCCCTTCCAGTCCTATGATTCTATGATTTGTAATTTGGAAAACTGCACACGTTTTTTTTTTATTGTAATAAATCAATGGTCACTTCGTAATCAAAATTTTCTCCGCACTGCATACAAGAGCAAAATGTTTCCCCACATATTGGTTAGCTCAAATTTGAAACTTTAACTGTGTGTTTTCTCTTCCTGGAAACATTTGAGTGACTGAGTTTTACTCACACTAGTGACCAAGGAAAGTGAATTTTAATGTTGGGTGCTTGAATATTAGCACCAGAAGTGCTAATGGTATGGAACAAGAAAAGGAGTACTTGTGGCACCTTAGAGACTAACAAATTTGTTAGTCTCTAAGGTGCCATAAGTACTGCTTTTCTTTTTGCGAATACAGACTAACATGGCTGCTGCTCTGAAATGGTATGGAACATTGCTCAACACAGCATGGGAACAAGGGTCCCAGAACCCTTTGCCAGAGCTGTGATAAAAAGTAATTAAATGAGCCAGAAAAGCATCTAACCATTTCCTTTGCTGCTACACACACTTATCGTGTGTGAATAGGACAGGGAAAAGTTTCAATTTTAATTCAGCAATAAACTAAGAAGTCTTACAGTACCCTGATTTTTGTAGAATCAAGCCATGGGCAAAGCCTAATTGGCCCAGAAAGGAAAAGGTTTAAAGTCACTGATCTTGTTGTCTGAGAGAATCAAAGCCCCTGCATCATCTTCTGGCCATGTTCCTGATTATAAGAGCTAGTACAGAAATAATATCATGTGACCAAACAACTGCTTGACACAGTCCGAATTTCCAATAGAGTATCAAATATGTGCCGAGAACTGTTGGCTCGATCCTTGGGGAGGGGAAGACACCTCACAAAGACAGTTAGTTAAATGTTAATAATGAATACATTAAAAGAAACTATCTGCTCCTTGGGGGTATTCCAAAAATGGAAAAAAACAAGCTAAATTTGTCAAATGAATTGTTGCCTATGACTGATTCACACATCTCCAATATGCACCATAGCTACTCAGAACTTCACAGGAGCAGCAGAGGTGGCATAGGACTCATAATGAACCTTCTAATCCAAAAGCAAAGATGCCCCAAAATTAGGCCAAAGAAAAATCTCCATTAGCTGTTATCTGTACAGAGCCCTTGACATTGAGCAGTTCTAATCCTAACCAGTGGAGGGCATTGGAGATACATCTCTCATACACACACGTGGTAGGGACAACCAAGCACTCTCCTATTAATTTCTGTTCACCTTGCAAGCAGCCAAGTGACCTCACTTTCTTCAGCTGCGCTGTTCCTCCAGCTGGATCCAAGCCAGCACTGGTGCAGCTGGAAAGGAGAGGCAGCTGGTGCAGCTGGCTACTACAGTACCCTGCTGGCAAGGGATATGAGAGAACCAGGATGGGGAGAGAGAATGGGTGATAGGGGTGAAGGGTGGAGGACACCGGGGGGAACAGAATAGAGCAGCTGGGGCTCAAAGATGACAGGTGGCTAAGGAGGACGGGGCAGAATGGGGGAGAATGGCTCCAGACTCTCATAACAACCCCAGGCAGGAGTTAAAGCAAGGGGAGTTGAGAGGGAGCACAGTACCTGTTGCTCTCCATGGCTTTAAGCATTTCTGCACACTTCCCCCTCCTCTTTCAATTACTTAACGATTGCCCCAACATTCACTTCACCAACCCTCCCTCACGCTGCCCCAAGCGCCCTCCAGCTTCCTCAGCCTTCCTCACCTTGACTCCCCCTTCCCTCTAGCTGCTGCTGAACCCTTCACTCTCCCCTCATTTCTGAGGGGTGCAAGATGTGTGGGAGGGGAGAAATAAGCGTCTTCCTCATCCACAGCTACTCAGACCGAGAAAAGAGTTGGGGGTGCGGGGTGGAGAGTAGGGAGAAGAGACACTGAGCAGGGAGGGGAGTGACTTTTTCTCACTGACAAAAACTGTCAGACACACACCTAGAGAGGACTTCGCAAGCTAGCTATGTGAGCCCTCAAATCAGTAAGGGAGTATTAAACACTTACTAACAATGAAATGGCCTGAGACATCAATGGCCTGCCAGGCACTTCAGGGATACAGTGACAGCTGTGACATGACAATCAGGTATGAGAAAACAAGGCTTCCAGAAAAGGCAGCTAATCACACATTCCCAGCAAAAAGGGGTTGAATTTTCTTAGACTTCTTCTTCCCAAAGAGGTTTTTATTTACAATCTGCCTGTTTTTAAAATCAAGAGACACAAATAAAAGACCTAAAAGCACGAACACCTGATCTGGCATGGTTCACTTTGCGTGTTACTACTGTCCCATTGTCCCCTTCACTCTGCCCAAGCAACTGCCCCTTTGTGTCCCTCTCTCACTCATACTCATGCTGTCATCAGTGTGCCCATAGACTGTACCTCCCTTCTAGCACTGAGGTTCCTTGCTCTTATTCTTGGGGCAAAATCCTCATTCCACTGAAGTCAATGGTAAAATTCCTATTGACCTCATAGAGACAGGATTTCACCTTCACTGATTTTCCTGGTCTGTTTGGAGGAGCAGGGAACTGGAATGGGAGCTTTCTTGGCTATCTTTATCTGTCTGTCTAGGTGCTTACATTATGCCTATCACCAAGGCAGCTGAGGAAACCAAGGTGTGGAATCTTTAACAAAGATTCTAAACACAGTCTCACCAGAATCTCTCCCATCTGGAAACCCAGCCCAGAATTGCCTGCTTCCCCCACACCATCCCATACTATCATCTCTGCCCACTATTACCCCATTAAATAGATTTGTTCTGATTTATTTTACCTCAGACATATCAGCTTGCAAGTGTCTGATCTTGACTCTCATTTTTGTTACTTTCTGCCTCTATTTCTAATTAATCTAGATCCCTTTTTATGATCATAAACTCATAGAAACTGGAGCTGACAGAGATTTCCTGCCATTGAGCCTAAGTTTTCCTTTTCTTAACTGGATATGAACTTGAGATATGATATGTAATGCCATCATTCCACTTACACCCACTTACATGCCAGACAAAGCCTCTCCATCCTTGGGCTATTCATGTCTCCCCAACCCCCCGCCCATTTAATCATTGATTACCCGCGCTGTACATATTTAGTTCTTTTAATTTCCCCTCACAAGTCAATCCCTCTGGTCTCTTAATTATTTTTGTCGCTGTTCTCTGAACTTCCTCAGTTGTCTAGACTCTAGATCTTTCTGTTAGTAAAGGGCCCAGAACTGAACCAGCATTCTAGGTACAGTCTCGTGAGACCTGCATAGACAATGATAGCTTCCTTGCTCTGTGACATGATACCTTTGTATGCACAGCCCAAAACCCAAAATCACATTGCTGTTTTTCACTGTGATAGCGCCTTGCAAACTCCTATGTAAATTGCCTGTCCACTGTCATTATGTCTCTGTCCTCGGTGTGTTCATGCCTCCCAATTTAGTATCATCCTTTAATTTAATTAACATGTTGGTTATTCACTCTTCCAGATCATTAATGCCGCTGATAAAAAAAACTAGACTTAACAATCCCTACGGCATGCTGCTAGACACCTTCCCCTAATTTGATATATTGTCATGTTTTATTAGCCCTTGTTTATGGTGCTTCGGCAAGTTTTCAGTCCATCTGACAGTGCTCATTTTCATTTCAATTGTAATTAAGTTTCCAAGTATGATTTTCAGAGAAACACAATATGAAATAATTTCTCTAAAATCAAAGTAAATTAAATTTACTGCATTCCCTTTGTCCAAGAAGTGCCACGTCCTGCAAACATGACACAGTGCTGTTATTAATGTGGCTGCTTAGTGCTCTTGTACCCCAGATCTCTTAAACTGCTTGGTAGCCTGCCAGGTGGACCACCAGCATTTCCAGCTCTTGCTACTGTAGCATGAGTCTCTTGATAGTTGGTGTTCTTCTCAAAGTTCCAGTTCCTAAGAGTAATAAAATCAAGTACAGACCTAGAAGTTGCAATATTACAACAAAAATACTTCAGAAACAGACTCCAACGAGAGACTGCTGAATTGGAATTAATTTGCAAACTAGACACCATTACATTAGGCTTGAATAAAGACTGGGAGTGGATGTGGTCATTACACAAAATAAAACTATTTCCCCATGTTTATTCCCCCCCCCCCTTACTGTTCCTCACACGTTCTTGTCAACTGCTGGAAATGGTCCACCTTGATTATCACTACAAAAGGTTTTTTTTCTCTCCTGCTGGTAATAGCTCACTTTACCTGATCACTCTCGTTACAGTGTGTATGGTAACACCCATTGTTTCATGTTCTCTGTGTATATAAAATCTCCCCCCTGTATTTTCCACTGCATGCATCCGATGAAGTGAGCTGTAGCTCACGAAAGCTTGTGCTCAAATAAATTGGTTAGTCTCTAAGGTGCCACAAGTCCTCCTTTTCTTTTTGCGGATACAGACTAACACGGCTGCTACTCTGAAACCATTCCAATAGGGACAGTCCAGTAGAGGGTCAGGGCTCCTCATCCCTAGTGCCTGGGGTGCACTTTCCAGGGCATTCCTCTATTATAGGCAAGTAAGTAACTTGCAGGTTTCCTAGCCAGAATCAGTCTGTGGTGTGTCTTGCTGGGGCCTCTCTGTATTGTGACCCTTCTGTTGCTGCCACGCTTTCCACCCAACTCTTCCTAGCCAGCTACCCCTCCTGTGGGCAGCAGCTCGGCTACAGTCCTCAGCTCAAGTCAGTGTTCAAATGCATTTGACTTTTACAAGAACAGCAGCACCTTTTCTTTGCGCCCCAATGCCCAGTCAGAGCACAGTAACCACCTCCCAGGCTGCTCCCTTGGTGTTTGTGTCACTTTTACCGCAAAAACCTTCTTCAGTCTCCAGACCCTTTAAGAGCCTGGGCTTGCCGCTGACTTTCCTCCCCCCCCCCCCGCCCCTCCACAATAGTTGCTTTCAGACTCCCCTTTACTCAGCCTTCAGCTGCCAGGCTCCAAGTCAGTCTCTCTTTTCCTCCCAGACCTGTATCCTCCTGCAATGTGTGCCAGTCACAACCTGCCCCCTCTCTGGGCTGTCTGATCCCCGCATAACTCTCCAGCTCCTACTGTAGCTTGCTGCTCTGCTTTTCCACCCCCGGAGGGGAGAAGGAACAAGAACAGTGGTGAGTTTGCTGATCAGCAGACTCATTACAATGCTTTCTACCATGAGCATGTTCCATTAAAGCCTTCAGTGTGGGAGTACTCATGGTAGCAACACTATACCAAATAGCAATTGAACGGTAACAGACCACAGAAACCAGCGATGATTCAAACTGGTGACATTCTGAACAAAAAGAGCTCTCAACCATGCTTGTAGCTGCTTCCATCACTTCACACTGACTCAGATATCAGAGTGACACATAGATTGATACTCCTGGAATCTTATTATACATATGTTGCATTTTTATTCTTTATATTGTCACTAGCAAGATATGCTAAAACTAGAGACTAAATTAACTTACAGGTGGCTGCACCTTGCTATCTATAAAGTAAGATAAATGGATTAGTCAGAATGGAAAAGTGGATCTTGGTAATATCAGAGGTATTAATTCCCTGGCAATGCTCAGTACTTCCTGTGCAACTAGAATATGCATATCAGAGAAATTGAGAGACAGGAAAAAAAGAAGTGCCTTACGTTTTCTTCCATATATTTCCGTTTCTAGTAGCAATAATTACCTCTGCCCAAGGCATGTGCTGGGGAATTTATGACTAGCTGGGGTTAATGGACCTTGGCTTTCATCTCTCCAGCTGGTCATTAATCTCTATGAAATGTCCCATGTCTCTATCATTAGTGTTTAAATAAATGATGGGTAATTGTGAATTATAAAGTTATCATTACTATATACCAACTGGTTCAGGACTGGTAACTTTATAATAAATTAACAAAGTCAAGCCTGAGTTATAATTAGAGGTTTGTTCCCAATTTGCCTATATTTTTCTATTATAAAATGTATGGATCCAGCAGCTGGTGATGAAGACATCAGAGCTAACCTCAAAAACGCATGCAGTTCATTTCAAGAAAAAATATAAATGTGAAAAGATGCTGAAAAACACAATATACAATTATCTTCTGCGTTGCAGATTAAATATAATCAAACCTGCTATTTGTGAGATATAATTTATAGAAGAAGCATAAGTCTCAAAAGGGCCTGAGAGAAGAAAAAAAGAGATCTGTTTTACATAATTCTCATTTCTGTTGAAAGGGAAAGTAAAATAGCGTATGAAATTAAATGTCTTTTTCACTAAAAGTGCCATCTTCCGTGGAAAATAAACTGTTCTGCATGTTCCCTAGTTTTATTTTAAAAGAACACTAGCCAAGGTGATATTTGCAACACAATGATAAACAAAATAAAAAACCAACACAACCATCGCACACCAATGAAAAAGAAAAGATTCTCTAGGTTCACAAATGCTGTTTACTAAAATGAAAGGTCTAGTCCACATGTGTCAGAAAAATGCTGATACAGTACTGCGTGTGTAAAATGCTCACAGCACAAAACTGAAAAAATACTAGTTGTCAGATTTCCCAGCCCCCTCAGGTCAGAACAAAGATTTGCCTGAACTGTGTCTGTGCAATGTTATTTTTTTTCCCCTTTGTAGAGCTCAGTGATCTTTATTCTCAATTACAGACAGAGAAATGTGTTGTAACGAATAGGTCCACTGTCCTTTACTGTATGGAACCAGAAATGTTAAACTTTGTGTCATAGGTCCTATACTGCAAATATATAATGGAGAGTCCCTTTTTACTTAATTACTAAGGGCTTTTTTATTTTTATTTTATTTTTTGGGCAGGGGGATCTGTGTTCTATACCTGTTACCACCAAGATATCCCAAACATCAGGGTGTGAAGCACAGTAACAGCCATTAGAGATCTTCAAAAACAGGTGGATTTTTATAATGCAAAGTATTAAGCCATCTAAATACAGGATTAACTACCAGCTCCTTTATCGTACAGCACCATAGGTGCACATGGAGCTTTACAGACAAAGACTGTGTGATCCTTGGGCTTCTAAGAGCATAAATTCTAAGCTGCTCTTAAAGCCCAAACTCGTGACCAGTGTCACTGAAGACAATGGGAGTTGGGACTGATTGGCACATCTCCCAGTCTGGGTTTGCTCCTGCTCCAGTTTAATTCAACAGCAAAACTTCCATTTCTTTTGATAGGTGTAGGCTCAGGCATTTACAGACAGCACCCAAGAAAGACATGACTACAAAGCAGAAGAAGGGAATGGAGAAGGAGTGGGATGAGAATACAAGGAGAAGAACTCAAAAGGAGATGGAAAAGTGTACTACCAAGAAATTTTTTATTGAATAGTCTTGTAATTAAAAAAAAATAGCTCTATTCACAGGCAGCTGTAGCAGTATCAAGTGGTGATTAGCAGTGGAAAGCCAGCCAGAAGTCGTGAGATTGGAGAAGGGATTTAAAGCAGAGGAGGCATCTTGTGTGCGGTGTAGGAGGAAGGAGGCTATTCAGTCTTAGGAGGTGACGTGAAATGTATTAATATACTCTAATAAATAAATAAGATGCAAATAGAACATAGAGCACACCTATCAGTGTCAAAAAGGAATCCAAGATACCATACAAAAATTCTGTTCAAGAATAGCAGCTCAGGTCAAGAGGGTTTAAAATATAATTAACAGATAGTACAGTACTGCATCTTAAATTATGTTCATTGAGCAGTCACTTAATAATGGAATAACAAACCACTCATAACACCCAAACAGGTATTTTGAATCAGACAGAAAGTACGGACAAATTGTCTTTATTCTGTTATCATAACACACGAGCAACATCCCCACTATCCAAACTAACAGAGTTTGCAATAGTGAGGGTGTAAGATTAACAAGGTGTGGACAAAGATTGGAGATTATTATGAAGAGGCAGTTTTTGATTACATTAAAGAAGAAATGACAGGACTCAGAGAGAGTCTGGACACAGGTGCGGGATGGGGAAGGAGAGAGAAGAATCAAGATTACAAGAGTGTAGGCCTGGGAAATAGGAAGGATAATTGAGTTGTTGATGGTGACTGTGATGGGTTCGGTCACAGAGATCCCCTTGGGACTGTCACCTGAAGTGCTGAAATTACCTCTGAGCCCATTTTCCCTGGCAAAGCTTGGGACTCCAGAACTCTGCCTTGTTGAGCCAGACACACTAGCCTGCTGCCACACAGACCCAGGGTCTGGGCCATGCCCCCAAAGCTGCAGACTTTAACTAAAAACAGCTCAGCAGGTTACCTGACTCCAGCGTTCAGACACCCAGCTTCCAATGGGATCCAAACCCCAAATAAATCAGTTTTACTCTGTATAAAGCTTATATGGGGTAAATTCGTAAATTGTTCACCCTCTATATCACTGATAGAGAGATATTAACAGCTGTTTTCTCCCCCAGGTATTAATCACTTAATTTGGGTTTATTAATAAACAAAAGTGATTTTATTAAGTATAAAATGTAGGATTTAAGTGGTTTCAAGTAATAACAGCCAGAACAAAGTCAGTCACAAAGGAAAATAAAACAAAGCATGCCAGTCTAAGACTAATACATTAAGAAACTGATTACAGGTAATATCTCACCCTCAGTGATGTTCCAATAAGCTTCTTTCATAGACTAGACTCCTTCCTAACCTGGGCCCAATCCTTTTTCCTGGTACAGTCTTTGTTAGATCCAGCAGACATCTCAGGTGGTAAGCAGGGGTTTTCTAATGCCTGGCAGCCCCTTATGTTCTGCTCCACCCCCTTTTATAGCTTTGGCACAAGGCAGGAATCTTGTGTCTCTCTGGGTCCCCACCCCTCCTTCTGCATGGAAAAGTACCGGATTTAAGATGGATTTCATTATCAGGGGACATGGTCACAGGTCACTGTAAGACCCCTAGTCTCCATTCCCCATGGGCTGGCCCACATGTACACAGGAAGGCTTTCAAGTAACTTAGGCCATTTACAACTGATTGTTTCTGAAGCACCCTTAATGACCTCCATTTAATATGTTTATATCAGTGATACAAGTTTATATCTTATTCTCCTAACTCCAAATATAGAAATAATACATGCAAACAAATAAGATGAACACACTTACTAGATTACAAGCTTGAAGTGCAACACTAGACAGAAGAGAAGTCAGGGGTAGCTTTGAGAATCCCCTACAAAGAGGTTGTAGTTGAAAACCTGGGAGCAGGTAAGGTTGTCAGGAGAGTGAGTAATGAGAACAGAAAGGAGGGGACTGAGAACAGAACCCTGAGAGACACCAACAAATAGAGAAGGGGAGGAGCTACCACCATTAAGGAGACAGGCAAGGGGGCAACATGTTTTTCCAGTTCGTGGGGCCTCAGATTATCTTCATCTTTCCCCAGCTGGGATGGTTCATAAAGAGAGATGTGATCTCTAAGGTACACAAATGACAGAGGGCTTTATAGATCAAAACCTGCATTTGAATTGTACCCAGAAATAAATGAGAAGCCAGTCCAGCATACAGACCTCACACATAGTTTACTCCATATGAGAAACATTATTAAGCAACCAAGCAGCCACATGATGCAGTGACTGAAATTTCTGTGTGATTTTCAAGTGTAAAGTGATTAGCCGTAATCCACCCTGGAGAAGGTGACAAAGCCAGACAGTTGTGGCAAGGTCTGCTTCTGAGAAGAAAGATCACATCCTTCATACCAGACAAAGGGGAAAAGCAGTAGTCTCAGCTGTTGCTGCTACCTTTTGATTGTATGTGTTTTAAAAGCACCTAGACCTTTTGACAAGCAGGAACCAAAATAAAATATATTATTATTCCAGTCGCATTCACAAGGACTAATAACTCTGTGTAAGCCTGTCAATTCTTTTCATTTATAGATCAGGAAGGACCTCCCCGTTCGATCTCCCTGCACTAGCATACGATTTTTTTCCTGCAGTTGTTTTACCTAGTCAACTCTTTAATGTATGTAATGCCTAAGAGACAGTCACTCTGATCCCAGAAATTTATTTTTTCTCAATCTTTTGAACTTCCGCAAAGTTAGTTTTGGACAAGACTGCTTCATATTTACATCTACATGTGCTTCGTTGGATCCATCAAAAGAGTGTCTTTGTCTCCACTCCACTAGTAATTTTTTTTTCCTCAACAAGGCTTCTTTATATATTTCAACCTGGATGGTCTTTCAAATGATTGAACTATGTAAAAACATACATTACTAGTAAATAGGAAAAGGTGCCTGTAGCGGGACAGGACTCAACCCTGTGGCGCCTTCTGCTGGTCATCCAGGGAATTAGCATTTCCAGCCTCTGGAGCGCCCTCTGCAGGCTGGTATCCCACTTCCTGCTGGGCCCCGAGTCCCTCCTGGACCCTGGTGCCCCTTTCACGCCAGGGTGCTGCCCCCTGGCAGTACCCCACAGATCTGGGTCTCCCCCCGTGGGGAATCCCCACCCTCTATCCCCACATCCCGTCAGTCTTTGGCTGCTGCCAGTCACCATCTAGCCCTGCTCCCTGGGGTGGACTGCGGAATAATTGCCACTCATCATCAGCAAGGAGGGTCTGGACTTGCTTCTTCTGCCTACCCTTGGGCTGCCCTCTGCAACCCTAGTACCCTTTTCCTAGGCCTTCATGAAGGTCTGCAGCCTGGGGGTTTCCCAGGCTGGAGCGCCCCAGCTCCTCTGGCCTTTCCCCAGCCCTGCTCCTACTTTAGGTACCCTGCTCAGCTCCCAGCAATCAGGCCCCTCCCCCTCAACATCTAGAGAGAGACTGTGTCCTCCTGGCCCACTGCCCTCTTATAAAGGCCAGCTGGGCCCTGACTGGGGCGTGGCCGCAGCTGTGGCTGTTTCCCCAATCACCCAAGGCTTGCTGCTTTCCCTAGCAGCAGCCCTCTTACAGCCTCAGCCCTCTCCAAGGGCTGATTTCAAGCCCTTCAGGGCAGAAGCAGGTGACCACCCCGCTACAGGAGGGAGAGGTCAGTCTGCACGAGAGAGGGAGGACCCCGCTTTGCAAGGACTCGGCCCAGACAATGACAAAGTCTGGGCCGAGGACGTCCCAGAACACGCAGTAGAACTCCACGGTCAGCCTGTCCATGCCCAGAGAATTATTAGTGGGCATGCGACGGAGGGCTTCCGAGAGCTTGGCCACAGAGAGAGGCAGCTCCAGCTGGTCTCGATTGCCCACGCTGACCGTCGGGAGTTTGGTCCAGAACACCCTGCGGGCATCGGCGTCGGTCGAATCCGTGGAGAAAAGGCTAGCGTAGAAGGCCCTGGCCCTTCCATGCATCCCCTCTGGATCCATGAGGGGGGTACCGTCGTCTGCCAGGTGGCAGGTGACGTGCTTTTTGGCCCCCCTCCTTTTCTCCAGGGCATAGAAGAAGCGGGAGCCAAGATCCATCTCCCGAAGGAGGCGGATGCGGAATCAAACAAAAGCGCCCCGGGCTCGATGGTCCTCCAGGGCTCGGAGCTCCCCCGCTTCTCCTGGTATGCTGCGCGGAGGGGTGGATCCTCGGGGCTGGAGGTGAGACACCTCTCTAGCTCTAAGACCTTCTGCTCCAACTACCCTATCACTTCATCTCTCCACCGGGTGGTGCCCCAGGTTTAGTTGCCCTGCCTCCCAGTCCCTCTCCCCTCCCCCAGAAAGGCCCTTCACTCCCTGGAGGACGCGGTGGAAGTCCCCCCAGCGTTGGAGGGCAAGCTGCACCTTGCCCTTTGAGCCACGGGTGTCCAGCAGGAAACGGCACAGCTCTTCCCTCAGCACAGAGTGGGACGTGGCAGCCAACCCGCTGCCGTCCTCCGGTGAGGCCCCTAAAAGATCTTCACAGCCTGTAGAGACAGGCAAGCATGGAGCAGAACCCCAGCGCGATTACACCAGGCAGCTCATCCCTATCCCCGGCACAGCAGGGGGCGGCGGAGGGAATAGTGCAGCCCCCATGATGTTGGGAAGAGGGGACATGAAAACCGCCCCCTGAGAATTGTCCGTAAACAGAGGAAACGAGACAACCTCGGGGGCGGCAATAACATGGGAGGTGGCAGGGAAGGGGGCGAGCGACTCATTGGGAACGGAAATAGGATCGGGGCGGGGATGGGGCCAGGGACTAGGACAGAAGAAGGGGTGGGAGCCGGGACAAAAGCTAATATTGGGACCGGGGCAGGAGAGGGGCCGGGAGCAGGGGTAAGAACAGGAGCGGGGACACTGATGGGTTCACGGTCTCCAGAAGCCGGGCTATCAGGGTGCGGCTCCTCTTGGCCGGAATTGGGGGACAAAGGGACAAGGGTTAGAGAGGGGCCTTCACCGACGCCAGTCACGGGAGCTGTGAGACACACATCACCTGCAGCCATGGCATCAGGCACTACAGAAACTTCAGTAGTGCCCCTCTCCGAAGGGGAAGCCAACTGCTCCATCTGGGTGGCAGAGGGTGCGCCCACAGGCCCAGGGCCCAACCGCTCGGCATCGGCCATCGCCTGTGGGGGCTGGGCGGCCTCAGGTGATGTGCCATCCGCGGCCAGGCAAATAGGGAGAGCCAGGGGCGCCCCCAGGACCAGAGCGGGGGCTATAGCTGGGAGTGAGGGGCAGGCAGAAGGAGGAGGGGGCGGTGGAACTGAGCCAGCGCCCAGATCAAGGCCCACTGGTGGGGGTCGTCCTCCCCCTGGGTGACTGGGGTCAGACCCAGAGCCTCGATCTCCTCAAATATGGAAGTAAATTCAGTCCCCGCAGCCCCGGAGTCCTTCCTGCCAGTAACCAGGGCAGTAATAACCCCGATATCGACAGCGGCGGGGGACACAGATGGCAAAGGGGCCGGAGGAACTCCTACAGAGGCCTCCTTGGGAGGGGACTCAACAAGGGGGGCGGTGGCATCTCTGTCTGCTGCCATGGCTACCATGGCCAGCGTCTCCTGCTGGGCTCCATCCAGGGGCGCGATGGAAGATGGAACAGTGTCAGCCCCCCGCAGCATCTTTTGAGAGGCCTCCTCTCCCTCTTCGTTCGAGGGGAGGGATCGAGCCCACAATTTGTGGGCACTGCGTTTCCCCTGGACAAGCACCCAGCCCTCCGAAGTGGAGGTGGAGGGCCGGTCAGCAGGGGCAGGGCCAGGGAGCAAGGGCAATCGTTTTGGGGCTCAGGGCGGCAAGGGCAGGACAACAGGAGGAAGAAAAACCTCCCCCTGGGGTGGGCCCTCTCCCTCGGCCGGCAAAGGTCTTGACGCCCTCTCCTCCACTGGGGGAGGGGCAGCGGCAGCCGGGCTGCCAGAGTCGCTGGCAGGGCCGGTGCCCTCCCGGGTCTTGGGGGTCCTGGACTGAACTCCCAGCGGTCAGCACGGGCGACCGAGACCAGCTGGAGCTGCCTCTCTCTCTGGCTGAGCTCTCAGAAGCCCTCTGTCGCATGCCCACTAATAAATCTCCGGGCATGGACGGGCTAACCGTGGAGTTCTACTGCGTGTTCTGGGATATCCTCGGCCCGGATCTTGTCATCGTCTGGGCCGAGTTCTTTCAAAGCGGGGTCCTCCCTCTCTCGTGCAGGCGAGCTGTGCTCGCCTTATTGCTGAAGAAGGGCGACCTCCGCGACCTGCAGAATTGGCGTCCCGTCTCGCTCGTCAGCACTGACTATAAGGTCGTAGCAAAGGCCATCTCACTGCAGCTGGGGTCCTTGCTGGCGGATGTGGTCCATCCCGACCAGGCCTACATCGTCCCGGGCCGGACCATCTTTGACAACTTGAAATTGGTCCGGGACCTCTTGGAGCTGGGGTGTAGGGATGGTCTATTGTTTGCCCTCCTGTCCCTGGCCCAGGAGAAGGTGTTCGACAGAGTGGACCACAGGTATCTCCTGGGCACCCTGCGGGCATTCGGCTTCGGGCCCCAGTTTGTGGGCTTTCTCCAGGTGCTGTACGCTGACATGGAGTGTCTGGTCAGGCTCAACTGGACCCTCACCGAGCCGGTCAGCTTCAGACGGGGAGTACGGCAGGGGTGCCCACTCTCGGGCCAGCTGTATACTCTGGCGATCGAGCCCTTCCTCCATCTCCTCCGCTGGAGGTTGACGGGGTTGGCACTTCGGGAGCCGGAGCTGCGGCTGGTCCTGTCGGCGTACGCCGATGACGTGCTCCTCGTGGTCCAGGACCCGGACGACCTGGTGCAGGTGGACGCCTGCCAGGCTGTTTACTGGGCGGCCTCTTCCGCCCGGGTCAACTAGGTCAAGACCTCTGGCCTGGTGGTCAGGGGCGGGTGACAGGCAAGCTCCCTTCCACCTGCGCTTCAAGCCATCCGGTGGAGCACGGGTCCGCTGCTCTATCTTGGCATTTATCTATCCACCATGCATCCTTCTCCGCCAGAGAACTGGCAGGATTTGGAGTCTAGGGTGGGTGAGCAGCTGCGGAGATGGACAGGACTGTTCTGGTGTCTCTCCCTGCGAGGGAGGGTGCTGGTGCTGAACCAACTGGTCCTGTCCATGCTCTGGCACCGACTCAACACCCTGAGCCCGGCCTGAGGATCCTGGCCAGGCTCCAGAGGATGGCTCTGGAATTCTTCTGGCCGGGGCTGCACTGGGTCTCTGCAGGAGTTTTGAGTCTTCCCCTGGAGGAGGGAGGACAGGGGCTGGTTTGCTTGCGCAGCCAGGTCCATGTCTTCCGCCTCCAGGCCCTGCAAAGGCTCTTTACAGTGCAGGTAGTCCGACGTGGAGCACGTTGGCACACGCCTTCCTCCGCTGCCTCCAAGGGCTCCGATATGACTGGCATATCTGTTTTCTCCATCCAAGAGACCTTCCGCGAGACCTCTCTGAGCTGCTGGTCTTCTGCCAGGACCTCCTCTGGACCTGGAAGCTTTTTTTGGTGACCAGGTCATTTGTGGCCTCCGAGGGAGCAGACTTCCTCGCGGAGCCCCTGCTACACAACCTCTATCTCCGTGTGCAGGTGGCAGAGTCTCCCTCGGTGTGTCGGAGGTTGGTCCTGGCAGAAACCACCAGAGTCGGAGACCTTCTGGACTACGACAGGGGGGATTGGGTGGAGCCCTGCACACTCGGACGACGCCTGGGGCTTTCCACCCTTCCGACCCCTGGGCGCGTACTCCAGGAGGTGAAGACCGCCTTGTCACCCGATTCTCTCACTTTCCTGCGGCGAGCCCTGCAAGAGGGCGTTCCCCGTCCATCCCTCACCCCTGGCACTCCAGACATTTTTCTTGGGCCCCTGTTCCGTGAGTCCCCTTGGCCTCTCCGCTCCCACACTCCGAGCCGGCTGCATACCCTGAAGCTGGTCCAGTTTCAAACCGTGCCCAGAAACCATCTGTACACGCTCGTGCTCCATACATCGCATTTCCTCACCCACGTGTCCCACCCCGACACCAAATGGAGGGACTATCTTCCACCTAAAGAGGGTGAGGAGCCCCATGGGCCAGCCTTTATTCCACCTTGGTCCCACGGCCTGCTGGGGACATTAGTTGGCTGCTCCTTCATGGAGCCATGAGCATGGGTGTGCAGTTCATCCCTATGCTTGAGGCCTGCCTCTTTTGCGGCATGAGGGAGAACCTGGCACCCACCTATCTCAAATGCACCAGGTTGCAGCCCCTATTCCAGCTCCTCCAGAACTTCTTGTTGAGGTTCTGGCTGCACTTCTCCCCACACTTGTTCCTCTTTGCACACCCTATCCGTGGCCCCACGAAGTCACGAAACCTCCTCGTCAACCTCCTCCTGGCTCTGGCCAAAGTCTCCATCTATAATACCAGGAGGAGGATGTTGGATGAGGGGGTGCTCTGTGACTGCAGGGCCTATTTCCGTTCCTCCCTAGTTTCACACATCTGGGCAGAGTTCCACTGGGCAGCGTCCGCTGGCTCCCTCGACAGCTTTGAGGAGCAGTGGGCGCTGTCCAGGGTTCTCTGCTCAGTGTCTCCATCCGGTATCCTCATTTTGAACCTCTGACCTTCACTCCAATCCCTGTTCTTCATTAGTTGTCCCCCCTAATCAGTTGGTCCCTGGGTCCAGTTGTCCCTCCCGCTAGGCTGGGGGAGGGGCCTTTAGCAGTGGGTGGGCTTGCGCCTGCCCACTTCCCGGGTTTTCCAATACGAGCTCGCTACAGTGCACATCAATAACACTTTTTTCTGCACCACGCCAACACTCCTTTTACACAGCTAACTCCACCTTCTATCTGTAGACTGAAGACATACAACACTATTACTCCTTGGTATGCTTTGACTTTTGAAATTGACTATAGTCTCTTTATACCCGCCCCCTCTCCCATGGCCTTGTAATGATATGGCTGTTTCAGTTTAGTTATGGTTTCAACCTTTCCCAGAGTTCTCACTTTAGTGTGGAATGGTCCAGGGATTCCTTGGGGATCTTAAATGCAAAGTAGTCCAGTTATCGTGATCTCACATATGTATGCTTGTGGTATTTAACATTCGTTCACACTGTCTTGTAGGATACTCCTTCTTGCCTTCAGTATGTGAGATCCCTAGAGAGAGATTCTGTTCTTTGCTGGCAATTCAATCTATTTTAATGCAGTGGTTACATTGTTACTAGGGACATGCAAATGCTGGACTTACCTGGGGGTCTCCTTGCCTCTGTTGCTCCTTGGTAGCTAAATCAAAATGGCTGGGAGCAGAAGCAACAAAGAAATAATTTACTTTTGTATGTACAAAGAAGTGGTGGGAACGCCAGGGGCCTCATGTGGAGGGGACGTGAGCGCTGGGAACCTGCTGGTGGGGAAATGGTTAAGGAACTGCAATTCTACACACTTCCTCTAGAGCCACGTTAGAGCAACACCATGCACTTCTAACAATGATACATAGGTTATTGCTCAATTAACCTGGACCGCCTGCGCTTTGCTATTGCATAAGGCTATTGATCTATACTAGTGATACTCAGACCTCAGTGGTTCAGGAGCCAAATTAGTGATCAACATTATCCAAGAGCCACAGTAGTGTGATTTCATTTACTATTTATATTCATATTTAAACAGTATGATGGGAAATATTTAGTTTTTATTATTCTCACAGCAAAATGACTGACCAAGTATTATTATATCATCTCAGTTAGTTAATAACATAGTTAAAGCATCCTAATTGGTTAATAATTAAATCACACACAGTGTTTTGATATCATGTGCTGCAAAGAGCCGCAGGGAACACATTAAAGAGCCACTTGCCTCTCACGAGCCTCAGTCTGAGTATCACTGATATAAATGTATAAATACCACTGTTATACATGGGTTGATCAGAATACAGGCAGTCCTCGACTTTATGACGTGCGAATTATGATGAATGGTGCTTACGTTTATAAATTGAAACCCTGTTTTGACTTTCCGACATTGGTTTCGACTTTACAATGCTCAATCCAACATAACGCCACACCAGCGAACAAGTTCATATGTGCGTATCGACGTTCTGCACCTCCCATCTCCCTGACTCAAGATGTTCAGTTGCCATTCTGATGCCATTTTTACATGGTGAATCTTTGTGTTTCCAAATTTTTTCTTAAAATTTAGTGTTTCTTTGCCCATAATAACGTCAGAAAAGCATAAATCTGGTGCAAGTGATGTTTCTTCTTCTAAGAAATGTAGACCAATTACTATGGAAACAAAAATGGAATAATTAAGAGGTCCGAAAAAGGTGAGACACCAACTGAAATTGGTAGAGCTTTGGATATCCCCTGAACAACTATCGTGACCATCATGAATGACAAGATAAGAATTCAGGAACATATTAAGGGCTTGGCTCCTACCTATCCACCTGAGATAACTAAGCAGCATGTTGGACTTATAGCTCAGGTTGAGAAACTATTAATCATTTGGCTGGAGAATCAAAATCAATGCCCTGCTCCTGTGACTTTAGGCATAATTCAGGAAAAGACTAGGAGTCTTTATAGTAATTTAAAGAAAGAACTGGGGGAGAATTCTAATGCTTAGCCTTTTAATGCAAGTAGGGGGTGGTTTATGCATTTTAAAGCCAGGGCCAATTTGTATAACATCAAGGTCTCAGGTGAAGCTGCCAGTGCTGATGAGGAGGCAGCTTGTGCTTTTCCTGAGACATTGGCTGAAATCATTGAAGAGGGTGGGTATTGTGCTCAGCAAGTTTTTAATGTTGATGAAACTGGGCTCTTTTGGAAACAAATGACATCGAGAACCTACATTGCTAAAGGAAAAATCCATGCCAGGGTACAAAGCTGCTAAAGATAGCTCACTCTTTTGCTCAGTGCAAATGCTGCAGGAGACTTGAAACTTAAAACTTTGCTTGTGTATCATTTGGAAAACCCCAGGGCTTTCAAGCGATATTCCAAGGCATTTCTCCCAATGATATGGAAATCCAGTTCTAAGGCATGGGCCAATAACGTTTTTGAGGTTTGGTTTAATCATCATTTTGTGCCAAGTGTCGGGGATTATTGCAGCAAAAACAGTCTTGCATTTAAAGACTTGCTAATCCTCAACAATGCTCCTGATCATCCAACCATCCTTGATTAATTGCATCCTGACATCAAAGTGGTGTTTTTGCCCCCCATCACCATCTCATTGTTGCAACCCATGGACCAGGGGGTAATTGCATCCTTCAAGGCCAACCATCTTAGGAGCAGATTCGCCCAGGCCATCAGGGCAACTGACAAGGAAGGTGGACCAACTCTGAAGGATTTCTGGAAGGGCATCAAGATTTACCATGCAGTTAAGAACATTGGTGAGGCATGGAATGAAGTCAATCAATCAAATTTGAATGGTGTGTGGAGAAAATTGTGTCCTGAGTTTGTGTCGGACTTCCAAGGCTTCACACACACTGTTGAAGAGGTGACCAAAAATGTTGCTGAAATGGGCAAAGAACTCAACTTAGACCTTGTACCATAGGATGTTGATGAGTTGCTGGCATCACATTCTGAAGAATTAACAAATGAGGACCTCATTGAATTGGAACAGCAAAAAGTGGAAGAAGATGATGCACACACTGTTGAAGAGACTCCTTCTTATAAAGTCTTGACAATAAAAGTGTTGGCTGAGGCATTTCAATATTTGGAAGCTGCCATGTCCCTGTTTGATGAACATGACCTCAACATTGAACACAGTGCATCTGTGAATAGGGGCATATCCAACATGCACAGCTGCTACAGAGAAATTTACAAGGAAAAGATGAAAACATCTGTCCAAACTTCCTTAGACACTTTTTTTAAGAAAGCAGACAAGACTCCAGCAAAACCTGCAGCCAAGACTCCTGAGAAGACTCCAGCCAAGAACCCTTCAAAAAGTCCAAACAAGAGCCCTTCAAAAAGTCCAGCAAAGTCACCTCAAAGAAGTCCTTCCAAATCACCTCAAAACCCCCTGAAATCCTGACCCAATTAAACCCAACACCCAGGAATGATGAAGACAAGGTATGTAAAAAAATGTTTAAGGCTTTAAAATTTGTCTATGCTTTTTAGATCATTTGTAGGTAGGGGTAATGTACTGTACTATATTTCTTTATGTATGTTTAGCTTATGTGACGGGACAAGGCCAGATGGCTATAGAAAAGTAGTAGGAGATAGATATATTAGCTCCAGGCTAAACAACTCCCTGGTACCAGGTTAAGTAAAATGGAAGCTGCTCCAGATCAGTTAAGACACCTGGGGCCAATTAAGAACTTTCCAGAAGGCAGGGAGAATGCTAGGTTGATTGGGACACCTGAAGCCAATCAGGGGCTGGCTGAAACTAGTTAAAAGCCTCCCAGTCAGTCAGGTGGGTGTCCATGTCAGGAGCTGTGGAAGGAAGTTGTGCTGTTGGAGAGGCTGAGTAGTACACACCATATCAGGCACAAGGAAGGAGGCCCTGAGGTAAGGGTGAAGTGGAGCTTGAGGAAGTGAGGTGAGGGCTGCTGAGGGGGAAGTAGTCCAGGGAATTGTACATGTCATGTTTCTAAAAGGTCAGCTACCATAGCTGATACTATTAGGGTCCCTGGGCTGGAGCCCGGAGTAGAGGGTGGGCCTGGGCTCCCCCCCCGACCTTTGCCCCCTGATTAATCACTGAGACTGGGAGACAACAGAGACTGTGCAAGGAAGGGTAACTTCTCCTCACCAACCTTGCTGGTTTATGATGAAAATGGCTCAGTAGACTGTGACCCTTGTCTCTAGAGAAAGAAGGGTTATGTGGAGGGTTACAGTGAGCCTCTGAGGCTAGCGAAATCTGCTAGGAAATGTGGGACCCACGGAAGCAAGGACAGAGCTTTGTCACACTTATTATGTAATTTTAATGTCAATATGATTGCTATTTACAATATAAATACATTAATGTAGCTATATTACTTGTCTATAATTGATTGAGTACAAAAATCTGGGTTATTTTGGTGAAAATAGTGTGTTGGGCCTTGGTTCAGGAACCAATCCCACATTTATAATATTGTTCCTCTGGAAAAATCTGTTCCGATTTACAATGATGTTTTGACTTAAGACATGATTTTAAAGATACCAAATGTGTTGTTAAGTCTGACTGCCTGTATATCTCCATGTATGGTAGGGCCAAGAGCTGAGAAACTGGAAAGGTCACAGGAGGTCAAGATTAAGCATTAAAAATAAATGTTGCTGTTTAGTCACAAGGTTCTTGTTTAACCAAAATAACAAACAAGTAGAGGCTCTGGCCACATTCCCTTCAGGCAGTTTGAGTCTGTCAACTTTAAACAACCACGGAGAGAACACACAGGGCAGCCTTTTAAATCTCTACAGTCCCATGGTGCTTGCTCTCATGAGATTAGCCCAAGCCTATTTTAGTCTTAGGCTCAGCTGCACCTGGACTGCCTCTGCTCTGGCAGGCACTGCCAGCTGGGACTCCAAACACCCCTGCTGGGATTTAACCTAATAAAACTCCACACCTTGTCTGCTTTGGCAGAGCTTTTTCTTCGGGCTTGGCTACATTTGCAAGTTAGAGCACATTAAAGCAGCCCCAGGCGCTCTAACTCCCAATGCATCCACACTGGCAAGGCACGTAGAGCGCTGGACTCTGCAGCCGGAGCGCTCCTGGTAATCCACCTCCACGAGAAGCATAAAGCTTGTTGTGCCCTGGCTGAAACGCCTGGGCATCAGTGTGGACGAGGTGTTGCATTACTGCGCTGTGATTGACCTCTGGAAACATCCCATAAATCCCTGAAGTCAAGTGGCCACTCTTCTCATTGTTTTGGAATCGGCTGTAGGAATGCGGATATGCACTTTCAAAGCTCCGTTTCTGACAGCTGGCATGGTTATCTGCTCCGGGACAAAGCGACCATTACTGTGGAATGCTGCTTGCTGTGAGTGTGTGAGAGAGAGGTGGGGGTGGTGTCTGAACTTACAAGACAGCATGCTGACACACTCTCAGCCCCCCCAAAACCCACTCTCTCTCTCCCCCCACATACACACAACACACTCCCTGTCACACTCCACCCCACGCCCCCATTTGAAAAGCATGTTGCAGCCACTTGCATGCTGGGATAGCTACCACAATGCATTGTTCTTTGTGGCATTGCAAGAGCTGCTAATGTGGCCACGCCAGTGCATTTGCAGCTGACAGTGCAAACACAGGGCAGCGTTTTCCCTGTTGTGGTCTCTGAAGGCTGGTTTAACTCCCAGTGCTCTACATCTGCAAGTATAGCCATGCCCTTAGGGTATCCCTGGAGCAGGGTCAAGCAGGACTACTGGACTGACCAACTTATCCACCCTGTGCAAGCCACTTGCAGTGCAACATGATTGTTTTTAAGACCTTGAATGTGGACCAGTTTTCTAAAAGTAAAGGCTTATAAAGCTGAGCTTTTGTGGGCTGCTGCCTGGCGACTGGATAGCGTCACATTCTTCCCTGCTGGCTACCTTGAGGGACTCTTCTATCCTTTTCTAAAAGTTTGTAATAATCTTTGAGCCACTTTTGAGTCTTATTTTTCTTTTTATGGATCATTTCAAGTACAGATTTCAGAGTAACAGCTGTGTTAGTCTGTATTTGCAAAAAGAAAAGGAGTACTTGTGGCACCTTAGAGACTAACAAATTTATTTGAGCATAAGCTTTCGGGAGCTACAGCTCACTTCATCAGATGCATACTGTGGAAACTGCAGAAGACATTATATACACAGAGACCATGAAACAATACCTCCCAGCAGGAGAGTAGGGTGGGAGGAGGTATTGTTTCATGGTCTCTGTGTATATAATGTCTTCTGCAGTTTCCACAGTATGCATCTGATGAAGTGAGCTGTAGCTCACGAAAGCTCATGCTCAAATAAATTGGTTAGTCTCTAAGGTGCCACAAGTACTCCTTTTCTTTTTGCGAATACAGAGAAGCTGTTATGCTTTTTTAATCTTATCTAACACAGCTCAGCCTGGCGTCATCTCTCACTGTGGTGCCGGAACTCTGATAAATAAAAAAGGCAGTTACTTGGGGGTGTTCTTTTGTAGTGTGTCTGGGACTTGAAATTCTTGTGTCAAAAAAGCAAGAGCCTGACTCTCCACTTGGCCACTTCAGCTTTGCACCATTGTAACACCAGTGTGACCGAATGGTGAATCAGGCCCCAAACATTTTGATGTCAGCCTATAGCATATCATTGTATTCTTATATGTATAGCATATCATTGTATTCACTTTCTGAACCAAACACATCAAATACCACCAGTCTAGGCACCAATCATTTTCCAGAAACTCCTCTCAGACTTTTTAAAGGTAATGTTATTTTTAACTGTCTAAGAACTTCGTTACAGTAGTCTTAAATAATTCACATCCACTGTAGGGCCATATTTGTCAGCTAAGATCTAGATTTCTTGAGTGCCCTATTATTTGTATTTCACTATGTATTTTAAGCACATGCAATTTCCAAGTATTGTAGGTTGACAAGCCAGATAGCTTTCTGAGCCAATACAAAGGAAATATAAGCGTTTAGAAAGTTTGGAGATGCTACCTCTACCCATAAATTTAGCTTTATGAGCTGGCTGTGTCTGCTGCTATCTGATGGCTGTATCTTAAATAACTTTATTGTTCTATTAAAAATATGGGCAATGTGATGTTTCTAATAGACTTTACATTATTAACTGTTAGTATATTAAAATGTCTGAATGATGGAGATAGGTACTGGATCAGAGTTTCTCTCATATTTATTCAAAATGCTATAAGGCAAGTTAAATTTTGCATTCAGTTTCATCTGTAGAAATATGGAGTAACCCCACTGACTTCAACGGAGTAACTCTGAATTTACACGATTGTAACAGAGCAAAATAATTCACACTTATAGTTGGCTTCTCAGCTGAGGATCTCAAACCATTTTTTAAAAGTTAGTCTTCACAACATTCCTGCAAATTAGGGAAGTGGTTATTATTATCTTCATTTTACAGATGGGGAAATTGAGGTGCCAAAGAGTGAAATGAGTTGTCCAAGGTCATGCAACAAGCAAGTGGCAGAGGAACGTCATGGTGCAGAGTAGCAGCTGAGACATTTCTGAGTAAGCTACCAATGAACAACTGCCTAAATCCTTTAGTCTGGTATGCAGTAGCCCATCAGCCAATCTCCATGCTATAGAAAAGAACAGGAGTGTTGGAGTGTTCCTAGCAGCTTTTTTTAAATTTCAGAAGAGAACTCACAGCGAAATCAGACACTAAAACACAAAATGCAAAGAAAGCTGATCCCTAACCAGAGGCACTCCAAGATAGTGGCCCTTAGCCAAACAGAACCTCACCTTTGACCTAACCACTACAATGGATCTAAAATCTCTGAAACTGCTTTCCTCAACCAGGAACCACAGCCAATGGGAGCTGCGGGGGCGGTGTCTGTGGGAGAGAGCCTCCTGGCCCCCCCGTCTACCAGCTGGACCTTCTGGCCGCTTCCAGGGTGCAGCGCAGCATGAGGAGCCAAGACAGGCAGAGAGCCTGCCTTAGCCCCGCTGTACCGCTGACCGGGAACTGACCAAGGTAAGCCCAAGCCCTAACCCCAAACCCAAACCTCCTGCCATGAGCCCCTCCCCAACCTGCAGTCCCCACCTGCACCCCAAACTCCTCATCCCCAGCCCAGAGCCTGCAGCTGGAGCCCTCACCCCAGCTGGAGCCCTCACCCCCCCACACCCCAATCCTCTGCCCCAGCTTAGAGCCCCCTTCCACACCCTGAACCCCTCATCCATGGCCCCACCCCAGAGCCTGGACCTCCAGCCCAGAGCCCATACTCCCTCCCCACCCCAACCCGCAGCCCCATCCAACACTCCAAATCCCTTGGCCTCACCCCCAACCTGGAGCCCCCTCCTGCACCCCAAATCCCTCATCCCCAGCCCCACCCCAGAGCCTGCACCCCCAGCCGGAGCCCTCACCCCCTCCCGCACCCCAACCCCCTGCCCCAGCCCAGTGAAAGTGAGTGAGGGTGAGGAGAGCAAGTTTCTGAGGGAGGGGGAATGTAGTGAGTGGGGACAGGGCTTCAAGGAAGGGGTGGGGTAGGGGCATGGTCTTGGGGAAGCAGCAGGGCTAGGGGGGTTGTTTTTTTGCGATTAGAAAATTGTCAACCCTATTCTACCTCCTGTCACTGGTTCCGGATGCAGTCTTTCAGGAGTCTCTACTGCCCCCTAGAATCATAGACTCATAGAATATCAGAGTTGGAAGGGACCTCTGGAGGTCATCTAATCCAACCTCCTGCCCAGAACAGGGCCAATCCCCAACTAAATCATCCCAGCCAGGGCTTTGTCAAGCCTGACCTTAAAAACTTCTAAGGAAGGGGATTCCACCACCTCCCTAGGTAACGCATTCCAGTGTTTCACCACTCTCCTAGTGAAAAAGTTTTTCCTAATATCCAACCTAAATCTCCCCCACTGCAACTTGAGACCATTACTCCTTGTCCTCTCATCTGCTATCACTGAGAATAGTCTAGATCCATCCTCTTTGGATCCACCTTTCAGGTAGTTAAAAGCAGCTATCAAATCCCCCCTCATTCTTCTCTTCTGTAGACTAAACAATCCCAGTTCCCTCAGCCTCTCCTCATAAGTCATGTGTTCCAGACCCCTAATCATTTTTGTTGCCCTTCGCTGGACTCCCCCCAATTTTTCCACATCCTTCTTGTAGTGTGGGGCCCAAAACTGGACACAGTACTCCAGATGAGGCCTCACCAATGTTGAATAGAGGGGAACGATCACGTCCCTCGATCTGCTGGCAATGCCCCTACTTATACACCCCAAAATGCCATTGGCCTTCTTGGCAACAAGGGCACACTGTTGACTCATATCCAGCTTCTCATACACTGTAACACCTAGGTCCTTCTCTGCAGAACTGCTGCCTACCCATTCGGTCCCTAGTCTGGAGCGGTGCATGGGATTCTTCTGTCCTAAGTGCAGTACTCTGCACTTGTCCTTGTTGAACCTCATCAGATTTCTTTTGGCCCAATCCTCCAATTTGTCTAGGTCCCTCTGTATCCTATCCCTACCCTCCAGTGTGTCTACAACTTCTCCCAGTTTAGTGTCATCCGCAAACTTGCTGAGGGTGCAATCCACACCATCCTTCAGATCATTTATGAAGATATTGAACAAAACCCAGGACTGACCCTTGGGGCACTCCGCTAGATACCAGCTGCCAGCTAGACATGGAGCCATTGATCACTACCCGATGAGCCCGACAATCTAGCCAACTTTCTACCCACCTTGTAGTGCATCCATCCAGTCCATACTTCTTTAACTTGCTGGCAAGAATACTGTGGGAGACCGTGTCAAAAGCCTTGCTAAAGTCAAGGAATAACACGTCCACTGCTTTCCCTTCATCCACAGAACCAGTTATCTCATCATAGAAGGCAATTAGATTAGTCGGGCATGACTTTCCCTTGGTGAATCCATGCTGCCTGTTCCTGATCACTTTCCTCTCATCTAAGTGCTTCAGAATTGATTCCTTGAGGACTTGCTCCATGATTTTTCCGGGGACTGAGGTGAGGCTGACTGGCCTGTAGTTCCCAGGATCCTCCTCCTTCCCTTTTTTAAAGATTGGCACTACATTAGCCTTTTTCCAGTCTTCCGGGACTTCCCCTGATCGCCTTGAGTTTTCAAAGATAATGGCCAATGGCTCTGCAATCACATCCGCCAATTCCTTTAGCACTCTCGGATGCAACGAGTGGCTTTATTTAGTTAGTCCCAGTCAGGACAGTTCTTGGTCCTTGACCTCACTCTAATTAGGCCTAGTGGTCTGCTTCAGTTCCTTTGGGCTGTGTTTCTGGAGGCAGCCTGGTGCCGGGTTGTTACCCCTTCACTATCCCAGGCCTTTCTACCATTCCTTCTCTCAGCTCTCTCCTTTTATAGCAGGCCTTGTTTCCCCTATTGGTTGCAGCTATGGGTGCCTGGCTCCATGATTAGCAGTTGTGGGAGCTGCGTGGGGGTGTGGTCAGGCTGCTTGCCTGTAGACAGGAGAGGTTCCCCTCCCCGTTCTGTCTCCGCTCAGTATGGGGTTTGTAGACCCCATTACACCTCCTAACATAACAGTTACCAACAGTTACCACATTATCAACATCCTCTTTTGTGTTACTCGTCTGACATTTATTGCCTGTATGGTTTTAGGTTTAAAAATATATATATTTAGTGAAGTTTACACCTTTTTTTAAAACAGCTGCTAGAATCTGGACAATTCCACAATGTATGACCCAAAGTCCCGAGAGGAGCAGAACAATTCTTTTACATTCCTTACCTCTTCCATTTAAGGAATATCTTTTTCTGAAACAATAAAACATGATTGCTTCTTACACATTTGTATATGGCAAGAGGCTCTAATGTCTTCTATGGGAGGAAGATCATATTTGCCTTGAAATCAATTTCAATTTCTCTTGAGTCTTCAGTATAATTTTATTGTGCTTTTTACTTTTGGGTATTGGATTTTAATCTTTTTAATCTAGTTTAGAAACTGGAATTCCCCTGACACTTCCTTGTGTTTTCAAATCAGTTATGACTGGGTACATTGGTGCAGTCAGGGGTGGGTATATGAAGGTTAAAGTTCTGAATGTTTTATTAAAACTCTTGTTTTTCTTAGCATGGTACCGAAGTCACTGAATTTTTGTTAAATCATCTTATCCTTCTTGCAGTGAAACTGAATGTTCTGGGAGTCATGAAGCAAGAGAGCGACTGTGAGTGTGTGTGATTTCGAAGAGCCAAAGTTTCAACCTTCATCTCTGTTTGGGCACCTTTTTGTACACAACAGATTTCATACTTAATTTCAGCTTGCCCTCAGGAAGCAAGGTTTTATTGTATAGATATCCGGCTAAAATCTGTTCTAGTTTCATGCCACTACAGCTGCTTGAAATTTTTTGCACATTTTTTGCTTGTTTATTAAAAGAAAAGTAGCTGGTCAAAATGTCCAAGTGCCACCCTATAGCTAAAGGTGTGGCACTGGGAAAACTGAGAGTGGGACTTTGCTACGTAAAACCAAATGCTACGTAAAATTTACCAAACTATAAAGGAGAGGTGATTTTTCTCAATCTTGAAGGCACAAGCTTAAGTACAAAATTTAAGGGCCACAGTTTCACCTACCTTAAAGGTATTACAATCTAGCCATGGGTCAAGAGTGGGAGGGGAGAATGACCAATGGATTCTGTATATAATTTATTTTTAAAATCCTTAATTGAGAAATTAACAGTACTTTTTTAGTAGAAAATTAGTGTAAAGCATTTGGGCAAAACTATTCATAGACTCTGCAAGTTAAGATCCATGGTCTCATACATATACAGAGGCCACAGTCTTCAGCTAAGGGCCACTTAAACCCAGCTCAGTCAGCACTGCAGCTCCTCCCCACCTACTGCTGGTGCTGCTCACCTCAAAACACTTCCGCTTTTTCTCCAGGCAGGAAGCATGGGTACTTCTGGTTACTTCCTGAGACTTACTTCCCCATTATTGCTCATCTCAAAAGCTCAACAATCATGAGTCAGACACCCCCCCCCCAAAATCATGACTGTGGCCTCCCAGTCATGAGATTTTTTTAAAGCACTATATTGGGTTTGTTAGGTCTGTCTTTTGATGTTTGGACCCCACCCCTGCACATCTCCAGTGTGTCTGTGTGTGTGAGAGAGACCCAATTAGTCTTACCAACTCTTTCAAATGAACTGGGTCATGTGATTTTGTCCCCTGCTGAAGGAGCTCTCACCCCCACTACTGCATGTCTCCTGCTCAGCAATTAATTCCCCCTACCCATTCCCATCAGTTCAGCTCCCCGTCAGTTCACTCCCAACCCTCATCCCATTAGTTCTGCCTCCCCCCTCCACCCCCTGCAGCTCAGCCTCACCTGTGCTCCCCTTGGGCTTCTTCACCCCCCTCTCCCAGTCCTGCAGGGGGGAGCTGCAGCAGGGTCCCCTTTGCCCCTTCCAGGTTGGGGTGGGCAGCTCCAGGGACTCTTACTCTGCTCCCCCTGCTTCTTCCCAGTCCAGGTGCTGCAGGGATGCAGAGGAGGAGGAAGAAAGATACCATCCTGTTTGCTTGGACAAAGTACTCTTTACCACTGGGCTTTTTGGCTCCCTCCCCTGAGGATGGCTTTTGGTTGAGGGGGATGCAGAGGAGAGAAAGAGAGAGAGTGCTGTAGGCCCTGCCTGCAGAAGCTCTGATTGGTTATGCTGCCCCAGAAGGTAGGCAAGTGGGGTGCGCAGCCAATCAGAGTGCTCAAATTCACAAGAGGGCTGGAGCTTTTCCCATCATTGCAAAGACTGGTTCCAAAGAACCAGAATTACGTCACTGGTGAAAACAATCATTACAGTTGACAACACTGCAGTCCCCTCTGGCAGAAGACCCATCTTTAGGGACTGTCTGTGGATGTGCCACACACAGAGACCCAGCCAGCACAGTGTTACAGTATCCCTGCCCTCTGCTCTTCAGAAAGAATTACCTCTGCCCCTAGTGGCTGACCTGTAAGGTAGCTATATAAGCCCTATACTAAGGAGAGCTAATAGAGATTCTCTTTTAGCTCATGCAATAGAGATGTGGTTTTTGGAGCTTGTTAGTTCTGTTCTTCTGGTGCATGTAAGGGATTGGCTGATGTCTGGGGGTTGAAATTAGTGTGACCAGATGTCCCGATTTTATAGGGACAGTCCCGATTTTTGTCACATAGGCACCTATTACCCCCACCTCCTGTCCTGATTTTTGACACTTGCTATCTGGTCAGCCTAGTTGAAATCTACTCTGAACTCTGCTTGGCATAAGGTGGAGTGAGGAGCACCACGGAGCTCATTGTATTTCTCCAATCTTTTGCCATCCAGTTGTGGCATAAGTTAGAACCGCTAAGGGGTTGTTCTAATTTACAACACTGGCATAAAGACCCTAAGTGACTGGAACCATGTCTTAGTGAGTCACAACTGAAAATGCCAAATTCAGGACAAACTGCTGAGAAATAGGGCAAACGCAACCCAAAACTGGTGGTTATTCTTTTATAAGATATAGCAAACCAGTCACAAAAATCAACTCCTGTTTCACCACACTGGCTAACAAGAAAACATAAAGGCAGTTTCCTCAGGCATTCCAGTTCTTATATCACCACCAAAAACACTGGATTCAGAGATGAGTGGTTCTTTACAACCAGCTTCATCAAATAATAGGTTCTTCGGATCCCAAAGGGCCAGCCACACACCCAGGTCAATATATAACTTAGATCTTACCCAAAAATAACGCTGATGCCAATCCTTTAATATCTAAAATCTAAAGGTTTATTTCTAAAAAGGAAGAAAGAAAGGCGAGTTAAAATTGGTTAAAGGAATCAATTACACACAGTAATGGCAAACTTCTTGGTTCAGGCTTGTAGCAGTGATGGAATAAACTGCTGGCTTAAGTCAAGTCTCTGGAGCACATCCACAGCTTGGATGGGTCATTCAGTCCATTGTTCAGAGCTTCAGTTTGTAGCAAATTTCCTCCACAGATAAGAAGCAGGATTGAAGACCAAATGGAGAAGATGCAGCTTCCTTTTATAGTCTCTTGCCATGCGGCCTATGCTTCCTTTGTTTCAAACACATGGCAGCCCAGCACATGGCTTTGAAGCCTTAGAGTTCTCTCCATAGGCATGTCCCTGCATGCCTTGCTGAGTCATAAGGTGTATCTTCTCTCAATGGGTCAGCTGTATAGCTGATGGTCCTTAATGGGCCATCAAGCAGGCTAGGCAGTGCTGATGCCAAACTGTCTGGGGGTGTCACCCAGAAGCATAGCACAAGTTTGAAATACAGACATATATACATATCTTTATAACTCATAATACAAAGGTGATACAAACATATAAACAAAATTATCATCTCTGGCAAATTATAACTTTTTGCAGATATCGTACATGGTATATCTGGCTGTGACCGGTGTCCCAGTGTGGGATAGCTATGGTAACTCAATTAGGGTGAACTGCAAAGCATGGAGCAGACAATCCCTATAAAGCTGGTGGATATTTCCATACTTATAACTTCACATACAAAAATGATACATGCATACAGATAGAATAATCATAACCAGCAAAACATAATCTTTTTATAGACACCTCACTCAACAACCTTTGTACAATATTTGCTGCAAATATATGACAGTAGTTGCAACAATGATCTATATGGTTATATTGTAATTAGATAACGTCACAGTGACCTTACACCAGCAAAGGCTATGTGTAGCAGAGCTCTGATCTGTCACACCTCTAACAGACACCCTCCATCTCTCGAGGGGAAGGAGCTGGGAGGGAGCTTTGCCACCTCTGTCAGTTTTACACTAACAGATAGTTCCCCTACGCTATGTGAATTCTCATCTGTAGCTAGAATGTAATGCTGAGTGGCTGGAGTGGGCTGGAGAATCTAGGTTCATAGACAAAGTTTTTTAAAACCTGTGAAAGTAAAGTATTAATTTTAAGAGTTTATTTTCCTTTCAAACAAGAGTTTACTATTTTCTCTTCCAGCAGCGAAGGAGCAATCAGAAAGACTTCTCAGCTGGCAGTCAAAAAGCTATTCTGAGTGCACATAATGGCTCTCAGGTTGACTATTTTTTTTTCACATTTTTTGTGGATTATTCTCCTTTGTGGTTCCCAGGAAAAGTTGCCACCCTGAATAGCAGCAGTATTTATAGAGAATCACTTACTCACACCCAGATGAGATTTCCAACCAGCAATAAACAATGTTCCTTTTAACAAACAATTCCACCCAGCCAATGCAAAAACGATGAAAGACCAGCTTCAAGGAGAAACAGAATACAGAAAGGAAACAGCACAGTAGAGACTTTTCCAGGCCAAACCTAGTATTATAGGCAGCTACAGATCAGAAACTGTCGGTAATTTTATGAACTTCTGTTTCTCAGAATTTAAAATTTGGTCATATAACATGCTTTGGCCTGAAGCTAAGAATACAAGGTCTCAGCCTGCACACACATTTTTTTAAAGGTTAAAAAGAACATACGGTATTTGGGTACTGCAAATTTAGAGAGATGTGAAGATAAAAGAGAAGTTACTCATCTAAGGCACTCTTTTGTGTTTCCATGAGCCGTACTTGGAGACTGGCTCAACCTGGCCTCCAGGCACACAGAAATGTATAATTGCAGCCAGCTACTTAGACGTTTAAGTAATATTTATCACTTGAAATTTGGGTGGTTGTCATTTCATAATGACTGAGCCTTGGAGTAATGGGGAATAAAAATAAATAATATATATAAATGTAACCCTTCTGCTGGGCAATGGTGACAACAACAAGGGCCAGATTCAGTATCTAGGGGTTCCTCTTAACAATACAAAACAGAACCAGCTCAAGCCCACACCCAGTAATCTGGGAAAATTTGACACCCACCTTTAAGAGGCAGTAATTCCCCACTCGCAAACACTGAGTCTGTGTATAACAAAACATAACTTCTAATAAAAAGGAAAGGGAACCAAGCGTTAGTTTGGGAGAGCACCACAACTACACTCAAAAGCATGTAACCATAAGCAAAAACCTGACTCCCACAGCGAATTGTCCTTTGCCTCAATTTCCCACCTTATGGTGGGAAAGTCTGATGAACCAATGTCTCTTTAACACATCACTCCCCTCTCCCTTCACTGCACCCCACTCACAGTTGGCTGTCCTTGGTTAGCAAAGACCCAGAGTTCAGAGGTGTGTTCATAGCGGGTCACCTCCCACCCCAGAAAGGTGGGGAAGGGTTGAGCAACGTCCCTGTGGTTGCTGTGCACCTCTGCAACTGGCTGTTTGCCTCTGCTTTTCTCTGCTGCCGCTAGCCGTGTGCTGCCGCTGGCCTTCTCTGCTGCTGCTGGTTGCTTGCTGCCTCTGTTGGACACTCACTGCCCCTTCTGGGATGCTGTGTTCTGAGGTGTCACCACCTAACCCAGGTCCTTAACCTGCCACCCATGTCCTTAGTTAACATGGAGAACAGAAAGTTACAGTATACTCCAATCTGGGTCAGTCCAGAGCCTTCTGACCCCACTTCAGTCCCAGTCCAGCCTCTTGCCTCCAGCAATCCATACTTAACAACCCCACCTCGACCCTCCCCAGTCCTTTGTCCTCCAGCTCATACCCAGCTGTCTGCCTAAGGAGGGTGGGCCATCCAGGGTTGTTTGTGCTATGTGCCAAATGTCCAGGCATTGGAGTGGCCATGGCCTTCCTGGACTTTCCATGAGCTTGGAACCCCAGAAAGCTAGGCATCAGTTGTGCCTGTATCTCTGGGTCTCTGCAAAAAGCAACCAACCTTTTCCCACCACCTAGTTAACTATGCACCACACAGGGGAAACAGAGGCACACACAATATTCATACAAAATGTTATGGATAATTCCCACTCTGTCACAATTTGGACCTTTAAAACTCCTATTTTACTTATGATGTAAATCAAAGACTAAAAGGGCTAATGCACATCCAGGTCTGGCTCAGAAAATGACCATCAGCAGTCAAAACATTAGTTCAATCATGAAGTTACAGCTGATATACTACACATTTCAAATTTGCATTGCCTTTGAGTTTATGTGTATGTTTCTGGCTATTTTGATTAATCCGGCTTCTAAGCCTCACAGCTGGATGGGCCATAGCTCTTTTCTGTTCCTTTTTAAAGCATTTCTGGCAGTAGCTCTTAGGCACTGGCTGCCGACGATTTTCACTCCTTTTAGGTGCAGCTTGCAGTGACAGCTGTAAAAAGAAGTTGCAGTTGTCTTATGATGATGGGGAAGATAAGAAGCAGAGAGAGAGCCCTGTGCATCCTCTCCGATCAGAAAAAGGATCTGATGCAGCTTAGAGGAGCTGGGTGGGAGTATCTGTAGCCATTTGAGGAAGGGTAGAGGAAGAGTTGCTCCCACATGAGAATGGCAGGAAAGAAGGAGTACTTGCAAAGCTAGCACAGCTTTTGTAATAAGGGAGAAAGGGGAAATAATGCCCCTCCAAAAATTTAAAGTGGGCAAGAAGAGAGGAGTGTACAAGAACTTGAGGTATTCTCTCTCTTGAATTGGAGTGACATGGCTTTTTAGTTTTGTGTCCATGCAGACCTGAGAGTGGAAATAGTAGGTTGTGGGCCTTCGCGTTACCTGGGTAACCATAGCCAAGCTGCTCAGGGGAATCCCAGATCCATTAAGTGGAGGGATCCATTAAGTGGGTCAAGAGGGGTAGGGATCTGTGGACAGTTGTTCCATGGATTATGCGGATCAAGTGCTCAAAAGTCCTGCATTGCAGCTGTCATAAATATAAGGGAAGGGTAAACACCTTTAAATCCCTCCTGGCCAGAGGAAAAACCCTTTCACCTGTAAAGGGTTAAGAAGCTAGGATAACCTCGCTGGCACCTGACCAAAATGACCAATGAGGAGACAAGATACTTTCAAAGCTGGAGCGGGGGGAAACAAAGGGTTCTCTCTGTCTGTGTGTTGTTTTTGCCGGGACCAGAGCAGGAATGCGGGTTAGAACTCCTGTAAAGAGTCAGTAAGCAATCTAGTTAGATATGCGTTAGATTCTGTTTTGTTTAAATGGCTGATAAAATAAGTTGTGCTGAATGGAATGTACATTCTTGTTTTTGTGTCTTTTTGTAACTTAAGGTTTTGCCTAGAGGGATTCTCTATGTTTTGAATCTGATTACCCTGTAAGGTATTTACCATCCTGATTACAGCGGTGATTCTTTTACCTTTTCTTTAATTAAAATTCTTCTTCTAAGAGCCTGATTGTTTTTTTCATTGTTCTTAAGATCCAAGGGTTTGGGTCTGTGTTCACCTATGCAAATTGGTGAGGGGGGAGGGATAGCTCAGTGGTTTGAGCATTGGCTTGCTAAACCCAGGGTTGTGAGTTTAATCCTTGAGTGGGCCGTTTGGGATCTGGGGCAAATATTGGTGATTGGTCCTGCTTTGAACAGGGGGTTGGACTAGATGACCTCCTGAGGTCCCTTCCAACCCTGATATTCTATGATTCCCCAGGAAAGGGGGTGTGGGGATTTTGGGGGGAAAGACGTTTCCAAGTGGGCTCTTTCCCTGTTACATTTGTTAGACGCTTGGTGGTGGCAGCAATAAAGTCCAGGGACAAAAGGTAAAATAGTTTGTACCTGGGGGAAGTTTTAACCCAAGCTGGTAGAAATAAGCATAGAGGTTTTTTCATGCAGGTCCCCACATCAGTACCCTAGAGTTCAGAGTGGGGAAGGAACCTTGACAGCAGCACTGCAGGTATCCCACCCTTGCCAGAGGGCTCAGGGAGTGAGGATATGTGTTGGGAGAAGACCTGGGTGAAATTGTTTTTTTCACCCCCCAAAAATGCAGATTTGGGTAAACTGAAACATTTCACAAATTTGCACTGAACTTGTAGAATTGTTCGCTTAAAAAACAAAAATACCCCCCCAAAAGTCTCAATGTTTTGTTTTTACATTTTAGAAATGTTTCAATTGTTCAGTTCAAAATGACTTTTCATTTCAAATTTTACTTCAATTTTATTTATTTTTTTTAAAGATAAAAAAATCAAAAATGAAACAAAACATTTCATTTTGGGTTGAATGAAACATTTTGTTCAACTCTAAACTATTTTTTTTTTTTTTTTACTTTTTCAGTTCACTGAAAAATGTTCATTTCAGGTTGACCTGAAACAATGTTTCCGCCTAATTTTTCCACTCAGCCACCAAAATGATAAATCAGTAATCATAATGTGCTAGTTCAGAAACTAAGCTGGAGATAGACTGTGAAAGGTTGTAGCCAAAGGTGGTACAGGGAAGCTGAGAGAGAAATGGAATCAGAAAATCCTCTATTTCTTATTCTAATAAAGTGCCCTATTAGAAGAAAGTGACTCTTTGAATGATTTTTTTTATCATTTGCATAATGAGAGAATCTAAGTTCTTCAACTCCTATTAGATTTTTTTTATCGTATCTTTCTTGGAGTTGGTGGTCAGCATTTGGCTAATTAATATATTCTTTAAACCAGGGGTGCGCAAACTTTTTGGTCTGAGGGCCACATCGAGGTTCCAAAACTGTATGGAGGGCCGGGTAAGGAAGGCTGTGCCTCCCCAAACAGCCTGGCCCCCGCCCCCTATCCACCCCCTCCCACTTCCCGCCCCCTGACTGCCCCCCATCAGAACCCCCAACCCATCCATCCGCCCCTACTCCTTGTCCCCTGACCACCCCTTCCCAGGACCCCCCACCCCTAACCACCCCCCTGGGACGCTACTCCCCATCCAACCCCCCCTGCTCCTGTCCCCTGACTGCCCCAACCCCTATCCACACTCCCCGTCCCCTGAGAGGCCCCCCCGGGACTCCCATGCCTATTCAACCTCCCCCCGTTCCCCATCCCCAACTGCCCCCCAGAGCCCTCTGCCCCTTATCCAACCCCCCCGCTCCCTGCCCCCTTACCATGCCGCTTAGACCACCAGGACTGGCAGCTGTGCCGTCCGGCCGGAGCCAGCCGTGCTGCCTGGCAGGAGCTTGCAGCCCCACTGCCCTGAGCACTGGTGGCACAGCGAGCTGAGGCTGCGGGGGAGGGGAGACAGCAGGGGAGGAGCCGGGGGCTAGCCTCCCCAGCCGGGAGCTCAAGGGCCAGGCAGGACAGTCCCATGGGCCAGATGTGGCCCGCGGGCCGTAGTTTGTCCACCTCTGCTTTAAATTGTAAACATTTCCATTTTAAATATACAGAAGGCCCAGAAAATTCCTGATATTTGCTCAAAAAGGAGCAGAATCTATTATTGTTTTTCATGTGGTCAAGTCTTTCTATTTGGCCACTATAACTACTTGAAACCTCTCTAAGAGGCCTAATTTTTCATATGTAAAAACCAATGTTTTGAAGGTATTTAGGTACCTAAGGATACAGATAGATGTCTAGTGGATTTTCAAAAGTGAGAGTTAGGCATGTGGGTGCTTTTGAAAATCCCATTAGGTACTTATCTGTGCTTAAATAAGTTTAAAAGTCTGGCCCTGGACTCCTAAATATCGATTCAGCTGCCTATCTTTAGGTAAGCAACTTCCACAAACTGGCCAATTCTTCAGCTAACTTCCAGCAAAGGGAAGCATAAAAACATTGCAGGGGTCACCTAAAATGGTGACATGTGTAAACAAGAATCACAAAACACTGTGTGTGTCTGTGTGAATATTGCTCTTATGTTTTAGTAGTCACGTTACTTTATATAATGTCGCAAAGAAATGGTTTGTTGTGGTACTCTTTAAGAGTATGTTTCTTAGAGAAAATCTTAGAAAGTGTGTCTGGAATAAAGGAAGATTCAGAAATGTTTATATGGGTATATATTTGAAAGCCACTGTATTTTTTTGATAAGCTACCTCAGTGGTAGTTATTGAAAAATACTTTGTATTTCTATAATATCATCCATCCAAGTTTCTCCACACCCTTTTATCCTGAGGCAAGTAGCCCTTCAAAGTGAATCAAGGCTTAACCCACCTATCATGGCCCCCTAAACCCCACCTGAGAGCAATTAGATACTCCTGGTGGTGGCTTATTGGCCAGTTAGTGATGCAGCACCTGATCCCAATAAAAAGGATGTCTGAGCAGTCTAAGGATGCTCCCTGGATGAGAAAGAGAGGGAAAAAAAAGAGGTGTTACTAAAGAAAAGAGGCCTGAAATTAAAGGTAATGCCTAGGGAGGGAGCAGGGTATTGAAAAGCATTCAGACTCTGCGCTGGGAGTTGGAGTAGCCAATGGAGAGGCAACTCTGAGGGAGAGACCAGAAATCCCAGTTTTGAGGGACAGGTGGATCCAGAATGCAAGGGGCTTGTGGGTGCTTTTGGGGAGAGAAAAGCAGGAGTTTGGAGATGACAAAACTAGAGACCCAGGCTGTTTCCCAAAATTAAAGGTTTATTTTGTCAGTTTGTGTTACCAATAAATGAAGTCCTCTGGAGTAGAGGGCTTTTTAAGGACAAAACCCTCTGTTTGGCTGGTGTTTACTAGGTGGAAGAGAAACAGGCAGGATCTCAGGGTGGGATCTTGGACCCCTTTACAACCGTTTGTGAAGAAAATTCACAAGATGTTCTGAGATACTATCCACTCTGAATAGCCCCACTTTACAGATTGGGAAATAGAGGTACAGAGTTACATGATTCACCCCAGGTCACATGGCAAGTCAGTGGCATAGATTAAAAGACCCATGATCTTTCCACCTCCAGTCCTGGGGTTTGATCACGAGAAAATACTCCCAATAAGGAATGTCCATTTCATTCTTCATCCGCTACCTTTTATATATACTTTTGAGTCTCTCTTTGAAGTTTTCTGCAGCAAAGTAATAGAGTACGGGATCTAGGCAACTATTCACTGCAGCGAGGCAATGAGCGATGACTGCTCCTTTAGTCAGCAACTTGCTCAAGTTGTCATTATCGCTTTTCACCAAGTAGACAGTTCTTAGTATGTGATATGGCAGGAAACAAAGCAGAAACATGAATAAAGTGATGACGGTCGTTGACACTGCCTTCTTATGAGAGGCTCTTATCTTTGCTTCTGGAGCCCTGGGCTTAAGCAAAGTTTTGATCACAAGCACATAGCAGCAAATTATTGTGCAAAATGGGAGGATGAAGCCCACTGCCAGGACAACATAGTTCAACGTGAGCACTTTCTGTATGCTTTCTCTTTGGAGATCTAGGCACTTTTCTGGGTACTTCTCGCTGGTGTTTCCACTGAACAGCAGCATGCTGCTAGCTGTCATCACAAAACCCCATATCACCGCACATATGATTCTAGGATACTTGACGGCGGTTAGTTTCAAATGTTTGAAAGGATGAACAATAGCCACAAAACGAACAATGCTCAGCACAGTTAGAAAATAAATGCTGCAGTACATATTGACATACAAGCTATAAGACACAATCCTGCAAAATATATTCCCAAATACCCAAACAGAGTTCATCAGGTAGTAGGTGGCCCGGAAGGGTAAAGTCCAAACAAACAGGAGGTCTGAAATAGCCAAGTTCAGCATGAAAACATTCACTGAAATCTTTTTCCTGTAAAGCTTCAAGAAAACATATACGGAAAGGCCATTTCCAAAGGCACCCAAGGCAAATATTGTGAGATATATTGTGGGATAAACAGCATACTTGAAGTCATCAACAGTGTCGTTGTCCGAGTCTGACATGTTGTTGAAGCTGCCAATTTGGCTCATCTCTGAAACTAACTCAATCAAGTGTGAGGTCTTCGGACTTCCTGAAAATAAAAAAAGCTGTTACAAAATGTATACCATGTCATCCCTCAAGTTCAGCATTGTAACCATTTGACTGAAAGTTAAAAGCTGTAAATAGCAGTGGAAAAATAAAAGCTAGTTAAATTAATAACTATTCACCATGCCCCAGTGAATATAGATCAGTTAATGTTTGTATTGAACTTCAACATGTGAAGTGCTATATATGCTAAGTATCGTTGTTATTGCAGTTTATGGGTAGTGCATACTGCCTGGCAATATAAAAGCTAAAGTTTCAAGTAAAAGCTTCAAGTTTCAGTCTTCTGGAGGTGAGTGCAGGGCCTACAGCTGCAGCACCTGATCCTGTCCTCTTCTTTGATCATGCAAACTAAGCAAGTGATCACTGGATTAAGTTTAGAAGCGTGAGCAACAAGAGTGATGTAGTGGTGGGAGTCTGCTATAGACCACCGGACCAGGGGGATGAGGTAGATGAGGCTTTCTTCCAGCAGTCACGGAAGCTACTAGATCGCATGCCCTGATTCTCATGGGTGACTTTAATTTTCCTGATATCTGCTGGGAGAGCAATACAGCAGTGCATAGACAATCCAGGAAGTTTTTGGAAAGCGTAGGGGACAATTTCCTGGCGCAAGTGCTAGAGGAGCCAACTAGGGGGGGCGCTTTTCTTGACCTGCTGCTCACAAACCGGGTAGAATTAGTGGGGGAAGCAAAAGTGGATGGGAATCTGGGAGGCAGTGACCATGAGTTGGTTGAGTTCAGGATCCTGACGCAGGGAAGAAAGGTAAGCAGCAGGATACGGACCCTGGACTTCAGGAAAGCAGACTTCGACTCCCTCAGGGAACGGATGGCCAGGATCCTCTGGGGGACTAACATGAAGGGGAAAGGAGTCCAGGAGAGCTGGCTGTATTTCAAGGAATCCCTGTTGAGGTTACAGGGACAAACCATCCCGATGAGTCGAAAGAATAGTAAATATGGCAGGCGACCAGCTTGGCTTAATGGTGAAATCCTAGCGGATCTTAAACATAAAAAAGAAGCTTACAAGAAGTGGAAGGTTGGACATATGACCAGGGAAGAGTATAAAAATATTGCTCGGGCATGTAGGAATGATATCAGGAGGGCCAAATCGCACCTGGAGCTGCAGCTAGCAAGAGATGTCAAGAGTAACAAGAAGGGTTTCTTCAGGTACGTTGGCAACAAGAAGAAAGCCAAGGAAAGTGTGGGCCCCTTACTGAATGAGGGAGGCAACCTAGTGACAGAGGATGTGGAAAAAGCTAATGTACTCAATGCTTTTTTTGCCTCTGTCTTCACTAACAAGGTCAGCTCCCAGACTGCTGTGCTGGGCATCACAAAATGGGGAAGAGATGGCCAGCCCTCTGTGGAGATAGAGGTGGTTAGGGACGATATAGAAAAGCTGGACGTGCACAAGTCCATGGGGCCGGACGAGTTGCATCCGAGAGTGCTGAAGGAATTGGCGGCTGTGATTGCAGAACCACTGGCCATTATCTTTGAAAACTCGTGGCGAACGGGGGAAGTCCCGGATGACTGGAAAAAGGCTAATGTAGTGCCAATCTTTAAAAAAGGGAAGAAGGAGGATCCTGGGAACTACAGGCCAGTCAGCCTCACCTCAGTCCCTGGAAAAATCATGGAGCAGGTCCTCAAAGAATCAATCCTGAAGCACTTGCATGAGAGGAAAGTGATCAGGAACAGCCAGCATGGATTCACCAAGGGAAGGTCATGCCTGACTAATCTAATCGCCTTTTATGATGAGATTACTGGTTCTGTGGATGAAGGGAAAGCAGTGGATGTATTGTTTCTTGACTTTAGAAAAGCTTTTGACACGGTCTCCCACAGTATTCTTGTCAGCAAGTTAAGGAAGTATGGGCTGGATGAATGCACTATAAGGTGGGTAGAAAGCTGGCTAGATTGTCGGGCTCAACGGGTAGTGATCAATGGCTCCATGTCTAGTTGGCAGCCGGTGTCAAGTGGAGTGCCCCAGGGGTCGGTCCTGGGGCCGGTTTTGTTTAATATCTTCATAAATGATCTGGAGGATGGTGTAGATTGCACTCTCAGCAAATTTGCGGATGATACTAAACTGGGAGGAGTGGTAGATACGCTCCAGGTAGATACGCTGGAGGGATAGGATACAGAAGGACCTAGACAAATTGGAGGATTGGGCCAAAAGAAATCTGATGAGGTTCAATAAGGATAAGTGCAGGGTCCTGCACTTAGGACGGAAGAATCCAATGCACCGCTGCAGACTAGGGGCCGAATGGCTAGGCAGCAGTTCTGCGGAAAAGGACCTAGGGGTGACAGTGGACGAGAAGCTGGATATGAGTCAGCAGTGTGCCCTTGTTGCCAAGAAGGCCAATGGCATTTTGGGATGTATAAGTAGGGGCATAGCGAGCAGATTGAGGGACGTGATCGTTCCCCTCTATTCGACATTGGTGAGGCCTCATCTGGAGTACTGTGTCCAGTTTTGGGCCCCACACTACAAGAAGGATGTGGATAAATTGGAGAGAGTCCAGCGAAGGGCAACAAAAATGATTAGGGGTCTAGAACACATGACTTATGAGGAGAGGCTGAGGGAGCTGGGATTGTTTAGTCTGCAGAAGAGAAGAATGAGGGGGGATTTGATAGCTGCTTTCAACTACCTGAAAGGGGGTTCCAAAGAGGATGGCTCTAGACTGTTCTCAATGGTAGCAGATGACAGAACGAGGAGTAATGGTCTCAAGTTGCAGTGGGGGAGGTTTAGATTGGATATTAGGAAAAACTTTTTCACTATGAGGGTGGTGAAACACTGGAATGCGTTACCTAGGGAGGTGGTAGAATCTCCTTCCTTAGAGGTTTTTAAGGTCAGGCTTGACAAAGCCCTGGCTGGGATGATTTAACTGAGAATTGGTCCTGGTTCAAGCAGGGGGTTGGACTAGATGACCTTCTGGGGTCCCTTCCAACCCTGATATTCTATGATTCTATGATTCTATGGTCATTTTGTGGATGGGCGATCTTGAGTCAGACTGGCAGATGCAACATTGGTAATAACTAGAGCTGATCAAAAATGGAATTTCCATCCCACGGGAAATTCTGATATTTGGAGATTTCACTCCAATTCAGGACAAAAGCAAAAGTCAATATCAAAACTTTTCTGTGGCATGAAAAGTTCCAAAACATTTCTATTTTTAAATCTCAAAATATTTTGTTTGGGGTTGATGTTAATCTCTGTGTTCACCTTTACTGCCATGGTGCTTAATAGGCTTTGCCATTCCAGGTCTGTCATGGCTCCATTCTCTGCCATGAAGCTTACTTCCACAATGCACCACAATCTCCCACCGTGGCAGAGTCCCATGGGACTCACAGGATACTCTGCAGTGATTCAACCACAGGGACAAGGACTGTGGTGCATAATGGAAGATGCAGTCTTGCCAGGGAGCATGGTCCCTATCGAAGATTCAGAACATGAGGGAGCCAGAACTACAACTCCTAGAAGGTGTAATATCAGCTCAAGTGGATAATGGGTTAGCCCAAACCCAAGTGTTTTACATAGAGATTTTTCTGATAGAAGATTATGCTCAAGTTGATATTTTTCCCCCATGGAAAATTGACAAAATCCCATTTTCCAACAGGAACATATTTCACTTGAAGTTTGTCAACCAGTTTCTGTACTAACTTTTATGTAGTCCCTTATATTTTACCACTTCTTCCCTCTCGTGAGCAGAGGTGTGTGTTCTAGCTATAGGACTTCCAGTAAAACATGGCCAGCCTTGTTTTTATGCAATGTATCCAAAACTTGTGTATTTTTAATAACTGAAATTTTGCTGTCAAATCATGTTAAATCATTTTAAAAGTTTCTTTTGATTTTATGCCTCCTTCCCTTCACTAATATATCTTTATTCTGTATTTTTCATTGTCTTAATGAGCACAGTGAACATGATGCCCTTGCCTCATTCACTTCTCCAAAGAATTAAGTGCTCAGCTGCCATAAATCTGCCACTCACATGTGAACAGAGTATCTGTCCATAGTTGCAAACTTCACAGTTCTATAGAATTTTCTCATTAGGATTTGTATTGTACATGTGCAGAGTGATTTTTTAATATGTCATAATCCAATCAAATAAAAACCAGTGTTCACTGGAACAGTTTCTCACTAAGGGCTATTTCCGTACTAAATTGCAGCTTCCTCTCCCCAGCTGATTTGGCACTACAGCAGTGTTTTTAAATAAATAAAAGCTACGGGATATTTTGGTTGGTTGATCAGTCATGGGGAAATGGGTCACTTCACCCTTTCGTATTTGAGATGGCTGAAGTATTTTTGCTCAGCATCTCCCAAAATACTCCTCTTTGGGCAGGTACCAAGTCTGGACAATTTTAGCCCCCCCGACCACAAAGACTTGTTTCCATTGCTGAACCCTCCTGTGCCAGCTGGCTTTTAGGATACTAGATAATTGTCTATAATAAGGGAACCAACTTGTAGGAGCTGGCAGTGATTCTGCACTCAGGCTCACCTAATTATCTGATGCTTTTAAGTGTCAAAGAAAGCCTCAGGGACAAATACTAGTGCAGATTATGGTTTATGCACATTATGGGACATTCTCCTTCCTTAGGTCTCAATCCAACTCTCACTGAAGTCTTCCATTGACTTCAATGAGAGCTGAACCGGGCCCTTAATAATCCAAGTAAACTCTGTAAACTCTAGTAAACTCTGGATGAACTCACAGTCATATCACTAATGCATTTCTGAAATAAATATGGGGGTGTGATGTGATATACAAATCCGACACTGGAGAACAAGGGTTTAAGAATCAGCTCTGGGCCCACATACAAGCTGGAGGCATGGCTTTAAAAAGGGAAGCAGACCAATTCGGAGGTAGGGTGTGGATGGCTGATCTGAGAGGAAAGCATTACCCAGGAGCTCATTGCCCAGGACTTGACAAAGTGGCCCTGTGCACACCCACAAAGAAGAAGCAGGGGATGGAGTGTAAGGGTCAGAACCTTGATTGAGTGATTTACTCTGGGAAGCTGAAGGAGACTGGGGTAGGAAGTGGTCTGGGGAGACTGGGGTAGGAAGTGGCTTGGCACCACAAGCTGCCACCATTGCCCCCAGGACTGGAGCATGGAGAAGAAGGTGGACCTGGGTTCCCCTACCCACTCTGAGTGGACAATACAACAAGAAGAGCCTTCACCTCTGGCGAAAGGGCAACTGGAAAAGATTGGCTGTTCGAGGAAACAGCTTTCAGAGTCCCTGGGCTATAGGGGAGGACTGGAAACTCTTGGGACAAGGGTTCTGATGGACAGGAATGTGCTTAAATGGGGAGATGTTCTGCCAACTACCACCTGACCACTAGGCAGCACTGCTGGTGGTTGTGCACCCTCTGCACAGGGACCTCTCTTATCTGCTTTTTAATTCTTTAGACTTAGATGCATAAAAATGCCTATACAAGGCTCTAGGAACCTTTGAAAAGTCATTAAAAATACAGATCCTGACTCTGCCATGGCCACATCAATGTAACTCACTCGATTTCATCATAGTTATTAGAGTTGGCTGAAAAATGGCATTTCTTTTCCACAATAAATAAATAAACCTTGCAGTTTCCTGAAGTTTTGTTCTGAAGTGGGGCAAAAACCCAAAGTTTCTTGCAGAATGGAAATACCAAAACATTTTGACCTGTAACAGGAAGTGCCCTAGTGGTTATTTTGATATTAATTAGTCATTTCACACAGGAAAGGGAAGAGAGAGGGAGCTGTCTTTAAAAATCTTTCACATACATAAAGCAATGATAGGTAGGGCCCTACCAAATTCACAGTCCATTTTGGTACATTTCACTGTCATCGCATTTTTTAAAAATCTTGAATTTCACAGTTTCAGATATTTAATCTTACATTTCATGGTGTTTCAGGGCAGCTGCATGTGGCTGTTTGTCACCACTATGACAGTGATTCCTTGGTGCACTAGGAGAGGAAATCAGGGACCACAGGTTTGTAGGCCCATCTGAGGTGGCAGCACCTAGGAGGTGCTGGGGGTGAAACCCAACCCCTCCCACCCATTGCTGCTAGCCCCATGCTGTTCTGCACCAGAGTTGGGCCACTGCCCCAGCACCAGCTGCCTTGCTGGTGAAGCCCACACTCCTCACCTGGCTCCTACTTTGGAGGAGTGGGACTGGGCAGGGCTGGGCCTGCAAGCAGCAAGGGAGCACGTGGCTGAGCTGCTCTCCACGTAGCTGAGGCCAGACTGCAGCTGTGGCACAGAAGCAGGCAAAGGATGCCCAAGAACACCTCCATGCCCAGCTGGAGAAGGAGTTCTTCAAGTGGGAGGCTGGGGCCATCACCCTGATTCTGGACCATGCTGCAGCCTTAGAGTCTAGGGCCAACCTGCCTTCAGATCCACAGAATGAGGAAGGGAAATAAAGGGGCCCTCAAACCTTTATCCATTAGTTATTAGCTTTGTTATGGTGTTGTTACTTGGGGAGCAGGCCCATAACACCACTACTGAATGCTGGGCCTCCCCAAACACACACCCCTGTTATAGGGGGCACCATCATGCTATGCAATTCTTCAGTCTTCTGCCTTGAGTGTTGGGTGGTGGTGTCCACGAGAACTTCTTTGCTATGCACCTAAAGATATTCTAAAGTCACTGTTCCAGAGTTGTTTACACATTTCCTAACAAATTTTGTTTTGTTTAGGACAGCGTTTTCCATAACTACAAATGGGAATTTTTATCATCCCTAACTTTTACTCCTTTCCCTGCGGACATTGGGAAGGTTTTTGTGCTCCAACAACACAGAGCTATGCCCATGGGAGTTTCGGCTCCTGGGAGGGTTACTAAATCCAGAAAGTCAAAGAGTAAAGGGCAGACAAGCAGTCCACTGGCCCTCCACACTGGGGCTTGGGAAGTAAGTCAATAACCTATCCTCATGCTAGAGTTAAGTTATAGAAACGCATAAAGGTAGCCATTCCAGCAAACAGCATAACCTCTAGTATAGATTTGTGGGCTCACTTACAGGTATAGTAGAACTGATCCAAACTCTTCCCAGTATTCCCCCTTAAGATCCATGCAAATGCCACATGCACACATTCCATACTAACTTTTATGGAGGCAAAGATGGAGGCAGTGACTTTCCTCCCACCTGGGAGTGTGAGTACCAGCATCGACCACATCCATTCCAGAAGCAGCATAGTGGAACAAGGTTTCAGAGGATGTTGATGGTCTCTGGCCAGTGCCCTGCTGCTGAGGCTTAGCCTCATGTGGTGCTGGACTAACTGGAGATGCACCATTCTCCTCCTCACTACCTCTTCCTGCACCCGGAGTGGTTGACTGTGCCCCATGGAAATAGTCCTCTTCAGAGTTGTCTGCCTCAGGCAAAGTGTGGTTTTCTGGTTCCCCTACCATCACCTGCGGCTCTTCATGCTGCATACCACTTCTGGAAGATTGCTTTCTTTTTCACACCCTGAAGTGCTCCATGGAAGACACGGCTTTGCAAACTACAAGCAGACATCTCCCAGATCCACAAACACAACTGTCAGACTGCTCAGCAGGATCAGAAAAAAATCCTCTCTCTTTCTGGGGACAGACAACTGCTGCATACAGTCCCTCTTTCATCTTACAAAACAGGGGGGACAGGGAAAGGCAGCCAGGCTTTCTGGGGGTGACGTGCAATCAATAATTACTCCATCATACAGCAGTAGGGCTCAGAGAAAAAGAGTACCTGTAACCTGCTGTGCTGGGGAACCCTCCCAAAAAGCCACTGCCGCAAAGAGAACCAGTCTGCTCTCTCTGCTTGCAGACACAGCCGTGAACAAACCCTCAGTCATGAGGGGTAAGTGGCTAAACTGTATCAGTGTACTCTCAGCCAGTCAACATGTTACAGGCTGCAGGAAAACCCTGAATGAAACCATAAATTTAAAATAAGAACAAACCAAGTTTTTCTGTCAAAAGATTTTGGTAAAATAGTCACAATTTTGCAAAATTTCAGGATTCTCTAAATTGCTTTTTTTTTTTAGTGAAAATATGTTTCACCAAAATATTTTCAACTAGCTTAAGTGGTTATTCCTGATTTAAACTGATGTTAGTGAGACCAGAATTAGTCTAAACAAAAACACTGAACAATGATAGATCCCACTCACCACACACACAAATTAGGCAAAGAAACTAAAACAACTCTTTTCCAGACTTCAGCCATTCACGAGCCCCTATTCAAGTAGGTGAGTAGATTTGAAAGCATCTAATAAAATAACTATCAATATTAAGACTTCTGAACTTAAGAGAAAATAACTTCACACCATGTTTTAATAGAAATGAACACTCCTGAATAGGGTATGTTACAGTGGTATGCATATTACATGTGTAAATATAAAGTTTTCTGGTCTGATTTTCAGAGGTGCAGAGCACCCACAATTCCAACACAAGTCCATGGGAGCTGCTTACAAAGTAGGATCACGAGCTCAATTTTTCAGAAGTACAATGTACACATTGCTAAATGAATTTCTCAACATGAAATATGAAGTACAGATGATCTGCTGTTTAGCTAAAAAATATTTCGTCTGAATAGGATGTGCTCTTGTGTGAGTTCTCAGAACTATCAGAATAGTAATGCCAAGTACTTAGGCTATGTCATCGCTCAGGGATGTGAAAAAAACCCACCCCCCGAATGACAAAAGTTTTAACAACAAAAAAGGCTGGTGTGGACAGTGCTTCATCGGTGGGAGAGCTCTGTCCTGGCAACAAAGATCGGCTACCCTGTGTACCTTACAACGGCACGGCTGTGTCAGCACAGTTGTAAGGTGCGCAGTGTGGACGTAGCCTAATTAACGTTATATAACTCGCATTAGCCATTGCATTGTCAGAAAACCCAATGTAATAACATTAAACAGCCAACCAAGTCACCATTCACTGGCATACTACGTATCTTTTCAGGATCAGAACTACAAAAACATTACTCATTTATATTTCATTTGTAATTAACATTGTACAGAATTAAATTGGACATTTGTCAAGACATGCATGACATTTTATTCACTCTTCCCACACATGTGCGTATACACACAAAAACAAAAACTCCACCCTTCAAAAGATTACAGTTGACAAAATCTGCAGTTGGCTGCTAGTACAAAGCAAAGGATATTCACTTTGTCAGCTCTCTCATTAGTTTATTATCTTTCATCGTCCAAAATATTTTTAATTACAAAATCTTACATGGTATCCCTTCTCAAGGAAAACACCCTAGACTAGCTTTAACATACGTGAATCGAGTAGATGCTTAATTTTTCTAGCAACTACAAAACTTTGTACAAGAAACAGGTGATAACTAAAATTCCTCCTACTCTTATTTTGAATAGTCTTGATCTACTTTTAAGGAAAGGACTAAAGTAATATATATTTATATATATATAAATTTAACTTTGTCCTACCTCAGTTCTTGTTCTTTTCAGTTAATTCAGTAAGACACTTCCTTCTTCTGCTTTTAGCTATCCAAAAGTTGCAGCTTGCTAGCGAGGGTGAAAACAAAACAGAAACATTTACACAAAACCAACAGCAAGAAAGAGGAAGTAAGCAAAATAGTACAGCTTTTATTTTCTTAACAATATTTTGTCAGTTCAGGAACTGGGATTTGTTCTCACGTTGCATTCCATCTCATCTCTCACACAAAGTGCTGAATAAAGCTCTGTGGTTCAGCAACTCCCAGCTACTCACATTTCTAAATATGGGCTTTCAGTAATCAAATATGTCTGAAATGTTAGACTGGCAGTCATTAGAAACCGTTCTCTGGAAATGTAAATGGGTATTTCAGTCCCGTCTATATTAGGGAAGGTTTTCAAATCTTTTGACAGAAAGGGATGAGCTCCACTCGTGTCAGCAATACTGAGAGCGCTAATGTAGCTGGCCTGTCTGTTGCCACTGGCACCGCGTCACCTAGCTTGGCTTCCAGTTCTAGTCTGGCGTTATCAAAGGTGCCATAAGGAGTGGGGTGCCCAATTGCCATTGAATGTCAATGGGAGATGAGCACCTAACTCTGTTAGGCTCCTTTTAAATCTCAGTGCTGTATATAGGGTTGCCAACAGTCCCTTATTACAAGGGATAGCCCTGATTTCTTCATCCCTGTACAACAAGATTAGGAGTTGCTGAGTGCTGCAAAAAGCAGCATGAAATACCTCTGGCGAATGTGGGGGCGTATTGCTTATTATTATTAATAATGATATTAGAAAGACGGGTGAGGGTGCTAAAAAACAGTCCCTTATATTTGAAATACAATGTTGGCAATCCTAGCTGTGGCCCTCTTCTCTGTTACCTAGTAGCATAGTTGTTGATTCTCATTTACTAAGGCTCCGTTACAGTGCTCTGGCACCAGAAGTGGGCCTTAGAGTGGACAGGAGTGGCCCTTGGAGAATACTCCCTGTGTAGTAGCCCTGTGAACACAGTTCATAGATCTCCATGTAAGGGGTGGAATTTGGGGACATAACTAGGAATTCTCTACTTCCAAGGACCCTTGGAAGCAGTATATAAGTTGGAACAGCTCTGAAACTGCTCCAAGTCACTCCTAGGGTTGCCAACCCTCCAGGATTGTCCCAGAGTCTACAGAAATTAAAGCTTAATCTTTAATTAAAGGTTATGTCATGTGATGAAACCTCCAGGAATACGTCCAATATGGTTCCCAACGCTCCAGGATTGGCCTAGAGTCTCCTGGAATCAGCACTGATCTTCCAATGACTATTGAAAGCAATCCGGGAGATTTTAATAGGATATTTTAAGAAAATGACATAATGTCATGTGCGGGGGAGGGAATCTCCCAGAATAGCTTCAGCTAGAGTTGGCAACACTAACATCCAACCAAAACTGGTAACCCTAGACACTTCAGGGGTTGGGCAGGCTCCTTCACGGTTCCATGTCACAGGTCACTTACCTGCCAACATGTCCTCTCATGGCCAGGCATGGTGTTGCAGTGACTCCACCTCAGTTTTCCCACCAGCCAGCAGTCTGTCCCTGTGACAGTCAGCTTCTTCTCACAACAGCAGACAGGTCATTTATAATCTCACCTCTCCTCAGGTAATAAAGAATAATCCCACAGGGCAAAAGCCCAGTGACCCTATATCAGGTCATCAGTCCCAAGCTAAGTTTTATAGTCCTTGCCCCCTTTTCCTCAGAGAGGCTTTCATATCTCTTTTTCTCAGGTGGGTAGGAGAACACACACCTGCCTTCTCTTCTGGCAGAATCCAGGGATTCTGTGTTTAAGAAGCTAAAACCTGCTCCTTACAATTCCTTGCTGCTTCCCTGGGCTGCTTTCTATCTCCACCTGTCCACCGTCCTTTCCCAGGACTACCTCCGCCAGTACTCTCTCAGGGGAAGGCAAGCTCCTTGTGCAGCTTCCTACCGATCTGCTGCTGAGAAACACCCCTCACGAGTTCTCAGCCTACCCTATAGCTGTCTTTTCATGCAGCCTTCTTATCCACATTCCTTAGAATGTGTTCTGCTATTTCATGTGGTCACTCTGTATAAATATAATTTTGACCACTCCCTTTCTGGGGATATGCAAATAAAAGATAAACGTGAGGAGCAATATTTCCTTATGCTCCTGCTCTAGCCTCTCCATTGTTAATGCACCAATCAGACTGCATTATACAGTCCTAGTTTGCCCCTTGTATAATGATGACTTGGAAAATTAGTTTTAGTCTGAAAATAGGTAGTTTTATTGTGATGATAAAGGACAAATTTCTCAAAAGTTACAGCATATCAATTTATTTGAAGTCACAGGTCATTTTAAAAATAATTATCTAAATTTGAAATTTTGATTTGTCTATTATTTTTGTCCCCCTCTAGCTTATAATGGCTTCAAATTTTCCCTAGCATTAGATCTTCTGGAACCTTTTATACTTGAAGAAAATAGGTTAGGATTGAGCACATTTATCAACAATTTTTCTTGAGGGTGGTTTGAGGTCTGAGTCCTACTCAGTTGATATAAATGGAAGGGTTTGATTTAACTAGAAATAAGATAAGGCACAATATGTGTGGAAATATACTGATCTCTTTTGACCAGCTGCAACTTAGGGTCTTTCGATAGCAAAGAACAATTTTCTTCATCTCCTGTGAAAGAGGCATGTGCTTTTGAAAATAAAGGACGAACGCTTTGATGTATGTAGGTGTGGTTTATTATGCAGCTGTGGTTACTTAATTAAATTTGCAACCAACATTCTATAAGAATGAGGTTGATCCTTCCTATAACTCAAACAAATCCCAAAGCACAGAAAAATGTTTACATGTTCTGAAAATTTTTATTAATGTTCCTGATCATTTTCATTGATGATTGATCAGCTTAATGAAATCCCATTGGCTTTTGTGACATTGTCATGCTTCTAAAAGCCATTTCTCTGTTGCTTCAACTTCTGTGGGAAGAGGACTGGTGTTCCTATGTGCTATCTGTTGAGTGTATACTTGTTCCTTCTCCCAGGAGTTTACAAATATTTCTCATGGTTATTCAACCTGTGTAATAGCTTTCTCATTAAAAACATCATAGCAACAACCAGTAAAAGTTAATAAAAATGTGGAGAGAGTATAGCATATCCATATGTAAAGAATGTTTCTTTTATCCCCCTTTATCAAAACACACAGGAACTGCAGCATGACTGTGTGCATTTGGGGTAAAAACCTAGTGTGATTACTGGCAGAAGCAGAGATTCAATCATTCTGTTCACTCAATTTATTGAATATTCCCCCACTTTATTCTACTGTAATTAGGTGTATAGCACCTTATAAAAGGGCCATTTGATATGGAGATGGGAATCCTTTATACACAAATCAGATTATTCACAAGGAACTTTAGAATTCAATTATACATATGCCCAGCCAGTTTATGGGTCCAGTCCTGTAAACCCAGCCACAGAGCTTTCACTGAAATCAATGGGAATCCACAAGTGAAGAGCTTGATTTACCCCAAAAGACCAGAAAATATTTGTTGATTTTCCCATCCCCACATATACTAATCTGAGGTCTTGATCCTGTTCCGAGTGCAGCAAAATTCTCATTGCCCTCCATGGTACAAGATCCGGCCCTAACTGAACTTCTTGGGAGTCAATGGATTGGGATATGATACCAGTCACTGGGGATACAAGAACATACACACATTACTCCTGAGGGTGTTCTGCGCCAAAAAATTAAAAATTCTGTGCCAAAAAAATAAAACTTGTGCACACAATATTTTAAAATTCTGCAAATTTTATTTGTCAAACAAATATAGAGGCTCCAGCATAGCATTGGGGAGCACAGACCACTGGCTGCACAGTGGTGGGAGATCACTGTGCAGCTCCCCGCCAAGACATGGACTCAATGGTGAGGCTATACCCAACCCTGACACAGTGCAAAGACCGGGCCTGCCCCAGAAACACCTCAGGACCCTGTCCCTCCATGCCAGGTGCACCAGATGTGGACAGGCAGGCTCAGCAAGGCAGGATCCAAGTGTGGAGGTGCTTAGTGTGGGGGGATCCAGGTGCGGATTGAGACTGTTCTGTGTTGGGCAATCTGGATGTGGGTGGCTCAGTGCGGGATTTGGGTACCGGGAGGAGCACATGGGCTTGTTGTGGGGTTCTGGGTGCAACGGTAATGAGACAATGTAGGGGAGTCCAGGTGAAGGTGGTTGGGGCTCATCAGGCAGGGGACTGGGTGTGTGTGGGATAGAGCTCGGCAGGGGGGTCTGGGTGTGGGAGCCTCAGTGGGGAGGTCCAGACATTGGGGGCGTGGGGCTCAGTGGGGTGGGGATCCAAGTGCAGCTGGTTGGAGCTTGGTATCATGGGGATCCAGATGTGGGTGGCTCATTGGAGTGGTCCAGGTGCAGGGGAGTGGAGCTCATCAGTGGGGTTCTGGGGGGCGGGACGGGGGTGAGGCTTGGCCAGAGCGTCTGGGTGCAAGGGGATCTAGATGCATGGGGGTTGGGCAGCTGGGGGAGCAGCTCCCTGTACAGTGATCCCTCCCCCTGCAGCTGAGGAGCAATGGGTGCAGCAAGCACTGGTGAGAGGGTGGGAGGAGAGGGGAGCGTTTGCAGAGCTTCCTACAGTTGGGGGGAGAAATCTGGGAGTGGGTCTGACACAGCCCCGGATGCCGTGCAGGGGAAAGGAAGAGGAAGCCCCATCCTCCCCAGCCCATCCAGCTGGGTAGCTGGGTAGGAGCCACCAGCCAGGTCTTCCCCAGTTCCACCACTGCCCCATAGTGATTTACCTCTCTGCTGACTGCCCTGGGCACCCAAAAGATACTGCTGGAAAGGGTCACATGACCACTCTTGTGGCTTCCCTTTGCTTCCCTATCAGAAAGTCATTTTTCTGTGGGGAAGCAAAGAAATCTGTGGGGGACATAAATTCTGCACATGCGCAGTGGCGCAGAATTCCCCTAGGAGTAACACATTTATTTAAAATACAGAGATACATATTCTATAAAAAAAATTAGTATATTGAGAATTATGATAAAACCCTCTACTGTTACCAAAGGTTGACTAAAATAATGGAAACAGATTGTTTATTGAGTAGCTAAACCATTGGTAGTTAAGAAAAATATGACTCTACCAATTATAATGATATACACTTGTTCATCTGGCAAGTATTGATTTGTTTTCCTTGTGTTCGAGATAGAGCTGAAATTAACTGATTGCAGCTGTTTTTGTTTAGAAATTTTTTTTTATATAATGCTTTAGTCTTGTGAAGAATAGAGTATTGGGAAAAAGAAAAGGAGTACTTGTGGCACCTTAGAGACTAACCAGTTTATTTGAGCATAAGCTTTCGTGAGCTACAGATCACTTTATCGGATGCATAAAGCGGAAAGTACAGTGAGGAGATTTTATATACACACAGACCATGAAAAAATATACACTGTAAGAAGAGTGATCACTTAAGATGAGCTATTACCAGCAGGAGAGTGGGGTGGGTGGAGAGAAAACATGGGGAAAACATTCACACTGCCAGAAGTTATGTATTTTGGGTGGATTTGGAGGAGAGGGGGAAAACCTTTCTTCAATCTTGTCTCAAACATAACAGGCTATTTTCATGACAAATGTGGCAAATTTCAACCCAGAAAATTCCTGATATTTGCTCAAAAAGGAGCAGAATCTATTATTGTTTTTCATGTGGTCAAGTCTTTCTATTTGGCCACTATAACTACTTGAAACCTCTCTAAGAGGCCTAATTTTTATACGTAAAAACCAATGTTTTAAAGGTATTTAGGTACCTAAGGATGCAGATAGATGTCTAGTGGATTTTCAAAAGTGAGAGTTAGGCATGTGGGTGCTTTTGAAAATCCCATTAGGCACTTATCTGTGCTTAAATAAGTTTAAAAGTCTGGCCCTGGACTCCTAAATATCGATTTAGCTGCCTATCTTTAGGTAAGCAACTTCCACAAACTGGCCAATTCTTCAGCTAACTTCCAGCAAAGGGAAGCATAAAAACATTGCAGGGGTCACCTAAAGTGGTGACATGTGTAAACAAGAATCACAAAACACTGTGTGTGTCTGTGTGAATATTGCTCTTATGTTTTAGTAGTCACGTTACTTTATATAATGTCGCAAAGAAATGGTTTGTTGTAGTACTCTTTAAGAGTATGTTTCTTAGAGAAAATCTTAGAAAGTGTGTCTGGAATAAAGGAAGATTCAGAAATGTTTATATGGGTATATATTTGAAAGCCACTGTATTTTTTTGATAAGCTACCTCAGTGGTAGTTATTGAAAAATACTTTGTATTTCTATAATATCATCCATCCAAGTTTCTCCACACCCTTTTATCTTGAGGCAAGTAGCCCTTCAAAGTGAATCAAGGCTTAACCGACCTACCATGGCCCCCTAAACCCCACCTGAGAGCAATTAGGTACTCCTGGTGGTGGCTTATTGGCCAGTTAGTGATGCAGCACCTGATCCCAATAAAAAGGATGTCTGAGCAGTCTAAGGATGCTCCCTGGATGAGAAAGAGAGGGAAAAAAAAAAAAAGAGGTGTTACTAAAGAAAAGAGGCCTGAAATTAAAGGTAATGCCTAGGGAGGGAGCAGGGTATTGAAAAGCATTCAGACTCTGCGCTGGGAGTTGGAGTAGCCAATGGAGAGGCAACTCTGAGGGAGAGACCAGAAATCCCAGTTTTGAGGGACAGGTGGATCCAGAATGCAAGGGGCTTGTGGGTGCTTTTGGGGAGAGAAAAGCAGGAGTTTGGAGATGACAAAACTAGAGACCCAGGCTGTTTCCCAAAATTAAAGGTTTATTTTGTCAGTTTGTGTTACCAATAAATGAAGTCCTCTGGAGTAGAGGGCTTTTTAAGGACAAAACCCTCTGTTTGGCTGGTTTTTACTAGGTGGAAGAGAAATAGGCAGGATCTCAGGGTGGGATCTTGGACCCCTTTACAACTGTTCGTGAAGAAAATTCACAAAGTGTTCTGAGATACTATCCACTCTGAATAGCCCCACTTTACAGATAGGGAAATAGAGGTACAGAGTTACGTGATTCACCCCAGGTCACATGGCAAGTCAGTGGCATAGATTAAAAGACCCATGATCTTTCCACCTCCAGTCCTGGGGTTTGATCACGAGAAAATACTCCCGATAAGGAATGTCCATTTCATTCTTCATCCGCTACCTTTTATATATACTTTTGAGTCTCTCTTTGAAGTTTTCTCCAGCAAAGTAATAGAGTACAGGATCTAGGCAACTATTCACTGCAGCGAGGCAATGAGCGATGACTGCTCCTTTAGTCAGCAACTTGCTCAAGTTGTCATTATCGCTTTTCACCAAGTAGACAGTTCTTAGTATGTGATATGGCAGAAAACAAATCAGAAACACGAATAAAGTGATGACAGTCGTTGACACTGCCTTCTTATGAGAGGCTCTTATCTTTGCTTTTGGAGCCCTGGGCTTAAGCAAAGTTTTGATCACAAGCAAATAGCAGCAAATTATTGTGCAAAATGGGAGGATGAAGCCCACTACCAGGACAACATAGTTCAGCGTGAGCAGTTTCTGAATGCTTTCTCTTTGGAGATCTAGGCACTTTTCTGGGTACTCCTCACTGGTGTTTCCACTGAACAGCAGCACGCTGCTAGCTGTCATCACAAAACCCCATATCACCGCACATATGATTCTAGGATACTTGACGGCGGTTAGTTTCAAATGTTTGAAAGGATGAACAATAGCCACAAAACGAACAATGCTCAGCGCAGTTAGAAAATAAATGCTGCAGTACATATTGACATACAAGCTATAAGACACAATCCTGCAAAATATATCCCCAAATACCCATTCAGATTTCCTCAGGTAGTAGGTGGCCCGGAAGGGTAAAGTCCAAACAAACAGGAGGTCTGAAATAGCCAAGTTCAGCATGAAAACATTCACTGAAATCTTTTTCCTGTAAAGCTTCAAGAAAACATATACGGAAAGGCCATTTCCAAAGGCACCCAAGGCAAATATTGTGAGATATATTGTGGGATAAACAGCATACTTGAAGTTGTCAGTGTTGTTGTCCGAGTCTGACATGTTGTTGAAGCTGCCAATTTGTCTCATCTCTGAAACTAACTCAATCAAGTGTGAGGTCTTTGGACTTCCTGAAATTAAAAAAAGCTGTTACGAAATGTATACCATGTCATCCCTCAAGTTCAGCATTGTAACCATTTGACTGAAAGTTAAAAGCTGTAAATAGCAGTGGAAAAATAAAAGCTAGTTAAATTAATAACTATTTACCATGCCCCAGTGAATATAGATCAGTTAATGTTTGTATTGAACTTCAACATGTGAAGTGCTATATATGCTAAGTATCGTTGTTATTGCAGTTTATGGGTAGTGCATACTGCCTGGCAATATAAAAGCTAAAGTTTCAAGTAAAAGTTTCAAGTTTCAGTCTTCTGGATGTGAGTGCAGGGCCTACAGCTGCAGCCCCTGATCCTGTGCTCTTCTTTGATCATGCAAACTAAGCAAGTGATCACTGGTCATTTTGTGGATGGGCGATCTTGAGTCAGACTGGCAGATGCAACATTGGTAATAACTAGAGCTGATCAAAAATGGAATTTCCATCCCATGGGAAATTCTGATATTTGGAGATTTCACTCCAATTCAGGACAAAAGCAAAAGTCAATATCAAAACTTTTCTGTGGCATGAAAAGTTCCAAAACATTTCTATTTTTAAATCTCAAAATATTTTGTTTGGGGTTGATGTTAATCTCTGTGTTCACCTTTACTGCCATGGTGCTTAATAGGCTTTGCCATTCCAGGTCTGTCATGGCTCCATTCTCTGCCATGAAGCTTACTTCCACAATGCACCACAATCTCCCGCTGTGGCAGAGTCCCATGGGACTCACAGGATACTCTGCAGTGATTCAACCACAGGGACAAGGACTGTGGTGCATAATGGAAGATGCAGTCTTGCCAGGGAGCATGGTCCCTATCGAAGATTCAGAACATGGGGGAGCCAGAACTACAACTCCTAGAAGGTGTAATATCAGCTCAAGTGGATAATGGGTTAGCCCAAACCCAAGTGTTTTACATAGAGATTTTTCTGATAGAAGATTATGCTCAAGTTGATATTTTTCCCCCATGGAAAATTGATAAAATCCCATTTTCCAACAGGAACATATTTCACTTGAAGTTTGTCAACCAGTTTCTGTATTAACTTTTATGTAGTCCCTTATATTTTACCACTTCTTCCCTCTCGTGAGCAGAGGTGTGTGTTCTAGCTATAGGACTTCCAGTAAAACATGGCCAGCCTTGTTTTTATGCAATGTATCCAAAACTTGTGTATTTTTAATAACTGAAATTTTGCTGTCAAATCATGTTAAATCATTTTAAAAGTTTCTCTTGATTTTATGCCTCCTTCCCTTCCCTCCTTCCTGTTACTGATATATCTTTATTCTGTATTTTTCATTGTCTTAGTGTGCACAGTGAACATGACACCCTTGCCTCATTCACTTCTCCAAAGAATTAAGTGCTCAGCTGCCAGAAATCAGCCACTCACATGTGAACAGAGTGGCTGTCCATAGCTGCACACTTCACAGTTCTATAGAATTTTCTCATTAGGATTTGTATTGTACATGTGCAGAGTGATTTTTTAATAGGTCACAATACAATCAAATAAAAACCAGTGTTCACTGGAACAGTTTCTCACTAAGGGCTATTTCCCTACTAATCCCATCTCTTCCCATCTTTAAAAAAGGGAAGAAGGAGGATCCTGGGAACTACAGGCCAGTCAGCCTCACCTCAGTCCCTGGAAAAATCATGGAGCAGGTCCTCAAGGAATCAATTCTGAAGCACTTAGAGGAGAGGAAAGTGATCAGGAACAGTCAGCATAGATTCACCAAGGGCAAGTCATGCCTGACTAATCTAATTGCCTTGTATGACGAGAAAACTGGCTCTGTGGATGAGGGGAAAGCGGTGGACGTGTTGTTCCTTGAGTTTAGCAAATCTTTTGACACGGTCTCCCACAGTATTCTTGCCAGCAAGTTAAAGAAGTATGAGCTGGATGGATGCACTACAAGGTGGGTAGAAAGTTGGCTAGATTGTTGGGCTCAACGGGTAGTGATCAATGGCTCCATGTCTAGTTGGCAGCGGGTATCAAGGGGAGTGCCCCAAGGGTCGGTCTTCGGGCCGGTTTTGTTCAATATCTTCATAAATGATCTGGAGGATGGTGTGGATTACACCCTCAGCAAGTTTTCAGATAACACTAAACTGGGGGAGAGGTAGATACGCTGGAGGGTAGGGATAGGATCCAGAAGTACCTAGACAAATTAGAGGATTGGGCCAAAAGAAATCTGATGAGGTTCAACAAGGACAAGTGCAGAGTCCTGCACTTAGGACGGAAGAACCCCATGCACCGCTACAGACTAGGGACCGAATGGCTCGGCAGCAGTTCTGCAGAAAAGGACCTAGGGGTTACAGTGGACGAGAAGCTGGATATGAGTCAACAGTGTGCCCTTGTTGCCAAGAAGGCCAATGGCATTTTGGGATGTATACGTAGGGGCATTGCCAGCAGATTGAGGAATGTGATCGTTCCCCTCTATTCAACATTGGTGAGGCCTCATCTGGAGTACTGTGTCCAGTTTTCGGCCCCACACTACAAGAAGGATGTGGAAAAATTGGAAAACGTCCAGTGGAGGGCAACAAAAATTATTAGGGGACTGGAACACATGACTTATGAGGAGAGGCTGAGGGAACTAGGATTGTTTAGTCTGCGGAAGAGAAGAATGAGGAGGGATTTGATAGCTGCTTTCAACTACCTGAAAGGGGGTTCCAAAGAGGATGGATCTAGACTGTTCTCAGTGGTAGCTGATGACAGGACAAGGAGTAATGGTCTCAAGTTGCAGTGGGGGAGGTTTAGGGTGGATATTAGGAAAAACTTTTTCACTAGGGGGGTGGTGAAAGACTGGAATGCGTTACCTTGGGAGGTAGTAGAATCTCCTTCCTTAAATATTTTTAAGGTCAGGCTTGACAAAGCCCTGGCTGGGATGATTTAGTTGGGGATTGGTCCTGCTTTGAGCAGGGGTTGGACTAGATGACCTCCTGAGGTCCCTTCCAACCCTGATATTCTATGATTAAATTTCAGCTTCCTCTCCCCAGGTGATTTGGCACTACAGCAGTGTTTTTAAATAAATAAAAGCTACGGGATATTTTGGTTGGTTGATCAGTCATGGGGAAATGGGTCACTTCACCCTTTCGTATTTGAGATGGCTGAAGTATTTTTGCTCAGCATCTCCCAAAATACTCATCTTTGGGCAGGTACCAAGTCTGGACAATTTTAGCCCCCCCGACCACAAAGACTTGTTTCCATTGCTGAACCCTCCTGTGCCAGCTGGCTTTTAGGATACTAGATAATTGTCTATAATAAGGGAACCAGCTTGTAGGAGCTGGCAGTGATTCTGCACTCAGGCTCACCTAATTATCTGATGCTTTTAAGTGTCAAAGAAAGCCTCAGGGACAAATACTAGTGCAGATTAGGGATTATGCACATTATGGGACATTCTCCTTCCTTAGGTCTCAATCCAACTCTCACTGAAGTCTTCCATTGACTTCAATGAGAGCTGAACCGGGCCCTTAATAATCCAAGTAAACTCTGTAAACTCTAGTAAACTGTGGATGAACTCACAGTCATATCACTAAAGCATTTCTGAAATAAATATGGGGGTGTGATGTGATATACAAATCCAACACTGGAGAACAAGGGTTTAAGAATCAGCTCTGGGCCCACACACAAGCTGGAGGCATGGCTTTAAAAAGGGAAGCAGACCAATTCGGAGGTAGGGTGTGGATGGCTGATCTGAGAGGAAAGCATTACCCAGGAGCTCATTGCCCAGGACTTGACAAAGTGGCCCTGTGCACACCCACAAAGAAGAAGCAGGGGATGGAGTGTAAGGGTCAGAACCTTGATTGAGTGATTTACTCTGGGAAGCTGAAGGAGACTGGGGTAGGAAGTGGTCTGGGGAGACTGGGGTAGGAAGTGGCTTGGCACCACAAGCTGCCACTATTGCCCCCAGGACTGGAGCATGGAGAAGAAGGTGGACCTGGGTTCCCCTACCCACTCTGAGTGGACAATACAACAAGAAGAGCCTTCACCTCTGGCGAAAGGGCAACTGGAAAAGATTGGCTGTTCGAGGAAACAGCTTTCAGAGTCCCTGGGCTATAGGGGAGGACTGGAAACTCTTGGGACAAGGGTTCTGATGGACAGGAATGTGCTTAAATGGGGAGATGTTCTGCCAACTACCACTTGACCACTAGGCAGCACTGCTGGTGGTTGTGCACCCTCTGCACAGGGACCTCTCTTATCTGCTTTTTAATTCTTTAGACTTAGATGCATAAAAATGCCTATACAAGGCTCTAGGAACCTTTGAAAAGTCATTAAAAATACAGATCCTGACTCTGCCATGGTCACATCAATGTAACTCACTTGGTTTCATCATAGTTATTAGAGTTGGCTGAAAAATGGCATTTCTTTTCCACAATAAATAAATAAACCTTGCAGTTTTCTGAAGTTTTGTTCTGAATTGGGGCAAAAATCCAAAGTTTCTTGCAGAATGGAAATACCAAAACATTTTGACCTGTAACAGGAAGTGCCCTAGTGGTTATTTTGATATTAATTAGTCATTTCACACAGGAAAGGGAAGAGAGAGGGAGCTGTCTTTAAAAATCTTTCACATACATAAAGCAATGATAGGTAGGGCCCTACCAAATTCACGGCCCATTTTGGTACATTTCACTGTCATCGCATTTTTTTAAAATCTTGAATTTCACAGTTTCAGATATTTAATCTTACATTTCATGGTGTTTCAGGGCAGCTGCATGTGGCTGTTTGTCACCACTTTGACAGTGATTCCTTGGTGCACTAGGAGAGGAAATCAGGGACCACAGGTTTGTAGGCCCATCTGAGGTGGCAGCACCTAGGAGGTGCTGGGGGTGAAACCCAACCCCTCCCACCCATTGCTGCTAGCCCCATGCTGTTCTGCACCAGAGTTGGGCCACTGCCCCAGCACCAGCTGCCTTGCTGGTGAAGCCCACACTCCTCACCTGGCTCCTACTTTGGAGGAGTGGGACTGGGCAGGGCTGGGCCTGCAAGCAGCAAGGGAGCACGTGGCTGAGCTGCTCTCCACGTGGCTGAGGCCAGACTGCAGCTGTGGCACAGAAGCAGGCAGAGGATGCCCAAGATCACCTCCATGCCCAGCTGGAGAAGGAGAAGGCAGGCCATCACCCTGATTCTGGACCATGCTGCAGCCTTAGAGTCCAGGGCCAACCTGCCTTCAGATCCACAGAATGAGGAAGGGAAATAAAGGGGCCCTCAAACCTTTATCCATTAGTTATTAGCTTTGTTATGGTGTTGTTACTTGGGGAGCAGGGCCATAACACCACTGCTCAATGCTGGGCCTCCCCAAACACACACACCTGTTATAGGAGGCACCATCATGCTATGCAATTCCTCAGCCTTCTGCCTTGAGTGTTGGGTGGGGGTGTCCTCGAGAACTTCTTTGCTATGCACCTAAAGATATTCTAAAGTCACTGTTCCGGAGTCGTTTACTCATTTCCTAACAAAGGTTGTTTTGTTTACGACAAAAAGAAAAGGAGTACTTGTGGCATCTTAGAGACTAACCAATTTATTTGAGCATAAGCTTTTGTGAGCTACAGCTCACTTCATCAGATGCGACGAAGTGAGCTGTAGCTCACGAAAGCTTATGCTCAAATAAATTGGTTAATCTCTAAGGTGCCACAAGTACTCCTTTTCTTTTTGCGAATACAGACTAACACGGTTTTTACTCTGAAACTTGTTTGGGACAGCGTTTTCCATAACTACAAATGGGAATTTTTATCATCCCTAACTTTTACTCCTTTCCCTGCGGACATTGGGCAGGTTTTTGTGGTCCAACAACACAGAGCTATGCCTGTGGGAGTTTCGGCTCGTGGGAGGGTTACTGAAGCCAGAAAGTCAAAGGGTAAAGGGCAGACAAGCACACACTGCTTGTGTGTGGCCCTCCACACTGGGGCTTGGGAAGTAAGTCAATAACCTATCCTCATGCTAGAGTTAAGTTATAGAAACGCATAAAGGTAGCCATTCCAGCAAACAGCATAACTTCTAGTATTGATTTGTGGGATCACTTACAGGTATAGTAGAACTGATCCAAACTCTTCCCAGTATTCCCCTTTAAGATCCATGCAAATGCCAATGTGAGGGGAATTATGAAAAGCTACATGTGGATTTATTCTGTGAACGTGAAACAGTAAAACCAAGTGTCCTGCAAAATTTGTTACGGTTTTCATAGTACTTGGGAAGAAAAAAATTACATAACTGGAGAGAAAGGCTTGTTTCCTCACAACACCACTTCTCCAGCTCCAGCAAATGAAAAACTCAGCAGAGCAGACTTTAGCTATCTCCATCAGTCTGTTTTTCAAATGCCATATTCTTTCCTCATTCTCTGCTCACAGGAAGAAACCCCTGAATCAGGGGGTTTAGACATGTTATCACCCAGCAGCACTCTTCCCTGATGCCTTGAAGATGATAATTTCCCAGAAGAGTAGTCAGCATAACCTGCACTGGTGATTCACCAGTGATGTCATCCCATTCCTGGAAGTAGATCTGTGTGCATCTCAGTTCTCTCCCCAGAGCAGGCACAGCGAGGGAATTACTTGGCTGATTCTTGTGTCATCCTCACTGTCTAGTTGTGAGGTCAGCGTGCCGTAGGATGTCAGCTAGCTTCTTCCTGACCTGCCAGTAGGATGGTGCCAAATGGAGGTAAGTGTGTGTCTGTGCTTGTGTAACACTGACAGACCCCGGTTGTTGGGATTGAAACTGGGACTTCTGAGCTAAATGCATGAGCCTCTACTGCATAAGCTAAAAGCCACATGGCCCTTAGCTAAGACTGTAGCAGATTCATTCATCTCTAAGTGGTCTCACTGCCTCCAGAGGGGACAGAGCACCACACCCAGGAGGTTATGTGGGTTACATTTGCCTCAACTTTATGGACGCAGAATGCTTGCAGGCTGCCCGTAGAGCTGTTCCAGCATGTAAAAGGGAGCGTTCCAACTGGGGGGTGACAGTTTTAGTGACTCCTGCTGGTCTTTAAGGTTGTGGCACACTTCATAGGACTGTCTGAAGTGACCACATAGCTTACTGGCCACTGAGACAGTGCCTGCAACTCTGCATCCCCCCTCCAGAAATTCCCTCTATCAGACTGCAGCAGCAAGTGAGGCAAGGGACATGCTGGAAGTCACCATCCTACACCACATAATTTACTCCGTAGTTCATTGCCACAGTCACAGCAAAGAAGTTGGAGGGGGCCTTAGCCACCCCTCTATGACAGCACACGTGGGCGGCGGGTATCATAGTCTGGGGGAGGCTGAGCCTCCCCAAACAACCAACTGTGGCCTCGCCTATGCTCCACCTCCAGTGTCTCTTCCAGCTGCTTCCCACTCTGTGGCTCTTCCCCTCTGTGCCGTGGCCCTGGCTTGGGCTGGAGCCGCGCCACCTACCCTCCCGGTGCTTGGGGTCTGGGGGTACTAGCATGGGGAGGGGGCTAGAAGCTGGGGGGAGGCTTTGCACTGGGGGATGCAGAAGGGGCAGGGCCTCAGGTGGCAGGGGCGGGGCTCGGGGCTAGCCTCCCCGAACCAGCGGTTTGCACACCGCCCATGACAGCACACTGCATCCAGCACACTGTTCCAGAAGGTGTGCTGCTTCTCAAACCCGGACATCAAAAGCATGGCATGCTGCAAGTGAGGGTACATGTGCCAGGGTTGCTGCTAGTCTCCCTGCTACTGCTGCTCACCCAGTGGGCCATAACAGCCATGTAGGAAGTTGTCTGACCACTGGTCCATACGGTAGTGTTCTGCTGCACTTGCCCACCTAGGCTACACCATTCTGTACTTCTCATAGCAGCACACAGATCTGGCACTTCCTCTTACGCCAGGAAGTGCAGCTAGGGATCGGCCACCAGGGGGGAAGCTGAAGCCACAAAGTGTCTGAAGCCATCTCCCTCCACATGGGAGAAAGGAAGAATGTCCACAGCCAGCATCCTTGCTCACTGTGGTCAGGTTTCACAGTCACAGGGTGGTTGCATTCATGTTTTTGCCCCCTCTGAATACAATCCGCTAGGTACTGTTGAGAGATGCTGCTGGACTTAGCTGACAAAGTCATGGAAGACATTGGTGGTGTCGCAGTCAGACTCTGCTCTGGAGTTTGCTGTTGTTTACTTTTCTGTAAGCTCTGGGCTAACTGGTTGCATCATGTGCACGCCGTGATTGGTCTTGATGGATTTTAACCATCCCTGATATCCCCATCCTTTTGGGTCACACCCAGCCTCATCCTCCATTTTCAGGAGTTAGCAAATGACACCGGTGCTGTCAGGGGGCAGAGGGGTGAGGGATTGTAGATGGTGGTGACTTTTGCTGCTGAGAGAAATGCAGTGTGGGAGCACCGCCTTCCCCTTAGCATTCCCATCGAAACCATGCCCAGCAGAGATGGAGGCAGTGACTTTCATCCCACCTGGGAGTGTGAGTACCAGCATCGACCACATCCATTCCAGAAGCAGCATAGTGGAACAAGGTTTCAGAGGATGTTGATGGTCTCTGGCCAGTGCCCTGCTGCTGAGGCTTAGCCTCATGTGGTGCTGGACTAACTGGAGATGCACCATTCTCCTCCTCACTACCTCTTCCTGCACCCAGAGTGGTTGACTGTGCCCCATGGAAATAGTCCTCTTCAGAGTTGTCTGCCTCAGGCAAAGTGTGTGTCATAAATATAAAGGGAAGGGTAAACCCCTTTGAAATCCCTCCTGGCCAGGGGAAAGCTCCTCTCACCTGTAAAGGGTTAAGAAGCTAAAGGTAACCTCGCTGGCACCTGACCAAAATGTCCAATGAGGAGACAAGATACTTTCAAAAGCTGGGAGGAGGGAGAGAAACAAAGGGTCTGTGTCTGTCAGTATGCTGGTCTTGGCCAGGGATAGACCAGGAATGGAGTCTTAGAACTTTTAGTAAGTAATCTAGCTAGGTATGTGTTAGATTATGATTTCTTTAAATGGCTGAGAAAAGAATTGTGCTGAATAGAATAACTATTTCTGTCTGTGTATCTTTTTTGTAACTTAAGGTTTTGCCTAGAGGGGTTCTCTATGTTTTTGAATCTATTTACCCTGTAAGATATCTACCATCCTGATTTTACAGGGGGGATTTCTTTATTTCTATTTACTTCTATTTTCTATTAAAAGTCTTCTTGTAAAAAACTGAATGCTTTTTCATTGTTCTCAGATCCAAGGGTTTGGGTCTGTGGTCACCTATGCAAATTGGTGAGGCTTTTTATCCAACATTTCCCAGGAAAGGGGGGGTGCAAGTGTTGGGAGGATTGTTCATTGTTCTTAAGATCCAAGGGTCTGGGTCTGTAGTCACCTAGGCAAATTGGTGAGGCTTTTTACCAAACCTTGTCCAGGAAGTGGGGTGCAGGGTTTTGGGAAGTATTTTGGGGGGAAGGACGCGTCCAAACAGCTCTTCCTCAGTAACCAGTATTAGTTTGGTGGTGGTAGCGGCTAGTCCAAGGACAACGGGGGGAATATTTTGTACCTTGGAGAAGTTTTGACCTAAGCTGGTAAAGATAAGCTTAGGAGGTTTTTCATGCAGGTCCCCACATCTGTACCCTAGAGTTCAGAGTGGGGGAGGAACCTTGACATGGTGGCATAGCGGTGGGATTAACCTGAAATCATTTTGAGATCCAGTTGAGATTTTTTGAACTAGAAATACAGATTTTAAAAAGAAATTATTTGTTCCTTTGGAAAGGAAGTCCAGAAAGCAGTTGAAACTGAAAGCAGATTGTTTTTTCTCTGCTTTGTGGCCAAGCAGAGACAAAAGGGGATTATCTTGTGAATTGCAGGTTTTCTTTGCCTGGAGGCAGGGTACTTAACTCCTGCAGGGAAATTCACAGTCTTCCAACCCAGAGGTTTTTTTTTTTTTCTTTTCTTCCTAAAAGTAAATAGGGAGTGTGTGTTCTACCCATTTGCTTTTTCTTTGGGCTGGGTAAGCAGGTTTCCAAGGAGTTGGAGGTTTTTTGCTTTAATTTGGGCCCAGAGCAGAGACAAGGGAATTGTCTTTTTCTGTAGGCTGACAATCACTATCAGAGAATAGGTATTCTATTCCAGCACAGCAAAATTTTACAGCCAAGTTTTGTTTGTTTATTTCTAAACCTCGGGTGTAAAGTTAGTTAAAAACAGAGAGGTTAGAATGACCAAATCCTCAGCTCGACTACAGCTGGAATTAGCCAAATTTCAGGCTGAGGAAAAACAAAGGGAACATGAAAGACAGATAGAACTCATGCGGCTGGAGAAGGAGGTACAGGAGGCTGCCCACAAGAGGGAAATGGAGGCAAGGAAGCATGTGGAGGAGGAGAAGGAAAAAGAGAGGAAGCATGTGGAGGAGGAGAAGGAAAAAGAGAGGAAGCATGTGGAGGAGGTGGAGAGGATAAAGGCCCAGCAGAATATACCAACAAACCCTAGCATTCCTTCTCCAGGTACCACTTCCCATCCCAGAAAGTTCCCCACCTACAAGGCAGGTGATGATACTGAGGCCTTCTTAGAAAACTTCGAAAGGGCCTGCCTTGGATACAACATCTCTACTGACCAATACATGGTAGAGCTGAGGCCGCAGCTCAGTGGACCCTTAGCTGAGGTGGCAGCTGAAATGCCTAAAGAACACATGAACAAGTATGAACTGTTTAAATCCAAGGCGAGAGTCAGAATGGGGATAACACCCGAGCAGTCTCGTCGGAGGTTCAGAGCCCTAAGGTGGAAACCAGACATGTAATTTACCCGACATGCCTACCACATTGTGAAACATTGGGATGCCTGGATATCAGGAGCAAGTGTTGAATCTCCAGTAAATTTGCCCTTCCTAATGCAAATGGAACAATTCTTAGAGGGTGTTCCTGAGGAAATAGAAAGATACATCCTAGATGGGAAACCCAAAACTGTAATCGAGGCAGGAGAGATTGGAGCCAGATGGGTGGAGGTGGCAGAGAAGAAGAAAACTGGTCGAAGTTGGAGCGGAGACCAGAAGGGACCACCCCAGACCACACCCTATTACCGGGGGCCGCCCAAGGCCCCACCTACCTCCCAAAGAACCCTCCAGACCCCTTATCGTCCTGCCACCCCGTTCTCCAGCAACCCTCCTCGCCCCAGTGACCCGTCAGCTGGACGATGTTTTAAATGTAACGAGCTGGGGCATGTAAAGGCCAACTGCCCCAAGAACCCCAACAGATTACAGTTCATTGCACCGGAATCACACCAGAGGTCCACAGGCCCAGATACTTCCCTGATACCCTTGGAGCGGAGGGAAACTGTGAGTGTGGGCGGGAAGAAGGTCACCGCGTGGAGGGACACCGGAGCACAAGTGTCAGCTATCCATGCTTCCTTAGTGGACCCCAATTTAATCAACCCAGAGATCCAAGTGACGATTCAACCCTTCAAGTCCAACTCTTTCAATTTGCCTACAGCCAAGTTGCCTGTCCAGTACAAGGGCTGGTCAGGAACATGGACTTTTGCAGTCTATGATGATTATCCCATCCCCATGCTGTTGGGGGAGGACTTGGCCAATCATGTGAAGCAGGCCAAGAGGGTGGGAACGGTCACCCGCAGCCAGGCTAAACAAGCCGTGAGGCCTAGCTCTGTTCCGGAAACTTCTATCAGGACCCAGTCAGAGGTGATGGACCCGGACCCCAGGCCAATGTCTGCAACAGCAGTAGTGGATCCAGTCCCAGAGACCCAGACGGAACCAGTCCCAGAACCGGAACCAGCCGAACAACCAACACCAGACCCAGTGTCAGCACTGAATCCAGTACTTGCAACCTCAACACCAGAGGGCCCCACCGACCCTGAACTGGCAGCAGCCGATAACCCAACACAAGAGGCTCAGCCGGAGCCTGAATCCCAACATAGCGCACCAGCGGAGAGCGGTTCACAGTCAACAGAAACAGCTCCATCGCTTCCAGAGGGACCAAGCCTAGGTCCACAATCCAATGAGGAACTGATGTCCCGAGCATCAAGGGAACAGTTCCAGACCGAACAGGAAGCAGATGAAAGCCTCCAGAGAGCTTGGACGGTGGCACGGAGCAACCCACCGCCTCTCAGCTCTTCTAATCGATCCAGGTTTGTTGTAGAAAGAGGACTTTTATACAAGGAAACTCTTTCTGGTGGACACCAGGAAGACTGGCATCCTCAGAGACAGTTGGTAGTTCCAACTAAATACCGGGCCAAGCTCTTGAGCTTAGCCCATGATCACCCTAGTGGCCATGCTGGGGTGAACAGGACCAAAGACCGTTTGGGGGGGTCATTCCACTGGGAGGGAATGGGCAAGGATGTTTCTACCTATGTCCAGTCTTGTGAGGTGTGCCAAAGAGTGGGAAAACCCCAAGACCAGGTCAAAGCCCCTCTACAACCACTCCCCATCATTGAAGTTCCATTTCAGCGAGTAGCTGTGGATATTCTGGGTCCTTTTCTGAAAAAGACACCCAGAGGAAAGCAGTACATACTGACTTTCATGGATTTTGCCACCCGATGGCCGGAAGCAGTAGCTCTAAGCAACACCAGGGCTAAAAGTGTGTGCCAGGCACTAGCAGACATTTTTGCCAGGGTAGGTTGGCCCTCCGACATCCTCACCGATGCAGGGACTAATTTCCTGGCAGGAACTATGAAAAACCTTTGGGAAGCTCATGGGGTAAATCACTTGGTTGCCACTCCTTACCACCATCAAACAAATGGCATGGTGGAGAAGTTTAATGGAACTTTGGGGGCCATGATACGTAAATTCGTAAATGAGCACTCCAATGATTGGGACCTAGTGTTGCAGCAGTTGCTCTTTGCCTACAGAGCTGTACCACATCCCAGTTTAGGGTTTTCCCCATTTGAACTTGTATATGGCCGTGAGGTTAAGGGGCCATTGCAGTTGGTGAAGCAGCAATGGGAGGGATTTACACCTTCTCCAGGAACTAACATTCTGGACTTTGTAACCAACCTACAAAACACCCTCTGAACCTCTTTAGCCCTTGCTAGAGAAAACTTACAGGATGCTCAAAAAGAGCAAAAAGCCTGGTATGATAAACATGCCAGAGAGCGTTCCTTCAAAGTAGGAGACCAGGTCATGGTCTTAAGGGTGCTCCAGGCCCATAAAATGGAAGCATCGTGGGAAGGGCCATTCACGGTCCAGGAGCGCCTGGGAGCTGTTAATTATCTCATAGCATTCCCCACCTCCAACCGAAAGCCTAAGGTGTACCATATTAATTCTCTAAAGCCCTTTTATTCCAGAGAATTAAAGGTTTGTCAGTTTACAGCCCAGGGAGAAGATGATGCTGAGTGGCCTGAGGGTGTCTACTACGAAGGGAAATGTGGTGGTGGTGTGGAAGAGGTGAACCTCTCCATGACCCTTGGGCGTATGCAGCGACAGCAGATCCAGGAGCTGTGCACTAGCTACGCGCCAACGTTCTCAGCCATCCCAGGACTGACTGAACGGGCATACCACTCCATTGACACAGGTAATGCTAACCCAATTAGGGTCCAACCTTACCGGGTGTCTCCTCAAGCTAAAACTGCTATAGAACGGGAGATCCAGGATATGTTACAGATGGGTGTAATCCGCCCCTCTGAAAGTGCATGGGCATCTCCAGTGGTTCTAGTTCCCAAACCAGATGGGGAAATACGTTTTTGCGTGGACTACCGTAAGCTAAATGCTGTAACTCGCCCAGACAACTATCCAATGCCACGCACAGATGAACTATTAGAGAAACTGGGACGGGCCCAGTTCATCTCTACCTTGGACTTAACCAAGGGGTACTGGCAGGTACCGCTAGATGAATCTGCCAAGGAAAGGTCAGCCTTCATCACACATCTCGGGCTGTATGAATTTAATGTACTCCCTTTCAGGCTGTGAAATGCACCCGCCACTTTCCAAAGACTTGTAGATGGTCTCCTAGCGGGATTAGGAGAATATGCAGTCGCCTACCTTGACGATGTGGCCATATTTTCGGATTCCTGGGCAGACCACCTGGAACATCTACACAAAGTCCTTGAGCGCATAAGGGAGGCAGGACTAACTGTTAAGGCTAAGAAGTGTCAAATAGGCCTAAACAGAGTGACTTACCTTGGACACCAGGTGGGTCAAGGAACTATCAGCCCCCTACAGGCCAAGGTGGATGCTATCCAAAAGTGGCCTGTCCCAAAGTCAAAGAAACAGGTTCAATCCTTCTTAGGCTTGGCCGGTTATTACAGACGATTTGTACCGCACTACAGCCAAATCGCTGCCCCACTAACAGACCTAACCAAAAAGAAACAGCCAAATGCTGTTCAGTGGACCGGAAAGTGTCAGAAGGCCTTTAACAAGCTTAAAGCGACACTCATGTCTGACCCTGTACTAAGGGCCCCAGACTTTGACAAACCATTCCTAGTAACCACAGATGCATCCGAGCGTGGTGTGGGAGCAGTTTTAATGCAGAAAGGACCTGATCAAGAATTCCACCCTGTAGTGTTTCTCAGCAAAAAACTGTCTGAGAGGGAAAGCAACTGGTCAGTCACTGAAAAAGAATGTTATGCCATTGTCTACGCTCTGGAAAAGCTACGCCCATATGTTTGGGGACGGCGTTTCCACCTGCAAACTGACCATGCTGCACTAAAGTGGCTTCACACCGTCAAAGAAACTAACAAAAAACTTCTTCAGTGGAGTTTAGCTCTCCAAGATTTTGATTTCGACATCCAACACATCTCAGGAGCTTCTAACAAAGTGGCTGATGCACTCTCCCGTGAAAGTTTCCCAGAATCAACTGGTTAAAATCGTCCTTGAGATGTGGAAAATATTGTTAGTCTTTATGTACTTGGTAGTATATTTAGAGATGCATGTGTCTTATTAACTCTGTTTTTCCTAGAGCTCCAGGAAGAAATCCCAGCCAGTGTTTCACCCTAGCTGAGATTTGGGGGGCGTGTCATAAATATAAAGGGAAGGGTAAACCCCTTTGAAATCCCTCCTGGCCAGGGGAAAGCTCCTCTCACCTGTAAAGGGTTAAGAAACTAAAGGTAACCTCGCTGGCACCTGACCAAAATGTCCAATGAGGAGACAAGATACTTTCAAAAGCTGGGAGGAGGGAGAGAAACAAAGGGTCTGTGTCTGTCTGTATGCTGGTCTTGGCCAGGGATAGACCAGGAATGGAGTCTTAGAACTTTTAGTAAGTAATCTAGCTAGGTATGTGTTAGATTATGATTTCTTTAAATGGCTGAGAAAAGAATTGTGCTGAATAGAATAACTATTTCTGTCTGTGTATCTTTTTTGTAACTTAAGGTTTTGCCTAGAGGGGTTCTCTATGTTTTTGAATCTATTTACCCTGTAAGATATCTACCATCCTGATTTTACAGGGGGGATTTCTTTATTTCTATTTACTTCTATTTTCTATTAAAAGTCTTCTTGTAAAAAACTGAATGCTTTTTCATTGTTCTCAGATCCAAGGGTTTGGGTCTGTGGTCACCTATGCAAATTGGTGAGGCTTTTTATCCAACATTTCCCAGGAAAGGGGGGGTGCAAGTGTTGGGAGGATTGTTCATTGTTCTTAAGATCCAAGGGTCTGGGTCTGTAGTCACCTAGGCAAATTGGTGAGGCTTTTTACCAAACCTTGTCCAGGAAGTGGGGTGCAGGGTTTTGGGAAGTATTTTGGGGGGAAGGACGCGTCCAAACAGCTCTTCCTCAGTAACCAGTATTAGTTTGGTGGTGGTAGCGGCTAGTCCAAGGACAACGGGGGGAATATTTTGTACCTTGGAGAAGTTTTGACCTAAGCTGGTAAAGATAAGCTTAGGAGGTTTTTCATGCAGGTCCCCACAACTGTACCCTAGAGTTCAGAGTGGGGGAGGAACCTTGACAGTGTGGTTTTCTGGTTCCCCTACCATCACCTGCGGCTCTTCATGCTGCATACCACTTCTGGAGGATTGCTTTCTTTTTCACACCCTGAAGTGCTCCATGGAAGACACGGCTTTGCAAACTACAAGCAGACATATTCCAGATCCACAAACACAACTGTCAGACTGTTCAGCAGGATCAGAAAAAAATCCTCTCTCTTTCTGGGGACAGACAACTGCTGCATACAGTCCCTCTTTCATCTTACAAAACCGGGGGGACAGGGAAAGGCAGCCAGGCTTTCTGGGGGTGACGTGCAATCAATAATTACTCCATCATACAGCAGTAGGGCTCAGAGAAAAAGAGTACCTGTAACCTGCTGTGCTGGGGAACCCTCCCAAAAAGCCACTGCCGCAAAGAGAACCAGTCTGCTCTCTCTGCTTGCAGACACAGCTGTGAACAAACCCTCAGTCATGAGGGGTAAGTGGCTAAACTGTACCAGTGTACTCTCAGCCAGTCAACATGTTACAGGCTGCAGGAAAACCCTGAATGAAACCATAAATTTAAAATAAGAACAAACCAAGTTTTTCTGTCAAAAGATTTTGGTAAAATAGTCACAATTTTGCAAAATTTCAGGATTCTCTAAATTGCTTTTTTTTTTTTTTTTTTGTGAAAATATGTTTCACCAAAATATTTTCAACTAGCTTAAGTGGTTATTCCTGATTTAAACTGATGTTAGTGAGACCAGAATTAGTCTAAACAAAAACACTGAAAATGATAGATCCCACTCACCACACACACAAATTAGGCAAAGAAACTAAAACAACTCTTTCCCAGACTTCAGCCATTCACGAGCCCCTATTCAAGTAGGTGAGTAGATTTGAAAGCATCTAATAAAATAACTATCAATATTAAGACTTCTGAACTTAAGAGAAAATAACTTCACACCATGTTTTAATAGAAATGAACACTCCTGAATAGGGTATGTTACAGTGGTATGCATATTACATGTGTAAATATAAAGTTTTCTGGTCTGATTTTCAGAGGTGCAGAGCACCCACAATTCCAACACAAGTCCATGGGAGCTGCTTACAAAGTAGGCTCATGAGCTCAATTTTTCAGAAGTACAATGTACACATTGCTAAATGAATTTCTCAACATGAAATATGAAGTACAGATGATCTGCTGTTTAGCTAAAAAATATTTCGTCTGAATAGGATGTGCTCTTGTGTGAGTTCTCAGAACTATCAGAATAGTAATGCCAAGTACTTAGGCTATGTTATCGCTCAGGGATGTGAAAAAAACCACCCGCCTGAATGACAAAAGTTTTAACAACAAAAAGTGCTGGTGTGGACAGCGCTTCATCGGTGGGAGAGCTCTGTCCTGGCGACAAAGAGCAGCTACCCTGTGTACCTTACAACGGCACGGCTGTGTCAGCACAGTTGTAAGGTGCGCAGTGTGGACGTAGCCTAATTAACGTTATATAACTCGCATTAGCCATTGCATTGTCAGAAAACCCAATGTAATAATATTAAACAGCCAACCAAGTCACCATTCACTGGCATACTACGTATCTTTTCAGGATCAGAACTACGAAAACATTATTCATTTATATTTCATTTGTAATTAACATTGTACTGAATTAAATTGAACATTTGTCAAGACATGCATGACATTTTATTCACTCTTCCCACACATGTGCGTATACACACAAAAACAAAAACTCCACCCTTCAAAAGATTACAGTTGACAAAATCTGCAGTTGGCTGCTAGTACAAAGCAAAGGATATTCACTTTGTCAGCTCTCTCATTAGTTTATTATCTTTCATCTTCCAAATATTTTTAATTACAAAATCTTACATGGATATCCCTTCTCAAGGAAAACACCCTAGACTAGCTTTAACATACGTGAATCGAGTAGATGCTTAATTTTTCTAGCAACTACAAAATTTCGTGCAAGAAACAGGTGATAACTAAAATTCCTCCTACTCTTATTTTGAATAGTCTTGATCTACTTTTAAGGAAAGGACTAAAGTAATATATATTTATATATATATATAAATTTAACTTTGTCCTACCTCAGTTCTTGTTCCTTTCAGTTAATTCAGTAAGACACTTCCTTCTTCTGCTTTTAGCTATCCAAAAGTTGCAGCTTGCTAGCGAGGGTGAAAACAAAACAGAAACATTTACACAAAACCAACAGCAAGAAAGAGGAAGTAAGCAAAATAGTACAGCTTTTATTTTCTTAACAATATTTTGTCAGTTCAGGAACTGGGATTTGTTCTCACGTTGCATTCCATCTCATCTCTCACACAAAGTGCTGAATAAAGCTCTGTGGTTCAGCAACTCCCAGCTACTCACATTTCTAAATATGGGCTTTCAGTAATCAAACATGTCTGAAATGTTAGACTGGCAGTCATTAGAAACCGTTCTCGGGAAATGTAAATGTCCCGTCTATATTAGGGAAGATTTTCAAATCGTTTGACTTTTGACAGAAAGGGATGAGCTCCACTCGTGTCAGCAATACTGAGAGCGCTAATGTAGCTGGCCTGTCTGTTGCCACTGGCACCGCGTCACCTAGCTTGGCTTCCAGTTCTAGTCTGGCGTTATCAAAGGTGCCATAAGGAGTGGGGTGCCCAATTGCCATTGAATGTCAATGGGAGATGAGCACCTAACTCTGTTAGGCTCCTTTTAAATCTCAGTGCTGTATATAGGGTTGCCAACAGTCCCTTATTACAAGGGATAGCCCTGATTTCTTCGTCCCTGTACAACAAGATTAGGAGTTGCTGAGTGCTGCAAAAAGCAGCATGAAATACCTCTGGCGAATGTGGGGGCGTATTGCTTATTATTATTAATAATGATATTAGAAAGACGGGTGAGGGTGCTAAAAAACAGTCCCTTATATTTGAAATACAATGTTGGCAATCCTAGCTGTGGCCCTCTTCTCTGTTACCTAGTAGCATAGTTGTTGATTCTCATTTACTAAGGCTCCGTTACAGTGCTCTGGCACCAGAAGTAGGCCTTAGAGTGGACAGGAGTGGCCCTTGGAGAATACTCCCTGTGTAGTGGCCCTGTGAACACAGTTCATAGATCTCCATGTAAGGGGTGGAATTTGGGGACATAACTAGGAATTCTCTACTTCCAAGGACCCTTGGAAGCAGTATATAAGTTGGAACAGCTCTGAAACTGCTCCAAGTCACTCCCAGAATAGCTTCAGCTAGAGTTGGCAACACTAACATCCAACCAAAACTGGTAACCCTAGTCACTTCAGGGGTTGGGCAGGCTCCTTCACGGTTCCATGTCACAGGTCACTTACCTGCCAACGTGTCCTCTCATGGCCAGGCATGGTGTTGCAGTGACTCCACCTCAGTTTCCCCACCAGCCAGCAGTCTGTCCCTGTGACAGTCAGCTTCTTCTCACAACAGCAGACAGGTCATTTATAATCTCACCCCTCCTCAGGTAATAAAGAATAATCCCACAGAGCAAAAGCCCAGTGACCCTATATCAGGTCATCAGTCCCAAGCTAAGTTTTATAGTCCTTGTCCCCTTTTCCTCAGAGAGGCTTTCATATCTCTTTTTCTCAGGTGGGTAGGAGAACACACACCTGCCTTCTCTTCTGGCAGAATCCAGGGATTCTGTGTTTAAGAAGCTAAAACCTGCTCCTTACAATTCCTTGCTGCTTCCCTGGGCTGCTTTCTATCTCCACCTGTCCACCGTCCTTTCCCAGGACTACCTCCGCCAGTACTCTCTCAGGGGAAGGCAAGCTCCTTGTGCAGCTTCCTACCAATCTGCTGCTGAGAAACACCCCTCACAAGAAGAAAAGGAGGACTTGTGGCACCTTAGAGACTAACCAATTTATTTGAGCATAAGCTTTCATGAGCTACTGCTCACTTCATCGGATGCATACCTTGGAAACCGCAGTTTCCACAGTATGCATCCGATGAAGTGAACTACAGCTCACAAAAGTGTATGCTCAAATAAATTGGTTAGTCTCTAAGGTGCCACAAGTACTCCTTTTCTTTTTGCGAATACAGACTTACAGGGCTGTTACTCTGAATCCCCTCACAAGTTCTCAGCCTACCTAGCAGCTGTCTTTTCATGCAGCCTTCTTATCTCAGTCCTCAATAGCCCAGCAATTAGCAGCAGCCCAGGAGGTGGCTATCTGCCACACCCCAGAATATAGAGAATGGAAACATGAGTTAAAGCCACAAGCGCAGGAATGGAATAAGTGAGTATCAGGCCTCTTGTGTAGTTATTCATACTACCAGTGCAAAGTATGTTAAAATGTTACCAACTCTACCTTGTAAATAACTATACAAGGTGCAGGGCAGCTGTGAATTGGGTCTATAGTGGTTAAAACACTGGAATTGACCAACAAAACTGCTGTAAAATACACAAACTCAGCAAACTGAATTTTTTTTTATTTGATCAAATTTTATTTTAATGAGCATTTTTGGAGGATGTCTTCATTACACTATATCTCTGCTGCCTAGATAGTTTACATTGTGAATCTGTGTCCACTTTCTTTATACCTCCTCAATAGCTTTCATGCTATTGAAGGTGATACAATTGCCCCTCTGTGACTTTTCTTTTCAACCAAAATAGTTATATTAGTAAATCCCTAGTACGGATGCAGTTATACCAGTATAAAGGTGCCTTTTATCAGTGTAATTTAGTCTCCTTCCTGAATGGGAATCGTTATACTCGTATAAGGCATGTTTATACCAGTATAACTTCACACACACTGCGGATATATTAATATAAATATTTCAGTTAAAAAAAAAAAATCACACTCCTAACCACAACTCATACTGCTACAAAAGCTTGTGTAGGCTAAACCTTAGAATCTCCCTCAATTAAATTGTGTGAGCAGCACATGTGAGCATCAGCCCTGTTATGCCAGGCAGAGAGAATATATGCATTGTGCTGTCACAAACGTGGGAAAGTGGCTTCTTCAGCTGTGCTTAGAAATAAATCAGTCTTAGTGGATGCCTACTGAGCATGCTCAGAAGCATTATTAACAGCTGATAAATCATAATTTGATTATCCTTCCAGCTGTTTATTAAATTTAGTTGTGTATGCAGTCCAAAATAACCAGTTTACATGACAAATTTCAAAGTTCGGCTGTTTCTAATTTGAGTTAAACTAAGGGGTGCTGTATAATAATATACAGAGGAAAGCGTGCAATTTTTTTCAGCTTTGCAGAACGCAGAAAGGGTTGGAGATGATTTTCCTCAAACTTTCAAAAAAAATTCATCACCTTCTGAAGAGCCCAAATATAGAATAAATTCAAACCAAAAGGAAAATTTTACAGGAAGTTGTGAGTGAGTGAACACTGAACAAATTGCCTATCTGTCTTTTTATATTTCAAACACTCTTTACGGCCCTCTTCTAAAGCTCATTGAAGTCCATGGAAAGATTCCCATTAACTTCAGTAGGCTTTAGATCACAGTTTAAATAACATTGTCTCAAAAACTGATCCTTATAAAAAAGAACATGTTTAACTAATTAAAAGCATATCAGCCTGTAACACCAGCAATCATGGCAATATGACAGGTATTTTTATTAAAATTCTATCTTTTTTCTTGCCTATCCTTTTAAAATTTTCTTCTGCCTATCTATTTCTGAGGCACCTAACATCTTAGTGTCAACTTGCCTTTGTATCTGCATTAAGTATTTTAAATAATTGTATTATCTAATACTGCAACCACTATTTTCTATGAAACATTTGAATGGCAGATATTTTACCAAGTTTATTATTATTGTTACACACTCACACTATCACCTGTGACATATTGTTTGTATAATACCTTGCTTTTACTCAGATTAAATTAAGTAGATAAGCAGTTGTTCCCTGCTGTTTGGTTTTAGAAGTTATTTTCTCCTACAAAGCTAATATTAGCACAGTTCTCATGGGTTACTATTATGCATTATAAATAAAGTAATAGATCAGTCACCTATATGTAAAGATAAAAGTTTGTCTTCACAAGATGGGCAATAAGAGTTTTAATATATTGTATATGAGCATAAGCTTTCGTGAGCTACAGCTCACTTCATCGGATGCATACTGTGGAAACTGCAGAAGACATTATATACACAGAGACCATGAAACAATACCTCCTCCCACCCCACTTTCCTGCTGGTAATAGCTTATCTAAAGTGACCACTCTCTTTACAATGTGTATGATAATCAAGGTGGGCCATTTCCAGCACAAATCCAGGTTTTCTCACCCCCACCCCCCAAAAACAAAAAATAAAAAAGGGGGGGGTGAGAAAACCTGGATTTGTGCTGGAAATGGCCCACCTTGATTATCATACACATTGTAAAGAGAGTGGTCACTTTAGATAAGCTATTACCAGCAGGAGAGTGAGTTTGTGTGTGGGGGGGGCGGAGGGTGAGAAAACCTGGATTTGTGCTGGAAATGGCCTAACTTGATTATCATACACATTGTAAGGAGAGTGATCACTTTAGATAAGCTATTACCAGCAGGAGAGTGGGGTGGGAGGAGGTATTGTTTCATGGTCTCTGTGTATATAATGTCTTCTGCAGTTTCCACGGTATGCATCTGATGAAGTGAGCTGTAGCTCACAAAAGCTTATGCTCAAATAAATTGGTTAGTCTCTAAGGTGCCACAAGTCCTCCTTTTCTTTTTGCGAATACAGACTAACACGGCTGTTACTCTGAAACCTGTCAATATATTGTATGTTTTCCCCTTCTTATGTTCATTGAATGGGTTTGGAATTTATCCCTTCACTTCTGGTTAGGGCTGTAGGAACAACGGCAAATCAAGAAGATGACTAATACACAGAATCTGTGAGATCTAACGGGAAATCTAAGCTATTTCCTAGAGGCGGTGCATGTGTAGGCACTGCAAACTAGTAGGCCAGCTCTGCTTCTTGTATATATTGTATGCAGTGAAGTGTAGCCTGTCGATTCCAGGATATTAGAGCAACAGGGTGGGAACCTCACATGCTTGTACATATTGACACTTGTACGTGGATTCTCAGTAATTCACCTACCCACAAAGTTTTGTGGTTTTTGCTTACCGTATTTCAAAGGTTCAGCCTGAACAGTGATAATATCCTGCTGGTCTGGTTCTCCAAATAGATCTTTAAACCAATAGTCAAACAGCAATCTTTCCACCCTTATCCTCTTTTGCTGCCTTTTACAACATACCAGACCAGGCAAGAATCCCTAACAATATTTTTATCATAAATATCAACAACTCCTATGCAGCCACAATCCCCTGTTCAATGGCCAATAACTGAAACATGGCCTCCGAGCCTTCCCATACAAAGACCCCTTTGTAGAACCAGATTCACTGTGCCATTGTCACAAAGCGGCATTTACTTGGAACACTGATTTCACAGCCCACACTGGACATTAATAAAACTGGTTTACCCATTCCTCACATACCCCTCTCTTTTTTATTACATTCTCCTTATTTTCCCAGCCAAAGTTGCTCAACAATTACGTTCACCGATATATATCATTCTAAAACTAAACAACCGTTAAGGTTGCCTAGTGACAAGGAAGTGGGTAGTTGCTCACTGTAAATCTCACTGGTTGTTGTCCAATGATGAAACATACTTTATACATCTACATACATGTAAATAGAGAGAGAAAGCAGTACACATATTTTATTAAAGTATTGATCTTGATCTTTGTCAGCACCTTATGGATTAATGGGATGGAGGGAAGGTGAGAACAGGTGATGAGACCACTTCAGCAGAAAGGCATCTGTCATGGAGCCGGGTCTGTGACCCCTCAGGGAGCAGAACTGCTGGCACTTCCTGTTGGACCGTGTGGTGAACAGGTGTATGCGGGAAAAGCCCCACCTGTGGAAGATGTTCATCGCAATATTCAGGCATAGGGACCACTCATGATGAGTTGAGAAGGACCAGCTGAGCCAACCCGTGAGCTGCTTCTGCACCCCTGGCAGGTATGAGGCCTCAATCTCGATCGAGTGTGCAGTGCAGAATTCCTATAGACGGACTGCTTCTCGACACGGGGGTGGAGGATGAGCCCCTCCCTGTCTATTGATGTAGTGCATGGCAGATATATTGTCCATGAGGACTGAGAGTGTTGTTTTCACAATGTGGGGTAGAATGCCTGACATGTCAATTGGACTGACCTGAGCTCCCTGATGTTGAAATGGAGTGATAAGATACGTTCCCTCTAAGCTGCGTGGCTGCGGAGGTAGGGAGAGGTGCCCCTCCCCGCCCCCAACCAGACCTGCTGAGGGAGAGGCATGCCTCTCCCCCAGCCCCAATCCTGGAGCTGCCGCGGGGAGATAAAGCTGGGGGGTCCCCTCTCTCCCTGCTGTAACCCAGGGCAGCCTGAACCCCAAACCGCTCATCCCGGCCCCACCCCAGAGCCCGCGCCTAGCCAGAACCCTCACCCCCTCCACACCCAAACACTCTGCCCCAGCCCTGAGCCCCCTCCTACACTCTGAACCCCTCATCCCCATCCCTTCCACATGAATTTTGTTATGTGCAGCAATATAGAATCATAGAACCGGGAGGGACCTCGAGAGGTCATCTAGTCCAGTCCCCTGCACTCAAGTCAGGACTAAGTATTATCTAGACCATCCCTGACAGGTGTTTGTCCAACCTGCTCTTAAAAATCCCCAATGATGGAGATTTCACAACCTCCCTAGGCAATTTATTCCAGTGCTTAACCACTCTGACAGTTAGGAAGTTTTTCCTAATGTCCAACCTAAACCTCCTTTGGTACAACTTAAGCCCATTGCTTCTTGTAATATCCTCAGAGGTTAAGAAGAACCATTTTTCTCCCTCCTCCTTGTAACGACCTTTTATGTACTTGAAAACTGTTATCATGTCCCCTCTCAGTCTTCCCTTCTCCAGACTAAACAAACTCAATTTTTTCAATCTTCCCTCATAGGTCATGTTTTTTAGAACTTTAATCATTTTTGTTGCTCTTCTCTGGACTTTCTCCAATTTGTCCACATCTTTCCTGAATTATGGCACCCAAAACTAGACACAATACTCCAGTTGAGGCCTAATCAGTGCGGAGTACAGCAGAAGAATTACTTCTCATGTCCTGCTTACAATACTCCTGCTAATCCATCCCAGAATGTTTGCTTTTTTTGCAACAGTGTTACACGCTTGACTCATATTTGTGATCCACTATGACCCCCAGATCCCTTTCCACAGTACTCCTTCCTAGGCAGTCATTTCCCATTTTGTATGTATGTTAGCCCTGGTCTACACTAAGAGTTGAGGTCGAATTTAGCAGCATTAAATCGATTTAACCCTGCACCCGTCCACACGATGAAGCCCTTTTTTTCGACTTAAAGGGCTCTTAAAATCTATTTCCTTACTCCACACCCAACAAGGGGATTAGCGCCGAAATCGGCCTTGCTGGGTCGAATTTGGGGTACTGTGGACACAATTAGAAGGTATTGGCCTCTGGGAGCGATCCCAGAGTGCTCCATTGTGACTGCGGACAGCACTCTCAACTCAGATGCACTGGCCAGGTAGACAGGAAAAGGCCCGCGAACTTGTGAATTTCAATTTCCTGTTTGGCCAGCATGACAAGCTGCAGGTGACCATGCAGAGCTCATCAGCAGAGGTAATCATGATGGAGTCCCTGAATCGCAAAAGAGCTCCAGCATGGACTGAACGGGAGGTACGGGATCTGATCGCTGTATGGGGAGAGGAATCCGTGCTATCAGAACTATGTTCCAGTTTTCAAAATGCCAAAACATTTGTCAAAATCTCCCAGGGCATGAAGGACAGAGGCCATAACAGGGACCTGAAGCAGCGCCACGTGAAACTTACGGAGCTGAGGCAAGCCTACCAGAAAACCAGAGAGGTGAACGGCCGCTCCAGGTCAGAGCCCAAAACATGCCGCTTCTATGATGAGCTGCAAGCCATTTTAGGGCGTTCAGCCACCACTACCCCAGCTGTGTTGTTTCACTCCTTCAATGGAGATGGAGGCAACACGAAAGCAGGTTTTGGGGACAAGGAAGATGATGATGATGAAGTTGTAGCTCACAGCAAGCAAGCAGAGAAACCGGTTTTCCTGACAGCCAGGAACTGTTTCTCACCCTGGACCTGGAGCCAGTACCCCCTGAACCCACCCAAGGCTGCCTCCCGGATCCGCCAGGCAGAGAAGGGACTTCTGGTGAGCGTACCTTTTAAAATACTATACATGATTTAAAAGCAAGCATGTTTAATGATTAATTTGCCCTGGCATTCGCGGCTCTCCTGAATGTACTCCCAAAGCCTTTGCAAAAGGTTTCTGGGGAGGGCAGCCTTATTCCATCCACCAGGGTAGGACACTTTACCACTCCAGGCCAGTAGCATATACTCAGGAATCATTGTAGAACAAAGCATTGCAGTGTATGTTTGCTGGCGTTCAAACAACATCCATTCTTTATCTCTCTGTGTTATCCTCAGGAGAGTGATATCATTCATGGTCACCTGGTTGAAATAGGGTGCTTTTCTTAAGGGGACATTCAGAGGTGCCCATTCCTGCTGGGCTGTTTGCCTGTGGCTGAACAGAAATGTTCCCCACTGTTAGCCACGGGGAGGGAGGAGGGTGGAGGGGCTAGCCACGCGCTGTGGGGAGGCAAAATGCGACCTTGTAACGAAAGCACATGTGCTATGTATGTAATGTTAACAGCAAGGTTTACCATGAAAGAGTGTACCCATTGTTCTATAAAATGTGTCTTTTTTTTTTTTCTCCACCAGCTGCATGTGTTTCGAGGATCACAGGATCTTCTCCTTCCCAGAGGCTAGCGAAGATTAGAAGGTGAAAAAAAACGCACTCGCGATGAAATGTTCTCTGAGCTCATGCTGTCCTCCCACACTGACAGAGCACAGACGAATGCGTGGAGGCAGACAATATCAGAGTGTAGGAAAGCACAAAATGACCGGGAGGAGAGGTGGTGGGCTGAAGAGAGGGCTGAAGCTGAAAGGTGGCGGCAGCGTGATGAGAGGAGGCAGGATTCAATGCTGAGGCTGCTGGAGGATCAAACTAATATGCTCCAGCATAAGGTTGAGTTGCAGGAAAGGCAGCAGGAGCACAGATTGCCGCTACAGCCCCTGTGTAACCAACCACCCTCCTCCCCAAGTTCCATAGCCTCCTCACCCAGACGCCCAAGAATGCGGGGGGGGGGGCCCTCTGGCCACCCAGCCCCTCCACCCCAGAGGATTGCCCAAAAAACAGAAGGCTGGCATTCAATAAGTTTTAAACTTTTAAAGTGCTGTGTGGCCTTGTCCTTCCCTCCTCCACCACCCCTCCCGGGCTACCTTGGTAGTTATCCCCTTATTTGTGTGATGAATTAATAAAGAATGCATGAATGTGAAGCAACAGTGACTTTATTGCCTCTGCAAGCGGTGATCGAAGGGAGGAGGGGCGGGTGGTTAGCTTACAGGGAAGTAGAGTGAACCAAGGGGCGGGGGGTTTCATCAAGGAGAAACAAACAGAACTTTCACACCATAGCCTGGCCATTCCTGAAACTGGTTTTCAAAGCTTCTCTGATGCGCACCGCGTCCCCTGTGCTCTTCTAACCACCCTGGTGTCTGGCTGTATGTAACCAGCAGCCAGGCGATTTGCCTCAACCTCCCACCCCGCCATAAATGCCTCCCCGTTACTCTCACAGATATTGTGGAGCGCACAGCAAGCAGTAATAACAGTGGGAATATTGGTTTTGTTGAGGTCTAACCGAGTCAGTAAACTGCACCAACGTGCTTTTAAAGTCCAAATGGACATTCTACCACCATTCTGCACTTGCTCAGCCTGTAGTTGAACAGCTCCTGACTACTGTCCAGGCTGCCTGTGTATGGCTTCGTGAGCCATGGCATTAAGGGGTAGGCTGGGTCCCCAAGGATTACTACAGGCATTTCAACATCCCCAACGGTTATTGTCTGGTCTGGGAATAAAGTCCCTTCCTGCAGCTTTTGAAACAGACCAGAGTTTCTGAAGATGCGAGCGTCATGTATCTTTCCCGGCCATCCCACATTGATCTGGTGAAACATCCCTTGTGATCCACCAGAGCTTGCAGCACTATTGAAAAGTACCCCTTGCGGTTTATGTACTCGCCGGCTTGGTGCTCCGGTGCCAAGATAGGGATATGGATTCTGTCTATGGCCCCACCACAGTTAGGGAATCCCATTGCAGCAAAGCCATCCACTATGACCTGCACATTTCCCAGAGTCACTACCCTTGATATCAGCAGATCTTTGATTGCGTAGGCTACTTGCATCACAGCAGCCCCCACAGTAGATTTGCCCACTCCAAATTGATTCCTGACTGACAGATAGCTGTCTGGCGTTGCAAGCTTCCACAGGGCTATTGCCACTCGCTTCTCAACTGTGCGGGCTGCTCTCATCTTGGTATTCTTGCACCTCAGGGCAGGGGAAAGCAAGTCACAAAGTTCCATGAAAGTGCCCTTATGCATGCGAAAGTTTTGCAGCCACTGGGAATTGTCCCAGACCTACAACACTATGCGGTCCCACCAGTCTGTGCTTGTTTCCCGAGCCCAGAATCGGCGTTCCACCGCATGAACCTACCCCATTAGCACCATGATGCCCACATTGCCAGGGCCCGTGCTTTGAGAGAAGTCTGTGTCCATGTCCTCATCACTCTCGTCACCATGCTGACGTTGCCTACTTGCCCGGTTTCGCTTTGCCAGGTTCTGGTGCTGCATATACTGCTGGATAATGCGTGTGGTGTTTAATGTGCTCCTAATTGCCAAACTGATCTGAGTGGGCTCCACGCTTGCCGTGGTATGGCGTCTGCACAGAAAAAAGGCGCGGAACAATTGTCTGCCGTTGCCCTGACGGAGGGAGGGGCGACTGACGACATGGCTTACAGGGAATTAAAATCAACAAAGGGGGTGGCTTTGCGAGAAACTGAATGGCCCCCTCAAGGATAGAACTCAAAATCTCAAGGATAGAACTCAAAACTGTGTTTAGCAGGCCATTGATTTCACGGAGGGAGGGAGGAGAAAATGAATACAAAACAAATCTCGTCTATTTCTTGTTTTGAGCCACTTCATCTATCTTTATACATCTTGCTGGCAGCAGACTGTGAAGTATGACCGCTAGCCATCGTCATCTTCTGGGTGCTCAACAGAAGACGGTGCAGTATGACTGCTGGCCAGCATCTTCTGCTGGCTGCAGATTAAAAGACAGTGCACTGCCGGTAGGACTCAATCGCCATGAGACGAAACTTAAAAGGGAAATGACCTGGCTGAGTCACTCCCATGTTTGCCCAGGCGCCCCTGACCTCATCGAGGTTGGTTAAAAGAACACCCAGGACTATGTCGACGTCGGCAACCAGTTATACTGCACTGTCTGCTGCCAAAAGGCAATTAACTGCTGCTTTGTAGCAATGCAGTACCACATCTGCCAGCACCCAGGAGACATACGGTGACGGTTAGCTGAGCGGGCTCCATGTCTGCCGTAGTATGGCGTCTGCACAGGTAACTCAAGAAAAAAGGTGCAAAACGATTGTCTGCCCTTGCTTTCACGGAAGGAGGGAGGGAAGGGGGGCCTGACGATATGTACCCAGAACCACCCGCGACAATGTTTTACCCCATCAGGCACTGGGATTTCTACCCAGAATTCAGATGGGTGGCAGAGACTGCAAGAACTGTGGGATAGCTACCCACAGTGCAACGCTCTGGAAGTGGACGGTTGCCTCAGTACTGTGGACACACTCCGCTGACTACATGCGGTTAGAGCATTTGTGTGGGGACATACACAATTGACTGTATAAAAACGCTTTCTACAAAACTTCTATAAATTTGACCTAATTTCGTAGTGTAGACATACCTTAACTGATTGTTCCTTCCGATGTGAAATACTTTGCATTTATCTGTATTGAGTTTCATCCTATTTACTTAAGACCATTTCTCTAGTTTGTCCAGATCATTTTGAATTTTAATCCTATCCTCCAAAGCACTTGCAACCCCTCCCAGCTTGGTATCATCCGTAAACTTTAAGTGTATTCTCTATACCATTATCTATATCATTGATGAAGATATTGAACAGAACCGGACCCAGAACCGATCCCTGTGGGACCCCACTCATTATGCCCTTCCAGTATGACTGTGAACCACGGTAACTATTCTCTGGGAATGATTTTCCAACCAGTTATGCACCCACCTTATAGTAGCTCCATCTAGGTTGTATTTCCCTAGTTTGTTTATGAGAGGGTCATGCGAAACTGTATCCCCCTCATTGAGTAACAGACCTACGCTGTCCTTGGTCTTCCTCTTGCTTCTAATGTATTTGTAGAATGTTTTCTTGTTTCCTTTTATGCCCCTGGCTAGTTTGATCTCGTTTTGTGCCTTGGCTTTTCAAATTTTGGCCCTACATACTTGTGTTATTTGTTTATATTCATCCTTTGTAATTTGACTGAGTTTCCACTTTTTGTGGGGCTCTTTTTTAACTTTTAGATCATTGAAGATCTCCTGGTTAAGCCAGGGTGGTCTCTTGCCATACTTCCTATCTTTCCTGTGCAGTGGGATAGTTTGCTCTTGTGCTCTTAATATGTCTCTTTGAAAAACTCCAACAGTCTTCAGTTGTTTTTCCCCTTACACTTGCTTCCCATAGGATTTTACCTACCAACTCCCTGAGTTTGCTAAAGTCTGTCTTCTTGAAATCCATTGTCTTTATTTTGCTGTTCTCCCTCCTACCATTCCTTAGAATCATGAACTCTACCATTTCATGATCACTTTCACCCAAGTTGCCTTCAACTTTCAAATTCTCAACCAGTTCCTCCCTATTTGTCAAAATCAAATCTAGAACAGCCTCCCACCTAGTAGCTTTCTCCACCTTCTGAAATAAAAAAATATTTCCAATACATTTCAAAAAACTTGTTGGATAATCTATGCCCGGCTGTGTTACTTTTCCAACAGATGTCTGGGTAGTTGAATTCCCCAATCACCACCGAGTCCTGTGCTTTGGATGATTTTGTTAGTTGTTTAAAAAAAGCCTCATCCACCTCTTCTTCCTGGTTAGTTGGTCTGTGGTAGACCCCTACCATGACATCACCTTTGTTTTACCCCTTTTATCCTTACCCAGAGACTTTCAATAAGTCTCTTATTTGTATCTCAACCTCAGACCAAGCATTTTGAGTTCTTCTTGCTTATTCCCCATACTTCTTGCATCAGTATATAGACATCAAGATACTGATTAAACATCCCCCAACACACACAGTTCTGTCTGGTCTCTCCTTTATTCCTGCTATAACAGCCCATGCTCCCCACAGATTCCGACCCTTCTCCCTGGTCTCCATGTTTTTGACTTACCTGTGGGCTTTGGTCACCTGCCCCCATTGAACCCGGTAAAGCCCTCCTCACTATGTTAAGCAGTCTGTAGCCAAATATGCTCTTCCCCTTCCTTGATAGGTGGACCCCATCTCTGTTTAGCAGTCCTTCTTCCTGGAACAGCATCCTGTGGTCAAGGAAGCCGAAGCCCTCCTGGCGACACCATCCTCGCAGCCAGGCGTTCACCTCCAGGATTCATCTGTCTCTCCATCAGTTTATGGCACACATCACCTCCATATTGGTGCACATAACAAAATTCATTCCGCACACGCATGGGAAAAATTAGAGGAAACACTGGCGATAAGTCCTCTGCGGACCAATGACCCTGGCTCTTGAGCATCACTAGGTGGACTCCCCAGTCCAGTTCTGAGGCGTCGGAGACCAAGTGTGCTGCTGGCTGAGGTTTTGTGAAGAGAATCCCTTCACAGACCACTTGGAAATCCAACCACCATGACAGGGAACCGAGGATATGAGGATGCACTATGAAGGCCTTGTCCAGGTGGTGCCTTGAAGGGGAGTATACCATAGCCAGACAGGCTTGGAGAGGTCTGAGTCTCAGCCTTGTGTGACAAACAACATACTTGCACAAAGCCATATGGCCAAGAAGGCTCAAGCAGAGCCTGACTGTGGTGATTGGTTGATACTGAACGTGATGTATTGACTCTGTAATCACTTGGAAAAGAGCTTTCACCAGCTGGGAGTCGAGGACCACCCCAATTAATTCTATTCTCTCAGTGGGTATCAGGGCCAATTTCTGAATGCCCGGAAGGTTGACTGGAAGAGGGCGATGTCCAACTGCACTTCCACTTAAGACCTGCCCTTGATGAGCCAGTCATCGAGGTAAAGGAATATATGAACTCCTTTTCTCCTGAGAAAGGCCGCTATCACTGGCATACATTTGGTGAAGACTCTCAGGGCTGCCAAGAGGCCAAATGGTAGGGCTGCAAACTGGTAATGTCCTTGGTTTGCCACGAACCTCAGGGATCTTCTATGACCTTGAAAGACCGCTATGTGGAAGTATGCACCTTTTAAGTTGAGGGTGGCATACCAATCCCCTGGATCCTGTGACCGAATGATTGACCCCAAGGAGACCATACGGAACTTCAACCTCTTGAGATAATGGTTGAGTCAGCAAAGGTCCAGAATGGATCTGAGACCTCCCAAAAAATAATAGCAGTAAAATCCTTTTTCCCTTAGATACAGTGGAACCTCCTCCACTGCTTCCATTCTGAGGAGGGATTGAACTTCTTGCTCTTGCAGAACTTGCAGAAGCTCGTGAGAAGGGGATGGGGAAGGTGGGGTTGAAATAAATTGGAGGGTATAACCAAATTCCACTGTGTTTCGAACTCAGTGATCAGAGGTGACCAGCTTCCAGGCCTGTTGGAAGTGGGAAAGACTGTTGGAAAAATAAGGATAACTGAATCCGGATTATGAGGAATTGCTATGCTGCCCTCGACAAACCTCTCAAAACATGTGTTTCGAGGTGCCAAAGTGACATGGAGCCGAATGCCCACCCCGTCCCCCGGGACTCCTGCCCCATCCAACCCCCAGTGTTCCTTGACGCCCCCGCCCCAGGATCCCTGCCCCACCCATCCCCCTCCCCTGTCCCCTGACTGCCACCAGAACCGGGCAGGAGGGTCTCGTGGGCCACCATAGAGGGTGCCCACCCCACCCCTAAGAGCCAGAGGGACCTGCCGGGGGGCAAGCTGGGGAGTCCCAGCGGTGCTTACCTGGGGCAGCTCCCAGGAAGCATCTGGCAGGTCCCTCTGCCTCCTAGGGGTGGGGGAGCATAGTGGGGGGAGCGGCTGCTCCCCCCACCGATCACATCAAAAGTGGTGCCTTAGACGCCAACTCTGTGGGTGCTCTGGGGCTGGAGCACCCACAGGGAAAATTTGATGGGTGCAGAGCACCCACTGGCAGCTCCGCACCGCGCACCCGGCCCCAGCTCACCTCACCTCCATTCCGCCTCTGCTCCTGAACGCACTGCCCCGCTCTGCTTCTCCGCGCTCCTCCTCCCCCAGGTTTCCACAAATCAGCTGTTTGGCGGGAGGCCTGGGAGGGCTGAGAAGCAGGCAGCAGCTTCGCACTCAGGCCGAGGGTGGCGGAGGTGAGCTGGGGTGGGGAGTGGTTCCCCTGTGCCCCCCCCCCGGTTACCTGCTGCAGCATGGGCAGCCCTCCCACACCGCCCCAGCTCACCTCCGCCTCCCTGGGCCTGAGTGCAAAGCCACCACCTGCTTCTCAGCCTGCCCCGGCTTCCCACGCGAACAGCTGATTCGCGGGAAGCCAGGGGGCAGGGTGGAGAAGCAGAGCGGGGTGGCGTGTTCAGGGGAGGAGGCGAAGGTGAAGCGGAAGTGAGCTGGGGCCGGGGGTGGGGAGCCACTCCAGCCCTGGAGCACCCATGGAGTCAGTGCCCCTCGCAGAACAACCAGTTCTAAAATGGCTTCTAAATGTAACAACCTAGTGAACTGGTGCCAACCGGCTCCAGCTCACCACTGTGTAGAACCCATCTGGCCTTGGCAGTCCTTGTTGGCAGCCTCTACAACGAGAAACCCCGATGGGAGATGCGAGAACAGAAACTCGCAGCCTTTAGAAGACACAAAGCTTACTTTCTTTCTTCTCTCTTGGCCGTGGGCAGGATGGAGGCAGGATTCTGCCAGTGGGCCTTGATCGGTCCCATGATGGCATTGTGCAGGGGCTACATCCGACTAAATGTCCAGGAACCCATCTGATGGTTCCTTAATGACCTTCACCTGCAACCTTAGATTACGGTCACCTGCTTTAGTAAGTCCTGGTGGGTTCTAAGGTTGTCCTGTGGCAGGGAGGACCCTTGAGCATCAGCTCATCCTCTGGAGAAGATGAGGAGGAGGCATGTGCTGCTATAGCATCCAATGCAACCTCCTCCTGAGGAGCCTGTTCTCATTGACCAGCACCAATCCCTGTGCTGGTTTCGGTACTGGGCAGTAGGCCCGGGTCAGTGCTGGATTCAGTACTGGGACTTGCTCCGGCATCAGTCCCGGAGTCTCTCGGTACGCCCCTGGTGCCACTGTAGTCTCCGAGCGCACCGAGTAGGAGCACCATGAGCTGGTGCCCTGGTCCAGGGGAAACCCCCCGGGTTCCAAAATGGCCATTGTAGTGGTGCTGGACCCCATGGACCCGTGGGCCAGGTACTGTGTGGCATCACTGTCCCTGCAGGCAGAGTTGGGTGTGGGGATTGACGCAGAACCTCCCGCCAGTGCTGGCATCTCAAGAAGTCGGACCCCAAGTCCAAACTGAAAGATGAGGAGGGGGACTGCAGTGACCATGGTGGCACCAATCCTCCTGGTGCCAGCGATTGGTGCCATGGGGACATCTCCGGCGAGGCAATTAAAGGGGTCTTCCCCCTAGAGGCTGGCCTTGAGACCAGCCTAAAGCTGGTTGATGCCCTGCTGTCGCTGGGTGGTGCTGTGTCCTGCCTCCTGGCCAGGCTCAGTACCAGGAAAGTCATTATGTTCCTCACTGGCACGTAGGCCTCCAGGGTTGCTACCACCCTGTACAGGTCTGTCCAGTGCCGGGCAGCCAGTTGAACATCTGGACTCTGTGGCACCAGTGCTGCTGACGCTGCGGTGGTTGCTGCAGGGCGGGAGAGGGAGGGAGAGTAGCCCGGCCTGGGTCTCGCTCTATCCCGTTCTGCCCGCTTGCCTCCCTTCGGTGGCCGCGGTGTTTCTTCTTCAGCGCTGGGGAGGAGGAACAGTGCTGAGAGTTCTTAGCGGCCGGCAGCTCACTATGCACTGAGGCCAAAGTACTCGGGGCCAAGTCTGATCTTGGCTAAGAGGCAGATCTCAGTGCTGCATCCATGAAGAGGACTTTCAGTCTTGCTGCTCTGTCCTTCTGCGTTTGGGGTTTGAATCCCCGACAAACGTGGCAGCGTTCTTTTCTGTGACCCTTTCCCAAACACTTGGGGCAACTGAAGTGCCGGTCACTAGGTGGCAGTAGGCTTGCTACATGAAAAACACTGCTTGAACCCCGGCACTTGAGGCATGCCCCAGTACCAGGGGAGGGATTGACTGCCTCATCACGCACGGAGAGGAATCCTAAACTACAACTTTAAATATACTAAAACTACTACAACTGTAAACTATGAAATATTTACAATAAAAAACCAACAGAAAACCAATAAGACACTTTGCTCAAGGCAAAGAGGGAAAGTTCCAACAGCTGCCCGGGGCGTAAGAAGGAACTGAAGAGTGCAGGCTCCGGGGGACCCCCTTATACCAGGGCTATGAGCGCACGGCACCATGGGGCGACAGAGCCAAGCAGACAAACCACTAGGGGAAAAATCTCCGACAGCTGTGCTTGGGGCGCTCACACCCCTAAATCGGAATGAACATGTGCAAGCACTTGAACACCACCACACCTTATACCTGAGAAGGGGCAGGGCCTCCCTAGCCCAGTATTGCTCTGCTCCTGGCTCTGGTTCAGTGTGGTGCCTCCAGACCCCATCACAAGGGTCCACATAGACAGCTGGTGCACACAGGGCTGGCCTTACCATGAGGCGAACTGAGGCGGCCATCTCAGGTGCCAGCCTGTGGAGGGGGGCACTAGGACCCAGAGTGTAGAAAATTGTGTCTGCTGCTGGTGCATATGTATTCTCTCTGCTCTAGTTGCACAGAGATGATGGAGGAAGGAGGGCACAAGAGACATAACAGGCAGGCAGGAGAAAAGGTGAGAGGGCATAACAGAAAGCAGCAGGAGCTGCACGGAGAGAGAGGAGGAGGAGGAGCCTCTTATGTACCCCTCTAGCACCCCCAGGAGCCTGGACTGATTAAAACCAGCTTCTCAGGGAGCTTCCGTTTCCTGCTGCTTCCCTGAACCCACTTGAGGAGAACAGGCAGTCAACTGAATTAGTAGGAGCCACTTAGGCCCTTAAGATGCTGATATCTTCCCTCAGTCAGGCCCTGCTACCAGCCTGCTTATTTGTCCCCTTCAATTCAGTGTTGAGAGCCACTATAGCTGGCACAGAACAGCAGTCATGAGTGAAAGAAGAAAACGCCCCTCTGGGGCAGCATTCAGAAAAAGAAAGAAAGCAAAGGAAGCTTTTCTATCTAAGCAGGAAGGAGCTCTCCTGAGATACATAGACACAAATGTTCACAGTGAGCCTTCCAGCCCCAGTGAGGACGTGAGTGGAGAGGAGATGCCTGATCTTCCAGTTAGTCAGAGTGCAGGTGACGTGGCAGCTACTGCAGCATCCATATCTCCATCTCAAATGGATGTAACCATGCACATTCCTGAAGAAAAGCATAGATCAGAGAAGAGTGTGGTGGAGGCGCAAGAAACAGCTGCTGCTAAGTTTAGTTATTTAACTCTAGATGATCCAGGACTGTGGACCCACTTGAGCAGTAGCCTGAGGGACTTCCTTGTACTGCATGGGCCAGAGCAAGTGAAAAACTTCATGTTCCCCAAAGACAATGAAAATAGAAGTTTCCATCCAACACATTATTGGCGTGAAATCCCCAATGGTGACAAAGTGGAGAGGCCATGGCTTATGTACTCAAAAACCCAGAATGCTGCATACTGTTTTTGTTGCAAACTCTTCCAGTCTGATGTTCCAGCCACATTGGGTTCTACAGGAACAAAGGACTGTACATTGGTGAGGCCTCATCTGGAGTACTGTGTCCAGTTTTGGGCCCCGCACTACAAGAAGGATGTGGATAAATTGGAGAGAGCCCAGTGAAGGGCAACAAAAATGATTAGGGGTCTGGAACACATGACTTATGAGGAGAGGCTGAGGGAACTGGGATTATTTAGTCTACAGAAGAGAAGAATGAGAGGGGATTTGATAGCTGCTTTCAACTACCTGAGAGGTGGTTCCAGAGAGGATGGTTCTAGACTATTCTCAGTGGTAGAAGAGGACAGGACAAGGAGTAATGGTCTCAAGTTGCAGTGGGGGAGGTTTAGGTTGGATATTAGGAAAAACTTTTTCACTAGGAGGGTGGTAAAACACTGGAATGCGTTACCTAGGGAGGTGGTAGAATCTCCTTCCTTAGAAGTTTTTAAGGTCAGGCTTGACAAAGCCCTGGCTGGGATGATTTAATTGGGGATTGGTCCTGCTTTGAGCAGGGGGTTGGACTAGATGACCTCCTGAGGTCCCTTCCAACCCTGATATTCTAGATTCTATGACTGGGAAAATCTGGCTAGAAATCTGGCATGCCATGAGAAGGCAGCAAATCACCAGAGAGCATTCCATAGGCGGAAAGAGCTTGAGATGAGACTAAGGTTAACCACCATCATAGATGATCAGCATCAAGAGAAGATTGCATCAGAGTCTCTTTACTGGCAAAATGTTCTGAAAAGGCTCATTGCCATTGTGAGAGTGCTTGCTACCCAAAACCTAGCACTGCGTGGCACTTCAGATCAGCTATATGTGCCAAACAATGGAGACTTCCTTATAATTGGTGGAGTTTGATTCTATAGTCCAGGAGCACCGAAGAAGACTCACCACCCAAGAAATGTACACACACCACTACCTTGGAAAAACAATTCAAAATGAGATCATACAGTTACTGGTAACAAAAATCAAACAGAAGATTGTGGCAGATCTGAAGTCAGCAAGATATTACTCTGTTATTCTGGACTGCACACCTGACATCAGCCATACAGAACAAATGACTTTCGTGGTGCATTTTGTAACAACAACAGTACCTAGTGAAAATGTCCCTGCAATGGTGACTGTCAGAGAGCATTTTCTAGAATTTATTGACATTGATGATACTACAGGAGCTGGTGTGACAAATGTGCTTCTTAAAAAACTGGAAGATACGGGAATTGCGATAGCTGACATCAGAAGTCAGGGCTACGATAATGGTGCCAACATGAGAGGAAAGAACAGAGGAGTGCAGACACTGATCCAAGAGTTAAACCCTCGAGCTTTTTTTGTCCCAGGCAGTTCTCATTCATTGAACTTGGTGGTCAGTGATGCAGCAGCATCAGCTTCTAGTGAGGCTGCTGAATTTTTTAATGTAATTCAAAACATCTATGTATTTTTCTCTGCATCAACTCATCAATGGCAAATTTTGAAGCAACATCTGGGAACATCCTTTCTGATACTGAAACCACTGAGTGCAACACAGTGGGAAAGTCGAGTGGAGGCGATAAAGCCTATCAAACACCAAATCGGGAAGACAGATGATGCCGTAGTTGCCATTATGGAGGATAATGCTATGACAGGAACTGTTCATGGGACAACAGTGGCAGAGAGAAATGGAATCACCAGAAACATACATAACTTCAAATTTCTGTGTGGCTTAGTGTTGTGGCATGACATACTGTTTGAAATAAATGTTGTAAGCAAGAGACTCCAAGGTGTTGACCTTGATATATTTGGAGCAATGGAACAACTGGACAAAGCAAAGTCATACCTACAGACTTACCGGTCAGATGAGGGATTTCAAAACGTTCTGAAGAGTGCATAGAAGTTGGCAGAGGAACTTCACACTGAAGCTATTTTCCCACCCATTCAAGAATACAAGAGTCATCAAAGAAGATGACATTTTGATTACGAGGCACAGGATAATCCCATAAGAGACCCCAAACAACAATTCAAAGCTGAATTCTTTAACCAGGTGCTAGATTGTGCAATACAGTCAGTTGAAGAATGTTTCATGCAGCTCAAGGAACACAGCAGTATATTTGGGATCTTGTATGATATTCCAAAACTCCTCACTAACCCTGAAGAAGACCTACACCAGCAATGCAGGGACTAGAGACAGTGTTGACACATGATGATATGTGCGATATTGATGCGAGTGAGTCAGGGGATGAACTGAAAGCCCTTTCAAGATACATTTCAGCAGGATCAACTCCAAAGGCTGTTCTGGAATATATGTGCACAGATAAGATGAGCACCCTCTTTCCAAATGCTTTTGTTGCTCTGTGCATACTTCTAACACTTCCTGTAACAGCTGCCAGTGGAGAACGCAGCTTCTCCAAGCTGAAGTTAATAAAAACACAACTACGCTCCACAATGACACAGGAGAGGCTGGTCAGCCTTGCAACCATCTCAATAGAGCATGAGCTGGCCCAGGCTGTGGATCTTCCGGAAGCAGTTCAAATCTTCGCAACCAAGAAGGCACGGAAAGCACCACTTTGATTATTCAAACAGATAAAAATGCCAGTGTTTACTATGCAGACAAGAAAAGTTACATTTGCTGTTCAGGTGTTTGAAAGTTAAGTGTTGTTCAAAATTTTGAACAAGGCATTTTAAGTTGTTAGTTCTCCTTTATTGGGGTAGGTAGCAGAGCAGTACCATGAGAAGAGTAGAACAGGAAGGCAGAAGGCAGCATTGAGACCTTTCAGAGTTTTGGCCCAAGCAAAGGGGAATGGGGTTGTCGTCATTTGAGCTCCACACCTCAGGTGCCAAAATGTTGTGGGCTGGCCCTGGGTGCACAGCAGGTTAGTGTCCATGTAGACAAGCCTGTATAGACAAGTCCTTTTGACTCTTTGGACTCACACCTACTGGCCAAAGTATAACTTACAATACACCTCCTTACACATCACCAGGACCATCCCTACCTATAGTGGTGCCCTGCACAGCATGGAGAACCCCCCACATACAGGGGGAGTGTCCACTCCACAGAGGGACCGGCCCCTCCGCAGAAGGTTGTGGGGGCTGCGCTCAAGGGTTGCAGGAACAGGAGCTGTGGGGGCAGCAGCAGGGCAGGGAGGCACAGGGCAGCACATGAGATTAGCAGGGGGCCTGGGGCTAGCAGCAGGAGTTGGGCCCGCCCCCCCCCCCCACTAACCGGTGGTAGCAGGAAGCAGAGTGACCCGGCCCCAGCCTGCTCCACTCCCCCAGCCCTGTTGCTTGGGGGAGGGGGCTTGGAGGAAGGGGTCAGGCCTGCCTCCACACTCACCAGCGGCGATGGCGGGAAGCAAAGCAACGCGGCTGGGAGCTAGCAGAGCGGAGTGGGCTGGGGCCGGGTTGCTCTGCTTCCTGCCACCACCGCTGGTGAGTGTGGAGGTGGGCCCGACCCCTTCTGCCAGCTCCAGTATCCCCACTAATCCCGTGGGCCATGTCACGGAAGAGGTGGAATGGGGGCAGGGTTGGGCAGAGCAGGGGTGGAAAGAGGTGGGGCAGGGCAGAGCAGGGGGCTGGCCGGGAGATGGGGCTGGCCGCTGGAGCCAGCACCGCATACACATCATGCAGCTGCCTAGGGGACCACAACATTTGGTGCCCCAAATTACGTGGTGCCCTACGCAGCTGCGTATTCTGCATAAGCCTAAGGACGGCCCTGCACATCACCTCTGAATTCTGTGGGAATATGTGAAATATGCCCTGTGCAAGATCATCCAGTACTGTCACACCTATAGCCACAGGATCCACAGGGCTATAAGTACATTTTCCTAATTCCCCCACAAACACACACAATACTTCCGGACAGGGTGTGTGACCCTGCAAGAAGTTAGAGAGAGAGATTCTGGATCTGGTGCAGGTTGTAGGCCTGGCTTGACATAAGTAACTTGACTAATTTTTTAGTGGGCATGATTGGAAAGTGAATGGAAGGTTAAGTTGCAAATAGGGGCTTAACAAGCAGTATGCTGGAGTCTGAGCCAGCTAATGTAAGAGGGAGAACAGTCTTTAAGGTGCCACAAGTCCTCCTTTTCTTTTTGCAGATACAGACTAACACGGCTGCTACTCTGAACCCTGATAAGAACACACACGATAAGTTAGGAATGTAGGGATGAGGTAAAGAGTACGTCGAGCATGGACAACACATGGACAGAGAGCATACTGTACATGGATTGGTTCCTGAAAAGTAACCAAGCCAATCATGAAGCATATGATGCAATGTATGGTTAAGGAATGCATGTGTTATTAGTGTTAGTAAAAATGTATAGAAAGTGAAGTTTTGCTGTGTAACTTTAGATGTGCGCTATGCCCTATAACCACCCCTTACATTGGAGTCTGTTCAACGGAGAGTAGCTTTTATGTATGCCAAGTAAAGTACCTGAATAACGAAATCCAGAGTTGAACTGAGCTTTTTTGGATCCCTGAGAACCGGATGAAGTACCCTCTCAGAACTGGACAAGATGTTCTGGATCAGCAGAGTAGAAAAGGTCTCGGAGGGAATCCCAACATGAGCGAAAGAGACTTTGGGACTGTAAGCAAAGGAACTCTCTTTTTGGTTCCTCCTGCATTTGGAAATCCAGGATTTTACACATTCTTTCTTAATAAACAAGATTGCATCAAAGAAAATACAAGACTGTGGTAATTTCCACTCCCGACTGGAACATCCTCAGGGCCCCAAACTTTGACTAGCCACTCAGGTCAAAAAGGGGTAACATTACTATAGCAATGGTATGCTTCAAAGACAAATGCTGATTTTAAGTAACCCAGTCATATTTTACAAGCATTTATTGAACAGCATAACTGTGTGCACACAATAGAAGTTGGCACAAAAGCTTTTGTTTATACAAAGAGTATCTTTCCTATTTAAGGAACACAGTGGAGTTCATTGCTCAGGATGGGAACTGATTGCTCCTTCCCTCCCCCAATTCTTACCAGCGGGCTGTTCTTGCTGCAGTTTTCATTGTACTAAATATAATTAGAAATGAACCTCAAGCAAAACTCCAGAAATGAAAAGTTTGTATCTGGATTTGAACATCATAGCTATCCCCTCTCTTTACATGGGATTAATCAAAATCACAGATGTGAACACTTATAAACTTTGCAAAAATTCTGATCTGGCTCATCTCAAAAGGGCATGGAAGAATCTTTACATACAAGTTAGAATTTTTGAAGCTTTTATTTTTCTTGTATTATGTCCTTTTTTCTAGGCTCAGAATGGAATCTGTTTTGTTTTTCCTTTTAGTTGGCAGTTTCTCTCTCTCTCTCTTCTCTTAGCACTTTGGTGACAGGCAGTATAGAAAAATCTATCTAAGCACTGAACAGGTAAATTAGATCTGCATGGTGATGGTTCACAGTGGACTTCATAGTAACAAAATTATTCTCCTATTCTGCCCTCTTCATGTAAATTACTGTAAAATTTAATGATGTCACCAGAGTAATAAAAGTGAAATTTTAATGGCTGCTCCTTGCTCTTAGACATCCCTGAACAATCTGTTTTACAGCACCATTCATATACATGAATCTGGATTTCCCCAAAATAACCTGTCACAGCCACTTCTAAGTGCATAACAATGAAATCCTGACTATCTCCCTCTCTTGGTGTATTTTAGCTAGCAGCAGAGATGCACTTGACAAAATTTGTCTGGTTTAAAAGATGAACCTCACATCTTTTCAGAATTCCTCATTTTTAAGACTAAATTATTATAGTCCAAACTCAGCTCTGAAGTCAGAATTGTGCCTAAATGTTAAGGCTGAATTTGGCCCTGCTTCTGTGGTTAACGTGTGGATTGCATAGAATCATTATCACATATAACTACATCTGGGTGACATTTTTCAGACAAAGAGTTTATTCACTGAAAAATGCAGTTTTGGTTGACCCAAACTATTTGGGAATTTGACACCAATTTTGGCCATTCACAAAATGCCAGAGAATGAGGAGGAGTTGTTGGCATTGGTAGCGCCACTCACAGCTCCGTGCCTTTATAACCTTTAGCCCTGTGGTAAGGGCCCTCAGCTGAGGTGTGGGGGACCCAGATTTAAATTTCTGCTCTGGAACAGACCCAAAATGGACTTTTTCAATTCATCAAAAATTCTGAACAATTTCAAATTAGGTTATAAATGGAATTTTTTTCCAGAACAGCCACCAAACCAAAAAAATCAATTATTCACACAGCTCTACTTATAAACTGTATACTTATACTATTCTAAAGCCGGTATTAATTTTCTATGATAAAAAGATACATAGGATGAGAAATGAATGAGTATTGTTATAAAATGGGATTTCAACTTTAAACACTACACCCAACAGGCAATGTAAAAAAAAAAAAAAAAACCAACAAAAAAGGATTGAAAAGAATTAAGGTCAAAACAAACATTTGGGTTTTACTGTCCATGATTTACAGCAAACAGATCTCAGTATTACCAAACTGGGGCTTTTCTTCACTGTGAACCCAGTGTTCTGTCTCCAATCATGTGCTTTCTTCAAATAATACAACTAAATAAAACATAGGATTCCTGTAATAAATTCTTGCCCAGGGCAGATAAGGGTCCCTCATCTTACAGCCATCTCCCACATAGAAAACTGCTATTATAGGGCCTAATGTTTCCTTCCTTTTCATTAGCAAGGGAATGTAAGGATTAGGCCTTTGTCTGCAGCCATATTATAAGGTCTAAAGCCTAAGGCCTTCCTCTGCAGCCAGATTAAAAGAGCAGCCAAGAAGCAGCCATTAGCTGAGAAGCAGGAAGTCACATCCTCACATTCCATCTAAATTACATTAAAACAATGTAAGATCAGGCTGTTAAGAAGGACCCTGTCCTAATGGCACCCACTATCACCTGATAAAGAAACAGATCTTAAGATGGTTAAAGAAAACTTAGTTTGATAGCGTTCTGTCTGGCAAGAAATCATTTATCAATAGTTGTGGTTGTGAAACACTCATTTCTTTATTTTTTTGTCATTGTGGTCCCTACTTCCCTATTGTTTGTCTGTATGGTCTCTATCTGGTTCTTTAATTGTTTCTGTCTGTTACATAATTAATTTTGCTAGGTGTAAATTAATTAAGGTGGTGGAGTAGGATTGATTGGAGAATTTTGTTACACTATGTTAGAACTGGTTAGTAAAATTTTAGTATAATGATTAGTTAAGGTACAGCTAAACAGGACTCAAATTTCACTGTATAAACTGGGGTCCAAAAGGAAGTCCTTTGGGAATCAACTCCAGGATGCAGCCCCAAAGATCAGAGCTGCCAGACCTCAACACTTTGCCAATGACACCATGCAGAAACTGGAGTCCCCCAGATGGCCCTGATCCTGATTGACCATCAAGAAAAGTTCATCTGTCTTTTTGGGAGTGGTGAGCACTGTATGTGTAGTGTGTGCGTTCTGTTTTTGGTGATCGTTAATAAGTAGAGGTTAAGGATATTACTGTGTAAGGTTCTTTCAAGGGTAAAAGGTCCTGCACACCTGCAGAAGTAGTATACACCCGGAGCCCTACGTATTGGATACGGGTGGCCCTGAGCCCTACAAATTGGGTACGGGTAGGTGCTTTTTGCCTGAAGCCCTACGAATTTGGAAAAGGTGGCGGTGCCTAAAGCCTGGTCTACACTGCGGGGGGATGGATCTAAGATACACAACTTCAGCTACGAGAATAGCGTAGCTAAAGTCGACGTATCTTAGATCGACTTAGAATCACTTACTTCACGGTGCAGGATCGATGGCTGCCGCTCCCCCGTTGACTCCGCCTCCACCTCTCAGCCCTGGTCTACACAGGGGGTGGGGATCGATCTAAGAGACGCAACTTCAGCTACGAGAATAGCATAGCTGAAGTCGACGTATCTTAGATTGACTTAGAATCACTTACTTCGCGTACTCGCATCGTGGGGATCGATGGCGGCCGCTCCCCCGTCGACTCCGCTTCCGCCTCTTGCAGTGGTGGAGTTCCGGAGTCAACGGCAGAGCAATTGGGAATCGATTTATCGCGTCTACACTAGACGCGATAAATCGATCCCCGATAGATCAATCACTACCCGCCAATCTGGCGGGTAGTGTAGACGTGGCTTAAACTAATGGGGTTACGCCTGGAGCCCTACAGACTGGGAAAAGGTGGGGTGCCCTAATGTGTGCAGGTAACAGGAGAATCTGCACCCACAAATCCTGGTCTGGGGGCACTGACGGGGACAGAACCAGCTCTGCAGCATGCTCCACCTCTCCCTCTATAGAAACCCCTTTGTGAATGCTCTGCAGAATTCATACATTACTTGTGGAGGGGGGACAGGCTGAGAAGTGCTGATCATACTGGACAGAATCCTCCTCCCAAAAAGCAATGGAGCAAACCAGTAAAAATTAATTATTATGATTCCCCTACTGCGCTGTCATCAAACCCAATCAAGAGGGATCTACGAGGCAGTAGTGGTTGAGGGTAACCTTAGCAACAAAGGTCAAAGGGGCAGATATATGCTGGAAGTGGAAAGGAGGCATGGGGGGGGGAGGGTGTCATGGTGCCTTCACAAAAACCATTCTGTGGACCTTCAGGACCTTAAGCTCCTCAGGTCTGGGGAGCCAAATCTACTGTGGGAAAAACCTGTCCCCTGACAAAAGATTTAGGTGGAAATTCTACAGATACAAAGGTGGAGAGTTACCATTTATTCCTGCATAGGGAAGCATCGAGCCTTTAGTGCAGTGAAGACAAGCTGTGCAATGGCTAACTGGTTTGTTTCTGGGGGGAAACTAAACGAGTGCATGGTTTTGGAGTGGAGGTGGGTTTTTTTTTGGTTCAGTTCTGTTTGTTAGAGCAGCAGATTTTTCTGGGACATTAGGACAATTTGGTTTTGTTATGAGGCCAAATTCATTCCTTGGTATAATTCCAAGGAAGTCAGGGTTGTTCGACCAGAGACGAATTAAGCCTCTCCTTATAATTTTGCGTAGCTTTCCTAATACCCAGAGATTGAGTGCATTAGAAACAAATAAATAAAATGAAATAAGCTGTTTGTTCAGCGGGTTCCAGCTCTTATCCATCTTTTTTATCTCAGTCCCTCAGCCGCACCATTTCTCAGGCAATACTGTAAAAAAATATGACTCATTCTTCACATGACAGAAGAAAAGGTTTTTATTCATAAAAAGGCTTCCTCCTGCTCTGGATGCCCAGTATCAACTCCTTTTTTAACTTCTTTTCTTATTTAAAAGAATGACACAGTGAATATGTAGTTTTTCTAGCCCTAGTTATATATTATAATACTCAGCATCATTGTCACAATAAAATGAAGAACCAGATTCTTCACTGAGCCAAAACAATGAGACTTCATTGTAGTCAATGGGGTTGCCTGACATAAACAAGAGGAAAAATTGGCCCAGTATCATCATGATCTTAGTAACTGGACAATGACTGACTCCTCCCAACTGGCAAATGTCACTTTTTGCTGAGAGTGAAAAAGAGGAAGAAAACAGGACACAAAGTAATTTTCTGCACTCCCCTTTTGCTGCTTTGCAAATGGGAAGAAAATCCAAGGTTTTCCAGTTTTACTTTGCAGGTACAGTGTTTCATTCTATTCTATTTTGTGTGTTTGAGTTAAATAATTGTTAAAAACAAACAAAGGGTCAGATCAGACATCTCAGATTCACTAGTGGAGGGGAACCTCCTTATGCATATGGGTATCAGCTACCTATGCAGAGGTCTACCTCTACCCAGCCTAGGATTGTGGAGAGGGCACTCTGCTGAATTAGGGACATAAGAACAGCCATACTGGGTCAGATCAATGGTCCATATAACCTAGTATCCTTACTTCTAACAGTGGCCAATGCCTGGTGCTTCAGAAGGTGTGAACAGAATAGGGCAATTATTGAGTCACCAGTATTGGGTAGCCAGAGGCTTAGGGACCCCCAGAGCATGGTCTGCATCCCTGACCATCTTGGCTAAAAGCCATTAATGGACCTATCCTCCATGAACTTATCTAGTTCTTTTTTTAACCCAATTATACTCTTGGCCCTCACAACATCCCCTCGCAATGAGTTCCACAGGCTGAGTGTGTGTTGTGTGCAGAAGTACTTTCTTATGTTTATTTTAAACCTACTGCCTATTAACTTCATTGGGTGACCACGTGTTCTTGTGTTATGTGAAGGGGAAAACTAACACTTCCTTATTCACTTTCTCCACATCATTCATGATTTTATAGACCTCTATCATATTCCCCTTTAGTCATCTCTTTTCCAAGCTGAACAGTCCCAATCTTTTAAATCTCTCCTCACATGAAAGCTGTTCCATACCCTTAATTTTTGTTGCCTTTCTCTTTTTATAGATGAGGCAACAGAAATGCACACAGTATTCAAGGTATAACCATACCATAGATTTATATTCTGACATTATACTTACTGTTTTATTATCCTTCCATTTCCTAATGGATCCTAACGTTATGTAAACTTTTGTGACCACTACTGCATATTGGGCAGATGTTTTCAGACAACTATCCACAATGACACCACTCAAGAAAGATCTTGGAAACTGCTGATTTAGAGCCCATCATTTTGTATGTATATTTGGGATTATGTTTTCCAATGTTCATTTCTTTGTATTTATCAACATTACATTTCATCTGCCATTTTGTCACCCAGTTTTGTGAAATCCCTTTGTAACTTTTTGCAGTCTGCGTTGGACTTAACTGTCTGGACTAATTTTGTATTGGCTGCAAACTTTGCCACCTCACTGTTTTTTTCTTTTTCCAGATCATTTATGAATATGCTGAATAGCACATGTCCCAGTACGGATCCTGGGGCCCCCTGCTATTTCATAGAATATCAGGGTTGGAAGGGACCTCAGGAGCAGGCCAACCCCCAGCTCAAAGCAGGACCTAATCCCCATCTAAGTCATTCCAGCCAGGGCTTCGTCAAGCCTGACCTTAAAAACCTATAAGGAAGGAGATTCCACTGCCTCCCTAGGTAACCCATCCAGTGTTTCACCAACCTCCTAGTGAAAAAGTTTTTCCTAATATCCAACCTAAACCTCCCCCACTGCAACTTGAGACCATTACTCCTCATTCTGTCATCTGCTACCACTGAGAATAGTCTAGATCCATCGTCTTTGGAACCCCCCTTCAGGTAGTTGAAAGCAGCTATCAAATCCCCCCTCATTCTTCTCTTCTGCAGACTAAATAATCCCAGTTCCCTCAGCCTCTCCTCATAAATCATGTGCTCCAGCCCCCTAATAATTTTTGTTGACCTCCGCTGAACTCTTCCCAATTTTTCCACATCCTTCTTGCAGTGCGGGGCCCAAAACTGGACACAGTACTCCAGATGAGGCCTCACCAATGCCGAATAGAGGGGAATGATCACGTCCCTCGATCTGCTGGCAATGCTCCTACTTATACAGCCCAAAATGCCATTAACCTTCTTGGCAACAAGAGCACACTGTTGACTCATATGACTAGCCACTCGGTCCCTAGTCTGTAGCAGTGCATGGGATCCTTCCATCCTAAGTGCAGGACTCTGCACATCTCCTTGTTGAACCTCATCAGATTTCTTTTGGCCCAATCCTCTAATTTGTCTAGGTCCCTCTGTATTCTATCCCTATGCTCCAGAATATCTACCACTCCTCCCAGTTTAGTGTCATCTGCAAACTTGCTGAGGGTGCAATCCATGCCATCCTCCAGATCATAAATGAAGATATTGAACAAAACCGGCCCGAGGACTGATCCTTGGGGCACTCCACTTGATACCGTCTGCAACTAGACATGGAGCCATTGATCACTACCCGTTGAGCCCAATGATCTAGCCAGCTTTCTATACACCTTATAGTCCATTATCCAGCCCATACTACTTTAACTTGCTGGCAAGAATACTGTGGGAGATGGTATCAAAACTTTGATATTTATTTATTTACCTCCCTCCAGTCTGAAAACTCACCACTTAAAGAGGTTTGATGCTGAGGACAGGGATAGATATCTCTTCAGAGGATGTGGGAGGTATAGATGGGGCACGCTGGCCTCTAGGGAGATTACCTCTGCAATGGGGACTCTCATTTAAAGGGATAGCAGTTCCAGAGGTAGCCAGGGCAAGGGAGGTCTCAACAGGACAGTTCCATTGAGCTGTGCTGCCACGGAGATGGGGTAGGGGCTAAGTTCCCTCTAAGTTGTGTGACGACACAGCTGCCTATTAAGCCCTGCACAGGAGCTCAGGGCTGTGGTGGGAAGAGGCACCTCTCCCCCAGCACAGACCTGTTGCAGATGGGGGAGAAGTGCCACTTCCCAGGCCCCAACATGGACCTCCCCCAGACTTGCTGCGGCAAAAGCGCCCCTCCCCCGGCCCCAACCCAGCCCAGACACGGATCTCCCCATGGCGCTTCTCATCCCTGCCCTCAGCCCAGGTGCTGCAGCAGGGACTCTTCTCTCCCTGCCATAACTCTGGGCAGCCTGCACCCCAAACCCCTCATCCCCAGCCCCACCCCAGAGCCTGCACCCCAACCCTCTGCCCCAGCCCCGAGCCCCTCATCCCCAGCCCCAAGCCAGAGCCCTCGCATACCTCCATACCCCAATCCTCTGCCTGAGCCCTGAGCCCCCATCCCACACTCTGAACTCCTCAGCCCCACCCCCACCGCATGAATTGTTATGTGCACCCATATGGAGGTGATGTGTCACACAACACCTCCATATGGGTGCACATAAAATTCATTCCACACATGAGTGGGAAAAATCAAAAGGGAACACTGGATAGGGGCAGATATTTTAACTCCACAGCTAGTACAGAGTTACATAACCCTGGCCTTCTAAAGTTCCCTGGATTCTCCAAGTTTTGGGGGTGGGTCCCACAGTTCATTCCCCATGATGACAAACCCAACTCCCAGATGGAACAGTGTGGGAGGAAATTCACAAAGGGAACATTGTAGAGATATCTTCTGTAAACCCCAACCTCCTTTCACCTCCCCTCCCCACCACGTCAGGAGAGTTTTACACCAGGAGCAAGTGGCCAGCCCAAAGCGTTTTTTTTTTTTTTAAAAAGTCAGTTTCCCTGGGGCACAAGGAAAGCATAAAGGTAATTTAATTGAGTTACCTACTGACAGTTTGGAAACTTGTAGCAAGAAGGAAAAGATTCTTGAACTTGTGTGTGGCAAAGGGAAGGTGAATGCTTCTGACCGTTTGTGAAATCTAGCAGTTTGCCCAAAAGGGGATTGTGTAGGAGTCCACCTGATAAGCCAAAGGTGATTCTGGATGTAAGTGAAACTCAGGAGTTGGTAGTGGCTCAGCAGAGCAATGCTTCTGTGGAGGAAGGTAAAGTTGAATTGGTGCTTGGAAAGATTCCTAAAGAGAAAAATTTTCAGGGTAGTCTTTGCAAGCAGTTTACTGCAACTGAAGGGTGTGGAAGTGATTTGATCAAGGAAGTTTCAGTTCCTAACAGCCAGAAATTTTCTGTTGTAAATGGATCCACTGACTTCCCTTTTGAAAGAGCCAGTGTGGATCGCTTAGAAAAGGTCTCAGATGAAATGAAAATGGTCAGGGAATTTAAACAGCCCTATGACCAAGTGGTTGTGTTTGGCCAGCTTGTTGGGAAAACAATAGTGTTGGGACAGGACTGTCTCCATGCTGATTCTTTGAGTAAGCAGTCTGTGCTTCAGGGTCTGAGGACAGATTTGGTTACTGGTGTTTCAGAGCAGAACAGCTTTATGGCTGAATGCTTAGGATGCGGGGAGAGCAAGCAACCTGTCAAGGTTCCTTCCCCACTCTGAACTCTAGGGTACAGATGTGGGGACCTGCATGAAAACCTCCTAAGCTTACTTTTACCAGCTTAGGTTAAAACTTCCCCAACATACAAACTATTTTACCTTTTGCCCTTGGACTTTATCGCTGCCACCAGACATCTCACGAGTATATAATTGGGAAAGAGCCCGTTTGGAAACGTCTTTCCTCCCAAAATCCTCCCAACCCTTACACCCCCTTTCCTGGGGAAGGCTTGATAAAAATCCTCACCAATTTGCATAGGTGAACACAGACCCAAACCCTTGGATCTTAAGAACAATGAAAAAGCAATCAGATTCTTAAAAGAAGAATTTTAATAGAAGTAAAAAGAATCACCTCTATAAAATCAGGATGGTAAATACCTTACAGAGTAATCAGATTCAAAACATAGAGAATCCCTCTAGGCAAAACCTTAAGTTACAAAAAGACACAAAAACAGGAATATCCATTCCATTCAGCAGAGCTTATTTTCTCAGCCATTTAAAGGAATCAGAATCTAACGCATATCTAGCTAGATTACTTACTAAGTTTTAAGACTCCATCCCTGTTCTGTGCCCAGCCAAAGCATCACACAGACAGAGAGAGAGGCTTTGTTTCTCCCTTCCCCCCAGCTTTTGAAAGTATCTTGTCTCCTCATTGGTCATTTTGGTCAGGTGCCAGGGAGGTTATCCTAGCTTCTTAACCCTTTACAGGTGAAAGGGTTTTTCTTCTGGCCAGGAGGGATTTTAAAGCTGTTTACCCTTCCCTTTATATTTATGACACAACCTCTCACCCTTTAGGTACTTTGAATTGGTTTGGTATCTTTTTAAAACAGAAACCAGTCTCTAAATTGCTGGTGATGGTAGACTCACAAGGCAGGAGAGCGTCTGTGTAGATGTTCATAGCACAGAGGGTCTGCAGTTGGTAAATGCACCTAGCCAGCAAAGGAATTCCTGTGAGCAGGAAGTTTCAGTTTTCAACTTTCTATGCAAAAGTGGGGGGGAGGGGAAGAACCCACTCCTGAAGGGAAGAATGAGCATCCAACCTTGAAATTGGTAGCAGTTACGGATCTGAAAATTGGTGAACAGGCTCCTGTCTGTGTTGATGCAAATTTCCTGGCTGACAGGGAGAAAGACTTGCAAATAGCTGTTAGCACAGAAAGCATGCCCAATCAGCCAGTGGATTCTGTTAAGCAAGAGAAATCAGGGTTTGAGCCTACAGGACAAGGGAAAAAAAAAACGAGAACTTAATTCTGCCAAGGGAAGCCACGGGTAACCCTAAAATGCCAAAACCCCAAAGGTATTGAGCCAGAGGTGTGGCATGAGAAAAAAGATTGTACATGGACACTTGCAATGAATTTTTTATTGCCAATAGTAATTTTTTTAATTAATGTCTTGCTATTACCAAGACCTGTAAAAATGTACAATGTGCCTAATCTTTTGGAAAATCCCTTGAACATGTTGAGAGTGAACACACTTTATGTTAAAAGGCCTTGTAATGCTAATGTTGCACAGTTAATGCCTGTAAAAACAATCTTGGAACTTTTCACAGAAGAAAAGGCATTCTAGACCTGATGTGCTATATAAAGAGGGAAACTGAGGCACACTACTATATTGCTTTCACAGCTAAATGGCAAGATTCCTATAATATGGACAACATTAATATCTACATTGTTTTGGTATTAATTGGGTTCCTAACATTTGCCAGAGCTTATATGGATAAAGTAGCTATGTTCTTTAGCTCTTGGCGAGGTCATGAGACATATAGGAACCCTGCTGCAAGAGCAGATCCAATCCACTATTGTTCTGACCAAGTTTTACCTTGAGTTTGTAAAGGGATTCAATAATGTTGAACATGACTTGAATAAACCATTTCTATTATACACCAATACTAGTTATAGTAAGACAGAACCAAAGATGGGGCGCTCTTGGGATGCAATCAGCGATGTTTGCGTCACCCCTTCCTGCATTAATTTTGCGTTGGGGGTGTAATGTTATTGACATGAACTGTGACTGTATAGATCATTGTTACAACCAAGGTCCTATAGTTGCACCAAATCCTGTACCAAGGAGGTCACGTGAGGTGTCTCTGAAAAGGTTATAATATGCTGGTTATGATTATACTGTCTGTATGTGTATCATTTTTGTAGTTGAAGTTATGAACATTCGCTATGTACTTGTATCTCAATGTGTTTGATTCTAAGTAGCACCAGTGAAGCATTTGGCCAGCTTATTGAGAAGGGACTCTTCAGATTAAGTGCCCAATCAAGAAACACTTAACTGACAATGGGAGACACCAATCCACCTAAGGAGTCTTCCTGGGAATATTCAGATAGCATGTGAGCAATGGCTGCTCTCCCTGTAAAGAACTGAATCATGCATGGACATGTGACTCGTCCATGTGACTCCAAACTCCATCTTGCTGCTGTGATTTTTCCACAGTAAGTACACAGGGGTGTCCTTCCACATGGCAGAGAATATAAAAGTGCCTGGAAACCCCTCCATTTTGTCTTCAATCCTGCTTCTTACCTCCGTAGGAACTTTGCTACAAACTGAAGCTCTGAACAAAGGACTGAATGACCCATCCAAGCTCTGGATGTACTCCAGAGACTTGATTTGAGTCTGCAGTTTATTCCATCACTGCTACCATCCTGAACCAAGAACTTTGCCATTGCTGTATGTAACTGATTCCATTTAACCAATTTTAGCTCTCATCTATATTTCTTTCTTTTTATGATTTTAGATTCTAAAGGATTGGCAACAGCGTGATTTGTGGGTAAGATCTAACTGGTATAGTGACCTGGGTCTGGGGCTTGGTCCTCTGGGATCAGGAGAACCTTTTTTTCTTTTACTGGGGTTTTGGTTTTCATAACCTTTTTATCCCCACAAGGAGTGGCACTGGTGGTGATACAAGGGAACCGGAGTATCTGAGAGAATTGCTTGTATGACTTTTGGTTAGCCAGTGGGGTAAAACCGGAGTCCTCTCTGTTTGGATGGTTTGGTGTGCCTTAGTAATAAAGGATCCCCAGCTTTTGGGCTGTGACTGCCCTTCCCTAAGCAATTTATCTGAACTGATACTCTCAGTGGGGTCCTGCCAGAGGCACCATCGTTTCACCCACCCCTGAGGAAAAGGGGCATGTTAGCAGCACAGGGATGGGAGGGCCACTGTGTGTCTGGAAACTGCTGACTTGTAAATAGTGCCCTTGCACAGGGCATGCCATGTCATACCATGCCCAATTGTCCTTGGCTAGCCCCTCGCTCTGGGGACTAACCTCCCCGTGCCATGCTCCATTGCCTCCAGGGGGGCCCATAACAGGTTAATCCGGCCCTGTCTACCAAACAGACATCACAAAAACATGAAGTTACAGACACATAGAGAAGACCTTCTTCAGATAAATTGGTGGAAGGACCCTCTCCAGATATGCAGAGGGGTACTGTTTTCTCCAGCTCTGCCTACCACTAGTCTGATGATAGATAGATGCCTCAGTGCTCAGATGGAGAGTTTGCCTGGACCACATTCAGAGCCCAAGCCTCTGGACTCACAAGGATACTCACCTTCACATAAACATTCTGCAAATCAGAGCTGTTTGTCTAGGCTGTTTAGCACTTCTTCATGTGCTACGTGGTCTAGGTCATGGACAACTGAACAGTTATGTTTTATGTCAGACAGAGGTGCATACTTACACACTCTCCCTTTGCCAAGAAGCTCTTCTCTGGAACTGGTGCATTCATCACCACATTACACCAGTAGCTCCCTACCTGCAAGGCTTACAGAATGTCCTTATAGACCAACTCAGCAAGCAATCATGAATGGCCTGTTAAGGACACAATCCTGCAGAGTAAGTTTCCCCACCCCCAGTGGGGTTACCCCACAGTAGATCTATTCACTACAGGCAGGAACAATAAGTGCTAAGTGTTCTGTTCAAGCGGATGTGTGATGGGGTGCTCCACTCACCACCGGTCTGGCACCTCCTCATGCTCCCCATCACACCGTGTCTCTCTCTCAGCTCTGCACCTCCTCTGTTGTCCCAGGAACTGATTCAACTCTCTGGCTAGGTCACTCAGCATTTCCCCCCCCTTCCTGGGTACAATCCTCCAAACTCTGTCACTCCCACAGTGACCCAGGCAGTCTTCCAGTTCACTGCCCTGCTGGTGCCACTTCCCCAGTGGCAGGGAGGGGAACCAGGGCCCGGCTTCTCCTCTGGATTTCAGTCCAGGGACCCTCAACTTAGAAGTTCTGAGCTTTCCCCTCCGAGCCCTCACTGCTCCTTCCCTGGACTGCTTCCTACAACCCCTGATTTCCCTCCTTGCCCCGAGTGTACCAGCTCCAAACCTTCCTACCTCTTCCTAGGGAGTGAGTGCCCTTTCCTAGGAACAGCCCTTGTCTGTGCCAGTTTCCTGGTGTTATAGGCCCTGCCTATTCCTGCACAGCTGAACCTGCTTGCAATCAACTCCCTGCTCCTGGCTCTTCCTCCGCTTGCAGCCTGTGAAGTTAATAGGCCTACCTGGCCACCTTCCAGTCCTGTTTGGGGTGGACACCCCATCACAGAGTGTCTGAGCCCAGGCTCTGTCAGATACTTTCCTCATCACATGGACCCCAGGAATAATGTACGTCTATCCACCAATCCTGTTAATTCCAAGGGTCCTGAGGAAAACTCAGGCAGGACTCAGCAGTAATGATTATGCTGGCACTAGCTTGGCCCACACAATTCTCAAGTTGAAAGTTTAATTATGTCTAACTCCTGATGACATCACATCAGGCGAGAGAGATAATTTCTCAGAATGAAGGTCAGTTCCCATTTCCTGACCTCACATCATTGCATCTGACATCATGGATGCTTGCTAGTTAACTACCATTGAAAAACCTGCTCTGCTCAGGCCCAGCATATATTAGTTCACCGCAGGAAGGGCTTTGCTAGGCTGACCTATGCAGCAAAATGGAAGAGGTTCTCTATTTGTTTAGGTCAATGCCACTTCAAAGACCACAAGTCTCCTTGTTCTGGACTATCTGCTATCCCTAAAAAAATTCAGAGCAATCTGTCAGCTCCACAAGAGTACCCTTAGCAGCAATATCTCCTCACCAGGGTTCAGGATTACAATATATTTTCCCATCCTCTTGTTGATACATTCCTCGAGGGCCTCATTTATGTGTTTCCCAGAGACTGGGAGCCCCATCCTTCCTAGGATTTTAATATAGTTTTAGTCAGGTTATTGGGGTTCCATACTACATCTTTGAAAATAGCCTTTTTAGTAGCTTTAACACCAGCCCAAAGGGTAGGAGGAAAACAAGCAGTTATGAATGATCCACCTTACTAAGGATAAGGTGACCCTTTGGCCTCACCCTATATTTCTACCCAAGATTGAATTTGAATCAGATGATTCATCTGCCAGTTCTCTTTCCCAAGCCCTACCCCAGCAATGAGTAAGCCAAACCATACAGTTCAGGATGTTAGGGCTGTTTCATATTACCATGACAGAATTAAGTCATTCAGGAATTCCCCTAGACTGTTTGTAGCATGTGCGGATGAGATGAGAGGCCAGGCAATATTTACCCCAAATCTCTCTCTATTAGTCTCTAGTTCCATTAAATCACGCTATGAGTGATCTAGACTGGATCTGCCTATGTAGGTTAAAGCCAGGGCTCAGATAGCTTCTGCAGCTTCTCTGAGAAGTATACCAATTTCAGAAATCTGCAGCACACTTACAGGAGGAACATTTGACACTGTCACGCAGCACTGTTCCCTTATCAACGCATCAAGATCTGATGTCCGCTTTGGTAGAGCTGTCCTATAGCCATTATTTAAATAAAGCCCAAGTATCCACTTCCTGTCTATGAGCTTACTTCTTGTGAGTTTCCAGAAGTAGAATATATCACTCAAAGAAGAAAGAATGGTCACTTGCCCTATGGTAACTCTGGTTCTTTGAGAAGTGTTGTCCATATCTATTCCATGATCCTCTCCTTCCATCCTACTGTGGCATCCTATAACAGTTAGATTTCGTGTTGGCAAAGGAATTGAGGGACAGTTGGTCCTACTCTGTCCTTTATACCATTGGGTGGCAGGAGAAGTATGAGGACATCTAGGCCTCATCAAACACTGCTGACCAAAATAATCTGATCTCCTGCACATGGGGGGCATGGTGACCAGAACTACAATACATGTGGGCAACACAAAGAACCACAGAAACAGTAGGTTAAGAAATGGTTTTTACTGGCTTGACTCTCAGAAGGCCATACTCTTTAGCCAACAGGACTCAAGAGCCATGTCACTCCATCACAGCTCAACATTTAAAACACACATCACTATAAATAAGTATTGCCAACTACAGTATTTAAGTACGTCTGTCTCCCTGAAGCTCGACATCTTTGAAGAGGAGGAATCTGCTATTCCATTATGTGAATGTTTGCAAAAGACAACACATATTTTCTGATTTTAAACATGCTTTATAAAGTACTGCAATGCCAAATGATCAATTCAGATAATCACAATTCAAGTTAAATACTTTGGAAGAACATGTATCAGTAACCTGGCTAGCTACAAGTACACATGAAAATTGCATACTGTTTCCGAAGAATCGAAAGTTCTGCAGCCTGTGGTTTTGCCTAAATACTCTGGTGTGAGTTTACTGGGAAAAAAGAAAGTTAAAATTAGCAATCAGTAGTACCATCCAAAATTACCAACCAGTAGAAATCTCATTTGTTGGTAAAACATTTAGTCAGTTGCATGACCACACTTTGGTTTGTTATTAAATCTATTTGAGACCAAATAACCAATGTCAGTCAGGTTTATTGCTGTAAGACAATTTAACTATAGTATAGGAGAATCTGGTATTGTGTAGAACCTGTCTGGGAAGTTGTCTCATGCAGCATTGTTACATTCACGTTATGCAGGTGTGCTCCCAAATTTACACCCTTTTATACCTTACTTATTTACCAGTAAAAAGGTATTATGTATGTCATCTGAAACTAGATTTAACTCTACCTTGTTCTAACTTTCTACCTTGTTTTTCTGATACCATGCTGTACCCGTTATATTTATTGTGAACACACACTTTCCAGGTACCAAAGGGCATTAAGGCACCTCTCCCAGGTTTGTAGTAGGGTAGAACAATCATATGTCTTGTCCTCCTTTGGGACACTCCAGTACTGGCCTGTGAGAAAAACGCTCTACTTATTGCTATGATAAAATAGGAAAGTTGTCAAGATCCATCATATGACTATCAACTTAAGCCCAAACTTACTTCAGTTAAATACCAGTTATTATGGGATATTTATAATAAGAATAGGATTATAGTAAAGGGGTAGGCAAATTTAGGTTATACAACTGCTATAATTGTGCTTAATGCAAACTAATGTATATATGGTGCAGATAAAACATTTATATACACATGTACATATTAGGAAGTGGATACTTGGGCTTTATTTAAATAATGACTATAGGACCAGCATATATTTATCAACACATTGCTTATATTTGTAGCACAGACATGCCCTCCAACAATTGATATAGTAATTTAAAATACATCTGTCAAACCTTACTTTGGCTCCCTGGTATGCATGCCTTATGATACAGGCTTTCATTACACGACTGCATACTATTTTTAAACACAAAACCCTGCCTGATTCAGTGCACAGGAGGAATGGTTCTCATTTAAAGAGCAGCCGTTCAATATTTTTAATTATTTTAAATATTCATTATGTGGCCCTAGGTTTGATTTACTACACACTAGTCAAACCCTGCTTTGCATAAAGAACTATTAATTTCAACATGGGCTTTTTTATGGTGCTCATCTCTATAGGATCTGAGTGCTTAAATACTAATCAATCTTCACAACATCCCTGTGATAAAAGTGGATATTGTTTTCCCCCATTTTACAGATGGGGAACAGATTAAGATTAAAAAAAATTTGGCTGCCCAATACGAGACATTTAGAACCTGATTTTTCAGAATACTTAGCACTATATAGCACATTATATGCTCAAGATCCAGTTCCTATTGACTTCAGTTTCAGCTGAGAGTGCTCTGCTCTTCTGCAAATCAGGCATCATGATTTCAAATTGAGCACCCCAAAAGTGAGGAATTCACAACTAGTGACCACCTGGGAAAAGTCTGGTTCAAGCAACTTGCCTAGCATAGGAACTCTGTGGCAGAGGCAGGGATAGACTCCAGTTCTCCAGGCTAGCACTCAACTGACTTAACCATGAAAGTGTCCTTTTTTCCCCCTGCAATAACCTGGCACATTCACCACACACATGCTAAGGTGGGTTTACTGTAGTCTAATGGTTATCACAGTTGCTTCACATGCAAAAAGTCCCTGGTTTGAAATCAGGCAGAAACATGGTGTAAGGATATTTTAGCCTACAGCTCAGTCATCTTGTCTTGAGTCTTCGTCTGATTTTTTTTCCCCAGACACCTGTCCTTGTTGCAGTGAGAGGGAAACCCTGGTGCACATCTACGTAGAGTATGTCAGGTTGCAGCCCCTCTTCCAACTCCTCCAGAGGCTGCACTTTAATCACATCACCTGATTTATGTATATTCTAGTCATGGCCCCACAAAGGTGCAAGACCACCTCGTCAACCTCCTCCTGGTGCTGGCCAAGATGGCCATCCATCAGATCTGGAGGAGGAAGTTGGACGGGGGGTACTCTGCAACTGTGGGTCCTATTTCTGTTCCCTTGTTCAGTCACACCTCTAAGCAGAGTTCCCTTGGTTGGTGTCCACTGACTCCTTAGACGTCTTTGAGAAGCAATGGGCAATGTTGGGTGTCTACTCGGTGTCCCCTTCTGGTTACCTGATTGTCATCCTCTGATCTTCACTCCTATCTGTGTTTTTTCATTTGTTGTCCCCTGCAATTACACTGGCCTCTCCCCCTCAGTTGAGGAGGGGGACTTTGAGCTATGAGCAGGCATAGGCCTGCCGTTATCCCAGTTCACAAAAAGGCACACAGCTTCCAACATCTGCAACTAATGAAACAGGGGTTTTACAGAGAACCCTTCATTACACAATCCTTGTTCATCCCGAGAGCAGGTCCATATTCTGTGCACTGAAGGAAGAAGGGGTCCTGTGGCATAAATATTGAGTGATGATGTAATTAAAGACTACCATAATACATGGTGGGGCCAGGCACCATAACTGAGAACAGGGAGCTTGTCTCTCCTGTGCTCTCAGTGACACCCTACTAGCCCCCAGGCAGCATGGAGGAAGAAGCCATCTGACTCAAACACATAGGGGACAAGAGATGAGCTGGGTGGAGAAAGAAAAGGAGAAAGATTTGGACAAGGAGCCTGTTGAGAGTGGGATTGTGGAGAGAAAAACCTGGGTCTGGGAGGATGGAGCAGTAGAGGGAGACTGGGACTTGCTGGGCAAGGAGACTGGCTGAGAGCTGGGGGAGACAGAGGACTGAGAGCCAGTTGCGAGAACACTGAGATCAGATTAAAAGCTGGGCAAAGAGGAGAAGACTAGGACTGTCTGTACAAGGAGATGTCCTGGAAGCCATTGGAGTGGAAGAATGGGGTCAGAGGTGATACATCTGACACAGAGCTTGTTTGGATAGAGAGAACTGGGTCTGTCTGGGAAAAGAAATTAGAACAAGGAGCCAAGGAGAAGAAACAGAGAAGGGGTAGATACAGACAAAGAACCAGAGCATGGGTGTGGGAATGACTGATATTTTATGATAAACCCAGGGATGATTGAAACTGGGACTGGGAGGCAGCTGGAGGGCAGGAAACAGGGATTTGGTCAACTGGAGACCAGGAGGCAATGAGAGAGATCAGGAAAGGAGCCAGGAGGGGAAACTAGACAGGTTGTGCAAGGAGACTGGGACTAGGATGAGAAGCCTGAGGAGAATGGGACTGGATCTAAGTAGGTGAGGAGAATGGGACTGGGACAAGGAGCCAGGGATGGGGAAGAGAAGGGACTGGAGGGGATGGTACACAAGGGGTCAAGCTTAGGGGAACATGCAGAAGGGTCTGTGATCCTTCTGAGCTTACAGTACACTGCCCTCCAGAGCTTGGAATGGAACCAAAAAGATTCTTTTCAGGTTTCAGAGTAGCAGCCGAGTTAGTCTGTATTCGCAAAAAGAAAAGGAGTACTTGTGGCACCTTAGAGACCAACAAATTTGAGCATAAGCTTTCCTGAGCTACAGCTCACTTCATATGCTCAAATTTGTTGGTCTCTAAGGTGCCACAAGTACTCCTTTTCTTTTTTTGAAAAAGATTCTTGAGTCTCACCATTCCACTATCATCAAATATCTGTGAAACCTACTAGCAAAGTATCTCATCTCCATCTAGTGCTGATCTACATAGAAGATGACAACCTACTATTACTATAGATTTACTCGGTCAGCTCAAATCGCAGAGGTCTGAGATTGCTAGTAGCAAATATCCCCAATCACTGGAGATGGGACACTAGATGGGAAGGGCTCTGAGTAACTACAGTGAGTTCTTTCCCAGGTGTCTGGCTGGTGGGTGTTACCAATATGCTCATGGTCTACCTGATCCCCGTATTTGGCGTTGGAAAGAAATTTTTCCACAGGTCAGATTGGCAGAGACCCTGTGGACGGTTCGCCTTTTTCTGTGGCATGGGGCACAGGTCACTAACTGGTTTCAACTAGAATAAATGATGGATTCTCTGTAACTTGAAGTATTAAAATAATGATCTGAGGACTTCAGTAACTCAGCCAGAGGTTAGGAGTCTATTACAGGAGTGGATAGATAAAGCAGAGGTCTTACAGGCAACCCCGCACTACACAACCCCTATTCATCCCTGGAGCAGGTCAACATTCTGTGCACTGAAGGAAGCGGGGGGACCTGTAGAAAAAATATTGAGGGATGATGTGCAGGTGGTCAAACTAGATGATCATAATGGTCCATTCTGGCCTTAAAGTCTGAGTCTAAAGATTCCAACCCTACTGATGAACCATGTGGGTGTCATTATAAGGTCACATGATGAAATTGATTTTTCAGTTTGCTTTTTAAAAAAAAAAATTTTAAAAATTACATGTAAAAATTATGTTAAAACAATAATGAGAAGGTGGTACTACAGCAATCTGTCATCAAGTTGCTCTGGCTAACAGTCAGTTCCCACACTGCTGCATTTCATGGAGTGCAGGGCTTAATTGGTTTTTGCACTGAAAAGATCACAACCTTTGAATGTGAGCTCCTCAACTGTTGTCTGGAGCTCCTTCGGTGTCTCTGAAGATGGCAACCATGAATGCCTATGCATGGCAATAGATATTGTCAATGTTCATGCCACTGTGTATGGTGCATCTACCAGTCCAAGATGTAAAAGTCACCAGTTCTTAATCACCAGTAATGGACTTTCATTCTTCCCTGTTGTCTTGAGGGAGTTTTCCAACAAATTGCAATACCAAGTCCCAGATAAGATAATCATATTTGGCATGGGGTGCTTGGTAATTAGCAATGTGCATTTGTAAACTTGACCACAAATAGTTCTTTCTGCCAAATCTAATTTTTTGGGATCCTTTTCTTTTGAAATCATTTTCTGAGGACCTTGCTGCCTGGATGGCTCATGCACTGCAGCTACCGTGTGGGTAGAGATATTCAAATCCAACTGAAAGGACCTGAAACTGTCTGTCTTCTTAGAGGTAGGCACTGCTGGTGCCAGTATCTGTCAGACATCTTGCTGGCTCTAACAGCACCTATTAATTGGCATGGCCAATCTTCCAGGCATGAAGGACTTTAAGATATCTAGTATCTTGTGACATTTTTTCTGCACTATCTGCTGTACCGACACAGACATTACTGAAACATTTTGCAATCATCAGGTTGAGTGGAGATCGACGGAACTACTGCCTTGTCCAGTGAAGACAAGGAGATAGTTGCTGGTTTCAGCTGTTCTTCTGCCATATAATCCTCTTGAATAACCCTACAAGTTTTTGTTGGGGAGGGAGATCTAACCCTCATGCCAGAATTTGAGAGGTGGGACAGGACGTATAAGAGGCAGGGCCTCTGACTCAGTTGGAGGGGAGCCAGGAAGAAGACACCTCTTGCCTGCTGCAGGCCTCAGGCTCTGTAACCAAACCAGGTAGCACCCTGCCCCCAGAGGAGATCTAGGCCAGAGAGGAGCTCCTGAGATTGCCAGCATCTGAATACTCTGATGAGACAGAGGACCCTTGGATGCCAGAGCCCCTCCTCAGATTGTGGTAAGTAGTAGTTTAGGGAAACTAGACTTTAGTCCACTTTTGCTGTTGGTGCTTTGGTCAATATCCGTCCCTGGGGATCCCACTGAAAGAGGGCTCTGCCACTGTCAGGGCCCTGTGCTGGGACCCAGTGGAGTAGGATGGGCACAGGTCTTCCTACCCCCTGTGGCCACCCCACCCCTGTAGTGGCTGCCTATCCACCTTAGGTCAAGAGGCCTGTGTTTGTCTGACATCTGCCTGAGCCAGGAGGGCAGAAGAAAGACTGTTTGTTGCTCTGCCGTGCCTGAGGGCCTGAGCTCCTTAGATGTTTGCTGTTCGCCCCTGCTTGAGGGGCGGGACCTCCTAGACCACAGCCTTTGATTCACTAACTCCCCCCTGCAATTGAGCTGACCCCACAGTGACCAGTGAGGTGGAATGGCCTCCTTCCAAGCTGGATGGGGAGGGATGCCCACTAATGCACTACAGGGACTGAGAATACCTGGTGAGGCGAAGATCTGGAAGCTGGGGAAACCTCCCAGGGTTCCAAAACAGCAAGTGATACAGGGCTGCCCCCCTCCCCAGTGACCCGGCCACATTCCCATGGTCGCTTCCATTGTGAGGTCATGATGGTAGGCTGGGACACACAGTCTGTGAGGAGACCAGCAAGTTCTGCTTCAGGCTTGTGAGATATAAGACCCTACCTCCAATCAGACAACAAAGATTCCTCTTCTTCGGACTATGAAGAAGCTGATCTAGTCAGTGCCAGGAACAGGTGCCAAGAACCTGATGATGGGTGGAATGTCACCATCATTGCCAGCTTCTCCTGGGATGGGACTTAAGGGCCTCCTGTCTGGGAAATAGGCAATTGTGGTACTGCAGGTTGAACTGTTGGTAACAGACAGGGCAATGGTGCTGAGGGATCCGACTCCTCTAGTAACGGAGACACCGGCATGGAGAGGCAGAGTAGGTTTCCCGCAGCTGCAAATGCCTCCAAGGTAGTGGGCACCATGATGATATCTTGTTGCTGTGCTGATGAAGTTGATGGTGTCACTTCTGGCATTGGGCTCAATCATGCTCTTTGTGGCACTGGAGCCAACGGTACCAGTATAAGCACCAATTTTGGTGGAGTGCTTAGATTTTAGGTGCACTCTACTCAACTCCCTTTTGCCCCTCTTACCAGATTTAGAGGGTGGAGCTCTTCCTCTGGCAGGGACCGCTTTGGAAGTCTTATTCTTCCTATGGCACCTGACCGAAAGGACCAATAAGGGGACAAGAGACTTTCAAATGCAGGGAGGGATGGGAGGCTTTGTCTGTCTGTTCTGTGTGCTTGCCGGGGACAGATTAAGCAAGCAGGCAAGCAATCCAGCTCCATTAGAATTAGTAAGTACTAGCAAGGGAACGCGTTAGCTTATCTTTGTTTTGGCTTGTGATTTTCTCTGTACTGAGGGGAAGGTATATTCCTAGTTTTCTTTTTTGTAACTTTAAGGTTTTTGCCTAGAGGGAAATCCTCCGTATTTTGAAACCGATTGCCCTGTGAGATTATCTTCCATTCTAATTTTACAGAGGTGCTTCTTTTACCTTTTTTCTTTTTAATAAAGTTCTGTTTTAAGAACCTGATGGGTTTTTTTAGTGTCCTAAAAAAACCTCAAGGTTGGTCTGTGCTCATCTTGTTTATTCTCAAGCCTCCTCAGGCAAGGGGGTGTAGGGCTTGGGGGGATATTAGCGGGGAGTAGGAACTCCGAGTAGTCCTTTCCCTGAGTTTTGTCTAGTCATCTCGGTGGTGGCAGCATTTCTTAATCCAAGGTACAAGGGAAGAATTTGTGCCTTGGGGAGTTTCTAATCTAAGCTGGTAGAAATAAGCTTAGGGGGTCCTTCATGAGGGTCCCCACATCTGTACCCTAGAGTTCAGAGTGGGGAGGGAACTCTGACAGCCTATAAGTGCAGACCTGTCAGAGACCCAGACAAAAGTGTAATCAGGTTCCAGTTACACAGCTTTGTATATTTTCCAGTGTGCCTTTTAGTTCACAATGTTTAACATAAAAGCTGAGTGTCTAGTCTAACTGGTAAAGCAGCTCTGGGGTGCTATACCATCTAAACAATATTTAGTATTGGGTTTCTATATACTTGAGAGATATTAAAGCTCTGGAATTTGATCCTGCAGGTGGCATCACCACAATTAGTGTAACATTTTGTGTCACTTCTGTATTGTGTGGTTTTACTTACAATTAAATTAATGATTTATTGATGTAGGATTCAACATCAACATCTTTATTACTGATCTGGATGATGGGATGGATTGCACCCTCAGCAAGTTTGCAGATGATACGAAGCTGGGGGGAGAGGCAGATATGCTGAAAGGTAGGGATAAAGTCCAGAGTGACCTAGACAAATTGGAGGATTGGGCCAGAAGAAATCTGATGAGGTTCAACAAGGACAAGTGCAGAGTCCTGCACTTAGGACAGAAGAATCCCATGCACTGCTACAGGCTGGGGACCAACTGGCTAAGCAGCTGTTCTGCAGAAAAGGACCTGGGGATTACAGTGGATGAGAAACTGAATACGAATCAGCAGTGTGCCCTTGTTGCCAGAAAGGCTAATGGCATTTTGGGCTGCATTAGTAGGAGCATTGGCAGCAGATTGCAGGCAGTGATTATTCCCCTCTATTCAGCACTGGTGAGGCCACATCTGGCATATTGCATCCAGTTTTGGGCCCCCCCACTATAGAAAGGATGTGGACAAATTGGAGAAAGTCCAGTGGAGGGCAACGAAAATTATCAGGGGGCTGGGGCACATGACTTACGAGGAGAGGTTGAGGAACTGGTCTTGTTTAGTCTGCAGAAGAGAAGAGTGAGGGGGGCTTTGATAGCAGTCTTTAACTAACTGAAGCGGGATTCCAAAGAGGATGGAGCTCGGTTGTTCTCAGTGGTGGCAGATGAGAACCAATGGTCTCAAATTGCAATGGGAGAGGTCTAGGTTGGTGTTACGGTGGAGCAACTCACCCCTGCAGGACCTGCAACTCACTCCTGCTGGTCTCTCAGGGAATTAGCTCTGTTTCCATCTCCGGAGAACCCTCCGCAGGTCAGTGTCCTGCTTGCTGCTAGGCCCCAAGTCCCGCCCGGAACCCAGTGCCCTTCTACCTGGGGTGCTGCCCCTCCAGGCGATACCCCACAGATCTGGGTCTCCCCTTCCCAGGGGACCCCCCACCCTCTATTCCCACCTCACCACAGTATAGGGCTACTGCCAGTCACCATCTAGCCCCCGCTCCCTGGGGCTGACTAGCAGTATAATTGCCACTCATCACAGGCAAGGGGGTTTTGGACCTGCTGCCTCTGCCTGCCCGTGGGCTGCCCCCTGAAATCCCAGTACCTATTTGGCCTTATACTAGGCCGCAGCCTGGGGGATTTCCAGGCCAGAGCTCTGCCACTCCCTTGGCCTTCCCCCTGCCCTGCTCCACTACATGTACCTTCTCAAGCTCCCCAACAGCCAAGCCTGTCTCCCTCCAGAACTAGAGGAGCCTCTCTGGGCTCCTTATGCCTTCTTATGAGGGCCAGCTGGGCCCTGATTAAGCTGACCACAGCTGTGGCTGCTTTCCTCTCCATCAACCTGGCTTTTCTCATTCACAGCCCTCTCCCAGGCTGCCTTAACCCCTTCAAGGCAGGAGCGGGGTGACCACCTCGCTACAGTTGGATATTAGGAAACACTGTTTCACCGGGAGAGTGGTGAAGCACTGGAATGGGTTACCTAGGGAGGTGGTGGAATCTCCATCCTTAGAGGTTTTTAAGGCCCGGGCTTAACAAAGCCCTGGTTGGGATGATTTAGTTGGTGTTGGTCCTGCTTTGAGCAGGGGGTTGGACTAGATGACCTCCTGAGGTCTCTTCCAACCCTAATCTATGATTCCATGATTCAGTGGATTTCTTTTCTGACATGGAATAGCAATATAGAAACAATGTTCACTCAGAGTATTTGCATGTCTAAATATGATAGGCAAAATGTCCAGTTTAAATGGTCACTGTATTAAAAAAACTCATACCCATCTTAATAAAAATAGAGGGTGGGACTGTATTTATACAATCTGCCCAGCATAAGGAGTGGTGCATAGCTGTGTTGCCCACAGAGAGAAAGACAATTCTTTTCCATCACCCTTGGGATATTCCTCTGTTCCTCTTACTGACTAGTTCCAGATTAAGACAACCCTGCACTAGCTCAGATACGGTGGCGACCGCAATGCGGAGGTTAAGCCAATGTTCTTTTCCACCACTCTAGCCCACTTGCTAAAGGTGGGTGAGCAGTAGGCACACAGAGCTTGTTCACCCACATATGCCAGAAGCCAAAGTCCAGGAAGGCCATGTAGGACAATAGGTCTACAGTCTTATGCCGCCTTATGTCCCTGCAAGTCCATGTAAACTAGGTTCTGATCTGACCCCGTGTATTTGTTCCACATTTTTGTTCTCTATATTGCCAAATTCAAACAAGCTATCAGCTCAATCAGCTTTCATAAAGACAATGGATCCTATTTTTAATACAAATTAATAATCTGAACACTTGGAGACAAGAGTTCCCTGTAGTTGCTAATATCTTTCATATGCAACCACCCTCTGTCACTTATCAATGTTTGTTTCTAATTACATTTCAGAGGTTAAGGTACTACCGTAGTTATCCACTGGATATATGTACACAACAATACACATTCCTATTTCATTCTGGTGCATATAGCTTAATGATTACATCTCACAGACAAAGACTGAGTGGACCTGACTACACTAAATCTACCCTGAAAACATGATTATTGCTGGCTCTGTTCAGCTGCATACTTTAACTCATTATCTCCTTTGACTTTGTTTGGGAATTTTGAACTAGAGTATGTTGACAAAATGGCATAGTAGAAGCAGAGTGCCGCCTGCCCTGGGCCAGATTCACAAATACATTTCAGCTGCTTTGCATAACTCCAACAATGCAAGGCTATTTTGTCACCAGAACAGTGCAAAGCAGACAGAGTATACTGGTGAATCCAGATTTGAGTATTTTCAGCTGGTATGCCACATTTTATGGTTGTGCTCCGGCGTGGCGCTACTTGGGCATACTGAGTAAATCCCATCATACGTGATCTCTACAATCCTTTTGGAAGTGTCAGGAGGAATTTGGTTTTGTATCATAAGTGTGGTACTTGAGACAATATCACCACAAATACTGTTGCTGCATAGCACTTCAACAGGCGTGCTGAATAATCAAAGTAAGCTGAGTTACCTAATAAGTGAATATACTGGGGGAGATCCTCTGCTGCATACAACTTCCACTGGACACAACAATCCAAAAGGCTCTACAGCAGCGTGGGCAGTTACAATTCCCTGGTTCTCTGGCTTAGACCCAGTGCAGGTTAGATGAGCATGGAGGCTTGTGACAGGGTGTTCACCTCATACTAGCCTTGAAAGTGTTAATGAGGGTGAGAAGGGGCCAATTAAATTGAAAGGATGTACCTCAGGGAGAACGATGGATGGAAAATCTGACTGGAGATGGAGCCCAGCTGAGAAGGAATGGGCAAGGCTAGTATAAAGACAGGAAGTTGACAGCAGAAAGGAGGCTGAAGAGGAAGTAGTCTGCAGTCACTCCATGGGAGAAGGAAATTTCGACTGGTAACCCAGAGAGTGGGAAAGCCAGAGGTAGAGATAAGAAGTAGGAATGTGGAGGAAGGAGTCCAGGGGAAGTGCAACACGGTCGGAGAGTAAGCAGGCCTCCATTGCTAGAGATTGGGTCCCTGGACTGGAACCCAGAGTAGCAGGTGGGCGTGGGTTCCCCTACCAGCTACTGGAGGAATGGCACAGTCAGGGCAGTGAAGGAAGACTGCCATTTGATATAAAGGGACTTTGATACTCTGGAAGGGAAAGACTTTAGTGACCTGGCTAGAGGGCTGAGTCATGAAAGACACACCAAGTTCCAGAAAAAGAGAGAGACCACAGGGAGAGGAACAAACAGGGGTGTCAGACATGCAAAGAGCTAATCCCCAGAGCAACCAGGAGGAGGTGCCCTAGCAGTGAATGGATCCTGTGACAAGGCTTTTCTAACTTGCATTATCAGGGTGTGCTCCTCTAGGATATATGCTGGATTATATGCCAGCTATGTATACCTTGAGTTTATCCCTCCAGCCACTCCCTAAAACCTAATTTCCAGCACAAAAGGAGTGGATCAAGCTAAAAATATGCTCCACTGCCTTTCCATATTTGTAAGCAGTTGAAGCTGGTGAAACGAAGCAGAGCCATCTTTCATCTAACTTTTAGTTCACTCTAATATTTATTAAATTATGGGTATTGCAGCACTACCCAGTCAGTTGTAGGCTGTGATTAGCAAGAGATTTGCCTCAAACTCCTCATAGCCAGCAGACAAAAATGTTGAATTGAAGGTTTGAAGATTACCCAGCAAGAGGGAGCCAATGAGGCATCTCCTTGGGTTCACGGTCAGCTTGACTTTCCCCTCAGTATAAACACAGCTAACTCCCTGCCAATTTGTGGGCGGTTTTTTAAATAAAAAAATAGAATAAAATAAAAAAAGACTAACTGCTGCAGTCAAATTACATCAGCGGCACTGCTATGGGTACCCGCATGGCCCCACAGTATGCCAACATTTTTATGGCTGATTTAGAACAACGCTTCCTCAGCTCTCGTCCCCTAAAGCCCCTACTCTACTTGCGCTACATTGATGACATCTTCATCATCTGGACCCATGGAAAAGAAGCCCTTGAGGAATTCCACCATGATTTCAACAATTTCCATCCCACCACCAACCTCAGCCTGGTCCAGTCCACACAAGAGATCCACTTCCTGGACACTACAGTGCTAATAAACAATGGTCACATAAACACCACCCTATACCGGAAACCTACTGACCGCTATTCCTACCTGCATGCCTCCAGCTTTCACCCTGACCACACCACACGATCCATCGTCTACAGCCAAGCTCTGCGATACAACCGCATTTGCTCCAACCCCTCAGACAGAGACAAACACCTACAAGATCTCTGTCAAGCTTTCTTACAACTACAATACCCACCTGCGGAAGTAAAGAAACAGATTGATAGAGCCAGAAGAGTTCCCAGAAGTTACCTACTACAGGACAGGCCTAACAAAGAAAATAACAGAACGCCACTAGCCGTCACCTTCAGCCCCCAACTAAAACCCCTCCAACGCATTATTAAGGATCTACAACCTATCCTAAAGGATGACCCAACACTCTCACAAATCTTGGGAGACAGGCCAGTCCTTGCCTACAGACAGCCCCGCAACCTGAAGCAAATACTCACCAACAACCACATACCACACAACAGAACCACTAACCCAGGAACTTATCCTTGCAACAAAGCCCGTTGCCAATTGTGCCCACATATCTATTCAGGGGACACCATCACAGGGCCTAATAACATCAGCCACACTATCAGAGGCTCGTTCACCTGCACATCCACCAATGTGATTTATGCCATCATGTGCCAGCAATGCCCCTCTGCCATGTACATTGGTCAAACTGGACAGTCTCTACGTAAAAGAATAAATGGACACGAATCAGATGTCAAGAATTATAACATTCATAAACCAATCGGAGAACACTTCAATCTCTCTGGTCACGCAATCACAGACATGAAGGTCGCTATCTTAAAACAAAAAAACTTCAAATCCAGACTCCAGCGAGAAACTGCTGAATTGGAATTCATTTGCAAATTGGATACTATTAATTTAGGCTTAAATAGAGACTGGGAGTGGCTAAGTCATTATGCAAGGTAGCCTATTTCCTCTTGTTTTTTCCTACCCACACCCCCCCCAGATGTTCTGGTTTAACTTGGATTTAAACTTGGAGAGTGGTCAGTTTGGATGAGCTATTACCAGCAGGAGAGTGAGTCTGTGTGTGTATGGGGGTGGGTTTTTGGAGGGGGGTGAGGGAGTGAGAGAACCTGGATTTGTGCAGGAAATGGCCTAACTTCATTATCATGCACATTGTGTAAAGAGTTGTCACTTTGGATGGGCTATCACCAGCAGGAGAGTGAATTTGTGTGCGGGGGTGGAGGGTGAGAAAACCTGGATTTGTGCTGGAAATGGCCTAACCTGATGATTACTTTAGATAAGCTATTACCAGCAGGACAGTGGGGTGGGAGGAGGTATTGTTTCATATTCTCTGTGTATATATAAAGTCTGCTGCAGTTTCCACGGTATGCATCTGTCATAAATATAAGGGGAAGGGTAAACCCCTTTGAAATTCCTCCTGGCCAGGGGAAAGCTCCTCTCACCTGTAAAGGGTTAAGAAGCTAAAGGTAACCTCGCTGGCACCTGACCAAAATGACCAATGAGGAGACAAGATACTTTCAAAAGCTGGGAGGAGGGAGAGAAACAAAGGGTCTGTGTCAGTCTGTATGCTGTGCTTGGCCAGGGATAGACCAGGAATGGAGTCTTAGAACTTTTAGTAAGTAATCTAGCTAGGTATGTGTTAGATTATGATTTCTTTAAATGGCTGAGAAAAGAATTGTGCTGAATAGAATAACTATTTCTGTCTGTGTATCTTTTTTGTAACTTAAGGTTTTGCCTAGAGGGGTTCTCTATGTTTTTGAATCTAATTACCCTGTAAGATATCTACCATCCTGATTTTACAGGGGGGATTTCTTCATTTCTATTTACTTCTATTTTCTATTAAAAGTCTTCTTGTAAAAAACTGAATGTTTTTTCATTGTTCTCAGATCCAAGGGTTTGGGTCTGTGGTCACCTATGCAAATTGGTGAGGCTTTTTATCCAACATTTCCCAGGAAAGGGGGGGGTGCAAGTGTTGGGAGGATTGTTCATTGTTCTTAAGATCCAAGGGTCTGGGTCTGTAGTCACCTAGGCAAATTGGTGAGGCTTTTTACCAAACCTTGTCCAGGAAGTGCGGTGCAGGGTTTTGGGAAGTATTTTGGGGGGAAAGACGCGTCCAAACAGCTCTTCCCCAGTAACCAGTATTAGTTTGGTGGTGGTAGCGGCCATTCCAAGGACCACGGGTGGAATACTTTGTACCTTGGGGAAGTTTTGACCTAAGCTGGTAAAGATAAGCTTAAGAGGTTTTTCATGCAGGTCCCCACATCTGTACCCTAGAGTTCAGAGTGGGGGAGGAACCTTGACATGGTGGCATAGTGGTGGGATTAACCTGAAATCATTTTGAGATCCAGTTGAGATTTTTTGAACTAGAAATACAGATTTTAAAAAGGAATTTTTTTTTCCTGTGGCTTTGAAGCAGCTTTGAAACTGAAAGCAGCTTGGGTTTTCCCTGCTTTGTGGCCAAGCAGAGACAAAAGGGGATTATCTTTGTGAATTGCAGGTTTTCTTTGCCTGGAGGCAGGGTACTTAACTCCTGCAGGGAAATTCACAGTCTTCCAACCCAGAGTTGTGTTTTGTTTTTTTTTCTTTTCTTCTAAAAAGTAAATAGGGGGGGTGTGCTCTACCCATTTGCCTGGAGACAAAAGTGGCAGGGTGTTTTTTTTAGGATTTTGATTTTTTTTGTTTTACAAGGAGCACAGGTTTGAAAGGGAATTTTTTTTTCTTTGGGCTGGGTAAGCAGGTTTCCAAGTAGTTGGAGGTTTTTTGCTTTAATTTGGGCCCAGAGCAGAGACAAGGGAATTGTCTTTTTCTGTAGGCTGACAATCACTATCAGAGAATAGGTATTCTATTCCAGCACAGCAAAATTTTACAGCCAAGTTTTGTTTGTTTATTTCTAAACCTCGGGTGTAAAGTTAGTTAAAAACAGAGAGGTTAGAATGGCAAAATCCGCGGCTCGACTACAGCTCGAATTAGCCAAATTCAGGCTGAGGAAAGACAAAGGGAACATGAAAGACAGATAGAACTCATGCGGCTGAAGAAGGAACAAGAAAGGGAGGCAGCGAGAGAAGCAGAACAACAAGCGGCTGCTCACAGGAGAGCTATGGAAGCGAGGGACAAAGAACTGGAGGAGAAGGAAAAAGAGAGGAAGTATGTGGAGGAGATGGAGAAGATAAAGGCTCAGCAGAATATCCCAACAAACCCTAGTAATCCTTCTCCAAGTACCACTTCCCATCCCAGAAAGTTCCCCACCTACAAGGCAGGCGATGATACTGAGGCCTTCCTAGAAAACTTCGAAAGGGCCTGCCTTGGGTACAACATCTCTACTGACCAATACATGGTAGAGCTGAGGCCGCAGCTCAGTGGACCCTTAGCTGAGGTGGCAGCTGAAATGCCTAAAGAACACATGAACAAGTATGAACTGTTTAAATCCAAGGCGAGAGTCAGAATGGGGATAACACCCGAGCAGTCTCGTCGGAGGTTCAGAGCCCTAAGGTGGAAACCAGACATGTCATTTACCCGACATGCCTACCATATTGTGAAACATTGGGATGCCTGGATATCAGGAGCAAGTGTTGAATCTCCAGTAAATTTGCCCTTCCTAATGCAAATGGAACAATTCTTAGAGGGTGTTCCTGAGGAAATAGAAAGATACATCCTAGATGGGAAACCCAAAACTGTAATCGAGGCAGGAGAGATTGGAGCCAGATGGGTGGAGGTGGCAGAGAAGAAGAAAACTGGTCGCAGTTGGAGCGGAGACCAGAAGGGACCACCCCAGACCACACCCTATTACCGGGGGCCGCCCAAGGCCCCACCTACCTCCCAAAGAACCCTCCAGACCCCTTATCGTCCTGCCACCCCGTTCTCCAGCAACCCTCCTCGCCCCAGTGACCCGTCAGCTGGACGATGTTTTAAATGTAACGAGCTGGGGCATGTAAAGGCCAACTGCCCCAAGAACCCCAACAGATTACAGTTCATTGCACCGGAATCACACCAGAGGTCCACAGGCCCAGATACCTCCCAGATACCCTTGGAGCGGAGGGAAACTGTGAGTGTGGGCGGGAAGAAGGTCACCGCGTGGAGGGACACCGGAGCACAAGTGTCAGCTATCCATGCTTCCTTAGTGGACCCCAATTTAATCAACCCAGAGATCCAAGTGACAATTCAACCCTTCAAGTCCAACTCTTTCAATTTGCCTACAACCAAGTTGCCTGTCCAGTACAAGGGCTGGTCAGGAATGTGGACTTTTGCAGTCTATGATGATTATCCCATCCCCATGCTGTTGGGGGAAGACTTGGCCAATCATGTGAAGCAGGCCAAGAGGGTGGGAATGGTCACCCGCAGCCAGGCTAAACAAGCCGTGAGGCCTAGCTCTGTTCTGGAAACTTCTATCAGGACCCAGTCAGAGGTGATGGACCCGGACCCCAGGCCAATGTCTGCAACAGCAGTAGTGGATCCAGTCCCAGAGACCCAGACGGAACCAGTCCCAGAACCGGAACCAGCCGAACAACCAACACCAGACCCCGTGCCAGCACTGAATCCAGTACTTGCAACCTCAACACCAGAGGGCCCCACCGAACCTGAACTGGCAGCAGCCGATAACCCTACACAAGAGGCTCAGCCGGAGCCTGAATCCCAACCTAGTGCACCAGCGGAGAGCGGTTCACAGTCAACAGAAACAGCTCCATCCCCTATATCGCTTCCAGAGGGACCAAGCCTAGGTCCACAATCCAATGAGGAACTGATGTCCCCAGCATCAAGGGAACAGTTCCAGACCGAACAGGAAGCAGATGAAAGCCTCCAGAGAGCTTGGACGGCGGCACGGAGCAACCCACCGCCTCTCAGCTCTTCTAATCGATCCAGGTTTGTTGTAGAAAGAGGACTTTTATACAAGGAAACTCTTTCTGGTGGACACCAGGAAGACTGGCATCCTCAGAGACAGTTGGTAGTTCCAACTAAATACCGGGCCAAGCTCTTGAGCTTAGCCCACGATCACCCTAGTGGCCATGCTGGGGTGAACAGGACCAAAGACCGTTTGGGGGGGTCATTCCACTGGGAGGGAATGGGCAAGGATGTTTCTACCTATATCCAGTCTTGTGAGGTGTGCCAAAGAGTGGGAAAACCCCAAGACCAGGTCAAAGCCCCTCTACAACCACTCCCCATCATTGAAGTTCCATTTCAGCGAGTAGCTGTGGATATTCTGGGTCCTTTTCCGAAAAAGACAGCCAGAGGAAAGCAGTACATACTGACTTTCATGGATTTTGCCACCCGATGGCCGGAAGCAGTAGCTCTAAGCAACACCAGGGCTAAAAGTGTATGCCAGGCACTAGCAGACACTTTTGCCAGGGTAGGTTGGCCCTCCGACATCCTCACAGATGCAGGGACTAATTTCCTGGCAGGAACTATGAAAAACCTTTGGGAAGCTCATGGGGTAAATCACTTGGTTGCCACTCCTTACCACCATCAAACAAATGGCATGGTGGAGAAGTTTAATGGAACTTTGGGGGCCATGATATGTAAATTCGTAAATGAGCACTCCAATGATTGGGACCTAGTGTTGCAGCAGTTGCTCTTTGCCTACAGAGCTGTACCACATCCCAGTTTAGGGTTTTCCCCATTTGAACTTGTATATGGCTGTGAGGTTAAGGGGCCATTGCAGTTGGTGAAGCAGCAATGGGAGGGATTTACACCTTCTCCAGGAACTAACATTCTGGACTTTGTAACCAACCTACAAAACACCCTCCGAACCTCTTTAGCCCTTGCTAAAGAAAACTTACAGGATGCTCAAAAAGAGCAAAAAGCCTGGTATGATAAACATGCCAGAGAGCGTTCCTTCAAAGTAGGAGACCAGGTCATGGTCTTAAGGGCGCTCCAGGCCCATAAAATGGAAGCATCGTGGGAAGGGCCATTCATGGTCCAGGAGCGCCTGGGAGCTGTTAATTATCTCATAGCATTCCTCACCTCCAACCGAAAGCCTAAGGTGTACCATATTAATTCTCTAAAGCCCTTTTATTCCAGAGAATTAAAGGTTTGTCAGTTTACAGCCCAGGGAGAAGATGATGCTGAGTGGCCTGAAGGTGTCTACTACGAAGGGAAATGTGCTGGTGGTGTGGAAGAGGTGAACCTCTCCATGACCCTTGGGCGTATGCAGCGACAGCAGATCCAGGAGCTGTGCACTAGCTACGCGCCAACGTTCTCAGCCACCCCAGGACTGACTGAACGGGCATACCACTCCATTGACACAGGTAATGCTCACCCAATTAGGGTCCAACCTTACCGGGTGTCTCCTCAAGCTAAAACTGCTATAGAACGGGAGATCCAGGATATGTTACAGATGGGTGTAATCCGCCCTCTGAAAGTGCATGGGCATCTCCAGTGGTTCTAGTTCCCAAACCAGATGGGGAAATACGTTTTTGCGTGGACTACCGTAAGCTAAATGCTGTAACTCGCCCAGACAACTATCCAATGCCACGCACAGATGAACTGTTAGAGAAACTGGGACGGGCCCAGTTCATCTCTACCTTGGACTTAACAAAGGGGTACTGGCAGGTACCGCTAGATGAATCTGCCAAGGAAAGGTCAGCCTTCATCACACATCTCAGGCTGTATGAATTTAATGTACTCCCTTTCGGGCTGCGAAATGCACCCGCCACTTTCCAAAGACTTGTAGATGGTCTCCTAGCGGGATTAGGAGAATATGCAGTCGCCTACCTTGACGATGTGGCCATATTTTCGGATTCCTGGGCAGACCACCTGGAACATCTACAAAAAGTCCTTGAGCGCATAAGGGAGGCAGGACTAACTGTTAAGGCTAAGAAGTGTCAAATAGGCCTAAACAGAGTGACTTACCTTGGACACCAGGTGGGTCAAGGAACTATCAGCCCCCTACAGGCCAAAGTGGATGCTATCCAAAAGTGGCCTGTCCCAAAGTCAAAGAAACAGGTTCAATCCTTCTTAGGCTTGGCCGGTTATCACAGACGATTTGTACCGCACTACAGCCAAATCGCTGCCCCACTGACAGACCTAACCAAAAAGAAACAGCCAAATGCTGTTCAGTGGACCGGAAAGTGTCAGAAGGCCTTTAACAAGCTTAAAGCAACACTCATGTCTGACCCTGTACTAAGGGCCCCAGACTTTGACAAACCGTTCCTAGTAACCACAGATGCATCCGAGCGTGGTGTGGGAGCAGTTTTAATGCAAAAAGGACCTGATCAAGAATTCCACCCTGTAGTGTTTCTCAGCAAAAAACTGTCTGAGAGGGAAAGCAACTGGTCAGTCACTGAAAAAGAATGTTATGCCATTGTCTAAGCTCTGGAAAAGCTACGCCCATATGTTTGGGGACGGCGTTTCCACCTGCAAACCGACCATGCTGCACTAAAATGGCTTCACACCGTCAAAGAAACTAACAAAAAACTTCTTCGGTGGAGTTTAGCTCTCCAAGATTTTGATTTCGACATCCAACACATCTCAGGAGCTTCTAACAAAGTGGCTGATGCACTCTCCCGTGAAAGTTTCCCAGAATCAACTGGTTAAAATCGTCCTTAAGATGTGGAAAATATTGTTAGTCTTTATGTACTTGGTAGTATATTTAGAGATGCATGTGTCTTATTAACTCTGTTTTTCCTAGAGCTCCAGGAAGAAATCCCAGCCAGTGTTTCACCCTAGCTGAGATTTGGGGGGCGTGTCATAAATATAAGGGGAAGGGTAAACCCCTTTGAAATTCCTCCTGGCCAGGGGAAAGCTCCTCTCACCTGTAAAGGGTTAAGAAGCTAAAGGTAACCTCGCTGGCACCTGACCAAAATGACCAATGAGGAGACAAGATACTTTCAAAAGCTGGGAGGAGGGAGAGAAACAAAGGGTCTGTGTCAGTCTGTATGCTGTGCTTGGCCAGGGATAGACCAGGAATGGAGTCTTAGAACTTTTAGTAAGTAATCTAGCTAGGTATGTGTTAGATTATGATTTCTTTAAATGGCTGAGAAAAGAATTGTGCTGAATAGAATAACTATTTCTGTCTGTGTATCTTTTTTGTAACTTAAGGTTTTGCCTAGAGGGGTTCTCTATGTTTTTGAATCTAATTACCCTGTAAGATATCTACCATCCTGATTTTACAGGGGGGATTTCTTCATTTCTATTTACTTCTATTTTCTATTAAAAGTCTTCTTGTAAAAAACTGAATGTTTTTTCATTGTTCTCAGATCCAAGGGTTTGGGTCTGTGGTCACCTATGCAAATTGGTGAGGCTTTTTATCCAACATTTCCCAGGAAAGGGGGGGGTGCAAGTGTTGGGAGGATTGTTCATTGTTCTTAAGATCCAAGGGTCTGGGTCTGTAGTCACCTAGGCAAATTGGTGAGGCTTTTTACCAAACCTTGTCCAGGAAGTGCGGTGCAGGGTTTTGGGAAGTATTTTGGGGGGAAAGACGCGTCCAAACAGCTCTTCCCCAGTAACCAGTATTAGTTTGGTGGTGGTAGCGGCCATTCCAAGGACCACGGGTGGAATACTTTGTACCTTGGGGAAGTTTTGACCTAAGCTGGTAAAGATAAGCTTAGGAGGTTTTTCATGCAGGTCCCCACATCTGTACCCTAGAGTTCAGAGTGGGGGAGGAACCTTGACAGCATCTGATGAAGTGAGCTGTAGCTCACGAAAGCTCATGCTCAAATAAATTGGTTAGTCTCTAAGGTGCCACAAGTACTCCTTTTCTTTTTGCGAATACAGACTAACACGGCTGTTACTCTGAAACCTGTCAAAATTACAATATCTGATGCTATTTGAAAATTAGGTCAGTTCCATTCAGGGGAAAAATGACAGTTTTCTGTAAAAATAAGATAAGAGCATCGATCCTAAGATCTACAGAAATAATATAGCTCCAATTGCCAATGTTCAGCAGACACTGCCAAACACTGTTGACAGAGTTCAGTTAGTAAACCAATCCAGTGCAGTTCTGGGTTGTAAATTCACAAAAGACTAGATCTGATGATTGTACAATTGGTGAGGATAAAGTAATATTCCCTCTGAACAATTGTTCTAATTGCCTCAAGGTAGATTTGACGACTTAGTAGAATGGTCTCAAAATGTCTGGCTTTCCACATAGGACTATCAGCAGTAACTGAAGAAAGAAAAGTGTCTAACATGAAGAAATCTCAGTCATTCAGCTGTGAGAATGCAACTCTATACTGCCTCAAAAGACAATATGCTGCTTTCCCTTTTGAAGTACATTCAGATAATGTAAGTGGAAATTCGTTCCTCAGCAGACAAGAACTGTGAAATGAGAAAGAATTAGTATTGTTGGAACATCTAATGGCCCATAATAATGCCTGGCTAACAAAGAGGATAGCAACCTATTTTTGGATTGATAGCGTAGTCTGATTTAGAAGGGAACTGAACAGTTAGAATTCAACTTGATTTAAGCATAGATTTTGAATGTTTGCTCTCCCTCCTAAATCTTTTAAGTACTTCCTGTTCCACTGAAAATATCACAGAATATGACATAGCACATACCATAGATTTCATGGGTTATGATGTTGCACTGTGGGATATATCTTATGTGCTGAATGTTCCCCACAGTCTAATTAGCATAACAAGGCATTCTTCATAGAAATCTTTGTTTAATTCATTCAATGGTCCTCTGATTTTGCAGTTCATACTGTCTTACATATTTGTATAGTTCCTAGCACAATGGGGTCTCAGTCTTGGCTGCAGCCTCTAAATGCTACTGTAGGGTGAATAAAAACTATAATAATGGTGCGTGAAAAGTGTATGTTATAAGAGCAACAGCCCTGTTTCCAAAAAGCAGGGAGATAAAATTAACAACTGTCCAAGAAAATCTCAAATCTCTCAATTTCATTAATTGCTCTTGAAAAAGGCCCTGAAAAGTCTATTCTGAGACTGAGCTAAGGCCAAATGGCTTCTGTTTGCAGCCTGTTGAATAATAGGGCAAGTCCTGGGCATCCCTTATCAGTAAATTCAAAGAAGGTATGTAAAATCAATAGAGGAAATTATTAAATCCATAAACCACAAAAATCCAAAGCAGAGAAAATCAGGAAGCCTGTAGCAACAGACAGCAAGAATTAGCCTAAAATTTAGGAATTCCAGGGGGAAAAAATGGCACCTTCAGCAATTGACTACATTTGTGAATTACTAAGGACTGACCTTATCCAGAAGAGATTCCTTAAAATGGCTTTCTTGTGGTGCTATACCAAAGAAAGTCTGGGAAACTTGTTTAAATAAAAAAAAGTTACCAGAGAGGAAAAAATGTCCTAAACATTTTAATAAAATGTTTGAGTACTGATAAAAATCATGTAGTGAGAGGTTGTGTTAACCTTTTTCCTGAAGGAATCAGAATAGGTTTTCCTAACATTGGCCATAAACTAGTAAATGGGAGTAAAGTCCAAGTAAAAAGGCTTTGCTGATCAAAAACTCACTGAAATCTCCCCCCCCCCCCATATATATATATACACACACACACACAAACCTCAGGGTCACATTACTCAGTTGTATCCATACACACCTCTAGATGTACAACCATAACTTTTAGTTCCAGTGAAATCATTAAACATGCTGATTAAGTTCATAAGATCATTGTGCTGTAACTTCCAAGGTGACCATCTGCCCAAGAATAGATTTATTCTGTAAAGTGATTCACTGTCAGAGCTAAATCTGTAGATACTCCAGAGAGCAGTAAGGGTACACAGAGCCTTTTCACATGTGCAGTGACTGGACCACATCTACCTGGGAACATAGACACTACTCCCAGACATCACCACTAGCAGCTCCAGTCTCTCATTAGGTCAGGGCTCTGGTCTTTCCTTGCCCATACACCAGACAACAAGCCCAGCCCATCATTAAGGAGGAGCACACCCAAAATCCATTTAAAAGGGAACAAGCACTATTCTCTCCAGATGTCCCTTAGGGAATTAGGGCCCAGTCAACCTGAAGTCCTTCTGTGACTCCTGCTGATTCATCACACCTCAATTCTCTTCCAACCAGAGACTGTGGCTTAAGACTCACCATCTGGCCATATATTTATACAGATTTATGTTTATCCATATTTAGTGGTCTTTTCAGAATCAGCCATAAAGCTGCAATGTTTATTTTTCTTCAACACAGATGGTGAAATGTGCATGTGCATTGAAAATGAACAGGTATTTGATTGAACGATACACTTTTGATTTGTTGTTTTCATTTTTATCTGTTTTAGTTTAATGGAATCCAGAATTTCAAAGGTTGTTATTATTCAACAGAATGAGCAACTTGAGGTTTTAAATATAATAAAGCCTTCTGATATCATTAAATTCAGTTTAATTTAAATTGTGATGACCTAAATTGACCCACTGCCCTAAAACATTTCTTCCAAAAGCCAACATGCAATATATTGGCCCCTTTCCATTCCTGTATCACACCTATTGCCTTTTTCAACAAACCTATGGGACACGTACTCAGAGGATGAACAAAAGATTCTTGTGAAACAAGTGATTAAGTTTCCTTTACAGTGGGTGAGAAAATAACTCAAGGATAAAACACACAGGATGTGAACACAGGGGTTAAACACCTTTTCTTTTAAGTTAGGGCCACAGGTGAAGTTTGACTTCTGAATTGGGGCAGGGTGGGGGGAGGGTGCAGATGGCTTAATAAGCATCGCTATGAATTTTGAATTTACTGATTATTAGCAGTGTCACAGGGCGTTCCACTCACCACTAGTCTGGTCCCTTCTCCTGGCCATGCTGGGGATTAGCTCATCAGGTCAACACCCATTCCCATGGTCACACACCATCATGCAGTCTCTCTTTCTCTCTCTCCCCTCACTCATTTGGTGCTTCTCTGTCATCCCAGGAACCACAGCATCCTCTTCATGACTCAGCCCTCCAGGGAGATGTCACAGCTTTTTCCCATTCTGGAGTATATTAAAATCTTTCCTTCAGCAGTTGCAGGCAGTCTTCTCATTCATTGCCCTTGGTGCCGCTCCTTCAGTTGCAGGCAGGGAAACCCTGGCCCACCCTCTATTCTGGGTTCCAGTTCAGGGACGATATACCCAGTTCTGGGCTTTCCTCTCCCAGTCCTAACTGCTCCTTCCCTGGACTGCTTCCTACTCTTCTGGTTCCCCACCTTTCTCTGGGTGTAACTGCTCCAAACCCTTCTCCCAAGGAGTAATTACAGCCTACACATTGCAGCAGTCTCTAAACACTCCGCCCTATTCCCAGGGGATGAGTGCCCTTTCCCAGAAGCAGCCCCTATCTGTTGCCAGTTTCTGAGCTGTATAGGCCCTGCCTATTCCTGCACAGCTGAATCTGCTTATAATTAATTCCCTACTCCCTGGGTCTTCCTCCAACAGACAGGGTGGGTGGGTGGAGGGGGTGCAGTCTGTGGAGTTAATAGGCTACTTGGCCATAACCCCTTCCAGTCCTGTGTGAGGAGGACACCCCATCACAAATTGTACTTAAATTACAATGTACTTGAAATCACAAATATAGTTTATTATTTAATCATCCTTCATTTTTTGTTTTAATTTAATCATTTGACATGCTTACCAGCTACCGCGAAACAGAACTGAGCACTTTCATATGACAATTAATCACATTTCCCTAGTTTTAGAGATATGTAAATATTGTCTTAATATAGAAATAGATAGTTCTCTACAGATCACTTTGATTACAAACAGTAATTTCCAGTGCGGTAGGAATAGTGTGAGCAGTTGGGCCAGACTCCGAATGGTGTGTTGCGACTCCCAAATGTTTAGGCTATTATTGACATGTTTAAATGAATGGTTGTTTTGATAAGATATTATATATAATAATAAGAGCAGGGTTTTCAACGGTACTGAGCATTAGAGATGGATGGGAAACAATTTTGCCATTCCAACTTTGACCAAAAATTTGAAATCTAAAAAAAAATTGTAAACCAAAAATCTGAAAAACCCAAAATGCTTCATTTTGATCACTTCAAAAATCTTTGTTTAGATTTCAATCTTTTTTCTTCTTTTTATATTTTTTTACTATAAATTAACTTTAAGAAACAAAAAACAATTTTGAACAATAACAAAAACCTAAACCTTTCAAAACAGGATATTTCAATAGTTTTTTGAAACTTTTTCTAAACAGAAAACTCATTGAAACTGACCCATTCCTGCAAAAAACTTTCATTTTGATTAATAGGCATTTTCCAACAACTGTTTCTTCAGGAAAAAAAACCAACCCTATCAGCTCGACCCTCCTCAGCATTGGCCTAGCTTGGCTCCTTTTCAAGACAATGGGCAAAAGTGTTCAATATTGACTTCCCTCTGTTCTCATTGAAGTTTAGAGCTTAGCACTTTGAAAATCCTGCCCTAAATGTCTATTCACATTTTATGCTCTTAGTAAAGAAACTATGACAGGACTTCTCCAGGAAAGGTTCATGGATATTTAGCACTGCCTTTGATTGAGGTTGTGAACTGCTGAACTACGTGATTGACAATACTGCAGGAGTACAAGTGTTTGTGCATTTCCTTCTGCACACTCAATTTCCTTTCATTCCATAGCCTGGAGCTGAGCACAAGGGAATGGTGTGACTTTGTATTATTCGTGAATTGCAGTTTCATTATTATCTGAATAGTTTAAAACAGTTGTGCTGTAGTGTTGACTACATCAATAATATTATGTGTAGGGTCCTGTTTACACTGCAGAAACTGCTATGTTTAACATCATTGTTGCAACACTAACTAGGGTCAGCATCAGAGAGGGAGTTCCATGTTTGACACATGGTGCCTATTGAAATCAATGACAAAGCTCCCATTGATTTTCTTTATTTTAGTGGTGCAGGACTAGGGACGTGATATCAGTAGTGGTCAATTTCTGTAGTATAAACAACACGCACAGTGTGAGGTAAACCATGAAACTTTGGGGGGAAAACGTCAAAAACCCAATTATACTTTCCTATGAAACAGCTGATGCAAACAGTGCCTACAAACTAAAAAAGTGCTGTAAAAGTAGATGTGTGGTGGAAGTGTGTTCAATTCTAGTTTTTCTTAGGAATCTACAATGAATGTGAAACGCAAACATGGGTGTGAAAATATCCTGAATGCTGAGAGTGAGAATCGAAATCCCCAATGTGAATGTGACAATGACAGTTTTATTAAGAATGACAAAAAATGAAACTTACTACTGGCATCTTGATATCTGACATGGCCGTTGAAGGATTTCACAAAGTAGTCAGTGATATTTCAGCTTAAAATACACGGGTGATAGGACAAATTTCCTATTACTCACATAGAAAGACTGTTTGCCATGTTGTTGTACCTGTGCTGGTCCTAGGATATTAGAGAGAAAATGTAGGTGAAGTAAATATCTTGTATTGGACTATCTTCTGTTGGTGAATGAGACAAGCTTCTGAGCTTACACAGAGCTGGTTTCAGGTCTTGGAAAGGTACGAGGGAAAGAAGACAAGCTCTGTGTAGCTCAAAAACTTGTCTTCTTACCAGCAGAAGTTGATCCATTACAATATATTACCTCACCTACCTTGTCTCAGTGAAAAAATGGTCATTTGTGCAAACCTAGGGGGCCTTTCTCATGTGGCAAAGGATAGGGTTGTGGCTGATGCTCTGTGTTGGGCTGCAGTAAAGGTGGGTTCAATTCCCAGCTTTACGACAGCCTTCCTTGGGTGTTTCAGAAAGTCTCCCTCAGTTTCACATCTGAGGTGGGTGTAATATGTACTTTCTCTATCTTGTTTATTTAGATTCTTAGTCCTTTGGGGTAAGGACTATGACTTGATATGGCTTTTTACAATGCCCCACAGATTGGGCCTCCAATCTCAGTGAGGCTCTAAGTGCTACTGTAATACAAATATAAATAATAATGGGGGACAGAATAAAATCTGAGGTGCTTCTCACACATATACCATGAAGAATCAACAAAAGCAGGAGTAAGTTGAACGAGGATGTTCAACTCTCACTCAAAAGTGATTGCTCCTTTTATGATCCATGATTGTTGTCTGCCATGTAGTGCAGTGTGCTAAATGAGACCAGAAGCACTTAACAGAAAATTCAGTGTTTGATCAGTGCCTTTCACATGAAACACTTGCTGGAGTGTCACTTTGATGTGATCCTTTTTTTTCTCTCCCCAAACTCCAGCTATGCTTCAGCTGGTTATGTGCATGCTTCATTTATACATCAGGCTTTCTTTCATTGCATGTTGGTTCCTCCCAAGCTTCAGAGCACAGCCAATGCTGTATATACTACAAGAAGAAACATAATGTTTACACAGGTAATAAACTGCTAATGCAAAAAAAAAATTGCATCTTGGTATGTTACATGTACATAAATTTAGATGAAACTCTATTCAGATTTCACAAGAGGCAAAACCCACCAAAACAACACCCTTAGGGGTGAGGACACTTGCACCCTGGGCGAGGGTGTCCCATTATTAATACCTCTTTTCCCTCATCAGACAGGCAATGATTGGGTTGGGGAGTCCTCTTCATGTGGCCACAATGGTCATTGTACTTACTTGATCATCACATGGCTGGGGAAGTTTCACCTGCCTTTGGATGTCCCCTAATCCCACCCAGTTCCCAAGGAGTTTGCCCAGCTGCACTCCAAGTGGCACATGGGGATGTGGGGGAGCCGAAATGCTCAGCTGAGAGAGGGAGCCCCTGGAGATCCGGCTGCCCTCTCCTCCTGCTGTGCATGGAGGGGACTCAGCTGCAGCGGGCAGATCCCAAGTGCATTGCTAAATCAGGGGGAGGGTGGCTCTGGAGTGCTGCAATAAAAGCTCCTGTGGCTGCCTATTTCCCTTTTCTCCCCCCACCGAGACAGAAAGGACACTGTGCGGCCAGCATGAGCCTCTTGTTGCCCACACCAGGACCGGTATACAGGTTTTTTTTTGAGGTGGGGAGTCAGTGCACAACCCTGCAGCACCTGGGAGGGCCAGGGGGTCTCCATGCACTTCCCCCACCTCCAGCGCCGACTCTGCAGCTCCCATTGGCCGGGAACTGCCGGAATTGCAGGCAGGGGCAGCGTGCGGAGACCCCTTCCCCTTCCCAGGGGCTGCAGAGACGTGCACCAAGTCCTCCGTTCCCATTGGCCAAGGAACTCCGGCCAATGGGAGCTGTGGGGGTGGTGGCTGCGGGCAGGGGAAGTGCACAGAGACCCTGGACCCCTGCCCAGGAGCCGCTGCTAGAGGGATGTGTCAGTCGCTTTTGGAAGCCACCTGAGGTAAGCGCTGCCCCCCTCACCTCCTCCCACACCCCAACCCCCTACCCCAGCCCTGAGCCTGCACCCCAAATCCCTCCCAGAGCCCACACCCCGCACCCCTTGTACCCCAACCCCCTGCCCCAGGCCAGAGCCCACACCCTGCATCCCGCACCCCCTCCCACACCCAAACTCCCTCCCAGAGCCTGCACCCCCTCCTGCACCCCAACCCCCTGTCCCAGCCCAGAGCCCACACCCCATACCCCCTCCTGCACCCAAACTCCCTCCCAGAGCTCACACCCCTCCTGCACCCCAACCCCCTGACCCAGGCTCAGCCCAGAGCCCCCTCTCACATTCCAAACCCCTCAGCGGCACCCCCAAAGCCCAGAGCCTGCACCCACTCCTGCAAACCACCTCCTGCACAAGCCCAGTGAAAGTAAGTGAAGGTAGGGAGAGCAAGTGAGGGAGAGAAGGAGGGAGGGAGGGGGGCTGGAGTGAGCAGGGGTGGGGCATCAGAGAAGGGGCATGGCAGGGGCATGGCCATGCCCCTGGGGAAGAGGTGGGGCAGCAGCAGGGCAATGGTGTTTGGGTTTGTATGATTAAACAGTTGGCAACCCTAACTGTGAAAGGGGCTCTGATGGCATATCCCCACATTTCCCCAAGTCTTCAAGCAGAAATAATGGTTACCAGGAAAATTGTTTTCATAGATAAGTCAAGTACAGAACAGGTTGACATTGGCTCAGATGTGGGGGGTCTTGTAAGGCATCTAAGCATCAAGTTGGGGCAAGATGTTTGACTCATGGAAATAGATACCTCACCCCTTAAGATACCTCCCTGTCATTGGATGTACAAACACAGAAAAGCCCTCCACCAGGAAATGGAAGGCTGTAGTGGCTGCCAAATGTACCCTAATTGATATTAAAGACAAACCTGCCTTCATTTCTAAGATCTAATCTAGTATTTCTCACAGCAAAGATGACTCAGGTGAAAGGTATCTTAAGTCAGGGGTTTTCAACCTTTTTCTTTCTGAGGGCCCCCCAACATGCTATAAAAATCTCCACGGCCCACCTGTGTCACAACAACTCTTTTTCTGCATATCCAGTAGATTAAAAACCAGGGCTGGCATTAGGAGGTAGCAAGCAGGGCAATTGTCTATGGCCCCACACCACACGGGGCTCCGCAAAGCTAAGTTGCTTAGGCTTGGGCTTTGGCTTCAGTCCCACATGGCTTGGGCTTTCGCTTTCTGCTCTGAATCTCAGTGAGTCTCATGCTGATCCTGCACTGTGGTTTATTTTGGCGGACCCCCTGAAAACTGCTCACAACCCCTAGGGGGCCCCAGACCACTGGTTGAGAACCGGTGTCTTAAGTCACAACAGTAGCTGAATCTTGTAGCTACTTTTGTAGTTAAGTATTACAGGTAGACTTCTGCCTACTAGGGAACAACACTCTTCTCACCTCTTCAGAATAGGATGTTTCTAACCCCACTGAGGTGAAGAACCCCAAGTTGGGATAAAGAATTTGACCAGCAACATGAGAAAGAAGATGAAGGATGGTCTGGAGGATGATCAGTTGACAAGCAGCCAAATGGATGAAGTAGGGAAACCATGTCTGTCTTCGCCACACTGGAGCCACCAGAATAAATCTGGCCTTTTCTTTCCTTATTTTCATCAGCACCTTGTATATCAGAGGAATTTGAGAAAATATATACAACACACCCAACAAAGGATAAAGGTATCTCCCAAGGAGTGGCAGCCGAATCCCCGTCTTGAGCAGAACTGGAAGCAATTCCTGTGTTTGGTCATGGCAAATAGGTGTATCTGTGGGATGCCCCAACACTGAAATATGTGTTGGAGTACAATTGGATCTATTTCCCACTCAGGGTCCTGAGAGAAGCATCTGCTGAGCATATCTGCAGTGATGTTTCAAACACCCAGAAGATAAGCTGCTAAGATGATAATGTGATTTTGCATGCACCAGTTCCACAGTCTCCATGCTTTGGTGCAGATGGAGGGTGATCTCTCTCCCCTTTGATAGTTGATATACAATATGCGTGACATTATCTGTCATGATCTTCACATATTTGCCCTGGATCAATGGCATAAAATGGAAACAGGCATTTCTGACTTCCGTGAGTTCTAACAAGTTGATGTGTGGAGCAGTCTCATGAGATGATCACCTGCCCTGAGAAATATGAACAATGAGATGCGCTTCCCATCCCAGAAGGTTGCGTCTGTTGAGCAAAGAGGACTCCTGCACTAAAGTTATGAGGATCTTTCCACCAGTCGAGGGACTTCTTTATGATAGTAGGAACAGTGTTGAGCCCTGCACTGGACTATTTTTTTAACCCCACTCCCATCCTGCAATATCCACTCCCACCGGTCAGGTGCAGTTCACACCGATGATTAAACTAATGCCAGAATTATAAAGCAAGTGTGGTCTTTGGCAGACTACATGTAAATGTGTGGGAGCACAGAGGCATTAGTCAACAAACAAAATTGAAAGTCTACAAAGCCATCATGTTGCTAACTTTGATGTATGCATGCAAAACCTGGACAGTGTACAGACACCATGTTATGAAGCTGAATCACTTTCACATGGGCTGTCTGAGGAAACTGATGAAGATAAGATGCCAAGACAAAGTTCCAGATACTGAGGATCTCAGATGGGAAGGTATTCCAAGCATCCATACTCTGTTGATGAAATCACAGATGAGATGGGCAGGCCATGTCACCAGTATGCCAGATGAATGACTACTAAAGAAGATCTTTTATGGTGAGCTAAATTTGAGAAAGTGTTCTCAGGGAGGCCAGAATAAATGTTGCAAAGACTCCCTCAAGTTATCCTTGAGGTGTTTCAACACTAACCTAGAGTTTTGGAAAAATCTTGCTCATGCTTGTTCTACCTGGCGAAGTCTCATCCATACTGGCTACAGTCTATGAGCAGAGGAGAACTACTGAGGCAGAGCAGGAGCGCTAGCAGCGTAAATCTCACAACAACTGCATGTTCGCTGTTAATCAAGTAACCCATAGTGGCATCTCTTGTTCAGTGTGCCACAGACAGTTCAATGCTCAAATTGGCCTGATCAGCCACTCACGAGGTCACAGAAACCAAACCAATCAGTGATGTCATGATCATCTTCGAACTCGAAGGACAAACAACAATACCCATCGTCAAATGAACCACACTAAAAATCTCCATTTGGTAGATCTGCATGAACTACCAGGGTTTCAGAATATGTAGACTTAAGCTGCCACATCATCTTTTGTGCAGACACAAGCCCTGCACCAGTCTTATTGAAATATTGTATCCTTAGTTTAGAAGGGAACACATTTCAAAGATCATAGAGACTAACCAATTTATTTGAGCATGAGCTTTCGTGAGCTACAGCTCACTTCATCGGATGCATACCGTGGAAACTGCAGAAGACATTCTATACACAGAGGCCATGAAACAATACCTCCTCCCACCCCACTCTCCTGCTGGTAATAGCTTATCCAAAGTGACCACTCTCCCTACAATGTGCATGATAATCAAGGTGGGCCATTTCCAGCACAAATCCAGGTTTTCTCACCCCCCCACACACACAAACTCACTCTCCTGCTGGCAATAGCTCATCCAAACTGACCACTCTCCTTACAATGTGCATGATAATCAAGGTGGGCCATTTCCAGCATAAATCCAAGTTTAACCAGAACGTCGGAGGGGAGAGGGGGGGTAGAAAAAAATAAGGGGAAATAGGCTACCTTGCATAATGACTTAGCCACTCCCAATCTCTATTTAAGCCTAAATTAATAGTATCCAATTTGCAAATGAATTCCAATTCAGCAGTTTCTCGCTGGAGTCTGGATTTGAAATTTTTTTGTTTTAAGATAGCGACCTTCATGTCTGTGATTGCGTGAAGACACGAAGGTCGCTATCTTTCAACAAAAAACTTCAAATCCAGACTCCAGCGAGAAACCACTGCAATTTCTTTCCTGCCTCAGTGATATTTAACACTATCCCTGTCAACAGCTTCCGGGTCATCGAACTAAGGGCGGAAATAACGTGTAATTCACCAACTCCAGCTTGCACCTAGGTCAGTTGTGCACCGGTAATAAGACCAGTGGCTTTCTTTAGTTCTTCTAATTTTTTATCATGTTGTTGGCCCTTATCCCAAATATCCCAAATTGCTGCTGCACTATTTGCACCATTTCATAAGTGTCCAAATTATTCCCAGGGTACTTGTCCAACAGCACACTGTGCAGCCCCTGGGAGAAACCCTAAATACTAAGTAGTACCACATTCCTAAGCAAAGAGCCCACAACTTCCTTCTTGCCAGTGTATAATAATTCGTCTCTTCCACCAGGGCCAGTTTTTAATGTCCTTTGTAGTCAGGAACTCCTGGGCCTTGGCAGGTTCAGAGGAGCGAGCGTTTCTTTTTTTTCCTTTCCAGGAACAGTTGTGGTCCAGCATTATACAGGGGAGAGGTTACCAGCACATCACCCTGCAGTGCTGTGGTTTCTGTAGCAAATGCTGACGACACAATGATTTTATCAGTGGACAAGGGAGAGGTTACTAGCACTTCTCCTTGTTCTTTTCTCTTGCCATTCAGGAGGAGGAACAGAAGTACCAGAAGTAGAAACAAGCTGATCAGCAGTTGATGTAGAATTATCTCGAGGCGGGGGGGTCTTTTTGCAGTGAGACACATGGGTCCAGGCAGTCAGTTCTTGGCACTTCACAGTGGTGTTGGTAGTTAGCAGGACTTGGTAAGGGCCTTTCCAGTGTGGAGCCAGAGCATTCTTTTGCTGGTGGACCTTTACGTAGACCCAATCTCCTGATTCCAAAGAGTGGCAAGGCTGTTCAGGGTCCTTGGCTAATGCTTCTTTTACCTGTGAGTAAAAAGACTTAACACATTTCATTAGTGCCTGGCAGTAATTAAGCATCATATTATCCATTAAATGAATGTCCATCTGAGCAAGGGCCAGTGGTGGTGCTACTGGAAGTCGCATCGGGCGCCCTGTCAAAATCTCTTGTGGGCTAAGTCCAGTTTTTTTGGTTGGGAGTGGCCGTCATGCTTATCAATGCTAACGGCAAAACATCTGGCCATTTGAGGTTTGTCTCTGCACAAATTTTAGCCAGTTTGTTTTTCAGAATCCCACTGTGACATTTCACTGTCCCAGCAGATTGTGGATGGTGAGGGCAGTGGAGGTTGTGTTGTATCTGCAAGGCTGCATATAATTCTTTTACAATCTGTCCAGTAAAATGAGTGCCACGGTCACTGTTGATACACACAAGTATACCAAATCTTGGTACAAAGTTTTTGAGCAAAATTTTCACAACAGACTTGGCTTTTGCCCTCCTGTAGGGGAAGGCCTCAACCCGGCTTGAAAAAACATTAACTAATACTAATACATATTTATAATTACAACATTTAGACATCTAAATAAAATCAATCTGAATATTTACAGACGGTCCCCACCGAGGGGGATGGGCTGCTTGTCTGGTTTTAACAGCTTTACCAACATTGTGTTGCTGGCAGACTGTACATTGTTGGCAGTAGTGCTGGGCCACAGAAGGAAAACCTGGGGCATACCAATCACATTCCACTGCAGCAAGCATCCCCCCTTTGCTCACATGCGATATCCCATGATGCAGGCGAGCAAGATAGGGCAAAAGCACGCATGGTGCAACCAGCCGGCTGTCCTGGAAGCGCCAAAAACGGTCAGGGTGTAAAGTGCACCCAGTAACACTCCCAAGAACGTTTTTCAGTCTCTGGCGCCATCTTCTGGATCCTAGCAAGGTTGTCAAGGGAAGCCAGTGGAGGTTGCTCAACTAAGGCAAAAATGAAAGCACACTCAGCCTGAGGGGCAGAAAGGGCCGCATCCTTGGCTGCTGAATCAGCCAAAGCATTTCCACATGTAACTTCATCATGAGGGGTTTGATGAGCAAGGCATTTGACAATAGCAACAGCTTTGGGCAACAAAAGAGCATCCAAAAGAGCAGATACATACTGACTATTCTTAATGGGGGAAGCAGAGGATGTAAGGAAACCTTTGTGTTTCCAAAGTACACCATAATTATGAGCCACTCCAAAAGCATAGCGAGAGTCAGTGTAAATAGTAATGGTTTGATCCTGTGCCAGAATACATGCTCGTGTCAAGGCTATAAGCTCAGCCACCTGAGCTGAAAAAACAGAGGGAAGGAAGGCACTTTCAACAACAGACTATAAAGAACAAACAGCAAAACCAGCAACCAATTTTCCCTCAGACTTTCACAAAAAAGAACCATTTACAAAATAAATAAGATCAGGATTCTGCAAAGGCATATCAGTAAGATCTTCCCTTGGGCAGGTAAGAAGAGAAGTAACAGACACGCAATCATGAGGCTCTCCATTCTGAGGCCCCGATAACAGGGAAGCAGGATTTAGAATGGGGCAATGAGACAAAGTAGTATGAGATGAAGATAACAGAATAAGCTCATATTTGGTAAGTCAAGAAGTAGACAAATGCTGTGTCTTAGATTTTAACAGAAGAGCTGCTACAGCATGAGGTACTGAAACAGTTAAGGGTGAGCCTAAAACAATAGATTCAGATAACTGCACAGCCAGGACAGCTTTGGCAACCGCCCTAAGGCATGCAGGAAAGCCAGTTGCTACTGGATCCAACGCAGTGCTGTAATAAGTCAGTGGATGGTGTTTATCTTCATGTTTCTGTATTGGCACAGCCAAAGCAAATCCATTCCGCTCATGACAGAAAAGAATAAATGGTTGAGCATAATCAGGAAGTCCTAGGGCAGGCGCACTAGAAAGAGCTTGTTTAATAGTTACAAAGGCTTGTTCTGCCTCCTGAGACCACAAAAGTGGCTCAGGGGTGTCCATTTTAGTTAACTCTTGAAGTGGTTTGATTATTGTAGCATAACCCAAAATCCACTGTCTGCAATATCCAGTCATGCCAAGAAAGGTTCGCATTTGAGATATAGCAACAGGCCTAGGTATTTTTAGAATTAGCTGTAATACGAGAATCTGACAAATGACGAGAGCCAGATGAAATATCATGACTGAGGTCAGTGTTTCGCAAACTTATGACGCCGCTTGTTCAGGGAAAGCCCCTGGCGGGCCCGGCCGGTTTGTTTACCTGCCGCATCCACAGGTTTAGCTGATCGCATCTCCCACTGGCCGCGGTTTGTTGTGCCCAGCCAACGGGGGCTGCGGGAAGCGGTAACCAGTATGTCCCTCGGCCCGTGCCACTTTCCACAGTCCCCATTGGGTGGGCACAGCGAACCATTGTTGTACCAATAAAATAAAAACCAGCAGGATCTTATTAAAGGGAAAAAGGCAAAATACCACATTTATTGTGAATACAGAAAGAATCCTAGTAAGCAGTTAGTTATAGTTATAACATTCCATTCAATCTCATATTTATTCACACATTCATTCATTCATACACACACACACACACACAGGTTCTGCAAGGTTGTTATCATAGTTACCAGCCTTAGAGTTGCTCATGCCAAGCCACTGGCAAGGTGGCCTGGACATGAGGAGGGAGCAGGGCCTTGTCAGATGCTCATCTGATGCTCCTGGAAGTTGGTTTGCAGAATCAGACCCCAAAGTTCTCATTTTTTAGAGTCTATTTTTATAGGAATTTCTTCCTATGCCAGTCTATGGGAATTGCTGCTTCATGCTGTTGCTGAATCAATCAGCAGATAGCACATTCCTGACGGCTCCAAGATGTTATCTTGTTCTTTGGTTCTCCCATTCTTGAGGCTGTTGGGTGGATTCCAGTCTGCCCTCCGGGGGGTCCTCTGGTTATTTCCACTTGACGCCTTCTTCAGCCGATGGACACTGGATTCTTAGGCTGGCACCTCCCTGATCATTCAGTTATTATCCACACCAAGCATCCATCCACATACATCCTCTATCTCTATTTTAATCACAATTGTTAATACAACAAAAGGGTGGGGAGTCTCTGGGTGCTGTTTCTGTTGTTAGAGTATTACTTTGAGTCTCTCTCTCTGTGAATTGCTTTGAGAATAGACTCTATCTTAGAATGTACTAACACAATTAGCAGCTTGCAAGTTTCACACATACAGGGAGAGAAACAGTACCAAAAACCAAGAGACCTCTTAATTAGTAATACCCTGGAATTTAAACTCTGGGGAATCAAACTCATTTGTGATTTTAATACAGAACTTCTTTAATATGATCCAACACCATGGCCAGTGGGAGCCGCGATCGGCTGAACCTGCGGATGCGGCAGGTAAACAAACTGGCCGGGCCCGCCAGGGGCTTTCCCTGAACAAGCGGCGTCCCAAGTTTGGGAAACACTGACCTAGGTAATGCACTCTAGGTTGGCACAACTGAAGCTTTTCCCGGGAGGCCTTGTGACCTTTTAAAGCAAGAGCAGGTAAGAGAACCATAGTATCAATTTTACATGAATCAAAGGAAGGTGGCATAAGCAAAAGTTCATCCACATATTGTATAAGCACAAAGAAAAGGAGTACTAGTGGCACCTTAGAGACTAACCAATTTATTTGAGCATAAGCTTTCGTGAGCTACAGCTCACTTCATCGGATGAGAGTATCCAGTTTTGAGAGCTACTAATACTCCTTTTCTTTTTGCGAATACAGACTAACACGGCTGCTACTCTGAAACATGTATAAGTACAGATTTTCCTGGAAAGACCACATCATTCAGATCCTTTTTTAGGATCTGGGAAAACAGGGAGGGTGATTCTGTATACTCTTGAGGTAACCGAGTTCAGGTATATTGGCGTTCCTTATAGGTAAAGGCAAACAATTATTGGCCATCAGGGTGAATGGGAATAGAAAAAAAAGCTGAACAAAGATCCACAACAGTAAAATAAGTGGCTGAAAAGGGAATACAAGGTAAAATAATTGCCTGGCTTGGAACCACAGGAAAAGACGGCAACACAACAGCATTAACCGCACGGAGATCCTGAACAAAGGGATAAGTGTTTTCCCCCAGTTTCTTTGCAGGGAAAATAGGAGTATTACAAGAACTAATAACAGGAACAACAATACCTTGCTGTAACAAAGAATCTATTACTGGGGCTATACCTTTTTCTGCATCAGGGCGCAGTGGGTACTGTGGTACCCTCGGAAGAGGCTTAGAGGTGTTAACCAGGATTTTAACTGGTTCCACAGTTTGAATCCTGAGAACTACAGGCCAGTCAGCCTCACCTCAGTCCCCGGAAAAATCATGGAGCAGGTCCTCAAAGAATCAATCCTGAAGCACTTACATGAGAGGAAAGTGATCAGGAACAGTCAGCATGGATTCACCAAGGGAAGGTCATGCCTGACTAATCTAATCGCCTTCTATGATGAGATTACTGGTTCTGTGGATGAAGGGAAAGCAGTGGATGTATTGTTTCTTGACTTCAGCAAAGCTTTTGACATGGTCTCCCACAGTATTCTTGTCAGCAAGTTAAAGAAGTATGGGCTGGATGAATGGACTATAAGGTGGGTAGAAAGTTGGCTAGATTGTCGGGCTCAACGGGTAGTGATCAATGGCTCCATGTCTAGTTGGCAGCCGGTGTCAAGTGGAGTGCCCCAGGGGTCGGTCCTGGGGCCGGTTTTGTTCAATATCTTCATAAATGATCTGGAGGATGGCGTGGATTGCACTCTCGGCAAATTTGCAGATGATACTAAACTGGGAGGAGTGGTAGATACGCTGGAGGGCAGGGATAGGATACAGAGGGACCTAGATAAATTGGAGGATTGGGCCAAAAGAAATCTGATGAGGTTCAATAAGGATAAGTGCAGGGTCCTGCACTTAGGACGGAAGAACCCAATGCACAGCTACAGACTAGGGACCGAATGGCTAGGCAGCAGTTCTGCGGAAAAGGACCTAGGGGTGACAGTGGACGAGAAGCTGGATATGAGTCAGCAGTGTGCCCTTGTTGCCAAGAAGGCCAATGGCATTTTGGGATGTATAAGTAGGGGCATAGCGAGCAGATCGAGGGACGTGATCGTCCCCCTCTATTCGACATTGGTGAGGCCTCATCTGGAGTACTGTGTCCAGTTTTGGGCCCCACACTACAAGAAGGATGTGGATAAATTGGAGAGAGTCCAGCGAAGGGCAACAAAAATGATTAGGGGTCTGGAACACATGACTTATGAGGAGAGGCTGAAGGAACTGGGATTGTTTAGTCTGCAGAAGAGAAGAATGAGGGGGGATTTGATAGCTGCTTTCAACTACCTGAGAGGTGATTCCAGAGAGGATGGTTCTAGACTATTCTCAGTGGTAGAAGAGGACAGGACAAGGAGTAATGGTCTCAAGTTGCAGTGGGGGAGGTTTAGGTTGGATATTAGGAAAATCTTTTTCACTAGGAGGGTGGTGAAACACTGGAATGCGTTACCTAGGGAGGTGGTAGAATCTCCTTCCTTAGAAGTTTTTAAGGTCAGGCTTGACAAAGCCCTGGCTGGGAGGATTTAATTGGGGATTGGTCCTGCTTTGAGCAGGGGGTTGGACTAGATGATCTCCTGAGGTCCCTTCCAACCCTGATATTCTATGATTCTATGAATCTGCCCCACTTCGTTTGCATGCTGAGACCAAAGGCAAGCAGGCACTTGCGATAGCAAGTTAGCAAGTTCACTGCTAAGGGCTGTGTTTACTTGAGCTGGCTCCGGCGTTTGGAGAGTGGCCAGTACCAGATTGGTATTCTCATCAGGAAATTCTAAGAATATGCCATCTGGTGTACAATAGATGGTACAACCCAATTTACATAATAGATCTCTTCCTAACGGGTTAACAGGAGAAGATGGATTAAGCAAAAAGGCATGTTGATCCAAAATAGGTCCCACAGAAATAGGAAGAGGTTTGGTAACAGGATGGGGAACAGGTTGATTTGAAATACCAACTGCATTAACAGAAGAAGATGACAAGGGAACAGAGGAAAACTCAGCAGATCACAAAGCAGATCTGCTAGCACCTATATCTACAAGGCAAGCTACAGATTGTCCTGCAATTTCACAATTTATGTGCGGGCCCTCTTGATTGATAGGAAGCAAAGGATTCATGATGCATTTACATCCCCTCGGGCTGTCCTAATAAGGATTATTTTGTGGAACAAAGGTAGGCACATCAGGGTTTGGGAAAGGGGGTGGGGGGTCCTGAGGAGGTCGTTTTAGGCATTCATTTCTCCAATGCCCCTCCTGGCCACAGAAGTGGCATGCGGTGTTCCCTGATGGGGAAAGATATAAGGGACCTCTCTCTCTTCCCCTTCCTCGTTCTCGCCCACCCCTCAGTATCCGACGGCCTCTAGGCTCTTAAGTTTGCAGCTGTAGGGCCAAAAGTTTTGTTTCCTTGTTTTCTTTTTCTGTTCTCTACAGGCAGTACAGTGGTTGGTAACTGTCATCAATTCAGAAAGAGGCTTTGTTTGCCAGCCGATGCAGATTAATTTCAACTGCTGCTGAACCTTTGGCAAGAGTCCTAAACAAAACCAGCCCCTATTGCTTCTTTAGCACTGCTAGCTGGTTGATTGATCCCCGAATGTTGTTTAAACACTTTTGTCAGTCTATCTAAATAGTCAGCAGGGGACTCGCTCTTGTTTTGTTTAGTTGTTAATCTTTGTCCAATCCGTTTTCCTGGGACAAATGTTAGGAATAGCAGTCACTAGGCTCTCCCTAGCCTGCATCAGGGCATCCCTCATTCCAGGATTGGTATTGGGCCATTGGGCCTTATCAAATAGTCATTGTCAGACCTTAGAAGGTGTAACTACTCGCAAGAGTTGGTTGATGTCAGCCCATGATGGACTGTAACACTGAATCACTGTCTGGAGTTCCTCTCTAAATTTCTCTGGCTCTTCTCTAATATTAGGGAACTCCCTAACCAGATTTCTAAGATCCCCTAGTGTCCAAGGGGCATGCACGGTAACCAAGTCCCCTCCACTCCCTGGCAATTGTCTTAAGGGAGCCTGGAGTAATGCTGACTGGTTCTGTTGTTTCCTAGTGCAGCTGGAAATTGGGGGATAGGAGTCAAGTGGGGCACTGGTAGAATCAGGAACAGCTCCTGACCCTTGAGGAAGATAGGGTAGCGGACAGGTTTCCTTTCCAGAAGGAATTATCTCTGCAGCAGACACATTTGCTGGTGAGTCTGCTGCTGCTGCAGGAAAATCATTAAGTGGCGCAGCCTGTGGAGGGGGAAGAGGGGAAGGAGGCACTGCAGGCTGCTGAGCAGCACTGAAAAAGTCCCACAATGGTTTCAGCTGCTTCCTCTTCACTCTCAGTCTTAACTAATCGGGGATACAAAGGAGCTGAGGGAGGTAATGAGATTGCTCTGGCTGGAAAGCATCCAGATGCCTTACACCTGGTTTTTAACTCCTGCATCTGAGTTTTTAATTTTTCCTGCGAATCTTTTAAACTTCACACCTGAGACTCATGGAGTCTCTTTGTAGCTTTCTCCCACCAATAAAGACACTGTTCCCACTGCCCATCAGGGATTTTAGGTGACACAAGAGTGCCTCTGAGGTGGACAATCTTATTTAAATCGAAGGTACCTTCTAGTGGGAATTGTTTAGATTAATCACCACGTGTGTAAAAATTCCAATTCTTTAAGTACTTACAAGTCCCGGGACTATAATGCACATACATAAAATAGGTAGGCGTGCCCTTCAGTGGAGCGGGAGTAGTCTTGAACTGATTCCCACCCATTCTCTAAGCATGTAGGGGTGCCCTGTCTGCTGCAGCGGCTCATAAACTAAGACACGTCTCTCTATCCTGTCTGCTGAGTCAGCAGCTCATAAAGCTAAAATTACCACACCACTCCTCAGGCACTCACACAGGAAAGATTTATTGAGGATGTCCATGACCCTCCTAAACCCCCTTCAGCAAAGAGCGTTGGCTAGTCTCAGAGAGACGGCGCCGCTCACTCTAATTGCTTCCAGTGAGATGCTCAAACCAGTCAGTGGCTCAGGCGGGGAGGAAAGATGGAGTTACACAATCCTAGACCCAGGCAGGGCCCTTGCCGGTCATGCCATGCAGAGACAGCCAGCCTTGGGTCGGATCTTCTACCAACCCACTAAAGTGCAGCCACGGCTTGCATTAGAGCAGGGGTCTCAAACACGCGGCCCGTGGGGCTATTTCCTGCGGCCTGACAACTCCCCGCAGTCCCCCCACCCGCTGCGTTTACCTAGAGCAGCTCGGGCCCTGTACACACCAGAGGCAGGGCAGGCTCCCTGCCCACCTGCCCTGCCCTCACGCCACTCTACGAAGCAGCCGTGACCTAGGGGAATGGGGGGGGGGGCAGGGTCTGTGCTTCCGCTGAAGCTCCTATTGGCCACGGTTCCCCATTCCTGGCCAATGGGAGCTGCTGGGGGCAGTGCCTGGAAGCGCGGCCAGGGCAACACACAGACCCCTGTGCCTCCCCTCCCCCAGGTTCCAGCCGCTTCCCGGAGCAGCGCAGGGACACGGCATGCAGGCAGGCAGACCAGTGCACACTGGGCTGGAGCCTGCCACACCCCGAACCCATCCTGCACCCAAACCCCCTGCCCTGAGCCCCCTGCACCCCAGCCACCTGCCATGGTGGCAGCTACAGACCCTCAGGCTTTAGGTTGCAGGACCCAGCATCAACCCTCCCATCGGGCTCACGTCCCCCTTCCACATTTGGCCTTCAAGGCCCTCTTGCCTGGTGACATCTCCCCCTGCTCGGCTCTTGCTTCCCAGGATCCCCAACTTGCTCTCACCACCTGCTCACTGCTCTCGGCTCCAATATTAGTTGTGGCTTGGCCCTGCAGCTCCTTGATATAGCTCAGCCCTGGCTCACCGTTGGCACAGCTGGCCTCCACTGCCTCATTTCGGGCAGCTCCAGCTCTGCATCCTCGGGCTCAGTGCTGCTGCTGCTTTGGCTCCAACCGAGCTCTGCTTTCTGGCCTGCTTCTCTGGCCCCTCCAGTTCTGGCTGCTGATGCTCTGCCTCCAACCCATCTCCGGTTGCTGCTTTCTCCTTAGCTCTGCCCTACTCTAGCTCATGTGGAGGATGGGCCCTCATTGGCCTGCCTGCTGTGTCGTCTGGCTGACTTGAACCAGTGTCCTCTCCCCATTGGCCCTGGGGACTGTCAGTCTCAGATGCTTTCTCTTCAGCCCTTCCCCTTTCTTCTGCTATTGGGAGGCCAGCCAAAAAACCCCACTAAGTTTCAATATAGGGCCAACAGACCCCTTCCACTGAGAAGAGATTTGGGCCCAAAATTTTCCTGCATGCCCAGGCTATCCAATTTTAAACTGGTTTTATTCAAGCTTTCACTGTATTTTGGTTCAAAAATCTGATCATTCCAAATACAAACCGTTCAATATTCAGTCACAGAACCAAACAAAAGCCATTTATTCTAGTTACTGAAAGACTAATTCTAGTAATCCTGACTTTTTCTCTCTTTCTAAGACCCCTTTGCTATAGCACTTAGATGGAAACTAATGTCCATTCCAGTTTTAACTGACTCAAAAGTCATGCAATTACCACCACTTCTCTTGGGAGACTTTTTTTTTTTTTCTAAAAGTCCTTTGACAATTACCATGCAGTAGCACAGTGAGGAAATATCTGCATAGCATGCTCTATAAATAATACAGTGAAGAGAGGAAGACAGCAGAGGAGAGAGAACACAAAAGGGACAAGTAGTACTACTTTGAATTACATTACTTCCATTATCTTTCTTAGTCACACTGGTCCAGGTCCAAAGAGTATTTAGGCTCCTAACTTCCACTGAAATCAATGGAAGTTAGGAGTCTAAATTAGGGCTGTCGATTAATCGCAGTTAACTCATGCAATTAACTCAAAAAAAGTAATTGTGATTTAAAAAATTAATCGCAATTAATTTCAGTTTTAATCACACTGTTAAACAATAGAATACGAATTGAAATTTATTAACTATTTTAGATTTTTTCTACATTTTCAAATATATTCATTTCAATTACAACACGGAATACGAAGTGTATAGTACTCTATATTATTTTTATTACAAATATTTTCACTGTAAAAATGATAAACAAAAGAAATAGTATTTTTCAATTCACCTCATTCAAGTACCATAGCGCAATCTCTTTATTGTGAAAGCACAACTTACAAATGTAGATTTTTTGTTGTAGTTACATAACAGCACTCAAAAACAAAACAATGTAAAATTTTAGCGCCTATAAGTCCACTCAGTCCTTCTTCTTGTTCAGCCAGTCACTAAGAGAAATAAGTTTGTTTACATTTACAGAGATAATGCTGCTCACCTCTTATTTACAATGTCACCTGAAAGTGAGAACAGATGCTTGCATGCCACTTTTGTAGCCAACATTGCAAGGTATTTAAGTGCCAGATATGCTAAACCTTTGTATGCGCCTTCATGCTTTCGCCACCATTCCAGAGGACATGCTTCCATGCTGATGACACTCATTAAAAAAATAATGCATTATTTAAATTTGTGACTGAACTCCTTTGGGGAGAATTGTATGTCTCCTGCTCTGTGTTTTACCCACATTCTGCCATATATTTCCTGTTATAGCAGTCTCAGATGGTGACCCAGCATGTTGTTCGTTTTAAGAATACTTTCACTGCAGATTTGACAAAACGCAAAGAAGGTACCAATGTGAGATTTCTAAAGATAGCTACAGCACTGAACCCAAGATTTAAGAATCTGAAGTGCCTTCCAAAATCTGATTGGGACAGGGTGTGGAGCATGCTTTCAGAAGTCTTAAAAAAGCAACACTCAGATGCAGAAACTACAGAACCCGAACCACCAAAAAAGAAAATCAACTTCTGCTGGTGACATCTGACTCAAATGATGAAAAATGAACATGCCTTGGTCTGCACTGCTTTGGGTCATTATTGAGCAGAACCCATCATCAGCATGGACACATGTCCTCTGGAATAGTGGTCGAAGCATGAAGGGACATATGAATCTTTAGCGCATCTGGCATGTAAATATCTTGCAACCGCCAGCTACAACAGTGCCATGCGAATGCCTATTCTCACAATCAGGTGACACTGTAAACAAGAAGCGGGCAGCATTATCTCCTGCAAAAGTAAACAAACTTGTTTATTTGAGCGATTGACTGAACAAGAAGTAGGACTGAGTGACTTGTAAATTCTAAAGTTTTACATTGTTTTATTTTTGAACGCAGTTATTTTTGTACATAATTCTACATTTGTAAGTTCAACTTTCATGATAAAGAGATTGCACTACAGTACTTGTATAAAGTGAATTGAAAAATACTATCTTTTATTTTTACAGTGCAAATATTTTTAATAAAAAATAAAGTGAGCACTGTACACTTTGTATTCTGTGTTGTAATTGAAATCAATATATTTGAAAATATGGAAAACATCCAAAAATATGTGTATAAATAGTATTCTATTCTTGTTTAACAGCGCAATTAATTGCATGATTAATCGCGATTAATTTTTTAACCGCTTGACAACCCTAGTCTAAATACCTTTGTGGATCTGGGCCACTCACACTTACATTAAAAGAAGCAGTGTGACATGGTGGTATTATATGTCAAAGAAACATAGAAAAGCTGAAAAATATAGTGCAATGTATCTCCCAATCTGTAACAAGATTTACCAAAAAGCTTGTCATTTGTAAAGATTGACAGTTTCAGGAACAGATGAATTATAACCATATGCAGATAGCCAGAGCAGTCTGAGGGATTCAGCACAAAGCTGGGATCAGAGAACTCTTGAATTCTAATCCTAGCTCTTCCACCAACTGGTTGGGTGATCCTGAGGAAGTCACTTAACCTCTCTGGGTCTGTTTCTACATCTGTAGAAGAGAGATAATAGTACTTATATTCCTCCCAAGTCTGTTGTGAGAAGTAATTAATGTTTGTACAGTGATTTGAAAAAATGTAAAGTGTTCTTATTGTACTAGATAATAAATTGGACTTCTATAGCCACTTTCATCTGAAGATCTCAAAGTACTGTATAAAAAGATTAATTGATTAAAAAAATCAAACACCCTAACATATCATGACTTGAACTAGTTAATTCTCAAGATTGTTGATTAAAGGCATGAAAAGATGGCCATATAAATAGAAGAGAAGGTCACTCACCTTGTGCAGTAACTGAGGTTCTCAGAGATATGTGTCCTTGTGGGTGCTCCACTTTAGGTGTTGGTGCATCCCTGCACCTTTGATCAGAGAATTTCAGCAGCAGAGCCTGTTTAGGTCACACATGTACTGTCCCCAGACTTGGGAAGAGGGCAAGCATCCTGTAAGTAATGTCGATGGCGTATGCCCAAGTGGGATTTTGGAGAATACACATGGTGCGGTTGAAGACTGAAAGGCAAGACTTTGTATTGGTGATGATCTGTTCTCAGAGTAAATCTGAGAAACCTTCTGTAAGTAGGATGTATCGTTATGTGGAAATAGGCATCTTAAAGGTCGAGGGCTGAAAACCAGTCTCCTCGTTCCAGTGCTGGTATTATCATTGATAGTGTGACCATCCTGAACCGTTGGACCCTTACGAATTTGTTGAGTTTTCTGAGATCTAAGATAGAAGAAAAATGGAAGATGGAGCCTGAATTAAGAGGTAATGGGAGTAGAAGCCCTTTCCTCTGAGTTGTGAAGGTATTTGTTCCACTGCATTGAGATGTAGAAGGTATTTACTTCTTGCCATAGAAGGTGCTTGTGAGAAGGGTCCCTGAAGAGGGATGTGGAGGCGGATTCGGTGTGTGGGGGGGTAGAAGTAAATGGGTCAAGGAGCCTGTGTGTATTATTTCTAGGGCCCATATGTCTGTGATGGAAGCCCATGCTGACTAGAAGGGGGTCAAACATTATTCAAAGTGGGAGATGGTCAGTGTTGTCAGCTCTGGTGGATGGGGGAGGTCATTCAGACCCTTGCCCAAACTCTCCAAACTGTTGTTTCTCAGAGGATGATTGAGATGTTGATGATTGCGGCGGAGGAGGCTGACCTCTCTGTGGTCTCTGTCTGTCATATTGTTGCTGTTGTTCGGCATAAGGGGCGTACCTGGTGTGCTGGTAGGGTTTTCATTTGGTTGCAAGCGTGTATATTCCCGATGTGCGGAAAGTCACTTGGGAGTCCTTCATGGTCTGGAGGACTTCATGTGTCTTCGAGGTGAACAGTTTCTGGCCGTCTGTAGTGAGGTGATGTGGCCCCTGCCGCTCCAGAGAGGGTTGAGCCCAGGCTAGCCTCTTTACACATGGTGGAGAATCCCTTGGCCCCTGTGAGAAGGGGTCTGAGGGGGAGAGTCACCCCGAGAGTGCCATGGGGATGGATCGACTGATTAAGCTCCTGATGGAGAACCAGGAATGACAGCAGGCCGCCCAGCTCCAGCAGCAGGCCACCGCTCAGCTCCAGAAGCGGCAGCATACGGCTCAGCTCCAGCAGCAGCAGCAGCTCATTCAGCAGCTAGGAGCCCAGCTGCAGCAGTTGGTGATGGTGTTACCACGACCAAGACTTTCTTGGTAACATTTGAACTGGTGGCGCAGGTTGCCGGATGGGCCCCTGACCAATGGTCCACTCTTTTGGCCCCATACTTGACTGGGACTGCCCAAATGGCATACCGGGGGCTGGCTATGGAAGAGGCAAGGGATTATAGCCGGGTAAAGGTAACAATCCTGGATGTCTTGGATGTCAGCCCAGACACCTTTCGACAGCAGTTCCGAAGATAGACATACCCCACAGGCACTCAACCCCGGCTGGTGGCCCAAGCCCTGAAGGAAACATGCAAGCGGTGGCTACAGCCGGAGAGGAGGACAGTGGAGGTCAGGGAACAAGTCATTCTAGAACAGTTCGTGCACATCCTCCCAGCCTGAGGATGGGCCTGGGTGCTCCACCATTGGCCAGTGATGTTAGCAGCTGCCATCACGCTGATGGAAGACTTCCTCGCGGCCGAAGCGCCGGTGGGGCCCGCTATCCAAGCCCAACCCCCTGGGCCAGAACGCCCTAACACCGAAAGGAAAGGAGGCACCCCGACTGAGCTGTGGAGCCTTCCCCGTGGGCAAGAGGCTCGCTCAAGGCTTCAGGTCAGACGCCCCGAACTCCCCCCTTGATAAGGGTCTGCAACCACCATGTTGAATGTCTCAGGGACCAGTCGGAGTACACCCGGAGTGGCTGCCCTGAACTCAGGCCCTGCTTTCTATGCTGGAAATATGGACATTTGCAGTGGGACTGCACGGAAATGGACTGCAGCTTCGGCCATGTCTGTGCGGGGGAAACCGGGACCCAGCTACCACAGGCTCCCAAGATCACGGTTCTGGTAGTTGTCGGAGACCATCCCACCAGGCCCTGATAGACTCTGGCTGCAGCCAGATACTGATTCGCCAGGCTTTGGAACTTGGGAACAATTCGGCTGCAATGCATCCATGGCGACGTGCAGCCCTACCCCAGTGCCTGGATTCCGTTAACAATGGCCGGGGTCACCCAACAAATTGTTGTTGGCCTGGCCCCTCGACTAGCATACCCAGTGATCCTGGGGCGGGACTGGCCCGCATTCGAGGAGATTCTCCGCTCGACCCCAGCGCTGGAAGGAGAGTGTCCCAAGGTCCTACCGGAGGACGACGACGGGACCTGCCCTCCACCCACTACCTGGAGGAGTTGCTGGGCCTGCTGCTCGCCCACTACCCCGAGGAACCCATGGTGCTGGACGCCCTGGAGGACACCACCTGGACCCAAGTACCACAAGAGGGGGAGTCAGGAAGTAGCCTGGGGGCAGCCGACCCTAGTCTGGCTGTAGCACTGCCAGAGCCTATGCAAGTGTGTTACGGCCAGGATCCCCACTGACACAGCAGCAGGTCTTCTGCCACTGCTAGGGCCCCGGGCTGGGACGCAGTGGAGTGGGAGGGCCTGCGTCCCCCCTGCCACCCAGCTCATGGGTAGCAGTCTCCCCCTCTTCCAGGTCCTTTGGAGGCCTGGGCTTATTGCTACAGTTTGCTATCGCTCAGCCCCTGCCTGAGGACCTGAGCACCTGACTCACTGTTGCCCCGCCCTGACCCAGGGCCTGGGCTTATTTCTATATACTGCTGTTGCTCAGCCCCTGCCTGAGTACCTGACTCACTGTTGCCCTGCCCTGACCTAGGTCCCAGACTTATGGTGCTTATTTCAGTTGCCACAAGGGCTGCCGAGGGATACTCCTGCAGCCGGACTAATTTCCCCAAACATCAACTGGGTGTAGTGAGCCGGTGTGGCTCCCCACCGCCCCGGAGAGGGTCGAGTCCCAGTTAGCCTCTTTACACCATCGAAGGGGAGATCCTCCACAGTAGACTGTATTTCTCTGGGGAAACCAGAGGAGTGGAACCAGGATGCTCGGTGCATGAGAACTGCAGTGGCTGTGGATCGCGCTGCCATGTATACCACATCTAAGGATGCCTGTAGAGCGGTTCTGGCTACAAGCTGTCCTTTGGCCAAAACTGATTTAAATTGGTCCCTTTTTTCTTCTGGGATGTCATTAATAAAGTCTGCAAGTTTAGAGTAATTGACATGGCTGTATTTTGCCATTAGTGTTGCAGAGTTGGCAACCCTAAATTGCCAAACTGTTGATGAGTACACCCTGTAGCCAAAAAGGTCCAGTCATTTCCTCTCCTTGGCATCTTGAGTGGATCTATATTGATGTCGACTGCTGCACTGGTTGGTCACATCAATGACCTGAGTTTGGTGGGGTTGAGAAAAAAGAAAGTCCATGCCTTTTGAAGGGACATAATACTTTTTATCAGCCCTCTTGCAGGTGGGTGGTATTGTAGTCATGGTCTGCCAAATGTTTTTGGCTGGTTTCATGAGCACATCATTAATTGGAAGTGCTATCTTTGAAGTAGAGGAGGCCTGCAGGATGTCCAACAGTTTATGTTGGGACTGTGGGACTTCCTCGAGAGGAATCTCCAGGCATTTTGCCACTTGTTTAAAAAGTTCTTGAAATTGTTTAAAATCATCCGTTGCTGTCGGTGGAGGCATTATGGCTTCGTCTAGGGAAGAGTAGGAATTATTGGTAGGTGGTGTACTGTCCTGATCTAGGGTCTCCTCCTGTTCTTCATAGGTCTCCTCAGAGGGCTCTGTTGGTGCACGCACCAAGGGTGGTAGTGGAGATCTAATCCCCTCCCTATAGGGCCTGAGAGGCCTGCTGTATTACCTTCTATAAATGGCCCAGGGGTCCCAATAAAATTACTGTGTGGGGAAAGGCACAGGTGGGGCCATCCATGGGTGACCATATCATGGCTGTATGTCCTGTCTGTAATGAGACCTCTACCATAGAGGTCCAGAGGTTGCTGTCGGTCGGGGAAAGAAAGGTGTGATGAGAAAACACCTTCCTCCTCATTATCTTCCTCTTTGCTGGAAAACGGAGGGGCCAGTGGTGAAGCAGGTTGGTCTGGTACCATACACACTGGAGACCCATCTGTGATGATACCAATATGTCTTTATGGTGAAGGAAGTGGTCAGTGCCAATATTTTTGATGCCACAGTAGTCAGTGCCAATGGTTTCAGCAGCAAAGTAGTCAGTGCCGATGGAGCCGTTACAGTTGCAGCCATCAGCGCCAATATGGAGGTCGGAGTAGGTGGAGGTGGCATAGCCTATGGTGAAGGTCTCGGTGCTGCCTCTTTAGGCAGTTCCAACGGTGCCACGATGGAGGAGATCGGTTTGTTCTTGCCTCTTGACTCTGAGCCTGTGCGTTGGAGTCAGCAGAGGTCATGGTGCAGTCAGTACTGAGGAGAGAATGATCTGGGGATCATTCCTTTTTTGTCTACTCTTTGGGAGGAGAAGTTGCTGCTCTTTTCCTTGTCACCTTCCTTGTCCAGAGGGAGTCTGCTGGCTGGTCTCAGGGACTTCACCATGAGTATGAGTTTGAAATGCAGGTCTCTGTCTCTCCTGGCTCAAGCTTTTAAGTTGCTGAGATGAGTGCATTTCTGAGGAATGTTCAATTCACCAAGGCAGTGGACACATTAAGAGTGCCTGTCTGATACTGGAATACCTCCTGACATGAAAGGTAGTGTTTGAAGCCTGGTGACCTGGGCATGGCTTCGAACAGCAGTGGTTCACCCTAACTAATCTAGGGATGAGGGAATAGAACAAAAGAAGAAAAAAACATTTTTTAACAATAGAGTAAACGGGGAAGAAAAAAGGTAAGTAATCTAACTAACTACTATAAACTAGCTATTTTAAGCTCTAAATGAGCTAACGGTTGTGACACTGCTGGGAGCCATCTCAGGCAGAGGACAGCTGAGAAGGAACTGAGAGGGGTCGGGACGTGCACTCTGGATGAGGCACCAATGGCACTGCAAGATGGGCGCATGCATGATCTGAACAGGCACTGCTGCTGAAATTCTCAGATCAAAGGCACAGGGAAGGCACCAACACCTGAAGTGGAGCACCTACAGTGACATCACTCGAAGAAGAAATTGATAATATTAAAACTGTTTAGTTTAGAGAGAAGATGTATAAGAGGGGACATGAAGGTATCAAAATTATGACAGATATAGAGTAGGTAAACCATAATACAAGATCAATGGGACCTTCAATAAAATTGAAAGGCAGCACATTTAAAATTGATAGGAGAAAAATTTTCTCTAGAATGCATATTTAATCTGTGGACCTCATTACCTCAAGCATCCCCAGCCTTCTGGCCAAAACCTTTGTAGATCCTCTTTCCTTTTCTCTCTGCTTTTTGTAGGGGATGGCCACAGCAACCAAGCCGTAGTAGGATTGTAACGAGGCATAAATTTACAACTCATGTTATGTACGGCTGATGTCACCCACCTCCTGATCTCGTTATTGAGGAACAAGTAACTTGCCAAGTTGTCTTAGGCTCAGATCCACAAAGGTACTTAGGCACCTAAACTCCAGATTTAGACACCCAAGTTCTAGGTGCCACTACAATCCACAAAACCCTCACTAAGCTGCCCCTAATTCTCTAAACACCTACATTCACTTGGTGCTTACATTTTTGCTGTAAAAGTTCCTTAAGTGCCTACGTTTCTGCCTCTGTACATGTATGCTGCTGCCTTGCTCAAAATGCCCAGATGACTATTGCCCACCTAAGTCCCAGTGCAATCCACAAACCAGGAGAAGACAGGCAGAGAAGAGCCTATCTGGCACATGTGCTCAGAGTGATGGTGGTGGTACCCTGTAGCAAAGCAATGGCTCGCCGGTGCAGCGCCTCCTGCTGGTCGTCTTGGGAATTACCTCTCCAGCCTCCGGAGCACCGTCTTCTGACCAGTGGCTTTCCTACCTCAGGCCCCATGTCCTGCCCAGACCCTGGCGCCCTTTACCTCGGGGTTCTGCCCCTGCAGTATCACCACTCTGTCTCCCCCCTCCCAGGGGAACCCCCACCTTCTAAAAGCACCTTGCCTCAGTGGCTACTGCCAGTCATCATCCAGCCCCTACTCACTGGGGCAGACTGAAGTCTCTAAACCACTCATCATTGGCAAGGGGAGTGGGGGTTGGACCTGCTGCCTTTGCCTAACTTCGGACTGTCCCTCTGCAGCCTCAGTACCTTTTCTAGGCCTTTGTCATAAATAGAAAGGGAAGGGTAATCACCTTTCTGTATACAGTGCTATAAAATCCCTCCTGGCCAGAGGCAAAGTCCTTTTACCTGTAAAGGGTTAAGAAGCACAGGTAACCTGGCTGGCACCTGACCCAAAATGACTAATGGGGGGACAAGATACTTTCAAATCTGGAGGGGGGGGGAAGGCTTTGGTCTGTCTGATACCTTTGCATCTATAGCTGTTCCCAGCCTACAGAAAAATCCTTTTGTTAAAAAAAACTAACACCTCTGCCTCCAGGCAAAGAGACAGAAAAAGCTCTAGCTGCTTTCAGTTAAAAAAACAAAAATACACCTCTTCAGGTCTGTGCTTTTGGTTCAAAATGATCTCTGGTTCAAAATGATCCCATCGCTCTGCCACCATGTCAGGGTTCCCTCCCCACTCTGAACTCTAGGTTACAGACGTGGGGACCCGCATGAAAGACCCCCTTATCTTATTTTTACCAGCTTAGGTTAAAAATTCCCCAAGGCACAAAGTTTTTGCCTTTGGATTAGTTAAACGCTGCCACTACCAAATGATTTAACAAACAAACAATCAGGGAAAGGACCACTTAGAGTTCCTATTTCCCCAAAATATCCCCCCAAGCTCTTACACCCCCTTTCCTGGGGAGGCTTGAGAATAAACAAGAAGAGCACAAACCAGCCTTGGATTTTTAAGAAGACAGAAACCCAATCAGATTCTTAAAAAACAGAACTTTACTAGAAAAAACAAAACAAGATAAGAGAACAACTCTGTAAGATTATTTTCCATTCTGATCTTACAGGCAGTCAGATTCAAAACATAGAGAATCCCTCTAGGCCAGTGGTTCTCAAAGCCAGTCTGCCACTTGTTCAGGGAAAGCCCCTGGCGGGCCGGACTGGTTTGTTTACCTGCTGCGTCCGGAGGTTTGACCGATCGCAGCTCTCACTGACCGCAGTTCGCCGCTCCAGGCCAATGGGGGCTGCGGAAAGTGGCGCAGGCCAAGAGACGTACTGGCTGCCCTTCCTGCAGCCCCCATTGGCCTGGAGCGGTGAACCGCAGTCAGTGGGAGCCATGATCGGCCAAACCTGCGGACGCGGCAGGTAAACAGACCAGTCTGGCCTGCCAGGGGCTTTCCCTGAACAAGCGATGGACTGGCTTTGAGAACCACTGCTCTAGCCAAAACCTTAAGTTACAAAAAGACACAAAAACAAGAATACACATTTCCTCCAGCACAGCAAATTTCACAAGCCAAAACAAAGAAAATCTAATGCATTTTCTAGCTAGATTACTTACTAACTTTACAGGAGTTGGAGGGGTTGCATCCTTGATCTGTTCCCGGCAAAGCTATCACACAGACAGACCAAAGCCTTCCCCCCCCTCCAGATTTGAAAGTATCTTGTCCCCTCATTGGTCATTTTGGGTCATGTGCCAGCCAGGTTACCTGAGCTTCTTAACCCTTTACAGGTAAAAGGACTTTGCCTCTGGCCAGGAGGGATTTTATAGCATTGTATACAGAAAGGTGGTTACCCTTCCCTTTCTATTTATGACAGCCTTCCTCAAGGCCTGCAGCTGGGGGATTTACCAGGCTGGAGCTCCCCATCTCCCTTGCCCTATTCCCCTGCCCTGCCCTGCCCTGCGTACCTTGCTCCCAGGCAGCTAGCCCTTCCCACCCTAGGGCTCCTTGAGCTCCTTGCCCCCAGCCCTCTTATCCGGGCCAGCTGAGCTCTAATTGAGCTGGCCACACCTGTGGTCAGCTACTCAGGTGCTTTCACACCTTTTCCCAGCCACAGCCCTCTCCAGGGCTGCTTTTATTACTATTGGCTCCCCAGGGCAGCCCTCTCCCAGGGCTGTTTTAACCCCTTCAGGGCTGGAGCAGGGTGACCACCCCGCTACATGCCCCCACGTACAACTTTTATTTCAGTGGTTAGAGTACTCATCAGAGATGGGAAGAAAGGATTTGAACGGAGAGTCTCCAACACCATAGGAGAGTGTCCTAACCACTGAGCTATGGCATATGCTAATATAGAGCTCCCTCAATCCCTCCTGTTGAAGCTGTTCCACTTTGGATAAATAGGCATTGGAGCAGGGCAGCTGTATCCTGCCCTGCCCACCAGGCTATAAAATCTCTCTCTCGCTCTCTGGTCCAACGACTATATAAGTATATGTCCTGAGAAGTGGGAGACTCCCCTGTTCAAATCCTTTCTCCCCATCAGGCAGAGGGGAGAAATCACCCCTAGGTCTTCCACTTCCAAGATGTGTGCTCTAACCACTGGGCTAAAAATTATAATGCAGGGGGTGTCAGTACCATGACCACCTCCTCTGGTTCTTGCAAGAAATGGCTTAGGCACCTAAGCTACCTGCCTCCAGGAAAGAGGTTCCTCGTTGTGGATCACAAGCAGAGATAGATGCCTAAATCCAGGCTGCAGGAAGGAACCTATCTCCCTAGGAAGGGCAGGGCTTAGGACACCACCCTCTGGTCAGCATCTCCCATTGGCTAGCTTATGCAGCTTCACATCTAGTGGGCTGGGTTTTGCAAATCCCATTCAATCTCTTCCCATTCATTGCATAGGGAGCCTAGGGCCCAGATCCTCAAAGGTATTTATGCTTGCAACAGGATTGGCTGATTCTGTGCATCTCCTTATTGCCAGAGATCCCTTTGCAGCATCCACACTGTTTTGCCTCATCAGAACCCCTTACACAGACTCCACACACTTTTTCAGTGGTCAGAATACCAAGAAGCTCAAAATAAAACCCAAAGTCCCAAATTAAAGTCCAACAAACAAACAAACATTTCTTTTCCTCCTCCCAGGCTTTCCCGGCTGGGAACTTTCCTGTGCTGCCAAGGTATTCCCAAACTCAAGTCCTATCTGGCTGGAGTCTCACATCTAACTCCCAGAACCCTTTACTAGAACCCACTCACTCCTAGTAGTCTCTGATCTATAAGCATTCCCCTTCCCCCCAGCTTCTCTTTATAAGCAAAGCACCTGATCCTGCTCAGGTGTGCCTCTTTCAGTAATCAGGGTTGGCTAGCTCCAGGCACTCCAGCACTTATAGGGCAAGCCACCCTGTTACAAGGTTCTGAAGTTCCACTGAAGTCAATGGAAGTTAGGATCTTTGAGGATCTGGGTCTAAGTGTCTAGCTCAGGATTTGTAGATCCCACTGTTGTTCCAGTGATTTTCTAGGCATGCTAGGGTTTCCAACCCTGCAGGATTGGCCTGGAGTCTCCTGGAATCAGTATTGATCTCCTGGTGACTACTGACGGCAACCCAGGAGATTTTAATAGGAGTAAGATTTTAATATTGTAAGAAAATGACATTATATCATGTTGGGGGAGGGGGTGAAATCTCCTGGAATGGCTTCAGTCAGAGTTGGCAACCCTATAGGCACCTAAAAGTTTGGCATTGCAATGCTTAAGTCCCTTTGTGGAGCCTGATCTTATTGCCTGCCTATTATTTCCATTCTGGGTTTAAATGACCTGCTCTATATTTGATTCTTTGTGCTATTGCTTATCTACATATTGATTCATTCCTTATAGGTGCGATTCTCTGCATAACTGGTATGTTCCATAGCTGATACATTGTGTAATTAATTTGTTGCTTAATAGATTCACCCTCATTCTGACTCATCATTTAACTGATTTTTCTGCATAGTCTATTACTAATTATGGCCATCTGCTTCTAAAAAGACCCCCATATGTAGCTGGGTGGAATTCTTCAAACCAGTGCATTTTGTATTTTTAAAGTATATCTTAAATATTCCTTTTTGCTTATTATTTTTAGACATTCATTGCTATCTGTTTTGTGGTGTTATATTCTATAGCACCTTGATGCACACGACAGATGCACTATAAACCAATAAAGAACAATTTATGTTAAAGTGCTGCTTGGCCACAACACGGCCATTTTTCTTTCTTTATAGAAGTGAAAATTTTCTCAGAGGAAGAGTAAAACATAATAGTGTTTTCACAAAAATGAGAAAAAAGATCAGGTCTCTAATTTCTGTGCATAAGAATTATATGTATTACTTTGTTCTGTCAAACTGTCATGCAAGTTTGCTTTCTAGTGATAATTAAAAAAAATAAAGCTTTTGATAAAATATAAGGACGTTTCTTATTTCTTACCAATACGTATCTTGTTCTTTAATATAAATGTATTCTAAAGTTTGTTGCTTGGCTTTATTAGTTTTTTCTACAACCTACTTAGTATCTCATGAATTGTTGAGAGGTAAGGGAGGTTTATTGTACAGAAAAAAATATAGACGTTTCACAAAAACATTGTGCCAAATAAGTACAAACTCTGCAAACACTGAGATCTTAATGTTATTATCTGGCACACTAACTATTCTGTAAGCTTCTCATTAGACACCTATTTTAAAACCAATGCTAAACAGTGACATATAATAAAAACAAACTAGCCATAGTGTAAATTTAGCTATTGACTAATTTTACCATAGCATATATGTATATAACCAAGCTGAAGTTAGTGAACAATTTACAGTTGAATGTATACACAGTATCATAGATTTTATATTTGTACTATGGAATTTATCACTGATTCATTTATTAAGGTCAAAGGAGATGTCTCTGAGTCACCTGGTCTAGAGAACACCGGGAAACGATAATAATGGCTGCAACTACAGATTACCGACAGTTTATTGCTACTGTGATGCTGGCAGACCAGGTGCCAGCTCAGGCCAAGGTCCCCATGCCCCAGTTGAATACAGACAAATACATAGCTGAAAGCAGTCTGGCTCACCTGTATGTTAGTATTATTAAAAGAGGTATTACAATTATAAGAATATGTTTAGTGTTTAGACTTTATTGAATGTTTCTGACTTGGTGCATGCATTAATCTCACTTATAACATAAGTATCTCTATCCCTTTAGGGTCCCTTAAAAAGGGGCCAGGGCTACTCAGGGAGAACAAGGATTTAAAAAGCCAGCTCCTAAGCAACCAGAGCAACTAGTAAACTGGAGCAGCAAACAGGGGAGTTTTGCAAGGGAGTTTAGAGAGGGAGCATAAGAGCCAGATACACCTAACATTTGCTAACCTCGATCCAATAACCCTCCCCAACAAAAAATAAAATAAAAAAACAAAACAAAAAGCTGCAAGAGTAACAATAATGCAGGCAGGAGTCCAGCAGCAGAATGGGGACTATCCAGTTTATTTAATTAAATGCAGCATGCATGATTACTTGCCTCGTGGATAGGGCAGGGGGCATATGTGTGCAATCAGCTCAAGCAACTCATGGCCCTCAGAGACAGATTATGGGTTTGTGAGGCCAGAGTAGCTGAACTGGAGGAGCTATGGGAGACAGAGAGGTACATTGATGAGACTTTCTAGGACACAGTAGAGGGGTCCCACCCCCAGTCTGGCAGCCTCTGCACTGCTGAGGAGCATGAAAGCCTTGGGGAAGGAAAACATCACACTAGAGCAGAGGGAAACGATACCACAGTTAGACCCTCCTTTTAGATGATGCCATGGTATCCTCTCACACTGAGGCTACCCCTCCAGAGGAGGAGACCCCGGCTGTTAGGAAGAGACAGATAGTAGTAATGGGGATTTGATTATTAGGAATATAGACAGTTGAGTCCGTTGTGACAGATTCCAGTTACCAATCTGCCTGAGGCGTCAGGTGATCAGGCTGAGGCCACAGATCATTTGGGGAGGGGATGAAGGAGCACACCAAGGGTCTAAGTTTTAAAGCTTTATTAATAAAATAATAAAATAACAGCAGAGAGTGATGGGTGCGCCCCATGTCACTCAGAGGAAGGAGGAAAGCGTTAGTGCTCCAAGCCCTAACCCACTTTCATACTCACACATGCACTACCTGAGGCTGGCCAGGCCTGGGTGTAACGTAAGAAGAAGAGGCGGGAGGGTGGACGGGAGTTCTGTTCTGTGCACAGGTCGTTTAGGGTCCACTGTTGATCTCCAACTCGCTTCAGCCCTTGGGAGGGTTTTAAACCTTAGGGTCTTCTGGGGCGTCTTGTTCAGGGACTTCTGCCCCCCACCCCCCATGCTTTTTGTACCAGTTCAAACCGGCCTTTCGTGGCTTCTTCAGCTTTTTCAAAACACATTGGCTTCAGGACGCTACAACGTTTTTTTTCCCCCCTCACTGGCTTTCGCTGTCTTGCTGGGTTTTGCAGCCCCTGCAGGTTTGTGCAGCTGAATCTTCCTTTCTCATGGCTGGTCGGGGTTGGACTCTAGGCCCCCGTCTTTCTTGGCAGGCAGCCAAGCGCCGGTTGTGTGCTGTGTCCTTGGGTGGGAGCTAGCGTTTTATCTTCGGACCTGGAACATCACGTTAACCCATTCCTTCCCCCCCTCCCCGCTTTAGGCCTCTTGCAACCTGCAAAACAATCCTTCACGCCACACTTACATCTTTAACCCTTCTCCAACATGCCTTGTAATGCTTGCAACAGCGTTAGCAACATACAATACTGATTTGCTTCCCCAGAGGATCACCTGAGGGAGGGGGCCCTTGGGTTGTGACACCGTGATCAATGATACAACTGCATGATGAATTGTTTGCCGGGTGCAAAGTTTGAGGATCTCTTGAGACATCTAGACTGACTCATCTGAAGTGCTGGGGAGGAGACACTGGTTGTGGTACATGTAGGTACCAATGACACAGGAAAAAGTAAGAGAGAGGTCCTGGAGGCCAAATTGAGGTTGCTAGGTAAGTGATTAAAGTCCATGACCTCTATGGTAGCATTCTCTGAAATGGTTCCAGTTCCATGTGGAGGGCCAATTAGACAGGCAGAACTGCAGGGTTTCAATGCGTGGATGAGATGATGGTATAGGGAGGAGTGATTTAGGTTTATTAGGAACTGGAGAACCTTTTGGGAAAGGAGGAGCCTATATTAGAAGGATGGATTCCACCTAAACCCAAATGGAACCAGAATGCTGGTAAATAAAATTTAAAAGGTTGTAGAGGAGTTTTTAAAGTAAGGGCTGGGGGAAAGCCGACAGGTGTGGAGGAGTACGTGGTTTGGTCAATGACATCCTTTGGGGAGGATCTTTTAATGGAGATTCTCTGTATCTTAGTAAAGAGGAGAGAATAGAAGTCGATAAAGTACAGGTAGGAGCTGAAGACAAACAGTTAAATGAAAAAGAGTCCCATTCAGTTACATCATATGAAGGCAACAACTAAATATTGACAGATTTTATAAGTGTTTGTATACAAATGCAAGTGTAAATACTAAAATGGGTGAACTTGAATTCTTGGTATTAAATGAGGATATTGATATAATAGGGATCAGAGAAACTTGGTGGAATGATGATAAGCAATAGGACATGGTAACACCAGGGTGTGATGTTGTACTCCACATGCTTTATGAAAATATGCTTGTAATGTGAATACAATGTAACTGGAATATGCTTTATGCAAAAGGTCTCTTGTAAGGTACTATTACAAAGCTTATAATCTACTATGTCCATCCTATTTGTATGTATGTATCATTCTTGTATCTAAAACTAGAAATATGAAGTTAACTCTGAGGTCCTATTGTAATTATGCAAAGTGTGGGACATTAATGGTGGTTTAGAATCTTGATAGCACCCATTGACTAGGACAATTGGCTGTAGATGGTTTATTTACCTGTAAGCCTTCTTGCGAACGTGGCGGCCAGCCTGTGAGTAATGAAATCTCACAGGACATGTGAACATGTCACATGATACTGGAATCCATCTTACACCTGGGCTTTTCCATTTAGAAGGAAGGGTGGGAACCCAGAGAGAGACAAAGCATTCCCACCTTGTGCCAAAGATATAAAAGGGGGTGGAACAGAACAAAGGGGGTTCCAGTCATGAGAAATCCCCTAGTTACCATCTGAGCTGGAGCTAACAAGAACTGTACCAGGGGAAAGGATTGGGCCCAGACTAGGAAGAAGTCCTGTCTGTGAAAGAAGCTTATTGGAGCATCTCTGAGGGTGGTATTTTATCTATAATCAGTTTCTTAATGTATTAGGCTTAGACTTGCATGTTTTGTTTTATTTTGCTTGGTAACTTCTGTCTGTTATTAATTGGAACCACTTAAATCCTACTTTAAAATCACTTTTGTTTATTATTGAACCCAGAGTAAGTGTTTAATACATGGGGGAGCAAACAGCTGTGCATATCTCTCTATCAGTGTTATGGAGGGCGGACAATTTATGAGTTTACCCGGTATAAGCTTTATACAGAGTAAAACAGATTTATTTGAATATGGGTAATGACCTATGCTATGACTCACTGAAGCATGCAAGAACATGTGACTAGATCATGTGTTTATGAACTCCCTCTTCTGTGACTGTAATTCTCCAAACTGATTGAGAGCTTTCCTTCCACATGGCAGAAGCTATAAAAGGTCCTGGAAACATCTCTAAACAAGGAGGAACTTCATCTTTATGCTGCTTGGACTCTGGGGGCAAGAATTACTCACATAAGCAAATGCTCCACAGTGTTGAGCCTACATTAGCCCTAAAGGACATATAGAGCTTGCTTATTATAGAAGCTTTGATTACTTTTTGAAACTTAAGATTGGAACTCATTTGTGTGTATGTAAATAATTCTCTGGTTTCCTTTTCCTATGTAATAAATCTTTAGATTGTTTATTATAGGATTGACCACAAGCATTTTCTTTGATGTGTGATGTAAAGTGCAATAGATTTGGGGTAAGAGACATGGGAGTAACCTGAATATTGCTGTAATACTTGGTGTAAGGCACCATCTATCACATAGGTATGCTTACCTGGGTGGCAAGACAGATTGGAGTACCCAGCGGGACAGTCTATGACTCCATGTGAAGTCTACTATAGTGCCTGAGGAGTTCACACTTGATAATTGGTTGGTGAAATCTAAGTATAGAACTCAACCAATTGGGGTTTGTGCCCTGGTTCTTAACTGTTTGCCCTGAGGGTGATTCTCATGCTCTTGAGCCATTATAGGACAGCATGACAGCTACAATCTAGTTCTGGAACAGAGAAGTAATCTTCCCTGTACTTAAAATGACAGTGCAACCTATTTATTTTATTATGTTAAAATTTTACATATCACCAAATTCTTTGTTTTAAACACACTCTCTTTGTCTATTCTTCTTAAGATACAACCATGATGTTTATACAAAATGTGCATATCCTGGTCCCACTGAAGCCAATAGTACTTTTGCAATTGAGTGTTCACTCAGAATCTCACATGCACAATGGAACCTTTTTGGGAAGAGAGTCACCATGTGTCACTCTTTGTCCTTAATTTTTAACTCCACAAACCTCACTCCCCATGTCTCTTCTGGAGGACTAAGGGCTCGTCTACACTGAAAACTTACATTGGCATAGCTATGTCTCCAAGAGACATAGCTATGCCAACCTAAACCTTGGTGTAAATAGTGCTAGGGCGATGGAAAAATTCTTCTGTTAACCTAGCTCCTGCCCCTTGGGGAGGTGGATTAACTACAGCAACGAGAACTGTGCCCCACCCCTGCGTCACTGTAGTATCTACACTGCAGCACTATAGCGATGTACCTGCAGCTATGCCGCTGTAGAATTTTAAGTGTAAACATACCCTTACATTAAGGTAGGTGGCCATAACGAGCCATCCAGATAGGTACACTTGAAATTCATCATTCTGGCCTTAGTTAAATGACCATCAGATATAACTTGTAACGTTGCATTCTTTATGTTTATGGAAATATGCACTCTATATGTTTAGGGAAATATGCTTATAAGTGTAAATATAACATAACTGGAATATGCTTTGTGCTAGATATGCCATGTAACATATCTTTACAAGGGTTATGATCTACTGAATATATTCATCCTATTTGTATGCATGCAACATTTTTATTTCTAAAGTTATGAGCATTGGCTCTATGCTTTTATTTGAAGTGTTTTCTGTAGAAAACACATAAGGGAGGTGTCATAAATATAAAGAGAAGGGTAACCACCTTTCTGCATCCAGTGCTATAAAATCCCTCCTGACCAGAGGCAAAACCCTTTCATCTGTAAAGGATTAAGAAGCTAAGGTAACCTAGCTGGCACCTGACCCAAAATGACCAATGAGAGGACAAGATACTTTCAAATCTGGAGGCGGGGCGAAGGAACAAAGGGTTACTCTGTCTGTGTGATGCTTTTGCTGGGAACAGATCAGGAATGCAGACTTACAAGTCCTGTTAAATTAGTAAGTAGCTAGAAGTGCGTTAGATTTCCTTTTGTTTAATGGCTGGTAAAATAAGCTGTGCTGGATGGAATGTATATTCCTGTTGTTGTGTCTTTTTGTAACTTAAGGTTTTGCCTAGAGGGATTCTCTATGTTTTGAATCTGATTATCCTGTAAGGTATTTACCATCCTGATTTTACAGAGGTGATTCTTTTAGCTTTTCTTTAATTAAAATTCTTCTTTTAAGAACCTGATTGATTTTTCATTGTTCTTAAGATCCAAGGGTTGGGTCTGTGTTCACCTGTACAAATTGGTGAGGATTCTTATCAAGCCTTCCCCTGGAAAGGGGGTGTAGGGTTTGGAGGGATATTTTGGGGGGAAGACGTCTCCAAGTGGGCTCTTTCCCTGTTATTTATTTAAAACGCTTGGCGGTGGCAGCATATGGTTCAAGGACAAGGCAAAGTTTGTACCTTGGGGAAGTTTTTAACCTAAGCTGGTAAGAATAAACTTAGGGGGTCTTTCATGCAGATCCCCACATCTGTACCCTAGAGTTCAGAGTGGGAAAGGAATCTTGACATGGTGGCAGAAAGCTGGGATCATTTTGAGATCATTTCGAACCAGAAGCACAGAAGGATTTTAAAAGGTTTTGTAAAAGGTGATTGCAGCTGTAGATTCTGTCTCTCTGTCTGGGGGACAGAGCAGCAGGCATAACAAAAGGATATTTCTGTAGGCTGACAACAGCTATCAGAAAAAAAAAGGGGGGGTATCAGGTTACAGCACAGCAAAATTTTACAAGCCAGTTTTTTGTTTTGTTTTGTTTCTAACTCTCGGGTGTAAAGTTAGTTAAAAACAGAGAGGTTAGGATGACAGACTGCACTGTTCAACAGAAATTGGAATTAGCCAGATTTGAGGCTGAGGAAAAACAAAAGGAACATGAAAGATGGGTAGAACTTAGAAAGATGGAAATGGAGGCAAAAGAAAAAGAAATGGAGGCTGCCCACAGGAGAGAAATGGAGGCAAAGGAAAAAGAAAAGGTAAAAGAATCACCTCTGTAAAATCAGGATGGTAAATACCTTACAGGGTAATCAGATTCAAAACACAGAGAATCCCTCTCGGCAAAACCTTAAGTTACAAAAAGACACAAAAACAGGAATATACATTCCATCCAGCACAGCTTATTTTACCAGCCATTAAACAAAAGGAAATCTAACGCACTTCTAGCTAGATTACTTACTAGCTTAACAGGACTTGTAAGTCTGCATTCCTGATCTGTTCCTGGCAAAAGCATCACACAGACAGACTAACCCTTTGTTTCCACCCCCGCTCCAGATTTGAAAGTATCTTGTCCTCTCATTGGTCATTTTGGGTCAGGTGCCAGCTAGGTTACCTTAGCTTCTTAACCCTTTACAGATGAAAGGGTTTTGCCTCTGGTCAGGAGGGATTTTATAGCACTGTATATAGAAAGGTGGTTACCCTTCCCTTTATATTCATGACAGGAGGTTTGACCAGTATATTGTGAAGGAGCTAAGTAATTGGGAATACTTAACTAACAATGGACTTTGGGAGACACCAAATCCACATCTGAGCTTTCCTGGGAATGTTCAAACTAACATGTAAACAATGGCGTTGTCCTGCAAAAAGCTGAATCATTCATGGACATGTGACTTGCCCAGGTGGCTACAAACTCCATCTTGTTGCTGTGATTTTGCACAGAAGACCAAAGGGGTTTCCGCCCACAAGAGAGAGAATATAAAAAGCCCTGGAAGCCTCTCCATTTGGTCTTCAGCTGGCTTAAGTGATGGTCTCTCCACCCCAAATTGATGCCTGAAAGGATCTGGAACAAAGGACTGTAACTAAAGGGGTGTGAGTGATTGCTGGACCCAGGCCATAAACTACAACATTGGTCTGAAAAGGACTGTACCTGAAATAACATCATGGGTGAGAAGTTAGTATTTGTAACCAGATCTTTAGTGTATTAAGTTAGCTGTGCGTATTTTGATTTATTTTACTTAGTAACTTACCTTGTTCTGTCTGTTATCACTTGAAGCCACTTAAATCCTACTTTTTATACTTAATAAAATCACTTTTGTTTATTAATTAACACAGTAAGTAATTAATACCTGGGGGAGCAAACAGCTGTGCATATCTCTCTATCAGTGTTATAGAGGGTGGACAATTTATGAGTTTACGAATTTATCTGGGGTTTAGGCTCCCAGAAAGACTGACTACTGGGTGCTGGGAAAGTCCGTTAACTGAGAAGCCCCTGGGCTAAGTGAATCTTAGTTTCTGTGAACTGCAGGGGTGTGTGGCCCAATCTCTTGGTCTGTGCTGGAGCTGACTGGTGTGTCTAGCTCAGCAAGACGGGAGTGGAGGGAAGCCTTTTCTGGCAGGAGAGTTTGTTCTCATTGGTATCCCAGCACCTCTAGTGACAGTCTTGAGGGAGTTTCTGTGATCCAACCTGTCACATAACTGATGTCACTTTTATCACTAAAGTAATCAAATATAACTACAAATATGCGTAACAAATTCTGTTGAATAAAAAGATGTCATTTTGCATAGCTAAATTTCCAGTCATAGCCAAACTTTATTATTTTTTTATTTTTTTGTTAAACACTAACAATATCCTTGAGGCTGGGCAGGAAAAGGCATTTCTTTTGATCACCTTCCAAGGCAGTTTTCAATACAAGTTAGCCTTGGATAATTAAGATCTACATGAAGTCCTACCTTCTTGGTTAAAGCTATTATGGAGGTTTTACTGAAATCACTGAGTTCACTTATGGTAATGACTCAGAAGAAACACTGAGGAACCTCCATACTTCTGGAGTTCTCCAACTCTCACAACACTCCAAATGGATTTAATATTTCATTTCTCATTGCAGACAAAAATTAAGATAAAGAAAATGAATATTATGAAATATCACATATCATGTCACAACCACATGTAAGTCATACTTGAACCTTTGTTGGACAGGATGGGCACACTCAGCAGCACAGACGTGTGTTAATTATAGCAATGAAGACAACAAAATGACAGTAGATACAACAAAACTCACCAACAGGAAATGTTTATCACGCAATGATACATTTTTTTAGCAGGAAATGTTGTTAAGCTATTCAACGTATTTCCTGACTAACTTTTTTGTGTGGAAGAACTATTATCTTTAGGGCTAGGAATAGCATCTTGCAAAGAATTAGATAACAGGACATTTACAGAATGGTTATTTTCTTAGTAAATTTCCCCCCAGTTACCTGTTTCTTGAACTTTGTTCTTTGTATACATTTTGAGGTTCAGTTCCTTTAATATACAAAAGATGTTTGCAAAATTTACCATAGTATTCCTTGAAGTTTGCTTTACAAATGTCAAAATCAGATTCTTAAGGCAGTCCAGAGTTTTTCCTTTATATTAACCAATTTATTCAGCCTATGCAAACATGCATGAAATTAGGCCCTGAAGTCAATAGTAAAACTCCCACTAACTTTAATGATGCAGGATCATCCCATTACTGAAACATATACTGGTGCAAAAGTTCAGAAAGGATGGAATCAGACTAAAGACTTAAATTAGTACAAGTATCAAAATAGGTATATTCAAAGGAGGGGAGAAATCAGGAAATTTTCCATTGTGACATTTTTCTCAAACTAAAATATTAAAGAATTTTATTTCTTTGAATTATAATTGTAATTTCAAAACAGTAGTAGGAAAAGTTTAGTTAGCTCTAAATACAATGGGTAATATTACACAATTATAACACAATTACAGACTGTTCCACAGTTAATGAGACAAAGACCCTGTTAAAGACTAAAACTGAGACACCTCTGAACCAGGCAGTTCTTGTCCATACTTGTTGCTTTATAAATCATACTAAGGGCATAGTTATACTTGCAAATGTAGAGCACTTTGAGTTAAACCAGCCTTCGGAAAGCACAGTAGGGAAAGTGCTGCAATCTGTCCACACTGATACCTGCAAGCACACGGGTGTGGCCACATTTGCGGTACTTGCAGCAGCATTGGGAGCAGAGCATTATGGGCAGCTATCCCACAGAGCACCTCTTCCCATTCTGGTGCTGTGGCTTGTAGGAACAGGGCGGGGCATTCTGGGTCCTGTCCCAAGGGAAAGAGTTTTGGGACAAGGCCTGCAAGGGGCGGGGGGCACGGTAGTGCTCAGCCTGCATGGCTACGAGCACCTGGATAGAGTCCGCTTGGCACTCCATGATGCTTATCAGCCACTCTGTGCTTTGGTGCTGGCGATCCGCATTCTGCTGGCAGACCCTCCTTTCACTCTCCCACCACTCCTGCACTTTTTTATTTTCATTAAGGGAGTGCTGCATGACTTCAGCAGCATGTTCTCTTTGCTTCTGCATGGCCTCTTCCTGATTCTTTGCAGCCTCTCGGGCGGTGATAACATGGATGGCTGAGATCCCAAGGTTGCATTTGTAAAGGCAAAATGCAACACTTAACAGAGGCAGCATTGTTCACCAGACAGAGCAATGATTCCCCCGTACTTAAGGAGGGCAAGCACAGTCTACACAATAGCATAATTTGCCCGTCCCAAAGTGAGCGCACATAACCCCAGGAGCCCCAAAATGGGAGTAAGCACAGGGTTAAGGGGGACTGATTCTTTCATGGCTGTACTGCCCTCTGGGTTTCTGTGCCTTGGGGAGAGCCAATAGCTGCAGGGGCCCCCTATACTGAACTGTCCCCACATTTTCCACAGGAGTTGGTCCTCAAAGATATCTTGCTGCTGAGGGTGACCTGGGAAGCAAGGGAGGGTCTTCTACTACAATGCGGCTTCCGCCCTGGCCCATATGCAGCTTGCCTGTGTGCAGCAATGGTCCCCCCGCCCCTCATGGCACAGTGGCGTGGACATGTTAGCCTGACTGGGACAAGGACCACAGTGGCTCTCCCAATAAACCTGCGCAGGTGCATTGCCCAAGTACTGGCTGAGACCTTTGAAGAGATTACTGAGGCCAATTACCATGATGCGAGAACCATAGAATATCAGGGTTGGAAGGGACCTCAGGAGGTCATCTAGTCCAACCCCCTGCTCAAAGCAGGACCAACACCAACTAAATCGTCCCAGCCAGGGCTTTGTTAAGCCTGACCTTAAAAATATCTAAGGAAGGAGATTCCATCACCTCCCTAGGTAATGCATTTCAGTGTTTCACCACCCTCCTAGTGAAAAAGATTTTCCTAATATCCAACCTAAACCTCCCCCACTGCAACTTGAGACCATTACTCCTTGTTCTGTCATCAGCTACCACTGAGAACAGACTAGATCCATCCTCTTTGGAACCCCCTTTCAGGTAGTTGAAAGCAGCTATCAAATCCCCCCTCATTCTTCTCTTCCGCAGACTAAACAATCCCAATTCCCTCAGCCTCTCCTCATAAGTCATGTGTTCCAGTCCCCTAATTATTTTTGTTGCCCTCCACTGGACTCTTTCCAATTTTTCCACATCCTTCTTGTAGTGTGGGGCCCAAAACTGGACACAGTACTCCCGATGAGGCCTCACCAAGGTTGAATAGAGGGGAACGATCACGTCCCTTGATCTGCTGGCAATGCCCCTACATATACATCCCAAAATGCCATTGGCCTTCTTGTCAACAGTGTGCCTGTGTTGCCTCATATCCAGCTTCTTGTCCACTGAGAGAGACAAGAATGAGAGAGCACATAAACGCCCTATTCCACATCTAGCCATGCATACAGCTCTAACCCTACTCACCGCAAGAGCCCATGCCAAATAACTTCCTTCCCAAAACAAAGCTGCTTACTGGGAACCTCCTCTGGTGTTTGTCCTTCCCCAAGCACCGGCTGCCGTGACTGGCTACCTTCCTCCTGGCTTGAGAACAGCTCCTGGCTGCATGCATCTAGGGATTCTAGGTGTCTTCCTCCACCTCAGCACACTCGCTCCCGCTTTGCTGCTCCTCCTCCTCTCCCTCCTGCCTTGTTGAACTGGGCTCTGAAGTGTCCATGGAGGTACTGAGAGTGGAGGTGGGGTCGCCCCCAAGTATCACATCCAGTTCTTTGTTGAAACGGCAGGTCGTGCGGGCAGCACCGGAGCGGCTGTTTGCCTCGTGGGCTTTGCGGTAGGCATTCCGCAGCTCCTTCACTTTAATCCTACACTGCAGAGCGTCCCGCTTATGGCCCATTTCCAACATATCCCTTGATATCTGCCCGAAGGTATCTAATTCCTATGGTTAGAGTGCAGCTGGGACTGGACAGCTTCCTCCCCCCAAACACTGTTGAGGTCCAGCACCTCGCCATTGCTCCATACTGGGGATTGCCTGGCGCATGGAGGCATTGTCACCTGGAAAGATTAGCTGAAAGCACTCCACGCTGGCTGAGCAAACAGGAAGAGGATTTTCAAAATTCCCAGAGAATTTAAAGGGCGGGTCTGACGGTTGGTCACCTGAGGGCAGGGCAGTAGAGTTCAAAGGGATGACCAGAGTGGCTAGAACAGGCATTGTGGGACACTTCTGGAGGCCGATCAGAGCGCATTAACAGAACAGGGCATCCACACCGGTGCCACAGTCCTCCAGCGGGGATGCATCAAACATTATTCCACTCACCGAGGTGGAGTACCAGGAGCGCTCTAGCTGTGGAGTCAGAGCGCTCTACATACCTTGCCATTGTGGACCCGTCATGAGGTAGGGCACCCGGGGATGCTTTAATGCGCTCTAACTTGCAAGTGTAGCCATGCCCTTAATAAATCATAATCATATGTTCTGTTTTCATAACATACCACTCAGAAAATAGAATGATGGATTTTTCATCGATTCCAAGACCAGAAAGGCTCATCGTGATCATCTAGTCTGACTTCCTGAATAACACAAAATATATATTATTCCCCAAAATAATTCCAAGATCATATCTTTTAGAAAAACATCCAATCTAGAAAGAATACCTGTGATCTGTCAGGGTCAGTTTGTCTGTGTTAACCTTTTTTCACAAGAGTCAGGATTCCTAGGTGTATAAACTTTTTTATTAGTGGTAGTGTTTGTCTTGTCTTTATTTATCCCATTTTAGAGATGCAAAACTGAAACAAAGAAGTCAGTTGCGTGGTGCTATAGAGGGAGTCAGGGTGAGATCCACAAAGGGACATAGGCATATAAACCCCAGATGTAGGCACCGAGGCCCAGATTTTTAAAGGTATTTGGGCATTGCTGCACTCAGTGTAGCAATGCCTAAGTATATTTTCAAAGAGAATTTAGGCCAAAAGAACTTTTAAAAATGAAACAGGCTTCTAAAACAGGTGGTACAATGCTGAGCACAGCAATGCCTAAATATCTTTAAAAATCTGGGAGCTAAATCCCAGTTTTAGGCACCACCACGATCCACAAAATCCCCTCTCTGCTGCTACCTAACCCTGTAAGTACCTAAACTCAGTACCTAAATTTGCACTGTAAATGTTCCTTCTGCATCTAAGTTTCTGCCTCTGGACGCAGGCACTGATGCCTTACCCTATATGTACAGATGCCTATCTCATGCCTAAGTGTGAAGTGAGGAAGAATGGTGCTGTAGAACTACCCTGGCATCAGCACCAAGGATGACAAAAAAGACTGTACCGAAGGCATCGATACTGATGGCTGGTCAACATGAACCCATTTTGAATGGTCAGGTCAGCACCATGGAGACTCGTGGGTATGGTACCAGCTTCATCCTTGCTCACTTAGGAAAGTATCTAGAATTATGACTCTGTTCTCTTCTTGCTTGGTATTGGAAACTACGATCAGTGACAGGTGTCAGACTTGGTGCTGTTCTTCTTTCCATGGGCAGTGAGGGTAACTGATTGCTCTGAGGGCATCTGAGACAGTCTTAGAAGATTTGGAAGAGGAATAAGATCTCTTCATTCCCCAGGAACTCAGAGTGACATTTCTCACTGAGGGAGCACTCAATGAGTGGTTTCAGAGTAGCAGCCATGTTAGTCTGTATCCGCAAGAAGAACAGGAGTACTTGTGGCACCTTAGAGACTAACAAATTTATTTGAGCATAAGCTTTTGTGGGCTAAAACCCACTTCATCGGATGCATGCAGTGGAAAATACAGTAGGAAGATAGATAGATAGATATATATATACACACACACACAGAGAATATGAAACAATGGGTGTTATCATACACGCTATAACGAGAGCGATCAGTTAAGGTGAGCTATTACCAGCAGGAGAGAGAAAAAACCTTTTGTAGTGATAATCAAGATGGGCCATTTCCATTAGTTGACAAGAACATGTGAGGAACAGTAGGGGGGAAAAATAAACATGGGGAAATAGTTTTACTTTTGTAATGACCCATCCACTCCCAGTCTTTATTCAAGCCTAATTTAATGGTGTCCAGTTTGCAAATTAATTCCAATTCAGCAGTCTCTCGTTGGAGTCTGTTTTTGAAGTTTTTTTTGTTGTAATTTTGCGACTTTTAGGTCTGTAATCGAGTGACCAGGGAGATTGAAGTGTTCTTTGACTGGTTTTTGAATGTCATAATCTGATTTGCGTCCATTTATTCTTTTACGTAGAGACTGCCAGTTTGGCCAATGTACATGGCAGAGGGACATTGCTGGCACATGATGGCATATATCACATTTGGTAGATGTGCAGGTGAACAAGCCTCTGAGAGTGTGGCTGATGTGATTAGGTCCTATGATGGTGTCCCCTGAATAGATATGTGGACACAATTGGCAATGGGCTTTGTTGCAAGGATAGGTTCCTGGGTTAGTGTTTCTGTTGTGTGGCGGGTGGTTGGTGGTGAGTATTTGCCCCCCAACCTGAAGCAAATACTTCCTACTGTATTTTCCACTGCATGCATCCGATGAAGTGGGCTTTAGCCCACAAAAGCTTATGCTCAAATAAATTTGTTAGTCTCTAAGGTGCCACAAGTACTCCTGTTCTTTTTCCAGTGGGTGGGGTTTTGATAACGAAACAGGAGACTCTTCTCTTGGAAAAACTTCAGCATCCGATGCTCCTCTCCTGGATTTCTCCATTACAAATAGCGTCAAATGCACCTCTCTGAATTTTTGGGTGTGTTTTGATTTGCAAACCACATATTCAGGTAGTGTGAAGTTCCCCTAAATAAAAAAGACATTTAACATGCCCCCCATTTAAAGGCATGGCAGTATTGTACAATGGGCAGGTATTAAAATCATATTATTTTGATTCAGCCCTGGTATTGGGACTGACTAAATCTAGCTATCTATCTCGATATATTATTTTTTCCCCCAACAGGGTAAAATAAAGTATAAAAGAAAAATCTACATCTGAGTTCAGTGACTACCTTAACAACTATGTAACTATAAAGACTACAGTAGCTAAGAGGACGCTGAGGGTGTGCTCCTCGCTCCCATGGAAGATAAGAAGGAATTGGGTGGAGGTTGGGACCATGCTGCCCTTTATGCCATCAGGAGTGTGAAAGCATAAAGGGTGTATGTAACAGCCCCAAGAGACACTGCTGGGCAAAAAAATTCAGAGCTCCTATGAGTGGGGCACCTATGCAGCAAGACCAGCATGCACAAGTACAGATACTCAAAGAACCAATCCTTTTGGAACCCCACTAAAAACACCCTCATTCAGTGATGATTCCCAATTAACTACTTTTTGAGATCTACTAGTTAGCCTGTTCTTAGTCTATTTAATGTGGGCTTGATTCATATTGTCTAGTGCTAATATTTTAATAAACAAAGAGGAAGTGGAACCTTATGGGGAATGCTATAGTGTTTTCCTGATTAGCGTGCCCACAAAATTTGTATGGTTTTTATCTTGCAACTTTACCTTGCACAAGCCATTGTGAGCAGTTCTTAAAAGCGAGCAACTCTTTATACCCATCTCTCTCTCTCTCTCTCTCTCAATTTCTGTAGCAGGAACCAATGGAAGTGAGCAGAATGCTTAAAGTCATTGGGTCACAGAAAAAGAGGGCTAGCGAGCAAATGACTTTATAATCTGGTGGTTACACCAGAGGTAGGAGACTCAGGGGTCACTCCCCTGATCCAATAACTTTATTTATACATAATTAGTGGAACTATTTCAACAGAATAGACTGAGGGAACCTCACATCAAAATATCCCATAGCTCAGTGATTATCATTTTCCTGAGAAGTGGGAAACAGCCTGTTCAAACCCTTTCTCCTCCTCAAGCAGATAGGAGGAAATTGAATCCAGACTCCACACATCCCAAGTGAGTGGTCTAACTAGGGTGCTAAAAGCTATAGGGTGAGCATGGGAATGGACACCACCTCCTGTGGTGGCCTGATTTTGCATAGGGACCTAATCTGGTGCGCAGCCTCAGAGCAATTTGGGCCCCACAGGAGAGATAAGCAGGCAAAGGCCTGTCTCTCCCCAGTTTGTGGATCACTCTGTGACTTAGGCAGGAGATATACATCCAGGTGGCTATAGGGCAGTAGCAGTGCCTATACCTAGAAAGGAGTACTGCAGAAAGGGATCTGGGGATCATAATGGATCACAAACTAAATATGAGTGAACACTGTAATACTGTTGCAAAGAAAGCAAACATCATTCTGGGATGTATTAGCAGGAGTGTTGTAAGCAAGACACAAAAAATAATTCTTCTGCTCTACTCCGGTCTGATTAGGCCTCACCTGGAGTATTGTGTCTGTTTCTGGGCACCACATTTCAGGAAAGATGTGGACAAATTGGAGAAAGTCCAGAGAAGAGAAATAAAAATTATTAAAGGTCTAAAAACACGACCTATGCCAGGAGATTGAAAAAACTGGGTGTGTTTAGTCTGGAGAAGAGATGAATGAAAGGGGACATAGTTTTTAAATACCATAAAAGGTTGTTACAGGGAGAAAGGGAGGGAGAAAAATTGTTCTCTTTAACCTCTGAGGCTAGGACAAGAAGCAACTACAGCAAGGGCGGAATAGGTTTAGGTTGGATATCAGGAAAAACTTTCTAATCGTCAAGTTAAGCACTGGAATAAATTGCCTCGGGAGGTTGTGAAATCTCCATGATTGTAAACTTTTAAGAGTAAGTTAGACAAACACCTGTCAGAGATGGTTTAGATAATATTTAATCCCTCCATGAATGCAGGGGAATGGACTAGATGACCTCTGGAAGTCCCTTCCAGTGCTATGATTCTACATCCAGAGGCTGACACATAGGCACTTAGGGAACTTTTACAGCAAAAATTTAGCTGCTGAGTGAGTTTACATGCCTACGGGGTTGGGTAACAGCCGAGTGGGGGGTTCATGGATCGCACTGGTTCCTAAAGCTGGGATGCTGGCACCTAAAATCTGGAGGGTAGGTGCCTAAACACACTGTGGATCATCTGGGCCCTACATCCCACCCCTAAGTGTTGCCCCTCCCATTTCTTGTTACCAAAGCTGTTTCCTTGGCACCCCACAGCATTTTGTTTCTTGGGGGGGGGGATACATTGTACGAACAATGTATCCCCCCCCCCAGGCACATTTGGAGTCTCTGACTCGGGCTTCACCCCCCACTTCTACCCCGGGAGCTGGGGAAGTGTTGAGAGGCGCTGATTGTGCCCCAGAGCCCAGGGGATGCCCCCTCCCATGGCACAGGGCGCGCAGGGGCAAAGGGGCCGGGAGGCAACATTCACCCCTGAGCCTGCAGCCAGGAGCTGGCAGCTACCGAACAGGGCCAGGCGGCCGGGGGAGGCGGGGCTAGCTCTCGCCCGTCTTGCTCTCTCCTCACGGGAGCTCCCGGGGGCGGTTGGGCCCCCGGGAGAGGGCCGGGCTCCCCGCGCGCAGGCACTGGCAAAGCCGGGCCAGCCTGCTGAGGCTGGTGCCCCTGGCTCGAGGGGTTTAAAGGCTCTGCCGCAGCCAGCCTGTGAACGGCGGGAGGCGCCAAAACGCTTCCTCCCCCTTCGCCTCCCCCGCGGGCTGAGGAGGCGCCTGAGCGGAGCGGCCCGGGTCTAGCTGAAGGGAGGAGGAGCCGTCGCCGCCGCCGCCTGGGAGGAAGGTAAGCGATGGGGAGGGGGGGGCCGCGAGCGCCCCACGCCCCGACTCGGGCTGCGGCGAGAGAAGCCTGCGCGCGCCCGGCTCTGGGGCGAGGCGCCGTTACCGTTTGGTCGCGCCGACGGTCCAGTTGGACAGGAACGTTTCCCCGCCCCCTCGGGAGCCGCCCGCTGCTGCGCCAGCGCCACCCGAGGGGGTCGGGGAGCAATGGCGGCGGCGTCCCGCGGGCCTGGGGGGGCCGGGGCCGTTGCTGGAGGGAGCCGTAGTCTCAGCCTGTCTCGCTCGGGCCGGGCCTCCGCCTGCTACAACGTGGTAGCAGCCGAGCGCTTCTTAGGGAGTCCACCCCCCGCGCCCGCCCTCCTGTTTCCGCTCGGGGAGAGTCGCGGTGGCTGGGCCGTACGGTCAGTGAGCGGATCCGCGGCAGCCAGCGGGGCCTGCTCTGACCCGTGTTTCTGCGGGGCCGGGCCCTGGCCTGGCGGGGCACACTGGAGAAAGGGGCTGTCGCCTGCGGGGCCCCGCCCTCACAGGAGGATTTCGCTCCTCCAAACCAGCCGCTCCCCAGTTCGAAGGTGCTGGGTGAAGTGGCGGCCAGGAAGCCTCTGCCGCTAGGGAGGCACTTAGGGTTACAGGTTTCAGAGTAACAGCCGTGTTAGTCTGTATTCGCAAAAAGAAAAGGAGTACTTGTGGCACCTTAGAGACTAACAATTTATTTGAGCATGAGCTTTCCTGAGCTACAGCTCACTTCATCGGATGCATACCGTGGAAACTGCAGCAGACGTTATATATACACAGAGAATATGAAACAATACCTCCTCCCACCCCACTGTCCTGCTGGTAATAGCTTATCTAAAGTGATCATCAGGTTAGGCCATTTCCAGCACAAATCCAGGTTTTCTCACCCTCCTGGATTTGTGCTGGAAATGGCCTAACCTGATGATCACTTTAGATAAGCTATTACCAGCAGGACAGTGGGGTGGGAGGAGGTATTGTTTCATATTCTCTGTGTATATATAAAGTCTGCTGCAGTTTCCACGGTATGCATCCGATGAAGTGAGCTGTAGCTCACGAAAGCTCATGCTCAAATAAATTGGTTAGTCTCTAAGGTGCCACAAGTACTCCTTTTCTTTTTAGGGTTACAGTGGCTCAGCCTAATTCTCTGCCTCTACTGAGGAAGGTGGGGAGCCCGGTGAAGGGCTTTGGGCCCTTGCAGCGCTTCACTGAATGCTTCTGCCTTTCAGGGTGTGTGTGGAGGAGGCTCCTGGGCCTCTGCCCCTTTGCGATTTTGTAGATAGGAACCAAGACCTTGCATTTGGATTGGCAGACAGACAATAATGTGCTAGTATTGTTCCTGTACTCAGCTCTAATACATGTGATCTTAAGGGAAAGTACTGTTTGTTTTTATGTGGCTGATGCTACAAAAATTTTGGAGGCCCAACTTGAGAAGCCAGTTCCCACTCCACTGGTCATCAATTTCAAAACATCCTCTTCCTCAACACCATGTAATCCACTCTGGAATGAAACAGAACTATAATAATACTGATCTTTGGGGCAGTTATTCTGTTTTTGTTTTAGTACACCTTGCCTGTTGCTAAGCACTGTGTAAACTTGCAGCACAATATAAAGGATTTGACTTGTTGGAATTTAACTGTATATTGCATTATGTAGCTGTAATGTGTGGGAGGCCTTCACAGTTGGCCCCAGCTGTGGTAGTGGTGTTGTCCAGCCTGAACCTCACAAAGGGCTAGGCTACAATGGCTTGGCGTCAGTCCACCAGAAGAGGGTGAAGCTTTCTTGACAGTTATATGGGAACATGTTTTGTGACATTGCTGCTATCTCAGAGTCCAGGATCAGAGATGAAAAAACAGGAATTGCCATACTGCATCAGGTCCATGCTCCATTCAGTCCATCGGCCTCTGACACTGGCCAGTACTAGATACTTCAGGAAAATATTAACAAAATCCACAAATGGGTAATTATAGAATAATTTACACATGGGAAAGTCTTCTTTTCCCCTTGCATAGAGTCTGGCCTGTGTCCTGAAACAGGAGAAATGTCAACTGTTTCGCACAAACAAAATAAATCCTTACAATTGTAATTATGTTATCTCTAAAAAAGTCCAATTGTTTTATATATCTAGCTACGCTCTTGGCATCAAAGGCTCCAGCTAGATTCTGACATTGCACATCATGATAAAGAGGAGTAAAGTAGATGCCATCCATTGAAGGGAATAAGCACAAACACAGCTGACTTCAGTGGGGTCGCAGTAGTATAGCACACAGAATTTACATAGTACTTAAGTTACTTATCGGTCACACAGTGAACCGTAGTAAATAAATAGTATTGTTAGCACCTCAAATGTCCTACCCAGTCCTATGGCTCTTACGCTTGCCTAACTCCCATTGAAGTCATTGTGGGTTTTGCATGCATAAAGGCATCAGGATCAGGACCTGTGCTAATATAGATTTGTCCAATAAATGTCTAGTAAGACAACTTTAATTGTATGATTAAACAAAAAGGAATTCAGATTTGAGGTGATCCATCTATTGAGTCTAGGTTTTGCAGGGCTCAGATGTTTGGAATTAAAGTATTGACAGACCATATGAGAACTGACATGCCCTGATACAAAGGGGTAAATGCAATCTTCAGAACATTGCACAGACCTGAAATAGTTTTTTACTGAAATACCGATATTCCTAAAAATCAATTTTCCTCTGGACCAATGGCAATTTTAAATGTGAAATTTGAAGCATGGCATCTGGAGTTCAAACAGCCATGTTCTTGAAAACAAAGGTCCTGATAGTGCAGGGAGCTGCACGTTAGCAGACACTTATGACAGTGCAGAGCCTCACTGAATGCTTCTAAAGACTGAAAGCCTGGGGAGTACTTCTGTTTATATTAATTTGAAATAACATTAAATTAAAAGAGGACTGAATTTTTCTTTTTAATTTTCAAATAGGAGCAAGTATTAATATTGAATTGATACTTTACAATTAATTAAAAAAAATAAAAGTTTAACATTTATTAATTAACCCAGCTTGTTTTTACCCTTAGTAGCAATATAGTTGTTTGCATTGTCAAGTTGTAGAACCGGGAAGATAAACCTATTTTAAAAAAAGAAGAAAAAAATGAAGCAGCATAAGACCACTGCCAACTGGGGGAAAAAATTGCCAGTGGGGGGAAGAACGTGCCAAATTAAAAGCCATGAAATAGAGAGGGAGAGTCAATATACAGTTAAATTCAGTGATGAGCTGCCAAAATCTTAACAACCGGTTCCCTTCTCACCCCACGAGGGGGTTGTGGTCCCCCCCCCGGGACTCCTGCCCCATCCACCCCCCTCCCCTGTCCCCTGACTGCCCCCAGAACTGGGCAGGAGGGTCTCATGGGCCACCATAGTGGGTGCCCACCATGCCCCACCCCTGAGAGCCAGAGGGACCTGCTGGGGGGGGTGAGGTGGGGAATCCCGGCGGTGCTTACCTGGGGCAGCTCCCAGGAAGCATCCAGCAGGTCCCTCTGGCTCCTAGAGGCGGGGTAGCATAGCTAGGGAGAGCAGCCCCCACCGATCACATCAAAAGTGGCGCCTTGAGCACCCAGGGAGTCGGTGCCTCAAGGCTGGAGCACCCACGAGGAGAATTTGGTGGGTGCAGAGCACCCACCGGGAAACTCCTGTCCCCATGCCCGGCCCCAGCTCACCTCCGCTCCGCCTCCTCCCGTGAATGCGACGTCCCACTCTGCCCCCCCACCTCCCCGGTTTCCCGCGCATTAGCTGTTCGCGTGGGAAGCCGGGAAGGGCTGAGAAGCAAGTGGCAGCTTCATGCTCAGGCCCAGGGAGGCGGAGGTGAGCTGGGGTGGGGATCAGTTCCCCTATGTGCCCCCCGGGTTACCAGCTGTGGCGTGGGTGGCCCTCCTCATGCCCCCCCCCCCCCCCCCCCAGTTCACCTCCCCTCTGCCTCCCTGGGCCTGAGTGCGAAGCAGCCACCGCCTGCTTCTCCGCCCTCCCAGGCTTCCCACGCAAACATCTGATTCACGGGAAGCCGGGGTAGGGGGGGCGGAGAAGCAGAGCGGGGTGGCGCGTTCAGGGGAGGAGGCTGAGGTGAGCTGAGGCTGGGTGAGGAGCTGCCGGTGGGTGCTCTGCACCCACCAAATTTTCCCCGTGGGTGCTCCAGCCCTGGAGCACCCATTGAGGTGGCGCCTAAAGCGCCACTTTTGGCCGGCCATTAAATTTAGAAGCTTTTTTAGAACTGGTTGTCCCTCTCGGACAACCGGTTCTAAAAGGGCTTCTAAATTTAACAACCGGTTCCAGCTCACCACTGGTTAAATTCCAGCAAGTCAAATCCTTTGTTCTGTGCTGCAAGTTTACACAGTGCTTAGCAATAGGCAAGGTGTACTAAAACAAAAACAGAATAACTGCCCCAAAGATCAGTATTATTATAGTTCTGTTTCATTCCAGAGTGGATTACATGGTGTTGAGGAAGAGGATGTTTTGAAATTGATGACCAGTGGAGTGGGAACTGGCTTCTCAAGTTGGGCCTCTAAAAATTTTGCAGCATCAGCCACAAAAAATAAACCGTACTTTCCCTTAAGATCACAGGATTAGAGCTGAGTACAGGAACAATATTGTTACATTATTTTCCCAAAAGGTAGATCTTACATTAATAAAATATTTATTTTTATTTTGTGACATTTAAGAAAGATCTGGAGAAATAAGATTCTTGGACTAATCATAACCCTTTTTCTCACAGCTGGGGTTACTCACTAATTATCTGAAAATGATCCCATTGTAACTCCAAAATATTCTTACATTCAACTTTCATCATCTGAAACACTATCTTCAAAAAGTATGTTTACTCCTGTAGAAAGAGGTGGTGATATTTTAATTTGAATTTTGTAACTTTTAGCAAGATGAGATTTGTCTAATTGTAATTTTCCTGATCTTCTTCAGATCTTTACCTGGAATTTTCTGTGGATCTGCTAGCTCAGACAGACCCACAATTTCTATACAAGCTTTGTTACTATTTTCAGTAGCCTCTGTACATTTATATTGCCTTTTTTACATTATTCATCTTCTGCTTGGTAGTGATTAATTGATTATCATTTTCTTCTAGTTTTTTCTAAAGATTCATATTTATTACCAAATGTATCTTTAATTTTTGCCACAGTCAGGTAGGTGGAAATCTATTACTTAATGTATTATTTCATTTGACTAGTGGTGGTTGAAGAATAGAAAAAAACATTCTACACTATGAATACAAATAACTTGCCTCATCTCAGTTTCTGCTACCCATACATGTAAGTCAAGTAATGAAAATCAGTTTATTTAAATCACCTCTCTGACCCTTACTCTTTCTTTTAAGATTTCTTTTTTTTTTTTTAAAGCAATATTATTCCTTCTGGCCTTAAATATAGCATCATAAACTGACATTTCTTGGTAAACCATAAAAGGAGGAAAAGAACAAAAAAGGATTGTTCACAACATTGAGTTTTTAAATCTTATTCTTAGCTCTCTTCCTGTCCTGTTGTTTCTTGGGTTCAAAATATTAGTAGCCTTGAACATCTTCAAATAATTTCTAATATGTTTGTGATATTTCTAACATGCCTATCATAGCAGTATCTAAGGGTATGTTTATGCTTGGAGCTAGCTAGGGTTGTGGTTCCCAGCTTGCATAGACATATGTGCTCTAGGTCTCATTGAGCTAGCATGCTAAAAATAGGCTAGCTCCCTGGGTATGTGACCACAGGGTCCAGGGGGCGGTTGTACTCAGGCCGGCTACCCCGTGCCACCACTCACTGCTGCCTGCTCTACTGCAGCTGTGCTACTATTTTTAGTGCGCTAGCATGTCTACACAGGCTGGGAATTGCACACCTAGCTCCAAGTGTAGATGTAACCTATGTGGTAAAACAAAGATAGCACTGAGCTTGCCTTAAAGGGCAATATTTTGAACATCTTCCTTGTTCCTGGTGTACCTGTGTGGTTTTTTTTTTCTTGTTCTTTTCACTGTGTGGTACTCTTTCTCTCGCCCCTACCCCCACCCCCTTCTTTCATTCCCTAGCTACTGGTTCATCCTGGGAAAAGGTGTTTTCAGATAGGTGAGTCTTGCAATAAGTTGTAGGTTCAGGGCCTATACCCACATTGACTTCAATGGATCTATTCACAGGGATCAGGGCCTTACATTTGAATACAGTCAGGATTGGGCTCCATCTATCTCTGACAAGATATTCTGCTGCTGAAGTCTTGCCTCTGGAAAAGGATAGATTATGCCCCTAAACCTGTCTAATCCTGGGCCATTCTAATTGTAGCATCCCTACAGCGTGTAGCTGTCTTGCAAGGTAAAAGATGGGTATGTGGTATTTGAAGTATCTTAGATGTAGCCTGTAAACTGCCTTTAAAATTAATCTGGAAAGAGACAACCAGCCAGTGGAGATTGTGAATTAGTGGCTCCTTGCCACTGATCCAGTATGTGTCCAGGAGCAGTAAGGAATTCAAAAAGACCCCATGGCTTTGTACTTCCTTGATGGATGATCTTTGGATGCTCTCAGTCAAGGGTGAGATCACTGTTCCAGTAAGTTCGTCACATTTTTCCCTTCTTTCTAGTAGCATCACTTCCATCTTGTCAAGATTCAGTTTGAGCTAGCTGCTCTTCAACCAATGTTTTATTTCTTCCAGGCTCTGGAACATCTTGGTAATGGAAAAGGTCACATCAGTGGAGAAGCAAATGAAGAGCTATGTGTTGTCAGCTTATTGTTGATATTGGAGTCATGGCATTTCACTATCTCCTCAAGTGTTCTCATGTTGTATGTTGAAGAAGCAAGATCATATTGAAAAGGGAACCCCAAAATGAGTGTTCTAGGAAAGAGGGAGCCCCTCATTCTCTGTGATACGTTTAATAGGAAGGAAGGAATGAAGCCACCTGAGTACTATTCTTTCTGCTCCTGCCATGTCGTTTATATAAACTAGCAGCACTTCATGATCAAAGGCTGCCTAGAAATCAAGAAGTATTGGAATAGAGGTTTGGCCCCTCTCTAAGGACATCAGTAGGCCATTAGTTATGGCTTTTTCCTCATACTTCTCTCTCCCCCAACTCTCAACCAGTGGTTATAGGCCCTATAAAAAGAAACTTCAATCTTGTATGTTTTAGGAGCCATCCATAGAGACACGTGAGTGTGATCAGTGGGATTCACAAACACTCCAAACAAGTGGGAGGAAAGACTAAACTGTACACCAAAAAATTCTGCTCACACGGAACATACATAGAGGGATAATTTATAGAAATTACATTACAAATAGAAATTAGCTCAATGGACCTGATCAAATATGTACAGTAAAATGCTGTTCTATGTTTCTAATTGAAACTAACTTATACTTGGGTCCCCAAACTCAATCTTATCTCTTCTGTAGAAGGCCCATAAGTAACTTGTCCAAGGCCACATGGTGAGTCAAGGACAGACCCAAGATTAGAACGTAGGAATTCCCAGTCCTAAGGTCCGTCCACAAGAACATGCTGGCTCTGGTATTATACCTTGTAGTTGGGTTCCAGACAGGAGTGTTTATGTGAGAATCTAAAATATATTATATAAAATCATCTTTTTGTATGTGTTTCTATTAAAATAAAATGCTGGTGTCTTCACTTAAGAACTGAGTCTTTAGAATAAAGTTTGCTGTTTCCTGCTCCCTGCCCCTGTGTTCTATATAATTTATTGGAAAAACTGAAAGTTAAATTGTGACTAGATCATAAACCATAGATCATTTTTTCCTTGCATCTTTAGGCATTCTCTTGTGTTGGTTATTTTTAATGTAACAAAAACTAGTATGCAAACAAATGTCTTTTGGATACTTGTTTCAAAGTAAGGCATTTCAATTATTTAATGCATATTTTAAGATTTGGTAGATGAGGATCTCTGATAACATCTCAGCAACAGCTAAAATTGTATTTTCCTGCTGTAACTGTGGTTCTTGAATATTCATTATTTATATATATATTTTTATGTGATTAAAGTATTTTTTTCTTCTGTCTTATTTTGAGTATTTAGTATTTATTTTTCAGCAACAGCATTCTTGCTCTGGTAATCTGACTTCCTAAGAATACACAAGACATGTGATTACAGATGGATCATCAGTAGTACTTTAAAAATATACAGGTAAAATAATTTTTGACCAAATTGGTGGCTCCATGCTACATTACTTTTTTTTTTTTTTTAAAGGACTCAAGTTAAAAAGTTAAACTGAAATCTAATATTTTAGAAAGAACACCTTTCATGCAAATATCTAGAGACCAGGGTGTATTTTTTCACTAAACTTTTCTAAAGGGATTCTGATAAAGGAACAACCCCCTGGTAGTTGGGGGAACCCAAGGCACTCCAGGGGGGACTCTGTGCAAGGGCAGGGGTCTGTCCATTCAGAACAGCTTGCAGAATTTGTCCCCAGAGTTAGTTACTCCTTTTTCCTGGAAATGAGTTGAAAGGTGTTCTACCTCCCTGATCTTCTCTTAAAGGTGAAGAAGAGGGGGAGTGGAGAATCTCTTTCCTCCACTGAATTAGAATAATGGTAGTTGAAAGGGACCGTCCTAAAGTATGTGGACGTTTACTAACGAATAGAAATGAATTTGAAGACAAAAGTGCCATGCTTTGTTCTAAACATAAATTACAATATTCCAATCCAGTGATAAATAGCATTGATTTATAGGTTTCAGATCAATGAGAACAAAGGCTGAGGGGATATTATTGCTCTGTATAAATACACCAGGATGGCAAACACCAGGGAGGGAGAAGAACTGTTTAAGGGCAATGTTGGCACAGGAACAAATGGGTATAAGATGTCCATGAATAAATTTAGCGTGTAAATTAGAAGACGGTTTCTAACCATTAAAGAAGTATGGTTCTGAAACAGCCTTTCTATAAGAATAATGAAGATAAAAAACCTAACTCATTTTAATATTGAGTTTGGTAAGATTATATGACAGGATTGCCTGTGATAGCAGAGGTCTGGACTTGACCCAGGAGGTCTCTTCAATTCCTATGTTCTTAACCTTTCCAAAATGTAGAATTCTGTATTCACATTTAAATTGGAAAATCTAATCCATAATTCATGACTATACTCTTGGGAAACCTGTCAGTAGTATAAATTTACTGTATTCTAGGAAAGCCCTAAATGTCTCCTGTGGGACATATGCCAGGGTTGCTAAGGAGAGCTGGAAGACCGGAAGGCTAAATACTACATAAGGTCCAGAATTAGCAAGTTACTATAAGCATCTGAGTGTTCCCATTAGATTCAATGTGACTACTTGCATGCTTAAAGTTAGGCACATTCTTAAGTTAAACGTTCACATACGTGGCACCCTTCACAAACATAATGTACTATTATTTGTTGTGCATTGGCAGCACACACAGTTTCTTACCAAGACAGATGCCCTGTTGTGTTAGGTGGTATACAAACACAGTGGGAAACCCAACAGACAAGCATGAAGTTAACTGCTTCTGGTTTCCCCTATTATAAGTGGAAAAAGTAGAGGGGGGAGATGAGACGAGGATCAAGTGGAAATAATAGGGAATCCTATGGAACATGGGATGAAAGTCAATTTGGGCAAATGAAGAGTCCGCCCTTAACATATGTGTAATCTCATTATGTTTGGGATGTTAAATGCATAAAATCAAGAAATTCAAAATGGTAGTTTCCAAAGTAGGTGTAATTAATTCGTTTTACATATACAGCATTTTGTATTTGCGGTTAAATGTATGCCTTAAGGTATGTACATGTAATATGGCTAAGCAATAGTTACTGTGCCATTTTAATTTTATTTGGGATTTGTTTTGGTAAGAGAATAGAAGGAAGCATTTTTAACTCTATATAATTAGATTCCATACACACTTCAAATGTATATCTTTGGCTTGTGTATTAGTGTACAGAATTTGAAATTAGAAGTATGTATGTCAATCAGAAAGGTAGCTAGATCTCTAGAGCTTCTTTTGATGCCTTCTTTAAGGTGTAGTACTCACCTAAAAAGTGATTATATAAAAGTGGCACCTTATTGCTCAGCAGATCTACTCCCTGTTTTTATTCAGAATTCTATTTGACTTTCTGTAGTGGAAAAAGTAAGATTGTTATTACTGTCTGCCCTGCAGAATCAACACACCTTTGAGAAAATTAAATTATTTTTTGGCTTGTTCAATAAATAATTTTTAACACAGTTTCAATAACATGGCCATCTGTACAATCTCACTAAGGGCAACAGGGTTGCATATATGTAGTTAAGGGAAGAATTTGAGGATAGTGGGGTTGCACTAGTTTATCTGAAGGCAGCATTTGATCTGTACAATCTGTTCCTGTTGTTGATGCAAGAATTGGAAAGCACATAACTTGACATTCGGATACCAGGTTGAGTTTGCAGAGCTGTCAGTTTTCCTTGTAAACAGAAAATTTTAAGGGAATCATTAAACAATAAAATTGGAAACCCAAAAACCCAATTTATATCCGTAAAGTCACTTTCCAGAGTAGAACTGTAAGGAACAGTATCTGAGGGGGTTATTGCTAAGCAGGGCATTAGTGCAATATACTATCTTTTTTACATCATCATATCTTTGTTTCCTGGTCAGCTTTGTTCAGCTTTAGAAAAGCACATAATTATCACTTTAAGCATTTGTATTAGCCAAGTTTTAAATTCATTCTTTCTATTAGAGTGCATAAAGGATGTAGAAAATTACTTTAAGCGTTAGACACACTTTTTCCTTCCCACTCCGAGTCAGATACCTGAAAAACAGATGAAAATTTTTCCTCCCCCACCCACCCACTCCACCCAAATCACCATTAGGCTAAAAACTAGCCTGAGAATATTCAACTCAACTTATTGGAAGGTTATCTTAATTTCAGTCAGTTTTGAAAAACTGCCTTTTCGGTGGGAGAGCAGCAGGCCAGAGTCCCTCTTTGTAATTTTACAGACCAAATGCCAAGACATTTGTCCTGTCCTTGATCTCCTTCTCAACACACACATTTTAGTTGAATTAAAACACTTTAAAAGGTAGAAAATTCCATAAGATACAGTCACAAGGAATATGGCATCTTGATTTTAACCAAAATTATTTCTGTGCAGGCCTGTGGTACAGGATCGAGTCCATATGGAGCCTGAATCTCCTGTTTCCCATGGAGTCACTGGCAAGGTCAGAGTTGAGCATCACAACAGAATATGAGTTTGTATTGTGCACGTCATGGTACATTACTTGAAACTAAAGAAGTTTAGTTGGCTGCATTATAGTTGTGCTTTAATAAAGGTTATGAGAGTATCACAAGACCAAGAATTTAGATAAGCAGCATTTCTCTCACAAGTGTTAATGTTCTCATCTGATTCAAGAGAACGTTAAACAGAGGAGCAGTATATTTTTATTAAGTAGTTTGACTTATTCCCCTTGTCTACAGAATCACTTTAATTTAATTTATCATGCAGCTCCACACTAATTCATTCTGGCCTAGTGTTTTGGCAACACGCATCTGTAGGAATTAATTATTCTACAGTGGTGTGATAACTTTCCTCTAGCCATTTTTTCATCCTGGGAGTGTAGAACTGAATAAAACACTTAATTCAAGTTTGGGAGCATAATAGTGAATTTTTAAAATTAACTATCCTAGAAAGAAAACTGGGCTAGCCAGTTTCTGTACAGGTTGTTAAGATCAGATGGTTTGAAGAAGTGTTGAATGATCCAAGCCTGTACTGGTTGTGGAGCAGTGAATATGAAAGCTACATTCACAAAGATAAAATCTCCCTTAGTGTTTGGACTTGCTTGCAATTTTGGTCTTTAGACTTCTCAACAGCACAGTAGGTGGGCAGTCAGAGGCAGTTCTTCCATTAATATCATCTTCTTCAAGTAGTGTACCTATGGGTGCTCAATGTCAGGTGTGCATGTGACCCATGCGTCTTTGATTGGAGATTTTGGTAGCAGTGCTCATACAGCCTGTGCATGCGCTCTACACAACCACATGCTCTGTACCCAAGATATGTAGAGCTGCTTGGGCAACCTCCCCATCCCCCAGTTCCTTCTCACCACTTTGGCCTGGGATGGAACATTTAGCATGCCTGTTTCTATCCTTCAGAATTTAGCTTCTGCCTTTAAGTTTAGTTTAGTGCAGTTATTTACTTTTTATATGTTTCATTTTGTGTGAGGGGCTTGTTTTATACTTCTGATCATCTAACCTTACCCAATCATCACCATAACATCGGATGTATCTCTTTTGGACTGGAGAGGGGGTTGCACTTAGGGACACACACCATTCAGGGCAAATAGTCCAAGAATCCTTTTTACATATCAATTTTTTGGAGCTGTGGGCAGTCAGGAATGCTTGTGTTCACTTCCTCCTATTAATCGGGGGCAAATCTGTGAATGTCATGATAGACAACATAGCCTACATGTTCCCCATCACCTGTCAAGGGAGCGGGGGAAGATCCTTTTTTCTTTTGTGCCAAAGCAATAAAGCTATGGAAGTGGTGGATAGCCAATCATACCCTCATTTCAGCCACTTACTTTCCAGGGGTACGAAACACCATGGATGACAATCTCAGCAAGCACTTCTCCCAAGATTACAAATGGGGGGACTCTCAGATTCTTAGTCACATATTACTGACCTCAGGGCTTCTGTGGGTTTCACTGTCACCGTCAACAACAGGAAGTGCAAACAATTCCACTTGAGCAGAGGTTGAGCCTCCATTCACTTGAGATGCCTTCTTTGTTCCATGAATTAAGGGTCTTTTGTATGTGTTTCCTCCAACATATTTCATCCTCAAATTGATAAACAAGATCAAGCAAGATAAAGCCAAGACCACATTAGTGGTTCCAACATGGCCCAGAGGGTCTGGTACCCTTACCTGATTCACTTTGCTGTCTCTCCATTGTTGACTCTTCTGTCCATTCCCCACCTGCTCTCTCAGATCTCCGGTCAGACTCTCCATTCCAATCTGGGAGTTCTTCATCTCAAGGCTTGGCTGCTCAATGATTCTCAGGAATAGACTCTTCCTATTCAGCAGAGGTACCACAGGTGTTATTAAACCACAGAAAAATGTCTACACAAAGTACTTACCTTCAGAATGGAAGGGATTTCAACACTGGTGTGTCCAACAACAATTTTCACCCATTAATTCTTCTCTCTCTGCCAACCTTGACTATTGGAATGATAAAAGTCAGGATTATCTATGAGTTCCATTAGGGTTCACTGGTGGCTGTAAAGGCATTCCGTTCCTCTGTTGAGGGATTCTCAGTGTATGCTCATCCAAGGGACTGAGAAACCTTTCTTCTTAGATTAGGAAAGGATCTGTAAAGGATCTAAACTTGATACTTAATTGTCTTATGAAACCCCCTCTGAGCCAATGGCCACTTGTTCCCTTCTTCACCTGTCCATGAAAATGACCATTTTGGTGGCCATCTCTTCCCCCTAGAAGAGTCAGGGGCTTTAACGGCAGATACAGGCAGTCCTCGACTTTGACGTTTGAGTTATGACGAACGGCACTCATGATGATTATAAATACTCATTGTGTTTTGATTTTACGATGTCGGTTTTGACTTTACGATGCTTGATGTGACATTGTTCCCATGGGAAATTTGAGTTACGACATTTTTGACTTTAGACGTGATATTCAGGAACCAATTGTGTCATAAGTCCGAGGATTGCCTGTACTCCTTTTACACTATTCTTCAAAGACAGAGTTTGACTATGACTACATCCTAAGTTCCTTTCTAAAGTGACTTCTGAATTTCACATCCACCAAGTCATCCATCTCCCAAGTTATTTTCCCAAACCCACACCAGTTTAAGGAAGGTGCTGCCTTCAACACTTTGGACATTAGTTTGATTCTGTCCAGATAAAACCCTCCTATGTGGGAACAGATCCAAGGCATCCATAGTCTCCACCCAGAGTATCTGGAGGTGGATCTCAGGATGTATCCTCATATTTAACCTCATCGTAGGGTGATAGCTCATTCTATGAGATATCTGTCTACATCAGTGGTGTTATTTAAACATGTTCCTGTTCTTGAGATTTGCAAGGCTACAACCTGGACTTCGATACATACCTTTTCCAAACATTATGTGGTAGTTCATATTTCTAAATCAGATGCTGCTCTGAGCAATGCAGTTTTGTCTTCAGTATTAGACTCAGCTCTGAAGCTCCCCCATCCTGATGAAAGTACTGCTCTGAAATAACTTGAAGTGGAGCACCCATAGGAACACTAATTGAAGGAGGAGAGAATACTCATCTTGTGCAGGAATTGGAGTTCTTTGAGTTGTGTGTTCCTATGGATGCTCTACTACCTGCCGTCCTTCTCCTCTGCTTTGGAGTTTTCTTTGTGGGGCTTTGCAGTAGAGAAGAAACTAAGGCCGGTTCATCTGTGCAGCCCTGTATATCCCCACTATGAGACACACGGATGTGTAGGATGCATACATGGGCCAAATGGGCACTGCTACCAAAAATATCCCATCAAAGGTGGATGGGGCACACGTGCACCTGAAGTGGAGCACCCATAAGGACACACATCTCAAAGAACTCCAGTTTACTGTACAAGGCAACTAACCTCTTCTACCTGAATACTTGAGAAGGACGATTACACACTATCATAAGAACACAAAATGCTAAAAGAGTGGATTCTCTTATATGGAGTTATTAGATTGTCAGGCCAGGGTTCATAAAACCTTTCAGACTTTTTGGAGAAAATTGGACGTGGAGTATGGAAGTCAAGGAGATCAATTTTGAAAATAAGGGAGCCACAAATATCACCTCAGTCCCTTACTGTGTCGAACACATCTGTTAATTCCTAAGACAGATTTCTAATTAATTCATGGGTGTTAGTAAATTGTATTAAAGCATCTCTATTTTTATATTTTACAAGGATTTTAATATAACAATATTAGGCAGTTTTGGTGGTAATTTTTTTTCATTGTTTCCTACAATGTATGATTTTAGATTGTAAGTAATGTTAAAGAAATGCTGTAATTTTCATTACATTTTATATAAGGGTATCTCTGAGTGCCTCTAAACTAGGGATCAGAGTAACAGCCGTGTTAGTCTGTATTCGCAAAAAGAAAAGGAGTCCTTGTGGCACCTTAGAGACTAACCAATTTATTTGAACATGAGCTTTCGTGAGCTACAGCTCACTTGAGCTGTAGCTCACGAAAGCTCATGCTCAAATAAATTGGTTAGTCTCTAAGGTGCCACAAGGACTCCTTTTCTTTAAACTAGGGATGTTACTGAAGAGAAAACCACATCGTTATTTGTTCTGACCCATCAGCTGGGCAGATAGGAGAGAACTGAAACACAGACTCTAAATCTTTAAGAAACCAGTGTCCGTGTTCGTGAAAGCCAGGAAATTTGTGCAGATGAAGATAAACCGTGGTTGTTCTTTAGAACTTCAGGCTACATCACATCAGCAAATGCAGCTTGGAGAACAGTCTGTGACATCGTGAAAAGCAGTCACTTTAAGAATCTGTGATATTTTTAAAAAGAAAGAAAACTCAAAAACTGCACATCAATCAAATATCAACATTGAAATATTACTTTCTGACCTAATTAGACAAACATTTCATTGGTTTTGTGTTCATAATCAAATGTTAAACAGTACCAAACAAGGAATGCAGAGCACTGAAGAAGGCATGTAGCCACTGTGTTTATTTATAGATGCATTCAATATTATTTTGACTTACTGTTCAGTGAATGTCTTTAGGTAGGGTGCATTGAAAAATAAATAAGGCTTTTAATCAGTTCTTCTTTGAGTAGATGCAGACATGTATTCCAAGTAGGTGTGTGCGCATGCCAGAGGTGGAGACTTTTGCCTAGCAGTACCCATAGACGGGCAGTGCTTGTGCCTCATGCCTGTTGCCCCTCCCTGGGCTATATGAGGCGGCGCTGCCTCGAGTCCCCTCAGTTCCTTCTCACTGCCTGTTGGCTGTAGTTGGAGCTCTCTGTGGTTGTTGCGTCACAATCTTGCAATTTATCTTTTAAGCCTAGTATTATTGTACCTAGGTAATAGTCAGTAGTGTTAGAGTAAAAGTTCTAGACTATAGCACAGTGGTAACAGTAGTTCTCCCCAGTGATGCCCTCACTGGGATGCAAGCATTGCACTTTGTGTGAATTAGCGATTCCTAACAGTGACCCCCACATGTGGTGTTTGCTCTGTCTTGGCAAAGCCAAGTTTAAAGAGTGCTGCTGTTCGATCTTTAGGTCTTTCAAAAAGAGGACTCAGGTGACACAGGACCTTTGCCCGAAGCAGCACCTACTTTGAACAGGCCATGAGGCCTGACCCAGTACTGAGGACCTCCTTAGGCTGCAGATTCTCCTCAGGCTTGGAAAGTGCTGCTGCTTCCCGTTCTGGGGCATGGGCCTTTCCAAAGAAGTGCAGGAGCTGTTCTCCGCCATCAGTACCAAAGAAGAGGCCACATATGATTGATTGTGAGTGCTCCAACTCCTGGGGTGACTCTTCTGGTGCCATCTCTGGTGCACAGGATGGCATGGGTGTCTTCGACCCTCCCTAGGTAGAGGGTAGTGAGGGCAGACACCCTGTACCGTGGACTCTGGTTCCAGCCTCTGAGTGTCTGTTGAGTCTGGTGCCAATGGGAACAATGCCAGTAGCGACAGTGTCAGTAATGTTGTAGTAACAGGCTGCGGTGACCTTGCTCTGCTTTTCGGTCCTGTCCTCACTGCTGGTCCAAAATTTGTGAGGTTGGTGCCCGCAATGGCCCCCCAGTTAGAGCATGCAGCTGAACTCTTGAGCCCTTTTGCACAGCACCAGGAAGCACCCCTTGCAGGGGTTGGTATGGACGTGGTATCGGAGACAGTACAAGGTTCTTTAGTACTGGGCCGTTCCTTGGCACTGATGCAGTCGATGCTGGGGATGGTTCCACGGAGGTTGTCACCGCCCTCAACGTCAAGGCTTGCGGGTGCTCTGGTACTGTTTGCATTGGGACTGATCTTGCCTTCTGCACCATTGGTGCCAACTACCATGGGAGAGCCAATTCCAACCTCATTCTGGGCCACTGACGAGTCGGACTGCCTGTTGGCTCCCTCTAGAGTTGCTCCTCCTATGTCTACGAGATCCTGGCACACCTCTGCTTCAGAGTCAGGATCCTCGTCCTCCCATTCCACTTCACTGGAGGAAGTGTGAAGGCCATCAGTAGACCAATACAGCTACCAGGGATGGCATGCACCCCCAAGGTCAGGATGGAGGCCCCTGGTGTGGCGCCTACTGGCCGCCAATGCCTTACCCATACCAGTGGCCCCCTTGGGCTTAGTGGGAAGCTCCTTGCTCCCACAGGACTTGCTTGTCATCCAAATCAAAAACAAGATCACCAACTTCTGTGGCATTGGTAGTTGCAGATCAGCTGCAAGTCCAGATGCCCACAGTTCCCCTTCCTGCAGAGCTGTTGGAGTTTTCCCATCAAGAGACTCTGCCTCGTCCCCAGACAATGCAGTGTTGCCTGGTTCATCCTTTCCTTCCATCCTGGAGGAGTTCAAGGCCTAACAGGACCTTTTATGTCATGTGACCTTGTCCCTTGGAATTTAGGCGGAGTTTCTGCAGAAGAATACCCATAAACTTGTGAACATTCTCCAGCCCTTTGTCCCAGGGAGAGTGGCTTTCCAGTTAATGAGGTGCTCCTTGAGCCTGTGAGGGCACTTTGAGGTTTGCTGGTCTCAGGACCACTGGTGGCCAAGCACTTGAAGTGTTGTTTTGTGCCTCTACAAAGGTTCGAGGGGTTCTATTCCCATCCAGCCCTGAATTCCTTGGTGATCACGGCATTGAATGACAGAGTCCATCAGGAAAGGTTCAAGTTCTCCCCAAAGGACTTGAAGTGCTTTGATCTTTTGGGTAGAAAGATACACACCTCCTCTACAGATGAAGATCACGATCAGGAGCAGTTCCCCGAGGCTTTCCGGGATGAATTTTGGGTAGTTTTGTAGAGCACTGCTTGGTGGCTAAAATGTCTCTGCAATCTGCCCTTGATGGGGCAGATACATTGACCAGACTGTGATGGGCCCAGCCTGGGCTGCCTCTCCAAGGCTTTTCACTGCAGCTGGCAGTTATCTTGATTGTTACGCAGGTCATCAGGCCCCATAATTGCAAAGTTTATTGTCTTTGTTTTAGGATCAGTGTAACTTTGGAGAAACAAGCTGTACTCTATTTGATGCAAAATTTTATTAAAACTTTGAATTCTACAATCTTTGGTGATAAATAGTCACTGATAACATACAAATCGAAGGAATTTTGATTGAGGCTCAGACACTATTTCAGTAGAGAAGTCTTGGTGGAGAATTGTTTGTTTAGGTTGTTTAAACTTGCAAACTTGTTATGAGGTAATTGGCTTGTGCTAAATGGGAGGATTTTATCCTTATTCAGAAGACATTTTTATACTTACATATGGAAGTCTAAATGATAGATAAATTCACAAAGATTATATATTTGGTGATCTGAAGCAGTATTGAAACAGATACATCTAAAACCACAAAGGAGGAAGATAATGAAGACTTTGTTTATTTCAGATGCCTGAAAATAAATGTGGATATTTTTGAAGTGCAAGGGTGTTCTTGGGTAGACTTTTGAAGGAGGTTTTCTTTTTCATCAAAAGATTTGGTAATGTAATGGGGATTATGAATTTTTTAAAAGTTTTTAATATCTTCAAGTATATGATGGGGGAGTTATATGATGAATAGTTTTGAAATGCTTGTTTAAAAATGAATATTTAGTAGTAATTGTGTTTTTTTTTAAATACCTATTATTAAATCCTTTCCCATCCCTACCTCCCCTTAATAAAGGACTGACTGCTATTTTAATCTCTCTGATGGACTAATTTTTATGAAGTACATATTACTTTAAAACAGTTTGTTTGACTATTTTAGAATTGTTGGCTTAAAATCAAATCTATTTAAATTCTGTCCTTTAAAAACGAATACATAAAAATAAGAAACCAGGGGTGAAATCCTCACTTTTTTTTTTTTTTTGCTATTTATTTAATTGGGCTAGGCTATCACTTAAGGTTTTATTGTTTGCCACAAATTGTAACTAACATCCAGATTAGACTAAACTGAAAAACTAGGTCTTTACAAATATTGCAATGATGTCAGTAGCTAAGAATTTGAAATAAATAAATAGTTTGCTTTCATCAGGGTGGATTTAAATCATGATTTAAATCACCGGTCAGAAAGACTCGATTTAATCATAAATTTCTACATAAAAGTGCATTCTTGTTGGTTGTTATAACCTTAATACATATTCTTCACAACTCAGAGATAGATGTAGGTTTCATTTTTAGAAGGTACACACTATATATTTTTAAAGTGATTTATTTTGAAAACTTTTCAGATTAGTTTTACAGCTATATCAGAAAATGAATGATTGTTTGGTTATTTCATTTACCAAAGTTAATTGAAGCAGATATTTATGAAGTCATTGGGAAGTGAACTATCTCCAGCTCAATAGGTTAATCATTAATATTTGGAGGATTTTCTTACCATGCTGTATTAGGAGGAGAATATCACCAGACAGACCTGTAAATTGTTTTATTGAACTAAACCAGCAACGTTGTGTATTCTGGATTTTTTTCTTCAACATCAAACATATAATATTTTAACAAAACAACCATATGAATTTTTGAATTTAGTTAAACATTCAAGTTTTTTAAAATCAGGTTTGTTTCTGTTAAAATTGTTTTTAAAATAGTTGAATGAAACATATTTTTTAAAAAACCAAAAATTAAATCGACTGTGTCAGAGAGAAAAGGAGTCCTTGTGGCACCTTAGAGACTAACCAATTTATTTGAGCATGAGCTTTCGTGAGCTACAGCTAGCTCACGAAAGCTCATGCTCAAATAAATTGGTTAGTCTCTAAGGTGCCACAAGGACTCCTTTTCTTTTTGCGAATACAGACTAACACGGCTGTTTCTCTGAAATGTGTCAGAGAGGTTAACATGAGAAACTTAAAATATTGGCTTCTGCAGCTAATTTAGTCATCTTCACCTTCATTTTCCTGTTTCTTCATAATCTGGAAAAGAAAAAGAAGCTTTCTTGCTTTTTCAGGTCCCAAATGATTTCTCAGTTTGGAATGAATTAGTCCAAAGGAAGAAAATATTCTTTCTACCCTGGCAGAAGAAGCTACTGCTGTTAAAAGTGAGATTATCACTTCAACAGTCTCTGAATCCAAGTGCTTAAGTGACTTCCACCAGTTCACTGGTGTGACTTTCTTTAAAACATCATCAGCAAACATATATTTCTTGTATGGTTCTTATTCCCAAACTGGATCTCTTTTATGGCCTGCTGCCATTGTAGGTTTTCCCTTCTAGTGAGAGAATGGTATGGTAGATCTCAGATTAATGAAGGTTACACTCAGAAAGACCTCAAGACTTCTGGAATATGCTGCTCAAACCGTTTCACTTTTGTTTCCACTGCCTGTCCCTCCCTTCTCACATTTATCTCCAGACTTCTTCTCCTTGTCCAGATCTATTCCGCCCCCAACAATCTTCTTTCTATTCATTGAACCTTTTGAAACTTTGCACTTTTAGAGAGAGGTAAGGGATTCACTCTGTGTACACAAATTTGCAGAGGGACAATAGGGTTGAGGTCTGTTATTTCTCATCTCTATACATTATTTATTTTTTAAAACCAATTTTTTTTGTTGACAAGCATGTTATTTCTGTAGACACAAATCCACAGTTTGAGAACTGCAAAACTCAGCATCTCTGATCGTATCTTCTAGACTGAGCACTGAGTCCCATTGGGTAGATAGAAAGATTAACCTAAATAATCTATACAGAAGCCCTGGGAAGCCCGTAAGATTGGGTCCCTAATTCATGAACTATTGGAACTCATTTACAAAACTTTTCTTAAACATGAATATATTGCCTCTTAGTACAGAATTAGAATTTATAATCCCTATTCCATGATGAGATATCTTTGAGCTAAAATGTATCTTAATTAAAACTATCTTTAGATCGGATTTTTTTGATAAAATGCTTTTTGAGGAAAAAAACCTCTTTTTTTTTTTAAACAATCATTGATTTTTATCCACCCTGGTTTTCATTTAGAGATCTGTTTGGGGGCTGGTTCGTCCTCCATCACAGGATAGGGCAGCCCAAAAGACTAACTTCTGTCCTTGTTGCAGTAGCCTGTCAGGGCCATTGCGCTGGTATAGAATTGCTGAGGTGTAGGATCACCACAGTCACTCTCCCATCCACGCAGAATACCCGCAGAGCCTCAGCAGGTGATAGTCTCCTATGTGTGTGGAGGGTGTAAAGTTGGTTCTCTGGCTCCTGCACAGGGCCTACTGTGCATGGGTATTCCTTATGGAGAGGGGCGGGGGAAACCCTTTATGGCTCCTATGCACTTGTTGAGCTGGCACAAAGGGGCCACAAGCCATGGGTGAATTCCCCAAATCAGTGGCATATACTGCATATAGTCTCACTTTAATGGAGTTTTTCAAGGGTTTATGAACCCTTTATTTAGACCTTCATTTAGCAAGGCACTTAAGCATGTGCTTAGCTTTCATCATGAGTAGCTGCATTGACTACAGTTGGGCTAGTGTCATGCCTCTAGACATATTCTTAAGTGTCTAACTGAATAGTGGCTGTTAACATAAACATTGTTCTTAGTGCTGTACAGACATTGGAAAGACAGCTAGATCCTGCAAACTCCTACTACCAGGTGTAGTCCCACTGAAGTAAAAGACTTAGGCGCCAAAGCCCACTGAAATCAATGAATGTTTTCCCATTGATTTCAGTGGGTTTTGGATCAGAATCTAAATATTTGTGGAATAAGGGCCTAAATTAGTCATAGGTAATACAGTTCAACCATGCATAACATATTGAAAGGGAAAACTATTAATTATGTTTGTCATAGTCCAAGAAACAGAACATTGAACTTGAGCTGCACAAGCTAAGTCCATAAAAATAGCTTCTTGTTCCCTCTTGGAAGCAAGGGAATTTAATTTCTGAAATATAAATTTTGGAAAACTAGAGACAGAACTGATTGTCTCAGTATGTCTACACGTTATTTGGTGCTTTTCTCTAATTTTTTCTTTTGTTCTTTATCATGATGTGTAGGGTTGTTTTTTTAATCACTGTCTGTCCAGAACTTACTTTTGAAATAAGACATTGTTTTGTGGTTGGGGAAGAAAGTAATACCCTTTCTTATCTACTGCTTTATTTTTCTTTAGATTTAGCCCTTTCATTGTACAAGGTTGAACATTTTCCTTTTTTCTAAATATCTCATATCACTTTTTAATCTCAGCAGGTGATACATGCTACTTTCTTATCAGCCCTGAAGATGTTGGATGTTGGAAAATGGCCAATTTTTGCTCTCTGCTCTCAAGAAGAACTGAAGTTAATTCGTCAAGCCTGTGTATTTGGTAGTGCTGGTAATGAAGTGTTGTATGCAACTGAAAATGATGAGGTAATTATCAGAGAAAGTGTATATTAGTGCAATATTATTTGGTAAATATTTGATTCATTATTAATTCAAGATAGATTAGCAGTAAAGCCAGAATTATGATGATAGACCCTGGAGAAGTATCATACATTAATTATTGAATAAAGAAAGTTTAGGATTGATTATTTTAATTTAAATGGTAAATGTTACAGTCGTAATAAAGAATGTGCTACATTAACAATAAGATTTTATAACAGGTGTTTGTGCTTGGCACCAACTGCAGTGGCTGTTTGGGAACAGGCGACATTCAGAGCACTATTGAACCACAGAGATTAGATACTTTATGTGGCAAAAAGATAGCCTGTCTGAGCTATGGAAGTGGTCCTCATGTTGTTGTTACTACTGCAGGTAATGTGTGGTGAGAATATTGAATTTTTAAAATGTGTGCCTTCTTCAGTTGGCCCAATTATTTGTGAGAGACCTGAGTTGTGAGAGTGAAATGGACAATCCTGCTTCTTAGACTGATATAGTATTAGGGAAAATGCAAAGGTATAGATTCTGTGGAAGGATTAATAATTATTCTGTAGTTCATATCCCAATAGATACCTGATGAAGTGGTACATCAAACATTGTTTAACCTTCCTGATAGGATGCTATGGCTCCTAAAATGCTTGAAAATATACTTTTCAATGATACAAAGTGGAGATGGTATATTTCAATAATGATAATAATACTACTAATAATTAATAATATATTATTGATATTATTTATTAATAAATAATGACAGTATTTAGCACAGTATAGTGCTTTTCATCTGAGGAATTCAAAGTACTTTACAAAGAATAGAAAGTATCATTATTCCAGTTTTGATGAGCAAACCAAGGCACAGAGACAAATTACTTGACCAGGGCCAGAAGTGGCAGAGCTAGGAATAGAATTCAGGTCTCATCTGACTCCCATTCCTATGTCCTCTCTTCTGGACCACACTATCTCCTATCACTTTCTTTTAATGTGATTCTCTTGGTATTACCCTTTTAGACATTTATTGAACACTGGGGAAAAAATAGCATTCTTGTGTACCCAGGATTAATAGCGTAGGGGGCATATGGAAGTGTGCACCGTTGTTGAACTTGACTTTTCATTTTCTGTCATCTTGTGATGCATAGTTATTAGATAAGTAGATGTTTTAAAATTGATTTTTCACACTTTTATTATAGAAGGAGAAGTGTACACATGGGGCCATAATGCTTATAGTCAACTGGGCAATGGTACAACAAATCATGGTTTAGTTCCCTGTCAAGTCTCTACTAACTTGGTAAACAAGAAAGTAATTGAAGTCGCCTGTGGCTCTCACCATTCCATGGTGTTAACATCTGATGGAGAGGTGAGAAGAGTTAGCATAAATCTGCATAAACTGCATTTTCCTTTGTATGGAATTTATATAGGATGCTGGAAAGAGAAAAACATACAATGCCTAGCACAATGGGACCTGGCCTGGCTGTCCTCTAGGTGCTGCTGTGATATAAATATTTAATAATAATTGGAAGATCTGAGGTTTATCAATGTTTGTCCACCCACAATTGCAGGAAGTTGTTTATGGGATAGCTGATCCTAATGAAGGAACAGCACTTGGTATTGCAAAGGATGGCTAAAAATATCTATGACCTCTCCCACTGTGCCCTGCTGTGAAAAATTTGTTCACACCATTAAATTTGGCAGTAAATTAAACTCTGTGCATATGTGGAAGGATCACCACAGTTAAATATCTAAACCCATTGAGGTACAAAGTATTGTTCTGTTACACTCTGAGATATTGTTGGTGTTCAGTTACTTGTCCTATTTTGTTTTCTTTCAGTAACTCTGTAGACAAAGAATCACAAGTATACCCCACAGGATGCATAATCTTTTATATTATTTCTTCTTGTTTTTTTAACTAGTCGAGCATTAGAAATTAGAGTTGAAAGGAGTTGTCAGATTTCTGGAAGAAAATAAAAAAGGAAACAACCATTTCTGTGTCTTTCCTAGATGCATAGAAAAGAGTTGCTGCAGTCCTGTAATCCACATATGTTTAGAATGTATTTTTTAATATGTGCAGTTTATATAACTTCTATATCTCTTGGACGTTTGGTTAAAGTTATATGTTACAGTCTTATTCTGTTAATGACTCTTCTATAACAGGTGTATGCATGGGGTTATAATAATTCAGGACAGGTTGGATCTGGTTCAACAGCTAATCAGCCAATTCCTCGAAGAGTTACCAGCTGCCTACAAAATAAGATAGCTGTTAATATAGCTTGTGGACAGATGTGCTCAATGGCTGTTGTAGAAAATGGGGAGGTAAGAATGTTCTTAAATTTAAAGTTAATTTGTCTGACTGAATTTTATTTTATTCAGCATTATTGGCTACAAATTGTTGATAGCATCTACCTTTGCAAGCACTATCACAGTTAAAACTGCTGAGAAAAGTAATATTAATCTGTAACTTCCAAAATCTAGTAATCTGTACTGTTATCAGAAAGTTTTCATCAGAAATGGTCCTACTTGTTCCCACTGTCCACACCACATATATAAACATATCATTTAAGAGATACTTTACCCAAATTAGCTAAAATTACCCCTTTCAGAACAAATCTCTGCAATAAACAGAAAATAATTCATTTTAAATTAATTCATTACATTCTTTTAAAAATAAATATTTGAACCCAACATTAGTTTTTGAGACTCTAATCCAGTGGTTCCCTAACTTTTTTAACTAAAGTGACCCACCAACTGTATTGTCTTTTTTTGCAACCCACCATTATATATATATATATATATATATATACACACACACCCTCCACCTGGCACCACAACCCTAAAACTGAGGTGCAGGAGAAGCTGCAGGAATGTGGGGGTTGGAAAGTAACCCTGCAGTGGTGGCTCCTGTCCCACGGGGCTGGGCATGGCTCCTTACTCCTGGCACATGGGGTCTCAGCACCACTCAGGTTTGGTTTGGCCACCTATCCATTGTGACAGAGGGGTGGCTGCGCCTAATTTGAGTGAGTGACACTGTGAACCACGTACCAGGGTGCAACCCTTGGAGCTGTGTAAGGAAACTGATAGACTTATTGCCTGGACAGTTTTATTTCCTGGAGGCATTTCTGCTGTTATCTGTCATAATTTCCCATTTCAACTATTCAGATAATAAACATTCTGCTAGTAAATCAGCATACGCCATTCAGAAATCCATACAGAGTCATTTGATAACCATCCAGCATATTTTCTATCTTTAGAACCTGTGCGGCTGAGCTTTCATATGGCTCTTCTTTCCCCTGTTACTCCTTGGTACTTGTACACTTGAGACCTAGTTCTCTCACTTATACCTCCCATTTGATTTCCAGAGAGTGTGTATAGTGTCCCTTTGTCATTCAAGTGATTGGTTGCTTCCCCACCTGGAGATGTTACAAGAAGCAATTCTTTGGGCCATAGGGAGACATATATCAGGACTGGCTCCTTGTGAAGCAACTCTCAACCATGTGCTGCTTTTAACAGCAGAAGAATCAAGCAAGGGAGACTTTTTCAAACCTCTGCTATTGCCAGATTCTTTTCTCTGCCCCACCTCCCCATAGGTTCCTAGGTAGAACCTCTGCTTCTCTGGAGGAAGGGGGAGGAGCATTGTTCCCCTCACCCTACTGGGGTGGTGGTCTAATGTTCCCCACATACTGAGTCAAGGTGAACAAAATTCCCTCTCCCACCTTGCTCAGGGTCAATTACATTTTTACAGATCATCAAGCAGTCAATGATTGCAGGAAAAAGTCTCCCCTCCTTCCTGGCAACAGTTACCTTTGTCATCTCCCAAGCAGATGTCTTACACCCTACTTGGGCATTTCCCATCCTAGGGTGGATGTCATAGTTTTTGCAGTACACCACAGCTGCCACAGTGTCCCTACTTTTGGCTGGAAATACTGCATTCACCATGCTCTGTACTTCCCCCGAGTGCCTGGTAAGGGTAGGCAGAGAGCTTATTTCATTGATCTAGGCTTTAGGACCCAGAGAATTCCCCTGCAAGTCAGTAGGTCTTGTCAGTCCTGCTGCTCAGGTATTTGTTTGCATACACTGAGAAAGTAACTTGATTCCTACTCTGAAACTTGATTCCTCTTGGATACTGACAGGGGAGATCTATCCCTGTCAGCTATCCCATTAGCATTTTGGCTAACACAATCTCTTGCTACTCTGGGACTAACAGAGGAGACCTGATTTATCCTTTCTGCTTTGAAACCACAATATCCTTCCCCAAAAGCAAAGAATATGGAATATCTTCTATTATACCTGCAGCCAGCATCCCAGACCCTTCCTGGGTCTGTACAGAAATCTGTATGTAGAGTGAAGGCTTTTATACCAGGAACTTTAACCCGCATTACACATCCTGGCAGCATTTCATGTGTTTCATGACATGGGGGTTAACTGTCATCTTAGCTCTAGTATCTCTCCATCCAGTGAATGTCTCTCCATTGATTACCACCTTCCATTCCATTCCATTCCCACTAGCTATGCCATGGATCTGCACCCAGGAGGGTGCAGCATGACTTGTAGGCAATAGATTGGGGTGTAAATGGTTCAGTGTTAGCCTGTCTGCTGATGGCATATAATGTTCTGTGACTCCCTCCCTTCATCCCTCCCCTCCTCTCTCAGTCACACAGATAATTCTGTGAGGTTGATGTTCAGCTGACATTTCTAGCACTGTACCTGGGACTCAATGGGCAACCTGGGCAATTGCGAATAAAGTGACTCTGCTGGCCATGTATGGCACACTGCTTTTTCCCATTGGTTTCCCTCCCCCCTGGGAGTGGGTCTCAGTTTAGGCCCAGTCCTTGGACTCTGATCCCATTCCATGCTTGTTAGGTTTTCTATCAAACCAGGATGACTAGCCACATAATGGTCTGCCAATTTCACAGATATAATAATATCTCTAGGATTTTTGTTTGATTTCAGATCAGGGTGGCAGAGTTTATAGAACTGTTTTATATTCATTAATTTGTAGGACTCATCGACCATTTTGACCCTCCAACCAGTTCCCCATTTCCTTACATAATACCTAATTAGAGCTGAAACCTTAGCATAGGTCATACCCCTTTCTTCTCTGAATTTCCTGAAACCTTCTCCTATATATACCAAGAGTCAGTTTAAACTTTGTCAAAAAAGCTTGTTTACAATTATTTTAATCTTTGTAATCCTCCCTTCCCATAACGGTGAAAATGTCCAAGACCTTTGTCCCAGACAGTACTGGAGTCAGCTACTGTACTATGTCCTCATTCCCCACCTTATTCAGTTCACACCCCATTTTGAAAGCAACAAGAAGCACATCCATGTCATCCCCCTCCCTAAAGTGATGAAGGATGGAAGGTTGTGGACAAATTAGATAGTCCGGCAGAGGGCAACGAAAATGATCAGGATGAGGGAACTTGGCTTGTTTAGTCTGCAGAAGAGAAGAGTGAGGGAGGATTTGATAGCAGCCTTCAACTACCTGAAGGGGGGTTCCAAAGAGGATGGAGCTCGGCTGTTCTCAGTGGTGGCAGATGACAGAACAAAGAGCAGTGGTCTTAAGTTGCAGTGGGAGAGGTCTAGGTTAGATATTAGGAAACACTATTTCACTAGGAGGGTGGTGAAGCACTGGAATGGGTTACCTCGGGAGGTGGTGGAATCTCCATCCTTAGAAGTTTTTAAGGCCCGGGCTTGCCAAAGCCCTGGCTGGGATGATTTATTTGGTGTTGGTCCTGCTTTGAACAGGGGATTGGACTAGATGACCCCTTGAGGTCTCTTCCAACCCTAATCTTCTATGATTCTAAGTAATTTGGAGTCTATGCCACCCACTAGGAGAGGTACAGGAGGTCTGGCTTTACCTATTGGATTAAGGATTTGAAGGCACAGTTTCTCCATCTCGAGCTGATATTGATGTTCCTTGTCCTTCTGTTTCTCCTCAGACTAGCACTACTTCTGCTTTTCTTCTCTCTCATATTGATGTTGGTGCTTCTTGTACTGGCACTGGTTCTCCTTCTCTTCATTTACTGATGCTGCTGCTTTCAGTCTGCAAGCTGTCCCCCCTTCCCTGCAGCCACGCTGCCGTGAGAGCAGCACTCTGGGCAGTGGGGCTGCGCACTCCTGCTGGGCAGTGGGGCTGCGCACTCCTGCTGGGCAGTGGGGCTGCGCACTCCTGCTGGGCAGTGGGGCTGCGCACTCCTGCTGGGCAGTGGGGCTGCGCACTCCTGCTGGGCAGTGGGGCTGCGCACTCCTGCTGGGCAGTGGGGCTGCGCACTCCTGCTGGGCAGCGCAGCAGCGTGTCTGGCTCCCGCCGGGGACTGTGGCGGCCAGACATGCTGCTCTGAGTGGCATGGTAAGGGGGCTGGGGCCGGGGGTCCCAGGGGGCAGTCAGGGGACAGGGAGCAGGGGGCGGAGGTTTGGTGGGGCAGCCATCAGGGGACAGGGAGCAGGGGGCAGAGGTTCTGGTGGGGGGGCGGTCAAGGGATGGGGAACGCGGGGAGGGGTGTGTTGGGTAAGTGTGGTCTGTCCGGGAGCGGGGGTGTGGATAGGAGATCAGGGAATGGGGGTGTTGGATAGGCGTAGGGTCCCAGGGGGCCTGTCAGGGGGCGGGGGTGTGGATAGGGGACAGGGAGTAGGGGGTGGGGTCCTGGGGGGCAGTTAGAGGCAGGGTGTTCCGGGAGGGAGTGGTTAGGGGACAAGGAGCATGGGGGGTTGGATGGGTCAGAGGTTCTGAGGAGAGCAGCAGGGGGCGGGAAGTGGGAGGGGTCGGATAGGGAGCGGTGGCCAGGCTGTTTGGGGAGGCACAGCCTTCCCTACCCAGCCCTCCATACAGTTTTGCAACCCCAATGTGGCCCTTGGGCCAAAAAGTTTGTCCACCCCTGACCTAACAACTCATTGTTGGAACCACTTTGAATAATGACTGCATATCTATGTATTGGAGATGACGGCAATCCATCTAGGTCTCAAATTCTTTCTACTTCACTTAAAGCATAGTCCAAGTAGTCACTGACAAAATGACAGCTGTGCTTTATGTGAACAAACGAGGAGAAACTCCTTCCACATAGTAGTGCAAGGAAGTTAAAGTACTATAGGACTGATGCATCCATGACAGCATTTACTCAATAGTACTTCACCTAGTGGGAAAGGACAACCCCCTGGTCAATCAGCTGACAGGGAGGGGAAGAGCTACAGGAATGGTCCCTAACCCCATCAGTGGCAGAAACAGATGTTAGCAGTGAGACACAATACCAAATACCTGAGGTTCTGCTTGAGAGCAGGAGTAGGCAGCCTGTCCATTTCAAATGCATTCCTATCCGGCTGGGGAATAGGCCTCCTCTACACTTTATCCCTATTTCCTCTAATCCAAAGAGAAGTACAAAAGATAAATACTACAGTTCCATGGTAATTCTTATTGCTCCAACATGGGCAAGGCAGCAGTGGCTTCCAGACCCTTATCTCTCCAGGTGAGTATATGGTTCTCTCCCTGTGATGTTACCACAGGTCTGTTCTCAGGAGGCCAGCCAAAGCTTGCACTCAGACCCCACAGTCCCTATACTTTAACAGCATGGTCGAGAAATGCTTGTTCATCAGGCATGCAACACATGCTACTAAACTCCAAAAAGCAATCTATACATAAGTGCTGTGACTCCAGTAGATAAGAATTGTCTTTTGGGCATTGGATAAAAACATATCTTCATCATCAGCATTAATTCAGTCCATACTTGAATAGTTGCTACACCAGAAGCTGTTTGACCTATCGGTATTCTTGCTGAAAGTCACTTAGTTGCCATTTCAGCCTAGCAGTGGACAGCAGACCGAATTTATCCATGACTCAGTTAAGAGATTTATGAAGGGTATAGTGAACATCTGTCCACCAGACAAGAAACTTCCCTGCCATCATGGGATTTTAATCTAGTCCTTACTCAATTTAATGAGACCATCCTTTGAACCAATACATGTGTGTTCACTGGTTCACCTGTCAATCAAGACAGTATTTGTTATAGAAACAATAGCTGCCAGAAGCATAAGCAAACTGCAAACCTTGATGGTGTCTCCACCATTCACAGTGTTCCACAAGGACAAAGTAATCCTCCACACACATCCTAAATTCCTTCCCAGCATATAATAACTGATTTCAATCTTAAGTGAATAATTAGTCTATCAATATCCTTTCCAGACCTCATGCATTTAAGTGAGCCAGAACTCTATGTCCTAGATGCTAAAAGGTCAGAGGCATTCTCTTTAGGTAGTCCCTAGATCTCTCTATATCTTACAGAGAGAATAGTAAGGGCTAGGCTATTTCATCTCAATGCTTGCCTAATGGGTTAGACTGTGTATTAAGGGGAGCCACAAAGCCTCTGTCCCTCTTCCTGTAAAAGTTAGTACACATTCCACTTAGGGCTAAGGCAGGTTCTTTGGCATGACTTAGACATATTTCCATTATTGAAATCTGCAGAGTTGAAATGGAGTTCTATACACACATTTACTAAATATTGCTTTCTCTTGCTTTAGCATCCAGATCTGATGCACAGATTGTTAGGGCAGTACTCAAGACACTGTTTAATTAGGTCTGTGTGTCCCAGCTGTGTCCTCAGTATCAAACTATCCCAAGAGTGGGAAGGTGTACAGACTACTCAAAGAAGAAATGAAGGCTGCTTACCTGTAAGTGGAGTTCTTTGAGAAATTGTACAGTGCATGGAACTGGACTCTACATATTCCCAGTCCATGCTCACCTTTGCCTCTTCCTCAGAGTCCTAATTATATTCTTGAATCTGAGGAAGCAGTGCAGGAACTGAGATGGCTGGAAAACCACACCCTTTGGTCTTCAGAAAGTTCAGGAACAAAAATGAGAGGAGGGGGTACAAGAGCAGTGCAACAGGTGCTGCTATGAAGCATTCTACCCAAGATGGTGAATGCGTAGAGTCCATCTTTGAGAACTCTAGTTACAGATGAGCAACTGTCATTTTCCCCTATGGAGTTTTTGTTTAGATTTCAGGAAAAGAGACTGAAAAAATCTTACACATCCACTCATGCAGGATTTAATCTTATTTGTAATTCACATGTTTTGTCTTTTCCAGTTTGTCTGAAAATATCTAAAAGGCTTTTCAAAACAGATGCCATAGGGACAGTGCTTTTTTCTTTTTCTTTGTCCATAATTGGTTGCTATTGCAAATAGGTTATGTTTATTAATGTGATAAAACTCATAAAACCTGCAGTTCAGTGTATAAAACATGAATGGAACACTTTTTTCACTAAAGAGGTAGCAGAGTAGTGAAATATACTTCCCCAGATGCTTTTTTGAAGTATTCAGAATAATATCCTTAAGTTTACTCAGACTATATCACTTGTGTTTAAGACCTGCTTCTTCCAGTTCAAGATATTTTTGTTTGTTTTCTTTTGTGATCAATTTTTAAATAAGAGATGAGCTCTATGACAAAGGAAGCTAGAAGCAGAGCTTGCTTTGCATACCAGGGAACAGAACAGTTACTAGTAGTCCACTTCTATGTTCTAAAAATTCTAAGTATTGGATGATATATTCCTGGAAGACTTGGACTGGGCAAACAGAATACATGGGGTAGAATTTTAGTGCACTGTATATTTGATATTGTCAACGGGAGTTGTGTGCGACCTGCCATATAATGTGCAAAAATATTTTTATAAATCACTAGAAGAAGAGACATCAGAGGGGTAGCCGTGTTAGTCTGGATCTGTAAAAGCGAGAGAGAGTCCTGTGGCACCTTATAGACTAACAGACGTATTGGAACATAAGCTTTCATGGGTGAATACCCACTTCGTTGGATGCATGGGTATTCACCCATGAAAGCTTATGTTCCAATACGTCTGTTAGTCTATAAGGTGCCACGGGACTCTTTGCCCCTTTTAGAAGAAGAGAGTTTCTTTGGAGGTGTCATTGCAGAGACTTGCACGTTATAACACTGTAAAATAGATACGTTTTTTTCAAGAGAAGTGGAGAAACTACATAGCAAACTAATTAAAATCTCAATCTTCCTTTTTAGGTCTATGTCTGGGGTTACAATGGTAATGGCCAGCTTGGATTGGGTAGCAGTGGTAATCAGCCAACACCCTGTAGAATAGCTGCTTTGCAAGGCATTCGTGTGCAGCGGGTATGTTTATTATGTCATGTCAAGCCCTTTATGAACAGAAGAAATAGCATGTGGCAAATGCAGATTCTAAAGGGAATATTCTGCACTCAATGGAGGCAAGGTATTAGTGGTTTGGTTAAAGCCCTAAACATAGTAATGAAAATATACATCTGAAAAATGAACTTTCCCCTCCACTAGACAGAAGGGTGAAAATGTAGCCCAGCTGAAGTCAATTGGAGTTTTGCTATTGACTTCAGTGGAGCCAGGATTTCATCTGAGGAATTTTAGGGATCTTTATAATCCATGTTTAGTTCCTCTTGAAAGGTAATTGGCACTCTCATCTTTCATTGACATCTACTTTTGTTTGTCAAAGCCAAAGTTTGCTGACCACCAGGCTACGCTCCAAGGCCCCCTTGTTCCCCTTGGCTGTTCCTAGGAAGAAGAAAATGAATTTATAAGAGATGGTGCTGGAGAAATCTGTCAGTGGATGGTTATGGGGGATTTAGGAAAGCAATCTTTTGAAGATTGGTTCCTAATTGTAACATTGGATGGATGTTTTTTATCAATTGAAATAAATAAAAATATTTCTATCCAATTCCCATTCAAAGGTAAGGGCCCTCACAAGAGATAGCTTAGCTGGAAGGGCATCGTAATGGAGAAGGAGGTCCCTAGCATAATTAAGAAAAATATTATTTCCTACTTTCCATTATCTTTTTCTCCTTTTAAGAAAGTGTTGCTTTAATAACAAGTTTTGATTTAGGTCCCAAGTATTTACAGTTAGATATAGGCCTTGATTCAACAAAGGACTTAAGTATACTTAAGTATATGTTAAGTGCATAACTAGTCGCATAGAAGTCAGTGGGATGGATGTCACATGCTTAAACACTTAAGTCTTAAGCTTTTAGCTGGATGGAAGCCATAGCGTTTAATACTATAGTTCAATGGGACTATTTACAGTAGTTAGCACTACACTTGGTAGCTAGTATTTACAGCATCAGGCCCATAGTTTCAAACTTTAATTTATGCCATGATACAAGTTTTACTGCAAAATTTGTAAAGTTCTCCTAGTTCTCTCTCACTTCACCTGCTTCTGAGATCCCCTTGTTGTGTTTCAATGTGCCTCTGTTGTTTCTTCTTTTGTACATTTTTCATTACTGTGCTCTTAAAAGATTATTGGCTTGTGAATTTTTAAAAAATATAAGCAGGTTTTCTCACATGCATTTTGTTGCTCAAAATCTCTCATCCTATTTCTGTTCCCGATTATAGTATGATCTGTGTTTGTTATTTTTGTAAGTTGTATTGCCTGTGTGTAGAGTCCCACCAAATTCAGGGCTATGAAAAACGCATCATGAACCGTGAAAAATGGTCTTTTTGTGCTTTTACCCTATATTATACAGATTTCACAGGGAGACCAGTGTTTCTCATATTGGGGGTCCTGACCCAAAAGGGAATTGCAGGGGAGTTGCAAAGTACTTTTAGGGAGGTCACAATATTGCCACCCTTACTTCTGTGCTGCCTTCAGAGCTGTTTGGTTGGAGAGTGCCAGCTGCTGACTGAGGGCCCAGCTCTGCAGGCAGCAGCGCAGAAGTAAAGAGTGGCCATACCGTACCATGACATCCTTACTTCTATGCTGCTGCTGGTGGTGGCTCTGCCTTCACAGCTAGGCTCCCGGCCAGCAGCCGCCACTCTCCAGCTGCCCAGCTCTGAAGGCAACGCCGCCGCCAGCAGCAGTGCACAAGTAAGAGTAGCAGGACAGCAACCTTCCCTACAATAATCTTGCCACAGCCCCCCCCACACACAAACACAACTCCTTTCTGGGTCAGGACCCCTACAATTACAACACCATGAAATTTCAGATTTAAATAGCTGAAATCATTAAATTTACAATTTTTAAAATCCTATGACCGTGAAATTGACCAAAATGGACCGTGAATTTGGTAGGGCCCTACCTATGTGTTTATCTTCTTAGATATAGAATCAACAATATGAAAATATATTTATTTGTCTGAATTAATTTGCTGGTAAGTAAGATGAGATTTTTTTTATTATTCATTGCAGGTTGCCTGTGGCTATGCACATACATTAGTGCTAACAGATGAAGGTCAGCTGTATGCATGGGGAGCCAATTCATATGGTCAGTTAGGCACTGGCAATAAAAGTAACCAGTCTTACCCTGCACCAGTTATTGTTGATAAGGACAGGTAATATTTACACTATAATAATCAGGCATTAATCAAAATAATCACGGAAGTGCTGCGCAAAATCACAGTGACTTTTTTAGTAGAAATCACTTGTAATTGCTAACTATGGTTATTTCACAGACCTAAACCTGAATGGATTCTAATGTTGGCTGACATTTACATTTGTAAGTTAAAATTTAACCTAGCTGGAAACATATGCATTGCCATGATAAATAGATGTGAAAGGGAGACTACAAATTCTGGGGCTGGCTGTTTCCTGCCTCTCTTTCTCCTTCAGCTGCATCCTACTTCCCAGAGTATTTTATGAGTTTTAATTGTATGCTGTCATTGGTGCTGTGCTGCCACTTCTCTATACTGAGTCAACCAAAAACAAGGCTTCTTATTTTTTTACAATTTATTTCCTATGTTAATAATAGTTTACCATTAAGATTGATCAGACAAAAAAATGTGGAAAAAGTCAGAAGAGTGGATATTTACAATTTGCCTGTAGCTATTGTATTAAATACCCCTTCTATGTTTTGTAGTCCTAGATTAGTAAGGGGAAGGCTGGAGGGAATAAAATTATATTTCTGCCTGAAAATTTAGCTTTTACAAATTTCTTAATCTTAGTTTCTGATAATCAGTAATAGAATAATTTCTATGGATAATGCAATACTTTGTGTTTCTATCAGTGGAAATGTGAATGTGTTCCTTACTAGAGTATATTAGGGTCTTGTTGAATAAACCATTTTGGTTTTCCTGCTGTGAAAGACTTCAAAAATGTGTAATGCTACTCTTACAATTGTTTCTGTCTCCACCTGCTAGAAGGAAGAGGTCATTGCTATATGATATTGTGTGGTGTTATTTCCTCTTAATTTGTTGCTTTTTTCAAACATCAGTATTTATTTTTTGCTTAAAATATTTGTGCCGCAGTCCAAATATGTTTAGTACCTTTTAAAAAAATGTTATATATTGCCTTCATCAGTTGTTGGCCAAATCCTGTGTTCCTTATGACAATGGGAGTGTTACCTCACACTAAGGGCTGCAAGATTTTTTCTTAAATATATATATATATACAACTTCACCACTAATCAGCCAAGTTATACTTCAGACTGCAAAACAGTGGGTTGTGTAACATTGAATGTGATGGGAGTTTTGAAAACCTAAAATCAACCTCTAGGGTTAGTGAAGCATCTTAACATAGCTAAAGTGAGGGGGGTAATGTTCTTTAATTAGTGCTTTCCTTGGGTCTAGGTCCTTCACTTGGAAAATGTTCTAAAAGATGGCCTACAGAATAATTTAGTTAGTACATGTGTATGCATATTAGTTAGAAGTAACGCTAAGAATAGGTGTAATATTGTAATGGTTGCACTTTGATGTGGTATTAATTAAATAGTAAAATATTCTATGATAAATGTGATTTGCTGTTTTCAGGGTTAAAATTGAGAGGAGTAACTAGATGCTGTATATGTACAAATAGCAAACAACCTTATTTTCAGTTGTCTTGCATGCTATGGAAACATTTTGTCATTTTTGAGGGGAGTGGTGGGGGGAGGAATATATTCCCATAAAACTTGAAATGCATGCAAGCCTACAAAAGTAGGTATGTGGTAGTAAGCTTTTTCACTGCACTTTGTCCTTATGCCAGTGTTTTTGTTTGCTTGTGAATTTAGAGTTATAGAAATTGCAGCCTGCCATTCTGCTCACACTTCTGCTGCTAAAACCCAGGGTGGCCATGTGTATATGTGGGGTCAGTGCCGTGGCCAGTCTGTGATTCTTCCACACCTTACGCACTTTGCCTGCACAGATGATGTGTTTGCTTGTTTTGCTACTCCTGCTGTGACATGGCGTCTCCTATCAGTAGGTGAGCTTACCGTGTTTTTTGTTGTTGCATCCTAATCTTTTTTTTTTTTTTAATTTGGTGCATAAGAAAGGATAAATGCATTTGAAAAATACACTTTAGATAATTTTAAAAATTTAAACTGGAAAATACAACCTACAGTATTTGTTAATTTTAATGACTGGAACTATGGAACTGTAAAAAATGCTGAGACTTTCTGACAGATTGTAGGTGCTAAATCATAGGCAGTCAGTTGCGTTTTGTGGGGTGACATTTTTCTGTGGCAATATACAAGATGGTCTCCTTTGTTTTGATTGGGGGTGATTGTACAGGCAGGGCTGGCTCTAGGCACCAGCAAAACAATCAGGTGCTTGGGGTGACACATTTCTAGGGGTGGCATTCCGGCGCCGGCCATGCCGCCCCTAGAAGTGTGTCCCCGCCACCCCAGCTCGCCTCTGCTCCGCCTCCGCCTGTTCCCCTGAATGCGCAGCCGCTTCTGCGCGGCAAGACTGGGAGGGAGGGAGGAGAAGCCAAGCGGCGGCACGCTCAGGGTAGGCGGCGGTGGTGGAGAGGAGGTGAGCTGGGGCAGGGAGCAGTTCCTCTACCCCCCCCACCCACCCTCGCTCACCTCCTCTGTGCCTGCTCCCCTGAATGCGCTGCCTCTCCCTCGCCTGAGGGGGATGGGGGAGAAGCAGAGCAGCGGCATGTTCAGGGGAGCAGGTGGAGCGGAGGTGAGCTAGGGCGGGGGGTTATGGGGGGGAGCCGCAGGAAGCAGTGGGGTGGGGAGAAATGCAGCATGCCTGGGGGAGGAGGCGGGGCTGGGGATTTGGGGAAGGGGTTGGGAAGGGGCGGAGTTGGGGCGGAGCCGGGGGGGCACCAAAAAAAAGCAGGATGGGCAAACATTTTCTTCTTGGGGCGGCAAAAATCCTAGAGCCGGCCCTCTGTATAGGTATCCTGTTCTGGAGGTCCCTTCTTATAGCTCTGTTCTCCATAGTGTCTGAGGGCTTGTCTTCACTATGGGCTAAATCAGCACTGCTGTGATGGATGCTGCGGTGTCAATTTAGCGAGTCTGGTTAAGACATGCCAAGTCGATGGGAGAGCGCTCTCCTGTTGACTTCTGTAAACCACCGCAACGAGAGGCAGAAGCTATGTCAACGAGAGAGCTTCTATCAACATAGCATGGTGCAGACACTGCAGTAAGTCAATGTAGGTTACATCGGCTTCAGTTATGTAGTGCATGGTGGCTAAGGCAAGACAAGTAGAGCTGCTGAGTGGTTTGGATTTGGAGAACCGGGAAACCTTTTTATTCCTTTTGTGATGGACATAGGGAGAATAAGCGTGCTCTATCTAAAAATGCAGTTTTTTAGATTTAAGCACACACAGACATAAGCAATAGGTTTAGAACATCCCAGATATTTACCTAACATCTGGATCACTATTGAGTAACTAACAGGCGCTTCGCAATGGCCAGTTGTTCACCCACCAGGGGAAAAGGTCTCTCAAGATGTCTTCAGAGGGCTGCTCCAAAGTACACTCTATTAGCTAACCTTTTATGACTAACTTCTACAAAACATATAGATCATAATGACATGTCCTGGATCATCACTTTTCTAACTTTCAATAAACTTTTAATATCAGAGAGGTTTAGACTCAAGGTATTCCAACCACCAAGGTTTTTAGTCTCAATTCTTTACTTGTTTATCCCCTCCTCCCATTCTGATTAGCAGAAACTGCCAGCTAGATGTAACCTTGCTTCTAAAAGCCTGTTTCCAAATTAATCCTTAACTATGTGGTATTCTGTTTCATTAATTCAGGGTGGCTGAATGCACATAATATGGCTGCAATTAACTTGATCACGTTCTGGGGTATACACTCCTCAAATCCAGGGCAACAGGGGCAGGGGGTTGGGGAGCAGGAGGGGGTGAGGGCTCCAGGCGGCACTTACCTTGGGCGGGGGGGCTCCCCAGATGTGGCTACATGTCCCTCGGTCTGCTCCTAGGCAGAGGCACAGCCAAGCAGTTCTGTGCACTGCCTCCGCCTGTAGGCGTCACCCCTGCAGCTCCCATTGGCTGTGGTTCCCGGCCAGTGGGAGCTGTGGAGTCGGCGCTCGGGGCAGAGGCAGTGCACGGAGCCTCCTGGCTGTGCCTCCGCCTAGGAGCCAAGGGACATGTTGTCACTTCCACTGTGCCACACAGAGCCAAGTAGGGAGACTGCCAACCCCTCCTCAGCATCAGCAGGGGTCCCAGGCCATGTGCTGCCGCCCGCCCACCCTCAGCACCAGCGCGGGTCCTAGGCTGCCTGCCCCCAGAGCACCCCTGGGCTGCTCTCTTCCCCCCCCCCCCCAAGTAACAAAGGCTTAGTCAGGGGCATATAGTACAAGTCACGAACAGGTCACAGGGCGTGAATTTTTGTTTACTACCCGTGATCTGTCCATGACTTTTACTAAAAATGCCCGTAACTAAAACATAACCTTATATATCACTCATGCATGTGCATATTTGGCTGCTTGTGTTCGTGATGCACATTTTCACCAGGAGTGCTTGTGTCAATGCAAAATGCAATGCTCTATAGGTAGGTATCCCAGCTTGCCATGAGCTGCTGTCCAGTGCAATGCCTTTTGGGAAATTTTTGGCAATGTGTTGTGAGGTAGAAATGAATCGTGCAGGAATCTCTGTGAGCTAGGGGTCAAGTTCCCACAATGCAACTTTCTCCATCCTATAATGTCATCCATATCCCATAATCTTCATACTTTTAAAAAAAAATTCCACAAACCTGCACTGCACTTTTTGGTGTCCACCACTTCTAACAGAAGCACAGAGCTCGACACCATTCTCATGAACATTGCAAATACAGGACACATGATTCTTCTGTATTTTCAGACCTGCAGGATTGCTACTAGTTAGTGGGAAATCGTTTTGAAGTTGGAAAATTCACAGTGGGGGCCATTGTCATGCAAGTGTGTAGGTCCATTAATTGTTTCTGCTACACAGGACTGTAGCTCTTGGGAATTTGAGGGACATAATAGAAGGATTTCCAGCAATGGGCTTCCTGCACTGAAGTGGGGTGATAGGCTGCATACATATTCTTATTTGGCAGTCCACCTTGCCACAGAGTACATCAACAGAAAGGGCACTTCTCTATGATTATGCAAGGGTTAGCGGATCACCAAAGACACTTCACTGATCTCAGTGTGGGCTGGCCAGGGAAGGTGCATGATGCTTGCATCTTTAAGAACACAGGACTGTTCAGAAAGCTGCAAACAGGGATGTTCTTTCCTGACTGGCAATATTGAAATGCCATTAGTAATCCTGGAGGACCCAGACTTGCTCCTTTGGCTCATAAAATGTATACTGGCTACCTGGACAGCTCCAAGGAAGGATTGAATTACTGTCTAAGCAGGTGCAGAATGACTGTTGAATGTGCTTTTGGTAGATTGAAGGGATGCTGGCAGTGTTCACTCACTAGATTAGATGTCCGTGTGAAAAATATCCCAATGGTTATAGCTGCCTGTTATGTCCTGCACAATGTCTGTGAGGTTAAGGGGGAAGAGCTGCTGCCAGGGTGGAAGGCAGAGGTAGAGCAGTTGTCTGCTGACTTTCCACAACCAGACACAAGGGCTATGACGAGCTCAGCATGGAGCGATTCAGTTGAGGGTGGCTTTGAAAGAAGACTTTAACAGTCAACCACTATAGTGTTCTGTGCTGGTCTGTTGTCTGGGTCTGAAGCTTTGGGTGCTGGTAAGAATTGTGTGATGCTTGCAGTACGTTTATAGCTGTGACGGTGTTTTCTTGAATCTATGAGTTGAGTGGTGCTCTACATTTACAAATATGGGATTCTTTGAGTAGTGCTGTGCATTTTGCACTATGAGTTGTGAATTAATAAAATAATTTTATTTCCAAAAAACAGAAAGGTATGGAATGGCAAAAAACAGTGCAGATAAACCATGTACAAAAAACAACAGGCAATACACTATAAATGTAACAGAGCTTTAAAACTGGAAAGACACCACTATTTCTGTCCATTTCAGTACACAAATGATGTCCATTGTGGTTGAAACAGTAAAATTTCAGTCTGTATTCCATGGGTATGAGTATAGGGCAGTGGTATTGAATATTGGCACTGTTTTCTACAGGTGGTTGTGATTTTAGCTGATATCTCACTTCTGCGGGTAACAAGGCACAGAGAGCTCAGCTGTTACTAGCATCCCAAAGCTGCCTGGGCCTATATGCCCCTAATCTGTTTACTGCAATGGTACCTGTCGAACTCATCATGGAGTGATGTGGGAAAGTGTCCTACTGTGGAGGAAGAAATAAGGCAGCCATCTCTAGAAATCTTTGGGAAAGGATTGCAGAGTATCTCCATGAAAGTTTCATCAAAAGTCTCTCAGAAGGATGCAAGGAACAAACTGCTCTTCATGCCCCTCCTCTACCACCTAAACCAATAGGGGAATGAGCAAACACCAGATGTACCTCTGTTTGTTGCACTGCTACCTCTTCTCATATGAGTAAAACAGTAAAAAGTCTATACCTGTGTCATGTTAACCTGGGGATGGGTGCCATCTTTAAATTTAAATGTTGTAAGGGAAAATACATGCATGCACTTACCTGAGGTCTCTTCCCCTTCACTGGGTTCATCTGTGCTTGGCTGGCAGGACTGACTAGGTTGTTGTAGAGACTCAAACAGGTCCTGATTTGTGGTATGGCTGGATCCTACCTCTGCATCTCTCTCTTCTCCTCTTCCTCCTTGCTGTTTATAACAGGGGTTTCTGTCTTGGACTCCTCCGAGGTATCGACAGTGGTTTAGGGGTTGCTGGTGGGGTCTCTGCCAAGTATAGCACGCAGCTCATTGTGAAAGTGGTAGGTCTGGGTGCAGCACTAGATGGATTGTTGACACACCTGGTCTTGTGGTTTGCCGGCTTTCCTGCAGTACTGCTTCTGATCTCTGTCATACTCCTTTTCCTGCACCCCCTGTGTAATCTGCTCATAGATCTCCACGTTTCCATGGCAGTGTAATAGCTGTACTTGCACTGCCTCTTCTCCCCACAGGCTCAGGAGATCTAGTACCTCTTGTCTGCTCCAGGCAGAGGTGTGTCTCGTGCATGGAGCTGGCATGGTTGGCTGGGCAGTTGCACACAACAAGGAATATCTGCTAGGTGTGCTCACAAAGCTAGACAATCAGGAAAAGGCATTTAAAAATACACGTGGGGAGGAAAAGCTTCCAGCCTCTGTGACCTCTGAGCGGTGGAGTTTACAATTGTGACCAGAGTGTCACTGTTGCAAGAAATGGGGCATTGTGAGACAGCTGCTAGAGGACTGTTAGAGTTGATGCAGGTCATTCATTGTCTATACTTGCACTGCGTCAGCCTCAGAAGATTGACCATGGGGCTCACTGTTTGGGGAGGTGGTTTTAGTGCATTGCTGTAATGAGGCGCCTGTGTTGGCATGAGACAAATTTGAGTGTAGACACATACACAAACAGGTCAACACAAGGTGTCTTACACCAAGCTATCTTTGTAGCATAAATCAGGTCTCAGCAAGTGAAGAACATGGCAACCCATTTACTTAGTGTTCTGAGCTATATTGAGCACATTACTTTTGAATTCCAGTTCTGTACTGAAAAAAGAAAAGGAGTACTTGTGGCACCTTAGAGACTAACCAATTTAAAATTGGTTAGTGTCTAAGGTGCCACAAGTACTTCTTTTCTTTTTGTGAATACAGACTAACACAGCTGTTACTCTGAAACCTGAGTTCTGTACTGGTTTTCTATTTGCTTCTGGGTACCCTGCGCTTTGGTCCAAAACTGTTTAGTAGTACGCACCCAGTTCCTGAGTATCTTTTTACTATTTGAGACAAAGCAGTTGTGTTAATAGGACCTACTTTTAAGCTTTGAGGGACTGGCAAATTCAGTGGTGAGTCCTCTACTCTAGAATTTGCTTTACTAGACCCAGCATTTGTACTTTAGAACATAGCGTAAGGCCTCCTCTGTTAGCTCAGAATTTTGCCTGGGAAGGTCTGTTGTAAAAGGGTGTTATATTGATAGGATTGAGGAATGTGGCTGTGGTCCATAGGGTAGCCTTTTTAGAAACTGAATGCATTCTCTGGCTTGGTTTAGATGCTGTTAGTATTTGCTTTATATTAATTTAAATTTTATTTTAATTATGTTAATACACTAAAAATCTTAGGCAATGGGTACAGCTCATAAATGTGTAAGTATTTTAATTGTAAATTCCATATAAAATAAATCTCTACCATGTTTAGGGTTTACGTCTATGAGAAACTGTTCCTTTGTGAAAAACATTGAACAGATGATTAAGTACATGTTGCTTTGGTTAGGTTTTAAAGCTTAGATGTAAAATTCACTGAAGTGTTACGGTCCCCACTGAATACCAGACCTACATTTATACTGGAATAGTGTTAGAAAGAAACACAATTAGAGACCCTATTTCCTTTGACTAAATTAAAATACTCTTCCAGTTTATTAGGAATAACTAAAGTGCTCCAAGGATGCAGCTGATCCATAGCCTGTGTATTTAACATTCTTGCTTAGTTCAGTTAGTAGGTATAATGGTCCGCATTCCAAAGATGGCAACAAAACTATTATTCTTTAGATGTGCTAGTCAGTGTAGGTTAACTTCTAGTGCTACAGTGCATTAAGATCAGACTATCCTTCTTTGTCCCTCTGGTTCCAGCCAGCAACTGACCTGCTCAGGCTCTGCAGCTCCTTTTATCTGAGCCCACTGGGCACAAAAGCAGCCTTTGTAGGCAGACCTGGAGGGCCCACCTCTGCAGCTCCTTCCTGGGGCAAGGTGTAGTAGGATTGAAGGGCCTCCAGCAGGGGCTATGAAGGGCCTGCTATACACCATCACATACCTTCCCTCACAGAAAGTATTTGAGGTGGTGGTCCTATTGAGAGTAATGTCCCTCCTATAACAGTATTTGCCCTGCTTATTCAGGGTCTTCTCCCCCCAGGCCTCTGCCTAAAGAGCGTTTCACAATCTCTGGCCTTTGTAGTCAGGTTCTTCTCCCAGGCCTCTCTTGAGAACTTTTATCAGTCTCTGCCCTGGTTCCTCAGAGTCTGTCTCCCAGCCTCTATACTTGGGGAACTTGTAGCAATCTCTGTCCTGATCTTTCAGAGTCTTCGCTTTCTGCCTGGAGAGCTTGTAGCAGACTGTGCCCTGGTTTCTCAAGGTCTCTTGACATGTAGAGCTTGTAGTGGGCTCTGCCCTGGTTTCTCAGTGTCTCCCACCCAGGTCTGTCTGCTTGGAATGCATGTACCAGTCTCTGCCCTGGTTGATCAGGGTCTCTCTCTCAGGCCTCTCTGCCTAGAAAGATTTCACAGTCTTCACCTGGTTTTCCTTGTGGGTTCTTTACTGTCAGTTTGTGGCCCCTGTGGGGACATCAGTGTGCACTGACACCTCAGTAAGATTTGTGTCTGTGATCACAATTATTTCATTCACTGTCTCTAGTGCCAGCTCTGGTGCATGTACCTCCTATGCATTAGTGCTGTCAGACACCCTCTTCTTCTCCTGCCCATTCTTGGGGCTCCTGCATTTCTTCCTGCAGTGTGTCCACCTCATCAAAGGGAAAAATCTTTTTATATGGCCTGTAAGAGGTTGAGCACTCACCTCCGTGGCACCTCCTGCTGGTTAGTCGGGAATTAGCTCATTCCAGCCTCAGAGCACCTCCTGCTGGCCGTGTCTCTCCTGTAGTCACTGCTTGTCTTTCATTATCAATCTCCACCATTATACTTCAGGCTCCACATCCCTCCCTGCCTGTGGTGCTCCTTCTCTTGGGTACTGCCTGAAGCAGTACTCCCACACTTGGGGTCCTCCCCTCTCCAAGGAACCCCACCTCTAATCCCACCTCACCTCAGTGACCCACTGCCAGTCTTCATCTAGCCCCTTCCCTCAGGGGCAAACTGCAGTCTGAAATAGTCACTCATCATCAGCCAGGGGGTTGGACCTGTTGCCTCTTCCTCCCCTGGCTGCCTCCTCACAGCCCTAGTACCTCCTCAGGCCCTGACAGCAAGGCCTCGGCCTGGGGATTTTCCAGGCTGGAGCTCCCCCTGCCCTTCCCCAGCACTGCGCTGTCCAAGGTACCCTTTTCCTCTTTCAGGCAGCCAGGTCCATCTCTCTCCAAGGCTGGAGAAAAACTGACTGCTTTCTGGCCCTGCAGCCTTTTATAGGGCCGAGCCTGGCCCTGGTTGTCTGCCTCTCAGCCTTTTCTGATTGGCTCCCAGCCCTAACCCTCTCCAAGGGCTGGCTTTTAACCCTTTCAGGGCTGGAGCGGGGTAACCGCCCGGCTACATGGCCAACCTCTCCACAACAAAATCAATTAAGCCTTTTCCATCCTTTCCCTGGAGGGGTTTCTGTGGCTCTTCCTGCAATTAGCCCCAGCAACTCTGTCTTTTCCCCCAGTTACCCAAGGGCGCACTGTCTTAAATATCCCATCTGTACAGAACCATAACATCTCCTCAGCCAGGCCTCTAGCCCACTAGCTCCCTCTTGTCTGCTCAGTACCTGAAAGTGTTGCCAATTCTTTCCTGCAGGATTTGTAACAGGTCCTGTTGCTGCTCCTATAGCCTGGCTAGCTGCTGTTGCGGTTCCAAACTGCAAACTGAATATCTGCTCCAAAATCTCCTTAATAATATTCTTGTCCCACATATTCCCTGGGATCCTTGCTTCCTTTCCCCCCAAGTGTTGGGCTCTTTTTCTACATGAGATTTTTTTTGGCTGCTGCCTCCTGCACTTCACACTTTTGAAGCTCTCCTGCCCCATGGCTAAAGGAGAGATCACCAAATCCCTGGTAAATGGAGGGGACGGTGAACTCTGTGTCCTGCTCCAGTCCTGGTTACTATACTCCAGGTTTGCTGTTTTCCCCCTCTCACACTCCCTCTACTTACAGTTCAAAGACCTTCCCAGGCAATGCCTCTTTATGTTCCCCAGCTCCCCACACTTCAAACACCCTGCCCCTGTGACTTCACTCTTCTTGGCCCCAGGCTGTGCTTTATCAGTCTTTTAAACTACCACTGGAGTCTCTGGAATCTGAATGCAGAAGTCCTGTGTAACCCAGACCACCCTGGGTGTCTCAGTACTCAGCACCTGCCAGTAATTCCCCTTGTCTCTGTTACTCTAGGGATAAACTGAACGTGCATGCCCCTCTTGTCCACAGTATCTGCATCCCCTTAGTGCAGTGGCCTCCAGCTTTGGAGGTTCATGCCCCCCCTTACCCTGTCTGCGCCCCCCACCTTCCAAGAGCTGGGAGCAGGGCACGGCTCCACGGGGTGAGGGGGACATGGACAGAGGTAAGGGGGTTGAGGCTGAGGCCACAGCTGGGGGGAGGGGTGAGGCCGGGAGCAGAGCTGGGGGCAGGACAAAGCTAGGTGGTGCTCCCTTCCTGCCTGGCCTGGGCCTGCCATGCCCACCTAAAGGTTCCTCCACGCCCCCCCTCCCCCCGCCAAGGAAAGCTTTTAGCCCATTATCCCTACAGTGAATCAGCCTTGAAGGTTTTCATATCGGCTTCCATAATAGGAGATAAACAAATTCTTTGGTCTGAATCATTTGTGCCCAGTTGATTCTGGGATATTAGCATATTTGACCATCAATAGCCAATTTATTTACCAACAGTTGCAGTTTATTTGTCCTCCATGTAACTGTCTCTTAATTTTTAGCCTCAGTAAGGATTTCTGATGGACTGTATCTGTTACGCGGGGTTCCCCAAACCCAAACCTCTTGGTAACTTTACTCTCTGCGAGGTGGTATCAGGATAAACCAAGGGAGACGCAGTGCTTCTGTCTGCTATATGGCTGACACAAAAAAATCAAAACCAAGTGCTTTCACTTACAGCTAGCACTTGATTAGTCTCTAGCACTCTCGCTACAAGACCTTTACTCAGAGTCTCTGCTTTATTTAATCTCAAGCACATACAAACACAAGAGGCTATAGAGCACCCCCAAACATTAGTTACCTGTGGTCTGGAGGGGTCTCGAGTGGTCAAACAACAAATTTCCAGTGGCCAGCTATCCATCTGTTGCCAGGAGTTCCAAGAGATGTCCAGAAAGTCAAATCCAAATTCCTTAGACCTATCTACCCCTTTTTATGTTAGTAACTGCTACAGTTACCTCAACAATATGTCAATCAAAGAAAAAACATTAAACAAGTACTTTTTAAGCAGTTAGTTATACAGATGTATTTTTGCAGAGTCTGCAGTCTCATGGGCCCTGGCACACACACACCAGAAGTCAAATAAAGATAGACTTCCTGTTTTTCAGAGACACATACCCAGCATATCAGAGAGGACACAGTCAGGCCCACTCCTCATGATCGCCCCTCCCTCTTGGCTTTGCCTTAGTGGTGCTAAGGCTGGTAAAAAGGCCTTACAGGTGCTACTCTTGGCAATAAGCAATATAATTGATAGTCGATCCCAAAAGTTGGCAGTGCTTGAGCACTTGGTTGGATGCTAAAGATGCCCCTCATCGTATCTTGAACATCTCTAGGATCATGTACTTCAGTATGGCAGTTCAGAACCTCCCTATGGTTGAAGCCTAGGTTCTCTTTCTTGGTGTTCTACTTTTAAACCTACAGTCTCAGTATTTCCCTTCATTTGGAAGTGAGTCTGTTGATCAACCATAGCATTTTGTGCAAGGGTCTTTGGTGCAGGGTATGGAATCACCTTGGATCAGGCAATCATATCTACTAAGTTTTCTCTGCTGCCTTTTTCCAATCATACTTTTTTCACGAAAAAAGAAACAGCCCAAGCAGAGTCTTGGGCTTTGAAGTGTACTCGGAGCATTGGCTACATTTTTCATAGTGCTGAAGCACTCTTAGAGTGATTAAGTATTAGAAATGTGATAACCTTTCATAACTATTTTCTGCTTGAGGAGCTCCAATAATCTAGACAGTGGGTTGTCCTCCCCTTCTGCATAAACAGATAGCTCCACCAATTAGCTTCAGAAAGATTTTTGATGCTCAGATTTCCAGTTAGTAAACTGTCTTCTCTCTCTCCAATGTCTTTTCCACCTTCAGAAGGATTGGCTACTAGATGACCTCTGGAGTTAGATGCTTGCCATGTGAAGCAGGAATGATCCCAGTGGTAGCAAATCCAGCATGCTACTACTACTACTTGGGCTCCTCTCTCTTTTGGGAAAAGAGAGATTATTTGAAAATCTCCTGGGTAGGCAGCGGGGTTGAGTGGAGGGTACTGCTGATCTCCATCTGATCCTGCGGGCTGGAGGTAGTGACCTGGAGGTATAGTAAAAGGGACTAGAAGACACTTCCCCCAGCCAGCCCTACCCTGAACTTCTTGTCAGGCTCATGAATTTAGCCTTCACAGAAGCCAGATCAGAAAGAAGCTTCTCCCTGTCCCCTTAGATGGACCAAAGCTGATAGGACTCTCTACATTGGCAAGCCTGTTCCCAGTGAAAAAGGTTTGTTCTTTAGAAGATTGTTTGCCTTCCCTCTCCCTCATCCCCTTCCACTGGGCTAGAAGAGGGCAGCTTTGCAGGAGCAGATTGGGGATCAATCAGGAGCTCTTTCTACACATCTACTGCATTCCCTTTTCCTGGATCCTTCAGCCTAAGTGGTCCATGTGTAGATTGCTCTCCATTCTCATATACCCAGAGCCCTTTTGAGCTTAAAGGAGTGAGGATTGTTCCTCATGCAAGGGACACATACAAGGGCCCTGGGGGTGGGGGAAATAAACAATTTGTTACCCCAGCACAGTAGTATGCCAAGCTATTATTTATAGGGTTGTCAAACGATTAAAAAAAATTACAATTACGAGATTTAAAAAAATAGCTGTGGTTAATTGCAGTTTTAATCTCACTGTTAATAATAGAATACCAATTTAATTTTATTATAAATATTTTGGATGTTTTTCTACATTTTCAAATATATTACAACACAGAATACAAAGTGTATAGTGCTCACTTTATATTATTATTTTTGATTACAAATATTTGCACTGTAAAAAAGAGGATAGATTTCATCAGAGTTTTGTGGACTCCCTAACCGCCAGAGCCTACCTGCCCATGGAGAGATTCCATACTATGTCTAGTCTAATCTCTACAATACAGTGAAGCTTGCAGATAACAGCAAGGACCTGCTTACAACTTCTGGGCCATATGTTGGCCTCCATGTTTGTCACTCCTCATGTGAAACTGCACCAAGTATAATTTTTTATCTAAATTTTATCTAAACTTGGTCTTGATAATTCAAGGTAGAGGGCATAAAAATTTAAAGCTAGCACATTAGGGAGAGTTTGTTTTCCTCTGAATTGTGATTGTGTAAAGACAAGTATCTTCTATAGATCTGCAGACTAAAATACTACACAGTTACACTTTTGAAAAAAGGAAGAAATGCATACAAATATACTAAAATGTGTAATGTTCTCAATTCAAAAATAAGGTATTTTCACTGTCAGTAAGTGCTTTCCCTGATCCATGTCAAATATGTGCTAACTACTTATGCTAAACAATCTGTTTCATCTTGCATTTAGCTGTGATGCTCAGAGTACCTTTACCAGACCTGAAGAAGAGCCCTGTGTGGTTTGAAAGCTTGTCTCTCTCACCAACAGAGGTTGGTCTAACAAAAGACGTTACCTCACCCATCTGGCCTCTCTAAATTCATTGTTTAGGCAACCTAAAAGCTCTAATGAACACCTAAGGTTACCCCCTTATGATACAGGCTATAAGACAAAGGTAATACACCAAAGTCTGTGCTTGATCAGCTCTGCTAGTAGGAATTAGATGCATCTTTCTGTAACGTATTTATTCTATCTAAGGCCACATCCCAGTGCTGAGAGGATGTACCCTTAAGTATGATGCAGTCAGAGTTTAATATTTGTTCATAATTTACAAACACAAAAATCACAGGGCAAAGGATTCATTCTGTGGTTCCTACCTTCTTGCATGCTTAAGAGCAATCAAGTGCACTGATATTCCCAGCAAATAAATTAAGACCTATTTAGAACACTTTCTCTGAGGTCAAACCCATTGTGGAGGTATTGTGAAACCATTAAGTATACTTAAATCAGTGACTCCTGGGCATCCTGTGGACTCCATACAACTAAGTTCTTGTCTACACTACAGATGCTACAGCAGCACAGCTATGGCACTGCAGCTGTGCCACTGTATTGCTGTAGTGTAGACACTCACTACAGTGATGGAAAGGGTTTTTCCACTGCTATAGTTAATCTACATGCACCTGACGAAGTGGGTATTCACCCAAGAAAGTTTATGCTCCAATACATCTGTTAGTCTATAAGGTGCCACAGGCCTCTTTGCCGCTTTTACAGATCCAGACTAACACGGGTACCACTCTGATACTTGCTCTCACTAAAGTCTCTCATGACCTCTTTCTAGTCAAATCTCATGGATTGTATTCTGTCTTTGGGCTTGTCTACACTTCTGGCTAAATCGGCACTGCTGCGAGTGATGCAGTGGTGTCGATTTAGCGGGTCTGATGAAGACAAGCTAAGTCAAAGGCAGAGCGCTCTCCCATCGACGTCTGTACTCCACCTCCCCAAGAGGCAGAAGGTAAGTTAGTGGGAGAGCATCTCCTGTTGACATAGTGCAGTGTAGACGCCGCTGTAAGTCAACCTAAGTCACATCAACTTCAGTTATGTAAGTTACGCAACTGAAGTAGCATGACTTAGAACTACTTACAGCATTAGTGTAGACCAACCCTTTATCTTCCTTGACCTCTCTTTGGCTTTTGACACCATCAGCTGCTACCTATGTCTTGAAATTTTGTCCTCTGTTGTCTTTTGTGGTTCTGTCCTCTCATAGTTCTCCTCTTACCTCTCTGATTACTCTTTCAGAGTCTCATTTGATGGGTCATTCTCCTACCCCCGCCCCCCGCTCTATCTCTGGGTGACCCTAAAAGCTCCATCCTTAGTCTCTTCCTCTTCTTGCCATCTCTATCTGCTCTTAACTGCAAGCATGGTTTTAACTACCATCTTTGTGTGATGACATGCAAATCTACAGTTCTACTGATGAATTATCTCCGTAGCCTTTCTTTCTGACATCTTTTTGGATGTTCAGTCATCCTCATAAATGAAACATGTCCAAAACTGAGTTATTAATCTTTTTCCAATCTCTCTTGTATCCACACTTTTGCCATCATTGTGGACAACACTACAGTCCTTCTCACTCAGGCATGTACCTTGAGTGTGAACTTTGACTTAGCCCTGTCATCTAGACCCACATATTCAGATTATTTCTAAAGCTTGCTGCTTTTTCTTTCATGACATTTCGTGGCCTTTCCTCTGTTCACACAACTAAACTCTTGTCCCAGTCCTCATCATTTCACATCTTGACTATTGCAGCCTCCTCTTTTCTGGCTTTGAATACTGCAAACTTGCTCCCTGCAACTCTTTTTCAAAATGCTGCTGCTAAAATAATTTTCTTGGTTCATTTTTCTGATCATGTCATCCTCCTCGTGTCCCTCCACTGACTCCCTCTTCATCTGTGCATCAAATACAAGATTCTTGTCTTTATCTTTGAAATGCTTCATAACTTAGCCCTACCTTTGTGTCCTCTGGCTGACCAGTTCTATAGAGGTCAGCTGGTAATATTTTAATGACACACATTTATATTTGTAAGTAAGTCTGTTGTTTTTGGCTTCCGCAACAAAATGCTGCAGCATTGTTTTAATCTATAACAACATGTCAGTTGAACATCAACCCTTCCAAGGGGATGTACTTGTTACATCAGACAACAGTGAAGGTGTGTTTTGTCCTATTCACTAAGTTGAGGAGGAAACGGCAAAGCAGGCAAAGTATGTCGTATTTTTAAATGTTGTGATAAATCTACTTAATGTTCTAAGTTATATGAATTTCAAACTCAGTCTTCTAAAACCATTTGAGTTTTCCTTTACCAATAAACATCTACTTTCAACTTGTCAGTTCTTTTTAAAAATAAACATATGCAGATATCAGCTATAAAAAGTTGAGCAATTATTTATTTAAATCTTGCAAAGAAAATACACACTGTATTTTCTCATATATTACTGGCATATATTATAGGAAAAGGTGAGGAAGTGTAAAGCTTTTATTCGTATGAGTTTTAAGTGACTATATTTGCTCACAAGTAGTAGAGACTGGAGTGAACTATGCAGGCCATCCTAAATGAGAGCAGTAAAACTTTTAACCACACTATCATATTGTGTATATGCCACATTACAGAAAAACTATTTTAGAAATGTTTTTTATTTTTAAAACATTGGGAATTTTTTATTTATCTTTCTACCTGTAAATCCAGGTGCCTTAGTTACCTTGAGTCCAATTGTATAAACCCAAAGGTAGCAATGAAATCCTTTAAAAATAACCTAAAATACTTCTAGATATTAAAATGTCCTAATAATGTCATAATATCAAATCCTGTGTCTGCAGAGCTAATAGTAAGTCTTTAGGTCCCATTGGGGAAACTGGGTATCTCCTATTTCCAAAAATATAAAATTCCTACTTCTTGCCTTGTAGGCTGCAAGATATCAGACTTCAAATTTGTGACATTTATGTAGAGAAAAGCTGTTACTGTCCCTGGGAAGAGGAGGAAATATTTTTATGACAGCTTTGTTTGGAGTTTTGTTTTTTTTTTTTTTTTTTTTTTTTTAAGAAAATGGCTATTTGAAGCTGCTCAAGGGGTTGAAGTATTAGAACTAGTCCATGGGAGATGGATTTGTGGACAGATAGCAGATGCGGATGTCAAGGCTATATGATAAACTTGTCACAGAGGTATCACAGAGGACTGTAGTATGTGTATATGTGCATACATGCATAGACATACAGAATTTAATACGTGCAATTCTTTAAACACCATCACTGAAGCGAGCTCGTTTTTCCAAATAGCTGTATAGAATTGTTAATGTTTATCTGCAAGGCTGTTATATTGAAGACACTTCACCTGCACTTATGGATGCATTCACTTTTTTTGCTACTCTTGATGTGAAATGGCATCTCATAGTGGAAGTATTTAAAACAGAGATCTTTTTATTTTTTAGCAGATCCCAGTATGGTTTTATGTATCTGGTACATATGCCAGAGTAAATAATTTGAAAAATAAACACTTTCTGATAAAATATTATTTTAAACAAGTAAAGTATTTGGTAATATTTACTATCGATTGTAATATTAAACGTCTCCGACCGTTGAGATTTTTCTGAGTGGTAGGAAATATTCCTCTGGTAGGGTCAAATTTATCTGAGAGATAATAGGTGGACTTCTTTTTTGGTTGAGATATGTATTTGTTTGGAGTAGGTAGTCATGTAGGAATTGTAGTGACATAACCTTTACTCCCTGTTCTAGAAGTCCATACTCTAACATTGTTTTGTTACTGGTCTTGAGTGGAAGGTTGTGTTTATGAACAGCATTGCTTTCATTGATATGCTGACTTAAAGCCAGGAATCATGAGATATGGAACATTGTTATTTATTCATCAAAACTGTTAAATACCTTTGTTATCCTAGAACCTGATGACCACCTAACGGTAGCCCAATCACTGAAGAAGGAATTTGACAATCCTGACACTGCAGACTTGAAGTTTCTAGTGGATGGAAAATATATTCATGTTCATAAAGTCCTTCTCAAAATTAGGTAAGGAATAACATCAACACTTTACTCATGCTGAGTAGTTACTGTTTAATACTGTTGATACTTGGTTTCTTTCCTGTGTGATTATGAGCAGGCCCTATGCTGAAAACCACCTGCTTTTCTAAGTATTAGCCTAATTTCCTCCTCCCCTTCCTTTGGATCCAAAAATTTCATAGCACACTTCCTAATCCTACTTTTTATTTGCTCTCCTCCAGTCTGGCTTCCACCCTCTTCACTGCGTCTATATTATTGTGATCAAGCTTGTTAAGACCTTTTCCTTGCTAGGAAAAAGGAACACTTATCTGTCTTCTTTCTCTGCTGCCTTCTCCTTAGTTGATCACTTTCTCCTCCTTTCCTTTCTTGGCTTCCATATGTGGGGCCCTCTGTTTCTCTCTTCCTTCATCTTTTCTTTAGCACCTTCGTTGGTAGCTCTGCATCGTCCCCTCTCACCCAGGTGTTCATGTTTTTCAGGTTTCTGTCCTTGGTACTGTCCATCCTCTGTTTCCAGCTGGCAGCATCGTCACCTCCAATTGTTTCAGCTGCTGCTTCGCTGGGTGCTTCCCAAATGTACATGTCTACTTCCAACCTATCCCCTTCTGTCCAATCTCACATCCTGTATGTCTTAGTTATTTCTTTGACTAACTTGGTGGGCCAGAACTTCAGACGGACCTCCCTTTTTGTGTTCACAACTATTTGCAAGTTAATATCACTTTCCAATCTAACTGATTGATATGCAGATGTTATTAAGTTATGTAAATTCCAGTAAATGAGTCTGCATCTTATTTTTAGAACAGAATTTCACATGATTGTTGTTTGTGGAAGCAAAAAGCATAGCACTTTTTCAGAATATCTCCAAAACTGGTCACACAGTAGGTCAGTGGCAAAACTAGAAATAGATCCTACATCTCCTGACTCCCACCCCAGCATCCTGTTCACTTGACCATACTGCTTCTCATTCCATCTCCACTCTCTTGCTAACTCTTTTTTGCTTCATCCTCTTTAATTGTACAATAATCTGCCCCTTCCTGATAATAATGTACCTCCTCTGCCAAAACCTGCTTCTTGCCTTGATTACCATAATCTCTTCTCCATGTTCCTTTTCCTCATCTTGAATCCTTTCACTGATTTCCTGGATGTTACTGCATCAAATTCAAGCTCCTTGGCTTCACCTTAATTAATCTTGCCTCAGTTTACATCTCTGCTCTCATTTCCTAGTACTCCACTACTTCCCTACATTGTTATCTTTTCTCCACGTGCTCCCTTCATCTCTTGCACTCTGATACACACTTTCATTCTGCCATCTTTGCTTGAAATGGCTTGTTTTTCTTTAAGGTATATTGTCCACACAGATTCCACTCTAGGTATGCATGTGGGATCAGATTCCTTTGAAAGCCATGTCTGCTGGGGCTGCACCCCAGCATGCCCTTGCGTCCACCAAAGCCAAGGGTATGTGCTCAGCCGCCACTCAGTTCCTTCTTACTGCCTGTGACTGTGAGATGGAAAGCTTTCAGTGCCCAGGCTCATTGAATATTTGGTGCACCTTGCTTTAGGAAGTGTTTTCATGAAAAGTGGTTGGTTAAGAGTTTAGAGTTTTGTCATAGACAAAAGAGTTAGAACCTTTCTGAATTCTTTGTAGATTTTTGTAAATAATTGCCTTTTCTTTCTCACCTCCAGGCTCAAGATAACTGCTTGTTAGCCACCTAGAGTGGAATCTGTGTGGACAATCTCTTGAATGAGAAAGAACAGTTACCCTACAGTAACTGTGCTTCTTCTTTGAGTGCTAGTTCACGTCGATTCCAATCAGGTGTGCGCACGCCACGTGCACAGTTGCCAGAAATTTTTCCCCCAGCAGCTCCCGTTGGGTCGGCTGTGGAGCCCCCGGAGTGGCGCCTTCATGGTGCTCAATTTATGACCCTGCCAACCCGGCCCCTCCTCGGTTCCTTCTTACTGCCTGTGACAGTTGTTGGAACCGCGAGTGGCTTGCTTACAAGTTCTACTCACTTCCCCTAGCTTTCTAGTGTAGTTTATGTTAGTAGTTTTTAGTTGTTCTAGTTTTTATTAGTTAGTAGTAGTTCTGTTAGGATTGGGGGGGTTTCCCTTCCACCCTGACCTTTCCTCTTGGGGACCTCGGGGCATGCCTCGATCCCCGGGGTTCAAGTCCTGCAGTAAGCCCATGCCAATGGGCAACCCCCATGACGCTTGTTTAAAGTGTCTGGGGGAGGCTCACCAAGCCGATAGGTGCAGGATTTGCAAGGGTTTTTGTCCCAGGACCAGAAAGGAGCAGGATTTCAAGTTGAAACAGCTCCTCATGGAGGCTGCTCTTAAACCACAGCCCGCCTCTGTGCGGCAGGACCCGACACCGAGCACAGAGACTCAGCACCATTGACCCCCATGCCTAAGACTGTGGGAACTGCCTGGCACCGGTCTCACTCTCCGGCACTGCAAGAGGTACGCCAAGAAGGGTAGAGGTGGATCTCCTGTGAGACCCTCCCCTGCTGTCCCAGCCAATGGGCACAACCCAGAGAGGAACACCTGGCCCCGAGACCCTTGAAGTTGGCTCCGGGAACTTCAGACATGCAAGATGTACCATTATGCCTGGGACTGTTGGACTCCCCAATCCATATAGTAGAGGAGGTGGGGCTACCGTCCACTCCAGACACCTTCAAGGTCGCACGGGACCTCATTGCCATGACAACACCATGGTCTCAGAGTCTCCGTGACAAGCCCCCTCCACTGCTGAGGGTGCTACCATCCTGCAGCAAGTGAACAATGATGCGCCCGCCCGCATCGCCAGGTCACCGATTTGTGGCACCGGTCCTATGATCATCTGAGGTCCCGCTGCCGGCCCTGATCATAATCGCGTCACCGATTCCCCTCAATACAGATCGAGGTCTCGCCGCCGCTCCCCTTCCTCGCGGCATCACTCACCTGGCCAGTTCTGATTGGCACTGCCATGGCCCTCTAGATCCCAGTCCCTGTCCTCAGAACGCAGGGTCTAGGTACTCACAACAGAGCCGGCACTGGTTGACTCATTGACAGCCCGATGTGGGTACAATGCCATGGTCACCCCAATTGCAAGGAACGGCACAATGCCCTTTTTGGATCCCCTGGGCATATCACCCAGTCCCAGGGTACCTTGTCCAAGGGCTCCCAGTCGTTGGCATCCAAGCCCAAGCTGCCGACGGCATTGGCCAGCCACCCCATGCCCAGAATTGCTGAAGGGATTCCGCTCACAGCACTTTCACCAGCACAGACCCCCTGCCCCTACAGTGGAACAGGGGATCATTCACCCGGAACAGCAGGTCGAGCAGGAGGTCCCCATGGACCAACAGGCCCAGGATGACCCATTTACCCCACCTGCATCCTTGTCCTCTTCCCCAGATGGAGCGGTACCAGGAACTTCGGTCTCAGGATGACCACCCGTAGATAGTCGCGCCCACCAGGACCCACTCTGCAGGGTGGCGCGTAACATGGGCTTGCAAGCCGAGGAGGTGGTTTAACAGGAGGTCCCAATGGTGGACATTTTGGCCCCAGAAGGTCCATCCCAAATGGCGCTGCCACTCATTAGAACCATTCAAAACAACACGAAAACTGTGTGGCAGACCCAGGCCTCCATTCCCCCGATGGCCAAAGAAGTAGAATGCAAATACTTTGTTCCCTCCAAGGGTTACATGTATCTGTACTCCCACCCGCAGCCCTGCTCCTTGGTGGTGCCTACGGTTAATGAACGTGAAAGGCAGCGGCGGCAGGGACCAACGCCTAAATCCAAGGACTCTAAAAAACTTGACCTTTTTTGGTAGAAGGGTCTACTCCACTGCGGGGGCCTACAGCTCAGGATTGCTAATCAACTGGCAGTCCTGAGCAGATATAATTTTAAGGCATGGAACTCCATGCTCAAATTTAAGAAGTTTAATACCGTCAGAGTCAAGGGACGAGTTTGGGGCCATTGTGAAGGAGGGCAAGACAGTGGAGCGGACCTCTTTACAGGCCTCACTGGACGCTGCTGACTCGGCAGCACGTGCCTTGTCCTCCTCATGGCTATGCCAGAGGACCTCATGGCTTCAAGTTTCGGGCCTACCCACCCACCCCACCCCCCCAAGGTCCAACAGACCCTGCAGGACCTTCCCATTGATGGGACAGGATTGTTCGCGGAGCAAACAGGCTCCAGGCTACATGGCCTAAAGGATTCGAGGGCAACGATGAAGTCACTGGGGATGCATATCCCAGCTATTCAGCGAAAACACTTTAAACCTCAATCTCTCCCTAGGCTTTTCTAGAAGACGAGGTAGGAATGGCAGGCGCAAGCCATCCCAGTCCTCGTCATCACAGAACCAGGCACACACCTCCTCGGCCTCCAAGCAGGCATTTTGAAGGTGTGCCTGGGGACTACGTGTCAGACTGCATATCGGAACCGCAACCCTGCTTTCAAAATCATCTGTCCCACTTCTACCATGCATGGTCCCAAATAACATTGGACCGCTGGGTTCTCCACGTGGTAGAAGTGGGATATTCTCTCCAATTCTGCTCCTCCCCTCCCTCCCATCCCACTTCCCTGTCCCTCTTCAGGGACCCTTCTCACGAGCAGCTCCTTATCCAGGACATGTAATCGCTCCTTGCCATAGGAGCAGTGGAGGAGGTTCCTAAGGAGCTAAGGGGCAAGGAGTTCTACTCCCGTTATTTCCTAATACCCAAGGCAAAGGGGGGGTCTCAGACCCATTCTAGACCTCAGCAGGTTCATGGTGAAATTGAAGTTCTGCATGGTCTCCCTGAGGACAATTATTCCTTACCTGGATCTGGGAGACATGAAAGATGCGTACTTTCACATAGCTATTCAGCCCATGCACAGATGATTTCTACGGTTTGTAGCCAGCCACAAACACCATCAGTTCACGGTCCTCCCCTTCGGTCTGTCGACAGCCCCCCAAGTATTCACCAAGTGTATGTCGTTCGTAGAAGCCTTCGTCCGCAGGAGGCAGGTGCAGGTATATCCTTACCTCGATGACTGGCTACTCAGGGGACACACCAGGGAGCAGGTGGAGTCTCAAGTCCGGCTAGTCAGAGCAACTTTCAAGAGGCTGGGTCTCCTGCTCAGCGTGAACAAGTCAACCTTGTCACCGACTCAAAGATTAGAATTCATCGATGCGGTGCTGGACTCGGTGCAGGCAAGGGCGCTCCTGCCAGAGACCGGATTTCAGACCATGACAGACGTTATCCAAAGCCTCAGGCGGTACCCAGCCACTACCGTGAGGGATACCTGAGTGTTCTCAGTCACATGGCAGCCTACACTTATGAGGTATGGCATGCCAAACTGAGGCTCAGACTACTTCAAGCATGGCTCATGTATGTATACCGCACAGGGCCTGGAATCTGTGGTCACGGTGCCAGACCAAGTGCTCAAGTCCCTCCAATGGTGGCTTGACCCTTGCACAGTCTGCAAGGGAGTCCCCTTCAACAGCCGCCAGCCCTCCTTGTCCCTAGTAACGGACGCATCAGCTCTGGGTTGGGGGGGCGCATCTGGGAGAGCTCCAGACACAAGAATTATGGTCGCAGGATGAGCTCTTCCTGCATATCAATATCTGAGAGCTCAGAGCAGTACGGCTAGCATGCCAAACCTTCCTATCCCGGCTCCAAGGCCAGTGTGTGTGGGTAATGACAGACAACACCATGGCCATGTTTTACATCAACAAGCAAGGTGGAGCCCACTCTTCCTCCCCCCCCCCCCCACATGTTGGGAGGCCCTGCAGCTATGGGAGTTCTGCATAGCCCTCTCCATTCACCTGGAGGCGTTCTATCTCCCAGCTGTGCAGAACGAATTAGTGGATCTCAACAGATCGTTTCACTATCATGAGTGGGCCATCCATCCAGATGTCATATATTCTATCTTCCAAAAGTGGGGGTTTCCCCAGGTTGATCTGTTTGCCACTCAGAGCAACAGGAGGTGCCCAATGTTCTGCTCCTTTCAGAAACTCAGCCCGGGTGCGATCTCGGATGCATTTCTGCTCCCCTTGGGAGACCGTCTCATGTATGCCTTTCCACCATTCCAACTCGTGCACAGAGTACTGCTGAAAATCCACAGAGACAGAGCTGTAGTAATTCTGCTGGCCCCAGTGTGGCCCTGCCAGCATTGGTACACCACGCTTCTGGAGCTGTCAGTGGTGGTATCACTCTATCCCAATCTGATCACGCAAGACCACGGTTGCCTTCACCACCTGGGCCTCCAGTCCCTCCATCTCAAGGCTTGGAAGCTTTATGGCTAAACCCAGTGGAGCTCCTGTGCTTGAAATGAGTAAGAACGGCCCTGGTCAGCAGCAGAAAACCACCCGCAAGGGCCACTTATCTGACCAAGAGGAAAAGGTACAATTGCTGGTGTGCTCAGCATCACACTCCTCCACTCCAGGCGTCTATACCACTCATCCTAGAGTACCTTCTTCACCTCAGTCAACAAGGTCTGTCAGCATCATCCATCAAGGTACACCTTGCTGCTATCTTGGCCTTCCATCCGGGAATGTCTGGATGTTCCATATTCACTAACCCTATGGTAGGACATTTTCTTAAGGGCCTGGAATGGCTATATCCTCGGGTTAGACAGACCCTTCCGGCATGGGACCTTAACCTGGTCTTGTCCAGATTAATTGGACGCCCATTCGAACTGCTGGTGACTTGCTCCCTTCTCTACCTGTCATGGAAGGTAGCCTTCGTGGTCGCCATCACGTCAGTCAGGAGGGTGTCGGAGTTAAAGGCCCTTACCTCTGACCCACCCTACACGGTCTTCCACAAGGACAAGGTGCAACTCAGACCTCACCCGGCCTTTCTCCATAGGGTAGTTTAACAATTCCATACTAGCCAAGACATTTCATGGGACCACAACTTGGTTCTTTCTAGGCTCACAGGCCCACTCTTTGAGCCAATGGGCTCCTGCTCCCTTTCCCACCTGTCATGGAATGTCACTTTCCTTGTGGCGATAACATCGGTGAGACGAGTGTCGGAGATTAAAGCCCTGACATCAGAGTCGCCATATACGGTGTTCCACAAGGACAAAATCCAACTGCGACCCCATCCGGCCTTTCTGCCGAAAGTGGTGTCTTCCTTCCTAAGTTAAATATTTTCCTCCTACTAATTATTGTTTGGTCACAAAATAAACATCAACTTCTTTATAGGTAAGTAATCCACAGATCCATTGTCTTGTAGCCAAATATATGGAACATCAGATTAGTAGCTTCATTAAGCCATATTACCTCAAGGTATAACTATTATCACACCTGGCTAAGAGGATAACATGCATGTAACACACCATTGCTGAATGCTTCCCTTCATGAGCATTATCATGAGTGCATTACTTTTAAGAGATCCTTTTTATTGCTGCATTTTTATAACTCAGTGGGTTATGGTTTTTTTGCCTTGTTCCGTAAGTAATCCTAAAACTAAATTGTGAGATTGGTGGCTACGAGCATGTGGTGGTAGTGGTGGGCAGGCCCTGTTCAAGTGGGAGAGGCCAGAGGCATTCTGCCTACACAAACAGGTGTATCCATGGACACTTGGGGATTGCGTGGATGAGCAGCAACTGCTGTTCCCTTTAAAAGACACAGCATGCATTCCCCCCTTTCCAAATTCCTGACCACAAATGCAGAAGAGCTAAAGGGCTCTACCCATGTTCTGCTCCACTGGAGGTCACTACCACTGCTATGATGCACCTACCTTGTGCTCAGAAAACAAAGGTACAGGATTTTGTCTGCCCCTTCAAGTCCCACATCCCTACACAACAACGTGAGAGAAACCAAACTATAACTCCTGCGTATTTTATTGATTTGTGATTTTATGTTTATATATTTTCATTACATGAAAAATGCATAACATAAAAAGCAAAATATATATAGATGACAATTTAGACCAATATAAAAGGAAGATAAAATAACTGATAAATAAGTAGATTTTTGTTTTTCATTTATGTGGTAGTAGTGCTCTTTCTGTACCATGGAGACCTATGACCAGGTAATGTGCTAATGTATAGCAGGTTTACTTGTAAAATCTTCTGACTAAAAGAAAAGCAAAATCTAAGGTAGGGCATGTAGACAAGATGCTGGAGGAAAAAACTTAACCTAAATTGTGTTTATTTTAGAACAAGTTTTTAACAGGGGATGGGTAAAATGCTTGGTTACTCAAGAATCTTCAAAACTATCCAACAGATTTAACAACTGATCCATCTGGGCACTGTCTTTCCAGTATTGTTGGAGCCATAGCTCAGTGGTTGAGTATTTGACTGCAGTATTGTAATAACATTTAGAAACTGGAAAAGGAACCTGCTTTCCAAATACGTTGATACTATTGTATGGCAGAATTGGGGAATTATAATTCAGTTAAGATGTATAATACAGATATTACAGGCATAATCTGGGTTTTTAAAGTATTAAGGCTGGTTATTGTAACAAAAAGATGGTCAAGGATATGTCTAAGACTGTTCTAGTTTTAATATTTTAAACATGGAAAATGAGTTTAAATTAAATTTAGAAGCAAGAGCTAGATGATGACATTAGAATAAATGTAATCTACAGTACTGATAACATGATGTAGCTAGAGGGTACAGAAGTTATGGAAAAACAGATCTTCAAGAATAAGAATTGTCTTAATTAATCCTAAAATGTATTTGCAAAAGGAGGCAGGGAATAGAATCAGTATAATACTTAAAATATAAATCATGTAAAAGAATTACAATGAGTTTAATGGACTCCTCCCTACCTCACCAAAAGAAAAAATCTGATGGTGTTATCACAGCACTCTATATTTTATTCTCCATCTTTATGATTGATATAGACACCTTACTTGTGTTAATTTACCAAACTTAATTATTCACCATGGGTGTCTTATTTTTGTTCCTTAGGTGTGAGCATTTTCGTTCCATATTAAATAACAATGATGATGATATTATTGAAATGAGTGAATTCTCTTATCAAGTTTACCGAGCCTTCCTGGAATATTTGTACACAGACAGCATCAGTCTCCCACCTGAGGATGCAATAGGTAATTGGCATAAAGTCAAATAATGTCAAGTTACTGTTAAGAGAGAACTTTAAAGTTTGTTTTAACAGATTCTAGAAAGATGGGGTTGATCATGTTCATTGTTATTTTACTATCCTTTAAACCTTCTTTTATGCTCCATCACATGTACATGGATGATGTGATCCATGCAGCGGAGAATCATGCAGTAGGAGGCGGATGGCAAAGATGCAGTTGGAGAAAGGGACAGAAACAACGGGAGGGGATGATGAAATGAACAGCAAATGTAGATTGTATTCAAAAAGGACCATTATTTCTCATATTAAAAACAGTTTTTAAAAGCCTCTGATACCTTCCTAATATTACCTTTCCATTTGATGTAGTTGCCACAGACATTATTTGACCACAAATGAGAAGGAAGCTGGCCCAGATGATCACTGAAGAGAGGAGAGATGGTTCACTAAATAACCTCTAGTAAAATGTGATGCAAACTACAAAAAAGATGGAGAATTTGTGTCTTAATAAGTGTGAACTCTGCAATTTGCATAAAGCCTTTTTGGAGGTTTTGTGTAAAAGTCTATCATAGAATCATAGAGAAACAAACTGATAAATCTGAAATACAAGTTTATATGGCTTGCATAAAGAGAACCAAATATCTGTGAATTTTCTACCTAATTCTCAACAGGGCTGCTAGATTTGGCAACATTCTATAGAGAAAATAGATTGAAAAAGCTTTGCCAGCAAACTATCAAACAAAGCATTTGTGAGGAGAATGCAATTGCTCTTCTTTCAGCTGCAGTCAAATATGAAGCTGAGGTATGGAAAACTTTTATTTGTACTAGAAGTTCCTTAGAGAGATAACTGTTTTTCTGAGACATGGAACTATTTATGGTAACTATTTATTGCAATTAATGAACCATCACACATGAATATTGTAATCAACTTCTCTGGCTTCCCTAAGCATGCACTTTTCCCCTTTCAGTCCCTGCAAAATGCAGCTGCTAATTTCATCTTCCTTGCCCGCCGACTCAATTGTGTCAGTCTCCTCTTTGAATTCTTTCACTGTCTCCTCATCTGCTCTGGCATGACATTTAAGCTTTTCATCGCCACTCAGTACATAACTCTGCCAATGCTACTTATCCACCTTTGAGTTTTGTATCACCTTCTGACCATGTTCTTCCAATGTACCTTCACTGACCATTTGTCAGCTTTTTGCACAGTCCTCTCTCTACCACCTTCCACATGGTCCCCTACACAGGATATCACCTCCTTGGGCTATCTTGTAAGGCCCTTTTCTGTATGGATTTATTCCTCTCTCCGAGATTGACTTTTGCTATGCTGTTTACAGTGAATCATGTTGACATGTAAACAAATTGCCTGTTGGTCCTTTTCCCCTATCCTGTGTCTTCTCATCTGTCTATTTATGGATTGTGAGCAGGGAATGTCTGGAAAGCACCAATCATGTAATGGGCACTAATTAAAAAAATGTTTTATTTGCAAATATGCTCACATTTTATTTTGTGAAAGAAGTTTGCCTTTTCTTAATTTTTCAGTACTATTCTGTCTGCAAAATATCTGTAGTTTGGTATTTACAAGATATTTGAATATCAATTTTAGACTTAATATATCATTTCAACCTGACGAGCTAGTTAAAGAAGGGCCCTTCATGAATACATCAAACTCCCACAAATATTAACACGAGTTAAGTATGTGCACTGAGACTAAATTTGTTACTGGCCAAAACAGTTGCCAATCCATTGATTCCAGTATAATAGTAGTCTGCTTAATTTGACCCATCTGGTTGGTAGGGGAGTATGTGAGTAAATGGGTGTGCTGACTGAACACCAAAAATATTCACTAGTGCTAATATCTTGGTTTATTAATTACTTGTAAAACCAGTTAAATCTGTCAGCTTGCCAGGTTTTTATAATTTACAGCTTCATCCTTAGTAAGAAGTCAAGTCACACTGGGAGACCCAAAGGATGGTGCTGAACTGAGAACTTTATTATTTCTTTTGTTTAGTTTTGCCTTTCTAAAAAAGCCTGTAGGGAGGAATTTAAATGAGAAGAATGTACATGTCTGGCGGAGCTGGATTGGTAGGCTGTTCCATGCATAGAGGGCAGTGAGGGAGAAGGGGCAAAAATGGAAGTAGAAGACGGGAGTGTTGAAACTGTCATCATTGATGATATAAGTATGACAGGATAAAAAATTAGATATAAATTGGGATTCATTTGTGCAGAGCTTGAAGATGGGGAGACAAGAAGTTTACGTTTAATATTGGAGGGGTTGGAAGCGGGCAGTGACATGGTCGGATTGACAAAAGAAGATAATTTTGGCTGGAGGCAGAGCAGTATGGGGAGATAGTGAGGTTGGTGAAGATGCCATTAAGTAATCAAAGAGAAGATGACCAGGGCATTAATAATTGTGATATTAGGGACAGAAAGGAAGGGTCGGAGTTTTAGTGTGGACACTGAAGTGAAAGATATCATGGTATGGGGAAGCACAGCAACTTTTACTCTTAATAGGATAGGTTTTCATTTGAAGTTTGTTATAGAAACTTCTAAATAGACTGCCTCACCATAAAAATATTCTACACCTTTAATTCTACTTGTCAACATCAGAAAATCTTTGATCAGCCTGTTTCACTTGGAACTATTACAAGTGCAATTATGTGTGTCATGCGACATGTAAAACTAGCCTGGACAAAGCGCCCGTGAATATATTGTAGGAAACAGGTGGTGACAGGGATGGACTGGATGACCTCATGCATGTTTTCCAGCTCTACCTTCTATGATTCACAGTTTTAATTAGCAACTGTAATATTCTTTCAGAAATTTTGTATTGTCCTTTAGCACAGCCATTGATTATAAACTGAAGAAGGTAAGCACTGTTAAAACTGCAGAAATAGTGAAAGTATAGGATAGTGTGTCAGCACTTTAGCTGTAAATGCTTTGTAAAACTATAAGGTGCAAAAATGTAAAACATGAAATTTCTCTCTAGAAATCATCAGTTCATAAAATAAATCTATATGTAGCCATTGGAAAAGGTACCAGTGTTCAGTTTCTAATTTATTTTCACTTTATGTAATCAACACAAGTAAAAGATGGGAATATGCTGCAGTTCTCAGCCCTAATATGAAAAATAAATTGACTCAATTTACTTTACCAAAGATAAATACGTCCAGAAGTAATAGTCACAAATAGGATACCTTCGAAAATTGTGGAAATGCTTGCTGAAGTATTGTCTGTTTGTTTGTAAGAGTAGTTCTATGCAGTTGCTATTTTTATAGCACATTTCTAATATACTGTGGGCTGGATTGAAGATTAATTAGCTGTTATTTATACTACAAATTAAAAGTTACCATTTTCTAACCAGCAAAATTATTAAACATCATTCCCTGACTGGCCAGTGAAGAGATTTTTTTTTTCAGTATAACAGGGAAGCAACCTCCCTTAATTTTCTTTTAGACAAGCTATAATTTTCTTTTAGTACAATCTATAATTGCCCAGGCTCTAACAGTAGGATTCCTGGAATATAATCTGGAATGAAATCTAAGATGTCATTACATTTCCCAAGCACACCCTTCCCCCGCTACCCTTGCCACTTCCTTCTGTATTTTTGGCCTTTCCTGTTCATCTTTTTTGTTGTTGTTGTTCCTCACCATACACACACTTTTTTGTGGTTCCATGCCTTTTCCTTCTGGGCATTTTTTCCCCACTTATCCCACTTTTATAGCTGTTGGTCTTCTTTTTCGGCTTTAATTGCATCTCTGCGGAGGCAGCAGACTAGAAGCATTTAACCCATAGAAAGGACTACAACGGGAAATTAACTAGCATTTTTGGAAGTTCCCTGCTTCCCTCCTGCCCAGTTTGCAATACTTGTGTACTTCACACAGAGGGAAACTGACTAGAATTTTCCACTGAATGCATCCGATGAAGTGAGCTGTAGCTCCCGAAAGCTTATGCTCAAATAAATTTGTTAGTCTCTAAGGTGCCACAAGTACTCCTTTTCTTTTTGCGAATACAGACTAACACGCTGCTACTCTGAAACCTGACTAGAATTAGTACATTCTTTTTGCAACAAGCTTCAAAGAGGTTGCAGATTGTGAATCATGAAGTCAAAATATTGCCTTGAAGCTAACTCTATCTATAATGTGCTTGCTGCAAAGGATAGGTTAATTCCTTTTCCTTCTGCAGAAGTTATTTACACAGGAACAAGCTGCAAAGGGGACAGGTATCAGTGCATAAAGAGAGGGAATGCTGCCACTGCTAGCAGGTTGAATGGGCAAGGCTTACTGAGTGCAGTTACTGTTGCATGGTTTACAAAACATATGACAGTCATCCACGTTGGGTGTACGTATGCTGAGAATTTTCAGAAAATCTCACTATTGATCTAACACTTGTACTAGTAAGTCTAGGACAAGACAGTTATTTTTACCATCATGTCTAATCCAGCTGCTGTTTTTTTCTCTGCACGTTACGAGATGCAAATTCAGAGGTCAACATGTATATCTACATCCTTGTGAGGCTAACGTGTCCTTTCATTAAGTTAAATATTCGGGGTAGAGGAGGCAGTTAATTTGGGGTCCCACAATAGCTAGAAAATAAATTGTATCTTTGACAAATTTTGCAGATGTTGAAGTTAATTTGGGTAAAGAAGGGAAGGAATCATTAGCCTTTTTCCAGGGATACACTAGGAAAATTGAAGGCTTTATTGTGTGGTGATGCATTTATTTCTTTTTGTGTGTACAAATAATTTTTAGAGTAATTGCATATGGTTGCACCTTTTGCATTTTTTTTATATTGTATTTCAACTTGAAGGTTGACACATTAGCTGTCTCCTGTTCACATTTGTGACGTGATCCTGATTTCTGGTGATGCATAAGGATTCATCATATAGTTCATATGAACAAATCTCATCCTGTTGTTTTTGAGGTGGTCACTTAGATTACCAAACCCACTGCAGACTAGTCAATCACAGGGTATGCTAGCTGACTGGATGATTGAAACTTTTTAAACAGGAGAATAATGAATGACACATTTTCAGTATCAATCATTTGTACTAAAATTCAGAAACTTTCCAAATTCACAAACATTTTTGTAGTCTTCCACATATTCTAAAAGCGACCCCATGAACAACAGTGGAGTGAAGAGAAACAGTTACTCACTTTAACTGTGATTTTTTGAGAGGTGATGCAGACGTGTATTCCACTTAGGTGCGTGTGCACTTAGCACACCAGAGCTGGAGAATTCTGCCTAGCAGTACCAACAGGAGGGCAGCACTAGCGCCTCATGGCCAGAACCTCTCCCCTGGCTAAATGAGGCAGCGCCACCCAACCCTCCTCAGTTCCTTCACACTGAACAGCCAGAGAGCAGCCTCTGATGCAGAGGAGACAGAGGGTGTGTCGTGGAATAAACATCTGCATCAGATCTCAAAGAACAACAGTTTCAGTAAGCAACGGTTTCTTCTTCAAATAGATGCAGCCATGTATTCCCCTTAGGTGACTCACAAGCAGTACTCCAGCAGCATTGGGCTTGGAGTCTAGCTCAACAAGGATTGAAGGACTGCCTTCCCAAAGTTTGCATCTGCTCTGAATGCCATGGTAATGTGTCATGGTTTGTAACTATATATATTGACAGCCATGCATCAGCCCTGCAAATATCCAACAGCGAGATGTCACTTAAGAATGCTATTGACATAGCTTGTGCTCTTGCAGAATGTTCTCGCTCCTGTAGCCGGTGCGTAGTCAAAGCCATTCATATGCAGTCTTGATGCAGGAAGTTATCCACTTAGAAATCCTCTGGGAGGAGACTGCCTGTCCCTTCATACAGTCTTCACCTCATCTGTTTATGTCATATGCAGCCAGAAAGGGTTTAGTCCTGTGCAGATAGAAGGCCAGAATCGTCTGATGTCCAGTGTGTGAAGATGCTGTTCCTCCTCGGAGATGAATGCAGCTTAGGAAAAAATACAAGTAAATATACCACCTGGTTTCAATTAAATGGAGAAACCACTTTAGATACATGAATGGATGGATGAAAGACTGAGAGCGCCGATAGATGCTCCCTCAATGAGCTAAGCAAAAGGCCCGACCACTGAAGATGCAGCGAATACTCCAAGATGTCTTAGATACTAGCCAGCATCAGCTGAACTCTGCAGGCCAATGACCATATTGAAAAACAATTCCACTTTGCCAAATAGGCTATCCTAGTAGAGGGTTTTTACTACTGAATAGGACCCTGTCAAACAACCACTGAGCATTTCTCTTCCTTATTCAACCACAGAGCAGCCATGCCTTGAGATGTAGAGAGCTGAGCGTGGGATGCAGAGTGTGCTGTGATTCTGGATGAGCAGGTCAGGATGGACAGGAAGGAATATAGGAGGCTGAACCGACAGTGTGAGGAGGTAGGAAAACCAGCACTGCTTTGGCCATGCCAAGGCAATGAGGATGAGCTTGGCCCCTTCTGCTTTCAGCTTGAAGATGATCTGTGGAATGGTCGGAGTTGGAGGAAAAGCTCACAGAAGAGCCGACTGCCAGCTGAGGTGGAAGGCATTGGTCACGGAGCCTGGACTGAGGCCCCAGCCAGCCAGCATTTCCTGTTGACCCTGTGGCAAACAGGTTGCTCATTGGGAAGCACCGCGCTGCAAAGATGACTCGTAGAACACTGGGCTTCAAAGACCACTTGTTGAGGGAAAAATTCCTGCTGAGATGGTCTGCAAGATGATTCTGGACCCCAGGAAAGTGATCGGCTACCAGAGTTCTTCTCCTGTCAATGCAGAACTGCCACAACCTGATCCCTCTTGGCAGAGCACTCTGGAGGGTGGTACCCTTTCTCTGCTCATATACTACATTCCCGGCACCAGGTATGCCAGTGCCAGAAGCGGTGTGGACCCCGAAGTCAGCAGCAGTACCAAAACAGCTGAAAGTCACCCTGGTAACATCTGCAGTGCCAGCTGCAACTGTGCTGAGAAGTTTCCTGGTGCCTAGGACTCTTGCACCGAGCCCGGTACTGGCCCTGTTTCCACAGACTGTGGAAGGGGAAATATCAGGCTGCAGTGCCAACAGACCCGAGGGTTCAGTGGCCCGTCCAGGCAACGAGGCTATGAACAATGCAGTCCTTGCCAAGTCCTGGACCAAAGGAGAGGTCAGGATAGAAAGTCAAAGGAGGACTGTAGCCACTTGGCATGATGCCAGCAAGAAAACAGTCGGTGCTGGCATCTCCCTTGTCAGTACCGAACTCAATAGATACCTCGGGACCAGAACTGGAGTTGATGATACAGGTCTCTAACGTCCCTGCTCAGTGCCGGGGATCAATTAGAGGCACCCACACCATCCCATGTGCCGGCACTAACTCCATGCCTGTCCATGCTCTTCCTGGGGAGGCAGGAGAGTCCACGAGACCTGGAACAGTCTCATTTGGTCTTATGTGAACTTTTTCCTCAGTGCACTCAACAGAGAATGGCTCTTCCCCTGCTTCAGAGCACGAGGCGGCAGCATTCTTGGAACCCAAAAGCAATGACCTCTGATCTGACATGGCTCTTAGTGCTGAAGCAGATCGCATGGCCTGTTTGCCTAAAACAGCACATGTTTGAAGTTTCCTATCCACCTGAGTCCGTTTCATGAACAATCTACAGACCGAACATGGGCCTCATCGAAGCACAGCAAAGACTGTATGTGGGGATCATTATTAGGAATTGCTCCCACACACAACAGGTAATGTGTAAACCCTGGTGAGGGCATCACGTAACTACATACAACTCACACTAATCTTAGGGTATGACTAATTACATATAACTAGAAAAAACACTAAATTCGTGAGAGAGTGTGAGGTTAAGACCATACACAGCTCCAGCTCCAGCCATGGATAGTAAGAAGACACTGAGGGGGGATGGAATGGTGCTGCCACACATAACCAGGTGAGGGACTATGGCTGCAAGGTGCAAGTGGTGCCCCTCTACGGCTCCTCCTAGGCAAAATTCTCCAGCTCCAGTGGCCTGGGCACACTTACACGTAAGTGGAATACATCGCTGAAGCTACTCTAAGAACCCCTAGTTTATGCATGACATCATTTGCAAATATTTTCATATTTGTCTTTCTACTTTGAAATCTAAGGGTAGGAGTGCCTTCACCCACTCTTCTCTTCCAATCCGTTTTGTATCCAAGGTTGGGCACCCCTTCACTCTACCTTTTCTCCAACATACTATTACTGTGCTACTCTTGCTTCAATCATCTTGCTGTTTTCAGTAGATATGGGTCAAGGAAGTGTGGCCTTGAGTTGAGTTTTAGGAAGAACAATAGCCAGATGGCAGCTGTAACCAGTCAAAACAGCGGTAGCTGCCTTGACAAGTTTCTGGCCTTGCTATTGTAATGTTTTGTTCTAGTATTATTTAGCATTTGTAAACTTTCATGTGGATATTGTTGGGATGAAACAGACAGCCAAGATGTGAATGCTCACTTAAATTTGTAATATCTTATTGAATAACTCATAACCTTATTTTGTTTCTAGGACTTAGAAGAATTTTGCTTCAGGTTTTGTATAAACCACTTGACTGTAGTTACACAAACTACAGGCTTTGCAGAAATGGACCATGACCTCTTGAAGAACTTCATTAGCAAAGCAAGCAGAGTAGGAGCATTTAAAAACTGAAGAATGCTTGCTTCAAAGAAAGATACTTTCATCATGGGAACATTTCCTCTTTGAAAAACTTATCAGCACTCAGAATGCCTGGAAGAAAAGAGGACAACATCCATTAAAGTCAGTGTTAATGTTGATGGGCGGATTTAATAAGCTTCCATGTAGCCTAATGCACAAGCTTTGTGAAGATGGGTATGGTATAGAATAAACAATAGATATAAACAATCTGCCAACAACTTAGGTTTAAAAAAAATCCTAATGGAATAATTAAGTTTTCCTTTAAAATCAAGTGGACTGTTCACTATTTTCCATTTATATTCCTTGTTTTCTCCCTTGAAATATTTTCAAAAACAGCTCTTTAACATTTTCATCTGAGTTTACTGGATAGCATGAAGCTGGTGGTTGCTAAAGCTTCATTATGCACCTTTAAGGTCAATCAAAGTAAATGTGCTACAAGAAGGTTCCTTTCTGGTTAATTTATCACCCCCTCTAGAGAAGTGTTGAGCTAGAAGCTTGTTTTGCTAAATATAGGATAAAGGAATATATCATGCAAATTCCTCTTAAGAGCCCCTAATATAAAGAAAAAGCCACAGAATGGATACTTTGTAAATTAGGAGCAGCCAAGGCTCAAGAGAAGGCTATGCTGAATTTAAGTATGAAGGACTTATTTTAAAGGGCTAGTTTTGAGTTCTTGGCTCTTAAAGTCATTTTCTCGGATGAAAAATAATTGGTTCTTTTTTCCAGGGACTTTACCTCCACCGTTCCAGTGGAACACTAACTTCTAATTGGTTTTGTCATGTAATGAGTTATTTCACTGTTTGTTTTGCTGCTCAGAAACACACCTCTTCACCTGCCATGAAAAAGAAACTCAATGAAAAGGAATTATTAGTTGACTTTTCTGCCAGTATTTACAGATAAGACAGGTGCTTGACATGGGATGTATAAGTAGGGGCATAGCGAGCAGATCGAGGGACGTGATCATTCCCCTCTATTCGACATTGGTGAGGCCTCATCTGGAGTACTGTGTCCAGTTTTGGGCCCCACACTACAAGAAGGATGTGGATAAATTGGAGAGAGTCCAGCGAAGGGCAACAAAAATGATTAGGGGTCTAGAACACATGACTTATGAGGAGAGGCTGAGGGAGCTGGGATTGTTTAGCCTGCAGAAGAGAAGAATGAGGGGGGATTTGATAGCTGCTTTCAACTACCTGAAAGGGGGTTCCAAAGAGGATGGCTCTAGACTGTTCTCAATGGTAGCAGATGACAGAACGAGGAGTAATGGTCTCAAGTTGCAGTGGGGGAGGTTTAGATTGGATATTAGGAAAAACTTTTTCACTAAGAGGGTGGTGAAACACTGGAATGCGTTACCTAGGGAGGTGGTGGAATCTCCTTCCTTAGAGGTTTTTAAGGTCAGGCTTGACAAAGCCCTGGCTGGGATCATTTAACTGGGAATTGGTCCTGCTTCGAGCAGGGGGTTGGACTAGATGACCTTCAGGGGTCCCTTCCAACCCTGATATTCTATGATTCTATGAATTATATGTGTGGGAGGAGGGATAGGGAAAGTTATAAATCAATTCAATGATTAAATAAGGAAAGTTAAACTGAAAGTCTTTTCAAGTGGTAACCAGGTGCCATTCAAATACTTCCTAAAGCAATAGGTGGAGAAGGTTTCAGTATGCTAATTCTTACGTGGAAAGACTTTTGCACTGTGACACAGAATGCTGAGATTATAAAATGTTTATCAGTTTTGGTTTTTGTTATGGTAAAGAAGACTAATTTGTATATAAATTACTTAATCTAATTTCTGTTAAAAGAACTGGCTTCACAAACTGATGGGCCAGTGGTTAGGACACCACCCTAGCCTTGCTCTGTCATAGACATCCTGTGTGCCCTTGGGCATGTCTACACAGCAGCTGGGAGGTGTAGTTGCTAGTTCTGGTTCCATACATCTGGTTGCTCTGCTCCAGTTAGCACCTACAAATTGCAGCGTGACCATCCTGGGGTGACCCCAAAAACAGACTCACGGTACCACCAGAATAGCTTTATCTTTTGCCCCCTCCTAGATTTAGCAGAGGTTCCCTAACAGGTAGCCTCCCAACTTTTACTTGGTTTCTGCAGGGTGAAAGGGAATGACTTGGGTTTACTAGCAGTTCCTTTTTAGAAAAATTCCTCAGAATATCTTAGACCAGTTACCCTTGGGAGGACTCGGATACAGCCTATCAATAGCATTGATAGATACACAGGCGGTACTTTTCCAAAAAAAGTATCTTTTATTACAGTAGCACACTGCTAATCCCTGGCTACAATGTAATCTAAGCATAAAGCGCTGGAAATAAATCCCTTAACACAATTCCTTAATACAGATTTTAAAATATCCCAACTGCAATGTCATACAATTAGAACAGTATTAAGTGTTGCACCCTGCATACGGTGATCAGCAGTGTGCAGTCCTGACAGCAATCTTCAATCTTATACATATGAATGTTACATTGTTTTATAACACACACCTTTATTAACCCAGACATACATACACATGCTCATTAATCCTATTTCTGTTCTGTATTTGCACAATACCTAGCATGCTTTCTTGCCGTAGGTATCTTTTTCTCTGCTCTCTCAGGGTCCGTTCTGTTCTACACTGCTGCCAATTAAGATACTTTTATTTTAATTCTGCCACAATGTTTAGCTAATGACGGCAAAGTGATGTTTTTAGTACTGTGCTTAGGAAACAGAATAGAACAGCTCAAAAATCTCTAGTATTCCTGGAATGAGCAGTGGCCTGGGCTAGTCATCTGAGAATAATCCTACCCAAGCCCCTGAGTATGTACTTGGATAGCTAGCCTGAGCTGCTGTGGCCACAGTTATTTTTAGGCACTAGCTCAAGCAGAGCCAGTGCATGTACCAAGCAGAGCCAGTGCATGTACATCTACCCAAGCTGGCAATAACATCTCCCAGCTGCAGGGTACAGGTATCCTTAGTCTATGTCTCAGTTCTTCCTCTGTCAAAAGGGGATAATAGCACATCCCTACCTCACAGGGGTTTTGTGAGGGTAAATCTATTAACTTGTGAGGTGCTTAGAAATGATGGTATAGAAACCAGATTCAGCCCACCACTAGAAATAGTCTTTAATCTGCTGTGTCACTAACTAGTAGAGCTGGTCAAAAGTTTTTCTGATGGAACTTTTAGCTGGAATGGAAAATGCCCTTTTGTAAAAACAAACACACCCGTTTCATTTAGAAATGGTTGAAAACGCATTTTGATGAGGCCAGAATATTATTTTGGCACTTTTGGAACAAAGTGTTTCAACTTTTGATTTTTGGGACCATTGTTTTATAAGAAATTCTGAAACAGTAAATGAAACATTTTCAGCTGAGACTAAACAGGTTTTCATAAAGTTCAGTGTGCAAGAAACTTCAAAATCACAATTGCCTGTGAAATGAAAATTTGGGCATCTGCACTCCTCTACTAAATAGTCTGCATTCAGTGACTAAGGAAACAAGGCTGCATTTGTAGAGGAGTCTCACAGGAAAAACCAATTCTGAGCAGTGTCCATCACCCTTTAGTCTCTTTGCCCTAAGCAGCATTTCAGTTTGCACACCAAGCTTGGGCTGTTTTCTTTCAGGCAGCTTTTTATTTTTGTAGTAGAGACCATATGGAACTAACTCTTTGAGAGAACTTCTCTGCAGTGATGTCTGTTTTGAGGATAAAATGCAGATGTCGTCATTTGTTCATTCAATGAGGATTTTATGCATTTAATTCTTGACCTGGACAATTTAATAGTATATTTATACACTGCTATATGCACACATAGTAAAAATATATTTATTTAGCTTTCATTCACATTACTCATTAAACAGCAACACAAGTTACTTTCCTTTGCACTTAAAGGTCAAGCCTTCAGAAGTGCACTGACTTGGTGTTGGAAACCAAAATGCATGTGTGTCTGTACAGGTGTGTGCTCGAACAGCAGTGTGAGGACACTAAATCCATCCTGGGCGGTAACAGTTTTATATTTTTTTTTTGTTTTTGATGATTTGAGGATGCTGCTGTCACCACTCCTATTGATCTTGGAAGTGGATCCATTGTTAGCCAGTATTAAATGTGTTTCCGGAGACTCCAGTTCAGACAGCAATGAAAAAATATTTGTAGACATTTGGGACTGTAATCCTAGACAGGTGAGGTATTCATTCGAAAACTGGACTGATGGCCTAAAATATCCTTGGCCAGCTAAACAAGAGACTCCTCCAACTAACCACTGGGGAAAACAGGTAAATAAATATTTCTTGAATTAAATGAAACTTAAAAAGAATAAAAGTAAATACTATCACAGTGATTGATGTTAATAGGTTCAGCCTCATGGTGTTTTCTAGGACCCACCTTTGGAATGATGGAGCTTTATTACAAAGCACATTCACTGTGTAAATTGCTGTAGTGTATAAATGCTTTTTATAGAAACTGAAGATAATTGTTTCCTTGGGATTACTTTGTAAAATAAAACCTTTATCCATTAGCATGACAAATTTTGCTTGACCCCGTAAGGATGTATGTAGCCCTACCATAATAAAATATCCAGCCAACTTCAGATTTCTGTAAAAACTCATCTGGCTTTATAGACAACTAATAAAACATTTATATTTAGGATCTTAGCCTTTGACCTATTTACTTTTTATTATAATCTAAAGCCTACATAGAATTGCTTTGACCATTCTTGAACAGCTGTTTATGACTTCCTTATTAGCACGTTGTGGGGATGAGGGGAGAGAAATAGGTAACTTACAGGATAAAAATTGCAGTTCCGAAGTATAGTTTAAAGACCACAGTCTTTCTAAAAAGAAAAGGAGGACTTGTGGCACCTTAGAGACTAAAAAATTTGTTGGTCTCTAAGGTGCCACAAGTCCTCCTTTTCTTTTTGCAGATACAGACTAACACAGCTGCTACTCCGAAACCAGTCTTTTTCTAAGGGCTCATTTACATGTGGCAAGCTGGGGTGAAAATCTACCCATGCACTAACCTGTACACTAGGAATCGGTGCAGACCCTACTCTTATGCACTAAAAGTTCCACAGTGCCCTTTGAACTACTCCTCTTTCAAAGCAGGGTAGGATCACTGAGTGCTACAGAACTTTAGTGCCCAGCAGCAGACTAGGGAGGGGTAGATTTATAGCCCAGCTTGCAGGGTGGGGAATGACTAAGTGTTTGTATAGACAAGATTTTAAGAAAATGACTGCTAGACTCATGAGCAGTAATAAAACCAGTGTCTGCACAAAAATGGGGGGAGTTTGACAGGGAAACAGATTTCAAGCCTTTCAAAGAAGTTAATGCAGTAAAGAAAAACAGTGATTGCAACTAGATGAAATGCCATGTGTGTTTTTGACATACCACTTCTGCTTGGTAAAGAAGGTTGGTTTGTTTGTTTGTTTCAGGATACCTGTATAAACTAAACTTGTTACATTTTAAAATATTCAAACTGTATCATGTGCTGGTTTCCTACAGCAACACAACCTTCTACAGATGTCCCACCGTTTCATGCAATTTTATAGTTTTCTTTCTTGGCCTGCAAATAACTGCAGTAACTCTCACATACTCAAGTGGGTGCACATGTTGTTTACTTAGACTTGTCTAGAGTACCACTGTTTTGGAAATACAAAATTATTCATGTTTAGATCTACATGAAAGAGCTGAAGTTGCACTGTTGAAGAGCATAAATAACTGAATTCAGTTTTTTATATTCTGTTTCAGTAATAGTTAATCAGAGAAGTTACTCTGACCTTTAAAACACATCATATCAGGAAATAAGAGGACATAAGGAAGGGACCCAGACATAAAACTGCAGGGAGAAAAGGTCTCTAATACTATTGTTTGTCCAACTTTGGATCCTTAAGGCAGGTTGGTTTCCCTTTCTGAAATAAAATTTCAAACACACTAGATCATTTTGAAGAGTTGTGTGTGAAGCAGTAATAAAAGTACTAATCTTAAATGTCATAAACTTTCAAAATCCTCTTAGGGCAATTGGAGCATTTACTGTAACTTACCAGAAATATCAAATGTACTGCTTGGAAATTGTATTCTGACAGTTAATGTGGTAGTTTCTGTAAACTGAAGATAAGAGATTTTGCTGAAAACATTTATTTTTTTAGGTGAAGGTTTGGGTTAAAGCAGTCAGAAGAGTGACAAATTTTGCTTAGAGCACCCACGTGCAATTTACAGTCATATGTACTGATTTTACAAACATTTTGGTCAGCACTGCAAAGCTAGCATAGCAACAAACTTTGTATCCAGTTGCATAAAACCTTACTGAGAAGATAGGTAAGTTTTAAGCTCCAAGTGGCAGGGACCTAAGTTTGCCGTAGCAGAGCAACAGCTGACAGATAGTCAGCGGAAGAGAAAATGAGTGCTGTGACAGTAAGAAATTTGTGAAAATTTTCTGTAACATACATCTGACTTGCTTTCTTTGTGGTTTGTGTGCGTTATTCATTTGAAGGTGGAAAATCAGTTAAGAGGGTCAAGAGTGGTTAAGTAGACAGAGTACTACGCCATTCTACTTCCCATGTCATCAGTAGAACTTCCAATTAAATTGTAATTCCAGATTCTTTAGTTGGTGATGACAGAAGAAGCAGAAAGAGTAACTTGATTTTCAGGTGGAGTCTGCATTGTTCCATCTGAGGTAGCACAGTCTAGTGGGTAGGCCTAGATTGGGTAGCTGGAGACTTGAGTTCTCTTCCCATCTCTACACCTGACTTGGACCAATTCTGTTACAGCATTGTGCCTCATGGTCCCCTCCTGACCTTTGTCTTGTCTATTTAGACTGTAAGTTCCTATATATATGTATATGTTTGTACAGTGTCTAACACAAGGGGGTCCTGATCTTGTGTGCTACTGTAATACAAATAATGATAATGCTGGTAGAAAATATAGTTAGAAAAATCTGAAATGAACTCAAACTGAGGGAACTAATGGAAGTTTTCTAGATGGCTTAGGGCTCAAATGTGTATTTAGATCTAGATCCCTGTACATGTACAGAGCTTCATTGAAATCGATGGGACTCTGCTCACACCAGTTGTAGGATTGTAGCCTAAGCATGAAACAGAAGGGTGTTATTTCCACATGATACTTTCTCATTAACTTTATACCTAATAAAAAAGGAAGTTACAAAGATCACCAATAAATCTTATTAAAGCTATTTTATTTATCTTGAAAGGAATGAAATCCATTAGTTGTACAATATGCAACCATACACGTTTAAATGTAGTCTTCAGTCTGCCTGAACAAAAAAAGTACATTGTCACAGTAGAGAAAGGATAGCCTGTCTGAGTACTGAACTCTGCAGTATACTACTCCTTGCAGTTCTCTAGCCAGCAAAGTTAAGATCTGGGCACTATTCTAACTGCAACTATGGAGCTTAAAGTCAGTGTATCCCATTATTTGTAGTATGTTTCACCTGTAAACTCTGCAAAAAATAAGCAAAGAAACGTAAGATACTAACACTTCTGTACATACTTCAGGAAGTTGAAACCATATTCAGACTTAAAACTTAAGGTAACTGTTTTATTTCAAGGTTCATCAATATTTCCAAATCAATATACTGTTGTACAGTTTTTAAAAATTGCTCTATGATTAGATTTTGACTGACAAAAACTGATCTTTAAAAAAAACCAGATGACACTACCGAAAGTATTTTCTATTTTTAACTAAGATTTTTTTTAAAACATGTTTCTGTGTAATAAAACCCAGGTGCTTTTTTTCGACTGTATCTGCTTTAATTTAGGTAGTTGAACAAAACTAAATCTTCATTAAAATGAATGGGTAATTCTAAAGGCAGCAGCAGTCAAAAAGCTCTGGTAGAGCTGCTTTTTAGACTGCTAGAAATGAAATACTTTTTTATACCTTTATACTAGCAAAATACCCACAACTGAGTAGCTAATTTAAAAATGTATTTATTTAGCAATAATTCAAATAGCCTTAAAAGTTGTGCCCTTTTATGAAGAGAGGGAGGACTTTGACCACATTTTTCAAATCTGGATGCTTCACATGTTAAACTTGACCTAAATATGAATTTGGGTGCACTTTGGAAGTCAGGCTATTCATCCTTAGGAGGCCAACTTGAGGCTAGGGTTCTGTTCCCATTTCTTGGCAAAACTGAGTAAGCTAAATCACTGACTTCAGGCAAATCAGTACTTGTAGAGGTCATAGCAAGAAACTCCAGATTGGTAACAGTATGATTTCATTTCATGTACATTTTTCTTATTTTTCAGGATCCAGAAATATCAGAAAGTTCACTTTGAGTATTTTGTACCTGGGGAAAAAAAATCTGTCCCTGGAAAACACTTACTGTCTGAGTAATTCATACTCAGTGAGGTTCAAACTGACTTAACAGATGACCAGCAGTGTAACTGTCCACTCAAACTGTGAGGGGAAAAAGTACTAGAAGATGTTAAAAATCTGAGGTATCTGTTATTTGTTTCAGTAGTATGGCTATGTGAGTTTACTTTACACTGTGTTTGCATGTTGTACTTACAATGGTAGGACCTAATTCTGCAACAGTTATGACTGTATGCATAGTAAAGTTAATGGGTAATGGTAATTCTACAGAGTCAGAAGTCGTTGCAGTATCTGGCCCCTGATTTACAAAATATGCAAATAGTGCATAAAATTCCAACATTAAAATGAAATCTAATGAACAAAAGAATTAGTGCATTTCAAATCATTCTATCTAACTTCATTTTTGATAGAGTTCAAAATAAGTAGAATGAATTGGCATTAAATGAACAATATTGCGATAGGAAGCTGAAAAACTCCTCCAAATCCTCAAAAATATATAAATTAATAAACTCAGTGGTTTACATTGTGTACATGCTACATCATAAGGCATAATATAATGAAAAACACTGAAGTAAAAAAAAAAAAGCCAAACATTTTAAACTAACAATTGATAATAAAGTAACTAACATGGTGGCTGTAAAAGAAAGACAAATGCAGAGAAGCATGCAGTACACCGCATGGTCCTGAGAAGATGTTCACTTTTCTTCAGTGGCTGATGTATCTGTTCCATCATTTAGTTTTTGCTTTTGCATTCTTGTTCGAGTAGATGCTAGAGAAAAGTGACAGTAATTTTACCACCTTTTATAGTAAATCAACTTGTGCAAAACAATTTTAAAGGGTGTATTTATTCATGATACAAAGAATTTAACTTTTAGCCTGACACCTTTTCTAAACAAATTAAACCCTAATTTGAACTACAAGTACTCAAATATTTAATTCTGAATTACTTTGGTAATTCTGACTTGCCAGTTTATTTTACAGCCTTAAAGAACTGTGTACTTACATTGCACAACTCCATGTACTTATACTGGCTCCCATTATTCAAACTCTCTCTCTCTCTCTCTCTTTCCTGAGCCCTATATGTGGGTCAAGTCCTTTTATTGCTCAGAGTAGCTAATACCTCAGTCAGAAGAGAACTCTGCATCTGAAGTCTGACTCACCAACTTCCTCTAAAAGGAACTTTTCTAAAACTTCAGTGGCTAAATAATCGCACGCTATTAAAAAGTAACTAGATAAAAGACTAGAACATCAACTCTTAAACTTTGCAACTAGTAAACTACGAACAGGACTGATCCAAATTTTAGTTCCCTACCCCAATTTAACAAAGATATATGTAGAGTGTTTGGTTCAGCAGACATGCCTGTCTTAGAGTAGAAAATCTGATAGGTTAACCAACTGTTTTTGGTGGGGATAAGGTTGGGCATATCCACTGATTTATACACAAGATGTGACAAGCAGTGAAAAACTACACAGTTAAACCAATATTATGGCTGCTGAGAGCAGTGGTTCTCAACCTTTCCTGGCTACTGTACCCCTTTCTGGAGTCTGAAGCCCAAGTCCCACTGCCTGGGGCTGAAGCATGTAACTTAGCTTCATGGGGCCCCAGGCAATTGCCCTTCTTGCCATCTGGTAATGCTAGTCCTGCACTTGCGACCCATCCTGTGACCTCACCCTGGCGGTTGCGACTCCCAGGCTCAGAAACACTGATCTAGATCAGCAGTTCTCAAACTGTGGGTTGGGACCCCAAAGTGGGTCACAATCCCATTTCAATGGGGTTGCCAGGGCTGGCAATAGACTTGCTGGGGCCCAAGGCCAAAGCCTGAGCCTCGCCGCAAGGGCTGAAGCTGAAGCCTGGGTGGCAGGGCTCAGGTAACAGTTCTGCTACCTGGGGCAATGGGGCTTGGGCTTTGGTCCCCCAGCTTGAGGTGGTGGGGCTCAAGCAGGCTCAAGTTTCAGTCCCCCCGCCTGGGGTCATGTAGTAATTTTTGTTGTCAGAAGGGGGTCACGGGTATAATGAAGTTTGAGAACTCCTGATGTAGATGAGTTGATGTACCCTCTGGAAAACCTCTGATAACCCCAGAGGTACACGTATCCTTGGTTGAAAATGACTGGCTTAGAGCACTGACAAGGTGTGGTCTCAAGAGGGAGGGCAGTTTTGTTTTTAATTTGGTGGGTAAGAATTTTACCTGAAAAGCTGAAGGGAACCCTGTAAAAGCAGAAAGAAACATTGATCTGACTGCCTGTAACCACATCCAAGGAAACATAAAATGTTTATTATAGCTGATCTGTGGTGTTTCAGTATTAGAACAAGGCAATGTACAAAACTATGCAAAATGCAGTCTTCTGTGCATATACAGTTAATGGAGCATATGCCTTCCAGGTACTGAAATCCAAAGCAGTTCACCTGGTCTCTTCGGTGCTGCTGCATCTGGGGATAATTTGTAGTAATTTCGTACGGGTGACTTTCCATTAGAAAATGTTTAGGAATACACCTCGGTGTGACTGCTTTAAAAGGTGGACTTTAACACAGATTTCACTGCAGGGCTATATGAAAGAAGCAGGGATAGAAGACTGTGAAAATATAGAGCTCATTAAAGTGGAGCCTAAAGAGCACCACTCTACCAAAAGCTGCATCTGAGACCCGCCGTCGAATGCAGCATGTAGCCACATAACTTCTCTGCCCAGGAAGCCTTCTGATCTTGAGTATCCTGCTTTATCATCTTCTGAGGTGTGAGTCCTCTGTATGCATTCTTAATGTAGTTTAAGCCATTTGGAAATGGTGTCTTTATAGGCTTTCATGCTGCTGGGTCTGGGATTGAAACAGGATGAGATGCAAGCATTTTAACAACTGTTCTGTCCTTTTCAAGGGTATTGTGAATCTTCTCCTGAGATCCAGTGTGGGTAGATGATTTTTTCTTTCCATACTTGAAGTCAATATTAAAAAAACAACTACTTTCTGGGATGAATTCTTCCTCTATTATTTTGTCGCTGTGGAATATGCAGTATAGTGGCTTGCTGGAGCACGTTATACAGCCCCAATCCTGCCAAGATAACAGGTCACTGGTGGTTAAGAAGGTAATACCGTTGAGTGCATGCAGCACTAAAATAAGGGTGGGATCTTCAAAAGTGTACCACATTGGCCTAACTGCTCCTATTCAACTTGAGGAATTGTATCATTCACTTCAATGGGAGCAGAGTTAGGCCAACTCTAAGCACTGTTGAAAATCCCACTCAAATCCTGTCAGACATCTCATTTTAGGTCTAATGCTTTCAACAGGTATGTGAATATGATCTGCCAAACAGGCCCTCTGGAACAAAGGACTGAATGCTAATGAAATCTGCACTTTAAGTACTATGCACCAGTTCCGGGGACTATGAGATGAAAGAGCTAATGGAACGTCAATTGCTTTATATCTGCAACCTCTCTCTGTACCAAGAACTGAAAAAGGTTCCAAATAACAATGTAAGCCTTCAAGGATGATTCCTTCCTGGCCAATAGGAGTGTTCTCTTTTCCTTTGCAGCCTGTTTTCTTTAGCTCTTCCTATTCAGAAGGATCATGGACTTTGGGTTCTACTTCGGAGAGAACGTTGAGAGAATAGGTTATTCCTCCTTGATAACAAGTGCAGTATGGCCTGGGATGTCAGATACGTCAGCTCAGACAACTTCTGACTCATGGTCCAGTGGAGAGCAATCAACATCATACTGTTCTGTTTGATCTTCTGTACCACTCTGGACAGTAGAGGAATTGGACAGAAGCTATAATAGAGAATTGGGATGACCAATCCAAGGACAGATATCCACTGTTGCCACTTTCTGGAGGTCCTCTGTGGAGAGGTTTTGCAACTTTTGCTGACACGGAATACTGTTTACTAAACCAAAAGGGACTATTTGTGTAAGTAGATACCATTTGATTGAGTAACGGGTGAAAAATCTGGCACTACAGTGGTATGCTGGTTTTCTGCAAAGGTGAAAGGTTATCTAGGTTGTTATTAGTTTGAAAGCTCAGGGTGCAGACACCATTTGCTGGGATCTCTGGGCTCCACAGATCCTGAGTCAAACTGAAGATGCTTCACTGACTGCCTTATAGTGGAAATATGCTTCTTCTTATGCTCTAATGATGAGAGAAAGTCTCTTCATAGACAGGGGATGAATCAGTCTCCCTCTTTAGCTTTCCGTATTTTGTGCATTTGTTGAGTGCCTTGAGCTTCAAAATATTTCTGATTTTTTCTAGATCTCTTTAGGCCCAGGATAAAGATGGAGTATGTTCCAGAGAATCTCTCTTTAAAGAATATTGGTTTAGCTGGCCTTATCAAGAGGAGACAGTCTGACGCTGCCTGCATTGTCAATTTCTCAGGGTTCTTTGTTGTCCTTAGTTGTAGCAAATATAGGGATTCCTCCAACTAACATTTTATAATTTTTAAAGACTTATTGATCTGAGAACTTTTCTATATGAAAAAATATATATATGCCCACCAAATCGGGGTATACCTCTTGTTCAAGTGCATATTTTATGCAGTTCAATTTGTGAACTTCAAGGTGGGTGTCTCAGGTCCTCATCTTCTGAAGGTTCTGTTTCCAAATGGACCTTTGGATGTTCCTTTAAGCCTGTTGTAAATAAAAGCCTAAAAGGAGGGGCAACTTCGTTAAGTGTGTGTATGTCTACTTGCTTGAAATGGTGAATGAGTAGCATACAGTTATGTGCTTGGCAACTGCATTACTGAAAAATCCTCTGAAGATCTCCCTTTTGGAAGTGAGCTGAGGCTACCAAGCGCTTGGGTAGGTGCTTAGTTTTGCATGCGCACTATCTTTCTGCTACACTGATAACTACCGTGGACCTTTATTGAGAATATGAGGATATCCATGGTAGCATGAAGAAAAATTATATCAAGATCTTGTTCAACAGTGCTTGTGCTCAAACATCCCTTGTGGAGTGGAGTTTCTTAAGTATTTTGTTAAGGGTGGCTTTGTTGAAGTGAATTGTTGAGATGGGTTCTCAGGCTGCTTTATATCTAAGTTTATAATTTCAGCATCTAGCAGCCTTTTACTTTCCATCCAATTCTGGGAGGGCAAATCCCCCTCTGTTGGGATGAGTGATTTCTTTGTCTCAGCTACCACTGTAGCCTGATTTTTTAGGTATTTGTACTATCTGTTGGTAGCTTGGCTATTAGTTGTAAAGTTTCATCATCTGCCTGTTTTGACATCTGCCCGTGGAAAGTTGGCCCAATGCTAAGTTGATTAAATCTCTTATGGCTATGTTGATTTTGAATTTAGAATTTCTTTTGTTAGTGGATAAGAAACATTTATATATCAGAAACAGATGGTTCTGGCTTGGTCTTTTAATGGGGTTGTTTCCAAATTCAGTGCCAGTAGGTCTCTTTGAACCACAGTATTACAGTTCTTACTGTGACCCTTTGAGAGATGGAATTTCCAGAGACCCCACTTGGGTTTTTTGGCCATCTTGCATTTCCTTGGTTGAAAGAAGCTTCAGTCACAAAATTTGTATAATTCAGTGTAATCTTTTGGGTCCCGTTCTCCTTGGAATGACCCCAGCTTGCTTGCTTGCTTTTTTTTTTTTTTTTTTTTTTAATTATTTTCAGAAGGGTATTAAGGGATGATTCCAACTCATCTTCAGATATCCAGCAGAGAACCTCAGTGGGCATGTCTGAGAGAGGGGGATCAATGAGAAACTGAATATGGGCAAAATTGAGCTAGTGAAGGGAGGACTGAGTTTCTCTTAGGCAAGAGAGCCTCCTCCCCACAACTTTTCCCTGGAAGGTATTTCTGTGATTAGCGGAGTACCACTACAGTGGCTCCGTGTCCCTCTGATGTGATAGCACTGCTGGGCAGTGGATTTGTGTGTTTTGGTGGGTCTCCTGCTGCTTCTGGTCTCCTAAATTTCTGCTCTTCATTTAGCTCATCCAGTTCCCAGTCCAACTGAGAAATCTACGAGCAGAAGAGGCATCATGGTCCTGTGGAAGAAGAGGGCCCCGAACTGCAGATTGTCTCCATACTTTCTGCAAACACTTGCTCCAATACTCCAGCTAGAAGACATGCAAGTCTGTACTGGGAAGCAAGGGAGGACAGAAGACATATCAAAGTAGAGCTATTGCTGGTGAAATTCCAAGACAGAATTTAGCAGATGGAGAGATGTTTTGAGCTCCAATCTCTACAATAGATCCAGATACTTGAAGGAACATAGATGGGGGTGGGCTCTCAAATGAGTCTCCCTGCCTCCACTGACCAATGAAAGGGGAGCCAGACCACACGTAAACTGTAGCAATTTTTAGGGTCGTGGGGGAGGGGGGGTAAGAGTGGCAGCTTTCCTTACACAAAAATGATGTCATGGAAGGTCTTAGGGGTTTTTTGTGTGTGTTGTGGGGGGCCTGGAAGGGAGGCGGTAGTAGGGAGCAGTGGTACTCAAGAATTTCTCCGAAATCTGCCTCTATACTAAAACCTTTTCCAGCCTAGAGTGTTAACTGCAGTTGCCTCTGAGACAACATTGCTACTGGACCAACAGGCAGCTGGAAACACTTGTTCATCAGAGCACCTCTGGTGGATTGTATTTTGGGTTTTGTATATGTATTTTATTTTTATTTTTGTGTATTATAGCATTTATCTGCAACACCAACAGCTCCAAAAGAAACCAGCACAGCAACACTTATTTACCAGACTACAAAAACTGCTTAAGCACTATGAACACCACTGTTTAACATTCACTGTACTGAACATTTTATTTCTGTAACTAATTTAGCAAGATTAGATCAGTTACCAAATCAATTTAAATGCAACTCTTTTGAGGTTAAGTGCAATTTTTACAACCGGTAAACCACACATACAGTTGAATAATTTAAGAGAGGCTAAACATTCGTTTTCACATTCAGTATTAAAGCTTTCAGTTCAATACTCTTTTATAGGTCAAACCCACGCAAGTTGTCACAAACAACAGCTGAAGGTCTGAAAAGAAAGTTAGCACTAATCTGGCTGTAACACAATGTATGTCTTGCCCTCAAGCCTCACCAAATCCCCCAGATATCCACCATGAGAGTTCTATTGTATGTCCAGGGGAGTATATGGTATGATTCCTCCCTGTCCTCTTCAAAAATGTGCTATACAGATCCATATGGTAGATCCCAACTACAGACTGAGCACATACTATACATCCCTTAAGATCCCCTTTCTATCCAAAAGCAAATGATAAATATACTACAACAAATCTTTTACATATTACTTAGAACCGTATTAAGGCCAGTATTTATTTAGAAAGCTTCAGTCTAAGAATTTCCATGTTTAAGAAAAATTTGTCATGTTCATACACCATCTCCAGGAAATGTCTATCTTACATGACATCTAGGTCAGTTAGCACACTTGAAATGGTGGCCCAGTATTTCCATTTTAAACTAGATGGAAACTCCAAGACTGAGTAACATAATAAATGTACCCAGTAATTCATGCTGTTACTGAAATTATGTACATGTTTAGTAAGATTTTTATTTGGAGAAGTTGGCAGGCAGGGAAACAACCTTTTTTATCCAAGACTGTCATTTCTACTTATTTACTATAGTAGACAATACTTACTCATTTCTGCAAGCTTTTGCTGGAATTTGGACTCTCCAGGTAGGTGTTTGCTGCAGACAGAAAACATTTAATTGAAGCAAGTAGCATGTTCTTTTTATTTTTGTCTAAATAAAGCAAGTTACTAACTGTGGTTAGTTCACCTCAGCTCTGTCACCACCTCTATCTGGTTTCTTATAAAAAATGCAAACCTAGCCCTAGTATTTTTTCCTGCATATCAAAGCTGATTCAAGAGTTGTTAGCTTTCTGATACTCAATTTTATCCTCAATTTTGCTAAGTTTGACCAAAGCCACTTGAGACAGTAGTTTAATATCCAATTCTGGTCCAGCAGGAGACACTCTTGCTCCTGACACTAGAGAGGTTCAGGTTCAAGAAGCACTAGGTTAAAATCTATCACTAAATATTTTATATTATTCCATATATTAGGTGAGAGAGGTAATATCTTGTATTCGACCAACTTCTGTTAGTGAGAGAGACAAGCTTTCGAACTTATGCAGAGCTCTTCTTCAGGTCTGGGAAACAAAACAATGGAAAATACTGAATTTTGACAACACAGCTACAACGCTGCATACGTACATTAGCTAAGACATAGTACCTCTGTATGATGGTAGCTTGTTTGCTTTGTTATTATTTTGCTAAACCTTATGTTATAGGCCTCCAGAAATAAAAGTACATATAGCTTCATGACAAGTTAAGAACTATATCCTACCTTCCATCTGCCTCATCCTGTCCTTCTATATCAAAGCGAAGTCTCTTCAGTGGTTTAGGAGCAGTGCTTACTTCAGCACTACGTTTCAGCTGACGGTCACTGCTACCCACCATTTGGTTTATTTTCTGAAACTTCTCAGAAGTCTGGGATTACAAGACCATAAAAAACATTCCCCATTAACTATGTACATTTTCCAGACTACTAGCCAAAAATCAATTTTTCAGAGTTCTATATATCTGCTGTCTTTTAAGCGCTCTTTAAAACGTTCCCTAACTACCCTAATATAACATGGAAGATCTTTTATAAATTCAGGCTATTTCAGAGATGCTAGCAAGTGCCCCAGCAATCTTTGTGTTTACGAATTCCACAACACACTCAACTAAAGCAGTGACACTGACCAGTTCTACAAAACAGAAAACTGCACATTCCTTCCAATGTTTTTTAAATATATACACAAGATTTGACATTCAAAAACTTTCACTCACCCCAAATGATTCACCAATTGACACCAGGATTCTGTCAAGACAAACAAGATGACAACCTTTAAAGATTAAGCCTTATTTATCAGTGAAAAGACAGAAACACTCACAAACTTGCATAATTTGGCATGAAGACTAGTGAAGAGAACATATGCTTTTTAAGACATTGGCATACTAAACTAAAGAAATCACTCCTTTATCTCTTAAAAATATGCTAAGCATTCAATGAGGGCAAAATATTCACCACAACCTTAATTCCTTCTTAAATTTTTACAATTCTAGACAGAATTGTAGAGGAAGTGCTGAACCACCAAATTAGAATCACCTTGAACTGCACGTGGAAGAGAAATTGTGGAATGGAGAGAATTAGAGGCCGGCTTAGTCCATTCCATGCTTTTTGACAGGAACACCCCGTTCTCAGTAGGTGGGTAGCCCAGACATGCCCTTCCTTTGATCATTACCTTTAGATGTTTGCTAACCAATCATAGCAGGAGTTTAACCTAAAACAAACAATGATATTTGTAACTTTTTCAGTGTCCATGCCCATGCAATCCTTGGCCTCTGTGCTGAGCCTTCCCATGAGGGGCCTGTTGTGATGGTGTTCACTGGGCACTAGACTAAGACAACAAACTCATTTTGCATAGGCCAAACAGCCAGAGTGTGGCAATGGATGATGTTCAATTGCTACCATCCCTGGTTGAATCAAAAACTAGTAGCATAAAGCTAGACTGCTGACCCATTATGAGTCCTCTGAGCCATCAGTGCACACGCTGGTTGCACTGAAGTAGTTCACATTTTACATGAATATGATATACATAGTGATAATATATAACAAATCAAATGAGGTACACCGAAGAAGAGATGTTTCTATTTCATACTAAATCCATCTTCCAGTGGATTGATTGCCAACTAAAAGGCCTCATTCTAAGTAAAGGTTGCAAAATAGGGCTCAAACTTTGGACCAAAAGAAAGAGCTATAGCCATTGATATCTAACAAAATCACAGTGTATAATTTCCTAACTTGCTTGAATTAAATACTTATTTGTTACTGTCACCTGCTCAGAGAATTGTTTATTACCAACCTGGATCTTGGAGTCATCTTTGTGGGTGACAACATCCCTTCAGAGAATTTGTATGGACTCTTCAAGGGTGAGATGTAGATGTTATTTCCAGCAGGGACACGTAAGGGTGAATTAGAAAACTTGTAAGGACTTCGAGGAATGTGGGGAATGGGTGACAAGGTGGGAGGCTATGACAAAAGAGTAAATAAGATATTTAATAATTACAATATAATGTTTTTAAGTCAGTTAAATTATTAACTTTCAGCACAACAAATATATAAGAACAACTCACCCTATTGGAGGCATACTGCAAAATGTTAGTTTTCAGTTTCTGCATAAACACTAAGTTGTAGAAGACTATAATGGAGTCATATTGTCCTTCCCTGATCAGCACTCGTTTGAAAGTCTACAAAGGGTTAAAAATTATATATTAAAAATAATCTTAAATTTGAATTTCAGTCCAATTCCCACAGCATGGACCATTTATTTAAATCAGCATTGGCTAACATTTAAGGGTGTTTGTGTTTTGTGTGCTAGCTGCCAGCACTGCTGCTTAGGGCTTTTCTACACTCAGTTTTTGCAGATTTAAGTAAATTCGTAGAAAAACTGACTAAGCCCTGATCTACAGTACGGGGTTAATTCGAATTTAGCCGCGTTAGGTCGATTTTAAAATGGATGCGTCCACACAACCAACCCCGTTTCGTCAACTTAAAGGGCTCTTAAAATCGACTTCTGTACTCCTCACCCAGACGCCCAAGAACACGGGGGGGGGGGGAGAGGGGCGGGGCTCCAGGCACCCAGTCACTGCACTTCAGAGGATGGCCCAAGCAACAGAAGGTTGTCATTCAAACAATTTGATTTGTAGCATGGCTATTAAAAGCAATGTGGCCTTGTCCCTCCCTCCTCCCTCACTCCACCCCACCGCACCCAGGCTACCTTGTCAGTTATCTCACTTTTTTAAAAAAATTAATAAAGAAAGAATGCATGGTTTCAAAACAATAGTTACTTTATTTCGAATGGGGGGGGGAAGAGGGTGGTTTGGTTACAGGGAATTAAAATCAACCAAGGGGAGCAGGTTTGCATCACGGAGAAACACACGCAACGGTTACACCGTAGCCTGGCCCATCATTAAACTGGTTTTCAAAGCATCTCTGATGTGTAGCACACCTACCTGTGCTCTTCTAGTCACCCTGGTGTCTGGCTGCTCAAAATCGGATGCCAGGCGATTTGCCTCAACCTCCCACCCTGCCATAAACGTCTCCTCCTTACTCTCACACATATTATGGAGCACACAGCAAGCAGCAATAACAATGGGAATGTTGGTTGCGCTGAGGTCTGACCTAGTCAACAAACAGCATCAGCAAGCTTTTAAATGTCCAAAGGCACATTCTACCACCATTCTGCCCTTGCTCAGCCTATAGTTGAACTGCTCCTGACTACTGTCCAGGCTGCCTGTGTAAGGCTTCACGAGCCAGGGGAGCAAGGGATAGGCTGGGTCCCCAAGGATAACTATTGGCATTTCAACATCCCCAACAATAATTTTTTGGTCTGGGAAGTAAGTCCCTTCTTGCAGCTGCTCAAACAGCCTCGAGTTCCTAAATATGCGAGCGTCATGCACCTTTCCCGGCCATCCCACATTGATGTCAGTGAAACATCTCTTGTGATCCACCAGTGCTTGCAGCACCATTGAAAAGTACCCCTTGTGGTTTATGTACTGGTTGGCAAGGTGGTCCGGTGCCAAGAGGGGGATATGCGTTCCGTCTATCGCCCCACCACAGTTAGGGAACCCCATTGCAGCAAAGCCATCCAGTATGGCCTGCACATTTCACTACCCTTGATAACAGAATGTCAATGATTGCATTGGCTACTTGGATCACAGCAGCCCCCACAGTAGACTTGCCCACTCCAAATTGATTCCCAGCTGACCGGTAGCAGTCAGGCATAGCAAGCTTCCACGGTGCTATCGCCACTTGCTTCTCAACTGTCAGGGCAGCTCTCATCTTGGTATTCCTGTGCTTCAGGGTGGGGAAAAGCAACTCACAGAGTTCCAGGAAAGTGGTCTTACACATGTGAAAGTTTCGCAGCCACTGTGAATCATCCCATACCTGCAACACTATGCGGTCCCACCAGTCTGTGCTTGTTTGCCTGGCCCAGAATCGGCGCTCCACTGTATCAACCAGCCCCACTGCCGCCATGATGTCCCAATTGCCACAGCCCATGCTTTCAGGAACGTCTGTGTCCATGGCCTCATCAAAATCCTCCTCATGCTGGTATCTCAGCCCAGTTCGGCATATACTCCAGGTGTTTGTGCGAGGTGTTTACAATGCTCACAACAGCAGTGGTGACGGTGAACGGAGCGGGATCCATGCTTGCCGTGGTATGGCATCTGCAGGAGAGCAGAGTTGCCGTGGAAGTGGTGGATGACAATGGTTAGCAGCACCCAGGAGGACCAGAACGGATCCCCCGAGCTGCAGGAGAGCAGAGTTGCAGCGGAAGCGCTGGAAGATGATGGTAAGCAGACCTACTGCACCGTCTGCTGACGGCAGCACCCAGGACACAACAACCGTGGTGACAGTGAGGTGAGCTGAGCTGAGCATGCTCAATGCTTGCCGTGGTACGGCATCTGCACGGAAAAAAGGCGCGAAACGATTGTCTGCCATTGCTTTCACGGAGGGGGGGCGACTGACAACATGTACCCAAAACCACCCGCGACAATGTTTTTGGCCCATCAGGCATTGGGAGCTTAACCAAGAATTCCAATGGGCAGCGGAGACTGCAGGAACCGTGGGATAGCTACCCACAGTGCACCGCTCCTTAAGTCGATGCTAGCCACGGTAGTGAGGACGCACTCCGCTGACTTAATGCGCTTAGTGGGGATATACACAATCGACTGTATAAAATCTATTTCTACAAATCAACTTCTATAAAATTGACCTAATTTCGTAACGTAGACATACTCTTAGTTACATTGGTGTAACCTCCCAGTCAGACACAGTTATACCAATATTAATGTGTTTGTATCAGAACTGCAATCACAGCCACAAGCTGCACCAAATTTATCTGAATTGGTTTTTCTACCAATTTAGTTACATCAGTGCAAAAATGTAGGCTGTGTCTTCACTTGGAGCGAGGGGTGCGATTCCCAGCTCACGAACACATACTCACACTACCTCTCATCGAGTTAGCATGCTAAAAACAGCAGTGTAGCCTTGTTAGCACAGGCAGTGGCGAGCAGTGGCCACACAGGATAGCCACCCCAAGTACATACCCTCAGTTTGTACTCAGGAGGGCTGGCCCGTACTGCCACTGCCTATGCTACGATGGTGACACTACTATTTTTAGCATACTATCTCGATGAGAGGTAGTGTGAGAACGTGTATGTGAGCTGGGAATCACACTTCTAGCTCTAAGTACCCGCAGCGCAGACTAGCCCGTAAAGGCAAAGGGAATTCCTTTATGTCTTTATGCCACGAAACCCAAGGATGAGAATCTTCTCTGTGTGGTATCTTTAAAGAACTTTTCATTTGTATTTTAAAATATAAAGAAGGTTTTTTTTAGACAATGAAAAAAATGTGATAGCCCACTTGGCCATAGCAGCTGCCCAAAGGTAACCCTTAGCATGTTACAGCCCCAATTCAACAAACCATATAAGTGCTTACATCCCACTTGTTATCATTCTGACTGAAATCAATGGGACTTAAGCACATGCATAAATTATTAGAATAATCAGAACTTAAATAATCATCTTTCCAACCTCACCAACCGGCTCCCACCTACAGCAACACCCTGTTCTAAAAGGCCAATTTATCTGCTTTTAACATCAGAGCCACATGCTGCATACACACAGTTCACGAACAGGAAACAGTACACCTTGCATAGTTCTGTGCAGTCTTTTAAGTTTTCCACTGAAACGCCTAGCAGTTTAATAAAATAAACCGTACATTTTTATTTCACCTACATCTAAGGCAATTAGTGGACAACTGCTTTGGCTAAAAGTGACTTTTCATAAGTAAAAAAAATCTTTAAATATTTATATTTTAAACTCTTTGAACCAATTAAATAATCTTTGCTATCAGATAAGTCTGATTTCATGTATTGGATTCCCTTTAGCTATTCAAGTAAGGTTCTCTATCACATTTTAGTGAAAGACTCACCTCCCCTAAAACCTGTTGGTTACTCGAGTCATCATTTAGACAGATTTAACCATATTGCTGTTGTGGTAAAGAAGCCACAGACACATTTTGAGCAATACTCTTTATTTTGGGGCCAAATGCTGCTGTTTGTTCATAGCAGTAGTTCCATGGACCTCAGTGGAATTATTTCCAGATGCAAGAAGAGCAAGATGTGGCCATGAAACAGAACAGAGTACATACAGAAAACAAAGATTTATAACTGAAAATATTGCAAAAATAGTGCACTCTTTTGTAACGAAAAATATAAGAATCACCATACTTGGATTTGTGCTGTCGAATGACAGCTGATAGCATCAGCTAAGTTAGGCAAACATTTGCTCTTTGAGAGGCAATGTAATCTAGTGGCTAGAGCACAGGAGAAGGCTGCAGGATCCCCTGAGTTCTAATCACAGTTTCACCACTGACTGTTAATGTGGACAAGCCACTTCACCTATTTGTTTCAACACTTTGAAGATGTAAAGCACCGCATAAATACTTACGATTACATACTAGAACTACACTAAAAGACTGTCAAGGCTGAATTCAAAAGATAGGAAATGCTACAATTAAGTTTGCCCATGCATCCTTATTTAGGCCCCCATGGGCATGTGTATTATGAACACAGGACCAGATTTACAAATATAGTTAGTACCTAAAGATGCATATAGACACCTAATGGGGTTTTCAAAAGTGCTTCAACACGCTAGGTTTTAATCTTCCAATGGAAGTTTGGTGCCTTACCTGCTTGGGTACTTTTGAAAATTCTGCCAGGTGTCTATTTGCCTCTACAGGCACCTAAATACCTTTGTAAATATGACCACTAGTCTTTAATTTACTGTGAAAAAAACAGAATGTGATCACGTATGAGCATCTTTAATAAAAATTCTGGTTTGCTTCTTTGAGGAGAGTTTTCAAAATAAATGTGTTTGCCACATACTTTTGTGTGACCCTGGTAAGTCATTTAACCTCTGAGTGTCAGTTTCCCCGTAGGTAGAATGAAGATGACACACTGGACTTGGAGATCCTTGGAGGGACGTGCACAACATTGTTATAACAACATTTTTATGGATGACTCTTCATAGAATATCAGGGTTGGAAGGGACCCTTGAAGGTCATCTAGTCCAACCCCCTGCTCGAAGCAGGACCAATTCCCAGTTAAATCACTTTCCTTATTTAATCATTGAATTGATTTATAACTTTCCCTATCCCTCCTCCCACAAATATAATTCATAGAATCATAGAATATCAGGGTTGGAAGGGACCCCTGAAGGTCATCTAGTCCAACCCCCTGCTCGAAGCAGGACCAATTCCCAGTTAAATGATCCCAGCCAGGGCTTTGTCAAGCCTGACCTTAAAAACCTCTAAGGAAGGAGATTCCACCACCTCCCTAGGTAACGCATTCCAGTGTTTCACCACCCTCTTAGTGAAAAAGTTTTTCCTAATATCCAATCTAAACCTCCCCCACTGCAACTTGAGACCATTACTCCTCGTTCTGTCATCTGCTACCATTGAGAACAGTCTAGAGCCATCCTCTTTGGAACCCCCTTTCAGGTAGTTGAAAGCAGCTATCAAATCCCCCCTCATTCTTCTCTTCTGCAGGCTAAACAATCCCAGCTCCCTCAGCCTCTCCTCATAAGTCATGTGTTCTAGACCCCTAATCATTTTTGTTGCCCTTCGCTGGACTCTCTCCAATTTATCCACATCCTTCTTGTAGTGTGGGGCCCAAAACTGGACACAGTACTCCAGATGAGGCCTCACCAATGTCGAATAGAGGGGAATGATCACGTCCCTCGATCTGCTCGCTATGCCCCTACTTATACATCCCAAAATGCCACTGGCCTTCTTGGCAACAAGGGCACACTGCTGGCTCATATCCAGCTTCTCGTCCACTGTCACCCCTAGGTCCTTTTCCGCAGAACTGCTGCCTAGCCATTCGGTCCCTAGTCGGTAGCGGTGCATTGGGTTCTTCCATCCTAAGTGCAGGACCCTGCACTTATCCTTATTGAACCTCATCAGATTTCTTTTGGCCCAAACCTCCAATTTGTCTAGGTCCTTCTGTATCCTATCCCTCCCCTCCAGCGTATCTACCACTCCTCCCAGTTTAGTATCATCCGCAAATTTGCTGAGAGTGCAATCCACACCATCCTCCAGATCATTTATGAAGATATTGAACAAAACCGGCCCCAGGACCAACCCTTGGGGCACTCCACTTGACACCGGCTGCCAACTAGACATGGAGCCATTGATCACTACCCGTTGAGCCCGACAATCTAGCCAGCTTTCTACCCACCTTATAGTGCATTCATCCAGCCCATACTTCCTTAACTTGCTGAGAAGAATACTGTGGGAGACCGTGTCAAAAGCTTTGCTAAAGTCAAGAAACAATACATCCACTGCTTTCCCTTCATCCACAGAACCAGTAATATCATAAAAGGCGATTAGATTAGTCAGGCATGACCTTCCCTTGGTGAATCCATGCTGGCTGTTCCTGATCACTTTCCTCTCATGCAAGTGCATCAGGATTGATTCTTTGAGGACCTGCTCCATGATTTTTCCAGGGACTGAGGTGAGGCTGACTGGCCTGTAGTTCCCAGGATCCTCCTTCTTCCCTTTTTTAAAGATTGGCACTACATTAGCCTTTTTCCAGTCATCCGGGACTTCCCCGGTTCGCCACGAGTTTTCAAAGATAATGGCCAATGGCTCTGCAATCACAGCCGCCAATTCCTTCAGCACTCTCGGATGCAACTCGTCCGGCCCCATGGACTTGTGTACGTCCAGCTTCTCTAAATAGTCCCTAACCACCTCTATCTCCACAGAGGGCTGGCCATCTCTTCCCCATTTTGTGATGCCCAGCGCAGCAGTCTGGGAGCTGACCTTGTTAGTGAAGACAGAGGCAAAAAAAGCATTGAGTACATTAGCTTTTTCCACATCCTCTGTCACTAGGTTGCCTCCCTCATTCAGTAAGGGGCCCACACTTTCCTTGGCTTTCTTCTTGTTGCCAACATACCTGAAGAAACCCTTCTTGTTACTCTTGACATCTCTCGCTAGCTGCAGCTCCAGGTGCGATTTGGCCCTCCTGATATCATTCCTTCTCTTCTTCAGCTATCCCTCAATGCGAGGATGATATTTGCCAAGGGGGTTCATTGATGGGTTTTTAAGTGGCTGAGGAGCCCAATTCGTGCACTGCAGATTTTCCCACAGAAGTGACAGGTGTAATCTTGGGGGCAACAGTTGTTGGCTGGACTGTTGTGCCCTTTCTTCCTTTGTCGCTTCTCTCTCTCATAAGCAGGTCTCCTCAAAGTGAGCTGTGGTGCCACTGTGTTCTGTTCCAAGTTTGTTGGGTAGTTGCCTCCCTTTTTAAGGTGTACTTTCGGTATGTCTTTGAAGGTCTTCTGCTGCCCGCCGCGAGCCCTTCTTCTCTGACTTAACTGAGAAAAGAGTACTTGCTTCAGGAGGCAAGTGTCAGGCCTACATACACAGTGGCCAGTCCAGCGGAGTTGGTGTTTCATGACCTGTCCTTCTATACTGCTGATGTTGGCTGCAGAGAGAATGCTAATGTTAGTGCGTCAGACTTCCTAGCTGATCCTCAGACTCCTCCTGAGGCAGCACTGTTGGAACAATTCCAGCCACTGGAGATGACATCTATAGGTTACCCAGGTCTCACACACATAGAGAAGAGTGTGGATGACAACTGCCTTGTAAACCAAGATCTTGGTGCCTGTTTGCAGATCCCGATCATTAAAGATTCATTTGAGTAGTCTTCCAAAGGATGTGCTGGCACAGCGGATCATGTATACAATTTCTGTGTCAATGCTGGCTGTTTGGGAGATGCGGCTGCCAAGGTATGGAAAATGGTTCACATTTTCCAGGGGTTCTCCACTGATGGTGATTTGTGTTGTACGAAGAGTAGTTTTTGCAGGTGAGGGCTGGTAGAGTACCTTGGTTTTCCCGATGTTGAGAGAGAGATCCAGGCTGTGATAGACATCTGCAACAAGATTTAGGGTACTTTGCAGGTCGATCTCTCTGTGTGCGAGAATGACAGTCATCTGCATACTGAAGATCAGTGATGCCAATTCTCATGATCTTAGATTTTGTTTGGAGACTTCAGAAATTAAGGAGTTGACCATCCATACGATACTCAATCCCGATTCCATCAGGAAGGCAGTCACGGATGAGAATCAGGATCACAGCAAGGTAAATGGAGAAGAGTGTTGGAGCAATGACAGCCCTGCTTGACAACAGTGAGAATGATGAATGGTTCGATCTCTGAGCCGTTGCACAGAATGTTGGCAGTCATCCCATCATGGAGTAGTCTGATGATGGAAATGAATTTCTGTGGACAGCCAAACCTACACAGCACCTTCCATAGGGCATCACTATTGGTAGAGTCAAAGACCTTGGTTAGATCAATGAATGCCATGAACAGTTCCTGGTGTTGCTCTCTACACTTCTCCTGAATCTGTCATGCCACAAAGATCATGTCAGTTGTGCCTCGGGATGGCCTGAAGCCACACTGTGATTCAGAGAGGAGTTCCTCAACAACGGGGAGAAGGCCGTTTAGTAGTATCCAGACAAGGATCTTCCCTGCAATGGAGAGGAGGGAAATACCTCTGTAGTTCCTGCACAAAGATCTCAGCGCAGAAAGAACTGCCGTAATTGCCAGAGAACTGGCAAGACTCAACATTGACATTGCAGCTCTTAGTGAGACCCGCCGGGGTAATGACGGCCAATTAAAAGAGGATGGAGGTGGCTACCCCTTCTTTTGGAAAGGAAAGCCACCTGAAGAGAGAGACATTCATGGGATTGGCTTTGTCATCAAAAATAAGATCACCAGTCAGCTTTTGGAGCTTCCCATGGGGATCAACAAGCATCTCATGACTCTGCTCAAGCTCAGCAACAACCAATATGCCACAGTCATTAGTGCATATGCCCCAACACTTGATGATGAGGAAGACAACAAAGAGCAGTTTTATAGTGCTCTCGATGCAGTCCTCATAGCCAAACTTAAGTCAGACAAACTCATCCTCCCGGAAGATTTCAATGCCAGAGTCAGACGGGACTCCTAACTCTGGAGCGGCACAATAGGCAAAGAAGGGCTGGCAAATGTAAACCCCAGTGGTATTCTCCTCCCCAGCAAATGTGCGGAGCATGACCTGCTCATCACAAATACCATCTTTAGGCAGAGTAACAAATATAAGACCACCTGGAAACATCCTCGGTCCAAACACTGGCACCTCCTTGACTATGTTATAGTCAGAGCCAGAGATTATGCCCATGTCCGTATCACATGAGCCATGAAAGGTACAGATCACTCATTGTTGGACAGACCATCGATTAGTAAGATCACCCAAAGACTAAGCAAAAGCGGTACAACATCAAAACACTTCAAGACCAAGCCAGCTGTGAGATGTTCCAGCAACACCTGTCTGAGAAACTCTCTAACTTGCCTGGTGACATCGCTGACATTCAAGAGCATTGGGATCAACTTAAAAATACCATTCACAGTGCATGTGCTGAAACTATAGGATATTTCACTCATCAGCACCAAGACTAGTTTGATGAAAACAACGAGAAAATCCTAGCATTAATTCAACAGAAAAGAACTGCATTCTGTAGCTGGCAAAATGATTCCTCTAAATAACAAAAACATGAGGTTTATCACCTGCTCAAAGCTGAAGTCCAAAGGAGGTTATGTGACATCAAAAATAAGTGGTGTCAAGAGAAGGCCTCTAAGATCTAGGGTTTCATAGACCAGGATGACATGAAAAGTTTCTTTTAAGCAATGGTCAAGCTCCAAAGGCCCAACCCCCTTACGTTCCCAGGATGGCTCCACCCTCCTCAAAGGCAATGTGGCCACTAAACAATGCTGGAAGGAGCACTTTGAGAGCCTACTAAACCACAAATCCACGGTATCTGAAGACAACATAGAACAGTTATGGGCACTGATTCTATGTGGGCATAGAACAGCTGTGGCTGATTGTGAGCCGCGAGACATTTTGTGGACATTGACAGTCCGCAGGCACGGCCCCCCGCAGCTCCCAGTGGCTGTGGTTCGCCGTTCCCAGGCCATAGGTGGACCACCACTGCCATAGAGTCTATTCCTCAATGCTCAGCAACGGAACACCTTGCTGATCTCCCATCTTCTGAGGAAGTCCAGCGTGCCATTACCCAGACAAAAAAAATCACAAGGCACCAGGCCCAGACAGCATCCCAGCTGAGGTTTTTAAAGCTAGTGGAACAATGCTCCAGCACAAACTTTGCCAACTCCTTGACAAAATCTGGACCGGCAAAGAAATTCCACCTGACTTTAAGAACGCCAGCATTGTTACAATATTCATGGATGACTAATACTAAAAGATTTTACATACCTCTTGATTTGTATTGGTGAGCTCCTTGTATGCTGTAACAATGATTTTAAACCTAAGATCTACATTCTTTACTTTGCATATGCCATACATGGAACACATCATGATCTATTAAAGAAACAACAAGAAGCATCAGAAATGCAACAAATGTTGTTATACTTCAGATCGAGAAAGCACCTATCCCTCTCCCCTATATTCTTCTACATTCTTACATGTTTTTCTATTTATTGGGGTGCAGTCCAGCCCCATGGAAGTCAATGAGAGTTTTTCCATTGACTTCAGCGAAGCCGGAATTGGTTTTGCCATTGACTTCAGTGAAGTCAGGATTGGTTGCTAGGAAATGAAGGTGAAGATCAGTAGCTCTAGGATTCCTATACTGAGCTAAATCAATTATCTACATGCCATCCCATCCCATCCCAATCCTTGGAGGAGAAAACAAAAACGGCAAACCAATGTCCCCTTCTTTTTGCAAAAAATTTATGGAACAAAAATGGTAATATTCTTCAAGTTCACATTTAGATACAGTATGAAGCTGAAATTTTAGGGTAGAAAGACAAAATGGGGATTAGTTAGTATTGTCTTTCCTAGTCAAAATTAATGTATTCACAGTGAACTTTGGCCTTTACTCACTACTTTTCGAAGATTTTTTTAATGACACATGCTATGCCTTTGACGTTATAGCATAAATAACTTTTAGTAGTTAAAAATAACTTGAGGCCTTCTTAAATACATCAGTTCACTGTATTAAACTAATTTCTGCTTTGAATAATCTGCCTTTTGTGGGAAATAAAAACCTCATACCAGAATTTAACAGTTGAAAAATTTAAAAGCAACATTTTGATAGCAAGAGAGGGAATAATAAAGAGTCTAGAGTATCTCACTGATTTATGTTACCTGGTCTAAGTGCCTGTCTTTCATAAGTTCATATTCATTCTGCAATGTGTGCTGAAAAAGGGTCCAGATCAAGTGTTCTAGTTCAGGGTGGTCAAACAGAAGCCGTAAGCAGAGGGTATTTAATCGAAGATATGCCAGACGATACACTTGAGAAAAGAAAAAAATAATTAATCACATTGTTAATAGAGAAATGTGTATAGGCCACTGTTCAGAGTGCCTGCCTTTAACTGCTGTATCAGAGGATGAGAGACTTCTCTAGCAGGTAGAGTTTCTCTTTTAGCTCAAGTAGGGATGGTTCATGCTTTTAGCAAAGGAGATCCCAGATTCAGTCTCCAGTAATGACCCATGATGTCAGAAGCCATATGCCAGAAGACGACACATGCTAGAGATGATTTCCATTTGCAAAGCGTATGATCAGTCATTGTATTGCTGCTACACTGAAGGTTTCAATACACTGGCATTATTCATGACCATCACACATTAACAACAAAACCAACTTGGTAGACAAGGTTATTTCAGCGAGGGGGTTGGGATTTTCCTTGTCTTTGCTTGTATATTATGTCTGATGAGGTTAGTATGTGTCTGTATAAAACATGGGATATATGCACCAATATTTCCTGTAGGTTGGTTTATAGGAATTTTCAATCCAAATTAACATTCTGGCAACTACACTTAATTAGACTAAATTTTGCAAGCACCATATTACAATAGCTCAAAGCCTAAACCAATGTGAGGCTGCACAAGTCTGCCTGCTTATAAATTAATTTTTACCTTTAGGCTACAATATGTGTAGAACACACGTATTAATCTATTGGTATTGTACTAAGACTTTCCTAATACTGAACTTGTTCAGAGTGCCTTAATGCTTTCCCTAATGAAAGAATGACATCTGATAGTTCGTACAGTGTGTTTATTACAGTTTCCTGATATATTTATTGACTTCCATTAAAACAAGGGATAGATGATGACAGGTTACTTTGCAGCTTCTACATATACATGTTCTACATATAAATGCTCTCTCTTGTTAACATGATCTACAAACCTTTTTTGTAAAATAGCGAAAGGGAGGTAGATTTCTGTGGTTTCTGAATTTGGGGTGCCAAAACAGGCTGAGCATCTATAATAGGAGTGGAGTTTAAAGACGCTGTGGATCCTTTCTTCTTAGGAGATCTCACAGGAGAAAGATACCTGCACATACAGCATAAATAAAAATATTGAAATAAAAACAAAAATGACACTTCAAAATAGAAAACAAGTGAACAAAGGTATATACACAATACACATGCATACTTTTCCATTTCCCTTGCTAGAAGGGAAAAGCATCCATTGAAACAAGTAATTTCTAAAATTGAGAACTGAAAATCAGAAGTATTGAAACTCATCCATATTTCTCCTCTTCTCCACCTCAGGACCAGGGACTGGTGAAACTAGTATCTTTCCCAAAAGTCTAGAAAATCACAGTATATAAGAGGAGGTTACTTACCTGTAACGGGAGGTTCTTCAATATCTCTGGTCCCCACTGAGGGTTATGTGCATACACTATGTGCCCAGAGCCAGAGCTTTTCAAAGTAGTGTTTCTTGGTGGTCCATGCATGTACCCTTGTATTGCCTCGTGGTTTCACCCGAGGCAATAAGGGGCAGGGTGGACCAACTGCATCTCCAGTACCTTCTCCACTGCTGACCTACAGAGCTGCAGCAGAGGGGAAGTACTGGAATGCAGATAGGGGGTATTGGAATGCAGATAGGGACGACAAATCTCAAAGAACTTCCAGTTACAGGTAAGTAACCTCTTCTTCTTCTTCGAGTGATGGTCCCTATCACTGAGGGTGATTGATAAGCAATACCTAGATAGGAGGGTGATGCAAGGAAGATGGCAGAACCATATAATGGAGGATCATTGCACCGAATGAGGCATCTGTCGCAGAATCGTGTACTAGAACACAGTGAGAGGAAAAGATGTGTACGGAACTCCATGTGGCCGCCTTACATATGACCACAAGGGGCATGTTATGAAGCGCAGCTGTGATTGATGCTTACGTTCTTGTGCAATGGGCTTGTATCCCATTTGGTGGAGAGCGCCCAGACAACTGATAGCAGCACATAATGCACTCTGAGACGCACTTGGACATTCCCTGGGTAGAAATGACCTGTCCTTTCATTCTCTCCACTATGGCGACAAATAGCCGAGGAGACTTCCGAAACAGCTTTCTCCTTTGTAGGTAAAAGGACAAAGCCCTACACATATCAAAGGAATAAAGCTGCTATTCCTCATTTGAGACATATTGTTTTGGAAAGCAGGTAGGCAGATGTATACGTTGGTTGAGGTGAAACTGGGAATCCACCTTTGGCAGAAACTTGGGATGCTGTCACAGTGAAACCTTGTGCTTATGGAATCTGGTGAAGGGTGGGGGAGTTGCCATCATGGCTCCCAGCTCTCCAACCCTCCTCACTGAGGTAATGGCAACAAGGAAAGCAAAGAGGAGAGAGGGCAGGAGGACAGTGGTTTGAAGGGAGAGTTCATTAAAGAGGTAAGGACTAGGTTGAGGTCCCATTGGGGAGTTATAGGCTGAATGGGCGGTCAAGGGCAGGGTGAAAAACTAGGGAAATCCAACTTAGATGGAGCTACTATAAAATGGGTGCATAACTAGTTGGAAAACTCTTTCCACAGAGTAGTTATCAAACATTCTGGGATGTATTAGCAGGTGTGTTGTAAGCAAGACACGAGAAGTAATTTTTCCGCTCTACTCTGCGATAATTAGGCCTCAACTGGAGTAGTGTGTCCAGTTCTGGGCACCACATTCAGGAAAGATGTGGACAAATTGGAGAAAGTCCAGAGAAGAGCAACAAAAATGATTAAATGTCTTGAAAGCATGACCTATGAGGGAAGATTGAAAAAACTGGGTTTGTTTAGTCTGGAGAAGAGAAGACTGAAAGGGGACATGTAACAGCTTTCAAGTACATAAAAGGTTGTTACCAGGAGGAGGGAGAAAAGTTGTTCTCCTTAACCTCTGAGGATAGGACAAGAAACAATGGACTTAAATTACAGCAAAGGCAGTTTAGGTTGGACATTAGGAAAAACTCTCTGTCGGGGTAGTTAAATACTGGAATAAATTGCCTAGGGGGGCTGTGGAATCTCCATCACCGGAGATTTTTAAGAGCAGGTTAGACAAACACCTGTCAGGGATGGTCTAGATAATACTTAGTCCTGCCACGTAGGCCTCTTCCAATCCTACGATTCTATGGAAAATTGAATGCCCTTCCACTGAATGATGGAAAGCATTGATGGCAACTGCATGCACTCTGATAGAACTGAAAGCGAGTCCCCAGGTTTTCAGGTGGAGGAAATAGTCCAAGAGCACGGAGATGCCCACAGCTTCAGGGGCAAGACCTTGCTGTTGGGTCCAGGAGGTAAAAAGTGCCCATTTGGCTTGACAGGATCACCTTGCAGAGTCCTTCTAGGTACCTTATTGAGGTCAGAACATGTAGGGATAAAGTGAGACAGGCTAAAAGTCAAGTAGAGTTGGACCTTGCAAAGGGAATTAAAACCAATAGTAAAAGGTTCTATAGCCATATAAATAAGAAGAAAAAAAAAAGAAGAAGTGGGACTGCTAAACACTGAGGACTGAGTGGAGGTCAAGGATAATCTCGGCATGGCCCAATATCTAAACAAATACTTTGCCTCAGTCTTTAATAAGACTAAAGAGGATCTTAGGGATTATGGTAGCATGACAAATGGGAATGAGGATATGGAGGTAGATATTACGATATCTGAGGTAGAAGAGAAACTCAAACAGCTTAATGGGACTAAATCGGGGGGCCCAGATAATCTTCATCCAAGAATATTAAAGGAATTGGCACATGAAATTGCAAGCCCATTAGCAAGAATTTTTAATGAATCTGTAAACTTAGGGTTGTACCGTATGATTGGAGAATTGCTAACATAGTTCCTATTTTTAAGAAAGAGAAAAAAAGTGATCCGGGTAACTATAGGCCTGTTAGTTTGACATCTGTAGTATGCAAGGTCTTGGAAAAAATTTTGAAGGAGACGGTAGTTAAGGACATTGAAGTCAATGGTAAATGGGACAAAATACAACATGGTTTTACAAAAGGTAGATCGTGCCAAACCAACCTGATCTCCTTCTTTGAGAAAGTAATAGATTTTTTAGACAAAGGAAACGCAGTGGATCTAATTTACCTAGATTTCAGTAAGGCGTTTGATACCATGCCACATGGGGAATTATTAGTGAAATTGGATAAGATGGGGATCAATAGGAAAATTGAAAGGTGGATAAGGAATTGGTTAAAGGGGAGACTACAACGGGTCCTACTGAAAGGTGAACTGTCAGGCTGGAGGGAGGTTACCAGTGGAGTTCCTCAAGGATCGGTTTTGGGACCAATCTTATTTAATCTTTTTATTAATGACCTCGGCACAAAAAGTGGGAGTGTGCTAATAAAGTCTGCGGATGATACAAAGCTGGGATGTATTGCCAATTTAGAGAAGATCAGGGATATCCTACAGGAGGATCTGGATGATCTTGTAAACTGGAGTAATAGTAATAGGATGAAATTTAATAGTGAGAAGTGTAAGGTAATGCATTTAGGGATTAATAACAAGAATTTTAGTTATAAGCTGGGGATGCATCAATTAGAAGTAACGGAGGAGGAGAAGGACCTTGGAGTATTGGTTGATCATAGGATGACTATAAGCTGCCAATGTGATAAGGCCATGAAAAAAGCTAATGCGGTCTTGGGATGCATCAGGAGAGGTATTTCCAGTAGGGATAAGGAGGTTATAGTACCGTTATACAAGGCACCGGTGAGACCTCACCTGGAATACTGTGTGCAGTCCTGGTCTCCCATGTTTAAGAAGGATGAATTCAAACTGGAACAGGTACAGAGGAGGGCTACTAGGATGATCCGAGGAATGGAAAACTTGTCTTATGAAAGGAGACTCAAGGAGCTTGGCTTGTTTAGCCTAACTAAAAGAAGGTTGAGGGGAGATATGATTGCTCTCTATAAATATATCAGAGGGATAAATACCGGAGAGGGAGAGGAATTGTTTAAGCTCAGTACCAATGTGGACACAAGAACAAATGGATATAAACTGGCCACCAGGAAATTTAGACTAGAAAGTAGACGAAGGTTTCTAACCATCAGAGGAGTGAAGTTTTGGAACAGCCTTCCAAGGGAAGCAGTGGGGGCAAAAGATTTATCTAGCTTTAAGATTAAACTCGATAAGTTTATGGAGGAGATGGCATGATGGGATAACATGGTTTTGGTAATTAAATATTCATGGTAAATAGGCCCAATGGCCTGTGATGGAATATTAGATGGGGTGGGATCTGAGTTACTACAGAGAATTCTTTCCTGGGTATCTGGCTGATTAATATTGCCCATATGCTCAGGGTTTAGTTGATCGCCATATTTGGGGTTGGGAAGGAATTTTCCTCCAGGGCAGATTGGAAGAGGCCCTGGAGGTTTCTCGCCTTCCTCTGTAGCATGGGGCATGGATCACTTGCTGGAGGATTCTCTGCTCCTTGAAGTCTTTAAACCAATATTTGAGGACTTCAATAGCACAGACATAGGTGAGAGGTTTTTTGCAGGAGTGGTGGGTGAAATTCTGTGGCCTGCGTTCTGCAGGAGGTCAGACTAGATGATCATAATGGTCCCTTCTGACTTAAATATCTATGAATCTAGTACTGCCAGTGAGCATTCTCGTGCTAATTGAGGTGTCCGTGCAAAAACCATGCTGTCAGGTGTAATGTCCATGGATCTGGATACCTTAGTCTGCCATTGTCTTGTGTCAGCAATTCTGGAAAAGTATGGAGCAGGAGTGGAGGTAGTTTTGACATGTGGAGGAGAAGAAGGAACCAGAATTGGCAAGGCCAGAATGGAGTAATCAGAATGGCCATCACTATCTCCCGCTAGAGTTTGCGGAGGATGTGAGGTTGGAGTGGTAGGAGGGGGAAGGCATAGTTCGTCCAGAATGACCAATTGTCGACCAGAGCATTGCCGAGTGCGTGGGCACAAGTCCTCCCCTAGTAAGTGCACCGAAACATGCAGAGACATTTGTCATACCAGGACGAACAGTTTGTGAGGTCCCGAAGCGTTTGATATCTGGTCTATTGATGGGACCAGAACCGGTAAAGGCAACTGTCTCAGGACCAACAATTCATAGGACACCAGCAGAGTCGAAGCATGAGGGGTATGTGGATCCGGCACGCAGTGTGGCCTCTTATTTCTCATGTACCTTGGCGCGCGTAGCTCCTATGTGGCTGGAACTCATGGACAGCTCAGTGTCCTGGGATTTAGAGGAAAATTTACTGCCATGCTAATGAGCATGTTTCTGTGGCTCATGGCTAGGAACCAATGCAGGATCGTTAGTACTAGTACTGACGGATCCGTATGGAGGCTCCGCAATAGAAGGAGCGCTCTTGGATTGCTCAGGCCAATGTACAGGTGGGTACCCCAGCCAGGATCCATTTTTGGCCCACGACTACCTCCAGGAGGTGCTTCTTGAGGTGGAGAGCTCAGCCTTCTCGTGTATGGGCAGGGAAGGAGAGGCAGATGCTGCACCTGGAGGCAATGTGGGCTTCCCCCAAACAGTACAAACAGCTTTGGTGTTCATCGCTGGTGGAGAACGAGCGAGGGCAGGAAGCACAGACTTTGAATACAGGCATAATCCAGTAAGCAGACCCAGGTGTGGGTGGCGGTGAGAAGGAACTGGAGATATGGTCAGTCTGACCCGCCTTTAATGGCCTCGGGCAAAACCACAAGGTATTAAAAAGGTACATGCACGGACCACCAAGCAACACTACTTTGAAAAGCTCTGGCTCCAGGAGCTTGGCACATGAGCATAACCCTCAGTGAAATACAATAGGGACCATCACTCGAAGAAGAAACAAAACTACTCTCTGCTCTGCCAAATTGTTGGCTGCAGGCATTTTCCTTCCTCTGGCACAGTTGGGAGTGGAGATTACTTCTGCTACCCCACTTGCCTGTGGGGCCAGTGAGGAGCAGAGCAAGGGAGTTGGGAAGAAGTGTTGGTTGTGGCATTGAGTAGCAGCTGTATTCACACACTCTGGCTTATGGCATCACAAACCTTTTTGAAAATATGGGCATATTAAGAAGTTTTGTCAATGTATTTAAGTAAAAAGAGTATATCTATCCCTACACAGATGAAGTCATGCCATGTAACATAACAGTTTTCAGGAAAATCCTGGTAAACAGAAATGACATTAGAAGTATAAGTTTGATGGAGTTTGAGAAAAGAAATTTAAAATTTGTTGAGGATGGCTTGTTTTTTGTATGAGTCCTAACATATGTAATGCACAAGTCAGCATGACTTTAGTACCAAGTCCAACAAAGAAAAATGCAGTATACAAATAAATAATTATATAATATTGTGGAAGAAATTAACTCCACACAGCACTAAACTCCAAGCATGCACTTTACTTACAGATCTGCCGCAGTGTGATTATGCTGGAGAGGCAAGTTAAGAGTGCAGGTGGGCTCAGGTTGATCAACTTGGCCTTCTCGTTCCTTGGATTGCTTAATAAGATCAAATAGAGACGAATCCTAAAAAAGAAAATCATAGTAACAGAACATTAGCAAAGGAAACTGACTATTTGACAAGAGTCACACCAACAATTGGGGCACTGCTCAAGTGCTCTGTGTTTTTGTTTATTTCTAGTGTTCACTCTGCACCCTTCCTCTGGCAACGGCTTCAGTTAGCCAGTTCAAGGACATTCTGCCTCCTCCATAACCCTCAGTTAGGATTTGAAAAGGCCAGTGTGATGGACCTGTGCTCCTCCTCCTTTTTTGACTGGTCCTGTTCCAGTTCGAGTGCTGCCTGGCTTATTACAGCTGCTATGTGTTAAATACAGAAAGACTCAAGAGCATCAGGTTGCAGTTCAAAGGCACTTAAGATCTCCTTTTGGATTTTAGGTTGATTACTGGTACTTTTGGATAAAGAGGAAGGAGGAAGTCTGAACCCTGCTAAGATCAAAGATAACGGAGAGGTGATGGGGAAAGGCAGTGGGAGGAGGGTACAAGTGAAGTGGAGAAGACGGTTGAAGCAAGAATCTCACACTTATCATCAATAGCAGAACCTCAGGTTCCTCTCAGCTTATCTGTGAAGTGTCGGTAGAACTATATAGAAATGCATGAAAAACATTCTTGCTTCACACCATAGCAATAAACTAGTCTTGAAAATACAGAAGTGCTGGATTTTTTGTCTATGTCTACTTCAGCAGGGGGCTCCTGCTTAGCAATAATACTCTTTCAATAATGTGAAACCAAAACCCAGCCACCAATATCAAGTCAGGAATAATGGGGAGAAGAGAGATGTATCTATTTATGTGGTGTTAAGCTTTGTATCAGTAGTGAAAAGGCATTATTAATCAGTTAGTAAACCGTGGTAGATATGGATGAGCAAAAAGTAGGAAGTCAGCATTTTCCTTCCCCTAGTGTGAAGCAGAGGGCATCAACACTGATGGACCCAAAATTTTACGAATACTGAATGTGTTGCTTGTCTGTTCAAGGTCCATCAAATTCTATGGATGAATGTGTTACTTATAAATATACATGAAAAGACTGCAAATGCATTTAAATAGCAAAATTGACAAAGGAATGTGTAATGTGAACACAGCACTGATCTGTAGGTTCACAAGCAAATGTAAAGTAAACTGGTCATCCAAGTTGCACCAGTCTGGCATAAAGGCAAAAAAACTTCAAAGATTGGTATTCAATTTTTTTCCTACAGCTCTATTATTCTGAATGGGAATTGCAATGTTGCAAACTCTTGAGATTGTATTGTAAATCTCAAGATATTTGGGGGGTTTTCTCAAGCCCTAACACCTGGAGTCAGGTGACCCCAATAGAATCTCAATTTTCATTTAAAGAAAAAAAAAAGAAGATTCTAGTCCTCATGGTTGTGGAGAAGAGTTTGAAAACATGAATCCTGCAGGTTCAAAAACCAGAAGACAAATAAAAAGAACACAACATTTGTTTTTCTTACAATCTCATGATTTCCAGGCCATGATTTTTGGCAATTCCGGCACTGTCTAAGCCACAGTAGAGAAATGATGTACAGTTACTGGCTCACGACCACAGTTATTTCTCAGTTATACAAGTACCTGCAGGCCAATCATGTGATGCGGGCTGGTTTGCCTGACTTTTCTCAGTAACTACAAGTATTTACATGACTATGATTTGCTTGCCTATTACACCTTTAGAACTCCCACACATGTCCAAACAGATAACTGTTACCTCAGCTTCTCACTCTCCCACCTACTTCATACCCCAGTTCCTCTCAACAGTCCCTCCTGCTGTCAATGCTGCTCCTGTCTCCTGAAGAAGGCTATGTCCCCTTCCTTGAGCAATTAGTCATTCATTTTTCAAGCTTCCACTCTTCCCTTGACATGATAACAGATCCACTAGCCAAGGGGGATGGGAGATTCCTGTACCCATTCAATTCAGATTTTAAGTATCTATGATGAGGAAAATATTCTTGAGGAAAAAGGAGTAAGAAAAATTTATTAAGGCAAACAGCTGGTCTGGGGGTGGAGAGGTGTGAGAGATGGAAGGAAAACAAAAAAGAGGAAGACCAAATTTCAGCATAATGAGAGAGTGTCTAGTGGTTAAGCACATGAACAGGAGTTCTGGGTTCTTTCCGAGTAGGCTGCTTTTCTCCTAGTTTTCCATCCCTTTAAACATATTTGAGAGATTTTAATTGACTTTGGTTATAGACAGACTTAAGTTATGTATTTGCCTTTGTTTTTCTCTATTTTCAAAAAATTAAATATATTTATCAAATTTTTTCTTTGGGGAATCTGATCTCTTGAATGCTAACTTTCTGCCTAGAACAATTTTTTGAGCCAAGATATGAGCCACTGAATACAGGGGTTGATAGTGCGAGCACTGAGACTTAGAGTACAGTAATGCTCTAAAAATAGAAACTTTTCTTGAATGTGGAAAAACTGAGGTCATTATCCACAAGTTCCAGTTGGAGTAATCAGTGCTTTAAAAAAAAAACTTTGTACCCAAAACTCAGTTTATCTATTGATAAGGTTTATCTAAGTGACTTTTGTTCGTAAAGTAACTTTACTCATATTATCTGAGATGTTATATTGCTTCTCAAATCTTTTAAACAGTATTTCAGATCAGTAGCCTCTCCCCTCCATGAATACTCTTCACATGAACAGTTTTAGTGCACGCATTTTAAAATGCTCAAGTAAATTTATTACTCAAGAATCTGACTGATGTCACTGGACACAAGCATAGTACAAATTCAGATAACAAAATAACAACATTGCATTTCTTTTGAGGATCTTAAAGTGCTAAGATAGGTAACACTGCCCCATTTTATTGAGGTGGAAATGGAAACATGATCTAGTACCACTAACTTGTCCAAGGAGACACAGCAATCCAGGACAGAGTCAGGAATAGAGCCAAAGTTTGATTCTCAGTTGTCCTCCCTGGCTCTAACCATTAGACCATGCTGCCATGGTAATACCACTTTACTGAGTTTTAAGAAAAAAGTTTAACATATGCACCCAGCCAAAATTCAAATATCTTTTAAGCATCAATAGCTTTCTGAACCAGATATACACAATTCAGAATTGCATTCATGAGGACTAGGTGCTTGTTTTGGTTTCAGAGTCCACCAATTACAACAACAATGCTTAATCTTCTTTTAGGTACTTTGTCAAAGAAATCAAATATTTTTGAGTCTTTGTGAGGCTCAGAGTAAGAACAAGTAAATCTGTGAGATCTTTCACCTTAACAAAAAAGTTTCTAATTCTTTAGGTACTACTTTTATCTTTGTTTTAGATTTCTTAACATTTAAATAATTTCCTAACACAGTTTCAAGCTTTGACTCCATAATGCATCTTAGTACTATGGCTATTGCTAAACTATCTGAAATATATAGTCTAACCAAACTTTTAAGGAACAAAAAATAATTATGAAATTGGTAAATTAAATCAGATATTTTAATATTAAGAAGTTATGAAATCTTTGGAAAATATTCAATAATTGGATGTGTTCCTTTAATCCAAAGCAAGAATAGATCTGAAATTAACAGCTTTAAAAAGAAGCTGCAAGAACTTGCTTCTAGCTACCGCTTTGTATTCACTCTGCCAAAGGTAGAAATCCCTGTGGCAGTTGTAACGATTTAGAGCAGTGGTGGGCAACCCGTGGCTCATCAGCGTAATCCATTGGTGGGCCACGAGAGAGTTCGTTTACATCGACCGTCTGCAGGCATGGCCACTCGCAGCTCTCAGTGGCCATGGTTCACCGTTCCCAGACAACGGGAGCTGCAGGAAGTGGTGCAGGCCAGCTGCCACTTCCCGCAGCTCTGATTGGCCAGGAACGGCGAACCATGACCACTGAATGCTGCGGTTGGCCATGCCTGCAGACGGTTGATGTAAACAAACTGTCTTGCGGCTGCCAGAGGATCACCCTGACGGGTTGCATGAGGCCCGCAGGTTGCCCAGCACTGGTAGAAGCTTCACTTTCATTTGCAAAGGCACTTCTAAAAGCCTAACAAAACCACTAGCATTCAGAACAGTGAAACAATTTAGTCCTGCCAAAACAAAATCCTGACTAACCCAATGATAACTTAATTCTCCAAACCTAAACCGCATATCCCATAAAAGAACTGAAGATTAAGGACCATAATTTCCAACCGACTGGATAAACCTTATCACGGTTCCATTGATTTAATAGGTCTACCAATCTTCAATCCTAGTTTAGTGACTCTACACACAGTTGGGAGTGAATAGAAGTTGGATACATGCAAAATAGGACCCTATTTGGGCTTGCTTTCTGTATGGTTTCAGGCAAAGGAACAGTAACAAAAACATTGTTGAGGATTTCACTCAGATGTCAATACAGTCTGATTTGTTTTAATTCTTTAACTCAAAATGTTCATATTGCTTGTTTATTTAACAGTACAGGGGGTTTTGTACTTTATTGATGTATTGGAATACTACTATACCTTGATCTCCACTCTAACATTAACTTCAAAAACAGAATATCACCATAAAGCTGTGTGGGAGCCTGTCCTATAAAGAATTTTAATTCATTGGGCTAGAAGCTAGGACCGTGGCAGATGGGTTAAGAAAAAACATGAGACAAAGAAGCAGAAGAATATAATAATTATGATTGCTCATTAACTCACACTAGATGAGAGAAGTCTTTTTCATGAGATTTTTTTTAATTCCAAATACCAGTATCATATATTTGTTATTCAAAAGTGAAAAATGACTAATTTGCGCTACATCCCCAGTTTAACTCCAGCAGAGCAATACCTACTTTTACCAGTGCTGAATCTGGCTGCATGTAACTTTTCATTAACCGCCTTGCTTTTCCCAAATGTGCATACAGAATTGCTAAACTAGACTTGAAAATTGGCAGGCATGTTAAACCAATGACACCATGGTAAGTGCTGTCTATTTGGTAAGTATGTAAGCACTAAATACAATTCATTTTTCAGTTATTTTCAAGCATCAGAAACTGTACTAGACATCTCACACAAACAATAAAATATGATCAGCATCCCGAACAGCTTACAGCCTAAATTCAATATGGCACTAGAAGTAAAGGTCAAACAACAAAGGAAGGAGACAACACCTATCAGAGAATGTTGTAATACAGAAATTGTTCGTTTCACTTGTTCCCTTTTCTTCACATTTATGTCTTGTAGGTGAGATAAAAGAGTGATTTTTAGGGTGGATATAAAGAAAGGAAGATTGATGAAGAGATCTGGAGACAGCATTCCAAGTACAATGGGAACTACAGAAGCAAGAGGCTCAAATTCATAGTTGCCCTATGTGATTTTTAGCAGCTAGACTCATGCAAAGGGGCTCTAGGGAGGTATAATAATCACCTCACCATTTCTTAGGAATAGCCGTAGAACTGGGGGGTGGGCCAGAGGAGGAGAAAACAGCTTGGGAACAAGAGGTGGTTAGCTGGGCTGTTATGTCAAGACAGTTCTGCACCATTGAACAGAGGCCACTGCAACAGGGTGCAATCTGCCCTCGCCTACACTGGGGACGCCAGCAGTTACTGAACAAGGGAATGTGCAAGGTGCACCTTGCATGTATCTAGCCTGAAAACATTTGAGAAACAAGGAGACAAAAGGTCAGCAGCATTAGCACAGTGAAGCCAAACATTTGTAGACAGCAAATTGATGAGAAAAGTCAGAGTTGCTACAACTAGCAAAACTGGATCTATAAAATACTGTAAAAAGAAAAGGAGTACTTGTGGCACCTTAGAGACTAACCAATTTATTTGAGCATGAGCTTTTGTGAGCTACAGCTCACTTCATCAGATGCATCCGATGAAGTGAGCTGTAGCTCACAAAAGCTCATGCTCAAATAAATTGGTTAGTCTCTAAGGTGCCACAAGTACTCCTTTTCTTTTTGCGAATACAGACTAACATGGCTGTTACTCTGAAACCTGTCATAAAATACTGTGTGCTTTTCCTGGCATTCACGGAATACGGAATCCAAACTCATTTCACTAGCCACCTTGCAAACCATTTTTTTGCACATTTAAACTTTAACCACAAAGGTATGTTGTAGACCTTTAATGCAAGGAGAGTGACTTTAGTTCTAAGTGGTAAACACTAATGTGGCTAGCTCAAAGATATTAAGCAAACAGGTGATAACATTCTGCAAACAACTTAGATAAGGACTCCGCTGCCCTGTAGCTCTCTACATGTAAGCCAACCTTCTACATGAATAATTAAAAGAAAAGCAATGGTCAGTTGTGGCTCTTTCTAAACTAGTTTGCCCTGACTAAAATCCAAGTCCCAAACATCTTTTTAAAAAACAATTTCAAGCTAACATAGTTGCATCAATTGTGTGTTTAACCTAACTGTGTTAAACCTGTTTTTAAAAGCCATTCAAGACTGCTTCTGAACATGTTCTAATAAATGGCTTGGAATGACCCCATAGCAGTTATGTAGAAGTTTTTCTGTGTAGGATTCAACACATTTTATAAATAGTCTTTAGCACAAATAAAAATCATTCCCAGGAACTAAAAGGTTAATATTCAGTGCCTACGATTAAATGGAACTCAGAAAAAAAATAGATGTGTTCCCACTATCATCAGAGAGAAATGTCTGTATCTGAAATAATTAGATATGTTGTCTGGATATCCACAGTATTTACACTTCAGTATGACTGTACAATATTTGTGCAAGCCTCATGCAGCGTTGCTTTCTTCTTTAAATTAAAGCCAACAGGCCCCAGACTTCAGAAGAAACCACCTCAGTTCTTATCAGTAGTTTCTCAAAGCAAAAAATCCAGCTCAGAAAATCCACAGAAGTTTGAGAACCTCCAGTTGGCAGGTACCTTTAAAAATGCTATTTTTCTTTAAAGGGACAAGGTGGATGAGCTAATATCTTTTATTGAATCAACTTCTCTTAGTGAAAAAGAGCTCTGCATAAGCTCGAAAGCGTGTCTCTCTCACCCACAGAAGTTGGTCCAATAAAAGATATTACCTCTCCTACCTTGTGTCTCTCTAATATCCTGGGACTGACCTGGCTACAACAACACTGCATGGAACATTTTTCTTTAAAACAGCAGAGAGTGTATATATCTTCTTAAGTGAGTGAATGAACTAAATTAATACACAAATATTGGTTACCTTGAAGGCATGCAAAACAATTATTAAATATTATTTTATAAGTAATGACCTATTTAAATTGGATATTTGTTCATATAGTTCTAGTTAGCTTCACCTTTCAGGAAGACATTAGGAAAAATGCCTGCAAATAATTAAACACTGTCATTCTGAATTATCTGATAAATGAAGAGGAGAGCATGGTAATTCCAAAGCTGTGGAATGTTGCAGTACAACTGTGCCATAACGGATCCTACTGTTTATAGCTGAACTTTATCCCATTTTAGTCTCCCCTTAGCTCGTTATAAATTTGATCCAGCTATTAACAAATTTCACTAGTTGCCTGAATAGTACAACGTCTATGATGCTGAATTTAAAAGCCAAAAATGTTCAAATACGGAGGCCTAAAGTTAAACTCTGAAACGAAAATAGCCTGATTTTCGGAAGTGCCAAGTACTTGTGAATCCTACTGAAGCTCCAGGTGCTTAGCGTCTTTGGAATTTTGGCCACTTCTATTCAGGTGCCCAAATATGGATTTAGGAGTCTGATTTTAGCTTACCCAAGTTGGTAAATTTTGACCATAAGGAAGAGAGAAAACAGAGTTATTGTAATTGTGGTTTCTGAAGATATCACATTAGATTCCCCACTTTTGCATTTATCCTGCTGAGTAAACTGGTCAGAAACTTACCAATGAAATAATGATTCATCAAGTCCAAAACGTTTTGCAAAGTTATTCCTTCTTGTGTTACTAGCACTATCTTCTAATTATCAAAATTGCATTTTTAAAAATCTGTTAATATGCTTTTTGCTGTTTATGTTGTTTACTTTTGGCATTTCATTCAATTTGGACAAAGAAAATAGACAAGTCAGTTTCAGTTTTGTTTCTTTCCAGTTGTCATGCACTAGCACATGGTAATTGCATTTGGGTTTAAAAACTAAAGGGAAATGCTCACATCCACACAAAAAATTGTTTGTAATTAGCCTGTCTGAAGATATCCCAGAAATATTTCCAATGAATTTTTTTTTTAAAAATAGTTTTTACAAATCCTCCTCCTTTTTTGGCCTAAATTGAGTTGTCAGTGTGCCCATGTAGAGACACCGTCAACTTGATATTTTATTTTAATTGACTAAGTTAAAAAGTGCATTTCTGGATGTAGCACCTTTTAAACAGCATGTCCTAAAAAGAGTTAATACCTTTATAGGCTTTTTTGTTCCTTGCTGTTTTTAAATGGGGATGGGGGAAAAGGCACAGACCTGCAAGTAAAACCACCACACTTGGTTCTCCTCCCTTCACTCCTTCCTCTGTGCAAACACATGCCTGCTACCTCAGGTGACCAGATGTCCTGTTTTTATAGGGACAGTCCCGTTTTTTCGGACTTTTTCTTATGTAGGCACCTATTACCCCTGTCAAGGTTCCTCCCCCACTCTGAACTCTAGGGTACAGATGTGGGGACCTGCATGAAAAACCTCCTAAGCTTATCTTTACCAGCTTAGGTCAAAACTTCCCCAAGGTACAAAATATTCCACCCGTTGTCCTTGGACTGGCTGCTACCACCACCGAACTAATACTGGTTACTGGGGAAGAGCTGTTTGGACGCGTCCTTCCCCCCAAAATACTTCCCAAAGCCCTGCACCCCACTTCCTGGACAAGGTTTGGTAAAAAGCCTCACCAATTTGCCTAGGTGACTACAGACCCAGACCCTTGGATCTTAAGAACCATGAACAATCCTCCCAACACTTGCACCCCCCCTTTCCTGGGAAATGTTGGATAAAAAGCCTCACCAATTTGCATAGGTGACCACAGACCCAAACCCTTGGATCTGAGAACAATGAAAAAGCATTCAGTTTCTTACAAGAAGACTTTTAATAAAAATAGAAGTAAATAGAAATAAAGAAATCCCCCCTGTAAAATCAGGATGGTAGATATCTTACAGGGTAATTAGATTCAAAAACATAGAGAACCCCTCTAGGCAAAACCTTAAGTTACAAAAAAGATACACAGACAGAAATAGTTATTCTATTCAGCACAATTCTTTTCTCAGCCATTTAAAGAAATCATAATCTAACACATACCTAGCTAGATTACTTACTAAAAGTTCTAAGACTCCATTCCTGGTCTATCCCCGGCCAAGACCCAGCATACAGACAGACACACAGACCCTTTGTTTCTCTCCCTCCTCCCAGCTTTTGAAAGTATCTTGTCTCCTCATTGGTCATTTTGGTCAGGTGCCAGCGAGGTTACCTTTAGCTTCTTAACCCTTTACAGGTGAGAGGAGCTTTCCCCTGGCCAGGAGGGATTTCAAAGGGGTTTACCCTTCCCTTTATATTTATGACAACCCCCCACCCCCGTCCCATTTTTTCACAGTTGCTATCTGGTCACCTTACTGCTACCCCTTCAATTTTCAGTTTCAGTAACACTGCTACTAACAATCAAATATTGCAGCACCTGGAAAAGACCATGTGAGTTCCCCCTGAAAGTAATGAAAAAGTGATATGAAACTGAAAAAACAGAATATATCCTTTTTTCTTCTAATCTCTTTCAGTTATAGATAGAGTAGGTTCTACCTGTAAAAAAAAAAAACCCATCATTTTCAACTGGCAATGTAATTTTCAATAGAGCTGATTGAAACTAGGAACTTCTGTTCCACGGGAAATACTGACATTTCAAAATTAATTTTCATTCCAAATCAGAACAGAACCAAAAAATTTCTGTGAACAAATACAATAAAAAATGTTTGGGATCAACTGAAATGTCCAATTCTTGACTTTTTGTATTTTTATTTTATAATATAAAATTTCAAAATGAAAAGTAGTTTCAAAATAAAAAAATCAAAACACTGTTTGACCATGTGAAAAATGCTTTTCTTCAATTTTTTTCTTAACAAAATTTCATCCCATGGAAGGTTTAGATTTCGATGAAATGGCATTTTCTGATGGAAAAGCTTTCTGTCAGAAAATTTTCAACCAACTCTAGTTTTCAAGTTTACAATGTCCTTTTTAATACTGTCAAACTAAAAGGATACTGATTAGTGTTTTTAAAAAGCCATGATTTTGATAAAATCCCATCAACACTGTGCCTCGGTACAATATATATGTTGTAATTATGATGTTTTTACATGCAATTGTGTCAAACTCGGTCAGTACTGTTTACATTCCACTGAATAAGAAGGTCATGGGTGTGGGCTTTAAGACTTGCATGTTTTGGAAGTGTTCATCTCACTTAGTAAAAGATCTTTAACACTGGAGAAGCCTCTTTTTAACCTTTCATTGTAGTATCCCAAAACCCAGAGTATAAAATTCTCAAAATGAGTAGGGAATACTGTGTAAAGAGCTCTGTGAAGGTAAGGAATACAGAGAGTAAATCCTTACTATTTGAAATGGGACAATACATTTTAGATAAGTTGTAAAGTATATATTTCTGTTAATCCTATTTTTCAGTTGTGTTCTATTTTGATATTTTCCTGCCACAAATGTGGTGTCCAATACTGATGATCAACATACAGAGATGACACCCACATGGAGTAACAGGTAGAACTCTTGTCTCATAGAAAGTAAGTTTGGCAAAAGTAACTTCACATCTTTCCTGTATACATGAAACTTTTATCATTTGTTTCCAGGATTTAAAGATCCTATTACCAAAGTTACTACTAACTCTATATTCAAACAAAATCTCTCAAAAACCTTAAAGTTAACAGTGAAACCTAAATAAATCTAAAATACATAGATAACCTAATATTGTGTGGAGGATATTTAGATATTTATATTTTTCTCCAAATACTCCAAGAATTTTAAATAACTGGACGTGCAGCAAATGAAACCCAAGATGACCTTCAAATTTCAACATGCAATGCCACTATCAAGTGGTAAGGAAAAACAGACAATTTCCAGATTGACTCAATTTCAGGTATATGTAATAAAAATATTCTTCACTTCTGCATATTCCAACACCTCTCCATCTCAAAGCAAAATAGGCAAATAGCCACAAGATATGAAATGAAGTGAAACTCCTTTGAAATGAAGTGGCAGGGAAATTACTTTAGGTTTCAAGTGGAGTTGTGTTTTTTTTATTTCCAAGTGTATATAGAGTGTCTAGTTCTGCTTTCAGTTATACCGGTATATATCATGAGTAACCCCACTGAAGTCAATGGAAAAAGTGTGTAAAATTGATACAAAATCATAATCAGGGCAGAATAGTTAGTTATTAAAAACCTATTTCTGTATTTTTCAGAACCCAGAGCACTTCTTGTGGGCTCTGAAGGAGGAGGTGTATGTGTACATGCTCAGTGAGGACGGCCAGGAGGAACTGTGGTCACCAGTGCGCTGTATCCTTTCTAGAAAATGCTAAAAATAGCATCCCTGATACTATCACGGCAAACCTGGTGGCTGAACTTTGTGACTTTGTCCTCACCCACAACTATTTCAGATTTGGGGACAATTTATACCTTCAAGTCAGCGGGACTGCCATGGGTACCCGCATGGCCCCACAGTATGCCAACATTTTTATGGCTGACTTAGAACAACGCTTCCTCAGCTCTCGTCCCCTAATGCCCCTAATCTACTTGCGCTACATCATCAGTTGGACCCATGGGACGGAGGCCCTTGTGGAATTTCACCAGGATTTCAACAATTTCCACCCCACCATCAACCTCAGCCTGGACCAATCCACACAAGAGATCCACTTCCTAGACACTGCAGTGCTAAGAAGCGATGGTCACATAAAAACCACCCTATACCGGAAACCTACTGACCGCTATACTTACCTACATGCCTCCAGCTTTCATCCAGAGCAGATCACACCATCCATTGTCTACAGCCAAGCTTTAAGATACAATTGCATTTGCTCCAATCGCTCAGACGGAGACAAACACCTACAGAATCTCTATCAAGAGTTCTTAAAACTACAATACCCACCTGGTGAAGAGAAGAAACAGATTGACAGAGGCAAAAGGGTACCCAGAAGTCACCTACTACAAGGCAGGCCCAACAAAGAAAGTAACAGAACACCACTAGCCATCACCTTCAGCCCCCAACAAAAACCTCTCCAGCGCATCATCAAAGATCTCCAACCTATCCTGAAGGACAATCCCCCACTCTCGGAGACCTTGGGAGACAGGCCAGTCCTCGTTTACAAACGGCTCCCCAACCTGAAGCAAATACTCCTCAGCAACTACACACCACACAACAAAAACAACCCAGGAATCAAACCCTGCAACAAACCCTGGTGCCAACTCTGTCCGCATATCTATTCAAGAGACACCATTATAGGAGCTAACCACATCAGCCACAACATCAGGGGCTCATTCACTTGCACATCTATCAATGTGATATATGCCATCATGTGCCAGCAATGTCCCTCTACCATGTACATTGGCCAAACCGGACAGTCTCTACGCAAAAGAATAAATGGACACAAATCTGACATCAGGAATTATAATATTCAAAAACCAGTAGGAGAACACTTCAACCTTCCTGGTCACTCAACAACAGACCTAAAAATGGCAATTCTTCAGCAAAAAAAACTTCAAAAACAGACTCCAACGTGAAACTGCAGAACTGGAATTAATTTGCAAACTGGACACCATCAAATTAGGCCTGAATAAAGACTGGGAGTGGATGGGTCATTATAAAACCTCATTTCCCTATACTGTTACTCACACCTTCTTGTCAACTGTTTGAAATGGGCCACTCATTACCACTACAAAAGTGATTTTTCCTCCCTTGGTATATCCTACTGTTAAGTGAATTGTCTCATTAGACTGACCTCCCCCTTGGTATGGCAACTCCCATCTTTTCATGGGCTGTGTATTTATACCTGCTACTGTATTTTCCACATCATGCATCTGATGAAGTGGGTTCTAGCCCACGAAAGCTTATGCCCAAATAAATTTGTTAGTGTCTAAGGTGCCACAAGGAATCCTTGGTTGTTGGGTTTTGTTTTTTTTTTTTACACTTATACCATTCATAGCAATTCAGATGAGACAATTTTCTAGTTGTAAATCTGGCAGTTGATTGTTTTTTAAGTTTAAATAACCAAGACTTCCCCCTCGGTCCTTCAATCTCAATTTTCCATAGTCACTATGAAGCAGACAAACCAACGATATGCCCCGTTCTGTTCACAATGAAGTGAATGGATGTTTTGCCATTAACATCAATGAGAAAAATTTTAGCTAGGAGACTTCATATCAGCTACTGTCTTATGGGACTTCAGAACTTTCTTAATTTACAGCATATTTTATCTTCCCGATCGCACTCTTTCAGTTCCTCCAGTTGACAGTTTGTCAGCTCCAGGCTAGAGAGATCTTGTGATGATTTCATATTTGTCCTTAACATTTAAAAGGTTTCATTGGCAGGCCACAGTGCAACACATGAAACAGGAACTGAGAAGGGGCTGGATACCTAGGCGGAAATCCTGGCCCCATTAAAGTCAGTGGTAAAATTTCCATTGACTTCACTGCGGGCAAGATTTCACCTTAGTGCTTATTTTCCCAGCTTCTGTCACCTAAACCTCTCTCACAGAAAAGCAGCACTAGTGCATAATTCATCACTACTCTGCTCATTCTCATCCTCCTTATTTATGGGTAAATTAATGAGACCTCCATGTGCTGAAATGGCTTTCCTTCAGGATTGTACTGACTGAAATGTATATCAGGCTGAGCTTTGCCGCTCCACCAAAGCTACTAAATTCCACATGGCAGAGCTAAGGTCTTTCAAGAACAGAGGTCCTTTTGCAGAGTTGCACTGCAGAAGTTTAGTTTCAGCCCTTCTAAGATTCAGGTGCTGTGCAGGCCCTGAAGGTCCCGGGACAGAAATAAAATTGACATTTCCTATCATAAAGCTTTTCACTGACAGAGATTTTCATAAAGTACCTTACAAAACAATTGTATGTAGTAAGTCATCTTTGGTATTAGCCTGATCTGTACTACACATTCTCCCATTTCCCTGTCTTTACCCCTTTCTCCCCACCCCACTCCAGAAATATGCCTTGCTCTACTCTAGAATCCAGGATTCTATAAGGGGAAAATGTGAGAATTGGGAAAGCACCATCCTATTCCCGCGCCCCCCCCTTTTTTTTGCACCTTCTGTGTGGCTGATGATTGCCAGACCCTGGAAATATAACTCCTGATGTAAACGACATTCAGCAAGAAAACTCTGATGCATGAAAAAATGTACTCCCAAAATTGTTCAGAATATGGGCGGGGGGGGGGGGAGGGAGAGACCTGCTGCTGTGCTTTTAGTGCTGTATACATTTTTCTTTTCTTTTTTACTTTTACTAATGGCATCAATTAATTTGACTACAGCTATTAATCATAACCTTGTAACCTAGAGTTTAATAGGTTTTTGGCTTTTTTACATTTTAGAAAATAATGCTGCATAGCTTTTTTTTTTTTTTTTTTTTTTTTTTTAAGTGGAAGTCAAGTTCTGCGCTTCTTTAGCTTTTTGTCAGCATTTCTTTCTTAGCTGGACAAGCTGTTTCATGTCAGCATTTATCTGTACTAATTAGCTATCAGCTTGAACTCCAACAGTGAAACATTTTTTGAGTTCAACTTTTTACAATCCAGTTTTGTGAAGGAAACCAGAGAAATGACATAACCTATTAACTATGGAAATTAATATAGATCTTGTTGAATAAATAATGTAAATTCTTTCAACAGTTCATAATCTTCTTCTTATTCCAAAATATCTTTACAGACACAGGGAGCAGTATATCACCACCTTTCATTCCTCTGCATGGCTTGCTCGTCCATTCAGCCCAGACTACTCATGTCCCTCCCTGCGACATCCTGCCATCTAGTCAGTGGTTGGCTTCTCGGTGTGACTGCCCCCCGATTGCATTTGTGGTATTTTCTTTGGCATCCTATCATGTTTCTCTTCTGCAGCATCCTCACCATTATCTTTTCGATTGCAACCAATCCCACTCCTGATTTTGCATCCTACTCTTCTTCTAACTTGGTCTTAAAATCATTCCACTTTATACCTGTCCTCGTCCAAAGAGCAACTCTTATCTCTAGTGCCTCTAGCCGGATGTCTGTTTCATTTAGTGCATCTGCTTCCAGACCATACAGGAATACTGTTAGTACACTGGTTTGATACAGTTTGCACTTTGGCACCAAACACAATCTTTTCATCAGTCTGTAATTCCACCAACTTCTTTGCAGCATACTTTTAACCTTATTCTTTCGCACAGATCCAGCTTCCTGTGTACACACACGACTTTAATAAAGGCCAAGAAGATAAAGTGGTTGTATCTTGGAACAGGGACAATAAATGGAGAACTAAAATGTAGCAGTGGTGAAGTTGTCAAACGATTGTATAATATTGTATTTTAAGAAAAACACAGTATAGGAATATGACTGTGCACTTTACACTATAACTGGTAAGCAGGAGTTAAAATCCTCTAATGTTAAATCAGAGGCTCCTGCAAGTGCTGTCAGGATTGCAAGAGGCTGCAAGCACTTAATTCAGCGACTGCAAGTAACCAGGTAAGAAGACTTAATACCTCAGTTAGAACTATATGGAAGAATATGATCCTAACAAGTAGCCTGCTTAGCAAGTAGCTAGTCCTCACAAGAGTAGATACAGATCCTGAAAAGAAGCTTAGGCAGAATGAAGGTTTGAGAACCGGCAAGCAATCACCTTGGCACCCTTGTCCTTTTGACTATGGCTACAGGAAGCTTTCCCCATCATATTTCAGTTTCTGCTGCAGGAAACTCTTTTGCTCCATATCCTGTATTGGAATAAACTGCAATTCAAACCCAGGTACAACAGGATCCTTGTTTTAGCCACCACCGCACTTGCAAGACTATCACAAAAAGCTCTTTACACTGGCAAGGAAGCCACACTTACCAGTATTAGTACCTTTGGATACTGCAAACTTATTCTTGACTCCTTATTTAAATTATTTTCCCATTCCCATCAGAAACTCCAGTACTTGAAGGAATTTTTAATGATATGTTTTTAATTGTGGTTGTACTTACTTTGTTGTGCACTATGCCTCAAGCACTCTGGAAAGATGGCATTTGGGAAAACAGATGTTATTTTCTCTTCTCCACAGCTACCTAATCACTAAAATGAAATGCTGCCTGAGCACGGCATTAGGAGGTGACAATCCGCTTCATATTTTCTACATTTTTTTTTTTTATTAATTGTGTTACCATAACACCTAGGAGCATCTGTAGTTGTAAGAACACTTTCTCCTTTCCTAGTTAATAGGCATTCCTTGTCCTAATCCCAGTTACCCTTCATCCAGGTCTAAACTTCCCACACCCTGATATTTAAAACTCTACACAATTCCACCTCTACTTACTATTCATCTGATATCTTCCTAACACTACCTCTTCTACCCAAGCCCCTCTTCTAACAGCTCCTTTTTTCTATAAATACTGTAGTTTTTTCCCTCTCACCAACAATGTTTGGAATAGCCTCCCAATTAATTAATTAAGCCTCTTCCACTTCCTTCTTAACATTCCTAAAATGTCACCTCTACACAGCCTCTATGTTCCTAATTTTTTTCTTAAATGACTAGATTTCCAGTTGATTTTAAAAGTATTTTGAATTAAAACCTTCAAAAACCCACAAACATGACTCTGCTTTAGTTGTTTAGCGTAAGTTGTCCAAAATTAGGCACAGCAGTCCAAATATGGCATAACACGGGGTGGGCAAGCTATGGCCCACAGGCCACATCCGGCCTGCCAGCCAACTTAATCTGGCTGGGGAGCGGGGTCAGGGGCCACTCCACGTGCACATGCCGCAGCTCCTCATGGTTCCCGGAAGCAGCAGCTTGTCCCCCCTCTGGCTCCTATGCGTAAGGGCAGCCAGGGGGCTTCACATGCTGCCTCTACCCCAGCACTGCCCCTGCAGCTCCCATTGGATGGGAACTGCGGCCAATGGGAGCTGCAAGGGCGGCACCTGTTGACGGGGCAGCATGCAAAACCACCTGGCCGCACCTCCTTATATGAGCTGAAGGGGGGACATGCCGCTGCTTCCGGGAGCTGCTTGAGGTAAGCGCCACCCGGAGCCTGCACCTCGATCTCTTCCCAGGGCCCAACCCCCTGCACCCCTGCCCTGATCCCTCTTCCACCCTCCAAAACCCTCTGTCCCAGCCTGGAGCACCCTCCTGCACCCCAAACCCCTCATCCCCAGTCCACCCCAGAGTCCTCACCCCCAGCCAGAGCCCTCACCTCTCCCTCCCCAGCCCATGCCCCAATCCCCTGTCCTAGCCCCGAGCCCCCTCCCACACTCCAAACCCCTCGGTCCCAGCCTGGAGCACCCTTCTACACCCAAACCCCTCATCCTGAGCCCCACCCCAGAGCTGGCACCCCCAGCCAGAGCCCTCACTCCCTCCTGCACCCCAACCCCAATTTCATGAGCATTCATGGCCTGCCATACAATTTCCATACCCAGATGTGGCCCTCGGGCCAAAATGTTTGCCCACCTCTGGCATAACAGATATTTGCCACAGTGCTAGAAGACCTTTATTTGTATAGCCCTGGATCAAAAACATAAGGATCCTGTTGGCAAAAAAGTTATGTCACGCTATAGCTAGGCAAGAGAAAAGAGAAATCGGTTCCTCTTTCCATGAGAAGTTGAGAAATAGTGGTAGTTTTCTTACGAAGATTAAAGTCATTCCAGAAAGGACAAAAGAGAAGTAGCATCAAAGTCACACAACCATAAGCACCAAACAAAGGGCTGAAACACTCTAATTTCAATCTAAACTTCCTTTTTGTTTTTAAATAACTTTTGCTTAAACTTCTATTTAACTTACTGGCACTAAAAGGTTTCCAACCCAAGTACTTGTGCTTCCAGCATCAATGTTTTACATCTGAAATATTTTGGGGGATATAGCTAGTAAGACGTGAATATAGCCCACGAGAGTTAGTATTCTACAGGAAATATTTAGAATCTTACAAGTTTTACACACAAGACTTTTAATCAAAGCTTTGAGCTATGGAACAGGAGGTCAACGGAAGTAGTAAAGGCTACAATCACTCAGAAATGATCAATGTTGCCAACTCTCACAATTTTATCACAAGGTTTGTGATTTGGTGTTTTTCTTAAAGCCCCAGCTTGAGAGAATCATAGTGCTCTCTCTCTCTCTCTCTCTTTAAGTTTCTAGCCCTCATGGTTACAGAAAAAAGCTTGAAATTGTGAATTTTAAGGGATCAAGAACCAGAAGGCAAATACAAAGAACCCAAAATATATTATTTTTAAAGTCTCATGATTTTTAAGGCAATCATGATGATTTTCACAGAGGGTTAAGGGAGGAACTTGACTCATGACTATTTAAAATGTTAGGGGTTGGCAATGGCAATGCTGTACAATGGATGAGAATGTGGGGACTCAGCATTTCTAGGCATAATTAATGAAGTACTGGCTGGTTCAACAGATCCTTTCATCCAAATTTCCTCTTCCCTACATATAAACGAAGAACAACAGATTATACTACAGAACTGTATTAAGTCAAATTTTCCATTATACAAAACAATAAGACCACTTTGAAGTCTATGATTAGCCTGAGTTTTACATGGCCTTGTGTGTAAACTAAGTTACTGTATCTCACTTCAACACAAATTTGTCTGTAATGAGACTTGTGGCAGTTTCTTGAACTTACTGGGATGACAATGAAGAGAGAAAAAAAAGATAGAAATTTTCCTATTCTTAGAGTTGCAGTTAGCACTTCTGCAAACACTCTGGATACCCTTGTAAATCATTTGAGAAATCTGCACGGGTAGCGGCTATTATTCCTGTATTGATCAGAGATCAGAAAGTAAAGATATGCTGCCATCAAGTCTACCGATGTGAGTGAATCTTTCAAGCCCAGAGATGACTATATACTGTGCTTGTGCAGATATCAGTCTCCATTCTGCACATGATCTTACCTGCATACTTGTTCAGGGCCTTTAAATTTGCATAACTCTGGTCCCGTTTTATCCAAAATGATATATAGTAGTTGTGACACTGCATCCTATATTCTTCACAGTGATATTATGATATGATTATTGCATAATTATGATGCATTTTATACAAGATGGGTCATGTGAGGTGTCATTGAAAAAGTTATGATTTGCTGAATAGGATTATCCTATTTGTATGCATGTATAATTTTTGTATCTAAAGTTATGAATATTGACTATGTATCTGTATTTCAAATGTGCTTACTCTAGGTGACACCCACAACTAACCTTTCTTGTACAACAATGAAGAAGCCAGACAGTGCTGATAACCCATCAGCAAAGAAAATGGACCCTGGAAGAACTTAACCTTCATGTAAACATTCCAGACAGCCTGTAAGTAATGGCTGCTATGATTCATCAAGGTATGCAAGGAAATGTGACCAAGCCACATGAATGTGGACTCCATCTTGAGATGTCAGTATTTTTCCACAAAGTGGTCTGGGAACCAAGTTTTTGAAACAAAGGTTTCCCGCCCAATGCTAAAGCTATATAAGGCAGGGAGTGACACCATCTGTTGTTTTTTCACTCCCCACACAAGAGGACTCCTGGAAACACCTGAGGAACAAAGACTGAACCGAGGGAAGTGCTGGACCCAGGCTAAAGAGATTTCTAGCCTGTGTATGAAAACCTAGGAAACCCAAGCTGCAAAGCAAATGCAGCTTGTGCCTTAAGAATCTGCAAGTCTGCTTACATCATCACTCAGGGTAAGAAACTGCTGATTCATATCCAATCTATCTAGTATGTTAAGCTTAGTTTGCATTTTTATTTATCTGCTAGGTAATCTGCTTTGATCTGTTTGCTATCCCTTATAATTACTTAAAAATCTATCTTTTGTAAATAATAAACTTGTTTTATGTTTTAATCTAAACCCAGTGTGCCTTTAAGTGAAATGTCTGGGGAAAAAATCTCAGCTTGGTTTAGCACAGGCTTGTTGCATATTTCTCTCCACATTGAGGGAGAGGCGAATCGGGTAATAAATTCATACTGGTCAGTGTTTTGACCAGGGCAGGATGGTACAGCTCTGGGGTCCTAGACTAGGAAGCTGGTGGTTATTTTGGCTGTATCTTCTCTATTGTTGGTTCATGCAGTGGTTGGTCAGACAGCCTGCATGTAACTGCAGCTGGGTGTGTCCCTACCTGTGTGAATGCTGGAGGAGGTATAGGACCGAGAGCAGGTCTGCAGCTTGCCACAGCAGCACAGTGTGACAGGGAGCCTAGGGTGGTGAGCCAGACGGCTCAGTGATACCCCAGTTTCAGGTGGCACCTTGGGAGGAACCTGTTACAGTAGTAAGTACTGGAGAGTATAGCTTCACTGCCACCTGCTTTTCTATATCTCTTGGGACTGGCAACTGAATATATGTTGGTTTTCATTATTTTACCACCTTGACTACACATCCTATTCTCTGATCATTTCAAGACTCAACTGTCCTAATTTGATTTTGGTTGCCACTCCATAAAAATTAAATTTCCATCCCATTTTACAAGTTCTCTTGGAGAGGCTTCCTCTTGAAATAATGTTTAGTTTCTACCTAAACCTAATGTTTCTATGTATTTAGTTATTTGACAATACTCTAGGATTACTAGTATAATCTTTCCTCTGAGCAAGGCTACCCTACCACACACTCAAAACAGGTGATCATACACTTCCGCTAAATCCTTAGATGCCGTTTATGTGAAAGAACTACTTTTTCCCCAAGTTACCCTAGGACAGAAAGCCCTATAAAACTGACATTTCCTATAGGGTTTGTTATGAGAAAAGGGATGAAAGAATGTCTTCTCCTATCTCCTCCTCTTTGTAACTGTCTCGAAGATGGCAAAGATTGCTTTTCCTTATCTGCTAAGCCTTTCTAGACTGACAAACAATTTGCCTCAAGAATATTTTGCCATAACTAGCATGTGGTTCGCTGGAGGGTCCTTCTTCCACTACTTTTCCATAAACGCCTGCATGCCACTACATTAGAGGTCAATCTGAAAACCACAGTTTATAGGTCAACTGGAGATGTCAGCAAGAAAGGATGAGGCCAATGACATCTTGTATGTGAGGGCTCCCAATTGAAGCAATCTTTGTTTTGTAAAGTAACGTAGCTCATTGATCCAGGCAACAACGATGCTGGAGAGCCATAGAGTCGCAGAAATGTAGGGCTGGAAGGGTCCACAAGAGGTTATCTAGTCCACCCCTTTGCACTAAGGCTAGGTCAAGTATACCTAGAACATCCATGACAGGTGTCTGTCTAACCTGTTCTTAAAGCCATGAATGAAAGGGATTCCACAGCCCCCCTATACCTTATTGCAGTGCATAACTAGCCTTATAGTTAGAAAGTTTTTCCTAATATAGTTTAGCTGGAGATCCAATTCCTGGAAGAGAGAGTATGTCTAGGTGGAAGTTAGTACTGCGTCCTAAGACTGGCCCTTGAGTAGCCAGTCATCGAGATACAGAAAGACAAAAATTGCTTCTCATTGAAAGTAAGCAGCCACTACTCCTAGAACCTTTGTGAACATCCTTTGGGCCGAAGAGGGGCCAAAGAGAGGCTGAAAGGAAGTACTCAGTGTTGACAGAGGTTTGGCTGTGTGTGTTCCCTCTGTATGCTGTCCCAGCTCTGCACAGGTAACTGGCCCAGCAGACCTCCAGTGAAGCACCCAATGACCACAAGATCTGTTACGATACAAAGGCACCCAGCGAGGTTTAGTGTCAACAAAGCATGGTACTAGTATCCTGCAGACTCTACTGGATCACTAATACATATATGCCCGTAACAATGGACCAGCTCAGTGAAAGACGGGACTTTCTGTTCCTCCCTAGGCCAACCAGAGACACTCCCTCTGAGATACCTCTTTATACCCCAATACAAACAAGTTACATATTGCCCATATTGCCACTGACGTAGCTAGGTGCCACCTTCTGACATAGCATACCACCACCCATTACCTTGTACCTGTTGATTCGGTCAAAATATCTCTATCCATCATGTTGTCATCCTGACCTTATCTTTAGGATGGGTCAGTGCATTACTGTTATCTTTGGGGAATGTGTTTGGTGCCAAGGTGTTCTGGTACCACCCTTCTGGAATGTGTTTGTGTGAGTGCCTAGCACTACTTAGGAATGTATATTTCTGCAATATCAGCCCTGTTCTTGCCAGATTCTGTGAGCAGGGCCTGCCTCTTGCTCATAACTTAACTTTGCTTTATATCAGCAAAGCTTTGACCGTTACTTTAGTTCAGGCCTCAGGCCTCATACCAGGCCTCTGATACAAGGCCTTATGTCTCAGTATCTCTTTCTACTACATTCTCCCACTTTTTGTCTTTTTATGGGGAGGATGTTCACCCATCATCCCGAAAAAACACAATGTAGGGACTCAAGATGACCTAGTGGGATAAACACTTACATGGTCTCCTTACTTTACCATCCACACATTCATGCCCCATCTGTCTCTTAGTCTGCACATTCCCTCGTACGACTAATGGACAGATTTTATTTTCCAGTTATGTCTAGTCCCTTATGGGGAGCCTGGGAATGTTAGGCCCATGACCATGACTGACATGTGGGGTCTAGAGTTGGTCTTTAATAACTTTTTGGGCGGCATGAGGAAGCCTTTATACTTAGTTGGTCATCGTTGAGAAGGGCTTTGGTCAGGATTAGAAGTGTATTATGCGTATATCTTATAGAGTAAGATAGTGACATATATGAGGGATTACATGATCATTTCCTTGAATAGATGAATACCATATATATTCCTGATATAACTTGCAATAAATTATAATATATGAGTAATGTGGATAGTTAGTATACATATGTAGCTAATGTACATATATGTATATATGAATATATATATGCTTGTACCTTAAACATTCCTTATAGGACACATTTGGTCCAAAACACCTCACAAAGTATCCAGTTATACAGATATCCAGCCACCCTTACAAACTATATAATTACAAACATTTACATTTAAAACATTGATAAGCATTTGATTATTCCTTACAATGATTATTGATTACTACAGCAGTGTTCATAGCTAGTTCCATTCCTTTCTCAACCCCGTGTTGTACTGTGGCTTTTTTGGTTTACATTGCATGTAGCAACACATTACCATCAGAGCAATTACTGTTATGGCTTGTATTCCCATCAATATTATACTAAGTAACCTGACTATTGGGTGCAGAGTAACTGCCTCTGGGATTTCCCACTGAAGTGTTTCCACCTCTCTTTGTGCATGTTCTGCTTCTTCTATTTGTTGTTGGATAAGATGAGCTATGGGTATTAAGACTTCCTTGATTCTTACCATCAAATCATGTATGTCCAATTGTAATTGCTCCAGTGGGGGAACAATTCAATTAGTAAATCTTGTAGTTTTCCAGGAGGAGTAATAATTTCAGTGGCAGTGCTGACACTACTTGTTGGCCAAAGGCATGGGTTCCAATTTGGACTGTGCTTGTGACTTTCACACAAAATCCTGTATTGCTTCCAGGGCAAGTAGTTCCATGTATAGAAAAATTGGAATATCCTATGGTACATACCACATCTTGTATTCGGACCACCTCATTGACTAATTCTTTTTGTATCAATTGGGCCCAGCCTCTTTTTGTGTTCTTAGTATCAATTGTAGCATAACATTCACACAGCCACCATCCATTATGTTTTGTACAACAAGCCTGATTAATCTCCAAGCCAGTTTCAGTTACTAGGTGCACAATGGGATATTGAAAATGATTCTAGGCCAAAGTGAAAATGAGCATTTCCTGGGATGGGGAGGGTGCGAGGCAGGACACGTATTGCTACAATGGAAATAGGCCACCTGTAGATCGAGGACCAAAAACCAATCTCCTGCCTCTAGAGAAGGCATTATAGCTACCAGAGTCACCACCCTGAACTTTTGAGACTTTACAAATTTGTTCAGTTGTCTCAGACTTAAAATCGGTCTCCACCCTCCATCCGTCTTTGGCATGAGAAAATACTTTGAGTATTTATACCTGTGAAGGAATGGGACAGTTCTGTCACTCCTTAAATGAAGGAGAGAGTGTATCTCTTGACTCAGCATAGTCTCTTGAGAGGGTTCCTGAAGAGAGGGGAATGCGGGTGGGAGAGAGGGAGGCAGGGACGTAAAGTGGCTGGTGTCGCCCAATGTTATAACTTCCATAACCCACCTATCTGCTGTAATGTACTATCAGGCCTGTTGGAAATGGGAAAGGTGGTCTCCAAAAGAGGGAAGGTGTGCGAAAGGTTGCAGCTTGCAGACTAGAGGTGACAGAGGAGTCAAGCCTTGACTAACCCATCAAAATTGTTGTTTTGAGGATGACTGGGTGTCACTGACAGAGGATGAGAAGCTCTTTTCCTCTGGAATTTTTGTCTCTTTCTAATGGGTTCAATGAGTCTGTGAAATCCAGAGAACTGGGCTTGGAGTGATCTCTGGGCAGTTTGAGACCTGCTAAATCTCCTCTTATTCATAGAATTGTATATACCCAAAGACCACAATGTGGCCCTGGAGTCCTTCAGCATGTGCAGGGACTTGTCTGTAGTCCCCAAGAAGAGCTTCTGATCATCAAACAGGAGGTCTTCAAAAGTATTCTGAACCTCTCTAGGAACCACAACAGCAGACAGCTGGAACCATAATGCTAACTGCTGTGGAGATGGATCTAGCAGCCATGTCCATAACATCCAAGGATGCTTGGACAGGGGTTCTAGCTAATCATCAACCCTCCTTAATGATGGCCTGGAAGTGCTCTCTATGCTCCTGCGGAAGATATTCTATAAAGGTTGCAAACTTGTTGCAATTTGTGAAGCCATACTTGGCCATGACTGCCTGATGAGTTTGCAATCTGAAATTGGAGGGTTGCGGATGAGTATGCCTTTCGGCCAAAAAGGTCTAACCTCTTCTGGTCAGTAATGCTGTTTATGATGTTTATTTGTGACATCCATCACCAGGGAATTAAGTGTGGGGTGGGGAAACAAAAATTCTGAGTCACGGGGGAACATAATACTTTTTACAAGTTGGCAGGCTGGTGGCAGGAATTTGCCACAGAGTCTTTGCTGGATCCAGGAGCACAATCCTGATGGATGTTGCCAATGGCAGAACTTCCAGAAGCTTGTGTTGTGAGTCTTTAACCTCCTTAAGAGGTATCTGGAGGGTGTCAGCCATCCTCTTCACAAGGTCTTAGAATTGGTGGAAACTGTCATATGTAGATAGTGATGGAGTCATGACTGCCTCATCTGGATATGAGAACAAAACAGAAGTTTGAGGGGTGACCTCTTTGTCTCCCCTAGCCGCCTGTTCCTCAAAGTTCTCCTCATGTTGGGAGTTTGATGAAGGAGACTGTGTTACCCTAGTCTCCTGGTACAATGGAGCTGGAGGTCTGGCAAACTGCTTCCAATACACTACCCAAAGATCCCAGCATGGCCATTGTGAGGGCCTATATGGTAGAAGGGTTGGTATCCAGGACTGAGGCCACCATCCCTGACATGAATAAGGATCCTTGTCAAAGTATGGGTTTCTGTAATGATGTGAAGGGGAACACCGCACTGATAAGGAGGAGACTGACTGAATGTCTCCTTCATCCTCCTCAATGTCCTCCAATGGGATGGAGGGGGAGCAGAAAAGGGTGGAGAATCCTGTGGTACCAGGAAGCAATAGTAATCCAAAGACCAGGGTCTCAGTATCAAGAGTTATTCAGTACCCATAAGCAGTAGGAACTCCCACTTTCATAACACTGACAAGTCCCTGGAGTAGCAGAATTCCTGTGGTACTGAGGTGTCGGTACCAATGCAACAGTTGACGTGGATGGTACCACTGATCTGAGCATGCAGGTGCCGGGCCCGAAGGTGTCTGGCATTTCAATTTTGCCAGTACCAATGGAGCCAAATATGAAGGCACCAAGTCTGAAGTACCTTTCTGGAGAAGCATCTGTCCTAGGTCTTCCTATCCTTCACCAATGGTACCAGGGCCCTGCTGGAGCCAAGCTCCTCTGAAGTGCTCTGGGATCTCCAGCCCTGCCAGTACCAGAGGAAGAGTCCATCACCTCCATGGTACCGAGTCTAAACATCAAGGCATCTGACACCATAGACTTAGTGGGAGATTGGGGCCTTCTGGGAGCTATCTCCTTGTGGTGGCAGACAAAGCCCATCTTTGAAGCCTTTTCCAAGTACTCTAAAGTCTTCCCCCTTTTAGCAGAGACCTCAGTCGAAGTTGAAGGAGCACTGGATCTGTCTAGAAACACATGAACAGGGGGCGGTATCCTTACCTGACTTGGAAATGGCTCGAAGGGAATGCACCACCATCAGAAGCTTCAATTTGGTCTCCTGATTCTTCCATGCTCTAGACTTCAGAGCCTGGCAAAAGTTACACCTTTGGGAGATACAGGACTCTGCCAAGCAATGGATACACTTAGACTGTCCACTGCTGATTGGGACAACCTCCCAACAAGAGAGGCAGCATCTGAATGCAACAAGCAAGGCATGCTCAGCCAGACCAAATAAACTCCCTCCCCCCCCCCCCAAAAAGAAGGGGGGGAAGGGAGAGGAAAAAAATACAAACCTCAATCTACAGTCTAACCAATTTTATACTAACACTAACTAGAAACATTAAATTAACTACAGAAAAACTATAAAACATGCTACAGCATGCACAAGGAGGACAAGCTAGAGTGCTGTCTTAGGCCGAGACAATAGAGAAGGAACTGAAGGCAGTTCTCCCATGCAGCTCTATATACCCTGTATGTGCAGCACAAGATTGTACAGAGCACATGGCACAGGCCAAATGGACACGGAGAATGGAAAATCTCTGATCAAGGGCTCGAGAAGTACATATGCACCTGAAGTGGAACAACTATATAGACACAACTGAAAGAACCATTGATCACTATTCTCTGAGCATGGTTTTTTAACCAGTTGTGCACCCACCTTATGGTAATTTCATCTAGACCACAGTTCCCTAGTTTGCTTATGAGACATTTCATGCAGGCTTGTGTCAAAAGCCTCACTAAAGTCAGGATACATCACATCTACTGCTTCCAGCCAGCCACTAAGCAAGTAACCTTGTCAAAGAATGAAATTCGGTTGGTTACTTGTTCTTGATTTGTTCTTGACAAACCCACAGTGCCTATTACTTAAATCACCCTATTAATCTCTAGATGCTTGTTGATTGTTTAACAATTTGTTCCAATAACTTTCCAGATATCAAAGTTACAGTGACTCATCTATAATTCTCTGGTTCCTCTTTGTTTTCCTTTTTTAAAGATAGGTACTATATTTGCCCTTCAAAACAGAACCCTTTGCTTTAATTTCTCCTCGGTGCTATAATATTTGTTTAATTGTTAGATTACTGTCGGTGGGAACTAACTCTTTAGTTCCCAAAAGCTACAAAAGGTGATGAATTTTGCAAAGTAATAATGGAGTTTTTTTTTTTTTTTAAACTAGTGTTGTAAACAGATCAATACAATGAATTCTGAAGTTTCTAAAACCTCAAACTGCTGATTAGGTATCCAAGTGTTAATGGATTTTTCTCATTAATCTGTGATTATGTATTCCTAAAACTGAATTAATAGTGCCACTATGTCCTTGCCTGAAGATATGGGGAAATATTTACATGCAGATTTTAATTTTTTCTTCCTATAGTTCCAAATCTATTATTTTAATCACTCTTTTCACCACTGTGCCAAAGAAATCTAGAGATTCCATCTATTTTTCCAGATTCTGCATCTATTCTTCTTTCAGAACTCCTTTGAATAAAAGATACTCTTTATAATTTTTTGTAATATTTGCATTTTCTTCTCTCCCTTTTTCTATTTGACCATGAATAAAAAAATACTTTGCTTATGCTGAGATCTTGCCTTTGCCATTCCCAGCCTACTAATTAATTTAATATTTCTAGATGCTCTTTTGTTAGCATACCCTCAATATCTTACAATCTTGCAGGTTCGGAAAGATCCTTCATGGTTTCATTTTCCTTCTAACAATAATGACTTCTTCAGCAGTTATTCACTTTAAAACATCATTACAAGTAGACCGCATTGTAAAATCAATTTTTAAGCAGAACTCGAAATCAGTGGGGAATGCTACTTAAAAACCAATGGCAGACTACAGCCCTGAGTGGAACTGGTAGATAATCATTTTCATCATTAGTCTCTGATGTGCAGCGTTGTTCTCTGTAGCTTTATTAGTTATCTCCACTTGCTCTGCAACTTCTAGCAAGTCTTTCAAATTAACAAAGGAAACTATTCATCTCTAAACTCCAAAAATATCCCAAACTTAAGAACAGAACATAAGAATGGCCATACTGAGTCAGACCAAAAGTTCATCTAACACAGTATCCTGTCTTCTGACAGTGGCCAATGCCAGTTGCCCCAGAGGGAATGAACAGAACAGGTACCAGTAATCATCAAGTGATTCATCCCCCGTCTCCCATTTCCAGCTTCTGGCAAACAGAGGCTAGGGACACCATCCCTGTCCATCCTGAGTAATAGCCATTGATGGACCTAGCCTCCATCAATTTATCTAGTTCTTAACACAGCCTTTTTTTTTTTTTTAAACCAAAGAGCAACATTTTATAGTGTTGCCCTTCTGCTGAAGCCCTTTCTCCGCAATCTTTAAAGCTCTGCTGAAAGTTGTTCCACTGTGTAGTTTAGCTTTTTATCTTTGCAATTAAGCAGTTCTCCCCAAGGAGTGGGGGGAAACCAGAGGAAATTAAGAAATAAAGGAACCCACCCAAAGCTATCTGAAATTTATCTGAAATAGATATCTAAAAAGTTATTCTAACATCCCGTTTTTGAAAATAAAATCGTTTGGAGACTTTCAGGGATTGGGGATAGTTCCTGCTGATTGCCTGTCACTCAGTTTGATTCCACGTCCATCTCTATGAATCAGAGATCATAACTCAGTGGTGAACAATGCACACAGCTAATTAAGATTTTTTCTGTACTAAATACAGCACAAAAATATAAACTGGCACAACTCCATGAAGAATTTTTTTTCTATGTTATATAAAAATCTACTAGTAAACCACTTTTACCTAGCAGTTTACTTAATTGCGTACTTTGACCATTAGCATTGTCCATTTTATTTAGTTAAATTAACTGAAACCCTTTAAGAATTCCTCTTCCCTTGTCAATAATCTATGCTTCCAAATGTGCACACTTTGAATTTTCCTTAAAAACATTTTCCTACTCACTGTGCATTTTAATGATCATACTAATTACAATTATATAGTGGCCTCCATCCAAGCATCTCAAAGCACTTCACAACAATTAAGATTGCCTAATATCCCTTTGCAATAACAAGTATAATCCCCATTTCACTGATAGAGAAACTAAGGAACAGAAAGTGTAGGCAGATTACTCAAGGTTCGGACAGGAAGTTTGTGGCACAGGAATAGTTCTAGTGATTCTCAGTCCCATGTCTTAACCATAACAAATTCCTTCCTCTTTTTACATATCTACATATTAAAAAGAAACACAAATTATGTAACTATAACTATAGTTTAACTATAGATACAATACTTTCTACTGCCATCTCTCATCTGTGGAAAATAACTAGATCTGAGGTGGGCAAACTGCGACCCACAGGCCACCCCTCCTGCCCGGCCCTTGAGCCCCCGGCCCCTCCCCTGCTGTCACCCCTCCCCCACAGCCTCAGCTCACCATGCCACCAGCGCTTTGGGCGGCGGAGCTGCGAGCTCCTTCCAGGCAGCGCAGCTGCAAGAGCCACCGGCCTGTCGCACCCAGGTGCACTAGACTGCACAGCAGAGTGGCTGGCTCTGGCTGGGCGGCACGGCTGCCAGCCTTGGTGCTCTGAGCGGCATGGTAAAGGGGTGGGGAGCGAGGGGGTTGGATAAGGGCAGGGGGTCCCGGGGGACAGTCAAGGGACAGGGAGCGGTTGGATGGGGCGGAGGTCAGGGGACGGGGGTTAGATAGGCATGGGAGTCCCAGGGGACTTGGCAGGGGGCAGGGGTGTGGATAGGGGGCAGGGCATGAAATTTTAATGACACAGTTTAAGGCATATAAGGTACACAGATTCCCATGGTGGTGAGTCACCTATCAGCAAATTAAGTTTGTTATAACAGCATGTTGAATTCTATTGGCTTAAACAGTCTGAGAGGACAGAGAGAGTTGCAGTAGTGTTGTCACTATCAGAATAAATGAGATTAATAAAACATGTCCAGGATTCAATTTATTTACATGTGACACTAAGCCATACAGGATTCTGGCAACTGACTTGCTACTTACCACAACAAACCATGCATCCGATGAAGTGAGCTGTAGCTCACAAAAGCTTATGCTCAAATAAATTGGTTAGTCTCTAAGGTGCCACTTGTACTCCTTTTCTTCTTACAACAAAGACTATTACACGTTTTTATGGTGTTGCTCTTGGGGCCAAAACAACTTTGAAAATTTGGAAGGCTTTCAAGTAATGAAACCCCTAAATTGTTTTATTTCAATAAGATGTTTAATTACTTGTTCACTTTTAGGTGGACATTAGGATTTAACGACCCTATTCATTTCCTAATTGAGGGCAAGGTGCCCAGCACTCTGGGGTAGGAAGCAGCAGAAGCTGTAGCAGCTGATGCTGGGAGCCTGTTATAGACAGAAATTTCCCACCTGTCTCCCTGCTCTATACCTGTAGCTGGCATAGATGTTCCACCCACAAATGGCGATCAACAGGCCAGTGTACATTATGTACAAGTGAGGGTGACAGAAGCAGTGCTGCTAAAGAGGTGTGCAAATCCATTCTCTGAGACACCCTGGGATGATTTATGGCCTTTAATCTGATGTTGGCAAAAGCAGGGATAGACTCCCCTCTGCCTCCTCCCCATCTGGAGACACCAAGAGGCTTGCTGATGGAAGCTTCATCTTTGCTAGTACTGGCAGTTGATCAAGGGCCCAAACTCAATCCTCACTGTAACAGAGGACCATGTTACACATGTATCCTCCATCCTACCTTCAATCTTGGAGCTAGGTTACAGATTGAGAGGAAAAAATCTCTTATAACTATATCAGCCTCCCAGCAGCTGTTTCCTCCTGCCCCAGACATCAAAGTATGCCCAAGAAAAGCTTGCCCTCACTAAGGAAGTGGAGGCAAGGTCATTAAAAGACAAACTGTTTCCAAAGTTAACTGGTAAAGAAACATTTTTTTTAAATGGGGCTTATTTAAGGGCTTTCCATATCTGAAAAGCTGTTTGGGCCAACACTTTGAAACTTAATCCAATAAAAAGGAAAGAGGAAAACACTGGAAGATTGGCAAAGTGCTGGATCATGAGGACTCCAAGAATAATTGATGTTCTAGTTCTGTGGTTTTCAAACTGCGGGTCGTGACGCAGTCCTGTAAGGCACTGGGTGGTGGCGGCTCTGGTCAGCACCGCTGACTGGGCCGTTAGAAGTCTCATCAGCAGTGCTGCCCGGCTAAGGCTGGCTAGTCCCTACCTGTTCTGACACCGTACTGAGCCCCAGAAGTGGCCAGCAGCAGGTCTGGCTTCTAGGCGCAGGGGCCAAGGTGCTCCACACTGCCCTCACCCCCAGCATCAGCTCCACACTCCCGTTGGCCGGGAACCTGCCAATGGAAGCTGGGGAGGGCCATGCCTGTGGGAGAGCTGCGCGGAGCTGCTTGAGCGCCTCCGCCTAGGAGCTGGACCTGCTGCTGACCACTTCCAGGATGCAGCACGGTCCACAGTGCCAGGACAGGAAGGAAGCCTGCCTTAGCACTCCCGCTGTACCCTGGCCAGGAGCTGCCCGAAGTAAGCCCGTGCCCCAACCCTGAGCCCCAATCCCCTGCCCCAGCCCTGAGCCCCCCCCCAAACCTGAAGCCGCTTCCTGCACCCCAAACCCCTCATCCCTGGCCCCACCCCAGAGCCCTGACCCCCTCCCACACCCCAACCCTCTGCCCCAGCCCTGAGACCCCCAAACCCTGAGCCCTCCTCCCCAGCTCTGTTGGGTCACGGGCATCAATAATTTTCTTCAACTGGGTCGCCAGAAAACAAGTTTGAAAACCATTAGTCTAGTTTGGATGGCCTAGCTGAGGAAATATAACACTATGTAAATGACAATGGCTAAAAGAAATTATGTTGGATATAAGGAAGAAAAATGTTCATTATTTCTCCCTTATGATCCAAGATCATGTCAATCTGCCTGAATAGGATGGAGATATTCACACAGCAAGCCAGTGAAGTTCCATATAAACTGAAAACTTGACAGCACATTTAAGATTGAGGGTTTTCAACTATTGTTTCTGCAGGAAGTCACCTTCTGCAGCTTAAGATAAGGTCACTGCTTCTGTGTGTGTGTTACAAAATGCCCCATTTCAACTACGTGAATTGCCTGGGTTGAAAGTGAGGTCTTTCCTGTGAATGTGTAGATAGAAGTGGCGAAGAAATTTGTTTCAGTTCTGAAGCACACGGGACCCTAAAAGTTGTTTCTCTGCTCAGCCCAATTGTGTAAGGACTTCTCGCACTGCCAGACAGGAGAAACTTATTAGCTATCTGTCTGCAGGATCTACCTAAGGTCAGGCATAGCCAGCAGACCAATGATCCAAGTGGGAACTAACAAGTTTCATGGAGGTAAGGAAAGGAAAATTCATGCCACATTGCTGTTTCTCTCACTTATGAAAGATAAAAAAAGAAACCAGAGGTCTTGGGTGTCTTGCTATAGATCAGATACCTGAGTTCCTGGATGAGTCCTCTCACCATCAAAGATAGCAACATAATTAATATGCATCAAATGCTATCCTCACTTGATACCTTATACACTGGAGTATCTTTTTCTGAAAATCCTCCAGTTTGTCCTCTATATACAATCCTGGATGGGCCTCAAAGCCACGTAAAGAGAAGGAGCAGTGGATGAGGCCAGACGGAGATCTCCAGCTTGCCCCAACAGCAGCAGAAGCATCCCTTCCAACCCACCAGAGGACAACTCATGTGTGTAGCTATCAGTACCTTTCAGGAAGGTGTGAGGACCACAGTAGGGTATGGCTAGGGTCCTGACCACCTTAAATCAACATTTACTGTCTATTTAAGTTTAGAGAAGTGAGTCTAGCCATGAGAGTTGAGGCAAATCTATTACACAATTTATATTTCAAAAATGAGAAGCAAAATGCAAAACCAAAGTATGATCAGTTAAGCTAAAGCAGAAAATGCAGTGCAAACTCAAACACAGTATGTCACAAAGGAATTGAACCAATGTGAGAGACGCAGGGAGAATTTTTTCAGCTGCTTATATACCAATGCTAGGAGTCAGGGTAACAATGAAGAGGAATTGGAAATGCTGATTGATTAGAAGAAAATTTAATCTAATTGGTATTACTGAAACTGGCATGACTGCCATGGTAAAATCAGTGGCTATAACCTGTTTAGGAAGGATAGTGTGTGAAAAAGAGATGGGGGAGGGTACTCTATACTAAAGCCTCTATTACCTATTTCAGAGTTATTGATAACTCAGAACCACAGGATCCTGAATGCATATGGATAAATGTGCTCACTAACAAAGTCCAGGAGGAGATATTAGTTGGATTCAGACCACTGAATTAAGCCAGACACAGGATGAGACACTCATTGTGCACCATCTTTGTGCGGAAAGAAAAGGGTTATGGGTACTTCAGTTTGGAAGACATATGCTGGAAGTCTCATTCAGCCAGTAGTAAAACATCATTAGTTTCCAATAATTATACGATTTTCTAACACAAAAGGTATTGAACTAAACACAAGATAACTATTTTGAACCTCTTTGTGGATGCAGATGAATCAATCACTGGACTGGAAGTTGGTGGTGGCTGCCCAGGGACCAATGATCATGACCTGATTACATTCAATCTGAGCAAACAGTGGACCATCCCAAACCAATAATATTTATACTTGGTGATTCAAAAAGGCTAATTTCCCAAAGATGAGGAAAATTATGAGAAAAAATACTGGGAGGTAAAATTTGGACCAAAAAAAGTGAATGAAAATTGGGAGTTCTTTAAGAGGAATGTATTAGATGGCCAAAAAGCCAGAATCAAGAAAGAGGACAACTTTGGCAAGAAACCCATCCTGGTTTAGTAGTGAAGTTAAATTAAAAATTAAAAAAACAAAATATAAAAAATGGAAAAAGAGGGAAATAGCAAACAATATACATTAAAAGTTATGAAGTATAGAAAATGTAAGGGAAACTTAAGACATTGGGGGAAATGGATGGACAGCAGTACTAGGGATAATATCAAGGATTCTTTTAAAAAGTCTGTTAGGAACAAAAGAAATTCTGGCAATGATATATGCCCATTACTAGATGGAGAGGGCAAAATTGTTAATGATGCAGAAAACAGAAAATGTCAGTACATATTTCTGTTCTGTATTTGGAAAGAAACAAAGACGTGCATGTATTACATGATGATAGAGTACTTTAAACATCATCTTCAAGGGATAAACATTTTTAAATAAGCATGCCCAAATAAGTTGTACATAAGAGTCCTAAGAGAATTGGCTGAGTAGATCTTTGGACAGCTGATGTTAAATTTTTAATAAAACTTGAAATACCAGGGAAATTCTAGAAGACTCAAAGGAGTGGTAATGTTGCGCCAGTATTCAAAAAGGCAAGTGGGATGATCTGGGGAACGACAGGCCTGTTAGTCTGACATCAATTCCAAGCAAAATAATGGAAAAGCTGATACAGGATTCATTTAATAAAGGATTAAAGAATAGGATTATCATCATCACCAACATGGTTTTATAAAAAATAAACAAATCTGATTTCATTCTTTGATGAGATTACAAGATTGGTTGATAAAGGTAACTAGATGTAATATATTTAGATTTTTGTAAGGCATTTGACTCAGTACCACCCAACATTCTAATTTTAAAAATTAGCATATACAATACCAATTAAGTACACATTAAGAACTTGCTAACTGACTGATCTAAAAAGTAGTTCTCAATGGGGAATCATCATCCAGTGAGGGTGTTTCCAGTGGGGATGCATAGAGATCAGTTCTAGGCTTGATACTATTCAACATTTCATCAGTGATTTGGAAGTAAATATCAAATCACTGCTGATAAAATCAGAGGATGACACAAAGACTTACAGAATGGTAAATAATGATGAGGACAGGGCACTCATATAGAATGAGCTGGATTACTTGGTAAACTATGTCCATTCAAACAAAATGTGTTTAAATATAGCCAGACGCAAAGTTATCTAGGAACAAGGAATGCAGGCCATACTTACAGAACGGGGGACTGTACCCTGAAAAGCAGAGACAGAAAACTATTTAGTGGTCATAGTGGACAAACAACTCAATATGAGTTTCCATTGTGACAGTATTGCCAAAAGAGCTAATGCTATTCTTGGGGGTATGAAGAAAGGAGTATTAAGTAGGAGTAGAGAAATGATTTTACCTCTGTGTACAGTGTGGGTGAGACAGCTACTGGAATACCATGTCCACATTTAAAAAGGAATGTTTAAAAATGGGAGAGCACGCAGAAAAAGAGTTTAAAAAAATATCTGAGGTTGGAAAAAATGCCTTACAGGGAGAGATTTAAGGAGCTCAATCGGTTTAGTTTATCAGAAAGAAGATTGAGAAGTGAATGTTTACAGTGTATAATTTTCATGGGGGAAAAACACTAGATGCTCAATGGTGTTTTAATCTAGTAGAAAAAGGCATAACAAGAACCAACACCTGGAAGCTGAAGCCAGACAAATTCAAATTAGACACACATTTTAACAATAAGGGTGATTAACCATTGGAATAAACTACCAAGGGAAGTGGTGGATTCTCTATCTTTCGATGTCTTCAAATCAAGACTGAATCCTTTCTGGAATATATGACTTAGCCAAACACAAGCTGTTGGGCTTGATACAGGACTAACTGCGTGAAATGTAAATGCCTGGGATATCAGGTGTATACAGTGATATCAGGAGGTCAGACTAGATCAGGGTGGGCAAACTTTTTGGCCTGAGGGGCCACATTGGTGAATAGAAATTGTAAAGCGGACCATGAATGCTCAGAAAATTGAGGTTGGGGTCCGAGAGAGGGTGAGGGCTCTGGTTGGGGGTGCAGGCTCTGGGGTGGGGCTGGGGATGAGGGATTTGGAGTGTAGGAGGGTGCTCTGGGCTGGGATCAAGGATGTTTGGAGAGCGGGAGGGGGATCAGGACTGGGGCAGAGGGTTGGGGCAGTGGGAGAGGCTCGGGGAGCAGGCTCCGAGCGGTGCTTACCTCAAGTATCTCCTAGAAGCAGTGGCATGTCCATTCTCCAGCTCCCATGTGGAGGCATGGCCAGGCATTTCCACACGCTGCTCCACCCTCAGACACCGATTGGAGCACTGAAAGGAGCCATTAGAGCACATAGGAGCCAGAGCGGGGCCATGCCACGCATGGTGCGCTCCCCTCGACCCAGCACCCTGGCTCGAGTGCCTGAGCGGGGCCGAGCCGCATGGCATGGCCCCGACCCAGCACCCCAGCTGGAGTGCCAGAGCGGGGCAAGCTCCAGACCCTGCTCCCCAGCAGGAGCTCACAGGCCAGCTTAAAACGGCTCATGGGCCATAGTTTGCCCACCCCTGGACTAGATGCTCTAAGGGTCAGTCACTTCTGGCCTTAAAACCTATGAATTCACACTGGTCTTTTACAAAAGTAGTTATGCAATGGAATTGCATTTGTATCACAACTATGCTTTGAGAGCCAGTTTCTAAGAGAAGAATGTTTAAATGGTTTTTAAGATTTGAAAAAATCACATTCAAGAGAGACTTTTGGTGGACCACATGTGCCTCCTGGACACATTTTATAAGGATGCAATCACAAAAATAGGTTCATTGCAGTGCTCAAGTCCAACTGGAACATTCAAGAACACTGTTCCACAACTTCTCTGGGGTGCTGGAATGGAATCACGTGGCACTTCCAGTACTTCTTTTTTGGCACGTGAAACCCTCTGTATCAATAAGAAATGCCCCAGAGAAAGCAACACACTAAAATCTACAATTAGTGTCTGATGAGAAGCAGGAAAATAAGTTAATCAAAAGGCATCCAGAATTAACAGAAGCTTGTTACTTAACTTACTCAGCATTTATTATTCTACAACTAGAATATTCTGCAGTCCATTTTTAAACACTTCTAAAATGCAAACTTAAATTATCTAAACATGAACATCAAATTGGTGCCAACGGTTGCTAATTGAAGTCCAATTTGGCTATTAAACTCTACAAAAAAACTCAGAGCAACAAAATAAAATGTGAGTTGAAGGAGAAAGATGTTTGGGTTTTCTAATCAAGAGCTTTCATAACCAGAAAGTTCAAAAGTCCATGTAAGTAATGTAACCTTTCTGGAGGTAACTATAAAGCAGATTACAACTGTTCATTACAGGATGCACTTGGAAATGGAGAAATTAAAAAAATTCCAAAACACAGACTAGAATATTTGAACACAAACTCTTTGTAGTCAGACAGTTGAACCTCTCCAATTCAACACTGCTATCACCAAGGTGTTAATTTCATACAATAACTAGGAAGTACAAGATAGGACCACAGTGTAGCCAGTGCTTTCTGCAACAGGACAATTTTTAGCACTTTTCTCTGAGGTGCAGAGAGTTAGTGACTATGCTAATTTGGGGCTGCTTCAAAGCCCACTGAAGTAACTGGAAGGTTTATCTTTGTTTTCATGGGCTTTGCATCATGCCTTTTCAGCCGTAGATCTTAAATTGCATCTTTACAAGATGGAGAGATTGAGGCACAGACAGCTAACATGACTTGCCCAAAGTCACCCAGCAGGCCACTGGCAGAGCCAGGAACAGAACATGGGCCTTCCAAACCCCAGTCCAGGGCTCTATGCACTAGGCCTTACTGCCTATACACTGACATCCTAGCTGAATAAAACACAGACCTAGAAATCAGGTGACCAGAGATCTGTTACTTCCTGAGTGATCTTTGACCAGTGATTTATGCAAAAACGGTTAGACTTGCGTGCCTGAGTGATGCATCTAAATCCATAGTTAGGCATTTACATATTGGTGCTTAATCTCATAGATGAGTTGGATTTCCATTAGTAAACTTATTTAGGTGCCTAAAATGTGGATCTAGGGAAGGGGTGGTCAAACTATGGCCTGCGGGCTGGATCCGGCCCATCAGGGGGCTGGATCCGGCCCATCAGGGGGCTGGATCCGGCCCACGGAATTGCCGCCCGCACCTGGACCCCTCCTGCAACCCAACCCCCTGCCGCACCCCAACCCATTGCCCTGAGACCCCTGCTGCACCCCTTCCTACACCCCAACCCCCTTCCCTGAGCCCCCTGGCTCACCCCTCCTGTACCTCAACCCCCTGCCCTGAGCCCCCAACCCCTGCTGCACCCCACACCCCTCCTGTACCCCTCCCTGAACCCCAGCCCCCTGCCCTGAGCCCCCTCCCACATTCCACACCCCCTCCTGCACCCCAACGCCCTGCCCTGAGCTCCATCATACACCCCACACCTCTACCCCTTGCCCCAAACCCCTTCCTGCACACCGCACCCCCTCCCTCACCCTGCACTCCCTCCCACATCCCAACCCCCTGCCCTACATTCATGGCCCTGCATGCAGTTTCCCCTCCCAGATGTGGCCCTTGGGCGAAAAAGTTTGCCCACCCCTATATAGGGGCTTAACTTAAGGCACCCAAGTTTGGGGTTACATATTTGTGCCATAGTTTTCTTTTACTAAAAAAGTGACTTGATCATAGTCCATACTAAGAAGAGGAACTAACCGCTGAGTAGAGAAGTAAAGTCAGGACTCTTAGGGCCTGAACCATTGAAGTCAATGCAAAGACTTCCATTTACTTCAGTGGGCTGTGGATCAGTCACCTAAGGCATAAGGAAGTGAAAACATAAAATATAACTATATATAATTGTCTTGCTTACAGTAAGCAAGACAACTGGGTGCTTTTAGCAACAACATGAAGTAAAATCTATGCTGTGACAAAGTTAACAGTGCACACATAGCCACAGTCTGCTCAATTCACCTTTCCAGCTCCAATATATTTAGAAATTGAAAACTGAGTATGCTTCTTGATTTAACAGGAGTCTCCAAGTGTGGACATTTAGCAGGTCATAAATGTGAGGAAGTAGAGCTCAACTGCTTCACTTCTATCAAGAAATCAGGGTAAAACTGTTTGGAGGGAAAGAGAAATTTGCTAGTAAGCCTTATCTGATGCATTTCGGATTTCTGTTTGCTAAGCCTCACATTGCAAAACCATGCCACACCCCTGTGAATAAGAAGTTCTTTAATATCTATCATCATTTACAATGGGAATAGACTATACACTATTTCCTAACCAAGCCATGGCTTAACAATTAGCTTGAGAAAATTGAATCAGTCACACATATGCACAAGGATTTCCTCTTCCAAGACTGTGAAATATGCATTTTTGGCACCAGAAAGAGACTAGCGTATCTAAACTGAGGGTCTCCTCGTGCCATCCTGTAAAGGAGTTCTCTTTAAAATTTACAAAGTATTTTAATAAGCAGAAATTTATTTTCATTGCATTAGGCAGTGCCTAGTAGGAATAATTACAGGAAGTACAAATAAGTGATTCACATTACAAAATTACCAGAACCGGAGGTGTATAATTTATATTGTGGTAGAACCAAAAATGTATTAGGTGCTTCACAACCAGGGGAAAATGATTTCCTTGCCCCACAGAATGTACAATTTAAAAAAACAAAGACAAGTGAAAAGGAATACAACATACATGCACAGTGATCAAGGTGATAATAGGCATATCTTGTTAGAAATTTAGCTGTGTGATTTTGATTGTTAGGCTCACTAAATTCTCCTTCCCAATCCCACAACATATGGCTTTATTCTCCCCTCTACTTTCCCCCTCCCCGCCCCCAGTAACCCCCAGATTCAATTCCATTGTCTTTATAATCTTCCCTTCACATAAATTAAGTTCTCATAGGAAAAATAAATAAAATATTTCCCAGTGACTTTCTCTGACTTCAAAAAGTGCTGCTCACATGAGGAAAGTTATGCATCTGCTGAAGTGTTTAGAGAATTAACATCTAAAACTGCTTAATCAGCTAGTCTGTTTCTTGATAAGCATTATGCATCATCACAAGGAAGGATACTTTTTACAAAATTACATCTTTAAGAAAATTTCAGAGGTAGCCATTAAGAATTTCAGAATGTATATAATTTTACTAACATAGAAAATGAAATGTTTAGATGTGGGAGTTATTCCGCCAGCCCAAAAACCTTTCATAACTAAAAAGAAACAAAAAGATTTTGCACTGAATTTGTCAAACAACTAAAAAAAAATTAAAAGCACTTTTGATGACAAGGGACTTTTTCCTGCTACATAAAGAGTTAATAGCAGACTGCTCCACCATTCTGAGCATTTGCATGACTCCGAGGTATATTCCCTGCAGACACATTATCTGATTAAAGAAAGGCAAACAAACTGAATTGAAACCATTCTTTCTTTAAGTCCAGCCTCTTCTTCCTGTGATGTCATATTACAAATTGACTGAGCTCTTTTTTCCTCCCCCTCTCTCTTCAGAATAAGCAAGGCTTACTATACACTCAGCATCTGAGGAGGAGATCTAAATTCGGCAAGAACAAACACGCTTTGGAATTTTATTTCTGAATTTCTAAGCAGCCTGCTTTCCGACCTGTGGGGTTAGCGTGCAGGCAAGTTGAAAAGCTTGTTTTACGGGAAGGCGGCAGTGAAAGAGGTGGAAACTCCTACGTCTTACAGAGACCAGGAAATCTTTTCCTAAGTAACCTCAGTTACACACTCTCAGTTAAACAACTTTGGAAAATCTGCATTTAAAGTACTTCTCTACTTTTTGACTTGCAGTTGAACATAAAGTAGCAAGTCCTGTATCAACTTCATTAACACCTGGGAAAACAAGAGCGTGGAATTAAATGTAAGGATGACCTCATCTGTTGCTTGTAAGACTATGCTTATTATCGCCCAGGACTGGATGTGTGACTATTGTGGCATTTGGAAGAAAAGAATAATCTCCTGGTGATTCCCAAGGTAGTATCTTCCTACTGCAACGTTCATGTTTCACCTTGGAAGTTTTAAAGTAAAATGGAAAACTTATGAAATCACTCACAGACCACATTCATCTGCAAGCTACCCAGAGATTTTAAAGGAGTTACAGCAGAAGGGCTGCTAACGAAAGGAATTCAGCATTGTAAATTTAAATTGCCCTTATAATGGTAAGCTCTAATTGTTCCACTGAGGACTCCTTTAAGTATATTTTATATGGATGTACGTTTAGCATGGTGTTTGTCCTTGGTCTAATATCAAATTGCGTTGCTATATACATTTTTACATTCACATTAAAAATGCGAAATGAAACAACTACTTACATGCTTAATTTAGCAATATCTGATCTACTTTTTGTATTTACATTACCCTTCAGGATTTATTACTTTGCAATAAGAAACTGGCCATTTGGAGATATACTTTGCAAGATTTCTGTCACAATGTTTTATACAAACATGTATGGAAGCATTTTCTTCTTGACTTGTATAAGCGTCGATCGCTTTTTAGCCATAGTGCACCCATTTTGGTCTAAGACTCTTAGAACCAAAAGAAATGCAAAAATTGTCTGTGTTGCAGTATGGATAACTGTACTAGCAGGAAGCATGCCAGCAAGCTTTTTTCAGTCTACCACCACCCGAAATAACACTGAATATGAACAAAACACATGTTTTGAAAACTTTCCGGATACCACCTGGAAAACTTATATATCAAGGATTGTTATCTTCATTGAAATTGTGGGATTTTTTATTCCACTGTTCTTAAATGTGACCTGTTCTACGATGGTTTTAAGGACTTTGAATAAACCAGTTACATTAAGTCGGAACAAGCTAAGCAAAAAAAAGGTACTCAAAATGATTTTTGTCCATTTGGTGATATTCTGTTTCTGTTTTGTGCCATATAATGTTACCCTAATACTTTATTCTCTAATGAGAACACAAATATGGATTAATTGTTCATTAGTAACTGCTGTAAGGACTATGTATCCTATCACTCTATGCATTGCAGTTTCAAATTGTTGTTTTGACCCTATAATATACTATTTTACATCAGACACTATTAAAAACTCAATAAAAAAGAACAGATCAGCTAGAACACGCGATTCCAGATCTGCTGAAACTCAGGTTGCTGAAAATTTTATTCAACACAGCCTCCAGACTTTAAAAGCTAAAATATTTGACAATGAATCTACGATATAAACTGAAAGAAAATACTGGGACTGAAATGCACCTTTCTTCAGCTGTTAAAATGTTTTCTTGTACACTGAATAAACTTTCTTCACCTTAGAAAACTGTTTATATCATGATTAAAAATAGGAAAAAGTTAAATGTCAATTGTAAACATACTTTATAGAAAAATGTAATTACTGCAAGAATTACAAATATTTTAATAGTTGTCAAAGTTTTATCTCTTCTGCCTTTATGTCACAGATTCCATGACCTGTTATATAGACCCTGCTGTGTCTCCTTACAATTTTGAACCACACAAAAATAAACTGATGTTTGGAAACCTAAGCTGATACTAACAAGGTCCAACAGTGTTTTACAATTCAACATATTATGAAGTTAGAAGACTAGGTCTTCTCATTGTTTGTGTTAACAGGTTAAAACAATTTATATTAAAAAATTAAATTGTGAATACATTTTAGGCTGCAACTATTTTGTTTAGGTGTTAATTTCTTAATGTCTGGATTCTTCAAAGCATTGATCAAGTTATTGCAACTCTGGTGTCAGTTCCACACCCACCATCTTTCGTAGGATTTGTTTACAAAAGTTAAGCTACTCCTTTGTAAAAATAAATTTACAGATGGATTAAAAAGTATGTAAAGTTACTGAAAAAAGATGTCAGTTATTTAAATATCGCTGACAAAACAAACTCAAAGCTGTTTCTAAGAAAGTATAGCAAATAAGACTAAAAGACTAAATTCTTTAAATAAGTGTTCTGTTTGGGTTGTAAAAAGAAAAGGAGTACTTGTGACACCTTAGAGACTAACCAATTTATTTGAGCATAAGGTTTCGTGAGCTACAGCTCACTTCATCGGATGCATACTGTGGAAAGTATGAGCTGTAGCTCACAAAAGCTTATGCTCAAATAAATTGGTTAGTCTCTAAGGTGCCACACGTACTCCTTTTCTATTTACGAATACAGACTAACACGGCTGTTACTCTGAAACCTGTTTGGGTTGTGTACTTTAACTTCAAAAGTGCTTCTTTGTTATTGAAAAAACATTGAGTATTCCTCACATGAACAAAGATATCCTGGGTGACACATTAAATATTCTTTTCCAAGAAGACATGAAATGGCAGTTAGCTGTTTATTGTAAAGTACCCTCTCCTAGATGTTCTGTACGTCACATAAGCACCATAATTTTGATGTCTACGTGTTTTAATGTGAGCTTCTTATGTGAGATAATAAAAATATTTATTTATTTGAGGTGCCTGAAAGCTGCTGCAATAAATCCAGGAATTTTTAAGAATTAAGAGCTTATATGAAGCAAGATGCAACTTTGATTCATCTTTACAAATAAGCAAGCAATACCCAATAGAAGCATGTTTAAAAGTGGCATGTGTTTCATACATTCTTCAGCAGCCGAAGTACTGCGCATACCATGCTCAGAATTTGTTTACCTTTACTGTAAAATAATACATATTTAAAAAGTTAAAGAAGTGTCAAGTTTTTTCCAAAGATGATTAAGTCTGGAATAAAAACTGAACTAAAGTATACTTGTGTTCTGGATTTCTCTGTTCAGTTATAATATGCAGATATGTTACTAGCAATTCAAGCACTCTTACATCTGGGCAATCTGAAGAAAGGTGAATTCATGTTACAGAAAGCGTGTATTGCACTTGCAATTTGATGTTCAAGTATATTGTCCAATTGTGTCTATCACTCTATGCAAGTTTTATTCAGATTTCACTTTAGGTTAGAAATACATATTGGTTACTGTTATTGAAAATGTACATTTGTGCTACTTGAAGAGCTTATCTTACCAGAATTTGATTCTGAATGACTTTGGCAGCCTAACCATACAGCAATATTACTATCCCACAGTCATATAGAAAGGAAAACCCAAGGTACCACAAACTGAAGTAAATACTACAAATGTGGTATAGAATTCAGTGGATAACGGTCTTTTTCTTGCTCCCCTCACAAGATGCTTAGAATGATGTTCTGAGAGTCTCATTATTGGTGTGTGCGTATATGCACACACTCACCAGTCTGTCATCAGTCACCATCCTTCTACCAACAGAAAATGGTGGCCTAGGTTCTCAGCTAGGCAAAGCTACTCAACTAACCAGAAGGTTAATTGTGGCATGACACACCTACATCACAGAAGTTAAGCACAATGAACCAACTCCCAATTCCGCCCAGAATGTGGTAGGATGAAGTAGGGTAGCTTTTTCGAAGATTACATAAATACAGAATCATTGGCCCAGAGGCCAGATCAGGCTGAGAAGATAAAATTGCACATAAGGGTACTGCCCTTTAAAACAGTTTCCAAGGTATCATTTAAAAAACAAAGCCAAATGCTAAGAGTGTATCTACACTGCAATCAGAAGCGTGACTGCAACATGTGTGGACATACCCAAGCTAGCTTTGATCTAGCTAACTCAAACAACAATAGCAGTGAAGCAATGGCAGCACTAGTTGCACAACCCTGCCCAGGACCCAAGGTCTGTACTCCAGGTACAACGAGCTGTACAACTCCAACCAGGACTCTGAGTATATATGGGAGCAGCCAGCAACTGAGGCTTCACTGCTATTGTTATCCAAGCTAGCTGGATCTAAGAGTACTGCAGTCACGTCTCTGATGGCAGTGTATACATACCCTAACTGTAGTTTCTCCCACATTGTACTCAGGGTTTTCACTGCAGCATGGTCTAAGCCAGTGTTTCTCAAATGCAGCCCCAGCGGATTCTTCTGCAGCCACAACAGTTCCTGGCCCAGGAGTCCAGGGTGGAAATGGCCAGAGAGGAACAGCAGCCCTTCCCTGCTGTGACCAGCTGTTGCTCCTGGATCCGCTGCCTTGGTGTTTGCTGGTGTCACCAGCAGGGGATCGGTGCTCTGCACTGCACAGCCTCCTGGGGGCTTGGGGCACTGCTCTGCAGACACGTGTGCACAGCACAGGAAGAAACTGGGACTCCACAGGCAGCTGAATGAATTCCCAACCCACCTTCTTGGGGGTGGTGAGCATTTGGAGCTTCAGCCGCAGGGCTCTGGCTCTCGGCTTCAGGCTCTGGCTCTGGGCTTCAACCCCAGGACATTGGGGCTTCAGAAGGACCAGCCTTATAGGTGGATGACCACCCGGGGCTCTGTGGTCAAGAGGCAAGGAGTGTGGTGGGCCTGGGGTGTGAGGCCATAGAAGGTAGCTCAGCACAATGGGGGTGGGGAACGAAGCAGGGTCCGGCAGCAATATGGGGATGGGGAGCCCAGTGAGGAACGGGGCAGGCAGCAGGGCCTGGAGGGATGTTTCTATTGTGTGTTTACGTCCAGTAAAGAATAGAGACAACCGTACATTATTTTTATTATTGAGTCTGCAAAAAAACCCTACATAAATAAATTACGATTTGGACGTGTATATATGCATATTTGTTTTTTCTAAAAGTTAATTATTTTAGAAAAAAATTGTCAGAATGGCCACCACCAAGAATTGCTGGCCACACTCTGAGGCCACCAAAAAATTTGTTGCGAGAGCCCCAGGTCTAAGCACAGGACTAGGAGCTCTTGAGTTCCAGTCCTGACCCTGGCACCAAGTTCCCTCTGTGTCCCCGAGGCGAGATTCTTAGGCAAAAATTTTTAAACCAGCGTGCATAAAAGTTAGTTTACTAAAACCATGATTAGGCACCTAAATACAGTTACCTGACTTTTAGAAGTGCTGAGCACCTGCAGCTCCCATTTGAGAGTGCTCAGCAATCGTTAAAATTTAGACACCTAAGCAGAGATTTAGACCATGTCTACCCTAGTAAGCTTACAGTCACTTTAACTTCATGTCAATGCCTTTACTTGATTGTCTTAAAAATCTGTGCATTGGACTAGAAACAAGAAAATATTCATTTTTGTTACACGTGCTTCACAAGGGACAAGAAAATCTTTAGCTCTGGCCATAATTTAAACCTTAAGAAAATAATATTAGACTCCACAGTCATTTCGCAAGGAAGAGACATTAGCTTTCTAGGTATTGTAAGAATGAGAATAGTAATAAAGAAAGTATTGCGTGTGTATAGATATAGATAAAGTATATATTATTTAGATCTCAGATGAGGAGAAATCTACCGTCAGCAGAATTAACATCTCAAACACACTTAGACTAAGTGCAGATTTATACGAATGTTGGCCAAAGTTTTCAAAAATAGGAGCCTCAAGTTAGGCTTTTAAGTCTATATTTAGGCACCGATGAGGGGGATTGCCAAAAGTTGCTATTTTTGAAAATGTTCCCATTGCTTTTCAAGGGTCTGTAGGATCACTTTTATAGCGTAATGAATGCCAAACCTCACAGCGGCCAAAATGCAGCAGGGAAGAACAGAGGAAGTTGCTCATATGCAGCCTTAACTTGTTAAAGTGGTGTCATTATGGTCAGATTTGTGAATAAAAACCAATAGTTAGCTAAGACACCTGCTTCCTGGGCTAATTCAGAGTCAGATGCTCTCTTTAGTGACAAAAGTAAGTTTTAAATTACTTTACTCCTAGGAGCACAGCCAAAAAGCTAAGACAGTACTAGACACTATTCTGGCTCATACATCAATCAAACGTACACTGAATGAAGAATCTTTTCTAGTGATTATTTGTGATCCAGAGATAAATCAACTTGAGTTTCAGATTCCAAGCTGAATTTGCAGGACAAGGAGTTAGAAAAACATTTTTTATTTGTAAACAAACAAGCTTATATGGACTAATTAAAAGGCAATAGATAGAGAAGCTCACAAGGGCATTTTAAGAGTTATTTTTCAATGTTTAAAAGGCACTTTAGAAGTTAAAGCAAGGCTTATACCCGGGTCTATTTGACCCCACCCTTTCCCATTCAGGTAAGATTATATAGTGGTTTTGCGATGTAAGCAAATCCTTCAGAAATAAAGAAATATTTTTCACTTGTGACCTAAACCTGCACATTGGCTAGTTTGGGCTTTTCAAAAGCACCTAAGTGATTTGGGACTAAAACCCCAGCAAAAGTCAATAAAACATTTATGCCTATGTTCCCTTTGAAAATCCCACCACCATATTGTATTAACCCACTCTGTCATCTTGACCTGAAAATTATTTTCTATTGTCATTTTACAGCTGAAAGTTAATTTGTTCATTGAATTCCCAACAGTCAATATATCTTAAGGTCTATACACCTCACTAGATCTGCAAATTTGGAGAAGTTCTAATTTTGTTAGGTCTAATCATTTGTACCCTAGGGTACTAGCATTTGAGTGTTGGGATGGAAATCTAAGGGGGACGCTCTCCCCACATTTAAAAAGCCAAGACCAATAGAAATGTTTCTGTAGTTGATTTAGAATGAAATGGAAACTGTTGTTTAGAAGTTATTAGCACATCTGTGCTGAGTTTGCTACCCACAAAAATTACAGCACTGAGAATCTGAAGTAAAAATGAGAAATAAATTTGAGAGCAAATTAATTTTGCTTGAAAATCAATTAAACTTCTTTTAAATTTCGCTTTAGCAGTCTAAGGTTTGGTTAGAAGCAAAGATCAGTACAATGATTTGGTTTGAGTTTGATTTTTATCTTGACAATATCCATTTGATATTTCAAATTGTATGTACGGGGGATTTTAAATGCTTCTCAGCTGAAGACAAGATAATGTATATGTGAGTGGTATGAAGGCTGCCTGCCAATTAACTTCAACCACACCTTCCCTTACCTCTCTCTGTAGGATCAGTAAACTTTTGTAACATGTTCAATGTAGTACATCAAACATGGATGAAACTTTGAGAACAGAGCCCTGTCCGCAAAGGGATATTTTTGGAGAGATTGGACAGCCTCCTTTCCATTTCAGACATACGACCTTAGTAACAAATAACACAGAATGAGGAAGTTCAGAATTCTAATCCATGCTTTGACACTGAAACCCTCTGTGGCTTCAAACTAGTAATTTCACCTCTTTTTTTTTTTGCAGCTCCCCTTCTATAATGGGGATTTATAGATAGAACTGGTCAAAAAATTTCCATCAGAACTGTGACAGAAAATTGAGTTTTTGCCCAAATAAAATATTCTGCAGAAAATATCTGCTTTACTCAAAGATTTGATTTTTGTTGTTGGAAAACTGAAAAGCCAAAACCTGAATGGTTTTTAATTTTACATAGGGGAAAAACAAAAAAAACATTTTCTGGCCAGCTCTGATATGCATCTACACACCTCACACAGCCATGAGGTGGATTAGATATGTTAAGTACTTTGAACATGAAAATCTCTGTCATGGCGTGGCCACCACATACAGGACTGGAAGGGGTTAAGATGGCCAGGTGAACCAATTAACTCCATAGGCTGCACCTGGAGAAAAAGCAAGGGAGCAGGGAATTGATTGGAATCAGGCTCAGGTGGAGGGGCCTGCAGAAAGCCCAGGAGCTGAGCACAAAAGGGGACTGCTGGGAAAGTCTACAGACACTCCCTGGGAGAAGGGGAGGTGCACTTGGGCTGGCCAATCCAGAGAGGGAGGAGGCCAAGTATGTAGGACAGGGCTCAGGGAAAAGCAGTAAGGTCTAGAAGGGAACAGACCTTGACTGCTGGCTAGAGGGTCCATAAGCCAGACCCTGGAGTAGAGGGCAGGCCCGGGTTCCCCTGCCAGCCACTGAGGGAGTGGTACTATGAGGCAATGAATCGGAAGACTGCCTGGGACTGCTGAAGGAAGATTTTGTTACCCCAGAAGAGGAATAGTGTGACCTGGCTGGAAGGTTCAGTCATGAAAAGGCCGCAGCAGCTCCTGGAGCAAGAGAGGGGCCTCAGATCCAGAGAGAGGCAGAGAGATGGTGTGCAACTGAGGGAAGGGGCTATTCCCCAGAACGGCGAGGAAAAGGCACCATACCTAACGGTGAGTGGACTACCCCATCTCCATCACACTCTGCCACAACTAACATAGAAGAGAGACTTCTAGAGCATACTTTCCAAAGTTTTACATGAAGAATGAGTTCTTTAAAGGCACCCTTTTCCACAAACTCTTAATTTTAATTTCTCTTTTTACAATGAACTGCTAAGTCTGAATAAAAAAATTCCTTCCTGGTAAATTCGAGTCACAGCAGTCTCTGATAATTACCTCCACTCTCTTGGGAATACAATGCTAACTCCATTTCACATGCAGCAGTTGCTATCCTCCAGTGGAAAAAATGCAACATTGAGCCTACTGGATCCATACCTTACAGTATTTTATTTGGTTTTGGCAGGGACTCTTTTCCTAATGTAAAAGTATCTATTACTCTAGATCAGTGGTTCTCAACTTATTTACCACTGTGGGCTGCATCCAATACTACCTGTCTGGCCCCAAGGATGTCACATGGGCTGCAGCTGTGTGCTGATTGGGCTGCAGGTCGAGATCCACAGCTCTAAATTTACACCAAAAAGAGTGAGCAATTCCAGGCCCGTGAGTGTGTCAAGAGCTACTGAAATATGAAGAGCCACAGCTCCTGTGATCCTGTAATAAACAATGAATTTTGTTTGCCTTAAATTGTAAGTATCTTCAGCTGTAACAAGTACTGCAGTTCTGATGCTTTATTTTTCTAAAAACGAAGAAAACAGTGACTGCAGTGCAGATATCTGCTAGCTGTAACAGCAGTATGTTGTAGACCTTGTTATTCCAGTGTAGCGGGGCTTCGCAATAAAAAGAGAGTAATGGTGGCAAAGACCGAGTGTGGAAGCCTCTCCACTCCAACGTCTGAAGATGAGGAACAGCTTTGATTATATGGCTCAAAGCTGTTCAGAATGTCTGTTTATTGTGGTCAGAAGGATTTTTTTGTTTTTTTAAACTACTTTTCATTTTGTAACATTTAGAAATGCAAGATTTAGTTTAATAATATAACCATTACCAGTGTGGGATGATAAGTGGACTTGCACAAATAAAATTTTACACTCTGACTCTCCTCCACTGAAAGGGGGGAACGACGGATCTACCATCTTACACAGGGATTTTTGTTTAGAAATATTTATCTAAGGAGGACACTTTACTTACATGTAAATCTAATGCAAATTGTTGAAATTTTCATTTCTTAAAGTTATAAAAACAAAAGAGAATTTAAGAATTCTGTTAGCTGAAATAGTTTAAAGTAGTAAACAATGGAGGTGGCTGGACACAAAGGGGGGAAATATGCTGCATCTTTTATTATGATGCATCTTTTAAAATTATGATGAAACAAATTCTCCTCAGTGGAATGTGTCCTACTCCAGAATTATTTTCCAGACTGGGTAACCCAACTATACACTGCCCCATATTCAGGGAGGAATCTAAAGACTCAATTTAGCCCATAATACTTTACATTTAATGTATATTATGGGTATCAAACGTTGGTTCTAAATTTAATATCCTCCTAAAGCAGCTGATTAAATGTTCGTTCAGCACAACAGGATTTTTGTTTTCCTCTCAAATATAATTTAAGCGTTCCTTTAAAGCTTCCCTGGTACTGTACAAAGGAATTATATTGTGATGGAACTGCACAATTTTCAGAGTATTGTGAGCAACCACAGTACTGCATTTTGTTGGTATCAGCCCACAGACATGCCTACTGTAAGCTTTAAAAAAAACACAGAGGCAAAGTTTCATATGCTGTTAACACTGCTGATATTTACATGGGTGGGGTAGGAATTGTAGTCTCTCTTCCTTCGGATCAGACATGTGAGGGAAGCTACAGGAAATACCAAGTGGTGTTCAAGCTATTCAGAGTGGGGGATGGAGGAAGGGAGAAAAAAATGAATAGCTGAAATAAACACTGAAAATTTGTGGTTATGATTACTTTCCATGTGTAATAAATTATTAGAAACAATGTATATAGAGAGCCTCCCATAATGGGGTCCTGATCCCTAACTGGGGGCCCCTGGGCACTACCACAATATTTTAAAATAATAAAACATTTGGTATTTTTAACTATATATTTATAAGCTTAATTGGCACAAAAAGGATAAGTAATTCATATAACCAAGAACGAAAAAATATAAGCAATTTCAAAACAATTATCCAAAGGTTGCCACAACATACATTGAAACAATCATGCCTATACATGAAATACCATTAGTTATTCACTTAATAGAGTAAACACAGCAATGCCACTGTGTGGTCTACAAATTTTGCAACACATGCACTTTATGACTATGGCATTACATATCTGTGTACCCAGGGAAAGAAAGAAAATACTCATCAAGAAGGAAACCCAAATTCAAGCAACAAGCAGTAACATTTCAGTTGGACAATCAGGTACTGCATTCCCACTGAATAGAGCTTGTCAGAAATTTTCTGACAATGGTTTTCCATTGGGAACTGCAAATTTACTGAAAGCTAAATATTTTGTGGAAACATGCCAATTTTGACTAACCTTCCAGTTGAACACAGGCCACATTCGAAACCTGCCTGCGAGCTCACCTGCTCAACTCCTCAGCAGCCCACCAAAACGACTGATGTGGAGTTGGGAGCCCAGGGCATCAGACTTCTGGGGCAACTCCTGCAGCCTGGGGAGCCAGCTGGACTGTCAGTTAAGCAGTTCAGTAAGCTGGCTGGCCCAGGAATCTGGAAGATGTGGGGTCACCAAGCTGTCCCGAAGCTAAGGACCCTGGAAACCCTGGCAGCTACTGACTGAAACTGATATTCTTGTCAGAGACATGGTGCGTGAGGTAATCTCTTTTATTGGATCAGTTTCTGTTAATTTAAGAGCCAAGCTTTTGAGCTACACAGAGCTGGTCTACTTCAGACCTAGTCTCTCGAATACCCTGAGACCAACATGGCTACAACAATGCAAACAGTTCTTGTCAGTTTCACTGCTGTTATTCCACTCAGGAGCTGCTAGAGAACCTGGGGAACACACTGTTTTAGAGAACGTTTTGGTGTTTTCAAAATGAAAATTTTACAAAAGTTCCATTTGCAGGAAATTCTGAAAATATCTGTTTCCATTCTGAATCAGAACAGACCAAATTTCAAAATGGTAAAATTTCCTCTGGAAATTCTGACCAGCTATCACCTTGAGTGCTAGAAAAGAATGAATATGGATGAATAAAGAGCATACTAAAAAAAAAAGTTAATTTGGACTCCTGCCTTGCTGACTAGTGGGAATTTCTTTTTGACTTCCACAGGAAAGTAAAGCACAAAATGGCTCAAATCACAATGCACCAATAAATAGTGAGTGTGTCATATAACCTCTGACAGTTACTTGGGGCTGTGGTTCAGATCTATCAGGTAAAACTTTTAATAAACCCTGCATAACTCCACTGGATTTAACAGTTACATTACATAACCTGTGTAATTGAGCATAATTTCACCCAGAGGAGCTGCACTGATATCACCCAATAGAATGTGGTCCAGGTGTTATTTGACTTTCATATTTAAAGAGATACCCTAAGTTTGACGTGATTATGTCTACACTGGCAAGTTTCTGTGCCACAAATTATACCACTTTTATTAAAACGCTGGAATTAAACCGTTGTTGCGTGTCCACACTGTGCTCCTTGGTACGCTGGAGTGCATCCACATTAGCAGCTCTTGCAACAGCAAAGACAGCAGTGCATTGTGGTAGCTATCCCACTATACAACTGGCCACAGGGTGCTTTGGGAAAGGTTTGCAATACCTCATGGGGACGGCACAGTATCACATGATGCAGGTTTCCCAATCCCATTGTTCCATGGGCAGCCTACTACATTGCCAGCTGCTTTTCAACTGGTGAGTGAGAGAGAGAGGGTGTGTGTGTGTACTGGGTGGGGGGGAGGAGAGAGAGAGTATGTTTTGGGGGACAGAGAGTGTGTCAGCATGCTGGCTGTCTTGTAAGTTCACGCAGCGGCAGGAAGCAACCAGTTCTGAAGCAGGGGGAAACCCCAACATCAGCCCCCACCTCTCTCCCTGGGCTCTCTGCACAGCAATCACACTCACACTCTCTCTTTGTGTGTTCAACAGCATGAGCATTCCACATTAATGGTTTGCTTTGTGTCCCAGAGCAGATCAGCACAGCACACAATGACGGTTAGAAAAGGTGCTTTGAAAGGGGAGGGTCACATGTCTCCAGGTGAGCTGAGTTCAAAACAATGAGCAGAGCAGTCGCTTGAGGCATTATGGGACAGCTCCGGAGGCCAATTACAGGGCAGAAAGCAATCAAGTGTTCACACTGGCAACAGAGCACTGGAGCCTCTGTGCAAATAGCCTGCGCTGCAACTGAGGAGTTTCTGCGCACAAAGTGGCTTGGCAGTGTGTACACATCTGCAGTTGGAGAGCAAAAAACTGCTTTACTGCGCAGAAACTTGCCAGTGTAGATAAGTCCTTCATCAAAATTCAGGCTTTGAAAAACCAAACTTTTACACGACTTAAGAGCAACAAATTTGTTTCCAAGAAATTTAAAAAATAATTCCAGTAGCAACTTTAAAAACATTCCCCAAAAGCATCTGCAGACCAGATATTTCAAAATTTGTGGTAGTATATAAAAACTGACCAGAAAACAGACCAGAAATTAACGTTAAGCTTTTTCATGTCTATTTTACAAGCTGCGAGAAACATAAAATAGTAAATGCACAGACCACAATAAAAAGTAAATTCTTAAAATTCTCAGTTTTAATGTTTGTACTGCAGATTATTTTATAAAAAAAATCTCTTTAAGAGGAAGAGTGAGGTTAAAAATCAGAAGCAAGTTCAGTCAGAAATGTTTCCAAGAAGTAGCATAAAGGAAATCAGACAGCACTTATTGTTACCAATGAATTTTATCATGCCAACAAACGCCTTAATTTGTCTTTCCATGACTAGCTGAAATTCTTTTATTCAGAGGCAAATGATGAATTCTGAACTTGTGCATACAAAAAGTGGTACAATTAGGTGAAAAACTGAACAATCATCATACATTATGAAGTGCTGCACTGCACAGTTGCTGATGGCTATTCAGTACTCATTTCTGGTTGTGTTTGTACTTGAATCAAAATTATATCATGATGGCTGCACCTTTTAATAGGGTTGGGCTGAGATGATTCACTGTTACTGCAATATATGAATGTTATGTTAACATAAGCATGACCAATTCCACCTCTGGCTTAATGGATGTCAGACTTCCTGGGGAAAAATCGGGTTTCATTTGAACTTGACGGCCTGTTTCCATAGCCTGGATTTTGAAAATTAGCAATATGTTTAACACTAAGTACCAAAGATTGATTTCTGGAAATATGATGATTTTAACTAAGTTTGACACAGTTATACTATTTTTAATTGTTAAAAACATTCCTTTCAATGAATTATCTGATAGAAGAAGTGGATGTAATCACTACATGTAAGATTATATACAAGTATTCCCATTCTAACTATGTTTTCAGTTGCTAATAACCTTTCAAAACGTTCAGCTATTGGGTTATTTTAAGAAAAATAATATTCAGAACGTTTCAGTTTTATAGTTAGCACACAGGAAAGTCTGAAAGCAATAATGTTAAGGTTGCAAAAACAACCTTAACTCTGCTCCTTCTTCCATTACCATGGTCTTTAAAATTACATACAATTTCACATAATTTTTTTCCTTCAACCTTACTATAATCCAAAAATACTGATATACGCGTGTGCGCTTAAATTGGTTTCATTCACATACTGGTCGAGTATATGCTCAGTGAAGAAATTCTTTTCTCTCGGGGGTATTTTAATAATGTATTCAGCAGCAATTTACTATTCAATTACATTTTACTCACAGTACAGCTTTCTTTTAAAGGGATGAGGCAGTTAACTACAAACCTAGTTTAAATGTATATTTAGCTGTCTTAAATGCGCCAGCAAATATTCACTATAACATTAATATGTAGTAGGCTGTGTAAAAAGAGCACTGCACTTCAATTAAATGGTTTTAATGGAATATCGGGTGTATACACAGACTGCAATCACTATATGTTTATCAGAAGTTATAGAAAGAAGTGTGTGATTTGAAGGAGGAGAAAGAGAAGACATAGCACAAGAGCTCATGGAGGGGGTTCTAGGCATAGCTGCATGGAAGAAGTTAGAGACCTGGTAAGGGTACTCATCCGCATAAGAACAATATTCTAGTAAACCAACCCTATCCTGTGCAAATTTTACTTGACTCATAACTAGGGCTCCGTGTCTGCCACAGAAGTCATGGATTCCGTGACTTTCCGCAACGTCCGTGACATCTGCAACAGCCAGTGTGGCTGACCCCAGGGCCACCCAAGCAACTGGTCTCGACAGCCACACTGGCCGCTGCAGGAGCAGCTCTGCAGCCAGCTGCCAAAGCGGCCGCACCAGTCATACAAAGAAATATTTCAGTCTCCTGAGATTCCATTTTCTTTGTTTTATGCCAGATCAAATATGGGTTTTATCAAACTTTGAAGTGTTTAACAGTGCAGTGAGAATGCCTCTGAGTGCCATACTGCTACAGCTGTGGTAAACAGAAACACTCAAGCTGGATCCCTCTCATTATCAGAAAGGGGGCAGCAGGCAGGATGCTCTTTGCCAGGGCTCTGAGACTCTGGAACTTAGCTCAAATTTGGTGATTTCCCAGGCACAATGCAAAAGATGTGTTTGAAAGGGTCTCTGAAGAATGCTAAGAGTGTGTTTCCTACGTGAAGAAGGGAACAGGGCCCAGCTGGCCAGTCAGGTACCTATGGAACTGATTTTAATGCTGTTGACATTTAATTTAAATTATATGTTAGGGCTCCTAGAGTCTTGGATAGCTGTATTTCTTAGTTCAAATCTAAATACAAAATAAAAATTAAATCTTCATGCCATTCATTCTGAACATATTTATCAAATTCAAATCAATCTATACATAAGTCAAAAATATGTCTGTGAAGTGTAGAATGAACATACTTTAGAAAAGGAGTATCGTGGGGTATATCAGTGACCTCTGTCTTAATAAGGAATTAAGAAGCCATATTAACGGTTTCCAAAATTATCTCCAAACAGTCTGCATCCGGCAGGATCATGGTCTCAACATAGGAGGGGTTTCAAGTTTAAGTACAACAAGGGGAGCACTTGGTGCTCTGGATATAAACAACAGAGGAGGGAAAATATTCTCCTCATGAATGAACCAATGTAGAGCAGGACACCTTTTCAAAACTGTTAGTTCTGAAAGTGTCCCTGAAAGCTTTTCACTCCTCTCTTCTGGCAGGCTACCCTCTGATGTTCACACAGGAGATGACCTACAAAAGTGTGATCTCCTTCCTAATTACAGATTGCTAAATCAGACAACTGTGAAAGTGATAAACACTTTTACTAGGACCAGTCATGAGACTGGTGTATAACAGGACATCATCTCCCAATAAGACAGGAACAAGACTCTAATTTAAACTTTTTTACACTGCTTGAAAAACATGAGAAAGATCAGACAGTAAAATTCTGCAAGATGCCTTTAATTGTGCATCTCTGGAAGTTAGTTTCATCATCTGAAGTTTGTTTAGTTATTCTACACCCAGTTTGTCACCAAAAATTAAATTTTACCAGACTCCTGTCTGAAATTGCACATTATGAATCAATTTTCAAAAGTAGGTAAAGGAAAGAATAAAAAGCCAGAACCAAAAAAAGCCAGCATAAAGTAGGAAAATTTACTATAAATAGCGAAAGAAAGCCAGCTACTGACTAGGTTTGGCTATTCAGTGAACTAGGAACTAAAAGTTACACTCCAAATTATGGAATATAAAAGATGAAGTAAAAGTATTTGTAAAACTTTTTCTATTCTTTTTAAAACTGTCTACTGTTACCTAATCTGCAATAGTTTACTTTCACTCAAGTTTCTTTCGTAGTATCAGGGTACATTGTACCTCTACTAAAGACATTTCTGCTTTCAGCACACAAAGAAATATTTCAGTCTCCTGAGATTCCATTTTCTTTGGATTAAAAAAAAATTAACCACTACAAAGCTGTTTAAGAGAAGATTGCTTTCTTGGTAGCCATTACACTGACTTCTGGAAAACCTTGTTCACACTTGTGCTCAATTATCCTTACACACCAGTTTTACACTAGTGAAACTCCACTGAAGTCAGTGGAGGGAAAGGACTAGTATAACCGTAATAAAACCATATGGTTACTGAGGTTAGCTAATGCACAGCTTAAAAGGTTATTAATGAAATACGCATTCGTTTCTTTAAGTTTACCTATGTAAACCAACATTAGTACGCCCCACTGACCCCCTCTCTAGTTCATGAAATCTATTTCCCATCATGTAACACTCTTGTGAAACTTCCATTAACATTTATGGTAGTTTCACATGCATAATGATTTAATAATGATGCTTGGCTCAAATAAAGATATTAAATTTTCCGTCATATCAAGTTTTGAATAATCAGTACAATCTAACACTTCACACATCATTTAAGCATGTCTCTAACATGAGAGTAAGGAAATTGATCTGTTTCCTGTGTGGCTGATTTGAACTGAAAAGGCAATTCAAGTGGTTTAAAATTAAGAATAACCTAGCATTTAATATAGTGTGCTCTTTATGAGAGACCACAAGTCACATGGCTTGTATTGCTTTTGCAAAGTATTTAAAAATAAAAAAAATGTTTACAGATCTGAACTATATCTTTCAAGTTATCCACCCTTCTGAAGAGAGCTTCTAGTGACATGCATAATTTCTCTCTCTCACACAGCAAAAACAACGAGAAGTCCTTGTGGCACCCTAGAGACTAACAAATGTATCTGGGCATAAGCTTTCGGGGGCTAAAACCCACTTCATCAGATGCATGGAGTGAAAAATACAGTAAGCAGTATATATATTACAGCCACAAGGAACCCTTGTTGTTTTTGCTGACACAGACTAACATGGCTACCACTCTGCAACCTGTATACATACATAGGACTCTTGTGTGGAGGCGATACCCAGGTAATGAACTGCACAGTAGCATGGTATTTACCACTCACCTTTGACCTCACTACCTCTTGCTCACAAATCAGTTTCCCCAATACTACTGAAATATTTAAACACCTGAACGACTCTGAACCTACTTTTATTTTAAATCCATATGCCACAGAAATGTTTCCTTTTTCTCACAAATTACACTTGCTCAAAGCCAAGAACAGGCAAGATTTAGATCTGAACTTGTGACAAGTTTTCGGTATCTAAAAATGCCCTAGCTTTAAATACTAACCTCCATGACATCTGCAGCAGCCAGTCCCGACAGCCACACTGGCTGCTGCTGGAGCGGTTCCGCAGCCAGCCGCTCAGGTGGCCCCAGGGCCAGCCACACCGGCCACTGCTCAGGCAGCCCCATACAGCTGGGCCCGGGGACTACCCAAGCAGTGACTGGTGTGGCTGGCTCCCGGGATCAGCAACTTCCCAAGCAGTGGCCGGTGTGGCTGGCTCCCCGGATTGGCTATGCAGCAGCCCCGGGGGTGGCAGGAGCAGCCACAGCTCATCAGCCTCCGGCAGTGGTCCCAGGGGCTCCCCACCAAACCCCTCCTAAGGCAGCAAGCCCCCAGCTAAGATTTAGTCAGGGGGTATTTATAGTACAAGTTATGGACAGATCAAGAGCCATGAATTTTTGTTTATTGTCTGTGAGACCTGTCCATGACTTTTAGTAAAAATACCCATGATTAAATTGTAGCCTTGCTCATGACACCTGCCAAAATACAACTTTTTTTTTGTACTTTCCTAAATAAATCAGGATCAAAATAAAAACACAACATATTTAAAGGAAGTTTGTAATTAAACACTATACACAATTAGTCACAAGTTATCCACTTTCTCTCCCAAAAAAAGTTCTGTCATGTCTGATGGATTAAAAATTTGCTGAAAGTGTTTTAGATCACATGTGCATGCCATGCCAGTCTCCTACTGTACTCAAACAAGCAGAGAACTAGTGTTTACAGGAACCCTACTCTGTAGCAAATAAATCATGCAGATTTCAATAACTTGTATGATCATAAGCACTGACTAAGCAGGCACAAAGTGCAGGTTTAGAGACAGGAAATGCTACCGTGAATGCTTGCGCATACCTGCAGAGAATGCCAGTGCCTTCGGTTTCTTTTTGCAGACTCACTCAAAGTAACCCTTACTCTAAATCACCCGGTAAGCCCTTGTTCCCAGAAGGAAATGCATTTTCAGTTATTAGGATGTGAGGAGGAAAGAAATCCATGTAATTTTTTGCCAGATCAAATATGGGTTTTATCAAACTTTGAAGTGTTTAACAGTGCAATGAGAATGCCTCTCTGAGTGCCATACTGCTACAGCTGTGGTAAGCAGAAGCACCCAAGCTAGATCCCCCTCATTATCAGAAAGGGGGCAGCAGGCAGGATGCTCTTTGCCAGGGCTCTGAGACTCTGGAACTTAGCTCAAATTTGGTGATTTCCCAGGCACAATGCAAAAGATGTGTTTGAAAGGGTCTCTGAAGAATGCTAAGAGTGTGTTTCCTACGTGAAGAAGGGAACAGGGCCCAGCTGGCCAGCCAGGTACCTATGGAACTGATTTTAATGCTGTTGAGATTTAATTTAAATTATATGTTAGGGCTCCTAGAGTCTTGGATAGGTGTATTTCTTAGTTCAAATCTAAATACAAAATAAAAATTAAATCTTCATGCCATTCAGTCTGAATACATTTGTCAAATTGAAATCAATCTATATGTACGTCAAAAATATGTCAGTGAAGTGTAGCATGAACAAACCTTAGAAAAGGAGTATCGTGGGGCATTTCAGTGATCCCTTCGTCTTAATAAGGAATTAAGAAGCCATATTAACGGTTTCCAAAATTATCTCCGAACAGTCTGCATCCCGGAAGTGGCCAGCAGGTCCGGCTCCTAGGCTAGGAATGGCGAACCATGGCCCCTGCAAGCTGCGGGCAGCCATGCAAATGTGAACAAACTGTCTGGTGGCGCGCCAGCGGACTACCCTGCTCACTACTGGGTTAACTGGTAAGCATTAGGCTTACTGGTTAACCAACCTTAACAGTTAACCCCCACCAGCCAGCCCCAGTCCCACCCGCAATGGCCCCACGGGGCCCCGGCCCCATGCTGGCCGGCCAGCCAACCCCAGCCCTCACCTCACCCAGCCCCTCTCTCTTTAATCCGTTAACCGTTGAAACAATATAATTTTAATCGTTTAAACAGTTAACTTTTAAAACTTTATTTACAACCCTACGAAGAATAGAACTGTCAAGGTGTTATATATAGTTAGAACATACACTTGCTGCATACTAAATTTTAGTATATTGCAATTAAGTTCAGATTTGTGTGTACAGCATTGTAGACTAGTGTTCTCTTTTCCAGATACTGCAATTGCACCTGGACTACTCCAGTCAGTTTGGGGCAAGAGAGAAATTTGAGAGTTAAATTAAAGGAAAAATTACACAAAATGGAAGAAAAACACAAAATTTGTATTTGCTATAAAATTGACAACACAGGTTGGTACTGTATAAAATGTTAACTACTGGATCTAAATTCTTCATCACAAAAGAAAGTGTGGTCTTTGTGTGGGGGCAGGGGAAGCCTTTTCAAAAGTACTCAGAACTTGCCTATCTTTGCTCCAACTGAGGTTAATAGTAATCATTATCTCCAATGTAAACAGTTAAGCCAATGATCAGCACTTCTGAATTTTCTATCTTTAGCACATCACTTATGAAATTATTACTTTCCTCAACGTTCGGTAACCTAAGCCCCAAATAGCATCTTCAAAGGTTAGCCATTTCTTTGTTCCTCACTTCAGCTGATGTGTTTGTTTTAAATATACAAGGTTCATAGATTTTCAGGTCAGAAGGAACTATTGTGATTACTCAGTTTAACATCTGGTGTGATAAATGGGTCTACAATTTACCCTAATTGAGAGCTCAACTGTAAAAAGCGAATAAAAGTTCATAAAATATCACAGTAACCTACAACAACAAATGCCAATGGGAAAAGGTGCAAAAAAGAAAGACTAAATTGGTACAAACAAAAAGGCTCATTAATGTAATTCAACGACTGTGTTAAGATTATGCCTGGCAAACAAGACAGTTTAAAACCAAAAAAAAAAGACCCCAAACTGGTGTTGGAAATTAGGCCTATTAGTTCACAAAATAATAAGAGGATGGACTAACCTGCCCATCACTCCTTTTTGGGGTCCTTTAAAAAAAAGAGAGAGAGAGAGAGAGAGAGCCAGACAGACAGAGACAGACACTTTGATAAGAAAACTTTGATAAGATGGATGAACGGATGGAGGTCACCACTGCGCTGGTTAACTAGAAGGGGAAGGAACAAGCTTTACCATCATGACTACCACCCCCACTGTCTCCTGGGACCCTGGACCTTCTTCATTCTAATCCTGAAAAATGTATTGACCTGACCGGGCCAGAGAGAAGGAGCCAGATGACACTGCCACCTCCATCCGCTTTGGCTAAATGCCAAATACCACCTGGATGTGAGACTATCTCCTCCACCTCCCCTTTGTATGTTCTCTTCCTTCCCCACCTTAATTATTCTCTTTCCTATCCTTCTCTGTTTTTTCCTTCTGTCTAATAAGAGTCTGGCTTAGCTAACCAAGGCTGCATATTTTGCAACATTGCTGTAAACCTGTGACTAGAAAGAGACAGCTAAAAACAATGCCCTCAACTGCCAAATACTGGTACAAGTTTGCCAGATCTCAGAGTGGTTGATAACACCATGTGCGAGCCTGTATTTTTCAGCAGCAAGCTTGCAAGGGAGTGAACATCAGAGACAGAAGCTGCATTTTCTGTCCTTACTATTCTTCTCTCTCCTCTTTTGTGTGTGTGTTTGTCTATTTTGTCTTCTTGGAAATAAGCTTGGATTTTAATAGCAACATCAACAGCAGTCCCAGCACACCTCAACTATCTTTTCCTCAAAAGGACAGCTAACAACATCTTTGATACCGTCTAAAAGACTGTCAAAACAAGAGAATTTTTCATTCACAAACTCTCTCGAGCTACAGGGAAAAGGAACAATGTTAAAAGGATGTAGTTAAAATTAAAGCCTTATTTAATACTTAACATTTCAAATGCTTTAACTGTTTCTTTTTTTTAATCTTTCATAAAAGGTTAAAAGGATTTTTAATGGTGTTTGCGCCATGATACTAAGCAGGCTGAGCTCTTTGTACATCAAAACCTTGTTTAAAAACTAGTTTAATGTTGGACAGTTATTGGGCTATGTTAACACCTTTGATTCTTTGAGCCGCTTTATTCCATCTAAACTAATATACCACCTCCTGCATAATACTGCTCACAGAATTTCACCAAGTGACTCCTGTATCAAATCAGGTTTCAGAGTAGCAGCCATGTTAGTCTGTATTTGCAAAAAGAAAAGGAGTACTTGTGGCACCTTAGAGACTAACAAATCTATTGGAACACAAGCTTTCATGAGCTACAGTTCACTTCATCGGATGCAGTAACTTCTGGTTGAGCTAGAGCATATCTTCTAGAAAAACATCCAACCCTGATTTAAAGACTTCAAATGTCAGAATCCACAACACCCCTTTAGAGAAGTTGTTCCAACTGTTAATTTGCTAAAAACTTGCATCAGTCCTAGTCTGAATTTATCTAGCTTCATCTTTCAGACTTTGAACGTTCAAAAAACTCACAAAAGGAGTTTAAGGCCAGACGGGATTAACCACTGGATCTTCTAGTCTGACCACCTGTACATCACAGGCCATTACATTTCACTCATGGCTTGTCACATGGCACCACAGCCCAGACTACAGGGATTTGACTGTAGATCGCTCTAATGTGTTGCGCTCTGCTCCATTCAGACCCTGCTAGAGCAAACTAAAGGTACCTAGTCTGTTAAAGCATATCTTCTAAAAAAGTATCCAGTCTTGATCTGAAGACTTTAAGAGACAGAGAATCCAACATTTCCCTTAGTAGTCTGTTCCAATGGCAAATCACCATCATTTAGAAATTTGTTCCTTATTTCTAATTTGAATTTTACTGACTTCAGCTTTTAGCCATTATCATGCTTTTGTCTAATAGACTGAAGAACCCTCTAAGTGCTTACTGACTCTGATCAAGTCAACATCTTTTAAAACTCTCTCTTAAATAAATTAAGCTTCTTCAGTCTCTCACTGTAAGGCAGGTTTTCAAGACCTCAAAGCATTCATCTCGCTCTTTTTGAAACCTTCCCAGTTTCTCAACATCCTTTTAAAGTGTTATCAGAATGTAATACAATATTTCAGTACAGGTCTCACTGATTTCTTATAGAGTGGAAATAACACCTCCCTACTTCTACTCTATACTCCTTCAGTTATATATCCAAGGATCACATTCCTTGCAAGGGACAAATTCTGCAACATTGTAAAGCAAAAAGCTGCAGGTTTAGGATTCATTTAAAACAAGCTACACAAAGTTGTTCACCAGACATTAACATTTCAGTGAACAGACTCTTCCATGGTGGTCCTCTTCCCTTGACATATTAAGCTGACTCTTCATTACAAGCCTGAAACATGTACCAAATATCACAAGTTTCCTACCACTGACCAGTTTGTTCAAGATCAGGTCAGCACAGAGCTACCAAGAAATCTAAACTGATCCAAGTGTAGGGGACAAGGAAATTTAGTATTCAGCAACACTAACAATAATATCCAAGTACTGTACTAAGGCTCTTGCTCTGAATAGGAGCAACAAGTGTCAAGAAAAAGAAAGAAACATGAATTAATAAATGTTATACTTTTATTTTTGTCTGTTTTTTACTGGCACCAAAATATTATGTATAGTTTGGGAGTAGTGTGTTTAAAATATTCTGAGCCAGATCTTCAGATGATTGTAAACCAGCATATGTTCATTGAAGTCAGTCAAGCTAAACTGATTTATACCAGTGATACCAGTGAGAATTTGACCCTCTGTTTTTTCATCTTTTAAGACCTGTATAAACCAAGCTAATTTTGGTTTTGTGATTTATTTTATTACTAATAACAACTCTTAATAATACAATTGTATATATAATCTAATGGAGTTGGGTATAATTTCTTTTCTCTATATAGGCACATGAAGTGGACAAACACATTTTTACTTATTTTAAAACATTACTTACTGATTGCCATGCAAGGGATTCCATAATTCGATGTTCACAGCGTTCTAGATGTTTTATCATCTCTCTTGTCAAGCTTGGTTCGGCTTTAATAAAGCTTTCAATCACCTTGTAGAAGTCAAAGGCTTTTAAATCAAGTACATTGAGAATCCATGGAAAAGACAAATCCGTTTCAGTACTGGTGCCATCAGTTTGTGAAGCATTCCCTGAAGTAAAAAAGACCAGAACTAGTTATTCAGTATTAAAGTGATACGATCTCCTGTCAATTTTTCCCTCTGTATTTACTGATTTACTGCCGTTTGTCAGTTCCAGATACTTAAATTTAATGTGCATATGTAGTTACTAATTTAATGAATTCTGTATAGCTATTACTACTAATAAACAACAGCAATGGTATCTTGCAATTCTATAGATTCAACTTACTGCCATATGTAGCCATAACAACCTCAACAGCACAGGCCAGAAGAGATGTGTGGAAGATATTATTGTTCAGAAGTTTGCTAGAAAAAAAAAATATGCACGCCTTAATACTAGTCTTCGCACACCAATAATGGTTTTCTATTATGCGTTAGGAACATATACCTAAAATTGTGAACTGACAGGCGCTCTTCCTCCTGAAATATATGAACAGATGCAAAATTATGAAATACTGCTCAAATGGAGCAAAGTATTAAGAGTAATGCATGCTCATTAAACTTACCGACTTTAACATGGATTCCATTTGTCTGTAGTATAGCCTTACACCAAGCTTATATCTCTAAAAATGAAGAAAGTCAAGAACATTACACAAAATTTCACATTATGCAAGCCATAATATAAGATTGTTGAATCAGACTTCAGTGACAAAGCCAAAATACACTTTCGTCCTTTGGAAAGAATGTGCATGCTGGGACCACTTAAAAAAATCTGATTTGTCCCAGCGAAGTTGGCTAGGGTGGCCTCCAAGGACTACTGGGGATCGTGACTGACTGAAGTTGTAAGAAGATGTTTAAGTCAAACTGTAGAGGTCAATTTTCAGTTGCCAAGATGAGACAGCAGAGCTGACAGCTGGAAGATATTGAGCTTTTAAGTTGGGTGAACTTGCTATGCAAGTCACTGTAGGGAAATAGGCCACCAGGTCCATTTAAAGGCTCAGCAATCCTATTCATGAGGGCAGATTAATGGATAACTATATAATGGATAACTATATACAGTTTCAACTATGTTAAAATACTTTGTGGTAATTTTCCTATGCTTTGTTAAAATAACATTAATTTTAAAATATTTTTAAATGTATGCATTTTTTTCTTTCTAGACCTTCCTATGTTTGCTGAATTGTTTGTCAAATAGCATCTTCGAGCCTTGCTAGAGGTTACATGCCCAGTTTCCCAGGTTGAGAAAATATTTTATCACTCCCAATCTCCACAGTAAAAGGCTGGTAAGTACGTTTGGTCTCGCATTAGCTAATGCTGATAACATTCAAATGAATAATGTGAAATCAAAATATTAGTTGCCTGTGAGCCTATTTCAGCACATCCCTGTCCAACTGCTTCAGCAAATTTCTCTTTGAAGATGTTCCCAAGATTTTCCACTCTTGCCAGGATACCTTCTTTAGGGTTCACTGTACAGTTCTGAAACATATTAGAAAAAAAAGGATAGTTTGTTTAACTAGGTATGTAAAAACATGTTTTTACAAGTTAACCAAGAATATTTTTCCACTTCAGTTTTGTAGCACACAGTTATATTAATTAGGTCATCAGTATGGTTATGGAAGAAGTTACTCACCTTCTACAGTAACGGTGGTTCTTCAAGATGTGTATCCCCATATGTGCTCCAGTGTAGGAGTGCTTGTGTCCCTGTGCTGCTGATTGGAGAACTTCAGTAGCAGTGTCTGTTAGGCCTATGCATGCGCTCTCTCCTCGTGCTCTGCCACGAGGCTAGCCAGCGGGTATGGGTTAACCCCCCCTCAGTTCCTTCTCTACCACAGATTGACAAAAACTCTGAAGCAGAGGGGAGGAGGGTGGGTTGTGGAGCACCCACAGGGACACACATTTCGAAGAACCATCGTTAAAATAGTAGTTACCTTCTGCAGTGAGTAGTGTCCCTATGGGTGCTCCACTATAGGTGACTCCCAAGCAGTATCCCCTCTGGAGGGCTGGGACTTCAGAGTCGGGTCAGTTACAGATGACAGCATTGTGGAGCCAAAGGTGGCATCAGAGGCGGAGTCCCCAGTGATTGCATAATGTTCTGTGAAAGTGTGGACTGACGCCCATGTTGCTGCTCTACAGATCTCTGAGATAGGGACATTCTTGAAGAAGGCGATGGATGAGGAGTTTGACCTTGTGGAATGTATACAAATAGTATCCAGAGGGGTCATACTGCAAACTTTGTAACGTTGTCTGATACATTTGAAGACCACATGGAAAGTCTTAGGGCTGATATTGCCAAATCCTTGGATCATTCTGCAAGGGAGGGGAAAAGTTTGGGGGCCTTCCTGAAGGCCTTCATCCTGTTCAGGTAGAAGACTAGGGCTCTTCTGACATCTAGGGTATGTAATATAGCCTCTCTGTTGTCTCTGTGAGGCTTGGGATAGAAGGTTGGAAGGTGAATCGACTGGTTCATATGAAACGGGAAGATTACCTTGGGAACAAATTTTGGATGTTGTCTGAGGGTAACTTTGTCCCAAAGAATACCGAATATGGGGAATGTACAATCAGAACCACTATTTCCCCTATTCTACTGGTTCAGAGGGAGGCCTAGTCTGTCTTTCAGTACTAATTTTAAGTCCCATGTGGGAGCAGGAGGCTGAGCTTGTGGGAAGAGGTTTACAATACCCTTGAGGAACCTTTTAGTGGTTGGCTGTGGCAGCACTGAGTACCCCTCCACTGGATGATGGAAGGCTGTTATTGCCGCTAGGTGGATCCTAAAAGGGACAGCTCTGATCTTTTCAGTGCCAGTGCATAGTCGAAGATGTGTGGAATTATAAGGCCGAGTCCTTTTTCTGAAGCCATATTAGGAGAGCAGCAGCCATAAGCCCAGAAGCAGAAAGTCACATCCTCACATTCCAACTAAATTATATTAAAACAATGTAATATCGGGCTGTTAAGGCGGCAATCTTGTCCTAATAATACCCACCATCACCACATAAAGAAACAGATCTTAAGATGATTAAAGAAAACTTAGTTTGATGGCATGCTGTCTAGCAAGAAATCACTTATCAAGAGTTGTGGTTGTAAAATCCCTACTTATTATTGTTTTGTCTTTATGGTCCCCACTTCTCTATTGTTCATCTGTATGGTCTCTGTCTGGTTCTTTGATTGTTTCTGTCTGTTACATAACTAATTTTGCTAACTGTAAATCAAGTAAGGTGGTGGGGTCTGATTGGTTAAAGAATTGTTTTACAATATGTTAGGATTGGTTAAAAATTGTTTAGTAATATTTCAGTAAAATGACTGGTTAAAGGTACAGCTAAACAAGACTCAAGTTTCACTATATAAACTGGGTTCCAAAAGGAAGTTCTTTGGAACCAACTCCAGGACACAGCCCCAAGATCTGAGCTGTCAGACGTCAAAACCTTGCCAGTCATAACCATGCAGAAGCTGGAATCCCCAGATGACCTGATCCTGACTGTCCATTAGGAAAAGTTCATCTGACTTAATGGGAGTGGTGAGCATTGTATGCTTAGCATGTGCATTCTGTTTTGGTGATTGTTATTAAATAGAGGTTAAGTAATTATTGGTCAGGCTCTTTCACTAGTGAAAGACCCAGTAAAACTGCAAAGGATTAAGTCCTGAGTCCACAGGGAATGGGTGTTTGCGCTGAGTCCACAGAGGAGTAGAGCCTGGAGCTCATGGAGAGGTAAAGTTAGGTGCCTTTCACCTGGAGCCCTAGGAACTGAGAAAGATTGGGGGTGCCTAAATCAATCGGGTTACGCCTTGAGCCCTAGGAACTAGATAGAGGTGGGATGTCTGAGAGTGTACTGGCAACAAATTTAGGCTAAAATTGGGTGCCTTAGAGTGTGTGTAATGGAGACTTGTATGGGTAACAGAAGAGTCACAGAGATTTGTTGAGACATACACCAAATCCGAAATCTGGACCATTTTTGAAGGTAAGTACATCATGTCAAGAATTTTCTGTTGTGTAATAATAATACCTTTTGCATCACCACTGAACAGGAGCTCTCTAGGTATTGGAACCAAGAAGGAGCCATACCTTGAGGTGAAGAATTGCCAGGCTGGGATGTGGGGTATGTCCTCTGTTCTATGAGAGGAGATGTGGAGGAGAGAGATTGGTGGGCACATTGTGAGCGGTGACAGGTAGGGGTGCCATGTCTGTCTTGACCACATTGGGGAAATCAGAATGACATGTACTCCATCTCTTTTTATCTTCAGTAGTACCTTTGATAGTAGGGGGAAAAGGAGGGAAGACAAAGGAGGTACATGTCCCAAGGGAGGAGAAGAGCATCACCTAAGGAGTGATGTCATATCCCCATTCCAGAGCAGTACCATGGACATTTCTTGTTCAGGTAAGTGACAAGAAAGTCTGTGGTCAGTATCCCCCACCACCTGAATAAATTATGAAGTACTGCTGGGTTTAGCTCTCACTCGTAATCATGAGGTAATTTCCGACAGACAATCTGCCATCAAGTTCTGTATACCTGAGAGGTAGGCCACTGATGGTGTGGAAGATATATCAGTTCCATAGTCTCATCGCTTCCCCACAGAGGAAGGGAGACCAGGCTCCCCGTTGTCGGTTTATGTAGAACATAGAAGCAACACTGTCTGTTAGAATTGTCATGTGTGACCCTTTGATCAGTGGGAACAAATAGACACAGGCATTCCTGACTGCCCTTAGCTTGAGGAGGCTGATGTGGAGGGATCTCTCTGTGGGTGACCATTTCCCATGTGTCATAAAGGCCGTTTAGATGTGCACCCCACCCCCTAAGTAATGCATCGGTGGGGAGAAGCAATGATGGAGGATTTTACGCAAAGGGGATCCTTTTGCAAATGTTGGCTAGGTCTTTCTACCAGTCTAGGGAGGTTTCTACCCTGGTGAGCAATGACAGGGGTTTGTCTAGTCTGCCCCTGTTTGGTCTGTAAATTGAGCTGAACCACATATAAAGGCACTGCATGTGAAGTCTGGTATTACTGGTATGGTAATTACTGTTGTGCCCACTGCCACATGCCCCAAGGGTTTGTAGGCAGTATCTGGTAGATATTTGAGGGCTGATTTGGATAGTCTCTGTTAGTGTAGTCAGAGAGAAAAATTTGTGCTGAAGTAGGAGGGCCCTGACCCGTAAAGAGTCAAGGTCAGCACCTATAAACTCCAGGTGAGGTATTGGAGTAAGGGTTGATGTGTAGGCCCAGCTCTGTAAACAAGTGCAGCGCGACTCCAATGACTCAGTGAGCCTCTTGGAGAGATCAGGCTTTGAGGGGCAATTGTTTAGACAAGGGTAAATCATGATCCCTTGGGTGCATAAGTGGGTGGCCACTACTGAGAGAACCTTGGAAATACTCTCAGTCCTGAAGACGACGTAAAGGGGAGTAACTGGTACTAGTTGTGATTTTGTCCCAGGGTGAATCTCAGAAATCTGTGAGTTGATAAGATTGATACGTGAAAATACGTGCCCTGGAAGTCAAGGGCCAAAAACCAGTCTCCCTGTTCCAACGCCAGAATGATCATTGCTAAAGTGACCATCTTTAATTTCTGACCTTTGACAAACTTTTTGAGAGCTCTGAGGTCTAATATGGGTCTCAAGCCCCCCTTTTTCTTGGGTATTAGGAAAAACCAAGAGTAGAACCCTTTGCTCGTAGATGCTGAGGTACTGGTTCTGCAGCTCCTAACTGGAGGAGACTGTCTACTTCTTCTCATAGTAAACTCTCATGAGAAGGATTCCTGAAGAGGGACATGGAAGGGTGTTGTGGAGGAGGAAGGGCGTAAAATGGATAGAGTACCCCAGGCGAATGATCTCTAGGACCCATCGGTCCAATATTATGCACCCCCGGTACTGCACAACACTGCCAGACGGTGGCAAAATGGGTGGATTAGCAATGGTCGGATGTAGCAGTTGTAGGGAGTGGTCTACTGGCACCTTGACCAACATGTCAAAATTGATGTTTGGATGGGGAAGGCTAGTACAAGAAAGATTACTGGCTGGATGTTTTCATCTGGAGAATTTTGTTTTCTTCCTCTGTGGCTCTTCGTATCATTGAGCTGGGTATTGGGAAGTGCATGACTTATGCTGGGGCTGTGGACTAAATTTTCTCTTTTGTCCCAGAGTGTAGCAAATGGAAGGTGCTTGAGAATCCTTCAGAGAGTGAAGTGAGGCATCGGTTTTCTCCACAAAGAGCTTAGTGCCCTCAAAGGGAACATCTTCCATGGTTACCTGCACCTCCTTCAGGAAACCCGAGGTACAGTTCATCACCACCATGTAGAAATGGATCTGGCTGCAGTATTGGCCACGTCAAGGGCACATGGTAGCAATGTCTTTGCCACTAGTTACCCTTCCTGTCACCACTACAGGACAGGCCTAACAAAGAAAATAACAGAACGCTACTAGCCGTCACCTTCAGCTCCCAACTAAAACCCCTCCAACGCATTATCAAGGATCTACAACCTATCCTGAAGGATGACCCAACACTCTCACAAATCTTGGGAGACAGGCCAGTCCTTGCCTACAGACAGCCCCCAACCTGAAGCAAAATACTCACCAGCAACCACATACCACACAACAGAACCACTAACCCAGGAACCTATCCTTGCAACAAAGCCCGTTGCCAACTGTGCCCACATATCTATTCAGGGAACACCATCACAGGGCCTAATAACATCAGCCACACTAGCAGAGGCTCGTTCACCTGCACATCCACCAATGTGATATATGCCATCATGTGCCAGCAATGCCCCTCTGCCATGTACATTGGTCAAACTGGACAGTCTCTACGTAAAAGAATAAATGGACACAAATCAGATGTCAAGAATTATAACATTCATAAACCAGTCGGAGAACACTTCAATCTCTCTGGTCACGCGATTACAGACATGAAAGTTGCGATATTACAACAAAAAAACTTCAAATCCAGACTCCAGCAAGAAACTGTTGAATTGGAATTCATTTGCAAATTGGATACAATTAACTTAGGCTTGAATAGAGAGACTGGGAGTGGTTAAGTCATTATGCAAGGTAACCTAATTTCCCCCTGTTTTTTCCTACCCCCCCCCCCCGACGTTCTTGTTAAACCCTGGATTTGTGCTGGAAATGGCCCGCCTTGATTGTAAGGAGAGTGATCACTTTAGATAAGCTATTACCAGCAAGAGAGTGGGGTGGGGGGAGGTATTTTTTCATGCTTTGTGTGTATAAAAAGATCTTCTACACTTTCCACAGTATGGATCCGATGAAGTGAGCTGTAGCTCATGAAAGCTTATGCTCAAATAAATTGGTTAGTCTCTAAGGTGTCACAAGTATTCCTTTTCTTTTTGCAAATACAGACTAACACAGCTGTTACTCTGAAACCTTCTTGGATGATGGCCTTAAATTGTTTGTGATGCGACTTGGGCAGCTGCTCAAAAAAACTGTTCAGTTTCAAGTAATTCCCATACTCGTATTTCACCACAGGTACTTGGAAGTTGGCAATTCAAAACTGAACCATGGCCGAGAAGTATGCCTTCCTCCCAAATATGTCCAGATGCTTCCAGTCCCTAGAGCGGACTTCATGTGGTGTTCATGGCCACAAGAATTGACAGCATCCACCACAATGGAGTTAGGTGGAGGGCTGAAGAAAAGGAACTCTGTTTCTCTGGCCAGGACACAGTACTTTTTGTCTGCTCACTTGCAAGTCAATGTGACTGATGCTGGGATCTGCCATATGGTTCTTGCGAGATCAAGAAGGGCTTTATTGATAGGGAGGACCACTTTTGAGGAGGAAGATGTGTGCAGGATGTTCAGGAACTTATGGTGCATGTCCTTTACTTCCTCCAGAGGTATCTCTGCCTGCCGCTGTAGTCTTCCTTGGGCTGTAGGTACCGGGCTTGGTCTGTCTCAGTGCCGATGGTACCCAGGATATTGAGCATGCCGGGGATTGTTTGTGGCTAGCTCATGGTGGGGACTTCCTGCTCTTTTTTTCAACTTATAAGAGGGGTCGGCGGCTGATTTCTTAACTCAATGGCCCTTGGATGTTGAGGGCTATGGAGAAGACTTACATCTACATGGAGAGTCTTTGAGCAGGTCCAGAGATGGTCTGAGAGCTGCCTCCATAAATATGATCTTCTGCCCTAGCTCTCTATCCTTGCGAGACTGAAGTCTAAGCTGCTGGCAGAGAGTGCACTTTTGAGGAACGTGTCCTTCCCCGAGGCAACGAATGTACCATGAGTGCATGTGTGCAACAGGAATAGCCTTGTTGCAGGAAAGGCACTTCTTGAAGCCCAGAGAATCAGGCATACCCCGTTGTGAGGAGGATGGGTCCCCAATGGAAAGGGTGGGAAGAAAAAACTATTTGGGGGGAACATGTCAAAAATAAAAGATATTAGACTAACTACTACTAAAAACTAAGCTCTAGAAAGAAAGCACAAGGTAATAGTCACTAACAAAATGCCAGTAACTCCATCTCTAGTCAGGGGTGGTTGAGAAGGAACTGAGTGGGGTTAGCCCACGCATGCTGACCAGCCTCGTGGCAAGGCACAAGGCAAGAGCGTGCATATGCAGGCATAACGGACACTGCTACTGAGGTTCTCTGATCAGCAGTCAGGGATGCAAGCACACCTACAGTGGCGAAGCCATAGGGTCATTACACAAAGAAGTAGTTCTGAATCTTTATGGGAGATTAGGAGGTGGTCATATTTTTATCCTCAGCAATATCCACTAACTACAGCCTGATTCAGCAAAAAGCATCTGTGATAGGGCATCTACCTCACACTGGCAGGACAACTGACTGCAGTGACTACTGGGGAACTGACTGGACTAGGAGCTAAACTCCCCGGAAGAGGGGGGTGGGGGAAGGGGAGAAGGGGACGGGACATGGGTAGTAACACAGCTGGAGGGCCAAGCCGTGAAGAGGATGCTGCGGTTCCTGATGCTATGAGAGAGATTGCAGGCAGATTGCCGAGGAGTGACGGTGTGCAGACCGTGGATGGGGGCATGAGCCTCTACCCAATTCCCAGCACAGCAAGGAGGAGGTGCCAGTCTGGAGGCAAGTGCACTCTATGACAGCCTCTTAGCACATACTTAACTCTAAACATTGGAACTACTCACACAAAGTCAATGGGACTACTTAAGTGCTTTAAGATAGGTACATACTTAACACCTTGTCCACAAGGGGAATTCAAGGCGAAATTAGTGAAAAGTAGCTAGGGTATAAATTTAAAGCACAAGAGCCATTTTGCAGCAACTCCCCATGTGGACACTTATTCCACAATAAGCGTACCTTTGTGCGCTTTAGCTTAATCTACTTCCTAATCTAAATTGCACAAAGGTCCTCTTACTGCAGAATAAGTGTGTCCACATGGGGAGTTAGTGAACAGTAGCTATTCACCATTAGCTATTCCTGGCTCTCCGTTCCCTCCCATGTACATAAACCCTAAATATCTTACTGAATCAGGACCTGTCTCCTGTTCATTATACAGCCTCTAGCAATACAGATTTGGCTTTTTCCCCCCTAAACAAAGGAATCTTAGTGTAGTTGAAGGACCATAAGATTTCCAGCAAAATATCAACAAGTTGTTACGTGCTTGTAAAATTCACATACAGACAAGTTCTCTTTCAAAGAACAGTACTAACGCATGTTTAAACTGTCATGAGTCCTAAATAAGATGTGTACTAAAGATCTTATATTCATAACTTATGGTAGGTACAAGAGCTGTTGCATTCCTGTGTCCTTGTTGGTTTCACAATGCACTGAACATTAGGATATTTGAAACAAATATTGAACTGATCCTCCATCAACAACTACGAAGATCAGAGTTGACATTCTTGATATTTCTAAGATAAAAATTAAGCAGAAAAAAATTTCTTGCACACCTTTATAAACCATAAAAAAGAAAATGAGGGCACAATCCCCACGATTTTTAAGAAGTCCTTTCTAGGTCACCTTTAGTAAAGAACACATGCTATTTATTTGGTTGATAATCCAAAGGATATAATTGTATAGGTACTTCCTCAGAAATGCTTACTCTAGTTAAAAAAAACCTAGTCACTTACATTAAAATATGAGATGAGATTATCTGATGGTTTATCACTTGCTGAATTTAAAATCATCATCAACTGCTGGATAGTATTCATTGCAGCCCTGAAAAAAATGTAATAAAATATGTTAAACACTTATTTCGTACACCTTCAATATCAGGAAAGAATTTTCTAATTGTTCCCTGACACAGTTTACTGAAATGCACACAGCAACTCTATAAACAGAACAAATCAATACATAACTAACTCAGTAATAAATCAAACTGATGGGGAAATTAACTACACTTCTTTGATTTAAGTTATGAATATTCATCACCACCACCACATCCCCATCACATCAACATCAACAAAGTAAAGTAACAACAGAACGATAACAAGCTAAACATTAATATCAGCAAACAAGATGTGCAAATAAGCACCAAATTATAATTAAAACTGAGGTTTTGTAAATTAAAACATTTTTCTCTTTACTCTTATCTACAAAAAATAGCTGTAGCATCATCTATAGATCCAGGAACTAAAATTAAATCTGCATTGTACTGTCAGGCTTGCAGTGTCATAAGAAATTACAGAATTTTGACAGATATTTTGGAGGAGAACGTTTGTTTCTATATCATGACCACCACCATCACTCCCCTAGGCAGGCCAATAGCCAACAAAGTGCATTAAAAATACATGTCTTTTCATTCTACAGACTCAAAATCAGAAAGTGGCCACATTAAACCTGAAACCACTCTCCCTTCCTGTTTTATTAAGAAGGCTCTATGTGTCTGGAAGTCCCACTCCCACCTTCCATCGCTCTAGCTAGACCAGATGCATTTTAAGATAATTCACAAGTTAGGATTTGTAGTATTACATAACATGGGTCATGAAGATGAGCTGATTAAATTAAATGAAGATATTAAATATTGGGATGCACAACTCAACCAATATTTAAGTTTGTTTTCTTATTAGGAAAAGTGAGCAGAATCCCTTATCACTATTTTGATTAAAAAGTTTAAAATACTATCTGAGTTATTTACAAGTTCACACATTTTCCTCCTTTTCAGAGACTTTACATAACAAAAAATTCTCCAGAAATTGTCTTGTTAGACCTGTTTTTACAGACACAAAAGGTGAAAGCAAAAACCCCACCACCTATTTAGGCTCTTACACTCATGCCGATAGGTTTCTTGCCAAAAATGGATTTCAAACCCACGCAGATGCTGTCCATTGGTTCAAGTCCAATGCCTTAGCTTAGAAAGCTGTAAAAAACTACCCCATGTAACTATGACGCCTTTTGTCTTTAAAGATTGATAATGTTTAAAAGGTAGTGACAATACATAGGATCCTCCTGCTCCTTCCAGAAAAATGATGAAATTAAAAGCACCCCAAGAGGCTAGCTCTTGTTACAATAAATTAAAAATGGTTTCCCTTCGGGAAGCCCAGCCCTAATGCGGGAATAAGGACTCCTCTCACATAGCATGTAGTTGCACGGATGGTGATGGAACTGCTACTTGTTTTTAATGGTTAAAAATGATCCTGTCAGACAAGGCAGGTGCTTCTTTGTGCGCATTAATGCCTGACCATCTCACATTTCCAGATTTTAGGGGTGTTACATACATCCTCCTGCCTGATAATATATGCACATCATATAGATCTGAGGCACATAGACAACATGAATTAAATCTAAGAGTACTGACATGCAAACCTTCTACAGCATGCTATATTTCAGAAAAATGCCTTTATGTAGCTTGTATTTTCTATTTATGGTTTTACAGGTGATTTTAAAAAAAATTTTAATAGAACAAACGTATGATTGATTTAACAATTTATCCTCAAGATCTACTAAGCAGCTTGACAAGTGTCAGTAGTTTATATTTCCACATCACTATATTCCTGAGAAACTATTAGGGAAGACTATTAGGGACCAGGGAAGAGTATAAAAATATTGCTCGGGCATGTAGGAATGAAATTAGGAGGGCCAAATCGCACCTGGAGCTGCAGCTAGCGAAAGATGTTAAGAGTAACAAGAAGCGTTTCTTCAGGTATGTTGGCAAACAGAAGAAAGCCAAGGAAAGTGTGGGCCCCTTAATGAATGAGGGAGGCAACCTAGTGACGGAGGATGTGGAAAAAGCTAATGTACTCAATGCTTTTTTTGCCTCTGTCTTCACGAACAAGGTCAGCTCCCAGACTGCTGTGCTGGGCATCACAACATGGGGAATAGATGGCCAGCCCTCTGTGGAGAAAGAGGTGGTTAGGGACTATTTAGAAAAACTGGACGTGCACAAGTCCATGGGGCCGGATGAGTTGCATCCGAGAGTGCTAAAGGAACTGGCGGCTGTGATTGCAGAGCCATTGGCCATTATCTTTGAAAACTCGTGGCGAACGGGGGAAGTCCCAGATGACTGGAAAAAGGCTAATGTAGTGCCAATCTTTAAAAAAGGGAAGAAGGAGGATCCTGGGAACTACAGGCCAGTAAGCCTCACTTCAGTCCCCAGAAAAATCATGGAGCAGGTCCTCAAAGAATCAATCCTGAAGCACTTACATGAGAGGAAAGTGATCAGGAACAGCCAGCATGGATTCACCAAGGGAAGGTCATGCCTGACTAATCTAATCGCCTTCTATGATGAGATTACTGGTTCTGTGGATGAAGGGAAAGCAGTGGATGTATTGTATCTTGACTTCAGCAAAGCTTTTGACATGGTCTCCCACAGTATTCTTGTCAGCAAGTTAAGGAAGTATGGGCTGGATGAATGCACTATAGGGTGGGTAGAAAGCTGGCTAGATTGTCGGGCTCAACGGGTAGTGATCAATGGCTCCATGTCTAGTTGGCAGCCGGTGTCAAGTGGAGTACCCCAGGGGTCGGTCCTGGGGCCGGTTTTGTTCAACATCTTCATAAATGATCTGGAGGATGGTGTGGATTGCACTCTCAGCAAATTTGCGGATGATACTAAACTGGGAGGAGTGGTAGATACGCTGGAGGGGAGGGATAGGATACAGAGGGACCTAGACAAATTGGAGGATTGGGCCAAAAGAAATCTGATGAGGTTCAATAAGGATAAGTGCAGGGTCCTGCACTTAGGACGGAAGAACCCAATGCACCGCTACAGACTAGGGACCGAATGGCTAGGCAGCAGTTCTGCGGAAAAGGACCTAGGGGTGACAGTGGACGAGAAGCTGGATATGAGCCAGCAGTGTGCCCTTGTTGCCAAGAAGGCCAATGGCATTTTGGGATGTTTAAGTAGGGGCATAGCCAGCAGATCGAGGGACGTGATCGTCCCCCTCTATTCGACATTGGTGAGGCCTCATCTGGAGTACTGTGTCCAGTTTTGGGCCCCACACTACAAGAAGGATGTAGATAAATTGGAGAGAGTCCAGCAAAGGGCAACAAAAATGATTAGTTTCAGAGTAACAGCCGTGTTAGTCTGTATTCGCAAAAAGAAAAGGAGTACTTGTGGCACCTTAGAGACTAACCAATTTATTTGAGCATCTGGAACACATGACTTATGAGGAGAGGCTGAGGGAACTGGGATTGTTTAGTCTGCGGAAGAGAAGAATGAGGGGGGATTTGATAGCTGCTTTCAACTACCTGAGAGGTAGTTCCAGAGAGGATGGTTCTAGACTATTCTCAGTGGTGGAAGAGGACAGGACAAGGAGCGATGGTCTCAAGTTGCAGTGGGCGGGGTTTAGGTTGGATATTAGGAAAAACTTTTTCACTAGGAGGGTGGTGAAACACTGGAATGCATTGCCTAGGGAGATGGTGGAATCTCCTTCCTTAGAAGTTTTTAAGGTCAGGCTTGACAAAGCCCTGGCTGGGATGATTTAATTGGGTATGGGTCCTGCTTTTGAGCAGGAGGTTGGACTAGATGGCCTCCTGAGGTCCCTTCCAACCCTGATATTCTATGATTCTATCAGGTTCTGAAATGAATGTATTGTAAAGTTTGTTTTCTCCCCAATTTTTAAACGTAAATATATTAAACATACAGCATCATCAAATTGTTGCCAGTACTAACAATCATTGTGGTAGGTGTTATGGCATTGGGTAAAAAAAGATTATGCTGTAAAAAGCATGTTAGAGACCCGAGATAAGCACGCTTGCTCAGAATGGTATAAATAGGCATCTGGGTATGCGCAACCTTCTGATGAATGACAGACTAGTGTGGTCAAATTATAATCCAACAATGTATAGATAATTTGTACAGCTGTTTTGCCATGTGTGCACTCAAGTAAGGTTAGTAAACAGAACTGAAGCTTGTTCATGACTTAAAATATACAAAATAAAACTAGCCATATAAAATACCTATTAATAAAGTGGAATATTTGGTTAATAATTTACCCCTATTTATCAAATCCTTTTTAAGCCTGGCAGACTGTCTAAGGTTCTTTAAATCGAAAGTCTGTAGTCTCATTGTTTATAAAACAGGAACAGAAAGAGGATTGGGTATGCCCAGCCATTAAATTTACATAGGTACCAGAGTGGCTAAGAAGTTAGAGCATGAGCCCACATGGGTACAGTTCCATCTCTGTTTTTTTTTCTCATTATTGTTTGTTGAGTGACATAAGTAAATTTGAACAATAGCTTTGTTTGTATATTTGTTTTAACCAATTAAAATTACATGAAGAGGAAGCAAATGTAACAACTCCACAAATTTCAGTCGAACAGTAATGAAACTTATTATCTTACTCCTCCACCCTTGATCAGCCTTCATGTATATTCAGGACATAAGAGATATTGGATAACACAGAGGGTTTACAACTTATGACAGTGAATTTAGCTAGCTTGCTTAACATGAAGTTCTTCATATCCCTCTTTCCTAGCCACAAACGGTCCCTCATATCTCGTGCTTAAGTTCTTCTGGCTCTTACACAGGCTGAGGCCTCAACTGCTTTTGTCAAGACAGATCTGGTAAATGGCCACATCGGGACAACTTTCAACACTTGCTGAGAAAGCAAGCTTCGGGGGGTCCTGGCATGCTGTAAGACCTTATGGCATTGTTCCCTCATGCTTCCCACTTTCAGGGATCTCTTTTTATGCACCCTACTAAAAACGCTTTTCAATTCCCACTGGTTAGAGTTGTCCCAAATAGATCTCTGATTAGTATCTCTCTGGGGTTAAAGAAAATTCTCATTAGCTGAGTAAATAGAGATGGGGGCTTTTATTCACAGACAGAACAGACTTATATGAGTGCCTGATTACGTGGGTCATGGCACTCTAGGGAGAACTGCTTTTTCTTCTGCCACTTTAAAAATTTTGATCTGAGTTTCTCTAACAGACTTTTTTTTTAAAAAAAAAAAAGCATGGATGGGAAGAAGCAGTACAGGAGCTGTTATATGAAAGGACTAGAATGAAACCAGACAACTCAGTGTTATTATGCCCTTACCTAGTATTTAAACCCAGATATCCCCTAGGTAAAGCTATTTTTCAAAACACTACCTAAAGGGCCTGATCCAAAAGCCATTAAAGTTAATGGAAAGACTCCCCCTGACTTTAATGCGCTTTGGCTCAGATACACACTGTCAAGTAGAGAGAATCTACAGTAAGTTTAAAAGTAAACACCAAGTTTTCATAATAAGCCTTATGAGCCATCAGTTAGTTGCATACAATCACCTCTGGGACATAAGTGACCAAAAGTTTACTGCCATCTGCTGGCAGTTATGTAGTCTATGCAAAATGAGTTGCTGGTCCCTGGCCAGTTCCTAGTGGACAAGTGACCAGGTCTGTGTAACTGTCAGCTGGCACCCGTCTGGTAGTTTGAGAAGAGAGGCAAAGGACTGAATAGGCATAAAGTCTCAACTTCCCCCTTTACTCCTAGAACGGTTCTTGGCAAGTCAGAGTAGAAGCACATCAGCAAAGCTTTGTGCAGGCTTGGACTGCTACTGCTGCCTATCTTGTATCTGTTTCTGTGGACCAAAGATTCCAGGCTTCATGGACGTGAATCTTAGCCTTTCACAAGCCCTGTAGTTTGTTTTAAAATGCTGTTGTAATTTGAAAAGTGATTACACAAATGGCATCATGAAGTTTGTCTGTAAATGGCTTCCTTACTAAATATGCTGAGTTTATAAATAAAGAGACAGTCTAACTCACAAAACTGCCAACTAGACCTGAGAACTGAAAGTCACGCTGAGTTCTTTCTGGTTAGAAAATCGTAATAAGTAATAAAGATTCTTCAATTCGCTTTTAGCTACATTTTATTCCAGATGTGCAAACCTAGAGCCTCCAGTTTCTCTCCCACAACAATATAGGTTCTGCAACAGTAAAGAGTAGCAAGAATTTATTTCTTGTCAGTGCAGTATCTTTACTAGTATGTAAAAATGAAAGTAGTAAGTGTATGATTCTTTAAATTCTCTCCCCACAGAATACTAAAGAGTCAAATCTTTACACAGCAAGCATGGAAGAAAACGTTTTACTAAAATGCACTTCAGTGATGCAGAGAATGAGATCATGAGCAGCACATTTAAGGAAGTTCATTTTCACACTTTCAGGCACACTGATCTATTTTACACATGTAACTCATGCTCCCTTTATATTTAGGGTACCAAACCTGAAATGTACTCAAAGCTGCCCAAGTGGTCTCAACTCCCATGGATTTCAAGGGAAATAGGAGTTGAAGGCACTCAGCACTTCTCAGGAGGCTGTCAGCACTTTCCAGGTGTTTTAAAGTGATCTTAGAATCAGAAATGCTACATTGTTCAGTTCAACAATTTTTAGAAAATTCCAGTTCAAGTAAAAACAAATGTATGCAACTTTTTAAAATACTTCATACCGAACTGGAGTCTGTGGAAGTATAAGATTAAGCTCTTCATCTGGGTTGTTTTTCCTTGGTGTTCGTTCCAACTGTAAGCTGTAGAAGGGGGAAAAGCAAAACCTTATGGAGTACTGATCTTTGAATATAGCAAGTCTCAATTAAAAAGAGGTTTTCTAAAATGACTTTTTAAAGCTGCTGGAAAAAACAAAACTGTGCACAAGATTTTCAGGAGAGCTCAGTATCCAGCAGCTCCCATTTTTTATTGTCTGTAAATTACTGATTTAAGCTAAATACGGTAGATAAAAAACTGGTTTAAATTCTTTATGTGCAGCTGTATTAAGGGTTTTCCCTGGCTTAACTATGTCAATTTAGACCATTTAGTTAAACCAGGGCATTCTTCAGGCACACCCACTGCTTTACAGGATGCATATTGCAAGCTCTCTCACCTTCACTGAAGGAACAGAAGTGCTGAACCTTTAAAGATGTCCTTTCTCCAAAACATTAACCACTGAAGTTCAACAGGAGTTAACTAACAAGTCTGAGACAGTGTAACTAAAGGTTTTGTCTACACTGCCCTGCAGTTCATCTTAGGGATGGTGTAAATAACAGTGCACACCAAAGTGCTGCACTATAACTCTCGGGCTGTGGGCGCTGTGAGCATGAACTAAAACTCATGCCTGCAGAGTCCACATGGAGGAGTCACAGTGCAGCACTTTGGTGTGCACTCACTCCTGTAGGCCAAACTGTGGGTCAGTGTAGACAAGCCCTGAGAATCCATTCCTCTCTCAATTGCTCAACTTGCACTTATGACTCCAAGGACTTGTGTAGAATGGGAAAATAAGCAATGTTAAAATAATTAGTTAACATGTTTTTAAATATCAGTTAGCACTTAGTTTAGACCGACCAGGACAGGTGATTAAAAATGTGTTACCTGACTAACAATACTGAAAAAAAAAAAAACGACTTTTAGGCTAGACAAGACCTGAATTTCCAGTGTAAAAAGTGACCAGTCAGAACAGTAAAACCTTTTAGGCTACCTTTATATATCATATAGGAGTAAAAAGAATTAAGAAGAGAGTGTTACCATTCTATGTGATTACGCTGCAAAGTTTCATCATTATCCAGAAATAATCGTGCGTCTATATCTTTATTTTTCAGGTAAAGCTCTTCATATTGTCTTGAGAGATCCTCAACCTAAAAAGTGTGGAAGTTTTATTCTTATAGGATCCATTTTGACAAGGTATTGAATATTGTATTCATGAACTAGGGAGAGGAATGTTTCATTCTCTACTTTAATATAGATTTAATTTATTTTGACACAAATCTCTCTTAAGTCCCAAAGTCATTTCACTGTAGATATAATTAGGGCTCTGTGTCTGTCACCGAGGTCGCAGAAGTCACGGATTTAGTCACTGTGGCTGACCCGGGGGCCAGCTGCTCAGGTGGCCCCAGGGACCGCAACACCAGCCATTGCTTGGGCAGCCCCTGGCAGCTGGCCCCAGGGATTGTCCAAACAGCAGCCCCTGGGTCAGCCGGAGCAGCCGCTGCTCCGGCGGCTCCTAGCAGCAGTCGCCAGGATCTGGCAGCTGATGCCACTGGTCCTGCCCCCACAGCAGCCTATTACAAGATGGAAAAATTCAAGTTTGGAGCCCACAATTCCTCAGAAATTTCTCCTGGAGCCCTGAAAATAGCTGAAATTTCATTGAAATGGGCCAAGTCTTTTAGAGAGTGGGAGTGGTGTGCCTACAAATAAGTGGAATTTTTTAAAAACACTGACTCCTGGGACAACTTTTCTACATATCTGGAGCAATGTGCTGTGAGAGCAGGGTCTAGCTGGATAGGTAAAGAGGCAATCACGATTCAATTCAAATCTCCCAACGTCTTAGATTTGGAGCTCCAGAATGCACTGGTGCCTCAGAGGCCAGGAAGTTTGAAATCAAGACCCAAGAGCAGATTTTCTAGCAGTGATTAGATCTCTCCACTGCATGACCTTGTCTTATTTCTTTAAAAAAAATCCCTAGGCAATTATATGCAATATGTTTATGAAGCTTAAAAACTGCAGTTTTTTTGTTTTTGTATTTTTTTTTTAAACTGAGCATGAACATAGGAGCTGGGGGAGGAGGAGGGTTTAAAGTTACTGGCCCGATATTGGCCCTCACTCCAGTTTTTGCACTGCTCTCGTATGCCCATAAACCCATTTTAGCCAGCTATCAGAGGATGCTCACAGGTGGCATAGAGTGAGTTGTGCTGACTCTATGGCACCTCCCCCCCATCATACCCTTCAGCATACTGGAAGCAGGATGTATGCCCAGACTGCTGCTGTGCTCTGGTAATCCCCAGGTAACATAGAAGACAGACCAATCTAAAGCTAAGGCTCCACAGTGTAAACATCAATGACAACATAGCCTCCTAGTATAGACACAGCTTACATCAATAAAAGTAGTTTTTCTGTTGCTGTAGGAACACCGTCTCCCTGAGTGACACAGCTATGTCCACAGAAGCATTCTTCCATCAACATAGTGGCTTGTATGGGTTTATCAGCACAGCTATGTCAGTCATGGGTGCATTTTTTGCACACCCCTGACCAATGTAGCTATAACAATATAATTTGAGTGGAGACCAAACCTAAGCTGTATGTGAGGCTGAGATATGCCCAGCCAATCTCAAGACTGGAATGCTTAGCGCCACTTTTAATTCTCATCTCCACTATCAGCCACACCAGGCAAATCTCAGCTGTAACACATAATTATATAATCGTGGGGATAAAGGATATGTTTTACTCTAGTCAGATTATCTTCTGAGTTCCATTATAACTCCCTCCTTTCATACAGTATGTTCATAACTTGTTCAACATTTGTCTTTTGGCAGGAAAGTGTTTACTACCCCACAATTTTCTGAAAATTAAGGGGTTTTTAAAAATAGATTTCTTCTCCATTTCAGAAAATCAGCCTCAGAACATAAACCAGTCAGCTGCTGCCACTGCTACCACCTTGTTCACCAAGCACAAATCTTTACCAAAAACAGCAGCTGTAAGTGTGAATTCACCTCCAACGCCCATATTTACCACGTCAGTATGAATGTCACATGCACACTTATGGGGGATTTAAACATTATCATCATCAAGCCCAGGCAGTTTTGCTTACTTTTAAAAAAGGAATTTTAGTCTAAATATATCTATATCCAATGCTAACGGCTATTTATGCTAATGAGTTAAGTTTCTTGTAATCAAACTGAATGATATATGCTACTAGGTCTTTTCACACTGATCACAACTAAGGCTGAAAATTCTGAGAGAAACATTTGTTGTTAGTTTTGTTCAGGCCTACATTTGACCACTGCCTATTACACTATGTATAGTCCTTTATTTTGGGGTATCTCTGGAGTTCCTCACTCTGGAAGAGTGAGAATCCTGTGATGATGGTATTTTTAAAGAAGGTAGAATTTGTAATCTTGCAGTAATTTGAAGTTACCATCGCATACAATTCTCATCCACAGAGTTTGGGAGATAATGTTTTTCAGGTGGTTTTGATGTTAAAATTCTGTGTGAGAGGTTTATGCAGAACTAGCAAAAGTTAAACAACTGGATTTGTTTGATAGGTAGGCTGCATTAATCTGTCAGTTAGGATCTATGTAGTGTGCTAACTTTGCCTGAGCGTGACTGGAAGTTCAGCCAGAGCTGGAAGGCATGAGTCTCCTATGCTTAGGGACTGTTTTTGTTTTTCTTGTAAGTTTACTGTTGGTAAAGACTATCAAAGAAGTAGTGGGCATCGAACTCAAGACAGAAGATGTCTGTAGTGGGTCTTATGTTTTTGCTTTGTTTATTCCTGTTAAGAGCCTGAATAAAATATAGCCTGCTAGGAATTGTGGAGATTCTGGTTTATACAACAGCTTCAATAAAATGTTTTCCAGTTACCAGCTTTGCCACAAATACAGATTGATTCATGGTAGGTTTAACTGTGTAAAGGCCATTTTTAATCCAATTTTAAAAAAAAAAAGTTAATACATTTTATGCTTCATAAATGCTTACTGCTTAAGGCCTCAGTCCAGCAATTGTAACACATGTAGGTAGACTGTTGCACCCACACTGAGCTCCAATGAAGTAAAGAGGGCTCTCTGTGAGGTACAGCAGTCCACAGTTTAGTCAATTGCAAAAGTACGGCCTAAATCTTGAGGATATTCATATATCCAAGAGCAGATTAACCAGGCTGAATTAAATTTAAAACTGAGAAGGTACAGAATTACTTCTAGAGAGATTTGCTTGATTTTGTGGCCTTTATATTACTGTAGCATTAATACAAGTAAATAACCTATTGAAATCAGAGGAATGAAGCATTCTTTAAAATTGTACTTTATTTTGAGAAGAGTAGCAAGTTCATCCCCAGGAAGCTCATTATTAAAGTTTAAATAAAATTTAACAAACAACTGTATATCCTATATTAAGACGACTTTTAAACAAAAGGCCTATTGTGAACCTTGGAAATCCTATTAAGTCACTTTTTCTTGTGAAACACACCTTAATCCATTTATAGGCTTCTTCTAAAGTTGACACTGGAACTGCAGTACAGTGAAAGGACACTTACGTGATCTTAAACATTTTAGAATGAACCACAGTATATTTAACTATTTTTAATTACTCTAATTACCTCTGGAAGTCCATTTGAAGTTACAATACCAACAGAATTCAAAAATGGAATAAAGCTTGTGAAATATACATTTTTGACCTGGAAAAAGTAAAATGGCATAACATTACCAATATACAGAGGTACTAAACATAAGTTATTTTTACAAACAAGACACCAGCAAAACAAATTGACTGTGCTAAGCTTATTATAAGCTATTCTTAAATTACCTCAGAGTACTTAACTTCAGTCAGAAATAAAGCACTATCCTCACAGCTGAAGATTTAAGTTAATTACTAAACTGTGTGAACATCTATATCCACCACTAAAAAAATGAAGGGTCAAACTGTGGGGAAAGAAATAATGGTACTCTTTCAACCTCCAGTCTCTTCAGTTTCTGCCCACAGTAGACTGTGCAGATATTCATCGTATCCCTCTCTTACATGCTTATATGCTGATTAAAAGAGCAGTTACCTTATAGTGACTGTGGTTATTTAAGAGTCACATGTGCGTCCTATTCATAGTGTGCGAGTGCCCCAGCACAGTAGCTTGGTGTTTCCACTATCCCCATCCTGTAAGAATCATGCTCACACTTCATGTCCTTGCACTCCCTCTCCCGAGGACATAAAGTGAGCAATGACCCCAACTGCCCCTCAGTTTCTTCACTGCTCAGAATCCAAAATATTTTAAGACTCCAAGCTCCAGGGAAGGGAGGGGGGCGACTTGGTTCCACATGTGAAGACATCTCGAAGATTCAGTTACTATTAGATAAAGTGACGTTCCTCCTTTGTACTCCACATGTGGATCCCACTTTTGGTGATGAGCTAGAAGTAACCTCAAATGGAGGTGGGAACTAAGTTATTTCGGGAAAGAGAGGGGAAAAGATTGCAAAACCACCCTTCCAAAATGGGCACTTCTACTAGAAGCACTCACTAACAAATAATGTTTTGTAAACATCTGAGCTAAAGTTCAGGCAACTGCTCTGCAAGTCTGCAGTATTGGTACCTGACTTCGACATGATACCGAAGTCGCTTCTGCTCTGGTAGAATGAGTTCAAATGTTTGAAAGGAGACTTAATATATGCACTTCAAGTATAATCAGATACCCATTTTGAGATGAAGTCTTTGAGATGAAGCAGCCATTCCCTGGGATTTATTACCATAATCAATAAAAAATCTTGAAGTTTTACAGGAAGATTTATTTCTACCCAGATAGTAGAACAATGAATCTTTTCACATCCAAGGTATGTAATTTAGCTTCAGCTGGAGACTAACGAGGTCTTGGAAAGAAAATTGGTAAAAGAAGAAATTGATATGAAAGTCAACAATATTTTTGGAATAAAAGATGGATGACATCTCATAGTTACCCTGTCCATATGAAAAACTGTAAGGAAGGTTAATCATTAATGCTTGTAATTCACTTATCTTACATGCTAAGGTAATTGCTGCTAATAATGCCACCTTCACGGATTAGAAGTGAATTGGACAGATTGATAAGTATTCAAAAGGGGGTTCCATTAGAGGGGGGAAGCACTAGATTTAAATCCCATGTTGGAGCAATCTTTTTTATAGAAGGACACAAAAAAACAGGTCTCTCAAATCTGCTTACTGATGAGAGAAAACCAAAACCTTCTATAAGCAGATGAAAAATTGACAGCACTGCCAAATCTACCTTAATTGAAGAACCAAACTGGAATGTTTTAACTACAAATAACCTAAGATTTTTGGACTAGAACACTGAGAAATGGTGTGACCCTTCAACAATACCCATAAGGAGACATGCTTCCATTTTGAAGTATATGTAATTCTTGCAGAATATTTCCTGCTCTGAAGTAAGCTATTCTGTACTTCTGAAGAATATTCTCTACCTAATAAAGACATCCAGAAACCACCCAAGCTATGAGATGAAGTAATGCTAGATTTGGGTGAAAAACTAAGCCGTGGTTCTGCAATATCATGTTGTACTGAAACAGAAGCATGATAAATTGATGATCGGACAAAATCAGGAGTTACAAAAACCAGAATTGGCCAGGACAAGTGGGAGCTATCAGTATAACCTCAAGCTCCTTGCCTTATCTTCCTTAACACCCCTGGAATTAGAAAAAGAGGAAAGGCATACGTCAAATGGAATGACCAGCAAATCATGAAAGCATCCACTATAGAACCCGGACTCTTTCCCGCTTGAGAACAAAACAGATGCTTTGAAGCAACACGTCTATCTGAAGAAACCCTCCCACCTTTAGAAGATTTGGCCAATAATGAATAATTTAACTCCACTCATGAGACAGTCACTTTTCTACTAAGTGAGTCTGCTAAGCCACTGCTCTCCCCTGCGAGGTGGAGAGCTATCAAATTGATATGATTCTGGATACACCATTCTTGCAGATCTGTGGCTTCTTGACATAGATCTGATCTTGCACCTCTCTGTTTATGTAGTGGGCTGCTGTGGAGTTGTTTATGAGAATCTGGATGAAAGAATCTTTGATCAGTGGTAGAAATGCCTTGCTAGCTAGACTCAAACATTTATGTGTATGTAGGACTCCCCATGAGGCCACAGACTGAGTTGGCATCAGACCTATATGTGCTCCCCAGTGTTTCTTGGATACATCAGAATTGTGGATGGTATTGGAACAGCAAATGGTATTCCCACATGTACATTTTCTTTTGTTGTCCCATCACTTCAAAGAATTTAAAAGTGAGGAGTCCTGGATTTGTGCTGGAAATGGCCCACCTTGATTATCATGCACGTTGTAAGGAGAGTGATCACTTTAGATAAGCTATTACCAGCAGGAGAGTGGGGTGGGAGGAGGTATTGTTTCATGGTCTCTGTGTATATAATGTCTTCTGCAGTTTCCACGGTATGCATCCGATGAAGTGAGCTGTAGCTCACGAAAGCTTATGCTCAAATTGGTTAGTCTCTTAGGTGCCACAAATACAGACTAACATGGCTGTTACTCTGAAACCTGTCAGAATTGATAGTGAATTCCTAAAGCCACAAATCAAAGATGCTTCTTATGTGCATGGCATGTCAACACAGGAAAATAAGCATCCTGTAACTCAAGGGCAATGAACCAATGCAAGGGATCTCAAGCAGGAATAACTGGAGCAAGAGTTGCCATATGAAAGTTGGTTCAATCTAATGTATTTGTTTAGATTCCTGATGTTTAAGATTGGATGGCAACCTCCTTTCTCTTTTGGTATAAGAAAATAGGGTAATAGAAGCCCTTTCCCGCAAATTCTTGTGTTACCAATCCTATCACTCCTAGACTGATTAGGTCAAGTATTTTTTGACTCAGCACTCTTGAGAATGATCCCTGAATAGAGACCAGGAAAGGGTATGAATGGGAGAAAGGGAATGAAACTTAACATCCCTGATGATCTGCAGAACCCATTGGTTTGTGGTGATAGCCATCCAAACCTCTTGGGAAAAGGACAGGTGGGAACCAAACAAAGGAAGGAAGGACTACAGATCCTTGTAGATTAGTCCAAGATCATCAATCATTGCATCAAATCTAACGTCTCTGCGTCGGTTCTGACTGTGCGGCTACCAAGAACAGAGATAGAGTTCATCTCTTTTTAGATTGATCAGAAGATTTGTTAAAAAATGAGGAAGGCACAATATTTTTATATCTCAAGGAAGGAGGAGGGCGGATGAAATTTCTCCTTCCTGCAAGCTGGCATATGTAAACCTAGAGATCAGAGTGAATCCTGAATCTTAACAGAGACTCATCATATGGAGAACCATAGGAGATATTTTAAAATGTCAATAGGGCTTCTGTCGTCAACTGTTCATCTGACTAAAAACATACTAATTGACTCGGAGCAAAAAAAAATTTTATTTTTTTTTTTAAATTAGAAGCAACACACACTAGTAAACACTAAAGCCACAATAGCTCAGTATTGGCTATCCTAACAACTAACTATAAAGAGAACATCAATGTCGTTCCATTTGCTAGGCTTAGGGTAGTCCAAAGGAATTGAATGGCAGGTTGGGATTGTTGAGAGTATAATACCCTAGGGAAGGGAGTGTACAACCCTTACTAGAAACTACTAATGAAAACATTGCAAGCGGCTGGACTGGGGCACACCACAAGTAGAATCCACACGTCGAGTACTCAAAGAAAAACTACGTCAGATGCTTTATTTCACAGTTAAGTCTCCCATATCAAAAGGCAACTGCATGCACTCAAATAGCAAAAAGGGAGATTTTTAAACAGAGGAAGAAATACTGAGAAAGGGATAACACTACTGACCACTGGATTTAAACAGACTGATGATCAGGTAAAAAACTAAAATTGTTTACTGCTGCCTCAATTAATAATATCAGGTTTTAATCATAGTTTTGGATATCGCCTTGCTTGATGGACATTACACCAAGATTTAAGATTGTGAATTTTTCAAAAAGCACAAATCTACCTCATCTAAGTTACAACCATATTCTTTACAAAGGACTTCAATACTTTTGTATCTGTGTCAGTTTGTTTTGATGTACGTGTACTCCTGTTCTGACCTCGCCTTGGTGCTCGAGTTGAGCCATTAATAGACATTGCACTCACATGAGATTCTGTAAAAGACAGTCAGCATCACCACAGGATTTAAAAAAAACAAAAAACCACAAGTTTAACTAAAAACCCAAATACTTCTGACCTTTACATTTAAGCCACAAAAGAGGGTGACATGGTTTTAAGAACAGAGTCTACAAAATGTTATACAGTAGAACAGGAAGCACACTTATGGTTTATATGCTGAGAAAGGAGTTGCATCATTGACAAAATCCACATGAACAGAAAACTAATGAGAGACGTCTGCATAAGTCTTTGGACATTGTGTATTTAAAGCTACTTATGTATGGAATTTAACACTACTCAGCACTTTTCATCCACAGCTTCCAAATCATTTTGCAAATGGTGGGTAAGCATTAGTTTCCTGTAACATCCAGAGTTAGGCCGCAAGTGAAGACCACATTTCCCAAAAGCTCTACAAAGAAGGTTACTTACTTGTAACCGGAGTTCTTCGAGATGGACTTTGCATATTCACACTCTTGGAATCCACCCACTGGGTGTAGCAAGACAGCTGTACCTTCTAGTAGTGGTGCCTGTTAGGAGTGCTCACCCTCCTTTCTCCTCCCACCGGCAACCCCCATGCAGACTCAAGGGCATGGCACGGGCATTGGTGCCACTGCCCTCAGTTCTTTCCAACCTCTAAAGTTCAATACCAAGTAAATACAAAATTAGGACTCAGCAGGAGCAGAAAAGGCAGGCAGGGAGTGTGAATATGCAGAGTGCATCTCAGAGAACTTCGGTTACAAGTAACCAACCTTTGTTTGTTCTTTGAGTGTCCTCTGCAAATTCCTACTCTTGGGATAGTTTGACAAGCAGTACTTCAATAAAGGCAGAGAGAGCAGAGTCGTAATTGAATGATTGAAGTACGGCTCTGTCAAAATGAACTTCAGATCTCGATCAAGATCCAGTACTTAATTTGTGCCAGGGCTTGCCAAGGCCAGCTGATTAACCATATTACTTAGCTGCGAAAGAAATACCTTGAGAGCCAGATGGATCACACTCAATTCTCTGAGGACATGCTATGGATGCAACCACCAAATTACAGAAAGCCGACTGCCATTCGGTACTCTATTTTAAGCCAGTTTTGGTGCTGCCTCATTCTGAGCCTGGTACATGGAATTGCATATGTTGTAGAGGCCATGAGACCCAATAACATTAGAAAATACATCTGAAAGGGCTGTAGCATCAGCCTCTGTATGGAAATGGTTATTTTCAAAACCTCCCCTGTGAAGAAAAGCTTTTCTTTCAGAGTTGAAGACTGATTGAAAAAGGGACTTCTCCTGGTTTATCAAGACACAAGATTTGAAATGAGAGCAGGCCACCTCAATGGCTTCTTCTAATTCTTCTTTGGACTGGCCCTTCAGTAGTCAATCTTCTAAGTAAGAGAAGATAAAACCCTGCTTCCTCAGATGAGATGCTACTGGAGCCAGACATCTGATAAAAACGGAGGACGCAGAGAAGAGGCCAAAAGGTAAGGCTCTGTATTGAAGTGGTCTGAATCAAGGACAAAAGGTAGATATTTGCAGTGGATAGCCTTAGAGAGATATGCCCCTTTGAGGTCAGAGAAGCAAATTTATCTAGAGTAGACAGACAAAATGATTAAAGCCAGAGACAGCATTCTGAAGTTTCCTGATTCATCTGTTTAGAGCTCCGAGATCTAAAATTGGTCTGAGGCCTTTGGGGATTAGAAAGTAACAGAAATAGAAACCTTTGTTTCTGGAGTTCAGAGGTACTTGTTCTATGGCATTCAGATGAGCCTGTACTTCCTTTATTAACAGTACCTCCTGAAAAGGGAGGGGAAAATGGGAGTTGAATGGAGGAAGGGCTTTGACTTTGATGTACAGCCTCTCTTTACTGTATCTAAACCCATCTGTAATACCGTTAGTTTCCATGCACTGTAAAACTTGGACAGTCCTCCAAACCACAGATGGGATCTTCCAAGATTGGTTTGAAGCTGTTGACTAACATGTCAAACTTGTGCTTGACATTCAGTTAGGAAGATGTGACTGAGGAATTCTTTGACCTGTCTTGTGTCTGCAAAGTCATTTGCTGTTTAGGATACTGTTAAGAACAGCCATGGGGGTCAGATCAATGATCCATCTAGCCCAGTATCCTGTCTTCCACCAGTGGCCAATGCCAGATGCAAGCAGGAATTAACAGAACTGGGCCATTATTAAGAGATCCGTTCCCTGTCATCCAGTCCCACGTTTTAGCAATCAGAGGTTTAGGGACACCCACAGCGTGGCCTTGCAACCATGACCATGTTGGCTAATAACCATTGATGGATCTATCTTCCATGAACTTACCTCTTTTTTTTTTTGAGCCCAGTTATAGTTTTAGCCTTCACAACATCTGCTGGCAACGAGTTCCACGGGTTGACTACATGTGTGAAGTAGTACTTCCTTTTGGTTGTTTTAAACCTGCTGCCTATTCACTTCATTAGTTCTTGTGTTATGTGAAGGAGTAAATAACATTTCCTCATTCACTTTCTCCACCTATTTATCGTTTTATAGACCTCTATCATATCCCCCCCTTGTTGGTTTTTTCCAAGCTGAAAAGTCCCAGTTTTATTAATTTCTCCTCATAGGGAAGCTGTTCCATATCCTTAATCATTTTTGTTGTCCTTCTCTGTAACCCTTTTCATTCTAATATATCTTTTTGAGAGGGAGCAACAAGAATGGCACACAATATTCAAGGTGGGATGTACCATAGATTTATATAGAGGCATTATGATATTTTCTGTTGTCTTATCTGTCCCGTTCCTATTGGTACCTACCAGTTAGCGTTGACTGTTACTGCACATTGAGTTCTCTGAAAACATTCGCTATCTATCCACTTTGACTCCAAGATCTTTCTTGAGTGGTAACAGCTAATTTAGATCCCATCATTTTGTACATATAGTTGGAATTATCTTTTCCAATATGCATTACTTTGCATTTATCAACATTGAATTTCATTTGCCACTTTTGTTGCCGTCAATCCAGTTTTGCAAGATCCTTTGGTAGCTCTGCGGAGTCTGCTGTTGGACTTAACTATCTTGAGTAATTTTGTATCATCTGCAAATTTTGCCACCTCACTGTTTACCCCTGTTCCTAGATCATTTATGAATATGTTGAATAGGACTGGTCCCAGAACAGACCCCTGTGGGACATCACTATTTACTCTCTCCATTCTGAAAACTGACCATTTATTCCTACCCTGGTTTTGTACCTTTTAACCATAATCCCAAATTATTATTGGGTTTTCTGTGTTGTAGCCAGGATGGGATACAGAGATGAAATTTTTAGACACCACTAATGACTGCTTCATGGATCAAATAGTCCTGGAACCCTCAAAGATTGAGGCAATTCTTGACTTAGTCCTTATAGGCACACAGGATCTGGTCCAAGAGGTTATAGCTGAACCTCTTGGCAATAGTGATTATAATCTAAATACCAAAGAAACCAAATACAGTAGTATTTAACTTCAAAAAGGTTAACTACACAAAAATGAGGAGGCTATTTAAATAGAAATTAAAAGGAACAGTCACAAGTGAAATGCCTACAGTGAAATGCCTACAAGCTGCATGGAAACTATTTAAAACTCCATAAAAGAGGACCTGACTAACTGTATATCCCTAATAATAATTTAAAAAAACACACCAAGAGGACCAAAAAAATGCCACCATGGCTAACCAGAGTAAAAGAGGTGATTAGAGACAAAGACAGCTTTTAAAAACTGGACGTCAGATCCTAGTGAGGAAAATAGAACAGAGCATAAACTATGGCAAATCAAGTGTAAAAGTATCATTAAGCAGGCCAAAAAAGAATTTGCAGAGGAACTAGCAAAAGACACAAACAGCACATTCTTTAAAGTACATCAGAAGCAAGAAGCCTTCTAAATAATCAGAGGGGCCACTGAAGGAATGGGATGCTAAAGGAGCACTTAAGGAAGACAAGGTGATAGTGGAGAAGCTAAATGAGTCTTTGCATCTGTTTTCACTGTAAAAGATGTGAGGGTGTTTCCCACACCTGAACCATTCTTTTTAGGTGACAAATCTGAGAAACTGTCCCAGATTTGGAACAAATTGATAAATAGTAATAAGTCATCAGGACCAGATGGTATTCACCCAAGAGTTCCACAGGAACTCAAATATGATATTGCAGAACTATTAACTGTGATATATAGCCTATTGCTTCAGTACTGATGACTGGTGGATAGCTAATGTAATACCAATTTTAAAAAAAGCTCCAGAGGCAATCCTGGCAATTTACAGACCAGTAAGTTTAACTTCATTACCAGGCAGACTGGTTGAAACAATAGTGTAGAACAGAATTAACAGATACATAGATGAACACAATTCATTGGAGAAGGGTCAACATGGCTTTTATAAAGGGAAATTGTGCCTCACTAATAGAATTCTTTGAGGATGTCAACAAGCATGTAGACAAGGGTAATCCAGTGGATATTGTGTACTTCGACTTTCAGAAAGCCTTTGACAAGTTCCCTCACAAAGGAGTATTAAGCGAAGTAGGCATTCATTGGATAAGGGAGAAGGTTCTCTCATGGATCAGTAATGGGTTAAAAGAAAGATCTTGGGAGTCGTGGATAGTTTCTGAAAACATCCACTCAATGTGCAGCGGCAGTCAAAAAAGCTAAGAGAATGTTGGGAATCATTAAGATAGATATAGATAAGACAACAGAAAATATCCTGTTTGCCTCTATATAAATATAGTATGCCCACGCCCACATCTTGAATACTGCTTGCAGATATGGTTGACCCATCTCAAAAAAGATACACTGGAATTGGAAAAGGTTCAGAAAAGGGCAACAAAAATGATTAGAGGTACTGAACAGCTTCCATATGAGGAGAGATTAATATGATTGGGACTTTTCAGGTTGGAAAAGAGATGACTAAGGGGGATATGATTGAGGTCTATAAAATCATGACTGGTGTGGAAAAAGTAAATAAGGATGTGTTATTTACTCCTCCTCATAACACAAGGTCACCAAATGAAATTAATAGGCAACAGATTTAAAAACAAACAAAATGAAGTATTTCTTCACACAACACACAGTCAACCTGTGGAACTCCTTGCCAGAGGACATTGTGAAGGCCAAGACAATAACAGCGTTCAAAAAAGAATAGATAAATTCATGGAGGATAGGTCTATCCATTTCTATTAGCCAGGATGGGCAGGAATGGTGGCCCTAGCCTCTGTTTGCCAGAAGCTGGGAATGGGAAACGGGATGGATCACTCGATTACCTGTTCTGTTCATTCCCTCTGGGGCACCTGGCATTGGCCACTGTTGGATGACAGGATACTGGGCCAAATGGACCTTTCGTCTGACCAGTATGGCTGTTCTTATGTTATTTCAACTATCCTCATATTTACTGGGAACATTTCACTTCTCCCTGAGAATTTCACAATTGTTATCACCATCCTGATCAGGTAGTCGGTAGTATAATCCTACTGCTATACTCTTATTAATGAAACATGGAATTTCTATTCATGGAGATTCTGTGGTACTGTTTGATTCACTTAAGATTTTATTTATACTTGACTAGGCTTTCTTTCACATATAGTGCTTACAAAATTTTTGATATTTGAAGTGGTCTGCCTTCATGTGATGTACGGCTGTCTTTTCTGATTATAATAAGAGGAAGAGGAAAATGGGATATTGCCCGTGATTCCTGAACACAGGTGTTTACATCCTCCTCCTACAGGAATTCTGCCTCCTTAACTATCTTGCTGTGTGTCAAGGTTCCTTCCCCACTCTGAACTTTAGGGTACAGATGTGGGGACCTGCATGAAAACCTCCTAAGCTTACTTTTACCAGCTTAGGTTAAAACTTCCCCAAGGTACAAACTATTTAACCCTTTTGCCCCTGGAATCCACTGCCACCACCAAACTTTATCTGGGTTCCTGGAAAAAATGTGGTTTGGACACGTCTTTCCCCCCAAAATCCTCCCAACCCTTGCACCCCACTTCCTGGGGAAGGTTTGGTAAAAATCCTCACCAATTTGCATAGGTGACCACAGACCCAAACCCTTGGATCTTAGGGCAATGAAAAAGCATTCAGTTTTCTTACAAGAAGACTTTTAATAGAAGTAAAGGAATCACCTCTGTAAAATCAGGATGGTAGATACCTTACAGGGTAATTAGATTCAAAACATGGAGAATCCCTCTAGGCAAAACCTTAAGTTACAAAAAAGACACAGACAGGAATAAGAAAAGGAGTACTTGTGGCACCTTAGAGACTAACCAATTTATTTGAGCATGAGCTTTCGTGAGCTACAGCTCACTTCATCGGATGCATACTGTGGAAAACACAGAAGATGTTTGGTTTTATACACACAAATCATGAAAAAATGGGTGTGTATCACTACAAAAGGTTCTCTCTCTCCCCACCCCACTCTCCTGCTGGTAATAGCTTATGTAAAGTGATCACTCTCCTTACAATGTGTATGATAATCAAGGTGGGCCATTTCCAGCACAAATCCAGGGTTTAACAAAAACGTCTGAGGAAGGGGAGGGGGGTTAGGAAAACAAGGGGAAAGGCTTGAATAGAGACTGGGAGTGGCTAAGTCATTGTGCAAGGTAACTTAAGTTAACTGTATCCAATTTGCAAATGGATTCCAATTCAGCAGTCTCTCGCTAGAGTCTGGATTTGAAGTTTTTCTGTGTAATATCGCAACTTTCATGTCTGTAATCGCGTGACCAGAGAGATTGAAGTGTTCTCTGACTGGTTTATGAATGTTATAATTCTTGACATCTGATTTGTGTCCATTATTCTTTTACGTAGAGACTGTCCAGTTTGACCAATGTACATGGCAGAGGGGCATTGCTGGCACATGATGGCATATATCACATTGGTGGATGTGCAGGTAAATGAGCCTCTGATAGTGTAGCTGATGTTATTAGGCCCTGTGATGGTGTCCCCTGAATAGATATGTGGGCACAGTTGGCAACGGGCTTTGTTGCAAGGATAGGATCCTGGGTTAGTGGTTTTGTTGTGTGGTATGTGGTTGCTGGTGAGTATTTGCTTCAGGTTGGGGGGCTGTCTGTAGGCAAGGACTGGCCTGTCTCCCAAGATTTGTGAGAGTGTTGGGTCATCCTTCAGGATAGGTTGTAGATCCTTGATAATCCAGACTCCAGCGAGAGACTGCTGAATTGGAATTCATTTGCAAATTGGATACAATTAACTTAGGCTTGAATAGAGACTGGGAGTGGCTAAGTCATTATGCAAGGTAACCTATTTCCCCTTGTTTTCCATCACCCCCCACCCCCTTCCTCAGACGTTCTTGTTAAACCCTGGATTTGTGCTGGAAATGACCCACCTTGATTATCATACACATTGTAAGGAGACTGATCAATTTACATAAGCTATTACCAGCAGGAGAGTGGGGTGGGAGGAGAGAAAACCTTTTGTAGTGATACACACCCAATTTTTCATGATGTGTGTGTATAAAAACAAACATCTTCTTTATTTTCTACAGTATGCATCCGATGAAGTGAGCTGTAGCTCACGAAAGCTCATGCTCAAATAAATTGGTTAGTCTCTAAGGTGCCACAAGTACTCCTTTTCTTTTTGCGAATACAGACTAACATGGCTGTTACTCTGAAACAGACAGGAATATTCATTCTATTCAGCACAGCTATTTTCTCAGCCATTTCAAGAAATCATAATCTAACACATACCTAGCTAGATTACTTACTAAGTTCTAAGACTCCGTTCCTGTTCTGTCTCCGGCAAAAGCATCATACAGACACAGACCCTTTGTTTTTCTCCCTCCTCCCAGATTTTGAAAGTATCTTCTCTCCTCATTGGTCATTTTGGTCAGGTGCCACCGAGGTTACCTTTAGCTTCTTAACCCTTTACAGGTAAGAGGATTTTTCCTCTGGCCAGGAGGGATTTTAAAGGGGTTTACCCTTCCCTTTATATTTACGACACTGTGGATCACGCCTTTCAGTTTTCCCAGTGTCTTCTCCATTTTTGCATTAAGTAAATTATCCCCTTCAAAGGGTACATCTTCTATTTTAAAGCCAGGATTCAATGGGAGAGAAGATAAACATAACCAAATATGACAGGTTTCAGAGTAACAGCCGTGTTAGTCTGTATTCGCAAAAAGAAAAGGAGTACTTGTGGCACCTTAGAGACTAACCAATTTATTTGAGCATGAGCTTTCGTGAGCTACAGCTCGCTTCATCGGATGCATCCGATGAAGCGAGCTGTAGCTCACGAAAGCTCATGCTCAAATAAATTGGTTAGTCTCTAAGGCGCCACAAGTACTCCTTTTCTTATAACCAAATATGTCTTTGCAGAGCTACTTCAGACGCCAATGACCTTGAGGCAGTAGCAGAAACATCAGATGATGCCTTAAGAGCATGCTTGGCCACATTTTGGCCCTCTTTATCAAGGGCTGATATTAAATTTTATTTTGCTCTTCTGGTAAAACATTTAATAAAGACAGATATAGTCTCCCATAAACTGATATCTATCCATAACTGCTTAGTAGCTAGTTACGCATTTGTTTAAGGAGGATGAAAAAAATGATTTTCTGCCCAGTGAATCCATTTTTTTCCTTTCTGTATCCATGGGGGTAGAAAGTTGAAAAGCTGATCTAGACTTTTGCTGTGTTGCTGCTATAATGAGTTTGACTGAGGGTGCACATGAAAACAATAAACCCATCCTGTGGGATCTGACATAATTTGTCTGCCTTTTTAGAGACTGGTTGACACAAAGATGGTTTGGATCAAGGGATTTTGAAGTTGCCACAGCCATTCTAATACAGGCAAGGAGAATTTAGCCTTGGCAGTAGACCCCAGAATATGAAAAAAAATGGATGCAAGTTCTTCTCCAAAGCTACTGATGGCATTCTGTAACTCATATCCACAGACTGCATTGGAAGATGCTCCAGCACCAGAGAATTCAACATTCTAGACTGGGAAGGGGAAGGAGAAGAAGTTGGCCGGTACGGCTGGGATATTCAAGGAGGCATAGGCCAGTCCTGCCAACTTCCCTAAGCTGGTATCATATTCCCCTGAAGGATACAGTGGGACTCTGGCATTACCTCATGCATAACAACTTTGCTTGGGAGAAGGCTGTCTGACATAATCATAGGACCCAGTTCAACCTCCAATTGTGGATCACATACTGAAGCCTTTGGTACCCCAAGAACGGGAATATGCAGAGGACGCTCGAAGAACCACCTGGAATTTCCATTCAATAAAAAATTATAAATTTATTTTACACAATTTTGGAACAAAAAAACCTAACATTTTGAAATTTTCCACATTAGAAAATTTCAGATGTTTGTTTCATTAAGGTCAAAACCATGTTTTGTTTTGTTTTTTAAAAGGTCAAAGTAGTTTAATTTCATCTTTACTGAATTGACTTTTATAAATTATATGTTGCATTATATCAAGGTATAAACTATTATACTATAAATTAAAAAATAAAGTAAAATTTTACATTTTAAATTGGTATTCTAGATTGGTAATTGTCAGTTTGGTGATTGGTAACTGTTCAGTCAAAGTTTTTGCCCAGCTGTTCTACTTTAGTAGTCTCATCTTAGTCCCCTTTTGTTTTATTCATATCAAAATTTAAAGCCTTTCCACTGTCACCAGGACTTGACTATTACAGTGTGTTACTGATCAGGATTGAGAACCTCTAACAGACTTGTGAGAGAGCTTAAACAGTGCCTGTGGAAACTGTGGCTGGCACTCATCTGGAATATTAATGTAATACTTTGCATATTGTCAACTGTTAATATTGAATTTGTGATTAAAATATCTATTTTTCTTAAAGCTCCAGCTTTTGGAGTCAAGTGATATCAGAATCTCACCTTTCACATTAAAACAGGTTTCTAGTTCTCATAGTTGCATTTGAAAAAAATAATAATAATGTGAACTCTTAAGAGTCAAAGAGAAGGCACAGAACCCAGATTTTACTTATTTATTTTTATAAAAAGCTCAACTTTTGGGGCCAGACTCAGGATTTTTGAATGTTTAAGCTTGGCAGTACTATGCATAGTGTCTATCCTACATCAATACACTTTACAAAGGATAAATTTAAACTCTTATCAGCTTTGGGGAGCCATATCTTAACCCCAAGGCTATTCTTTCTCCATTACTTATTTACATTGTTAAAAATTGTCCTTAGAATAAAAAGGGAGTCTTTTTGACCATTAAAGTTCAAATGGAGTAGAGATAACAAGACCACCAATAATCCATCCATTTGAAGCTATTCATCAATGAATAATCAGACAAATTCAGGTTATCCATACAAGTTATGGATCAAGACAAAAAAAGCCAAGGACATTACTGACAATATCCTTCCCCAATCCTGTTAAAGGAAAAAAACCAATTAACTCCAGCTTTTTTTCCCCTTGTTCATATACCCTACTTTCTAATATTGCAATATACCTTTAAAATCTGTGTCCCCTGGTGGAAGATACCCAACATAAAAATGAAACTCTGAAACATAAAAATGAAGTACTATCCAAAGTTACACAAGACTGTTGTGTGACACTACTTATAGTGTTCTTAGTAACATTTCCCAAGTTTTAAATGTATAAGGACAACATACTAAAAGTTACTGTTTAGAGAAGTTTATGATTTTCAACAGGAATGAACATTTACTAATGTAAGAGTTCGACTTAAGTCAGCTCAAAGTCAAACCAAGGAAAGAGGAGGTTACTTACCCGTAACTAGAAGTTCGAGATGTGCGGTCCCTATTTGTATTCCACTGAGGGTTTATGCATGCGCACATGTCCAGAGTCAGAGAATTTGTCAGTAGTGTCCGTTGGTCTGCACATGCACCCTTGGCTCGCCTCATGGTTTCGTCGGAAGTAATAAAGAGTGGGGTGGACCGACTGCATCTCCAGTTGCTTCACCACCACATATCCAACAGATCCATAGCAGAAGACAAGGAGGTGGGAAGTGGAATACAGATAGGGAATGCACATCTCAAAGAACCTCCAATTACAGGTAAATAACATCCTGTTCTTCAAGTGATGGTACCTATAGTATTCCACTGAGTGTGATTAACAAGCACTATCTAAGTCAGATGAGGTTGTGAGGATGAAGACAGAATGTTTGAGCAGAGGACAGCCACACCAAAAGAGGCATCCACCACTGAGTCCTGCATCAAGGCACAATGCGTAGCAAAAGGTGTGTAATGAACTCCAAGTGGCTGCTCTATATATGTCCCCAAGCAGCACATCACAGAGGGAGGCTAGGGTTGAACCCTGGGCTCTTGTGAATTGGGCCAGCATTCCAAGCAGGTCTGATAACAGAAAGTAATGAACCCCGAAATCCACTTGGAGATTCTCGGTGTGAAGATTGCCTACCCTTTAACTCTTACAGCTATTACGACCGGGGAGAAGGAGCGGGGGGGCGGAAGAGACTTTCCTGATTGGCCTTGTCTTCTGTAGGTAGAAGGCCTAGGACCAATGGACATCAAGGGAGTGGAATCACCATTCGTCTTCCAAGGAGTGAGGCTTCAGAAAGAAAGCAAGTAAGCAAATGGATCGATTAACATGAAAGTGGGAGATGACCTTTGGCCGAAATTTGGGATGCAGGTGCAGGAAGACTTCCTCCTTTCATGACTTTCCATAAAGGTGGTCCGCCATCAGGGTCTCAAGTTCACCAAACCTTCTTGCCAAAGTGATAGCAAAAAGGAAAGTGACTTTCATGAAAAAGAGGGACACATGGCACAATGCCAGCAGTCCAACGGGTGATTACAGTAGTGCAGGTAGAACTAGGCTGAGGTCCCACTGGAGAGTGAGGGGTTGAATGGGTTGGGAGGTTACATGAGGCCTTTCCAAAACCTAGCAGTCAACAGAAGTGGAAAGATGGAATTTTCTTCCACAGGGGGTGGACAGTGCTATCTGTCGCTCAGTGGACCTTGAGAGAGTTGAAAGCGAGACCCGATGCCTTCAAGGACAGGAAGTAATCCAGAAGAAGGGGAATCCCACCACTTCTGGGGAAAGCCCATTTTGTTGGGCCCAGGAGGCAAAGTGTTTCCACTTGGCCCAGTAGCAATGCCTAGTGGACTCTTTCTTGCTGCTAGAGAGGATGTTCTGCACCTCTGATGAACATGCCAGTTCTAGAGAAGATGTTCATACAAATACAATGCTCTGAGAAGACACTTGTGAATTGGGATGTCTGATCTTGTGCTGTCAGTAGATTGGGGAAAGTAGGGATGGAAATTGAGGGATGGACAGTCATGCAGAGGAGGTTAGGAAATCAGAATGGTCTGGGCCAGCAAGGGGTGATCAGGATGACTGTCGCTCTGCCTCGTCTGATCTTGCGGCATACTCATGGTTGGAGTGGAAGAGGTAAGGCATAGTTGATCTGGTCTGACCAGGGGAGTATGAGAGCATTGCCCCGAGAGGGGAGATCAAGACACCCTCCGTCCCCGTGGCAGTATGTGCTTCCATTTGTTGTTGATGGGCGATGCAAAGAGATCTGTGGTTGGAGACCCCCCACTGGTCAAAGATGTCACGTACCACAGTATCATGGAGTTCCCACTCGTGGTCAATCACAAACTGCCTGCTGAGCAAGTCTGCAATCACGTTGTGTCCCCGGGAGATAGAATGTAGATAAGAGGATCTGGTGCGTGATGCACCAATTCCAGAGGTTGACTGCGTCTGAACACAGTTGACATAGTAAACACTGGAGATGTTGTCAGACATAAGAACATAATGGGAACTGATGAATGGGAGAAATACGTGGCATGCCTTCCTTATAGCCCTGAGTTCCAAAATATTGATGTGCATCCTGGATTCCCAAGGAGTCCATGTTCCCTGTGTCATGTGATTGCCCATATGCACTCCCCAACTTATGAGGGATGAGTTGGTGATGATTGTCTTGTCCGGGGAAATGGGGAGAAAGGGAACCCCTATGCAAACCTGTCATGGGTCTGTCCACCAGCGGATGGAAGAGAGCAACAAGGTCGATGGCATGATGCATGGGTGAGTAAATCTCCTGGAGCCACATCTGGAAGCACTGAAGGTGGAGGCAAGCGAAGGCAGTAATGTATGTGCATGAAGCCATGTGGCCAAGGAAGGATAGGTAGGTCCTGGCTAGGACAAAATTGTTGACATGGGCTATGAGTTCTTGCAGAGTCTGGAACCTCTGCGTTTGTAGGCAGGCTCATGCTGTGACTGAGTTAATGTAGGCCCCTATAAAGTCTAGGGGTTGTTTGGTCCAAGGTTGATTTTTCGACATTGATGTGGACTCCAATGGAGGAAAGGAGCCTGAGCTACATGGAGGTTGAAACTTGGGATTCGCATCTGGATCGGGCCGCCAGGAGCCAGTTATCAAGATAAGGGAACACAAGGACCCCATAATGTCTGAGGTATGCCACCATTACTGAGAAAACCTTGGTGAAGATCCTGGGAGCAGTGGTGAGTCCTCACGTAAGGACCCTGTACCTGAAAATGGTGCGAGCTGACCATGAACCTCAGATCCTGTCTGTGGGCTGTATGAAAGTCTATGTGAAAGTAGACATCTTGCATACTGAGAGCTGTTAACCACATGCCTTTTTCTAATGATGGGATGATCGCTCCTAACTTGACCATAAGAAACTTGGGCTTGAGGATGAAGCAATTGAGAAGGCACAGGTACAGAATAGGTCTCCATCGGCCTTTCTTTTTGGGTATTAGGAAGTTGAACAGGAATGCCATCCTCTCGTACTCCAGAGGAACCCATTATATCGCTCCTCTTTGTAGTAAGGAGTTCACCTCTAGAGTAAGGATGTTGTCGTGAGAGTGATCCCTGAGGAGGGATGCGGGAAGCGGCTGTGGATGAGACAGCATGATGAACTCAATCATATAGCCATGTGGATGACATTTTGAACCCACTTGTCCATTTTTATTGCACTCCAAGCTGGTAGAAAGAGTGCCCGACGACCCCAGAAAGGAGTGGGGTGGTTCTGTGGCAGTAAGGGAGGCTCTCTAAAGCAGTTGTTCTAAACCAGGGGTCTGGGGCCCAACTGGGGGGGGTTGCAAACAGCTTTCAGAGGGTCAGCCATACAAGGCCGGCATTAGACTTGCTGGGGCCCAGGGCAGAAAGCCTAACCCCCATCACCTGGGGCTGAAGCCCAGGGCTCCAAGCCCCGCCACCCAGGTCTGAAGCCGAAGCCAGAGCAAATTAGCTTTGCAGGGCCCCCTGTGGTATGGGGCCCCTGGCAATTGCTCTGCTTGCTATCCCCTAACACTGGCCCTGGCTTTTATATGCAGAAAAAGAGTTATTGTGGCACAGGTGGGCCATAGATTTTTTTATTGCATGTTTGGGGGGGGGGGGTGACGACTTAGAAAAAGGTTGAGAACCCCTGCTCTAGAGTTCCTCAGAAAGATCTTTTCTGTGGAAATTGCATCTGGCAGGAAGAAGATTGTGAAGGTGGACCCAGAGAACAATATCTTTGAGCCTTCTGACACTTCCATGATGGTTCGTATGGCCTCAGATAGAAAAACTGGAGGTTCTGTAACATTGTGTGGGCGGTGGACAGTAGAATTTATGCTTGGGAGCAGGTGTGTAAATACCGAGGGAAGAAAGTGTAGCCCTCTAATCTTTGAGGGTGTGGAGAGAATCATCTGTTTTCTGGTTAAAAGATGGGACTCATTGAAAGGGAGGTTTTCAGTCATATTTTGCAATGCCCTGAGGAAACCAGAGGAACGGAGCCACAATTCCCCCCGCATGACTATGCCTGAAGTCACAGAGTGCGATGAAGTATCTGTCACATCCACAGGTGATAGAGATGTCCTTGCTACCAGTTTCCTTTCCTCTATTGCCTAGAAGTGGGTCCTGTCTTGCCACAGCAGTTTTTCAGCAAAGTCCTCTAATTCACTGTAATTCAGGAAATTGTATCTGGCAAGTAATCCCTGATACTTCAAAATCCTGAACTGAACGCTGGCTGAGAAGACCTTGCAAGCCAAAAGGTCCAACCACTTACCCTCCTTATTGGATTAAATGGAGCATGGGTCTTGTTGTTTGGACTGTCCCGTTGCTACCTAGGCTACAAGCGAATTGAGGGGGTGCAAGAAAAGAAACTCAGATCCCTTAACTGGTACATAGTAGCGTTTTTCTACCCCCTTGAGGGTAAGAGTATTGTGGCTGGTGTACGCCAAACTGTTCTAGGTGGCTCAAGGGTGATATTGTTAATTGGCAGAGTAACTCTACCCAGTGCTGATGAGTGAAAGATGTCCAGCAGCTTATGTTGAGTGCCTTGGATCTCCTCCAGAGGGATGTGAAGCTCTCCTGCCACTTTACACAGGAGATCCAGGCCAGCATGACAGAGCCAGAGGATGTTACAGTGGGCCCCACAGTATGGGGAACCAGTGGCTCTGTGACAGTTTGAATGGAGGAATATTGCCACAATATAGAAGGCTTCCTCAGATATTCATAGTGGCGGTAATTGATGGACAGTCCCTGCCCCAATTGGTCTCCTCCAAAGATGAAGACTTGGGACACCTGTTCCATCAGCAGTACCGTTGGAGCTGGTGGAAGCATACAGACCATCGGAGCATGGGGTGTCTCAGCTGTGGCATGTCATAAATGGGAGATATAGTCTCCCTAAATAGAAGGTCCCAGAAGGCATGGAGACCTCAGCTTTCCTAGGACAAATACTTCCTGGGGGTGCTGGTGCTTTTCCTGACCTCCCTTGTATTAAGGGTACTCTTTCTACACCAGGAACCAGAGCAGTAGTTTTCCCCAGAGCAGACAGTTCTCGCAATCTATGGGGCGCTGATATTGACAGGATATGCAGTTCGGTACCTGATACGGTGGATCTGTCAGCTTGTGCTATCTCTTCTTGTGTTTTAGAACATGTTCCCTCCCCATGACTGGAACTCATGGAAGAAGTGTCCCCACTCTTAGGTTTGGGGGAAAACTCACTACCATGCTTATGTGCACGCTTCCTTACCTCCCGACTAGGCCCCAGCGCGGAGTCCACAGTGGTGGTCTGCCGGTGCCACACTCAGACTCTGTAGCTGGAGGCACACTCCTAGCTCTCAGGCTGATGTACCAGGGAGCTTCCCAGCCTAGGTCAGAATGAGGTCTCATGGCAACTTCCATGAGGTGCTTCCAGAGGTGGACGGCCCAGCCTTCTTGGGTAAGGCTGGGGAAGGACTGCACCTGGATGCAATGTGGTGAGAAGGAATTGGAGATGTGGTTGGTCCATCCCACCATCACCCAGACGAAACCATGAGGTAAAGCCAAGGGCACATGCATCGACCACTGGACACTACTACTTTCAAATTCTCCAGCTCCGGACGCATGGTGCACATGTGTAAATCCTCAGTGGACTACAATAGGGACCATCACTCAAATAAGAACAAAAAGTATCTATATAGCAAAATTCTGTACACACCTTTTCATTCTGAGTTATGATTCCAACTACCTTTTACTCCATCTACCCACCCCTCTTTCCTTCTTCTCTTCATGGCTGCATATTCTGTCCCCTATACTGTTAGACTGGACCGCAGCTGAAAATTCTGCGGTGAGGTGATGCCATCACATTACTATACATCAAGAAAGCTCTGTAAAATCATGCCACCATCCACCTCTTTCATTTATGTAATATCCCAGTCAAAATTTAAATAATGCTTTTCAATCCAATTTCTCAAGTCCCTTGTACATTCAGTAGCAGTATTGTTGATACACTACCAAGCCATTAGAGTACTCCTTTGGGGGTGGGAAGGCAGTAAAGGGAGCGGAGGGATAGTAAAAATGGAAGACTTTTAATATATTAAATATATTGCCATGTTCTGTTTCATTCAATAACCCAAAATTTAAACACAATTGTGACGTAGGTTAAGATAGAACAGAAGATTTATTGCATTCAGTGTGGGGGCTGTTGAAGCCCCTAAGGAGACTGAAGTTGACTTCTTTATGAACCTAAGCTTCTGAACACAAGATTAAAATCCTTACTGTATGGCTCCTTGAGCATTGCTGGTGGTGATAGTTTGATAAAATAATCAAGGACACATAAGAGTAACTGAAAAGAGATCACCAGGTCATCTTCCATCTGCAATACTTTTCCTGAAAATGTAAAAAAAGAATTTTATGAGTGAATGCTTGGAGTTTAAAATAAAATTATTCCTGACAGAAGGAATATTTGGATGTTTCACCTCAAAACCACTGTTAACGGATTCTGGATGTGAGCATGTCTGAAGTTTGATGTATTTAACCATGCATGATTTGCAAGGATTTATCACTGTGGAAATACATATGTAATTCACATTTTTTTTCTTAAACTGTGCATGAAGTTCTTACTTTCCAGCATATGACTTCCCCCCCACATCTTTTACTCAAGAATAATGACACTGTAGACAACTACTTTGCCTTCACATATCACTATTTTATATTTATGTAATTTTTCCCCCTTTTCTCTTCTCCAAATACTACTTAAACTTGGTTTTACAAAAAATACATAATTTCTCTTCATTTATACAGAGTCAGTTAAAAGCACAGCAATTGTTATATTCCAAGCTCAGGTTAGTCAGGCTGTTCAAACAGTCTTCGTGATAGGTGATATACTTACAAGTTACAGAAGTAGAAGTAGTAACAGCACTTGAAAAATTAACTGTATACGGTGTATACAGTTTAACAGTTATCCTTACCACTAGGACTAGAAGGGTACCACGTAGGCTCGCTTCCAGCCTCAGTTTGACTGAGCTCATCTACTTCCAAACCTCTTGTGGAACCTTTGTTATTGACCCTCCCATACCTAATAGAATTTTACCCCTTCCTCATGACCCTCAAAAAGGCAAGGCAGAAAACCTCCCCTACCCTTAACTTTATGGGTATGCTCAAGAATTTTAGGAAGAAACAAAAACTCTGTTATTTCAGCTGCTCCTAAGCAGATTTTATTGACAGTTGTAAACACACAAGCTTTGTATACACTAGGGCTCCCATTGGTGCAAATGAGGATTTTTTTAAATAAATTCCTTAGCGTAAAAGAGGCTTTAGATGCTGATTGTACTGCTATAACAATATGGTGCTGGCCTCCCATCCTTCACTAAGGCCCAAGCCCTTCACAGAGCGAGTCTTACCACAGTGAAGAAACAATCTTACAAACTTCTCCAGGTCCATTTAAAAAATATATAAATAAAATACTGGTCAGGGTCAGGCAGCCATTTTCATGAAATAGGGGCATTTTAAAAAAAAAAACCACCAAAAAAACTATTCCACCCTCAAATCCAAGTGGCCAGAATAGCAGCAGCCTCCTAAGTAGCAGGAAAGATATCACATACCATATTCAAACTTCCCAGTCCATAATGCCAGCTAAGAGAACAGCCAAACGGTCTTGCTTCTTGTACTGGACATATCAAACAAAAAGTCTATAAATTCACTCCAATAAAAGAAATTACAATAATTACTAGAAACATAATTTACCTTTCGCCAACAAAAACGTGATCCAGGATGTTTTCAGAACCAATGGGAAACTCAATTCAGCAGCAGTCCTATACACAGATGACAAAGCAGTAAAAATTTCACAGCAACAGTTCTACAACAATTCTGAATATAGTCTCTGGAGAATCACTTGAGTCTGTGGACTCAATCATTTAGGGCAACGCAGAAAGTTTTCCTATACACTTTAAGGTTTATTAGTTACCACAATACATTCTGAATGGAACTAAAACTACAAACAAATTTTGAAATGGAAAGGCTAATTGTTCTTAGCCATTCAAGAAATGCTAAGCATTAATGTCTGGGTGAAGGAAGTGAATGTTGATAATTTACTCAAATTATTGTGAGTAGTTTTCTCTTGCTCATGTCTGACAAAAAGGTCCTATTCTCCAGTCACAGCATTAACTCAATCTAATTTTGGAAGCGGCCAATATTTCCTCTCATCTATTACTATGCTTATGAAGTTCATCCTGTCACTGTTAGTTTCTTTCATGCTGATACATAAGCCAGCAGGTGGAGATATTCATGGTGCAAGTGGCACCACAAATATACTGACCAAGTATATCACTTCTGCAGCTTTCTTCATTTACCACTGAAACTCCCCTAGTCCCTGCTCAATCTAAACTAGTCACATGACATTTTGGTGCCATCAATAATTTTTTTCTTTTTTTGTATACACTTTAGAAGCAAGTAGTTAGAAAAGTAAAATACTAACATATGCTTTGGACTGCCTCCTAAATTTTATATATATAAATTATAAAAGTCAGACTTACTGACTGCTGGGCTGTACTACGTAGATAAGTCCACAAGTCCTAGAAAAAAAAAATTCAGTTCCTTACTTTGCATCCCTTTCTCAGTCTAAAACAAATGTGTAGCATTCTTTGTTTCAGCTAAATACAGCAGAAATACATGCCACCTCAGAAAATGTCAGTTATTGTAATTAAAGAACATTGCCAATCTGCTTTACAAGTGTCACAAACAGCCACAATGGGCTGGTTATAACTAGTAGTTTTACAAGGAGCAGCTCTTCTTGGAATGCTTATATCAAACCTCACATAATAAAGCAATTTTAAAACGTGATCTATTAAGTAATCATATTTTCCACAAAGCCAGGATTTACATGCACATTATTTTCCAATGTCTTGTAAATAAATTGTAGACTCTGTAGTACACTCTCAAACTGCTGGATGAAGTGTGTCTTGACTGTTTTACAGCCTGTATTGGATCAGTGTTACCATCTCATGATTCTGTTGAAAGAGTTACCATATCAGTTTCTTCTTAAAACCCCAGGCTCTTGGAGTCAAGCAATCATAAGAGACTCACAACTCTCATTTTAAAAATAAGTTGCCCGAGGCCTCATGATTGAGGGAATAGAAACCACTAAAATATGATCCAAGTGTGCAACCTAAAGGCTCAGGAACCAGAAATCAAAAGCCTTAAAAAAAAAAATTGTAAAGCCTCATGATTGAGTCAGACTCAAATTTTTGAATGCTTGAGATTGGCAATACTGTTTTAAATTTTATCCTTGTAATTTGCCTCAAAGTCCCTTCTTCTGTAATGTCACCGTACAAACATTTTACAGAAAAAAAGATGAGAGGAAAAAAAAGGTAAAAATGAGGACTGGGTGAGGAAAGACACCAGACAAATAGTCTGGGCAAGATTTAAAAGGAAACATGCAGATTAAGGGACATTTTTATACTTCAGAAAAAGACCTATGGTTAGGGTTGCCAACTGTTTAATTACATAAACCCAAACACCCTTGTCCTGCCCCATCCCACCCCTTCCAAGGCCACAGCCCTGCCCTTTCTCCAAGGCCCCGCTCCTCCGCTCACTCCAGCCTCAGTGGCTCGGGGCTGGGAGAGAAGGTTGGGGTGCCGTAGGGGGTTTGGGAGAAAGTTTGGGTAATGGAGGGGGCTGGGGCAAGGGGTTTGGGTGCAGGAGGGGGCCTGGGGTGCAGGCTCCACCTGGGGGCACTTACCTTGGGTGGCTCCTAGAAGCGGCGGCTTGTCCAACAGCAGCTCCTAGACTCACAGGCAGCCAGATGGCTCTGTGCATGGACCCTGTCTGCAAGCAGTGTCCCCACAGCTTCCACTGGCTGCAGTTCCCCGTTCTCAGCCAATGGGAGCTGCGGAGTTGGCGCTCAGGGTGGGGGGCAGCAAGTAGAGACCTTCTGGCCACACCTCCTCCTAGGAGCCACTGCTGGACATGTTACTGCTTCTGGCAGTGGCACAGAGCCAGGGCAGGTAGGGAGCCTGCTTAATCCCACTGCACCACTGGACTTTTAGAAGCCTAAAATCTCACAGTTTGGCTTCAGTAGCCTCCAGGAGATCAAGCCCAATTCCGGGTGACTCCTGGCCAAACCAGGACAGTTGGCAACCCTATCTATGGTAGGTTTGAGAAAAAATATTTTGGACTTGCCTAGCACTTTCCATCTTCCATCCTGATGATCAATGCAATGATAAACTGGATTAGAGTTAAAGAACAAAGAATTGATACTACCCATTTAGGAAAGCAAATCTACCATGTCCCTTTAGGCAATGGGAAGTATCAATAGGACATGCAGCAGCAAAACCTGCTGGAGTGTTGCTAAGCAACTGAAAAGAATTTGTTTAGATGAAAGGACTAGTTGCCTAACATATGAGGAGAAATACGCTGGTGGGGGTGGGGGGGAAGGAGCAAGAACAGTGTATACCATGGGCAAGAGATAAAAGCCAACTTGTAGGCAGCCAGCTTAGAAGTATGTTTGAATTTCACAGCTAAACAAACATGAAAATGCAGACCACCAAGAACTGAAGACTGAAATCACTTACGGGCTATTCAGTGGCCCTGTCTCTATGCTTGGTTTGGTTGCTTGCGCCTCAATGGCTGACAATACCCATACAATACACCTTCAGTCATCCTAAAGGGATACTTTAGGGCCATGGGACATTTTTTGGTGATGCACTGATACAAGAGACCATAACAGTTCAATGGCACAAAGCTGAAAAATACTTTAGCACTGCGGCAACTCTGGTGATGCCACAAGACTTGTGGCCCTCTTGCATTGATACTCAGTGGTGTGGAGTACCTCCCTCACTGAAGACTGCAATCAGAAAGGAATTTAAGAGCATTCAAGGAGAGGTTGAGATACTAGCATGAGGTACACACTAGCACTTCAATGGACCAAAAATCTTTGAGAGCTAGGAGAGTTCATCCCTGCCCCAGTAAACTCAAGAATAGCAAACTGCCTGTATTTCTGTCTTTGGAGAAATATCAAAACTCTATTTAAGAATTCTCTAAAGCAGCCTATGTTGGTTAAAAAAAATAATAAAAGGATACACATAGAAGACTTAAATCTGCCCCATTCACCTTCAGTGTCTCCTTTCCTTCCCCCTCAGAAAAGGCTACAATTTTGTTAATTAATTTTGGGTTAGAGTTATGCAAGACAGTCTATTTCCTCATGTCATATTGCTGTATTTGTGATCAGCTGAGGCACTCAAAATTGCTCACCCTTAATACACAAGGAAGGGAGCTGCTGACAGACCATTTCCCATAAGCCTTCACCTCTGGAATGCACTTCCTCACAACCCCACAGCTCAGGAGAAAAAGATGCACACAGACACTTAAAGACTTTTAGATGTGCTCAAGTCTCAACATTTTTCTCAGGCATTTTGTGGAGATGATGGGATGTGAACTGAATGGGATTACTTAGGTGGTGAGGTTTTCAGGGACAGTTTACCTGTACCATGCCTAAAAATGGAGGCTGGAGGCCCCTGGTGTTACCATAGTACAAATAATAGCAACAACAGGATGATCCGATAATGCAGTATAAAAGTTATGGTGTAAACAGTGTTTCTGTATAACCGATTTTAAGATACTGGGAGATATGCCTAAAGTTTAGGATGGGCACTTCTAGTACATATGTTTTAGAAATCAAAATAAATGTTGTCAGCTAAAAATGAATCGATCAGTTCAAACAAAAAAATTGTGCATTTTACCTTTCAAACTTGTGATATAGTGCAGATAATACATCATACTTCTTATTCAGTCGTGATACATTACTATCAACTTTAGTGCTTATGGTATCCATGTTAACATCCATCTCTCTCAGCAACTGAAGACATGTGCACACACTGCAAGGAAGACAGATGAGAGATCTGTTTCTTTAAAACAGGAAGAGAACATTTACCTTACAGTAACTGATTCTTTAAGAGGTGTTGTTCATACTTTTCATATGCTCAAGAAGTTCTTTTTAGCTAGCAGTGTCTAATGGGGCCAGGATTGAGCCTTTTGTGCCCTCATGTCTCCCTCTTCCCCAGGATATAAAGAGCAGAGTGGGCCCAACCTTGCCTCAGTTTCTTCACAAACTGAGACTCAGAGTAGGGACTCTGCATCAGTGGGGAAGGAGAGCAGGTGCTGAATCAGTGTGGGCAACATATCTGGAAGGACCAGTGTAACTGTAGGGTAAGTATCTGCTCTCTGAGTGATTGCCCACACAGATTCAGCTCTTTGCAATTAACAAACAGTTGTCTATTTACCTGCAGGTGGGTATAAGGAGTCTATCAGAAGGCATCCCTGCCTGGAGTGCTATTCTATGGCATGTCACAGCACAACCCATACTTCTCCCTCCATTTCCCTTTCAGTGGTTCCCAAAAATATACAAAAGCATTCCAAGTATACATATGCTCCCCTACAGGATTAATTTATTACAAAAGCAAACTCCATGCTACAAACCAACTCACCAACATTCCATCAAACAGTCCCAATGTCTCTCACCATGATCTGTATCTCAGTACACCTCCAGCATCTCACACCATGCCTCACTCCCAGGTATTGTTCTGGGGTCATTAGCCATGCCTCACTCAAGCCTTCAGCCTTCGTTGGCCCTATGGTTTCAGCTCTCCAGCTCAGAAAGCCAGTAGGCTCTCCCTCTGATGCTCTCAGCCTTCAAGCCCTCTCTAGCTGTCTTTGGCCATGGCTCTTTGGCTCAGGAAGGCCAACAAGCTAGCTCCTCCAGTGACTTCTTTCAATTTCTCCCACTTTCCAGGGAGGGAAAGCAGAAAGCTTTCAGTTCTCTGCAACCTTCCCCAGAGACCTCCTCCAGTCTCCTGACTCTCAGATAACCCTTACACTTGCCCTTTTCCTGCCTGAACCAGGCAGCTCTCACCTACCCCTTTCCTGAGTGAGGCTTGCTAGCTGCTCTTGCACTTACTAGGGCCCAGGTACCCTCTTTTAAGCCTATTTAGGAGGCAGCTGATGAGTCACAGATACACTAGACACCCCTTCCACTTAAAGGGGCCGGTCACCCTGTGACAGTCTTTTTTAACTAATGATGCAGGACAGCCCTACAGAAATGGTATCCAAACCTCTGGTCTGCACTAGGGCTTCTTGGTGCTCTGATAATAGAAATAGTGAACAGTAAATGTGTGGATCAAGCTCCACATTGCTGTTCTACTCATCTCAGGTATGGAAACTACCCAAACAGGCAGCCAAGGCAGCTTGAGCCCTAGTGGAATGAGCGCTAGTATGGTCAGGGAATTTTTCCTCACTAACTGATAGGTTCTTATGTAGTCAAAAACCCACCTGGATAACCTTTGAGTGAATGGTGGTGCCCTTTGACTGTCAAATGTCATTAATAGCCTAGGTGCATTCCCGAACACTTTTAGTTTATCTAAATAAAATGACACTGTCTAGCATGTAAAGCTTTGGAAAGAAAGCCACTTGGTGAACAGACCAATTTACATAGAATTTTGAGACTACCTTGAGCAGGAACTTTGGGTGAGGTCTAAGGGTAACCCCATAATTCTGAAATACCACAGACAGGGGACCTGACATACAAGCCTGTATCTCTCCTATCCTCCCACCTGATACAACATCCACCAGGAAATCAGTTTTCAATGAGAGGTGGTAAAAGGAGCAGGTTACTAATGGCTCAAAGAAGGGACTCATCAACACTGCTAATCCTATATTCAGATTAAAGGAGGGAGGAAGCACCTAAACTGGGAGGCGGGGGTGGAAATGCATGCATGAATCTCAGGAATTTTGTTACAGTAGGAAGTGAAGACAGCATGGCTTACAGATAATTCTGCAAAATGAATTCTTATTTTGAGTTGAAGAGTCCAGATTGCTTTCAAGTAAGTTGCCCAGTATTGTTGAAACTGGAGATGTCAGTGATGAAAGCTGTTGCTGAGCTATCTGGATGGAAAAATCTGTTAGTTTAGTTCTGAAAGCCAATTTGGTTGAAAGGTTTCCTGTTCTGGAGTAGAATGTTCTGAACCTCAGCTGTACAGCTCCTTTCAGTATACTTCATTCAGCTGGCTATCAGGTGTAAAGATGCTAGGTCATTGTTCTAAGAGACTCAGGTGGAACAGGCTCTGTGATGATCGGATAATTCTAATACGAGAATTGCCTGGCTCATGCTGGAGCTATCATGATACACCCTGTATCCTTGTCTCAGGAGCCTTCAAGGGTAAGGCTAGAAGGAACTGCCAGCTCATTTAGTCCAGTGGTTCTCAACAAGGGGTCTGCGTACCCCTGGCGGTACACAGAGGTCTTCCGGGGGTACTCAGCTCATCTAGATCAATGTTTCTCACCCTGAGGGCTGCGACCGACAGGTAGGTCATGGGACAGGTTTAGGGCAATTGCAAGTGTAGGGCTGGCAGTAGGGGTGGCAAGCAGAGCAACTGCCCAGGCCCCCACACCCCAGGGAGCCCTGCAAAGCTAAGTTACATGCTTCAACCCCACCACCTGTGGCTCAGGCTTCAGACAAGGCTCACAACTGAAAAACAATTTCAAGTATCACACAGAAATGTAAAAATATTTATATTCCAAATTGATTTTATAATGTGGTAAAAATGAGAAAATAAGCAATTTTTCAGTTATAGTGTGCTGTGACACTTTTGTATTTTTAAGCAAGGAGTTTAAGTGAGGTAAAACTTGGGGTATGCAAGACTGACTCCTAAAAGGGGGACAGTAGTCTGGAAAGGTTGAGAACCACAGATGTAGTCTGATCTCCTGTATACCATAGGTCACCAGCACTATCCAGCACCTGCACACTAAATCCAACAACCAAAATTACACAATATTACAGCCCACAGGAGACTGAACTATTACCTGCAACAGGCAGAGAACAGGAGGGGCCAAGGAGCACCGTTAAGTGAGGCCTCCACAACAGCAGGGAAATTAAGTTATATATACACCCAGATGATCCTGGCAAGCACAGGAAGGCAAAAACCCCATCAGCTACAGAAGACGACAAAAACCCCTAAAGTCATTGCAAAATTCCTTTCCAGCCCCACATATGGTGATAAGTTAGACTCCCAGCACATGAGTAAGAACCAGCCTGCCATGCACCCGAGAGAGAGAATATGCTCAGTACCATCTCAGAGCACTGGCCCTCTCCATTCCATGTCCTACCTCTAGGTGGGGCCATCCCTGATACTTCAAAGGATGGATATTCAAAAAACAGAATACAGAGGGATGGAAATGCTTTCTGACCCCTGCATGGGGCTGGCTGAAACCCTAAAGCATAAGCATTTAGGAACATAGGACATTCTAGATACCCCTATATATACACACCCCTATCTACATACTACTGCAATATCTGTATAAAATAGGCCTTAAGAGGAATATGAAAGCTAACATGCTTATTATTAATATGCATGTGTTAATGTTATATATGAAGCAGTGAATTCCCTCTAGATGATGTTACTAGAACGAGGTTTAAGATCAGAAAACCTAGACTAGGTAAAAAGAGATAAACAGGTCTGTCCTAGCCAAAGGACTGTGGGTTTACCTCAATTACCATATTAGCTATAAACAAAGCTATCAAGCTAAACCAGCAGGGGTTATCCTGAGTCTGAATATGACAGATGGAGAATTAAAATGGCTCCTGCACCCCACAGGAGACTGAATCCCCAGGAGGCCTGTCAGACTTACAAGACAAAGACAGCCCCTTGGGAATATAACAAACAGAGACACTCCATCTTGATCCTTCACGTTAAGGAGACAAAGAAACCAAATGATGTAATCTCTATGATGGATCCTGGCCAGTAAAAAGCTGGAAAGGAGATGCAGGGCCCCCCCGCAGGAACCATCTTGAATAAAGACTACTGTGCTAGATAACATTTTACATACTTAGATGCATGTTTTCCCCTTTTGCTTGTAACCATCTCTACCCTTTATCTCCTTTACTAGGAGTTATTTAATCCATGCTCTTTTGTTAATCAAGTCGAATTACTTTTACCATAAACCAATTCAGTGCTGTGTTTGAAAGGAAGGGTGTATTTATCCCAGTTAAAGTACATGACAGTTTATTAATTTAATAGATCAGCAAACTCAATATCTTCTGTGAATGCACAGTGGTAGGGACTGTGCATTACACAGAAACATCTCTGAGGAGCTTGAGTTCAGTGAATGTCACCTGCTCGGTGAGGTCTAGTCCAGGAGAGCCTTGAGGAGTTTGCTGGTGAGGAAGACAGACTGGAGTGGCAGAAAGCTGACAGTCTAATCACCAGCAAAACATATTCTTGCTGAGTCAGAAAGAAAACAGTGGCTCACAGATCTGGGTATCCCCAGAAGCATGTTTCAAACACATAAACCAAAAGCGAGGCCCAAGGCTGCTGAGCCCCGCCCCTTACAATCACAAGCAACCCTATCATACAATCGCATTCATAAACTTGTCCAGCTCTCTCAAAACTAATTAAGTTGTTTGCCCTCACTGTCATGGGTATCTATGGAAAGGTATACATGAGTCCTAGTGTCCAGGGGATGAGGAAGGTGTTGAAAGGGAGCCTGAACTTGTGTCCCCATTGCAGCAGGTATCAGTTAGTAATGTGCTCTGGTGCAAAATGCACCACACACAGATGTTTGACTTCCCGACAGAATGGGGATGATCTTGCTCCTCCTTGCCTGTAAATATAGTGCATTGCTATAGTGTTGTCAGCCAGCACTTGACTTGCTGATTCCTGAAGGTGTAGCAATGCCTTTTCATGCCAGGCCAATTGTCTTAACTTCTAAAATGCTTATGTGCAAGCAGGCTTCCTAAGGAGACCACAGTCCCTGAACTGCCAGTTAATCCAAATAAGCCCACTCACGCCCGCACATAGGAATCTATTATAAAGGTTTTTGGAGGTAGAGACATGGATTAGGGAAATTTTTCTCCACACCTGAAGTTGCTCTGTCCACCCAATTTGAGAAAGATGATTTCCAGTGGGACTATGATCAACAAGTTGTCAGGACCCTGGTCTCAAACCCCAGTCTCAAATCCAGGCCCACTGGGTTCCTGAGAAGCAGTCTTGGCCATCATGCCACACCAATTCAAATTATCAATGAATTCACAGACTTGAGTAGGTCAGCTTCCAGAATTTCACAACCAGCTTCCTGATTGGCTGGTAACCAATACAAACTCCCTACTTCCTTTCTGGCCTTGTCTCAGCAACAAGCCATTACCCACTAGCTGCTCCTTGGATCCTGTTTGACCCTGTCTTGCCACCCCACCTGATCCTGCCTTGCTGCCTCACGCAACCCCACCAGATACCTCAGTGTACCTTCCCCTTAGATTAGATCTCTTGGCTATCATATCTCTTGTGTAGAGTAAATATAAAAATCAGAATTAAACTTTGCTTGAGTTTGATTAAAGAAGTGTGTTATAAAGAAAAGGCTTGAAAATAATGAGTTAAGTTCAGAAGGAATGCAGTGGAAAGAATGTCTGGTTCAAAAAAAAAAAAAAAAAAACCGGAGAAGTTTTTAAAAAGAAGTCCTCTGACCGATAGAGGTTACTGCAGATGGTTTTAAATAAGACAGATAATCTGTCTTAGAAGGAGCCAACATGAACCTTGGTACCCCACATACTTCCTTGTTACCTCAAAAGGGTTCTCTCAAAGATTAGGGCCTATGCAAATCCAGGTGCAAACGAAGAACTGTTGGTCAGCGAAGAGATAGGGAGGAAAGGCCTTGGCAAATCTTATCTGGATTAAAACTGGAAATAAAAGTAAACTGTCTCAAATTGCCAATTACTGACTCAGCTAAAAACCAATGACATCACGTGTTTGTTAAAGCATTCAAAAAGTAAACTCTAACAGGGCTCATTGCGAAGACCTGCCTGGCCAAGTTGGAGCCAATCAATATGGGTCTAAGCACTCCTGGGTGTAGTCTATTTGTATCTATCTTTATCAAATAGATCTAAATGTTTCATTATTGTTAGTACAGAATAAATTGATTATTTAGGCTTTTGGGGCATGTTTAGAGCAACTGTATAAATAGTTGCTCTAAACAGTCAGCCTTTAGATTTAATGAAGGAATTATCTTTAAAAAGAATGTTGTGGTAATACCCTGCATGAATAATAATTACAACATCTTGCATGAGCTCTGACTACTTATCTGGACCACTCTTTAACCCACCTAATCCCTGGGCATCACATGTCTGCATGTGGCATCTGCTAGGTAGATATACTGATCTCAACCCCTTTTGCGTGGATCAAAGGTGAAGTGTGGCATACTGTGTGATGTGAGTGTATACTGCAAAGCATACAAGTATGAGACAGTCTCACTGATGTTCTTAGACAGACATGAAATTGACTTACGAGGTCTGTCATTGTTTGACACTGTTGTTGTAGAAGTTAGGCCCTCACTGATCTGAAGTCTAATACTGATGCTCTGAATTCTAAGCTCCAAGTTGGACTTAGTTTTGGTTTCTGACATTGAAACCCAGCAAGGTAAGAAGTTTTAGGATTGTTTGCACCAAGTTAGTCACCTGTTCTCCTTGAATTAGCCATTCAGCTTCATGGTGATGAAAACTGTTGGAGCTATGAAGAGGACAAAAGGAAGGACTCCATTCTGATAGCATGATGTTCCTACCATGAATTTCAGGTATTTTCTGTGAGCTGGACATAAGGAAATGTGAAAATAGGCATCTGGCAAGTCAAAAGCTGCAAACCAGTCCACAGGATCCAGTAAACTGATTGTAGAAACTGAGGTTGAAGGTGGTGAGGTGATGTAAAAGAATGAGTCTCCAACCCAGTCTTCTTTGTGAACAAAGTGGGAGTGGGAACAAAAAGGACCCTGCCTCTGAACTCCAGCGGCACTTTCTCCACTACTCCCACTTGAAAAGAGTCTACCTCCTGCTTCAACAGTCTCCTGTGAAAAGGGCTCCTGAAGACGAATCTGGGCAGAGGGGAAGGTGGCTAGAAGGGACTGAAACTGGATGGATAGTCCTTGTTTATGATCAAGGACCCCGTGGTTCATGGTAATTATACCCCAAGCTTCTTGAAAATGGAAGACAGTTGCCATGGTAGAACAAAAAAGATCCTGTGATGTGCCAACCAAATTCCCAATGTTGGTGTCAAATGTGATGCCCATTCAAAGCTCCAGACTCAGGAGGCAGCAGACTGTTGCCTCCAGTGAAATATCTGCCTCTTCCTCAGTGGCTTGGAAGATCTTCGATGGCTGACCATAACACTTGAAATACAGCTGTTGTGTTGTCTGCTTTCTTTTTTGGGGTTGGGAGAGTGCCCCAAGGAATGCAAAGTTGCCCTGGAATCTTTCAGGGTATGATGTGTCTCATCAGTACCACTGCTGAAGAGCTTGTAGCTCTGAAATGGGAAGCCCTTGTTGTTGCTTGGGCTTTCCTAGGGATTCCTGCAGACTGAAGCCACAACAGTCTTCTTCTGGCAATTGTGTGCACTGCCTTGTCAGATGTGTCCAGTTCAGCCTGCAAGGATATTCTAGCAGTCAATTGGACCTCAGCCAGGAGGGCTTTGAATTCTTCTTGATACTCCTTGAGTAGCTTATCCACAAAGTTAGTTTGTCCTAGTTGAAGAAATCACTGAGAGCAGAGCTTGGTAGTTTGCAACCCACATTTGGAGGCTAGCAGATAAACAGACCTTCCAGCCAAAAAGATCCATTTTTTGAGACTCCTCTTCTCTGGGGGTGGATTTCAAAGAACCTTGCTGCTTTGTCCTCTAGACAAAACCAGAAAAAGCCAGGGGAAAGACGGTTGATAAAAATATTCAAACCCCTTTGCAAGGACTTATTTTTTGTCCAGTCTCAGAGTTGGAGTCAATGCAGATGTGTGTCATGTTTTGACAGGTTCCAGCAGACCATCATTTATCAGCACAACTAATCTCCCTGGAGTTGCAGACTAAACCATGTCCAAGAATGTGTGTTTCTCTTGTACGGTCTCAAAGGGAATATCTAAGATTCTGCCATTTGTTTTATCAAGTCTTAGAAAACTGCAAATTCATCTGCACCATCTCCCACAAAGAAGAGATCAGGGTGGACAAAAATCAAGACTGTTTTCCTCAAAAAACATTTTAAAAAAATTTTAATAAAAGAAAAAGATATCTAAAGAGTTTTAATCAAGCTATATCTTTGAACTATGTCTCATCATGGAATAGGGATTATAAATTCTGTAGTATGAGACAATATATTCATGTAATGTTTAAGAAAAGTTTTCTAAATGAGTTCCAATAGTTCATGGATTAGGGACCCAATCTTATGGGGTTCCACAGGCTTCTCTATAGATTATTTAGCCTTTAATCTTTCTATCTACCTAATAGGACTCAGTGTTCAGTCTAGAAGATACCATCAGAAATGCTTAGTTTGTTTTGCAGTTCTCAAACTGTGGCTGTGTCTCCAGAGGTAACATGCTTGTTAACAGCAAAAATGTTTGTAAATATACAGAGGTGAGAAATAACAGACCTCAACTCTGTTGTCCCTCTGCAAATTTGTGTACACAAAGTCAATCCCTTACCTCTCTCTAAAAGTACAAAGTTTCAAAAAGTTCAATGAATAGAAGATGGTTGGGGGCGGAATAGATGTAGACAAGGAGAAGAAGTCTGGAGATAAATGTAAGAAGCGAAGGACATAATATTTTAACAAAACAAGCATGTTTGCTGTTGAAGAAAAAATCCAGAATACTTAACGCTGTTGTTTTAGTTAAACAAAATTTAAATGTCTGTCTGGAGATGTTCTCCTCCTAATACAGTAGGACAAGATAATCCTCCAAAAATTAATGATTAACCTGTTGAACTGGAGATAGTTCACCTCCCAATGACTTCACAAATATCTGCTTCAATTACCTTTGGTAAATGAAATAACCAAACAATCATTCGTTTTCTGACATAGCTGTAAAACTAATCTGAAAAGTTTTCAAAATAAATCACAGTTTAAAAGTGTATAGTGTGTACCTTCTAAAAATGAAATCTACATTTATCTGTGTTGTGAAGAATATGTAATAAGGTTATAACAGCCAACAAGAATGCACTTTTATGTAGAAAACCATGATTAAAATGAGTCTCCCTGACTAGTGATTTAAATCAAATCCACCCTGGAAGAGATTAGTAAAGCCAGGACTGGGTGCTCCTACTCTGGAGAAAGTTGTTCCTCTCGACTCTCTTCTTTTTGCCCCTGCAGCAGCCATGGATGAAAGATATTCTGTGGAGACTGACTGTGTTACCTCTTCAGAGAAGGAGACCTAGGACACAAAGGAGGATGCTGGCTTCCTGGAATAGGGCTGAATATGCCAGGGAGCCCAATATTGCCAGGGCATATATGGGTAATGCTATTGAAGATGCCCTGGGGAATATCAGATGGGATATCTTTGTATGGTCCTGATCTCTTTATAACTTCCTTCATTGACTGTTCCCCGAAATCTCTCCCCAACTTCTACTGAGCTACCCCGTGGTGAGATGGAGGACAAGTGGGAGATGATTCCCTGCTGAGTTAAGAGGAAGAGAAGAAAAAGAAGTGTCCCCTCTCTAGAGGAAGAGACAGTTGTATCAGGAGTACCCTGCCTGCAAACCAAGGACTGTGATATAGTACACCTCTTTGGCCAGATGTGGCTATTCTAAAGCAGTGGTTTTCAAACTTTTAGGCTGTGTATGTTGTCTTGTAGGCTGAAATAATGTTGTCTACTGTGTACCCTCATCTGAGATAGGGTCATAGTATGCCTATGATTTCATTATCAAATCTTACTAAATAAAATGCATTGTCTGCCATTACAGGACTTTTCTCACATACCCCCGATGAGAGCTCGCATAACCTAGCGATATTTACACCCCAGTTTGAAAACCACTGTTCTAAAAGTAAAGGGTTTTGTATTGGCCTCCCTAAGCCTCTCTCCAGTAAAAGTGACTTTGGTACCTGAACCACAGACAGATCACTCAGTACTGTGTATTGCTTTTGTGCCAAGGAGGTCTGTACCAACATCTCGGGTTCAGTGAAGTATTCTGTACTTCAGATGGGTGATGGGTACCACCATCAACAAGTACCTAGTAGGTGGGGAGGTACTGGATACAGAGGTACTTGGTGCCTGGGTAGGACTGTGGGGCCATGTGGTCCTTCGGCGGAGATGGTACCACTTGAGCTACCTTAGACTCTAGTACTTAAGTACTAGAATAGGTCTTTTCAGTCTTACGACTCTTCGTTGACTGAGCCAGGAGTGAGTCATGGTGACTTCTGTCTCCTGCTAGGTGTTGAGGAAGGTAATCTGCATCCTGGCTAGTCTTTGGTCATGCTCCTTCCTGCTGCAGTGACAACTATACCAACGTAATAGTGGATGAGGCCTCTGATGGGAAGTGGCTCTGAACAGATTCATCTCTCACTAGGTCACTTCTTTCAGATGGCAACTTGAAAAGCAGCATTACAAGTTAATGACTTCCAGCGACATGGAATGAATCAAAACTGACCCTTGGGAGAAGGATCTTAAAGCAGTTCACTAGATATTCTATGGTTTGGATGTCTTCTCCAAACTCGTATATCAGGCCATCCTTCGTTTTCCATTAGTGTAGTAAACGACTGCAATGCCTGTATGATGTTCTAATGTGGTTTGCTATGATTCATATCATATGATGCATGCTTTAGCCAGGTGACCATGCCTTGTTTCTTGACCCTGCTTATTTCCTCACAGCCTCCACACTGCGATTTGATGACAGTCCTGAATTTTTGTGTGTTTTGGCTGCTAACCAAACACGGACTTAAGGTGGCAATTCAGGGGGAAATGGAGATCTTCATAACTCTGCAAGTCTGAGTTCATTTACTGTGCAGTCGTACTCTCATATTATTGCTGGCTGAATCTCTTCGGAAGCATGTTGGCAAGATATGCACAAGGACAGGAAACCACACTGACCACACAGGTTGACTTCAGCACTCCTGTGACAATTCTCATAGCAGTATTCAATTGCATATTAACTTTAATATGTACAGTACCTGCCCGTACTGCATGGAATATTCAGCTGCCGAGGAGACGAAGGCCAAGATGCCCATCTGCAAGGTGAGTGTCTTCTCCGCAAGCAGTCCATGTCAAATATTGGCACTATCTGAGGCTATGATCCAGAACCACTCCGAGGTATCTTGCAGTACTGGGGTGCTGAACAAGGTGGACTGATCTTCTGGTTGAGGTCTTGCTGAAGATCTCCATTTGAGGAGGCCTGCATCAACTTCTGCAGCAGGAGTTTCAGCATTGCCTTCCTCCCTGTCTGGATGCAGTTGGAGAAAACACACAACATCCTGGAATGTGTCCTTCCCCCAAGATATATGTTCGTTGGTATAGCAGGGCCACATGAGGAACAGGTATTAAACCCTAGTGATTTAGCTTCTACTAGTGTCCTAGGTCCCTGTGGGGAGTGGAGAGTAGAAGCTTTGTTTGTTAGCCTAGACAAGTTACTTAAAAAAAAAAAACACACATAAAAGCCAGTGAGCATAAGGAACTCTAAACAAACTTTGAATTATACATTATACTAATTCTAACAAGTTAAGCTAAATCACACAAAGAGCAAGAAAAGCAGACACTGCCAAGGACTCTGTCTTGCAGCCACAGGCAGTAAGAAAAACTGAAGGGCAGGAGAGACCCCATTCCATCCTTTATGCCCTCGGGTGGAGGGCATAAGAGCACAGGCATGGACCCAACCGACACTGCTAGCCAAAAATAATCCCTTTTTGTGCACATCATGAGTGGAATCTGTGTGGACAATTACCCAGAGAAGAACTAAAGTTAGGGGTTTTATTGTTTGGTTGGGTTTTTTTAAAGTATTTCTCCATGTGGTCCAAAATATTTCAACTCAAGACAGGGACACAGGATTGTCAAGGTTCCTTCCCCACTCTGAACTTTAGGGTACAGATGTGGGGACCTGCATGAAAACCTCCTAAGCTTACTTTTACCATCTTAGGTTAAAACTTCCCCAAGGTACAAAATTCTTTTACCCTTGGATTTCCACTGCCACCACCAAACTTTATCTGGGTTTACTGGGAAACGTAGTTTGGACACGTCTTTTCCCCCCCCCAAAATCCTCCCAACCCTTGCACCCCACTTCCTGGGGAAGGTTTGGTAAAAATCCTCACCAATTTGAATAGGTGATCACAGACCCAAACCCTTGGATCTTAGAACAATGAAAAAGCATTCAGTTTTCTTACAAGACGACTTTTAATAGAAGTAAAGGAATCACCTCTGTAAAGTCAGGATGGTAGATACCTTACAGGGTAATTAGATTCAAAACATAGAGAATCCCTCTAGGCAAAACCTTAAGTTACAAAAAAGACACACAGACAGGAATATTCATTCTATTCAGCACAGCTATTTTCTCAACCATTTCAAGAAATCATAATATAACACATACCTAGCTAGATTACTTACTAAATTCTAAGACTCCATTCCTGTTCTGTCTCCGGCAAAAGCATCACACAGACAGACACAGACCTTTTGTTTTTCTCCCTCCTCCCAGCTTTTGAAAGTATCTTGTCTCCTCATTGGTCATTTTGGTCAGATGCCAGCGAGGTTACCTTTAGCTTCTTAACCCTTTACAGGTGAGAGGATTTTTCCTCTGGCCAGGAGGGATTTTAAAAGGGGTTTACCCTTCCCTTTATATTTATGACAAGGATGGTTACAGTATTTATAAGAAAAATGCTAATATATTTCCCCTTGATTTTAGTCATATTATAGACTTTCTGTAAAAGATGACTATGGACCTCAAGAGAGCAAAACTAAGTAAAATGCTCCAAAGTGCAAGAACAATTCACTAGTCTAGTAATACATACACATGCTCTGCCTATGGAAAAGTTATTTATTAGACAGATTTATTACAATCTAGTTCATCCACCAAAAGACAATCTTGCAAACTCTACAGTTATCTATAGGATAGATTAAAATAATTTTTTGCTTTTATCTTAATTCCATAAGTCACAGGTCCTAAAGAAGTTAGCAGGGGTTCAAATACAATTGAAGATTTGTTGAGGAGTCATAGTACCAATGCCACTGTTCACCTATCCTCTGCTGTAAAGCAGGTAGAAAAGTGCAGAGTTTAAACTGATGCTGGATCATTAAAGATGAGCAGTGTGTTGGGAAGCTGTTGAAAGTTTAAATGAGATTTTTCAGATTTATGCATTTAAAATTTGAACTTAACTTTTTTTGTGAAAAGGGGAGAACTAGAGGTTCAGTGTAGCTCATGCCTGGATCAAAATGATACACCTTTGCATGGCTGCCCTTGTTTGGAACTCATATACACACAGGCTCGGGTTGATTAAAAACAATAATCTTGGTAATCTTACCCAAAAAATGTTGCCTGCCCCCTGTTTATCACAGGCATTTAAAATCACGCAAAACCTACCTCATACCTATACTTTTCAGAAGCTCCGTAAAAGTGAATGTCATCTCATCCAAGTCAACTGCTGCAATAAAGATACAGATCCCCCACATGTCCTTTTTCTTTTCACTATAACCCACCTAGTGGAAGAGAGAACACAGTTTTAGCTTGCTTTTTGAGTTATCACCTGAGTATTATATACAGAACACTAATCTGTTAAACAGAAATCCCACAAAACACCCAAAGCTATGATTTCTAATTACTTGACAAGTCAAGAGTTCCAAATATTTACATCTTCTAGATGAAAGTGCAAAGACATTCCAATACTCATTCCTGCAATGCAAGCTTGATTTCACCGGTAAACTTCAAAATACCCTTAGAATGGGAATGATTATGTTTCCACTGAAAAACACAGTGATGTGCTTCAGTTGTGCATAAGCAATACATTCTCATTAAGGCATATGTGTACTGTAAGTGCCTCAACCTTTGAAGACAAGGCAGATTACAGCTTTCAGGACCAGACATAATCACCTTAAAAAAAAAAAGTCTTAAAAAAGGCTGGTACAAATTCACAAATGAAGGAAAATGTACAATTAGACGTGTGTGGGATGAGGGTCCCCAATGTTATTTTGCAGCCAATTCTGCTTAGTAGTTGGATGTTTAAAACCTTAATTTTTTTTTGGCAATGCTCATACTCAGTACAGTTTCTTGGGATCTGCCTACTGTCCACTGGATGTTCCTGAATAGTCTTCCCATTGTACTTTTTATTAGCCTCACTGACAAATTCTCAAGTCATTCCCTATGCAACATAACTCCCGGTGACAAGCAACAAACCTGAAGAAGCAGTGCCAACTAAATTCAATGTTTGTTAAAAGAAAAGGAGTACTTGTGGCACCTTAGAGACTAACAAATTTATTTGAGCATAAGCTTTTGTGAGCTACAGCTCACTTCATCGGATGCATTCAATGGAAAATTCAGTGGGGAGATTTATATACATAGAGAACATGAAACAATGGGTGTTACCATACACACTGTAACGAGAGTGATCACTTAAGGTGAGCTATTACAGCAGGAGAGCGTGGGGGCAGGGGGGAGGAAAACTTTTGCAGTGATAATCAAGGTGGGCCGTTTCCAGCAGTTGACAAGAACGTCTGAGGAACAGGGGGGGGTTGAGGGGGGGGAATAAACATGGGGAAATAGTTTTACTTTGTGTAATGACCCATCCACTCCCAGTCTTTATTCAAGCCTAAGTTAATTGTGTCCAGTTTCCAAATTAATTCCAATTCAGCAGTTTCTCGTTGGAATCTGTTTTTGAAGTTTTTTTGTTGAAGAATTGCAACTTACTGTAAACTCATTTTAAGGAGAGAAACTCTTGGATAATTTTAATTGCTATCCCTTATTTAGGTTTTATTGTTATTTAGTGAAGATGGCTCCCTATATGGAGAAAATCCTTACTAAATTAGTGTACCAGAAAGAAAGTCATATGGAGTCTAAAATAGGCGGTTTTGGAATGGAAATAAATAGCATCTCTTTCTCCTTGTTGGCTCTTTCCCACTGCTCCTAGTAACTGACAGATGGACTATCATGAAGTGGGATCACTGTCACTGTTCTCCCCACACAGTTTTGCAGGCTATTAAGGCACTTAAATAGCAGACAAAAAGCTTTGGGTACTCTGCCTCATGAGTAAGGCTAAGATTATGTCATGGTTATTTTTAGTAAAAGTCATAGACAGGTCATGGGCAATAAAAATATTCACGGAAGCCATGACCTCTCTCTGACTTTTGCTGCTGCAGCTCCAGTTTCCCCCACCACTTGAGAGCTGTGGGGTTGCCCCTCCACCCTCAGCGGCTAGGAGCAGCAGCGTGACCATATTTCCAAAAAAGAAAAAGGGACATCCCAGCCACTCACCTGAGGCATCCCCCTCTCCCAATGTGAGGCTGTTGTCTGTTGCTGGAACCCTGAGGAGCGCCCCCTTAAGAGTCTGTCACCTGTTGCTGGAATCCTGCCAGGGCCACATTGGCTGTCAGCTCCAGAGTCCCGCAGCCCCTGGAGCTGAAGCAGAGAATGTCAGGGAGGTCTCTGGAAGTCACAGACTCAGTGACTTCCATGACCCGTGACATAAACGTAGCCTTACTCATGAGTTTCCAGACTAGTGAATCAGATAAGAGTGAGAAAGTAACTGACAATTTGAACACTGACAATTTGGATAATACTGAACATTTATCTAGTCATTTAGAGTTAAGGAGAGTAAAACCAGGAAAAAAAATAAACCAAAAGCAGTAATTTACGATTTTATCGCATCAAAGAAAGTACGGAGGAAGTTGAAACTACAGAGAATGAGGAATCTCCTTGAAACTGGGTAGTACTATATCTGATCCAGTACACATGGACAAGTTCTAGAAGGTAGATGGCAAAATACCTAAACTTAGATCAAGCCAGTAAATCCACTCAAACTTTATACAATTACTTCTTTTGTAGTCTGACTGCAACGAAGTTTTTATTAAAAATAAACATCTATTTCAAAATGTGCACGCTTCCAGCTGTCTCAAGACAAGCCCAGATAAGAAGACAGTAAACTAAAACTAGCAATGAAATAAAATTGGGGTATGAGCTATCATACTTTTAAAGTGGCCTCATCACCATTTAAAGGAAAATTTGGATTATCTTACCTAGTAATAAGCAAGTTAGAGAACTGTCTAGAGAGACAAGGTGGGTGAGGTAATATCTTTTATTGGTCCAACTTCTGCTGGTGAAAGAGACAAGCTTTCGAGCTACACTGAGCTCTTCTTCAGGTCTGGGAAAGGTACTAAGAGTGTCTCAGCTAAATACAAGATTGAACAGATAGTACATATTCTATGCTAAGAAACCATTCAAGGTGAAGTGACCCATTAGCACTTCTGTAGTCGTGGGACAAAAAAAGGGGTTTAGTGGGTCACAGATTGTAATATGCCATATATCCAGTGTCTTTATTACGACCATGATTTTTAGTGTCTAGCATAGCTATGAATTTAAGCTTCCTAGAGGAGAAAGGAAATTGGATGGAATTATTGGTGATTTGAGGAAGGGGAATAAGAAGGTAGAATCCTATATTAATGATAACACAGGAGTGGGTGGGGTTGGAAACTGTTAAGGGGTTTAGTTTGCTGGAATGGAGAAACTAGAAAGTGAACAGAATATGTAAGATTCTCTATTTTTCAGTTTTCATATTAGGCTTTATTAATGGGCTGTTTCTCACTAGTTGAAATTTGGAAGCTACCGATCAATGTTTCAAATGGATGATTAGCGCTCAGTGATTACCAGCGTATGAATTTATGTCTAAGGCTATGTCTACAAGAGTTTACAGCGGCACAGCTGTACAGATGCAGCTGCACCACTGTAAAATCTCTCATATAGCCACTCTATGTCGACAGTAGAGCGCTCTCCCATTGATATAATTAAACCATCCCCAAGGAGTGGTGGTAGCTATGTGAGCAAGAAAAGCTGTCCCGCCAACATAGCGCTGTGCATACTATCACTTATGCCAACGAAACTTATGTCACTTGGGGGCATGGGGTGTTTTTCATACCCCTGAGCGACATAAGTTTTGCTGACATAAGTGGTAGTGTAGACATGCCTAAGTGTGACTACCATTAAAAGAAAACAGTAGGAAAAACAGTGGAATGGACTAAAATAATGAAGGTAAATTCTTCTGAATTCTTCACTATGGTTATGTTTTAAGTAGCTAGACTGAAGCAAGAATCCTTTCTAGAAGTGCAGAAAATGCGTTCTCAAAAATCAAATATGCCACTGAATTATGTTAGTAGGGTGAAAGATGAACAGACATATCTGATGATTCTGCAAATAAAACAGTGTCATCAATAAGTAACTACAGTGATAATTTAAGTTCCTGTTCCAGACCTTCCAGCAGCTATCTGTTCAACATCATCTTGACTCAGGAAGAGTCTCTACCCGTCTTGATGTCCACAGGTCAGTTGAATTCAGAGTTTCATCAATCCTTACAAGACCTACACTCCTGTTCGGTCACCTCAATTATTTTTAGTCCATTCAGACAGGTTTGGTTGCAATGATAAAACTTTACAGGTTAGGTCATGAAATAATATCAGTATTGAAAGACAGATATAAAGACCTAATTAATTAGACAGACTTGAGAGATGTGTTTTACCTGAAGTATTTTAGCTTTTCATTTTTGGCCATCTTTGTCTCGATTTCTCATTAAATCTAACACCTTCACAACTCGTAGAAAGTCAGGCAGTAACTCACTGATGCCACATATCTAGCTACTGAGATTCCTAGTGATTGAATCTCCCCTCACAACAGGATGTCTACAACCATAACCTACTCCTAGGGTGACTTCAGTGAGTAACGGATTATGAGACTTCTCCACCTCTAGCAGAAGGTGGGTTTGTCCTACTGACCTAAGGAAGTCTGTCCATCTGTTTGACCATGGTCCCCGCCGATCATAAAAACAAAATTATTTTAACAGAGGGTGGGGCAGCCAATCGTGAGGTGGACCTGCTGTACAATATCCTACATAATGTCTAGAATTGTCCTTCTGCACCGCTGGCATCAAGATACTGTGCTTCTGCTTGGAGAGTCACAAACTAAACCAAGTAGTTGTATGTTTTCCTCATTATGCAATAGACTGATTATTGTCCACCTGGACTAGTATGCTACTAGTATTCTACCTGCATAGTTAAACTAGAGCTTTTACTCTGACAGGTTCTCTTTATTTAGAAGCTGGGGCTTACTTTAAGTTGATTTTCTTAACTTTAGCCCATTAATGATTGTGAAACCTACTCCAAGAGTAATTCCCATTTTCTCTAGACTCTTATACCCGTGAGTGCCTCTGTCTGGAGTCTCTGTGATTGTGCCTCTTGATAGCATTATGTTACTGGTACAAAGCACAAGGAATTTATTACTAAGGGACAGACAGCTGCTCTTACCTATATATACCTCACTTACTTCGAAAACTCAGATTTAAGATTAGTTTTGAGCATTCACAGTCAAAATCACTTATAGCCCTAAAAATTATTTAATACCTTTATAAAAATCCTGCTACATGGCTATCCTTCATTGAATGCTCACCAATAGAAAAGCCAAGGTATTGGTAAGCAAATCAGTAAAATGCTTATTTACTTTTGACTATGTAGTAAGAATTGTGCCTGCATGGTGTATATTGAAGAGATTATTCTTTCAGTTCATACCATCTTAATATGCTGCTCTCTCAAGACTAAAGTGTTTATTCATGTCAAAATAACTAGATAAATGTAGACTTTTTTTTCCCCTCTACTTACTTCATGCATTTGAGATTGCAGTAAAAAAATGCAAGTTTTTGTCTAATCTCTTTTCTTTGGTTTATTACTATTAAGGAAGAAACAAACCAATAGTTAATCAGAAATCCTCCACCATTCCTAAATGTTTCCTTGAAAATGCCAGTTAGCCCGTTCCTTTGGATTCCTTCTTGGAATGTGAAATATAATGAAGTTGGCATTAAGTCTGAAGAGGTTATTAAAGTGTAAGACCAAACACTTTTGTTTATAGTTGTCATGGGGCAAACAACATTTAACTTTCAAGGGCACAGAATATTTTTCTACTCTTTTTAAGAATGTTTCTATTTTACAGGAAACTCGCAATACAAGGGAAGTCCTAAGAAGGCTCACATATAATACTGAAATTCTTTGTTATTTTCTATTGCAAACAAAAATTCATTTTTCATTTGGATTCTTATTTAGAACTATTGCTACTTAAATGCTTGAATCTAATAAAATTTATTATTATGATTGTTTCTGTTTTACCCACACTGAAGGCTGAATCCTGCAGCTGTGATAGGGGCAGTGTGTGGGGGGGGAGTGGATTACTCCCCCTTTATGCTCCTGGATCCTATCTCCAGTTGAGAATGAGGCTCCTGGTGCAAACTAGGAAAGTCAGAGGCCTATTCCAAGTTGAACTGGCTGGCAAAGTCTTCCAAGGGGCCACTCTACCAGCCAGGAATCTACCTGGTATAAGCTGTGCTCAGAACACTGTCTTTTCTCTGAAGCACCCTTAATGCTGGACCAGAGAGATGAGGCACTTCTGCTGCCTCTTTGATATACTGCCACACAGATTCCTCTTTTGAAGGGGAGTCCATAACTGGCTGTTTAATCAGACTTTATCTTGCTTGAGTAAACCAGTTGTAATAGGAGACTAGGGTCTACCCCTGAAAATTAATGAAATTTGAGCTATGATAATCATGTATAGTCAATGGAGATATTAGTGAAGGAGTATCACTGGGGTATCACCCCGTGAATATCTGTGTGTGGAGGGTTGAAGTTGGTGACCTCCATGGCACCATTCCTTCAGAATCTGCAGAGTTTCCTTCTGTACTTGTCAGCACCAATGGAACCCCTATTACTGGGGATCCCAAAGCAACCACTCCCAAAAGTAGACCAGGCAATATGATTCCATGGACAGCCATGCTGGCAGGGAGTACAGGATGGCTCTAAAGGGTCCTAGAGCCAGCGGAGAGGGGCACAGCCTCTACGAGTATATCCCTGTGCCTCTGCCAGATTCCTTAAGGTCTGATGGGTTTAGGTTCTGAATCCCCAACTTTGTCTGTGTCACAGCAAGCCCCGATGGAGGATTTGAGGGGGAAGTCTGAGAGGAGAAATCTGACAGGTCGTTTCTCCCTCCCTCTGGGCCAATCCAGTGGGCTTTCCAATAGGAAGGCACAATCTAGCTCGTAAGAATGTCCACACTGGACCAGAACACCGGTCGATCTAGCCAAGCATTATATTTCTGACAGTGGTCAGTACCACATGCTTCAGAGGAAGAGGTAAAGTCTCCACAATGTATAATTATGCAGTACCATGTCTAGGAGTGAAATTTTGTCCTAACCTAGTGGTTGGTTTATGCCCTGGAGAATGAGGGCTTGTACTCCCTAAATGCTTTTATCCTAGCCAGTTTAACTGTAGATAGAATTATTATTCATATAAATGTCTAGTGTTTTTTTGAATCTTATTAAGACCTTGGACACAGGAAAGGTACATCTACATTGTAGCTGGAGGTGTAATTTCCACCTCACGTAGATACACATGTGCTAACCTTAGTCAAGCAAGAGGATTGTACTCAGGTGGCAAGCCTGTGCCATGCAGGTGTTTATATCAATGTTATTGTTTCACCTAGTATAGACTCTGGAACAATATTTTATAACCAGAAACTTAGTTTTTAGACGTTTGTCTTCTACAAAGTCTGGATCTCATATTGAAAGACTAAATCTTCTCCACTTAACTAGATAAACCAAGGACAAAAAAAACTTTTGTCTTTTCCACTTGATATTTGTGGTTCTTAAGTATGAGCAGAGGAACTGCTTAAGACTTCAATCCTGGCAATAAAAAAAGCAGTCTCAGACTTTGCTGGGAGAGGGATTTTTATTTTAAGCTGCTAAATGTTAACAAAGTAAGACTGATTTTTAATTACGTCAGGGTTGTAAAATTTGACATGAATAGTGAAAACACTAGTCAAATAGAACAGAAAGGCCCAGGGACATCACCCTGTATGAAGCCCACCTAGTTTCTGAACTCCTCACCACTATGAAGGAAAAGGCGTTAACATTTCTACCAGGATGTTGTCCCTGGACCCTACACAGCAGCTTCTAGAAAAGAGAAGCTACTGACATGTATGTGAACTTTAGAGAGCTTCTTCCCCCTGCCCACCTAGACTAAAAACAGTCTCTGTTACTCCATCCTTATAGCCAAAAGAACTTTTTTGATAAATGGTTTCAATACCCGCCTCCACTCATAGAGGTCTGTGACGTCAGTTTTAAGATCAAAACTCTCAATCTATTCAAACTACATGCTACTCTCTGGAAAAATGGATTTACCAGATCTCCAGTGGAAAATAGCCATGGTAATTTTAGAAAGTACATTAAGTCAATACCTTGGACCAGCAGAATTTAATTCTGGCTCTCAGAGCTGTATGGTTTTTAACTCCTACTTAGGAAAGCCGGAAGACAGGCACTATGAATGAAAGGGCCTCCTCAGCCATGACTAGACACAGCACCAATATTAACTTGTAATGAAATCTGAAAAGCTGTGTTAAAAAAAAAAGTAATTTGTTTTTATTAGTACTATTCATACTGTTTTTATTTTTATCAGGACTACTCTTCCTGTTCTTATCCCCTACCTAGGCCCTCACAGACTATGGTTGAGAAAAAAAGTCACAAGACAGAAGTGATAAAATAATTGACTCAGTATTATAATGCTGATAAGTAGTAATTGGTGGTCTGGAGAGTTGACTGGTCACATAGTCCTGGTTTAACTACCATTTACAGTAAATATGAATTTTTTTTTTAAATCAGTACATTTATTTAACTACACAGAACAAAAATGAGGTTATGCAAGTTAATTTATACAGATGTGTACACACAGAAACCTTTGTACTTTCTGATCTTGATATAAACCTGCATCATAGAATCATAGAATCATAGAATATCAGGGTTGGAAGGGACCCTTGAAGGTCATCTAGTCCAACCCCCTGCTCGAAGCAGGACCAATTCCCAGTTAAATCATCCCAGCCAGGGCTTTGTCAAGCCTGACCTTAAAAACCTCTAAGGAAAGAGATTCTACCACCTCCCTAGGTAATGCATTCCAGTGTTTCACCACCCTCTTAGTGAAAAAGTTTTTCCCAATATCCAATCTAAACCTCCCCCACTGCAACTTGAGACCATTACTCCTCGTTCTGTCATCTGCTACCATTGAGAACAGTCTAGAGCCATCCTCTTTGGAACCCCCTTTCAGGTAGTTGAAAGCAGCTATCAAATCCCCCCTCATTCTTCTCTTCTGCAGGCTAAACAATCCCAGCTCCCTCAGCCTCTCCTCATAAGTCATGTGTTCTAGACCCCTAATCATTTTTGTTGCCCTTCGCTGGACTCTCTCCAATTTATCCACATCCTTCTTGTACTGTGGGGCCCAAAACTGGACACAGTACTCCAGATGAGGCCTCACCAATGTCGAATAGAGGGGAACGATCACGTCCCTCGATCTGCTCACTATGCCCCTACTTATACATCCCAAAATGCCATTGGCCTTCTTGGCAACAAGGGCACACTGCTGACTCATATCCAGCTTCTCGTCCACTGTCACCCCTAGGTCCTTTTCCGCAGAACTGCTGCCTAGCCATTCGGTCCCTAGTCTGTAGCGGTGCATTGGATTCTTCCGTCCTAAGTGCAGGACCCTGCACTTATCCTTATTGAACCTCATCAGATTTCTTTTGGCCCAATCCTCCAATTTGTCTAGGTCCTTCTGTATCCTATCCCTCCCCTCCAGCGTATCTACCATTCCTCCCAGTTTAGTATCATCCGCAAATTTGCTGAGAGTGCAATCCACACCATCCTCCAGATCATTTATGAAGATATTGAACAAAACCGGCCGCAGGACCGACCCTTGGGGCACTCCACTTGACACCGGCTGCCAACTAGACATGGAGCCATTGATCACTACCCGTTGAGCCCGACAATCTAGCCAGCTTTCTACCCACCTTATAGTGCATTCATCCAGCCCATACTTCCTTAACTTGCTGACAAGAATACTGTGGGAGACCGTGTCAAAAGCTTTGCTAAAGTCAAGAAACAATACATCCACTGCTTTCCCTTCATCCACAGAACCAGTAATCTCATCATAGAAGGCAATTAGATTAGTCAGGCATGACCTTCCCTTGGTGAATCCATGCTGGCTGTTCCTGATCACTTTCCTCTCATGCAAGTGCATCAGGATTGATTCTTTGAGGACCTGCTCCATGATTTTTCCAGGGACTGAGGTGAGGCTGACTGGCCTGTAGTTCCCAGGATCCTCCTTCTTCCCTTTTTTAAAGATTGGCACTACATTAGCCTTTTTCCAGTCATCCGGGACTTCCCCAGTTCGCCACGAGTTTTCAAAGATAATGGCCAATGGCTCTGCAATCACAGCCGCCAATTCCTTCAGCACTCTCGGATGCAACTCGTCCGGCCCCATGGACTTGTGCACGTCCAGCTTTTCTAAATAGTCCCTAACCACCTCTATCTCCACAGAGGGCTGGCCATCTCTTCCCCATTTTGTGATGCCCAGCGCAGCAGTCTGGGAGCTGAATGATAGCACTGTAGCATTTCATTTTAAAATAATTTGAAATTTTTATTCATTTCTTTCTTGGGTGGGCTAAGGCAACACGTTAGGCTAAGCACAGCTACAGAGCTCAGTATTTGGAATCAAATATTATTGTGAGAATTAACTATACCAAGTACTCACTAGAGTTCCATCAGCAGATGACACTTTTTCATAGGTCTTCCAAGCATTTGCTCTTACAATATCTGATACTCGTAGAGTGTCACAAAGTGCAACAAAGTCAGTTTCTCCAAACTCAAGCCTAGGAGAGAGGGTGAAAAAGACTATTAGTCTGGTCTATACGTAACAAGTTAGTTTAAACGCAAATTTATCTCTGACATGGTTACGAAGTATAAAACATTAGATATCATCTGACACATCATTAGATACAAAGCCCATTCTGTTGAGCATCCTGCAAAAAAGCTGGAAAAGTTACCTTGTACATGAAGATAATATTTAGAAGTTTTAATGTACCACAATACCTACATAACTCAAACCTGGAAGTCGCTTATAACTGGAGAATTGCACAGATACAGAATTTGTATCGACATCTGACCCGCAAACATAGCCCTCAGATATAAAGCAGATATCCGCAGATTTTCAGGGCTCTACCTATAACACCAAAACCCCAGGAATGGGTTGAAGGAAGGTCATAGCCTAAAACTAGTAACTAACGTGCATCCCATGAAGTGAGCTGTAGCTCACGAAAGCTTATGCTCAAATAAATTGGTTAGTCTCTAAGGTGCCACAAGTACTCCTTTTCTTTTTGCAAATACAGACTAACACGGCTGCTACTCTGAAACTAGTAACTAACAGTGCACCACGATTGGAATAGCCCTAACAAAAAGTCAGAATTAAGACCCAGGAACTGGCCTTTCATTAGAACTTCTAATCTAATCCTAAAATTCTAGATACATGTACATCAGCTACCTGTAGCAGAGAGAGAAGCAAATCCTTCTGTCTTTTTAAAAAGTCTATACTCCTCCTCTCCCTCCAATACAACTGGAAGGTGAGCCGGTGTAGCATGAAAAACTATCTTAATTTGCTACTTAGGGTGTACTGAGCATGCTCAGTAACATCTGATGAAGTCACTGCCCTTCCTTGGCATCAGATTCTGCAGACTGCTTTTTACAGGGGTTAAAAAGGGGCAAATTGGAGGAGGCGGGTGGCCAGGGTGTGAGCAGGGGGTGGAAACTGACTGGGAGGGGGGTTCAAGCAGCTGGAGGCAGGGTTAGGATGAGGGCTGAACAGCAAATCAAGGATGGGGAATAGGAGCCGGTGTTAAGCCCACCAGTGAGGTGCTGCCAGAGGGCAATAGAGGGCAAAACCCTGGCACAGGCAGGGGCAGAGGGGGTAACAGTTACTCTGGTGGACTGAGACAAACGTTTGCAAAAATGGGGGAGAAGGGGTTGTCAGAGGGTCCTTTTTATTTTCCAGAGGACAGTAAGTCTCAACATGAGCATCCCAGGGCTGGGTTCTTAAAGGCACAGGTATCCCAATGCCTAGTCATTGCAGCTCCTCTGTCTGATGTAACCCTACTGAGGTGCTGAAGGACACCTGAGTCAGTGAAACATTTTACCCCCCTCAGAAACAAAGAATCCCTTATCAGTGTATATGACCGCATAAAGTCTCATAGCAGTTCACAAATTTGTCCTATCTGCTGCTGGGATTCTCTGAATTACTCTTAGCAGCTCATCATTTACCTTTGTTATTGTGCAAATGCATGTCATTGTGCTATTTAATTTATATTTTAATAACAAATACTCATTGAAAATATGTATAAGTAAGTACTTGCTAGTAGTTTTAGCATTGACATCTGCATTTCTAGTATTGCATTATGATTTTTACTGTGATTTCTAATTTGGAATTTTTCATTCTAACTTTTTCTTCTGTACCGGGAAAGACGAGAGGTAGCAAATTAGGACAAGTCAGCAAATAAGAACAAACTTACACATCAGTAACTACTACTTGTTAGGTTTCAGAGTAGCAGCCATGTTAGTCTGTATCCATAAAAAGAAAGGGCATACTTGTGGCACCTTAGAGACTAACAAATTTATTAGAGCATAAGTTCTCATGAGCTACAGATGAAGTGAGCTGTAGCTCACAAAAGCTTATGCTCTAATAAATTTGTTGGTCTCTAAGGTGCCACGAGTATGCCCTTTCTTTTTACTATTTGTTACAATTTGCTATCCATGTTCCAGTAGCAGATTTGGTCAGATAATAGTTTAATATCAATAACTGCTACTGGTGGCAAATTACACCAGATAGCAGGGTTGGGTTTTTTGTTTACTTGTTTGTTTTTACAATACCTTAGATATCAGTAACTACTGATGGTAGCAAATTAAGACAGATAGTTTTTCACACTACCCCGGCCAGGGCTGTCCTTTGGACATTTGGGGGCTGAAGAGCTGGAAGTGATCAGGAACCCAGGTAGGACCCAGCCTTACATTCTGGGTTTGCACTGCCGGAATCTTTTAGTTGTTAACAGGTCAACACTAAGGTTACATCAGCATGAATTACTTAAACACTTCCTCACTACAGGTGCCTCCAGTCAGAGCCAGGTCTTCAGCGGTTACAGTTCACTACGGCGAGCTGGGGCGTTTAGCTGGCCACAGCTGACGCGGCCAGCCCCAGCGAGGCTAAGGAGGACACGGTCCGTTTGACGGACAGCGGCGAGCGCGGAGTTTATACAGCCAGGGCCACCTCTGCCCAGGGGCGCTGAGCACCGCCTCAGCCATCACGCCCAGGACACCCAAGCTTCCGCGTCTGCCCGAGCGGAGCTGTCCTCACCCAGGACGTGCCCGGAGCAGCGAGAGGAAGGGGCGGCGCCACGGGTGCTAGAGCCCCAGACAGGCAGCGGGACGCCGAGGATCCCGGGCGAGGAAGCGGCGGAGGAGGCGCCGGGCCGGGAGAGGGGAGCTGCGACTCTCACCTGGCGGCGGCAGGCGGAGGCGTGCCGCAGTCCGGGCTGGCTCGCTGGCCCTTGGCAGCGGCGGCTGCTCCCCCCTTCCGGGGGGGCTTGGGCGGCATGTCGGGCGCGCGCTCGAGCGCGCGGAGCCGCTACAACCGTTGGGTCAGAAGTTTAAATGTCCACCGAGGCGGGGAGAAGGGAAACGGACAAACCGGTTCCCCGTCACAGCTCAAACCGCGGGAAAACGTCACGTCCGCCCCGCCCACAGGGCGGAGCGGAGCGTCACTTCCCAGCCCTCGCTCGCTGCAGAGCAGGGGGGAGAGAGAGCGTATTCCAAAGAGGGCGGAGCCTGAGTACAAAAAGGAGGCTGAGAACCCGGAAAAGGAATTCGGAGTCTTGGCAACAGAGGCTGCAGCTCGAGCCGTTCAGCCAATAAGCTCCCCCGTTTCTCCTAGCCAATAGAGGAGCTGCTGCCGCCTCTCTGTACTCTGGGTGTCCCAGCAGGTGGAGTAGCTGCCTGACCTTGAGCCCGGCCACTAACTGGGGGCCCCCAGCCTGGGGCCCCGCCTTCCCTCAGCCGCTTCCCAGCCCCGCTCCAAGCCCTCCCGCAAGACCCCTCCCCACGCGCCGCTCTTTGCCCTCCCCCAGGCAGCTGCGTGGCAGCCGAGCCAAACAGCCGGTCAGGAGCGCCTCCCGACAGCGGGCTGGCGGCGCTGCTGAACAGCTGATCGGTGAGGCCGCCGAACCAGTGGCGAATTTAGAGTTCGTGGGGCTCTGTTCTCAGCTTCGTTTTGGGGGGCCCCCGCGGGGACCCAGCCAAGAAAAAAAACATTCTCTCTTATCTTCCCCCATCCCCGTTTTTCATTGTTTTTTTCCTTCATCCTCCGCCTATATTATAAGCGATAGCAAGTAAATGAAAATAAAGGGAGGTACCTGGAATGTTTTTGTAGTCTTAACTTTTTTTTCCAAAGACCACTTGAAAGTTGCTGAGAGTCTCGGCCGACTTAATGGTCTTTCCATATCTGGTTTGTACCGTTACCTAACTATGGTAAAGTGCTTTGGATAAGAGTGCTTTATTAAAAAAACGTAAATAAACATTGCGGTCTGGCCAGGAGTTTGGGTGTGTGAGGGGGCTCTGGGTTGGGATGTGGGGTCTGGCTAGGAGCTAGGGTGCGGGAGGGGGCTCAGGGCTGGGGCAGAGGGTTGGGGTGTGGAGCACTTACCTGGGGCAGCTTCTGTTTGGTGCGAGGGGTGCAGGTGGGGATGGGGGGGTGCAGGAGCTCCCATTTGGTGCTCAGGGTGGGGATGGGGGGGTGCAGGAGTCAGGGTGGGGGGCTGAGGGTGTGAGCCAGGTGTGTGGGGGCCACCCCTGCCCTGAGCAGCTCAGGGCTATGGTATGTGTGTGTAGGGGGCAGTGCGCAGGGGTGGGGAGAGATCGGTGTTGGGACAGTCCCAGTCGCTTACCTGTCCCACCACTGCTCCTGTCCACTGCCAAAGGGAGCTTCTGTGGTAGCAGCAGCACGTGAGAGCTGAGCGCCCCTGGCCTGCCACGCCCTTTCCCTGACTTTTTTCCGGGGGCCGCCAGCAGCAGTGCATGCCAAGGACTGCACCTGCTCTGCCCAGCATCCAGAGGAGCAGAGCAACAGGACAGGTGCCCCACCAGGGAAGCATGCACGCCGCCCCTATGGCGTGCCCCCGCCCGCCCCTCACCTGGCTGCCTGCTGTGACACGTGGGGCCCCCAGCGCCAGCCTATAGGAGGAGTACTGGGAGCCAGCAGGAGCCCGGCTCACTAGCTGGGGGAGCGCACCGCACCTCTAGCACGGCTCTTAAATGGCTCCCTCCCTGCTCTTCACCACAGCTTCTGCCCCCACAGGTGGTGCTGGACAGTGCTGGGCTGCCTGGCCTTGGGGCCCCTTGTAGCTGGGGGGGGCTCCATGCCAGGGCACTGTGTGTTTCATTGTAAATCTGCCTCTGCACCGAACAGCTGTGGCTGGTGGAAGCTTAGCACCCACTATGTTTTTCTATGGGTGCTTGAGCCCCAGAGCACACGGAATCAGCTCCTATGATTGTGATCATCTAGTCCAGTGGTTCTCAATCGGGGGTCTGGGGCCCCATAGGGGGCCTCTAGCAGGTTTCAGGGGGACCTCCAAGAAGGGCCAACATTAGACTCTGTGTGGCCCAGGGCAGAGCACTGAAGTCCCACCACATGGGGCTAAAGCCCAGGTCCCTGAGCCCCGCCACCTGGGACTGAAGCTGAAGCCTGAGCAATGTAGCTTTGTGGGGGGCCCTGTAGCCTGGGGCCCCAGGCAATTGCCCTTGCTAATCCCTAATGCCGGGCCTGGCTTTTATATGCAGAAAACCAGTTATTGTGGCAGAGGTGGGCTGTGGAGTTTTTATAGCATGTTGAAGGGGGGCCTCAGAAAGAAAAACTGCAGGTCGCAACCCAGTATTGGGTCACGGAATGTAAGGCACTGGGTCGTGGCGGCTCTGGTCAGCACCATCGACTGGCCCGTCAAAAGTCCCATCGGTGGTGCTGCCTGGCTAAGGCAGGCTAGTCCCTACCTATTCTGACACCGCGCTGCGCCCCGGCAGTGGCCAGCAGCAGGTCCAGTCCTAGGTTTTGGGGGGGGTCACAGGGCTCTCCATGCTGCCCCCTCCTTGAACACCGGTTCCCAGCCAATGCCAGCTGCGGGAGGGCAGTGCCTGCAGTCGAGAGCCACACGGAGCCGCTTACGCGCCTCCACCTAAGAGCCAGACCTGCTACTGGCCACTTCTGGGGCACAGCACTGTCTGCGGTGCCAGGACAGGCAGGAAGCCTGCCTTAGCACCCCCACTGTGCTGCCTAGCGGAGATGCCCAAGTTAAGCCCGTGCCCCAATCTCCTGCCCCAGCCCTGAGCCTCCCCCCCAAACCCGAAGCCCCTTCCTGCACCCAAAATGCCTCATCCCTGATCCCACCCCAGAGCCTGCACCCCCAGTGCAGAGTCCTGACCCTCCTGACCTTCTCATGCACCCCAACCTCCTGCCCAGTCCTGAGCCCTCCCAAACCTGGAGCCTCCTCCTGCACCCCAAACCCTCATTCCCAGCCCCACCCCAGAGCCTGCACCCAGAGCCCTGACCCCCTCCTGCAGCCAAACCCCCTGCCCCAGTCCAGAGCCCCTTCCCACACCCTGAACCCCTCATTCTCAGCCCCACCCTGCAGCCCTCACCACTGCACCCCAATCCTCTGCCCCAGCCCTGAGCCCCTCCCACACTCCAAACCCTGCATCCCCACCTCTGTTGGGTCACAGGCATCAACAATTTTCTTCAACTGGGTTGCCAGAAAAAAAGTTTGAAAACCACTACTCTAAGCAAATGGGAGAGCGCTCTCCTGTCAGCTTAATAACTCCACCTCCACAAGAGGCGGTAGCTATGCCAGTGGGAGAAGTTCTCCTGCCAACAGAGCACTGTCTGCACAGGGTAGCGGTGGTGGTAAGGTCAGTATAACTACGTCGTCAGGGGTATGGACTTTTCACAACTCTGAGCGATGTAGTTATACCAAAGTAAGTGTGTAGTGTAGACCTGGCCTAAGTGAAGACATTTCCATATCTAGGTCGACACAAGGCAGCTTATCTTGACCTAACCCTATAGTGCAGACCAGGCCATAGAGAAGCAAAGGAATGCAAAGTAATAAATAACAGTAGAACCTCAGTTACAAACACCTCAGGAATGGAGGTTGTTCGTAACTCTGAACAAAACGTTATGGTTGTTCTTTCAAAAGTTTTCAACTCAACATTGACTTAATACAGCTCTGAAACTTTACCATGCAGAAGAAGAATACTGCTCTCCCTTTATTTTTTTAGTCGTTTACATTTAACACAGTACTGTACTGTATTTGCTTTTTTTTTGGTTTCTGCTGCTGCCTGATTGTGTACTTCTGGTTCCAAATAAGGTATGTGGTTGACTGGTCAGTTCGTAACTCTGAGGTTCTACTGGATTTTATATAGAACAACATAACTAAAATAAAGGCAATAAAACAATGTGTTAATTCAGTTACAATCCCTTCTATTGTATATCACCTACAAGTTGCTCCCCACAGAGATTACACATTCTGCAGAAGAATCAAGCCTTCTTGTAGAGGATATGCTTCCTTAGGCTGATAGAATTTAAGGGACTGCTTCTAATTTATCATAGATAATCCAGTTTATTGATGACAAAAGGAAACTTTATTTAAAGATAGCTGAATCCTGTTTATTTTATCAGATATTAACTAAAACAGTTTATAAATAGCCAAACCACCTACCTTTGTCCAAGTCCCATGGTATGAGAAACTAAAGGAGAGAATAAAGTCCAGCTCAGTAAGGTGTATATATTCTTGGTGCTTTAATAGGGGCAATTTCACAAAGCTGAAAACAATTATGAGCCAAATCAGCTGGGAGGAAGAATTTAATCAGAAAAATGTGAATGATAATTAGGAATCATTTAAGAACACCTTACTAGATGCCTCAAAAGCCACAACCCCACACTCAAGGCAGAAGGCTGTACTGGTTCAAAAACTGACCTGGTTTAGAGGGGAAGTGAAGGCGTATATATACACATATATACATACACAAATGGAAGAAAGGGGAAGCTGATAGTAATAAACATAAATCAGAAGTTAGGAATTATAGAAAATTGATAAGGGAAGCAAAGGGACACATGGAGAAATCTATGGCCAGCTCAATTAAGGACAATAAAAAGGAGGTTTTAAAAAATATATTAGGAACAAAAGGAATCCTGACAATGGTATTGGTCCATTCGTAGATGGACATAGTAGAATTATCAGTAATAATGCAGAAAAGGCACAAGAGTTCAATGAATATTTGTTCTGTGTTTGGGGGGCGGGGAAGGTGATATAGTCTCATCCTATGATGATAACACTCTTCCATTGCACTCGTATCCCTGGAGGATGTTAAACAGCAGCTACTAAAGTTAGAAATCTTGAAATGAGTAGGTCCAATTCACTTGCATCCAAGAGTTTTAAAAGAGCTGGCTGAGGATCTCACTAGACAGGTAAGACTGATTTTCAGTAAGTCTTGGAACACTGGGGAAGCTCCAGAAGACCAGACAAAGGCTAATGTTGTTCCAATTTTTAAAAAGAGTAAACAGGATGACCCATGTAATTTTATAAGCCTGTCAGACTGACCTTGATCCTGGACAAGATAATGGAGTGGCTGATACAGGACTCTATTGATAAATTATTAAAGGGTGGGGGCAGTGGGGCGGGGGGGGCATCCCAGGCATGTGCAGAAGGTGGGGGGGGATTCCAGTCCTCCACCATGGAGCAGGGAGGGCTGCGCCCAAGGGCTTTGGGAGGCAGGAGCAGCCAGTGGAGGAAGGCAGCAAGGGTTGGGCCTGCCACCACACTCACGGGACGGCAGGAAGTGGAGCAACCCAGCCACAGTCTACTCCGCTCTGCTCCCCCAGCACCCAGGCTTGGGGGAAGGGATGGAACCGCCCTCCAGCTCCCACCGGCAGCGCAACAGGGAGCCAGTATAGCGGAGTGGGCTGGGGCCAGGTCACTCCACTTCTCGCCACCCAGTGAGTGCAAGGCAAGCCCAAGCCTGACCCCTGCTGCAGTCCCCCGGGGCGCATAGCTCAGGGGATGGGGTTTTGGGGGGAAGGGGTGGAGTGGGGGCAGGGGCAGAGCAAGGGAGGGAAGAGTCAGGATGGGGGCTATGGGGAAGGGGTGGGGCAGGGGTGGAGGCAGCTTTCCTGGGCCCTGCTGTGTGCAGCCAGCTCAACTGTCCAGGGGAACGGGCTGGCCGCTGGAGCTGGATGCAGTATGCAGCTGTGTAGGGCACCAGGAAATTTGGGGAAATTTAGTGCCCCAAATTTCCTGGTGCCCTACACAGCTGCATAGTTTGTGTATGGCTAGGGACGGCCCCGCTCTAACCAAGTTGAGTCTGAGTCAGGAAAGGGGGCAGACGGCTCCAGACTGTTGCAGATCCCCAGACCTGAACCTGCGCTGCACCCTGCCCTGCCCTACTCCTGGAGGAGACTGACCTAGGTGAAGAGCTGCTAGGACTACTACTTGCCATATATCCTGAAGAAACAGGGGATGACTGTGAACTGCAAGTACATTTCCGACTGGGAGAGTAGGAAGTAACTGAGGGACACTAGATTATAGTCTGGTTGGGTTGTTGCCTGAATCCACATCAGTGTGTTGTTGTAGGATCCCCTCTGACCCAGTGGTGGAACCCTCCACCACTGTTAGGGCCCTGGGTTGGGACCCAGTGGAGTAGGGTGGGCCTGTATCCCCCTAATCCCTGCTGCCAAGTCCATCGCTGGGGTGGCAGCCTCTCTATGTTAGGCCAAGAGGCCTGCGTTTGTCTGCCAGAGCCAGGATATCAGACTGTCTATTGTTCACTCTGCCCTGCCTGCAGCCTGAGTTCCTAGACTGTCTTGGTGCTCTGTCCTACTTAAGGGCCTGAGCTCTAATCCCTGATAGAGGGCAGAGCCAAAGAGATGTAGTGGCCTCCCACTGAGCCAGAGGGGGAGGGACTGGTGCCAACCCACTATAAAGGATAATATAATTAATGCAAATCAACATGTATTTATGGAAAATAGATCCTCTCAAACTAACTTGATTTTTTTTAATGACATTACAAATGTGGTTGATAATGGTAATAGTGTTGGCTTCTCTAAGGCATTTGACTTGGCATTGCATGACATTTTGATTAAAAAACAGGAGCAATATAAAATTAACATGGCTCACATTAATTGGAGTAAAACCTGGCTGATAGTTCCCTGTTTTGTGACCTGTCATTGAGTGGCTACGTCTCCAGTGGGTTCCACAGGGATCGCTTTTTGGCCCTATGCTATTTAACATTTTTATTAATGATGTAAAAAAAATACAAAATTATCACTGATAAAGCTTGTAGATTACCCAAAAATTGGGGGAGTGATCAACAGTAAAGAGGACAGATCTCTGACTCAGAGCAATCTGGATCACATGGTAAACTGAGCGCAAGCAAACAATACGGATTTTAATATGGCTAAATGTATAAAGCTAGGAACAATGAATGTACTAAATACCTACAGGATGGGGGACTCTATTGCTGGAAGAAGTGACCCTGAAAAAGATTTGGGGGATCGGGGTAGGTAATCAGCTGAACATAAGCTCCCAGTGTGGTTCTCTGGACAAAAGAGCTAATCATGATCATAGGATGTATAAACAGGGGAATCTTGAGTAGGAGTAGAGAGGTTATTTTACCTCTGAATTTGGCACTGGTGTGACCACTGCTGGAATACTGTATCCTGTTCTGATGCCCAAAATTCAAGGGTGTTGATAAATTGGAGAAGGTTCAGATGAGCCACAAGAACAATTAAAGGATTAGAAAACATGCCTTAAACTTTTTTTCTGGCGACCCAATTGACGAAAAGTGTTGATGCCTGCGACCCAACAAAGCTGGGTATAAGGGGTTAGGGTGTGGGGGTGAGAGCTGGGAATGAGGGGAATGAGGGAGCTGTGGGTTGAAGCAGGGGATTGAGGTGTGGGAGGGGGTCAGGGCTCTGGGTGCAGGCTCTGGGGTGGGGCCAGGAATGAGGGATTTGGGGTGCAGGAAGGGGCTCCGGATTTGGGGGGGCTCAGGGCTGGGGAAGGGAGTTGCAGCGTGAGCTTAACTCAGGTGTCTCCTGGTCAGCGGCACAGTGCAGGTGCTAAGATAAGCTTCCTCCCTGTCCTGGCACCACGGACAGCGCTACACCCCAGAAGTGGCTAGCAGCATGTCCAGCTCCTAAGCTCTCGACCGCAGGCACCGCATCCCCCACAGCCAGTGCTCGGGGCAGGGGCAGCACTCGGAGCCCTGTGCCCCCCCGCAGGAGCTGGACCTGCTGCTGGCCGCTTCTGGGGCACAGCGTGGTGTCAGACCAGGTAGGGACTAGCCTGCCTTAGTCGGGTAGCACCACCAATGGGACTTTTAACAGACCAGTTGGCAGTGCTGACCAGAGCCACTGCAACCTAGTGTCTTACATTCTGCGACCCACAAAACCCCTCATTCCCAGCCCTCACCCTCAAAACCACTGGCTTAGAGCATTTCAGCAGAAGCACTATAGCAGTGCAGTGAGACATAAGGATCCATCTGCATAGACCAGATTGCTAGCCTTTTGTCAGCTCTTCAGGCCCGGGGTGATGACTTCATGTGTCTGTATAGCTCAAAGCACAATGACCAATCAGATTTGGAGTTTCTAGCCCCCACTGTAGTTAGGCTGTGAATTAGCAGACAATCACAAAATCTCACTGAGGGGTGAGCCTAGGTGAATGTAGCCAGACAGCCAGCCCCCCCCCTCCCCCCCCCTCAGACCAGCATTGCTGGAAACACAGGAGGAAGCCGGAACAGGGCACTTAACATATATTCCAGCACAGCCTTTGAAGCTGTGAAAGCACAGGTGTGCTGCTACAATGTGCCTCTGGGAACAGATACAACGATTAAGCTCACAGCAGGCAGAGGCCCTGTGACAGACATGGCTCTTAGCCCCTACTAAATAGCGTGATGCACACACACCAACATCCTAGGTGGGAAAATATTTACCCTGATAAAAGAAATGTCCAGTAGTCGACACTTATTGTTTCTCTCCCTTGCAAGTGTAAACTACTCTTGCGAAAGCTGGCGTCACCCAGACAGACCAGCCTCAATTTGGCATAAGAAAGGAGAAAGAGAATAAAGGAGTACGGAGGTTTAAGTAGGGGACCTACAGCACCATGATTTTTGAGTGCTTTTCACTATCTATCTGCTGGTCAGATAAGTGACAGCCTCCAAAGGCTTCTGCAGCTAAGAGGGTCCCTAAGCCTTGTCCCTTATTCGTCTTTCCGCGGAATTGAGTGACCGATCCTGGCTTGGCACCGCTGGAATCGAGAGATGCAAGGAGGGTAAGAAGCACCCACACCTGATCTCCTATCTTTAGTGTACACATATTTTGAAATAGAGCTCTATACTTTGTTTTCTTTCTTTGGGATTGTGGCTTCAGTTTTGTAACTTTGTGTGTGTAACATCTCTACATTTAAATAAGTAGGCACTAGCAATTTTGTAACCATATGATTGGAATCTAGCTTAATAAATTTTGGTAACCATTTATGCATAAGCCTGACTTGTTTTCTCTGGTTTACTGTAAAGCAGCCAACACAATTAAAGAACCTCAGCCGTTTTGGCTCTAAAGCCTGGCCATTAGGTGAGAGTACTAAGAGCCTAGCGTTGAGTTGTGCCGCCTCCACGGGGCAAACTCTTGGGGCACCTGTCAGTCAATCCTGGCTGCCCGCTGCGAAGGAGCTCTGAGCTCTAGCAGTTAAAGTCACGGGTGTGGAGAGGCTCTTAGTGCTGCCATTGGGGCACCTGTCAGTCAGTATTGACTGCCCGCTGCGAAGGAGCTCTGAGCTCTAGCAGTTAAAGTCACGGGTGGTTAGGATCTTGGGGCATCCGTCAGCCTAGCCCGGGCTGCCCGCCGCGAAGGGACAGTGCGTCCTAGCGGTTAAAGTCACGGATGGTATAAACGGACATAGCTGGCACCTCACCAAACATCCTTGGCCGTCGGCTAACAGTGAAGCAGAAACAAACTAAAGATGAATGTTTTGTTTGGCTGTTGACAAATAAAGGTCCTGATCCTGTTCTCCTTGAAGTTCCTGACAAAACTCCCATTAATTTTAATCAGAGAACTGGGCTCCTTGTGTGTGTTTCATGCGGGAGCAGTTAAGTAATGCTGTTTTACCTCTCCAGTGCACTGTTCTTCATTTTAAGATTGTTAGCATAGTGTTCTGATAATACACTGAGAAGGCTCTGGTTTGTGTTATAGAGCTATTGTTATTTCTGTGTTGCTAGTGATAACACTGCCAATTGTAGACTGATATCCTAGATCTCGGGATGGGGGAAGAAGGGAGTGGTAGCAAGTATTTCTAAGATGCAGAGCAGGATAATTCAGATTCAGCCCTGATGCCTTGACTTTGAGAGTTACACTTGCTTACACCAGAGCTAACTTTGGCCCTGTATGCTAAAGTCTCCCATGTAGCCATTCAAAATAGGTGGGATACGGGACAGGGCCTAATAATGGAATTTTCTAGAGTAAGAATAAAGCTCATGTGTGCAGGAGACAGAATTTTCTTGGGGGCTGGTCCAAGACTGTGGAAGGAGCTCTCTTAAGAACTAAGGACCATCACAAACCTCACCACTTTCTGTTCCAAGTAAAAGGTGCATTTCTTAGACCTGTCTTCTCTATCAAACACATAGCAATAGCTGTGTGTGGAATAGAACTATTATATATTTATAAAGATTCTAAAACAAGACACTATACTGCACACATTTTCCCCCTTGGGAAAGTATGAGAACAAAAGCACGATAGGTATTAGTCACATAGAAGGTACGGAGGTACTATGGTGATAAGTGTTGAAAAGGATATAGGATAGGTTTTGGTTTTTTAACTCTATTATTGACTCACCTTGAAGTAAAGTTTAGCCATTTGTTCGCCATTCTCATGTGCACTGATCATCATTCAACCCAGAGAGCTGAAATAACATCACAACTAGCTCTGCAAGTGAGCTACTCACACACATGTATACTCCATCGACTGGAGCAGTGGCACACATATGCACAAGCCAGTCCATCACTTTGCCACAGCCAGGTCTCTTCTCTCAGACCTCGTCTATACAGTTTTTGTACCAGTATTACTATTTTGGTTAGAGGTGGGGGTTGTTCTGTTTTTAAACACTGAAATAGTTATACTGGTAGACCTGCCTGGTGGGACAGTTATATTGGTATAAAGGTGCCTTATATAAGTGTATCTTATTCCCTTTTCTGTATGGGAATAGCTATACCAGTGTAAAGCACATTTATACCCAATATAACTGCATCCTGCTGAATCAGTTTCACATGGACTGTTTGAGAAACCTGATGAGGATAAGATGGCAAGACAAGGTTCCAAATACTGAGGTACTCCTTCTATGGGCAGGTATTCAAAGCATCCATACTTTGTTGATGAAATCACAGATGAGATGTGCAGGCCATATCACCAGAATGTCAGATGAACAACTGACAGAGAAGATCTTTTATGGTGAGCTAAAGGAGGAAAAGGGCTCTTAGGGAGGCCAGAAGAAATGTTTCAAGGATTCTCTCAAGTTATCCTTGAGGTGTTTCAACATTGACACAGAGTTTTGGAAATCTCTCACTCATGATTGTTCTACCTGGCAAAGCCTCATCATTGCTGGAGCTAAAGTCTATGAGAAGAGGAGAACTACCGAGGCAGAGCAGAAGCGCCAGCAGCATAAATCTCGCAAAAGCAGCATGTCTGCTGTTAATCAAGTAACCCATAGTAGCATCCCTTGTTCAGTGTGCCACAGACAGTTCAAAGCTGAAATTGGCCTGATCAGTCATTCTTGTGTTCACAGAAACCAAACCAACCAGTGATGTCATGGCCATCTTCGAATTTGAAGGATGGACAACAACATCCTTAGGGGGAGTTGTGCCACTTTAGTTATACAGTAACTCCTTGCTTAATGTTGTAGTCCTGAAAAATGCGACTTTAAGTGAACCGATGTTAAGCTAATTCAATTTCCCCATAAGAATTAATGTAAATGGGGCGGGGGGGGTTAGGTTCCAGGGAAATTTTGTTCACCAGACAAAATATATATATATATATATACACACACACACAGAGCATATGTTTTAAACAAACAATTTAATACTGTACACAGTGGTGATGATTGTGAAGCTTGGTTAAGGTGGTGAAGTCAGCGGGTGGGATATTTCCCAGGGAATGCCTTGCTGCTAAATGATGAACTAGCTTTTGGCTCAGCTCTCAAGGGTTAACACACAGTTGTTAATTTAGCCTCAGACTCTACAAGGCAGCATGAATGGAGGGAGGGGAGACAGCAAGGCAGACAGAGACAGACACACACCCTGTGTGTGGGAGAGAGAGAGAGAGATGCGCATTGCCCCCTTAAGTAGGCTGACCCCACTCTTGTCCACTGACCCCCCATTGTCTTTTTAAGTCCATCAGGAAGTTGAAACAGCAGCTGCTGCCCCAAGCTCTCTCTGTCCATGTCCCCACGCTGCTCTATATGGAGAAGGAGTAAGCGGGGTGCAGGAGCAGGGGGGAGGGGGACACCCTGACATTAGCCCTCCCCTTCCCCCTCCCCTGCACAGCAAGCAGGAGGCTCCAGGGAGCGACTCCAAGACAGAGGGCAGGAGCAGCACATGACAGTTGGGGAGGGACAGCTGAACTGTTCGCAATTGATAGCCTGCCCAATGGGCTGCTGCACAGGGAACTTAGGAGAGCGGGGAGCTGGTAGGGGGCTGCCGGTCCACCCTGGTTCCAAGCCCCCACCAGCTAGCTCCAAGGGGCTGCTCTTCCTGCAAGCAGTGGACAAAGCAAGCAGCTGCCAAATGATGTTATAAGGGAGCATTGCGCAACTTTAAAGGTATGTTCCCTAATTGATCAGCAACGTAACAATGTTAACCGGGACAACTTTAAGTGAGGAGTTACTGTACTAACAGTTAAAGCAGTAAAATTGTATATATAGACAAGACCTAAGATATCTCATGGCTTTCTCCAAAGCTGCAAAGTTTTAATTATAGGTTGGAGGAAGATTTGAAGCTCTTTAAATTTACAAGTCCAGTGTGGTAGTTGATTCTTGCCAATAAATTACCTGGTGTGAATAGTTATTGGAGATCAGGAAGTTGAATGGCACATATTAGAGAGAAATACAGGCCTCACCACAAAATAAACACTGCAACATATAGCAATGGTGACACTTCTGTGCTCCTAATATGTTAATCTCAAAGTATGTCATGACAATGGGATTATTTTTGGTTAAAAAGGAAGCTTTCAAAATATTAAAAAAAAAAGTTGGAAACGTACCTAATCAGTAAGAAAATCAAACCCAAGTTAAGCCAGAGAGGGGTGATTGGTGGACAAGAATGGTGAGTTATACAGTACACTCCCAGTCCCGGGACAGTTTTAAAAACTAGAGTTTTAATAAACTTAGTATTAAAAAAATACACAACCAGCCAACCAAGCACAGCTTACACAAGCCCCATTGCTTCTCAGTCCTTTCAGAATGCAGCAAACTCTGCTGCTGCAACCAAAGCTGTCCCTTTTGATCCCCTCAGCAGATCTTCAATTATTAGAGGCATAGGGTGCAGGTAAACCTAGATCTGACATTCGCTTATGAGTATTATACATACACATTGCATAAGTGAAAGTGTTGAGTGCTTCAGGTATATAATTAAAAGTAGCAGTAAAAATGGTCACTCTCATTTTCCTGGGAATAATTTTGAAATGTGTTTTGCTCAGTATAGCACAGCATTAATGCTCATCCTTAGAAAACAGCAAGCATGGTTCCTACTGTGCTTGCTATACTTTTGTTTGGTTAAAACAAAACAAAACATATTTGATTAGAGGCATTGTGCACTGATGGGTCTATTTAAGGTGACATTAGGCATCAAAGTTTATCACATATCATCATCCCCAAAATCTGAAGAAAAAAGAAAGCTCTAAACACACTGAGTAACAACCAAGGAGCTGTACTGGGACATGTGCTGTTCAATGTAGTCATAAACGATCTAGAAAAGGGGGTAAAGAGTGAAGTGGCAAAATTTGCAGATGATACATTACAAAGGGATTTCACAAAACTGGGTGACTAAATTTCATCTGCCATTTTGTTGTCCAGTATTCATAAATGCAAAGTAGTTGCACATTGGAAATCATAATCCCAACTATACATAATGGGATAACTATACATGATGGGATCTAAATTAGCTGTTACTGCTCAAGAGAGATCTTGGAGTCATTGTGGAGAGTTCTCTGAAAACATCTGCTCAATGTGCAGTGGCAGTCAAACAAGCCAATAATGTTAGGAACTGTTAGGAAATGGACAGATAATACAGTAAATATCGTAATTCTACTATATAAATCCATGATATGCCAACACCTAGAAAACTGCATGCAGTTCTGGTCACTCCATCTCAAAAAAGATATATTAGAATTGGAAAAGGGGGAATATGATAGAAGTCTATAAAATCATGAATAGGGTGGAGAAAGTTAATAAGGAAATGAGTTATTTACTCCTTCACATAACACAAGAACCAGTGGTCACCCAATGAAATTAATAGGCAGCAGGTTTAAAACCAACCAACCAAACAAAAGGAAGTATTTCTTCACACAACACACAGTGAACCTGTGGAACTTGTTGCCAGGGGATGTTGTGAAGGCCAAAACTATAACTGGGTTTAAAAAAAACATTAGATAAATTCATGGAGGACAGATTCATCAATGACTATTCGCCAAGGTGGTCAAGTGATGCAACATCATGCTCTGGGTGTCCCTAAACCTCTGACTGCCAGAAGCTGAACGATGGGACAGATCACTCAATGATTGCCTGTTCTGTTCATTCCCTCTGGGGCACTTGGCATTTGCCACTGATGGAAGATAGGATACTGGGTTAGATGGACAATAGGTCTGACGCAGTACAGCCGTTCTTATGTTCTTACAAGGTTAACCATTATCTTTTGGAAAATGGAAACAATATGCACGTGAATTGGCAGGAGACATGCTTCCAAGCACATCAACATGACTGATGAAAAACATAGTTCCAAGAATGAACCATTAGCCATTTCCTGGCATTTATTTTATCTTTTTTGTGAACGCACAAAATACAACATCCTGAAAGATTTTAAGTTAAATTATCCTTAATGGGTTTTTTTTTACTGATTTTCATGTTTGCCTTATAACATCAAAAACAGGCTAATTTTTTTCAGAAGTCATGATTATTTAGACTTCCTATCACCTAGGAACATATCCATTCTAAGAATAAATTGTCAGTTAAACCAACTGTAGAATAAATAGATTACATTGTATACTTAAGAGAACCTTCCTCTGCAGCAAATATTTTTCCCTGACCCAAAGCAGTAACAATAGCAGGAAGCTTGCTGGCAGTGTTTACAATAGCAGGAAGCTGTTCTGAATCCACATAATGTATCCTCCCACAGTATTAATAAAAGATCATTTGATAGAAAGTAAGAAAGAACTCAGTTCAGTTAAGAAACTTTATATTAATGTAAGATACAGACTCCCATAATATTACATTATTTTTAAAAATAGGCATACATCAAGCAGCTAAACATTGGCATATTTTCCCTAAGTATTCCTGCTTTCTAATATATCAATGTCCGAAAATCAATATAGTAAATAGGGTCCAGTTCCCTTGCTCATACCACAGCTCAAAAATGGATCTCTGGAGGTTCTCCTAATGGCCTTTTGTATGGGAGGTAGCATACTTTCTTAACTGAATCCAGCCTCAAAATAGCAATAAGGAAAACAAATAAATCTTGGGCCAGAAATTTGAAACTTAAATGCCTAGAGTCCATATCTGAGCACCTAAATAAAAGTGACCTGATTTTTAAGGATACAGTTTTCATCAGTTTCTCTGGGAGTTGTGAGTGCAACACTCACGGAAAAGGGAAGAGAAAATTAAAAAAAAAAAAATCAGGCCACTTTTACTTTAGGTGACTAATTATGAATTTATGGACCATGTCCTCAGCTGGCATACATCAGTCTATCTCCAGTGACTTTAATGGAGCTGAGCCAATTTACATCAGTTGAGGACGTGGGCTTAGGTGTCTAACTTTCGGCTCCTAACGTTAGAAGTTTTATTCTTAGTTTTTGGAATTCAAGTGTATTTGTCACAGACAAACGAAACAAGTAAAAAAACATTGTTTTTAAACAACAGTTTTAGAAAATGTTAACATCTTAGGTAATCTTATACTAAGATGTTTTTATATGAGGAAAAAGTCATCAGAGTTTCTTTCGCAGGGAATCTTTGTATTTTATCAAAGCTGCAAAAATATCAAGGGCTTAATGTGCTTTATTAAAAACTGATCATTATATAAAGAAGTTTAACACTGTTGGCCAACAACTTTGCTAATACACTTGCATATCTTTGCAGTGGCTGACACAATCTTATCTCCATAATTATATGAATACTTTGTATTATACAGCTATTGAATGCAATATGCAGATTTACAAATATACGACAGTAAATTATGGTGATATAACAAGAGTTTATTAAAAATTAACCAACTATGATGAGTAAGCCAACCTTAGGTCCTCTCTTATTATGGTATGTGCAGTGTAAAACACACAATTTAAATGGGTAGCACAATACCCATTTTAAATGAACAGCCAAAATGAACAGTGTGCTTCTTGTTGATCTCCATAATACAATAATGTACTGTATTTTGATTTAATTTCACCACTCATCTAAGAAAGCTATTGGTGGGACAAATCATCTAATTCTGACAAATTTCTGGAGAATATACGGCTTAATTCATGTGGAATGAAAGGACTGAAAGGCAAAGGAGGGGTGCGTGTGTGTGTGTGTGAGTAAGAGAGCCTTATGCTTCCTGTCTCCCTAGGTTCGGCCTCCCTGTCCAGCATCTATCATTTAGGGCTCCTTTCTCATGCAAAGAGGACCCTCCCACCCTAAATAATGAGAAGTCAAGCAAAAAAGATAAAATCAAATAAAGTGTATTGAAGGGTTTATAACGAAGGGTGGGACAAATAAGAAGGGGAATAAACAGCAAAATGACACAATACAGTGGTTATCCCCAACTTAACCCTATAAACAGATGTATAAAAACCTTCTTCCCAGATAGAAGCGACGGCGGGTGCTTGGGGCCTCAATCCTCTTGCTAATGATAAGCCTTTGGAAAGGATCTCCGAGGAGTCCCTAGATGTTTCTCGAGACCACAGGATAAAGCAGATGATGCGTTCAGAGAACATCGACGGATGATGGTATCTTTTCCTTCTTCTTTTCTTGCAGGTGAGGAAGCTGTTAAGAGGAAAATCCCTAGCCCTTCTATCCTTAAGAAGAATAGATGCCTGTAGATAAGACCTGTGATCCCCGTGATCACCTGCTCAAGAGAGATCTTGGAGACCCGTGGGAAGCCATTTTTTCCATGAGATGTACCTTAAGGGAGCTGAGTGAGAGTTTAAAATGTAGTGCAAAATCAGAGGGAGGAAAGATGAGGTTGGGTCTGTCTGTTTGGAATGGTACAAACTTGGAGTCGTTTCCATTTTGTAGATAGGTATGTGGAATGGTCAACTTGTGGTTGTGTTGCAAGCTTGTCAGAGCATTCTGCTTCTAAGCCTTGGAACAAAGAAAGATCCAAGCCTGGAGGCAGAGGACCCAGGGGTTGGGGTGAAGGGTCAGCCCATTGTTTTGAGAGAGTGGGTGAGGAATGGGCTAACGTCAGAAGAACAGGAGGGCATATTGCCATCTGTGTCAGGTAAGGGAGCCAGACTCGTCATAGTCAAGAGGGGCAATCACAATAACTCTTGCTTTGTTTAGATGAACTTTGAACAGAATCTTGGATAGGGTAGGAAACTGGGAAAAGACATACAAGTGGGCCCTGTCCACTGGGAAGATGAGGGCAACCGCCAGTGAATGTTTCCCCAAAGGGTGGCTATATCTTGAAGCACCTGTGAATTCAGTATATATTCATTGTCATGAAAAAATTCCAACTGAGACTGTTGGTTATCCTGTTCTGTATCCCTTGTAGACAGACAGCTGAGATGAGCACATTGTGATGGGTTATCAATTCCAAAGTTTGAATGCCGTCTTGCAGAGGGAGGGAGATCTGGCAGCTCCTTGGCAGTTTATGCAAAACATACAGGTCACATTAAGTCCATCATAACCTTTGTGTGTTGTTTTTGATGAAAGGCAGAGTTTGTGCACAGGCACTCCTGACAGCCCCTAGCCAAAAGAGTGATATGGAAGGTCATTTGTCCTGAACCTTGTTGTTGTGTAAGTGAGCTCCCCAGCATATTAGGGAGACATGTGTCCCAGGGTGGTGAATGTGGGTAGCAAGAGGAGCGCTCTTGCTTGTACTGCATCAGGTTGGTGCTGATAAAGTCTAGCCACTGTACCAGGGTTAGACTATCCTGTGTGGAGCAGTCCGTACCTATAATGATCCTGCCCCAAAGGTAAGCAGTAGGAAATCTCTTGTACAATGGTTGTATTGAGATATGGAAGTAGGCACCCTGTAAATTCAGGGCTAGAAATCAATCTCTTTGCTCTAGAGCTGGTCCTAACTGCTGTGAAGTAAGGTAAGGTGACTTCTGAGTGTTGTAACAGGTGTATAGATGGCAGCTGATGCTGTAAGGTATCATTGTTCAGGCCCTCGACCAGCTCATCAAAGTGCTTACAAGAGGCAGTTTGAGAGGTCATGGACTGGGGTGCAGACTGTTCTCACTTTTGAGCCCTGAGCCTCTTACACTGTGGCTCATAACAGCACAGAGATGGTGAGTATTGAAAAGATTGTGATCTGTGGTGTGGTTGAGAGGTATATCTTCTCTTCTGTTCCACAGTGTAGATTCCTAAGGAGAGTAGTGCGGTCCGAGAATCCTTCAGGATGTGGAGAGAAAAATCTGTCCTCTCCGCAAAGAGTTTGGCCCTTCAAATTGGAAGTCTGTAGCTCTTTGGGCAATCTAGAAAGGTGTAGCAAACAAACAAAAAAAAAAAAACCCCACAACCCACCTCAGTACCACTGTCATGGAGACTGGGTGGGCAGCTGTAACAGCTACGTCCAGTAGTGTCTCTAGGACCGGTCTGACTATTAACTGACCTTCTCTAAGAATAGTCTGAATCTGTTCTTTTTGTGTTTCCAGTAATGTTTCAGAAACATCCTTGGTTTCCCAAGATTAACAAAATTGTTTTGGCCATGACAGTTTGGTAATTTATGACTCTAAACAGTAATGTTGTAGATGAATACGCCATCTTGCGAAGCCTGCTCATATGGAGTTGACTTGGCATTATGTTGCTTGCTTCATGCATTAACCACATCCACTATGATGGAGTTGGGTTGCGGATGTTGAAAAAAAAGTCTGCCTCTTTGGATAGAGATGTAGGATTGTTTTTGTTTACACTGTGTTGCTGGTTGGTGCGATGGAGGCTGGCTCTGCCAGATGATTTTGGTAGGATCTAGAATCAGCTCATTAATTGGGAGGACAGTCCTAGATGAGAAGGTAGCGTGCAGAATTTCCACCAACTTGTGATGTGTATCTGCCACCTAATGTAAGGGAATCTGCAGCTCGTCTGCCACCCTCTTGGTAAGATCCAGAAAGTTCTTAAATCTTCACCTAGTGATGGGGGGTGGGCAGCACAGTCTCATCTGGGAGAGATGAGGAGAAGTTTGCTGAAGAGGTAGCTTTCTCTTCAGGTTTTTTTTCCCCCCTTTCCCTTCTTTCCTGTTCTGAAAAAGCTTTCTCCTGTCCTGGCTCAGGTGCTCTCTTGCCCTGGCTCAGGTGCCAGGCTGTAGCAAACTATCTGGTGGACTCTCCCTGAGAGACACCAGAGACGGTCACGCCATGTGCGTGTATATACCCGAAGAGTTACAATATGGCCTTGGGAGGGAGAGGCAGAAAGGCAGGCACGGGTGGTTGGTGTGATGGAATTGGGGATGACCCTTGTAGTGTGGTGGTGGGCCACCTTGAGAGGCCAGGGAATGATCTCCTCCTGGCCAGTGTCAGATTCATCAGTGGGTAAGGATGCTGCTGACTGGGGTATTGGCAGTATACAGTTTAGTGCTAAGAGTGATTCTGGGTGCTGGGATGTGCTCGATACCAGGGTCCTGGTACCAAGTAATGGGGATTGTGGTTCTTCCCCAATCATCAGGTCTCCATGTACCAGAGCTCATGCAGTACGATAGGTTCATTTGGTACCACAGAGGAGGGTCCGTGGTACATTGTCAGTACCGATAGTTGGGCAGAGCACTCCCTAAATGGGAGTCTTGCCCAGTACAAAAAGTTTGTTGGTGCCACTTTTTTAGAGACAGCATGGTAATTGTCTCTCCCTGGGTACTGAGGCCACAGGTCTCCAGAGAATCAGAGCACTTGTGTTACCATGGGCTCATCTGGAACCCCAGAGGAGTGTCCGTAGTCAGTATCAATGGTTGGGAAGGTGCAGAATACTTCCTAGATGGAAGTTTTCGTTGCGTCTGGTACAAAAGGGTTTCTCTATGCTGCTCTTTTAGAGATAGAAAAGGAGTACTTGTGGCACCTTAGAGACTAACCAATTTATTTGAGCATAAGCTTTCGTGAGCTACAGCTCACTTCATCGGATGCATACCGTGGAAACTGCAGAAGACATTATATACACACAGAGACCATGAAACAATACCTCCTCCCACCCCACTGTCCTGCTGGTAATAGCTTATCTAAAGTGATCATCAAGTTGGGCCATTTCCAGCACAAATCCAGGTTTTCTCACCCTCCGCCCCACCACACACAAACTCACTCTCCTGCTGGTAATAGCCCATCCAAAGTGACCACTCTCTTCACAATGTGTATGATAATCAAGGTGGGCCATTTCCTGCACAAATCCAGGTTCTCTCACTCCTTCACCCCCCTCCAAAAACCACACACACAAACTCGCTCTCCTGCTGGTAATAGCTTATCCAAAGTGACCTCTCCCTACAATGTGCATGATAATCAAGGTGGGCCATTTCCAGCACAAATCCAGGTTTTCTCACCCCCCCCCACCCCCATACACACACAAACTCACTCTCCTGCTGGTAATAGCTTATCTAAAGTGATCATCAAGTAGGGCCATTTCCAGCACAAATCCAGGTTTTCTCACCCTCCGCCCCCCGACACACAAACTCACTCTCCTGCTGGTAATAGCTTATCCAAAGTGACCACTCTCCCTACAATGTGCATAATAATCAAGGTGGGCCATTTCCAGCACAAATCCAGGCTTTCTCACCCCCCCCCCCCCCGGGGAAACACACACACAAACTCACTCTCCTGCTGGCAATAGCTCATCCAAACTGACCACTCTCCAAGTTTAAATCTAAGTTTAACCAGAACGTCGGGGGGAGGGGGGGGAGTGGTCACTTTGGATAAGCTATTACCAGCAGGAGAGCGAGTTTGTGTGTGTGGTTTTTGGAGGGGGGTGAAGGAGTGAGAGAACCTGGATTTGTGCAGGAAATGGCCCACCTTGATTATCATACACATTGTGAAGAGAGTGGTCACTTTGGATGGGCTATTACCAGCAGGAGAGTGAGTTTGTGTGTGGTGGGGCGGAGGGTGAGAAAACCTGGATTTGTGCTGGAAATGGCCCAACTTGATGATCACTTTAGATAAGCTATTACCAGCAGGACAGTGGGGTGGGAGGAGGTATTGTTTCATGGTCTCTGTGTGTATATAATGTCTTCTGCAGTTTCCACGGTATGCATCCGATGAAGTGAGCTGTAGCTCACGAAAGCTTATGCTCAAATAAATTGGTTAGTCTCTAAGGTGCCACAAGTACTCCTTTTCTTTTTGCGAATACAGACTAACACGGCTGTTACTCTGGAACCTGTCTTTTAGAGATGGTATGGTAACTGTCCCCTCTCCTTAGGGGACAGTACTGTTGCCTCAGAGCATGATGGTGGAAGCCTCTGGTGTCTGGGTGCTGAAGCAGAGCTGACAGCAGGGCTTCTCTGTGTCGCTCTTTTAGAGGTGGTATGGTAACTGTGCCCTCTCGGTGCAGTAGTTGCCCAGAGTAGAACTCAGAGCAGCGCAGAGCTCACAGAAGCCCCTTGTGGGTGAGGAGAGCAGAGCTCAGAGCAGGGCAGAGCTCACAGCAGGAAACCCCTTCTCAGGTTTCAGCTTCCAGAGCTTCGTGGGGAACAGTGCGGCAGCTGAGCTCACAGCAGGAGGTTCCTCTGCTGGTATTGTCCTACCAAGGTGGCCGTACTGGGGAACACCCCTCTGGCTGGCCAGTTACTCCGGGATCGGTGCTGAGATGGCCGCACTGGGGAACACCCCTCTGGCTGGCCAGTTGCTCGGAGGAGCCTTTCCAGGGGGAGTCTGCTGGTGGCTTCTTCTTCTTTTTCTCTCTCTCTCTTCTCCTCTTCACCACTCTACCCCTTTTGAAGTGAAGGCTCCGGGGATGATCCGGAGTCAACACCCACTGGAGTCCCCTGCAGACTGAAGTGTTTTCTCTATAGGGAGGAATTTTTACTTCAGGTCCCAGCTCCTGTGAGGCTGCAGTTTTAGTTGTGGCAGATACAGCACTTCTGTGAGGGTCTCCCAGGCACAGTGAGTGTCTGGCCATTACAGGAACTGACTCCTGGCAGGAGAGGCACCACTTGGAGCAGAGAGAGCCAGGCAAGCCCCTGGGCAGGGGGTTGTCATCCTCCAGCAGGAAGGAATATGCAGAAGAACTTCGGCTTCACCTTTTTTTATATATATAAACTGAAAAAGAAGATAATTATGAGTCTACTAGATGCCTGGGGGAGGGGGGAAGCCCCGAGGCAGGGAAGGAAAGTGAAGTTCTTTTCCTTTTTCTCTTTTCTTTTTAAACCAAAGGAATAAAAAATAAAATGAAATAAAATGAAATAAAATAAAATAAAACACTAGCCTGACAGGTTTCAGAGTAGCAGCCATGTTAGTCTGTATTCGCAAAAAGAAAAGGAGTACTTGTGGCACCTTAGAGACTAACAAATTTATTTGAGCATAAGCTTTCGTGAGCTACAGCTCACTTCATTGGATGCATGCCATAGAAAATCACTAGCCTTAGTACTTTTAGGGAGAACAAAGGTAACAAAACAAACACTATTTATGCTAGTGACACAGATGAGGAAGGGATAACTGCTCCTTCTGTCAGAGGCCAAAGGCGGTAGAGAAGGACGTGAGAGGGGTTCGCCAGTGCAGTGCTAAATAGCCTCAAGGCAGACTGGAGGAAGGGAGAGCATATGTGCGCCGGCTCAATGGGACACTGCTATCAAAAATCTCCGATTAGAGGTGCAGGGGCACACAGACACCTAAAGTGGAGCACCCATAGGGACACTACTCGAAGAAGAATTTTGAATTAATGTGATCCTTCAAGGAGATATTATAACCAGATGTGAGAGAGTTACAGGTCAACCTTAAAATAGTGTTATTGTGATTAGGAGGTTTTATATAGATGTCTACAAAATCCGTGTGAGTTTGTTGATGGTACATTCAAATGGATAAACTTATTTCTCCGGGTGTTACCATGGAGGGAGACGAAATGTCAAATGAAACACATTTGAAAAGATCTCTGGCACAATTGGTGAAGGTTACAGTAGGCATATGCCATTCACTTTCATATCCCTTGCGTATGGGACCAAAGAGCTGTACAGGGTTAGATGTACCGACTGAGTCAGACAATGTGGTAAGTTGATTTTGTGAATGTTCTGAGACTGCCAGGTAGCAACATCAATTTGTAAGCCAATAATGTTACCCACTCCCAATTCTCTTGGTTATTTACATTCCTTTTTCCTCTCCCATGGTGTCTTACTCTAAAGGTTTTTTTTTTTTCTGACTAGTAGCCACTGGAGGTTTTTCTGTCGTACCATTTTCTTCCAGGGGACTCCTTTGTTCCTCTTCCTGGCTTTGGAGTCTTCTTGAATACCCTACCGCTTGTGGTGAGCTCCTCTACTGATCCATTATTGTTGAGTTGACTTGACACTTCCAATATTCATTTATTTTAATTAGAAAGAATCTGTTCTCCTGAAGAGACACGTTAGGAGTCCATAGGACAACAATGTACATTAACAAGAGTTGGACATGTAATTCTTTCTTCATCATTAGCTTCCCAGGCTTCTGTAAACAGGAAGAGAAGAAAGAAAATAGTTATTATGTAACTATGGGGGCTGCCAATCATTGCTTCTATTTGTAACTATATCCACTGGCTTAACTCCCTTCCAAGGTTTTAATTGGGAACTATGGAACCATTTAGTTGGCTTGTTCTTTTTCCCATTATTAATCTCACTTTGATACACAGTGGGTCCAGCCTTTTGTACAATGACTGCTGGTCCCATCCATCTGGGACTCAGAGCACGGTCCTTTTCTGAATAAGATTTGAAAAGTACATAATCTCCTATGTTCCATTCCTGGAATTTCAAATTATTATTTAAATGGTCATCTACTGCCTTGATGTTGCCCTTTAAATGAACTGCAGTGGCCTTTTGAGTTTCAGTGATAGTTTTAAGGAGGTCTTTGATATATTCATCTGTTATCTGTCTTGGTTTAAACTCATCTGGGGGAACCCCTCCTGGCAACCACCATGTCTCTAGAGTTCTCATTGGTCTTCCAAAGAGCACTTCATGGAGTGTAAATCCATGAGCCCCTATGGTTGATCTGATGGCCATTAAAATCATGAGCAGACGCCTGTCCCAATCTCGTCCAGATGATTCTCTCACCTTCCGTAGGGCAGTTTTCAGGGTGCGGTTTGTTCGTTTGACCAGCCCAGATGACTGTGCGTGGCCCGCAATATGAAATCTTTGCTTGATCCCGAAGGCTACACATAATTGTTTCGTTACCTCTCCAGTGAAGTGACTCCCTTGGTCCGAGTCAATAACATTGGGAATCCTGAAACGACTGAAAGCATGTTCTACCAGCAACTTGACAGTATTTAATGCAGTACACTTTCTGTTGGGGTATGCCTCTATCCATTTACTAAATGAATCCACCACCACTAGGCAGTGAATATTTCCGTTTCTGGTGCAAGGAAGAGGCCCTATATAATCTATTTGAACACAATGCCGAGGACCTCCTGTGGCCTGATGTAGCAGAGGGCCTTTTTTATATGGGGGTTGGGGTTATTTGCAGCACACTGTAGACAGTTATTAATATAATATTTTGTGTCCCGTATGATACTAGGCCACCATCCTACTGAAGACAGACTATGTAAGGTTTTCTGTAATCCGAAATGTCCCTGAGCATGTGCCAGTTGAAACAATTCTCCCCCAGTACTGATGGGATGACCATTTCAGGAAGTTACATTTCCTTATCTTTATCTCCTTCTTTCTCTGCCATCACTAGACCTGAGCTATGTTGATTAATGGTCCACAGCTTACTTTTGCCATTCTTTAGGAGTTGTTGTATTTCTGGATCCTTTCGTTGCAGCTTGATGATGTCACTACAATCTGGTGGAATGGAGTTCATCAAGGCCTGGATAGTAGATCCTGCTTTGTTGCATAGCGATTCAGGGCACATTTTAGCAGCCTGCTTGGCTAATTTGTCCACCTGGTTGTTGAGTATGGATATCTCTGCTGAGTTCCTCCGATGCACTCGCACCTTGAACAGGTAAGTATCCCCTGATCTTTGCTCTGCCAATTGCCAGGCATAGTGAAGATACCCGGCATAGGCCACTGGGTGATCATCACTAGCCCTCTTGTCCCTTGTTTTCCATACAGGCATCCAATCGACGAATGCTGTAGTAACCCAATCTGAGTCTGTACAGATGGTAATGTTGACGGAGGGATCCACATTTTCCAGTGTTGATATTATTGCCACCAATTCTGTGGCTTGAGGTGAACGTTGTTTGATGGTGCCTTGAAACACTTTGCCTGATGCAACCTGCATGGCTGTGAATCCCGTGGCTGCCTTTCCATCAACATACAGACTGCTGCCATCCACTACCCAGAGATCCCTCTTCTGGGTTTTGGCATCCTCAAATTTCTCCTCCAGCGTGAATGGGGATTGGATCTCTGATGGAGTTGTTGGAAGGATAGGACATTCATGATCTGTGATGGAATTATCATCTGGGACTGTCACACAAAGTGAAAAAGGAATCTTGCCTGGTGTATTGGTTTTTTCAACGGTGATGTCCATATTGATAAGGGCAACGGTCCAGTTCGCCAGTCTGGGATGGTTTACTCTCCCTGAATTTGCTCGGCTAGAGAGCACATACCTCACTGGGGTGTGGATGGTCCTCAGTAGCATAGGTGACATTCCTATTATGTATTCCCAGTGGGCCATTGCCCAAACTAGGGATAGCACTTCCCTCTCGCAGGCAGTAAACTGTGACTCTATTGGTGTCAGAATTAGAGACCCGTAGGCAACCGGCTTCACAGATGTCCCTTGTTGCTGTAGTAGGACTGCACTGATGGCTGACTTAGTGCTGGCAATTTGCAGGTGTAATGGCTTACTGGGATCAGGAAACGCTAAGGCAGGTGCTTCCATTAAGGCCTTTTTAAGGAGCATAGTCACTTCTTTTTCTTCTGCTCCCCATCGCCATTCCTGGTTCTTTCTTAGCAAGTTGTAGATGGGTTTGGCTTTTTCACTGAAACCTTTGATGAAGTTCCTCAAAAATCCTACCAAGCCTTGGAATGATTGTAATGTGCTGATGTCTGATGGGGAAGGAAGGTTGGAGATTAGTTCTACTTGGGCCTGGTCAGGTCTTCTCCCTGTGGGACCCAGGTGCACTCCAAGATAACTTACTTCCTGCTTCAGCAGTTGTGCCTTCTCTGGATTTATTAGAAAGCCTGTTGTTTGAATGGCCTCCAGCACCTCATCCAGTGCCTTAAGGTTGTCTTCCTTGCTTTTGGTTGCAATCAGCACGTCATCCACGTAGCTGATTACACAATCTGAGTACCTCAGGTTTTTCCACATTGCAGCCACATGTTGATGGCAAATGCTAGGTGCATTATGCAGCCCTTGTGATACCCGTGTAAATGTAATCTGTCTATTGTCATAGGTAAATGCAAATTTATGTTGACATGATTGATCAAGTGGTATCGAGAAAAAGGCATTTTCCAGATCTAATACGGAGTACCAATGCACTCTCGCTGTTATTAGAGCCATGATCTCAGGAAATTTGGCCACCACAGGTCCCATCCTTGGCATCACCTTATTTAAGGCATGATAGTCTACTGTAAGGTGCCAGGATTTCCCATCTGATTTTCTCACTGGCCATATGGGGGGGTTACATGGGCTATCGCAGGTGATCAGCACTCCTTGCTGCATTAAGGCTTCTATGGTTGGTTTAATTCCTATCTGTGCCTCAGCTAAAAATTTGTATTGCCTTACAGGCTTAGGGTCAGGTCCATTGATCTTAACCAGCGCTTTTATTTTTTCACAGCTCAATTTAGAAGTCGCAAAGGCTTTTAGATGTTTCCCAGCCACTTGGATTACTTCCTCTTCCCATTTAGGCAGGGAGAGAGCCTTGGGTGGTTTGGTGGCTGCTACTCGGTGCGCTGCTGGAATAACATTGCCTGCTTCGCCTTCCTTGGCCTTGCACAGTGCCTTATGTGGTAAGTCCACGATCACCCCAAATTTCCTTAATAAATCGATACCCATTATTCCTTGATCATCTAGGTTTTGCAGACCAAATGATTCTTTTGATCTTAAAGGTCCCAATATGCATGTTAGTTCCTCAGTGAAAGTAGTTAGACGCTCCTTCCTGTTATAAGAGACTAATGATCTAATCTCTTTAATTGGAAAGTTCCTTTTGTCATGTCCTTTTATACAGAGGAGGCTGGTGGAGGCCCCAGTATTCACCAAGACTCTGTGTTATGCAGCTGAAATCCCCTTTCACTAAGATGTTCACAGTGGGACGCCCCCACGATCATTAATCGGGGTGCCACCATGCCAGGGCCTTGGGGATCCCGGCACCCTCCGTATGGGCTTTCCAAAGAAGTTCCTGCTTAGGAAGCAACCACTGATGTGGTTGGCTGCTTAGATTCATGTTTGGTTAGTCTTTTAAAAAGGTCCTCAGCAGATCTTCAAGCACTCTTTTCATGATCGTCATCTCCTCACAGCTACCTCTAAACATGTATTTGTCCTGGTTCACCTGCTTCTTAAACTGTTGGGATTTCTCTCTTTCTTTATTACCATTTAAAGCGGCTACTTGCTTTTTCACTGTTACATTTGGATTGGTCATTTGCTGCAATTCATAGATTTCTTTTAATCTCCCCTCCAGATATCTCAGGTTAGTCCAGTGGGTGTTTACATGGCCCAATGCCAGCCTTATACCAGGGTTCAATCCCTGTAAGTATAATTCCCGCAGTTCTGGGGTGTCGTAGCTGACAAATACCTCCTATATCCACTCCCACACCTGCCATACAAAATAATAATTTTTTCTTGAGGAAATGTTTCTCAGGTCTTTCATCATTCCTTTGTTTTTCAGCATAAGCCCGACCAATCACATTTTCATTAGGGTAGAATATACGATAGAGTTCTCTATACGAAATAACTTGACCATTATCCCATTAGTTAACACATCATAAGGAACATTTGCAAAATCGTCAGGTGACATACATTCCCTTAACAAGATAACAAAATCCTCATGAGTCCAATTAGGTGTTGCAGAAGCTTTTGTTAACCAGTCTAACACATTCTCTTTATCACACTTCCCAAACTGTTTACCCAGAGCCCCACGCTTGTTCTGGGGTTAAGGCTTTACTTTCTCGTTTTACAGTTGGTAGGTGATTGGTACCTTCATACTGCGTCACTGATGTTACCACAGGGGCCTGAGGGAGGTTTTGGTGGGCATCTGCCCCCTGTATGTACTCCTCTGGGGCTGAAGGCGTTGCCTGTTTAGAAGTCTCCCTGCTGTATCTGGGAGGAAGATCCTCAACCTCTGTGTCTGTGTCTTCCCCTTCTGCATGGTAGGCAGCAAGGGGATCACTACAAGTAGCTCTTTTTATTCCTTTTTCCAGCTGCAGCTCCTTCTGGAGCTTGCCAATGTGGTGCTGACATTCCATTTGATTAACTTGGGAGGTTTTGTGCTTATGCACTTCTTTCATTACCTGTCTGATTACAGCTTGGGCTTCTTGTCACTCTAAAGCCCTTACTTCAGCTACTTTCTCAGCAGCTGAGGATTTTTCACTTATCTCCCTAATCTGGGTCTCCAGTTGGGAGATTTGGAGAGTCAATGATGTCCCTCTTGACTTCTCTGTTAACAGGTCTGTTAGTTGCTGCTGAGCTAATTGGTCTGCCTGTTGTTTTCCCTCTTGGACTTGGTCTTTTTCCTTTTTTAGTAAGGCGACCTGCTGGTGGAGCTCCTTGCTTACCACAGCTAGTCCATAGAGAAGGGCACTTCACCGCTCACTTTTTTTCAGGAGGGGCTTACAAATGGAATCTCTCTTCCACAAGGTGTTAAATGTTTCTAGGGAGTCCACTCCAAATATGGACCCCTGCTTCCAGGGTTTACGACCTTTCCCAGATAACTCAAGGCCATGATCCACTGAATTTTTATTGTGCTTGCTCTCCCATCCTCTCATGCTGAAACTCAATCCATGCTGTACCTAAGAACTGCTTACCCTCAGCTCTCTCTCTCTATATATATATTTAGGGTCTGTATTTAAAATCCAAAAGGTGAAAGTTGCCAGTACCGAGGCTACCAATGAAGATAGCTCCTTGGCTCTGGAGTGCCTCACAGCAGTCCTGAGTAGGTCGTACGGGCTGTTGCCCTCCCTGCTCTACTGTCTGTGATTGGCTGCCAGCCCACCTTCAGAAAAGAAGACGCCTTGCCAACAATATGGCCGACGCTTCCCCGTGATGGCACTCTTGTCCTTCACTAGCTGATCCGCAGGGGCTTCCAGAACATGGTCAGGGTCGGACTCACTATTGTCCGTTGCCCTGACTCCTGACAGCAGGATTTTCCTTAGACCCGAATCAAAATGGGAAAGAGGGTACGGTTACCCCTCCCACCCCCCGCTCCTTCAGAAATGGCTTCACATGGAAACTGTGTCCAGTATTCCCCAGCCGTCAGGTATGGAGACACGGTTCCTGGTGGATAGCCACCCACTCTCGATCCCATCCCGGGCCAATGGGCCAAGATTAATCGCTGTATTGCAAATTAAAACGAAACACAGGACCTCTCAAAGAAAGAGGTCCTGCCGCGATTGCCAATTGTTAGAGGGGGCAAAGGAGGAGAGGGGGTGTGTGTGTGTGTGTGTGTGTGTGTGTGTGTGTGTGTGTGAGTGTGTGAGAGAGAGAGAGAGAGAGAGAGAGAGAGAGTATGCTTCCTGTCTCCCTAGGTTCGGCCTCCCTCTCCAGCATCTGTCATCTGGTAGGACCCCTTTCTCATGCAAAGAGGACCTTCCCACCCTAAATAATGAGGAGTCAAGCAATAAAGATAAAATCAAATAAAGTGTATTGAAGGGTTTATAACAAAGGTGGGACAAACAAGAAGGGGAACAAACAGCAAACTGACACAATACAGTTATTATCTCCAACTTAACCCTATAAACAGATGTATAAAAACCTTCTTCCCAGATTGAAGCGATGGCAGGTGCTCAATCCTCTGGCTAATGATAAGCCTTTGGAGAGAATCTCCGAGGAGTCCCTAGATGTTTCTTGAGACCATGGGATAAAGCAGATAATGCGTTCAGAGAACAGCGATGGATGATGACAAAGGTATGGTATCTTCTCCTTCTTCTTTTCTTACAGGTGAGGAAGCTGTTAGAGGAAAATCCCTAGCCCTTCTATCCTGAAGATGAATAGATGCCTGTAGATAAGACCCGTGATCCATGACTGTCCCTGGCTGCCATTCAGATGGACAGCCCTGAAGCCACGTTCGGGCAGCTTTATATACACTGGCCTGGGAAACCCCTTAGAAATGGCGGGAACCCCCTTAGGAAAACCAGTTTTGAATGGAAGTTATTTACAACTCCAGGAGAAATAAAAGAGTGGGAAAATAAATCTATAAGTCACCTGGGCATAAAACTCTATTTTGGAACCAACATGGATTCATGTGATTACAGAACATATGAAAGCAAACCCAACCTAACAGGAACAAGCATTAATTTTTTCCTAAATTAATTATAGCAAAAGAGAACCCAACAAGACTTTTAGACAAACAGGTCTGTAAGATTTATTTTCCATTGCACGTACATGGATTAATTATATAAAAGTTAGTAACAAGTTACTGCTTAATTTCCTTACATTTTCTAAAAGATAGTACAGCAGACCCTTGCCATATTAAAACATCAAGTCGGAAATCAATCTGAATAGGTAAATATGACAATATTTAAAAAAAAAATTGCCCATTTTAGTGAGGGGAAATTGAATTATATGTTTATCTATATGCTGTAACAAACTATATAGCTCAGAGTATTACAGTTAGAAGTAGTTCTTTCAGTCCATCTGTACATATTTTTCTCCAGATTAATAATTCTTTTCAATTTTACTTAATTAAAACTGGCAGATATTTCAGAGACTTTATCTTTCTCAAAGTATTCAAGATTCATCACATGGAATGCACTAGTAACTAAGACTTTATACAATTGCTATTCAAATATAAAAAGGGCACCACACCTGAAAATAAGAAAAAACCCTAAAACATATTTAAAAATTTATCATGAGATGAAAAGTGTTTAAGATGTTCAGCAATAAAGCCCTGTCCACTACTTACGTAAAAGAAGATTTTAAAAAATAATCACTGCACACAATACAAAGTGGGATCATACTGTAATCTTTCAGTCTTCTGTTACAGTAATATTCTTCATTACTGTTCACAAATGAGCGTTTCTATAGCAAACCAATTCTCAAAGTGTCGAATCTTTCTGCAATTTTTGGCTTCACGCTTTTGAATTCCTGTTGAGAGTTTGGGGAAATGGGGAAGGGAGGGAGGGATGACAAATGAGAAGAAGTAAAGTATTAGTCCATTTACTGTAATAAGGTACCAGAGGTTCCTCTCAATTCACTTCCAAATCGGAAGCAAATAGAGGAATACCAAATTTATCAACATTTTAGTGATCTATTATTTACTTGTGTCCCTTATTTATCACAGGATCAATTAAAGTGTTTTTGCTTTTAAAAAGATTGTTTGCAATCATTTTTACAAAATAGTTTATTTTTCCCCATCTGCCACCTTCCCAAACACAGTCAGCAATCTGAGTAAATTACTCAATTAACTTAGTTCTGTGTATGCTTGTATCTTCTCCTTCGGCACTAAACAAATGCTAAACAACAATTATAATACTTCGCTTCTCTAGACTCTTGAATCTGAGATTGTCAAAGATCTTTCCACAGACAAATAATATAAGTTTTACAAGATCCCGGTGAGCTAGACAAGTATTATTCCTATTTTATAGATGCAGATTAGGAGGCACAGAGCAGTTAAGTGACATGGCCAAGTTTGCACAAAACACCTAGGACAAATTAATAAACTTTCAATTCTGTCCTTTGGCAATAAGACCATCCTTTCTACATATGAAACATTGAACCATAAAGTGTGTACGTGGTTAACCATTCTGACAGTTATAGTTACTGATGGTAAAGGCCACTATTGTTAGCTTTCTATTATTTATATTGCAGCTGACTGAAAATCTTCTGCCAAAATACTTTTTCAACACAAAATGGTTTTTCAACTAAACAAACTCTGAGAAAATTTTCATTTTCTTAAAAATCCTTGTCAAGTTGAGGGGGGGGGAGAGAAGAGATTCAATGAGAATTTAAAGAAAAATTAATGGGGAAAAAGGTCATTTTATATTGCATTCATGCTCCAGATCCCATCATGCTAGTCTCTGTGCAAACACTCAGGAGCTTCAAGGAGCCAATGACAGCAAGACCACTCTAAATTTTAATCTGAGAGGTACTGTCTTCAACATATCCAGCTATTTATTGACTAGAAACATTAACATTTCCATCAACACGAGGTAACATTCTCAAGAGACTTTACCTTTCATGATTTCTTTGCGCTGTAGTTTATAGGTTTCCTTGCCACGGCACAGGCGATAAATAAAGGACCCCAACTGATCCACATTTTCAATGCGATCAGTAACAACCATCTGTTCATGAATCAGATAGGACTGAGGCAAGTATGTTCCAGCCTACATTAACAAAAAGGCAACAGCTCATTATTGGAAGTGCAATCATTCATTCTTCTACTAAGTACACACAAGAGCATTCAAATCAATTTTATATAATCTCCAACAGCAACAGTTCTATACAAATCAGGATTTGCAGTTTTGCAGACTTTCAAAATATGTAGTACATATAGAATTTTCTTTTAAACATCAAGAATGTGACTGCATTTTAGTGCAGATATTTAAGAGATAATAAAGTAATCATATAAAATGTCACAACATTTTCATAGCAGGAGACACTGATGCATAGTGTTCTTCCATTACAATAATTAAATCTATATAAGTTTTTTTGGCATAAGAGAAGCAAATTTTCTCCAATTAAGGTTTGTTACTGTGGGCCAAATCTTGCAGTCCTTACTCACCAAACACTATCATTTACTAGGGAGTCAATCGGAACTTTGTCCAAGTAAAGACTGCAGAAATGTGCAAGAGGTTAGTACTATCTTGCTGATTGATGCAGGTCTCAGGGATCAGTAGTTTACTACTATCCTTCTGCATTCTGTTAAGTTTAAAATAGGGGGATCCCAAACATTTTCATAGCACAGGCCACAACTTAACGGACTGAATGGGAGGAGAGATGGTCGACAGGACAATCAAATAACATCTCTGCACCAACTATACGAATTGATTAAATGAAAATATATCAGAAAGTATTTTTTCCTCTATGTTTGCTGATCGTAAAGCCATTACCAGAACATAAGGAAAGCCCAAATAATGTGAATATTGAGCTCTCCAGAGACCACCAGCAAAAACTCTGCCGACAACAGTTCAGAAAGCTGGTTCAGAAAACAGATCTAGGGCCCCACTCCCCATCTGGAGTCCACAAGAGTTTTGCCATTGATTTAAAAGAGCGTACAATCAGGCCCTATTGTGTCCTTCTGTCAGAGTTGAATATTCACAGAAACAAAAATTGGCAACTTTATTAAAAGTTGACTTTATTAAAATGTTATCCACAAATAAATCAGTCTTTCTAAAATGTGACTGCATAGAAAGAGATTCCATTTAGTATAATTCCTATTTCTGACACTAATGAAGAGGGAGTTTTTAATCTATTTTTCACTTGTGAGTTCAAACACTTAAGCTACTTTTAAAAAGCACCTTGGAATCCAAAGAAACTGCTGCACTTCATCCAGAAAATTACATTAGCATAGAATGTAGTGTAGCTGGCTAAAGATTTTTATTTTTATTTTCAATGAGCCACGTACAAGTTTCAATTACAAACCAGAGATTAAGGACAACAATGTTTTTTCAGTCCAAGCAGCATGTTTAAACAAGCTGATTAAGAGCTGTTCTTTTTAGCACCAAGATAGTGATTATATCATATTTACTCTGAAATGTAGACATATTCTTGACCACATCTAAAGAGGCAAACATAGGTGAATTGTTTTTTTCAGCTGACCTTGTAATTCATTAAACAATGAAAAGCCTTGTTATTTAAACAAATAACTTATAAGTTAAAAGACCTTCCAAGTTCAGGTGAAAAAACAGTTTTGTTTTCCACAGAAAGAAGATAAAGATTGTTACAGTAAAGACATTGCTTATTAAAAGCGCACCATATTTCAAACTGCAATCTAAAAGAACATAAAACGTAAGAAAAACAGATTGCTCTCTACTGTAGTTAAAGGAAATTATACACTCCCACTTAAGTGCTTTAATTGCATACTACAGATGGGGAAAATCATAGCTATAAATTATTCTTGCAGCATATTTGTCCATACACGTAGAATCATAGAGTTTAAAGCCAAAAGGGACCATCAGATCATCTAGTTTGACGTCCGGTATATCACAAGCCATTAAGTTGCACACAGTTTTATCCCTGTACTGATCCCACCAATTTGTGGTTGGCTAAAGTAGATCTTTCAGAAAGGCATCTAATCTTCACTTGAAGAGATCAAAAGATGAAGAATCCATCACCTTCTTTGGTATTTTGTTCCAATAGTTAATCACCCTCATTGTTAAAAATTTTTGTCTTATTTTGAATTCGTATGGCTTTAACTTCCAGCCATTGGTTCTCATTAGGTTTTCTCCACTAAGTTAAAGAGCCCTGTAGTACCAAGTATTTACTTATATATTTTAATTAGGCTAAGCAAAATTCTATGTTTATTTATAATTTTGACAGACAATATCTAAGGTTTTTTTTAAGATTTTTTTTATTTTTATCTATTTAAATTTTCACAGTTGTGGGAAATTAGGGGAGTGTCCGACAATAATTATTTAATGACAATAGGTGTTGATTCAAATATTTATAACTGTCAAAACACAAATTGTCAACATCACGTGTAAAAATATACAAAGTAAATATCCTTAAATCAGATTCTAATAGGTTTTCAAGCAGTAGTTTTCTTACTATGCCTATCTGAAAATTTTGATTATCATTGATGGAAATAGTTTTGTTAGTTTGTGTGTGTGCTGAAATCGACGTTTACTGATAAAAATCTAATCCTTCCAAGTCTAACTGTAATCAAGACACCTCTCAGTCTTCTTTCGTTCCTTACTTCTTTCAGTGGAAGGCACTTTTCTCCAGCCCTTGAATAATTTTTTTTGTGGCGGGGGGGGGGGAGGGAGTGGGAGCTCTTCTTTGTATTCTCTCCAATTTTTCAACATCTTTTTTAAAATGTGAAGACTAGAACTGTATAGAGTATCTCAGAATGAGCCTCACCAATGCCATGCCCAGAAATAAAATCACCTCTCTACTCCTACTCCTCTGTTTATACATCCAAGGATTGCATTATCCCTTTTTCCCCCCACATCTTTACACTAGGATCTTATATTGAGTTGCTTTCCAGGATGCAGTCCCCCATTCTGTAGTTCTAGATTGCATTCCTTGTTCTAAATGTATAACTGCACTTAGCTGTATTAAAATTCTTTTTGTTTGAATGGGCCCAGCTTACCAAGCGGACCAGATCGCTTTGTGTGACTGCCTTGCCCTCATCATTATTTACCAGTCTGCCAATCTTTATGTCATCCGCAGATTTTATTAGCGATGAATTTATATTTGTTTCCAGATCATTGATGAAAATGTTGACGAGCATCAGACCTAGTATTGATCTTTGCAGAAACCCCCCTTGAAACACCCCCATTCAAAGATTCCCCATTGACAACTACTTTTTGAGATTTGTCTGTCAGCTTATTCTTAATCCATTTAACATGTGCTTTATCAATACTGTATAGTGCTAATTATTTAATCAGACGGTCATGCAGTATTAAGTCAAACGCCTCATAAAAGTCTATGTACACTACATCTCTGCAGGTACCTTTAATCACACAAACATGTAATCTCACCAAAGAATGACATCTTTGTCTATTCCTAAATCAATAATTCCTTTAAAACTGAACTCTTCTGAAGATTTAAATTCTTTAGTGAGGAGTTAACTTTTCGAAAGCACTTTGCATGTATGAACTCCAGGACTTGTGAAAATAATATGAACATGTTTCTCTTTATTATATATAACAAAGCCACCTGCAATTCAACCATACCTTTATGTTGATCAGCAACTCCAAGAAATTTTTTGGTGGCATAACAACTGAAGTGTTCAGAGGAATCACATAGCACTTATCCAAGCTAAGGTCGAGGTAGGCTGTGAGTCTCTGGTGAAGAAATGCATATTCTAATCAAAATCATTTCAATAATTCTAGGGTTAGCAAAACTGTGTAAATATTGTGCTCAATTATTGTCATATACTTGTTCTTCCTGTAAGTTACAGTACTGTTAGTTAGAAAGTGTGCTCTAATTTATTGAGTTTGGTGGTGGGATACAGAGATAAAAGGCAATCCTAATATCAGGTTAGCTAGAACAGAGATTTCTGCAAGTCCATTGGTACTAGGTAGTTCAGACTTTTGAGTGCATCTGAGTTGTCGGAGGTTAAGTGCAGTATTTTTTAATCTTGTTGCTTGTATTTTAAAATTTCAGGGAGAAATCTGAAAGTATAAATCTCCCTTTCAGAATTCACAATGAAACATGACTGGAAGAGAACGCACAATAGAAAATAACAGATGCTATACATAAAAATATTTTATTCTTCCAAAATACTGTGCAGTTGAAATGCTAGTTTACTGATATACTTGGGAAACCTCAAAAAAACAAAAAAGTGTCAAACTTGCAGAATATAAATTTTAAACCACTAATGTATGATCTCTGGATTATCCAAAGGGTAATATTTGTAATTGTTTATTAAACTATAACTCTAATAGACCCTTGAACTAGACTGAAAGGTCTTGAGGCACCATTAACTAAACTGTTTTCGCTAAGGAAGGGAAATATATTATGTTCAAGTGTTCAGTCTTGCAACATCCAAGATTTTTTGAGAGTAACATATTAAATACGAAGAACTAAGGGCCCCAATCCTGCATACACTATTGATCATAATGATTATTACTATGACTAGTCTAACTGCCAAAGGAGTAAGTACTTTGCTTATAGCAAGAGTTTGCAGCATGGGACCTCAAGTTAACAAAGCATTAAGGCTTAAGAATAATGAAGTACAAAACGTGAGGTTCTTACGGTCACATTGCATTTTATTTTCTATTGCTATTTTTTCTCATACATCTTCACGTTTCTTAGAGCCTGATCCAACGCCTAATGAAATCATTAGAAATCTTTCTATTGTCTTCAGTGGACATTGGATTAGGCCTTAAATGCATACTACAAAATATATTTATCACCTATAATATTTCTAAGGCTCCTCTCACCATGGGATCACATCTGTGTAGGATCTGCATTATGACCAAGTTATCATTGTTGTGGGAAATACCTTTGTCTTTCCTATTTTTATTTTATTTAGCTATGCAACATTAATATTACACAGAATTGAAATCGGCTTTGTAGGTCAGACCTCACTTTGGTATATGAGGTGCCAGCCTTTATTTCTGTCATGCTAGGTAGAGAAAGTGTGATGTATGATGTGAAAGAAGCTCTGCTGTAAATCTTAAATGTTGACTGAATATATTTAAAAATAATTTTTTCTAATCACATTATTTAAACAATGGTTTTCCCAAACTTGCTTATGAATGTTAGTGCTCATTTTGCCTAACTATTAACTTCATGTTTAAACATGTTTGAGTTCATACAAAAAAAGAGAGTGGCAATGATTTTACACAGTAGGAAAGTGTTCTTTTTTTCAGCCTTGCATAACACAAAAATAGCTCAACAGTTTTTCCTCAGGCTTTCAGCAGCAGCAAGAGTCACATTTCAGTGAAACCAGGCATGGATTATTTACGCATAATGGCATAATTTTCAGAAAGCGGAGAGAATGAAAATGGGTTTTTTCAACGTTAACTATGATCACTGAGAGAAAACTGTAGCATTACAGAGATGTCTTGCAAAAACTGTACTATTCAGATGTATAACAAAGATACTTATTTACAAAAGATAGGATAAAACTACTTCAGTAGTGCTCAGTCATGCCTTTAAAAGCAGCGAGTGGCCTGCAGCGGAGGCAGAGTGCCTCCTGAGAGCTCCCAAATGCCCAGGGTGGGGCTCTGGCTGCTGCCATGCACCTTAAAGTGAATACAGAATGTACTGCCCTCCACAGCCAGTCAGCTTTATCCTTGCCTTTCCACTGTCCCCTTTGGAATGGTTAGCTTCCTTTGAAGCACTACTGGATGAATACAACACTAGGTGAATACAATGAATACAATGACTGTGAATATGACTAGCCCCTGCACATGGGTGTCCAAGGGAATGAAGGCTTCTTCCACCTCACATTCATCACTACTGTTGCTTATCACAATCTGGCTTCATGTATCTTCAGCAATAAGACTAAAATTTTCTTCACGTTCTTGTATTATGACAAGGAAATGGATGGGTTTGGGTTTTTTCCCCTCTCTTTTCATGAACAAGAACACTTTATAAATGGTGGCTTACAGACCAGGAGAACAGCAAGATCATCATCAAACGTGCACTCTGTACATCAGGTTTAATAATTACTTCCAGTTTCTGAATACCAAAATACTGCAGAGCTCACACTTTCACACTAGAAAAATAACTGAAATAATTAGAAACCACACAGATTAAGTTGATAAAATTCTGAAATTTTGTTTTTTTAATGCTTTCAAGGATTCTCAGCAGACGCTCCTTACCCGGTGGAAATCATGAACAATGTCCGCTGGATCACTGTCAGCAAATTCTGGGACAGGCACGCTGATGAATTCAACATCTTCCTCCTCAAGGATCTGAATGTTTTGCTCAATTGTCTGGTAGCGAGCAGCTGGAGCATGTGCATCAGGCTCAGTCAGAGTTAAGTCATCTTCAATATACTTTATTCCACAGAAATACACACCACCTTGCTAAAAAAAAAATAAAATAATCCCAGAACAAACAACATTTCAGCAAGTTTATAAAAAATTTAAAATGTGACCAACTACTATGCAAGCTTCCTCAGATAGCGATATCACAGCACCTTAAGCTCTACTCTCGACCCACACGGCTCTTCCATTCTCAAACTTCTCCTGAGCATACACTGCCCATCATCAAGCTAAACTACATTTTTTCAGCCAATTTATTTAATTCATAAGCCTACACTGGATCAATTTTAGACAGCACATGTCTTCTACATAGTTTGAGTAAGAGATTAAGGGCCTAGAGTGAAATCCTGGCCCCTCTGAAGTCAATCAGAAGTTTTCCACTGACGTCAAGGATGTCAGGATTTCATACCTGGTTTTTAACCTGGTCTTCCATTTGCACTAACAAATTACTGCAGGTGCAAATAAGACATACATACCTCTAATTCCATGATTTGTGAGCAGAATAAGGTACTTAAAAGTTTTCATGCCTAAACTTGTACTTACAAATTGTAGTATTCAATAATCAGGTCCTTAAATATATTTGATTATGTTTTATGGTCTAGCCTAAATCCTGTTTAATTCATTTATCCTGACAATCCAAAACACGTTCAGGAAGTCCTTTATAATCTTGAAATTTTCCTAGATTTAAGACTTTTTAAGTTTGTTTATAAAGTGAATTCATTTCTGATGTTTTAAACTACAACTGTCTTCACTCACAAGCTGTAGCCTGTCAACTACATATTTTATTTACAGTATGACCGCTCTCACCTGAGCTAGACTCTCTCCAGAGGAGTTAACTTGGGTGTAGATAACTCAGGCTAACACTGTAGTGCAGACAAGCTCTTAGACTTGCTCCTGGTAACCAAAATATAGCTTACACCACTTTGAATTTCATCCACCGAGTCTGATAAAGTCTAAGTTGGTAAAATTCACAGAGAAAGTGAAGATCCAGAACAGAACAGCAAGAACAAACCAGAAAGGTATAAGAAGATGCAAGTTTAATTAGACTCCTCCAGCTCCTCTGTGCTGTTTGATCACTTTAGACTCCTGTAGACATTAGCAAATGGACGTAAATGGTCTAAAGCACCAGGTGTCTGGAAATCAGGCTGTCAGGGAATGGGATTTTTCTGGGAACCCTCCACACAGGTCTTTCCCCTCCCACAAATAGAGAGGAGGTACATCAGCTGCCGCCATGGCACTATTTCCCACCCTTGGCCCAACATAGTATGTTCCACATGGCTGGAGTCGGTTTCGGGAGTGGGGAGGAATTGGATACTAGCCAGACTTACACATTAGCTACCCCACCAGCCCCATGACATTCAGGGTCTGTATTATCATAATTTCCACAGAATCCCTAGAAGTCACAGGGAAGTCCCTTGTAGCAGAGCTCCAATGGAACTGCACTGCCAGGAAGTCAGAGCCAATGCAGAGTTGCAGGGCCTCTGTACAGAGAGCTCTGGCTTCCTGCAGATCCCAGGTTTAGGGGCTTGCTCAATGGCCTACTCCACAGGGGGGTGAGGGCAAACCGTTCACCCCAACTGAACGGTAGGGGAGAATTCTGTGGAAATTTCCTGCCCCAGAAGTCTCTCTCCGAGTTTTTCCTGTGGGAGAGATAATCTGGCCCAAAGAGTCTGACACCACCTTACACATTCCCTCTGAATCTGGTTATATGAGGAGGAGAGTAATTTATCCCAGAGTGAAACTGCCAAAGGCACCACTCTTCATGAATTCCCAACTGACCTATCAAAGGAGGAGGACTGAAAATAACTTCTGAAAAAGCTCTACATTCAGCTCTTAAACAATAAATGTGAATAGAGAGAGAACCAGTAGCACTCTCTTGCTCACTCTCTACTAAACACAGGGCATACAGGGAGAAAAATGAAAGTCCTTTACTACACAAAACGTATTTGGCTTACCTGGAATGCAAAATATTTGTACAGATAGGCACCACCAAGTATCACACCAGCAAGCATAAAAGCTACTCCAAAGCACATACACCAACACCAAGCTCTCCTCTGTCCAACGGGCACCACAGCTTCAGGGTCCTAGAAACATATCAAAGGGAAATTGTCAACATAACATTCCAAAATCCACAAAAGATTGTGGATGTACCTGTCTATTTAGTGCAAACATTTCCAGCACCACTAGAAAATATTGGGTAATTTTATTTCACATTTGGAAAAAATACTTTAAAACTTATTCCATGTTAAGGTTCACAGCAACACCACCTCTGGTGAGATTATGAGGAGATAAAAACAGCTATAAATGCTGCAACCTCTTACTGCCATTTTCCTGGGCTGACCCATCAACTGGTTACTAATGTCAAAAGCATACAAGCTGAGAAGTCATGGGAAAGGTTCAGGAATGGTGAAGTCATCTGAAGCATCATTTCTCTCATAGCTGAGCTTTTCACAGGTTGTGTCCAGAAAAGTATCCATTTTTAGGCTAATTTTTGTGAAACAATAGCATGTAAGGGACCTGGATTGAGAAGAAGCATTAGGACACACTTCAGTATGGTACACTTTAAGAGGTTTGAAGAATAAGCTTAGGGCAATATCTGTCCCCGTGATATACGACTGTGATAGGTGAAGAAGAGGGAATAAGGAGTCCCCTCCTCTGCTCTGGCATAGCAGGAAGAGTGGGAGTGCGTCTTAGAACTCTTTTGAGCAATAGCTAGGGAACTGGCTACTGCCCTAGTTGGCATGCTACAGGCACAGCAGAGCATTGTTAGGCCCCACGCTGTACATATCGTGCTACACGTGAGGGATACACAATGCTCTTCTTTGGAGCAGTAGTAAGGAGTACCGAATCATGCATTTCCTCCTCAAGCCATCCTGAGCTGGTGCTTGCAGGAGGACGCCTATGTCTATATCACATGATCAACACCCTTCACTTCCCTCACGTCTGCATAATTCAGGTAAACGAAGGCAGGGTTTTGCCCTTGGTTTCTTAGGGTACATCTACACTGCCAAAAAACACCTGTGGCAGCAAGTCTCAGAATCCAGGTCTACGGGCTCGGGCTCGCACTATGGCTATACAAATAGCTGTGTAGATGTTCCCACTCAGTCTGGAGCTTGGGCTCTGAAACATCCACCTCCCCAGGTTTTAGCTGAGCAGGAACATCCTCGTGGCTATTTGTAGTGCCATACTGTGACCCGAGACTCTCTGCTGGGGGGGTTGGAGTTTTTTTGCAGTGTAGGTGTACTCCTAGAGTCTAACCCCTTCCAATCCGTAACACTGACAGATAAATGTCAGCGTTTGCATCAGCGGAAAGTAATTCATTATACCATTCCTACTGGTGACAACAAGAAATCATGACAATCAGGAAGACAGAAAATAGTGGTGAAAAATAAAAGTGGAAAAACCCTAGACACCCCTTTCACTAAGAGGAAGAAAAAGTTTTGCTTTAGAGTGATGGATATACTCTTATCTTTCAGCAGATACTTTTCATGGCTTTTGGGTTTGTTTTGGGAAGAACCAGTGCAATTATTACAACAAGCTGTTATAGCACTTAATAACTAAATAAAATGTTGAATTTTTAAAAATCAAAGTTCTAATTGTAACCTATTCTCTATGTTGCTTTAATAGTGGTGTACAAATCAGTCACCCACAATATATGGCAAGCTTCCGTACTCACTTTTCTGCAAGGTGACAGCTGACAACAGCAGACTGGAAGAATTAACAGGATCAAAACTTTTCAAAAATAATTACAGCTTATGCTTCGTTAAAAAAAGTTTTTTATATTAACTTGCAGAGTGCTGCAAAAAGCAAAATAAGTGCATCTTTCTTTTGGCAGGTTTTCCATTTATTACAGCTACATCATTACATCATTACATCAAATATTACATCATTGATTTTTGTTCCAAATACAGAACACTATGAGCTTCTGGAAGATGCATTCTCTTGACCTGAAATGCAGGCGTTGTAAACATAAGCTTTTATCATACCTTCCAGACAAATACAAATGCTTCTATGGAAAGCATAAACAAATTCTAACTGAAGCAGAGTTTTTAACTGATAAAAATTCCCCGGCAGCGTTTGCAAGGTAAGCACCGTAACCTCTGTGCTAATGCAGAAGACCCTGAAAGTATAAGTGGCTAGAAAACTATATTAAAAATGAAACTGATTCACCACAGCATGAACAGTGAAATGTAGGTAGCAATTTTAAAAATCCTTTCAGTTTTAATTGTTAATTATCTAAGGATTTTTTCATTACCTACATGATTTTTAAGCTGACATTGTTCCTTCAAGTGAAAGGCTGAGGATGAAGTTTAATACCATACCCATGGTAATTTAATTAAGTTTCAGGTCAGTTTCTGATTCACTGTGGATTCTTCAGTCAAGTGTGTTTAATTATAACTCTAAGTCAGATAAAGCAAGGATTTTTATATTGTCCCTGTACTAGCAGGTAATTTCACATTCCAAGACTTTTCAAACTATGAAGGACATCTACATACAACTTTTTTTAAAAAATGCTGCCATGGAAATTGCTGTAGATTAATAAGGAAAACAGACAGAAAATGAGGATTCAACACTAAAGAGAGAGGGATATTACATAAAAAGTTTAGCATAACCTGATTTTTAAATTATCTCAAAACAAACTGATAGTTTTAAGTTTGTTTTAAAGAGAGTAGGGGGGAAATCCAAACAGCGTTGAGAGAGAACAGTCACTTGTCTATAGCAAACAAAGACTATTCAAAAATAGCTATTCAATTCAATTGATATAACAATGAAAAAACTGTGGAGGAGGATTTTACATTATGTACACCTATCCCCTAAGATATACTAAGATATTTCATATGTATGAATTGACTTGTAGCACTAATCTGCTCACAACCTGTTGCCAATTTTAGTGCACAGTTTCAAGTACAGTTTGCTTATTATTTAGGATAGCACATGAGATCACATCTCAGTAGAGCTAAACCACAAGTATCAGGCAACACTGAAAAAGATTCTCTGTTAAATTAATAAATAATATTGATCTAATTTCCCTTTCTGAAGTGGATAATTAAGTACATCAGTTAAGTCTTAAATGGAAGCACTTAATATTTATAGTTTTGGTTATGTATAATTTCATTAATCCCACAATGCTAGATTATACTAATACTAACTGGTTGCTACCCTATGACCAAGTTCCTGGAACACAATACTGTTTATTCTAAACTAGAATGACCCAAGAGCAAATTGCACCTCCCTATTCCGGAATAGATCCCTGCACCTCGGAATCAATAGACCTTGAATGCAAAATGGTGTTGCTGATGCCTACCCTCCGCTTGGGTGGTTCCTGCTTTGAAAGGAAAGCATTCTTTTAGAGGGGAGCTCTGCTAATGAAGATTGTGCCAAATTAGTGCATACCCCAGCTGTCCTGACTACACATCATTCCAAGTCAGTATTACCCATTCTGGGGTCTGTAGTTGCCCTGCACAGGGCCACTCGAGAGGCAGAGGTTGCAGTCTGTCACCTCAACTTTCCCTTCTTGGGAGACTTTCTACTGGGGAGCCTCCACCGGCAAAATTCATCATATAATCTCTTTGTGCATATAGGCCTCCACGGATATGCCTCCCTCCTTTCTTCCTACCTGTCTTTTAGGGGCAGCAGCAATCAATCCTAGCCGTTCTACCGTTACATCTCATCTTTGCCCCAGTATGGCTTTCCCTTCTGATTCCCAGTTGGGTCCCTGACGCTATGATAACTCCATATGGATAATCTTCTTTGGTGCAAAATGCTTTAAGTGGAGACTGGCATAAGCCTGGCATTTGTCCTTTGTAAGAACTCATCATTCTAAGATCAGAAAAGGACTCAGTGGCGATTTGACTAACCCACTTCCCTTGGAGAAGGGTCAAACAGGGGTGTGCGCTCATGTTACTTCCTTTTAATTTGTATACTAATTTTACAGCGTTTAAGTTAAAAGATCCAGAATTCCACAATCTGAATACTGTGGAACAGCTCTTTTATACACAGATAACAATGTTTCTTTCATTATGCATTTGAGATCTGAGGTTACTTGCCAGGTTCTCTGAAGTTTGCTTGACCTGGCCTCACTGAATAAATTATACCAAGATTATAGTTGTTTCATTTGAATAAAGATTCTTTTGCCTGTTGTGGTCAGTGGATGGTGTCAAGCTGCACTTTGCCTGTGTCCTTCTGGAATTATAAAGTGCTCTCTTGAGTTGTTCAAATGATATCAAAATTGCCCATTGTGCATAACACTTTTTAATTCCAGAAAAAGACAGAGAAGCCCTTATTAGAACTGATAATAAACAGGTGTAACTTGTAAGTAATTATTCTGGGGAACAGGTTAAAAGAAAAATAATGTAATAACCTGTAGCCCCACAAACATCTGCAGTTACTCCTTTGATGAAATGTGCAAAATACTCTCTTGCTCTTTTCAGTTCAGCTTCTACCGTTTCTGTATTTTGTTCCAATATGAGTATAAAGATTCAACAGCACCAATTTAACATTTAGGGTAACTTTTCAAAATGCTAAGAGGACAACTCCTAGGAGGAGCACTCAGACAAAGATATCCCTAGATTGAATAATCTCATGGGGATTTACAAGTAAATCCTCCCCTCCTGTGGATTTTTCTACAAGAGTAGAACATACTGGTTTAAAATAGTAAACACTTGAATTTCTTTCACGCTTAAGGCACACACCCAGCCAGCTCACATTCCAGAAATTATTACAATTAGGCCTTTATTTCTCTAAGTAAATTAGGGATGCACCACAGAAATATATTTTCATCCATTTGTACAGGAACACTCAACTGAGTGTTAGCCTGTCTAAAGCAAACATGATGTGCCATGAAGAATTCATCAAGTTTTGTGATCCGCAAGCAACTACCCAAAAGATACTAACCCATATTTAAAAGTAGCTATGGTGGAGACAAAAATAAGATTTAAAATACATTTTATAAATGTTTCTGCTTCAAAAGTGTCACATATTGCCTTTGATCTGCACATAAATCAGACACAGTTGGGTTGAAGGGCTTAGATTTAATCAACTTCCACTTCTAACATAAATTATTATGATAGTTTCTAAAAGGCTTCATTGCAATGAGACGGCTCATATGTTCAAAGCTGAGCATATGCTCAAGTGCTCTGCCAGATCAGGGCCAGAGTGCTTAGCACCCTGCAGAATCAAGCCCCTTAGGAGCTCATTGTAGTGGCTATTTTAATGCTTTTGCTAAACAACAAGAGAATTTTCTACAGCTACAAATGTTGAACATGTGAATTAACCAAACAGTATCACACACAGCAGCTTTGCAAAATTCGGCTTGTCCAACCACTTGGAGTGAGCAACTTCTGTTTTGAGCAACAAACAAAATATCAGTATAGTATTTCAGTCTGCTCCTGGGGGAATTCCATGTGACTGCATGCATGCATAATTAATGAGCTGTGCATATTTTAATTTTTTGTGCAAAAAAAAAAGCTTCTGCCGAAATGTTGCTGCACTTCCACCTTTTGCCCACCAGAGGGCACTGTGGCATACAGACATACTTGCTGACAGGTATTTTCAAATAAAATGACCAAATATAATTGAAACTGGTGTGATTATATAGTGTTATTTTGACAAATAAAATATACAGAATTTTAAAATATTGTGCACAGAAATTTTTTGTTGCAGAATTTTTAGGTGCAGAATTCCCCTAGGAGTAACTGTCATGTTAAGGGTGGGCAAGTAAATTATTGTCCCTTGGTTGGTAATTTTTCATGCAAATTTTGTATGGCTGCTAGACAGAGGAATCTTGCTACTGCATGTGGCATGGTCCACTGAGATTGAGGAGATCTGGACCTTATTTCAGAGTCTGTCACTGACACACTGTGTGATCATGGACCAGATGTCATACCCACAGTATCTGTTGCAAAACTTTCATTGACTTCAGTGGTGCAGGATCAAGCCTTTGGTATTTCTCTCTTCTGTTTTGGTTTCCCTAGCTGTAAAATTGGGAATGATATACAGTTTTGTAAAGTGCTTTGAGTCTATAAATTAAAAGCATATTAATTCATACTAAGGATAAAAAAGCACTACGTAAGTGGTAAGGAAATTAATGTTGTATTATTAATTTGCACCTGTGACTAGATAATCCAATGCAATGTACACAATTTTGCCAGTCATCAAGTGAAAAAAATTTACTTCAGCATTTATTCTGTCAACTGTAGTTTAGTTTTTAATTACAATACTTCATAATGTTCTTGCAAGTATTGTAATACATATTTAAGTAAAAATTAGTCTTAGCAATGCAAAATTTTACTACAGAAAACACTGCTGAGACATATGGAGAGAAAGTGGTTTTGTACACATTTAAGTGTCTGTACTGCTTGTCTACTATACATCAATTATATACAGAGCTTGCAAGTGTACCATTAATGCTACTTTATTACATTTCCAAAGAGTAATCAAAAACATTACTGGATCCAAAATAAATATCAACAGCATTCCTCAGAAAAGCCAAATCCTAAGCACCACCGGAATATATCAAACAAATGATGTACTATTGGAAAGAAAAAAAATCATGAAAATAGTGAAATATTTACCTGTTTATAAGATTTGGTTGAAAATTTTTTGACAGAGCAGTTTTCCACTGGAAAATGAAGTTTCTTTGAAATCAAAGCGTTTCACAGGAACATGTCAATTTTGAAGAACTTTTTCAACGTGAAAATCGAAGTAAATAATTTTGACTCTCTAATTTCAGTACATTAAAAATGTTTCATACTGACACAGTAAAAGTGTTTCATCTTCATTTGTTTCAACTTTTATGATATTCAACTAGTAATTTTATTTCTATTCTATATTTAACATAAATTATAGTTGATATGCATATTTATGCTTTGACATTATTAAAATGATATGATTTGATAGTTTCAAACTGAAGTTTTCCTGCAAAACAAAAATTCCAGAAATTTCAGATTTTCACTCTGATTCAAAACAAAAAAGGGTTTCCAGTGTCAGAATTTCCCACAGAACAGCAACTGCAGATTCTGAACAGCTCTACTATTCACAGAATACATTATATAGTTTTATAATGCTTACATTGAAACAAAGTTCTTTAGAGCTTATTAGGAAAAAATATATACACATCAAAAAGTGTTCTTAGGGATGATATAGATCGGTGGTTTTCAACCTTTTTTAATTTTCAGATCCCTAAAAAATTTCAAATGGAGGTGTGGACCCCTGTGGTAATCTTAAGAGAATCTGCAGACCCTCAGGGGTCTGCGGACCACAGGTTGAAACCTCTGTGATAGAACATATGTGCGTATTTGTAGAAACATGAATTTCAAAATTATTTTTAATGTCATCACCTGTAATGGCACATTATAGTACAAGGCATGTTATTTTTCTAAGCACTGTATAGTGTAAGGGCCTATCTACTTAAGGGAACACTATTTATATGACAATTTTATGCAAAAAAAAAAAAGTTCTCCAAATACATTTGAAAAAAAATTTACCCAAGTATCAGTTTGTTAATCTGACAACAGAGAAGATATTTAGAAATAGTCTATGTAAAACAATTCTCTGTCTGCCCATGTATCCTCCCAATCCATGTACTGAATTGATTTAACCTGAAACGGCATTCATGGACATCAACATTGTCTCACCAGCCACAAAATAAATAACTGCCGAGGTAATTATTGTGGTGGTGTGGTACAAATATCTTGTTTAAAATATGAAATATCAATGTACTGGAAATGAGGGAAACAGTATTTCACCATAACAAAGTTTCATATTTATCATTCAAGTCAGGAAGAGATTTAAAAATGAGAGAAACACAAAAGGAAGTGAGATATGGACCATTTCCAAGAACTCCTCTGCTCCCATATGTTCATTTCTACTGCTTGAAGAAAGATTTGCAACCAATGTTCCCAGCTCAAGGTCAGAAAGTTCAAGAAATGAATCCCAGGTTTCCAAGCTACAACATTAACAGCAATTGTTTTTGGTAGAGTTCCAGTGAAACAAGTTTTGTTTTTCTTTTAATTTGTAATTATTTTGTGTGTATCGTTCACTCAGTTGTTGGCAACATCCTCAAAGAAGCTTTGGAGGCAACTGTGCAAAGACTATCATGACGTTGTTTTTAAGGAGGTATATTATTTATTCAGTAGTACAGATGACCATGCAAGAATTTACCTCAAAGGGTGGCAACTTAGCCACTCATTTCCCTCTACTCCCTTTCCCAAGAATCTCCAAGTTAAAATAAATCTAAGATTCCTCGTGCAGAAAAACTTTGTTAATATAGAAGTCAACATCATTGCCTCTCCCTCCTGCACACATTCGAGGACGTACAAACCTCTATGGCCAAATAAGGAAGCAAGAGACATTTGCACATCCTTTGGACCTTATCTGGAAGGTTAGTTATTTTCTTTTAAGGTCCGGGACAAGTTCAGTAACATCCCCACCAAAACAGTGGGAGAGGAAGAGGGAAATCAGCCTGCTACAATTCTCTTTCCTATGCTTCTTTAGTACTGGCACCCTAAAATACACAGCAGGCAAATCTATCATACTCCTGAGGCAAGCACAAGCTGTCCAGTTTAGCCATCTACATTGTCAGGGGAAAGGTAGCAGAATCTCCTATCAAAGGCTTCTCCCTCCCTTTGGAGAGGGCTCAAAAGAGTCCCCACAAAGAAAACTTTTGCAGACAGGAATAGAGTTGCCAGGCCGCCACCAAAAGTGATGCTACTAGGGGAAAGAAGGAAATCTCTGCAGAATAAAAAGTAGCTACATAAAGTGCCCTATATATTTAAAATGAGTAAATTCAGTTTTCCGACACCAAAACAAGCATCATGACATAGAATACAATGCCAACGGACCTTTATCTGTAATCTTAGAAGTACAGTGCTCTAAGGTAAAAGACAGGATTATCCAAATCTAAGCTAACCGAAGACTGGCTATGACCCACCAAGGTGTGACTTCATAACTTCACCACATAAAGCCATATTTGATGAACACCTACAGCCTTGAAGAAGCCAGGTTGATGTCTGGTATTGAAGGAATTGACCAACAGACTTTGAAGTTTGCTGAGGATCCAGAACCCTTTAGTGGGGACTTATTCTACTGAGCAAGCTCTGTCAAATATAGGACGGCTTCAAGCATCCCCATAGAACTCTGGCTTTCCAAAGGTCCATTGTATTACATTTAAACCTTTTTTCTGCACTTTGGTTGTGGTAAAATCATGTAATGAAAAAGATACTATTGTACTATACATGAGCAAGGGGGAGAATTAAGCGTAGTGTGGGAACCTGCACTAAAAATATGCTGACTTTTGGCTAAGACTATAGCATGAGAAATTTCAGTGCAAACGGAAGAGTGTGGTCCTTAAATCAGAGGTTCCGAATAGAATGCCTCCAGCAACTGTAAGTAGGGAGTCATTTTTTCAATTCCAAAATAATATCTTGATAGATAACTATGCACGTACCGAGATTTGTACTTTTAACTCATTAAAAATTTCTTTATTTATTGATGTAACCAGTTCAAACACATTATTGTACAAGCATTACACTATGGAATCTCTTCTGCAAGAGAAGTTCAATAAAAAGTTATTTTAAATAGAAATTTATGCTCTCTCTCTCCCTTCTGCCACGGCCTGCAACTACATTTCTCATCATTCCCTTCTTCAGAGGTTACTGGCCAGATCCTCAGGTGCGCCTTGGCTGTTCTGTGCCACACCGCCAGCATACTTTGTCTGCAAACCCTGCCTAATCAGCCCAGGGAGGATTACCACCAGGGTGATCTTGCAATAAAATACAGCTGAGGTAGAGAACTGCTCCAGTAGAATGTGATGAAGATGGCATGCAGCAGAGCAAGACAATACACAAGGGAGTTTTATGCCACGTTTGTGTACTACCACTTCCCCTGGCTTCAGCTTCTGTCATACCAGAGGATCTACCTTTGTACATGAAGACCATCTGGTTTGCTATCATCTCTCCTTGGAGTCTGGGGGGTAAAATGCTCATCAAGCAATTACACATGCTTATCTCTGCCAATCTTCTTCCACTTTCCCTTCCCTTATTTTTTCTTTTTTAACCTGAGACCAGAACGTTTCCCAGGACTTTTTAAGTGAAAATGTACAGCAGCGTATATTTTAGGTCTGTACTTGGGTTCTAGACCTATTGTTATCCTGCAATATAAGCTCAATATGTTATGAAATACGTGCTTAATATACATGTTCTCATAAGACCCTCATCTCCTTAGTAACTAAGCGCCTTCCAGCACTGCATTAAACAATGTTACTAACATCTGTCATGTGTGGTTTACTCTCTCTCTCATCCTCGCCCCAGAGAGAATTGTGTATGCCCCATGTAGTTTTTTGTTTTGGTATGGTTTGGGTTGGTAATGTTTTAATGTGTATGTTGCTGTGTTTATAGTAAAGACGACAAGGTTGAAGGAGTGTAAGAGGAAGATGGTGAAATTTGTGGTGGTTCTTAGATCCTGTGAGAGGTCAGCTACAAAACAGCATTTATCTCAATATTGAGAAGTTGGGCAACTGTCTCTCCCAAAACCTCAGATAAATATACTTTACTTAGAATTTCTTTTACTTTTGCTTTCAAACAAACATGCTTGAAAAGGCCATTTCAGGAGAATTCCTTGAGGCATGCCATTGAGAATGGGGGATCAGTTCTGATAACTGTCCTGGACACACTTCTGTTAGATTCAAAGCCCCACCATTCCTGAAAAATGCTCATTTGTGGCTGGAATTATTGCCTGTACACAGCATCGTTTCCAAGCATTTTATTTTAAAGCTGTTTTTTAAGCTCTGGTCAGGCAGGTTTTGGCCAGTACATCTGGTAACAAGCAGAGGATACAGGGGAACTTATAAGTAGCTACAGTGAAACTAGACAACCTTTTAATCTGTTTAGTAAATGTTCGCCCTTTCTGTTTCCAGACAAGCAAAACAGTAATAAACAGAGCAAAATTAATTTCTAATCCTGTACCTTATTCAGTTGAAACTACTAAACTCTACAGGAATGAACTCTTGGTCAACATGAAAACTCCCATTGACTTCAATAGGGTAGGGTTTCACCTCTGAAACTTTGCCTGAGAAAGACTGGCCCTTAATTTGTACCCCAAATATTTTCTTAAACAGCTACAGGTTTAGAAAATTGACAAGCAGTATATATATCCAACAGACCCAACTACACAATTTGGATGTGTGATGCATAAAAGATTAAAAAAGCATATGAAAACTTCAATATATTTATGATTAAGTGCAATATGCAATTTTAAATGTCTCTATCAATTTTGTTTTTAGTTTTTTTAAACATGTGCAAAGTTTCAGCCCAGACAGACACAAACCCTCCAACTCTGAAATTAAGGTTTCAAAGTAGCAGCCGTGTTAGTCTGTATTTGCAAAAAGAAAAGGAGTACTTGTGGCACCTTAGAGACTAACAAATTTATTTGAGCAGAAGCTTTCGTGAGCTCACGTCATCGGATGCATTAAGATACAGCAGAAATGTAATCAGATTTCCAATAAGAGTTCCACCATCAACAAAAAGGAGTAAACACGTAAAGCAATTTTCCAAATGTATCAATGTGCTCCAACACAGTTCATTTGACTGTCATCAGTCGGATTAATGTCTCATCCTGTGTCTTGCTGGACACTAAGTGTGTTTATTACTCCTAGTAACTTTGTGGTTTTTCCACCCAAGCTATTAATATTTTGTAACAGCTCAAACACACACAGGACACTCTAACCTTGTCACTTTTGCCCTACTGCAGAAGAGACATTTGGCTACGATCAAATGTAGTTTAATATCAGATTCGTTCTCCACCCGTGAGCTAGTAATAGGCTGCATTTGCAGAGGGACGGACTCAATCTAATGTATTTTTTCCTAAGGCTAACTACGCTGTTCCTAAACAACAAGAAGCCAGCAGCCCTGTGCTCTCCTACCCCCCTAGAGGACTTCAGCGACGGATCCAGACTAGCCACCACAAAAGGAGAAGAACGTAGCATTAAAAAAAGCCAAGCTGGCCGTAATCCAAGCGCTGTCGGGCTACAAAAAACCCGAAGTACAGGGAAACAGAGCTGTAAAGCTTGTTCTCACGTCAGCCATTTTAGAAGCCTGATCTGGCAAGGGGATTGCTGGCCCCAGCTTTGCAGCTCCCCTCGCTCTACCTCCCTGCATTTGGACATGCACTGTTAACAGTCACCTTATTTGTCTTTCCCCAGGAGGCCTCTCGTCTCCCATCAATAAACCAGAGGCGGATTTGTCTGCAAGGAGCCCAGGCTGCAAAGCTCCCGTTCAATACCCTACCCCCTCACTTCCAGCTCCCAGCGGGGCTTTTGCTAACCCCTCCCCGCACAAAGCCACTTGCCCCCTTCTGGCCCTGAGCACTGCGATTATTGATCACTCACCTCCCCCCACCCGTGCAGCTGGAGCAGGCCGCGGCCTCCCCCCCGGCCCCGCGGCTCACCTTGGCGTCCGGGCCCAGGATGAGCACCTGGCTGTTCTCCTCGTCCTTCTTGGCGGCCTCCTTCTGCGCCAAGGCGGAGTTAAACGACACTTTCACCATGGCGGCGGCGGGTTAAAGGGGTTGAAGGCTCGGGGCTGCGGCGCCTCAGGCTGGGACGAGCTCCCCGCGCAGTCCCGTCCGAGCGCTGAGGTGCAGGGCGCTGCCGGAGCCTCCCGTGGGGGCGGAGAAAGGAGGCGGAGCGGACGGGGCAGCTGGGCTGGCTGGCTGCCTGCCTGCGCCGGGGAGCCGCGGTGTCCTTTGCTGCCGGGCCCGGCCCCCAGAGAGCGGGCCCGCGCAGCGGAGATCTGCCGGCCCTGCACGGGAACCTTGCTCCGGGCTTGCAGGGTCACACAGAGCAAACCCCGCTTCGGGAGCGCAGGTTGGGATTCCTGCCACCGCCGAGCTTACCGCGGACACCCAGCTCGGCCGCTTGGGGCAGCCCCATTATTGCTGTCTCTCTCCCCCACCCCATCCACTTGTTAAATCTTGTCTTTTAGGCCATGGATCTGCAGGGGGGCCCCCTCGAGTCGGCACAAAGCCCCCTTTAAGTCGGGGAGGGGGGCTACGATGCAGACCTGTTTGCAGGATCTAACCTTTAGACTCTGGGGCAGAGACTGCCGGTTACTCAGTTACTATGTGTAGTGCATGGGTTGGTCAAAGTTTCTGGGCACAGCAGTGATACAGATAAATAATGGGTCAGTTTAGGTGCTGTAATACAGATGAGTCAGTATATGCACTGACTTACCACCCTCTCCAGCAACCCCTAAGAAGAAAATGCCCAGGGAATCAGAGCTCAGAAATACCCGGTACAGGCCCCTGTGTTGTACTGATAGCAATATAAAACTACTGTGTAGTTTCTAGAATCTCAGCTCTCAAGAATTAAGAGTAAAGGTAAGCCTCTTGGTGTCACGGTTGGGAAGAAAACTTCAAAAATATGAGTGTAAAACTGTAAATCATGTGGAAATGGGTCTGCAGAGAGCCTGCAACAATAGCTCTTGAGGGGCGTGAACTCATGGAGGTGCGGTGGTATAGCTACAGAGGTGCAAGTGGTGCAGTCACGCGAGGGACCACGAGCTTCTGGGGGACCAACCAGATGGAGCAGTGCTCCAGCACTTCAGGTGGCGGATGGGGTCCCAACACCACTCATTCAAATTTGGCCCTGCTGCCCGTCCATTTGGCCAAATTTCAGTTGTCTTGTGACCGTGTGTGGAGGGGTTGCAACATAACTCAAGTTTGGCCTGGTCACCCCTCCATCAGGGCAGCTGGGCCAAAGTTGAGTGAATGGTGTTGCAACATGGCATGCAGGATCATGGGCCAAAACTGTAAACCCATGTACCAGGTTGCAATGCAACTCATCACTCAAATTTGGCTGGTGCAGTGTGAGTGTGGGGCGGGCGATGGGAGCAAATGGAGTCACCTGGTGGCTGGAATCAGGAGGAGCTGCCCTAGTCCAGGATGGGAGTGGAGGGCTGAGCCAGGGGGCACTCGTGAATAGCTAGGAGGAAGGTCCTGGGAGCAGCAGTTGAGAGGCTGGGGATGAGTCACTGGTGGGCTATAGGGTGAGTGGGGAGTGTTGGAAGCTGTGTGATGAGGGGTTGGGGATGACTGGAGGGTGTTGAGGAGTCATGGAGTGAGTTGTGGGGAAATAAGAGATGTTGGGGGGCAGTGGGGTAGATTAGGAGCCAGGATGTTGCGAATGGGTGGGTGATACTGGGCTGAGGTGAGCAGGATGTATGGCAGGGCTGCTGGGATGTGTGGGGGGCTGGTTGAGAGTTGCTAGGGGTCTGTGGTGGGGGGTGAGAAGGGTATTCTGGAGTCTACGTGGGGTGGAGTATGTGTGGGACAGGAGCACTTTGTTGAGCAGCCTCTGATCAGAGTTAATCTCTTTACTCTGTAAGGTAAGCAAAATTTTAGATTTTGGAATCAGGAAGGAGGCCTCCATCCTATTCTTGCACCAGGGCACTCTGGGATCTTGTTCTCCTTCCTGATTCCAATATCTAAATCCGATGAAGTGAGCTGTGGCTCACGAAAGCTTATGCTCAAATAAATTGGTTAGTCTCTAAGGTGCCACAAGTACTCCTTTTCTTTTTGAGTCCAACCTGGCTCTTAAGATCGTTTCTTTCTTCCAATGAAGTAAAGACCTCAAAGCAAAACTCTGCTCAGAACTACCAAATTTTGCATAATTTCAGGACAAAACAACTGTTCACATGGTTCGAACCTAATTTGGTGATGAATCTTGGTCACGTGCCACAAGAGGCACGTTGCACATAGGCTAAGAAGAAGACACCTAAAACCATTATTTGCCCCAGGCTTGCTCAAAACATGCTCTGGGACCATTTGAAACTCAGCCAATGTTCATTGAGAGATTTGCAGACGTTTCAGAAAACCTGAGTTGAGACTGTAATGGAACCAGATGAGTATTACCTAATTTCATTATGAAAATTTTGCTTAGCTCAAGTGGCAATAATCATAAAAACCATTAGAATATTCCACATTAATGCCATGAAATACTATAGTAAGGTTATTCTAAGCTATGGTGTGAGGAGGCATAACTACAGTATGCTTCCATAAGGGAAAACTAAGGCCCCAATCCTGCACATTGGGGGACCACGTTCCTTCTTCTTTGGGGCTCTATGTAGGTGCAGGGGTTTGCCCATGCAGTTCTTAATTCAGAATCCGGGTCCAAAAATCAAACATTTCAAAGGTTACAGTTCTCCTCTGTGACCAAAGTTCTTTTTAGACAAAACTTCCCCTAACTCAATGAGTGATTTTATTAGTCTCAAAGTTTAGTCTGGATGCTCTAGATCAGTGTTTCTCAACTGATGGGTCATGATCCTTGCGGTTAAGGAGTAGTCATGAAAAGCAATCGGACATTGACAATTTTAATATAATCAAAAGCAAAGAAAATCTTGCTCCCTTACATCTAACACACCTTTTACCCTTCAAAGTCAAGTATTCCTTGTCAATCTCTTGAAAAAACACATGCACAAATAAATTATATAGAGTTATCATAGACGCGTTTTCACTCTTACTTTTATAGTGTTGCCCTTTCTGAGCCAAGTGGTTAGCCAAATTTTGGGGTCTTGCTGGTTGTTTCCATTAGGAGAAGAAATTAATGATGGAGTCAAGTATTTCTTTGATGCAATCCTGTTTATTTACAAAGAATGCACACAAAGTCCTGTTTCTCTAAACACAGTAGGACTCAAACTGTAGGAAATAGTTTCTTTGTCCCATCCTGAGCCTCTTTCTAGCCAGAGCTTTACCCAAAAGCTTTCTCTCTCAACTTTTCTCAGGGTTACTCTACAGGTGCATCTCTAGCTATGTCTTAGCATCCATCTGCCATCCCTGGTGTTTCTGCTGTGTCTCTCTGACACACACAGAAAGTGGCTGTCATGCCCAGTAGCTTGAAAGAGGTGGTTGTGATAGCCCAATTCTCATTGGCAAATGGAAGAGAACTCTCAGGGAAAGACCCTTCAGAAGAGGGAATAACTTGGAGGGATTTTTCTCTTTTTCCCTCAAACTTTTCTCCTTCCTCAATTACTATGGAAAACACCATAATCATCCCTGCCATGTGAATGTCATTTTAGACTTGTCTTTAGCTACTCAAGCTCAAATGATGTGACTTCACAGCATTATATGGTATAAAACTGTTGGCCTTGACCTCTGCTCTGCCAGTGCTTCCAGCCTTTATCATCCACTAGTTCAACTTCCTTATAAACATCTTCCCACTTTCTCATATGCTGACCCTTATACATTGGAGGATCTCTCTGTGAAAATCTACAAAGACTCCCTCAAATCCCTGCTTGTGATGTAATGCTTACACAACACTCAGTAATGGCTAGGCAGCTAGCGTGCTGTGACCACAGCTTATTTCACTAGTCAGAATATCCTCACTGTTGCCTTGTGCTCCCCCATCTCTTCATTGTAGCCATCTGTTCTCTCTCAGCTTATATTTAGATTGTAAACTCTTTGGGGCAGGGACTGTCTTTTTCATTGTATGTGTAATGGTAGAGGCCTCTAGGCACTGTCGCATGCAGATTATTTACATAGCATTCTAGTCAGGGTGAGAGAACTCAGAGTTCTAGGCCAGTTGAGAAGGCATCATGATGTCAGGAATAAAATTCCTAAGTAGCAAACTTGTTAAATTTTAAATGTCAAATTCTTTTTTAAAGCCGTTGTTCCACACTCCTCAGAGTTCTTCTGTGCTTAGCAGTATTTGGCAGAGAGACAGTGAGTTGACCTTTCTAGCTTGAAGCCTTAAATCCTACTCTACCTAGCATCTACTGTTTTTTAGGATAAACTTTGCAAAGCTGCATTAGTTACACAGTAGAAAGCATTAAGAGCTCTATCCTATTTAAATAGGCTCCATAACTGCTGGCCCATGCAACCCTGCTTACATAGCAACAGAACCCTGTTTTGAGGGTTAATTCCCCTGGTAGCAGCTGCTTAGTACCCAAATTAGCATTATGTGGCTGCCCCCTTCCCAGATACTGGGACTCACTGGCTGCACCCAGCTATTAGGAGATGCACTATGCCTCATTTATGCATCACCCGAGGTCCTCATGTGGGAGTGACTGACAGCTTGTCAGCCAGGCAAGAAAGAATTTTAAAGGGGCTTAGGCCCTGATCCTCAAAGGTATTTAGGTGCCAAACTCCCACTGAGAGGTAGGTGCCTATATATCTCAGGATCTGGGCCTTAGTAGCCCAATCATAAGATCTCCTTGGCTGGCGGCTCTGTTTTCCCCTTCTCATCCCAAGCCAAATGGTAACTCAGAGGGGAGGTTAGGAATCTGGAGAGAAGGTAAATGAAAAACCATGTAAAAGTAATAGAGATTGGAGACTATTGCCAATGATCAGGTCTGAGTCTGTCCCAGTCAGCCCTCCTTAACAATCAGGAGTAGGAGCTCCCTTGCCTCCGACTTTCAAGTTAAAATAATTTTTAAGATATTTGGATATTTGATTGCCATTTATTCAATACTCATATTACAAAAAAACCCCAAAGAAACAAAAAAATAGTGCCATTTCAGATTTGATTTTTTTTCTTTAATATTAAGTTTGATAGACTGCCTGGTTTTGTAAAAATGAGTGAAGACAGAATTCCCCAGAAACCACACATCCTGGATGGTGTAAAAACATAAGAATGGCCACACTGTGTCGGACCAAAGGTCCATCTAGCCCAGTATTCTGTCTTCCAACAGTGGCCATTCCCAGCTTCTGGCAAACAGAGGCTAGGGACATCATCCCTGCCCATCCTGGCTAATAGCCATTGATGGACCTATACTCCATTACCTATTCTCCTTACCTTCCCAGCCAGTCTATTGAGCTTTTGGTCCCCTGGGGTTAGCAGGGTTGGCTCTATCATCATCTCACTGTGCTTAATAGATTTACACAGATTATGTGGGGAATAGAACATTAGAATGGCCATACTGGCTCAGACCAAAGGTCCATCTAGCCCAGTATCCTGTCTTCCAACAGTGGCCAATGCCAGGTGCCCCAGAGGGAATGAACAGAACAGGCAATAATCAAGTGATCCATCCCGTGTCACGCATTCCCGGCTTCTGGCAAACAGAGGCTAGGGACACCATCCTTCCCATCCTGGCTAATAGCCATTGATGGACGCATCCTCCATGAACTTACCTAGTTCTATTTTGAACCCTATTATATCTTGGCCTCCACAACATCCTTTGGCGAAGAGTTCATAGAATCATAGAATATCAGGGTTGGAAGGGACCCCAGAAGGTCATCTAGTCCAACCCCCTGCTTGAAGCAGGACCAATTCCCAGTTAAATCATCCCAGCCAGGGCTTTGTCAAGCCTGACCTTAAAAACCTCTAAGGAAGGAGATTCTACCACCTCCCTAGGTAACGCATTCACCACCCTCTTAGTGAAAAAGTTTTTCCTAATATCTAATCTAAACCTCCCCCACTGCAACTTGAGACCATTACTCCTCGTTCTGTCATCTGCTACCATTGAGAACAGTCTAGAGCCATCCTCTTTGGAACCCCCTTTCAGGTAGTTGAAAGCAGCTATCAAATCCCCCCTCATTCTTCTCTTCTGCAGGCTAAACAATCCCAGCTCCCTCAGCCTCTCCTCATAAGTCATGTGTTCTAGACCCCTAATCATTTTTGTTGCCCTTCGCTGGACTCTCTCCAATTTATCCACATCCTTCTTGTAGTGTGGGGCCCAAAACTGGACACAGTACTCCAGATGAGGCCTCACCAATGTCGAATAGAGGGGAACGATCACGTCCCTCGATCTGCTCGCTGTGCCCCTACTTATACATCCCAAAATGCCATTGGCCTTCTTGGCAACAAGGGCACACTGCTGGCTCATATCCAGCTTCTCGTCCACTGTCACCCCTAGGTCCTTTTCCGCAGAACTGCTGCCTAGCCATTCGGTCCCTAGTCTGTAGCGGTGCATTGGATTCTTCCATCCTAAGTGCAGGACCCTGCACTTATCCTTATTGAACCTCATCAGATTTCTTTTGGCCCAATCCTCCAATTTGTCTAGGTCCTTCTGTATCCTATCCCTCCCCTCCAGAGTATCTACCACTCCTCCCAGTTTAGTATCATCCGCAAATTTGCTGAGAGTGCAATCCACACCATCCTCCAGATCATTTATGAAGATATTGAACAAAACCGGCCCCAGGACCGACCCTTGGGGCACTCCACTTGATATCAGCTGCCAACTAGACATGGAGCCATTGATCACTACCCGTTGAGCCCGACAATCTAGCCAGCTTTCTACCCACCTTATAGTGCATTCATCCAGCCCATACTTCCTTAACTTGCTGAGAAGAATACTGTGGGAGACCGTGTCAAAAGCTTTGCTAAAGTCAAGAAACAATACATCCACTGCTTTCCCTTCATCCACAGAACCAGTAATCTCATCATAAAAGGCGATTAGATTAGTCAGGCATGACCTTCCCTTGGTGAATCCATGCTGGCTGTTCCTGATCACTTTCCTCTCATGCAAGTGCTTCAGGATTGATTCTTTGAGGACCTGCTCCATGATTTTTCCAGGGACTGAGGTGAGGCTGACTGTTCCACATGTTTACTGTGTGTTATGTGAAGAAACACTTTCTTTTGTTTGTTTTAAACCTGCTGCCTATTCATTTCATTTGGTGACCCCTAGTTCTTGTGTTATGTGAAGGAGTAAATAACACTTCCTTATTTACTTTCTCCACACCAGTCATGATTTTATAGACCTCTATCATATTGCCCCTTAGTCATCTCTTTTCTAAGCTGAAAAGTCTTAGTCTCTCCTCATATGGAAGCTGTTCTATACCCCTAATCATTTTTGTTGCCCTTTTCCGTACCTTTTCCAATTCCAGTATATATTTTTTGAGATGGGGCAACCACATCTGCATGCAGTATTCAAGATGTGGACATACCATGGATTTATACAGAGGCAATATGATATTTTCTGTCTTATTATCTATCACTTTCTTAATGATTCCCAACATTCTGTTCGCTTTTTTGACTGCACATTGAGTGAATGTTTTCAGAGAACTATCCACAATGACTCCAAGATCTCTTTCTTGAGTGGTAACAGCTAATTTAGACCCCATCACTTTATATATATATAAAAGTTGGGATTATGTTTTCCAATGTGCATTACTTTGCATTTATCAACATTTGAATTTCATCTTCCATTTTGTTGCCCAGTCACCGAGTTTTGTGAGATTCTTTTGTAGGTCTTCGCAGTCTGCTTTGTACTTAACTATCTTGAGTAGTTTCGTATCTGTGATGCTCTGTACCTCGAGGGAACCCTCTACACCGCCATGTTCATCTTTATAAAATGATTCTGTTGTATCCAATGCAAAGTTTGTCATGTTGGGTGTCTTTGGAAGGCTCATAATGCACTGAGCATGGTTGTTATAGTGATGTTATAGTAATTGTTACAGTAATGTTATAGTAAGGTTATAGGTTATAATTTCATGTATATAGATATGAGGCTGAAAATGTATCCTCATGGCTTAAAGCAAGCCCATGCAAAAACTCTCCAAGAACAGAGAGGCAGTTCACACCTCGTCAGGGCATGGATAGAACAAACACAGCCCAGCCTCAACCGGAACAATGTACACTGGCTTAGGCAGCAACAAAAGAATCTGTTAGACCCTCGAGGGAGTCCTCCCTTTCCTTTGGGCAGTTTGGGATTGTAATGAGGTAATGCTCACCTGACTCTGAAGAGCGGGGGACAAAACCAAGAGGAAAGAAAGGACATGATACAAGGAAGAGACGTTTTGCCATGCTCTCTCTCTTCCACCTACATCTACAGCCACCACCACCACGACCACGCAGTGACTGAAACGCTGATCAAAGGGGAGAGACTGACTGAAAAGTAACCAGCCAGCCTGTGGTGAGAAGCATCTAAGTTTTTAAGGACATTGAAAGTGTTAAGATCAGCTTAGAATGTGTTTTGCTTTTATTTCATTTGACCAAATCTGACTTGTTATGCTTTAACTTTTATAATCACTTAAAATCTATCTTTATAGTTAATAAATCTGTTTGTTTATTCTGCCTGAAGCAGTGCATTTGGTTTGAAGTGTGTCAGAGACTCGCTTTGGGAGAACAAGCCTGGTACATATTGATTTCTTTGTTAAACTGATAAACTTATATAAGCTTGCAGCGTACAGCAGGCATTACTGGACACTGCAAGATGGAGGTTCCTAGGGTTGTGTCTGGGACCGGAGATATTGGCTAGTGTCATTCACTTGCAAGTAGCTGGGAGCAGCTTACATGCCAGAGGCTGTGCCTGAACAGCTCAGGCGTGGGGGTTCTCACAGCAGAGCAGGCTAAGGCTGGCTCCCAAAGTCAAGGATTGGAGAGGCCTAGCAGATCACCAGTCCAGATAACACCAGAGGGGAACGTCACAGTATCATCTGCAAATTTTGTCACCTCACTGTTTACCCCTTTCTCTGATGAATCAGTAGGAGGGAGTTACTTTCCAGAAGGCCAGGCAATTTCCCATCAGATTAGATTACAACAATTTCTTCGAAGTTCCAGCCGTAGAGCTATACATACGGCTTCTTTCTTTCTTTCTTTCCTTCAGTTGTTTTGTAAAGGAAATTTGTAGTGACGTGATAATGCAATTAGTAGGGTTAAGAAATGCTGCTGCTGCAGCTGAAAGAAACATGGGAAATGTCACACACTGCATATGGCATTTCTCCTCAGGAAACCCCTGGGGCTTGTTGTTGTGAACAAATAAGGTAATGTGTCTGGAAAATGTACCCAACAAAAAACACATCATTGCGTCAGCAGCACCAGCAAATGATAAAATAACAATGCTGTAGAAAAGTGACTGCCAAACAGCTTCAAGACAGGCTCGGACACTGCACCAAGGAAAAAGAAATTTCATGAAAGAAAAAACAAAGAGAGTTTGTCAGGAAGCTCAAAGACTTGGAGAGAAAACAGCTGGATCAGTGCCAATCTCAGGAACACCGCAGATACCTCTAGTGGTGACTGCAAGGTGACGGATGCAGTCTTACCTCCTGCCTGTGGGCTTGGTTCTGCATTTGTTCTAGTCAGTGATGCAACTCCCATTGATTTCAGTGGTGCGGGATGGGCCTTAAATGCTCTGGAAACATATCTCACCCTATGCCGGCCCAAAGCCAATAAGTTCTTGTTTTGTACCAGAAACTGATCTCCGTACCATCCACCGCCACTGTGCTGAAAAAGCAGTTCCCAGTCTGCACTAAAAAAAAAAACAGGAAAAGTTACATGCCAAGAAACACCCAGCTTTACTTAGAGGAAGTACAGGATGATGCAAATTTGTCAGACAAAATGACTAATCCCAAGGGAATGGGTGTGCCTCGCTAAATTGATTGACAAGAGGCCATTGCTGGGCAAAGTTGTGGAGACACCAATCAATGTGTTGATGTACATGCCTGGCCTGCAAACCACCCATTCTGTCTTACTTCAATCTTTACATTCACTAATAACAGAGTACACAGCATTTAAACATCTAAATAATGTTGTGTCTAGTATGAAACAGGAGGCTGTTTTAAAAAAAATTGACTAAAAAGACAAACTTAGTATATTGTGACAAAGCTCTGTCCTTGCCTCCGTGGGTCCCGCGTTTCCTGGCAGATTTTGCTAGCCTCAGAGGCTCACTGTGACCCTGCACATAACCCTTCTCTCTCTAGAGACAAAAGTCACAGTCTACTGAGCCATTTTCATCATAAGCCAGCAAGGGAGTTGAGGAGAAGTTATCCTTCCTTGCACAGTCTCTGTTGTCTCCCAGTCTCAGTGATTAATCAGGGGGCAAAGGCGGGGGGGTGGGGGAACCCGGGCGCACCCTCTACTCCAGGCTCCAGCCCAGGGACCCTAATAGTATCAGCTATGGTAGTTGACATTTTAGAAACATGACATGTACAATTCCCTGGGCTACTTCCTCCACAGCAGCCCTCACTTCCTCAGACTCCACTTCACCCTTACCATATCAGGCACAAGGAAGGAGGCCCTGAGGTGTGTACTACTCAGTCTCTCCAACAGCACAACTTCCTCCCACAGCTCCTGATATCCATACCCACCTGACTAACTGGGAGGCTTTTAACTAGTTTCAGCCAGCCCCTGATTGGCTTCAGGTGTCCCAATCAACCTAGCCTTCTCCCTGCCTTCTGGAAAGTTCTTAATTGGCCCCAGGAAAGTTTTGAAGAAGAATAATAAGTTAGATTTATGGATGTTTATAGGGAGCTTCTCACAAGTGTGAGGGGCAACATGGGAGAAAGCACAAAGGTGCTTGTTTGAAAATTTAACAAGTGGGTGATGGAGGATGGCATCACGCATAATGCATAATTTTTCCCGGACTTTCCCATACAAATAGTGACGAGGAATAACAGCATCCATTCAGATGAATGACATTTCATTTTGATTTTTTCCCAAATATGTGGTTGTCTGAAAAGATTATGAAGTTGAGACAAATTTTTAAAAAGCTTCCAAACTGTGACAAAATCCATTTTAAATATGAACAGTTTGGTATAAAGCAATGAAAATGGGTGTCTGTATAGAAAAATTTAAATTACAAGTCGTCAGGGTTCCTTCCCCACACTGAACTCTAGGGTAAGATGTGGGGACCCGCATGAAAGACCTCCTAAGCTTATTTTTACGAGTTTAAGTTAAAAACGTCCCCAAGGTACAAACTTTGCCTTGTCCTTGAACAGTATGCTGCCACCACCAAGCGTTTTAAACAAAGAACAGGGAAAGAGACCACTTGGAGACATCTTCCCCCAAAATATCCCCGCAAGCCCTACACACCCCATTTCCTGGGGAAGCCTGAGAATAATATCCTAACCAATTGGTTACAAAATCATCCAGGACCCAACCCCCTAGATCTTGGAACAATGGAAAAATCAGTCAGGTTCTTTACAAGAAGGATTTTATTTAAAAAAAAAAAATGTAAAACTCATCTCTGTAAAATCAGGATGGAAAATACTTTACAGGGTATTCAGATTCAAAACACAGAGGATCCCCCTCTGGGCAAAACCTTAAAGTTACAGAAAACAGGAATAAACCTCCCTCTTAACACAGGGGAAATTCACATAAAACAAAAGATAAACTAATCCGCCTTGCCTGGTTTACCTATGCTGGTTGCAATATTGGAGACTTGGATTAGGATGGGTTGGAGAAGATGGATTTCTGCCATCTTTTTTGGCCTCTCTCAGTCCCAAGAGAGAACAACCACGTAAACAAAGAGCACAAACAAAAGCCTTCCCCTCCCCAAGATTTGAAAGTATCTTGTCCCCTTATTGGTCCTTTGGGTCAGGTGCCAGCCAGGTTAGCTGAGCTTCTTAACCCTTTACAGGTAACAGGATGTTGCCTCTGGCCAGGAGGGATTTTATAGCACTGTATACAGAAAGGTGGTTACCCTTCCCTTTATATTTATGACACAAGTATAAGTCCCAGTCCCCCTCAACCTATACATTGATCTCAGCTGTGTTAGCTCCGGAAGTCTATATTGAACTGCTCCACACTGGGCCTTCCAATCCTGGAGGAGGTCCATCTGTTACCCACAATGGGGGAAAGAGGAAAGAAGAGAAGCTGCACTATGTAATTCAGACGTGTGGAGCTGATTTTGGGCAGAAAAACATATGTAACTGAGCTCTCCACTCCCCATTCCAAAGCAGCCCTACATATCACAACCAGCTTCCCCTGCTGAGGACATATTATTCTATTCAGTTTCTCATACTGCACCCACCAGCATGGTATTGAATGGCTCTGTGGTAGCTGAACCTCTGTGCTGTTCCAGATGGGAGTGGAGGCAGAGATACACATGGCCCACATTCCTATGAGCCAGGATAGGCAGAGATGGTGTCCCTAGCCTCTGTTTATCAGAAGCAGGAATGGGCAACAGGGGATGGATCGCTTGATGATTACTTGTTCTGTTCATTCCCTCTGGGGCACCTGGCATTGGCCACTGTCGGAAGACAGGATGCTGGGCTAGATGGACCTTTGGTCTGACCCGGTATGGTCAGTCTTATGTTCTTCGTCTAAAACACAGTTTTTTACCTTGTTCGGGAAGTGGGTACTGGAGGTTCCCCTCCTAAATACATTGGGTGGAAAACTATCTTACTCTCTCCATCAGTAACTGCTCATCACTCAGGGAGGAACCTCCCTTTTCTTGGGATGTTAGGAAAGCGATGCACATGTTTATTACATCCCCTGATGTAATTCCCCATTGCATAAATGCCATATGTAGTAGGCCACTTACGCAAATGAGGACACAAATAGGAGGCGATATAGGTAAACAAAAGAGTGGTGGTGATCAATCTGCAAATGCAATTACACAAGGAAATATATGTAGCACACACTGAACGTATGAACTTTGTTGTAATATCCATGACTTTGCTTCTGTGAGTTCACTCATGTAAATTATACAACATGCAAATACTTCATTTGAAAAAACACTGAACAAGCTAAGATCTGTAGAGACAATAACAGGAAGAGAGTTGTGGTTACAAAAAAGGGCTTGAATTAACAGAAAATAAGAGGAATTTACCAAAAGAGCAATTAGCTGGACATCTGTTTATCTAACAGCACAAAATATCATCCAAAATGATGTGCAAAGACAAGATTAATTGATAGTTTGCCTACCTCCTCTCCTACTAACACCAATTTCTTTATCTCATGTACTTATGCCAGGGCCGGCTCACAATATTTTGGCACCTGAGGTGGGGAGCTCAAATGACTCCCCCATGCCTCCTCGCTCGGGGTTAAACTTTGAAAGGTCTCAATTCTGCCTTCTTCCTGTTCTACTCCTCTCATGATACTGCTCTGCTACCTACCCCAATAAAGGAGAACTAACAACTTAGAATGCCTTGTTCAAAATTTTGAAGTAACACTTAACTTTCAAACACCTGAACAGCAAATGTAACTTTTCTTGTCTGCATAGTAAACACTGGCATTTTTATCTGTTTGAATAATCAAAGTGGTGCTTTCTGCGCCTTCTTAGTTGCAAAGATTTGAACTGCTTCCTGAAGATCCACAGCCTGGGCCAGCTCATGCTCTGTTGAGATGGTTGCAAGGTCGACCAGCCTCTCCTGTGTCATTGTGGAGCGTAGTTGTGTTTTTATTAACTTCAGCTTGGAGAAGCTGCGTTCTCCACTGGCGGCTGTTACAGGAAGTGTTAGAAATATGCGCAGAGCAACAAAAGCATTTGGAAAGAGGGTGGTCATCTAATTTGTGCACATATATTCCAGAACAGCCTCTGGAGTTGATCCTGCCGAAATGTATCTTGAAAGGGCTTTCTGTTCATCACCTAAATCACTCGCATCAATATCGCGCATGTCATCATGTGTCAACACTGTCTCTAGTGCCCTACATTGCTGGTGTAGGACTTCTTCAGGTATAGTGAGGAGTTTGGGAATATCATGCAACATCCCAAATATACTGCTGTGTTCCTTGAGCTGCATGAAACATTCTTCAACTGACTGTATTGCACAATCTAGCACCTGGTTAAAGAATTCAACTTTGAATTGTTGTTTGGGGTCTCTTATGGGATTATCCTGTGCCTCCTAATCAAAATGTCATCTTCTTCGGTGACTTGTGTTCTTGAATGGGTGGGAAAATAGCTTCAGTGTGAAGTTCCTCTGCCAACTTCTGTGCACTCTTCAGAACGTTTTGAAATCCCTCATCTGACCGGTAAGACTGTAGGTATGACTTTGCTTTGTCCAGTTGTTCCATTGCTCCAGATATATCAGGGTCAACTCCTTGGAGTCTCTTGCTTACAACATTTATTTCAAACAGTATGTCATGCCACAACACTAAGCCACACAGAAATTTGAAGTTATGTATGTTTCTGGTGATTCCATTTCCCTCTGCCACTGTTCTCCCATGAACAGTTACTGTCATAGAATTATCCTCCATAATGGCAACTACGGCATCATCTATCTTCCCAATTTGGTGTTTGATAGGCTTTATTGCCTTCCCTCGACTTTCCCATTGTGTGGCACTCAGTGGTTTCAGTATCAGAAAGGATGTTCCCAGATGTTGCTTCAAAATTTGCCATCGATGAGTTGATGCAGAGAAAAATACATAGATGTTTTGAATTACATTAAAAAATTCAGCAGCCTCACTAGAAGCTGATGCTGCATTACTGACCACCAAGTTCAATGAGTGAGAACTGCCTGGGACAAAAAAAAGCTCGAGGGTTTAACTCTCGGATCCGTGTCTGCACGCCTCTATTCTTCCCTCTCATGTTGGCACCATTATCGTAGCCCTGACCTCTCATGTCAGCTATCGCAATTCCCGTATCTTCTGGCTTTTTAAGAAGCACATTTGTCATACCAGCTCCTGTAGTATCGTCAATGTCAATAAATTCTAGAAAATGCTCTCTGACAGTCACCATTGCTGGGACATTTTCACTGGTTCTGTTGTTGTTACAAAATCCACCATGAAAGTCATTTGTTCCGTATGGCTGATGTTAGGTGTGCAGTCCAGAATAACAGAGTAATTTCTTGCTGACTTCAGATCTGCCACAATCTCCTGTTTGACTTTTGTTACCAGTAACTGTATGATCTCATTTTGAATTGTTTTTCCAAGGTAGTGGTGTGTGTACCTTTCTTGGGTGGTGCCTCTTCTTAGATGCTCCTGGAGTACAGCATCAAACTCAGCCATCAGCTCCACAGTTTTAAGGAAGTTTCCATTGTTTGGCACATACAGCTGATCTGAAGTGCCACGAAGTGCTAGGTTTTGGGTAGCAAGCATTCTCACAATGGCAATGAGCCTTTTCAGAACATTTTGCCAGTAAAGAGATTCTGATGCAATCTTCTCTTGATGCTGATCATCTATGATGGCCTTTAATCTTTGTCTCATCTCAAGCTCTTTCCACCGATGGAATGCTCTCTGGTGATTTGCTGCCTTCTCATGGCATGCCAGATTTTCCCAGTCCTTTGTTCCTGTAGAACCCAATGTGGCTGGAACATTAGACTGGAAGAGTTTGCAACAAAAACAGTATGCAGCATTCCGAGTTTTTGAGTACATAAGCCATGGCCTCTCCACTTTGTCACCATTGGGGATTTCACATCAGTAATGTGTTGGATGGAAACTTCTATTTTCATTTTCTTTGGGGAACATGAAGTTTTCACTTTCTGTGGCCCATGCAGTAAAAGGAAGTCCTTCAGGCTACTGCTCAAATGGGTCCACAGTCCTGGATCATCTAGACTTAAGGAACTAAACTCAACAGCAGCTGTTTCTTGCGCCTCCATCACACTCTTCTCTGATCTACGCTTTTCTTTAGGAATGTGCATGGCTACATCCATTTGAGATGGAGATATGGATGCTGCAGTAGCTGCCAGGTCACCTGCACTCTGACTGGAATATCAGGCATCTCCTCACCACTCACGTCCTTACCACTCATGGTCAAGGCTCACCGTGAACATTTGTGTCTATGTATCTCAGGAGAGCTCCTTCCTGCTTATATAGAAAAGCTTCCTTTGCTTTCTTTCTTTTTCTGAATGCTGCCCCAGAGGGGCATTTTCTTCCTTCACTCATGACTGCTGTTCTGTGCCAGCTATAGTGGCTCTCAACACTGAATTGAAGGGGACAAATAAGCAGGCTGGTAGCAGGGCCTGAGTGAGGGAACATATCAGTGTCTTAAGTGACTAACTGGCTCCTGCTACTTCAGCTGACTGCCTGTTCTCCTCAAGTGGATTCAGGGAAGCAGCAGGAAACAGGAAGCTCCCTGAGAAGCTGATGTTAATCAGCCCAGGCTCCTGGGGGTGCTAGAGAGGTACATAACAGCTCCTCCTCCTCTCTCCCTGCAGCTCCTGCTGATTTCTGTTATTCCCTCTCACCTTTTCTCCTGCCTGTCTGTTATGTCTCTTGTGCCCTCCTTCTCCCAGCACAGCACTCCACCAATAATTGTGCATCTAGAGCAGAGAGAATAAATATGCATCATCAGCAGACACAATTTTTTACATTCTGAGTCCTACAGTCTGGTACCTGAGGCGTCCACCTCAGTTCACCTCCTGGTAAGGCCAGCCCTGGCCTGGACAGACTCTTCTCCCCACAGACCAATAAGGTCCACCACCTCCCATGTACTCCAGGCAGGAATGTGTTTGGGGCATTGAATTGCCATAATCAGCTGGGCTGGCAAACTCTCCATGATGATCCTACAGGAAATGGGAATTCAAAACTTCCTGGGGCTTTAAGAGGGGAGGAGCTGTTTCCTGTGTACCTGTTGCTGTGCCTAAATATTTTCCGAGAGATTAAAGCCAAGATTCTTACCCAATCACTTGGCTCCAAGAGACTTAAAGAAAAAGACCACTAATTGCTAGACTCATGAGAAAACTGCAAAAGCTGGCAACAAAGGGAGAGCACAGCAGCACGTTTTGTTCAGCCCTAGTAATTGGTTTGTGTAGGTTTATGTTCTCAGTGCTATTGTTGAAAGGAAAAGGCCTAGAAATTATGATTTGACTTATGTGGGTAATACAAGGTGTAAGTCAAAGCTAAATTCTGTCCTTTTTCAAAAGTGAAAACCAAGGTTCTTTTTTCCTTTTTTAGTTTATTTTCCCCACAAGTAAGAGATCTTCTAAGACTGGCTTGGTTCATGGATTTTTGCTGAAACTATTCATTCAAATATTTGCTATTCATCCTGTATGCCTGGTTACCTTAGTCACGTCCTATTGCTTCTTTTACCCGGATGGATGACAAACATTTATTAACTGGAGGAGGGTTTGGACAAGTCCCTTCCCATCTGAAATTTCACATATTTGTATGAATTACCACTTTCATCAAAGTGATTTCCCAGGTTCTAGTCAAACAAAGCTTGTGAATGCAACTTTAACGATAAAGTCATCTGAATAAGCCAATTTTAAACAGAGGAGTGTTTCAGTCTGCATCTGCACCAATATGAATACTTGTGCTGGTGAAATTGAAGTAACTGACACTTAGACATAAATGCTTGCAGCCTTCTTTATTATGATTACACATGTATTTTCTAAGAATTACAGGGGTTTCATCCCATCTCCTGCTCAATAGTACTGTTCAGTTATACCACATTATTATTAGCAGCTGTGGAAATATATTCTGTTTTGAAACACGGCAAGTGAATTAGCAGGCAGGGAGAATTAATACCCATCTCACAGCGGTATTGTGCCGCTTACTTCAGTAATATTTCTGAAATGCTTCAAGATGCTCAGAGAGAAGCGTAAGTACAAAGTACTATGATGAAGGACCTGTGTCATAGCTTTGTGAGTGCCCCCTGACAGCCACCCACTAAGATTGCTGTGAGAGGCATTCAAGCCTATGAACTCTTTATCCCTGGGATGTGTTAAGCTTCTGGTACCTGAACAGAATCCAGCCACTGTCCCAATCTCGGGGTCACTAGGCCCACTTTTAGGGCACAGACCTTGGTGCGTGTTGGAAGCTGCTATCCAGCTAGTCCCTCTGGTTGCATCCCTGATCCCTCTGACATCCTGGGATTTAAACACACCTCTCTCCCAGAACTGCCCCAAAAGGTGTGATGCTTCAGTTTTAGCATTTAAGCCCTCAGGGGCATGCAGCAGTTGTGAAGAGCGAGACACTTTCCTCAGAGTCTGTCATAAATATAAAGGGAAGGGTAAACCCCTTTGAAATCCCTCCTGGCCAGGGGAAAGCTCCTCTCACCTGTAAAGGGTTAAGAAGCTAAAGGTAACCTCGCTGGCACCTGACCAAAATGACCAATGAGGAGACAAGATACTTTCAAAAGCTGGGAGGAGGGAGAGAAACAAAGGGTCTGTGGCTGTCTGTATGCTGGTCTTTGCCAGGGATAGACCAGGAATGGAGTCTTAGAACTTTTAGTAAGTAATCTAGCTAGGTATGTGTTAGATTATGATTTCTTTAAATGGCTGAGAAAAGAATTGTGCTGAATAGAATAACTATTTCTGTCTGTGTATCTTTTTTGTAACTTAAGGTTTTGCCTAGAGGGGTTCTCTATGTTTTTGAATCTAATTACCCTGTAAGATATCTACTATCCTGATTTTACAGGGGGGATTTCTTTATTTCTATTTACTTCTATTTTTTATTAAAAGTCTTCTTGTAAAAAACTGAATGCTTTTTCATTGTTCTCAGATCCAAGGGTTTGGGTCTGTGGTCACCTATGCAAATTGGTGAGGCCTTTTATCCAACACTTCCCAGGAAAGGGGGGGTGCAAGTGTTGGGAGGATTATTCATTGTTCTTAAGATCCAAGAACAATTCATTGATCTTAAGATCTGTAGTCACCTAGGCAAATTGGTGAGGCTGTTTACCAAACCTTGTCCAGGAAGTGGGGTGCAAGGTTTTGGGAAGTATTTTGGGGGGAAGGACGCGTCCAAACAGCTCTTCCCCAGTAACCAGTATTAGTTTGGTGGTGGTAGCGGCCAGTCCAAGGGCAACGGGGGGAATATTTTGTACCTTGGGGAAGTTTTGACCTAAGCTGGTAAAGATAAGCTTAGGAGGTTTTTCATGCAGGTCCCCACATCTGTACCCTAGAGTTCAGAGTGGGGGAGGAACCTTGACAGAGTCTAACACATTAATATTTAATCATATAGAGCACAGGAGAGTGCAGATCATACAAAACAATAAATACTAAACCCATGTCCTTCACTGCTCCAGGGCATTCTTTGGGCTGGGGTCCAAGTCCATTTGGTTGTCCACAGTCCTTGGGCCATATGGGCTCAGGAAAGTGGGCAGAGATCTCTGCCTCATGAGGCTGCTACATACCGAGGAGTGCTCCAGTCCTAAGGAAAGAAAAAAAAAATAGAATGCATTTCTGTTCTAAAAAAAAAAAAAAAAAAAGTACTGGAACATGCTTCCAATTCCTCCACTAAGTGATAGTACTACTGGCAGTACCCAAATGCTCTTCCAGCTCCTCAAAAATGTGCTAGAGCGTTCAGGCTCAATTCAAGCCCTGGTGCTGAGTGACCTGTCTCGCTGAAGTCCCCTTACCTAGCTTCTGTAACCTTGCTCTCTGCTGCCCTGTGCTTTCTCTTCCTGTCTGACTCCTATTTGTTCTCCTCCTGGTACAGTTTTCCAATGCTCCTACCTTCCCTGCCCCTCCCCTTCCCTCCTAGAGTCAGCTAAACTGGTTTTCTAAGGATGCGGCTCACTCATTATCCCAGATGTTGACACCTGATTAGGATTGTTAAGTCCTAAGCACCTTTTTAATGCATCTGTTGGGTGCATATGTGCTCTAGGGCCTGTCAGCAGTACTGGCTCCACAGAGAGGCATTCATAATACAGCAGGTTTGCATAATCAGCTTCACAATATCAGTCAGAATTCATAAGTTGTACAGATCTAGCCCTAATTCATCACAGAAGGATACTGTAGGACATAACTGATGCACAAAGGAAAGCTCTTCTATGGCCAAAGAGGAATAAGAAGCAAGCATAGCCATATAAAAAGGTACACTAAGTACTAAAGACTAATAGGGAGTGATATTTAGAAAAAACAGGGAATCAGCAAGATTTAGGGCCAATAAGCCCCAAAGTCTGCTTTCAGTTACCCCCATGCCTCCCCAGTCTCTTGTTTGGGAATATGGAAGAATAATCAGTTCAGTGTTACAGCCCACAGTGTAGAATAGTTGTTTATATTTTAGAGATGCACAGGCAAAGCTGATAAGTGCAACCCTATTGTCAGCTTGGTATGTGAACTTCAATTTGTTGTCATTGAGGCAAAATGGTGGTTAAATATGTCAATTAGACTACTTAGCTACTCTGCCTATTTTGTAGTAGGCTTAACTCCTTTCCTGGTTTCCTTCTTAGCCCTCATATTTTTAGAAAACTTATTTATTTTAATGCATTACACTACCATTTAATTTGGCACTTTTGCACCATAACTCTGGGCCACTTCATGCCTTCACTTACACCAGTGTTGAGCCAGAAGAGTGTGGGGAAGGAGGACAAGAGAAGTCAAAGCAGATCTTGTCAACTTTGTCTTTACAGCAGCTGGCAAGGTCCTGCATGGAGAGAGTCTACAAGTGCAAGGCAATCGGGCTCATGGGTGTCAGTGAGGGAGAAGGAGGGGTGCCGCTCACTATGAAGATGACAGAACCAAAGTAGGAGAGAACAAACTTGTATGGAAGGATGTCTATATGGGACTTCCTCAACAGGCATCTGATGTCTTAGGAGAAGAAGAAATCAGATGCTGAGAATGTGTCAGGACTGCAGGGAGTGGGATGGACTTTGCACTGAGAGACTTTAGAATATCTTTGTTAAGAAAAAAGCTTTCCAAGATACAAGTTTTCTCTAAACTACTATTTGGAAAGAGAAAATTCAGAGTTTCTAGACAGTCTATAAATAGGGTTACCATACATTCGGGTTTTCCTGGACATGAGCGGACACTATTGCAGGGAATGGGACATAGTGGACCAGCTACTGGATGTCAGATAAGCTGACACAGATCATGCCGTCTATACTCGTTCAGCAGCGACCTCAATCGGTTGATCATGGTTCTATGCGGTCCACGGAGGTTTTTTACTGCCGTGTCCTAGCGGGGCGCCTACACCGCCGGAGACAAATTTGAGCACAGACACGTGCACACCCAGCTGGACGCAAGGCAGCTTCCATCACCCCAACTCTGTGGCATAGCCCACGCCTGGCACGAGTCTTCACGGGCCAGCCGAGCCATGTTCTCAGGCTTTTCTGTGCGCCTGCCAGGCTTAAAAATGCACTTTTTGAAAAGATAGAAGCCGAGCGTCTCCTCAGCAGGCGCCAAGCGCTGGGCCCTGCGAACGCAGCGGCTGACACGAAGCCAACGGCAGGAATCTGCAATGCCACATTTTTGTATTTTTTTTATTTAAATTGCCTTTATCTCTCCAGCCGCTGGGTGAAAGCGGCAAAGCCCAGGGGACCAGCCCCACAAGCCGGGGGGGGGCCCTGCCACCTCGCCTCACGCTGAGCCGCTCAGGGCTTCTTCCCGCCTGCTCTGCTCTCTCCCGCTCCTGTCAGACGGACCCAGCGCCCTCGCCCACTGGGCGGCTCCCGCCCCAAGGCTGGGAGGGGAGCGAGTGGCCCGGACGGGGGGGCCACCGCAAGAGGCGCAGAAGCCCCAGGGCAGGCGCTGCGGTGCAGACCTCCGCCGCCAGGTGGCGCTGTCGGCGGCCTCTGCCGTTCGGTGCGGGGGCCTGCTGCCCTCTCGCTGCTGCCGGCCGCGGCGGGGGCTGCTCGGGCGCGGCGATGGCGGCGGGCGGGGAGCGCAGCAGCACGCGGGACAGGCTGCTGGCGGCGCTGGAGGATCTGGAGCTGCTGGCCAGGTACCCGCGTGCGCCGGCCCCCGGGAGCCCCAGCCCGGCCGGGCTCGTTACGGCCTGAGTCGCGCCGCCGCCGCCGCGCGGAGGAGCCGGCGGTTCCTGTATGGCGGGGCAACGCCGAGAGGCCCCTGTGCAGGTGGAGGTAGCCCCGGGGACAGGGTCGGGGGAGCCCCTGTCCCCCGGGCCGGACGTGCCCCAGGGATGGGGGGCTCTGTCCCGAGGGCGGGGGGCCCTGCCCCACAGAGCTAGCCAGAGAAAGGGTGCGAGTAACTGAAATCCCTTTCCCCGGCATGGTCTTGAAATGTTGGGTTTTTTCAAATCTCTTTGCTCCGTGTAAAACTAAGGTGCAGAATTCTCTGTCAGGTCTACATCGAATCAGGTCAGTGTCCCGTGACCGTCTGTATGAAAACAAACGATAAAGCAGGACTCGTGGGGGAAAAAAATTGTAATAAAGACGTGTTATTACCCGAATGACTAGTAAGATAGATAATTAAAAATGAATTTTTTAAACGTGTGTTGCTCATATAATACTCCAAAGTATGTTAGACACTTTACAGACATATAAGACATTTCTTTGGTCTGTAGCACTTACAATATATAGACAACATGTAGACAGGTTTCAGAGTGGTAACCGTGTTAGTCCCTATCAGCAGAAAGAATGAGGAGTACTTGTGGCGCCTTAGAGACTAACGAATTTATTTGAGCATAAGCTTTCGTGGGCTAAAGCTCACTTTATCAGTCTGCATGCATCTTATGAAGTGGGTTTTAGCCGACGAAAGCTTATGCTCTAATAAATTTGTTAGTCTCTAAGGTGCCACAAGTACTCCTCATTCTTTCAGACAATATGTAGACCGCTAAAGACTGAGAGGAAGGGATAGAACAAACATTTTTTTAAAATATCTTGTCTGTTTTATTGATCCTTGTCCAAAGCCTTTTTTTGTTTTATTTTAGTGTTCACAATACAACTGCACCTTATTTTCTGTATTGCCTTTCTGTGACTTGTCTATTCGTTGGGGTAGTGTGCACATTAATTGGTCTGTGTAGATTCTGCTGTCTCCCTAATGTACCTAATGAAGTACAATTTGAAACAAACCCTCAGCAGCTCTTTCCTCCATTAACAAGCCCACATACTCTTGGTGTTCTTTATTTTTGTTCTATCCTCATCCCTCTTCCATGCCACAGAAATTTTCCCCACTTCTTGAGACATTAATTATTAATTGAAAGTTTGCTGTTGCTAAAGGGTTGCAAGTAGTGTCCTTTGATTTAGTCTCTTTCCTTCCAGAGAAGCAGGGGCTTTCTATAGATTGCCGCCTCAAAGTAAGTTGGTAACCTAATGTATTTTCCTATTTAGGTGGATGGTTTAACCTTTGTATTTTTCTCAGTTGCTAGGGGTATGAAAATGTTTTTAGTCAGTTTCACTTTTGTTTTTAGTCAGTTTCAGTTTCTTTTTCAGATTATCATGTTCTGCCACAATATTTGGGTTGCAAGTGTTACAGGGAATGTCCTTGTATAAAATTATGCTTTCCATTTTGTATTTAATCATTTAATTTGGCCTCTGGTTCTATAAATGCTTGCTTTTACAAAACCTAAATTTTGGGCAAAATTTGACCTGAGATAATTGTTTCAAAATAATTTAGCAAACATCTCAAGTGGGAGACACTTTTTTTTTAATCAAGACAAACATTCTGAACTTTTTCACTTCCTGCATACATTTATTTGAAGTAACAAGGCCTCCATGCTGCAATCTGTGATTACTCTGGGCACATCCTAGCAGCCATGTGAAACCCATGCCGACAGTTGCACACTTTATGGGAATAAGGGTCTGCCAACATGGATCAGATTGTAGGATCAGAGTCTACATGAAATTATTATACAGAAATTGCCAGTCTGCTTAACTTTAACTATTCCCTCATTACTTTTATGAAAAAGTTATACGAAACGTTTAAAATTATTCCTACCAAGATCAGATAATGATTAGGTTCTGTAAAGATGTAATTACAGAGTAATTATTCACACTCTTTTAAAAATGTAAACTAAATTTAAGTTGCTTTTTAAAAAAATACTATCCAAATTATGATTCATCTTGTTTGTTTATCACTAGGGCACAATGATTCTTTAAAACAATACAAAGACAGAATCTGAATAGAGCTAATATTTATCTGTTGGAAACTGTGTGGAAATTCAAATTCAGGTTAATGACAAATAGGCAAAATGGCGTTTTAAATCAGCCAGTGATTGATACAATGAATGTGAAATGCTCATGTGCAAGGTAACTGCTTTAGTCTGAGCCCTGGTTCATATGCATTGATGCAAATACTACACATTACTGCTTTCTTGACTTCTGTTTTCCCGTAGATCCATGTAGAAAGATTGTCAGTTCTGTGGTTAAATTCTCTGAATGAATGTTGTCAGTTTTGTTTAACAAAAAGAAACATGCAAGGTGGAGAACTGGCAACATTACATTTCTAGTCAAAATTTGTATATCTGAAAACTGACTGTGACATACCCCCGGGATACAGTCTGGGACTGCTGTGCCCTCTTAATTCTCCTCTCTGGACTGTCTCTTACAATAGCATGCTAGTGACAAGCTGTGATCACTGAGCCAACAACATGCAGGAACACACCCAGCTAAACTGCATGAATGGTCTATAAGCCACTCATGAATTATACAGAGAGAGACATCAGCAAATCTCCCCAACCCGCAGTGATGTTCCATTTTACACTGCTCAAGACCTTCTGATTAATTAATTAGCCTCTTCGTCAAAGAATAGTGGACATGCACCAGCCTTTGTAATCTGAGCAGATTCCCCCAAGCACTTTAGACAAGTCACTGATAAGGATAAAACATTAAAATATGTTTATTACCTACAGAAAGATAGATTTTCAGTGTTAGGCACAGAGGTCAATGTTGGTTACATAAGAAATAAAAATAGAATCACAATCTAAATTCTGACTTTTAACAGACTAAGCGAGATTTGAATTAAACAGCTTTTCTCATCCCACTGGATGTTCTAGGCAGTTACAGTTCTTAATACACAGCCTGAATTTGCTTCTCAGCCTGGGACCAATCTCCTCAGTTCAAAGTTTTTGTCTTCTAAATGATCTTCCAGGTGTTGAGATGGGGGTGGAGAAAGGCCAAATGGTGATGTCATTGACCCTCATTTATACTTTCTCACCAGGTGCTAGAACAGGGGTGGGCAAACTACGGCCCACAGGCCATATCCGGCCTGTCAGATCATTTAATCCATCCCTCGAGCTCCTGCCGGGGAGCAGGGTCGGGGGCTTTCTGCGTGGCTCCCGGAAGTAGTGGCTTGTCTGCCCGTCCCCCCAGCTCCTATGCATAGGGCAGCCAGGGCCAAAGGGCTCCACATGCAGCCCCCCCCCCCCCCAGCGCCGCCCCCCACGGCTCCCATTGGCCAGGAACTGTGGCCAATGGGAGCTGCAGAGGCGGTGCCTGCCGACGGGGCAGCGCACAGAGCCGCCTGGCTGTGCCTCTGTGTGGGAGCCAGAGCGGGGACATGCCGCTGCTTCCAGTAAGTGTTACCTGGAGTCTGCACCCCAACCCTCTGTCCCAGCCCTGATCCCACTTCTGGCGTCCGAACCCCTCTGTCTCAGCCCGGAGCACCCTCCTGCACCCCAAACCCCTCATCCCCAGCTCTACCCCAGAGCCCGCACCCCCAGCTGGAGCCTCCCCCTTCCCCCCCACACCCAACCCCTACCCCAGTCTAGAGCTCCCTCCCACCCCCTGAACTCCTCATTTCTGGCCTCACCCCAGAGTCCTCACCCCCTCCCGCACCCCAACCCCCAATTTTGTGAGCATTCATGGCCCGCCATACAATTTCTATACCCAGATGTGGCCCTCAGACCAAAAAGTTTGCCTCCCCCTGTGCTAGAAAGATCCTTACTGTGCTGTGGGGGTTAGGTATCCCCGATTGTGTACTCCTCTCTGAGAGAGTGGATTCTTCTTGATGGGCCATCAACACATCTGGCTGGCCGCATGCGAATCTGTCTTGTCAGTGTTAATTGCTCCTTTGTTGCCACTGAAAGGTTAGCTGTGAGCGTTTTCAGCTTACCACATACTTCAATAACAAGCATATAGCAATAGTTCATAACTTCACATACAATGATAGAACATACAATTCAACAGGATATTAATGTTCAACAGATCAAGACTTTTTACATGATACCTCAAAAAGCCATGCATTGTACAAAACATATAATCATATCACAGTGGTGAATATGGGGATTCCAGGGTGCTATTTTGAGGTACCGAGTGTCAAACCAACTCTTGCAATTTCTGTTACTGTTGATGAAAGATTGGGTTCTTTCTTTCTTTGTTTCATTGCTGACATTTTCATCCTACCTATTGCTAATTGAGGGTTCAGTTAGTTCACTGCTAACATTAACTGTGTGCAAGTTATTTACATCTGAATTGACATCTCATAAGTGTGAGCTGCAGCCCCAGATCATTTCCAAATAGAATTGTGTGTCTCTCGAAAATCTCACTCAGTGATCTGCTGAAGAATAGACTTAGGCTGTGTCTACACTGCCACTTGTAATGCTAAAACTGTAGTCGTTCAGGAGTGTGAAAAAACGCCCCCTGAGCGACAAAAGTTTTCGCACTGAAACGCGCCAGTATAAAGCTACCACTGCTTGTTAGGGGGTTTTTTTTATTGCTGGGAGAGCTCTCCCCCGGCGATAAAGCGTGTCTACGCTGCCCACATCACAGCGCTGTTGCGCTGTAATGTGGGCATTGTAGACATACCCTTAGAGTGACTGACATGGGTTCACTAAACCCGCTGAAAGCTCAAGAAGTGTTACTAAATGGTTTTGAAATAAATGTGTATCTGAACATGAAATTGTTAACTGAAGAGCTCCCATTACTTTCGGAAGGACTGATATTATCTGTCACTATTAGTTTAGAACTAGTTGTACTAGAAATACTGCCCCAGTCTATTATTTCTTCTCAGTTTAAGCTTGTTCACTACTAACAATAGTACGGAGTCTATTTGATTCCTTCTCTTCCACAGTTGTTCTTTAAGATGACAAATTTGAAAATTTTGGAGCCTGGTTGCTGTTTGTTCATCTCTTCTCTGAAGAAAGCTGAGATATGAGCTCATGCCTTGTTTTTCCCCCGGTCCTTCAATAGGTCTGTTGTAATTCCATTTTTGGCTATGGCCTTCAGAAATGGTACTGTCCTGCCTCTGTAATGGTGAATAGTTTTGAATGGATTTTAATCTTAAAGTACTCTCTTGCTTACTCTCCTCAGTTGGTCATTTATAGTTCTGTTCCTATAGGATTGTACAGCTGTAATTCTTTCTTGCAGTTCCCTATTTGGTGTAAAATTAAGGGTAGCGCTAGTGCGAGAATCATTGCATATGGTACTTTTTCTGGTCTTATTACTCCCCTTGCTTCTCTGTTTTTGAGCCTACCACCACTTGTCAGTATAGCTTTATTGCTCACATCTCTTGAGGTCCTGCTTCTGGTTTGTCTGGACATTGGACTGTCTCTGGCCTATCTCTGTGTCCTGCAGGATTTCTGTTAGTACCCAAATTTGATATGTCTGCATATTCTTCATAAGGAGCTTCAGGTGTTGTGTATTGTGTTGATTTCAAATCTAAATGTAAAATTTTTAGCATCTGGATTTATCTGACTCATCATTTTATATATAGTTCTTGCTTGGCCCAATGAAGGTAGCATTTCACATGTGATGACAAGTATTTATCCATGCAAATAGAGAAGTCACTTAAGCTTTCCTCTAGAAGCTCGGAATCTTTAAAATATCTCTCCCATTATCTCTGTTCAGCAGGTTTTGTTAGTGACATTTAGAAACTGCTCCTCTGTCCTTTTTCCAGGAACACCAAGAATGTTTGTTTCTCCTTAATATGTTGTCATCGTCACTGAGCTTTTTAACAAATTGGTAATAGGATTCTTCTCTCTTGTGCCATGATTTTGGGTACCCTGGTGTTCTTTATTTTCCTTCTATTAACCTTTTTTTTTTTAAATTTAATTTAATTTAATTTTAGTGAATTCATATGTGCCTCTTAATGTATTTTTTGAAAGGCTTCCATCTCTCCAAGTAGCATAAAATCAGATTAGGACACTTCTCTGCCACCTTGTAACAGATGGAGTTATTACACCTTGTAACGTGGCTTGGAGTTAAAAAACACTTGCAAATAAGGATTCATCTTCCATTTAGTGAGACATGGACCTATAACATCTCCTGCTAGTATGCCATCCAACTAGTTACTCAGCCTTTCTGAGTCTGTCCTACCTGCCTTTTATATACGACCATTGATCTGCTGCAGTGTGAGGGGCTGAAGCATAAAATATGTTTGTTCTTTCAGCAATTCAGAGCTACTAGTTCTTTGAATGTATCCTTTAGTTTTATAAATAAGCTGATTTCTGATTTTTTTAATTCAATTCAAATAATCAGGAGAGTCGGTCTCTAGAGTCTTTTTTTTTTTTTTTTACTGGAAATGTAATGTTACCAGTTCATCTTGCACATTTCTTTTTGTTAAGTAAAGGTGACAACATTCATTCCAGGGATTTATTCACAGAATAGACTGACAGACTTTCTACATGGATCTGAGAGAAGATGAGGGTCAATTTTTTGTTCAGTTGATTGACCCTTTTGGTTTTGGTACAGTTTGTGTAAGAAAAACTTTATTGCCAAGTTCTGTGTTGACTTACCCTATGCAAATCCTTTGGAGGTAGGATGTATAAATAATATAGAAGTTGGCCTCCTTTCAGGGTTACCCAGAAAGCTCTTAAAAGGTTCCATCAACACACTTGTGTAAATTCATTGAAGAAAATGGGATTGCACAGATTTGACTGACAGAACCTGGGTTCCTTTCTTCTCGCACTCAGTTTGACCCTGAATTTAGGTTGAGTGTGTAGAAGTGGTAGTCGCAGACTGAGCACCTTTGATATGAAAATAGAGAGCCAGTAAACATGGACTTCACCTTAAATACAAACATTGTTAAACATGCTGCTGATTATTTTACCAGAAACATCCAGCTACCATCCAACTTCAAAGTTGCTCAATGTTGGTCTTTTCTGATTTTTCTCTTTGAAAAGATGTACCATAGGAATGAGTACAAATTTTGAATTTGAGATAGTATTTTATTTATATATAGATGTAGATACACACACACACATACTGCTATGCTTTATAAAATTATTCATGTGGCTGCCTGGTTAAAAGAGCCGAACTCCTATGACTTGCACGATTCGTGTTGGGTTTCTATGAAACTTGGAACAGGAGCAGTGAAGGAAGAGAAGTTAAATGGTCATCTTTGTCTTGCAGTGAAGTCTCATATTGAAATATAAGATGAGAGCCAAAATAAACCAAAAACAAAAAAAAATCCCTCCACGTGACAACGTCACAGATCTTGCAACATTTTCTTATAGAATTCCACTGTCAGTGTTTAATACTCAGTAATGGAAGAGCTGATTTGGTTGGAAAGGGGTCTGTCTGGATTGGGAGACTTAGGCCTTGTCTACGCTGGCAAGTTTCTGCGCAGTAAAGCAGCTTTCTGCGCTGTAATTCCTGAGATGTACACACTGCCAAGCCACTTACTGCGCCGAAACTGCGCAGTTGTAGCACTATAAAAAACCACCCCAATGAGAGGCGTAGAGCTTTCTGTGCTGGGGCTACAGCGCCGCAGTTCCATTGTATACACCCTGGTCAATTACAGTGCTGCAGTTGGCCTCCGGGAGGTGTCTCACAATGCCTGTTCTCGCCTCTCTGGTCATCGGTTTGAACTCTACTGTCCTGCCCTCAGGTGACCAACTGTGAGCCCCACCCCTTAAATTCCTTGGGAATTTTGAAGATCCCCTTCCTGTATGCTCAGTGACGCGTGCAGTGGTCTCAGCGCATCTTACCAGGTGACCATGCCTGCTCCACGGACCAGGCGATCCCCCATTTGGAGCAATGCCGAGCTGCTGGACCTCATCAGCATTTGTGAAGAGGAAGCTGTCCAGTCCCAGCTGTGCTCCAGCCATAGAAATTATGATACCTACAGACAGATTCACAATGCATGACAGAAAGGGGCCATGACCGGGACACACTGCAGTGCAGAATCAAAGTGAAGGAGCTGCGGAACACCTACCACAAGGCACGGGAGACAAACCATCGCTCCGGGGCTGTGCCCACGAGCTGCCGGTTCTACAAAGAGCTGGACGTGATACTCAGTGGTGACCCTACCTCCACTGTGAAGGCCACTGTGGATGCTTCTGTGGCTTGCGTGCCAGTCAAGAATGGACAGAGCCAGGAGGAGGAAATCTTGGATGGGGAGGGGGACCCAGAGGCAGAGGATGACTTGGAGGTCAGAGATGCATGCAGCCAGGAGCTCTTCTCTACCCCGGAGGAGGCTAGTCACAGCTGTTGGAGCTTGGCAAAGTGCAACAGGAGAGGAGGCCCCTGATAAATGGCTTTGATTTTGGGAATTGCTGAAGTGAGTTGTTGGGGGCAGGAGGGTTGCAGAAAGCAGGCTTGTGTCTGTATGATGCACATACCACCACATGCCTAGTGTGGGTGGTGGAACAGGGTGTCGATTGACTCCCTCACTTCACAGGAATCTGCCTCAGAGATCTCCACGACAATCTCATGGAGATACTAGGCAATCTGCTGTCGCAGGTTCTTTGGCAGAGCTGCTTTGTTTCTTGACCCATTAAAGGTAACTTTCCTGCGCCACTGTGCCATCACTGGGTGTGGGGGAGGGGGACCATTGCTGCACACAGGCGAGCTGCATAAGGGCCAGGGCAGAAGCCACAGTCTTGGAGAAGACTCTTCCTTGATTCCCTGCTCACCCTCAGTAGCAAGATATATTCCATAATGAACAAAGCCAGTGAAAATATGGGGACAGTAATGATTATAAGGCCCCCCCATACAGTTCTGGCTCTCCCCAAGAGCCATGTGTCCAGTGTACAGTACGGTCCTGGAACACTGATTTCTCCTCCCCCCTGCGGTTACTCACCATTTTGGGGATCTTGTGGCTCATGTGTACTTGCCAGTTAGTGACATTTATGTGAATAGTGGCTGTGTTTTAAATCACTGAATCGGTGGTCTGTGTGTTGCAGACAGTTCTGCGTCTGTAAAATGTTGCATTTTGGCTTCACAGATATGACCTTGGGAGCCCAGCCTCCCTCTTTGTTGTTGCCGGCTGAATGGCTGCGCAGAATTAGAAAGCGGCCACGAAGAACTAAAGAGGACTTTCTGCGTGATGTCATGATGCACTCCGCAGCCGAAAAACAAGAATTGAAGGAGTGGTGGGGCAGCGAGAAGAGGGACCGAAAGGAGAATGCGGCGCGCCAGAACGAAGCCACAAGGCAGCTCTTAAAGGTTATGGAGCACCAAGCAGACACGCTCCAGGCGATATTAGCTCTTCGAACTGAGCAGCTCTGCGCCCGCCCACCCCTGCAGCCGCTGTCGCAAAACTCTCCCATGCACCCCCCAGACACCGCCAACACACTCTTATCAACCTCCTGGCTTCAGTCTGTACCCACTGCATTCCACTCCTGCCCCGTCACAGTCCAGCCCTGCAGACTCCCAGTACCCACAGCACTCAACACCCGTCCCTCTGCAGTTTAGCCCTGCTGAAGTACAGTAGCTGCTGCACTGTATTCCAGAGGACAAGGTTGCATATGATACCTGTACATACACAAATTTTTAACTGTCCCGGGACTCCACCTCCTCCCACACACACCCCTGTGCTGATGTGTTTTTTTTTGTTTGTCTCTCTCCGCCTGTTGTTGTTCTTTAATAAAAGAATTGTTTTGGTTTGAAAGCAATGTTTGTTCCATTTATTGAAAGCAAACAGAACCCTGCAAAGCAATAGGTAATTTTCTTAAACCTTCACTGTGCATCGTCTGCACCAATCACCATCACCGCATAGCATTACAAGCACTGCACTCCCGAGCATAGCAACAAATATTAGTGGCTTTCAGCTTCAAACTGCTGCCTCAAGGCATCCCTGATCCTTATGGCCCTGCACTGTGCCCCTTTAATAGCCCTGGTCTCTGGCTGTTCAAATTCAGCCTCCAGGCACTGAGCCTCAGCAGTCCAGCATATAGCACGCGGCTATAAGCATAGGAATATTTTCATCAGCCAGGTCCAGCCTCCCATATAGGCAGCACCAGTGGGCCTTTAAATGCCCAAAAGCACACTCAACAGTCATTCTGCACTTGCTCAGCCTGTTGTTAAACTGCTCCACTTTCACGATAAAGAGATTGCACTTCAGTACTTGTATGAGGTGAACTGAAAAATACTATTTATCATTTTTACAATGCAAATATTTGTATTAAAATAATAATATAAAGTGAGCACTGTACACTTTGTATTCTGTGTTGTAATTCAGATCAATATATTTGAAAATGTTTCATCCACAAATATTTAATACATTTCAATTGGTATTCAACTGGTATTAACAGTGAGATTAAAAGTACGATTAATCGCGCTTCATTTTTTTAATCGTGATTCATTTTTTTGAGTTAATTGCCTGAGTTAACTGCAATTAATCAACAATCCTAATAAAAATACAGTGTCACTAGTATACTTTTGAAACTCATTGGGGACAATCTGACCTAATTTCTAAACAGTAGTTTAGAATATTGTTTAAAAATGCAAATTTCATTTCAGGGAACTGATTGAAATTTTGGCAATTTCAAGAAACCAGAAACTCCCACAACCAGGAGAGGAGAGCCAGGTAAACAAATTTTCTTAAATATTTGTCTTACGTAGTTAACCTCCGTATTCAGCCTTTTTCTCCTTACCTAGCCTAGCATTCAGGCTAACTGTGTGGTATGAAATTTTTAGCAACACTAATATTTGAAAAGTTTAGTGGTGAGGGCCCAATCCTGCTTCCAGGGAAGTTAGTGACAATGCCCCGTCCCTCCCACATCCAGAAAGCCAAGGACTTTGCCCTGAGTTTGTAAATGCTAGTTGTTCTCAATAGGACTGAAATCCTATGAAATGTGAGAGCAGTGGTTTAACAAACTCTTCAGTATTTTGCTTTTCCAGGGTTTGTTTCAGTCTTCTGCTGTGCTTGTAAGTACTTCAAGGGCTGAAGCACAGCTTCTTGCTAACCCCTGTCCCAGTCCATGTACACTCCTTAAACCCTGCATGTGCCTTGAGCACTGGTGGCAAGCAGCATAAATATTCTGACGAAGCAGTTTACTAGATGGTTCGTCAAGTGCTGGTCTGTAGAGTTTTGAAGAAAATTGTAGCCAGACTATTTCCTTTTGTGATCCTTAGTCCTGATGATCTTAATGCACTCTTGGTCTGGCACTTTGTCAAAATCTCAGCCAGTTCTCTCCCTCTGCGGTTTGAGGGTGGATTTTTGTGTGTGATGGACTGTCCAATTATTTGATATCTTTATGGAATTAAACCCCTGGTACCTAGAGGAAGGAGACTTAATTAATTATACCTTTCCTTTCCTGGCCACTTAAAACAGGCCACCTAAGATAGCTGACAGTATCAGAAGATTTTTCTCCAAGGGGGCATCGAGATTGAAAACAGCAAAGATTAAATACATGAATACATGTAGTACTAGTTTCAGTACTTTACGTACAGTTAATCTTTCCCTTATTATCTACTGTAACTTATTCTTTCACAATAGCCTCCACATCAAACTTTTACTCTTACAAATCCAAAGATTAATTTGTAATGGGAGATGCTGTTAATCCAATTTGTGCTCTGAAAAATCAAGCTGGTTCTCTAAGCATTGTACATCCTTGCCTGTAACAAAGATTTTGTAAGCTGAGTTTAACTGAAAATTGTGTAGATGCATGAAGGAGAATAGACTCCTTTGCATTGGCTCTGTGGCGCTGAACAGAAGTAAAGACTTTATCAAAAGAGTTAACAGACGCAGCTAGAGGATTCACAAAGAACATACCTTGACTAAGGGGATACTTCTGTGTAGTTTGTGGATTACAGCTATGCTTTAGATGAGACCAATGGCCCCGCTGTGAAATGCCCTCACTACCATGTCTCGCAAAGTAACCCTTCTGAAAACAGAGGAAGATGGCTCTGAGTTCCAGCATATTTAGTGAGATGGCTAGTCGTACCATGTTATGTTTGAGGGCATAGTAACTTCTAGTTTGGTTAAAAGAAAAGGAGTCCTTGTGGCACCTTAGAGACTAACCAATTTATTTGAGCATGAGCTTTCGTGAGCTACAGCTCACTTCATCAGATGCATACCGTGGAAACTGCAGCAGACTTTATATATACACAGAGAATATGAAACAATACCTCCTCCCACCCCACTGTCCTGCTGGTAATAGCTTATCTAAAGTGAGCAACAGGTTAGGCCATTTCCAGCACAAATCCAGGTGAGAAAACCTGGATTTGTGCTGGAAATGGCCTAACCTGTTGCTCACTTTAGATAAGCTATTACCAGCAGGACAGTGGGGTGGGAGGAGGTATTGTTTCATATTCTCTGTGTATATATAAAGTCTGCTGCAGTTTCCACGGTATGCATCTGATGAAGTGAGCTGTAGCTCACGAAAGCTCATGCTCAAATAAATTGGTTAGTCTCTAAGGTGCCACAAGGACTCCTTTTCTTTTTGCAAATACAGACTAACACGGCTGTTACTCTGAAACCTGTCTTCTAGTTTGGTTGTAAACCTTTTTTAGTAATGAGTCTATGGCTGTGCACTGCTGGGAGTTGGTGCAAGCTTGGGCTGCTTGTGTTAAAACAGTCTACTAATGGGCATCTAGCTTTAGCCAGTCAGTGCCCATAGTATAAGGGAGCTTGGTTCCCTCTCATAATCACACAGCACAGTGGGTCATTCTTACTGTTCACCAGAAACTTCCTATTTTCTTTGTTGGCAACAGAAGTACTTAGTCAGTCTAGAGTGGCACAAGGAATCAGAGGTCTAAATCTCAGCTTCTGAATCAGCAAAATTTGGAGTGCCACGGAGGTAGCACTGGAAGCTGTCCTTGGGAATAGGCACAGTACTCATGCTAACTGAAGGAACACTGTTGATAGGCTTTGGAAGAAATGTGGGCTTGATGTAGCATAAGTCAAGGACTTCCGTAGTCCACCCAAAAGAACCATTATTTTCATGTGGCACTTCCTTGTACTTCTAAAATCAACCTTACGGTTTTGGACAAAAATAAATGTATTACCTTTGCTAGTTTTGGTTTAGGAAGCACTAATCTACATATGTGTGAAACCTACTAAGAGTTGTGCTAGTAGTGTTGAAGTGAGAACATTCCAGATCAGCAGAGATTTTACTGCATAAAACACAGATTCTGCCGCTTTTAAAAGTGATTCGCTTGGCACAAACTGTTTCAGACTGCACTTCTACTTAATACGCCTTTTTAAAATCTAAATGTCTAGATTTGGCAGCTTCACTGTGACTGGAGTGTACCTGCTATGTCAGTTTGCTAGAGGTAAAATATTTTTTCTAAGGAATATAGTACATTTAGGATGTTCTAGTTAATACTATGGGGTTATGGGCTTGTACGTACAGGGCTGTGTTTCATATATTCAGCAGTGGCATAATTAACAGTGCTGGGGCTGAAATGTTCATAACTAGTATTAAGAATTAATAATTTATTAGATGAATGAGGAGAATTGGCATCTTTCTTGGTACTCTTGCTTCCATGTGTTTGGCAACAGTCCCAACAAGATAAGTCCCTCAGTTGCGTGGGTTGGGGTGCCCTAATTTTGCTAAATTGAGAGCCAAACTTCTCTGGAATCCAAGAAACACACTTACTTTTCATATCTGCATGTTCAAATTTAATATTGAAACTTGTATTTTCCTTGACAGATGAATGGAAAGTTCTTGTTTGCATTCATCAATAAAATCCTCCAGCACGCCAGCTTTGGTACAAATAAATACCTTATTACTATTACCTAAGTACCTTATGTACTTGTTAGCACATGTCATACTTGACCTTCCCTCAAGTTGCAATTTGGACTATCTGAATTGTAGGTTATCTTCCCAAGTAGAAGAACTGGAAACTTCATTTTATTTTAAATATGTTTTGTTTTGGAGACTACAACAACATCAGTGTGAATACCCCAAATCTGACTTCTGCTGTCCCTCCTACAGTTGGATTCCTCTTCATAGTGCAGTTGGTGGATTTTGTAATTAATCAAGCTAAATAAGTTACATAAATATGTTATCTGACAGATTCTGGAGTTGCTGATTCAGAGAGATGGAGAGTTTCAGGAATTAATGAAACTGGCACTTGATCAGGGGAAAATTCATCATGAAATGCAGCTATTAGAAAAAGTAGTCGAAAAGAGGGACAGTGATATTCAGCAGCTACAAAAACAACTGAAAGAAGCAGAGCATATACTGGTAAGTCTATAGGTGAAGTGTTGGCTTTTGAGAGTTGCTGGTTGAGGGGGAAATAAGGGTGGTTGTGCATAACACTGAGTTCCGGAAAAAAACAAAATTTTTAGTTTAAGAAGGTTAAATGAAATTAATTCTTCTTGAAAGCTTGGAAATTACGCTTTCAGTAGCCAGAGTTAAAGTTACTTGCTTTTTGGAAAGGCTGTAATGGTAATTTTCATCCAACCTATATTACTCTTCCTTCATAATAATTTTACACCCCACCCAGTCTGTTTTTACTATTTGAAAGATCTGTAGTGAAAATAACACCTATTGTAAATAATAGGTTAAGTGTGAAAAATCAAACCACTGAAGACGGGTGCTGGTTAAATGAGGAAAGAATAGACGGAACAGATGAATGTTGGACTTCGCATTTTGGCCTAATCCCTTGAGAAAATAGGCAACCCTTTGAGCAACTTGGACTAGTGAAAGCAATAGGAGCCCTTCCCGGATATCTGTGGGCATCACAACTGAGAGAGGATGGTAGCTATTTAATTTATCTGACATCCTAGAGGCATTACTGTGCTATGTGCTCACATAGTAAGTTATTTAAAACACGGGTATACTTTGAAAACATTCACTGTGTATAATAAGATGTTGATCTGATCTTTATTTTAGAGGCAGTTTTTAATAGGATAAGTGGACAAATTCACAGGGCCTCTTTAACTGAGCCTAAGGTTACAAATTAATGAAGCATTGAAGAATAATTTTTCTTTAATAACTAGGCAACAGCTGTTTATCAAGCAAAGGAAAAACTAAAATCAATAGAAAAAGCAAGAAAGGGTGAGTATCAATAGTTTATTACACTATCTGAGGCTTTGAAAACTATATAGCTTTAAGTAATTTATCTAGAGTTCTATGTAAGCATGTAGGCTGATTTCTTTTAATTGTATCATGTAACAGTTTAAGACTTAAAATCAGTGTAAAACGTTGCATGCGTGTAAGAGTTTTCCATTCACTTTGGAACCTCTAAATCTTATAAAGGACTTTGAAAGGCTGGAGTTGTGTGGGGTTTTATTTTGGAAGCGTGTTGTGTGTGTGTGTGTGTGTGTGTGTGTGTGTGTGGTGGAAACATTATATCATAATTTTAAGGTCTAGCTCCAAATACTTTTCCCCGTAGTATTAATTTCTGTGCTGGTTTTGCTTTAGTAGTAATGCATATGATTACCTTAGTTTGTCACACAAGGCACTTACCCTAATATGCTGGTCTACAGTTTGTATCTAATCTTTTTTTTTTTTTTTTTTGGAGGGGGTGGGGAGAGCATGGTGGTTGTTTTTTTAAATGAATGTCAACAATATTACTTACTAAAATCTGTGTCTTGCCCTCAGACTTGCTGGCAATATACTGCGTATCTCGTAAAACCAGTTGTAGTACTTGCATAGCTAAGCTAGTCATTTTTACCAAATAGGTAGGAAGGTATTTTATAGTTATTTGTGACTTTCATACAAAATGATCTCAGGGCATTTCACAAAAATTATACATTGCTTGAAGTGTAGTCATTTATGGAGTGGAGAGTGACTGCCATCTGGCATGTGTACACTGCATGATAGGAGAAAAAGGGAGAGAAGTTTATTAAGTACACCAGGGTAAGTCCCTACTATTACAAAAAATGCCATAGCATCTTACAAGCAGCTTCTGTCTAAAAGTCAGGTACTAAAAGTCTCCTATGAAGGATCCACCCAGCTCTTATATAGCCTTTTTTTATCAGTAGATATCAGTGTACTTTACAAAGTAGACTGCATGGAAATCAGTCAACCTCACAAGGTTGAAAAACTTAGTTAATTTTTGTGATATTTGAATCTATAGTTTTAGAGTCAATATATTGCAAACCAGGTCCTTCTGTTAAGCTATTTGTGACAGACTGACAGTATCCTGCAATGTCCTGGACAAACTTCCTGGAATTAAGATAAACTTTACTGAATTTAGGTTAAACCTTACTGAATTAGGTTTAATACCTTTGGGGGTCCATTGTATTAAAAATGCAACTATGTATGTGTTACTGTGGAATTGTATGTAGCTCCTCCAGGAGAAGGATGGGGATGCTAACGCTAATGCAATTCTTCTGGTTATCAGCCCTATGAAGCCACCCCCCTGGAGAGGTGCACATATACTAGTTCAAACTGGATTCTCTAGAGACCAACAGACAGAGAAAGGATTTTTGAATAAATAGCCTGGTTTAAAACAGGCTTATAGCCTTCTTCCTGATCCAGCAGATGGACAGGACCTCTGATGTATGGAGGGCCCCAATCCTTAGGGAAGGATTTGAAAGACTTGGCCTACTGAGGCCCCATAGGGCTGTGTGCTTGTTCTGAGCTGAAGCCCTGATGAACTTGAAACCACAAGGAAACCACTTGGGTTGGGTACTGAAGGACTGCTCCTGCCAGAGCCCTTGTTTGGGTTGGGGTGATCTCTGGTAAGCTTATTAGCATGTCCGTAGGTTCTTTTATTGTTAATGTTTTCTCTGTAGTACTTTTAACAAGAAATAGGATTGCATAGGAAGAACTCTGTGATACCTTAAAACTGTGGGCAATTACTCTGTTGTTGGTATCTGAAAAGGAAGCCAGCAGGCCAGTTTAGGCAACCTGTCTCTGCTGGGAATAATACAGTAAAGGCAGGGAACTGTTCAGCCTGGAGATACTCATCTCTTTCCCTTCTGACCGGGGTATCTCCACTCAACAAGTGATGGCCAGAGGAGCATGAAGCCTTTCTGGGCCATGGAGGGGAAATATAGGTGCAGTTGCCCTGAACTGTGACATTATCCTCTGCAATGCCTGCATATTGGGGATACTCTTGAGGTTCTGTTAAAATGTTACATCTTTGATCTCTATTTGGAATATCAAAGTGTTTATCGAAAACTATCCAGTCAGGCAATCTCTTGAGAGTATGCTAATCAGGGTGCATTTCCCTTGTAAACTTCTTTTCCCCTTTCACAGGTGCCGTTTCATCTGAAGAAATAATTAAATATGCCCACAGGATTAGTGCCAGCAACGCTGTTTGTGCTCCTCTGACATGGGTACCAGGTAAATTTCATGTTTGACAAATAAGCTGTATGAGTTTGTTGTACTTCCATTGATGGCATGACATGGAAATGTCCTTTCATTATAATATAGGAGCAATAATTAAACACCACCATTTAGTATTTGTTTCATGACAAATGGTATTTTGCTTGGATTTTATAAAGCTTTCCGATATTAAAAATGTTTTTTCCCCTTGAGATACTTAAATACTTACCTTATTTTTTTCCTTGTTGAATATGTTGGAGTAAAACTGGGGAAATTTTATACGTGGCTTTAAATAGCTACAAAACTCACAGCTCTTGGACTCCATTAATAAGTTGGTACTGTATGTCCTCTATTGAATCCTTAGAGACTAACCAATTTTATTTACACCTTTCCACAGTATGCATCCGATGAAGTGAGCTGTAGCTCATGAAAGCTTATGCTCAAATAAATTGGTTAGTCTCTAAGGTGCCACAAGTACTCCTTTTCTTTTTGCAAATACAGACTAACATGGCTGTTACTCTGAAACCTATTGAATCCTTGTTTTCTATGGGGTCCAATTCAAGGTCTTGGTCCTAATTAAAGTCATTAACGGGTCAGAACCAGGTTATATTAAGGACTGTCTCTTCATTCACTTTCCTCTGAGACCACTGCATTCATCAGGGATGTGGAAACTATATAGACATTATTGGGAGTCAGAGGCAAGGAATGTTCAGTGATGGGTCCTAGCCGTCCTGCAGCAGATCAGAATGTGTACTGAAATGAAGTCTTGCTAATAGTAGCAGTGAGAACAGAGATATATCTTCTACTACAGTGAGTTTGTTGTGTACTTCTTTTTCCAAGCTTGACTAAACACAGAATGTAAATGGAGAATATATTTGGGTTTAATTTCTCACAGAACAGGTGTGCTTCCCATTGCTGATATGACCAATCAACACAGTTTTCTGTTTGAAAAGCATTAAAGAAAAAGACTAGCACGAAACAGCTGATAGTTATCTTGCAGATGTTAGCTTTGTTTTAATCATATAAAAAACTATTTGTTTTTAAGGGGACCCACGCAGGCCATATCCTACAGATTTAGAGATGAGGAGTGGCCTTTTGGGTCAGATGAACAACCCATCTACTAATGGAGTTAATGGACACTTGCCAGGGGATGCACTTGCAGCAGGCAGATTGCCAGGTAATGGAAGTATTCAGATGTTTATGCAATGAATAAAAAAAATGCCATAACCATAGCAATTATGCATTTTGTTCACCTCCAAAGTGTCCCTCAGTGATAGCAAGACAGAACTAAAAATTCTGGCTGACGCTGCAGTGGATTAGTTCCCTGGCATTAAGGGATTATTAAACAAAGTAAGCAGTTTGAAAGGCTGACACGGTGTATAGAAAAGCAAGAGAAAATGTATTCTGTTTTATTTGTCCCACTGCTAAATCAAATTGAGATAACTGGATCTTATTGGCAAACCAGTGGAAAAAAATTTCGCTCATGAAAGGAAAAATATGTAGGCTTTCAGCTTCCAATCCATTTCTGTGTAATTTCTAGTAAACTGATTATTTTAAAATCACACACTAAAATATGGAAAACTTTCAGACCAAATTACTACTTTCTTAGCAATGAAAACAAATGTATTGTCTTGAATCATGAAAGGAAAGTTCAGATATGTATGAGGTCAGAAGACTTTTTTCCCTTCTTTAATTTGTAATCTATATCAATAAAATAACAAATGTATTTAGAAGTTCCAGATCTAGAACTGGTGAACTAATATTTACCACTTAAGATAAATTCTTATTGACAAAACCAATTTAAATACTGTGGTGTTTTAAGTGTATAAATTAAGGATTCATTCCGTAATACTTGATTATTGAAATGGCCAATAACAGTGATCTTACTTGGATTCAGTCATGATTGCTTAACTATATTCTCATTTAAAAATACTACTAGTGAACTAAGAATACAGTGGAGTAGTTATGTTAGGTGATGTGTGGTTTTACCTTTCCAGGAGTTGACTAAAGAACAAAACATCTATATTGGATTTTAAAAGATTTTTTGGTTTTTGTATGAAAAGTTTGCTTTCAAAAGTTAAGATTGTTACGGTGGGGTACATCTAAAACCAAAAGTGTTGTTATAGCTGTTCTAGAGAAATTATGTTTGTATAAATACTGGGCTGGAAACCAGAAATTCATTTCTACTTCTTGCTGTGAAGTCTTGGGCGAGTCACTTAGCCTGTATCCTGAAAGGTGAAATGCAGGTGATTACATTCACTCATTTCTCAGCGGTCTTGTGAAGGTTAGTTAATGTTTGAACAGGCTGTGAAGATATAAAGCACTGTACAAACATTATTTTGATATTTTTAAATTAGTGTGATCACCATAGAGAAAGGTGGATTCTGTTTTCTCTATCGAAGTAGTACCTCTGATGGAACAGACCTTACAGTGTTAGAATTGCTCATTTACAAGAGACTTCAGTTGCCAAGTGAACTGTTTCAACTAACTTGTTTAAAAATTCAAGAATGAGGATTGGGAGAATAGTTTGGCATTGAAAACAAAACTTTTGAAAATGTTTTTAACAGTACATGCAGCTGTGCCTGTTTTCAGATGCATGGGCGTCTCCATTTAAAAGGCTGATATTCCAATGATTATGCTACCGAAGCATTGTATTTATTTTTCAGATGTGCTTGCCCCTCAATATCCCTGGCAGTCGAGTGATATCTCAATGAACATGCTACCTCCTAATCATAGCAATGACTTTATGTTGGAGCCTCCAGGGCACAATAAAGAAAATGAAGATGATGTAGAAGTTATGTCAACAGACTCCTCAAGCAGCAGCAGTGACTCAGATTAAGTATCGAAAAGGGACAATATCCCAACCAAATAGACTTTTATTTCCTCTGGTGAAGGCATGTTGGACACTGTTCATCAAAAGCTGCAATACCAGCCTGATACGTTGGCTTCACTGTGCAGTGAGAAGACACAGCCTGTTTAGATCTAGGATGGTGATTTTAAAATGGTGAACTCTTTGTTGCTCTAGATATTATCCACTAGGTGCTCAATTAAAACAAACAAAAATTGGTGGTAACTTTTTGCCGGAGAGAGCTTTGCCTGCTTTCCAGTGATTATGTTTTTTGTAAACTGTATTTTTTTACTATGCATTAGACAAAATAAGCTTCTGGAAAAGAAGCTGTAAGGGGAATCCCCTTGGATGTTTAATAACTTCACTCTTTTGATAATAGCCTTTCTGTTAAGGCACAAAAAATGTGTACAGCTGTGTAGATTTTAAAAGTTGGCTGCTTTATTAGCTACTGCCAGAACTCCAGTGTTTGATCATCTTGTGTGTTTTGAGAACAAAAATGTGATGTGACCATAAGCTGTTATACAAACATATTTTTGTAATTATTGTAATATATAGTGAATTTGTTGTTATAAATAAACTCAACTTTGATGTACTTTTACATTTCAACTTGCAGAATTTAATCTTGGACTGACTAACTTCTCTGCCTACCATGTCTCCACAGTAGGAAACCACCATGCAGTTGTTACGAGAGAACAAGTAGTTTCTGCAGTTTCCGTTCACCCTCACTCATGGTTTCCTAAAGTTTTGACTAAATCTGCCCAAGCTTTTTCATTCTGTGTATTCCTGTTAGAATTCCCCTTTGCTCAGTCACTCCTCCCCAACATTTAGGGGTATCAAAACATTTCAAGGCTGAAAACTGATACTCCCAGACCCTAGTTTGAGTGACTTAGACTACTCGCTATGAAATATGATGTAATTTTGACAATGATCATTCTAAGCATATTGGTAATCCACTTTCCTCTTCCCTAATTCAATTTTACAACAGGCACTAGGGAAACAGGAGGGTAAAGTAAAGCAATGGCAGAGGTGCAAAAAATAAGCAAAGTAGTACAAAATTTACTTTCACTAGTATGAGTGTATGAGGGATAGGATACAGAGGGACCTAGACAAATTGGAGGATTGAGCCAAAAGAAATCTGATGAGGTTCAACAAGGACAAGTGTAGAGTCCTGCACTTAGGACGGAAGAATCCAATGCACTGCTACAGACTAGGGACCGAATGGCTAGGCAGCAGTTCCGCAGAAAAGGACCTAGAGGTTACAGCAGACGAGAAGCTGGATATGAGTCAACAGTGTGCCCTTGTTGCCAAGAAGGCCAATGGCATTTTGGGGTGTATAAGTAGGGGCACTACCAGCAGATTGAGGGACGTGATCGTTCCCCTCTATTCGACATTGGTGAGGCCTCATCTGGAATACTGTGTCCAGTTTTGGGTCCCACACTACAAGAAGGATGTGGAGAAACTGGAGAGAGTCCAGCGAAGGACAACAAAAATGATTAGGGGTCTGGAACACATGACTTATGAGGAGAGGCTGAGGGAACTGGGATTGTTTAGTCTACGGAAGAGAAGAATGAGGGGGAATTTGATAGCTGCTTTTAACTACCTGAAAGGTGGATCCAAAGAGGATGGATCTAGACTATTCTCAGTGATAGCAGATGACAGGACAAGGAGTAATGGTCTCAAGTTGCAGTGGGGGAGATTTAGGTTGGATATTAGGAAAAACTTTTTCACTAGGAGGGTGGTGAAACACTGGAATGCGTTACCTTGGGAGGTGGTGGAATCTCCTTCCTTAGAAGTTTTTAAGGTCAGGCTTGACAAAGCCCTGGCTGGGATGGTTTAGTTGGGATTGGTCCTGCTCTGGGCAGGAGGTTGGACTAGATGACCTCCAGAGGTCCCTTCCAACTCTGATATTCTATGAAGTGAAAGTCATTCTTAATGAAAGAATTTAGGTACAATTTTAAAAAAGTTTCCTCTTATTCGTTCTCTGTCATGAATATAACTTCATCATCTCATTCTCAGACTCAAACCACTAATTTCATGAGGAAAGCCAGCCTCAATAGAGGTTTTCACTTTTCTCCCACCTGAGCCTGCAGGGTGCTCTAACATCTAGATTACTAAGTTATTTGCTGCTTAAATTCCAGAGACTGAACATCTTACTTTTAGAATGCTCTCAGCAGCTGATGGATTGTGGGAGGGAAGTAGAAATGACTTTGAAGCCCAAACAACTCTCTTCCCAGAAGAAGGTACCTATTTCTCTATTTCAGCATCCTGACTAAAATGTCCCTGCCCTCAGCTGCCCAGGTTTAATGTTCTTGATACTTATGTCAGTCCCTACTAGTTTTCCATAACATTCTCCAGGGGAAACAGCACAGACAAGACTTTAAAGGGATTGCTTGAAGAGGTGTGAAGCTGAGAATGGGAAAAAGAGACAGGGAGCAACAAGGACAAACACACTTAGGATATGTCTTCACTGTACAGTTAGGCTGAGCTCTTACATGAGTTTTAGTCCAAACTCCCCCCATCCACATACGCTATCTGGATTTAAAGGTGATTTCAGCTTATGATAGCTGACTCAGCTGGGGGTGTAGATTAGAGCCTGAGCTCTGCTTTAACTCAGGTTGAATCTGCCCACTTCTCAGTGAAGATGCAGGCTAAATCACTCGAGTGCTGACAGTCCTCTAATGCCCTTCCTGTAATTCTCCCTGAAGGACAAACAAGTTCTCCGTTTGCAATGTTGTTGTAGCTGTGTCAGTCCCAGGATATTAGACAAGTTGGGTGAGATAGTATCTTTTATTGAACCAACTTCTGTTGGTGAGAGAGAAGCTTTTGGGCTACACAGAGCTCTTCTTCAGGTCTGGGAAAGGTCTCAGGCCATGTCTACACTAGAGAGTTTACAGTGGTACCACTGTACAGATTCAGCTGCACTGCTGTTAAGATCTCTTGTGTAGCCGCTCTATGCTGATGGGAGAGAGCTGTCCTGTTGACATAATTAAACCATTTCCAACAAGTGGCAGTAGCTATGTCAGTGAGAGAGCATCTCCCACCGACAGTGCGGTCCACACTGGTTCTTCTGTCAGTGTAACTTACGTTGCTTGGGGGTTTGGTTTTTTTCACACCCCTGAGTGACATAAGTTATACCGACAAAAGTACTAGTGTAGGCATAGCCTCAGAGTCTCACAGCTAAATACAAGATCAAACAGATAGAATATGTGCCAAGGGACCATTTACCTTGAATGTGCTAACTATGCTAAACTATCTGTTTGATCTTGTATTTAGCTGTGAGACAGAGTACTTTTCCCAGACCTGAAGAAGAGCTCTGTGTAGCTTGAAAGCTTGTCTCATGCACCAACAGAAGTTGATCCAATAAAAGAGATTACCTTACCCACCTTGTCTCTCAAACAAATTCTCCCACTCTTCGGGAAAGAATCCTAGAGCACCTCAGCAGAAAGAACCAGGGAATATGCCCCCAGACACATATGAGTGAATGCAGAAACAGTGAGTGCATTATCCAGGTATGGTTTTGCAGTGGGGAATGCTCACAGTAGAGATAGGCTAACTTGGGTGCTGATCACCTGAGTTAACTTGGCAGTGAAGACATACCCTTTGGTGGCATATAGGACTGGGAAATGAGAGTAGAGACATAAGCAGGGGACTATTAAATAAAGGCCTTCTAGGTGAGGACAGGAGCATAAACTTGTCATACAGTGTGTAACCTAGATCATGTATCACATTAAAGCCTTGAGCAGAAAATCCTAAGAATTTATTGATGGGAACATGTCCATATATTATACTACGCCCTACTTTCAAATCATTTAGTAAACAATGGCTATACTAGGTGTCATAAATATAAAGGGAAGGGTAAACACCTTTAAAATCCCTCCTGGGCAGAGGAAAAACCCTTCCACCTGTAAAGGGTTAAGAAGCTAGGATAACCTCGCTGGCACCTGACCACAATGACCAATGAGGAGACAAGATACTTTCAAAGCTGGGGGGGGGACGGGCCGACAAAGGGTCTGTGTCTGTCTGGGTGATGCTTTTGGGGGGACAGAACAGGAATGGAGTCTTAGAACTTAGTAAGTAATGTAGCTAGATATGCGTTAGATGATTTCTTTAAATGGCTGAGGAAATAAGCTGTGCTGAAAGGAATGGATATTCCTGTCTTTGTGTCTTTTTGTACCTTAAGGTTTTGCCTAGAGGGATTCGCCATGTTTTTAATCTAATTACCCTGTAAGGTATTTACCATCCTGATTTTACAGAGGTGATTCTTTTTATTTCTATTAAAATTCTTCCTTTCAGAAACTGAATGCTTTTTCATTGTTTCTTAAGATCCAGGGGTTTGGGTCTGTGGTCACCTATGCAAATTGGTAAGGATTTTTACCAAACCTTCCCCAGGAAGTGAGGTGCAAGGGTTGGGAGGATTTTGGGGGGAAAGAAGTTTCCAAACAACTCTTTCCCAGAAACCCGGTGAGACGTTTGGTGGTGGCAGCAAAAGTCCAAGGGCAAAAGGTAAAATAGTTTGTACCTTGGGGAAGTTTTAACCTAAGCTGGTAAAAGTAAGTTTAGGAGGTTTTCATGCAGGTCCCCACATCTGTACCCTAGAGTTCAGTGTGGGGAAGGAACCTTGACACCAGGTCTCTGGAAATAATATTGCTGACTTTTTCAGACTTCTTCCCAGACATCTAACTTCACCTGTAGTAGGCTGTCTGGGCCAGAATTTGAAGGTTGGAATAGAAAATGTGGCCATGGAATGCGGGGTAAAGAACCTAAGTAGGCAATCACTTATTCAGTTACCAAAAGCTTCCCTTATTCATCCAGGGACAATTACTGCATATACTGTGTCTTCCAAAATCTGACTATCTTGGGTAAAAACAGGTAGGGAAAATATAGAAGAGCTGACTATTTGAGGGGCTGGTTTCTGTGTGGGCTACTAGCATGACTAAGACCAGCTGAACTATCTCGTAAGCTGGGACAAACAAGGCTCTGAACACTGAGAAAGTAAGATCCCCACCATAAATTGAGCATTTCCTTTTCTGATTTGTTGGCTACTCTGTCAAGGGATTAGATTACATCACTGAAAACTGTACATCTAAAAAATAATCAGTCTAGAACAAAGGAGGTAGTCTGGGAGCATGGTACACGAAAATCTCATTATCTGAGCAAATTAGTGATAGAAAGGTAAAGGAGGTGTCATTTGATAAAAATCTAGAGAATTGTAATTTCAGTGGTGTTGCCTCTGCAGTGGGGGCAGGGTGGGGGCTTGCTGGCTCCCAGCTCAGTCTTTTGATAATGCAGTGGCATCAGAAATGGGTCAAGTTATGTATCATTCGAAAGCCACTTTCTCCCATGACTGCAACGGTACCAAACTTTACAAACCTAGAACAGTTATGTACATATAAATGTGATAAAATGTTTACATTAACTTCTTATAATTTAACACATGAATTGCTTACATAAAAGACCATGAGCTTTAGTAATGCTAGGGAAGCTAGCCTTGACATGTAGAACTGAAAATATTTATACATCAGTGTCACCATTAGTGCGTTCTTTCACCCATTCCTGTAAACTAGGATCTCTTTTCCCCACCCATTATATTCCTGCTTTTCTCTTCAGCACTTAGCATGCTTCTGCAGCCAATACAAGACACATTCAGTATGACCAAAAAAATAAAATCTTTCCATGTGGAGGCTGGTGGCATCAACTAAAATAATACAGGCTGATGTGAGGCTACAGTTAAGGTCTAGAATTTGTACTCACAATTCTGACTGCAGGGTGGCAGCAAACGAGCCTTCTTTACTTTAAAATGAAAAACAAGAAGCTAAATGAAAGAAGGGGAACTCAGTTTCTCCTGGGCTTGCTCCTGCAAACACGTCCCTCATGAATAGTTTTATATGAGTAGTTCCACAGACATCAATGGGACATATATAAAAGTTTATGGGATAAGACACTACAGTTCTAACAAATACATAGGATCCTGTAAAATAAGATAGCACATTTAATCTTTTTACTTCGAGAACATGTCTATCTTTGAATGGCTCCAAAAGGAGTCCCATCTATTCCTGGGTACAAGGATGGTGATTGTGACAAAGACTCTAGATGTTAAAGATGGTAAACTACTGTAACATTTTTCTGCCTTTGGCAGGGACAGAATACTGGTGGAGGGCACAAGATATCCCTGTCTTTTACACACACAAAAAATGACTTTTTTATGCCATCTAGTGGTGATTTCCTGTGTATCCCCTGAGATGATTAAAGTCTTCTGTAAAAGGACTGTAACCTTGTTCCTTTAAACAGCGTAAAGGCCAGAATAGTTGATCTAGTGGAGGAAATTCTTCCCATTTAACCCATTCCCAACCTGTACAAAAGAAAGAGGAAAAAGTGTCACAGCCTGTAAAACAACTAGAAAGGGGCAATACCATCCCTATACATTTAGAAGGACAGTGCTAGTGCAGAAATTACATCTGCAACATAAATGTAATATCCTGCACTATAACAATCAGAAAAAAATGGCACAAGAAATCCACAGAATTTTCTGAGATATGTGTATCTTGCCCTTTACTCAAAGGAAGCGATTCAGGAGGGACATAATTTACCTCCACCCTTTCCCTGCTGTGGGTCTCATGTTGGCACAGTTCTCTGTTAGCGCTTACAGTTTAGCACAAAGTGAGATGGGGGGAAGGTAGCCTTTCTTTGGATAGGATCTTAAATGCAGATCCCCTAAAACTAGAGCTGCGATTTGTACACAAATCTTGGGATGATGATGGGGACTATGTCAGTGGGCAGACTGCCCACCAAGACTACAGTGCTCCCTACTTCAGCTGACAGCATTCCATTCTCCAGGGGCACCGAAGCTACTGAGATGGATCATGCCAGGTGACTTGATTTTCCTTTCAGCCGATGAGCTCCCTCGTGCTCAGGATCTCAGATACCCTGGGAGTATCCGTTTCTGGGTCTATTTATGTACGTGCCTGCACTTAGGATCTGTTTGCAGTGGAAATGGAGCAGAGGCGTTACCCCTTTCGTGGAACAAAGGGACTCCCCCTCTGCCGGCGGTGCGGGAAGGCTCCGGTGTAAGGGTCTCCCCGGGGACGCTAAGGGCGAATAACACCGGGCCGGGCTCCGAACACTTGGTTTCAACAGTGGCTGCGCGGAGCTCGTGGGGTCCCGGCCTTCCCCTACCCCTGGGGCGGGGGGAGGAGGGGCAGTGTTGCCGCGGTCCTGCAGCGGCCGGGCCCCTCTTACTCTCGTTTTTCTCGGGTTCGCGGTTCCTGGGCTCGGGCTCGCGCTCCGTGTCCACCTCCCCCTTCATGAGGATGGTGACGTAGTGGTACCGGTCCGGGGCGCTGACCGCGTTCACCGCCGAGGCGAAGCGCACGTTCCTCAGCTGCAGCGCGGCCTCCTCCAGGGTCTCCCGCTGGGCGCACTGCGCCAGGCTCTCCCTGCGGCGGGGGGGGGGGGAGGGAGCAGTGAGAGCTCCGCGCGGCCGCTGACGCTGCGGGACGCCGGGAAGCGCGTGCGGCGGTGGTGGAAGCGGGAGGGGCGGGACAGCGCGCGCGCGCGGCTCCTACCCGAATTCCAGGTGTCCTCCGGGGAGCTGGTAAGCGCCGGCCCCGACGGGGCCTTTCCTCTTGCCCAGCAGGACGCAGTCAGGGTGGGCGGGGCTGGTAATCACCACCCCCACGCCGACCCCGGGACGTACCTGCACCAGGCCACCCTCCATGCTGCCGCTGGCACAACCACCTGACCGGAGGGACACGCCCCCCCCCTTGCCGGTCCCCCGCGCGGAGCCTATGGCGAGCCGTCAGGAAGTGACCTACAGCGAAACTCCTCCAATCCAGAAGGCCCCCATGCCCTAGTGGACGCCGTTGGAATTTGCCGGTAGTTTCGAAGCTGCGCATGCGCGGAGAACGAGTTTGGACGTCAATTATTGGCGCGCTCCTGGCGGCTGTGCCCAGGTGCATGCGCGGGAGTGGCAGCGTGAAGCCGGGGCGAGGGCTATGTGGGGACGGGGAGAGGGTGGACTTGCCAACCCTCCAGGATTGGCCGGGAGTCTCCCAGTGTCGGCATCGATCTCCTAGGAGGCGACTACTGAAGTCAATCAGGGAGATTTTAATAGTCCGATAAAAGTCCGGTGGGCTGCCCAGTGTGGATAAGGCAGGCTTGGCTTCATGCAGCTCCTGGAAGCAACCGGCAGGTCTGGCTCCCAGGTGGAGGCATAGCCAGGGGATCTCCATGCGCTGCCCCTCCCCTGAGTGCTGATTCTGCAGCGCCTTTTGGCCAAGAACCACAGCCAGTGGGAGCTGCGGGGGTGGTGCCCATGGGCAGGGGCAGCGTGCGGAGCCCTCTGGTCGTGCCTCCATCTAGGAGCCAGACATGCTGACCGCTTCTGGGAGCCATCCAAGGTAAGTGCTGCCTGGCAGGAGCCCGAACCTTGTCCTGAGCCCGCAGCCCTGACCCGCCTCCTGCACCCCAAACTTCTCATCCCCCCCCCATACCCCAGATGGAGCCCTCCCTCCCACACCCCAGCCCAGAGCTCCCTCTCACACTCTGAACACCTCATTTCTGGCCCCACTCTGGAGCCTGCACTCCCTGCTGGAGCTCTCGCCCCCTCCCACACCCCAACCCCCTTCTCCAGCCAAGTGAAAGTGAGTGAGGGTGGGGGAGAGCCAGTGATGGAGGGAGGGGGATGAAGTGAGCGGAGTGGGGGGGCTCAGAGAAGAGGAAAGGCAGGGGTGTGGCATGGGGGAAGGAGCAGGGCAAGTGTGTTTGGGTTTGTGTGATTAGAAAATTGATAACTGTAGGAGGTGGTGCAAGGCCTGCTATTACTGAGGTCAGTGGGCTGGGACCCAACTAGCACCCAGGCCAGAATTTTCCTCTCAGCCACTCCCAGTGCAGCCCGCCTCTGCCATTGAGCAAATACAGGTGCCGGCCCCATGCTCATAGGATTGCCAGGTGCCCAGTTTTTGACCGGAAAGTCCAGTAAAAAAGGGGACCTGGCAGTGTCCGGTCAGATGTACTCACCGAACACCAATAGTCTAGTTACTGCAGGGTGGGGGAAGGCCCTAGGTCATTAACTCACATTAGCCCCTGCTCACCTGGGGCCACCTCCTACCTGCAGGAGGCTCCTTGTCAGCCTGTAGTAGCTCCCGTCCCAGCCCTGGAGCAGAGGGAGCCCAGCTGGGATGGTGGAGGGGGGAAGAAGGTGGAGGCAATCCAGCGAGTGACAGGGAGAGGAGCAAGCAACAGGGATGGGGCCTTGGTGGGAACAGGCAGCGCAGGAGCAGGGGCCTTTGGGGAAAAAGATAGAGAACAGGTTAGGGGTGGGGAAAGAAGTGGAGAAAGGAGCAGGGCCTCTGGGGTCTAGTTACCAGCAATTGGAAAGGTGGCAACCCTACTTGCTCAGTGACCAGATGTCTCCTGGTACAAACTGGAGAAGGGAGTGCTGGGGCGGCCCCTGCTGCAGGGCTGCCAACCCCAAGGGCGGGGAACCAGGCTCCCCACATCATGAGATTGGCTTCAAACCATGAGCTATTGTTAACACACTAAATGGTGGGGTGTGTCTTCCCTGCCTGGCCCAGAGCAGGGACTCCAACTAGGGAAGCTGCTTGTCCAGTCTGATAGCAAACATGCTTCTTTTTGGCTGATTTGTCCCCCAGCCGGTACTGGGACAAAACTGGACAGGGCCTTTTGTCAGGTATTGGGGGTGCAGGGGCAGATGCCATTTTGAACAACAGGGCGCTCTGCTCCCACCAGCATGACTTCATACACACAGTGTGTGCAAGGTCAGGCTGGTGGTTGGGGGAACAGTGCACTTATGAAAATAGCATCCCCCAAGTGGCATGATCTTGCATGTGCCATGCATAGGAAGTCATGCTGGCAGGGGCAAGCCCACGCCATTCTTGGAAGTGTTGGAGTGTCTGATACTGCAGGAACATGTCAGTGGCCACCCTAACTTGAACCCAAGTCTCCTACCTCTCAGCTGACCCTTGAACTCAGATCTCCCACCTCTCAGCTGCATGTCCTTGTTTCATGACCTCACAATCTCCTTTTGGAAGGTTGGCCCAAGCAGACAGAGTCCATGGACTGATGACACAGACATGAGTTTAGTAACCACAGACCCCAAGTGCTTTTGCTCACCCTGGGCGGGAACCAAGTGCCTCTCTGCTGACCCCTGACCTTCCTCTTCACGTTACTTCCTGGGTCAGGGGTCCTTCTTCCCTTCTGGGAAGAACCGCGTCTTTTAAGGGGTTACTGTCTGTCTGTGGATGTTTGCCACAATCAGTCATATAGACCCAGTCAGCACAGTAACTTGGTTACATTTCTCCCCCTTTTGAAAAAGACACATTGCTTGGTCTACATATCAAACAAAATAATCAAAAGAACAAACTATGAAAATATGCAATCCTTACACCAAACTGGTGTCCCCATTGCTAGGCTTTGAAAGAACAGGTCACTTGTCATAATCAAGGGTGGGATCAATCAGTTTTCAGGCACTATAGTCAGTGCAGGTTGGGCACCATTGCCTCCACAGTTGCTGTCCATCCTAGGTGTGAACTTCTTGATTCCAAGATGTCTCCCATCTGGTCATATGCAGCATTTTCAACATCTGGTACACCCTGTAATTTTAAATATAACATGCGTTGTCACATAATATTGCATAATATCTCTTAACAGAGAAAGACTGTGAAAAATGTTGGATCAATGCTCAAGGAAGCATTGATCAATTTTGCCAGAAAATGCCAAGACAAAGGTCCCACATTGCAAATACACCAGCAAAAGAGAGAGTAAAAGATTTTCCTGAACAGGTGTTTGAAGATGGTGGAAAACTCTTGCAAAATGTGCAGTGTTGTTCTGGACCATCAGAGGAAATTGACAATTGCAAACCACCTCACCAAAGCACAGAAGTATTTAAAGAGAAAAGCTGGATTGCAGGGAGAGTCACAAAAAATGCAGCGTACACTTTCAACGTGTTTCAATACAACCACAATAGCATATCATGAATGCTTGGATGTTGTCTGTGATTTGGTGTTAATTTGTGCTGCTGTAAACATACTATTATCTAAAACAGACCATTATTTGATATGTCAGTTTCTAAACAGTTGAGTCAAGAATGGTGGTGCAATTCCAAATCTTAAAGATGTCTACAACACTGAGAGAAATAAACTTAAGTACAAAGTGAATGATAACTACATGTAGTTATATTTGATTAAATGACTGATGACAAGGGCTGCACTATGTACTTAACATTTCACTCACACCACTGGTAAAAGATAGAATCGGAAGATTCCTCCTATCTTGCTGATATACACTTCATGCAGAAAACAAATCTGTGTCTCGAGCAGTCATTCAGACTATGCAAAGTTATGAAATTGCTTAGAACAATGTGGTTGTTTTTGATGTGGGTAATGCCGCGTACATGAAAAAAGTTTGCAAAACTGTACTGTCTGGACTGTTTCCTGATAGCATCCATGTAACATGCCTTGCTCATATAATCAGTCTGGTGGGTGGAAATTTTCATAAGCCATTCAAGGATGTCAATGCACTGGTAAAAGCTTTCTCACAAGTGTTCTATATGGCAAGGGGCAGAAGATGAGGCACTTAAATTACATCAGGCAAGAAGTTCCCAGTGCAACAGTGGCACCAGACCCAGTAGCATCTAGAGGGAACAGCTGGTTTGCTGTGTTCAGTACCATGAAAAGCACTTTCAATATTATCACAGCTTTGCTGAAGAAGAAAAATGTGTGTGTGTGTGTGTGTGTGACCACTTGGCACCAGTTTCACTGTGGGAACTTGAAAGAGAGCTGTCAGATGAAATGCAATGTTTAATGCTGAAGATTGTGTTGCGTTTTGTCAATGAAATGTGCTAGCCAATCGTTGACCTAATGGCTACATTTGAAAGCCAGAAACCATGCAGTCTCTTTGCTTTTAAGAAAATGGAAGAACTGCTGTTTTTCCTTGAGATGCATACTCAGTTTTCAAAGGAAACCACTCGAAGGTTTCTCAGGGCTGAAGATGTCAACAATGTAATACTGATCAAAGTAGCAAGTTGGTGCACCTGTTTTGTTAGGCTGTTGACAATTCAGTGGAAAAGCTGAAGAAGCACATCAGTAATACTAGGTCTCAGAGTAGCAGCCGTGTTAGTCTGTATTCGCAAAAAGAAAAGGAGCACTTGTGGCACCTTAGAGACTAACCAATTTATTTGAACATAAGCTTTCATGAGCTACAGCTCACTTCACTGAGGGTGCACAGCCGGCAATTAATTTCCTGAAATGCATAAGGATTTTCAATCCTACAAGAGTTCCTTAATGTCTCATGTCAAGGAGTGTTACACTGGCAAACCAGCTAACCTATGTATGACCCATAACTTAACAAAAGGCATTGCATTTGTAGTCAGGACAATTCACGTGTGTGTGATTATAGGAGAGATGTAGACCAGCAATCACTAACCCGTTCATTAGTAGTAATAGGAATCAAGAGAGATGCTAAATGTGTTTGTCTGTGTACCTATATCCTGTTTAACAATCTATCCAAATTGGTTTGTAGATTCTAAGTCCTGTTCATGTCTTAATTGCCTTTACATTATGTACGTGACTGTCTTCAGTTAACCTGAAGATCAAAGGTATGAGACATTCCAGAAAACTGGTACTATTACCTATATTGTCTTTAGTTTATCTATCCCTGTTATAATGGATGATCAGCAGTTCCCTTATGTAAATTAGTATAACTGGATTACCTGTGTATGCATAGGAAATGGAATGTTAACTTCAAAGGATGGGTCAGTGTGTACTCAACAAAGAAACATATGCAGTCACATGCTGTGCTCAAAACATCTGACAGCCTGTTTCAGCTATAAGAGAAACCTCATGCCTGATCCTGCCATCTCTAGTCTGCTGAACTTTAAACAGGGAAAGTTTAAGCAATGGGACTGTTACTTGGAATACTCTGGAAAATGCATGGAATTGGAAAGACCCTACATCTAAGATGCCATTTGGATTATACCCTTTGGAATGATTCCAGAGAGACTTTTGTGCAAACCAGCAAAGTCACCATCACTGCTACAAATCTGATCTGAGGACTGTGCAATTATTTATAAAGTATATGATCTCTTAACCACGCAATAACTATCTTTTATTAACAAATCTTTAGTTAGTTACTAAGGATTGGCTGACAGCGTGATATTTGGGCAAGATCTGAAATATATATTGATTTCCTATAGGATTAAGTGTTTGATCCTTTGGGATTGGTAGAACCTCATATATGGTGAATTGGGTTTTCAGTAACCTCTCATCATATAAGATCAGTTTGTCTGGATGCGAACCAAAGGCTGGAATGCCTAAAGGGGATGTGTTTGGCTTCTTGTTAACCAGTGTAGTGCTACAGAAGCTCTTTTGTTACTGGTTTGGTGTATCTATTTATAGAACAAACCACCAGTTTTTGGGGTGTGCCTGCCATGTTTCTTGCAGTCTGCCCTGAGTGGCATTCTCAGTGTGGTCCATTCTAGACACCAGTCACAAGGAGGATTATGCTTCCATTCTTGGCTTCAGTGACGTTTCAGCTTTGTATACCAGGAAGGTGGCATCCGATGTGATCCAGAGCACTCTACAATCAGGGGAAATTGACACTGCCATGTTTTGGTTATCCACAGCTGACCATCTTTCAAATTTGAGAACATTAGCATAAATGCTGTAACAAACACAGCTGATGCTGAGTGTAGCAACTTGCTGTATAATCTTGTCCTCTATAGTTGGAGGCGTTCTCTTGCGGAACACAAACTGAAAAAGCAGGCGTTCCTCTATTTCAATCTTGGAATTTAGAAAGACTTTATGTTAACAAAAAATCCATTGGTTTAGTCTTATTGATGCTTTTTTTTTTTTTTTTTTACTTCCTGTGCTAGTATTTTGATCAGCAGTATGAGAAAGAACCCATAATAATTATGTTACATTGCGCAGTACTTGAGATACAGCATGAACCCAAAACATTCGTTAATTGTTTTTTGTTTTGCACTGGACTTTGAAAAGATGTGAGCATCTAATTTAAAGCAGAAAAAGGCCATTTTGCTGAAAATTATAAAAACTAATCTCAGTTTAACAAGTCCTTATTTAACAACTTTATTTAATTTGAAAAATTGCATCTACTAGGTAACTTTTTGTTCAGGGAATGATAAAGTAGTAGCTACAGTAGAGTCTGATAAAATGTGCTATATGAATAAAAGATATTTCTGAAGAATGTATATGCAAGCCTGCTGAGCCTTGTCTTTCAACAGCAACACCAAAATATCTGCCTTCTCAGCCTCAGATCACTGATTCACCCTGGCAACCTGTTCAGAGTGTCCTGTCCAGGAGCTCTAATTATCCTCAGCTCCTATAAGTGGTTCAGGCATAAAAACAAGCATTTTGGTCTCTGTCTTCCCATTCCTGAGGCTCTGCTGCATGTCATTCACTTCACTGCTGTCATCTGCCATTTTCCTTCTTTTGCCTGCTACTTGCTGATTCCACTAGCTGCTACCAATGTTGTGTGACCTCCTGGTCTCCTTCTTGTTGGTTAGCACACAAGCAGGCAAAGTTCTTGCAATGATGACACAGACACAAGCTCAGTAAACTGCAGAACTTGTAAGGTCACTGGAACTAGAAGTGCTGGTCGTGCAATAGCACCCTGTGGCTTGAAGTAATAATAGTAGCTGGCTTCTGTCATATACAGGGTTTCAGCAGCCCCAGTATAAAAATTGTTCCAGTGCCCCTGAATATGTACGTATGTATTGGAAGAGGAGACAACAGCAGCTCCCCTCCTACTGCTGGTGTCGCTGACTCCAATCCCATTCAGTATTTTGGGGTAAGTCTTTCAAAGTCTCTCCTGTTGAGATTGTTCCACTTGGTATAAAATACGCATCACCACCTGCTCCTCAGCTGTGTTTTGTAGGGGGGACTAATTTGGTAGGGATGCACTTAGATGGCTTCTGAGAATGCCTGTGAGATCAGGCCCCATGGACAAGATAGGGGAATGCCTATTTGGAGAATTCCAACGGAGCTTTACATTCCGAGCTGCTTGGCAGCATCAGGACTTAAGTAGCTTTGCACATGCCCACAGGCATAAATTTAGGCACCTACAGGTTGAGGCAGCAGCTGAGCAAGGGTTCTGAGAGAGTAAATTTTGGACTCAGGCTTTTTAAGTGGCAGTTGTTAGGAGTCTAAATTTCTTTGTGGTGCTAGCCCTGGATACTTAGATGTTTGAGTGGTCACTTTTATGTAACTGACGTCAACAGGAGCTGTGAATGCACCCAGTGTTAGAGGCCACTAGAGAAAATAATCAGGCATACGATGACATGTTCAAGGTAATACTGTGACTTCCTGGCAGGAGGATTCCCAACTCTCAATCCACTGTTCTTTAGAGTTAAAGAATGGCTGTTAGTTGGGATGGTAACAGGGTACTGTTTCTTATTCTTCAGGAAACCTATGATTGCAAGTGGATTCAGATTTTTTTGCCACACCAAGCTGTAGAGCATAATGAGGACAGGATATGTTACTCTTTTGGAGGAGATATACTAAGAAAATATCTTGATAGGATGATTCTGAAATGTACTTTTACACAGATTTCGTTTAACAATGTATCCAATTGTTTCCTTTAAAGTAGATTATGTAGAAGTTCTTAGAAATATGCCTCATTTATTTTTATCTTTCAAATTCTTCGTTTTTTAAGTCTATCTGTAACCCTCTTGAGAATATTCCCCAAATTTGTCCTTACCTTGACCCAGTCTGTGCTAAAATCTTTATCCGTGCATTAATCATTTCCCGTCTTTGCTGTTGCAGTACCTTTTATAGACTTCATAAATCTCTATTTTCTCACCTACAAGGATCCAGAATGCTGTCTCAGCACTGATCTCTTGGTCTGGGAAGTTGGATCATGTAATCTCCATCATCTGTTCTTTTTTTACTGGCTTCTGAGCTGCTCAGAATTCAATTAACATTTTCTTTCTTTATTTTGCAAAACTTTCTGTAGGCTCATTTCATCCATGTGATATATCCATCTACTCCTTCTCTTCATTACTAATTTAGACCTGCTCTTGGCCCTCTCTTTTTTACCTGTTCGCTTCTGTAGCTCTCTCTGTTTAAAACTCCTCCTTCCCTAACCTCGAGCTTTTGGGAGATTTTTGAAGCCCTATGGACTGACTCTAAAACATCTATACCTTTGATGGTATAGAAGCCCTGAATGTTACTGGTTCCATGGTTGCAAGCAGTACAGCTGTGAAAGTGACATTGGATAAACTAGTAGAGGGTAAATATAGAGTCCAGGCAAACCACAAGAAAGACAGTGCTTCAGACCTTCTCTTCTGCAGAGTAGGAATATTTATTAATATTTAAAAGAGATGTCCACATGAGTGTCATACATGTCAACCAAGAGGAAAAACTCCATTTCCTATTGCACACAGGTATATAGAACTTTTTCTCCTCCAAGACATTAAATCTATCTATTATAAAACCTTCCTTTTCTCTTTAATTTATGAGTGACTGTAAAATGTCTTGCGATTGTGTGTGTGAAGGATACCACATGAAAATACAAATTATTTTATTGGTTGAATCTGCTCTCTTCAGTTTTTTTGTGTAGTTATTTTATGGGTTTTGCACAGAGCTTTGTGACAAGTAAGAACATAAAAACATAAGACTGGCCATTCTGGGTCAGATCAGTGGTCCATCTAACTCAGTATCCTGTGTTCCATATAATTAAGGCTGCCTACTACTTTCTATTGTAAGTCCCTGTTTTCAGTTGCTTATAACTTTACCACACTATAACCATTTGCACAATTTTTTTCCATGTTTGCTCTCTGCCTCAGGCTGAATTGTTTTGGAAAGTTTCAGGTGAAACAATTCAGCTGTTTTCAGAAATAAAATTCAGGAAATGTAGATAATTTTGCTTTAATGACTCCAGGGTTTGGAGCAGGATCTCTAAATTGGGCAAGGAGGTGGTCCTGGAGTCAAAGAATGAAAATCCACCCAGATTTGCTGTATAAATCTCTGAAACTCACCATATGCATATGTTCATTAGAGGTTTTGAGAAGCTGTTTGCTAAAATGTCTGAGCATTCCATCCCCAGCAAAGGCTGCTCCAATAGCATGGAGCTCTGTAATACATCAGTCATAGCCTGCACCCAGGCACAGAGCTAGAGTTCCAGATGGAGGAGACAAAGTAGCAGCAAAGTAGCCTCTGCTACTCCTTTGGCTTAGGGTAAGACAAGGTTTAAAGTAAGGGGAAGCTGGGAAGGTGCAGTTTCCCCTTCTGTTAAAGAAGGTCAATATGATTCCACATTATAGAATCTCTGTTTTTTCAGTTTGCTTTTTTTAAAAAAACTACAGAATTACATTAAAAATATAGGCGAAAAGAACATTGTTTACACAGTCATAACTCAGTATTTACAAAATGCCAATATTAAGGTTGCTTATGCCCCATTAGTTTGGTCCCCTTGTGCTTATGCCAGGCCTTAAAGGAGTGGGCCCTAATTTAGGCAGTGAATACATCAATTATCACAACCTGGTGGGGGCTGGGACAGAGTGGGATGACAAAAGGTGAGAAGGAAATATTAGCTATTTGTGCTACCTGCCATAATTCTTTAGAGTTTATGAAATTTATAAATTTTTGCAATAATAAAGGAAAAAACAATGGGAAAACACATTTTGCCCTAACTCTTTCAAAAACCACAAAAGTAAAATTAAATAAATCAGTCTTTATTATATTGCTGTGTCTGTCGCTTGGTAGTAGTGGATAGAGGTTTTAGTCATTTCCCTGTTCCGTGCCTTAGTTTCCCCATCTGTAAAATGGGGATAATCAGAGTGCTGTCCTTTGTAAAGTGCTTTTGAGATTCATGGATGAAAAGCAAGGAGACAGGTCATGTAAAATTGCTGGTCTGTAGGGTAAATGGATTTAAAAAAATTATTAAAGCTAATGTTAAAAAATTATATAATACATAGGTTGAGACAAGGGTTTCTGTACATCTGGGTACTGTATATAGTAAAGCATCTTTCTGTCTGAAAATTGTCCATGTTTTGGAAGTTTGTGTTGATGGAGAAACCAATGCTCAGATTATGGGGGGCACCAAGAAAATATAAGGAAAAAGACTGTCCATCTTCAACTGATATAGTGGAAGTTATATAGGTCTGGCTTGACATAAGCAACTTGCCTCATTTCTTAGTGGGCATAATTGGGAAGGGGGATGGAAGGTTAAGTTGTAAACAGGGGCTTGATAAACTATGCTGGAGTCAGGATGTCTGTGCTAGCTAAGATAAGCAGCAACACCTTGATGCTAGAGACTATGTATGGACAAGAAAAATCCTGGCATGTAAAGATCAGGCTCCATGTGAACAGCACATGGACAGAGCATGCTGTACAGGGATTGTTTCCTGCCAAATAACCAATCCAATCCAAAAATGTGTGGTGTAATGTATAACAAATGCAATGTAATATGTAAATGTATATAAAGTAAGAGATTTGTTTAACTTTGGATGTGTGGTATGCCCGGTAACCACCCCCTATGCTTGAGTCTGATCAACTCAGAGTAGCTTTGCTGTATGCCAAATAAAGGAACCTGAATGATGAAATCCAGAGTCAAACTGAATGTTTTGGATCCCAGAGAACTTGATGAAGTGTTCTCCCAGAACTGGACAAGGTGTTCTGGATAAGGTGAATGGAAAAGGTCTTGGAGGGAATTCCAATAATGTATGAATCACTTATGCTGAAGAGTCTCCAAATAGTGCAAAAGAAATTTTTCAAAAGTTAGCCTAGTTATTTTACCTTTGCTTATGCCCTGCCTTTAGCTTTATTACAATTTTATGTTCTATGTAATTCTCTACAATCCTAGTTTTATATTAAGAGTTCAGGCAATAGTTCTTCAAATCCTTTTCATATCAGAAAGATGTGAGAATTCCTACATCATATACTTTCTTATTATAGAAAATCCTTTCCTTTCTTTTAATATCGTAATTTACAAAGGGCCCAGTTAAGCAAAAAGACTGACTTCTATGACCTTCATTGACTCTCACAAACTCCTATCCTCTTCTAAGGACCAGAGTAATCCATTCGTATTACTGATGGAGTTTGAATTCTGCCTCTGGTTACACTGTCAGGACTGCCTTGCATCAAGATGTCCTCAGACCCCCAAAGTGGTCAAACTTGATGATTGTTCCTAGAGTATAATGATGTGCACACGCAGGTGAGAGTTCGCAGAGGTTGACTGATACTACCACTGCAGCTGTACAGTGTTAAAGAGGAATGCTTTGCTGTAATTGTATAGTCAGAATGAGCTTGGGCTGGGAAATAGAACTGCTGAGTTTTATTTTCTGCTCTGCTGCTATCTTACTACATGAACTTGGGCAAGTCACGTGTAATTGAATTTTCAAAGACTTTCCCTGCGTGCTTGACAGAGGATTTGGCCAGCCACTTGTGTGCTCAGTAAAGGGGAATTATTGAAGCAGAATATGGGCGGTGCTTGGTCTTTGAAAATACGTTTTTAGTACTGCTTTTCCAAGATACCTGAATATCTGAGTTCAGCTGGGTGCCTGGCCACTGGGATTTTCAGAACTTCACTGTCCTATAATGCTGCACATAATGCTTCAGGTACTGCTATTCTCTCTTGCAAATGTGAACCTCTGAGCCTGTTAAGAGGTTTATTCCATCTCATATTCAGCTGGCTCTCTGTTAATGTGCAGTACTTCTGTCTTCTCTGTATTTCCATTTTCTTTTCTTTTTTTTCCTTCTGTTTGACTTGTGGCTTGGCTTTTTCCTCCTCATCCTTAGTTTTAGGGCTACCTTTTCACTCCTTCTTTGCTTTTCTCCATGTACTGCCCCCATGTGACACACTGTACCCCATCTAACATCCTGTACCCCATGTTCACCACTTTTATATGACTTTTATATAATGGTGGTTGAAGCATGAAGGGACATACGAATCTTTAGTACATTTGGCATGTAAATAACTTGCAACGCCGGCTACATTAGTGCCATGTGAACATCTGTTCTCAGTTTCAGGTGACATTGTGAACAAAAAGCGGACAGCATTATCTCCTGCAAATGTAAACAAACCTGTTTGTCTGAGCGATTGGCTGAACAAGAAATAGGACTGTGTGGACTTGTAGGCTCTAAAGTTTTACACTGTTTTATTTTTGACTGCAAATTATTTTTTGTACATAATTCTACATTTGTAAGTTCAACTTTCATGATAAAGAGATTGCACTACAGTACTTGTATTAGGTGAATTGAAAAATACTATTTCTTTTGTTTTTTACAGTGCAAATATTTGTAATAAAAATAAATATAAAGTAAGCACTGTACACTTTGCATTCTGTGTTATAATTGAAATCAATATATTTAAAAATGTGGAAAACATCCAAAAATATTTAAATAAAAGTTATTCTATTATTGTTTAACTTTGTGATTAATCATGTGATTAATCGCTTGACAGCCTTATTTTATTCCTTACCTCTCCCCATAAGGGGGTGCCATATCCAACAGCCTCCCTATATAAGTTGCTCTTTCACTTCTGAGATAAGACTTCTTGAAGCTTTAAGGAACAGATGCCAGATCGGGAGTGACTTACAAGAGATTGGTGATGTGGAAGCATGGTGCATAGAGAGGGGTGATGGTGGAAGGGTTGATAATTATGGGAGGAGCAGCTTTGGAAGGACTGATGGATTTTGGTCGGGAAAAAGTCTGGAACTAATAGGTTTTTGCCTGGAAGAAGAGTATTTTACCAAAGAAATATCATATATATTACTGAGGTGGAAAATTTTTGACGGTCCCTTGCTAAAATTTTGGCAACACATTAGTGTCACGGGAACAAGTACATCCTTATAGAACCATTCTTTGAGCTTCTGAAAGTACCAGGTGCATCCTAGCATTCCACTGAGTTCAACAAAATGTTAATGGATAATGACAGCACATCAAGTACAGTAAAGGGCCAGCAGCAAAACAATTAAGCAACAGTCACAGTGTCCCCTAAAGTAGTTGCTGTAGCAAAAGCTGCTTTAATCCACACTAGACTTGTTTTTGGCAAAAAATACAATTCATACTGTTGTTTTACTATTGTGCACTTTCAGTTGTTAACCACATCAGTTAGTTACAGCTCCAATACTGTTTTCCTTCAGTTTAGATCTAGCATTGACATACATAATTTATGGAAGCAAGCTGATCCCTGTGCATTTTTAAAAGAAAAATGCTTCTTCCAACTGACTTGCACACTATTTTCAGTTCTGAATTTCCCAGTGCATTCTGTCTTTTACATAGCTATGTCAATGGAACTACTCACAGGCATAAAGTTAAACACACAAGTGTTTGCAGGATCAAGTGCCTAGATTGTAAACTCGAATCAGAGATTTACTTTATTTTTGTGTATTGTACAAAGTTCAGGGTTGAGCAATCTGGTGTTGTTAAACAAATCATTTAAAAAAAATAGAAATAAGGGACTTTCAGTATCGATTTAGCTATTGACATGTGATATATTGAATTCAGACTATATAGAAATAATGGAAAAATTGTGCTGGGACTAAAAATAATTATTGATGTTACAACTTGATCTGAGTGCTAGTGGAGACCTAGTGCCACATCAGGCTGTTTTCTCTGTAATTAAACACAATAGTGACTGCCCCTATTTCATCTGATGTCAGTCAGAATTAATGAAATATTTGTAATATGCATTAATCAGAGCAGTCTTTTAGCATATGCATAATATTTAAAAAACAAACTCCACCAATTCTACATTTTCGCTCAGTGTTCATAAAGCATTTCAACTCCCCTCCAAGAAAAATATATAAACAAAGGGATCTCTGTTGTTTTTTGTAATAATGTTTCAGGCTAAAGCCTGCTGAAACACATGGGCTTTACAGCTTGCACAGAGGACAAAAAAAAAAAAAATTGGGACTGTAATTTCCTTGGAACACTGAACATATGGTGTCATTTAGGCCTGGTCTACCCATTGTTTCTGTGTCGGTGTAACAATGCACCATCTATTTTTTTGTTCTGTGTTTGTACGGTATGTAGCATTATGGCCGCCTAGTCCATGACCAGAACTCCTAGGCACTACGGTAATACAAATAATAAATAACAATAATAATATTTAGATTAAGAGGTGTGATGTTTTACTAAATTAGTTATACTGGTACAATGCCTAGTATGAATGCAATTATATTGGTATAAAAGAACACTGTTACTGCTTTTTCTCCTTCTCTTACAGGAATAGCTATACTGTTATAAAGTAACTCTTTACTGGTATAACTGCATCCACACTGCGGCTTGGCATACACTACCAACTTATTTTCCACATTCCTGAGCGACGTAGGTATGCTGATCTAAGCCACGCAGGTGTAGACTGCGTGATAGCGACAGGAAGCCTTCTCCTGTTGACACAGCTACTGCCTCTTGAGGAGGTGGAGTACCTATCCTGATGGGCGAAGCTCTCCTGTTGGTGTGGGCAGTGGTTTCACTAGGCGCTGCAGCTGTACCGCTGCAGCACTGTAAGTGCAGACAAGCCCTGTGTGAGTGTTGCATTGCTTTAACTATTCCACTGTAGTTAAAGCAGTATAATTTGTGTGTTAGGCAGTCCTCAATAAAGATCCTCACACACTTAAGGTTATCTTATAAATAATGAATCATAATAAAATAATGATAATAGGCCATGTCTACACTAGGAGAGCTTTATCGGTATAGCAATACTGGTATACTACACTGGCGAAGCACTCCTAGGGTGGATGCAGTTTATACTAGCAAAACTATGTTTTTACTGCTGTTGGTTATTCCACCCTACCCGAGAGAAACAAGCTGTACTGGTCAAAGCAGTTTTTCAGGTATAACTACATCTACACAAGGGACTTTAGCCAGCAGAGCTATGTTGGGCAGAGAGGACACTTTGTCTAGCCCTTGATTGATGTAGTGATGGCTGCAGAAATCTGTAGTGTAACAGGCCAAGGGGAGGGGGGTGTTCAGTTTCAGAACTACAGGCCCCCTACACCGAGCCACAGGTTTCTTGCTATAACCCTTGTAACCCTGGGGTTGGTTAACACAAGCTCCTCGGCTGATCTTGTTTGCCCTGCGATCAGCCAGGGACAACAGGGGTTTTGGGCACACTCAGCATGGGTGGCCTGAGCAGTTTGAGCCCTGGGGATCCTGGCTGGCAGGTTACCAGTGGGAGGGCAGCCTGACTGGGGCAGGGACTGTGCCTGGAGCCTGAGCTGTTTCACAGCCCCTAGGGCTGGAGGAAGCGCGGAGTCACTTGCGGGTCTGCACCCACCCCCACAGCCCTCGAGGGTGTCAACAGCCGCTGCTCTCCGCAGTCACGGGGGCGCTTTTCATTGCCTTCAATGAGCCACAGGTCAGGCCCTGGTGAAGCCACCGTGCCTGGGGCTAGGAGGCCCTTCACAACAGGCCCCTGCAGGCCAGTCAATCTCAGCAGGGCGGGCTCCTGAAGTTGCTGGTTCCCCTCGCTAGAGGGCAGGGCAGCGCTGGGCTCGGAGGCCCCCCGAGAGTCCAGAGACCATAGAGTTCCCCAGCTGGGCGCTGCCCTCGGGGACCGCTGTTTTCAGGAGAGGCGGAGCCGAGGCCCTTTCTAACCCTCCCACGCTCTATGGTAACGGCAGCGGCGGCGCGCGTGCGTGGTGAGTGGGAAGCTGCCAAGGTTTGGTCATGGCGGCGTCCATGATTTGCAGCCGGGTGTCGGCCGGGCTGAGGAACAACGGCTGCCGGGCGTCGTTCGGTGCCGTCGCCAAGGTGACCCCCCGCGGCCTGGGCGCGCGGGGGCGGGCGGGGCCGGGCCGGGCAGGGGCGGGGGGGTCACTGGCTGTGACATTCTGCCCCCGCCAGCCCCGGGGGTGGGGGGCAGAGGTGCCTGGTGGGGGGAGGCCGGGGGCAGCGCTTGGGGTGGGGCTGGGGGGCTGTTAAAGTGACGGGGCTTCTCAGTGTCTGGTTCGGGTCAGCAGGACGCGGGAGCAGCTGGGCCGCGGCGTGTCCCAGGGCGGCCGGGAGCAGGCGGCCGAGAATGGCCCTTCGGTTGGCCGGGGAGCACCCGAGTGCGTGTGTCGGGCTGGGCGGCGGTGGGGGAGGGGGATGTTGACATCTGGCCCTTGGCCGTTCCCACCGCGCCGTGACGGTTGGCTTCTGCCTGCCCCCATCGCTGTGGCAGTGGTCCCCCCCCCCCGACCCCAGCTCTGTAGTAACACTGGCCACTTGAGGTCCTGCGGGCTGGTTGCTTCAGTAGGTGCCAAACCCCCCCCCCCCCGGGTGGGGGGCTGTGCTCCTGCCCGGGTGATGGCTTACATGAACGTTTGTTTTCAGCCTGTTCTCCTTGCTTCCCTTCGCATAACTACAGGGAATTTAATGCAAACCAAAACACGGGCTGGGGGCGGGGGGCATAGCTCAGTGGTTTGAGCATTGGCCTGCTAAACCCAGGGTTGTGAGCTCAAACCTTGAGGGGGCCATTTAGGGATTTGGGACAAAAATTGGGGATTGGTCCTGCTTTGAGCAGGGGTTTGGACTAGATGACCTTCCGAGGTCCCTTCCAACCCTAATATTCTATGATTCTGTGAGGCAAACAGATTCGATGTGTCTGCGCTTCCCCCTGCCATAAATGGAGGAAGGCTGGTGTTACTCCTTATCTCATATTACACTGCAGAGTCTTTGAGGGGCACTGCTGGTCGGTTTGAGAAACAGCAGCTGCTGCAACAAGTACCTTTCATTTGAACAAAAAGAAAAGGAGTACTTGTGGTACCTTAGAGACTAACAAATCCTTTTCTTTTTGCGAATACAGACTAACACGGCTGCTACTCTGAAACCTTTCATTTGAACAGGAAGCAAAGTAAAGAGTGCACAGTTTGATCCGTGTATGGTTTGCAGTAGTGATCCTTCTGAGATTTAAATAGGCTTTGCTCTCCTTTGTCAAGTTTGAATTTCCCAGGCAAACTCTTGTTTGCTTATTTTAGGCTGTTTGAAATTGCGACCGGCGTCCCAGTGGGCACCAGCTATGGTCACTCAATTAGGGTGAACTGCAAAGAATGGGGCAGTCAAACTCCCCAAAACTGGTAGATATTCCAATACTTAGATTCATGAACCCAGCATAAAACAGCTTCTTTATTACCTTACTGGTTACTCAGAAGTCCAAACAACACAGTTCCCTTAAAGTGATCGAGCCTCAGGCCTCCATCCAGGTACCCATGTCAAATATGATGAATATTTTTGTAAATCTTATTTCATCATAGAAAAGGTTCTACCGATCCCAAAGGATTGGACACATTATCTCCCAGGTTAATGAATGTTTCAGATCTTACCCAAATACATGCTACAGCCAATTCTTATTAACTAAACTAAAATTTATTAAAAAACAAGAGAGAGTATGGTTAAAAGATCAGTATACATACAGACATGAGTTCAATCCATTGAGGCTCAGATTCATAGCAGAGATGGTGAGCTTTGTAGTTGCAAAGAGTTCCTTTAGAATTTAGTTCATAGGTCATAGCCCAATGTCCAAATACCATATTTAGGGAGTACTAGCATAACTGGGACCTCAGTCTTGCGACTCAAACTTCCCCTGTTGAAGTGTAAGCAGATCTGAGATGACAGAATCAGGACCCAAAGGTCTTTTATACAATTTCATCTCTTTTGACAAGTTGGAATTCCTCAGGGAACAAAAGGTAATTAGGATGAATTTGAAGGATGAATACGGAGATATCCCGTGTTTACAATTCATTTACATGATAGGATGTTCTTTGGACATCTGAATTATCAGAATACAGCATAGACAGGGAGTATTGATTACATTGTCTACCCTACTTCATACATACGTAAATACACAAAAACACAAACTTATCTCAACGCAGGATGTTTAACCCTTTCTAGCCATGCGTCACAGAATTATAAAAAGAATTTCCTCAAATTCCAGGATATTTAAAGATAAGTGTCCAGTTAAAAATCAATGTATTTAAATGTCACTGTTGCTATTAACACCTTAGCCTAAACTAAGAGAATCTTAAAAATTAAACATTTCTTGTACTTCAGTCAGCTTGAACAGTGAAATACCTTTGGCTCCAGGTTTGCAAATGTGTATATAAATTAAACCCATTGACTTCAATAGGACAAATAATGTGCAAAAAGTTAAGCACTGTGCTCTTCTACACTTTAATTTAGAAAACAAAAATGCCTTTTTCTGGTATTGTTGGAAATCGTTCTCTTTTGTGTTATAAACACAAATTCTTGGTTTATGCCACCTTTAAAATTTGGAAAAACTACTCTGCATTGTGTCCAGTAATAGCTTTTCATAGTCTTGTTCACATTGCACTGTTGTCAGGGTTGTGTAGTAAAGTCAGAATTCCACCCTCATTTGCTCCGTTCGCCCTCTTGTTTCTGGCTAGTGTCTATCCAGAAACTCCTGGCGCACTCATTCTGTGTCAGTTTCCATGAAGAAGTGACTGCATTGAATGGAATGTCCTAGTTTTGGTCTTGAGCATATTTTCTCTCTATTTGACTTCAATATTTTTTATATTGGCTTGCCTTCTATGCAGCCCTCTGATTAATTGTTAGCGCTTGACATCAAGTACTGATAATGTCTAATAGAGAAAGTTAAATCTGGATTTTTCTGCTTTTACGACGGTCTGGAGACCAAGATAGCAATGCTAAGTCCTGTCAACAGTCATTTTGCTAGATTGGTCAAACTCCGTACAACCCATTCTTTTAATTACTGAAACTGGTGTACAATGCCCCTTTTTAACCACAGGTTATGCCTCTTAATTTATATATCTGTTATGCAGAAGTGTTTTAAAGATATAGTTTAGCTTTTACCATACATTTTGCTGTCTGTATCTAATTCTGTCAATCTTTACACTTTTTATGTAAAATGCCAAGTGTTAAACTGAGCACATAGGATTTTGCTTTAAGAAAACTGGAAGTGACTCTTACTTTCATGTTAAATTTACTAGTGGTATGGCATCTAGCATTGCGCAACCTTCTTATTGTACCAGAATGTACCATCTCACATAAATCCATTCTTCAAATTCCATAGTTCTTATGCATTTAACATAAAATTTGTGGTTAAATAGAGGACACCCTGTTTGAAAGAGAATTACTTTCTTTAATTTTCCTAGGTACTTGCTGGAGGTCCAGGACTATTCAATAGCCATGGGTTTCAGGTGCAACAGCAACAACAAAGGAGCCTGTCACTGCATGAATACCTGAGCATGGAACTGTTGCAAGAGGCTGGTATTTCTGTTCCACATGGACTGGTTGCAAAGACACCAGAAGAAGCTTACACAATTGCAAAAGAAATAGGTATAATATTAAAGAGAACATATGTAGTTTAGACATGGAATTTCTGATACAAGGTGTAATTACTTTTGTTTCGTACTTTCCTAGTAAGACACGTCTTAGTTCTACATATCCTCTCTTAAGGAGAGCTTCCTCCCCCCGGAAAAAACTTGCTTGAATATTATTTTGTAGCTGAAATCTTGTTTTATTCATCAAAGCTTTCTAAAGCCTGAGATTCTACAATGCAACAATGGAAACAGTGACATCAGCCAGGTGGCCTAGTGATAGAGATGCGTTGCTGGATCAAATCATGTGCCTGAGACTCACATGGGGAGGATCTTAGTCCTTATGTATGGAAAGCAGGGCTCAGTGGCACTCCTATTTCTTGCCCCCGACTCTGTGGAAAGGGTCTTCACACAGTTTAACATCTGTGGCTGGAATGGGTTAGGGTGGGGTGGGTAACAAGGGAATATGTTTTTCCGTCATTTTCCCCTGGGCCCTTCATAATTTCTCTGAGAGAGCTAATGCGTCATAACTTTTACACCTCTCCCATCCCCCCAGATAGATCCAGGGAAAGACATGGCTGGAGGGGTTGTGGTGGGGGGCGGGGGGAGCCACTGCAGGTGAAAATGTTCTTTGCATGGGTGGTCCAGGCCTCATTGATCATGAGGGCATTACCAGGTTTGCATGCAACATTTTTGCAATGGGAGTAAGGGCAAAAATCTGTCCTTTCAACAGGACAATGTGTTCCTTGAGTTCTTCTCAGTTTTCCTTGCAAAAGCCCCCTTCAGCTGCTTTTGTTCCAGAGGGGGCCACTGTATGTAGTGTTGTAGTGGACGGTGCGCTGAATTCCCAGGGTTTGAAGAGAACCAATTTGTTTGAACTCTGCAACTTAGTTACTTTTTTGTTTGCAACCTTTCTCGTAGTACATTATGGGCATTCATTATGTGAGAATGGTCAATTGTTAAGCTCTTTCTAGGCTACTAGTTGTCAAAAAAAACTATGCCAATACATTGTTCTAAAGGTAACTTTCTGTAGGCTTGCTCTTTCTGAGTTGACTTGACTTTCGTGTCACACTGACTTGCTACTTTAATCTACCCATGTCTCTTGTTAAATGTGTGTGTGTGTGTGTGTATATATATGTATTTCTGATTTGATTTTGATCTCCCTTCTGCATTGTTTCAGCAATGATTCTTTATTAATTTGCATGAAATAAGCTCTCTAATTTGAAAGATCATGTTGTAGACTTGCATCAGTCAGGGTTTAATGCAGAAAAGGATTTGCTGATTCCACTACCATATGTAGGAGGTCTAGATATATCTTCAACTTGCTGCAGCAGAGATGGTTCCTCAATCTTTATTTCTTAGACAAAGATAACTGCTTGTGTCTGGACACTGAACTCTGTGGTGCTTAGGTTTATTGCAAGTAATAAGATCTACAAATAACTTTTTTTTTTTTTTTCAGAGCAAGTGGTGCTGTGTTAAGATGTATGAAGCTTTAGAAAGACACCCTTCCCCCCGCCCCCCCCGCCGTAGGTCTGATATTCTAGAAATTCAGGTCTTGTCTATCCTGTTTTTTTCTGAGCCGCATTTGTCTCTTTGGAAGTTAATATGTGGCACCGACTCTGGGGCCGGAGCTACAGGCGCCAACTTTCCAATGTGCTGGAGGGTGCTCACTGCTCAACCCCTGGCTCTGCCACAGGCCCTGCCCCCACTCCTTCCCTTCCCGCCCCTGAGTCTGCCATGCCCTCGCTCCTCCCCCTACCCCCCCAGAGTTGCTGGGAGCGGGGGGAGGGGTGGAGCTGATTGGGTGGTCGGTGGGGGCTGCTGACGTATTACTGTGGCTCTTTGGCAATGTACGTTGGTAAATTCTGGCTCTTTCTCAGGCTCAGGTTGGCCACCCCTGCCTTAAACTGACAGACAGGCTCACCGAATTCTGTGAAGGAGCTACAGATAGGACATAATCTTTAAACCCAAAAGTAGCCTCTATGGGAATCAAGCCGACAAACATCAGCTTACCACGAGAGTGGTGGTGGCAGTACAGTAGTAGTATTTTGTGGGAGTTTAGCCCTTTTAAATTGACATTACTTGAGGAACTGTTTAGTAAATCTGATAAATGTGATCATTACAATAAGATCTTTTGCCACCTCACAGAATTCAATGAGTCTTTTGCTCACTTGTGTAATAAAATTAAAAAGGAGTGTTATGGAAGAGGAAATAGTTTAGTTAAGAGTTGGGAAAATATTTTATTTATTCTGTTACCAGCAGTTTTACTATGTTCAGACTTTTTAAATGTTTTACAGTATTTCACTTTCCCACTTACAACTACTGCCCAAACAAACATGGTGTATTGTCAGTTGACAGGTAACCTGATCCAATAATGTAATTAGCAACAGCTATGTAATATAAACTGTTTTCCAGCTTCATGTACATTGAGCATGATGCTGCATACCCTTGTTTTGTATCCAGTGTAATTTTTCAAAGGAAGGATGAAGAATAATTATTTATATTATTGTAGCACCTAGAAGCCTTAGTCATGAACCAGGATATCCTAGTGCTCAGGCCTATGCATATGGTATGTTGCAAACAGGGCAAATTTCTGAACTGAAGGTTAGGAAGGATGTATAAACACATTTTCCAAATCATGTGATGTGTTAGAGAAAATTTAATTTAAAAAATTAGTTCTCATTTAAAGTAACTTTTAAGATTTCCTTGTGTATTGGGAGTCAGATTTTCTTACTATTTACTAGAGATAGCAGTAAGACGTTACTTCTGTTAACAATGCAGAACCAACTGATGTACAAAGTACAAGCTGAATTCTGTTTTGTTTCATATATGTACAAAATTGTTAAGTTTAATTTGCAGGACCAATCTCCTCCCATCCTCCCCTCGCCCCCTTAAGCCAGTGCAATCCCAGTAAAGACAATGGGGTTGCCAGGCTTATTTTAGGGCAGAACTTGGCCTGCAGAGTCTGTTACTAGCATTATTTCAAACAGAAAAAAACATCTCTTCACTTTCAAACTAAGCTAACCTGATACAGAATCATTGAGGCAATATGTGAAACATCTCCACTAAAAAAAACATTCTCCAGTGATGTATTGTGTTTTTATCTTTCTAGAAATTCCCTCATTCCTCCTAAATAAGCAAATAAATTAATATGCCAAGACATGAAGACAGGGCTTGCCCCTCTCTGAAGTCCCCCCCTCCCCCCAATTAATAAACTCTGGATATTCATATATAACAGTACTGGCACCCCATAGATTTTGATGTCCTGAACAGATGCTGCATCTAAGTATATTTAACTTTCAGGCAGCCACTCTTTTCGTCAGTATTCATTGTACCAACTGTCTGAACAATTTCTGATCTTAAGTCCATTGTATTTAAGTACCTTTTTAATGTTGATAAAATCCTAGAGAGATTCGTGGACAGAAATGTTATAACTACTAATGAAAGTGTCTGTTTGCTTTGAAATTTGTAGGTTGCATGGATAGCTTTCCTGTGCTTGAGTACTTGTTTAAATGGAAAGGTATACCAGTATGAGGTAGGGTGTAAATTTAAATCACTGTAGTTTTACAGATATTATTCCAGTATGAGTATCTTTTTTTCCATATTAACTTATGTCACTTTGGAAATGTGGCATAAATTGAGTGGGTAGGACCCCAGAGTAAGTGTGTGTTTGTTTTGTAAGTGTGTCCACATGGGCAGTTTCACTGCTATAACTGCAATGGTTTAACTATAGCTGTATAACTAGAAAAAATTTCCCATGTAGACAAGCACTAAGAGAACTACTACTAGAGGCATAAAATTTGAGTAGTAAAAGTAGATGCTCACTTTATATTTAAAGGGGAAAGTATCACTTTATATTTTAGTGTTTGGAGGCCCCATCAAGGCCTTGTTGTTCTAGGTGTTTATACACCCATAATAAACAGGCCCAGAACTGCCCCAGAAAATTCAGAATCTTAGCATCTGATGGGAGACAACAGATGGATACAGCAAATATGTGGAGAGTGGAATAGGACGAAGTAGTAATACAATTAGAATTTAGTATAAGCAGTGGCTGTATCAAATGACTTCTTGCACTGACATTTCCTGTTCACTGTAATCTGAGCTACAAGTTCACAATAATTTCCATGGGTAGAAGTGCACTCCTTTAGCAGATGTACAGTTGCACTCCTTACTGTGTAGATGCTAACTGTTGTTACTCTTTACTGGTCACATTATCATATATCCAAGTCTTGCAGAGCACTTATCCCTGGGACTATGCTCCCTGAAACACCTCACACCATTCCTGTGCCTGAACTAACAGCCTGCGTCTGGCTTGCTTGTGGCCCTTCTGGCTGAAATACAGTTTACCACAAACTTGAAAATCACTTAGAACACTGAAACTAGTAGGCTTGAGTGGTGTTCTGACATTGTTTCTTCAAAAGTTTGGTGTTATAGAGTTTACCTGCTGTAGAGCCCAAAAAATGTTATGGAACTATGATATGGACTTCCGGCATTGAGGCTTCCAGCTCCCTGTTTCCTAGTCCTGTGTGTTGAGCTAGATAGCTACAGAGCATGTAAATCATGTTCCCTTGCCATTTGCTTTGTAGTACTCTTCAGCAGGACTTTTGTTGCGGCATCTTATTCCACCCCAATTAAAAAGGCAGCAGTAATGCTCTTACTTTCTTAAACTGAGCCAAACGTTAAGTGAACCTGTCTTTGTTTTTATTTTATTCAATTCTTTACTACTGTTTTTTGCCCATTTGGGTGGGAGTGTGAGGAGGAGATGACCAAAAACCCTGTTCTAATAGCACTGGTTATCTAACTGAATTGATGATATGCGGTTTTGCAGAATCTCTTAAAATTTGTGATATTGCTACGTATGTTCCATTTAATAGCAGGTACACACATAAAATTTTCAAACAAATCAAGACATTTTTACACAATAACTTGTGCAACACCTTTAATCAAGCATGTAAACTCATGCACAGTACTTCTTAAAGAATTACTATTAAAAATGGTTTTTTTATCTGATAAATCAGTGTATAAGGTCCTATCCATAACATTTTACAAATCTAGCTCAGTGATAATTAGCCAAAAAAATTTAGTCTTGAAGAAGCTGTGGTGTGTTAACCCATTGACTGGACCACCAAGATGCAATCTTCCACAGTAACTTATTGCCTTGCAATTAAAATACAGGCTCAATTCTTGAATTATTTGGACGTTATACCAAAGCTTTCATGCTGTTCAGAAGGTCTGCCTATTCTAAGTTCATTATGGAATCAAATGTAATGTCTTCTCTTAAAAAGATAGTCTCTTCCCCTAAAGAGAATTTGCAAGTACATTAAGTACAGAAATAGAAATGAAAAGAAATGGAGCCAGAAAGTCAAGTTACTGGGGCTGTAAAGTATTAAAACACTGACGTTCCCCAGGGTACAATCTGGACTATTGAACAGCAGTGCCCCCTTAAGTCTCTAGCCTGGGATGCCTCGTACACTGACTTGCTGCCAGAACAGGACACCTGGCCTGCTAATAGACAGCCTCCAGCATGTAACTTGCTCCCAGCTACACAGCATTGAGTGCTACTAGCCTAGCCAAACATACATTACTTACACAGCAACACCCACGTATACCCAGTCCCAGCCTTATTCCCCAGAAATGTGCGTCTTGCACTGCTCTGTATTCTTCTGGACAGTGTAAGCTCATAGTAAGTCTGTCATTCCAACACATTCTGCACCAGCCTTATCCGAAGTAGAGGTTCCCAAACACAATAATTTAAATAAAGTTTTTTTTATGTAGAGAGAAATAGATTTTAAGGATTACAAGTGATAAAGTATAAAAGTCAGAATTGGTTACAAAAGAAATGAAAAGAGAAACACAAGCTACTACCTAAATGAACTTAAAAGCCAAATATCTCTCACCATGAGCTGTAATAGTTCACAGGCTGGATTTTCTTTCAGCCGGTGACTGGTCCCTCTGTTCAATGTGCTTTAAGTATTTGTTGATGCCATGAGCAGAGATGGGAGGAGGAAAGGGGTGATGTGGAGGTCACTGTTTCTTCTTTTTATAGCCTTCTCCTTTCTTTGAGCATTATCCCCTCCTCCCACCAGGTTGTAGACAAACAGTTATCTGTGTGCATGAGATTCAAACATGTAAATTTCTTGTTTATACCTTCTCCACTGCTGGTGGATGGCCAGTTAAGTAGGTACTGGCCCCTTAGCACCTTGCTGGTGTGCTAGTGTGCCTTTGTTTCTGAGAAGATGATTTGTGGGTGTTACCCAGATCTGCAACATATTTCAGTAACAATCATATAGCAAAATTTCATAATTTTACATGCAGTGATGTTTGTACGTTTCAACAAGATAATATTCAGCAGATTGAATTTTCAAATGATCACTCACAAGGCATACTTTGTACAAAATATATCATAACCATATAAAAGTGGTGAACATGGGGTACAGGGTGTCACAAGTACATAGGTCAGATCAACAGGTTCTTTTCAACAGTGTTTCTAAATAGAGAACTGGAGTGTGCTAGTTTTTATTTTCCTAAGGTACGTATAATTTTTCCACTGTTCTGGCCCCCAACAGGGAATGAGTGGTGAAGGCCTGCATATGAATCAAAGTTGAGGAAGCCAAGCTGAAGAAAGAAGGCTAGAATATCTTCTGTTTTTTTTATCTATTTCCTTTTCAGTAGCAGACTTTTCAAATCTTTATCACAGCTATCTTTTTGGGTCCTTCAGTAGACTCATGAGAAATTTGAACAGAGATATAGAAATAGAGGAAATGCAGTTCATCATAGCCAAACTCATTTTCTCCCCTGAAATGCTTCCAGACAGTGGGGCCTGATTAGCACGTAGTTTAATGAAGCAAATCAAAGGAAACACATTTACTAGATCATATATTCAGATAAGTTCTTCTTTAATGTTTCTTGCCTGTTCTTAGATGAACAGAAAATGCTGAAGCTTATAATTATATTCTCATACTTTGGATTTCTTGCTGCTTCTTGGAAATAGTCTGACAGGTTGGTTGTTTAAGTGAATTAGGATATTTTGTGTTTCATGGCAAGAGAAGGTAGAGCTAAACTCTCTGCTGTATATTTTTCGTTCTGTGTAACAGTTAAGAGTTTCACATCACTACTAAAAAGAAAAGGAGTACTTGTGGCACCTTAGAGACTAACAAATTTATTTGAGCATAAGCTTTCGTGAGCTACAGCTCACTTTATCGGATGGAGTGAGCTGTAGCTCACGAAAGCTTATGCTCAAATAAATTTGTTAGTCTGTATTTGCAAAAAAGAAAAGGAGTATTTGTGGCACTTTAGAGACTAACACGGCTGCTACTCTGAAACATCACTACTCAATCCCTTGAATTGCTTTGAAAATCTCCTCTGTGGTCTGTCAAATTTTGAAACAGCTTGTTATTCTTAAGGAGTGGACAGAGAGGTTATATGTACCAATAACAAATGTCTCAATTTATGCATGTATTATAACTGCACTGTCTACAGTTTTCTTTTAACTTTAATGAAAAATAAACTCATATTCCTCACTACTTATTCACTGCTCATTTGCTGGAAATTTATTGAATCCAAGGCTGATAACTTTCCAGAGTCTAATCCTACTGAAGGGGAGAGAGACTTAAATAAAACCCAACAACTGTAACAAAAATCCAAAACCTGCTTTAGTAAAGAATTCCTCTCTTTAGCAAACATTTCAGAAGGGCAAATACTGCTGGTGCTCTCCACCGCTGCCCCAACATTGTTGCTTAAGTTTGAACAGTTTACTTTCTGCTTATACCTGTAAAGTGGAACATACAAAAACTTCTCTGTCCATTTCGTGATCTGCAAACGTGTCCCTTCCAACCTCTTAAGAGAGGACAAAAAAGGTGGTTTGAGTGTTTCTATTTGGAGCTGCTCCCTGTACTTTTTCTGGCTGGCACCAGGCTATGCTGAGGTAGGATATTGACTTTTGTTCTAGTAGGCTAGAAAGAGGGGTTAAAATAGAATTCTAGATATCCAGGATTTGTCTGGTTATATGCAGAAAATCTTTGAGTAAACTTAGTGGCTTAGAGAAAATTAGGCTAATAAATATTGGTGTCAATCAAAAACAATGCCTGAAAACATCTATAGCAGGGGTGGCAAAACTGTGGCTCATGTGGCTTTACCATTAAAGTGCGGCTCGCGGAGCCCCCCCTCTTCCCCGCCATTCTTCACCTACCAGACTGCTGGTGGGAGCTCAGGACCTCTGCCTTGCAGCAGGGTGGTGGGGCAGGGGCTTCTGCCCCGCAGAGAGGGAGGTGTCTCAGGGCTTCAGCCCCACCTGGCTCACCTGCTGGGGCTCGGGGCTTCAGCAGGATCTGGGCTGAAGCCCTGAGCCCCGGCAGGTGCATCTTGGCGCTCAAACTTCTGAAGATTGTCGTATGTGGCTTGTGGGGTCAGTAAGTTTAGCCATCTCTGATTTATAGAGAGGCACCTATTGCTTTGCAGATTTAGCTCAGGACTGGGAGTCCAGAAAACTGATTCTTTTCCCAACATTGCCACTGCGTTGCTCTGTGATGTTTGACAAATTGTCCTCTCTCCTGGTTACTGAGTAGCTGAAGACCTTTGATGTATAGCAGTATTTCTCTACAGTTATCAAAATAGCAAATATACATCTTTCTGAAAATCTTCATAATGAAATGAGTATAACTTCTGATCTTCAAAAAGCCATCCAAGTGGATTTTATCTGTCATGGAAGGATGTCTTTTTTTTTTTTTTTTTGGTCCTGCCTTTGTACCTGTTTCTACTTTTCTTTTACCCATGTTACATATGAACTTTTTGGGTCAGTTCTCCGTTAATGTATTCTTTGTAATAGATTGTTTGTACATTGTAGCGTTTGAGTAGTAGCTCCAGAGGCAGATTAAGAGTTTGTGGGGCCCTGGGCCAGAGCAAGTGGGGGGGGCCCCTCCTCCCCCTTCTGACTGCAGTCACATGGCAGGAGTGCCAGGTGAGGCAAGCCCCTGACCCTGCTCCCTGGCACAAGCGCCAGACAGGGTGCCCATTTTTCTGTGGGCCCCCTGGACATGGGCCCCATTAGCCCAGTAGCTAATCGATTACTGGGTAGGTCTGTTTTGTTTGCAGATCAGTGTGTAGCAATATCATTGGCCAATGAACATTAATATTTCTATCTGGTGGTTGGTTACCTTATGCTTGATGCTAAACATAAGGCTTGTACAAGTGTACGAAGACAGAATAGTCTCATGGAAGGGTAACATGAATAATAAGAGTCCCAAGTATTTCTTGCATGACTTCTATGAAAATATTAGTCTAATCCACTGGTTCTCAAACTGTGGGTCAGGACCCCAAAGTGGGTTGTGACCCCGTTTTAATGGGATCACCAGGGCTTGTTGGGGCTGGGGCTGAAGCCTGAGCCCTATACTCGGGGCTGAAACCGAAGCCCGAGCCCCACGGTGGGGCTCAGGCTTCAGTCCTGGGTGGCGGGGCTCAGGTTACAGGCCCCCCACCTGAGGCTGAGCCCTTGGGCTTTGGCTCCCCCGCCTGGGGTGGTGGGGCTCAGACAGGCTTAGGCTTTGGTCCCCCTCCTAAGGTCTTGTAGTAATTTTTGTTGTCAAAAGGGGGTCACAGAGCAATAAGTTGGAGAACCCCTGGTCTAATCTGCATGACATCCAGTATTCAGTAGATATATAAAATGGAATAGGATTGTGAAGATAATTATCTTGGATGTAAAGGTCATAGTAAGTCTACATGTGCTCACATCTTAACTCGCAAACTCTTCAAATATTTTATACCAAAGAGATTGATAGTGACCGAGAAAATTTAAAGAGAGCTCCTTAGTGTTTTTTTTTTTTTTAAAAGTGCTGGATTGGCTACTAGTACTTTTCACTGCATAGTTACCTCAGATTATAACTAGAGTATTGCCCCTAACTTGAGTCCTGTCCACATACCGTGCACAAACTCAACTTGATTATGACTTTTAACTCGAGTTGGCTGGCCTGTTGGATATAGGCTAAAGCTCAGGTTAGCACAACTCAACGGCTGTCATGGCCAGTTTGTTGTATGATAGCAGGATAATTCAATTTGAGTGCAGGTAGTCTTCCACTGCCTTTCCAAAATTTCTCCCATCACCACCCGGTGTGCCCAGAAAGCATAGACAAGTTCTCCCATAATTCACTGGGGAAAGAATTCATAGATGAGCTTAGCTTATGGCAGCACAAAGAACCCTGGGACATGTCCCCAGAAGACCAGATTTATGTTACAAAGTTCTGTTGGCTTATCTGTGTTTGGTGAGGGGTGCGTGTGTGTGTGTTGGGGAAGGGGGAGGACCACAACCCTAGCTGACATAGTTAAGCCAGCAAAAGCCCCAGTGGAGACGCTCTTTTGTTAGCATCGCTTATGTCATTTGGGAGATGGTGTTACTATGCCAGCAGAAAAACTTGTTCTGTCTGTATACATTCCATCTATGCTGGGGGTGTCTGCCAGTGTAACTATACCAGCAAAGCATTTATAGTGTAGATAAGGCCGCCTTTGTCATGAGGAGGGTGGAACCTGCTTAAAGTATTTGCCCAAAGGTTATGGCTGAGTCTATACTATGCTTTGTATACTATACCAGCAAAATGCTCCAAGTATGGATGCAACTTATACTGGCAAAGCTGTACTTGTATAGCTTTTTCTAGTGTGTCCACCCTCTGAACAGAACAAGCTAGAATTGTAAAAGTACGGTTCTGCCAGTACAGTTTTGCCAGTGTAATTGCATCTATGCCAATGGCTTCTTCTCGCAGAAGCATGTCAGTCAGGGGTCACCTCTCTTTGCACCCCTGACTGCTATATCATGGCCTACAGAAGTCTGTCATGTAGACATAAAATTGATTTAGGCTGAATTAAGAAGCTTGACCGCCTAAAAGTTATACTACTCATTCTCATGTTCTTCTCACAAAATCTGGTAGATTCATTTAGGCCCTGACTTCTGCCAAGCATTCCAGCACGTGCTTAAGTGGTCTGCTGGATTGGGGCCTTAGTTGATTGCACGAGCGCTACTCATTTGGAAGTTAACTTGAGAAAGTATATCAGTTGTATACTAACGGGCAAGATAGTGCATAGGGTGGATGCATGCTGCTATTCATTCTTTCACACACAAGAAAATACTGGCTAATGATGGCTTGAAAAGTTGTGTTGACATTTAATGATGTAAATAGTACTGAGATCTGAGAGAATGTTAATCTGTTAGATTATGTCAACAAATAATTGAATAATGACTAATTAAACCAAAAGTCAGGTCAGTCATTTTATAAATACAGACTTAGAATGCTGGAATTTGGAATCTTTCTTGAGCTGGAGCTCCTAGATTTGTTTGTACGTCAGCCTGATTTATTTTTTTGTCAAGAGAAAACATTGAGTAATGTAAGTGAGAGTTCTGCCATCTTAGTCTGAATAATCTGTGCTCTATCTTGTGGGAGGGAAATAAACTGAAAATATCCTTGGGTATGCTACTGACTAATTTAGGAATCATAATTGACAAATTCTGGCTTTTTTTTTTTTTTTTTTTAAATTCTAGGTTCAAAGGACCTTGTGGTAAAAGCTCAGGTTTTAGCTGGTGGTAGAGGAAAAGGAACCTTTGAAGGTGGCCTCAAAGGCGGAGTGAAAATAGTTTTTTCGTAAGTTGTATTTTTAAATTATCAGGTAAATTGAAAATATCTTCAATCCATTTATATGGCTTGGAATTTGAATTTGATTAAAATGCCTTGTAAACTATGAAGACGTAAACTAGGTAAGAACATATTTTTACTGTAGACTAATATACAGAACTTGTATTAATTCATTCTCCTCTCTTTACTCAAGCATTTCTCTTGTCACATTCTGAGCTTCTCTTATTCTAGTCCAGAAGAAGCAAAAGAGATTTCCTCCAAAATGATTGGAAAGAAGTTGTTTACCAAGCAGACAGGAGAAAAGGGCAGGATATGCAATCAAGTATTTATCTGTGAGCGCAGATATCCCAGGAGAGAATACTATTTTGCAATAACTATGGAAAGGTCATTTCAAGTGAGTATAGATATAGTGCTCTTAAACTGAATTTGGTATATTGGGAATCGAAAAAATATTACTGCTGTTCTTCACTTGGGTCACATTTGAATTTGAAACTGATTTATAGAGTTGTACATGAACATAACCTTCTGTTTGGTAGCATGACCTTGGATTGCATGCTTTTTAAACACTTCAAATACCAAAGCAATTTGCTGTGGCACAATGCAATTAAATGAATGCTACATAACTGGATATCTGTAGTACTGACATTTCTGAACTGCAGAGTTGATAATTGCAGTGGGATAGAGAAATGATCTAATTTCTGTCTCCTTGACCACACTTAATTTTAAGTGGTTGGGGATTAATTTTAAACATGCAGCCACAGCTGTCTAAAGAACTGCAGAGCAAGATGACCAAGATTTTAAAAAATGGGTGTCCAGAATCAAGTTTCTGTGTCTGTTCAGACATGTAAGTGACCTGACTTTTAAACCGCTGATAACTGGAGGAATTATATTAGCATCTCCTCCTCCTCCTAGAGAAGATACATACATACATACATACATACATACATACATACATACATACATACATACATACATACAATTCAAAAATAGTATATAAACCAGTGGTCTCCAACCTTTTTACGCACAAGATCACCTTTTGAATTTAAGATCAACCCAGGATCTACCCTGCCCCTTCCCTGAGCCTCTGACCCGCTCACTCCATTCCCTCCTCCCTCCATCCATGTCAAGGTCCTGCCACACTCTGAACTCTGGGTTACAGATCTGGGGACCTGCATGAAAGACCCCCTAAGCCAGGGGTGACAAACCTGTGGCTCCGGAGCCACATGCAGATCTTCAGAGGTTAATATGCATCTCCTTGCATAGACACCGACTCTGGGGCTGGAGCTACAGGTGCCAACTTTCCAAAGCTCACTGTTCAACCCCTGCTTCTGCCACTGGCACTCCCCCACTTCACCCCTTCCCACCCAATTCCCTGAGCCTGCTGTGCCCTCTCTCTTCTCCTCACCTCTAGAGCCTCCTGCATCCTGCGTGATGGGAGGGCAGGCACTGATGGGCAGGGCGGCTGGTAGGCGGGGTTGGGGAGCTGATGGAGGCTGCTGACATAATATTGTGGCTCTTTGGCAATGTACATTGGCAAATTCTGGCTCCTTTGCAGGCACAGGTTGGACACCCCTGTCCTCAGCTTATATTCTACCAGCTTAGGTTAAAAACTTCCCCAAGGCACAAATTCCTTTCCTTGTCCTTAGACGGTATTGCTGCCACCACCAAGTGATTTACACAAATTTCAGGGAAGGATCACTTGGAATCCCTATTCCACCCCAAGCCCCTTCACCCCCTTTCCTGGGGAGGCTTGAGAATAATATACCAACCAATTGGTTAGCAATGTGAGCACAGACCAGACCCTTTGTCTTCAGGACACTGAAAATCAATCAGGTTCTTAAAAGAAGAACTTTATAAAGAAAAAGTAAAAGAATCATGCCTGCAGAATCAGGATGGAAAGTAACTTTACAGGGTAAATAAAAAGATTTAAAACACAGAGGATTCTCCTTTGGCTCAGCTTCACAGTTACAAAAACAGGAATAAAACTACCTATGTAGCATAGGAAAGTTTACAAGCTAAAACAAAAGGTAACCTAAAGCATTTCCTTGCCTACTTACAATTTCTGTGGTTTTAGATCTATTATTCCAAGTATGTTTTCAGGAGATGTTGTACCTGCTTGGCTTCTCTCTCCGCCTGGAGAGGGAACAACAAAGAGAGAGCACAAACAAAACCTTCCCCGTCCCCAGATTTGAAACTATCTTCTTTCCTCATTGGTCCTTCTGGTCAGGTGCCAACTTGGTTATTTGACCTACTTAACCCCTTACAGGTAAGGTGATTTAGTACAGCTGCCAAGGAGGGATTTTATGCTACCCGTCTCTATATTTATGACAGGGGCTAAGGCAGGCTCCCTGCCTGCCCTGGCCCCATGCCGCTCCCTGAAGTGGCTGGCATGTCTCTGCAGCCTCTGCTGTTTAGGCTCTTCCTATTTAATTTCTGAACACTTAGAAGCATTCCTTGAAGGAATCTGTGTAACTCTGGTTCTGTAGGTGCCCAGTTCTTAATTTTATAGAGGAAATGTGTGCAGCAAATTTTCTTTGAGTTAGTTGATTTGTCTAGTAAGTATTTCACATTTTGTGAAATAAATCTCGTAACTTATCTGATATATGAATGAAATTAATGAATCATCATGGCTTCACTCCAGGAAAGAAGATAGCTTCTGGTCTCTAGAGGACTGAATCAAATTTAGAAGCAGTATAGATATGGGATGAGCATTAAACTTAAAATTACACTAGCCCAATGAGGGTGACGTGTAATTCTGTGGTGGTGATCCATTGCAGCGTTTACTCTAGTGTCTAGCAAAGCTCCTTATTTTTTATCTTAAGGATACTGATGCTCCTGGAGACATCAGGGGTGTGTGTGTGTAGAGTTGCAGCTGAGTTCTGCACAAACTGTAGAACTGTCCAGTTGGTGATGTGTGCACCAGAGCTATCTTCTCCCCAGGTTACGACGTTCTGCTAGGCTTATTTCTGTTGGGAGTACAAAGTACAACTACATCATTAAAGCTCAGAGCTGGAGCAGATGGCCTCTGCCAGCTTCTTTGGTTGGTGCAATAATGCTAGAAAGCCCGCAGAGAGGATGGTTCAGTAAATTCCGTAGATCACTCTCTCACTTACAATGTTATAAGAACTTTTTTGGAAACAATTCTGCTCTCTGATTTAGAATTTGTATGCAAATCAGGCATAGTGGGTGAACTGGTAAATGTCTAACTTGTATTCTATCTACTCCTTTTTCCCCCTGCTCTTCCTCTTAGGTTCAGGGGCCTCTTCCTTTTCATAGGAAACTGTCCAATATTTCAGTCTTAATTAATTAATGGAGTAATTCACATCTCACAGTTTATATGGCAACTTCCACCTTCTGTGTGTGTGTGTGTGTATATATATATCTTCTTACTATATGTTCCATTCTATTAATCCAATGAAGTGGGCTGTAACCCACGAAAGCTTATGCTCTAATAAATTTGTTAGTCTCTAAGGTGCCACAAGTACTCCTGTTCTTTTTATGTTGACAGGATTACTGTCAACTGTTGCTAATTAGTTTATTGCTTATAAATTTGTGGACTCGTGTTTTTTGGACAAGAATTCTCCTAGTGATTGAGTCTCAGCACCTAATTAACACCATACATGTTTTCCTAGACGTGTAAGAATTTAAAATAAAAATCCCAAATGTGACGATTCTGTGGTGTATATCATGCATTCTGATAGTGTCAAACTTTGCTTCAAAAAATAAAACCCTACCAGGCAGAAGCAGCTAAAGGAGTGAAATGTACTTGTCATGTCTTAAGCAGAACCAATACTAACTTTTAGGCTCTAACGATACTGAGTTGCAATTATGCCTGAAAGTTTTCAAAAGCACTTGCAGCTCTCCTTGCAGCTGCATTCAGTATATAGTTTTCAAAATATTAAGAAATGGTTCTAGAACCTTTCTTTTGGAAGAAGGGCATCCAATATGATTTTCTTTTTATTTAAAAAAAAAAAAAAAAAAAAGCCTGTCCACTACAGCAACAACCATGCTTTCTACAACTGTAATTGCACTTACACTTCCGAAGTATGGTTTTTTTTAAACCCTACTTATGTGCTCATTGGAAGTACTGACTTAATAGTCTAGCAAGTGGAAGTCTCTCATTATGCATGCAACAAGTACTGTATGTGTAGTGACAGTGAATGATGGTTGACTCAAACATGCCTCAACCCTGAACTTGATGGACCATTTCCAGGGTCCTACGATTGTTCAGTCTCCATGCCCATTGAGTTTTTGGTGCCTCTGTTGGGATTAATTGTGAAAGTGCCTTTTTGACACAATTTATGCACTGTGAAATGGTATTGACACCACTAAACTCATGTCACTGAACAGTGAAACACTGTGTGACAAGTTTTCAGAGGTGGTTATAGTTATCAAGGCTTATGAACCACTGTGAATAGGAATAAAGTGCAACAACTATTGCAAATGGCTGTGCAGACTTAGATTTATCTTCAGAGGCTGGAGTGTGGTAAACTATGAAGAAAATGAAGGTTGTTCTCTGTTCACTGACAGCATAACCCAAAGAAGGGATACACAGGATATGATGTACCATTGCATTACTGCCTTTTTCTGTCCTAACTTTAAGCCAGTATGGTATGTTCTTCCCACAGTATAAATAGTGATATTAACATACGAAAAGTTTCCTTTTGATATAAGGGTTTAGAGTTGGAAAATTTCTTTGGTCATCGTATAACATAAGTCTTGTATAAGTATCTTGAATGAAAAGATAGCAACAGTAAGAGAATAAAAGACAACTTTAGTGGATTGCCAAAAGCCAAGAATCTAATACTGAGCACAAGAGGCTCTTTGAAATATTTGTGGAAAGAATTAAGATAGTGAATTATACAAAAGTCTTACATTTACTTTTTCTCTGTCTTTAGGGTCCTGTACTTATAGGCAGTTCTCATGGTGGTGTTAACATTGAAGATATTGCTGCAGAGAGTCCTGATGCGATAATTAAGGAACCCATTGATATTGTGGAAGGCATCAAAAAGGAACAAGCTATCAGGGTACTAGAGAGTACATTTCCACACAATCATAGTTAGAGGGAGTTTTGCTTTTGTAAATATACTTAATAAATTTTATACAGTCTTTTGGCTGATTAAAGAAAACTGACCCTTCCAAACAATTATTACTAGATATTTTAATGTACTGTTTAGTTTACAATAAAGAATGTAAATCTAGCTCCAGATGTGGGTACTTAAATTAGGCTGGTGTATAGCCTGGCAGCCTTAATTTCACTGTCCCTTGTAGGATCAATGCAACTGACTGTTTTTAAAAAACAGAAGCAAGGAGCCATTCCCTGCAGGGTAGGTGAAGTTCTGTAGCTACAGGCTAGATTTGTATAGTTGTGTTATAATAATATATATACAGGTTTTTTTTAATATATATATATATATATATAAGTTGTGAGGTTCCTAAATTTTAACCATAATTCAAGATTTTAATGTCTAATGTTATAAACTGATGACCAGAATACTTTGTTTTTTTACTTTCAGTTGGCCCAGAAAATGGGATTTCCCCCTAACCTGCTGGATGAAGCAGCAGATAATATGATCAAGATATATAATGTCTTTATGAAATACGATGCAACCATGGTAGAAATAAACCCTATGGTAGAAGATGCATCAGGAGTTGGTAAAGTACTTTCTTTATAGAATTTTTTTAGATGGGCAGTTTGAATCTGTACAAAGCCTGTTGTCTGATATAGGGGTTCTGCTAAAGTTTCTCCAACTATATACAGTAAGAGGAGTTAGGACTAACACGGTACTTTGAAAAGTGTAGTAAAACTGACGGTGGCACCTAAACATCTGCAAGCATATTCAGCAGGGCTGTGGAGGGATTAAAAAGATTAATCGTGCGATTAAACAATAATAGAATACTATTTATTTAAATGTTTTGGGATGTTTTCTACATTTTCAAATATATTGATTTAAGTTACAACACAGAATACAAAGTGTACAGTGCTCACTTCATACTATTATTTTGATTACAAGTATTTGGACTGTAAAAAAAAAAAAAAACAAAAAAACAAAAACCCCAAAACAAATAGTATTTTTCAGTTCACCTGATAGAAGTATTGTAGTGCATTCTCTTTATCATGAAAGTTGAACTTACCAATGTAGAATTATGTAAAAAAACCCAACTGCATTCAAAAACAAAACAATGTAAAATTTTAGAGACTGCAAGTCCACTCAGTCCAACTTCTTGTTCAGCCAATTACTTAGACAAACAAGTGTGCTCACATTTGCAGGACATAATGCTGCCTGCTTCTTGTTTACAATGTCACCTGAAAGTGAGAACAGGCATTTGCATGGCACTGTTGTAGCCGGTGTTGCAAGATATTTATGTACCAGATGAGATAAAGATTCATATGTCCCTTCATGCTTTGACCACCATTCAGGGGACATGGTCCATGCTGATGACTGGTTCTGCTCGATGATAATCCAAAGCAGTGCAGACCAGCGCATGTTCATTTTCATTATCTGAGTCAGATGCCACCAGCAGAAGGCTGATTTTCTTTTCTGGTGGTTTGGGTTCTGTAGTTTCCACATTGGAGTGTTGCTCTTTTAAGGCTTCTGAAAGTGTGCACCACACCCCGTCCCTCTCAGATTTTGAAAGGCACATCAGGTTCTTAAACCTTGGGTTGAGTGCTGTAGCTATCTTAAGAAATCTCACATTGGTACTGTCATAAATATAAAGGGAAGGGTAAACCCCTTTAAAATCCCTCCTGGCCAGAGGAAAAATCCTCTTACCTGTAAAGGGTTAAGAAGCTAAAGGTAACCTCGCTGGCACCTGACCAAAATGACCAATGAGGAGACAAGATACTTTCAAAAGCTGGGAGGAGGGAGAAAAACAAAGAGTCTGTGTCTGTCTGTACGATGCTTTGGCCGGGGACAGAACAGGAATGGAGTCTTAGAACTTAGTAAGTAATCTAGCTAGGTATGTGTTAGATTGATTTCTTGAAATGGCTGAGAAAATAGTTGTGCTGAATAGAATGACTATCCCTGTCTGTGTCTTTTTTGTAACTTAAGGTTTTGCGTAGAGGGATTCTCTGTGTTTTGAATCTAATTACCCTGTAAGGTATCTACCATCCTGATTTTACAGAGGTGATTCCTTTACTTCTATTATATTTATAATATTCTATTTCTTGTAAGAAAACTGAATGCTTTTTCATTGTTCTAAGATCCAAGGGTTTGGGTCTGTGGTCACCTATGCAAATTGGTGAGGATTTTTACCAAACCTTCCCCAGGAAGTGGAGTGCAAAGGTTGGGAGGATTTTGGGGGGAAAGACGTATCCAAACTACGTTTCCCAGTAAACCCAGATAAAGTTTGGTGGTGGCAGTGGAAATCCAAGGGTAAAAGAATTTTGTACTTTGGGGAAGTTTTAACCTAAGTTGTTAAAAGTAAGATTAGGAGGTTTTCATGCAGGTCCCCACATCTGTACCCTAGAGTTCAGAGTGGGGAAGGAACCTTGACAGGTACCTTCTGCGTGTTTTGTCAAATCTTCAGTGAAAGTGTTCTTAAAATGAACAACGTGCTGGGTTGTCATCTGAAACCGCTATAACATGAAATATATGGCAGAATTCAGATAAAACAGAGCAGGGGACATACAATTCTCCCCCAAGGAGTTCAGTTACAAATTTAATTATGCATTATTTTTTTTAATGAGTGTCATCAGCATGGAAGCATGTCCTCTGGAATGGTGACCAAAACATGAAAGGGGTACGTGAACGTTTAGCATATCTGCCATGTAAATAACCTTGCAATGCTGACTACAAACATGCCATGCAAATGCCTGTTCTTACTTTCTGTTGACATTGTAAAGAAGGAGGTAACATTATCTCCAGTAAATGTAAAAAAAAAAAATTTTGTCTGAGCAGTTGGCTGAACAAAGAAGTGGACTTACAGGTGCTAAAGTTTTACATTGTTTTGTTTTTGAGTGCAGTTACTTAACAAAAAAAAATTTATATTTGTAAGTTGAACTTTCATGACAAAGATTGCATTACAGTACTTTTATGAGGTGAATTGAAATACTATTTTATCATTTTTATAGTGCAAATATTTATAATATAATATACGTTTTAATTTCAGTTACAACACAGAATACAATATATATGAAAATGTAGAGAAATATCCAAAAATATTTAATAAATTTCAATTGATGGTCTATTGTTCAACAGTGTGATTAAAACTGTGATTAGTCGACAGCCCTAATATTCAGCACTGGATCTGGGAGCCCACTACCTGGAGTGAATTCTATGCAAATTACGGGGGCTGGCTTCAAATTTCTCTAATGCTTTTTGGAATTTTCTTTCATCATAAACATGGACTGCAATATTCATGCTAATGCCCTATATATTTAGATGTTCAAATCAGTTTTTGAATACTAGTTAAGGTGGGATTTAAAGTAGTTTATGTGAAATATTTGTGCTGTAAACACACATTCTCAGAGCATACAAAACTAGTTGACCATTCTGCTACTTCTGAATACATCCTAATTGTGCTTGCATGGTAATCCATAAAGGCAGCTAAGGCTTAACATTCAGATGGAGATTGACACTGGTGATATAACAAGCTTTGGTAGCTATAAGCTATAAGAATCCGCATTTTTTTCTGAGAGAGGAACAAGAATGAAGTTGCATTCAATTGTGTACAATAATAGCTTTCCCTCTTGGAAAGAATCCAAGCTTTTGTAATTCCTTAACTACAAATTTATCTTATTTCCCTTTGGTTTAACTCTTTAGACCAAGATTTTAAGAAGCGACTGCACTTTTGTGTGCCCAACTTGAAGTACTTTGAAAGGGCAATTTTCAGACATTAGGCCCTTTTTGAAAATCGGACAGTCGAAGATTTTTTTCAAAATACTGAGCAACCCAAAATACTAGTGACTTCTGACTCTTCATCCTAGACACTGAAGGAAGTGTAATGTCTTAACCCCACTTCCTTGCCAAACATACTGTAAGTGCTTGACAGACATTATGCTCTTTAGAGTTAGCTGCCAACCTCTTATTTTGCCAGCAGTAGATACTCTCTCAATGCCCAAACACAGATAACTAAATCCAAAAGATTTTCTTTTCTGAGTTCGGCTTGTTCCTTAATTTAGAAATCCTACTCTGAAGACACTACAGACATGGGTGTAGTTTGGGGGAAACAGGGGGTGTTCCCTCCCAAACTGCAAGCCTTGGGTAGGTGTATAATTTGTCCCCCCAATGCGCAGCCCCATTGGCCTGACTGGAGCTGCCCCCCCCTTCCCGCCATATAGAAGTCAAGCTACGCCTATGACTACAGGATACCCAGGAAATGAAGTTTTTAATCAGATGTAGATTAATTTAAACTTTCCTCTTTGAAATAAAACTGTATCTCAAAAGTCAGTGTATAAAAGTATTGCTTTTCTAGAGGATATTTCTTCAGTTTTGACTTTGTAGCGATTAAGAATAGCTGCCTTAAAGGCAACTGATGGTCTTAGCATTTTGGACTTGTTCAGACAGCCTAAATTCAGATACAACAAAGGTTAAATTATAGCTATATTTCCTTCACCCAAAGCTTCTTACAGCATTTCATGCAGTTTCTTGGTGTGTAGTTAAGTTATAATGAAAACAGTGTCTTAATTTGGAAACGTAGTTTAAATAACAACCAATTATAGTCTTTTCAGTAGAGTTCTACAGTTAGATTGGGTACTTGCACCTTCTTTCTGTTTCTCATTTGTCTTAAGTTTTCCCAGTGTCTGTGATGGTGGTGTGAAAGTACAGCTACACACTTGAAGTGTCTTTCAGACACTACAGGTTTGTTTTGTTGTTAGTAAGTATTGTCTTTTGAAATCCGGTGGAATGTTGTAGGTATCGGCACATCTCTACTGTTCCTCCTTTAAACATTTTCAGTATTAGGGTACATCTACAGTATGAAATTATTTCAAATTTATTCTATTTGAATTTTCGGAAGCGATTGTATGTGTTCGGTCTCCTATATCCCCACTAAAGCGAGTGAATTCGGCGGAGTGTGTCCATAGCACCAAGGCTAGCATCGAATGTTGGAGCGGTGCACTTTGGGTAGCTATCCCACAGTTCCTGCTGCCCATTGGAATTCTGGGTTAAGCTCCCAGTGCATGATGGGGCAAAAACATTCTCGCGGGTGTTTCTGGGTGTGTGTTGTCAGTCGCTCCTCCCTTCGCGAAAGCTATGGCAGACAATCGTTTCGCACCTTTTTGGTGTGTAGACGCCATACCGCTTTCAGCTGATGGTGCACCGCTGCTGTCCTGCTACTATGAATCCACCTCGCATTTTCTCTTGTCTTCCTATGTAATCTCTAGTATCTACTCTTTCTCTTCCTCATCGAACACTTCCACTGCCAACTCTGCTTGGCCATTGTGAACCGAGCAGCACAGCTTCCACCACCAACTCTGCTCTCCCACGCTTGCCGCGCTACCAGGCTTCTCCATGTTGTCTGTCCTGGGCTCACGCCTCCATGAAAGCTACAGAAGACAACCATTTCCTGCCTTTTTTCAGCTATCATGAACCGAACAGCACCTCTTCCGCTGCCACTCTGCTCTCCTATGTTTTGCGCCCTTTTTCCAGGATTACCCATGCAAGCGCCATAGCCTTGGAGCCCACTCAGATCTCCGCTGCAGTTTTGACCATTGTAAATACCTCGCGCATTATCCAGCAGTATGTGCAGTACCTGCAAAACCGGGCCAGGAAGCAACGACAGCGTGATTACTATACTGATGAGGACATGGACACAGACATTCCTAGAAGCACGGCATGTGGCGATTGGGAGATCATGGTGGTGTTTGGCCAGGTTCATGCTCTGGAACGCCAATTCTGGGCCCGGGAAACAAGCGCAGACTGGTGGGACCGCATAGTGTTGCAGGTATGGGATGATTCTCAGTGGCTGCGAAACTTTCATATGCACAGGGCCACTTCCATGGAACTTTGTGACTTGCTGTCCCTTGCCCTGAAGCACAAAGACACCAAAATGAGAGCAGCCCTCACAGTTGAGAAGTGAGTGGCCATAGCCCTATGGAAGCTTACAACGCCCGACAGCTACCGGTCAGTCGGAAATCAGTTTGGAGTGGGCAAATCTACTGTGGGGGCTGCTGTGTTGCAAGTAGCCAACGCAATCATTGACCAGCTGCTATCAAGGGTAGTGACTTTGGGAAATGTGCAGACCGTTGTGGATGGCTTTAATGCACTGAAGTTCCCTAACTGCGGCGAGGCGATAGACGGAACGCATATCCCTATCTTGACCCCGGAACACCGAGTGCGGCCAGTACATAAACCGCAAGGGGTACTTTTCCATGGTGCTCCAAGCACTGGTGGATCACAAGGGACGTTTCACCGACATCAATGTGGGATGGCCAGGAAAGGTGCATGATGCTCACATCTTCAGGAACTCTGGTCTGTTTGCACAGCTGCAGGAAGGGACTTACTTCCCAGACCAGAAAATTACTGTTGGGAATGTTGAAATGCCTATAGTTATCCTCGGGGACCCAGCCTACCCCTTAATGCCCTGGCTCATGAAGCCATACACAGGCACAGTAGTAAGGACAGTAGTAAGGAGCAGTTCAACTATAGGCTGAGCAAGTGCAGAATGGTGGTAGAATGTGCTTTTGGACGTTTGAAAGCGCGCTGGCGCAGTTTACTGACTCGGTTAGATCTCACCACAAGCAATATTCTAATTGTAATTGCTGCTTGTTGTGTGCTCCACAATATCTGTGAGAGTAAGGGGGAGACATTTATGGCGGGGTGGGAGGTTGAGGCAACTCGCCTGGCAGCCAGTTTCGCACAGCCAGACAACAGGGTGATTAGAAGAGCGCAGCAGGGCGCACTGCACATCAGAGAAGCTTTGAAAGCCAGTTTCATGACTGGCCAGGGTACTGTATGACAATTGTTTGTTTCTCTTAAAGTTACCTGCCCCCTATATATATGAAAGGAAATAAAGTCACAATTGTTTAAAAACTGTTCTTTATTATTTCTTGCACAAAACGTTGAGAAATCAGAAACTAGACGGGGGAGGGGGGTGGAGGAGAAGGGAAGGACAAGTCCAGAAACCAAATCAAAATTTTGGATATGCCAGCTTTCTGCTGCTTGTACAATCCTCTGGGGTTGACTGTGTGGGTCGCCATAGCCTCCCCCATCGTGCTCTTGGGCATCTGGGTGAGGAGGCTATGGAACTTGGGGAGGAAGGAGGGCGGTTATACAGGGGCTGCAGCGGCAGTCTGTGGTCTTGCTGCCTTTCCCGCATTAGATCCAGCATACAGCGGAGCATGTCAGTTTGCTCCCTCATGAGCTTGACCATAGCATCCTGCCTGCTCTCATTGAGCACTTCTCTCTTCTCTTCGTATTCATGTAACGCTTTACGTGACTCCGCAATTTTTTACCTCCACACATTCAGCTGGGCCCTATCAGTGCGGGAGGACTGCATAAGCTAGACGAATGTGTTGTCCAGAGTTAGTTTTTCCTGCCTTCTAATCTGGACCAGCCTCTGGGACGGAGTAGATAGAGGCCGTGTTGAAACACTTGCACCTGCGGGAGGAGAAAAAGGGAAGGTAGTATTTTAAAAGATACATTTTAGAGAACAAAGGGGATACTCTTTCTCAGTGAAACAGTCAATTCATAGTACACAGCACATGTTCTTTCTGTACAAGGTTACACTTTGCCTCTTATACTGAAGTGCCTGCCACTTTGGTGTGAGTAAGCCATCACATGTGGCCAGGCAACAGAATTCAGCTTGCAGGCAGCTATGGTAAGCCCTAGGGGAATGTGGGGTTCTGCTTCTTCCACATTCATTTCAATGCTTTCAAACTGCCAGGCCCCCTTTCTCATAGCAAGCAATGCCTGGTGGGTTTGCCATGCAAAAGGAGGGCCTGCAGGCTCTCTGGGATGATCGCTTCACACAGCACCCTCTCCCCACACCCATTGCGTGGCTCCGATGAGGTTCTGAGCAGGGATGAGCCCTTTAAACTAAAGGTGAACAGCCCAGCGCAGCTGGGTTTCCCCCCACCGCGTGGCTCCGATCAAGCTCTCGCTCACCAGAAGTGCCTTCTCCAGGGTCATGGTCTGGAAGCATGCCTTGGGAGTGGGGGGAGGCTATTGGCTCCAGTGTCAAGAATAGTTCCTGGCTAGGGGGAAAAACGGATTCCCCACTTGCCGCCTGTGCACTGTCGTCGTCCTCCTCCAAAAATTCATCCTCCTCGCTCCGTGCTACTCCCCCCCTTGCAGGTGTCCACGGACAGTGGTGGGGTAGTGGTGGCGTCACCCCCCATAATAGCATGCAGCTCATGGTAGAAGTGGCATGTATGGGGCTGTGACCCAGAGCGCTCGTTCGCGTCCCTGGCTTTTTGGTACGCTCGCCTGAGCTCTTTGACTTTTGTATGACACTGCTCTATGTCCCTGGAGTAGCCTCTTTCCGTCATGGCCCTGGAGACTTTAGCATACGTATTTGCATTTCTTTTTTTGGAACATCGGTCTGCCATAACAGATTCGTCTCCCCAACATGTGATGAGATCCAGTACCTCCCGTTTGGACCATGTTGGAGCTTTCCTCAGAATCCAGGACTGCGTGGTCGCCTGTGCTGGTGGACTGTGCTGATGGTCGTCTGTGCTGGTGGTGACCAAATAGGAAATTCAAAAGTTCCAGAGGCTTTTTCCTGCCTTCCTGGCTAGTGCATCGGAGTTTAGAGTGTTGTCCAGAGCAGTCACAAGGGAGCATTCTGGGATAGCTCCCAGAGGCTAATAACGTTGAATTGCGTCCACAGTACCTGTAACCCGGAACTGCAATCTCTATTTTAGCGCTGCTTCACTTGCCGAAGTGGAGTACAGCAATCGGATTTAAGAGCCCTTTAAATTGAAAAAACTGGTTTGGTCGTGTGGACGGAATCAGATTTATTTTGAAGTAACTCGGCTAATTCCGAAATAACCGCGTACTGTAGACCAGGCCTAAGTCTCAGCTTGAGCCCTGCTGTTCAGATTTGCACATCTAGTTTTGTGCAGGCAGTTCAGTGCACTTTTTATACAAGAGTGTTAGAATAAAGACTATATTGTATGTCATTTTTTTTGGGAAACTGTACTTGATATTCTGAACTTAGACCTAGCTTAGTTGGGTCTCTTTTGTGTTAGTTTCCTTAGTACGTGGTTAAGGATAAGATTATGTCACAGAGGTCAAAGAAGCAATGGATTCTGTGACTTTCAGAGACCTCCGTGACATTTTCTGCTTCCCCCCCCTGCTGTGGGAGGGAGAGTAAAGGGTGCCTGGAGGTCCCAGCTGCTGCAGGAGGGAAGAAAGGGGACCGGGAGCTCCCAGCTGCTTTGCGAGGTGGGGGGGCCCTAGGAAAGGAGGGCAGAGCTTCCAGCTGGACTCCTCACCCCCTCCTCCCCCACTGACTGGAGTTTGGGATCTCTTCTCTCCCCCACAGGGCCTGGGCTTTAGTTGTCCCCGCTCAGCCAGCCCCCCACCCAATAATTCTGTGGGCTTCCATGAATTTTTGTTTCTTGCCCTCAAGCTGTCTGTGACTTTTACTAAAAATAACTGACATAATCTTAACCTTTTACATAGTATTTCATCGATGCAAGGAGTCTGCTTAGGCTTTTAGTATCACCCTCCCCAAAGTCCCTCTACTATCTGTGGGAGAAACTTTTTTGGTATTCTTCTGGGACTTTTTCTGCATTTCTTTTGACTTTGTTATATGCTCTTCTTATGAAACACATAGATTTAATTTAAAAGCAGAAGCCTAAGTGGGTGGCTTTTTTAAAGATATACAAAGAGCATGGTGGAAGGATTATTTTGGTGCGCAGTTTCTTATTTAGGTGAATTTGTGTTACGTGTTCTAGACACGTTACTACTAGAAATGCAATAAATATTGTAAAAATCACTCTTCAATAGCTTGCTGAGGAGTTTGCTGAACCATTAATGTTGATTTGCAGTAAGACTCGGGAAATTCCAGAAGACTGGAAGAAAACTAGTATTCTGCCAATATTTAAAAGGGTAAACAGGATGACCTGGGTAGTTAGACTGACAAGCCTATAACATTGATCCTGGCAAGATAATTGAGCAACTGATAGAGGACTTGATTGATCAAGAATCGAAGGAAAGTAATTGGTTGATTAGCAATCAATATAGGTTTATGAAAAATAGATCCTGTCAAATTAACTTAACGATTTTTTGGATGAGATTTTAAGTTTGCTAAAGGTAATAGTATAGATGTAATATACTTAACTCTTCTGTAAGGCATTTGACTTGATACCACAAGACATTTTGACTGAAAAACTAGAATGTTACAAAATTAATGTCACATCTAATAGTTTAAAAACTAACTAACTGATCGGTCTCAAAATACAATTGTATATGGGGAGTCATCATCAAGCAAGTGTGTTTCTAGTAAGGTCCTGCAGAGATTGATTCTTGGCCTGATGCTTTTTAACACTTTGATCAGTGATCTCGATGAAAACATAAAACCATCACTGATAAAGTTCGCAGATGATACACAAATTGGAGTGATAAATAAAGAAGAGGACAGGTCACTGCTAGTGATCTGGATCACTTGGTAAATTGGGCAAAAGCAAACAGCATGCATTTTAATATGGATAAATGTATACATCTAGGGGAAAAGAGTATAAGCCATTCTTACAAGATGGGGGACTCTGTGCTGCGAAGCATGGCCTCTGGAAAAGATTTGGGGCTCGTGATGAGTATTGAATTGAACATGAGCTTCCAGTGTGATGCTGTGGCCTAATGGGCTACTGTGATCCTTGGTTGCATAAATAAGGGAATATCGGAGGAGCAGAGAGAAATTTTACCTCTGTATTTGGCACTGGTGCGACCATTCCTGGAATACTGTGTCCAGTTCCGGTGCCTACAGTTCAAGAAGGATGTTGATAAATTGGAGAGGGTTCAGAGATGCACCATGAGAACGATTAAAGCATTAGAAAATATGCCTTAATAGTGAGTAGATTGAAGGCACTCAGTCAGTTTAGCTTAACAAAGAGAAGGTTAAGGAGTGACTTGATTAGTCTATAAATAACTAAGTGGGGAACAGAAATTTGATGATAAACTGCTCTGTAGTCTAGCAGACAAAGGTGTAATAAGATCCAATGGCTGGAAGTTGAAACTAGACAAATTCAGACTGGAAATGAAGCACATATTAATGGTAAGGCATGATTGGATCAATTTACCAAGGGTCATGTTGGATTCTCTACTACTGGCAATTTTAAAATCCAGATAGGATATTTTCTATAATATGTGCTCTAGAAATTATTTTAGGGAAGTTTTGTGGCCTGTATTATACAGAAGGCCAGACTAGATGATCACAATGTTCCTTTCTGGCCTTGGAATTTATGGAATGAGGGCTTCATGAGTTAGCATGTAAGCCCAAAACGAATTATTTGGTGCTCTGATATACAATAGAATAAGTATTTCAGAGTATTTGACTTTTTCAAAGATAAAGGCATTAAACAATTTTTTTGTTTGTTTCCCAAGTGATGTGTATGGACGCAAAGATAAACTTTGATAGCAATGCATACTATCGTCAGCAGAAAATCTTTGATATGCAGGACTGGACACAGGAGGATGAGAGAGACAAGGATGCAGCTAAAGCAGACCTCAACTACATAGGACTAGATGGAAACATAGGCTGTCTAGGTACGTATGTTCTACATAATAGATGTTTAGATGCCTTTGATGTACTTACTGCTAATGGAGTTCTTAAATGTAACTATTTTTCTTACAGTGAATGGTGCTGGTTTAGCTATGGCCACAATGGATATAATTAAACTTCACGGAGGCACTCCAGCAAATTTCCTTGATGTTGGAGGTGGTGCTACAGTACATCAAGTAACTGAAGCCTTTAAACTTATTACTTCAGATAAAAAGGTAAAACAAGGATTAGTATTTCAAAGTTCTGCACTGTTGAATAATTACTTTAAAACATCATATGACAAGGCATAGTATGTATTGTATATTTTCACTAGTAGACGTGGTTTTTAAAGGTGAGCTACGAAGAGGGGAGAACTGTGCTGTCTTTGCTACTTTATGATGTGCCTGAAAAACATGTTAGTTTTTTCTACATGTTTCTTATTTGTCAGGATATCAGTCTTCAGTCCTTCAGGAAAGGAGAACTGAAGTAGGAAGTCTCTCAGCCCTCAGTTGAAGGGACAAGCATGAGAAAAGGCTCTGTGGGAGATTCAAATACTCAAAATGTCTGTCAATTGCACAGTTGTGATGTAATTCCCAGTAGTTCTCTACTTTTTCCTAAGCAGTTAACTGGCAAAATTAGTAGAGGATACCTAGCACTTGTAATGTATCTGAGAGGAGGGGAGGAACCAGAAGAAGCAAACCCTGTTCTGAAGAAAATATTCAATTTTTTTATATTTATTACAAGGAGGAGGCTACCAAACACCCTTCTTTGCAGGTCACTTTTTTAGTTGGAATTAAAAATACTCCTTTTAAAAATAAAACTAGAATTTTCTAATAGAATTAGTATGAAAAAAGGCAATAAATAAAGTAACACTTTCCTGTGTAATTTGAAGTTAGGTTAAAGATAGTAGCAAATTAAATGGAAACAGTTATTCTCGAGGAACTGACCCAAGTCATTTAGATGCAATATAAACATAGAGAAGATGCACTGTTACATGTATTCAGAATAAATAGTAAACAACTTACCTTTTAATTATCTTTGCACCTTCAGTTCTGGTGTACTTTTTTTAAGCACTAATACACTTAGCAGACTCAAATGAACAACACAGTAACTTGATCCACAGTTTTAAAAATCACGTCTGTAGTACTGTAAACAAGTACAGAGGTGCCATTATTACCCTTTTAAAAATCCTTAAAGCTGTTTAACTGTCCTTGCTGAATAAACTAAGTGATTTCAAACCAGGCTATCTTATTTTACACTAGATAATTTTGGTATTGCTAAAGAAATTCTGCTTTATTTGTACTTAGATCAGTGGCCAGCTAGGCTAATAAGAGGTTTCCTAGAATATCCGAAGCATGTGCTTTCCTTGTTTGAAAACGAATTTGAAACTGAAATGTTGGTATCAGGTTAGACTCTTGTCCATCCCTGACTTAGGTACCAAACCTGCAACTAGATTCGTGCGGGTGCACGTGTATGTGCATGCAGATCCAGTTACAGGATTCCAGACTTGGATTGTAACGGGTATTGTCTGACTTGTACATAAACTTTAAGATTCTAAGATGCTATTTGGTAACATAGTAACATTGTAAGATAAAATTATTTTGATAACTTGCCTGGAAGGATACGAATGTCCCAGTACTATTTTGAAGAGCTCCAGGATCTTTGTACCTGTGTTGGAATAATATATACATTTTATTTGAACATTTAATTAAAAATTAACTGAGTATAATTTTGGGCAACAGGAGGAAGAACTCTAGGGCTGCCCTAATGACATACATTTACTGATGGATAGGAGTAATACCACGAAGGAAAGCTGAGTTTATGTGGCACTCTGCACTAACAACGCTTCACTTTAAGTTTGAGGCCTTCACCCACCCGCTTCTGCTCACATTTTCTCCCCAATCATCCAGCAAAGATTTTAAAAAGGTCACACTTTTCTTTTCCTCTTCCCATCCCTCTCCTCCCAAACTTCTGTCCCTGAACCCCCAATCCTGTTTTTTCCTCCTGAATTAAATCATTCCCTCAGTGTACTCAATTTCAAAGCACATCACAAAGCAATATTGCCCATGAGTACTCATCAGTATCTTTTTGGAGTATTTCATCTCTTCCTGCAAAATGGAGAAGAGCTTGAAGTGAGTCACTAGTGCAATTCTGGTTTTGCCTATGAAGTACCCCTTTGACTTTGTATTTATCAGTCACGCTGACAAATAGAACTTGGTATCCATGGTATCACTGCTTGCTTGTATTCCACCTTCATTGATGGTTAAGTCTGCAGCAGAAAGGGCAGGCTGGCAGATACAATGGATGTAAGTTGTGGTTCTATAGAACAGTGGGGTACTTAGCAGGTGAAGGGAGAGATTAGTACAGTTACGAACAATACCATATTTAACCCATTATCTTTTGTGGAATGCTGAGAGAAGAAGAAATCAGATAGGTAGTGACAGTTGTGCAGCTGGAGGGTTGTGGGTGATGAGAAGTGAGTGATTCCAGAGGGATGGAGGTTCATGGGAGCTGGGAAAAAGGTAGGAGATGTGTCCTTGGGCAATAGAGGAGATGGATAGGAAGGAGAGGGGCAGAGGCTGATGGTAGGAAACAGAGAGATGACTAACACAGTGCTATGTGCTGCTTGAGTTGGCTGTGAGTTAGTAGGGGAGGAGATGCTGAGCTAGCTGTGGAGAGATGAGAGCTTAGTGAACACCACTGCCCAGTGTAAAGCAGCATTTAACATCTTAAAATGATTGAATGCATTGAGAAACAGTACAGAAAACGTGACCTGATGAATCATGTACACAGATGAGCATGCTTGCTGTGTCATTTGCCTGGGATCCAGCATCTGTGAAAGGATTCTTGTATTTGTCTCATTCAAGCGTTTGGGGAATGCCTTCAGTCTTTTCTGTAGGTAGAAAACTTCCTTAAGATCAGCACAAGGCTAGCCCAACATGCTGTGAAGAAGAGCTTCTGGAAGTAGCCTGAGTTGCCTTCAGCTACTGAATAGAAAGACACTGCTTCCCTCTGGGCCCAGTGTTGAGACATTGTCATTCTATAAAGCCTTGGGCTTCACTGCAGGCAGTGTGCCTGATATCAGTGGTACTGAGCTCCAGCTCACTGGATGACATTTTACCTCTCCAGAAGAAGGATCAGCAGGAAGTACAGAGAGCCATTTGCTTGCCTGGCATTCTGCTGTTCTGAAGCCTGAACTCCACGTTGTTCTACCTCAAAGCCTCTAGTGTCCTCTCCCTATAGATTCAAGACTGGGAGACTGAACTGATGTCGTGTTTGAGGACATATGCAGATTGATCCTTTTAATCTTGAAGACCATAGTATTTCCTTTGATTCTTGCTGCAGACCTTGCTTTGAGAAATGTTAGAGCTCTTATTGCAATCAAAGCACTCCTTGTGCATCATGCTCTCATGTGTACTGACTTGACTCATTTGGTTCTTGAGGTATTGGCATTCACACTGATTTCCCTGCTACCTTATGCACTGAAGGTCTTACCACAGCAATTGTTGAAATCTTCTGAAGCACTGTTGATGCTCTGGTCTTTCCCATCGCTTAGTATTGGTTGCCTGCGGTGAGAGCAGGACAGTGATCCAGTTAATCCCTTCCCTGTCCATCCTTATCAAATTTCTGCAGATGGGCCTTGTACCGTAGCCTGAAGGCCATTGAATTCTGGCTCTATTGGACTAGATGAGGGTGCCTATCAACTTGTCACCAGTTCGTGTGTTTATATCTAGGCCCAGCTGGCATGAGCATCTCAGCTGAGCTCAGCTGCTTTGGCAAACACTTCAGTCTATTCCAATAAAATAACCTGACTTATAAAACATATTTAAATTAGTAGGTTTTATTGTAAGTTTAAGCCTTGAGACAGATGGTTGGAAACTTAAGTTTTAAGTAAATCTTTATTAAAAATCTGATTTTAAAAATCTTTTTTTATTCACACTGAAATTTTGTGGAGACTGAGTCAGATATAGAACCCAGGAGTCCTGAATCCCGGCCCGCATGCTCTAACCAAACAACCATGCTTCCTGTCTGCTTGCTTTCCAGCCAGACTTCCTACACCCTTCTGTAGAACCTCAACCTTCTGATTTTTCACCACCCCCCTCCTTAATCCTTTTTTTATTCCACAGTGTACCAACACAAAGTCATGGCCTACCTGGTAGCTACAGAAATGATCAAATCACTCCCTCAAACATGTTATAGCTGTGTTGGTCCCAGGATATTAGAGAGACAAGGTGGGTGAGGTAATATCTGTTTTTGGACAAACTTCTGTTGGAGAGAGAACCTTTCAAGCCACAGAGGGCTGCTCTTCAAGATCTCGTCAGAAGAGCTCTGTGTGGCTCTAAAGCTTCTCTTGGTCTCTCTCCCTAACAGAAGTTGGTCCAATAACAGACGTTACCTCACCCCCCTTGTCTTCCTCGGAGACATGCAGTCAAGTTCTGAAAGTACTTTTTAACTTCACAGTCCTTTAGCCGTGGGCTCTTTGCCATCTAGGCTTGTTTGAGGGGAGAAGATCATAACTTTTTCCTTTTGACTAAAATAATTTAAAACGGTTTCCATAAACTTGACTTTGTTTAAAGGGAGCTAAAATGCTGAAGAACTACTTTTTAAAATGTAGTTCTTCTCTTTGTTCTAAAGTCAGTTTGTTTGCCTGTTTGGTTGCTTTCCCTGCCACCTGTATATTGTGTTAAAGCATACTTTCCAGTGCTGAAGACTTCAGTATGGTAGCTGCTGTATCCCTTATCTAGGAAAGTAAAAGAATGAACATTGCAATATGCTGAAGTATTTGAAAATGACTATTGCTTATGTTAGAGAACTTATTTTAACCCTCTCTCTCTACTGAGTGGGCATTTTGTCCTGGTGTATTGGTCATTTGCAGTAGCTTCATACAGACTGGTTTCAGAGTAACAGTCATGTTAGTCTGTATTCGCAAAAAGAAAGGATAGTGAGTTTGTGTGGTGTGGTTTTTGGGAGAGGGGTGAGAGAACCTGGATTTGTGCAGGAAATGGCCCAACTTGATTATCATGCACATTGTGTAGAGAGTTGTCACTTTGGATGGGCTATCACCAGCAGGAGAGTGAATTTGTGTGGGGGGGTGGAGGGTGAGAAAACCTGGATTTGTGCTGGAAATGGCCCAACTTGATGATCACTTTAGATAAGCTATTACCAGCAGGACAGTGGGGTGGGAGGAGGTATTGTTTCATATTCTCTGTGTGTATATAAAGTCTGCTGCAGTTTCCACGGTATGCATCCGATGAAGTGAGCTGTAGCTCACGAAAGCTCATGCTCAAATAAATTGGTTAGTCTCTAAGGTGCCACAAGTACTCCTTTTCTTTTTGTTCATACAGACTGTATAATAGAGCTCAAGAAGAATGTCATTTTCCTGTGCCCTACCCCTTTTACTCATAATTTAACTTCTAACATTAAATGTAGTCTGCAAAGACATGATGGTAAAGCTAATGACCTTCAGTCTAAAAAAAGCATGCTCATTCTCTCTTCTAATGTAGGTCCTTCAACAGAGTTCATCTTACAGGTGACACACCGAAGTATTAGTTTGGGGAATACTTCTAGCAGGATTGTCTTAAACTGGAAGGCCAAACTGTTGGCAAATGGAACAGTTATGACATAAATTTTAGTAGCTGAGGTTTAATCTCTTTGAATAAAAGTATGTGCTTTCCCCAGAAAATTGGTTGAGCAAGACTATCAGGAAAAGTTATGGTGCAGTCATTTTTACATTCTTGTTAGAGATCAAAATGTTTCTTTTCGGTTGGCATCTTATTTCAGTTAACTTTTTACAAATCAGGATGCTTTTTCTTTATAAAGGGAATGGTTATTCGTGCCTGCTAGTCTTGGTGTCTTAAATGGCAAATATAAAACCTTTCCAAAACCAAAAATAAATCACGGAACATTTTTGAAGCTTAAGTGGCAAACATCATTCTGGGATGTATTAGCAGGAGTGTTGTAAGCAAGACACAAAGTAATTCTTCCACTCTACTCCATGCTGATTAGGCCTCAGCTGGAGTATTGTGTCCAGTTCTGGGTGGTACATTTAAGGAAAGATGTGGACAAATTGGAGAAAGTCCAGAGGACAGAAACAAAAATGATTAAAGGTCAGGAAAACCATGACTTATGAGGGAAGATTGGAAAAATTGGGTTTATTTAGTCTGGAAAAGAGAAGACTTAGCCCTGGTCTACACTAGGCGGGGGAGTCAATGTAAGGTATGCAATTTCAGCTATGGGAATAGTGTAGCTGAAGTCGACGTACCTAGACTGACTTACCACGGCGTCTTCACGGTGGTGAGTCGACTGCCGCCGCTCCCCTGTCAACTCCGCTTGCTCCTCTCACGGCGCTGGAGTTCCAGAGTCGATGGGAGAGCACTCGGGATCGATCGCTACCTGCCGATTTGGCAGATAGTGTAGACCTACCTTGAGAGGGGATATCATAACAGTTTTCAAGTACATAAAAGGTTACAAGGAGGAGGGAGAAAAATTGCTCTCCTTAACCTCTGAGGATAGGACAAGAAGTAATGGGTTTAAATTGCAGCAAGGGTAGTTTAGGTTGGACTTTAGGATAATCTGCCTGTTCGGGTGGTTAAGCATTGGAATAAATTGCCCAGGGAGATTGTAGAGTCTCCATCAATGGAGATTTTTAAGAGCAGATTAGACAGACACCTGTCAGGGATGATCTAGATAATACTTAGTCCTGCAATGAGTGCAGGGGACTGGAGTATATGACCTCTCAAGGTCCTTTCCAGTCCTAGGATTCTATACCCTGCAATAATTGTCTTGCTGTACAGTAGAACCGTGTTTATCCGACTCACCGTATAAACGTAACAGTGTGCACTGGTCAAGAAGTGGGCAATCTCTTATGTTGGCCACTAGATGGCGCTGCAGCCTCACACTGTCCCATACTCCAGATTAGCTGAATTTTTTATTATCTGTTCTGGACCCAGTCCCAATGAAATCCGATAAAAAGGATTCTGATGTACTTTATTTTAGAGATTAGTAACTTGTCTGCTGAATTCATATAGAATATGAATGAAGGCTTTCTTAAACTATCTGGTTAGCATTGAATTTCTAGAGCTTGAATTTTTAGAACTGATTTGTTGCCCATATGAGTTGGATGAATCCCTTTATCTGATGTGATGGTCTATTTTGCTGCATGTTAAAATTCTTCATAATAATCTAATAGGATGGTGGACTTGATGTGTGTTCTATCATTAAATGTATAACCCTACCTGCTGCTTTCTGTATGTAGGTACTGGCTATTCTGGTGAATATTTTCGGAGGCATTATGAGGTGTGATGTTATTGCACAAGGAATCATTATGGCAGTAAAGGATTTGGACCTAAAAATACCTATTGTTGTACGGTTACAAGGTGAGCACTCTTCGCTACTGTGTAAATCTAAGTATTTGGATTTATGTATACTTATGTATAATAATAATAGCGATCACCGTGTTTAGCAGTTCACTTAATGTATAGCAAAATTGCTTGTAAACAAGAATATTTTGTAAAGAGAAATATATATTAACATCTAAAATCCAGTGTTTTTCTTGATAACACTATTCAATATTTATTTCTTACCATATTGGTTTTTTTGGTAACTGTTTAGTTGATATTTTAGAACAGCAAATCTAACTTGCTGCTACTATAAAAGCCTTCTAGTGTATACTGTACTTATCTCAATTTTGAGATGTCTTGATAGATCTGTCGTGGAAAACTTGATCATCACCAGCTCACACTGTCTCTGATCGAAGCTGGTAGTTAGTAGGTCATTATTTCATTCAGTACTGAATTCTGTTTAACACTACTTCTCTTTCTTCAGGTACACGAGTTGATGATGCCAAAGCTTTAATAACAGCTAGTGGCCTCAAAATCCTTGCCTGTGATGACTTGGATGAAGCTGCTAAAATGGTGAGCAAGAAAGAACTTTTTGCATAACTCTTCATAACAGATGCTATGCTTTAACATGAAGTTTTAGTAAAGTTGTATCTTCCCCCAGTCAACTTAAAACCGTAGTCTAGGATAAAATATTTGAAGCCTTGAAGATGACTGACACTATGTATCCAAAGTATTTCACAAAGCTGTAAGTAACTGGTAGGGTGGTGACTTTGTAGGCAGAATCTATTTTACCCCAAACTAGGAACCGGCTCTATATTGCTAGAGAGAAATATTGACTAGATTATTACTTTTATTTTTTTTTTTAATAAAAGAGCCAAGAGATCTTTAACTTTGTAGATGGGCAGAAGGGACCTCAAGTTAAAATCTCATCTGAAAGGCTGCACTTCTAATGGTGCACCCCTCGTTGGTAGTATACTTTTAGGTCAACACTTGTAGTAGTTCAAGGCCAAGATAAGTATTTGAACTCCCTAATAAGCAAGGGTGCTATCAGTGTTTAATCTGAATCATTTGTAGTGTTTGCTCCTGGGGTTGAACTCTCCAGAACAAGCTGCGTTTCAGTGAAAGAACCTGCTCACCCTGATCCGCAAAACTCTGAGTTTAAGGGCACAGTGAAAATCTTATTAAGCTAATGGAGCCCTTGGTTGATCATTAGAATGCTTTTGCAGCAGAGAATTTGGGTTTTAGACCTATATTGCATTTGTATAAGGTGCCCACCATCTAAAATTACTGGTACCGTTTTATAAATGAAGAAATAAGTCTGTCAACGTTAACATGACCCAAATTAATTTTTGTTCATTTAAAATTATATTCTATATACCAAAATCACTTTAAAAAGTACTAGTAGTTTAAAAATAACATACATTTCTCCAGAGAATATTTACTCGTGTTTAAAAAAAAAATACCCTGAGGCCCCAGTTTGATTGAGGCTTATTGTTCTGAGCACTGTATAAATGTATATAAAAAAATAAGGGTTTGGCTACACTTGAAAGTTAACATGGATTCAGGTAGGGCATTAATTTTAAAGTGCAATGTGTGAGCATTCTCTTGTTCTGGAATGGGAGTGGCTTGTTCCTGTTTAGTTTAACCCACTTTCAACTTGACTTAAACTAAACAGGAAGTGGCTTGTTCCTGAATAAGAATGTCCACACATGCAACTTTCAGGTACAGCTCTTCATAGACAAGTCCTAACTCCCTGTAGAGCTTTGTTTTAAGACATGATGCAGCAAGTAGGTGTAAAAACAAATGGAAGAGGGAAAATGAGGGTGACAGTAATAGGATCACTTGATTATGTAGATTACTTATGCACAATTTTCTGGTTTTATAAAGTTATGAACAAACAACATCATTAACATCTGTTAATAATCCATGCTGGCCACCTGGCATCTAAGCTAGACAAATGTGAACTAGAAATAAGGTGCATATTTTAACAATGAGGGTGATTAACAATTGGAACAACTTAAGAGTTGTGGTGAATTCTCCATCACTGGAAACTTCTTAAATCCAGAATCTTAACTCTTTTTTTCTAAAAGAGATGCTCTAGTTCAACCAAAGGTATTGGACTTAAAGCAGAAATTAAATTCAGGTAAGTCCTGTAGCATGTGTCATGCATACTACATGATCACAGTGGTCTCTTCTGGCCTTTAAATCTATGAATCTGTTTTTTTCTTATGGCAAGCTCTTTCTGACATCACTTCGTAACGTAGACTGTCTAGTCGAACTCCTAAAATTTAATAATGTCATTTGTTAAACTGTTAATATTTCTTTAATTATCTTTAACTTTATTTCCTTTTTCCCTCCCAGGTTGTGAAACTTTCAGAAATAGTGACCTTAGCAAAGCAAGCTCAGGTGGATGTTAAGTTTCAGTTGCCAATCTGATCTGAGATGTCATGGAAGTGTCTAATGTGTTATATTCTCTGAAATACTGTGTTCTGTGGGTTTTTTCCTCTTTTTTTTTTTGTGTGGAGGTTTTAATTGCTTGACAGGCGCACAAACTTTAAAGCACCTGGTCTTTAATGTTAATATTAAAAATGGTCAGAGTTCATGTAAAAGTGTCTGTATTGCTGACATGTAGACTTTTAGTTGCAGTCCCAGCCCTCCAGCTTTTGGTGCAGAATGTCACTTGCAATATACTCATTCATTATTGTCAAAAACAAAGTTTTTTTGTTGGAAAATAGATTCTTCTGAATAAAATCTGAAGTTACTTTAGTTATATATTCATATTAGCTTCAGTAAAGATAAATATGGTGACTAGACTTTCTAGCACTGATAATGTGGAGGAATGTATTGAAATGGTCTTTTTTATTGGAGACCTTTAATCTGCAGTATAATGAATGGATTTGAGCATACCAATCATAATGCATAAATAGTGCGTTTAAACAAACCCAGCAACTTTCTAGAAGTGCTTTGCCGATTTGACCTGTTAAATATCGGGACAAGGTAACAATCACTACAAAATATACTGTAGCACTTAAGTCTTCATGGTTTCTGGTGCTTATTAAAAAGCATCGTGTAGTTTTGTATATGAACAATAAAGCATATTTCCTAAAGTGTGGCAGACTTGTCATACAGAGAACTAGAATGTCAATTATAAGTTAATAAAATCTCTCCCAAGAGATCAGTATTACATTTTTCCTTTGTCCACTTTGATTAATAAGTCGCATAGTTAAGTGAGCCTATGAAGGAATTGGTAGGGTTTAAACCAACAGGTGAAGAGGTTTTGTAAGTAAATCTGTAAAACAGCATGTCTGTTCTGGCACTTCATGAATTGCATTGCAGCATATAAACTTATGGGAACTTGATATGTGATACAACGATGCTTTCATATTGTCTTGTGTACTGTATTATACCAAAAGTGAGGATACAGATCTTTCCAGTCTGGCTTCTCTGTAAGGAAAGGCACTACAATAGGAAGACACTGGAAAGCATCTGTGTTATGAGAAATGCAACACCAACCAACCAATGGGATATCTTCTTGTATGCCATTTTGCTTACCTTGCAGCATTTTTCAGTTTTAAGTGACAAAAAAAGCTAAAGGAATTCAGTCAAATCTAATAATTCTTTTGCCTCTGGTGCTAACACACATTAAATTGACATTTTAAAAAAATCTAATTTACTTTTAACCAGTTTGTTTGTTTGTTTTAACTTGTCATATCTGGTATAATGACAAGTTAAGTTAGTATCTAGATACCTTCACTTGCTGATTCTTTAGTACATTGGCAGTGGTGTTGGGTTCACCGTCTGTGTGGAAGCTTTTTATTAGTTTTTATTACAATAGAAGCCCCCATTGGGATTGTGTCCCCTTTGTGCTCGGTGATGCACAAATTCACTTGTGCTACTGTTAGATATGTCACTGCATTTTAAATACACTCCACTTTATGGTGCATATAAACACTTAAAAAAAAGCCCTTAAAATGAATTACATTTGCGTGGTGTGGGTTGGATGTTACATCATTAACTTTGCTCCTGATACATATGTGTGCTTGGGGGTGGTGGTAGTGGATTTCACAAAAGGAACTTCCATAACCTCGGAGCTAAGAAACTGGTGGGGGAGGGTGAGAGGTCAGAAGGGGAAGGGAGTAAATGAGGTGTAGCAAAATTTACAGAAAATTGTATCTTTGGGGGCAGGGATGGGATTTGACATGTCAAATGAACACCTGAGGGTTAAAAACTCTGCAGTGAAATCCACTGGAAAAAGTGGTTAAAATAGGTTGTTTTTTAATAGGTTTGTGAATTAAAATGTGAAAGATTTGATTTTAATTGCTTGACAGCCAGAGTTTAAAAAAATTAATTGTGATTAATTGTGCTGTTACACAATAAGAGAATACCTTTTATTTAAATATTTTTGGATGCTTTCTACATTTTCAAATATATTGATTTAAATTCCAATACAGAATACAAAGTATACAATGCTCAGTTTATATTTATTTTTTATTACAAATATTTGCACTGTAAAAAACTATAGTATTTTTCAATTCCCGCATTGCAAGTACCGTAGTGCAGTCTCTTTATTATGAAAGTTGAACTTATAAATGTAGAATTATGTACAAAAATAACGGCATTCAAAAACAAAACAGTGTAAAACTGTAGAGCCTACAAGTCCACTCAGTCCTACTTCTTGTTCAGCCAATCACTCAGGCAGACAAGTGTGTTCATATTTGCAGGAGATAATAATGATGCTCGCTTCTTGTTTACAATGTCACCTGAAAGTCAAAACAGGCATTCGCATGGCACTGTTATATCGGGCGTCGCAAGATATTTACGTGTGAAATGCTCTAAAGATTCATATGTCCCTTCATGTTTCAACCCCCATTCCAGAGGACGTGTCCATGCTGATGACTGGTTCCGATCAATAACGATCCAGAGTAGTGTAGACCAATGCATGTTCATTTTCATTATCTGAGTCAGATGCCACCAGCAGATGGTTGATTTTCTTTTTTGGTGGTTCGGGTTCTATAGTTTCCGCATCAGAGTGTTGCTCTTTTAAGACTTCTGAAAGCATGCCCCACACCTCGTCCCTCTCAGATTTTGGAAGACATTTCAGATTCTTAAACTTGGGTTGAGTGCTGTAGCTATCTTTAGAAATCTCACATTGGCGGCATCTTTGCATTTTGTCAAATCTGCAGTGAAAGTGTTCTTAAAATGAACAACGTGTGCTGGGTCATCATACAAGACTGCTATAACATTAAATATATGGCAGAATGCAGGTAAAACAGAGCAGGAGACATACAATTCTCCCCCAAAAGAGTTCAGTCACAAATTTAATGAATACATTATTTTTTTTAACGAGTGTCATCAGCATGGAAGCATGTCCTCTGAATGGTGGCCAAATCATGAAGGGGCATACAAATGTTGAGCATATGTCACACGTAAATCCCTTGCAATACCGGCTACAAAAGTGTCATGCAAACACCTGTTCTCATTTTCAGGTGACATTGTAAATAAGCGGGCAGTATTATATCCCATAAATGTAAACAAACTTGTTTGTCTTAGTGATTGGCTGAACGAAAAGCAGGACTGGGTGGACTTGTAGGATCTGAAGTTTTACATTGTTTTGTTTGAGTGCAGTTATGTAACAAAAAAAAAATCTACATTTGTAAGTTGCACTTTTATGGTAGTGAATGCATTACAGTACTTGCCTGAGGTGAACTGAAAAATACTATTTCTTATTTTTACAGTGCAAATATTTATAATAAAAAGTGAGCACTGTATATTTTGTATTCTGTTGTAATTGAAATCAATATATTCGAAAATGTAGAGAAACATCCAAAAAATTTCAATTTGTATTCTATTGTTTAACAGTGCAATTAAAGCTGCAATTATTCACAATTAATTTTGTTATCACAATTAATTTTATTGAGCTAATCGCTTGTGTTAACTGTGATTAACCAACAGCCCTACTCTAAACTTGAATTAGTGTGCTTATAATTTGATTAAAAATATGTTAGGGAGGTCTCAATAGACTTCTATATCGAATGTCTTTAATTTATAAGTGTTTCTGGTCAGCCTTGCACACTCAGGTTTAGTTTGTGTGCTTTTTCTCAAAATTGCAACAACAAAGGTTCTTCAGGGCAAATTAGATCCTTGGTAAAACCTGTGTAGCCCAACTGCCATCAAAGGATTTACACAGCTAACTGGTTTGACTTTATTACATTTCTTTTGATGCACAAGAAGTGACAGAATCCAGCTCACTATTAGCTAGTAGAGCTAACAGAACTAAAAAGCAACAAAAATATCTGCCACTAAAATCAGATACAACTAAATACATGATAAAACTGTTCCACATGTTTAAGGTGTCACTTTTTTTGGTAAGTTTTTTAAAGTAAAACTGCACTTTAAAATGAAGAGGTGGAAGTGGAGGGCAGAAATACTTTGACGTGGTCAAATGTGATATGCTAAAATTGGGAAACCATGCAAATGCTTTGGAATACAACGGTCATGGATCTTAGTCTCAAGGTGGGTGAGGTATGTTGTTTTTTTTTTTTTTTATTGGACCGACTTCTGTTGGTGAGAGAGACAAACTTTTGAGCTTACACAGAGCTCTTCAGCTTGAAAACTCTCTGACTAACAGAAGTTGGTCCGATAAAAGGTATGACCTCACCCATCTTGTCTCTTTAATATCCTGGGTCCAACATGGCTATAACACTGCATGAATCTGGCTACCAGACAACCAGAGCTTAATTTCAGTTATTCATGGCAATTATAAATATTTAAACATAGTTAAAATCTATGAGGGGAGTAATATATGTCAGCACTTTGTCAAAAGATATTTATGTAACCATTAAAATATTAGCAAACCCAGGTGACTTATTACACATTTTTAGTTGGTAATCTTGATTCACAAGTAGATTGACTTCAGATGGAGTATAAAGGTCCTTTTACCATTAAAAGAATGTGGAAGTTTTGAATCAGGAATATCTGCATGAAAACTGCAGTGGAGATGTGGAAGTGACAAAGCTATAAGAGGAGAGCTGCATACAAATATTTGACCACACATTTGAAAAACAGAGGTGAGAGCCATGTCAGTGGTGGGTTTTTTGTTTTTTTTAAATAGTGATATGTACTGAGAATGTCAGACAATTCTTTTAAGTCACTTCAGTATTGTCAGGCTTGCAGCTTTATAATCATATGTTGTAATTTACTATTGTAAAAAATTGTGAACTTTAGATTTTTTTGGATGCATACTAATTGCTATTCAAATAGCACCAGCAGCATGCGATGGCATGTAAAGTACATGGAAAACGTAGGAACGTGGTATTTGGTTCATTTAACAAGGTACTAGGACTTCATAGTATACTTCAGTTTGGTGTATTGAGTTGTGATCCTTTAGTTTATTTTGCAGAGAGTCTAAATTTTGCTGTAAGAGAAATATTTCCTCTCTACTCCATGCTAAACATGGAATTGGTAGTTTTATATGCAGTTTCCTAGGTTACATAGCCTATGTGAGTCTGTCTGGGAGGCTGGCAGAGGTCAATATTGCAGTAAAGAAGAGGGTAAGAAGGAGTTGTAACTTTAAATGTAAAGATGAATAAAAAACCCTTGACTTCAAAAAACTTCAGATGGAGTTTTTGTAGTCCCATCTATAAATGTAGTACAGAGGAATATGAAACATATAAACATGATTACATATTAGAAGCTCCTTGTGTGGAAGTAAAAGAAGCTTATACTAGAATGCATAGGTTGTCTTCTCATGAAATCTGCACAATGTGCTGAGTTTTGCAGCTGTCGAAATGCATCTTAAAGGCAAATGGCTTTTGTAAGAGCTATGTAAGCATTGTACGCTAGGAACTTAGAAAAAATATTAATCAAATGAAAACATCTCAGCTGTGTTACATCTCACAAAGCATCTACCACTGACTAAAGAACTCCTATTTAAGTATACTGCTAATTTATTATTGGCAAGTAGTACTACTGGGAAGCCAATGACTTAAAAGGGTGAATTTTGTGCACTGTAGATTTTAAGTAAAATCAGATGTTTTATGGAGACCACCCAAAATATCTGGCATCTACCATACCACTTGTGGCATTGTCTGAAATATGTTTTACCCTTCCATTCTGACTCTGGTGTATCTATGTTGATAGAAGCCTGCTGTTGACTTCCTACAAGCAGTACAAAAATGTCTTCATACAGGATACATTAATTTTTTTAATAGTACCAGCCAGACCAGTGTGCTTTTATATAAGAGGAATTCGTACAAAGAGCATTACTTAAATACAGATGAAGACAGATCATTAAATCTTTGGCGAAACTAGTTTTCATGTTATGGAAATCCCTGGAACTGCTTATGAAAAGGCGGCTGAAATGAGATGCTGAGGAAGCTGTGTAAAAAGCTGGAGCAGAAGTGTTTGCTAAATGTCAGATTATAAATAGGCTTATTACTTTTATGTGGGGAGATGCTATATAGACTTTCCCTTAAGCACTGTTTGGGGAGCAGGTGCTATGCTCCCTGGAGTTAGAGAGTGATTAAAAATTCCTCTTTCAGAAGTGTATTAGCAAGATGTTTGAGTGTAGTTTAGTAGATGAAAGATCAGTCTTGTATGTAGTGGGAGTTAAGTTCAAGATACTGAGTGGAGTATTTTAAGTCCCATCAGTCAAAATAGCAAGCTGTTCTGTGTAAAGAAAGGTACATGTAGGACTGGGAGAGCAGGGGTTCAGCCATCCCCAAACCTTTTATTCTGGAACATTTTTTACTCTGCTGCCTGATCAAAGTAGGGATCAAAAGAAAGAAGACACTTGGTCATGTTTCTCCAAGAAGTATTTGGGGGATGGGGTGGGTACATGATCATATGAACCGTCCAGGCCCCACTAATGAGAGGAAAATCCAACCTCCTCCACTACTCCTGCTTGAGTGGCAGACTATCTTTACTACATGTCCTTTTTCGGAGGAAAGAGTATGAGAGCTTAAGATAGTACACCCTACATATCTGCCAACATGTGAAGATGTGTGGCAGGGTCCCACCTCCTGATGAAAAAGGAGCAAAAGATCTGTGCCTAACCGCTCTTCAATCTTGGGGGAGGGGAAGGGGGTAAGATGTGAGCCTCTTCAAGCTGAGGAGACCTGAATTGATTGGGCAAATGGGGGAGTGTGGAAAAGGAATCAAATGGTCCACTTCCTCCCCCAATAAGGCAAGTTGGATGGCAGGTAATACAAACAACGACAAAGCAAGGAGCTGGAGGAAGGGCAGCAGGAGAGGGACTGTACAATGACTACCTCTGATGGGAAGCTTTACTGTTTCACATAATTTGGAGAGGCAGCCACATTTTGATATCCAGTAGTTTCAGATAAAACTACTTAATCAGAAATGTTAGAATCAATGTGATATTATTATTATTTAACAGGCAAATATGGCTGACTCAATTTCTGAGTTTTGATCAGTGCTGCAGGCTGATGAATAGTGTGTAGTAGTCTGACAGCTTGAAATTGTGTTTTCGTATTTGGAATAAAAAATCGGTTTTCTGCAAAACAAAATTCTGAAATACTTGTTTCGGGTCAATTGAAATGTTTTATAGTTTTCTTTAATTGCATAGATTTCTTTAATTTTACTTTATAAATCGATATATAAAATTACAATCTGGTGGTGCATTTTCCCCAACATTAAGTGTCTCTGGAGGAGTCTATGAAAGCAAGAGAGAATAGACCAGTTTGCACGTCATAAATTTTTCATTAACAAATTGGTTTGAATATTTTTTCATCTGCTCTATTTATGACCAGTGCAGATTGATATTTGCGGTACTAGGGAATGTTGCTGCAGTGGTAAGGATTGCTTGTTAGGTGGAGGCCACTAAAGATAAAGGGTTTATTTTCCTCAAGATTTAGGCCTGGTCTACACTACAACGTTAGGTCGACATAAGCCGCATTAGGTTGAGTTAATAATGTATGTGTCTACACTACCGAGTCCCTTCCACCAACCTAAGTGGCCTGTAAAGTTGACTTCTGTACTCCTCCTCTGTGAGAGGCGTAGTGCTTGATTCGACATCCACGGGTCAACATGCGGATAGTGTAGACGCTGTTTTGTGTAATTTGAGTGAATTAGCCTCCAGGAGGTGTCCTGCAGTGCTCTGCTGTGACCGCTCTGGAGAGCACTTTCAACTCCACTGCATGTCAACCAGGTACACAGGAAACAGCCGCTCCCCTGTTAAAGCCCTGGGAACTTTTGAATTTTCATTTCCTGTTTGATCAGCGTGGAGAGCTTAAGGCCACAAACGCACTCCAGATCACACAGGGCATGGGGGAGAAGGGTACACCAGGGTCACATAGCAGTGCCGCATGAAAATAAAGGAGCTTTGGCAAGCATGCCAGAAAAAAGGAGGCAAACAGTCACTCTGGTTCTGAGCCACAGACATGCCGCTTCTATGAAGAGCTGCATGTGATTTTTGGCAGCGACCCCACCCCTACCCCAAAATACTTTGTGGATACCTCCTAGGAGCCCCCAATGACCTCGAGCAACAATAAGGAGGGCATTGTTGAGGAGGAGGAGAAAGAGAATGCGAGGCAGGCAAGCCATTCTCCCCGACAGCTAAGAACTTTTTTTAAAATTCTGGAGCCCAGAATTTTTAAAATTCTGGAGCCCAGAATTTTTAAAATTCTGGAGACTGTTTATGTGCATGGGGATGGCCCTGGAATCCCCCACGGTAGGACACTTTCCCGTGCCACTCCAGTATTAACTCTTCTGGCATCATTGCGACACAGAGCATTGCAGCATGAGGACCAGGTCTGTATGCAGATGCTTGGAGCATCTGCTCCCTTTCCGCCTCTGTTACCCTCAGGAGAGTGATATTGCATACGGTCTCCTATGGGAAACGGGCAATGTTTTAAATGCTAGCCCTTAAACCGCAAGCAATTCAACTAGTAAACTGCCTGTTTTGATGAATTCTGGATCACACAACCACGCTTTTCTGAGCATGCCCTGGTTGTGATTGGAAGGAATCACTGCCTATTGCAACCAGCATTTAAAAAAAAAAGGGGGGGGGGGCTTCCTGTTTGTCTCCGTTCCACCCCAACCTGGTGCTGCTTTTGTAAACAAACAAACAATTTGTGGGGCTTTACGCTGGTGCCTGTCCTCAAGCACCATCCAGGTTGCTAGGGGAAAGGGGGCTTTTCTGAGGTTCAGTCTATAGGCCTCACATCTCTCAGGGCTGGGGTGTAATTTAGGCAGCTTCCTCAGTGAGTGGGGGCCTGACTTCCACGGTGGTCTCTGCAGCCAGCAAGTAGTCCTTGTCCCTGGGCTTTACCCCCAGGGGTGCTACAGGTACCTCTGCAGGAGCCAGGAGTGTACTCCCTTCCTCCTTTGTTCCCCCTGCACCCCCTCCTTTCCTCCCCAACTGACCTGGGCTGCGTCCTTTTATCTGAGTTCTCCACTTGGAGCATGTGCAGCAGGGAATAGCGGGCATGGCCTCCTGGGCCCACAATAATTGGTCCGCCCCTGGTGGCCCAGTGTGGGGCTGGTACACCCTGTCACACACCCTCCCCCTCAAGTCTGGACCAGATGGTAGTCCTTCCTCATCCCCTTCCCCTCCTACTCGGGAAAAGAAGTCCTCATTTGCATGGGCTTGGCCTAGGCGGTGAAGTACCCCAAAATCGTAGGGTTGGAGGGCAAGGTACCATCTTGTAATCCTGGCATTAGTGTCTTTCATGGAATGGAGCCATCAGAGGGCTGTGAGATCTATGATGAGCTGGAAGTGGTTCCCAAGCAGGTAGTATCGTAGTGCTTCAACAGCCCATTTCACAGCCAGTGCCTTTCTCAATCGTTGAGTACTTGGTCTCACGAGGAAACGACTTCCTACGCAGGTAAAACACCGGGTGTTCCTCTTCGTCATGCTCTTGCAATAGGACAGCTCCCAGGACTACCTCTGAAGCGTTGGTCTGGAGTATAAACCTTTTTGCAAAATTTGGGTGAAAAATGACTGGCCCCTGACTTAACCATGCCTCCAAGGCCTGGAAAACATACTCACAGTCCTGGGAGCACTGTACCCTCTGAATTGGGAATTTTTCATCAGGTCTGTTGGCGCTGCTAATATGGCAAATTCTGGAACAAAGCATCTGTAGTAGCCGGCCAGACCTAAAAACTCTCACCTACCTCTTGGTCATGGGGTTGGACAGACCTTCAGGGCTTGGACCTTATTCATGAGTGGGCGCAGCTGCCCACAGCCCACCGTGTACCCCAGATCTGTTACTTCCTTTTGCCCTAGGTGACACTTGTAGCACTTGGCCTTCAACCCAGCTTCTCCAAGGGCTTGCAGCACAGCAGTGAGGTGTCTAAGATGGTCCTCCCAGTTGGTACTGTATATCACTATATCATCGATGTAGACGGCCATGTATTGCTCATGTGGCTGCAGTAACTGGTCCATAAGCCTCTGAAAGGTTGCAGCAGCCCCATATAGCCCGAATGGCATGGTTGTAAATTGGAAGATGCCAAATGGGGTGGCAAAGGCTGTCTTCTCCCGGGATATCTGAGTCAGGGGGATTTGACAATATCCTTTTGTGAGATCAAGAGTAGATATGAACTTGGCATTCTCCAACTGTTCCAGTAACTCATCTACCCTTGGCATAGGGTATGCATCAAACCTGGAGATTGCTTTTGCTTTCAGAAAATTTGTGCAGAACTTCGTGGACCTGTCTGGCTTGGGACCAAGAATGATAGGACTCCTCCACTCACTACGGAATTTCTCCACAACCCCCAAGGCTAGCATCACTTTAAGTTCTTCCTTTATGATCCCCCACATCTTACGGGACAATGATCGGTGATGATCCCACACCTGTCCTGGACTGGTGGCTATGTGATGGTACACTATCTTTGTGTGCCTGGGGTGGGGCGATAGACTAGGTCAGTTGTCGTCGTCGTTCCTCATTTTGCTCCTGCCCAATGTCAATTGTTGTGTCGAGGTGGCTCAAGGCATCTGGCCCTATTTCAGGTAAGGGTAAGGGGCAATTAGCATGCCCTCCAGGGCTTTCCAGGCCTTTAGGAAATTGACATAGTATACCCAGGTCTCATGCTGCCATCCGGGCAACTGGACCTCTCTTCAGACTACTTCAAATGGTTCCTGCTATTTGGCTTACAGTTTGGACTCAGCTGACGGGAGTAGCAACAAGACACGATCACCAGGTTCAAAGTTCCACAGATGGGCGCCTTGGTTGTACTTCCGCTCCTGGGTCTGTTATGCTTTTGTTAAGTTCTTGCTGGTAAACCCTCCAAGCCTCTTAAGGTGCGCTCGCAGCTGTAATATATGTGGAATGGACTTGGTAACCCGGGACTCTTGTTCCTCCCAGGACTCATGAAGGAGGTCCAGGATTGCCTTTCATACAACAGTTCAAACAGGGAGAACCCTGTGGATGCTTGGGGTATCTCCCGTATCACAAACAGCAAGGCAGGTAACAATTTATCTCAATGCCGTGGATCATCCTCCACGAATTTATGGAGCATCGATTTCAAGGTCCTGTTAGTTGGGATGAACAGTTGGCACCCCTGGTCTGTCAGAATCTCTTTTGATATCCTGACTTAAGCAAACATTTCTAAGAGTTCCTTTGCTATGGCGGCTGCCATTGTTGAATGCAAGGGGACAGCCTCTGGGTATTGGGTGGCATAGTCTACCACCACCATATGTAGCAGAAGCCAAAACTACTCTTTTCTAAGGGCCCTGCTTGGCGGCCCCCCTGAAACCTGCTCGCGGCCCAATGAAGGGCAATAAAGTTTGAGAACTGCTAATCTAGAGCAGTGATTCTCAACCAGTGGTCCAGGTGGGCCGCGAGCAGGTTTCAGGGGGGCCGCCAAGCAGGGCCAGCATTAAACTCACTGGGGCCCAGGGCAGAAAGCCGAAGCCCTGCCATGTGGGGTTGGAGCCCGGGCCCTGAGCCCTGCCAGCCAAGGCTGAAGCCTGAGCAATGTAGATTTGCGGAGACTCCTGTGACATGGGACCCCACGCAATTGCCCTGCTTGTTACCCCCTAACGCCGACCCTGACTTTTATATGCAGAAAACCCATTATTGTGACACCGGTGGGCCGTGGAGTTTTTATAGCATGTTGTGGGGGCCCCGGAAAGAAAAAGGTTAAGAACCCCCGATCTAGAGCATTTGGATCAGGCAATACGAAATTCATCAGTGTCATACAATGTAGTATATGTGACCTGGACACAACTCATTCTAATGAGTTCTAGTTCACAGGAAAACATGGCCATACGGTGTAATACAAGGTCCAGAGAGCACGGAGCAGGGAGTGGTATCTGTAATCATGCCAGGAATTGGGCTGCCTGGGAAAAAACCACAACAGGCTTTCTGGCAGCCTCGTTTGTGATTGGCACTCTGCTCCCAGAGTGCACCAGCTTACTTTTCTTTTCTCTCTCTGTCTAGCCTCGGGTAGCTGTATAACATTTAAAATGTACAGGTAAATGGCATGTCTCTGTCAAACATTTACTTTCTCGGTGATCCCAGAGATAACCCTAATTAAAATAACCCCAAAGTACAGCATTTCCATTAATAATTCTGAAGAGTACAGTTTGCAAAGCTATTCCTGCAGCATTTAGGACCATTACCGCAATATGCTTTTAATAAGGAAAGAAGCTAAAGTGTGGAGGCTGCCACTGTGAACATAAGGATATGTTTCAGAGTAGCAGCCATGTTAGTCTGTATTCGCAAAAAGAAAGGGAGTACTTGTGGCACCTTAGAGACTAACAAATTCATTTGAGCATACGCTTTCGTGAGCTACAGCTCGCTTCATTGGATGCATGCAGTGGAAAATACAGTGGGGAGATTTATATACCTAGAGAACATGAAACAATGGGTATTACCATACACACTGTAACCAGAATGATCACTTAAGGTGAGCTATTACCAGCAGGAGAGTGCTGGGGGCGGGACCTTTTGTAGTGATAATCAAGGTGGGCCATTTCCAGCAGTTGACAAGAACGTCTGAGGAACAGTGGGGAGGGGGGATAAATATGGGGAAATAGTTTTACTTTGTGTAATGACCCATCCACTCCCAGTCTCTATTCAAGCCTAAGTTAATTGTATCCAGTTTGCAAATTAATTCCAATTCAGCAGTTTCTCATTGGAGTCTGTTTTTGAAGTTTTTTTGTTGAAGTATTGCCACTCTTAGGTCTGTAATCGAGTGACCAGAGAGATTGAAGTGTTCTCCAACTGGATTTTGAATGTTATAATTCTTGACGTCTGATTTGTGTCCATTTATTCTTTTACATAGAGACTGTCCAGTTTGACCAATGTACATGGCAGAGGGGCACTGCTGGCACATGATGGAATATATCACATTGATAGATATGCAGGTAAACGAGCCTCTGATGGTGTGGCTGATGTGATTAGGACCTATGATGATGTCCCCTGAATAGATATGTGGACACAGTTGGCCACAGGCTTTGTTGCAAGGATAGGTTCCTGGGTTAGTGGTTCTGTTGTGTGGTGGGTGGTTGCTGGCGAATATTTGCTTCTGGTTGGGGGGCTGTCTGTAAGCAAGGACTGGCCTGTCTCCCAATATCTGTGAGAGTGATGGTTTCAAAACAATAGTTACTTTATTTCGAAGGGGGGAGGGTCGTTGGCTTACAGGGAATTAAAATCAACGAAGGGGGCGGGTTTGCATCAAGGAGAAACACACACAGCTGTCACACTGAAGCCTGGCCAGTCACGAAACTGGTTTTCAAAGCCTCTCTGATGCGCAGCACGCCTTGCTGTGCTCTTCTAATCGCCCTGGTATCTGGCTGCTCAAAATGGGATGCCAGGCGATTTGCCTCAACCGCCCACCCAGCCATAAATGTCTTCCCCCTTACTCTCACAGATATTATAGAGCACACAGCAAGCAGCAATAACAATGGGAATGTTGGTTATGCTGAGGTCTGACCTAGTTAGCAAACAGCGCCAGCGAGCTTTTAAGGCACATTCTACCACATTAAGGCTTTTAAGCAAAGGCACATTCTACCATCATTCTGCACTTGCTCAGCCTATAGTTGAACTGCTCCTTACTACTGTCCAGGCTGCCTATGTAAGGCTTCATGAGCCATGGGAGCAAGGGGTAGGCTGGGTCCCCAAGGATAACTATTGGCATTTCAACATCCCCAATGGTAATTTTTTGGTCTGGGAAGTAAGTCCCTTCTTGCAGCTGCTTGAACAGCCTGGAGTTCCTAAATATGTGAGCGTCATGCACCTTTCCCGGCCATCCCACGCTGATGTCGGTGAAACATCCCTTGTGATCCACCATTGCTTGCAGCACCATTGAGAAGTACCCCTGGCGCTTTATGTACTGGTTGGCAAGGTGGTCCGGTGCCAAGATGTGGATATGCGTTCCATCTATCGCCCCACCACAGTTAGGGAACCCCATTGCAGCAAAGCCATCCAGTATGACCTGCACATTTCACTACCCTTGATAACAGAATGTCAATGATTGCATTGGCTACTTGGATCACAGCAGCCCTCACAGTAGACTTGCCCACTCCAAATTGATTCCCAACTGACCAGTAGCAGTAAGGCGTTGCAAGCTTCCACAGGGCTATTGCCATTCGCTTCTCAACTGTCAGGGCAGCTCTCATCTTGGTATTCCTGTGCTTCAGGGTAGGGGAAAGCAACTCTCAGAGTTTCAGGAAAGTGGCCTTACACATGTGAAAGTTTTGCAGCCACTGCGAATCATCCCATACCCGCAACATTATGTGGTCCCACCAGTCTATGCTTGTTTTCCGGGCCCGGAATCGGCGTTCCACTGTATCAACCAGCTCCACTGCCGCCATGATGTCCCAATTGCCACAGCCTGTGCTTTCAGGAACGTCTGTGTCCATGGCCTCATAAAAATCCTCCTCATGCTGGTGTCTCTTAGCCCAGTTCTGCATATATTCCAGGATAATGCCCGAGGTGTTTACAATGCTCACAACAGCAGGGGTGACGGTGAGCTGAGCAGGCTCCATGCTTGCCGTGGTATGGTATCTACAGGAGAGCAGGGTTGCAGCGGAAGTGGTGGATGATGACTGTTAGCAGTTGTACAGCACGCAAGAGGACCAGAACGAATCCCCTGAGCTCGTCGCTGGGGAGCAGGAGAGCAGAATTACAGTGGAAGCAGTTTATGACAATAGTTAGCAATCCTACTGCACCTTCTGCTGACAGCAGCACCCAGGGATCAATGGTGAGCTGAGCAGGCTCCATGCTTGCTGTGGTATGGCATCTGCACAGGAAAAAGGCACGAAATGATTGTCTGATGTTGCTTTCACAGAGGGAGGGGCAACTGACGACATGTAGCCAAAACCACCTGTGACAATGTTTTTGCCCCATCAGGCATTGCGAGCTTAACCCAGAATTCCAATGGAGACTGCGGGAACTGTGGGATAGCTACCCACAGTGCACTGCTCCGTAAGTCGATGCTAGCCATGGTAGTGAGGACGCACTCCGCTGACTTAATGCGCTTAGTGTGGACATAATCAATCGACTGTATAAAATCGATTTCTAAAAATCGACTTCTATAAAATCAACTAAATTTCCTGGTGTACACATACCCTTTAACTTGCAGGCAAGAATACTGTGGGAGACCATATTAAAAGCTTTGCTAAAGTCAATGAATAACACGTCCACTGCTTTCCCTTCATCCACAGAGCCAGTTATGTCATCATAGAAGGCAATTAAGTTAGTCAGGCATGACTTGCCTTTGGTGAATCCATGTTGACTGTTCCTGATCACTTTCCTCTCCTCTAAATGCTTCAGAATTGATTCCTTGAGGACCTGCTCCATGATTTTTCCAGGGACTGAGGTGAGGCTGACTGGCCTGTAGTTCCTTGGATCCTCCTCCTTCTCTTTTTTAAAGATGGGTCTGCGGAGGCTCTGGCAAGCCCGCGGCTTCTCTGAGCAGGTTGGGTGCGGGGGCGGGGCGTGTCTCAGGGCTGTGGCTGGCCTAGCACTCCTCTGGCCATAGGATGGGGAGGCAGGGAGGTTCGAGGCTCTGGCTATGGAGGGGTTGGGTGGAAAGGGCGGAACAGGGGGCTAGCCTCCCTGAAGTGGAGCTCCACCCGCTGTTCATGAGTTGGGGTGTTGTTTGAAGGCTAGGGGTTCAGGAAAGATTTTTTTCAGGATGGGGTCCCCATTGGGAACGGGTTGTAGTTGTCTGATGACCCATATGTGTTCCAGTGTGGGGTGATAAGTTACAACTAAGGGTGTGCAGTCAGAGCGGGTTTTATTTCTGTATTGAAGCAGATTCTCTCAGGGTATTTGGTTGGCCCGTTCCATGATGTGATCTATTTCTATGGGGGAGTGTCTGTGTTTGGTGAAGGCGGGTTTGAGTACGTTAAGATGTATATCCCGGACTTTCTCCTCTTCTTTTCACCTTGCATTTTGCTGTGACACTGGGAGTACACTTCCCAGACCAAGGAAGAGCTCTGTGTAGCTTGAAAGCTTGTTTCTTTCACCAACGGAAGTCGGTCCAATAAAAGATATTACTTCACCCACCTTCTCTCTTTCTAGTATCCTGGGACTAACACAGCTACAACTAAACTGCATACTGTGAACCTAGTGAAGTCTGATGTCAGCTTTTTGTTGGAAAATTTAAAGTCCTGTTGCCATGTGTTCAAACTTCTGCCACTGCTTGCATACAAGGTGTTGTAAAGCAAAGAACAGGATGTACAGTTCCTGGGAAAGGGCCCTGGTGTTTAGAAAACAGACTAAAGGATTGCACTTGAGATGAATTGTTGGCAAATGCCAACATGAAATACATAACCTGGTCACCTTTTTTAAAAAAAGGCCTGGCACTGAATTGAACTGTATGAAGACTTTTAACAGCACCTGGGTGCAACTATAGTTGAAAAAAACATTTGCACAAAATAAAGGATTTGAAAAGGCCACTGGCTGCCAGAACCCCATCACCGGCTGACATTGTGCAGTTGCAGTGTAAACCTCCACTTGGCACACTTTGCTCATGCATTTCAACAATACTTTTCAAAGACCTCAGGAGAGGTATAGTATAAAGAGGGAGCAGATATGGGATAAATCTGAACTACAAGACGACCGCTACCTTTCAAATCTACACAGCACAGTGGATAAATCTTCAGAGGGAAGTCAGTTGAAGTACATAACATCTTAGGAGAGCATAAGTCATATCAACCACAATTAATATTTTTCAGTCCAACTAAGACTATTGGCTTGGGGGCTGGGGAGGGCACGGGGAATAGAAATTTGTGAAGCTAATTCAGAACCAATGGTTGTAAGTTCATAGCCCCATGTATGCACACTCATACATATTCGACAAGGCCAGTCAGCTCAGGATCTGGAGGTTGTTAATACAAGGGTCATCCCAAGTTCAGTTAGTTGGCTCTGGAAGCTACTCTCTCTTTCTGTTGCATCATAATATAACATATTATACATACTTGTGCCTAAAACTAGGGCTTGATCTAACCACTGAAGCCAGAGGGGGGTCTTTTTTTATTTCAGTGGGTATTGGCACAGACCCTTGAATTGTAAACTGGTGTAGGGATCCTATTAGCTGTTTGGCACAGGTTATTAATTACATAGTACTGTGTACACACCTATGATGCTTAACTTGCATAAACTTAAGTTATTGAAGAAGAAAGCTAGAACAGCATGACCCAAATCTCTATCTGCCTCTTTTCCCCCACTTGATTTGCCCTTGTTTCATGGGCATTTGTTCCTCTCCTCTGCTTACAGCCTAGCGCACATTTAAGAAAATCCTAGATCTCATCACACCTTTCTTTTGATCTTTTCCCCAGTAGACTTGTCTAGGACTGAATGTCAGCTCTTTTTAATTCCCATAGTGTCAGAGGTTTCCTCTTGAACATTGTAATGGACCATTAATATTAATAAAAATGAGAGCAGCCACTATGTCTGCTTCTGAGAGATTAATGGGAGCTGGAGATTGGCTGCTCATAGCTGACAAACCACACATGCAGTCATTGGAATTCAAATATTTTCTAATGTGAGTTACGGCTGGAGGGGGCTTGCCAGAACCTGTTGTGGGTATTGCTATACAACCCCCATCTGAGATGGCTAATCTTGGAGTATCACAAAACACTTCTGAAGAGCAAATGTTTTACCTTTGGTGTGCACTAGATTGCATTAATTTCCCCAAGGAGGAAACTCCTATCCCCATATGAGATCTTCACGCACATTTCCAAATACATACAGTGAATGTTTTCAGGATCAAGAGCCACCTCTGAGGTACATATTATTCTGTCTGGGAGAGATGAAGTATACTGTATGTACCATGGATGAAGTGTGGTCTGGTGAATAGAACTCAGGGGCAGGACGCAGAAGACTGAGATTTTGATCCCAACTTTTACTGTATGACCTTGGGCAATTCACTTAAAATCACTGTTACAGTTTCCCCAGCTGTGAGGGAGGGATAATCTTGCTTGCTTCACAGTGGTGATTTAAGGATTAGGTCCACATGGTAATCCCCATCCCCACATTGATGAGTAACTACTCCACTAGCAATCTTTCTGAAGTCAATGGGACCACTTGTGTCCGTAACAGCTCACCAGTGGGAGCCAGGAGATCACAATCTCTTCTTAAATTAACATTTGTATAATACTCTGACATCTGTGGATGGAAGGGCTAAGTATTTTATTGTATTACTTTTAATTTTCTATTGTATAAGTGGAAGAACTTCCTGGGGTTTATTCTTCCATCACCGTGTCTGGAATGTCAAGCCAGACTCTTCTCACTACATCGGTTTAACAGCATTGTAACTGTATTGAATTCAATAGTGCTGCTCCTCATTTACACCGGTGTAAGAAGAGAATTGAGTCCAGTACACCCACTTCCACCAGCAAGCATTACGTGCATAAATACCTGAAGTAGTGATGGAGAGTGGACTCTCATATCCAGATTCTTGTTTTTATTGTGAGGGCTAGATAACTTTTAATCAAAGCCTATCATTACAAATGTTCTAGTACTATTTTTCTTCTTTTCTTTTGTTTTACAGCCAGAAATTGGCTGAGCCATCCAATTAACAGTATGCCTTTAACTGTATGTAATTTCAATTCCTTCTGTTATTTTTATCCCTGTTTCTAGGAAATGGATGTCCCCATTTATTTGATTCCATCCATTTCTTGAAGTAAATTTCTAATTGATCTTTAGATTGTGTTATTGGAAGTCCTGCAGTGACCCTCAGGCTGACAGTGAAAGGCCTATTTCCTATTAGTTTATTCAATTTTTTTTTTTAGCAATTCGGTTAATTTCAGTTGAAGCAGGATATAGCTCTGTTTAAATTGTCTGGGCTTTGAAATCAAATGTGTTTGTAACAGAGCAGGCTGAACTCCACCTTTTGCAGCCAATAGTTCTCTCCTCTTTCTCTCTCTCTCTCTGCCATCTCATGTCCAAAATGCTGACTCAGACCAACAGAAAAATTGGATTTTAAATGTCTGGCTCCCAGGACTGAGAGTGCTACCTGTTGGTCTTGAAGATGTGGGCTGAAAGTTTCAAGTTCAAATGAACATCTTAATTTCTCTGAGGGTTTAAAATTAACAAGAAGTAGCAATGAGAGGCCAGCAGCTTGTTTTTTTTTTTATAGACAATGTCCTGCTTTTGAACATAAGAACAGCCATACTGGGTCAGACCAAAGGTCCATCTAGCCCAGTATCCTGTCTTCCAACAGTGGCCAATGCCAGGTGCCCCAGAGGGAATGAACAGAACAGGTAATCATCAAATGATCCATCCCCAGGATTTGCACCTTGTACAGGAGTGAAAGTAAGCCGGTATGGTTCGGTATGGCGTACCGGTAAGAAAAGCTGACTGTACCGGCAGGGCTGCTGATGGGTGGGAGTGAGGGGGCAAAAGGGGCAGCTGCCCCAGGGCCCGGTGATTTAAAAGGGCCTGGGGCTCCCAGCAGTGGCTGGAGTCCCTGGCCTTTTAAATCACTGCAGAGCCTTGTGAGGTGCGGGCCAGGCAGCGCTGAAGGGCTGGCTGGGGGAATCTGGCCCTAGTCCCTTCTGCTTAAGGCCATGCCCCCCTCCCACATTTCCCAGGACCCTGGCCGCCCTGCATACCAGTAAGTCCGTTAAGTTACTTTCACCCCGACCTTGTAGCATATGTCTGACAGACACACTTCCCAGATGTGCATTTCACCAATGGAATGTTCTACAAATGGATGTCAAAACATAATAAAAAATATTAAATAGAATAAAAATATAGAGTATGTAAAATAAATATAAAATCAAAATGAGAGTAAACGAAAGACAAAACACCATCTGTACCTTACTGGAACAGAACATTTCAATATTACTGAAACAAGAAAATTGAAATGATTCATGTAGACTTTTCCGTGTCAAATTTGTCAAAATTGATATCCTCCCATTTTGACTAAACTGCATTTGGTGATGTAAAGTGTTCTGTCAAAAAAAATCTTTGACTAGTTCTAGTCTCTGTAACTGGACTGGCATTGCTCAAGTCATTTGGATCTCTGTATGCCCTTAACCTCAGCCATGTCCCTCACAGCACACTTTGGGGAGGGGACACAGAACTTCTTCACTTGTGGTTGGCTGCGGAAGCCCATTACTTTGCTACTGCTCTGGCTCCCTTAGGACAGAAATAAGTTTCTTCCTTTCAGGGCACCTAGCAGTGACTGCCCTCAAACTAACAGGCTTTACAAACAAAACGATGGCCTTAAACAGAAGCAAAGTCATTTGGTATAGAATAGAAAATGGTTTTGCCTCCCTGCACATCCTGGCTAATAGCCATTGATGGACCTATCCTCTATGAACTTATCTAGTTCTGTTTTTTTAACCCTGTTATTGTAGGGGGAGAATTTCTGTATTTCTGTTCTGGTTGTTAATACCCACATGCCATCTTGAATTCCTAACAACAACTAGGAATCCATCTTGGCTGCCTTTCTTCCCCCTCATTAGGGACAGTTTCCCACCATTTTTGCCAAAAGGCAGGAAACCGAGCAACCATGTGACATACAATCTGCCCAGTAACAGCAGGGCATATAAGGGCTAGCATGTCGGAGGGAGGGTGCTACCCATCTGAGTGGCAGAGTGCTGTACTCAGGTGTGTATGCCAGAGCACCAAGCCTTAGGGTTGTGGGAGCGTTTAACATACTTGCATGTAAAGGTGAGCTGCAAGCTGCCACCCTCTCATCCGGATCTTACTTGCATCCACGATGCCACAGGGAAAAAGGAAGAAAAAACAGAGTTACCACCTACTTTTGCCTGAGGTCTACTTCTCACCCTGCTGAGTCACCTGGTAGGTTCCGGATCCAATTCGTGCCGTGAAGTCAGGAGGCTCTAGACAGGCTGCAAGAAATGGTAGAGACCTTTTAAGTCTCTGTACTCCATACCCCTTCCCTAGGACTCGTCTTGGGGAGGGAGTAAACCCTTTTGGTCACAGTCAGTATAGTTATAATGTCACCTTTACCTGTTTTCTTTACTTACCTGTGTTGGGAGTCCTTTATAGTATACCCAGTTTACCTACCTTGTTGAACTGTTGTTAGTCTAAATGTACCTGAGTTTTGCTCCTATACTTCCTTGTTAGTTTTTATTTTGGGCAATTTAAACCCCGATAATAGAGGCAGATAGGGAGATGAATTTCTCGACTGGTCTCCGGCCATTCTAAATCCAGTCAACATTGTAGTCGTGGCCTTCACAACATCCTTTGGCAAAGAGTTCCACAGGTTGACCATGCATTGTGTGAAAAATACTTCCTTTTGTTTGTTTTTATAGCTGCTGCCTATTAATTTCATTTGGTGACCCCTAGTTCTTGTGTTATGAGAAGCAGTAAATAACACTTCCTTATTTACTTTCTCCACACCAGTCATGATTTTATAGACCACTATCGTATCCCCCCTGAGTCCTCTCTTTTCCAAGATGAAAAGTCCCAGTCTTGATGCATCCAATGAAGTGAGCTGTAGCTCACGAAAGCTTATGCTCAAATAAATTGGTCAGTCTCTAATGTGCCACAAGTACTCCTGTTCTTTCTCCTCGTATGGAAGCTGTTCCACATCCCTAATAATTTTTGTTGCCCTTTCCTGTACCTTTTGGCAATTCCAATATATCTTTTTTGAGATGGGATAACCACATCTGCACACAGTATTCAAGATGTGGGTGGTATCATGGATTTATATAGAGACAATTTGATATTTCTATCCCTTTCCTAATGATTCTCAACATTGTTTGTTTTTTGACTGCCTCTGCACATTGAGTGGTTGTTTTCAGAGAACTACACCGGACCCTCGCTAGAACGCGGGGTTCAGGATCCATGCGTGGGATCGCATTAACATGGGGACCACGTAATACCGGGGGCTGTGTTACCATGGATCCCTATTTAAATTTGGGATCCACTGCTGCAACTGTGCTATATGCAAATCCGTGCTATAGCGACGTGCTCTAGCGAGGGTCTGCTGTATCCACAATGACTCCAAGATTTCTTTCTTGAGTGGTAACAACTAATTTAGACCCCATCGTTTTATGTGTATAGTTGGGATTATGTTTTCTAATGTGCATTATTTTGCATTTATGAACATTGAATTTCATCTGCCATTTTGTTGCCCACTCCCACAGTTTTGGGAGATCCCTTTGTAACTCTTTGCAATCTCTTTGGACTTAACTATCTTGAGTAGTTTTGTGTCACCTGCAAATTTTGCTGTCACCTGCAAACCTCACTGTTTACCCCCTTTTCCAGATCGTTTATAAATATGTTGAACAGTAGCGGGGGACAACACTATTTACCTCTCTCATTTGGAAAACTGACCATTTATTCCTACCCTTTGTTTTCTGTCTTTTAACCAGTACTGATCCATGAGAGGACCTACCTTCCTTATCCCGTGACAGCTTACTTTGCTTCACAGCCTTTAGTGAGGGACCTTGTCAAAGGCTTTCTGGAAATCTAAGTACACTATATCCACGGGATTCCCCTTGTCCACATGCTCGTTGACTCCCCTCAAAGAATTCTAGTAGTTAGTGAGGCATGCTTTCCCTTTACAAAAACCATGTTGACTCTTCCCTAACAAATCACGTTCATCTATGTGTCTGATAATTTTGTTCTTTACTATAGTTTCACCCAGTTTGCCTGGTACCGAAGTTAGGCTTACCGGCCTGTAATTGCCAGGATCTTCTCTGGAGCCTTTTTTAAAGAAAAAATATGCAAAACAAATGTTAAGCAGAATATAAACACAGACCAGAGCACTATGAAACACACAGCTAGTGAGCCTCTAAGCTTTGTTATGGAGCATGTTGGTTACATTACCTGGAGATTTTATGTATTACTGAAGTCTCTCTTCATTGTTTTAGTACAGTGAACAGCTAGGCTGACAGCTAGTATTGTGACATCTCCCTGAAAGGAGAGTATCCTCCCCTCGCCCTGTAAAGCTCTGTCCCTTCTCTCGTCTCTTATAGTCCTGTGCCTTCATGTTAAAAAGCCTTCAAGCACATTGAAATCACCTGAACCTTTAGTCCATATAATACATAAATACTGTTCTATTTCAAAGATACAACATACCTGTTTACCTTCACTATTCCTTTTCTCCAGCTCCATGATCTGTTCACTTCCTTCTCTTAACTTGTATGGGTGCATATCTGTTTATTTCAAAGGTATTTTGCCCATTTGTAAAGGACTCGTCTGATCCCTTCAAGAGGGGGTGTACAACGCTTGAGGACAACAGCTAATTAAGTAGTCCATTGAATCCAGGAGTTTTTCCAAAGGGTCCCTTCCTCCCTATGTTCTACCTATGAGTGGATATAGAACTCCCTGGGGAAGTATATTTTAGCTCATTAATGAACAATTTCCTGTCTTTTTTCCTAGCTGGGTTCAATTTAGGAAATTAAAGTTCACAGAAGATGTGTATAAATCCAAACTATAACTGAAGCCGATGCAATTCAAATGGCAGAGCAAGACTTTGACAATCACAGTCTACACCCTTAATATTTCCACTTAATCTACTCATTCCCTTAGCTGCATTTACATATGTGGAAGGCAGCCATTGTGTAAATATAAAATGAATAAGCAGCACACTGACCAGCCATCATTCTCCAATGTAAACTTTCACAAATTAGAAGTTCACTATGGATGTCCTGACAAACACAACGAACTGGGCTATCTGAGCTGAAGACAAGTTAAAGCCAGACTTGGTTGAAAGGCAAATTTTGTTTGCTTCTGCCCAGTACAAAGAACATCATTTACCAGGCAGCAATTACACAGAGAATGGCAACATCTGCCTCCTGTTCTGTTGCAGCTGAACAGCAAAGGCAGACCTCACTAGCCCCGCTCCAGGGACCCTCTTTCCCCAGCACAGCAGGATCGGAGCAAGAAGTTAGGTGGAGAGGGAGATGGTATTGGGGGCAGAGACATACTCAAGTGTTTTGGATAGATGGAGCTCATTCATCTGTCTATGTCAGTAATACCGTTCCTTAGCCAGCCAGTGGAGTCACTGATGAGCAACTGTAGGTACTCCCATTTTCCAGCCTACAGGCCTGCTGTGAGCGAAAGACTGGAACTGGAAATGTGCTCTGGTCTCCCCTTTCACAGCAGTGAGAGCTACCTTCAGTCATAAACAAGCCAGTGTTTTCCAGTTTACAACAGCAATAATGACCGCCAGGTCAGACATTTCTTTTGCAGTCAATGGCCAGCTGATCATTAATTGCCAACCAATGAGCTGGAGGTGATCATTGCTTAAACATTCCAATAACATGTTGACTCTAAAGCTCCTCTTGTGAGTGTTAAATTTATTTTAAAGCAAGACAGGAACTGGCTTAGAACATGGGATCCCTGTACTGTTGATGTCACAACTGTCACTTTTCAGCAACCTGAAGGCTTCCAAAATGAGACTCAGAAATGTCTCTTTTACTGATAACTTTTATTTTCAAACATAATTCTTAGTTTCTGCTTAGTAAGTGGGTCTTTGCCCATGTACACTTTCATACTGCTGCAGTGAGCAATTTTCCCCCCTCTTTGTTACACTGAAGTGGAGTTGGTTTGATGGACAGGCAATTGCTTGGATCATAATTGCACTCCTGGGTTCAGCCCTGGATTTACACTCCAGTGATTGGATCAGGAGGAGCAAAATGAACTGCAGAGTGGATAAATTGATTCTCTAGAGCAATGGTTTTCAACCTTTTTTTTTCATTTGTGGGCCCCTAAAAATTTTCAGCTGGAGGTGTGAACCCCTTTGGAAATCTTAGACATAATCTGCGGACCTCCAGGGTCCACTGACCACAGGTTGAAAACACTGCTCTACAGTGGTGTCTGCTAACCTTCTGTGCCAGATAAGCAATTGAATGGTGCACATGAGGGAGCTGTTCACCTTCCCAGAGAGGAGGAGGAGGAGAAATATCGGACAGCATTCTGAATAAGGAAACAAATGAAGAAAGAAAGCTAATTAGAAACAGAGAAAAACTGGTGGTGGTGTAAAGCTACAAGAGAACTTTTTGAAGCACATAAAATACAAGTTGCTGTAAGGGAATTTTACTCTGCACAGGAAAGAGTAAACGTTAGAGAAAGCCTGAGTAATGCTCTGTTAAAATGTGCTCCATGTAGATTTGGAAGCACTATTTGGTGGTGGCTTTGACCCAGATTTTTAAAGGTACTTAGGTGCCTAAAGATGCATCCAATGAAGTGAGCTGTAGCTCACGAAAGCTTATGCTCAAATAAATTTGTTAGTCTCTAATGTGCCACAAGTCCTCCTTTTCTTTTTGCAGTAGGCACCTAGAGATGCCCAACTTTCATTTGAAATCAGTGGGAGTTAGGCACCTGATGCTTTTAAAAATCCCATAGGTGCCTAACTCCCAGTGATTTCAATTGGAAGTTAGGTACTTAGATGCCTAGTGGAATTTTTAAAAGCTCCCATCTGCATCTGTAGGCACCTTTAAATGCTGTCCCTCTGTTCCTTCTTGGTTCAGTTTAAAAAAAATATTATCTATTCACTAAAGAAATAATTGGTAAACATTGGGGGCCTGCTCCTGCATCCAGTGAACTCAACAGCAAACTCTCAGGGACTCTATTAGGAGCAGCATCAGGCCCTATGTTCCTTTGGAAATTTATTACTGGGAAAAAAAGAAGCACTCAACTGCAATTTTTCCTAATTTATTGTTTAGTGGCGCTGAGCCAGTGAAATGAGCAGCACCCAAGGTAATGAATGTAGGCTGCTCAGAACACTGTCTTTACTGACAAGCCCTTTGGAAGGAATTTGTCTCACCCTCACATTTCCAGCCCACTTAGTACCTCTGATTCTGGTGCAGGAAGAAAATAAGCAGAAAGAGCACTACAGCACAGAAAAGTGTGTGCAATGGCTTCTGTGAGAGGCCCAGATATGTCTAAAGTCGCTATCCTACTGCGGAATTTCATTTTCTGAAGGAGCTAGTCCTTGTGGGAACCACCCTCTGTGATCTGAGTTCAGAACGGGACTAGAGCCTTTGTTTTGTTGTGTGTGAGAAAGAGTTAGCACTGGCAGTCAAAATCCACAGAGCCAGAGTCCTGCCCAGGTTGGGGAATTGTAGCCCCCTCTAGTGGAACCAGTGTGATGGTTCTCTGAAGTACGAACTGCACTGTTTTCTGAGCTGTTTTTGCTCTGCTGTCTTTGATGGCTCATATTTGGAAAGCTGCCATTTTGTAGATGCAAACTAAAGGAGCTGCTTGGCAGCAGGCCAGCAACCTAACTACCTAATTTATCAATGAAAACTTTCAGGAATGTGGAAAGTTTGCTAGAAAGCAAGTCTGTTTTGTAACCAGACCACCCTGTTTTTTTCCCTACATACCTTGGAATATCTGAGTAAAAATAGATGATATGAAATAACTGGGTAGAATTAGGACTATGTAGAGTATATATATTACATAGAGAGAGACACAGGTCTTCAAGATGTGCCTGTGACGAAATGGACTAACTGAATGAAATTTTACTGGGACTCTTGTCTTTCCTCACCCCACTGCCTTTTAGTTTGTTTGTTACCCTCACCCTTTCAGTCACTTCTCCATTTAGCTTAAAACTCTTTGACCTTTGAGTGAAATCGTGGCCCCAGTGAAAACAATGGCAAAATTCCCATTGTTTTCATTAGGGTCATCATTTCACCCTTTGTCTTTTACTCACTCTGTAAGCCAGACGTAGCACTGTAAAATATGTAAATAGTAATTAATTTCCTAGCTGTATCTGCCTGGGGTGCATCTCTCTGGTCAAGCAAGTTGAGGGAAACAGGGAAAATCTGACCTACAACCAGAGGTGAAAGTAAGCTGGCATGCCCCGGTACGGCGTACTGGTAAGAGCCGGTGTGCCATACCAGAACTGGCTTTCCAAGAGGGCAATTTAAAGCCCTGGGGTAGCGGCGGTGGGGCTGTGGCGGGGATTTAAAGGGCCCCGGAGCTCCAGCCGCTGCTACCCTCCGGGGACCTTTAAATCCCAGCCTGAGCCCTGCTGCCGAAACCCTGGGGTAGCAGTGGTGGGGCTCCGGCAGGCATTTAAAGGGCCAGGGCGGTAGTGGCGGCTGGAGCCCCGGGGCTCTTTAAATCCCCGATGGAGCCCAGCCACCGCTACCCCAGGGCTTGGGCAGCAGGGCTCAGGTGGGGATTTAAAGGGCTCGGGGCTCCGGCAGCTGCTACCACAGTGGAGCCCCAGGCCCTTTAAAGCTCAGCCAGAGCCCAGAGCCCCTGGGGTAATGGTGGCAGCTGGGAGCCCCCAGGGCTCCTCAGTGATTTAAAGGGCCCGGGGCTCCGCTGCGGTAGCGGCAGCTGGAGCCCTGGGCCCTTTAAATCACCCTCGAGCCCTGGGGCTCCCAGCCGCCTCTGCAGCTGATAGCTTGGGGGTGACTTAAAGGGCCCCGGGCTCCCAGCCGCCACTACCGCAACTGGAGCCCTGGCCCTTTAAATCAAGATTTAAAGGGCTCGGGCATTTAAGGCCCTGCCTCTTCCGGTTGAGGCCACACCCCTGCTCAGGACTCCGGCGTACCGGTAAGTCCTCTAACTTACTTTCACCCCTGCCTACAGCAGATCTTGATGATCTAGACATAGGTATGTGAAGTAACCAAAGCCATGTGCAGTAATATGGGTCCAGATTCATCCTTGAGTAACTCCAGTAATGTCACTGCATTGTTATAAACTCTGGAAATCTCCAGGCTCACATGCATACATTAACAGCACCTGGCAGGACACTGTCTTGTTCGGCACTGGATGAGAGGTTTCTTGTATAGATTCTTCTCGTATAAAAATACAAAAATCTTCTTCAACAACAATTGTAATGGGGTTGCTATGGAGCCAGGGCTCTGTGTTCACTCATTTCTTGGCCCTGGATTTAGGTACAGAGTCCAGCTCTTGCAACAGAACTGTGCTCAAGAGTCTAACATTTCATTAAAAAAAATTCTATGAACCAAATGCCATTGGATGAATTGATGTCTGCCCGAGTCTGCAACATGCCTGAAGTGAGTGCTCCCAGAAAGATGTGCACTGCCTCATTCATCTCAGTGTGTGGGGTCCGCTTTGAAAAATAATGATGACAATTTTATGTCATCATTGTTAGCTGTTTCACTGCTGATCATTTTAGCAGAAACAGCCAGCTAATGTATGTACTCTACAATCCCAAACTGTCTCCCACACCTTCCAAAGCATGAAAGCCCCAATTATTCCCTACTTATTTGCCAAAACATCCAGCTTCCTCCTTAAGAACTTTTTGAGTGGACTTTTGCATTTTCAGTACCAAATTCTGCAGCACATGGAACATTAGAAATGTTGGACAGCATGAAATCAATTAAATGTAATAATATCAAATTAATAACACAGGTAATACTGTATTGATTGTATTATTCATGTTAATGTTTAATTCAATAAAACCTTAATTTTTTAATGTACCTGATGCTGCTGAGGAATTTCCAATCTTCTCTCCTGGAGTTTCACAGAATCCAGGCTCCTTGCCACAGTATTCATGAGGCCTTGTATATTATGGTGGTCATTGAGGTTCTCTTACTGTCTGAGTCACAATCAATAGCAAAAAAGCAACTTGAGAAAAAGAATAAAGAGGCAAAGACCACGGTCCAAATTCATCCCTGGTACAAGTCCATTGATTTAAACTTCTCCATTTACCAGTTCTACCTCAGACATCAGAATTCCTCCTGTACCTTCAGCATTCTTCTCTCCGTCCCTTACTTCCTGGCCTCACCACAGTGTGTCTCCTCCTTGAGCTGGTTCTTCTGAAGATCCTGATGGTGAAGTTCCTTCACTGTACAGTAAGTAGGAGGATCTTAGTGGAGCCCTCTCAGACCTGGCCAGATGGGCCACCCACACGTTTCAGAAGACAATTATTAGTAAATATTAATGTTATGAAATGCTATGTGGCCACTAGTATATGTGGTTCTGCCCATACAAGTTCTCAGTGCCTAAGACATTGTGTTGAAGTCCAAACCAATGTTTATATTAATATTTAGCCTCTAAAGATATTGAATGGAATTTACCTTTCTTTAAGGAATGTTAACTTTAATGCCTAAATAGGCTGACTGTCTCTTTGAAGGAAATCAAGAGAGAGCTGAATAATATGATGATTTAAGGACCTACAGGTCTTACATTTCACTGAGTCCAAGGATTATGTCCTAAAACCTCTAATATGGTTTGAAATCCTAGGCACAGCAATTAAGTGTGAGCTTCTGGACCTTAAGAAAGAGACAGTATGAGTCTGCTAAAATCAGGTCTTCACTGGAGAAGGAAAGAATATTAGTGAAATTTTCAGCCATGACACAGAAGAAGGATCATTAGGAACCTTGGTAGGGAAGTCTTTAGCTACTGTAAAAAAGTCTATAAAATGCTGAAAAGAGAGAGAAATCAAATGAGCATAGTAAGTGCTAAAAGCTTCATTTTTTAATTGCTATTTTCATTGAAGCTGATTGTTGGTACATGGGTGGCTAGCATTTCAAAGAAAACTCAATAGTGGATTATAATCTTGAGTTTTCCACTGTTATTCACCCTAGCTGCTTTGCTTTGCCTTCTGCAGTGCTGCCATCAGACTAATATATTCTCTCTCTTTCTGAGTTCTGAAGGAGAGGAATCCATGATGTCAGACTGATGACAGTTTGAACAATAAAAGGTTTCAGAGTAACAGCCGTGTTAGTCTGTATTCGCAAAAAGAAAAGGAGTACTTGTGGCACCTTAGAGACTAACCAATTTATTTGAGCATAAGCTTTCGTGAGCTACAGCTCACTTCTGAGCTGTAGCTCATGAAAGCTTATGCTCAAATAAATTGGTTAGTCTCTAAGGTGCCACAAGTACTCCTTTTCTTTTTGAACAATAAAAGCTACTCAGAATTGCTACATTTTCCAAAGGGGTCTGAGAGTTTCTTGCTTCTGAGCCATCATACATTTTGTATGAGGTTGGTCCAGATTGCTGCTACCATCTCGAAGGTTTTACCAGCATAATATTAATAAAATGAATAGTTGTTAGGATTATTGAAATGAAAATAAGAACAACCTTGCTGGGTCAGACCTTGCTGGATCAGACCATCTAGCCCAGTATCCTGTCTTCCAACAGTGGACTGGAGGGAATGAACAGAACAGGTAATCATGAAGCAATCCATTCCCTGTTGCCAATTCCCAGCTTCTGGCAAACAGAAGCTGCTCATCCTGGCTAATAGCCATTGATGGACCTATTCTCCATGAATTTATCTAGTTCTTTTTTGAACCCTTTTATAGTCTTGACTTTCACAACATCCTCTAGCAAAGAGTTCCAAAGGTTGAGTGTGCATTGTGTGAAGAAGTACTTTCTTTTGTTCATTTTAAACCTGCTGCCTATTCAGTTCATTGGGTGACCCCTAGTTCTTGTGTTATGTGAAGGAGTAAATAATATGTTCTTATTCACTTTCTCCACCCTATTCATGATTTTATAGACCTCTATCATATCCCCCTTGTTGGTCTCTTTTCCAAGCTGAAAAGTCCCAGTTTTATTAATCTCTCCTCATATGGAAGCTGTTCCATACCCCTAATAATTTTTGTTGCCCTTTTCTATACCTTTTCCAATTCCAATATATCTTTTTTGAGATAGGGTGATCACATCTGCATGCAGTATTCAAGATGTGGCCATACCATGGCTTTATATAGAGGCAATATGATATTTTCTGTCTTATTATCTATCCCTTTCCTGATGAGTCCCAACATTGTTAGCTTTTTTTTTTACTACCGCTGCAAATTGTGTGGATGTTTTCAGAGAACTATCCACAGTGAATCCAAGATCTCTTTCTTGAGTGATAACAGCTAATTTAAACCCCATCATTTTATATGTATAGTGGGGATTATATTTTCCCTTGTGCATTTATCAACATTGAATTTCATCTGCCATTTTTTTGTCCAGCCACTCAGTTTTGTGACATCCCTTTCTAAGTCTTTGCAGCCTGGTTTGAACTTAACTATCTTGAGTAGTTTTTTATCATCTGCAAATTTTATAACCTCACGGTTTACCTCTTTTTCCAGATAATTTATGAATGTTGAACAGGTTTAATATTAAAATTAAAATAAAAGCAGTTTTAAATGACACTACATGTCAAATCTTTTAAGACTAATTTCGTGATTCCCTGTACAGGTAATAAAACCTACTAAAGAATGACATGGAGGCATCAGTTCTGGGCCATATCCTTAACTCTGGCTAAGGAGCAATTGGTGCAGCCAAGGAGGAGGTTGCCTGTTGCAATCCCTGATCATGGGGTCACTCTGCACCAAATCAGTTCCCTAGGGCAGTTTAGAGCAGGCAAAACACTTCTTTAAATTACATCAGCAGCCAACAGGCTCAAGGGGCTGTTATGACAGCTGAGGATTGTGGTATGTTGAAAACGGTGTGAAAATTGTAAGCTATCATTTTCAGTTCTCGGGGTTCTCCTGGTCCTGTTTTCAGGCTAGGGGGCTGGGTGATGGGAGTGGGTGATGGTTTCTAGTGTCTGTCCATTCTGCAGCCAGCCAGCCTGCCTAGAGTCAGCTGAGTTGAGTTATGCCTCTATGTTTTAGGGAGCAGCTAGCTTTGTCTCTCTCTGGTTTTGGGCTCTGATGTGTTATTCTGAATTCTAAGAAATAAAGTAGTGTTATGCCGCAAGCTTTCAGTAAGAGCATTTCATGTTTCTTATCTAACTTCTCTGTGTGTATGCCATGAACATCACAAAGATCGCCGATCACGGGGGAGCCCCAGCCCTATGTCTAACCTTGGCTGCTTGATTTAGATATAGCACAGGAACCACTACAGTGACTTTATGCTAATTGAGCTTCCCTCTACATTGGAGAGGTCCTCTGGGGGCCAAGACCACCAGTTTTAGGGCCTTTTTGTGTCTGTCGAGTAGCCCAAAGAAGTTGGAGTCTAGGATTGAGGAATCTGACTGACTTATTGATAAGATAAGGTGGGTTGTTAGGGGGCTTATTCCTTTACCCACTTACTTCCCTGGTCCTTCTCGCATGAACAGAGAGCAACAATACCCGAAGTCCAAAGGTGCAAAGAATTCAATGTTTATTGGGGTGAACTTCCAGCAAGCATGATTCCAGTTTCCTTCCTTAGTGTCCCCCTTCCCAGCTCTGACACCACAGAGCCTTACACCTGTGTCCCTGTTGCCATTTCCCCCTTTAGCCAAACATGATTCCAATTTCCCCCACCCAAACACTCACTCACTTCCTGATTGACTGCAGACTGTATAGTAAAACTTGAGTTTTGCTTAGCTATACTTTAACCAATCATTTTCCTGAAATTTCACTAACCAATCCTAACATATTGTAACAATTATGTAACCAATTATATCCCACCACCTTAATTAGTTTACACCCAGCAAAATTAATTATACAGCAGACAGAAACAATCACAGAACCAGACAGAGATTATACAGACAAACAATAGCAAAGTGGGAACTATAATGACAAAACAATACCGAAGTGAGGATTTCACATCCCAGGTATTGATAAGTGAGTTCTTGCCAGACAGGATGCTATCAAACTAAGTTTCCTTTTACATCTTCTAGGCACTTCCCTTTCTCTGGAGGTGATCGGCATTATCAGGACAGGAGTGTATTCCTTACAGCCCAATAGCACCTTATTTCATTGTGACTAGTTTGGAATGTGAGGATATGACTGGTTGGCTTCCCAGCTCATGGCTGCCTCTGTTGCTTAGCCAAAGGCCTTAGCCTAAGCACAGGGCCTCAGACTGTCACAGTAAGAGAAGGCCCTTACACCAGCAGACAGTGATTTTGGTTTTTTCTTTTATACCTCTATCACTAGCCAAGTGATAAGAATACACCTAAATTCTTAGAGTATAGGCCTTTACAGACAGGCCTGAATATCTATATCCTAACACTCCAGCCCCCTTTTTTTTTCTTTTGGGATCCTCCTGCCTAGGTATCCCTGGAAAAGCATAGGACATATGGCGACACATTTCCTGATAGGGCCAGGCATCAAGGTGGAAGGTGTCGATATTCCATTTGTCCCACTGCCCCTTGTATAGTATAGTGCCCTGCACCTTCTCTCGTACGGGCATACCACACCTACTCCAATTAGTGTTCCAGACTTCCCATTATAGTGGGCCTGAGAAGGTTGGGTCCATGTTGTCTAGTACACTGCAGGGTTTGGAGGGCTTATTACATTACTTACAGGTTATCTCCCTATGCAACGTAACACAAGTACAGTTAACAATACAAAATCCACAGCAACACCGAGTCCTGACCACTGCAGTATGGTCCAACATCTGAGACACCCCCAAAACACTGCCTCTCCTCCTTCGACAGGGTCACGAACTTACGTGTCCCGTTGCTGGCAGTTGCAACAAGCTGCCCTTGCAGGTTTTGCTTCCTTTTGTCCATATCATAAGTCCATTGAATGTTCACAGAGAAATGGGATATTGTCCAAACCAGCTTGACCACTTGGTATGGAATCAGGTAATATGCCCTGGTTTGATTATTCACAGCAATAAGATTCACAGATCCATTCACAGGAATGCATCGGATGAAGTGAGCTGTAACTCACGAAAGCTTATGCTCAAATAAATTTGTTAGTCTCTAAGGTGCCACTAGTACTCCTTTTCTTTTTACAGATCCATTTGTGCACCAAAGTCCAGATAGCAGTGTATAGATGGGTGTAGTTTGGTTATGGGCGGGTGTAATTGTGCCCCCAGTAATATGTACATTCCCAGCAAAACACCTTATACACAGTACACCCAATTGTACACCCAATTGTCCACCCCTTGCGTAGGCCATTGATTCTGCTCCTCCATAGTCATAGGAGAGGGGCACATCCAAACATCTTCTGTTGATTTACACTATTTTACACACCCCTCCATTGATTCCCAGTGAGCTCCTCCCCTTCTCATTATTTCCATAGGGCTTGTGGGGGCCACCTTAGTTGCCGTTCCATTTCCAGGTGCCATGGTACCTATTACACAGGTGCTGGCCTCCTAGTTGAGCATTTTGCATTCCCATACACATCTCCCCCCCAGGGTCAGCCTTTTGAAGCCATACCCCACCCATGTCGTGAGGTTTTCTGTTCATTAAAACGCAACAGACAAACACAAAACACAGATCCATGGTATTCTGGGTTATTTTTCCTGCTGGCGCCAGCTTGCTTGTAGAGTGTCTGAAAAACAAAAGAAACAATTTCCACCCCCGTGGTGGGGACAGATTATTGCTTAATAATAATAATAATAATATCACTTTCTTTTACAAATTTCCTTGCTAATTGCAGGAAAAACAGAAGAATTACCTCCAGGCTGTCCTTATTTTGTTTTATAGTCAGGCTAGTGAATTACCCCACTCACTGGTCATTTATGAAATTCATGAGGTGGTGTACCTCAGTTTCCCCTCTTGTACAACAGACCTCTGCTGTACCAAGCTTTAAGTTTATCCTCAGGTAATAGCTGAGACACAGCTTCAGATTTTAGCACTGTACACATCCTGGGAAAATGCACATTCCTTCCATATAGTTTAACCTCCATAACATTATATTAGCCATATTAATTTTACACAAGGTGTAACTGCCTCCCCCATGCCCACAGAGTTTTCTTGCACACCCACCAAAGCAACCATCTGATCCCCAGAGGCACCCCAAGGCTCAGTGTTCCCATCATGCCTCCCTTTTCCTTTTCTTTTACCTGTACACACACACACACAAAATTCTCTTTTACCTAACATCCCTTGCACTGTGATTACTCTTTTTTACACAACTGTACCCCGATTACACTTCCATCTTGTACAACTAGACACAACCAAAAGCAGCCAAGTTAAGTTCCAATAGAAACCCCTTCCATCCTTTAGTGATTTTGATTATATTACCCAAAAGTCAAATAATTTTGATCAGATTCTCTCTCTGCCTGCTGCCTGCGGCAGTCCCTTATAGACCATTTCTGTGGGAAAAGGGCCCATTTTCCCTCAGAATAGCTAGTGGTGGTAGTAGCCACTCTACCTGACCCCCTTGGATAATTTAATTACCAAGCTTCCATCCAATGTGACTGCACAGAGTTGCACATACAGTTACATTTATATAACTAGGTTTGATCATTAAACAAAAACTTCCTTCTTGTAACACCACAATTGTTACTCTTTTAACGTCTTCACAACCGTTACCTTTTACCATTTCCACAACTCCCAAATGTTTACTTTCCTGCAAACCCTGTATTATCAATTTTTGCAAAAGCTATCTGTAACTTTTCACTCACTTCTTTAAATCACTTACTCCTACATTTAGTTCTTTAAGGTAGTGCAATTTGTTTGTAACAACTTAGCCATCAAGTACAATTATTGCCACACAGCTGCCTTCACCTGTGCTGTCTTTACCTTGAGGCTGTTCAAAGAGGCAGTAAAACATTTGTCTCCATGGATGCCCATGGATCTTTTACTCCAAAAATTCCAGTGGAATACAGCAGACCTCCCTCATACTTTGTCCAAAATAACCAAAAACATCTCACATAAGTATCAAAGGACTCTCCATTAAAACTTCAGAAAAACAAGAGTGTGGAAAGGCATGGGGAAAGAGGTGGAAAGAAACCAAATTAAACCTGTCAAGTCAGTTTAAAGTATAGGCTACCAGCAGCAAATTAAGTAAACCGAGAAAAAGAAGAAAAGGATATAGTTAGCTCTGAGCCAAGAGTAGGCTCCTTCCCCTTCTTTCTCTCTACTACCCCAGGACCAAGTCCCAGCTCCAGTCTCTAAAGGTAGTGTGTTAACTCTGCTTTTGACTTTAAACCTTGTTGTGCCAAATCATCTTTAACTACCCCTAACTAATTTACAACCCTTCAGCAGCCCTTGCTGCAGCAGCACCAAACCTGAAAGATTACTGGCAGCTTCCCATAATGCTGCCCTTACTTCAAACCTCTCACAAGCGGACTGAAGTGCCTCCTTTCCCTGGAAGGCATTCAGTCCCCATGGGCAGGGACCTTCTTCCACTACCCATATGCCAAGGAGGGTGAGCTCCTCAGCCACCCCCCATCCCTCTGAGTCCCATAACACTTCCTCCATTTCTTTTTTAATCTCATCCCAGGTTGACCCCTGCACCTGGTATGGGCCCTGGTTCTTCCTTATCCATTTATCCAAAAAATCCTTTACTCTGGCTTGCCAGAACCCGCAACTACCATCATGAGAGTTCGCTATACCCCCTCCAAGCAGCTGCGCGGACTGCTGGGGAGGGAGACTTACAGGCTGCCACTCACCTATCCGATGCGATGCATCCAAGTCACCGGCACCAAGATGTTAGGGTGCTTATTCCTTCACACACTTACTTCCCTGGTTCTTCTCGCATGAACAGAGAGCAACAATACCCGAAGTCCAAAGGTGCAAAGAATTCAATGTTTATTGGGGTGAACTTCCAGCAAGCATGATTCCAGTTACTTCCTTAGTGTCCCCCTTCCCAGCTCTGACACCACGGAGCCTTACACCTGTGTCCCTGTTCCAATTCCTGCCCTTGGCCAAAAAGAAAAGGAGGACTTGTGGCACATTAGAGACTAACCAATTTATTTGAGCATAAGCTTTCATGAGCTACAGCTCACTTCATCGGATGCATACTGTGGAAAATACAGAAGATGTTTTTATACACACAAATCATGAAAAATGGGTGTTTATCACTACAAAAGGTTTTCTCTCCCCCCACCCCACTCTTCTGCTGGTAATAGCTTATCTAAAGTGATCACTCTCCTTACAATGTGAATGATAATCAAGGTGGGCCATTTCCAGCACAAATCCAGGTTTTCTCCCCCCCACACAAACCCACTCTCCCTTAGCCCTTGGCCCTTAGCCAAACACGATTCCAATTTCCCCACCCCCATACTTCCTGATTGACTGCAGTCTATATAGTAAAATTTGAGTTTTGCTTAGCTATACTTTAACCAATCATTTTCCTGAAATTTCACTAACCAATCCTAACATATTGTAACATGACTATGTAACCAATTATATCCCACCATCTTAATTAGCTTACATCCAGAAAAATTAATTATACAGCAGACAGAAACAATCACAGAACCAGACAGTGATTATACAGACAAAAAAATAGGGAAATGGGGACTACAGTGATAGAACAACAAAGAAATGAGGATTTCACATCCCAGGTATTGATAAGTGAGTTCTTGCCAGACAGGATGCTATCAAACTAAGTTTCCTTTTACATCTTCTAGGCACTTCCCTTTCTCTGGAGGTGATCGGCATTATCAGGACAGGAGTGTATTCCTTACAGCCCAATAGCTCCTTATTTCAATGTGACTAGTTTGGAATGTGAGGATGTGACCGTTGGCTTCCCAGCTTATGGCTGCCTCTGTTGCTTAGCCAAAGGCCTTAGCCTAAGAACAGGGCCTCAGACTATCACAGTAAGAGAAGGACCTTACATGGCAGACAGTGATTTTGATTCTTTCTTTTATACCTCTATAACTAGCCAAGTGATAAGAAAACACCTAAATTCTTAGAGTATAGGCCTTTACAGACAGGCCTGAATATCTATATCCTAACATGGGTGCGGGAGTATCTTTTATTGGATCAACTTCTGTTGGTGGTGGGGACAAACTTTTGAGCTTCACAGAGCCCTTGTTCAGATCTGGAGAAGGTAACCAGTGTGGCCAAGCTAAATACAAGGTGGGACATATTGTTAAGCACAAGGGGTTCACACATGTTATCAGATACACTTAAAATAAATTGGGCAATGAAGAAACTTATTGGTGCGATTATACCAAAATTCACCTTTGGCACAGTTAGAGCCCCTCCCTTGTACTTTGCATCTGTGTAGAGCTCTCCTGAATAGGGGTGCTGCTTTTGTGTCACAGACAGAAAGGCCATACATTCAGGTATCTTCTTTGCCTTTTTTTAAGCTCAGAGATTTTGAGGAGCATTAAAGGGCAAAGTCTTTGCATTGATGAGATTTTCCTGACAGCTGGGAACAAGTGCCTGAAATGTATGTAAAAAGAAAAGGAGTACTTGTGGCACCTTAGAGACTAACAAATTTATTTGAGCATAAGCTTTCGTGAGCTACAACTCACTTCATTTCAGCTGTAGCTCACAAAAGCTTATGCTCAAATAAATTTGTTAGTCTCTAAGGTGCCACAAGTCCTCCTGTTCTTTTTGCGAATACAGACTAGCACGGCTGCTACTCTGAAAGCTGAAATGTATGTGTTTGCACTGTAGGAACCTATTCACCCAGCAGTTATCTTTGGGGAGCCCGCCCCGGGCTGCTTATTTTCTTTAAGGAGTTCTTTCTTTTAATTTTGAGAGACTTCAGCATTTCTTAAAGATCTGGATTGACAATCCTGGACACTGACATCCTCTATCCCCTACCACCCTCTGCCTCAAATCTACACCACAGGGGTCTTTAGGGGTGAGAGTGTGATTCACTTTCCATATTCATTCAGTCCTCAGCCTTCTCTGAGACTGATAATAAGGGTGCCAGTTGTAGTGGTGGTTTTTGTGATAAAAATATTTGCCCTATAGGAACTAGAGTGAAACCATCAATTAATTTAACAGATTTTTAAAATGTAAAGTATCTGAATTAAAAAAGAAAATTTAGATTTCATAAATTTTATGTGCCTTCTTCTACCAGGCCTTAATATTTATAAAATATGTGTAAGGAAAAATACCCAAAGTATCTGATTAGGTTTCTATTGACTCCCAAATTTATCAACTTTGTAGGGTAGGGACTCAGTTCTGAAATCCTTATTCTTGAGAGTAGCTGTTATTCATGTGGGTAGTGTCATTGATTTCAGTGGGACTACGGCACCACTCCTACTCCCACTGAAATCAATTGCAAAATCTCCACAGACTTAAATGGTGCATGTAAAGGTTGTCAATTAATGTTTTTCAGGAAACCAAATGAGATCGCAGAATCCATTTACCAATTGTTTTGAGACTCTGTAATAATATTACATACTAAAAACAATGTTAAAGGAATGTTAAGGTTACAAAAGTTAAGAAATGTCAGAATTAGGGCTGCCTGTGCCCCCTTTGTGTATGCGTTATGATACAGCCTTTAATTACAAGATCACGTACTATTTTTTCCACCTGACCTCTGCCTTACAGTGCACAGAATGGAAGGTGCTAATTTAATGAGAAGCTATTCAACATTTTGATTTCTCCTCATTGTTCAGTGTGTGGCCCTAGGCATATTTATTGCATGTTATTCAAACCCTGCTCTGAAGATAGAATTATTGATTTCCTCATGGGCTATTCTATGGTGCTTATCACTAGAGTAGTTGAGAGCTTCACAAATACTGATTTATTTTCATAACACTCCTGTGAGGTGAGGGGCTATTATTATCCCCATTGTACACATAGGGAACTGAAGCACAGAGAGATTAAGGTCAAAAGTATCCACTAATTTTGGGTGCTCAATTTGAAACTCCTGGGATCTGATTTTTTTCTGAGTACTTAGCGTTGTACAGCACTTTACAAGTCCAAAGCACAGCTCCCCTTGTCTTTAGTTGCCTCTGTGAGTGCTCAGCACTTCTGCAAATCAGGCCCTAGTGTCTCAAGCTGGGGACACAGAAAATGAGGAACACCTGATTAGTGACCTCCTGGGAAATGTCTGCTTCAAGCAACTTGCCTAGCATCACATAAGAACTCTGTTGCAGAGGAAGGGATAAATCCAGTTCTGCAGGGCAGCACTGAACTGCCTTAACCATTAGTCCATTTATTCACTTCCTGTAATCCCCTGCCCCACTCACTACACACCTTCCAACTTCTGCAAAAACAAAAGAACAAAAAACAAAAAAAGAAAGAAAGAGGGAACCCTACAGACAATAGTCCACCACTACAAAACCCTGGTTTATCCCCAGAGCATGGTCCACCCCAGAGAAAACATAGTATATGATGACCATGTAACTACAGACTATCATATGAACAAGGGGGCCTCTCCATACAAGTCTCAGTCTTTCTCCACGCTGTGTCTTGCTCTTCCTCCCTGAGTACCTCATCCAAGTTTCTCCTTAAGGACATGGGTGGCAGGTTTGTAAAATTTTTGGTGGCGTCCAAGTGGATCCGTCCCATCCATAGGACGGACCAGGGCAACCACCTGGGCCCCACGCTTTGGGGGGCCCTGTGCTTCAGGGGGACGCAGGGTCCAGGGTGGCCTGGGGGATTAGCAGGGTGCCTGGCGCCGACAGCAGCAAGCAACCCTGCTCCGCCCCGCCTCTTCCCACCCCACCCCCACTCCACCTCTTCCCTGAAGCCCCAGCCCCTGAGCAATGCCAGGAGCTGGCAAAGTGAAGCAGAGTGGGCTGGGGTCAAGTCACTTGCTGCTGCCAGAGCCCAGGCCCGCCACTAACTCCCCAGGCTGCCCTGGACCCGTGACCCCCTGAAACACAAGGCAGAGGTAGGCACCACCATGTTGTGCGACGAACACTTGACAAAATTACTGGAGTTAGTGACGGACATTGGGGGCAGGGGGCTATTCTGTCATTCAATCATTCAACCCATAAAATAGCACACATTTTGCCACACTGAAACCCCCCCAGTAACCTAGCTAATAACAATAATAATAAATTCAACTCATAATTAATGAAAAATGTGTGTATACTGTATATGAGATTATATGAGAAATGAAAATGAGCTTGCTTTGGGATTTTACAAAGCACTTATCATTTAAACACATTTGGTACCTTAAGTAATGATAACACTTCTTGCAAATCACATAAATAGGGAACCTGTGGTCCCCTTCCCTCACCCCACTGCAAAGGCACAGGGGTTATTGCTGGCTGCCCTAGGGCTGCAGAAAACCCTATGGGCAAAACATATGGAAAGAAGAGGATCAATTTATACAGAGGGCTGAAGGGGACTCCCATAGTACACTTAATAAATTATCAAAACTTAATTAACACTTAATAAATATATCAAAATTAAAAACATTACAGAGATGAGAACCTGTAATGACAGACTTTACTTCATGAGAAGCTCCAGAGAAAGAAGACCCAGAGGGAGTAATGGTAGGGGCAATTTTAGGGAGACCAAAGGGGCTGGTAGAGGAAGCAGACCGAGAACAAGGGTAGAGGCAGAGTCACTGCAGGGTTGACCCAGTCTTCTGCCTCTCCCCTGTGGGTGGAAACACTGATCACTATCACTATAGGAGGGAACAATAGAATGGAATGCCCAGAAGAATGAACGACTTGAGGACAATTTCCTGAAGGGACCCTTACCCTTGCAGAGCTTTTCTAGCTCTGACATTTACATTTCTACCAGGGTGGTTTGGCCCACAGAAATAAAAATCTGCACCTCTTCCATGTGTTTTTGGACCAATGGAAAAAACCATGTACAATTCAAGTGACTTTTAAAATTGCCTATGAAACCGAGTTAACAAAATAAATGAGATTATGAACAACCAGAAAATATACTTCTCAGCTGAAAAAACTATAAATGGACTTCTTTGCAAAGAAATTGTAAGTTTTCTTACAGGAAAAGCCACATACTGTCTGGAAAGGAAGAGTAGATTGAATTACTTGCCTCAGTGAAATTAAATATCCAGAGAATTGCTGTGCCTGTGATGATGATGACCGGGGCTTGCTCATCTGTGGCTCGCCCTCTCTGTGCTGTGGAGGCATGGCCAGGCAGGTCTGCATGTGCAAGCAGGCACCCTGCCTCAGGTGCAGCTCCCATTGGCTGTACTGGCCAATAGACTGGGAGCCTCCTGGCCAATGAGCTTGGGGCGGGGGGGAGGCAAAGGGGGAGACTGTAGGGAGCAGAGGAGGCACTGGGGGAGGGGAGTTGTCTGGCACAAAGGGGGGCTCTCTGGAGAGGGGTGACAGGGGCACAGGGACCATTGGGGGTCTTTTGGGGGAGGGCAGAGTGTTGTATGGGTCTCTGTGGGGTGGGGGGTAGTGATGGACAGAGCCAGTCACAGCCCGGGTCTTCTCTGGGGGGTTTGCTATAGCTTCCTCAGGAAGCCCGCTCTGTACTGTGTATTTTATGCCAGCCCTGGGGTGGCCATTGCTGTTCCTTTCCCCTGCCCACGGCTCTATCTGTCTGTCCCCACAACCTCCCAGCTGTGTCTGTGTGTCTCTGACAGCAACAGACTCCTGGGGCTCTCTGTCCTTGGCTCCCTCCCCATCCCTGCTGTGGAGATGTGGCCAGGCAGCTCTGGCCAATGGGCTGTGAGCCGGGGTCAGTGCTTGGGACTCTCTGCAGCACACAGTGACTCTGGGGACAGGGAGAGCTGCTTGTGGGGAGGCAGGGGAGCTGCTCTCGAGGTGAGAGTGCCCCACATTGCCCACCCATGGTTCAGGGCCCCCCAAAGCATGGGGCCTGGGGCCCAAACACTGGTGGAGCTGGGCCCACCTTCATGAATATTGATGGAGCATGGGTACCACAGCCCCATATAACTCGCTGCCAATGCTTCAGGCTCCTTCCCCCAGGCTCCTTGCCCAGCCATGCCAATCTCCCCCAACTTGGCTCCTTTCCCGAACCTATGTCTTCCATCTCCTGGTCTGGCTCTTGTCCTCTCTGCATTCAAGTCAGGCAGCTTCCTCCTCTGGCACACTGCCTGGGTACCAGAAGAGGGAGCATTGAGAGAACAGGAAAGAGTGTCTCCCTGCTCTCAGTTCCTATTCCTGGCACCACAGTGGTGCCTGACAGCCACGAGGAACAATTGCAAGGAAGGTCCTGCTCAGCCTCTGCAGCCCTGGGCTGGACTATGCTCAGTACAGATGGAAGCTTCAGAGAATTTAGCTGCCAAACTCTAACAAGTCTCTACTGAGCATGTGCAAACTGCAGTTTTTCAAAGGTTTAGAACTGAGCAAAATGTGGGTGTTTTTTCACGGAAACAGCAAAATGCTGACTACAGGGCAACACCCTCAGCCAACACTAAGTCCTTGCTCCAAAGCAAGGAGGCATTAGAGCTTGTCAATGAAATGTCTGAAAGAATATTTTTAACATGCGCAAAATAATGTATTTCCTCCTCATTTCATTTTTGGAAAAAGTGGAACCATTTTTGCTGAAAGTTTCAAAAAATGTTTTAACCTCAGGCAGACACCCAGTTTGGAAAATAACAGCCCAAACGGTTAAACCTGGGTAATGTTATAAACAACTGAAAAAAGGGTCTTATACTGGGAAGTGTTTGGCAACCTTAACTGTGAACAAACAGATTGAGATCCGACCTTGATATTGCCTGGTGTAACTCTATTCACTTCACTAGAGTTACTCCTGATTACACCAGTGTAAATGAGAACAGAATCTGGCTCATTTTATCTTTCCATATGAATATTTTTTCTCCCAAATGTCCAAACAGCTCCTATTTCTGGCTGCTAATAATGTAGCTACTAAAACCTGTCTCATAAGCATTTAGTCCTGGGATTATAGTACTGCATACTTAACAAGACAGGGAATTTGCTGTGAAAAGTAATATGGGCCTCGGAAACAGAATAGAGATCTGGAATCAAGGGCTTCTAAGCAGCCTTTATTTGAAAGCATCTGATCTTTACCAAATGATCCTCTTCATTTTGAACTGTGATGTAGGGTCTAGATTACTGTCCTGATGTGTGGGTGTGACACTCTGTGCCTCAGGGGAACACCCTACTCCCCCATGTTCATCCTTATAATATGATTGTGTGGTATCCAATGCAAAGTTTGTCATGTCGGGTGTCTTCGGAAGGCTCATGATGCACCGAGCATTGTTGTTATAGTAATGTTATAGGTTGTAATTTCGTGTATGTAGTTATGAGGCTGAAAATGTGTCCTCATGCCTTAAAACAAGCCCAGGCAAAACTCTCCAGAAGCAGAGGGGCAGTTCACACCTCATCAGGGCATGTATAGGACAAACCCAGCCCAGCCTCACAGGAACAAAGGACACTGGCCTAGGCAGCAACAAAGGATCTGTTGGACTCTTGAGTGAGTCACCCCCCTTCCCTTGGTCAGTTTGGGACTATGATGAGGTAATGCTCACCTGACTCTGAAGGGGCATTATCAAAGCCAAGAGGGAAGAAAGAACATGATAAAAGGAAGAGAAGTTTGCCATGCTCTCTCTCTTCCACCTCCATGAGCATGCACCACCACCAAGCGACTGAAGCGCTAATCAGAGGGGAGAGCCTAGCTGAAGGGCAACCAGCCATCCTGTGGTGAGACGCATCTAAGTTTGTAAGGGCACAGAAAGTGTTAAGATCAACTCAGAATGTATTTTGCTTTTATGTCATTTGACTTCTTGTGCTTTGACTTATAATCACTTAAAATCTATCTTTTGTAGTTAATAAATTTGTTTGTTTATACTACCTGAAGCAGTGCATTTGGTTTGAAGCATGTCAGAGACTCCCCTTGGGAAACAAGCCTGGTACATATCAATTTCTTTGTTAAATTGATGAACTCATATAAGCTTGCAGCATCCAGAGGGCATAACTGGACATTGCAAGATGGAGGTTCCTAGGGTTGTGTGTGGGACCGGAGATATTGGCTAGTGTCATTTGGTTGCACAATCCAAGCAGCAGCTGGCCAAAAGTGCTCACTCACATAGCTGGGAGCAGCTTACATGCTAGAGGCTGTGCGTGAACAGCCCAAGAGCGGGGGTTCTCGCAGCAGAGCAGAATAAGGCTGGCTCCCAGAGTCAAGAATTGGAGTGACCAGCAGATCACCGGTCCAGATAACACCAGGGGAACATCACAGTGGGTCTCACCCTCACTTAAGGATGATGGTATTTTGAATACCAGGATGTGGAATATAGCCTGTTTACAGCGTACATCCTCTGCTACCAATCTTGCTTACAAGTATAACTAATTGTGATGGTGTGGTGCAGCAGAAAGAGGCTGAGAAATTGTACAGATTGAAAGTAAATGCTTATCTTCTGGTAATAACTACATATCCAACCAAAGGGCCTGGCGGGGGAAGTGCTGATTGTCTCCTGCAAAGAGCAGAGTGCTCTCAATTTCAAACAAACTCTTTATTAAACATTACTTCAGTGGAAAGTGTGGGTGCTCAGCACCTGGCCAGTACAGCCTCAAGATAAGACGTGGCTGTTGCAATAATCATAGTATTACAGTTGGCAGCATTGTATAACTTATGTCCCCTGGAGAGAATTTTAAGTGGAAACAGCTCCTGGCCATGAATAATACAATTTCCCTTTCACATCAGTAGCTCTACTGCAGCCTTTTCAAAGGCATGAAAATCCAAGGCTGACAGTTGATAGCAGCTCTCAGGTAACTTTTTTTTATTGCAAGCACAGAAAGTGGAGCACATGCCCCATACTCGAGTGGGCTGGATAAATAGATGCTTTTAAAGGCAAAGTTTGGACAATTATATCTGAGGATGCTGTTTACTAATGAATTGTGTGAATCATAAAAGGTCACAACAAGCATTCAAGTGACTACAGACTGGCTCTGGACAAGGGCTTTCAGAGAGATGTACTATGATAATAATAAATATCAGCAATGTTTCTGAGAAGCCAGCAGGAGAGGTGTTCCAAGTTGTAAGCATTTTTTATAATGTTTGGGCTGCTAGAATGACACTGAAAAACCAAAAGGAGTACTTGTGGCACCTTAGAGACTAACCAATTTATTTGAGCATAAGCTTTCGTGAGCTACAGCTCATCGATGAAGTGAGCTGTAGCTCACGAAAGCTTATGCTCAGATAAATTGGTTAGTCTCTAAGGTGCCACAAGTACTCCTTTTCTTTTTGCGAATACAGACTAACACGGCTGTTACTCTGAAAACTGAAAAACCAATCAGTGGGTTGTAATGGCTGGGCTTTCATTCTGGCACCCGGAACTTAGAGTGCATTTTGCTCATGTATTATTCATGTAAAATGGTGAACAAATAAGTGACCCACATACTGACCACAAGTGAAGGTAAATCCATGATACTTACTCTAATGTATTGTTTGTGTTTACCAGTGAGGGCTGGTCTGATGGTTGTGCTCGCCATTGTTAAAGGGAAGCCAAGGCTTAAGTCATTGGACAAGTCTCTTGCTTCTTGGGCTGGGAGTGCTGTGGCATCAATATATTCCTTGCCAGAATGACAAGGAAGCACCAGTTCATGTTCCTTCGCAGAGATCCCTGAAGTCAAGCACACTGTTTGAAGTAAGGCACTGGGTGGATTTCAAGGTGTTGGTTTTAATTTAGAAAGCCTAAATGGTCTGGGCCTTAGTCAAGCTGAGTAGGAGCTTATTTCTTGAATAATCCCATTGAAATCAAGGGACCTACCTGAGAAGTAAGATAGTAATCTAGGTGAGTTAGGGTGACAGTAGCAGGCCATCTGAAACCTAGTTATTTCAGAGGTTGCTGCCTACCCTCCCCCACACATACTATTGTAGTTACAATCAGCAAGGGAGCTAGAGAGGTAACCTCCTGGGTTTGTACTTGATGGGGTTGCCAGTTAAGATATGAAGAAATAGAGATAGAAAATGTCATGCTTTTGGTTATGAAAGAAATATTATACACAAAAATATGATGATAGGGTCCTATGGAAAAATAGTATGTAATCCTGTAATTTAAGACTATCATAATACATATGATCAAGGGGCCAAATTTAAGGTTGCGCAGGCAACCTATTGCTCCACAATATTTACTTTTCTCTAAAACTGGGCAGCTCAGAGGTTTGGGAATATTCTAGAGTTTCATTAGGTAGATACAGCCATCTTTTTCTGGGCAACATTTTTGGTTTGCATTTACATTTTAGACCAGCCTCACTCAGATGTCAAAGTATTTTATGGACAGGAGAGTTTTCAGTTCTCTAATCAAGTAACCAAGATGATTGGAGGGACATTTGAGAAAGCACATCAACACTAAATACAGGAAGCTAGACTGAAAGCATTTCTTCCGATCAATTCATAGGCTGTCTTTTCTCCCTCGTACTTCCATCTTCTCTCTGCTTTTCTTTTTTATCCTTGCATTTCCTTTATGTCCCATGCATTTGTCCTGTGAGTATTAAGAATGATCTTGCTATGATCCCTCTTACTCTTGGTTCATATTTAACTGAAATGGGACAGGACTGATAATGTAAAGGAGACAGAGCTTACCTGGGGGCCAGTCTGAGATTGTGAAATGAATTCCCCCAGGAACCAAATGTAAACGGAGGAATAGTCCCGCTATTGTGGGGAACTTTCCTGGTTTCTGTACTACCCCGATGAAGTGGGCTAGCAAAAGGATCTGAGTCCTCGCTCCCACTTCCTTTATCCAGTGGCCTCCCTGCCCTTGAGGACTCCCCTTCCACTCTCCTGTCTGGCAGAGTCCTCGTAACCCCAACAAGGCTGGGCCCAGGATTCCTGGGGGGCTTGACCCCCAACCCTGCTGTGGTCACCTAGGACAGGGGCTAGGGTGTCCCCACTCTGGGGTACTATCTCTGCATGGGGCACTTCTCTGACCCACTGACCATTATATACAATTTAAAGCAAATGCAAGTTATTTAGTCAACAATTAATTTTAAAAAGAATAAGGAAAAATGGGAACGGTTAAAGGAAACACATCAACCCGCTCTGTGGCAGGGAACATCACGAACAGTGTCTCTGGAATGTCAGGGCAGTTCACAGTCTGTTCCTTGTAAGTCCCAGGCCTTCTTCTCAGGCCCTGGCTGTGCTGCAGGGATGCTGTGGGTTGGACACTTGCTCTGGTGATGGCCACACGCTCTCAGGCTCTAAGTGCTAGGACCCTTCTTCCCAGTGTTGCCCCCGCCCTGTCAGGGTTACGATCCAAGCCTGGCCTGCAGAGCCTCTTGGCTGAGGCGTCTCCCTGTGCTGGGCCCGCTGCCCAGGGTCCCCCTCGCTCTCCCCAGCTGCTAACTGCACCCAGCTCCAGACTGCTCTAGCCCGAGCTCCACCCTTTGTCTCTGCTGCTCTGCCTCCAGCTCCCTGGGCTGCTTCTTTGGCCCCTCTGCCTCTGCTTGCTACAGCTCTGCTCCCAGGACAGGTCTGCTCTGCAGGCTGCTTCTGTGACTCTGCTCCCAGCACTGACATGCTTCCTGGGCTGCTTTTCTGGTCCCTCTGGCTTTGGGGCTGCAGCTCTGCTCCCAGGACAGGGTCTGCTCTCTCTGGGCTGCTTTTCTGGTCCCTCTGGATCTGGCACAGCTCTGCTCCCCAGCTCAGCTTGGGCCCCTGCTTTTTCCTTAGCTTGGCCCCACTCTGTCTAACCCAGGCAATTCCATCTCACAAGGAGGACGGGACCTCCCTGGCCTCCTGACTCCCTTATTAGCCTGCTCACCCTGTCATTCAGGCTGACCTGGAGCATTGGCCTCTCCCCATTGTTCCTGGCGGCTGTCAGTCTCAGGGTCCTGATTCCCCCATCGACCCTTCCCCCTTTTTAGTACTGGGAGCTAGCAACTAAAACACCCCCACTGAATGTTAGTAAGGGGGCAACAGTCCCCTTACACAAAGACCATCACAAATCTTCCACTCCAGTACAAGGAGCATTTCTTCAACCTACTTTTTCTAACAAGTATACAATAGTGTATACAAATATTTAACACCCTTCCCTCCTCAGAACTGAACACTCCACTGAACATACAACTCTCCCCTTGGGGAGAGAGAGAGAGAGAGAGAGAGAGAGAGAGAGAGAATGAATCACAAGTGACAGATGTTAGACATGTTGTTTAAATGTACTCCTGGAAGGTGCTTAGATACTGTGGTGATGAAGGCGGCATAAGAACCTGAACAGAATAGAATGTGGCCTAGGTATTCACCATCTCGCTGCAGATTCCTTTGCTGCTCTGCCTGAGGACAGCAATGGACAGCTGAGGAAAGTGAGTACATCCTTAAAAGGCATTTTATGTTTCTTTATATTGTGTCAACTTTACCAGTGTCTACTTGGCTTTTATGGAATGGATGTGACTTCTCATTATTTTCAAAAAGACAAACATGACGTTTTCATGTAGCTGCATACTTTTGACAAGTCACTAAATGTTTTGTCTCATTTTGTAAGATTTAAGAAAGAAAATAATTTAGTTTGTCCTCTCACTAGTGATCTCTGTTACTATTTCCTCATCCACAATTATCTATATAGGCCCTGTCTAACACCTACAGTTTCCTTAGTTCTTTGTATTGCACAGCAGGTCACCGAGACATTTTTGTAATTGGCTTCTTGGGCTCTAAGAAAGATAGAGAGTTTGAATCCTTGGTTTTTTCCACTGTAAAATTGCACACTGAAATGGCCACTTAGTACATGTTCCAACTTGCTCCATAACATCATTTGACAAATGTACCAGTGATTCTGTATGGAGAGAGAGAAGATTGGTTGTTTGAAGTGCCTTTTTAAGGGGGGGAGAGGGGAGAAGGCAGATTTTGTTGCAGCAAAACTTGAAGCTTTTGTGTTGAGTAAGGGGATGAGTAAAAACTGAATCCAGGCCTCAGGTTTTGGTCCCTATGTATTCATTGTTTTCATTCTGAAAACATTGCTGTGAAATTTCAAGTTATCTTTTACTAGTTTGCTCATTTCACAAATTGCAAGTTCTTTGTGACTGTATTTTTAATACTATTTTTAATTTGTTAAAAAATTACATAAGTAGCATTGAAAAGGGGGGGGGGGCGCTCAGAAAAAAAAAGTTGGGAACCTCCGATCTATGACTTTCACAGCTAAAAAGAACCAATATTCTACATGGTGGCTGAACAGCCATATGACGCAGGCTGGGATAGCATAACTCTTTACTGGCTATCTCATTTGTTCCATCGAAACCTTCACTGTCCTGTCACCATCTGTTACAATACTTTCCACATGGGGTTGTCCCCGGAATCCACCCAGGAACAGAATTCAGTGCAAAAGGAGGCAACTCACTTGTGAACCCACAGATCTCATTGTGAGCACACACTCCATGAATTACACTGGCTCTTTAGTGGCTTCTCACTGGCTATCTGAGATTGTGACAATTTTAATAATAAGCAAGTGGGTGTTGACTAAAGCCAAGGAAGGGTTGCCTCCACAAATAATCTTAGGTAGAATATTTTTGCTTAGTTAACATATGGAATGAAAAAGCAAAGCAAAGGAGCAACCAATGTTAAGAGTGTTTAAAACACTGCCATCTCCTACTAGCTACTGTGGTATACTAGGGTCTGCTTTGATTTTACTGCTATGATTCACTCAAGACTTTGGACTCCATTCTTTATTCCTAAAGGGACTCCCATGTTTGTATTTCTTGGATGAAACAGTTTAAGAGAATGTCCAATTGTTGCTGGGGAATTAGGTAAGGAACTTGACCCATTCTGCCCCCTACTTTGTCTTTAGGTTCCACCAATCAGTGCCTTGAGTCACATAGATCCCTGGGGCAGTTTTGTGACTGGTTGGTGAATCTAACTACAGTATTAACCACCAGTTTTGGGAGAATCTGCTTTCCTTTTTGCAGCCTGCCCTGACCTTGGCATTTTTGGTGTGGGCTACCCTAGGCATCTAGGGTCACAAAGATAATTCAGCATCATCAGAAGTAAGGCTGATTTGGAAAGGAATCTTAACATGGCCTCTTTTTTAGAACCAACACGTTGTTAAAAGCTAAAATGTGGAGACTTAAACATCTAGATCCTTGATCTAAAGGCACAGACGGAGTTAGTTTGTATGCACCGATTTGCACCTGTGCATGATGTACATGTGATAATGGTAGGCCCAAGAAGGGAAGCCTGGCTCTCAAAACTGGGCCCTTAAACTTTGCCAGTCGTTGACAAGAGAAAGAGCAACTAAACATCTGCAAAGAAAACTCTCCCTGACCTGCAGGGAACTTTCCTGTCCTCTATTCCATATACTTGCTCCTCTGATAATCTCCTGGCCTCTCAGTCTGAGAGAGTGGATCTTTACTGTGTGCTTATACTGTCTTTATGAATAGCTGTTCTGTACTCCAGGTGACTACCTAAGAGGTGGCATGTTAATTGTTTTTTCTCTCAGGTGACAGAGATACTGTATGATTTGTATCAACCGCTAAAAAGCAGCAGGTGCAGAGCCACCAGGCACAGGCTCCTGAGAGCCATATGTTTGGTGGCCAGCTGGAATACAGTGAAAGTGATCCTGAGGCTTCTGGAGTCTGCAGTACCATTAAATGGGTATGGAGGTGTCATTGCTAGCATGGTGGGGCTGGGCCCTTCAGCTCTCTATTTGGACACCAGCTGGAGCTGGTTAGGTGTCTCTGAGCACAGACTTTCTTTCCATGTAGATAATTGATCATTCTCAGCGAGAGAAGGCTCCAACTGCTAAGAAATGTGCCTGCTGCTTGCAGTACAGCAATTTCCCACACACTTCATGGGGGCTTGTCTTTTTATGGCAATGCGTGTTTAGCTGATCTTTCCACAGTCTTTCTCCACTGCCTCAAGTGTGTACAGTTAGCCAGCATGTAATAAAAACCCTCTTGGCAAGCAGCCACTCTCCTCATGAACATCACGTACAACAGCTGTTTTATTCTGTTCACACCACCTGCAAACCTACCTAAATCACTTGGGATATTCAGCCCACTGTGTGATATTTTGTGGTCATTTCATGGCTACTCTGCGGGCATGTCTACACTGCAGTTAGACACCTGCGGCTGGCCCAAGCCAGCTGACTCGGGCTTGGGCTAAGGGGCTGTTTAATTGCCATGTAGATGTTCAGGCTCAGACTGCCCAGGCTCTAGGACTCTCCCACCTCACACGCTCCAGCCCAAGCCCAAACGTCTACATTGCAATTAAACAGCCCCTCAGCCTGAGCCTGAGTCAGCTGGCATGGGTGAGCCATGGGTGTCTAATTGCAGTGCAGACATACCCTGTGATAATGCTAATAGAAGCAGTGATGATAATATGATAATTGGTAGTAATTTCTTATATTAGCTATGTCTATCCTACACAGTTAACTCAGGTGACTGGCACCTGGGACTGAACACCTGCATTAGTCTAGCCTAGCTGTGAGTATTCACACTGCCAGACTTACCTGCATTACTGTGTCCTCACTGTTTCTGTACTCACCCATGTGTGTCTGGGGGCATATCCCGTTGTTCTTTGTGCTGAGATGGTCTTTCCTTGTCAATTGACACAACTCTGGGAGAACTGGTCTGTTCTTCCAAGGGAATTGTGGAAAGGGCATTGCAGGACTATCAGCACTTGAATGATTTAGTCTGTGTCTTCACTGCAAAGTGGGTGGGTTTCAGCCCAAGTTAAAGCAGAGCTTTGGGCTCTCTCCCACACCCCCAGTCAGGTCAGTTAGCCCAGACATAATGTACCTCAAAATCTGTGTGAGAGGTTTTTATGTGTGAACAGCAGAGGGGTTAGGGCTAAACCCCAGGTGAGAACCTAGGTTAACTCTGTAGTGAAGACATAATTTTAGTAAAAGATGGTCATTTTTGTTCCCATAGCATTTCTTTATACAGGTTTCAGAGTAACAGCCGTGTTAGTCTGTATTCGCAAAAAGAAAAGGAGTACTTGTGGCACCTTGGAGACTAACCAATTTATTTGAGCATGAGCTTTCGTGAGCTACAGCTCACTTCATCGGATGCATACCGTGGAAACTGCAGCAGACTTTATATACACACAGAGAATATGAAACAATACCTCCTCCCACCCCACTGTCCTGCTGGTAATAGCTTATCTAAAGTTTCAGAGTAACAGCCGTGTTAGTCTGTATTCGCAAAAAGAAAAGGAGTACTTGTGGCACCTTAGAGACTAACCAATTTATTTGAGCATGAGCTTTCGTGAGCTACAGCTCACTTCATCAGATGAAGTGAGCTGTAGCTCACGAAAGCTCATGCTCAAATAAATTGGTTAGTCTCTAAGGTGCCACAAGTACTCCTTTTCTTTTAGCTTATCTAAAGTGATCATCAAGTTGGGCCATTTCCAGCACAAATCCAGGTTTTCTCACCCTCCACCCCTCCACACAAATTCACTCTCCTGCTGGTGATAGCCCATCCAAAGTGACAACTCTCTACACAATGTGCATGATAATCAAGTTGGGCCATTTCCTGCACAAATCCAGGTTCTCTCACCCCCTCACCCCCCTCCCAAAAACCACACACACAAACTCACTATCCTGCTGGTAATAGCTCATCCAAAGTGACCACTCTCCCTACAATGTGCATGATAATCAAGGTGGGCCATTTCCAGCACAAATCCAGGTTTTCTCACCCCCCCACCCCCATACACACACAAACTCACTCTCCTGCTGGTAATAGCTCATCCAAACTGACCACTCTCCAAGTTTAAATCCAAGTTAAACCAGAACATCTGGGGGGGGGCGGTAAGGAAAAAACAAGGGGAAATAGGCTACCTTGCATAATGACTTAGCCACTCCCAGTCTCTATTTAAGCCTAAATTAATAGTATCCAATTTGCAAATGAATTCCAATTCAGCAGTTTCTCGCTGGAGTCTGGATTTGAAGTTTTTTTGTTTTAAGATAGCGACCTTCGTGTCTGTGATTGCGTGACCAGAGAGATTGAAGTGTTCTCCGACTGGTTTATGAATGTTATAATTCTTGACATCTGATTTGTGTCCATTTATTCTTTTACGTAGAGACTGTCCAGTTTGACCAATGTAAATGGCAGAAGGGCATTGATGATCACTTTAGATAAGCTATTACCAGCAGGACAGTGGGGTGGGAGGAGGTATTGTTTCATATTCTCTGTGTGTATATAAAGTCTGCTGCAGTTTCCACGGTATGCATCCGATGAAGTGAGCTGTAGCTCACGAAAGCTCATGCTCAAATAAATTGGTTAGTCTCTAAGGTTCCACAAGTACTCCTTTTCTTTTTGCGAATACAGACTAACACGGCTGTTACTCTGAAACCTCTCCTTACAATGTGTATGATAATCAAGTTGGGCCATTTCCAGCACAAATCCAGGTTCTCTCATTGGTATGGGGTGGGGAGGGGTGAGAAAACCCCTCCGGACCTATAGCTCTACATTAGTTGCAAGGTGCTATTCAGTGTGGGAGCAGCCAGCAGTGCTTTTGCATACCAGTGGTTGCAGGGTTGAGCCACATGTCAAGCTGACCTATTCCCAATGCCCCACTTTCAGTGTGGGATTGGTTTTCAGGCCCCTTTCTGTTTCCCCCAGGAAAGCATGCCACAGTGTGTTAGGTAGCATTTCCAGGCATCTGGTTTATGATCGGAAAGCCCAATCGAAAAGGAATTCTGGCGGCTCTGGTTAGCACTGCCAACTGGGCCATTAAAAGTCCAGTTGGCGGCGCAGGGGGAGCCCAGAGCTAAGGCAGGCTCCCTGCTTTCCCTAGCACCAAGTCCCTGCAGCCCCTAGACTCATGGGTGGCCAGGGAGGCTTTGTCGCCTGTCCCCACCCCAAGAGTCAGGTCCACAGCTCCCATTGGCCGGGAACCACAACCAATAGGAGCTGCGGGGGGCAGCGCCTGAGGGCAAGAAGGCAGCATGTGGAGCCTCCCTGGCCACCCTTGTGTCTAGGGGCTACAGGGACCTGGTGGCTGCTTCCTGGGAACTGCAGTAAGCACTGCTAGGACCCCAAAAACCCCACCCCCTACCGCAGCCCGGACTTCCCTCCCGCACCCTGCCCGCACCCTAACCCCTTACCTAGTTGATGGGAGCCATCAAGATTCCAAACCACCATTAATGGCCCACACTTTGCATAATTACAATAGGGGCAAGGTGTTGGGGTGCAAGAGGGGTACGGGATGCAGGAGGGGTCTCAGGGAAGGGGGTTAGGGTGCAGGAGGGGTATGGGGTGCAGCAGGGGGCTCAAGCAGGGGGTGGGGGCCCAGAGCAGGGGGGTGGGGTGCAGGAGGGGTGCGACAGGGGGCTCAAGTCAGGGGTTAGGGGGCTCAGGGCAGGGCATTGGGGTGCAGGGTGCAGGAGGGGTTCAGGGTGTGAGCTCCGGCCCAGTGCCACTTACCGCTAGTGGCTCCAGGGTAGCAGCGGCGCGCTGCGGCGGGCTCCCTGCCTGCCCTGGCCTACCGCCACTCCCGGAAGTGGCCAGCATGTCCGGCAGTAGCTCCTGGGGGTGGGGCGGGGCAGGTGGCTCCGTTGTGTGCTGCCCTTACCTGCGGGTACCATCCCCAAAGCTTCCATTGGCCGCGGTTCCCTGTTCCTGGCCAGTGGGAGCTGCGGGGGGCTGTGCCTGCAGGCGAGGGCAGCACACGAAGGCCTCTGTGCCCCCTTCCCCAGAGGCCACAGGGATGTGGTGCCAGCTGCTTCTGGGAGTGGCACAGGGCCAGGGCAGGCAGGGAGCCTGCCTTAGCCCCGCTGCGCCATGGGGCTGGCAATCCTGCGGGCCAGATTTAAAGCCCTGACAAACCGGACCCAAGCCACGGGCCATAGTTTGCCTTCCCCTGTGCTAATGTTTTTCCAGACCCATGTCGCTGAGCAGTGGGAATGCTTTCTAGCTCCATACATTCATGTAACAAACCCTGTAGTGCGGCCCATCTGAAGAGCAAACTAGAAGAGGATTTATCAGTGGGCACAGGGGAATATTAAGGTCCAAAACAAGACCGCCTGATACTTCAAGACCTTGCAGTAGTGAATCAGCTGAGTTTGATTGTCATTTCAGATAACAAATAGTTTGATAAAATGACTTTAGTCATTAAAGTCAGCTGATACGACTCTGAGTACACAGAGGGGCAGATCCATTTTACTTTTCAGGATAGAACTTAACTTTAAGTTTCAGTTATAGGCAGGGGTGAAAGTAACTTAAAGGAGTTACCGGTACTCTGGAGTCCTGAGCAGGGGGTGTGGCCTCAACTGGAAGAGGCAGGGCCTTTAATACCCCGGCCCTTTAAATCAAGATTTAAAGGCCCCTGGGCACCTCGGCTGGGAGCCCGTGGCCCTTTAAATCACCCCTGGAGCTACCAGCTGCAGAGGCGTCTGGGAGCCCTGGGGCGATTTAAAGGGCTTGGGGCTGTAGCTGCCGCTACTGCAGCGGAGCTCCGGCCCCTTTAAATTGCCGACGGAGTCCCAGGGACTCCCAGCTGCTGCTGCTACCACCCCAGGGCTTGGGTGGAGATTTAAAGGGCCTGGGGCCCCACTGCGGTAGCGGCGATTAGAGCCCTGGGCCCTTTAAATCGCCCCAGAGCCCCAGGGCTCCCAGCCGCCTCTGCAGCTGGTAGCTCCAGGGGTGATTTAAAGGGCCACGGGCTCCCAGCTGAGGAGCCCTGCTGCTGCTACCACCCCAGGGCTCCGGTGGTGCTTTAAAGGGCCCGGGGCTCTCCACAGTGGCCGGAGCCCTGGGCCCTTTAAATCACTGCTGGAGCCCTGCTGCCATTACCCTGGGGCTCCGGCAGCAGGGCTTGGGTAGTGATTTAAAGAGCCCGGGGCTCCAGCCACTGTGGGGAGCCCCAGGCCCTTTAAATTGCCAGCCTGGGGAAGCCGGTCTGGTCCGGCATGGCGTACTGGCTCTTGCCGTACTGGACCATAACTGCTTACTTGCACCTCTGGTTACAGGTCATTGCTGAAGAAAAGCTCACAGAGTAGACAAGTCTTTGGCCTTTACTGATAGGAACACAGAAAGTCATACCCTTAGTAGCTTTTTAAATATCTGATTCTTTATCTAGGAGTACCTGAATTTACAGATTACCTGAGGGATCCTTTTAAAGCACTTCTGAAAAATTATCACTGGGGAATGGGAAAAGTAAGAGGAGCTATATTTGTGCAATTGTCTTTCTAGGGTACCTAATCAATATGGATGACAGCTTGATGAAGCAAGTGGACCTGGACATCCTGATTCGTAGTAAGTCCTTACCTCAGGATAATATATATTCTGTGTGTGTGTTGGTGGTGAGACATTGTCTACATTTGTCGGGGCAGATTTAGCAACTATTAGCACTTCCAGGCATATAGTTAGACACAGATGTCTCCTCTTTTCCCATATGCTGTAATACCGTGTGATACTGGAAATGGAGATATCACACAGTATGGTTTTATCTATATTTATGGAAAATAGCATAAATAAAAATTCCATAAACATAGTTTGGGGCTCTGTTTTCTGAGGCTTTAGGTGCCATGGATCATATGCATGTATTGCACTAGTGAAGAGTACTTTATTAGCTTTTAAAAAGTGACATTAGTGCTAGGGGGGAGGTGTCAGTGAGATTTTGTATTTATCCACAGAGTAGGTTCAGCATGGGTGATGGCCACACAATCTGCACCATGCTGCCCTGCCAATGTGTCTCAACTGATGTAGAGGGGTCATTTTAGGGGTGATATGACAGCTGAGTCACCACAGTTTCTTTAGTGCTTGGGCTCTGTACTGAGGCTGCTACAAGGGGCTCAATATGTGCCAGTTGTGAGGGGAGTTTGCGACGTGGATACTTGCCCATTAGGAGTTGACTGAGGGCCCCAGCTTACTGCAGGGGCACAGAGGCCTCGGAAGAGCCATCAGATGCTAACAGCTTTCCATCATGACTGCTATTCTGGACTGCCATTAGTGAACCAGGTGTACTTCAACTTGCAGTCAAGCACTGTAGGTGCTTCAGAACTTAGGCCTTGTAGCCCCAGTAGCCACTCAGAGACATGGCTAAGTGAAAAGATAATTTACTAGGGCTGGCAGGAAAGGAGAAAGGTTGCAAATACTGTAAGTACAGAGGTGTAAACGGTTACAGTTCAGAGTGAGCAATAGCAGTTCCTGTTTTGGGTTCCTGGGGCCATCTTATCAAGTGTCGGGATTCTTCAGGCCTAGTGCCCTCTCCAGCCCAGTCTCTACTCAAGGAAATAGGCACTTGCAGGTTTCTATGCCAGGCTCAGTTAGTGTCTCTCATTTAGGAGCCTCTGCACTGTCTCCTTGCCCTGTCACTGCTGCTCTCCCATAAGTCCCGCTTGGACCTGCACCCAGCTGTAATGTCCACCAATCACAGCCTGTTCCACACTCAGCCCTATGTACAGTTCCTGAGGATGCTTCTCTCCAGTTCCTGGCTAGCCATATGGCCGCTGCTGCCACTCCAAACAGAACCCGGCCATTTCTTTGTTCGGGACCTTTCCCTTTACCTGGGCAGGAGAAAGGGGATGTGCTGTGGGAAGGTGGCTAATGGGACCTGTAGTCCCCTCTTAGATGATCCATCACATTCCCCTGTGTCTAAGGTGAGATTGTTTGGACCTGCAGTGGGTTGTTGAATATTTGATCCTTTTTTCGGGAGGGAGGTTCGTGGCTATCATATCTACATCTTGCAAAGTCCACTCAGGTACTACAGTGTTTGTGCCTCCGTAAATGTTAATGCTAACCATCATCATTCCCATGATTAATAAAACTGTGAGTCAGCCACTGTAGTATAGGAAATACAAATAACACTTCAGTAGCAAAATACTTCATATTCTAGTAGAAATTCCATAGTGTGTTTAGAATGTTAATAGAGTCTTCTCATACTCCCTAGAGATACCTATTCTCCTTACCTTCCCAATCTCTTGAGCTTTTGGTCCCCTGGGGTTAGTAGGGCTGACTCTATCGTCATCTCACTGTGCTTAATAGATTTATACAGAAGTGTCAATATGTGGGGAGTAGAACATTAGAATGGCCATACTGGCTCAGACCAAAGGTCCATCTAGCCCAGTATCCTGTCATCCATCAGTGGCCAATGCCAGGTGCCCCAGAGGGAATGAACAGAACAGGCAATAATCAAGTGATCCATCCTGTGTCACCCATTCCCAGCTTCTGGCAAACAGAGGCTAGGGACACCATCCCTGCCCATCCTGGCTAATAGCCATTGAAAGACCTATCCTCCATGAACTTACCTAGTTCTTTTTTGAACCCTGTTATAGTCTTGGCCTCCACAACATCCTCTGGCAAAGAGTTCCACATGTTTACTGTGTGTTGTGTGAAGAAACACTTCCTTTTGTTTGTTTTAAACCTGCTGCCTATTCATTTCACTTGGTGACCCCTGTTCTTGGGTTATGAGAAGGAGTAAATAACACATCCTTATTTACTTTCTCCACACCAGTCATGATTTTATAGACCTCTATCATATCTCCCCTTAGTCATCTCTTTTCCAAGCTGAAAAGTCCCAGAGGCAATATGATATTTTCTGTCTTATTATCTATCCCTTTCTTAGTGATTCCCAACATTCTGTTCACTTTTTTGACTGCCGCTGCACATTCAGCGGATATTTTCAAAGAACTATCCACAATGACTTCAAGGTCTCTTTCTTGAGTGGTAACAGCTAATTTAGACCTGTCAAGGTTCCTCCCCCACTCTGAACTCTAGGGTACAGATGTGGGGACCTGCATGAAAAACCTCCTAAGCTTATCTTTACCAGCTTAGGTCAAAACTTCCCCAAGGTACAAAATATTCCACCCGTTGTCCTTGGACTGGCCGCTACCACCACCAAACTAATACTGGTTACTGGGGAAGAGCTGTTTGGACGCGTCCTTCCCCCCAAAATACTTCCCAAAACCTTGCACCCCACTTCCTGGACAAGGTTTGGTAAAAAGCCTCACCAATTTGCCTAGGTGACTACAGACCCAGACCCTTTGATCTTAAGAACAATGAACAATCCTCCCAACACTTGCACCCCCCCTTTTCTGGGAAATGTTGGATAAAAAGCCTCACCAATTTGCATAGGTGACCACAGACCCAAACCCTTGGATCTGAGAACAATGAAAAAGCATTCAATTTCTTACAAGAAGACTTTTAATAAAAATAGAAGTAAATAGAAATGAAGAAATCCCCCCTGTAAAATCAGGATGGTAGATATCTTACAGGGTAATTAGATTCAAAAACATAGAGAACCCCTCTAGGCAAAACCTTAAGTTACAAAAAAGATACACAGACAGAAATAGTTATTCTATTCAGCACAATTCTTTTCTCAGCCATTTAAAGAAATCATAATCTAACACATACCTAGCTAGATTACTTACTAAAAGTTCTAAGACTCCATTCCTGGTCTATCCCCGGCAGAAACCAGCATATAGACAGACACAGACCCTTTGTTTCTCTCCCTCCTCCCAGCTTTTGAAAGTATCTTGTCTCCTCATTGGTCATTTTGGTCAGGTGCCAGCGAGGTTACCTTTAGCTTCTTAACCCTTTACAGGTGAGAGGAGCTTTCCCCTGGCCAGGAGGGATTTCAAAGGGGTTTACCCTTCCCTTTATATTTATGACAAGACCCCATCATTTTATATGTATAGTTGGGATTATGTTTTCCAATGTGCATTAGTTTGCATTTATCAACATTGAATTTCATCAGCCATTTTGTTGCCCAGTCACCCAGTTTTGTGAGATCCCTTTGTAAGTCTTCACAGTCTTAACTATCTTGAGTAGTTCTGTATCATCTGCAAATTTTGTCATCTCACTATTTACCCCTTTTTCCAGATCATTTATTAATATGTTGAACAGTACTCATCCTAGTACAGACCCCTGGGGGACACCACTATTTACCTCTCTTCATTTGGAAAACTAACCATATATTCCTACCCTTTGTTTCCTATCTTTTAACCAGTTACTGATCCATGAGAGGACCTTCCCTCTTATCCCATGACAACTTACTTTGCTTCATAGCTTTTGGTGAGGGACCTTGTCAAAGACTTTTGAAAATCTAAGTACACTATATCCACTGGATCACTCTTGTCTATATGCTTGTTGACCTCCTCAAAGAATCCTAGTAGATTAGTGAGCCATGATTTCCCTTTACAAAAAACATGTTGACTCTTCCCCAAGAAATCGTGTTCATATATGTATCTACAGAGGCTCAGAGACACAGTTGTGAGTGGTGCTTAGCTGTCTGGGGCCTTAGGTCCCATATCAATGGAGCTCTTGAGAATACAAAGGCAGATGCAATTGCTTGGACATGGATACTTAGCAACCAACAATCCAGAGAGATATGGACTTCCCTGTATCTCAACGGGGGCCTGAGCTGTATTTTCCCAGCTCTGGGAATAAAGGACTGGGGGAGGAGGTGTGGTGGAACCTATGTGTTGGCTCCACTTGCTACTACTCCTTTCAAAGTAGCTAACTCAAAGTTTGGAAGAAGCTTTCACATAGAAGTATCGGCAATGGTTACTAACTATAGCTAATGCACACTTCATTGTTTTGGCTGCTGAAATTGTGTGCAGAGGGGTTTTTTTGCATGCTGTATTGTGACATCACTCAATAAATGGACATAAAACAATGACATCCAAGAAACTGTTTGCTTTGATCAAAGTGTCACTCATCATTACACAAATAGGTTAAACCAGTAAGAGCATGTCTTATGTGAAGCTGCAGTTTCTCACGTGATTCCATTTTATTGTAGATCTACTTCATAGTAAATGTAATTACAGCTACTGTATTACAGATTAGCTATTGTGCAAGTGCTAACATTAAGAAATGTAAGTATTTAAAAATTCCTTTGGATTCTCAAAGCTTTAGGCTAATACTTGTTAATGGCAGTAGATTGTCTATTGATCTAAGACTGAGGATGTTACAGCTAAACGTGTTATATACAGTGGTTTTACTTCCTGGATTTCAGAATGAATGGTAAAACCTGGAGTAAATGGAGAAATGTAATTTATTGGAAATGCAGTATAGTTAGTGAGAGAACAGTTTGCTACATTTTTGAATTTTTTGCAGTCTTACAACATGTTTGAGTTCAATACTGATTAATTACAGGGCTGGATTAAAGCAACCCAGGGGTCTATGCCCTGGCGCCCTACCACCACAGCCCTGCCTTCACCCCATGGCCTTGTCTCCACACATGGCATGGCAGTGGGACCTCAGCCATCCCAGAAAGACAGGGGCATTGGCATGGGGCTCTTCCTTCCCCACCAAGAAGTGTCAGCAGAGATGGCAGCAGGGTTCCCCTCTGCCCCTGGAGAGGCCAGTATGGAAAACTCACAACAGCCAGGGATGGCCTTGGCTTGCTTTGCAGTTTTCTTCTTGCAGTTCACAGAGTCCTCTTTCAGAGTGGTAATGGTATGTCCCAATAGAGCAGTGGGTCTTTGGTTTAACACCCCTTGAGATGAATAGGGTAGTTCTCATCTCTAAGAGCTATTATCTCAGGCTGCCTGCAGGTTCAGGCAGATGCTATTGCATTCGTTCTACTTGGATCATGTTTTTGAGCTCCCCCTCCCCCAAAATGAGGGGGAAAAAGGGAAGCTAAGATTCTGATAGGATCCCGTGACTCCAGTATCTGGAGCCCTGGGCATGGCCCTATGGTGCCTTTGTTTTAATCTGGCCCTGAGTAGGCTCGTCAGCACAGACCTGTTTAAGGGCTTGCTGCTGCGGAAATTAATGGGAATTTTATCTTTAACTTAAAATCAGGATTTATCACCAAATGTTTTGGGTTCTTTTTTCGGAGAAATTGACATAGTAGAAATCCCCTCCCCCATTTTATTCTGAGCTCTTTTAATGGCCAAGAAAGATATGATTCCACAAAACAGACATTGTTTTGTTTAATCTGGCTTCCTCCTGTTAAATTTATTAAAGCCCTTATATTTATTTAATTAATGATTGGGTCCCAGGGACAGCAGACCAAATATGCCCTTTGAAACAGGGGGATGAAAATGATTCTCAAATGACTGAGCAATTACTGAACTAGTTTTGGACAATTAGGAATTAATGAATGCACTGTAAATATCGCTGCTGAGCACACTTTGATAAATAGGATAGGTGCAATTAAAGCAGTGGATCTAGATGATATACACTGTTGGGTTTCAGTGAAAGTAGCTACAATATTTTCTAGGAACAATTTTTCAAGGAAAAGAACTGAGAGAGGCACGAGAGGCTTCAGAAGCAAATTTCGTAACAGTATTACATTAAAAAATCGCTACCACTAACTAAGTGTTAATTCCATATCACTGTCAGCACTGAGCGCTGATATGGAATTGTAATATTTGCCTGGGTGTTCCTTCAATGTATGCATTAGTTACACTGAAATAAAAGCCACATTAATATTAGAACTATTTACAGTACAGTAGAACCTAACAGTACGAATGCCAGAGTTACGAACTGACCAGTTAACCACACACCTCATTTGGAACCAGAAGTACACAATAAGGCAGCAGCAAGAGACAAAAGATAAAATAAAAAAAGGAAGCACAGTACTGTGTTAAATGTAAGCAACTAAAATAAAGGGAAAGCAGCATTTTTCTTCTGCCTAGTAAAGTTTCAAAGCTGTATTAAGTCAAAGTTCAGTTGTAAACTTTTGAAAGAACAACCATAGCGTTTTGTTCAGAGTTACAAACATTTCAGAGTTATGAACAACCTCCATTCCCGAGGTGTTCATAACTCTGAGGTTCTACTGTATATACAGTTGCTTTTCTTGGAGAAGAATAATATTACTTTAAGAGTATGTCTGTCCTGCAGCTGATAGATGTGATGCCCAGCCCTAAGCTTGTGAATGCTGCAGTGTGGATGCTGCAGCACTAGGGTGGCTCGGGCTAGTCACCCGAGTCCAAACCCATCCAAGCCTCTGGGTCCAGTTCAGTTGGTGAGCCCAAGCCCCACACAAGCTGTAACATCCTCACTGCTATTTTTAGTACATTAGCTTGAGCAAAGCTAGCACGAGTCTGTCCACCCATGCTCAGAAACACTCCTTCTGGCTGCAGTGTAGGTATATCCTCAGTGCCTATAGCCTAGTGTGGAGAGTTTACCAGAACTGATCTTACACATGGCTTGGAAGTTGTAGGTTCACCGGGATCATCCCTTTATGGAGTGTAGGAAAGAAAATACATCAGATCTCAAGTGACCTATGTGTCTTAGAGGGGTATGGAAGATATCCCAAGAGCAAATAAAATAACCCAGTGTTTATTGTCACCTATGTCTCCCTGAAGGATCAGCCCCAGTCTCTTGTCCAGTGTTGCCCTTATGACATGACTTGAAATATTGAATGGATGTCCAATATTACACCACAGGACAGCAATCTCCTTGACCTGCTTTGAATTTGAAAGAAGGGGACTCACTAGGCAGAGAGTCTCCAATTCAAATGCTCCCCTGCTTCTCTTTGTTAATGAGAATGAACAGGTCCACTAGTAACAGATGTACATTAGTAACATGACTAAGAGATATATACAAGGAGTGAACTCCCTTTACATACTGTTCAATCAGAATTAGACCCATAGGCACTGACTCTGAGCTGTGCCCTCGACACTTTCTGTTGCTCCCCTGGCACAAATAAGATCTAAACCTCCAGCTCCTAGATAATTTCTCCTGCATTGCACACTCCTTGGGTGCTGTAGCCTGGCAGAGGGAGTGCGGCCAGGGCTCCCTTATGCTCTGGCAGTCCCTGGCTGCCCTTCAGGCTGTTGACAGCTGATGCATGTTTGAGCAACCTTTAGGGAGCTTTTAGGAGCGGCCTGAGGGATTAACCTGATGCAGAGCAACCCCAGGGCAGTGCAAACTTAATTTGCCCTTTAATAAATTCAGTCTGAGTGAATGAAGGACTCAGTTATTAACTCACTTCAGCTCAGCTTGCTCCTATGCAGCAACCTGAACTATTATCCCTAAATACTGTGATGATGGATGCCTGGAATAGACAGACTGAGGTAAATACAATCATTGGGACAGTGAAAGCTGAACACTTTTCACCTAAATCCACCTGGTGAACAAAGTCAGCTCCCTACAAAAAAAATGAAAGAACAAGTCTCCACTCCAGAACAAACAAACCCGTTGCCTCTTTGTCAGACCTCTTCGTTTGGTAGCTGGCTCTTTACTTACCAGCTGGAGAAATGAAACCTAAGCCAAATAAATCTGAATATCACACTCACAGGAACAAACTCACATGTCAGACCTGTGCATAGCCCACTATGTAGCTTTGTTTGTGAGAGGCTGGATTGTCCTTGGTCCTTTCATGATTTCACAAGGGACAAACACAAAACCCTATCCCATCCCTTGTTTGCCTCATCCAGGGGTTCCCTCACAGTAGCAGTCCCTGTACTCAGGAGAATGCAGGACTTCCCCAAAAGGTGCATGGTGGGGGCATGAGTTGCTCCAGAAGGGAAGGGGAAGGAAGTAGGTCCATAGTCTGCCCCCCTGTACTAGCCTGCAGGGATGGCCAGGGGCTCTGCATGGAGTAGGCTACATCACACCAAAGGTTGTTGCATCCTGAATACAGGGGAGCTGTGGGAATGTGAGGTACAAACCTTGCACCAGGCAGGAAGGGGTTAAGGAGTTGCTATGGGTTTGTGTAGCTCTGCCTTTCCACGCCTGTAAGGCAGGAAGAAGGGGAGAAGCACAGCTCAGGAGAAGGTAACTGTGGGTGGAGGACAGACCTTTAGCCCCCGCGGCTGGTGGGAAGAGGCCTGTCAGAGGGCAGAGCCAGCTCCCAGGCCTATGAGCTGTCTGAGCACACTGAGAGAAAGGTGGTCTGGACTCTAAATGATTACCTCTGGTGACTGATCAGAGGACATTGAGCCAGACTGCAGCTAGCTCAAGGCTCCCTGAAGGAAGACAACCCCATGGCTCATTGGTTCCTTTTTTTTTCTTTTATTCTTTTTGTTTCCTGGGAATCCTGCAAGGGATCAGCTCCAGAGGAATTCAGGTGGAGGGTTGAGTTTCCATCCCCAACCACCCAAACCCAGCTGATGAGAGCCTGAGTGAGTGCATGACCCCTTCCCGCTCTAAGAGATTTTGCAGAGGGACAGAATGTGGGGTTATGTGACAGAATGACTGTGTCCCCTGAGGCTTAGTCACTCCTGGAGTGTCATGATCTGGGCTTGGGCAGTCAGACCTAATGGTCCACACCTGAGTCAGAGTTCAGAGTCAAGCCAAGGGTCAGGGCTGGAGTCAGATTCCAGGGGAAGAAAGCGGGAGGAAGACAGGAACAGGTCAGGAAAGCAGGAACTAGGAGGAAGACAGGGAAACAGAATGGAGGAACAAGTCAGGAAAACAGAGCTCAAGAGTCAGGCAAGATGGCAGGGTCTGACATAGTGGCCATCCAGGACTTCACCCACTTGTACAGACAATTTCCTCTGGTTTCATAGGCAACCCTGGCCAATCAGAGGTCCCAATGCTCCTCCAGTCAGGGACCAAGGGAAGCCTCCCTGATATAGCTTTAGGTTTCATGGTCTCTCTGCTCAGTTAGTGAGTAGCAACCTGCTGGGCGTGAGCAGGGAGAAATCAGTTAACTGGGAACCTTGCAGACCCAGGTTGCAGACCCAGCCTGTGGGGTTATGTGACAGGAAGATTCACCTGGGGGAATATAGCTCTGGTCCTCCCCCAATGCAGAGCCACAGGCAATTTTCAAAATCTTGTCCGTCTCGCTGAAGACAGCTTGACATCTTAGCAAGAAGTGCCCAGGCGCAGTGGGATTGTCTCCTTTTATGTGTACATTTTCAGGGTGAGCTGTAAGCCTTGAGTGGGAAAAACCAAACCTCTTTCAGATAAGTAGTTTGTCTACTCAAAGATTGCTGAAATGGACTGTCCCTGTTATCAGTGATGTCACAGAAAACATCTGTGAGCCATAATCACGTACCTCTAAAGACACATTAAATAGAAAATACTATAGCATCACTAGCAGAATTACTTGCTATTACTACTATCTTTAGTTGTCATTATTAGCCAATAAGACATATTAATGTGGTTAGGATGTCTTTCTTTCAACATTTAAACTTGCTAATGAAACCTATCTAATATGCATGCAACAATTTTTAATTTTAAAGTGTCTGGGGAATTCTCAAGTACTGTGCTAATTATATCTTGTAAGGTGTTGTAAGCTCAATTTAAGATACTGAAGAACATCAAACAAGATGTAAAGTCTTTGTGGTTTGCAGTGTATTCAATTAGTACTATTTGCAAAATGGTCAACAGCACCATAAACTCCTATTGTAGAACTAGAATTGCCTGTCTCGGTTTTCCTAGGATCGTCCCGTTTTTGGTGCAGCAGTCCTGGGAGATCTGTAAGGGTGCTCAGTACACACTGCCAGCTGTCCAGTTTTGTGCGCTCAGGATATCCCAGGTTTTTTGTACTTCAAATGTGGCAGCCCTATTTAGAACTAATGTTAATCTGCTCTAAGTTTAGACCACTATCTACTCTAACAATAAGAATAAAATATCAACAACCATTTAGTCCCAGATCATCAGAGAGATTTAGGTGCCTAACTCCTGTTGATTTCCATGTGAGTTAGGCACCTAAATACCTTTAATCTGGGCCTTAGCTACTAGTAGTTCTTTGTGATCGGGTGCAGGGACAATATCAGCTCAGCTTCCAATTCCCTTTCTCCAGGTGCTGTGGGGAAGGACCATAAACGAGCTATATGAGAGAACGTGTTTAGGAGGGCTTCCTATCCAGGGCCAAAGGGGGGTGAGTTGAACCACAAAGTTCGGTGCTTATGTGAGCTTATTTTGGTTTTGTTGTTGTCTTTTGAGGAAAAAGACATTACTGTCTGCAACCTGCAGTCATTCCATCCAGCTTAGATTCTTGTTATGAAGTCTCAGCTTTATATATAAAGCTTTATATATAAAGTCTCAGCTTTTTTCAGTGTGATATCACTCTAGTCATGTGCATAGAGAGAACGGATGGGCCTCAGTGCCGAAGTAACATGGTTATCTCCAATTCAGTTATGCTTTGTCTTTGTACATCATACTGCAAAGCAGGTAGCCTAGCAACAGTGTGAGGGGTGCAATTCCTGTGCCTCCCAAGGTACAGACACATGAAAAGTTTTTTTTCTCTTTTAACAACAAAAGAAAGGAGACTTAAAAAATCAGGGAGTAATTTTTATAGAAATAGTCTTCTCCCTTCATGTTAAGTTATCAATACTAATCCATTCAAACAAGGAACCACTGAAAGCAATCAAAACTCCAATATTTATGATTAATAGAAAATGTAACTGCATCTTAGCTTGTTCAAAAAAAAAGTATAGGAAACATGCAGACACTTTGCCAATAATGGTGTAGTTACATTTAATCAATAACAAGAAAGTCTAGGAAAGGAGGGGACTCTTTTGTTGTAACTGTGGCTCTTTGTAGAAAGAGGCAATCTGCATTTTTGGTTTAAAAATAACGCCTCTCTGCTGCACAGTAATATCTAGCTCGTAAAAGCCACTGTGTATGATTTAAGCTCTTGAAACCATTGAACAGAAACACTGAGGAAAGCTCTATGGGGAAATGATTGGGAAGTTATGTTGCTATAGAATAGCTTCTTGGCACAAAAGAAAAACAAGAACACAACATATGAAGGTAATTAGAAAACTATGTTTAAGCAAGACAGGCTGACAATGCTTGAGGTGTATAAGTTGTGAAAGCTGCTGACGTTATTTTTTGTTGTTGTGCATATTAAAATGCAATTGTTAGTTGCAGCAAATACGTCATATGCAGTGTACACAATTACAATATACAGAAAATAAATAAGGTTTACTTTAATACTTTTTTAATTCCTTGGTTAAGTGAGTGAGGTCTACAGTCACTGCAATTGTTATGTTCCCCAAGATTTTAAACACTGAGGGATATACCTTCGCTCTCAGAGCAGAGCTATGCACTTATGCTGTTGGAAAGCTTGTGTGCACAATGAACATACCCCAAGGTTTGAACTTGGGAAACCTTGTACAACTAAGTATCACTGAAGCAAATAATATGAGGAGGAAAAAACATTTGTCTTTGACAATCTGACCTACAAGCCAGGTTTCCACAACAGTTTAAGCTAGAGTTTCTGATATGGAATATAAGGGTTGGATGATAGTTTGATATTTGTAGTTGAATGGACGCTGTCAAGGCAACTAGACCTAAAAACAGACCTACCTTGAAAGTGGTTTCATCCTGAAAATCTCTCTCTGGAATCTATGTTGAAGAGCATATTAACAATAGTGATTTGTGAGTCCCATTATAAACATGGAAGTTGATTTAGATGACATTCACAGCATCAGCTAGGTACTAAGTACAGAGAACATCTAGGCAGGCTAATATTTTGACTTGACTCCTTGACAATATCACTTTAAATATCTGGTGTAATTTTTACTTGATATGCAGCAAAACACAGCTAGTTATAAAGTGTATTATATCTCTTTGGCTCATTGGACAGAAAGATAGTAATTCCAATAAAACATCACAACCATTCACCCAAATAGTTGCATGCAAAACTGTTCAATTACACAAAACAAGTTAATAGCTGGGAATCATTGCAAAGCTTTCAGAAATGACTGGATTCTTTTGCTGCCACTTAACTCCATAGGCCAGTGTTTCCCAAACTTGGGACGCCCTTGTTCAGAAAAAGCCCCTGGCGGGCTGGGCCTGTTTGTTTATCTGCCGCGTCCGCAGGTTCGGCCGATGGTGGCTCCCACTGGCCGCAGTTCGCTGCTGCAGGCCAACAGGGGCTGTGGGAAGTGGCGGCCAGTACATCCCTCAGCCCGCCCCACTTCCCGCAGCCCCCATTGCCCGGGCACAGCGAACCGCGGCCAGTGGGAGCTGCGATTGGCCTAACCTGCGGATGCAGCAGGTAAACAAACCAGGGGCTTTCCCTGGACAAGCGGCGTCCCAAGTTTGGGAAACACTGCCATAGACCATCAACAAAGTGAAATGCAAGTTTGCAACCTGCCCCTCTCTCCTCCTTCTTAGGTTGCATACTTTTCCCCTTTCCCCACTCTATTTCCCAAGGTTTTTTTCTGTTTGAGGAATCAGGTATTAATGGGCATTAAAATCTAGGGGGAAAATTGAAATTCTGCTGCTTTAATTACATTTCTGGAGCATTCCACGACATTGCACACATTCTTCAGAAGGTATAATAAACTTGTGGTAATTACTCACTGTACCGTTTAATTTTCCTAACTGCTTCAATAAAAACAATCATTTTGTAGGAAAAAGATTAAGTAAGTAGTTCAGAATGTCAGACAAAAGTCTTCACTTATGCTGGATAAAGCTCTCACAGCCAAAGAGCTTGCAGATTCTCTTGTTCCCATCGGGAGATTTAGGCATCTCGGTTAATTTCCTCACTACATTTTGGAGGGAAATTGTAGACAGTAACTACTGTGAACATACAACCACAGCAGCAGAGCTTTTTCAGTCCTTTAAAAAATCCTCTGTGCCATATTTTAAGATGCTCTATTAGATCCTCCAACAGCATTATGTTTTTTTAATCTCATATTCAGGCTGATGGTCAAACCTTGATCCAGCAAAACATTTAACTTCAGCATGTGCTGATTTCAGTGGGACTCTAGCATGTGGCTTGTTGGATCAGGACCATGTTGTGTGCTACCACAATACAAATAATAGCAATATTGTCTGATCCCTGGAAGGTAAGGGTGGATTATTACATAGTTCTGTTAACTGGTATTGCAATGTATAGCAACTAGCTTGTCTGCACAAGGAATTTGTAATTGTGTCTAATAGGTATATGTCTGCAAAATAGTGATCACACAGTACAGGTATAGAAATAAGGTCTTACTTCGTTTGTGATATTGTGGAAATTGCGGATTCCACCGCAATTTTGTTTTAAATTCGCTTACTTGTCACAGTCCAGAATTGTCCATACATTTTGGGTTTCCAACACACACTTTCCCCCCCATTAGTACATTTAAATGATCTTGAAGAGTTTTGGGCAGGGCCGTAACCAGGGCACAAAGCTGGAGGCGGGTGGGGGGGAGGAAGGATGAGGAAAAAGAACGGTAGGGAGTAGAGCCCTGCAGCGGGCATGGTATTACCACCCTTACTTCTCCACTGCTGCTGGCGGCAGCGCTGCCTTCAGAGGTGGCTGCTAAGTGGGTGCCACCATTTTTCTGCCACATTTTTCTCCCCTGTACCCAGCTTCGCACCCTGGGCCACTGCCCCACTCACCCTGCCCTGGTTACAGCCCTCTAATTGTACCAAATTGTCTGGTTATGAAAAAATAAATTCACATGCATAACGTAATAGTTGAGTGTTTATATTGTTTTAGCAAATTTTTCTTAAACAAATAGATCTGCTATGGCTTTTCCAAATTACTGCAATTAATAATGGTACATTATTACTTTCCCACAATTTTCCATGTCTTCTCCGCAACTCAGCTGCATTTATTTGAAGATCATCCCGCAATTCAGGTAGGGTCTTATATATAAGCATGAATAGATGGTATAGTTTTCATAAATGTGATTTTAAGATGTATTTTCAAAACTGAGTTACTAGCTGATAAAATTCTATAGATGCAAGTTCTTGATTTTTTTATTTTAACAATCTGGAATGACACTGTTAGGTTTTATGGTATCTTGAAGAGCTTTATTCTAATGAGGTTTATTTAATGTTGTTGTTCAACGTATAATAAAACAAGCATCAATTTAATCTTCAAATATTGCAATTCAAAAAATCCTTAAGCAATTATGGAGTTCAAAACTGAAAGCCTGTGGAATTCGCCCAATTTTCACCCATGATTGCATTCCACCTACCCTTTTACTGTGGGTTGTAATTTTCAAGCAACTAATAAGAATTGTTGTTTCTGTCACATCAGGTAAGATATGAACTCCAAGAAAGCCCCTGGTGTTTATAGAAAATCAATGCTGTGGTCTTCATAACAGCAAAAAAAGAAGGCTTCCATTACAGACAGATGAGTTTGTCAAAGCCAGCCCTGTGGGCTATCCCACAGTGAGTACAATCACACTTGGCTGCTTTCTTTCTCAAATTATCCTACCTTTACGAAGATAAAAATTCTCGCTGTTCTGAACTGCTAACAAAGGTTTCAGATGTATCACTCGGCTCCTTAAAGACAACATGCTCCCCATGCCATTCCCAAATGTACTTTTTCAAAGAAACAGCCTAAAAATAAATAACTGCATGTGTCTCTTAAGATCCACACATCACACACATGCAAGCAACCATATGATCTTATTATCACCCTTGTCTTCCCTTCCTTCCAGGGCTTATGCGGGGTGACGGGATGGGGACACCATACCTGGGCCCCCTGTGGAACCATTTGATTGGGTGGAGTCTCCCTCACACACTTACGATTAAAGTGTTGTCAATTTATTCATTTCATTTTACAAATATCTTTCTTCCCAAGCCCTTCCTGCTCCCTGCCGTCTCTAAGCCCAGTAAGAAGCCCGTCATTCTGTCCCTGTCACTCAGGCCCTTCACCTGGGCTCCTCCCATCTCTTGCACCAAAATGGAACAGCTTCAATAGGAAAGACTGAGGCAGCTTCCCATCAGAATAGCCCATCGCTCAGTGGTTAGAGCACTGTCTTCAGAGGTGGGAGATCCAGGGAGACCTGGGCCAGATCCAAATCCTGCCACTTTTCCCTCTGAAACATTTCCAAGTTCTGTCTTTCCTCTGCCAATTCCCACAGCTAAAAATCTTACTTAGGCTCTCATCTACCTTAATCAATATAACCTCTTCCACTCTGTACTCCCTCATACCCACTTTGCCTCATTTCAGCCAATGCAATACACAGCCACTAAAAATATCTGCCTTTACTATGATCTGACTGTCATCCCGCCTCTTTGAATCTCTCCATTGGTTCCATTCATCCATGGCAGCAAATCTTGTCCTTGCCTTCTTGGTTCTGCCTACTCTTTTTTTCTATCGTGGTCTCTTTTGTTGTTGCCCCTTCATCCCCTCCACTCCAGCAATGAGGCCAGTCTTGACATCCTACTGGGAGCATAATATAAAGAAACCAGGAGATGGGGAAAAAAGGACATTGACCTATCCAACCCCAGACATCAAATATCCCTTTTCCTCAATGTTGTTTCCTCTCCTATGTGCCTCAAGTTTCATTATATGTGTATGTGATGGAGGGAAAGGGGAAAGTGGGTGCATATACAGAGAGGAGTCTTTCAGCCCCAAGCATCTCTAAAGTCTTGACAAGGCCTGGAAGCTTTTAGGTCCATGAGACACAGCACAAGCTTGACTCGGTTTTCGCATGCTCACTCTTTGTATGGAGTGATGAGTGAAAAGCAAGGAAAGGCAGAACTCTAACTCTCTGCCCCAATGAGAGGTTCCTGATGGGACACCCAGGCTCAAATTCACAGAGACTTAGATGCCTAAACTGAAATTTAGTTCCTAAATCCCAGTTTTACAAGGTATATATCACTGTAATCCACAAAACTGTCAGGGGGGGTCGCTGGGTGACTCACTCAGGTGGGGCAGAGCCAATTCAGGTGGATGCTGTTGTGGGGTCAGCAGGCAAGAAGCCTGGGGCAGGGGTAGGTGGGAAGCTTAGGCAGTCTGTAACACCATGAGGCAGAGGGAGAGTTCTCAGCCAAGTAGTGATGTTGCACAGACTGGCTTGCTGCTCTTTCTGTCAGATTAAATAGCTGCCCTGGGGGTCATCTGACCCAGTCCTAGTTTGTGGATTGGCTGCTGCAACACCCATGGAGGATGAGTCATCACAAACTAAGGGATGAATCATTGCAGGCTCTGGCTGAGGAACTACCTGAGAAAAACTCCCACTTGGCTGGTGCCTAACCCTGTAGGCACCTCAACTCACTCAGCACCTACAGTTTCAGAGTAAAAGTTCTCTAGGCACCTCCGTTTTTTTGCCTCGGTCATGTGCATTGTTACCTCATGCTAAGCACCCGGATGCCTATCACCCACCTAAGTCTCTGCAATCAACAAAAAGAGGGAAGATGAAGCATGCCTACCAGATGAGGCCTCATTCAAAATCTGACAGCTGCTAGTGATGGTGCCTGCCTTTTAGTACTCACCTGAGACGTAGAAGATCCTGGTTCAATTCTCATCTCTGCCTGACATGAAGACAGGATGTGAATAAGGGTCTCCCACCTCTGAGGAGAGTGCTCTAACTACTGAGCAATGGGATATTCTGATGGGCAGCTGCCTCAATCTTTCCTCTTGAAGCTATTCCATTTTGGAAAAATAATTAGTCATTGGAGCAGGGAGATTGGAGCCTGGGTCTCCTGCTTCCGCAGTGGGTACTCTAGGTTATGAGGCTATAGTCATTCTCTCTCTCTGGCCCAGTGACTCTATAACCAGTGGAACCACCCACAGGACCTGCAATCAGAATATCCCACAGCTCAGTGGTTAGAGAACTCTTCTGAGAGGTGGAAAACCATTGTTCAAATGATTTCTCCCTATTCAAAAGAAAGGGGAAATGAACCTGTCTCTCCCACATCCTAGGTAAGTGCTCCAACCACTGGGCTAAAAGTTAAAAGGTTGGTACCACCTCCCCCTACCTTTTATTCTGTGTGGAGTTAGGAAGGTGCCTAACTCATTCTCACAAGAAACGATATAGTTACCTAAACGTCCTGACTCCAGGAAAAGATTCCTGGTTCTGGATCACGAGCAAAAAGAAGCCTTGCAGCCCAGATGTAGGCACTTAACTCTATGAGAGGGGCAGGACACACCCCTTTCTGCACCATCTCTCATTGGCTATTTTAGGCAGGTCCCCACCTAGCAAACTGGCTTCTGTGAATCCCAGTCTGAGACACCTATCTGTCCCCATGCATTGTATAGGGAACCTAGGTACCTAACTCAGGCTTTGTGGATGTCATTGTTGTTCCTGTGATTTTTCTCTGTGGCTAAAAGTTAGGTGGTATGACTCTAAGTGTTGCAATGTTAAAATCCATTTGTGGATCCAGGCCCCAGTGACCGCAGGTTCTGCAACTTATGAGAACGAGCTCTGGCTCCCTCAGCCCTGCCCAGTCTGCTGTTGCTGCGGATGTCTTAATTTAGGCTCAGAACCTGCAACTGTTAGCATGGGGGTAGACTGCTGTGCCAGTGGAGCCCCCTTGAGTTCAATGCGAGCCCGGCAGTTGTCCTATACACTATAGTTTCAGGATCGAGGCTTTCGACTGTAGCTCCTCTAGACCAGTGGCTCTCAACCTTTCCAGACTACTGTACCCTTCCAGGAGTCTGACTTGTCTTGCGTACTCCATGTTCCACCTCACTTAAAAACTACTTGCTTACAAAATCAGACATAAAAATACAAAAGTGTCTCAGCCCACTATTACTGAAACATTGCATACTTTCTCATTTTGTCTCTGCCATTTTAGTTTGTATGGACTTCACTCGTGCTTTTTATGTAGCCTGTTGTAAAACCAGGAAAATATCTAGATGAGTTCATGTACCCCCTGGAAGACTTCTGTGTACCCCCTGGGATATGTGTACCCCTGGTTGAGAACCACTGCTCTAGGCAAGGAGTCCATTTTTATCTGTTCTGGAAATCATCTTGCACACTTATGGTTCCATACAGTGGGGTGCCATCTGTATATGCTATGCATGCCCGACTGGCTGTGCATTGTTCAGGGCAGTCCAGGGATAATTCATGGAGCAGGTCCTCAAAGAATCAATCTTGAAGTACTTGCATGAGAGGAAAGTGATCAGGAACAGCCAGCATGGATTCACCAAGGGAAGGTCATGCCTGACTAATCTAATCGCCTTTTATCATGAGATTACTGGTTCTGTGGATGAAGGGAAAGCAGTGGATGTATTGTTTCTTGACTTTAGCAAAGCTTTTGACACGGTCTCCCACAGTATTCTTGTCAGCAAGTTAAGGAAGTATGGGCTGGATGAATGCACTATAGGGTGGGTAGAAAGCTGGCTAGATTGTCGGGCTCAACGGGTAGTGATCAATGGCTCCATGTCTAGTTGGCAGCCGGTGTCAAGTGGAGTGCCCCAGGGGTCTGTCCTGGGGCCGGTTTTGTTCAATATCTTCATAAATGATCTGGAGGATGGTGTGGATTGCACTCTCAGCAAATTTGCGGACGATACTAAACTGGGAGGAGTGGTAGATACGCTGGAGGGGAGGGATAGGATACAGAAGGACCTAGACAAATTGGAGGATTGGGCCAAAAGAAATCTGATGAGGTTCAATAAGGATAAGTGCAGGGTCCTGCACTTAGGACGGAAGAATCCAATGCACCGCTACAGACTAGGGACCGAATGGCTAGGCAGCAGTTCTGCGGAAAAGGACCTAGGGGTGACAGTGGACGAGAAGCTGGATATGAGTCAGCAGTGTGCCCTTGTTGCCAAGAAGGCCAATGGCATTTTGGGATGTATAAGTAGGGGCATAGCGAGCAGATCGAGGGACGTGATTGTCCCCCTCTATTCGACATTGGTGAGGCCTCATCTGGAGTACTGTGTCCAGTTTTGGGCCCCACACTACAAGAAGGATGTGGATAAATTGGAGAGAGTCCAGCGAAGGGCAACAAAAATGATTAGGGGTCTAGAACACATGACTTATGAAGAGAGGCTGAGGGAGCTGGGATTGTTTAGCCTGCAGAAGAGAAGAATGAGGGGGGATTTGATAGCTGCTTTCAACTACCTGAAAGGGGGTTCCAAAGAGGATGGCTCTAGACTGTTCTCAATGGTAGCAGATGACAGAACGAGGAGTAATGGCCTCAAGTTGCAGTGGGGGAGGTTTAGATTGGATATTAGGAAAAACTTTTTCACTAAGAGGGTGGTGAAACACTGGAATGCGTTGCCTAGGGAGGTGGTGGAATCTCCTTCCTTGGAAGTTTTTAAGGTCAGGCTTGACAAAGCCCTGGCTGGGATGATTTAACTGGGAATTGGTCCTGCTTCGAGCAGGGGGTTGGACTAGATGACCTTCAGGGGTCCCTTCCAACCCTGATATTCTATGATTCTATGATTCTATGATTCCATCCAGCCCCTGAACGCACACGTAGAACAAATTGGTGTCGTCCTCACAGTGTGACCTCACACCCACCATATGTGTAAACTCACGGCTTGCATGCAAAAAAAATTGTTGCATGCCTTACTAAAAATGTCACGGCATGCCACTGGTTCCATATAAATAATACTCACTGAATTCTGACGAATGGTCATGCTATCAGTGGGAGAAGAATTTACTCCTGAATATACTGTTTGTTAATAAACATACAGACACTTTATCTAACTCTAAAAAAGGCACTCTAAAAAAGGTATAAATGTAGCTGTAGACAGCATTGTACAGAGCTAGGAGCCAAACATCTGTCCTGCTAATGGATTGTCACTACTTATTCATGTCTCCGATGCAATGATGTGGGTCAAATACTGGGCTTGTTGATATCAGTATTCTTTATGTCTTTCATATGTACATTTATTTGTGGATCATGTAGATTAATATAAATGTCCTAAATGTTCCAAGTGTGTCTATGTTGTGAAATTACAATCTAGTTTTACCCCAAAGATGCTACAGTACAATGGTGGTGGCAAAACACTTCAACTTTTAACTGTTGAATCAGATCTCAGGTTGTAGCAAGATAAAATGTAAGGCCCAAGTTGGGCCCATGATGCAAAAGTTTCTTGGACCATATTAATCTCTGGCATAAATTCTGTTTATGTCAATGAAGTTTCATTAAGGAAACACTTGGTCCATCATGTTCCTTTGGCGAGATTTTCCTTTCCAGATGCAATTTAAGATCCAGCTATGCAATCAGTCTTCTCAAGAATCAGAACTCTTTCCTTGTAAACTATTAATTATAATAGAACAATATGTCTTGCACTGATTAGGAGGGTGGATAACAATGTAATTGGTTTCTTCCATTTCTAATTTCCATAATTCTTTATAAGTATTTGATAGATGCATGCATTATATAAATCACGATCCTGTCCAGTAGTTAGGCGTTTGCACTGCGAATGTATAGGTTCAAGTCCCGCTCCCAGCCCCTCACTCCTTGCCTTTTGCAGCAGCCCTTTCTCCCATCTCTAGAGCATGCAGTGTTCAACACTCTTTGGCATGGTACTGAGCGTGTAGTGTTGGAAAAGGAATATTTTAGTTACGTGTGTCAATAGGACTGCAGTCATGCTGAGGAAACACAGCATGGCTATTCCTATCAGTCATTGTCTTGTATTTTAGTCAGTGTAATAGACAAAGTGCCAGAGAAATAAAAAACAAAAAACAAAAGAGATGTTGGAGAAAATATCAGGTGCAGGCTGTCTGTTAACTTCTGTGCTTACCTTGGGTGCTGAATCAAGCCCTTTCAAGTCAGTGGAAAGACTCCTCCTAACTTCAGAGGGTGCTGGTTGGGGCCCGACAGAGGTGGACTGGGCAGTCTTTGAGGGGTGTGCATGTATGGCTTACCTTTCCTTTGTATTAAGGCTATTTATTTATTATTTGTATTACCGTAGCGCCTAGGAGCCCTAGTTGTGGACCAAGACCCCATTGTACTAGGTGCTGTGCAAAAACACAACAAAAATACTTTCCCTGCCTCAAAGAGATCACCATTCTAGCTTTATTTCAAATTTAAAACTCTAAAAACATTGCGGTGTGAGGGAAACATAGTCAAATATACTCAGAAGTGAGGGCACGTATTCCAGTGAACCCTTCTATCCTCTGGCCAAGCCCCTGGCTTTGACCTTTCGCAAGGGTTAATCTACCTCAATGCTCTCTAAAGCAAAAGGCTTCAAAAGCACTGCTGCTTTTCCTGTCCTGTGACTCAATCCAAATAGAAAGTAGGATGAATGAAAGGAAATTGGTCCTGCCTACTGTGTGTACAAGGAAGAGGCAAATGAAAACTGATAGCATTATGGCTGTAAGCATAAACATTTATGCTGTTGATCTGATTCAGAAAGAGACTCAGCTATGCTGTCACTCACAGTCTCAGTCCTCGTCCAGGCAGCTCAGAATTTGTTTTGAATATAGATCCACAATTATTTTGTTATGTAAGAAGCAACTCAGTGGATTGATACAATCTGATACTAAAGCGCGAGATAAAGGAAACCAAGATATTTTTTGGTAGTTCTTTTGTATGTTGCCAGGCCCTCCAAGGTCAGCAAGCTTATGTTGTGAGGGCATTTACACTGAAGCCAACAACCTGTTGCAACCTGGTCAATTGTCCTTATAGCTGAAATGGGCAAGTTTTTCTGCTGCTGAGACAAAAACAATCAATGAAAAAGGGCTATTATAGTATCTTGTGTGTTGGTGGCAAAAGTAAAATTGGTGTCTGGAAAGATTGTCTGAAACAGCTAAAGCTGTCCTCCTCGTCAACTTAAAAAACCTGAACATTGAGCCCTGAGCTTTATCTGAAGTGTGCTGGCTAGGAAGTGGTGAAAAGAAAGTTAAGGACTATATATTTTTGTTCTCAGGCCACCCTGAAGGGTTGCTCCAGCAAGAAATAGCCATTGCACTTTCGCCCAACACCTGACAGGCATTGCAGAGTTGGTGGGAGATTAATGAATGGTTTATGAGCATCTGGCTGTGGGAATCTTAATGTCTTCACAGTGTCATTATGATCCCACCAATGCCAATGATGCGGCTGCAGATAATTTTTACTAGCTACTGCAGTCAATCTTTAATGAACCTCTGAGAAGAGATGTCATTGTGATCCTGGGTGACTTTAATGCACGGAAAGGAAAGGATAGTGACATCTTGGCAAGTATATCTGGTAACTTGGGTATTGGGCAGAAGAACAGGAATGGGCAGTGGCTGCTGGAATTTGTGGTTGCCAGTGACATGGTGATTGCTGACTCACTCTGCCATCACTCAAAGATTCTCAAGCAGAGCTGGTACAATCCAGATGGTTTCACCAGGACTGTTATTGATCATGTCCTTGTTAACAATCATTGGCAGTCAACAGTTATGGATGCATGAGTTCACAGAGGTGCTGAATTTGATCATCAGCTTCTGCTGACAAAAGTGTACCCCTGACTTTGAAGATAACCAGCGAAGGGGCCAAAATTAAACCAGTTCAACCAAAAGCTCTTCTTACAACCAAGCTGTCAGATGGCTTTCTGTTCTGAACTGCAAAAGGCTACTGAAGCATTAGAGGCTAAGGTCTTATTCCCCTTCTCTCTCTCTCTCATCTGATGAAGCATGGTGTAGTTTCAAGTCATCAGTGCTGACTGCTGCCAGCTCAGTGCTGGGGCCTCAGCCTTTCAAATGTCATCCAGAGATCACAGCAGTTGAAGCTAAGAAAAAAGCAAGGCTACAATTTAATCTGGATAAAACTCAGCCTCTGGCAATTACCATCAAACAGCTTCCAGTTTCAGATTACAAACAGCTCAATATTAGCCTGTCTGGACAGGACATCAAGCAGATGGCAGCTGTCAAATACTTGGGCAGCATCATAGACAGCACTGGAAGATGTTCAAAGATGTGGATGTTTGTATAGCAGCAGCTGTTGCCATGTTTTGGGCCCTTCAGTGGCTTCTGTGCAGATATTGCTACAAAGCTGCAGCTCTGCAGAACCACAGTTATACTAACTCTATTGTATGGAAGTGAAACGTAGGTGCTGAGGAAAGCTGAAGAACTTTGGACTGATATTTTCTGTTCTTGTTGTCTCTGTCAGCCGTATCAAGTGGTAGGACAAGATCAGAAACAAGGATATTCAAAGCCGAACCCAGCAACCATCTCCATCAACACTGGTTTGGTTTTGGCAGCTTTCTTGGTGCAATTCTGAAATGTGTTTACCAAGGATTGCTGCCACACAGCCAGTGATCGCATAGGCACCAAAAACTTTGGTGGCATGACATGATTGCCAGTGATGGACATAAATGGAGTATACAATCAAATCACCCTAAGCACCTTGCCACTGATTGATCCAGGTGTTCCTTGATTTGCAAGGAGGCCATGTCCCTTTGGGATGTGCCATGATGATGATGTATGTTGTTCACGGGACCTGCTGGCTCTGTAATTTCCCACTGATAATAGGCTCCTGGAGATGGCTCATGGGATGAAGTCTCCATTGTCCCAGGTTTTAGGGTATCTGAAGTGTTCAGTCCTTTTTGTGCTATTAAAATAACTTCAAAGTGATTATAGAGACAATGGGCCAAATTAATCCGTGGTGTAACTCTGACTTTTGTGGCATGAGCCCATTGCATTAACAAACTCAAATATTAATTGACTAAGTGCTACAAATACAAAATAAGATATAGAAAAGTACAGGGAAGACAGTAAGCAAGAATACTTATTCTGTGTTCTGTAAACTTTTCACCCAAATAAAATTTATTACCTTGGGGGAAAACATCAAAAGAAAAAAATTATCATTGTGGTCTGGTTGTGTAAAAACATGTTTTCCTATTATCGTGCACCTGTCAGATATTTTGTTAGGAATATGGAGGTGGTGGTAACATTTCCATATGATGTAGCATTTTGGACATATTGTGGCCTGATTATTTCTGCCTTTCTACCACAATCCACATCTAGCGAGCTGTCATTTTAGGTGTAAACAGTGTCAGGATGAGCTCCACCCTGACATCTGGTGGTGAGGTGTGGCAAGTTGTGGAAAAGAACTTCAGGGGCCGATCTCATTTGCATAGGCATACCCACCCCGCCTAGAATGAGGCCATAGCTGCCCAAATGGTCACTTTGGCTGCTGTGGGATCCCCATTGTCTCTGTTATTGGGGCAGGAAGAATAAATTGTTATTACCCTGATTATGGGAACTGTACTTGGCCTTTTGTTATGATGGAGGGACTCACCATCAACTAAGTAGCACTCGCTAGGCAAGGGCCATGGGTTCCAAAACTCTGTGAATTGAGAGAGGCTGGGGACAAGTATTAATACTTGGTGGCATGGGCCCCTGGGAGAGGGCCTTACATGCTAATTGCACTTCCTCCTCTCTCCACTGTAGAATATCAGAGGTAATTTTGATTCCATTAGGAGTCTAGTTATAGGCTGCTGAGCTCACTTTGGGCTAATGGTGCACCAGCACTGAGGCTCCCCTACTACAAGCTGAATTCACCAAAGAGCTGAACTGACTAAGAGCTGAAATCACTGAGCATTGTGTTAAGTAGTGGGGGAGCCTGAAGATATATTGTGGAGCAGTTTGTGGGATGGCTGGAGTGCCTTGTGGACAGGCTGGTGGAGCAGTTCATAGGACGGCGGGAGCTGCTTGTGGGACATGGAGTGGAGCAGTTCGTGGACTGGCTGCAGGAGCAGTTTGTGGGACGGCGGGAGCTGCTTGTGGGCAGCGGAGCGGAGGCGAGCGAAGCAGTTCGTGGGGCGGCTGGCAGAGCAGAGCGAAGGCCTATGGAGCTGTGGGGCGGCCAGCTTCAGATCATGTAAGGTGCCCCTTACCTTCCCCCCCCCATCTCCACCCAGGTTGGGAGGTAAAGCTCTGCAGATAAACCTTCGAACTCTGGTGCTGCCCTGACCAGGGACAGAGACTTTTGGGTCATTGGACTTTTGGGACTTCGGGTGATTTGGGGTTGCTGGACTCAAGAACCAAAGGGAAAGAGCATGCCCCAATTTGCTTGGGGTGGGGTTTTTTTTGCTCATGGGTTGTGTTACGAATCCTGTTGGTGGTGTTTCCCCAACATAATGCCACATTGTTTCTCTCTGTTATTAAAAGGCTTTTTGCTACACTCAGACTATGTGCTTGCGAGAGGGGAAGTATTGCCTCTTGGAGGCGCCCAGCGGGGATGGTATATATTTGTCCCAGGTCACTGGGTGGGGGCTCGAGCCGGTTTGCATTGTGTTATTGGAATGAATCCCCTAGATATTGAACCCGGCCCTTGTTGCTGCCAACTCTGACGGGCAGAAGGGTTACATAGGATACCTGGAATCTGGCAAGGGGGATGGAATATCTGGTTTCCTTCCAAACTTCTGCTGTTGCAGCTTCATAAATCAGAGAATGGGAGCGCTATACCGCAATGCAGCCAATACCTTAGAACAAGCGGGGGAGGTGAGTCCTTGACATTGCAGGGTACGGTATCACACACGACCTAACTGACCATGGATCAAACAGCTGGTTGCCCCAATGTCCATTGCGCTGTCTTTTTTTAAAAAATGCCAACAAGCCTAATTCCACAGTTAGGCGAGATTTTCATCCTCACTTTGAACTAGGTCACAGAGCAGAGCAGGTGACATTTTAACAGTTTTTGCTGAGCAAAGTGCTGTTTATTTCTGATCTTGAGCATTTACGGTATGAGATAATGGAATTTTATTGTATAAACTTTGTGCTATGTAGCTTGATGTCTTGTGCATTTTCTGAATTTAGCTGATGTAAAAAGAATTGGAAACTATATGACCACTTTTAATCGAAGTGTGAAAGTCAACAAAGGCCAGAGAAAAGGGTAGACACAACTTCAGTTCCTCCTGAGATAGAAATTGATGATCTGGTGAAAGTGCATCTTCAGTTACTATGGGAAATTACACAACAGGAGAAACAACTGGGGTTAGTCTCACTTAGGGCCAATCAAATTGCTGTCTATGAGTTCAGCTGATTGCCTTGTCCTGTCAGTGGTACTAGAAAATACAATGTGGTCCTGAACCAAGTATGCCAATGCAATAATCAAGACAGTTTTCCTCCTCTGTCTAATATAGTTTTGTAATTCCCCCTAAGATATACTGGCAGAAAATGCTGGGAAGTGAACTGAAATGAGATTGTGTCCTAGTTCTGTTTAAGGAGAGCTGAGGGTGAAAAGGCCAAGATTATATTCAGAGGGTGGGAGCTGTTCCCTAGCTAGACGATAACTAAGTTTTTCTTCACTCTTTTTAGGATTTTGACTAAGCCAGGTGAAAAATAGGTGTAGGATATTTCCCTCCACTTTCTTGATCATGACTTTGGGACAACCAAAATAGAGTCTCCTCCCCAGAAAATCCATCCCAGATTTTACCCTGAACTGATTGCATGCTGGGGCAGGACTTTGAGTTTAGTTAATGCAGAGTGAATACTTACCATGCCCACATGATCAATAAAACTGATAGTTTATTGTCCTCACTGTCAAATCTCAGCTGTCTAATTTAGGGAGCTCTCCATTAACCTGTGACTTAACAATAGGATATTAAATGTATTTTGTTTACAACAGAAAAAAAATAGGAAAAGCTCCTAGCAGCCTGGGGTACCACACTTTCTATAAACTCTGCATTACTTGGCAAGAATATTGTAGTTTAATTTTTATTTTGCTGCATAAAACATATGCAGCAACATCAGAGATTCCTTGGTCTGCAGAGAGCTGGCTTGTTTCTTGTTGCTGGTTTCTCCTTCCTATTTTCATCTCCTTCTCCAGGCATCTAGTGTGTATTGCACAGATGATCTTGCTCACATTGTTTCCTTCACAATGAGTGAAGCTGAATGCAAGTTCAGTTGAACAATTGAAATGTCATTTAAACTCTGGACTGCTCTGTGCATGTGACTGAGTTGATTCTAGCCTAACTCTCATGTTCCCTGTCTTTGTGATCTACAGGAAGGAGTTCTATCTCTGTTTCTCAGTTACCTGTCTTCAAGTCTAGCAAACGCTCTCTCTATGGAGTCTCTTCCCACCCTGTGGGGCTGGCCTCTGGATGGTTCTCTGGCTCTCCGTTCTGTGATGATCTCTGTAGGGGCTATCTGGCTGTTGTATCTCTCTAATGGCTGGATCTTCACAGGAATGCCTGCCTCCAGGGTTGGTAGGTCCTTGGCTGACCTGTTGTACTCTAGTGCCTGCTTTCTCTCATTGTTGGCCATCTCCACTCAGCAATGTCTCCATTCTTCTGGCTGTAACATTTCTCTCCTCATTGATAGCAGAGTTTTGGGCCTTCATGGCATCCAGGGGTATCATCTCAGAAAAATTCAGGGGTGGGGGGCAAAATTGTGTCAGGATATAGAACATTGTATGAAATCCTGCAAAGTTTGTTTTTCTCCCTCAAAAGTGGAAGACATAATAGAGTATATAAACTGATAAAAAGTTTGGGGGAGGGAGGAAACCAAGGTCTGGAGGACAACTGCCACCTTTCCCTATAGCAAATAATGCCCGTGGTTCCATCAGTGCCTGTGCTCAACTGTTTTGCCATCCCTGTCATGGGGTATTTCTGTGTGCCAAAAGTGCTAACAAGAGGTCTGAACCAAAAGAAAAAGTCAGTGTACCTGTCTTTTAGTTGTTTTCATGGCTCATTCCATCTTACCATTACTCTGGGAGTATGCTGGGTGAGAGGTGTGCAAACTCCCATTTGGGTGCAAATTTCTTGAATTCTTCCAAGGCAAATTGGGATATGTTGTTGGTGAATACAGGGTCTGCAAGGTCATATCTCACAAAGTGGACCTGGAAGTTGCTAATCACCTACTTGCTTCTTGTATAAGGCAGGTCATCAACCTCCCAGAAGTGTAAATAGTAGTTCACTGTAATCAAATACTTCTTTTTCTTGTAGGTAAATGAGTCCACTCCCACCGTTTTTCCATGGTCGGGCTGGCCTGTGGTAACAGAGTGTCTTTCTGTTGGCAATTATCATGATTGGCAAGAGTCATGCTCTTCTATCAAGGAGCAGAGTTGTGTATTAATTCTTGGCCAATAAACACTCTAGAGCCTAAGACAGCTGTCAATAGACACAAGGTGTGTATCTTTTGCATGAGATCCTTACATAATGAAGTAGGGACAACAGCTCCCTGTCCTTGAAATGTGATTCTATCCTGCACATTCAGCTCATCTTTAATTTGAAACTATGGTTCTGCTCTTACCAGCACTTGGCTTTTATCTTTTGGTCACCCTGCTAGTATCACTCTCTTGACTCCCTGTATTTAGATGCTCTTTTCCTTAGCCTCTCTAATTTCCATCAGCTTCACGGTTGAAACTGGGAGATAGTGCAGCATGTTAATAGATTCAGTGTTTTGATCCCTTTTCCCCAGCTTACTGATGCTGGATATATGTGCCCTGCAGAAGGTGTCAGCTAGCACCAGTAGTCGTCCTAGACAATATCTGATTTCTCCCTGGTAGCATTGGAGGCACATCAATTTGTACTACAATCTCTTTGAAACATTAAGAAGGGCTTTGCCATGATTGTTTCTCGGGATTTGTGGTCTGAATACACTATTAGTGGGTGGCCCTAGGTTTATTGGTGGGATTGCTCCATTCCAAGTACCACATCCATAAGAACATAACATAAGAATGGCCATACTGGGTCAGACCAAGGTCCATCTAGTCCAGTATCCTGTCGTCCAACAGTGGCCAATGCCAGGTACCTCAAAGGGAACGAACAGAACTGGTTATCATCAAGTGATCCACCCCCTGTCGCACATTCCCAGCTTCTGGCAAACAGAATGAGGGACCCCATCCCTGCCCATCCTGGCTCATAGCCATTGATGGAACTATCCTCCATGAACTTACCTAGTTATAGTCTTGGCCTTCACAACATCCTCTGGCAAGGAGTTCCACAGGTTGACTGTGCTTTGTGTGAAAAAATACTTCCTTTTGTTTGTTTTAAACCTGCTGCCTGCTAATTTCATTTGGTGACCCCCCTAGTTCTTGTGTTACGGGAAGGAGTAAATAACACTTCCTTATTTACTTTCTCAACATCAGTCATGATTTTATAGACCTCTATCATATCCCCCCTTAGTCATCTCTTTTCCAAGCTGAAAAGTCCCAGTCTTATTAATCTCTCCTCATATGGCAGCTGTTCCATACCCCTAATCACTTTTGTTGCCCTTTTCTGAACCTTTTTGCATTTCCAATATATCTTGGATTTATATAGAGGCAATACGATATTTTCTGTCTTATTATCTATCCCTTTCTTAATGATTCCCAACATTCTGTTCACTTTTCTGACTGCCGCTGCACATTGAGTTGATGTTTTCTGAGAACTATCCACAATGACTGCAAGATCTCTTTCTTGAGTGGTAACAGCTAATTTAGACCCCATTATTTTATATGTATAGTTGGGATTATGTTTGCATTTGTTTGCATTTATCAACATTTGAATTTCATCTGCCATTTTGTTGCCTAGTCACCAGTTTTGTGAGATCCTTTTGTAGCTCTTCACAGTCTGCTTTGTACTTAACTATCTTGAGTAGTTTTGTATCATCTGCAAATTTTGCCACCTCACTGTTTACCCCTTTTTCCAGATCATTTATGAATATGTTGAATAGGACTGGTCCCAGTACAGACTCCTGGGGGACACCACTATTTACCTCTCCCCATTCTGAAAACTGACCATTTATTCCTACCCTTTGTTTCCTATCTTTTAACCAGTTACTGATCCATGAGAGGACCTTCCTTCTTATCCCATGACAGCTCACTTTGCTTAAGAGCCTGTGGTAAGGGTCCTTGTCAAAGGCTTTCTGAAAATCTAAGTACACTATATTCCCTGGACCCTCTTGTCCACATGCTTGTTGCCCCCCCTCAAAGAATTCTAGTAGATTGGTGAGGCGTGATTTTCCTTTGAAAAAACTATGTTGACTTTGTAAGAGTTTGACAGAAGCTCTTTTTTCGTCATATGGGCATATCCCTGGTCAGTCTCTGGCAGAGCCTGCAGACACAGGCAACTGGCTGCTCTTACAAAAGAGTTACACCAAATCCTTTCTCTGATGTGTCACACTGGAGTGTCAGTGGTTCTCCTGGCTTGTAGTACTTTAGGACAGAGGCATCCATTATCATTTGTTTCAGTGTCTCAAATGCTTATTGTTTGGGACCTGCCTAGTCCCACTCAACATCCTGCCTTGTGTGCTGACATTGGTTCTGCTACTGCAGCCAGGTGTGGACAGAGGTTGGACAGAAAAGTAACCATTCCTATGAAGCACTGTCTGCCTTTCACATCCACTAGAGCTGGCATGTCTCTCACTGATTTGATCTGGTTGGGATCCGTTTTCAGTCCCTCTGCTGTAAGCAGCCGTCCAGTGAATGCCATCCTCATGATGTTTGAGTCACATTTTTTCTGTGTGAGTTTCAGAGTGTTGCAGACATCCCTGCCTTGTTCCTCTGTAAACTGAAGTAGCAGGTTTAATCCCTTGCTGTTCTTGTCCTCTTGCATGAGCAGATCTTTGTAAAGCTGGAGCTCCTTTCACCAGGTCCATTGCTGGGTTAGGTTTGTGTCTGAAACATTTATCAACATTGAATTTTATCTGCCATTTTGTTGCCCAGTCACCAGTTTTGTGAGATCTTTTTGTAGCTCTTCGCAGTCTGCTTTGTTGGTTCTGCTACTGCTCTGTGGGCTTCAGACTGTGTTCTATGGCTCTCACTGTCAGCTTCTGCACTTGCAGAGGCCTCATAGCTCCAATGCTGCCAATATGTTTCCTTCACAGTGCGCGAAATTGAATACAGCTTAAGTTAAACAAGTGAAACTTTTTTAAACCTGTGGATTGCTCCGTCCATGTGGCTGAGTTGCTTCAAGCCGAACTCCCCATGTTCCCTGTTCCACTGGTTTCCCATCAATAACACTCCATCCAGGCAATATTGGCCCTCTGACTCTAGTTCCGTTGATCATGATACACACATGTAAAAGGAAGTGAAAAGAAGGAGGAGTAGACTAGTATCTTCCACTAGGGCTGCTACATAGAAGAGGAAATATCAGTAGATCTGAGGGACTAGAGACAGCATTGGGACTGGAGCTGTCAGCCACCAGCAGGAGAACATCTTCCAGGGTAGAAGGGAATTGGGTGCCAAGGAAGCATGTGAAGGGGACAAAGAGGTGAAAACCAGGCAGCAGTGAAGTGTGTACAAGGGCGATGAAGTGTAGAGTGGGAGGGGGCAATGGGACTAACTCTTTCCTAAAAGGGGCAATGCACATATCACTTTAAAGACAGATAACATACATTTTTAAACTTCCCTACTGTTTCCCTTCCATGTAAGCAATTCCTGTGGATGCCAAAGATGTCGCTCAGTTGCAAAGGGGAGGGGTGGTGAACTGCATGTTTGTGATTGGAAGGGGAGGTGTGCCACAAGGCAGGCTCTGTAAGATATGATCCATTTTATGAAGTTGTTTGAAAACCACTGATCTACTTGTGGCATATTGCATGTACTTCTAATGACTTCATTATGGGGATCTGATAGCACTTTATGAAGCTTAATCAATTAATGTTTGTAATGTTCTTGTAAGGTAATAAAGTATGATGCTCAATTTAGAGATGAATAAACTGCAGAGAGAGGGAGATTTTCAGACACCTGTGTGTTAGGTACCAGACTCTCATTGATTTGCAGTGGGGGTTGAGTGCCTAAATGCCTTTTGTGCTTTTGAAAATCTCCCAAGAGTAGTTACATGACTTCACAAAGGTTGCACAACAAGTTTCTAGTAGATGCAGGAATATAGACCCCTGGAGGAATCTTGACTTCCAGTCTCCTGCTACAACAGTGTAGCAGTGTAAGCCAGATCTGTCGCCCTCTAATGGTGGCTAGGCCAATTAGAGATTGCTAAACCAGCAACAGGTTTGGCTGAGTTGTATCTTTTAGCTCAGGGAGTAGAGGCTCATGTGTTAAGATACAGAGGTGTTAGGTTCACTCCCCACTGCTATCAGCATTACAGTGATTAAAAAAAGAAATGGGTAAATTAGCCCAAACTAAACTCCATATTCCCCAATGAGAAGAGGGTAAACTCAGATTACACTGCTGGCCTGATCACTGGTTAAGGCCACTTCTAGTTTATGCTCTGTGTTGTTCGAGTTAAAATATTTAGCTTTACTATTATAAACATTACAATTGTCTAGACTAAGCAAAGGGTAGAAAAAATAACTAATTATTTTAAGGAACATAAGGAGTCAAATGAAGCTATCTAATCAATATTTTAGGCTGAATTGAAAGAAGTATCAGACCTCTTCTTACAAGTTTTGCTGAGAGCCAGTGCCTTATTAATCTTAATATTGAGAACTCTGCTAAACTGAAATAAAGTAATTACTGGAACACAGCACACCACATTCAGGAAACCACGTGTCCATGATGTATTCTCCATAAATAAAACAATCTTCCAGGAACTGCAAATCATCATCAAAAGGAGGCTTGACAAAGTTACACCAACAACAATGAAAAACAGTAGGGCTGGAAGGACATTTGGAGAGGCACACTTTATACACTGGCAGAGCTGCATGACTGTGGAGAACACACCACTGCTGCCGAGGAAAAACAATGCAGTCGTCTATTAATGTAGTGCACTCAAGTGCTGAAATCCTTGCTGAGGAGGAGTGAAGGTGAAAGAAAAGAGAGGCAACTGACAGGATCTTAGCTTTCCATTGGTGGTGATCTGTATAACCCTTCTGGGAGGTGGTGTTGGCAGCAACAAAGGCTGGGTTCAAATAACTAAAGTTCTCTCTTACAACTAACAAACACCACCGGCATTTCTGGGATCACTAAGTGCCTTCTCTAGGTACCCTTAACAGGCAATACTTTCCCACTCACAAGCACTGAGCCTGCGTCTGAAACAAGAAAAACTTTATTTGAGGAAAAGGGAACAAAGCCGCAACTTGGGAAAACACAGCAACAAAACATCTATGTGAAGAATATAAATAAAACACGCCTCCAGGGAACTGCTGGCAGCAATCTGTTAATTCTATTCCTCATGCACCACTGTGAATGTCCAATTGCCAGTGCTCTTTACCACATCACTTCCCCATTCCAAGTCCAGTAATCCCCACTCATGGTCTGATGTCAATGGGTAGCATAGTCCCAGGTGCACTCTGGCAGCCTGTCTTCAGCATCTTGGGAAGTTCTGCCTGGTCCTGCCTTGAGGCTCCGCCACTTAGCCCAACAATAGTGATTTCAGCTTTATTTAGTGGGTGAGTAGGAGGGCCTCACAGGAAGACACTAAGGTGGGCTGATGTCCTCTGCAGCTTCAGCAGAGTCTCTCTGCATTGTAGCCCATCAAAGAAGCCTGCCCCGGCACAGGTCCTCAGCGGAAAGGAACCAGTGTCATATAGTACCCTCAAGCAGTGTCTTTGCCACAAAGAAAGGAGCCTTTTCCCCTCCTCTCCCAGTTCAATTCCTCTCCCCGATTAGTTCTGAGCTTGTCAATGTGTCACTGGAGGAAGTCTGGATAGAAAACGTATGTAAATGAAGCAGCTCTCTTGCCATTCATTTGCCTGTTCACTAACAGATGAGAGCAAAAAGCTCCCTGTCCTCTAGAGCTTCAGGATACAGGGCTTACTTTTGCAAGAAAGAGATGTAATATGCATCAAGGGCACTTCTTAGCCTCTGGTGATTTTTTTCTTTAGGTAGATGTAGCCTGGGTTCATAGACAGCCCTGCACAGATGCCAGTGTGCTCTTTCCGAGGCAGATTCATGCCACCGAAAGCCCAGCATTATTAAGAAACTAAAGCTGGACCTGAGTTTGGTTCCACGTTTGTTGCCTGATACAGTTCTGACAGCAGAAGTTCCTCTTTAAGTGACAATTATTGAGCACCTCACTCCAAAGAGCACGTAAGAAAAAAACAAGTTCAAAACAATTTCACAGAAATAAACAGGTATTTTCAGAGCACCCTTTTTCCCGTACTGGCCTTCCTTTTATACAAAGCAGTTGCACACAGGGCTGAGTTTCTGGCCTGTTTGTTTACTTTGGGAAAAAGGCAAGTACCAAACTAGCTTGACTTACTTAATGCTTTTCTTGACTGATGGAAATATTAACTGGGTTGCAACCAAACATTCCCAGTTTGTTTATAAAGCTGTTAGTTTTGTCAAGTCAATTTCTATAGGCACAGATGAGAGAGAAGACAGGAGATGGGCAGAGGAACAATAAGAAACTTCTTTTTCACAGTTAGGTTGTAGGTGGTGATGACAGTTATTGGCTTGAAGCTAAGATCTGGCTCCTCTTTCAAGCAGGCAGTGTACCCTCTGGAAGGATCAGGAAAGGAGGCCTGCTTTCTGAATAGGATGCAGTTCTAGCTGTAGGTGTTGGGTCTGGCAGAAACAGTGTCTGGTGAACAGATGAGGGCCATCCAGCATCCATTTTTAGTCTTCAGAATTACTATGGCTTGAGTTGCAATAACCTTCACACCTATTATACATGTTACTTGGAGGGGAGAATGATACAGAGAAAAAGAAAAGATCCTCCTATTCTGGATTACTCCGGGTTTTATAGTTTTCCAGTCCATGGAAAGACTATCAAAGTTGTTCTGATTTAACCTTGAATACATCTCTTGCACCAGATTTGAATGTCAAGCTCTCAGAATGAAAGCGCCAGCACGCATCATATTCCTTCTGGATTTTAGTTTGGTTGATGGTAGCAGTGATTCCGTCAGAATCCGTTGCTTCTTTAACAGTCATTTCCACAGATGGTTGATCAGGTCCATTGTTATGAAAGAACTGGAAGATGGATGATGGACAGCGCCATTGTAACAGATATATGGGGCCAGATCTGTGTAACTCCATTGACTTCATTCTGAGTCTTAGATAGCCTTCCTCTTTAAGGCTTTCTGTATAACTGCCTCCAAAAACCACTGTATGATGCAGCTGGATTGCTTACCACATGCTACTGCTTTAGTAAATGGATGATGGCCAGTTCCTCTCAACAGCAGGTGGGGAATATGCTTGTTGGGCTGATATTTCAATGTCTGTAGTTAATTCTAAAAGGGTGGCATCTGAATGTAACCCCTTAAAAATGGATTGGGCTGCATATAAAATGTCTGATATATGCCTTCTTATTTGATCTTCTTCTACTCCATCACCAAATCTTGCTGGATTATATATTAACATTCCTACAAGTTTCAGAGTAGCATCCGTGTTAGTCTGTATTCGCAAAAAGAAAAGGAGGATTAGTGGCACCTTAGAGACTAACCAATTTATTTGAGCATAAGCTTTTGTGAGCTACAGCTCACTTCATCGGATGCATTCAGTGGAAAATACAGTGAGGAGATTTAGATACACACAGAACATGAAAAAATGGGTGTTATCATACACACTGTAAGGAGAGTGATCACTTAAGATGAACTAAACCCAGTTTTTCATGTTCTGTGTGTATCTAAATCTCCTCACTGTATTTTCCACTGAATGCATCCGATGAAGTGAGCTGTAGCTCACGAAAGCTTATGCTCAAATAAATTGGTTAGTCTCTAAGGTGCCACTAGTACTCCTTTTCTCATTTCTACAAGGGCACTGAAGAATTGTTGCCTGTTATTGTGGCTTCTTATTTTTATCACAGCTTGTGGCATCATTGCTGAATCACCACAAAATAGCTGATTATAAACGGTGCTGGGTGATTCATTCTCCATGAAGATCTCAAATGCCTCTTTTTTGTGCCACAGCACCTCTAATCTCTTTGTGCTGATTTCTCTGATGCAGCAGACCCTGCTGGTGATGAGCAGTGTGGGTTGGTAATCAAAAAAGCCTGTGAGCAAGAAGCAAACTGTGGGTGGAGTGGGTTGTCCTTTGTATGATGCCAATAAGGCAACATCAGCCTGTACATGAAATACCAGGTCCAGCTGATATTTTATCAGTCTAGAGCTTAATGTGAACCTTTTGTGCTTTTATACTTTCCATGCTATGATAGTCAAATAGAAAGGCTCATTGCTGAGTTAATAATTACAGAGATAGTCCATTATAAAGTGAAGAAAGTGCAAACTAAAAAACCACACATGAGAAAAGAGACCTGCACCCTTTCCCCTTTCAACAGGCCTGAATAATTATAAAAGGAAAGAAAATTGTACATAATGGGAAACACTGAGACATGCTGCATGGATGAAATATCAGCATAACTAACTGGGAATATTATTCCAGGGATTTCCTTTCTTTAGACCTTATCCGTGAACTGTTCCAGAAGTAATGCCTATGGTCTGAATATTTGTCACCTTTTATTAGCATAGTCCATTGTGTCCACACTTTTTATCCCCCCAAAGATTCGTGCAAACAGAGTTTTGTTCATATTGATGTTGATAGAAAAGAAAATTTGGGCTGATAACACAGATCCTTTATGACTACAATAAATTTGTCTTGCAATTAAACAGATTTGGTTCAGTGGCTATCTTAAAAAGCCACCTGTTTATAAAACTTGATCTGAGGAAACAGAGTGACTTAGTCTGTCAAATGACGTAAAAGATCAAATACATAGCTTGAATATAAAATCTCAAATATCAAACTCACAGCCAGCCATTCTTGGGGAACCCATAGTCTGGAATCAGTTCACAGAAAACATCTGAAGAATTAGTGTACCATTTGTAAAAGTCAAAGTCTGGTCATGGACAATTTGCAAACAAGGGCTAAATTCACTGAGTAAATTCATAGACTTTAAGGTCAGAAGGGACCATCATGATCATCTAGTCCAGGGATCGACAACCTTTGGCATGTGGCCTGCCAGAGTAAGCCCCCTGGTGGGCCGGGCTGGTTTGTTTACCTGCCACGTCTGCAGGTTCGGCCAGTTGCAGCTCCCACTGGCTGCTCCAGGCCAATGAGGGCTGCGGGAAGCCATGATTTGAAGACTTCAAGTTACAGAGAATTCCCCATTTACACTGGTTTAAACCTGTAGGTGATCTGTGTCCCATGCTGCAGAGGAAGGTGAAAAAACCCACAGGATCTCTGCCAATCTGCCCTGGGGCGAAATTCCTTTCCAACCCCAAATATGGCAATCAGTTAGACCCTGAGCATATGGGCAAGACCCTCCAGCCAGGGGGGAAAGGATTCTCTGTAGTAACCCAGAACCCTCCCCATCACCGGCCATTGGAGATATTTACTACTAGCAGTTACAGATCAGCTATGTGTCATTATAGGCAGTCTCATCAGACCATCCCCTCCAAAAACTTATCAAGCTCAGTTTTGAAGCCAGTTAGGCATTTTGCGCCCACTGCTCCCCTTGAAAGGCTGTTCCAGAACTTAACTCCTCTGATGGTCAGAAACCTTCATCTAATTTCAAGCCTAAACTTGTTGACGGTCAGTTTATATCCATTTGTTCTTATGTCAAATTTGGCGCTTACCTTAAATAACTCTTCTCTATCCCTGGTATCTATCCCTCTGAAGTACTCATGAAGAGTAATTATATCTCCCCTCAGCCTTCTTTTGGTTAGGCTAAACAAGCCAAGCTCTTTGAGTCTCATCTCATAAGGTCAGTTTTCCATTCTTTTGATCATCCTAGTAGCCTTTCTCTACCCCTGATCCAGTCTGAATTCATCTTCCTTTTATATGGGAGACCAGAATTGAACACTGTTCCAGAGGAGGCCTCACCAATGCCTTGCATAATGGCAATAGCACTTCCCTATCTCTACTGGAAATACGTCTTCTGATGCATCCTAGGACTGCCTTAGCCTATTTCACGGCTGTATCACATTGGTGGCTCATAGTCATCCTGTGATTAACCAATACACCCAGATCTTTCTCCTCCACTGTCACTTCCAACTGATAAGTCTACAGCATATAGCAAAAATTCAAGAGATACAGGATCAGGCCTTGTGGGGATACTGATTGCTGAATGCAGGCAAAGGTAATCATAGAATATCAGGGTTGGATGGGACCTCAGGAGGTCATCTAGTCCAACCCCCTGCTCAAAGCAGGACCAATCCCCAACTAAATCATCCCAGCCAGGGCTTTGTCAAGTCTGACTGTAAAAACCCCTAAGGAAGGAGATTCCACCACTTCCCTAGGTAACCCATTCCAGTGTTTCACCACCCTCCTAGTGAAAAAGTTTTTCCTAATATCCAACCTAAACCTCCCCCACTGCAACTTGAGACCATTACTCCTTGTTCTGTCATCTGCTACCACTGAGAACAGTCTAGATCAATCCTCTTTGGAACCCCCTTTCAGGTAGTTGAAAGCAGCTAACAAATCCCCCCTCATTCTTCTCTTCTGCAGACTAAATAATCCCAGTTCCCTCAGCCTCTCCTCATAAGTCATGTGCTCCAGCCCCCTAGTCATTTTTGTTGCCCTCAGCTGGGCTCTTTTCAATTTTTCCACATCCTTCTTGTAGTGTGGGGCCCAAAACTGGACACAGTACTCTAGATGAGGCCTCACCAATGCAGAATAATGGGGAATGATCATGTCCCTCGATCTGCTGGCAATGCTCCTACTTATACAGCCCAAAATGTTGTTAGCCTTCTTGGTAACAAGGGCACACTGTTGATTCTTATCTTGTTTATCTATTTATTAACAATAGCAAAGCTATTAATTAATCTTCTTATTTGATAGGGATTTCCTTTATTTTCCCTGATCATGCTTGGCAGGTTACAATGACCTTATCTTTGTTCTGTACCCAAGTCAGGGGCATTCCAAAAACTGAGTAACAGGATATTTAATAAGCTAAGAAGACTTTGTTTGCACTCCTTCCCAAAATGGTTATTTAAAGGTCTTATTGACACACTAAATTAGGCCAACATTTATATTGCTTATATATATTATGCATTTACTTGTATATTACTAGCTAATATATGATTCATTTAATAGACTTAGACCAGTGGTTTCCAAACTTGGTTCATGGCTTGTTCAGGGTAAGCCCCTGGTGGGCCGCGAGACACTTTGTTTACTTGAGTGTCTGCAGGTACGGCTGCTTGCGGCTCCCAGTGGCCGCAGTTTGCCATTCCTAGGAAAGCAGACACTGCTTCTCGCAGCTCCCATTGGCAGGGAATGGCGAACCGCAGCCACTGGGAGCTGTGAGCCGACTTACCTGCGGACACTCAGGTAAACAAAGTGTCTCGTGGCCCGCCAGGGGCTTAGCCTGAACAAGCCATGAACCAAGTTTGGGAACCCCTGACTTAGACCCTTACCATCTTACATGCGGTAAAGTTCATCTCATCGCTGTTTCACCTCCTTGTTGTGCTCTGTGCCATAAGGTGTTGCTATGAGGAGTGAACTGCACCAGTGTAGTGTGGGAGTGAAACAGACAATGTTTACCACCCCATTTGAGTCTTCGTTGGTTTTATCAAAGTACCGAAGTCCTCTTTTTTGGCTTTACTTTTTTTCCCCTTCTGAATATCCTTCTGTCAGTGATGGTATGTGAAATAGCCAGTAGCAAGTGACTCACTCCAGCTGTTTTTGCTAAAATTCTGATCAACAGTGTGACTTAGACTCTGAAAAGTGAAAAACCCAAAGATTAGTATAGAAACTGAATTAAAATATGAGAAGGATTTTAGCACTGTCTAGTGAACACTGTCTAGTTGATTTTTAAAGGACATAAATCTGTGGGTTTCTGCCCTCCTTTGGCTGATGAAGAAAATCATGTTTTGAAATTATTAGTGTAGAAATAAGAGAGAGTATGTTGTGGACAGAACATCAGTAAATCTCAGCAGATTAATTCCACAGCAAATTGAAGAAAAGTGATTATTTTGCTTAGTGCTTTTTCCCAGTTGATGTATCCACAGCTTAAGGAATATGGATTTGTTTGGATATAAACACGTTTTCAGAAGTGGATTTGTTTCCAGTACAACTTACTTCAGAAACTCAACTAAAATACTCTTGGTGACTTGAGGAGCTCAGCACCTCAACTCGCAGTGGCTTCAGGAGGAGTTTAGTGTGTGCAGGGCCTGACCACTGAAGTCATTGACTTCAACAGGTCTTAGATCAGACTCACTGCACTTTACAGGAACAAACCATTTGCTACCCCCTGTATTCCTGGGGATCTTGGGACTCTAGCTGACTGTGTTCAGAAGGCAGGTGCATCCTGCTGGGATAATGTGGTATCCTCCTCAAATTACTATTTGTCCAGTCTAGTCTCACTCCCATGCTAATGTAAGAGCTGTTATTGTACAGATACTGGGCGTCCATGTTATTACTAGCTGTTAAAACGCTTGAACCTTCCACAAGTCATTATTTTAATAACTTTAGCCCTAACAATATTGTGAAAACATGTTAAAGAGATTTTAAAAGTCCAAGATGGGCCTGTAGAGGTGTGGCCACACGCCTTTCATCGGTGTCTCTGGCTGGCTGGGTGCATGCCTGCACTCTCTGCTTTTGTGGTGCTCTCTGCCAACAGTTTCTCTTTTCAGATGGGTTTTCAGTCACTCAGCCCTCCGGCTGAGTCACACACAGTCTGTATGTGAAACAAATGGAAAACAAACCCCTTCTTGGCTAACACAGTCCAATGAATGGTTGGCCCCTACACAAGGTCCTCAGTCCTGTCTCTCGGCCTGTTTAAGCACTTGTCCCTTTCTTGAGCGCCAAACGAAACTTGTTACCTCCTCCACCCTTGACCACTCTGCATGTGGCTGGTGGGGGAACCTGGATCTGCCCACTACTCCGGGTCCCAACCCAGGGACTCTACGACTAGCATCCACCTGCTGCATCCTTCACTAGAGTCTATTGCTGCATTCCCTGGGCTGCTTCTCACTCTGTTTCATCATCTTCTTGGGTCCTCAGCCTGTTCCCTGTTTAAGCAGGGTTTCTCCCAGGCCTCCTTTGCTAAAGAGTCTCTAACAGTCTCTGACCTGTTCTCTCTCACAGGCTCCTTCACGTGGAGGCCTTATAACAATCTCCGCCCCTTCTTGCCAAGGCTCTCTCTCCCAGGCCTCTGTACCTGGAGAACTTCACAGTCCTGTCCCTGCTTAGGCAGGGTTTCTCCCCAGTCTCTGTACCTGTGGAGTCTCCCAGATTTCAACTTCTTCTGGTCCCAGCCAGCAACTGCTCTGTCCAGCTGCTGCAGCTTCCTCAGCCAACCAGGAAGTGTTCTTCCTCTTCTGGCTCCAGCCAGCAACTGAACTGTCCAGCCTCTTCAACTAGGGGTTTGCTAACTTCGTAATATTTAAAAACCGGACACTCCAGCAGGAGTGCTGGAACTTCCCCTTTCCCACCTCTTCCCCCGAGGCCCTGCCCCCGTTTGCTCCTCTTTCTCCCTCCCTCCATCACTCACTGCTTTTTCCCTCTCTCCCTTCCCTGTGTGGGTCGGGAGGGACTCGCCCGCAGAGCTGGGGCTGGAAGCTGCACCCGCTCGATGCAGGTAGGAGATGGCCCTGGCTGAGCAGGGGCTGGTGCGGGTGATGGCTCAGTGCCTCCCCGCCTCCCACTCCCACAGTAACCGGATTTTGGGTGTCCGTTCAATAGGTCTGACCGGACACCACCAGGTCCCCTTTTTTGACCGGCTTTCTGTCAAAAATCAGACACCTGGTCAACTTATCTGTAACTCCTTTTATATGAGCGTGCCAGGTGCTGATTGGCTGCCTTCCCTGCAGCCTCTTTAGGCCACTTGGAGGATCCTGCTCTGCCTTTTTTCTGAGGTGGGGTGTGGTAGGACTCCAGGGTCTTCCGGAGGGCCTCAAAGGACCTGGTACACCCCATCACAGGGCCCAAATCCAAATCCCAGAAACAAACCTTGGAGAAGTTCAGATCTGGATCCAAACTTGATGGCTTGAGCCCAATATAGAATCCACATGCCTCTTAAAAAGCCTGGGCTAGACAGTGACTTGGACCACATGCCCACACAAGGGTGTAAGGGGGAGTGAACTCCCTTTTCATCCCTGGACCTTCATGCTTCTCATTCCCCACCTTTCCAGAGTTGGTGGAGAGGGTCAGAGAAGTCAATAGGATTCAGCATGGCAGTAAGGATTCATGCTTCTGGTTTGCTCTGTAGGATTGGAACTTGACACTGTGGTGTGAGCAGAGAGCTGGTTCTGTGTAGGTTGTTTTCCTATCATTGGCTGTGTGTTGCTTGAATGAGCAGGTGGTCAGTGACCATTGTATATAGTCTGCAAATGCTTGGGCTAGTGATTGCTGATTGGCTTGGGACTTCAGACTCTTGACCTTTGATGTTTTGTCCCTAGTTGACTGGCACTAGGTCAAGAACTTTCTTTGCCATGTTGCAAGGAGAAGCTATATTTACTTTTAAAGATTATCCTGAATTAATTGCAGGCTATGGTTGGGAATTTTTAGTATGTGCTGTTCTCTTCAATTTTTAGTTTTAAATTGATGCTTTAAATACAGCATGTAAGATGTTGAACATAGCATGGTTAACTCTTCAGGTGGAGCTCAACATTAGTCTTGTTAGGAGACTGTAATTGCTGGCTACTTACCTGCTGGCATTGCGCTAGTTTACATGTGATGCATATAAAGTTGTGAATTTAGCCTGTTGTTTTGATGGTTTATGAGTACGCTGCTATTAATTATGTTAATATTAATTTTTTCTTTATTTCCTATTGATTTATAGTGTGTTATGGCCATTATGCCGCATCTGTTCATTTATCTCAGTGTTTTTCTCCCCGTTTTCCCTCATGATACAGTTTCTTTAGTCTATGCCGGCATAATGGCTCTGAGCTTGATGAGACAGGTGAAATGTACCAACATACATGGTTTCTAGTAATTACCCCCTTCTCCAGTCCCATTGGCTCAGATCACCACTTCTCTTCTTCCTCTCCTCAGAACATTTGAGAAGGATGGCTTAGGCCAGGTGTGCCACATTTACTCCGTGGAGAGGGCTGACTTCCAGATTTAATAAGGGTATGAGTTATACATTTAAGATGACATACTCCCCTCAATTCTTGGGGCATCTCCCATTGATGTCCGTGAATGGTTTGCATAATCATCAAGGCAAAACTTGTAGTTATTGGGGGAGATTTTGCCATTTGTGCCTTTGGAAATCTCCCCTGTTACCATTAATTTATTACTTCAGTGCCTCATTTTCACATCATCCAGCAACATTCAATGGGAAAATATTAATCTTTAATGCTACTGCTGTTTTTGCCCTTTATTTCTCTCTCCCCTATTCTCATTTCTCTGCCCCTTATCTATCATTATGCTATCCCTCTTCTTCCTCCTTCTGCATTTTCCTTCTTACAGCAACTCCTAGTTAGTTCTCCCTTCTGGGATTCACTCATGCCCCCTTCCCATCCCATCTGCTAAAATAACTACAAATGAAATGGATAATGTTGACACTTGATGCATAACAATTATTAGGCTTTTGAATGAACACACCACATTGCACCAATGGTATAAATAGGAAGGCAGGAGAGTTCACAATTCTGAGTTGTTATTCAGGCTTGATGGTTAGAACACAGGAGTGGGAGTCAGATTCAGATTCTAGTCCCACGTTTGCTGCAGTTTCACTATGACCTTGGGCACAAGTCACTTAACCTTTCTGTCATTTTCACCATCTGTGAAATGGGCATAACAATATTTAACTCTCTTACAGTGATGTTGTGAAGTTAAATGTAAGACATTTTGAGCTCTTTGGGTGAAAGTTGCTGGAAAAGTGCAAAATACTATTTATTCCCTGTGCTTCAACTTGTAACTTGATTGCTATGGTTCTTTCTTTGTATGGTTTCTATTGATGTAGCTACTTTAACATCTTTGTATAAAAGGATTTTTTCCCTCTCTCTATCTTAGCAAATCTATGACAGCTGTATTGATTTTCTGTGTCTTGCTGAAACATGGCATAGCCATAATTACCCTTATCTTTGGCACCTGGCTACTACTTCAAGCTTCTTCCTTCTATAGAAAGCCAGGAGGGTGAGATGAAAGGGTGGGTATGTCTGTTACTTTAAAATCATAAGAAGAGATTTTCTTTTATTTGGAGAGGCTGGAGGTTAAATTTCAACCCGTTTGTTTTTTACTTCTGAATGTTCTATAGTATTCCCTTCCCCGCAGTGCAGCTGGTCTTTCTTCACAGAAAAGGAGTACTTGTGCTACCTTAGAGACTAACCAATTTATTTGAGCATAAGTTTTCGTGAGCTAGAGCTCACTTCATCGGATGAAGCTTATGCTCAAATAAATTGGTTAGTCTCTAAGGTGCCACAAGTACTCCTTTTCTTTTTGCGAATACAGACTAACATGGCTGCTGCTCTGAAACGTTTCTTCACAGAGAAACAGATGATGTCCTATGGGTATCCCAGAAGAACAGAGTCTTAAGAAGGAATCTGAATGAAGAGAGGTGACTGGATTGGTGGTTGCAGGCCTAAGGGGTAACAGGGAAGAAGTCACAGGAGCAGACAAACAAGATGACAAACAAGGTCATAGAATCATAGAATATCAGGGTTGGAAGGGACCTCAGGAGGTCATCTAGTCCAACCCCCTGCTCAAAGCAGGACCATTCCCCAACTCAATCGTCCCAGCCAGGGCTTTGTCAAGCCTGACCTTAAAAACTTCTAAGGAAGGAGATTCCACCACCTCCCTAGGTAACGCATTCCAGTGTTTCACCACCCTCCTAGTGAAAAAGTTTTTCCTAATATCCAACCTAAATCTCCCCCACTGCAACTTGAGACCATTACTCCTCGTTCTGTCATCTGCTACCACTGAGAACAGTCTAGAGCCATCCTCTTTGGAACCCCCTTTCAGGTAGTTGAAAGCAGCTATCAAATCCCCCCTCATTCTTCTCTTCTGCAGACTAAACAATCCCAATTCCCTCAGCCTCTCCTCATAAGTCATGCGTTCCAGTCCCCTAATCATTTTTGTTGCCCTCTGCTGGACTCTTTCCAATTTTTCCACATCCTTCTTGCAGTGTGGGGCCCAAAACTGGACACAGTACTCCAGATGAGGCCTCACCAATGTCGAATAGAGGGGAACGATCACATCCCTCGATCTGCTGGCAATGCCCCTACTGAAACATCCCAAAATGCCATTGGCCTTCTTGGCAACAAGGGCACACTGCTGACTCATATCCAGCTTCTTGTCCACTGTAACCCCAAGGTTTTTTTCTGCAGATTTTCTACAAGTCCTGCTGGTATTGTTGGCAGAGTGAAGGGGACTGGAGTAATGGAGAAAGAGATTGTCACATCTACAGTCGGGGGCCAAGATTTAGATGCGTAGGAAAGGGCCTGGGCAAGAGCAGTGGCACTTCCCTGGAACTTGGGTGATGGTGTCTATTTTTACTCTTAAACTGTAAAAATTCAAGCTGGAAATTGTTCTTTTGCTCAGCTCCCCTCCAAGGCAACAGCACTTAGTTCTTCACCGGGGAGAAGAACCTTTAGGGTATGTCTAGGCTCAGAGCCGTCCCTAGGAGGGTGCGGGGTCCGGGACATAGGTGCTGAGTTTCTAATCTGCTGGGGGTTGCTCCCCCTGGCACCACCCAGGCCCTGCCCCCACTCTGCCCCTTCCCACCCCACCCAGTTCCACACCCTCCCACAAGCATGCTGTGCCTGTGCTCCTCTCCCGTCTCCCGCAGCGCCTCCTGATGCCGTGGGCAAAACATCTGATCCGCGGCGCTGAGATGGAGGGGGAGGCGCTGATCAGCGGGGCCCACCGGTGGGCAGGAGGTGCTGGCGTGTGGGGGAGGTTCTGGTAGAGGGGGTCCTCCTACCACCCCCCCGCCTCCTGGCCTGCCACTCACCTCCCCGTTTGCCTCCTCACCCTGCTCGCCTGCCCTCCCACTTCATCTCCCCGCCTGCCTTCTGTGGGGCCCCCCAAAGCGTGGGGCGTGGGGCGGTCGCCCTGATTCGCTGTACCCTAGGGATGGCTCTGTCTATGCTTCAGATGGAAGTGAGTGTCCCAGCTGGGGTAGACAGGCTCGCACGAGCTTAATAGCAGTGTGGACATTTTGGTTGGGCTATTGCTTGGGTTATCAAGGCTAGGGGGTCCTGTGGGCTTGAAAGCCTGAGCTGCAATGTCCACACTGCTATATTTAGTGAGCTGGCTTGAGCCCTGATAGTGTAAGGGTATGTCTACACTATGAAATTAGGTCGAATTTATAGAAGTCGGTTTTTTAGAAATCGGTTTTATATATTCGAGTGTGTGTGTCCCCACAGAAAATGCTCTAAGTGCATTAACTCGGCGGAGTGCTTCCACAGTACCGAGGCTAGAGTCGACTTCCGGAGCGTTGCACTGTGGGTAGCTATCCCACAGTTCCCGCAGTCTCCGCTGCCCACTGGAATTCTGGTTTGAGATCCCAATGCCTGATGGGGCTAAAACATTGTTGCGGGTGGTTCTGGGTACATATCGTCAGGCCCCCGTTCCCTCCCTCCCTCCGTGAAAGCAAGGGCAGACAATCGTTTCGCGCCTTTATTCCTGAGTTACCTGTGCAGACGCCATACCACGGCAAGCATGGAGCCCGCTCAGATAACCGTCACCGTATGTCTCCTGGGTGTTGGCAGACGTGGTACTGCATTGCTACACAGCAGTATCAACCCATTGCCTTGTGGCAGCAGACGGTACAGTACGACTGGTAGCCGTCATCGTCGTGGCTGAGGCGCTCCAGTGCGCAGGGACTAAATTTGGAGTGACTTGACCAGGTCATTCTCTTTAGTCCTGCAGTCAGTCCTATTGAACCATCTTATGGTGAGCAGGCAGGCGATACGGATTGCTAGCAGTCCTACTGTACCATCTTCTGCCAGGCAGGCAAGAGATGAAGATGGCTAGCAGTCCTACTGCACCGTCTTCTGCCGAGCAGCCATGAGATGTGGATGGCTTGCAGTCCTTCTGCACCGTCTGCTGCCAGCCAAAGATGTAAAAGATAGATGGAGTGGATCAAAACAAGAAATAGACCAGATTTGTTTTGTACTCATTTGCTCCCCCCCCCACCCCGTCTAGGGGACTCATTCCTCTAGGTCACACTGCAGTCACTCACAGAGAAGGTGCAGTGAGGTAAATCTAGCCATGTATCAATCAGAGGCCAGACCAACCTGCTTGTTCCAATAAGAACAATTACTTAGGTGCACCATTTCTTATTGGAACCCTCCATGAAGTCCTGCCTGAAATACTCATTGATGTAAAGCCACCCCCTTTGTTGATTTTAATTCCCTGTAAACCAACCCTGTAAGCCATGTCGTCAGTCGCCCCTCCCTCCGTCAGAGCAACAGCAGACAATCATTCCGCGCCTTTTTTCTGTGCGGACGCCATACCAAGGCAAGCATGGAGGCCGCTCAGCTCACTTTGGCAATTAGGAGCACATTAAACACCACACACATTATCCAGCAGTATATGCAGCACCAGAACCTGGCAGAGCGATACCGGGCGAGGAGGCGACGTCAGCGCGGTCACGTGAGTGATCAGGACATGGACACAGATTTCTCTCAAAGCATGGACCCTGCCAATGCATGCATCATGGTGCTAATGGGGCAGGTTCATGCTGTGGAATGCTGATTCTGGGCTTGGGAAACAAGCACAGACTGGTGGGACCGCATAGTGTTGCAGGTCTGAGACGATTCCCAGTGGCTGCGAAACTTTCGCATGCGTAAGGGCACTTTCATGGAACTTTGTGACTTGCTTTCCCCTGCCCTGAAGCTCATGAATACCAAGATGAGAGCAGCCCTCACAGTTGAGAAGCGAGTGGCAATAGCCCTGTGGAGGCTTGCAACGCCAGACAGCTACCGGTCAGTCGGGAATCAATTTGGAGTGGGCAAATCTACTGTGGGGGCTGCTGTGATGCAAGTAGCCCACGCAATCAAAGATCTGCTGATATCAAGGGTAGTGACCCTGGGAAATGTGCAGGTCATAGTGGATGGCTTTGCTGCAATGGGATTCCCTAACTGTGGTGGGGCCATAGACGGAACCCATATCCCTATCTTGGCACCGGAGCACCAAGCCGCCGAGTACATAAACTGCAAGGGGTACTTTTCAATAGTGCTGCAAGCTCTGGTGGATCACAAGGGACGTTTCACCAACATCAACGTGGGATGGCCGGGAAAGGTACATGACGCTCGCATCTTCAGGAACTCTGGTCTGTTTCAAAAGCTGCAGGAAGGAACTTTATTCCCAGACCAGAAAATAACTGTTGGGGATGTTAAAATGCCTATATGTATCCTTGGGAACCCAGCCTACCCCTTAATGCCATGGCTCATGAAGCCGTACACAGGCAGCCTGGACAGTAGTCAGGAGCTGTTCAACTACAGGCTGAGCAAGTGCAGAATGGTGGTAGAATGTGCATTTGGATGTTTAAAGGCGCGCTGGCGCAGTTTACTGACTCGCTTAGACCTCAGCGAAACCAATATTCCCACTGTTATTACTGCTTGCTGTGTGCTCCACAGTATCTGTGAGAGTAAGGGGGAGACGTTTATGGCGGGGTGGGAGGTTGAGGCAAATCGCCTGGCTGCTGGTTACCCGCAGCCAGACACCAGGGCAGTTAGAAGAGCACAGGAGGGCGTGGTACGCATCAGAGAAGCTTTGAAAACCAGTTTCATGACTGGCTAGGCTATGGTGTGAAAGTTCTGTTTGTTTCTCCTTGATGAAACCCCCCGCCCCTTGGTTCACTCTACTTCCCTGTAAGCTAAGCACTATCCCCTCCTCCCTTCAATCACCGCTTGCAGAGGCAATAAAGTCATTGTTGCTTCACATTCATGCATTCTTTATTCATTCATCACACAAATAGGGGGATGACTACCAAGGTAGCCCAGGAGGGGTGGTGGAGGAGGGAAGGAAAATGCCACACAGCACTTTAAAAGTTTACAACTTTAAAATTTATTGAATGCCAGCCTTCTGTTTTTTGGGCAATCCTCTGTGGCGGAGTGGCTGGTTGGCCGGAGGCCCCCCCACCGCATTCTTGGGCGTCTGGGTGTGGAGGCTCTGGAACTTGGGGAGGAGGGCGGTTGGTTACACAGGGGCTGTAGTGGCAGTCTGTGCTCCAGCTGCCTTTGCTGCAGCTCAACCATACACTGGAGCATACTGGTTTGATCCTCCAGCTGCCTCAGCATTGAATCCTGCCTCCTCTCATCATGCTGCCGCCACATTTGAGCTTCAGCCCTGTCTTCAGCCCGCCACTTACTCTCTTCAGCCCGCCACCTCTCCTCCCGGTCATTCTGTGCTTTCCTTGCACTCTGACATTATTTGCCTCCACGCATTCGTCTGTGCTCTGTCAGTGTGGGAGGACAGCATGAGCTCAGAGAACATTTCATCATGAGTGCATTTTTTTTTCTTTCTAACCTTCATTAGCCTTTGGGAAGGAGAAGATCCTGTGATCATTGAAACACATGCAGCTGGTGGAGAAAAAAAAAGGGACAGCGGTATTTAAAAAGACACATTTTATAAAACAGTGGCTACACTCTTTCAGGGTAAACCTTGCTGTTAACATTACATACGTAGCACATGTGCTTTCATTACAAGGTCGCATTTTGCCTCCCTCCACTGCATGGCTACCCCCTCAACCCTCTCCCCTCCCCGTGGCTAACAGCGGGAAACATTTCTGTTCAGCCATAGGCAAACAGCCCAGCAGGAACGGGCTCCTCTGAGTGTCCCCTGAAGAAAAGCACCCTATTTCAACCAGGTGACCATGAATGATATCTCACTCTCCTGAGGATAACACAGAGAGATAAAGAACTGATGTTGTTTGAACACCAGCAAACATACACTGCAATGCTTTGTTGTACAATGATTCCCGAGTACATGTTACTGGCCTGGAGTGGTAAAGTGTCCTACCATGGAGGACGCAATAAGGCTGCCCTCCCCAGAAACCTTTTGCAAAGGCTTTGGGAGTACATCCAGGAAAGCCGCGAATGCCAGGGCAAATTAATCCTTTCACATGCTTGGAAAAAACGTTAACTTTAAGAAAATGTATGTACCTGCAAAGATAAAAAAAAATTAATTAACTGCAAAACTGCACATTCTAAAATATAACAGACCTTAAAGAAAAGGTCAGGGAAAGTCTTTTGCACAATTTAATTTTTAAATTCTGAAGTTTTAGATATGATAGGATAATTGATCTGCTTCTCTTCTTAGCTACATTTATGTTATGCTGCTGGCTAAAATCTCAAATGTTAAGTTGGCTTGAGATAATAATTTCACTAATTAAAGACACAAATGCTCTCTGGAGAGATAGTGAAAAGTACTTTAATCATTTAATTTTGACTTCAATGTTAATTAACAAACTTTTCACCTAGGTCTCAGCTAGTATATTGTAAAGAAACATGGGCCGCCAGTTCAACAAGGCACTTAAGCATGTATCTAAGCATATGAGTAGTTCTCTTGAATGAAGTCATTCTTTTGAAGCCAAAAGGACTTAAAGTTAGACAAATGCTTAAGAACAGTGCTGGATTGATGCCAAAACAGGTCAAATTCATCCTTGCTGTAACTCCATCAACTATTTCTGGGCTTACATCTGACATGAATTTAGCCAAAAATCAAACTACAGGATCGGCTTATCCAGCATATTTCTGCAGAGTCATCTTCATTTCAGAATATGAAAACAAAGAAACTCTTTCAAGAAAACCTTGAATCTCCAGTAAGTAAACTAAAGTGCTGCATCTTTCAGTGCCATTTTAAGCATGACTCAAATAGTATTTCCTAAAATGTGTGAAAGCTTAGGGCCTGTTGCTCTCTCTTCACATGGCCAGTTCCATCACAGCTTGAGGATGCCCTAAAAGGAGAGGCAAACAAAGGTTTGAGCATGTGTATGTGTGCAGATTTCTTCTCTCCAGGCTTACATGGAGTAGTGACAGCATCTACTGTAAACTTTCCTTGAACTGCTTCTTATTTGGCAAGGGACAACACTCATGAAAGAATGCGGCTGGGAGAACATATAATCTCTTACTGAAGTGTCAAGGCCAGCTCCTCCACTGTGGTAAAATGGTGTCGCTCCATCAGCTTCAGCAGAACTGTACCAGATCACACCACCTGGTGATCTGGGTCCTTAGTCTTTAACAATGTTGCAAAAGCAGGGTCAGCAAGGAATGATGCATGTTTCACCACAAGTAATCTCCATTTGGATTAGCCTCTGAATAGGCTATAAGTCTATAAAATGGGTTAGGTTCTATAAGTAGAAAAGTGTATCTCAAAAAGTGGGCAGTACTCACTGAAGGGGCACAGTTAGGACAATCGGAAGTGTGTATTCAGTTCCTATCGAAACTCTGATGGGTATTATATCTGCCCTGTCTTGGGAGGCTGGTGATGGAAACAACACTGGGCCATGCATAATAGGTAGTTTATGCAGGAAATTGAACATCAAGCTCAGATAACTTTTGAGCCTGTCTCACTGATTAAAAGTAAAGACAAGCAAAGGGCAAAGTTTAGATGAGCCCAAACTTCCATAAAATTCAAGGTGTTTCAGCGTATCTCTAATTAGGAGAACTAAAACATTAAATCAAGTGTTTGCAAAATTACATAAGATACTTCCAATCACAGCAAAGGAACATGTAAAAGAACTCCTCAGTCAATTACAGTAATTTGTGTTGTACCGTTTAGAAGGACAGTCCGCTATAATTCAGTGGTATCTTGCTGGGCTGCACTGTACAAATCATTCTGTATAAATGGCATGGAATTAATGAGCTACGGCAACTCCAGTGAAGAATCACAATGACGTGAAATAAGAAATGTCAGATCAGCAGGATCAAACGCTTTTGTTTAAACATGTTTCTATTATGGGTATTTGACCATATAACATTTGGTTCTAATAATGCTTCTGCTCATTAACTATGTCAAAGCTAGTTTTATGGGTAACTTTTTCAAAGTCCAAGAGCAGTCAACTCATCAAGACTTCAAGGTTCTTGAGCATGCCCGCCTGCAATGCCTGCCTACTAATCAGCTTCTATTATGATGCCCTTATTTTGAGAAGTTTAATAAAGTTCATTATCTTTCCAAAGGACCCAGTCCCATTCACTGAAATGACCAGCTGTATCACACAGATGTGCAGGGACTTGGGGCAGCAAAACATTTAGTGAGTGAAAACTGCAGCTGAATGGCCCATAAACACTGATTCTGGAAAGCTATCCCTATTAGGATAGTATTTAAGCTGAAAGTTAAGCACTTGTGTAGGTACTTTGCTGAATTGGGGCCATTAATCACAGGCTGCCATGAGCACATCAGGCCTGTGCTAAGGCCCTTTACTGGGTGGAAGTCAGTTTCAATGCCAGTTTAAGGTCTTGGTTTTAATTTTCAAAGCAATTAAGGAATCAAATCCCAGCTACCTCAAAAACAAAGTTTGATCTATGAACCCTTGTGACAGCTGTGCTTCTCAGGGCTGGTGCAGCTCGCAAAGCCCAGGACAAAGCATGCAAGAGCTGGGGACAAAGCATTCTCAGTCTAAGGGATCTGACTATGGGTAATCTTCCAGAGGAGAGCAGGGAAATCCACAGTCTTTCCATCTTCAGGAAACATTGCAAAACCTTCTGCTTGAGAAAGCCTTTCCATTCTAGGTGATGTTCACAATTTGAACAGCTCTGTTATTCTCAAACCTTTTCTAACCCTCCCCCCAAAATGAACCCAAGCAGAGTTCTGATCCTATAAAGGGAGAAATGCCAGAGATTCCATGAAGTCCACCAGGGACTTTGCTATTGATTTTACATGGAAGGTGCTCAGACACTCTGGTGATGGGTGGCAGTATAAAACTCTAAGATAGATAAATAGATGATGGCAAAGGGGGACATGAGAATGGTCTACAGAAACTGGGAGTGTTTGAACATCTCCCAAAGGGTGCTCTAATGGTGCACATTTTATCACTTTATCTAACTGGAGTGACCACAATTTGAATGCAGCATCCAGTTTAGTATATTATTATCCCCCTGTCATCCTGTGAAGTATTTTTTCCTCATTTTGTAAAGCTGGTACATTATGTTTTCAGTGAGATCTTTAGGATCTATGCCTACTTTGAGAGTCCCTTTCATTTTACTTACACACATGCATATCTACCAGTCTGTGGATTTCTCTACTGGTTTTATAACATTTGTTCAGCCATCCTGTTTGACTCGGAAAGTCCTAAATATGCCACTGCAAGCTGTACCTGGGAATAAGGGCAGGGCAGGAAATGGAGGGCTCAGCTGAAATCATATGTGCACTGCCTTGTGTACTGTTAGGGGGCTTATTCCTTCACCCACTTACTTCCCTGGTCCTTCTCGCATGAACAGAGAGCAACAATACCCGAAGTCCAAAGGTGCAAACAATTCAATGTTTATTGGGGTGAACTTCCAGCAAGCATGATTCCAGTTTCCTTCCTTAGTGTCCCCCTTCCCAGTTCTGACACCACAGAGCCTTACACCTGCGTCCCTGTTCCCATTCCTGCCCTTAGCCAAACATGATTCCAATTTCCCCACCCCCATTCCCTGTTCCCATTTCCCCTACCCACACACCCACCCACTCACTTCCTGATTGACTGCAGACTATATAGTAAAACTTGAGTTCTGCTTTGCTATACCTTAACCAATCATTTTCCTGAAATTTAACTAACCAATCATAAAATATTGTAACATGATTATGTAACCAATTATATCTCACCACCTTAATTAGTTTACACCCAGCAAAATTAATTATACAGCAGACAGGAACAATCACAGAACCCGACAGAGATTATACAGACAAACAGTAGGGAAATGGGGACTACAGTGATAGAACAACAAAGAAATGAGGATTTCACATCCCAGCTATTGATAAGTGAGTTCTTGCCAGACAGGATGCTATCAGACTAACACGGCTGTTATTCTGAAACCTATCAAATGAAGTTTCCTTTTACATTTTCTAGGCACTTCCCTTTCTCTGGAGGTGATCGGCACTATCATGACAGGAGTGTATTCCTTACAGCCCAATAGCACCTTATTTCAATGTGACTAGTTTGGAATGTGAGGATGTGACCGGTCGCTTCCCAGCTTATGGCTGCCTCTGTTGCTTAGCCAAAGGCCTTAGCCTAAGCACAGGGCCTCAGACTGTCACAGTAAGAGAAGGACCTTACACCGGCAGACAGTGATTTTGATTCTTTCTTTTATACCTCCATAACTAGCCAAGTGATCTGAATACACCGAAATTCTTAGAGTATAGGCCTTTACAGACAGGCCTGGATATCTGTATCCTAACATGTACTGTCTAGATTGCCATGGGTGGGTGGGGAAGGCAGAGGTCACGCATCTTGTACCCACAGATGAAGCAATGCCTGTGCCACCACTAGGGAAGCAGCACCTGCCTGGATGCATAGGATCCTTGTTAGGGCTTTGGAAAATGTGATATCAGTGGCCAAACCCTTAACCATGCCCCTGCTCTGCTCACCCACTTGACTGCTCACAGCTTCAGAGCCACTCTATTCGGTCCTTTGGAAAATGTTATGAGCATGCAGAGGGGCAAGAGAAACCTTTTAGTTAGTTGGCCACATGCTCTTTTATCATTGTAGTAACTAAGCGCTGTTCAGAGATAGCTTATTAAGCCTTGAAAAGAAGCAATATTCCGAGGAGCTCAGTTTTCAAACCACTCTTGAAAGGGAATGTTTACACGTGCAGTGATTTAAGGATTGGGGAGCCAGCCCATCCCACTGACTATTAAACTGAACCCCTCATGTTCAGCCTACTTTGCACTGCTGAGGCCACCTTACATGCATGCTCTGCCAATTCTCAAATGGTGATTGTCTGTCAGGGATTAGAGCCAGTTGCTGTAAGCTACACCAGCCAAGAGTCTGCTCTAACTTCAGTACTGAGAAAAATAGCTTAAGGATCAAGGTGTCCTAAGCAGCTTATTAACTGCCCCTTCTCCATTGCTGATCTGAGCAGCAGGAGAGAAACTGAGCCATAGGATCTGATCCTATAACCACTTAAGTCAGTGGAAAGTCTGCCTTTCACTTCAGTGGGCACTGCATCAGGCACATACTGTAATGGTCTTCTTAAAACCTTTTGTGCAAACCCATGAAACTGAAGCAAATTTTTCTTACTCACTATGAATATATGTTAGACGTGATGCATGGAAAATATAGTCATCAGACTCTAAAGACTTCCACTATATGCTGGAAACAATATTTTTTAAAAAGTGACAACTCAGTTGATATGGTCTCTTAGGTGGTACCTTGTCTATATAAATAACATTTTTTTTTGCTATGTCACGCTCAGGCAAGCTGCTCAACTGTGAAGCAGTGAACTTTTGAACCGGAAAGCAAAATGCTAGTGAGTCATCAGTATCAGGCATCTCTATTGTACAGAGACTGGAACAAAGGAAAATCAAGTGCTCCATGAAGCTTGTTTTAGCAATCATCAAAACTTGAATGTCTACAGGGTTTTTCTTTTTGGTAAAATATTATCTGCAATAACTCTGTATTTCCTGTACTTTTAACAGCTAACCTGATTAGTTATGTGTGTGGTCACTGGCTTATTTTTTTCACACCTAGAATGTGAAAGCTTATTTGAAGCTATATTTATTATTTACCCCATGCAGGCTTCATAAGTCAGTGTCAATACTAAGTTAATGGAAATGAATCCATTTGTAAATGTAATAGCATTAAATATATTTAATTAGACTATGAATGGAAAGCATTTTAGATGAAACATTAAGTCCAACCACCTGAACCAGGAAATCAAATGTTGTGTTTTAATCTTGGCCCTTTAAAAAAGTGCTGCCAATCACACTGTGCAAAATGAAAGAAAACAAACATTGTTCATGGTTTAATATGAAATAATTTAAAGGACTGCCAAGGAACAAGAATGAGGCTTAGGTTAAAGCTGTTAGGATAATATTCACCAACATAAAGCCAAATTTGCTGAATTTATTTTGGCTTTGTGGAGCATTTGTGAAGCAGACTAATTGTGGATGTATCTAAGACCTGAAAATATTTAAAGAATCATAAGTGAACAAATGGCAGTATGTAGAGTATCCATTAGGTACCCAAGTTTGTTGTTCAAGCCTCAGCATGTGTGCTCCTACCTTTACACGTGCAGCTACCTCTCTCAGGTGCAGAAGGTGAGTAACTAGATATGCAAAAAGAAAATCAGGACTAGTGGCACCTTAGAGACTAACCAATTTATTTGAGCATAAGCTTTCATGAGCTGAATGCATCCGATGAAGTGAGCTGTAGCTCATGAAAGCTTATGCTCAAATAAATTGGTTAGTCTCTAAGGTGCCACTAGTCCTCCTTTTCTTTTTGCGTATACAGACTAACACGGCTGCTACTGTGTAACTAGATATGAAAATTCTCATTTGAGTACCCCGGTACCTGACTTATGCATGCAAACGTGAGTGAACATACACATTGTTTATCTGCTGATCTCAACATCCATCTGCTGAAAAATCTGACTCTAGGAATACCTTTTGGAAGACAAAGGACATTAAAATAATTCCTTGAGATTCTGTGTTGTAAGGAGAACAGAAGTACTTGTGGCACCTTAGAGACTAACAAATGTATTTGAGCATGAGCTTTCGCGGCTAATGCTCAAATAAATTTGTTAGTCTCTACGGTGCCACAAGTACTTCTGTTCTTTTTGTGGATAAAGACTAACCCAGCTGCTATTCTGAAACCTGTGTCATGAGGGAAGTTGTTCTGCAGGGTCAGAATCATGATTTGCCTCCTATGGCAAAATTGTAAAGAGTGCATTCTAAACTGTCAGCATCTGAGATGGAAGCACTGTCCAGCAGAAGGGGTTGGAATTACATTAGTATTATTTTCAACTCATCTCCACAAACATCATTTCAGAGATAGTGCCAACTAGAGCTGTGCAGGAACTGGAATTTCCAATCTGCAGGAGATTCCGTGATGATACAATTGGGTTGTGCTCCGAATTGGGATGAACTAGTGAATTTTAAAACTTCCCATAAAATATATATATTTTTTAAATTTCATTTTTGGATCAGTCAAAATGTTTGACTTTATTGTTTAATAATATAAAATAAATTTAAAAACAAATCGTCATTTCAAAATGAAAAATCAAAACATTCCATGTTGAAAATCTCAAAACAGAATATTTCAACATTTTTGCCAAAAGTTATCTGTTCCCCTGGAAAGTTTTGATTTTGACAGAACAGCATTTTCTCATGGAAAAACATTCCATTGGAAAAATTTTAACCAGCTCTAGACCCAACTATAAAACAAGTTGGGTAACAGAATTCAAACACATTTAAATCATATAGTAGCAATAACACCCACATATAACAAATGTATTGAATACCACATCATTTGAGAGATTCTACTGCCAGTCATTTTCTGTCATGACATCGTCTTTCCCTTCTGATATAGCAAATCATGGTGCTTGATTATAGAAGACACGATATTTTATCATTTCTATGAGCTATAGAGTGAATCCTAGAGATATTAGTGTGCTATATGCCAGTGATTTTTTACCTTAAATCATAATCCCTTTTATATTTAACTGCTATTTTTGGACAGACAATATTGCCTTGGACATCCATGATAAACTGTTTTATTTTTTCTAGCTGTACACAGTATGAGCTAAATTTTCAATGAAGGGACTCAATAGTTCCATCTGTGCCTATGCAACTTAGCAAGTACAAACAGCTGGGCACTCATTTTTGAGCACTAGCATCTGCACCAGTGGTTGATAGATTCTCAGTTCTTTCAGCTGTGCATACAGGGGTTAGTGCTGAAAGGAGCATGCACCAATGTTCGTGTGCACATCAACCGGAGCAGGTGAGGACACTTAATAATCAGGTCCTGTATGTAGACTGTTGAGTAGGAACATGGATGGGTATGTATATAGACACAAATATTTGAAATGCTCCTAATATGTATAGAAAATCTCCTAAATATCTTAATTTTCACACTCTGATATTGATTGTCTACTGTTTAGTTTTTGGGGTTCTTAGTACCTCAATACAGTGAACATTCACTGGAGAAGGTGTTTTTTTAAAGGACATGTTAATTACCTTCCTATGGGAAGAACATAGCTAAGAGCTGATAGACTGTGTAAGAGAAGCTACCTACAGCCGAAGGGCTAGGCATACACAACATACAGTACCTGGTTGTTAGAATAGCTGATTGCAAAAATTAGTGACAAATTTTTTTTTGGTACATCCACTTCATGACCGTTGCTGTGTTTTCAAAGAATGTAATTGCTTTGGCTGTGCAATTATGCAAATGATAATATTAGGATACTTTTCTTCCTGCATGTTTTTTTTTAATTAAGTACTAGTGAGCAGAATGGGTGGGGAGGGGAGAAGCAAACTTTTCTCAGAGAAAAGTACACAGGCTAATCCTCTGAACAAAGATAAAATAGAATAAAATAAAAACTTCAAGCTGGAGACACTGTCTGAATTGCTAGCAGGCACACAGCCGATAAGAAATGCTTTCTTCATTTGGCAAACTTCTGTGTATTGTGTTGAGTCGCATCATGTCATATTGTTATAATAAACGTGATGCAGAGGACAATATCAGCTTGTTCTTGTGAATTGAGTTGGGTTGCCATGCAGCAGAATTTCAGTTTCTTTTGGGGTGGATGCTTGCCAGACTTCAAATGGGTAGGGCCACCTGGGATAGGAAAGTATTAGTATTCATGTCAAAGCTTATGTGATATCCAATATTCCTTTTAGCAGCAAATGAGCTCTACTTGGGATGGGAGCAGAGAAGCAAAGATTTTGAATGCCTGACTGAAACTCATGTTCTGGCTTGTAGAAAACACGTGCCTATTCTATCCTATAGAGGTTTTATGCCATGCAACAATGTGACTATACAGCTATAAAATGTTTGTTCTCTCATCTTCTCCCCAGCAGGACGTGTGTGCGCAGTAGAGTTCCTTGTTTGGGAGTGTTTTAGGGATGTGTGTGTGTGTTTGTATTAATATACAAGTTGCTATGTATTTATATGAGAGAAAACAAGGTCAAAGTAGTGTGCCTTGCACTTGCAGAGGACGATGCTGAGGGTTGAGATGCTCCTTAGTTCACGGAGTTCATTCCACGGTCTTGGGCTGGCCCAGAGAAAGTTCTGTCTCCTGCACAGACAAGTTTTACCCTTATTGTAGAAAGATTTGTTGTGTTGGAGAAGCAGACTGGTCAACCACAGTCCTTATCCCAGAGCTTTAGGAGATGTTTTAGATATCCTTTGGTCCAGTCCTTGGAATGCCTTAAAGATAAGGACCAAGACCTTGATTCAATATTCTATGGGAAGCCAGTATAGAGAGTGGAGGACAGGTGTGATGGTAGCCTCATGATAGCTTGTGTTGCTGAGGAGATATGCTGCAGTGTTGTGTACTAGATGGAGTTTCCTAAGTGCTGAAGTCTCCATGCTGAGGTATATCGCATTGCTGTAGTCCAGCCAAGAGCTGTCTAAAGCATGAATAAATGAGCCAGGTCTTTGTCCCGAGGATGGGACAGAGTCTCTTAGCCAACTGCAGATAGTAGAAAGCATTACTCAGATGTTGCTATGTAAGAGCTCAGTATCAGCGAGGAATCCAAGAGTACTCCTAGACTACAGACTGAATTGACCAAATATGGACATGTATCTTTAACCAGCAGAGACTGTATTGTAGCTCAAAACTCTTCAAAAGTCTTTCCTTTGCCTGCCAGCATCACCTCTGTCTTGCTCAGGTTCAGTTTCAGCCAGCTGTTCTTTATCCATGAGCTGATCTCATCCAAGCACTGGCCCATCTCAATGGTAGTGTTGTGGGGCTCTGTGTGAGGAAGGATAGACAGAGGTGTGTGTCATCTGCTTGTTGCTGGCACTTGAGTCCATATTGTCTGATCTGTTCACCTAGTTGGCTGTATGTAGATGCTGAATAGGACTTGAGAGAGACTTGATCCTTGTGGGACTCCACAAGTGAGGAATCTATTGGTGGAGGCGCAGTTTCTCATCGCTACTCATTGGGTGCATCCTTCCAGGAATAACTCAAACCATTTTAACACATTACCCTGAACCTCTGCTACGTCTCTCCAGTGAGACAGCAGTATCTAATGGTCAACAGTGTTGAATGCTGCAGAGAGGTTCAGGAGAATGAGAATGGATGTCTGACAGGAGGAGATCATCCATCAGTGACACCAAAGGGGTTTCACTACCCTGTTGTGGTCTGAATTCAGATTGTGCCAGCTCTAGAAAATGAGCTTCAATTTAGATGAACTTGTAGTTAGCCTTTGGCTAGCTTCTCCATGCACTTGTTCTGGAATGGGAGGTTGGATACTGGGCAGTAGTTGGCTAGAACCAATGTATCTAGGTGTCTTTCAGTGTTGGTCAGACTATTGCGTGTTTGAAGAAGGAAGGTGTTCTGTTTCATGGCATAGTCACAGAGAAGACACACAAAAATATTCTTGCTGGCAGGTTGCAATGTAACACTATTTTGTTTCCTAAAATTTAGAATGATAACATACCAAAATCAGAGAAAGACAAAGCAGCTGGCTCCCTAAAACAGAGGTACAACTCACCCCACCTTACTCTAGGCTGTCTGTCCGCAGAACTGATTCTGATCACAAGCTTCCTACAGAGCTCCCTGCCTGCAAGCAGGACCAGGAAAACCCCTGAGAATGTGAAGTGATAGGTCACAGTTTTCAATATACCACAGAAGGGAAGATTCCTTCTCTAAAATGATGCATCACCTATTTCAATCAGGAGTAACACCAGTTCACGACTTTTTCACAAGCCAGGAACGGCCTGTGTCAGATTCACACATTTTTGGTTGAAAATCCTTTAGGGTGTCCAGAACTTCTCGAAGAGTGAATGTACTAAACTCTCGGTATGCAGGTTGTAGACACCCAGGATTGGTGAAGCAATAGGTCCTTGGAGCAGGATTTGGCAGTTTCAGTGGAAGCTGATAAGAATAATTTCTTGGTCTGTAATACCACTTCAGCATAGTATTAGAGGAATTCATTGTTTCATCCTGTCTATATGAGCCTTTATTTTCCACAGTTAGGCTCAAGTTTCTGCCCTCATCTGGATCAAGGTGTCAGATAATTAAGGAGATCTGTGTGGACAGCGGGGAGGAAGGGGTTATGTGGGGGGCCGGTGTGTTAATGGTCAAGGCTAATGTAAAATAATAATGATTCACCAGGTCCTTGACTCCTCACACTGTGCTTGGGGTGCTGCTATTGTTTAACGTGCTCAGGAATTCAGCGGAGTCCATTGATCATTGGTCTTTCTTGATGCCTAGGGTACTAGAAGAACTCTGTCCACTGCCTTAATGAGGCCATGGTCTGTTCAAGTCGGTGGCTGTATTATGCTGTTCTCAGTGTTGACGTCTAGGCTGAAGACCGGATCTACAGTGTGACCAGCTGCATGGGCTGGGGCCATGAAAGCTCTAGGGAGGCAAGTGAGGAGATGAGTTTTTGGGCTTTTACATCTGTGGCTTTGTCAATGAGTATGTTGAACTCTCCTAGGAGGACATGACTGGGGTATTTCACCACCATGTCTGCGAAGGTATCTGTGAACTCCCTTATGAATTCCTTAGTTTGTGGTGGTCTGTAAATGAGGATAACATTTATATTAGTGTTGGCACTGTTTTCTATTGTCAGATGAATGAGTATGAGTGAAGAAATCATACCTGAGACACCACTCTTGGATTGATGTTTGTAGAGAAGCTGAATGCTGTGCTGTCTGCTTTTTTTTCCTGCCGGGGTCTGTGATGTCTCGAGTACCGTGGGTGGAGGAGGTGGGCTGTCACAGGGCTCATGGTGTCATCCATCCATGTCAGTGGCTGTCATCTATTATCATGAAGGCCTCCTTTTGTGTACTTAAATTATTCGGATTCTCCTGGCTAAATAAACCATGGCCTAGACTTCTGATTTATTGGGGAAGCTTTGTGTCACTCTTTTAAGGATTATTGTTGAATGGTTGATTGGTGTATTTTAAGTAACAAACCACCTTTAAAGGAAATGACACGATAAATTCTTCATATAAATGGCACATACAAAAAAAGCTTCTTAAACATTTAAAGGTCCAGAGCTATGCTAATTTTATACCAGCCTAGGATCTGGCTCAAAATCTGTAAACTAAAGGCCCAGTCTAGTTCCCACTGAAATCTATGGAAAGATTTCCATTGCCTCCAGTGAGAGTTGGATTGGACTTTTCATAAATAGGGTTTTTACTGTTCAGATACAAATGAATTATTATTTTGTGTATTTGCCTTTTGCATCAATTCACCTGTCCAAGCTGCTGTACCTGTATATTTTATAATTTACTGCATTCTTAATTGTGGCATCTTTATAACAACATTTAATACAAGTAAGTCCAGAAAATACAGTAAAACAGGATATATGAAGTGCAAACTAGGATCTAACGGTGTGCTGGAAAAAGATGGCTCCTTACTGTCATGGTGGTGTTGTGCAGAGTATAGTTGTTATATTTTAAAAACTTTTTTACATGGATATGTTGAGCAAAATAGAAAGGAAATGCACAATAATATGCAGTTTCTACTAAACTCTGTAGCATGCTAAGTCCCCTGATAAAGAATAAGAGGAATTTAGTATTCTATATAAAATTTCAATGGATTGATTTTAGTGATAAGGATTATAGTCAGATGCAAGATTTAGAAAATTAAAATCACTTGAGATGCTGCCATATTTAAATAAGAAAAGGCTTCAAGAATAAATGCTAGGTAAAAATGCATCTTCAGGTACCTACTTTGAAAAATGTCATCTAGGTAGAATACCCGCACCCTTGTGTACATTTCAACTTCAGACTTGTCTTTTTAGTGGAAATGATCATGTTGATATAGTTAAATATAAGGTTGTAATGACACAAGCTTTCTATGAGCTCCCCAGTCCATGTTGTGTTGAAAATGCAGTGATCTTGGAGAAAACCCTGCTACTGTTGTCTACCCTATAACTTGACAAAACTTGAAGTCCTTGCCCACTAAAGCTCTCGCTAAGGCCAATGGCATTTCTGAATGAATGAAAGCTAAGGTCCCAGTTTAGGGCTTACGTCCATCTATATTCAGAAAAGCTCTTAAGTATATGCTTCATTTTAAGCACGTGCTTATGTGATTTCCTTAATAGGAATCTTCTGAATCAGGACCTAAGGAAGGATTTCAGGATTTGGTTTAATATGAATTCCATCATTCTGATGGAAATTGGGAGTATGTCTTCTGGATTTAGCTATAGCTCATTTTAGGACATGAAACACTTCTGCACATTCTTTTGAGGCAAAAAGAACACACAAGTCATACTCGAATGACTCAATCAACACCTTGTGCTATTGCCAAGCACAGGAGCACATAACAGTTCCATAAATCTGAGTCTGGCCTCAGAGTATGGTGCCAGACACAATAACTTCCTTTGGCAGTGGATCAAGAGACTGAAGGTTCTAACTGCTGCTATGCAACAGGGTTGTCATCTCTTGTGATTTTATCACAAGACTAGCAATGTGCTGTGTGTCTTAAAGCCACAGCTCCTAAAGGCATATGATTAAGTGAGACTCTTTTCTTTCATTTAAAATGTAACTACTTTTCCCCCCTTAGTCCTCCTGATTGCAGGGAGAATCTTGAAAACAAGAACTGAATGTAACCTGGAAGCTCAACAACTGGCAACAGAAAAGGAACTGCAAATTTAATGATGTTTAAACCAATCTCCTGATTTTTGCATCCTGACTCTTGAGTTTTAGATTCGGGGGTTGGGGAGGGGATTATTTTTTTATGTCAATGATTTTAGGCAGAGTTTCTACAGCAAGAGGCGTGACAATTCCATTGAACATGATGGGCTTTGATGTTTGTGCACGTATTTATGAAGTACTGCCATGACTCTATCAGGTGGGGGATTCCCAGGATCTGAAGAGGACTACCAGGTCCCATCCATGCACCTCTCCACAAACACCTACCCTCCCTCCTAGGGAGATCAGAGTTAATTCCTGGAACAAGCACCACATTTAACCCTAGAACAATACTTGTATCTAATCCAGGCAAATTCAGGAGTAGACCTAGGTCAGGATCTCTAGCAGAGACTACATAGACATCCTTGCCCCTGACAGAACACACAGCCTTCCTCCCTCTAGATACAAAGACTCTCTGCCCCACTGGCTGCCAGACTGCCTCCGTGTCTTGAGGGGCGATGTTGTGGGTTTTGCTGTTGGCTGGGAAACTTTGCTTCACCCCTGGCTGGCGTCTGAGCGTTAGCTGTGGGTAATCAAAGTCCAGCATGTGGGTGCGAGTCCGGCCATGGCTGTCAGGTATTTGTGACCCAACTGTATCCATAGCCTTTTCTTTAAAGTCCTCAAAGTCCATGTTGGGGTTCTGGATCCATAGGGAGCGCAAAGCCTGCCGAGCAAGAGGGTCACAGGCCCCTTCTGCCAATTGTTGCTCCAGGTCCTGTTCAAGTTCCTGGGCCAGGGAGGGTGTCATGTTTTTGATGGAATGGAGGATCACTTGAAAGCTATTGGCCAAGTCCCTGCATGCCTCAATAAGTTTTTGGGTCCGAGCAAAGACCTTTTTCATCTGTTTAGGGGAGGGGGATCAGGAGCCCATGAATCCAGTCCAGCTGCTTACAAATATTTTTGGTCGTACTCTTCTGGTCATGGGGCCAGGTCTGCACTTCCACAAGGGCAGCTCCCCACAGCTGGCCCAACAGAATCCCTGGCTTCTGCTACTGGGGGAGGCTGTACATGTGGGTTCCAAGTCTGCCTGGGAAGCTGGTCTGGCCATCCCCTGTAAACTGGGGTAACTACAAGGTGCCCATGTGGTATGTCAAAGTCATTGAGGTTCGGCAGGCTGGCAGGATGGGGCTGGGGGTTGTGGGAGAGTCCATATGATTCGAAGATGCCCCTGGAGCTTCAGATATGGTCCGCATAGACCCCTGCCTAAAATCCCCAAATCCTGTTTGGGACGCCACTTGTCAGATGGGGGATTCCGAGGGTCTTGAGAGGGATCCCAGGTCCTATTCGTGCACTTCTTCACAAACACCAACCCACCCTCCTAGGGGGGTCGGAGTTACCCCTGGAACAAGCACCGCACTTAAGCATAGGACAACACTTTTCTCTAACCCAAGCAAAGCCAGGAGTAGACCTAAGCCAGGATCTCTAGCAGGGGTTACACAGTCTCCCTTGCCCTTGATACACCACACAGCCTTCCCCTCGCCCCCAATGCCTGGCTAGACACACACAGTCTCTCTGCTCTGTGCCAACGTATCCCTTCCCCCATTGAGTCAGTTCAACCTGTCTGTGCTCTCTGAGGCTGGAGTGTGAGCTCGGAATGGTGTATACTGTCAGCTCCAGGCTGTGCATAGATACCAGTCCCCTTTTGCAAGCATGGGACTCTTCTCCAAGGAGCTCCTAGATCAGTCTCCTTCTTCCCTAGATCAGGGCTCCTCCTCCTTCCTCCACATGCTTCTTCCTTTGTTTCCTCTCCAAATCAGCCAGGCTGGTCCCCTGTCCCATCGCCCATCTGCTCATTTGCTCAAACCCTTCCAGGGATCAGAGTTAATTCTGTGTCCTTGTTTTGGAGTGGAACTCCCTCCCTTCCCGGCCAATCAGATTTGTACAGCATAGCAGGAATGGGTGGAAAGTGGGGAGAAGCTATCTGCCCAGCCCCACAACTGTCACATAGCACTGCAGTCTGCATTAGTGGATACCTCACCATGATTTCTAGGAGAAAACGCTTCTGGTCTGTTTTAATCCATTTCTGTTTAAGTTAAATTGAACAGAAGCCTGGAACTTCTTCATTCACTTCTCCAGAGGATTGTGAAGAATAACAAAATTACCAAGTAATTAAGTAAGAAAATAAGAAAGGGAATCAAAGCAGACAGAGTGAAGGAAAAACAGTGATAAGTGACTAAAGGATTGTAAACTCCTGCAAAGTAGCAAAAAGAAAAGGAGTACTTGTGGCACCTTAGATACTAACAAATTTATTTGAGCATAAGCTTTCATGAGCTACAGATGTGCATCCGATGAAGTGAGCTGAAGCTCTTGAAAGCTTATGCTCAAATAAATTTGTTAGTCTCTAAGGTGCCACAAGTCCTCCTTTTCTTTTTGCAGATACAGACTAAATGTGGCTGCTACTCTGCAAAGTAGCAAGAGTCCCCAATCTACATGCAAATTAACACACAGGTGGCAAAGAGATTTGTCACACCAATCTGCAAGGATGATTTACAGTATTTGAACCCTGCTGAACAATGAACAGCTCAGTGGAAGGAGTGAAATTATAATCTTTAGAAGAAAATTAACAGATTTAGATGAAAAAACAAAAAAACAGCTGCTGACAAATAGGTTTTTTTCCCTAGATTAATTCAAGGATACGTGCTAAGAAACAATCAATCGCAAGAAGAAATCAGCCCATAGAGAAATAATATGTAGTGCTTTCATTAAACTTTTAAAAAAGGAGAGATTAAAGCCTGAAATGATGTAACTTATTATTTGAAGACAATCAGCATTTTTCATTAAAATATTGGCTGTCCAACAATGGCTTCTTTTTTTTTACAAAAATGAAAATTTTCACAAAAATGACTTTCAAATTTTATTTTTTGCCTTTTGATCATTTTCCTTTAGTTCAGTCATCTGACACTGTCAGTGTTGTCCTCCTTTGTTTTCAGTTGTCTTTCCTCCCATGCTGGGGGAGCATCATGAAGATCAGTTAGTTAGTCCATGTGCTCAAGGGGAGCAGTGTCGTTTGAGGGGGCCTGCTGGTCCAGGAGAGAGTGTCTGGCCCATGTGGTCCATTTTTCATTTCTTTGTTAGTTTTTGTTTCACAGTAACTTTCGAGGGGCGGTGTTGTTTGCTTCTTTTCTGTTTTTGGTTTGGTTTGGTTTGGGGCTTTTGCATTGCCATGTTAGATCAGGCAGTTTGTCCCAACACAAGAACTCATTCAAAGTTAAACATTTTCAATTTAAAAATAAAAAGATTGATACATTCTGAGGAAAATTTAGAAAAATAAAAAATCCCATTTAAAAAGTGAACTTAAAAACAATTTTGAAATTATAGCATTTTTTTAACCCATTTTGCTGGGCACTGTGAAAACACAGAAGTAGACATGGTCCCTGTCCAAAAGAGTAACAAGCAGAGAAGGATTTGGAAACGATACCATTTTGGAAGTGAGTGAAACACTATCAAAACACATGTTGAATCTTACCTTCCTAAGGCTATGTCTACACTGCAGATTTTTGTTGCCAAAAGTTATGCCACTGTAATTAAAGCGCTTTAATTAAACTGCTATGGCATGTCCACACTATACTCCTTGTGTCAGCAGAGTGCACCCACACTAGCAGATCTTGCATCGGCACAGAGAGCAGTGCACTGTGTGTAGCTATCTCACTGTGCAACTGGCCGCAGGGTGCTTTGGGAAGGATTTGCAATGCCTCATAGGGCAGGTACAGCATCACATGATGCAGGTTTCTCAATCCCATCATTCCATGGGCATCCTACTAGATTTTCAGCTGCTTTTCAATTGAAGTGTGTGTGTGTGTGTGTGGAGGGGGGAGTGTGTGTGGGTGGAGAGACAGAGACAGTGTGTGTGTTGGGGGAATATGTGAGGGGGGGAATGTGTATGTGAGAGACAGTGTGTTGGCATACTGGGGGAGAGTGAGTAGGTCGGCATACGGTCTCTAAATTCAGACAGCCGCTGTGTTGCCGGCACCCAGTGCCGAGAGGCAAAACAACAGCAAGGGGTGGGGGGGCAAGGACACCTGGGCCTTGTGCAAGGGGGCTTCATTGACACTCGTGGTCTTCCATCCCCTCGAGTTACCTAGTGGCCATGCCCCAGTGTCCCCAACAACTCCCTCCTTTGAGAACACTCAACAGCCTTGGTTCTGAGTTTTCTCACTTGGGCTACTTATTTCTTTACAATAGGACTTTGCATAAGCACTTTGTGATAGCCCTGAAGAGAATGACTTATTAACTTTTGCAAAAGGGCCCTGACACATGATACTGCACAGCATAATACCATTAATACAAGCAATACAGGAAAGAGAAGTTTCAATAACAGACTAAGATAAACCACCAAGCCAAAACGACAAACCCCAGCCTGAAAACACGGTTTGCAACCAATCGCTCTCAGGGGCAGTATAGGCAACCTGTGCTCCGGCTCGGGCCTGGGCCTCAGCCTGTACCACCTTTTCATAGATTTCATAACTGCTATCATTTACATATACACAACATCGGGGCCCGACGAGGGCACAAACCCCTCCTTGGGATGCCAAGAGATAGTCCAAAGCCAGATTGTTTTGGAGGAAAAATGTCCTGAGCTGCTGTACCTCTTCATTTAATGTTTTTACTGCTGACCCTAAATCACTAACCGAGTCCTCTAACTCTAGGGCCACTTTCTCAAGTACCATTTGCAGCCTTACAGTATAGCGGCCTATGCATGCAGTGGCTGGCCCTGTAAACAGTGGCGCTATTCCCAGTACAGAGCACCCTACAAGCTTCTCGGTTGTGAGGGGATTCTTCATATTGCCCTCCAATGCCATAGTCAGTCGCTGCAGGGTCTTTTTTCGTGACTCAACAGAGGTGTCTCGGGCATTTCTAATCTTTCCTTTGGGCAGTGTGGCAGTTATTGACAGAGGAGGAACTCCATGAGCTATATAACAGTTATATAATAACAGGGGATATTAAGTGGATGGCAAGTTATATTTCCAAACCTTTTTTTGTGGTAAGATTATTTGTAAGAGTTTCCCTAAAAGGGGAGGAACCATTACACCCACACTGCTGGCCTCCCCTTTTGGTCTTTATCCAATACCCATCAGCCCACTGTGTAATAACACAGGAGCTTTTTCCCACAGGACACCCATAGTAATCAGATTGGTTTCGGGCAAAACATAATACTCCCTCAGTGAATACTGCAACTGAATACTCCTGGTCCTGATAGGTGGCTTGCTGTAAAGAGGTCTTGTTCCAGAATGGCGAGTCCGTTCTTTCCTGCTCTTTGGTGGCGTATGGAGTTTCCAGGGGATCTGCTAGGGTCAGCATGTCAAGGGGCATTCCCGTTTTGGGGGACAGTGGAGTTGGAGCACATACCCAGCAATCAGTCTGGTTTGTTAAAGTAGCAACATGGTGCACAAGTGAAACAAAGGAGTTATGCTCCCGATATGCACAGTTTGGAAATACCAATACAGAGAATAACAATGTTACCCAATTAATTATCACCAGAGTCTTCCCAACCCAGGGTCTCTAGTACCTGGGTGGGCCCATTTTAGCGTTAAGGTGCCCACTATTTGTGTCTTTTAAACAGTAGCTTTAGCCCGAGATCGTCACTAGATGAGGAGTCAACAGGTTGGACGGTCCACTGTTCTGCTGACGAGGGGATGGGTACTGCCTTCAGATGAGAGTGTTGGATCCAGTTCTTGTGTCCCTCGATCTTTGCCGCTGTATGGGAGATCAGCAGGACAGTATAGGGTCCTTTCCACTTTTCCTGGAGAGGCTCGTCTTTCCAGGTACAAACAAGCATTGAGTCACCAGGCTGTAAGGAGTGGACGGGAGAGTCCAAGGAGAGAGGCTGGGAATCCTTGGTATACCTGTGAAGAGACAGGAGAACAGCAGACAAGGAACACATATACTGTGACAAAAAACCATTACCCAACTCCCATTCCCTTGACAGAACTGGGGTGCCATTCATAGGCCATGCCCTTCCGAACATAATTTCAAAGGGACTAAGCCCTAATCTACCCTTTGGGAGAACGCAGATATGAAGTAGGACGAGGGGCAAAGCATCAGGCCATCGCAGTGAGGCTTCTTGGCACACTTTTGAGAGATGCTGTTTAAGGGTCTGATTGGTACGCTCCACTACACCACTGGCTTGCGGTCTCCAGGGCGTTCTCAGTCTGAGGGGATGGCAGGGTGGCAGCATGCTTAGCCTCTCTATCTGCCCTAGCATTACCTCTGGCCACATCTTGATCTTCCCTTTGATGGGCTTTACAGTGAACCACCACCACTTCCAAGGGAAGTTGTACGGCTTCTAGGAGCCGGAGGATTTGGGGCCCGTACTTGACTGGGGAGCCTTGGGCTGTCAGCATTCCCCTTTGCTTCCATAGGCCAGCATGAGCATGTAGCACACCAAAAGCATACTTTGAATCAGTAAAAATGTTGACCCGCTTTCCTTTTGACGGTTCAAGTGCACGGGTCAGGGCTATTAGTTCGGAAAGCTGGGCAGAGGTCCCAGCAGGCAAACCTTCAGCTTCCACCGTGTCATGGAGGGTCACAACAGCATAACCCGCCCTCCTTTGCCCATCTATTACAGTACTGCTAACATCAGTGTACCACTCATAATCTGCATTTGGGAGGGGTACATCCTTTAAATCCGGACGGCTGGAGTACTGGGCATCTATGATCTCTGAACAGTCATGTTCCTGTTCCTCTGTTTCTGGCAAGAGGTTGGCTGGGTTAAGGGAGGGGCAAGGCTGTAAGGTGACTTCAGAGTTCTCTAACAGCTTAGCCTGATATCGAGCAATCTGAGCCTGGGTGAGCCAAAGCCCTCCCTTTGCATCCAATAAGGCTCGGACCATATGGGGATATAGATTTGCATAACCCCTCCCAATGTTAGCTTCTCGGCTTCCTCAAACACTAGGGCAGTAGCTGCGACCACCCGTAAACATGCCGGCCAACCCTTTGCAACCTGATCCAGTTGCTTAGACAAATAAGCCACGGGACGTCTCCATGCTCCTAACAGCTGTGTGAGCACTCCTAGGGCCACCCCCTTTCGTTCATGTACATACAACTGAAAACGGCTTAGAGAGATCTGGCAGGCCCAGAGCCGGGGCTTCCATCAACTTCCTTTTCAAGATTTTAAATGCCCTGTCAGCCTCTGGGGTCCAATAGAAGGGGTCATGATCTGCTCCTTTTACACAGTCGTACAGGGGTTTAGCCCACAGTCCAAACTCTGGGATCCATATCCTGCAAAAGCCTGCCATACCCAGAAATGCCCTGAGCCACTTACGATTACTTGGGGTAGGAACTTAACAGGTAGCTTCCTTTCTTTTTTTTTTTCTTCGCTTGAAAGCTGATGATCCCCTTGCCTTAGCTGTAACCTGATTCCGCTCTACCTCAGACAACAGGGTTCTCAGGAGGATATTACAGTCGTCTCAATCCGGCTTGTGACTACTGAGGCACCCCACAAAGACTGAAATAAACCGGCTTGGGTTCATGGAGAATTCCCCAGCCTGTGTTTTAAAAGCTGCTAGGTCTATTGGATTGAATGGCACATGGGTGCAAACTTGCATAGTGGTAGCCTGATGTCCGTCTGCCTTTGGGCAAGCCACAACAGTCTCGGTAATCAAAAGATAGAGTCCCACCGAGGGGGCAATCTCTGTAATCCGTGGCATCCTACCCTTATAACGTGGGGGTGTGGGGGCCGAAGGTGACACCGGCTCTGCCATTACAGTGGGGGTGGGGGTCTGGGGACTAACATTAGCTACTACCGAACCAGTTGGAGTCAAATTACAGCTCTGCAGAATTACAGCTCTGTTCTATTTCTTAAAGCCATAAACGCTTGTGCATACAAATGTTCATTCCATTTACCCATTCACTGACAAAACAAAACTAATTGGAGGATCGTGTTGTAATTAATTGACCCTCCTGGTGGCCACCACTCCTGGTCCTCTAGTTGATATTGAGGCCAGTCAACTGTACAGAATCGTTTTAATTGGCTCTTAGTCATTGGATCCGCACCAAATACCTTCCAGTTTGCTAGAATGCACTCTAGGGGCATACACCGTGCCCTAACCCCCGAGCTCTGTCCCTGTCCCATACCTACAGGGTAACTCTGGGCGTCCCCAGGTTCCAACAGAGCATACAATCCGGATTTCAAAAGGTTCCTACCTTATCCAAGGGACTGGTTCCTCACCGTTGCCCGCAGCTGCTCCTCCCCTATGTCCAAGGGACCGGTTCCTCACCGTCGCCCACAGCTGCTTCTCCACTATATGAGTGCGTTGCACCATTGTGCCCTCCGGGATCGATCAAATCGTGTCTCCTCCGAGGCCCCCGATGAACTCACCGGTGCGCGCTGGGCGTCGGTTCTCGCCGCAATCCTCGACCTCCAGGAGGGGTCTGGGCAAGGCTAAATAGCAGCCTCGTCGCCCGCCCAGGGACACCAAAAGCTGTTGCTGGCACCCAGTGCCAAGAGGCAAAACAACAGCAAGGGGGGGGGGCAAGGACACCTGGGCCTAGTGCGAGGGGGCTTCATCGACATTCGTGGTCTTCCATCCCCTCGAGTTACCTAGTGGCCATGCCCCAGTATCCCCAATGGCTGGAAGCAACCAGTTCTTAGGCTGGAGGAGTGGGACACCCCTGACATCAGCCCCTGCCTCCCTGGCTCTGCGAGCACATACACACATGCACATCTGTCCCTGCCTGCCTGCCACTGTGTTCCTAGTGCTGGAGAGAGCAGGGTTCCATGTTAACGACGAGCGACATGCTCAGCTGTCAGAATTTCACCGAGCGTTGACAGGGGAGTGGCACATGCCTGTGTAGCAGGAATACAGGGAAGCCAAGTTCAAAACAGTGAGCAGAGCGGTCACGGCGGTCATTGTGGGATACTGGGGGAGGCCCGTTATGGCGATACAATGAACAGCAGCGTCTATACTGACGTTTTATCGCTTTAAGTTTGCCACAAAAAGCTTAATGCCTCTCGTCGAGGTAGTTTTATTCTGTCGCCGAAACTGAAGAGTTTTGTCGCCAAAACTGGCATTTCAGTGTGGACACTTCCACTGTTTCGTTGGCAAAAGCTGCCATTTGGTGGCAAAACTCTGCAGTGTGGACAAGGCCTAAGCTTTTTGTTGTGAACTAAGATATCCCTAATAGATAGATGATTGGCACATAGGGCAGGGTTAAGGCTGGTTCTTTGATTGAGCAGTGTACACTTATTTAAGTTGTTGTATAATCTGTGAGTATTAGAGCTTGTTAAAAACCAAAAGGCTCCTTTGAAAAGGTAGCCCTTAATGTAGCTGCAGCAACACATCTCATTTTCATTTGACTTTGTATTTCCCCTCTATTTTTGTGAGTTTCCTTTCTGATCGATTTGTTTATCTTCCCAATCTGTCAGAGCAGTATGCAGTGAACCTAAAATGAATTCAATTACATTTATTCCATTCTCATTTCCCTTTGGAACCTTACTGCTGGTATATATGCTTGACAACTTTTTTTTCTTTTTTTCTAAGTCATCTGATTCTGAGATGGCAGGAGGTTTCTACGCTGTAATTCTTCTATCTGTATATCTCTCTCCATAATTTTTCTGCTTAGGATTTGTTTCTGTCTCACACTGTTCATATGATTGCTCAGTAGATTGATGAATAATATATCTATAAACAGAAGACAGATTTTTCTGTAGAAAAATGTAAATATTGTACAATATCTAATATAAATCCTAAATGAACATATATTTTGAACTGAGCAAGCTCTTGTAAAATCTAGTAGTGAACTGTCTGCCGTTTAATTGATAAAGCAATGACAGTATAAGTTATTTCTTATGATGATGCAGATGATAAAAATAGCAATGATTCATTAATTTACATTGCATTGCATCTCCAAAACACTGTCTAAGTGCTGGAATATTATTATATTGTTTCAAATGGAGATGGCTCAACCCCTTACCTCCTCAAAACTCTGTTTACACTCAGAAAGGTGTGTCAGTAGAAGACCACTGTGTTTCAGTAGAACAGTTAAAATGTTGAAATTTTAAAAAAAGGAAAAGTTTGCATGACATTTTTGGACCAGATGTAGATCTAGTGAAAAAAAATTGATACTTTGAGCTTTGAAATGTTAAAACACGTGTATTTTTTTAAGAAAAGAACCCATCAACCCTTTCCCAGCCACCTCTATTCTTTGTCTGATGCCTCAGGGAGTTTCTAACAGGATTTGGAAACTCTTTGTCGACAGTTTAAATTCAGTCCATGCGCAAATTTGAGCCAGTGGCACACCATTGCTTTCTTCACTGGGAAAGTTCTGCTTCTAGTGCCTGTGAGGTGTAACCTTGCTGCTGCCAGCCAAAGTTCACCAGTTTCTGATGTAGTACGTTACAGCACTCTAGTTTGGAAGTGCCAAAGGCAGGGATCAGCAGAGCTAGGTCCTTGACTGACGCTAAAGGGTACAATCCCCTGGTTATTCACAGATAGTATAAGTCATTTTTGGCTACTGCTGCTTCCCGGGCGATCAGGAGCTACAAGGAGTCTAGAAAGACTCCCTGGGTTGCAAGTCAATTCTTCAGTCTAGGAGAGATGCCCTCGAAGTGTTGTCCTCTTCCTCTACCTGGTTTGAGCCTGAACCAGCTGTCCCTGTTTAGCCATGTCCCTATTTCACCCAGCCACTGAACCATACAGGAGACCACACTGTCCTCACTTAAAGATTGAGACAGAACTGCCATCAACGTCATCAATTTATTGGTGGTATTAGAACCTACAGAATTTTATGATCTTTCTTAGCAGCCACATATAAGAATGGATATGAGTTATGGCAGGAATGAGCACGGTGAGATTCTGTAGATTATGTTAGAGGTTGCACAATTATTCAATACCTCCCTTTCGGATCACTTGGAGAGGGAAAAGCAGAGTCATATTAATGCAATTCCATCTACCCCTGCCAGGTATCTCAACAGAACCTTATGATTAATGGTGCTGAAAGACACTGAGAGGCCTAATAGTGTTAGCATGAATGTTTGGCCTCTCTGCATAGCCAAGAAGAGATCATCCATCTGTGCCAGCAGCACTGTCACCATGTCATGTTCGAGCAACTGCAAAGCCAGGTAGTTATTTTGTTAAGATGCTGTTTCTTTAGCTGGTAATGAGAGGACGCTTTCTGCTTGAGTGCCATCTGCCATATGTCACAAGTTGACATCTACCCTTTCCAGCAGATCTCCAGCTGGCTTCCATCCCTTCTCCATGACGCCCTTCTCCTGGGACGTCTTCCTGATACTATGGGATTGCACACATCAAACTGTCAGAAGGACAACTCTGTCTGACATGAAAGAATGGAAAGGACTGATGTGAAGAGAATGACGATACCATCGTCATATAAAGGGTGTTAGCCTAAAAGACTTGATTGGTACTTCTTCCTAGAAACTTTTCTATATTGTCTCTCATTTGTAGTAAAGACAAATGGTTTTTAGTTTAAATATCAGCTAGCCTTTTGCAAAGAACAGAACTCATTACAGTAGTTTCTGCATTCATTTCAGCTATACACTTTTCTATCTCTGAACTCTGAAGAGGAAAGGAAACTGGACCGTAAGACCATGTCAGATAACTTCTCCTGATTTCATAGTATTTATAAATTCTCAAAACCCGAATGCACTTACAGTACCTAACGGAGCACACAACACGATCTAAATAGGGTGTCTGTATGAATCCATCTGCTAGAAAAGCCTTCTAGTCTAAGAACTGTTTTCATGAATTTCAAGATGCTGCAGACATTTGTGTAAAAAGTAATCCTAGACAATGTTTTATTAATGCAAAATGCAGCTGCTTGACAATCTTCTCTTGTCTCCTCAGCTATTGAGGATTTTCCCCAAAATTCTTGCTTTTAACATAGGCAAGAGACTACAAAAGCTTAGTCATGCAAAAATTGTCCTACTGAAGCCATTTGGGCTACTCACATGAGTAAAGGCTTGCAGGACTTGGTCTGTGTGTTTTGCACAAACAGCTTAGATGCAGCACTTTTTTGGTATTTTCTTTCCAACAGGGAATCCCTAGGATTCTTAATATTAGTTCACAAATTAACACCCATATCCTAATGTGGCAGGTCTCTCTCTCTCTCTCTTGTTGTTGTTGTTACCAGAAGAGGAAGGGTTTTCCTGCTGTTTTTAGGAATCCAGGGTGACAATGCTCTTCTCTAGTAAAAAGGACAGAAGATGGCAAAGTTGTGTGGCAAACTCAAAGGACAAGAAGCACCGCAGCTTCCCATTAGACCCACAGGAAATAGTATTTGCAGAATAGAGGGCAGACGTGGCTTAAACATTGTGTGGATATGTAAAGAGTCAATGCTGTTGACGATCCTGCGTGGCCACTAACTTATCTTGTTCCATTGCTTATAATAATGTGAAGCCAAACCATGTCCTTTAGTCACTGTCCTGACTAGAGGGCAGGGCAGATCCACATTTCTCCTTGGGGAGCACAGGGAAGCACAATCTCTCCTTAAAGAGCCTGGTGTACAGAGGGGGTGTGAATGCACAAGGTCTGTCATGGCTCTTTGTGAAGAAATACCTGTGACTAACAAGGCACTGGATTAATAAAAGCCTTCATCAAAAACTGTTCGTTTGCTTTTTGTGTCAGGTACATTCAGTTCTTTGTAGTTTCAGTTAAATTGTAAAGGGAAATATTTTGGATGAAACTAATTGCCTCAAAGATTTCCAAACACTTCTCTGAAATATCTGGATTCCTTTGACGCTAGAAATATCATGTCCTTTTCCCTCTCAGTGGCTCTATTTATACAAACCGCTCACCTAAGAATTGATTATTTACACTGAATTGCAGCTTTCACTCAGGATTGTCTCTGACAATTGTCTACTCGGCAGTTCTATTTGAAAACTTAAAATAGAAGAGATTTATCTTTTTTTTTTTTTTTGATTGTTGGGCTGACGAGTTTTCTTTCAGATCTCAAAATTGATTGAGTTGTTGACATTTGTGTAGTGCGCTGAAGTTTCAAAGCACCCTCTGAGCGCAGAGGTGATCAGATACCTTGGGGATGGGTGCAGAACAGAAATAGAGTGGAAGAAAAAAGATCTGCCCTAAGATAGACAAGTAACCCCCACTGGCTTAAGTGGGAATTTAATGTATTGGAAAGGAGAATTTGTCCCTTCGTAATACTGTTCTTTTATATAGTATGGATGGCGACGAGGCAAGCTGAGCATCTACTGTACAGTATATGTACTGAAGAGAGGGAAGTAAGAAGATCATTTATAGCCTTCTAGCATCTGATGTATTACAAATATTTTGGGGCCATTTTCTCCTCTGAAGCTACAAGACAACAGGGAGGTACTGTGAACAATATATTGCACAGTAACATTAGAAGCATTAAAAATGTCTTATACTGGAATCTTTCATGGAAGGCAAAAAAGCCAATAATACGCCCAGTTATTTGTACAATGCTGTGATAAATGAAGGGGGGAGGTAATTCCCTTTTATGGACACCCAGCCAGCCGGTTAGCTATAAAATCCCTCTTGGTAGCTGTTCTTGACTTGCTTTACCTGTAAAGGGTTAAAAAGTCTGACTGCATGCATAGATAAAAGGAAGTGAGTGGGCACCTGGCTAAAAAAGCCAATGGGAAGGTTAGAACTTTTTAAAATTGAAACAAGACTCCCCTTTTGTCTGTCTGTGCTGTTCTCCCGGAGAGAAGAGAAGGGTTGGACTATGCTGTAAGAAGCTTTGAGCCAAGTATGAAAAATCATGAAATCATACCTAGAAACTACTCATTTGAAACCCTAGATATGTAAGTAGATCAGGAAATGTCTAGGAAAATGAAATTAGGTTTATCTCTTTTATTTTTTTATGGCTTGTGGACTCCTCTGTGCTAACCCCCAAATGCTTTTGTTTTGCTTGTAACCATTAAGCTGGACCTCAAGAAGGTTATTCTTGATGCTTAATTATTATATTTGCTCTTTTTAAATCTAGCAATAGCCCAAGTTTCAGATGTATTTTCTTTCCTTTTGTTTTTAATAAAATGTACCTTTTTTAAGAACAGGATTTAAGACATGCCATGAAAACTATGCAGATTCATGCTGCTCCCTCCTTTTTGGGAACTGAAGCTTTGCGTGAGAACTAATCTGATTCCTCAGTGCAGCAAATCACTACAGCTGAGCCCGTCTGATCAAGCTCTTCCTTCCATTTAGGTAGGGTCCAACAGGATTACTTTATTTAGGGCCATTAGAGTAAACTGGCCTTGCTCCTCGCTGCAGGTGTTGCTTGCTTTTGACTGAACATTCCCAATCCAGAGAACAGTGAGAAAAGCATCTGGCATCTGCCTAGGCATAAAGGCTGCACCAACAGGGCCAAACAGTCAGTAAATGTAGCTGCAGGTCCTGGCTATATAAATGTCATGGCTAATGTCTGGCCAAATTGATACAGAGATAAGAAGCACCTTATAAATACGGGTTGATACTTTCAAAGTTTTAGAAACATCTTCCATTCATTTTAGTGGGTTAAGATTAGTGGAAAATATGTATCTAAATCCTGTAAATTAATAGATGATATAGGGGAGATTTTCAAAAGTGCCTAAGGGATCTAAGGTCACAAGTTTCTCAATCACAGCACCTAAAATAGATCAATACCATTACTGAGATTTCCCAAACATATTCTGTATTTCTCCAGACATTTTCCCAAGTTTCAGAATCTTCATGCTTCTTCAGTTCCTCCTTTTGTTTGAGGAATGAAATTAACCCCGTTGGAGTCTAGGATCTTGAGGAAATGGGGGTAAATATTTCTAAGGTTTGCACTGTTGGTTCATATCTTTAAAACTTTGCTGATGTAATATCAACTTAATGATTTTTTTCACTTTATTTTTTGGAGAAAAAATCATCAAACAGATGTGGTAAGTGGCACTAGAGATGCATATAGTTGAGGAAAAGTTTTCATTTTCCATGGTTTGTTATTTTTCTAGAATTCTGTCTGTTTCTCTCCATAACTATACTACTGCCGCATTTTACTTTACACATTACACACACCGATGTATATCTTGTTTGTATGTTATGATCAATCAGTCATGCTAAACTCTGGCATTTACAGAAGTAAACACACTTCAGAATTACCAATAATTCCTTTATGTAAATCTGCAGACTCCATAAGCCTGGAAGATTAGAGGATTCAGAGTTACTAAGCTTTGATGTGACTGTATCGCTCACTGTTTCTCCCTCACAGTTTTTGAAAGTCACCTAGGATATTTCAGTACATATGGTACTCAGTGGTACATAATTGTGAAGATTGCAGATGATAAAAATTGTATCCCAAAATCTGAACAAATGACTACCAAAACATTCTTGAAATGATAGGGAACATACCTGCACTGACAGCGGGATGGACTAGATAACAATGAGCTTTTTCCTTCCCTTTGATTCTTTGATTCTGCAGTGTGAGCTCAGTTTGCTTGATCACAAATCAAATCTAATGCCTCCTTTGTAGATAATCCCTACCATCGTGGAGAAAAGCAATATTTAATTCTATCTGTGCCTTCTTTTCCCCGCTGGCAGCTGTCAGACCTTATGAAAACGGATATGGATTTGCTTTTTATTCTTTTTTTTTGGGGGGGGGGGGCAAAGTGTAAGGTCTTCAATATAACAAAATTCAGAAAAACAGGGACAAAAAGTCTTTGATTATGATTAGAAGTGTTTAGATAAGCTCAGAGAAATAAGGAGGGCTACTCTGCAGTGGTATTTTCTGTATTGTGGCGCGGCACTTCAGAGCTCATTCGTTCTACAATCAGATAAATGTGACGAACTGAGATAACTGTAGACCAGCTTAGTCCCTGCCCTTTCTTGGGCAGATGAATCCCTGCTCTCAGCAGGCGTGCACGGATAGATTGTCAGATCTTAAATGTATTCTGCTTTCTTCTTTGGCTGGCTAATAAACATTTTGGGAGACTTGTTTATTTATATTTATGTGCCAGGGTCTGTGTTCAGCTGGGAATAGAAATAGACTATGCTGTTACAGCTCAAAATGTCAGTTTTGTTTAAATATTTGTGCTTTTTAAAAATGTTTCTGCTTTTTTTGTTTGTTTTTTATCACTACAAAAGTTTTTTTTTCTTTCTCCTGCCGATAATAGCTCATCTTAACTAATTAGCCTCTCACAGTTTGTATGGTAACTTCCAACTTATCTGTGTATGTATGTATCTATCTATCTATAATCTTACTATATGTGCCATTCTATGCATCCGATGAAGTGAGCTGTAGCCCACGAAAGCTTATGTTTAATAAATTTGTTAGTCTCTAAGGTGCCACAAGTACTCCTTTTCTTTTTTTAGAAAATACAGAGTTAAGGTAAATGACCAAAAAACCTTAACTCATCCACTGGAATTATCTGAATGCACCCCAGCTGCCTTTCCTCTGTTAGGTGTAGCTGCATTGAATGGTGGAAGAATAAACTGGGGCACCTTGGAAGAACTGTGATTGTGATTTGAGCAGATTTGGGGATTAGTTTGGAGACCTGTGACTGTGATATGTGGAGATCTGCGTCTGAGTACCTCATATGTGCTATCAAAAGAAACAGGGGCCATGCTGAGGTTCCAGCTGGCATCATTTTAATACAAAATTGTGTAGGTTGTGTCAGAAGCAGAGCATTGGGGTCTTCTTGCCATGGGTATCCTCGGTAGTGAGGTAGGATACGAGAGCAGCATGTGGATTAAATGATGGTTAGGGGAAAGTATAGGTTCAGATGGTATCCTATGTGCAAGTGGCTGTGAAATGGGTTGCAAAAGAGTGTGAAGACGTTAAATTTGACAGGTGTGGTCGGGGAGTGGGCTCAGTGTTTGAGTGTGTTATGGGCATATTGGGGCATTGCTCAAAGAGGGCAGTGTTAAGGTTGTGTGGGCATTTACCTTAATTCTGTATTTTCTGGTTTTCTGAAGTTTGAGTTTTGCTGACCTCCATGTTCTTGAAAGGCACAAGCTCTCTCCAGGCAATATGAACTGTGTGGTAAAGATTTTTTTTTTTTTTTGCCATTTAACTTTTTTTTTTTTTTTTGAACGGGAAGAGAAATGTATGTTTGGTAGGAGCTAGTGGTCATCTAGAAATTGTAGTTCTCACCTAGGTTTGCAGTTAGTATGTTAAGGTGGCTAGGTAATGATCAAAAGACCTAGCTTTTATATAGTGCTGCTCATCAGTAGATCTCAAAGAACTTTACATCATTATCTCCTTTTAACATAAGGGATGCAGAGGGTTGAGGTGACTTTTCCAAGGTCACCAAGCAAGTCAGTGGCAGAGCTAGGAATCATTCCAATCCAGCTGTCTTTCCACTAGGCCATACAGTTGCTATATGAATCCTCAATGCTCCTTCCCCATCCTGCGCATTTTGTTACAGTGGAATGGGGTTAATGGTCCTGCTTTGAAATGTTTACAATGGATAGTTGCTAAGAGGGCTGGTGAGAGAAAACTGATCCATGGTCTATGTCTCAAAACCTTGACAGTTTTATTACATGGTTGTTATGGTGACTTCGTGTGCCACCCCCTGCCCCACAATTCCCTGCAGCATGTGCCCCTCCCCCCAACATTTCCAGCTCCCACTCCCTTTCCCATCCCATTAAACCATTAGTTGGCACTGTAGGAGCCATTTACATCTACGAAGTTGCTTCTTACTGTCTTCTGCCCTATTCTGCTGATTGCACATCACAGGCAGCAGCTTACTGGAGGGCCGCATGCGACTTTGGCCATGTAGCCTGAGCTGCACACTGAGCTGGGCCCCTCACTCTCAGTATCCGCTGCAGCTGGGACTCCTGCTCCTGCGTCAGCCAGGTTTTTCTAGTCAGATCCCAGGTCCGCCCAGTCTATGCCTCCTCCAAACTGGACCCTCCCCGACACACTCTGGCCAAGCTCCCATGCCACCCCACTCAGGACTAATGAGTCTTATTTATTCATTTTCTGGATTTCAGATGTTTACATTTGTTTTACCTTCAATTCCACCCCCCAAACCCTTGAGCAATGCAGTTATACGGACCTAACCCCCAATGTAAACTGCACTATGCTAATGGGAGAACTTCTCTCATCGACATACCTAGTGTTTCTTGGGGAGGTGGAACTAGTGTCTTCACTAAGTGCTACAGCACTGTATGTGTAGACAAGCCCTTTGTTTGGGGAGGTGGTGTTCCTATACTAATGGAAAAAACCCTTCTGTAGGCTGTGTCTACAGGGTCGGTGCAAGGACGTTTCACACCCTAGGTGAAACTTCCACCTTGCGCCTGCCCTGGCCTCCCCTCCCCCCGGAACCCTGCGGCAGCTCCCCGCCCTGAGGCGCCCCCCCGTGGCAGCTCCCAGCCACTGCCGCCCCCCCTCAGCCCAGGGAGCCATGTGCGGCAGCTCCCCGCTGGGGTGGGGAGCGGTTCCTCTGCATGCTGTTTCCCCCCCCCCCATTACTTGCTGCAGGTGGCCCTCCCCGCACCTCCCTGCCCCAGCTCACCTCCACTCCACCGCCTCCCTGAGCGTGCTTTTGGCCACCCCCAACCACTTGGCGCCCTAGGCAACCGCCTAGTTCGCCTAGTGGTTGCACCGGCCCTGTGTGTCTGCACTATAGGATTATGCAGGCAAAGCTACTCTGACATAGCTGAAGAGTTGTCCTTTTAACAGGCAGAGCTGACACTCCATTATAATACTGTATGAAATCAGAGGGAGAATGGAAACGGGGGAGGCAGTTCAACTCATAGACTCAGAAGGGACCATCATGATAATCTAGTCTGACCTCCTGCACATTACAGGCCACAGAACCTCACCCACCCACTCCTGTAATAGACTCCTAACCTCTGGCTGAGTTACTGAAGTCCTCAAATCACGATTTAAAGACTTCAAGTTACAGAGAACCCACTATTTATACCACTTTAAACCTGCAAGTGACCTGTGCACCATGCAGCAGAGGAAGGCGAAAATCCCCCAGGGTCTCTGCCAATCTGACCGGGGGGAAAAAATTCCTTCCTGACCCCAAATATGGTGATCAGTTAGGCCCTGAGCATGTGGGCAAGACCCACCAGCCAGACACCTGGGAAAGAATTCTCTAGTAACTCAGAGCCCTCCCCATCTAGTGTCCCATCAACAGCCATTGGAGATATTTGCTGCTAGCAGTTGCAGATCGGCTATATGGCACTGTAGGCAGTCTCATCATTCCGTCTCCACCATATATGTATCAAGCTCAGTCTTGAAGCTAGTTAGGTTTTTTGCCCCTACTGCTCCCTTTGGAAGGCTGTTCCAGAACTTCACTCCTCTGACGGTTAGAAACCTTCATCTAATTTCAAGCCTAAACTTGTTGATGGCCAGTTTATGTCTATTTATTCTTGTGTCCTCATTGCTGCTTAACTTAAATAACTTCTCTCCCTCCCTGGTTTTTATCTTTCTGATATATTTATAGAGAGTAATCATATCTCCCTTCAGCCTTCGTTTGGTTGGGCTAAACAAGCCAAGCTCCTCTAATGAGTCTCCTCTAATAAGTTAGGTTTTCCTTCCTTAGATCATCCTACTAGCCCTTCTCTGTACCTGTTTCAGTTTGAATTCATTTTCCTTATACATGGAAGACCAGAACTGTACACACTATTCCAGAGGAGGTCTCACCAGTGCCTTGTGTAATAGTACTAATAGTTCCCTATCTCTACTGGAAATACCTTACCTGATGCATCCTAGGTCTGCATTAGCCTTTTTCATGACTGCATCATGTTGGCGGCACATTGGTTGATCACAGGATGACAATGTGGCCAGGTCTTTCTTCTCCTTTGTCACTTCCAACTGATAAGTCCCCAGCATATAGCAAACATTCTTGTTGTTAGTCCATAAATGCATGACCTTGCACTTTTCACTATTAAATTTCATCCCATTTCTATTACTCCAGTTTTCAAGGTCATCCAGATCTTCTTATATGATACAGTCCTCCTCTGCATTGGCACTACCTCCCAACTTTGTGTCATCCACAATTTTTGTTAGCACACTCCCATTTTTTGTGCCAAGGTCAGTAATAAAAATGTTAAATAAGATTGATCCCAAGACTGGTCCCTTAGGACTTCCACTAGTAACCTCCCTCCAGCCTAAGAGTTCCCCTTTCAGTATGACCCGTTGTAGTCTTCCTTTTAACCAGTTCCTTATCCACCTTTCAATTTTCATATTAATCCCTATTTTCTCCAATTTAACTAATAATTTCTCATGTGGAACTGTATCAAATGCCTTACTGACATCCAGGTAGATTAGATCTACTGCATTTCCTTTGATCAGTTTCCTTCTCAAAGAAGGAGATCAGGTTGATCTGACATGATCTACTTTTTGTAAAACCATGTTGTATTTATCCCAATTACTGTTTAGCCTCTATGTCCTTAACTATTTTCTCTTTCAAAATTTGTTCCAAGACCTGGCATACAATTGAGGTTAAACTAACAGGGCTGTAGTTTCCTGGATCACTTTTTCCCCTTACTTAAAAATAGAAACAATATTAGTAATTCTCCAGTCATAGGGTACGACCCTCAAGTTTACAGATTCATTAAAAATCCTTGCTATTGGGCTTGCAATTTCATGTGTCAGTTCCTTTAATATTCTCAGATGGAGATTATCCACCCCTTTCCTCCCCCCCCCCACCGATTTAGTCCCATTAAACTATTTGAGTTTCACTTCCAACTTGGACATGGTAATTTCTACCTCAATTTCCTCATTCCTGTTAGCCACCCTGCCACTATCCCTAGACATTAGTCTCATTAAAAACTGGGCAAAGTATTTGTTTAGGCATTGGGCCATGCCTAGTTTTCTTTAATCTACACTCCATCCTCAGTGCTTAGCAGTACCACTTCTCTCCTTGTTTTCTTATTTATGTGGCTATAGAAACTTTCATTATTGGTTTTAATTCCCTTTGCAAGGTCCAACTGTGTTTGGCTTTTGGCAGTTCTCACTTTATCCCTACACTTTCTGACTTCCAAGAGGTAGTTTTCCTTGCTGATTCATCCCATCTTCCATTCCTTGTAGACTTCCTGCTTTCTGTTAATAACCTGTTTGAGATGCTGGATCTGCAACTCTTCACTATGATTTCTGCCCCCGCCCCCCTTGCTTGGGATGCAGGCTTCAGATAGTTTCTGCAACTTTGACTTAAAGTGATTCCAAGCTTTCTCCACATCCAGATCCTTGAGTTCTTCAGTCTAGTCCATTTCCCTGACTAGTTCCCTTAATTTTTACAGTTAACTCTTTTGACATCAAGGACCCTTGTTTCATAGAATCATAGAATATCAGGGTTGGAAGGGACCTCAGGAGGTCATTTAGTGCAACCCCCTGCTCAAAGCAGGACCAATCCCCAGCTAAATCATCCCAGCCAGGGCTTTGTCAAGCCTGACCTTAAAAATATCTAAGGAAGGAGATTCCACCACCTCCCTAGGTAACGCATTCCAGTGTTTCACCACCCTCTTAGTGAAAAAGTTTTTCCTAATATCCACCTAAACCTCCCCCACTGCAACCTGAGACCATTACTCCTTGTTCTGTCATCTGCTACCACTGAGAACAGTCTAGATCCATCCTCTTTGGAACCCCCTTTCAGGTAGTTGAAAGCAGCTATCAAATCCCCCCTCATTCTTCTCTTCCATAGACTAAACAATCCCAGTTCCCTCAGCCTCTCCTCATAAGTCATGTGTTCTAGTCCCTTAATCATTTTTGTTGCCCTCCGCTGGACTCTTTCCAATTTTTCCACATCCTTCTTGCAGTGTGGGGCCCAAAACTGGACACAGTACTCCAGATGAGGCCTCACCAATGTCGAACAGAGGGGAATGATCATATCCCTCGATCTGCTGGCAATGCCCCTACATATACATCCCAAAATGCCATTGGCCTTCTTGGCAACAAGGGCACACTGTTGACTCATATCCAGCTTCTCGTCCACTGTAACCCCTAGGGCCTTTTCTGCAGAACTGCTGCCGAGCCATTCGGTCCCTAGTCTGTAGCGGTGCATTGGATTCTTCATCCTAAGTGCAGGATTCTGCACTTGTCCTTGTTGAACCTCATCAGATTTCTTTTGGCAAATCCTCTAATTTGTCTAGGGCCCTCTGTATCCTATTCCTACGCTCCGGTGTATCTACCACTCCTCCCAGTTTAGTGTCATCTGCAAACTTGCTGAGGGTGCAATCCACACCATCCTCCAGATCATTTATGAAGATACTGAAGAAAACCGGCCCGAGGACCGACCCTTGGGGCACCCCACTTGATACCGGCTGCCAACTAGACATGGAGCCATTGATCACTACCCGTTGAGCCCGACAATCTAACCAGCTTTACATCTATTATTTCAGATGTATATAGTCTACATATCCAGCAGCAGCATAGCAGGCTCAGAAAGGTGTGAAGTGGTCCATTAATCTCAACATGATGGTCTCAGACAAAAGAGAATACACAGTGATGAATACAGCCCTGAAACAATAGTTCTGCGAACTGCTCCATTTGGCCCAGAAGGTGTTCCCTTCCCCAGTGTGGGAGAGTTTCGGATGTGCATTCTCAGCTCTGTCCTCACCCCGGTCTCAGCACCATGTTCTTGCCGCATGTCAAGCGTGCCTGTTCTAAGCTCCCCACCCAGAGGGAAGGGCTTCCCCTGATCCGGGCTCACATGAGGGGGTGGGGTTAAGGAGAGGGGCTCAAACACCTCCAGAAAGGCATGCCACTCAGATCCTGGCTCACACAGGGGGGGAAGACACCCTTCTTCCCCAGATGCTGGTACAAATACAGGGGGCAGAGAGTGGGGCTCAGATCCCGTTGGATGGGCAGGGCCTCCCCAGATCCTGGCACATACACTGAGGGGCAAGAGTGGGGCTTATACATTTCTAGGATGACAGGGTCTCCCAGATCCTAGCTCACATGATGGGACATGGAGAGGGGCTCAGACCCTCACATAAGGAAGGCCCCTTCAGAACCTGTCTCACATGAAGCTGGGTTCACATCCCTCTAGATGGGTTGGGGGCCCCCAGACTGGAGCACACACATATAGGAGGGGAATGTGGGGTTCACAGGTGCCCCTGCCTCTATTCTCGCCCTGTCACTCACCCTCATGTCCCCCTTCCCAGTTCCAATCCCACCCCTCCCAGGAAGCAATTGCTTGTGTAGTTTATTTTCTTTTTAAAAAAATGTTTTGGCACCTTCTGGATATTCTGCTGTACTTAGATTACATTTCCCCAGAATAAAAAGTCATTTCTGATGGAGGCAGATTGGAGCAATAACACTGGCTTTTTAAACATCCGATTTCCACCCCAGGTTGGATTTGAACTCTCAGTGCCTGGGGTGGTGCTCAGTGTTAAGGACCATAACTAAGGATACGATTCTGTCACAGATTCTGTTGCTTTCTGGGACCTCCCGGACTACTTCTGCAGCAGGGCTAGAGCAGCGGCTGCAGGAGCAGCTGCCGCGGCCAGCCCCAGGGCCACTAGAACAACTGTATGGCGACCAGCCCGGGGTCATGGAGCAGCAGCCGCCAGAACAGCAGCCGCAGTCAGACTCAGGGCCACTGAAACAGTGGCCAGCCCCCGGAGTAATGGCCCCCAGAACAGCTGGCTGGCGGTCAGCCCTGGAGCTGCTGAAGAGCTGACTGGGGGCTAGCCCCAGGCCTGCCGGAGCAGTGGTTCCCAGCCCACCGGAGCTGTGGCTGAGGTTGGGTCAGCCCCCCGGGGCTGGAGCAGCAGCAGTCAGCCCCTGCTGCAGGAGCAACAGCAGGGCTAGAGCAGCTGCAAGTCCGGCTATGCTCTGAATTTTTATTTATTGCCCGCAACCTGTCCCTGACTTTTTTACTAAAAATACCTGTGACAGAATTTTAACCTTAACCATAACATACCCTTGATGCTCAGTCTTGTGGTGTACAAACAGTTTTCCAGATAATTAACTTCTGTCTGTGCCCATGGTCAGTGTAATTTATTAGGTACATGAGTCTTAGCATGCCTAACTGGAGAAGCAAACTCGTTTTTTCAAATAACTTTTTAATTTGATTTCCCTCAAAGGGCTGGTGGGTGACACACACTCTGTTGGGGAAACCTTAGAGCATCTGAAACCCTGGTGCTTTGATCTGAGCCCTGGTTTGAGCTCTATCTGTGAGCAAAAAAATAGTTTGTGGCCAGTTTGTGTCAGCTTTAAAAAAAAAAAATTGTTGGGAGTGTATCTCAGGAACCCCATTGGTCAAATGGCCCCAAATCTGGATCACTGACTGTACCCCATGCCCCCACGAGGCACGCCAAATGTCAAGGCAATCTGATTAACGGTACCGATTTTAGAGCACTTAGAGCAGTGGTGCTTTAAAGGTCAGGTAACACAGAAACTTGTGCCCCAGAATCAATTAGAATCTCACATGAGACTCCCCCACGACTTCGAGGCAGGTGCCGCTCCCCACAGTAGCAACAAATACTGCGGTGGCCTAGAATTTACTGGCAGACAGCTTGTGACTGTACTCCCTGCATTAGTCTGTCCAATATCTGTTTTAATCAATGAACAATCCCATTAAAATGTCCAATTTTCCACATTTCCAGCAGGCCCAATCCTCTGTGGCATTTATTAATTCACTGCAGGGCCCCTGATCAAGGAGTTGGCTCATTCCTCTTGACTGAAAACCTGCGTGCCTCAATCTCAGTACCATTTTGTTGCTATGGAATTACTCGCTGCCTTTCTGTCTGAAGCTGTCCAACTTCCCTGGTCACTATTTCCAACACTTGCTGCAAACTTTAATTGTATTGTTGATTCCTTTGCTCTCCCTGCTGGTGTCTAAGCTCCATGGTCCCAAATCCTCGGTGCTGTTCCCTCATGCCTTTCCAACTCATAGATCTGTTCCAGATCACTTACTAGTGCAATGGCTTCATTGAGCATCTTCAGTTTTGCACTCCTCAGTTGCATCCAGACATCCTCTTGGCCCCATTTGCAATGAAGTCATCTCAAACTGGATCATCGTGTACTGTTGCGCCTCATCTCAGTCGGCTTTTGCTGCTAGCCTCTTGAGATGATTCCCATAGTCCGAGCATCTCTCTAGTATGGCGTTTCTGGTCTGAAAAGTCTTCATGTAAGAGAAGATCAAACTGCAGTGCCAATGCCATTTTCAGGGCTTTGTAATTTGCCTGTCCTCGGGGGTGGGGGGCAGGCATGTGCAAATATGCTGGGACCTGCCTTTCAACAGCGGCACACAAAAAGATCTTCTCTCCCTCAGATCACTGGTTCACCCTTGCAGCTCATCCAAAGTGTCCTATCCAGGAGCTCCACTCAGCCTCAGCCTCTGTAAATGGTTCAGCATAAAAACCAGGCGTTTTGGCCTGCATCTTCCCATCCCTGAGGCTCCGTGCTGCATGTCACCCTCTCCATTGCTGTCATCTGCTATTTTCCTTCCTTCTCCTGTTGTATGTTGATCCCACCTGCTGCCACCAGTCTTGTGTGTCCTTGCGTTCTCCTTCTTGGTGGGTTAGCTCAAGCAGGCAGAGCCCCTGGACTGACAACACACACACAAGCTCAGTAACAACAGAACATGTATTTACTATTGGAAGAAGGAACAGAAGCAGCTCCCCTCCTGCTGACTCCAAAAAGACGTTTGCTGTTTCATGGACAGGAAGTACCCACCCCCCCATCTGATCTTTTCAGGGTTACTTTCTGAGTCGGGGGGTTCCCCACCTGGGAGGAGGCACAACTTTCAGGAGTTGTCTGTGGATGTGCAGTGCAGTGTTGCAGTCATGTTGATCCCAGGATATTAGAAAGACAAGGTGGGCAAGGTAATATCTCTTAGGGGCCCAATTTCTGTTGGTGAGAGAGACAAGCTTGCAGGCTACATAGAGCTCTTCTTCAGGTCTGGGAAATGTACTCAGAGGGTATGTCTAAACTGTAGGGTAAACACAGGGTTAGTAGAACTTGAGCTAGAAGACCCTAGGTTTATTAACCTAGCGCTTGTGCATCTATACTCATTTGTAACTCCAGGTTAAGAATGGTTGAACCCTGGTTCTCAACCTTGGGCTCTAGAGTCTACAATGCCTTAGTTGGGCCTGGGTCCAACCACCCATATCCCAGACTTCCTAGTGCCTTCCCAAACTGTGGTTGCTCTAGCCCACGGGTTGGCAACTCTTCAGAAGTGGTGTGCCGAGTCTTCATTTATTCAGTCTAATTTAAGGTTTTGCGTGCCAGTAATACATTTTAATGTTATTTAGAAGGTCTCTCTCTCTATAAGTCTATATATTATATAACTAAACTATTGCCGTATGTACAGTAAACAAGGTTTTCAAAATGTTTAAGAAGCTTCATTTAAAATTAAATTAAAATGCTGATCTTACGCCGCCAGCCCACTCACCTATTGTTCACCTAGGCCGGCAGCGGGCTGAGCGGGGCCTGCAGCCGGGACCCCAGACCATCAGTGGACTGAGCAGCTCAGCCCGCTGCGACTCAGCCTGCTGCCTGTCTGGGATCCCAGCCCTGCCCACATAGAGTGGGTACCTACCTTCTCCCTGGTTCTAGCCCATTCTCTTCCTCTCTCTCTGCACTGAGCTGAGGGTGGGAGTGCACTGAGCACAGGGCTGGGGGTGAAGGCGCAGGCTGGCGGATGGGGTGTAGGGTCTGGCCAGGAGCTAGAATGGGGGAGGGGGCTCAGGGTTGGGGCAGGAGGTTTGGCTGTGAAGTGCTTACCTGGGCAGCTCCCATTTTGGTGTGAGGGGTGCATGTGGGAATGTGTGTGTGTGGGGGGGCTTGCAGGAGCTCCCGTTTGGTGCTCAGGGTGGGGGTGGGAATGTGGAGGGTGCAAGAGTCTGGGCATGGGGTGTGGGGGAGCTGGGGGTGTGTGAGGAGGGTGCAGGAGTCAGGGCAGGGGGCTAGAGGCATGTGAGGGGGGTGCAGGAGTCAGGGCATGCGGTGTAGGGGGGCTGGGGTCGTGGGGGGGTGCAGGGGTCAGGGCAGGAGTCTGGGGGGTGGAGGGGGTCAGGGTAGAGGGCTGGGGGTGTGTGAGGGGGGTGCAGGGGTCAGGGTAGAGGGCTGGGGGTGTGGGCTAGGGTCATGGGGGTGCTCCCAGCCCCCTGCCCAGAGCGGCTCACAGCAGGGGGCTGGAGGGGATATGCCCTGATTCCACCCCCCTTCCCCAAGGCCGCGTCCCCACTTCTTCTCCGACTCCACCTCGTCCCTGGAGCAGCGAGTGTACTGCGGCTCCGCTTTTGCCCCTCCTCGCAAGGGCCATCAGCTGATGGGTGGCAGGGAGGGAGAGGAGAAGGGGCAGGAACCCAGCACGCTGGGGGAAGAGGCAGGGCGGGGAGCTTGCTTGCCCTGCAGCAGCAGCCCCCACTGGGGGGGGAGTGGGGGCAGGAGAAGAGCGGGCCGGGGTGGGCATGATTTTTAATGGCACGCTGCTGCCTGCTGGGGTCCAGTGGGGTGGTGGCTGGGGCTCAGCAGGCAGCAGCATGCCATTAAAAACCAGCTTGTGTGCCGTCTTTGGCACGCGTGCCATATGTTGCCGACCCCTGCTCTAGCCCTTTTTTCATGGTGCAGTGTGAGAAAACGTGACTGTCCACCAAACTTGACTGTTCAGAGGGCAAAGAAAGTTGGCCCATGGGATTGTGGAATACTTTTGACGGACACCCAGAGCATGAGTCCAGCGGGGCTGTGTCTACACTGCAAAGCAATAGGTGTTGAACCCTGGGTCCCAGCTTGACTCAGGCTGGGACCCTCCGCCCCAACGGGTCATGGCACCTTGGTTCATGCCCTGGGTTAGCATGATTTGTGCATAAACCAGAAGTGGGGCTAGGCTTGAGCCTGAGTTGAATCCTGGGCTTACATTGCAGTGTAGACATACCCAGAGTGTCACAGATAAATACATGGTGGAACAGATTGTTCAGCATAAAGTAGTTAGCACATATTTCAAAGAGACCATTCAAGGTGATGTGGCCCATTAACACCTCACCAGTCATGGGGAGGAGGGAAGAGAAAAATGCTGGGGGAAGGGGGTTAATGGGTTTATAGATTTTTGTCATGAGCCATAAATCCAGTGTCTCTATTCAGTCCATGATTTTTAGTGTCTAGCAAAGTTATGGGAGCTTAAAATCATTACTTTGGCAGCATGTATTGGCAACGGTCTTTTGTCCCAGGCCTTTGACTGAGTGCCCCAAGAGGGGCAACTCTGAGATCAGATCTTCATTTTCCTCATCACTGAGAACAGCCCAGAGCATGTTTCCTAAAATAACAGTCTAATTCCATAATGATGTTAAATAAGGTCAGTATTATTCCAACTAGAAAACGGAGAGAAAATTTAATGAAATAAGAAACATCATGAATTCTAAGGCCATGCAAAGCCTCACTTAGGTAGGATACATCTGACAGTTATAATTGACTTACAATTTGTCTGTTCCTTCCCTGTTGCTGACAGGTCTGAGTAAATCATCCTTGTGTCAGTGTAACCCTCTCCTTTCATTTGCATCTTCTTTGTTTATATGTTTGAAAGCCTTTAATTAAAGGATTGACTACCCTTATTGCCATTTTGGACATAAAGACATTTTCTGAGTGAGTATGCAGATACTTTTTTAATAAAGTATCAGAGCCAGTAGCGTGTTCTTTTTTCTTTTTTCTTTTCATTTTTCAAATAATAGTCTCTCCCCTCCCCCTCAACCCCCGCATTGATCTTTTTACAAAGATTTGCTGGGGATAATCAAAGTGTTGTGTTTTGCACAACATTTCCTGTGATTTCTGCCACCCCACCTTTTTTATAATTTTTGAAATTACTGAAATTTCTGACTTACTGGAAGCTTTGTATTCTCACTAAAAAATCAGGGCATTAGTAATCACAATCATTTCAGAAATGATTGATAAACTTTTCAGTAAAAGGGTCACAGAAAATTGCACATAACATAGAAAATGAACTCTTCTTGAAGCCTGCAAAACAGAAAGTTTTTTAGAATTTTCTGCAAAATTGTTTTCCTGTTGCTGACCCAAAATGTAATGAAACTCAGCATTCTTAGAGATATAAGGGGTGAAAGCCCAACTCTGGGGCAAAGCATCCATTGGCTTCCGTGGGGCCAGGATTTTACCCAAAGAGTGTTTTTCTCTCTGTTTCTTGTCTCTTAATATGTAGTCGTACAAAGGAATCCTTTGAATCTCTGTAAAACTTTGGCAGATATGCATAACCACTCTGTGTAGCACTTCAAATCACACCTCCTAAAAATGTAATAGCATCACCAAAGTCAAAGGGCTTGTCTACACTGGCACTTTACACCGCTGCAACTTTCTCACGCCGGGGTGTGAAAAAACACTCCCCCGGAGTGCAGCAAGTTTCAGTGCTGTAAAGCGCCAGTGTAGACAGTGCACCGGCGCTGGGAGCCGGGCTCCCGGTGCTAGTCGCTACGCCCCTTGTGGAGGTGGGTTTTTTAGAGCGCTGGGAGAGCTCTCTCCCTGTGCTCTGCTGCGACTACACAGGCTACGTTAAAGCGCTGCCATGGCTTTAGCATTGCCACTGTAGACTAGCCTTAAGCGGGGGAACATGACAGAAGTCTATAAAATCATGAATGGTGTGGAGAAATTGAATAAGAAACCGTTATATCCCTTCACATAACACAACAACCAGGGGTCACTCAAATGAAATGAATAGGCAGCAGGCTTAAAATAAATATAAGGAAGTACTACTTCATGTAACACATAGTCAACCTGTAGAACTTGTTGCCATGGGATGTTGTAAAGCCCAAAACTGAATTAAAAAAAAGAAGCAGATAAATTCATGGAGGATAGGTCCATCAACGTCTATTAGCCAAAATGATCAGGGACACAATCCCATGCTCTGGGTGTTCCTAAATCTCTGATGGCCAGAAGCTGGGACTGGATGACAGGGTATGGATCGTGCAATAATTGGCTTGTTCTGTACATTCTCTCTGAAGCATCTGGCACTGGCTCCTGTCAGAAGACTGGATACAGGGCTAGAGGGAGCCTTGGTTTGACCCAATATGGCTGTCCTTATTTGCATGGTGATAGTTCTCTCCTTTGGGTTTTTTGTTTGCCCCTCAATTGTTTATTTAAACAGGGCTCATGTATAAACACTTACACATAGATAATTAACTAGTCAGGAGATCGATGACTCTTCACAGTAGTACCAACTACAGTGACATAACTTCATTTGATGTGGGATTTCAGAAAGTAAAGGGACCCTTTCTTTGTGGTAAAAAGCTTAGAGCCCAAACCTGTCCCATAGCATCAAAAAGGGTTCTCCTTTAGGCCCTGATCTAGTGAAACACTTAAGCACATGCATCACTTAAGCGCATGAACAGCCCAGACAAAGGGAATACCTGCATGCTTCAAGTGCTTAAGCACATGCTTAATTTTGTTGGACTGGGGCACAGTATTGATAAATATGGGGTAACTCTCAAGTGTAGATTACTCTGGATTTACATCAGTGTAACTGAGAATAAAATTTTGCCCACTCAAATCAGTGGGATTTTTGGCACTGATTTCAGTGGAAGCAGAAACAGGCCCTTGGTGAGCAGTAAAGCAGGACCTCGCTGGTTCTTCTGTATGTTAATAGGGTGACTTACTGTCAGGTAGCTCAAGACATCACTGGTCTGCCCTTAAATCTTTTTCCTGACATTCTGTGACTTTAGCCTTATCTGTGGCACAAGGCAGCTTTTCCTGTAGATTATTAGAGGAATCTGATACCTGCTCCTTTCTAAGGAAGATTTCTGTGCTTATTTTGCCTTTAGTCGAAGCCTCATGGCATCAGTCTCTATTAATTTGCCCAATAGAACCAAACGAAAGCCACTGGTGTTAATGATTGTGGGGCAGTCTGTGCCCCAAAGAGACACAAGAAGGGGACCTTCCCTTTTGAAGCTCCCCACCCTTACAAGGAAAGGGGGAATGTCAGGTGCCTCTGCAACAGCAGCTCCTACCCTGCATGGCGGAGCATGGATTGAGTGGGCTGAGGCAGGGCGTGGGTGGCCCGGGGTGGCTGGTGGGGTAGATGTCTCAAGGGTCCACACATTCACCCTCACCTAATCCACAGGGCTTACAAATAAAAGACTCTGTAGCCTGGTGATATGCCCTGGATCTCCTTCCACAGTGAGGATCCTGCGTTAAGGAGGTCTCCAGAGTAGCCCTGGCTGACCTGGGGGTGTTCTTGTAGCACAGTTTCTCTAGAGCTGAACTGTGAGAGCAGGGGAGAAGGTGGGGAATTGGGGGGCACTCTTATGGTGCAGCCTTACCGTTGTGCAGTGCAGCAGCCTCTTGGCTTCCGTTTCCCAGCTGCTCTGCCTGCTCTGTAACTGATGAATTGCAATTGCAGAGATTTACCTCTCCAGCGAGGGCACTCTCAGTTCGACCCCTCCCAAGGCATTCAAAGTCCAATCAAGTATGAAGCAATGCAGACAAACTCTTCTCTTTCCTCTAGGACAGCGGCTCTCAGACTTTTAGGAAGGCAACCAACCAACAGGTTTGGGGGGGAGGGATAGCTCAGTAGTGTAAGCATTGGCCTGCTAAACCCAGGGTTGTGAGTTCAATCCTTGAGGGGGCCATTTAGGGATCTGGGGCAAAAATTGGGGATTGGCCCTGCTTTGAGCGGGGGGTTGGACTAGATGACTTCCTGAGGTCCCTTCCAACCCTGATATTCTATGATTCTATGAACAGCATTTTTTGTGTGATCCACCATTACATATATGCACCCACACCCTTAATCCTGGCCAGGTGCAGAGAGGAGCCCCCGCAGGGGTGGGTGGAGGTTTGGAGGGCAAGAATTTGAAACAAAATGTTTCATTTCAAATTCACTTCATTTCAAAAAGAACCTCCCTCCCCCCCACCAAAAATAATGTTCTTGGTTTCTTTTTAAAATATTTCACAAAAAATACTTTTTTAAAAAAAACCAGCTGTGCCCAACAGCCCCATGCAGAACAAGCAGTCTGTACTGAAAACTCAGCTCCATTTTTCTAGAGAAATATGAATCAAGAGTGAAATCCTGGGCCAACTGAGTCAATGGCACAACTTATCATAGAATCATAGAATATCAGGGTTGGAAGGGACCTCAGGAGGTCATCTAGTCCAACTCCCTGTTCAAAGCAGGACCAATCCACAACTAAATCATCCCAGCCAGGGCTTTGTCAAGCCTGACCTTAAAAACTTCTAAGGAAGGAGATTCCACCACCTCCCTAGGTAACGCATTCCAGTGTTTCACCACCCTCCTAGTGAAAAAGTTTTTCCTAATATCCAACCTAAACCTCCCCCACTGCAACTTGAGACCATTATTCCTTGTTCTGTCATCTGCTACCACTGAGAACAGTCTAGATCCATCCTCTTTGGAACTCCCTCTCAGGTAGTTGAAAGCAGCTATCAAATTCCCCCTCATTCTTCTCCTCCATAGACTAAACATCCCCAGTTCCCTACAGCCTCTCCTCATAAGTCATGTGTTCCAATCCCCTAATCATTTTTGTTGCCCTCCGCTGGACTCTTTCCAATTTTTCCACATCCTTCTTGCAGTGTGGGGCTCAAAACTGGACACAGTACTCCAGATGAGGCCTCACCAGTGTCGAATCGAGGGGAACGATCACGTCCTTCGATCTGCTGGCAATGCCCCTACTTATACATCCCAAAATGCCATTGGCCTTCTTGGCAACAAGGGCACACTGCTGACTCATATTCAGCTTCTCGTCCACTGTAACCCCTAGGTCCTTTTCTGCAGAACTGCTGCCGAGCCATTTGGTCCCTAGTCTGTACTGGTGCATTGGATTCTTCCGTCCTAAGTGCAGGACTCTGCACTTGTCCTTGTTGAACTTCATCAGATTTCTTTTGGCCCAATCCTCCAATTTGTCTAGGTCCCTCTGTATCCTGTCCCTACCCTCCAGCATATTTACCTCTCCTCCCAGTTTAGTGTCATCTGCAAACTTGCTGAGGGTGGAATCCACACCATCCTGCAGATCATTAATGAAGATATTGAACAAAACTGGCCCCAGGACCGATCCTTGGGGCACTCCACTTGATACCAGCTGCCAACTAGACATGGAGGCATTGATCACTACCCATTGAGCCCGACAATCTAGCCAGCTTACTATCCACCTTATAGTCCATTCATCCAGCCCATACTTCTTTAACTTGCTGGCAAGAATACTGTGGGAGACCGTGTCAAAAGCTTTGCTAAAGTCAAGGAACAACACGTCCACTGCTTTCCCTTCATCCACAGAGCCAGTTATCTCATCATAGAAGGCAATTAGATTAGTCAGGCATGACTTGCCCTTGGTGAATCCATGCTGACTGTTCAAGATCACTTTCCTCTCCTCTAAGTGCTTCAGAATTGATTCCTTGAGGACCTGCTCCATGATTTTTCCAGGGACTGAGGTAGAAACATAGAATCATAGAATATCAGGGTTGGAAGGGACCCCTGAAGTCATCTAGTCCAACCCCCTGCTCGAAGCAGGACCAATTCCCAGTTAAATCATCCCAGCCAGGGCTTTGTCAAGCCTGACCTTAAAAACCTCTAAGGAAGGAGATTCTACCACCTCCCTAGGTAACGCATTCCAGTGTTTCACCACCCTCTTAGTGAAAAAGTTTTTCCTAATATCCAATCTAAACCTCCCCCACTGCAACTTGAGACCATTACTCCTCGTTCTGTCATCTGCTACCATTGAGAACAGTCTAGAGCCATCCTCTTTGGAACCCCCTTTCAGGTAGTTGAAAGCAGCTATCAAATCCCCCCTCATTCTTCTCTTCTGCAGGCTAAACAATCCCAGCTCCCTCAGCCTCTCCTCATAAGTCATGTGTTCTAGACCCCTAATCATTTTTGTTGCCCTTCGCTGGACTCTCTCCAATTTATCCACATCCTTCTTGTAGTGTGGGGCCCAAAACTGGACACAGTACTCCAGATGAGGCCTCACCAATGTCGAACAGAGGGGAACGATCACGTCCCTCGATCTGCTCGCTATGCCCCTACTTATACATCCCAAAATGCCATTGGCCTTCTTGGCAACAAGGGCACACTGCTGACTCATATCCAGCTTCTCGTCCACTGTCACCCCTAGGTCCTTTTCCGCAGAACTGCTGCCTAGCCATTCGGCCCCTAGTCTGTAGCTGTGCATTGGGTTCTTCCGTCCTAAGTGCAGGACCCTGCACTTATCCTTATTGAACCTCATCAGATTTCTTTTGGCCCAATCCTCCAATTTGTCTAGGTCCTTCTGTATCCTATCCCTGCCCTCCAGCGTATCTACCACTCCTCCCAGTTTAGTATCATCCGCAAATTTGCTGAGAGTGCAATCCACACCATCCTCCAGATCATTTATGAAGATATTGAACAAAACCGGCCCCAGGACCGACCCTTGGGGCACTCCACTTGATACCGGCTGCCAACTAGACATGGAGCCATTGATCACTACCCGTTGAGCCCGACAATCTAGCCAGCTTTCTACCCACCTTATCGTGCATTCATCCAGCCCATACTTCCTTAACTTGCTGAGAAGAATACTGTGGGAGACCGTGTCAAAAGCTTTGCTAAAGTCAAGAAACAATACATCCACTGCTTTCCCTTCATCCACAGAACCAGTAATCTCATCATAAAAGACGATTAGATTAGTCAGGCATGACCTTCCCTTGGTGAATCCATGCTGGCTGTTCCTGATCACTTTCCTCTCATGTAAGTGCTTCAGGATTGATTCTTTGAGGACCTGCTCCATGATTTTTCTGGGGACTGAAGTGAGGCTGACTGGCCTGTAGTTCCCAGGATCCTCCTCCTTCCCTTTTTTAAAGATTGGCACTACATTAGCCTTTTTCCAGTCATCCGGGACTTCCCCGGTTCGCCACGAGTTTTCAAAGATAATGGCCAATGGCTCTGCAATCACAGCCGCCAATTCCTTCAGCACTCTCGGATGCAACTCGTCCGGCCCCATGGACTTGTGCACGTCCAGCTTTTCTAAATAGTCCCTAACCACCTCTATCTCCACAGAGGGCTGGCCATCTCTTCCCCATTTTGTGATGCTCAGCGCAGCAGTCTGGGAGCTGACCTTGTCAGTGAAAACAGAGGCAAAAAAAGCATTGAGTACATTAGCTTTTTCCACATCCTCTGTCACTAGGTTGCCTCCCTCATTCAGTAAGGGGCCCACACTTTCCTTGGCTTTCTTCTTGTTGCCAACATACCTGAAAAAACCCTTCTTGTTACTCTTGACATCTCTCGCTAGCTGCAGCTCCAGGTGCGATTTGGCCCTCCTGATTTCATTCCTGCATGCCCGAGCAATATTTTTATACTCATCCCTGGTCATTTGTCCAATCTTCCACTTTTTGTAAGCTTCTTTTTTGTATTTAAGATCAGCAAGGATTTCACTGTTAAGCCAAGCTGGTCGCCTGCCATATTTACTATTCTTTCTACACATCGGGATGGTTTGTCCCTGTAACCTCAATAAGGATTCTTTAAAATACAGCCAGCTCTCCTGGACTCCTTTCCCCGTCATGTTGTTCTCCCAAGGGATCTTGCCCATCAGCTCCCTGAGGGAGTCAAAGTCTGCTTTTCTGAAGTCCAGGGTCCGAATTCTGCTGCTTTCCTTTCTTCCTTGTGTCAGGATCCTGAACTCGACCATCTCATGGTCACTGCCTCCCAGGTTCCCATCCACTTTTGCTTCCCCTACTAATTCTTCCCGGTTTGTGAGCAGCAGGTCAAGAAGAACTCTGCCCCTAGTTGGTTCCTCCAGTACTTGTACCAGGAAATTATCCCCTACATTTTCCAAAAACTTCCTGGATTGTCTGTGCACCGCTGTATTGCTCTCCCAGCAGATATCAGGGTGATTGAAGTCTCCCATGAGAACCAGGGCGTGTGATCTAGTAACTTCTGCGAGTTGCCGGAACAAAGCCTCGTCCACCTCATCCCCCTGGTCCGGTGGTCTATAGTAGACTCCCAGCATGACATCACCCTTGTTGCTCACACTTCTAAACTTAATCCAGAGACTCTCAGGTTTTTCTGCAGTTTCATACTTGAGCTCTGAGCAGTCATACTGCTCTCTTACATACAGTGCAACTCCCCCACCTTTTCTGCCCTTCCATTGGCTTCAGTGGCGCATGGAATTTACTCCACATCATCCTGTTATTCAACCATTCAGAATGACTATATTGCATAGTTTTTATGAATTAGGTTCATAAGTCTCTCTCTCTCTCTCCAGTTTTTCTCTGATTTTGGAATTACCCCCCTCTTTTCCTTCCTACAATAAATGCATAGTTAAATGTACAATTAATATACGCATACTCTGGTTTCTCTTCAGAATGGTGTGGACTAGTGGATAGTGCAGTGGACTGGGGCTTGGGAGACCTGAGTTTTATTCCTGACACTACTACTGGTTTGCTGGATGAGTTTAGGCAAGTCACATCATTTCTCTGTGCCTCAGTTTCACCATGTGTAAAATGTGGATAATGATGCTTACCTGATTTATAAAATGCTTGAAATCTACTGATGAAAAATACTTTATAAGAACCTTACTATTAATTGTTCAGAAAATAAAACAATTACATCATTATTGTGATAACAGCTAAACAATAGGACATAGACTTATAGAAAAAGAATAAAGATATCCAGCTTTGCAATAAAACACACTTTAATGGAATCAGCAAAATCCTTTTATTTATCCATCAGCATAACAAAATGAACCATTTTGGCTTCAAACGTATCAAGGCCTATTAAATGGGAGTACAAAGAGGCATATAGAAGAAGTGAAGAGATAATTACTCTTTCTTTCCCCACTGGAGGTAAAGTGTCCTTTGTCATAGAATATATCATAGAATATCAGGGTTGGAAGGGACCTCAGGAGGTCATCTAGTCCAACCCCCTGCTCAAAGCAGGACCAATCCCCAATGAAATCATCCCAACCAGGGCTTTGTCAAGCCTGACCTTAAAAACCTCTAAGGAAGGAAATTCCACCACCTCTCTAGGTAACTCATTCCAGTGCTTCACCACCCTTCTAGTCAAATAGTGTTTCCTAATATCCAACCTAAATCTCCCCCACTGCAACTTGAGATCATTACTCCTTGTTCTGTCCTTTCACTCCTCAGAATGCTTGGTACCAAATTAGTCTGGTAAAATCCTGGAGATAAAAGTTATGGGCCAGATCCTCAGCTGGTATAAACCCAGCATTGGTCCATTGATGTCAGTGAAGAAGCTGGCCATAAAAAACATTTCTAGGGCAACATATTATGCATCTCTTCAGAAAGAAGGGACAAAACCTAATGGATGGCAATTAGTTAAAATATGAAAGGGAAACTGAGAGTCGGTTGGCAAACACCTCTAAGGAGAATATTTTTTAGCTGAGCCTCCGTTTTATCCATTTATTCATTTTACAGAGAGAATGTTCATTGTTTGAAGGCTAAGATCAATGAGCCAAAAAGCAAACACACTGTAAATTTACTCAGTAACATGTTTGGGGCTGAGAAAGATAAACATGCTGGCTTGGTTTGTTTTCTCCTGTTCCCGAAGGGGAAAAACCTCAGAACTTTGAGGTCCCATTTATAAAACAGGGAATGTTCAGTTTAATTTGTACCATGCAAATTAAAAATGAAATGTAAACTTCATCAGAACATAAGGCAGTTATGAAGCAGGTTCTTTGGAAATTTCAAACTCTTGAGTCCTACTGTTACAATAGAGCTCACATTTGCTGATCTAATTGTGCACAAGAGTTTTTTACAGTTTTCTTCCAATTCATGTGAGAAACAAGAAAAAGCACTGACTCAGTCCCATGAATAGGGTGTGCAAGCTGGAAATACAGGCAGTAAAGACTGCACCCGGCTGTCCAGACCTGGCATCAGCACTGTCAGACCAATCGAGTCTCCTGCTGGCAGTCCTGTTCAAAGTTTATGATGTGTAAGTACCCAATCTTCTATCAGTGCTGGCCTCTACCTGCCCCGCTCTGAGTAAAGGTTGAGTCTATTGTACATTATCAGGTTGTAATGACTTGTGGCTGCATGCATAAACACAGAGAGATACATGGGATGAAACTGGCCCCACTGAAGTCAATGGCAAAATTCCCTGACTTCAAGTGAGGCCAGGGAGGTTTTGCCCCAGGTCATCAATTAGGCACGTACATGTGGTAAGAACTGTGAGGTGTGCAGATACTGTCAGACTTACAGAAACGGTGATTCCCTCTGGTGGTCTATCAGCAGCACTAGTTTGTCTAGTTGGAGCAGACTTTAGATCAGGTATAGAAGTTATTTGTCCAAATCAATGGAAACACCTTCAAAAACATTTGGTTGATGAAATATTTGAGCTGAGATTTTTGGTCAGTTCCAAACCAGTTCTCGCATCGCTAGTATTAATATGTTGCATAACACACAATGTGGATTTGCATATTGCATCCATCACTGAGAAATATTTTTTCATAGGTTATATCATCTTGGCTTTAGAAGAGCTTAAAGGATTCATAAAATGATCAAGGGTGTTCTTGTCGAACAGGGACCGCTAACAGGCAGTTTCGAGAGGGAGCTCTCCAGGTGGAGGAGGAGCAAGTATGGGACCCTTGGGGTAAGTGGCTGTCTGTAGTGTGTGTATGTGTTTGTTTGGGGCTTACTTGGTGTGTGCGGAGATTTTGTTTGTTTGTTTGTTTGAAGGACCGTGTGCTGTGACTGGCAGTTGGAAGCTGAGCGCTTCTAAACAAGGTTTGAAATCTAGAAGCTTCTATTCATTGGCTGAATGAATCAGTCAGGGGGCGGGGCTATCAAGAAGGCCAGGGCTTTATAAAGCAGTGAGCAAGCGACCAGGGAGCTTTGCGAACAGGGACTGCTAACAGGAAGTTTCGAGAGGGAGTTTGGAAAGGGGGCGAGGTACACTTGCCATCCTTTAAAAAGAAAAGGAATACTTGTGGCACCTTAGAGACTAACAAATTTATTTGAGCATAGTACTCCTTTTCTTTTTGCAAATACAGACTAACACTGCTGCTACTCTGAAACTTGCCATACTTTAAAACCTTTAAACTAAACTATAATCAAAACTTCTTGATTTAAACAAAAACCCTATCATTAACCTAGGTAGCTGTAGGAGAAAATGCAGGCGGAAGTCCAGTAGCAGAGTGGGGGCTATCCTGTTTATTGCTCTCATTGTAGCATGTATGATTACCTGCCCTGTGGGTGCATTTGGTGCAAGGAGCTCCTGGCCATCAGAGACCATGTACGGGCTTTGGAGGCCAGGGTGGCAGAACTGGAGGAGCTAAGGGAGACAGAGAGGTATGTTGATGAGGCTTTCTGGGACACTGTAGATTTGTCCCACCTCCAGTCAGACAGGCCCTGTGCTGTTAAGGAGGATGAAAGGCCCAGAGAAGGAGAGCAGTCAATGGGAGCAGAAGGAGACTCAAGGAGCTTGGCTTGTTTAGCCTAACCAAAAGAAGGTTGAGGGGAGAGATGATTGCTCTCTATAAATATATAAGACGGATAAATACCGGAGAGGGAGAGGAATTATTTAAGCTCAGTACCAATGTGGACACAAGAACAAATGGATATAAACTGGCCATAGGGAGGTTTAGACTTGAAATTAGACGAAGGTTGCTAACCATCAGAGGAGTGAAGTTCTGGAATAGCCTTCCAAGGGAAGCAGTGGGGGCAAAAGACCTATCTGGCTTCAAGATTAAACTTGATAAGTTTATGGAGGAGATGGTATGATGGGATAACATGATTTTGGCAATTAATTGATCTTTAACTATTCATGGTAAATTGGCCCAATGGCCTGTGATGGGATGTTAGATGAGGTGGGATCTGAGTTACTACAGAGAATTCTTTCCTGGGTATCTGGCTGGTGAATCTTGCCCATATGCTCAGGGTTCAGCTGATCGCCATATTTGGGGTCGGGAAGGAATTTTCCTCCAGGGCAGATTGGAAGAGGCCCTGGGGGTTTTTCGTCTTCCTCTGTAGCATGGGGCACGGGTCACTTGCTGGAGGATTCTCTGCACCTTGAAGTCTTTAAACCATGACTTGAGTATTACAATAGCTCAGACATAGGTGAGAGGTTTATCGCAGGAGTGGGTAGGTGAGATTCTGTGGCTGCATTGTGCAGGAGGTCAGACTAGATGATCTTAATGGTCCCTTCTGACCTTAATATCTACGAAACCTTCCCATAGTTGGGACCCTCCTTCCAGATGATGATAGGGTATCCTCTCGCACTGAGGTTACCTCTCTGGGGGAGGGAACTCCAGTCATTAGGAAAAGGCAGGTGTTAGTAATGGGAGATTCGATCATTAGAAACATAGATAACTGGGTTTGTGATGACCGGGAGAACCGTATGGTGACTTGCCTGCCTGGTGCATAGGTTGCGGATCTCTCGAGGCATCTAGATAGACTTATGTGTAGTGCTGGGGAGGAGCCGGTGGTCGTGGTACATGTAGGTACCAATGACATAGGGAAGGGTAGGAGAGACGTCCTGGAGGCCAAATTTAGGCTGCTAGGAAAGAGACTGAAATCCAGGACATCTATGGTGGCATTCTCAGAAATGCTTCCAGTTCCACGTGCAGGGCCAGGTAGGCAGGCAGACCTTCAGAGTCTCATAGCGTGGATGAGACGATGGTGTAGAGAGGAGGGGTTTAGATTTATTAGGAACTGGGGAAACTTTTGGCATAGGGGGAGTCTATACAGGAAGGATGGGCTCCTCCTAAACCAAAGTGGATCCAGGCTGCTGGCACTTAACATTAAAAAGGTTGCAGAGCAGTTTTTAAACTAGGAGATGGGGGAAAGCCGATGGCTGCAGAGGCACATGTGGATCAGACAGAGACTTCTCTTAGAGGAGAGTCTATTGATAGAGATTCTCTAGGTTTTAGTCAAGAGGAGAGGATGGAAGAGGATGAAGTATGGGCCAGTTCAGACAAGAAACATTCACATAAAGAATCTGACACATCAGAAAAGGGCAGACAAATAAACAGTGACAAATTTTTAAAGTGCTTGTATACACAAATGCTAGAAGTCTAAATAATAAGATGTGTGAACTAGTGAGCCTCGTGTAAAAGGAGGATATTGATAGAATAGGCATCACAGAAACCTGGTGGAGTTAGGACAATCAATGGGACACAATCATTCTGGGGTACAAAATATATCGGAAGAACAGAACAGGTCGTGCGGGGCGGGGGGTGGCACTATATGTGAAAGAAAATGTAGAATCAAATGAAATAAAAATCTTAAATGAATCCACACGTTCCATGGACTCTCTATGGATAGTAATTCCGTGCTCTAATAAGAATAGAACAGTAGGGATCTATTATTGACCACCTGACCAGGACAGTGATAGTGACAATGAAATGCTAAGGGAGATTAGAAAGGCTATCAAAATTAAAGAACTCAATAATAGTGGGGGATTTCAATTATCCCCATATTGACTGGGTACATGTTACCTCAGGATGAAATGCAGAGACAAAAGTTCTTGATACTTTAAATGACTGCTTCTTGGAGCAGCTAGGACAGGAACCCACAAGGGGAGAGGCAACTCTCGATCTAGTCCTGAGTGGAGCGCAGGATCTGGTCCAAGAGGTAACTATAACAGGACCGCTTGGAAATAGTGACCACAATATAATAATATTTAACATTCCTGTGGTGAAAAGAACACCTCAACAGCCCAACACTGTGGCATTTAATATCAGAAAGGGGAACTATGCAAAAATTAGGAGGTTAGTTAAACAGAAACTAAAAGGTACAGTGACTAGAGTGAAATCCCTGCAAGCTGCATGGACACTTTTCAAAGACACCATAATAGAGGCTCAATTTAAATGTATACCCCAAATTAAAAAAACACAGTAAAAGAACTAAAAAAGAGCCACCCTGGCTTAACAACCATGTAAAAGAAGCAGTGAGGGATAAAAAGGCATATTTTAAAAACTGGAAGTCAAATCCTAGTGAGATAAATAGAAAGGAGCATAAACACTGCCAAATTAAGTGTAAAAATGTAATAAGAAAAGCCAAAAAGAAGTTTGAAGAACAGATAGCCAAAAACTCAAAAGGTAATAACAAAATGTTTAAGTACATCAGAAGCAGGAAGCCTGGTAAACAACCAGTGGGGCCCCTGGACGATCGAGATACAAAAGGAGCACTTAAAGACGATAAAGTCATCGCGGAGAAACTAAATGAATTCTTTGCTTCAGTCTTCACGGCTGAGGATGTTAAGGAGATTTCCAAACTTGAGCCATCTTTTGTAGGTGACAAATCTGAGGAATTGTCACAGATTGAAGTGTCACTAGAGGAGGTTTTGGAATTAACTGAGAAACTTAACAGTAACAAGTCACCAGGACCAGATGGCATTTACCCAAGAGTTCTGAAAGAACTCAAATGTGAAATTGCGGAACGATTAACTATGGTTTGTAACCTGTCCTTTAAATCAGCTCCTGTACCCAATGACTGGAAGATAGCTAATGTAACACCAATATTTAAGAAGGGCTATAAAGGTGATCCTGGCAATTACAGACCGGTAAGTCTAACGTCAGTACTGGGCAAATTAGTTGAAACAATACTAAAGAATAAAATGGTCAAACACATAGGAGAACATAAATTGTTGCGCAAAAGTCAGCATGGTTTCTGTAAAGGGAGATCATGTCTTACTAATCTATTAGAGGTTTCAGAGTAGCAGCCGTGTTAGTCTGTATCCGCAAAAAGAAAAGGAGGACTTGTGGCACCTTAGAGACTAACAAATTTGAGGATAAGCTTTCGTGAGCTACAGCTCACTTCATCGGATGCATGCAGTGGAAAATACAGTGGGGAGATTTATATACACAGAGAACATGAAACAATGGGTGTTACCATACATACTAACGAGAGTGATCAGGTAAGGTGAGCTATTATCAGCAGGAGAGCGGGGGCGGGGGGAAACCTTTTGTAATGATAATCAAGGTGGGCCATTTCCAGCAGTTGACAAGAATGTCTGAGGAACGGGGCGGAGGAGGGAATAAACATGGGGAAATAGTTTTACTTTGTGTAATGACCCATCCACTCCCAGCCTCTATTGAAGCCTAAGTTAATTGTGTCCAGTTTGCAAATTAAATCCAATTCAGCAGTCTCTCGTTGGAGTCTGGTTTTGAAGTGTTTTTGTTGAAGAACTGCAACTTTTAGGTCTGTAATTGAGTGACCAAAGAGATTGAAGTGTTCTCCGACTGGTTTTTGAATGTTATAATTCTTGACGTCTGATTTGTGTCCATTTATTCTTTTATGTAGAGACTGTCCAATTTGACCAATGTACATGGCAGAGGGGCATTGCTGGCACATGATGGCATATATCACATTGGTAGATGTGCAGGTGAACGAGCCTCTGCTAGTGTGGCTGATGTGATTAGGCCCTAAGATGGTGTCCCCTGAATAGATATGTGGACACAGTTGGCAACGGGCTTTGTTGCAAGGATAGGTTCCTAGGTTAGTGGTTCTGTTGTGTGGTGTGTGGTTGCTGGTGAGTATTTGCTTCAGGTTGCGGGGCTGTCTGTAAGCAAGGACTGGCCTGTCTCCCAAGATCTGTGAGAGTGGTGGGTCGTCCTTCAGGATAGGTTGTAGATCCTTGATGATGCATTGGAGAGGTTTTAGTTGGGGGCTGAAGGTAATGGCTAGTGGCGTTCTGTTATTTTCTTTGTTGGGCCTGTCCTGCAGTAAGGATCCAGTGGACATAGTGTACTTAGAGTTCCAGAAAGCCTTTGACAAGGTCCCTCACCAAAGGCTCTTACGTAAATTAAGATGTGATTGGATAAGAGGGAAGATCTTATTGAGAACTGGTTAAAAGACAGGGAACAAAGGGTAGGAATAAATGGTAAATTTTCAGAATGGAGATGGGTAACTAGTGGTGTTCCCCAAAGGTCTGTCCTAGGACCAATCCTATTCAACTTATTCATAAACGATCTGGAGAAAGGGGTAAACAGTGAGGTGGCAAAGTTTGCAGACGATACTAAATTGCTCAAGATAGTTAAGACCAAAGCAGACTGTGAAGAACGCAAAAAGATCTCACAAAACTAAGTGATTGGACAACAAAATGGCAAATGAAATTTAATGTGGATAAATGTAAAGAAATGCACATTGGAAAAAATAACCCCAGCTATACATACAATATGATGGGGACTAATTTAGCTACAACTAATCAGGAGAAAGATCTTGGAATCATCGTAGATAGTTCTCTGAAGATGTCCATGCGGTGTGCAGCGGCAGTCAAAAAAGCAAACAGGATGTTAGGAATCATCAAAAGAGGGATAGAGAATAAGATGGAGAATATTTTATTGCCCCTATATAAATCCATGGTAAACCCACATCTTGAATACTGCGTACAGATGTGGTCCCCTCATCTCAAAAAAGATATACTGGCATTAGAAAAGGTTCAGAAAAGGGCAAGTAAAATGACTAGGGGTTTGGAACAGGTCCCATATGAGGAGAGATTAAAGAGACTCGGACTTTTCAGCTTGGTAAAGAGGAGACTAAAGAGGGATATGATAGAGGTATATGAAATCATGAGTGGTGTGTTGTAGGAGCAGCAGTGATCTGTTTGCTCTGTATGACTGTGCTATGTATAACCTCTATGCTCAAAAGGTCTGTTACACTCCCCCCGCCCCTTTTGTCTCCTCTCCCTCTTTGAATACCTGTGAAGTGGCTTTCCCCCTCCCCCTCCCTCCTGGAATGCTTGTGGGATGAATGGGCTTCTTCAGGAGAGCTCCAAGGTAGACAAGGTGTCTGGGACTCTAATTAGGCAGTGATCACACACCCAATGCATGGACACTGCCTAAGGTGGAGCGTGACCAACCAGATGCAGCCAAGTCATCTCTAGTCACAGGCCATGAGGAGCAGGCCCTTTAAAAGGGGAAGTGGCCATGTGCTCAGGAGTGAACTCACAAGCTTGTACCACCCCAAAAGGCCCTTCGCCTGGACCGCCGGCCAGGGGTTTGCTGAGTTGCATTCCATCGTGCCTTGGGAAGACTTACCTTCATCACACCATCCATTGCTGCGCTGTGGGACACTTACCCTGAAGGATCCTGACATCTCCAGTGCTATGCCTGTCCTGGGAGCGTGAGTATGTGGATGTGGGTGTGACCCGGTCCCTCCCCCCCACCCCCTTTTTCTTCTTTGGAGCTTAGATATCAGTGTAATAAACGTGTTGCTTTCTGCCAAACTCTGGTGGGTCATTAATCCTCCCTAAGCTTACTAGCTGGCCCAATTTCGGGTAACAGTGTGGAGAAAGTGAATAAGGAAAAGTTATTTACTTCTTCCCATAATATAAGAATTAGAGGCCACCAAATGAAATTAATGGGCCGCAGGTTTAAAACCAATAAAAGGAAGTTCTTCTTCACTCAGTGCACAGTCAACCTGTGGAACTCCTTGCCTGAGGAGGTTGTGAAGGCTAGGACTATAACAGGGTTTAAAAGAGAACTGGATAAATTAATGGAGGTTAAGTCCATTAATGGCTATTAGCCAGGATGGGTAAGGAATGGTGTCCCTAGCCTCTGTTTGTCAGAGGGTGGAGATGGATGGCAGGAGAGAGATCACTTGATCATTACCTGTTAGGTTCACTCCCTCTGGGGCACCTGGCACTGGCCACTGTCGGTAGACAGGATACTGGGCGGGATGGACCTTTGGTCTGACCCACTATGGCCATTCTTATGTTCTTATGTCTCTTCCTTCTTCCCCCTTTTTCTCTTGTTTGACATTTTCAGATAAAGTAACAAAGTTTCAGTTCTTCTGAGGGTGAATGGCTGAGCCTTATGAAAGACAAATTAAAGTGCAAGCCCAGAAATCTCTGCCTTGACACTGACAGTGATGCATTTAGAAGCATTAAATGTGTTTGATGGAATACTACAGAGAAAATCTTTTGATTAGGGATGGATTCACTGGTTTGGATAAACCAAGAATTGACATAAACCTCTACCCTAATCTTGAACTAAAGAAGAACCTAATCACTTTTTTCAGTTATACAGAATTGTGGATGAGAATCCCTCTCATCTCAGCCCTGACCAGGCCTCTCATGGTTGCTTTAATTCATCCCAGGATTTTGAAAGGTCTCTCAATGTTTGGTGCATTGACTGCTGTTCTCAAATCACCCTGGATCAGGAGCAGTCCAGAATAACTCGCTGTTCATTTGACTCTTGAGCAGTGTTAGACTGAGAACCCACCATTCCAAATCATTATCATCAAAGGTAAATTGTCTCTGTAGGGCCAAGAAAAGAGAGGGAGGGAGAGAGAGAGAGAGAGAGAGAGTTTGAGACGCAGGGGGAAGGAAATAGAATCTGGTTGGGCTGGGAGGCAGGAGGGAGAGCACCAACGATTTAAATAAGCATTCAGGAGCAGCTCCCTCTGTGTTGCCCTGTGTATGCATTTGAGAAAAGGTGACTATAGTGACTGTGATAAAGAATTGGGTTAGTAGGACTAAAACCTCTCCAACGCATCATCAAGGATCTATAACCTATCCTGAAGGATGACCCATCACTCTCACAGATCTTGGGAGACAGGCCAGTCCCTGCTTACAGACAGCCCCCCACCCTGAAGCAAATACTCACCAGCAACCACACACCACACAACAGATCCACTGACGCAGGAACCTGTCCTTGCAACAAAGCCCGTTGCCAACTGTGTCCACATATCTATTCAGGGGACACCATCTTAGGGCCTAATCACATCAGCCACACTAGCAGAGGCTCGTTCACCTGCACATCTACCAATGTGATCTATGCCATCATGTGCCAGCAATGCCCCTCTGCCATGTACATTGGTCAAACTGGACAGTCTCTACGTAAAAGAATAAATGGACACAAATCAGACGTCAAGAATTATAACATTCAAAAACCAGTCGGAGAACACTTCAATCTCTTTGGTCACTCAATTACAGACCTAAAAGTGGCAATTTTTCAACAAAAAAACTTCAAAACCAGACTCCAACGAGAGACTGCTGAATTGGAATTAATTTGCAAACTGGATACAATTAACTTAGGCTTGAATAGAGGCTGGGAGTGGATGGGTCATTACACAAAGTAAAGCTATTTCCCCTTGTTTATTTCCCCCCCCCCCCGCACTGTTCCTCACACGTTCTTGTCAACTGCTGGAAATGGCCCACCTTGATTATCACTACAAAAGGTGCCACTCCCCACCCCACCCCCCCACCCCAGCTCTCCTGCTGGTAATAGCTCACCTTAAGTGATCACTCTCATTACAGTGTGTATGGTAACACTCATTGTTTCATGTTCTCTGTGTATATAAATCTCCCCACTGTATTTTCCACTGCATGCATCCGATGAAGTGAGCTGTAGCTCACGAAAGCTTATGCTCAAATAAATTTGTTAGTCTCTAAGGTGCCACAAGTACTCCTCATTCTTTAGGACAGGATTGTAGATGCCTTCCCCCCTGGAGTGCTTCAGGGTGTCTTTACAAGGATTCATCTTTTTTGTGCCACTCTTACAAAACTCAGTTGTAATCCTCCTCTTGTTAAAAAGTAGTTTTAATTTAAAAAAAAATCCAGGAAGTGTGATAAATTGCATAACAACAACATTCGTTCATTACTTTGAAACCATTGCCATTGTAGAACTGATTGTACAATGGGGTGTATTAAAAGGTTCCTTTTTGGAGCTATAATTTAGATCATAGTTGGCAATGTTCAACTGTGTCTGAATTACACTGTTATTTGATACACAAAGGCAAAACATATGCTTTGGATGATGGTTTTTGAGCTATACGAAAGAGCAACTTTTCGCATGGGTGGAGGAACAATACTTTTTGCCTAAATTCAGAACCTGATTCTATTCCTGGGGAAGTCACTGGAAGTTTTTGACATTGACTTCAATGGAAACAGGATTAGGCCCTTCAATTTTGTCAAGGATTTGTGAGGTTTTATAGGGGGGATTAAATAAAATCAGAGTTACTCGTTTTGAAGGGTTTATCTCATCACAAGCTCTTACTTAAGCTGAACACAGTAAAATCATGTAGGTCATTTTTCCTTCATAAATGGTTATTAATAAATTGCCAGCAGCAACGTTCAAAAGAGGTTGAATAAAAACTCCACTGAGATTAAGGTCCAGGATAGAATGTCCCTCCTTCAGAGAGAGACAAACTATTCATTCTTCAAAAACTTACTGAGCACATTTTTCTCCTCCAGCAAGTGCATCTCAGGACAACACGAAAACAGCAATTTATCTTACTCAGATAATTTGCCATCTAATTATTATCCACATTTCCCCTCCCCCACTGCCACACTTCATACTATTCTAACGAAACACTGGTGACGGTTTGATGCAGGCCTCCCTAGGTTTAATATCAAACAAACCCACTTTGTCAGCTGAGCAGAGTGTGGGAGGCAAAGTTTGACCACTGTTTCGTGTAAGGCAGTCATAGACACTATCAATAAGTTAGTTCTAAAAGATGGTACGCACAGGAATAAATCAGTTTCTTTCAAAATCTCCATTAAATTGTTATTCTCAGAAGTGTCCCTGCTACTAATACAGATTTGGCTAAAATTGTGTGTTATGTACTATACAGGGGTATCTGGGTACACAGCTTATGAATTCTAGGTGATATTTATGAAGTCGTTATAAAATGCTGTATTTTTTTGAATGTCTCTGACACAGCCATAGCCACGGGTGGGCCAATTAGTCCCTAGGCCCACCCAGATCTGAGCCTGCATCACGGCTGCAGCTACTCATTGCTCCTGGGAGAAGCCACCACCTCCATCATCACCACCGCTGGGGCTCTGCAGGACTCACAGGGGGAAGGCAGTTTAGCTGTGGGATTGACTAAGCTCAAAGCAAGCTGGCCTGGAGAGAGAGGCTCCATGGTTTAGAAGACAAATCATGTACTGCAGGAGAGAGATCCTGGAATTTTACTGTCCCAAACAAAACCCACAGCCCAGTTTTTGGAAAAGTACTGGCACAAGATGGAGTCCAGGGTTACATGAGCATATCACATATCTTGGCTTGTTAACTCTCAGGGGCAGCCATTGGCCACTTGGAGGCTAAGGTGTCCGCAGGAAGAGCAATTTAGGTGGAATGAGTTTCTTCTATGGCGGATTATGAGAGTTAAGTGTCTTTGATGGGCCATCAACTTGAATACTCCAGTCACAATGTGCTGGCTAGGCTGAATGTAATCTACCTTGTGAGTGTTACCCCAGGAACAAACAGAATTGTGATACTCAATATTCTGAGGTAGATACTCAATATTCATAACTTCAGATACAAAACTGATGATACATTTTATATAAACAGGATAATCTTACTTAGCAAATCTTAACTTTTCCATTGACACCTTAGAGGCACACTTTGCATAAGATTTGTTTCAATTTTCTATCAGTGGCGATATCAATGATACACATAGTCATTTTTCAATCACATAACATCATAGAATGCTAGTGTCAATGCACATCGTAGTGCATGATGGGTAGGTATCCCAGTGTGCAACTTGCCACTGTCCAGCGCTCTGTCTTTTCGGAAGTTTTAGCAACATATGGTGGGGCAGAAATGAGTCACACAAGGGTCCAAGCTCCCACTCGGTAACTATCTCCATCCTATAATTTTCACACCTTTTAAAAAAAAATGCCACAAACCTGTGCAGCTGTCTTTGCTTTCTGCCATCTCTGACAGAAGCATGGAGCCTGCACTGCTGTGCATTATTATCATGAATGTTGCAAGCCCAGAACACATGCTCCTTCTGTATTTGCAGAGCTGCAAGAAGAGCTGAATCAGCAGGGAACATCACAATTTCATGGACAAATAGTGAGAACCTGTTCGAAGTGGCAGTTGGCATTCATGGAACAGCTGCACATGGTGGAGCGATTTTTCTGGGCTCAAGAAACGAGCACTGACTGCTGGGATCACATCATGGTGCAGGCTTGGGTTAATGAGCAGAGGCTGCAACATTTTCGTTATGTGCCAGGCCACATTTCTGGATCTGTGTGCTGAGTACACCCCAGCCTCCTAGCACTGGGAGACCAAAATGAGAGCTACACTGACACTGGAGAAGCAAGTGGAGATTACACTGTGGAGACTTGCAACACCGGATTTCTACCGCTCAGTGGGAAATCACCTTGGAGTTGGTGTACGTCTATGAATATAACACTTTCAATGCACCAATTAATTTTGTGGTACTTGCTGCACATTTATAGTTACTACACTGTTTGCCACTGATCCTATTAACTCTGTCACACTGTACAATAACAAGTAAGTGGATGCTTTCAGTGTCACTAGGCACTCTGCAGCATATGTTGTGAACTAAAAAAGTTGAATTATTTCCCAAGTATAGAACTTTAATGAGTAATGAAAACACTGCCAACAAAATTTGTACAAGTTAAAAGCAAATAAACTTTTAAATGTAAGTATTATATTAAAGGAACAGAGGTAACAACTCTACCTGTTTGTTGTACTGCTACCCCTTCTAGTACTAGTACATTAATGAAAAGTCGATACGTGTGCCCAGTTAAGTTGGGGGCGCCATCAGTACATCATTGTAATGGGAAATACATTTACCCCAGTTCTTTATCCTGCATTGTGTTCACCCAGGTCTGACTGGACTGCGATGGAGTCTCAAACAGGTCCTGGCTTGTGGTATAGCTGGACTCCCCCCGTCACATGTTCCCCAACCTTCTCCTCTTCCTCCTCCTCCTCCTCCTCCTCACTGTTCATGGCAGGAATCTGTGTCTCAGGCTCCTTGGAGGTATATATGGTAGTCTGAGGGGTGGTGGTGGGGTCTTGCCAAATATGGCATGTAGCTCTTTGTAAAAGCAGCAGGTCTGTAGCTTGGCACTAGATCTACTGTTGGCTTCCCTGGCCTTTTGATATGCCTACTGCAGTTCCTTCTCTTTCACTCAGCACTGCTGCTGATCCCTATCATATTCCTTCTCCTGCATCCCCCTGTTCAAACTGCTCAGAGATCTCCACATTTCTATGGCTGGTCTGTATCTGTACCTGTACAGCCTTTTCTTTCCACAGGCCCAGGAGATTCAATATCTCTTGTCTACTCCAAGCTAGTGGGCATCTGGAGTGTGTATTCGGCATGGTCCACTGGACAGTTGCACACAACAACAGAGAGCTGCTAGATATGCTTGCCAAGCTGGACAATCAGGAAAAGGCATTTCAAAAACTCACGGAATTTTAAAAGGAGTAGGGTGCTTCTAGTCTCTGTGACCCCTGGGCAGTGGAGTTGACAATTGTGACCAGAGCAGTCAGTGTTGGGCATTGTGGGACAGCTGCTGGAAGACTGTTAAGGTTGACATAGGTAACGCAGTGTCTACACTTGTGCTGCATCAACCTCGGGCCATCGACCATGGCTCAATGCCACTTGGAGAAGTGGTATTACCGTGCTGCTGTATTGGGGTGCTTACATTGGTGGGAAACAAATTTAAGTGTAAACACATGCACAACAAGGTGGCTTATGTCGATCTAACTTTGTAGTGTAGACCAGGCCTGTGGGTGAATGAGACCACACCTCCCTAGGATTCTGTCTCCTCCCGCTGGATAAAGCCAGTACTGACTTAAGTCCTGCCTGTATTACTCAGGAGCTGTTGCAGAGTATACAGTAAGACTAAATACCATTTACTTTCACTTTACTCAGTGAGAAAACATTTCGGTGAGCTGGCAAATAGATCCTCCAAAATTATTTCACTTATTGACTTTCAGTTCAGTGCCATTGTCTTATAAAACAGGGGTTAGTAGAGCAGAAGCTACCTGTTTGGCAAGCCATTAAACAGGGTGCTTGTTTTCAGGCAATTTTGTTTTTAGTTTATAGAGCAAACCAAAAACCATATGATTTTGATATATGCCATGTTTTGCAAATATTGCTTAAGTTTTTTTAAAAAAGAGAAACAGTGCTATAAAATATGTCTCTGATGACAACATTGTGATGTCAGAGCAGTATCAATACAAAACTAGGGATACTATGCCAAAATATAATAGTGCAAATCTATGGAGATGATGATACAGTGTCATATACTATAGTGTAGAGGTTCTTACACTATAACCTGTGGTCTGTAGGGAATTGACTGCTCACATGATGCTGGCTTGTCCTCCTTGTTTCTAGATGTTAAATTGCATTAAAAACACTAAAAAAAATTAAAATTCAATTCTCTCCTGATGTTACTTTTGTATGCAGGCTGTTTGCTGCAGTGGCCACAGGGATGTCATTTCAACACCGAAGGGAGCAAGTGGCCTGGAGAATTGTGAATGGGAGACGGCAAGTGGTCCGTGAGATATTCTCTGCATTAAAATGAGCTCCAGGCACTGGGAAAGTTTGAAAACCCTGCTGACATGTAAAACTGAAATGAAAAGTTGTCAGTTTATAGTCCTGAGGGTAAATTAACAGAGTGATCAGCAACTGCTGCAAGAGCTACTGGCTGCATCCATGAGTGACAGGTGGAAAACAAGATGAATGAAAGGATGCAAATAAACATACTGTCTTTCACTTTTTAACCCCTCTTCCTTCTTTTTTTCAGTGGTGCTCATGCTTGCCTTTGAAGATGATCCAAAGCCCAGGCCTTGTATTTCTATATCTAGAGTTGACTGTAGGTTCAAATCCTTAGCTATACCCAGTGTCTGCCTGGGGTGAACCACAAAGAAGCTGTTTGAAAATCCCCAGTCCTGGGGCTGGTTGGAGGTCAGTTTAACCCTCTGGCATTGATTTGGGCTGGCTGCACTCTAAACTACACCAGGCTGGCTATGGACCCCAAGGGGCTCTGTCAGACCGGGATCACGAGAGCACAGTGGTTCTCTAGCGGTCCCTCTTCCCTCCAGGAACAGATCCCTTGGGGTGCAGCATATAAGATGACAGTGCATCACCTATGAATTCCCTGGGGAGATATGCTGTCTTGGCCCGTAACTGAGCTCAGTGTTGAGTCCTGTATAGTTTTAAAGTGACTACGCTGTACTCCCTAGTAACATTCTTTTCTTTTTCTACCTACTCTCATCCATCCTGACAGACATTTTTCCAGCTGCCTGCTAAGTCTTTGCTGTTTCGTTTTGGTGCTAGTGGTACAAACTGACCCGCAAGCCCATTAAACAGCCTGTGGAAAATCAAGTTTCCCATGCTAAGAACTGCACTACAGGCATATAGGACATCCACAATGGACTGATTTTGAGGGAGCTGAAGCACAGAGACATATGGAGGACGTGCCTCGTCATCTTGTGGCTCTTGATGACAAAATCATGTAAGATCTCTCCTTTCAGACAGTTCTTCCTTATGTTACCTCTAGACTGGGCTGCTGCTTCTCAGTGAGAAAAACTGTCAGCTTATAAATGGTTTCTTGTAAGGTTGCGCACTGGCAGTTACCTCTTGCCATGGGGCTCTTTTGCTTTCCAAGTGTATTTAGATGGTCACAAAGGGTGTAATTAGGCTGACCAGATAGAAAGTGTGAAAAATCAGGATGGGGGTGGGGGTTAATAGGTGCCTATATAAGAAAAATTCCCAAATATTGGGACTGTCCCTATAAAATCGGGACATGTGGTCACCCTAGGTGTAATTCACCCCTGTGCAGATGATTTAAGTTGGATCTACATGTGCACAGACCTTGTGCTGGCCTAATACGCAAGGGTGATTTGATCACAGATTTCCACTGGGCTGCCCTGAGACAGTTAAAGAGACTCTTGTGCAGAGATATGGATTTGTGGTTGTTTCTTGTCTTGAAACCTGACATTTGGTCCTTGAAGAGCTTTCTTTAACTTCCTGGGGAATTGGATCTGGCCTTTTTAGTGTAAAAGCCTACTCCTGTTTCTTTTAAGCATTGTACACACACTTTTTTTCTGCCAGTGCTTTCATTAATGCTACTGTAAAAATAGTATAACATCCATTCCCATTTCTGAAGAAAAGCTTTCTCAGCTAATAGTCTATTTTGTCATTTAGAGTGCTGAACATTGCTTTATTTATCTGCTCCTTCCCTATAATCTGGAACATACATTTCCCACATGCATAATGGAAGGTGACTCACTGGCCATAAAGGAAAAGGCGGTGGTAATTATAACTCCAATTAAATTCAATTGCTCTTCAAGGACCTCTGCCCTAGTTTGCGATTGGAGTACGTGGGGAGGGGTGAAAGAGAAAGAAGGGTGTTTAGAGAAAATGCACAGTTTTGGAAAGATGACTTGTTTAGGTTAAGAGTTTTGACTGTTTACTTTTCTTGTGTTCAGAAAGTTTAGCCACAGTGGCGAAGTTATTCCCAGATGTACCACTTTCAATGCTGTGCTTCCTGAAATGGTGTGGCAGCTCTGACAGGTTTGGAGCAGTCATTGGTAGGTAGATGAGGTGGTTCATCCAGTTTAGTACAGTATGTGCTATTCAGCCAATCTCTGTATTGTGTCAGAAAGGCCCTCATTAAGGGTTAGACTGTGTGCCTTACACACAGCCCTATGTAGGGGGCAGTGCAGAATAGCATGACCCCATCAGAGAGCATCTGGAGCAATGGTGCCACCATTGCAAAATAACACAATTCACATGCCAGATAATAGTGGGATATCCTACTCTATATATTTTGAATACTTATATTCTTTGAGTGTCCAACAGAAACTAGGATCTTGAGTAGAAATGATGTTTTTACACTCTGATAAGAATCCCTAAATATGCTGTATCCAGAATATTGGCTGGTGTATTCGCTGTAGATCAACCAGGTAAAGGATTTAACAGAGCTGAAAATTTCACAAAAGAAATCTGGTGACATTTTGCAAATTAAACTATCCGTCGCTTTCAAAGTGGTATCAGTAAGAGAGATAATGATGTGATAATCAAAACAGATGACAGAATTTCCACAGTTGAACATGAATGGAATGAATCCTAAAAAGGGTATTAGCTCAGCAAAACAAATCTTTGCATCAAATAAGTTAATTTCTCTGATCTAGAAAAGAGATCATATACAGTAGAACATCATAAAGCACTAGATTCAATAGGAGAGAGATAAAAGGGAATTGATCTGAATTTTCTTCAAGAAACATTAACGTGCTGTGCAAGTATTTTAACTTTAAAATTGAGAGAGTGTGTTGAATGTCCAATGCCTCTGACCGTAAGAGCCTCTCTCTTTTTAGAATTCTTGAAATACTCAAGCCGTGAAATTATAATGAAAGACAAATGGCTTCTGTCAAATGGGGTTAATTCTCCATCAAAAATAATGCTATTTTAGGAGTCGGAAGAAAGATTAGGTGATCAGAGGAAAAAAGCTTAATGAAACAAGATGGCTGGAAAGTGACAAGAGTTGATTAAAATGCTGTTTCATTCTACACTGTAAAAATTGTACTCAAGAAAGTATACTTTCACTGGCAACCTTTCTGCCAAACTGCAAATATAAACATCTGCGGACACAGGGGAACACAATAATAGAGTAACTTTAATTACAAAAGAATTCCTTTTGACCTTCTCTTTCTTCCATGGATCCTGAGAGGGGACCCTTCACCCCTTTCTCAGAATCCCAAGACCTCCCTTTTGTGCTGTCTTGAAATAATGTCACCTGTTTCCCACCAGGCCTCAGGCTGTAGCTCAGGATCTGAACCTCTGACTTTCTGCTTCCTTGCATCTTGTGCAGTTATTTACACCTGTGGTAGTTAATGTAAAATATTTCCACTCTATTTGGTATCATTCTAGATGCTTTTGGCACAGATATAAAATAAAGGCAAAGCAGCGAAGAATCAGGCTCCAATTGCTCATAAGAATGACCATACTGGGTCAGATCAATGGTTTGTCTAGCCCAGTATCCTGTCTTCTGACAGTGGCCAATGCCAGGTGCTTCAGAGGGAATGAACAGAACAAGGTATCGTCAAGTGATACATCCCCTGTTGTCCACTCCCAGTTTCTGGCCAATAGAGACTAGGGACACTCAGAGCATGGGGTTGCATCCCTGACCGTCTGGCTAATAGCCATTGATGGGCCTATCCTCCATGAACTTATCTAGTTCTTTTTTGAACCCTGTTATAATTTTGGCCTTCAAAACATCCTCTGGCAATGAGTTCCACAGTTTGACTGTGTGTTGGGTGAAGAAGTACTTCCTTTTGTTTGTTTTAAACCTACTGCCCATTTAATTTCATTTGGTGACCCCTGGTTCTTGTGTTATGTGAAGGAGTAAATAGCACTTCCTTATTTACTTTCTCAACACCAGTTAAGATTTTATAGACCTCTATCATATCCCCTCTTAGACCATCTCTTTTCAAAGCTGAAAAGTCCCTGTCTGTTTAATCTCTTCTCATACAGAAACTGTTCCATACCCGTAATAATTTTTGTTGCCCTTCTCTGTACCTCTTCCAATTCTAATATAACTTTTTTGAGATTGGGCAACCAGATCTGCACACAAGTCTTCTAGACCTGTTTACACTTAGCTACACTGATTAGATCACTGGCTGGATTAGCAGGAGTAGAAAATTTTGACCATGTTGTATTTATTTTGGAATTGGGATACTCCAGAAATTAAGTCTTTGGGAAGTCTGTGCCATACGGGTGTGTGCAGGAAGGCACACTCTCCTAACTTTAAGCCACAAAGTAGTGTCTCATGTCTGTGCAGAGAGTGCTCTGTAACAGGTTCCACCCAGAATTTTGTGTCCACATGTCAGCAATCTCTTGAGGCATTTCCCTCTGTAATTACAGAAAGTGGCCTTAAGGGTATATAAAGCTAGAACTTAATGCAGGTACAGTCTTGGCCCTTATTAAGCCCCTATTTGTCCAGTCTGAAAATAGTCTTATTACCGTAACGCAGTGTTATCCAGTAGAATTTACCCTGCAGGTGTCTAGAATTCTAGAGCTCCAGGAGTATCGCTATGGCACATGTCTCTGGCTAGGGCTTTACTACAGACTTTTGCTGGCATAGCTATATCAATAGGGTGCGATGAGGTGTGATCTCTGAACACAGTTGTGTTAGCAAATGCTCCTACTGTAGCACTTTTGCCAGTATAGCTTGTTTCGGTGGGAAGCTGGGCTGCTGGAATAAGCTATACCAGCAAAAGTTGCCTCCAGACTACTAGCACTTTGCTATTTGCCTGCACAGCTATACCAGTATAAGTGCTCCTAGTGTGGACCTTGCCTCTGAGAGGCATCCTAGGTGGCTTGGATATGAGCACCACAACATGGATCCCAGACTGGCTGAAAGATGGCAAACAATGGGCAATGTATTGATTTGGAGGGAAATATCTAAGGTTATGTCTCCCTGGCAGCTGGGAGCCTTCTTCCCAGTGTGGGTAGACAGACAAACAATAACTCTGCTAGAGCTCACATGCTAAAAATAGCAGTGTAGCCAGAATTAGCATGGGCAGCAGCTCGGGCTAGCCACTGGAGTATAACCCACCTGGACCTGCTGGGCACATTCTTGGGTGGCTATCGTGAGCTGCTGTCCATGCTACCCCCAGCTACGCGGCTATTTATACCATGCTAGCCTGAGCACAGCTAGCACATATCTGGCTACTCAAGTTGGGAAGCAGGATCCTGGTAGCAGTGTAGACATGCCCTAAAAGGAGGCTTGAGGGACTGGGATTAGATATGGTCTTGGTTACCATTTTACTGAATGATATGGAAGAATTACTTTCACAAATAAAACTAAGAAGTGCTGAGAACACCAGCAAGGACAGACAAATGATACAAAAGTACTGATTGTAGAGTGGTTAGAAACACAGCTAATTTTTTTAATTGTGATTTGGATTGCACCTTGAAGCCCCACTCGATGATCAGGCCCCATTTGTGCTATGTGTGATGTACACATTTAACGAAGCAATAGTCCCCGCCCCCAAAGAGCTTGGCGTGAAATCAAATGTGGGTTTTGAGCTCCTGACACATATCACAGAGTAAGGAGATGGCAATCCTTCTCTGTAGGACTCTGGAGGTTCCACCTGGAATATTGTGTTCAGTTCTTGAGTTACAAGAAATGTGTTAACAAAATGGAGGGAGCTCAGAAAGGAGATGTTCAAATGATTAAAGGTCTTGAGTTCAATATCCAGCAGCATAATTTGGTTCTTTGGTTCTGTGCATGAGCTGGTTTGGTTGTTATCTGAGAGAACCGGAAAGGCTATGGCATGGAAACCAAGAGATTGAGGATATGTCTACACTGAGCTGGAAGGTGTAATTTCCAGTATGGCAGTATGAGTGACAGGAGCCACTAGCTACCCTGAATATGTACAGTGCAGTGGTTCTCAAACTTTTGTATTGGTGACCCCTTTCACATAGCAAGCATCTGAATGTGACCCCCCCTTACAAATTAAAAACACTTTTTTATATATTTAACACCATTATAAATGCTGGAGGCAAAGCGGGGTTTGGAGTGGAGGCTGACAGCTCGTGACACCCCCCCCACCATAATAACCTCACGACCCCTGAGGGGTCCAGACCCCCAGTTTGTTTATTCTGCTGATCAGGGGGCACAGGGAGATTGACTTCCAGTGGTCAAGTCATTCTCATGCATCTTCTCAGCACATGGGGTAAGTGGCATGTATTTTGAAAAATATTATGTGGTCTATTTGTGAACTTAGGTGCCCATTTCAGTACATAACCTAGTTACCTTTACATAGTCATGTATTAGAAATTTATGGAAAGCAAGATATGAACTAAAGACTAGAAAAGGAACTTTTTCAGCATATGCAGTCTAGCTCTTTGTCAGGTCTTGTCCTCAGGTTTGGCTCAGCTCATTATTCATTACTGCAAAATCCCTAGGAAGGATGTCACGTTACTTTAAAAACTAAAACCATTAACAAGTTAATTTATACCAAGCACTTGAGAATTGACAGCTTGAGAGCTAGAAAAGTAACTATTATTGAATAAAGCCCACATTCTTCTGTCTTATTCTGGGTAATGTTTTTCCTTGATTATCAGAAGACAGCTTTATTGTTCAGCTAAGATAAGTAGGGTATGCATTTAGGACAGAAGATCAGTCTGAATTTTTTTGATCCTTCTGGGGCTGACTAGAATCCCCTCATTTGTGCTCAGATCTTTTAAGTTTGTTTGAATTGGGTAAACGAGGGACTTTCTCTGCTCAGCTGGCCCTGGCATTATAAATAAACTGGGAATCCAGTGAGATTCTGTAACTGATAGGGAAAGGCAGAGAGAGAACAATCCTGCTTTTGGTCACATATGTGCAACCTACTTGACTTCACTGGTGCTGTACTGGTATAAATGAGAGCTGGTCTACACTACAGCTGTAAGTCTACCTAAGTTACGCTACTTCAGTTACATAAATTAGTTAAGTAACTGACGTCAATATAACTTAGGTCGACTTACAGCAGTGTCTACACCGCACTGTGTCAATGGGAGATGCTCTCCCACCGACTTACCTTATGCTTCTCGAGGAGCTGGAGTACCAGAGTTGACAGGAGAACACTCGGCCCTCAACTTAGTGAGTCTTCACCAGACCCACTAAATCGACACTGCTGCATTGATCACAGTAGTGCCAATCTAGCCATAAATATAGACATACCCTTAGAATGGAATTTGACTTGAATTGTAGTGGCTTGGTTTGAGAAATGATTTGTACAAAGTTAGAACTGGCATGATGAACGTATTGGTTACCTGCTGTCAGTGAGGAATGTTTCAAACTTTGAAAACACGTTCACGTTAGATTTCAGTATAACTCTCTACTCATGCAAATCAAGCTTCATCTGAGTCATGTGGAGCTGGTTGTCATGTAAAATACTGTTTATGGAAGTGTCATCTCAACAGGAAAAAAATACTTGACCTTAATGAAGGAAAGCACACATGAGTGGGAGACTGAGGGATGAGCCCATGGCACCTTGTAAAATGTATTAAGCACTTACATAGCTTTTTCCATCCATAGATCTTAAAGAGCTTTACAAAGGACAGCCAGTGTCATTAAAGAAGTCCCCATGATACCATACTATGCATGGTATGAAATGGAATGGCTTTATCTTTATGATGCTAAGAAGGATATTTCGTAGTCTTGCATGAACCCTACAGGGATTACACACTCATTTAATGCTGCAATTTGGTTTGAAAGGGTTGGAAATGAACCAGTTCCAGCTTGAGTTTGGGACAAACTCAAGCCTCCAAGGGTATTCCCAGAGGTGCTGGAACTAAGGGTGCTAAGGGTGCTGCTGCATCCCCTGGCTTGAAGTGGTTTCCATTACATACAGGGTTTACAGTTTGGTTCAGTGGCTCTCAGCACCCCCACTATGAAAATTGTTCCAGCACCTCTGGGTATTCCCAACCCGCCCACTCCGCTCCCTCCGTCCACTAGAAGCCTTGTTATACTTATTGTTGGGCAAACATCTCCATCATTTTTCCATATTTATTCAACTAAAACATGGATTCACTTTTGCTGCATTGTCTTTCTGCAAAGATTCTAGCGAGTGATTTGACTGGCCAGAATGTTCACAGATGTAGTGAATTTTAAGTGAATATTAGAGACTGAGCGAGCAGAGCTCCATAGACTTTAGCAAAGCTGCACTGATTTGCACCAACTGAGGACCTGGCCATAGGTGCCCTAAAGCAGATTTTGAATTTGTGAATATGTGGATTCACATTGGCAACTTGAATCTTCTAGAAAATGTCTGCAATCAGTGTTCATATCATGAGTCAGTCTTAGAAATTATGTAATAAATTTTGAATAAGAAATACATTCAAGAAAATCATAATCAGGTAATTGGACAACTTGCCAAAGAAGAACAGGCTAAATTCACTTAATAAATTCACCATTATAATCCCCCCAAATGCTCTGAGTGTCCCCCGTCTCCCTTTTAGATGTCTTCTCAGAAGCCCTCGGAGTGTATTGTGGGAATAAGTGGGACTGGTTTGGGGGCAGCTAGGTTTCCCAGGTGTACAAACACATTCACCCTAAGCTAGTAAGTATGGGCAGGGGTTCATAAATATATTGAACCTCAAACTGAAATTTCCATTTGAACTGGTTTGAGGGCTGATGCAAGAATTAAAAGGAAAATTGGAGAATCAAGAATAAAAAAAGGGTGGGAAGTGACAAAGGTTGTGCTTTATTGTGTTACTGTGTCTCTTCCTACACATACAGCACGAGAAGGAGATTTGTATCCCAAGAATGTTCGTTTTATACGCAGCTAAATACGGAATACAATATTTAGTCATTCCAAGAATCCCACATTTCCCCATGGTTTTAGTGCCATTCATACATACTATTTTTTTTTTTTTTTTTGCTTGTGTTGCAATTTGAAAGATCAGTAATCCACTCTCGGAGCACTGACAGGTTTGAGAATTTCCAACATCTTGCAAGGCAAATCTTTGCAGAAGAAATTAGAATGTGGCTTGGTTTTGGTAACTTAAGTGATAGCCCAGGGTGAATTTGAATCCTTTGATGGGAGAAGCCCTGTCGACATCAGGAGTTAGGTCGGTACAACTGTGTCACTCAGGAGACATATTCCTGAGTGACGTAATTATACTGACATAAATTTGTAGTGCAGACCAGGGTTCAGTCCCATAAGTTTTCTCTCTTCAGTAGTGTTCAACATATGGATTCTTTTGGTTTGGCCCATTTAGTGTATTCCTCCAACTGTCCAATGGCATACTTGCCATGGGAGATACTCTGGTTTCATTCTTACCACACAACCCAGATATTTTTATCTTCTTTTCTGGATAAGTTAAGAGATAAGGAATCGTTAAACTCTCTGATCGATCTCAGCATAGCACATTTCATGTTTCAGTTTATTTTGCTGACTAGAAAATTAATTCTTGTTGGGTGAATTAGCCCAAGGTATGATGAAGTATCAGGAATAATCTTAAATGATGATGGGACGACAGCCTTGTGTTGTAACCTTTTGCAATGAAATGTTACAGTATTAGTTTTATGTCCCTGAGGGCGCAAAGTAATTTATCTTAATAAATGTGGCATTTGCCTTTGAGAACATTTTTTAGTTACCTTCAAATGAAGTGAAAAGCCTTTTTCTTAATCCAAACGCATAAACGAATGCACAGGGTTTTGCAGAATCAATAATCATGCAGTGGCTGGAAAATGGGAATTCATAAAGAAATACAGAGCGTTTGCTGCAACTTCATTAAGTATACTGAAAAATAACTTCAGCTTGACACACTCTGGTGCTACAATACGTTCTGGGAGAGTTGAGTGAGTGATAGAATAGAATTTTAATACAATAAAAAAATTCTTTTGTGAAAAATCAATTTAAATTGCCTTTAGGGTGAGCACCAGCACACAAAATGCTTAATGGCAAAAAGGCCATAGGCACAGTGTAACGACAAACAGCCTAAACTAGCCAATGGGAAATACCAGTGAGAGGGGCATGTGCTAAGCCCTGAGCCTCTACCTCTGCTTGCAAACGAATGGGAACCAGCCACCTGGAGTTAGGTACCTTAGGCACCAAAGGGTTTTCTAGTGGCAGTGGGTGAGACACCTGCCTTACTCCACACAAAATGGCCCAAGGAGTCTATTAATTATTTATCTGCAGTGGAATTGATGCTGCACTGTTACTCAGTGGTTAGGGCAGCCACCGAGAGGTGGGAGACTGTGGGTCTAGTCTCCCTGCTCCAACCACTCTCTTCTTATTTATCCACAGTGGAACAGCTTCAACAGGAGAGCCTGAAGGATCAGACGATCCCATAGCTTAGTGGTTAGAGCACTCTCCTGAGAGGTCGGAGACCCCCTGTTCAGAACTTTCACTCCTCTCTGGCAGAGGCTCAAATTGAACCTAGGTCTCCCACCTACCAGGTAAATGCTCTAACCACTGGGATAAAAATTATAAGGTGGTCACCTTCTCCTGCTGGATTGTGAGTGGGACCTGATCCAGCAGGCAGCCTCTGAGCATGCCTATCAAATTGGGCCCTGCGTGCAATTTAGGCACTTGTGTGCCTGTCTTGCCCCGATTTATGAATTGCCCTGGGGCTTAGGTGGGGCAACAGCGTTATGCATGCTCAGAGGCAGAATCATAGGCACCTAGGGAGCAACTATCTTGAAAACTTAAGCATCAAGTAAATTTAGAAGCCTATAAGGGTCAGTGGGAGGTTTGTGGATTGCGGTGGAGCCAAAACTGGAACTTAGGTGCCTATACCCGAAACATAGGCAGTTAAGTTTGCGGTTTAGGTGCCTATCTACCTTTGTGGCTCTGGGTTTTAAAAGCACAGTGAAGACTTGTATTTATAGTGGGGGAAAATCTAATGAAAGAAACAGGTGTGATCAGTACAAATCTTCAGCTGAAGGAAATAGCCTGGATGAGACCTGTTCTATTAATCTGCTGTCAGAAAGCGATATGAAATGCCCCTTTGACAAGGAAGAGAGACTTCCCGCTTAAAGACAGAAAGCACCCTTTATGTGACGAATGCTGTTGATTAGGCTTCCTCCCGTCTGTATTGCAGGTTCTCAAGAGCGTTGTGTACGCAAAGAAAATATAAAGAAAAAGAAATTGCTTAGGGATAGACTAAGTCTGACTATAAAACCCAGGCCTCTGGGCTATTGGAAACAGTCAATTCAATACCATTTCAGTTTCTATTTCAAGCTATCACAGGTGCTGACTTTTGTTTTTGCCGGACGGTGCTTTTGAAGAGGTGTGCTCTGTGTGTGGGAGGCTATTTTCAGCATATGTATAAGCTTCTTTCATATTCTTGGTATTGAATGTGTGTCTATCATTGGTATTGTAGTGGGTGGGGAAGGAGCCTTGGGGGAGGGGGCGGAGAGGAGCAAGTGGCAGGTGGGGAGGGGCTCAGGGGAAGGGTGGAGAGGAGTGGGGTTATTGAATGTGTCTATCATATCTTAGTGGGTGGGGAAGAGGACATGGGGTAGAGGGGGGAGAGCAATGGCGGGAGGGGGCATCGGGGGAAGAGGTGGAGCGGGACAGGAAGAGGCTCAGTAGGGGTGGGGCCTAGGAGGAAGAGGTAGAGCAGAAGTTGGGCCTTGGGGTGAAGCGGGAGTGGAGTGCTGGCAGGGCCTCAGGCGGAGGAGACCATGTAGGAGCGGGGCTACAGTGCGGGGTGGGGTGCTGGTCTGGGAGCCAGTGGCCCCCCCATTTCTAGAGAGCTTCCGGCGCTCCTGCTCAGCCTCCCCAAACGCAAGAGTCTCACACTGCCTATGACTGTGACTCGTGGGTGCTGAGCACCCTCTGTTTTTTTCAGTGGGTGCTTGAGCCCCAGAGCACCCATGGAGTTGGCGCCTATAGGAGCTATAATTCCAAAGCCACAGCTGTGATCCGGAAGAGAATGTCTTCTATTAAAATGTCAGCCTTTCCATTTATTCTTTGTGCCATTCATCTGATCTCTTTGTAGAAAATTATTCATAAGTGTTGTTGTAATACTCATTTGAAATTTTAAAGCATCTCCCTGATACTTTCTTATTTAAATTACATATTGCTCAGCAGGTGTCCAGGAAAAGAAGGAAGGTCATTCAGGTGAAAAACTAGCCATTGTGCTAGCAAGAAACCCTTTTGTTGGCACTACTTATGCTCTTCTGTTGAATTCTTTGGTTTATATTCAGTTCTGAATTTGGGTTCAATTAAAAGGGCAAGATATTGGTTTATGTGTTTGTTATGCTGATCTACATACAAATTTGTGTAGATCACTATACAATTCTTGTTGGGATTGCAAGCACTTTTTAGAGGATGATTAGAACTCAAAATGACTGTAACAAATTAGAGAATTGGTCTGAATTCAAGAAGATGAAATTCAGTAAAGATAAGTGCAAAGTACTTAAGTTAGGAAGGAAATCAAATGCACAACTACAAAATGGGGAATTACTGGCTAGGTAGTAGAACTGCTGAAAAGGATCTGGGGGTTATAGTGGATCACTAATTAAATATGAGTCAACGTGATGGAGTTGTGACCAAGACTAATATCATTCAGGGGTGTATTAACAGGAGTGTCATACGCAAGAATTGTCCCACTCTTCTTGGCACTGGAGAAGCCTCAGCTGGAGTACTGTGTCCCACTCAGGGCACCATGCTTTAAGAAAGATGACCTATGAGGAAAAGTTAAATTTTTTTGTATGTTTAGTCTTGGGGAAAAAAAAGACTGAGGGGGAACCTGTTAGTCTGCAAATATGTTATAGGCTGTTAAAAAGAGGACTGTGATCAATTGTTCTCCATGTCCACTGAAGGTGAGACAAGAAGTAATGGTCTTAATTTAGGGTAGGTATTAGGTTAGATATTAGGAAAAAACTTTCTGACTATAAGGATAGTTAAGTACTGGACTAGGCTTCCAAAGGAGTCATGGAATCCCCATCACTGGAGAATTTTAAGGACAGGTTGGACAAACATCTGTTAGGGATGGTGTAGGTTTACTTGGCCCTTTGTCAGTGCAGGGGGCTGGACTTGTTGACTTATCAAGATCCCTTCCAGCCCTACATAACTATGATTTTATGAAAACTACACAGAAAGTGGTTGAGATAAATAAATACACAAGCAGATCCTCCTGTATCCTGGAAAGGGAGAAGAGAAGAAGACTCAATGAAGTCAGCTAGGAACTTTGTCATGCAATCTAATTTATCTAGAAAGCGTGTCAGTAATACAGTGGTGGGAGTTAAAGAAATATCGGCATTGGAAAAGGTTCAGAAAAGGGCAACAAAAATGATTAGGGGTATGAAATAGCTTCTGAATGAGGAAAGACTGGGACTTTTCAGCTTGGAAAAGAGATGACTAAGGGGGGATATGATAGAGGTCTATAAAATCATGACTGTTGTGGAGAAAGTAAATAAGAAAGTGTTAGTTACTCCTTCTCATAACACAAGAACTAGGGGTCACCACATGAAATTAATAGGCAGCAGATTTAAAACAAACAAAAGGAAATATTTCTTCACACAACAGACAGCGGAGCTCTTTGCCAGGGGATGTTGTGAAGGGTTCAAAAAAATAACTAGATAAATTCATGGAGGATAGGTCAATCAATGGCTATTAGCCAGGATGGGCAGGGATGGTTTCTGTAGCCTCTGTTTGCCAGAAGCTGGGAATGCGTGACAGGGGATAGATCACTTGATGATTAACTGTTCTGTTCATTCCCTCTGAAGCACCTGGCATTGGCCACTCTCGGAAGACAGGATACTGGGCTAGATGGACCTCTGGTCTGATCCAGTATGGCCATTCTTATGTTCTTATGTAATGGGCTTAAATTGCAGCAAGGGCGGTTTAAGTGTACATTAGGAAAAACTTCCTAACTGTCAGGGTGGTTAAGCACTGGAATAAATTGCCTAGGGAAGTTGTGGAATCTCTGTCATTGGAGATTTTTAAGAGCAGGTTAGACAAACCCCGTCAGGGATGGTCTAGAATAGTTAATATTTAGTCCTGCCATGTGTGCAGGGGACTGGGCTAGATGACCTCTCAAGGTCCCTTCCAGTCCTACGGTACTATGATTCTAAGAAAACCCATAGCTTGACTGTAAATGTGTTATTTCAGCAAAAGAAGGTTACTCACATTTCGATTGTTCTGCTGTACTGGTGAAGTTTACAATATTATATTTTTATCTGCCTTCAGTAGTGCTGTGATTTAGAACAGAATGTAAGAAAGCTAAAAGAATCTATTCTTTACTGAGGTTGTAAAACCATTGTTTGTCATAAGTCTCTCACTCTTTTTTCTTTTTAAGTTAACACAGCCTCTGATAGTGTGGCTGATGTGATTAGGCCCTATGATGGTGTCCCCAGAATAGATGTGATTAGGCCCTATGATGGTGTCCCCTGAAAAGATACAGCACATATCTATTCAGGGGACACCATCATAGGGCCTAATCACATCAGCCACACTAGCAGAGGCTCATTCACCTGCACATCTACCAATGTGATATAGGCCATCATGTGCCAGCAATGCCCTTCTGCCATGTACATTGGCCAAACTGGACAGTCTCTACGTAAAAGAATAAATGAACACAAATCAAGAATTATAACATTCAAAAACCAGTCGGAGAACACTTCAATCTCTTTGGTCACTCGATTACAGACCTAAAAGTGGCAATTCTTCAACAAAAAACTTCAACAACAGACTCCAATGAGAGACTGCTGAATTGGAATTAATTTACAAACTGGATACAATTAACTTAGGCTTGAATAGAGACTGGGAGTGGATGTGTCACTACACAAAGTAAAACTATTTCCCCATGTTTATTCCCCCCCACTGTTCCTCACACGTTCTTGTCAACTGCTGGAAATGGCCCACCTTGATTATCACTACAAAAGGTTTTGTTTTTTTTGTTTTTTTACCCCCGCTCTCCTGGTAATAGCTCACTTTACCTGATCACTCTCGTTACAGTGTGTATGGTAACACCCATTGTTTCATGTTCTCTGTGTATATAAATCTCCCCACTGTATTTTCCACTGCATGCATCCGATGAAGTGATGTGAAGTGTAGCTCATGAAAGCTTATGCTCAAATAAATTTGTTAGTCTCTAAGGTGCCACAAGTCCTCCTTTTCTTTTTGCGGATACAGACTAACACGGCTACTACTCTGAAACCTGTCTTAGAAATCAGTGGCTAAATCATGCCCCATAGAACCATCCAAGTAGGGGACTCTAGCCAAGTGGAAGCTGGTTCAGTAACTCTGTGGGAGCTGATGGGAATAAACTGCCACATGGAAGAGAGATGCCATGTTGTTATAGCCATGTTGGTCCCAAGATAGGAGAGAGACAAGGTGAGTGAGGTAGTATATTTTATTGGACCAACTTCTGTTGGTGAGAGCATTTGAGCTTACATAGAGGGTGTCAATTGAAGGTTGTAACAGTATTGCTAGCCACCACTGTTCAAAAATCATGAATCAGGTCCTCAGAAATCATGAGATTGTCTGAAATTATAAATTTGGGGCAACTTGGGGGCCCTAGTTGCCTTCTGGTGCTGTAGACTTTAGGGCTCACATTTTCAAGATTTTCTCCACAATCACAAGGACTAGAAAGTAGGGGTATCAAACGCTTAAAAAATTAATCGCAATTAATCACTAGATTAAAAAAAGGCGATTAATTACAGTTTTAATCGCACTGTTAAACAATGAGTACCATTTATTTTAAATATTTTTGGATGTTTTCTACATTTTCAAATATATTGATTTCAATTACAACACAGAATACAAGTGTATAGTGCTCACTTTATATTATTTTTTATTACAAATATTTGCACTGTAAAAACAAAACAAAGTATTTTTCAATTCACCTCATAGATTTTTTTTTTGTTACATAACTGCACTCCAAAACAAAACAATGTAAAACTTTAGTGCCTACAAGTCCACTCAGTCCTACTTCTTGTTCAGCCAATTGCTAAGACAAACAAGTTTGTTTACATTTACTGGAGATAATGCTACCCACTTTTTATTTACAAAGTCACCTTATTTTTGAGTAAAGTTATGTAAAAAAAAAAAAAAGATTCTACATTTGTAAGTTGTACTTTCACGATAAAGAGATTGCACTACAGTACTTGTATGAGGTGAACTGAAAAATACTTTCAGTTCACCTCATTTTCAGTTCACCTCATACAAGTACTGTAGTGCAATCTCTTTATCGTGAAAGTACAACTTACAAATGTAGAATCTTTTTTTTTTTTTTACATAACTTTACTCAAAAATAAGGTGACTTTGTAAATAAAAAGTGGGTAGCATTATCTCCAGTAAATGTAAACAAACTTGTTTGTCTTAGCAATTGGCTGAACAAGAAGTAGGACTGAGTGGACTTGTAGGCACTAAAGTTTTACATTGTTTTGTTTTGGAGTGCAGTTATGTAACAAAAAAAAAATCTATGAGGTGAATTGAAAAATACTTTGTTTTGTTTTTACAGTGCAAATATTTGTAATAAAAAATAATATAAAGTGAGCACTATACACTTGTATTCTGAGTTGTAATTGAAATCAATATATTTGAAAATGTAGAAAAATATCCAAAATATTTATAATAAATTTAAATTGGTATTCTGTTATTGTATAACACTGTGATTGATCACAATTAATTTTTTTTAATTGAGTTAATTTGTTTTGAGTTAATCACATGAGTTAACTGTGATTAATTGACAGCCCTACTAGAAACTTTTTTTTAAATGAAAACTGAGATTTTCATGTAATCAAATAAATTCAGGAGCTGGGGCCTTAAGAAAAGCACCATATATCTATCACAAAATTAGCAGTAAAATTGTGAGAGTTGTCAACAGTGCTAAGCAGCACGTCCAGGAACCTTCCTATGAGGCGGAAGAAAGCCAGCAAAGGAAGATGACTATATTTCATTTTCCCCTGGGAAAGTTGTTACAGAGATTCTGCAACTTCAGGAAAGTTAACTGCCTCAAGCTGTGTAACTTTTACTGTGCTGTCAGCCCCCTGCTGACATGTAGGCCATGTTTATTGCCAAGGAACTGACGAAAGCTGTAGTTGGCCTGAAGTCACTCAGCTATACTGGCAGGGATCCAGAGAAGGGACTGGGTTGGAGGTCCTGTAATTAGCATGGAGATCCTAGCTTGCTGAGGATCACTCAATATCTATGGAATGAGTTTGATTGACTCATGCAATGGCAAATCCTAGGAAAACCGCACAAGGATCCTTGCATGGTTTTCTGTCCCCTTATAGGGGAATTTCCATAGAAACAGGTTTTCTGGGCTATTTAATATTTAAAAATAATCGATAATAATAAATTTCTCCTCAAGAGCTTCCCTGCAGTGGTCGCAGCAAGCTTGTGTTGTGATGCCACTAGTACCATCAGGCAAGAATAGAAATGTCAGGCTTGGGCAATGGAGGAGATACAAAGTTTATTTGACCTGATAGTTGTTGGTCTGTTGGGACCTTCCTAGCTAATTGGTGAATAATTAGAAATGTACGCTCTTTTGCTGCCTTTTTGCTGAGATAAAGTGCACAATCATCATAATATCTGATATGTCCTCTCTTTGTAGGGGAACAGTTGTTGGTCTAATAGGTCATTTCCACCATTATGATCATCCTTTAGGGCCAGACTGATACTATTACTGAAATTGAATAGTTCTTTACACCATGGGTAGTCTCCCATTAAAGTCCACAGAGGTACTTGTGGTGTAAGATACTACTCTGTGTGAGTAATTCTGGCCCATAATGTTTGCCTAAGGGACAATACAGCTTTTGGATAAGATCCACAGCTGTTGTAAATTAGTGTTGCTCCACTGTCTTCACAGCTGGGGGTGTGGCTGTATGCCTTTAAATAACTCGCATCTAGATGCTAATTTTTTAAAGAATGTCTGGAGAGAAAAAAATAAGGAGAATTGAAGATAATGGGCTGCTTTCTCCACTGTTACAATGGGTTTCTGCCAGTGCAATTCCAGAATTAGGCCCAGCATTTGTTTTATACAGAAAGTAATATTCTTCTAGGGTGTGATTTTCCTGTCATAGTGGTGTAAATCAGGATTAACTCCATTGAAGTAAATGGCGCTACACTGGTGGAAAACCCAGGTGTATAAACAGAGAATCTAGCACTTGGAGATAAAATCCAGAACACAAACCAAGCAGTATTGTCTTCATGTTCTTTACTATGATACTGTGTGCTAAGTTGGATATTTTCAAATGTTAGTACCTCTCTAATTATAACTCGTTGATTTGACATGTATATGTAAGGCACATCCACACTGCACACTTCTTTCAGTGGCATATAGTGTACATAAAGACATAGCCCCTCCCTTAGCAAGGGTATAAATAGCAATGTAGGCCTTGAGGCATGGCTTAGGCAAGTAAAGACATGCCTGAAGGGTGTGGGTATGTACATACTCTACATGGCTCTCTACATGCCCAAGCCCTCCCTCCCTGCCTATACTGCTATTTTTAGCAGTGTAGTGTCCCACTGCCTCCCTGCTGTTGGAGCCCTTCCCCATTGCAGTGGGGAAAGGCTCTGGTGGCAGGGAAAGGCTGAGCCTTTCCCCACTGCCTCCTCATTGCTAGAGTCTTACGCAGAGGTGAGGAGACTTCAGCAGCTCCCTGCTGCTGGAGCCTTTCACTGACATGTAGCTACACACCCTGATGTGGATGCAGCCTGCTTTTTCCCTTCTGTGTATACATGCCCACTATACACCGCCATTAGTGTAGTGCAGATGTAGCCACAGACTACAAGAAATGTTGGCATACATGGATATCCTTACATGATTAACATCTAAGAAGTATCAATGCTAGGGAAGCAAACGTACTTAATGTATTTGTAGAATTTGAATAAATATGGCAATATTTCCTCCCCTAATAGTACTCCATTGATACATTGAACCAAGGTCTTCTCTATTTGGAAATATTTGGAATATAATCTGGCACTTTGGTTCCAAGAAATATGTATGCTAATATCTTTTCAATGGAAGTATCCTTCCTGGGTTTAAAAAAATGGGGTGGGGGAATTATAGAGATTGTCTTTCACCAATTTTACTTCCAAAAATCTTTTTGAAGACTAATATACATTAAGTGAAGTACATAAACTGCTGTATCTCTTGGTTTATGCGCAGCGATTGTATTACCAATATTTACATTATAAAAAGGCTCATCCATCAATCAAAGATGAATCTTGGCAACCAGTTGCCAAAAATTAAAGGTCTTCTGGGCAGTAGCCCAGTGATTATACGAGATAATCTGCCATAAGTCCCAAAACACCACAGTGTGGGAGTTGCTCTTTCAGCAGCCATTATTAAACTGTGGGATCTAGACCCAAAGAAGTTGCTTGAAGTGGAAAGAACATGCAGCTGGGGATTGCATGATTGTGCAAGGGCAATACAGATGGGTTGGTGGCTGCCAGCCAGGACCATTGCTTGGCAATGAAGGCTTGGTAGATGCTAGGAAAGGCCACCTTTGGAGGAGGTTCTGGGGGATTATGGGATGGCATTGAAGATTCATAGATTTTTAAGAAGAGATTATTATGATCATCCCATCTAACCTTCTGCATAACACAGGTCAAAGAATCTCACTTGGTGAACTCTGCCGACCTCAGAGTCATAGCAATTCTAGCTGAGTAAGACAACCTGCGACTCACCCTGGACTCCATCCATGTGATGCTGAAACTGATGTAGAGTGACACAGTGCAAGCTGTTCCCTGGAGGCTGAGTATACTGACTTTGAGAGTACCTGCTGCCTGTACTTAGGCAACTAACTATGTGAGGGGGTAGGATTCAGAACCCATCCCTCTTACCAGCATCCCCTGTTGGCTAGTTTAGGTGGCTCTGTGCCTAGCATACTGGCTTTTGTGGATCCCATTCTTAGGTTCATATCTTCCCATTCATTGTATAGGGAGCCTAAATGTCTAAGTCAGGGTTTGTGGATCCCGTTGTTGTTCCAGTGATTTTCTAGGCACCCTAAAAGTTAGGCTTTGTGATGCTTAAGTCGTTTTTTGTAGCCGGGCCTTAATCGCTCTGTACTTCACTTTCACCATCTGTAAAATAGAATAAATAATGCTTACCTCCCTCAGAGGGGCATTGTGAGGCATAACTAATTAATGAAAGTGTGTGAAGCACTCTTGAAAGAAAATTATTATCAAAATGTCATGCTAATAGCATTGAGGTGAAAGTGTGGGAAGGAAGTGAAGGGGATAGTTAGGTGGCATTTATGGGGAGCAGGGGATTTAAGATTTTTCAGGGTATCCGCATAAAATCAGGGGAAACTCAGATGCTTTGGCTCATCAAGGAAATGGGAATCTAGGTTCATTCAGTCCTTAACTTCACAAGAAAACCCAGATGATGTAAACCCAGTGAACATACACCACCAGTTCAGGACAGTTCTGGTGCTTTGTTCATGAAGTGCATGGATCTATTGTGCAATCTGTGTTAAGGACATTTAGAAGATGCTGCTGAAATGTCCATAACACTGGCTCTTGACAGGCATCTATATATTATTGTTCCTCATCACACTGTCTTACTTAATTTTACTCAGCTCTCATATGCCTTTACATGTAATTACTTTCATTAAATTTCATCAGTGCCACTGGCAGAGATAATTCAACAGAAGGAACAATATCTTTTTTCATTAACACATACATTTTTCATCTGGTAAGAAAGGGCTTTTTACTATTGTAAATGAAATCTAGTTTAAACATAGTTTTAGTTTTTGGAAAGAGTTTGCAGAAAATCAAAAATGTCTGCCTCTTTCATTTTCAGAACAGATTACTTCAGAGGAATAATTAGTCTTGATACAATCATTTTTGCTTCTTATTAAAGTTGTGAATAGCAGTTATTTATGTGCCACACTTTATATTATGAATCTGCATTGACATTCTTAGTAAAGGTAAAGGTTGGAGAAAATATTAATATTGAAATAAAGTTTGGGGAAACTTCTAAGAAATGAGTAATTTCTTTAAATTTCCAAAGCTCTGAAATCATTTAAAGCATTGATTAATTTTCACTTCCCCTTTGTTAGGTGAGTAAGTATTCTTATCCACATTTTACAACTGTATCAATTGTGGCAGAGAGAGGTTAAGTGAAATATTCAAGGTCATATGACAAATAAGTAGAAAAACTGAAGTGCTGACACTTTGATCTTTGCTCTAACCACTAGACAGTACTTCTTTCATCAAGCATTCCTACTTAAACAATTATGAGAAATGCATTTTTATGAGTGTGTTTGACAAACTGCACTATTAGTAATTATGGAAGATAGAAAGCAATATTTTTGAATATGTATGTCTAGCGATGGGGCTTTGGAAAGGTACAGATATTCCTACTTCTTGAAGCATGTTTTGCATACACAGTATACTGAGATTAATTGATAGTCTTTATTCAGTTTGGGCCTGATCCAAAGCTGGTTGAAGTGAAAGGTGACTTTGGTGAGGTTTGGACCAGGTGTCTAAGGCTTGGGCACAGCAGTACTTCTTATATTCCTGTTTAAAATTCTTTTGTAGGGCTGAAGGGACTTCAAGAGGTCATCTAGTCCATCCCCCAAGACTGAAGCAGGATTAAGTATGCCGAGACCATCCCTGACAGGAGTTTCTTAAACCTACAAGGACAGGGATTCAACAATCTCTCAAGGTAACATCTTCCGGTGCTTAACTATCCTTATAGTTAGAAAGTTTTACCTAATATTCAATTGAAATCTCCCTCGTCACCACTAAGTGGGTTACTTCTTGTTCTACCTTCTGTGGGCATGGAGAACACCTTCTTTATAACAAGCTTTAACATATTTGAAGACTGTTATCATGTCCCCCCCTCAGCCTTTTCTTCCATAGCCTAAACGTGTCCAATTCTTTCAGCCTTTCAGGACATTTTTTCTAAACCTCTTATCAATTTTGTAGCTCTCCTCTGGATTTTCTCCAGTTTGTTACATCTTTCTTAGCACTTGTCTACATTACTGTGCTAAATCGGTGCCGCTGCATCGATGCAATGGTGCTGTTTTATCGCATCAGGTGAAGCCGCATTACGTCGACGAGATAGCGCTCTCCCCTCGACGTAATCTCTCCCCCTCAATGAGAAGCAGGGGCTATGTCAGCAGGGGACACCACTTTAAGTCGATGTAATTTACATCGCTCAGGGGGGTGATATTTTCACACCTCTGAGTGACGTAACTTACCTCAATTTAAGCGGTCCTGTTAATACAACCTAGAATGATATTTACCCTTTTTGCAACAGCATCACCCTGCAGACTCATTCAGTTTGTGATTCCCTATAGCTCCAGATCCTTTTCAGCAGTACTACTGTCTCGCCAGTTATTTCCCACTTTGTATTAGTGCATTTGACTTTTCCTTCTTAAGCATAGAACTTTGCACTTTTCTTTATTGAATTTCATCTTGTTGATTTCAGACCAATTCTCCAATCTATCAAGATCATTTTGAATTCTAATCCTGTCCTTAGAAGTGTTTGCGACACTCCACCCCCAGCTTGGTGTCATTTGCAAATGTTATGTGCATACCCTCCTCTCATACAAGTTGTTAATGAAAATACTGAATAGTACTGTACCCAGGACAGACCCCAGCGGGACCCCACTCGCAGTTTGACAGTGAACCGTTGATAACTCCTCTTTGAGAATGGTCTTCAACCCTGATCAGGGCCGGTGGAAGGAAAGAAGAAAGGATGTTGTACAACCAGGTGTTTCTGGTGGGCCACTCTGAAATGGAAGCTCCAAGTCTGGTGATGGAGCTACCCATACTGCATCTAATCCCTAACTGCGATCACACATCACAGCCACGTCCCTTAGGATACCCAGAGTGTCAAGTAGGGAAGGTTAGAAAAAGCCCCAAATGTGCAAACAAATAATTTCTAGGTTCAGACATCCTGTCTAAGGATTCTAGCCTATGCTTCCTAGAACATAAACTCTCATTAAATAAATACAGACATGTATGATGTAGGTGAATGAAGCATTCATTAAAAACAATTTAGATATTGTGACAAAGTTCCTCCTCTGCCTTGGTGTGTCCTATGCTTATTGGCGGATTTGCTCGCCTCAGAGATTCATGGCAGCCCTCAGTTTGGCCACTTTTGCTAGTGGCTCAAACCTGCCGTTCACTCAGCTAACCTCATCACTGGCCAGCATGGGGAAAGGGAGGAGAACAATACCCGCAGTCTCTGCTGACCCACCTAGTGAGTCAGGGGATAGGTCAGGGACCTTCCCCTCTGGTGGGACCCACAGTCCAGGTCACCTTCTCTTGTCTCAGATAGGGAGTTGAGGGGGATGGGGGGAACCCGGGCCCACCCTCTACTCCGGGTTCCAGCCCAGGGCCCTGTGGACTGCAACTATCTACAGTGTCTCTTGTAACAGCTGCGTGACAGCTACAACTCCCTGGGCTACTTCCCCGTGGCCTCCTCCCAACACCTTCTTTATCCTCACCACAGGACCTTCCTCCTGATGTCTGGTAACGCTTGTACTTTGCAGTCCCCCAGCAGTATGCCTACTCATTCTCCACTTCTTGTGCCTCTTGCTCCGAGCTCCTCACACACACCTCATGAGGTCCTTTTTAAACCCAGGTGCCCTGATTAGCCTGCCTGTCCTAATTGACTCTGGTAGCTTCTTAATTGGCTCTAGGTGTCCTAATTAGCCTGCCTTAATTGGTTCCAGCAACTTCCTGATTGTTCTGGAACAGCACATTATTTTACTCAGGGAAAAGGGACCTGCTTAATCTGAAGCTAATATATCTAGCTTCTATCACTCTCCTGTTATGATTTTGGTTGCACTTTTCCCCTCACCTTCTTATCTATGTACTCCCTATCCGTGGCCCCACAAAGTCAAGGGATCTCCTGGTGAACGTCCTCCTGGCCCTAGCTAAAATAGCCATCTATAAAACCAAAGTGAGGAGGTTGGGCGATGGAGTCTCCAGTGACTGTGGGGCCTATTTCCGATCCTCGGTCCATTCACGTATCCGGGCAGAGTTCCTCTGGGCGGTGTCCACTGACTCCCTTGACACCTTTTGAGGAGCAGTGGGCGCTGTCCAGGGTTCTCTGCTTGGTTTCCCCGTCTGGTTCCCTTCGTTTGACCCTTTGACCACACTCCTGTCCCTGTTATTTCATTAGTTGTCCCCCTGATTTATTTGGTCTCCAGGTCCTGTGGATCCCCCTCTTAGGCTGTGGGGGATCCTTTAGGAATAGGATCATTCTCCTGTAGCCATCTGGCCTGACCCTGTCACAATATATAGATTGAAGAGGGAAGATTGTAATAATGGCTAGCTCTTCGTTCCAAAGTAAATGCCTACAGATTTTCAGAGTCCACTGAAAAAGAGTTTCTTGCAACATTGGAAATTATAAGTAGAGCAAACCTACCTAAAGCATCAAATATTGTAAGAAGATTATGATGGAAGTATTTAGGTCATGCTTTATGAAGGCCCATTAAAGAACTTTGGGGCTGTCAGGGTTTCCTCCCCACTCTGAACTCTAGGGTACAGATTTTATTTAAAAGAAGGATTTTATTAAAAAAAAAAAGGTAAAAATCACTTCTGTAAAATCAGGATGGAAAATAACTTTAAAGGGTAACAAAAGATTCAAAAACACAGCAGAACTTCCTCTAGGCTTAGTTTCAAAGTTATAAAAAACAGGAATAAACCTCCCTCCAGCAAAGAAAAAATTCACAAGCAGAACAAAAGATAATCTAACACGCCTTGCCTGGCTTTTACTTTCAATTTGTAATATGAGAGACTTTTAGGATGGTTTATAGGAGAAGGAGTTTTCTGACCTGATGCTTCTCTGCTTCCCAGGAAAACATACCAAAACAAAGCCTTCCCCCCCACCCCAAGATTTGAAAGTATCTTCTTTCCTCATTGGTCCTTTTAGTCAGGTGCCAACCAGGTTATTTGAGCTTCTTAACCCCTTACAGGTAAGGAGGAATTCTAGGCTCCCCTTAGCTGTATGGTTATGACCCCCACCACCACCACCCAAATCACAGAGGGTTCTGGACAGTCTGTACCACACTGGCTGTGATTTCTTCCTGGAGCTCTAGGAGAAAACAGAGTTAAGAAGACACATGCACCTCTAGATATACTACTGATTATATAAAAACTAACAATATTTTCCACATTTCAAGGATAATTTGAACCAGTTGATTCTGGGAAACTTTCACGGGAGAGTGCATCCGCCACTTTGTTAGAAGCTCCTGAGATGTGTTGTATGAAATCAAAATCTTGGAGAGCTAAACTCCACCGAAGAATTTTTTGTTATTGTCCTTGATGGTATGAAGCCACTTCAGCGCAGCATGGTCTGTTTGCAGGTGGAAACGCTGTCCGCAAACGTATGGGTGTAGCTTTTCCAGAGCATATACAATGGCGTAACATTCCTTTTTGCTGATTGACTAGTGACTTTCCCTCTCAGACAGTTTCTTGCTGAGAAACACGACAGGATGGAATTCTTGATCTGGTCCCTCCTGCATTAAAACTGCTCCCACACCACGCTCAAACCCATCTGTGGTTACTAGGAAAGGTTTGTCAAAGTCTGGGGCCCTTAGCACAGGGTCAGACATGAGTGTTGCTTTAAGCTGGTTAAAGGCCTTCTGACACTCTTCAGTCCACTGAACTGCATTTGGCTGTTTCTTTTTGGTTAGGTCTGTCAGTGGGGCGGCAATTTGGCTGTAGTGCGGTACAAATCGCCTGTAATATCCGGCAAAGCCTAAGAAGGATTGGACCTGTTTCTTTGACTTTGGGACAGGCCACTTTTGGATAGCATTCGCTTTGGCCTGTAGGGGGTTGATAGTTCCTTGACCCACCTGGTATCCAACGTAAGTCACTCTGTTTAGGCCTATTTGACACTTCTTAGCCTTAACAGTTAGCCTTGCCTCCCTTATGCACGCAAAGACTTTTTGCAGATACTCCAGGTGTTCTGCCCATGAATCAGAAAAGATGGCCACATCGTCAAGGTAGGCGACTGCAGATTCTCCCAATCCTGCTAGGAGACTATCTACAAGTTTTTGGAAAGTGGCGAGTGCATTTCACAGCCCGAAAGGGAGCACATTAAATTCATACAGTCCTACATGGGTGATGAAGGCTGACCTTTCTTTGGCAGATTCATCCAGCGGTACTTGCTAGTACCCCTTGGTTAAGTCTAAGGTAAAGATGAATTGGGCACATCCCAGTTTCTCCAGTAGCTCATCGGTGTGTGGCATTCGATAGTTGTCTGGGCGAGTTACAGCATTTAGCTTACAGTAGTCCACGCAAAAGCATATCTCCCCATCTAGTTTGGGAACTAGAACCACTGGAGATGCCCATGCACTGTTAGAGGGGTGGATTACACCCATCCGTAGCATGTCCTGGATCTCCCGTCCTATAGCAGTTTTGGTTTGAGGAGACACTCGGTATGGTTGGGCTCTAATTGGGTGAGCATTACCTATGTTAATGGAGTGGTATGCCCGTTCAGTCTGTCCTAGGGTGGCTGAGAACATCTGCACGAAGCTAGTGCACAGCTTCTTGATCTGCTGTCGCTGCATACGTCCAAGGGTCATTGAGAGGTTCACCTCTTCCACTTCACTGTCACTTTTTCCTTCATAGTAGATACCTTCAGGCCACTCAGCGTCATCTCCTCCCTGGACTGTAAACTGACAAACCCTTAATTCTCTGGAATAAAAGGGCTTTAGAGAATTAACATGGTACACCTTAGGCTTTAGGTATGAGGTGGGGGATGCTATGAGATAGTTAACAGCTCCCAGGCGCTCCTGGACCATAAATGGCCCTTCCCATGACACTTCCATTTTATGGGCCTGAAGCGCCTTTAAGACCATGACCTGGTCCCCCACTTTAAAGGAACATTCTCTGGCATGTTTATCATATCGGGCCTTTTGCTCTTCCTGAGCATCTTTTAGGTTTTCTCTAGCAAGGACTAAAGAGGTTCAAATGGTGTTTTGTAGGTTGTTTACAAAGTCCAGAATGTTAGTTCTGGAGAAGGTGTAAACCCCTCCCATTGGTGCTTCACCAACTGTAATGGCCCCTTAACCTCACGGCCGTACACAAGTTCAAATGGTGAAAACCCTAAACTGGGATGTGGTACAGCTCTGTAGGCAAAGAGCAACTGCTGCAACACTAGGTCCCAATCATTGGAGTGCTCATTTACGAATTTACGTATCATGGCCCTCAAAGTCCCATTAAACTTCTCCACTAGGCCATTTGTTTGATGGTGGTAAGGGGTGGCAACCAAGTGATTTACCCCATGAGCTTCCCAAAGGCTTTTCATGGTTCCTGCCAAGAAATTAGTTCCCAAATCTGTAAGGATGTCGGAGGGCCAACTTACCCTGGCAAAAATGTCTGTTAATGCCTGACACATACTTTTAGCTCTGGTGTTGCTTAGAGTTACTGCTTCTGGCTATCAGGTGGCAAAATCCGTGAAAGTCAGTATGTACTGCTTTCCTCTGGGTGTCTTTTTCAGAAAAGGACCCAGAATATCCACAGCTACTCGCTGAAATGGAACCTCAATGATGGGGAGTGGTCGGAGAGGGGCTTTGAACAAGTCTTGGGGTTTTCCCACTCTTTGGCACACCTCACAAGACTGGACATAGGTAGAAATATCCTTGCCCATTCCCTCCCAGTGGAAGGACATCCCCAAATGGTCTTTGGTCCTGTTCACCCCAGCATGGCCACTAGGATGATCGTGGGCTAAGCTCAAGAGCTTTACCCAGTACTTAGTTGGAACTACCAAATGCCAGTCTTCCTGGTGCCGTCTTTCTACAACAAATACAATTCCTCGATTAGAAGAGCTGGGAGGCGGTGGGTTGCTCCATGCTGCCGTCCAAGCTCTCTGGAGGCTTTCATCTGCTTCCTGTTCGGTCTGGAACTGTTCCCTTGATGCTGGAGACATCAGTTCTTCACTGGATTGTGGACCTGGGCTTGGTCCCTCTGGAAGCGATGCAGGTGATGGGGCTGTTTCCGTTGACTGTGAACTGCCCTCTGCTGGTGCACTATGTGGTATTTCAGGCTCTGGCTGAGCCTCTTGTGTAGGGTTATCTGCTGCTGCTGCTGCCAGTGCAGGCTCGGTGGTGCCCCTGGTGTTGGAGCTGTAGACAAGGTTGCAAGTGCTGGACTCAGTGTTGGCAATGGTTCTGGTACTGGTTGCTCCACCAGTTCCGGTTTTGGGACTGGCTGGGTCTCTGTGACTGGATCCACTAATGCTGTCGCAGATGTTGGCATGGGGTCCGGTTCCACCACCTCAGTCTGGGTCTCTGGTAACACAGACTGGGCCCTTGTTGAAGGCTCAGGAACAGAGCTAAGTGCGACAGCTTGCTTAGCCTGGCTGCGGGTGACCATTCCCACCCTCTTGGCTAGTTTCACATGGTAGGCCAAGTCTTCCCCAGCAGCATGGGAAAGAGATAATCATCATAGACTGAAAAAGTCACATTCCTGACCAGCCCTTGTACTGGACAGGCAACTTGACTGTAGGCAAGTCAAAAGAGTTTGACTTGAAGTGTTGAATTGTCACTTGGATCTCTGGGTTGATTAAGTTGGGGTCCAGTAAGGATTGGTGGATAGCTGACTCTTGTGCTCCAGTGTCCCTCCATGCGATAACCTTCTTCCCGCCCACACTTACAGTTTCTTTTCACTCTGAGGGTACCTGGGAGGCATCTGGGCCTGAGGACCTTTGGTGTGACTCTTATGTAATGAACTGTAGTCTGTTGGGGTTCTTGGGGCAGTTGGCCTTCACATACCCCAGCTCATTACATTTAAAACATTGCCCAGCTGACTGGTCACTGGGGCGAGGTGGGTTGCTGGAGATGGGTGTGGTGGGATCATTTGGCTACTTACAGAATGAGAATGCATCTGTTCTAACCTACAATTCATTAATTATTGCAGAACATAGTAGGACAGAATTTAGTTTTGATAAAATAATAGTTTAAGATCAGGAAGATATAACCTATGAATATAAGTAGAATGATGATAAGAAGAGATAAACAGGGTTAGAAATTGAAGTCAGAACATTGTTAAGAAGGTGAATAGGACATTTTAATGAAGCAAAGGAATCCATGGAAAATTAGGGAGAACATTGAGAAAGAAATGGTACCCTAATAATAACAGCCTTACATTTATTTAATGACTTTCATCCCAGAAAAAGAAAAGGAGTACTTGTGGCACCTTAGAGACTAACCAGTTTATTTGAGCATAAGCTTTCGTGAGCTAGAGCTCACTTCATCAGATGAAGTGCTCCTTTTCTTTTTGCGAATACAGACTAACACGGCTGCTACTCTGAAACCTTTCATCCCAGAGGGGCCCACAGCATTTTACAAAATGATAGACAAACTAAATAGACAGATCACTTTACCCACTGCTGAACTGCTGCTGCATTTGGTGTAAACAGCCATTTAACAATTCACACCATCTGGGACTAGAAGAGTACATTTGTAACAGCAGACAGACAATGCAATTATCTGAGTGAGAATTTGGCTAGGGCACTGGCTTTAAGAACCTACTCTTTGAAAAATAGAATGGAAGTGTGTGCTCTCTCTTTCTCTCTTCTTTTAAATCATATACTTTCTGTTGGAATTACTTTAATTTGATATAAGGGGGAAAACCAGAACAAAAATAAAGTTCCATGAGAGGACACAGCTTATGTCTCTTCTGCTATAGGCTGCATCTGAACTAAACCCCATCTCTTCTCTCTTTCATCTGCATCCCTCATCTTTATATCCGTGCCCCTCTCTCTCTCCCTCCCCCACTTTCTTATTTTTCATAGATTCAGGCATTTTATGGCCAGAAGGGAGCATTGTGATCATCTAGTCTGACCTCTTGTATAACACAGGCCATAGAAATTCCCTGAATTAATTCCCGTTTCAAATCCAATCCCTATGGTTGAACTGGAGCCTATTGTAGTAACAGTAGGGTTTTTTCAGGACCTGAGTCAAATGCTTTATTAATGTTTAATTAAAGTCCCTTTTACCTCATCATCATTTGATCAGGGAAAACAAATTTGGTGTGGTTTATTGGCTTTTAATCAAGAGCATAAGCAATTATAATGTTAGTTAATTTATTATACTTCCTAAAGTACTAAACAATATGAAAATTAGATTGAGGTTACCATGTAAATCAAGTTAGTCAAATCACGAAGTTAATAATAATACAAATTAAAATTGGTTAACTAAAAGAAAACAATTTGAGACCAACAAATGGGCAAATCATTGCATGAGAACAATCAGTAATCAAATCATAAAGTTAACACCAATGATTGAATGGCTTGCCATGTCTTTCTATCTCTATGCAGTTTATTTAGCAGCTTATACTTTCCCCTATGGCAACAATGGGTTAAGGTTGGAATCTTTACATACACAAGGTGACCTCTAGTGATCTGTGATAAGCTTTGCTTTGAACCCGGCTTAATCAATGCCAAATGGTAACTTGCACTATGAGCTTATACCCACACATTATTACTGCTACCACCCCTGCCTAAAAAGCTTAGGACAAGTCTTTCCTGCCAGGTGTCACTGCACAGACATTCTGTTAAGGAAACAGAAAGAGGAAGAAGTTAATTAAAAATACAAAGGGGATCTGCTCTTCATCTCATGCATACACTTTCTTAAGGCCTATGAGACCTCATGACCACAGTAAGCCAGTATAGAACAGTCTGGGAAACTGGGGAACTGTGTGATAGGTTATTTCACTCTATCAATGCTCAAAGCCAAACTGCTTCAAAAGCTACTTGTTATATTCCATTAACGTAAACTCATTTAAAATATGGAAAATTAAACTTTATAATTAATGTCTACATTACTATGAGCCTACACACCTACTATATATAACCTGCTGATTTAAAAATATCTAACTTTAGTAGCTGCTGTTTAACATCCTCCTTAGTTACTGTTGGAATGGAAAGAATTTCACCATGGTCATCATCAGATATGAGTACATCATCTGGCTTTTTCCCAAATACAGAATGGAAATATTTATTGAAAACTTTAGCAGACACCAACTAGTACCTCATCTATGTTTTACCTATTAGAACATTGATCCATAAGCATACAAGATCATTTGCTTCCGAGCTGTCAGTGACTTGGAAACAGGTAATGACATTTTGACATATAGTGCCATGCCCCCATCTCTTTTGCTTGCTTGAGTATTCCTAAGTAGGTTATAAACACTGATTTTTAATGCTTCTTCTCCTTGTCTCAGTCTTCCTCCATCTTTTTCGCTCCCCTTATTTTTTTCCCACTGGCCTCCAGTGGTGTGCCATCTATGTATGCAAGGTGTCACACACTAAGATGTAGGCTGTGCATCCTAGTGGTTGGAACAGAAGTCTCACCAAGTGGTTGGAAAAGAATCAGGAGACAGAACCAGAGGTGTGGGGTGAGGGGATAAGCCAATTTTTGAAGACAGGAGTCAGGAATTCAGAGGAAGATAGGGATTAGAGCTGAAAAGGGAACAGACCTGAGTTGACATAAGGGCCAGTACAGAAAACACATCTCATGCAACTGCAGGTGTGAAATGCATTGAGCAGCCACTGTGCAGTTGTTTCTCCAAGGCTTACATGGTGATCTGTTGGCCCTTCTGTCCAATAAGGGAGCACAGGCACTTAGTGAGGATTTATTGGGCCTAGCTGGGCTCATTGGATTTCTAGGTGTCTGAGCTCAGAGTCAGCTGAGATCCTGACAGTACCACTCCCCCTGAGGGCTTCTCCTAGGAGACCTTAGTCCTGGCTTCTCACAGTATTTTTGGTGAAATTCCTGCAGGAGATCAGGAGTGTGAACATTTTTTTTTCTGGTTCCCAGGACCTCTCTTCTGGACTGTATGCCTTCTGGTTGATCAGATACTGCACCTTCCCCCGATCCTTCAGGAATCAAAGACCTAAGGCACTTTGTATTCCTCCTGCCCATTTGACAATTACTGGGGGGTAGTGGAGGGTCTATCCAGTTGGGGAAGGGCTTGTTGATGAACAGCTTGAAGAGAGGAACATGAAAGACGGGGTGAATCTTGAGGGATTCTGGTAGTTGAAGCTTGAAGGCTACTTGGTTTATTTCTTTGATAATCTGAAAAGAACCCAGCTGTTGGTGGTGGTCAAGGTTGGCCAAAAGATGGTTCTTTCTCAGAATCCAAGCTGACAGCCAAACCTTATCTGTTATTGCAATGTCAGGGGTGGCCTGTGGCTTTCAGTTTATAATTATAAGGTTTATAATTTTCTTTAGAGGAAAATTAATGCTCTTTGAGTTCCTGGTGTGTTTGCTGGAGGTGGAGGACCATGGATGCTGGGCTAGCAGACACTTCAGGCAGCAGATCTGGAATTGGGAAATTGGGGTTGAAAACTAAAATGTGTGAAGAACGGGGTCTGTTGCGTTAAAGAGTGGGTCAAAGCATAGCATGCAAATTTGGCAAAAACCACAGCAGTGGGAGCCAATCATTCTCATGGAAATTCAAATAACAGCAAATATACTGCTCCAGGGTCTAGGACACACTTTCAGTGTGGCCGTCTATCTGTGGATAATAGGTTGTTGAGGTGAGGGACTTGGTGCCAAGAAGGCAGAGAAATTCCTGCCAGAATCAAGAAACGAATTGAGGGCCTTGATCTGAAATTGTGTGTCAGCATGCTGTGGTAACAAAAGACAGTCTCCAGGAAAGCTTGCACAGTTTCACATGCAGGGCATGGTGTGGCAGGGAATAAAATGGGCCATCTTGGTCAGGAGGTCCACTACAGTCAGGGTGACTGAGTGCCCTTGGGAGTGGGGTAACTCCACAATAACATCCATTAAGAGGGTGGGGACCAAACATGTAGAGGTGTGGAGAGGGGCTGATGGAGGCCCACAGGCCTTGCTCACAGTCTCTTCATGTGGCTGCAGAGGTCTCATGATCTAACATAGTTTTTGACATCAGTTTTAGGGTCAGACACCAGAAGTATCTAGCAATCAGGTTCCAAATTGGCCAAAATGTCCTGCCACGGGCAAGTAATGGCACAACCTTATCATCTGAAACCAGGAACTCCCCTTGCAATTGTAGAGATGATCCCCGTGATAAAAGAGGTCTTGTTGCAGATGAAACCTTGAATCTAGAGAAGCACTGGCTGTTCTTTGAGTCTGGCAGATTGGGGCCACAAATGGGTTGCTTGGAAGCAAAGAATGGATAGTGGGCATCATGTGACCAATGATGGTTCCGCAGACTAAGTGGGAGGATTTAAGAATGGTAGTGCGAGCTTTCTCCTCTCCTTCTCAGTACTTGTCCTTGTGGGAAAAAGCATTTGCCTTCCCATTCTTAGTCCCTGGAGGGTATATAACCATAAAGTCAAATCAGGAGAGGAAAAGGGCCCAGTGAATCTGATGTTGGTTGAGTTGTCATGTTGTCAGCAGATGCTCCAAATTTTTGTGATCTGTCCAGACTTGGACAGGGGTGCGGGCCTCTCAAGGAGGTAGCACCACTCTTTTAAGCTGGCCTTGATGGCCAAGAACTTTTTGTCTCATACAGCATAATTTCTCTCAGTGTGAATCAGTTTCTGAGAGAAAAAAGTGCAGGGATGAAGCAACTGGTGAGGGCCTGTAAATTACAAGACAGCCATGCCTATTGCAAAGTCCAAGGCATTGGTTTCAACTACAAAAGCCTTTGTGACGACCAGATAGGTCAAAATGGGGGCAGAAAAAAACCCTTTTTTAAGCTGCCAAAAGCCACCTGTGTGTCCATGGACCAGGTGAACTTAGTCCTTGTCAGGGTTCCCCGCGCACTCTGAACTCTGCTGTACAGCTGTGGGGACCCACATGAAAGACCCCCAAATCTTATATTCTACCAGCTTAGGTTAAAACTTCCCCAAGGCACAAATTCCTTTCTTTGTCCTTGGATGGTATTGCTGCCACCAGCAAGTGATTTACACAAAAATTCAGGGAAGGGTCACATGGAATTCCTACCCCGCACCCAGATTCCCCCAAACCCCTTCACCCCCTTTCCTGGGGAGGCTTGAGAATAATATACCAACCAATTGCCTTAGCTAGGTGAGCACAGACCAGATCCTTTGTCTTCAGGACACTGAAATCAGTCAGGTTCTTAAAAGAAGAACTTTATTTATAAAGAAAAAAAAATAAAAGACTCACACCTGCAAAATCGAGATGGAAGGTAACTTACAGGGTAATAAAAAGATTTAAAACACAGAGGTTTCGCCTCTGGGCTCAGCTTTACGGCTACAAAAACAGGAATAAAACTACCTCTGTAGCATAGAAAAATTCACAAGCCAAAACAAAAGATAATCTAATGCATTTCCTTATTCTGCTTACAATTTCTGTGGCTTTAGATGGATTATTCCAGGTATATTTTCAGGAGATATTGTACCTGCTTGGCTTCTCCCTCCATCCGGAGAGGGAACAACAAAAGAGAACAAAACAAATCCTTCCCTCCCTCAAGATTTGAAAGTATCTTCTTTCCCCATTGGTCCTTCTGGTCAGGTGCCAACTAGGTTATTTGAACTGTTTAACCCCTTACAGGTAAGGCAATTCAGTACAGCTGCCAAGTAGGGATTTTATGCCACTCTTCCCTCTATATTTCTGACAGTCCTCTTCTTGAGGAGGAATATTGTATGAGCTACCAGGTTAGAGAATCCAGTAAAAATTTGCAAACCTGAGGATCTGCTGCACTTCACACATATGTGAGGATACCTTCCACTCAGTGATGGCTGTAAACTTGCAGGGGTCCATGGTGAGTCTCATTGGAGAGATGACAGCCCAGAAACTCTATGGTATTTGTCATAAATATAAAGGAAAGGGTAATCACCTTTCTGTATACACTGCTATAAAATCCCTCCTGGCCAGAGGCAAAATCCTTTCACCTGTAAAGGGTTAAGAAGCTAAGGTAACCACACTGGCACCTGACCCAAAATGGCCAATGAGGGGACAAGATTCTTTCAAATCTGAAGCGGAGGCAGGGGAACAAAAGGTTTGGTCCGTCTGTGTGATGCTTTTGCCGGGAACAGATCAGGAATGCAAGCCTTACAACTCCTGTAAAGTTAGTAAGTAATCTAGCTAGAAAATGTGTGAGATTTTCTTTTGTTTAATGGCTTGTAAAATAAGCTGTGCTGAAGGGAATGTGTATTCCTGTTTTTGTGTCTTTTTATAACTTAAGGTTTTGCCTAATGCACTTTGGGATTAGAGGGATGCACTAGAGGGATTCTCTATGTTTTGAATATGATTACCCTGTAAGGTATTCACCATCCTGATTTTAGAGAGGTGATTCTTTTACCTTTTCTTTAATTAAAATTCTTCTTTTAAGAACCTGATTGGTTTTTGATTTTTCTTAAGATCCAAGGGTTTGGGTCTGTAATCACTTGTACCAATTGGTGAGGATTATTATCAAGTCTTCCCCAGGAAAGGAGGTGTATGGCTTGGAGTAGATATTTTGGGGAAAGATGTCTCCAAGTGGTCTCTTTCCCTGTTCTTTGTTTAAAACGCTTGATGGTGGCAGCATACTGTTCAAGGACAAGGCAAAGTTTGTACCTGGGGAAGTTTTTAACCTAAGCTGCTAAGAATAAGCTTAGGGGGTCCTTCATGCAGGTCCCCACATCTGTACCGTAGAGTTCAGAGCGGGGAAGGAACCTTGACATTATTCTAGTCAAATTCACATTTCTCAGGCTTCATGCAGAGTTCATTTTGGCAAAGCCAATCAAGAACAGTATGCATGTGTTGGTCATGGAGTTCTTGAGTCTGAAAAAATAAGAATATTGTCTTAAGTAGGTGATCATACACTGGTAGAAGATATCTCTGAAGACATTACTCGTGAAATGCTGGAACGTAGTGGGAGCATTACATAGACCAAACAGCATGACCAAGTATTCAAAATGCTATCTTTCATTCATCCCCCTCTCATCCCCCTTTGTGTGCTCCACACAAAGCTAGCTTCATTAAGACTTGAGTCAAATGGAGTCTTTCCAATAGTTTATTTGTGAGAGAAAGAGGGTATTGACTGCAGACCGTGATCTTGCTTAGGGTTCGATAATTGATACAAGGTCGGAGGGAGCCATCCTTCTTAGCCGTGAAGAAAATAGATGCTCCAGCTGGGGAGCTGAAGGGCAGGTGAACCCCTTCTGCAGATTTTCCTCAAGGTACTCCTGAAGGGCCTGCAGTTTGTATTCAGATAGGGGATAAATATGTCTGAAAAGGACCTTTGTTCCTGGTTGAAGGTCAATTGGACAACCATAACTGCAGTGAGGAGGTAAAGTATCCATCTTCTCTTTGTTGAAAACCTTGCTATTTTCTAGGCGCTTGGCAGGATTTCTGGGCACTGTGGACAACTCTTCAGTTCACAAGTCTGGATCCTTTGGGGGCTAGAGTGTGCCACAGAATACACTTGACCATTGGCTGGAGCTGGGCAGCCATGCTCATTGGCAGGGAACAGAAAAGTACTGGCTGATTTGGGGATCATGAGTGAGTTGGAGAATGAGTTTGCCAGATGTGTATGAGTTGACCAATGCTTCTAAGTGAACATTGGGCATGGCAGAATGCCAGAGTCAGAGAGGGAGATGAAGCAGGGTAGTCTGGTGGCTATAGGTTGCCAAGATTCTGGATGATAGGCGGCAGTGTTATTCGCTGTAGGGAGGAGTGGAGCACTGACCCAATCTGAGGCCCCCTACTGGTGTTGGGCTTTGGTGTTTCCCAACCTTGGGGTGGGTTGAACTTTGGCTGGGCAACCTGCTGCAATGGGCCCAGGCATCCCACAATACAGGCACAACCCCAATGCCAAATGACAATTCTTTTTGTTGGCAGGGAGATGGGACCAGGCTTGGTCAAGTTGCATCAGTTCAGGGTCTACTAGGGCAACTTGGGCCCTGGGAAATGGAAGAGTTTTGGCTGGCAAGGGTCAGATGGTGTGTCGATTTTCTTGGGCTCATTCTGCTAGCTGATCATCAATCCTAATACATAGATCAATAAAGTACAATTAAGTCTCCCAGGCTAGGTGGAGGTTCCATCCGTGCTAGTTAATCTTTTATAGAGTCGTTGAGTCTCTGCCTGAAGTGGTGACACTGCATGGCCTCATTCTAGTCGGAGTCTGTGGCTAGGCATTACAATTCTGCTGTACATTTGGTGGTGGACTTGGGACCATGCCAGAGTGTGTGGAGAGCAGCTTCTGCGGTATGTTCTTGATTAGGGCTGTCAAAGATGCCCACTATTGCCTGTACGAAGTTCTTGAAGCATGTGAGGAGAGGATTGAATCCCTCCAGGAGTGCGGATGTCCACTTCAGGGCCTCTCCAATGGGCAGACTAAGTGCTAAGCCCATTCAGAACCGACCTGTGGGGTGCGACTGTGACTGTAACATGAACTAGAGACAACATTGATTAAGGAACCCATGAAACTTGGCACAATCTCTGTTGAACTCATTGAGTTGGAGCAGCTTGGGTTCATGGATGTGAGAGATGTGGGTACCAAGGATGTTGCCTGGGCTTGTACCTGGGCTTGGAGGACGGCCATCTGGTCATGTAGTGTGGTGATCTGAGTCTGCAGTCCCTGGAGGACCGCAACAATGTCCAAGAAGGTGGGTTGGGCTCTGCTGGAGCCCTTCTGGAGGGGAGCTCCATGCCATGGGGCAAAGTCCCCTCTTATCTTTTGGGCTGCTCAAACGGTCACACACTGAGGTGTAGGTGGTGTTACCTAGTGGTTAGAACAGGAGTCTGCCTAGTGGTTGGTTCAGAACCAGAGGGCAGATCCAGAGGCATGGTCAGGAGACAAGCCAATGGCTGGAGCCAGAAGTCAGGAGGCAGAACAGAACTATGAGCTGCCAATGTGATGTGGTTGTGAAAAAGGCTAATGCAATTCCAAGATGGGGTATTTCAAATAGAGCAGGGGAGGTGTTATTACCATTATAGAAGGCACTGGTGAGACCTTATCTGGAATACTTGTGCAGTTCTGGTCTTCCATGTTTAAGAAAGATGAATTCATATTGGAACATATGCAGAGAAGGGCTACTAGGAGGATCAGAGGAATGGAGAACCTGCCTTACAAGAGGAGACGTAAGGAGCTTGACTTGTTTAACCTAACAAAATGAAGGATGAGGGGACATATGATTACTCCATATAAATACATCAGCAGTATGACCAGGGAGGGAGAGGAGGTATTTAAGTCAAGGGCCAATGTTGGCACAAGGACAAATGGATATAAACTATCAGTAAGTTTAGGCTTGAAATTAGATGAAAGTTTCTAACTATCAGAGGAGTGAAGTTCTGGAACAGCCTTCCAAGGGGAGCAGTGGGGGCAAAAATAAATTATTTTTAACACTGAGCTTGATAAGTTTATGGAGGGGATGGTATGATGAATCTGCCTACAATGGCATATGGCCCATCTGTGTCTGCTATTAGCAAATATCTCCAACGGCCAGAGATGGGACACAAGATGGGGTGGGCTCTGAGTTACTACAGAGAATACTCTCCCAGGTGTCTGGCTGGTGGCTCTTGCCTATATGATCAGGGTCTAACTGATCATCATATTTTGTGTTGGGAAAGATTTTCCCTCAGCTCAGATTGGCAGAGACCCTGGGGATTTTTCGCCTTCCTCGGCAGTGTGGGGCATTCTTCACTTGCTGGTTTGAACTAGAGTAAATGGTGGATTCACTGTAACTTGAAGTCTTTAAATCAAAATTTGAGGCCTTCTCTAACTCACCCAGAGATGATGGACCTACTACAGGAGTGGGTGGGTGAGGTTCTGTGGCAGCAATGTGCAGGTCAGACTAGATGATTATGATTAAGGCTACATTTATGTCACGGAGGTCATGGAAGTCACGGAATTTGTGATTTCCAGAGACCCCTGTGGCGTTCTCTGCTTCAGCCCCAGGGGCTGCGGGATGCTGGAGCTGGCAGCCAGCGGGGACCTGGCAGGATTCCAGCGACAGGTGACGGGGGCCCCTTGCAATGTTCTAGCGACAGGTGATAGACTCCTGAGGGGGCCCTCCTCAGGGTTCCAGTGACAAACGACCACTTTGCGCGGTGGAGGAGGACACCTATGGTGAGCAGCTGGGTGTGTCCCATTTTCTCTTTGGGAAATATGGTCAACCTACAGCTCCCAACTGTCGTGGGTGGAGGGGGAACCAGGCCTACAGCTCCCAGCCACCATGGTGGCGGGGGAAGCCATGGAGCCGCAGCAGTAAAAGTCACAGACAGGTCATGGCTTCAGTGAATTTTTGTTTATTGCCCATGACCTGTCCGTGGGCAAGCTATTTACTAAAATAGCCATGACAAAATTTTAGTCTTAACTATGATGGTCCCTTCTGGACTTAAAGTCTATGAGTCTATGAAAACCAAAAAGCACAACTGGGGTTCTGGTTAGGAGACAAACCAGCGGTTACAGCCAGGAGTCAGGAGCCAGAACAGAACCAAAAGGTAGAACTGGAGCTGTGGGCAGGAGACAAGCCAGTGGTCAGAGCCAGGAGTTCAGCAGAAGGTCGGGACTATGGCTGGAGAGGGAGCAGGCCTGGGTTGGAGCAACGGCCAGTATAGGAAGCAGGTCTGGTGCAGCTGTAGGCACGGAATGCACTGAGCAGCCATGGTGCTGCTGTTGCTACAAGGCTAAAATGGTGAGCTGTTGTCCCTTCTGTTCAATCAGGGAGCACAGTCACTCAGTGAAAGTTTATTGGGCCCAAACAAACTCATTGGGTTGCAGGTGACCAAGTCCAGAGCCAGCTGAGTTCCTGACTCAAGGCATGCTTTGCAAGCCTGACTGGTTGTGCGTTGTCCAACTGGCAGCCCATGAATGATTCCATGTGGCCCCTATGGAGGATGCCATTATAGAACAAAGCTCTGTGCAACATGACCTTGCATGCACCATACGTGTGAGGTCAGCCTGCATGGAGGATGCCATTTTGGACAGCCAAAGGCATGCAAAGGAGTTGTTGCATACCTTACTACAACTGTCACAGAATGCCACCGCTGGCCTCCAAATCTCTTACCCCCTCTTTCAGGTTCTCTTACCCCTTGCCTCTTGGCCTTCCCACTTTTCTCCCTTTGCCCCCTTCTTTTGCTCCACTCTAATAGACTCCATCAATCTTTTCTCTTCCTCCTTGGTCCCCTCTATCTCTTATCATCCTCCTTGCCCCCCGACTCCTGACCTCAACCACAAACTCTCTCTCATACTCACTCTTTTCATCCACACCCCTTTCTCTGTGTTTGGATCTCTATTCTTTCCTCTACTTGGGCCACCACCTGATTCCTTGTCTCCTCCTGGACCCCTCTCACCCATCTTCTGTCCCCCTTCAACAAAAACAATAATATAGGGGAGAAAATGTTTTGAAACTTCTAGGCAGGAAGGCAGGCTGATTGACCCCTCTCCATTTGCAATCCCCCAACATTCTGTTATTTGTGTGCATGTTCCTGTTTCCCCCCCCTTTCATGTAGGAGCTTCTGGCTTGCTCCCACCACCCTTCCCCTGTTGAGAGAGGCTGGAGCTGTAATTTGTCTCAGAGCACACAGGTCTTATATGCATTTTAAGCCTTCAAGGGCCCAGCATTATGCCGTGGAAGAATTAGGGCTCATTTTCTTTTAGAACCTTCACAGCTTTAGATAAGATCCAGGTGTTAGTTTCCATGGTAACAGCATCCATAAGGCAACAGCAAAGGTGGTCAGTTTTGAATTAAATATGTAAATACATTTTAATGCCAGGGATGGAAGATTCAGTCTAGAATTCAGCCTGATAAAGTACGAAATTAACAAAACGGAGGAAAGACTGGCAAGAGGGGAAAGCAGAGAGATGAGTAAACCCAAATGCTGAGTTTTATTCTCCTGTTCTATTCCGTTTAGGTTCATATTGCCACACTCACCACCACAGTATCTGAGCACCTTCCAATAGTGCATTAAGCCATGTGGCTAACATCTTTCATGTGTGGCTTGTGTGCAGCAGTATTTGGTTTTGGGAGGGTCTTTTTTTGGTCCTTTTTTTTTTTTAATGTACATGCTACTATGTCTTTGTTAGAGAAGGCAGGTCAAAGAAGTGTGCTTTCACTCAGAGTGAAAGATGGTGAGATTTGTGATGGTCCTTAATTCTCCTGGTGTTTGCTCCACAGTCTTAGACCACCCTCCCAAGAAAGCTCTGTCTGTTGCATAGCTGAGCTTTATCTTAGAAAGCTCATTTGTGCCTGAGGAGTAGAGTTATTAACCATGGTCTTAGACCATTAGGTGGTTGCTGAGATACAGTTGGCCCAGGCCATTAATTGCTTGTGACAAATACATTCTCTTCCCTTCAGATGATTTCTGATTAGCTTGTAGAAAAATTTCTGATGGAACAGTTTTCTGTCAGAAAATTCCGATTCAATGAAAGCAATAGGTTTTGTGGGAATGTATCAATTTTGTCAAAATTTTCCCAGAAAATTTTTGAAATGGTTAATTTCAACTTTATCATGTCAAATGTTATATTAATTATATTATATTATTAAAGTCAAAACGTTTAAATAAGATCAAAACTAAATATTTTCTGAATATTTCATTTGGCAAAAAATTCAGAGCTTTTGACTGTTCATCCTAGTTTGGGATGAAACCAGATTTAAAAATCTTGAAATTTCCAGCAGGATAGCAATTCCGAATTTCATCAGGTTCCATTTATGATGTTCCTATCACTTCATATACAGCATTGCTCCTTCTGGGCTAGATTACGACTTCGCCGACATGCCTGTGCTGGGGAGTGAGAGAGAGTAAGGGTATTTCTACACTAGTGACTGTACATGTATCTGTGCACTTGGTTGCACCATAACCCCTCTATTGTTCCTATTGTCCTCACCTAAACCCCAGCAGCATGTGGCTGAAGGCAAGTACAGGGCGAGTAAGCTAGCACACCTCTGGTGTATCTGTAAGTACGTGCCTCAGGCTGTCACATGACCCTTTACCCATGCCAGTGTGCTGTGTGGACAGAGATAAGAGGTGTGTACCAAGTGTTGAGTTTCAGTAGTTCTCCACCCGCATTCGCCAAAATGCACTGACCCCTTACCCTAATCTGTAAAGGTGCCTGTCCCCCCATTTTCACTGGTTGTAGTGAGCTGAGCTAACCACATCAGATCACTTCAGAACAGTTTTCCACTGTGCTATTTTGATCAGTACAGGTGAACATGGATCCTGATCTGAGAGCAGCTGCCTGGCTTGCTGTCCACATCTGAGTGCTGATCAATGTGTGGTTGGAGTATGACTTTGCCTGGAGCTTCAGGAATGTACACTGGTATCAGGAAATTTCATGGAGGCAGAAGCAGGTGGGCATTTAGCTGTCTCTGGCCCAGTGCCAGGAAAGTATAAAGCACTTGAGCCTCATTTGGTCAGCAGTGTTCCTGGGAACCTGTGGCAAGGATTTTACCTTGAACCAAGTCTAGTTTGTTAAATTTTAGGTACTAGAGAGTGTTCCATTGTTATTTCTCTTGTAACCATTTCTGCTGTTAATATCTTATACTTGTACTCACTTCAAATCTATCTCTTTGTAGTTAAATAAACTTGTTTTATTTTTTAAATCAAAATTAATCTAGTGTTGTGTTTAAACTGAACTGTTTGGTAACTCCAATTAAAGTAGCAAACTGCTGCATATTGACCTCTCATGGGGTAATGGACCTCTAGTATCAGAACGGCCCAGGAGAGGGCTGGACAGTTCAGAACATGCGTTTGGGGAAAGTTCGGCACTGGGAATGCATTGGCGGTCGGTGACACGAGCCTGCCGATAGTTGGGGGGTGGAGTGACGGTAGCCGGCTTCAGCAGTGTTACTGAGCATGCTCAGCCCATGTGACCACCCATGGGTAAGTCACAGTGTTAATTGCCTCGCAAACTTGCATAACCATAGTCCTGACAGTGGACTTTGCAAGCTCAAAGTGGTTTGCAAGAGACATATGGCTGTCTGGTGTTGCCAGCTTTGAAAAGGCAATAGCCACCCTCTTCTTCACCAGTGTGGCTTTCCTGAATTGAGTGTTCTGGTGCTGGAGGTTTGGTGCAAGCTCCTCACATGGCTCTATGAAGGTCAGTTGCCTCATTTGGAAGTTCTGAAATCACTATTGGTGATCCCAGTTTTCCAAAATAATGTGATCCCACCACATTAATGTGATCCCACCATGTTGTTACTAGGAGCAATGTTCCACCCAAGGGCATACCATGGCAATACTGGCTTTCACCATATCTGTAGCACCTGAGCTGAATGAATTGTCATTGACCCTCCAGCTCAGCTGTCTTTAATGTTCTGCCCAAATTTCATCCAGCATCTCACTAATTGGTCATTTCAGTACATAACCATTTGTTCCACAATAAGGAGCAGGATCAGAACAAGATCATCATCCCATCACTCCATGACTTCCATTCAGTTTGGCAGGGAATAACAGTGAGGAGCACATGATTAGGAACTGACTTTGGCAAATGGGTGAAGGCAGGGGACAGTACCAACAACACAAAGCAAAGTAAATCCTAGAGTGTCTCCCTGCAATGCACAGGACCCTTGGCTATTGAGTACCCTAAAAGGTACTCTAACTTCACGTAAAAACAGTGACAGTGTGGATGTGGGTATACATGTGTACACAATGTTATACCCATGTCTAGCACAGCATAATGTGGACTCTTGGTGCTGGTATGGGGAGCATGAGCAAGCATGTACATGGTCCAGTAACCGAGTATGGGTGCCAGTTTAGACATAGCCTAAGACTCTCGACTCATGGGCTAATTTGAGTCCATGCGCACAAAAGTAAGTGAGTACTGTGTCGGGAACTACTGCATATAAGCACTGCCCATTGCTCAAGGCTGCACCAAAGTTAAAAAATAAGCCCAATGCCATGACTGAAAGAGATCTTGTTGACATCTTTAGTCATCCCTGTGAACAGCAGGAACAAGGATCTTATCTCTTATGGCATCTCTTTCTTTGACACATATATAAGCCATCCGAGTAGAATATAATAATTTGTGTTTCATCTGATAATAAAACTTTGTTCCAGGATTTTCTACATTTTCCAAAGTTATCTTGATTAAATTGCTATTAAGTATGTTTTCTTACTGACTGTGGCAACGTCATCATTCAAAAACACCGGGCTGACATAAATTGTAATGACTCCAGAGGGTGAGTGGTGATGAAAAATTAGCTCATTGTTTTATTTATGGAAATATAAAAGTAATTAAGTTTGTTTAATCAGGAGTGTTTCATTTAATGTATCTAATTACAAAGCTGAAAATGTTAAAATTTTGCTTAAAAATTGAAATAAATACAAAAAAATGTAAATCAGAATAATCTCGGCCTCAGTAATGTAATAGTCCTTACCAAGGAGTCTTAACCCAAAATGCAAACTGAGGTCTTGAAGCAAAATCCTTTAAATTCAAAGGAACGATTCCTATTGACTTCAATGGGTTTTGGATCAGGCCTAGAGTGACTCACCAGGGATTGTGGTCAAAGCTTCCATTTTAGCTCTGGAGCCAGTCCCAGGCTGCCATTGAAAGAAGCCTTTCATTCAGCACCAGGAACAAAGATGAGTGATCAAAAAGACACTCTGGCCTGCCCATCTTGAGCTTGCTCCCCTTCATACATATTCATCCCACCCTAAGCCCCAGTCCAGCAAAGCACTTAAGCACGTGCTTGGGCCTACTTGTTTGCATGAAATCAACATACTCTTAAATTCTTTCCTGGATTGGCGCCCTTATCACCACCACTAGAGAAGTCAGGCTTTATAGTGCCACTGATGTTACACTTTGTGAAATGACCTGAAAGGCAGCTACTTAACACCTGTCACTAAGGTATATCAGATGTCCTCTAGATTATTTCTAGGTCATCACTTGTGTAGGTCTGAGAGAGTTTTTCTCCCTTTAATTTGTCACAAATGTTATAGTTTTGATGTTGCCTAAATATATTTACTACATTTTAATGATATTATGCATTTTGAAGCTAAAGACATAAAATGTCAAAAGAAAAGCAATCTTTATTTACATTGTTTTAGAGTCACATTAAAGGACAGAGTAAGAATTGGAGTTTATATTGTAAACATACAGTCACGTTTGGTGCATAGAAATTGATATATGAAGATCCAGCCACAGTGGTTTTTTTATAAAGAGCGAATGAATAATAATATAAACTTACTTGCTTACTATAGAATTACTTTGCTTTATACAGATTTTAATTCAAAATGTACCATATTTGTGGGACAACTTAGATTTATTCCTGATGTTTTAAATGTCTAATGAAGTTGCGTTCTTTCCTCTGAAATTCATAACTAAAGCTGTGTGTGTTTGATTTGTGTTCTGTGACATCTAGCTAGTGGCCCTGAGTGAGCATCTCTGTAAACTCCACCCCACCATATCTACCTAGGCTACCACTATCCTGTATATATAATGTGTTTCTAGTGGAAAAATCTTTCTGCAAATTTGTATGCAGGAGTTCCTTTCTTCACAAATAACTTTCATGTCTTCTTTCTAATTGCTAGACCCCAAGACTGAACTAGGCAAATTTGGTTTATGACTCCATGCATTGCCCAGATAAGTATAAAGATATTTATCTACAAGTAGGAGAGAAAGATAGGCTACTTCTGGCTTCTGCTGGCTTCTGTCTCCTGCAAGAAACAGGCCAACAAGAAGATGCATGAGGAAATGATGTCCTTCCAGGGGGAGATTAAGGCTTTCCAGGAGCAGATGAACATTTTCCAGGAAAGAATGAACATTTTCCATGAAAAAATGAAAAGTTTCTGGGAAAAGTCTACAGCCAGCTTTCCTGGAAAAGATCAAAGCTTTTTGTGAGATGAAAAAGAGCTTCTGGGAGGAAATGAAACCTCTCCAGGACAATATCAAAGCTTTCCAGGAATACAAGGCTTTCTGGGAGGAGCAAAGAGCTTTTAAGAATGATGAAGGAGCCTTCCAGGAGGCAGAAGATGCTTTTATGAAAAGGAAGATGCCTTCTTGGTAGGAGAACTAGGTTTTTAGTGAGAAGCAAATGTTCTTCCAAGATGGAGATGGTAACTGCTGCAAAAAGTTTGGGGCTGTCAGGGAGAAGGAAAAGGCTATAGGGAACAAGGTGAGGCTATCTGGAAGGAAGAGGAAGCTCTCTGGGAGAAAGAATAGTCCTCTTGGAAGAAGAAACTGTTTTACACAAGGACAGAAATTACATTAAGCTGTATTGATTGATTGATCAGGCCATGTTCATGTAAGAGGAAGAGTGCAGCACTAGGCATGCTGTAAATGAGTCTCTTGGAATTAAGTCCCCAAAGACTTGGGGATTGCTGTGCGTCTTACTCCTTGAGCTAGGAAAATTAATAAAGTCCTTATGGAGATTCAGAATCCCCCTCCCCACACTTCATGTGTATTATTTTTAGATTTTTTTTAATTGCATGTGTTTAACTTTGTGATTGTTCTTCTCGGTTATCTTCTATGTCAGTATATATCATGAAGCTGCTATGTGACAGCTCAATTTATCAACCTTTCACCTTCAACTAGGGCAACTAGGATTTAATAAATCCTGGCTCTCAGAATAGTGATGCTCTAACAAGATGGTCCTTTTAACTGAAATTCTAAAAAATAAGTGTCAGTAAATTGGTTAGGGACTTCATAAGAAAAGCTTGTTTTGAATTCCATCCCAACCACTATCCAGCTTGAGATGTTATCCAGCCTGTGACAAGTTGCTGAGAGGGTAGTGACTTCACAAGAAAGTTGGGACTACCAGTATCTCATACTGGAAATGGTTTTTACCAGTAGTGCCCAACCTGTGGGGCACATCCCCCTAGGGGGGTGCAGAGGAACATCCGGGGGTGGGGGTGGGGGTTCAGCAGGTCCTGGGCCAGCCCCCATGGGGCAGCAGGGGGAGGGAGTGCAACACAGCCCTGCTCTGCTCCCAGCTCCTCTCTGGCCCCTGCTCTTGGCCGTTGGACCCGGCCCTCCCAGACCCCACTTCCTGGCTGCCATTCCATTCCCAGCCTCAGGCCCTGGGCCAGTCACGACTCCAGTCCCAGCCCGTGGGGGTGCGGACACGTACCATTACTGGGAGCGGGTAAGGGGGGCACGAGAGGAAAGGTTTGGGCACCACTGCTTTATACAGTACAGATAATTTGCCTATGTTTTATTTAATTCTTATTTCTTCACATTTCTAAAACATTATTACAGGTGCTCATCCTGTGCTCTAGGCGCCTGTTCCTTTAATTAAAAAATCACAAATGAAAAATAGAAGTACCCATAAATATCTCCATCTCAGCCCATGTCCTCCTCAAGAACAGATGGGTTTTGCAGCATGACTGGAAGCAGGACTGGTCCTAGGGGTGGGCAAGTGGGGAAGTTGCCAAAGAAGGCTACTTGACGGGTGGTTGCCCATCAACTTTGATGACACCTGATTAGAGGCATCAGCACATCCTTTGTCTTTGCGAAACAGGTTTGTATATTCCCCAGACTTGTCTGGTAATCACATTTCCATCATAATTTCATCTTATGTTAATAACTTTACAGATAAGGTTGCGATATACATTTCACCAGGATATTAGTGACCGGTGAATTGTTAGTTTTTAAATGATACCTCACAAGGCATATTTTGTAGAAAGATGATTACAACAGTGTGTAGAGCGTGAATACAGAAGTGCATTCGGTCACAATTGCATATTTATTCTGTTCTCCTGATACTGACGTCTGCCTTTTCTTTCTCTTTTGTTTAGGCACAAACAAATTCAGCATTTCTCCCTGTGCTTGCAGCTGCCAGCCCCAGCTGTGGTAGCTGTAGCTCCTGTCTTGGAGCAGCTTTTCAGTCTTCCTTTAGTAGTGATTTACAACCCTGCTCCAGCCGCACTCATTGCTGACTGTGCACAATTAAGATTAGGCACCTTACTCGGCTTGTTTGTAAAGCTATACGGGCTTGAAAATTTTAGGCAAATGAACGTAATGCCCTGGAACACCCAGAGTTAGGTGAGCGTTACAGTTGGTGCACAAATGTTGTCATGCCTTTCTGCTCACATATGCAAATATTATCTGTGTGTCTGTGTGTGCATCCAGACACTTTTCCTACACACACATGGTATGGATCTTTTGTGTCCGGTTATTAAGGTAGAAGTTTTCTTTATAGTAAGAGCTAAAATGTCTTCTATCCGAGGAAATCCGGCATTCCGCTATGAAAAATTGTCACATGAAAAATCCCCCATTCACCATTTTTTCATCTCCTATGCTGAATCTTGACTTTGCTGCTTGATGGTACAACCACTGTCACTTTAAAAGTGGGTCTATCCTGAAGAAAAACTGCAGGAACTTTGCAGTGCTCCATTGTTCCCCGAGCTTTGCAAATGACATTTTGAGTTCTTTCTGGCCACAGATGAACACTTAAAAGCTTTGTTTTATTTTAAAGATGCTATCTGGAGCCTAAGCAACCCCCCTAGAGACCTTTTAAAACTCAGACTCTGATTTTCAATTTTCCAACAAGGCCATGGGGGACTCACTCCTCAATGGTCTACAGAGTTTCCAGGTGCTGGCATTATGCAGTATTGCACTATATTTGACAGGAAGCCTGTAATAAGGTTTGACATCCAAATGAGACTCAGGGATTGCTTCCACCGCTAATCATCATGCTGCTCAGTCAGAATTGCTTTTTTCTCTTATCAGTTTTTACACATTGCTCTGCACTGCCACATACTTTTTCATGGCTTCAGAGTTAGTTAGCTCTTTGCCCCCATATGCTTTTCATCCTCAGGCTAAGGCTACACTTGCAAGAGTGTCCTCGTATGCCGTGCTGAGCATGTGTTTATGCTGTGCACAGGCATATACATGTGTCCACATTGCCCCTTTTCAGGACACGATGTTCAAGATAAAATTTCAGGGGCGGTATCTCAGGGTCCTGTGTGACACCAGAGACATTCTAGGAACCACCTTACTGCATATTGCTGGAACTGTGTGTTGCCTCCATGCATGTGATGATGGCAGCTCCCACTTCTCTTTCTCTTCTTTCAAACTGTGTTGGAGTCCTGGAGCAAGTCCATGAAGATGTGGTTCTGCTCCTGCTCATAGGACTAATGTTCATGTGGTGCAGTAATAGACACAGGACAGAATTGGTCCAGAGAGCTGTCAGATGGCAAAGATGGCTGACCTAGAGGGGGGAATGAAAATCCACTTGGGACCCATGGAACAGAGGTTCTGAATGCCAGTATTGCAGTGATATGTCCATGGGTGGACCGCCTCTGGTCCCAGCGAATGAGCACGCTGTGGTGGGACCACATCATCCTAGAAACCTGCGATGATGACCAATGGCTGCAGAAATTCAGAATGAGGAAGCAGACCTAAACTGAGTTATGGATGGAACTTGCACCAACCCTCCAGTGCCAAACCACTCAATTTTGGAAACCCATAACAATGCAGAAGCGGGTGGCTTTTGCCTTTTGGAAGCTGGCAACACTTGACAGCTACCGGTCTGTTGCCAACAAATTCAGAGCTGGGGAAGTCAAGTGTTGGGACGGTGATTGCCAGACCATCAATACTGTAATTTACCCACAGGTGGTTGGCATTACCCAAGTGCCTGAAATTTTATAGCAGGTTTTCAGAGCATGGGCTTTCCAAACTGTGCAGGGGGCCATCGACAGCACACACATCCCTATACTTTCCCACTGAAAGTGGTCAGTGAATATGTGAACCCAAAGGTTGCTATTCACTGGTTCTCCAAGATTTAATGGACCACAGGGGTCAATGCACGAACAGAAATGTTGGACACATGGAAAAGGTCCATGATGCCAGGTTGCTCAGGCGATTGGGTTGTGACATTGTATGATTAAAATATGACCATGTAGATCTTTGTTGCTACTGTTCTATAATTGCAACAAATCTTCTACAAAGTATGTCATGTAAGGTGTCAACAGAAAAGTTATGGTTTGCTGAATATGACTATCCTGTTTGTAGGCATGTATCATTTTAGTATTCGAAGTTATGAATATTGACTATGTACCTGTATTTCAAATGTGTTTGTTCCTGGGTAGCACCCACAAGGTAGTTTACATTCAGTCGAGCCAGCACACTATAAATGGACTATTCAAGTTAATGGCCCATCAACGAACACAATGGGCCATGGATGAAGCTTATCCCCACCTGATGGACTTTCCTGTGGATGCCGGAAAATGGGTAATGGCCCCTGCTATGACTCATGAAAGTATACAAGGGTATGCTGTGCTTTGCCTAACGTATGTGAGGCTAAAGCGGAATAGTTCCACAGTGAGTGGGCACAGGACAGAAGCGCTTTCCAAAGTCTTTACAAGCAACCTGACCCCACCTGTGTCCACACAGCTTCTGGTTCCCAGCAGGCCAGGGAAATTCATGATGCAGTGTGCTTGCACATAATGGAACAGCAGGGAGCCAGAAGGTGAATTGGGACTGTGCCAAGAGACGTTACCTATGGTGTTGCTTGACAAGCTCAACAGAGCATTGTCGCATACTTGTATTGTGAGATGCCTCAGTGGGTTTGATCCCCTGTAGTTAATGTACTAACTGCAAGCAGACAACTGGGGGAGGATAACACCTTTGGCCCTGGTTTTTGTGTGGTGAAGACAATTAATGCTCTGTAATGTCATCACTGAACAATGGTTTTGTTTCATGATAACTGCTCTGTTTTGGTTTGGTTTATGGGGAGCGGCTTAAGCATTATTACAGTAATTAAAAGAGAGTTCTGTAAGGTTATAAGAGGGACTTCACACATCCCTCTCTCACAATTCTGTCTGACATTGTATCTCACAGCTCTTCGCAGGTGCTGTGCATGATTGCTCCTCAGCCAGGATGGTTGCCAGTGGTAACTGGTGAGTGTGGGGGAGTCCTTAGGCACGCTCGGTGTCAGGTATCCTCACTGTTACTTTTGTTTCCTTTGTCTGTAATCTCACTTAATTATCAGCAAATACATAAAGAATTTTCAGCTTCAGGCATGTATTACCAGAGCAAGAGGGCATATTTCCAGGGAGTGTATTTTAATTTACCAGCCTCAGATTCTGGTTCCCGTTGCAGCTCAGGGTCCTCCTGAGGCTCCTCAGAGGGGGCTTCCTCAATGGGGTCTACCAGGTAGAGGCACAGAATCACGTGCTCTTCTTTCTGTGAGTCGCCTGGCGCTTCCTCTGGGTTTTTGGTTCTTGCTGCCTCCTCATCTTGCCCCTCCTCAGCATCCCGATCATAAGATGAAGTCAATGGAGTTGAGGAGGGGGTTGCGAGTGACTTTGGGCTCTGTAGTCTCAGCCCTGGAGAGCCTCAGTCCAGCACACTGCAGTGGGGTCATGTGCTAGGTCCTCTCCTGCTGCTGTTTTTTCTTCCTGGTAATAGTATCTAAAACCTCAGCAAATGCTCATCTCTTCTCTTTCTGCAGCTAATTTGGTCTGAGCCAAAGAGGTGTCTGAAAACACCAAGAAGTGTATTATTGTTAATATATTTGCTTCCCTCTTTGTGTTTTATGCAAGACTCCGGTTTTCATTTCATACCTTCATCTGAGTATCCAAGTTCTCTCTGAATAGCTAAGATGATTATTTTATACAACAATGAGGTGAATTTTCAGCTTTGAAATAAGCATTGGAGCTATTGATCTCAGCTACACTGGCACAGTTTACTTGTTCATATGCACAATACTTTTCTGTATCAACTCTCATGTAAGCACTTCCAAGTGCATGAAGGCCAGCTTGTCTGTGGATCTAGCGTGGATACTCAGCAAGAGGAAGGTGCAAGGAGCCTTTTCCACTCCATTATACATCCCCCCACAAGGGAATGTTAATAGTTCTTGAGCTCAAGGGGACGCAAAGACTTCTCTCTAGCAACCCAAGGGACAGGACAGCATGCACATACTCTGCTTGCATGCCTTTCTGGAGTTCCATCTGGGGCATTGCACTCTACGATGTCCCTACTCCAGACAACAGCTAAATGCCACCCGCTAGTGCATTAGTTCATAGGACACCACCACACCCTGCTGAGGTAGGTGTGTATTATTATCCCATTTTATATGTGACAGAGAGAGGTTAAGAGATTTGCCCCAAGTTACAAAGTGAGGCAGAGCGGAAAAAGGGTACTTCCACTCCACTCTTCTGACCACTAGATGAAACTTCCAACAGAGTGATGGATTGTTGAGCAGGTCTGGTATTTCTTCCTGCTTTAACCTTGAAGTGAAATGTTTGTAAGAACAGATTCTCACAGAAGAACTTAATGAGTCAGTGTTCGCATTCGATCTCTCTCAATCCATCCATTACATTCTTATTAGCAACCTCTCTCCAGAGATAAGCAATGAAATGTGAAACCTCCTGTAATCATCAGCACACTGCATTCTGGTGCACTATCAGTGGGTTCCAACAATTGCCTGTTCAGTTTCATTACTCTTGCCCGCTGCTTTTGGTGTATAGACTTAAAAAAAAGATTTCTCAACACTCCTTAAAGGCAAGTTGGAATAAGCCTGTCAATGACTGGATTGCATGTGCTTTTGCAATGTAGTTTAGCACGTCATTACTCTGTAATGAAGACTTATGCCCCTGTTGGCATTTTTATGCATTTGAAATGGCTGAGTGCAGTGGCTACTTTGTATAGTGTGATTTTCTGTAATTATTCCATTCATACATTATATTAGGTCTCATATGATACTTCATGTATTATTAGGGGCGGCTTCTTCGTTCAAAAGTCTGCTGCTGTTAAAAAATGTAAAAGGAAATAAAATATGAAACAGTTTCACAGTACTGGCAGGCTCTCCATTAAAGCTGCTATTTTACCCTTAGCTTACCCCATTCCATTAAGGGTATGTCTATGCTGCCATTGGAGGCGTGACTGCAGCATGCGTAGACATAGTCAAGCTGGCTTTGATCTAGCTAGTGCGACTACAAGTAGCAGAGAAAATGCAGCAGCACGGACTTCAGCATAAGCTAGCTGCCTCAGTAAGCAGAGTACCCAGTGTCCCGGGTGGGCTCGTATAACCCGCACTGAAACTTGTGCTGCCATGGATTCATTGCTGTTAGTACTTGCGCTAGTTAGGTGAAAGCCAGCTCAGGTATGTCTGTGCATGCTGCAATCACACTTCTCATTAAAGGGTAGACATTCCCTATGTCTCTGTAATGCAGTCCCTATCACTTGCTGCTCTGAAATGTCTGTATTACCTAGGTGTGATGGGATGAATCATTGTTACCTGCTAGAGAAAGAAAAAAAAAAAACCAACTAGTGGAATGCTCCACACCTGTGGGGTAACTGATTGCTTCTGGCCACAGGGGGAAGAGTTAGGTGATGGGCTGTTAGTCACCTGGGACCTAAGCAGACTGAAGGAGCTCTGTACAGCGGGGGGAGATTGCAGAAAAGCCTGGACTCTCCTGCGGGAGGGAACCCCTAGGAGGAGGGTAGGTTTGGGAGGGAAAGGCTTGAGCCAGGGCATAGAATGAGTAGGGAGAGCCCTAGGGGAAGCTGCTGGAGATCCTAGGGAGGGGAGGCAGTGGAGGGAAAACCTGTTACACAAGAAGTGACAGAGGATGAACTCTGCAGGAGCAGGTTAGGCTCTGAGGGAGGAAGCCCTGAGGTAGGCCCAGTTAGAACACTTCATTGGCGCCTGAGTGGGGTGGAAGACTTATTTGGACTTTTTTGTGATCCTGGAAGGATGTCACTTGGCTGGAGGGATGAGCCATGGAAGACCCAGTGGTAGGTAGATGGCCTGCAGGAGGCTACAGAGCTGAAGCTACGGGCAACATTCACCCACTGACCCAACGGGCTTAACTTGTGGTGAGGGTGCTACTTAACACAAGGCAGAGCGTAGGAGATGGGCTAGCAGGAGTGCATTAACTCCTCATTTCTTCACTGACGCTATTTTTATTCACATTGCCATTTCTATTCCATTTACATAACTATTAGCTTCAAGACCATTGTCAGTCTAATTCAGCTCCTTTAGGCCACAGTTTTTTGGCCTTGAAGGATGTTGACTTCTATTCTGAACATACCTCACTTTGAGAGCTATTATTAGCAGTACTCTACTCATGGCCATATGGTTTACAGAGAAGCTGCTTTTAAGCCAAATGCAGTGTTTATCTGCTTTTGACATTTATAGGCCCATTTAGCCCCTCTGTCACTGCAGGGTTACTTTAAGTACCACATTGTTGTTTTGTAGGTAGACAGTCTGTCCTTTAACTTGAGAGCATCTATTGATTTCCATTAGTAACATATGAATATATTTCCTCTTGTTTCTTTACAAGTCTTAGAGTATGATGTAGCTGAAAATATACACATTTCCCTAGACTACTTGGGGCTTACACAAAGTGTTTATAAGAAGTGCTCAGCACTAACTATTGATGAAAATGGTAGAGGTCTGTGCTGTGAATCTAAAGCTCCTAACTCTGCTGATGACCCATGTGGATGTCAAAATGATGCCATGTGATGGATTTTATGTTTTATTAGTTTGCTTCTTTAAAAACTTAGGAAATTACTCACAAAAACCTACATTAACAAAGCATCCTTAAGGCTGCACAGTCAAGCACTCAAAAGTTAGGAAATGCCAGAATTAAGGTTGCCTGTGCAACCTTAATTGGGCCCCATCGTGCTACTGCATTATGATGCAGTCTTTCATTACATGATCACACACTATTTTTCTGCCTCATTCACTGCACATGATAGATCTGCTCTGGCGATGAATAAGGCAAGGCTGTGGAACAAAGGAGATTGTTGTCAGGAAGAGCTCTACTTCATCTGTTCCTGAAGTTTGAAAGTGTGTACCTTTAGAGGGTACTGGGACAATTGGGCTTAGGCCATCCCAAAACTAAAGGCTCACCCTCTTAACTGAGGGAAAGGAACTACAAACCCCAGGCCACAACTGAATTCAGGGGACAACAGATGCAAGAACAGGAGTGAATGTCAGAGATTGAAGATCAGGGTTCCAGATGGGGACAGCGAGCAGCGACTCCTGGACCATGTCTACTGCTCCTCAATGAAGTCCAAAGAGTCCCCTCAGTGGATAATCTCCAGAGGAAGTCTGCCAAGAGATGCGATGTGATGATGGGATGGAAACAGGCCTCACAGTCACAGAACACTCCTCCCACAGCCACCCTACTCCCTGGTGAGCTTCCTCTTCCTGGTCTGGTGGATAGCCTTCTCGGCCAGCTCAAGGAGGCGGCTGGTGAGCAGGCCTCATGATTTCAGGGGGCCACTGAGGAGGTGTGCAAGAATAAGCAAGTAAGGGGAAAAGTGCAGCCAGAATTTAGTGGGAGGAGCTGCAGCCTGACGCACTCTACATAGATATGTGCCAGGGTCTCCCTCTCACTGCAGAAGGGACAGGTGATGACGGACTCTGTAAACCACTCCAGCCACACACCTGTGCTTATGGCTCTGTGAAAGAGCCACCAGCTAATATCTCAGCTGGACTGTGGGACGAGGGCAGAGCACAGGCTAGTCCACCAGGGTTCCCTACTCTCCACAGGTGGCAGCAGGTCACTTGGTGTCTGGATGGGACATGAAGGTGGGAAAGTGGATGGTATGGTCCTCAAGAGTGCAAGGATGTTCTCTAGGTATGGTTTGAAGGCTGACCAGCTGGAGCGTGTTCAGCCTGCTCAGGCTGTGTATTAAGGAGGCCAGGGGACTCATGGGGTAAGGGCCCAATGACAAGGTCTGGAGGCCCAGAGATGAGCAAGAAGCACCCTCCTGCAGGACCCACTCAAAAGAAGCAGGGGGAAGGCTGCCCACACCTTATGGAGCACACAACAGGGGATTCACAGGATGGGCAACCCTATACACTGGCTGAGCCCCACCCAGGGTCCACCCAGTCCCTCTGACCATAGTTTAGGAGGTCTCTGAGTCTGGTGACATGAGCCAGGGCCATCGTCCTGTGCACCAAGGGGGACTCTACCACCTGCACATGAAGATGTGGGTTGTGTGGCATGGGTTCATCCAGGAGGTCTTCCCCCTGCTGGGGAATGGCTGCTATGGACCTGGTCACTGAGACTAGCTTCCAGGTCCTAAGGAGGTCCTGATGAAAAACTGGCACCTCAGAGTCTTAGGGGAGACTTCTCAGGTGGAGATAAAACTGCTGCTGTTTGTATCAGAGCTCTTGGAGGTGGCAGAGGAAGGCATGTGCCAGCATGCTCCATGCTGGACAGTGAGCACCATAAGGAGTCTCTGCAGGGCCTGAAGGTGCAATGTGGACCTGGCTGCAAATGAAAATCAGAGGCATGCTCTGGACAGGTACAGAGAACTAGTGCTTCCCCAGCCAAAAGAACTCCAGGATCTTCTTCTGGAGGTTGGCCAGGGTATCCGGGGCAGGCTCAGAGTGTTGGACCAATGCCAGAGCATAGGACAGGATCAGCTGGTTGACAGCCAGTGTCCCTCCCCCAAGCAAAAAGCCACCACAGAAGCCTCATTCACTTCCTCTACCAGTCAGACACCCTGGTTTTTAGATCGATTGATCCAATTCTCCAGTGGAGAGGGGTTGGTGGCAGAAAGGTAGACACTAAGATAGATCAATGGTCCTGTGCCCCACTCTTCTTTCTCTCTCTCCATGATTTTCGTGGATTTCTGTCTCACTGAATCTCCGTCTCCAATACACTCCCTACAAACTAGACTTTTGGGGACTCATTCCCTATCATTACACACTTTTTTTTAAGCAGCAATGGAATTTAACTGACTTAATTGGAATGGCCAGATCTTCTGGTCCAGCCAAGCTGTGCTTGATACGAGACGGGTGGATGGCAGGAGCAAAGGTGGCTTCAAGTCAACTATGTGGCTCTCAGTTCCTGAGGCCTTCTGACCACAGGCCATTCCCTGGTGTAAACTAAAGCAGTCTATTGGCTACTGTAACATGCTGGGTACTCACAACCCCTAGAGGCCACTCTGGCACCCAGGGATTGCTGGGATATAGAGATTCCCTGACTATGTCCCATGTCTCCTGGAAATGCAACTTGACTAAGAGGGCCATGGAGGGAGCAGGAAGAGGATGCTCTGATGGTGGCTGTATAGGAAGAAGCTTCAAAGGGCCAGTTAAACAGGCTTTAGGTTTGTTTGTTTTGCCATAATACTGCTAAGCAGGCAGAGTGGGGCTGGAGCTTTGTATGTTTAAACAAAGTCTACTCAACTTCCTTCATATTTTACAAAACTTGATCTGATATTGTCCCTTTTTGCAACACTGCCAAAATGGCAAGTGTCTCCCATTTTCCTTTCGGTGACATGTTTTATTTTCACACATCTCTGTGAAATACTATTGCATTTCCGTCAGCAGAATAAATGAGAATTGGTACATCTGTATTTGCAACTAGATTAATCCCTATAATACAAATGGGCAAGATTGTTTCAGAAACTCCTAAGAAGCATGATATAAAAGTTGTGCATGAGGTATAAAGAGACCTTTGCCTGAAATGAAAAGAGAGGAGATCTCAGGGTTCAAGTGCTCAAAGGGTAATGCAGTCGCTCAAAGTTACTCTGTTTGATATTGAAATAGCTTTCAAGTGTGAAAGGAGAGAATTAGTCACCTCCCTTTAAAAAGAAATGATCTTTGGCCACTTGCTGTTCTAGCTGTCATGAACCATCCTCAATTTCAGTTTAAAAACAAAGCTGGTTTTAGACCATAAGAATGAAAAAGAAAAAAAAATTTGAAAACTAATATCCTCTCAGGTTTCACTTCTCATAGACAAGTGTCAGTTGTCCAAGCTGTTTGCTTATCAGTAGCCATATATTTCACATACACTAGCTAAGGTACAGGGGTTAAGTAGCTTCTCTGCGGGAGCCGGTGGGCTAGTGGCTTAGGCAGTGACTACAAAACCAAGAAATCTTTCTTAGTCCCTCACATAAGTACTATGGTTTTTTAGCAACTTTTACTCACAGTGGGAGTTGAGGTGGCTTGCACTGCCTTTGCATGCATTCCTTAATAATAAACATGTGAGGTAGTCTGGCTCAGTGGATATTGCACTAGATGGGATTCAGGAGACCTGGGTTCTAGTCCTGACTTGGCCACTTGCCTGCTGGGTGACATTGGACAAGTAACTTCAATTCTCAGCACCTCAGTTTCCCCATCTGTAAAATGAGCATAATGATACTGACCTCCTGTATAAAGTGCTTTGCGATCTACTGATGAACAGTGCTGCATAAGAGCTAGGTATTGTTATACCTAGCAGGGATTGGTCCTGCTTTGGGCAGGGGGTTGGACTAGATGACCTCCTGAGGTCCCTTCCAACCCTGATAGTCTATGATTCTATGATATGCAGGCTAGGAAGGATTAGATTTTTGTCAGTAAACATCGATTCCACCGTACACACACAAACCAATGAACAAATATTTCCATCGAGGGTGATTGAAATGTATAGATAAGCAAAGTAAGAAAAATGCTGCTTGGGAACTAGAGTTTGAATCACGGATACTTTGTATGCTTTGACATGTGACATTAACACTTTGTGTTTTAACAGTGATAAATCTTTTAACTTTTTGAACCTCAGCACCTACAGTCATTAAATAATTACTGTCTGACCCCCCCTCATTGTCTGATTCCCCATAATTTCCTGCAACTGTGAATAGGTAAACTGATTAAAAAATTGAAAAAAATGCTTAAAAATAACAAAGATATTAGCCATTGCGATGATTTAAAAATAAAAAGCTAATTCTCCCAAGCCTGCTTATGATGTAGGGCTGATCCAGAGCCCAGTGAAGTCAATGGGAATCTTTCCAGACTATTCACTGGAGATTAATGTCAAGTGGGTGGGGCCATGCTATACCAGGATAGTCTGTCATTTTTCATGGATAACTTCCACCTGTGCATACCATACATCTCCAATGATGCTCTGTTTTCTCTGCCACCCCCTGGCCTTGGCTATTCCTGTGCATGGCTGCTCTTATTCTTCTAACATGTTACAGGGTGACAGATCAAATTCACAGTAGTCACTGAAGCCATAATCTACTATAACCTCCAATCTCTGTATCCTTTTTTTTTTTAAACCACTTTTTATCAGATTTATTTTTTCGTCCAAATACTTTAAGATCAGGAGTGTTTCTGTGATTAATGGACGAAGTGAATTTGCAATGTGCTTCATATTGAAGTAGCTGATTCCCATTTGTCCTCTCAGCCAAATTCCCTCACATTCACACCTGTCACTTAATAGTTGTCTTTTCTTGACTCGTTCTTTGGGTGTTCTGTGGAGCAAACTCGGCTTTGGCCCAGTGTCATGTAGCACTCACCTCTTATTCTGGCATGGCCAGCTCCTATAAGCCAATTGTATGGTCCTCTTGGGATTCTTAAAGCCAAATTCTTTGTTGGTGTAAATGGACATAGCGCCACTGAAATCAATGGAGGTGCACCCAGTTACACCAGAAGAGAATTTGGCCCTAAACTAGTTGAGGGATGAGCCCATCTCTCCTTTGGATTTTGTATAGTGCTGAGCACACTCCTGGCAATGCTGGGGGCTGGTTCACTGAATGCTCTTACCCGTATTTGGGCAAACGATGGAGCTGCTTCACTAAGTGCTCGGGCTATGCTTACGGCTGAATAACTTCATAATGCTTGGTGCTGTTGGGTAATGCTGAGAGCTAGGTTCCAGCTTGTTCCTATAAAGAGTGTGTTTTGTGGTTTTGATGAATCTGGGGTGTGATGGGGTGTAGCAGGCCCTTTGAGGCCCCTGCCGGAGGCCTTGCTGTCCTACTACACCCTGCCTCAGGAAAGGAGCCGTGGAGGTGGGTTCTTCAGGCTTGCCAAGAAAGGCTGCAGGGAAGCAGCCAATCAGAACCCAGCAGGCTTAATTAAAAGGAGCTACTGGGCCTGAGCAGGTCAGTTCCTGGTTGGGACTAGAGGAGTAAGGAAGGGTGCTTATTGCAAGTCACAGGACTGCAATAAGAAACCCAGAAGAAGGGTTTTAGTGATACTGGCATTCAGTGAGGAGGAAGAGGATTTGAAAACTTCTGCACTGAGGTCAGGGTGAAGAGAAAGGGGCTACCTGGGAAAAGACCCAGGGAATACCAGCAGCAAACTGAGGGAAGTAGTATGGGGCTGCTGTGTGTAGGGTTCCTGGGCTGGGACCTGGAGTAGTGGGTAGGCCCGGTTCCCCCCACAAGCCTGTGGGGAAATGGCCTCAGTCTCAAGAAGAGGATAAGGCTCTTTACTAAAAGCCCAAGAAAGGGTCTGGAATTTAAACAGGTACAGAGATGGGACTGAAGACCCTGGTGAGGGAGAACTATTTGTTGAACTTTGTTACTCCAGAAGGGGTTCATCCAATTATCTGTTGACTGTGACACTTGGAGGCCTGAGCCACTCAAGACCCACTTAGTGAGGCCAACAACGTACAGAGGGCACCAGGAGTGGGGAAAAAAGAGGTTGCAGCATCACACTCAGCCAACAGGAGGCACTGATGAGAGGTGAGTGTCCTGCTACCTGGGATTTGCAGGATTTGATTTTATTTTGCTCAGAGTCTGAAAATCAAGGTACAAATTATTTAAAGGGGAAAAGTTAATCACATATGAGCAGGGGAAACCTGGAAACTGTAAAATCCTCCGTAGCAAATCCCAAAGCAAAGACATGCTTGATTTTGTTTTTGGGAACACAAAGCATGATGATTGAGGTATCACCAAAGCACAGTTGCCATCAGTTGAGAACCAGACTATCACGCAGGTTCCCACATATCTTGTTTATTATCATAGGACAAACCCAAAAACTTCCCCTTTGGCTCACACATTTGCAAACCCTGTTTAGAAACAGTGCAGTGTTCATTTTCTTCTTTATCAGAGGAAAAAATTAATGAAATGTAATTACTAGAATTGCTGTCTGACAGCCAGGATTCTGTTTTGCATTTAAACCCAAATGTTGGCATGCAATATTAGCATATTACTGCCAACTTGATATTCTAGTTTTGAGGGGATGTTTGTCATCCCCTCAATAAGTTCTGGTGAGTTTATTGGTTTTGATTTTCTTGTTTCATCTATCTAGCTAATCAATTATTAGTGTTGTAAGGACTGGAATGTGCATGGATAACTACACAGCAAGGTGAGATGACCAGTTTACCCTGATTTTCTACAGGTTTTGAAGAACAGCAGCCCACTGGTGTCAATCTAAGCATAGTTGTTAAAGTAGAAATCCCAAAACCTTTACTTTGCCAGCTTTTTTTTTTTATATTAATCTAGACTACATCTAAAGATTACTTACTTACTAGGTAATGCCCTAACCATAGCAGTTGGAATCATGTGCAGAAATAACAGCCACATGTACACTTTGCCATAAATGGCCCAAGACAAATGACAATACAATTCTATTTGTATAATGGCTCTGTTAGAGAGCTGCATACTTTTCAAATGTGCCTCATTTCAAGGTCATTCATTTTAGTCCCAAAGTTATCTACAATCCGCACAAATTTGGTTTCCCCCATTTTTAGTAATGAAAACTATTTACATCAAAAGTAACCAAGATTATACAAAAAACTGTTTACACTAAGGATATGTCTTCTGTACAAAAAGAGCCCAGGCTTGCCTAGTCCAGGTGGAGCATCCCCAGTGCAAAGACCTACCCATGCCAGACCTATATGGCTGCGTCCACGCTGGGTGCTGTACTAGCCTGTGTGCTGGGATGGACTTCTGGCAGGATATCCTGTGATTCTTAGTGCTGCACTACTCTGTGGATTCATTTGTAATGTACTGTGGGAGAACTTGTCTGTTCCTCCTGTGTGGATGTGCTCTTAGCTCACCAACTCAGTAAATTAAACTGCCGGTTGCTTGCAAGGCCTGGATCCCACTCAGGATGAGGAGCTGTTCTAGCTGTTGTTAATGCAAGTCACAGGTCAGACAATGTCTGACTAGCCATTTGTGCATGGAATCCTGGTAACTGCCTGGGCAAATTAGGCACATATTGTGCCAATGTGTTTTTGAAAATCGAGCCCTCTGTAACTTGCTTAAATCAATACAAGTGAGTTATTAGCAATGCTCACAGTAGTGATCAGGAGTTCCTGGTTCTCAGCCAGCGCTCAGTCTACTAGACCATGCTGCAACACTTCACAGTGATTTTCTCATAAGTGTACTGTACAGCAAACCATACATCTGGGTAAGTGTAGTTAACCCAATGAGTATACTGGTTTCAGTGAAAGTGTGTAGACTGGGAGGAAAGTATGCTGTCAGCTTAAAAAAAGGCCTTGATTCAGGCTACACGTGGCTTAAATCGAAATGTGCTTGTTTAAGATGGAGGATTTTAGTTTCAGAATCAATAGGGTATTTCTGCTTATAGTGTGTTGGATTCAGTGACTTTGATTTCCACAAACATGCATTCGTTTTACACAGAAGATTTTCAAATGGCATTTATTCTTACTCAGTTTTTTTCCCTCTGCAACTGCTCCTCGGGGGTTTGTGACTCATACCTATTTATAGACCATGTGTAGGTTGAAAACAGATTTAAGAATCTGCATAGCTACTTTTTGGCTGTCTACACTGGTGCTCTACTTTCTGTTCCATTTGGTGGGGAGTGTACAAATGTGAGAGGGGGGCAGGAAATGGAAGAGTTAAAATCCCCCATCTCTGAGTTAGTGCTGGTCCATTTTGTGCCTCTACTGGCTCCCTCAGCATAGAAACAATACTGGCAGATCTCCACACTTCTCACCTCTCAACCTACTAATGCCCAAATGTGGGACACAATATGTAACAAAGACCTAAAACGAGGGACAACATATTTTTATTCAGAAGATTAAAGTTTAGCAGGATTCCTTCCTTCCTTTAGGATATGTCATCACCACAGAATTAGCCCCAGGCACTTGGGTATTGCCCCCAACTCTGCTGATGTCCACATAGTCTTTAACCACAGGGTGCTTTAAGCCTGTGCTAGCAGAAACAACTGAAGGTATAGGTTTGAGCCTGGATTTCTCTTCAGCCTGGACTGGCAATTCACCTGCTTTGCAGTTAGAATCATGCCCAAGTGCTGATAGACCTTCAATGCCTTCCCACAGTTCCACAGGACTATATTTTCTAGCTTTCTCTGTCTCCTCTTATTTTCCTGCAGCATAAGTCCTCTACCCTGGTTTGACATTTAAACCCCACATTTGCCCGCTATATTTCTGCTGTGCTTCCGCAGCATTTGAACAGGTGTGTTGTCTGAGAAATCATCCTCTTAGGGTGCTGTCAGCTGGCCTGAAGCGAACTCCTGCCTTCTGGTGAAGTTCTTGTGTGAGGTGAGGAAGACCCATAATTTGGGGAGAATTACCTGTAACCAGCAACTCTACCAGGAAGTCTCCAAATAGCTGGCAGAAGAGGGGATACAGGGTGGGAGGTGAACTCTGTGGATGAACCTCTGAACTCTGGGGCTGCACTGGCAAAAGACAACAACTGTGAGTGGGGCGCAGAGAAGGGACAGGCACATTAAAGGGACTTTTAGGTTGCTGGACCTAAGACCCTGAGGGGAAAAGGACACTGCGCAACTTACTTGGGGGTGGGTCTTTTGCTCATGGTTTATGTTTACGTACCCTAATTGCAGTGTATTCCCAAATTAATGATGAGTTAATTCCCTCCTTTTATTAAAAAGTTTTTGCTACACTCAGACTCTGTTCTTGCGAGCCGGGAAGTATTGCCTCTTAGAGATGCCCAGGGATATGTAATTGTCCCAAGTCACTGGGTGGGGTCTCAAGACGGTTTTGTGGTGGTGTTGAAAAGGAACCGCTAGATACTCAGCCTGGCCCTTGTTGCTGCTGGCTGCACCTGGCAGAAAGGTTACGAAAAAGAAATGGTTTTGTTGTTTTTCTACAAGGACTGGGAATTTTCACACCCCCTGTAGATACAGTGGATGACAGCTGTGTATAATCATTTTATCCTCACAGCCACTCACTGAAGTTGAAACGTTTACTCTAAATTGTCTTGTTCCCTTTTTTATTGACTGATTTTGAGCTCTCCCTCTTCCCATACAGAAAATTCTCTGTGTTCAATAACTCGACTTTCACATCTCTCTCATAGATTTTGACAGCAATATTAGCTTTTAAACTTACTCCCTCATGTCTGTCTTTAGCATACTGTCATCTCAATCCAATGCAGTAATTTCTTTGTCAGTAGACTTTAGGGTTGCCAATTTTGCTTGGACATATTCCTGGAGATTCAATCATTTGACAATTCTTTAATGAAAAATTAAATTTTAATTCCTGGAGACTCCAGGCTAATCCTGGAGGGTTGGCAACACTAGTAGATTTGATGTGATATAAACATTCATCCGTCTATAACACACTAAGGCATGTCTCATTGCTTTCTGTGCTTCACAAGGTTGTAGAGTTCTGCCTTACACATAGGGACTGCCATGCTTGATCAGACCAGTGAGTAACCTAGTTTAATATTGTGATAGAGCTGCAAAACAAGGACTGTTTCCCATCAGACCCCTCCCCATTGCACTTCCCTATCCTCTCACCAGGTAAGGGGAAAGGTCCTGACCCAGGAAGTGGCTCTATTTGGGAGTGGGAGCTGCATGGTAGTGTTGCCGGCACCCAGTGCCGAGAGGCAAAACAACAGCAGGGGTTGGTTCGCTAGCCGGTATGCTTCACCCAATAATCACAACGGGGTGGAGAAGCAGAAAAGTTTATTTGCAGCTGCAAAAAGGTATAGGGAGAATAGACTCTCAAATCCTGCACACAGAGCAGGAAGTTACACAGGCTTTTATACATCCTTTCTTCAGCATACTTATCCAATAGCAAGCTGCCGTAAGTATCCATATAGCCAGCCAATCCAGTTACTAGCTAGTTCCCTTGTCTTTTGTATCATTTGTTAAACCATACATAAAGCTGCTTTATTCAGCATTGTTCTTCCATATCTGCCCTGTTTGGCCTTGTTTAGTGTCAGGCAGTCTGACTCTGCAACATATTGTTCCAGATCCTCAGCATTACTGCTGTGAGTGCCTCCAGGTGGGGGGGGGGCCAAGGACACTTGAGCTTAGTACACATAGCTGCTGTGAGTGCCTCCAGGTGGGGGGGGGGGGCCAAGGACACCTGGGCCTAGTGTGAGGGGGCTTCATCAACACTCGTGGTCTTCCATCCCCTCGAGTTACCTAGTGGCCATGCCCCAGTATCCCCAACAGTAGGAAGACGCTGCAGAGAAACCCCAGGAATTGTGGACAGAGCCATGTGCGGAACAGGCTTTCACTGTTAGACATCACAGCTGGGTGAAGGTCTGTGTGGGACTTAAGGGGGAACAGCAGTGGCTGGGCAGAGAACCAGTGCAAAGGTGCCCAGTGAGAAACAATAACTGAGCCTAGCTTGGAAACTCACAAATGCTTATGTGCTTGAATAGAGACCGGACTGGAGAGAGCACCCCAGGCACTAGGCCTGAAGACCCTGACTGTCGATTGGACCCAAACAGAAGCACTGTTGCTCACCTTGAACTGTAACTGCATAAGTCTCTGTACCTACGGTATTTGCAACATTTCCACTTTCCTACCAGCAGGGCCTGGTGCAGAAGTGATGAACCTGTCACTTCTGGGACTGACCTGTCACTTTTGGGACCGACCGCACCCAGTGCCAGCCAGTCACACCGGCAGCCGAAGTGTGGGGCTCGGAGCAGTCGCCCCGATGTGCCATACCCAGGGGATGGCTCTGCCTACGAGCCCTAGTAAAAATCTTTCCCTTAGCCGTGTGTCGGAGTGGTTACTGGGACCCAGCAGGGCTGGCGCCTACAAGGCCTAAATGCTGAAGCACCTGCAGTGCTTGCCTTCGAAACGTGGCCCGCTACTGGCACCAAGGGGCTTGGGGCAAAGAGTGACCCCGCGAATTACAATATCCCATCTCTGATGATGGCTAATTCTATATGCTTCAGGGGACAGTGCAAGAAGTATACCTGCATTCCAAAAAATGAGATAAGTTCATGGAGGATAGGTTTATCAGTGGCTATTAGCCAAGATGGTCAGGGACGCAACCCCATGCTCTGGGTGTCCCTAACCCTCTGACTGCCAGAAAATGGGAACTGGACTACAGGGGATGGATCACTCAATAATTGCCCAGTTCTGTTCATTCCCTGTGAAGCATCTGGCACCAGCTACTGTCAGAAGACGGGATAGTGGGCTAGATGGATCATTGGTCTGACCCAGTATGGCCATTATGTTCTTAAGCCCCATAGTAAATATTTATGGCCTAAACTGACCATAGGGGAACTTCCCCCTAATCCCAGTCAGGTCTACTCTGATCCAGCATAGCATTTAAGCACGGACTGTACTTCATGCATGTAAATATTCCTATTGACTTCAGTGGGACGCCTTACATGCTTAAAGTTAAACACATGCTCGGGTGCTTTGCTGGGTCAGGATCTTAGTCCTTGGCGTATGCCCTACAGCAAGACAGTTTATATCATTCTTAAAAAAAAAAAAAAGCTAATCTAACCTAATGTAACTGTGGCTGATGAAGGTGTGCATGTGTATTGGAGTTTGCACACGCACAAGTTGGGAACATGTGAAACTGCACCACGTCTTTTTGAAAAATTGGTCCATGCTTGCTGCAGTGTTTCATATATTTAAAGGCAGCTTCAGTCCATGGCTGGAAACTGAAGCTGGACAAATTCAAATTAGCAATTTTTTAACAGTGAGGGCAATTAATAAGTGGACCGACATTCCAAGGGATGTGGTGGATTCTCCATCTCTTGATTTTTCAACTAGAGGCTGGATGCCTTTTGGGGAGATATGCTTTAGTCCAGCACAAATTACTTGGCTCAATACAGGGATAATTAGGTGAAATGTAATGGCCTATGATATAGAGGAGGTCAGACAAGATGATATAATGGTCCTTAAACTCTGAATGAAAGAATGTTGCCTTTCACAAACATGCAACAGAAATTACTGTGTTTCTCAGGATGGCTAGTGTGACCTGAGACGCTTCCCTTCCTTCTCCTTCAGCTCATCTGAATGTTTTCACACTGCCTGCTGGCTAGCTGCCTTTTTGCTGCAATTGATGAGGTCTGTCTACTTACATTTTCACTGGCATGGCTTGTTTATCTCTTTTTAGACATGTTATTCACGCTGTCCAGGTCCTGCAAAGTGTTTCAGTTTACACCCTCTTTCTGCTAGTCATGATCTGAAGTTTGGTTTTGTGCCCCCGAAGGAGATCATATTTCTTTTTTAGCAGCAGTATAAACTTACATTTTCTTCAGTGTCCGGTTTCAGCTTGGGATTTATGGAGCTGATGTCTCCTTCGTGATCTCTCTGTGTGAGCTTAATGTTTTGCTGAGACTTCATAGACTTTTTTTGTTGTTTTTCTGTCATGTTTTCCAACCTTGCCTCTAACAGATCTGTAGAAACTTCTACTGCTAGGTGGCCCGCATAAGGCATTGAACGCAGAAGAGAAATACTGAAGCCTGGTCTACACTAAAAAGTTAGGTCAGTTCAGCTACTTCACTCAGGGGTGTGAAAAATCCACCTCCCTGAGCGACGTAATTAAGTTGACCTCACCCCTGGTGTAGGCAGTGCTAGGTTGATGGAAGAATTCTTCCATCGACCTAGCTACCGCCTCCCAGAGAGGTAGACTATCTAAACCGATGGGAGAACCCCTCCCACTGGGGTAGGTAGTATTAGATAACTAAATAAAAGTGTGCTCTTTTTCAAAGGTATTGAATACCTCTCCAATAGAATCTCATGTGGCTATAAGGGTCCAAGTAGCTACCCAGCTCCTGTGTGGATTGCCTAGTAAGATCAGGCCTTTAGTTTGAAAGGTCATTGGGGCAGGGACATATCTTTTACCAGGATCTGTGTTCCATGATTGGCCTGGCATCTGTGAGCACTAGAGCATAACTAATCTTGAGGACAGTGATAAAATGTGAGAGATCGGACATATACATAACTAGATGGAACAGAGGCCCAGGTCCTCAAAGGTATTTAGGTGCCTAAATCCCATTACACATTACATACACATACACACACGGATAAATTCTGAATATTTCCTTTCCCCTGAAAAGGAAGGTTAAAGAACCATGAACATTGCCCATTGGTTCATCTTCTGCAGCTCTGTCTCCCTCACTTCTTTCTAAGGGGGCTGGAAGTCTTTACATTTTACTTCGCTTTACAACATTTTTCATGACCCAGTCTTCACAAGTATCTTTTTTTTTTTTAAAGAGGAATTGCTTTTATTGAATTAATTTCCCATTAAACCAGACAACAGCCAAACTTCACTGGATCCTTCACATCCTGACTTTCATTGTTGTGTCATCTTCTGTCTGACTAATAATTTGCACAAGGCTGTCATTATAACAACCTAGACTTTGAAGAAAGTCTGACAATTCATTTATCTGTCTTTCTGCCTTGTCTGTCATTTTTCAGACTATTGACACCATGCCCTATGTAACTATCAGTATTGGACAGATTTAAAATGAGATTACTCTTTCTTCACAAGAAAGTGGGTTTCTTAAATAATCCTGACTTTACAATAATTGCTGATTCAACTAGGCATTACCTCACATGATATTTCCATCCATTTATTTTCTTTGTCCTGTTCTGGACTGTTGATAAGGGGCAGTTAAGTGTGTGTATTCCTGTATTCCATGTGGATATGAGGTACTAACTGAAAAGGAATTCTTGCCTACTTGAGCCAGGGATTTTGGGATCAGTCATCCAAAGAAGGGTCATGGAAGTGTCACCTTTCCTTTTCACTTTAGGTCAATATTACCATCAACAAATGCTCATTTTGCCTCCCACCCTAATCAGGTTCAGCCTGCAAGTGTAGCATCCATACAGGCTGTAATGCCATGCTACACTGGTGGCAAATGCTCTGCACGAATTGCAGCATAAACTCACCTATCTCACAATGAGAGCGGTTGGGAATTTTTCATTGACGACCTCCACCCCCTTCCTTTCTTTCTTTCGCCAAAAAATGCTGCATTTTTTAAACGGAAACTGTTCATGAAACAGGGTAGGTTTTAAAAACCTCTTGACTCAAAAGTTTAGGGGGGAAAAGTTCTGAAATTACATGTTGACACTTTTGACCCAGACAGTTTCAGATTTTTTTCAGAGTTGGAACTACTTTTTTGTTTGTAAATTTATACAATTTAAAATAAAGAAAAGAAAAAGAAGAAAATTTTTGTGATTGACTTTTCCTCCTGATTTGCGATGGGAATATTTTTCTATATCTCAGAAATGTTTGTGGTCTGCCTAGCTCTACTCACCCCCTTTGAAAGCAGATTGTCTCAATCACACTTTCAGCCATTTCTGTCCTGAATATTGGAACTAGAAGTAGTGTTAAATAAAACATGTTTTCATTATGGATTGGTAAACAGCCAAAGGGCTGAATTCTGAATTATACCACATAAATAAAAGATAGAAAAACCTGTTAGGTCACCTAATCCATGCCTCTCTGCCAGTCAGCACAGAGTTGTTCTCTGCAGTATATACTCTCATGCTTTGTCAATTACTTAGGGTATGTCTACACTAAGAAATTAGGTAGAATTTATAGAAGTTGGTTTTGTAGAAAGCGTTTTTATACAGTCAATTGTGTGTGACCCACACAAATGCTCTAAGTGCATGTAGTCGGCGGAGTGCGTCCACAGTACCGAGGCAACCATCGACTTCCAGAGCATTGCACTATGGGTAGCTATCCCACAGTTCCCGCAATCTCCACTGCCCATTTGAATTCTGGGTAAAAATCTCAGTGCCTGATGGGGCTAAAACATTGTTGCGGGTGGTTCTGGGTACATATCGTCAGGCCCCCTTTCCCTCCCTCCCTCTGTGAAAGCAAGGGCAGACAATCGTTTTGTGCCTTTTTTTCTTGAGTTACCTGTGCAGACGCCATACCACGGCAAGCATGGAGCCCGCTCAGCTAACCGTCACCGTATGTCTCCTGGGTGCTGGCAGACGCGGTACTGCATTGCTACACGCCAGCAGTTTATTGCCTTTTGGCAGCAGATAGTGCAGTATGACTGGTAGCTGATGTCGATGTAGTCCAGGGTGCTTTTTTAACTGACCTCGATGAGGTCAGGGGCACCTGGGAAAACATGGGAGTCATTCACCCAAGTCATTTCCCTTTTAAGTTTCGTTTCATGGAGATTCAATCCTACCAGCAGTGCACTGTCTTTTAATCTGCAGCCAGCAGAAGATGATAGCCAGCAGTCATACTGCACCGTCTTCTGCCGAGCACCCAGGAGATGACAATGGCTAGCGGTCGTACTGCACAGTCTGCTGCCAGCAAGATGTATAAAGATAAATGAAGGGGCTCAAAACAAGGAATAGACCAGATTTGTTTTGTATTCATTTTCTCCTCCCTCCCTCCGTGAAATCAACGGCCTGCTAAACCCAGTTTTGAGTTCTATCCCTGAGGTTTTCAGTTCTATCCTTGAGGGGGCCATTCTGTTTCTTGCAAAGCCACCCCCTTTGTTGATTTTAATTCCCTGTAAGCCATGTTGTCAGCCGCCCCTCCCTCTGTCAGAGCAATGGCAGACAATCGTTCCGCGCCTTTTTTCTGTGCAGACGCCATACCAGGGCAAGCATGGAGCCCGCTCAGATCACTTTGGCAATTAGGAGCACATTAAACACCACATACATTATGCAGCAGTATATGCAGCACCAGAACCTGGCAAAGTGAAACCGGGCGAGTAGGCGACGTCAGTGCAGTGACGAGAGTGATGAGAACATGGACACAGACTTCTCTCAAAGCATGGGCCTTGGCAATGTGGGCATCATGGTGCTAATGGGGCAGGTTCATGCGGTGGAACGCCGATTGTGGGCTCGGGAAACAAGCACAGACTGGTGGGACCGCATAGTGTTGCAGGTCTGGACGATCCCCAGTGGCTGCAAAACTTTCGCATGCGTAAGGGCACTTTCATGGAACTTTGTGACTTGCTTTCCCCTGCCCTGAAGTGCAAGAATACCAAGATGAGAGCAGCCCTCACAGTTGAGATGCGGGTGGCAATAGCCCTGTGGAAGCTTGCAACACCAGACAGCTACCGGTCAGTCAGGAATCAATTTGGAGTGGGCAAATCTACTGTGGGGGCTGCTGTGATGCAAGTAGCCAACACAATCAAAGATCTGCTGATATCAAGGGTAGTGACCCTGGGAAATATGCAGGTCATAGTGGATGGCTTTGCTGCAATGGGATTCCCTAACTGTGATGGAGCCATAGATGGAACCCATATCCCTATCTTGGCACCAGAGCACCAAGCCAGCGAGTATATAAACCACAAGGGGTACTTTTCAATAGTGCTGCAAGCACTGGTGGATCACAAGGGACGTTTCACCAACATCAATGTGGGATGGCTGGGAAAGGTACATGACAATCGCACCTTCAGGAACTCTGTTTCAAAAGCTGCAGGAAGGGACTTTATTCCCAGACCAGAAAATAACTGTTGGGGATGTTGAAATGCCTATAGTAATCTTTGGGGACCCAGCCTACCCCTTAATGACATGGCTCATGAAGCCATACACAGGCAGCCTGGACAGTAGTCAGGAGCTGTTCAGCTACAGGCTCAGCAAGTGTAGAATGGTGGTAGAATGTGCATTTGGACGTTTAAAAGTGCGCTGGCGCAGTTTACTGACTCGGTTAGACCTCAGCAAAACCAATATTCCCACAGTTATTACTGCTTGCTGTGCACTCCACAATATCTGTGAGAGTAAGGGGGAGACATTTAGGGCAGGGTGGGAGGTTGAGGCAAATTGCCTGGCTGCTGGTTACGCACGGCCAGACACCAGGGCGGTTAGAAGAGCACAGGAGGCCACGGTGCACATCAGAGAAGCTTTGAAAACCAGTTTCATGACTGGCCAGGCTATGGTGTGAAAGTTCTGTTTGTTTCTCCTTGATGAAACCCCCCACCCCTTGGTTCACTCTACTTCCCTGTAAGCTAAGCACTATCCCCTCCTTCCTTCGATCACCGCTTGCAGAGGCAATAAAGTCATTGTTGCTTCACATTCATACATTCTTTATTAATTCATCACTGAAATAGGGGGATAACTACCAAGCTAGCCCAGCAAGGGTGGTGAAGGAGAGAAACACCAGGAGGGGTGGTGGAGGAGGGAAGGACAAGGCCACACAGCACTTTAAAACTTACTGAATACCAGCCTTCTGTTGCTTGGGCAATCCTCTGGGGTGGAGTGGCTGGGTGGCTGGAGGCCCACCCACCGCATTCTTGGGTGTCTGGGTAAGGAGGCTCTGGAACTTGGGGAGGAGGGTGGTTGGTTACACAGGGGCTGTAGTGGCAGTCTGTGCTCCTGCTGCCTTTCCTGCAGCTCAACCATACGCTGGAGCATATTAGTTTGATCCTCTAGCAGCCTCAGCATTGAATCCTGCCTCCTCTCATCACACTGCCGCCACCTTTCAGCTTCAGCCCTCTCTTCAGCCTGCCACCTCTCCTCCTGGTCATTTTGTGCTTTCCTGCACTCTGACATTGTCTGCCTCCACGCATTAGTCTGTGCTCTGTCAGTGTGGGAGGACCGCATGAGCTCAGAGAACATTTCATCGTGAGTGTGTTTTTTTCACCTTCTAATCTTCGCAAGCCTCTGGGAAGGAGAAGATCCTGTGAACCTTGAAACACATGCAGCTGGTGGAGGGAAAAAAAGGGACAGTGGTATTTAAAAAGATACATTTTATAGAACAATGGGTACACTCTTTCACGGTAAACCTAGCTGTTAACATTACATACATAGCACATGTGCTTTCGTTCCAAGGTCGCAATTTGCCTCCCCCCACTGCGTGGTTAGCCCCTCATCCCTCCCCCCTCCCCGTGGCTAACAGTGGGGAACATTTCTGTTCCGCTACAGGCAAACAGCCTAGCAGGAACGGGCACCTCTGAATGTCCCCTTAAGAAAAGCACCCTATTTCAACCAGGTGACCATGAATCTCCTAAGGATAACACAGAGAGATAAAGAACAGATGTTGTTTGAACTCCAGAAAAAATACACTGCAATGCTTTGTTCTACAATGATTCCCGAGTACGTGCTACTGGCCGGGAGTGGTAAAGTGTCCTACCATGGTGGACAGAATAAGGCTCCCCTCCCCAGAAACCTTTTGGAAAGGCTTTGGAAGTACATCCAGGAGAGCCGCGAATGCCAGGGCAAATTAATCATTAAACATGCTTGCTTTTAAACCATGTATAGTATTTTAAAAGGTACACTCACCAGAAGTCCCTTCTCTGCCTGGCAGGTCCGGGAGGCAGCCTTGGGTGGGTTCGGGGGGTACTGGCTTCAGGTCCAGGGTGAGAAACAGTTCCTGGCTGTTGGGAAAACCGGTTTCTCCGCTTGCTTGCTATGAGCTACAACCTCATCATCATCATCTTCCTTGTCCCCAAAACCTGCTTCCGTGTTGCCTCCATCTCCAGTGAAGGAGTGAAACAACACTGCTGGGGTAGTGGTGGCTGAACCCCCTAAAATGGCATGCAGCTCATCATAGAAGCGGCATGTTTTGGGCTCTGACCCAGAGTGGCCGTTTGCCTCTCTGGTTTTCTGGTAGGCTTGCTTCAGCTCCTTAAGTTTCATGTGGCACTGCTTCGGGTCCCTGTTATGGCCTCTGTCCTTCATGCCCTGGGAGATTTTGACAAATGTTTTGGCATTTTGAAAACTGGAACATAGTTCTGATAGCACGGATTCCTCTCCCCATACAGCGATCAGATCCCGTACCTCCTGTTCAGTCCATGATGGAGCTCTTTTGCGATTCTGGGACTCCATCATAGTCACCTCTGCTGATGAGCTCTGCATGGTCACCTGCAGCTTGTCACACTGGCCAAACAGGAAATTGAAATTCAAAAGTTCGCGGGCCTTTTCTTGTCTACCTGGCCAGTGCATCTGAGTTGAGAGTGCTGTCCAGAGCGGTCACAATGGAGCACTCTGGGATAGTTCCTGGAGGCTAATACCATCTAATTGTGTCCACAGTACCCCAAATTTGACCCAGCAAGGTGGATTTCAGTGCTAATCCCCTTGTTGGGTGTGGAGTAAGGAAATCGATTTTAAGAGCCCTTTAAGTCAAAAAAAAGGGTTTTGTCGTGTGGACAGATACAAGGTTAAATTGATTTAACGCTGCTAAATTCGACCTCAACTCCTAGTGTAGACCAAGGCTTAGGCAACAGGGTTTCCACCATTTCCTCTGGCAGATTATTTCTCACTCATAGATCTTACCATTAGTGGTCCCATCCCCCCCCGCCCCCCCCCCCCCGATATTCATCCTAAATTTTTGATGGCTTAATTTCATCCCATTACTTCTAACTGTATCATTTATGAGCCTGAAACAATTCTCCTCCCTCCTTGATGTTTACACCCATCACAACTGGGTTTGAGCCCTAGCCGCCCCCCCCACCCACACACAAAAGAAAAATCCATGAATTTGTACCTAATTTGATGACATTGACAAGGTCAGAATCAGAAGTTCCTATGTAAATTCTTTAGCCCTTTCTTCACAACTTTCTAACACAATGAACTTTTTTCCTGAGTCTCAATTCTATGTCACAGCCATGAACACAAGGATCCTACTATCCTAGATTTAGCGACTCAAAGACCAGAAGGGACCACTGTGGTCATCTAGTCTAACCTCCTGTATAACACACACCAGAGAACTTCCTCAAAATAACCCAGAGAGCATATTTGTTAGAAAAACATCCAATATTGATTTTAAAATTGACTGTGATTTTAAATGACCCACAGTAAATTGTTGCAATAGTTAATTACCCTTGCTGTTAAATATTTATACCTTATTTCCAGTGTGAATGTGTCTAGCTTCAACTTCCAGACACTGAATCATGTTATATTTTTCTCTGCTAGATTGAAAAGCCCATTATCAAATTTTGTTCCTCATGTAGGTACTTAAAGACTACAATCAAATCACCCCTTAACTTTCATGTTATTAATTTGTTTTAGGACTTCACCCTCCCTCTTACTAAGAAACACTGTGTGAATTCTTATTTACAAACTCCATCTAACAAGTTCAGGCTTGCAAGAAGTTGCTTCCCTTGCTGTATACCTTGTCTAGGCATTTAGGAAAGTCATGATTAGTGCATTTCCTATTCTGGGGTAATTCCTCTGAAGGGTATAAAATATCTTGGTAACACTTGAAAATCACAGTAAATTAATTATTATGCTAAAAGTAACCCCAGTTCCTAAGGCACTGCTAGACATACAGCATTACACCCACTGTCACATGAACCAAATTTGCAATGCAGAATGACATCGGAATGGAGCTCTTCTCTGCTGAGAGGGCTAAAAAGGATACTAAAAAGAATGCACTTCTGTTTGTTACAGTGGTAACTTCTTAATATGCAGGTCCTGAAAAGTCTCATTAACCTTTCAGATAAGATTTTGGAAGTTATATATAAGTACCTATATTCAATTCTGTTGTAAATTTGTACAGAACTGGAATCCTTTTAAAGCATTTATACACTATGGACAACTATGTAAATCAGAAATATTGCCATATTACCATAACAACTACTTTGCAGTCATTTCAAGAAGAATCTGCACTTTGGTGTGCCTAAAGTAGCTATCTTGGACTAATATATACTTTTTTGCTTTAATGGCATTTTCTGAGATACATATTGAGAACTGGAAGTCATTTAGTATTTTATTTATGCTTTACCTTCATCCCATCACATACACACTCCCCCAAAATGCTCCCTAATGGATTTGTATTTCCTTTCACTAGATATTTCAGGGCTTGTCTACACCTGAAAGGCTACAACGACATAGCTGTGCCCATGTAAACACTACCTATGCTGACAGGAGGGATTCTCCAGTTGGTTTACATAATCCAGTTCTTCCGTTGACCTAGCACTGTCTACTTTGGAGGTTAGGTCAGTTTAACTATGCCACTCAGGGGTGTGGATTTTTTACACCCCCTGAGCAACGTAGTTAAGCTGACTTAATTTTCTAGGGTAGACCAGGCCTAATTTACAAGTGCTCTGCAGTAACTGACAGCTGCTCTCAATTAAAGTAGCTCTGACTAGTAACATATTTAGTGTGTGGGGAGGGAAAGCATTCTCCCACTCAGATGGAGTACTCAGAGCACCAGAGCAAGGGCTATGCACCACCTCAGTTCCACTTAAGCCATAGTTTGAGGGATTAAGTAGGATGTAAGTGGTACAGAGTCCTGTGTTGCACAGAGATGAATTGCACTTTCAGGAAACAGAATGTTCTAGACATGTGGTGGGAAAACTGCGGGCCGCACGTGGCCTGTCAGGGTAATCTGCCGGCAGGCCACAAAACAGTATTTACATTGACCGTCCACAGCTCCCAGTGGCCGCAATTCAATGTTGCTAGCCAATGGGAGCTGCGGGAAGTGGCGCGGGCAGCAGGGATGTGCGGCCCACTGCTTCCCGCAGCTCCTGTTGGCTGGGAATGGCGAACCATCACCACTGGGAGTTGCGGGCGGCCATGCCTGTGGATGGTCCATGTAAACACTGTCTCACAGCCCACCAGCACATTACCTTCATGGGCTGCAGGTTGCCCACCACTATTCTAGACTGTGACATAAAAGGTTATTTTTTTTTAAAAAAGTAGAAACTTCTTTATGAAAGTAGAGGTGTGACAGTAATATCTTGCATTTACATCAAATCTGTCATCTAAGATCTCAAAGTAAAACAAAAGTCACAAGTGTTTCAATTCATGGCCATGTGCAAACTGCAATCCTGGTTATATTGAACCTCCCCTCATGGAGAAGGTGTCTTCTGAAATAAATAACTTCATTGTGTAAGAGGATTCCATAGTATACCCATATAAAATACGGAACCCTTGCAATATTGCGCAAATCCGGCATCCATACATTGCATGGATATCACAAAGCTCCTCCACTAAAATTCCACTTTCTAGGTGAGTTTGGCTTTTGACATACAAAATGGATTACGACCATGCTTTATTTTGAATTGCACAGCTCAAGCCTTTAAACAATAGATTGTCTTTGTCATAGTGACCACTGCACATAGGGGTCTCAGGTTGGGCATCCAAAAATAGAAGCATCCAAAATCACTGGTCATTCTTGAACCTATGTGCTTCGTGGAAGGTTGACTGCTCCTTCAGCGTCAATGAAAGTCAGCAGTAGTGGAAGGCGCTGAATACTTGCCATATGTTGTTCAGCAGGATCAGGCCCAAAAGAAGCAGAGAGAGACACAAGTGATAGCAAAATTAAACCAAAAGCCAGGAAGAGCAAAGATGACAATAAAAATGAGGGACTAAAGAAGACAAACCAGGAAAACCTTGTGTCACCCTGCTCCCCCTAGCTTTTACCTAGAGAGGTTCCGGCCCGGCGCGCACCGGGGCAGGGCAGGCTCCCTGCCTGCCCTGCCCCCGCACCGCTCTAGGAAGCGGCCGGAACCTGGGGTAGAGGGTGGGGCACAGGGGTCTTTGTGTTGCGCTGGCCGCTCCTCCCGGTACCTCCTCCGAAGCTCTCATTGGCCGCAGTTCCCCGTTCCCGGCCAATGGGAGCTTCAGGGGAGGTACCTGGAGGAGCGGCCAGGGCAACACACAGATCCCTGTGGCCCACCCCGATCCCAGCCGCTTCCCGGAGCGGTACGGAGGCAAGACAGGCAGGCAGGGAGCCTGACCCCCACCCCGAACCCCTCCTGCAACCAAACCCCCTGCCCTGAGCCCCCTCCTGCACCCCGACTTCCTGCCCTGAACTCCCTGCCGCACCCCGACCCCCTGCCCTGAGCCCCCTGCTGCACTCCACACCCCTCCTGCACCCCAACCCTCTGCCCTGAGCCTCTTGCCACACCCTGCACCCCCTGGGAGCAGGGAGGGGGCGGAGTTGGGGTGGGGATTTTGGGGAAGGGGTTGGAATGGGGGCAGGTAAGGGGCCAGGTGGGGCCGCATGGAAGGGGTGGAGCGGGGGCAGGGGGGGGAGGGGTCAGTGGTGCAGCCCTGAGGCCAATGTACTAGTCCTCATGTGGTCATTTGAGTTTGAGACCCCTATTTTAGACAAAGTCAGGAGCAGTACAATCTAAAGGCGTTTCAGAGTTAGTGCAGAACCACAAACGTTCCTTGGAAAGGTTTATCAATCCAGTGTGCCGGAAGACTGTGGAAAGACAGGAGGGTGGCATTTTGGGTCCACTGGCAGTATGTGCTGTGAATGAGCAACAGATGGGTTCTCTAGCATCAATAGCACTTTCATGCAAACTTGCTCATATAGCAGGCGTCATGGTATTTATAGAAAAATGGTGGGAAAGGAGTTGATAAGTTTCTGTCAGTCTCGTTTGCCTGTTGTCACTAATTGGGTCAGGTTCTACCACTGGCAGCTCACCAGATTTCTGTGTGGGATTCAGCCGTTGAATCCCCAGGTGTCTAAAGCCTCCTCACCTCCCTCTGGAGTCTGAACAGCATCTAGGCATTGCCCTGGTCTTTGGGCCCCGAGGCACCACTCTGGGGTGTCAGATTCTCTATCTAGCATCCCATCAGGAGAGCTGCAACCTTATGATCCCTTGCCCAGGCCCTGGAACCAGTGCTGAACCCTAAGAATCCCACTGTAGCTGAAACATACCCTTTCCCAGAACTCCACCCAAAGGTGTGATTCTCTGGTTTTCCTTTTTAATGGGCCACGTGGTAGGTGTTGCATATAGCACAGAAACACTTTGCACAGGATTCTAACACCCTTGTTCTTTACTAACAGATAAAGCACAGAGAGTATAGATCATTTAGAAAACAGCAAACATCCTAAATGCAATGCTCTTGACCATAGGTACCGATTCCGTGGGTGCTCCGGTGCTGGAGCACCCACCGGAAGATCCCTCCCCTTCCCCCCAGTGCCTCCCGGCGGCTCCGCTGATCAGCACCTCCTCCTCCCTCTCAGTGCTTCCTGCCTGCTGTGATTAGCTGTTCTGCGGCATGTGGGAGGCACTGGTGGGGAAGGGGCAGAGCAAGGGCGGGGCACGCTCAGGGGAGGGAGTAGAAGGAGGTGGAGAGGGAGTGGGGGCAGGGGCAGGGGCAGGGGTGGGCAGAGGTGGCGACTTGGGGGAAGGGGTGGAGTGGGGCTGGGGGTTGGGGCTGGGGTGGAGCGGAGGTCGAGCACCCCCCGGCATCTAAGAAAGATGGTGCTATGTCTTTGGAAAAGCATCAGGCTTCCTTTGGAAAACCATCTGTGTTCAGGCAGGGTTTCCCCTGTCTCATGCAGCTCCTCTCTGCATGCACTAGTGAAAAATGGCTGAAGAATTCCAAATAGAGCAGCTTCTGCCCTTTTATAACCTTCCAGTCCCTCTATCAGAGGACCTCCTGCTTAACCTCCTTAGGTGATCAGAGACACCTACCAGGTGACATCATTGCCAAACAGCCTCTCCCACTAGCCATTTCTTTGAGTAGGAACTATCTGATTGACTAGAATGTTTGCATTGGAATAGAGGACCATACTGATGCAATGACCATCTATTGTCACTTTACCTTGGAATTTCAGTCCAAGATGCAGGTAAAACTCAGAGAGTAGGCAACTAGCCCCACATTGAAATGGAGTTTGCAGTTTGGTAAAGATACATACAGAGAACATAAGAACAGCCATACTGGGTCACACCAAAGGTCCATCTAGCCCAGTATCCTGTCTTCCGACAGCGGCCAATGCCAGATGCTTCAGAGGGAATGAACAAAACAGGTAATCGTCAAGTGATCCATCTCCTGTCGCTCATTCCCAGCTTCTGGCAAAACAGAGGCTAGGGACACCATCCCTGCCCACCTTGGCTAATAGCCATTGATGGACCTATCCTCCATGAACTTAGCTAGTTCTTTTTTTGAACGCTGTCATAGTCTTGGCCTTCACAACATCCTCTGGCAAAGAGTTCCACAGGTTGACTGTGCATTGTGAGAAGAGGAATTTAAGCTTTATGTAACTAATATTCAACTATAGTTGGTTCTGGTCACTGACTCAGAAAAATTATCATAGAAGGATTCTGTTTTTCTCATTGTATCTGATAGTGATTAAAATTGAGCCCTGGTGCCACATGGACACTGAGGGTAGAGTGGCTGGTTTAAATCCATCAGTTAGTACACGTAACAAGCACGGCAGGTGTAGCTGCCTTGCAACAAATGACAGAGAACCAAACATTTCTTTGGACAGACTCTCAAGCATACCCCCATATGGTATATTATACAAATAGATTCTGAAGCTCCTATTCAATAGGTCTCCTAAAATGTATTTTAAAACTTAAAACAAACAATCAAACAAAAACTGAGCAGGAGAGGATCTATTCTCTCCTTTCCTCTCCCACCTTCAACAAGGCCTCCCTTTCTAGGCCTTTCCTCTTCGACTTTCTGCAATTTTTTCTTTTAAACTACCTTCATTTTGCGTCTCTCACCCTTACAGTTATGCCTGTTTAAAGCTTCTTTCCATTGCTGAGTTGCTACCATCAGGGCTCAGATATGTTCCAACACTGCTGGGGTTACCAAGGGGACATTTGTCCCCTCATCCCTCCCCACAAAAAAATCTTCAAGGATGCCAAATGCATAGGCACTGGAGATAGGGGATGGGGATGACCTTTGCCCCCCACCCCCTATTAAAAACTGAACTTCAGGTCCTGACTGCTGAACATGGCTGGGAGGAAGTGTGCTGCAGCCTGGCCAGCACTCGGGTCCCTCTCTGCTGCATGTGCAGGATGCTGGCTGGGTGGTCCCACTCTGCTGTGCATTGTCCCACGTGAAGCGTGCCAGTTGCTTCGTGTTTTGCGTGTGGCATGCGGCCAAGCCCTCATCTTCTGCCAGCTGCCGAAACTGCAGCCGCAGCTTCTCTCTATGCTGGGCACCGGCTGGGTCCGGGAAGCAGGATGGCTCCATTAATCAAAGGCCTGGGGCTCACAAGCTGGGAGGGCAAGAATCTGCTGGGGAGGCAGGGGCTCTGGGAGAGCTGGACTGTGGGCAGGGGGAGGGGAACCAGACGCTCCCAGAGAGTTGGATTGGGGATGGGGGGGGAAGGCAGGGACTCTGGGAAACTCAGGCTGTGGGGGTCTGAAGCAGGAGCTTTGGGGGAGTCTGGTGGAGGGGGAGGCTGGGGCTCCAGGGGCCCCAAAATACCCACTTCCCGCGACCCACATAATGCAATCCTAGAGCTGGCTCTCTGCTCCAGGACCCTTTGAAGCTCCTCCTTCTTCAAGTGATGGTCAAGAACCTCTGGTGCTGGTTACTAGCCTCAGTGAAGGAGAGAAAATGTTCGAGGAACTGAGTTAGTGAAGTCAATAGAGGCAACAATTTTATTATTTATTTTAATGGAGGCAAACAGAGGGGAAGGGCTTAGTAGAACAGTACTAAACTATATTTATTCACATGACCCTGTCTCAGCCAATCAGATTGTTTGATCTTTGAATGGTTTAAAATACATGTGTGTACAGCTGTCTATAGACACACATACTACACTATAATTAAAAGTAAGAAATATGCATAACACTGGAATTATGCAGTGCAGAAAGAAACTTGCCTCTAATGCATCTGTGGCAATTAGGTTTTTTTTTTCTTAGTACAGAAAACTTGTTCATTCGTACGTTAACTCAGCTGCTGCTCCTGAGACATTTGCTAACATCAAACATAATAATAAAAATGAAGCCCTCTAGCAGGGTGGACACCCGTTTAGGCCCAGAGGGGTTTAAAATAGCCCTGGGAGAGGACTGGGGCAGGGAAAAAGCTGGGCTGATTGGCAGAGCAGCTGAGGGCCATGCCCCAAACAGACCCAGCGGGCCTTATAAAAGCCAGGGAAGCCCTGCGCAGAAGAGCACTCTCTCTCTCTCCTGAGAGGGAAGGACCTGGCTGCAGGGACCTAAGCAGAGTACCTAGATTAGAGCAGGGTTGGGGAGCTCCAGCCAGGAAAGCCCCAGGCTGTGGCCTAGCATTAGGCCCAACAGGTACTGGGGTTGCAGGGGACAGCCCAAGGTTAGACAGAGGCAGCAGGTCCAAACCCAACCTTGCCGGTGATGAGTGGCTCATACTGCAGCCTGCCCCAGGGCGCGGGGGCTAGCTGGTGACTGGTAGGAGCATACGACTGAGGTGAGGTAGGGATAGTGGGGGTTCCCCTGGGAGGGGGAGACCCAGAGCTGTGGGGTACTGCCAGGAGGCAGCACCCAGTGAAAAGGGCACCGGGGACCTGGGAGGGACACGGGAGCCAGCAGTAAGGCCAGACGCCAGCCTGAAGAGGGTGCTCCGGAGGGCTGGTGAGCTAATTCCCTCAGATGACTAGCAGGAGGCACTGCCGGTGAGTCTGCGCCCCATGATAAGCCCCTTTGTATTTTCACAGTTTAAATGAATTGTGAAAGAGCTACCCAAAACACCACATACAGCGGCTGTGTTACTCAGAGGAGCAATGAAGACAGCTAATTGGTTCTGGCTTGCCCCACTCGGCATGTAGCAAGTGCCCTTTACTACAGTACCTGTGAGCACTTGCAGAAATCCAAAGTTCTCAACAATACTTTGCAGGTTCACTCTTGCTTATTTTATGTCACAGCAGACTGGCATATAAACAACTCAAAAGTTAATTTTGAAAGGGGCCACAACCTACAATTAATATTGGTCTTTCCTTGCTCAAGAGATCCATGTTGGAGGTTAATTATGGAGAAGAAATGGGCTGACTGGCTTGAAATTTAATCCTGCAACTCCCAGACCAAATGGGGATGGGTTTGAAGGAGTCACCGTGACAAAGTTCTTTAACTCTCCAGGCTGCAGGTGTCAGGATATGTTGGGTTTTACAGAAGCTGAGCTGGTGCTGGAGCCATCATCTGTTGCATTTCTGGGCTTGTGGAGTTTGGAAAGGTGTGGATTTTTTTCAGCTGGGTGAAAACCAAAGTGCAGCTCAAGTAAGGAAAAGAGAAAAATCACTCCCTTTGCTATTTCTGTACATTGTACTCTTCTTACTGTCCAATATATATGCTAAAATGATCATTGTAATAAACATTGTGAAAGAAGGTAGAATTGTCCCTTGTTTTACTTCCACAATGAATCTGTATTTCTGTCATTTGTCTGCATCACAGACCCTGATGGTACAAAACCATCAGGGGGAGGGATAGCTCAGTGGTTTGAGCATTGGCCTGCTAAACCCAGGGTTGTGAGTTCAATCCTTGAGGGGGCCATTTAGGGATTTGGGGCAAAAATTGGGGATTGGTCCTGCTTTGAGCAGGGGGTTGGACTAGATGACCTCCTGAGGTCCCTTCCAATCCTGATATTCTATGAAAACAATATTCAAATCAGAAATGGCCTCTACCCACACTTTTAAATCACTGGCTTCTAGGTTAAGATGCAGATTAAAAACTGTAGCATACATGGCCAGTAGAGATGGATTTGGATTTTGTGTCCAGTTGTTTTTGGGCTCCAAGCAACTTGGAAATTTTGAACCCCAAATTTGGGGTTCTTTAGAATCTTGGATTTACACACCCGTATTAGAGCGCTAAATGGCTTAGCCCTCAGTACAAGTTACACTTGCACGGTGATGTGGACAGAAAGCAGGTAGGTTGAAAACTGAGTCTACACCATGCTTGCATTTTGGAATATGTTATGTAATTACAGTAATGTAATCATCCAAATGTCGGATCATGATGGCATTGTTGCAGCTGTGTTGGTCCCAGGGTAATAGAAAGACAAGGTAGGTGAGGTCATATCTCTTATTGGACCAACTTCTGTTGGTGAAAGAGACAAGCCTTCAAGTTTTGTAAGCTTGACAATATCCAGGTGTCTCTTTTGCTGGACTTTGCCCAGGGGTTTCTTCCACCAATAGAAACTGGTCCAGTAAAAGATATTACCTCACCCACCTGGTCTCTCACATGACTCTGATCTAGGAGCTGTGTCACATTTAAAGAAGAGAAAACTCTATTTTTTCCAGATATGGTTCCATAACCAATCACACACAATCTTCCAGGCTCCATCTATATTAAGATACAAACGTATTTGTGTACAAACAAGAATACTCTCTGTTCATTATTACATACCTGCCAACATCTCCAGGCAAAAACCCAAACAGACTTTCAACTATCATAAACCACTGCAAAGTCTACACTGGTTATTTGCACCGATTATAGTTCTGAGTGTAATAGCACCAGTGCAACCTTCAGTATAGACAGGCAAAGCTGCAGTTTTCTCACGTGGGGTTTACTCAGAGTTTCAGGCAGGGGTAAACTCCCCTAGCACAAAGTGGTCTGTCATTAGCTATTTGCTATTAACTAATCATGTGGTGTTCTCCTGTGGTGGTTTGGTGTTTTTGTTTTTTTTTAATTAGGCAGCAGAAGCAATCAGACACTTGAAATAATCAACAAATAGTAAATAAGTAATGTGAATTATTCACAAACATCCCAGAGGATGAAATTTACTTCAATGAACTATTTAGCTGATATGTTCTCAGCAATAAGAATGAGTTAGTGAACCCCTAATGAAAGGAAACAAGGGCTAACTTCATCAGATAACGTCACAAAAAACTATTGGATCAGCCCTATTCCCAACCCTAATATCTGTAAATGTACAATGCTTACTTCCCAGCCCCAGTTACTACCGTACAATGGAGTAGTTTTGAATGGAATATAAGAGTTACCAACACAGGTGAATTAAAGATATGTTTTCCTAGCCTGCAGAAGTCTCTCTTCTCCATTGTGTCTACTCTTTGGGGCTTCATTTCTTTTCTCTCCTGTGTTTGGAAGTGTTAATGAAGTGTTGTCCAAGCTATCATTTCTGATGTAAGGTGTGGGGCATTAAGAACATTGCTGTTCTGTCTTGAATGCAAAACCACATTTGTCTCACTACTTCATTTTTCTTGATTTAAATTTAGTTACGTTGTTTTCCTTGTTTATAACAACTCTCCTATGGAAAACATATGCATGTGTTTGTGGCTAGGCTGCAATTGTTCTGAGTCAGAGTCCAGCTAGCATTACCTCTTGTTGAGGAACAGGTTGTTGTTTTTCCTGACAGAAGACTGGTACTGCCCAGCCAATGAGTTGGAGTCTGTTTTTGCTCAATGGATTTCCTGCCAGACACATGTACAAAGCTGCTTCTTCCTCATGTTGCAGATTTTGTTTTTCTCTGGTGACTTGTTTTGATCACTGTGTGTGTGTTCTGAGATTGAGGATAAGTCATGCATCCCTAGCCAGGAGATAACAGAGCTTAGGCTGCTACTTGCAGGATCCTGATTTCCTCTCAATGTTGTTTTCTCTTGGTTTTGCACAAAAATGAAGCCTCTTAATCCCCAGATGCTATTTTTGCAGAGAGAGAAGGATTCTATGTATGTTTCTGTGAACGGATTCTCTCATTTGCTGATGTTGCCTACCTCTTTTAGTCTCTTTGGCGAAATAAATTAGGGGTGACACACTCATCTAATATTTCTCAGGCCTTTTTCTAGCTATAGCGATGCATAGCGTGATATATTTCCAAGTACTTTTTTTATTTGCTGCAATATAGTTCACTTCAGAAACCAAACAAAGCCCAATAGCCACTGACCCAAAATGCAGCACAAAATCAGTTATATGCAGAAAACATTTTAGGCTTAAAAGCTTTTCCTAATTGTAGGGCAAACCTCTGCTCAAGAAAACAAAGTAAAAATGTCATCATCCAAATGGCTTTCTCCTCCTTGGAAAAACTACTGAAGCGAATAATCAGTGCATTGCTCTTTGCTCCTCATAATTACCTCTGCGTTCAATATTGATATGGCAAGATCTAACCGTAGATATACGGTGACATCATATTTCAATTTTGAAGCCTCTTTGGTTCAATAAAGCAATAATTATGGTCAGTTCACAGCCAGCACAAGATTCCAGCAATTTTTAACCAAAGCTTTCAGAGAGATTGAATGAGGAGTTTCTTTGATATAGTTGCATTATCACTTTTTTTTTAATGAGGACTTTTTATTGAGATAAGTGGTAAGCTCCAATAGTCACTTGCTCTATGTAGCATACTTGAAAGTTGTCTCTGGATGCTGTTCTTTGAGATATTTGCATGTGTAAGTACAACTGAACCTTTGTGTCCACATAGAATAGTAGAGCTGGTTGGATATTTCCATTAACTTTTTTTTAAATATGGGAAATGTGATTTGTTCTTTGGGAAGTACAAATTTTGTAGACTGTTTAATCTTCCATCCAGAAAATCAAAACAAAATATTTCATTTGAGGTTGGATCAACCCATACTGAAACAGTTACATTTGTTGAGCTGAATTTTGGTTCAGTTTGACATTAATCTGCATCTTCTTGAGGTGCTGTGGTGCCTCCTGGGAATTGTAAGTTGGGTGCCTCATGTTCCCTTTCCTTTTTATGGGCCAAGCTCCTTGGCTAGGCTATATCTCCCATAATGCACTGCAGTCTGCCATCTACCTGAGCCCCCAAAATGATCATGGGAGACTCAGGAACACAGTGCATCACAGGTGAGGGATAGCTCAGTGGTTTGAGCATTGGCCTGCTAAACCCAGGGTTGTGAGTTCAATATTTGAGGGGGCCATTTAGGGTTCTGGGGCAAAATTGGGGATTGGTCCTGCTTTGAGCAGGGGGTTGAACTAGATAATCTATGAAAGTCTGTCTGGTCTGGAAAGCCTGGGCCCCTAGGAAGAGCTGGGTCAGGAGATAGCCATACTACAACTCCCCATTAGGCAATGCAGCAGCTTAGGCAGACACAATTTAATGTCAACATGACTCTAAAGGAGATATTTCAACATTTCTAAATTGAAAATGTTTGTTTTTGAGGGAAAAATTGGTATTTTGATTTTTCATCTTGATTGTGGATGAAAACAAATGTCAAAATATATCAGAATTCCCTGTGGGATAGAAATTCTGATTTTCTAACAGCTCTACAAGATTTTCAAAACTGTGACGTTTGAAAGTCAGGACGCTTTTATAGGTTCTAGAAGCCTAACTTTAGGCGTCCAGTTTTGAAAATCTTAGCTATGCCATTTTATAATATCTTGTCATTATACAATGCACTGACGTTTCTACAGTAATGATCCAAACCCATTATACTTTATAATAGAGATACTGAAGAGTGGTATCAGAGTAGCAGCCGTGTTAGTCTGTATCCGCAAAAAGAGAGTACTTGTGGCACCTTAGAGACTAAGAAATTTATTAGAGCATAAGCTTTCGTGAGCTACAGCTCATGCATCCGATGAAGTGAACTGTAGCGCATGAAGCTTATGCTCTAATAAATTTGTTAGTCTCTAAGGTGCCACAAGTCCTCCTGTTCTGTTCTTTTTACTTTGGTCCTTGTTCAGCAAAGCTCATGAATATGCAGGGACTTAAGCCCATGCTTAAAGTTAAACACATGCTTGAATGTATTGCTGAAGTGGGGCCTTAATGCATTTTTTGTCCAGTCATATTAATGGAATGCTCAGTAATGAGAGGAAGCTTTCTGTGAACGGGCAAAGATAATAGTGTGTTTGAAATGTAAGTCTCTCCCATCCAAGTGCTGAATGACAGTTAATAAAACTCAGAATACTGTAGTTTATTTTTAACCATTAACCATGGCTAGGCAAATGCAGTCAGATAAAATGAAAACCTCTCTCTTTACTGAAACTAAACCCCATTTGCGATTATAAAACATTGTTATAGTAAATTGTTCATATACTTTTCATCTTTGGGCACCTATGTACTAGTGAGGATCTGAAGCAAACTTTGCAAACTACCCAATGCAAGGTGAAAGCTTTATTTATTTATTTTTTTCTGAGCTTTGCAGACGAGTTGTGCATTCTCAAGATGCAGGATAATCATCTGAACTTTTTGCTGCATAGCTCAATGAAAGCTAAACTCTGCACCTTTTGAAACTGCTCTAGCACTAATATTCATTGTACCATAAAGAAAATAAAATTGGCTAAATAGTTGAGTCATACATTTCCAAGATGTGCAATAATTTACTGAGGACAAAAGTCACTTTTCTCTTGATCATTAAACAGCCCTTTAAGTTTTATTTCCTGATATTTTACTCATGATTGTATAATACTTTATCTGGTGCAGAGAGAACCTGGTACATTAACAATTACTTGTCTTAGTCAACAGAGAAAGATAAATCATCCCTTTTTATAGGCATGAACTCCTCACAGGTAATTGATCATTTTTTGAGGGGGGATGCAAAATCCATTTATTATCTAGCCTTGGTAAGAGACCAAAGGTTCTGACTGTAGCAATAGGGAGGTATGTTTCCTCTGAGTGACAGTGGCAGCAGAACAGATCCTATACCTCACCCAAAAGAGGCCATGTTTGATGTGCTATTTAAGGGCCTGCTCCTTCAGTGGTGGTTGAGAGTGGTCAGCAAATCTCAGGAGCAGGCCTTAACTCCCCTATGTCAGTTCCTGTACAGCCACAAGTCAGACTGAAACTGTGTTCTGAGGGGAACAGCATCTAGAGCAAAATTCAGCACTCACAACCAGCCTGTGGAAATCAACGGCTGTTCTGCTCTGATGGCAGTGGGAGACCTACACTTGTAAGGAGAGCAGAATAACAATCTGGATCTCAGATGAGAATTTTGCCCATACTCCCCTCCTATTTAAATAATGTAGGTAGTGTTAAAAACAGTAAGTACCAAGTCCAGTTGTGTTTAATATAGCTGTACACATCTAGAAGTCTCTGACATCTAATTTCTAAGATGTTATTTTAATTCCATACCAGCACTCTTGATGGAACTCATGTCTTATGAATGCCCTTGCATCTTACGTGTGATGCACATGCCACTGTAATATTAAACCACTGCCTTTACTCCACCGAAAAATGCTTTTCTCTAGCATTGGTTTGTGGGGAGCCAAGCAGTACCTCCGTCACTTTAAGAGGAGTCTCTATTGAATGGCAGTAGCAGCACTGTTTTGTGTACCGTTTCAGGCCTCAAATGGTCAGTGAGGAAGACCACATATGCTGCTAGGAATAATGCAGCACAGTTCCAGTCCTTGCTCAGTGCTACTTTGAATTTAGTACATGACAGAAGCATTGTAGCAGGCCAGAGCCTGGTGGTGATGCAGCACTTTGCCAGTCTCCTCTTGTTCTTCAGACATGTACCTAGCAGTCCCACTGAAATCCTATTGCCATTGCAATACGTATACTGTACAAAGGAAGGACCCCTCATTAGAGAAGCTAGGCTAATTAGTACCTTTGCTGGCAGTCAGCAGAGAGGGTAGGATGCTGTAATTTTATCAGATCCCAGTTACGCTGCTTTTGAGAGATACATAGGTGCCTGTCTCAGGGTAGAACTTGTGTCTTTGCAGCACAGCTCAAATAGTCCCTAATAAAGAAGACACACATTGTGGCTGGGATTCTCAAAGAAGCCTCAGGAAGTTAGGTATCCGAATCCCATAACTCCCTAAGGCTTCTTTTGAAAATACCAGCTATAAGCCAAATTCTTCTCTTGCAGAGTGCGCCAAAAGGAATCCATCCGTGTCCCGCAGATGTTTCTTAGGGCAGATTTTTGGGAAAAAAACAACTGGATGCCAGACATAGATAGGAGCTGAGGGTAAACCTTCATAAGCCTCTTCTGTGATACACAACACTCTGACACTCAGCTGTGCGAGACTGGAAAGCCAAAGTAAAATAGTGATGCATTGTTTTAGATGGTATGAAAAGATGGATAAAGCCTCACATGATCAAATACCCAGCTGGTCTACAATAGTCCTGATTAGCTTCTTTTGTAGCAGGTTATATGTCAGTAAAGTTATTTTTTTTCTCAACAACGCTACAAAGGCATCTTACAGACCAGATTCTCCACTGCTTTGCATCTTATGTCGCTATTTACACTAGTGCAAAGTGGCTGTAAAATACTACCAGATGTCAAATGCTACCATTCAGATCTATGTTGCATTTACTTTGCACAGGTATAAGTGAATACACACAATGCAGGGCAGTGAAGAAATAGGTCTATTGTCTTTAGAAGCAGAGAGAGAGAGAGAGAGAGAGAGATTATTTCAGGTTTTCAGTTATACTGAGGTAAATTTCTTTCTTCAGCATATTTACATGTTCCCAAAGGAAGCACTGAACTGAAGTTTTAAACCATACGGGGGCAGCACAGGAACATATTCATAAAACAGCCCTAACTTCCACTGTGTATATAGCCTGAGCAGATAACAACAAACTAGCTTTACAGAGCTAGGGAAAGGTTGCTTATTACATGACCCATGGAAAATGTGGTTCAACCCACGGGAAGAAAAAATAATATTTTAAAAAGAAAGCTGCATCTTTCAAAGTAATGGGAAATTAACAAGATGTTAACAGACTCCTGACTTAAGCTACTCAGCAACTATTAAGGGGATTAGCTCTCTTTTTGAAAATCTTCTGCCAGAACCTGGAAATACCCTAGAATTTAGTTAACTCAAATACAGATGCCATGGGCGATTGCACCTACATTTACAACCACAGCATAAAGGGCCTGATTTTGCAGCCTTGACATGTGTCATCTTTTCTATTGAAGTGCTCCCATTGTGTTTGAACAACAAGTTTTATACCAGGTCCATAGAGTCTGAGAATTATTAAGATCGTTGTAAGATTGTTAAGAATGCTGAGATCTTGAACCTTATTGCCTGCAATAAAGAAACCAACAGGAATCCTACTGTGAAAAAAAGATTACACACACAAGAATCATTAACATGTTTTGCAGGATTTAGACAAGACATCATACATACACAGATAGCTAATCCTGAATTACACAGTGTACACCAGTAGTGTGCAACCTGCAGCCTGTGGGCCGCATACGGGCCCTCAGGGTAATCTGCTGGCGGGCCGTATTTACATTTATTTACATTTGCACGGCCACCTGCAGCTCCCAGTGGCCACAGTTCACTGTTCCCGGTCAAGGGGAGCTGCAAGAAGCGGTAGCCAGCATGTCCCTGCAGCGCACGCTACTTCCCGCAGCTCCCATTGGCTGGGAACAATGAACCGCGGCCACTGGGAGCTGTGGGCGGTCATGCAAACATAAACAAACTGTCTGGCGGCCCGCCAGCGGATTATGCTGATGGGCCGCAGACTGCCCACCAGTGATGTACACAGACTAGCATAAGTGTAACCACCAGTTGCAGGGCTACATTCAGGAATCATCCTATGGCCTGTGTTGTTCAGGAGGTCAGAACAGATGATCACAGGGATTCCCATCTTGCATTAAATGCCTATGAAACGTTTTGACCATGGTTCCTCTCTTTTTCGATATCTCTTTAAATAAAAAATAATATAAAGTCATTCACTAATAATGTTTGCATAAAAAGCAAAACAATCAATTTTCAATGTCAGTGCAATTCATGCTAATGTAACCCTTCAGCCAGGTGGAGCCGGCGGCAACCAGGGCTGGGTTCAATATCTAGGGGTTTCTTTCCAACAATATAACACAGAACCGGCTCAAGCCCCCACCCCTGGGTGCCTCTGAGAGGCCATACTGCCCCACTTGCAAGCACAGAGTCTGAGTGCAGAAAATAAACTTTTAATGAAAGGAGGGAAGTCACCTGACACTAATTAGGAAAAATACTGCAAGTGGGATTCATAATCATAAAACTGTGAGCAGGACACCCAGAGTGCATGGGGCAGTGTCTTCTCCTTCATATTCTTCTGTCCTACAACCAACAGTTCCTTTTCTGTGCCCCTCTCTGTTCGCTCACCATACCCCACTCGCAGTGGTTGTCCTTGGTCAGTGAGGACTCTGGATTCAAAGGTTCATATGTGTGAGTTCACCTCCCACCTGGGGAAGAAAGCACCTTGCTTGCTCCGCCATCTAAGTGCTTGTTCTGGATGGCCACCCTGCCAGCCCCTGCTCCTTGCCGCATGGCTTCCCCACCAGTCACGGTTCCACTCCTGCCTGCTGTGTCTGCCAGCCGCCTGCTCACTCTCACAGGCCGGGCCTCTTGCTTTTTCTCGCCAGCCACGCCTGCCAGCTGCCTGCTCACCACTCTTGCTAGCTGCCTGTTAGTCACCATCTGCTGCCACCTGTCTCTGCTCTGACCTCTGCAGGTCAGTCTCTTAGGCCTTAGGTCTACACTACGAGTTTAGGTCAAATTTAGCAGCGTTATCTCGATTTAACCCTGCACCTGGCCACATGATGAAGCTCTTTTTTTTTGACTTAAAGGGCTCTTAAAATCTATTTCTTTACTCCACCCCCCCAACAAGGGGATTAGCATTGAAATCAGCCTTGCCGGGTCAAATTTGGGGTACTGTGGACGCAATTCGATGGTATTGGCCTCCGGGAGCTATCCCAGAGTGCTCAGTTGTGACCGCTCTGGTCAGCACTCTCAACTCAGATGCACTGGCCAGGTAGACAGGAAAAGGCCCGCAAACTTTTGAATCTCATTTCCTGTTTGGCCAGTGTGGCGAGCTCACCTGCACAGGTCACCATGCAGAGCTCATCATCACAGGAGACCCTGCAGTGTCAGAGTCGCCGATGAGCTCCAGCATGGACCGAACAGGAGGTATGGGATCTGAGCACTGTATGGGGAGATGAATCCATGCTGGCAGAACTCTGTCAAAAAGACGAAATGCCAAAATATTTGAAAAAATCTCCAATGGTGTGAAGGACAGAGGCTATAACAGGAACCCGCAGCAGTGCCGCGTGAAAATTAAGGAGCTCGGGCAAACCTACCAAAAAACCAGAGAGGCAAATGGCCGCTCCGGTTCAGAGCCCCAGACGTGCCGCTTCTATGAGGAGCTGCATGCAATTCTAGGGAGTGCAGCCACCACTACCCCAACCCTGTGCTTTGACTCTGTCCCAGGAGTGGGAGGCAACACGGAAGTGGGTTTTGGGGGCGAGGAAGATGATGATGATGAGGAGGAGGTTGTAGATAGCTCACAGCAAGGAAGCAGAGAAACCGGTTTCCCCAACAGTCAGGATCTGTTTATCACCCTGGACCTGGACCCAGTAGCCCCTGAACCCACCCAAGGCGGGCTCCTGGACCCTGAAGGTGGAAAAGGGACCTCTGTTGAGTGTACCTTTGTAAATATTATACATGGTTTAAAAGCAAGCGTGTTTAATGATTAAGCTGCCCTGGTATTCGCGGCCAGTTCAGCTACTGGAAAAGTCTATTAAAGTGTCTGGGGATGGAGCGGAAATCCCCCAGGGACATCTCCATTAAGCTCTCCTGGATGTACTCCCAAAGCCTTTGCAAAAGGTTTCTGGGGAGGGCAGCCTTATTCCATCCTCCCTGGTAGGACACTTTCCCACACCAGGCTAGTAGCGCGTAGTCAGGAAGCATTGCAGAACAAAGCATTGCAGCGTATGGTCCCGGTGTTTGCTGGCATTCAAACAACATCTGTTCTTTATCTCTCTGTGTTACCCTCAGGAGAGGTCTATCATTCATGGTCACCTGGCTGAAATAGGGTGGTTTTAGTAAGCGGACATTCAGAGGTACCTGTGCCTGCTGGGTTGTTTGCATGTGGCTGAACAGAAATCTTCCCCGCTGTTAGCCAGGCTGGGGGGTGAGGTGGGAGGGGCAGGGTGTGAAGCCAAGCCATCATCCCAGAGAATTGTGTGTGTGTGTGTGTGTGTGTGTGTGTAGGGGGGTAGTTGGGTTTCTGCTGCACGTGAACCTGGAAACCGCAGCCCCTCCTTTTACATTCCCAACACATTTTTAATGGCCAAGCCAACGGCTACTTGGTATGGGAAATGAGGGCGCTGCTGTTTGAAACCATTCCCACAGGTTATGAAGGTTAAAGAAGCCAAAAGACTGTGGCTTATCATGGCTGCCTGCAAGCCGAATTCTGTTGCTCTGCCCTGCGTGTGTGATCTCTCACACCAAACCGGCATACCCTCAATAAGAGGCAAAATGCAACCTTGCAATGAAAGCACATGTGCTATGTAATGTTAACAGCAAGATTTACTGTGAAAGAGTCTACCCATTGTTCTCTAAAATGTGTCTTTTTAACTACCACTCTCCCGTTTTTCCCCCTCCACCAGCTACATATGTTTCTCCGTCCCAGAGGCTAGCGAAAACTAGAAGGCGAAAAAAATGCACGCGCGATGAAATGTTCTCTGAGCTTATGCTGTCCTCCCACACTGATAAAGCACAGCAAAATATGTGGCGGCAGACAATCTCAGAGTGCAGGAAAACACAATCTGACCGCAAGGAGAGGTGGCGGGCTGAAGATGGTAGGTGGCGTCAGCTTGCTGAAAGAAGGCAGGAGTCAATGCTCAGGCTCCTGGAGGATCAAACTCATATGCTCCAGTATATGGCTGATCTGCAGGAAAGACAGCAGGAGCACAGACTGCTGCTACAGCCCCTGTGTAACCAACCACCCTCCTCCCCAAGTTCCAAAGCCTCCTCACCCAGACGCTCAAGAATGCGGGGGGTGGCTTCTGTCCACCCAGCCACTACACCCCAGAGGATTGCCCAAGCAACAGAAGGCTGGATATCAATAAGTTTTAAAGTTTTAAAGTGCTGTGTGGCCTTGTCCTTCCCTCCTCCACCACCCCTCCTGGGCTATCTTGGCAGTTATCCCCCTGTTTGTGTGATGAATAAATAAAGAATGCATGAATGTGAAGCAACAATGACTTTATTGCCTCTGCAAGCGGTGATCAAAGGGGGGTGGGGAGGGTGCTTAGCTTACAGGAAAGTAAAGTGAACCCGGGGATGGGGGTGGTGTTCCATCAAGGAGAAAAAAACAGAACTTTCACACCGTAGCCTGGCCATTCCTGAAACTGGTTTTTAAAGCTTCTCTGATGCGCACCATGCCCTCCTGTACTCTTCTAACTGCCCTGGTGTCTGGCTGCATGTAATCAGTGGCCAGGTGATTTGCCTTAACCTCCCACCCCACCATAAACGTCTCCCCCTTACTCTCACAGATATTGTGGTGCGCACAGCAAGCAGTAATAACAATGGGAATATTGGTTTCGCTGAGATCTAACCGAGTCAGTAAACTGCACCAGCATGCTTTTAAATGCCCAAATGCACATTCTACCACCATTTTGCACTTGCTCAGCCTATAGTTGAACAGCTCCTGACTACTGTCCAGGGTGCCTGTGTATGGCTTCATGAGCCATGGTATTAAGGGATAGGCTGGGTCACCAAGGATAACTATAGGCATTTCAACATCCCCAGTGGTTATTTTCTGTTCTGGAAAGTAAGTCCCTTGCTGCAGCTGTTGAAACAGACCAGAGTTCCTGAAGATGCAAGCGTCATGTACCTTTCCCAGCCATCCCACGTTGATGTTGGTGGAACATCCCTTGTGATCCACCAGTGCTTGCAGAACCATTGAAAAGTACCCCTTGCGGGGTACTCACTGCCTTGTGCTCCTGTGCCAAGTACATAAGTACTCTTGTACTTATGTACTCACTGCCTTGGTGCTCCTGTGCCAAGATAGGGATATGGGTTCCGTCTATCACCCCACCACAGTTAGGGAATCCAATTGCAGCAAAGCCATTCAAGATGACCTGCACATTTCCCAGAGTCACTACCCTTGATATCAGCAGCTCAGTGATTGCTGTGATGCAGTAGCCAATGCAACCCCCACAGTAGATTTGCCCGCTCCAAATGGATTCCCAACTGACCGGTAGCTGTCTGGCGTTGCAAGCTTCCACAGGGCTATCGCCACTTGCCTCTCAGGTGTGAGGGTTTCTCTCATCTTGGTATTCTTGCACTTCAGGGAAGGGGAAAGCAAGTCACAAAGTTCCATGAAATTGCCCTTATGCATGCAAAAGTTTTGCAGCCACTGGGAATCGTCCCAGACCTGCAACACTATGCGGTCCCACTAGTCTGTGCTTGTTTCCTGGGCCCAGTATCGGCGTTCCACAGCATGAACCTGCCCAATTGATACCATGATGCCCACATTGCAGGGGCTTGTACTTTGTGAGAAGTCTATATCCATGTCTTCATCACTCTCATTACCGCGCTGCAGTCGCCTCCTCCTCGCCTGGTTTTGCTTTTCTTGCAGGTTATGGTTCTGCATATCCTGCTGGATAATGCAGTTAGTGTTTATAGTGCTCATAATTGCCATGGTGATCTGAGCAGGCTCCATGTTCCCAGTGCTATGGCGTCTGCGCTGAAAAAAGGCGCAAAATGATTGTCTGCCGTTGCTCAGATGGAGGGAGGGGTGACTGACAACATGGCTTACAGGGAATTAAAATCAACAATATGGGTGGCTTTTCATCAAGGAGAAACAGAATGGCCCCCTTAAGGATAGAACTCAAAACCCTGGGTTTAGCAGGCCGTTGATTTCATGGAGGGAGGGAGGAGAAAATGAATACAAAACAAATCTCATCTATATCTTGTTTTGATCCACTTCATCTATTGTTATACATCTTGCTGGTAGCAGACTGTGCAGTATGACTGCTGGCCATCGTCGTCTCTTGGCTGCTCATTAGCAGACAGTGCAGTACGACTGCCAGCGGGACTGAATCTCCATGAGATGAAACTTAAAAGGGAAATGACCTGGCTGAGTCACTCCCATATTTGCCCAGGTGCACCTGAACGACCTCACCGAGATCGGCTAAAAGAGCCCCCTGGAGCATGGCGACGACGGCTACCAGTCATACTGCACTATCTACTGCCAAAACGCAATGAGCTGCTGCTGTGTAGCAATGCAGTACTGCGTCTGCCAGCACCCAGGAGACATATGGTGACAGTGAGCTGAGTGGACTCCATGCTTGCTGTGGTATGGCGTCTGCATGAGTAACCCAGGAAAAAAGGTGCGAAACGATTGTCTGCCATTGCTTTCATGGGGGGGGGGGGGCTGACGATATGTACCCAGAATCACCCACGACAATGTTTTTTCCCCATCAGGCATTGGGATTTCTACCCAGAATTCAAATGGGCAGCAGAGACTGCGGGAACTGTGGGATAGCTACCCAGAGTGCAATGCTCTAGAAGTTGACAGTTGCCTCGGTACTGTGGACGCACTCCACCGACTAAATGCAATTAGAGCATTTGTGTGGGGACACACACAATCAACTGTGTAAAAACACTTTCTACAAAACTGACTTCTATAAATTTGACCTAATTTCATAGTATAGACATAGCCTTAGTGATTTTTAGCTCTTAGCAGGCTGTGCAGACACATGGGCCTACCACAAGTGATTTCAGCTCTGAGTGATTTTTAGCACTTAGCAGGTTGGGTAGAAACGCAGTCCCACCACAACTGATTTTAGCTCTGAATAAGTATTTAAAATAACAAAGACCAGGGAACTCTTGAGGAAGGTCCTCACCTCTCTTACTTTCACAGGGCTCTGGCATTCGAGCCCCTGGCTTAATGAGATCCTTTGAGCTGAGGGTGACCGCCTCATTTGGGACAGGTTAAGCACAGTCCTGCTTCCCTGTATTCAGACAATAATGCCAACAACATTGGTAACAGCATTTCACTACCCCTGCATTCAGTACTAAAGTGATTTGTAACCCACCAGCAGCCAAAGTTGACTATTTTGACCAACACTGTTCTATCTGCTGGATATCTAAGCAGACTGGATGTGTTCATGTAAATACAGTTTTCCCTGGAAGTCTCTCCCCCTCCCAGCTAGCTGTCACGGGAGAGCTCATTTAGTTCATTTAGACCCTGCTTATACTAATATTCACTTAGAGCAGCCAGTTGGATAGTAAGTCTGGTAAATATTTCTCTGAACTGGATTGTTAGGGACTTAGTATAACATACTTCTGCCAAAACTTAGAAACACTACTTGGAAAACAGGTCCCCTGCTGGCTTTCAGGAGAGCAGGATATGCCACGATCAATAGCACACTTGGACTCTTGCGCTTGGGTGATGTTCTGTAAAGAAAACTCTTCTGAAATGTCTGCTAAATTGCAGCAGAATGAGAAAGGGGGAAAAATTCAATTTCAAGAGGAGATGAGAGTGTCTAAAACTGGCAAACAAACAAATTAACCAATAAATACAGCATTGTGCTTAGTCATTAGTCAGGCTTCCCTTTATAAATCCTGATTTAAGGGGTTTAAATTTCATTAGCCTAAACCTTTGTACCTGAATTAAGCTATTTTTTATGTAAACAGGGTGAAATTCACCCCTATGCAAACGATCAGCACAATTTACTTTTATTTTACAATATAAAATGCTGAAGGCAGTCCACTCTTAGAACTGAAGCCTGCAACCCTTTCTTGTGTGATTAGTTCAGACTCCCACAAGAACTGGCATGGTGCGAGTGTAAGGATTGCTGTCACAAATGGATGAAATTCCTCTCTGTGCAAAGGGCCAGCACAAATTCTATGCAATACTGAAAATCTATTAATCTTCAATATACAACCTCAATATGCAGCGGCAGAGGTGCCTAAGCCTTGTATGGGTATTTGCACAGGTATGAATTTCACCCTAACTGGTCAATTAAAGAGCAAGCTGGGAGAGATATAGATGTAGCAAAAAAATCTGTTCTATAATTCAAGTATCATTGCAAATATCAAGTGCTAGAATTAGATAATGCTGTTCCACTATTCTGGGAGACATATTTTGTCCAAACATGAATCTTAATACTGATCCTATTAAGGTCAATTAAGCTTATGATGATTTGTTTTGATGACTATCAATGACACTTATCAAGACGTACTGTAAAGCTAGACATTCTAATAATTTGAACAATGACATTGTTATTTAAATCACACTTCAAAACGAACCCCAGGCAACACATGTGCAAATCTAGATGGATACATCCCAAACCCCAAACAGATACGAGTGGTTCTAAAATGGCTTTCTAAATTCATATACAATTCTCCAGTCAGGTTCTACCCACTAGCAATTTATGAATTCGCCTGTTCCTTCTTCTTTTCCGTGCCTTTGGGTTTTAACCTGCATCAGAAACCAATGTCAGCTCGTTAGGATTTCAGTCATCAAGGGCTACATCACACTATTTCTACACACACCAAACAGTATGTGAGAGAAGAGAGGCGGGGGGCAGAGGAACATTGCCCCAGAGGAAGCACTAGAAGCATTTTTGCCTCTGTGAGCAGAATATACACTGAGTGATTCTGGGAGGCAGTGGGGCACACAAATTGTTGCACCTATAAGGGGTATAATATTCCCACCCCTATATGCCTGGCCAGCGCTATCAGGTAGTGCAGAGGGAAATGCCCTATCACTGCCCAATCTCTTCCCCTTCATGCTCCCTTTGGGATGCCATACTCCCATAGGACAGTAAAATTCCTGTGCACCCCTGAGAACAGGGGCTGCAATTCTGCCCAGTTCTTTGGCAGCAGGTACAAAGGGGAGAGGCTCTTTATTCTCTCTCTCTTCCCACCACACCAGCCACCTAATCTAGCCATAAATCATTAAATCAAGTTACTGCTTTTCTTTCTCTCAGCTTCTGAGATCTCCAGCTGGGAGCACATTGTTTTATTTAATTAGCTCTTTGCGTTCCCTTGGACTCCCTCCTCCAGTAGATTACCACTTCCTGTTTGAGAAGAAATGAGGGAAGCTCAGTTCACACAGGGTCTCCTTTGAATGTGATGAGTTCTGGCTCGGCACTCCCTGAATCTCAGTGTGAGTCCTGGGTTTGAATTAATCCAACATCTCAACACTCAGCTGATACGAAACCACGGATTGATTCCATGCCAAAACCACTAGAATGGTTTTGCATAGTTTCCATTCTAACCACAAATTGCCCCAGACTCAATTCTAACTTGTGGTAGGTTCCCCAAGTGTCTTGAGTTTGTATCAAACCCTAAAACCAGAAGGGGCCTGCCTGATTTCTGGCATTGTTATGAAAGTTTCACACAGCTCTTGCTGTATACAAGAAGTGTCTTTCCCTCACTGAGCTAAGCAGCGTTGTACTTTGTCATGTTCCAGACTCCAGGCTTGTTTAATGTCAGCACTAGATAGTGAATTTTGCTAAGATGTGATTGCTAAATTTTACTGTCTTTCCCTCACTGCAGACAACACGTGTGGCAGGTGGGCGAAAGCAGCAGCAAAGCTGAGCTCAGAGTATGAAAACATTAGATTCCCCTGAATAACAGTCCTGATAATAGCAATAATGGCAACATATTGCCAGGAACCAATCCCACCCCATTAACATCAATGTTAATGGAATTTGAATCTTAGCAACAGGCATGCTTCTTAATAGTGATGATTTAGAGGGGATGTCCCACCTGTAATCAGTTTCCTGCATCTGAGCATGTGCAGCTGAGCCATGACTTTGTGCCATGGCTTCCAAATGCGTGGGCCTCACTCTTGCTGATAAAGTTCGGGCCCTGAAGGCCCTATGTGAGTGCAGTGCTAAGCAAGTGAGAGTAGCTGAGAGGTTTTGGTGTTTCAAAGTCTGTTGCGCACATTCAGAAGATCAGCCATAACATTTTACAGATGAACAGGGACAGCACAAACCAAGGTTGCAAGCCCCAGTGTGAGGGAAAGACAGCTAATATTGGTGAAACCCTGTGGCTTCAGTTTCAACTTAGGCTTGGCCAAGGTCCTCAACTCTCCAGGCTGATGCTGAAACAGAAAGTGAGTCAGCTGGCGGCAGAGCAGGGGAAGGACTTTAACCCTTCAGCTGGGCTGACTCAGTCAGTGGAAAGCACAGTGCAACATGGTTCAGTGTAAGAAGCATGTCGAGAAACAAGACGCTGAACTTCCAGTAGCTGCTTCAGTGACATCTTCAGTGCTTACCAGATGGTGTCTTCCACTGGGGCTTTCCTGACGGAGGCCTTGGCATGCTAAAAGAAGTGTTTGCAGGAGGGAAAAAAGCTGTGGACTGTATCACACTGCTATGTTGTGCAAACACAGAAGAGATGGACAAACGGCCTCTTATAGTGATCGGAAAGAGCAAGTGCCCTCATTGTTTCCCCCTCAAAGCTGCCTGAGATCCACAGCAACTCAGCCAATGCATGGGTAACAAGTTTGCTGTTTCAAAGAGTGGTTTAAGAACTGGAACAGGGAGCTTTAGCTACAAGACCAACACATGTGCCTCTTAATTGCTCAGCTCATTCTGCTAAGGTAGAGCTATCACATACTGTGTTAAAATTCTTGCCTCAGAACACAACCTAAATCATGCAGCCAATGGACATGGGTGCTGTTAAAAACTTCAAAGGCCACTACTGTGCTTGTCTGAATGAGCACATTATTGCCTCTCTAGATGCTGACCCACACCGCCAAGTGGTGAATGTTGCCAGAAAAACTGCTCTGAGTGACACACTTCATCTTGCTAAGGAGTGTCATGGATTGCTGTTCTCCCACAGACTATTCCAAACAGCTTCAGAAAGATGGAGTATGTCATCAGTAGAAAATGATGCCCTGGTGTGGGCATTAATGTGCTGACTGATGCCTGAAAAATCTAACTGCAGAGGAATTTGAGTCTGCTGTTGAGTCTGACAGTCATTTGGAGATGGAAGGTGAGCTTTCTGATACCGAACTTCTGGAGACAGTAGCAGCTATAAAGCACCAATTGGCTGAAGAAGCACAAGAGGATAGTGCATCTGATGACGAACCTGAAGAGCTTTGTCTCACAGAGCAGCTATGTGTGGTGGGCATTTTTCGCAGGATATGCCAGAGTCATGGCTTTGAGAACAGTTCCGAGGCTGCACACAAAATTGAGAAGGATTTACAGGAGGAAGTGACTAAATGTAAAAAGTAGACAACACTGGACAAATTTTGTTATTAAACATTTTTTAGTTTTATTTTTTTAATTTGTTGTAAAATCGTGTGCTGCTTTAATTTATGTGACTTATAAGGAGCACTAATGTAAGGAAAGTACCATTCAGCATACCGACATATTGCATTGCAAGTGTTTTGTAAGTTTTCTTTGGGGAGTTTTAAAAGCGTTTTTTTCTTTATACAGTACTGTAGAATTTCCTAAATTAGCTCTAAGCATTGTGGTACACTATAATGTATCCATTACTGTGTGTCATATTTGTTTTTCTTTAGTACTGAAGATTAATAAAACAGTTTCACAACTACTGGTCTGTACAATGTATCATTGTTCCATGCTCATTTTTCTCTGTTTCCCCCCCTGAAAACAGTACCTTCTACATATTGGCAACTTCCAGGTAATAGAAACTTTTCGTTAGGATCCAAGAGGTTGCTATTAAGCAGAATCTACTGTATTCGCCTTTTCTCTCTGGAGTTTAGAAGCAGGATTGCTGTAGGAACTAAGCATCTAACAGGGAGGACATAAACACAGAAAAATTACATTGTTTTAAAACTGAGAATGAGGCTCATGAGGTAAGGGGATGGAAGGGTAAACCTGAAGCAGATCCTGCCCTGAAGATCCTGCCACCTGAGTTATCCATCTAAGATTGTTTTTTAATATCTAGCTAGGTGGTGCACAGATAGGTTAGATCTGCTTAAGGGGACTTTGTTGAGAGTTCTGTTCTTCCCAGTTTCAAGAAGTTCTGCTAGGATTTTTTTTATTTGTTTTTTGCTGATATTTGTGATTGAAAGATTAAACATTTAAGATCCATGATGGTTTCACTACAGAAAGATCAAAAGTATGTATATATTTCAGCTGTTTAAGTGAGAAGCATTCCTTAACGTGAAAACTGAAACACCACACGTATAGTATTCTGGTCTTCAAATGATTCTGAAATGACAGAGATAAGAAAGGTTTCAGAGTAGCAGCCGTGTTAATCTGTATTTGCAAAAAGAAAAGGAGGACTTGTGGCACCTTAGAGACTAACAAATTTATTTGAGCATAAGCTTTCATGAATGTATCTAGCAAGAGATAAAAGACAAAAAGTCAAATTAATCCCTGGTGTAATTATTGATTTCCATGTGTCTGATTTTTCTCTGTGTCTGACACAAAGAATGTTACAGTTGTCTTGAATCTTCGTCCTTTGACGTAAGAAAAGAGGAGAGTAGATTGGTTAGGTTTATCTTGATAATAAAAAGTGGTTTTGAACTTGTACTCTTTAAAAGTTAACAAACACATTGCTGCAGCATCCTAGCCCACATGTGTCTAGATTTAATAATGGGAGTGAACTGGTAATACAGATTAATTAAAGTCAATAGAAACCCTTCCATTGACTTCACTGGTCATGTGACTGGGTCTTTAATAATAGAAATTAGAGATGAAAAATATTTATTAGCTCATCTCTAGCCCATCTTTGTGCCAGTGCAGAAATGATACCAACTATATATTTTCTAGTCTTGTTTTTTAATCTAGTTCAGTCTTGTTTTACATATCCCATGTGATGAGACTTTTCCATTAGGAATCTTATCAGCAATTTGAAGATCATGCCTAGAATGCCACAGATCCAAAAAACAACAATCACAAGTTATTACAAGGAAAGCTCAAATTCTAGAACAAAGTGGCTACATAATATGATCACATCCAAACACCTAGAATAGATATGCAGAAAGGCAGAGTCAGGGCATAGCATGGGAAGGTGTGATAAGTCAAGGGAGGGAAATTGCACTTTGTCATCCTTTTGCATAGCTGAATAACTTTGTACAAGAAACATTTCAAATTAGTGCTGTCCTAGACAGCAGTAACTTGCATTCAGCAGCTACACATCTTGATGTAGCAAGTCATATGTTACTTTTTCAGTCTACAAAAGCATCCATGACCCAAGTTTCTGGCTGCTGTAAAAAATTCTAAAAACATTTTTTGAACAATTAAATCCACTTACCCACTACAAAATCAGACTCCACTCCTTATCAGGCAAAAGCCTGAGAAAAGAGACAGCAAACTCAAGACTTCTGTGGACTACAGGAACAGTTGCATACCACGGTGAAGGGCCCTACATCCTGCCACCCAAACATTCAAACCTAGGGACTGTGAGGAAACACATCTCATTTGACCTCAGCTGTTCCTGGGGCACATTTATTGTATTACATAAGGAGTGACAGAGTCTTAGAAGTTTTGTCTGCACCAAGAAAACTATTTGACATTGTTAACGATAGTTAGTAGCAAGTGTAGCTATCCCATGATGAATAAAATTTAACTGGCAACCTAGACCAGGACAAAGCACCATTTCAGAAATTATTGTTAAAAGTGACAGGTTTCAGAGTAACAGCCGTGTTAGTCTGTATTCGCAAAAAGAAAAGGAGTACTTGTGGCACCTTAGAGACTAACCAATTTACTTGAGCATAAGCTTTCATGAGCTACAGCTCACTTCATCAGATGCTCACGAAAGCTTATGCTCAAATAAATTGGTTAGTCTCTAAGGTGCCACAAGTCCTCCTTTTCTTATTGTTAAAAGTGAAGGTTTCAACCCAGGTTAAAACCAAGCTTTAATGACATCTTCTGAGATGGTGCTGAGCATGGCTTGTTCTGGTCTATGCTGTCAGTTAAACTGTATTCAGCACTGGTGCAGCTGCAGCGGTTGTCAGCAATGGATAATTTTCCAAGACCCCAGCAGAGCCAAGACCCAAACCACTTACACATCACCACCTACATAGTGACAGGTTTCAGAGTAACAGCCGTGTTAGTCTGTATTCGCAAAAAGAAATGGAGTACTTGTGGCACCTTAGAGACTAACCAATTTATTTGAGCATGAGCTTTCGTGAGCTATAGCTCACTTCATCAGATGCATACTGTGGAAACTGCAGCAGACTTTATATATACACAGAGAATATGAAACAATACCTCCTCCCACCCCACTGTCCTGCTGGTAATAGCTTATCTAAAGTAATCGTCAGGTTAGGCCATTTCCAGCACAAATCCAGGTTTTCTCACCCTCCACCCCCCCACACAAATTCACTCTCCTGCTGGTGATAGCCCATCCAAAGTGACAACTCTTTACACAATGTGCATGATAATGAAGTTAGGCCATTTCCTGCACAAATCCAGGTTCTCTCACTCCCTCACCCCCCTCCAAAAACCCACCCCCATACACACACAGACTCACTCTCCTGCTGGTAATAGCTCGTCCAAACTGACCACTCTCCAAGTTTAAATCCAAGTTAAACCAGAACACCTGGGGGGGGGGGTAGGAAAAAACAAGAGGAAATAGGCTACCTTGTATAATGACTTAGCCACTCCCAGTCTCTATTTAAGCCTAAATTAATAGTATCCAATTTGCAAATGAATTCCAATTCAGCAGTTTCTCGCTGGAGTCTGGATTTGAAGTTTTTTTGTTTTAAGATAGCGACCTTCATGTCTGTGATTGCGTGACCAGAGAGATTGAAGTGTTCTCTGACTGGTTTATGAATGTTATAATTCTTGACATCTGATTTGTGTCCATTTATTCTTTTACGTAGAGACTGTCCAGTTTGACCAATGTACATGGCAGAGGGGCATTGCTGGCACATGATGGCATAAATCACATTGGTGGATGTGCAGGTGAACGAGCCTCTGATAGTGTGGCTGATGTTATTAGGCCCTGTGATGGTGTACCCTGAATAGATATGTGGGCACAATTGGCAACGGGCTTTGTTGCAAGGATAAGTTCCTGGGTTAGTGGTTCTGTTGTGTGGTATGTGGTTGTTGGTGAGTATTTGCTTCAGGTTGGGTGGCTGTCTGTAGGCAAGGACTGGCCTGTCTCCCAAGATTTGTGAGAATGTTGGGTCATCCTTTAGGATAGGTTGTAGATCCTTAATAATGCGTTGGAGGGGTTTTAGTTGGGGGCTGAAGGTGACGGCTAGTGGCGTTCTGTTATTTTCTTTGTTAGGCCTGTCCTGTAGTAGGTAACTTCTGGGAACTCTTCTGGCTCTATCAATCTGTTTCTTTACTTCCGCAGGTGGGTACTGTAGTTGTAAGAAAGCTTGACAGAGATCTTGTAGGTGTTTGTCTCTGTCTGAGGGGTTGGAGCAAACGCGGTTGTATCGCAGAGTTTGGCTGTAGACGATGGATCGTGTGGTGTGGTCAGGGTGAAAGCTGGAGGCATGCAGGTAGGAATAGCGGTCAGTAGGTTTCCGGTATAGGGTGGTGTTTATGTGACCATTGTTTATTAGCACTGTAGTGTCCAGGAAGTGGATCTCTTGTGTGGACTGGACCAGGCTGAGGTTGATGGTGGGATGGTGGGACATAGTGTGAACAATTCAGCTCCATCAGCAGCCTGGAGGAGCATCCAAGGTGGCAAATAGAGCCAGACCTGTTTAAATTCCATTTGTTTTGTCTCCCGTGAAGAAGTGTGCAGCTCTGAACATGGTGGCACCTAGCCTGCTTGGGGAGGGAAGATACTTTGATAAATACACTTCCACTTACTGGGGAGTTATTGCCATTAATCGCTGACATTTAATATCTGAAAGTGATTAGTGATACGACTGGTTATACTACTCAGCTTATCATAGAATCAGAGACTATCAGGGTTGGAAGGGACCTCAGGAGGTCATCTAGTCCAACCCCCTGCTCAAAGCAGGGCCAATCCCCAATTAAATCATAATTTACCCATAATACTGAAGATATCTATAATACTGTGGTAATGCTGAGTACTTTCAAACAGTTAAATGTAAACATTATGGCCCAGATGTTAGATGGTACAAATTGCTGCAACCTCAAGTTAAGGAAGTTAATGGAACGATGCTGATTTACACCAGCCAAGAATCAGGCCCTATAACAGCAATTACTGCACCTTTGTGTGAATGTGAAAGATAGAGGGGTGAGGTTCACTAATAATCACTGTATTTTCCATTAGCTCCAAAAATTGTACTTCCAGATATTGTAACTCACTGACTCTTTAATGTAATTGTCTAAGAAATATCAACCTCTGGCAGTGATATTGTTGCCGGCACCCAGTGCCGAGAGGCTGAACAACAGCTTGAGTTGGTTCGTTACCCGGTGTGCTGCACCCAATAATCACAACGGGGTGGAGAAGCAGAAAAGTTTATTTGCAGCTGCAAAAAGGTACAGGGAGAATAAAATCTCAAATCCTGCACAACAGAGCAGGAAGTTACACAGGCTTTTATACATCCTTTTTCCCAGCATACTTATCCAGTAGCAAGCTGCCCCAAGTATCCATATAGCCAGCCAATCCAGTTCCCAGCTAGTTCCCTGATTCTCTGTATCATTTGTTAAACTATACATAAAGCTGCTTTATTCAGCATTGTTCTTCCATATCTCCCCTGTTTGGCCTTGCTTAGTTTCAGGCAGTCTGACTCTGCAACATACTGTTGCAGATTCTCAGCATAACTGCTGTGTGTGCCTCCAGGCAGGGGGGCCAAGGACACTTGGGCCTAGTACGCAGAGCTGCTGCGAATGCCTCCAGGCAGGAGGGGGGGCCAAGGACACCGGGGCCTAGTGCAAGGGGGCTTCATCGACACTCGTGGTCTTCCATCCCCTCGAGTTACCTAGTGGCCATGCCCCAGTGTTCCCAACAACTCCCCCCTTTGAGAACACTCAACAGCCTTGACTCTGAGTTTTCTCACTTGGGCTACTTATTTCTTTACAATATGACTTTGCATAAGCACTTTGTGATAGCCCTGAAGAGAATGACTTATTAACTTTTGCAAAAGGGCCCTGACACATGATACTGCACAGCATAATACCAGTAATACAAGCAATACAGGAAAGAGAATTTTCAATAGCAGGCTAAATAAACCACCAAGCCAAGACGACAAACCCCAGCCTGAAAACAAGGTTTGCAACCAATCGTTTTCTGGGGCAGTATAGGCAACCTGTGCTCCGGCTCGGGCATGGGCCTCAGCCTGTACCACCTTTTTATAGATTTCATAACTGCTATCATTTACATATACACAACATCGGGGCCTGACGAGGGCACAAACCCCTCCTTGGGATGCCAAGAGATTGTCCAAAGCCAGCCTGTTTTGGAGGGAAAACGTCCTGAGCTGCTGTACCTCTTTATTTAAAGTTTTTACTGCTGACCCTAAATTACTAACCGAGTTTTTTAACTTTAAGGCCACCTTCTTAAGTACCATCTGCAGCCTTACAATATAGCAGCCTATGCATGCCATGGCTGGCCCGGAAAACAGTGGCGCTATTCCCAGTACAGAGCACCCTACCAGCTTCTCGGTTGTGAGGGGATTCTTCATATTGCCCTCTAATGCCGTAGTCAGTCGCTGCAGGGTCTTTTCTCGTGACTCAACAGAGGTGTCTCGGGCATTTTTAATCTTTCCTTTGGGCAGTGTGGCAGTTATAGAAAGATGAGGAACTCCATGAGCTATATAACAGCTACCTGTCCAGTTGGCTGGCAGCACCTTGTAAGCCTTTCGGCCACATACAAAATAGTGACTTTGTAGGGCCCAGTAAGGACTGTTTCTTAAGGGGATTCCTGGGATATTTAAGGCTGCTTTGGCTGCTTTTTTAAACAATTTATATGCCTCTATGGGAGCATCTTATTTTTTTGATTGGGTACAAGTGGGGGCGTTTCTAATTGTGCTGTTCAAATTACACTCGCCATAGGGATCACTACAAACCCACCATTGGCTTGCTACATTGGAGATATTAACTGGACAGCAAGTTACATTTCCAACCCCCTTTTTTTTTGTGGTAAGATTATTTGTAAGAGTTTCCCTAAAAGGGGAGGAACCATTACACCCACACTGTTGGCCTCCCCTGTTGGTCTTTATTTAATACCCATCAGCCCACTGTGTAATAACACAGGAGCTCTTTCCCACAGGATGCCCATAGTGATCAGATTGGTTTCAGGTAAAACATAATACTCCCTCAGTGAGTACTGCAACTGAATACTCCTGGTCCTGATAGGTGGCTTGCTGTAAAGAGATCTTGTTCCAGAACGGCGAGTCCGTTCTTTCCTGCTCTTTGGTGGTGGCTAATTCTGCTAGGGTCAAGGGCAGCATGTCAAGGGGCATTCCCGTTTTGGGGGATAGTGGAGTTGGAGCACATACCCAGCAATCAGTCTGGTTTGTTAAATTAGCAACATGGTGCGCAAGCAAAACTAAGGAGTTATGCTCCCGATATGCACAGTGTGGAAATACCAATACAGAGAATAACAATGTTACCCAATTAATTGTTACCAGAGTCTTCCCAACCCAGGGTCTCCAGTACCCGGGTGGGCCCATTTTAGCATTAAGGTGCCCGCTATTTGTGTCTTTTAAACAGTAGCTTTAGCCCGAGATCTCACTAGATGAGGAGTCAGCAGGTTGGATGGTCCACTGTTCTGCTGACGAGGGGGCGGTTACTGCCTTCAGACGAGAGTGATGGATCCAGTTCTTGTGTCCCTCGATCTTTGCCGCTGTATGGGAGATCAGCAGGACGGTATAGGGTCCTTTCCACTTTTCCTGGAGAGGCTCGACTTTCCAGGTGCAAAGAAGCACAGAGTCACCGGGCTGTAAGGAGTGAACAGGAGAGTTCAAGGGGAGAGGCTGGGAATCCTTGGTATACCTGTGAAGAGACAAGAGAACAGCAGACAGGGAACACATATACTGTGACAAAAAAACATTACCCAACTCCCATTCCCCTGACAGAACCGGGGTGCCATTCATAGGCCATGCCCTTCCAAACATAATTTCAAAGGGACTGAGCCCTAATCTACCCTTTGGGAGAACGCGGATATGGAGTAGGATGAGGGGCAAAGCATCAGGCCATCGCAGTGAGGCTTCTTGGCACACTTTTGAGAGATGCCGTTTAAGGATCTGATTGGTACGCTCCACTACACCACTGGCTTGCGGTCTCCAGGGCGTATGGAGTTTCCAGGGGATCTGTAAGGCATGTGAGATGCTTTGAATGATTTTTGACGTGAAGTGTGTCCCATTGTCAGATTCCATCCACAGGGGGAGTCCAAAGCGAGGAATGAGCTCCTTAACAAACTTGAGGGCCACTGTTCTGGCAGTGCAGTTACGGCATGGGAAGGCTTCTGGCCATCCGCTGAACCGATCCACTATGACAAGGAGATATTTGAACCCTTGGGTCCGGGGAAACTTAGTAAAGTCTATATGCCACACTTGTCCGGGGCCCGGAGTGGGTTCTAGGGCAGCTGGTGGCACAGGATGTCCCGGTCGGGGGTTATTCTTTTGGCAGACTAAGCAGTCCGCTTATACCTGGGCAGCCAGGGGTCGGAGTCCGGAAGTGATAAAGTATTTTCCCATTAGCTGGATAAGTGCTTCCCTGCCAGCATGAGTGGTTTGATGTAGTTTCTGAAGCACTGGCCGGATTGGGCCCTTTGGTAAGAGGACCTTTCCTTCTGGGGAATGGAGCCATCCCTCCTTTTCCCGGAGACTGAGTTTGTCAGTTAGCTGTCTCTCCTCCCCAGAGTACTGAGGGGTTGGAAGCTCCCCTACTGATGGGATAAGGGCATGCATATGGGCATTCTCAGTTTGAGGGGATGGCAGGGTGGCAGCATGCTTAGCCTCTCTATCTGCCCAAGCATTACCTCTGGCCACATCTTGATCCTCCCTTTGATGGGCTTTACAATGTACCACCGCCACTTCTGAGGGGAGTTGTACGGCTTCTAGGAGCCGGAGGATTTGGGGCCCGTACTTGACTGGGGAGCCTTGGGCTGTCAGCATTCCCCTTTGCTTCCATAGGCCAGCATGAGCATGCAGCACACCAAAAGCATACTTTGAATCAGTAAAAATGTTGACCCGCTTTCCTTTTGACAGTTCAAGTGCACGGGTCAGGGCTATTCGTTCGGCAAGCTGGGCAGAGGTCCCAGCAGGCAAACCTTCAGCTTCCACAGTGTCATGGAGGGTCACAACAGCATAACCCGCCTTCCTTTGTCCATCTATTACAGTACTGCTACCATCAGTGTACCACTCATAATCTGCATTTGGGAGGGGTACATCCTTTAAATCCGGACAGCTGGAGTACTGGACATCTATGATCTCTAAACAGTCATGTTTCTGTTCCTCTGTTTCTGGCAAGAGGGTGGCTGGGTTAAGGGAGGGGCAAGGCTGTAAGGTGACTTCAGAGTTCTCTAACAGCTTAGCCTGGTACCGAGCAATCCGAGCCTGGGTGAGCCAAAGCCCTCCCTTTGCATCCAATAAGGCTCGGACTGTATGGGGAGTATAGATTTGCATAACCCCTCCCAATGTTAGCTTCTCGGCTTCCTCAAGCAATAGGGCAGTAGCTGCGACCGCCCGTAAACATGCCGGCCAACCCTTTGCAACCTGATCCAATTGCTTAGAAAAATAAGCCACGGGACGTCTCCATGCTCCTAACAGCTGTGTGAGCACTCCTAGGACCAGCCCCCTTCGTTCATATACATACAACTGAAACGGCTTAGAGAGATCCAGCAGGTTCAGAGCTGGGGCTTCCATTAATTTTCTTTTCAGGATTTTAAATGCCCTATCAGCCTCTGGGGTCCAGTAGAAGGGGTCATGATCTGCTCCTTTTACACAGTCGTACAGGGGTTTAGCCCACAGTCCAAACTCTGGGATCCATATCCTGCAAAAGCCTGCCATACCCAGAAATGCCCTGAGCCGCTTACAATTATTTGGAGAGGAACTTGACAGATAGATTCCTTTCTTTCTCTTGAAAGCTGACGCTCCCCTTGCCTTAGCTGTAACCTGATCCCTCTCCACCTCAGACAACAGGGTTCTCAGGAGGATATTACAGTCATCTCAATCGGCTTGTGACTACTGAGGCACCCCTCAAAGACTGAAATAAACCTGCTTGCGTTCGTTGAGAATTCCCCAGCCTGTGTTTTAAAAGCTGCTAAGTCTATTGGATTGAATGGCACATGGGTGTAAACTTGCATAGTGGTAGCCTGACGTCCATCTGCCCCTGGGCAAGCCACAACAGTCTCGGTAAGCAAAGGATAGAGTCCCACCGAGGGGGCAATCTCTGTAACCCGAGGCATCCTACCCTTATACGGTGGGAGTGTGGGGGCCGAAGGGGACACCGGCTCTGCCATTACAGTGGGGGTTGGGGGTCTGGGGACTAACATTAGCTGCTACCGAACCAGTCGGAGTCAGATTACAGTGCTGTAAAATATCTGGTCGAGTACATAAAGTCAGAAACAAATGCGCATACATATGTTCATTCCCTTTCCTTGTTCTCTGACAGAACAGGAGTAACTGAAGGATCGTGTTGTAATTAATTGACCCTCCTGGTGGCCACCACTCCTGGTCCTCTAGTTGATATTGAGGCCAGTCAACTGTACAGAATCGTTTTAATTGGCTCTTAGTCATCGGATCCGCACCAAATACCTTCCAGTTTGCTAGAATGCACTCTAGGGGCATACACCGTGCCCTAACCTCTGAGCTCTGTCCCTGTCCCATACCTACAGGGTAACTCTGGGTGTCCCCAGGTTCCAACAGAGCATATAATCCGGATTTTAAAAGGTTCCTACCTTATCCAAGGGACTGGTTCTTCACCGTGGCCTGCAGCTGCTCCTCCCCCATGTCTAAGGGACCGGTTCTTCACCGCCGTCCACAACAGCTTCTCCACTATATGAGTGCATTGCACCGTTGTGCCCTCTGGGGTCGATCAAATCGCGTCTCCTCCGAGGCCCCCGATGAACTCACCGGTGCGCGCTGGGCGTCGGTTCTCGCCGCAATCCTCGACCTCCAGGAGGGGTCCGGGCAAGGCTAAATTGCAGCCTCGTCGCCCACCCAGGGACGCCAAAAGCTGTTGCCGGCACCCACTGCCGAGAGGCTGAACAACAGCTTGAGTTGGTTCGTTACCCGGTGTGCTGCACCCAATAATCACAACGGGGTGGAGAAGCAGAAAAGTTTATTTGCAGCTGCAAAAAGGTACAGGGAGAATAAAATCTCAAATCCTGCACAACAGAGCAGGAAGTTACACAGGCTTTTATACATCCTTTTCCCCAGCATACTTATCCAGTAGCAAGCTGCCCCAAGTATCCATATAGCCAGCCAATCCAGTTCCCAGCTAGTTCCCTGATTCTCTGTATCATTTGTTAAACTATACATAAAGCTGCTTTATTCAGCATTGTTCTTCCATATCTCCCCTGTTTGGCCTTGCTTAGTTTCAGGCAGTCTGACTCTGCAACATACTGTTGCAGATTCTCAGCATAACTGCTGTGTGTGCCTCCAGGCAGGGGGGCCAAGGACACTTGGGCCTAGTACGCAGAGCTGCTGCGAGTGCCTCCAGGCAGGAGGGGGGGCCAAGGACACCGGGGCCTAGTGCAAGGGGGCTTCATCGACACTCGTGGTCTTCCATCCCCTCGAGTTACCTAGTGGCCATGCCCCAGTGTTCCCAACAATATCATAATATGGCAGGAAGTATTGCTGACTGACACAGGTAGTGGTTATTTTAGTACCTGCACATCTCTTCTGGGAATAAAGTGTCACAGAATTATTTTTCTGGTTCTTTTTTAAAGCCAGAATAAAAAAGAAATTTGCAGGCTGACTTGTCACAGTGACATGTAATATACGGAATGATGAGCCACAGAAATGCAGCATGAATATTTAACTGGCAAACATGTGCTTGACTACAAAGTCAGTGTTTTAAGCAAATCCAACATGGGAAATATTGCAATTAAAACTGATAGCATTTAACAAGCAGAATCTCTTGTGCGCACGAGACTTCATTGACTGACAATTGACAAGGTTTTAAAATGCGGCATCCTGTACTGTATAATGAACAGTATGTAAAGCAAGGAGGAGCATATAGCCATTCAAGGGAACTAGTGAGAAATGAGAAAAAGGTGTTACAGTACATAGTTCCCATGTCAGAAGATTTTAAAGACATCAAAGGACTAAATAACTATTGACATGTGAATGTCAAAAAGTTTAGAGGTTCAATTCACTTGGGATGAGCCCCAGAGAGACTGGGTGCTTCTCAAACGTATCTAAATCTTTTGCAGTCTCTTCTCCCTTTCTTCCGCTACTCTCAACTGGTAATATTTGTGGAAGATTTTGATTATGGAAGAAGTTGGGGGCAGCATAGATCAGAAGGCTGGATTCTCTACCGTGGAAAATTCTGCTTTCATCCTCACCGAGAAAGGCAAGCAAATCCCAATTGTCATATTTTGGGTAGACCAGTAATGCAGGAAAGTTTCCTGGAATAGTGGAAAGGCCACGAGTAAAATGTGCCTGAAGACTACCAGGTTGTTGTCTCACAGATGACACCCTGGCTGAAACTCAGAATTTCTGGTGGTGGAGCTGGGAGCCTAGACTCCAACAGTCATAGAATCATAGAATCATAGAATATCAGGGTTGGAAGGGACCCCTGAAGGTCATCTAGTCCAACCCCCTGCTCGAAGCAGGACCAATTCCCAGTTAAATCATCCCAGCCAGGGCTTTGTCAAGCCTGACCTTAAAAACTTCCAAGGAAGGAGATTCCACCACCTCCCTAGGCAACGCATTCCAGTGTTTCACCACCCTCTTAGTGAAAAAGTTTTTCCCAATATCCAATCTAAACCTCCCCCACTGCAACTTGAGGCCATTACTCCTCGTTCTGTCATCTGCTACCATTGAGAACAGTCTAGAGCCATCCTCTTTGGAACCCCCTTTCAGGTAGTTGAAAGCAGCTATCAAATCCCCCCTCATTCTTCTCTTCTGCAGGCTAAACAATCCCAGCTCCCTCAGCCTCTCCTCATAAGTCATGTGTTCTAGACCCCTAATCATTTTTGTTGCCCTTCGCTGGACTCTCTCCAATTTAAACACATCCTTCTTGTAGTGCGGGGCCCAAAACTGGACACAGTACTCCAGATGAGGCCTCACCAATGTCGAATAGAGGGGGACGATCACGTCCCTCGATCTGCTCGCTATGCCCCTACTTATACATCCCAAAATGCCATTGGCCTTCTTGGCAACAAGGGCACACTGCTGACTCATATCCAGCTTCTCGTCCACTGTCACCCCTAGGTCCTTTTCTGCAGAACTGCTGCCTAGCCATTCGGTCCCTAGTCTGTAGCGGTGCATTGGATTCTTCCGTCCTAAGTGCAGGACCCTGCACTTATCCTTATTGAACCTCATCAGATTTCTTTTGGCCCAATCCTCCAATTTGTCTAGGTCCTTCTGTATCCTATCCCTCCCCTCCAGCGTATCTACCACTCCTCCCAGTTTAGTATCGTCCGCAAATTTGCTGAGAGTGCAATCCACACCATCCTCCAGATCATTTATGAAGATATTGAACAAAACTGGCCCCAGGACCGACCCCTGGGGCACTCCACTTGACACCGGCTGCCAACTAGACATGGAGCCATTGATCACTACCCGTTGAGCCCGACAATCTAGCCAGCTTTCTACCCACCCTATAGTGCATTCATCCAGCCCATACTTCCTTAACTTGCTGACAAGAATACTGTGGGAGACCGTGTCAAAAGCTTTGCTAAAGTCAAGAAACAATACATCCACTGCTTTCCCTTCATCCACAGAACCAGTAATCTCATCATAAAAGGCGATTAGATTAGTCAGGCATGACCTTCCCTTGGTGAATCCATGCTGGCTGTTCCTGATCACTTTCCTCTCATGCAAGTACTTCAAGATTGATTCTTTGAGGACCTGCTCCATGATTTTTCCAGGGACTGAGGTGAGGCTGACTGGCCTGTAGTTCCCAGGATCCTCCTTCTTCCCTTTTTTAAAGATTGGCACTACATTAGCCTTTTTCCAGTCATCCGGGACTTCCCCGGTTCGCCACGAGTTTTCAAAGATAATGGCCAATGGTTCTGCAATCACAGCCGCCAATTTCTTCAGCACTCTCGGATGCAACTCGTCCGGCCCCATGGACTTGTGCACGTCCAGCTTTTCTAAATAGTCCCTAACCACCTCTATCTCCACAGAGGGCTGGCCATCTCTTCCCCATTTTGTGATGCCCAGCGCAGCAGTCTGGGAGCTGACCTTGTCAGTGAAAACAGAGGCAAAAAAAGCATTGAGTACATTAGCTTTTTCCACATCCTCTGTCACTAGGTTGCCTCCCTCATTCAGTAAGGGGCCCACACTTTCCTTGGCTTTCTTCTTGTTGCCAACATACCTGAAGAAACCCTTCTTGTTACTCTTGACATCTCTCGCTAGCTGCAGCTCCAGGTGCGATTTGGCCCTCCTGATTTCATTCCTACATGCCTGAGCAATATTTTTATACTTTTCCCTGGTCATATGTCCAACCTTCCACTTCTTGTAAGCTTCTTTTTTATGTTTAAGATCCGCTAGGATTTCACCGTTAAGCCAAGCTGGTCGCCTGCCATATTTACTATTCTTTCGACTCATTGGGATGGTTTGTCCCTGTAACCTCAACAGGGATTCCTTGAAATAGAAGGATAGCTTCCTTCCAAGGATTCCTTGAAATAGAAGGATAAATAGAATAGCTTAGAAGTCCTGGGTTCCCAGGGCTTCTAAGCTGCCTGTTCCAGAGCCTAGAGCCAGGGCTCCCATGTGTCCAGCTCCACAACAGGGAACCTGGAAGCCCTAACAGCCCAAGTTTGAACCAGGGGTCTCAGGTCCTCCAGGGTTCCTGCCACAGAACCCAGAGCTGGACCCCAATTAGAGCTGGGGCTTCCAGGGCTTCTAGCTCCACACCCGGGAGCCTAGAAGCCCTGAGTCCCATCTTAAGCTGATGTTTCCAGAGCTTCCAGGCACCAAGCCACTAAGTCAGGCCCTGATTAGAACTGGGGCTGTCAGGGCTCTGTGGCAACCCCAAGGCAGTTTACACAGCAGAGCCACTTCAGAGCCACAGATCCTGGAAGCGCTGGGGCCCCAGCCCTGGGACAGTCTGCATGGCAGGGTTACCCCTGGAGCTGCAGCCGCTGGAACCTTGGCTCCCCAGCAGCCCTCCAGGAAACCAGGCAAGTTTCACTGGGAACCTGCCTGTGATTTGATAAAGTCTCAAAACCGAGAGTCTCTGTGAAACATTTTGGGTTCAACAAATCAGCATTTTCCTACAAAATGCTTGTCAAAGAATTCCTGACCAGTTCTACAGTGAACAGGGCTAGGGAGAAAGACAACTAGAATGGTGGGGCATTGCGCATGGTTCTCTTCTTCATTAGGTTTCATTGATTTAAACAGGATGTTTTTGTATTTGCTTTGGAAGAAGTGAAATTACATCCAAGGACTCCACATATTCATGGCACTTAGCTAAGTAATAAACCGCCTGTTTATGTATAATAGCAGCCCAGCAGACTGCAGAGAGCTACAGCTTGGAGGAAGGGAATGGGTTGTGGAAGTTAATTTCCTGACATCACATTAACAAAATACTGAAGCATTTGTGTTTTTATCAAATGGGTGAAAATGTACGTTGGCTATTTATTAAAATTCTCTAAGGGCTGGATTCCATTACCACTGAAGCCAATGGGAGGAAGAGTAGGTTCTAAATGAGTGAAATCTCCTCAGCTGTTGCTTTAGGATTCTGGATAAAGTCTGTCTGAGCCCTCGACAAACAGAAGCATAAAGTTAATCATCACAAGAGCTGTCAGGAGGCAGTCTGATAATGTTCCTAACAATTAAAACAATCAATTATTTTCAGCAAACCTCTGACACAATTAACGTTTTGCAGGTAATCCTTCTTTCCTTCCTACACTATCAAACACAGGCACAAGCAGCCATAGATGTTTCTGTGTTTTTCCCATTTGACATCTGTTTTGCTTGGCAGAGAGGGTAAACACTTTCTCAACCTGCCATTTCCTTCTTGATCCTTTTAGAGGTAAGAACTGCACCCAATCGACCAGCCACATGGCTTGAAAATAATGCAACATTGCCCTGAAAACAGCAGTGGCGCAATCATGGAAAGCAGGCAATTTTCAGGGCCAAATTCTGCCATCAGCAGGTTACGGAGGTTACCTGAGGACAGAATTTGGCACTTATGCCCGGGTTCTGCCAACCATGCTCACACCAAGTACCTTACTCCGTGAGTAGTCCCAATGATCCATGGACTAAGGTAATACTTAATGAGAAGGTGGCAGACTCTGGCTCTTACTCTTTTGGGTCTGACCTTGAGAAAAGCTGAACTCCTGAAATGTGCTAAGCCTCCTCGGGAGCTGATAGTGCTCAGCACCTCATAAGACGCAATCAGCACCTTGCAGGTTCAGGCCATTGTACTTCTTCGGTGAAAAGTGATGTTATATTGTAACTCTTATCAGCAATAATCAATGATATGGATGAAAGCTTGGCTCTAATTAAATCACTAGCAAAACGCCAATTGACTTCAGTGGGGCCAGGATTTCACACTACTGGGTACGTCCAGTGCTGCTGGACCCAGACCCTCTGGGTATAGTCTCGGGCAGCTAGTCCAACCCACTGCGCATGCTATACCTGGCCACGCTACTATTTTTAGCGCATTAGCTCAAGCAGAGCTAGTGCATGTCTGTATACCAGCACTGGGAAGCACACTCCCAGCTGCAGTGTAGGCGTACCCTGAGAGTCATTAAAGGGAACAAGCACAAACATGTAGATGGAAGTATAACCTTAGTTGTAAGGAAGATTTTCTGTGTTCTTGAAAAGGGCCATGTAAGAGAAATTGACAATTACCTTGAATCATTGTAAATTGAAGTTCGAATTACACCAATGACAGCAGTATATTTTTGGCCCAGTGACCAAAACCAACTGAACCGTGAAATAACCGAGCAAAGAAAAAACATGGAAGAGGTCCAGAGTGGCAGTAATGGGAAATTTTAGCTGCCCAACGATACACTGGAGTATATGAACTGGAGAAAACAAGGCTGGGGGATAAATCTGTGGGGCTGGCAAAACAGCATTTTTAACTCAAAACAATATCCACTGACAAGGAAGGAAGCCACTGTTAATTGCTATAGATGATTCAGAACTGAGGTCAGATGGGAAGAATATGGGAGAAATTATTAAGGTAGATGCTTATATGATGCCTTTTATCAACTTCTTTGGCGTGAAATAAAATCTAGAAGAAAAAGAGAGACTTCTTTTTGGAATGGCTAATTTGAAGGGGCTGTCTAGGCTAGGATAAAAAGGTGGTTTTAAAAATTATTAGACATCATATTTTAAAATCCTAGTGTGGATAGGACAAGATGTATTTTAATGTGTTAGCTGATTATAGTGTTAACCCTTCGTGCACGGGTCTCCTCAGCCAGCTAATGTGTGTTAAAATACAACTTGCCCTGACTACACTTGGATTTTAAAATGTGTTAGTTAGATAGACACTTAAGGTATGTTTACACAGCAAAGAAAACCCCACAGCTGGCCCATGCCAGCTGACTCAAGTTTGTGGGGTTTGGGCTATGGGGCTGTTTCATTGCTGTGTAGACTTCTGACCTCGGGCTGGAGCCCAGGCTCTAGGACCTTGTAGGGTGGGAGGATCCCAGAGCTCAGCCTCCAGCTGAGCCTGGAGTTCTACACAGCAATGAAACAGCCCCACAGCCCAAGCCCCTCGAGCCTGAGTCAGCTGGGATGAGCCAGTCGCAGGTTTTTCTTTGCTGTGTAAACGTACCCTAAAAGAATGAGACAACAGGGGAAAGAAACAATGATGAAATCAGTGGTGGACCTTAAAGAAAATTAAGTTAAATACATGCTTAAATCTTTGCAGGGTCATGGCCACAGATACCCAAACTGCATATGTAAAACAGAGAGATACAAAGCAGGCTGCTCTCTAAAAATCATAAAGGCACAACTCACCCCTCCTTACTCTAGGCTGTCTGTCTGCAGCCTGACTGCAGCTGCTAGATTGAGATTACACAGTTCCCTCCAGAGTCCTCTGCCTGCATGTAGGACATGAAACCCCCTGAGAATTAACAGTTTTCAATACACCACAATCTACTTGTGGGTGGTACCTCTCAGTGTCATATGTTCATAGGTTCCAAACTAGTGACACCTTCTGGGTATAATACATTTTCATGTGCAATTATTGCAATTGTGTATGCAAATTGGCTATTTTCAAATGAAAATACCTCATTTGCATACACAATTTCAGTAATTGCACCTGCAAATGTAAACCAAACTGTACACAGACTATGGCACACCTCTTTAAAAAAATATTAGGAATAGAATGAGTCTCTCTCTCTTTTGGAAACTATAAAGACAGGATACTTAGAGAGGTAAAACCCATATGTAGATTGTGGTGTATTAAAACCTGTGTTAAACCTGTGATCACTTTAACATTTCAGGGGTTTTCCTTGTCCTGCTTGCGGACTAGGGAGCGCTGTAGGGCAGCATGCACCCTGGGGCTAGTAGCAGTCAGTTTGCAGATAGCCTTGAGCAAGGTGGGGCCAGTTGTGTCTCTATGCTTAAGGGAACAGCCTGCTTGTCAAGTTTTCAGTTTTCAGTTCTGGCGTGTTATCATTCTGAATCCTACTAAATAAAGTAGTGTTACGCTACAACCTGTCAGCAAGATTATTTGTGTTTTTAATCTAACTTCCGTGCATATGTCATGAACCTAACCTAGATGGATGGCAGAATATTAGAGGTTTTACTTGTTACTACAACTACATGGTTAATGGTTAGCTGACACAGCTGTTTATTCACAGGCACCGCAAGAACAAACCTTGGTAATCATGTAACAACCCACGCCTGGCCCCTCTCTCCACACCTGAGTGTATCCTCATTGAGGACCCAGATTTACTATGCAAAATCTGGAGCTTTAATGAGTATTTTCTCATCAGCATTTACCACTGAGCTCCTAAGGCTGCCACAGCATGCAAGAGAAAAATAGTTCATAGAAACACAAGGTGAAGAGATAAAATGAGGAAATGAAGGAAGCGAACAGTACATTTAGAGTCGGTTGTTCCCATGCATAGAGGACCACCATCCAGTTTATTTCTTTTGTATCTCTCATCCTCTGACAATTTTAAACAGTACAATCCAAATGTATGTGACAGGATAACTGCCACTTTTAAAAGGGTACTTTTGCTGCCCAATTGTTTCTTATTTTGAGCTTGATCTTGACATTTTTGCTTAGACACAATTCCTGAATAAGGAGAAAAGGCTAAACTCTTTATGATTTCTTCATCCTTTGCCATAGGTAACACTTTTGCATAAAATATAAATATTTATGAAGATAAAAGGAATAAATCACTGGGTGGCATGGAGTCTGATTTTTACCTCATGAGCGAGTACACTCCTGCTAACTATAAAGTTACAAGCACAGTAAGTTTTAAAGTTCTCCCCTGCTTTTTTCACTCCAACCTATCATGAGATTGGCGTTAGACAGCTGCAACAGACTTTTTTAATATTAAAAATGAAAAATAAGGTTTGTAGTTGTTACTTGAGTGCTTTGTACGTGTCTATTTTATTATGTGATATTTTAAAAGCAAAATACAAATAAGTATTTAATTGTAATAAGTCTTACAGCGTCTCATATACAATATCATATGTGGTTCTGTCCATTGCTATCTGACTTTGACTGTTTTCTATTAGAAGTGGCAGGAAGCCTAAGAAAAATGGGGAAAAATTGCTAATTGCTTTACTTTCTGTTTCCATGGATATGTTTCATTAATTGGTACAGTAGTTTCAAATCATGTGATTGGTACATTTTAAGTCAGTTTGTGCACTTTGGGCCCACTGATCAATGAAAGCAGTATTGTAATTTAAAACAACTACTATTCCTTTGCTGCACAACCCCTTCCCCAACACACAATACTTAGTATATTAGTGTAGGAGGAATAAAGAGGAGATCAGCTGTAATAAAGAGGAGATCAGTAATTGGAGATCCCCATACTGAATATCAGTGTAAATGGGGTAGGATCTGAGTCTAAAATGGGGAAAGAACAAGTTAAGAATTACTTAGACAAGTTAGATTCTTCAGGCTGACAGGGCCTAGAATAAACATCCTACAATACTCCAGGACCTGGCTGAAGAGATCTCTGAGCCATCAGTGATTATCTCTGAGAAATCGTGGAGTACAGGAGAGATCCCAGAGGACTGGAAAAGGGCAAATATAATGCCTATCTATTAAAAAACGGGGAATAAAGACAACCAGGGCATTATAGACCAGTCAGCTTAACTTTGGTACCTAGAAAGTTAATGGCGCAAATAATCAAGCAATCAATTTGTAAGCACCTAGAAGATAATAAGGCGATAAGTAACAGTCAAAGTGGATTTGTCAAGAACAAATCATGTCAGACCAACTTAATATACTTCTTTGACAAGATAACAAGCCTTGTGGATAGGGGAGAAGCAGTAGATGTCATATCTCTACTTTAGTAAGGCTTTTGATGCTGTCTCACATAACCTTCTCATAGACAAACTAGAGAAATATTGCCTAGACAAACCTACTATAAAGGTGGGAACACAACTAGTTGGAAAACCATACTGACAGAATATTTATCAATGGTTCACAGTCAAGCTGGAAGGGCATATTGAGTGGGGTCCCACAGAGATCTGTCCTGGGTCCAGTTCTATTCAATATATTCACAGATTATTTGGATAATGGCATAGAGAGCACACTTATAAAGTTTGTAGAAGATACCAAGCTGGGAGGGGTTGCAAGCACTTTGGAGGACAGGAATATAATTCAAAATGATCTTGATATACTGGAGAAATGGTCTGAAATAAATAGCATGAAATTCAGTAAGGACCAGTGCAAAATATTATACTTGAGAAGGAATAATCAATTGCATAAATACAAAATGGCTGCTTAGGAAGGAGCACTGCAGAAAAGGATCTGGGAGTCACAGTGGATCACAAACTAAATAAGCAAAAAGAAAAGAAGTACTTGTGGCACCTTAGAGACTAACAAATTTATTAGTGCATAAGCTTTTGTGAGCTACAGCTCACTTCATCGGATGCATTCAGTGGAAAATACAGTGGGGAGATTTATATACACAGAGAACATGAAACAATGGGTGTTATACACACTGTAAGGAGAGTGATCACTTAAGATGAGCTAATACCAGCAGGAGAGCGGGGGGTAGGGGGTGGGGATCTTTTGTAGTGATAATCAAGGTGGGCCATTTCCAGCAGTTGACAAGAACGTCTGTGGAACAGTGGGGGGGGGGAAATAAACATGAGGACATAGTTTTACTTCGTGTAATGACCCATCCACTCCCAGTCTCTATTCAAGCCTAAGTTAATTGTATCCAGTTTGCAAATTAATTCCAATTCAGCAGTCTCTCGTTGGAGTCTGTTTTTGAAGTCTTTTTGTTGTAATATTGCGACTTTTAGGTCTGTAGTCGAGTGACCAGAGAGATTGAAGTGTCCTCCGACTGGTTTATGAATGTTATAATTCTTGACTCCAACGAGAGACTGCTGAATTGGAATTAATTTACAAACTGGATACAACTTAGGCTTGAATAGAGACTGGGAGTGGATGGGTCATTACACAAAGTAAAACTATTTCCCCATGTTCCCCCCCTCCCCCGCCCACTGTTCCACAGATGTTCTTGTCAACTGCTGGAAATGGCCCACCTTGATTATCAATACAAAAGGTTTTCTCCCCCCGCTCTCCTGCTGGTATTAACTCATCTTAAGTGATCACTCTCCTTACAGTGTGTATGGTAACACCCATTGTTTCATGGTCTCTGTGTATATAAATCTCCCCACTGTATTTTCCACTGAATGCATCCGATGAAGTGAGCTGTAGCTCATGAAAGCTTATGCTCTAATAAATTTGTCAGTCTCTAAGGTGCTACAAGTACTCCTTTTCTTTTTGTGAATACAGGCTAACACGGCTGCTACTCTGAAACTAAATAAGAAACAACAATCTGATACTGTTGCAAAAAAAGTGAACATCATTCTGGGATATATTAGCAGGTGTGTTGTAAGCAAGACATGAGAAGTAATTCTTCCAGTCTTCTGAGCACGGATAAGGTCCCAGCTCGACTACTGAGTCCACACTTAGGGAAATGTGGACAAATTGGAGAAAGTCCAGAGGAGAGAAACAAAAATGATTAAAGGGCTAGAAAACATGACCTATGAGGGAAGATTGAAAAAAAAATCGGTTTGATTAATCTAAAGAAGAGATGACTGAGGGGGGACATAACAGTCTTCACCTTTAAGGCTTCTGTGTACTGTCTACTTTCTGGGTATTTTCTGTGGACACAATTCGATGGTATTGGCCTCCGGGAGCTATCCTACAGTGCTCCATTGTGACCACTCTGGACAGCACTCTCAACTCGGATGCACTGGCCAGGTAGACATGAAAAGCCCTGCAAACTTTTGAATTTCATTTCCTGTTTGGCCAGTGTGGCGAGCTCATCAGCAGAGGTGACCATGCAGAGCTCATCAGCAGAGGTGACCAGGGAGTCCCAGAATCGCAAAAGAGCTCCAGCATGGACCGAACATGAGGTACTGGAGCTGATTGCTGTAAGGGGAGATGAATCCGTGCTATCAGAACTCCATTCCAAAAGACGAAATGCCAAAATATTTGAAAAAAATCTCCAAGGGCATGAAGGACAGAGGCTATCACAGGGACCCGCAGCAGTGCCATGTGAAACTTAAGGAGCTTAGGCAAGCCTACCAAAAAACCCAAGAGGCAAATGCCCGCTCGGGGTCAGAGCCCCAGACATGCCACTTCTATGATGAGCTGCATGCAATTCTAGGGGGTGTCCCTACCACTGCCCCACCCCTGTATGTGGACTCCTGCAAGGGGGGAGTCTCACACAACAGGGATGAGGATTTTGGGGATGAGGAAGAGGAGGGGGAGTTTGAAGATGAAAATGTTCTCCCCGACAGCCAGGAACTGTTTATCACCCTGGATCCAATACCATCCCAACCTGGGCTCCTGGACCTTGAAGGCAGAGAAGGCACCTCTGGTGAGTGTACCTTTGTAAATATAATACATGGCTTAAAAGCAAGCATGTTTAATGATTAATTTGCCTTGAAGACTTGGGATGCATTCGTGGCCAGTACAGCTACTGGAAAAGTCTGTTAACGTGTCTGGGGGTGGGGCAGAAATCCTCCAGGGACATCTCAGTGAAGCTGTCCTAGAGGTACTCCCAAAGCCTTTGCAAAAGGTTTCTGTGGAGGGCAGCCTTATTGCGTCCTCCATGGCAGGACACTTTACCATGGCAGGCCAGTAGCACATAGTCTGGAATCATTACATAAGAAAGCATGGCAGCGTGTGGTCCCAGTGTTTGCTGGCATTCAAGCAACATCCGTTCCTTATCTCTCTGTGTTATCCTCAGGGGAGTGATATCATTTATGGTCACCTGGTTGAAATAGGGGAATTTTACTAAGGGGATGTCAAGGTTCCTCCCCCACTCTGAACTCTAGGGTACAGATGTGGGGACCTGCATGAAAAACATCCTAAGCTTATCTTTACCAGCTTAGGTCAAAACTTCCCCAAGGTACAAAATATTCCACCCGTTGTCCTTGGACTGGCCGCTACCACCACCAAACTAATACTGGTTACTGGGGAAGAGCTGTTTGGACGCGTCCTTCCCCCCAAAATACTTCCCAAAACCTTGCACCCCACTTCCTGGACAAGGTTTGGTAAAAAGCCTCACCAATTTGCCTAGGTGACTACAGACCCAGACCCTTGGATCTTAAGAACCATGAACAATCCTCCCAACACTTGCACCCCCCCTTTCCTGGGAAATGTTGGATAAAAAGCCTCACCAATTTGCATAGGTGACCACAGACCCAAACCCTTGGATCTGAGAACAATGAAAAAGCATTCAGTTTTTTACAAGAAGACTTTTAATAAAAAATAGAAGTAAATAGAAATAAAGAAATCCCCCCTGTAAAATCAGGATGGTAGATATCTTACAGGGTAATTAGATTCAAAAACAGAGAACCCCTCTAGGCAAAACCTTAAGTTACAAAAAAGATACACAGACAGAAATAGTTATTCTATTCAGCACAATTCTTTTCTCAGCCATTTAAAGAAATCATAATCTAACACATACCTAGCTAGATTACTTACTAAAAGTTCTAAGACTCCATTCCTGGTCTATCCCCGGCCAAGACCCAGCATACAGACAGACACAGACCCTTTGTTTCTCTCCCTCCTCCCAGCTTTTGAAAGTATCTTGTCTCCTCATTGGTCATTTTGGTCAGGTGCCAGCGAGGTTACCTTTAGCTTCTTAACCCTTTACAGGTGAGAGGAGCTTTCCCCTGGCCAGGAGGGATTTCAAAGGGGTTTACCCTTCCCTTTATATTTATGACAGGGGACATCAGAGGTGGCCGTTCCTGCTGGGCTGTTTGCATGTGGCTGAAAAGAAATCATCCCCGCTGTTAGCCATGCGGTGGGGAGCGGGGTGAAGCGATAATCCCAGAGAATTGGGTGTGTGTGGGGGGTTTAGTTGGGTTTGTGCTGCATGTTAACCTGAAAACATCAGCCCCTCCTTTTAAATGGCCAATGTGTCTTTTTCAATTTTAATCTCCCTTTTTTCCCTCATGCAGCTGCAAATGTTTCAACTCTGTGACTAGCATCTCCATCCCAGAGGCTAGCGCAGATAAGAAGGCGAAAAAAACACACTTGCGATGAAATGTTCTCTGAGCTCATGCAGTCCATCCAAACTGAAAGAGCCCAGCAGAATGCGTGGAGGCAGACAATGGCAGAGTCCAGGAAAGCACAAAATGAACACGAGGACAGATGGCTGGAGCAACAGGAGAGGTGGCAGCAACATGATGAAAGAAGGCAGTGCTGAGGCTACTGGAGGATCAAACTGATATGTTCTGGCATATGGTTGGGGTGCAGGAAAGGCACAAACTGGCACTGCAGCCCCTGTGTAACCGACTGCCCTCCTCCCCAAGTTTCAGAGCCTCCTCACCCAGATGCCCAAGAACGCGCAGGGGGGTCCTCCGGGCACCCAACCACTCCATCCCAGAGGACTGCCTAAGCAACATAAGGCTGGCATTCAATAAGTTTTGAAGTGATATGTGGCCTTGTCCTTCCCTCTTCCCCTCATCCACCACCCCACCCAGTGCTTCCCTCCTTCCCCATCCCTCCCGGGCTACCTTGGCAGTTATCCCCCTCTTTGTGTGATGAATTAATAAAGAATGCTTGAATTTGAAACAACAATGACTTTATTGCCTCTGCAAGTGATGATCGAAGGAGGGAGGGAGGGCAGTTGGCTTACAGGGAAGTAGAGTGAACCAAGGGGGCGGGCTTTCATCATGGAGAAACAAACAGAACTGTCAGACCGTAGCCTGGTCAGCCATGAAACTGGTTTTCAAAGCTTCTCTGATGTGCACCGCGCCCTCCTGTGCTCTTCTAACTGCCCTGGTGTCTGGCTGCACGTAATCAGTGGCCAGGCAATTTGCCTCAACTTCCCACCTCACCATAAACATCTCTCCCTTACTCTCACAGATATTGTGGAGCACACAGCAAGCAGTAATAACAATGGGAATATTATTTTCGCTGAGGTCTAACCGAGTCAGTAAATGCACCAGCGTGCTTTTAAACGTCCAAATGCACACTCTACCACCATTCTGCACTTGCTCAGCCTATAGTTGAACAGCTCCTGACTACTGTCCAGGGTGCCTGTGTATGGCTTCATGAGCCATGGCATTAAGGGGTAGGTTGGGTCCTTGAGGATAACTATAGGCATTTCAATATCCCCAACGGTTATTTTCTGTTCTGGAAAGTAAGTCCCTTGCTGCAGCTGTTGAAACAGACCAGAGTTCCTGAAGATGCGAGTGTCATGTACCTTTCCCACCCATCCCACATTGATGTTGGTGAAACGTCCCTTGTGATCCACCAGTGCTTGCAGCACTATTGAAAAGTACCCCTTTTGGTTTATGTACTCGCCAGCTTGGTGCTCCGGTGCCAAGATAGGGATATGGGTTCTGTCGGTTGCTCCACCACAGTTAGGGAATCCCATTGCAGCAAAGCCATCCACTATGACCTGCACATTTCCCAGAGTCACTACCCTTGATAGCAGCAGCTCAGTGATTGCATTGGCTACTTGGGTCACAGCAGCCCCCACAGTAGATTTGCCCACTCCAAATGGATTCCCGACTGACCAGTAGCTGTCTGGCATTGCAAGCCTCCACAGGGCTATTGCCACTTGCTTCTCAACTGTGAGGGCTGCTCTCATCTTGGTATTCTGGCGCTTCAGGGCAGGGAAAAGCAAGTCACAAAGTTCCATGAAAGTGTCCTTACGCATGCGAAAGTTTCGCAACCACTGGGAATCATCCCAGACCTGCAACACTATGCAGTCCCACCAGTCTGTGCTTGTTTCCCGAGCCCAGAATCAGCATTCCATGGCATGAGCCTGCCCCATTGCCACCAGGATGGCCAAATTGCTGGGGCCCATGCTTTGAGAGAAGTCTGTGTCCATGTCCTCATCACCACGCTGCCATTGCCTCTTCGCCTGCTTTTTCAGGTTCTGGTTCTGAATATACTGCATGATAATGTGCAACGTGTTTACAATGCTCATAACTGCCGTGGTGATCTGAGGGGGCTCCATGCTTGCTGTGGTATGGTGTCTGTAGGAGAGCAGGGTTGCAGGGGAAGCAGTGGTTGGACAACAAGTTTTGCAGACCTACTTCACTGTCTGCTGCCAGGACACAACAGCTGAGTGGGCTGCATGCTTGCCATGGTATGGCGAGACAAGAGTAGCTGAGCAGAGTTGCAGAGGAAGCAGCCCTGCGAGACCACCAGGAAAGCAGAGTGCCAGCAGAAGCAGTGGATGACGACAGTCATATAGAGAACCTGCAATGTGGATTCATAGCATCAGGAGAGCAGGAGAGCAGAGTGGCAGTGGAAGCCGTGGATGACAACGACGACGACAGTTAGCAGTCCTACTGCACCACCTGCTAAAAGCAGTATGGCACCTGCACGGAAAAAAGGCGCAAAACGATTGTCTGCCATTGCTTTCACAGAGGGAGGGGCGACTGACGACAGGTACCCAAAACCACCCACGGCAATGTTTTTGCCCCATCAGGCACTGGGAGCTTAATCCAGAATTCCAACGGGCGGCAGAGACTGCGGGAACTCTGGGATAGCTACCCACAGTACAATGCTCCGAAAGTCAATGCTAGCCTCAGTACTGTGGTCGTACTCCACCGACTTAATGCTCTTAGTGCATTAGTGTGGTGACACACACAATCGACTGTATAAAAGCACCTTCTAAAAATCGACTTCTATAAATTCAATCTAATTTTGTAGTGTAGACATACCCATAGTGTACTTAGATTTCCAGAAAGCTTTTGACAAGGACCCTCACCAAAGGCTCTTACGTAAATTAAGTTGTCATGGGATAAGAGGGAAGATCCTTTCATGGATTGAGAAATGGTTAAAAGACAGGGAACAAAGGGTAGGAATAATGGTAAATTTTCAGAATGGAGAGGGGTAACTCATGGTGTTCCCCAAGGGTCAGTCCTAGGACCAATCCTATTCAACTTATTCATAAATTATCTGGAGAAAGGGGTAAACAGTGAGATGGCAAAGTTTGCAGACAATACTAAATTGCTCAGGATAGTTAAGACCAAAGCAGACTGTGAAGAACTTCAAAAAGATCTCACAAAACTAAGTGACTGGGCAACACAATGGCAAATGAAATTTAATGTGGATAAATGTAAAGTGGATAATTGGAAAAAATAACCCCAGCTATACATACAATATGATGGGGGCTAATTTAGTTACAACTAATCAGGAAAGAGATCTTGGAGTCATCGTGGATAGTCAAAAAAGTAAACAGGATGTTAGGAATCATTTAAAGAGGGATAGAGAATAAGACAGAGAATATCTTATTGCCCTTATATAAATCCATGGTACTCCCACATCTTGAATACTGTGTATAGATGTGGTCTCCTCATCTCAAAAAAGATATACTGGCATTAGAAAAAGGTTCACAGAAGGGCAACTAAAATGATTAGGGGTTTGGAACGGGTCCCATATGAGGAGAGATTAAAGAGACTCGGACTTTTCAGCTTGGAAAAAGGAGACTAAGAGGGGATATGATAGAGGTATATAAAATCATGAGTGGTGTGGAGAAAGTGAATAAGGAAAAGTTATTTACTTGTTCCCATAATATAAGAACTAGGGGCCACCAAATGAAATTAATGGGCAGCAGGTTTAAAACAAATAAAAGTAAGTTCTTCTTCACACAGCACACAGTCAACCTGTGGAACTCCTTGCCTGAGGAGGTTGTGAAGGCTAGGACTATAACGGGGTTTAAAAGAGAACTAGATAAAATCATGGAGATTAAGTCCATTAATGGCTATTATCCAGGATGGGTAAGGAATGGTGCCCCTAGCCTCTGTTTGTCAGAGGGTGGAGACGGATGGCGGGAGAGAGATCACTTGATCATTACCTGTTAGGTTCACTCCCTCTGGGGCACCTGGCATTGGCCACTGTTGGCAGACAGGATACTGGGCTGGGTGGACCTTTGGTCTGACCCAGTATGGCCATTCTTATGTTCTTATGTACTGTGATATATGGCATGTCTTTCAAGTGCATTATTTCTACATAGAAATAATGTACTTGAAAGACATAACATATCACAGTAGTCCACTGTGGAAGTAGTGGAAAAATAGTCCACTATAGCCAGGTAATGATGTCTTCTGAATTAGCATAAAGCTACAGCTAGTTTCTTCCAAGGTCTGTCTGGTAGAGGTGTTTTTATTAAAGGTTCTTTGTGGTGTGTTGGTCTGTTAGTTCTTCAATGTTCCCAATGCAGATACTTTATTGTTTATGTACTCGCTGATGTCTGGCCTCCACAGTGACTGGCTGGCCCATTCACAGAATTTAGTTAATCCTTGATGTGCTTCATGGATGAGGTGATGAGGTTTAGTATTTGTCCTCTCAGTTTTTTGGAATTACGATGCCATCACCTTTAATCATGAGTCCATTTGACTCACTTAATTGTCCATGTAGCCTCTTGTCATTTCCTTGGTGTCCTTTAGATACTTGGGCCAACTGGCCCTAATGTAACTTAGAACTTCTTGAAGTTGCGTGTCTGGCGAGGTTGCTTTTTGTAGCGAGTGTAGTCTCTTTTCTGACACTGGTCTGTATGCATCCATAGCATCCACATATGCCTTTACATCATCTTTGAACTCATAGGTAGCTGGGTGAGATGCTGGGCTTCTTGACAGAGTGTCTGCTACTACCATATTTTTCCCAGGAATGTACATAGCAACTGAGTTAAATCACATTAACTTTATCAATAAATGTTGTCATCTCAGCGTTGCTTGTGTAACTTTTCGTTGGAGTTTACTTCATTGCCCTTCTCCAATGCCTAACTACCCAACTCCCATAGAAAACCACCTGGCGACCCAGAATTCAGTCACTGAGGATTTTCAGCCAGGATTGCACAGGATAAACCTCCCCACAAATCAAATCCAAAAGAACAAAAGGAATGAACTTAATGCTTAACTACCAACTTTTATACAATCTTTTAATAAAGAAACATAATAAATAATAACACCTTAATTTTTACAACATAACATAGCTACTTTATAAGCCAGATACATTATCTTCACAGTTATACATAAACATAAAGAAAGAAAAACAATTAAAGCTAAACCAGTCAGTTCACACAGAAACACAGTGAGAAGAAACTCAGAGTTCCCAAAAGCTTAGGTTGAGTTCACCTGAGTCTCAGTTAGTCTTTGATCACCAAATCTATACAGTCTGCTGAGTCAAAAGCAACAGCTTCCCTCCACTTGCTTGTAGAAATTTTCCATTCAATTAAGTATATAGATTTAAAAAAAACCTGTTATAAGAAAAATACAAAAGTGAGAATAGCCAAATAAATGAGTCTTTGCCCATCATCACATTTAAATAAGAGAAAAGCTGGTGAATCAGACTAGTTGAGAGAATTTAACTAAACCAGGTTGGCTAAAATCAAAGAACATTCAAGTAAGCAATTAACATATAAGAAATTATTTTTCCCTCACAATTTCCCCTTTCTGTAATTAACACTGCCAGGATTTCCTTGTTGGAAGGTTAACAATAACATTAACCTGCTGCAAAATGCTTCAGAGTTAGTGAAAACAACCTGCTTTCTGCTTCTGGGCTCAGCATCTCCCAGTCCACACAGTGCACATAGCCTTTTGCGAAGCAGCTGCTCTGATTACTTGCCCTCATGGAATCGGAGTTCAGCAACTGGGAACCTATTGAACATACCCAAAACTACCACACCCAATTCCAGAAATTTGTGCGTGTGGAGAGCTAATTGTGCATTTGCCTAGCAATAATGACTCAGACACAACTCATTCCTACCCACCCTCCAATGGGTCTCTTAAAGAGATATCTGACTATTAGGCGTGTGGGTTACACTTGATCCAGGTATTTTCTGATTATGAGGGTTACAAGTGGTTTATGGTCTAAGTATAAATGAATCCAATCCACACAGATAAAAGTTGTCATATGCCCATATGTTTGCCATGCACTTCTTTGCAATCTGTGCACATAGTTTTTCTGCTTCTGCAAGTGTGTGAGAGCAAACCGCAAATGGCTTCTGCTCAGAGCCATGTTGTTACAACAATGCCCCACCTAGGTCATAGCAACTTGCACTCATACTGACCATTGTGAGGTTGCCCACATCATAGTACTTGAGAACTGGAGATGTGGAGATAATTTCTTTTACCTTTTTGAAGGCAATTTCTTGATTTGGCCCCCATAGTCAAGACGTGTTGGACTTTACCAGTTTATTCAGCAGTTGTCACTGTAGACCGATCTTGTAGGTAATGTACCATCCCCAGTATGCATCTCAGTACATACATTTGTGAATTTAGTTTAGAAATTGCTTTTATTTTCTCAGGATTGATTGTATCTTTGTTTATTGTTTGTCCCAAAAACTCAATTTGGAGTAGATGGAAAATGCACTCTTCTTTTTTAGTCTCAGTTGGAACTGATTGATTAGGCTTAGGAATTTGTTGTGGGTTTTGTTGTGTTCTTCAGTTGAATACCCATATATCAAAATATTGTCCATGAAAACAACACCACCACTTGTGTTCATTAACAGTCCCACCATCTTTTTTTTTTTTTTTTTTTGGAAAATCGCAGGTGCACTGGTAATCCCAAAAGAAAATCTTTGAAAGCAAAATCTCCTAAAGGGTGTGATAAATGTAGGCAGTTTAGCACTTTCTTTGGCTAAAGGAATTTGACAGAATGTGCTTGAGGCTTCCAACTTGGAGAATATTGTAGCTCCTTTCACTTTGGGGAGAAAGTCATCTGGAGTTGGGAGGATATTTTTTTTCTCACAGCTGCTTAATGAAGTCTTTTGAGATCCACACAAATTCATATTTTCCCATTTTTCTTTCTAACTGGTACCATTGGTACACACCATGCTGCTGACTCAGAGATTTTCTCAGTTATGTTTCATTCTCTTTTAACTCAGTTTCTCCTTCATGAAGTAAGAAATAGGAATCCTGTGAGGTGTATGTAAACTGTATGGTTCAGCATTGTCTTTTAAGGTTATTTGTATTGGATCATCTTTCATAGTCCAATATCACCAATACTCCATCGAGGTTTTCCACTTTCATTAGGCTGTCAGCAGCAGCGGAGAAGACTGTTGGTGTGTGATACTTTGATCAAATACAAAGACAAAAGCTTTGCATTCAGAGTGCAATTTTTTTCTATGGTGAACTGGCCCATGCAATTCAGAACACCTCCATATCTAGTCAGGGCTGTGTCAGGTGACTTCAGCTCTGGAACAGGTTGAAGGTGATTGTAAATCCCTTCTGAGATAATTTTGACATCTGCTCCTGAGTCATATTTAAATGCAATAATCTTTCCATGAATATTCAGTTTTACTCTCCAGGCGGGCTCTGTGTCATCACATGTGATAGATCCCAGAAAAAATGACTCTTGATTATCTGTTATATTTGCCAACTCCCTATCTGCTTTGGTGTGGCAAACAGCAGCAAAATGTCCATATTTCATGCATTTATTAAATCTTGCACCTTTGGCAAAACACACATCTGTTGGTCTATGAAATTTTCCATATCTTGTGTATTTAGGCTGTAAGACTTCAGTGTCTGACTGGAATTTATCCCTCTTAGTCTGGGTGTTATCTCTCCTTGCCTCAGGGGTCTTATGGTAATGACTTGTAGCACTCATGCTGTATCTGTTAACAGCTTCTAGGCTAGTTTCTTGTTTTTCAAGTTTGGCAAGATGTTTTGCTGTCTCACCACCTCAGGCTGTTTTGTTATAGGGGTAAGTCTGTTTATAACTGTAGCTGCCATGAAAGATGTTTATCTATTAACCCAATAACCAGCCTGTCCCTGATATTTTTATGTTTTGCTGTTCCAAAATCACAGTTTTCAGCCAATGTGTGCAGAGCTCGGATATAAATTTCAACATTTTCCCCGGGTCCTTGAGTTTTCTGGTGAAAATATGCTCTTTCATCAACCACATTTCTCTGAGATACAAAGTATAAAACATAGCCAGAACCCTTTCATAGTCATCTTTGTGACTGTCTTCAGTAAAGTCAAAGGATTTAAAGATATTCTCTACCAGATTCCCCATAGCATAAACTAAAGAGCCTATCTGTATATCTTCAGTTCCTTTATGAAATTTAGCACTTTGAAATCTTGCAAAATACTGCTTCCAATCTGTCAGTTGGGAAGGTTTGTCAAAGCTGAAGTTCTCTGGAGCAATCAAGAATGGCAGGTTGATGAGATCATCCTTTGTTCATTTTGTTTGCAACCTTTGTTGTTGTTCCTTCTGTTTCTGTTCTCCTCTGGCACTAGTTTACTTCTGACACCATGTCATGTACACCTTGTATATAGTAGGCTGCAAGGCTGCTACTAGCAGGTCAGTCTTTTGTATCAGATGTGGACTGACTACAGAGCCTCCTTCTCAGAGAGCTACACCCGAAATGTGTCTTTCATAAGATCCTAAAATGCTCTAACATATATGGCTGAGGTTAGCTTAAATAAGGTATGTTACACACAGTTCCACTTAGTGGCTGAACAGTATAATACAGTTTAGCATTCCATTACACTCTTGACTCCTCATGCATCAGAACCTGCATCAGAGGCTCTTCCAACAACCCACATCACCCCAACTGGTGGTGTCTTCTTCTTAAGAAAGGCCTCAAGGTCTTCTACTCCTTCCAATGTCTTCATGAGGTCCACCTAGCAAAGCCGTTATCCACCAGTCCAAGATGTTCTTCAAGGGACAGCAGGGACTGATACCCTGCTTAGTCACAAGACTCACCCTTCAAGTGACTGTGATGTGGGAGAGGACAGAGTGTGAATAGATATGTGTATGTTGGGGCAGTGAAGACTAATTTTGGTGTGTCTGGGTATCAGTGAGTGTGAGCAGATGTAGTGCTTTTGAGAGACAAGAGAGCTTTTGAGAGATTTGGGAGTGGGGAGAGGAGACAGAAAATACAGAGATTGAAGAGATGGGTGAAAAGAGAGAACTAGCTTAAAATTCAGGAAGTGCAGAAGAGATGTGAAGGACAAGAGGAGAAAGGAGGGAAAGTTTGTTGGAGAGGACAAGGGAGATGACACAGATTGAAAGGAAATGGGTGAAAGCGGGAAAGAACACAACATAAGCAGAACAGGAGGGAGTAGGAGGGAGAAAAGGAGGTTAGAGATGGAACAATCATACGTTATTGAAAAATAAGTTTGAAGAAAAATGGAAAAAGTGGGAAGAACATATTATACTTAAGTATAGAGTTAATTAAAGAAAAAGTGCAGTGAAAGAAGGGAGAACGCACACATTGCTTCTCTAGTATGACATCAGTAGATGGATACACAACCCTCGGGAGGAGAGTGTGGCAGTATCTGAGGCAGTAGGGGGCAGCTACTGGGGATTTGTCATGTTTTGAATGATAGTGCTCGAAAGAAAATGAAATTAATCAGCCATTGGCAAACAAATAAGCAGGCACCAGCTCAGGCATCTATGACAAACCCCACCCAGTAGAAAGGAGATTCATTTAATACCACCCTTTCCCCCCCTTTTTAAAAGCTAAATTCCAGAAGATAGCGTTCTTTGTGGAGTTTCCCAAATGGGACAACATTAGAAAACAGGACGATGTAAATAAAAATTTTGCTCTTCCTATTATTGACATTGTTATACAGGTAGATAGATTATAGATTCTGTTCAATGGTATACTGTTCAATGGTATACAAGGGATTTTGTTTCATTTTTTGTTGCTTTTTGCTCACCTTGTGGGAAGCCCATCACTTATTTTAGGAAGAGGATCATTCTGGTCCATTCCCATGTTTATTTCTTTGGGTGAGAATGAAGGTATTGCCCTAGTTATAGCATCAGGATTATGAGAGAGGGTGTTGGATTTCAGGAGACTTCTTATCTTGGTCCCTTTCCCACTATACTCCATAAAAGGAAGCAGAAGAAAAGAGAATGGGAAGATATAGAAAACTTTTGGCCATGACTCCAAGTGATGACACGAGGCATACATTCTCTTCTCCATGGTCTCTGTTAGTGGTTCCTGCTCTAGGGGTGAACTTCACCACTGCGCAAGGAGACAGCACAAAACCTATTCCCCACATGAATCCTATTTTGAGAGCTTATGTGGGAGATAAGTAGCGCATAGGGCTTTTATGGGCCCTCTGCACAGAGATCTTCACCCCTAGAGGAAGTTAAAGACGCAGACCAGCATCTGATTCTAAACCTGTATCTCATTTAGCTCCTAGTGTATCACTAGAGATAATTTTTTTTCTGTAACAAAGACTGCAACTATCCAAGTGTGAGTCCTTTGAGTCTAATTTCTGATTTAGTTTCTAATAAAAGAGAAGCTCTGTAACATCATATTTAACTGCAGAAGGAGTGAAATATTTTGACAAGCAAACCAACTAGTTTTAAGAACAAAAAGACTCAAACTGGGGTCCTGATTAAGGAGAATGTTCTGGTATATCATACCTTAAAGAAAAACTTTATAAGGTCAACAAATGTTAATACACTTGGGATTTCTGGAATTTGAAAATTAGATAGACAGACAGATGAATGCACAGATATATTCTTGCAGGTTTTCATCTGCAAAATTATATCATATACATTTTAAAATTCTTCTACTGTCCATATTTCCCTAACTTTGGCTACAAGAACACCCATAGTTACTTTGACATCATAGGATGACAGAAAACAGAAAATGAACCTGCAATTCCTCAGTAAAAGAATTTCTGGATATTTTTTCACTCAGCTCATATCCAGTGAAGAAATATTAGCTTTATGTTCTGAATGTACTTCATTAAGGGCACGGTTAGTAGCATCTTGCTTCATGGAGTAGTCTCATTGACTTCACTCAGACTGCTCATGCAGTAAGATGCTATTGAATGTGAGAGATGGGAGCAGAAACCAGCCGTAAGTTTTCAGACCTTGGTATTGTCTGCAGAGAAATTAAATGTATCCGAAGAAAAGAATATATTTAACTACTATGATGAGATTGGCAATCAGATACCACAGTGATGAGTGTGATGCAAAATGACAGATACCATCAATACCTCAACATGCAGACTACATCAGTGAAAATCTGACCCTCTTTCCAGAGATAAATTAATAGAATCCCTTTTCTAAAATAATTTCCTAAGAAGAGGAGTAAACTGCCTGGCAGCAGGTCACACCCATACTGAGTAAAACATTCCATTTACAGCATTAAGCTGAAGATCTGTTACAAAAGAATTTAATAGAATGCAGTTCATTTCGCACTGTTGAGTACATTTAAAATTACAAATAAAATAAAGGGAAATCCATAGGTCTCACATTTTAGGGGCTGTTTCTCAAACTGGTTGGAACAGGTGAGTGGAAGGATGGATAAGAAAAAAGAACATGAGAAGAAAATACTGTACTTTCCTGCATGTTGGCAATGACCAGAAGTAATATGTACCCAACGTCCATTAAAGCCAATGGAAAGACATACATTTACTTCAATAGTCATTGGCTCAGGCCCAGCATCAGCTAGTTGATTTAGCAGGCTAACATGCTAAACTGCTTCAGAATGTTTTTGTCTTTGTCAGAGCAGGCAAAGACCTTAAGGAAGGTTTTCTGATTGCTGGGTATAGTTCACATTATCTAAACAGTTACCTAAACAGGGTTAAAATCTTGTTATTTCCTGGCTTCAGTAGTAGAAGAGTCTTGAAAGAAAATAGTGCTTCAGCGTCCCATGAAGGGCTGAAATATTTTAGTTTTGTCAGAGTAATTCCGAAATTGGATTGGCCTGGGCCAATTCCTGTCCTTCATCTCAAACCAAAAGTACACTGGGCCCTCTCGCTCTTGAAATGGACTTATTAAATGTCTAAATCTAGGGCTGAGGCAGTTGTGTCTCAAAATAGGACAGAATGGTCTTTCCTCCAGGAACCCCTCAGGGACACTAACTAGGCAAATAACTTTATGCCACCCACTGGTCTGCCACCTTGTCTCCAATTTCTCAGTCTGCCTTTCGGTGCTTCCAGTGGCCCTGTGACACCAACTAGATTGTCTCGAGTGAGAGAGATCTGATGATCCGGCTCTGCTATCCTCTCAGCCATGGTCAGTCATTTTAGTAACATGAATGTCAATGGAGTTGGTAAATTTTCCAAAATTCTCCACCATAAGAGTATGAATGCAAGAGGAAATGTGGTTGTTTCTGTTAGAAGGGGAAAGCTCTCCACAGCTCCTGCAGGAGTTTCAGAGTCTGTGCAGATCCCCATTGTATTTGGGCAGGCAATGGGAACCTGTTCTATTTGACCACATCCTCCCAAAAGAATCCCTTCTATCAGCTATTTAATTATCATTAAACCAGCCAAAAAGAATTTTTTAATGATAATCTGAGATCTGAGGTAAGTAAAAGAGTTGAAATGAGCATGAGGCATGAGAGCTCACAAGACTGTGGCTTATTCAGAATATACCAACATGATACCTGCCCCTTAGCATTTGTTGTAATATTGGGTTGAGGCAGTTTTGGTTAGGGCCAGCCAGTTTATCACTCATTGCTTTGTGCTCATGACATCACTGGTCATCAGGAAACAAAGTGTCAAACAGTCTTTGAATAGCAAACTGTTTCCTGGGTCTTGCCAATGTCACAGGCCTGCTGACTGGTTGGAAGCTGGGATTAGCAAAGCAAAGACTCATGGCAATGGCCCAGCAGAGAGAAAAGGCGGATATGCAAAAATAATTAAAATAAAACCTGATGTTCTTCTTGACGGTTGGGAAGCCACACAGTTTGTGCTGCGTGAGGGATGGTCTGAGCTGCCAGCTGCGAATGTGGAACTTGAATATGTCAGTCAGGAACATAAGGAGCGGATCCAATTAAGAGAAATGCCAGACCTGTCATCTTCCTCATCTCTTTCCAGTTTTCATAACTGTTAAAAGGAAGGATGATTTACATCCCACATTATGGGAAAACTCTTGGGGAATTAGCTTTTTCAGTTTTAGGTCTGCACTGAAAGGGATAACTTTGCAATAATGGGCACCCAAGTTGTATGTACAGAATCGGTAATTGCATGCATGCAATTTTCCATCCTTTTATTTAGAATTGTGCATACAATGTACAGTGCAATTGCACATTATGTAAGCTTCTGTGTGCAGCTTAAGCACAGATATAAAAACTTTAGCCTCAAAGAGGGAGATTCTATTGACCTGAATCTTCAAGGGTGTTCTCAGCTGTCTTTATTTCAGTAGGAGCTGAGGTGCTCAGCACCACAGAGGAGTCCCTTGGCAAGGGTTGGGCTGGAGTTGTTAGTATGGAAAAAGCCACTTTCCACATTTAGCTCTATATTTTAGAATGATATTCTCCCATTGCTGGAGAAAGAGGAGAATAACTCTCCAAGGTGAAATTCACTCCTATGCAGAGGGCCAGCAGAAGACAGATCTCATTTAAGTCTTGTTCCAGGTATGTCTTGCAGCATGACCTGAAGATGGTGTGACAGACTCAACTTTTTTTCTCTCATTTGTCTATAGGCAATCTGTTCTAAAGAGCTGTTGTGAAATTCTTCCCAAAGGGAATTAAGCCAGGCATATTTTGTTTCCAGTGCCCATCCCTCAGTGTCCTTTCTCTTCCTTGTGCTTATAAAGATACCCTAGGTGGAGGAGAGGATGGAATTCCTCTTTATTGCTTTTAGCATATTACAAATACAGCAGGTGACACGCTAGTATACACTGATAATTGGACAAGTAGATTTGCCTATAAGAGGGTGTGACACTTCACCCCATATTCTCCATCAAGATATTGTTATGATATGAATATGGTATAACTAAGATATGTTTTATGCAAGATGGGTCATGTGAGATATCATTGGAAAGGTTATGATTTACTGAATGTGATTATCCTATATGTATGCATGTATCATTTCTGTATCTGAAGTTAGGAGTATTGATTATGTATCAATTGCAAAAGTGTTTTTACCTGGGGAACGCCCACCAGACAAAACGCAATCAGTCTGGCTAGTTAGTTAATAAACCATTAGGAAGAACAATAGATCTTCGAAGATGCTAATTTCCCAGGTTCCTCAGAAGCTTTCTGGGATGTTGCTTTGACACTGCAGGGTCATGTGATCACATTACCTGCTACTGGATACCATCTTGGACTGCTGGTATTTTTCCACTAGGAGGGGGTGGGGGTCAAACTGGGAAACAAAGAATTCCTGCCATATGTAAATCCTATTTAAGGCTGGGGAGTGAGTTAATCAGATCAGTTCTTCTCTGAATCCCTGCCCAAGATGACTGCTAAAAACACCTAAGACTGAACTGGGGAAGAGCTCGACCCAGGCTAGAAAATGTTTGGCCTGTGAAGTGAATATCTGCAATTCTAAGCTACAAGCAAAAGAAGTTTGTCTTCAAGAATCTCTGCAACCTACTTAAAACCACTTTTAGGGTGAGAAATTACTACTTGTAGCCAATTTCTTTAGTGTATTAAACTTAGTTTCTGTGCTTGCTCAGTAATCTACTTTGATCTGTTTGCTATTAGTGCATATCTTCGTCCACATTGAGGGAATGAGCTTGAGTTTTCAGTGCAGTGCAAGACTTCCCCCGTTTTTCTGTGTGTACGCTCCGGGGGTTGGGGGTGCACTTGGGTGCTGGGAAATCCCCAGGTTGAGTCTTCGCACATAGAGCTGATCTCAGTGTCTGTGTCTTTCTGCAGCTGGGTGTGTTCCTACCTGTGTGTGGGTGCTGGAGGAGGCTTGAGGACCTGGCTCAGCAGGACAGGTGAGGGAGCCCAGGCTGGTGGAATGGGCGAGCTCAGTGGGACCCCAGTATATCAGGTGGCATGCCAGAGTGGGGAATAACCCATCAAAGAGGGGGCTTGTGAAAAAGTTCCCTGAGGCTTTTTGCCCAGATGGTGGGGGAACCTAATCACACCCAGTTATTTACACTGGGTGTCTTCAGCCCACGCCCCAGCTCCTTACAATTTACAAGGGGCCCTTGCCCTTTGTGGCCTTCTTAAGGTGCTCTGGCTTACCTTGGGAGTTTGCTGCACTCCCCATAGGGTTGGGGTGAAGCGTTCCTGGCTGGAAGTTCCCTCTGTGGCTTCAGGAGTTCCTGCAGCATTCTCTTGCTTAAGGGCACTCCAGCTCCTTTCCTCCCTTTTAAAGACCTCCTCCCCACCACCAAGACTAGATTACCCAATAGGCAGACTAAGCACGTGCTTAGGGCACCAGCAAAGCAGAGGCACCAAAAAAATAATATATTTTCTTTTAAATTTGATATTTGATATTTCAAAAAAAGCATTGAAGTAGTCCTCATGGGAAAATCAGAACTTTGTTAGACTTTCTTACACTCCACTACACACTCTTCCCCCGTTTTTCTGTTATCTTTTTATTACTTATCCCCACCTAAACCAGGGGGGCGTCCTACTAACGTAGATCGAAATAATGCGAGGAAATCAGATCCTGTCATGTATTGCAATAAATTTGTTTTATTATTGATATATTCTTCTGAGTTATACATACTTGATTTGGTTTTCTCTCTCTCTCTCTCTCTCTCTGTATATATATAAAATTACACATATACATACAAATAGTGTACGTTGTGTAATTTTTTTTTTTTACGTTCAGATAACAGAGATAAGGGGCAGGATGAAATGTAACCAACTGAGTGGAGCACAAAAAACTAAACTGGCGGAAGAAAAGAAACAAAAAACTAGTGAAATTTTCCAAAATCTTCCAAAGCTGACATCATTTTTCAAAGCGAATCCATCAGAAGCAACATCCTTTTCTCAGTAGCACAGACATCATTCCAAAACTTGTAGGTGTTTCAGAGACTGACCCTTCTTCTATTGGTGAAACAAACACCATTCCAGAACATGTGGATGTGTCAGAGACTGTAACTGATCATCCTACTGTGACAAGATTATGACTATCAATAGATGGCTTAGGCAGTGGTGCTATAAGGAGGGCTTTGGGATGTATGGCCATTGGGAGGCATTCATGGATAGAGGACAGTTCTCTCGGGATGGACTTCATCTGAGTAGGGAAGGAAATAGACTTCTAGGATGGAGGCTGGCACAACTGATTAAGAGAGCTTTAAACTAGGAATTTGGGGGAGATGGTTGGGAGATGTCCAGGTAATCTCCACACCAGAATTAAGCATAGAGTGGAAAGAAAATGAAGTAAGAGTGGATACAGCTGTAGGTAGGAGGAAGGGCAGTGTAGATACAAGTCTAATAGGTTATACAGGTAGTAAAATAACCGTGCCTAATAGGGTACAGAATGTGAGTGAGGCTAAACAGCAAAAATTAAGATGTTTGTACACTAATGCAAGGAGCCTAGGTAACAAAATGGAGGAACTAGAGTTACTGGTGCAGGAAGTGAAACCAGATATTATAGGTATAACAGAGACCTGGTGGAATAGTAGTCATGACTGGGCTACAGGTATTGAAGGGTATGTGCTGTTTAGGAAAGACCGAAATAAAGGTAAAGGTGGTGGAGTAGCACTGTATATCAATGATGAGATAGAATGTAAAGAAATAAGAAGCGATGAAATGGATATGACTGAGTCTGTCTGGGCAAAAATTAAATTGGGGAAGAAAACTATTAGAGCCTCCCCTGGGATAGTGCTTGGGGTGTGCTATAGACCGCCGGGATCTAATTTGGATATGGATAGAGCCCTTTTTAATGTTTTTAATAAAGTAAATACTAATGGAAACTGTGTGATCATGGGAGACTTTAACTTCCCAGATATAGACTGGAGGACGAGTGCTAGTAATAATAATAGGGCTCAGATTTTCCTAGATACGATAGCTGATGGATTCCTTCAGCAAGTAGTTGCCGAACCGACTAGAGGGGATGCTATTTTAGATTTGGTCTTGGTGAGTAATGAGGACCTCATAGAGGAAATGGTTGTAGGGGATAATCTTGGCTCAAGTGATCATGAGCTAATTCAGTTCAAACTGAATGGAAGGATTAACAAAAATAAATCTGCAACTAAGGTTTTTGATTTCAAAAGGGCTGACTTTCAAAAATTAAGGAAATTAGTTAGGGAAGTGGATTGGACTGAAGAATTTATGGGTTTAAAGGTAGAGGAGGCCTGGGATTATTTTAAATTAAAGCTGCAGAAGCTATCGGAAGCCTGCATCCCAAGAAAGGGGAAAAAATTCATAGGCAGGAGTTGTAGACCAAGCTGGATGAGCAAGCATCTTAGAGAGGTAATTAAGAAAAAGCAGAAAGCATATAGGGAGTGGAAGAAGGGAGGGATCAGTAAGGCAAGCTACCTTATTGAGGTCAGAATATGTAGGGATAAAGTGAGACAGGCTAAAAGTCAAGTAGAGTTGGACCTTGCAAAGGGAATTAAAACCAATAGTAAAAGGTTCTATAGTCATATAAATAGGAAGAAAACAAAGAAAGAAGAAGTGGGACCGCTAAAAACTGAGGATGGAGTGGAGGTCAAGGATAATCTAGGCATGGCCCAATATCTAAACAAATACTTTGCCTCAGTCTTTAATAAGACTAAAGAGGATCTTAGGGATAATGGTAGCATGATAAATGGGAATGAGGATATGGAGGTAGACATCACCATATCTGAGGTAGAAGCGAAACTCAAACAGCTTAATGGGACTAAATCGGGGGGCCCAGATAATCTTCATCCAAGAATATTAAAAGAATTGGCACAAGAAATTGCAAGCCCATTAGCAAGAATTTTTAATGAATCTGTAAACTCAGGGGTTGTACCGTATGATTGGAGGATTGCTAACATAGTTCCTATTTTTAAGAAAGGGAAAAAAAGTGATCCAAGTAATTATAGGCCTGTTAGTTTGACATCTGTAGTATGCAAGGTCTTGGAAAAAATTTTGAAGGAGAAGGTAGTTAAGGACATTGAAGTCAATGGTAAATGGGACAAAATACAACATGGTTTTACAAAAGGTAGATCGTGCCAAACCAACCTGATCTCCTTCTTTGAGAAAGTAACAGATTTTTTAGATAAAGGAAACGCAGTGGATCTAATTTACTTAGATTTTAGTAAGGCGTTTGATACGGTGCCACATGGGGAATTATTAGTTAAATTGGATAAGATGGGCATCAATAGGAATATTGAAAGGTGGATAGGGAATTGGTTAAAGGGGAGACTACAACGGGTCCTACTGAAAGGTGAACTGTCAAGTTGGAGGGAGGTTACCAGTGGAGTTCCTCAGGGATCGGTTTTGGGACCAATCTTATTTAATCTTTTTATTACTGACCTGGGCACAAAAAGTGGGAGTGTGCTACTAAAGTTTGCAGATGATACAAAGCTGGGAGGTATTGCTAATTTAGAGAAGGACAGGGATACCCTACAGGAGGATCTGGATGACCTTGTAAACTGGAGTAATAGGAATAGGATGAAATTTAATAGTGAGAAGTGTAAGGTCATGCATTTAGGGATTAATAACAAGAATTTTAGTTATAAGCTAGGGACGCATCAACTAGAAGTAACGGAGGAGGAAAAGGACCTTGGAGTATTGGTTGATCATAGGATGACTATGAGCTGCCAATGTGATATGGCTGTGAAAAAAGCTAATGTCGTCTTGGGATGCATCAGGAGAGGTATTTCCAGTAGGGATAAGGAGGTTTTAGTACCGTTATATAAGGCACTGGTGAGACCTCACCTGGAGTACTGTGTGCAGTTCTGGTCTCCCATGTTTAAGAAGGATGAATTCAAACTGGAACAGGTACAGAGAAGGGCTACTAGGATGATCCGAGGAATGGAAAACTTGTCTTATGAAAGGAGACTCAGGGAGCTTGGCTTGTTTAGCCTAACTAAAAGAAGGCTGAGGGGAGATATGATTGCTCTCTATAAATATATCAGAGGGATAAATACCAGAGAGGGAGAGGAATTATTTAAACTCAGTACCAATGTGGACACAAGAACAAATGGATATAAACTGGCCACTAGGAAATTTAGATTAGAAATTAGACGAAGGTTTCTAACCATCAGAGGAGTGAAGTTTTGGAATAGGCTTCCGAGGGAAGTAGTGGGGGCAAAAGATCTATCTTGCTTTAAGATTAAACTCGATAAGTTTATGGAGGAGATGGTATGATGGGATAACATGGTTTTGGTAATTAAATATTCACGGTAAATAGGCCCAATGGCCTGTGATGGGTTTTAGATGGGGTAAGATCCAAGTTACCTGGGAAAGAATTTTCTGTAGTATCTGGCTGATGAATCTTGCCCATATGCTCAGGGTTTAGCTGATCGCCATATTTGGGGTCGGGAAGGAATTTTCCTCCAGGGCAGATTGGAAGAGGCCCTGGAGGTTTTTCGCCTTCCTCTGTAGCATGGGGCACGGGTCACTTGCTGGAAGATTCTCTGCTCCTTGAGGTCTTTAAACTACAATTTGAGGACTTCAATAGCACAGATATAGGTGTGAGGTTTTTTTTTGTAGGAGTGGTGGGTGAAATTCTGTGGCCTGCGTTGTGCAGGAGGTCAGACTAGATGATCATAATGGTCCCTTCTGACCTAAATATCTATGAATCTATGAATCTATGAATCTACTCCTGGTGGTAAAACAGACATTGTTCTAGAAGGTGTGGATGTGTCAGAGACTGAATCTGCTCATGCTGTAAATAATAGGAGAAAAGATCTCAGTATGTGGGTTGATATCAGTACCGATGATGTAGCTTACTGGATAGATCGTGGACCAAATGACTGTCAACACCACACTGGGCCATTTGAGAAATCACGTCGGACTTTTATCAATGGCAAACAAATGAGATATTGTCTACAAAACATATTTTTCGGCATGAAAGCGAATGGTGAGAAGTACACCTGAGAATGGCTACTGTATTCACAGTACTGTTTTGTTTGCAAACTTTTTGCATATAAACCTTCAACATCCCGGTTTGCTGCAGATGGATTTAGTGACTGGCGGAATACTGTTTTAATTGAACAACACGAAAATAGCACTACTCACAGAGATTCAATGTTGACATATTTAAATCGAAGACAGGGCTTTGGATTGACACAAAAATTGGAAGAACAAATTAAAGGGGAGTGTGAATACTGGCAACAAGTCTTGCAGCGTGTTGTAGCTGTTATTCAAACATTAGCCGAACGTGGTCTGCCTTTCCGGGGATCAAATGACACATTTGGATCATTGCAGAATGGAAATTTCTTGGGATTGTTGGAGCTTGTGGCTCAGTTTGACACATTTTTAGCAGGCCATATCTCAAAATATGGGAATGCTGGCAAAGCTAACCCATCATACTTAGCCAAGACAATATGTGATGAACTCATTGGTCTAACGAGTGACAAAGTTCGTTCAGCTATTGTGGATGAAATAAGTACTGCTGGGCACTTCAGTTTATCTGTCGACTCTACACCTGATCTTTCACATATTGATCAATTGAGTATTGTACTAAGATATGTCTCCCCCACAGATGCAAAACCAGTTGAATGATTTATAACATTCCTCAATTTGAAAAGCCACACTGTTGAAGAAATGGCAGATCAAGTACTGCATTATCTGTGCCAAGTTTACAAAATAGATTTCTCAAAGTGCAGAGGTCAATCTTATGACAACACTGCCAACATGTCAGGGCGTTATCAAGGAATGCAGAAGAAGCTTTTAGAACAGAACAAATATGCCATATTCATACCATATGCTGCACACTCTCCCAATCTTGTTGGCCACAGTGCTGTTGATTGTTGTCTGGTGGCAGTAAGTTTTTCTCAACGGTCCAGCTACTTTATACATTCTTCTCTGCTTCAACACACTGATGGGCAGTTCTTAAAACATATTTGGGCAATGATTGTGTGTTGAAATCTCTTTCTAATACTCTCTGGGAGGCACATGCAGTGGCAACAAGTGCAATTCTAGAGTCCTACTCAAAGATTGTGGATGCATTAGAAAGTATCGCTGAAGACCAATCACAAAAGGGGGACACTATATGAGAGGCAGAAAACATTGCAAACAAGATGCAAGAACTAGAGTTTGTATTCATGGTGACCATGTGGAATGAAATTTTACAACACTTTTACCACACAAGTCAAGCTCTCCAAGAAAAAGAATTGGATTTGAAAACATGTGCAGACCTCTGTCAATCATTAGCAGACCACTTACACCCTTTGAGGAATGATTTCAAAAGATTTGAAGACATATAAAAAAATATCTTGCCTGATACTTACTACAAAGAAGCCCAGTCCCGCAAGCGAATCAGGAAAAAACAAGCAAATGATAGCAGTGCAATAGAAACAGCACTGAATCCTAGAGACAAATTTCGCATATCTACTTACTACGCTATAATTGATACACTTGAAGCTCATATGAAGAGGAGAGATGAAGTGTACAAAGAAGTATCAAGTAGATTTTCTTTTCTAAATGATATGGACTTATCTGACAAACAATATTCACAAGGTTCCCAAAAGCTAGTTGACTCAGACCCTGTTAACTTGAACATGAATCTCTGTGGAGAAGTACAGCAGTTCCACTGTTATATGTGCTGTGACGAAGTTCCCGCTCTACCTTGGTGGGTCTTGCGCTTATTGGCGGATTTACTCACCTTTGTGAAAGTAGAATGAATTATATTGAAATTATAATTCATTAAAGAAATGCTACTTGAAGGGTTTGTTGAAATGTAGTTGTCAGGAAGAGAAACATTAAGGAGTGTGAGACAATGGGTCCTCAAACTAATTAACTTAGAGCTCCTACTGAGCTAGGAGATTGGTAAACGTTAGTATGCAAATAAGATATGTATGTATATTTGTCAGTTTCTGCTTCCTTTTGTCTCTTATGTTAAATTTGGCTTTGGCTTGTCTGTATAAATAAGTTAGCTTGAGCTTTTGCAGGGACTCACATATCTGGGTGCACTGGCAAAGCGCTTTGCTAATAAACAGAGTGGTCTGACAAATTATGTGAGTCCTGAATCTGACTTTGACAATTTGGAGGTTCCACCGAGATGGCAACCATCTTCACTGGGGCCGTGTGACTCCTGACTGTTCTTAGGATGGCCGTGGCAAGCCGGCACCTGGGCGTTTGGCCCGAACAGTCCTCCACCAGAACGGAAGAGTGCATGACCACAGTGAAGTCTACGCCATCGAACCTGTTGATTCCCACTCTGTTCTGGTAGGGATCCCGGGATCTGACATCAGGAATCTGGTCAGGTAATTATTTCTGTGTTTTGTCCGGGCTGAGGACTGTCTTGTCTCTGTGTCTATCCATCCTCCCTGTGGTGTGTTTGAGTCTGGGCGTGTCTCCGTCCGGGGATCGACTGACCAAAGGGTTCCTGTCCCCATGGTCTGAGTGAGTGAAATCTGCACAATCGCAGCTGCACCGCGCCTTGGGTAAAACCCTTGCTGTGAAAGCAAGGGCGATTGAGGCAGTAGCCTGTGGGCTCCTTTTGTGTGTAGCACTAGGCATCGCTCTGACGAACCCGACTTTCCTTCTTGTGTGATTGGTGTGTAAAGTCCTCCTGTATGGGTAACCAGACGTCTAAGTCGGGACAGTTCCGTAAAGGAATGCTGGCTCAATTTATGTATTTTAGGAAAGGTTCGGACTCCTGTAAATTTCTGGAAAAATGGTCTAGGCTAACTCAGGAGATTCTCAAAATTCAGTGGCCACTGTTAGGATCTTGGGACAAAGACCGAGTAGACGTCTTAAAAGACAAACTCGGCCAACCTAAAACTAAATTGGCAAAAGGAGAGGTTGATTGTTTCATGCAGTGGTGGGAAGAGGCAAATCATAGGTGGACAGAATTAAAACTTGCCTCTCTCAGAGATTCTGGCTTCTATCCCACCAGATGCAACTCATTTTACACTTGTTGATTTGTGCTCTGCTTTCTTTCTGTCCTGGTTCACCCTGACTCCCAGTTCCTGTTTGCCTTTTCTTACAAAAGGCAACAATACACATGGACCACATTGCCCCAGGGGTATACTGAAAGCCTGTCATATTTTTCCCAAGCATTAGCCCGAGACCTTGCTGACCTTGTTTTCCCGTCCAGGTCCACACTAGTCCAATATGTAGATGATCTACTCCTCTGTTCCCCTACATTGTCTGCCTCTGAAACTGACTCTTTAGTGCTCCTTACTGCCCTAGCAAATAAGGGTCACAAAGCTTCTCGCTCTAAACTACAACTCTGTCAAGCTTCTGTCACATACCTTGGCTTTCTCCTCTCCCAGGGTTCCTGTGCACTTTCTCCCACCCGCGTCCAAGCTATCCTTAGCTTTCCCCGACCCCGCTCCCTGTGCCAGGTCCAGAAGCTTTTAGGCATGGCTGGATTTTGCAGACAACGGATTTCCCAATATGCCTCCCTTGCAAAACCTCTCCAGGAACTCACTCGATTCTCTGTGTCTGACCCCATGCCGTGGCCCCCTTAGGCCAATTCTGCCTTTGTTTCCCTCAAACAGGGTTTGGCTTCTGCCCCTGCCTTAGGGCTGCCTGACTATTCTCAGCCTTTTACCCTTTTCTGCCACGAACAATCTAGGTGTGCACTTGGAGTTCTCACTCAGATGCACGGAGAAAAGAACCACCCAGTGGCTTATTTCTCTGCCACTTTAGACCCTGTTGCCCAAGGCTTACCCCCCTGCCTGCGTGCTGTGGCTGCTGCAGTGCACCTAGTCGAAATGTCTGATTCCCTTGTTCTCCGCTCTCCTCTTACCCTCCTGGTCCCTCACTGACCTCTCTACATCCAGATTCCTTTTGGCGCTCATCTACTGGCGCCTTTGTAGCCCCCTTTTCACTCTACCCGTCTCTGGCCGCCCTGCTACACGATGTTTTGCATGTCGGAAAGGAGGGGATGGTCTCTGCTGTAACTAAGACAGGATGGTGGGCCCCCCATTTTAGCTGTTTTGCAGCCTGCCACTGTGCAGCCTGTACCATTTGCCAAAGCCATAATACTGGTAAACCTGTAAAAGTGGCCCAGGGATTCTGGGGTCTGCCTCAAGCACCGTTCTTGCATTGGCAACTTGATTTTGTACAAATGCCTAAGTGTCAATAATATGAATTTATATTGTTATGATACGTTTATTCTCTTTCCTTGTCGTAAGGCTGACTCACTGTCTGTTGCCAAATGTTTGTTAAATCATATTATGCCTGCCAAGAGAATTCCTGCTACTCTGTCCAGTGATCGGGGTACACATTTTACTGGACAACTTGTTCAACACCTGGACCGTATATTGCGTATCAAACACCTGTTGCACTGTCCCTACCACCCACAGAGTGCAGGTGCAGTTGAAAGACGAAATGGTGTACTTAAGAATAAGCTTGCTAAAATTTGTAACTCTACAGGATTAAGCTGGCCAGTAGCCTTACCATTAGCCCTTATGGACATGAGATCCACTCCATCCCAAAGGCATAAATTAAGTCCCTTTGAAATTGTTATGGGACGCCCTATGCGAGCTATGACTACCATTACTCCCGTTCCAGATTTGAACTTGACTCACAGTGCGCTCCTTCAGTATTGCAAGGGGACTTAATGCAAGCTGTAAGTCACTTCTATTCACAGGTTCGAGCCGCCTGGTCCACGGAACCCACCTCCGACGCTTGCCACAACCTCGAGCCAGGTGATTGGGTCTACGTATGGTGCCATCATCGAAAACACGCCTTGGAGCCCCGGTGGAAGGGTCCTCATCAGGTACTGCTTACTACACAGATGGCTGTTAAACTATCTGGCATCGCAGCGTGGATACATGCTTCACAGTGTAAGAAGGCACCATCCCCAGAGAACCAATCATCACCTCAGGACAACGCAGAGTCAATTTTGATTCCAGAAGAAGACATAGAGGAACAGTCTGCAATACCTTACAATCTGTGCTCTCGTAAGGGTTGCCAGAAGCAGACGACAAAAAAAAAAAAAAAAAAAAAAAAGCAGTAGCGACTGCCTGGTGGGCGTAAAACCGTGACTGCGGTTCCCTCAGTTGAGGTTGTCAGAACCAGAAGAGCCTTGCCTCCAACATGTGCCTCTGCCTGTTCCTCGGCTGCTGGTATCTTACGGTTTGGGGAGACCATGATGACAATTCTTTTAACCAGCAGCAGGTATGGATAGCTCAGACCCTTAATATTTCTAATTGCTGGGTCTGCAGCCACATCCTAGCCCACTCTCAAACTGGTGTTCCTGTCCTGGCTATCCCACTCAAGTCCCCAGACCTCACTGGAGGGCCTCGTCCGTTTAACAAAATATGGAACAGCAATGACACTTGGGAAGCGGTGGGAAGAAATGCATCTAAATGGATAAGTGTGGTGGAGGGAAAAGGTCATTGGTGTTGGGTGTGTAATGGGACAGGGCTGGATCTGGGCCTGACTCTTCCCACAATTCTGAGTGCTAGGAACCTTCCCTCGAGAACACCTCCGCAATTTCAGGCGAAAAAGAAGGGACTTAACAGATGCCCAATGGTATGTAAATAACATAAGCCCCTTAACCTGGGAAGAGGCCATTGGCAGTTCCTTAATACCATTAGGGGGGAGTAATACACCATGCAAAAAGGCTCCTAAGGTTACAAGCAGTAGTTGAAATAATGGCAAATGGAGAAAGTTTAAGAGCCCTGGCCAAAGAAACAGGGGCAATCCGACAGATGGCCCTCCAAAACCGTCAGGCATTGGACATGGAGCTGGCGGCAAAAGGAGGGACTTGTGCTCTCATTGGAAAAGACTGCTGTGTGTATATACCAGACAACACCAATGAGGTAATAGATTGTGCTAGCCACTTAGAACAAATCGCATATCTTCCCCACGAAGAGCCAAGTTCTTTATGGAAGTGGCTATGTAACCTTTTCAATTTCTCTGGCATAGGAAACTAGTTGTTTCAGGGAGCCCTAACTCTCCTGTTTGGAATCCTAATAATTTTTGTATGTTTTCAGTTATTTTCCTGTTGTATCCAAAATTGTCAGGCATGCTACACAGATAGCTGCCCCAAACCAGAGTGCTAATTTGATGATTTTAAATATCACTGATGAACAAAGAGATAAAGAACGATTGATATGTGGAACCCAGTCATTGGTCATTGTGTAGCTTGACCAAAAGGAGGGATTGTGAAAGTAGAATGAATTATATTGAAATTATAATTCATTAAAGAAATGCTACTTGAAGGGTTTGTTGAAATATAGTTGTCAGGAAGAGAAACATTAAGGAGTGTGAGACAATGGGTCCTCAAACTAATTAACTTAGAGCTCCTACTGAGCTAGGAGATTGGTAAACATTAGTATGCAAATAAGATATATATGTATATTTGTCAGTTTCTGCTTCCTTTTGTCTCTTATGTTAAATTGGCTTTGGCTTGTCTGTATAAATAAGTTAGCTTGAGCTTTTGCAGGGACTCACATATCTGGGTGCACTGGCAAAGCGCTTTGCTAATAAACAGAGTGGTCTGACAAATTATGTGAGTCCTGAATCTGACTTTGACACCTTGGAGCTTCACAGCAGCCCTCAGCTTGGCCGTTTTTCTGAACCCACAGTCCAGGTCGACTCCTCCTGTATCTGACCAGGAGTTGGGAGGATTTGGGGGGGAAACCCGGGCCCACCCTCTACTCCGGGTTCCAACCCAGGGCCCTGTGGAATGCAGCTGTCTAGAGTGCCTCCTGGAACAGCTGTGCGAAAGCTACAACTCCCTGGGCTACTTCCCCATGGCCTCCTCCCAACACCTTCTTTATCCTCACCATAGGACCTTCCTTCTGGTGTCTGATAATGCTTGTACACCTCAGTCCTCCAACAATCCGCGTTCTCACTCTCAGCTCCTAGTGCCTCTTGCTCCCAGCTCCTCACACGCACATCACAAACTGAAGTGAGCTCCTTTTTAAAACCCAGGTGCCCTGATTAGCCTTTCTTAATTGATTCTAGCAGCTTCTTGATTGGCTGCAGGTGTTCTAATCAACTGGTCGTAATTGTCTCCAGAAGGTTCCAGATTGTTCTGGAACCTTCCCTGTTACCTTACCCAGGGAAAAGGGACCTACTTAGCCTGGGGCTAATATATCTGCCTTCTATTACTCTCCTATAGCCATCTGGCCCGACCCTGTCACAGCACACAAAGTTTAATGAAACAGGAAAAATAAAATTCAGTCACATTGATCTTCATGACACAATATTGAAAGACGTAATACAATGTGTATTTACAACTGTAGAGATCGCGCTACGTATTTTTCTAACATTGATGATTGCTAACTGCTCCGCAGAATGCTCTTTTTCTCAGCTGAAAAGAATAAAAAGCCCTCAGAGAACAACAATGTGTGAGGACGGACTTGATTCACTTTCCCTATTGTGTATGGAAGCAGACATGCTTCGTCGAGTCAGCTTCAATGAACTTATCCAGAATTTTGCAACCAGATTCTGCGATCAGAAAATCTAGAAAGAAGCTATTTTAATTTCAGCATACATGTAAGTTTTGTGTCATTTTGAAAAATAAAATTTTATTTTATGGTTTAGTATTGTTTTTATTTTGAATTACATATGGGGGGGCACCATAATCTTTTTCAGTGCTTAGGGCCTCGAGAGGTCTTAATCTGGCCCTGCCTACCACATGACTGACAGGTCCAGAGGGATAGGGCTAGCCCTGTCCCTACGGCCTCTCTGGCACCCTCCTTGCCAGGGTGGGGTCTATACCCCCTGCCACGTGGCTGTATTTGGTTTAGTTCCAAGTGGAACTACTCAATGTAAACCATTCAAGAGAGAGAGTACACATGGGAAATATGTTGTGTGACTTTAAAATGTAAAGCTTTGCTGCTTTAAGACCCCCTCTGTGTCTTGTGTTGAAAATCTTCATGCTACCGTGCCATGACATTACACTAGGAGAGCCACACAGCAAATTAGCATATCATCTCCCAGGTATTCCCTTTAGAGAAATTTGAACAGAAAGACAATCAGTCATACTGCACCTGGCATCATTAGTAGTTAATGCCATTACCTGTGGGTGCAATTTTACACAAAATTTTCATTTTTTATTCTGAAGGGTTTTGGTGTATTTTGCACCTGTACATACTTCTGAGCAATAACCAAGTGCTAATTGGACAGTGGCAGAGTTGAAAAAGAATTTAGAAGAGCTGGTCCATTTCTCCATCCAGGTATTTTTGTAGGAAACCAGGGAATTCTTATTGCATGGTGCAGAATGCTGGCTCCAAGGCTACAGCAGTATATAGATTTTCTTCAACATTTTCTAATTTGAAAATGCTGCTTGTGTTTCATTTATACCACCCTCCAAGAAAACTCTGTGATGGGATTTCTATATGTGTTGAGTACAAATCTCCTCTTAGACTGGCTCAGCAGATGTTTACTCGGGTATTCTGCACTTCCTAAAGATGGACTACAAGCCGTCAGGAACAGTATCCCTGATAATGTCACAGCAAACCTGGTGGCTGAACTTTGTGACTTTGTCCTCACCCATAACTATTTCAAATTTGGGGACAATGTATACCTTCAAATCAGTGGCACTGCTATGGGTACCCGCATGGTCCCACAATATGCCAACATTTTTATGGCTGACTTAGAACAATGCTTCCTCAGCTCTCGTCCCCGAATGCCCCTACTCTACTTGCACTACATTGATGATATCTTCATCATCTCGACTCACGGAAAAGAAGCCCTTGAGGAATTCCACCATGATTTTGACAATTTCCATCCCACCATCAACCTCAGCCTGGACCAGTCCACACAAGAGATCCAATTCCTGGACACTACAGTGCTAATAAGCGATGGTCACATAAACGCCACCCTATACCGGAAACCTACTGACCATTATTCCTACCTACATGCCTCCAGCTTTCATCCAGACCACACCACACGATCCATTGTCTACAGCCAAGCTCTTCGGTACAACCACATTTGCTCCAACCCCTCAGACAGAAACAAACACCTACAAGATTTCTATCAAGCATTCTTACAACTACAATACCCACCTGCTGAAGTAAAGAAACAGATTGACAGAGCCAGAAGAGTACCCAGAAGTCACCTACAAGATAGGCCCAACAAAGAAAATAACAGAATGCCACTAGCCATCACCTTCAGCCCCCAACTAAAACCTCTGCAACGCATCATCAAGGATCTACAACCTATCCTGAAGGATGACCCATCACTCTCACAGATCTTGGGAGACAGGCCAGTCCTTGCTTACAGACAGCCCCGCAACCTGAAGCAAATATTCACCAGCAACCACACACCACACAACAGAACCACTAACCTAGGAACCTATCCTTGCAACAAAGCCCGTTGCCAACTGTGTCCACATATCTATTCAGGGGACACCATCATAGGGCCTAATCACATCAGCCACACTATCAGAGGCTCGTTCACCTGCACATCTACCAATGTGATATATGCCAGCATGTGCCAGCAATGCCCCTCTGCCATGTACATTGACCAAACCGGACACCTATCTAGGGAATAAATGGACACAAATCAGAAGTCAAGAATTATAACATTCAAAAACCAGTCGGAGAACACTTCAATCTCTTTGGTCACTCGATTACAGACCTAAACATTGCAATTCTTCAACAAAAAAATTTCAAAAACAGATCCAACGAGAGACTGCTGAATTGGAATTAATTTGCAAACTGGATACAATTAACCTAGGCTTGAATAGAGACTGGGAGTGGATGGGTCATTACACAAAGTAAAACTATTTCCCCATATTTATTCCCCCCCTCCACCCCCCACTGTTCTTCAGACGTTCTTGTCAACTGCTGGAAATGGCCCACCTTGATTATCACTGCAAAAGACTGTTTCCCCCCCGCTCTCCTGCTGGTAATAGCTCACCTTAAGTGATCACTCTGGTTACAGTGTGTATGGTAACACCCATTGTTTCATGTTCTCTGTGTATATAAATATCCCCACTGTATTTTCCACTGAATGCATCCGATGAAGTGAGCTGTAGCTCACAAAAGCTTATGCTCAAATAAATTCGTTAGTCTCTAAGGTGCCACAAGTACTCCTTTTCTTTTTGCGAATACAGACTAACACAGCTGCTACTCTGAAACATGTATCACACCAGAGGTTCATCTAGTCCAGTATATTATACACCGTGACAATGGCCTGTACCAGAGATTTCAGAAGAAACTACAAGAACCCTGTAGTGTACAGTTGCTGAATAACCTGCTCATAGCGGAAGTTTCTTCCTAACCAGCCTTAGAGTTTATATACCTTTGTGATGCTTTCTGGGAGTTCCCAGGGTTGTGAGGCACCTTGCTACCACCTGCCCCTAGTGTGAGGAAGTCTTGTCTGTGCCTGCCGTGGGTCAGTTCCCAAACTCCACTGACCACATGCAACACAAGCACTCCCCTCCATGTCTTGCAGGCCCCACTTTCACTCTACAGGTTAGCATTAGGCATACCCCAACCCTGGAGCCCTCCAACCTTCTCCCTGGAGTGTCCAGCCCCTTGTCCACTAGAAACTTGTAGTTACCAGTTCGATGCTCCCAAAGAAGCAGTACAGCCCAGCTTACCAGTTATACCTCAGATCACTGCTCTGCATAACTCACAGCACTTGAATATTTGTAGTGAAATCAAGTGTAAGTTTGTTTAACAAAGCATAGCGATTCAAATAGCTGCAAATATAAGAACTGGAAACAAATGGTTACATATAAAATAAAACCATAACATTCTAGAGCCTAGACTTAATTAACAAGATATTGTACTCTTATGTCTAACCAAGTATTGTGGCACTTTACAGACAGACTGGCTCTGATCCTCCTTTCATCAGGCATGGTCACTGTCATCTTGCCTCCTTAGTGAAGGATTCAGCATGTTGCTTTTGCACTTCAAGATATATCAGCTCAATCCTTTGTCTTTATTCATAAGCAGGACACATGCACACACATACACACACACTGATTTTTTCTTCTTGTATATCTCTTCTCTGTAGATTTTGCACTCTCTTCTTTTGCCTGGCTTAGCTTGCAAATAGGCAGCCAATACACAATATACAAATGGCCAGACAGGGAGATCGGTGTTTGCAACCTACTGCCTGAGGGAAACATGTCTGAGGTATATCTTCTCCAGAGTGACCTGCCTTAACTCCAAGACCTTAAGAACACAAATTTCAATATAGATACATAACTCCTTAAATATTATCTGTACATACATTTCACATTGATTATGATGACCAGTGGGCTACTGGCTCTTGGTAGAGACCTCATATGGCATTCTTCACTGAATTATTATGCAAATATCTGACACAGGAGATCTCTGTAAAACCCAGTGAACCCCTTGTGCCCTCTGCCAGTTGGCATCAATGGGCTTCCTGGGTCACACCCTTATCTATATCTAGATCACTGTTTCCCTCTTTATGTATTTTTGGCTGTTCTTTTTATCTACATAGATCATCAGTTTCTTTAATAAAATCTTGGGCCTCGCTGATATAGTTGGAGTGGAATGAGTTTGGTTAATTGTGCATTGTGTATGAAAGTATTTCTTTTTATCTGGTTTAAATGTGTTGCCTTTTGATTTCACTGAACATCTCTGCCTTCATATTCTGATATGCGGAACCACCCACTTTACCTTTTCTATACCATTCATTGTTTAGCATATCTCTGACTAGCAGGTAATGACCTGGCTCTAAATGTCTGATCTCAGAAGGAGAGAGAGTGGGACAGAAAGAACTCTGTGGAAAGGATTCTGACACCTTTAAGAAAAAAATGATTTACAGCAGAACTGGGGTTGTTCATGAAGAAAGAGTGTAACAGCCAATAATGCCAGGAAAGGCACCCAAGCCAGCAAGAAAAAAAAACAACAGAACACCACCTGTTGATGCATTTTAGGAGGGGCTTTCATTTTTTACTGTCATACATTTCCATTTTGTAATATTAATAATCTTTACAGAGATTTAAAATAAAATTGTGTGACGTGTTTGTGAATAATAATAGCTCATATGATTCCTGGCATACTTGTTATTTCAAGGTATCGCACCCATGAAGAAATACATGTCACTTCACATTGGAGTTATATCTGGCTCTGATGAGATGTAACCTTATAATTGTTCAATCCTACCTGCCTACTGAATCACCGGTTTAAAAAAAATGGCTCCTGTGTAAAATGTGTGCACATAGCAACACAATCATGTTGTCTACTTATTAGAAAGAAGTCCTGTTTATTAATTACACAAGGAAAATGTTCAAAGGTGGAAGAGGAGATAAAGTCCTTTCCATAATTAAACAGCTCTAGTACTTCATGCATTTAGGAACATCTGAGGGAGATAGCTCCTTTTGCAATCACATCTGCACATAGGGATATTTTCCTTCTTGCCAGTTGTTTACCTGCCAAAATAAATTAAGCTGTATCTTCTATGGATGTGTACTTAAAAGTATACTCAAAAAGAACAGGAGTACTTGTGGCACCTTAGAGACCAACAAATTTATTTGAGCATAAGCTTTCGTGAGCTACAGCTCACTTCATCGGGTGCATTCAGTGGATGCATCCGAATAACAGCCTTTCAAGAAACAAGCTAGTGAGGGAATGTTGCAGCACACTATGTCAATATAGTGGATTACATTTGCAAGCAGAATAATTATGCTTATTTTTTGTTTCGCACTGACAATGTGCTCAGCACTGCACAGTACATAAGAGTACAGACAGGACAAAGTCAAGGGGGCGAATAACTTGGGGAGGAGAGCTGTTCTGTTGGGTTTTTGTTTTATCCAAAATTTAGAGGATATAAATCCTCCTGCTTTCTCTTGAGCCCCATTACAGCAGCATCTGAGCAGCTCACAGTCTTCAAATGTGTTTCCTTTCACAGCACCCCCGAGGAAGAGGGATGAACCATTACCCCCATATTACAGATGGGGAAACAGAGGCACAGAGCAAGACTAAAGGCCTGACTGAAGGGTATTTAGACACTTCAATAGGCAAACAGGTGGTTAGTAGGGTTTTCTAAAGCACCTATATGCCACACTACCATTGATTTCAGCCAAGCCCAACAGCCTCCCCGCTCAGCCCCTCCAGCTGGGGAACAGCAGGAAGCAGCCAGGAGAATCCTTGCCAGCCTCCTGAGATGTTATTCACTCACCTCTCAAGCTTAGGATATTTTTTCCTTGTTTGCTGAATTGTCATTGCTCATCCCAGCCCTATCAGCTGCCCATCCTCCCTTCCCACTGTGCTTCTCACCCACTTCCCTCCACTTGTCTTTCTCTCCTTTCCCCTTTCCTCCTTCCCACCTCCTCAGTCCCTTCTTCCTTTACTCATGTCCCTCTCCTGTTCCCTCTGCCCTGTCCTCTGGTTCACATCAACCCCAGAGCCCCTTAAAAGGACCCTACAAATTCTGTAATATAAATAAACAGGTCTTTAAACAAACCTGGAAAAAGACAAAGAGCTAACCTGCTATGTTGTACTCCTTTCCCCCTTTGTGCTTCTACATTGTCAGCTCTTCAGGGCAGGACTGTGTTTGCCAGTGTGTTTGGACAGCTCCTAACACAACACAGTCCTGATTCTGGATAGGGTCTTTGGACAGCACCATAACATCAATCAATTAATAATTCTGTTTGTTTCTAGGAATTACTAAGGCTCTATATAAAGTATAACAGTGTTGTTTGCTGTGAACATTGAATGCTGTTGGTTGCCAGAGAGGAGCAAAAGCTGGCAAAAGTCTGCAGTGGGCCATGGAAAGGGGGCGCTGTGGCATACTCCCTTCTGTGTTCCAGCAGAATACCTCTCACTTTAAAATAACACAAGTGGAAAGCTGAGTTTGAGTGACAAGACCAGGGTTCAGCCAAGAAGTGTTACTGTTACTTTTGTTCAATGCAAAGATAGAGGCTGTCTTTCTTTGCAACAGATAAAACAGTTCACTTGAGCCTGCAGAAGGCCCCCTGCAGGACTTCTAACATTCACTGATAGAGGGAACACATGCAAAATTCAATGATACAGCATGCAACTTCATGCTCTAGTAAAACTTTAGACAGTTTAATAAGGACAGCATGGTTTAACACACTGCCTGAGTTTGCAATCAATGTGGTACTCAAAGGGTTAATTATACTTGTGGTAATTTGGAAATGGGGGAAATGCTTTTTTTTCAGAATGTCACTCTCTGCTACCAAATTTGTCAGACAATATCCGCTCTTGTGCTATTATTAGATACTGTATATTGTGCATCAACTATGTAGTATCCCAGACATACCAAAATAAGCCATGTTTATCTAAATGATGCTCTTCACATTCAATGAATCAGTGATGAAAAAAATGAAGGGGACAGAATTAAAGAACTTATTAATCAGTTTGTTGTGTTGGGGAAGGTTTTCTGTTTCACATTATAAAGAGACTGACGAAGCGGGCTATTATGGTACCCGGAAAACATTTGCCAAATAGCATCAGGAGTGAAGGTGAGTAGCAGATTCTATTTTCTGCCGCTGATTTTCATCCTGCACCCAACTGTTAAATAGCCAAACAAGAAAACTGCCTGTCAGTTCAGAATCACTCTGGAGAGCAGTTACTAATCCTCGAATGATATCTTCTTCACAGGCCCCTCCAGTGACTATCCACAGTCTGCGAGTAAGAACTGGGAATCATCATTGTCTTCAATGCTGGCTCTCTCCAGGGTGATTTATACAAACTCACTGGTGCTCAAGAGGGGAGCAGGCAGAGAATGGAATAATAATTTGAAAAAAACTAAAAGTGGAATCTAAAAGAAACAAACTTACATAAACTGCCTCTTAAATGGGATAAAGGATCTGAGGCCTCACTGGAGTAACCAGAGTACATGGAAATGTGCCAGACCTGTAATATCAGCCTCACTTCCACCACAGAGAAAAAACAACAACTCTGCTAAAGTGCTATAGACTGTAGTGGGACCTGCCAAGCCATTTCCAGGTACTGATGTTGAAGACCACAGGTGAATTGACATGGGGGTGCCATGTTTTCCCTCTATCCACAGTCCTTCAGATGCCACCAGCATCTTGAATTGGGGAGGATCTGGCCCAAAGGTGGGCCCCTGGAAGAGGTGGAATGTGGATCAAGCCACTAGGCCACCATCTGAAGGGCCAGGAAGAAGATGAGCGTGCAGCTGCACCAGGAGGATACAGGTTTCACAAGCTGTTGAGATTCCCCTGTGAGACAGGTGAGGATGGGTAGAGAAGGGACTAGGAGGAGGGAGTTACGTAGAGGGAGATCTGCAGAACCTTTTAAAGGAAAGGAGAGGTGGAAAGTGTTATGTCCACAACATACACACAGAAAAGTTAGATAAAACATAAATACCCTTGCTGGAAGGTTGCAGCATAACACTAATTTATTTCTTAAAATTCAGAACAGTGACACACCAGAAACCCAAAACAGAGAGAGCCAAAGCAGGCTGCTCTTTAAGACAGAGAGGTACAGTTTGCCCCACCTTACTCTAGCCTGGCTGTCTGCAAACTGACTCTGCTTGGTCTAGATCACAGGATTCCCAGCAGAGCCCCTTAGCTGGCAAGCAGGACCCCTGAAATATAAAATAACAGCCAGTAACAAAGCTGCCTCTGGCGGGACATTACTGAGTGTATCAAATCAGGACAAATTGCTTTGAGCAGGGCAGACACAGCCCAAGGCTGGGGGTCCTTTGCACACCAAACCAGCCAAACAGAGAGGACTTCAGTTTTACCTCACTGGCTAACCAGAAGTCATACAAGCAATTCCCTTAGACACTCCAGTTTTCCAGTATCACCAACAGCACTGCTCCTTATGAGGATGAATGGTTATGAAAACCAATGCCCCAGTAAAAGAAAAAAGGTTTTCCCGATCCCAAGGGACCAACACCCAGACCCAGGTCACTATACCAGTTAGATCTTACCCACAAATCACGCTGTTGCCAATTCTTTAGAATCTAAAATCTAAAGGTTTATTCATAAAAAGAAAAAAATATAGATGAGAGCAAAAATTGGTTAAATGGAATCAATTACATACAGTAATGGCAAAGTTCTTGGTTCAGGCTTGTAGCAGTGATGGAATAAACTGCAGGTTCAAATCAAGTCTCTAAAGTACATTCACAGCTTGGATGGGTCATTCAGTCCTTTGTTCAGAGCTTCAGTGTAGCAAAGTTCCTCCAGAGGTAAGAAGCAGGACTGAAGACAAAATGGAGGGGATTCCAGGGCCTTTTATATCCTCTGCCATGTGGAGATATTGTTCTTACTGTGGAAAATCACAGCAGCAAGATGGAGTTTGGGGTCACATGGGCAAGTCACACGTCCATGCATGACTCAGTTCTTTACAGAGAGAGCAGAGATTGCTCACATGCTACCTTGAAAGTTCTCAGGAAGACTCCTCATATGTGTATTGGAGTCTCCCAAGGTCCATTGTCAGTTTAGTGTTTCTTGATTGGACACTTACTCAGAATAGTCCTTTCTCAAGAAGCTGACCAAATGCTTCACAGATGCTACTTAGAATCAAACACATTGAGATACGAGTACATAGCGAATATTCATAACTTCAAATACAAAAATGATACACACATACAGACAGCATAATCATAACCAGGAAATTACAACCTTTTTATAGGTTTCAGAGTAGCAGCTGTGTTAGTCTGTATTCGCAAGAAGAAAAGGAGTACTTGTGGCACCTTAGAGACTAACAAATTTATTTGAGCATAAACTTTTGTGAGCTACAGCTCACTTCATCGGATGCATTCAGTGGAAAATACAGTGGGGAGATTTATATACCCATTGTTTCATGTTCTCTGTGTATATAAATCTCCCCACTCTATTTTCCACTGCATGCATCCAATGAAGTGAGCTGTAGCTCACGAAAGCTTATGCTCAAATAAATTTATTAGTCTCTAAGGTGCAACAAGTCCTCCTTTTCTTTTTGCGAACCTTTTTATAGACACCTTACCTGATCTTCTTTGTACAAGATCTGGTGCAACTATAAGACCTTGGTTGCAACAATGATCTGTGTGGTCATAGTTCATGTCAATAATGTCACACAGCCTACAGTCTTAACACAGATTTAATACGCCACACAAAAAAAAAAGTGACGGAGGAGATGGGGGCACAAGGAAGCAAAAGACTTCAAAATTTGGCTAGTTCAGATAAACTGAACCAGAGCTGTAAACTGTTGATTTGCCCATCCTCACAACTTGTTACAGGTACAGGAGGAATAGTTTCCCCAGGCCTTTCAAACAGTGATGTGTGTGTGGTAAGCTGCACAGCTGCAAAGTTTGGAATCAGGCCCAGATCAGGACTGCCCTACATTTTTGGGCAGGAAGGGCTGTTTGGATCTGGTGTTTTGGTTTAATCCATTAGAGACAGGAGTGAAATTCTATCATCCCCAACATTTGAGGGTGTCTAGATCTGGAGTTTTGGCTTGAGGCCTCCTTTATACAAGACTAAAACTGATTAATTATATAGTGAAGGACAAATCCAGTGTCTCTTACTACATTACAGACCTGATTCTGCAACCCTAACTCACAATGAGTAGCATTTAATGATGTGTGTAGGGTCATTGGTTTCAGAGGGACTACCTCTCAAAGGGATCCTGAGTGAGGGTTGCAGAATCAGTTCCTAATTTCTAAAGTCTATTTCTCTTTAGAGTCTGAGTCCCAATGCAGTTGGGGAATTGTGGTCTGCTCCTTTTATGAAGAATCAAGATTATCATTCTATTTTACCTGATAAAGCTTGTATAAAACCAGATCCATCAGATATGGATGCCCTTTCTGTGTGTTGCTATCACACCCGATATCAGAAGTTTAACTAGCAGCACAGTGATGTGATTGCAGTGTTGCTAACTTTTGCAATTTTATCATGAGTCTCACATTTGTAGTTTTTCTTAAAGTTCCAGCTCCTGGAATCAGGTGATTCCATGAGAATGTAGCTTTTTTTTTTTTTAAGTAACTTTCTAGCGCTCATTGCTGTGAGGGAAAGTTTAAAAATATGAAACCTAAAGGCTCAAAAACTGGTAAACAAATAAAAAGAAGCCCCAAATTATTTCCCAACATCTCATGATTTTGGGGGCCTGACTCGTGGTTTTTGAATAGGTAGTACTGTGATAGTTCTGTAGGTGAAGTTTCCTGAATGAAGAGTAGCATGCAGACTTATTCAGCCCTTGTGACACAGTTAATATCCTGTCCATTTGTCTACATCACAGAAAGTTCAAGGTAAATGTCAAAGCATAGCTTGAACTGCAGACACAGTATGAGATAAGATCATTAAGAAGCTATGCAATTTAGCTGGCACTGCAGAGTAAATGTATTCATTACACATGAACTTTATATATGACAGGAGAGGATGTGGTCTCAGATACTATAATACTACTATTTTCTTTAATGAGCTGCTAATCTTAAAAACAGAAAGGTCTTCTACATAGATTTTCTTCTTCAGTCTATGGAGTGTTCTAGGAATGGAAGGGTAGTAGCTGGAATAGGACTATAGTTCTCCCAGATGATAGAATGTATATATAGTTGTTCCCAGATGATAGAGTGAGTTGGTTGCTTAAGCTTTGAAGAAAGCTGCCTAATCAAAAGATACACTGAAATATTTAGGGTAGGAAGGCATCACTTTTCTATTATTTGCATAATGAGTAAACCCAGAAGGGAAATTTAAAGATAAGGCCAAACTGGATATTTTTATTCACAACTCTTCCTCCCTGAGTTTCAGTAGTTCATATAAAACAGAAACAGATCTGAGCCAACCCATGGTTTGGGTTTTGCAAAACCAAATCTTAAGCAATAAGGTTTTGTGGAACAAAACTTAGAGCCCTGTTTGAGCTATCTCTATGAGCAGTCACCTACTGAACTGTGCTTTAGAAAAGTACAGGGCTGCCAATACAAAGTCAAAATTTAATACCAATCACCCCACCATCATGTCAGAGGGACAGCAGCTATTTCTGTGTCTGACTGTACCATGGTGTTTCAGACATCCTGGTGAGTAAATGCTGACATTCTAATGGCAATTGACCCCACTCTCAAATATCAAAGTACTAAACAGCAGAGTCACGTTCCAGAATTCACATTTTTGCCTGGAAAAGAAAAGACAGGGGAGCTTAGGTTCACCAATAAAGCAAAGCTGGTTGTTGTAACAAACTCAAGTTAGACACAATGCATAGCCTTCAGGATGACAGATAAATGGGAAAAGCCTGAAACCTGGTTGACCATTAATTGAAGTGCTTCAGTTGTACCAGATGACTACCCCCATTCGATGGCAAGAAGGGTAGGGTTACCATACAGCCGTATTTTCCCGGACATGTCCAGCTTTTTGGTTCTTAAATTGCCACCAGGAGGAATTTTTAAATATCTAAAAATGTCTGGGATTTTGCCATTATTATTTCTGCCCAAAGAAGAATTGATCATTCAAGAAAGAGAGTGAATGTTGATCACTTGAGAGAGTGCCCGCTTTTTCCTCCTAGCTCCCAGCGCTTGTGCTGCGAAACAGCTGTTTCACACAGCTGGGAGGGAGAGGGGAGGAGGGGGAACACGACACGCGTTCAGGGGAGGAGGTGGGGCCGGGGCGGGGATTTGGGGAAGGGGTCCAATGGGGCAGGGAGGGGCAGAGTTGGGGTGGGGACTTTGGGAAGGGGTTGGAATGGGTGTGGAGAAGGGGCGGGGAAGGGATGGAGTTGAGGCAGGGGCAGGGCCGGGGGGGGGGGGCGAGCAAATACCCACCCCCCTCCATGGAGTGTCCTCTTTTTTGAATGTTCAAATATGGTAATCCTAAAGGAGGGGAGGAAATGCATATAAATATTGGCCAGAGATACAGGGCACAAAAGTATGTAATGGCTTCACTGCATAGCTCCCCTGACCCCAACCCATTCTTGTGCAACTGGCAGCCTTTTTGCACCCATTCCATGCAGAGTGAAATATGACTGGGCGTGCAGGGAGAGGCTAGGCATAAAGCAGGCAGCACTAGGAGCAGCAGGGTTAAGTTCATAACAACACCCACAAATTATCTAACAACTTGGCATGGTACTTAATGTGTCAAAGGGCTGCAGTGCAGACTAAAGCACTGCAACCCTTCTTGAAGGGGAGCTGCAAAGGGACTGAAGTGAAAGAGGGCTCCCAAGAAGCCCAGCATAGGGAGGACCCAATGGGCATTTGCCTACTTTGCCCACTAATTAATTTGCCCCTGTTACAGAGTCAAATATCTGTTTTGAAAATTGGGGTTGTGCTGTGTCATATTCCAATCTGCATTAGGTAAGCAATGATATTTGCTCATATATCGAAGCAAAGAACCGAGCACTTAAACTAAGTCCAGAGCATTCTCAATAAATCTGGCTGGTGAATCTTGTCCATATGCTCAGGGTTTAGCTGATCGCCATATTTGGCGTCAGGAAGGAATTTTCCTCCAGGGCAGATTGGAAGAGGCCCTGGAGGTTTTTTGCCTTCCTCTGTAGCATGGGGAACAGGTCACTTGCTGGAGGATTCTCTACTCCTTGAAGTCTTTAAACCATGATTTGAGGACTTCAATAGCTCAGACATAGGTGAGGTTTTTCAGGAGTGGGTGGGTGAGAGTCTGTGGCCTGCCTTGTGCAGGAGGTCAGACTAGATGATCATAATGGTCCCTTCTGACCTTAGTATCTATGAATCTATAAGCTCTGTTAGCTGTCACAACTCAGCTGGTCTAAATTTTGTGACCGGATAATACTAAATTGGCATAAACCATGTAAATGAGCAAAGCAGCTAGATGGGCTTTGACAAAGAGAAACAAAGCTCTAAGTTTAAAGCTAAATTCAGTCCTTGTAGAAAAAGAATCAGTGAGATGTTAACATTCTGCTCACTTTGATCCACCATGCAACACTACTAAAATATTTGCAGAAGAAATGAAGATAATAAATCATACAAAATACTCAGGTGAGACAGCCATTTTAACTGTGCACTGTCAGCAATGCAACAGAAGCACCACCGGTAAATAAAACCAATTGTCACTGTGAGAAAAAAAATTAAGTTCACTACATTCTCCAACCCAAAAGGAGCTAAAAATACTGACAAAGACTGTGCAAAACTCTAAAGGCCACCTCTTTACTCCAAGGAGTATGGTGAGCCAGCCAAGGAGCATAATGTCAAACCTTTGGCTCCCCATAGAGTGTGAGGAGGGCACAGGCTAGCTGGGGTTCATGCTCCTTTTCACTAGTCCATATATTCTGTGCACAGTGCCAGTCTTGTGTATTTGTAGAGAGTGTTGAGAGCCACCACTTCCTTCAGTTGTCCTCTGGGCCTTCCTTCCCAAAGATGGCCATGGAGGAGTGGGATGGAGGAAAGGAAGGATGTGGTGGGCAGTGGGGGCCTCAAAGGAGATGGGGAGGGGAGAGGAGAGGAGTGGCGAGCAGCGGGGATGGGTGAGCTGAGGGTGGAGAGGGTGGAGAGTGGGGGAAGGGTGTAGGGTGGACTGTGTGTGGGACCTCAGGTGGAAGAGGCAGGTCAGGGAGCTAAGCCTCCCCCAGAGGAAGCTTCATCCGTCTCCCATGGATTCTGGGAACAACTGGAAGTCTCCACTTTTTCCACACATATCCAGCCAACAAGGAGACATCAAAGGCCACATTCTTGGTTAAAGTCCCTGCTACATTATAACTGGAACTATGTTGTGACCAGGTTATGAGAAAATCCTGTTTTGCTAGGATCATGACATGGTTGTATTTGTAGTATAGACTATAAGGATGGTACTGTACACAAGATGATCTTGCCAATTACAGTGCTAATTAGCTGTGCACATCCTTTGACACAGAGCTCAAAAGACAGAACAAGAAAATAAATACAAGTGCAAAGTACTTCACTTAGGAAGGAAAAGTCAAATGCACAACCACAAAACGGGGAAAAATTTGGTAGATGGTAGTACTGCTGAAAAGGTTCTGGTGGTCATAGTGGGTCTCAAATTGAATATGAGTCAATGCTGTGATGCAGTTGCGACAAAGACTAATTTAATTCTGGGGTATATTAACAGGAGTGTCATATGCAAGCCACGGAAAGTAACTGTCCCGCTCTATTCAGCACAGGTGAAGCCTCACCACTGTGTCCAGTTCTGGGTGCAGCACTTTAGGAAAGATGTGGACAAATTGGAGCGAATCTAGAGGTGAACAACACAAATAATAAATGGTTTAGAAAACCTGACCTCATAGGAAAAGTTAAAAAAACGGAGCAAGTTTAGTCTTAAGACTGAGAGGGGGGAAATAGGATAACAATCTTCAGATAGATTAAGCCTTAAGGGCTGTTATAAAGAGGACTATGATCAAGGTAGCTCAAGAAGTAATGGGCTTAATCTGCAGCAAGGGAGATTTAGGTTAGATATTGGAAAAAACTTGGACAAACACCTGTCAGGGGTGGCCTAGGTTGACTTGGTCCTGCCTCAGTGCAGGGGGCTGGACTTGAGGACTTCTCAAGGTCCCTTTGAGCCCTACAGTTCTAATGATTCTATGAATGCCAGACACTAATGAACAGAATATGGGTGCTATTAATTTATATTAGGGATGTTGGTTAAAAGAACACTTCTGGTATAACATGTTTGTAGCTTAATGGTTATGCAAAAAAGTTATGACCAACTCTACACAGTGAAATTACAGTACTAAAATATTTAATATGGCAAATAGGCTGTAAAACTTTTAGCACTCAGGTTTAGAAATTTAACAGCAGCTTTCAAATAAGAATGAGTCATGAGTCAAATAACTAGAGGTTGCTGCATAATTTCAAATGAGAACGAGGTGTGATGGACATGAAAGGAATAGACTAATAATTTATCAATAAAAGTTATAATCAGGCAAAAACAAAGTAAGCAATTAACAAAACCATGGCTAATTCTGGCTGTGTGCAAACTAGAGTGAAGCTCTAGGAAGTCTCCTGCTCCAGAGAAAAAAGATTCTCCATGTACCATTTGCAAAATGATGGTAAGTGTGGGCATGGACACCATATTCAAGTTATTTTGTTAGACAGGAAAAACATCCTATCTTGGGGTCATTTTTGTAACAGAGAAGATACGGCAGTAAACAAACATTTATAAAAAAACCCACAAAACAATAACACTGTCACACTTTTACTCTTAGACTGACTGCATACAGTATGGTAATATGTTCATTGGTAAATATTATTCCCATCCCACAACAGGTATATAGATATATCTGGCCTGCTTCTGCACCCACACAGGTTTTACACTGGCAAAACCTCATTGACGTCAGTAAAGTTACTCAGCTCTGTGTAAGTTCCCAGGGCAGTAACCATCTCTTTGTTATGTGCATGTACAGTGCCTAGCATTATGGGTGTGAGGCCTCTAGGCACTACTGTAATACAAATAACAGATCATAATGATTGAAAGCAATAGCTTACTTAACGTGCTGCAACAGTGGACAGGCTTTTTGAATGTAGGATTTTTTTTTCTGGGTCCTAATGAAGATTTGGAATGTTCCTGCTTTTTGCCACAAACATTATTTTATTTTTTAATTCACACCAGGCTATTTTACTGGTCAAGGACATCAAAGGGAAAATATATTCAAGAGGCCATAGATGCCCTGATTTTTGTGGATAGCAAGAAGCTTTTGATCTTTTGTGCCAGACTGGTGTGTATTTTGGTTGCCCAACTGGGAGTTTGAATGTATTGTCTTTGCTAGTGAGTATGTGGGTTTTACCCCGGCATGTAAATGAGAGAGCACCATCACATGCATATTAATGCATCACGTAAAATCAGCTCAAATTCACTGGACTCCAAATAAAACCTTCCAGTGGGGTGGGAAGAACTGGGAGACAAGTCTTTGCTCATCTGAAGGACTGGCCCAAATGTTGGCAGTTATGTTGAATGCAGGTGCAATTATTTGACCTAGTTTCATTTCCTTTTGTTTGCTCTTATTGTCTTTAACCAAATGTGCCTGCCATGGCCCTCTGCCACCTGCATACTTTTTAGCATAAAGCTTCCGCAACTGCCATCAACACAGAACAAACGTAATCATTCTGTGGAGCCTGGTATTTCTGCCTCTTGTGAGCTGGAATTGGTTTTATTCTGGCAGTACATGAAAGCCTAAGCTCTAAACCAGAGCAGCCGAGGCAGTGTCAACAAAGCCATTAACAGCAATATATCAGCCTTTCTTTGAGTTCTTTCTATTTGAGTGGTTCAATTTCCTAGAATACTTAATGATGTTCCCAAATGCAGTTTATATATGAAGAAGCAGAGGAAACCAACATGACTGCTCGTTTTTCTTAGAGGAGTGCTGAATTAGCTGACGTGAATATGACGGTTCTCTTATCTAATCTCAGCTTTTGTCCTTAGTCCCTGGAAAAATCATGGAGCAGGTCCTCAAGAATCAATTCTGAAGCACTTAGAGGAGAGGAAAGTGATCAGGAACAGTCAGCATGGATTCACCAAGGGCAAGTCATGCCTCACTAATCTAATTGCCTTCTATGACAAGATAGCTGGCTCTGAGGGGAAAGCAGTGGACGTGTTGTTCCTTGACTTTAGCAAAGCTTTTGACACAGTCTCCCACAGTATTCTTGCCAGCAAGTTAAAGAAGTATTGGCGGGATGAATGCACTATAAGGTGGATAGAAAGCTGGCTAGATTGTGGGCTCAATGGGTAGTGATCAATGGCTCCATGTCTAGTTGGCAGCCGGTATCAAGTGGAGTGCCACAAGGGTCGGTCCTTGGGCTGGTTTTGTTCAATATCTTCATTAATGATCTGGAGGATGGCGTGGATTGCACCCTCAGTAAGTTTGCAGATGACACTAAACAGGGAGGAGAGGTAGATATGCTGCAGGGTAGGGATAGGATACACAGGGCCCTACACAAATTAGAGGATTGGGCCAAAAGAAATCTGATGAGGTTCAACAAGGACAAGTGCAGAGTCCTGCACTTAGGACGGAATAATCCCATGCACCGCTACAGACTAGGAACCGAATGTCGAGGCAGCAGTTCTGCAGAAAAGGACTTAGGGGTTACAGCGGACGAGAAGCTGGATATGAGTCAACAGTGTGCCCTTGTTGCCAAGAAGGCCAATGGCATTTTGGGATGTATAAGTAGGGGCATTGCCAGCAGATCGAGGGTCATGATCGTTCCCCTCTATTTGACATTGGTGAGGCCTCATCTGCAGTACTGTGTCCAGTTTTGGGCTCCACACTACAAGAAGGATGTGAAAAAATTGGAAAACGTCCAGCGGGGGGCAACAAAAATGATTAGGGGACTGGAACACATGACTTATGAGGAGAGGCTGAGGGAACTGGGATTGTTTAGTCTGCGGAAGAGAAGAATGAGGGGGGATTTGATAGCTGCTTTCAAGTACCTGAAAGGGGGTTCCAAAGAGGATAGATCTAGACTGTTCTCAGTAGTAGCAGATGACAGAATGAGGAGTAATGGTCTCAAGTTGCAGTGGGGGAGGTTTAGGTTGGATATTAGGAAAAACTTTTTCACTAGGAGGGTGGTGAAGCACTGGAATGCGTTACCTAGGGAGGTGGTGGAATCTCCTTCCTTAGAAGTTTTTAAGGTCAGGCTTGACAAAGCCCTGGCTGGGATGATTTAGTTGGGGATTGGTCCTGCTTTGAGCAGGGGGTTGGACTAGATGACCTCCTGAGGTCCCTTCCAACCCTGATATTCTATGATTCTATGATTATATGAACAGTAGTGTCTCATCCCCGCAATGAACTGAGAGGTCTTTTATGTGGGCAGGGAGAGTGTGTCCATTATAGTTTTCAGCAAAAATGTCTAGCAACTGAGCAGGGTGTCACCAACCATATTCTTCATGCTGCTGACCATTTACAGGAACAGAGTAAGTCTTAACCGTGTACCCATTAGATGAGAGTCAACTTGAAAGAGGCCTTTTTTTAGCTTCTATCTACTTATGTAGAGATTATATGAGTGCATCTCTTAAGCTTTTTGTGCACATCTGGATGGTATGATGGATTGAAGAATAGGGAAGATTGCTTCTGTAAAATCATCTGATACTGCTACTTTTCTTAGCCTAAAACTATTGATTTCACACCTTTTTGCTGCTGGTGCCAATGGACATTCTGCAGAGATAGTGTAAGAGCACATTTTAGAGAAAATTTCCAGCGCTTTCTTCAGGGATTACACTACACAGCTCCTACTGATGTCCATGTAAATTTATGCAGCTAATCTCCTTGCACTGAAAATGCACTCCTATCGTATGCCAAGATTAGGCAAATCTGTTTCAGTTTCCCAAACTGGGGAAACTACTGGGGCAGAAAGTCAGTAAACAAAGGCCTTTGCTTGATCCATGGGAGCCTGGAAGGAAGGGTTTTTTTTTTATGAAGTTCTGGGTTTGGACCAGGACCTGCACTGCCTTGGAATGATGATTATGCGGGGTGGGTTTTTCCTTCTATCATCCCCAATAATACAAACAATTAATCCACAACGGTAAAGGAAAAAATCTCAGTAGCTGTGACAAAGGTATATGCATACCTACTTCTGGGTAAAGCCTGATCTCAAACATTATTGGCCTGTCTATTGGGCACTAATTATGCATCTTTCTGTAAAGATTGTCACTATGTGGCTCATAAATATAAAATAGAGTAGGCGTGTAGGGCCAGATGGTTATTTCCTACGTCTAAAGAGACAAATCCCTGGTGCAACTCCACTGATTTTGATGGAGTTATATCAGAGATGAATCTGATGTGTCTGATGAACCTGACAAGTCTGTAGGACCATAGCTTAACTCTCACATCACTGCTGGTCTACAGAAAGTCACCAGTCAGGGGTCACTCAAACATGATCAAGAACCCTCAAAGTTTTTTAAGATCTTAATTCCTGATCTTAAATTACTTTCATTGTTCTGTTTTACCCCTTTCTATTTTGAAAGATCTAAAATAAATCCATACGAAACTCTGGGCACATGTACAAAATGTGAATAAAAATGCCCTAAAAGCAGAACTAATGTCCAAAATGTTTTTCACCACCAAATCTCTGCCTCCAAATTGAAACACTTCCACCATCTTTCTCTTCCATGAACCTTCCCTTCCTCCACTAAATTCATGGAGGGGAAATGGCTAACCTCGTCAGTGACCTGTAGGTCACTGTCTGACATCTGGTGGATCCAAGGAATAAGTCTTGTCTGCACTAGGGTATTGCAGGGTGATGATAACAGATGCACCAAGAGGATGACCACCACTGATTTACAATAAGAACATGGGGTTTCTGCCAGCTGATTTTACATGAACTAAATTGCAGACAGGTAAGAATGAGAGCCCAGCCCACATCTAAACTGAAACACATCACAGGCATTCTGAGCAATATGGGTTCAGACTAAATTAGTCCTTATTGTGTATAGTCAACAGTGTATTAGGAGCTGTCCTCCACACAGAACACAGTCCTCGTTATAGAAAGCTTATAGTAGAAAGACCCCAAACCCTAAACACATGTAACCCTTCTGCCAATCAGAATTGGCAGCAACAAGGGCCGGGTTCAGTATCTAGGGGTTCCATTCCAATAACACAATGCAAAACTGGCTTGAGCCCCCACCCAGTGACCTGGGACAAATATATATATATATATATATATATATATATATATATATATATATATATATATATATATATCTCACCCCTCCCCCCCAGGCCGCCTCTAAGAGGCAATACTTCCCCTCTCGCAAGCACAGAGTCTGAGTGTAGCAAAAGCCTTTTAATAACAGAGAGAAACAATGACAGGTTTCAGAGTAGCAGCCGTGTTAGTCTGTATTCACAAAAAGGAAAGGAGGACTTGTGGCACCTTAGAGACTAACCAATTTATTTGAGCATAAGCTTTCGTGAGCTACAGCTCACTTCACTCCTTTTCTTTTAAAGGGAAACAACGTGGCATTATGTTGGGGAAACACCACCAACAGGGTTCATAACACAACCCATGAGCAAAATACCCACCCCAAGCAAATTGGGCCGTGTCCTTTCCCTTTGGTTCTTGAGTCCAGCAACCCAAAAGTCACCCAAAGTCCCGAAAGTCCAACAACCCCAAAGTCTCTGTTCCCTGGTCAGTGTAGCCCCAGAGTTGAAAGTTTATCTGCTTAGTTTTACCTCCCAGCCTGGGTGGAAATGAGGGTAGGGGGATTAAGGAGCACATTACGTGGTCCAAAGTCAACTGCCCCTCCGCTCTGCCAGCCATCCCTTGAGCTGCTTCAGCCATCCCACAAACTGCTCTGCTCTGCTAGTCAGCCTGCAAACTGCTCTGCAATATATCTTCAGGCCCACCCCCACTTAACACAGCACTCAGTGATTTTAGCTCTTTAGTGATTTCAGCTTGTAGTAGGGCAGCCTTAGCACTGGTGCACCATTAGCCCAAAGTGAATTCAGCTCAGCAGCTTGTAACTAGACTCCTAATAGAATCAAAACTAGCTCTGATATTCCACAGTAGAGACCATACAATTGGAATACAGGGCCCTCATCAAGAGCCCATTCTACAAGGTATTAATCCCTATCCCCAGCCTTTCTCAATTCACTGCATTTTGGAACCCATGACCCTTGCCTAGGGAGTGCTACTTAGTTGATGGCAAGTCCCTCCATCATAACAAAAGGCCAAGTACAGTTCCACTGTCCTTGATTCACATAATCAGGATAATAACAGTTTATTCTTCCTGCCCCAATAACAGAGAAACTGGGGCTCCTACAGAGCCAAAGTGACCATCTAGGCGGGGTGGGTGTGCCTATGCAAATGAGATCAGCCCCGAAGTTCTTTTCCACAACCCACCACAACTCGCCACCAGATGTCAAGGTAGAGCTCATCCTGACTCTGCTTACACACATGCAAGTAATCCTGTTGAATTTAATTTACATGCATAGTGTTTGCAGAATAAGGGCCATAGAGGAGCAGAGAGATACAATTAGATCTACACATCATATTCATTATTTTGATTTCAGAGATGATGAGCACCAGCAGCTCCCACTGAAGTTAATGGGGACTCAGTATTTTAGAAGAATCAGGCCACCTATTTGGGTGTCTTTATATGGTTTAAGGAGCATAGCTTTAGGCACCCATTTTTGAAAATCTTGGCCCTACTTTGTAGTTCAGGTAAGTATATTTGATTATTTTCAGAAAAAACAGAAGATCAAATATGTCCACATGTGTAAGGAATTACAAATGAGTTGCTAAGGAAACTCTGGTCTTGTGCAGTGTGCATCAGGTCAGATAAGGTTTTTGCCCTGTAGTTTCTACACGTAGAGTCCACATGTGTGATCAAGTTTGCATGAGCTGTGGTCCCCCGTTCGGAGAAATTCAAAGTCTCAGATCCCATCTGAGCCTCTTTCCTCGGTCACAGGTGTGCAGGGTAAAAGTGAAGTGTGGTGTGTTAAAAGAAAGGACACACTGGAGTAGACATGAACTTTAAATGAAATCTTCATCGTGCTCAGATTGTGACATCAGTACGACTATTCACCAGCTTAAAATTAAGCAAATATTTGCTGAATTGGGGACAGAGTGCTCAGCATTTTTGAAGCAATGAGCCCTGTATGGATGACACACTATTGCACTGCACCAAATCAAGCTCCAGCAGTTTTGCTACGTAGCGTTTTTGGTGTTCCAAAGTTTGATTCAAGGAAGTGTTGATGATGAATTGTACAGATCTTACCATCTGCCAAAGAGCAAATCCCATGGTTACAGAACAAAAAGTTAGCTGTAGTTATCAAATTCTAGGAATCTTCCCCATGCAAGTCAAGACTCAGGGAAGTTAAAACAAATCTGGTGGTAATAGTATAACCTTTGGGTGGGCTGGAGTTCACTTCACTTCCTGTCTCCAGTGCCTTAAAAAAAAACAACCAAAAAAACCCAACTCCCATAGCTGGAGACCCAGAGTTCAGTCTCTAAGGATTTTCAGCAAGGATTACACAGGGTCAACCTTCCCTCATTCAAGTCCCGAAAGGAACTAAAGAAATGAATTTAATTAAGTAACTTTATAAAATTTTATGATAAAGAAACAAATAATATAATTTTACAGCATGACACGGCTATTTTATAATCCAGACATTCTCTGCAGTTATACATAAACATAAATAAAGAAAACAAATTAAAATCCAAACAGTCCCCACAAAAATACAGTTAGAAGACACTGGAAGTTCTCAGAAGCTTAGGGTTTTGTTCACCTAAGTCTCAGTCAGAGTTTTTGATCACCAAACCTATAGTCTGATGAATCTAAAACAACATCTTCCCTCCACTTGTTTGTAGGAATCTTCAGTTGGAATCCATGCAGACTCTTCATCTGCTGAAATCACTGTTAGCCAGCCAGCTAATTGATTAACCAATCACTCAGTTAAGGGTATAGATTTAGAGAAAACCCTGTTACAAGAAAATACAAAAAACTGAGAATAGCAAAATATAAATGACTCTTTCCCCATTATTACATTTAAAGCAAAGTTGGTGAATCGCACCAGTTGAGACAATTTAACTAAAACAGTTTGGCTAAAATCAAAACCATATTCAAGCATACAATTAAAACAGAAGTTATTTTCCCCTCCCAATTTCCCCTTGCTATAATTACCATTGCTCATGCTTCCCTGATAGAGGGTTAATAATATCACTAACCTTTGTACCAAGTGCTAAGCTTCAGAATTACTGAGATATGTTTCTTAGGCTTGAGGTAATTATCTGGGGGAACAGCCCTAATCACTTTTTTTGTCTCTTAATCAATGTGTAAGCGGAGGAATAGTCCCGTTATTGTGGGGAACTTTCCTGGCTTCTGCACTACCCCGGTGAAGTGGGCTAGTGAAAGGATCTGAGTCCCCGCTCCCACTTCCTTTACCCAGTGGCCTCCCTGCCCTTGGGGACTCCCCTTCCACTCTCCTGTCTGGCAGAGTCCTCGTAACCCCAACAAGGCTGGGCCCAGGATTCCTGGGGGGCTAGACCCCCAACCCTGCTGTGGTCACCTAGGACAGGGGCTTGGGTCTCCCCATTTCAGGGTACTCTCTCTACACTAGGCACTTCTCTGACCCACTGACCATTACATACAATTTAAAGCAAATGCAAGTTATTTAATCAACAATTACTTTTAAAAAGAATAAGGAAAAATGGGAAAGGCTAAAGGAAACATCAACCCGCTCTGTGGCAGGGAACATCACAAACAGTGTCTCTGGAATGTCAGGGCAGTTCACAGGCTGTTCGTTGTAAGTCCCAGGCCTTTTTCTCAGGCCCTGGCTTTGCTGCAGGGATGCTGTGGGGTTGGACACTTGCTCTGGTGGTGGCCACACGCTCTCAGGCTCTAAGTACTAGGACCCTTCTTCCCAGTGTCGCCCCCACCCTGTCGGGGTTACGATCCAAGCCTGGCCTGCAGTGCCCCTTGGCTGAGGCTTCTCCCTGTGCTGGGCCCGCTGCCCAGGGTCCCCCTCGCTCTCCCCAGCTGCTCACCACACCCAGCTCCAGACTGCTCTAGCCCGAGCTCCACCACTCTGTCTCTGCTGCTCTGCCTCCAGCTCCCTGGGCTGCTTCTTTGGCCCCTCTGCCTCTGGTTGCTACAGCTCTGCTCCCAGGACAGGTCTGCTCTGCAGGCTGCTTCTGTGACTCTGCTCCCAGCACTGACCTGCTTCCTGGGCTGCTTTTCTGGCCCCTCTGGCTCTGGTTGCTGCAACTCTGCTCCCAGGGCAAGTCTCCTCTCTCTGGGCTGTGCCTCTGGCTTTGGGGCTGGAGCTCTGCCTTCTCCTTAGCTCGGCCCCACTCTGTCTGACCCAGGCAATTCCAGCTCACATGGAGGACGGGACCTCCCTGGCCTCCTGACTCCCTGATTAGCCTGCCCGCCCTGTCATTCAGGCTGACCTGGAGTATTGGCCTCTCCCCATTGTTCCTGGGGACTGTCAGTCTCAGGGTCCTGATTTCCCATCGACCCCCCTTTTAGTACTGGGAGCTAGCAACTAAAACACCCCCACTGAATGTTAGTAAGGGGGCAACAGTCCCCTTACAAATGGGCCAGATCCTCAACTGATGGCAATCAGCATAGCTCCACTGATTTCAATGAAAGTTACAGTGGTTTCCATCAGCTAAAGAGCTGGCTCGATATGATAAAGCCTTATTTCACCACAGGGGCAGAAGAACTAGGGAGGTGGTGGGGGCTCGTGCCCATGGAATAGAAATAGTGCAAGGGTTGACCTATGATTCTGCCCCCGTGCGTTGTTCTTAAGAGAGTTGTTTTGCTACACATGCTGGGAATCAACATTCCCTGTAACTGCATGCATACACTGCACCTTCCATATACTGTGCATGCTCAGGCCGGGTGGAGCTCTGTAGCTGCTGGGGGGGAATGGGAGAGCAGGACCCAGAGTTGCAGGAGTGGCTGCTGGGAAACCCAGGATTGGGCCAGGGAGCAGGTAGGAACTGGGGTGATTGGGCCAGTTCTGGGAGTAGTTATCCCCAATGAGAGATACACAAACCACTGGGACCCTACTTCCCAGCCTGGAGCCAGCTGCTCCCTTCAGCCTGCTGCTACCCCCTCACTCAGCATGCAGAGCACACACCCCTTCCCTGGACATCTTGACTCCCCCCGTGATTTCCCAGTTCCCCATGCTTAGTAGAGTGCTTAGTACATTTAGGTTTCCACTATGCCGCTCTGCCCCTCCATTCAAACTGAGTTTCCACCACCTGCATTCAAGGGAACCCGTTTTTTGTTAAAGGCTGCTCAGGGCTGTATTGCTACAACAACATAAACAGTCATCAGTCACCAGGAAGTGCCAATGTCATAGCAAATGTGACAATTCGAAAGAACAATTGGTAATAAAGAACCATGATTTTAACCTATCTGGCCCCGGGTTTCTCTGGTTTTAATTTAATTATTTCTCTGGTTTTAATGAAATGGAACATTCTTACGTCTGTGGCTTGCTCTACTCTAGAGCTAATGAGGAGGGCCAACATTCTGATTTATCTTCCACTTAAAAAAATATGCTGGAAACACACGTAATTTGTCCTAGCAGAAAAAAAAGGGACAGAAAAATAAAACAGGAGCATTTCAATCTAGCTTAAGTTTGTTTAGTTTGGAAATAGCGCAAACTGTTGACCAAATGTATCTGCATGCAGACAGGAAAAAAAAAAAGACCTCTTACATGTTGTCTACATGGCTCATTTCAGCAAATAAAATCTGTGTGAAACTTCCTTCCCCTCACAACCTGAAATCAGGATGAGGAATCAGCGTTATTCCTCACTCATCCACTTACCGAGGAGTTAAGAGTTTTGCTGGAACCTATTTGCTGGAATAGTTTCTTACTGTTGTATCCATTAGGAGTGGAAGGATATTAGTCATTAATTGAGTGTGCTGTATTTGTGCTCATTAATTGCAAAGAACTTGTAGAAAAGTAGGAGAAACCTGAGAGCTCATTAAGTAGGTGGCTTTCTTTAAAACCAAGTTCCTTTTGAACTCTGAACACCTGCAGGTACAGTTAGTTCTCCAGTTTATTAAGACAAAGACAAATTTTGTTGTTGTTTTAGAGTTTTCTGCTTGACATGAGGTTATTCTCACATCAGGCTCTGCCAGTCTTATTTCATTATACTATATGACATGAATGTAATGCACCATGCCCAATTGCCAGCAACATTAAGAATTGAAGTAAGCGCCAACTGTAAAAATAAAAATGTTGAGATTCAAAATTCACCTGAACCAAGATCTTGGATCTTAATTGCTTAGAATGTTGGGGGGGAATGCAGATATCAATCCAAACTTCATGGCTCTGGGTCCACTGCTAGTTAAAATATAAACTTACAAAACCAAGGAAATTCTGTCCGGATGTAGTGCAGCAAATTTAATTTAGCCCTACTGGTTCTAGATATTGCAACATACATTACTTACCAGGAGATTTCATAATCATAGAATCATAGGACTGGAGGGACCTAAAAAGGACATCTAGTCCAGACCCCTGCACTCATGGGAGGACTAAATATTATCTAGACCATCCCTGGCAGGTGTTTGTCTAATCTATTCTTAAAAACCTTCGATGATGGATATTCCACAACCTCCCAAGGCAATTTATTCCAGTGCTAACCACCCTGACAGTTAGGAAGTTTTTCCTAATGTCCAACCTAAACCTCCCTTGCTGCAATTTAAGCCCATTGCTTCTTGTCCTATCCTTAGAGGATAAGAAGAACAATTTTTCTCCCTCCTCTTTGTAACAACCTTTTATGTACTTGAAAACTGTTATGTCCCCTCTCAGTCTTCTTTTCCAGACTAAGCAAACCCAATTTTTTCAATCTGCCCTCATAGGTCATGTTTTCTAGACCTTTAATCATTTTTGTTGCTCTTCTCTCTACTTTCTTCAATTTATCCACATCTTTCCTGAAATGTGCCACCCAGAACTAGACACAATACTACAGTTGAGGCCTAATCAGCATGGAGTAGAGCGGAAGAATTACTTCACATGTCTTCTTACAACACTCCTACTAATACATCCCAGAATAATGTTCACTTTTTTTGCTACAGTGTTACACTGTTGACTCATATTTAGCTTGTGGTCCACTATGACCCCCAGAGCCCTTTCCACAGTACTCCTTCTTAGGCAGTCATTTCCCATTTTCTATGTGTGCAACTGATTGTTCCTTCCTAAGTGGAGTACTTTGCATTTGTTCTTATTGAATTTTATCCTATTTACTTCAGATCATTTCTCCAGTTTGTCCAGATCATTTTGAATTATAATCCTATCCTCCAAAGCACTTGCAACCCCTCTCACCTTGGTATCATCCGCAAACGTTATAAGTGTACTCTCTATGCCATTATCTAAATCATTGCTGAAGATATTGAATAGAACCAGACCCAGAACTGACCCCTGCAGGAGCCCATTCGTTATGCCCTTCCAGCATGACTATGAACCACTGATTACTCTCTGGGAATGGTTTTCCAACGAGTTATGTACCTACCTTATAGTAGCTCCAACTAGGTTGCATTTCCCTAGTTTTTTATGAGACGCTCATGTGAGACAGTATCAAAAGCTTTACTAAAGTCAAGATATGCCACGTCTACCACTTCTCCCCATCCATAAGGCTTGTTACAGTGTCAAAGAAAGTTATCAGGTTGGTTTGACACAATTTGTTCTTGACAAATCCATGCTGACTGTTACTCATCACATTATTATCTTCTAGATGTTTGCAAATTGATTGCTTAATTATTTGATCCTTTATCTTTCCGGGTACAGAAGTTAAGATGACTGGTCTGTAATTCCTCTGGCTGTCCTTATTTCCCTTTTTATAGATTGGCACTATATTTACCCTTTTCCAGACCTCTGGAATCTGTCCCATCTTTCATGACTTTTCAAAGATAATCGCTAATGATTCAGATATCTCCTCAGTCAGCTCCTTGAGTATTCTAGAATGCATTTCATCACGTCACGGTGAACTGAAGACATCTAACTTGTCTAAGTAATTTTTAACTTGTTCTTTCCCTATTTTAGCCTCTGATCCTACCTCATTTTTACTGCCATTCACTATGTTAAACGTCCAATTGCCACCCACCTTCTTGGTGAAAACTGAAACAAAGAAGTCATTAAGCACCTCTTCCATTTCCACATTTTCTATTACTGTTTTCCCCCCCTCATTCAGTAATTGCTTGTGGTTTAGAGATCTCTTCCTATTTTAGCCTCAGATCCTATCCCATTTACACTGATATTCAGTACGTTAGTCTTCTGATCACTGCTAAGCTTTTTTGTGTGTGTTGTGAAAACTAAAACAAAAAAGGCATTTAAGACTTCAGCTATTGCTGTGTTTTCTATTATCATCTTTCCCTCCTCATTGAGTAACAGACCTACCCTGTCCTTGGTCTTCCTCTTGCTTCTAATGTATTTGTAGAATTTTTTCTTTTTACCCTATATGTCCCTAGCTAGTTTGAGCTCATTTTGTGCCTTGGCCTTTGTAATTTTGTCCCTACATACTTGTGTTATTTGTTTATATTCAGCCTTTGTAATTTGACCTAGTTTCCACTTTTTGTGGGACTCTTTTTTGATTTTTAGATTATTGAAGATCTCCAGGTTAAGCCAGGGTGGTCTCTCGTCACACTTCCTATCTTTCCTACACAGTGGAATAGTTTGCTCTTGTACCCTTAATAATGTCTTCATTATTTGAAGACTGCCAACTGTCTTCAACTTGTTTTTGCCCTTACACTTGCTTCCCATGGGATCTTACCTACCAACTCCCTGAGTTTGCTAAAGTCTGCCTTCTTGAAATCCATTGTCTTTATTTTGCTGTTCTCCATCCTACCATTCCTTAGAATCATGAATTCTACCATTTCATGATCACTTTCACCCACGCTGCCTTCCACTTTCAAATGCTCAGCTAGTTCTTCCCTATTTGTCAAAATCAAATCTAGAGAACAGCCTCTTCCCTAGTTGTTTTCTCCACCTTTTGAAATAAAAAATTGTCTCCAATACATTCCAAGAACTTGTTGGATAATCTGTGCCCTGCTGTTTTATTTTCCCAACAGATGTCTGAGTGGTTGAAGTCCCCCACCACCACCAAGTCCTGCGCTTTGGATGATTTTGTTAGTTGTTTAGTAAAAGCCTCATCCACCTCTTCTTCCTGGTTAGGTTGTCTGTAGTAGACCCCTACCATGAAATCACCTTTGTTTTTTACCTCTTTTATCCTTACCCAGAGACCTTCAACAAGTCTATCTCCTATTTCCATCTCAAGCTCAGTCCAAGTGTATACATTTTTAATACATAAGGCAACACCTCCCCTTTCCCCTGCCTGTCCTTCCTGAGCAAGCTGTACCCTTCTTTACCAATATTCCAGTCATGCATATTAACCCACCAAGTCTCTGTGATGCCAACTATGTCATAGTTGTGTTTATTTACTAGCATTTTGAGTACTTACTGCTTATTCCCCATACTTCTTGCATTAGTATACAGATATCTAAGATACTGATTTGATTTCCCCCTCCAGCTCTGTCTTGTCTTTCCCTTATCCCTGCTATAACAGCCCATGCTCCCCCCAAATTCCAACCTTTCTCCCAGGTCTCCATGTTTTTCACTTACCTGTGGGCTTTGGTCATGTGCCCCATTTGAACCTAATTTAAAGCCCTCCTCACTAGGTTAGCCAGTCTATATCTGAATTTGCTCTTCCCCTTCCTCAGTAGTGGGACCCCATCTCTGTTTAGCAGTCCTTCTTCCTGGAACAGCATCCCTGGATCAAGGAAACCGAATCCCTCCTGGCAACACCATCCTCGCAGCCAGTCATTCACCTCCAGGATGCATCTGTCTCTGCCTGGGCCCCTATCCTTGAACAGAAGGATCAAAGAGAACACCACCTGCGCTCCCAACTCCTTCACCCTTACTTCCAGAGCATGTAGTCACTTCTGATCTCCTAAGGGTCATATCTCTCAGTATCACTAGTGCCTACATGGATGAGTAGAATGGGGTAGTAGTCAGAGGGCCGGATGATCCTCAACAATATGGGCCCCTGGCAGGCAGCATACCTCCTGGGATGCCATGTCAGGGCAACAGATGGGTGCCTTCGTCCTCCTCAGAAGAGAGTCATCAACCACCACTACCCTATGTTTCCTCCTGGGAGTGGTGGCTGTGATCCTCCCAGCCTTGGGAGTACCTGGCTTCTCCTCCTCCATCTTTGGGGGTGATTCCTCATCGCTCACTACCAGGGCAGCATAATGGTTTTCCATGGAATCCTCCATGGTGGGTGGATTGGGAGTAGGGGTGGAGCACTGCCTGCTGCTAGAAGTAATCAGCAGCTAGGGACTTCCCTGTGACAGAGCCATATCCTCATCCCTGGCAGTGTGACAGCAGTCCTCTGTAGCTGGATAGCTTCCTCAGTCTTGGACCTCTCCCTATGAATACTCTCAAGGAATTCCTCATGGGCACAGATGCTCCTCAGCTTAGCCACCTCCTCCTGTAGCTCTCCCACCTGCTTCCTGAAAGATTCCACCAGCAAGGACCTTTCACAATGGATGGTCCCCCCAGCCTGGCTTTCTGTGAGTGGGAAACACAGGCCATGGTCTCTGCAAATCCACACCAGGATCTGGGTAGAGGCATCCACGGTTAGGTTGTCTGTCTGGATACAGGCACAGGTGGAGGAGACAAGAGCAGCGATGGGCACTGGCGATGTGGCCCTTCCTAACCATAGTGACTATATTATGTCTCACTCCTACAAACTCCCTCTCAAAGTCCCCTGTTTGTGGTCCCCTGTTCGCTAGCTGGTTCACATCCTAAGGATTATGTTACAAACAGGATATGTTACAAACATATCCACATATTTACACCATACACATCACTGTGGTAAGTGTGTATCTAAGGAGAGAATATTATCACGACTAGAACACAAACATGTTTCCATCTAAAGAATTAGGCTAAGATTTTCAAAAGTGACAGGTGATTTTGGGTTACTAACTTGAGATTCTTTAAAAGGACCTTCTTTTAAGAAAGGACCATGTCCACACCCTTTGAAAATCAGCCCCTTTTATGGCATCTCAAGTTGAGTATTCAAAAATTGAGTCATGCAAAACCATTTGTCAGTTTTGAAAATCATGGCCTCAGACTGTACTAATTTACCTCAAAGAAAATATTAATTTGAAGATTCTTAGAATACTTAATTTTTATAGTCTTTAAAGGTGGCATAATCTGAAAAGTTACTGTTATATTTTTCTTTTAGCACCGAACTGTAGTGAGACCTCCTTTGACTGACATGAAACTACTGAGCTGATATGGATTAATTTCATACCCACTGTAAGATTTTTTGTGTGATTTCCTCTGTGTCTCCTCAGGATTCCTTGGTGACTTTCAGTCTTTATGAGCCTTTTTTCCCTACCGGAAATAATTGCTTACAGACATGCCAAATTTTTTAATGTGAGAAATAGCCTTCTTGAGATATCAAGACTAACATGAAATTAACATAAATTAGAGTGGCTTTGATCTTGTCTTTTAATCTCATATTTTAGCATCATACTCACAGAATTACCATCAATTTTCATTGTAAAGGATTTACATAGGAATTGCTCACCACTGTGGTGGTGTTGGAGTCAGGTAACTATAGATTTGCAGTTAAATGCCTCTCTAGTGAACAGTTTACTCAAATTCTTATAATGCCACACAAATAATGACATTATCAGACTGGGACTTTTCAGCTTGGAAAAGAGATGACTAAGGGGGATATGATAAAGGTCTATAAAATTATGACTGGTGTGGAGAAAGTAAATAAGGATGTGTTAGTTACTCCTTCTCATAACACAAGAACTAGGCATCAACAAATGAAATTAGGAGGCAGCAGGTTTAAAACAAAAGGAAGTATTTTTCACACAACGCACAGTCAACCTGTGGAACTCCTTGCCAGAGGATGTTGTGAAGACCAAGACCATAACAGGGTCCAAAAAAGAACTAGATAAGTTTATGGAGAATAGGTCCACCAATGGCTCTTAGCCAGGATGGACAGGGGTGGTATCCCTAGCCTCTGTTTGCTAGAAAGTGGGAATGGATCACTTGATGATTACCTGTTTTGTTCATTCCCTCTGGGGCACCTGGCATTGGCCACTGACAGGATACTGGGCTAGATGAACCTTTGGTCTGACCCAGTATGGCCAGTTTTATGTTCTAATTAAGAGCAAAGTTTACACAGGTACCCACCTAAACATCAGGAAATGATAGTTAAGATTGTATGCACCCACCACTTAACTCTTGTCCTTGGTGCATAAGCACTAGGGTCCAGATCCACAAAGGTATTTAGGATAACTTCCATTTTGTGGATACTGTGTCCCAGATCCTCAGCGGGTGGATCTGACTTACTTTAATTATATGATCATATGTGTTATTTGAGAAATAATATAATCTAATATCATACAATCTCACATATATGTTGGAGTATTTTTTTCATTCAATACTTAAAGATTGGCATGATGTTCCACTATATCTTGTTGACTGAGACTTTTTATTTAAGTTCTGTTCTCACTAAGGTACGTCCTGGAATAATTTAAAGAGTGGCCGTCTATTATACATTTTCTTTTCAACCATAACTTGGCCTTCCCTAAGTGCAGTTTAGGTGATGGATTAGTTATCTATGAAGCTAATTTAGCAGCCGAGTTACATGGCCCACATAAAAATATACGCCTGGACTGTTTCTCTGTTACCCTGTATCATACTTAATCTGCAATGTAGGCTGAATAACCCTGGTTTACTATTACAATGTATTTGCATTGATTCTGCTAGAAACACACAAAGGAGTCAACAGTTCTAGAAGATGCTGTGCATAAGGATCAAAGGTTGTACAAAAATTGTGTAGAGAACCATTCACATGACAAGATGTGCACTGGGGTTCTGATCCAGCAAAGCAGTTAACACTGTGTTTAACCTAATGCATCTGCGTAGTCCCATTGAAGTAATCAAAGTTAAGCATGTGCCAAAGCGCTTTGCGGATCAGGCTCTGATTAAGGCAATGGCTTCCTAGTCAGGATTTACCCCACTGTTTTTTCATCCATAAAAAAGATCCTAAGTAAAAGAGAATCTTCCTTTTACTTTACAGTGTAGTCACAAAGGGAATGCAGATTCCTTGAGAAGATTCATAAATGATATAGGGTCCATATTTTAAAATGAATCATTGGTACACCAAACCTGATCCATTAAGCCCTCTCAGATGATATGTGGGTTTGCTACATATAGGAATAGGTAGTTTTACAGCATAGAGTAGATAAAGCAGTTGAGATGAACCTACTCTCCACATCTAAACTTCTTGAGAAGTATACAGCTGAGCATGGAATTGCATTCTGCAATAATTTTTCATATGCTACCTCCTGATTTAAAAGTCACCTAAGCTGTTTAAAAATCTTCTTAAAACTGAAGCCCTGCTTAACTAGGTAAAGGTTACTGTTTTTATAATCTCTCCGAATGACATGTAAAGGATTAATGATCTCCATGTGGCAAAACCTATCATACAGTCTGCCTCTCTACATATGATGGAGAGCCTATCCTAAAATAGAGAGTACACATTTCCTGTAATAAAACTCTATTTTGCCAAAGTCTGGATGAGAGGTCCACGTTGATAGATTAGTGTGACAGAATACTGAGGTACAACCTTATCCTTGGCAAACAAGGAGTTAAATGTCAACTCAGCTTCCCTCTCCGTTTGTAGGGGGGCTCCAAGGGGAAGGGCTATAAAAGCTGCTGAAGAGATGGTGGGAGAGAATGCCTTTGGGAAGGCAGAGACTCACCCCCAGTGTCTTACCACTGGGATGAATCCCAAGCTGGGAAGTTTTTTACTTTTGAGGTCTGCTGATTTTACCTTGCATAGAAAAGGCCTTCCTGACTGCAACGGTCTGTTTGCTCTTCTGTTATGTCATTCCACCACCTTACAGCAAGCTTCCACGGAACTAAATTATGTTAATTATTGAAAATGACCTAAAATGAGAGAGCTAAATTTACCAGTACCTGCTGACTGTTTTGCACCCCTCCAGTTACACAAAGCAGCTGTAAATCCAGTTTAACCAGCCACTTAACCTGGATTTCTGGCTTCTCTGAATTGCTGGAGAAGCACAATGCTGCCAGAGCTTATCAGTGAAATTAGCCAAAACATGTTATTCCTGAAGGAACTGACTAAATGCCTCTTTCACTGCATTTGACAGTTCAGTTTTTCATAGCTGGTCTTTTGGCTGTGGGACCCCAAGTTGCTAAAGAAGACTATGAAATTGGACTGAGATTCCTCCTCCTTGATTTCCACAGCTGGAGCAGGAGGAGGAGTGGTGGTCAGACATTTCCTCCTCTGTTAGTCCCATTGTCAGAATGGAAAAAGCTGCCCAACCCATGAGGTGTTACACCAATGGAAGACAATTGAGCATCCAAAAGGGCAGTGCTCCAGGCAGTCACTTGCATTGTTTGTGCCTACTAAGTCAGCCTTAAGTTTGTCAGAAACAATGAAGCATGTGTTACCCACACACCTCCTGGGTGTGATGTTCTGTCCTATCTAGTGGTACCAAGACCACTTGGAGAGAGATTAATGAGTCTGCTACAGCCTTAGCTAACAGCCAGGTGGTTTTTAGCTCATGCAGTAGAGGCTCATGCATTTTGCTCCAGAGGTCTCAGGTTCCATCCCACCCGCCGATGATGGGGTCTGTTCGTGTTACAAGTGGGGACTTCTCTGGAATTTCATCTGGGAAGTCTCCAAAGCTTGGGACCCACTTCCTCAGCTAGTGGAAGTATGTAACTCACACACCTCCTGGCTGTGGTGTTCTGTCCCAACTAGTGGCATGAGACCACTTAGAGAGAGATTAATGAGGCTGCTCCAGCCTTAGCTAAGGCCAGTGTGGCTTTTAGCTCATGCAGTAGAGGCTCGTGCATTTAACTTCAGAGGTCCCAGGTTCCATCCCACCCGACGACAACCGGGGTCTGTTGCTGTTTCACATGCGGATTTAGTGTTATTTTCCTCATATAGGCCAACCTGTGAGCACTAGAATATTATCATCCTAAAATGCTTGCCATCCACAACATTTTATGGACAGCTTTTCTTAAATTTGCTGTATGCAGCTATATACTGGTTATGATTTTTTTTCCAGTCCTGCACCTTTAAATATCTACAAGTCCACTGTATTCAGAGCCAATTGCCATTTCGCACTGAATTCAGATGCAGCCTTGTTATAGAGGAGGCACCCATTGTGCTCTCATGGAGGTTTTACTTTAGTTTTCTGTTATTAATTTACAAATTAAAGCCAGTCAGACTGAAAGTAAATGGTCGCACTTTTATGCACGGAAAACATAACAATATGCAAAAGAGAGCAATTTAAGAATGGCTTATGTAGAAAATGCTGGAAATGCTCCATTAGCAACTCAAAATGTCAATGTGCGTGATGAGTGTGTACTCAGTCCTGGGACTGCCTTTAGTCTGGAGAATTTAAAGTACTGCGGAGTAGGGAACTACTCATTTTCAGGGTGGAGGCTGAAATGTTGCTTCAAAAAGAGGCACAGCATCCATCAAAAGGAGGGGGGAAGTGGCTAGAGAAGCAGGCTTCTCAGCTTTTGCAAGGATATATGCTGCTACTCTTTCTTCCTGGCTCATGCAAGGCTCTGCTTCAGAGGAAATGCAACCCAGAGTAGCTGTGCAGTCTGTCAGTGTCATTAACAGCACAATACAAACAGCGTGTGAGCTTCATCTTTAAATGGCAAAGCAACACAGAGAGCACAAAATCATTTCAATCATTTGTTGGCCATTTTCCACTTCTTTTGCTAGAACAGTGCATCCCAAACTGTGAGCCAAGGATGCATGGGGGAGCCACGGATGTTTGGGAACTATTTTTTAAATTGATATGCCTCTTGGTTTTTCTAATTAAGAGACTATTACACTAGCTTAACAATCACCTGCATCTTATCTATGAATCTATGCTTCTACAGCTGCCAGGGCTGGAAGCCTCTATGTGCCCCCCACACCTGCAGGGGGCCTTCTGCACAGAGACTTCCCACTGGGGGAAGCATTCAGCAGGACATTTCTTGGCTGAAAGCCCCCTACTGGAGGGCAAATAGGCTCTCAGTGCCAGCAGCGGCGGTGGCAGACAGGAAAGGGGCTGAGGGAGAGATAGGTACATCTTGTCTATATAATGGAATTTTTAGCAAGTGCTAAGCCTACATGTAGCAAAGGTTCAGCTGAAGATGGCAATTTTAATAACATTAAATCAGAAAAGGAAGAAAAGTAGTTAATGCAATGATAGTCACATTATGTTTGCATTTTCATGTCTCAATATTACCGGAGGAAGTCCACAGCCAAAATGTGTCATTTGTTTTCAAGTATTAGTAAATGTAAGACTGAGGCCATTGAAACTACAGAGACATTTAGAAACCAAGCCCCCTGAGTTCGTAAACAAGATCTGTGATTTTTTTCCCTTCAGAAACAAGGAGAATTTAAGCAGAAAAAAAAGCCATGTCTAAAGAAGCAACTGTTCCTCAAAAAGCCTTAGAAGCACCATATATTGTTGCCATGTGAACTGCAAAATGCAAACAAGCACACACCTTGGGTGAGACCCTTCTATTTCCAGCAGCCATAGATGTGTAGAATTAGGACTGGGGAACAAGCAGCCATGGCACTGAAACCCATTCTTATGTCAAACAATACTATTCCTCTATGCACTGATGACCTTGCAGAAAATGCCCAGGACCAGTTGGTAGAACATGTTAAGAGTCGGTATTTTGCACTGCAGCTTGATGAATCCACAGGCATACTATCAGCTTCTATGTTATATGAGATTTCTCAAAGCAGACCAAACTTTTATTTTGCAAAGAAATCCCAACCCAAACAACCAGTGAGGAAATATTCAAGATCCTCAATAAATTCATAGTGGGTGAAGGTCTTAAGGGGGGTATGTGTGGGTGGCTATGCACAGATGGGGCAGCAGCCAGAGCAAAAGGAAGAGTGGAGTTGTAGCACATGTATAGAAAGTGGCACCAGCAGCAATTTGGACACATTGCATGATTTATCACCAAGCTTTGGCATCAAAGAAGTTGCATCCCGAAGGACATGAGGCCCTCAACATTGTTATTAAAATTGTTAATTTTATAAAATCCTGGGCAATGAACACAAATTATTGTATGCTGTGTGAAGAGACGGGCTCTGTTTCATGGTGAAGTCAGGTGATTTTCACATGGGAAAGTGTTACAACAGGTCTTTGAATTGCATGACAAAAATCAGAATTTTCCTCCTTAGGAAAACAGACCTTGCATATTACATGTGTAATGTGGACTTCTAGACTACATTAGCTTGCTAGGTGGATATATTTGGCAAATTGAGTGCACTGAACCTAGCACTTCAAGGTTGGAATACCAATATACTATATCTGAAAGAGAAAATCAGAAATTCATGTAGAAGCTTTGTCTTTGGAGATGCCTCATTGAAAAGGGAGTAAAGAGATGTTTCCAGTTATTAGATTTTTTTAAAAGCACAGAGTGAAAGTGATCAAAATGCTATTAAAGACCAAATATTAACTTATTTGTCTGAATTGTCTTCCCATTCTGATGAATATTTTCCTGGAGTTTAAACATGAATTTCCAGCTATCAGATTCAAAATGTCTTAAATGTTCAAATCTAACAAACCAGGAATTTTGGATTTCTTTTCAAGTGCAGGACAAAGAACTCAGTGATGAACTATGAAGGTGCTGCTTCCATTCACTTCCAGTTATCTCTCTGACCAGGTATTCAGCAATGATTTCTGTGGAAACCACAGATAATGTTAATACATGCAAAGTAATGCACAATGGAAAACAAATCCCAACTATACATACAAAATGATGGAATCTAAATTAGCCATTAGCACTTAAGAAAGAGATCTTGGAATCATTGTAGACAGTTCTCTGAAAACATCCATTAAGTGTGCAGTAGTAGTCAAAAAAGCTACCAATGTTAAGAAGCATTAGGAAAGGGGTAGCTAATAGGACAGAAAATATCATAATGCTACTATATAAATGCATGGTACACCCATACGTTGAATATTGCAAGTAGTTCTGGTCACCCCACTTCAAAAAAAGAGATATTAAAACTGGAAACAGTACAGAGAAGAGCAACAAAAATTAAGGGTATAGAACAGCTTCTGTATGAAGAGCGATTTAAAAAAATTGGGTCTTTTCCACTTGGAAAAGACGGAACTAAAAGGGGATATGATAGAGGCCTATAAAATCATACCTCTTATTCACTTTCTCCATATCAAAGTGTTATTTACTCCTTCCCATAAAACAAGAACCAGGGGTCACCCAATGAAATTAATAGGCAGCAGGTTTAACATAAACAAAAGAAAGTATTTCTTCATACAACACACAGTCAACCTGTGGAACTCATTGCCAGGGGATGTTGTGAAGGCCAAAACTATAATGGGGTTCAAAACAGAGTTAGATTAGTTCATGGAGGATAGGTTCATCAATGGCTATTAGCCAAGATGGTCAGGGATCCTACCTCATGCTCTGGGTATATCTAGCCTCTGAATGCCTGAAGCTGGGAGTGGATGACAGGGGATGGATCTTTTGATGATTGCCTATTTTGTCATTCTTTCTGAAGCACATGGCATTGGCCACTATCAGAAGACAGGATAGTGGGCTGGATTGGACTGACCCAGTATGGCCCGCTTATGTTCTTAATTAAACGTACAAATCATTTAAACTTTGAAAATGACTTATGGCTGGCACTATCAACCAAATGCTATGCAACTATGCCGTTCAAACCAGGCCCATTCTTCTTACTAAAATCTTAGGCTGTGTCTGAACACACCCAAACCCCATATTTTCAAATTATATATTTAAAAAAACAGATTAGATCATAGTATATAATTAAACAAACTATATGTAACTGAATACAATCTCAAAACCATCCAAACTCCAGTGTCCCTCTTGAATCTATGTCCTGAACTCTTATCTAGGTACTGGGTTGGTTTAAAAAAAATAAAATAAAAAGGTATTTGGTGGACGGGAGCCACCAAGTTTTAAAATATCTGTAAGGAAGCCACAGTACTAAAAAGTTTTGGAACCACGGGTCTAGAAAACATTTCATTTGTTTCACTATCAACACTACAAATAAATAGTAGCTAAAGATGACAAAACAAGGGACCATTTTTTGTTCATTTCACAGAATCTGTGGCACATAGGTGTGGATAGATTTCAGTGGTCACAAATAGTTAATCGTCATGTTTGCTGGTGTGTGCTGTGCAGCAGTTTATTTTGTGTTGGGAAGAGTTATTTAATGGAAGCTGCTGCCTGACACCCTCTGAACTTCTGACCGCCAGGGTGCTGAGTGAGATATATGAACTTGCTAAGCAAAAGATAACAGACAGAACTGAGAAGTTTAAAACAATCTCAACAGAGACAAAAGCTAATTTACTTGCCAGTCATAGGAACGGGATCTTCTGGCTGTCAGACCACAACATTTCCTAAGGATTCCCGGCTCTTGTCAGATGTCCTTGTCGCTCTATAAATACTTATGCATCAGTAAAGGGCCAAGTAGATATTATTTACAGCTTCCATAGCATTTGCAAATAGGAAAAAAGTCCCGCATTTATTAACATCTTGATTCTACAAAGAATAAAAGTCACTGGAACATTGAACCAGATTTGCTCTGTCACCTTAAATAACCCACATCCAAAATCGAAGCCTAGTGCTGAGCCTGTGAATGCTTGGACTTGGAATATTCTTCATGAGATAAAATGATGTCATTTTGTTCTCACTATATTTCTAATTAGTTCTCCTCCAAGCCTTTCATGAAGGAAAATTATAGCATGCAGAGAAATACACCCCTTACAGATGACACTGTCAATTTTCCTTTCAGTGAGGGGCACAGACTGCCAGCAGCAGGAGGAACACTGTGCTTTGACTAAAGTAACATCATACTGTTTACCCGGAATGTTCTGGCTCAGAGACCACAGGGAAGAGACACAACTGGTCAAAACAGAAGTCTGCCCTTAGACAATATTTTGAGTCAAAACCAAATTGTATACTGCCAATCTAACAATTTACAATAGCAAATAAAACTGAATACCCAACTGCAACTCCTCTTCACAGTCGTTCTGTTTAACCACTATCCAGTTAAAACACCCGTGCACGTTTTTGTCATTTGGGATTCTTTGATGCAGTGGGTTGAAAAAAATACCGTGCTGAGTACCACCTTTTAAGGGGGTCATTCCTGCATTTCTTTTTGCCCCAAGCTCCCCCTGGCTCTAACTCATTTTGCAAAACACCTGAACTCCAAAATGGTGGAGCAATAAAAAGGGGACTTTTTAACATCTAGACAGCTCCATGCTTAATTTAATACAACACAATTCTGTGAAGTGAGCTTCACTGTTTTCCTGTCCATCTGGCTCACCTACCAAAGGTTTGTTGATAAGAAATGGCAATTTGACTTTGAATGAGAAATGTGCACTCTGACCCCCATCTAGCAAAACATTTAAGCTCATAACCTTAAGCCCTTTGATTTCAAAGGGACTTCGTATGTGCTTAAAGTTAGGCATATTGATAAGTGTTTTGCTGGATGACAGCTTCTCCTAAAGGGTCTTTCTAAATTAGATTTTTTGCTCCCCTTTTAACTTGAATTAATTGATTGCCTGGTAATACACATTTTGGGAATGCTAAACTAGATATTCCACAAATGTTTATTCTACAACACAAACATTTGTGGCCGAGTCCTGAGATTAAATCGCAAATGTTTACGGAGTGTGTCACATTTTGCGGGGGGGCAACCCAGACCGGTGAGAGGTTGTTTCACCACTTGTCCCGTGACCCTGAGTGCCTTAAAATGCTCTGCTGCTGTAGATCCCTGTCTGGACACTCCCAGACAGCTACAAGTGTCTGCAATAAGCAGCCCTGGTTCAGCACCTCAGACTCCAGCAACCTGCTTGTTACACTACAGCCACACTCCAGTCTCCACCAACCTTGGTTACTGCTAGTAAAGTGACCCCCCAACACACCTCCAGTCCTGAATTTTCTCAAAACTATCTGCCCTGGAGTGTCCAGCCCTCTGCTGAAACACTTAGAAAAGTAATAAGGTCCACTGCTCCTTCAAAGAGACAAAAACACAGCAGTTTGTTGCTTTAACTTTAATTAACAATCACAGCATGGAGTTGGTTTAGATTAAAAGTAAAACAAGTTTATTAACAGAAAGAGGGGATTTTAAGTGAGTTCAACTGTGAAGGATAAAATCAGAAATGGTTAGAAGCAAATAAAAGTGAAAAACACTTTCTAGTGACTAAGCCTTAACAAAAACTACAGTCTTGGTTTAAGGTAAGATTCTTAACACACCTCCTTCCAGCAAGATGGCTGGCCACCCCTTTGGTTAGGATCTCCCACAAAGTCCAAAGTCCTCACTTCCTTTGTCTTCTGAGGCAAAAGATAACTTGGAATTCTTTGCTCCTCTTTTATAGTCCAGTGAACTTTTGAAATGCATCCTTCTTGGAGTCCAGTGCTCCCACTGTGAGGAAATGTGCCAGGGAGTCTGATGGAGAAGGTTCCATGCTACTTTCTTTTTTCCCTGATGGTGCTTTCTACTATGCAAATTGATCTGTCCCTTCAGCCTCCATTATGCCAATAAATGGCCACTTGACTGTGATAGCCTGTTGTCCTCGATTGCACTTGGATGGAGGCATCGGCCTTTCCTTTCTCTGGGGAAAAAAACCCCTGTTTACCCACTCCTCAGACGTGTCTGCTTCAAAACACAATTTAATCCCATACTTTCTGCACATTTGTACAGTCCGTTGAGTGTTTACCATACATACAGCGTGCAAGAATATTAATGATCAATGTGTTATTGATTTTCCAATGATACCTTAGATGATACTTATTAAATACAGATAATGACATACATGAATTGGGATACACTAGTCAGGCCAGCTGCAACTCACTACCTGATACCAGTGAACCCCTTGCCCTCTGGCACTGGGGTGCTCTTAGAGTCACGGAATATCTAGATTAGAACTTCCAAAGGCAAATGTTAATGGGAGTTAATTCGCAATACACTAAATTTGCGTTAGAAGAGTCACAAATTCTAGCCTAGAGATAGCCACAGAAATTGTGATGGGTATTTTTTCCTTGTACACATATAAAACTTGTGTTCTACCTAGGAACATCTTCCCCCTTCTCACTTCATCCTTGTTATGAAGGGCATGGCTAGAACAATATTGGAGTCTCCAATAATATGCATTTCTTCACACTCTGATGATAATGAGGTGTAGATTTTCTTGTACAGCTCTTTCTCATCTTCTAGAGCAACCAATCACCTCCTCATGCAAAAATGACTCAGATGTGGCGGGGGAGGAAAACACAACAACTTCAGGCATTGCTCAAAGTCTGCAACAATGATCCTGGTTCAGAGCTTTTCCTAGCATTTTAACTGTCCTAACCAGAAGTGATTGCTGTTATTTTGCACAAGGACAGTTTACTCCCACTTAGACTACTATGCATCATGTTCAGCCAACTGCAAGCCATTTCTAGAGGTCTTTAACTCATGTTAGAAACTGATGGGAAAGGAGACATCATATAAGTGATCCTGTAAAAGAAGAAAATGAGCTAACATTAAAGCACAGCCAGAAATATCAAAAAAAGGAAATGTCCAAGAATTCCCAGATTTAATGAACAAGAGAAATAGATGAGTGAACAGTTATATATACACGTGTATACTATGACGGGGCAAGGCCAGCTGGCTATAGAAAAGTAGTGGGAGATAGATATATTAGCTCCAGGCTAAAGAAATCTCTGGTACCAGGTTAAGTGAAATGGAAGCTGCTCCAGGTCAATTAAGACACCTGGGGCCAATTAAGAACTTTTCAGAAGGCAGGGAGAAGGCTAGGTTGATTGGGACACCTAAAGCCAATCAGGGGCTGGCTGAAACTAGTTAAAAGCCTCCCAGTCAGTCAGGTGGGTGTGGATGTCAGGAGCTGTGGAAGGAAGTGGTGCTGTTGGAGAGGCTGAGTAGTACACACCATATCAGGCACAAGGAAGGAGGCCCTGAGGTAAGGGTGAAGTGGAGCTTGAGGAAGTGAGGGCTGCTGTGGGGGAAGTAGCCCAGGGAATTGTACATGTCATGTTTCTAAAAGATCAGCTACCATAGCTGATACTATTAGGGTCCCTGGGCTGGAGCCTGGAGTAGAGAGTGGGCCTGGGCTCCCCCCCCTTACCCTCTGATTAATCACTGAGACGGGGAGACAACAAAGTCGCATTCCAAACTAGTAAGTCATGTACTTAAACTCTTCCTGCAAGCCCAGAATTTGTACATCAAGATGAGAAGTGAAGTTTTGGTGATGGGTTATAAAGTCATATGACAAAACAGTATGGCATCATCTTCTGGTCATGGGATGCACCATGGAAAGAGAGAACGGGGACAATTTTTTCTGGTCTTCCTCTTAAAGTCACCCGACTATTCTCCTTGCATGTCTGCTTTTTCTTTTTTTGTTTTTTTTTCTGTGGATTAACCTTTGTACCCCTTTCAATGTCTAAAGCACTCACTTCTTTTCCCCCCTTCTCTCAGTGTTTCCTCCCTTCCATCTGCTTCCACCCTTCTCATTCACTCCCCTCTGCTCCAGTATTCTCCGCTGTACAGCTCCTAAATTCGCTCATCCTCATGTACTCCAGCTTCTTCACCTCTCTCCCTAAAGGGAAGGGAGAAATCTTCCTGTAGAAGAGGGAGATAGTTACTGATGCTTCTTCACCAGAAGAGAGAAGAAGGACCTGTGTACATGGTGAGTTAGTATATGACAAGCCAGGGTGCGAATCTACAGCACACTAGCTTTTTGAGCACTAACTCACCGTGTGGGCTGTCCTACAGCATGCTGAAAGTTCTGTAGTGCACTTTGATGTAATCCTGCTTGAAACAGGAGTATATCAAAATGCACTACAGAACTTTCAGTGCCGTGTACCAGAGTCCACATGGTGAGTGAGTTCACATCAAGCTAGCCTGCTGTAAATTCACACCCTGGGTTGTCATACACTAACTTGCTGTGTAGACAAGCCCAAGGAGATGGCTTTTACTGGTAGGAAGACTGGGAACCCAAATAACTTCCCAGCCAAGCACCAACTCCTCTGGCTGCTCCCATTTCACATTTCCCTGCCTGGTGAATCCTCATTTTACCAGAAATGGAGGTGGTGGGAAGAGGTAGTGTTTTCTGACTGGCTTTAGAACATGTCCTTACTCTAACCCCTGCTGATATTGGTTATAATGAGTTAAGGGCATTAAATTATCCAAATGAATTGTACATTAACTCATTAGGACCAAATTCTGGAGACTAATTGAAAAGTCCTATAGACAGAGTGTGTGTGTTTAGGCAGTCCTTAAACACTGCTAAAGGTTTCATGTCAGGGGAACGTGACTTTATACCACTGTTAATCTAAAACCAGGTCATATGCAACTGTGAAATTTACAATGCAGGGAGCTGTCATATCATGAAGTTTCTTGAGCCTGCCCCAGTTTTTCCTAGGTGGGTCAATAATTAAACTACAGTCACACAGGTTTTTTAAGACTTGCTAGCTGGTGGCATTGTTGTATTTGGGATTGTTTTAGAGTTCAGAGGCCAATTAGGAAAATGACAACTGTTTATTACTATATAACTCAAATACACAACGGACATTATATATTTACTAAAGACCAAATTAATTCTTCAGTTCTTCTTTAGAGAAAACTCCCATTGACTTCAGAGGTAAGGAGTGAGCAAAGATGGCAGAACGTAGTCAGTGGCTTTACGGAGAACTCTACTGTCAGCAGGAGATAGTGGTAACACACTCCATGATATAATGGGATGGGTCTGCACCAACCTGGGAAGTCCATTTTGTATTGTAACTTCCATTTTGTGATATATGCTCAACATGTGTGACAAAGTGGGAATTGTGTGTAATATTTTTATTATTCCTATGCATGCCTCGGTTCCTCTTTGTACTTTGCATTGCTATCCAGTGGGTGAAAAAGGGTTAAAAAGCTGCACTTGTGGGAGAGAAGGGGACCTGAGGTTTGTGCCACATAACTGTCTGGGGTGGGATGGATAGGTCATTAACGACTTGCTGGAATCATCCCATATCTATGGAAGAGACAAGGGGAGACCCAAGGACTTAATAATTGACACCTAGCCATGGGAATCTCCAACAGGTGGAACACGTGAACTCAGCATGGGTCTGCTGGAGTTGGACTGGACTAACACTGGACTAAGAGGTATCAGGTGGTAGGGGTAAGAGTTAGCTTTTGGACAGACTCGGCAGCTCTCCTCTGGAACTGACCAAGAGAGATGCCTGCCTGATGTCACTGCAAATACTTGCTGAGGTGCATTGGTCCCTGAAGACTGTAAAAGTCTCTGACCCGGAATCTATCTCAGTTGAACTTATGGGGCAGAGCTCATGGTGTGAGACAGGAGTGCTGAAGTCCAGAGGCTCAGTCTCAGAGGTGTGGAGGCCACATGGCCTCCTCTTTAGGAAAAGTGGGACCTGCCTTAGTGGTTTGCCACACAAAAGGGGTCCCTCCAATGGGCTGTTTAAAAGCTGGGGCATAGCACTGACAATGTCAATGGATCCAGGATCATGTGTATAACCTTGTTCAGTGTGGATCTATTATGACTGATTCCAGACAGCTACTCTGCCCAAGGAAGATGCTTGATGTTGCATTGAAGGACGATGACTGAGAAGTCAAAGAGCAGTTTTGAATGTCTCTCAATGGCTGACCAAATCCCAGGGAACAATGAATTTTCTACAGAGTGGTGTAGATCCGCAGCTTCTCATCAGTGGTCCATGGCAGAAGGAGATAGACTGTATTTAAGGAGAGGTGTGCCTCTGAGCTGGGGAAGAGAATCTCACCACATGGAAGTAGGATGTATCGGAGAGAGAGAAGGCAGGAGGGGTTCTACTCAGCCTAAAACACTGAGAAACCTCAGCCTCACCGAAGGGGTGAGCTCAGATTAGGGGAGTCTCAGGAGTTTTGTTGTTTTGTAAAGATCCGTAACTCTTTAGTACTTAAAAAACTCCTTTGCTGAACCTGCTTTACTGCGTTGTCCCCTAGGAAGTTAAAGTAGAAGCCCAGAGTGACCAAGGCCTAGGTGGAACTCTCAGGGTGTGTATAAGTCATTGGGAGGGGCCTCAGGATGTCCCTGCAACTGGGACAATTTGCGATAGACTGGTGACAGTACAGAGGGGCAGAGGGCTTGGTTGTGACACACACAGGCAATGAAACATAGAATACAGTGGGCATCTCACACCACTGGACTGATCAGCCAGTGTAACTTCTCTGAAGCTAATGGAGCTTGCGCCAGTTTCACCAGCTGAGGATCCTAGCTCAGTTTTCTATCTGCCAGAGGATCTGGAAAGCAATCTAATTTTGTTATACTACATTGCATAGTCTTGAAGACTCTAGATCTGGGAGTCCCTTGTTAAAATGCTTCCTCCAAGTTGCCCATATATATCCCTCATAAAAATATATGCAAAGAGTACATTTTCTTGCTTTTGGACTGGACAAAACTGCACTAAATGCCACATTTGTCAAACGTGCATCTGTGTCCAAAAATAATATATATGGTGACACAGAAATCACAAGTAGGCAAGGGATCTATAAAGGCTACATTCATTTCAGCACATATGAGATAGAGCAGGACCAGTAGCACAAAGTGTTCTGGGAGTAGAGTACATACTACATACAAATCTTAAAATGAGTTTTCCTAGTCAAATTGAAAATAGACCAGTGTCTGACAAAATTCCAAGAAGAAAATGCACCAGAATGAGAAGGGTGGATAGTCAGAGCTATTTTCTGGATATGGAATTTCAAGCATTGTTTCTTCCACAAGCAATTGGACATACAAGTAATAAAATCTTTGTCATGCAATTAGGGCTTGATTCTTCAGGATGGGGAGCACTTTCTGAGATGTTGAGGGTGCTCAGCACCTCACAGGATCAAACACATAATGAATACACAAACTCCAGCAACAGTGTGCCTCCATCTTCAAAACAACTAGCAAGAAAACAAAGCGGCAGAATTGGATGCTTTGAAATTAGATTTCAGGTTTAATGTTCTAAGGTGTTATGCGACAGCAAAACTAAGGACGAACATGATTGATTTTTTTTTTCAATAAAAAAATGGATTAACCGAAAAAAAACTCCTTCAAAGACCGGAAACAGGCCCATAATGTGTACAGCATTCCTGAAAATAGCAAAGGCCATTTTATGCTTTATTACTATGCAACCAATAGTAGGAGCTGCAGAGAATATGCCGATGAAGCACAGAACTCCCAGTTTTTCAGCTGTACTTTGTATTTCCCTTGTATTATGTTCAGAAGATAAGAATGTAGTACCCAGATGTCACAAAGGCATCAGGTTAATAATGATGATTATATAGTACACTGAAAATCCCAGAAGACTGAACATCCATACAGTTATTTCCAGGGTAATACATGTATCTTATTTTCAGCAGAGTTCAGAAGATACCCAAGAAACAGAAAGCCATTAGTTAAATGTGAAGCAGTGAGCATTAGAAAGAGCCAATGAGCTAAAGCAGACAAAAAGAAGCAGCAGTTCCGTTCAACTGTCCCTTGGACTATTACCTTCCACTTAGCCTTCCTTGTTGGCTTGGACAGGAATAATGCTGTACTTGTATTCAGACTGTTCCTAAGAGGGGGAGCGGAAGAAAGAATCATTTTTCCATGCTGTTCTTGAAAGCTTTGATATGAAAGGCACTAGCATTGAGAACAACGGTGAAGCGAGTTCACAGTTGACATTTCATATTATTTATTAGCCACACTCCCTTCCCTGAAATTACAGGCTCTCTTAATAGAGATTTCTTTTTCTGGTATAACAGGCAGTGCTCCTTCAGACTTCCTTTCTCTTCTCATTTCCCCGATCTTCCTACTCACCCATAAAATATGACTCAGTCAAAATGAACATGGCTTTGAAACGAGTCGAGTGGACTGAACATTTTGTGACAGAACAGTTTTCTGTCAGAAAACAAAGATTTGATGGAACTGAAACGTACTGTAGGCACATATCCATTCCATCAAAAAAACTTTCCAAGGAAACCAGGCTGGATATTTCCTGCCCACTGGCCCTTCCTCCTGACTCTTCAGGGTTCCAGGCTCTTCAGCTGCCTGCCTGGCACTCTGCCAAGGAGCTGGAACCCCCCACAGGGTTCCTAAGTTTTCCATCTACCTGGCTTCTCCTGGGCTCCCAGAGCTCCCCCTAGCTGGGCTGCTGCTTGGGCTCACAGGCTCCTTGGAAGCACACACAATACTACAGGATAATAGAATATGGCTTCTGTAACACCAAGAACCCAGAACTTGCATTTAATTCAATACTGATAGTTCAGGTACTGGGCAGGCAAACAGAAGCCATCACAGTTATATTTTCAAAGCTTATAGCATAATTGTATTTGTGAGACTCCCATTGGCAAATGGGATTGATAGGGCTAAAACCCAACAATATAGCTCAAATTCATCCCTCCACTGAAGTGAAAGGAGTTACACCAGGGAACAGTTTGGCACACTGCTTTAAAATGCAAGACTATTGGCTCAGCAATACCTCCTATTCAGCTTTTGACATTGGAATGATTTGTATTACATGAGGATACATTGGCCAGTAGACCAGAAGTTAAACAGAAGGAAAGCTTGGGGACATATTTTTAAAAGAAAGCATGCCAGTTGCTGGCAAAAAAGCTACAAGTGTGCACGCAACACAGGATACAAGAGGGTCCTAAATGGGTGCAGCACTTTCAAAAGTGGCTGGGGATCCATGACTAAATTGCTGTGGATGGATTGTGTGCACCAGCCTGTGGGTGTGGGAAATTAGAGGATTGTATACCTAAGATTTCCAAAGCAGAGCCGCTACTGCAGAGCAATGGACTTCACTGTTTAACCATGATCTTTTCACATGGACAGCAATGAGCTACATCAGAAATAGTTTACAATCCATTCTCAGCTGGCTGTTCAATCAGTTGCTTCTCTACAAAAGGCAGCTCCTTGACATGAGACAGAACACAAGGACAAAGATAGATCACTCAACAGTTGGGTGTCAGGTGGGCACCTAGTAACTGTAACCACAAAGAAGAGACTGTTCAACCTGTTTGCTATGATCAAGAGGAGACCCAGGCAATTGCCTGGGGTGCCAGGCTTGGGGGGGTGCCGGGCTTAGGGGGCTGGTTTTGTTGTTAGCGACAAAAGGGAAAATAGAACGTTTGAAGTAAAAATGTTTCAGGTATTCTGTGTGTGGATTCATTTTTACTAATCTCCCAGAATGTTCTGGACCTTTGTAGAATCTCATGCAACCTTCTGGACTCTGAGAACTACGTTTTCCCTGAACGTTGTCAGCCATGCCCTTGTAGGTATATAAAGGGTGGGGCATCACCAGTCAGTCGGTGAGATATAAGAACGAAGTGAAGTGAGAGCCCAGCTGCGATATTGTGAACCTTGTTTTATTGTGCAATTGTGAAAAGTGTATTTGTGTTTTAAGACTTGAAGAGCGTAAGGAGAGACTAATAAAGTACATATTTAATAAGATGTCAGAGCTATCTATCTACACAACAATACAAAAGAAATACTGTTACTTCTTTTGCCATGCTTAACATATAATTTTCTTTTTCTAAGACTGCAAAAGACAGACTTTTGCTCTCCCTAAAACTGTCTGTTTTCCCATTGTAGAAAATAAATGATGCCCCTGAAGAAGCCTTCAGGAGCTCAGTATAGGAAGTGAAAAGCTCAATTGCAAGCTAGTTTTCAGCAAGGGGCAAATCTGATGGAAAAATATCTGAAGCAGAACAGACCGGCCTTTAGGCAGTAGCGACTGTCCCAGTGCAGAAGAAATTGAGGAACAAAGCGTAAATGATGGAAGTCCTATTACTAAGGAATGAGCAGATTTACCTGAAGATAAGGAATGGAATGCTGAGAAAAGTGATGGAGAAAAGGTGATGAAGAATGTGGCTCTCATGAAAAGGAGAGTAATGACAAAGAAAAATCTGGTTTACACAAAAAGGAGAGAAATGAAAAAGAAGAATCAGCCTCGCATGATGACAGAAACAGCCATGAGAAAAATTGCACACCGTAAATCAATCCATCAGATCCTGCTTTATGACCAGCCATCCTAAACTCTGCTGATATGGATCGTACATTTTTGAACAGGCTGGGCAAAATCGAGGATATGACGTTTCCAGTAAACGAGCAGAAAAGACACTTCTCAAAAAATCACATTGTGAAAGAGTGCTCGAGAATTGTGAGAAACTGAATCAGGGATGGCTAGTTTACTCAAAATTGACTGACATAGTGTTCTGTTTTAGTTGCAAAATATTTGACAAGAATGCCAAATCATTGTTTTTGCTTTCCAGGTACAATTCCTGGCTAGTTTTTGGATCTCTCTGACACTCTGCATCAGTTAACAAGGGCAATGGCAAGAAAAACGACCTTTTGAATTAAAGGACTGGTGTTAACACTCTAAGGCTGCCACCTACAGTAACACTGTTTAATACTGGTCCACCCAGAGTTGATGGACAGTTCAATTTCTTGATGTTAGTACATTTCAGGTATTCTTAAAATTAAAAAGTTTCTATAAGCTTAAAGGAAACTGATTTTTTTTTAATTTGCTTCTATATAGCATGAATAAATACAGATTTACAGATTCTAAGGTGCACATTTATTGTCTTATATGACAGGGATAAACCATGTATGCAAATCGGGCATCAAAGTCATGGAATGGGCTACAAATGCAATAAAAATAAGGTATTCAAAAGTTTAACAAATGGGGGTGGGAGGGGCTCCGAAGACCCTCCTCACCTGGGACGCCATTTGGTCTAGGGATGGCCCTGGCTATGATCTCAAGGAGAGAGAGAAGATGCCAGTAACCCGAGTATGGGATTTACAGGCATTTTGCAAATGTCTCAGATCTGACAGAGGCACAGATACATGACTGAAAAAGAACTCCTCCTGTCTGAGGATGTAAAAGAGGACTGGGAGAGTTACATGTAGCATAGACTTGCTCTGTCAGTGGAGGTCAAGTTCACTAGCCACAGGATTCTTCTCAACATGGGGACACCATTGGTTTTAAATCAGTGCCACCTCCCATTTTATAGGTCAGCATGTAAATGCTATTCTCCAGAGGACAAGTTAATATAGTCACTTTCTCAAAGGAATGACAGCCTCAGCAGTTAACCATGAAAAGCTTATTTTCCCCATCTCTGTTTATTATAGACAGCACACAGATCCCTTGATACTACCATATCTAATTGTTTACAAGAACAGTAAACCCACACATTCCACATGAATGCAGTTATCATATGCAATGTAAAACAAGGCATCGTAGATGTATTTGCCAAGTACTCAAAATGATTTCACAACTCCTCCATACCCAGATAATCTGGTCTGGCAAATCCGTGGAGCTGATCCCAATCTGGGAGGCTGATTTAAGTACATTTAGGTGGAATAAATTTAGTGCAGTTCAGCATCAAAGTCTCGTGTTCTAATTCTAAGGCCAGGGCTATACTAGAGTTAGGTTGGCATAAAGTATCTTATGGCAACATAATTATGTCAGTGTACACACTACAGCCTTGCTCCCATCGATGTAAGTGCCATACTATGCCGACATAATAACTCCACCTGCACGAGAGGCGTAGGCTTATGTTGGTGTAGTTAGGATGACAGTGTCTGTGTAGACATTGTGGGTTACTTACATCAGGAGTTGGCTGTCATTCTTGTCCAAGATGGAGCCATGAAATTAACAAGAAAGCTGGGCTGTCACCCCGGGCAGGGGCGGATCGGGGTTCCAGCTAGAGTCCAGCTGACCCTCCAGGCTTCCCGCTCCCAGACCAGCTGCTGTCTGGGTTCCCTGCTGGGCTGCTGCCTAGGCTCCCTGCAGGGAGTCCGGCTGCTGCCAGAGCCTCCTGTCTCCCTGCACCTGGAGGGGAATCTGTTAACTCTTTATTTTCCATAAGACAGATTCTTTTTGGTTAAGGACGCCTGTCCCAAGTCACCTAACTTCCTCAATGGAAATTTACAATGAATTTTGGCTCATCTGATTAAAGGGAACTTTTGATATCCTCACGTTCCAGTTCACACACCTTGATAATGCTTGTGGTATACTGTTTTATTATCTAAAGTCAATGGGACGTTGCTGGTAGGTTATGTACTTCACAACATTGCCATAAAACGTGGAATGCCATTACAAGAGGATGCAGAGGATGAAATGTCAAAGTAGGATAGTCAATTAGGTGATGAAGACGAATGCTATGTGATTACAAAGCTCATTGGGAGGAAAAAATGTCTGGACAGACAGGATATAGAGGACAATGGTTAATGGTGTGGAAGAAAAACACAGTCTTCATTCTTAGATTGTTTGCAACAAGTCAGAGAGAGTTTATTCTCAAGCAATTGCAAGGGGGAGAGTGCGCACAGACAGGGATTCCCCCTTCCTAGGCAGGTCTCCGCCTGATAAACAATTAGGGCAAGCATTTATACCTTTTTCTGTATACAATAATGATCAACAGGTGCGTCTTGTTTATACATATTCCTTCCTGATATCTTACTTCTCAGCAGTTCCTGCTACAGTCTGCATTCCATTCTTATCTAACACAAGGTCAAAACAGCATCTCTTACAGTTTTCCCACTCACCCAGACCCTGCCTTAAAGTCTCGCGTTATTAGAGTTAGAGTTAGCCTGACTCTTGCTGTATTCCTAAGAAAACTAAGATGTCTGCATTCAAATTCCCTTTATCCCTTTTTCCACTTCCACAATGGGAACTAATGTAAGAAGTAGAGATGGCTGAAAAATTTCAAAATTTATTTCCCTGTCTTTTTCACTACCCATAGAGTTGGAGAATTTTGAAATTTTGCAGCAAAAAGGGCCAGTGTTTAACCTAGCAAGAAGTTTCTATATCATGTGATACAATAATAAAAGACATAAAAAATGAAGGTGGTGAGGCAATGGCATACTGTTTTATAATTCTGTAAGAATCACATATGACTGAAAACAAATGCCGGAAACGGCATGTCCACTTTGAACATGTCTCACTGTGACAGGTTGGGTCACAGAAACCCTCTTGGGACTGTCACCTGATGTGCTGAGACTACCTCTGAGCCCACTTTCTCTTCCAGTTTGGGCCTCCAGAACCCTGCCTTGTTGAGCCAGACACGCTAATCTGCTGCAACACAGACCTAGGTCTGAACCATGCACCCCAAAGCTGCAGCCTTACCTGAAAACAGCTTAGGAAGTGTTCCTGTCTCCAGCACTTTGACACCCAGCTCCCAGTGGGATCCAAACCCCAAATAAATCTGTTTTACTCTGTATAAAGCTTATACATGGTAAACTCATAAATTGTCCGCCCTCTATAACACTGATAGAGAGATATGCACAGCTGTTTGCTCCCCCAGGTATTAATTGCTTACTCTGGGTTAATTAATAAGCAAAAGTGATTTTATAAAGTATAAAAAGTAGGATTTAAGTGGTTCCAAGTAATAACAGACAGAACAAAGTAAGTTACCAAGCAAAATAACACAACACACACAAGTCTAAGCCTAATACATTAAGAAACTGATTACAGATGAAATCTCACCCCCAGAGATGTTCCAATAAGCTTCTTTCACAGACTGGACTCCTTCCTAGTCTGGGTCCAGCAATCATTCACACCCTTGTAGTTACTGTCCTTTGTTCCAGTTTCTTTCAGGCATCTCTTTGGGGTGGAGAGGCCATCTCTTGAGCCATCTGAAGACAAAATGGAGGGGCCTCCAGGGCCTTTTATATTCTCTCTCTTGTGGGCGGAAACCCCTTTGTTCTTCTGTGTAAAATCACAGCAACAAGATGGAGTTTGTAGCCACTTGGGCAAGTCACATGTCCATGAATGATTCAGCTTTTTTGGAGGCCAACACCATTGTTTACATGTTAGTTTGAAAGTTCCCAGGAAAGCTCAGATGTGGATTGGTGTCTCCCAAAGTCCATTGTCAGTTAAGTGTTCCTTGATTGGGCACTTACTGAGAATAGTGCTTTCTCAAGAAGGTGACCAAATGCTTCACTGAGGCTACTTAGAATCAAACACATTGAGATACAAGTGTATAGCCAATATTCATAACTTTGAATACAAAAAATCATACACACATACAGATGGCATAATCATAACCAGCAAATTACAACTTTTCCATAGACACCTAACTTGACCTCCTTTGTACAAGATTTGGTGCAACTGTAGGATCTTGGTTGCAACAATGATCTATATAGTCACAGTTCATGTCAATAACTGTAGGATCTTGGTTGCAACAATGATCTATATAGTCACAGTTCATGTCAATGTTATTGACACTCACCACCAAATACTATGGAAAATAATGACAAAAATGCAAGGAATGTACAAACAAAATTAGTTTCACAGGCCACGTTAGAGTAAAGAACAAAGTAGGCTCTGACTGAAATTCTTCAGGAGATTCACGCTTGGGTAGCCTCCTACTGGGTCACTCCTGATCCACAAGGGGTGGTAGACCCTCTTTTTATGTCTTCTTCAGGGATATGGTGACCCACCTTATGACCAATGGACACAGGGACCCAGATGCACACAGGGTGAGATCAGGCTTTCTGGATTATAAAGGATTAAGCTTTACAGGAGATGACTGAGTGTTTCCAAATATACTGCCACACATGCTCTTGTGCCACACTTTCTGCTGACTCTTACATAGAATCATAGAATATCAGGGTTGGAAGGGACCTCAGGAGGTCATCTAGTCCAACCCCCTGCTCAAAGCAGGACCAATCCCCAATTAAACCATCCCAGCCAGGGCTTTGTCAAGCCTGACCTTGAAAACATCTAAGGAAGGAGATTCTACCACCTCCCTAGGTAACGCATTCCAGGGTTTCACCACCCTCCTAGTGAAAAAGTTTTTCCTAATATCCAACCTAAACCTCCCCCACTGCAACTTGAGACCATTACTCCTTGTCCGGTCCTCTTCTACCACTGAGAATAGTCTAGAACCATCCTCTTTGGAACCACCTCTCAGGTAGTTGAAAGCAGCTATCAAATCCCCCCTCATTCTTCTCTTCTGCAGACTAAACAATCCCAGTTCCCTCAGCCTCTCCTCATAAGTCATGTGTTCCAGACCCCTAATCATTTTTGTTGCCCTTCGCTGGACTCTCTCCAATTTAAACACATCCTTCTTGTAGTGCGGGGCCCAAAACTGGACACAGTACTCCAGATGAGGCCTCACCAATGTCGAATAGAGGGGAACGATCACGTCCCTCGATCTGCTGGCTATGCCCCTACTTATACATCCCAAAATGCCATTGGCCTTCTTGGCAACACAGGCACACTGTTGACTCATATCCAGCTTCTCGTCCACTGTCACCCCTAGGTCCTTTTCCGCAGAACTGCTGCCTAGCCATTTGGTCCCTAGTCGGTAGTGGTGCATTGGGTTCTTCCGTCCTAAGTACAGGACCCTGCACTTATCCTTGTTGAACCTCATCAGATTTCTTTTGGCCCAATCCTCCAATTTATCTAGGTCCCTCTGTATCCTATCCCTGCCCTCCAGCGTATCTACCACTCCTCCTAGTTTAGTATCATCCGTAAATTTGCTGAGAGTGCAATCCACACCATCCTCCAGATCATTTATGAAGATATTGAACAAAACAGGCCCCAGGACCAACCCTTGGGGCACTCCACTTGATACCGGCTGCCAACTAGACATGGAGCCATTGATCACTACCCATTGAGCCCGACAATCTAGCCAACTTTCTACCCACCTTATAGTGCATTCATCCAGCCCATACTTCTTGCTGACAAGAATACTGTGGGAGACCATGTCAAAAGCTTTGCTAAAGTCAAGAAACAATACATCCACTGCTTTCCCTTCATCCACAGAACCAGTAATCTCATCATAGAAGGTGATTAGATTAGTCAGGCATGACCTTCCCTTGGTGAATCCATGCTGACTGTTCCTGATCACTTTCCTCTCGTGTAAGTGCTTCAGGATTGATTCTTTGAGGACCTGCTCCATGATTTTTCCGGGGACTGAGGTGAGGCTGACTGGCCTGTAGTTCCCAGGATCCTCCTTCTTCCCTTTTTTAAAGATTGGCACTACATTAGCCTTTTTCCAGTCATCCGGGACTTCCCCCGTTTGCCATGAGTTTTCAAAGATAATGGCCAATGGCTCTGCAATCACAGCCACCAATTTCTTTAGCACTCTCGGATGCAACGCGTCCGGCCCCATGGACTTGTGCACGTCCAGCTTTTCTAAATAGTCCCTAACCACCTCTTTCTCCACAGAGGGCTGGTCACCTACTCCCCATGCTGTGATGCCCAACACAGCAGTCTGGGAGCTGACCTTGTTTGTGAAGACAGAGGCAAAAAAAGCATTGAGTACTTTAGCTTTTTCCACATCCTCTGTCACTAGGTTGCTTCCCTCATTCAGTAAGGGGCCCACACTTCCCTTGGCTTTCTTCTTGTTACCAACATACCTGAAGAAACCCTTCTTGTTACTCTTAACATCTCTTGATAGCTGCAGCTCCAGGTGTGATTTGGCCCTCCTGATTTCATTCCTACATGCCTGAGCAATATTTTTATACTCTTCCCTGGTCATTTGTCCAATCTTCCACTTCTTGTAAGCTTCTTTTTTATGTTTAAGATCCGCAAGGATTTCACCGTTAAGCCAAGCTGGTCGCCTGCCATATTTACTATTCTTTCGACACATCGGGATGGTTTGTCCCTGTAACCTCAATAGGGATTCCTTGAAATACAGCCAGCTCTCCTGGACTCCTTTCCCCTTCATGTTATTCCCCCAGGGGATCCTACCCATCAGTTCCCTGAGGGAGTCGAAGTCTGCTTTCCTAAAGTCCAGGGTCCGTATTCTGCTGCTTACCTTTCTTCCCTGTGTCAGGATCCTGAACTCAACCAACTCATGGTCACTGCCTCCCAGATTCCCATCCACTTTTGCTTCCCCCACTAACTCTTCCCGGTTTGTGAGCAGCAGGTCAAGAAAAGCTCCCCCCCCAGTCGGCTCCTCTAGCACTTGCACCAGGAAATTGTCCCCTACATTTCCAAAAACTTCCTGGATTGTCCATGCACCGCTGTATTGCTCTCCCAGCAGATATCAGGAAGAATAAAGTCGCCCATGAGAACCAGGGCGTGTGATCTAGTAGCTTCTGCGAGTTGCTGGAAGAAAGCCTCATCCACCTCATCCCCCTGGTCCGGTGGTCTATAGCAGACTCCCACCACTACATCACTCTTGTTGCTCACACTTCTAAACTTAATCCAGAGACATTCAGGTTTTTCTGCAGTTTCATACCGGAGCTCTGAGCAGTCATACTGCTCCCTTACATACAGTGCTACTCCCCCACCTTTTCTGCCATGCCTGTCCTTCCTGAACAGTTTATAACCATCCATGACAGTACTCCAGTCATGTGAGTTATCCCACCAAGTCTCTGTTATTCCAATCACGTCATAATCACGACATCACCAGGACCTCCAGTTCTCCCTGCTTGTTTCCAAGGCTTTGTTCATTTGTATATAGGCACTTGAGATAACCTGCTTATCGCCCCTCCTTCTCAGTATGAGGTAGGAGCCCTCCCCTCACAGACGTTCCTGCCTGTGCTTCCTCCCAGTATCCCGCTTTCCGACTTACCTCAGGGCTTTGGTCTCCTTCCCCCGGTGAACCTAGTTTAAAGCCTTCCTCACTAGATTAGCCAGCCTGCTTGCAAAGATGCTCTTCCCTCTCTTCGTTAGGTGGAGCCCGTCTCTGCCCAGCACTCCTCCTTCATGGAACACCATCCCATGGTCAAAGAAGCCAAAGCCTTCTCTCTGACACCACCTGCGTAGCCATTCGTTGACTTCCACGATTCGACGGTCCCTACCCCGGCCTTTTCCTTCCACGGGGAGGATGGACGAGAACACCACTTGCACCTCAAACTCCTTTATCCTTCTTCCCAGAGCCACGTAGTCCGCAGTGATCTGCTCAAGGTCATTCTTGGCAGTATCATTGGTGCCCACGTGGAGAAGCAGGAAGGGATAGCAATCCGAGGGCTTGATGAGTCTCGGCAGTGTCTCCGTCACATCGCGAATCTTAGCCCCTGGCAAGCAGCAGACTTCTGTTTTCCCGGTCAGGGCAGCAGATAGATGACTCAGTCCCCCTGAGGAGAGAGTCCCCGACCACCACCACCCACCTCCTTCTCTTGGGAGTGGTGGTCGTGGAACGCCCAACCTCAGGACAGCGCATCTCATGCCTTCCAACCAGTGGAGTCTCTTTCTGCTTTCTCCCCCCAGATGTATCATCTGGTCCACTCTCCCCAATGGTACCTGTGGAGAGAGCATGAAAACGGTTACTTTCCTGTGTCCGCGTTGCTGGTACCCGGACATTCCCCCTTCTTCTTCTGGAGGTCACATGTTGCCAAGCTTCTTCACTGGCCTCTTGGCTCCGCTGTGCAACCTGCTCTAAATCTTTAGAGCTTTGTGCCCGTAGAAGCATATCCTGACTTTTATCCAGAAAATCCTCAGATTCTTGTATGCAATGCAGGGTCGATATCTGTTGCTCCAGACCTTACTGACACGGGAACGAGTTGCAATGGCTGAGACAGAGATACAGTCAAGCTAGATTTCAGGAGCACAAGTATTGTGTTTATAAATTATAACTGGTTACTAATTAAATAGATAAATTATCCCAAAGCTGCCCTAGTCATCATTGAGGATGATATCTTCAAAAGTGCGTAAATGACTTAGATACTTTTGAAAATCCCTCCCTGAAATGCTTCATGGTACTGTAATGGTCCTCACTCAGGGGTTGGCCTAATAGTCAGATCTACAACATAGGGCCTGGCCTAATAGTCAGATCTACAACATGACCGGCAGGGAGGTGTTGGTAGTGGAGCCTGGGCCCTCCCACTCTACCAGGCTTCCTTTGGGGCTACCAGTGGTCTGCCAACTGAAGCTGCTTAAGTGCATCCTTCCTGGGCCACTTCCTAGCTCTCCTCCCCACCCCGGGCCAGCTCAGTTCAAGGCTTTCCCCTACTTGGATAGTCCAAACTAAGAAAATAAAAAGGGATTACCAATGTCCAGGGTCCATATGCAGGGAAGAGGGGAATTCTGGGGTGGGTCCTCCCTTACCTGAGGGAGGGTCCTTGTGGGCAGTTATCTTACAGATTTCAGTCTTCCCTCTGCTCTGTTGGAGTGCAGGTTGCAAGTCTGCTGTCTTCCAGGTCTGCCCCCAAATGAGCTCTTTCCCTGTCTTTTAATTCCTCCACCAGATAGAGGCTTTGCTGCAGGTGTAGTGGGGCGGGGCTGGATTGGCCCAAAGTAATTAATTAACCCTTGTTGCCCAATATGGGGTTTGTACACCTCATCACAAGTACCAAGAGTGGAACTGCACAAAACATTTTCTTGATCATAGTCTTCACCCCAAATTCCCCTCTGTGGCTCAGGCAGTCAGGAAGTTGCAGTGTGAACTAACCAGGTTTTAGGGGGTGTCAGGTAGGTTATTTGCAACTCATGCTTCCCCTCCCAGATGTGTTTTTTCAAGCACCTGTTTATGTTTGCAGCTTGTGGCTTGAATTTCACTCCAACTGCATTTGCACAGTAATATTCCTGGTTAGCTGAGTCTAGAGAATAGGTGTACATAGGGAGAAAATACACAAGAATTAATCTTTCCTCCTCATCCCCTGCCAAAGTTTTATGGAAGGGACAAGGTAAATTAGAGCGGGTTTGTTCTGATCCACAGGATTGTTTTTTGAGTACAGTGCAATAATTTTCACATACTGAGCTCCTTCAAACAACCACATAAAAATGGAAAATTGGGTACTGTCTCGTGGTTTTAAGGCATTGGTTATCTGAATTTTCTTCTTATTCTCAGACACCCAGTGGGCCAGTTCATTACAGCAGTGCTCTATCTCCAGATACATGTAAATAATTAAGAGATACGGTGCCAGTAGAATGTGCTCAAGAATATTTAGCATAGTTCTGGGTTTGGTAGGACCAATGAAACTTATTGCTGTGGCCTCCAAATAGGTTCCTCTCTGCAGCTCTGTACCTGGAGCACTCAACATAGATGAGATTGTATTGCCAACCTGGATAGACTGTCTCAGCACACTCACTTGTCACCAATCCCCATGCAAAGAAGTGAAAAAACTGTGCAATATAACTGGACAACAGTAACAATAATTACACGGGCCATTTGGCATAAGCCAAGTGACAGAGACCAGAAAGGGTGGCAATAAAAACTAAATATATAGTGTATTTACATCCACCCAGATTTCTAATGAAAACAGTGCTGAGTTGATATATGAATTGATGTTGCTATTTTCCTGACCTCTCCACTAAATCATTCAATAAATTAAAGGCTGGATCTGAGCTAGATTTCTTTTTTCCTGTCTTCCAGAATAGAAAAGTATATTAAAAGGCACACAGACTGCTAGCTGTCTCTCGAAAGCGGAGATCAGCTGGTCTATATCAATTAGCAACTGTATAGTAGCTACTAAGTAGTTATAATTACATCTATTGTAATTATCAGGACATTTACAATTTGTTTTTTACACCAAAGACAATTGCAATGGACATCCATCTATTTTAAAGTGAAACAAAATCTCCCTGCATCCCCTCATCCATTTCACATTCTTCCTCAAGACTCATGTCTTCTGAGTACCCATCCAACAATGACCTCTGTGATCTTGTACATAGGTTTTTAAGACCTGGCTTGACAAAGCCCTGGCTGGGATGATTTAGTTGGGTATTGGTCCTGCTTTGAGCAGGGGGTTGGACTAGATGACCTCCTGAGGTCCCTTCCAACCCTAAACTTCTATGAAACTACAATCTTTGTAGTTCCTAACTGTTAGGCTTTTTTTTTTCTCATGTGTTCTTCACCATTACATTTAAGAATTCTGCATATGTGTGGTGCAGAGACAGCAGCCATTTTGTTTTCAAAAAGCTATAGCTTACTGCAGAGAACACACAACATTCTGCTCTCATGGAGACTTCAGTGTTCTTCCTTCTTGATTTTTCTTCCCTTAATCTACAAGTAAAAGTCATTTTGAACCAGAAGTACATATTATTCTCCTTGTATATAGAAAAACATAACTTCCACTGCTGCATGACTGTGGTGCTTCCTCCCATTCAGATGGTATAGCTCCACAAATCATTTAAAAAAACATTTTAAACAAAGAAAAAACAATTAAGTGTGTATGTAACCAAAGTAACCTTCACTCCTCTCTTGTCCCTCCCCCTTGCATTAATTATCCCTTACTGTTTTTCATCCTATACCCTTCCCCTTTTTCTTTTCATACACCTTGTTGTCCTAACATAGTGCCAGATCATGCAATCCTTAAAATTAATAGGGATAATTACAAAAATAAGAGCACCAGTTGGGACCCATAGGCCCTATCTTGCAAGCTGCTCTATGCTACCAAACCCCTGGATCTGCATGGAGCCCACTGAGGTCAATGACCAGAGGGCTGGTGAGCAGAATACCCTGCAAGATGGAAGCCTCATATTGTAATTCCCCAAGGCAGGGACTTGTTTTTTTGGTTAATCTGTCCATAAAACATGCATAACTCTGGTGGTACAGAAAAAATGACAATAACTTAATAACTTGAGAACCAGAGTAAACTTTTTCCATGTGGAGACAATTGGCCAGATTCAGATCTCAGTTCCACTGGTATTAATCCAGATTTTGGGCTATATATGTAAAATTTATGAATTCTGATTAATATCGAGAAGTTGCATAATGACAATCTGCTGGGTCATGAGTGCCTATATGTATGCAGGTCCAACACTGTCGACAGGCCCTGTAGCACATATGAACCAGACAGATACAGTCAGAAGGTGTTTAAGACTTAACAACCCTATTAAGGTACAAATATCTAGGACAATGGGTGAACTGCATCCTGTGAAAACCAGTTTCAGCTGACTCCAAAAGGGAGAGGGAGAGGTAGGAGCAATAGAAGGTTACCAGGAGAAAAACAAAAGAGGCCAGGTGACCAGGAGGGGTTTAGATAAAGAAACACACAGGAACAAAAAGAAAAGGAGTTCTTGTGGCACCTCAAAGACTAACAAGGACTCCTTTCCTTTTGCGGATACAGACTAACACAGCTGCTACTCTGACACAGGAACAAGGAGCCAGACAGAAAGAGGACGTGTAGGGCAGGAGAGAGTATGGTCACAGAAGCTGGTTAAGCAGAACCATGAGGAAGAAAGGCCAGCTAGCAGGCAACAGCCTTTCTTCCTGGACGCCGGTGGTTCCCCATGGACTCAGAAAGGAAGGATGAGCTAGGAAGTGAAGTACAATTGCAGTTTCATATGTTTATTGTTTTGTATGATCTGTGTTCACTTGAACTTTGCATGATTAAGTATAAAAGAGCATAAAAGGTGTTAAACTGTACAAAGTGCATGCATGTATATGCTTCACGACTACTGTCTGCCCCATAGAGAGTTAAACTATCAACCAGAAGCTTCAGAGCTTTGGGGGTGGAGTTCTGGGAAAAGGGCGTGTTTAAGTAACTGGGGTATCTTGGGAGGTCAGTGTTCCTGGGGCCTAGGACAGCTGGGCTGATGAGCCCTATTTCTGAAAAGGGGTTACAGACTGAGGGGCAGTTCCTGGGAAATGTGCCAAAGCAGGATCCAGTGCTGCAGCCTCCTAAGGCTCTAGAAGCTTGAAACACCCAGGGGATCCAGGACACAGGGGCTTGGATTCCTCTCAGAGCAGTCCTAATGGACAGCTGGAAGGGGGTGCATACTAGGATCTGTGACATCAGGGTAGATTTTTGCTATGTGGAGACAGTTAGTCAGATTCTGACTGCAGTTACACTAGTATTAATTGAGAATAACTCTCTTGATTTCAAGGGAGTTGTGCTGGATTTACCCTGGTATAACTAAGAATAGAAGCTGGTTCTAAACTCTGAAGCTTTTTCAAACTCAGAGGTTTCAAATGCAACAGGAACTGTCATATTTTCACCTTCCACCACTACACTGCGTACAATCCAGTATGACACTGCATCATCACAATACAGGGAAAATTTAACAAAATTATTTCTTATACTGCCTTCCAAGTGACTCATCACTGTTAGTGTTGGGATTTGAAATGACAAAAAATTAGCAAGCAAATCAAATAAATAGAAACTGATAATATCATTATTTCATATACATAAAAGAATTTAACTCTCTGACATACCGATTTCTACGAACAGAACAGATCTTTGAAAAAGCAAAAAACTGAAGAAATTTCAATTCTTAACATTTTACCAGTTGGTGTCCTGCACATTGGAAACTGAATTCTAGGGCCTGTTCAACAGATAGCTGTATGGCTCTCCAATTTGCATTTAACACTTGAACATATTTTTAGTTTTGTATCCCAAAAGGAAAATGCAAATTGAGACCGCATTGCTGACTATGAGTGTGAGCTAGAGATGCACACTCTTTCCTTTGTAATATAACTGTTTTCTCATTTAATGGAAGGATTGTCCTGTGGTTAAGGCACTAGGCTAGGATTTAGGAGACTGGGATTTAGTTCCCCATTTTGTCACATACCCTTACATATCCTTGGGCAGGACACAATCTCTCTGTGCCTCAGTTCCCCATCTGTGAAATGTGAGTAATACTTATTTTCTCCCTCCATTTGTGTGTCTTGTCTATTTTGGCTCCAGTCCTGCAAACCACTGTTTGCAGGCACATCTTTGTGTCCACACACAGCATCATTGACTTCAATGGGGCTGTGCTTGTTTGTGGGGATGTGCCTGCATGTAATCAATTGCAGGACTGGTGCCCTTAGAGTGTAAGCTCTTCCATGCAAAGGCTACGTGTGAATACACTGTCAAGAACAATGGGCCTCTGATCTTGGTTAGGGTCTTTGCAGTTACTATAATGCAAATTAAATAACTTCTAATATTATTTTCAGATTTCACTCCAGGATATATTTAGTGTTTAGAAGAACTGAATGTGAAAAGGCTTTTGATAACATCTAAAGTTATTTAATCTTGCAACCCAGCAGCTGAACTTCCAAAGAGTAACTTGATTCTATTTGTGTAGATGGGTGAAACTTTGGCCAACAAAATGCATAGATCAATATATTGTATTTACTATTCTTTCTTTCCTTCTTTTTGAAAGGAAGAGGATGTACTGCAAAGTAATGCAACAGTCTTTCATATCGATGCTTTAACTCTATTTCCCCCCACCATCGTTATTATTATTTCTATTGTCAGAGTACCTACAAGCCCCAGTTCCCATTGTGCTAAACACTGTGCAAACATAACAAAAAGACAGTCCTTGCCCCAGACAGATGGGGGAGTACAAGAAAAAAATGGTCAGGACAATAGACAGTGCTCTCAGCACACCAGCAGCTCAACCTTTGTCAAGGAAGCACAGAAAAGCTTGAAGGAGGGATTTGAAGGTGGATAATGAATGAGTTTTGTGGATGTTTACAGGGAGCTCCTCCCAAGCACAAGGGGCTAGAATGAGAGAAAGCACAAAGCTGGCTGTTTGAAACTGTAACATGTGGGCAATAACTGCCGGCAGCGTGGGCCCACCGGAGACAGGATTCATCGAGGGTTCACGAATGGCAGGCATGCAATAGAACTCCCAGTACCATTTTCCAGTTGGTAAAAGGAAGGAATTTTGCTTTTTCAAAACCAGTATAATTCTTTGTCAGTGGCATTTATGTGCTATTTAGACTTTTATCATATCTTCCTAGTCACACTGCAGATGTGAAGAATGCTTTGATTATACAATGCTTTGTCAGGTACATATTCAAATAATAATGCCGAATCCATATTCTTCAGCTCTTGCAGTCATTTCACTTCCTGCTGCTTTGGCTCTAGTACACCCACCAACAATGACAATTAGAAGAAAATGAAGCTCAGTCAGTCACATATTTATATAGCACCCTTCAGAACCAACATTTTAGCATGTTTCATGGTCATTAAAATCCAATATATGTAAAAGCACACGTTCCATGGGAACATGGAATAACTTATTTATTCTGGAATAAAGGAATTTAAATGCAAACACATCACTAACATGTGTTTGAAGGATATGTTTACAGTATATTTGGAAGAAACGTAACACACATAAGAGATGGGAGCCTACTTTGGTGTTTGCAGTGACCATTCCGAAAAATTCAGATGCTTAGTTACCCAAACAGTGTGGGTCAGGTGTTCGCTATCCAGGGTAGCCCTTGGAAATGACAGCACTGAACTCCTCTTTGTTTTGTCTTGGCAACATTCAGGACTATTGGCTCAGAAGAAGAAAGTAAAAATAAAAAGCTAAAGGAACAACCAGCAGAGGGGATAAAAATTGAGCAGTGAGACAAGGAAAGGCAAATGAGACTTTGCTGTCATCAGATGCAGTGACAATGAAATTGGATTGGAGCCTATTCCTGCCAGTGAACTCATTTGCTAGAGTACTCATGAAAAGCAAACACAAGGAGGGCATGAACACAGGGAATATGAATTTGTTTAAAAATCCAAAAGAATAGTCATAGATTTTATAATATTAGACCAATTCTTTAAATAAAGCAGGTAAGGATATATCTCAGTCCTCTAGTGTTAGCTATCTATATAGGAGAGCTCACCTGAGAATTTGCAGATCAGGGCCATAGTAGCCGCTGTTCTGAATTGAACGCCTTGGGCCTAATTTGCCCCTAGCTTACCTTCTGTTCAGAAAATGCAACATAATATATGCCAGTTACTTGACATACTACTGGCTAGATTGAGGAAATAACACAGAAGGCAGAAACAGTGCATTATTACTATTTCTTTGTTGGTAGCTTTCCTCCTCTACCAACTCTCATTTTGAGCTTTGTAACAGTGGTGTGGATGAAATTGAGAGTATATTTTACTTTTACGGTTGTATTCAAATAGAGTTTAAGTGACACACAGGTCTTGTGCTGGCCCCCGGGATGGGGTGGATTTTTGCCCCAAGCGCTGAGAGACAACAGGTTATGAGGAAAATACCATGGCATCCAAGAGAATCAACATGAGAGAATGCATCTCAGGGCACCAATATCTGTCAGTGTGTACTACAAATGACATTAGTTGTGAACAGTGGAAGAGTTTGTGAAAATAATGGGCTACTGTCACAGCAGCCACTTCTTAAAACCTGCATAGTAACTGTCATTTCCCCCTGGTTTGCTTTGAAAGGTAAATTAAAGACAGCTGAATAATCTAGGCGGTTTTCCAGACCCTAGTCATTATTAATTGTATTTTCATCACTGACAGCACCATCTTTGCCCTCTGTTTGAGCTGCACTTGCTACCACCCCCCTCGTCATGGGTCTGTCTGCTTGTCCGTGCAGAAGCCCTGTTTTCACGAGGTTATCAAAAATCCACTCCGGCAGAACTAGCTTAAATGTAGCACATGGGAAGAGGAGTTAAATCGGTAAGCAAACATTTTTCTGTTTTCATTTTTTTAATGGATTCTACAATTGTCAATGCTCATGTTATTACAATGAAAACATTTAGAAGTTGACTCACTGGGATTTTTCATTGCTCAGATAATAAAATGAGCTACTTGAGTTATGCCACGCATTAAGCCTGTTGGTCTATTTTTAGTTTTTAATGTTTTCTGCAACTTTCAGCTACTGTGGTGATGGACTTAGTGCAAAAGCCCAAACAGGAGTATAGACAGAGAAATATAACTCATAGCCAAGGAAGAAGCCAGAAAGCTGAGGCCAAATATTGCCCAAATTTACATACATATGAACCCAATGGGATCAACTGTGTTATACAGGGCCAACATTTGACCCTTCCATTTGATTTGTAATGGGGAATAGAATACTTTCTATCCAGAAAGGGTGTTTATGGTGCCCTTCTCTTGGATAAATGTAATCAGATTGCTACACAGAAGTTTAGGATATTTGAACGAGGGATTCAGGATGTGGCTATATTCTAGTTTGTCTGCATATTCTCTGTAAAATCTGACAAACTGTGGGCCAAATTCTCCTTTCTGTTTTACCAATGTAAAGCTGGAGTAGAGCCTGTGTGGGAGATCTCTTTTTGCCATCATTAGGGACAGATTAATGCATAGAATCACTAAACTCCTTGGGCGATGGGGTGAGAAAACCCACAAATATCATCACCTTCACTGTAGTACTCCATCCTCACTACAACATGCCAGCACCTGACATACACAGATTAGTGATGTGCGATGTTACATGTGTGACAGTTCGCTGTGGCTGCTGGCTTGAAGATGCACCAGCCAGAAGGGAGTAGTTTCTGTCTGAGTGTTTCTTTTAGTTCCTAAACATTTTTAATATGTGGATCAAGCAAAACTGCCATAAATATTCTTTCCTGTCAAATATTTCACAGATTCTGGAGGCTTTGTGACAGTTTACAAGCTTTGTTTGATATCCTCACAAATTCAGTTTGCATTGTTTGAGTAAGAAACACTCAGATTGTGTGGTGGCACATGCCATAAGCTTGAATCATCAGCTCAGATTCCTGGTTGATCATCTGAAACAGATAGAGGATGGTAACAAACGTGGCTGTAGTAATTAAGTGACATGGAGGTAACATCTGAATTTCTCAGTTCATCTTACCCCAAAATATTTACACAATTCCATTTACTCTATTTATAAACTGACTCCAGAAAAATACAGTATACTCTTTTCCAACAGAGGAGAAAGCAAATTAAAACTCCAGTTCTTTCATACTTGTTGTGTCCACTCGAATAGACTTCCAATAAACAGGGTCAGACTGGCTGGGTGATAGGCCAGAGTGCTATTTAACAAGTACATGACGCAGCGAACATGCAAGAATACAGTCTGAATAGTGTGATTTAAGTCTGCTACCTCATGAACCTCCAAAGCTGATTCATCTCACCAACTGTATAATGCTCAATGAGGGACTGAAAATCCTTCCTTGCTCCTACGGGTAATCAGCTTCTGTCCTGAAGGATGGAATCTTATTATAGGCTATATCCCTCCCCCATTCCATTTCCATAGCTCTCAAAGTTAATGGAAGGTTTGGGTAGAAATTGGCAATAGGACATGGGACTTGTCTTGTATAACTACAAATGCCATTAGAGACCATAACATTACCCAACCCTTTAAAAAATTCAGCCACATTGGTCAGTGAAGTCCACTGCACAAAATCAAGTATTTCCGTTTGTTGGGTCTGAATTTTTTGGATGGAATTCTGGTTGTGTTACAACAGAGTAAGTCCACAATAATTCCCTTGAGGTCAACGGAGTTATACCAGGAGTGAGATTAGAATCAGACTCATGACACTTAGATTCCTTACATGCTGTTCAACTCCCTTAAATCCCCAGAACAGGTAGAATATTGCATAGAGTCTATCTCCTTGGGGAAAACAATGGGTCTGATCACCATTGTCCTGTACTTGCGGTAGTCATTTACACAAGTGAAAAGTGGGTGTAAACAGGGGTGGAACTAGGGCTAATGGGAGTGTGGGCTTGAAGTTGTAATAACAAACACCAGATACATGGTTTCCATCATCAGCACCCACACTATAGAAATTGTTCCAGCACCCCTGGGTGTAAAGCATTACATACCAATTGATAGCGTTTTATACCCACTTTGCACTAGTGTATATGACTACCCAAAGTGGAGGGCAAAGTTGAGGGCAATGACTACCCAAAGAATTCAGCTTAATATAATTAAAAACATACAAAGTGTTGAGCCTTATCCCTTTATGGGCAAATGGACTAGCTCTCCTCACTGTGCTCTGGTTTCCATCCAGAGAATGTAACTAATTGCTTCTCACATTGTGATTGAAAGAGTGAAAAGAAGGAGAAAGAAAGAATGAATAAGAGACACTGTTCTATTTCTCCTCCAATAGTCCATCAACTATTTCCTGCCAGGTTATTAGAGGAGAGAGAGAGCGCAAAAGAGACAGACTGAGTCACAGCAATAGCTTGTCATTAGTTTAACGAGAAGAGATATAAACAGAGGGAGCTCACTGGGGTAATTTGCTTCCCATCCACCACTATAAATTAAAGGAGATTAGAACAACAACAAAAACCGCTGCAGTGCATCTTGGCCTGCTTGTTCAATTAACCTTAAACTGAAAATATTATCATCCAGCATGGAAAATGTTAGCCATTGCACCAGATGCCCTGTTGCTAGAAAGAAGGGCGGAAAAAAAGAAAAGAAAGAAACAGACATCATGCTCCATAATGTCTGCACTTACCAACTGGATGGGAGTGGGGCAGTATAGCACATTGTGGGGAACTTTGAACCAGATTTTCAAAGGTATTCAGCACCGGGCAGCTCCCATTGTTTTCCAAATGGGAGCTGAGCTCTCTTTAGTGTCTAGGCAGTAACTTCGGTGCCTTACTGGGAGATGCTGGGTTCTGACCACTTTTGATATTTTTGTTATTCATGGAATGCCATTGAGATCTGCCAATCTGACTCACCATTAGTTACCTGCAAAAAAAAAAGTAAATACCCCAAACCTCAAACTCTCTTCACGCACCATGATTCGTATAGAGCCATAATATGTCCACAGTGACTTTAAAATAGATGTTTTAATTGATTAATAACACATTATTAATGCATTAGTACATTTTAATAAAAATATCATAGAATCATCCAAAAAATGGCAAGTGTTGTTAATGTCAACTGTTTTTCACAACAATTTTCAATTTAAGGAAAAGGCCATTTTTCCACAACAGAAAAAAAAACCAACCCTTTCACAAGAGAAAAAAAAATCACATCCTGGTGTAATGTGAGTTCGGAGCCTTTGTGGAGGGGGCTGGGGGAGAGTGCATGACTGAGGGGCCTGTGGGATCCTTAGGAAAGAACTTCCTGCCCTACAAACCACCACAGGGATTGCCACGGACGGGCCTCATCAGTACTGAAAAATCTGCTTTTGACGGGTTGGACCCCCTGTTATGGGGTGCCACCTGATGTGCTGGGGTCTCACTGAGCCTGCCTGTCCCACCAGCCTTGGTCCCGTCCCCTGCACTCTGTGCTGCTGTGTCAGGCTCTCAAACCTCCGTCCAGCACACACACACAGGTAGGGACGCTCCCAGCTGTAGAATCACAGAGTCTACAATCAGCTGTGTGTGAGAGGACTCAGGCTCGGGGAATTGCTCAGCACTTTGGTGCACACACCCTCTGGAGTGTAAACCCAAAATTATACTGTCTTGTGCTGTATAAAAATTTATACGGCATAAGCTCATGAAATTCGCCTCCTTCCTCAGTGTGGAGAGGGATATGCACAGCTTTTGCCCTGCCCCCAGTTATGAATTGCACAAACTGGGTTTTGAACTAAATAAAGAACAAGTTTATTAAGTACAAAAGGTAAATTTTAAGTGATTATAAGAGAAAGCAAACAGAAGAGAGCAGATTACTGAGCAAATAAAATAAAACATGCAAACTAAGCTTAATACATTAAGGGATACTGGCTACAAATAATAATTTCTGACCTTAAATGTTGTTTCAAGTAGGTTGTAGTGTTTCTTGAAGGTAAACTGCACTGATTGCGGCTTAAATGTCCAGGGATTCCTTTTACAGGCTGATCTGTCTCGCCTGGACTCAGACCCCTGCCCCCAGCTTAGCTTCTTTGTTTCTTCAGATGTTTTCAGTGCCCCACCCCCACTTCTTGGGCAGGGAGGCAATGGAGAAGAGCCTTGATTAATTCACTCCCCCAGCTTACATATGGTGGGAACCTTTTGTTTCCCAGTCTGACCCCCACCCCGCTTTTAATGGAAAAACACTGGAAGCCCAAGATGGGGGTCAAGTACCAGGTGATCTGCAGTGTCAAAGCACCAACCCAGAAAGTTTCTCAGGAAGGCAGGATATTAGTCTTATTGTTCTTCCTAATGATCCATCCATATAACAATCCCTCCCAGAGTGACTGTTCTAGTCTTTTGCCTTCCTGTACAGGAGCCTCAAATGCTTTATACATTTCTAGCAATGGGCAAGGCTCCCTAGTAGATTTTACAAATTCTGCAGACTCTCTCAATGGAACTCACATCTGGTTTATGAGCTCAGCCTCTGTGTTTCAGTTTATGGTCAGAAACACCTACTGGGTCCAGGAGTCTGCAAAGTTTATAAATTCTGCAGGACCAGAGTACCACTGGGGACCAAGTGATTAATAGTTTCACAGAACTAAACGCTATAGGTTCTGTAACCCCATTGACTTGCTCTGCTCCTGCAGATCCTATAAACTCAAAGACCCAGCAGCTCCTTCTGAAGAATATAAACTCTGCAGAACTAGAGAACGTGGAGTGCTTATATAATCTGCATAGACATGAGAAGAGATTGGAACTTCTGTAGAGCTTGGTAAGGCTCTTCCTGTACATATGGGGATGAGCATATTAGAAATGTCTAGATATGTTAGCGGCGGGAACGTCTGCAGAGCATAGAAAACCTACAGGAACAGGACAACAGTCAGTTTCTGTTTAGCAGAGCTTCTAAACCTCCCACAGCACAAACATTCTCCAGCAGTAGGGGAAAGGACAACAGTGAAGTCATAATACTGAATTTGCAACGTTACAATAATTTCCCAGAGAACAGATTATGATGTCATAAAAAGGGGACTCCTGACTTTACTCCAGAACTAGATGCAGGTCAGTCAGGAGAAAGCCTTTCCTAAACACGCATCTCTCTAGTAATAGCAAAGGGAATACAGAAAAATATCAGCTTACATTCATATTTATGTAAAAGTTCTCATTTTAATCAGGTTTTGTTTTCCAGTGGAGATGCAATGAGCAGGCAATCAAATTATAAAACGTTAGCTTGCATTATTTAGCTTGCAATATCTTTCCTCATGTAGGAGTCCCTCTAGCTTCCTAATCTTTGTTGCTCTTCTTTAAACTCCCTCCAATTTGTCAATATCTTTCTGGTAATGTGGTTCCTGGAAAAAAAAACTCTACCCAGATGTGGTCCCAGGAGAGCTAAGTAATGCAGTGTACTTCTGTTTATCTGGGAAGGTAGGCGATTACAAGTCTCATTCTCATGACTCAGATCATAATGAGAATAGCAAGTGCCATGGTATGATTCTATTGCTTTGTTAGGACCTTGACCAATAACCCAGCAGTTTTATAAAGAAAAAAATCTGGCCTGAAAAATGTGTTTCTTTTTGAATAAAACTACAAAAACGAGTGGATGAAGAAAACAGGATATAGAATATATTTAGAAGTCTGTAAAGCAATTAGTTGTGTATCTTACATAACTGAGTTGGATAGGACCACATCTACATGGACTAAAAATTGCCTGAGAGACCTAACCAAACAGGAATACTCTGTGTCAATATGGTAATTAACTGGGGAATTGTCTACTGCAATACTGCAGGGATCTGTAACGTCTGGTGTTTTTAACATCTTTATGAATGTGGAAAAAGGAGTAATTGGCATGTTAATGGCATGCACAAATTATACTAAATTGGAAGGAGTTGCATTTACCACTGAGGACAGAGACATATTACATTACCTTCACAAAAAGAAAAGGAGGACTTGTGGCACCTTAGAGACTAACAAATTTATTTGAGCATCAGCTTTTGTGAGCTACAGCTCACTTCATCAGATGTACCTTGTGAGATTAGAAACTGAGCAGAAAAAAGCGGACGGAGATTCATTCTGGAAATATGCCAGCTGGTATACCGGAGGTGAAGTCGTTCTATATACACTCCCTGAGAGAAAGAGGAAAGCAACCATGTTGCAAATGATCTTGGGGCAGCAAATTAGACATGTTTTGCAATGTGAGATGGCAAAAAAAAAAAAAATGCCAATGCAATTTTGGTCTATATAAGCAGAGGCATCATCTCTCTGAGCAGGAAGATTATTGTCCTGCTTTACTTAGCTCTCCTGGGAACGCATCTGGGATAGAGGTTTTTTCCCCCAGGAACCACATTACCAGAAAGATATTGACAGGTTGGAGAGAGTTTAAAGAAGAGCAACAAAGATTAGGAGGCTAGAGGGACTCCTACATGAGGAAAGATATTGCAAGCTAAATAATTTAGCTAAAAGACAGCAAAAAAGGGATATGGTTAAGACTAAACATGTTTGAAAGGTGCAAAAACCAAGGATGGAGAGAAATGTAGAGTTGTAAAAGCAGGTATAATTAGTAGTAATGGAATGAAATGAAGACAGGGAAAAGGTAGGCTGAGTATCAGGAAAAACTTCTTGTCAGTGAAATCTATTGTGTTGTATCATAATCTGCCAAAGGAAAGGACTGAAATCTGGTCACTTAGTACATTTAAAACTTGACTGAACAAACCACCAGAAGAAGCTGTGCTGCAGTGAACAACCCTGAATCAGCAAAAAGAACAGGAGGACTAGTGGCACCTTAGAGACTAACCAATTTATTTGAGCATAAGCTTTTGTGAGCTACAGCTCACTTCATCGGATGCATAGAATGGAACATATATATATATACAGCTAAGTAGAAAGTTGCCATACAAACTGTGAGTGGCTAATTAGTTAAGATGACAGGTTTCAGAGTAGCAGCCATGTTAGTCTGTGTTCAAAAAAGAAAAGGAGGACTTGTGGCACCTTAGAGACTAACCAATTTATTAAGATGAGCTATTATCAGAAGGAGAAAAAAAACTTTTGTAGTGATAATCAAGATGGCCCATTTAGACAGTTGACAGGAAGCTGTGAGGATACTTAACTTAAGGAAATAGATTCAATATGTGTAATGACCCAGCCATTTTGCAACAGAAAAGCTTCAACAGCAGACTCCAAGGAGAAACTGCTGAGCTTGAATTAATATGCAAACTAGATACCATTAATTTAGGTTTGAGTAGAGACTGGGAGTGGCTGGGTCATTACACATATTGAATCTATTTCCTTAAGTTAAGTATCCTCACACCTTCTTGTCAACTGTCTAAATGGGCCGATTTGATTATCACTACAAAAGCTTTTTTTTCTCCTGCTGATAATAGCTCGTTTTAACTAATTAGCCTCTCGCAGTTTGTATGGCAACTTCCAACTTATATATATCTCACTCTATGTTCCATTCTATGCATTGGATGAAATAAGCTGTAGCTCACGAAAGCTTATGCTCTAATAAATTTGTTAGTCTCTAAGGTGCCACAAGTCCTCCTGTTCTTTTTGCGGATACAGACTAACACGGCTGCTACTCTGAACCCTGAATCACCAGGAAGATGGATTAGGTGACCTGCTAGGTCGTTACCATATCTCACTTTTATGACAATGCTGGCTTGAAAAATAGACTGTTGCAAACTTAATCTTTTTAATACAGGGTAACTTCATTTTTTGTAGGTTTCCTTCAGCAAAGAAACAAATACCAAAGGCAATCTTGAGATGAGTAATAAATAAAGAGATGACACAAGAGGCTTTTCTACCATTACTTCTTAGTTCCCTTTTACAGTTTGGGACCTGACTCAATCCCAGACCCAGATCACCAAAGCACCTCCTCCAAACTGCTCCTAATTCTGGTGGGTATGAACCCCCTTTCTATGCATAGCACCTAGTAAGGAATTTTACTGTCACCTGAGACTTTCAAGTGGCAATCACAAATATCTCCCATCTCAGCTGACATAAAAATCAGTATCGTGGAAACCTCTAAGGGTACATTTTCACAGGAATAAAAGACCTGGTTCATGGCCATGGCTGGCCAGGGACAGCTGACTTGGGCTAATGGGGCTAAAAATTGCACTGTAGACATTCAGGCTCGGGCTGGAGCCTGGGCTTTGAAATCCCTTGAGGGGTCTGGCTCTCAGAGCTCACACCCAAATATCTACACTGAAATTTTTAACTCTGAAGCCCAAGCCAATTGATCTGGGCTTTGAGACTTGGTGGTGGTGGTGTGTGTGTTAATTGCAGTGTTGATTTACTCTCATAATGTGGCACCTCTTAAGTGAAATTAGCCTACTAAATAATCTTTGTAAAAAAGTGAGTCATGAGCAGAGAGGAAAAATAGAAAATCCTGTAGAACCCTCACAGGAAGCTCTAGGGTTCCATGCCAGTGCTTCTTAGTCCACTAGACCATGTGGACATGGGTAACCACCACCTGAGTTTCTTCAGAATTCACATATGTTGACCTAAATGATTTCCTGGCTTTTCACATGTGCAATAACATTCACCCAAAATGTCTTCTGAGTTTAAAAGTTTCCCTGGCGGGAGGGCGGGAATCTCTTCACAAATGTTTCAGAAAATTAAATTTGGGGGTTTGAAATCACCAGAAATGGACTGGCAAAACATTTCTCACAAATCTTCACATCCCCCTCTGCCCCCACACACCAGTTTCACCCCCAGCTATATGGAATCTTGACTGCAATTGTCCAAACAGAGCAACAACAAAGCACAGGAAGACAATTGTGTATGATGGGGTAGTTGGGTTTTGGAGTCTGTATTCTTTTCAATCAGAATTGTATAAACAAAATGCACATACTGCACATTTGTGGAGTGGCACTAGATCAACTGCAGTAGGATTCACTGGATGACTTACTAGGATGTGATGCAGTTGCAGTATATAAATCCCCATTAACCAAAAACCTAGTTAGAATACGGGTAAGGTTGCTTTGGTGCAAAGCCCACCAATATAATCACTGAAAAGCAAGATCATCAACCTTATTTCACATGCAGCAACAACCACATGTCAAACTATACAATCACTCAGGGAGACTCCACACCTTCCTGCTATACAGAATGAACTGATTTTTGTGTGACTTTGTATGTCCATCAGGAAAAAGGCAGCCACCATCTGAGTCATATGGTCTCCTGTGTTCTTTGTACTCCTATGATAAGAAAACTGCTATTTAAATAATATTAACAAACTCAAGCTAACTCTGAAAAATAAATAAAATGAAGACCAGAAAAAATAAGATCTCACATGTTAACATTCTCTGCAGGGGCTATGAAATGTAGTCCTTGTTGATTTGTGACTGGAATGTAAGAAGGTAAAAGATGGATTCATTCCCTTAACAATGTCTTTTGAGTTTTTCTATATACATGTTCTATATTTTTAGATAATATGCACAAGTAGTATATTGCATTTATGGTAGATACTATAACTTCAGGAGGAATTATGAACTGATACCTTAATCAACCATCTAGCACTTATGAATATAATGTGTAAGTATAATAAGCTAAACTCTGCTCTCAGTTATGCCTTTTCAACCCTAGGAATTTCAGTGGGGTTTGCATTGTTGTAAACAAGAGCAGGATTTGGCCCTGTATCTTTATATATTTTATAAAAAGATGCACTATTTCCCTAATGTCTAGAATGAACAAAGTTTGATGATTTCAAGGCTATTAAAATATCATCAATATTAATATTTGTATAGCTCTTTTCATTCTGCATAATCCGATGCGCTTTAAAAACTAAGTACATACACAATCATTGAAATGCAACCATCTTTACTGTGATTTACTGAAAACTATTAAAATTGTAAGCTGTCATTTTAAAGTCTGAGGACATTTTCTGTTCCTGCTTGCAGACTAGGGGCCTCTGTAGGGAAGCCTGTGATCCAGGTGTAGAAGCAGTCAGTTCTGCTGACAGACAACCTAGAGTAAAGTTGAGGTGAGTGGTACTTCTGGTTTTAGTGAGCAGCCTGGTTTGTCTCTCTCTGTTTTGGTGTCTTGTGTATTATCATGCTGAATTCTAAGAAATAAAGTAGTGTTATAGTGCAGCCTTCCAGCAAGAGTATTTTATGTTTTTATTGACCATCTGTGTGTATGCTGTGAGCATAACATTTATGTGGAAGGTGGCAGCTAACTGGTGCACATCTCATTCCACAGCAGTCATTATTAGTGATCTCAGGTACACAATGGAGCAATTAAAATGTAATTTTCAAATAAAGTGCTCAGGTAAAGAAATCTGTCTGGCAACAGGTGAATCAGGTAATAGGAGGGTAAAACAAGGCAGTGATAATATAGACACGTTATCTAGAAGGAAAATACCATCAAACAGAAGAAGGGAATGGAGGAAAAGATAACACTCAGAACAGAGCAGCTGGATGGGGCGTCTTGCGGACAAATGCTAATAAGTTGACAGGTGGATTGAAACAAGAGAAATTAACATTTTTTAAAAGAGTGCTCTTCAGTCTGTTTCTCCTAGAAAAATGTGATAAAATTGAGACTAAACGTACTTAAAACTGGGATCATGTTCTCCTTTCTGTTTTTACAGCACCAAACACACTTTAAAGAGCGCCACAGATAACGTTTGTTGTACAACTAAATATAGCAGCAAACAAGCTATAGCCAAAAATATAGGTGGATGGCACCTTCACCACAGCTTTAAAACCCAAAGTCAGTTCTGAAGACTATTTGCAGTAGACTGTATACATGTCACAGATAAGGTTTAACAACTATTGTGATTATTAGGATTATCATAGTGCCTAGGCACCTCAATCATAGCCAGGACACCATAGTGCTATGTGCTGTACAAAACATGGAACAAAAAGACAGTCCTCATCCCAAAGAGTTTATAATCTAAGCATAAGACAAGAGACATCTGACGGGTACAGACAACTAGATGGGGGTGGACAAGGAAACAATGAGACAACACTGGCCAGCACAATGGGCAGTTGTAACAGCCCACTGGTGACCTAACCATTGTCAAGTTTCTTGTAGGTGTAGTAGGAAGAGAGTCTGAGACATAAGCCCTTGTATTAGAGATCTGGTATGAGGCAGGAGCTGCTCACAGAATTTGGCAAGAATGGGGCTGATATTGCAGAAATACACATTCCTAAGACGTGCAAGTCATCGAGTGCTCACTCAAACATGTCCTGATATCAAGCGGTACCAGTGTATACCGATATCAAGAATGGTACAAAAACATTCCCCAAGGATAATAGGAACACACTGACCCCTCCTAAAAGATAAGGTCATAACTTAAAAGAGAGTAAAAATTAAACCAAAATGAATTTTAAATACAGGTTTATGCAAATACTTTGAGGATATTAAACTTTTGACGACACTTAGTTGTGTTTGAGAGCCAAAGGTGGAAACCTGTTGAAATTGTTTGGTTAGCTTTATTCATAAATGGTTATTTTCAAAGATTTTTACTAGGACATTTTTATACCTAGATTTAAAAATGCAAACAAGTGTATAAAAACCCAAATAAGAAATTGACATTTTGTTAATATTACCTTTACATTGCAAACATCTATCAACATCTGACCACAATAGGCATCGTGGGAAAGGGAAGTTCTAAGGAGGATTTTGAAGGAGGATAATGAGGTTCCTCGTGAATGTTTATGAGGTGCTCCTCCCAAGGGTGAGGGGCAGCATGGGAGAAAGCATGAAGCCGTTTGTTGGAAAATTTAACAAGAAGGTGATGGAGGCTGGCATCATGGGCCAATCAAAGGCAGGAGTCAACATCTCTATAGTGAATGAGACATAGGGCGGGGATTGGCCTTGAAAGTGAAGACAAGTAGCTTATGTTGGATGCTGTACAGAAGTGGGGGTGGAGAGATGCAAACAGACATGGAGTGACATGGTCAAGCAGCAGAAAAAGAGAATGATCTTTACAGTAGCATTCTGAATGGATAGAAGGACAAGACTGTATTTTTCAAAGCTAGAGAGAAGGATGGTGCAATAATCAAGACGTGAGATGAAAGGTTTTAGCGGTGTGGATGGAGGAAAAGCATATCTTAGAGATGTTATACAGGAAGACTCTGCAAGATTTAGATATAACCTGGATGTCAGAACCCAGGGAGAGGTACAAATCAAAGATGATGCCCATGTTATGGGCCTGAGTGCAGGAAGGATGGTGATGTTGTCCACAGTGATCAAGAAAGAAGGTAGTAGGGACAGCTCAGAGGGAAGATTAAGAGCTTTATTTCAGCCATATAGAACTTGAGTTGATGGCAAGATAGCCATGAAGAGAGATGGGCTGAGGTTTTTATTTGGGCAGAAGGAAACAGATCTGGAGTAGAGAGGTAGATCTGTGAGTTGTCAGCATAGAGATGGTAGTTGAATGTGTGTCTGCAAATGAGATTACCCAGAAATAAGGGGTAGAGAGAGAAGAGAAGGGGACCAAGAACAGAGTCCTGTAGAACCCTCACAGAAAGTTGGAGGTGGAATGAGGAGGATCCTCCAAAGGACATGCTGAAGGAATGAATTGAAAGGTAGGAGGAGAACCAGGAAAGGACAGTCACAGAAATCAAGGGAGGACATGATTTCAATACAAGCATGGTTGACAGTGTTGGAGGTAGAGGAGGATGAGGAGAGGAATTCCAGACAGCAATTGTAAACAGCCCATTCAATGAGCTTAGAGATGAAGGGGAGATGGGAGAGTAGCAGGAGATGCGTGTGAGGTTAAGTGTAGGATTTTTAAGATGGGAGAGACTAAAGTATGTTTATGTTGTGAGGGGAAAAGCCAGAGGACAGTGGGAAGTTAAGGAGAAGAGTAAGGGAAGGGATTAGGGTAGGTGAAAATAAAATCAGGAATTAGTATGGGATCACTGAGTGGTTTATTCAGTGTGAACATTTTTAGAATACATTTGCTACAGTATACTGTCAAAATCTCATCAATTTAACACTTGTGGCTTCATGCACTGATTAAACTGACTGTATTTTTCCACTGAAGAAATAAAGGAATCACACAAGCTTAAAAGAAGAGCCAGTAGGGAGTACTGCAAAGTCTCTCTTCTAATCCAAAGTGAAAGTGAGAGGAAGAAAGAGTGATAAAAAGAGACCATGGAGGAATGTGCAGTCAAGTACATTGTTGTTGTTTGTCACAATTTAAACTGGTCCGTGACACTGGATGGGAGAGGGACACACATACTTTGCTGGAAGGTTTAGAATACTCAGGCAAGATTTTTAACCATACACTTGATGAAAATGAATGTTCACTCTGTTAGCTGTGATGCAAGGTAACGCACACATGCCCAACCCTGTAGTTTGATTTGTGAAAATAATATATTTGGGGGGAAGGAAATGATGATGTTTTGTTTCCATGACTGTTGCTGCAAAGTTATAGAAGGCTATAGCCGTGTTCCCCTTGCAGACCAAAGGTGAAATCCTGGACATATTGAAGTCAATGGGAGTTTTGCCATTGACTTCAAGATTTCATCCCAAGGCCCAAACAAAGTTACTGAGTGACCCATTTCATCCTGAGAGGGTGTCCCACTCAACACTAGGCTCCACCTTGCCCACTTGACAGGTTCCTGACTAACTGGTATGCCAGAGGGGTATTATTCCATGCTATCCTTTCAGCTGGTGAGGTAGCCAGGGAAGAGCTGCAGTGCACTACAATATGCAGCAGCCACTCGTGGTGCTTTGAAATCTCAAATTGTGTTTCAACAAATATTTTTGAAACTCTGGTAAGCTCTGGTGGCCATTGGGAATTCCTCTTCCTTTCAGACAACTGGCTGAAGAGACGCTACAAACATAGCTCTCCAACTTCCCAGCGGTCTCAGGTGGTGTCCAACTGGGAGCCTCCAGGACGCTATTTTTCCAAGACATATCACTCCCAGCAGTCACCTATGTGGTCAGTGACATTAGTCAGCTTTGGGCTCAATTCCCGCCGCTGCAGAAAACAAGTAAACCCCTTTGTTTCTACAAGTGATACCCTGGAACTCTATTGGAGACAGACAAAAGGAATGGGCACAGGTAGACTCAGAGAGGTGCACAAGACTCCCAGAGGAGGTTTTCTTTTTCTTTCTTGTATCTTTTTCTATTTTTTTTTAAACAGGCAGTAGGAAATGTATGTAAATTAAAAGCAATGTCCACTCTTGAAAATAGCTTTCCAGTAGACTCCAGATTACAGGGAAGGCTTTTACTTTTTTTTTATACTAGACCAGAAAATAGTTCATGTAGGTGGCCTCTGTCAACAGCACTGCAAGCAATGGCAAGCCACAGGGACCCCTATGGGGAAATGCCTATAGCCATGTATTGCCTTAATCTCACTCTGTGGGAGCCTGCTAGGATATGTGGAGCCTAGATCATGCTTTAATTTATCACTGATCAAAGAGTACTTTACTGCTTGGGGCCTGCTGCCTGGCCCCATGTGCTGGAAATTAACTTGTATTAAAAACTGTCTAAAACATTATATTTTTAATTGTGTTGTTTCATTCCAACAGCCAAGCTAGCCTGCAGAAAAGTCTCGGCCTGATTTTTTGGCTGGAGGGCTTCCAGACATTTCAAAGCCAGCCAGAATCTTGAGTTTTCAAATTTCAACATATTTTTCACACCTTTGACAGAAGGGAAGTATATCATCTAAGAAGAAAAGAAAAGTGCACACAGGCAGTGAGTTGATCACACAAATCCCCCGCAGTAATTAAAAAAACCCATTATCATTCTAGCTGTAGAAAATCCAGCTATTCTGTCTACATAATTCACATTTTACTGTGATAAGCAACTCAGAGTTTTTCAGAGAAGGAAAATCAAACGTAAGACAATTTTAATATCTGAAATACCACGGGATCATAACCTCCATTTGTATTGGGGCTCAGTGATAGAGTTGGTCTTTTCCATCTCTGAGTCCTACGATCCTATTAGCAGGTACTTATCAGAGCGCTAATGAAATAATTCAGGCCAGTGAGCTTCTGAAGTCTGAAAGCTGATGCAAGAAAACAACATCTTCTGGGGTAACATTTCTCTGTTAGGAGCTCCCTTCCTTTATGATTCACAATTCTTAGATTCTAAGGCCAGACGGGACCACTGTGATCATCCAGTCTGACCTCCTGCATAACTCCCCCAAAATAATTCCTAGAGCATATCATTTTAGAAAAACACCCAGTCTTGATTTTAAAACTGTCTCTGATGGTGGAAGCCTTCTGTTTTGTGAACTCACGCTCTATATTCATTATGTTGTCCAGTCTACAGAAGCGGCAAGCATTGTCTAATTGGCCTTTGAATAGTACACAGTTGCAGGAAGTGCTAGGCAATGTCCACAAAAGTAGAAGCTGGGAGGAGGGGATAATAACTACTATTATTTGTTAAGCGCTGGCTGTCTACTCAGTGCTGTTCAAGATGCAGGGTATGTCAATGCTGGAGGTGTAATTTCCAATGCTGATCGAACTAGAGTCCTAAAAATAGAAGCGTAGCTGCAGCTACACAGACAAGCTGCCTTGAATACATATCTAGGGTCCCAAGCAGTAGCGTACTTACAGCAGCTATCCTGTCCCACTGCTCATGCCACTGTGACTACACAGCGACTTTTCGCTTGCTAGCTTGATCAGTGCTAGCAGATATATATCTACCTGAGCTGGAAATCACACCTCCAGCTCCCGTATGGATATACCCACACAAAGCGACACAGGAACCAAGCCTATAGCTTTGAAGTCAATGGCAGCAGGATTGGACCCCCAGTTCCTGCCCTGAGGAGCTACAACCTACATAGGCGAACAACTCAAAATGCACTGGGAGATTCAGAGAAAGGTTCTGTCTTGGTGTGAGGGTATTTTTTTCATTTATCTGTAGTAGTTTATTTAGTGTGTGTGTGCGGGGGGGGGGGAGAGTGACAGCATTTTCACTGGCATGAGTTAATGTTTGTGAGATCTGAGGAAAAAGTAATCTTTGAAGACAGATTTGAAAGATGAGGTAGTGGTTGCCTGGTACAGGGAGGGTGGTCTAGGCATCAGGAAAGCATGGAAAAAGGATTGTAGACAGGAGTAGGAGGAGACAAAAAGTGAAATTCAAGGCAAGATACATTGGTAGAGTGAAGCTGGCTGGGGAAGGGGTGGGGGTTGGAGAGAGAGTGCTAGAGATTGAGAGCAGAGATATAGGGAGTAGATTTCTATAGAACCTTATGTTGCACTCTAACTCCCCCATACAGACCATGCTGGCGCACACTAAATGTTCCTTACTGCACAGTGATGTAGGCCTGTTTGAAACAGGACATCAATAGGACTGGAAGGGACCTTGAGAGGTCATCTAGTCCAGTCCCCTGCACTCATGGCAGGGCTATATTATCTCGGCCAGATATCTCAAATTCAAATCGCCATGAGGGCCACATGAGGACTAGTACATTGGCCCAAGGGCCGTATCACTGAAACCTTTTCATACAAGGTGGCTTGGAAAGCGCCCCCTGCCCCCAGTTTGCAAATTGTGCTTGTTTCCAGGGGAGGAGCGAGGAGTTGGGGGCTGTTTTCAAATGTGAAAACTCTGCGATGCCCCCCATCAGCCCAGCGTGGTAATACAGCCTCAGCCCCCATGCGTCCCCTGCCCGGCCTGTTGCTCTCCCGCCCTTCTGCTGCTCGTGGCTCTAAAAGCGCTGGGCTCTGCTTAGCCCTGCTGCGCATTTGTGTGTGGCCGGGGGTGGGGGCAGCCTTGCACTGCCCCGTGCTCCTGTCGCTCCACTTGCACGGCTTGGCACAAGTTGGCGGCCTGGCGCTGGGCAGGCAGAGGAGGAAGCCCCCAGGACTGGGGGGTAGGTGGGGGAGGGAAGCATGGGCTTGTCTTGCCCTGCCCTCTGGTTTCTTCGCCTCTAGCAACACTTCAGTACATGCCCCACCCCTTCCACACCTGCATTCCAACCCCTTCCCCAAAGTCCCCGCCCCAACTCCCCCTCCCCTGCCCCCATTCCAAACCCTTCCCCAAATCCCTGCCCCAGCTCTGCATCTTCCCCGCCTCCTCCCCTGAGCATGCCACATCCCCGCTCCTCCTGGAAAGTCCTAAGTGCGGCCAAACAGTTGTTTGGCGGTGGGAAGTGCTGGGAGGTAGGTGGAGGAGTGGGGAAGCAGTGCACGGGGGGAGGAGGGGCAAGGAGGGGTGGTGGAGGGTAAGGGGCAGGGGGGAAGGAGTCAGCGCCTACGGTGGGCTGTAGGAAATAACTCCGCGGGCCACGCGTTTGAAACCCCTCATCTAGACCATCCCTGGCAGGTGCTTGTCTAACCTGCTCTTAAAAATCTCCAATGACGGAGATTCCACAACCTCCCATTTATTCCAGTGCTTAACCACTCTGACAGGAAGTTTTTCCTAATGTCCAACCTAAACCTCCCTTGCTGTAATTTGAGCCCATTGCTTCTTATCCTATTGATCACAACCTTGATTACAAGGATGAGAAGCTTGAGCTGTATGCAATGACTGAGAAGAAACCAATGGAGAAATTGAAAGAAGAAAGTGACATGGTATGGGCAGGTGAGGAAGATTGTTATAGAGTGCCAAAGGCCAAGATGGGAATCAGGGAGGACAGAGAAGAAATGGTTGCAGTAATTGAGGTAGGAGATAAACCAACAGACGTTTGTTTAAGCCATAAGGAGCAAGAGGGAAAATGGCTGGATATTCTGAGATGATAATGTGCTGAGAGAACTGGAAGGATTTACTGTCAAACAAACACCATCTCTGTATCTAACTCACAGGCACACACAGCAGGAGCTGGGACCACTACTTCTGCTCCCAAAGCACAGACTCTACAGCTTGAGCTCAAGAAGTGGTACCAAAAGCTAGTTTCTTAACATCCTCTATGAACCAGCTATTATCAGGTAACATACATCGCACACGCACTTATATAAATGGAGCCAGTATGTTGCACCACCACCACCAGATGAAAAAATCTCAAGAATAAAATGCTAAAATGTCTTGTGCTTTGGCATCTTTCAAAGTGTTTTTGCCTTTGATGACAGAAAGTAGAGTAAATAAAGCCTGCTTCAGTGATTTTAAGTAAGATGTTTGTTCCTTAACATTTGTGCACACTAAATATTGTCAGTACAGGTGTGGATGGCATCTAGAAGTTAAACCCTGAGCATCATAGGGATTTTACACACAGTGCGCCTGCCACTTAATCTATGCAAATATTTAAAATGTGAGTCAATTAAATACAGATTACAACCAGGCCTGGTTAATCCGTGTTTAGTTTATTCGTGTCTCCTCATAACAAAAAAGGTAACTGTTACTCATTTCCTAATAAGAATGTATCACTCACTTATTAATGTTAGATAGAGCTGGGTGATCTGTTCATTAGGAACCTCACATTTTCTCAAAATGAGCCTGAGTGTGGAGCTCACTATGATTTTGAGACAGGAAGAAGTAAAGAAATCCATGACTTCTCTGCCCATCTGATTTCCATCTCTCTCCTCAGTTGACCCCCCTAAGAAACCTTGTAACACCTCTAAGTACCACAGGTTTCAGCAGAAAGGTCCTACTGGCTTCCTCTCCCCTCTTACAGCCTCCTGGGTGGTTCCTTCCTGCAGTCTTCAGGGACATTGACAGACATCTTCTGTTTTTCAGGGCTGTCTGAGCTGTGGGTGTGGGAAATTCTTTCCCCCTACCATGCTAAGCTTTGCTCTGAGCCCAGGATCAGGAAGCTCTCATAAGGCTTAAAGTGGCAAATATGAAATGCAAAGGGATTCTCTAGCAACTGTGTGCTAAGAATTATGGGACTCTCTCCTTTTCCCACATTGTGGATATGGAATCCTCCACTAGACCTTGGAGCAGGGGTGTCAAACTTATTTCATATGGTGGGCCTGATCTGATACCCTGCCACTCAGTGCAGGCCACATTCAGCAAAAGTTATTAAAACAGATAAAGATAAACCACACTGGTAATTACTTACATTTGTCCTTTGACTTATCTTGAAGTTTCCTTTTCTTTGACTTGCCACGTTGGGGTATCTACTCTCCTGCTGGCAGGTAAGCACTCTTCAGTGCCATTTACCCTTGCCCAGGCACATACCAGCTCCTACCAGATTTATGCCGCTCCAGTGCCTCTTAAATGCAACCAAAATGGTTCTACACCTGCACACAAAGTTTCGCTGGATTGTTGAGCTGGAGTCTGGACTCTGGGGGTGTGATTTGTAGAGTGCACCAGTATGTTGCACTCTAACTCCCCCATACAGACCCTGCTGACGCACAATAAATGTTCCTTACTGCACAGTGATGTAGGCCTGTTTGAAACAGGACATCAATACCCCTTAGGGGGAGTTAGAGCACAGCATACTGGCATGCTCTACAAATCACAACCCTCTGCAGACTCCAGGGACGTGCAGGCAAGGCCAAAGATTCACAGGAAGCCCACACTCCAGATGAAACTGTTCTGTGCTCCAGATCTAGCCTGCAGGCCATACATCTGAGGGCCCTGTCTTAGAGGGTGCCATCTGCCACTAGGCTCGATGCAGATACTGCTACAGTTGGAGAGAGTGAGTTTTTCTTTCCTGTTGCCATATGTGCATGTGAATCTCAGGTCACGAGTTGGCCGATGAAACACCCTGAGGATTTCTGAGAGGGTGGCAATGGCCCTGAACGGTTGCCTATGCAAAAACAGAAGATGGAGGAGGAGTTTGCTGGTACCCCTGTAAAAGCCCTTGGGGAGGTTACAGGGATACCTAGAATGGAGATGGGACATTTGCTTGGAGGTTTGAACTGTTGAACTTGAACCTAAATTCAAACCCGAAGAGTTTTTCAGCCTGCTAGCTTTACTGCAAAGCTTGACTTGTGAACATCTTAGTGAAAATAGAGTTCACACAGCTCTGATCACTAGAATTGGTTGAAGGTAGTCTAACTTTAAAAAAAAATCATTAAAAAGATGGCCCTTTCTCAAAAACAAACATCTGAAAAAAATGTCAACATTATTGAAATGTTGCTGTTTTCTGTGTTTGTCATTGAAATGAGCCAATACATTACAATGGGATTTTGTTAATAAATTTAGAAAAGTAACCTGAACTCTGTGACCTGTCAGTGGGGCATAGTGAAATGTTTACAGCTGAAGGCAAATACATCTCTGTTCAGAAGTACCTACACTTTTCCAAACTGGCTGAGCCTATCTCTAAGGGAAAAGAGCTCTGAATTCTTTTATGTAGTTAATAACTCCCCTTTTAAAAATTTCCACTAAATCAGGCAACTGAAATTCTATAGTAATTAAGGGGGAGTCACCTCCTATAATTTGACTATACAGATATAATTCTAAGGTTGTGTGCTACTTCAGTTCTATTAATTATCTGTTCCTTGGACATATTCATGATAAATGCTACTGCTCAGCTCTTTAATTTTGAAAAATGTGCACTTTTCCCAGTGTACTTTCTTTTGAACAAGGCAAGTCTCTTTATAATGGTATGGGCATGCTTCATTTCTGACCATAAGAAGTCAAATTAAATAAGGAGTCAAGTCACAGAAAGGAGATGTAGACTAAAAGCCAGATTCCCTGATGGGCAGGGTGGGCTCTCAGGGAACCAGATATGGGTCTGTAGATGGTGCCATCCCAGGGCACCCACCCGTGGCCCGGGATAGCCAATCATGCATCCTGCTTCAGTTTCTCTCTGAATCCCCAGAAGAAATTTACTCACAACAGGAAGTCTTTAAAGCAATATTACCCTCTCCTGGAGTCTAGTTTATTAAACAGCCTTCCAGGGCCCCAAAACCCCATTTTGCTATCCTCCCCCCAATTGAGTGCAGGGTTTTCACAGAATCCCTTTTGGAACTGAGTCCTTCTTAAAATCCTCACCTCCCAACCTGCACAGTCTTTGCCACTTAAATTCAGGGGGTTTTCACAGCAAGTCCTGGCTTGCAAACTCTCCCCTCAAGTTAGCAGGTGCATAGCCCTACCTTCCTGGGGCTGTGTGGTGGTTGAAATCTGGGGTTTAGGCTCCACTGCAATCCACAAAACTCCTGCCTAACCCTGTAGTCACTTACACTCATTCAGTGCCTAAATTTCCCATGGCACCTGTGTTTCGCCTCTGAGCATGCCCAAGGTTTCCTGACACCTATCTCCCTCCTAAGCCCAGAGTGATCCTCAAACTAGGGGAAAATAGGCATTTGCCTGCCTATCTCACATGCAAGGTCCAGTCCAATAGGTGTGCTCAGAGACAGCCTGGACTTCCTAAATTAAACTTTCAGTGCTGCCCGGTCCCTTCTCCACCACACCAATGAGCTCAGAACAGAAGTACCATATCCCTCTGAAGACAAGGTGGGTGAGGCAATCGCTTTTATTGGACCAACTTCTGTTGGTCAGAGAGGCAAGGTTTCAAACATATACAGAGGTCTTCTTCAGGTCTGATAAGAGCTCTGTGTAGCTCAAAAGCTTGTCTCTTTCATCAACAGAAGCTGGTCCAATAAAAGATTTTACTCATCCACCTTCTCTCTTTAATAAGACAAATATGCCTACCACAATACTTTGAAGCTTTGTTGCTAATGTCAAGACCTGAGGTAAAGAGCTGCACGGAAGCAGCCATTGGCGGTGCACAGCAACGGAACTTCTGTTGGTCCTACAAAACCCAGAAAGGTTGAGCACATCTGCTAGTCGCTTATATACATTTATATGTTTTATACGGCACTCCTAACTAGATGACCAGATATCCTGATTTTATAGGGAGAGTCCCGATATTCAGGGCTCTGTCTTATATAGGAGCCAATTACTCCCCACCCCCTGTCCAGTTTTTCACACTTGCTGTCTGGTCACCCTCCTCCCAACCTAACTGCTGCTGGAGAAGTGGAAGGACCTGAACTGGAAACTGGTTTTAGACTCGGGGGTCAGTTTCTAAGGAATTTAGAAGAGAGGAAGGAGAGTGGAAATGGTTAATCGGAGGAGCTGGGAAGAGGTGGAGGGATAACAAAAGACTCCTTCGATAGGTGGCAAGGCTAGGGGCTGGAGGGAAAAGCAGGGCAACTTTAAACTGTCCCCATCCTCTTGTCCTTTATGAACCCAGCAGTTCTATTAACAGCAGATTTGTGCCAAGAGCCCACGTTCAACTTTAATTTTATATTGGAAAAAAACTAAATTAAGGATGCATTTCATTTTTTCCCCAAAAGGGGCTGACTCAAAAGTGGCTAAATGTTGCACAAATGGTAGTTGAAATGTAGCCAGCTCCTGGGAACCGGAATGCAAATCCAGATAACCTAAAGAGACTTTGTTTGAAAAAATTAATGTAGCTGTAAAGAAGAGATCTGTATAAACTTTCCTCTCCTATTTTTTTGCATCCTGCTCTGAGGACCCTTTTTCCCCTAATGGAAGAATATTTCATTAACCCCTCTACATTTTTGTCGTAAGCTATTGATGGTGTTTTTTTTTTTTTTAATTAAATTGTAGATGGATGAGCCATGCTAAAATAGCAGTGGGTTCTGTACAGGATGAACTTTAGCCAGTGGACTTCCCAGGTGGCTGAGGACACTTGGCTAAATTCAAAGCATGCACTAATAGCCTTCTAATGTATTTCCTGTTGTGGGTTAGTACTGTATTCTAAAAGCATATTCATGGCAAAAGTAACCCCTCTGACTTTTTATATTAATAATGTATACACAAATGCATCCTTAGGGCTGTACAAACCAATCAGCTCCTCTCTGTATAATTGAATTAGGCTAGAAATTTGATTACTTCATTCACCTTCCCCATCCATGTGTAAGGGGCCTGTTGCCCCCTTACTAACATTCAGTGGGGGTGTTTTAGTTTCTAGCTCCCAGTACTAAAAAGGGGGAAGGGTCGATGGGGAATCAGGACCCTGAGACTGACAGCCCCCAGGAACAATGGGGAGAGGCCAATGCTCCAGGTCAGCCTGAATGACAAGCTAATCAGGGAGTCAGGAGGCCAGGGAGGTCCCGTCCTCCTTGTGAGCTGGAATTGCCTGAGTCGGACAGAGTGGGGCTGAGCTAAGGAGAAAGCAGGGGCCCAAGCTGAGCTGGGGAGCAGAGCTGTGCCAGATCCAGAGGGACCAGAAAAGCAGCCCAGAGAGAGCAGACCCTTCCTGGGAGCAGAGCTGCAGCCCCAAAGCCAGAGGGACCAGAAAAGCAGCCCAGGAAGCATGTCAGTGCTGGGAGCAGAGTCACAGAAGCAGCCTGCAGAGCAGACCTGTCCTGGGAGCAGAGCTGTAGCAAGCAGAGGCAGAGGGGCCAAAGAAGCAGCCCAGGGAGCTGGAGGCAGAGCAGCAGAGACAAAGGGTGGAGCTCGGGCTAGAGCAGTCTGGAGCTGGGTGCAGTTAGCAGCTGGGGAGAGCAAGGGGGACCCTGGGCAGCGGGCCCAGCACAGGGAGACGCCTCAGCCAAGAGGCTCCGCAGGCCAGGCTTGGATCGTAACCCCGACAGGGCGGGGGCAATGCTGGGAAGAAGGGTCCTAGCACTTAGAGCCTGAGAGCATGTGGTCACCACCAGAGCAAGTGTCCAACCCACAGCATCCCTGCAGCACAGCCAGGGCCTGAGAAAAAGGCCTGGGACTTACAAGGAACAGCCTGTGAACTGCCCTGACATTCCAGAGACACTGTTTTTGATGTTCCCTGCCACAGAGCAGGTTGATGTGTTTCCTTTAACCTTTCCCATTTTTCCTTTTTCTTTTTAAAATTAATTGTTGATTAAATAACTTGCATTTGCTTTAACTGATATGTAATGGTCAGTGGGTCAGAGAAGTGCCCAGTGCAGAGAGAGTACCCTGGAGTGGGGACACCCTAGCCCTTGTCCTAGGTGACCACAGCAGGGTTGGGGTTCGAGCCCCCCAGGAATCCTGGGCCCAGCCTTGTTGGGGTTAAGAGGACTCTACCAGATAGGAGAATGGAAGGGGAGGCCACTGGGTAAAGGAAGTGGGAGTGAGGACTCAGATCCTTTCGCTAGCCCACTTCACCAAGGTAGTGCAGAAGCCAGGAAAGTTCCCCACAATAGCGGGACTATTGTCCTGCTTACGCATGCAACTGAGAGAGTATCCTTTGAGAGATTCCTCAGACATGTGGCCAGACAGACATTTTTGTATTGTATTTCTTTATGGAATAGGTACATATTTACCTCAACAAAACCTTCATGATTTAATAAACAGAAATCACCAACAATAAAGAAAGGGTCAGCCTTGGAAAATGTGCATCCCACACACTGAAAAGTTCCAATTGTGGTTGCAATACATGATTATAATTGCAATATAAAGGATTATGGCAATAACACAGTAATAAATTATCCGTTCATTAAACTTTAACCACATACATCGGGCATTATGGGAAGTTGCATGACCTAAATGAGTCATGTTTCATATAATTTGCTTGTGATTTACATCCTTTAGGTGTAACTTGTACTATAAAAAGTGAAACATTAGCATTTGTGTAATGTACAGAGATGCAATAAAGTAATTTAATTAGGCACTAGGTAGGTGTCTCAACAACTGAACATACAACATATATTATTAAAATAGATAACATTTAAAAATGCTGGAAAAATGCTTTTTACTCATGCATCATTGAGCATGAGAGTGTAAACTTGAGAAAGAAAGAGAAGTTGAAAACAGTGTGGAGGAGACAGAGCACTAATTGTTCAATCTAACAAAGTGCTGAGGGCTTCAGCTTCCTTGCAAGTTCCCACTTTCGGGTATCTGAAAAGGGCTTTGTTTGTACGAAGTGCCCCTTGATAGAGCTGATGGAAGAGAAGATCTGAGGTTTGGAGATCCAGGTAGAAACTATGGTTGACTTTCAAAGGGAATTCAAGTAGATGATGGAGGGAAAGCAAGAGGAGGCTGAAGGAAAAACTCAAGACCAGGGATCGGCAACCTTTGGCACACAGCCTGCCAGGGATGCAAGCGGGCCAGGCTGGTTTGTTTACCTGCAGCCTCTGCAGGTTCGGCTGATCATGGCTCCCACTGTCTGCGGTTCGCCATCCCAGGCCAATGGGGGCTGCGGGAAGCGGCGCAGGCCAAGGGATGCAAGCTGAACTGGCGAATTGTGAGGGTAGACTGCTGGGTGAGGAAAGTGACTACACAAACCAGGCCGAGGAAAAGACCAGGTAGTAAAGGAGGAACAGAGCTCAGGAACAGGTTTGCTGAGTTGGAAAATGAGGAAGGGGCACAGCAGGCAGTAACAGAAGGTGGGAGGGCAAGAAGGAAGAGAAGAGTGGCTAGTCCTACACGACGAGGGGAGAGAGCCAGAGTTCGGAGCCCCAAGAGGATATGACTTACAGAAGATTGCAAGGGAGAACTAAAGAGGATTTACAGCCAGAAAGAACAGGAGGAATGCTGGAGAATCACACCAACACCAGGAAGAGGCAGATCTGTGTGACTGGTTACTCCCTAAGAAAAATGGGCAGATCACCTCTGGTGACAGGCCTAAGGAACAGAAGGGTGTGCTGTCTGCCAGGAGCTATGATACAGGATGTGGACCTGAGGCTGAAGAGGATCCAAATGGGAGCAGGAAAGAATCCACTGATTGTCCTTCATGTGGGAACGAATGATATTGCTAGAATCTCACTGGAGTGTATCAAGGGAGCCTATGCCAGGTTGGGGAAGACACTTAAAGAAATGGAGGCTCAGGTGATCTTCAGTGGGATTCTACCTGCCCCTAGAGGAGGAGAACGAAGGCAAGACACACAGGCGATGCATTGGCTGAGTGCAGCGGAAGGGACATGCCTGGGAAAGGCACCAGCAATGTATGCTCCTGCTGAGCTCCACTAGGCAGTGCCCAGAGCAGGGAAGTGAGACCAGGTTGGAAGCACAGCTCTCTGCCAGAGGGAGCACAGAGAAGCCTGCTGAGTCACATCCCTTCCTTGCAGGCTGGCAGCTGCAATTACCTGCTCGAGTACGTGTCTGGAGTAGTCTGCCTGGGGTGCACAGAAGGGAGCTCAGGGAGCCAATTGGGACAATGGGGGGAGGCAGTGGGGCCCAGGGGAGCTGGGAGTGGGGAGCCCAGGGAGACAGTGGGGGTCAGGGGTGGTGGATGGGAGCCTGGGGGAGGCATTGGGGGCCAGAAGCAATGGGGGGGAGCTTGGGGAGGCAGTGGGGGGGACAGGAGTGATGGGGTGGGGAGCCCCAGGAGGCAGTGGGGGCAGGGGCAATTGGGATGGGTGGAGGGGTTGTGGGAGGCAGCGTGGGTCAAGGCACCAAAATACAAGTTCACCCAGGGGCCATTTTTCCTAAGGCCAACCCTGTCAGGGCCAGCCTTAAGGGTGGGCAACCTCCCAGGGTGCAGTGTCAGCATGGCACCATGGTCAAGACGGTGTTGCTGGAGGGTGCCTTGGCAATCGCCAGGAAGCTGAACATGGCTGTGGTGGTGGGGGACAGGGGCTGCCATTTCCTCCGCACACATACACACACTAAGGGCAGTTACCAGTCGCCTGTGGCGAGACAAGAGTATGATGATCAACAGATGTCTCAGGTAGTGGTGCTATAAGGTGGGCTTTTGGATGTTTGACCACTGGGAGGCATTCACAAACAGAGGACTGTTCTCATTGGATGGATGCCATCTGAATAGGGAGAGAAATAGCTTTCTGGGATGGAGGTTGGCACAACTGAAGAGCCTTAAATTAGGAACTGGGGAGATGGTTGGGAGACGCTCACATAATCTCCATGACTGATTCTAGTCTTGAATGGGAGGAAAATCAAGAAAGAGAGATACAGAAATGGAGAAAGGAACAGCTGAGAGTAGCAGAAAGCACATCAGGAGAAAAAATAGTGCTGATACTAATGAAGCGAACAGTCAGGTAGGTGATACTGGCAGTAGAATGACTGCACTTAATCGGGTAAATAATCTGGGTGAAGCCAAGAAGAAACAACTAAGATATCTGTAGACCAGTGCAAGGAGCCTGGGTAACAAAATGGAGGAACTAGAACTACTGGTGCAGGAAGTGAAAGCAGATATTATAAGGATAACAGAAACATGACGGAATAATAGTCATGACTGGAGTACGGGTATTGAAGGGTGTGTGCTGTTCAGGAAAGACAGAAATAAAGGTAAAGGTGGTAGAGTAGCATTGTATACCAATGATGAAGTAGACCATAAAGAAATTAGAAGTGATGGAAAGGACCAAAGAGCATCTGTTTGGGTCAAAATCACTTTGAGGAAGAAATCTACCAGGGGCTCCCTTGGGATAGTTCTTTGGCATATGCTACAGACCCCCAAGGATTCTATTTGGATCTGGATAGAGACCTCTTTAATGTTTTTAATGAAATAAATACCTACTGGGAATTGTGTGACTATGGGAGACTTTAATTTCCCAGATATAGATTGGAGGACAAATGATATTAGTAATGGTAAGGCCCAGATTTTCCTGGATGTGATAGCAGACAGTTTTCTTCACCAAATTGTCACCATTTTATGTGATGCCATTTTAGCTTTAGTATTGATGGGTAGTGAGGACCTCATAGAAGAACAGTTTGGAGGGGACAACCTTGGTTCGAGTGATTATGAGCTAAATGGAAGGATAAACAAAAATAGGTCTGCAAGTAGGTCCTTGATTTCAAAAGGGCAACAAAAAGTAAGGGAGTAAGTTAGAGAAGTGGAATGGACTGAAGAACTCAAGGATCTATATGTGGAGGACATTTGGAATTACTTCAAGTCAAAGTTGTAGAAGCTATCTGAAGCCTGCATCCCAAACAAGGGAAAAAAATTCATAGGGAATGGTTGCAGACCAAGCTGGATGAGCAAGCATCTCAAGCAGATTATTAAGGGAAAACAGAAGGCCTACAAGGAATGGAAGATGGAATGGATCAACAAGGAAAGCTATCTCATGGAGATCAGAAAGTGTAGGGAAAATGGGAGAACTGCCAAAAGCCAAACAGAGTTGGACCTTGCAAAGGAAATTAAAACCAATAGTAAAAAGTTCTATAGCCATATAAATATAAAGAAAACAAGGAAAGAAGAAGTGGGACCACTAAACACAGAGGATGAGGTGGAGATGAAAGATAATCTAGGCATGGCCCAACACCTAACAAATACTTTGCCTCAGTTTTTAATAAAGGTATTGAGGAGCTTAGGGATAGCGGCAGGATGGCTACTGGAAACAAGGATATGGAAGTGGAAATTACCACATCTGAGGTGGAAATCAGACTCAAACAGTTTAATGGGTCCAAATCAGAGGGCCCGGATAATCTCCATCCAAGAATGTTAAAGGAACTGACATGAAATTGCAAGCCCAATCACAAGGATTTTTAATGAATCCACAAACTTCAGAGTCATACCCTATGATTGGAAAATTTCAAATATTAAAAAGGTAGGGAGGGGAAGATCCTGGAAACTACAGGCCTGTTAGTTTGTCCTCAATTGTATGCAAGGTCTTGGAACAAATTTTGAAAGAAAAAGTAGTTAAGGATGTAGAGGTAATGGTAATTGGCATAAAATACAACATGGCTTTACAAAAGGTAGATTGTGTCAGACCAACCTGATCTCTTTCTTTGAGACAATAACTGATTTTTTAGACAAAGGAAATGCAGTACATCTAATCTACCTGGATTTCAGTAAGGCATTTGATACATTAAATATGGGAAATGTTTAGTTAAATTAGAAGTAGATAAGGATTAATATGAGAATTGAAAGGCAGGTAACAAACTGGTCATGCTGAAAGGTGAACTGTCAGAATGGAGGGAGGATACTAGTGGAGTTCCTCAGGGACTGGTCTTGGGGCCAATCTTATTTAACATTTTCATTAATGACCTTGGCACAAAAAGTGGGAGTGCACAAGTGAAAATTTGCAGATGCGACTAGGATGATCCAAGGAATGGAAAACCTACCTTATGAGCGGATACTCAAAGAGCTTGACTTGTTTAGCCAAACGAAATGACGGGTGAAGGGAGAGATGATTGCTCTATATAAATATGTCAGAGGGATAAATACCAGGGATGGAGAGGAGTTATTCAAGTTAAGCGCCAAATTTGACACAAGAACAAATGGCTATAAATTGCCATCACCAAGTTTAGGCTTGAAATTAGATGAAGTTTTCTAACCATCAGAGGAGTGAAGCTCTAGAATAGCCTTCCAAGGGGAGCAGTGGGGGCAAAAAACCTAACTGCCTTCAAGACTGAGCTTGATACCTTTATGGAGGGGATGGTATGATGAGACTGCCTACAATGGCAGGTGGCCCATCTGCAACTGCTGGTAGCAAATATCCCCACTGGCCAGAGACAGGACACTAGTTGCGGGGGGCTCTGAGTTACTACATAGAATTCTTTCCCAGGTATCTGGCTAGTGGGTCTTTCCCAAATGCTCAGAGTCCAACTGATCACCATATTTGTGGTCAGGAATTAATTTCCCCCCAGGTTAGGTTGGCAAAGATTCTGGGGGTTTTCACCTTCCTCTGAAGGTCACTTGCAGGTTTAAACTAGAGTAAAAGGTTGATTCTTGGATTTTTGACTTTAAATCATGATTTGAGGACTTTAGTAACTCATCCAGAAGTTAGGGGGCTATTACAGGAGTGGGTGAGTGAGGTTCTGTGGCCTGCAGTGTGCAGGAAGTCAGACTAGATGAACACGATTGCCCCTGCTGGCCTTAAAGTCTATGAGCACTTCACAGGACACACTGAGAACCCTAGAATATCTAACCCCAGTTGAGCTAAGGAAAATGGATGTATCTCATAGTAAAGTGGAGAAGCCTGCGAAGTAGTCAGACAGCAAGGCTAACAGGAGATGGATGAGTGTATACAAAGGATGAGGGGAGTGAGGGCAACTGGAGGTTACTTGTGAATAATTTCTAATGATAAAATGACTGAAATGATGGATGAATAGTAGGATAGCCAGATAAGGTAATGTAGAAAACACTGGCTTTTTTAAGGATCCAGTTCCTCTGGTTTCAGTGGGCATTGAGTGTGCTCAGAGCCTTACAGGACTGGAGCTATTGTCATTGCAGCTGTTAATTACCTTCCAATATCTGCAGGGAAATTAGAGGCCAAATCTTTTTTGGTACTAGTGCACTTTTGTGGCTCATAAATATGTACATAAAACAATGAGACACCTATAAAAAAAAACGAAGAAAGGCACAAAGTAGAAAAGCTTCTTATTTTTAAAGAAAATAGCAATTTTTTTTACAAAATGGAGCAAAACTCCTAGAAAATGAACACCTACAGTGTATTAATCTCTCATGACCCTCCACTAGGTACAGTCATTTAAACAGGCCTGATCAACTTCAACATCGTAACTGTGGGTGGGTAAGATACTGCTAGGTACTAGTAGAAAACAGTACTCTTGTCCTTGAAGTTTATAATTATCTTTATTAGATTCATTCAACATATTAGTCATTGCATTTTGGTCTTTTAATCAAAGCCATCACAGGACTGAAGTGACTGCAGGCTCCAGCATAGTCATCTTGCAAAGATGCCTTTCAGGATGCCCACACATTCTTTCCTGGCTTGCACACACTCTGCTCCCATAGAGCTTCACTGATAACAACAGCGGTTCGGCACTTTTTGTTTTGTGCTTCATCTGAACCAGTTTGCCCAGCCATAGGGCTAGCCCTAAGCATATGCTAAGCGTGCAGCCACACAGAGCCTTGCACTTTTTGAGGGTTCTGCTTGTTCAACCCCCATACCCCTACCCCTGGACACAACCTCTCTCTCCCTGCTGTGGCCTGCCCATATCTTGAAAGGTCAGCTTCAGGACCCAACACTGCATGGCCCATCAACGACAAATACCTCAATTCAAACTTTCCATCAGCTCTGACAGCTTTCTCTCCCTCTCCCCTGCCTGGCTGCCACCCCCTTCCCACAAAATGTGTTGGGATAGTGCCTCTTACTTCACACATCTTACACATCTTACTTCACACAGAATCCTGAGTAAATCTAAAGCAGGTACTAGTCATCCCTCACTTTCTGATGAAGAAAACATGCAGGGCAGAAGAAGTAAAGTAAAGATAAAATGGGGAGGAAGTAAGACAGATTTTGTGCACCTAGAACAAAAAAGAAATTGCTCATTGTCTTACTTGAAGATTTCCCAAAGAACAGCCTGGTTTGTGATGTTTCAGCACTTCTACTTCTGGCCAAAGCCAGGAAGTGCAAGGTTGTGTGAAAATAAAATATAATTTCAAAAAATTAATAGGCAATTAGAGAGACAAAAGACAACAACAACAATAATAGGCTATTTACATTTCTCAAACCTGGAAGAAGGTTGGAGCCAGTTTTTATTTTCATCAAAACTGGTTTGCCTGTCCATACCAAGAACAACACAGGCATAGCCCTTTGTTTATGTAGAGTGAAGGATGAAAAATTGCATAGCCCACCACGGTAAATGATAATAAGCAAAAAACTAAGCAACAGAGGATGTAGAAAAAGCTAATGTACTCAATGCTTTTTTTGCCTCTGTCTTCACTAACAAGGTCAGCTCCCAGACTGCTGTGCTGGACATCACAACATGGGGAATAGATGGCCAGCCCTCTGTGGAGAAAGAGGTGGTTAGGGAGTATTTAGAAAAGCTGGACGTGCACAAGTCCATGGGGCCAGATGCATTGCATCCGAGAGTGCTAAAGGAATTGGCGGCTGTGATTGCAGAGCCATTGGCCATTATCTTTGAAAACTCGTGGCAAACGGGGGAAGTCCCGGATGACTGGAAAAAGGCCTATGTAGTGCCAATCTTTAAAAAAGGGAAGAAGGAGGATCCTGGGAACTACAGGCCAGTCAGCCTCACCTCAGTCCCCGGAAAAATCATGGAGCAGGTCCTCAAAGAATCAATCCTGAAGCACTTACATGAGAGGAAAGTGATCAGGAACAGTCAGCATGGATTCACCAAGGGAAGGTCATGCCTGACTAATCTAATCACCTTCTATGATGAGATTACTGGTTCTGTGGATGAAGGGAAAGCAGTGGATGTATTGTTTCTTGACTTTAGCAAAGCTTTTGATACGGTCTCCCACAGTATTCTTCTCAGCAAGTTAAGGAAGTATGGGCTGGATGAATGCACTATAAGGTGGGTAGAAAGTTGGCTAGATTGTCGGGCTCAACGGGTAGTGATCAATGGCTCCATGTCTAGTTGGCAGCCGGTGTCAAGTGGAGTGCCCAGGGGTCGGTCCTGGGGCCGGTTTTGTTCAATATCTTCATAAATGATCTGGAGGATGGTATGGATTGCACTCTCAGCAAATTTGCGGATGATACTAAACTGGGAGGAGTGGTAGATACGCTGGAGGGCAGGGATAGGATACAGAGGGACCTATACAAATTGGAGGATTGGGCCAAAAGAAATCTGATGTGGTTCAACAAGGATAAGTGCAGGGTCCTGCACTTAGGACGGAAGAACCCAATGCACAGCTACAGACTAGGGACCGAATGGCTAGGCAGCAGTTCTGCAGAAAAGGACCTAGAGGTGACAGTGGACGAGAAGCTGGATATGAGTCAGCAGTGTGCCCTTGTTGCCAAGAAGGCCAAAGGCATTTTGGGATGTATAAGTAGGGGTATAGCGAGCAGATCGAGGGACGTGATCGTTCCCCTCTATTCGACACTGGTGAGGCCTCATCTGGAGTACTGTGTCCAGTTTTGGGCCCCACACTACAAAAAGGATGTGGATAAATTGGAGAGAGTCCAGCAAAGGGCAACAAAAATGATTAGGGGTCTGGAACACATGACTTATGAGGAGAGGCTGAGGGAACTGGGATTGTTTAGTCTGCAGAAGAGAAGAATGAGGGGGGATTTGATAGCTGCTTTCAACTACCTGAGAGGTGGTTCCAGAGAGGATGGTTCTAGACTATTCTCAGTGGTTGAAGAGGACAGGACAAGGAGTAATGGTCTCAAGTTGCAGTGGGGGAGGTTTAGGTTGGATATTAGGAAAAACTTTTTCACTAGGAGGGTGGTAAAACACTGGAATGCGTTACCTAGGGAGGTGGTAGAATCTCCTTCCTTAGAAGTTTTTAAGGTCAGGCTTGACAAAGCCCTGGCTGGGATGATTTAATTGGGGATTGGTCCTGCTTTGAGCAGGGGGTTGGACTAGATGACCTCCTGAGGTCCCTTCCAACCCTGATATTCTATGATTCTGTGATTCAACAAACTTATCCAACACCCCATCTATACTCCATTCAACAGTTCTCCTTTCAACCCCAGCTATCTGCCTACCTGCTACACCCAGCTGACATATTCCTACCCTCCTTGTGAACAACTAATGCGCAGCCTTAGCACCAACCATGGCTATTCGTTATGTGTTCATGTGTTTTGATGATTGGTATAGGGCTAGTGTAGCTTTCATGTTACACTGTGTGTAGTTCTCTATGTGGTTTTATACTTGTTTGTGTTATGTGAATGGCTGACATATTTTAAAAAAAGAAAAGGAGTACTTGTGGCATCTTAGAGACTAACACATTTATTTGAGCATAAGCTTTCATGAGCTACAGCTCACTTCATTGGATGCATTCATATTTTAAGTGATTGTTCTCTACTGAGAATTAATTTTTCATGTAGAAATGGCAGAACTGAAATCTGCATATCTCTGGGCGTTAGCGGTCATTCCCTCTGAGCAGGGGAATCTTGGTGCAGTAGCATAAAGCCAGTGTAGCCAACCCCACACTGTTCTCTCTCCCAGCCCTCAACATAAAAAGGATGGTGCAAGAGGGTCCTTCTATAGAATCATAGTAATGTAGGACTGGTAGGGACCTCAAGAGGTCATCTGGTCAATCCTCCTGCATTGGGGCAGAATTAGGTATACTTCATCAATCTGGCTACTGGAATGATCCCTGGGGAACTGTTTCAGCAGGGCATATTTTAGAGCAGTCTTGAGATGATTCTAGGTTGCTCCAGGAGCTGAAGAACTCAGTGATCCATGCAGATCAGTGGGAGTAAAGGCAGCATGCCCCCCCTCAGATCTCACTTTGCACTGCTCATCCAGGCCCAAGGACTGGAACTAGAATGGGAATAGAAACTACACTCTCCTGTCACCTGAGAGGTGGGCTGTGCTGCTTAGGGTAGAGGCACCTAGTCAGTGCAAGGTAGAGAGGCCTCCACTCCCACTGCCTGCATTTCACTTGCTGTGTGTTTAAATCAAGGACATCCAGCTCCAGGACTCTACCAAATGATACCTTTGGGGAGCACTTTCATCACACAGAACGGAGCTGTATATACTAATGAGCGAATAGTGTGTTTCAGCGTTCAGAGATTTAGTTCAAGTTTGAGTGAAAATTCAAGTCTGTTCTCACTGTATCCAAGCAAGTTTGCCCTGCCCTATTAATAGTACCTCACACACAGTAATATGAAAAGGAGTACTTGTGGCACCTTAGAGACTAACAAATTTATTTGAGCATAAGCTTTCGTGAGCTACAGCTCACTTCATTGGATGCATGCAGTGGAAAATACAGTGGGGAGATTTATATCCATAGAGAACATGAAACAATGGGTGTTACCATACACAGTGTAACAAGAGTGATCACTTAAGGTGAGCTATTACCAGCAGGAGAGCGGGGCGGGGGGGAACCTTTTGTAGTGATAATCAAGGTGGGCCATTTCCAGCAGTTGACAAGAACGTCTGAGGAACAGTGGGGGATGGAGCGGGGGAATAAACATGAGGACATAGTTTTACTTTGTGTAATGACCCATCCACTCCCAGTCTCTGTTCAAGCCTAAGTTAATTGTATCCAGTTTGCAAATTAATTCCAATTCAGCAGTCTCTCGTTGGATCTGTTTTTGAAATTTTTTTGTTGAAGAATTGCAATGTTTAGGTCTGTAATAGAGTGACCAAAGAGATTGAAGTGTTCTCCGACTGGTTTTTGAATGTTATAATTCTTGACGTTGGATTTGTGTCCATTTATTCTTTTACGTAGAGACTGTCCAGTTTGACCAATGTACATGGCAGAGGGGCATTGCTGGCACATGATGGCATATATCACATTGGTAGATGTGCAGGTGAACGAGTCTCTGATAGTGTGGCTGATGTGATTAGGCCCTATGATGGTGTCCCCTGAATAGATATGTGGACACAGTTGGCAACGGGCTTTGTTGCAAGGATAGGTTCCTGGGTTAATGGTTCTGTTGTGTGGTGTGTGGTTGCTGGTGAGTATTTGCTTCAGGTTGCGGGGCTGTCTGTAAGCAAGGACTGGCCTGTCTCCCAAGATCTGTGAGAGTGATGGGTCATCCTTCAGGATAGGTTGTAGATCCTTGATGATGCGTTGCAGAGGTTTTAGTTGGGGGCTGAAGGTGATGGCTAGTGGCATTCTGTTATTTTCTTTGTTGGGCCTGTCCTGTAGTAGGTGACTTCTGGGTACTCTTCTGGCTCTGTCAATCTGTTTCTTCACTTCAGCAGGTGGGTATTGTACTTGTAAGAATGCTTGATAGAGATCTTGTAGGTGTTTGTCTCTGTCTGAGGGGTTGGAGCAAATGCGGTTGTATCGTAGAGCTTGGCTGTAGACAATGGATCATGTGGTGTGGTCTGGATGAAAGCTGGAGGCATGTAGGTAGGCATAGCGGTCAGTAGGTTTCCAGTATAGGGTGGTGTTTATGTGACCATCTCTTATTAGCACCGTAGTGACCAGGAAGTAGATCTCTTGTGTGGACTGGTCCAGGCTGAGGTTGATGGTGGGATGGAAATTGTTGAAATCACGGTGGAATTCCTCAAGGACTTCTTTTCCATGGGTCCAGATGATGAAGATGTCATCAATATAGCGCAAGTAGAGTAGGGGCATTAGGGGACGAGAGCTGAGGAAGCGTTGTTCTAAGTCTGCCATAAAAATGTTGGCATACTGTGGGGCCACGCGGGTACCTATAGCAGTGCCACGGATTTGAAGGTATACACTGTCCCCAAATGTGAAATAGTTATGGGTGAGGACAAAGTCACAAAGTTCAGCTACCAGATTTGCCGTGACATTATCGGGGATAGTGTTCTTGACGGCTTGTAGTCCATCTTTGTGTGGAATGTTGGTGTAGAGGGCTTCTACATCCATAGTGGCCAGGATGGTGTTTTCAGGAAGATCACTGATGGATTGTAGTTTCCTCAGGAAGTCAGTGGTGTCTCGAAGATAGCTGGGAGTGCTAGTAGCGTAGGGCCTGAGGAGGGAGTCTACATAGCCAGACAATCCTGCTGTCAGGGTGCCAATGCCTGAGATGATGGGGCATCCAGGATTTCCAGGTTTATGGATCTTGGGTAGCAGATAGAACACCCCAGGTCGGGGTTCCAGGGGTGTGTCTGTGCGGATTTTTCCTCACTCTCCTGCTGGTAATAGCTCACCTTAAGTGATCACTCTCATTACAGTGTGTATGGTAACACCCATTGTTTCATGTTCTCTATGTATATAAATCTCTCCACTATATTTTCTACTTCATGCATCCGATGAAGTGAGCTGTAGCTCAGGAAAGCTTATGCTCAAATAAATTTGTTAGTCTCTAAGGTGCCACAAGTACTCCTTTTGTTTTTGCAAATACAGACTAACACGGCTGCTACTCTGGACACAGTAATATATTTCCCCTCTTCATCTGACAAGACATCCCATATCAGAAACTTAGTTTTCTGTTCCAGAATATAAACAGTGATTAACAGCAACAACTACAGCGTATTTGTCAAATCTGTTGCCGCAGCATACCAATAATAAGCAGTTCTGGAGCTGACATTGTATTCACTATACAAGGATTAGTAACGCTAGTCAAGCCCTTTTGTATTCACTCCCTTGTGTCAAAACAGAGTCAGAATGAGAGATAGTGGGGTTACCTCGCTAACAGAGGTAATATATGGGCTAGATCCACGCACTACCATGATAGGACTCCTCCCTACACCAGTAAGGGCCACTGTACTCAGCAGGGGAAGGTGGAAGATAGCGTGTATTATGAATGAAGATAAAAGTATTTCTAAGACAGTATCAGCCAACAAAACATTTTGTTTCACACCTTCTGCCGCCCCTCTATGTAATGTTAAGAAAAATCTATGCACTGTCCACTAAAATGGAATTCCCTCAGCTTATCAGGATGGAAGGGTACTACACAGTGACGGACCCAGAACTCCACACTTATGTCTCAGTTCTGTAATTCCCTTCACTTTGATTTGTGTCTGATTTGCATAATGACTGAACAGTTAGAGTGTTCCGCAATAACATTACAGCATTCAAATTCCAGTATTCAAAGGCCCTGATTGCCTAACAATGGCTGTCAGACAACCAGGCACAAGAATTTATATAATCACTATCTGGTTATTTTTCAGTATATACATGGTTATTGTGAAATAACCACAAAAGATTGGGTAAACCTCTCTGTTTTGACAGCTACTTTAAATCCCTTGGCTGTATTTGGCCACTACCCTCAGAATTCCTAATCAGCATACCCAGAACATCACTTCTAACTACCATAACTATTCCCAGATATTAAATACAATTTTATATTGAAAAAGAATTACTTTTAATCAAGAGAGGAAGAGCCATGCCTTATTTAGGGAACAGCAGAGGAAAGACGGTATTGTTATGCTGGAGGTAGGGTTGTTCCCAGCAAGCATGTCTTTGATCTGTGTTGGGGTGTGGGAGGGGATGCGAGGTGCAGGCTCTGGCTGGGAGGCGCTTACCACAGGCAGCTCCTGGCCAGCGGCGCAGCGGGGTGCTCAGGCTGCTGCTGGAATGTCTCTGTGCACTCCTTGGAGGGTGGGGGGCAGCAGGTCTCAGTGCGCTGCCCGTGACCACAAGCACCACCCCCACAGCTCCCATTGGCCGGTTTCTAGCCAATGGGAGCTGTGAGGACAGTGCTGGGGGCAGGGGCAGCACATGGAGCTGCCTCCCCCGCACCAGGGGTGTGCAGAGACATGCCAGCAGCAGCCGGCCACTTCTGGGATCAGCATGGGGTCACGGCAGGCAGGTAGCTTGCCTGAGCTCCCTGCTGCGCCGCGGGACTTTTAGCAGCTCAGAGATCACAAGGGGCTGTCCAAAGAGTCTGACGGACTGGACAGAAATGTTAGGCATGCCGGATCTGGCCCCCGGGTCATATTTTGCTCACCCCCCGTCATAGAACCTGTAAATTCATATCTTTACCATATCTTCAGCTAAGCAGTTGCCTTCAGAATATCAGAGTTTATGAGCTTAGCACAAGGTGCATGTACTACCATGTATAGAGGGTGTACATTTAAGTTACTGAGTCAAGGGGTCAAATTCTGCCCTCAGACACATCTGTATAACCCCACGGGCTCTAATTTGGGTATACATAGGGGAATAACTGAGGGTAGAGTTGGGCTGGAAAGGGTGGATTCCTTTTAACAATTGAGACATTTCTCTATTAAATTAATTAAAAATTTGGAGGGCTAAATTTTCAGGAGTTCAGTGGGATCTGAGGACTCTCAGTAGATCACTCCATATGACAGGGCAACAGATGGTGCAGGACTGAAACTGGAACTATCGTCATTTGGGCACAGAAATCTTCTCCCCTCTCAGTGTGGTGCCCCAAACCAGCCACAACTAGGGAGGGGAACTTATTCATAGCCATATGACCGTGGGCTCTGCTCTCATCTCTGAGAAGTGCTCTCATAAACTCAATAGAGTCAAATCTGCTCATCTGTACTTGGAAGGGAGCCTTTGAGGGGAAACCCTACAAAGAGGTGTTGGTGGTCCACAAAATTGTATTGCTCCCTCATAGTCAGTAACTGAACCAATGCCCCCGCTGGTACAGACCAGCCAAGCCTCCTTCCCAAAGTATGAGTTTAACATATTTGGGACTTTTCTCCTTCTCCCCTAAGCAGCCTCATTTACTCTCCCCCACCAGCCTGTCCATTTCCTTACCTCCTACCAATGCTCCTCTGCCAGTGTGACTTTCTGCCTCCTTGGCTCTTGAAATGCGGGCCAGAGTAGAGGCCTGAGCATAGATCAAAGAGCGATCCCTGCTCTGTGTAACATAAGAGCAGCCACAGCAGATTCACATAGCTACAATGTAGCCATGGTGGCTCATAGAATGGATTTCCAGCTTAAACTGTCTTTCAGATGAGGTGCAAAGCTCTGGTCCTGAATGCTGAGGACAAGTGTTAAAATCCCATGACACTGGTAGCCAGAGTTAACTCCAGGACCGAAGGCACATTTTCGTGTTAGTAATTACATGCTCTGTGTGTACATTTGCACTGCAGTTTCAATAGGACATAGTAATCTTCATTCCCTTTTCTAAACTGTTGCTTTATGTTGCTGTATGTTCTTCAACAGCTTTCCCATGCTCCACTCACAAATGGGGTACAGTCCCTGAAACCTACTCTATGTCCACACAGGACATTGAGGCTCTTTGGGCTCGCAGATGCTATATGGACACATCATATTTTTATTATTTTGTTAGAAGTTATCTGTGTATCCGTGATGTTTGACATGAGGGTGCACAATAAGTCAGTGTGATGGCACCTGTCAGAAACATATACAGTACATTGCTGTCATCTGATATATGCCATCTGTTTAGATAGCTGGGCACTGAGCCATAACAAAAGCAAAGGGAAGGACAGAAACAGAAAATAGCCCAATTTGTCTGAAATAGTGACTGAGTTTGCATTGTTTCTTCCTATATAAGCCTGATATAGCAGGAGACATCACCTTTTATTCTCTCCATCAGGAACATGGGTTGTTCTTCTGTGCCCCAGAGGAATTTGCTAGTGCATATACACTACTCTGCCTTTATCATCTTGAAGGTTAACAGGGGTGATATTTTTTTCCAGTTCATTACTTGGCCAGATCAAAGCAAAGAATTAATGGAACTTGCCTTTATGGCAAAAAACATTTAATCAATCCCATGAGAAAATACTTTACTGAGTAGCAGCATATTCATATTCGCTACAGTTGAGTCAACTCTAGGAAGATTTATAAATAACGTTCAAGTGTTTTATGGATTTGCCTGGTATCTGCATATGGACTGACTGAGAAGTGCTCAGTGATACGTCTATCAGATGCAAAGATGGTGCTCTCAGCATCTAGACAACTTTCTCGTGATTGCTGAGAGGAGTCCATGGCAGGGGTGCTGGAACTAGGGGAGCTGCAGCACCCCTTTCCCGTTTGGAGAGCTTTCCATCATATACAGTGTTTACAGTTTTTTTCAATGGCTTTCAGCACCCCCACTATACAAATTGTTCCAACGCTACTGGTCCATGGTAGTAGTATGTGGTGGTACCAGCGATGTAAGGAGGTCTAAGGCTGAGGTTCTGGAATTTACATTGAGTACTAGGGCAATGTTTTTTTTCTCTGAAGTGCTTCTGGTTCCCTGAACAGGCATAACTAGGAGGAATTTCAGAGGTTCATTGTGTGGACAGAAAGATGATTTAAGAAGATAAACCATTTATGAGGCACTGGGGACTAGAGCTGGGCAGGAAATAGTTTTCCAATCCGACAAGTATTTTCCTGTCCCAAATCATGACAAAAAGTCAGAAAGTTCAAAATTTTTGCAAACTGAAAATTTTAAAAAATTAAATTTATAGTGGGTGAATCAAAACATCAAATGTTGATAATTTGAAAATGTTTTATTGCTATTTTTGACCTTTTACTTTTTTTACTTTTTTTTTTACTATAACTTAAATATTAAAACCAAAAATCATTTTGACTTGAAAAACAGCACTTTTTTGTTTGAAACGTATCAAAATGGGATGTCAACAATGTTGATTTTTTTTTCCAATTTTTTTCCAGATTGGGAAATCTATCAAAAACCCAATCTTTTATCACAAAATTTTGGTTTTGAGGAATCAGCATTTTCCAGCAAATAAACTTCTTGTTGAAAAATTCCTGACCAGCTCAACTAGGAATTTTTTTGAGGAAGAAAGCATCTCTACAGAAAGGGTGACCTCCGTCTTAACCAAAGTGGAACCAAACAGCTGGCACAGAAAACTGACAAGATTCAGAGATATTATTTAAACTAGGAGCAGGTAGAACGCTGGCAGGTGCTGAGAAGCACTCTGGTTGGATAAAACCATCTACTAAGGATGTCAGTAGATACAACGATAACTCTGTATCTAACAAAGGGTAGAACCAAACTTACAGCTGAACTGAAGGAAGAACAGGTTGATATCACAGTGGTAAGTTATGGAAAGGTAGCAGGATATCAGACTAGACAGATAAAAATCGGCACATGGTCAGAATAAAAATTTAAAATATACGTTTACGCTAATGTGAGAAGCTGAAAAGCAAGAACAGGTGAAGAATGCCCGGAAATAGAAGAGGATGTTGAGAAACAAGGCATCACTGAAACATGATGACACAACAAGCCAACGGGATGCCTTAATACCCGGCTAAAGGCTTATCAATTAGATCTTAGAGATGGGGAATAGCAGCACTACACTGAATAGATTCCACATAATCTAGGGTAAAATTTCTGATTTGAGACCATCATACACTATAAATCTCTATATCTATAAATCCCAACAATACAAATGAACTAGGAAGATTATACTACCAGCCTTCTGATGAGGGAAAGGACATACTAATTTATGGGTTAAAGCTGCAGTCTTTACTCAGGCAAAACTCCCACACCCATCAGTGGGAATTTTACCTGAGTAAGGGCTACAGAGTTTTGCTCTAATTTGAGAAAACGAGGAATTTGAGCGAGGAAAACCCATACTCTGTGTTTGGTCGCATGCTCCTTCTTGTGATGCCTCTCAATAGGCTGCCTCTGTCACACTGCATTGTCATCTAGCTAGAAGTGATATGATTGGCTAATACAGATCAAACATATGTCAAGAGTTATATTTTAGCTGGTGTTTAGTGTGCTACTTTAAATGACATGTTTCTCATAGTCACAGAATACATTTTCAAGGAATTTATTTAGTACAAGACATTTTTCCCAAATTACACTACCATACAGGGAATCCAGATTTAGAGCCACCCTCATTTCAGTTTTATGCCCAGAGAAGGCTGGGGCCATCATGAAGGAAATACTCTACGTTTCAGAGGAAGGGTTAGTGGCAGCAGTGAGCTTCTCTCTTCAACATATTATAGTTAATAAATCTGGAGAATTATTATACCTCTGGAGGCTATAATAGCCACAGGGAGCCTGATCCAAAGCTTACTGAAGTCAATGTGAGTCTTTCCACTCCCTTCAGTGGGCTTTGGATCTTACCCAGCATGTGTAGCATTTCTTCAGTAGAAAGCATGGATAGCAGCTATACTGCATATAGGATGAGAAAACAACTGGCTCCTGTACAGACTGGCCTGAATTACCGTACATACTCATTGATAAGCCAAATATTTTTGGTTAAAAAGTGACGCATCAAAGAGCGGGGGTCGGCTTATAAATGGGTCTACACCAAAATTTGATGATTTTAAACTCTATAGAATCATTGAATTGAAGATCTAATACATTGTCGTTTTGTTTACCTGGAGTGTCTGCAGGCATGGAGCCTCTCAACTCCCTGTGGCCGTGGTTCACCGTTCCCAGCCAATGGGAGCTGCGGAAAGTGGTGGGCCACCACTTCCCGCAGATTTCATTGACTGGGAATGGTGAACCGCGGCCACTGGGAGCTGAGGGGCTCCATGCCTGCAGACACTGCAGGTAAACAAAATGTCCGGGCCTGCTAGCGGCTTACCCTAACGGGCCAGGAGCCAAAGTTTGCCAACCCCTGAAATATAGGGTCGGCTTATGAAAGGGTGATACAGTTTTTGCTGTTTTTAACCTATCCATCTTTTTGGGGGGTGGGGGCTGGTAGCTTATAAACGAATGGGCTAATGAACGAGTATATACGGTAATAAGATATTCCTCTAAGCGACTGGAGGAAGGAATAGTCCAGATTTAGGGGGCTGGATTTCTTTTACAGAGTTTCATAGCCCAGGAAAGCTTTATGACCCCAAACTTTTCCCAGTTGTAAAATACTCCTCATACTCAACTTCTCAGCAGAAAGTTTGACATGAAATAACCATCATCAGGCTGCCTCAAGTTAATTTTGTGTTGGTCTTCCCAGACTCACCATTATTAATTTTACCACTGAAAGAAATATATTTTGAGTGACAATCCTTGTCACAAGAATCATATCTTTGATGAATCTCTTCTACTCAAGATTAGTTTTTGTGACAATCATTGGTGACAATGATTAATCTTTCAAACAATGACAGTGACACAGGAATAAGACATAATGGTTATGTTGCTTTATTCTAATTATTGACCTTGCTATCTGACTTTGGGAAAGTCACAACTTCCCTAAGCCTCACTTTACCCATCTGTAAATATATATTACATAAATGGGAAAAGGGGAGATTGAGACTCAATGAGGTTATACAAGGGTAAGTGTGATTCAGTTTGTGAAACAATTTAGGATCCTCAATAGAAAAATGATATGTTCAAACTTTTCTCGTAAGACTCATGTTCCTTTCCTCTTTGTAACCACACAAGTATGACCAAGGGAGTGACCTTTAAATGACTCGGAGAGCTGATCAAAAAATAAAACCTATTTTACCCCCAAAATTTGAAATTTCAACATTGCTTTTCTTTTGAAAGGGTGGGGTTTTTTTTCCAAAAAAGGTCAATTTTTCCCATGAATTTTCAAAATCATTATCCAAAGTATTTTAAAAACTGTCATAGGAATCATCAAAACCACATTTTTGGAAGACAAACAATTTAACATAATTTTTGATAAAAATATTGGGGGGAAAATGAATCCACAATTATTTGTTTGCAAAACTAAAAGCCGTTTTGTGTTGATTTTTTGGTGACTAAATTTAATGAGTAGCTTTCATTTTGTGACTTAGGAAGCATGCAGAATTTCTCGTTTACATGAAAAGTCTATAACATATACTATCTTGGGGTATATTGACACAGGGCCTGGAGATGTAATTTCTAAGTTGTGTAGACATACCTGCACTAGCTCTGATCAAGCTAGAGTACTAAAAATAGAAATGTAGCTGTGGCAGTGTGAGTGGTGGGTGGGGCTAACCAGCCAAATACAATCCCATCTGAGACCCTAGGTATATAGTTGTGGTGGCTAGCCTGTCCCACCATTTGCGTCACCTAGACTACACTGCTATTTTTATCATGCTCACTCAGAGCTAGCACAGGTATGTCTGCTTGAGTTGGAAATTACACCTTCAGCTTTAGTTCCAAATAGAGGGTTTGTGACATAGCCATGGAGACAGTGGTTTCTTCAATCCCCTCTTCTCCTCCCTCCACCAGGAAGTTCCTTCTTCTGCCATTCTTCCTAAAAGACTCCCTTCCCTTACTTTTCATACTTAAACAAAAATGTACTGAATTACTGCTATTCCTGCTCTGTAGTCCATTGGGTCTAGGGGTCACCAGTCTGGTCACACATCTCTAGGACTGGTGCTGCATATATACTTTACAAAATTGCAATTTTGTTTCAGAATTCATTTTATTGTACTTTAAAAATAAACTAACTGGGTGCTAAGGGCCAAATAGCTTGCATCTTTAATTAAGTCCTGCTTTACAAAAAGCAGTTTTCACATTACAAAATTTTTCCATCTGATGTTGGAAAAACCTTCGAGCAATTTCTAAATTAAGTCTAATCTTCGGTATACATGGCCACTATTACCATGATATCTGAGCACCTCACACTCCTTTACCTATTTAGTCTCACAACCTCTTTGGAGGAAGGGAAGTGCTATTATCCCTGTTCTGTAGGTGGGAGATCGATTGCCCAAGGTTGCACAGAACTCTATGGGAGAGCTGGGACTTGAAACTGGGTCTTCAAAATTGTGGGTGAGTGACCTAACCCCTAGACCTTCCTTCTCAAACAGCATAATTTAGCACTGCATTGCTCCAGTTTTTTATTGATGTAACTCCACTGGTTTCAATGAAGCTAAATTGTCTTAAGCTGAATTAAGACAGTGGTGAATCAGATGCTAAATATTTACATAATGATAAAGTTCAATAAATATAAAAACTGCTTACACTTTTCACTTATGCTGTCTTTTTAAAGCTGATTTATAGTTGTTCATATAGGACCAGGCCAATGACGAAGAAGGGCAGATCTCATAGCCATTACATGTCAAGCAAACACTGATAACTGAAAATTCACATTCTATGACACATTAAAAAACAAACACTTTCATCAAACTAAAAGCAAGATGGGAAAAAATGATAAACTTGAGAGGCAACTGAATGAGCCTGATTTAAAGAGCTGGAAATAAACATGATTTGAAAACAAAATTCTATTAAGATTTATGATTTGCAGACAAAATTCTAATATTCACTTACAGTAAAATGCATTTTTCATTTTTCAAGGCAACCATCATTTAGCTGAAAACTCACTGTAAAGCTGATCTGTAAAAACTTTGAGGTAATTGTGTAAATATAATGAAAGACATTCTAAATCATAGAATCATAGGATTGGAAGGTACCTTGAGAGGTCATCTAGTCCAGTCCCCTATACTCATGGCAGGACTAAGTATTATCTAGACCAAATGGAACATTTGCCGTCAAAAAATTGGTCTTCAATCTGTATTTCAATTAACAACGAGAACTCAGGATTTTTCTAACAGAAAAACAGAATTATCCTACCAGGCTAACGGCTAAAGCAAGGAGGGTGTGAAGAATTTAGTTCCTATTTCAGACAGAAATCAATCTGAATCTTATGTATCGAAAGCCAAGATATTATAGTAACAGATGTATTAGAAATGGAGAAATTTTATCTATGTAGCCTCTGAATAAATGTGTTTTCCCAAGGTCAGGAGTTAGTATTTAACTTGCAGGAGATAACAGGTTATTTTAAAGCAATTCTAAAACTTCAGAAAAGCCCTTATATTTGGCCAGATCACCTTCACCCTGAAAATAATCCCAAGTAGTTGGTTCTCCTAGCAGAATTTTCGTAGGATCATTTTATTGATGCTCGTGGGGCAATGCCTCCCTCTTCCCACTTACACCATCAGTGCATAGGAACAATACCCATTAGTTTAATGTAGACTGGGAAAAAAATACTTAGTTGTTTTTGCTGATACAGACTAACATGGCTACCCCTCTACACTCAGGGATGAGATTCAAATTTTTATGGTCGAGAAATAGTCTAACTTGGCAAATTTGTTTGACGATGACAGTTTGTTAATAAAGTTATCATATCTGGCTGACATTTTCTCAATTTTAAATGAACTGAATTTGAAATGACAAGGAAGAGGCAATGATTTGTTTCAGTCCTGCGAACCAATACAAGCATTCCACAAGTCATTAGCACCGTGGCAAGCACGACTGAAAAGTAATCGTCCGAGCTACTACACGTTAAAAAAGGGAAGAAGGAGGATCCTGGGAACTACAGGTCAGTCAGCCTCACCTCAGTCCCCGGAAAAATCATGGAGCAGGTCCTCAAGGAATCAATCCTGAAGCACTTACATGAGAGGAAAGTGATCAGGAACAGTCAGCATGGATTCACCAAGGGAAGGTCACGCCTGACTAATCTAATCGCCTTCTATGATGAGATTACTGGTTCTGTGGATGAAGGGAAAGCAGTGGATGTATAGTTTCTTGACTTTAGCAAAGCTTTTGACACGGTCTCCCACAGTATTCTTGTCAGCAAGTTAAAGAAGTATGGGCTGGATGAATGCACTATAAGGTGGGTAGAAAGTGGGCTAGATTGTCGGGCTCAACGGGTAGTGATCAATGGCTCCATGTCTAGTTGGCAGCCGGTGTCAAGTGGAGTGCCCCAAGGGTCGGTCCTGGGGCCGGTTTTGTTCAATATCTTCATAAATGATCTGGAGGATGGTGTGGATTGCACTCTCAGCAAATTTGCGGATGATACTAAACTAGGAGGAGTGGTAGATACGGTGGCAGGTAGGGATAGGATAAAGAGGGACCTAGACAAATTGGAGGATTGGGCCAAAAGAAATCTGATGAGGTTCAACAAGGATAAGTGCAGGGTCCTGCACTTAGGACGGAAGAATCCAATGCACCGCTACAGACTAGGGGCCGAATGGCTAGGCAGCAGTACTGCGGAAAAGGACCTAGAGGTGACAGTGGATGAGAAGCTGGATATGAGTCAACAGTGTGCCTGTGTTGCCAAGAAGGCCAATGGCATTTTGGGATGTATAAGTAGGGGCATAGCCAGCAGATCGAGGGACGTGATCGTTCCCCTCTATTCGACACTGGTGAGGCCTCATCTGGAGTACTGTGTCCAGTTTTGGGCCCCACACTACAAGAAGGATGTGGAAAAATTGGAGAGAGTCCAGTGAAGGGCAACAAAAATGATTAGTGGTCTGGAACACATGACTTATGAGGAGAGGCTGAGGGAACTGGGATTGTTTAGTCTGCAGAAGAGAAGAATGAGGGGGGATTTGATAGCTGCTTTCAACTACCCGAGAGGTGGTTCCAAAGAGGATGGTTCTAGACTATTCTCAGTGGTAGAAGAGGACAGGACAAGGAGTAATGGTCTCAAGTTGCATTGGGGGAGGTTTAGGTTGGATATTAGGAAAAACTTTTTCACTAGGAGGGTGGTGAAACACTGGAATGCGTTACCTAGGGAGGTGGTAGAATCTCCTTCCTTAGAAGTTTTTAAGGTCAGGCTTGACAAAGCCCTGGCTGGGATGATTTAATTGGGGATTGGTCCTGCTTTGAGCAGGGGGTTGGACTAGATGACCTCCTGAGGTCCCTTCCAACCCTGATATTCTATGTTCCCAACACTGTTACAAGAGAACAGCATCAGTGAAGAAAAAATGAATGAAATGAAGTGTCATATAGTTACATTTCGCTGCGCTGTCTGAGTTTTTTAGTCTCTGCTTCCATGCAAGGGGTTTTGAAAATTTGAAGGAAAAGCATTGGGTGAAAGACCTGCTGCAACTCACCTGTGACAGAACACTCAGAACACACCACAAGTCATTAAATTTGTCATCGTTTTGGATACGTCTTGTCAAAGCCACTGTTAAGTAAGATTAGTGTTCTGTTGTTGCTACAGTTCACAACAACCTACATGGGCAGTTAAAAACAAACAAAAAAAAGAAATCAACTGAACAGTGCACCTGATATGCGGATAGTGCTTTCATCTTGTGATGCAGATTAGAATGAGATCATGAACAGCAGTCAGGCCCATCCATCACATTAAGTAAGTGAAACTAAACCTGATTGTCTTTTTTACTGTATTTAAAAATGTTTTACAAGTAATGTCGATGTCTAATTTTAGTTATTACTTGAAGTGACGTGGCAAAAGCTAGCATGTATTTCCCTCTATTGTGATTTTATGAAAATTCTAGTCAGAAGATATTATTGTTTTGGGTCATGGGGATAAGTCTTTTTCTTCCACCGAGTCATAAGAGAAAAGTTTGAAAACGACTGCTCTTCTATCCATCTACTCTATTGGTTTGGGAGGGAGTGTGACAACATGTAGAGAAAATAATTATGCCAGTACTTTAGAAGCTTTGAATTCCAGAACACAGTCATTTAAGTTACCATAGGCGAGAGAGAGACTTAAATGTCAAATTGTGTCTCTACCAAAATATGCTGCCTAACTTAGTCCGTGCCATCTGGACCAGGTTTAATGTACATACCAATATTTTTCTATGGATTCTAAATATTTCTGAATATGTAATTTGCTAATTTGTCTACTCTTCTATTTTTTCCACCCCCTTTTGTGGATGTAGACACATTTTTGCAGATTTCCAAAGATACACCTCAAATTCAGGAGGAATTTATTACTACGCTCCTAGTTATGTGCTCTACCCTTTAGAAAAATGTTAAGCCATTTCTGATCTCATTGACAATTATTTTACTCCACTGACTTTACTAGAGTCACTCCTGATCTACACCATTAGAACTGAGAAGAATAAAGTTTTCTCAGGAATGTTAACTTGATGTAATTGGAATAGAGGAGTGACAGAGAACTACTTTTAGTTAAAACTATGCAAAAATTTGATCTATCCAAAGTATGAGTAAGGACCCTGTGACTTTTTGGATCTAACAATACTTTATTAGATTAATGTGGGTATGGATACTAATATAGTCTGATCTGCACCAAAACTCCTTTCACATAATTGTCTCTGACTGAATTACTAACACTGAAAGCTGTACTTGCTCTTTGTTATCTCCACATGCTTTCATAGATCAGGCGATCTGCTGCAACAGTGCCCTTTCCAGCTTTTCTTCTTCATGAGAAAGACGATTCTTTGTATATTTGCCCAACACACATTAATATTTTGTCTGCAGTGTTGTTGAAGCCTTGTTGATCCCAGGACATGAGAGACACAAGGTAGATACAGGGCCAGATTAAGACCTTTAGAGGCCCTAAGCACTGAAAAGATTATGGTGCCACCCCCATATGTAATTCAAAATAAAAACAATACTATACCATAAAATTAAATTTTATTTTTCAAAATGACACAAAACTTACATGTATGCTGAAATTAAAATAGCTTCTTCCTAGATTTTCTAATTGCAAAATTCTGGATAAGTTCATCGAAACTGACTCGACGAAGTATGTCCGCTTCCATACACAATAGGAAAAGTGAATCAAGTCTGTCCCAACACATTGTTGTTCTCTGAGGGTTTTATTCTTTTCAGCTGCGAAAAAGAGCATTCTGCGGAGCAGTTAGCAATCATCAATGTTAGAAAAATAAGTAGCACGATCTCTACATTTGGAAATACACATTGTATTCCGTCTTTCAGTATTGTGTCATGAAGATTAATGTGACTGAATTTTCTTTTTCCTGTTTCATTAAACTTTGCGCGCATATAACAGTGGAACTGCCGTACTGCTCCACAGAGATTCATGTTCAAGTCAACAGGGTCTGAGTCAACTAGCTTTTGGGAACCTTGTGAATATTGTTCGTCAGATAAGTCCATATCGTTTAGAAAAGAAAATCTACTTGATACTTCTTTGTACACTTCACCTCTTCTCTTCATGAGCTTCAAGATTATCAATTATAGTGTAGTAAGTAGATATGCAAAATTTGTCTCTAGGATTCAATGCTGTTTCTATTGCACTGCTATCATTTGCTTGTTTTTCCTGATTCACTTGTAGGACTGGGCTTCTCTGTAGTTAGTATCAGGCAAGATATCTTTTGATATGTCTTCAAATCTTTTGAAATCATTCCTCAAAGGGTGTAAGTGGTCTGCTAATGATTGACAGAGGTCTGCACACGTTTTCAAATCCAATTCTTTTTCTTGGAGAGCTTGACTTGTGTGGTAAAAGTGTTGTAAAATTTCATTCCACATGGTCACCATGAATACAAACTCTAGTTCTTGCATCTTGTTTGCAATGTTTTCTGCCTCTCGTATAGTGTCTCCCTTTTATGATTGGTCTTCAGCTATACTTTCTAATGCATCCACAATCTTTGAGTAGGACTCTAGAATTGCACTTGTTGCCACTGCATGTGCCTCCCAGAGAGTATTAGAAAGAGATTTCAAAACACGATCATTGCCCAAATATGTTTTAAGAACTGCCCATCGGTGTGTTGAGGCAGAGAGAAATGTATAAAGTAACTGGACTGTTGAGAAAAAACTTACTGCCACCGGACAACAATCAACAGCACTGCGGCCGACAAGATTGAGAGAGTGTGCAGCACATGGTATGAATATGGCATATTTGTTCTGTTCTAAAAGCTTCTTCTGCATTCCTTGATAACGCCCTGACATGTTGGCAGTGTTGTCATAAGATTGACCTCTGCACTTTGAGAAATCTATTTTGCACACTTGGCACAGATAATGCAGTACTTGATCTGCCATTTCTTCACGAGTGTGGCTTTTCAAATTGAGGAATGTTATAAATCGTTCAACTGGTTTTGCATCTGTGGGAGACACATATCTTATTACAATACACAATTGATCAATATGTGAAAGATCAGGTGTAGAGTCGACAGATAAACTGAAGTACACAGCAGTACTTATTTCATCCACAATAGCTGAACGAACTTTGTCACTCGTTAGACCAATGAGTTCATCACATATTGTCTTGGATAAGTATGATGGGTTACCTTTGCCAGCATTCCCATATTTTGAGTTATGGCCTGCTAAAAATGGGTCAAACTGAGCCACAAGCTCCAACAATCCCAAGAAATTTACATTCTGCAATGATCCAAATGTGTCATTTGATCCCCGGAAAAGCAGACCACGTTCAGCTAATGTTTGAATAACAGCTATAGCACCCTGCAAGACATGTTGCCAGTATTCACTCTCCCCTTTAATTTGTTCTTCCAATTTTTGTGTCAATCCAAAGCCCTGTCTTCGATTTAAATATGTCAACATTGAATCTCTGTGAGTAGTGCTATTTTCATGTTGTTCAATTAAAACAGTATTCCGCCAGGCACTAAATACATCTGCAGCAAACTGGGATGTTGAAGGTTTATATGCAAAAAGTTTGCAAACAAAACAGTACTGTGAATACAGTAGCCATTCTCAGGTGTACTTCTCACCATTCGCTTTCATGCCGAAAAATATGTTTTGTGGATAATATCTCGTTTGTTTGCCATTGGTAAAAGTCCGACGTGATTTCTCAAATGGCCCAGTGTGGTGTTGACAGTCATTTGGTCCACGATCTATCCAGTAAGCTACATCATCAGTACTGAAATCAACCCACATACCAGGATCTTTTCTCCTATTATTTACAGCATGAGCAAGTTCAGTCTCTGACACATCCACACCTTCTAGAACAATCTCTGTTTTACCACCAAGAGTAGGATAATCACTTACAGTCTCTGACACATCCACATGTTCTGGAATGGTGTTTGTTTCACCAATAGAAGAAGAGTCAGTCTCTGAAACACCTACAGGTTTTGGAATGATGTCTGTGCTACTGAGAGAAGATGTTGCTTCTGATGGATTCGCTTTGAAAAATGAGGTCAGCTTTGGAAGATTTTGGAAAATTTCACTAGTTTTTTGTTTCTTTTCTTCCTCCAGTTTACGTTTCTGTGCTCCACTCAGTTGGTTACGTTTCATCCTGCCCCTTAGCTCAGTTATCTGAACTTAAAAAGAAAAACAAATTACACAATGTACACTATTTTTATGTATATATTGTGGCAAATTGCCGGCACTACTATGTTGGGTCTCTCGCTTTCTCTTCTTGGGTGGGGTTCAGGGCATTGTTTCTTGCGTCTGAACTGGGGTATTAACTGCCCCACTAGTGTCCTACAGGAGGGGAGTGGAGAGGGAGGGACCCAGGCCCGCCCTCTACTCCGGGTCCCAGCCCAGGGGCTACTTCCATCTCCTGCCCTTCAGCTTGTGGGGCTTCCTGCCCTCCTTCTGCACAAACCAGGTGTCCCTTTACCTTGGGTCTTGGTCTTCTTAGCCCACCACAGCACTTCTCCAAACTCTCCTCTGCTTCCCTCCAAACTGCTCTCTGCTCCAACACCAATCCACTCTGTTTCAACTCCTCCAAACTGCTCTTTGCTCCAATGCCAATCCACTCTGCTTCAACTCCTCCAAACTGCTCTCTGCTCCAATGGCAATCCACTCTGCTTCAACTCCTCCAAACTGCTCTCTGCTCCAACACCAATCCACTCTGCTTCAACTCCTCCTCTTGTCTGATTGAAGCAGGGGGTTTTTATCATGTGACTGGCTTCAGGTGCTCTAATGGGTTTCAGGTGCTTTAATTAATTTATAGCAAATTTTCTTCCCTCTACAGGTTTAGGTGGGGATAGGTAATAAAAAGAGAACAGAAAACTGGGGGATGAGTGTGTAGTGGAGTGTAAGGAAATCTAACAAGGTTCTGATTTTTCCCATGAGGACTACTTCAATGCTTTTTTTGAAATATCAAATATCAAATTTTTTCCAAAAAAAAATCTCTTTTTTTTTGGTGCCCCCTGCTTTGCTGGTGACCTAAGTACGTGCTTAGTCTGCCTGTTGGGTAATCCAGCCCTGGGTGGATAAGGCCATATCTTTTATTGGACTAACTTCTGTTGGTGGTAGCGACAAGCTTTCATGCTTCCCAGTGATCTCACTCAGGTCTGGAGAAGGAAACTAGAACGTCCAAGCTAAATACAAGGTCAAGTTCTCAGTATGGTATCATTCTCAGAGGAAACCTGCACAACACATTCAAAAGATGAGCCTAGGAACTTAGATTCATGACTCTGGTGGACACTAAAAGAATATGGACTAAACACAGATGATTATTTTATGACCTTTACAACAACTTGTAACACACCCTGCTGCCTACCAACCCTCCACTGCTCTACTACTGCAGAGGGGTTAATTGCCCATTACATTTAAGGGGTTTCTTACAACATGTGTGAACCCCTTATGCTTGACAGTCTGTCCCACCTTGTATTTAGCTTGGCCACTAGTTTCTTTCTCCAGACCTGAGGAATTGCTCTGTGAAGCTTAAAAGTTTGTCCCTTCCACCAACAGGAGTTGGTCCAGTAAAATATATTACCTCACCCACCTTTCCTCTCTCAATAGTTTGTCTGACATACATGCAACAGGAATCTCTAATGGTTCTCTTAATTTTTGACAAAATTCATTTTGTCAACAGAAGGCTTGTCGGTAAACAATTAAATGCATTTTAGAATGCCATTGACAAAATAATTATAGGTGTATGGCAGAATGGAATCACTATAGTAACCAGGCAGTCCTGCAGCACCACAAGGGCCCATCACAGAGTTTATTTTTAATGTTAGGAACAGAACACACAAAGGATATCAGCTGCTGCTCTGTCTCCAAATAGGGACCTGAGAGCAAACATCTTTCATGACTCCTTTATTACTAATGTAGGAGGAATGATCAGAGGCTTTCACATTACTCATTGGATGCTTTTAAAATGTAAAGCAAATGCTCAAAAATGCTGTATAATAAAGAAGAGTGGTTTTCTAATGGTTTCCCCAGGGAGCCCTACTCCAATTATAGATATTTTAACTGTCAGATTCAGCATGAACGCAAAATATTTTGTATTATTTACATTCAATTCATTTTAACTAATTGTTTGTTGGCATAACGTGAAGTTAAACACACTGGTGCTTTTGGCCAGGGGCTGTCTGTTCCCCCTAATTTCATAATTTTATTGCCAGACAACACCTCGCAATGTGTCACTTATGGTATCTTTTCTAAATAATAATCCATACTAATTATTTATTCTTCCCTTCAAATACATGCAGCAGCCTGGAAACTGATTTTTTGGGCCACAGACCCTTGGGCCAAACTTTGAAGTCCTTACTCAAGTAAGGACATCAGCATTATATAATGCATTTGTTGTTCATAAGAAAGTAAGGGCAGATACTCAGCTAATATAAGTCAGCATAGCTCTAGTGACACAATGGATCTCATTGTTTCCTCATGCACCCCATTGGTCTGTCAGTATTCATGCATTGTCTCTTGTCATCTATTTAAATAATCAGTTCTTTGGGGCAGGGAATGTCTTTTCATTCTGTGTCTGTAAAGCACCTTGCACAGCGGGGTTCTGGTCCAGGACTGGAACTCCTGGGGGCTGCAACCATACAAATAATAAATAATAAAATGAATCTGTGCCAATTTATAGCAGAGGATCTGGCCCAATTGTCTACATTGTTCACCCTCTCTCCAGGAGAGATAAATCTACAAATGTTTCCTACAATTCCCATTATCATAGGTAGGAAATACATGCATGCATTAAGCTGGAAATACATCCCGTAAGTGCAAATTTCTCCTATCTGACCAGCATAGCGAAGCTTAAACTCCAATAGTCTGATCTCACCACATAGAATTCCCATTAATGTCACTGGTAGGGGCATTAATCACCACTCATGAATTATATAGTCATCCCCAAATGATGTGATAAAACCTGCTTACCATTTCACTGTATCATTAATTTCCTATTTATCACATGGGAGCATTCCTGTATTTATACATAAAGAAAGGCTATAATCACCAAGGTCCTGATTTTCCCCTTCACTTACATCAGGATAAGTCAGGAGTAACTCCTCTGAAGTTAATGGCATTACATCAGTGTAAGTGAGAGAAGAATCAAGCTCATGCGTGCCTGTCTTTTGTCCATTAATGGAAAATATTCAAAATAAGCTTAGTAGAGACTGTCCATGAGCTTTGGCCATATGCTTTCTCCCTGCTTTCTGCTGTACAACCCACTGCCTTGTTTTTAAGGCTTTTTTCTTGTAACGTATCTATTGCTTTCTAAGACAAAGGAGTGGAGGGGCCAAGTGGCTTTCAATTCAACAAGGTTTTGCATGGGCCAAAAGGGTCTGCTCGCACAGATCTCATTACAGAATCAGAGCCTATGTTTGAGAAATTTCTCTTATACATTACAAACATTCTTTTAAAAAAACAGCAACCCAGAAGTATAGCTGAACAATATAACCACACCCAAAAGGGACTGCACACGGCCACTGAATTCAGTGCCAAGACTCCCTGCCAGGTCAAGAGAAGCAGAATTAGGTTCAAAGGGACAGAGAGGGTGGCAGGGAGGTGTATTTATTTGTGATGGGGTGGTAGAAAGGTGTATATATTTCTGATGGCTTGTTTCCACCTTAATCGAGGTGCTGTTTATTTGAAACTCGTTTTGATTTTGTGTCCAATTCCACATGTTTGTAGCTATAGCCACTACTGTAGGTTAGAGTGGTGATTCACTGGTGTCTTCTTCCTCACATTTAATGAGCGGGGCTTCTGGTAATTTTCACTGGGAAACTAGGAGCCATTGACAACTAGTTCTTCTCTGTTTTTTTCCCCTGATCATCCCACCCAGGGTATATAAAGAGGCAAAGTCTAAGGAGTGCTGAAGAGCTTTTATATTTTTTACCTACTAGGTCATATTAACAATGTATAACTGATGCAAGTGTGTTATACGTATACAAGAAGCAAGAAAAAGAGGAACAGGGGAAGAAAGAGGGGAAATACGTGCACAAGGTGACACTCTGGGGTTAGTTATGGGGAAGGTTTAAGTTTGGGTTATTCATTAAGATTCTGGTTCAAGGCCTATTGAAGTCAGTGGAAGGATTTCTAACAACTTCAATGAGTTTTGGATCAGGGCCCACAGTGTCTGACATATTGGCTATTTTAAGGCGGCAGTTCCATTAATTGTTCCAAAAGTCCAGGAAATTTAGGTTGGGGTCAGTAAACTGCCTTGCCAGAGTGCAGTGTCCCATAAGATGTCAGAGTTGTAGAGCTTCATTGAATTGCAATGCTTCATTTACCAGCCAGTAAAGCAGTATTTTATCATTTCTGCAATCACTAAAGTAATGGTGATGCAAATATCCAGAGAAGCCAGCCTGTGGGGATTTTCAACAGGAAGGAGAGAGCTTGTTGCCAGTCCTGATAGTAATGGAAATTTATGCAGAACCATAACATGTGGCAGGCTGATTGTGGCAGGGTTCACTTAGGGTACATCGACACTGGAATAAAAGATCCATGGCACAGTCACAACTGGCCCAGGCCACCTGACATGCGCATGGAGCTCAGGCTGTGGGGCTAAAAATTGCGGTGTAGATGTTTGGGCTCAGGCTGGGGCCAAGGCTCTGGGACCTCCCACCACACAGGGTCCCAGAACATGGACTCCAGCCCGAGTCCAGCTATCTACACAGCAGTTTTACAGCCTGAGCCCCAAGAGCCCAGGCCAGCTGACCCCGGTGTGTAGATGTACCCTTAGGGGCCAGCAGACCTAGTGGGCTGGCCATGGCTCAACAGACTGCAAAGTCCTGTAGGGGCCTTGTCAGGCAATCTGTGAACCTGGCAACCAAGTTACAGTCTGTCCTTAACCAGGTTCCTTCGGCTGGACAAGGGGGCAAAGAGAAGGCTGGGGGACCCAGGCCCTCTCTTTCCAGTGGGTCTCAGCCCAGGGCCCAAGGTGGAAGAGGTGAGGAGAATTTCAGTCCCCTCTAGCTGATACTCAAGACCGGCCTCTCCCTCTCCCCTTGCCCTTGGGCCACTTCCAGCCTCCCCTTGGCTCCTCTTCAGTTTGGGGCATGGTGACAGCACTCTGTTTTCCTCCCGACTGCTGCTCAAGCAATCTCAACAATTCAGATAGTTAGTAGGGGCTCCCCAGCTCTCTCCTCCATGTTCAGTGATTTCCCCTTTTAGGAAGGAGCAGAGAGAAAGAAGGGTCAGGCCCCTGGACACCTAGTCAGGCTTTACCCACAGTCCAGCCCCTTCCTTCTGTCCCAGAAGGTACTAACTGGCCTGCTTCATTCCTGCAGACAGCCTCTCCTTCACTCTATCCCTGTTTGTTTGCCAAAGGTCTATTTGAAGCATGTCATCCATTTGGATCATGCTCTGCAGCTGCGCCAGGCCAAGGTGGTCTTTGCCCAGTACTGCTGAATGACTCCTTTAGTCTTATTGAGGGTTCTGTAAACCCCATCACACTGATCCTTGCATCAAGGGTACTCCAGGGAAGCCCTGTGTATATTATAGCAATTGCAAACACACAGTATTCCCAGGGTAACATTTCAATGAATACTAAACTTCTACTTAGTGCTGGTGGCTGCAGAGAATATCTGCCGATCAGATTCTTAATAGTAGAAGAAATTGTTATTTTGGGAATAAAAATGTAAGGATTTGGAACCAGAAAGTCTGCACACACCGCTGTGAACACTGGCAGAATGATTTAAGTTAAATGGACAGATACTATAAAATACATCAGGCATAAACATAAAATAGTATAACACTACTTAAATCTCAGCATGACCAATGACTTCTCTTTATCAATTCTCTAATCAATTCTAATCAAGTTCTTGTCTTCTCCAGAATCTCCTTGTTGTGAATCAGACCACTCATGATGATGGGAATTCAATTTAGATTTTGAAAATGTGCCACAGCAAATGGAATTAACTCTTGACCCTGAGCACTCCACTCCAATACCACAAATGCAGGACATTCTTATTACATGGAAAGAGGAGGAAGCTATAAAGGTAGATCATGATCTCTATCAATGGTTGTAGAAAACTGAACCACCTAATTGTACTTCATGGACCCTTTAGCAGGCTGAACCCTGAGCAGGCTTCACCCAGCCAGCCTTGGAAGTTTCCACTCAGACTTTTTGCAAAGCCACTCAAATAAACAACACTTGAAACAAAACCCTTTACACCAAAAACATCCTTTTCTCTGCAGGGATCTCTGCTGGATTGCTGATTTCCTAATACACAACTATGCTTTGGAGGCAAAGTCAGAACAATTCAGTCTCATTCTCTTTGCTCTGGGAAAGGTGAGCCAACAAGCCTCTTCTTACCAATCTCCTCTCTGTTCAGAGAGAAGAGACTGGTTATATGCTGCCCTCCTCAGAACCTCCCCTGCTCTGCCGTACACTACAGGTACATCTACACAGTAAGCAGAGTCCCACAACAGTTAGTCTCAGAGTCCAGTAGCCAGCCCAAGCCCAAACGTCTAAACAGCCATTGTTAGCACCATAGCATGAACCCAACAAGCCCAAGTCTGTAGACCCAGGCTCTTAGACTCTCTGCCACAGGATCCTGCCTGTTATATAGACGTATCCAACAAGGCTCCTGGTCCCAGGCCTTGGTATTTTCCCAGACACCAATTGTTACACCATGATCACTTCTTCTCTCTCAGCATCTGCCTCTGTCATTCCCTGGATCACTGTATCAGAATTCCTGCAACTGGTAGCCTGGCCCCCAAAAATTCACCCTCTGGCCTTAATGGGCCAGTATACCATTACAGATGTGATCCTATTCCTGCTAAAGTCAACAGGACTGTTACCAGCAACTTCAATGGGAGCAGAGCAGGTCTAACAGAAGGAAGGGTTTTGGTACAACTTGTGTTCTCTTCTTCATCCTTATTAATGGTACCATAGATCAGATGTGTGAGAGAAGGGCTGTGAATATAGCAGCCTGTACTAAAATTATAAAAAATAAAACAACTTAATATATAAGGTGACCCCTGTAAGAGTCAGCAAGGGGAATTTGCACCACTTAAGTTCCATTTAAACCCTTTTTTAAGGGTTTAGGTGGGAATTCTGTGGTACCTAAGCTTGGTGCTGGGCCTCTGCTCGCGGGGAATTTTACCCATAGTATTCCTTTATTTTATTGTGTTTCTGTACAGTCTGTGCGCACACAGCTCTCTGGGCCTTGTCGAGATATCTTTTAGCAGAAAAAAAAAATATTTGTCAACAGGGCTTTAAAAAAATATTCTGTCTGTTTATCCTTTGTTCTGTACGTGAGTCAAAGAGACAACCCCACACTGTGCCCCTGCTGCTGGAAGCCGAAGGTCCTTTACAAGCTGATGCGAACAATTTACACGGGTGGAAAGTCTGCCCTCAGCTCAGCTGGATGCTTGCGGGCCATTAAGCTTCCCCTCTCTCAGCCCTTCCTCAATAACCCTTCCCACCGTCAAATAAAACAAACACATGCCTTTTGCATCTGCCACGGACACCTCTAGTGCAGGGTAGCCCAGAACCCAACATCAATCCTGGCTTTTCTATTTAGAATTTCTGCACAGGGATGTTTCCCGCCACAGTTCGTTCCTCAAATGTCCCTGACCATGCCTCAGTGAGGCTCAGATACAGCTGAGCCACTTGACTTTAGGGGGTTGGGAGTTTTTAAAATTAAAGACTGCTCATTTCTAGTCCCCATGACCCACTCCCATTGTCAGCGTGTGCTCCCCTGAAGTGAGAGCAATTTACCACTGACCTGTCCCCACAAGTTCCTCAGTGCTTCAACAAGGAAACGTGTTTTCGGTTTGGGGTTTCTGACTCAGGAAACTAAAAGGTGATTCGGACGTTCTTCCAAACTGTAATTGAGCTTCAACCTGGCTGATACAAATGGTCTAGGCATCGTGCCATCTTAACACGTAGGGACATGAGTGTTTAGCTGCTCTGGCACCTCATCGTGTTCAGCATGCATGAAAAGTCTGATTCCAAGCCAAGGAAACAGATACGTTGGTTTTAAAATTGTGTGCCTGTACTTTGGTGGTGGGGTAGGGAATGAGAATTAAATAATCCCTCGCTGAGCTGGATTAGCTTTCATTTTTGTAGTGGCATAAGGCAAGTTTAGGCTTGTTTTAATTACAAAGGAGTGCTCATTATAATGAAGGCTACCCCAAATTTTGAGTCATGTGTAACACGCCATAACAAGTTTTCGCAGCCGAGTTGAATTTCCTGTGAATTGGTTGATTGTTCTGAAGCCCATGGGGAGATTTGACACTTAGAAAAGAGAGGGGTATAGAAGAGAACTGGTCTTACACTGGCAGTCTGTCTGAACATTCAGAGTTTCAGAGAGTTTGTATGAAATATTGTGGGCCAAATCCTGAATTTGATTTCCCAATCAGTGATGGAACAAGGCATAGAAGCCCTTTACTTCCATGTACATTGGCCCCTATTACCCCAACTGATGTTCAGTGGTGAAAGGAAGTCAACAGGCTCTCCAACTATCCATGCTGGTGGAGTTAAAATGAGGATTCTCTCCAGATTCCCATGCTCTGCCCAAAGGTTTCTGCAGACATAACCCTACCAAGCTGCTGCGAGAAGGAGAGCAGGGTCAGGGATCTCTTGCATGAGGTCATGTGGGGAAATAAAGATTCCTTATTAGATGTGTGTGTAGGAATCCTGGGATATCTGTTTTACTTTACTGCTACTGCTTCATTAGGATCACTTTTCAGTCAAGGTTCATAATAACCCACCGAAGTGAAGTCTGGGAGGTTTTGCAACTTATCAGTACCCACAATATTGAACTGAGCCACGGTACTTTGGGCTGTGTTCTCATCTGATCTCAAATTGAGCAGAACTCAGCCTACTCCTGTACTTGCACGGAAGTCCTACCAAGAAAACCTACGGACTGTAGGAAGAGGTGTGCTGTGAAAGGCATGCTTCTTTCTAAGCCAGTGCTGAACCAGTAGGGCAGCATTATACAGGGAGGAGAGTCCCTCTGCTGCTGAAGATGCAAGCCAAAATCTCCGCTAGGGCAAGTGAACAGAACTCAGTGGAGCTGTATCCATTTACACCAGCAGAGCATTTGGCCCAGAATCTATTGAATGAGATGTACTACAGACAGATGCCTGAAACACTTGTAATATAGGATTCCAGTGGGACTTGTCAACAGTAGAGTTGTTATCCTCACTGTCCTAGCCAAGTGTTAGCTTGGCAATTACATTCTGCTTTCTTAACCTCTTTGCAATTTCAACCTTTGTAACTTTCCATCCTAAAGAGAAAAAACACACACAGACACCAAGTGTTACTGGCTACGTGCAATCCACTCCAGAGATGGCTGCATTTCAGTGGTGGGTGAATGATCCCTCTCTAGGAAGTCTAAAAAGTTCTTTGAGATCACTCAAGGTGAAAGATGCTTTTATACAGAAAATTATTATTAGGAGGCTTTGATAAAAGATTGAACATTGAAGATTTAGGTGGGTAGCAAGAACCTACATAGGTATTAGTTTTAAAATACACACAGTTTGGTAGAAATATAAACCCTCAAAATCCAGGGCATCAGCGAACCTCTAAGTAGTGAAAGTTAGAAAGAAATTTTCCACAGCTGTCCTCTTCAGCATTGTTTTCACGTTCCTCTGAAGCATCTGTTACTCATCATTGTCAGAGACTGGATACTGGACCAGATGGACCATGGGTCTGATCCAGAACAGCATTTCCTGAGTTTCACAGTCCTTTATTACAGCTCTAGTAGACCCTCTGTCCTATTATTACAGAGGTGGACCAGAACTGAAAAGTTGTAATCCAGACAGGAACTTTCCCAAAGTTTGGGGACATTTGAATCTGAAGGGCAGTTGTTTGACCTTGTAATAGAGCCCTTGGAGGGCCAGGTGGTCTAGTGGGTAGCACACCCAGTATCTCCCCTCAGCGGGAAGGCCTTTCAGTACAGTCCCTCACCCAAGGATGGGTTTAGCTTCACCCCAGGTTGCAGTGTCCTTGCCCTTTGCTTAGCTGGGGGGAGTGAGACTGGAATGTGAGTTATGCCCTTCCTGCAGCAGGGACAGTTGGCCAAGGAACGTTGGCCCTTCTACTCAACTGGGCTCCAACCCAGGGCCCTATGAGACTCAACAGTGTCCAGCACCCTGGCGTGCCCTCAGAGGTACTCTGCCTGGGTCACTTCCTGCCATCTGTCGCGTCCCCACAGCACCTAGTCCAATATAAGGCAACAAAAGAAAAAGAAAAGACAACCTAATCTTCATCCCCCCCAACTGGGCTCAGTCCTACTTGGCTTTCTCAGCACCCTTGTCCAGGCTAAGATTGTCTTCCTTCTGATTGAACTGGGTTGCTCCCTTTTCAGCTTCCCCTCCAGTTGGAATATGTTCTGCAGGTCTGGAGGGGCAGGGCTACCTGCACCCAATATTACCTGCACCCACCCCCTTCAGGCCCAGTGTGGGGTTTGTACATGCCATCACAGAACTATTACACAGAGAAGAGCCAGTTGCAAAGTTCTAGCTTCAAACTCTCATCATTTAGGAGTGCCCCAATTTGGGCTTTGATTCAGGTCCATCTCTACCTACAACTTAAGAAGCAGTCCTCAACCAATTCATTATGACTGGTCATTTATAGAAAATAAAAACGATTCTGTACTTTTATAAAAAATATTGTAATTACACTGGAGAATCTTTTCAGTGAATCTGACATGACCGAAACCACTTAAAATATGATGGGGGTAGGGAGAAATTAAGAAATCTTGGCTAAAGCACAGCAAAAACAACTTGCAGAAACCTCACCAGGAATGGAAGTTTTCAGTTTATTAGAAGTCTCTTCATTACATGCTTGAGCTAATGCTAGGACAACGGAACCCTGTGGATGAATCAATAGACAACTGCAAGAAAGAAAAAGCAGACTTTCTAGTGACCTCTTCTCACTGGAATCTGCTAGCTGAACCCATTGGGTTACTTTTGCTTTCACCCATCAGTATATCAACACATTTACTTGACTGCCATATGGAAATTTTCAAAATTCCCACCGCTGTTACTAAGTGCTAGAGAAAACAGAGCCCTGTGCATTGCAAACGTACCCATGATTAATCCTTATTAATTTCTGGCTGGTGTTCATTATTGTATCATTGCAATATAGTTGCTAGAACATGAAATTAAAAAAATAATAAAGTGAATATCAGAAAAAATGCTCCAATAGTGAAGTTTATTAAACTGAGGAATAATCTCCCAAGGGACATGGTGGGATCTAGTACCTGAATAATTTAAAACTGGCCTGGACAAAATACTGGAAAAATATATGAGAGAGAATAATTGTGAGCTACTCCTCCTCCTTTGCACTGCCAGGGACAAGGGGAATTGTGTGAATTTGATAGCCTAATATCTTTCTATTCCCTGGTGTCTGTGATTTCTATGGTCCCATTCCAACAAAACATATTTAAATGTTGCATCAGATCAGGGCCTATATGACACTACATAAGCATTTAATACTGAGCCTGGGAAATTCCAACAGCCTCTTCTGCTTCGATTAACTAATATCAAACAACATTGGCAATATTGTTTATTCCTCTGAGATGTAAGCATATTTACAGTATAGCAGGTATTATATTAGTGAGAAAACTTTTAAGTGTTCCCTGAGGAAAATAATCCTTATTTACATTACATTTTTATTATAAAAATATGAAGCTGCTAAATAATTACTACAAAACAGAGCCACAAAACCACTAAATTATGATTCTGCAATGTTAAGCAATTCTAGTGATAGATTCTAATCATAGAGGCAGTGTCTTGAGAATATATTAATTTTGCATACAAGCAGTCCCTAGAAAGTACATTTAGGAAATGTTATACTCGCATATATGCCAACTGCTGCCCTCACTATCTGTGCAATGTGCCTTAGGTGACTTGGCACATCTGTTGTCCGCTTACCCTGTGAATTTTATCTAGCACAGATTGAAATTATGTGTTTCTATAGAGAAGAATAAACAGAAATGTCATCAAGGTGCCAAGAATTAGTGGAAAACCCTGTGGCAATAACACATGACTGAGATTAATTTCCAAAGTTTAAATTCTGAATAAAGAGATCAGAAATCACCCCAGGAAATTGAAACACTTTCTTGCTTCATTAAAGAGTATTCCAGATTGAGATTACATATTGGATCTGATATCATACACCCACATTCAGTGGGACTTTCTATTATGAAGTTCAGCAGACTGGGGTAGCAAGTCTTCATCCATTTCAAAAATGTAAAATATGTGCATGGTCGCTGTATGAAGAATGGACGAGAATAATCATTACATTTATCAGAACAATATCTCTAGGGCTATTGGCTCCTAAAAAAAGGTAGTGAACATAATAACTGTGATACCTTTTATTAGATTACCACATTGGTCTTCTTGTCAACTTTAAATGCATTGATTTTCTACAGATATTGATAACATTTAGAGGCTGCAGAAATAGTTTGGGACAAAATAAACAAATTCATTTATGGTCAGATTCCGCTACCATTGCATTGAGTAGCACCATGTTCTGCAAACATTCCCCTTGATTTCGTTGAACTGTTTACAGAGTAAGGTACTACTTAACATGAGTAAAGATGGCAGAATCTGGCCCCAAGTTAATTCACAGAATCATAGGACTGGATGGGACCTTGAGAGGTCATCTAGTCCAGTCCCTGAACTCATGGCGGAACTAAGTATTATCTAGACCAGTAGTGGGAATGGTGAACTGCGGAAATTGTGAGCTGCGGGCGGCCGTGCCTGCAGATGGTCAATGTAAACAAACTGTCTCGTGGCTTGCCAGCAGATTACCCTGACAGGCCGTGTGTGGCCCACAGGCCGCAGGTTGCCCACCACTGATCTAGACCATCCCTGAGAGGTGTTTGTCTAGCCTGCTCTTAAAAATCACCAACAATGGAGATTCCACAACCTCCCCAGGAAATTTATTTCAGTACTTAACATCCTGACAGTTAGGAGGTTTTTCCTAATGTCCAGCCTAAACTGCACTTGTAGCAGTTTAAGCCCACTGCTTCTTCTCCTATCCTCAGAGGTTAAGAACAACAATTTTTCTCCCTCCTCCTTGTAACAACCTTTTATGTACTTGAAAACTGTTATGTCCCCCTTCAGTCTTCTCAGCTCCAGATTAAACAAACTCCATTTTTTCAATATTCCCTCATAGGTCATCTTTTGCTCCAATATGTCTACATCTTTCCTGAAATGTGGCACCCAGAACTGGACACAATACTCCAGTTCAGGCCTAATCAGGGCAGAGTAGAGCGGAAGAATTACTTCTCATGTCTTGCTTATAACACTCCTGCTAATACATCCCAGAATGATGTTTGCTTTTTTTGCAACAATGTTACCCTGTTGGCTCATATTTAGCTTGTGATCCACTATGACTCCCCCGCCCTGATCCCTTTCCACAGTACTTCTTCCTAAGCAATCATTTCCCATTTTGTATATGTCCAACAGATTTTTCCTTCCTAAGTGGAGTACTTTGCATTTGTCCTTATTGAATTTCATCCTAAAGCACGTGCAACCCCTCCTGGCTTGGTATTGTCCTCAAACATTATAAATGTACTCTCTTTGCCATTATCAAAATCATTGATGAAGCTGTTGAACAGAACTGGACCCAGGATCAAACCCTGCAGGACCCCACTCGATATGCCCTTCCAGTTTGACTGTGAAACACTACACTCTGGGAATTGTTTTCCAACCAGTGATGCACGCACCTTATAGAAGCTCCATCTAGGCTATATTTCCCTAGTTTGTTTATGAGAAGGCCATATGAGACAGTATCAAAAGCCTTACTAAATTCAAGAAATACCACATCTACCACTTCCCCACATCCACAAGATTTGTTACCCTGTCAGAAAAAGCTATTAGGTTGGTTTGACATGATTTGTTCTTGACAAATCCATGCTGACTGTTGCTTATCACTGTATTATCTTCTAGGTGTTTGCAAATTGATTGCTTAATTATATGATATTTTCGGTACAGAAGTTAAGCTGACTGGTCTGAAATTCCCTGGGTTGTCTTTATTTCCCTTTTTTATAGATTGGCACCATATTTGCCTTTTCCAGTCCTCTGGAATCTCACCCATCTTCCATGACTTTTCAAAGATAATCGCTAATGATTCAGATATCTTCTTCAGTCAGCTCCTTGAATATTCTAGGATGTATTTCATCTGGCCCTAGTGACTTAAAAACATCTAACTTGTCAAAGTAATTTTTAACTTGTTCTTTTTAACTTGTATCTTGTTCTTGTTTTTAACAAGTTCTTTTTAACTTGTATTTTAGCATCTGATCCTACCTCATTTTCACTAGCATTCACTATGTTAGACAACCAATTGCTACTAACCTTTTTGGTGAAAACCGAAACAAAAAGGTCATTTAGCACTTCTGTCATTTCTACATTTTCTGTTATTGTCCCCGTCCCTCCCATTGAGTAACGGGCCTACCCTGTCCTTGGTCTTCCTCTTGCTTCTAATGTATTTGTGAATGTTTTCTTGTTACCCTTTCTGTCTCTAGTTAGCTTAATTGCTTTTTGTGTCTTGGCCTTTCTAATTTTGTCCCTACATACTTGTGTTATTTGTTTATATTCAGCCTTTGTAATTTGACCTAGTTTCCACTTTTTGTGGGACTCTTTTTTGGGTTTCAGATCATTGAAGATCTCCTGGTTATGCCACTGTGATCTCTTGCCATACTTCCTATCTTTCCTACACAGTGGGATATTTTGCTCTTGTGCCCTTAATAATGTCTCTTTGAAAAACTGCCAACTCTCTTGAACTGTTTTTCCCTTTAGACTTGCTTCCATTGGATTTTACCTACCACCAACTCCCTGAGTTTGCTAAAGTCTGCCTTCTTGAAATCCATTGTCTTTATTTTGCTGTTCTCACTCCTACTATTCCTTAGAATCACGAACTCTACCATTTCACGATTACTTTCACCCAAGCTGCCTTCCACTTTCAAATTCTCAACCTGTGTCACTTCAACATGAGACAGTGACACAAAAGAATTCTGGGCTCCTCTTCTTGTAAAGTATTAAGTCATCACCATCATCATGTGATAAGTTTTATTTATTTAATTACTCCTAGTTTTTTAAAATTACAACTATAGCCCCTTTAGTGGAGGCTTCCCAATATCCTTGTGACGCAGGTATCGTTAGCTTCATTTTTATGATACGTGTGGTGGCATATTGAGGAAATGAAAAGACAGGCTGGATGTTAATAAACCTTTAGGCACACTCCAGCACAAGATGCAATCCCAGCAGGCAATGTGCCTCAGACATTCCCCTCTGAGGCACTGTTCTTGTTCTCCCACTGTTGCATTGAGGGGTGTTTACAGAAGTTATCTGCAAGAGCCCTATGTAGCGTATGGCATATTCACTCCTACATGTCCAGCTCCAGTATCAGAGACAATGGGGAGGGGGCCAAAGGGGGACAGAGCCAGGGTTCTCCCATTACCTGGCCAGTTGTTCACAGAGAGGAGAACCAGGTACATGATCCCCCTTCTCATACCCCCACTGCCATGGTCTAACCTTGTAGGGGTAAGGGAATCCTTATTCCCCCTGCTACTATCCTCCAAAACCATATTAGACCCAGCCATTATCTAACCCTGTTTGATTAATCAGACAGTGAAAGAGTCTAAAGGGAAGTAGTAAAATTTTTTTAAAGTAGACTTGGACTAAGCACTGAAAAATTATTCACTGGAAGAGCAATGGAATTATGATAATGAATAATTATAATTATTACAATGAAATATTATAATTGCAATGAATAAGTATAATAATTACAGTAAAATTATTCACTGGCAGAGTAATGAACTGGTTGATTGAACAGGTCACATCTAGCTCTAATTGCCTTTGGTACAAAGGGATGAAGTGGTTTACCCCAAGTTGCATAGTTTTTTAATGGCTCAGATGGAAAGAGAATAGGAGTCTTGGAACCCAAGCAAATGCTCTCACCACTGGATGATGCTTCCTCAATAAACTGGTTAGAGATTAAAAGAACTGTATTGGTGATGGAATTAGTAACCCCTGCATGGTCTCCATGAATTTTGGGGGTGTTATATTTGTTTATTTTAGAACTTTGCCCTCTGGGTGCTCTAGCTATGTGCCAGGGTGGAGACATAAATTATTATTTTAATTATATAAGCAATGCCTAGACACACACTAGATAAATCTCCATAACCCCAAAATACCCTCCATTCCACATCGACAGCACGCTTTCTGATTTGACTAAGACATCTCATTCCATTGTGCTTCAAAAACATTAACAGCTTTCTTTCCGAAATTAAAGTATTCCTTAAAGTTTTACTCAATTACTACGAGAGTTCTACAGAGGTCTACAAGGCAGTATGTGATTTTAGAACTTTGGTTATGTCTTTGCACCATTGTGCAGCATGTGAGGCAAAAAGGCAATTGACATTAAAGAAGAGTTTGGATTTTCTTACCTCTGGTCTCAAACCTTGAATGTGATGGGATATATTATGGTAGCCAGAGAGCAGAGGTCAGGTTTGATGTGCTTGTGGTAGCCAGTATTGGTGAGGAGACACATTGTTGCATTTTGTGCTAATTGTAGTTTCCTAAGGGTTGATGGTTTCAGGCCTGGATAAAATACACTGCTGTAATCAAGGCATATATTACTGAAGCAGGTCATCGTTCATTTAGATGAAAAACAGATCCTGCCATCTTAGGAACATAAGAACGGCCATACTGGGTCAGACCAAAGGTCCATCTAGCCCAGTATCCTGTCTTCCGACAGTGGCCAATGCCAGATGCCCCAGAGGGAATGAACAAAACAGGTAATCATCAAATGACCCATCCCCAGTCACCCATTTTCAGCTTCTGGCAAACAGAGGCTAGGGACAACTTATTGCTGCTCATGTACAGTAAGGTGTAAAATTATCTTTTCATTTACAACTGTATCAGGTGATAGATCCTTCAATAATATGGATTGTGTTTGTCAAGCACACATGAGAGCAGTCTTGCCATTGAAACAATTCTAAATAGCCTTCCCATATGGTACCACTATCAATGAAGATTACTTCCATTCCCACCTCCCTTTCCAACCTCCCCCATGCCACTCTTCCCCCCTCTCAAAAGAAGTGGTTTGCCAATATAACTTAGATTTCATTTCTGGACAAAACAGAGCTGTGAATATTGCCTAAGACTGTATCTATCAGTAGGGCTGCTGACTGGCAGTCTTTTAATCCATAAAAAGAAAAGGAGGACTTGTGGCACCTTAGAGACTAACAAATTTATTTGAGCATAAGCTTTCGTGAGCTACAGTTCACTTCACGAAAGCTTATGCTCAAATAAATTTGTTAGTCTCTCAGGTGCCACAAGTACTCCTTTTCTTTTTGCAGATACAGACTAACAGAGCTGCTACTCTGAAACCTTTTAATCCATAGTTTCTCTGTGTTCAAGTTTCAGTTGTTAGCTCACAAATTACACTTATGTTTAATACTAGAAGCCTTAATAAGTAACCCTATATCCAATAGTGGCTCTGCAAAGAGTATCTGATCCTCCCTTCATAATATAGGTATCCAAAGTGCAGACACTGATATAATATGAGAGAGGGAAAATAATCCCATTTGATTGCTTTAAACACCTACATTAATGCTTCAGGTAAGAGAAATCTGTGAAAACCTAAGACCCAATATGATCAGAAACTTTTAATATACAGAAGCCAGAGCCACCTAGTGATATGCTGAGTAACATGGAAGAAATGCTGGTAAATCTGGCTCTACCTAGTGCTGCTTCAGTGAGCCTAGCCCTAATATTTATCCAGCAAGCTGATTTTTCAGGATCCATCTCCAAATCAGAACACGAATCACCTGTCTTCCATTACCAGAAACTGAAGGAAAACAAAACAGAAACTATGTTACAAGTGGCAACCTTGATCACCTGCTATAAGAGTTTTGGGTGGCTCTTCTAGGAGTAAAGGCATTCTTACCATTATTCCCCAACGCTCCTGCTTTGTTTTCAATGACTTTCTTGCATGATTTCTCTCCAGCTAAGTCAGTGTTGTTACATCAGGGATGCAGTTGCCCCTGTTTATGGAATGATACGTTAAACAGAAACATTTGACCACTGACTCTACACTTCCATTTCAATAACTTTTGCGTAATATAGAAGATGGTTGTAAAATAGACTCTTATAACCTTTCCTTTTGTGTTGGCGAAACTAAGGGTTCTGAGGCTTGTTTTGGCTCTGCGCTTGATTTTGCTTCAAGTGGGGAAAGTATTCTATGATTAGCAGCACTTCAAAAAACCCTTACCTTTATGATTGCAAACTAGGTGATACATTTCCAGACAAGAGGATGCTGATTAGGAGAACTTAACCACACACTTACACAAAATCAAAATTTACAGGATTAGTGAAAGAAAGATGCCCAGATGAGAAGACATTGAATAATACAAGCATTCTGCTGAGTACTTTTTAATCTTTTATTCATTATTTGCAGGACCCTGTATGAAGTCTGACTTTACAATCTCTTTCCTTACTGATATTACTTTCCATTGGGTAAACACTGAAATTTCTCTCCATTTCTCACTGAGCTTGAAATTAACATATACATTTTCTTTGTATATCTTTGCTTGTTCACCAGCACCTTTGAGGATGTCAGAAATGGAGGGAATTATGTCTGTTGGTGCAGGTGTTGTACTCTTAAATGTGAGATTCATCAGGTGGATTTTCTCAGGCAGAAACTTTATACACTAAGAACCAAGTAACAGCAAAATTAAGTTAAGTTTTAAAAAAAAGCTCACCAGGTATCAGGATCCTCAGCTGGTGTAAACCAGTGTAGCCCCATTGATTTAAATGCAACTATGCTGTCAGGAATGAAACAGAAAGAGTTAAGCAAGTCTTTGAGCAATATCTTCACTGTTTCAAGAACTACCATCCAGATGCCTGGGTTTCACTGCTTCCCCATGCAGAATTTTCAAATAATAGTGCCACCCATGCCACTACCTCCCAAAGCCCTTTATTCTCCAACTACAGGTTTCACCCAAACATCCCCACAGGATCTCTGGTACTAGCTTTCACAGACTTGACTGCCCACCTCTGCCAAGTACATCTAGAACTGAAGGAAGACCTAGCATCTGCCAAGGACGCATACAAGCATCATGCCAATCAGGGCCAAGAGTCACCTGCGATCTTGCTGTTGGGGACAAGTTTTGACTCTCCACCCAGAATCTTAGGTCAACTCGCCTGTTGGCTAACCAATCCGATGTGCAGAAAGAATAGCAAATATGGCAGGTGACCAGCTTGGCTTAACAGAGAAATCTTAGGTGAGCTTAAACACAGAAAGGAAGCTTACAAGAAGTGAAAACTTGGACAGATGACTAGGGAGGAGTACACAAATATTGCTCAGGCATGGAGGGGTGTAATCAGGAAGGCCAAAGCTCAACTGGAGTTGCAGCTAGCAAGGTATGTGAAGGGTAACAAGAAGGGTTTCTACAGGTATGTTAGCAATAAGAAGGTGGTAAGGGAAAATGTGGGACCCTTACTGAATGGGGGAGGCAACCTAGTAACAGATGATGTGGAAAAAGTTGAAGTACTCAATGCTTTTTTAGCCTCGCTCGTCACAGACAAGGTCAGCTACCAGACTGCTACACTGGGCAGCACAGTATGGGGAGGAGGTGAGCAGCTCTCACTGGTGAAAGAAAAGGTTAAGGACTATTTAGAAAAGCTGGACATGCACAAGTCCATGGGGCTGGATCTAATGCATCCAAGGGTGCTGAGGGAGTTGGCTAATGTGATTGCACAGCCATTGGCCATTATCTTTGAAAACTCGTGGTGATCAGGGGAGGTCCCAGACAATTGGAAAAAGGCAAGTATTGTGCCCATCTTTTAAAAAGGGAAGAAGGAGAATCTGGGGAAATACAGACCGGTCAGCCTCACCTCAGTCCCCGGAAAAATCATAAAGCAGGTCCTCAAGGAATCCATTTTGAAGCACTTGGAAGAGAGGAAAGTAATCAGGAACAGTCAACATGGATTCACCAAGGGCAAGTTATACCTGACCAACCTGATTGCCTTCTATGATGAGAAAAATGGCTCTGTGGATATGGAGAAAGTGGTGGACATAATATATCTTGACTTTAGCAAGCTTTCGATACGGTCTCCTACAGCATTCTTGCCAGCAAGTTAAAGAAGTATGAATTGGATGAACGGAATTTAAGGTGGATAGAAAGCTAGCTAGATCGTTGGGCTCAATGGGTAGTGACCAATGGCTCGATGTCTAATTGGCAGCCAGTATCAAGCAGAGTGCCCCAGGGTTTGGTCATGGAGCCAGTTTTGTTCAACATCTTCATTAATGATCTGGATGACAGGATGGATTGCACCCTCAGCAAGTTCACAGATGACACTAAGCTGGGGCCGGTGGGAAATAGATACACTGGCGGGTAGGGATAGGGTCCAGAGTGAGTGACTTAGACAAATTGGAAGATTGGGCCAAAAGAAATCTGATGAGGTTCAACAAGGACAAGTGCAGAGTCCTGCACTTAGGATAGAAGAATCCCACGCACTGCTGGAGGCTGGGGACAGACTGGCTAAGCGGCAGTTCTGCAGAAAAGGACCTGGGCATTACAGTGGACGAGAAGCTGGATATGAGTCAGCAGTGTGCCCTCGTTGCCAGGAAGGCTAAAGGCATATTGGGCTGCATTTGTAGGCAAATTGCCAGCAGATGGAGGGAAGTGATTATTCCCCTCTATTCGACACTGGAGAGGCCACATCTGAAATATTGTGTCCAGTTTTGAGCCCCTCACTACAGAAGGGATGTGGACAAATTGGAGAGAGTCCAGCGGAGGGCAACAAAAATGATTAGGGGGCTTGGGCACATGGCTTATAAGGAGAGGCTGAAGGAACTGGGCTTATTTAGTCTGCAGAAGAGAAAAGAGTGAGGGGGGGAATTTGATAGCAGCCTCTAGCTACCTGAAGGGGGTTTCCAAAGAGGATGGAGCTCGGCTGTTCTCAGTGGTGGCAGATGATAGAACAAGGAGCAATGGTCTAAAGTTGTAGTGGGGGAGGTCTAGGTTGGATATTAGGAAAAACTATTTCACTAGGAGGGTGGTGAAGCACTGGAATGGGTTACCTAGGGAGGTGCTGGAATCTCCGTCCTTAGACGTTTTTAAGGCTTGGCTTGACAAAGCCCTGGCTGAGATGATTTAGTTGGGGTTGGTCCTGCTTTGAGCAGGGGGCTGGACTAGATGACGTCCTGAGGTCTCTTCCAACCCCAATCTTCTACGATTCTAAGTTAGACCACCACTAGTTAGGCCTGTTTAGGATTCTGGAATGAATTAACCCAATAGAATGCAAGTCACAGCTACTTGAATCCCTCAGGTTCCACATCTCTCTCCTAAAGCCCTTCACTGACTTTCTAATGTGCCTGGGAATGCTTCTCTGGCTCTGCCCCCACCCAACCCCTACCCCCAAACCCCTCCCCTGCTCCAGCCCAACCCGCCCCTTCCTGCCCCGCTCTGTTCCCTCCCCCAAGCACCCCCTGCCCTCGCTCCTTTCCCCTCCCCTCCAGCAGCTCCTGCACGTCACTGAACAGCTGATCACCGGCGCATAGGAGGTGCTGATCAGTGGGGCCACTGTGGGGAGGGAGAGGAGGTGATTGGGGGGGCTGTCAGTGGGCATTGAGCACCCACCTTTTTTTCCCCCGTGAATTAATTCCACCTTCTCTTTTCTTTATTCACCTACTGCTTACATGTGTTGTTTCTCCTTCCATCAGCTAACTCTCTTGAATTTGACCTCTCTACCTGCATCACCTTGTGCTAACGTTTGTTCTCATTTGTTGAGTATAATTGTTGCACTTCTCCACTGGAATGACTTTTCCTATGTAAACTGCTTTCGGCCTCCTCAGAAGATAAACAATTCAATTTACGTTTTAAGGGTTTGTCCCAGAGCCAGCCGATGGAGCACAACAGAAAGCAGTGAGCTAGACCACCTCTTTTTTAGGGAAAATCCCAAGGAAGGGGGAACTGGGGAAAGAAATCTCTACTATTATGTCTGTGAGGATCTTTTTATAGAGATCTTCCAACATAATCCCATGAAGGAGAGCAGAGGAGCTGGAAATTACATTTATCATGGTTTGTTGCAATATTAGCAATGCAAATTTTTTAATTTTCAAACTGCAATACTGCCTGGAGTATTCAATCAGGATCAGGCATTATTGTGCCAAGCACTGTATGAACTTGTACAAAGACAGTCTCAGTCTGGAAGGCTGGGGAAGAGTTTACAGTCTCAGATAGACATTACAAAAGAAACACTTACCACTTCGCCTTCAGCCACCTGAAACACGTGTGGTTGTACACTCTCCAAAATAATTAGATGGCACACCTACATCCCTTGAATATAAAGTACCAAAAATTGAATTCTGATAATTTCATATAATTTAACAGCTGATAATATTGACTGGATTTGCACTGGTACCTTTTGCAACAAACTTTTTGGGTTTTTCATGCAAAGTTAAAAATCTGTCATTAATTATACGTCTGTTGCCAAATGAAAATGTAAAAACCTGGTTATCTTGTAGCTCCACTGAACTACTGATTTATTATATGGTTTCTCTTCTGAATTTATCTGGTGTCAGTGAAAATAATAAGATGCAATATCCTGCTTAGTTTCTCAGGGAAATCTCACTTACAAGTAAAAAGAACGACCACGCATAGTAAGAGTGAGCCCTTATCCCTAGAATCAGTCCTGTTTCATTAGCAAAGAGTGAAGTTGAAGTTGAAAAGGTAGAACATTTATTAAATCCCGTATGCTCTTCTGTCCCTGTGGCTGAGTTGCTTCCAGCCCCACTCCTCACATTCCTTGTTTTCCTGGTACCTGCTCAATAATAGTCCTTCCAGTGACCCAAGATCCTCTGACTCCAATTCCGCTCCAAGTCCCAAGGTAAAATCCATTCCACGCAGCTTCTACTGATGTAGTGGAAGTTCAAATTTCCCTAGCAGGGCTTTTACAGTAAATTCTATCAACCTAAACAGCAATAATGAATGAATCAAGTTGTAACCATTCTTCCAGTGGATAACAGCAGCAAAAAGGTCTGGGTTCAATCTATCTAGGGTCCCTCTTGACAAATAACTAAACCAGCTTGAGCACCCATCCAGATGCCAGGGAAACTACATGGATCCTCTGTGGGTGCCTTTAACAAGCAGAACTTTCCCTCTTGCAAGCACTGGGAGATGGTGTACAACCAAGGGAATCGTTATTAGGGGAAAGGGAATGCAGTCAAACTTGGGAAAACACAGCAACAGAATACATATACAAATAAAGAGTAAAGTACCCCCCACTCTTTCATTAACTTTGGCAGTAATCTCTGTAAGCCCCTTCCCACCTGCCAGAGAATGTCCCACAGGTAACAATCCCTTGGCCACACCACCTCACCCATCCAGCAAACCCACTCACAGGTCAGATGAGTCGTAGTCCAAGGGTCTCTTTGCAGGTCTGTCTCCAGTTCCAAGGGAGTGGCATGGCTGGTTCCTCCTGGAGGCACCACCACATGACCCAGCACAGTGATTCAGCTTTATTAAGGTGCTTGATAGGAAGGACCTCAACACTTTTCATTCAACTCTCCTGCCATCCTTTGTGTCATCTTTTGTCACAGAGTCATCAATCTGCACCATCCTCTTACCAGAGTACACAGTGCATTTCTCACAATAGCTCCCCATGGGAAAGGGGGGGAGGGATAGCTCAGTGGTTTGAGCATTGGCCTGCTAAACCCAGGGTTGTGAGTTCAATCCTTGAGGGGGCCATTTAGGGATTTGGGGCAAAAATTGGGGATTGGTCCTGCTTTGAGCAGGGGGATAAACTAGGTGACCTCCTGAGGTCCCTTCCAACCCTGATATTCTATGATTCTATGAACACACGGCCCGCAGGCGGCATCCAGCCCAATTAGCACACAACTGCGGCCAAGCTCAGCTGTGTGCTAAAGGCCACAGGCTCTGGACAGCCAGCTGCCACTCGGGGTCAGGTCCCTGCCCCATGCTCCTGGCCCCAATCTGTGGAGGGGTCTCTGGCCAGAGGGTGCTGGGCATAGGGGTTTGTGGGAAGAGGGTAGGTGGGAGGCACTGTGGTTCTCAACCTGCGGCCCAGGTAACACTTTGTGGGCTGCATATTCAGCCCACAATAATAAATAGGTTGAGTACCACTGCATTAGAGAGACTTCACCAATATTGTTAATATTATGAAGATCAAAGCTGGTGCAGCAAAACATTCTAGAAGAATTTTCAAGATCAACTGGAGAGCACACATTTAAAAAAACAGAGCTGCCATTACCCTCTGGGCCTGAGAATCACCCCCTCTTTGAAGTGCACTCTGTTCTTGGAAATCAGATGTGCCTAGAATTCCAGTGTGGGAAGCTGTAATTGTTTAGGGACACACCGTTATTGCCACCTCAATTACAATAGTCACCTTTAAGATGTTCGCAAAAAGAAAAGGAGTACTTGTGGCACCTTAGAGACTAACCAATTTATTTGAGCATAAGCTTTCGTGAGCTACAGCTCACTTCATCGGATGCATACTGTGGAAACTGCAGAAGACATTATATACACAGAGACCATGAAACAATACCTCTTCCCACCCCACTCTCCTGCTGGTAATAGCTTATCTAAAGTTTGTAAGGAGAGTGGTCACTTTGGATAAGCTATTACCAGCAGGAGAGTGAGTTTGTGTGTGTGGTTTTTGGAAGCGGGGGGTGAGAAAACCTGGATTTGTGCTGGAAATGGCCCACCTTGATTATCATACACATTGTAAAGAGAGTGGTCACTTTGGATGGGCTATTACCAGCAGGAGAGTGAGTTTGTGTGTGGGGGGGCGGAGGGTGAGAAAACCTGGATTTGTACTGGAAATGGCCCAACTTGATTATCATACACATTGTAAGGAGAGTGATCACTTTAGATAAGCTATTACCAGCAGGAGAGTGGGGTGGGAGGAGGTATTGTTTCATGGTCTCTGTGTATATAATGTCTTCTGCAGTTTCCACAGTATGCGTCCGATGAAGTGAGCTGTAGCTCACGAAAGCTCATGCTCAAATAAATTGGTTAGTCTCTAAGGTGCCACAAGTACTCCTTTTCTTTTTGCGAATACAGACTAACACGGCTGTTACTCTGAATTCTGAAGATGTAGAATTGCTTGGACAAGTTTTTAGTTCTAATGAACAACTTACTGCAGCGCTGTTTGTTTAGCTGAAGTCTCCATAATGCTTCCTTATTTATTCAATCCCTTCTGCCAGAAGTGGATTTAGAAACACACCCCACCCCGGCTTGCGGGAACTAGAACTGTAATGGAGAAGTTAAAGGGAGTAGGTGTGTTTAGGGTTTTGTTTCGTTTGTTTTTTTAAACATTTCTGGTCCTTTTCTGCATAAGATTGCTTTGAAAATGTAAACGAATATAAATCAATCACAAAGATACAAGCAGTCGGGATACTCTTCTTCTGCACTCTTCATGTAAGATTCCCAGCTCACTAAGCCTCTTCACAATCATTTGGCCTGCCCTTCACAGTGGTGGCAAGAAAACAGTTAAATTTTGGAGTTGGGCTGAAATGAATTGATGCAAGAATGCTAAGGCCCGTTCTGCCTTCTGCTGTTATTTAAATCTGTCTTCATTTGACCCTAAAGGTCTCAATCTACATGTCACACCATGGCAAATGCATTTCTGAAACTGGAAGACCATTTAAAATATGGATAATTCCCTAGTGCTCAGGTAATGATCTGTACCACATGTTGACCTATATGTCAGATTTTCATAAGGCCTGTTAGCTTATTTGTGAGCAAGAGTGCCCATAATGCTATACAGTCATGCTAAGAAGAGTAAAATTCTATGTTTTCTAGAAATTATCAGCTCAACAATTATTGAATAAGGAATAATTTTTTTAACTATGTGCTGTACTAGACTACAAGTGAGAGACACTTAGGTTAGCAAAAATTGATGTACTTACTGAAAAGATATATGCAAATAACAGATGTGTGAGTATGTAGTTAGAACTCTATCAGAGAACTAGGAAATATGCTAAAATAAGATGTCTATCTGTGAAAAAGAGGAAATAATGAAAGTGAAGCTGTAAACAACTGAATAAAATAGCCCAAGTTATAAGCAAAAAATTTGAACCAGACAAATAGTGCAAGATAACCATAATCAGGCTGCAAGGATCAGTTCCCACAGACCTGGTAATGTACCTCTCTGTTATGTAGTGACTATCAAATTATCTAATAAAATCAGTCAAACTGAGTTATTTGTGGTCTCTTTAATAATTAATAAATTCATTGAATTATTGGAACCCTGGTTTACACAGACCTTCTTCAATAACCCTACTGCAAAAATCAATCTACAGTTGCTAAAGTAGTACTAAAAGTGACAATTTTGCACTCCCCTCAAAGACAGTATTGTTAGTTATACCTGGAAATGTGGCCTCCATGAAGGGAGATTTTAGAAATGAAGCTTCAGTGATGTTAATTCACTGCCAATAAAGTTATAGTTTTGGAAATATCACGTGGAGTCAGTAATTCTGAAAATGGCATTTCAGGAGGGTTTCAGAGGCCTGAGGCAATCTAAGTGCATATCTGGTCCTCATCACTGTAATATCTGAGCTCCTTACAACCATTAATTGACTTTATCCTCACAACACTTTTGTGAGGCAGGGAACTAGTATCCCCATTTTACAGATCGAAAATCAAGGCACATGGTAGATTAAATGACTTGCCCCTGGTCACACAGGAAGTTTGTGGCTGAGTCAGGAACTGAATACATGCCTCCTTGAGTACAAGTCCAGCCTCTTATCCATCAGGCCAAACCAGCATACTCCTGACGATGATAGATATTGCATTGAATTATTAAAGATCTGATTTTATGTTTGACTTCATTGCTCTCTGTGGACTGAGGGAAGCATTGAAATTTGGGTTCCATTAACAGTTGCGCAGAAGACAAACTTAATTGTATTTAGTTTCATTGGCATCTGCTAGCTTTTTTAGTATTTTTATTTATATTAATGAAGTACTCAAAGGCCCCAAGTGGGATCAGGAGTCCATTGTCGTAGGTGCTGTACAAAACCCCCCAGGAAAGCGTGGTCCTACTTGTAAATGCCACACAATTTAATCTGAGGCAAGATGCAACAAATAAGTATGAGAAATAGCAGGGGGAGGGGGAAAAAGGCAACAGTAATAAGTTTATGTGGCTACATAGATTAGATACCACAAAATTCAGTGGCTCCAAATCCTCTGAAAAATGTATTTATAATAAAAATCAGCTATCTCCAACCTAGCTGTCACTGGCTGGCTGATTACTTATAGACATCACAGCAGAAATGAGTCTTGAGGAGGCATTTGGAGAAGGAAATCAGTGAGCTCAAAAGTGGCATCACTGGCAAAGGAGAGATGACTGAGGTGGAGATAAGAGATAAGAGCAGTTAAGCAGACAGGGGCAGAGCTGCAAAGGAACGTGAAGGGGAAAGACAAGGAGCTTGAATTCAGTACAGTAGAAAAAAAGGTGCCGGAAGAAGGACTCAAAGCAAAAGGCAACAAGGTCAGAGCATAGGCCAGGAAAATGATCTTCATTCCCTCTCCTGTCTCACTTTTTGCCTGGGGGCACAGTGGAACAAGTTGATATATAAACCAGGAGCATGTTTGATCTCACACCCTGAGACAGTTATTTTAAATTCAGTGGAAGGACATTCATCCATAACTGCTGTTGGATCTCCCTGTCTAGAAAGTGGGGATATTTTGAGCAGTATTAAAGAATCTGGTGTCCTGGACAGCTTGTGCATCTCCACAGAGAGCTGATGTCACAGTAAAGCATTAACAAATAACTCTTTTCCTTACAGTTAAGAACATCCTGAAACTATCTTTTCCTATGGCTATGTAGTAGCTTCTGTTTCTGTTATCACTGACTCTTTTAGCTGGTTGTAGTGATACTTTTGACATGTACTGTAATTGTTTAATGTCTTTGGCCAAGCAGAACCATGGAATAAAGTATTCATGCACATTCATTCAGATTAAAAACTGCAAATTAGGGGTGGGTTTTTTTTAAACAAACAGGGAATAGTCGAAGCAAATACGAACAAAGAACAACCCCTACGCTGAAATATGGACATAGCAATGATGCATCAAATTGCTTTGAATAAGGAACAATTCCATAAAACTAAGTCACTTCATGTATAATTCTTGAACATAAAACAGAGCAACAGGCACTGAATGTCAGGTAATAAAGTTTCACTTTTATACTTTGGAGAAAGAAAAAAAAAATGTACTGAACTTGTTCATTAAAGGAAATCACAGGGTGTTGTACCTTTCATCTCAAACCCCATGTCCCCTAATGTTAATTACATTCACAGGTAGTTTCCTTACTATGTTTCCTAGTTACTCCCATCCCCATACGGGTGTAAATACTACATACCCAAATCCAGACAGCGAGCGCCATTTTCCCATTGTTTAAATAAGCAAGTCACATTGACTCGTAATATGCAGTGATGCTCTGAATAGCTCTCAATGGGGCTCACAGGACTTCCTGGTTAAAACTATGTCACCAAAGTGTAGGAATGGTTGGCATGAGTTCCCTGCCTTGGAGTGATTTCACCCCATTGCTAAAATGATCTCTAGCAGATAATTTAAGTAAAAATACTGCTCAGAGCAAAGCTGTTTTCTTTTGCAGCGTTCCAGTGGCAAGTTTAACAAAACAAAACAAAAAGGTCACGAGGGAGGCTAGCTGGTGGGGGAGTGAGGGAAATTAGGTGTTTAGCCCCCAGTTGCCATCCTCTTCCTAGTTATACAAGGTTATAATTTTTTTTAAACAGAGTACAATTCTCACTTAAGGCATTTAATATAAAAGTTTGCCTTCTGGTGTTGCTTCCTTTCTTCTTTATGGGAAGATGATGCTATGGCAGAGATTTCAGTCACATACTATCACATTTCAGCCCTATCTTAAAATATCTGCATATGTATTTACATTTAGAGGTAGCCTTACCACTGTGATAGAGGATATCATTGATGTATTTGGTTCTTACATTCTCCAGTTTTACTCACATTGGGTTTAGTTGCTTACTCACCTCTGAAAGGATGTTTTCTGTACTACCTGGGGCAGGGCTGTCCACTCTCTCCACTCCATCAGCCTTGCACCCTGTTAACCCTCACACAAGGAGAGTGCAGGTCCCAGTAATGGGGTCAAGGTTAAGGGGATGGAGAAGAGAAGATTGTCTCCTTGCCGTACCAGACATTGAGAGTCCCAACTCCATTTCCCGCCTCGATTAGGAGATGCCTTCTCCCAACTGGCATCCAGTTCTGAGTTATCAGGGACCCAGACCCATATTAAATTATTACCTGCACTTGGCACCTGCCAAATTGTGACAAAATTAATTTTACAGTCTAACCTACCCACCTTGGTTCCTGGGCTGCTGAGAAGAAGGCAAAACCCCTGCACTTCCCTGGCCAATCTGGCACTGAGGGAAAAATTCCTTCCCAGACCCATGAGGTGAGTAAGCAACTAAATCCAATGCACCACTATAGACTAGGGACTGAATGGCTAGGCACCAGTTCTGCAGAAAAGGACCTAGGGGTTACAGTGGACGAGAAGCTGGATATGAGTCAACTGTGTCCAGTTTTGGGCCCCACACTACAAGAAGGATGTGGAGAAATTGGAGAGAGTCCAGCGAAGGGCAACAAAAATGATTAGGGGACTGGAACATGTGAGTTATGAGGAGAGGCTGAGGGAACTGGGATTGTTTAGTCTACGGAAGAGAAGAATGAAGGGGGATTTGATAGCTGCTTTTAACTACCTGAAAGGTGGATCCAAAGAGGATGGATCTAGACTATTCTCAGTGATAGCAGATGACAGGACAAGGAGTAATGGTCTCAAGTTGCAGTGGGGGAGGTTTAGGTTGGATATTAAGAAAAACTTTTTCACTAGGAGGGTGGTGAAACACTGGAATGCGTTACCTAGGGAAGTGGTGGAATCTCCTTCCTTAGAGGTTTTTAAGGTCAGGTTTGACAAAGCCCTGGCTGGGATGATTTAATTGGGATTGGTCCTGCTCTGGGCAGGGGGTTGGACTAGATGGCCTCCAGAGGTCCGTTCCAACTCTGTTATTTTATGATTCTAGGATTCTTGCCAAGAAGGCCAATGGCATTTTGGGATGTATAAGTAGGGGCATTGCCAGCAGATCGAGGGACGTGATCGTTCCCCTCTATTTGACACTGGTGAGGCCTCATCTGGAGTACTGTGTCCAGTTTTGGGCCCCACACTACAAGAAGGATGTGGAAAAATTGGAAAGAGTCCAGCGAGGGGCAACAAAAATGATTGGGGGACTGGAACACATGACTTATGAGGGGCTGAGGGAATTGGGGATGTTTAGTCTGCAGAAGAGAAGAATGAGGGGGGATTTGATAGCTGCTTTCAACTACCTGAAAGGGGGTTCCAAAGAGGATGGCTCTAGACTGTTCTCAGTGGTAGCAGATGACAGAATGAGGAGTAATGGTCTCAAGTTGCAGTGGGGGAGATTTAGGTTGGATATTAGGAAAAACTTTTTCACAAAGAGGGTGGTGAAGCACTGGAATGGGTTACCTAGGGAAGTGGTGGAATCTCCTTCCTTAGAGGTTTTTAAGGTCAGGTTTGACAAAGCCCTGGCTGGGATGATTTAATTGGGGATCGGCCCTGCTTTGAGCAGGGGGTTGGACTAGATGACCTCCTGAGGTCCCTTCCAACCCTGATATTCTATCATTCTATGATTCTATGACTAGCATGAGCCCACAGCACAGACCAAAACACTGGTTGGACTATAATCCCATGGGTTTGTGTGGGATGGGACAAGCTTTTCTTCCCAGTGCAGAATGGTGCCCGCAGGCAAAGGAAAGGGTTTATAAGACCTCCCTCTTGGGTGCGCAAGAGCTACACCTCTGTCCAACCAATCAGCCAAGTGCCTCGCCTTCCCCTCCTTAAACCCACCAGGAGGCTGAGTGCCCATGAGGAAAGGAGGAGAAAGGCTGGGGCGAGGTATGGGGGGTGATTCTTAAAGAGGCCAAAGGTCCTCTTGCCACTGCTGGCCCAGACAAAGCCTCCCACAGTTGAGGCAATGGATGGGGGATGCATTATGCATATAACACATTTTACAATGAGCTCTCCCCTAGTAATCACTATAGTGTTACCACTAATTATAAAACCTAAGTCTGCATGTGGCACCTGAAAATGTGGCCTTCTGGCCCACAAGACAGACTACTACAGCATCAGGAATAAACACTGATTATTATAACTACTCCACATGTTGATGAGAGGAGTCTTGCTACTCAACTCTAACTACAGTAGCTCAGAGTTCCTTTCTAAGGCTTGGTCTACACTGAAAAGTTAGATTGACCTAGCTACCTTGCTCAGGGTGTGAAAAATCCATACCCCTGAGTGACATACTTAAACCGACCTAACCAATGGTGTAGACAGCCCAAGGCCAACAGAAGATTTCATCCACTGACTTAACTACCACCTCTCAGGGAGGTGGATAATCTATACCCACAGGAAAACCTCTCCTATAAGTAAAAAGAAAAGGAGGACTTGTGGCACCTTAGAGACTAATACATTTATTTAAGCATAAGCATCCGATGAAGTGAGCTGTAGCTCACAAAAGCTTATGCTCAAATACATTTGTTAGTCTCTAAGGTGCCACAAGTCCTCCTGTTCTTTTTGCGGATACAGACTAACATGGCTGCTACTCTGAAACCTCTCCTATCAGTGTAAATTGTGTCTACACTGAAGGGCTATAGCAGCACAACTGCAGTACTTCAGCTGCGTCACTGTAGCATTTCAAGGGTAGACAAGCCCTAACAGTAATGTTCTTTGTTACTGCCAAATCACTACTAGAAAATTATGCTATCACTTCAGAGAAATAAACTGATTATTTTGCTCCATCCCACACATGCCAAATTGCATTACATTCTCATTCACTTTCAGGCAGTGAATATTTGAAGGAAGAAAAGTGTTAAAGATAATTGAATTTATTTCAGCTTCTCTCTACATTAGGATGTGCATAAACATTCATGGCCCATAAACATGTTATCAATTACAACAGACCACTGAGACAGGCTGAACAGGAATTATGCTGTATTCTAATCCACAAACACAAAAATGAACTAAGGAAACCATCTTCTCTGCCAACATGACCATTATCCACTCATAATGTTTGACTTAGATTCCTTGGACTGGCCAGGCTAGGTAAAGCAAATTCAGAAAACAGTTCTAAGAATCCAGTAATGTGCAAAATTAATAAATCAAATGGTGATTTTTCAATTCGACCACACGTTGTAGCATTTTTTAAAAAAGAGATTAAAATTAAGCCCACTAATTCTGAGTAAACTGCAACCTCTGGTTTACATCTGGCTCCAGAGAGTAAAACATTATTTGGGAAAGTTTTATTGCCAGATTTTTCTCATTAACATTTCACTCCAAATAAAGACTTGAAGCAAATCCTTAGCAGCAGCAGGGGGAGCTATGGGAAGGCATGAGCCTTATTAATAACAGTAACACCTAGCTCTTATATAGTGTTTTTAATCACTAAATCTCAAAGTGCTTTACAAAGGAGGTCAATATCATTATCCCCATTTTACAGATCCAGAAACTGAGGCACATAGCAGTGAAGTGACTTACCCACGGTCACCCAGCCAGTGGCAGAGCCAGTCATGGCACCAGATCTCGAGTTCCAGTTGCATACTCTATCTACTAGAACACAGTGCGCCATCTCTGGAGCTTCCAGGTGCACCAGAAGACCAGCCCACTGAAGCACTCTGTATTGGCCAGTACAGGCTGGGACAATGGCACTGCCCGGTGCCCATCCCTACTTACCCTTTTTGGGGTAGTTAGCAACTGCAGCTGGTCCTTGACCAAGATATATGAACATGTGAGTTGGAAAGGTCATTTCATCCTTGCACAGAGGCCAGCTACAATCTAGCCCCAAAATATTTCACCTTGAGTTAATGTGCATGATATGGGGGGCTTTTTTAGAACCTCCACAGCTTTTGAATGATGCACAGAACGTAAATCCCCACCATCACATGCAGACTAGTAACAGGACTGTACACACTGTATGGCACACAAGATTGAGTTTGCAGAATGTGGTGGCCACTATACCCACAAGCAAGGAAGGAACTGGACCTGAAATAGAAAGTTCTCTCCCTAACCCTCCCCAAAAGAGTGGCAATGACTGGACAAAGTACCTGACATTTTTCAAACTAGTTTGTTCTGTCACTAAAACCTTTCTTTCCAAAGTTTACAAACAAGTAACATTGGCATTACCCCCATTATACAGGTGGAGAAAAATAAGGTAGAGAAGTTTTAGTCCTTTGCCTAAGATCACACAGCTAGTATGTAGCAGAACCAGCTCTAAAATTTAGGGTTAACTTCTCTGCAATTCACAAAATGGGAACATAATTCAATAATCCTCCAAGGAACACACTCATTATTTATGTTTATAATTATATATACACAATATAATTTATAGTCACTTATAAACCACATATTTGGAATGGCTGCTGTGAGGTTGTCATCTATGTTAGAATAATTACAAATCATATTCAATGGCAAGATATTACTATTATAAAACTGAAGAGTCAATTTTGAATTGATTTCATTTGTGTGTTAATTTATGGATGTATAAATACATGTGGAATTCAGTAGAAAGAAGGATGAAAATATGAACGACAACTAGAAAAGACTATAGAACATGGAAACTACTGGTAATATTGTTACCAAACTTCTGACATGCCACTGAATAATCATGGCCAAGTCAGTTTCACAGATACACAAAGCACAGCAGATGGTCCCTGACAATTTACTTCCCATTACCAACAGCATCTGACAAAACATTTCTGTGTGTCCTTTGCCATCTAGCACATTGTGGAAGTTGCTCCACCCACTCTTACTTACCTCTCTGCCATTGGAGCACGTAACAGTTTTGAAAACAGAAAACAGAAGAGAACTTACTGTTGAAATTCATGAACTTTCTGCATTGTGGAACGGATTAGTTCCAGTCAATGACTGCCTACAGCAATCCCAAACACAGGATTATGTTCAGAGAAACAATATTGTAGTTAAGAGAAAAAACTAATAGCATGGATGAGAGATCTCTTAAGACATCATGGAGACAGGACTTAATTCATTTTGCTTAGTGGTAGATCAATATTACGCTCAACACCAGAGGCCTGATCCAAAATCCATTATAGTCAATGGATAGAGGCTCCAGGACACAAATCAGATTATTATTACAAGTATTTTTAAGGCACAGCACCCATCACTATGATTTATAGATGCACTGCTTGAAAAGAAGCAGTTACCACAAGAATCAGCAACAAGATGCTCTATGACCCTCCATAACAGCTGACTCAGGTTCCTTGATGAGATCCAAGATAGCAGACAGAATTCAAAAGATTAAATCTCAGCAGAATCCTTGAACATGGCCAAGCCAGGGATCAAATTCTAGAAGTTCTACCTCCAAGGACACTCTATTTCCAACCTCCTTGAACTTCACCCTAGTAGGATGTAGATGAAGAAGAGGACTCTCCAAGAATAGATGTAATGGTGGAAATTTGATGAGACGGCAGTCTCTGAAACAGCTGGGGCCCTGACCATTTAAAGCTTTGAAGTTCATGAAGAGCCTCTTGTATTTCACCCAGAGAAGACTCTGAATCACAAGAGTAATGTACTGACATTGGTCTACCATAACCAAAATGTAGACAGCTACATGCTGCAACCAGCTAGAGCTTCCAAGTAGTGCCATGCAAATGATGCTGCTTTATGCCACTGCAAATTTAACAGCCAAACATGTTTTTAAAAGCCACAGAAATGATGGACTGACCACAGTCAAAGTTGAAAAACCTTTGCATTTTATATCTATCCAAAAGAAGTATATTCAAAGGTAATTTAAGGTTATTCCAGAGCTATCTCTTCCTTACTGGAGATCCAGTGTCTTTAATATTCTTCTGAGGAAACAAAATGAGATGTTATTAAATCTTCAGTTAACTACAGTCAGATATATTATAATTACATCAAAGAAATACCATACAAGATGAATGGTTAAAGCTTCTAATAGAAACACTGGATAAAGAAAGATGTTTTAATATTGAGTATTATGAGATTACAGATGGTTCTGTTGCTAATATGTGGGATGTAATGTATGAGAAGGCAGAGTTGCTAAGATGCTTCCCAAAGGACTGGCTTAAGACTCCTTTTCCATGAACAAATGGATGGGGGAGAGGGTGGAGTAGGGACTATATTAACTTGAAATTGTCTGATATGAAATGATTTTACAGTGTGGTTAAGTGAAACTGCATGATGGGGCCTGTTGTGGGAAGAAGACCACAAAGACCAGAGAGACAGATGCTGGGACTCCTGGATGGAAGCTCCACCCACACTGCCCATCTGGAACGTTGTAGGGGTTGAACATGAAGGGTGGTCGGTTAGCTCCTGAGATGAAATGGAGCAGGATTACAGAGGGAGTCAGAATGCTAGACTGTGATCCTAGGGAGGCACTGCCAGGTTTTTATAACATTAGGATTGCTCTCCAGGAATAAGAAGTAGAAGGGCTGCTGAATGCTATTGTTATGTTTATGTTAGGTTTACTCTGGTTAAACAAAAGGTTAGTGTTTTGTTAAACCCAAGAGTTGGAGGTGTTCCAACACCACACTCCAAAAGGGCACTGAGCCATGGTTAATGTACTGAGGTTGATGACGGCTGAATGTAGATGCTGCGTTACCTATCCTAACAGTCCTCCAGCAGCTGTCCCAAAATCCCCAACACTGACCACTCTGGTCGCAGTTGTAAACTCCACTGCCCAGGGGTCACAGAGACCAGAAGGCCCCCCACCCCTTTAAAGCCCTTTGAATTTTTGAAATGCCTCTTCCTGATTTTCCAGCTTGGCGACCATATCTAGCATCTCTCCATTTTTGTGCACAACTGTCCAGCAGACTATGCTGGCTACACTCTCCAGCTTGGAGTAGACGGGAGATATTGGACCTCCTGGGCCTGTGCGGAGATGAGGCTATGCAAGCACAGCTACGGACCAGCCACAGAAATGTGAACACCTACGAGCAGACTGCCCGGGGGATGCAGACGGGTACGACAGGGACAAGCAGCAGTGCCGCGTGAAAGCGAAGGAACTGCGGCAGGCACACCAGAAGGCCAGGGAGGCTAACAGTTAGTCAGGCACCAAGCTGCAGACCTGCTACTTTTACAAAGAGCTGCTTGCCATACTTGAGGAAGACCCCACCACTACCCCACACATTACTGTGGATATTTTTGAGGCCCTTGAGTCACAGGTCCCTGGCATAAACAGCAAGGACCAGGAGGAAGTGGAGGAGGAAGAAGAGGAGGAGAATGGGGAACATGCAACCCGGGAATCCAGCTATGCCATAAGCCAGGACCTGTTTGAAACTCTACCACACTCTAGTCAGTTGAGCAGGGATGAGCCTGATTCAGGGTAAGGATCCTCAGAGAAGTGTGTAACTTTATTTCCCATTACAGTGATGGCACCCCAACTTAACAGGACACAGCTATGGACTTTTCATTAATTTACTTGTACTAGACGAGGTAGCGGCACAACAACGAGAGGTAGTGTTGTTATTTGCTTTTTCATTCCCCTGTAGAGTTAGGTAAGAGGGACATGTGGAGCTGTTTGTTTATATACTCGAGGATATCTCTTGAATCCTCCTGAGAGATCTCATGAAGCTTTCATGGAGCTACTCTGTGATCCTCTCCTGAAGGTTACTAGGGATGGTACCTTATTTATTCCTCCGCAATAGGACACTTTCCCATGCCAGTCAGCGATAATCTGGCATGCATTATTGCTGTAAACAGACTAGCAGCATATGGACTTGAGCAGCTTCGGGACCCCAGGAGCAGCTGTGCTCTCTGTGCCTTTGTTACCCTCAGGAATGAGATATCAGCTAAAATCACTACCGCCTATGGAAAATGGTGCCAGTGTTCAGTGCCATTGCCCTGTACTCATAGTTTTATGCACCCAAGTAATTCTCTCGTCATTTCCCTCACCCCGGCAGACCACACTCACCATGGCTGGTGCTGTGCACAAGCACTCTGAAGCAGAAGCATCAAGAAGTATGTCTGGTTCAAAACTTTAGGGGAGCAAGGGATGGCAGTTCTGAATCTTCATTTTCACTTTCCATTGTGACTACACTGACAGCATGTGACTATACTCTGTGTGTTGTAGCTGCTGCTCTTGCAGCCTGGAGGACTTCTGCATCCCCACCCACAGAACACCTGAGCCAGGTTAGGAGAAAGAAGGTGACTCTGGATGACCAGTTCAATGAGATCCTGCAAGCCAGTCCTGCACACGAGCACTGGGCCTGGAGGGTGAACACTGCAAACAGCATGGAGAAGGAAAGAACGGACCAGCCCACATTGTTGTTGACGAAGTGTCCCCAGTGATCCACCAGTGTCTGCATAACTATCAAAAAGTAGCCCTTTCTGTTGATGTACTCTGTGGTAAGGTGGTCTGCCAAAATAGGGATGTGCATGCTGTCTATTGCTCCATCATCGATCGGGAACATCATTGCTGCCAATACCATCCACTGTGTCCTGCACATTGCCAAGAGTCAGTGTTGTGTCGCAAGAGGCAATTAATGGCCTTGCACACTCGCATGACAACAGCCCCCACAGTGGATTTTCCAACTCCAAAATTATTTCCAGCTGACAGATAGCAATCCAGCCTTGCAAGTTTCCACAGTGCAGTCTTTTTAAAGAAGCACTAGTACATCCATGGCTTGCAGAAAGCCTTAAAATTCAGCAGGGAAAAACTGCTCCGGCTAGAGAAATGTCTTTTCTTGGTCCCATCAAATTCTATTTAACTTTGGCTGAGTTATAAGTTATTAAAAATCACCGGCTCCCTGCTGTAGCTCGCATTCCTCAGGAAAATTTGGCAGTGCGCCACAAGATGTGAAAGCGAGCATTCTAAGGTTGGATCCATGCTGCCCCCAAAGTAAGCGCTCCCCTGCCACAACACACCACACTGGGGCCTCCTGGAACCTGCCATAACAGCAGGTTCAGGGTTAGGTGTGGGGTTCCCGCACTCCAGCAACAATCCTCCCCAGACCTAGTGCATGGCTCAACCCCCACCATATAAGCTAGGAGCTCTCCACCTCTCTGAGTGTGTTGGGGGGTGGGGAACAGAAGTGACAGGCCAGGTTCCCCAGACTTTCCCCTTAGATCCAGCACATGGTATCAGCAGTTCATCCCCGTCCTGGGATAACAGCCTTCCCCTAGTGCCAGCTGATGTAATTAGTCCTGTAACTCGAATGGCAGAAGTCTGTGCTAGCTAGAAGTTCAGGTTTCACACCCTACTCATGAAGAATGATGGGAACATTCTTTAAAAAAAAAAAAACAACCTTGAAAATTACATACAAAAACTTTACATTAAAAGAATGTTATTCAGGTTGCAAAGGCAACCAACTTGAATGCTAGGAAATGCCAGATTTACAGATGCCTTCTTAATTCTGCCTCCTTGTACATATATGTTATAATACAGTCTGATTAGATTAGATTATCCCCCCTTCCCCCCCCCACCAAACCCACAGGACCCCTGATTCATGCAGCCCACAGATTGGATTCATAAGGGGACAGAACTGAGGCAACCATAAACCTGGCATTTCCTTCTTTTCGAGTGCTTGTCTTTGCAACCCATATGTTCTTTTAATGAAGGATCTTTTTCCTAAATGTAACAACTACATATAATAGGTGGAACGTGGGTGGGAGAGTGTGGCTTTGAGAACAATTACTTTTTTATTTCATGATTTTGCTTAATTTCTTAACCTTAACATTGCCACAGAGTTGCTTTTTTATGTCTCTATTTAAGGCAAAGAAAGGTTGTTTTTCTTTTTTTCTAGATGCAGTACTAGAATCAGAAAGTCTATTAAACCATTTAATCTATACCCCTGCCAGCACAGAACCGATTCCTACAGTACAGTTTTATGTCTGTTACCCAGTCCAATCTAGAGTAGTTGCAGGTGTCCCAAGTGATGTGGCTTGTACATTTCTTTTGGGAGATTATTCCACAATCTCACAGATTTCACTAGCAGGAAGTTTTGCCTGACATGCCACCTAAATTTTCCCTTTCAGAATTTCATCCTATTGCTCCCAGAGATGCCTTTTTTTTGCCACCTACAATAATTCTTCACCATTCTTCATGCCTAGAATGTCCAAATACTTGTAGGCAGTTTTGTCTCCATTTTGTCATCGCTAGGGCTCTACCAAATTCAGGGTCAATTTCACAGTCAGAGGATTTTAAAAATCATAAATTTCATGATTTCAGATATTTAAATCTGAAATTTCATGGTGCTGTAACTGTAGAGGTCCTGACCCAAAAGGGTGTTGTGGGGGGGTCACATGGTTATTGTAGGGCGGGTCTCAGTATTGCCACCCTTACTTCTGCACTGCTGCCACTGACGACAGTGCTGCCTTCAGAGCTGGGTGGCTGGAGAGCAACGGCTGCTGGCCAGGAGCCCAACTCTGAAGACAGAGCCACTGCCAGCAGCAGTGCAGAAGTAAGGGTGGCCTGGTATGGCATTGCAACCCTTTTTTCTGTGCTGCTGCTGGTAGGGTGCTACCTTCAGAGCTGGGCCCTTGGCCAGCAGCCACTGCTCTCTGGCCACCCAGCTCTGAAGGCAGAGCAGAAGTAAGTGTGGCAATACCATAACCCACCCCCCCTACAATAACCTTGCAACCCCCCATGAATCCCTTTAGAATCAGGACCCTCAGTTTGAGAAACACTGGTCTCTCCCATGGTTTTGGTAATTAAATATTCATGGTAAATAGGCCCAATGGCCTGTGATGGGATATTAGATGGGGTGGGATCTGAGTTACCCAGGAAAGAATTTTCTGTAGTATCTGGCTGGTAAATCTTGCCCATCTGCTCAGGGTTTAGCTGATCGCCATATTTGGGGTCAGGAAGGAATCTTCCTCCAGGGCAGATTGGAAGACGCCCTGAAGGTTTTTCGTCTTGCTCTGTAGCATGGGGCACGGGTCACTTGCTGGAGGATTCTCTGCTCCTTGAAGTCTTTAAACCACAATTTGAGGACTTCAATAGCTCAGACATAGATGAGAGGTTTTTCGCAGGAGTGAGTGGGTGAAATTCTGTGGCCTGTGTTGTGCAGGAGGTCAGACTAGATTATCATAATGGTCCCTTCTGACTTTAGTATCTATGAATCTATGAAATCTGTATAGTATAGGGTAAAAGCATGGAGGGGGGGACCATATTTCACAGGGGAGACCAGATTTCATGGTCCATGACACATTTTTCATTACCATGAATTTGGTACGGCCCTAGTCATCAGTTATCTAAGCTATCTGAAGATCTCCTAAAATTCTCTCATGAGTACCAACAGTTCTGGTAGTCTCATTGCCACAGTCATAGACTCTGCTGCATTAAAATTTAGGCACCATGGAATGAACAATGAATTCTGAGTCACATAGCATAGCCCTCTGCGCACAAAAATCTGTATTCATTTGTGCCTGTGTCCCAGTAGAAAGTGCTAGACTGTAGGAACTTCAAAGGTGGAGAAGTGGTGGTCTTGAGTAACTGGTCTCATGGGTAATTCAATGTTGTAGAGCCACCAAGTTTCACCCGACCAGAGATGAAAGTAGTAGTCTGAGGGGTGCGCTCATGAGGGACTCTCACTGTAACCATGGCAGTATGGTGGGACTAGGAGTATTGGAGCCTGGTGAGCTAGTCTAACTGGAGAGTTCCCCTGTGGAAGAAGTGGTGGTAGAGGCCTGTCACTTGGAAAGAGTGCCAGGAGAGAAACTGTGGGAGAGCTCACAGGTGCAGTTCACCCCAATCCATCACAAAGCTATAATAATATAAATTACCTTCATATCAATATAGCTGTGTGCATATTTGGGGTTGTACCATTATAATTGTATCGGTTTAAAAAAAGCTCATTTAAAAATTCTATAGGAAATTCTCTATAGGACTTTTTTTCCATAATGGGAGAGATGCAATTGTGGTTGGGGGAGGGATATTGTTGGGATAGAAGGAGGAACTGAGGATCCCTCAACCTGTTGCTGGTTTGGAAGGGAAAGCTTTGTAGGAAGGAAGGTTTGTGCTGAAACCTTTTGTGTTTTTTCATCTTTTATGAGAGCAAATGCAGAAACAACTGACTGTCAACAAAAATTCCCTATGAACATACAAGAAAGAGAGAGACTGCCATTTATACAGGCGGTCCTGAGATCTTTCTGGAAGGAGGATCTAGGGCTGGGGCAGGTCTCCTTCCCAAATCACAGAACATCACAGTTTCAGTTTCTCGCTGCAACCTGAAAGTAGGAGAAAAACTCATTTGATTTCTGACTTCGGTGCAAGAAGTTCACACACAGCCAGATAAACTCCAAAGTCAGAAGAAAGTAATGGGAAACTAAACTGGCAGGAAAATCTAGGTGGTGGCACTATGAGTGGTTCAAAAACAAACATCAGAGTTCCATCCTATATGATTGATGTAGACAGGATACATAAAAATCCCCCCTGCCCCACTTATTCCAACCCCTTCCCCAAATCCCCACCCCCTGTCCCACCTTTTCTCCGCCTCCTCCCCTGAGCGTGCGCTCCCCACTCCTCCCCTCTCCCTCCTGGAAAGCGCTAAGTGCTGCCAAACAGCTGTTTGGCAGCAGGAAGCGCCTGCAGGTAGGCAGAGGAGCGGGGACATGGCGCATGGGAGGGGGAGAGCGGGTGGAGGGGAGACTTGTGGGCCACAGGAAATAACTCTGAGGGGGGTGGGGGGGCATGGGGAGCTTGGCAGGCAGTTTGGCATTTCGCAGAAAATAATCTGGCCCGTGTGTTTGAGACCCCTGGTCTATGGCATCATTAAACACAAGCAGCCCTGTTAGCTTGCTGATAAGAGTATTGTAAGCAGGTGATTTGCACATTAGTTAAGTGTCCCATGAGCTTCATTTTACCAGGATCAAATTTAATCTAAGTTTGGGCTCAGTGGCTATTTTCCCCCTCAATATTTTCTTTCAAGAATCAGGCAAAATAATACCATGTTAGCAGGCATCATTTAAAAGCCCTCAATGTTAAAAATTGGAAAGTGCCATTTCTTATTTGAAAAACAAAAACAGGAGAATATTTCTTTCGGCTATTTAGAAGTTTGGTTCAGCTCTCTAGAGCTGATGATACCTCTGACATTTAAAAGCTTCTTGACTATATTCCAGATTGAATGGAAAGGGCCTTTTATGTCAAAGGTGCGGTTAAGATATAAAACTGCTAAACTTGATGCTCATCTATTTTCCTGTTTGTTAGTTCCTTAACTTTCAGTGGCAATTGATCAGGCATTTTAATCACTAGGTTCTTTGTAATTGAAATGGTTACCTTTCTGTGTTTATTGACAGCATGGAATGCTCTCTCTCTTTTTATTTTTATGTATCCTGTCTACATCAATCATATAAAATGGAACTCTGATGTTTGTTTCTGAACCACTCAGAGTGTCACCACCTAGATTTTCCTACCAGTTTAGTTTCCCATTACTTTCTTCTGACTTTGGAGTTTATCTGACTGTGTGTGAACTTCTTGCACCGAAGTCAGAAATCAAGTGAGTTTTTGTCCTACTTTCAGGTTGCAGTGAGAAACTGAAACTGTGATTTGGGAAGGAGACCTGCCCCAGCCCTAGATCCTCCTTCCAGAAAGATCTCAGGACCCCTGTATAAATGGCAGCCTATTTCTAGTATGTTCAGAGGGAAAAAAAGTTTGAAAACCACTGTCCTAGAATGCCTCACATACCAGAGCCTATGAAGATTCATTTGATGGTGCTGGAACCTGGCAGACATGCAGTTTTGTCCAATAACTTGTCTTTAAAAGACAATGATGGAGCCAGAGGCCACAGAGAGTTCATAGCCAAAGAATTTCTGGGTAAGGGTGAGGAATAATAGTGGAAGAAGGGGCAAATGGGTTTCAGAGATTGTATCTCTTTTAATGCTGATGTTCATAAAGCAGTTAAATGGGGGGCAAAAATTACTCTAGGTTCAAATGTTTTATTTCACATGTTTGGGCCAAAGTTTTCAAAAATAGGAGCCTCAGGGTAAAAATTTTCAAAAGCTCTTAAGTCACTCACGTGACTCCCACTTTTAAAAGTGACTTAGTCATTTAGGCTCTTCTGCCTTGTCGCTATACCCCAAAGCTATATTTAAGATGTGCCTGATTTTCCAAAAGTGCTGAACTCTCAGAAGCTTTCAAAAAAACCCAGATTCCTGAGTTAGTAGCCTGACTTTATGTTTCACCAACAACATGTTTACAAAACTCAGTTCATATTGAAGAACATCCCCTTTCCCCCACCCACATAAACAGCAAAGCTTTTAAACTAAGAATTAGAAAGAATGCACACAGGAAAATGGAGACTACCAGTCAAATCTAGCAATTTACCTGTTTCCAAAATTAAGATTGCTGAAGGGAGGTGACTGATACTATCTCATAAACCCCACTCACAAGTGGCCTTATCCTGCAAGGTGCTGAGCACTTCCCGAAAAGCCCAGAGCACACCTTCAAACTTATCATAGATTCACAGAATCATAGGACTGGAAGGGACGTCGAACATCTAGTCCAGTCCCCTGCACTCAAGGCAGGACTAGGTATTATCTAGACCATCTCTGACAGGTGTTTGTCTAACCTGCTCTTAAAAATCCCCAATGATGGAGATTCCACAACCTCCCTGGGCAATTTATTCCAGTGCTTAACCACCCTTACAGTTAGGAAGTTTTTCCTAATGTCCAACTTAAATGGCCCTTGCTGCAATTTAAGCCCATTACTTCTTGTCCTATCCTCAGATGTTAAGAAAAACCATTTTTCTCCCTCCTCCTTGTAACAACCTTTTACGTATTTGAAAACTGCTATCATGTCCCCCTCTCAGTCTTCTCTTCTCCAGACTAAACAAACCCCACTTTTTCAATCTTCCCTCATAGGTCATGGTTTCTAGACCTTTAATCATTTTTGTTTCTCTCCTCTGGACTTTCTCCAATTTCTCCACATCTTTCCTGAAATGTGGCACCCACAACTGGATACAATACTCCAGCCGAGGCCTAATCAGCCCGGAGTAGAATGGAAGAATAACAATTGTGTGCCTTGCTTACAACACTCCTGCTCATACATCCCAGAATGATGTTGCTTTTATTGCAACTGTGTTACACTGTAGACTCATATTTAGGTTGTGATTCACTATAATCCCCTGATCCCTTTCCGCAGTACTCCTTCCTAGGCAGTCATTTTTCATTTTGTATGTGCGGAACTGATTGTTCCTTCCTAAGTGGAGTACTTGCATTTGTCCTTATTGAATTTCATCGTATTTACTTCAGACCATTTCTCCAGTGTGTCCAGAACATTTTGAATTTTAATTCTATCCTCCAAAGCACTTGCAACCCTACCCAGTCTGGTATCATCCACAAACTTTAAATGTACTCCCTATGCCATTATCTAAATAATTGAAGAAGATATTGAACAGAACTGGACCCAGGACCAATCCCTGCAGGACCCCACTTAATATCCCCTTCCAGTTTGACTGTGAGCCACTGATAGCTACTCTCTGGGAATTGTTTTCCAACCAGTTATGCACCCAACTTATAGAAACTCCATCTAGACTATATTTCCCTAGTTTGTTTATGAGAAGGTCATGCGAGACAGTAACAAAAGCCTTACTAAAGTCAAGATATAACACATCTACTGTTTCCTCCTATCCACAAGGCTTGTTACCCTGTCAAAAAAAGCTATTAGGTTGGTTTGACATGATTTGTTCTTGACAAATCCATGCTCACTGTTACTTATCACTGTATTATCTTTTAGGGTGTTTGCAAATTGATTGCTTGATTATTTGCTCCATTATCTTTCTGGGAACCGATGTACTGGTCCCCAGGATGTTCTTATTCCCCTTTTTATAGGTTGAGTCATTAGCAATTATCTTTAAGAACTCATGGAGGATGGGACAGATTCTAGATGACTGGAAAAGGGCAAATATAGTGCCAGACATCTCCTCAATCAGCTCCTTGAATATTCTAGGATGTATTTCATCAGGCCTTGCACACTTGAAGTCATCAAACTTGTCTAAGTCATTCCTAACTCGTTCTTTCCCTATTTTAGCTTCTGATCCTACCTCATTTTGACTAGCATTAACTATGTTAGATGCCCAATCGCTACTAACCTTTTTGGTGAAAACTGAAACAAACAAACAGAAAACTCATTTAGCACTTCTACCATTTCCACATTTTCTGTTATTGTCTTCCCCCCGTTATTGAGTAATGGGCCTACCCTGTCCTTGGTCTTCCTCTTGCTTCTAATGTGTTTATAATTTTTTTTCTTATTACCCTTTTGTCTTTGTCTAGTTTAATCCCATTTTTCCTTGTCCTTTCTAATTTTGTCCCTACATCATTGTTTTTTTATATTCATCCTTTGTAAATTGACCTAGTTTCCACTTTTTGTAGGATTCTGAGTTTCAGATCATTGAAGATCTCCCGGTTAAACCAGGGTGATCTCTTGCCATACTTCCTATCTTTCTTATGCAGGGGGATAGTTTGCTCTTGTGCCCTTAATAATGTGTCTTTGAAAAACTGCCAACTCTCTTGAACTGTTTTTCCTTTTATACTTGCTTCTATGGGATCCTACCTACCAACTCCCTGAGTTTGCAGAAGTCTGCTTTCTTGAAATCCATTATCTTTATGCTGATGTTTTCCATCCTACCATTCCTTAGAATCATGAACTATCAATTTCATGATCACTTTCATCCAAGCTGCCTTCCACCTTCAAATTCTCAACCAGTTCCTCCCTATGTGTCAAAAATCAAATCTAGAACAGCCTCTCCCCTAGTTGCTTTCTCCACCTTCTGAAATAAAAAATTGTCTCCAATGCATTCCAATAACTTGTTGGTTAATCTGTTTCCTGCTTTGTTATTTTTCCAACAGATGTCTGGGTAGTTGAAGTCCCCCATTACCACCAAGGCCTGTGTTTTGGATGATTTTGTTATTTAAAAAAGGCCTCATCCACCTCTTCTTCCTGGTTAGGTGGTCTATAGTAGACCCCCTACCATGACATCACATTGTTTTTTACCCCTTGTATCCTTACCCAGAGACTTCCAACAAGTATATCTCCTATTTCCATCTCAATCCAAATGTATACATCTTTGATATACAAGATAACACCTCCTCCTTTTTCCCTGCCGGTCCTTCCTGAGCAAACTGTACCCTTCTATACCAATATTCACTCATGCATATTATCCCACCAAGTCTCTATGATGCCAACTATGTCATAGTTGTGTATATTCACTAGTATTTCTTGTTCCTCCTGTATATTCCTCATACTTCTTGCATTAGTGTACAGATATCTAAGATGTTCATTGGATTTCCCCTCTATATTCTCTCTTCTCTCTCCTTTGTCCCTGCTATAATTGCTCATGCTCCCACCAGTTCCAACCCTTCATCCGGAACTCCATATTCTGGACATACCTGAGGACTTCTGTCTCCTGCCCCAGTTGAACCTAGTTTAAAGCCCTCCTCACTAGGTTATCCAGTCTGTATCCAAAATATTCTTCCCTTTCCTCAATAGGTGGACCCCATCTCTGCTCAGCAGTCCTCCTTCCCAGAACACCATCCCATGATCACAGAAGCCGAAGCCTTCCTGTCAACACCATCTGCAAAGCCATCCATTCACCTCCAGGATGCAGCTATATCTGTCTGGGATCCTACCCTTGACCGGATGGACCACCTGCACTCCCAAGTCCTTCACCCTTACCCCCAGAGCTCAGTAGTCACTTCTGATCTCCTCAGAGTCATACCTCGCAATATCATTTAGGGCCCACATGGATGACTAGCATGGGGTATTAGTCAGAGGGCCAGATGATCCTCGACAAGCTCTCCGTAACATCTCAGGTATGAACCCCTGGCAGGGAACACACTTCCTGGGATGCCATGTCAGGTCAACAGATGGGTAACTCTGTACCTTGGAAGTACGATAGATAGATAGATAGATAGATAGATAGATAGATAGATAGATAGATAGATAGATAAAAATGACCTATGCAGAGAACTGCTGTTGAAGTCAATGGGAGAGCCACTTGAAGAATAATCTGTTAGTTCAGCTGCAGTTTTGGTCTGTTGTACTCTGATGTGGCCTGATGCTAAGAACCTCTCAACATCTCCTGGGCTCCCATAATGGAGGAGGAGGCTCATATTGTGCGGTTGGGGTAGTTCTCCAGGTTTTTGGTTTGTTTACATTTTTCTGATGGGCGGTTTTCTCTTTGTTTCTTAGATACAAATTTCAGAATTGCTTGACAAATATTTTGCTTTTCATTCTCAGCATCCACTTTCGCAGCCTGTTCTCCAGGTCTCTCTTTCCCGTTCAGTTATCAGTACTTCTTTCACTAGGGAGACACATGAAACTTTCAGACTGTGAGCATTTTTTAGAAGAGTTTATATCTCTCCTACTTGCTTCATAATGCAACCACCTCAGCTCTTCATCACATGCTGTAAAGCCTTTTTAATATTAAAAAAGCCCTAGTAAGTATTGACTGCTAGCGAGCTGTGACATGTGCAGGCATAAAAGCAAACAAACGTTGAAAGTTGCCCTCAAACTTGTGCTTATTTTGATAGCACATGGCTTGAAAGAGTGTAAGCACACTTCAATTAGCTGTACACAAAATCACCTGTATATGTGCTATGACATTTAATCATTCTTTTTGTGACTAAGCCTACCATTTACTAAAAGCACTATCAAATGATCAGTGTTAACCCTGCAATGGATATGCATAAAAAAAATCAAATGTACAAAAAAAGGAAGAAAATTAAGTATACCCATGAAAAATATGACAACAAACAACATAAGAATACTGTTTTTCAGAGAGAAGACACCAACAAAAGCAAGGATCTATGTTCATTCTCTGGGAGACCTGACTTTAAACACCAGACCTTAGGGTCTCACAAATTGCTAACAGATTCATTTCAATTAATAGCAGCACTGAATTACAGAGACAGCTGTGAGTAGGGCCAGATGCTTAAAACGTTCTGTGGCAGGCCCTGGGTGAGTGCACAAAGAGCAGCGAGCCTTTCCACCACTCCCCTTATGTGGGTGCCAGATAATCACAGTAGGGAGAGCCAGGAAAGCTGAATCTATCACCCCTAGCCAGGCTAACCTCCCAATAGAGGATGCGGTAGGTTGAGAGCAGGATCATTGCCATAGAGGAAAGGCCCCTCCACTCCTATCTAGCCAGGATTTAGCTGGGACATCCTTTCCATTTAGTAACAAAGAAGGCAGAGTGTTCATCATCCCCGGTGGGTAATGGCTTCCCAGTGAGAACCTCTGAACTACATTCATACTGACCTGCTGGCTGTGCCAAATGACCTAGAAAATATCGTTTGGCTGAAGAATGTTTGTTAGCAAGGCGGTGGCTACAGGTAGTTACTGAAAAGTTAGGTCAAGCCAACTATGTCGCTCAAGAGTGTGAAAGAATTCATACCCCCGAGTGAAGTAGTTAACCTGACCTAACCCCTAGTGTAGACAGTGCTAATTCAACAGAAGAATTCTTCCCTAGATCTAGCTATCTCCGCTCGGGGAGGGGGAGGAGGGAATACCTGCGGTCACAGGAGAACCCCTCACATCACTGTAGTGCGTGTCTACATCAAAGAGCTACAGCCACACAGCTGCAGCTGTGCCATGGTAGTGGGTTAAGTGTAGCTATAGGAAGGGATGGAAGGTGAAGAGATGGCCAAAAGTAGTCAGGAGGATGAAAGACTGGGGTTAGGAAGGAATGGAAACATTCAAGATGGTGATTCACTTCAAGCAGCAAGAGTAAAAAGGTAGCTTCAGAAGGGGATCTGGCCAGGAAAGAAATATTTAGGGGTTAGACTAGGGTTAGTGCTTTGTTTATGCAAGCAGATTGTGTAACTGAAGGGAAAATGTAGTATATGAGGGATAAGTGAGAGGGTACATGCGGTTGTGAGAGGAAATTAAGCTCAAAGGACGATGTGTTTCTCGCACGGGTGGATAGCACTCTTAATTAAATAGAAGTATAGACTGATACAGTCTTTAGAAGGAGAACAATTAAGATGCCCAGTTTTGTCTGGAGTGTCTGTTTCCTCTTCTGGAAGATGTATTTCTCATTTTAAAAAGCCACATTGGCTTTTTCTTGTCTTAAATGCCTCAAAATTTGCTTCCTTTCATATGACCATGAAGCTTCTTGACATTGCAGGAAACCAAGTTAAACTGATTAGTCACAGCCATAATATTCTGGCATCTTGAGGTTCATGTAAGAACTGGAATAAAAACAAAGTTTCCAATAAGGGGCAGCACTGAACCATTGTCTCCGTGCATGATCGTCCCCACCAACTCCACTCCCACAGCTGTGCAGAAATAGTTGTGTCTACAAACACCTTTGAGCTATTTCTGCACATCTGTGGGAGTGAGGTTGACTGAAGTGTTATAAACAACTTGCACAGCCTCCAAACATCACTGCCACCACATTGACCATATGTACCAGACCTGTTGCTAAATTATCTTAAATATAACTGCTGTTCTTCTATTTTTTAAAAAAGGAATGATCAGGCAACCTGTTACTCCTTGGATTTAAACAGTTCATGCCAGAATTATCTCCCGCTGTTTGTTACTTTGCAGTTTTTAGAGAAACAATTTTCTGTTATAAACCAACATACCCACTCAAGAGATATTGTAATGGACTATGCCTTAGGAGTCCTGGCAGGGGGCTACACCTGGAAGTTGCAACTGACTAGGTCTGGTACTTACAGAGTGAGTTCTGCCCAGGCTGCACTAGGTCTGTTTGTTGGATGCTCCTGGGCTGTGTCTACGTTAGAGGTCTCCATCTCCAACAACCAACTGGGGACACTAAAGATATCCTTTGGATATTGAAAAATGCAATATTATGAGACACCAAATGTACAATACAAAGTATACTGAAATTCAGTACCCTTATCACCACAACTTGTTTACAATTAGTCTGACAAATTTTAAAGCAAATGATAAAATGGTTTCAACAAAATATTGAAGATACTTTAGGTTACCACAAAATACTACATGTTGTAATATATTATGTCATTTTGTTATAACAGTACATCTTCACCTTGATTTACTGTGGGGAACTACATTTAAACAGAGACACATACACCTCCAACATCCTACACCATCACATTTTACAACCAAATTGTCTTCTACACAGAAACTACATGCCAAATACAACTCCCCCTCCTCCCCATCATTACCAGCAACATCTATCAATATCCTTCCCAGAGGAAGTCAAGAACATCAGCTGTCAAATATTTTGCAGCATCCCACAGGATCTAGTAGCATCCTGAACAGTGCGCTATTTCATCTCTTCATCCACCCTCCATAATATCCCCTGCTGCTCATATCCCAAGTGTAATCAATCTTCTGTCTCCTATTTCTGCCCATTACCACTTTGTGATTTCATAGTCTTCAAAATGCCTTTCACAATGGTTCGCAAATAATATCACAAACTTTATAAACCCGACTTTAAACAGACTTTTGCAATGGAACTGTTGTTTTGGATCTAGGGGTGTAATATAGGCAGGTCTCTCAAGTGCAGTTATTAAAGCAGTTTTATAGTTCATCTAACAAAATTTCACAGTGAATAGTCAGCAAAGCACATGTGAAACCATGATGCCAGATGATCTAGCTGTTAGGAGAACAGCAGCACTGACATCAAAGCTGTGAGGTGACGCTTAGTAACCATGACTCTGCCTAGGAAGTGTGAATTAAACAAAAGCTGTCCAATAGCCAATTCAAACCCAAACCCTGATTTTAATAGATTATGGTCACAAAGTTCTGTCACATACATAATATGTTCCCTGTCCTGAGCCCTTTTCATGGAAATAAGATGAAATGGAAGAATGATGTGTGCATATACTCCTAATTATTTATACTGTCAAACTGTGGAACCAGAGCTCAGCTGGGATCTGTAGCTACCATCTAAAAAGCGTTATCACTGCTAGGATTCTGATATAAATTATAGTCCCTCCCAAACCCATAAATCCTAATGAGCTTTAACTCTGAAGCCTGAGAGGTTCTGGTGAAGAGGATCACAGTATCTGATGCAGCAGGATCTCTGAAGAAGCAAAGTGTAGCATTTGAAGGGTAGTTTGACACAAGGTTGTTAACCTGACACCTTTCATCAGAAACACAGATCCAAAAATTGCCAGTGTTCCTCTTCGGTTTTCGAATTAGAAATAGAGATAAAAGGGAAACATTTACAAAGCGGAGCATGGGAATTTAGCAATGTAATTCTCATTATCCTCAGTTATAGAATATCCATGGGTTCCATAAACGTTAGAATTTTATCCCACTGTCAGTAATAGCATAATCCCTTGGAAGCTTGAATCTGAATTGTTTCTTTATTTTTAAAAGTATCTATACTATATTGGTTTGTTATGGAAAGGCTGTTGAGGAGCTACATTACTGACAACCAGGCATCAAATTGCTCATAGAATCATAGAAGATTAGGGTTGGAAGAGACCTCAGGAGGTCATTTAGTGCAACCCCCTACTCAAAGCAGATTAGGGTTGGAAGAGACCTCAGGAGGTCATTTAGTGCAACCCCCTACTCAAAGCAGGACCAGGACCAACCCCAACTAAATCATCCCAACCAGGGCTTTGTCAAGCCGGGCCTTAAAAACCTCTAAGGGTGAAGATTCCACCACTTCCCTAGGTAACCCATTCCAGTGCTTCACCACCCTCTTAGTGAAACAGTTTTTCCTAATATCCAACCTAGACCTCCCCCACTGCAACTTGAGACCATTGTTCCTTGTTCTGTCATCTGCTGCCACCGCTGAGGACAGCCTAGCTCCACCCTCTTTGGAACACCCCTTCAGGTAGTTGAAGGCTGGTATCAAATCCGCTCTCACTCTTCCCTTCTGCAGACTAAATAAGCCCAGTTCCCGCAGCTGCTCCTCATAAGTCATATGCCTCAGCCCCCTAATCATTTTTGTTGCCCTCCGCTGGATGGACTCTCTTCAATTTGTCCACATCCTTTCTGTAATGGGGGGTCCAAAACTGGACGCAATACTCCAGGTGTGGCCTCACCAGTGCCGAATAGAGGGGAATAATCACTTCCCTCGATCTGCTGGCAATTTGCCTACAAATGCAGCCCAATATGCCTTTAGCCTTCCTGGCAACGAGGGCACACTGCTCACTCATATCCAGCTTCTCGTCCATTGTAATCCCCAGGTCCTTTTCTGCAGAACTGCTGCTTAGCCAGTTGGTCTCCAGCCTCCAGCAGGACATGGGATTCTTCCGTCCGAAGTGCAGGACTCCGCACTTGTCCTTGTTGAACTTCATCAAGCCATCACCTTGCTAAATCCTCCAATTTGTCTAGGTCACTCTGGACCCTATCCCTACCCTCCAGCATATCTACCTCTCCCCCCAGTTTAGTGTCATCTGAAAACTTGCTGAGGGTGCAATCCATCCCATCATCCAGATCATTAATAAAGATGTTGAACAAAACTGGCCCCAGGACCGACCCCTGGGGCACTCCGCTTGATACCGGCTGCCAACTAGACATCAAGCCGTTGATCACTACCCGTTGAGCCCAACGATCTAGCCAGCTTTCTATTCACCTTAAATTCCATTAATCCAATCCATACTTTAACTTGCTGGCAAGAATACTGTGGGAGACTGTATCAAAAGCTTTGCTAAAGTCAAGGTATATCACGTCCACTGCTTTCCCCATATCCACAGAGCCAGTTATCTCATCATAGAAGGCAATCAGGTTGGTCAGGCATGAATTGCCCTTGGTGAATCCATGTTGACTGTTCCTGATCACCTTCCTCTCCTCCAAGTACTTCAAAATGGATTCCTTGAGGACCTGCTCCATGATTTTTCCGGGGACTGAGGTGAGGCTGATCGGTCTGTAGGTCCCTGGATTCTCCTTCTTCCCTTTTTAAAAGATGGGCACAATACTTGCCTTTTTCCAATCATCTGAGACCTCCCCTGATTGCCATGAGTTTTCAAAGATAATGGCCAATGGCTTTGCAATCACATCCGTCAGCTCCCTCAGCACCCTTGGATGCATTGCATCCGCCCCCATGGACTTGTGCACGTCCAGCTTTTCTAAATAGTCCTTAACCTGTTATTTCACTGAGGGCTCATAGCAGCTCAGTGAGCCAGCACTCTTTTCTGTAGGCTATCTTCTTGTGTTCCAGCAGCTGAGCTTGCATTAAAAAGACTCAGAGCCCAAACCTCCCTACCCAATCTGAATTTCTGCCTTTGAAAGATAATGTCCTCCAAAATCTGTATTCTCTTTACCTTTGTTCTAGGCCTGTCCTTTTCATATCCCTAATCCTTATCTGTAATCAATATTATTTTATTTAGTGTGTGCATAGTCGTCTAGCCAAATGATGGCATCTTCAGTGGCACAAAGCAGTTCTTCTAGGCCACTGCTGAACCTAGTCAGCAGGCATTCATCGACAATGTGCGTCATCATCTATGTTGCACTGCAGCTTCACAATGGGCTTTCACGAAGGCCCCAGCGATACTGGTAGACTGCCAGAGAGACCTGCCCAGTCCGGAATCTGTTCAAGAGGGACCATTGGTGACAGGGCAGGTCAAAACCAGGCGTGCAAATTGTGGGGTCGGCGACAAGGGTCTGGTTGGGGATTATAGCAAATATCCATTCCTCTTACCAGAGTGTTTCCGCCCTAACATCCTGGCATGGCGGATGAGACCATAATGGGCAATGTGACAGCAAACGTGCAGCTGGTGGTTTAAAAAGGTCATTGTGCAGCAGCAGGCTTGAGTTGGTTCATACTTTCTCCAGTAACTTGCCAGTGGCAACCTCTCGTCTGATATGAGGAGGAGCAATATTGCTCAGAACTGGAGTTGGATGCAGGGTGCCAGAGATGATACGCATGGCAGCACATATTTGTGTATCCACCAGTTTGGTGTGTGACGATCGACTACAAACTGGTGTGCAGTACTCCACCACCAAATACAAGGTGACAAGAGCTAACGTCTGCAAAGTTGGAGCACAAGCACCCCATGACGAAACTGCCAGTTTGCTAAGAAGATTGTTGGCTTCTAGAGAAACTTGAAAACAGGCGCTGTTTTCATCGATCTCACAGCGGCGTACAATATGGCATGGCACACTGGCCTGCTCCCGAAGGTATCCACGGGCCCTGCTACCTTGGGTCACAGGCACCACTGAACTGTTCCTCCGCGATAGGCAGTTCAGAGTCCATATGGGGGAGAAGACGAGTGCTTGCAGACGACAGAGCAATGGGTTATCCCAGGGCTCTGTGCTTTCTCCAACCCTGTTCAACCTTTACATCAGTGACTTGCCAACAACAGAATCATGAAAGTTCATTTATGCAGATGACATCTGTTGAGGTACCGAGGTCCGGACACTTCACAAGCTTGATGCCACCTTAAACCAGGACATGACAAAGTTAGTTGACTAATGTAAGACTCGACTCCACAAGACTCCAGCCAAGCGTCATAAAAACAGTCTCCAGTTTGTTCCATCTTCATCACACCAGCGTAACCCAAGAACTGAATGTTTATCTGAATGTTCAGAAGATGAAGCATGAAGTAGAACCGGTCTATCTAGGTGTGACCTTAGACCACACACTGAGTTACCATGATCACCTGAAGAAGACAGCACCTAAAGTTAAGACACGCAACAATCTTCTTAGCAAACTGGCAGGTTCGTCATGGGGGGCTCGTGCTCCAACGTCAGCTCTGTAATCAATGTGTTGCTGAATTATCTACCATAAACAGCTAAGGTCTCATGCCCTATTCTCTATACAGCACGTGCTCACACACACGCACACACATCCTTGAGATTGTTTTTATTCTGCAGTCTTGGAAACCTACCCTGAGAAATATTCACTTTAGCCCCATCTTGCTCCCAGATTATTTGGGAATAACCTCTCTCTAACTCTCTCCTTATGTCAGAGACAGGCTCATCTAATAGTCAGGGAGAGTCAGCAGAATAGCTGTGGGCCTATACGCACAGCATCCTAAAGCTAGACATCTTGCCATATCTGTCTATTTTGGGTCATGAATACCTCAGAACAGTTACTTTGTCTTCTCTCAGGTCTGAAAAGCACCATATACGTGAAGAGTAGTCTCTGGGTAATAAATAGAGCTGGTAAAAAAAAGTCAGTCGCCTCTTCCTTCTCCCCCCCCACTACCCCCCCCCAAAAAAAATGCACAAAAAAATTCAAACAAATGCTTGTTTTCCTTTTTAAAAACAAAAGGAATTTTTAAAGTCCCTGCTTTCCCCTCTCTCATTTACTTCCCAGCCCTCACACACACTGAAAAGGAATGGGGAAGACATTGAAAACAAAGGAGCAAGTGGGGAAAACCACAACTCCTTCCCTCAGACTCTCACTTTGAAAAAGCACCACATACTTTAAGTGGAAAGTTAAGAGTGTGAAAAAAAGAGGATGAAAAATCCTACTTGCACTTTACCTTCCCCCCTCCCTTTTCCAAGGGAAGAGAGGTATAGAAGGAAACACAGAAGAAGTCATGTCTTTCCACAGTTTCAAAGATAATTTTTTTAAAAACTCAAAACCCGTTTTAAAAGACCAAACGTATCAGCTCTGACATTAGGAGTCCATGAGATGACCACTTCAGGAAACTGCTCCCACCCAGGGTGAAATACTGGAAAGCAGTGCACAGCTTGAGTTTCCAGATCCCATGCCCCAGGGTCAGCCTCTACGTTGTGTGGTGGGGAAAGAATCTTTCACCCCAACAAAGCTAATGGCTGCTGTGGAGCTGCTCCACAACTGCTACTTCCCTGAGGCTGCCGTAGCTTCTGCAGCTCAAATGCCTCCTATTCACATATTCATGGGTCCTTGATCTCTGCCCTGACTCCCTTCCTGATAATACCCTGCCCTCAGTCCTTCACAGCATGACTGCACCCCGCAGAACAGATCTTTGTAGTGCAGAAGTATATAAAGCTTCCTTAAATTCTGCCCCCATTTCTGTCATGGAAACTGTACCCCTTCTGCTGCCTGGGTGGACCTCTGCACCTGTGGAAGGGGACTGACTTTGGCCTTCAGGGGGCTGATTCTATAATCATTAGTGGCACACCCAAAACTTCTAAGGCCATTGAGTTTTGAAAGTACAGTGAACGTGATTTAAAATGCAAGCACCTGATTTCAGAGGTGCCGAGCACCCACAATGCCAACAGGGAGTTGTGCGTGCTCAGCACCTCTGAAAAATCGGCCCCTGGATTTTCACATTCCATGTTAACCCTACTGTATTCTATGTAATCCCATGCAGAGATAGCATGATAACTGGGCCTATAAATTTATCCTAATTGTGAGTTCAGCTGTTAAGCTTGAGTGTGAATTCATAAGATATCACAATAACCTATAACAAATGTTGATGGGGAAAGATGCAACGGCAGGCTGAGGGCTTGTCTTCACGTACAGCACTGCAGCTGTGCCGCAGTAGCACTTTAGTGAAGACGCTACTATGCTGACTATTCTCCCGTCAACATAGTTAATTTACCTTCCCAAGATGCAGTAGCTATGTCAGTGGGAGAAAATAGCATCTTCCCATCAACATAGCACTGTTAGGTCAGTATAATTACGTCTCTCAGGGATGTGGCTTTTTCACGGTCCAAGTGACATAGTTATACCGACATAGGTCTGTAGTGTAGACCTGGCCTAAAAGACTGCATCAGTCCAAACAAAAAGGCCTCCCGATATAACTCAAGGCCTGTGTTCTAAAACTCTCTCCAACTGAGGGAAAAGGGAATCAGGGATGTTACTGAAATGAAAGTCTTATCCAATACTTTACATTTCAAATGCTTTAACTGTTTTTTATTTCTCTTTAAGAAGAGGTTTAACGGTTTTCTAATGGCGTATTTGCTATGGTACTCAGCTGGCTAAGGTCTCTGTATGCCAAACCCCGGATCTTGTTTAATACTGTTTAATGTTGGACAGTGACTGGGTTATGTTACTAATTTGCCCCATATATTCCCTCTAAGATTAATACAGAGATTAGGTACAATAAAATACGTGAACAAGTTTGCACTTTCAGGCTCAGTGAAGAAAGAAGTGTTGCTGTCTGAGGTCAGCCTGACTCCATTTCTCCCCCACTCTGACATCTGACAACACTTAGTCAAAACAGAAGCATATGGTCCTTTTAGCAAGTGTCAGCAGACAGAATGATGCTTATTAGATTTTTCCTACATGAGTACAGGAGTTTGCCAGAGTAAGTTACTGAGGTGCTAAAGTAAAATCTGAGATTCAGTTCTATTCTGCTTGAAAAATTATCTCCAAGTTTGAACTTCTATAAAATTTCCTTAAGAAAAGAAAATACAAAGGAAGTGATTTTTCTTCAGTTGAGACAAAACACAGGAGTACAACTGAGCTGAGCAAAATAGTTATAAAAATGTGCTCTTTTTGGAGGTGGTCACTGTTTTTGCGAAGGGGAAACAAACTTCAAAAATTTTCAATGAAAACTGAATTTTAAAATGTTACTGAAGATGTTAAAAAAAAAAGAAAGAGAGTCAAGTTTCATATTTTTTATTTTTCCCCTCCTCTTCCTTTCACATTTGATCTGGGTTATTTCAGATCTCTGTGCCACTTCCAGTATGTCAAATAAGAATGTCTTCATAACTGAACTGGCCACTTCCAACCCAGCTTGACCTAGGCCTGGTCTACATGGGGTGGTGGTGGGGGAAACTGATTTTAGTTATGCAACTTAAGCTACGTAATTAACGTAGCTAAAGTCGACGTACTTAGATCTACTCACCACAGTGTCTTCACTGCTGTGAGTCGACAGCTGATGCTCCCCCGTTGACTCCGCCTGCGCCTCTCGCTCCGGTGGAGTACCGGAGTTGATGGGAGAGCGCTCGGAGGTCGATTTATCGTGTCTAGACTAGACTAGACGCAATACATGGACCTACGCTGGATCAATCGCTGCCCATTGATCCTGCGGGTAATGTAGACAAGCTCCTAGTGTGCATCTCCAATATTAGTCATTACACTATCCTTTCCTGTCCTCACTGCTTTATCTAAAATTGCCAACATCAGCTGCCATAGAACTACTGTGCAAAATTCTCAGTCCACAAAATTCTCAATCCACGTAATTGAGAATTTGTTTAATTTTGAACTCAAAGTGAATTTCATAAGCCAATCTGTGATATTTTTAAAGGAAATTATTGGGTCCTTGATATTCCCTGGAGAACAAAAATGTGAATAGCAAATTGTAATGATTTTTTAAAAGCCAATTTTACCTAGCCTTTTTGTGGAACAGCACTAAATAGCACCTGCCATTTTGGATTCAATTACATATTTAACTTAAGCCTTCATCTTTCATATTTTAATATGACATTGTTCTTAAAGGTTTAAGTTGACTTTATGGACCCGGTTCTTCTCAGAAGTGAATCCTAAATGGCAGCTGAAGATCAGTCAATCAGATGTCACAAATTCCACAAGGTACCATCTCACGGAACCAACATGTATCACACCTTTAAAGCGGCAGCACTCACTATACAAGAAGTCACATCTTTCCATTACTTTTCCATGAAAAAGGCAAGATTAAAAACAAAGGTCACATCTTGATTCTCTTCTGATGAATGTTGTTCAAAACAAGCAGATAAAGATTTAGATCCATGCTGTGTAAAATCATTGTTATTTACCTTGAAAGAAAATAGTGCAAACCACCTACAGTAGAACCGCAGAGTTACAAACACCGGAGTTACAAACTGACCGGTCAACCACACTCATTTGGAACCAGAAGTACGCAATCAGGCAGCAGAGACAAAAAAAAAAAAAAAAGCAAATATTGTAAAATACATTACTGTGTTAAATGTAAACGACTAAAAAATAAAGGGAAAGCTAAAAAAGATTTGACAAGGTAAGGAAACTGTTTCTGTGCTTGTTTCATTTAAATTAAGGTGATTAAAAGCAGCATTTTTCTTCTGCATAATTAAGTTTCAAAGCTGTATTAAATCAATGTTCCATTATAACCTTTTGAAAGAACGACCATAACATTTTGTTCAGAGTTCTGAACATTTCAGAGTTACAAACAACCTCCATTCCTGAGGTGCTTGTAACTCTGAGGTGCTACTGTATATCTAATGTAGTAGAAAATGCCATTTGAGTCAGGCTCATGCATGATTTCCTTGTATCTCATAAGTAACAGCAAACCTATTAAATAGCAATATATGCACATAATACAGTTAATGTCCTCAGCTATGAGGCTCTCTGTGACATCCCAGCATGATATAAGAGTGATTTATTACCAAACATATTATTAAGGACAGTAACTCATCTCATAAGATGCCAAGATTCCAAGAACCTTTGTTTTCCTAGCGATATCACCTGATGTTATACAATGCAGAGTTGAGTTGTCCATAGTTTCCACTTCTGTTACCAGACTCTGACCTCCTGAATACAGAGATCTTTGCCAGGTCTCTTTGTTGATGGGAAAAAACAGCAGCAAATTCCCTTATCTCCCATTATCAGCTGCTGGTGGCACTTCTCAAACACTGTGAAGAGAAGCAATTTGGCCCCATGACTCCCACCTCTTCAATCTAAATGGCTGAGGCTCCCAAGAGCCAGAGGTATTGTATACCTGGAGCATCTACTCTTTAGCTACACATCTGCTGCAGTCTCCCCACCAAGCCACAGTTGCTACATGCTCTTTGGTATGCTTCTGTTTTTAACTCCAGATGGCTTCATAATATATTTTTAAGAGCTCCCCTTTTTTCTTATTCAGCAGTTATAAGATGCTTTCATTCACTCTGTGGACAGTTCCAAGAACTGTTCACCTGCATTGTGATTCACTAGGTGAGTTTTCCCTCATAGTCAAGAGATGAGCCAATGCCCCAGCAAATTGTTACGGGTTAGATTACTGCTCTAAAATAAATGGTCTTGCTCACTTGTGATCATTAGAGATCCTATGACATTCTGGTAGGAGTGTGGGCATTATCCCTTCAGTTCTGGACAAACTCTGTCTCCAGTAATTACACTCTGCCTACCTACATTTCTAAATGAGGTTACTTCATTAATGTTCATAATGTGCTTAGAGATCCTGTATTACTGGTGTGAGCCTATTAACCTCCTTTAATTCCTAAAACAGGAGTGGGAGGAGACCCCTTACATTATGTAGATTGCAAGCCTTTGGGGGAAAGGATCATCTTCTGATTCCATGTTTTTACAGCACCTAACACAGTGGGGCACTGGATCATGACTAGGGTTCCTAGGTGCTACGATAACAGAGATAAGATTTAGAGTGATTAACTCCATCACTACACACTCCAAAGGTGAGCACTGAGAAAAATGAGTGCCCTTCCTTGACATGCAACTAGGAAATTTACAACCCAAAGCTTTATGCATAGAGGAAATTTGCAGTCTGACAGAAAGTTTAAAAAGAGATTTGACTCCCCCCTTTCATTGTACATTGAATTCTACGCTGGGCTTTTGCTGGGTTTCAGTCATCTTTTCTGCACTTCATTCTCCAAACCAGATTTGCTGCTTAGTGATTATGTGAGGAAATGTTTACTTTGCTGTCTCTGAAGTGTCTACGTTTTAACAAAGTCCTCTGCACCAACGTGCTGTGCTTTGTCAGACTCCATACAAATGTGCATATTGATTTACAACAGATAATTCGGCCTTCGTACTTCAAAAATAATCATTTTGTTTATTATTATGAATGACTAATACCTCCGTTTATGAACTTTTACCTGAATCAGCACCTACTTCAACGCTGCTCCGCAGCAGCCCCGTTAGCACATTAACCAGTAGAAATGAATTTGTAATCAAAGAGAAAAACGAAATGTTGGGCTTTTAGCATAAGAGGCATTGCGGTTGCAGTCTCTATTATGCAAAAATGTAAACCAGCATAAAATGCCTAACTATTTTTTTTGCTTTCAGCAACAGTGAAGCTCTAAATTCTGTTGGATACAGTTCATTACAGTATAGTTCTTTGAACAGAGAACGACATATTGGCACACAGGCTTGTTTCTATTAAATCATCAGTTCTTGACAGAGACTTCAAAAGCCTGTTTATATAATGTTCATTAGCATCTAATAAAAGAATATTAAAGCTATAAGAGGGTGTCTCCTTTATCCCAATAGGAAATTCCCATTTAATGCTACTTCTGAAGATACAATGAAATGGCATCAGATAGCATCTTACTGTTAGTAGCTAAAGCCTTAAATTATGCAGGACCCAGTCTACCTGAGGGACCATCTGCTGCTTTATGTCCTGTTGAGATCGGCAGGATTGGAACTCTTATGTTACCTCTCTTTAGGGATGGTTAATTTAGCCAACAGAGCAATGAGACTGCCAACTAAGAGTCAAGATAATTTTTTCCTTTTCTTCAGTTTTATGTTTTGTTGATGGTTTCGGTTACTGTATATTGCTGATAGCATTAAGGGATTTACACTAGATGGGGGGAACTTTGGAAGCCATGTTGACTTTTTCAAGTCAGTTTTGATTGGTGTCTAGAGAACTGTATCATTAGGAAATCTATAATATTAATCTAATATAGGGTGAATAGCCATCTACAACAAATATCCCATGGGAAGGGGACACTTGGAAAGCAGTCAGTTCAGTGGAGTGTTATGGGTGTCAAATTAGGCATGAGTTTTCAAAGTGATACGGTAGCAAAAACAATACAGTTTTGTGTTACATACACAGAGACAGATGCAGACTATGGAAGTGATTGCCCACCTCTGGACAGCATTGCTGAGGCTAGACCAAGGCCTTGATTCTGCAAGCTGGGACTACTAGCATGCTTAAAGTTAAGCACATGAATGTTTGCAGTATCAGAGCTCTAATTTTGCAAGAAGTGTTGGAATTATTAATATTTGAAATTATTAATATTAATATGGGAAACCAACAAATAGTAATTTAACCATAAATTCCTTTATTAAATCCAAAGGCCAAATGGTACTTATACAATTGCTCTAAACATGCCTAAAAAGTTTAACACATAAGCAATTTACTACGTCCAACTAGTAACAAAATATTTATTAGTATTTGATCAAGATACAGTAAAAGCTGTTTTATCTGGCATGTTGAGGGGACGGGGGGGTGAAAAATGCCAATTAACTACGAGGGAGGGAGTTTGGGTGCCGGAGGGGTTGCGGGGTTGGAGCATGGGAGGGGGCCCGGGGTGCCAGATCCGCGGGGCACTCACCTCAGGCGGCTCTCTGAAAGTGGCAGCTTGCGTGGCTGCTCCTTGGCAGAGGTGCGGCAGGCAGTTCTGAGCGCTGCCCCAGCCCCACACTGAGCGATGGCTCTGCAGCTCCCATTGGCCAGGAACCGCGGCCAATGGGAGCTTCAGGGACGGCGCCTGTGGGCAGAGGCAGCCCGCAGAGCCACCTGCCGCGCCTCTGCCTAGGAGCAGCCAGGACAAGTCACCGCTTGCAGGGCGTCACCCGAGGTGAGCACCCCCTGGATCCAGCACCCAGCACTCCCTCCTGTGCCCTGCACCCCCTTCCGCACCCAAACTCCCTCCCAGAGCCCGCACTCTACACCCCCTCCCACACCCGAACCCCCTGCTGGTCCTGTGCCAACCAGACTATAAACTGAACTTTCAATGAAGATCAGAAATGCCGGTTTATAGAGTTTTCCAGTTGGTGAAGTGCTGGATAAAACAGCTTTTACTGTACTTACAAACAGTCCAAACCCAGGGGTTCTTAGACCCAGATTGGTCAGCTCCAAGATGGTCAGGCAGATATCAGCGATGAACCCTTTAAGAGTTCATTTTTATACCCTTTAACACACAAGTGATGTCACTGCCAATTACTGACTTCAGCTAAAATCAATTTAAGAGGAGTACTAGTGGCACCTTAGAGACTAACCAATTTATTTGAGCATGAGCTTTCATGAGCTACAGCTCACTTCATCGGATGCTTATGCTCAAATAAATTGGTTAGTCTCTAAGGTGCCACAAGTACTCCTTTTCTTTTTGCGAATACAGACTAACACGGCTGCTACTCTGAAACCTAAAATCAATTTGACACTGTTCCAGTCTTAATCCAGAAAAGATTTACAGCCTCCTTTCTTCCCAGGTTATTTCTTCCCTTCCTTCATGCTGGTCAACAATTTTCCCTTTGCACCTGGGTTCACATAGGCTTTAACACTGGTGGGTGGGTAGGGAAAAGGCCATGTTGGTTCATTTTATGACAGATTCTCTTTTTTTATTCAAAACTCCACATGCAGTCACCCTCATTGGCCAGAATCCTTCTTTTTAGAAATTTCTCCTTATCTCATTAGATATTCTTTAAACCCAGACTTCCTCCCTACTTTATTCCTTCTAGCCTTATTACTTATTTTCAAGGCCTTCCTTCTATTTGCTGTCAGGACCTCTCTTTACAACACATATTTCCTTAACCAACCTTAAACTAATTCTTTAATTTTATACTTATCCTACAAGTAAATAATTTTGCTTCCTACTGGCTGTTCAATCCAACTATACAACTAGGATTATTTTAACATAATCTCCCTATTCTCATAAATAGTCTCTTAACTGTTATCCTTTTAGAGCCAGATTGTCAACTGATATACTTGAGCATCACTTAGTTGAACTCAGTGGAGCTATGCAGATTTGTGCAAGCTGATAATCTGGCCATTAGAAAACCCTCTGGTAAGAGACTTTTTCCTCCTCAGAAATCACAACAACAAAATAAGTGCATAAAGTTGATGTAAAGACTCAGCTGCTCAAATTTCAGCTAGTGCTGTGGGGTTTGCTGAGAGTAATGAGTAAGACAATCAATCCACTGGAGAAAATAGTTACGAACCTACTGATGAGACATACAGGACTAGTTTGAATACACCTTTACCAAAGCTCAGGGGAAGAGGGCTTTGTCATGATTTCTGGATTATTACTTAGATGCTATTACTTTGTATGCCCCATGGCTAGTGCTAAATGCAGGGTTCTCTTTCATTATTCAGGATTTAAGGCTTTAGACAAATCACACACAATGCAATCCTCCTATTCTATTAACTTAAGAATGCAGAAAAATTACATGTTACAAAACCTGCTTTTCCTTTAACAATTTTTTAAGCAATGAAAATGTTAATTGGGTTGCCACCAAAGGATTCTCAAGTTGTTTTTTTCCTCAACTAAGCAGGTAAAGGAGAAGCCAGGAGAAGGGCACCGGGAACCCAAATATGCTCCTTTCTATGATCCCAGAGTAAGTGGGGGATGATTTTTGTCAGCTTCAAATTGGAGCTCTCTCATGTAAGGTCAGGTTGGAAGGATGGATCAGAACCAAGGTCCAGAAGATAGAGGTTAGTCACATGGCTTAATGCACTACTTCAAGGGCAATCAAACTGGGGGTCATGACCCCTCAGGGGGTCAAAGGGTGGTTACATGGGGGTCATGAGCAGTCAGCTCTGTGGGGCTGACAGCCCTGAGCCCCCATTAAATTAAATTAAATTACACCCCCAGTTTTAATTTATACCAGGCATCACAGTCAGGGGCTTGCTGTGTAAAAGGGGTCACCAATACAAAAAGTTTGAAAACCACTGCACTACTGGAAGGCGCTTAGCTACAACAGTGATGAGTGCAGTGTAAGAGCCTGAACATAATGAAATAGAGTGACCAGAGAAAGGTTCATCCTCTCCTAGCTGAGATGATGTCATACAGCTAGGCAAAAGCCAAATCCAAGACCATGTAGGATATGTTGTTCAATCTGAGAAATACCTTGGCCTGAGATTCAATAGACTTTACACCAACAAGATCCATAACTTAGGATGCAAATCCAGCATGGGGAATGATAGTCACATGTTCTGTTTTCTGCACTCACAACTCATAAAAGGAATCTTTACGAGAGAGATGATGGCTGCAAAAACTGGAACTACTCCGTGCACAGGGAGCAACATGGGAAGAGACAGGGAGATGGGAATGAGAGGTGTAAATTTATATTAAGGCTGCACCAACTGAGACCAGGAATGAGATCAGGCCCCAGGTGCTAGGCACTGTGCAAAACCAGAGTAGGATACAGTCCCTGACCTGCAGAGCTTACAGTCTACATAGAGATGACAAAGAAAGGGATGGGACGGGAGACAGTCAGGGTATGTCTTCACTGCAATTAGCACTGGCCTGTGCCAGCTGACTCAGGCTTACGGGGCTTGGATTAAGGGGCTGTTTAACTGTGGTGTAGATGCTCGGGCTGCAACCGGAGCTCTGGAACACTGCCACCTCACAGGATCCTAGAGCCTGGGCTCCAGCCCAAGCCAAAACATCTATACTGCAATTAAACAGCCCCTTAGCCAGAGGCAGCTGGCACAGGACAGCAACAGATGTCTAATTGGGGGTATGTCTACACTGCAGAGAGAGAGGTGAAGTGACTTGCTCAATCACACAGCAAATCAGTGGCAGAACTGGGAATAAAACCCAGATCTCCCAAGTCAGAATCCAGTATCCGATCCACTGGGCCATGCTGTTCTTAAAGACATATAAACCGCTCTCAAGCCCTGTTTCTATTCTGTCTGCTTTGAACGGTGTTGAAGTAAGACTGGGACAGTCAATGGGGGCTAAAGGGAACTGGGCACCTGAACCCAATTGCATTTGAATGAGGTTTGGGCTCCTTAAAAGATTCCCAGGCTAAATGCAAAAGAAACACACAGTTGAAATTCAGAACAGAAAGAAGCATTCACATTATTAAACTTCACATGTAAAGAGCAGTGTGGCTGATGAAATCTAATTTTCCTCATATTTTGTATTCCTGGGAGGAATTATATAATCAATTCATACAGGTATAATGTGGCACTTAATTGCTTCCCAGTATTTGTTGAGCAAAGTGAGTAATATTAAAAAGTGGTTAAAATATTTAATTTCTATTGTGAAATGTTTTTTTTTAAAGTTGAGACTTGCAATGAAGATATACCAAGTGGAATGGCAAATTGGTATCCTTTCTTTTTTGTGAATCTGCCTGCAAACAGTGAGCATTGTATTGTTGACAAAAATATGTATAAATTACACAAAATATCAGCTGGAGTTATATATGGGAAAAAGGAGGAGGATTCTGTCTTGTTTTGTAACATTTATATATGTATTATTTTATGTGGTCTTAAGCACATAAATACAGGAAGACATAACCCCTTTCTACAGCATAGACATTGCTGCCCATTTTACACTCTCCAGGATTATCCCCTGTGGAATAGAATATGTCCTCACCCCTAAAAGAAAAGGCAAATTAGCCATGGTGTTTGTATTACTGTATGGCTGCAAAAATAACAAAAGAGCCAAGTCAATTTTAAGCCATATAAAGAAAGGCACATTCATGGTAAATTGGAGTGCAAAGAATGTCCTAAGTGGTTGGAGGGAGTTCCTCTAGGATGCTCGCGTTCTGCAGAATCTGAATGCCTCTGCTGGGGTTTGTCCATGACCTCCTTTAGGTCTGGTTCTTGTGATGCACATGAAACAGTATTTGTTGGGTTCATCCACCCCCCTACTCTGCAGGCTCATCGCAAGTTTTCCCATCTACACTTTTTATTCATTAAAAATTGGATTTTTGATTAAACAAAAGGTCCTGGGGGAAGTATCAGCCTCCCTCAAAAATTTGTGTGCGGGGTTTTTTGGTTGGAAAATCAGAGCAAATAAATTGGGTTTGGCAAAAAAAAAAAAAAAAAGGTTTTGGTTACAAAAACCATTTTTTAACCCCTTCAAGAAAAAGTCAAAGTCAATGACATCGTCTTCCCTGACCCAGCATCTCATAGGCAGTTTAAAATCATGCCTCGTATACTTGTGTATTTGAGAGCAACACTGAAGGCCAGATCCTCAAGTGGTGTAAGATCAGGTTAGTTCTATTGACTTCAATGGAGCCACAGTGATATACACCAGCTGAGACTCTGGCCCTGATTTTATTCCTGTGTCCGTTCTGTCCCCATCTGCAAAGCTGTAGGCAGCTAAGGAACTATCCATAGACTGTCTACACTAGGAGCTAGGGGTGTGATTCCCCTGCTTGTGTACACATGCTCATGCTGGCTCTCAACAAGCTAGCATGTCTGTAAAGAGCATTGTAGCTATCGTAGCAGCAACAGAGGACAGTTTAGCCATGCCAAAGATGCACCCCCCCTGGTTTCCAGCAGCTATGTACTTGGCATGACAAAGCCATGTCTCCGCTTCCTGTGCTACCATAGCTCTGCTGCTATTTATACTCACATTAGCTTGATGAGTTCTAGCACAAATGTGTGTACACGAGCCGGGGAATCTCACCCCTGGCTCATAGCGTAGATGTAGCCACGCTGGCTAGAGAGGAAGTTGTTTCAATTTATCATTTTTCTACAACATCAAGATGATTCCTATTGTAACTTCAGTGAGTGGCTTCTTGGCTTCTTCCACTAATTTAGTTTAAACTGAAAATGGAACATTGTGAAATCGTTTGGCAACAGCAGCAGTAGGATACAATGTGAGGCTATTGCCATGAGATGAAGATTAAACTTCATATGATAAACAAAAGACAACACATTTAGTTGGAAATGCCTCAAACTACAGAATGCTATTTTTTTTGTGGGGGGGACTTTTGTGGTAAAAATAGGCCAACGAGTTGTGTGAAATACAGACACAGATTGTACATTTTGGTACTTTCTCAAATCAACATGACCGTATTCTGAGAGAGTTGCAAATTTACAATGCACAGTGTAATATTATAATTGGTACATTTTATCTTGAATTCAGCATTTCAAATTCTAACTATGACAAGGCCAGAAATACCAGAACTCAGTCTGATGCGTATGCTTGCTGAGACAAAGCCTGCCCATGCAGGTTTCACTGTGGTTGCAGAGATATAACTGGAAGAAGGATTTAACCCTCTATGTTTTCATTACTATCGTCTGTGATTCTATAGTGCCATGCGGAAGTTAGAGATGGAAAATACCTCACAGATCATCTGGTCTAATTCTATGAACTATGTTTTCCAGCATCCATCTCGTTTCGAAAGTCCCAAATGATGAAGCTTCCAGCTTTCCCCCTGAATGTCTATTCCACAGCCTACTTTCTCCACTCCTATCAGGACGTACTTCCCTATATTTATTTATTTTTAGTTTCATCACAGTTCTCCTAGTTATTTCCCTCCCCACACATCACACTCAGTACTTCCTCTTCCTCCTTGGTATTAGCGTTCTATACATATTTCTAATCTGTTTTGTCCCCGCTCCGCTATTTTGGCTAAAAAAAGCTATTTATTATTTCCTTTTGTCAATCCCTCCATGCCCTAATTGTTTTTGTTGCCCGTCTCTGAATTTCTTCCAGCATGTCTACATCTGCCAGAAAGAGTCTCCCCCTCCCACTCTGGCACTAAGTCTCTGAACGACTGGGGAAAGATGAATCTCCTTATGAGATGCCTTGAGCAGGGGTAAAGAGAAACCAGCCCCATTACTCAGGGCCACTTCACCCAAACAGGAGTAAAAACACACCAACCCACCCCTTACCAACTGCAGTAATGGCACCTTGCTCTCACTTCCAGATTGAGAGAAGGGTCTGGGAGTGGCCTAGCCTAGCCATGACATAGGCCAAAAAATGGAACTAGGCATGCCGTGCTGTGGGTGAAATGATTTCACTTGCCATGCAGGGAGACTGGTTCAGAGAAGAGACTCTCTCTACTTCTCTGCTCCAATTCTCCCAGAAGCTTAAGTTGGTCCACAGCCTCAGTAACTGTTGGGTTAACAGGCCAGCCAGTGCATGTGAAAGCCAGCTGCTGCCCTTGTTCAGCCCTGCTTTAGAGAGGGGATCGGGTTAGGCCTCTGAGCTTTCCCTCAAGACAGCCGCAGCTGTGCTACCAGGAAGCTCAAGGATAATGTTTTTATGCCCTTCACCCACAGCAGCATCAGCACCTCTCCTGGCCTTTCCCCTGTGCTATTTCCTCTCAGGAGCCGTGAAACTGACAAGAAAGCCGGCCCCCTAGAGCCCAGCTGCCCCTCACACCCCTGGAGAGATGGGCAGTGCGACCGTACTCCTGGCTAGGAGTCAGGGGGGTAATGGAATCCTGCTCCCAGCTGGGAGCCAGGGCAAGAAGCCCTGGCACCTTGCCTTCCCCCTCTTCCCTCTCCGCAACTGGGACAAGAAGCCCTGGGGAGCTGGGCAGCCTTGTCAATTTCACAGCTGGGTGAGTCATGAAATTGACAAGACAGACCATCTCACCCTGCACAGCAGGCAGAGGGGCTGAGAAGCCAGGGCAGCTGGACCCCACTCCCCAGGGGCAAGAAGCCCCTGGCAGCTTCCCCCCAGTCCTGGGGAACAGTGAGGGGAGAAGCCCCAGCTGGCTTTCCCCACTCCTGGTGGGGAATGGGGAGCCGGGGCGGGGGGACATGGCAGCCCACCAGGAGCCCAGGAGACAGGGCTCTCAGCTCCCCACACCACCTTTCTTAGGTCAGTGAAAGCGCTCCTGGTGAGGATGTGCACCACCGACACAAGGAGGTAATGTGGACATAGGCGCCGACTCTGTGGGTGCTCTGGGGTTGGAGCACCCATGGGGAAAAATCAGTGGGTGCTCTGCACCCACCGGCAGCCAAGCTCCCCTCCCTTTCCCCCTACCCTACCTCCTCCCCCACCCGGCCACACCGCGTCCCCACTCCTCCGCCTACCTCCCAGCACTTCCCACTGCCAAACAGCTGTTTGGCAGAGCTTAGGACTTTCCAGGACAAAGGGGAGAGGAACAGGGACACGGCCCACTCAAGGAAGGAGGTGGAGAAGAGGCAGGGCAGGGGCGGGGACTTGGGGGAAGGGATGGAAAAGGGGCGGAATGGGGGCGGGGAAGGGGCAGGGGCAGGAGTGGGGTCAAGCACCCACTGGGAACAGTGGAAGTTGGCACCTATGAGTGTGGACATGCGCCACCACAGTAATTACTGTAGGTCGACTTACATTTCTAATTTAGACATATCCATCGAAGTCAATGGGTGTTATGCTGGTTTACACAAGCTGAGGATCTGTGTGCAAGTGCACACGTGCATCTCTTAAGCATTAAACCAAGTAGATGTGCAGCTACCAAGTATGCAAATACAAGGGTATATACAAATAAACTCATCAGCAGGTTTTGACACAGATCACCATGCAGAATCAGGTTCTTTGCTAACAAATTAACAAGGAGGCAGTCAGAACATTTGGCCCAGCATGTCCAATTGGGGCAAGGGTTTGTTACTTGTATAGATTTGATGCTAGAAAGCCTTTTCTCTTGGTTACTTCATGGGTGATATTCTGTCTCACTTTCAAATGAGCTTAATGTTCTGAAAAATTTTTAAGAGGCTTCTGAATGTTAGTATGCATGGTAGAGCCAGATTACTCAACCAAGAATGGTCTTGCTTCCTGCACACTAAATTTTATTTATTATGGAACATTTCCATCAGGAAAATCTGAATTATGCATTACAAAGAAAACACACAGACTCTTGGCCAAAATACTAAGAATGATAAGAGCTGCTGGTGAAATGCGAAAATGTTCAGAAAAACCAATACACATTTTTCTGTGCTAACCTGACCTTGAAAACCTAGTGGGTTGCTTCTGGCTGCTGCTGTCTTATGGGCAATATCAGTTTTAAAAAATTCTGTGCTACCTACAGTAAAATAAAAAAAAAAAAACAGTTAACACTGGTCATAAACTTGAGCTAATGCAACACTCTAAATATCTGCAGAATGCTTGTAACATCAGGAGTAACAAGCAGGATCCATTAAAATGCAGCTCATGTTTGTGACAACAACCTTAACACAACAAACCAGGTCTAGAGCAGCATGGTTCCTTGGGTGCCTGCTTCGCATTAAGTGCAAACCACCAAAACTTTCCCTGAGGCTTTGCATTGTGTGTTCCCGAGGGCATTCTGTGACGAAAAATTAAAAATTCTGAGCACAATATTTTAAAATTCTGTAAGTTTTATTTGTCAATAAATAAATGCAGAGGCTCCAGCATGGCAGTGAGGAGCACAGGCCATTGGCTGCACAAAGGTGGGAGATCACCCTGCAGCCCCCCCACCCCCAGGACATGGACTCAGTGGCGAGGCTGCACCCGACCCTGACACAGCACAAGGCCTGGGCCTGCCCCAGAAACACCCTGGGGCCCTGCCCCTCTGCACCAGGTGTGGGGCAGGCAGGCTCAACCAGGCAGGATTCAAGCGTGGAGTGGCTCGGTGTGGCGGGATCCAGGTGTGGAGTGCAGGCAATCTGGGTGCAGGCAGCTCAGTGGGGTGGGGTCTAGGTGTGGGAGGATCTGGATGCACAGAGGGAAGCAAAGAAATCTGTGGGGGACATGAATTCTGCAGATGCACAGTGGAGCAGAATTCCCCCAGCCGTAATGGTGATAGTGCTATAACATTACCTTTGCAATACTGTCAGTTGTGTATAGGAATCTTTGAACAGAGATTCTTGTGGGTCTGCCAACTCCGCTGGTGGAAATTTTGCAATTAGAGCTTTATCCCTACTGAACTTTTTACGTTCAGTCACTCTGCTACATATACTAGTACAAATGTATAGAGGTACACGATCACTCATTCTTTCATGCGGTACGTTAGAAGGGGCGTGTTAGTGACATGTTCTAATTTCAAAGGGTTTGCTGTGTTCCTTGAGCATTGTTCCCTTCTGAGATTACAAACCCAGCTGGGGGGGCAGCAGCTCCTCAATATCATCGGCCACTGTACCCAGGATTCCGACAGTACTGAGCCAGCATGGAGCTTATCAACTGATGCTTATCAACAGTAGCCTGCACAGCTTCTTCCTTTCCTGCTGGCTGCATCTGCAGTTCCAATAGCATCCTCTCTTCCCATCAGTTGCCATCTACTTCTCTCTCTTCCAGTATCCATCCCCCAGCCCCTTTGTTCTGCCCCACTGCCCTGTCTGTACTTGGCCCTTCAAGCTTCTTGTTACATTTCCCTTCCTATCCCCTAACTTCCCACTACTCCTCCCATCCCCATCCTGCTCAACGATACACTTTCCCCCAATCGCTACCTGCCCAAACGTCACAGCTCCCACTCATTTCAATCTCTAGTTCCCTCCATAGCTAAATTTTCCAAAATAATTTCAGGAATGATTGGGTTCATCATAACAAATGGGTGAAGGGTTAATGTCTAGCTATTCCACTTGGAAGCAGGCGGGGCACACCCTGACTGTTCGTAGAAGCAATGCACACATTGCTCTATCCAAGGACAAGGGCTAGATATTAACCATGAGAACTTGATTGTTTGGACAGCAACTGTGGGAGGCTTTCTTAGCCTGGGCTCAAGGCCTGAGAACCAGGATTGTAGTAGATAGAGGATGGTAACTAAGCATATGAATTAACGTCACACATTCCTTTGTGTAGCAGTGTGTAATGCTTAGGGGGAGAAATATAATAAAAGGAGAAGGTGGAAGGCGGGGGGAGAACAGCCCATCTCCGCTGACCAGCCTGCTTGCTTGCATAAAGCTGTGTGCTGTCTCATCACTGAACCGCCACAACTGGCGCCCAAACGTGGGGCCCTCAGCACTCACCTCGCCCGGCAAGGGTTTCAGACGCGTCACTCATCCACTTCGTGGATGCCGGTGAGTATTTTTCATTGTGGTAAGTATGGGAAGCTCCCTCTCTGCTTTGCAAGTGCAACACCGCAATGAGCTGCAGTATTTGCTGTGTAAGGCTCAGCATGACTGCCCGGCTCGAGAACTCACTCTCCTGCTACAGGAGGTGCGTGCCAAGTGCCCGTGGTATCCTGAAGCTGGAAGCCTTAAGCTAGCGGACTGGGAGCGATTGGGCCAGACATTGCACAAAGAGCCTCGGGCACCCGTGCAGGCTTTACATGCCTGGCACCTCTGCCGCGACGTGGTACAGCGTGTCGCCTCGGACAGACCCTCCCTCGCGAGGCTGGTGCTCTCGCCGCCCCCGTCCGCCCCTGCAGCCATCCCCCCTCCTGGCAATGCGACACAGCGTGTCGCCTCGGAAAGGCCCTCTTCAGCACCAACAGAGGAGCTGCCGATCCTGCCACCCCCGTCCGCTCCTGCAGCCATCCCCGTTGCAGCTCTCCCCCCTTCTACTGATGCAACCCAGCGTGTTGCTTCGGAAAGACCCTCTCCCGTACCCACAGCCCCCCCTCCCCCTGCTTCGCCCCCAGTGCCTCTATTACCGCCGCCTCCCTGGCCTTCCCCACCGGAGCCGGTGTGTGATCACCCTCCCCGCGTGGGGCCCCCCGGAGAGTCATCTGCATCTGCTCGGAAGCTTTCGCTGGTGCAACAAATGGTTCACGCAGCGAAAGCTCGATCAGATCTTACAGCAGAGGAGCTGGCTGATCTGGTCTCCGTTTGCCCGGTGACCTGGCAGAATGATGACCAGGGCAACCCCGTGGGCACCTGGACCACTCTGCCATACTTGGTGGTTAGAGAGGTAAAGAAAGCAATTCGTGATATCACTGGGCTAATCAGTGTCGTAGCGGGTCGGGAAACCGCGCGACGGGTCCCCCCCGAACCCAGGGCCAAACGGGGGTGTTTCCTACTCAGGCAATCACTCCTCTGCCTTGGAATCCGTAGACTCTATGAGGGCAGCGACTGCTGGAAGTGCAGGGCTTGATTTGATCATGCAGGAGGACACTGACTTTCGGCTGCCAGGGGAGGTCTGTGCCATACCTACACAGGTGACGGGACCTCTCCCTGCCGGCTTTGTGGGTCTTGTTCTCCCTCGCTCACATGCTGGGAAACAGGGCTTTTTTGTCATTCCAGGGGTCATTGATGCTGATTACACTGGCATTATTAAGGTTCAGGTGTGGACTCATCTTCCACAGTCGCTCCCGCGTGGACGGTCAATTGCACAATTGATTTTAGTCGCCTATTAGGTGCCAGCTGCCGAGGATCGAACTCGGGGCGGAGGAGGCTTTGGATCTACGTTGTCTCACTCGCCGTCTCACAGCGCGTCTTCTCCACTTGTTGCTCTGACAATGTCAGTCCGCCCCTCAAAACCTCAGTTAACACTTCTCTTGAATGATGTTCCTTTTACAGGGCTGGTGGACACTGGAGCTGACGTTACGGTGATTCGTGATCCGGAGTGGCCGGTTAATTGGCCTACGGTTCCTTCTAAAGAATTGTGGGGGATCGGGGGTAGTAAACCCGGGCGCCAAAGTTTGTCTTGGGTCACGGTCTCTAAACCAGGAGGCCGTGCCCTTGCTACAATCCGCCCTTTTGTGCTCCCTGTCCACCTCAATATTTGGGGCCGTGATTTACTTACAAAGTTAGACACCACCCTCGATATTAACATCTGATGGCCCAAAACCCTCCCTCACCCACCGTGCCCTCCGCCTTACCCTTGGTATGGCAATCCTTAGAGCCCGTATGGATTGACCAGTGGCCCCTCCCTCTAGAAAAGCTAAAAGCACTTCATTCACTTGTGCAGCAGCATTTGCAAGCACAGCGACTGGAGAGCTCCACCAGTCCCTGGAACACCCCGGTGTTTGTTATTAAGAAAAAATCAGGTGCTTGGCGGCTGTTACATGATTTAAGGGAAATAAATAAACGCATTCAACCTATGGGCCCCTTGCAATTTCACTTGCCGAATCCAAATTTAATTCCTCAAACCGATCAACTTTGTGTGTTAGATTTAAAAGATTGTTTTTTCACCATCCCCCTTTGCCCTCAGAATTAGCTGCTGTTATTTTGGCCTGTCAATGTTTTGCTGTTTGACCCTTTAATTTAATTGTGGATACCCATTATGTTTATCAGGTAATTGATCATTTACCCCTTGCCCTCATTACCCCTCAGGTTGATGCAGACCTCCTTCACCTGTTTTTGTCTTTACAGCATTTTCTTGCCACTCGTCATTTCCCTTACTTTGTTGCTCATATTTGCAGTCATACCCCTCTGCCTGGGCCACTCACTGAGGGCAATGCACGCGCCGATCGCGCATTGCGTTGTCAGGTAAATTCCCTTTTTTCTGACCCCATTGAAAGCCATGCCTTTTTTCATCAGTCTGCCTCTGTTTTGGCCCGGCAGTTTCACATTCCTGCTGATCATGCACGTTCCATTGTTCGTTCCTGCCCCCACTGTGCTGCTGCTGCTCCTACTTTCTCTTATGCTGTTAACCCCCGAGGTACTGCAGCAAATCGGCTGTGGCAAATGGATGTTACTCATGTGCCACAATTCCGCCCCTATTCATTTTTACATGTTTCCGTTGATACTTATTCAGGCTTCCTTTGGGCAACCCCACAACGTGGGGAAGCCACTAACAAAGTTATTCACCATTTGCTGGCCTGCTTTTCTGTTATGGGTCGCCCTTGCCAAATTAAAACAGATAATGCCCCAGCCTACTGCTCTGCAGCCCTCTCCACCTTTTGTGCCCGCTGGGACGTCCGTCTTACACACGGAATCCCTTATAATTCCACAGGCCAAGCCATTGTTGAACGTGCCAATCGCACACTAAAAACCTTGCTAGATAAACAATTAAAACAAGGGGAGCTGCGTCTCCAAACCTTAGGAGACATTCAACAACAAATGTATATCCTCTTGTTTACTTTAAATAATTTAACACTGAATGCAGATCAGCAGACCCCTGCGGATCGGCATTTTCACAAATCTGAGGTACTGGAAAGACCGCGTGTCTTTTACCGTCAGCTGCCCGATCCACAGTGGCTGGGCCCAGCACCTCTAATCACTTGAGGTCGGGGATATGCTGCTGTGTCTCCCCTGCAGGACCGTTGTGGGTTCCAGCCCGGTGCGTGCGACCGGCACTTAAACAACATGGCATGGCACCAGGGGCTGTCGAATCCCACACCAGAGTTTCAGCTGACCTTGGAGGAGACCGCGTTGCCCCCCGAGTCGACAACGGCGGGACGGAAACGGAGGAGGCGTAGCGTCCCAAGCCAGCCCGTGACATGGGGAGCAGTAAAAGCATTGGTCGCCACGGCTCAATGAAAACTGGCAGCAGATCAGCAGCCAGAAACTCCTAAGACTTTGTTTGTGGCGATTCTCGCCCTAATCACTGCTAATTCTGTGATGATTGTGTGCCTTTTGTGCCTGCTATTTCCTGTAGGGGTTGGCTCGGAAGCGCCTCCCCCGTTACAAGCCCGAATGACATATAACCTATGGGAAAGATTGGCTTCAATAGCAAATGTTACCCACTTTTGTCTATCTAATTCTGTAGCAGCCGGAGATTTGTTAGGTACATGCCTTATCCCAGTATGTCATCACCCTGAGGAGATGGAGAATAAGACACTGTTCTCTGCTTATGCGAATCTTTCCTCCCAGTACTCTAGCATGGCTAATTGGGGCCTGGCCAACTATACTCTGCCTCGCACGGCTATATCCCTCCACACACCATACCTGGCCGGGGCTCACAATGTCACCTGTGCGCGTGTAGTTAACTGCACTAGTACAAAGGTGCCCTTGGGCTGTCGAAAAATTTCTCAACTCCTTTTAAATTGTTTCCATGCTGTTAATGTTTTATATAATTATGGCCATATCATCCTACCATCAGGATGGGTTTTTACTTGTGGTTCATGCACCTTTAATTATATTCCTGTAAATTTAAGTGATGGCACCCTTTGCTGTCTTAGTAGAATGATACTTATATTGCCTTTTGCTGGTCACAATTGTAGTAAAAGAAGTGTACCCCTTTTAGATGATTATATTGTAGATGTTGAGCTTTTTGGTTATTTTGTGTTTGTAATCAATGGGCTTATTTTTTGCTGCTGCTGTGTTCAATGTATTCCTTCCTTGTTAAGACTTTGTAAAATTTTGCCCTGGAAAGCTCCCTAGGTTATGTCCTTGTCTGTCTGGGAGTTAATTAGCATGACAAAACAAATTGGCGGCTACCATGAGATGGCCAACTATCAATAAATAAAAAAGGGGAGATGAAGGGTTAATGTCTAGCTATTCCACTTGGAAGCAGGCGGGGCACACCCTGACTGTTCGTAGAAGCAATGCACACATTGCTCTATCCAAGGACAAGGGCTAGATATTAACCATGAGAACTTGATTGTTTGGACAGCAACTGTGGGAGGCTTTCTTAGCCTGGGCTCAAGGTCTGAGAACCAGGATTGTAGTAGATAGAGGATGGTAACTAAGCATATGAATTAACGTCACACATTCCTTTGTGTAGCAGTGTGTAATGCTTAGGGGGAGAAATATAATAAAAGGAGAAGGTGGAAGGTGGGGGGAGAACAGCCCATCTCCGCTGACCAGCCTGCTTGCTTGCATAAAGCTGTGTGCTGTCTCATCACTGAACCGCCACAAATGGGGAACAAATATTTAATCATGTGCTCTTCAATCTAGCAGGGAAAGGTATAACAGGAGCCAATGGCTGGAAGTTGCGGGTAGACAAATTCAGACTGGAAATAAGGCATACATTTTTGACCATGGAACAATTTACCAAGAGGGCTTTGGTGGAGTCTCTATCACTGACAATTTTTAAATCAAGACTGGTCCCTCCTAGACTTGGAATCTATGAAGAGTAATGAGTGGGCTGGAGGGACTGATTTATGAAGAAAGATTTTAAAAGCTAAAAATATACATAGCTGGGCTTAACCTATGACTACAGTGGGGGGGCTGTAATTGTTTTATCAGTATTGGAAGGATGTGAATAACACATGGGAAAGGAATTGTGGACATAGGTGCTGGAACTAAGAGTGCTAGCATACCCCCTGGCCTGAAGTGGTTTTCATTATATTCAAGGTTTACAGTTTGGTTCACTGGCTCTCAACGTCCCCACTATAAAAATTGTTCCAGTACCCCTACTTGTAGAGGTAGAATAAAGGGGATACAACTAGGAATAAGAGAATGAAATTATAAAGAGGTAAACTTAGGATGACTGTTGGGGAAAAAAAACTTTTCTCAGAAAAGGCTGTTAGGATGTGGGTATTCCACAGCATGGAATATTTAAAACTAGATTGCTTACAAGATATTATAGATGAAATGGCAGTCTTGCACTTTTTGAGGGATGCGTTAGATAAAATATTGGGGGGATTCGTACCTGTAGCTTCCATACTCTGGGTTAGCTAACCAAGAATGTAGGATTTATATGTTTTTATTAAAACAGTTCAGACTCCTTCATGGTACTGTTTTCTGCAAGCTGGCATTGCTTTATTTTCTTTACAAGCACCAATTTCAATTATTAATGAAAGACTGTTTTATGAAGTTGTTGCCAACCCTGTGCAGCAAATCTATCCTGGAGCTGTACCACTGTGTACAAGTTGAGCATGCTCTAGTTGGAAGCACAAATAAGGTGTATGATGTGGAATCAGTTTAATAATGATATTGTCTCTGGCTGATGATGTATAGACTAGAGTGCTTCTGATTTTCAAATTTAATAGCTCAATGCCATTCTCAAACAGACAACATGAGCCTGTGAGAACACAAAGCTGCTTATCTTGTACCTGTATGGGCAGCAGCTGGTTTTACAAGCACCCAGAACAGCAGTTCATACTACAAGACACTGGGTGAAACACATCCCTGTTGTGAAGGAGGCAATCAAGCCATAATTTGTACATTTGTTTGGATGTTCTAGGACAAGCTACTCTCTGTTACTGGCATACAGTTCCACTGAAGTCAAAGGCATTACAGGAATTTGGCATGCCATATTTAAACATCTGGGCTAACTATGATCATCAGTCAAAAGAGGAGGTAAAGCTTTCAAACAATCCTGCCTCAAACTTGCAGACCATTTCCTTTCCCTTCCCAACCTAGCAGGACCTCCATTAACATGACATGTCTTTGGTGGGGCATTTCCAGAGGGAGCTGGTAACAAACCTTCCCCTCACACATAATTCAGTAAGGGGCACAAGGCTGTTTGTCTTCACTCTCACTCATTCAGTAACAGCAGGATTTGGAAATCAGAGACTCAAGACACTGCCTGGATATTGGAGTGGGATAGGAGAACACCCCAAATTGTAGCATATACATCTCTTCCTTGGAATTTAGAGCCATCTAAGGCTTGTTTTCAAAGTGTAACATCTACTGCTTAAACAGATGTTTTTCCTTCTTTGACAACTCCCTCCTCCTTGCTTTTAGGTACCTTCTGGCTTGTATGCTCACATCCCTACCTCTCTTTCCAACATATCTGAGGCTCAGCTAGCCCCTTTGTCCATTCCCAAGCCTGCAAGCAATTTGTGTTTTTCAGGGATGCTGACAAGTGAGCTTTGAGATCTAGTGGTCTGAGCACAGAATTAAGATCCGGGAACAACTGAGTTCTAGTCCCAGTCAGGCCGTGACTCCTTTTATGGCTTTATGCAAGTCTTAACTCCTGTCTCACTCATTCATTTCTAGCTGGATATTGGAATTATTAGCATTTATTTGTTTTGTGGGAAAAGAAGAAGCCCCAGTCATGGAGCAGAGTCCCCTTGCAGTATGTCCTGTACAAACAAAACAGTCCCTCATACCTATTTTCTGTGTTCACTTCACAAATACAATTAAGACGTTTATTAAAAAATAAAAAGCATACCACCAACACTGCTCACATTCTGGGGATGTAATTTTCTACTCACTTATGTGGGTTTAAAGTGCTAAAACTCCATTAGTTTCTATGGATTTACTCCTTGCACGGCACTGATGGAAATGGAAGAAAGGTGTGACCTGTGTTACTAATCAACAACCACATGCTTTTATTTGGCTCAGATTACGGCAACCTCGAGAACAGCCTCTCTATTCATGTACCACCATGGCAATGGAGATCAGCTTGAGTACTCCACCTACACTTCCTGCTATTTTAATACCTGGAGGCTGACAGAGCATTCCCAGTGACTAGCTCGACACTAGAATTAGCTTCCACAAGACTGGCAGAGTCCAACTTTGTTCCCATTCAGGGCAAGGTGCAAGGCTCATCTTCTGTCAGACTTTTGCCTGGATGTTTCATTAAAGTTTAGAGAGGATTTTTTTTACTTGGATTTTGCTTTCTAATATCAAATGAATGTAGGGGCAGTGTTTCGTATGCCACAACTTGAAGTAGCATCAGAGAAGCAGTCCAGTGCAATGCTCACAAACTTCCTGTTTGATTTATTGATTCCACTTAGTTGAAATCTTCCAGCACTAGAGGTTTAGTTTTCACAGAAATGTTTGATTTCTGTTCCACTCATGGTGTATTGTTCCTTTTGACAGGAAGCACACAAGTGGTTGTAGAAGGCATTAGACTGGAAGTAGCTCTCCCAGGTCCATCTGCTGCAGGCACCCATCTCTTTCAAAAAGTCTTTAGTTACTGCTGTCCCTTTAAATTTAAAGCTGCCACTGTAATCTCAGCTCTGGGCCTTAGGTATCTTACAGGAAGCTTGAGAGTAGTTATACTAATAATAACTCTGCCTACCGAGGCAACAAGGAGAGGATGCACACTTACCCACTGGAAGGAGGCAAGGAATGAAACAGAAAATTTGTTAGTAAAACAGCTCCTTAAAACACCAGCCCCTACCCACATAGAATGCTCTAATCCAGCTCTACCTGAGATGCCAGAAGGCTGGCTCTGCAGGCAGTGGATAGCAAATTTCTGCTATCACCACACTCATTTTAATCTATAAAATTACCAGTCATTATGATTCTATCCCACCCATAGTTCCTCCAGAGACGTCTCCTGTTTGTTCCAAGCCTTCTTGTACACATATAGTAACTCTTCCCTCACTCTTCAGTTTCAGCTCTGGTCTCTCTGTTAGTTTTCGAGTATCAGAGGTACTGAGAATCACTCAGAGCACTCTACTTCTGCCATGGAGTGAAACGGCAGGAAGCCTCAGCCGTTCCTCTCAGAACCAGGGTTAAGGAGAGCAGAACCTACTCCAAACTTGGCATTTTAGTCCCATACCCAGCAACATCCTCCAACCAAAAAAAAGTAGATTTTAAATTTATATAGTTTGAGGGATATTGCAGTCCCCTGCCAAACTCTGGGTCTTTTGCCCCAAACTGGAACATAGGCCTAAACCCCTGGAGGACAGAGGTGGTCTTTCCCCTTTCACACAACATCTCCAAGAGGATTAAATAATCCAGGGGAATGCTGAGAGAGCACAGAGACAGCAATAAGTGCTAGAGGATCGTTAGGTTTATGAAGAAGCTCTCTCTGTAGCCAATAGGTTACAGAGCTAGTGGAAGTGTGAAAAACTCCTGGGGGACATGAGGACCTCCCTATATTTCCATGTAAAACTAAGTGACTGTGTAAACACTGACTACACCAAGTATTTGCCCAGCCAATCCTAACTTGACAGACTTTGCTTCATTCTTTTTCTCCCTTTGCTCGTCTAGCCTCTGCCACTCCTCCATCCTATCACACATTTTTGCTTGCAAGAGCCTTCTATACTGCAGTTCCCGCCATTTGGAACAGCCTCCTTAGTTTGATTCTCTCTCTGCCTGATCAACCCTGCTCATTTGTTTTCAAATCCCACTTCAAAACCCCTTCTCCTTTGTCCTCTCTCCCCCTGTTAAAATATTTTCTTATTTAATTCTGTAAGAAGCAATAACTGATACAGTACAAATGAAAGACTATAGAAAATAAGATTTGCTGTACATGGTAATGCATTGATAGGAGATATCAAAAGGTATGTATAAAAGAAATCAGAAGACTTAACTCTCAGAATTCTGATACTTTTAAATAGGGAAGCCAATTCTTTTAAACCCACTTTACATCTCACAACTGTAAACGTTTGAGCCACCACAACTGAAAGAGACTGCAGGCTCAGATCACTTTAATGGAGATATTAAACTAGGCTTGTGCAGTGTTTCCCCCACAGTGCATTGAAAATGTCATCATTACTTTACCATCCCAAGTGGAAAGACCATTTGCCTTTTACCAGGATTTTTGATGAAAATGGGAAATCTAATGATAATTTAGCTTGCCCATAGAAAAGGGATACTCAGTTTATGAGTCAAATTCAGTCCAGTTCAAGGAACCTACACAAGGTCCATTCACTACTCAGACCACTAAAATAGGGTTTGAGTGGGATTTAAATGGCGGCTAGGCCTTGTATGGGCCCTCTGCACAGGGGGAAGCCCACCCTAGATTAGTAGAATTTTGGAAGGTTGTTAAAGCTACTGTCCTCTTCATTTTGACCTCCATACACAGTCCCGGCATGCACAGTGGAAGCCAACAAAATTTTGATTTTTTTGGGGTGGCTGGTACATCAGAAATAGGAAGCCCTGGAGAACATCACAAGAGGAGGAAGGGGGACATAACCCATGAAGATACCAATAAAGCCTCTCAATTGCTTTCTCTAACACACAAGGATGATAGGTCACCACCTCTTCTCACCGAGGGTAGCCAAAAACCGTTGAGGAAGATGGAGAAGGGGCTGCATAGGGGAATATCATAATGCCAGCGGGAGAGACAGGAGGTTGACAGAGGCAGGGATGAATGATACAATAAAGTTGAAACTTTTTCATGGATATCATAAAAGTCACTGAATAATATTTTAGTGGTTTCCCACTTATTTCCTACAGTCATTCAGGGTTTTAAATAGCTAGATTGATTGCTTCAGGTATTCCAAAGAAAACATTTGGATTCCAACTGTATCCAAGAACTGAAATACAGAGAAAGCATTATATTGGAAACTAGATAATAAATAATTATTTCATGATTGAAGTTGTTAGCTATTATAGCCTTCCCAGGAGGAAAAAATCATAGAGTCTTTAAGGGCTTTCATTTGCACTATAAAGAAAACCTATTTCCAAACTAAAAGAAGATGGGACTATTAAGGGATTTCACAGTTAAACAGAAGGATAATACATTTATTCTTAGGTACTTTGAAGTGCAACTATTGTTCTTGAAGTAGAACATTAATATTCTATTAGAACACTGGTAATGAGGAGTTCAACAAGTGCTAGTAATTCAGAGATTACTACAGCTACATCACATACACTTGTGTTTGCCTGCATCAACTAGGGTTGCCAATTTTCAAATTGCACAAAATCGAACACCCTTGCCCCACCCCCTGCCTGCCCCTCCTGAGGCCCCGCCTCTTCTCACTCTCCCCCCACTCTCTCACTTTCACTGGGCTGGGGATGTGGGCTCTAGGGTGGGGCCAGAAATGAGGGGTTCAGGGTGTGGGAGGAGGCTCTGGGCTGGAGTGTAGGAGGGGGTGAGGGCTCCAGCTAGGTCCAGAGATGAGGTGTTTGGGGGGGTGGGAGTGGGCTCAGGGCACGGGATTGAGGTGTGGGAGGAGGTGAGGCCTCTCAGGTGGGGTTGGAGATGAGGGGTTTGGAGTGTGGAAGGGGGATCAGGGCTGGGGTAGGGGCTTGGGGTGTGGGCTCTGGGATGGGAGTTTGGGTGCAAGAGGAGGTTCTGACCTGAGGCATGGGGTTGGGGTGCAGGTGGAGGTGAGGGGGTCCGTGAGGGAGTTAGGTTGCATGAGGGGGTTCTGACCTGGGGCAGGAGGTTTGGGCTCCAGCTGGGAAGCACTTACCAGGAGCCACCTGAGGTCAGTGGCCTAGCGGGGCTAAGGCAGGCTCCCTGTCTGCCCTGGCTCCACGCTGCTCCTGGAAGTGGCCAGCATATCCAGCCCCTAGGCAGAGGCACGCGGCCAGACAGCTCTGTGCAGTGCCCACAGACACCACCAATGGGAGCTGTGGAGCCGGCACTAGGGGTGGGGACAGCACACAGAGCTTCCCTGATTGCCCCTGCACCTAGGGGTTTAATATGTCAGCCACTCCCGGGGAGCTGCACAGAGCCAAGGCAGACAGGGAGCCTGCCTTAGTGCCACCAACCAGACTTTTAACAGCCCGGTCACTGGTATCAGCGGAGCCCACAGGGTCCCTTTTCGACTGGGTGTTCCATCTGAAGACTGCAAGCCTGGCAACCCTAGTATCATCTGGTGGAGTCTCGCCAGCTCTAGGGAGCTCAGCAGATGAGCTGCTAAAATGATCTGTTCCCCTGGCTAAGCTTCAAATCCCACAGCTCCAAAAATCACCAAGACAATGGTGGGACAGGATTACTGGACCACCACATAAAGGCCAGGGGAGAAAAGACACCAGAGAGAACATAGATGCTTTTATAAAAGGCATATACCAAATTCAGCTAATCATCTACACCTAAAGTCTTAATCCCATTTCCCCGAAGTCTCTCTTATTCCTCAAAGAAGGCCAAAGTTTCCACAGAGGGTAGGCTCCAATCAGTGTCCAGCTCTCGCCCAAAGTCAGTACATTTTTCCCCCTCAAGAAGGTAATGATGATGACAGCTGTGACTATTCTTACCCCAACCCATAATCTTCTTGGGTATACATACAAGTCTTATTTCAAATGAGCTGGGTCACCCTTATATAGGGCCCAGGCTCCTCCCACTCCCAGCAGCCTCTGAGAGGTGTGGTTATTTGGAGTCAGCTGCTCAGGTATTTTTTTCCCTCCTCCCAGGTGACAGTTCACACCATCTCAGCCTACATACTGGTAACATAATGTTTTAATATCTTCTGCAGTTCCAACAACCCTCATTTTGGTTATTTTAAGAAACAGGTACAGTTTAACATAGTGCCAGACAGTATCATGTTATGTCAAGCACGACATTACAGATTGTGTGGCATGGTACAAAATCTCATTCACAGAGGCCTAATTTATGCTGAATTTACTTATTAGTTTTCAGGCATAATGTTGGTTAAGTCTCCCTTTATTACAGATCTGTGCCCTCCTCCCAATACACAGTTCCCATGTTAGTCTGCTTTTACATTGGAAGTGACTTGTAAAAAGAAATCCACAATCTTATTTAGTTCCACACAGGATTAGGCCCATGGATAGGCTGCTACGGTAATCCTGAAAAAATGTAATTAAATGAAAACTGTTAGCACAAATCCTACCTTCACCAACTAGCAGTGACTATAACACCAAGTCTCTGGAAATAAAACACATCCAGTAACAGACATTTATACTGACACACAGTGTATAATATTTTCAATCTCAGTAGATATAAAGAACAGTGCATTTAATATATGAGGGAAATGCCTCAGCAATAAGAAAGGTAATGCAGTTATATTTTCCCTACCAGGTTGGAGCGAGCGAGATATATGTAACAGACATTTTTAAGATATCCACATCAGGGCTGCAGCTGTTTGCCTTTGCCATATTTAAAGGTCCAGAAAAGCAAGCTGGGATAAAAAAAAATGCTACAAAAGGGTAACCCCACAGAGGAAAGAGTTACAATAGGAACCTGGAAGCTAAAAAAGCATCCTGGAGGGGCTGTTTCTGTGTGTTGCATACCACACTTGCATCGCAAGAAGAAAGCCCAATTTCAGTATCGTTCTTTCATAAAAATTTGCTACAGAAAAGGGCTTTTAAGCTATCTAATCCAGTGGTTCTCATCCAGGGGTCTGGGGCCCCCTAAGGGGCCGCAAGCAGGGCCAGCATTAGACTCACTTGGACCAAAGGCAGAAAGCCGAAGCCCCCACCACCCAGGACTGAAGCCCGAGGCCCTTAGCCTCACCACCTGGGGTTGAAGCCAAAGCCTGAGCAATGTAGTTTTGCAGGGCCCCAGGCAATTGCTCTGCTTGCTACCCCCCAAACCAGCCCTGGCTTTTACATGCAGAAAACCAGTTATTGTGGCACAGGTGGGCCATGGAGATTTTATAGCATATCCAGGCAGGTTGGGTGGTCCTTAGAAAGAAAAGGGTTGAGAACCTCTGATCTAATTCATCTGCTTGTCAGTACAGGATTGTTTCTTGCAGTATTTCAGCTAGTGTTTTGTCCAATCTAGTTTTTCTAAGCAATATATGTTTCAACAGTTTCCTTAGGAAATTTTAAAGCTAGGTAGGAATCCGCCCCGCCCCCAATATTCAATTTAAAGTATTCCCCCTTAATGTTACCACATTACTGTTACATATACCCCCTTTTTACCTTGCTAAATAATTCCTCTCCATCCTTGGTATTTACACATTTCCTCTCAGAGAAATGAAACAGTTATAAGAGAAGTTTAATTACAAATGATTGAAGCAACTTGAACACCTGCTCTGCTGGTGGTCCCACAGCTGGCCTGCACAGCAGTAAGAGTCTGGCACCCACTTGGGAAATATAGCTAAGGCTGTTCTGCTGGGGAAAGTCAGCCTAATTTCTGACGCAGGTGAAAAGTACAACCCCCACCTGTGTTTCTACCTGCCATTTCGCAGCCTCCCTAAATCAGCAGGGTTGCTCCAACTCTGAAGTGATTTTGACGTTCAGTTCTTTCGCAGGCATGGGAGTTCCAAGTGCAGCACGCCTTGTGGGACGTGCTTTGACTAACCAAGGCTACGTACGCACTATCAGAAAAATCAGAGCAACATACCCTACAGATTGGTAACAGCGAGTAGAAAATATTAGAACTACTTTTCTTCGACTATGGTAAGTATTCTATGGAAAGGAGCATCGTTTTAATTCTGGCTAAACGTATTAGTGAGACACATTGCAAAGGAGCATCAGCGATTTAAATGGAGTTGAAGGAAAATTCAAAACCAGTTAGGTAGCTTCCACAGATCAGTAAGAGATGAGGGGTGATTGTGGATGTGCACCAACCTTTCTCCATAATGGATAGCAGCTGGGGAAAAACAAACAGTATTTCTGAGGTGCATATGTAAAGTATGAATCCCCACAAATTATTTTGACAGTAGAAAGCTAATGGTGCTACATTTGCAATAGGTGTAATTCTGATCACCACACTAAAAGAACGTTGTTTACTGGAGCACTGTCCAGATGATTCAGGGGTTGGAGAAGGACTAGTGTTAATTTGGGGCAGGTAAAGGAGCTGCTACATCTTTGTACAATAGAGTGGAGCAAATCAAAGTGATTAATTCTGTTTGTGGCTATTAAAGGTTGTTTAAATTAAGAAATGAGAGAGACATTGGCACAGCACATTCTGATAGCAATACTGAAGCATGGGACTCTGTCAATAATGTGACAAAGTTGTATGTCTGGATGAAATAAATGTTACCTTCAGGCAAACTAACAGATTTGTAACTCAGATTACAAGAATCTATCACTGCTTTTTCTATAAACCAGCCTAGATGCCAATGCATTTCTTCCTAAATTAAAATGAGACTGGCTACAGCAAAACATGTTTTAGTAAATCAAATGTGTGCAGAGGCCCCTGGTCATATGAAAACTATCTTCAGATAGATATTTAATATTCAGAGCCTGAGAGAAAGACATGACAAAGAGACTGATCCTTCAGTCTTCACTATGGCAAAACTAACATTGATTCTTAAGGGAGTTTTCCCCTAAATAAAGGCTGCAGAATTAGTCCCTACAGCGGTAAGTGAGAGCATTTAATGCCTCAGCCCTGAGCTGGTCAGCAAATTTGATTTTGCAGAAACTACATTTTCTGCCAAAACATTTTTATGGAAATTTCCTGAAGTTATTCAATTCCTTGATTGGGAAAATCTAAACCAAGTATTTCCTTTCTCCTTGGTTTCACCAGAATCAAAATATTTGATTTATTCACCTGATCTGAAATTTTTTTTTGAGTCAGTTCAACATTAAACTACATCTTGCCATGGTGCTGTGGTACATCAGAAGAGATGTAATCCAGCCATGGAGTCCAGTGCACTGGGAAGAATGGGGGCAAGAGGCATGGGAATTACAATTCCCATGAGGTACTGCAGCATTGTAGGCCGGTGCAGCTGACTGTTGAATTGACTACAAATGAAACATTTCAGTTTAGGAATATTAGAATATTGCATTTACATTTTTTAAAGGCAAAATAAAACATTAAGACATTTTCCAATTAGGATTTTTCATCCTGTGGAAAAAATTTGATATTAACTTTTCATCCCAAATTGGGATGACACCAAATGTTGAGGTACTAGAATTTCCTGTAGGAGAGAAATCCCACTCTTTGTTCAGCTGTACTCTGCCCCAAAGATTTTTATCCTACTTTTATGCCACTGTAACTCCACTGAAGTCAGAATTACTTCAGCTTAAAACTGATGTAACAGAGGAAAACTTGTCCCAGCACATACATACAGTTCTAAACAAGATAGGCATTACAATGTTATATCATATCACTCACATTTATCCCTTGTTAGGATTTTATATGCTCAGCAAAGTTGAGACACCCAGTTGAGTCTTAGTGGCTGTAATGGGGTCTCCAAAACACCCCTGCATATCCAGCCCCTTGGCAACACTCCTAACTGGTGCAACTCCCATGCTCTTTATTTGTGTCCATTTCCTATGATGTACAGACTATTTACAATGGCTTGGTCTAACACAGGCCTGATCAGCAACAGAGTAGCAGGCTCCTGCTGCTCCCTGAATTTCCTGGTCTCTGCCTATCCACCTTTCTTCCACTTCCTCTCAGCCTTATAGCTCCTGCCTAATGAGGCTTGCTGGTTCAGTCAGTGATTAGGCAAACCTAGGCTATTTACCCAAACCATTTCCGCTGATTGGGGCTGGAGTGGAAGGAGCTGATTGAGCCTTCCCCAGCAGTGTCCTGCCACAGTGGCTAATGCACTGAATGTTCTCTCGCCTACTGTTTCAGCGGCTGATGAAGTCAATGGAGGTAATCTGGCATGAATCCAGTATAACCAAATGCAGAATTAGGCCCATTACACTTACATGACTTTCTATCATTTTGTATCTTAACACTTTATAATTGGTGGTTTCGGGGATGTCAGATATTAGGGTCTTTTACCCAGATACATAAGTAATGTGTGATGTTCCCCTCTGGTATTATCTGGACCAGTGATCTGGTAGGTCACTCCAATCCTTGATCTCGGAGCCAGCCTTACCCTGCTCTGCTGTGAGAACCCACACTCCTGGGCTGTTCACACACAGCCTCTAGCATGTAAGCTGCTCCTTGGATTGTGCAACCGAATGACACTAGCCAATATCTCTAGTCCCAGACGCAACCCTAGGAACCTCCATCTTGCAGTGTCCAGTTATGTCCACTGGATGCTGCAAGCTTATATGAGTTTGTCAATTTAACAAAGAAATTGATATGTACCAGGCTTGTTATCCCAAGGGGAGTCTCTGACATGCTTCAAACCAAATGCACTGCTTCAGGTAGAATAAACAAACAGATTTATTAACTACAAAGATAAATTTTAAGTGATTATAAGTCAAAGCATAACAAGTCAGATTTGGTCAAATGAAATAAAAGCAAAACGCATTCTTAGCTGATCTTAACACTTTCAATGCCCTTACAAACTTAGATGCCTCTCACCACAGGCTGGCTGGTTGCCTTTCAGCCAGGCTCTCCCCTTTGATCAGTGCTTTAGTTGCTTGGTAGTGATGTTTGTAGGTGGAGGTGGAAGAGAAAGGAAGAGCATGGCAAATGTCTCTTCCTTTTATCATGTTCTTTCTTCCTTCTTGGCTTTGCATCGCCGCCCCTTCAGAGTCAGGTGAGCATTACCTCATTGCAGTCCCAAACTGACCAAAGGAAGAGGGGGTGACTCACTCGAGAGTCCAACAGATCCTTTTGTTGCTGCCTAGGTCAGCGTCCTTTGTTCCTGTGAGGCTGGGCTGGGTTTGTCCCATACATGCCTTGATGAGGTGTGAAGTGCCCCTCTGCTCTTAGAGAGTTTTTGCCTGGGCTTCCTTTAAGCCATAAGGATACATCTGCAGCCTCATAACTATATACATGAAATTATAACCTATAACATTACTGTAACTACAATTACTATAACATCACTATAACAACAATGCTCAGTGCATCATGAGCCTTCCGAAGACACCCAACAGACAAACATTGCTTTGGATACCACACAATGGGTGCTGGGTGTTCCCCTGAGGTACAGATTTCAGAGTAGCAGCCGAGTTAGTCTGTATCCACAAAAAGAACATGAGTACTTGTGGCACCTTAGAGACTAACAAATTTATTAGAGCATGAGGTACAGAGCGTCGCATAATGTTATGAAGAAATAATAGTGTGTAGGACAAACTGGAAAGGAATTAACACATTGATGACAATGAGACATTGATGAGGACAAGGTAACAATGAGACACATACAGTATTACCAAACAGGGGTAACCACCCCAAACTACCTGGCAGAGTTTTTCCAATGCAGACCTCACCTGGCACCAATGTCCCCAGGTTCTACAAAACTGAGGATGGATAGAAAGTCCATGTCCCCTTCCTTTCACAGGCCTGCCCATCCTCCGACCACATGGAGCACTGCCCTCACTGCTCCTGGTTGAGATCTCTTCCCTTCATCACTGCTCCTGGCAGAGTAGCACTATGGGTAGCAAGTTGAGCATTTTCAGATACAAGAGCTTGCCTGCAAGGGGAAATTGACCAGTAAAGCTAAAGCATAGCTATTATGCTATTGCAATTCTGATATTACTCACGTGTGTTGACACTCTATTCTGGAATAAAAGTGACTTTATTCTGGACTAATTACTCTATTTTTATTGTTCTACAACTGTGCTGGTCAATTTCCTTGCATAAACAAAACCCAAGAGGCCATAAACCATAATTGAGAACTGAATGTGAAGCTAGCATATAAACATGTCAAGCAAATAATTATAGAAAGTACATATATAAAACTAGACTCACTTCTTTGCAATGCCCTTTAGAAATGAATTTCCAACAACAGTAATAAAAATGAAAGCTCAACAATACAAGCCCTTCAAGATGTATGTATAACTACTTAAGTAAGGATATGGTATTGTTTCCTTGTACTCCCTCTTCTTTCTCAACTTTGTTTTTAGGTTACATTACTTGTGTCTTGTCTCCTCTTAAATTGTAATCTGTTCACTGCAGGACCTGGTTTGTGTGTGTTTTTTTTAATAGTAGTATACCCAGCACACTTTTGGAGGTATATGAATAATAATAGAATGTGGAACAATCTATTAAACATCACAAATAGTGTGCATCAGTCCAAAATGCAGGGAGTAGTGAATCATTGGGGATAAAGGAAGATCTGATCCGAAATTTCATCCATAATTAAATAGAAACTGAACAAAACGTTTGGGGTTGAAAGAGTTTATTTAACTTTACCTGGTTTCAGACAAAACTGGAAAAGGAGTCAATATCCTATTAGAAAGGGTATTTTTGGCCCTGCTGGAAGTGTGACAGGCCAAAAATCTCATTAAAATGTTCTCATATGAACTGGAGTCCAGTTCTATGAAGAAAAGGCAGCCAAACTTTAAGAGTGCTTATCTGTACTGACAGGTTTCAGAGTAACAGCCGTGTTAGTCTGTATTCGCAAAAAGAAAAGGAGTACTTGTGGCACCTTAGAGACTAACCAATTTATTTGAGCATAAGCTTTTGTGAGCTACAGCTTCAGTATGCATCCGATGAAGTGAGCTGTAGCTCACGAAAGCTTGTGCTCAAATAAATTGGTTAGTCTGTAAGGTGCCACAAGTACTCCTTTTCTATCTGTACTGAAACATCAAACCTTTGATGGTCTCCCCTCAGTATAAAAGAAAGAAGGATTAAGGAGTTTAGGGATACAGAAACTCCCTGGATATTATGGTAAAACAGATCAATAGTATTTAATTATTTGTTTTGATTTATAATTACAAGACAACCAATCACAGCTATCAGTCCTTCACAACATTTGGAACAGACTGCTCCAACAATCACTAATAAAATAATAATAAATGCCAACCAGTAACAACCCAGATCAAGGTAAAAAAAATCCTCCAAATACCACCCACACCATACCTAAATATCAGAGAAAACAGATGGGCTTTGCAGCTGTAGTCAATCCTGTAAGTTTGTTACACAGATTTAAAGCAGGAAGTGCTCTACTTTTAGCTGAGTGGAGGCATAGGTGCTAGAACTAGGGGTGCTGCTGCATCACCTGGCTTGAAGGCTCCCTTTTGGATCAGTTCCCATGATTTTAACAAAAGTAAAGGAATCTAGAGGTCTTTAGATAAATAATCTAAGTTATCTTTAGATAAATACAAAATAATGATGAATAATATATTTGCAGTGGCACTTCCAAATAGGGAAGGGGGAATGAAGGATTGTATTGGGGCCTAGGGTCCTGGGTTATGACTTCGAAGAACTGAGTGCGAAGCTGGACTCAGCTACAGGCTTCTTGTGCAACCTTGAACAAAACACTTAATCTACTCTGTGCCTCAGTCTCCCTTCTGGAGAACGGAGTGCTGTGAGGATAAAATTGACCATTGATTTTTAAGGTACTCAGATACTATGGTGATGAGGGCCATATAAGAACCTAGATTGAAGAAGGTATAAACCCTGGCTGGAGGAGCTCAATCTATAGACAGAGAGTAGGGGGGAAGGGATGCTATATGTTAGTAGGGTGGTAATTGGCCCCATCAAGTGGGTAGCTTGTTTTATTTTCAACATAACACACAAATTATTCTCAGTTACCCTCAAACGTCTCATTATCAGTTAACTAGTTTCCCCACAGGCATCCTGGTACCAATGTTACAAAGGAATAGGCCATAATCCTGGAAGAGCATTTATTTTCACCATTTAATCTAGACAGTGTTTACCTGATTGGATTACTTCACTTGGGATGCTTTTCTTTCAAACAGGTTATTGAGGTTAATTGTAGCTTCCAGCTCTTGACAAATAAAAATGACATCAGGGTATATATGCAGTGTTGTCATCAGGATATATATGTTATATGTATTATATTTATTATCAGGATATATATATATATAATAACTATTGGTTGGCAAGTTGGTTATGACATCAGTGAAGAGCCAGAAATAAAATTATAAAAATCTAAATGTTACCAATTCAGTTTAGGGTTAGCTTAAAATTGGCAACCTTTAGGATGGAAAAAGCTATATGTTTACAATTTTACCAGCATATACCATTATGAGATGTATTTATTGCCTTCCTAAAAACTTCACCCTGTAAAATATTATCAGCATTTGCAGCTGCTTTGCCCAGCATCCTATACAAATGAAAAATGTAATTTTTTTTAAACTAAGCCCTCAAAATGATAAAATGAGAAAGCTAGTATTTATTTTAAAAAGACCCTATTTGGTCTGCCCTCCTTTGCTGTTGCTACCTTGCAGTTTATGACATCTAGCTAGTGGGAGGTCTGACAAACTGAGCAAGGCAGTGAGCAAGAAATTACATTCCTGTTGAAATCAGTAATCCCTTTGTGGAGACTGCTCCTTCTGGTTTGTGTGATTTCTTTTGTGTCACTTTGAGAAGGGCTCTAATATTATTATTTTAAACGTAGTTTGTCTTTGGGGAGTTGGGGGAATGCACAAGGAAGGAGACAGCAAGCTGCCCATCTCTCAGAAGAGAACAAGACTCACAGCACAGGAACTGGCTTCACTCTAATGTACAGTGTAGAAATCAACAAAACTGTAATCAAAATACAATCATTTTTGTAGAGACTGAAGAGAAAGGACACAAAAGTGGATAACACAGTGAAGGACACAATAAAGCATGGTACAAAGTGACTCTAATGCACTTTGAGTGTGGGCTCTGAAGTACAATGTAAGTCTTACCTTATCTTGTATTTTTTAAATAATTGTAGTACTTAGTCATTTTATTTCTATTTTGAAGCCATGCTGGGCCAACAAGTAATCATTACAATTACATATTAAAATCAATATGGAACATTACTTGTAATCTTGGAATGAGACTTAAAATGATATTGTAATATGACAGAAGTCAGAGACTATCAGCCATAATATTGAAGATGAACTATAAATAAGAGCATATCTAATTATTGTGAGAGTAAGATGCTGAATGGAATCTTTAATCAACTTTCTTAATGCAGAGCACAAAGAGCTCTGCTGTTTTGTATGGCAAGCTATTTTCATACTGCTGTGTTTAAAACTGTGTGATTACAGTTACCAATAGCAATAGGATGTAGATACAGAAGGGAGTCCTGGTGGTTGCAAAAGTTTTTTGGCCAATGTTTTTGCTCTCTGAAGCCTCGAGTCCACATTTTCTAGCCTGTAAATTAGTTTTCCTTTTCAACTGGATTTTTAACATATGCTGATATTGGACTACATGAAACTGAAAATAAAAGTATTTGAGCATCCAGAATAACTCCCTCAGTTTTCTCAATGTCATATTAATGATGAAAAAACAATCAACAAAAAAAGAGTCCCTTCTTTCCACCAGCATCAGCTCTGAACAACAGAGGAATATAAAGCCTGATGGTGACAAAGGGTTATAACTTTCTGTTTTTTCACTGTACATCCTCCCCAGTTTCAGATTTAGCAATGGATATTCTTTGTGACGAGGAGAACCCAACTGCAAACTCCTTAATCCAATTAAATCATGAGAGAAGACTCTACAAAAATGTTTTTGTGCCTGGAGAGGTTAACGCATCTCATCTGTTTAACTTGACTGTGGACTCCGAAAACCTAACTAATCTTTCATGTGAAGGTAGCCTGACTCCGCCGTGTTATTCATCACTATTTCATCTTCCAGAGAAAAACTGGCCAGCTCTGCTGACAGTTATAGTGATTGTTCTAACCATTGCTGGAAATATTCTTGTTATCATGGCTGTGACTCTGGAGAAAAAGCTACAGAATGCCACTAATTATTTTCTAATGTCACTTGCAATAGCTGATATGCTATTGGGTTTCCTTGTCATGCCTGTGTCAATGTTAACCATACTGTATGGTGAGTATCAGCTCTCTAACTTATTGCATACATTGAGTAGCTTTCTAAAAATTGCATGCACACGCTATTATTATTTCAGCTTGAAAAGAAAAATGTAAATAAGGCTAGTTTTAAGGTATATGCTTCCTACCTCCCTGTTCAAGGTGAAAAATAACTATAAAGAACAGATGCAATATTTACATGTTTATTTACTTTTAACTTCTAAGTATGGACATTTTAAACACAGTCCAAAATGTCAATTTACTACTTTGATTCTGATGGAATTGTCTTATAATTGCTATCAGATATTTTGTCCTGTCTGTTGTATCAGTTTTATCTTTGACACATATGTTTCTAATAAGGAAGTAATGTCCTGTCAATTACTTTGCCCTGCAAATAGGCACAGAAGGATTAATTACTTGGTGCCTTCAGAGTTAAAATAGCCTGCCTCTGTTTTTTATTTTTATTTTTTAATCAAGCATTGCAATTCTAAATAATTATCTTTCCACTGAGATCCTTATTTACATGTCTACCTTTAAATTTCATTAGCTACCATGGAATGTTGGAATAAGTGTTTTGAAGGAGGCTGAAAAGTGGCTAGAGTTAATTGTACCCAATTGTTAGTAATATTTACAAATTAATAATCAAATATTGGGATCTTTTCTATCTATTCTAATGAGTAATTTTGCAAGTGTAAATTGACTTGCGACACAGTTCATTGAGATTGGTATCGGAAGTTTGTCATTTTGACCAATATCCTCAGAAGCCTGTTACACGGAGAAAGTTGAAAAGCAGAGAAGGTTGAAAAGCAGCAGCCTAAGTGTTAAATAAAAATATGTTCCTATTTTTGTATAATTTACCTTCAAAACTTAGAAAAATACCCAATACAAGAAGAGAGGAGACATGAGATGAAATAGCTTCTAGGCTTGTTTCAATAAGCTAAATCATCAGCCACTAAACTTTAACTTTAGGAAGATTTTATTAGGAAACAGCAATATAAGAATTTATTTCCAAATCCCCCTCTTTCACTTTCCCTGTGTTCTAGACAAACTACCCTAAATAGTATTATCAGATTAGGTTTGGAATTGGCATGGGTCTGTGACTGATTGTATCCGTAGTATCATTACCTTTGGTAGTGGGGAAGCTAATGAAAAATAGTGCCATAGAAGCAGTAATTGCTTGATTTGTGAGATAAGTGAAAGACTCAAGCCCTGGATGGTTCACTGACACATGCAATAGGGACTCCTGCTGGCCAGACCCTGCCACTGAGGAAGCTAATCCCTGCTTCTGCTCAGAAATCCATATTCAATTGTGACCATTCATTTATTTTAACTGCAATATTTACATGGTCAAATGCACCCTTACTACATGCACGGTAATAGGAGGGCAGCTGCATGATCACTGCAAAGGAGAAAAACTCCATCCCCTCCATTTGACAGAGGAAGGACTCTCACTTTGCTTCTTCTCTATTTTTTCCTCTCTGTTTTTTCTCCTTTGCAGTGTGCTGTCTTTTGCCAGAGGAAAGATCCCTTTCCAGGATACATGCCTTTGAAAAATCACTCAGTCATTCTGGCATGAGCTTTCCTAGAAATGCAGCATCAGCGTGATACATTATCAGCATCACAGTGACCAGCAAACAGTTTATTGTAGAGAACCCTCTTTCCCCACCAGAACTAAGAACTTCACCCCAACTACCAGAAACAAAAGGCCAGGAATCAGTCAGTTTCCAGACTCCCATTAACCTGTGATCATATTATCCCAGACACCAAAGCACTTCTGGTGCTATTTGCACTGAACTCAAACCAGAAGTCATTATGGCCCAGATCCTCAAAATCAAGGGGAGCTGGGCACCTAAATACCTTTGATAATCTGGCTCCTTCAACTCCCATCATCAGAGCACTCAGCACCTGGAGAGTTGCTCAGCAGTATTTCAGGCTTTTAGAGTCTCACCTAATTCCAGATTAAGTCCGTAAGAGTTTGACCATTGGCTTAAGTGGGAGCAAAAACTATCCCTTAGATCTGAATGCCTCCTCTATGTATAAATTACTAACACCCCAGATCAAAACCCTGGATACGAATGCACTGAACTTTAGAGTGTTGGAGAAACAGTTGAAATACAGATTTGAATGTGGCTTAGGCCTCAATTTGAAGAGTGTGTGTGAATGTGTATTAACATACATACAATATTATTTGTATTTCAATATTGGCCAGAACTCAAACAAGAATTGGGTCCCTTTTGAACTGGTGCTATACAACTACCTTCATAAAAAAATGGCCCTTCTCTGATTTTTCTAGAGATACGTACCAAAAAAAAAAAAAAAAAATCCATTAAAAGAATGATAAGGTTGCAAAGTCAAGGATTAAAAAGATAAAAAATGACAAAAATAAATTCTGCCCAGGCAGCTTTAACTCAACCTCCTTGTGTGTAGTCATTACAATAACATTTTGTCCAACATCTCTGGGAAGTCTGTAGCAGAGACCGGAGCAGAATGGAGCTCTCCTATGAACACAAGACAAGGGGATATTCCTTCATGTGGAAACTTGTCCCTCTACACACATCATCAGTAGAGTTGGCGCCCAGGATCTTTCAATCCACAGCACAGATCTCTACTGCTTCAGCTGAAGGAGTGACTGGTAGTAATAGTAGTAGGATGTTACTCTTTATGGGGACCAGCCACTAAAGAAGAATGTGACACATGTTTTGCCAATGTTATATAACTGTTTGGTGGACAGCAGGGGACTACTGGGAATCCAGAATCTGGGGTTATATTCCTGGCTCTGGAAGGGACTGTGCACAGCGAAACACATAAGTTTGGCACATCCCTTCAGAAAAGCATTGTGGCTAAAACTTGGGTCTACCATATTAGATCTATGGATAAATTCTGGTCCCCAGTATGGTATATAGGGGCTGTAAAGGATGCAGAGTGGCCACTTGGGGAATTCCTCCAGGTTGGTCCGGCCCTACACTTCACACTCTTGCAACCCTCAGCATAGGGGCATGCCGGCGGAAGGAGGCAAAGCTCTGTGCTGCAGCAGTTCTGAGCTGTGAGGAATCCCATGGGCATCTGTGTAAGGCTGTAAATTAGGGCAGTCTCTAGAACCCCTAATTTACGCTGGGGATAGAACCAGCTCTTAGAGCAGCCAAGACTCTAGGAGATACAAAGGTGACTTAAAACCAACTTTTCTCCCCATTTCTCCATACAACACTTTCTGAGAAGCACAGCACAGATTCTGGTGTTTTGGTTTTATTTCCAACTCTGTCACAAAAGACCCTGGGTACTTCTCAGTTATCCCATCTGTAATATGGAGGAATGATACTTGCCTGCCTTCTCAGGTTGGAGCAGGCCTTGTTTAATAATAAGGACCAGGAAGTGTAGAGAGGAAGAACTGAGACTAGAACTCACTGTATCCCCCTAGCACTCAGCACACCTTCCCTGGTGGGTAGAGCACATTGAAACAGGAAGGGGAGCTCTCACCGCTCCAGCCAAGAAAGAGGGAGAGCGGAGGAGTTTTTCCTATGGTTTTAGTGGAAGGGGGAGCTGTATTACCTTCACTTTCCACTCACTTTACGCTCTTTGGCTACTATTTTTCTGATGGAAAACTGAGACACACTTCTGAAAAATTAAGCCATTCACATTCCCCTTCCGTCCTGTCATGTTAGCAGGACAACATGAGGAAACTTGCACTGCTCCTGTTCCACACACCCCCAGCTAGTGCTTCAAATGCCATACATACTTTAGGAAACTCTGCCCTGTGCCAAAGGGGTAACCGCAGCTGCTGCTATAGCTTCCATATCATCCCTATCTGGAGCTCTAGTTCTCTGCCTGGGACCTTCAGGCTAACCCGTGGTTAGCACTGTGGGACTGGAGCATGCTCAGTGCAAATGGAACTTTCAGAGATTTTAGCAGCAGGCCTCTCACAAGCTCTCCTGAGCATGAGGAAATGGCAATTTTCTTGTAACTTGGTCTAATCAGTATGTATTTTCACAGGGAAAACAAAATGCACTTCTCTACTCCCAGGACTGTCCCACTGCTAAATTTGCTCCAAACCCTGGAGGTGCTAGAGCTCTTTTAAGAAAACTGAAGAAATATGTTTACATTGATAAAACTGCCTATTTTTCCCTAACATCTTTCTCAGAAATGCCTGTGTATATAAAATCAGCCAGAGGCAGAAAGCAAGCCAACAACATCTCAGCCCCAATGGTTAAGTTCCACGGTATGCATCAGATGAAGTGAGCTGTAGCTCACGAAAGCTCATGCTCAAATAAATTGGTTAGTCTCTAAGGTGCCACAAGTACTCCTTTTCTTTTTGCAAAGACAGACTAACACGGCTGTTACTCTGAAACTTAGGTAAAGTTATAAGCAATAGTAAAATTCATCCATCCATTTATACTCTGCTTAGCTGATGCTAAGTTTCTCCTTTGCAGGATATACATGGCCTCTGCCTACAAAACTCTGCGCTGTCTGGATCTATTTGGATGTGCTTTTCTCCACTGCTTCCATCATGCACCTCTGTGCCATCTCTCTGGATCGCTATATTGCCATACGAAATCCCATCCATCACAGCCGCTTTAACTCCAGAACTAAGGCTTTCACAAAAATAATTGCTGTTTGGACAATATCTGTTGGTAAGTGAGGCAACATTTCAACACATAATTATAGATTCCTGTTTTTTGAGAGACTTGACACATATATTGCAGAGTAAAATTGTGTCCCAGGCTGCAAGATTTTGTTTGCCCCAGTATTAGATGTGGTGCAATGTAGTAATTATATGATAAAAATCACCAGTGACAATGGCAAGTGGAGAAATATTGAGCCACACTCTGCAGTGAAAGAATACATAACAAAGTCAAAACTGTTGTATTCAAGTTTCTTGTATAGATGTGCTTGTTTTCAGTATTGATATCCCCTACTACCTGGACAGCAGGAAAAAGCAAATGATCAGGCCTGAAAAAAGAGCTCTCTGATTTAGCTGTAATTCAATTGTTCCTGACACCTTACCACTATGACTTGTTTACAGCTGGGTTGCTTTTTTTGGTTTGTTCGTTTTTGAGGCAAAGCCTATCTGCTCCTCCATGGTCACTGAGAGCCCAAGACACATGGATCCAGTGCTGTGTCACTGTATGCTGAGTGGGTAGGATCTGGGCCTTTGTGCCTAGCAATGTGAGGGATTTCCCCATGGATCTCAGATGTCACCTATACACCTATACCTGTGTACAAAATGCACAGAAAAGTGTACATTTTAAACTATGCTAATCACAAATTCATAGGAACATAGCAATTGCCACACTGGGTCAGGCCAGTGATATATCTAGTCCAGTATTCTGACTGACAACGGCCAACACTAGTTGCATCACAAAGAATGCAATTATGGAATAAACTGCTCACACGGAAAGCTTCTTCTCAATCCCCATTAGTTAGAGGTTGGTTGATGCCTTGAAACACAAGGGATTATGTTCCCTTTCAAAACTCTTGGGGGGGGGGGGTTGTGTGTGCATGTGTCCTTTCTATCATGCTGTTTCAAGAGTTATAAACACCCGTCGTGGTAATAGAAAGCACTGTACAAATAAAAAATTCAGTAGGATTTAACCATCTAGAGTTTTTTCTCCCACCAATGATCAGTTGATCCACACATTTTCTGTGTTATGATAGTGTACTAATAACTGATAATAACATGGCCCGTATTCTCTGTATAACATGATGCCTATGTTTATTAGAAAGCAATGAAGTCGGGCATGACTGAAAATGACAGAATCTTGCTTTATGCAGTATTGTAGCTGTGTTGGTCCCAGGATATTAGAAAGAAAAGATGCATAGGGTGATATCTTTATTGGAGATACTACTGGAGAGAGAGACAAGCTTTTGAGCTACAAAGAGCTCTTCTTCAAGTCTGGGAAAGGTACTTGGCGCCTCACAGCTAAATACAACGTGGAACAGATTGCTTTGAATAGAAAGTTAGCACATATTCTAAGGGACCATTCAAGGTGGAGTGGCCTGTTAAAACCTCTGCAGTCATAGGACCAAAAAGAAGGGATTAGTGGGTTACAGAGTGCAGTAATAAACCATAAATCCAGTGTTTCTGTTCAGTCCATGATTTTTAGTGTCTAGCGGAGTTATGAATTTAAGCTCCCAGGCTCATCTTTTGAAAATGTTGCGCAGGTTTCCTTTGAGGATGAAGCCTAATAAGTCAAATATAGAGTGACTGCTTTGTGAGGGGTGATAGGGCATTTTTGTCTTTAATCATTTTCCTATGTGACTTCATTCAAGAGCATAGTGATTGTCTGGTTTCACCCGCATAGTTGTTATTGAAGCATTTAGTGCACTGGATGAGGTATGCCACATGTTGTGATAGGCATGTGTAAGATCCAATATTTACAGATATTTTCAAGACACTGGACAACCCTCAGATAGCCACTCCAAATACCTTGTCATCCCATTTCATCCTCACCCATAACAATTGTACATTCAACAACAAACACTTTGTCCAAACCATTGGAACAGCCATTGGTACTAGGATGGCTCACCAATATGCTAACTTCTTCATATAGAAATAAAACCCTCTCCTATCCCACACCCCTAGTTGTCACCTACCACCCCACACTGGAACCCATATGGCGTATCATCAAAAAACTACAATCCATACTCAATGGGGACACCATCCTGAAAGAAATCTTTCTTGAACCCCCTCTTCTGGCCTTCAAACAACCCACCAACCTCTCCAAACTCATCATCAGAAGCAAGCTCCCCACAGACCAGGACACACCTACTCAAAGTAGCACCAGACCCTGCCAGAACAACAGGCAGACATATCTCAACTGCTACAATGATCAATACCCCCCACAACACACCTTTCAAGATCTATGGATCCTACAAATGCCTATCATAACTTGTGGTGTACCTCATCCAGTGCACTAAATACCCCAATAACAACTATATGGGTGAAACCAGTGCACTAAATACCCCAATAACAACTATATGGGTGAAACCAGACTATCACTACGCACTCGGATGAACTCACACAGAAAAATGAAAAGACAAAAACACCACATCGCTTGTGGGTGATCACTTTTCACAAAGTGATCACTATATATGTAACCTATGAGGCCTCATCCTCAAAGAAAACCTCCACAACACTTTCAAAAGAAGAGTGTGGGAGCTTAAATTCATAACTCTGCTAGACACTACAAATCATGGACAGAACAGAGACACAGGATTTATGGCTTATTACAACAATCGGTAACCCAGTAACCCCTCCCTTTTGGTCCTATGACTGCAGAGGTTTTAACAGGCCACTCCACCTTTAATGGTCCCTTGGAATATGTGCTAACTTTCTATGCAAAGCAATCTGTTCCACGTTGTATTTAGCTGTGATGTGCTGAGTACCTTTCCCAGACTTGAAAAAGAGCTCTGTGTAGCTCAAAAGCTTGTCTCTCTCACCAACACAAATTGGTCCGATAAAAGATATTACCTCACCCACCTTGTCTCTCTAGAATCTGGCTTTGTTATGTTTTGATAATAACACCTGTGATGTAATCCTGGAATTCAGGTGGGATGATATCGTGCAACCTAACAGCTGTTAAATTAAATATATGTATACAAAAATCCAGTTAACAGACTGAGCAGTAAGAGGAATGGAATGGTGCTCGGTTGCCTTGTTAGTACTGTGGTATCATGATGCATGGAGTGACAAGCTGAAGGAAGAAGATTCCAGCCCCCGAGGCGTGAATATGTCTTGAATGTGATGTGCTCTGGGAAACAGGGAAGGAGGCAGCTGCACAACAACCAGTGGAGCGGCAGCATGGCATCTGGTTATCCCTCATCTCCAAAGTAGATTGAGTGTGCACCATGGCAGATTGCCACATAAAAGGGACAAAGAAAAATGCCAACCCCATAAAGAATCCTAATGGTCTCAGCCCTTCAGTGCAACTAACTGTCAATCAATTGTCAATGTAATGTAACCCTGTCCTCCTCCAGCACTCCCTTGCCTGCAAAAATCTGCCGCACGAAAGTTAGGAAATGGCTTATGAACAAAGAGATGCTTTATCTATCATTTACCAATCTCCAGGCTCCCCGTGGTACTTATAGGACTTAGTCTATACATTATTTAACTCTTTGTAGTTCCACACAGGTGCAATGCAGTATAATGTGACGTCACTAAGCGATTCTGTCAGGAGAGAATAGCTTTATCATGTCCCTTGATACTCTGCCTTCTGGGTCCCATTTTGTTTGTCATTCGGTTGTACCCCTATTCCTGTGGTTTTCAGTTAGACCGTGACCTCTCTTGCTTTTGGGAGTTTTGTTATCGCTGTTATGGATGAGCTGTAGGGTATATGGGTAAAGGAAAGAGATTAAGGCCTTGATACTCTCCTTCACTGACCTTTGCTGAGTACAGGTTAGGTGGGGGTCATACCAATCAGAGAGCCAGTTACAGCTTCCTGATTGTCAAGTTACTCTGGCCCCAGCTCCAGTATAAAGTAGACCAACAGCTCTGGCATAAATTAGTGGCTGTTCTTATTTATGCCAGCTGACTGTCCTCCTCCATTCACCATACATCAGGTAAGAAATGACGAAGCACAGATACCATGCCCTCTATGCTGGGGGTGCAGCTGGTGTAGGAGTTAGCTGTGCTGGCTGTATGCCAACATAGACCTCAGTCATGCCAGGGAAATTCTCAGCAGGTCAGCTAAGGCCAGATTCCAACCTCCTTTGCATCACCTGAATGGTACAGAGTAGTAGGAGTAACAGGAGAGAATCAGGCCCTAAGTGTCTTTCTTCCACTTGCAGTAACCCGAAACCAGGACTAGTATTGTTAGTTGCTTTATGTCAGTTCTGTAGTTCTGCCTCTTTTAATAGCTTGGACACTGTTTTTCCTTGGGAGAGAAAGGTGCAGGCTAGATTGGAGGGCAGGATGAGGGGTTGTTGTAGAGGGACAGCTAGGAAGTTACAGTGTTAATTGATGTGTGGTGTAATGATGCTTTATGAATAAAACAAAATCTGAGCTATTTGTGAATTGAACTGTAGTATGTGAAATTATAACAAAGTTGTGTAATGAGGTACAAATGCTCTTCTTTTCCTGGAGAGTTCAAGAGAGTGGTCACTATAGTACGAGCCAAGGAGGACAAGATGCCAGGGGCTTCTGGCCTTTTTCTGATCAGCTCTGCAAGATGAATAACTCTGGATTTTTTCCCCTTTTTCTTTTCTATTTTAAAAAAGAAGACTGAGTGTAGGGGCAGGGGCTGTGGGAAGATTTTCAGAAAGTGATGAGCACCTGCCCTATGACAACCAGATTCCTTTAAGGTGTCTCAAGTTGGGCATCCAAGAAATGAATGCAGTCAAAATCACTAGATACTTATGAAAATCTTGGCCAAGGAAATTAAATATTAAAACTAATTCAACAATGAGGTTGACAAATCAAGCATTTCAAAGTCATAAAATTCCAAAAGTTTTTATCACCATTATATAATATTTTTGTTCCTGATTTCCTGTTTAAATATGAACTTTAGTGCACTCTAGTTTTATTAGGGTCTGATCCAAACAACACTGACATTAATGACAGTCTTTCCACTGGCTTCAGTGAGCTTTGGACTGAGCTAATAATGTATTACATAACAATATGGGACAGGAAATGTGACTTACCTGACTTCTGAAAATCTTGATGTTCTCAGCCTAAATTTTGTATTAAAATGAGTTTTTATATTTAACAGCAGAACAACATTAAGCCAGCAGCCTTTATTTCTCTGGACCATGAAGAGCCAAGGGCAATTGGTTTAAGATAAAATCTAATTACTGTAACAGATTCTAATTCTGTCTTTAATTCTTAATTCAAACAGTACCCAAAGTGGCTGGATAATTAGGTTATGTGTGGCTATTGCAGGGGCAGGCCTGTTATTCTAGAAACCTTAAATGTCTAAACACTGAAAATGATTCAATTTATTTTAGAGCATAGAGGTGATATCTGAAAATAGATGTCAAAAACTAGACATTATCACTTCTTGAAATGTATTACAGTGGTCTATGTGAAACGCAGTTTGATAACATTCAGCTAGAATATGTGGCGCTATAAATAAAGCCCACACTGAAAAACTCCATAGAAGCTCAATAAAATTAATCTAGTTCACTTCTTTTGTGCAAAATTTTGGAATCTAAACCTGTCTAAGAAACACAATCCTCTGTAAAAGGGCTAAAATCCAGCCTTCTCTCCTTTTAGCAGACCTTTGAAAACAGTACATAAAATAAAAGAGTAATAAATGTTAAGGTTTCACTCATATCATTCCTCAGTTCTTACCCTTCTTTGTTATACGATTCACCCTCCTATTGTGATCTAAGTCATGTGAAGTTTGATGAAGCCCAAATCCTCTTAGCTGAGTTTCTCTCTTCTCTTATTCTTCCTTCCTCAGCCTACACATCTGTTCACTGCCTTCAGGCACTCTCAGCTCTCCCTAGTCAGTAACCACATAGATTTATACAGTAATTTTCCTCCATTAGGATCCCAAATAAGGCTGGGCAAAGCTGATGAAAAAAACGTTTGCAACATTTATCTCAAAACTTTTGCCAATTCCTTTTCCATAGTTTTGGAGCAGGGCCACCCCGGGAGTGGGGGGTGAGTAAGTGGGGCAATTTGCCCCAGGCCCCGCAGACAGGGCAGGGACAATTTCGGTGGCAATTCGGTGGCGGGTCTTTCAGTCCCTCTCTTCCTCGTCGGCGGCACTTCAGCGGCAGCTCAATCCCTCCGTTTCAGTCTTTTGCAGCAGTTCGGCTGCGGGTCCTCCTGTCCTCTTCTTTCTTCGGTGGCATGACTTGGGTTTTTCTTTTTTATTTTTCTTCGCCGCTTGGGGTGGCAAAACTAACTTTTTTTTATGGAAGGGACCCCTGAAATTGCTTTGCCGCAGGCCCCCTGAATCCTCTGGGAAGCACTGTTTTGGAGACTTCAAAATTTTGATTACTGCAAAATGTAGATTAGCATTTCCCAAAGCAGAAGTCAAGTAAGGCCAAAGGACCTCCTTCCAGTATTGAAAGGGTTAACGCTCCCTGGTGGGCACAGCCAAACCCATCCTGCCCTCCCCCCTTACAGGAAGTGCAGGGGCAGAAGCATAAGAGCAGGGTCCTGGAGTTCAGCTGTGGCTGGATCAGGGAAAGAAGTAGATATCTCTCCAAGCCCTCTGCAGAACCATCACCTGGCAGCTGGAAGTGAAGGCACACCTTAGCCACTGGAGATGGAGAAGCCCAGGGAGCAACCAGAGGAAGTGTTGCCTGGCCACTAGATTGAAAAGCTGACCCCCACAGTGATGGAGCATTCTCTCGCCAAGAGTGGTGGGAAGTAGCTCAGGGAAAACAGATCTTGTTCCAGTTGTGCTGCTGGGAAGTGAGGCAGCATGCTCCAGAAGTTTTGTTATCCCCCTGCAGACCCAGTGGCAGGACCATCTGCCACTTTTACGGGCAGGAGCTGTGACCTGGTGGAGTAGGGTGGGCCCAGGTCCTCCTACCCCTGCTGCCACCCCACATCCGAGGTGTCTTCCAACTCACCCTAGGCCAGAAGACCTACATCAGGGACTGGAAGACTGTTTCCTGGCTCTCCCCAACCCACGAGGTCAGAGCTCAAACTGTTATTGATTGCTCCAGCCAGGAGCTGCGAGCCTTAAACTGTTTCCCTGCTCTGCCCCACCTAGGGGGCCAGAGCCCAAATGACTATTGATTGCCCCAGCAAGGGGCCGAAGCCCAGACCTATGGCCATTCGGCTCACCAGGAGGGGTCAGCCCCAGCCCCTAAAAGGGAGATGGCTACAGGAAGGAACAGCCTAGGGGGCATGGAACGGTGGTAATGTAACTTTCCTCTATGCTGTCTAGCCAATATGGCAGGGCTGAAGGGGAGTGTGATTGGTTTTATTTTCCTGTATGGGGGAGACTCAGCTCTCAAAAGCTAGGGAAGTGCTGATGTAGAGGCTCACAATTTTTTTTTTTGGACCACACTACATAATCCACTCCATGTTTGAAATTTTTGTGCCAGGTACCATAGCAGCTCTTTCAGAGGAACAGAGCAATGCTAAACAGCCATACACATGTCAGTGATGTATTATACACACTGGATCAGCTGGGAAGGGAAGCAGACAGGGAAGCAATGTCACCTTATTCCACCTGAGGAGCTGGCACAAGCATCTGGATCAGGAGCTGTACACCAAGATCCTCCACCCCATGGTAGAGAACCAACCTGAAGAACTGGCAGATACAAGCAGAGCATTATCTACCTTCTTATTTTTCAGATCCCTTCTCAATACTTCTTCCATGATGCCTACAAGTACTCAGTCAACTAATTAAAGGCACAGTAAGGGGCAGCCGGACATAATATAAGAGCACTGATTAATTTAGTATATTGTTAAAAGTTCCTAAATTTGTATATAATTACACAAACAAGGTATGTTAAAAGATCATTATTAAGGTTGCAAAGTAAACACTCAAGAGTTAGGTTAGCCAGAATTAAGGTTGTCCATTCAAGCTAAACTCAGCCCCCTGTGTATGTATGCATTATGATTAAGGCCCTACCAAATTCATGGTCCATTTCGGTCAATTTCACAGCCATAGGATTTTTAAAATAGTCAGTTTCATAGTTTAAAATGTTTACATCTGAAATTTCACAGTGTTGCAACTGTGGGGGTTCCGACCCAAAAGATGGTTGTGGGCGGTCATAAAACTATTATAAGTGGGGTCGCAGGACTACCACCCTTACTTCTGCGCCCAGCTCTAAAGCCAGCAGCAGTGCAGATGTGAGGATAAGAGGGCATGGGGAGGGTCATCACTTGGGGGGGCACCCCAACTGGGGGCTTTTACAATGCACCAGGCTCCCGCTTCTAGTCCTGGTGGGGCTGGGACTTCCTCTTCCTTTGCACAGGCCACTCCAGAGATGGGTCAGACCCACCTCTGGGAACCTCCCCCAGCTGCAGGAAGCTCCACCCAGCTGGGCTCTGAAGGCAGCACAGCCACAGAGCTTGGGAAGAGGAAGTCCCATCCCTCCCCAGCCCAGCCAGGACTAGCAGCTGGAGCCCGGTGCATGGTAGGACTCCCCTCCCCCCCTATCTGGGGCATCCCCCCTAGCCCTGCTCCTCCCCTACAATAGCCAAATATCATGGAGGAGATCAGATTTCATGGCCCATGACACATTTTTCACAGCCATGAATTTGGTAGGGCCCTAATTATGATCCAGTCTTTAATTACATGATGACATACTATTTTGTCCCATAGGATCTCTGCCTCACTTAGTGCCCAGAATGGAGAGTACTCAATTAATGAGTAGCTATTCAATATTTTTTTTCTCTCCTCACTGCTCAGTGTGTGGCCCTATTTACTTCAAACTATTCAAATCCTGCTATGTAGGCAGAATTATAATAATTTTCTCATGCGCTTTTCTATGGTGCTCATCACTATTGTATTTGAGTGCTTCACAAATATGAATGAATGTATTTTCACAATGATTAGTGGGTATTATTATCCCGATTTTACAGATGGGAAGCTGAGACAAAGAGATTAAGGCCAAAAATGTCTACTAATTTTAGGTGCCCAATGTGAGAGATTTAGGATGTGATTTTTTCAGAGTACTTAGCATTGTATAGCACTTTATATGTTCAAAGCACAGCTCCCATTGACTTCAGTTGCAGCTGTGAGTGCTCAGCACTTCTGCAAATGAGACCCCCTGGTCTCAAGTCAGGCACCCAGAAAATGAGGAACACACAGTTAGTGACAACTTCTGAAAAGTTTGGTATAAGCCTTTTGACTAGCATCACATAGGAACTCTATAGCAAAGGCAGGGATAGAATCCAATTCTTCAGGTCAGAGTTCAACTACCTTAAAAGGGGGCAGGAGACAAAAGCCCATAAGTAAGTCCAGAACATGGAGATCTGGGTGAAGGTTTGGAATCAGAGGGGAACATGGGCTATCATAGCAGGAACAAAGGAGAGACAAGAGGGAACGTAGAGGGGACATCCAATGAACATCTTAGATGTCTGTATACTAATGCAAGAAGTATGGGGAATATAAAGGAGGAACTAGAAATACTAGTGAATAATCACAATTATGACATAATTGGCATCATAGAGATTTGGGATAATTCACACAACTGGAATATTGGTATAGAAGAGTACAGCTTGTTCAGGGAGCTCAGGCAGGGAAAAAAAGGGAGGTGGTGTTGCCTTGAATATTGAAGATGTATAAGCTTGCAATGAGGTTGAGCTAAAAGTGAGAGGCAGACCTGTTGAAATTCTCTCGGTAAGGATGAAAGGGGTAAAAAGAGGGGTGATATCATGCTAGGGGTCTACTATAGACCACCAAACCAGGAAGAAGAGGTGGATGAGAATAACAAACTCACCCAAAGCACAGGACTTGGTGATGGGGAACTCCAACTACCCAGACATCTGCTGGGAAAATAATATAGCAGGGCACAGGTAATCCAACAAGTTCTTGGAATGCATTGTAGACAGCTTTTCATTACAGAAGGTGGAGAAAATGATTAGAGAAGAGGCTGTTCTAGATTTGATTCTGACAAATAGGGAGGAACGGGTTGAAAATTTGAAGGTGGAAGAGAGGTTGGGTGAAAGGGATCATGAAATGACAGAGTTCATGATTCTAAGGAATGGTAGGCGTGAAAACAGTAAAATGAAAACCATGGCTTTCAAGAAGGCAGTCTTTAGCAAACTCAGAGAACTGGTAGAAAAGATCCCATGGGAAGCAAGTCTAAGGGAAAAAAAGAGTTCAGGAGAGTTGACAATTTCTTAAAGAGGCTGTCAAGGTTCCTTCCCCACTCTGAACTCTAGGGTACATGAAAACCTCCTAAGCTTTCTTTTACCAGCTTAGGTTAAAACTTCCCCAAGGTATAAATTAATTTTACCCTTTGCCCTTGGAATTTCCACTGCCACCACCAAACTTTAACTGGGTTTACTGGGAAATGTAGTTTAGACACGTCTTTCCCCCCAAAATCCTCCCAACCCTTGCCCCCACTTCCTGGGGAAGGTTTGGTAAAAATCCTCACCAATTTGCATAGGTGACCACAGACCCAAACCCTTGGATCTTAGAACAATGAAAAAGCATTCAGTTTTCTTACAAGAAGACTTTTAATAGAAGTAAAGGAATCACCCCTGTAAAATCAGGATGGTAGATACCTTACAGGGTAATTAGATTCAAAACATAGAGAATCCCTCTAGGCAAAACCTTAAGTTACAAAAAAGACACACAGACAGGGATAGTCATTCTATTCAGCACAGTTCTTTTCTCAACCATTTAAAGAAATCATAATCTAACACATACCTAGCTAGATTACTTACTAAAAGTTCTAATCTAACACATACCTAGCTAGATTACTTACTAAAAGTTCTAAGACTCCATTCCTGTTCTGTCCCCAGCAAAAGCATCATACAGACAGACCCAGACCCTCTGTTTTTCTCCCTCCTCCCAGCTTTTGAAAGTATCTTGTCTCCTCATTGGTTATTTTGGTCAGGTGCCAGTGAGGTTACCTTTAGCTTCTTAACCCTTTACAGGTGAGAGGATTTTTCCTCTGGCCAGGAGGGATTTTAAAGGGGTTTACCCTTCCCTTTATTTTTATGACAGAGACATTAAAGGAACCAGATCAAACTATCCCACTGCATAGAAAAGATAGGAAGTATGGCAAGAGACCATCCTGAATTAACCAGGTGATCTTCAACAACCTGAAACTCACAAGAATCATACAAAAAGCAGAAACTAGGTCAAATTATGAAGGATGAATATAAAAAAACCAACACAAGTATGTACGGATAGCATTAGAAAGGCCAACACATAAAACAAGATTAAACTAGCTAGGGACATAAAGGGTAATAAGAAAACATTTTACAAATACATTAGAAGCAACAGGAAGACCAAAGACAGGGTAGGTCCATTACTCAATGAGGAGGGAAAGATGATAACAGAAAACATAGCAATGGCAGAAATTTTAAATGACTTTTTTGTTTCAGTTTTCACAAAAAAAAAGGTTAACAGTGTTCAGAAGACTAACATAGTGAACATCCGTGTAAATGGGATAGGATCTGAGGCTAAAATAGGAAAAGAACAAGTTAATACTTAAAGAACTGGCTGAAGAGATCTCTGAACCACAAGCAATTCTTTTTGAGAACTCATGGTGGACAGGAGAGATCCCAGAGGACTGGAAAAGGGAAAATTTAGTACCTATTTATAAAAAGGGAAATAAGGACAACCCAGGGAATTATAGACCAGTCAGTTTAATGTTGGTACCCAGAAAAATAATGGAGAAAATAATCAATTAAACAAATGAAACAATCAGTTTGTAAGCAACTAGAAGATAATATGATGATAAGTAACAGTGAACATGGATTTGTCAAGAACAAATAATTTCAGACCAACCTAATGCCCTTCTTTGACAGGTTAACAAGACTTGTGGATAAGCGGGAAGCCATAAATGTGATACATCTTAACTTTAGGAAGCCTTTTCATACTTCTTACAGGACCTTCTCATAAACAAACTAGTGAAATATAGCCTAAACAAACCAACCTTAAGATGGGTACACAACTAGTAGGAAAACCATACTCAGAGAGTAGTTATCAATGGTTCACAGTCAACCTGGAAAGGCACATCAAGTGGCATCCCACAGCAATCTGTCCTGGGTCCAGTTCTATTCAATATCTTCATAAATGATTTGGCTAATGGCATAGAGAGTACACTTTAAAAGTATGTGGAAGATACAAATCCTCCAAACTTGGTAAGTGCTTTGGAGTACAGGATTAGAATTCAGAATGATCTTGACAAACTGGAGAAATAGTCTGAAATCAATAGAATGAAATTCAGTAAGAACAAAGTAGTACACTTAGGAAGGAATAATCAATTGCACAAATTCAAAATGGGAAATGACTGCCTTAGGAAGGAGTGCTGCAGAAAAGGATCTGGGGGTTATCATGGATCACAAACTAAATATGAGTCAATAATGTAACACCGTTGTAGAAAATGAACATCACTTTGAGATGTATTATCAGGAGAAGACTGTAGGGGGACATGATAAGAGTCTTCAAGTACAATAAACTTTGTTATAAAGAGAAGGGTGATAAATTGTTCTCCTTATCCACCGAGGTCAGGACAAGAAATAACAGCAAGGGAGATTTAGGTTGGACATTAGCAAAAACTTCTTAATTGTCAGGGTAGTTAAGCACTGGAACAAATCACCTAGGAAGGTTGTGGTATCTCCCACACTGGAGGTTTTTAAGAATAGGTTAGACAAACATCTATGAGGGATGATCTATTAGTCCTGCCTCAGTGCAGCGGGCTGGACTAGATGACCTTTCGAGGTCCCATCCTGTTCTACATTCTATGAAACCATCCTTTCTCATCCTGCAATCACCTGCCCCATTCACCACACACCTTCCAACTTCTACAACAAATGAAACAGGGGTCCTACAGACAACAGCCTCCTTAATACACAGCCCTGATTCATATCCAGAGCATCCTGTGCACTGAATTAGGCAGGGATCCTGAGGAAAAAAAATACTATGTGATCATGTGATTAAATATTATAACATAATGTATATGCACAAAGGGACCGAATTAAGGTAATTTAATGTTCTTTTGATGTTTATTTTCGGATGTAATAGCTATATAAATTGTACCTATTTTGATTGTATCCCCCTCTCCAGCGTATGTTTTGTGTCATCTTTGATTGTAAATTCTCCAGGGCAGCACTGTATTTTCTTATGTGTTTGTTGTAGAGCCCAGCACAATGGGACCCTGTTCCTGATTGGGGTCTATCAATAAAACCACAATAAAAATAAAAGACACTATCTAACACTGTAACATAAAATGCTGAGACAATTAAAAACACCATAACTGCATCTAAAATCCACTCCAGAAATTCCAGATTACATAAACTCCATCACCTGAAGTGCTAAGAGCCATCCATTCCTATTGGCTACAATTGGTCCATGACTAAGTCTCCAAGGTGCTACAGGAATACAAATAAATAATAATAATAATTAATAGAAGATGAGGGCTGTCAGATCTTGTTGAATCAGAACCTTATTTTTTGTGTTGATATACAATGTTATAATGTGTAGGGCCCATTAATCAATAATAATTATACCAATATAGAATTCCTTACTGTAGTAGTAGACCTCGCCAAAATTGGCTACTGATGAATTAATGCCCACTTAATTCATAAATGGTCCTTGGAAAAGTCAAAATTATTAACTGCATAGTGTCTGTTTCCGTGTATAGTAAGCATATATACTGATTAAGAGACAGAGAGTTTAAGGTCAAAAGTATCCACTAATATGGGGTGCCCAATTTGAGAGAGAGGGCTGTAAAACGGGCACATCAAGATCACACCAAAATCTGCTTTTGAAAATAAATTCTTTCCCATTTTCCACTTAAGAGATTTCTTTGCTTAGATTTGGTTGATTTCTTTCATCCCAGAAGAACACATGCATGTCTCATCCACTAGACTAAAATCCTATCACAAGTATCTCCCTCCTCCACAAGGGTGTACAGTATAAAACATTTTTCATTTTAATGTTGTAAGTAGTTTTCAGTTATACTAAGAGGTAGTTTTACTGACTTAAAATAAATCCCATCCTGTATATTGTCCTTTTTGAAAACTGCACAAAGAATTTATATTCATTGAAACTCTTTCCAGATTCTTTAAATTTGACAACATGGAGGTAAAGAAACTGTAATATTCACGTATAAAAATCAAAGGATTTATTGGGACATTGTAAGTAACAACTCCAGCACCACAGGAGGGACTAAAACTCCTGATCAGATACAACAGTGTAACATCAAAAATATATATACAACCTAGCACTAAGACAAATACAATATCACCTATTGGGAGAGGTGCCATCTACACTAATCATTACAGAACATCATAAAAAATCCTTAAGGCCAAATCTTCAAAGCCACGCACAAAGGGAGAGCAAACAAAATGCATGAACCACCATTGTCTGGGCAAAAATTGATAAGTGCTTTTGGTTTGCAATAAGCCCCAGAATCATCCAGATTCTCTTTGTGCAATAATTCACAGTAATCAATTAAGATAAATATGTTTTAAGGCAAAATCCAGTCATAGTATGGTGCCATGTACTAGTAATTATTCCTCTCTCTGAAAGGCAATACTGTGTGATATAGCAAGATGTGTGTTACATAAGGGAGTTCCAAATGGACTTCACTAGAGTTGGAATCGTGTGTGGAAGCCCCAGTGCAGAAAGTTTTTTATATATAGTGTATGAAATGCAGAACGGGTAAACAGTCTACCCTGAAACTGTACCAGTAGATCTATACAATAGTATATGGTGAGGTGGGATTCCTCTATGGACAAAGAAATGTACCAATTATGTGAACATCTGCAATAGGAGAAGTTGGGATTTTTACATAGCAGAAGCCTCATGAAATATAAATGAACAAAAAGAAAATCACAAGAAACCATGTTGAGGTTTATAAATTCTGTCATCTGTGCTTTGTAATTGCACTTTAATTGCCCTAGAAATTAAAAATAGTGTCATTAAAACTGTACTCTTCTGTATGAAGTAACAATTTCAAGAACACTGAATTTTTAAAGTAAATTCAAAATTGCATAGAGCAATTTCTTAGCTTCTCTTATGCACTTCAAAGAATTATACTTTATTACACCCACATTTTAAATTTTAAGTCATTAAAAATTGGGGAATTAATCTTAATATTTATGTTATAGAATTAAATCAGTGATTTTACTAGCAGCCAAACACTCATACTTCATCTAAACGCTCCCGCATTTGTTTGCTGGTTTGCGTAGCTAGTACCATTTCCATTTTATACTGCACACTCTTGTGAAGAAGGGAGATATCTGTGATAAGATTTTAGTCTAATGGATGAGACATTTCCAAGACAAACCAGCTAATAAAAGTCATTATTTTTTCAAAGGTATTGCAACAGCTTCCCAGTTACCTATGGCAAATTAAGAAATACTTGTCAGCTGCTCCTTACAAAGTTCTTTGGCACCATCAGTGGAAACAAGACCATCAAACTCTTCTGCCTCCATAAAAACAGTTCTTCTTGACTCAGAATTGGATTCTACACTAACACAAGGAGCTTTTCTGTAACAGCCCTCTAGAGCTGTAACTTTCACAGTACTCAAGAGTTTTAAAGAGCAATTAAATCACATCCAGTAGGGTTATTAGCAGGGTTTTGGGGGTTTTTTTTGTTTTGTTTTTTTTTGCAGCAGCAAAAGCCTCTTGTTATGAATTTGTATCTAACCTGAGCCTTGTAATGTTTTTTCAAGTTGGGAATCACTCCCATGATCCAGGGCTGATTTACTTTGTGTTGGGGGGAAAACACCTCCCAAAATTACACATTGTGCAGCTTTATACTGCAGGTGTGTTGCATAAATATTACAACTCTCACCAAAGGCGATTACATTTCATTCAGTGTATCCAAACTTGTGCCAAAACTGCCATCTTTCTTGAACACTCAGCCTTGCCATGCATGCATTTGTAGAACTAGTGTGTCATGGGGGAGGTCCTTTCAGCAAACATTGTACCCATTTGTTTTCTCCAAGGATAATTTAAGTTTTTCAGTTCCTGACTGGTTTGTGCAGTTTAGCAAAATAGATGAGCCGAGGGATTATGATGTAGAACCTAAATAACCACACATTAATGTGAACTTTAGATATAGTCTATTGTTTTTTTCCCACTGCTCTTAACTCTGTCATCTTTGACATGACACTGTGGTAAAGGTAGCCTGGATACAAAGGCAGCTTAATCTGTATTAAAAGCATTATCCCTTATGTAAATGGTGGTGAACAAGAGCCATCAGGTGTGCTGCAGCAAAACTCAGCATCCTGCTTCTCATCATATTTTCTCTTCAAGAGAATATATTGTGGTGAGACTTCTGCCGCAATAACTAGCCATCCACAGGCTTAGACCATTTTCATTCTCGTCATAACAAACTGGCTACTAGCTTAAGCAGATGTTCTTCAAACAGCCACAATGGGGATTAGAACAATGTGAAGAAATGGTGTGGAAGGTACTATAACAGAATGGAACATGAACTATGGACCAAATAGTGCGATCAGATTCCATTCCGTGACTTCTTAGATCACTTCAGGACCTAGAGGGACACTGGGCAGCACAAGCTGTGTGTGTTAGCCATTAGTCTGGAAGTCTGAAAGAATTACAGGGTCTGTCTGCGTCCCACAGTCTCAGTACAAAATCCCTTTTATAATCATTACAACCAAGTTCTGTCTCTTCTCTACCACTGACCAGTGGCTGGGGGCATAGGAGGGCCAAGTGCCCAAGGCTAGTACAGTTCTACTCGGTATCTCAATGCAATTTACTGAGGATGAATATACCAATAAGGCTATTAAATGCATCGCTGGAAATTTCTGCAGCAGTGCAATACTGATTTCAGCGTGTATTAATATAGTCTAATAGTAGCTTGAGAATAACTATTAAACTGCAGTATCGCACAAGGAACCCAAATATACTGCTGGAGAAATTCAGAAAAATCTAGCCCCTTGGAAACCACTATTTACTTCAATGGAGCATTAAACCTGATCTAAGTACACTGCCATCATTTAATAAATTATAATAATTATAAGCCCAGAAGAGGGAAATATAACATAGCAGGGGATCTTGTGGTTTAGACTGCCTGTGGGAGTCAAATCATTAATTGCTAATGGTACCGGAATATCTAGGGGCTTTTAGTAATTTATTAGGTTGTTATTATTTATAAAACACTGACTGTATATTCAGCATTGTACAATGCACACATAAAGACCATACCAGCCCTAAGGAGTCTAAAAGCTAAAAGGCAGACACATAAAGTAGGATGCACGGGGAAACCCAGTGGAAGACACTGTCACTGTTAATTTGTTTAGATCCCATTGTGCTCTGTGTGTGTGTGTGTGTGTGTGGTATTTATTCCGTGAAGTGCAGTATACACAACTTTATTCTCTCAGGGACTTGCATGATGAATACTGCTGGAAAGCTGGCATGCAAGGAAGATAGAAAAATCCTAGTCAAATTTAAAACTCAATAAAAATAAATTGCTAGAGTAGTGGGACTATTGCAAACAGCTGTTTTACCTAAACCAATGACAACTGCAAAACTATAATTGCTTCTCAGCAGAAATTAAACCATTGCTGCCAGGAACATGCAAACACCTAAGCAAGTTAAACAGCATTAGCTGAATGCACAAAAAGAAGAGCATTTCACAATAAGTTTTTGTTGATGTTGTTGAAGCTGCATAAGGCCTTCTATCTAACCTTTGGCTTAGCAATAAATGTTCCTGGATTTTTCATCATTAGCTTTAAACAAGAATTAGTAATATATTTCCAGGATGTGAGAAACCAGTAATTAATGGTGCCACTAATTAACAGCTATAATATCTGCATTTCTTGAAAATTTTGAAACTAATCAACAATCTCTCAATTTTAAGGTGAACATTTAAGTTTAAAGGAACCAGGTAAAGAACCATTGATTTATTAATTGATTGATTATGTGGCCATCATTACACAATATCTGGCCTTGAGAGCAAAAATTAAAAGCATGTGTCTATCTGTGCGGTAGATTTTTTGATAGCAAGGTCAAATCTGGTCTGGTCAAATCTCTGCAAGGAGACCAGAACTGTAGTTGCTTTCTGACTGCCCTGAAACTTCTGTCCCGCTCCATTGCATAAAAGCAAACTTCTGGACCTCATTTCAGGCTTCAAACGAAATCCTACTACCCCTTATTTTTCCCAGGTTCAAGGGAGGTGGCTACTGCCAATCTGATAACAAACTCTTTATACAAAATGATTAAAGTTTGTTTTAATTATTATAAAAATTAAAGTTTGAAATGTTTTCACATGTAGATTTTGAACCTATAATTTTGATCTTCACTACAGGCTGCCACACAGACCTTACAGGGTAGGAAGCAGGGTGCAGGAACACACATGCATGGGAGGTTGCAGGTAAGAGGGCTGGAGCATGGAGAGGGGCAGGAGCAACTGCTAGCAGATGCAGTGCTACCATCAAAGCTTAAAGTGCTAGTAGCAGGCCCATTGTTGCACTCAAATGAAAATTAAATACCAATAGATAAACCATCGGGTTACTAAACTACACCGACCTTCACCTCTAATTTCCATCTACCAGCAACAAATCCCACATGCCTAACAGCAAATTTCCTGCTGGCTAAAAGTATTGGTTGGGCAGATGTATCTTGGACCATTGTCAAACTGAAGGCTAAAGTTTGCCAGACTCTGACTTAGTTGGACCATAAGGGAAAGCCAATTATTTTTGATTATCTCAAGGACTGTTGTCGGAAAAAATCTGATTTAAGTAGTGAAAGAGCCTAAAGATGACTACTAATCAAGAATATAGTATCTGTAGCTCAATTATTAAAAAGAATCCACGTGTATCTGCAACTTTTGTTTACTTTGTGTGTATGTGTTTAAAACTTCTGTTTATTTTCAGCCCCATGTATCTTTCAGAGTACTTCACTAGAGGGAGCAACAATGCTATTTGAACCCATGTTCTTCCGAGCGAACTGGCCTGTAGCATGTCTGTACAGATCCTCTTTGTGTTGTATTTTATCCTGTCAGATTTTTAAATGTATCTGATGTCAAAATGAAGACAGCTTTTCTTAGGCAGGTTCCCTCCCCCACCGCCATTTTGTTTCTTCAAGCAATTTAAAAAGTAATAATAGTGCACCTAGCTGGCTCAAGGGATTGGTAATAGAAACCAGACCCTGTCACCACTTCAAATCTAATCCAGTCCTGGCCAGTATTGGCTGAAAGTTTTACCATGTGATAGTTGTGTGGTGGCCTATGTGAAGTGTCATTAGTCCAGTTTCCAATAGACATATGTCCATGTAACAAAAACACCTTCACAGTTGCCACTAATTGGAATCAAGATGGCAAATTCAGTTGAGAAGCCAAGGAGACTTTCTCGCCCCATGGGTGGTACAGTAACATGCCGCCAAAATACTAACAAGCTGCTCCCTCAGAACTATTCCATGTTAGTCAGCAGGACACCCTCTCTTGCCGTGGGCTGAACAGGCAGCTGGGAAATGGGTCACCTTTGGTTTCTCAGATGAGCAGGTCACCTCTGACTGCTGCCAGAGTCCCCTAGTTGGTATGAGAGGCCAGGTAGGGAAGCTTTTATCAGGCAGGTTTTTGGTGGGGGAGTGAGTCACCCCTGATTGATTAAAAGGGAAGGGAGAGAAACAGGCTTCCAGCCTCCCTCCCAATACTAGCTTTTCAGTCTCCAGACTGGGCTAGACAGGCCAGGAGGCCATCTCTACCCAGACTTCTGCTATCACAGTAGAGCCCAGATGGCCAATTGCTTTCCACCTACCAATAGGTTTACTTTGGTTTCTGTTTTCCAGGCTATCTTCACGGGGCAAAGGGCTAGAGATTTAATTTTTTCTAAAATGAAAGCTGAGACTCTCCTCCATGGGATCCAGTGACTGGTCCTGTTAAGAGGTTCATGAGACTCCACTGTAGCTCATCAGTGATGGTGGTATTTCCAGGAAACAGCTGCAGCACCACAGTGGAAGAGTGTAGGGAAATGTGCATTGTTTCTGCCTCTGTTGCATCTGTTACACAGAAAGAGGTCCATATTTAGAGGTGAGTCTAAAGGGGGTCTAAGTTGGTTACCTTACATTTGCTTACATCAATGTAAACTCCTTAGACTCACATCCAAATTCCAATGTGTAACACATACACCCCATTACATCTGAATTTGGACCACTAAGGCTATGTCTACATTACCACATATGTCAGCAAAACTTATGTCTAGAGACCTACCAATTTCACGGCCATGAAAAACGCGACACAGACCGTGAAATAAGTCTTTCCCCATGAAATTCGATCTCCCCTTGATCCTAGGAGCACCCCAGCAAAGGGGGCTCCTAGCTCCTGCTGGGCTGGGGAGAGACAGGACTTGTCCATCCCCTGCATAGCTGTTCGGGGGACGGGGGGGAGACCAGACCCACCTCTGAGTGCCGCCTCCTGCTGCAGGATGCTCTGGGATTGTGCAGCAGCCCCAGAGGTTCCTGCAGCTGGAGGAGGCTTGTGGATGTGGGTCCAATCTTCCCTTGTTCCTAGGAGCGCCCCAGCAAAGGGGGCTCCTAGCTGCTAGTCCGGGCAGGGCTGGGGCAGGACAGGACTTGCTCTTTCCCTGCAGGGCTGCTCTTGGGTGTCTCTCCCAGCTGCAGATAGCTCCACTCTGCCTCATCCCCACTCTGTCCAGCTCTGAAGGCAGCACGGAAGTGAGGGTGGCAGTCCCATGACCCCCCTACAACAGGTTTGCGACTCTCCCCACCCCATCCCCTTTTGGGTTGGGACCCCCATGGTTACAGCACCATGAAATTTCAGATTTAAACATCTGAAAACATGAAATTTACCAATTTTTAAATCCTATGGCCATGAAATTGACCATAATGGACTGTGAATTTGGTAGGGCTCTACTAACGTCGTGCAGGGGTGTGAATATTCCACTTGCCTGAGTGACATAAGTTACACCAACATAAGCACTAGCTTCTCCCACCAACATAGATTATGCTGCTTGCAGGTGTGGGTTTTTTATGCTGATGGGAGAGGTCTCTCCTGTCAGCACAGGGCATCTTCACCAGACATGCTGCCGTGGTGCAGCTGTAACATGAGAGCCGTGCCGCTGCTCTGCTCTACACAGAGACATGGCCTAGGTCTTACTGCATGCAAGGCTGTCTATGTTAATGTACGAGACAAGGTGAGTGAGGTAATAGCTTTTATTGTCCTATCTGCTGTTGGTGAAAGAGACAATTCTTCAAGCTCCACAGAGCTCTTCTTCACGTCTGGGAAAGGTAATCAGAGTGTCACAGCTAAACACAGGGTGACTGGGCAACAAAATGGCAGATGACATTCAATGTTGATAAATGCAAACATAATCCCAACTATACATATAAAATGATGGGAATCTAAATTAGCTGTTCCCACTCAAGAAAGAGATCTTGCAGTCATTGTGGATAGTTCTCTGAAAATATCCACTCAATGTGCAGCGGCAGTCAGAAAAGCGAACAGAATGTTGGGAATCATTAGGAATGGGATTGATAATAAGACAGAAAGTATCATATTGTCTCTATATAAATCCATGGTATGCCCACATCTGGAATACTGCATGCAGATCTGGTTGCCCTATCTCCAAAAAGGTATATATTTGAATTGGAAAAGGTTCAGAAAAGGGCAAAAAAAAAAAATGCTTAGGGGTATGGAACAGCTTCCATATGAGGAAAGATTAATAAGACTGGGACTTTTCAGATTGAAAAAGAGACAACTAAGGGGGAATATGATAGAGGTCTATCAAGTCATGACTGGTGTGGAGAAAGTAAATAAGGAAGTGTTATTTACTCCTTCTCATAACACAAAAACTAGGGATCACCAAATGTAATTAATAGGCAGCAGGTTTAAAACAAACAAAAGGAAGTATTTCTTCACACAACGCACAGTCAACCTGTGGAACTCCTAGCCAGAGGATGTTGGGAAGGCCAAGACTATAGCAGGGTTCAAAAAAGAACTACATAAATTCATGGACAATAGGTTCATCAATGGCTATTAGCCAGGATGGGCAGGAATGGTGTCCCTAGCTTCTGTTTGCCAGAAGCTGGAAATGGGCAACAGGGGATGTATCATTTGACGATTACCTGTTCTGTTCATTCCCTCTGAAGCACCTGGCATTGGCCACTGTTGGAAGACAGGATACTGAGCTAGATGGACCTTTGGTCTGACTCAGTATGGCCGTTCTTACGTTCTAACAGATTGTGAAGCATAAGCCGTTAGCACGTGGTGCAAGAAACCATTCAAAATGAAGTGGGCAATTAACATCTCAGCAGTCATAGGACAAAGGGGAGCTAGTGGGTTAAAGAATGTAAAAATGAGACATAATACCAGTGACTCTATTGAGTCCATGATTTTGGGTGTCTAGCAGAGTTCTGAAATTAAGCTGCTAGGCTTGTCTTTCAAAGATGTTGCACAGGTTTCCTTTGAGGATGAGGACTAAGAGGTCAGATGTGGAGTGATTGTTCTGTGGAAAGTGTTTGCCTATGGGTGATGTGGTGTTTTTGTCTTTTATCATTTTTCTGTGTGAGTTTTCATTTGAGATAGTAGTGATTATCCGGTTTCACGCACATAGTTGTTGTTGAGGCATTTGTTGTGCTGGATAAGGTACACTACATGTGTAGGACCCCTGGATCTTGAAAGGTGTGTTGTGGGGGTATTGATCATCATAGCAGTGGATCGGTGTATTGATTAATCTCTTAGACCACAGTTATCAATAAGGGTTCAGTCTCCTGAGTGCTACAACATCAGGAAAATTACCAGTATTATTAGAATGTGAGACCCAAAGAGCACATGAGAAACAATTAGAATTTATCACAAATCCCTTATTCACAAATCCACTAAGTAGATACACAATCCCACAAACACTGAAATACAACAGTGGATAGAGAGATAGTGCAAAGTGTTTAACCCTATTATTTGCATCACTCACATCTCCTGCTGGGGAAGCCTGGAGTGTCCATCATTATCTTCCTCCTCATCATCAACTTTATTGTGTCTGTTATCACCAGTGGGTGCTATCCTGGCATCTCCTAAGGCACATAGGCCAAGATACAACTTTTACAATGTGTTATGCTGACATCCACTGAGGTTCATACATATTTATGAAGGTTTCAACTCCTTTTCCTTATCTATACTTTCACACCCCACTAAATTTGGAGTGCCTTGTTTTAAATATGCTAACTTGTTAGTTCCCCTTATACTCATTAACATTTACATCACTCATTCACCATAGGAATTTGTAGTCAGCACACTGCTGACACCCTATATCTGCAAAAATCCCCAAAATATTTTAACCAGCTTTAACTGGTATATTGGAATATATATTCCCTGAATATCAGCAGTTAACACACCTATCATTGTTACTGTTTCATCTTATGACACCGGGTCACTCATTGGTTAACTATTCATGTCAGCCTATCTTTAGGCCTGAGACATTGTTTGGTTAAGCTAAATACCTTACAGGCATGAGGCCTGTAGGCCTTTGTGATATCGTATTAATCAAAACTTATTTTATACCATTCAATCTTGAATATACCTTGCAGGGCCTTCCTTTAACAGCAATCTGTAAAGAAACACTCTTTTCCTCTCATTTGTTTCCTGCAGTGACCTCTGTGATAAAATATGTTCAGACTAGGGTGGCCAGGTGCCTGGTTTTCTTATCTATACTCTATACTTTCAACCCTCTCTTATTCTAGGCCCAAATGTACCTCGCCACACACACATGACCTCTTGCCCTGCTGTTATTATTGTAAATTACTTAAATCATAAAAAGAAAAGGAGTACTTGTGGCACCTTAGAGACTAACCAATTTATTTGAGCATAAGCTTTCGTGAGCTACAGCTCACTTCATTGGATGCATTCAGTGGAAAATACAGTGAGGAGATTTATATACACACAGAACATGAAAAAATGGGTGTTTATCATGCACACTGTAAGGGCAGTGATCACTTAAGATGAGCTATTACCAGCAGGAGAGTGGGGGGGAGAGAAAACCCTTTGTAGTGATAATCAAGGTGAGCCTAATCACATCAGCCACACTATCAGAGGCTCACTCACCTGCACATTTACCAGTGTGATATATGCCATCATGTGCCAGCAATGCCCCTCTGCCATGTACATTGGTCAAACTGGACAGTCTCTACGTAAAAGAATAAATGGACACAAATCAGATGTCAAGAATTATAACATTCATAAACCAGTTGGAGAACACTTCAATCTCTCTGGTCACTCGATTTCTGACCTAAAAGTGGCAATTCTTCAACAAAAAGACTTCAGAAACAGACTCCAACGAGAGACTGCTGAATTGGAATTAATTTGCAAATTGGATACAATTAACTTAGGCTTGAATAGAGACTGGGAGTGGCTGAGTCATTACACTAAGTAAAACTATTTCCTCCCCCCCCCCCCCCCCCGGTTCCTCAGACGTTCTTGTTTACTGCTGGAAATGGCCCACCTTGATTATCACTACAAAGGGTTTTCTCCCCCCCACCCCCACTCTATTGACTACTGCACTGGGCAGCACAGCACGGGGAGAAGGTGACCAGCCCTCTGTGGAGAAAGAAGTGGTTCATTACTATTTAGAAAAGCTGGATGAGCACAAGTCCCTGGGGGCGGATGAGTTGCATCCGAGAGTGCTAAAGGAGTTGGCGGATGTGATTGCAGAGCCATTGGCCATTATCTTTGAAAACTCATGGCGATCGGGGGAGGTCCCAGATGACTGGAAAAAGGCTAATGTAGTGCCCATCTTTAAAAAAAGGAAGAAGGAGGATCCTGGGAACTACAGGCCAGTCAGCCTCACCTCAGTCCCTGGAAAAATCATGGAGCAGGTCCTCAAGGAATCAATCCTGAAGCACTTACACGAGAGGAAAGTGACCAGGAACAGTCAGCATGGATTCACCAAGGGCAAGTCATGCCTGACTAATCTAATTGCCTTCTATGACGAGATAACTGGCTCTGTGGATGAAGGGAAAGCAGTGGACGTGTTGTTCATTGACTTTAGCAAAGCTTTTGACATGGTCTCCCACAGTATTCTTGCCAGCAAGTTAAAGAAGTATGGGCTGGATGAATGGATTATAAGGTGGATAGAAAGCTGGCTAGATTGTTGAGCTCAGTGGGTAGTGATCAATGGCTCCATGTCTAGTTGGCAGTTGGTATCAAGTGGAGTGCCCCAGGGGTCAGTCCTGGGGCTGGTTTTGTTCAATATCTTCATGAATGATCTGGAGGATGGTGTGGATTGCACGCTCAGCAAGTTTGCAGATGACACTAAACTGGGAGGAGTGGTAGATACCCTGGAGGGTAGGGATAGGATACAGAAGGACCTAGACAAATTGGAGGATTGGGCCAAAAGAAATCTGATGAGGTTCAACAAGGACAAGTGCAGAGTCCTGCACTTAGGACGGAAGAATCCAATGCACCGCTACAGACCAGGGACCGAATGGCTAGGCAGCAGTTCTGCAGAAAAGGACATAGGGGTTACAGTGGACGAGAAGTTGGATATGAGTCAACAGTGTGCCCTTGTTGCCAAGAAGGCCAATGGCATTTTGGGATGTATAAGTAGGGGCATTGCCAGCAGATCAAGGGACGTGATCGTTCCCCTCTATTCGACATTGGTGAGGACTCATCTGGAGTACTGTGTCCAGTTTTGGGCCCCACAGTACAAGAAGGATGTGGAAAAATTGGAAAGAGTCCAGCAGAGGGCAACAAAAATGATTAGGGGACTGGAACACATGACTTATGAGGAGAGGCTGAGGGAACTGGGGATGTTTAGTCTTCAGAAGAGAAGAATGAGGGGGGATTTGACAGCTGCTTTCAACTACCTGAAAGGGGGTTCCAAAGAGGATGGCTCTAGACTGTTCTCAGTGGTAGCAGATGACAGAACAAGGAGTAATGGTCTCAAGTTGCAGTGGGGGAGATTTAGGTTGGATATTAGGAAAAACTTTTTCATGACGAGGGTGGTGAAACACTGGAAATCGTTACCTAAGGAGGTGGTGAAATCTCCTTCCCTAGAAGTTTTTAAGGTCAGGCTTGACAAAGCCCTGGCTGGGATGATTTAGTCAGGGATCGGTCCTGCTTTGAGCAGGAGGTTGGACTAGATGACCTCCTGAGGTCCCTTCCAACCCTGATATTCTATGATTCTATGATTCTATGATCACTACAAAGGGTCCCCCCTCCCCCGCTCTCCTGCTGGTAATAGCTCATCTTAAGTGATCACTCTCCTTACAGTGTGCATGATAAACACCCATTTTTTCAAGTTCTGTGTGTATATAAATCTCCTCACTGTATTTTCCACTGAATGCATCTGATGAAGTGAGCTGTAGCAATAAATTGGTTAGTCTCTAAGGTGCCACAAGTACTCCTCTTCTTTTTGCAAATACAGACTAACATGGCTGCTACTCTGAAACCTTAAATCATAAAAGCTGACTCATTAATTGTTACTTAGTCCTGCCTGAGTGCGGGGGACTGGACTAGATGGCCTACTGAGGTCCCTTCCAGTCCTACACTGCTATGATTCTGTGAAACATTGCAAAAAAAATTATATTTATGATAAAGAATTTAATTGCACTTCATTATAAGCTTCCATTAGACTAGTCACTCTGTCTGGGAGACCATGTAATACTGTCTTGATACAGATTAGACAAGTTTATCTTAAGAAAGATGTAGGAGTTTCATTAACTTTAATGTCCTTAGATCAAGAAGTTCTCACAGTCTCTAGAATATTAATCCACTTGAACCAGCTAGTAAAAGCTGTTACATAGCTCCACATTTTTATAGACACGTTCAGAGACTGGAATATATAGGAAATATTTATTAAAGGAAATTTTTCATACAGGAAATTTGACGCGTATGCTCACTGACCCAAATGAGTTGGATTTAGAGGAGACAGAATTTAAACTATCCATGTACCTCCTATTATAAAAGGGAGGCATGAATCCTTAAAATATAATAAACATGATTTTATTCTTTAAAGGAACCACGGATGAATTTTATCTGCTAGAGAGGTCATTACTTCATATCTATGCAGAAAAAGTACTATGTGTCAGCAGATATAAGCGCTGTAGTAAACAAGCAGCGGGAAATCAAGAATGCTTGTTACTTAGAATGCAAATTGCCACACCAGTCCTTCCCCTTGATGGAATCTTCTACTTTTTCAGCAGTTGCAGCTTATCAAGGTGAAACTGTTCTTCCTATTTCTCTGGCTTGGGACATGCAACTGGCGAACCATATCCACAGGTGTTCAAGTCACCATACTGCTAATTCCAAGCAGTATGATTTTGTTTACCCTCCAGAGACTGAAGTGCTTTAGGGCTTAAGTTTTCAAAAGGATGCTGCCAGGAAGCAAAGGCTATAGAGCAAATTGCTAGGATCTGTGAAAATCTTGAAACATATCTGAGCATAACTAGAAGTATTACATCAAAATAAAGACTAATAAGGGGTTCACCAAGCATTACCTGGAAAATTTATCACAATACACCATTAGTGAGGGCCTATGAGTACACAATTTGGACTAAATTCAACCCTGAGGTAACTACATTGAGTTCAGTGGCGTTACACCAGGTATTAAGTTATCCCCTTCTGTATTTTTTTTTTTTGAAAAAAGATGTTGTAGCTATTCCCTTCTTAGGGTTTGTCTGCACTTTTAAGTCAAAGGAGTAATCTCCTGCTTGAGCAGACTTACCTTCACTAGCTCTGATCAAGCTAGTGTGCTAAAATAGAAGTTTAGCTGTGGCAGCACAAGTAGTGGGAGAGACTAGCCACCTGACTACGTACCTAGGGTCTCACGTGGTATCATCCACAGGGCAGCTAGCCTCCACTTCAGGCTCAGCGTGCTAGCTCGATCAGACACTGCCACATGCCATTCCCACAAGGAAACAAGAGAAATGTGGTCTAGATGAAATGACTATAAGGAGGCGGCATGAGGGAAGAACCATGCTCAAAGAAAAGGAAAGGTTTCAGAGTAACAGCCGTGTTAGTCTGTATTCGCAAAAAGAAAAGGAGTACTAGTGGCACCTTAGAGACTAACCAATTTATTTGAGCATGAGCTTTCGTGAGCTACAGTTCACTTCATCGGATGCATACTGTGGAAACTGCAGAAGACATTATATATACACAGAGACCATGAAACAATACCTCCTCCCACCCCACTCTCCTGCTGGTAATAGCTTATCTAAAGTGATCATCAAGTTGGGCCATTTCCAGCACAAATCCAGGTTTTCTCACCCTCCGCCCCCCCACACACAAACTCACTCTCCTGCTGGTAATAGCCCATCCAAAGTGACCACTCTCTTTAAAATGTGTATGATAATCAAGGTGGGCCATTTCCAGCACAAATCCAGGTTTTCTCACACCCCCACCCCCCTCCAAAAACCACACACACAAACTCACTCTGCTGCTGGTAATAACTCATCCAAAGCGACCACTCTCCCTACAATGTGCATGATAATCAAAGTGGGCCATTTCCAGCACAAATACAGGTTTTCTCACCTCCCCGCCACAAACTCACTCTCCTGCTGGCAATAGCTCATCCAAACTGACCACTCTCCTTACATGCTCAAAGAGTAGTTATCAATGGTTCACTGTCAAACTGGGAGGCTGTATCTAGTGAGGTCAGTCCTGAGTCCAGTAGTATTCAAAATGAGTGACTTGGATAATGGAGTGGAAAGTATGCTTATAAAATTCGCTGATGACACCAAGCTGAGAGGAGTTGCAAGCACTTGTGAACACAGGATTAGAACTAAAACTGACCTTGACAAATTGGAGAGTTTGTTTGAAATCAACAATGTTAAATTCAATAAAGAGAAGTGCAAAGTGTTTTACTTAGAAAGGAAAAGTCAATGCACAACTATAACATAGGGAATAACTGGCTAGGTGGGAGTAGTGCTGAAAAGGATCTGGGGGTTATAGTGGATCACAAATTGAATATGAGTCAACAATGTGATGCAGTTGCAAAAAAAAGTGAATATCATTATGGAGTATCTTAACAGGAGTGTCATATGTATGACACAGGAAGTAATTGTTCCGCTTTCCTCAGCACTGGTAAAGCCTCAGCTAGAGTATTGTGTCCAATTCTGGGTGCCACACTTTAGGAAAGATGTAGAAAAATTGGACAGAGTCCAGAGAAGAGCAACAAGAATTATAAAAAGGGTTAAAAAACCTGACCTATGAGGAAAGGTTAAAAAAACTAAGTATGTGTAGTCTTGAGAAAAAAAGACTGAGGGGAGACATAATGCCAGTCTTCAAATATGTGAAGGGCTGTTATAAAGAGGACAGTGATCAATTGGTCTCCATGTCCACTGAAGGTAGGACAAAAAGTAATGGGCTTAATCTGCAGCAAGGGAGATTTAGGTTAGATATTAGGAAAAAACTTTCTAACTTTAAGGATAGTTAAGTACTGGAATTGACTTCCAAGGGAGGTTGTGGAATCCCGGTCACTGGAGGTTTTTAAGAACAAGTTAGACAAACACCTGTCAGGGATGGTTTAGGTCCTGTCTCAGTGCAGGGGGATGGAGAAGATGACTTCTCAAGGTCCTTTCCAGCCCTACATTTCTATGGTTCTGTGTGTACTCAAGCTGGAAATTTTGCCTTCCAGCTCCAGTGTAGACATGACATTAGCAATACTGCTCCAAAAAATAGTACTTCTGGGATAGTGGCACAGCAGCAGCCAATCAACACTTCCGATCTCCTACTTTCCTGTCCTGCACTTTAATGACTAGACAGCACAACTTCCTGCAACTCTCTTATTCCCTTGAAGGCTTACCTTCTGAACACTGACAAGGCAAATCCTGCTAAGTTTATGAAATGTGATCAACTCAAATCCTAATGTGTCCATATCAGAAGATATTTGTGCTCTATATTTCAACTTCCTAAGGCTACAGGAGTCTTTCCAATTACTTCACTGGGGTTTGGTTCAGACCCCAAACCTGTTTATGCCATGCTCTTATTTCCAATTCACAGAGAACCCTCCTCCTTTAAATCCCTTCTCAAACCTTCTTTAAGAGATTTATAAACTTTAGTCTATTTGTGGATATTTAAAAATTGTAAACCTCAAGATGCATGCATTAGTCATCCCAGTGATTTGGTAATCATCTTGTCTTCACTCTGATCTAACCCCTCCCTATAGCGTTCATCTTCTCCTGGTTTGTTCTTGTTTAACACATGTCCCAGTCCTACAAACTACTCTATGCAGGTGCCTCTGTACCTGCATGAAACAAGCTGTAGATCTAAGGACACAGACTGTAAACATTTTGGGGCAGAGGCTCAGGCTATGTCTACAGTACAATCAGAAGGTGTAACTGTGGCACGTGTAGACATACTCGAGGTAGCTTTGATCTAACTAGATTGGGTAATAATAGTAGGGAAGCAGCTGGCAGCATTGGCTGTGGAATGGGCTAATTTTTCCCATGTGCATGAATCACACTTCCTGATTGCAGTGTAGACAAACCCTCAATCTTGACTTGTTCCATAATGCAACAATATCTAGCATTATATTGCAATAATTTACAATAATTTCTTCAAGCCCCACAGAAAAGTACATGTATATATCTTTTGTTGGGCTAAAAAAATATGCTTTCTGAAAGTTCTCATGGACAGCAGAAAACAAAGTCACTTCAGTAGTTATGATATAATATTCCAGCTGGAATCAGGTTACTCTAAGTGAAAGTTAGAGGGGTGAGAAAAGTCTTAAGTAATTTGCTCTGCCGGTAACATTAAATGATTTATATGAATTCATAAAATGTTCCAGGTCAGAGTTAGATAAAACCAGTCATGTGTACTTGTATATAAAAGTAAGTTATGACTACAGGGAATAATATGGAAAATTTAGGAGCAACGTTTTTCTTTATTGTACACTCTCCTGTGTAGATGGCGCCTCAGGGGAAGATGTCAGGGAACACTGTCCTGTGTCTCTGTAGGGAATATTGAAATATTAAAAGGAAATAGTATCAGACATTGTGTCCTACTAGCTGTATATGAAATCCATCTGAAAGATGATATTTTCTGTGGATTTGTGAAAGAAATAATAATAAACACACACACATTGAAATGCAGTCACTTCCTAGGGTACAGGGTAGCAGCTAGCTGGCATATTATGCACTGTCCAACAGTGAGTGAGCGGAAATTTACACTACACTTACTAAAACAGCCATGAGATGTTTAAGGTTCACACAGAGCAGACAGAACCTCAGGTGGAGATTTTCAAACCACCTAGAGATTTTGGACACCCGATTCCCAATGGAATCCCCTAGGCAGCTTTGAAAATCTTCACCTCTGTTTTCATGGTCTAAACCAAACATGAACTTCATGGAACTGACTCTTTACGAGGGAGGGATGAACTGGCCTGGATAGGATTAGAAGCTGTGATCCCAAAATATTGCCAACCAAGGGCAAAGGGATGCCAAACCGCCCTTTCTGATTACCAACATTAAGCTGTAATTAGCTGGTGCAGCATGGGATTTGGTGCAATGTGACAGAGGAGGAGAATGGAAGTGCAGCCCCTGCTGTCTCAGGCTAGGCTGGATGCTTTTCTTCTAAGAAAGAGAAATGCATTGCTGGAACTAGAGTTAATATAAGGCTGGCAGCATTTGGGCAGAGATGAAATTATAACATAAAAGAGAGAGATTTGTCATTACCAGAGCTGGGCAGGGTTTCAGAGAATACATTTGGATTCATACAAAAGTCAGATAAACATATAAAAAATGCTCATATAATGGTATAACTTGTGTTGTATAACTTGCATGTGTCCAGTAGAGAGACAGAGCCAGACTGTGAGTGGCCCTTGTGTGGGCGTGTAAAGGAAAGTGCACAAGCAGCTTTCCCACCCATGTGCTCCCAGTGCAAGGACCAATCACAGTTGTAGACGCTGCACTCAAAGGAGGACAGAGGATACTTCCTGTGGGCATCCTGTGGGTAACATCACTCCAAAAGAGGCACCAGCTGGCAGAGAAGGCCAAGTGTTTTGCAGGGAGCAAATTATTCCATTCCAAAAAGTGGGGCAACCTGGACACACTGAGCTGCTTGAAGGACAGATTGCACTTCCCTGAGTAACAATCCCTCCCTGAGCTCCCTCCAGGCAGTGCAACTCTGCAGGGTCCCCATCGCTGGCCACAATTTGGCCCATAGCTTGAATATGTCTGAAATATGGTGATGGGCAAGATTTAGGCAGGTGATTTTTTTTTTTTTTTTACTTTAGAGGTGATCAAAGAGGCAGAATTTTGTTATAGATAAAATTTAAAAATGTGTTTATAGTACTTCAGACAGTTCTTAAATGTATGTAACAGTGCTCAGACAGTATCAAAGACCAATTTAAATTAACACTGCTGCAGTGACGGACCTTGAGTTGGAGCTCCCAGATTTAAATGAGAGGGAACTGATGGCAGGGTGTTGAGGGGACCTTGAGACTTTACAATTCACTCCATTCTCCACCCCTTTATCCAGCATAGCTCAAATCTGTTGATCTTTAGAACATGTTGCAAATTCCAGCTCAGATTCACTGGTACACTCCAGCTGTTTTGTGCTATGCTGGTTTTGCAAAGCAGCTGTAAACGCAAGTTTACTCGTCCAGTTAAACTCGGTTTATGTTTGCTGTGTGTCTGCAAAGCAACCAGAGAATACCAGTAAACCATGTCCTTTATCAATTTTCTCCGACTTTTGGGGAGAAATGCATGACAGTTAGTATTGTTTTGATTTGGAGTAGTTGAGATTTGATATATTGAGATAGCCTTTTTGTTTGTCTAGTTGTGCCATGTGGTTGAGGATTTATCACTTACTGCTTTTGTATGCATCATGTTCTATGGTTTGTTAAAAGCACCTAGAGTTTTGGACAGTCGCTTTTTAGTTGTGTTTAAATCATAAATAAATCCCCTTAAACCACAGGAAGTATAATATTTATAATACATATTCAGTTTTCAAAATATTGCCCTCCCTGCTCTTTGTCAGCTGGTAGTATTGGGTGAGCTTCTGCATCAGTGATTACATCTTGAGCTTTGAAACTGATTGATCTGATCTTGAGATGTGAAGTTTCAGGACATTCCCTATGCCCCTTAATATAAATCCACAAAGTCACCAAGAGCAAGGATATGGGAGCAAGGACATTGTAAGGTGTGAGACACTTCATGTCTGGATCATCAAGCAGAAATAAACGAATTGGTCTGCATCCTACAGGATAAACTCAGTGAGTTCCTGTAATGCATGATAAAAGTTGAGTCTTTGTTATCAAATACAGATCCCGTGTAAAGTGTTTGGTCAGTGCTAAGTCTGGATTACTGTAATGTATACCCCAGGGAGCTATCCTTGGAGAACCCACGGCTTATATGGAATGTGGTCACCCAGTTAAGGCCTGATTCAAAATTCATCAGTAGGAGTCTTTTACTGGCTTCAATCGGCTTTGGATCAGGCCCTTACTTAATGGTGTTCTTCATATGGAGCATAACACACCTGTGCTCTGTATACTGCACTGGTTGCCCATTTGTTTCTCAGGGCAGAATCCTATAAAGCTCTGTGTAAAGTCCAGTTTTATAAAGTCCTGTGTAGTTTGGCTTTTGGCTACCTTAGGGCCTTACCTTGCACGACTTAAGTCAATGGGAGTATTGCCATTAGTTTCAGTGAGTAAGATGCATCCCTAGAGACCACCTGTCCAAACATGCACTGGAATACACTTGCTAAAAGTCCCCAAGAGGGCAAGGAGCAAGACATTCTCAGAGGGGGAGCTGAAAGTCTGGAATTTGCTTCCCTATTGTTTCCAAAAGGCTTAAATTTGTTGTCCTTTAGGAAATGCTGCATTGCCTATCTATTTGCTCAGGCTTTTCCATAGTAAGCATCCTGCACAGAGTAGATTGGTGGAAGAGGGAATTATTTTTGAGTTAACTTTTGTCAATTCTATTTTTAATTTATGATTGTTAACTTCTATAAACACATGTGTATTTTATAAATCAATCAATAAATGAATGATTAAAATTTAGACCAGAGCTGTTCCTTTATGCGCTCCTGAAGCATGAGTTAGGATGTCCTTTATAGTTGTATCCCAGTTAGTGTAAATGTGGATGGCATTCTTAATCATATAAACATGTGATCCTGTTTAAAACACCTACTAAAATAATAGCCTTAGCTGTGAGTTTCACAGGTTAATTATGTATTGTGTTAAAAAAACATTTCCTTTTATTAATCATTTTAAATTTGTTGCTTTTGAATTTACTCCCTTTGCCTAATTAGATTCTGTCATTCCCACACTTTAATTAACCAGAAAGCTTGTTGTTGAGCAATGTAAGACTTCCTGCCTCTTAATATCTGACAGCATTTCCAGCCTCTGCCTATGCAGGAAAAGAAAGAACAGGACTGGGAATCAAACTTGGGGTCTTCCATACAATAGAACATAGCACAGCCATTAGCCACATGGCTGGAGCATCATTAAAATTGAAGATCAATTTTGCACAATACAGATATAACAGCTACATCTGGCAATGCCAAATCTATATTGTGAATCTTATTTATTACATTTGGTAAGGGAACTACAATGGAATGGGAAAACTGCAGTTAAAAACTGAAGATAGCGACCACTCAGTCACAGTGATGAGGTTATTTGAAAGCAAGAAATTTAAGAATTTAAGAAGCTGTCAATTCTCCAGAAATCGCCAACAGCAAACAAAACAGATGGATAATAAAGCTCCTTACCAATCACTCAAGCAGTAAACTGTGACACTGGAAATCTGCCAATGCCTTTATCCCAGTTCTCATGAATGAATCTTTGACATTTTATGATGCCCATTTAAGGTAGCCTAGAATGACTGGATTATTTGTTCGTGATGTGTTACCAGTTCACAAGTTTGACTCTGGCTTTGTACTTGAAAAAGCCTGCAGTTATGCTGAGAATTTTCAACTTTCTAGGACTGTTAACCAATAGCATTTCTACTCTTTTGAAACATTATGCTCTGTAGCAATGCAAGGAGTCTATTCTGTCGACACTGGTTTGTATTTTATCTACACAGCTCACAGTAGTTCCTTGAATCAAGTGAGAAAAAGAGAACTGCGGTTATCTGTACAAGGCAAAACTGGATGGGGGAACTTATGGTATTGCTCTGATTGGTGTATTTTTGTACATGCCTAAAGCCTAATAGTGAGCTGTTGAGTGCCCTCAACTCTCATTCAATTTGCCAATGAAGTCAATTGGAATTGAGAAAGCTCAGCATCTCACAGCAGGTACTCAGCACCTCACACAATTGGGCCCCTATTTACTCAAACATCACATACAAATATATTTCTAGTAGATTCCTATTCATGTAGAATTGACTTGGTCTGTGGGTCTGAAATATGTTCTGAGTTACATACCCTGTAACTTCAGCTGGGTTGCATGAACTTCTAGTCATATTGGTCCCTTGCTGTAAAATTCTCCATGAGGTTGACACTTCTTACAATAACTCAGTGTAGGTTATGTTTGAGTGATTAGGTTTCTGTAACAATCCAACAGAAATAGTTAGGGCAAAACCGCAGGCCTGCCATCAAATTCTGTTCTGCACAGATAAGAGTGGCAGTTTTTTTGTAACATCGTGGATGCCGTCACTATGACTCTCAATTTTGAGCTGTGAAGATAAATAAATAACCGTAGTATTAACAGAATAAAGAGCCTTCTTGTATTACTACAGGCATTGAAAATTCCAAACAATGGCATTAATGTTAATATGTAATGTTATGTTATTAATTACTATGATCAATGTAGACTGTGGTAGCACCTAGGGGCTCAAACCACACATCAGAGCTCCACTGTGCTAGGCACTGTACACACATGAACTAAAGAGATGGTCCTTGCCCTAAGGACCTCAAGATGACAGACAATAGATGGACAAAAACAAACAAAAGGGAGGACAATGTAACAATCAAGGCACCAATGAGCAGCAGACAGAGCACACTACCTGCTAGCCAAGAAGAACTTTCCTAGGAGGGGAGGGGTGAACACTAGGGAAGAATTTGTCCCCAGATACCGGACAAGTCTTCTTCACCTCAGTTTTTCTACTTGAAGAAGTTGAACATAGAGACTGTGATTGTCTTTCAGGGGAGTTAGATGCACAACTCCCATTGAAACCCAATAGCAGTTGGGTGCTTTACCCCCTTAGTCTCCTTCAGAAAACCCAGGTTTTCTTGCCCAGTAGAGTAAGTTTGCATGTGTGAACTTGTGTCATAAAAGTCTTGACATCAACAAGGATAGTAGTGATTACGCCTCCGAAACCTGGGCCCTCTTGTCATTATTTTCAAAATTGCCCTCCACCTCCTGCTGCTCTCTTAAATGCTTTTCTCAGTTGTAATCCACATTGCCTCCTCCCTTCTTTCTGGGGCTGCTGTGGAGAGTAAAGGCTGCAGCTGGGCCTTTTTCAGTTGAAGATTTAAAGCACTCTGACTAAGAGCAGTGGGGAGGATAAATCTTTTGTAGGAGGCCTGAGGATAACTTCTCATGGTCTTTTTATTGAAATGCCTGCAGTTTTTGGTACAGTTCAAGTTCAGGTCAAGTCAACCTTGGCAGGGATGATAGTAGTAATCAGAGAAGGGGTGAACTATATGGGTAACACTGAGCCCTGGGCGCCACTGGTTCACCAGCAATAAGGTAGCCTCGGATTCGTGCATCCCCCAGACTCCTAGGTCAATGGGGCTCCTTTGGAGCACTATGAGCACCTTCAAATTGCTCTCTCCGAGCAGAACCCCTGAGGAGAAAAGACAGCAGCACAAACGTTAGCTGTCTTTCCTTGAAACATATGTTGAGTTACAGTCATATAATAAGTTGCAGGGCCAAGTAGTAAACTCCATTCACCTTGGACCGCTTCACCTTCATCAAGCCCATTAGACGACAGCTCTATAGGAGAAGCAATATTCAGTCCTGCACCAGGGACAGGTTTTGTAAACGGGATTGTGTGGTACAAAGACAGCCAAACTGTCAGCCAGGAAGAGAGGATGTGGCCCTACCTGACCAAAGATCACCTCCACCCCGGCATTTGTGGGTCCTGTTCTCTCTCCGACCCCTCTCAACCGGGCCTCTGCAAGGGTAACTGCAGCCCCCTTCTAGAATAGTTGTGACAATTTGGGGAATCTGTCTACGTACAACTTATGAATTCCAGTTTGATTTTATAACCTGCCTGCGCCCTTATGTTTTATGACCCTTTTACTAGCACTCCTTGTACTGAGGAGTCACGGGAGTGGTGATGACAAGTCTATTCACGAATAGGCCAATTGTTATACTCTATCAGGACCTAAATAGATCTTACCTAGAGACTAACTCCTGCCTAGATTAAGCCAGTTTTATCCAATTTCTCTGCGGGGGACTGGAATTTGGAGAGTGGAAAATCCCCAAACAAAAGAACTAAGAAATCAGTTGTTAGCACTGGGTCTTTATCACACAGCCTGAGGGTACGTCTACACTCGGGTTCATGAGGCTCAGGCTCATGGCTGAAAAAGTGCTGTGAAGACGCTGGGGCTCAGGTTCCAGACTGAGCTCTGGGACCCAGTGAGGGTCCCAAAATTCAGGCTCCAGGCCACGCCCGGATGTCTATACAATTTTTAGCCCTGCAGCCCAAGTCAGCTGACCCAGGCCAGCCACAGGACTTTTAGCCCTGTGTAGACATAGCCTGAGAGACTTGGAAGGAATCCAGAGGGACACTCAGAGACAAAAGAAGCGTGGGCAGAAGAGAGGAACAGAGGGGTATGCTTTTGTAGCAGAGGGGTTCTTTTAATTGCAAAACCAGCCACAGAAGAAGAAACCTGACTGCAGCAAGGGGAGAGAGTGAATGAGTGAGCAAGTATCAGAGAGGCCACATGCTGGAGGGGTATCCTGGACTCCTTAGAGGACTTGGCCTTAGCCCAAAGTATGCTCTAAAGTGGTGAGGAAACTAGGCAGGGAATGGTGTACAGCATTTTATTGTTTTGTCTAGATCTGTATATTTCTTGTGCTAGCTAAAGTAAAAAAGTCGATTGGTTTCTGGAACCCTTACAAAGCCTGTGGGTCTGTTTGCATCCACGCTGTTTGTGTTCACAGAAATTTTTTAACTATAAAAATCACCTCAGAAAGAAGCTACCTCATGCATTAATGACCTTGGCACAAAGACCAAGTTTGCTTCATGCCCCTGAAGAGGTGACCTGTAAACTCAGAGTGCCCACAAGCTGCAGCCTGCTTAGACCACGGGACGCTTAAGAGTACAGTGTGCGGTGGGATCCAAACCCAGCAATCTGGTGAGTGTCCCGCTCAGGGGAGCTCTACTAGGGCTGTGACCATAGTAACACTCCAAACAGAAGCTTCTCTTCCAAAAATTACATGCTCCAAGACAAAACGTACAAACGGCATTCTTTCCCTGTGGTACCCCTGTCGTCCTAGCTCAAAGGGTGAGACAGGAATGGAATCAGCAGACTGTTGCACGTGAGTTGGAGGCACTGGGGGAGTGCTTTGAATTAGTTTTGGAATGTCTTTTAATCTAACCTCTTTGTAAGTGGGAAAGCGGAATACTGGGAGGAAGCACAGGCAGAAATGTCTGTGAGGGGAGGGCTCCTGCCTCATACTGGGAATAAGGGGCGATCAACAGGTTATCTCAAGTGCTTATATACGAATGCACAAAGCCTTGGAAACAAGCAGGGAGAACTGGAGGTCCTGGTGATGTCAAGGAACTATGACATGATTGGAATAACAGAGACTTGGTGGGATAACTCACATGACTGGAGTACTGTCATGGATGGTTATAAACTGTTCAGGAAGGACAGGCAGGGCAGAAAAGGTGGGGGAGTAGCACTGTATGTAAGGGAGCAGTATGACTGCTCAGAGCTCCGGTACGAAACTGTAGAAAAACCTGAGTGTCTCTGGATTAAGTTTAGAAGTGTGTGCAACAAGAGTGATGTAGTGGTGGGAGTCTGCTATAGACCACCAGACCAGGGGGATGAGGTAGATGAGGCTTTCTTCCGGCAGCTCACGGAAGCTACTAGATCGCAGGCCCTGATTCTCATGGGTGACTTTAATTTTCCTGATATCTGCTGGGAAAGCAATACTGCGGTGCATAGACAATCCAGGAAGTTTTTGGAAAGCGTAGGGGACAATTTCCTGGTGCAAGTGCTAGAGGAGCCAACTGGGGGGGGCGCTTTTCTTGACCTGCTGCTCACAAACCGGGTAGAATTAGTGGGGGAAGCAAAAGTGGATGGGAATCTGGGAGGCAGTGACCATGAGTTGGTTGAGTTCAGGATCCTGACGCAGGGAAGAAGGTAAGCAGCAGGATACGGACCCTGGACTTCAGGAAAGCAGACTTCGACTCCCTCAGGGAACGGATGGCCAGGATCCCCTGGGGGACTAACATGAAGGGGAAAGGAGTCCAGGAGAGCTGGCTGTATTTCAAGGAATCCCTGTTGAGGTTACAGGGACAAACCATCCCGATGAGTCGAAAGAATAGTAAATATGGCAGGCGACCAGCTTGGCTTAATGGTGAAATCCTAGCGGATCTTAAACATAAAAAAGAAGCTTACAAGAAGTGGAAGGTTGGACATATGACCAGGGAAGAGTATAAAAATATTGCTCGGGCATGTAGGAATGATATCAGGAGGGCCAAATCACACCTGGAGCTGCAGCTAGCAAGAGATGTCAAGAGTAACAAGAAGGGTTTCTTCAGGTATGTTGGCAACAAGAAGAAAGCCAAGGAAAGTGTGGGCCCCTTACTGAATGAGGGAGGCAACCTAGTGACAGAGGATGTGGAAAAAGCTAATGTACTCAATGCTTTTTTTGCCTCTGTCTTCACTAACAAGGTCAGCTCCCAGACTGCTGCGCTGGGCATCACAAAATGGGGAAGAGATGGCCAGCCTTCTGTGGAGATAGAGGTGGTTAGGGACTATTTAGAAAAGCTGGACGTGCACAAGTCCATGGGGCCGGACGAGTTGCATCCGAGAGTGCTAAAGGAATTGGCGGCTGTGATTGCAGAGCCATTGGCCATTATCTTTGAAAACTCGTGGCGATCGGGGGAAGTCCTGGATGACTGGAAAAAGGCTAATGTAGTGCCAATCTTTAAAAAAGGGAAGAAGGAGGATCCTGGGAACTACAGGCCAGTCAGCCTCACCTCAGTCCCTGGAAAAATCATGGAGCAGGTCCTCAAAGAATCAATCCTGAAGCACTTGCATGAGAGGAAAGTGATCAGGAACAGCCAGCATGGATTCACCAAGGGAAGGTCATGCCTGACTAATCTAATCGCCTTTTATGATGAGATTACTGGTTCTGTGGATGAAGGGAAAGCAGTGGATGTATTGTTTCTTGACTTTAGCAAAGCTTTTGACACGGTCTCCCACAGTATTCTTGTCAGCAAGTTAAGGAAGTATGGGCTGGATGAATGCACTATAAGGTGGGTAGAAAGCTGGCTAGATTGTCGGGCTCAACGGGTAGTGATCAATGGCTCCATGTCTAGTTGGCAGCCGGTGTCAAGTGGAGTGCCCCAGGGGTCGGTCGTGGGGCCGGTTTTGTTCAATATCTTCATAAATGATCTGGAGGATGGTGTAGATTGCACTCTCAGCAAATTTGCGGATGATACTAAACTGGGAGGAATTGTAGATACGCTGGAGGGGAGGGATAGGATACAGAGGGACCTAGACAAATTGGAGGATTGGGCCAAAAGAAATCTGATGAGGTTCAATAAGGATAAGTGCAGGGTCCTGCACTTAGGACGGAAGAATCCAATGCACCGCTACAGACTAGGGGCCGAATGGCTAGGCAGCAGTTCTGCGGAAAAGGACCTAGGGGTGACAGTGGACGAGAAGCTGGATATGAGTCAGCAGTGTGCCCTTGTTGCCAAGAAGGCCAATGGCATTTTGGGATGTATAAGTAGGGGCATAGCGAGCAGATCGAGGGACGTGATCGTTCCCCTCTATTCGACATTGGTGAGGACTCATCTGGAGTACTGTGTCCAGTTTTGGGCCCCACACTACAAGAAGGATGTGGATAAATTGGAGAGAGTCCAGCGAAGGGCAACAAAAATGATTAGGGGTCTAGAACACATGACTTATGAGGAGAGGCTGAGGGAGCTGGGATTGTTTAGCCTGCAGAAGAGAAGAATGAGGGGGGATTTGATAGCTGCTTTCAACTACCTGAAAGGGGGTTCCAAAGAGGATGGCTCTAGACTGTTCTCAATGGTAGCAGATGACAGAACGAGGAGTAATGGTCTCAAGTTGCAGTGGGGGAGGTTTAGATTGGATATTAGGAAAAACTTTTTCACTATGAGGGTGGTGAAACACTGGAATGCATTACCTAAGGAGGTGGTAGAATCTCCTTCCTTAGAGGTTTTTAAGGTCAGGCTTGACACAGCCCTGGCTGGGATGATTTAACTGGGAATTGGTCCTGCTTCGAGCAGGGGGTTGGACTAGATGACCTTCTGGGGTCCCTTCCAACCCTGATATTCTATGATTCTATGATTCTATGTATCAGTTATAGGTTATGCCGAGTAACTGTATGCCACACTTCTTCATGTTTTGTCAAATGATGTGTATTTTTTGGTATTTATTTATTTATAATTAATGTGCATGAAATTCTCTATTTCTTTTCTCTAACCAATCTTCAGGTATCTCAATGCCGGTACCTGTGTTTGGACTACAAGATGATTCCAAAGTGTTCAAGAAAGGTAGCTGCCTGCTGGCTGATGAGAGCTTTGTCTTAATAGGCTCTTTTGTGGCGTTCTTCATTCCTTTAACCATCATGGTGGTCACCTATTTTTTAACTATAAAATCACTTCAGAAAGAAGCTACCTTATGCATTAATGACCTTGGCACAAAGACCAAGTTTGCTTCATTTAGTTTTCTCCCTCAAAGTTCTCTGTCATCAGAGAAACTCTTTCAACGCTCTTTGAACAGAGAGCTGGGGAATTCAGGAAGGAGGACTATGCAGTCAATCAGTAATGAACAAAAAGCTTCCAAGGTACTTGGTATCGTCTTCTTTCTGTTTGTTGTGATGTGGTGCCCGTTTTTCATCACCAATGTGATGGCAGTCATTTGCAAGAAATCTTGCAATGAAAAAGTCATTGGAGGACTGCTTAATGTATTTGTCTGGATTGGCTACCTTTCTTCGGCTGTCAACCCATTAGTATACACACTGTTCAATAAAACCTACCGTTCTGCTTTCTCACGTTATATTCAGTGTCGATACAAGGAGGAGAAGAAGCCTTTACAGCTGATTTTAGTGAACACCATACCTGCTTTAGCGTATAACTCCAGCCAACTCCAGCTAGCACAAATGAAGAGTTTAAAAAAAGAGGCTAAAATGATGGCCAAGGATTATTCTATGGTTACAATCGGAATACATCCTTTAGATAGTACATCAAAGGGCAGTATTAGCCCAGACAGTGAAAAGGTTAGCTGTGTGTGACTCTGCTAGCCTGTCAACAGCTGCCATGGCAACCAATGGTATGTACTCAGAAAACTTCACCTAACTCTGAGAAGCTTTGATAGCGTAGGAAAATTAGCCCTGTCTAAGAGAACTTCAGTAGCATCACATACTCATGTTGTCCAGTTGATGACAAACAGGGTTAAAATGCTATCAAATGTGCATTTTTTTCATACAGTATTTCAGCTGTTTTAAGCAAAGGCTTTATTAAACTTATTTTTTTAGTATCCTAAATAATATATTTCTTAAAGAAAAAATGCAATTTATTGTATTATTATACCATGGGCTGTGACGAAATTAAAGTGTTTCTTTTCCTTCTGCAAATGAAAACAAAGCTATTGTTTGGTTTACTTGCTGGTTACGTTTGAATTAATTTGTCTTGCTACAATGTAATTTTATTATCATTAACTGAATGAGCACTTTACAGGATTTTACAGGAAAGAAAGCATCAGTTAATTTATGGATATATATTTAAAATAAAATAAATATTAAAGAAAATGCTCTGAAAACCTGTATAGATCAACTATGTAAAAAAATTGGTGTTTTTATGGATATTTTTCCTTTCCAATTACAATTCTGAAATGTTGTTGGCCTTTCTGCCATTTGTTCTGTACTTCAAGTTAGTTCTCTTCAAAAGTAAATTAAATTTGAATGTTCATTTGTCACTACAAACATTATTGAGCTCTACTTTCTATTTCATTTTATCCCTTATTCTGAATGTTTCACTTACACTGGTTTAGACTTTAAAGTATACTGTTACAAAAAGCCTCTATTGAGCTTGGTTCTCTACTACATTATACTGATTTTACAACAGTGTAAGTGAGGTAACAGGGTGGAAAATCAGGCCTAACACTGCTAAATAATTTCAGGCTTAATCCCGTTGACATTTCTCTTTACAGCTCCCATAGGTTTCAAATATAATTAACTTCAATGGGCATTCTGCATGAGTAAGGAGTGGGCTTTAATAGAATATCTTTCCCCATTTCTGTTCCTTGTTTTGTTTTAATGTTTCTATACTGAGAATAATTAGAAGACTGAAAAAGAAGTGTTTTTTCTTACTAGAATTTGGTTTTCCTCCATCACATATGCAAACTGTTTTGCTGTTGTTAGAGGGTTCCTCAGGAATGCTGGGATCCTTGCATTATTTGGCTACAATCTTAATGAGGGATTCCTGGGCAGATCCTTACATTTTGTGGAGGCCCACTGAAAATAATGAGATTCTGCAAATGGTGTAGGATTCTACCTGCACAGACTTAAATGGCAGGATAGTTAGATTATTTAAAAAGCATCAATATTTTACTTTGATAAAAAGGCCTAATTATGCAAACATTTACTACCAGGTATAGCATGTGTTTCCACTGAACCCAGTAGGATTCCGTGTGGGAGTAAAATTACAGCTGTTGCTACTATCTGCAGGATTGCGTCCAAATACTAGACAATTACATGAACTTTACAAACAGGTATAAGAAAAGCAAGGTACTGTCCAGTTTTAGAGCCTATCAACTGAAAATAAAGGGTCACTATTAGGTCAAAAGTTATGTCTTCATTAAGACACTAAGTTTCACCAGCATAAGGAATGAGTAAATACTGAGTGAGGACTTTAGCATTTGGCCCCAAATCAAATTCCCTTAGATGATGAAAAATGAAACAATCTTAAAAATCTAATTTAGTGCCTATCGCGACCTTGCACCAAGTGCATGGTGGCATGAGTCATAGGAGCCTTCCCTGGTACAAAGAACAAGTCGCATTTCAGTCTGCACTGACTTCAGTGCAATCATTACTCACTGCTAGTGCATGTCTAGGAGATCTGAGAAGCCACGGTGTTTCCCTGAAGCACAATATTTTCTGAAGCTTCTGAGTGGGTGAGTGCTTCTTCATGCAATCTCCCCCACTGGGCTGTGCTTTACAGACATAATGGAGCATTTAATTTCCACTATTTATACTGTTTGTTTATTTTCTGCATTTTATTCAGCTTGGCCAACAAAAGCAGACTCCCCATTTCTCGAAAATTTCATTTTCTGTCTCTAACAAGACTATTACAATGTTGCATTGCTCAGGTTGCAAACTGAAGGGAAATATTGCAGTCTAAACAAGTGATTTTAATTAATTGTTTTACATTTCATTAAAGGATGTCTATTTATATATGGTTCTTTAAAACTTATTAAAATAAAACCTATATTTTAGACCTATGCTACCTGACAGTGTCCTTTTAATTAATTCATCTTGGTAATAGAGAACTTACCTTTCCATTAGAACACAATGTACAAGACATGGATATATGATACTTGATTTTTAATCTCATTAGCTCTCAGATAGTTGCTTATGCGGAGAGAACAACAGTTTTAGCCCAAGAAGCCTCTTTAAACAAAGATAATGGAATGCATAACAGACAAAGATGAATGTCTCTGGCTCTTCATAAATATCTTTGACAATTTGATTGCTACTGTACCTGATCCTGCAGCCTTGCTCTTGCAACATTCCCATAGACTTCAATGAGCTTTGCCTGAATAAGGACAACAGCCCCCTAGTTTGCAGTAATAGATTTGCAAGACAGTTAATAAATAGATATCAACTAAGAGATAAATTTTATTGTTGGTAGACATCAGGATTTAGCAATTTCAAGACCAGAATTTATAGCGCCCTGCTGATATCTAGCCACTGTCTGAACTGAAATACAGTACTGCTTACTAGGGCTGGTGGGGGGAAATTATTCCACTTCATGAAAAAAATTAAGATTTGTTTGTTTTGGTTCCACATCAGAGAAAAATGAGACCTCGTGACATTTTTCATGAAAAAATGACACACACAACACCACCACCATCCCAGGTTAACTCAGCTGTTAGGGCTCTCACCTGGGATGTGGGAGACCCAATTTCAAGTCTCTGTGCTCTGAATCAGCAGGCTGTTGGCTATTTTGGGGTGGGGGTTCTCTCTCTCTCTCTCTGTCTCTGCCACCCTGGATCTGAGAAACATTTGCAATCTAACAGCATTTTTGATGGAAAAAACCTTTCATCTAAAATGTTTCAACCAGCCTCTGCTATTTAATAATAATTTATTTTTTCAACAGCATCTGAAAAGTGTCCAGTGACTTTAAGCTTCTGTTAGAGAATATTTCCTTAGTTTGTGGAACTATGCCCATTTTTATATATAGTAGGGCAAAAAATCCTCCATTTCTATCCCATTCATCCAATCATGTACTGTACATATGTAATTTGTGCCTAACGGTAAGATGCATTCTATTTTGAATACATATAACATAAATGTTTATGTAAATAAACACAAGAGAAGAATGTTTGTTGTATTTTGAAAAATTTTAATGTGAAATTGTGCTCTAATGTTTAATTGTTTTCTTAAATCCCACTGCTAGCCAAGCAGATTAAAGCACTCAAATGCCGTCAGTTCCTTTATAAACTGGAAGCTTGTCTAAAGTTATTGGGGTGGTTTTTTTGTTTGTTTGGGTAAATTTTAAGAGAACTATGTTTGCTGAAGGTTAAAAAAATATTAAAATGTCTTGTTAGAGTCAGACAAAGCAGAACAGCACCTTAAGGAACTTTATGACTTAATAAAAATATGGAAATTATGATCATTCTACCTTTTGACTGAATGTATTTCTCTACAACAGAAATGTATTTTGTTTGGATGGGCGATAAATATCTTACTGTAAATATCTCAGTTCCAGCAACAAGCTACTTACAGTATTCATCAGCCTATCAAATTCATTTGACTCAGGGGAGTATTATAAAGGTAAGATTAGTAAGTGCCATAATAAGCTACAATATAAGGGCAGTTCACAGATACATAAATTTTACCTCAACTTCATGACCACAGCGCCATCTTTTGGTAGTTTTTTAAAGTGAATATTATCATAAGAAGAAATCAAAATGTGTTGTACCATTTAATGCTTTGTTTCCTGCCATGTGCATAAAATAAACACCTTCCTAAAACATTAGACCGTTAATTGTTCTGTACAGTACATATGATTTTATTTACAACTGTAATGTGTGTTAAAGTAGGATGGTTGTTAATAAAGTGCCCTCTCAAAACCCAGTGACAAGTGCATGAGCTTCACCAGGCTTTGTAACGTGCAGCTAAAAATATATAGCCTCATATTGTTCACAAATTATCCAATTAAGGAAAAAAGGCTCCTTTACTCATTGACCAGTGTGGCACCACTGGGATAACTGTATCTGATGAAAACCTTGGTTCCAAAAAATCATCCCATACAATCCTACTTGTTCGTACTAAGATATTATAGCATCTCTATGTTGGGCAGATTCTACTTTCACTTACTCCAGTTTCACACCAATGTAATTCCATTGACCTCAGTGGCATTACTCCTGATTTACACTGCTCTAAAGAGTCAAGAATGAGACCCAGTACCTATATGTTCACATACCCATTCTGATTTCCATCAGCTGCAGCTCAGTTTTCAGTCTTTCAAGCCAGCCTTATCATCATCTTCATTATTTATGTTACAATTGTGCCTAGAAATGTCAGTTAGGACCAAGGTCTTAAACAAATCCTGTTGTTCGCACTATAAACAGTCTGCAGTTTTGTGAAACAAAAGGGTTCTGGCTTAACAGAAACAGAGCCAGCACTAGGCATAACCAGACTAAGCAATTGCTTAGGGCCCTGTGAGCAGCTCAAGGGAGCCCCCTATTCGCTTTTTATTATTTGTGGGAGGCAAAATATTCCTGCTTAGGGCCCCCAGTGGGGTAGCACTACCTCTGAACAGAAGGCAACTAAAGTAGACAATTCAATAAGCAGTAGTAGTTCAAAATAATAGAATCCAAAATCTGAATGACGATTGCAGTCTTTAATTGTTGCTTTCTGCATGGATAAGGAGTTTACTCTTCAATAAATACAATCACCAGGTATTATTTTGCCACTAATTCATCACTGAAAAATTCATATGCACAATATTCCACAATGCTACAAATGGACAAAAATACAGGTATTTGGCTTTTTCAGTCACTAATAAAAATCAGCTTTTACAGTCCAGCAGCATGGGTTCATTATAATGAACTCAGGTGTAATTAAATTCCATTTAGAATTAAATAAAAGTCCCAGATTGTTTCAATGTTATGCAAAGTGCATACTGCAACTCCAGTATCAGTGAATGTTTATATATAGTTATGTAGTTCTGTGGGAGGAGTGAGAGGAAGACTGCTTTACTGTAAGAAGTAGTCATGGTACCAGAATTCCTGTTTTTTTGAAAGCGCCTTCATTGAGTTAACACTTATTATGTAGTTTGCCCTGATTGTTGAAAGACAATTCATCTGGTTCATCCATCTGGCAGTTCCAGCTGTAAAACAAGAGATGTCTGGTCTGCAAGTTTATCACTGCATGATTTCAGGGGACAACTGAATTCTTGAACGGCTGAAAATATGGCAGATGATATTTGGCAGGTTTCTGTGCTGCAGTGATGCTCTTTGGGGTGTATAACCAATTTGTTACAATACTTACCACATGGCACATAATTATAGATGACTTTAGTATTGGCATCATGTATCTTGCAAACAGAACAAGATTCCAGGAACACCTACTTTAGGGTGTGCTTGAACCTCATTCTATTTGACACTGATATTGCTACTTAGGTATCAGAGAGGCCTTTATTTTATCTGAAACTGTAAACTGTTATAACAATGATTCTAACATAGCATGATAAATTATGTCCAAAAATTTATTAATTTAATAAAATCTTCACATACTTCAGTATGACCAGGAATCTTAAATTCATAGATTCTAAGGCCAGAAGGGACCAAATATAATGAAAAGCTGAGAGGACAGATTATTTCATTTGAACTCAGTGGGATTGCTCACGTGTAAAGTTATTCACATGTTTCAGTATTTGCAGGATTGGAGCCTTTCACTTGTGAAAACCAGGATTAACTCCATTTAAATCAGTGGGATTACATCAGTGTAAAACCATTTCTAGACTAGGAAATTGCATCTTGTTTAGTTAACATGTTTTAACTAGAAAAGGTGGGTGAGGTATTATCTTTTAGTTGACCAACTGCTGGTGGTGAAAGAGACAAGCTTTTGAGCTTACACAGAGCTCTTCTTCCGAAACCTGTGTAAGCTCAAAAACTTGTCTCTTTCACCGACAGAAATTGGTCCAGTAAAAGATATTACCTCAGCCACCTTGTCTCTCTAACATCCTGGAACCAACATCCCTCCAACAATATTGCAAACGACAATGTTTTAACTAGCAATTTTGTAATACTAGTATAGGCACTCAGGGGTGTACAGGAACTACACTGCATGTGCCCATTCGGGCAATAATCACCCAAAGGAGACAAGGAAGGATGAAGAGGAAGTGAGACATGGCCCTGTCTCCTCTCCACACCAGGTGATAGAACTTGTGGCAGTGGAGAGAGGAGTAAACTGGACCATTCTACAGGATGGTTCAGCATACATGCTTTGGATCTTGGGTGGAAGTGGGGCAAAAGGAGAATAGATAAATATCAGTATTTAATAGGGCTGTCGATTAATCGCAGTTATCTCAGAAAAAGGGGGATAACAAAAAAAATTGCGATTAAAAAATTAATCTTGATTAATCACAGTTTTAATCGCACTGTTAAACAATAATAGAATACCAATTGAAATGTATTAAATATTTTTGATAGCATGTCCTGTGGAATGGCGGCCAAAGCATGAAGGGGCATACGAATGTTAAGCATTTCTGGCACACGAGTCGGTGGGTGAGCCACCGGCTCGGGGAGGCTAGCCCCCAGCCCAGCCACCCCTTCCACCTGAGGCCCCTCCCCTCCCTCTCCCTTACCCCCCAAACCCAGATCCCCCTCCCCTCCTGGAGCATCTGGTGGACGGCGCATGGCCCCCTGGAGCACCAGGCTGGCAGCCTCCCCCCCAGAGCACTGAGTTATGCACAGCCCCCACTGGGCAGCGTGCAACCCCCCAGAGTACTGGGTGGGCGGCGCATGGCCCCTCAGAATACTGGGCAGGCAGGCAGCCCCCCCTCCCATCCTAGAGCACCAGGTGGGCATGTGGCCCTCTGGAGCATCAGGTGGGTGGCCCCAGCACCGTGTGGCGGGCGGCCCCCCAGACCACTGGGTGGGCGGACAGTGCATGGCTCAGTCACTGAGAACGCTGGGCAGGTGAACGGGACCCCACAAACACCTTGTCTCTCTCAGATTTTGGAAGGCACTTCAGATTCTTAAACCTGGGGTCGAGTGCTGTAGCTATCTTTAGAAATCTTACATTGGTTTCATTCCTTTGCGTTTTGTCAAATCTGCAGGGAAAGCGTTCTTAAAATGAACATGTGCTGGGTCATCATCCAAGACTGCTATAACATGAAATATATGGAAGAATGTGGGTAACACAGAGCAGGGGACATACAATTCTGTTTTCTTTCTTAACTGCCACTATACCCTGGGATTTTTATAACTCCAAAATATCTTTCCAAGACAAAAGTCTCTATTAGATTTTTTCAGTGCAGTGAAATTCATTTGCTCCCAATTATTACAAGCAGTTAGACAATCTAACAGTTATATTCTTATATATGATTCTTCTTTTTATTTGTTGTTCTTCACAATTTGAAACTTGGAGATCATATTATTTGATCACAATCTAAGTCATAAAAGGGACAGGGTAAGCTAGGGTACCAACATAAAATTTTTACCAGAGGAGTACAGTTTTCAAGGAATTTAAGCAGTGGGGCATGACTTTCCTTTTCTGCAGTTATGTTGACACTATTTAATGCTTTTGTACTTTTCCAGCTATTTTTATATGACTATACAGTACATTCATTTTTTTTAAGAAAGATTTAAAAATAAGACCTTTTTCAAACAACAAAAGTGTAAGGGTTTATTTTTAAACCTTTGGTACTCTTCAAAACAGTAAAAACATTTACAAGTGTCTGCTAATTTCTCCCCTAGTCATATAAGCCATACAATCTGTTCTCATTAATGGAATGTAAGTGATTGGCAACTTTGTCATGGGGCAGATCCTGATATACATATTGTAATGCTTTGGGGAAATCTATGTACAACTTATGGATTCTGGTTGATCTTATGAAATTGCTGTATCATTGAATGCCTCAGGGAGATTCCATGATTTAGGGGAAAAGTCATGTGCAGGAGATGGGGGCCCTGGACTCATTGGAGGACTCTGACCTAAGCCCGAAGAATGCTCAAGAATAGCTGGGAAACTGATACAAGGCAATGTATATAAGTGTTCTATTGTTTTGTGTAGATATGTATATTTCTTGTGCTAGTTAAGCTAAAGTAAAGATGACTGGTTTTTGAACCCTTACAAAACTCCAGTGTCTGTTTGCTTCCACCGTCCCATGTCCCTGAAGAAGTGAACTGCAAACCCAGAGTCCCCAAAGGGTTGAAGCTCTGAGAAATGGTGTGCTTACACTGTTGGAGAGTCTGGGGACTCAGCGCTGGCCCTGGGGACCTAAGGCAGCTGGGCCATGCAGACCCACTTTGGTGAAGGGTGTCATATTGTCTGAAGAGGCTCAAGACTGTGAGTGCCTACCTCAGGGTAGACTGTCAGAAAACAGGGCAGACATCCCAAACTGATGGTGTGCTCTATAATTAGATTTTACCAAGCCAGTAACAAATGTGAATCCTGGATCACAATTCCAGTCTTCCACAATTCCATGGAATCACAGACAGTCCCCTTAGACTCTACAGTCTATCTTGCCTCCCAGACAAACTGGACTTTGTGATAAATAGACACACCAAAAAGAAATAGACACACCATATTCAGGTTGCTCCCAGTCCCAAGAGGCCAGTCACTTACTCCAGAATCAATTGGTACCCTAGATCTTACACTAAAGACAACGCTGGTAGCCAATTCTATAGTAAACTAACTAAAGGTTTATCAGCTAAGAAAAAGGGCTCAGAATTATTGCGAAGTTAAAGCAGGTAAAATATACTTACAGGCATAGGTGCCACAATTAGGGGTACTGAGGGTGCAGCCGCATTCCCTCGCTTGAAGTGGATTCCATTACATACAGACTCTCAACACTGCCACTTTACAAATTGTTCCAGCACCCCTGCATACAGGGGACAACAACTTGGATGTTGGTAACCCCCTTTACTTATTGAGGTTTGGGTTTCTGCATCAGGGGAAAGCCTTGGCCTAAGCTAATCCTGGAGGGTGTACAGAGGGTGGACAGGAGGCAGCGGCCCACGGAGGACAGTCCTAAACAGCATTGGTTGCCAGACTACTGGTAGCCCAAAGGGCCCTGGGTCGGAGCCTGGTAGAGTGGGAGGGCCCAGGCTGCCCTCCCCACAACCCCCTTGGCAGTCAGGAGTTGTAGCCATGACCACTGTGGCCATGCTCCCCAAGACAGGACCCTTACAGATACAGATAAGTGAACACAATGCATGCAACATCCCATTAGTTTTCATGAAGTTCAAACATCAAATACACTCTTATGCATTTAACAATCACTTTCATCTATACTAATACACAAGAGAATTGGCCTAGGGCTTTGGCTGACCTGGCACCTGGTCTGCCAGCATTACAAAGGGGTAACACACAAACAGCCTGTACCCAGGAAGTGTGCCAGACAGGCCAGGGAAAGAGACAGTGCTGCAGTCTATCCAAACTTTGGGCAGTGCTTAATTTTAGTTAGATGAATTTATATTCACTACTCCTCTACTACAGCTGCTTTTCAGTGGTGTAATTCAACTACAATAAGTAGTTTCAACCCATTTATCTACACACCAGCTCTGGCCATGGACCGTAATGATACTAATTAAGAAGGAACACACATAGAATCATAGAAATGAAGGGCTGGAAAAGACCTCGAGAGCTCATCAAGTCCAGGCCCCTGTGCTGAGGCAGGACCAAGCAAATCTAGACCATCCTTGACAGGTGTTTTGTCTAACCTGTTCCTAAAAACCTCCAATGACAGGGATTTCACAACCTCCCTTGAAAGCCTAGTCCAGAGCTTACCTACCCTTAAAGTTAGAAAGTTTTTCGTAATACCTAACCTAAATCTCCCTTGCTGCAGATTAAGCACAATTACTTCTTGTACTATCAATTGATCATTGTCCTCTTTATAACAGTGTGACAGAATATACCTGTGTTCACACCGTACGTATTATTGTAATAGATTTCAGAGTAGCAGCCGTGTTAGTCTGTATCCACAAAAAGAAAAGGAGGACTTGTGGCACCTTAGAGACTAACCAATTTATTTGAGCATACGCTTTCGTGAGCTACAGCTCACTTCATCGGATGCATTCAGTGGAAAATGCAGTGGGGAGATTTATATACATAGAGAACATGAAACAATGGGTGTTAAAATACAGAGTGTAAGGACAGTGATCAGGTAAGGTGAGCTATTACCAGCAGGAGAGCAGGGGGGGAAGAGACCTTTTGCAGTGATAATCAAGGTGGGCCATTTCCAGCAGTTGACAAGAACATCTGAGGAACAGTGAGGGGAGGGAGGGGAATAAACATGGGGAAATAGTTTTACCTTGTGTAATGACCCATCCACTCCCAGTCTCTATTCAAGCCTAAGTTCATTGTATCCAGTTTGCAAATTAATTCCAATTCAGCAGTCTCTTGTTGGAGTCCGTTTTTGAAGTCTTTTTGTTGAGGAATTGCAACTTTTAGGTCTGTAATCGAGTGACCAAAGAGATTGAAGTGTTCTCCGACTGGTTTTTGAATGTTATAATTCTTGACGTCTGATTTGTGTCCATTTATTCTTTTACGTAGCGACTGTCCAGTTTGACCAATGTACATGGCAGAGGGGCATTGCTGGCACATGATGGCATATATCACATTGATAGATGTGCAGGTGTATGAGCCTCTAATAGTGTGGCTGATGTTATTAGGCCCTATGATGGTGTCCCCTGAATAGATATGCGGACACAGTTGGCAACGGGCTTTGTTGCAAGGATAGGTTCCTGGATTAGTGGTTCTGTTGTGTGGTGTGTGGTTGCTGGTGAGTATTTGCTTCAGGTTGGGGGGCTGACTGGAAGCAAGGACTGACCTGTCTCCCAAGATCTGTGAGAGTGATGGGTCGTCCTTCAGGATAGGTTGTAGATCTTTGATGATGCGTTGGAGAGGTTTTAGTTGAGGGCTGAAGGTGATGGCTAGTGGCATTCTGTTATTTTCTTTGTTGGGCCTGTCCTGTAGTAGGTAACTTCTAGGTACTCTTCTGGCTCTGTCAATCTGTTTCTTCACTTCAGCAGGTGGGTACTGTAGTTGTAAGAATGCTTGATAGAGATCTTGTAGGTGTTTGTCTCTGTCCAAGGGGTTGGAGCAAATGTGGTTGTACCGAAGAGCTTGGCTGTAGACAATGGATCGTGTGGTGTGGTCTGGATGAAAGCTGGAGGCATGTAGGTAGGCATAGCAGTCAGTAGGTTTCCGGTATAGGGTGGTGTTTATGTGACCATCGCTTATTAGCACCATAGTGTCCAGGAAGTGGATCTCTTGTGTGGACTGGTCCAGGCTGAGGTTGATGGTGGGATGGAAATTGTTGAAATCATGTTGGAATTCCTCAAGGGCTTCTTTTCCATGGGCCCAGATGATGAAGATTTCATCAATATAGCGCAAGTAGAGTAGGGGCATTAGGGGACGAGAGCTGAGGAAGCGTTGTTCTAAGTCAGCCATAAAAATGTTGGCATACTGTGGGGCCATGCGGGTACCCATTGCAGTGCCACTGATTTGAAGGTATACATTGTCCCCAAATGTGAATAGTTATGGGTAAGGACAAAGTCACAAAGTTCAGCCACCAGGTTTGCCGTGACATTATCGGGGATACTGTTCCTGACGGCTTGTAATCCACCTTTCTGTGGAATGTTGGTGTAGAGGGCTTCTACATCCATAGTGGCTGGGATGGTGTTTTCAGGAAGATCACCAATGGATTGTAGTTTCCTCAGGAAGTCAGTGGTATCTCGAAGATAGCTGGGAGTGCTGGTAGCATAGGGCCTGAGGAGGGAGTCTACATAGCCAGACAATCCTGCTGTCAGGGTGCCAATGCCTGAGATGATAGGGCGCCCAGGATTTCCAGGTTTATGGATCTTGGGTAGCAGATAGAATATCCCTGGTTGGGGTTCCAGAGGTGTCTCTGTGCGGAATTGTTCTTGTGCTTTTTCAGGGAGTTTCTTGAGTAAATGGTGTAGTTTCTTTTGGTAACCCTCAGTGGGATCAGAGGGTAATGGTTTTTAGAAAATGGTGTTGGAGAGCTGCCTAGCAGCCTCTTGTTCATATTCCGACCTATTCATGATGACGACAGCAACTCCTTTGTCAGTCTTTTTGATTATAATGTCAGAGTTGTTTCTGAGGCTGTGATGGCATTGTGTTCAGCACGGCTGAGGTTATGAGGCAAGTGATGCTGCTTTTCCACAATTTCAGCCCGTGCACGTTGCCGGAAGCACTCTATGTAGAAGTCCAGTCTGTTGCTTTGACCTTCAGGAGGAGTCCACCCAGAATCCTTCTTTTTGTAGTTTTGGTAGGAAGGTCTCTGTGGGTTAGTATGTTGTTCAGAGGTGTGTTGGAAATATTCCTTGAGTCAGAGACGTCGAAAATAGGATTCTAGGTCACCACAGAACTGTATCGTGTTCGTGGGGGTGGAGGGGCAGAAGGAGAGGCCCCGAGATAGGACAGATTCTTCTGCTGGGCTAAGAGTATAGTTGGATAGATTAACAATATTGCTGGGTGGGTTAAGGGAACCACTGTTGTGGCCTCTTGTGGCATGTAGTAGTTTAGATAGTTTATTATTGTAATAGTGTTTGTACAAGATATACCTGGTGAGATATCATTTAAAAACTCATAATTTGCTGATCAATAATAAGGCACAATGCATGTAGTAGCATTATATGTGAAGCTGTAAATATAAGCTGAAATCATGACTAAGGCTAAGATTTTGTCACTCATTTTTAGTGAAAGTCACGGAGAGTTCATGGGCAGTACAGAAAAATTCAAAGAAGCCTTTGACCTGTTCATGATGGTTGCTAAAAATATGGGTGACAAAATGGGGAGCTGTCGGGGCACCCCCACTGCCCATTGCGGCCAGGAGCTCCAGGGCACCCGGACACTTTGGACCCCTGGGCTCTGAGCCACAGATGCGGGACCCTGCAGCTCCCAGCTGCCAAGGGCTGAAGTCACAGATGTCTCTGGAAGTCACTGATTCCGCAACCTCCATGTCAAATTTTGTATCCTTAGTCTTGCCTAAACATATTTTCAAGATAAATGTGGGGAGTGGCCAAACCAGTTTCTCAGAGACAAAGGTCTTGCTCCCAGCTGGAAATGCTTCTCAAAGGTGGGATAGGACTATGAAAAGAAGGGGCAGATAGCAAGACACCCTTTCTCTCCCTGCGCATCGCATTCACTGCACCTGAAGAGACAAAGGAAGCAGCTGTTGGATTCTGAGGGAGGGGTCCTGATCTAAAGAGTTTGGTCGGTAGGACTGCTGAAGGAGTGTGGTGAGAAAGCTTTGCTTTGAATCTAATGAAGATTGTTAAGTTAGGCACCAGTAAGCATTTTATCTTTATAAAATCTGGGACTGGGAATGTGTTGGGGTCACGCTGTGATAAACTTTAAGGCCTGTAAGAGCCAAGCTGTGGCGGGCTAGGTGCGGCACACACAGACATAGTTAGGAGTGACTTACATGCTGCTTTTGAGCAGTCCAGGTTGGTTGCACAGCAGCAAGGCATTTTAAAGGGCACTCCAGGTCACAGGACTGGGGTGACAGCTACTCCTTGGTCTGGATTTCACCCTGGTATAGCACAAACAGCCCTTGATAAGTCTTCAGATATATTAGGTCCCCTCCTCCTCATCAGGTCTTCTTTTCTCAAGACAAAACATGCCCAGTTTTTTTCCTCATAGATCAGATTTTCTAAACTTTCTATAATTTTTGTTGCTCTCCTCTGGACTATCTTTAATTTGTCCACATTGTTATTAAAATTTGGTAGCCGGAATGGGACACAATACTCCAGCTGAGGCCTCACCAGTGCCGAGTAGAGCAGTACAATTACCTCCTGTGTCTTATATGTTACAGTCCTGTTAATACATCCCAGGATGATATTAGCCTCTTTTGCAACCTCACCACACTGTTGACTCATATTCAATTTGTGATCTACTATAACCCCCAGATTCTTTTCAGTAGGATCACCACCTAGCCATATATTCCCCATTTTGTAGCTGTGCATTTCATTTCTCCTTCCTTACTAAGGAATTTGCATGTGTCTTTATTTAATTTAATCTTGTTGATTTGAGACTAATTCTCCAATTTCTCCTGGTCATTTTGAATTCTAATCCTGCCTTCCAAAATACTTGCACACCACCTCCCAGCTTGATGTCATCTGCAAATTTTATAAGCATACTCTCCAAGTCATTAATTTTGACTAGTACTGGACCCGGAACTGACCTATGGACCTCTGTGGGACCGTACTAGATGCAGCCTCCTAATTTGACAGTGAATCATTGAGTACGATCTTGCAGCCAGTTGTGCCCCCACCTTACAGTAATTTCATCTAGACCACATTACCCTAGTTTCATTATGAGAATGTCATGTGGGACTATGTCAAAAGCCTTATTAAAATCAATATACATCATGTCTACTGTTTCCCCCATCCACTAGGCTAGTAACCCCAAGTTGGTCTGGCATGATTTGTTCTTGACGAATGCATGCTGGGTATTGCTTAAAACCAGTCATGCCAAACCCGTGGGAAAAAATGCATACATTGGGATTGTTTTTGGCTTAATGGCTTGTGAGTTGCTTGTTGGCTAGCTTTTGGCTTGTAGCTTCTTTTTTTTGATTGGCTCCGGGCAAGCAGGGGCAGGGGGGGCCAAGTGAGTCAGGAGTGCACAGCGGGCCCACCATACTCCCAAACTGCACGCCAAGGGGAATCTAGTCACATAGTATATTGGAGTTCTTAGGGACTGGCTTGTTTTGAATTTTGAATTTGGCTTTGTTTGGATTAGCTTGATTTTTGGTTATTGTGAAAGTCGGGGTGCTTATTTACAGCGTGAAAGTTGGCAACTATGCTTAAAATCCTATTATCCTCTAGGTGATCACAAATTGATTGCTTAACATGTGGTTGCTTCAACTAGTGCCAGCTACCAATGATCCCAAAAGCCCAATTATGGCAGCCAGGGATCACCTGAGTGCAGGGACACTCTACCCATGCTGCCATTCCCTGGCCAAGTTTACTGTGCTAGCCATCATTTCTACTATGGAGCAATGCTTCTGTGGCTGGCTAAACCACCTTTATGGCAGCTTTATAGCAGCACAGCGATACAGAGGAAGAATTTCACCCATTATGCTTAAATATTGTTAAATGAGGCTTCAAAAATACATTCTGAAGAAAAATATAACTAATGTGTAATCAATTTATAGAGTCAGACATAAATGTTATATAACTTTGTAGTTAAATACCTAAGTTCAGACACTTAGACCTTTTTTGTTTACAATCATTTGCAATTCTACTTATATAACAAGCCTTCTATTCAAATGATGATATGCTGTTTTTAATCACCGAGGAAGAACATTCTCACTGTAGTTCAATATATCTGACTTCATCTTGCTTGCTTGTAAACTAATAAAGATTAGGGCTTTAACCTGCTGTTCTCCTAATTAACTTCCTTCCAGTTTGCAATATTGTAGCCCTAACAGCAATAATTGGTATAACCTCCCATGACAGGGAGCCACCCATTCATTCATTCCTACAAGGGATTGTTTTCCTTCTTGCCAGCTCAGGTAACGGATAACACTAAATTCCCCCCTCCCTCCCCCACTCCACAATTTATTTCCCAGCAATCACACTTAAAAAGGAGTCGTGGTTTAGTGCCCAGCCCTGCACTTTAGAAGTCAATGGGAGTTTTGCCATTCGTTTCAAGGACACAGTATCACACTCTTAACACCTGGACCTGCCCCAGACTCATTATTAAAATTCCAGTGGGGTTTATGCCTTCTTTAATCTTTCTAAATTGGATACTTTGAGTTCCATGCAATTCTCTGTGTGAAGATTCTTCATATAAGACCTTTAAAATTCAGGTTCTCTCTCCTTTACAAGGACATTAAAAAAATCCAATAGCATTTTCCATAAGAGTAAGGCTTTGCCCATTTCTGGAATTTTCTCTACTTATTTTTATTCTCCGTGCTGTTGGTTCCATCCTTTCTTCTATCCCAAAGACAGAAGCATTTCTGTTGTGACGTATGTATTTAGGACCCAGGCTTGCAGTGTTTATTCATGTGAGTAGTCCCATTTCATAAATGAACAGCAGAAAGCCTAGAGCAGCTACAAGAAGCCCAAATGAGAGCTCAACATCAGTAACAATTGCAGGAGTTAGTGATCTAAAGGGTTGCTAGCCCCATTCAATGAACTGTCAATCCCAACCCCCTACTACACAAGATGGACCCTGAGTAGACCTAGAAGCAAGTGTGTAGATCATCACACCAGTTCTGTAGGTTAAAAAAATGTAGCACATTTTTAGATAGACAAAGTCGAGATCACTTACCATACCTGGGATGATGAATTTGATTGGAATTACAACTGGTATAGAGCCACTGTGATGGATGATCTAAGGATCTCTTCCAAGAGTTACTGAGGTAAATTTCAGCTGGAAATTTCTGCTTCAACTTGCTCATGCTCTGGCCCAGTACCTGAAGGGTTTTATTTACTCCATATTTGGTATTAATTATTCTGTCTGTAATCATGTATACTTGTTCTAGAGAAGAAGGAAAGAATAAAAAGTTAATTGCTGGATCCAACAGACAGAAACAAATCCATACGGGACAAAAAAGTTAACTATTTTGGCTTGTCTACATTTAACAGTTATGTCAACATAGCTACCTTGGTCAGGGGGTGAAAAAAAACCACACCGCTGACTGACATACCTATGCTAACAAAACCCCCAACATAGATGCAGCTATGTCAGAGGAAGAGGGATTCTGTCAACGTAGCTAATGTTGTTCAATGAGATGGTGCTCCTACACCAACAGAACAACTGCTGCTGGAGTAGGCTGCCTCTCCTCTAGGGGGCTATGCTGATATAGCTATGCCAACATGGCTATACTGGCACAGGCTCCATAGTGTAGACATACCCTCCATCACACCATTCCTGGCTTCAAGGAAACCCCTTTGTGATCAATCATAGAATCATAGAATATCAGGGTTGGAAGGGACCCCTGACGGTCATCTAGTCCAACCCCCTGCTCAAAGCAGGGCCAATCCCCAATTAAATCATCCCAGCCAGGGCTTTATCAAGCCTGACCTTGAAAACTTCTAAGGAAGGAGATTCTACCACCTCCCTAGGTAACGCATTCCAGTGTTTCACCACCCTCCTAGTGAAAAGTTTTTCCTAATATCCAACCTAAACCTCTCCCACTGCAACTTGAGATCATTACTCCTTGTTCTGTCCTCTTCTACCACTGAGAATAGTCTAGAACCATCCTCTCTGGAACCACCTCTCAGGTAGTTGAAAGCAGCTATCAAATCCCCCCTCATTCTTCTCTTCTGCAGACTAAACAATCCCAGTTCCCTCAGCCTCTCCTCATAAGTCATGTGTTCCAGACCCCTAATCATTTTTGTTGCCCTTCGCTGGACTCTCTCCAATTTATCCACATCCTTCTTGTAGTGTGGGGCCCAAAACTGGACACAGTACTCCAGATGAGGCCTCTCCAATGTCGAATAGAGGGGGACGATCACATCCCTCGATCTGCTGGCTATGCCCCTACTTATACATCCCAAAATGCCATTGGCCTTCTTGGCAACAAGGGCACACTGCTGACTCATATCCAGCTTCTCGTCCACTGTCACCTCTAGGTCCTTTTCTGCAGAACTGCTGCCTAGCCATTCGATCCCTAGTCTGTAGCTGTGCATTGGGTTCTTCCGTCCTAAGTGCAGGACTCTGCACTTATCCTTATTGAACCTCATCAGATTTCTTTTGGCCCAATCCTCCAATTTGTCTAGGTCCCTCTGTATCCTATCCCTTCCCTCCAGCGTATCTACCACTCCTCCCAGTTTAGTATCATCCGCAAATTTGCTGAGAGTGCAATCCACACCATCCTCCAGATCATTTATGAAGATATTGAACAAAACCGGCCCCAGGACCAACCCCTGGGGCACTCCACTTGACACCGGCTGCCAACTAGACATGGAGCCATTGATCACTACCCGTTGAGCCCGACAATCTAGCCAACTCTCTACCCACCTTATAGTGCATTCACCAGCCCATACTTCTTTAATTTGCTGACAAGAATACTGTGGGAGACCGTGTCAAAAGCTTTGCTAAAGTCAAGAAACAATACATCCACTGCTTTCCCTTCATCCACAGAACCAGTAATCTCATCATAGAAGGCAATTAGATTAGTCAGGCATGACCTTCCCTTGGTGAATCCATGCTGACTGTTCCTGATCACTTTCCTCTCATGTAAGTGCTTCAGGATAGATTCTTTGAGGACCTGCTCCATGATTTTTCCGGGGACTGAGGTGAGGCTGACTGGCCTGTAGTTCCCAGGATCCTCCTTCTTCCCTTTTTTAAAGATGGGCACTACATTAGCCTTTTTCCAGTCATCCGGGACTTCCCCCGTTCGCCACGAGTTTTCAAAGATAATGGCCAATGGCTCTGCAATCACAGCCGCCAATTCCTTTAGCACTCTCGGATTCAACTCGTCCGGCCCCATGGACTTGTGCACGTCCAGCTTTTCTAAATAGTCCCTAACCACCTCTTTCTCCACAGAGGGCTGGCCATCTATTCCCCATGTTGTGATGCCCAGCGCAGCAGTCTGGGAGCTGACCTTGTTAGTGAAGACAGAGGCAAAAAAAGCAAAAAGTGATGAAGTGGAGAAACTGCCCACCAGCGCAGCAGGGGTTAAAGAGAGCTTTTGGACCCAGCTAGCCCCACCTGGTTATACCTGGAGCCGATGCCAGGCCTGGAGGAGGGAGAAAAGGAGAAAGTCTGGCTCAATTCAGGGCTGACTGGTGGAAAGGCAGGAGCTAGCTACAGCCCTACTTGAGGGGACAGGTCACTAGCCTGGCAGCCAAGGTAGCCACCAGGGAATAAGTACTGTCTCCCCACCAAGGGAGACTGGGGAGGAGACTTAGAAGCCTCTGGTAACTGGGTGACTGAAGCACAGAGACATTGTGGGATTTGGCTTCACCAAATGTATGGCTGCCCTGCCTGAAGAACCTGGGACTGGCAGGGCGCCCTCCAAGCAGGGCCATCCCTAGCTATTCTGGAGCCTACACAGCCCCAAGCCTCCTGGGGTGGGGGGCTGGCTTGGGAGGCAGCGGGGAACCACCCCCCAGCACTCAACAGCAACACGGCTGGGGCCAGGTCACTACACTTCCCACTGCCGGTGAGTGCAGGCCCGGCCCTGCTGCAGTCCTCAGGGAAGTGGGGGCAGGGCTGGGGTGGAGCAGGGGTGGAAAGAGGTGGGGCTGGGGCAGAGCAGGGGCGGGGGCCACAGGGAAGAGGCGGGGCAGGAGTTGGAGCAGCACGCAGCTGCGCAGGGCATCAGGAAATGGTTGCCTACGCAGCTGCGTACTTTGCGTCTGGGTAGGGACGTCCCTGCGCCCAAGCTCCACAAGGGTGGTTTACTGGGAGCAAGCCACTCCAGTGAATTGGGCTATCGGGTCCCAAACCAAAGGGACAGTGGTAAGAAGTAGTCTAGGGCAGCAGATTTAAAGGCCATGTCTACACCACAAAACGATGTCGACCTAATTTACATTGGCATACAGCCATCGCAGTTATTAAATAGCTTTGGAGCATGCACACTTGGCTCCTTGCGTCAGTGGTGCACATCTTCACTTGGAGTGCTTGTATTTATTGTATTGATGGTGTGGGGTATTGCGGAATAGCTTATGAAGGCCAGTAACAATCGATGTAAACAACACCGTGTCTATACTGACGCTGCTCCAACCTAATTACATGGACCATAACTTTATGACACTCGGGGATGTGGTGTTACTAAATTGGTGTAGAGAGGCCCTTATGTAGGGGGGAGCCAAATTTAAGTGAAGACACTTCTACGGCTCAGTCAACACAAGGCAGCTTAAGTTGACCTAACCGTGTATCATAGAATCATAGAATCATAGAATATCAGGGTTGGAAGGGACCCCTGACGGTCATCTAGTCCAACCCCCTGCTCGAAGCAGGACCAATTCCCAGTTAAATCATCCCAGCCAGGGCTTTGTCAAGCCTGACCTTAAAAACCTCTAAGGAAGGAGATTCTACCACCTCCCTAGGTAACGCATTCCAGTGTTTCACCACCCTCTTAGTGAAAAAGTTTTTCCTAATATCCAATCTAAACCTCCCCCACTGCAACTTGAGACCATTACTCCTCATTCTGTCATCTGCTACCATTGAGAACAGTCTAGAGCAATCCTCTTTGGAACCCCCTTTCAGGTAGTTGAAAGCAGCTATCAAATCCCCCCTCATTCTTCTCTTCTGCAGGCTAAACAATCCCAGCTCCCTCAGCCTCTCCTCATAAGTCATGTGTTCTAGACCCCTAATCATTTTTGTTGCCCTTCGCTGGACTCTCTCCAATTTATCCACATCCTTCTTGTAGTGTGGGGCCCAAAACTGGACACAGTACTCCAGATGAGGCCTCACCAATGTCGAATAGAGGGGGACGATCATATCCCTCGATCTGCTGGCTATGCCCCTACTTATACATCCCAAAATGCCATTGGCCTTCTTGGCAACAAGGGCACACTGCTGACTCATATCCAGCTTCTCGTCCACTGTCACCCCTAGGTCCTTTTCCGCAGAACTGCTGCCTAGCCATTCGGTCCCTAGTCTGTAGCGGTGCATTGGATTCTTCCATCCTAAGTGCAGGACCCTGCACTTATCCTTATTGAACCTCATCAGATTTCTTTTGGCCCAATCCTCCAATTTGTCTAGATCCTTCTGTATCCTATCCCTCCCCTCCAGCGTATCTACCACTCCTCCCAGTTTAGTATCATCCGCAAATTTGCTGAGAGTGCAATCCACACCATCCTCCAGATCATTTATGAAGATATTGAACAAAACCGGCCCCAGGACCGACCCTTGGGGCACTCCACTTGATACCAACTGCCAACTAGACATGGAGCCATTGATCACTACCCGTTGAGCCCGACAATCTAGCCAGCTTTCTACCCACCTTATAGTGCATTCATCCAGCCCATACTTCCTTAACTTGCTGACAAGAATACTGTGGGAGACCGTGTCAAAAGCTTTGCTAAAGTCAAGAAACAATACATCCACTGCTTTCCCTTCATCCACAGAACCAGTAATCTCATCATAAAAGGCGATTAGATTAGTCAGGCATGACCTTCCCTTGGTGAATCCATGCTGGCTGTTCCTGATCACTTTCCTCTCATGCAAGTACTTCAAGATTGATTCTTTGAGGACCTGCTCCATGATTTTTCCAGGGACTGAGGTGAGGCTGACTGGCCTGTAGTTCCCAGGATCCTCCTTCTTCCCTTTTTTAAAGATTGGCACTACATTAGCCTTTTTCCAGTCATCCGGGACTTCTCCGGTTCGCCACGAGTTTTCAAAGATAATGGCCAATGGCTCTGCAATCACAGCTGCCAATTCCTTCAGCACTCTCAGATGCAACTCGTCCGGCCCCATGGACTTGTGCACGTCCAGCTTTTCTAAATAGTCCCTTACCACCTCTATCTCCACAGAGGGCTGGCCATCTCTTCCCCATTTTGTGATGCCCAGCGCAGCAGTCTGGGAGCTGACCTTGTTAGTGAAAACAGAGGCAAAAAAAGCATTGAGTACATTAGCTTTTTCCACATCCTCTGTCACTAGGTTGCCTCCCTCATTCAGTAAGGGGCCCACACTTTCCTTGGCTTTCTTCTTGTTGCCAACATACCTGAAAAAACCCTTCTTGTTACTCTTGACATCTCTCGCTAGCTGCAGCTCCAGGTGCGATTTGGCCCTCCTGATTTCATTCCTACATGCCCGAGCAATATTTTTATACTCTTCCCTGGTCATATGTCCAACCTTCCACTTCTTGTAAGCTTCTTTTTTATGTTTAAGATCCGCTAGGATTTCACCATTAAGCCAAGCTGGTCGCCTGCCATATTTACTATTCTTTCGACTCATTGGGATGGTTTGTCCCTGTAACCTCAACAGGGATTCCTTGAAATACAGCCAGCTCTCCTGGACTCCTTTCCCCTTCAAGTTAGTCCCCCAGGGGATCCTGGCCATCCGTTCCCTGAGGGAGTCGAAGTCTGCTTTCCTGAAGTCCAGGGTCCGTATCCTGCTGCTTACCTTTCTTCCCTGCGTCAGGATCCTGAACTCAACCAACTCATGGTCACTGCCTCCCAGATTCCCATCCACTTTTGCTTCCCCCACTAATTCTACCCGGTTCGTGAGCAGCAGGTCAAGAAAAGCGCCCCCCCTATTTGGCTCCTCTAGCACTTGCGCCAGGAAATTGTCCCCTACGCTTTCCAAAAACTTCTTGGATTGTCTATGCACCGCAGTATTGCTCTCCCAGCAGATATCAGGAAAATTAAAGTCACCCATGAGAATCAGGGCCTGCGATCTAGTAGCTTCCGTGAGCTGCCGGAAGAAAGCCTCATCTACCTCATCCCCCTGGTCCGGTGGTCTATAGCAGACTCCCACCACTACATCACTCTTGTTGCACACACTTCTAAACTTAATCCAGAGACACTCAGGTTTTTCTACAGTTTCGTACCGGAGCTCTGAGCAGTCATACTGCTCCCTTACATACAGTGCTACTCCCCCACCTTTTCTGCCCTGCCTGTCCTTCCTGAACAGTTTATAACCATCCATGACAGTACTCCAGTCATGTGAGTTATCCCACCAAGTCTCTGTGATTCCAATCACGTCATAGTTCCTTGACATCACCAGGACCTCCAGTTCTCCCTGCTTGTTTCCAAGGCTTTGTGCATTCGTATATAAGCACTTGAGATAACCTGTTGATCGCCCCTTATTCCCAGTATGAGGCAGGAGCCCTCCCCTCACAGACATTTCTGCCTGTGCTTCCTCCCGGTATCCCGCTTTCCCACTTACCTCAGGGCTTTGGTCTCCTTCCCCCGGTGAACCTAGTTTAACACTACGTTAGCCAGCCTGCTGGCAAAGATGCTCTTCCCTCTCTTCGTAAGATGGAGCCCGTCTCTGCCCAGCACTCCTCCTTCATGGAACACCATCCCATGGTCAAAGAATCCAAAGCCTTCTCTCCGACACCACCTGCGTAGCCATTCGTTGACTTCCACGATTCGACGGTCCCTACCCAGGCCTTTTCCTTCCATGGGGAGGATGGACGAGAACACCACTTGCTCCTCCAACTCCTTTATCCTTCTTCCCAGAGCCACGTAGTCCGCAGTGATCCGCTCAAGGTCATTCTTGGCAGTATCATTGGTGCCCACATGGAGAAGCAGGAAGGGGTAGCGATCCGAGTGCTTGATGAGTCTCGGCAGTCTCTCCGTCACATCGCGAATCTTAGCCCCCGGCAAGCAGCAGACTTCTCGGTTTTCCCGGTCAGGGCGGCAGATAGATGACTCAGTCCCCCGGAGGAGAGAGTCCCCGACCACCACCACCCGCCTTCTCCTCTTGGGAGTGGTGGTCGTGGAACCCCCAACCTCAGGACATCGCATCTCATGCCTTCCAACCAGCGGAGTCTCCTTCTGCTTTCTCGCCCCAGACATATCATCTGGTCCACTCTCCGCAATGGTACCTGCGGAGAGAACATGAAAGCGGTTAGTTACCTGTGTCTGTGTTACTGGAACCCGGACATTCCGCTTACCTCTTCTGGAGGTCACATGTTGCCAAGCTTCTTCACTGGCCTCTTGGCTCCTCTGTGCAACCTGCTCTATATCTTTAGAGCTTTGTGCCCCTAGAAGCCTATCCTGAGTTTTGTCCAGAAAATCCTCAGTTTCTCGTGTAGTGTAGTGTAGATCAGGCCTTATACTCCTGGCTGTAAGTGCCCTTTGTTCAGAGGTCAACTCACCCAGGGCCAGATTAACACAGGGGCTTTAGGGGCTGCAGCCCAGGGCCAAGGGGGCCCCCAGTGCAGCAGGGCTCAAGCAGGCTGCCTGCATGCCCTGGACTCACGCTGCTCCTGGAAGCAGCCCGCTGCTGGCACGTCTCTGCTGCCCCTGCTGCACTGCCGGCCGGGAGCTGCCTGTGGTAAGTGCCTCCTGGGCAGAGCCGGCATCTCGCACCCCCTCCTATGTCCCAACCCCCTGCCCCAGGTCAGAATCCCCTCCTGCACTCAAACTCCCGCCCAGACCCTCAGCCCTCCCTCTCTCCTGCACCCCAACACTCTGCCCCAGCCTGGAGCCCGCTCCTGCACCCAAACTCCCTGCCAGAAAGAAACTAATATAACAGCTGTTCTAAAGTAAGAAGTAGGCTATTTTGAATTAACTTAACTATATTCTACACGTTTCAAGACTGAAATGTCACCACAGAATGGCTTTATGTTAATTAAAAGGCAAGTTTAGTATAGCATTAATAGCCTCGATGCCATAATTGTGATCATTTTGTTTTAAATTGGGAAAAAGACTTGTGTACAGGGACACCACAAATCCAATAGCCCTGAGCCCACAGGAGAGTTAATCCGTCGCTGGACTCATCGCAGCACACTGGGCTGGGACCTGGAGGAGACTGAGGACTTTGGTACCCTAACCCACCACCTAAAAGATTGAGGCACCTCGACCAGGGAAGTAAGGGGCCTGAGGTCAGGCATGCCAACCACTAGGCGGCCAAGCCCTCCAAATCCCTTGTTACACCCTCATTTTCATATTTCCTGTGCAGAGTTTGTTTTAAAAATGATGGATCACAATGGTGTGATCTGCGGACCTGCTTCTCCAATTGTGTAGTCATTACACATGTACAAATTGGATGTCAAACGCTACCATTCTGATTCAGCACCATTTTAAACCCATTTTGCCCATGTATAAGGGACTATACAAGATACCAGACAGTGCGGGTATCTGGCCCTCTGTGACATACATAAATGGCATTCAGAGCTGAATGAAGGTGTAGCCATGTTAGCACTTTAAGACAAGAGCCATCTGCCAAAAATTATGGGTGGGGAATAAAGTGAAGGAGAGGGTTTAAAGGAAGATTTTAAAGGAGGGAAAAAGGAAGGAGAAACAAAGCTAAAAGGGAGTGGGAAGAAACAGTAGAAAGTTCAAGGACAATAACTCCTACAGATGGAGAGAAGAATGAAGTTGGGATAGAATCTAACGAGCCCTACATTTTAGAAATAACTCATTTTTAGAGGTCTGAAGGCCAAATAGCCCATTTAATTTAATTTTTCTAATAAACACTGTTGATATAAGCCTTATTTGTAAACTCTTCAGTGTTATTTACAAGCAGTTTGCTTAATGCCATAGAAAATGAATCACGACTCAGAAGATTTGCATTCAGGGATTGGTACTTGAACCTCTACATTATGAACTTTGCTGCATGTAGATTCCACCTTGCAATCTAAATCCTGCTGGGCTCTGTGGATTAGTAGGGCTTAGAAGTTCCACTGAACTCCACACCTACCGACTGGTCTTTTGACGCCATAGGTCAGGTTGAGGAAAAATAAGTTCTGATACTCCCCCAAACTCCAAAATGAGATGCCACTCAAAGCAGATTGTGTTCATCCTTCATAATAGGATGTCCCTCTTATTTCCAACAAGCTTTGAGGAAGAACAAAATAGTTAACAATGCTGACATTTATCACCACTGGGCATGGTTAGTGTCCATTTAGCTGAATGAAGCAATTCACAGGTCTCAGATCTATTGTTTCAGACTTTCTGCAGATTCAGGGAGGTGTTGCTGCATCAGTCACACTTGTTTCACATTTTGAAGGGTTTCTTTGCAACCCTGAAGGCTAGAGACTAACTTTTTAAAAGATGAAATCGGAGATTCTAAAGGAGAAGGAAGCACATATGTCTACACTACGAAATTAGGTCAAATTTATAGAAGTCGGTTTTTTAGAAATCGTTTTTACATATTCGATTGTGTGTGTCCCCACAGAACATGCTCTAAGTGCATTAACTCGGCGGAGTGCTTCCACCGTAACGAGGCAAGCGTCAACTTCCAGAGTGTTGCACTGTGGGTAGCTATCCCACAGTTCCCGCAGTCTCCACTGCCCATTGGAATTCTGGGTTGAGATCCCAGTGCCTGATGGGGTAAAAAACATTGTCACGGGTGGTTCTGGGTACATGTAATCAGGCCCTTCCTCCCTCCATCCCGCTGTGAAAGCAATGGCAGACAATCGTTTCGCACCTTTTTTCCTGAGTTACCTGTGCAGACACCATACCACGGCAAGCAGGGAGCCCGCTCAGCTCACGGTCACCGTATGTCTCCTGGGTGCTGGCAGACGCAGTACTGCATTGCTACACAGCAGCAGCAACCCATTGCCTTGTGGCAGCAGACGGTGCAACAGGACTGGTAGCCGTCATTGTTGTGTCCGAGGTGCTCCTGGTTGCCTCTGTGAGGTCGATCAGGAGCGCCTGGGCAGACATGGGCGCAGGGACTAAATTTGGAGTGACTCGACCAGGTCATTCTCTTTAGTCCTGCAGTCAATCCTATTGAACCATCTTATGCTGGGCAGGCAAGAGATGAGGATGGCTAGCAGTCCTATTGCACCATCTTCTGCCGAGCAGCCATGAGATGTGGATGGCTTGCAGTCCTGCACTGTCTGCTGCCAGCCAAAGATGTAAAAGATAGATGGAGTGGATCAAAACAAGAAATAGACAAGAAATAGACTAGATTTGTTTTGTACTCATTTGCTTCCCCCCTCATCTAGGGGACTCATTCCTCTAGGTCACACTGCAGTCACTCACAGAGAAGGTGCAGCGAGGTAAATCTAGCCATGTATCAATCAGAGGCCAGACAAACCTGCTTGTTCCAATAAGAACAATTACTTAGGTGCACCATTTCTTATTGGAACCCCCTGTGAAGTCCTGCCTGAAATACTCCTTAATGTAAAGCCACCCCCTTTGTTGATTTTAATTCCCTGTAAGCCAACCCTGTAAGCCATGTCGTCAGTCGCCCCTCCCTCCATCAGAGCAACGGCAGACAATCGTTCTGCGCCTTTTTTCTGTGCAGACGCCATACCACGGCAAGCATGGAGCCTGCTCAGCTCACTTTGGCAATTAGGAGCACATTAAACACCACACGCATTATCCAGCGGTATTTGCAGCACCAGAACCTGGCAAAGCGACACCGGATGAGTAGGCGACGTCAGCGCGGTGACATGAGTGATGAGGACGTGGACACAGCCTTCTCTGAAAGCATGGGCCCTGCCAATGCAGGCATCATGGTGCTAATGGGGCAGGTTCATGCGGTGGAATGCCAATTCTGGGCTTGGGAAACAAGCACAGACTGGTGGGACCGCATAGTGTTGCAGGTCTGGGACAATTCCCAGTGGCTGCGAAACTTTTGCATGCGTAAGGGCACTTTCATAGAACTTTGTGACTTGCTTTCCCCTGCCCTGAAGTGCATGAATACCAAGATGAGAGCAGCCCTCACAGTTGAGAAGCGAGTGGCAATAGCCCTGTGGAAGCTTGCAACGCCAGACAGCTACCGGTCAGTTGGGAATCAATTTGGAGTGGGCAAATCTACTGTGGGGGCTGCTGTGATGCAAGTAGCCCACGCAATCAAAGATCTGCTGATATCAAGGGTAGTGACCCTGGGAAATGTGCAGGTCATAGTGGATGGCTTTGCTGCAATGGGATTCCCTAACTGTGGTGGGGCCATAGATGGAACCCATATCACTATCTTGGCACCGGAGCACCAAGCCGGCGAGTACATAAACTGCAAGGGGTACTTTTCAATAGTGCTGCAAGCTCTGGTGGAGCACAAGGGATGTTTCACCAACATCAACGTGGGATGGCCGGGAAAGGTACATGACGCTCGCATCTTCAGGAATTCTGGTCTGTTTCAAAAGCTGCAGGAAGGGACTTTATTCCCAGACCAGAAAATAACCATTGGGGATGTTGAAATGCCTATAGTTATCCTTGGGGACCCAGCCTACCCCTTAAAGCCATGACTCATGAAGCCATACACAGGCAGCCTGGACAGTAGTCAGGAGCTGTTCAACTACAAGCTGAGCAAGTGCAGAATGGTGGTGGAATGTGCATTTGGACGTTTAAAAGCGCACTGGCGCAATTTACTGACTCGGTTAGACCTCAGCAAAACCAATATTCCCACTGTTATTACTGCTTGCTGTGCACTCCACAATATCTGTGAGTGTAAGGGGGAGATGTTTATGGTGGGGTGGGAGGTTGAGGCAAATTGCCTGGCTGCTGGTTACGCGCAGCTAGACACCAGGGTGGTTAGAAGAGCACAGGAGGGTGCGGTGCGCATCAGAGAATCTTTGAAAACCAGTTTCATGACTGCACAGGCTACGGTGTGAAAGTTCTGTTTGTTTCTCCTTGATGAAACCCCCCGCCCCTTGGTTCACTGTACTTCCCTGTAAGCTAACTACTCTCCCCTCCTCCCTTTGATCACCGCTTGCAGAGGCAATAAAGTCATTGCTGCTTCGCATTCATGCATTCTTTATTCATTCATCACACAAATAGGGGGATGACTACCAAGGTAGCCCAGGAGGGGTGGTGGAGGAGGGAAGGACAATGCCACACAGCACTTTAAAAGTTTACAACTTTAAAACTTATTGAATGCCAGCCTTCTGTTTTTTGGGCAATCCTCTGTGGTGGAGTGGCTGGGTGGCCGGAGGCCCCCACACCGCATTCTTGGGCGTCTGGGTGAGGAGGCTATGGGACTTGGGGAGGAGGGTGGTTGGTTACACAGGGGCTGTAGTGGCAGTCTGTGCTCCAGCTGCCTTTGCTGCAGCTCAACCATACACTGGAGCATACTGGTTTGGTTCTCCAGCAGCCTCAGCATTGAATCCTGCCTCCTCTCATCACGCTGCCACCACATTTGAGCTTCAGCCCTGTCTTCAGCCCGCCACTTATTCTCTTCAGCCCGCCACCTCTCCTCCCGGTCTTTTTGTGCTTTCCTGCACGCTGACATTGTCTGCCTCCACGCAGTCATCTGTGCTGTGTCAGTGTGGGCGGACAGCATGAGCTCAGAGAACATTTCATCACAAGTGCGTTTTTTTCTCTTTCTAATCTTCACTAGCCTCGGGGAAGGAGAAGATCCTGTGATCATTGAAACACATGCAGCTGGTGGAGAAAAAAAAAGGGACAGTGGTATTTAAAAAGACACATTTTATAGAACAATGAGTACACTCTTTCACGGTAAACCTTGCTGTTAACACTACATACATAGCACATGTGCTTTCGTTACAAGGTCGCATTTTGCCTCCCCCCAACCGCGTGGCTAACCCCTCTCCCCTCCCCGTGGCTAACAGCGGGGAACATTTCTGTTCAGCCACAGGCAAACAGCTATTGTCCAATATGCCTGCTTTCACATGTTTACAAGCGGTTCACCAAAATAATAACAAACCCAGTCTTAGGCTATGTCTACAAGTACAATTTAAAGCGCAAAAAGTCCCTTTTTTGCGCTAAAACCGTGGGAGCATCTACACTTGTTAATGACTTTTTGCAATGAAACTCAGAAGTTTCACCGCAAAAAGAAAACCACCTTCATGAGAGGCATATAGCTCTTACCACTGTTCTTTTTGAGCTGTTGTGAAAGTGAAGACACGTTCTACCAGTGTAAACACCTTTTGGCCTCCAAAGGATATCCCCCAGTTCCAAAAGTGACTCCTCTGTCCAGCATCTCTGCTGCTCTGACGCCCAGTAAACGGACTTCTACCCCTCCCCCTGTAAGCCCCGGGAAGTTTGAAACTCCCTTTTCTTTTGTTTGCAGATATGGCAAGGAAAGCAGCCAGACAGCAGGGGTTTTTTAAAAAAATACCACGAATGGGGCTGCTGGGACATGAAGCAGGGCAGCATGAGGCACTGAGCAGGGACCCAGAATGCCTTCCACTCACCCTCCTTTCCCACAAGACCTATCAAGAGAGCTGAACTGTGGAATAGCTGCCCTACAGCACTGATCTCATTGGCAATAGAAGTGCTGGTTGTGTAAACACACTGACGCCTGAGGAATTGAGTGAGTATGCAAACCAGCGCTTTACTTTCACCGGTTCCCTATCACCATTGAAACTTACAGTGCAAAAACTCTGTAGGTGTAGCCATACCCTTACAGAAGCTGGACGAGCAGCAGCTGAGAGAGAACAGGCAGGTTTTCGAATGAATTTCAGCACAATAGACCCTACCTTCACTATAAACCAGCTATTGGAGCACTCAAGGGAATACACGTTCCCTTTACGCATTGCCTTCATTGACAATGAAAAGACATTTGACAGCGCAGAGATCAATGCAGTGCTGAAAGCTCTTGCAGAACAGGGCATCGACACAAACTACATCAAACTACTAAAGGAAGCAAAGTCTGATTGCACTACGGATATAACTCAGTTCGATACTCCCCCTCGCATCCCAGTCAAAAAAGGTGTGAAGCAAGGAGACACTATTCCACCAAAACTCTCATCAATGGACAGCAGTTAAACCATCTCAGATTTGTGGACGATATCGTGTTGATTCCTGAAAACACTATCAAACTACAGAAAATGCTGCGAGAACTCGACACAAAAAGTAGCCAAGTTGGACTGAAAATTTACCGCTCTAAAATGAAATTTATGTGGTCTGATGTCTTGCCAAAAGCCCAAATAATAGTCAAGGGAGAACAAACAGAAGAAGTTGAGCAATGCGTTTATTTGAGCCAAGAAATTAACATGCACCATGATCAGGAAGGTGAACTCTCGTGAAAAAAGAAAGCTGGTTGGCATGCATTCAATTCTATCAAGGATGGCTTCCAAGGAAAAAATCAACAAGGCAACATGTGCCAACCTCTCCATCTCAACAGTACTACTGGCAATGCTGTATGGCAGCAAAACATGGGCGCTGATGCAGACAGAGGAGCAACAAGTGTCTGTCAGAGAGGGTGATGGAAAGAAGAATTTTAGGGATTTCAATCTGCGACCAAGTCCCCAAAGAAGTGATCAGACAGCGGAGTGGAGTGCAGGATGTCATTGCTGAAAGCAGGTACAGTAAAATGTGATGGGCCAGGCATAGAGCTAGGCTCACTGACAATTGATGGACTGCAGCTGTAGCCAAGTGGTACCCATGGGATCTGAAACGACCACTTGGCTGACCTCCAAAGAGATGGGAAGATTTTATTGTGAAAAGGCATGGCCGCACATGGAGAATGAAGACCAGGATAAGAGAAGAATGAAAGACATGTTGTGATTGGCACAATCTATATGAGGGTTGAAGGACTGATCGATCAAGGTGATAAGAAATAGAAACCAGAAGATAAGACAGTGGAAACCCAAAGACATATTGCGCAATCAAAGTAAGAACAAAGATCAAAACTACAAGATATTTTCTGTTTCACTGATTAAAACACAGTGTAGGGTAAATGAAAGATGTATCCCCAAATTTGGAAAAGAGGTGACTAAGGGGGGATATGATGTAGGTCTATAAAATCATAACTGGTGTAGCGAAAGTAAATAAGGAAGTGTTATTGACTCCTCCTCATAACACAAGAACTAGGGGTCATCAAATGAAATGAATAGACGGCAGGTTTAAAACAAACAAAAGAAAGTATTTATTCACTCAATCCACAGTCAACCTATGGAACTCTTTGCCAGGGGACGTTGTGAAGGCCAAGATTATAACAGGGTTCAAAAAAGAACTAGATAAATTCATGCTGGATAGGTCCATAAATGGCTATTAACCAGGATGGGCAAAGATAGTGGCCCTAGCCTATGTTTGCTAGAAGGTGGGAATGGGCAACAGGGGACAGATCACTTGATGATTACCTGTTTTGTTCATTATCTCTGAAGCACCTAGCATCGGCCACTGTCAGAAGACAGGATACTAGGCTAGATGGACCTCTGGTCTGACCCAGTATGGCCATTCTTATGCTCTTATAAAAAAAAGAATAGCTCACTGCATTGTGCACTTATTGTATTGTGTACTTTATTTTCTGTATTTTCTTAAAAAAAATTTTTTTTAAAGTTTCTCATTGCAGTCTCTTCTCATAGGAGAATTGTTTCTCTTGCCAAATTGGAGGTGAATTGGAAAAGCTGTTTTAGAGACTAATGGGATGCACTCGTTAAGAGTGTGTGTACCTGCAGTTTTTTCTCAATTTCTTTCACTCACAGTGCCCCATTGGCCATTGCGCTTGTCAGGCAGGTCTTTGGTGACAGCCCTTCAGCCAAGTCACACTCAGTTTGTGTATAAAACAAACCTGTTCCGGGGTACACAATGAACAATGTCCTCAATGTCCAGCAGCCCTTCCTGGGGTCAGTCTTCTAAAACAGTCCAACAGGGCCCATCACAGTACCCTCGCTTGGTCCAGCCAGGTTGCAAGGCTCCTATTCTGGAATTGAGCAGCATTCTGAGGGCTTCTTTCCTGGGGACCCTTTGCCTCTACTTGAGTCCTCAGTGACCCCAGCCTTCCCGCTGAGTCACCCCTCTTGGGCTCAGTTCACTGCTCACAACTCCCTGAGTCAGTTCCATTGCAGCTCCCTTCCCTGGGGTGCCACAGTTCTATTTCCCTTCCTTAGGGCATAGCCACTTTCCCCCCAGTGGCTGGGGAGGGGACCTGATCACCCTTTAACACAGGGACCCTTTAAGTATAGCAGCCTCATGCTGCACCCCTTTATTAATTACTGCTTTATGTTTTCCTGGGCCACTTCCCCACAGCCCACCTTAGTTGAGTCCCAGCAGCCAGCCAGAAGTTCCTTCTTGCTCCCCTGGTTCCTGCCAGTAACTACCTGCTTTAGCCCTTACAGCCAGCCAGGAGCACCTCTTGTTCCTTCCAGTCCCTGCTACCAGACTCAATTCACTCTGTCCAGCCTTTTAGCTCCTTTTATATGGTCCTGCTGGGCCCTGATTGGCTGTTCCATGCAGCCCTTCTCATTGGCTGCTTCCCCTGCAGTCACTCTAGCCTGCTAAGAGAACCTCTTTACTGCTCCTTTCCTGGGATGGGTGTGGCAGGACCCTGAGGCCTCCAATATGGGGCCTCTGGGCCTAGCCCACCCCATGACAGAGACAAAAAAATTACTTCAGCTTTTTTTGAAAATTCTATAATAAACGATATTGCAAATGTGTCTGATGTGCCTTTAGGTGCACTGTTGTGACAATTGGGCCTATAACTTTTTTCCTGCTTGGGAATTAACCATGAAAATTAGGTCTAATTATTTTTAATAATGTTATAAACAGATACAAGAAAACCAGACAAAAAAACTGAATTAGCCCAAACAAAGGGGCCTAGTGATATCACTTAAGACTGTACTGAGATCATGCTTGGTAAACAAGAAATTGTGGGTCTGGAAATCAGTGAACCAAATTTGGTGTATCAGAAACTAGACCTAATTGATGGGCAAACTAATGAGAGGAATGGCTATTCCAACCATCACTCCTTTTTTGGGGTCCTTAAAGAAATCTTGTGGAAGACCAGTCAGAGACTACTAGAGTGAACTTCACCATCATGGATTCCACCCCCATCATTTCCTGGGACCCCAGGCCTTTGTCATCCTGATCCTGAGAAATGTCCTGACCAGACCAGGCCAGAGAGAAGGATCCAGATAATATCACCACCTCACCAGCTCCAGTTGAATCCCAAACACCATCTAAGATGAAATAGGAATGGACTTTAACAATAACAGCTCATCTTAACTAACTTCTCTTTTATCCAAAAGGACAGTTATTACCATCTTTGACATCGTCAAAGTAGGGGATTTTCCTTCTAAAAACTCTCCCCCAATAAAGGGAAAAGGAATAAGGAATGTTGTTAAAATGAAAGCCTTATTTAATACTTTACATTTCAAATGTTTTACGTGTTTTTCCTTCTTTTCTTTATCTTTAATAAAAGGTTAAAAGAATGTTTAATGATGTTTGTTATGGTACTAAGCAGACTGAGGTCTCTGTACCAAAGCCCAAACCTCATTTAACACTGTTTAATGTTGGACAGTGACTGAGTTATGTTAACACCCTTTGGTCCCTATTTTCCATCTACATTGGTGCTTCTCAAGCTATGGGGCGGGCCTCCCAAGAGAGGAGAAGGAATGTTTCAAGGAAGGCGAGAACTGTGTGCTTTTTTTCTCTTTTTTTTTTGAAGAGCTCTCGTGGTCAGCTTGGGTGGCTGGGGCTCGTGCACAAGAGATGTGCACATGAGAGGCGGGAATAAAAGGGACAGCTGGAGTCCCACCACCCGGGCTCGGGCTTCCCTCCCCTCACCTATTCCTCACTGGGAGGAAGCCTGGACTCAGGATCTCCTCCTCCCCCAATCCATCACCTGTGGGTGGCAAGGCTCCATCTGTCAGTCCTGGGGTGGCAGCAGCAGTGCAGAAGTAAGGGTGGCAATGGGTCACAAAGTCTGCTGTGGAAAGTGATATTGACAAGTATCACTTTTCACATTGCCTCCCTTACTTCTGTGCTGATGCTGGTACGGCGCTGCCTTCAGAGCTGGGCACCTGGCCAGCAGCTGCTGCTTTCTGCTCTGCCTTCAGAGCTTGATGGCAGTATATGTACTTTTGGAGTGGGGCGTAAATGACTAAAAGTGACAGACACAAAGAAGAGGGGCATGATCAAGTAAGTTTGAGAACCACTGATCTAAATTAATACAACAGAACTAATGCCTTTAAGTACTTTGAGAAATATCTGCTGCTTATCTTTAGAATTTAGAATTAGAAATATCTGCTGCTTATCTATAATATTACCTGTGGTCTTGAATCTTTCAGCATTTAAGACTTTGTAATGCATTTCTTAAAATTTATTTTGCTCTCCATTGTTTAGAGGCATTCTTCCCCTTGAAAATTTGGTTGAAGGAGACAAATAGATGGTTTTTCGGCAAGGATTTTGTTGTTTTGATAGCTCTTCAAAAATCAAGCATGCTCCCAATTTTCCTTTGGACGTTTAGGATCCACGCAAAAGGTGAAAATGACAGAATTGTATCCTTATACCTATGCATTTCCCCGTTAGGAATAAAAAGCCAAATTAGTCCTTCAAGCCACTTTGTCTTTATAGAAAGGGGGGCCTGTTTGAAGGCCAGAAGAGGGGGTTCCAGAAATACTTTCAGGGTATGGTCGCTATCAAATCTGGTTTGTAATTGTTTAATGATATCCTGCTTGGGTTCCAATGTGGGGTGGTAGGTGACAACTAGGAGTGTGTGGTCAGTGGGTTTGTTTTTCCTGTATCAAAGAAAATACCCTCTTGGGGTATTTGGGTGGTCCTTCCCATGACGGGAGCCCTAGGGGTGGTGGTGACACTATGTAGATGGCAGGGGAAGGGACCCTAGACGTACAGGGAGACTTTGGTGGACTCTGGATGTACGGGGAGACTTTGGCAAACCAGTAAAGTGCCTGAAACCACTATGGCTTATTGCTAAAAACAGCCAAGTCAGCAGGCTGTAAATTGGCCATTCAGCACTCTCAGTTTGACCAAAGCAGGAGGGGAAGTGGGTTTTTGGGTGCCACAGAGAGGGCAGCTTGACCCCGCATCCTTCCTGATAAGAATTGTGTTGAAGTTGCTGATACATGCATCTTAGAGGAGCAGGATGTGCCCCAGGAATGTCTACTGGAGCCTCAAGACTGCAAACCCTGGAAAAACCCACACCTGGTTAATTGATGATCAGAAGGAGCCTCTTGCTTGCCCATTGGAACTGCTTGCTTAGCAAGTTTTCTTTAAGGGACATGTCATTCTATTACTCATGTATAAATAAGGGGGAAAAGTTTGAGGCGGGGGACTCTTCAGGACTGGACTCTCTCTCTCTGGATGCATCTTGTGTTTCCCAGCAGCAGACGGGCTGCCGCTGTGCCACTTGAGAGCCACACTCAGCTTTGATAATTATCAAGGGTTGGGGGTGTTTTACTAACCTCTTGCGGATGTGTGTATAAGTGCTTGAGACTAAGTAAAGTTTAGCTTTAAGTGAAAACACTCTTGTGTTGTGCTGTTTGTGCCAGCCATCTATCGGTCGGCTGTGTCTCCCCTGATTTACTTCCGGACACCACCTCGCACAGAGTAAAAGTTACCAAGAGCTTTGGGCTGAAAGAACCCCGGGTAACATGGAGGGAGTGGTGACAGGGAGTATGTGGAGGGGGAAGGGAAGCCGTGGAGGGGGCAGTGACACTGTTGGGGGCGGGGAGGGAAGCACCCCTGGCGCTCTGGTGGAGATGCGGGGGGGACAAGGCAGTGACATTGCTGGGAGCAGGCAGTCCTGGAAGAGGCAGTGGGGAGGTGGGATGTGGACACTCGGGGGTGGGGGGGCGTAGTCCTGGAAGGGAGGGGCTGTTGGCACTGGGGGGCGGGGGGGGCAGCCCTGGAAGGGGCGGGGCGGTGTCCCCGGGATGTGGACACTGTTGCGGGAGGCAGCCCTGGAAGTGGCGGGGAGGCCGGGGCGGTGGCAGTGGCTGAGGAGGCAGGTCTCCGGCGGTGGCCGCGGGGCGGCGTTGTAGGCGGCAGTCGGGGCGGCGCCATGTTAAGAGCCGCCCTCCGCGCTTTCAGCGGCCCCGGCAGCGCGTCCCGCCAGCGCCTCCGAGCCCCCCGCCTGCGCCCGAGGTAAGCGGCGGCGCGGGCTGGTCACGCCGCTCCCGCTGGGGTGCGGTGCCGGGCCGCCGCGCTCGCTCTGCCGGTGCCCCGGGGAAGGGGGGGAGCGGCGCTGCCGGGGGAGGCCCCGGGAAGGCGGCAGCGGCGGGCTCAGGCGGCAGGCCCCGGAGGCGCTCACCGTCCCCGCGAGCAGAGCCGTGGCCAGGCCCCGCCTCGCTGAGCGCAGCCGGGATGGCGGGGTCAGTAGCGCGGCTCCGCTTAACCCTGGAGTCCCGGCCTGGGGCGGCCGGTAACGCATAGACGGACCCGGGCTGAACTTCGCGCGGGAAGCGCCGCCGAACCAGCGCCAGGTTGTCCGTCTCCAGCCTCGCATCGCTTCGTCCCAACGGGAGCCGCGTCGCCCCTGGGTTGACGCTTGTTCACAGTCACCCAGCTTTAGTCCGGGCAGCGGGGCCCTGTGTTATCGGTTGCACGAGTCTTGCAGAAAGAAATCAAATTGTGCAGGCAAAGCTTGCAAATTAGTATGGGGGAGGAGGGTTGTAATGAGATACCAGCCTATTGCTCTGTGCTGGGTGGGGGAGCGAAGCAGTGACTTCACCCAAGTCTCCCTGTTCCCACAGGGGCATCCTCAGAGGGGACTTGAGCATCATTGGCCTGCTAAACCCAGGGTTGTGAGTTCAATCCTTGAGGGGGCCATTTAGCGATTGGGGGCAAAAATTGGGGATTGGCTCTACTTTGAGCAGGGGGTTGGTCTAGATGACCTTCTGAGGTCCCTTCCAACCCTGATATTCTATGATCATTGTAGACCACCCCATAAAAACCCCCCGCTCAGTGCGCATCTGCAGTCAGAATAGCAAACAAGATGATGTGATGGGGAGGAATGGAGAATAATACAGAGAATATTCTAATTCCCATATATCAATCCCTGGTGTGGTCTGTACTGTGTACAGTATTGGTCACCCTATCTCTAAAGGCTGCTGCAGAACTAGATGACATTCAGAGAAGCCTGGATCAAGGGCATGGAATGTCCCATGTGAAGAGAAACTTTGAAGATTGGATAGTTTATTTGAGGAAGGAGATATGATAAAACATATACATTAATGAACAATAAAGAAAAGGTAAATGGGGAACTCCTTGGAATCGCCTTGCCTGACTCCTGTATTTACAAAAAGTTCCAGTCTGATGGTAAAGGATATTAACAGAGCGTCAAGGAAATCTTCTGTGCGATAGCTCTCATGGTAGAGACAAATGCAATCCCTCTCAAAGTAGAGGGAGTGATCACCCAGGCACTTTGAGCTTCTTTGCTCCAACACTTCCAAAATTAATCTCTTCCTCTTATCTGACAGCAAGTAATGCTACTGTAGGCCCTGGCAGTTTCTTATCTGCACCGCTGAAGGTTCCTGGCTTGCCTTCCCTTCCATCTCTCCTTCCAGTTGCCAAGTCTACCTTACTCTCCTTCAGTACTGACAATGCCCCCCCCCCCCACTTGAATCTTTACACTGGTTTCCCTCATCTATCAAGTTTTATCCCTTTTACTCTTAAAAGTATCCATAACTCCATCACTGTCTTTCTTCTCCTATACTCCTTATGGTTTTTCTACAATCTAAGCTTTGTTTCCTTCCCCTCTAGTTTTTGTGCCTTCTTTAATTGTACCCTATAATGTCTCTAACACTTGTCAAGGTCCATCTCCATCATTTGAAAACACTTCAGGGCCCCCCTCCCATTTCAGAATCAAACAACTGTTTTTGAATCTCCTACTGTTAAAACTTAGATAAGGTAGGTGAGGTAATATCTTTTATTGGATCAACTTCTTTTGGTGAGAGAGACAATCTTTTGAGCTACAAGCGCTATTCTTCAGGTCTGACCTGCGTAGCTCAAAAGCTTGTGTTTCTCACGAACAGAAGTTGGTCCAATAAAAGATATTACCTCACCCACCTTTTCTCTCTAGTATTCTGGGACCTACATGGCTACAACAACAGGGCATACTATTAAAACTTATCAGAAGTTAGGTGTAGACAAACCAGTATTGTGTTAACTGGTAAATTCCCCTGCAGGTGTTGAATTGTTTCCTGCAGTATATTCTCTGCTTTGTTTTGCCTCACTTTTAAGCAATGAGATTACTCTGTAGATATATAGAGCTCATTGAGGATCAGGAAGAATTTCCTACCAGACTAAAATTGCATTTGCCTGATTGCATTCCATTGGTGATCCTACTTCTACAAAAACTTATCTGTTAAATTTCCTTTCCTTTTAGTTGCCTTTTTCAGCATATTGAAAACACATTGACTTCACTGAAGTTACAACAAAAATGAATTTGGTCTACTGCATATAGTTCTTTTTGACCAAAGCTTTCAAAGCTTTGTGTCAGAGTATGAATTTAGGAGCTTAGTTTTAGGCACCTGGATTTGAAAAATTGGACCTTTAAATCAGTGGCTTGATTTTTGTTATGTGGATTGGTATTGATATAATCAAATTTCAATGTGATTATAGAAAAAAGGAATTAGACATGACCATAGGGAAATATTAATTTTGTGTGTGTGTGTATGTGTATGTATATATATATAATGAATATCATATAGTGTAAAGATTTGCATAGCTGTGGAATTGTTCTGTTACAAACATTGATTCTTCCGCAGGATTATATCCTTTTAATTTATCACATTTTGGGCTTGAACAAAAGTACAGTAGGTAGAGCAGGTAAACATAAATACTACCATTTCCATTTAATACTGAAATTGGATTAAAAATCTAACAACCCCAAGGCAACAAGAAACATCCATTGTGTCTTTGCTGATAAAAGAATATTTAACTGAAGCTCTTCTAATGTACAGTATATCATATGGCTTTATTTAGAAGCTCTTAAGTTAAATGTAGTAATTTTCTCCTGGGATTTATAGTTTTTAAAAGTTCCTAAAGACAGCTGCATTTTTGTTGGTGTTTTCATGGCTAAACACAAAACATTTGGTTAGAATTTAAATGTATGGTTTCAGAATGAGCAGAAAAGGAAGTAATAGGCATCAAAATTAATTGGCGATGTTACTTAGCAAGTCAGGGAGGGGAAGACAAATTTCCGTTATGATGGGGTTTCACAGTAAGACAGAAAACTACATAAGGCTAATATTTTATAACAGTAGGATAGTACTTTTTAACTTTCTGCAGCTTTTTAAAAAAATTGCATGGTAAATGTATGGCTGGTAGATATATTTATTATTTGTGTCATGGTAGTGCTTAGGGCCCAGGTCATAGACACTGTGGTAAGTTGCTGTACAACCATATAAAAAAGACAACCTTTTTCCTCAGAAATTTACAGTTGTCTTATAAGGCAAGAGACAATAGATGAATACAGGAAATATAGAGCACAAGCAAACAAGTGACAGAGCTTGGATTAGAACTAAATTTCCTGGCTCCTCGTACTGTGTTTAAATAGACAAAGCTGAAAAAAACATCTTCAAGAAGCTACTGAAAACCCAACTGTTCATTTAATTGTTTAACATGAAATGGCCATGCTGGATTCTCTGTTTGGTTTTGTCTGGTATTCTTTGATTGTACTTTTAGATTGTAAACCCGTAGAGGTGGGGCCCTGTTTTCTTTTGACACTGACTTATTATTCGATAGTACCATGGGTATTTAAGATGCTGTGTATCAGTCAATGAGGGTTTCTTTTAAAGGGTAGGGTAAAACGAGTATGATGGAGCTATGGATTCTTAGGGCTTTGTAAGAGGCCCTCAGTTCAGCCTGAGGTACCAGTTAACTTTTAACTGTTATAAACCAAAACCATGTGGTTATGTTGTACAGCACTGCTCATCTAACGCCTTCCAATCACTTCAGAAAATTTGATTAAACCATATAAAGCTGGTGTAGAGTCTCAAGAAGAAATGCATGTGATCTAACTGTTTTGTCTGCTAAAAAAAGTTTTAAAGAGGAGAATAAAAAAATATTATAAAAATATTTTTGTGTAGAAAAATTTGGCAGGAAGAGAGAAAGGTAAAAGGAAATGCAGAGGAAATGCATGAAGGCCACAGTGCGAAATTGGAAGAAGCTACAAATGCATTGGACTTCTCAGGATGACATCAGCTTAGTAGCAGTGGGATTCTTTATTAGAGAAATGTTGTTTTTGGAATCTTAGAATGTAGAGAGTGAATCTCTTAGTTCTTCTAGGTCATCTCCCTGTTCACTGCAGGTGTGTTTATTATTGCAAGTGTTTCAGCAGAAATATTTTAATATGTTTGAATGGTACCTACTTTTCCAGAGAAGATTGCAAAAGTATGTTTTTTGTATTTGCCAGGTTCCTTATTTTTGTATAAAGAACGAGAGAAGTCAACCTGGTAAGATGGAATCCTCTGATATTGTACAGTAAAGCCCTAAAATACAAACTAATGTTAATGTTGACAATCTAGGAGTAGCAAATGTAATTGTATAATAAGTAGTTTTGAGAATAAACGTAAAAAGATTTGGAGCCTTCTAAAGACCTTGCCTGTAGATCCTAAGGATCTGTGTTTCTCCAGTTTTATGCTAGTGTAATACCATCATAGTCCAGGGAAGTTACATGAGTAACAGTAAAATTGTAATTGAATTAGGGCCCAAATATATAGTCATGCTCTTATTGTCTTCATATAAAGATATAAGTGTCAGCACCAGTTTCTTCAAGATGCTGATGTCGATAGTTTAAAAGGTTCTATTCACTAGCAAAAGTGAAGGTATTTGGTTAGTAAGTGTTTATTAAGGAGTTAAAATTCCCAAGCACAGAGAGTATGGTGAGAAAACATATACTTCTAAAATTAATTTATGAACAAAACGAAGACAAAGGATAGGATAATTTCTGTTCTGTTCCTTGCCAAGCTTGGAAAGTACAGTTTGCAAAGGCAGAATAACACAGTGATCCCCAAACTGTAGGTTTTAAATGTAAATTCATTTTAAATGTGTAATGTAGGAGTAGATGCTGGAGAATAAAAGACTATAGATTGCCAGAGGTGGAATGACTTCAACGACAAAAAGATATTCAAACCTGTGTACCACAAAAGAGAATATGAGGAGGTGTCTTGGTAACTTGATCCCGTTCCCTTCACACCACTGCTGTTCTCTCCTCTCTTAAAAGTTACCCTCCCCCCCCACAGTTGGCAAACAGCCACAGATTTGGTACCCTATTATAGACCACAATTGTTAAATTTGAAATTTTCATGTAAGGCAACTGAAATTTTGTTTCTGAAATATGGAAAGAATTTGTGTAACTGGAAGGTAACTTCTTTGTAAAAGTCAGCTGTACTGTAGTCACCTGAAAAAAATGGCCATTCAAAGTTCTTGTTTTTTGTTTTCTGTTTTTTAAAAACCTGTTGGAGATACTCTGTGCTGAGAAATTGTAATGTTAAGTGAAGAGGCTACAAATTGATAGTGTGGTTTTTTTTTTTTTTGCTTTTTGTTTTTTTAACAGTTGAGATTATGGCACTGAAACAGATTTCCAGCAACAAGTGCTTTGAGGGTTTCCAGAAGGTGTTTGAACATGACAGGTAAACATTACAAAGGCAACCTAAAATTTTAGCACAGGGAGAGCTGTATCATATTACTTCCAATATTGCCATAGTCAAAAGAAAAAGACAAAATATGCATTTCCTTGATACTAATATTAGTGTGTTTGTAGATTCATTTTTATATTATGTCTTCAGTTTACTAGTTGCTTTATTCTTCATTTTTAAACACGTATTACTAAGTTCTGCAGAGGGAAAACATTAATAGTAAATTTACTATGTCCTGAGAATTGGTCTCATCATCTTAGGCTATTGTATTTACAATATGGAGATATGAATATATATAAACTCCATGTGAATGAAACAGTAAGTGTTTTATTCACATGACCAGAAGCGTCAAACAAAGTAAAATAGAAGTAGAAACAATCTTTTCATTTTGTGAGGAGGAATTAGCTATACAACTATATATAAGCATGTAGTTTTCATTTCTGGTCTCTAAAAGACACCCATAAATCAGCAATTCTTTGCTGTGAAGGGGAGAGACTCTTTCAAACTCCAGTTGCTTATGTATGTCTTTTCAGCCTGTTTGCTTGTGACATTTGAATTATACTCTATTTCATGCATTACAATATTAATTAGGTGCTTATTCATCTTTTGAATTAGAATATATATATTCCTTTATATAGTACTGCATCTAAAGAAAGTAGTTTCTGAAGAAAAAATGCTTTCTATTGGCAGTTTTAACATTTAATAAAAATTGGGCAGTTGATTAGTGTATCAGTCTGGGAGACTGAAACAACTTGACTTTTTTGCTTCTATATGTACTTCACTGCAAATTATGTGAGCTATCTGTAGATGTTCTTAAATGTCTCCAATTTAACAGACAAGAGTTAGGTTAAATGTTGTTAGGTCTTGAATTCCAATGCTAATTTTCAAAATATTCCCTACCAGCCAGACTGTAAGGATTTGATTTATTTTTCTTTCTTTTTTTAATTGTATTTAAAACATAGTAGAAATGCAGTCGTTGTTACTTAATAGGCTAATGTTGTGGCTTATTTTATATTGTTATCCACTTCATACTTATTTCACTTGCACTCTTAAAATACTATTATCCATTGAATCAATAATGGCCAGGTCTAGATATTCTGATTAGTAATCTAGAAATGCATAGATAAACTCTAGACAGTGGTCCTTCTTTTTTTTGGTGATTGTCCTGGGCCTGTCTGTTAGATACTGTTAATCAAATGTATTTTGTTGCTACAGTATAGAGTTAAAATGCAAAATGAAGTTTGGAATCTATTTGCCACCAAAAGCAGAAATTGGGAAGTGTCCTGTGCTGTACTGGCTCTCAGGTAAGTAATGTGAACTTCAGTATTTTTAAAAGACACTATTAGGTTAATTTAAGACCCAAAATTTACAGTATGTGAAAAAGGAGATAAATTCATTCCATTAAAGTAGGGTTGCCAACTTGCTAATTGCACAAAACCGAACACTCTTGCCCTGCCCCTTCCCGGAGGCCATGCCCCCTTCTCTGGCTCTTCTCTGAGGCCACGCCCCCCACTCTCTCCAGACCCCTTCCCTCAATTGCTTGCTCTCCCCCACTGTCACTCACTTTCACTGGGCTGGGGCAGGAGATTGGAGTGTGGGAGGGGATGTGGGCTCTAGGGTGGGGCCGGGGATGTGGAGTTTGGGGTACAGGAGGGGGCTCCAGGCTGGGGCTGAGGGGTTTGGAGTGTGGGAAAGGGTGCTGGGTGCAGGCTCTGGGAGGGAGTTGAGGTGCGAGGTTCCGTCTACGGGACAGGGCTTAGGGCTGGGGTGCCGAATACGGGCTCTGGGAGGGAGTTAAGGTGCGGGAGGGGGTTTTGACCTGGGGCAGGGGGTTGGGGTGGAGGAGGCGGTTTGGGATGTGAGCTCCGGCTAGGTGGCGCTTACCTCAGGCAGCTCCCGGTTGCTGGTGTAGCGGGGCTAAGGCAGGCTTCCTGCCTGCTCTGCCTCTGTGCTGCTCCCAGAAGCAGCCAGCATGTCTGGCCCCTAGGTGGAGCCATGGCTAGGCAGTTCTGCGTGGTGTGCGCTTCCCACACCCGCAGGCGTTACCCCCACAGCTCCAATTGGCCGTGGTTCCCGGCCAGTGGGAGCTGTGGAGCCGGCTCTGGAAGTGGGGACAGCGTGTGGAGTTTCCCTGAATGCCCCTGCACCTAGAGGCCGCAGGGAAATGCCGGCGGCTTCCGGGAGCTGTGCAGAGCCAGGGCAGGCAGGGAGCCTGCCTTTAGCCCCGTTGTGCCACTGACCACACTTCTAATGTCCCGGTAAGTGGTGCTGACCGGAGCTGCCAGGGTCCCTTTTCAACTGGGCGTTCTGGTCGAAAACCGGACGCCTGGCAACCCTACATTGAAGACTGCTTTTATTTGGGTTTAAACACTCCCCTGCAATGTGGTATTGTGCTAGCACATGAATCAGCCAACCTTAGGGGGGGCAGGCTGCCAGATTTTATGGCCTTTTTTTTTTTTCTGTGCTGCTGGAGCAGTGCAGAGCACCTTGAAGGATCTGGCTCTGTACATGCAAAAAAATCTAGAATCTATATATTGTTGGTGGGCCTTTAGCTCACATTGACTAAATCTATTTGAAGATTTAGGATATTTTGTGTGACTAATAAAAAGCAGCGCCTAAACAGCTTGTGATAAGCTGGTGTTTGCATGCTCAATAGATATTTTCCTCTCTGAACCTGTTTTTGGAAGAAAAAATGATCAGAACTAAACAAGTAGGGTGGAATCCACAACCAGGAAAACTGTGTCCTATTTAAGTAAATTTGCTATATGAAAATTGTTTCATCCTATATCCATGGTTTAGGATATGGTGCTATTTAGATCTCATCAGGGACTGGATATACTGTAAAATGTTAATGCGTGGGTGACAGTGGAAGAATGACATTACAGTTCTAAAACAAATTTTAACAGATTACCAGAATGCATCAGGAGAGGTATTTCCAGTAGGGATAAGGAGGTTTTAGTACCGTTATACAAGGCACTGGTGAGACCTCACCTGGAATACTGTGTGCAGTTCTGGTCTCCCATGTTTAAGAAGGATGAATTCAAACTGGAACAGGTACAGAGAAGGGCTATTAGGATGATCCGAGGAATGGAAAACTTGTCTTATGAAAGGAGACTCAGGGAGCTTGGCTTGTTTAGCCTAACTAAAAGAAGGTTGAGGGGAGATATGATTGCTCTCTATAAATATATCAGAGGGATAAATACCGGAGAGGGAGAGGAATTATTTAAGCTCAGTACCAGTGTGGACACAAGAACAAATGGATATAAACTGGCCAGTAGGAAATTTAGACTAGAAATTAGACGAAGGTTTTTAACCATCAGAGGAGTGAAGTTTTGGAATAGCCTTCCAAGGGAAGCAGTGGGGGCAAAAGATCTATCTGGCTTTAAGATTAAACTCTATAAGTTTATGGAGGAGATGGTATGATGGGATAACATGGTTTTAGTAATTAAACATTCATGGTAAATAGGCCAAATGGCCTGTGATGGGCTATTAGGTGGGGTGAGATCCGAGTTACCCAGGAAAGAATTTTCTGTAGTATCTGGCTGATGAATCTTGCCCATATGCTCAGACTTTAGCTGATCGCCATATTTGGGGTCGGGAAGGAATTTTCCTCCAGGGCAGATTGGAAGAGGCCCTGGAGGTTTTTCGCCTTCCTCTGTAGCATGGGGCACGGGTCACTTGCTGGAGGATTGTCTGCTCCTTGAAGTCTTTAAACTACGATTTGAGGTCTTCAATAGCACAGATATAGGTGTGAGGTTTTTTTTTTTTTTTGTAGGAGTGGTGGGTGAAATTCTGTGGCCTGCGTTGTGCAGGAGGTCAGACTAGATGATCATAATGGTCCCTTCTGACCTAAATATCTATGAATCTATGAAACCAGTTTGATTGTATTAACAAATCAGACCAAGTTTGAAATATGGATTTTGCGAGAGGTACATTGTGTCTCTATATAAGATGTAGAAGAATTTAGTTAAAAAACAAAACTGAAAATCTTGTCCTAATATATCAGGGGTGGGCAAACTTTTTGGCCCGAGAGCCACATCTGGGTATGGAAATTGTATGGCAGGCCATGAATGCTCATGAAATTGGGGGTTGGGGTGTGGGGGAGGGCTCTGGCTGGGGTGCAGGTTCGGGGCAGGGGGGCAGAAATGAGAAATTCAGGTTGTGGGAGGGGGCTCTGGGCTGGGGCAGAGTTGGGGTACAGGGGGGTGAGGGCTCCATCTGGGGGTGGGCTCTGGGGTGCAGGAGGGTGGGACCGAGGTTTCGGAGGGTGGCCAATGGGAGCTGTGGGGACAGTGCTTGGGGCAGGGGCAGTGTGTGGATCCCCCTGTCTGCCCCTAGGCATAGGAGCCGGAGCGGGGACATGCTACTGCTTCTGGGAGCCATGTCATGCGTGGAGAGGGGCAAGCCAGATTAAAACATCTGAAGGGCCGGATGCGGCCTGTGGGCCGTAGTTTGCCCACCCCTGTAATATATGCTGTACCAATTTAAGCAGGTAATTGTTGAAAGTAATGTTTTGCAGCCTATTGTAATTTTACCGTTAATCTGATACATGTAGCTGTGGTAAAGTTTACTTATGTTACTGTTGATATTTTTCCCTACTTACCTTCTTTAACTGTTACTATTTTGTATGAATTATCAAAAAATAGCTAATTTATATTATTGATGGTTGGCAAAATTAGTAAATGACTCCATTCAGTGTACAAGCATAAGTCACTAAAATTAGAGGCAGTTACAATTACATTAAAGCTAGGGGAAATACAAGGGTAGAATAGGCCAGTAGAGGTGTGATTCTAAGTGCTAACCTGTACTTGACTCTCATTATAATTGAGTGTTGTGCATGTCGAATGATGACAGATTGCATAAGAATGTTAACATCTAAGATTGGAGTAGGTTAGAATAAATTGTCTGAGGAGGTACCACAACTCTTATACAGCACTTACAGTAAAATAAATAATTACAAGCAAGCTGCCTTTGCTAATAAGACAATCAGTTGAAACTATCTAAAACTCACCACAGGTGAAGGTTAAAACTACAATCTGTAACTCTTCCTACATGGCACTGTGAAGAATCCTTAAAATACTAGTCTAAATTGTCACAGACTTGTAATTTGACTTCAGTCTCAAACCTGCTCTGACATAAGCACAGATTGCTATGGATCCTGAAATATAGGGATCCACTATGCTTATTATAGCTGCTAACTAATGAAATATAGGACTTTATTTGTCACTAATATCTTCTCAAATGATATCATATGCAGTATTTGAGAACTCTGCTTATGGTAAATGAACAAGCACTTGTGTGGCTCTGTGGATGAAACGTTCAGTGACCTAATTATGGTCAATACCTAAACATGGACAAAATCCCAAAGATCTTTAAAAGGAATGGTTGTTGATACAAGTGGGAAATGAAAAACTTAGTACGATCAAATCTTTTTTTCTGTGAAAATGTAACTGAGTCTGTTTCTATGGACAGTTAACAATTACATTCATGCTTAAGGCATGAATCCCATTTTATTTTTAAACTTTTCTAGTATATGTTGGAAGCTGGAATGCTGAGAGTAGTACATAACCAGTCATATTTTTATCTCTAGGATTAACTTGCACGGAACAAAACTTTATTACCAAATCTGGTTTTCATCAAGCTGCAGCTGAACATGGCCTCATTGTAGTTGCACCAGATACCAGCCCACGTAAGTGTTTTCAGGTTACATGATGAGCCTTCAGCATATAAACGTTTACTGCTGCTTATCTCCAAAGAATAGAATGATTCATGTTACTGCTAAATATATTGGTGTAATTGTATCTGAATTTGGAATGTCGTTCTATCTGTAGGTTCTATAGTTTATACCAATTTGCTAGATTATTTGTTTAATATATACTAAATGAATTGTAACTTTAGAACTCCACTAGTAAAGCCATTTTAATACAAATGCCCTAAAATTAAGATAAGGGGGCAGTTCAGGTCACACATGGGCAATGTAGGACTCTCGTTCCCATCCATGTTTTTTCCTGGTTCTCCAAAGTCCCTGGCTTACACTCCATGTGACACCTTGGTGTATACTGCTGATACTCAGACTGAGGCTCAAGAGCTGCAAGTGGTTCTTTAATGCGTCTCTTTGCAGCACATGAAACTAAAACACTGTGTGATTTAATTATTAACTAATCTAAGTTATTAACCAAGCAGGATGCTTTTACTATGATATTAACCAATTGTAGTTGATAAAATAATAGTCCTTTTGCTGTGAGAATTTATATATAATATAAATAGTAGACGAAACTATGAATTCACAGCACTGTGGCTCTGATGGGTAGTGTTGATTGCTAATTTGGCTCTTGAATCACAGAGATCTGAGTATCACTGGTGTATATACTATGCTAGTACCTTACATCATCCATGGAACCCTGTTGGAACATGGAGCTGGTGTTTTGTTTTCACTGTGTTGCATGATTTTTCAGAGCCTTTTAATATTTACTGTACTCAGTACTTATAGAGCTAAAACAACAGTTTAAAAAAAGCGCACATATGTTCCCTGTACAAGGCATTGATGAGTATAGAAATTGGGGAACCTGAAAAGGGGGAATTCTGTAACCATCTTCGTCATAGTTACCTGGAGAGTTCTGTAAATTACACAACAGCTTTCTGAATGTACTTGGTATTTTCTTCTGCTACAGTGATACTTACGCTGTACATATTGGAGGGGCCTTTCTGATATTTTCCAGTATTTGATGGCATCAAATCTCAACAAAAATGCTTGATTTAATTCCCCCAAAACAACCCCCTAACAAGTTCCTTCTACAAATTATTCGTCTTGGCTAGGTATTCCAGTTCCCTGGACATAGTATGTAAGATCATTGAATATTTGGGAGCCCTTGATCACAACAATGATTTAAGGACAGAATTTCAACTTTCTGGAAGTTCTATACTTTAATCTCTTTTTTTTTTTTGTACTAAGAAAAATTACTGCAAAATATTTTAATGAACTGCTAGGGGAGCAACATATATTCTTCCATATTTTATCTTGGGACCTGATGTCTTCCTGTGTTTAGTGTATTTTTAATTCATATACAAAAAGTATATTGAAACAAGCATTATTGTGACATGTATTCATAGCTATTATGTAGTGCGGAGTAGGGATGGCCAGATCTTCATTATGTCATTCAAAGAACATCAGATTAAGGGTTTTGGGCTGTAACTGCCCTTGGGTGCGTGGACTTGCTTTTGTGCTACCTGCTTTTGTGCTATCATACGTTCTCTTTTGCACTAACCTCTTGGCCTCTCTCCTGTCTTTGTAACTTGCCGTAACTGGAATAAATCAAAGCAGATGACTGCAAGCTCCGCTGTGTTAATGGATTTTCTAGTGCATCTCTTATGTCCATTGTGTTCCAGACAGTCTCTGTTCACAGGGTCCAAATCTCTAACATCTTTGTTATCTGGAACACTGAGTTTACAGCAGACTAACTGTAATCACATATTAAAGTAGGTGGTCTGAACATAGCGTGGAGAAAATATTCAGAGTGGTGTTTGCATGTGCAGGTGTCTGTAAAGTGCTTGCCCAGTAGAAACTCTCCTGGAAACAAAACAGCTGGGAAGCGAAGAGACTTAGCAGTATTAAACAGTTATCACTTCTACTGTGATAGTGTCTAAGAAATAGAGTTAGGAGTCGGGGCCCTGTTCTTCCAAGCACTGTACAAACACACACAATCAAGACAGTCTCTGCCCTAGAGAGCTCATTATCTAAGAGTTGGACAAAATGCTTGAATAAGTGAATAAACTTACAAGCCAAGAAGAGAGGGAGAATCAAGTTATAGCACTGTGACAGTGCAGCTTACCTTTTTGTCATCAGATTTGTCTGGTCCCTCAATTTCCCCTCTTGGTGGTTTAGCCCTCCAGCTGAATGAAAAACTCTGTCTTGGTAAACAGATATGTTTCATGTTTTCCTGTTTATGTGGTTTTAAAGCCTCTTCATGAGGATATAAGTGGACATTTCTTCCCTTTACTGCAGGCATTTGCCCCTCTTCATGGAGTGTCCCAAACAGTCCTTTGTTCATCTCCTCTGAGTCTTCTTCCCAGGCTGCTTTTCTACCTTTTTTCCTTAAGCTCTTTCCTTTAGTAAGATTATCATGCTTAACAGAAAGATTCACAGCAAGTCCTACCATCTGTCTCAGACAGAGGCAACCAACCCTTTTATGCCCAGCATACTTGATTCACAGCCTACAGTTCCTATGATTCCTAGGCTACAAGTTCCAGAATCCCTCAGTTTTTGGCGGAGTCTGTGTCACAGGAGTAAGCTGAACTTTGATCCTCTTAAAAGCCCCAGGCTCAGCCTGTGATAAGGAGGCAGGTGTGTACTCAAAAATTGTTCTAACAGTTGTGTCAAATTAGATAAGAGTTTGCAATTTAATATGACAGCAAAAAAGTCCCTTGTAATTTTGGTGTTAGTAAACAGGGGCATGTTATCAAGGAAGAAAGTAATGGTCCCTGTGCTAGTGGCCTTAAATACTACATTCAGTTCTCAGCGGACCAAATTCAGTGATGGATCCTGCTCACGTGCCACCTGGAGGCACGTTGTGCATATGCTAAGAAGAAGAGTTCTGGGACCCGCTATTAAGAACATAAGTGTGGCCATACTGGGTCAGACCAAAGGTCCATCTAGCCCAGTATCCTGTCTTCCGACAGTGGCCAATGCCAGGTGCCCCAGAGTGAATGAACAGAACAGGTAATCCCCAGGTGATCTGTCACCCATTCCCAACTTCTGGCAAACAGAGGCTAGGGACACCAACCCTGTCCATCCTGGCTAATAGCCATTGATGGACCTATCCTCCATGAACTTATCTAGTTCTTTTTTTAACCCTGTTATAGTCTTGGCCTTCACAACATCCTCTGGCAAGGAGTTTCACACTTCCATACTTCCTTTTGTTTGTTTTAAACCTGCTGCCTATTAATTTCATTTGGTGACCCCTAGTTCTTGTGTTATGAGAAGGGGTAAATAACACTTCTTTATTTACTTTCTCCACACCAGTCATAATTTGCTAGATCTCCTATCATATGCCCCCTTAGTCGTCTCTTTTCCTAGCTGAAAAGTCCCAGTCTTATTAATCTCTCCTCATCTGACAGCTGTTCCATACTCCTAATAATTTTTGTTGCCCTTTTCTGAACCTTTTCCAATTCCGATATATCTTTTTTGAGATGGGGTGACCATGTCTACACGCAGTATTCAAGATGTGGGCGTACCATGGATTTATATAAGGGCAATATGATATTTTCTGTCTTATTATGTATCCCTTTCTTAATGATTCCCAACATTCTGTTCGCTTTTTTGACTACTGCTGTACATTGAGTGGATGTTTTCAGAGAACTATTCACAATGACTGCAAGATCTCTTTCTTGAGTGGTAACAGCCAATTTAGACCCCATTATTTTATATGTATAGTTGGGATTATGTTTTCCAATGTGCATTACTTTGCATTGATCCACATTGAATTTCATTTGCAATTTTGTTGCCCAATCACCAGTTTTGAGAGATCCTTTTTTAGCTCTTCACAGTCTGTCTGGGACTTAACTATCTTGAGCAATTTTTTATCCTCTGCAAATTTTACCATCTCACTGTTTACCCCTTTTTCCAGATCATTTATGAATATATTGAATAGGACTGGGTCCAGTACAGACCCCTGGGGGACACCACTATTTACCTCTCTCCATTCTGAAAACTGACCATCTATTCCTACTCCTTGTTTCCTATCTTTTTACCGGTTACCAGTCCATGAGAGGACCTTCCCTCTTATCCCATGACAGTTTACTTAAGAGCCTTTGGTGAGGGACCTTGTCAAAGGCTTTCTGAAAATCTAAGTACGCTATATCTACTGGATCCCCCTTGTCCACATGCTTGTTGGCCCTTTCAGAGAATTCTAGTAGATTGGTGAGCCATGATTTCCCCTTACAAAAACCATGTTGACTCTTCCCTGATAAATTATGTTCATCTAAGTGTCTGACAGTTTTGTTTTTTACTATAATTTCAGCCAGTTTGCCTGGTACTGAAGTCAGGCTTACTGGCCTGCAATTGCTGGGATCACCTCTGGAGCCCTTTTTAAAAATTGGCGTCACATTAGCTAGCCTCCAGTCATGTGGTACAGAAGCTGATTTAAATGATAGGTTACAGACTACAGTTATTAGTTCTGTAGTTTCACATTTGAGTTCCTTCAGAACTCTTGGGTGAATACCACCTGATCCTGGTGACTTATTACTGTATACAGGGAGTCCTCAGACTTATGACACAATTCGTTCCTCAGAGTTGCGTTATAAGTCGAAACCACTTTTCCCATAGGAATCAATGCTATGAAGGGGGGATTGGTTCCTTAACCAAGGCTTGATACACTATTTTCACCACAATAACCCAGATTTTTGTACTAAATGACTTCTAGATGACTAATGTTGGAACATCAATGTACTTACTGTACATTGTGTATTTGGTAATCAGCATTCAAATAAACATATAAACTCACATATGCTGCTCAGAATGCTGGCAACAAAGGCTCAAAAAGCCAGGCAGAATGGCACACAGGCTGAGCCATAGCCAATCACTGTTCAAGTTTTCTGATTGACTGAGCCTGGGGCCGAGAGCCAATCAAAAACAAGCAGCAACCCTACCAGATAACAAGCTACCCTGTTGCCTCAAAGCCAATCAGAAGTGACCCCTTTCCAGCTCCATGCCAGTATAATGCAACCAAGAGGTGATTTCAAGTGAACTTTATGCAAATCGAGCATCGTAGGGGTGAAACGGGCAGTCAGTTGAAAAGCATCATAAGTGGCCTCCGATGTAAGTCAGGCGTCGTAAGTCCGAGGACTCCCTGTAATTTATCAGTTTGTTCCAAAACCTTCTCTAATGACACCTCAATCTGGGACAGTTCTTCATATTTGTCACCTGAAAAGAATGGCTCAGGTTTGGGAATCTCCCTCACATCCTCCTTTAGCATCTCAATTGTCCAGAGGCCCCACTGGTTGTTTAGCAGGCTTCCTGCTTCTGATGTACTTAAATTTTTTTTTTCTATTCCTTTTTGAGTCTTTGGCTAGTTGTTCTTTAAATTCTTTTTTGGCCTTCCTAATTCTATGTTTACATTTAATTTGCCAGAGTTAATGCTCCTTTCTATTTTCCTCACTAGGATTTAACTTCTACTTTTTAAAGGATGCTTTTTTGCCTCTCACTGCTTCTTTAACTATGTTGTTTAGCCATGGTGGCTCTTTTTTGGTTTTGGTTTTTCTTTTGGGGGTTCTTTTGGTTTTCTTACTATGTTTTTTATTTTGGGGTATACATTTAAGGTGAGTCTCTATGATGGTGTCTTTAAAAAGTTTCCATGCAGCTTGCAGGGATTTCCCATTTGGCGCTATACCTTTTAATTTCTGATTAACTAATCTCCTCATTTTGTGTAGTTCCCCTTTCTGAAACTAAATGCTAGAGTGTTGGGCTGCTGTGGTGTTTTCCCTGCCACAGGAAAGTTAAATTTAATAATATTATGGTCACTATTACCAAGTGATCCAGCTATATTCACCTCTTGGACCAGATCTTGAGCTCCACTTAGGACTAAATGAAGAATTGCCTCTTCTCTTGTGGGTTCCAGGACTGGCTGCTCCAAGAAGCAGTCATTTAAAGTCTCAAGAAACTTTATCTATGTATCCCGTCCTGAGGTGCCATGTACCCAGTCAATATGGGGATAGTTGAAATCCCCTATTATTGAGCTTTTTATTTTAATAGCCTTTTTAATCTCCCTGAACATTTCAGTCACTTATTACCATCCTGGTCAGGTGGTTGGTAATATATCCCTACTGCTATATTCTTATTATTAGAGCATGGAATTACTATTCATAAAGATTCTGTGGTACTGTTTGATTCATTTAAGATTTTTACTTCATTTGATTCTATTGTCAAATCATGGGCAAACTGAAGAGGGATAAGAGATGGCTGGATGGATTGAATTTAAGGGAAACATATAAAAATTAAGTACCGAAAGTATAGTCTTGGTGAAGGAGGATATGTCTACAGTTAGTCGAAAGAGGAATGACTTAGGTTTTATTTGGGGTTCTAATTTATTATTGACATGAAACAGAGAAAAAGTGAATTAAGAATTAATATAAACCTGTCATTATACTGAAGATGTTCCTGATGGTGAGATTTACTAGACTGGAAACTCCCAGGGGAAGAAGTGGAACATATCGTTTGAATAATTCAAAACTAGACTGGACAAAGCAATCAAAGATATACAGTAGTATAGGGTATCTTGTACTGCCAGGAGGGTAGACTGGATTTTCTAACATATCCCTGATTTATTTGATAAGAAATTCATAGTGTAGTAAGTTCAGTTAAATTAATATCTGATTGTACATCAGAGATAAATTTTGCGATTGAAGGGATGAAGAAAAGTGAAAACTATGAATACTTTGCACTTTCTAGTTACTTGTAGCTCTTAAAACATTTTGGAAACATTAATGTATTAACCCTCAATACCACGGTATTATGGCTTAAACATCATCCTCATTCTACAGTTTTTGGGAAACTGAGGCACAGAGGTTAAAATTATCCAGATCCATCTAGAAGGGTGTGGTTTATATCATGGAAAACAATATCCTGATATCAAACATCTGATAAAGATGGGACAATAAACACAGAATCACTTTTCCTTGATAGGTGGCTGCAATATTGAAGGAGAAGATGAGAGCTGGGATTTTGGCACAGGTGCTGGTTTTTATGTAGACGCCACTGAAGAACCATGGAAAACCAACTATAGAATGTACTCGTACATAAAGGATGAGGTGTGTTTTTTTTTCTAATTAAGTTAATGTTACTAAAGGTATGAAATTCAATCTCATTGTTTTGCCTTGATTAGAGGGACTGATCTCCTCTTAATTGGACTATTGTAGTGAGATGGCTGCTTGTCATGCATATCAAAATTAGACCATTTTCATTAGCAGTCAAATGTCGTCATTTTCAAAATAGAATGCTTGAGCAAATCTATTATGATGATGAATAACAATACATATAAATCTGTCAATTTGCACCGTGAGTGGTCCAGATTAAAAACTAATGTTGACAGGGACATGAAATACAAAAGGCCTCTCCAGAACAAGTTGTCATTCTGCTTATTTTGTGAGAACACATTTAGGGATTTAGTTAAAATGAGAACAGGGTTATAATGAACCCTCAATCTTGTTATACATGTACATTTACATAAATGTATTGCAGTAATATGTCTAGTTGATTAACATCTTGTAGACCATGAAATGTCTACAGACGTTTGAAATGTTTCTTTTTGTCTTTAGTGATATTCAGTAGTTGAGATAGTTTTCAGACTGTGACCTCAACTGTTAACTTAACCACAAGTACAGAACAACCTTGTACATTTTATCTGGATTAAAACACAATCGTAGATCACATTAAGTTGCATGACTCTCAAAGTCTAAACATATTAAAGTCTTCCTTTTTTTTTCCTGTCACACTTGATTTTTTTCAGCTGCCTAAATTAATAAAAGCCAATTTTCCAGCTGACTCAGAAAGGATGTCTATTTTTGGGCACTCAATGGGGGGCCATGGTGCTCTTATCCTTGCTTTGAAGAATCCTGGAAAATACAAAGTAAGATACTAAGTTTTATACAATCTTCCAGAGAAAAATAGTTTTAAAAATCAAATTCAAGTTAACTTTAATACTAAAGGTTGCAACAACAGAGAGTTTAAAGTTATTTATAATCTTAATAGCCTACTGGTACTTGGTACTAGCACTGCCTAGTACTGAATGCTACTTACTGTAAAATGTATTAGTATTTGACGTTGGTGAAATACCAACTGCAGAATTAAAAAAGTTAAAAACTGAGTTAAATATCCTCTCCAGTGGAGAATATTAGTCTTATTGCTATTCTATCCAGACTATTGTAGTTCAGAAGCAGCGTGTTTACATGGCTGTGGTGTAGCTGTGGCATCACCTAGAATGGACTTCCATCTTGAACAGTCTCTTGCAAGTTGTCTTCTTTCATCATGAACCAGCACAGGAGGATTTGGGCTTCTTAAATCCCTCAAAAATCACATCTTCCAATCTCATTTGTGGCCGATCTCATGCTCTTTCCTTTTACCTCAGGTCTGTAAATCTTCTATAGAAACGTACCATTTTCTGCCCGTTGGACAGGATCCCATCATTGCAGTCATCTTGTTTTCATCTGGGCAGGACTGTAACTTGCCAGAATCATCCAAGTACCTCCTCATTTGTGACAAAATCAAACCAACAGATGTTAAGAATACACCATTACTTTTGACATGGAAAACTGTTTAGTTTTCTGTCCTCAGCTGTTTTAATGGCCTTGTTTCTGCTCTATGTAACAGGCTAGTCATCACCACCACACTGAACACTCGTATCTTAGTTGTCACAAATACATCCCACCACCCAAACAGTGTCTTTTGAGGATGCTGAAATGCAGCTGATGCAAGACCAATCTGACATGACATATTCGGTTACAGAATCTCCTGCTGTCAACCGACTACCAAATAGATAAAACTATTCAATCATTACTGTCTGCATGTAGCATTGGCAGATTGTTCATTTCCATTTCATAGGAGGCACATATAACTTTAGTTTTGTCACCGTTGACCTTAAGTCCCATAGATTCAGAATTTTTTTTTGAGGATTTAGTGTGCCTAGTGGTACATATAATTGTGTGAGGCTCGATGGTAGTATTGGACTGAGTATTAGGAGTACTGCATTCTGTTATTTTTAATAGACTATGTGATGACAAAGCTGATGGAGGCCTAAGTACGAGATGTGAAATTTAAAAATTCATCTTTAGAGGATGTTCTCTACCCCCTCCCCCCCACCATGTGACCTTTTTCATGTTGCTATGCAAAATCGTGACATGCCTGCTCATTTAGAGCTTCAGTAGCTTGTCTTTACAAGACCACATTCGGAATCATGTGCAAGAGACCATAATTCATGTATGCAAAGAAGGCCACGGTGCTTAGCTCATACATCAAGAGAATAAATTAGTATAAAATTCACAGCTGAATAGATTGGCTGTAGCTATCACCAAAATAATACATCAGTTCATCCTCTTCTTAGTCTTAACTGAAACAAGGATAAAACATAATCAAAATCTTAAATATATTTAATTTTAAAATAATTCAAATAATGAAGAGAATCGTTGTTTCATATCTCTGATTTATAAAGTTTCCCTTAAACAAAAATTTTGAAAGCATGGCAAAGGGCCAATTTAAAGAAAATATAGAATCTCCTCTCAGAAAAATAACTTTAATCTTTCATATTACTAAATTATTTCTATCTTCTGTCAACAAAAATTAAATTTCAGAGTGTATGATCTTGGGAAGAAAGAGATTTCTTTGCAACAGCTGATTAAGGAGAAATTCCAGAGGAATGTAAAGCCTTAGAACTGTAAGATTCCAAAAAAGGTTAGAAAAAGAACTAGATACATTCATGGATGGATGGATAGGTCCATCATTGACTATAAGCCAGGATGGGCGGAGATGTAAAACCATGCTCTGAAGTGTCTCTAGCCTCTGTTTGTCAGAAGCTGGGAATGCATCACTTGAGGATTGTTCATTTCCTGTGAAGCATCTGGCACTGGCCACTGTCAAAAACAGGATACTGGGCCAGATAGAAGGATCATTGGTCTCACCTGTTATGGTCATTCTTATGTTCTTAAGATTATTATAAAATGGCTGAAAGTTTGTATTGCGTTAATTCCCAAAACATGCACATTACAATTCATAGAATTTTTAAGCTGTTGTCTTCCTTGGCATCTTCAATAAATGCCCCCATTTTATGGCTTTAGAGATTTCAAAATCCAAAGTAACCCCTTGCATTTTTGGCTAGCAAATCATTTAACTCTATTGTTAGATGAGAGCCATTAGCTTCTTGTGTGTGTGGAGGGGAGCTAATTGTACCTTGTCCCTTTTTGTGGTGTCTTTGAGCACTTATTTGTGGGTTGTGTTCCTTTATACCCCCCCCCCCCCAAAAAAAAAAAGATATTCTAATTATATCACAAGACTGAGAATGAATGCTGTCTAAAAGTGAGAATAGAGCACTTGCTTCCCCAGTGTGCTACAATTGTAACTTTAGGCAGAACGGCTTTTGAACACGCTTTCCGCTCACATCTTGCTTATCAAAATGACTTTTCTTAATCCATATGTTTGTGTTTCTAAACAGTCTGTATCCGCATTTGCTCCTATCTGCAACCCAGTTCAGTGTCCCTGGGGGAAGAAAGCCTTTGGTGGATATCTGGGATCAGATCTAACTAAATGGGAGGTATGTGTGGGAGAGTCCAGTCATTTAATGAATGGTAAAATTGATTGTGACTACACTGTGTAGTAGGGAAGCAAAACATGAAATGATTGCTTCTGTTTGAGTAACACCATGTCATCCCGTCACCAAACATTGAATCCTGCTGTACAGTAAGTGTGTGGATACTGGTGGAGTGGTAGCCGTGTTAGTCTGTATCAGCAAAAAGAAAAGGAGGACTTGTGGCACCTTAGAGACTAACAAATTTATTTGAGCGTGAGCTTTCGTGGGCTAAAACCCAGTTCATCAGATGAATGCAGTGGAAAATACAGTAGGAAGATATATACACATACACACACAGAGAACATGAAAAAATGCATGTTGCCATACACACTATAAAGAGAGTGATCAATTAAGGTGAGCTACTATCAGCAGGAGAAAAACACCTTTTGATAATCCTGATTATCACTACAAAAGGTTTTTTTTCTCCTCCTGCTGATAGCTCACCTTAATTGATCACTCTCATTATAGTGTGTATGGCAACACACATTTTTTTCATTGTGTGTGTGTGTGTGTGTGTGTGTGTGTTTTCCGCTACATACATCCGATGAAGTGGGTTTTAGCCCACGAAAGCTTACGCTCAAATAAATGTTAGTCTCTAAGGTGCCACAAGTACTCCTGGTTCTTCTTGTGTGGATACTGATCACCATCGTACTGCTGACTGGCACTCTACAAAAAACATACTTTAATGGGAGGCTGTTATTACCACATAGAGACAGTATATTCTCTCCTCGCTTCTGAAGATTTTAAATTGTGAGATAAGTAGAAATATGAGCAAGCACTGGCTCTTTGTCTACTTCCTGAAAACATTGAACAGATGAAAATCGGATCCCCTTTTTAGGGTGATGAAATGCTCCGATGGCGCCCCTTAAGATATGTCTACACTACAAGTGAAGGGGTGATTATAACATGGGTAGGCTAGCTTTAATTGAGCTAGCAGAGGTAACTATAGCAGTGTAGATGTGGTGGCATGGGCTTCAGGACAGGCTAGCAACCAGAATACATAGCTAGGCCACCTAGAGGCCTTGTATGCTGGCTGCTCACCCATGCTGAAGGCCATGCCACCACATCTACGCTGCTATGGTTTCCTGTACTAATTAGACTAAGCTAGCATGGTATGCCTGAGCTAAATTCACTTGCAGGAGTTGACATACTCCGAATGTAGATTCCTGTATTCTCTGTGCACAGAGGAATTTCTTCTTATAGTGGCAGGCAAAAGAGGAAAGACTTGTTGGTCAGAGATTGGTAAGTCTGAGTTCTGTAGGACAGGCTGGCAAAATGTTCAGTTCTTTAATCATGATTAAATACTATGGGCATTGATACCTATGGAACAGGATTAGAGTCAGTGAGATAGATTTAAGGTTTTGGCCTGAGCACCCTAACTTTGAACTTACTAAAAGGCTGTCCAAACTATGGAGTATTTTTAGTTTTAGTGTAGACATTTTCTTAAACCCCAGTTTGTTGCATTACATGTCCCTATCCTTCCTAAACAATAATTCTAACCCAATTTGGTAGTATAGTGACTAAGCATAGAACTACACTTTCAAAAATTTTGTTACACTTTTCATTAGTTTCATTTTATTTCTATAGGCATATGATGCTACCCATCTTGTGAAGTCTTATCCAGACTCCCATCTCGACATCTTAATTGATCAAGGCAAAGATGACCAGTTCCTTTCAGCAGGGCAGTTACTGCCGGACAACTTCATTGCTGCCTGCACAGAGCGGAAAATCCCTGTAGTCTTTAGATTGCAACAGGCAAGTACCAAAAAATACCCTTTTTTGGGGGGAGGGGGATGTCTGATGTATCCATCCCATAATTACTGGGTTGACTCTGTGTGCCTAAAAGGTGGAGTAGCTAGCCAGAGACAGTCCCAGACCTGAAATAGACAAGACAGGCAAAGGGTACAGAAAGGTAAAGTGATTTGCCCAAGGTGTCACAGCAGATCAATGGCAGGGGTGAGAACAGAGAGAAGCTCTCTTGACTCAGCGCAGTGGTGTATCCACTAGACCCCACTAATTTAATTACATTTGACCCCTACAGGAGGAGCTGATTTTTAGCTTAAACATTATAGGGTGTTCAGAATGCAATCCAACCTAGTGGCGACATGCTGAGGAGGATAAGTATCTTGCTCTGTTTTTAATATAGTATTGCAGTAACCCATCGCAAAAGTATCATGAAGAAAGTGTACTCTTATCTGATTTATCATCCATATACATTTAAACAGCGTAGTGGTGTTTATATATGATGTGTATCAGCAAAGTGGTACATTGTTGGTTTTGGCTGACGGGATCAGTCAGGAGGCAAAGAAAGAACCCTCCCTTTCCTGTAGCATTATAGCACAGAGTAGCAGTAGCCTGAAATTCTTCAGGGTTTTTGAAGTGACTCCATCCTATCTGCCATGTCGTTCCAAGATAGCTGCCACCTGCACAGCAGATGTATTTACTGTTTCCCCTCCCTTTCTTTATGGAGTGTGCCCATCTTCATCGGGATAGGACGGCCTAGTACACAGCCAGTTCATGGAGCCTCCTAGGGCTAGCCCAGGCTTGCATAAATCTGAAACAACCTCCTTACTGCCTTCTTTAAATAAGCAGACCGCCATTGAATGAGCCATCATTAACAATGCTAGAAAATACAGAGTTACAGCGCTTTATCATTAAGTATCTTGAATTGCTGAATCTGTTTTTCTCTTTGCTAGGGCTACGATCACAGCTACTTCTTCATCGCAACCTTTGTTAATGATCACATCGGACACCATGCAAAATACCTCAATGCTTGAACCGTAGGAGTCTCTTTTGCCCAGTACAAGTCAATACATAAACAAATGTTAACAAAAATCACTTGCTGAATTAGTGCATATAAAAATGGAGTCATGCTGATAGTACTGCTAAAAAATCCTTAATTCTCTGTGTACTTGAAAATAAATATTTTGAATGTGTTCATCTGCTTTGAAAATTGTTTAACCATACTGGGAAAAGCATTCTGAGGGTATGGCTCAGAATAGATATGATCATTTAATTTTTTGTTTTTAAACAGCATATTGACATAGAATATGTCAGTGGTCTCAAGACGGTGCAGACTGCAGCAGGAGAACTAGTAACACGCTAACTTTCCATTTGTCACTCATTCAGCACTGAACAGAATAACTGGACAATTTTGAATACAGGGCTGAAAACAATAGTAAATTAAATGGATTTACACTGAAGTGTTTTTCTCCTGCCTATTGAAGTGTATTTCCAGGCCAAAATCTGCAGCTGTTGATAGAAAATGCAAACAAACTTATGCTGCATTGTGATCAACCATTCCCCCCTTGTTAACATTGAACCTGTAATTGGGAGTGTGAAAGGAAGAGGCTTCTGTAACAGACACTCTGAAGGCAGCTACCTGAAATCAGGTATTAAAGGGAGCAGTTCATCCTTTTTATGACTTAAGTTTCCCCAGAAACTTACTTGGTGGCAAAGGCTAGAGATTCTTCTTAGAGAGGAATAAATTAGTTTGAGGGATGGATAAGCAGTGGGATGGTTTCTTTGTCTAACATCGAGAGCATTGGAAAACAGACTCTGCCACCTTTTATTACTTTACTATGTGAGGAGAAAGGGCAGCCGGGGGGACGGGACAGGACTGTTTTACGTGAGTAAAGGTAGCCAAATCTGACCCTGTTGTACCAGATTTAAAATGATTCCCCATGGTGTGTAACTCTGCCTGCTAATTTGTATGTTGGGGGAGGAATACAGTCAGCCTATTCTTCACTAGGATTTTAGTGTTTCCCCCAAGTTAACATGTCTCCACTTAACTGTGAGGGGACAGGATTTAGCCAACCTACTTTGGCTGTTCATCATGCAAGAGCTTTCTGTGCACTATGTGGATCCAACAGCCAGTCCTCCTCTTCCCTCTTCCAATAGTGGTACCAGCTGTTTCAGCCTGGAGCTGGAGTAATAGCTCTACTGCTATACGACAGCTTTGGGGGGAGAATTATTTTACCTACGGCAAGTCCCTGAAAATACTTGCTGCCACAGGTTCTCAAACTTAACTGTGGACCACATCTTAATAGAGCTTACGGACCATCTCCAGTTTGTAATCAGATAACATCCCCATGTAACACATTGCAGTTGCTTACATGAATAAGTAGTAGGTCAGTAATGTAATTTCATGTCTTCAAGGAAATAGAGGAGCTAGTTACAAGCTTTCATCCAACTGTCAGTCCTCAAGATTTGAGCAGGAGATTCTGGATTTCCTCCCCCTGGCCAGAAAGGTTAGTAGCTGGGCTTGTGCAGGAAACATTTGGTTCTAGAACCAAACACAGCACTTGACCTCAGTTCTACTTCGACAGACCCCACGGACTGCAGTGCTAGGGAGACGGATGCTACATAATACCTTTATATTTTGTGATTGCTGGCTTAAAAACTGCCCAGAGAGGTTAATGAACTCTTGCGTTACCTACTGCTGGACTATCACCATGTGTAAGGCAGGGGAGGGCAAGATGTTGACTGTGCGGTCACTTTTCCATCACTAAAACAGTGACTAGCGATCTGATTCTCTACAACACGTAAAACAAACATAACCACCCACCCAGCACCAAGCGGGCTATTTTCCATGTTGAAAACGGAGTGGTAGAACTGCTAACCTGAGAGAGGACATCAAATACCTGCAACCAAAATGCAAAGCCACGATTTTGGGAAACAGAGAGATGTGATTTTCCTCAAAAACTGAAACCATTCTGCTCTTATTTAACGGCAGGCTAGCCTTTGCTCCCCCTGCTTTGTATGGGGACAGCTTCGTATTTCAAAGGCAGTATGTTTTCAAGCAGCTGGGGAAAAAGTAGTTCCTTTCCTGTCACCAAGTCCTGTGCAGGTGCATGGCAGTACAAAGTTTAAGTGACTGCTACAAGTGGAATTAAAAAAGCATCGTTTTTAAAAAAATTAACATTAAGACAAAGGGCTGATCTCCAGGATACTGGTGCCCTTTGCAAACGAGTTATTGGGCCAGCTCAAATGTTCTAATAGAAAATCCCAACCCTGTATTGGTGCTGTGTGCCATGTTTTATGACACCTGAGATGGTGTGGTGACCACTCTTATCAGCTGTTTCATTCAGCATGGGTATGTTGTAGGAAACACTTCCATTTTATTATATGTAGCAAAGTATGTAAAAAGTCTTTCCTAATTCATTCTGAAATAGCCATTTAGCTTGAAACAGCAGCATCTGGTGCTGTGATTAGTGCCTAGAGCATGCGGTTTGGGAAGCATCAAAAACTGGAAGATTTATCTTTCGGGCATTACAGGCAGTCCTTGACTTTACAATGTTTGAGTTATGATGAACAGCACAATGTTTATAAATTATTGTTTTGACTTTACAGCACTCTATGGGAAATTCAAGTTACGTTTTTGACTTAAGTGATTTGTGTTGTAAGTCCAAGGGCTGCCTGTATTTTAGCTGTAGCCTTGTGGGAATGGGAGTCAGGACTCTTCAGACCTAATCCTGCCACTGACTATTGCAGGACTAAATCACAGCGCCTCTTTGTTACAGTTTCCCTATCTATACAAAAGGAACGATACCCCTGCCATCAGACTTTGCAAACAGTTAATTTAACCTTGTTTGAAATTTGTACCATGTTCACCTCAGTAAGACCAAAGTGTTGCTTTCACAGAAAAATTAAGAGCTCGAAATCAGAATGTGCCATCCAGAGGGGATTTCCATTACAACCTCTCTATGCATGCAACTAAGCAGAAACCATTTTAACTACAGGTATAGAATTCCTCCTAGTATCTGACATTTATCATTCTACAGTAACAAGTGTCAAGCATTTGGGTGCTATAAGGTATTAAAAGCAGATGTGAAAAGTTGTGGCATTTCCTTTGAAAAAGAACACAGGGAGTAAAACCTTAAATTTTACTTCAAAGAAGATTACATCATTAATGGATCCTAAATATAACATTAAACAGGATCATTTAACAAGGGTAAGTTTAGCAGTAGCAAATGCAGATCACCACCAGCCTCTGTGAGAAAAGCAGGCTCGTACGTGTTACATTTACACAGTCTATTTTTAAAATCTCCGAGTACTGTGTGAGATGCAGGAAATGCAGCTCCTGCTTGAGTCTTAATCTACTTTCCAGCAAGAGATCTATTAAAATTTTAGCTTCCATGTTGAAACACCAGCCCATATACAAGTTTGGATACAGAAAATACCTGTTGCTTTTTCTAGTAAGAATGCAGAATCACTTACTATCCTAGAGCAAGTTTGCTTTGCTGACAAAACTTAGCAGCAGTGATGAGTCTGATGCTTTCTTTTAAAGCTGATTTTTAGAGGCAGTGCAAGTGAACAAGTATGCCTTCAAGAGGCTCTTTTCTATGAGAAATTGTTTTAGAGCCCTGCACAGTGGAGGAGGTTTTATAAAATTAACTCTCAAAGAAGCTAGATTTGTACACAAGTCCCAGATCCATAATAGCAATAAAATGCCTTGCTCTTTTGGCTACCACTTGAAGTCAGGGGGAAGGCAGGTTTTTGGGAATTGGATACCTCTCATATTGCAACTGAAGTACCCTTCACACTGACCTCGCTTCTTCCTTCCAGGATCTGGTTACCTTGCAATAACTGACATGACAAATAGCACTGGGGCAGAATTTCTACCATTTGTGATGCCATCAACTCCTGCAGCAGAAATAAAGAATCCTTGATTCAGCAACAAAGCTGAAAAGCTAGTTCAGCAAAAAGGTTGTTTATCTTTGACTGATCCCGTAGAAATTCCCCTCTACTGGCCTCCAGGCATATATACACTGTCCCTTTCTCTTTCCTTAATGCAGCTGCTGTAACACATTACTCTGTACCTGTGTTGCTGTTTGTAGAACAATGGAGACATTCTACTTTCCTAGAGCTCTGCCTTCCTATTGTTTACATCCTCCTCTCCTCCTTTCTCTAGCCTCCATGACTGGGGTGTCAATATTCACTGTCTTGTGTGTCCAAGTTAGAGCCCCGTGCTGCACTTACTACTTAGACACAGTGCTTGCTACCAAAATCAAGGGCACTAGTCATGGTAGTTTTAGGGCCTCAGCCCAGGGATTGTAAAGTCTTCAGGAAAGAGACTTGTACAGAGTAACACACAGGCTATAATAAAAGACATGCAGCTGTAGAGGCTATTTGAATTTGGAGGACAAATGATAAAATTATTTTCCTTACCATACACTTTTTTTAGTGGCTAGTTGCAGGTCTGTAATCACGATCAAATACGTTTATGCCTTTAATCCCACAGTGTGTTTCCTTTCTGCCAGCCGTGCATACAGCAGCTGTGTTACCCCACAGCTTCACTGCCCCAAACTAGAATCTAGAGGAGGATCATAAAATAATCCAGTTAAGGTGTAGCCTGATTTAAGCAGAGAAGATAGAGATTTACATAGATTTTGCTGTTCTCTCAGCACAGACTGCATCAAAGAAAGCTTTTACAGTGAAATACCACTATGCTATAAGAACACACCCAGAACCACCCAAACATTACAACTGTCTACTTGCATTTGTGTATGGTGGGGGTTTCTAGCAACTTGTCTGGAGAAACAGATTCTGCAAGAGCAAAGAGCCTTTAGCTAGGTCTGGCTTGAACTTTGGTTTCGCCTCCCCCCCCCAAAAAAAAGAGGCACTTTGCTTCCTTTACTTGCTTGCGATTTCCTCCAACAACGATAGATTTATTATACAAATCCTCAGTCATGGGAGAGTCAGGAAATGAATACAAATAAAATGATTTAATTGCAGCCACAGTAAAGTTGGCACTATATACACACAACGTTCACTGTTTATGGTATTGTCAGGAGGCCATGCATTTTTATTGCACATATAAAGTGTACAAAGATTCATGAAGATTTTCTTTTTAGCCATACAGGTTAAGACTGCATAAAAAAGCCGGATTACAAAATATTTAGCGCTATTTACAGCCAACTTTAAGCAAATACTGAAAGTCACTATTAGGAGGAAAACAAATTAATTATGAAAAAAACAGGATTTGTCAAAATAATAATTACAAAACTTCATGTTGCCATATATACATCATAAAAAAAATACTCAGGAACCTGCATTTTACCCCTCCCTGCAGCAATCAATATTCCTATTTATATAGTCAATTTCTGAATGCTTTTAAAGTTTGATATACTCTGAGTTGAAAACCTATTTTCTTTATATTGTTCATGCTATTTGACAAAACAGGTATTTGTGCAGCTCTGTAAAATATTAAAATACATTTTAATTTAGTGTTAAAGTGCACAATATATTTTATAGGAAACCATATGCTAGCTGCCAGTCAAAATTGCAAAGTAAGTCAATGTTCCCTCTATAGAACAAAAGCTTTTACTTTGGTTGAAATAACTGAATATTCCATGCATACTGTATGTGCCATTATACTGTCCTTGAGTTCACATTTTCCGCCAAACAGATGGTTGTTGATGTGTACCATCATCTGTGATGTCGAAAACACAAGGTCTGCATTCAAAACAGTATATATTCAGGATTAAAAATATAATTCCTTGGAATACTGGTGGTTTTTTAAATGCAGTGTCTCTCTGTGTGAACAGGCATGTAACTCTGCCTAGAATATGCAATATTGTGACAAGTGTACACATTCTTCAAACAGATGGTTATTTCTCTCTCCATAGCCTCTTTCACTCTTTCATTTGCCCTCTACATTGCCTCACTTTTGCTGTAATGAATTTCAAACTCTCCTTCCTTAAATGTAACAGGGACCCCTAACGGCCATCCTTTCTACCACATGCAACTTCCCTGTCTTGTTTGCCTAAATTACTTACATCACGAGATTTCCATACTCCCCCCCCACCCCCAAAAAAAAAGGATGTTCAAGAGGTCGTGAAAATCACTGTGCTAGAACTTTTCTACCTAAAATATCTGTCTGACAATGACTGAACAATAAATTAAGCTTTAAAACCTCCTTTTGAAATTAAAAGTAATGAAAAAAAACTTTATTTCCTACCGCTGAATTGGGACAAGGGGTCTGATCCTGCAAACACTCGCTACAGGGCAATCCCACGGCAGTACATTAACTACAAGGAGAGCACTCACAGCAGTAAGCCCTGCAAGCTGCAGTACATATTTGAAGGGTTAGGCTGTTACAACGACCTAAAACAACTGCAATGAAATTATATTTTCTCTTTAAAAAAAAAAACCCCAAACGTATATTTGACTATCTAGAAAACTTTCTATTTTCACCTTTCTTGTGCTATTTTTTTATTTGTTCCGTAGTGCTGTATCCTTTTAAGATTACCTAAGTTACAGTGCAAAATTATATCTCAAGACACGTGACGCTAATGCACATCAGTTATTTTGTTGTAATAAAAGTTTAATGTCTTGTGCATAGTAAAATAAGTATCAATCAAAAATATTTGTTCACATTTGTGTGTTCAAGTTTAATCTTTCCTTTTTTTTTTTTTAATAACAGCTATATACAAATAAAAAGGTGTGCTTCTCTTCAGCTCAACCAACTTCATCTACTGGGGGGCAGAGGGAAGTGCTGCTGGAATGTTGGAAACTAACTGGAATGCAGACCAATGCCACTCATCTTCCACAAACCCTAAAATAAAGAATGCCGTCCCAGCTAACCATTCTTTTCATGAAAGCACCTATTTTTGTTTACCGTTTATCAGACATATTAGAAAATACAATTATGGAGATCTAGAATTACTGCACACCAAGTAGAATAAAAAATAACTAAATATTTATATTAAAATAAAGTGTTTAACCACAAAAAAGCAGTAATAAAATACAGTTTCCTAATTTACATTTTGCATCCAAAGGATGAATAACAACTCACTAATAAATAATATTTATATAAATATTTTATGGCTGAATATTTTTAAAATGGCCTGAAGCAACTGCAGAAAAACAAAACAGGTTAAAATTCCTATTAAAAAAAAAATTAAGATGCTCTTGTGTTAATAAGATGAACATATTTAGCTGCAAGGCAGCTGTACTCCACACTTATGTAAGCGGCAGAGAGGTGGCTGTTTTAATAGCTACTGTACAAACTGAGCTATGAAAGCAGTGGAAATGCCAGTTTGTTTTATAAAATGATTATTAGTTTGCAGCTCAACATATATAGATAGTCTGAAAGATGATTTCAGTTCAGAACTGTAGGAATACTCTTTTGGAGCAGAAGGGTATTTGTCAATGCAGTTTGAAAAGATGAGCAGTGTTTTGATACTTTTATGGCACGTTGGAGCGGATTACAGCAGAAATAGTAGTTTCATGTGAATAAAGCTTGCTTCATTGTGGTTACCTCTAGTAATGCTTGAACTGTTATGCTCACTTTTACCAAGCCCTTTTCTTCTAGGATGTGATGTGGTAGGCAGAGCTTCTCCTAAAAGAAAAAACAAAGGAGTAAAGATGAGACCACCTACCTCTTATTTCAAAATCTTGCTTTATGCAAATACAGCTAGAATGCAGTTATCACAACAATCAGGAATCATTTAATTAGACAACAGTCTATGCTTTTTCAGAAAGGATTCTCTTGTTTTTCTGATGGCACACTTGGCCTAGTTTGAGACTTAAGTGTTCTGGATGACTCTAGGCCAACAAGAAACCATCTTATTCTTACATTTAAAAAAAGCAACCAACATTTTAACACCATAAAGATTCACAATTAGTTTTCAGCACCAAGTCTGATGGTACATTAATTTAGCATGTAATCACTGTAAAGACACCAACATTACAGACAATAGTGAGATACTGTGACGTGTGCCCATTACTTTTTAAAAAAATTCCTGGGGTGAAATCCCAACCCTCTTGAAGTCAAGGGAGTTTTGCCACTGAATTCCATAGGGTCAAGTTTTCACCCTGGAATATAAACCTTGAACAGCAGTGATTACAATCAACAGATTGAAACGTGAACAACAACATTTTACATTTATATTGATGTGCAACGGGATCACTTCATCCATCAATGGAATGCAGCAGCCACAGAGCTACATCAGAACAAACAAACCTCTAGTCTATTATTCTGACTCTAACAGTAGAGAATAATCGATCTTTCAGAAGGAGGTGCAAGAAGCCCCAGAGTGAACCATTATGAAATAGCCTGCCAAAGGGGAAGTTTATTCCTCATCCCCATCTGTTAGTGGCTGGTTTATGTTTTCTAAAATAATGCTTTCGCTAATACAGCTGTGGATATTCCGATTCATAGAAACATCTAATCTTGTTTGTCATCCTGCTAAACTCCTGATATCTAATGGCAATGAGTTCTATAGGTTAATTATGCAAAAAACTATTTCCTTTTATTAGCTTTAAACGTTGTTCAATTTTTTTGAATGTCCTCTTTCTTTTAGAATGTGAGATAGGGTAAAAAGGAGCATCTGATTTATCTTCTCTACACCAGGCATTACTGTGTCTACCTCTGCCGTATCTCCCCATATTCATCGCCTCTTTAAATTAAACAGTTTCAATCTTTTCAATCTCTCTTCTTATGGTAATCTTTCCCAATCTCTAATCCCTTCTGATGAGAACAGAATATAGCATACACCATATAATAATGATATAATATTTTCTATCCCATTACTTATGCATTTTAGCATTTTGTTTCTTTTATTTAATTTTTTTTTCCCAGTGATAACTGGATTTTTCTCCAAGTTACAGTTCAGTTAGAACCCACTAATTTGTTTAAATGACTGAAAATATTTCCTCTAATGCACATGGCCCTGACCTTGTTAACCATGAGAATTTCATCTGTCATTGTGCTTTACCTAGCTTGGACAGATCCCTCTGAAGTTCCTCATGGTCACCTCTAGCCTTGACTAGCCTAAATAATTCTGTATCATCTACAAATTTTGCCACCTCACTGTTCATTCCCAGATAACTGATAAATATATTAAACTATACAGGTCGTAGTATGGGTCTGTGTGGCACCCCACTGTTAACTTCCGGACACAATGAACACTGACCATTTATTCCTACCATTTGTTTTCTGTCATAGCCTGCTTCCAATCCATGACAGTACACTCTCTCACTCTAAGACCACTTACTTTCCTTAATAACCTCCTGTATGGGATTTGGCGTATACTCTTACAGAAAATGCCACCAGATTGTTAATGAACGCAAGATGTCAGGACCTCAATTATATAATCAAAATGCTGGCATCTTCAAAAGTAATAAAATTCTCTAGACCTTGGTTCAATACTGTCTCAGAGGAAAAAGTACCACAATACAACTTCATGTAACACAGAGGTTTTTCCTTAGAAGCCCTCTGTCCAAGTTGTGTCTCAACCAGACTAAGCTTACCTTGAGGTTAATTAATCATGGCACAAGGCTGTGCATCTACAGGCCATAAATACATTTAGTAGCCTAGTTTAAAACAAGATAGAAATCAAACTCTGCATCTTGCGTGTCAAATATAGGACAAGAAGGGAGATCCAGAATTTGTTCAAAATTATTACATCTGCCACTGGTACTATAATTGATCTTTAAATGTAGAAGTGCAAGTATTTTTGACTTATCTTACTTGTAACTTTTGGTGTGTGGTTATACTTCTGTATCTATGAGCATACCATATTTTGGCTTCTCTTATCAAATTCACAAGAAATTATTTGAGAAATGTAAGCTTCAAGATTGTGAGGTTGAGTGTGTCTGTGGTACAGATACACTACCCCATGTCCTACAGCGAAGGTGCTGCAAGGTTCTGGCAGTCTGCTCAAGCTGGTTTATATTACATATGGAGTCTGTGGCTTTCCACCACTTTGGCTATTGTCTTCTCTTCAATGTGTTGGCTTTTGACATTATAATTCATCACTGAATTCACTGGTGTAATGAAGCACAGTATATCTAATCAATCAGCCCTGACACGTATTAATGTTGTGAGTATCTTTGCCTAGAGTGAAAGGGACTTAATTGAAATCATACAAACAATCTCAGTGGGGCCAATCTTGTGTGACTGTGAGGTCCTGCAGACTCTCAAAGTGTCAGGCAAGACTGTCATTAACTTCTGCTTCCTCATTAAGGGACATTTCTTTCTGGAGAGATGTACAGAGACCTTGTACATCTTAAAGGCTTAAAGTTTTTCCTTCAGATGCAAACTGTCATGTAACTTGATGTATGATTGGTAGTGGAGTAACTAAATGATAAAAATGTTTTCAGTTTCAAATACAAGACAAAAATGAAGGTTTTCTTCACTTCTGGTAATATAAAGTTTATTCAAATATGTCTAATAGTTAAGGAACTGTGGTCAATCTCGTATCTCACAACCCACTTGCTCATAATGTCTTCAGTTTTAGAATCTCTAGGAATAAAATATTCTGATCTGGTATTGTCAGATAAAAAAAATCTTTACATTCTATACTGAATATGTTTTAAAGTCAGATGAATTTTTTTTAAAAGTTGTTTCTACTCCCACTGGATATGGCCCTCCCCTCACCAGATAAGGACTGGGCTAAGAAAACCCAATAAAAAGGTGATATGAGTTTCCTGTCTGAATATTGATCATTATTCTTACATTTTCAGATATGAAATTACTGTATATTAAATTATTGGACACTGAAGTGAGTATTTGAAAACCAAAGGAAAAAAGTTACAAGCATTTGATAAGAGAGGGACATCACTTTAAAAAAAAAAAATCACTGCTAGGTATTTGTAAGTTTGAATGCATTCTTAAAATGATATGTTTGTCCCAAATCACTTCTACTGAAGCCAAATCTGTATCAAACACAGTTCAGTTTAAAGAGATTTATACCTCACACTTAAAAGATTTTTACTGCAAAACTGACTCACTATTCATCTAGCCACCTGTATCAGTCAGAGCTTTTGTTTTACCTATTGATTTTTCCTGGCTATAGTGTTTATTGTCTTACTCATAATTACTCTTTGTGATTAACTGTAAATAAGTTCAGTCATTCATTTTAAACCATAAAAATCTCCCCAATATTACTTTGCTTTATCTTTAAAGAAAATGAATTAACCAGTCCAAAATCTAATATAATATTCTAGTCAAGTATAAAACTAATACCTAGGAGCTCTATTCTCAAATAAAGGAAGTTTTTTTTAGGACTGATATACAAGCAGACTCTAGGTTTAATTTCTAGTTTTTAAAGCAGAAATAGGTGATACAAAGGAAGACAGTACTTTGTAACCAGCATGTTCACTTTCCCCATAATACATCTCCTTGTCCCTAATCTCTTGCTTAGTTCCCGTCTCTCTTTCACATGCTCGAAGGCTTCTACATTACCAACAAGAAAACGATGGACAATGTAAAGTTATAAAGAACAAACCAATGAACAAACACAAGGGTTATGTGTTTTGACAAATATCCCAGAACAGTTACTGGATCCTGTAGCATCCTATAAAAAGAACACACTCCTTTCACCTCATTGTTTTCATAACTAACTCAATTCTCTTGTTCACCTCAGTAAAGAGTTTAAGTGCTGAGCTTTACATTCCAGATTTTTACATTGCTCCCACTATCTAACACAACCTTCCTACCTCTGCACACCCTAATCCTTTTCAAATCACAGCTCAACAACATTCTATGACCTTTTTTTTTAAATAAGAGAAGAATCAAATCTTACTAAGGGTATTATCCAAACTCCAAGGAAGTCAGTAGGAGTCTTTCCAAAGACTTCAATGGGCTTTAGATCAGATCCCAACCCTCCCAATTACCCATATTCAATCATTCTCCCCGAAACTTGGCCACTTCCTCTTCCTCCTCCTCTTCTCTTTCCTACCACATCTACAAATGCTATCTCTAAGACACAAGGAATGCACTTATCCTACAGCTGTCAAACAATCAGATGAGAGAAACTCACTATATTATATGACAATACTGCAAAACTTTTATAGAAATCTAGCATTTCTAGGCACTAGACCTCAGCTATGGAGGAACTCGCCCATGACTACAGTAAGACTTTAGGTAACTGACAGATTCTTTAAACATCTTTCCCACTTTTGGAAGTGATTTCTCTCTATCTTAAACTGGCATAACACCAGTGTAACTCCACTAACTTCAACACAGGGTATGATTCATCTCTCAGTAGTATCTACTTTGAAGTCAATGAAGTTATGTCACTGCAAAGAGAGTGTGAGAGAGATGGAGTTGGGCACTTCATTTCCAACACCAGTGATGGTCTCTACAGAATCTGTCAGTCAATACAGAGGAAGGACCCACCGATTTCTGCTTTGGTCATGGATGGGTCTTTCCACAACAGAACACACACCCTGATGAATTACCCAGGATCTAAGGTCTGCTTCTAATGAACTCAGTGGAATGATTGACACCTAATCATTGAAACACCTAATCATTGCAACCAGGCTAACCACATTCTAAATTTAAATTAAATTTAAAAAGACTGATATAATTTTGAATGTTATTTTCAAATTTATGTCAAAGGAAAGAACAAACTTCTTTCAATCAAAAATGAGGCAAAATGTAACAGTATAGAGAAGAGAGAGTCCGAGCCAGTAGGCTGCGCCACACAGCCACCAGCAGTCTAGTACGAAGAGAAGACAAAGTTGTAGGGATAGCCAAAAATGCAAACGCTAGCCTCACAGTAATCTTCTAGCCACAGAACAAGATGGTTGATTTAGCTGGATTTAAGGAAAAACAGGAAAATGACGGCAAGCAACAGTAGGGGGGATTCAGTATGAACTTGGCACTTAAACATCTCTCTATTTTCTTTGACATTAGTTGCCTTAAAGTCAAGGCTACTGTGTGAAGTGGACTAATCTAGGCTAATCGACAACCTCAAGGCAATTAACATACAACTGTCTGTTATTAAGGGAGTGACTGTGGCCACTGAATCAGGTAGGTACATCATAAAGTGATTTGATTTGATTTGCAGATGTTAACGTTCAGGACCCAGCTGTATTTGCGAGCAAAAATTGAAGAGTGAATGAAATTTTGCAATGTGGCAAGTGCTATTCTCTGCTCCTTCTATTTCTTCCCCACATTTGTAGACATAAGAAAAACTGAAATATTCTGAAAAGGCTGCAACGTGTAGCTTCTTAGAGACTTCAGATAAGAAAATGAATCTCATGTTTTTCACGTAAATAATTGGAATCAAGTATTTTGAAATTTAAGTCATCATTACAACAAAGAGGACTAAACTAGTTTTAAACAAAAACCTCTCAAATACTTTTTACAGTTTTATATACTATAGATCAGTAATTCTCAACCAGGGGTCCAAGGCCCCTTGGGGGGACCGTGAGCAGGTTTCAGCAAGCAGGGCCGGCATTAGACTCACTGGGGCCCAGGGCAGAAAGCCGAAGCCCTGCTGCATGGGGTTGAAGCTCTGCCTGCTGAGGCTGAAGCTTTGTGGGGGCTCCTGTGGCATGAGCCCCCGCAGGCAATTGGCCTGCTTGCTACCCCCCTAATGCCAGCCCTGGCTTTTATATGCAGAAAACCCATTACTGTGACACTGGTGGGTCGTGGAGTTTTTATAGGATGTTGGGGGGGCCTCAGAAAGAAAAAGATTGAGAACCCCTGCTATAGATACTACTTTTCATTTTTATACCTTTCCTTGTTCGTATCTCAGCATCACTGACGCTATCTGTACATCTCTGGGAACACTGTGTTGCAACAGATGGAGCCCAGGAATTAATGTTATTGGTTTGGGGGGGGGGTGGGTGTGGGTGTGTGTGTGTGTGTGGGTGTGTGTGTGTGTGTGTAAGTGGCTTTTAAAAACTTCACAATGACAGATTAGTGTTCTTTCACATACACAGGGCCTGATTTTTAAGAAGCAGATATCAGATATGCATGTGGAATACTACATTCATTATTAACAGCATTTGCAGTTGCGGTCAATAAGTAACCTCAATGTTATGAACTGCACCTATAATTAATTGTAGACACAAATATTTTCAGAAACAAAATTTTACATCCCCAACTCAGAAGGCAGACGGGGGGCCTTTTACAAATCAGGATCATTCCTTGCCATATTACTTTAAAACACATCAAATATTTTGCCTAAACACTTGACAATTTCACTTTAATATTCTAAGAACACAACAGCCTTAAGCTAAAAGGAGAGTTAATTCCAAAAGCCTAATAATGATAGATAAGTATAATAAACAGCAATAGAAAAGGTACGCCTATAGCTAAAGAAATTCAAATACACCAGAATCTCACATGTAAGTGTTTAGATTTGTGAGATGAGAGCTAGTGAATAAGAATTGCATTTTGTATTGTGCATAAAGTGGAATGGATTCAAAAATCCCTATTGTGCAACTCTCTTCTTTTTACCTAACACTCAGATCATGTATTAAAATATGAGGGAATGAAGTAATTGCTAAGAGTCTACTACAAAATTATTCTTGACTCCTGCTATCTTAATTTCTATATATGCATACACGGAAGTGGTGCTAGTTTTTAATGAGAATGTGAGTAAAATGCCAAGGACATTTCCTTTTCAGGCAACATTGCAGAGATAGACAGTGATGTCATTATAGCTTTTGGAACAGAAAAATAGGATTTCACCTTTATTTGCTAAGGGCCTGACCCAGCTGCCATTAAGTCAATAGCGATCTTACCAATGACCTCAATAGGAGCTGGATCACGTCCAAAAGCGTCTCCAACTAGTAAAGCTTTGAGAATACATCTATGAAGTGAAGAAGCAGGTGGGAGGGTATTACGCTGCATGCTACCCAAATAGATGCCTTTTAAATACTTTCAATGCTATGACAATGCCACATGTTCTTCTATCTACAGATTTTTGGCTTACCAGAAAAAACAAAATATTTATGCACTGTATTGTAATTGTATATTAAATTAAGCAGTTGCTATTATTTGTATGGAGGTACAGACCAGATGACCTAACCAGAATCAAAGCCCAATAATGCTGGGCATTGTACAAACATACAGTAAATCTGAGTAGCTGCAATCTTGGAACAGATTACAAAGAGTTTTGAAATTTCCTGATAATCATCCTGTCATGGCAATGGGAAAACCACTGGTATTAATGGGGAGAACATGTAGAAGGAGCAGATACAAAATCACAACTTGTAAATGGGATATAATGGGCATATCATAGCACACACTACTTTTAACATATGCGGCAGACATTCAGCAGTGAGCAAACAAGTAGCGCTACCTGCTAAAAGCAGACTGCACCAAGTCTATGTAGATGAATTCCCATTATGGAGAATAATGGAGGAGGTGGAGAAACACTATAATTTCCAACGTGTGGAGCTGTGAGTATTCTGGGTACAATACTATGAGGAACAGCATAGAAATAGACTTCTGAATTTATCAGAGAGCACTCTGAAGCAGATGCATCAGATATGTATTGTATCTTTAAGCCAGTTTTCACCCTCTATTCCTCAATTCAGGGTGGGGATACTTGACTTGTAAAAGAAGGGCAGGCAGTTCTGTTTCACTTTTGCATTATGTTGAAATTTATAATCTACAGAAACATTACAGTCTTTATTATGCAGAAGCTGAAGGTATATTTTACTCAGTGCTGATGTATAGGGATCAAATGTATATAACAATGTTATATATTATCATCATTAACAACTGTGGAAAAGAGGAGTCTGGTACTGTAGGTGTAACAAATGAATGTTTGGAGAACAACAACGTAGGCTTTGTCTTCACTAGAAATGCTGCAGCTGCATCGCTGTAGTACTTCAGTGTAGACACTCACTACCGTGATGGGAGTGGTTCTTTCATGACTGTAGTTAATCCACTTCTTAAGAGGCAATAGCTAAGTCAAGGGAAGTCAACCTCACGAAGTCTACATCAGGGTTTAGAGCTTAGCTATGTCGCCCAGAGGTGTGGATTCTTCAAACCCCGAGAGATGTTGCTGGGTTGACCTACCTTTCTAGTGTAGAGCTGGTCTTAGTTACAGTTACAAAGCCTAAGGCATTCCTTCACAATATGGTCTGGGTTAACTTCAAGTCCACAGCTATAGGGAAACACTTGTAATGTTCCTCTTTGAATCTTGTGTTATAACTTTCCTATTGTTTATGGGAATACGAGAATTTACTTTTATTCTCAGCACTGTACATGATGAATGTGTTTATTTAATTGGTAAGGTTTGGGACAAAAAGTTAATGCAGTATCAGACAGGAACATTAGCAATAATTAGTTTAGTCATTCTGTTCAAAAGCTGAAAGAAACTGAAGAGCAATTAAGTTCACTCATTTTCTAGAAGCCAGGTGAAGAAGCAGATCTGGGAATCACAAAGGTAAATTAATTGAGGAGACTGACATGTCTGCATTTGTGGATTAGAATTTATGGGTAAAAGCTGTAGGCAGTTTAAGGATTAAGTAACATTCAATTCAGAATTTGTATTTTCAGGCTATGTTAAATCACTTTTGCAATATGGGCTACTTCCTAGTGTATGAGAAGTCAGCTTTTTTGGACAAGTTTGTGGGTTTGCTTATCACTGTGATTTGGAAAAAAATGTGTAGTTGTGCAACCAGTTTAATCCAATCCACCTCTTGAACAGCAATTCAGCTCTCATATCCAGTGTTCAGACTGAGGAATCATTCAGAACATGGGAGACACAAGCCTCTGTTTCTTTGCACATCAGCAACCTTGAAACAACTGCTCCCTTATCTTTCCAATGGTTGGGAGATTTTGGATACTCTGGGTAATTAAACCAGCAAAACGTGTCACTAAAAATATCTGGCACAGGCCGAGATGTATAACATTAGGATTAATATCATGGGCTGGTAGCAACAAGTTTCTCCACCTGATTTGATTCTAATACTCTAAATACATACAAAAATATTCATGTAAATAACATGGGAATAGGGATTGTGTAACAAACATAGCAATGTAGAAAGCACTGGCAAAGAGATCGGTTTAATAGACGCCTCAATTCCTAGGGGAATTCCTAAATGAGTATATTTATATATTCAGGGGATTGGTATTCTTGGGTTAGCTAAACTGATATGTTAGTAACATAATTTATGTTTACATTTCATTATGAAATAATTAGCATTTATATAAAGCTTTTCATCTGTAGATCTCTAAGTGAAGGGAAAACAACTAAATACACATCTCTACATATTGTTAAAGAATTCTTCTCAGATGTGTTACAGAATATCACCATCTCTGTTTGTACAGGTTTCAGAGTAACAGCTGTGTTAGTCTGTATTTGCAAAAAGAAAAGGAGTACTTGTGGCACCTTAGAGACTAACCAATTTATTTGAGCATAAGCTTTTGTGAGCTACAGCTCACTTCATCGTGTAGCTCACGAAAGCTTATGCTCAAATAAATTGGTTAGTCTCTAAGGTGCCACAAGTACTCCTTTTCTGTTTGTATAAATGAGGAACAGACAAGAATATTATGTAACTTGCCCAATGTCACAGAAAGAATCAGTGGTCTGCCAATACCCACTCTGATGCCCTACTCCCTGCACCATGTTGCCTCCATTACCTTCATCCTGAAAGACCCTAAGTTCCCTTACAAATTCTGAGTTCTTTGTAATTTGGCATGGAACATGGCATGTATTTAAAAATGCACAGCAACACTACACAGTTTGACAGGGAAAGAGAAGATTACTGTTTCCAAAAGAAACTGGAGAAAAAATTTAGGGGGGGGGGGGAATTGTAATGACCACAGACTGGACTTTGACCAAAACACCAGAGTAAACACTCACTTTTACAACAAGTACTATGGGATCTTTACTGATCTTAAGGACCATGGTTTCTATTCTTCATTTGGAAGATGGCACCTCTAACCAACAAAACATACTGAAAGAGAATACCGCCATCTTCTGAAATGCCAGTATCACTTCCTTCAGCACCTGGGTGGTTCCTTGGGTTCTCACCTCCAAACACTGACCAGGCTCAATGCTGCTTAGGTTGTAAGATTTGATAAGACCACAGCCCAAAATGGTATATAGATGCAGTTTACTGCATCTCCACAATCTGTGAGCAACCCAGGCAGTGTGGAGGGAAACAAGCTGCAAAAATCAAGATATATGTATGCATTTAAGCTAGGGCTGGGGGAAGTGGAGGGCGGGTTTCCCTCTACAATCAATTTAAGATTCTGCTACCTCTAGTCAAGAGATTAATAGAGAGGTTATAGGGGTGGAAATTTGTGAGACAAAGGAAGGAAATTAAAGTACCTGTAATGTGTCAGAGATAAAGCAGAAAGTTTGTGTGCACATGCAAACAGGTTATGATGTTAGCACATTCCAGTGATAAGTTATGTACATCAAGACTATAAAAAGTATGTGGAAAAGACAAAAGCCTATCAGATCCCAGGAGCGAAAGGCAGAAGTTGATTGTGGGGTTTTCTCCCCGAGGGCCAGCAGGGTGTCAACAGTCTTTCGCATGTGACGAATATCCGACTGCAGGATGTCATACGGAGAGCAGAGGTCAGCCTATCCCGAAGGGCAGCCATTAGAACAGAAAAAAACAGTGCATAAAATTAAAAATACAAAGAGATAGAGTTTGATAAAGCATCACAGTATTCTATTACTAGTATAAATATGTAGGAATATATTGTTTCTTTCAATTATTCCCTTAATTTACTACATGCACCATCTTTCTTTTGTTTCCTCTAAATAATTAAGCTATCAAACAATATCAAAACACTAGCACAAATATACAGTGCAAGCTCAGAGCTCAGTCCTGCAAACCTTTATAGACGTAGTCCATTCAATCACTTAATCACTTAAATGGGACTAATTGCATGATTCAGATTTTGCAAGAACAGGCCCCTATAAAAGCAAGAAAGTTCTCTTAGCAGTTGAGACAAACCATGATACTGAAATCTCAGGAAAAACATACTAAAAAATAAATTGTTATGAATATAAATACAATTGTTCACCTAACATCACATGCACCTTAAAATCTGGTGATTAAATTGTTTACTTTGGCTGGTACTCTGGGATGAAAATTGAAAGAGACACTGGTTAAAGGATACTGATTAGTTTAAGAAAATTTCCAAGCTGAGGAGTTTAAGGCTCAAACTTCTTATTTAAAATTTTAAAATTAAAAATATGTGAACCTAAGCTATTCATACATTTTTGGAAGATATAAATGCCCACATGCAGCTATTTAAATTGGAATACAAACATCTAAGCAACTTGTTGCATTAAGAAAGTTGTACTGAGCAATGATATTCATGATAAGCAGACGATATTCGGTTATCATTACACAAAATCAAACCTAAGGTGCACACTGATCTTTTTAAAATTGGAAGATGAAAACAATATGATGTGTATTTTTATTCCAATCTCCTTTGCACACATAACCTCTCTATCAATGCTCAACTCAATGCATACATGTAAGTAAGAGTATCTTTAAAAAAAAAATTTTAAGTTGCGTAAGATGTAGGAAAGACAGAGCCCCATTTCATAAATTCCAGCTTGTTCTGGGCCAACTATATTCAGTTATTAAAGGAAAATAATTCCTAGTATATTATAAAAAACCATGAAAAATCTGCACGCTTAGCTGTCTAAAATACTTTAATGCTATCCAACTTCACAATGTAGTCTTAATTAATCATCAAATTTTCAAAAGCATTCCAGAGCTCTTCTACTCTGAGAAATGACTGCGCAGCATTTCTGTAGGGAAGCTTGTCTACAGAACTTGCCCCACAGAATCCATGGTTAATTGTGTATCAAATGTTGCTAAAGCAAATTTGCTAGTAAGATAGTTGGCTTTTCTCCCCTAATCTGCAGGCTTGCACTTTCAGCCTGGGATCATAAAGTCAATCTGGGACCTTTCTTCTCTGCAAATCATCATCAGTAATAAAGGTGTTGCTCAGGCCTTCAGTTACACCTTCTCAATAAATATCAGTGGGTTTGCACTTAGTGGGTTTGAAACTTAGGCCATGTCTGCACTATGGGGACAATACTGGCATAGCTATGGGTGCCGTAGCTATGCCTACATAAGTTCATAGTATAGATGCAACCTACACTGATGGAAAGGTTATTTTTGACAGAGCAGAAACACTATCACCCTGTGCAATGGTAGCTAGGTTGACAGAAGCTTCTGTTGTCCTAGCTGCATCTCCACTGGTGGTTAGGTCCACAAAGCTATGTCGCTCAGGGGTGTGGATTTTTCACACCCCGGAGAGATGTAGCTATGTCAACCTAAATTTTATGTGTAGACCAGGCCTCAGTAAGCCACTGTGATGTTGATATACAAGAAGGAAGAGAATTCACCTCGTTCTCTCTTACCATTGTTGGCTCTGGCTTTCACAGGGGTAGAAAGCTGTAAAAACTTAATTTTGTTACTCAAACTATCAGTGCAACACTGAATATACACAAAAAAAGATCCGATTAGTGATGGTGGGGCATTTTTACACAATCACTTTTCAGAATGGAAGCATGCTTCTAACTCCAAAGTCAAATGTTATATAAATCTCAAAGGAATAGTACTTGAATTTGGAAAAGAAAAGAAGGACACATGCAGAGTTTAAAAACAATGCTAAGTTTTGTTTGTAAATCTGAATTAAAGCATAAGATTTTTTAAAAAATTCAGACTTGTGAACTTGAAATGCTCATTTTTGAGCACAGAACCTGTTAAAACCAAAATCTCATTGACACAGATACGAAATATTATGTTTTACTGAAAACACTAATAAACATTGCACTAGCTTTCTAATCGAGTACAAGGAATTTCCTATAAGAACTGCTGTTTAGTGTTTTAACTGGTGAAATCAGACCAACCCTGAGAAAAGTCTGACTATTCTGCAAATTTATTTGCTCTATAAGTGTTTGAATATTCAAATATTTCTCAAATTAGTAAATATTTCAGGCATGATAGACTATTTTCTCCTGCTGGTACTAGGTAAAATCTTTCATATTATGGATGCCATCTAGTGCTTCTGAACTCAGGAGACAATATTCTTTATCTTTTCAATAACTACAGTATTTCCACCTCAGTTATCAGAATTTTAGTGACTCTGATGTGAATTTGATGTGATGTGAATTTAAAAACTAAATAATCATATGGCTAAAGGGTACAACATTACAGAACAACAATTATGCTTGGATAATCAACAATTTCAAACATTCTGCTCTCCTCATTAAAAGCACAAATATTATTAGTCACAACTAAAAATCTCAGCACAGGTATTGTCCCAGTTACTAGTGATTTTTTAAACGTATGAGCAGCTGCATGCCTAAATGGATCATGCAGCTACCGAAACTGCGCATACAGAATAAATATTTAGATGGAGTAGATAGATATGGAAGGTTAATCACATAACTGGCCGTTTGCATGCACAAGCTCCTCTGATTATTCATGCATCCGCAGTAAATTGTGCAAACAGTTTTGAAAACCAAGCCCATATTTTAATTCCTAAAAATAAAATCTCAATGGTAAGTACTCAGAATTGCATGAAAGAATGCAACTATACTTCTGTGTATGTACTATATGATAAATACCTAGCTAGGAAACTCAGAGGTAAGATTTTAACAGTATACTATACCACTTGCAACCATACTGTAGTCCAAATAGCATATATTGCCTAGCTGAGTGGGAAAAATCGATACCTGATACAATTGCATTGCAACTCCATGAAAGTCTCCAGAACAAACTGTGGTGAGGCAATTGGTCAGAATAAGAGCGTGAGTGGAAAACTGGGGGGTGCAAATATAGCGGTAGCAGTGAAAACAACTAACAGGTTGGTTATAAGATAAAGCTTTAACAGCAACTAACTGCTGCCTGGCACCTGTTCCATTACCTATATCCATTAATGATGGCAAAGTACAAAGGCTTGGATTCTGCTAAAATGATCAGCTGTGAAATAGTAAATAATTACGTTCACTAGGTATCACAGTTAACATCCCATTGAGACTAATGGGGACAGTTCATACTTGTCTCAAAGCTACTGTTTCACACTGTCTGAAGACTGACAGCCACTACTGCATGGGTTAACATTCACTTCACATTTTGAAGATTATTTTGCAGTCGTAAAGATGCTAGGCTTGATGTGGTTTTGTTTGTATTACAGACATCTTACATTCTGGGGCATATTTATGCAACCAATTCCAAAAAAACCCCAACATTTAAATCTGCATAATAGAACCATAGAAACATAAGACTGGATGGGACCTAGACAGATCATCTAGTCCAGTTACCAGCTGACAGGTGTTTGTCTTTTTCTTAAAAACCTCCCATGATGGAGATTCTACAACCTCCCTAGGTAATCCGTTCCAGGGCTTTAATACCCTTACCGTTAGGAAGGTTTTCCTTATGTCTAACTTAAATCTCTCTCGCTGGAATTTAAGCCCATCATTTCCTGTCCTGCCCTCAGTGGTTGAAGAGAACAATTTGTCACCCTTCTCTTTTAACCTTTTACATAACTGAAGACTTATGTCCCCCCTCAGTCTTCTCTTTTCCAGACTAAACAACCCTAATTTTTTTCATTCTTTCCTCGTAGGTCATGTTTTCTAAACCTTTTCACCATTTTGGTTGCTCTCCTCTGGACTTTCTTCACTTTGTCCACATCTTTCCTGAAGTGTGGTGCCCAGGCCTGGTCAGTGCAGAGTAGAGTGGAAGAATTTTTTCTTGTGTCTTGCTGACAACACATCCAAGAATGATGTTTGGGTTTTTTTTTTTTTTTTTTGCAACAGTATTACATTGCAGACTCATACTTAGTTTGCAATGCATTAGAACTCCCAGATGCTTTCTGTAGTACTCCTCCTTAGGCAGTCATTTCCCATTTTGTATGTGTGCAAATGATTGTTCCTTCCTAAGTGTAGTACTTTGCAAATGTCCTTATTGAATTTCATCCTATTTATTTCAGATCATTTCTATAGTTTGTCAAGATCATTTTGAATTCTAATACTGTCCTCCAAAGGACTTGTAACCCCTCCCAGTTTGGTATCTTCCACAAACCTTATAAGCGTACCATCTATGCCCTTATCCAAATAATTTATGAAGATATAGAATAGAACAGGACAGATCCCTGCAGAATCCCACTCAATATGCCTTTCCAGCTGGACTGTGAACCATTGATAGGAGTCTCCCCTGTGAAATCCGGTCTTTTGTGTACTTTTACCTTATACTATAGGCAGGGCCCTTCCAAATTCAAGGTCCATTCTGGTCAATTTCATGGTCATGGGATTTTAAAAATAATAGATGTCATGATTTCGACTACTTAAATCTGAAATGTCATAGTGTTGTAACTGTAACCCAAAAGGGACTTGTGTGTGTATGGGGAGTTGGGGGGGGTGAGGGGGGTGGGTGGCAAGGTTATTGTAGGGGAGGTTGCAGTACTGCTACCCTTACTTCTGCACTGCTGCTGCTGACGGCACTGCCTTCAGAGCTGGGCAGCCAGAGAGTGGGGGCTGCTGGCCGGGCGCTCAGCTCTGAAGGCAGTGCAGAATTAAGGGTAGCAATGCTAGGACCCCCCCCACAATAGGCTTGCAACCCACTTTTGCTAAAGTCTGCCTTCTTGAAATCCATTGTCTTTATTCTGCTGTTTTCCCTTCTACCATTCCTTAGAATTATGAATTCTCTCATTTCATGACCCAAGCTGCCTTCCACCTTCAAATCTCAACCAGTTCGTCCCTATTTGTCAGAATCAAATCTAGAACAGGCTCTCCCCTCCTTGCTTTCTCCACCTCCTGCCATAAAAAGTTGCCTTCAATGCACTCCATTAACTTGTTGGATAATCTGTGCACTGCTGTTTTTCCCAACAGATGTCTGGGTAGTTGAAGTTGCGCATCACACTACCCAGTGCTGTGCTTCGGATGAGTTTGTTAGTTGTTTCAAAAAGCCTCATCCATCTCTTCTTCCTGATTAGATGGTCTGTAGGAGACATCACTCTGGTTTTTTACCCCTTTTATCCTTACCCAGAGACTTTAAAACAGGTTGCTTCCAACTTTTGTCTCAATCTCAGTGCCAGCATATACATCTTTGATATAAAACGCCACACCTCCTCCCTTTTTCCCCAGCCTGTCCTTCCTGAATAAGCTCTATCCTTCTACACAACTATTCCAGTCATATGAATTATCCCACTGAATCTCTGCGATGCCAATTACGTCATAATTGTGATTATTCACTGGTATGTCTAGTTCCTCCTGTATATGTCCCAGATTTCCTGCATTACTATACAGACATCTAAGATATTCATTAGATTTCCCCTCTATATTCCCTCTTGTCTCTCTTTTGTCCCTGATGTGATTATACTATAATCCTATTATATATATAGTCCTGGACATATTTTGCTTTGTGTCAAGACAAAACTTCCAAATTTGTTGACCTGTAAGTGTCTTTATGACTCTGAGCACTCCTGAGAGGCTAAAGGCTGTGGGCAGATGACTGAGTACCTCAACAGTGTGTTCATACATATATTAATGGTGAATTTCAAAGCAAAAAAGTGAGCTTTTATGTACAAAGATGGACTGTTTTTTTCCTGCCTGTTTATTCATTTAAAACAGTGGTTCTCAACAATGGGTATGTGTACCCCTGGGGGTGCACAGAGGTCTTCCAGGGGGTACATCAACTCATCTAGATATTTGCTTAGTTTTACAACAGGCTACATAAAACGGATTAGCGAAGTCCGTACAAACTAAAATTTCACACAGACAATGACGTGGTTATACTGCTCTATACACTACTATACACTGAAATGTAAGTACAATACTTATATTACAAGTAATTTATTTTATAATTATATGGTAAAATGAGAAAGTCAGCAATTTTTCAGTAACAGTGTGCTGTGACACTTGTATTTTTGTCTGATTTTGTAAGCAAGTAGTTTTTAAGTGAGGCGAACCTTGGAGGTACACAAGACAATTCAGACTCGTTCAAGGGGTAAAGTAGTCTGGAAAGATTGAGAGCCACTGATTTAAAATACTGTATGTCCTGAATTCCTTTGGTTTGCTCAAGGACCTTGGCAAGATCTTTGGAGAATCTTTTCCTGACACTCAACATTCAACTGGGGGCTGGAAAAGCTGCAACCCATGACTCAATGTCCTGTAAAATTATCATCCTCCAAATCACATTGCATGTTTGCATCTTCATACTACACTTGTCTCAAGGTCAGTCATGAAGCTCAGTGAGCATATGGTTCTGGAGATCCTTCAGCACTATCACTAAACAGCATCCCACCTTATTCCACTGAAAGCCCCCTTCTGTTTAAACGCGTCTAAAATCTTCCATTTTGATCACCCTCTTGTACTGAAACAGCATTCAGCCCGTCCCAGATCATCCATTTTTCCTACAGAGACATATGTTAATGTGATAGGAATAGAATGCTACGCTGTGGTGTGGGTTAGTAGGCATAGGAGCTGCCAAGAAAGGGCTGGAGCTTAACGGTAATCTGTTCAGAAAAGAAAACAAATTAATTGCAAATGTTGTATTCCTATTGCTGGAGTCTCCTGAGACAGTAAGGCTACATAAGAACAATCAACATACATTCAAATGTTAGAAAGTGGGGAATGTCTCTCTCCGCACTTTTACAGCACATTGTTCCTAGACAGATTCTTGATCTATCTGGGCTTTGGCATCCTGCTAGCTACTCACACAATCATATCTACCTACCACTGATCTTTGTTTCCAACATTTTCTCTCTCTCATTCACTCGTAAAACACAGCAAACTCCAAACACTTTCACCCATCTAAGCTCTGAAACACAATGCCTTTTCCAGGAAGTATAGCAGTAAATTTGTCAATTGCCATCCATGCTGAGTAAACCTGAATTCTCTTACAGAATTCCACAAGATCTCTTATAAATTACAAACCTTAATCAAATGTCCTTGATATTTAAGTGAATGAAATTTTATATGGGTAGAAACTAATGTTTATTTATTTAGATTTATGAGATTTGACCCTTTGCTTAACCCTCTATGAAAACATGCAATATATAAACAGTTAGTCAAATGGCGCCAAAAATCTATAACAAGTCTGCAACATTAGCAGAGAAAGTTTATATTTCATTGAAAGCTGCAAAGAGAAAAACAAATGTAACCCCTTAAAGAGGCGACGCGTGGCGGGGGGCAGTTGGGGTCATGTGCCTTAATTAAAAAACAACCACCTTCCTTCTCTCCCTTCCCCCAAAAGGCCATTTCCAGGCAACTCTGATTACGAGTGCATCAAAGGTTCGCTCACATCTCACTAAACATTCCACACACAGGCTGCATACATTTTGACACAATATTCTCATAATACGGAGACATGCCATCTTATTTCTGAAACTAATCTTTTTAGCCCACAATATGCAGCCATTCTAATATTATCATGAATATTTTACATTACATAACTTTATGAAACCAGTTACTGTGCATTAATAAACTGTAACAGATGGCCAATATAATCATTTTTAAAATAGAGACATAGTTCATAACACTATGGATTACAAAGTTTAATTTTAACAGTAATTCATTGTAGATATGAGAACAATCCTCCCTCCCAATGCCTCTTCAAATTGCAGAAAGGGAGAAAACACTGTTTGTTTTGCAGCCCTACAAATAGAGGTCAGACTAGTGGATTTCTTCACATTCTGAAAAAGGAATCCTTCCATAACTTAAAGACTTTGTGTTCAAGTCTCATCCCAAAGTAAAAACAAATCTAAACATGTTTTAAACTCCTGAAAGTAAACCTTAAAATAAAAGTGCTCTCAGAGCCTAAGTTGTACTGTTAACAAAAATACAATGACAACATTAAGTCATGTACAGTTTTATGTTTGTAGTTTTATATTTTACTGCATTAAAAACTAGTCTGTATACAAACTAATTCCTCATACTGAAGGCCAATTGTTTGAAATGAAATGGTCTTTAATTACATCAGACATATTTTTGGATACTGGGACAGATTCTGATCTAAACTGCATCAGTGTAAATCCAGAGTAACTAAATTGTATCATAATGAGTTACTCTAGTATAATGTTTATCAGAATATGGACTACTGGCATTCTCTACAGAAACCTGAAAATGTAAAATCTTAAACTTTCTTGAGTTTACTGCATTTTGTCATTTCACATTTCTACAGTGATACTTTAACACTACAGTAGAACCTCACTCAATTTGCATTTTGCTAATCTGCACATTCATAATTTACACATATGAAATGCTCTCCTTACACCTCAGCAAAAATGTAACAGAGCTCCGAGATGAGATCTCATATTACCAATTTCTTTGACAAAACATACTACAAAATATGTAATATAGTATAAAGTATAAATACTTTAAACTAAGCTTTTAAAATAAAAGCACCAAGTAAAACACAGTTATCACTTTTAAAAAACTTAATATTAGTTTTATATAAGGAAAAATTAGCATCTACTTGCTAGTAGATATTTACTAGTTATTCTCTATAGGAAATACAAGGAGGTATTGGGATTACTGTAAATACTCTTATCTAGCTATCTATGGCAAAACTGGTATGTTTTCAAAAATGAAATATTATCCATTTTGTTATACCTTGTACCTGTTTTATTGTTGAGTTTGCTAATGCACAAAATTCAGTCATTTCTTAGTGGGCCTTCTAGTCAACCCAATCCAGCAATGCCTTTAATTACAATAGTCTCATTAACGACAGTAGAACTATAAACTCATGAATATCTCATATGAACACCTTAATGGGACAATTCATGTGCTTAAAGCTAAAAGCATACATACGTGCATTGTTGAATAAGGGGGTAAATGTTTGACTGTAATAGTTCATAAAATAAGACACGAATCATTTTAGCCATAAAATAAAGAGCCTTCAACTGTAAAATAACACACAAGTTATGCTTTTTGGTGTGTTTTAGGTCACATTATATTGATAGACATAATTAAAAATTACCTCTGGTATACCCAGTTTCCTACATGCATCCAGAAAGTTTTCCACATTTCTCCTGCATTTGGCCATACTAAGTTTAGGCTGAAAAAACAAGGAACCATGGATTAATGGGACAGAAGCTAATAATATACAGCAGTCATCATAAAATTCTGCCTATTAAATGACGTTTCTACTGCTGATGAAATATTTAGAGGAGGTTGTTCCTGAAAAAATAAATTAGGAAATGGTAAACAGTAGATTGACCAACATCTAATAACTGACAAACTGCCAACGTACTAGTCTCCTACTGCCACGATGTCTCCATGCCACCACCCATCCATCACGGCAGTGACCTCTGTGGCACTGGCAAGGGCAGAACAACAGTGGAGGAGGCCAGTGCACTCTGTAAGCCTCCAAGGGTATGTCTACTCTGCAATTAAACATCCACAGCTGGCCTGTGTGTCAACTGACTCGGGCTCATAGGGCTCGGGCTACGGGACTGTAAAACTGCAGTATAGATGCTAGGGCTGGAGCCGGAGCTCTGCAACCCCACAAAGGGGGAGGGCCCAGAGCCCGGGTTCCGACCCGAGCATCTGCACCACAGTTTTACAGCACCCACTACCCGGGTCAGCTAACATGGGCCAGCCAAAGCTACTTAATTACAGTGTAGATATACCCCAACTCATGCGGTGACCTATCTCAGCAGCTAGTCAGAGGACATTCTCAGATGGTCTATAAACCTTCAAAAATATGCTCAGAAATAAGAGCGTGGAAGCCTTTCCATTCCCATCGTGCGTTTTTATAGTTGAAGGTTTTTTTCTGCTTTTTAAAAATCATAATCATTGGCCTGGTTTTCCTTCATTTCTATTTCTCTGTGTTTTGCAATTCTGTTAAAAATGCAGTTCTTTGAGTTGGGTATATGTTCTCCTTACTAATGCATGTTGTTAGTAGTAGGAATTTTTAGTAATGATGTTCACATTGCATCACAGACACTGAAGTGGAATTTGCTTCCATGTTCTTCTGAAATGTGCTACATACCATAAAAGTTCCCTTCTATGCTCTCTTTTCTTCCTCTCAATATCAGCCTGTCTCTTTCTATGTCACTCTCATCTGGCTCAGCTGCACTGAGAGTCTCCCATTTCAATCACTGTCTCTTAATTTCCATTGGATGGTCTTGTAGTGACTGGCCCACTCAGCCTATACACTCTCAAATCAGGGCTCATTTATGCAAGGACATTCAGGAAAGTGAAAATGAATGAATTAAAGTGATAAAGTTAATATGCATAAATAAAAACATATTAAATCCTCATGTGGATGTTCTCATTCAGAATTAAAGTGGCCTTAGTTCATTGCAGCTTAATTTTTCAGGAGGCTACTTTACAAACATGCAGCTTTTGGGTGCATTTGCTTTTGTGCATGCCCAGGCTCTAGTTTTGAAATTGGGAGTGCGTCCAACTCACTGTGGGCTCAGTTTGTGCACATGAAAGTCTGGCTTGCAAGGTTCTGAAAATCTGTCCCCTCTAATAATCACGTGCAGTGGAAGACTGGCTTACTTGCAAGAAGTGGTAATACTGTTCTAATGGGAATTTTACAACCCAAACATCTCAGGCTGTTTTAAGATGTGTATAAAGGGAATCATACGTCTTTCACATTTAATTTTTTGGATATTATGAGAACTTGATATATCATTTCAACATACATTAAGAACAGTTGTACAAACTCTATAATGTCATTTCTATATTTTTTAAATTGGTTCTTTTATCATATTGATTCTTAATTAAAAACCTTCCAATTCATTTTTACAGTAACTTCCTTAGTATTTTAGAATTTCAAAGATTCCTATAATATGATGCCATCTTTGTCCTATTTGTCTGACTCAAGAATATCAAACCTCTTACAGTGGCATTCTGTGTCACCACAGCCAATCCTTTATTTCCCTACTTTAACAGGGAGAAATGATACTGATATTCCTGACCTTTAAACTGAAAGCTCATCAGCACCAAAAGAGACATTAGCTGCCTAGCATTCTCCAGAACATTTCTTCTCAAGGTTAACTATGTGTCAGCAAGGGCTGAAAGTGTTTTGTAAAACACTAAGAACCACCTTTCAGCCTTGGAAATTCAGGTCTTGTCTACTCTGCAAGTCTCTGCAGTAAAATGGGACATGACACGAATCAAGTGATTTAAAACCAACAACTGAAAATATAAAATGGAGTCAAAATTAGCTGTTACCACTCAAGAAAGAGATCGTGGAATAATTGTGGATAGTTCTCTAAAAACATCCACTCAATGTGCAGTGGCAGTCAAAAAACCTAACAGAATGTTGGGAATCATTAGGAATGGGATTGATAAGAAGACAGAAAATATCATATTGCCTCCACATAAATCCATGGTATGCCCACATCTTGAATATTGCATGCAGATCTGGTTGCTCCATTTCAAAAAAGATATAGTGGAATTGGAAAAGGTACAGCAAAGGGCAGCAAAAATGAATAGGGGTATGGAACAACATCTATATGAGGAGAGATGAATAAGACTGGGACTTTTCAGCTTGGAAAAGAGACAACTAAGGGAAGATATGATAGAGGTCTATCAAATCATGACTGGTGTGGAGAAAGTAAATAAGGAAGTGTTATTTACCCCTTCTCATAACACAAAAACTAGGGTTCACCAAATGAAATGAATAGGTAAGGTTTAAAACAAAGGGAAGTATTTTTTCACACAACGCTCAGTCAACCTGTGGAACTCTTTGCCAAAGGATGTTTTGAAGACCAAGACTATAACAGGGATCAAAAAAGAATTAGATAAATTCATGGAAGATAGGTTCATCGATGGTTATTAGCTCTGAAGTATTCCTAGCCTCTGTTTGCCAGACGCTGGAAATGGGCGACAGGGGACGGTTCACTTAATGATTACCTGTTCTGTTCATTCCCTCTGGGGCACCTGGCACTGACCACTGTCGGAAGACAGGATACTGGGCTAAATGGACCATTGTTCAGACCCAGTATGGCCATTCTTATGAAAGGGATACATTTTTTTAGCCACTGTTGAAAACTCCTTGTTTTTTGTTAAAGTCTATACTCCTAAAAGCCTAAGCAGATCACCTTTACAATCAGCATGCCTCTCTCAGAATTAAAGATAAGGTTTTATTTAACAAATATTTAACCGGAGGTACACTCAGAAAAAACTACACAACTTTATGCATCATATTTTGAAAATACAGGAAACCTCTTTAGAATCAAAGTGACCTCAGAAATCTAGACCAGAAATGTCCCCACTAACGGAAACCAAGTCTTCCGTAAATACAGGAAAAATCCAGAAGAAAGTTGAAAAGAAAAGGAAATTAGGTTTGAAAAAAGTGTACGTAAGTAGATTTGGCACAAAAAATCCTTGATGACCCTGGTCCTGCATATGTCCTAGTACCTTTGGGGAATCAAAGATTGCAGGACTAGGTCATATGTTTCTCTTCTGTCCTGTCTGTGACAAAAAATGAGTTGTTTTGATATTTAACAAAAAAAACCCAAAAAACAAAAAAAACCCTGCCCAAACCCTTGCTATATAGGATTGTTGTTAACTTAATAAATTGCTAATCTCACTGTAGTATAATGTTTCCCACATGCTTAGAGTTCTCCACTTTATATCTGCGGATATAGGCACCTGCAGATGTGGATGCGGATACCCGTGGACCATTTTTGTGGATTCCGGATTGGATGCAGATACATGCTTAGTAGAGTACATTATAAATCATACTGTATTCTATGACAAAACACGTTAACAATGCACCAGGAAGTAGAGAACTGATTTTTAGGAAAGTATCCACTGGAACAAAATCTTGTCAGAGGGTAACGATCACCTGCTACAACATAAACAGCAAGGCATTTATGGAAAAATCTGGCCTCCTGCAATCTAGATGGTATAGACAACAAACCTATCATGAGCTTCAGCCAGCCACAGACCAGTTTATTCATAAGAAAAGAGAGAAGTGTATATTTTTTTTGAATAGCTCCACTACTTCATTTTTATGAAGATTTGAGTTACTGCCAATCTGAACTGGAAAGGAAAAAGAAAAAAGTACACGTTTGTAGGAGTGAACACTACTCACCACTCACTGACCTGTTTTTCAAAAGTAGATTTTATTTGATAATAAAGCTTTAGTTTTTCTTTTTTTTTAAAAAAATTTGACTTACTACTGCTGGTGAGGGTACATGGATACTTCCCACAGATCGAGGACGAATGTGATTGACTAAATGACAGAGAACAACCCCATCCATAAGAGCAGACCCCAAGTCTTCAGGCAAACAAATCTTTAGTCTCATTTCAATGTTCTGTAAAAGAAGAACAAACACGTCACCACTTTTACACAGAATTAGAAAGAACCACCTCCCCCAAAAGCAAATATCCATATTTTCTATCACATCGCCATGCCTTTTCCCATCCTATCCACTATTGCAGTGAATCCTCATCCAATTCCAGTTTGTCAAGCCATCACCACATCTTCATTTAAATTGCTCCTAAACCCAACCCCCCAAAAACACCACACTGCCCCATTCCAGGTCACCCACTGGAAATGTAACTTATGAAAAAACCTCATCACTTTAACGGTGCCAGAAGTGAGTAGCCACATCATCTTATTACTAAAAAGAAAAGGAGTACTTGTGGCACCTTAGAGACTAACCAATTTATTTGAGCATGAGCTTTCGTGAGCCACAGCTCACTTCATCAGATGCATACCGTGGAAACTGCAGCAGACTTTATATATACACAGAGAATATGAAACAATACCTCCTCCCACCCCACTGTCCTGCTGGTAATAGCTTATCTAAAGTAATCGTCAGGTTAGGCCATTTCCAGCACAAATCCAGGTTTTCTCACCCTCCACCCCCCCACACAAATTCACTCTCCTGCTGGTGATAGCCCATCCAACTTTGGATGGGCTATCACCAGCAGGAGAGTGAATTTGTGTGGGGGGGTGGAGGGTGAGAAAACCTGGATTTGTGCTGGAAATGGCCTAACCTGACGATTACTTTAGATAAGCTATTACCAGCAGGACAGTGGGGTGGGAGGAGGTATTGTTTCATATTCTCTGTGTATATATAAAGTCTGCTGCAGTTTCCACGGTATGCATCTGATGAAGTGAGCTGTGGCTCACGAAAGCTCATGCTCAAATAAATTGGTTAGTCTCTAAGGTGCCACAAGTACTCCTTTTCTTTTTGCGAATACAGACTAACACGGCTGTTACTCTGAAACCTGTCATCTTATTACTGTAATGCTTGTCCTTCCTCATTCCATCACCCTGCCAGCACCATACTTTGCTACTCTTGCTTGTTGCCTCTTATCTAAAGATATTCTTTTTATTATAGTAGCACCCAGAATCCCCAGTCAGGATCAGAGCCCCATTGCATTAAGCCCCCTACAAACACAGAGTAAAAAGATGGCCACTCCTCAAACAGCTGAAAAGAAACAAGTGGGCATAACAAAAATTGGAAAGAATGCAGAATGGAGGACAAGGTTGGATCTGTAATGTGTACTACTGGGTAAAAATATGAAAACTCCCTACTCAGACAAAAGGGACACCTTAATTAAATGAACTTCGCATTGCAAAACAATCAGCAAAGTAGGGCACATTGAGAATGTTTACAAATTTTCTGGAGAAAAACCCATTGCATTTTGTTACAAATGTGTAACTTTTATTGATTTGAGCTCCAATCTTGCAAATGCTTTGGCATGTGTTTTCATATTCCTTCCCAGTAGAGCACATTATTATTTATTATTATTTATATAGTACCCCAAACTATACTATGTCCTTTAGAGGACAGATAAAAATATATCATCCCTGTCCCTTGCATTCCCTCCCCACTTCTGTCTGTTTGCTAAAATTCACTAGTTGCAAGAGGTGTTTACCAGTAACAGGTGACAAGCTCTGATTGCTGTAATGAGCCAATCAGTAACAACTACAAATTTGTGCACACTGCCAGTCTATGCTAAAATAGTTTCCCCTGTCCTCCTTCCTCCATCTGTTTGTCCATGTCACCCAACTCTTCTATCTTGTCTTTTAGACTGTAAATTCTTTGGGGCAGGAACATTCATTTACAATATGCGGTATTCAGCTTATCACAGGCCCTTCTGAGGCCTCTTGGTGCCACTGTATTATAAACAGCAGCAGCAGTGAAGCTAAAACAAACTATGCAGGCACCAGATAGGCGTGTGTGCAATGTGTAAGGGAGGCGGAAGACGTGGTGTTGTGCTTAACTAAATGACCCCTCTAAACATTAGCTGGGGAACAGAAAAGCCCTTATTTTAGAAAAGGTTTTTTTTTTTGTTCTTTTTTTTAAAATCAGTACATATTTAAAAGCTGCTCAATCAAGAAAATATACATGTTTTACATTAGTCAATGGACAAAATTCAAGTTGATCATGATAATATCAGGTGATACTACTATTCTCTTGTAACACCAAATGTATCTTAAACCAATAGTAATGTAAAATTATCTCATACAACTTTAGTAGTTGTAATGCAATTAACACTACAGACACAAATAAGAACACTTCGTATTTGGGACCGCTTGCAACTGAAGATCTTAACACTTAACACTCTTTGCAGTAATTATATCATCTCTATTTTATAGATGGTGAAACTGAGGCACAGAGAGGTTTATAAATTTTAAGGCCACAAGCGACTATCTAAACTGGACTGCAATACACAGGCCATAGAACCTCACCCAGTAATTCTGCATCAAGCCCATAACTTCTGTTTCAGCTGTAGTGTATCTTTTAGAAAGATATCCAGTTTTGATTTAAAAATCTCAAGTGATGGAGAATCCATCATATTGCTAGGTAAATCGTTGCAAATCTTAATTATCTACACTTTAGAAATAAAGCACTAATTTTGGTCTGAATTTGTCTAGCTTCAACTTCCAACCATTGGATCTCATTATGCCTTTTATCTGCTAGATTAAAGAGCCATGCCCACCATCAGAAACCTCTTCCCCAAGCAGATACTTGTACACTGATTAAGTCACCGCTTAACCTTCTTTTGGGTGAACTAAATAGATAGAGCTTCTTAAGTCTCTCAGTGTAAGATATTTTGTCCAGACCTCAAATAATTCTTGTGACTCCTTCCTGAATCTTTTCCAAATTTTTCAGATTTTTTTTTGAAGTATGGACATCAAAAGTATTCCAGTCATGGTCCCACTAAAGCTGTATCTTCCCACTCTGATATTCCCATGCTTATACACCCAAGCACGGTTTTTGCCCTAAGATTAGGTGACTTTCCCAAGGGAAAACAGGAAATACATGCTTCAGCTGAAAATCTGCAGCCTTTCACATGGTCTTTCACATACCTCACGCAATTGCTCCACAAGCTCTCTCTCTTCTCTCATCTGTTCCATTTTCCTCCGAATTGTAAATTGAGGGTCTATGGATTCCAAATTTCTCTGTGGTCTTAAAAATACTGTGATTTTAAGGAGAGAGATGTTTAGCAAAAACAAGCCATCAAAAACTTTTGCTTTATTAATTTTCAGGTTAAACAAAATCCTTATTCACTGTCCCAATTATGTCTGTTGGAAGATTTCCCTGAGAGCACATAGAAAGAAAAACTGATTTAGAACTACAGTCATAAAAGTGTATTTGCTTGGGGGTGCTCATAACAGAATTCATGTATTATTGATATAAGTGGAATATACAGACATCGTTTATATCTTATGGTCTTGACTGGGAATTTTACTAAATTTGCACAGCATTTGTCCCTTGGAGTTTTTAATCTGTTGTTCGAAGTCTTGCTGCTTCTATCATAGGACTCCTCTCTCAGTCTTTTAGTTAGATCCTAATCCTACAAGGTGCAGGACTCCAATGGAACCGAGAGTATTCAGCACCTTGCAGGATCAGACTCCTAGCACTCTCCAATTATTCATGACTATCTTTCATCTCTCCCTTCATCAAAAAAAGTTATGTGTTTGATTCCTAAAAACTGAGTGCCTATTATAGCACCTCTGAAGGTTTGCCTACACTAGAGATTCCCATTTCATGTGCAGTATTGCACTAGGTCCTTACACAGTTTTCCTACAACCGCTCCTGGTGCTGGGGATGATTTTATCCATCCCATAACTTCAGGCACAGCAGGGACAAAGTCTATGGTATTTAATGTATATTTGTACTTTTAAATATTTTTGTTGTGTTCCAATGACTGCTTTTAATGGTTCTTTCTTGTACATGTATCATGAGGGCTATACCCACCAATGCCCTCCCACACTGTAGATACCATGGCGGAGGGTCACCAGTTCCTGTGGCTGGACTGACTTGCTCACGTATCATGAAAAGTGACAAGTGCTCAAGAATAATACAATAAAACTTGTATTTATTACTTTTTTTTTTTTTAATGTAATGTGACAGCCTTAGGTGTGTCATCCACAAGGGGAGTTAAACCCAGGTCCTCTGGTTCTAAAAGCATAAAACTCGACCGCCTGAACTAAAAGATGCAGCTTTGTTAGCTGGTTGTAGCAGACTCAAACCTCAATGTGGTTCAGTCACCACTTGTCATTTGACACCACCGGGTTAGCCCCTCGCAGCAGGATGCAACCCCAGACCTGTTAGGCTGAAGTCAGCAGCAGGCTCAACCGCCTCTATGCATTGTACAGCCACTAAGGGGGGTGGGGGGGAGGGAGGGAGGGACTGGGGGTGTACAGCGTCACACTGAGTAAGCACAGGTTATGGTCATTTTTAGATTTTGTTGCATTACTATTTTGCTTTGCTTCTTTTGTTAGCATTATTTCCTGTCCCCCTGAACTAGTGCTTTCCTTTTCTTGGTCTCCCTCTGGATACTGAGATGGGAGTGGTCTGGTCCTGGTGCAGGAATAGGAATATATCCACAGACTCCTCCACAAGACTCAGTTAGTTACTCTCCATCTCCTGCAGTTTTGGGGAGCCAGGGCTTGTTCAAAATGTGGGAAGAAACGTGGGGGATGATGTTTTGGTCATCAAGATACAAAGAGAAGGAAGAAGTCTTGTATATCTGTATATGCAAATGTCCCAAATGGACAGATTGCTAATAGCCTTAGTAGGAGAGAGACCTCAGTATTATATTAATAAATTATAACAACTCTTTTCATGACATTGTTACAAACTTGTTTATGCTTTTACTAAACATCAAGAAATAGCTACAAATAAGTTATAGCCAGGATGCTTGGATATATAACAGTACATGTGTTTAGCAAGCATGTTACAAAATGTTAAAGTTAATCCAAGAAGTGCCAGAAGTTTTCTGCTTCTATCTTCCAAGGTCAAGCAAACATGAAAAAGACAAAACATGTAAAAAACATTAATGTTTTAAGTAGAGGCTTAACTGTAAAAAGGAATGTAGGTGTGTTATGCGAGCTATAAATCTAGGTTGGAAAGTGACCACATCAACCCCATTTCTTTTCAAAGGAAAAATCTCTGCTTGTGTTTTTGAAGCTCCAGGATAAACAAGTGTAGTTGGAAACGTTTTAAAAACTTTTATTTCTTAAATGTTGAAACAGCAAACACCTTTTGAGATGTATATTTGCAAATATTTTGTATCAAAATGCAAGCCTTTATATAACTGCCTGATACTGTTACAGGAATAATAAGATGTTTTATGCAGAAATATAGCAAAGTCATTTGATGCTGTAACTAGTTACTAACATAAGAAGCCATTTAAGTATAGAATATTTATATTAATGGAGAATTAATTAATTACTGGCAGTGTGCAAGCAAACCCTCACCCAATTCAGGAAGATAAGAAAATCATCATTCCAAAAACAGAAACAACAACTTGAGCTAAAGACTTTCTAAAAGTTATTTAATTTTAAGAGACTTTTTGAGAACTAAAACCTTTTATATAAAGACCAGGAGTGTTTGGACTTTCTGAAAGCAGAATTTAATTTCCTGACAAGCTCTAATAAAACTGAAAGACTCTCAGAGACTGGACTGAATAAAGACTAGTTTTGAAAGTTATCTGATGCTGTCTTGCCACAAGAAGAACAAAGGCAAGGTCATGCATTTAGGGATTAATAACAAGAATTTTAGTTATAAGCTGGGGACACATCAATTAGAAGTAATGGAGGAGGAGAAGGACCTTGGAGTATTGGTTGACCACAGGATGACTATGAGCCGCTAATGTGATATGGCCTTGAAAAAAGCTAATGTGGTCTTGGGATGCATCAGGAGAGGTATTTCCAGTAGAAATAAGGAGGTTAGTACCGTTATACAAGGCACTGGTAAGACCTCACCTGGAACACTGTGTGCAATTCTGGTCTCCCATGTTTAAGTAGGATGAATTCAAACTGGAACAGGTACAGAGAAGGGCTACTACGATGATTCAAGGAATGGAAAACCTGTCTTATGAAAGGAAACTCAAGGAGCTTGGCTTGTTTAGCCTAACCAAAAGAAGGTTGAAGGGAGAGATGATTGCTCTCTATAAATATATCAGAGGGATAAATACCAGAGAGGCAGAGGAATTATTTAAGCTCAGTACCAATGTTGCCACAAGAACAAATGGATATAAACTGGCAATTGGGAAGTTTTGTTTTTAAGGTCAGGCTTAACAAAGCCCTGGCTGGGATGATTTAATTGGGGATCGGTCCTGCTTTGAGCAGGGGGTTGGACTAGATGACCTCCTGAGGTCCCTTTCAACCCTGATATTCTATGATTCTAAGTTTAGACTTGAAATTAGACAAAGGTTTCTAACCATCAGAGGAGTGAAGTTCTGGAATAGCCTTCCAAGGGATGTAGTCGGGGCAAAAAACCTATCTGGCTTCAAGATTAAACTTGTCGAGTTTATGGAGGAGATGGTATGATGGGACATTTGGCAATTAATTGATCTTTAACTATTCATGGTAAATAGGCCCAATGGCCTGTGATGGGATGTTAGACAGGGTGGGATCTGAGTTACTATAGAGAATTCTTTCCTGGGCATCTGACTGGTGAATCTTGCCCACATGCTCAGGGTTCAGCTGATCGCCATATTTGGGGTTGGGAAGGAATTTTCCTCCAGGGCAGACTGCAAGAGACCCTGGGGTTTTTTCACCTTCCTCTGTCGTATGGGGCACGGGTCACTTGCTGGAGGATTCTCTGCACCTTGATGTCTTTAAACCATGATTTGAGAACTTCAATAGCTCAGACATAGGTGAGAGGTTTATTGTAGGAGTGGATGGGTGAGATTCTGTGGCCTGCCTTGTGCAGGAGGTCAGACTAGATGATCATAATGGTCCCTTCTGACCTTAATATCTATGAATCTATAAAGAAACGCTGCATATATTAATTAAACAGACTGCATATTCAGGAGCTGAAAGTGTCACCTAAGCAAACAAAAGGGTAGCAGCAACTGACTTTCAATCTGAACAGGACTGAAAGAGGTGTGTTTTCCTGTACTTTTATGAAAACAGGAAGGATAAAGGTATAAAAACCTCTAAGTGAGCACCTATCACACACCCTGTCTGCTACCCTTGTAAAGAGGGCACTCCTAGAGGTGTGGGTGGTGTAATGACCCACAGATCTCAAACCCAAGTCTGCAGGTTTCATGGGAGCAACAACACTTCAACCCTCAACCTAGCAGCCTGGTGACAATGGCTTACCTGGGACCCATGAAGCCCAGCCCCAGAGTGAGGCTCTGCCCCTGAAGTCTGATTGGCCCAATGGCTCTACTTAAGCCAGTGGCAGCAACAAGCAGCTCTCCCAAACAATTGGGCTCCACCCTGCTCTGGACTATGTGCTTTCTGCTATTTTATTTCCAGGCATCCTGACCCAGGTTGACTCTTGGCATCTGCCTTGTGGTTCCTGACCTCCATTTTGTTTCCTGCCTCTGACCCCCTGGTATCCTGACCCAGCTGACTCTTGACTCCTGTCTCATGACTGCAGACTCACTCCCACTATTAGGTCTGGTTGCCCATGATCTGGCCACAACAAACAGTTTCTTATTCTGTTATTCACCAAGTAGTTAGATATGTATTCCTGGACAGGAAACAGTGGCTAAACATTGGCAAATAGAGAAATAGTGGAATCTAACCGGATTTAAGATAATAAATAATTGGACTGTCTTAGGGACAGCTCCTTAAATGGCTTCTTCTAAGTAACTCATTTAAGTATTTTTTTTCCATTTTCATAGGATTTAGTTAAGGTTGCTTACTTTGCCCAACTATAAACTGTTTAGGTTATTAAGTAATAGACAGGCTTCATTTGCTCTTGAACTATTTTGCCCATACATGAACAGTTTTAAGATTCTAAAACTGAATTCACAATAATTTTGGGAAATAATATACTTTGGTCTTAACTTACCAAGAGAAAGGTGCCTCCCCAGAGGCGGTTCACTCTCAAGGGTGTAATCTCTGTTAAATTCTCTCCATAGAGAGACATACACAAGAGATTGTAATAGTAGTAACCAGTTTCATTTGTGTTCAGTCATTTGATGTTCTGTTTAATGTTTTCTTTTCCTTTCTTTAATAAGAACATAGCTGTGGTTAATAGTTGTGATTATGTTGTATGTTCTTCTCTTAATAATGGTGTCCTCTAAGGTATGTTAAAGAACACTTGTGACTAAACAGCGGGAGCCACATCCTTGAGCCGTCAGGAAGAGAAACAATTAGTAAGAGCTGGCCTACCATTTCATGTTTCTCTAAACCAGAGGTTCTCACACTGGGGGTCATGACCCCTCAGAGAGTTGTGAGGTTATTACATGGGGGTCACGAGCTGTCAGCCTCCTCCTCTACACCCTGCTTCCCCTCCAGCATTTATAATAGTATTAAATATTACAAAAAAAAGTTTTTAATTTATAAGGGGGGGGGGTTGCTGTGTGAAAAGGGTCACAAATACAAAAGTTTGAGACCCACTGCTGGTTTTCAACATTTTTTCATTTGTGAGCCCCTAAGATATTTCAAATGGAGGTGCGGACCCCTTTGGAAATCTTACACGTAGTCTATGGATCCCCACGAGTCCCAGGACCACAGGCTGAAAACCACTGCTTTAAACTAAATATGTTTATTTTTAAAAATAAAATTGTTTGAGGTCCAACAATTTAAAACTACTTTCAATTCCAGTGGGAAGTGAAAACTACATGTGAGCCCGTCTAAACCAAATACCGGAACTGCCAGTGACACCTACGGGTAAGAATAAAGAATTAAATTATTCTTTCTAATTGCATAATACAAAAGAAAGGTACAATACGGAATAAAATTAGTAGTTATTTCTTTACTACTCAAATTAATTATTTCATGCTAACACTATCTCATTTTTATTTAGGTTGTATTTTGGATAAATGTTTTAATTTTTATATCAATTTTTAAATTATGCAATACACTGGAAAAAAAATGGAGTGTAAGAAAAGTTCAAATAAGTTCAACACAGGATGAATGTGTATGCTTGCATGAGGCTCAGTGAATCTGAAAGATCAATAAACTAAACTGTATTCTGGGATCTTCTGGGTCCTTGACAGGTTTGCTTATGTATCTGCATTAAGATCTTGGAAGAAGAGGGGGAGGGAAAAAAGGTTCCTGCATGAGATACTTTCTTTGAAATTCCAGAAAGGGCTCATGAGTTGTGTTCATAGAGGTCCTGATAATATTGAAGTGACAAAATGAAATCTCTGCTTGGATCCAATGGCTGAAGGAATAGCTTGCACTGTTCTAGATGAGATGATGATTGCAGTGACTGCATAGTAAAATGCTTTATTAAAAATAAATATTTTAGGAAAAGCCACCAACTAGATGGTGGCAGAGCCTACTAGTTAAGCAATAAAAACCAGCCCATCCTCAGATTTGTAAAAGAAAATCATCATAATTTAAAGAGCAGCATAGCAAAGCTAAGCTAAGCTCAGCTCCCATATTTTCAAAGTATACCTGGGGATTTAGCCACTTTCATTAAACTCCATGGTAGTTCTGTGGATAAATTAATTTGCATCATATTTAAAATCCAAGGATAACAGATCACACGCTAGTCATCTAGTGCTCCCTATCAGATATCCACAACAGAACTAAGACATATGAAGAAAAGGAAGATTGTGTTTTTAACAGTAAGTTAAAATGAAATACAGTGTTCCTGTATCAGGCCAATTTTTTAAATTGTTCCTAATGTTATAATAAAAAAATGAAAATACCTTACTACACTTATTAAGAATATCAGTTAAAAGTGTTAAGTAATTATTTACATTTCAAATTAGTAAACTTACTGTAAAACTTAGAACAAACAATACTTAAAATTCTGGAACCTATTTAGATGTGCTATATGTTGTATGTTCCCTATAATACCAAGGAAAATAGGTAAATACACACCCCCCCGCCCCCAAATAAACATGCACCCCCCCACACACAAACACACTGCAACAGCAGACTTGAAAACTGTGTTGCAATCTCCATTCCAGTTTCAACAGCAGCAACAATTCAAAGAGTTCTGTACAAAGGAATCATACCGAAGGCCACTGTTGTATGGTTTGTGTTTGAGTCTACATTTAGGAAATTATTATTATGGTCTTCAATCATTCTAGCCTTGTTTATCTTGCTTATGTGCTGTGCTGACCTGGTGTGTGCCTGCACAAGAGAGAAACTGAACTTTCTCTGGTCCCATATTGTAATGAGGATGTATTAGACAAGAACAGGAGAAGTTCTGAAAGGAAATACTATTATGAGCAAGACTCAGTTTATTGTCTGCGTACTGTTCTCATATGTAGAATGTAAGCCTTGAGAGAGAGGATACTCATGTTTGGTCTTTGTGGAACAACTCACCTGCACTAGATACTATTTCTGAATACTATCACTGCCTAGTTTCCTATAAGTTTTAACTATAAAGTTTGCTATAAATTACAAACAGTAATTTGGTACAGGTACCTCAAATGTATGCAGTTTTGTAAATAAATGTCCATGAATAGAATACATCTGTTTATGGAAAGTAAATGTGAAAATTATTCATTCAGTTTGACTTATTCGTAAGACATACGTTCTACCTATGGGAAATGGAGGAAAACATATAGGCAATTCCTTCAAACTGTAATAAATAAACAGGCTAGCCAATTTGGAAAACATACACAAGCAAAATAATTAGCAAGTGAATAAGATATTCTTTCATCTCTGTTTTACAGTAGAAATATTAGAAGTAAAGTGTTCTAATTCAGAAGTAAAGTGTTCTAAATACAACAATATGGAATATGCTAGTTATTCTGCATTATACATTTGTTCCACCAGAGGGGGCCCACACCACACAAATGTGTGCCTCAGAAGAGAGTTTTCAGAGTAACAGCGTGTTAGTCTGTATTCGCAAAAAGAAAAGGAGTACTTGTGGCACTTTAGAGACTAACCAATTTATTTATTTGATGCATCCGATGAAGTGAGCTGTAGCTCACGAAAGCTTATGCTCAAATAAATTGGTTAGTCTCTAAGGTGCCACAAGTACTCCTTTTCTTTTTTCAGAAGAGAATATTTCTTCAGTCCAAAGTACAGTAGTTCTCTTCATTGCTGGTCAACACAACTTATTTATTTCATGTTAGTTTCAATAATAAGCTTTTGTTGGCAATTTTTAAAAATTTAAGTGAAAAAAATTAAATTAGCAGTAATACTTAGTCTAATCTACAATACATGACATGTATTTAGTCTCTTTGTTAAAGGTCAGACTTCCAATTGATTTCCATTTTCACACCTTCATTACATTGTAGGAACAGTTTTGTACATGCAATTATTTGCAGGCAAAGTTTAGGACATTTAATACTGCAAGTACTTAACTTGCCAGCCCAATCAAGTACTTAGATGTCTAAATGAGCAAAAATGGCACCTGTAAATACCTGTGGTTGCAAAAATGCCAGGGCTTGTAAGAGGCCTAGATAAAGCAAGGCTGAAAATTTGAAAATAAGGTTCTATTTCTCATGATCAATTCTATTCAGATTTCTTTAACTATATATGGTTCAAGTGGATATGGAATACGTGCTTCTTATGACACATCTGAATACCACTGAGAGGAGATTCAGTGGTTAGGGAACTAACAGAACTTATGAGACCTGAGTTCAAGTCCTTGTTCCTCTCCAGACTTCCTGTGTGATTCTGGTCAAGTCACTTAGTCTCTCTGTGCCTTATTTCCCCATCTGTAAAATGGGGATAATAGCACTTCCCTGCCTCACATGGATGTTGTGAGGATAAACACAATTTGTGAAGCACTCAAGATACTACAGTGATTTGGGCAGGGGAGAGGAGAAGGAGACTGCTTTAGTACCTAAGATAGACTGCACAGCAAACTTTCAAGCACATCAACACAGGAGATAAAAACATCTAATAAAAACATACTGTTCTAACAGTTTTAAGCATTAATACTAATATTTGCAGTTGGCTTAAAAGCTATCGGATTTGAATGGTTTCAAATGATTATGCTTAAGCTTGCCTACACTGTTCTCATTTTATTATGACAGTTGTGGCAAATTGCTGGCACAATTATGATGGGTCCCGCGCTTCCTGTTCTTGGGGTGGGAGGTTCAGAGAGCAGTTTCCTGCCCCTGAACTAGGGTATCTACTGTCCCACTAGCAACCCAAGGAAGGGTAGTGGAGATGGAGGGACCCGGGCCCACCCTCTACTCCAGGTCCCAGCCCAGGGGCCCTAGGGATAGTGGCAAATCACTTGAACTAGTGCTTCCTTCCCCTGGGCTACTTCCCTCTCCTGCTCTTCAGTTTGTGGGACTTCCTGCCCTCTCTCTGCACAAGCCGGGTGTCTCTTTACCTAGAGTCTTGGTCTTCTAGCCAGCCACGGCACTTCTCCAAACTCTCCTCTACTTCAACTCCTCCAAACTGCACTGTGCTCCAACTCCTTCAAACTGCTCTGTGCTCCAACTCCTTCCCCTGGCTGATTGAAGCAGGGGGTTTTTATCAGGTGACTGGCTTCAGGTGCTCTAATTGGCATCAGGTGCTTTTAATCTATAGAAACTTTTCTTCCCTCTACAGGGAATAAGGCTTCTCCTCATCCTGGGACTTACAGATGCCTCCTATATCACTCTCCTGCTGCCTTCTAGCCATGCTGTATCACACAGTATAATTACACTGTTAGCCCTAGGTTAGCACAGATCACATACCTAATGAATTCCTATCAACAAGGATAAAAAACACATCTAGAGCCGGATCCCCAATTGGTGTAGTCCACTAAACTCGACTGAGTTATGCCAATTTACAATGCCTGAACATGTGGCCTATCAAGTTTGATATAGAAGTCAGCAGGCTGGATTCTCCACTGTCCTATGTCTTTGTGGTCCTTTTCACCTGAGGAAAACAAGTGCAAAGTGGGTGTAATTTGTACACACAAATCAGAATGATAGCCTTTTGATGACAGCACCAAATAAAAACGATAGTATTTTGCCCCCCATTTTATGAAAGAACTTTGACGTCTATTCTCCCCCTCCCCCCAATAGCCACAGATTTTGTATATGTTCTTCACTGGAGCAATTCGCTATGATTTGTTAATCAGGTTTTATATTATGTAATTTCCAATATTTTTAATGTTTGATCATTGTCTCTTAGATGTTCTAAAATTGAATTATCTTAGTGGGAAGGAGAGAGGGCTGAGGCTATGTAAATAATATTATTTCATACGTTGTAAGTATTGTAATAAAATTACTGTAGAAAGGTTTTACAAAGGTTAATATTTAGATACACTAAAATGTTAAAAATTGACAATTTTAAAGAAGATTCTAGTTCAGCTTTAAGGTGCAAATTCTATCTTTTGTATCCTTGGCTCCCATTCATTTCAATGGGTGACACACACATGAAGCCAAGTGCAGAACTTGATTCCAGAATCATTAACAGGAAGAAACTAAGTTCTCTTGCTAAAAAAAAGCCAACTTCAGGCTGATTTCTACCTCTGAGTCTATAAGCAATTATAGATCTTTCATGATCTCTAGTACTTTACTGAAAGATGAGTAGAGTTGAATAAGTAATCTTTAACTTAGGAAGTACTGTGTTAAATGGAGAGGTATAATGTTCTATACTTTAATTAAGCATGTGGAGACTAGAATTGTAATAATACTGTTCAGCAGCTTAGAGTTTTAAGAATTTGACTTCAAACCACAGAATTTTGTAAATGACATGAACACTGGAGGCACTGAACATAATGACCACTGCAAGTCCATTCGAAAGGATCTGGATAGTTTAGGAGATCAGGCTAGCAGATGGCAAATGCTGTTCATTTTTAAAAAATACACAAATTAGTCTGGGAAAAGGGAAACAAACTAGAGTTTATGTGCTAAATAGAGCAATCATCCATGAATACTGTTGGCTGCACAGGTCACTGTATGACTGGAAGGGTGCAACATATGGCAAAAAATGATAACAGGCCTCAAGAATCTAAGGTATTGTAACAGGGTCGCACTCACCTCTTGTGAGCACCCCCTGCCAAGTGTGTGTGCGCCTACACTCTCTATCTGGTGCATCTTTGGTGACTCAGCCCTCCGGCCGAGTCACACACAGTCTGTCTGTGTGATGAAAGCAAAGCAAAATCATTTCCAGGGCACAAGTCCAACAGGGGTCTTTCTCAGTTCCCTCTGTAATGTCTCCCACAAGTTGTCCCTACTTCAGAACATAGCAGTGTCCTTCCCTGGTGCAGTCTTTGCCGTCTTAAGGCCTTTCTGGCCACAACTCTCCAGCTGGGCCATTGCAGTTCAGTTCCCACCTCTGGGATGCCTCAATGTCCAGGCTACTTCCCCCAGTGGCTAATGGGGGCTGGGGGAGACCCAGGTACGCCCACTACTCTGGGTCCCAGCCCAGGGACCCTGTAGATCGCAGCTGTCTGCTGTGTCCCTTTATCTAAGTCACACTGCTGCTCTACTTCCCCAGACCACTTCTCCGCAGCCCTGCACCATCTTCACCCTTACCTCAGGACCTTGTCCTCATGGGAGTCCCTGCAACCAACTCAGGGTTCCTTTTCGCTCTCCCTGGTTCTGGCAGCACTACTTCGTCCGAGGTCCTGCAGCTTCCTCAGCCAGCCACACACCATCCATTCTCCTCCAGTTCTAGCAAGGAACTGAACTCGCTCTTACCCTGCAGCTCTTCTTATACTGACTTGCTGAGCCCTGATTGGCTGCTTCCCACACAGCTGCTCTAGGCAGCTTGGAAGACCTCTCTACTGCCCTTTTCTGGGCCAGGGTCTCAGGGCCTAGTCCACCCCATCACAGTTATGAAGAATGGTTAAGAGTTAGCAAATTTATTTTCCAATGAGAAAAATCTTTGTAGGCTTTTGCTTGTTACTAGAATTCCTTTTATTACTAAGAATCAGCAAGACTGATTTTCTTCAATAATATACCAACTGTCCATTCTTCTCATGCAAAGAAAGATCTGTTGGTAGATAATTCAGGTGTTTTAAGTGTTGCACATCTGTCAAGGTAGCCAGCTCTTTTTTTCATTTCCCACACTCTACCATGTGAACTATGGATGAGCACTCGTAATGATGGAATAGATTTCCCAATATTGGAAAGGATCAGGAAGCCTTGTCTGACATTATCTTCATGATCCATACTAAGTGAGCTTGCGACTCTTAGAGAGTGAAAAAAATGCTAGCATCGTGCTGAAGATGCCAATACTTTAGTTTAAAAAGCTAACAGATCACTTTTTAGTGCTCCATCTCCATTTAAGCCAGAAGTGCAGGATTTTAACTGTAAAGAATATTTGCTTACAGACTGCACTTAAAGATAGTTTCTCAATAATGTGCATAAATGGTGCCACCAAATGTGTTCTTTCAAAAAAAAAAGAAAAAAAGAAGAATTCTTATTCTTTAGCCTCACTTCTTAAATTTCAGTTTTATAAGCCAGACAAGTGGGAGTACTTGGCTAATGGATGAATGGTCAGAACAAATTTCTTACAGCCAGTTTCAAAGGGCTCAGCATGCACAACAAATTATTCATATATGTCCCTTGTTTAGCATTCAGAAGAACACCTGCTACATCATGTTCAACTTTTTTTTTTTTTTTTGGTGTGACAGATTTTCATAAAAAGAATGTTGAATTCTAACATATAGGCACATCTTGTATAAGATACAGTTCTGAATGACCATCATGTTTTTGAATGTCTCAGAATGTGACAGCTTTCTGACTGGTGTTTTTTTTTTTTTAATGTCAGTGATGATTTTTCTAATTTTTCATTTTCAAGGAAGCCATGTAATACTAGATTTAAACAAACAGCAGACAAAATCAAAAATACTTTACGCTACCATTATGTAGAATATTGAGTGCAGTGGATCCATTATCAGATGTGACATGCAGTACTATAATGTCCTCAGAAGAAAAGTTATATTACCATTTTCATGTTGTGTCCCAGGCTATGGGAGCTGCTTCAATCAAAAGCACTCAGACTCAACAGTTATATATATATAGCTGTGAACTTTACTGATGTCTGCACTGCAGTGGATTCACTGTGTACTTGCTAAATTCCCCAAATCCTGTTCCAGCACGCACCAGGTTCAGACTGAAATGTGGGAAATATTCTCATGTGGGGGAGTGGAGGGAAGAGTATCTTCTTTGTGTCCGGGTGGTGGTCAGAAATCTGGAAATTTCGTAGGAAATCACATTTGATCTGCTCTTTGGTTAAAGAGATAAAAATTAAGAACTGTTCATTTTTGGTCAGTGCTTTGTTTGTTATGCATTGTGACAAATTTATCATATATGCCAGTGTTTCCCAAACTTGGGACACCGCTTGTGCAGGGAAAGACCCTGGTGGGCCTGGCCGGTTTACCTGCCGCGTCCGAAGGTTCGGCCGATGGCGGCTCCCACTGGCCGCGGTTCACTGTGCCCGGCCAATGGGGGCTGCGGGAAGCAGTGGCCAGTACATCCCTCGGCCTGCGCCACTTCCCGCAGCCCCCATTGACTGGGCACAGCAAACCGCGGCCAGTGGGAGCTGCGATCGGCCGAACCTGCGGATGTGGCAGGTAAACAAACCGGCCAGGCCCGCCAGGGGCTTTCCCTGCACAAGCGGTGTCCCAAGTCTGGGAAACACTGATATATGCTCTTGAATATTTCATAAATCTCAGGTACTTGCAAATGTGAAGAGATATTGTTTTCTTGGCACACTGTGCTGCTGACTGAAAAAAACCTCTCAATAACTTTCATTATCTGAAAAATACAGCATCAAGTCCAGCACAAAAATCTATATAATTCTCTTATTCAGCTCAAGTGTCACTGGAAAAACGCTTGCACAACAGCTATGGTTTTCAAACAATTCATAGATTTTTGTCTGGAAACAAACTAAAACTAAAGGAAGACCAACTGACCTACCTATCTATCTTTTTTACCTTGATTTCACTCAGTGAAAACACTGTTTTATTTACTAAAATATTTCTAGCTCTCCCTTCACCTCTGTTTGAATCCCTTCTTCGGAGAAGGGAAAGCTGATAAGAATGCTGGTCAGTTAAATATCTTTTCATTGGCCTAGTAGTGACATAATGATCAGATTCGGTTTCCCTGCATTTTCTGCTCATAGACTTCTTAGACTGTGTACTCAACGTTCTTCTACACTAATAAACATGTACCATCTGAGCCTTTGGTTTCTAATCCTTAAGTTTTTTTACCCATTACAACAAGAATATGGCTGAATGTCCTGCACCTTTAGCTGTGTGGGGAATGTAGCCAAACATACAAATTATCTGAAAACATACAAATTAAATATGTACAGATCACCTACCATTGTCACTGTCCCCTTCAGATGGGATACTGTAGCTATAGTTGTCCCATGTTTGAGCCTGTGTAAGTTTGTTGAAGGAGATAGGAGGAAGAGTGAGGGGTGGGTCTGTTGCAGGGGAGTGAGAGCCAGTCCAGATACAGTAGCATACAGACCAGGAAAAACCAAAGGGGTAGCACCATTTCATATATGGTATGAAGATTGCATGGCAATGAAGAAGATGCCATTCAAATTAATGATTATTATAAAATGTATAATTTTGGAAGAAAAGAATGAGAGATGGTGTACAGAATAAAAAGAATGAAAAATTAAATGTTAGTATTTGTAAATCATACATTATATGTGCAGTTAATGCTGTTAATCTTAACAAGATTACTACAACATAGCACTTTACATAATTATGAAGAAAAAGTACCCATAGATTTCATACTTTAGGCTAAGGAAAGGAAACCCTGACTCTGAACTGCTGGGTAAATTTATCAACAGCGCAGTTGCACAAGTAAAAACATAAACCAAGAAGAAAAACAGTAGGAAATAAACATGTTATATATTTCAGGTTTTCAGTGTTAGAAGAGCACTTTTTCCACAGAGTGGAATAAACACAGTTTAACAAAATTGTTAAGATTTTCCTGGGAAAGTTTTTATTTCAAAAATACCCATTTCTGTCCTGGACGTACTAGTAGTAGTTCATTAATCCTTTGGCTCTCCTTCTATCATGGAGAAAATCCCATGATCCTCCTGACTTTATTCCTTCCTTCTTCAGCTGTCATCTTCCAGCTCAAGCAGCACTATTTCTTCCCTCTCATTAACTTCTCATCCACAATCCTAGCCACCTATTTGCCCACCTTTGACACCCCAACTAAAGTCCTCCCCTCTTCTGCACTCTTTCCTCTTTGCACAAGATCTTCAGACTCTTTCAAAGAGAAGAATGGCAATGTAACCTCTCTCCTCAACACGGTCTTCCCTGCTACTCCTTTTTTCCTCCCTGTTTCTCCTCCTTTAGTTATCTATAACAAGGCTTCTCACCCGTGCTTCAAATCCCTCCACTAACCTCAGCGATCTCTTCCCTTTCACCTCCAACCTACAGTGTCCCATTCTCTCCCATGTTGATTACTAGAAATTTTACTCTCTAGCTTCCCCCAAACCCACACTGCCCCCCCCCACCCAATGGTCCTTACAAATCATAGCTGCTAAAGATCATCTTCTTTGCCCACCACTCTCACCACGTCATCCCCCTCTTTAAACCTTTTACTGGCTCCCTGTTTTCCACCATGTACAATTTAAGCTTTGGGCCCTGATTCTGAATGAGGTCTTTGGATGCTATTACATGTTGCCTTTTTGAATGCCAAACTGTAATCCTAATTCCATTTAAATAGGTGAGTTTACAGTACCTTATAGAAATCTGGATTAATTATAAACATGAAAATTAGCATTTAGATTTTAAAAAGGCAATGATTTATACCAGTTCAATGAAAACTTATTTTTTAAATATTAAAATGGAAAAAAGGCAAAAATAAATAAAGCCTCAGTAAAAAGCCTTGCCCCACTCCAAATAAAGCTACACATACTGAAAGAAAAAGAATTCACCCTTTCTGGAATCTGACAGGTTAACTAGAGTAATTAAAAATAATATCACAACTATCACCCTCTCTAAATCATTAGGTTTGGCTGCTCTTAGTGTTCTTTTCCTTAGAATTTGTGTGTTCCAAACCTCAGTTCACTCTGACTCCAGCTACTCCAAGCTCAGTTATATCCTGTGGGATAAGGAGCCAGCTGCATCAATGAGTCAGCAAAACCTACCTAACACACTTCAAGTAGGATCAACACCTGCTAAAACAGTATGGGTCTGAAGCAATATTGCCGCCACTGTCAGTCTCATTTGTTAAAAATGATTCTCATGAGCTTCCAAGTACACATACCAGCCAATTCACTTCCTGGGAAGAAATTTTAAATGTAACAATAAATGACAGGACGTAGAGTTACTATTTTTCTAACTAATGAAGAAGAGAAAAATAATTACTAATTGATTCTCAGTTACTCTTTGCAACTGACATAAAAAAAATGAGTTTCCAGCACATGTCAATGCAAACTACATCTGCTTTAATGTGCTAGGTAGGGCTACAAAAATGAAGGGACTTGATGCAGACGTGTATTTCAGAGTTTTGTTTCAATTAATGAACAGTCTATTCTTCATTTCCTGTGGAATTTCTACTGCAAAAGGCCTTGTATCTTGATTTTTTTTTTCAGTACTTAGTGTAGCTTGTGAGTACACAAGCATTGCTCCTCAGTTAGGAGGAGCCACTCTGTTCAGTAAAAGTCATGAAAGAAAAACTAAGTAAAAATGGCACAAAAGTAGAAATGAATAATTTTGAATACTGCAAAGGGTATGAGATGATGTGGGTACATCCAACCAAGTTCTGAGTAAAACTAAGGTTTTATAGTGAATGACATGGCAAGAAGTTTAGGAAATTCTCAAATTTATCTACAATAGCACCACGATTACTAATAGTGCTTCGATCTATTTGAAAAATCAAGAGTAAATCCATGAACTGTTCAGAGATATTCCTGCTCACAGTATGAAAGTGTTTCCAAGCAGCAGAATTATTGTTAAAAGGAAATTCATATTACTTATTTCTTTACAATATTTAGTCATGTTCAAATGTTTTTCCAATCACTCATGTGAATTAGAGAGATCCACTCTTCAAAAGTGTATATATAAGACAGACTAATTCAAAATGCACCGAGTTTCTCCTTTTAACTTCTGTATAGCAGTTTGACCCTTTTATTAAAAAAGGGTATACACCAAGAGGTCAGGATAGCATACTCATTACCTTTGAAAAACATTTTCTTTGGATACCTAATTAGGCATCATGTATGGATTTTTCCTCATGTTTTGGCGAGCCTTAAAATGTGGGTATAAAAAGAACTTTTACTCATGAACACAGATCTAGTATGGGCTGACAGAGAAATCTAAGTAACTGTGGTTTATCCTCTGGAAGCAGGCTTTGTGTATGTACTTCAAAAAGCTGGAATCACTACCAGAAGTCTAGTACTCTGTTTATTTTTACCTTTCCTAGAGACATAAATCACTGACACAGTGAAATAATATTAAATAGAAAGCAAAACATTAATTTTAAGTAGAATCAAATAGGGAAAATAAAATATACACTCTGAAGGGCATGTTTTGCTTGAAAGTCTGCCCCCTCATTTCTTCCCCTCTGGTATATTCTTTTCTATCACATCTTTCTTATTTCTGTTTTCAGAGCAAGATTTACAAATTCTTGCTTTTTCAGAGCAAGATTTACAAATTTTGGTTAGCATAATTTAAAACAAATCTTGCACTGTTATTAAAATAATTTGATCTGTTCCCATAAAATTTAAATTGTAGCAGTAAACTGCTAAAAATTAGTCTAAAGTTTTTTTAGGTTTTCTCCCACAAGGCCACATATTACTTAAATAAAAAAGCTATTAAACCTCAACTCTAAACTGAACTGAAATCTATAATACTAACTTTACAGGCTCATACAGCATGTTTGGATTCCAAGATCAGCTCTATGTCAATAAGGATGTAGGTAATTAAAAAGCAAACACTGTTTGGAAGGGTTTAGATTTGTACATTTGTACAAGCAAACACTGACTGGTGGAAGGGTTTAGATTTGTACATTCTTTGAGAAGAAAAAAAAGCTTGAAAAGTACGATGGCATTACCTGAAGAAATTAGAGATGTGTCAAGTCAACCAGTTTTGACTTGAAAAGGCAAATACACACAAGGTTCACTAATAGGGCAGGTGTCTTCACAGCTATACTATCTTCAGCTCTAATGTGTGGGTAAACTACATTAAAGGACTAGATTTAATGCCTGTATGAAGCACTTGCTTTTTGGGGGGAAATGGATAGGTGAGGTGGGTAATTTCCAAGGTGTCAAATTTCATTTGTAATGTTTCATCACAGCACGCTGGGTTACAGCGCATGATCAACTAAGGGCATGTCTTCACTGAAGGCTAAATCAGCGCTGCTGTGATCGATCCAGCAGGCATCAATTTAGCAGGTCTGATGAAGATGCGATAAGTTGATGGGAGAGCATTTCCCATCGACATAGCATGATGTAGATACCACTGTAAGTCTATCTAAGCTACGTTGACTTAAGGTATGTATCTTTACCTAAATAACAAGCGTAACTTAGGTCAACTTACTTCATTAGCATAGACCAGGCCACTCACACTAATGTTATATCATGGGAAAAGACATTGGGCCTGATTCTGATTTCACACCAGCATAATTCCATTGTTTGATCTAGTGCAAATCACGAGTAATCCAATTGAAACCCATGAAATGACACTTGCAAAACTGGTGTGAGCAAGCGTAAAGTAAAGCACTATGCAATAATGGGTTTCAGGTTGTCTGTTCAATATTATATGAAAAACAACTGAGACATAAGGGTTAAATTACTTAACATATATACAAAAGAGGAAGTCCTTTTTTTACACACTGAGTTGTCAGGAGTGGAGGGCATTGATATGTTGGCGTATATTTAAAATTAATTGAAGCAGTAAGGATACACAAGAATGTTTGTACTTTTCAGTTTGTTAAGCTGTTAAGCCTTGGTTCTGAACAAATCTAAAACTTTTGGGTATCCTGGTTAAGTTGCATACCTTTCCCATCATCTCAACTGAACAGGGAATTTAAATGCTCTCAATAATGATACCCATTTTGGTTCAACAACGTTTTCTTTGTTTCATTATCCCTTTTTTTTGCTTTAATAAATTCTAAGGGTACAATTTCTTATAATGCATTCAAATATGAAAATGTGCTGCTATTTCTGAAATATTTCATTACGAAAGCTACAGGCTTGTAGTGGCTTACCAGCATTCGATTAAAGGTATTAGTGGTGAAAAAAAAATACAATTACATTTTTAGGAAGCTGAAATAAATTTAAAAAAATCTAAACCATGATATACTTCAAAGACAATGTGAGAGGACTTCTAATATTGCATATTTCAGCAAACAAAAGATAAAAACGATGTCATCCTACATCTGATCCCATTTTAAAAAGAGATTGTTCATTCTTAATACCCTAGCAATTAAAATTAGTTAATATCAACACACTAATTAAACGTCAGTGATTATGCATTTAGCACATCACAAATTCATTCTGCTACAGACTGCAGCTATGTTAACACCTAATTTGATATTTATACATACTCCTATGGAAAAACTCATGAATATATTTTCAGAGCAATGCACAATAATTACCTGAATAAACCTAATTATCATATAAATTTATTTATTCACAGCTTTAAAATGTATCTCTGTATGTCAACCAGGTGAACATAGGATTTAAATTGATGCATCAGGCAGATATATGGCATTTTTATATATGAAAAAAATGAGGGATGAAAACTGATCCATATAAAATGTGCTGAAAAGTTAGTACTTCTACTGTACTTTTTTTCAGTGTTTTGGGGACAGTGTTTTTGCCTCCTTTCTTTCTAAATATATATCTATTGTAAGTGAACATTCACCACCAGTAAGCACAGGCTTAAGAAACTAAAAAGAGACTTGTTGATTCCTGTTGGATGGAGATAAGATAGAAGAAAACAAAGGTCCTTGAGTTTGCTGGAGAAGCAGCCCTCTTGTAATTTATTCTTTTTCACAATCTTACCTGATCGTGGCTTCAGGCCAAAAGGAGCGGTGTTGTTTGTAGTAGGAGATTGTGTGGGAGTTTTTTCCTTACTCTGTGTGTTTCAAGATAGATATGAGTAAGAAACTGTACATCTCAGCACAATTGTTTACCCAAAATATAGAGATTCAATCATGCAGCATTACAATTATTTCCCCCAAATTGTTAACATTATAGGCTCACATCCTGTAACCCTAATTCACTCTTTATTCCATCAAATCTCCTGGTGACTATAAAGGGGATTCTGACTGAGTAAGAACTGCAGGATTTGTCCCACTGTTCTAACTTCATCTGATTATTTTTCAGTTTTCTTTCATATCATCACTTTAATATTACACAAACATTTCACATGAACAATAATTCATCACTATAGTGCAAGATTTTAGAATGAATAAGAAAAAACACTCCTTCCTTATGTACATTCTTTCATTGCATTAATACACTTCCTTGCCTAACTGCTTTGCCTACTGTATTGTGAAATTCTTCGGAAGAAAAACCAGCTCAAATCCAAGCAAGAAAAACCTGAAAGGGGGATGTTACTTAGACACCTCAGAGCATCCTCCCCCTTGACCTTGACCTGGGTCTGCAGATCTATGCAGGAGGAAAGGAAGGAGTACAGCAGTGGGTAGAAGAATATGGAGGATAAACACTCTACCCTTCTGTACCATGGAGAGCTAAGACTGGAAAGATAGTACAGCACAGACTGTATTATCTTTCTGTGCCCACACAGACTCCATGGTGGGAATCAACCAGAAAAGGGGCTTCCTGGGGGAGCCACAGATTATAGGAGTCCCATCACCAAGGCTTTATTGGAGCTACAATGGCAGAAATTGGGCGCAAGTCTGTGGAGAGCAGGGAGCAGCCACAGTGCTCTCACCTGATTCGCTCACGGTCCACTGAATTTGTGAGCAATCCACACAGTTACATGGGGCAGCAGATGCTGCCTCCCCAACGGAACCATTAACAACAAATCTCCACAAGGAAAACCTCAAATGTTTCCTTTCCTTTAGCTTCCTCCTGAGAGTGCTTCCATGGAGGAGAATGGGGCCAAGGAAATAACTTTTCCTTCTGAAATCTACTATAAAGGGCCACTCTTGGCAGAATGTACTGTATTCAAGAAGAAGTCCCACTGAAATCAATGGGAGTTCTCGTGGGATAGGGTACTACTCAACACCAGGTGGCAGAATTTGGGAAAGTATAATGAAATAAAACAGAGGTATGCTCTTACCTATAATCAACATATATAATCAACATACTCTGCATTTCATCAGAAACACTTCCAGGAATGCATGTTTATGTTCAATTAAACACTAAGAAAAGGATCAAATTACAGAGGCTACAGCAAATGGAAATGGAAGACAATCACTTATCATTTTAACTCAAATGATGTTCAATTACCAACTTCATTCTTAACAGGTAGAAATAGTCAAAAATACACTGACATTGGACAATGTGTAAATCAAAAGTAAAATTTACATTATAGACACACACACAATACTAGTAGTATCTCACCTCATTGTGAGAACTGCGTCCTCCTATATTCCAGACAATCAGATCATTCTGCATGTTTGAATAGAAATAAAGTGGTTCAGTAAGTAAATTTATCACACAATAAAGAGCATTTTGTTGATAGGTAGATTCACACTGCCATAGAGAGAGATTTAGGGAACCTATGCCATTCTACCCATACTTTCATCAAGGAAAATTAGAGTGAATAGACTTAAAGTAAAAACTAAGTACAATCCTAAACTAATAGGAATAATATTTAGCATTTATATAATACTTTTCACCTTCAAAGACTAGTTAGCCTTTCAGTGAAACAATTCTTTTTCTTGAAGAACACATGTACACACTTCTATTCTTAAATGAGCTAGTGACATTCTCATTAAGTGCGCAAACTTTGAGTTTATTAAATTTTCCTCAGTTAGAACAGAAATTTTCCTAATTTAGAATAGAAATAAAAGAAATTTGTAGACTTTTAGAAATAATCTAGCACGTAAGTTGGTTATTATATTTGTTTCACAAGTTATAACATTTTAATATATGGTTCCTGCGTGGAGAGGTCAATATTTCAGGGTGTTCTATGGAGTTCATAATTTAAACAAAAAGAAAAGGAGTACTTGTGGCATTTTAGAGACTAACCAATTTATTTGAGCATAAGCTTTCGTGAGCTACAGCTCACTTCATCGGATGCATACTGTGGAAACTGCAGAAGACATTATATACACAGAGACCATGAAACAATACCTCCTCCCACCCCACTCTCCTGCTGGTAATAGCTTATCTAAAGTGATCACTCTCCTTAAAATGCTGGTGGCTGAACTTTGTGACTTTGTCCTTACCCATAACTATTTTACATTTGGGGACAATGTATATCTTCAGATCAGCGGCACTGCTATGGGTACCCACATGGCCCCACAGTATGACAACATTTTTATGGCTGATTTAGAACAACGCTTCCTCAACTCTCGTCCCCTAATGCCCCTACTCTACTTGCGCTATATTGATGACATCTTCATCATCTGGACCCATGGAAAAGAAGCCCTTGAGGAATTCCAACATGATTTCAACAATTTCCATCCCACCATCAACCTCAGCCTGGTCCAGTCCACACAAGAGATCCACTTCCTGGACACTACAGTGCTTGGGGGGGAGGGATAGCTCAGTGGTTTGAGTATTGGCCTGCTAAACCCAGGGTTGTGAGTTCAATCCTTGAGGGGGCCATTTAGGGATCTGGGGCAAAAATTGGGGATTGGTCCTGCTTTGAGCAGGGGGTTGGACTAGATGACCTCCTGAGGTCCCTTCCAACCCTGATATTCTATGATTCTATAATTCTAATAAACAATGGTCACATAAACACTACCCTATACTGGAAACCTACTGACTGCTATGCCTACCTACATGCCTCCAGCTTTCACCCTGACCACACCACACGATCCATCGTCTACAGCCAAGCTCTGCGATACAACCGCATTTGCTCCAACCCCTCAGACAGAGACAAACACCTACAAGATCTCTATCAAGCATTCTTACAACTACAATACCCACCTGCGGAAGTGAAGAAATAGATTGATAGAGCCAGAAGAGTACCCAGAAGTCACCTACTACAGGACAGGCCTAACAAAGAAAATAACAGAACGCCACTAGCCATCACCTTCAACCCCCAACTAAAACCGCTCCAACGCATTATTAAGGATCTACAACCTATCCTGAAGGATGACCCAACACTCTCACAAATCTTTGGAGACAGGCCAGTCCTTGCCTACAGACAGCCCCCCAACCTGAAGCAAATACTCACCAACAACCACATACCACACAACAGAACCACTAACCCAGGAACCTATCCTTGCAACAAAGCCCGTTGCCAACTGTGCCCACATATCTATTCAGGGGACACCATCACAGAGCCTAATAACATCAGCCACACTATCAGAGGCTCGTTCACCTGCACATCCACCAATGTGATATATGCCATCATGTGCCAGCAATGCCCCTCTGCCATGCACGTTGGTCAAAATGGACAGTCTCTACGCAAAAGAATAAATGGACACAAATCAGATGTCAAGAATTATAACATTCATAAACCAGTCGGAGAACACTTCAATCTCTCTGGTCACGCAATTACAGACATGAAGGTCGCTATCTTACAACAAAAAAACTTCAAATCCAGACTCCAGCGAGAAACTGCTGAATTGGAATTCATTTGCAAATTGGATACTATTAATTTAGGCTTAAATAGAGACTGGGAGTGGCTAAGTCATTATGCAAGGTAGCCTATTTCCCCTTGTTTTTTCCTACCCCCCCCCCCCCCGACGTTCTGTTCAAACTTGGATTTATGCTGGAAACGGCCCACCTTGATTATCATACACATTGTAAGGAGAGTGGTCAGTTTGGATGAGCTATTACCAGCAGGAGAGTGAGTTTGTGTGTGTATGGGGGTGGGGGGGTAAGAAAACCTGGATTTGTGCTGGAAATGGCCCACCTTGATTATCATGCACATTGTAGGGAGAGTGGTCACTTTGGATAAGCTATTACCAGCAAGAGAGTGAGTTTGTGTGTGTTTGGGGGGGAGAAAACCTGGATTTGTGCTGGAAATGGCCCACCTTGATTATCATACACATTGTAAAGACAGTGGTCACTTTGGATGGGCTATTACCAGCAGGAGAGTGATAAATTGGTTAGTCTCTAAGGTGCCACAAGTACTCCTTTTCTTTTTGCGAATACAGAGTAACACGGCTGTTACTCTGAAACCTGTCATAATTTAAACAAGCACCAAACAAAACTATTTTAATATAGATTTAAAGATTTACCAGGAGTCAGTTCTACAATAATGGTACAACTTAACTTTTGCCACTTCTTTAAACAGGATCAGACTGACAATGTATGCTGCATATTTCACAACATGACTTACAAGTACTAACATATCATTTATATGTAAGCCAGTGGGCAGATACACCAGTTATGGAAGGTAAAATAAAGGCCAAACCACAGTTCAATGCAACACCTTTTCCTCAGGGCCAGCTTTATTACTGCAAAAAAGTTTTGGAACAAACAAAGCAATGCAGAACACTTGGCCCCAACCACTAAGACTGCTTCCAACTTTCAGCAAGCTGGGATGGGAGAAGACACACCCTTCCCCACTGCATAGGCTTTCCTGTGTACCTCCTAGGGCTCCTGCCAAGTCTTCATGAAAGGACTTCCCTCAGGGTTTTAATCAACCCTCATCTTCTCTAGACTGAATAAGAGCACTCTAAGTCAGTAGATCCCTCTTCATCATGTGTCCTGCCTGGAGACGACAGCTTTCATCAACCCCACAGCTAAAGGGGTCTAAGTCCATAACAGACATCCTGGCACTACCTGCTCAACAGGCCAGATATGTTACAGTATATAATAATCATGCTATATCAAAAAAGTCACTTTTATAACACTGATGAAAAACGGTACTCATGCAGCCCTGACAGGGAAAAATGCTGAGGGGAAAATCTTCTCTAACTGCTCATGAGTAAGGCTGCAAATCTTTCATGGAGGTCATGGAAAGTCACGGATTCCATGACTTTCTGGGACCTCCGTGACTTCCGCAGCTGCAGCAGCTAACCACAGGACCACCCTGCTGGGGCTGCTCTGGGTCCAGTTGCACCGGCTGCTGCTCCAGTGGCCCCAGACAACGGGTCCCAGGTGCTGGCCCAGAGCAGTGGCTCAGGAGCAACAGTGGCGCCGCAGGCCACCCCTAGCCTGGCGTGGGAGCGGTAGGGCCCCAGGATGCCCCCTCCCAGCACACATGGTGGTGGCGGGGCCCTGGGCTGCCCCCCCACCCGGAGAAGCAGCGATGGCAGGGCCCCAGGTGGGCCCCCCCTGAAGCAGGTAGAATTTAGTTAGGGATATTTTTACTAAAAGTCACTGACAGGTCACTGGCCGTGACTTTTTGGTTATTGCCCGTGTGCTATCGGTGACATTTACTAACAATACCCGTGACTAAATCGTAGCCTTACGCATGAGGCACAGACACACACACACAACCTACAGTGAAATGGACAAGTGCAATCACTCAAAAAAGAAATTCAAGATACACAATTAGAGATTCTGGATACACAGAAGATATTAAAGGAATTAGCAAATTAATTGTATGTGGAATGATATATGACTATATTCTCTGTGGCTTGTTGCAAGGACACTGTCAAAATCAAGGTTCAAGATAATAAATATCAACAAAAATTCACAGGTTTCAGACATCTTAAATTTTGATGACTACAACACATTCAAAAACCAAGATATCTTGAAGATTAATAATTACTTCAACGTGTAAATAGTTTTTTTCTTGTAAAATTAAACTTTTGTGTTTTAAACACTATTGTTTACAATAGCCTAATAACACATATATCTTGAAGAAATATTTTTTCAACTTTATTGAAGGGCCAAATCCTGCTAGGTGTTGTGTCCTCTCTTTTCCTACAAAATTAAAGTCACTGTATTTTACAAAATCTCCATTATAAATGTCTCCTGCTATGCTGAATTTCAATACACCAGTTCCTCTCCCCCAGGAGCTAATTCTTATTTATTTTTATTCTAGAGCCAAATCCTTAAAAGATTAATAGCAGTGCTCCCGTAGGGTCTGTATTGAGACCTGTGCTGTTCAACATATTCATAAATGATCTGGACAAAGAGGGTAAACAGTGAGGTGGCAAATTTGCAGATGATACAAAATTACTCAAAATAGTTAAGTCCAAAGCTGACTGAAGAGTTACAAAGGGATCTCATTGAACTATGCGACTGGATGATAAAATGGCAGATAAAATTCAATGTTGATAAATGCAAAGTAATGTACATTGGAATATATAATCCCAACTATACATATAAAATCATGGGGTCTAAATTAGCTGTTACCACTCAAAAAAGAGATCTTGAAGTCATCGTGGATAGTTCTCTGAAAACATCTGCTCAATGTGCAGAAACAATCAAAAAAGCTAACAGAGTGCTAGGAACCATTAGGAAAGAGAGAGAGATAAAACAAATTATGATAATGTCACCATATAAATCCACCATACACCCAAACCTGGAATATTGAGTGCAGTTCTGATAGTCCCATTTCAAAAGAGATATATTAGAATTGAAGAGGTGCAGAGAAAGGCAACAAAAATGATTAAGGGCATGGAACAGCTTTTTGACGAGAAGAGATACAGACCGGGACTGTTCATCTTAAAAAAAAGATGACTAAGGGGGATATGGTAGAGTTCTATACATTCATGAATGGTAATGGAGAAAGGGAATAGGGAAGTGTTATTAACCCCTTCACATAACATAAGAACTAGGGGTCACCAAATGACATTAATAGGCAGAAGGTTTAAAACAAACCAAATGAAGTATTTCTTCACACAGTGCAAAGTCAACCCATGACATTCATTGCCAGGGGATATTGTGAAGGCCAAAACTATAAAAGGGTTAAAAATGAATTAGGTAAATTCATGGAGGATAGGTCCATTAATGCTATTAGCCAAGAAGGCAGAGATGCCACCCCATGCTATGGGTTTCCCTAAACCACCAACTGCCAGAAGGTGGGACTGGAAGACAGGGGAGGGGTCACTTGAAATTATCCTGCTCTTTCATTCCCTCAAGCAACTGGCACTGGCCACTGTCAGAGACAGGATACTTCGCTAGATAGACCACTGGTCTGACTCACTATGGCCGTTGTTATGTTCATGGTAAGGCATAAACCCCCAGAGTAGTCATGTTTTATCCTATAGAACAATAGTTCTACTTGCACACCAACGAATAGGATAACATTCTTTGGAATCCCTTTTCAAGGTCCTAGGACTAGATAAATATGTTGTACCCAGGCTCCTCCATACCTGACTCAGTAGTTGCTTCTCATCCTGCTCACATGCTATTTTGGCTTCAGTCTTGGTTTTCTCTATAATCAATTCTCTCCTCTTCTGAAATTCTAGTTCCTCCTCAGCATTTTCATTCTGCAATGTACACATCTGTTGAGACTTTATGCACACTGCTGGGGATCAGAAACAAATACCCAACTTTTTCTTAACACACTATAACAAGTAGTTTTGTACAAATACTGTGAAGAGCAATCCCACAGTGGTAGTGAACAGTGGAATGATAGGGTAGGAAGAAAAACAAACAAGAGTGCATTTAGCGAAGGGCTGCAGACTGTTCATCTATTTTTATGGCCATTACAATACTTGAAGTATTTGGCTCAATGGGACAATTGCAGGCAGATTTATGATTGCAGCAACAAGCATAGTCGCCACAGTGAAGGCAAAGGACTACAGAGATTAAAAATAACTAAATCTCTGTACATTAAAAAAGTCCTTTTGAGCTATTTAAAAAATTTGTGAAAGCAAAATTAATTTTACAAAATGATATGCGAAATTTTGAAAATAACTGCAGCTACATTTTTCTCTTGCAGACCACTAAACTTTGTTCATTTACTGGTCCAATAGCTAATGTAATTGGTGACCCATTTTCAGTGTCTCTCTTGGATCTTTTGTAATACAGTGACAACGTACCTGATAGATAGGAGCCTCCTCCATCTGCATTTGGCCACTGTATGTGGATATACAAAACACAACAATTAAATTCTGAAGTGTAGAATCTTGAATATGAAATTTAGCAAATCCATTATTTTTCTGAAAAAGGAATATAAACACACTTTACTGTAGACTCCTGTAATTCTAAATCTGTTGCTGGTTCCATGGGATACAGATTCACACCACTGCTCTCTGTAATATCCATGCTTAATCTGTAAGGTTTGAAATAAAAACAATGCACTGGGGTATATCTTTGATGAACGTTCTATTAAGTATTTAATTTTTAAAAATGGGTATATTAAATGATGGTTTTCTTCTAACTTGTTCAACTACTTACAACTCCCCATCTACACACCACTCACTTCAGTACCCAAATGCAAGACTACAATATTAAACCTTGGTTAGTAGGTTATACAAATTTTTATTCAACTGTACATACGCAAATCCAACAGAATACTAGTTCCCATTATTCTTTAGAAGTGGGTTGGAACTGCCAAAAATAGCAAAATACCAACTGGGAAAATAGTGCAACTTGCTCTTTACTGTTCAGACTATAGATATGTAATTAAGCACATCTTAAAATCACAAAGAAAAAGAATAACCTACATATTTTATTTTCTACATTTCTCTTTACTGGTTTTGTATATATGTACAGCATGATTGGCTATCCTGAACAGCAGTATTTGAAATAAATGGCCCATCTGAATATTCACAGACGTGAGTATTGCAAATATATTTGCTTCATAACATATATTCAGAATAAGAAACCTAGTTAAACTGAAATATTAAAACAACAATTCATTACATTTTTAAATGTCTCTTCTTGGTTTGGTAGGGGAAAGGAGATGTGTACTGTTATGGGTTACAGCACTGAGTAATTAAGTGACAAACAAGACCTTCTCGTAGTTATGATTAATTAACACATTTTTTAAACTTTTTTTTTTTTTTAAATAGCAACGCTTGTTCCAACTGAAAGAGAACGCCTCAGGTGAGGTGCAGAAGCAATGCCACTTGAAATGTTGAATTTACTGAATCCAGAACTAATATGAACAAACTTTTCTAACTGGCAAGCTTATTTCTCTTTTACAAAGTAAAAACATCTGCTTTACCTATTTCAAAACTAACAAACATTTCTAGAGAGACAACTGTCCAGCACGAGCTAAAGTAAATTCATCTTCTGAACTAAAAGGGGAAATATTTTCAAAGTGAGCAGGCAATACATTCACTAGAACAACTGAAAAAACTGATCCTTTGTTCATTCACAAAGGGCCTGCTCCTACTCCCACTGGGCAATTGCAAGTATAGACTGGGGATTATATTCTTTTTCTAATGCATCCCTAGAAAAAGTTTAAATTAGGCTATACAAAGCATCAGAAAAACCATTGTGGGGAACAGTTCTGTACAACTAGATGGCTGGATTAATTAGCTTTTCTTCATCTATGTTTTCTATTACATTTACAGTTCCTGTTAACACAGTGGTTCCCAAACTGTGGGGTGCACCACCTTAAGGGGGTGTAGAGGAATGTTTGGGGGGGGGCGTGACAGGGCCAGCCCCCACAGAGCGTGGGGAGGCACCATGCAGCCCCACTCTGTCCCCTGCCCACCTCTGGTCCCAGCTGCAGCTCCGTTCCCAGCCCAGCTCTCGCCCCAGCTGCAACTCCACTGTACCCCCTGCTCTGGCCACAGCTCCACTCTGCCCCTGGCTCTGTCCCCAGCCCCAGCTCTGCCCCCAAGCCCCAGCTGCTCCCCCAAGCTTCTCTGTTGAGCCAACTGTGCAGTAATGAAGGGGGGGAGGGGCATGGACAGATTCTATTTCCGGTAAGGGTGGGGAGATAGCGACAGAAAAGTTTGGACACCACTGTGTTAACATCATGGGAATCTAGTGCATACTATCCAGGGAAGATTATATCTAAGCTACTCTTAGTCAAAAGGTCACATAACAATTAATTTTCTTTTTTATTAGCTTGTCAAATTAAGAACATCTGATAACCCATTCCTGAAGAACACCTTGTATGCTAACAAATAACTTCAACAGACAAACATACTTTAATCAGAACATTCAGGTGACTGAATGACAGATGCAGGGATAAATTTAAATGTCAGGCCACAACTTTATTAATTTAACATGGAATAGGGGGGCTATGCACCACCCCCTGCTTTCACATACCAGACATTTAACTGGTTCCATTGTGGTGATACAAAACTCCCACCTTATAACCAATAACTCAGGTTAGACCCTTCTCAAACTGCCCCTAGGACTCTCCTCACTTCGGAATCCTCTCTACTGCTCCCTGAATACTTCAGGTGGCCCCATCTCCTATAGGCATGAGGTCAACTAGTGAAACCCCATGTCTCATTTATTTCTGGGAGCTGACCCTTTTAGCATTTACCTACTAGTTGCGACAAACTAGCCAACCGTACCTTTCCTAATGTTAAGCTTTCAAGTTCTATTGCTTTCAACCTAATTCAGCCTCCATAACACTATGACAAAGATTTAAAAAAAAACAAAAACCCACTCAGTCAATTTGACCCAATGGGAAAAATTCTCCCTCATCCCAAAACAGACAATTAGACAGTCCAGAAGTATGCTGAAAATACAACTCCTATGCTACAACTAAAGGGAAGGGGGGCAGGGCAGCTAACAAGTATAAGAAGCTATTGAAAAGCTTGGAAAAGTTTAAATGGTGGGAGGGGTATGTAAGAGCCAGTCAGCCAGCCCAGTCCCCTCACCCTCAGGCAATGGAAAGGTGAAGGATCCGAAGAGGAGGAGAAGCCAGACCCATCTTGCAAACTGTGCATTCTTGCATCCCCCATGCCCTTCCAGGCACCATGCCATATCCCCTGCTGTCTAGTTAACATCCCACATCGCATTCATGCAGGGCAGAAGGCATTTAGTCATGGAAAAAAAAAAAAAAAAAAAAAGAGTGAGAGAGCATTTTTTGACTTTGATCCTCACAGAATTTCCCATACAATGTATTACTTACAACAGGAGACCCTCTGATATGAGCATACCTGTTGGGATCTTGCAGCAAATCTACTGCTTCTTTTAAATGATCTATCATGGCTATATCAATACTTTGCTTATTTGATGTATTCGTTCTACGGTAGGAAACAAAGACACTAGGGTGAGTATCAAAGGAGTTAGAATTTAAATCAATGGGCAATATTTTCAAATTGGCTATTTAAATTGTATTGCAAAACCCTGCATTTGTGCCAATTAATATACAGATGTAGGATTTGGCAATTTTCGTGTGGAAACTAGGAAGTCAGTTTAGAAGCCGATGAACTAAATAGTTATTCCACCATCTATCATTTCAATCAATTTAAACAGCCTGACTTCCGACGCTGAAATAAATTTAATTACCAACAATTTTTTCCCTTGATTAATAAAGTTTATTGTTCTAGTATGAGGGAGACACTGGCAGGTTTTAAAATAGCATTTTACCCTTTAGTTTTCAATGTTTGTAGTGCTTTTAAAAGCTTTAAAAGCACCTAATTTTTGTTTATTCTTTTGGCAACTACTGATTTTTTTTTCATTTGAACTTTTGGCAAAGCAGAAACAAACACTGCTGCTTTGCTTAGCAAACCCTTCAATTAACAGTTTCCTTTCATTGTAACTTATCTGTTTCATGTATGTTCATCGACTGACAGTTGTCAGCACCAGTCTTGAAACAGTGGTTTTGAATTCACTATTATTACAAGGCCAGGAAAGTGTGTTAAAACATACACACACACACCCCCTAGGTTTCAGCATTTTTCCAATCAAATTATAACATTTTTATCATAGGTCAAACTTTGGCCTTAAAAAGGTTGACACAGCCCTTTTACAAATACTATTAGCAGATGTAATGTCAGTGTCTAGTTGAACAACACCTGCCCTCTCCTTAAATATAATACAGTATTACAGCATTTTAATATAATTTTCACTGTGTTAATCAATGCACTAAAAATACCAAAATGCAGACAAATTCTATTGTTATATAAATGTTATGCTTCCTTGTATACAAAACAAGAAGCTGGTAAGGAAATACTCAAAAGGCAAATTAAATTTAGGTCACCTAAAATTGATAACCAATATTATTTCATTATGTACATAAATGAATACTTACATTCCTTCTGTTTGCCAGTGTGCATCTTCTTCTATTCGCAATAATTCATCACATTCTGCCTCTCTGCCCTGTGAACAGACATTATAATGAACATTAGGACAGAAATTTGCTATTAAAGTAGACAGATAATAAGTTTCCTCTTCTGACTAAGCACTGACCTAATTCCTTTATCAGTTTAGAGTAGTTAATTGAAGCAATCTAAAGTCTGTGCTTCATTGCTATTTCTCCACCCCCAACCAAGATACTGATTACACCAACTTTCATTAAATTGTCACATTTTATTGAGGGCAAAGCCTAACCTCATTTAAATATAAAAATAAGTCAACCAACTTGAGAATTATGACTGAATGCCCCCATTTTCTCTCATATCCTTCAGATGTATGCAAATAACCCACCAATTAAGCATGAGCCTAATTCTTCTCTCAATTACGCCACACTAAATCAGGAGTAACTCCATTGAAATCAGTGGATTTACACTGGTGTTAAACTCCCAAATGTGGGAGAAGAATCAAGACCATTCTGTCACTATTTAAAGATGGATTAATACACAAAGAGCTCTGTTGCTAAGTGGTGCATGATCTGTTTTGTACTGTAGTTGTGATAATGTAAAGATGTGTGCTTGTGGGTGGAGAAAGAATAATTTAGGTCACTTCTCATTTCCTTGTTTCGATGGGTTTGTGTCAGACGTGTACAGTAATCCTGAGTGCTTCATAACAAAGTTTTGCTCCATTCATTTTCTAGGTTTTTTTAATGTGTACTTGGGGATTGGCAATATATGAGGAAGGAAGGAGCGGAACACTGGGGTTGGCGTTTGAAGTGCAGTAGGAAAATATTTATTTGTCAGCAGGTACATTTATATGATGAAAGATACACTCTTACAGACAAGTGTAGCTCCTCACGGTGGAGGTTGTGTGTGTGTTTAGTCCTCATCAATCAGGCTTTGTAGGTGCTCATCCAACCCTCCATTAATCAATCAAAATTGCGTTTGTCCACCACCCGTCAAACAGGTTAATTGCCCAAAACCCACCCTATGTCAATCAGGCTAGTTTGTACCCATCTTCCTACCACATGGTCTGGTCAACAAAGCTAGTCTGCACCTGCTCAGCTCCCCTCCAACACGGTTGGTGCACACAGTGCATACACTTTCAGTTATAATGTGAATAATGGCTACAAATCACATTCAATTCATTTTTTAAAAAAGAACCAGATCTTCTCAAGGCCCACCTTTCTACTAAGTTTTGTGTGGATAGATAATACTTTAAAGCAATATTGGTTAATGATGAAAGTAGATCTGCCAATGATACATTTTAACCAGAGCCCTAATTCAAAGGCTTCCTGTTAGAAAGTATTAAAAGAAACAAAACATAGACCTCATAGAAAATTTACATCGTAAAAACTAATTGTGGGAAACTGCACACCAGTCTGTCACCTACTTTTAGGGGAAAAAAAACAAGAATTCGTGCCTCATTCTAACCCCATTTTATAACAGAACTCCAACTGTGGAGTTGCTACCAAGTGCATCCATAATTATGAACTGATGGTTAATATTTGTAAAGGTGCATCCGACACTTATATTTCCATTTGGCACTTTATACATTTGCTTTCATTTTCATCTCCAACATGCAGAAACATTGAATTAATTCAGGGGCCAGTAAGGACGGAAGCTGTCTGAAAGGATGTGCACTTGCACTGGCAGGGAATGAACAACAGACAAAAGGACTATTTTCAAGGCCATGCGTTTGGCACATCCATCTCAGGAACCCTGCACCAATAAAATGCAGTCTGATTCTGCCAGATGTATCACTGAATTGTGTGCACTGGCTTCTCTAACATTTCTCATCAGAAAATATGACTTTATTCCCAAAGTCAGTGCCCAATACCACAAATAAAGCCATTCTTTTCATCTGTTATTTTTCATTAAGTGATTAATGAAGCATTTGATCTCTCCAATAGAAAATGCAGGTATTTTATACAATGAAGAATAACTATGCTCCCCACCATATATTTCAGAAATCTGCATTAACCATTATTTATGTTAATTTATTTTAAAAGATGACCATCTGAAGCTTTGGGTATACGTACACAAATTAAAGAATAAAGCACACAAATTAGGACAAATCTCAAATATAAAATCCTCCCAAACCCACTAAAACTAAGGCCTTGTTTCTATTGCAAGTTGAACCATTTGAACAAGTTATGTTTTAAATCAATTTAGGTAAACTGGTTCAAACTCTCGTGTGGATATGATTCCATAATTTATACCAGCCTTAAAGTCTCCTACCTTCCCAAAATACATCTTGGGAAACAAATATATAAGATCTGCAGTGTGAACTAAAGAGCCCAACAAATTCGAACTCTTGCAGATCGATAAGGAAAATGCCTTGCCTCAACCCCTCCCCCCCATAAAACCTGTGGACTGTTAGCTCAAGCACTTTTGCTAATCTCACCTGTCATTAGCATCAAGAGGGTATCAAAATCCACATCTGAGGCAACATTTTTCCCATTCTGAAATTCTTTAACAGCACCTCTGCATCACTGAATTAAGCTCTGCAACACACTCTACAATGAGGTGCCGAAAATGCTAGATTATAGCAAGGCTGAGGGCATTGTTGAGGGAATAGCCAATAGTTCTATAGCACACCTTAGAGGGGAGAAAGTGTTAATGCACAACAGGCATTTAATGGCAGCTTCTGATATAAGATCCAGTTTGAGGGAGGAGAGAGTAGAGTGAAGCCTTCCATTTCCTTCTACCTCACCATGTTGATTCTCAAGAGAAAAAACTGTCTCCCTTAATCTCTCTATGCCTATGTGTCCATATATCAGGCAGGGATAACATTAATTACCTACCTCACAAAAGAGATGTGAAAATTAAGTACGTGATGTTTGTAAAGTGCTTTGGAGATGTAAAGCGTTATATTAGTGTATATTAGAGCTGGGCGGGTGAAAAAAAGTCAGGATTTTTAAATGAAAAATGCAAACCAAAACAAAATAGAAATTTTAGTTTCATTGACCCTTTCTTTTAATCCCTGCCCTTTTTCCAAGAGATGATACATTACATCCCATATAGCCAACATCCATAAAAAACTCTCCCTAATAATATCAGAGAATATCCCAGCAATAAACACTTGCCACATTTAATGATACTGTAGGATGTGTTTATATATCCAGTAAGCAATAACATAACAAGCAACATGGATGTATTGGATAACTGCACGTTTCAGATAGCTTTAGTCACCCTAGAAATGTAGGTATTTGATACAAGTAATTATATTTGAAATTGGTTGTTTTACAAAAACATTTTTAAATTAAGCAGTTTACATTTTCTTTTGCAGAGGCCACTGAGGGCTGAGAGCATTTGGGGATTTTTTTTTACACTGTTCTTAATGTATATGCCCTCTATGGCTGCTACTGCAAGACTACCAGGGAGGCCCTGCCGTTGGTAGAATGACACCTGCAAGAGCGCTGCTGCTAGAGGAAATAGTGGGAAGGACTGCAAAAAGGCAAGTTCTTTTGCACACCTAGAAGTTCTTTTCCCTTCACTTCTAAGAGGTCAGGAAACCACATCCATTCTCTCCACTGTGGCTATCTAGCACTTTTCTCTCATAAAGGAATTTGATGGCAAGTACACAGGACCTCTTTGGATCATTTCCTAGATCTCTCGGTGAAAAGGTACAAATTGGTCAAGAGGCTATCCAGATGAGATGATCAATGGTCTCTTCTGGCCTTTCAATCTAGACAAGACCTGCCTGCCCAACCACAACATTACTGTAAAATGCAACTTCTTGTGACCATAGTGGAATACACTCGTCCTTAAAATTTGGCAAAACTGGACAGCAAACAAATTCTCATATAAAAATAAACATTGTTCAAACCTTGGCATAAAAAGTTTCATAGAAATCCTACTATTATGGGATAAATGATGAAATCGGTCCAAAAATCGTGTTATGTTACATTACATAATGAACCAGCTGAAATTCATGAATTACAAAGTGGCTGTATTCATGAATGATTTATGGATCGTTTATAAGGATTTTACTGCAACTTTCTCAGAGAGATATTATTCAGGAATGCCAAAGATCCAATTCCACAATAAAATAGAGAGCAGAGGATAATGAAAATGAAGAACACGCAATTTAGAAAACTACAGAGAGGTACAATGGAGCAACCTAAGAGAAGTCTCAGACCAATTCTGAAAACAGTCAGAAGTGTAAGCTACAGTATTCCCTTGGCAGATGCTATTTACACAGCTGAATACAACATAGCTAACAGCCAAAGTGTTCACTAACCCTTGCAGCAATACAAGAGTGATTTTTTCACAAAGATTAACCAACTAACCATGAAGGCAGTGAAAGGGGCAAAGCAGGAACAATGGCTGACAGTGTGCATTCTCACACCTACTGTAAAGCCACCTTAGTTTTCACTAGTAATGATGTAGATTACTACAGTATATAAGAGAAATATAGATGAATACAATTCCAAAGTTTCTGATGAGGAAAAAGCCCATGGCTTTCTACGTAATTCATTAAACTTATCCATAGCTCTAACTCCTCCATGACCACACACACCTTCCTGCTATCAGTGCTACAAACAGACTCCTATGAGAAAGGTAGTCACTGAACCTTATTCACTATATTTTTCAGGAGAAGTACATCCTTACGCAGCTTACCGAACAGCAGATGATATCCTTTGTCTTTGGAGATCTTGACGTTTCTGCTAAGATCTTTACAAACTAAATGCACATTTATAACCCATCATCTTTTGGCATCACTGTAGCCTATGAATGCATGAAAACACTGTCTAATTAAAAATATAAATGGAAATTATTTACCTGTAATTGGAGGTTCTTTGAGATGTGTGGTTCCTACCTGTATTTCGTGCATGGTGTGCGTGCACTCCATGTGCCTGAGACTGGAGAATTTGAAATGATGTCTGTTGGTCCATGCCTGTGCCCTGGGTTTCTGGTGCTCAGTACCAATGGTATAAGTGAAGGTGTGGACCGACTGCCTCTCCAGTTCGTTCTCCACCGTGAACCCAGACATGATCCAAAGTGGAGGGGAAGGAGGGCAGGTAGTGGAACACAGATAGGGAGCACACATCTCACAAACCTCCATTTACCAGTAACTAACCTCCATTTCTTCTTCAAGTGCTGGTCCCTATGTGTATTCCACAGGCGGGTGACTGTGGAAAGAGGAGGCGGTGAGAAGATGCTGGTAGTCTAGAGATCTGTAATACCACTTTCCCAACAACTCATCTGAAAAGGAGGCTTGGCTAAAGCATAATCCTTCAAAGAGGTGTGCACAGAACTCCAGGTAGCCACCCTAAAACTGCCCAGGGAATTGTGCTAACTGATTGCAAAGAAGATGCAGCTAGAGGTCCACTTAGACAGCCTATGAGCTGATCACTCTTGTCCCCATGATCGCTCTGCCACAGGGAGAAAGAAGAGAGTTTTCCTAATAGGTTTAGTTCTTTGCAGATAAAAAGCTAAAGATAATCTGACGTTGAGGGAATGAAGTCTCCTCTCTTCACTGGAAGCATGAGTTTTTGGAAGAATACCAGCAAGTGAATTGATTAATTTATGTGAAAGTCAGAGACTACCTTCAGGGTGAATTTTGGATGGAGGTGAAGGGAAACTTTTTCCTTATGACAGGTTTCAGAGTAACAGCCGTGTTAGTCTGTATTTGCAAAAAGAAAAGGAGTACTTGTGGCACCTTAGAGACTAACCAATTTATTTGAGCATGAGCAAGCTCATGCTCAAATAAATTGGTTAGTCTCTAAGGTGCCACAAGTACTCCTTTTCTTTTTCCTTATGGAATGTGGAATATGGTGGGTCGGTCATGAGTGCTGCCAGTTCACTCATCCTCCTGACTGAAGTGACTGTGATGAAGGTGGTGACCTTCATTGACAGGTTGGACACTGAACATGTAGCCAATGATTCAAAGGGTAGTCTGGTAAGTACTGAGAGAAAAAGATTAAGGTCTCATTGCGGTGCTGGCTTTACTACTGGTAGGAAGATCCTAGTGAGACCCTTCAGAAATCTGGCAGTTATCGGGTAAGTAAATACAGAATAGTCCTCTACCCAAATGTGGAGGGCACTGATTGCTGCTAGGTGTACCCACAGCAAGCTAAAAGAAAGATCCGGTATCTGAGAGCGAGGAGATAGCTCCAGAGACAGCAGATATCCAGGCTATTTTCTAGACTAGCTAGTTTTGTTGCATCCAGGTACAGAAACACCTTCATTTAGCTAAACAACATTGTCTCATGGAGTCTTCTCTGTCGTGGTTACAAACAGTTTGAACACCCTTTAAATGTGTACATGCCAAGACTCCAAGTCTGATGCCCCTCCAAATACCAGGCTACGAGGTGAAGAGGGTTTGGGCTGGGATGTCTGATTCTACCATTCTCCTGAGTTAGCATATCTGGGAGGGGTCGGATGCTGAGAGGAGGACGGGCTGACATTTGCAGGAGGTCCAGAAACCAAAACTGCCTGGGCCAGTTGGGTGCAATGAGAATGACGCACGTTTTGTCACGGCACATTTTCCGCAGAACCTGCGGGACCAGTGGAATGAGAGAAAAGGCATACTTCAGGTGGTCTGTCCAGGATAGTAGATGTTCTTGTTCATTTGGGAGGTGAACAAGTCCCAAGATGGCATTCCCTGCTCAGGTGATGATTTCGTTTAGGACCGAATAATGAAGTTCTCACCTGTGTTCTCTCTAAAGTGTGTGCAGCCACACAGCAGACCATCAAGGGCTGGGCATCAACCGCAAACACAGGTGAATGTGGAGGATGTGTAGGGTGGGTGGGGACAGTGTGGTGAGGTGGGGGACGGTGATGGGCTTTGAGGGAGCTTGGGGCATGCACAGCTATGGGGGTGGGGGGAAGGCATATGCCTCTCCCCCAGCCCCAGCTCCGGGGCTGCAGCAGGGAGAGACGCCTCTCCTGTGGCCCCGGCCTCAACCCCAGGGCTGCGGCGGGGATGGGAGAGATGCTTACCCCCTGGTCCCAGCTCCGGGGCTGCGGCAGGGACAGGAGAGACGCCTCTCTACTCGAAGATGTAGCCAAAGTGGATGACATCTAGAACCCACTTGTATGTTGTTATAGCCCTCCAGTTGTGGAGGAAGTATGCCACCAAAGCTTCAGGAAGTAGTTAGGGATGGCATCGATGATGGTTCTCAGTTCTCAAGCATCCCTTCAAAAGTAACCTTTAGTTGGTAGAATGGGTTGGGTGGATGATGTCAAAGTGGATGGGGTTCGAAACCTTTGTCTTTGCACCTTCTAGCACTTGCATGGTGGGTCATATGGGATCTGTTGGTAGAAAGGCTGTGGAACGAGCCTTGGCTTGTATACCTGTTAATGTTGTTTCCTCTTCAGGGCCAGAGTATATATGCACAGGGAGTTGCGGGTAGTCTTGGAACCTTTTAGTGAGTGTAAAGACTCATCCGTCTTCTTGTTAAAGAGGTAAAATTCATCAAAGGCCAGATCCTCGGTAGTATTCAGAACCTCAGTGGGGAGCCCCAAAAATGGAAGCCACAGAAGTCACTGTGTCTTGAAGTGAGGTCTTTGCTACCAGTTTACCCTCATCGAGAATGGCTTAGAATTGGAGTTTGTCTTTAAATTACAGAAATTTGGAGTAGTTTGTAAAATTATACTTAGCAAATCTAACCTGGAGGCTGGTAGATGAGAATATCTTCCTCCCTAGAAGGTTGAGGTATTCAGTATCCTTGTCTGCATGGGTAGTCTTAGCTTGTTGCTGCTTGGACATTTCTGTGGCTGCCTGAACTACTAAGGAGTTGGGGATTAGGATGGGTGAACAAAAATTCTGTCTCTTTCACAGCTACAAAATATCTCAGCCATTTTAGGGATAGGGCTGCAAGATGTGCTTATGTGCCATCCCACCCTGGCTGGTTCCAGGACCACCTTGTTTACTGCAGGATGTCCAGGAGCTTATGCTGTGTATCATGGGTCTTCTTAAGTGGGATATGAAGTTCGGTTGCCACCCTTTGCAAAAGTTATTGGCATTGCCTGTGGTCATCAGGCAGGGATGGTGAGGATGGCACGATAGCTTATGATTGTCAATATGGTTGGTATCAGTGAATCCTGAATCTTCCATGTGCTCTGGCAGAGCTGGTTGCTGTTGTCTAGGGGAAGAGGGTCACGTCAGACTCGTGCATGGATCCAGGGTATCATGCTAAGGGATCCCATGGGCCCCCAAGGGTCCCAAATGCTGCTTGAGGGGGACTCCAATGTTTTGGGTACTCCAGGGACTGCTGGTAATGTACAGAGGGGTCCTTCCAGCCTGAATCCCACTGGGGTCTCATGGTTTTCTCCATGAGGTACAGTTTAAGCTCTCCTCCCTCTCAGGTTCACGAAGGAAAGGAGTGGCAGATGCTGAACTTGGTGGAGATGTGAGCCTCCCTCAGGCAGCGAAGGCAGCATTGATGGTCATCGCTGACCAAAAGGAAATGGAGGCAGGATACTAAGTTCTTAAACCCCTGAACTTCGGGTATAGTCCTCTTTATACTAACTGTGAAAAGCTACTAGAAAAGTACCAAAAACAGTAAAACACTAAGAATTTACAACACATTTACAGATGAAAAGACGATGAAGATGCTTCAGACACAGAGGATTCTACTCAGACCATGTGGCGGTAAGAAGGAACTAGAGAGGCAGTCAGTCCACGCCTCCCCTTATAATCTCGGTACCGAACATGAGGAATGCAAGGGTGCAGGCATGGACCAACAGGCACTACTAGTAAATTCTCCAGTCTCAGGCACATTAAGTAAATGTGTACCACATATGCAATATGCACAGGGACCAGAACTTGAAGAAAAATGTAAACTTTTACTGATGAACACATCTGCTAGTTAAAAACAACAAAACAAAGAAAACAAAGGACAGATTTCAAGGGTTAGGGTGAGGGTTAGGTTAGAATAAGTGTTGTGGGTAACCTGACCTTACAGCTTTAAAATTACAGTTATGATTAATCTGCCTATGTTTGCCCTCTATGGCTCTGCACTGATGAGGATGAATATCAATTGCACTTCTCTTATTAAGAACAAGGTGCCAACAGTTTATCACTTCTGCTTGCTAGGATGGTAGTCATGAGATTTTTTTCTTTTAAAATTGATCAAAAACTTGCCTTGATGTAGCTCATAAATTCAGTCGTGAGGGGATGTGATCCTTCAGCAAACTGGTTTCCTGCTTCTCTTGACTTATTGTGAATCATAAGAGAAGGTCCCTGACGAAATTCTACTAATGAGAAATGAGACCAAAAGACCCAAAAAGATATAAAAAATATTTCTGATTCAGCTTTTTCAACTTTGCATTTAAATCAGAGTCACTTAAGGAACCTTTTAAATTTAGTAGGGCACAGCAACACAGCCTAAAACGAAATCCAAAAGGTACAAGAATGATAAAAACAGGGAGGACGACTTTGGCCTACACTGGACCACTACTAATAAAGCGTAGACGTTTTTCTTTTAATGCGAATTTATTTTATGTTGTGACACCAGATTCTGATTTCTCACAAGTTAAATTCAGGAACAATTCTACTCACGTCAGTGGAGTTACTTTTAAATTACACTAGTGAGAGAGATAAGAATATGACTCATGGAAAGCACTCAATCAATTGTAAATGCAACAAATGTCACTAACAATACAAAAATTAAGTTACACAGACTAGAGTATATTTTAGGTCAGTCTAGGAAGCAGATACCTGATCTATTTCTTGTACTCCCACTTCCCAGGTGGGTGCTCTAACCATCAGGCTACAGAGTCACTCTCTCTCACTGGCCCAATGATTAAGTATACATAGTAGAACGGCTTCAACAGGAGAGACTAAGGAAGCCCCACATCAGAATATGTGATAGCTCAGTGGTTAGAGCACTCTCCTGAGAGAGTGGGAGACCCGTTTAATTCCTTTTCCCCCACCTCTGCCTGAGGAGGGAACTGAACTGAACCTGGCTGTCCCACATCCCAGATGAGTGCTCTAACCACTAGGCTAAAAGTTTAAAAGTGCACCACTACCACCACCTTCCATGTCCTCCTCCTCCTCTGGTGGCCAGATTTTGAATGGTACCTGATCCAGCAGACAGCCTCGGAGCACGCCTACAGGATCAGGATATGCATGCGAGTTAGGTAGACAAATGCCTACCTTACTCTGGTTCATGGATCACTCTGGGGCTTAGGCAGGAGATAGGCATTCAGGCACCTAGAGTGAGATAGCAGGCATCTAAGTCTGGGGTTTAAGTGCCTCAGTGCCTTTGTAGTTTCAGGCCTAAGTGATTATTCTCAGAAGTACAAAACTAAACATGCTTCATAAATTTTCCAGGAAAAGTAGTGGTAAACTGAAGGAGTAGGTTTTAAGCATGTTGTTAGTAGAAACTTGGGTTGGGAAGTTTTTTGTGAATTGCACTCATACAGGATTACATATAGAATAGCAGGGAAAATTCTTGTTATTAACAACTTTCTCTTCTTTACGTTCAGACCTTGGATTAGGTTGATGTGGTGACCCGTATCTTCCTTTATAATCTGATCTTCTTCCATTATGTTTGACATTGGTACATTAAGGCTGACAGTATCTTCATCAGAGGGCTGAGAAGAAACAAGAAAAACATTAATTTAAAAATTAAACCAAGACTGAAATGTCAATTGACGTTAATTATTTTATTAGCATTCAAATATGTAAAAGATTAAATAGTAGCTTATAGGAGGAAGGCTATGTGTCCTATACTTTTGACCCGTGAATTCTACATTTACAATTCAGTGCTTTTAGTACATACAAACATATACATTGAGGAATCTGACAAACCTTTGCCATGAGTGATAAAGCTCAACAGTGAAATAACTTAGTATTGCACAACTGCTTCTATTTGTCACTTATTTATAAACATACAATTACAAAAAACATTTATTTATTTAGATTTAAAACAAAAAAGGTCCCTGTACAAAGAGCTCTACGCAGCCTAATAATTAGAGTTATAATCACATAATGATGACCATCCAGCGTTTAAAAATAATCATATATAGGAAATAAATAAATTCAGACAGTCATTAAATCAGAGCAGCAGTAATGTCCCTTTCCACTTTTGCAGAGGCATTCCTCAACACTTCCACAAATTCTGTCAAGCAGATGGCTTTTGCAGCAGATTCAGAAAGATTATTTTGGACCAAAGATTCAGGTCCTATTAATTTAGCAACTATCAGCTGAAAATAGTGCAGCCCAGTGGCATCTTCTATTGGCATGATTACAAATTCTAATATTTAAGATTTGGGCAGGGTTTTTTGATCAGTGGAGTTATGCAAACAATTTAGAAAGTGTTGAAAGGTAAATGCAGCCTCGCTCATTTGCAATCGTTCCTTCCACAGGCTATTCAGGGTGGTTGGTTTTTTTAAACTATGTAACTGATTTTCCCAGGTGTTTCCTGACAGTATAGGGCCAAATAGGAACTATCCAAAGCAACTTTGTAATTATATAAAGTCATCATAGCTCTATCACAAGTGAAATATTGTATCTCATTTCCTTCATTTGTACTTATATTTTTATTCAGTTAGCAATGGAAGCCGTTGACAGACTTACAAGGATCAAAGTCGCAAAAGAGAAGAGTCTAATTTTCATCTTAAAAATCTAAGGCTATTGTAGCATTAATTTCAAACAACTTTAGTGCCTGATGCAGCCATTTTGAAAGCTTCTGCCTTCCTATGAGAAAGACAAGGTGGGTAAGGTAATATCTTTTATTGGACCAACTACTGTTGGTGAGAGAGAAGCTTTCAAGCCACACAGGGCTCTTCTTCAAGTCTGGGAAAGGTACTGTGGCTTGAAAGCTTGTCTCTCTCACCAACAGAAAGAAGTTGGTCCAATAACAGATATTACCTCACCCACCTTGTCTCTTTAATATCCTGGGACAACTACATGTCACAAGAAAAAACTTACTTCATAGTAACTGGAAGTTTCGTGAGATATGTGAACCCCTATCTGTATTGCACTGTGTATATGTATGTGCTCCATGCATCAGGAGCTGGAGAATTTTGAAAGCAGCGTGTGTAGGACTGCGCACGCGCCCTGGCTCACCTTGTGCTTTCAACCAAGGAGATAAAGGGCGGAGCGGACCGACTGCCTCTCCAGTTCTTTCTCTACTGAGAATAAAGAGATCCAAAGCAGGGGGAAAGGAGGGAGGGTAGAGCAGTACAGTCTGGGACCACACATCTTGAAGAACCTCCAGTTATTATAAGGTATGTAGCTTTCTCTTCTTCAAGTGCTGAACAAAAGCCTACCATTCTAAAAGATGCATCAGCGGAGGAGTCCTGGTACCAAGGCACAGTGTCCCACAACCATGTGCCTGGAGCTCCATGTAGCTGCCTTGCAGACATCAACCAGAGACACCTCTTGAAATGGTGCCACAGACGTTGCTTGAACTCTTGTGGAATGAGCTCTTACCCCATAAGAAAAGAGAACACTAGATAACTGATAGCATAGCAAAATACAGACTGAGATCCACTTTGAGATGACATAGCCTGACCCGTGATCCTTTCCACTATGGCAAGAAATAGTCTGGGAGACTTTCTGATTGGTTTTATTCTGTGCAAGTAAAAGGCTAAAGTTCACCAAACATCGAGGACATGGATACTCCTTTCTTCTGAGGTTGAGGGTGGGTTTGGGAAGAACACAGCTAAGTGAACTGACTGGTTCAGATGAAACTCTAAAAATACTTTGGAGTGAATTTAGGGTGTAAACAATTAAAAATTTGTCCGTATGGAATATAGCATAAGGAGATCCACCATCAGTGCTCCAAGCTCACCAATCCTTCTGGCTGAGGTGACAGCTATGAGGTATGTGACTTTCAAAGATAGGAGACACATGGAGCTAGAAGCTAATGATTCAAAGGGAGGCTTAGTTAATATGTAGAGAACAAGATTCAAGTTCCATTGAGGAGCGGGCCTTTTTATAGGCAGAAAGATTCTGATTAGGCCTTTCCAGAATCTGCTAGTCAATGGGTGCATGAAGACGGAGTAGCCCTGTGAAGGTGGATGGTATGCACGGATTGTTGCCAAATGAACCGTAAGGAGCTGATTCATAGATACTAAGGTCAGAAGGGACCATTATGATCATCTAGTCTGACCTCCTGCACAACGCAGGACACAGAATTTCACCCACCCACTCAGATAAACCTGATGTCTTTTAAGGAAAAAAATAAAGTCCAGAATGAGAAGAATAGCAGCAGCTTTCAGGGGGACACCTCTGATGCCCACAGACAGAAAAATGCTTCCACTTAACTAGGTAAAATTTTCTAGTGGAATCCTTCCTAATATTAGAAAAGATGTTCTGTATAGCTTTAAAACATGATAGCTTTAAGGATGATGTCCATCCAAAAACCAAATCCTGAGATGAAGCAGATGGGGGTTGGGACATTTGATCTTGCCATTCTCCTGGGTCAGGAGATCAGGAAATGTTGGAATAATGTTTGGTGCCTGAGATGGCATGTGTAGAAGGTTTGTGAATCAAAACTTTCTGGGCCAGTTGAGGGCAATGAGGATAACTCATGTCCTGTCCTGCTGAATTCTGTGTAAAGCCCAAGGCAAGAGTAGTAGTGGAGGGAAGGCATAGTTCAAGTGGTCTGACCATGGAAGAAATAGAGCATCACCCAGTGAGACGGTCATGTCCACATAACTGTAGGTGTCCTTCATGTTGAGAGGTGTAAATAGCATGTCCTTTTCCAGGGATGAAATTATAGATGCCAATGGAGCCATGCAAAGCTTAAGTGTGAAAATGAAGATGGTAGAGGTAGAGAATGGGTCTCCCAGTGCTCTTCTTTTTGGATGCTAGGAAGTATGTCAAGTAAAAACCCCTCCCTTGGTACTAATGAGGAACCTGCTCTATCACTTCTCACTCTAAGAGGGATTCCACTTCTTGTTTGAGAATCTTCTTGTGAGAGTGGCCCCCAAAAGAGGGCAGGGCAGGGGTTTTGGATGGGGTAGGGACATAAACTGTATCATATAGCCAGAATGGATGACATTCCTTACCCATTTGTCCATTGTCATTGAACTCCAGGTGTTGAAAAAGAGGACTAGACAATCCCTAAAGAGTATGTGAGGGTCAGAAGATGCAGGACTTAGTAGTCTGCAGCTCTCATGCTCCCATCACAAATAACGTTTTGCGGAGGGCTAGCATTATGCTGAGAAACCTGCTGTGGAAGGTGTGGGGCAAAGCAGGTCTTTTGGACCCTCTGCCTCTTACAGGGTGGCGCATAAGGTCTCTGGTGGTAGAACTGTTGAGCCATCAGTCTAGGCTTGCATGGCTGCTGGTGGAATTCTCTCTTTGGGGCAAGTGTATATATTCCCAGGGAGTGGAGGGTGGCCCTGGAGTCTTTTAGAGTGTGTAAGGACTCCGTCTTCTTATTAAACAATCTGATCAAAAGGTAGATCTTCAACAGTGTTCTGGACTTCCCTGGAAAACCCCAAAGCCTGGAGCCACAACTCCTTGTACATTACAGTGGCAGTAGCCCTTGCATTGGAAGATGTATCAGCCCTATCTGCCACTGATTAGAGAGCGGTTCTGGCAACCAATTTGCCTTCCTCTATGAGAGCCTGCAACTGAGCTCTGTTCTGCTGCGGAAGTCCGTCAGCAAAGTCCTGAACTACTCAAAATTCATGGAATTCGTATTTAGCCATCAGTGCTTGGTAGTTGGTTATCCTGAACTGGAGGCCAGAAGAAAAGAACTTCCTTTTCAATAAATTGGGAAGCTTGCCCTCCTTATCAGTTAGGGAGTTTGTTGCTTAGATTTCTCTGTGGCAGCCTGGACCAATGAGAGAACAGAAATTCCACAGGTTTGGCTGGGACATAGTACCATTTTTCTGTCCTGTTAGGGGTTGGGGCATAGGTAGCCAGGGGATGCCAGACTGCTCTAGATGGCTCCAGGATGACTTCATTAACAGGGAGTGCTATTTGAGTGGAGCCAGAGGACTGGAGGATGTCTAGTAGCTTGTGTTGAGGATCCTGAACCTCCTCAAGAGGAATCTGCAAGCTCCCCTGCAATTCTGCGAGGAAGTCCTTGGAATTGCTTATAGTAATGGAGGGTTGGGGTGGAGACATTGGAAACACTGCCTCATCTGGAGACAAAGACGGCAATCTCATCACTTCTAATGGAACTGACAGATTTGGCACATACTACTCCTCCTCCTCAGTTGGCAGTTCTGGTTGCTCTCTTTAATGGAAGAGAAGGGACAACTCCCTAGCATACTGGACCAATTCTGCGGGATGGTATTGGTCCCATGGCACCCAGTATGGCCAATAAGATAGATCAAATAGGGATCTTAGAGGTCCCCATTGCATGGGATACCAATGGTTCTGAGGCAGATGATGGGATGGAGTTTGGTCCCAAGCTGCTCCAGGCCTTCTGACCAGGAAGGTGTGTTTTGGAGGAGGGAATAATGATTCATCAGGTGGGTCAGTATCTACTGATGAGGAGAGAGCCAATTTTGGGCCTAACAGTGATGCTGATGGTGCCACTGGAGGAAAGTCTCAGCCCAAAGATGGAATGAGAGACAGACTCCTCCCAAATGTTGGCTCTCCTGGTGGAGTCAGAACCTCTCTTGAGAGGGAGGGACCTGATGTAGTAGGAGACTCCAGACCTGGAAGAGCAAAGATGTCCTCAGGAGCAGCACACGTCTCAGCTCTTCCTAGAGGGATAGGGGTCCTGCCCATTTGAACTGCTGGAGCCACAGTACAGATAGTCTGTGACCCAGCCATGGAAGACAAAGACTGTACTGTGGGTAGCCAATGCTCTCAGTGATCGGTCTTCATCAGTACTGGCGGAACCCAGGGTTTGTGTTTTGAACGTACCGGAGGCATTGGTGCTGGCAGATCGTGATTCAGTGCCAATGGAGCCCTAAACTTGTGGCCTTTGTCATGCTACTGATATTTAGAATGTACTAAGTTCTTGTGGGCTGAGCTTAGAGACGTGCTTGGTTTAGGTAGGTTTGAATCCAACTTCTTCAAAGTGGATTTGGAGGAAGATTTAGTTTCATGCTTATGAGAATGCTCCCTGTTCTCCTGACAAAACCCTGCTGAAGTCCTTAACAAGGCCTCATGAGAGAAGAAGGCACACTCCTTGCTGAGTCAGGAAGATGGATGAACGGGGGTGGGGAGGGACCTGAGGGGGGCTCCCAGCCTAGTTCCGATTGCAGCCTCATGGCCTTTTCCATAAGCTGCTTCCTTGGGCAAAATTCCCACCCTTCTTGGGTATGACTGGGGAACAAACAGCAGATATTGCACCTTGCCATGACACTGACTTCCCCAAGGCAGTACATGCAGCATTGATGGTCATCGCTGATTGAGAAGGATCGCAGGCAAGAAGCACAAATTTTGAACCCCGGAGTCCTGGGCATAGTCCAATATCCAAAATGGGGTTCAGAGGAAGAAGTGTTCCCCAATCAGGGAGACTAACTAACTAATTATAAAATACTATTAACTATTAGATAAAACTTTTAAATTCTAAAACTTCTAAAAATTATTTACAGATATCTAAATATATGTTAACAGATAAAGAAATACTTCCAAAGCTTTGGACTCTGGAGGGTCTGACCTGAACCATGTGGTGGTGAGAAGGAACCAAAGAGGCAGTCGGTCCACCCACTCTTTATCTCCTGTCAGAGGCATGAGGTGAGCCAGGGTGAATATGTGGATCAGCAGCCACAGCTTTCAAAATTCTCCGGCTCCAGGGCCATGGAGCACATGTGTCCCCACAGTGGAAAACACATAGGGATCAGCACTCAAAGAAGAGCCTACAGTGCTGGTACCAATGCCACATCCTTCAGGGTAATGGTGCAGAAAAATCAAATGGATCTTCACATGTCATATTTAATCTTGATCTCCCTGTGCAAATCTCAAATACTACTGTTAAAGGAATAAAAATCTGCTGCTGTTCTAATGAATTTTAACTGAGACAGAACTTTTAACGAAAAAAGGTGAATCAAAGTGTTACCCATCATCTCTAAAGATGAATGAGATACTGTAAAGGAGATACCATTGAAAAGCAGGATTTATCTCACAGTTGCCATAATCAATATATTTTCTAAAGAAACAATACATGAAAGGAGAAGATGTCTGTGTGTGATATTGGCAATATCCAGGACTACACTTCAGATATAAAGAAATTACCTCTATGATGCTGTTAGGGTCAGACCAGCTAGTCAGAGAATATATGTAATTTGTTCCTTTAGCCCACTATCCCCTCTCCCTCCTTTCTGCCCAACTGCATATCTGACAAGATTCCTAAAATGTACATCAGTGTTAAATGAAAGAAAAACTTCACTTAATTTGAATTAAAAAAATCTCATTTTTATTTAAATTACACAAAAATCTCACACATACTTGAAAAAAGAACAGTAAATACAGAATGAGCTCTGTGTGTCACTTTATGAATGAACTGAAATATAATTAATCTTAGGGAACTACAAGTCAATTTGTTTTGATATATTTGTAAAGATAGTCTCAGTAAGAAAGATGAGCTTTTTGTACATTGTAAAAGCATTCACATTTTAAAGGAGTGAAAGTGATTATAATCCAATTTAACGTGCTCTCTTTGAAAAGATCACGGATGTATTTGGTTACAAAATGTGGACCTGAAATCACAATTTTGCAAAATTTCCATGTACAATAGAGGTCTCAAAGTATGATGTACAAGAAAATGTGATACCATTCGCTTCTCTCATGTTAAGTTCACTATGCATGTTTAGGATTCATGATCCTACTTCCCATTTTCTCTATTACTGGAAAGAGAAAATGAATGAATGAATGAATGAATACATGAATATTACATAATTAATCTTTGTGTTATTATATGAAAAAGGGGTTGTTTCACTCCTGCTATTTTCTTAAAACAATTTTTCCAGTGTAGGCCTGCTACATTTTAATTACAGGAGGGACAATCCATTTTCTAAAAATATTTATAGTCACACAGGAAGATCTGGAATAACAGTGCTTCATTAACAAGCTTAGTCACTTTAAGCAAACATATGAGAAAAGCAATATGGAGAAATATGGCAATAAGGAAATTCAGACTCCTTGAATGGAATATATGCTCCCAGGACTACAGGGAAACTATTAAAATGCTGGCCTGAAATTGCAGCGATTCAGCTTCATTTTTAGGGGGAAACTTGTCAAAATACTTTCCAGTTGATGCCGTTTTTAATGTTCCAACATTTAAAAAACAAACCAATTTATATCCTTTATGACAAGTGCTCATTAGTTTCTATTTGTTTTTGTATTAACAATAAATTCAGATTTAATTCTAGACTTGAATCTTTCTCCTTGCACAACTTCCAAAAAACTTCTCTCCTACCCATTTGAGAGGCAGATGAGCACTGAAAATCAGCATAAACATGTTCAGAGTCGCAAAATATGTATTCCTTTAAAGTGACATGAATTCCTCCCATCAATCAGACCAAAAATTCTATGGCAACTTGGACAAGTTTCTGCAAGTTCATCATTCAATTACTTTAGAGATTTACTCCCCATTCATTGTCATTATTATTTATAGTGGCTAAAAGTGTGCCTCATGTCTTACTGACCCTCACCACTGAATTCCCCACTTGTGGCTGCCAGACTTACAAAAAACCCAACCAAACAGAATTCATATTCGAGCATCAAGTATACAAAGGAGGGTGGGAGGAAAGGGTGGGGACTGGATACGTGGCCTCTTCTGATCATAGAATCATAGAATATCAGGGTTGGAAGGGACCTCAGGAGGTCATCTAGTCCAACCCCCTGCTCAAAGCAGGACCAATCCCCAACTAAATCATCCCAGCCAGGGCTTTCTCAAGCCTGACCTTAAAAACTTCCGAGGATTCCACCACCTCCCTAGGTAACGCATCCATATCACATTTACAACATCTGAGTAACGAAGCAGCTTTGGCCACTGCTGCTCCCTGTGGGAGCCCCTGTCTGGGACCAGGACAAGGGGAGGCCACCCACATGGGCTCACCAACACCGATTTTCCCATGAAAATCCATACTTTACAAGAAGTACAGAAAACGGCAGCATTCTCTTTAAAAAAATTAAATGGAGAAGTTAAAGCTTTCATCATGCCACTCTGTGATGATATGGTTCCGTTGGTTAGTATCAAGAACATGGCAGGTGTTGTACAAAAAAAATAAAAAGGCATGTTCCAATAAAGTCCTAAAGTCATGACCCACTGGGAGCTGTATTACACAGATAAACTTCCTCCTTTTCCTTTCCTTCTTCATTTTCCTCCATACCCCATTACTTTCCCTGTCATATTTTCCACACTATCTCCCACCCTTCTTTTTCCTATTCCCTCCCATGCTCTTTTCCATTCATCCATTTTCACTTGCTCTTCTCAACTCCCCCGAAGATTCAATTTACCTATTCTTTTCTCTTTTTGCAATACCCTGTTCTCTCAGCAGCCTCCCACCATTCTGTTCACACTTCTCTCTCTCTTTCTGCTTTTAAATGTACAATATTTTAAAAACTGCACCAAGTCCAAATTAGTACTTTGGGGAGACTCACCTCAAAAGGCTCTTTTTTCAATTTTGGACTTCCAAAAAAAAAAAAAAAGAAAGAAAGAAAAAAAAAAAGGGGCCAGTTCAGCAGCAAAGTAGAGTGCCAGCCTGGCGTCTGTTTTAATGAATATTTACAGAACAAAACAGCCATGTGCAAGAACATTACAAAGCAGCTGTAACATCCAGAGTCTGTGTTTTCCAGTGGCCTTTAGACAGCAAGAACTTGAAAAGAAGATCTGAGTGGTGGACGCAAGATAATAATAAATTTAGGGTGAGATTTTCAGAAGTGCCTAAAGGAGTTTGGTGCCCAATTCCCACTGACTTTCAATCAGAGCGAGATAAATAATTAATTCTCGTAGGCAATAAAATCTTAAAAGCATCAATCCACTCATGATCAGCTTCTGTTCTTCAGTAATGTATTCTTAAAACCTTTTGAAATAAGTGTTTTGACAGCCCCCTCCACAGGATAGATAGAATAAAGTTTCTCTTCTACCTTCATCATTTCACTCTTTACTTTCGTAGAAATTTCTGTCCAGGGTTGGCTGCATATTTTTGCTACATAGAAAGCATCTCCACAAAACTATCCAACTGGAAGTATAAACCAAAATGGCTGAAAAAGCAAAAATTCAGGTAATTTACCTCTGTAGCTGACAAACGCTTATCTCCATTATCACTGCCAACACCTGAATCAGAATCCTTCTTACTTGGATATATGTCATCAATGCTAAATGTAAACAAAAGCCAACAGAAAGTTATCTTAGTGTGCAGTAAGAGCCTGAGCCTGATCTCAGTGAAGTCAATGCCAAAACTCCCATTAGTTTCTATGGTCCAAGATCAGTCCCTTAACAAATTAATAATATAATACATGTGAAGTAAGACTGGTAACATTATTGTGCAAATGTTCAACATCAAGTAAAATGGATTAAACAAACAACGAGACAAGTTCCTCTAAGAAGATACTAAGCTGATTGGTTAAAAAGAAGATTTAGTAAGTATAGGAAAAAATAATCTATTGTTAACTCATCCTTTTTTGTTCACACAGATAAAAACTGCCAGCAGCTTAGCAGCATTCTGATTGCTTAGCATATCCCCAAAGTGACTTTCAAATCAACTAAAATAGCTGAACTCAGACTGTAGTCAACTGAATCGCACCTGAGCATTAATATGTTAAAAATTAATTAGTGTTGGAGGAGAGGGGGTTGGATCTCCCTAGAGTGTGAAGTAATTAACAACATAGGTACCTTTGTGACATGCATTCATTTAAAAACTCCTTGAGGTTTACTTATTTAAATTGGTAAACCATAATAATGCCAGGTACCTTCTGCTCTGGTTTCATTGCCTAACATATGACCTTTACTCATTGTACAATATCAATCATATGCTCATGTTCCTAGGATAGTACATTGACCATTACATTTTTTCCACATCACACATTTCTGCCTATTTGTGATTTAAAAAATTAAATTGTAATCCTGCCCAATTCCACCATTTTTTCTTTTTGCACAGTGTCACTTTTTCAGCAACTAGACATTTACCAATAAAAATGAAAAATGCAATTTTATGAGTCTTTGTAAAAGCCAGGTCTCTGATTAAGGCTCAGTTTTTACCATCTGTTATGAGTAAATACTGGGACTTTGTGTGAAATAATCTGTGGAAATCCCAGAGGTTTTGTGTTTCTCTGGAAGCCATTATTATAAGATTATTCTCCAAAACATGCAAACAGTATTTTCCATAATTTTTGTTTTTTTATAAGCTAGTGGAAAAGCTAACGAATTCAAAGGATATACTTGTGCTAAAGTATATGTGATAAATAAATAAAGTATAACACAGGAATGTTGAAAAAGGCTGCCTTTAATAATTGTAATAATAGAGATTATTAATTCAGATCAGAGTTTTATTCAGAAAAAGGTGCAGCTGACATAAGACTACATTGAAAACTCTTGAAGTAAAAGAATAAAAAATACATTCCACTTTGTTTCCAGACCTCTAGAACTGATTTATGTGAACAAAGAATGCAGCGTTAGTCTTTTATACTTACCTCTCTTCCACAGGTTGCTGCAAGTGTGGTCGTTCTATGGCATTAAGATAAAGTGAGTCTGCTGTTTTAATCTGGCACGCCTGTATGCTGAGATATTTGAATATGTGCACTTTACCCTTTATACAAATCTATTAGGATGAGAAAAAAAACATTTATAACCATAAAGATTTTTTAAAAAATATTTGCTCCAAATTTGACCTTAACTTCCTGGAAAAATAGCAGACAGAATGTTTTTCATCAGATTATATCGTTTGTAAAAATTACAACAAAAACAGTGTGCAATCTAATTTTGCTGCTTTGGAGAAGACGTTAAGAAGTAGCAATGGAGATAATGGGAATTTTACCAATGACTTCAATTGGAGCATGCCCACCGTGACCCATGTGGGTTTGGGCAAGATGTGCACAACTTTACGTCTTCAGGTATAAATACATTCCAAGAGTAATGCACATCTCCCTTAACATCAAAAACAAAATAAGTGTGTAAAGAAAGTAGAAACAAGAAGCAGCCATATTAACATATGATACATTATAAATCCATGAGGAAAGTACTTTACCTTCCCCCTTCCCAATGGAGAAAGACAAAATATAAACTGAAAAATATTATTAAAGTAATAAATATTTTTTTATTTTAAGAAAGTAGTTAACTGGGCACTTAAATGTGTTGTCTCTTTCTATGTAGTTAAACGGTCTTTACAAGTTTCTATGCATTTGTATGATGCATTTATTACATTTGAAAAAAAATGAGCTAATATTTCTAATCTCATCACTTGGTGGTGTCTGCTTCACTTATCTTTTAAAATCAGCTTTATGGTTAATGGAAAAATGGAAAACGTTTTGCTTATTTTCTTTAAGCAAATCATGTCTTACTCTTATTCCATGCAAGTGATGCTTGTCAATCAACAATCATTTTCGGCTCCCATAGCAGAGCTGTAATAGTTTAATGCGTCCAAACAATGACAGTGGAAAACTTTGGATGGCAGAAGCCTATAGAGAACATAGGCATTTCCTTCAGTTTTACTGTAGAACTCACTTATAGAATCAGAGATTTACTCAGACACTGCAAGTACCCACATACAGCAACTTTACACTGACAAAGATATAGCATCATCTACTGTAGTACTATCTACACTGATCATTACAACGTTCCCCTCCCTAGTTAAATATGAATTTAAACATTAACTCCTAGGAATCCAAGTAGTCTGCCATCCATGCAGATTTCCATGTTCATCTGCTCACTCAAGTCCTGTATTCAGTCATGTACGCATCACTCATAGTTGGATCTAGATCAGCGAGTGAAGGATTCATGTCCTCTAGATCAGGCCTATCTGTTGTGGTCAGACTGTCTGATGAAGACGGTACTGTGTTGAGGTTCCTAGAACACCCCAGCAATTCTTTGTCCACAATCAGTCTCCCCTTATGAGCCATAGGAACCTGCTGAGTACCTCCAAATCCTCTACTGAAGCCCGCTGGAATAGTTGTTGAGCATCCTCAATGCTTGCCCTCCCCTTTCTTTCAGTGAAGCTGGGCACCAATTCTGAATGCAATACAAAAGGGTGGACTCTCACTTCTTTTTTTTAAAAATCAGGAAGGATAAATTGTTTAATTTCTTAATTACTGTGTAATGTCCCCTCCAAAAAAGGAGTAATTCTGGGATTTTTCCAGTTGCATACCTACAGCTTCTCTCCTTCCTGGATGGGCACATCATTTTCCTTTTTTCCTGGCACCCTGTGCTCGACATGTTCATTTCCAGCTCATCTGTTTCTCCACTTTCCGGAATGCAGTCATCAGGTCGCTGATATTAGATTCCACCATGACACCTCTCTGTGTAGGTGCAGAGGGCCTTGCCAGTTCTTGCTGCCTGAACATCAAGTCACAGGGAAGCATGGATTTGTGGAACCCAAAAATAATCCGTGACTGTTATTCCAGGGAAATCTGATGTGGGGGCTGCCTCATAGGAATATTCCCTGGCTTAAGCACAACCCAATGTCGCATCCAATCATATCTCCCAAGCTCTTCATTATTCCTGGAGAACACAGTGGCATGTTGTACAAGCAACTGTTCTAATCACTTCCCTTTGTTGCCTTCTATGGCTGCTTTTGTCAAGTCAACCCCTAGCTCTTTTACTGACTGGGCTGCAACACAGCTCTTGATCTCTGCCCCTGTGGGAGGCTTTGAGACACTAGTTATCTTGGACACTGTCCCCGATTTTTCACTAGCTGCATTTCTTGGTCAGTCATGTTAATTGCTCTTATCCACATCACACCCTTTGGTCCAGCTCGAAAAAAAAAAAAGTTCTGCTAAACAGCAATCCTGACCAGATACTGGTAGCTTCAAATACTCCTACAGATTCATTGCAGCTGTCCTTTATCATTAGGGGTATTATTGCATGATTAGCTGGCTTCACCACAACTTTACCTGAGCCTTCACAGGGAGGATGCAGTTCCTCTCTGTCATCCTATAGGCAAGATAGAGGCACCTCTAAGAACCCAGGGTCCACACTTCCTCCTTCCAACATCCAGCGGGGGTATCTGAATGGTATCCAGGGACAAAACTCTTCTATTAGTACCCCAAGAGTTCTTGTGATGCCCTCAGATGAAATCCTCTCCCAACATAACAGCACTAGAAATACTGGTCACCGCAACAGAAGTCCACTTAGTATGCAAAGACCCCAAGTTCAGGGGGAGTAGTGTTGATGATTAACACTCACCAGTTTAACTCCTGCAGTACAAATTCTCTTCCCTTTCAGCACTGGGTGGTCACCACAGATCAGACTTATTTCAGATCCTGAGTATTGTAGTCTCCAGACACATAGTAACAGGTGTCTGTGTAGCTTTTGACTGGCCCATTCTAAGAGTTGCTGATGGTGGCCCTACTGCATCAGCAACTTCTCATTTCCCTTGGTGTGGCTTACCTCTGTTTGGGCAATTCTGTCTCCAATGGCCTTTGCTTCCATATCACCTGCAAATGTCATCTGTCATGGGACCCACTTGGGAAACAGTCTCTCTCTTCTGACCTATGGGATGCCGGTGAATAGGTTGCACATGGGCCTCTGCCAATTATTTAGCCATTTCACTAGCAATAATTTCTTGAAGTGCAGCATCTGGTATAAAACAATCACCCTAAGGCTGCGAATTAGCAGCTTATACCTTTAAGGGAAACATAAATTTCTTCTTCCATATTTTTGAACTCTGCATATAATCAGGTCCATAGATATGTTCAGCATGTTATCCTTCACCAGCAGATTATGAAGTTCTCCTGTTAAACTGTTTAGAAACTGACTTTTCACACAGAATCCTCTCGTGGCTTGCTACTCTCTGAATTGCCAGTTCCATATGTGGCACAGCAGATTCTGATCCACTCGAGTCATCTCCTGGACAGGGAGAGGATGGAAAGGTCTATTGAACAATCTCCTTAATGCACGCATATAACTCTGCAGGGGTTCCTCTTCCAGATGTCTTCTGGCTTGTCATTCCTTCCAGTACTCCAAAACGGCCAAGGGCCTTTCATAGAGGTTATATAAGTGTTTGTGTAACTGTCTATAAGAACCATGATCTGCACTGGGAAGCTACTGGTAAAATATCTTGGCATTACTATTCAAAAATACCACTAGGTACTGTGCTACTTCCTCGACAATCCACTCAAAGTCTGAAGACTCAAAGATCCAGTAAATTTCTTCTCAGGCAAAAGTGCTTTTGCCATCTTGAAGCCACTGGTTGCAATATTTGCTTATAGAATCAGAGATTTACTCGGACACAGCAAACACCAACTTAGTAAACACAGGCAGGACAGATCTTCCTGCTAACCCCTCAGATCACATAAACAACATAACATACAAGAAAGATATAGCTGTAACTTAACAGTAAGATATAGCACTGTCTACTGGTGGAGGTGTTGTCTACATTCACCATCACAATATATTACACTTCAAGGCAGGCTATATCCAAATATGGAACTTCTTAGTTTCTGTGTGCATCCCATACAGTAGACTTCCAGAAGATGTTTTAACTGATTTCCTGGCCTGAACTTATTAGTGGTTTGTTAATTGGTAAAATCACACCAAAGCTTCCTAAAATGTCAGCCCATTCCCTTATAGCAGTTATGGAATATAGGTTTATCCACAACACTTCTCTTACAATTTTTCCCTCCACCATCATGAAAATATCCTGTTTATTAGTAGTAACCATTGAAAGAAGACAGGTGAATGAAATAAAGTTTAACAATGTATTTATAAGATAGCTACAATTTAGTAGGGGGAATATTCTAGAATGACTCTGTTCAGGTGCTATGTATGCTCAAGAGCACAAGTTAGGAGCTTGAGGACACCTACCATCTCCCATTTATTTATATTTCAGAAAAAATTCTAGCTAAAATCAATTGACTATGATAATTAAGACCCAACAGCTAGCACTGCTCGTTTGCAATCTTCGAAAAAAACAAGATAATGAATTTTATACTATAATAATTAAACACAGGCTGTTCTTGACATCATCTAGCCTATCCTTATTCTAAATCACAATTTAAGTGACACACATTACTTACTTGTGCTGGTGGAGACTGCAGAGGATTGTTCTCAAGCAGTAATACTTGTAACTGTACCATCTTTCTAAAACAAACTGGAATCACGAGCACTTTATTGCAGGAAAAGTCAAACTTTACCAAGGGAAGCTCTACTAGTTCTAAAAGTAACAGAAAGGATCATAGTTATTATGATATTTATTTTTGTCACAAAATACATGAAGTAAGTACTTTTGAATATGATTCTATTTGTAACTGGGCAAAGTAAGGATTCCACAGTATAATAAATTAAATTTATTTTTCTTCTAAATACAAGTTGTGGACAATCCTGTTACTTTACTTATGCATTCTGTAGACCTTATAAATTACATTCTGTGTACAATGTCCACCCAGTGCTATAGTCACAGCACTTGTCATTCGCAAGTATGTAGGCCAACTTGGCAGCTGCTTAAAATAAAATCAAATACCTCTCATGCTGCAAAGGGAAGCGTAGCTATTTAAATCTATAAATTCCATAAAAACAAGTGGGTTTGAAAATAAATTCTGTACCATATTAAGTAGAAAGAATAGTCTCTAACCTCTATTTCTAGTAGTATAAACTATTGTTGCTCAGTTGGGATACAATGTATTGTACTATTCTTTTGAAGAGTATAGACAGTTTCCTAGAGTCACTGTGTCAGTCAAAGATACCTTCTTTGGGACTGCTGATCAGGCAGAGCCAGGCAAGAAGGTTGGGTCTCTAGTGTAGGCCACAGCATTTCAGATTACTAAAGGATGGTCAGTATTGATAGCATAAACTCTGGAAATCCTGATGGGATCTCTCCAAAGGCATTGTCAGAATAAGCAATGCTGCCACAATAAGGGATGGAAATGGGATTAAGTAAGAAAAACAGCTAAATATAGTCACTTTCCCCACCACATTATTATGTTGATATTAATTCGGGTGACTATAAAGAATCAAAGCAATGCCAAATAGAATAACTGTTCCCTTTTGTGGCCAGGACTACATTACTAGGGTGCTCAACTTTTTTCTAATGCTTTTCATTACTAATATTAAATCATTCAAACATTCAGTTCTAACTTGTCTTCAAAGAAAATTTTGTTTGAGTAAGAACTTCAAGATTTAGCCCAGGAAAAATAGCTGGCTTTCATAACTGCATCTTATCCCCACAAGTCCTGTAAATTTATAAACACCATATCTAGACTCACCTCATTTTTATATGTACATAATTAAGGTGTATGTTAATAAGCACCACTTTCCTGTTTAATGTCTTATTGCTTTAATATCCCCCAAATATACACAGTTTTATGCCAATACTGTGTATCAGTGTGTAAAAACTAACCCACAACAGTTTAACGGTGTTGGTAATCAAACACCAGAGACCAAGAGGTGAGTGGACAATATAGAATTTCTTCTGGTGCATTTCCTAAGGTATCATCACTTGGACCAGGGGTGGCCAACCTGAGCCTGAGAAGGAGCCAGAATTTACCAATGTACATTGCCAAAGAGCCACAGTAATACGTCAGCAGCCCCCCCATCAGCTCTCCCGACCCTGCTCCAAGCGCCTCCCGCCCACCAGGAGCCCCGCCAATCAGCTGTTTCATGGCATGCAGGAGGCGGGGAAGAGGAGGAGCGAGGACATAGCAGGCTCGGGGAGGGGGCAGGAAGGGGTGGAGTGGGGGCAGGGCCTGTGGCAGAATCAGGGGTTGAGCAGAGAGCCCCCCGGCACATTGGAAAGTTGGCGTCTGTAGCTCCAGCCCCGGAGTTGATGCCTATACAAGGAGCCGCATATTAACTTCTGAAGAGCCGCATGTGGCTCCGGGGCCACAGGTTGGCCACCCCTGACTTGGACAATAGCATAATATGTAGGGCTGTCGATTAATGGCAGTTAACTCGTGATTAATTTAAAAAATAAATCGTGATTAATTGCACTGTTAAACAATAGAAGACCAATTGAAATTTATTAAATATTTTTGGATGTTTTTCTACATTTTCAAATATATCAATTTTGATTACAACACAGAATATAAAGTGTACAGTGCTCACTTTATATTATTTATTACATATACTTGCACTGTAAAAATGATAAACAAAAGAAATAGTATTTTTCAATTAACCTCATACAAGTACTTAGTGCAATCTCTTTATTATGAAAATGCAACTTACAAATGTAGTTTTTGTTACGTAACTCAAAACCAAAACAATGTAAAATTTTAGAGCCTACAAGTCCACTCAGTCCTACCTCTTGTTCAACCAACTGCTAAGAGAAACAACTTTGTTTACATTTATGGGAGATACTGTTGCCCACTTCTTAATTACAATGTCTGCTGAAAGTGAGAACAGGTGTTCACATGGCACTATTGTAGCTGGCGTTGCAAGATGTTTACAAGCCAGATGTGCTAAAGATTCTTACGCCTCTTCATGCTTTGTCCATCGTTCAGAGGACATGCATCCATGCTGATGATGTTAATTAAATTTGTGGCTGAACTCCTTGGGGGAGAATTGTATGTCTCCTGCTCTGTTTTACCTGCATTCTGCCATATATTTCATGTTATAGCAGTGCAAATATTTGTAATCAAAAATAAATATAAAGTGATTACTGTACACTTTGTATTCTGTGTTGTAATTGAAATCAATATATTTGAAAATGTAGAAAACATCCAGAAATATTGAAATGGTATTCTATTATAGTTTAACAGCACGATTAATCATGATTAATTTTATTAATCACTTGACAGCCCTAATAATATGCAACTTCTACTCACACAGAAGCAGTACCGATTTGATTAGGCTTCTAATGCAAGTACAATGACCTCAGGAAAAAAAACATAGTATTTTTAAGTACACCATATACTTTCGCCAAGATTCCTAAAATATTTCTAGGACTCCACAGGGCTGATCCTCAGCTGGTGTAAACTGTCATAACTCCGCAACAGAGCTAAGACATTTTATACCAGCGGAGGGTCTGCCTTCATAGGTCTTTCATAAATAAGTACTCTTCAAACTAATGATTTGAAGAAAAGTATCAAGCCACCATGAATCACAAAGATAATTCATTTTAAAAAGACCCACATATTGCTTCTGCTTGGCAGTAAGTATTGTAGAATGTTGCTGATGCACAGTAAATCCAAACTCAACAAATTTTAACACAAGGAAATGCGAGGTTTATCTTACTTATTTACGTAATTAAATACATGCATATTTTCTAAGTTTTAATTAGAAAGTGATTTTAAAGGTCTTATTTTTTTTTCTTTTTACCTTGTGGTAAAACCTTGAGGTAATTTCTTCTGATATTCAGTTCTCTTAGAGATTTCAACTGGCCTATCTGCTGTGGCAAAGCTGTGATTTCATTGCAGCTGACATCCTATATTAAAAGCAATAAGGAGATGATGAACTATCTTCCCTCAAGACAGTCTACTATTATGGGTGTGAAATTCAAAGTACTTTGTTGACCCATTAAAACATGTTTTCCAGGTTAATGAAATGTAAATTCATATAACCTGCCATGTCTTATCTTTGCACTGAAAAACTAGCCATGTGATAGGTGTCACATCACATAAAACCAAAATACAGCATTTACTTAGATTTGCTTAGTGAAGTTAGGCAGAGTGCCATTTGGGCTCCTTGTTCATTTTTTCTACATCTGTTTTTGACTTTCCAGTACATTTCTGAAGGACTTTGCAATCTGGGGGGGAAGAGGGGCGGATGACACAGAACACTGATAGGAAATGAACAATTTTCTAAAATCAACCGGCTCTCTTTTGATGGGACTCTAAATTAGATTACTTGCGGGGAGGTTTGGTGGAGATATATTAGAAGTTGGGTTTCAATTTAAAAAAAAAATTGATTTAGAGATTTTTCCTTTTTTAAAACCAAAATGATAGCAACACAAAAACATAACACAATTGCGGTTATTTTTACGCACTAGTTTAAGAACTGGGTATAGGAAGGGGCTCACAATTACTGCTAGGTATGTAATTCATACTTTAAACTCTACAGAAGGAGAAATAGTCTCCCCTTACAAAAGTCACCTCTTTGAAAGAGAGAGAAGGAGAACTGGCAATTCAATGTGACAGTACAAATTTAAGATGGTGGGAAACAACTCTCCTCTTTTATAAAAAAAATATCATTTATTTGATGGGAAATTAGAGGTTGTTAAAAGAGTATTAGGTAAAAAGTTTCAAAAGCATGTAAGTGACTTAAAAGCATACGTCTCATTGAAAGGCAAAGGAATTTAGACTCCTAAATCATACAGGTGCTTTACCCTATTTTCTTGGTTAAGTGGTCCCAAGTTTACCACATCTAAAAATATAAATACTTTTAATCAGAGTACTCTGTGAACTCAGAATGTCTGTAAGTTCTCCAAAGTACAGACTTACAAACACTTAGAACAGAGAGCACTCCATTGGTTAATTCGCAATGACAGGTGTGCATGTCCCTCTATACTGAGGGCATGGCTACACTTGCAGATGTAGAGCGCTTTGAGTTAAACCAGCCTTTGGAGAGTGCCGTAGGGAAAGTGCTGCAGTCTGTCTATACTGACAGCTTCAAGCGCTCTGGCGTGGCCATATTATGACACTTGCAGCAGCATGGGAAGTGGTGCATTCTGGGCAATTATCCCAGCATGCAAGTGACTGCAACATACTTTTCAAACAGGTGGGGTGGGGTGGAGTGTGACAGGGATTGTCTTGTGTGTATGTGGGGGGGAGAGAGAGAGTGGGTTTTGGGCGGGCTGAGAGCATGTCAGCATGCTGTCTTGTAAGTTCAGACAGCAGCAGACGCCCCTCCCCCCACGCCCCGCCCCTCTCTCTCTCTCTCTGTCTCACACACAGCATCCCACACCAATGGCTTGCTTTGTCTCGGAGCAGATAAGCAGCTGGCTGTCAGAAACGGAACTTCAAATGGCATATCTGCATTCCTGCAGCGATTCAAAAACAATGACAAGAGTAGCCACTTGACTTAAGGGGATTATGGGACGTTTCTGGAGGCTGATCAGTAATGTAACACCTCGTTCACACTGGCGCCGCGGCGCTCCAGCGAGGGCGCAGCAAACGTTATTCCACTCACCGAGGTGGAGTACCAGCAGCGCTGTAGCCGCAGAGTCAGAGCATTCTACGTGCCTTGCCAGTGTAAACGGGTAGTGAGCTAGTGCGCCCGGGGGCTCCTTTATTGCTCTGTAACCCGCAAGTGTAGCCAAACCCTGAGTGCTGTGCGCTTTGTTCCTGTGATCTGGGAGGTTGTTGAAATTTACAAAGGTACAGAAAGAAAAATTCCTGTACATTTCAATGCCCCAATGGCTAATTTATAGAGGGCTGAATTAGGCCCCTCATCTCAGGTTTTAACAACCTGGACCAAGATGCAGCTTCTTTTCAGCTCACAATTTCTAAAAGAACAATTGCTAGAAAGTTAGATTTGTAAAGTTAAGATGCAGTACAAGATGGAGTTGATCCAACACAAGGTACAATGGAAAGTAGGAAATGCATTAATACTAGTAATACATATATAAAATAAATGCATTAATAATACTAATACTGTTGATGCATTAATCAAGATTCTGAAAAGCCTAAAATCAGTAATCAAGATCAACTCTTGTAATCAGAGCATTTTAAAACAAGATCAAATTAACTTACAGGCTTTAGCTTATACTACCAAACACATCAGTATGTAGTCAACATGACACTGAAAAGAACGCTGAACCTTTTGCCTAACCTGTGATGCATTGTCGTTTGACTAGAATGGTCCTGCAAGGTTTCATGTGCTGTATAATAGGGAGATCAACAAACGTAAGCAGATACTGTATCTCCAAGAGTATGATTTACGTAGAGATAACACTTTTTCCTAAAGAGACAAGGGAATTTCTTAAGGACATTAACTCCTACTATTACGGTTATTGTTTCGAGTGGCAAAGTTGCTCAATACCCATGAGAAATAAGATTCTGCAGTTCCCCAAATCAGGTTTCAAATTTAGCCCTTTGAAGGGAGTTTCTCTAATACTATTCAAAGATATTATGTCAATGCCATTTCCAAATCAAGAATTTCTTCAAAGAATAATTAGTGAGAAAACGGAAGCTCTATTTGACAATACTGGATTGGGTATCAGAGAGATAAAAGTCTCCTTATCAGGATCCCACTGCAGCCAAAACTTCCTTCCCTTCTCAAAACAGAGCCAGGGAATTGTTTTAGGTTTTAGACAAGGAAATTAAAAAATCCTTGTTAATGAGTGCACTGGAAACCCTCTCTTGTCCAAACTACTGTAAAGTATGGTTAATTGCATTGTTCTTAGTCCAAATATTTTTAGGGATTTACTGCCCTAATTTTAATCTAAAGACTTGAAACAAGTTCATAATTAAGCATTTACTTTTTAGAACATACAGTTAAAAGGTAAAGTGCCCCTCTTGCAGAAAAATTGTATGGTAAGGGTGTGTCTAGAAGCATATTTCTATGTGTGTATGAATCTTTAATAAAACTGACTTTGGTTTCAGGGTGTAAGATATTTTTTAAGGAAGTATAATAATTTTATGGTTGTTAGTAGCTGCAAGGACAAAGTCTGCTGGTGACCTTTTAAGAAATCCAAGAATAAAACTCATCTCTTCAGTTCATAGTCACAAGATATCCAGAGACAACAGTATCTTTTATCCAACTAAACACTGCATACAACATTTTTTACTTTCTGGTTGGGTACGTATGACAAATCAAGAGCAGCGTATTTCTCCTAATTCCAGTATGTAATACATTACCCTGCTTTTGTTTTGCATCTTGGCTTCAAGGACATCTGCAGACAATTAAAATAATGTACTCCAAATGCCTTTTCAAATTCCAAAGGTTAATATTTGATGAAGGTCAGATTTCTTCTAATAATTCCATTTTATTCTTATCAGTTGTCTCCCTGTTTGACAACATGGACAAGCTCTCTCAAATAAGATTGGAGAACAATAGTCAATTTAAGTAAATTTCTGTGGCAAGTGGAATTTGGAGGTCAAATAGTGTGCAAACAAGTTAGTGCTGTTAGCACTATCGAAAGTCTGAAGTTAAGAGTTTTAAATACTCAGTTTTTACAGTAGCATAGAGTTGTACACTAGCACTACCTCCTAAGTCCTGCTCTACAGCAGCATGCAGGTTGCCGTCATGCAGCTTAGCTCCTTGGCACTGAAGGGATGCACATTTCCATACATGGGCCACATCTCCTCAGCAGCAGAACCACAGTAATGCCGTTAACAGGCATCTCTTCACGGTCATGGAGAGGATTCACCCTTTAGGACAGGTGTAAACATCTATAATAATTTCAATGCAGATTTAACTCTAAAGCTTCTGTGTCCATCTCACTTTTCAAAACTACTACATACCTTTGGACCTGCTGGAGGGTTTCAACCATCTCAATCCCAACTACTGCAAAAAATTGTGTGTGCACTTTGAGCACTGATAGCAAGTAAAATAAATCATCTGGCTGTTGACCCACTGGATGATTTGTCAAGAGTTACATATTTTCCCATTAGCTACCAAGTCAATTATTTTATTGAAACAAAAGAAAAACAGTGTTGATTTTATTATTCATTTTCATATTTAAATTTTAAAACTTTGTATTTAATGTACCTAAGGTGCTTACAGAATTTCCAGTCTGGTGCATACCTAGTTACCTTACATTTGGTTTTGCTTTTTACTCATTATTAGAACCAATTCAGACAAGGAAGGGGGAGCTGGATTCAATTCTGGCTCAAGCAGCCTTATTCAACTATATTTCAGTTGCAGCACACAACAGTTGCAGTTACATCTTCATTACCCTTCTGAAGACAATTTGTTTCTCCAACTATAAATGAGGACAGAATTTAGTCTTCAGAAACTTTATTACTGGTGATTATATATAAAAAGAAAAGAATCCAGATTGACTTTTAGATCTCAGAGTTGAGTTTGCAACATTGCCAACAGGAAAAAATATTTACTTATAAACTGGACATTTAATATGAAATAACTGAGACAAACAAAATATCATGGAACTCGACAATGTTGTTTTACTGAGTCACTTTTCAGAGCAGAACCACAGCCAGCTGATTGAAACAGATTCAACTTGATTTTAAAAGAACTCAAAGGATTATGAAATCCTGCTGGTACACAGGAACAAGATTAATTTCACTCAGTATCTTTAAATTTTAATGGTTACAAATTAGTAGAAAAAACAACTACCATGTGGTTCCATCCATTTTGGATTTCTTTCTGAAATTATTCTGATAAATGTTAATACAAGTTTATTCCAATAGATGGCCCAAGCAAGGATAACAATCGGTTAGTAGTTTAACCGTAATTAAACAAATGGTGGTGGTGGTAAAGATATCCATTTTTACTTTAATACTTTTTATTTTAAGGGCTAGTCACAGAAAATTATATTTCAAAAGCAAAATTTTTGCTTTGTTAAGACTTTTTCACCAGTTCTACTGACATCCATTGAAGAAGATTCCAGGTGTCTTTCAGATTATTCAAATAGTCAGTAATATGCCACTAAATATGTCATCTGATTAAATCTTTTGTTCACTGCCTATTAAAACATTTTAAATTTGCTTAAAATATTGGTTGCTATGTGTTCTCAAAGGGTGAAATTCACCATACTGCCAAAGACCAAATAAATCCTTAAATTAGGTCTGAACGGGTGTAATGGGCACATATGAGTTTATGCAAGCCGTCAACATTAAAGTGAATTTCATCCTGCACATTCATCTCAAAATCATGATTCAGTCATGAGTTAACGTCTTAATAAACAAGCCAGTTCTCTTAGAGCTCATGCCATCTGAGACATAGAGAATGCAAGGAAAATAACTGAACTACTGAATTGTAATTAATTACAACCACAGGAAAGCTATTTTCCTAACCAATACTTAAAATTAATCTGAATGTTCACTAAAGTGGTAGCATCTAAATAGAAATTAAAAACATTTCAATGTTTCATTTCAGAGACTAAAAAGAATACACAACAAATACAATTTGCTCTATGAAATGTATTTACTATAATCTGGGTGCAGTTAAATGGGGAAAATGTTAAATTTCTATAAAATGGTATTGTACAATAGCAACAGAAACATTTTACTGGTAAATGCTTTTATTTGGGTTCTGAGACCTAGCTTAATCTGTGGCAACCCATCCATATAAAGTCTCTGAATCATATACCGTAGCACTATTTATCAATATGCTTTAATTTATATTCCTCTTTACCCCATCCAATATGTCATAAGTTAGCAATTTCCAAGCAAACAATGCAATCTGAATAGTTACATAAATAATTAGTGTTCATCAACGTAAGGGGATTATGTCATCAGAACTGAATTATTCACAAATTTAACAAACCTTGTTATGTTAACATGCTATTTTGTAACCATATAGAACACAGAGAAAAAGATTAGAGTCATACTTTCAGCTTTGACACAAATTTTTCTACCCTCTTGTTCCAGTCAGATTCTAACCAAAGTGATATGTGCTACAATACAAGTCAACGTTGTTTTGCAATTATTTTTAGAAAAGTAATTTTTACATTTTCTTGGTGCCTCCAAAGAGTGACACTGATATAACACTTGGACTGGGAAGCACCAGAATCAGTCAAATCTGCTGTCTTTTGAAACGGTGGTAGTACAAAAGACCAAACCAAACCAAAAATCCAAAGAGTCCTGCCTCCTCCTGAGCACAATTTGTATTTCTTTTGAACCTCTTAAATAATTTTGCTTTTAATTTTTAAAAGCTAAATCAGAAGCGGGGCTTTTATTCTTATTAAATGCAAATTCTCTGTTTACCCATGGAACTAGGGTTGCCAACTTTCTAATTGCTGAAAACTGAACACCCCTGCCCCGTCCCTTCCCGATGCCCCGGCCTTGCCCCACTCCTCCTCCAAAATCCCACCCACACTAACTCCATCCTCCCTCCCTCCCTCCACTCACTCTCCCCCACCCTCGCTCGCTCGCTCATTTTCTCCGGGCTGGGGAAGGGGGCTGGGTTGTGGGAGGGGGTGAGGGTTCCAGCGGAGGGGACAGGCTCTGGGGTGGGACTGGGAAAGAAGGGTATGAGGTGCAGGAGGGGGCTCTGGGCTGTGGAGTGGGCCTGAGGGGTTTGGAGTGTGGGCGGGGGCTCCAAGCTAGGGGTGGGGGAGTGGGAAGGGGTGAGGGCTCTGGCTGGGGGTGCGGGCTCTGGGGTGGGGCCGGGGATGAGGGGTTTAGAGTGCAGGAGGGGGCTCCAGGCTGAGGATTTCAGGGTGTGAGAGGGGGCTTCATGCTGGGGCAGGAGGTTGGGGTGTAGGAGGGAGTGAGGGCTTCAGCTGGGGGTGCAGGCTCAAGGGTGGGGCTGGGGACAAGGGGTTTGGGGTGCAGGAATGGGCTTTGGGCAATTTTTCTGCAAGAGGGAGACTTTACCTTTTAAACTGTATGTTCTAAAATGTAAATGCTTAATTATGGCAGTTTAGGTGCAGGAGGGGGTGAGGAGTGCAGACTCTGGGAGGTGCTTACCTCAGGTGGCTCCCAGGAAGCGGCATCACGTCCCTCCTGCTCCTAGATGGAAGGGTGGTCAGGTGGCTCTGCGGGCTGCCCCTGCCCCCAGGAGCCACCCCCATAGCTCCCATTGGCTGCGGTTCCGAGCCAGAGGGACATGCCGGCTGCTTCCTAGAAACGACGTGGAGCACTGGACTTTTAACAGCCCGGTCAGCAGTGCTGACCGGAGCCACCAAGGTCCCTTTTTGACTGGGCATTCCAGTAAAAAACTGGACACCTGGCAACCCTCCATGGAACAGTAACTGCATGGATAGTGCTAAACTACCCTGTCAGTGTGTTTCAACCTGTTCTCGATGGACTAGTAGGATGGGAAGGTATTTCAGTAGTTCTTCACTGAAATTGCTATCAAGGATGCCACTTAGTGTCAACTAAAATATGAAACGCAGTCCAACGAGAAATGGACTGGCACCACCAACTTATTTCAGAGAGACCCCCAAACAGCCATTAGATGGCAAAGATGTTTATTCATTGCTAAGTAATGCCACATTCAAACCAGCAGTGACCAAGAGTTGACAAGATTCAAATCCCATTAATAATCCACCTAGTCATTCTGTCCCCTAAAAAGAGAGATGTTTAATATTCCTGAATTGTACTTGCAAATAAAAACTTAATAAAATAAATCCACTAATCGATTAAGCATAACATAAACCATCACTATAACTAGCAGTTTCATTTTAAAGTAGTGAGATTGTTTTTGTTTGTGTTTTAATTTGATAGCTTTATTTTCATTAAGAAGTCATTATAAATATGACAAAGTATGAAAAACCAATAAAGTGCACATTTCACAAAAAAGAAAAATATTAAACATCCTTTAGGCCATTATAAAGACCCCGTACATCCCAAGGGAGAGAGAAAAAATAAAAGTATCCAACTACATTTAGCCCAACTATAGTTGTAAGGGCCTAATTCTGAGAGCTGCTGAATACTCTCAGCTACTATTTAAACACCCCAATCTTGCAACTAGCTCCACGGAGGGACAGTCAGTTGCAGGATTGGGGCCAAAGTTAACTCAACACCATGTAACAGGTTCAGGCTTTAAGTATAGGAAATATTATTTAATAAATAAGATGGGTGAGCAGACACTTTCTGACACCACGACAGACACCTTAGAAATACCCAAGATAGAAGCAATAGGTAGTGACATTACCAGTCAGAAAAATTTTGTAATATAATTTCTACTGGGCATTCAGAAGCAATGCCAGAGTGAAACTGGTTCATTTACTAATGGCTATTCTCAAAAGGGTTAGGTGATCAGAAATAAGCAGAAGACAGTCCAAAACAGCTTACACTCTAAGAAAACAAGGTGTCATATGAAGGGGAAGAAAGTGAGAGAGGAGAAAACATTAAAATATACACAGGCTTTTACAGATAATGTTTTCATAAACATTTGCAATTTTAAAAAAAATTATGAAGTGCCATCTAATTCCTGCCCTCAATAACTGTCTGATTTCTTATAGCCATTACAGAAGGGGTAGGTTTTGCGGAAAGAGGACAGTGGCCATATGGATCACCTTAGAGAAGACGTTCCATGCATAATGGACAGCTTGGAAATATTTGTGAGAGAAACTAAAAGGGACTGAAAAGATGAGCATAATTTGTAAAACACAATGAGGTAAGAAAAGAAAAAAAAGATAAGCTGAGAGGTGCAGAGCTAGGAAGGGACTTTGAGGCCAGAACAAGAAACTTGAACTCATTGCAGCAAAACAGGGAGCCAGTAGAGGGATTTGAACAGAGGAGTGATTTGGTCATGCAGTGAGAACAACAACAAGTAGGCAAGATGATCTTTACTGATGTGTTTTATATGAACCCAAAGAGAGTGTGGATGTTAGGGAGCCTGGAAAGGAGACAGTTACACTGTAACTTTGTGCTATCTGATGCAATTAAGAAGTTCACCACATACTAAGGGGCATTGACTGTGTAACAGTGATTACTGTATCATTAGGCTTTGGCAGGAAGTTCTTTACAAAGTTGATTATACCTTAACTAGTAATAAAATAAACAAAAAACAAACATCCAAATCAGTAACATACCAGTTCCATTAACTGTTTTAGCTGACCTATCTCTTCTGGAAGGGAACCTAGCTTATTGTTACTTGCAATTAAGACTTTTAGAGGAAGACCACACAGGCAAGCTGGCAAAGAAGAAAGCTGATTTCGACTGCAACAAAAGAAACAAAAACAAACATTAAAAATACAAGTTACATTCTATTATATGCTCACTTAGAAAATCTGAGATTACAATGTGCTATTTAAAAAGTCCAGTTATTGAGATATCTTGATATATCATGTTGCATGCACATAAAAAAAAGTAAATGAAAGTTTTGGAATAAAAAACTGCATTAAAACATCAAATATAAGCAAAATTAGGGGAAAAAGTCTCCATTTACTGAACAAAACAGCTTTATGGAATACCACCATCCTGAAACAAAAGAATAAATTTTATCAGTTTACTCCTGAATATACTGCACGAACAAAGTGACATCAACTTATAACAGCTGTTTTCCTCCACAACAAATGCAGGAAACTCAATGAGGGCAGTAGCTGCAAGGATTTTATAAAAAAAACTATGATTTTACTGAAGCAAGCATAAATGAGAGACTTTTTCCCAGCTAACTGAAGGACAGGCCAACAACTGATCATAGGAAAAACCACTGGCATGCCTCCGGTTCTCAAAAAACACAGCTGCATATGAAGTCTTCTCTCTGTGTCTGTTGCAACCCATTTTCCCCCCCAGGTATTTGAAACTCAGCATAGAAAATTCTTTACAGCCTGAAACTCTTCACATATCTCAGATCGGAAAAGCCAAAATTGTTTATTCTCTTACCTGATCGTTCGTTTTTTGTGACTTGATCTTGCAAAATAGACCATAGCGTTTTCTCCCTCTCTGGTTGCAACAATAGGAAAGATGGCAACCAACCAAATCAAACATTTATTAATGAACTTTACTATAACACATCGCCACATTATCTGAACATCTCACATATATTAAAGTTCCCTGTGAGTTAGGGATGTGTTATCACAATTATTTTGCAGATTGGAAAACTAAGGGACAAGAAATTAAATTACTTGTCCAAGGCCATGCAGGAAGTCTGTGGCAGAGCTGGAGCACATACTTCAAGTCTCCTGATTCCCAATCCTGTGATTCAATCACAAATCTATCATTCTTCCATCCTTGAAAAGTTTCCCCTTCATTGTTCCTCCTTTGCGCATTCTTTGCTCCCCAGTTTGAGACAATCTTTATGTGAAAGAATGAAGGTTAGCCTGCATTCCTCATCCCTAAGAGGAACTTCCTTTTTCTAAACCTCATAGGATAATGTCCATCAGGCTGAGTTGGTGTATTAATCAGCTCAGTCACACATAGAGTTAACTGTTAGTTTGTTTTTCTGTGACTTTGATCAGAATAGAGAACAGTGTTCTAAACAACAGTATCTGATGGGACTCTCAGAATGCAGAGGTTAATCTGACTGGGAAGACACCAACTATGATCCCAATAATTTCTTCCCTTAAAAGAGAAATCTCAAAGGAGGGCTATCTCCAAACCTTTCTCAGCCAAATGCAGCAGTCACCAATGCCTGATCAAGGTGGCAGCCCAGCACAGTTTATCTAATGAGGCTTCACCTCTATCTGTCAAGGAAGAAACTACAGCCCAGTCGGCATATTCTCTGATCCTGATCAGGAAGGACACTGCTGCTGTGATTCTTGTATACAACTCTTTAAGCACAGTGGCATATCAGGAAGCTTCAAGGCCATCTGAATCCTTTAAAATGGAAAAACAGTAAATCAACCTTTGTAAAGACTCTGTTCCCACAGAGAAATTTTAAAAGTAACCCCCCAAATTTTTTTTTAAAGGTCTTGTGCTCATCTTCGTTTCTTTCTGGTGTATAAATATGAGCTGAAAGGGTTTGTGGTTTCTTTCTTTTTTTGCTTAAAAATAATTGGACATCTTTGTTAAGAATTCAACAGGCCAACTCTTTCAGTCAAGGGGTGAGCAATCACAATGCATTCCTGAAGTGAAAAGTTCAGGGTTCTTGGCATGAGATGATGTAAGAAGCAGAGTTACCTGGATATCTGAACTGTTAGAAGTAATGCCTCAAAATTCTCCAAAAAAGACCCCCATACACACAACAGGGGTAACACACCAGGCAAGGAGGGAATGTTCCTTCCTAACAGCCTGATCCACAATGCTCTGCAAAAGTTGCTAAATTAGCAGCTACACACACACAGAAGACACCCAACTCATATTACAACTGTTAGTTCCTACAGACTAATTCAGAAATTCCTTCAAACTTTCTTAATGTGAAAAAGCAGAGAATTCTGGATCCTGATGCATTTCAGACTATTTGAGCAGATATGGCTGATCTGAAAACCTAACAGCAGTAGGCAACAAATTAAAACTTTTCTTGATAGTTCCTTGTAAACTTATTTCTACAGGGGACCCCTAAAAGAAGCATTAGGTTTTTAGGAGGTCAAACAGAAAAGAGTTAAGTTCACCTTATGGAAGAAAGCCACTTATCAGAAAATTACTCTGGGAGCCTGTAGAACTAGAATGCCGATTTAGGATCCCAGGTGGGACAGGCTGTTTCCATAGCCCTGAGAGCTAAAGAGTGAACAATGAGAACCCCTTTTCTTGTCCTTTAAGCAGAAATTCTGGAAGACCTTTTGAGTCTATCTTCTCCACTAAGCTTCCAAACTGCATTGCAGAACAAACATTTCTCAGCAGGTAAATCCAGGCTTTTTCTTCCTGCGAAGGAAGAACTGAGCAATCTAGATAAGAAGAGAGGAGTAGGGGCTGCAGCATTATATAGTTGGCTGTAACTGAATGGTTTATCAAAGGAATAAACCCAATACTCTGGAAAATCATAAAAAGAAAAACAATTGGGGTAACACTTCTTTGGGACTTTTCCTTGGTGGAGAACAAAAGATTGGCACACTAAACAATATTCATTTACTCACATAAGCAGAGCAGAGAAAAGAGCAGAGGGTTAGGAACCTTCACTCCCTTCCACCTGGGGCTCAGATTGAGCTGATCAGCAGTGAAGTGCATCAGCGCATCTTTTATGCTTTTTTGTCCTCCAGAATCTAGGCTTTCATTTTAAATAAATAAAACAACTCTAGCTGCTACCTTGCTGAGACAGCCTCAAAGACATGAACTGAAACAGTCACTTTTGCAAATGTTTGCAAAACTTGGAACAATAGTTTTCGAAGTGTGACCTACCTCATTCATTTCAAAGGATGCTAACTAAGGTGCCCAATGATAACATTTTAAATGTCAATATTGTTAACATTTCACTGATCTTCAAAGCACATACGGTGGTGAGGGAGGATCATATTATGAAGAGCTGCATAATCTATTATGACAGCCCATTTTGTCACCACAAATGACTGGGTTTGGGAGAGTACTGACACTTCCTCCCATTATCAAGAAAGAGCCAAAGCCTCACAGACACAGAAGTCTCACTGCAGGTAAGCCAATCATAAGGGGTCTAGCAGAGCCCATGGTATATTCAGAATCCTCTGAGAAGGAGCTGAGTTCAAGGAGACCAGAGAATGCATGATCATATTTTGAACCTCTGCAGTCTACCGTGAGCAGCATATCATTTGGAGAGAACTCATGTTGTGAATAGAGCTCACGACATTTTTCCCCACATGCAATCTGACCTCTGCTTCCATTATGGTTCATCCTCTCACTACTGCTTTAGCTGGAGGGACTGTTCCATCGGGTAAGCTGTTTTTTTCCTTTCTTCTGACTGAGTTCTGAAGAGTGCCTGCCAAGTGCTATCTCTGGAGCAGTGGTTCTCAACCTGCGGCCCAATCAGCACAGAGCTGCAGCCCACGTGACATCCTCAGGGCCATACAGGTAGTATTGGATGCGGCCCACAATGGTAAATAGGTTCAGAACCACTGCTCTGGAGGAAGCCAGGGCTGTCCCAATAGCAGGAGTTCTCACAATATGAATACAATGTACCATAGCAGCAAAGGGTGGAAAGCTGCTACAGGAAACATACTTTTTGAAGTTCTTTTTTTAATTTTAGGGTTCTCTGGAACTTTTTTTTTTACTTCTTTGCATGTTCAGTGATGCAAAGAAGATGACGTGCAAATGGGCCACATGGGTCATCCTCCTGCATCTTTCCAGCAGCAGGGTGGTATTCCAACAGAGAGCTGGGTTACAGTGAAGGAAGAGCCACAAAGAGAGAAAAGCGATTCTTATTTTGTTCCCATACTGCTAGTAATTTTGCCAGTCAGAGAGAAAATACTCTTTGGTCTGTTCTGAGCCGACCAAGCCATAGACATACATTTTAATTTTGTTAAACTGGAAAATAATAAATTGTTAAGAGGCTTATAAACTCAAAATACCTTACTAACAACAAAAAAATGGTTAAGGGATTTCTCCACCCCCCCCCCCTCCAACTTTACATCATCCCTTGGTACATCTCATTTTCAAATTAGTATCCAGTGCCCTTCAAGCGTAAGGAGTAAGGACTGGCATCATATTGTATTGTATGTAATATATTGTGTTGTACTTCAAATTGAACAATTTTGCACTATTGATCAAGAGAAAACCACTGAAATCATTTAAATTAAAATCATAAACAAGGATTTAAACCCAGTAATGCTTAAGAACAAGGCTAGTGCATTAACCCAATAAACCAACATCATTTCAAAAGATACGTTTTTTAACAAATGTTGTGGTGGGCCAGCACATTCACCAATGCAGGTTCAGTTTTCATTTTAAGTAGTTGCTTGCTCTCAACCTTGACCCACCATGCATTTTAAAAAGAGCGTGTGGGGTGGAGGTGGGGGTTGTTATGAAGCCCTTAATAATTGTGCCCATTATTTCTACCACATGATTTCCAAGCTCTGGCTGCTGATCTATCTGGTGGCATGTATCTATCTATCTATCTGATGGCATGTAGAATTATAGCCCTGGGTCTGGTCCTGTATGTCACAAGTTAAATTCTCTCCCGCAAATGCTCATTAATTCTCTAGCTTACGTAAGCTTCACCCAGAATGCACATATGCACCTGCAGTGGGTTATTGTTTAACTTTAGATATGACTTTATAGATTTTTAAATATAAAACCATAAATCAAGAGTCAACGAAGGCTCCTGTTGTTGGAAAAAAGATGACAAAACATGCTTTCCCAGAGTAAAAGCAGCAAGCACTCTTTTGTGGTGAACACAGTGATTTTATTTCAACCGGTGGTCAATCATTATTAACTTTTTCTTGAAAGGGATATGTTAAGTCTGAACATTGGCACAAATCATCTAGCATTCACTTCTTTTAGGCAGTAGGAGCCATACCCAATTTGTTCTAACCACATCTGCCCAAGAGGTCTGTAGCTGGTCAGTACTAACAAATGGCCGATGAAAAGAGGCTAGGGAAGAGGACAGCAATATAATGAATCTGGTGCTGGAAAACAAGTTGTGACTAGACTAGAGTAAGGCTGCTCACTGTTCCCCATTTCACTGATTTCTATATCACATGAAGAAAAGGAGTACTTGTGGCACCTTAGAGACTAACCAATTTATTTGAGCATAAGCTTTCGTGAGCTACAGCTCACTTCATCGGATGCATCCGATGAAGTGAGCTGTAGCTCACAAAAGTTTATGCTCAAAAAAACTGGTTAGTCTCTAAGGTGCCACAAGTACTCCTTTTCTTTTTGCGGATACAGACTAACACGGCTGCTACTCTGAAATATATCACATGGAAACTTGAGAAATTCACTGAGAAAGATCATTAGAAATAAATTTACAAAAAGTTAATTTAGGAAATAACAAAGCTCTTAGAGGGAACACATTTCCTTCTTCATCGTAAAATAACTGTCCTGCTGGTAGATAGCGCAGTGGTGGTGGATTGGCACAGAGAATAAAAAGGAATCATATTTAGACAGGGACACCTGGGCAGATTCAATTCCCGTCCCTCCTCAGCTATTTTAGAGATGTTGGGGGAAGTCTGGAAGTTGGGAGTGACAGGAGGAGGAGACATGACTCTTAGTTAGCACTAAGTAAAAATGCTAATTTACATTGTGGTTTAGAGTTTTTTCTCGGGTAAAGTTCCTACGAGGTATGCCACAAAAATCTACAGAGTTGTTTGCTTCTCAACTTTTGGTTTTCCAAGAAGCTGAAGATTTTTCATATTCAAAACACCTGGCTTTCTTTTCTTTACAGGTTAAAATCCTGTACCAACTACCATTAACTTTAATTTACATTCACACCCTCTTAAAAGCTATTTTAGTCACCCTCTCAATATATGTCACTGTTCAAGCCTCTAAAGAATGAACAATTTATGCATGACTGTATTTTGAGAACCCAAGACAGATTTCATTTATAATTGCATTAAATGTCCCAAATTCCCACATGGATCTCTCACATTTGTCTCCACAGCTTCTTTTATCCAATTCTGAATCTTGACATCTGCTCCAAAAGCTGTATATTAAAATCATTATTTATATTTCTACAAAGTCTTGTATCCAAAAATTTCAAGATACTTTACAAATATTTTAGTTTAAAAAAAAACCCTGTGAAGATAGGTAAATACTTTTATCCCCTTTGTACAGGTCAGGAAACAGACATAGATGTTAAGTGGGATGCTCAAGATCACACAGAAAGTCCGTAGTAGCCATAATCAGAATCTAATCCTATGCTTTAAAGCAGAAGACAATTATTCTTATGAAATTATGATGCCTAAATCCAACTGTCTCCAGAGTGTCAGTGTTCTGAAAGAATGACTATAATTCTTTTATATCCAGAGCCACATCTTAAACTGAAAGGTATACAGAAAGCAACTTTGGCTGAGATTTCTAAGCTTGATTTCAAATGAACACAGATCCAACAAAATTACCATACACCAGCAACACAAAATAAAAAAGCAGACCAAAAAAAAAAAAGCAGTTTTGGAAAGGCTAAGAATAAAGACAAGAAGAATATAGCAAAGGCATATCACTGCCCTGAAGAAAATCTATTGGGAGGAGAGTATAATGCAGTTTTGACTACGTACATCTGTACTATATTTGCACTGTTCCAACCAAAGACTATTTTCCCATAATAGCTACCCAGAATACAAATAAACAAATTCATTTGCTTTACACTAAATCATTGAGAGGCTGAAAGCACAAATACCTAATAATAAATGTAGAGCACATGTATAACATCACCATGGCAACAATGGCAACAACAATCTTATTTCTGTCAGTTCTCCATCTCCTCACTCTTTTTATTAGCACCTTGAAATGATACTTAGGAACCACAATTAATTTCTTCCTATAAAATATCCTCAATTCCCTCTTCAAACTGGAGTTGAATATATGATATTCATGTCCAGTAAGGACTGCCTAAAATTTAATATTTCAGAGCACTCATTAATGGTGAGAGTGATTAATTAAAATAAAGAACAAATAGAAAATATATATGATAAAATATATCTGGAGTTAGGACAACAGGGCCAAATTTCAGTTCCAGTAATCGTACAGCTCAAGGACAAGAAAACTACTCAGCAACACGGGGGAAAAAAGTATAAGGGTCAAATTGTGTAATTAAAATTTTAAACTTAATTTGCCAGGTTCCTGTGACTACAAAATGACCTTAGAGAATTTGCCCTCAATTATTTAATAACAGTGAGTAGAGCAAGAGGTTGGTAGAATAGGATATATAATAGGAAAGTCAGAATGGGAAGCAGAGTTTACTTTCATCACAGCACCATTAAATTATGGATGGTAAACTATACCCTCATTATTGCTGAAAGTGCAGAAACAAGGAAGGGTGCATAGACACACCAAACAGAAGAGGCTCTGTTCCATCAGTGGAGCCAGTATATGGAACAGGAAAATTTATTTTGATTAAACAAATATTTCCTTTCTCTGAGTTATAAGGTCCAACCGCCTTTCAGCCTGCATGCAGCTACATAGGCAGAATCAGACCTGTCAGTCACTGATAAGGGAGGGCTAACATACCAGCTAACACAGCTTCCTTAGAAAAGGATAATCCCCCATGTGGACTAAAACTTGTTAATAAATACACTCTATAGCAATAAACAATGAATTTCTATTGCACAGAATAACTTTATTGAACAAAATTTGAATGAACCTAGCAGGAATTTTTATCCTACTGGTCAAATAAATGCTTCAAACAAGGGAGGGTCAGATCTGTGGACTTTAACTCAGAGAAAGGAATAAATAAATGTTCCTATTTTCTTTCATATACAAGGTCCACAAACCTATTGACCAATGGGATTTTTATAGCAGTTTGTCTCAAGGAAGATTCAATCTAGCAGAACTATATACAAGGTTTTACGTTCCTTCTCTAATTCTGCAAGCAACCTGCTATCAAAGCCAGCTTCTTCCTAGTAAAATGTTGAAAAGGTTTGAATAACCAGGTGTCTACCCTGCAGATCTGGAGGCTCCTGCTGCTCTTAGTAAGTGGGCTTTGAGGCCGCTTGAGGGAGAGGCTCTTTGACTTGCATGCTTCATGTATGTACCATCTCAACCACCCTGAAATGGAAGATTTTGAGGTTCTTTCCTTTAAATGCTGGATGGTAGAAAAGGAATAGAACATTACACTTGTGAAAAACCTGTATGTGACAGATAAAGATCAAGTGGGCTCTCTGAACATACAATATATGCCAGAGCTTCTTTCTTGGGTCAAATGGAAGAAATGGCTCACCCTTTCAGGAGGAAAAGGAAGTGGGATGTTGCACTTCAAGTGTGATGCAAACAGGTCTACCAGCAGGACCCCAAATTTAACCATTAGTAACTAAAACACTTCTAGATGAAGACTCCACTTCATGTGATCTAGCTGTTCCCTGCCCAGCCAGTTTGCCATAATGTTTTTTTTCTGCCTTGAATATGTAGAGCAAAAAGAGATGAGAGTTTCCCTTTGCACAGAACATCAGAAGGTGGGCTTCCTTTTTTAGGGTTGGTGACCTTATACCACCCTGTTTGTTGATGTAGAACACTGCATTGGTGTTGTCAATCATGATTAGGATGTGGGCATTGTTTACCCATGAAGAGAGGCTCCTGAGTCTATAGTGAATTGCTCTGAGATCTAACCATAGTTTAGTTTTTACAGTGCCTAGCACAGTGGGCTCCTGGTCCATGGCTGGGGCTTCTAAGCACTACAGTAAAACAATAGACTGCTTTTACTCTTGCTCCGTCAAGTGCCTGGTACTAAATTCATCTTCATGTGAGCTCCCCATCCTCTGAGTTGGGTATCAGTGGTAAGCACTATTCTTGTCCAACTCAGGTAAAGGAAATCACTTCTTGAAATTATGAGTGTTGAGCCATCACCTTAAAAGAGGTTTTTAGACTCTGAAACAATTGGATTCTCCTAATAGGATGAACTGGTGTAGGAGATCGGGATAGCAGCAACGACTAGAGAGGTCTCAGATGCACTCGGGCTCATTGCTGTGTCTACATATGACATGACCATCCCCAATAATTACATCAGGGAGTGGCAGATGGCCAGTAGCCTCTGGGATATTTCAGAGGCTGCTGGCCATCTGCCATTTTTTCTGTCTCTTGAGAAACAATCAATCAATCTGTGGGAATGTGTGTCAATTTCCAACCCTAGGTGAGCTATCTGCAGTGTGGGGTCTAATTTTCTCTTTTTTCCAATTTAGAATGAAACTTTGGTCCTCTAGGTTCCCGATTACCCTTGAAGTGCTTTGTACCAATTTGTCTTTGGACAGAGCCCTTATCAGAACACCAAGGAATGGACAGAGTTGAATCCCCACCCCACTTCCTGCCTGAGGGCAGCTACCAGGACAATGGGTAACTTTGTAAATACTTTGGGGAAGAGGAGATGGCAAGGCTAAATGGCAACAAAATGTATCCGAAGTGCTGGGATCCAAAAGGTAAAATAGAGAAATTTGCAGTGAAATTCTAGGGATGTGAAGGTACACATCTTTCAAGTAAGTAATAATTTAATTTCCCCTTGCTGATTGAAGTTCACCCTGGTGGTAGTGTTTCTATCTTGAATCTGGGCTCTCTCAGGAACTGGAGATGCTTCAGGTCCAGCACAGCACTGCCACCTCATGATTTCTTCTTAATCAGAGGGAAAAATGGAGTATAAACCTTTCCCCTTCCTCCCCACCCACCTTTTAGGGAGCAGGAGTGGTTCTACTGACCCAATTTCCTGATGGTCTGGATTTGCTGATCCAAGCTCAGGAGACCAACTCCATGAAGGTCCCTGCCCGACCTGGATCTGCTGAGGTATACAGGACTCCTGGTTGCAGAATACACAGAGATCTCCAATTCAGGCACTCCACAAGTGGGGTGCAGCAGACAGCATACATTCATGCTTCACCCTTCTTTTTGACCTGTTCCCGGCACACTGGCAGGGACCCCTGTAATGGTGTCTCAACAGTAAAGGGGAACTGGACCCTTAAATCCCTATGCAGGGGAGGATCAGAAACACGGCTACAGAAACAAATTTATGGCCAAAATCTTTTTTTAAAGAACACTTTTGCTCTCCATCAGGAATTCCAATAAATCTTCCCGCCACTATGGAGACAGCACAAAAACCTGGTGGGTTCTTCAGTCATGTCATGACTTCCCCAATCACTGACTTAAAGGTCTAGTTCTGCTTCTGTAGCTATTTTCAGAATGAGAGGTCATTGATGGATCTCTGGACCTTGCAGACAAGAAAGAATATCAAGTACATCTTGTTTATGGGCCATACTGGGATCCGCTGGAAAGTGTCCTGCAGACTGATAGTTAATCTTGGGGAATTCTGTGCTATCTGAATCAATGAGTTGCAACAGCAAATTGGCGCAGGGTATTAGGCAAAAATACAAGCCATTATAGACCACATTTGAGAACTCAGTAGCAATTCAAAGCATGATATTTTGTAAACTAACGAGGGCTCTACTCTACTGAAAAATTGAGAATTCAAGACTTCCAATGATTTATAGTCATTTTTTCTAGTGCTAGTGGTTCCCAAAATAATATGATCTTGTAACCCACATTATTTAAATTATATATGCATATCTGCAGTATCTTATACAAGGCAAACCCGCAGCCAGACCAGCTAAGCTCGCTGTTCTCACAGGTGAGGAGAGAGCAGAGTGCCCCTCACTCCTCCTCCCTTCACAATGGAGACAGCTCCTCATCCCTTTCCTCTTTTTCCTTGGCTGCAATACCCACCCCCTGCCTGAAAGGGGATTGAAGAACACCCCAAGAGCTGTAGCAGCAGAGGCGGACATGGGGGAAAGGGACAAAACTGACAGGTAGGTTGGGAGACAGACAGAATTGGTGTGACAGGCAGATGTGGAAACTGAGGGGACAGGATTGATTTGGAGGCCAAGGGGGACAGAATTAATTGGAGGGCAAAGGACAGACAGTTATGAGGTTGAGAGACCTGCAGCAGGAGCCAAAGTCACCATATTCAATAAATTTGGGAGAGTGGGCAATGCATCATCTCTCTCCCTCTTTCTCTCTCACATACACAGGGGATAGGTAGGGAGAGTTAAAAAATCAAAAATCAAGAGAGACCCAAAAACAGTATCATCTTTCTTTTAAAAAAAAATCTCAGTTTGGAGGTGGGGGGGGGGGAAATCTCATGATTTTGGAGGATCTAACTTCTGATTTTTGATCTCTTCAGGTTGGCAATACTGATAACCCAACAAGATCTTCCCTTCCTTCCGCCACAGTGTTGCACTATTTACGTAACACAAACAATCATCTTCACCTCAGGTTTTTTTTGGTCCCAAGTGGTTACAACACATGACATCAATGAATAAGGAAGCAGACACTGCCCGATATCTGTAGGATTTTACATATAATACATATATGCCTTTTGATCACTATCTCAGAGAACACAATAATGTACTTTCTTTCAGCCCAATAGTTTTTTCAACCAGTAAAATAGAACTGGATTTGCATGCTTTTGGAGCAAAAAAACAGCATACTAATTTACTCTCATGCTCAGTAGATGGATCCAACATTTTAAGATACTAATTTTACCACTCGAGAGTAAAGAAAATCTAGCATTTAAAGTAAAATCACACTGTTCAGTGGATCTGCTACAGAAAAAAATGAAATCAGGAAGTAAACCTATAGCAGTGGATAATTTTTAACTCTGACAAAATTCAGAGATCACCCATTCAGAGAGATGTGGGATGTTGCATCCCAAGAACAGTATATGAATAAAAATTTGGAGTATTTGTGCAATGTGAAAATCTTGAAATGAAACAAAATTTGACAACAGACATCCAAAATCTAAGTCTAGCCTCCTGGACGTTCTATGCAGAGTACAGTCCTCTTCTCCACTGGCACCAGAAGATACTTATAACTATTAAAGCTAGAAAGAGAAATATGGTCTGAAAATCATATTGCTTTTCCTGCCAGGATCAATATGTTTGTGACAGTCAAATGTTTTTTTTCTCTCTCCTACAGAATTTTAATGAGTCTGGCTAATAAGGAGGCAGACTATACCCAAATGATAGAGGAACTGGCTTCAAAAGGCAATTAAACTGAGGGGAATTTTACATTGCCTAATAAGAAATTTGATGCATTTTATTTTTGTTTATAGTTACATAATTCACTGCCACTCTGCTTGTTGGGTCATTAAATAACAATTTGAACACTACTGTTTGGTTCCGTAACTGCTGTCCTGAATTTGTGGCAACATGTACAAATCACACAAATTGCACTATCAATGCTATGTGATCTCACTATAATTACTAGATGCAATTACAAAATGTATTATGTAAACTTTATATTTCTTGAGACTGCTACCTATCATGCTGACCAATACTGTCTCACTGATTTCTGGTACTCGCCCATCTGTGTACATCTATCTCTTGCCCCTTGTCTTATACTTAGATTGTAGGCCTTTGGAGGCAGGCACTGTCTTTTTGTTCTGTGTTTGTAATGTACATTGACTAGCACAATGGGGCCCTGGTCCATGACTTGGGATTCTAGCTGCTACAAATAAATACAAATGTAATACAAATAAACAATTATGGATATATCTAAAACTATAACTAACTGTAGCACCATTACAAACTACAGGTGATCATTTCTAACAGGAGCGACAGTATTTTAAAAACACATTACTCATGTTCTGGATAACTGCCCAAACTAAGAGCCCTGACAGCCACCAAAACTACTGTTCAGTAAGAATATGACCAGAGCTTGAAAACGGTCCTTAATACTTGCAAGCCTGAAGACTACGTCTGGCAGCCTTGGTGAAAAACGCTCACACCACCAAGCCCCGTAAGGCCTCACACACTGCAAAGTCACACCTATTTAATATAACTATAGGAGAGTGTTATATCTTTACCTCCTCAGCAACAAATCTACCCTCACCTTGTCTCCAAATAAAGATAACTTCTAACATACCCTTCACCCCCATTTTAATCAATATTTTTTCTCCATGTGGGACACTCTGTTCACTCTCACCTCTGGGGGAAAAGGCAAGGGCTCCAAATTCTCTGCTCCTCCCTCCCTCCTTTAACAGAAGAGAAGAGAAGCAGCACCTGTGCCAATCTGTTTCACTGCTAACATCTGTCTACAAGAAATGACTTCAGGCCACTCTACTTCTTTTCTCCAATACCCTTCTGCTCCTTTCATCCTACTTTCCCTCTTAGAAAGGTTTCAGTGACTTAAAAGAGCAAAATGCTTACTCCTACAGGACAAGTGGTTTTTCTCAAGCCATTTTCATTATCCAACTGTCTAGTTAACTTTAAAACAATTACACTTACATACTTTTCCCAAATACCTTATTTGGCCCTATTTTACCACTCAGGAGTATTGTGAGGATTTATATCTCTAACTCACTCTGAATACATAAAGTGATAAGTATTAATACATTATTTATTTAGCATTATTTCAGAATGCTTTCTATTTTTAATGCTGTAGAACTAGAATAAATTTGGTATCAATTATTCTGATTAAAGTCTTTTCAAAAGCTAAATATCTGGTATATCCACAAAGCATTTGCATAAATGCAGGATAATTACACAAGTATTGTAGGTACTTTTTCCAAACTTTAGTGTTTTAGACATGAATGCACAGAACTTCACACTTTTCTGAAAATGGTGAACTTCACAGTATTTAATGCAGTTGTTTTCTAAGGAAGACTATATATGCTGTAGGTGCCAATAAGATATTTAATGCTAAGTTTAAATTAAAATTTAAAAAGTGCATTTGCCATATATAAATTTTTGTGACTACAAAATCAGCAATGTGAGCCATGTGAAGTTTATTACTGTCATAATAAAACTTAGGAGAAAAGATCAATGGATTGTTGCTGTAATTAGCTATCAAGATTTGATTAGACAATATCAGGTAGAAAAGAGATTACTTACCTGTGACTGGAGATTCTTTGAGATGTGTGGTCCCTGTGTGTATTCCACACATGGGTGCGCATACGTGCAATGCACATGAATCCAGAAGTGTTTCTTAGCAGTGTCCATTGACCAACATGTGCATAGTGCATCCCCTCATGCTCCTAGCCGAGAGGCTAATAGGTAGTGTGGGTCGACATTTCTCCAGTCTCGTTCTTACTGTTGTGGAATCCAGTCTGAAGCAGAGGGGATGGAAGGCGGGTAGTGGAATAAAGATAAGGACCACACATCACAAAGAACCTCCAGGTCCAGGTAAGTAACCTCCTCCTCTTCTTTGAGTGATGGTCCCTAGGTGTATTCCACATATGGATGACTCACAAGCAGTGATCAGCATGGAGGTAGGTGCAAGGATGCCAGTGGAAGTGCAGTCTGCAGTAAAGCTTTGCCTACGGTGGCATCTATAGCTTCCGCTTGCATGATGGCGCAGTGCGTTGTGAAAGTGTGGACAGTGCGCCACATTGCAGCACAGTAGATATCTTGCCAGGACACCTCCACTAGTGAGGCTGATGTGGCGGCTTGTGCTCGTGTAGAGTATGCTGTGACACTATCAGATGGGAGCGTGTTGGATTGGTTGTAGCTTTTGCAGATGCACCCCGACACTCATTTGGAGATGCATTGGTGTGAAAGGGCTTGACCCTTTGACCGCTCGGCAATGGACATATAGCTTTGGTGATGTGCAAAAGGGTTGAGTCCTGCGTAGGTAGAATGCCGATGCATGGCAGATGTCAAAGGAGTGAAAAGCTCTGTCAGTGGGGGAAGCATGTGGTTTGAAGCGGAAAATCAGCAGATGGATGCTCTGATTTAAGTGAAATTCTGACACCACTTTTAGGAGGAATTTGGATTGGAACCATAAGGACACTTTGTCCCTGTGGAATATCAGGTAGGTGGGGTCCACCATCATGGCCGCTAGTTTACTGACCCATCTGGTTGAGGTAATGGCTACCAAGAATGTCACTTTCATTGGGAGGTGGCAGAGGGAGCATGTTGCCAGCGATTCAAAGCATGGCTTCCTGAGGATGGCGAGAACGAGATTAAGGTCCAATAGGGGTATGGGCTTGAGTACTGGTGGAAAGGTGTTAAGTAAACGCTTCATGAGGAGAATAGCGGTGGGGTGCATAAAGACCAAGGTGCGTCCACAGGAGCAACAAAGGCACTAAATGGTGCCAGGTGCACTCGTACAGAACTGAGGGCTAGACAGTCATCGAGGACAACTGGAATAGACACCATGTTTAGTGAATGATGGGGGTAGCGGGCCCATATTGTGAAGCATTTCCATTTAGGTTGGTAGCAGGCTCTGGTGGAGTCTCTCCTGCTTTGGGTAAGGATCTGTCGCATGGGCAGTCTATCTTTGACACCCATCCAAAAATCAAGATGTGAGGTGAAGAGAGCCCAGACGGGGATGATGAATATTCCCGCACTCTTGTGTGAGTAAATCAGGGAGTGTACAGAGGCAAAGTGGTGTGCAGGTGGAGAGTGAGGAGGTCTGTGAACCAGAACTGATGGGGCCAGAATGGGGCTACAAGTATGACAATGGCTCTGTCCTGTCGAACCTTGCATAGCACCTGTCATAGGAAGGGAAAGCCGTGGAGGGGGAGAGTGTCACCCTGAGAGCTGTCCTCTGTTGCTCCCCAGAACAATAGCAGGGCAGCTTTCAATTCTTGGGAGTGGCAAAGAGGTCCCATAGGGGAGTGCCTCACTTTGCAAAGAAGTACTGGAACATGGCATCGTGTAGCTCCCACTTGTGACTGAGATAGAGTGTCCTGCTGAACATGTTGGCTATGGAATTCTGGGTTCCGGGTAGATGTGTGGCTTGAAGCATCACATCGTTCTTGATGCACCAGTTCCAAAGCTGGACCAACTAGCAGAAGGAAGGAGACCTGGCACCGCCCTGCTTGTTGATGTATTCCACTGCCACAATGTTGTCGGAGAACATTTGGACATGGAGGGCCTAAACAAGTGGGAGGAAGGCCTGGAACGCTAACCAGTCTGCCCACAGTTCCAGCACATTTATGTACATCCTGGCTTCCTGTGGTGACCACACACCCTGACCTGTGTGTTGGTGTAAGTTGGCTCCCCACCCTGTGAGGGAGGCATCCACTGTGATGGTGGCCTGCAGTGTGGGAGGGGCGAAGGGAATATCAATCATAATCTGGGAAAGATTGGACTACCGTCTGAGGAAGGCCAGCACAGTCTGGGGAACGATGACCCTGGCACCCATAGGATCTTGGTTGGAAAGGAGCTAAGTTTGAAAACAATGCATATGGAGATGTGCGTGTGGTGTCATGTAGGTGCAGGCTGCCATACGTCCAAGGAGGGAGAGACAGCGGTGGATTGTGGTCTGTGATGCACATCTTCGAGGAGGACTGTCAGCATTGTGAAGTGGTCTTCCGGGAGAAAGGCTTTCGCATGACAGAGTCAAGCCACACTCCAGTACAGTTGATCTCCTGTGTAGGCATCAACACTGACTTCTCCTCATTGACGCAGATACCCCTATTTACAACTATATGCACTGAATGAAAGCTACACTACTCCCATAGAAAACTAAGAGCACAAAGGAACAGGGGTTCTGACTCAGGCCATGTTAACAGTGGGTTAACAGTGAGGCGGCAAAGTTTGAGACAATACTAAACTGCTCAAGATAGTTAAGACCAAAGCAGAATGTGAAGAACTTCAAAAAGATTTCACAAAACTAAGTGATTAGGCAACAAAATGGCAAATGAAATTTAATGTGGGGAAATGTAAAGTAATGCACATTGGAAAAAAATAACCACAACTACACATACAACTAATTTAGCTACAACTAATCAGGAAAGAAATCCTGGGAGTCATCGTGAATAGTTCTCTGAAGACGTCCACATGGTGTGCAGCGGCAGTCAAAAAAGCGAACAGGATGTTAGGAATCATTAAAAAAGGGGATAGAGAATAAGATGGAGAATATCTTATTGCCCTTATATAAATCCATGGTACGCCCACATCTTGAATACTGCATACAGATGTGGTCTCCTCATCTCCAAAAAGATATACTGGCATTAGAAAAGCTTCAGAGAAGGGCAACTAAAATGATTAGTGGTTTGGAATGGGTCCCGTATGACGAGAGATTGAAGAGACTAGGACTTTTCAGCTTGGAAAAAGGAAACAAAGGGGGGATGTGATAAAGGTATATAAAATCATGAGTGGTGTGGAGAAAGTGAATAAGGAAAAGTTATTTACTTGTTCCCATAACATAACAATTAGGGGCCACCAAATGAAATTAATGGGCAGCAGGTTTAAAACAAATAAAAGGAAGTTCTTCTTCACACAGAGCATAGTCAACCTGTGGAACTTCTTCCCTGAGGAGGTTGTGAAGGCTAGGACTATAAAAGGGTTTAAAAGAGACCTAGATAAATCCATGGAGATTAAGTCCATTAATGGCTATTAGCCAGGATGGGTAAGGAATGGTGTTCCTAGCCTCTGTCTGTCAGAGGGCAGAGATGGATAGCAGGAGAGAGATCACTTATAGATTCATAGATATTAAGGTCAGAAGGGACCATTATGATCATCTAGTCTGACCTCCTGCACAAGGCAGGCCACAGAATCTCACCCACCCACTCCTGAGAAAAACCTCTCACCTATGTCTGAGCTATTGAAGTCCTCAAATCGTGGTTTAAAGACTTCAAGGAGCAGAGAATCCTCCAGCAAGTGACCCGGGCCCCATGCTACAGAGGAAGGCGAAAAACCTCCAGGGCCTCTTCCAATCTGCCCTGGAGGAAAATTCCTTCCTGACCCCAAATATGGCCATCAGCTAAACCCTGAGCATGTGGGCAAGATTCACCAGCCAGATACCCAGGAAAGAATTCTCTGTAGTAACTCAGATCCTACCCCATCTAGCATCCCATCACAGGCCATTGGGCCTATTTACCATGAATAGTTAAAGATCAATTAATTGTCAAAATCATGTTATCCCATCATACCATCTCCTCCATAAACTTATCAAGTCAGATAGGTCTTTTGCCCCCACTGCTTCCTTTGGAAGTCTATTCCAAGACTTCACTCCTCTGATGGTTAGAAACCTTCGTCTAATTTCATCTAACCTAAAAAACTCAGCCAGTAGTCATCAATACAAACTTGATCATTACCTGTTAGGTTCACTCCCTCTGGGGCACCTAGCATTGGCCTCTGCTGGCAGACAGGATACTGGTCTGGACAGACCTTTGGTCTGACCCAGTATGGCCATTCTTATGTGGCGATAAGAGGGAACTTGAGAGGCATCAACCTGCACTACCTATTATATCCTCGGCTGGGAGCATGAGTGGATGCACAACGTATGTGCAGGTCAATAGACACCGCTAAGAAACGCTTCTGGACTCAGGCACATGGCGCACCTGCACAGCCACATGTGGAATATGTGCAGGGACCATCATTCAAAGCAGAATCGATGCTTCTTCATATCTTCTGTAAGAGCTTATTTTTATTTTAGCCTATGATGTATTCATATACATAATTAACAGAGGACAGAAAAATCCTACTAGCAATTGGCTTCTGCTTTATGGAAGCTAATAAAATGAGCAACATAGCCGGTGATGTTTCCGAAGAGATGCACGGAAAACAGAGAGAAAAAGAGCCATCATAAGTGACAACATACAGAAAAAACAGTAAAGTTAACTTACCTCAAATTTAAGTAAGTCAGCATTTGTAAATTCACTATGGCATCTGGAATAATTTTAATACAATTGTGGTATAAATTTAGTGTTTCCAGTGACACAAAATGGCACAGCTCCATAGGAACATCAGTTAATCTATTCTTGGACAGATCTGAGGAGAGAAAAAGAAAAAGCACATTTTTGAAACATCAAAAATATATACTTTAAACAGATATATTTCATTATTAAAATAAATATTGCCATCATAGGCATAAAAGAGGGAACTATCAATATTTTTCATAATTCAGAACAAAATTATTAATAACCCCTAGAAGCTTGAAATTGAAGTCTGTTACATATTGAATATGAAATATCAAATATTAAATTGCCTGTTATTCAATTTAATTAAAATAATTATTCACTGGACTCAAGATGTTAAGAAAAACCACCATCATATTAGATTTGAAAGCATAACTTCTGAAATTTGCACTTTATAGCAACAGAATGTATCCAAAGATTAATACCAGCTGTGTAGATGCTGATTAGCAGCTGTTATCAATAAGTCTATCCACTTTCTAATAGTTATAGAAATGCATTCCTTAATAGTAACCAATATTATATTACTTAAAGGCACAGTCAATGTTAGTTTGATCATTTGTGTTCTGGGATTGATGTATAACTTTTTCAAGAACAACAAATGAAGAAGCAATACAGTAAGTATACAGAAGGACTGTCTGATCCATCAGGCAAAAGGCCATATCTGACAACAGGTAAAGATGTTAAAACTCTTCTGGGAAAAGACTGTCTTCCTATGCGTGTGTACAACATATACCATAGTGAGACCCAGATCCTGGCTAGGAACCTATAGTTTTACTGCAATTCTAATTATTAATAAAAATAATGCTATAGTTAATTTATTTGAAGTCCAACTGGATTGCCAATTACCTATACGACTCCTTTGCTGTTAACTTGAAGAACAAAATATTTTAGGTTAGTAGTTTTTTGTTTTGTTTCTTGTTTTAAGAACTCGCAAAGAACACATTGGTGGGAAAAAATGTAATAATAAAGGTAGCTTAATTCTCATCAAACCTGTCAGTGTCTTTAAATACAGAAAATTATGTCCAAATTTGACAGGTACCCAGTTCATAAAGTACTGAGTCACGCATGCATGTGTGCAGCAACATTAGTTAAACAAAAAGGAGTGGCACTTCACATGACATCACTCTTCACTGAACAGTGCGATAAACCTTCACCATCCTGACTAGAACAAATAGACTTTTTCTACTACATCTTGCTAACAGCTTATGCTTCAAATTCTGGTACCTCACAAAAAATGAGATACACAAATGTAGCAGCATCAAGACTGCAGCTGCTCATATTTCAGAGCATTCATGCTTCAGTACTAACAGTATGACTAATATGCTCCCTCCTACACAGCTGAATAGCTACTGTGCTTAACCCCTCAAGAAAAGTAGTTCTTATTTCTGAAGCAAGTTGCTACAAAGGTCTTCCAAGTACCAGATTTTACTTCTGACTGAGTTTATTATTTTGTCAACACATTTTTAGAGTACATACTGATCATCTTTTGTGTAAGGCTATTTCTTCACAATTAAAGAAGATGAAACTTGATTATCCAACCCATTCTTCTGGTTCCTGAAAATTCAGTTCCTAGGTTTAATTTCAGCACACTTTACTCCTGGGGGCATTCTATGCCAAAAAAGTAAAAATTCTGCAAAATTCAGCAAATTTTGTCAAAACAACACTACATAATCACACCAGTTTCAATTAATTTGAAACTAAGAATGGCCATACTGGGTCAGACCAGCTCCAAATAACAGAATTGTGGATCTTAGAAAAGAGCCAAATCCTGCAGCCACAGAATTGTGGAGTCTTCAAGCCTCTGTGTAAGATGAATGTAGCGGTTCAGCCACTGCACTTTCAAAGAGATGTAATAGCATCAGTTTACACTCTCTCCACATGTTCAAGATGATCTCCACAACCATAAGGGCTAGAAATAGTATTTTAATTAAAGCTGACATTCTAATGAACAATTCTGCAGCAAGGAGTAAATTTCATGGCTAATTATGTGACTGCAGAATCATGGAATACAGGGGAGACAAGGATATATATACTATGAATTACTGAGCATATCATGTAATAGAAAAGTTAATTGTCAAAACTCAGCAGCCGTTCATGGTCAGCTTGCCTACCTAGCTGGTACAAGACCAAAAACTCCTTTGTGAGAGGCTCACACAATTTGCAGCTTGACATGTCTCAAATTCAGGCCTTAAATCACTGATATGCATAATATTATACTATTAACATTTTAATACACGGAATGTATCAGCACAACAAGCGTCATTGAGGACATAATTTAGCCAGAAGAACCTCTCTTATTGATAAGGAAACTACCCATGAAAGTATATGTTAAAATGAAAATTCCTGCCACAATTTAGACCTACCAAATAATACATTTGTTAAAATGTATTTAGATTACCTACATTATGTAGTCATGACAACCTTTACATAACTTCTTTATTTCTGCAACCATGAAAATCAATGGGATTACTTGCATAATAAGCTACTCTTCAAATGTCATGTCGCAGAATCAGAGCATGTAACTCATGGTTACTAGTGCAAACCAAATTTACAGCTACAGTGATAAAGTGGAACAACGGAAGTATAAAATAAGAAAAACAAAATTTGTACAATAATCTTTCTAAAGAAAATGGGGCAAATGGCGGTGTGGTATAAAACTGCAACTTGTACTGGCTTGGGATAGCCTGTGTAAAGTCATTTGAGGCTCTGTCACTATTTAGAAGTGTGATTATCCACACCTTGTGCCAAGAAAAGAAAAAAACATCTCACAGGCAAGAAATACTGTTTTTTATTTTGAAAAGACTTTTGTGTATTATAAGACGACAACATACAACTGCTTTAAGAGTGGCAAAGAACTATTAGAGAAGTAAGAATACAAATTCTCCCCCTCCATCCGCTATTCTCTGTATCACAGATTTGCACGTGAAACAGTTATAACAAAAGAGCCCTCTTTTGCTGGTTTCCTTATCTGTTCATCAGCATCTTTCATGACAACAGGTAGGAAAACCAAACATTTCAAATTTGGAGGACAGTCCACAGAAAGTTATAACAACCTAAGTAAATTAAAATTTTTAGACTCAACCATTTTATCCTGGCTGTTTAATTATATGTTAAGACAGTGATACTCAGACTGGCTCATGAGTCGCAAGTGGCTCTTTGACATGTCTCCTGCGGCTCTTTGCAGCACATAATATTAAAACAATGTGTGATTTAATTAACAACCAATCAGGATGCTTTTACTGTGTTATTAACCAATTAAGTTATCAAGTTTTTAATTTATCTGCTGTGAGAATTATCTAGATATATGAACTAAATATTTCCCGTCATACTGTTTAAATATGAATAGTATTATCATAAATGTAACAATGAATTCACACTACTGTGGCTCTTTTGGGTAATGTTGATCCCTAATTTGGTTCCTGAACCACTGTGGTCTGAGCATCACTGTGTTAAGAATTCATTTTAATTCATACACACTTAATTTATATCAGTTTTAGACATGCAAGACCTGGATGTTGACAAGTTAACGGATGATTTGAGGCTATTTAATCATGTATGCTGTTCAATTGTAACTAATTTTTTTGAAAAAAAAAATCATGACAGTCAATAAAGAAAATTAACCTAGATTTCACTAAGGTGGTTATGAAACTAACTTGCTAGTATGTAGTGGGTAACTGCCTTCTTTCAATATATTTTCATTAGTCCATAAGCTAAACATTGTAACTCTAGTAAATGCTAATAAATTCTTACCACACATTTCAGACTTTGTCTTAAAAGTGAAATTAACCTTTTGATTAATGTTATTTTCTATATTGATTTAACTATGTTAAAATTTCTGAGAACAAGGATTAATCTAAGGAATGCTCTTCATACTAACACAGCTGACAACAGAATTAAACAAAAGCCTTCCTGTTGTACTTGGGATAATTAGGTATATGGTGAATTATGTATACAAAAGGGGAAGTGAAAACATTTGTTATACATTTACATTGTTATACATATATACATTGTTATATACTTGATAAGGTCATACAACATTTTGGTGTTTTTATGTCTTTTATTGTCACCTAAATGAACCATGGCCACAACACAAAACAAAAGAAAGGACTAAATCACATATGTGAGTGTATACACAAACACACTAAAAAGAAGAAAGCACAGAATAAGTGTATTAAACCTACAGGCCTTCTTCAGGAAATATCTGTTGACAGTTGCAATTCAACTTGTCAGCACAAATTCTAAAAGTCCTTCCCTTGAGACGAAGAGTGCTGCTCAGCTAACAGTTGTATTTAATTACTAACATTCTGTCTTCTTGGGTTGCACGCCTACAAACAAAACTAGGCAGGGTTTTGGGGAAGGTTGATGATATGTTTCTGCAAAGGTGAAACGAACTTTTTTATTCCTTGGACTGATTAGCTAATAAGTTTCACATCCGCATTTCATGCTGCTGGGTGGTCATCATCATGTAATTGTACATTTGCTTAATTGTTAAGGTGCATGGTTTTTATTGTTTACCTCAACCGAGCATACATTGACAGGAAATAATGATGGAAATATTACTGCTGTCAGCTGGGCCTGCTGACAGCACTCTTGACTTGAAACCCAGGTTCAAGTCACAAGACAGACAAGCAAAAGCAACTGTCACATGGAAGTAGTTTAGCAAACTTATGCATGTGGACAAAGAAAATTGTCCATTGATTCATCAGTCACAGCTCCTGCCTACAGAACACAAGTCCCTTTTAGCCCCAATTGTGGCTACGTACAGGATGCAGAGAGTCTTGTCACTAGATTAAGGGGTCCACTAATTTAGAGTTGTGTCTGGTCGCTGTGACACCACAATGCAATATTTAAGGAGTGCTGCTCTGTTATATATGTTCCAGTTTGATATAATAATAAACCAAATCCTCCATTCCCTGTCCTTGGAAGTTTTCCGCGTGAAAATTAAAAAATCCCATCTCTTAAAAACTGATGGTGGGAAAAACACAGGAATAATATGCACAAGCTAAACACTCTACCTCAATAAACAAATGAACAGGTTTTTCATCTGTGGCTGTGTAGAAACTCTTGCAAAGTGCTTAATTACTTTTATATTTAGTGGTACTGTGCTACCAGTTTTTATTTTATTATTATATCCTTTGGGTAATCCATAAATGTAGATTCCATGATGATGTGGTCTGTTAATAGAGTTTTTCTTGGATGGGAATAAAAGATTCTGGCTTAAATAGGGGATTCCAGTACCCATGAGTGGTTCAGCCTCAAGTGAATTTGCACGGCACCTCAAATAAATTTCAATAAAAATGTTATAGCACACTTGTCTTTTTGTTCATGCCACAGTTGACAAACTCTTCAGAAAACTTTTTCAAAAAATGATTTAAAATGTACACCTTAACATTTTAAACACTCTAAGCATTTCCAAAAATAGCTTTTCTGTATAAGAAATGAAATAAGGAACCAGTTCACAAACCTCTTCTCTGTCTGCAACTCCCAAGCCCCACTTGTTTCCAAATATCACTGCCCTCAGAACACCTTCACTCAGTGATCTGAAGACCCACTGCTTAGCTGGTGGAAGTCCAGAAAGCAGCTAGAAGAATGAGTCTCCAGGTGGGTGAAAATAAAAAGGAAGTTACTGGATCCAAGCTTTCACTAATGGGAGGGAGAGAGAGAGGCAGCTGTGCGCAATCAACTGGAATATTACAAGGATTACAGGGCACAAGATGTCAAAAGGTGAAAAATAAACAAATTGTTCCATGATTTGTGGTTCATTCAATGGCTGCCAAAGTAAAGAAGTGTATTTAATAGTTATCAAGACCATAGATGTTGTCAGGGTTGCTGAAACAATTTTTATAGTGGGGGTGCTGAGAGCCATTGAACCAAACTGTAAACCCTATGTATAATGGAAACCACTTCAAGCCAGGGGGCACGGCAGCACCCCCGGCACCTATGCATGTAGTCTTCACCTGAGCGCACCACTTCTATATGTACATAAATATAAAACGGTTTAAAATAGAAAAATAATAATCATGAAGCAGCTTCTTAAGCTTTTTAATTGATGTACACAAATAATTCATTGTAGCTGATGCCAAGAGATTTTCAAATGGCTTCTGGCTTCAAAAAGTCTTTCACCTGCCAAAAGCCAGTTTGCTAAATCTCCAAAATAAAGTAACAAAATGCAAAAAAATAAGCAAGTCACACTAGAAAAACACTAGATAGAATCTTTATCGTGAAACAGTCAGCATAATTTTGTTGCAATTATTCTGTTCTTGAATGAGAAATAGTATTGTACTAAGCTGGAAACTGGACAAGAATCTAATATAGTACCTAAAATATACTTCCTTGGCTATGTGTAAGCAACAATAAAAAAATAGCTAATGTAGATTAGAAAATAAGGTAAATTCTTGGAGGCCTTTTTATGATGTACTTGGACCATGTATTACTGTAACAATTTAATAAATGAATAATAATAAATTATTATTATTAATTATATTATTAATGGTCTTCAGGACAGGGACTGTGTCTACCTTTGTTTGCACAATTTTGCAATGGAATACTAACCCTGATTGGGGTTTTTGAGTGTAACTGCAATACAAATAAACCATCACTAGATAAAACCGCATTCAAGGTAGCTGCTAAAGAATTTATATACAATGTAAACTTCATTTCCATTACAGTGAGCCAAAACAAAACTGTATGTCAAAAGAGTTAATCTTGCATTAAGAATTCTAACATTAAATTTCTCCTGTATGATTATCAAAGTGCTGCTATATGATTATTTTTTGTTTGTCGAAAGAGACAAATTAGTGACTCAATATTTCATATTAATCATAGGATTACTGAAGGAAATAAAAACCAGTTTATACAGGTTAGAACAACAACAATTAAGTAATGAATTGTCCTATCCCATTCGTCTTTTTCCTGATAAGGAAAGCAAGTGATCAACTACCAGTATAACTTTCCCTTTTTGAATCATTACCAGGAGATGGTCTTGTGTGGAGAAGCTGCTTCATTCCATCCTATACCCATATAAAATTTTCTTTCCAAACTGTAGTGAATGTTATCCTCCTCCAACAAAAAAATGTTACACATTCTTTAGGAAAATATTAGCATGGCGTAACTCTTAAGGCAGCTATATAACCTGAAGATCAGGCTTGTGAGTTTTCATTGATGGCAGAAAGGCAGGAGGTTTGGATAGCATATTTAACAAGTAATATATTGTAGAAGTAAACTTAGTATTGATGCTGCTGTAATCTAATGCGGCTTTATATTTTGTCTCAGGCTATGTATACACTACCACTTATGCAGGTATAACTTATGTTGCTCAGGGGTGTGAATAAGCCACCTCCCTGAGCGACATAAGTTACGCCAACCTAAGCGCCAGTGTGGACAGCGCTATGTTGGTCCCTGGGGGTGGATTAATTAAGTCGATGGAAGAGCTCTCTCCTATCTGCTTAGAGTGGCTACACTAGACAGCTTACAGCTGCGCAGCTGCAAGCTCTGGTGTAGCCATAGCCTCAGTCTCTGCAACTATTTTCTGTCTCTGTAAGGCTATGTTTACACTACCACAGTAAGTTGACCTATGCTACGCAACTCCAGCTACGTGAATAACGTAGCTGGAGTCGACATACCTTAGGTCGAATTATCGCGGGGTCTACATCGCGAGGGGTTGGTGGGAGAAAATCTCCTGTCGACGTACCTTACTCTTCTCGTCAGGAGTAGAGTACAGGGATCGACTGGAGAGCGATCTGCAGTCGATTTGACGGGTCTTTACTAGACCCGCTAAATCGACCGCCAGTGGATCAAACTCAGAGCATCGATCCCTACTGTAGTGTAGACCTGCCCTTAGAGTCAGGGAGTTAACTACATCTCCACAGCGTCCTACAGGACGAATGGCAACTAGCAATCATGGCACTTCCAGTGATGTCATCATGGTCATGAAAAAGTGGGAAGAATACTTCCATTTGAGTCAACTAAAGAAAACATTTTGTTTGATAGACATTATTATAACAAATACCGAAGGACCAAGAGAATAAGATGTATAGAAAGGGCTGCATTCCGGCAGGCTTGGTGGTAAGAGTTTTAAAATATACTTCTGATTTCATGTGAGAAAAAAATGTAATGTTGAAACTAAGGTTACTAATACAGACCCCCCCAAAAAAATTTATTTATTTTTAAAAGGGCACATTGACAACTCTTGGGCCCCAGGATTGATCTCTGGAAGGTAACCATCACTAGTGTAATCCTGTATGCCCACCAAGGTACAAATACTGATTGACAACACTGTAATGTATTGTTCGTACTGTGCTCAAATACATGAAGGTGGCTTGCAGAATAATTAGACCGGGTGAACATCCCACAGACCTAGCTATATAAATTTTAAACATGTCATAACAAGAGTTTGGACAGGGTCACATAAATAAAACTATGTAGTAACTCTGCTAGTTCATGCACACTTCCTAAAGATCACTGTTTTGTATTGTGGTCACTCCCCATATTACAGTTAATATAAGAATTAACTTTGAAAATATTGGCCTCACTGTCACAGTTAATGTAAAACCATACCATTGATGGAGCAAATTTCAGAAGAAAGAATATATATTTTTGCTGGGCCTGTCAATTAATCGCAGTTAACCTATGTGATTAACTCAAAACAAATTAATGCTTTTTTTTTTTTTAAACAAGCATTAATCACACACCTTTGGAGATGGGACGTGGAGGCAGCTGGGTGCGGAGGGAGGCATTGGCTGTGGCAACAAGCAGGAGACAGCCAGGGAGAAGAGACTGCAGGCAATCTGGGAGAGCTGGTTAAACACCTTCTTGGGACAGAGAGGTGCCCGGCTCCCGCACTGTCTGCACTCTCCCCTCCCCACTGGACAGGGCTGGCCTTAGAGGAGGGTGAGGGGGGCCGCCGCCCAGGGCACCGTGCTCAGGGGGCGCGTTGCTGCGTAACTCCGGGGCAGGGATGTGCCTCCTCCCACTGACCTGCTCCACTGCTGCTCCCGCCTCCTCCCCCATGGAGCCACCTTTGGGCAAGCTGCTCCAGACCAGAAGCCTGCCTCCTGTCTGCTGCGCAGAGCAGGGGCAAAGGGACTGATGTTGGGGTGTCCCCCTCTCATGTACCCGGTCACTGCTGAGCTGGGGTTGGGGAACAGTGGGAGCCTGTCTGCTGCTGGCTCAGCAGTGAGTGCTGCAGACAGCATCTGCCAATGGCTGAAAAACATTCAGGGTCTTGAGTGTTCTGCTTAAAGAGACAGTGCTCCCCAATGCATACACATTCCCCCCGCCCCTCCCTCACCCCGCGACACACACACTTCTCCCTGACACACACACAAATGCAAATATTTGTAATAAAAATAAATAATATAAAGTGAGCACTGTACACTTTGCATTCTGTGTTATAGTTGAAATCAATTTTTTAAAATGAAGAAAACATTCCAAAATATTGAAATAAATGGTATTCTACTGTTAACAGTGCGATTAAAACTGCAATAAATTGTGGCTTAATCTCACAATTAATCACAATTCGTTTTTTAATCGTTTCACAGACCTAATTTTTGCATCCCTCCCCCAATAATGTTGTGAACTAGCATGTTAACAACTCAGTACACTCTCTCCCTGGCCCTGGAAATAGAAAATGAGCTCTTTCACTCCTCCTTGTTCCATCTGCTGCCATCCAACATCCTGTCATGTGGATGGCGAACGTGAGTGATTAAGTTAACCAGTGATATTCGGACAGTTTAATAGTAATTTCCCAGTGAAGCTCAGCTTTATATTGACAACCCTAATTTACCACTCACCAATGTAATAAACCACAACAGTGATCAGCAGGGATCTAACCCAGAATCATCACCATCAAAACCACAGGCCTCTTCCATGTGAGAAAAAAGAAAAAAAGTGAGCTCTGAGAAGTGCACACTGCATAATCAGTCACTGGAGCCAGCCGCTAGAGGGAGTCCTGATCTCACACACTAGAGTAGTATGTTACACCAGCATTTATTATTATATAACAATGCAACTTGCTTTTAAACAAGTGAGGGATAGGGCAGAAGAAGGGCTAAAAACATATGCAAAGTCAAACTCAACTACACAGAACTCATTTTGTGAACCTATTATTTCATACAATGATTTTCAAAATCTGATGCAAATCACCTCCATTTATAACTATTATCACAGCAAATTAATATACTGAATTCTGTTAAGATAACAATCCTATAGAAAGTTTTGCTGTACAGTGGCCACGCTGAAAAGTTTTCCAATATTGCCTTAGATAATATAACTAGAGAACTTTAATTCACTATTGAGGTATTCCCTAGGTATTTGCAAATACTGAGCTATCAAAATCTAGCTATTTAAGGCAACTGGCACATTCTAAAGCTTTATGTTTTACCAACACCTTGATATACTGTTTTACACACTCCCATTTCCTGACCTTATAACCCACCTCATGTGCCATACTTCTTTATTTCATCAAACTTTAAAAACTGCTAAACATGCTGCTTTTCTACTGCATACTATTGTAACCCCCAATAAGAATTGCCAAAGCAAGTACAACAGATGTATATTCTACACTTCCTCTCAGGCAGTACACTACACCCGATATTCAAAGCATGCAGCAATAATAATATTACGGATAACATGATGTCCTATGACACCTTGATAAAGGCCAAATATTTAAGCAAGTGGAAGCATTTGGTTTGAACATAGATCACTAAGGCCCTATTGCTCCCTTCTTCTGTGAAGTGCAGGGTAACAAAAAAGAATGGGGGGGGGGTCATAAAAGCCCCTGATGCCACTGAAGGTACTGAGGGAGTGGCTATATGGTATATTCCCATTCCCTTGGAACTCGTGGAAGCCCCACTGCCCAAAAGAACTACTACACAAATCTGGGTTGGCTGGGTGGAGAGAAATACGCCTGCAAGAAATCTACAGCATAGATATTGCCATGTTACACATTATCTTCCCCCCTCAAGAGGAATGAGTGCAAGATGGTTTGGAGCACCTGGTGGTAGAGAACCCATGGAAGCATGGCTCCTGAGGGAGCTGTGTTGACATAAAGAATGTGGGTAGGAACTGCTGTGGAAGCACAGGCCCTTCATCGAAATGCCCTTTAGAACCATATGATTTCCTCCTTTACATATCCAAGAATCAGTAGACTAGGAGATCCACGCACCCTGCCATTTGATGATCTTTAGAAATTTGTGATATGAAACTCACCGAGTTAACTGACTGTCAGACAGTTCTTCCCATGGGGAAGGCATGAGAGGACCTCTAAATTTTCATATTCCTTAGTAAGCAATTAATTTTGATAAGGGGATTAACAGATTACTCCTGGGGGAATTCTGCACCACTGTGCATGTGCATAATTAATGAGCCATACATATTTTTAATTTTTGCGCAGAAAAAAGCTTCTGCCGGAAAGTTACTGCAGTTCTGCCTTTTGCCCACCAGAGGGCGCTATGGCATTAGAACAGAGCAGAAGCTCCCAGCCAGCTAGGGAAGAGAAAGAAACTGCCTTCTTCACAGTGCCTGTTGGGCCAGGTTAGGAGACAGGGATATGGGGAGACAGACAGTGTGGGGCTGCTGGGGGGTCAGACAGGAGCTCATAAGGACTAGTGGGGGAGGCGCAGGGCCACAGGGGGGCGGTAGGCGCAGGGCCACATGGGGATGGAGGAGGGGCTGCAGCGTCACATGGGGATGGGGAGGTGGCTGAGTGGGGGCACAGAGACACATGGAGAAAGGGGAAGGGGCATAGGGCCACACAGGGACAGGGAGTGGCTGATTGGGGGCATAGAGACACATGGGGACAGGGAGAGGGGCTGCAGGGCCACATGGGGATGGGGGGAATCGGTGTCTGAGTGGGAATGTAGGGACACATGGGGGTGCAGACACACATGGGGATAGGGGCAGATGTGCCTGACTGAATGGGAGAGGCTAGGAGTCAGCCAGGGTCTGCATGGGGGAAGCTCCCTAACAATCCCTCCCCACCCTCCAAAAAAACCATAATTTCCCACCCATACCCAACAACCCGCCAAGTTTACAGCCAGGCTCCTTCCCAGCAATTTACTTCCCATACTGTGTGCAGAATTTTTAATTTTTTGTTGCAGAATTTTTCAGCGCACAATTCCCCCAGGAGTAACAGATGTACTGCTCCAGTGCTGGGTTAGTTAGCTGTTGTAGCAAGTAAAAGCACTGAGAGCATCCTCGCAGACTGAACCCAATGGGTCATTATGGGTAATTTCCCATCTTCAAAGCCATCAAATGCAGAGGCCCACAAAGCTCAAACTTCTGCCCCATCCTATTCAACATTTATATTAAGATGTTGAGGCAGCTAATGGGACAACACAGGCTCAAGTGCCCACAACATATGTGAACAATACCCAGCTCTACATCTCTTATATCAAACCATCTCCAAGCTTTGAATGCACCATTGAAACCAGGCCTTGGAAGGAGAGCTGGCTGAAGTTGACCACAAGAAAGACTAAGACCTGCACTAGCTCCTTACTGAATACATGGTCCAATTCCAGGTCTCTTTTCCTGATATTCAAAGTCCTCATAGGACTGGCTTTAGCTTCCTGAGAGACACACTTCCTCCATGACACTGGTATCCCACAAATTACATTCCATGGGAGCAATTAAACTGTTGACTAAGGGGGAAGACTGCTGAGAGTACTTAGCACAAAAGATAGGATTTTCATAGGAGCTGTCAAGGACTATGGAATGGTTTTAGTCAAGAATTTGCTCCCACCTGATGCAAAGGAATTTTTTTATTATTATTAATTTTCACAAGTTGTTCAGCTGCTACAGTTACAAGAGGCAATATAACAAAATACTCAAATAGGCAGAGATTGGCAGTCTGCAATACAGTGTATGAAACCATATATAATTCTGCAGACAAATTTTTCAGAAAAAAAACCTTGCTCAATTTTCTTCTCTCATTTCAACATAGCAGGAACAAAGAGTAAATTGTCTGTGAATCTACTTATGCCTGAAGTCTCAAAATTTGCATTCAGCCAAGATGAGACTGATAGAGACATTCTGATGATAGCGATATATACTGTAAGTCACACTGTGGGAACACTGACTTGTACAATTGCAAAAAATTTTTTTAAAACAAATGAATTTTTAATTTACAAGATATATTAAGAGTTTACAAATCCCTTAAATCATAGAAAATTGATCAGAAGTCCTGGGAATTTTCCTCCATCTTATATTAGCCAGAGGGAAAAAAGTTTAAAATTCATATAAAATGAGCTATTTTACAATAAAGAAAGCAAATCTGTGGAATTTCATGAATTACTCAGATGAAAATTATATTATCTGTGCTGCAAGTTTTTAACAAGCACTGCATTTCTTTTGTTACAGGCCATACAACGTTTCAAATTATTCTGGATGTTTTAGCCATCATGCATATATAGCAGATGAAAGCTCAGAAAAGGAGAAAGGCATACTCCTCATCCTCCCAAAAATTCAAAATAAAAGCCTATAACAAAAAAATCAACTAACCCAAATAACAAATCAATCGCCCAAGTGGCATTTTTACCTTGGAAAGGGAGTAGATCCAAAACCTTGGTGGACTTTGTTACTGCTATTTATTTCAATGTAAAAATGCTCAGATACTACAGTGATGGGTACCAAAATAAAACCTTAAGACAGACAGCTCTATTAAATTCTACCATAAATGCTTTATATTATGAAATCATAGCATTCTGGGGTCATTAAAAAAATAATCCTAAAAAGGTGTTACAGGCTCCACTCACCCCTGAAGTGCCTTCTCCAGGTTGCTCTGGAGATTAGCTGATTCCAGGTTTGATGCCCCTCTCTGTCAGTTCCTCGCCCTGTGGTCTCTCTTTTTTGCTGTCACTCAGCCCTCCAGCCAGGTCACTATAGTACTCCCCTTCCAGGGTATCAAAGTCCCTCCATACATAAACAGCAGTCTTCCCTTCACCACCCTGGCTATGCCACTACTCCTGTGATTGGTAAGAGAACCCAGGCCCGCTCTCTACTCCAGGTTCTAGTCCAGAGACCTCTCTCTAGCAACAGTGGCCTGCTTTCCCCAAACCAGGTTGCACTTCTCTTGGACTCCTTCCTATTTCTCAGCTCTACCTTCTGGCTCCTCCCCTCCCTAGATTTACCAGCCCAAACACCTTCCTCCAGGGAGTAGCCACAGGTTACTTGGCACTGGAGACCCCCAGCATACCTCCCTTCTCCCAGGGAGTGGCCGCAGACTATTTCCCCCTTTCTGGGGCCAATTTCCTGTCGTTTTAAACCCAGCCCAGCTCCCCGCAGCTGGACTTCATCAGCAATTAGGCCTTAGCACAGGATTTCCACCTTTCTAATTGCTGGTAGTTGGACCCCTTGAGGCCCCACACCCTTCCCTGCCTGTTCCCCCAAGGCCCTGCCGCTTCTCCACCTCTTCACTCAAGGCCCCACTCCCTTCTCTACCTCTTCCTCAAGGTCCTGGGGCCACCTCTTCCTTCAGCACCCCACCCCGTAGCTCTCCCTCCCCATCACTTGCTGGATCATCTCAAGGAGCCTGCATGTAGGTAGGAGGTAGCCCCAGATGAGCAGGGTCTGGCACAGGTTAATGACATGGTAACTCTCCCCCACCCCTCTGTAACCAGGCTTTTGGTTCAAGTGCCTGAAAACAGGGCACCTGGCAACCATAAATGGCACCTGGACACTAAAGCCAAAAAATGGGCTGTCCAGGTAAAACTCAGACAGGTGGCAACCCTACCTTAGCACTCCCTGGCTTTCCCCCAGGTGTAGCCTATAGGTTAATTGGCCTAATTTACCCCTTCAGGCCTTGTGTGGAGTGGACCCTATCACAGAAAGTCATATCAATGCATACAGTGCTCCCAAAAGCACAAGTTTAGAGATGTGGTGGATTGTTTTCCACAGTCTAAATAGGACCAAGCTGTACACAGGAATACAACTAAATCAGAAACAATTTTACCACTTTCAGGAATGCCTATTAACACAGAATAGATTAATAATGCAAATTGCTGAAAAGGCTTAATTTTGTGTTAACATGTAAAAAGTATTTTATATCCTTTTTTAGAATCAGACTGTATGGAGTCTTAATTTTCACTCAGGTTGTCTGGGATAATGAGTTTGCTTCACTGTCTTACATATTCACAAGAGACAAGGTGGGTAAGATAATATCTTTTATTGGACCAACTTCCTGGTCCAATAAAAGTTGTCCAATAAAAGATATTACCTCATCCACCTTCTCTCTATATTATCCTAGGAACAACACAGCTACAACACTGTCTTACAAATTTACTACATACACTACTTTCAAAATCTGCTAGAATGTTTGGGTGCTCAACCGCATTACTGGATTTTACCAAAGAAAAAGACATGCAACTAATATTAGAATTGAGCCTTGTGTATGACAAAAATCAGTCTGAAATTTGCTGACTACTGTGATTGCCATCCCTGGAGTGGCCATTGCTGTTGGAATAACACAGTCAAATTAGGAGTTTTCTCAGAGACTGTTGGGCAAAGAAGTTTCCAGAACTCAGGAGCAGATTTTAGCCTTTAATCCTCATTTTCAAATGATTTCACAAATGGGACTATTTTTGTGGTTTGTTTTCTCAAGAAAAACCTCACTAGATCATCTTGTGCTCACTGCTGCAGTAGGAAAATCATAGGCAAGAAATGTGTTACATTCCTCAGTAAAGCTAGCAACACCCAGGTTTATCCTAATCTCCAGTGATAGGGAATTCCAAAGACTTCCATTATGAATACCTTGCTCCAGCCCCAAAGAGCTTCTTCTAGGGAACTGTCAACTTCAATAACCCTGATGATCTGTTTGCATGCCAGGATTCAGTGTAGCATACTCAAAAACAGCAAGTCCCAACCCACTGAGAGCTTTAAAGGTAAAAAACAAATGTCAGGTTTCAAGATTCAAGAACCCTATGTTACCTTACATTTGCTTCATTTTTTAAATGCAGTGGGGTTTTTTTTTATTTATAAATTAAGATTCACAAGGAATTTCACAGTTTCTAATCTCATGTCACAAATTAGATTACAGCACTGAAAGATGTGCCCAAGGATTAAACAAGAAATATAAATACCATGGATATTGTGAAACAATGGATATTGTTTCATAATCTATAAAAAAACAAGATATAAACAAGGAAAAATACAGAGGTATATTTGAACTTTGTTCTCTTGAAGGTATGTGGGCAAATCTACAAAAAAGCAACCTGATGTTAATTTACAATGACATGAAAAGTCAGAATATTACTTTTCTAATCATTTCCTTCTTTCTGTTTGTGCATCTTCACAGATGCCAGAGTTGTAATAAATTATTCATGTTCTTCTTGAACTTGATATAAAATAATGGTAACAGCTCATCAACACAAATTTGATTAATGCCATAAAAAGACGACTAATAACTACTTTGCATTTATATAAGCAATGAACTAATCATATAGCATTTACATGGAAGCTATATTAGAAAAAGCTCCCAAATTACTGCACAAGGCAAAGCTAAAAAATTATTCATATGCCTCATCAAAAAGGTTTCCTAATATAGTACAAACACCACCAAGCATAGTATGGGTTTTGGGGCAACCCACTACTACCTCCTGTATGGAAATTTTACCATTTATTCCTGATGTTTGCATCCTCTTTTAAGCAGTTTCTAATTCAGAACAAAACTCTTCCACTCACCCTGTGACATCTCTTTTAAGCATTTTTTATCAAAAGCTTTGTGAAAGTCCATATAAATTATATCAAACTGTTCTCTGTTCATTATTTTGTTGACATGTTCAAAGAATTCTAGTAGATTGGAAAGGCACCATTTTTTTCTTCAGAGAAGTCACACTTTTTGTTTTGTGCCTATCATATTAAGCACCTCCAAGTGTTTTATAACTATGTTTACATTTATATCTCAAGTAATTTAACTAAATTATTTCTTTTCATCTGTTTATTACAGAGAATAATGGGGAAATAGCAACTTCAGAGCTACTCTTTGTAGGTAATAACTATGAAGAAACTATCAAACACTGAAGTTCCAAAAAAGAAAATCCTATTGATAATTTAAATTCCAATCAATAAACAAGGACCAGATGGTAGTCATCCAAGAATTCTAAAATAATTTAGGAATGAAATGGCTGAACTGATAAAAATATGTAGTTTTTCATTATAATTAGATACTATACTAGGAGACTGAAAGGCAGTCAATATTGTCTCTTTTCAGAGTAACAGCCGTGTTAGTCTGTATTAGCAAAAAGAAAAGGAGTACTTGTGGCACCTTAGAGACTAATCAATTTATTTATTTATTTGAAGTGAGCTGTAGCTCATGAAAGCTTATGCTCAAATAAATTGGTTAGTCTCTAAGGTGCCACAAGTACTCCTTTTCTTTTTGCGAATATTGTCTCTATAGTTAAAAAGCCCACTAACTGGAATCCTTGGAATTTTAGACCTGTAAGCATTGCAGCAATATCCTGGGCCTCCTTGATAGCTCCCTTTATTCCCTGTTTAGTGAACCCACAGACTTTGTCATGTTTCCTGCTTCTGATATACATATTTTTTTCTTATTCATTTCTATATCCTTAGGTATTTGCTCTTCAAATTCCCTTTCCCGCTTTCCTAATTTCCATCTTCCATTTTACCAACCCTAGTTTATGTTCATTTCCATCAGCACTATTTAGGATAGATTTCCACTTTTGGAGGATAAATTTTTGGCTTAAAATTTTACTTTGTGATTAAACCATAGTAGGTTTTTTCCTTCATGCTTTTCTGCTTCCTTTTTTATTTAGGGCTGATTTACACATGACTTTTTTACACACCATTGTTTTTAAACTGATTTAATTCCACTTTTGCCAATGCTTAACATACAAGTACTTAACCCCACTTAAATTAGTTTTGCTCAATCCTGTAATTTACCAAATTAATATATACTCTCTTAAATTGCACTTTTACCTGTTTAAGTGCATATGCGTTAACAGTTTTCATTAGTGTAGTTAGGCTGCATGTAGGCAAGAAAGTGAACACTTCTGATAGCCTCCCGTTTGCCAATAATTAAACTATATAGAGGACCCACTGATTTGAAGTCTCTCCAAGAGACAAACAAGTCAAAGAACGTAGGGGTGGATAAAAGTGCAACCCCTGAAGAGCAGGGGTGAGAAAGACAGGGACTCCTGGGCATGTAGATTGATCCCCAAGTGATTGGGATATCTAGGATAAACTATGCCCAACTAAGCTGTAAATTGGAGGTGTGTGTAGACTGTTCATTGTGTTAAAAACCCTTTTATTATTATACTTTGTTATTACTGTTAAGATTAAACAATAGTTGTTTTGAAAAAGCAGTTTTGAATCACTGTATTCATACTGGTCACAGCTCCCAAAGGGAACATCTGCAGGTCTTGAACCCAGTCAGGCCTACTAAGCAACCACAACAGGTACATAAGGAGCGGCAACCCCGCATCCAGTCTGAGAAAGGAAGAACTGTAGGATTCCACCCGAGGGAGGTAAAGACTGATGGTCTAGAAGCTGGAGGGGGTGTACTCCAAGAGAGACCACCCAATGGATCAAAGATGCAGCTGATCCTGAACTGTAACAGTGGATGATCCAATGGATTTTAAGTACTTAACTTTAATTTTAATGTTCTTTTTAACTAGCTTACTCATTTTAAAAATCACTCCTAAAGTTCAGTGTTGCAGTACTAGTTTTTGGTACGACCCTCCTGTGAGGATATTGAACCTAATTATATTATGGTCACTATTACTTAGTGGGCTCAACTACCATTGCGTCTTGACCCTAAATCAGCAGTAATCATTCTCACATGCTGCAGACAAGCTGATTCAAAACCCAGTTGGCTATGTGTCAAAAAACTGCTTTTTCAAACTGTATCCTAATATGACATTTGACCAGTTAACATATGGACAGGCGAAGTCATCCAGTATTATTATTTTAGCAGGTTTTGTCCCGCCCACACCTCTGTCAACACTATCACTATTCTGATCTGGATGCTGACTGTATAATCCCATTAGTAAAGGTATTCTTTAAATTCCAACATGTTGATACTTAGGTCATGCCCAGTAAAAAAAAAGGAAGCTAGTAAGAGGGAATCAGAATTGTATACTGTTTACGCATTTCTATTTGTGTGACAAAAGCAAAGTTTTGCAGTCCGGCCTACTTTACAACCAGATTCTGCCACCATGATTCACAAAGAATAGTTCCTCACAGGTCCCAAAACAATCCTATTCTACTTGCAGCGTAAGATACTATTCAACATGCATAAAGGTAGCAGAGTATAGCTCTTTGTGATTTATAAAAATATATACACATTCCTCACAACCCTCCTCTTATAACATCTCTGGGGGAAAAAACAAAGAACAAAAAAACATTTATCCAGCTTTCTGGATCAATAGTGTAGCACCACCACCATCCCACCTCCATTATTAGTTTTTTATACAATTTTTGACCAAGAAAATAAAGTCTGTGGTACCTAGAAACATCAAAGAATTGGGTCATGGAGTCTCTGAATCCCTTCAGACGATCAGTACTCTCTCTCATGAGAAACTGAACAAAATACCATCTAATGAAAAGTCCAGTCTATAACATTTGCTTATTTAAGATTGATACAAATGGCAGCTGATCATTTTTTACTGCATTAAAAGCATCCAAATTGTGCTTGTATTAGCCTCTACGCAAGCATCATCTGCATTTATATAACATATATTACTCAAAAAGCTATGTTCTTGCAACAAGGATTTAGTGTGCTATCCAAAAAAGTACTACATGGCTGTTCTGCTTTAAACTATCTATAGTTAACCTGTTTTCTGTATATAGTAGTTTCATGATCTGACAGACAAAGTATTTCTAACCTCAAACTACATTACAATAAGCATATATTACATACAAAAAACTATGTTGAAAGAATGTTAAAATTCCAAGTCAAGCACCCAAAAGTTAGAAAATGCCAAAATTAAGGTTGCCTGTGAAAACTTAGATTTAACCCTCTGATTTATGCACTTTGACAGAGTCTGCTAAACATCACATAAGAAATCTGTGGTAGAGCCACTAACAGAACCCAACTCTCCTCTGTCTCTGGCCAGTTCCTTAAAACACAAGAGAATGTCCTTTTTCTTCTTACAGCCCCCTGCCTCCTTCACGGTCCATCCTGAGCACTGGTTCCTAGTCTTCAATTACGTATCACATCCTATCAGAATGCAAATAATAAGAGAATTGAACTACAGATGCACAGACATTTCCTAACTTCTGAGTACTTGACTCTGACACATTCTTTTAATGTTCTTGTTTTTAAATCTAAAGCATTATATACAAAAAAACAACTACCCTGCATCATGTGGAACCACACTGACCTTCTGCAGTGGTTATCAGTGATATTTGAATACAGGAGGTACAGAACTACAGCAGAGACCTCTCCCAGATCAGCTAAAGGAGTAAGTGGTAGCTGAATGGACCCTTATTGATGACAGAGACATGTCTTGTTGTTTTAGGTGAAGGAGGCAGTCCAGTATGAATGGTATGGGGGCAAGCAACAGTGACTGACTGCGTTGCTCCGCCCAGACGGAGAACCTTTTCCACTTGGCAAGGTACGTTGCCCTTGTGGAGGGCTTCTACTACCAAGGAGGGCTTTTCTGATTTGATCCAAGCAGGACAGCTCCATGGAGCATCCAGGCTGTGAGGTGGAGCGACTCTAGATTCGGGTGCCAGAGTCGGCCATGGTCCTGCGTGATCAGATCCGGGACCGGCGGTAACGTGAGCGGTGCCGCTCTGGACATTCCCAGGAGCGATGTCAACCAGTGCTGGCGCAGCCTCGCCGGCCCTATCAGTATGACTCAGGCCCTATCAGTGTGACTGCAGATCCTGAGGAGCACCTTGTGGACCAGCGGAATTGGTGGAAAAGCACAGAGCAGACGGCCCCTCCACGGTAGGAAGAAGGCATCCGCGATGGACCCCCAAACTGTGACTCATGAGGAAGCTGAATAGTTGATATTTCCTGTTCCCGTGAGTGGCAAACAGGTCTATCTGGGGAGAGCTCCAGAGACGGAAGATTGAGCTCACCACATCCAGCCGGAGGGACCACTTGTGGCCATGGAAGGACCAGCTGAGACTGTCTGCCAGCTCGTTCTGCATACCCAGGAGTTATGACACCTGCAGGGGGATCGAATGCTCTACACCGAAGTCCCACAGTGTAAGGGCTTCCCGGCACAGGAGCATGCACCCCCCTGTTTGTTGATACAGAACATCACCACGGTGTTGTCCGTGAGGTCTGAGATGCACCTGCCTGCTATGTGGGTTTTGAAAGCATGGCATGCCAGGCGCATCGCTCTCAGCTCTCTGACACTGATGTGCAGAGCGAGGTCGGCCTCAAGTCCTGAGGTCCCCTACATGAGCTACCCAGCCCAGATCCAAAGTGTCTGTCACCAATGAGAGAGAGGGCTGAGGGCCAGCAAAGGGCACTCCCGCACAAACCACTCCTGGGTCGAGCCACCATAGGAGGGAGTCCAATACCGGGCGGGGCAGAGTTATGATGCTGTCCAGAGCGTCTCGGGCTGGCCGATACACCGACGCCAGCCAAGACTGGAGTGGACGCAGTCTGAGTCTGGCGTGCTGTACCACATAGGTGCACGCAGCCATGTGACCCAGCAGCTTTAGGCAGTTCCTTGCTGTGGTCATGGGGAACTGTCTGAGGCCCCGTATGATGTCCGCTAATGAGCAAAACCTGGCTTCCGGGAGGTACGCGCTGGCTTGAGTCGAGTCTCAGACTGTGCCTGGCTTGAGTCGAGTCTCAGACTCGAGTCGAGTCTCAGACTCTATCCTCTGCACCGGGGACAGAGTAGATTTGGCCTCGTTTAGGAGGAGACCTAATTCAGGGAAGGTCCTTTTTATGAATTTGACCTGACGCTCCACTTGGGCTCATGAGTGGCCCTTGATCAGCCAGTCGTCGAGGTAAGAAAAAACCTGTATCTGGCGCTTGCTCAGGAATGCCGTGACGACCGCCATGCATTTTGTGAATACTTGGGGAGCTGTTGACAGTCCAAACGGACTCTTTGGAAGGCAAACTGATAGTGGCCACTGCTCACCATGAATCTGAAGTAGCGTCTGTGATGTGGGACTATTGCAATGTGAAAATACACGTCCTTCAAGTCGAGGGCGGCATACCAGTCCCCTGGATCCAGCGAGAGGATAACAGAGGTTAGTGAGACCATATGGAACATGAATTTCCTTACAAACTTGTTGAGCTGCCGCAGGTCCAAGATGGGCCTGAGGTCCCCTTTGGCCTTCGGTATTAGGAAATACCGGGAGTAAAACCCTTTGCCCCTTAGCTCCTGAGGAACCTCCTCCACTGCCCCCACCGAAAATAGGGACTACACTTCTTGAATTAGAAGTTGCTTGTGAGAGGGGTCCCCGAAGAGGGACAGGGAAGGGGGTTGGAGGGCGGGGAAGCAAAGAATTGGATGGAATATCCCCTCTCTACTGTGCGGAGCACCCAGCGGTCTGAAGTAATTTGGGACCAGGCATGGTAGAAAGAGGATAGATGGGACGAGAAGGTAAGAGGGGAGGGATCCAGAGTCCGTACTTGTGAGCCATCCTCGACCGCACCTTCAAAAGGGAGGTCTAGACCAGGGAGGCTTGGGCTGGCCAGAGTTTTGCCCAGAGGAGGGATGTTGCCTCCTCCTGCCACTCCTGTTTCGCCTACGCGGAGCATCCTGGCGGTTCTGCGGCTGGTAAGGCCGAGGGGCAGGCTGAGGCCTAAAATGCCTGTGCTGGGTAGCTGGCATGTGGAGCCCCAGCGAGCACAGAGTAGCCCTAGAGTCCTTCAAACTGTGAAGTCTCTTATCTGTTTTTTCAGAGAACAGGGAGGATCCCTCGAAGGGGAGATCCTGTATGGTCTGCTGGACCTTGTGGGACAGTCCAGAGACCTGTAGCCAGGAGCCGCCCCTCATCACCACCCCTGTGGCCAGCGTGCGCGAGGCTGCATCCGCTGCGTCGAGAGCCGCTTGCAGAGAGGCCCGGGAAACCAACTTCCCCTCCTCCACAAGTGCAGAGAACTCCGCCTGAGAGTCCTGAGGCAGGAGCTCTGCGAACTTAGCCATTGCCGAGCAGGTGTTATGTCCGTAGCTCTCACAATGGCCTGCTGCTTGGCTATATGGAGCTGCAAGCTCCCAGTCAAACAGACCTTTCGGCCAAATAGGTCCAGCTTCTTGGCATCCCTGTTTTTAGGGATGGAGCCTTGGAACCCCTGGCGCTCCCTCTGATTGGTCACATCGACCACCAAAGAGTCTGGGGAGGGTGGGTATAAAGGTTTTCGTACCCCAGAGATGGTATGAAGTAGCGCCGCTCAGCTTTCTTGGCTGTAGGGGCCAGAGAAGCGGGGGTCTGCCACACATTTTTGGACATGTCAACTACTGTTTTTATCAGTGGCAGAGCAACCCTGGATGGGCCGGAGGGAGCAAGGATGTCTACAACAGGGTCCCAATCCTCCTCCTCCTCCTCGGCCTGTATCCCCAGGCTTTGACCAGCCCGTCTCAATAGCTCCTGGAGAACACGGCTGTCCTCGAGAGCCGGGGCCATCGATGTCCCCGCGACCGCTTCATCAGGCGAGGATGAGAGGATGGGTCGCAGGCCCTGTTCACTACCCTCGGCCCCTCTGGGGTCCCTTGGCACACAGTACTCTAGCTGCGGTGCCAGTGCTGATGGAGGATTTGGCACCGCAGCTGGTTCCGGAGCTGACAAATCTGGCGGTGCCGAGCCCGACGGTGCCAGTAGGGTTGAAGTTGGAGCCATCGGCAGTGCCGTTGCCCGGAGAGACAGTGCCGGAGCTGGCTGTGCCAGCAGTGCTGCTCCCTCGGACAACGGTGCCACAGGCAGCGATGCTGGAACTGTCTGTGGCATTAAAGATGCCGAAGACACCGACACAGTCCTGGATTACAGACCCTGGGCTTGGCCCTGGCTCTGATGATAAGCCCAGGGTGTTCAGAAGGGCCACTGAGCAGACGGCTGCCACTGTTGCTGGGTATGGTGGTGACTCCGTCGAGACCTAGAACTCCTGCTCTACGATCTGCTGGAGTTCTAAGAGTCCACCTCCGACACCGAGGTCTCCAAGTAGGAGGACCATGGAGGAGCAGTACCATGGGTCGCCAGTGAGTGGTGCCGCGAAGCCGGGGAATGGTACGGTCCTTCTATCTATGCGGGCGGTGCCGGGGGTGCTGGTGATGGAGAACGGCAGGTCATCATGGCTGGCTTGCCTAGAACAGGGGGCATGCAGTCACCGGCAACTTGTCCCTCCTCTGTGGGGAGGACGGCACCGGGAGACGCATCAGGTCTGTAGCCGCCTCGAACGCCTCCGGCGTCGACAGTAGCTGTATGTCCCCTTGGTGGTCCGGGGAACGAGGAGGGTTCAGACTCAACTAGATCCCGGCTGGGGCAGGAGTCAACTAGACCCTGAGTGGAAGCAAGGAGGAGGCGGTCTGTCCCAACATGCTCGTGGATGGCACAGACCCCTTAGGTTTCGAGAGGGGTGATGGACCCCTCACCGGCCTCTTCTTTGTTACCGGCACCGGGGATGGAGAGCAGTGCCATGCTGAGGCCGACTTCTTATGGCCCAAGCCATGGTGGTGTTGGGGGGCCTCAGAGTCCTTAGTTGGGGCCGTTTCAAGCGCTGTTGTTGCCGTAGCGCTGCGCACCAATGAGGACGTGCTCGGTGCCGGTTCAGTGGGTTCCGGGTCAGAGTGTGGCCTCAATGCCACCTCCATCAACAGATTTTTTAGTCTCTGTTCCCAGTCCTTGAGAGTTCTGGGACAGAAACCCTTGCAGATACGGCACTTCTCCTTCTGCTGACTCTCACCAAGGCACTGCAAGCAGGAAGAGTGAGGATCACTCTTGGGCATAAACTTGCCACAGGCCTCATGGAGCTTAAACCCTGGAGACCCGGGCATACCCCAGGAGATGAAACGCTGTGGGGTGGGGGGGCCAAACCAATAAACTATAACTATAAGGAACAACTATTAACTGAGAAACTATATATACACTATATGCTATCAGACACTACTAAAGCGCTTGCTACAGGAGCGAGCGAAGTTCCAGCTAGCCATCACCGGCAGTAGGAAGGAACTGAGGGGGTGGAGGGTCGGCAGAGCCCTATATTGGGCGCCATGAAGGCGCCACTCCAGGGGGCGCCCAGGCCAACCCTACGGATGTTGCTAAGGGAAAAATCTTCCGGCTGGCGTGCACGCAGTGCACACATACCTGGTTTGAATGGACATGAACAATCACTTGAAGAATAACTGTTTTTGCTGAAACTTCCAAAAAAAAAAAAAAATTCAGCCTGAGGCAGACAGCAAGCATGGAAAATAAACATTAGGCGACCTTAACAATATCTTATGCTACTGGCTTCATCTATAAAATTCTAAAGTTAAGGGGTTTCAGTTGGTAAAAAAATAAGCAAAATAGTTAGCAAGTCCATCGTGGTCTTAAGTTTATTTGGAAAGGTATGCTTATCTTCCTTTGTTACTGAATTTTCCTAGATCTGTTTCTATCAGAAGTGTTTGAAGGGCAACTAGCCTCTTCCACTCTTTCCCAGTAATTAACAAGTCAGGTATCTTATAACAACCAGAAAAACATAGTCAGCTCTTCTCTTAGTCCACTAGAAGGAAGGACAGTGCTACTATTTTATTTTTATTTACTTTGTTATTGCTTTTGACTTAGCCAATTGCCAGTCTCCTACACAGCAAAACTACTATGTTAAACTATAGTTAAAGGCACACTAAATTTACTTTAAAGAAGTATGTGGGTAGTGTAGTTATATGGCAGTCTGCCAAAACAAAACATATACTCAAGTGCCTGGAATGTCAGTGGCTTACACTGGCAAGTGCTAGACATTTTTATTTTGTGCTGTATACTGAAGGGCCATAACAAACTATCCATGTAACTTCGGCAACTCCAGATATGTTTTGGGAAACATTGTGCGAGTATCATGTTCTCAAACTACAAATCCAATGGTCTTTTATATTACCTAGAAAGTGCAGCAATATGAAGAAAACAAGTATAATTAAGTATAACCAAGAAAACCATTCAATATAACAGAGGAAGTAAAACTGTGTTACTTTACGAATATTGGATATTAGTGATTATCTGCATGCATGCACACACACACAATATATATATAAGATGAAAGCAAGCAAAGAAATATAATTAAAGAACGACGATGAGGTGACTATACATTATGTAACATATGTTCTTCAGTTTTATTTATTAATTTATGGCAATATCTCATATTATACAGTTTGCATGAGTAATAAAATCTACATAAGATGTGCACTCACTTCAGCACTCTGCTATTGAATTTTTGTTGAGAAATGGAGAGAAAAGGGGAGGGCTGTCTGTGTTATGATTTCAGGAATCTGTCTGTACAACTTATGAATTCTAATTGATACTGTGAAATTGCTTCTTATGGAAACTGCTGTACCATGGAATGCTCTATATCTATGTGAATCCATCATTGCTGACAAGACTTTAAGCATGTCTCTTCCATACTAGATATATTTGAAAGTGGTTAATCTTAATCACTATATTCTACCCAGTCAACAGGTATGCCAAGGAGATTGGCTGTTGCTGGGAGAAGCCACTTTCTTCCAGCTTGTCTACAGGAGGCTTGGGTTTGAAGAGTGGAAAATTACCAGCAATTGGAAAAAGGAACCAGGTGGTGGTAATGGGACATATAAACTCAAGGCACTCACAGACTGAGATAGGAGGACTGGGGAATAGAGGGACATAATATGTAGCAGGGGGTTCTGCTATAACTGGGGGACCAAGCAAAGGTCAAAGCAAGCTGACCTGGAAAGACTTCATGATTAAGACCAGCTGTGCGCTGCAGCAGACAGACCCTGGGTGGCCCAGAGTACTCTGACTCCATCCCAAGGAATCAGAGTGCTGAGAAAACTGAGGCAGGGAAATGTGCGTAGGGTTTATTATTTTTGTATAGATCTGTGTACTTCTTGTGTGATTAACTAAAGAGCAATGGTGGTTTAGAATCCTGTGAAAAATCTGTCTGCATGTATATGTTATATCTATCACATGCTCTTAAAAAGGTAACCTGTGGACCCAGAACACTCACATGGCTGGGGAGTTCTGGGAAATAGTGTGCTACGCTACAAGGGACTCTTAGGGCTTGTCTACACTACCGCTTAAGTTGATGTAACGTATGTTGCTCAGGGTGTGAAAAAGCCACCCCCCTAAGCAACTTAAAGCAGCGTCCACACCACACTTTGTCAGCGGGAGACGCTCTCCGGCCGAATTTAGCTTCCGCCTCTCGTTGAGGTGCAGTAATTATGCCGATGGGAGAGCGCTCTCCCCTCGACATAGCACATTTTCACCAGACGCGCTACTGTGGTGCAGCTGCACCAGCGTAGCACAATAGTGTGACTAGCCCTTAGGGGGTCAACACTAATAACAGGGGCTAGGCAGTTCAACTCTGAAGTTTCAGTTCTCAGGATGGGTGCTAGACAGAATGTGCCTAGAGACCCCTAACTAGGGCCAGTGTATGCACCTGTGTCAGACTCCAGAGGCTTAAGTACACAGGGCCTAGTACAGCGGGTCCTCTAAGAGCAATCTGGTGATTGGCCAAGAGAAGATATTCAGCTAGATCTAGGACACAGACTAGCACACATTTTGCAGTGGATTTTGTAAAAAGTAATAAGATCTTCTGAGGGGGAAGGGAGGAGAGCATGGTTTCACAATTGCTCCTGAAATGCAAGTTCTTCCATCAGACCCTATCCCCATGCTATTCTGACGGTAGAATGCACACTGACCACTTTGGTTCCAGGAGTATTTCACGGTACTGGCTACGATCTCTAAAGCTGTGTGAATAATCTGGAACTAGTTACTACAGAAAATCACCTCGAATTCTGTGTTTGGTTGCTGGGAAACAATTCTCCACAACTGGAAGCAGAGCATTTTTCTCTGATGGTTTGCTACTTTGGTGGCACAGTGTAAGGCGCATCTGTATATAAGGAGGACTTGAAAAAATTAGTTTTAGAAGTTAGGACAGATTTGGCTAAAGTAGTAGAGGTAGATGGTATTAAGTGTATACCTTTAAACAATCTAAGGCATCCATATTTTGTGATGAGCCTCACATATAGTTTAGCAGCTAACTAACAGGTTATCAGCAGGAAACCTGTCACAGGAGACTGATCTAAGAATTTATAAAAGTCTGATATCACTAAACATTTTTGGCCACTTTTATACCTTAAGCACCTGCAATGTTTTTCATTTTCTTTAAAAGACAATAATTTCTCTTGTATGCCAAATTTCAGCCTCCTGACTGCTTGGTGCTGCAGCTGTATAAAATATTAAATGCTGTAATTCATTTGCTACATAGATAAATGTTATAACAGTTGTTTTTGTTATAGCTTTGGAAGAGAACCAAAAGCCATGCTACTTTCCTTACCAATTCAGTGCTACTAGTAGGCAAGTTTGAAAGAATATCTCACAAGGTTGTATCAGCTTCACTAACACTTCTTGGTATGGCTCCAAGGGAACATCCATTGTACAGGGAAGATTAAATGTATATGACAAAGCTGTCACTGTGTGATAAACATGAATAAAGAGGAATGGACATTTGAAATAGCTGCTTGTATCTGCAAATCAGAAAATAAGACAACAATCACTTTTCTCTTCTTTTGGAGGTGGAGGACGAATTAAAATTAACACAATGCATATCAATGAGTCACCTCAAGCAACTTCCAGTTAGAAGACAGGAGAATTTATTGCCAGCAGGAGCAGTCTACATTGTTAAAAACTTTTCTGCATTCTCCTATGTGAATGGCTGATGTATTTATTCGTGGTGTACTCATTTCATTTCCAGCTGTCCTTTGGTCTTCATTTTTTTGCAGCAACTCAGAACTACCATCAGTACAGTTCAATGAAATTGCAATAATCTGGAGATAATATCTTCCAAATCTCGACCTCTTTTACAAAAAATAAATCTCTCAAACATCAAGCAATTTTTAAAAACTACTTATATTTCTGTAGAATCCACATGGCAGGGAAAGAAGCACATGCATTTCCCATTCTAGCTCTGCTGAAACAGATATATACTATCCCAAGACCTGCAGTGTTGTCCTCAATTATACTAATATAGTTACGTAATTGTGTGATACTAGAAAAGGGATTGGCAACCTTTGGCATGCGGCCCACCAGGGTAAGCCTCCTGGCGGGCTAAGATGGTTTGTTTACCTGCCACGTCCTCAGGTTTGGCCGATCGCGGCTCCTGCTTGCCGTGGTTCGCCGCTCCAGGCCAATGGGGGCTGTGAGAAGCGGCGTGGGCCGAGGGATGTGCTGGCCGCCGCTTCCCGCAGCCCCCATTGGCCTGGAGCGGCGAACCGTGGCCAGTAGGAGCTGCGATCAGCCGAACCTGTGGATGCAGCAGGTAAACAAACCAGCCCGGCCTGCCAGGGAGCTTACCCTTGCGGGCTGCGGGCCAAAGGTTGCCGATCCCTGAGCCAGAAACAGGCCACAAATCTTTCACGTCTGGAAAAGTTTGATGACCACAGAGTCTATTGCCTTTCCTCATTAGCTCTTGTTCATGGTCCTTCGACCAATTTTTAGTCTGTGTGCAACAGTGCTCCTTTTTAAGACTACCTGAACTACTTCAGTACTACCGTGAATGTGGCTTTAAAAAAAATGTTAAGAGTCCTTTTGGCACTTTAAACAAATTAGATAGAGAAATTTGGGTTATAAACAAACTCAAAATAAATTGAAGACAAACTATCAATCCTTTACAATGTTGCTCAATGATTACATCCCAAGTTAAAATAATTAGATTTGGAAATTTAACTTATTATTTTTACTGTTAACCCTTGTCTATTGAAGTTTAGGTCTACAGTGCAACACTCCTTAAAGATATTTGCTTTTATTAATGCATACATAGTTCCTGAAAATCCTAAACATAGGAGAAATAAGTTACAAATATGGATCAACAGGTTATACCTTCATTTCTCCTAGGGCATAAATAAAAAATAAACCAATGCAAACCTCTCTTCTTGTGATACACAGGTCATATCCATGGACAGATTTCTAACAAGTTTTGCCTTGGCTAGATCTGATCTGCAGACCCTTCACCTAGTTGAAGTGCTCGTGGGTCACCACAGCATGGTAGCTTTCAAATACTACAGACCCACCACACCTTCCTAAGGTATCAACCCCCTCCCTCAGAGGGCCAAGGTGACACTATAGTTCCCTAAGTTTTTTTTCTAAAGAGATTATCCTCAGCCCAATAAATTCAGCCTTAATATAAGGAGTATGACAAAAACATAAATAAATTGACTAGCCGATGGACAACACAGTCCCCCACTCCGGCCTCAAATAAGAAGTAATTTTCCCTCTTATTAGCTCTGGAAAAATAACTATTTTAATTAATGAATTAATTTTGCTTTATTGCACCAGAAACTGATGCATTTTAAAAGTTTCCAAAGGAAGTTTTAAGCATGTGCAATAACCCGAACAAAAAGCGGAAGTGGCCAGAGATATTTGAAAAACCCTGTCTTATAAAGAAAATATACAAGTGCATCATCCTTAAGCACCAGTTCATAGAAATATTTTTTTAATTTTGTATATTTTGTTTTACAGTGTGGTCTTGAGCCCTAGTACCCTTTCATGATAAGTAACTTTGCAAGGTGATTTTTTTTGTATTCTAATTCATCAATAAATTAAATAAACATTTACAGCATTAGTACATAGTCCATTCATATTCCCGGAACTGCACAAGCATGAACTAACCAGAGACTTCTTTCCGTGTCTGAAGACAAACTTGAGGATTGTAAAATTATGTTTCTCTTTGCCCTGTCTTCAGTTTAAAATAAATAAATAAATGCACTACTTATTTTGTGGTTCCAAAAAAGCCCAATGTTAAATCACCTCCTGGCCAAAAATAACTTCCTCCTTTAATTGTTTACAAAGTTCTGAAAGGGTCTGAATGTTTCTACTTGAGAGGCCACTGCCAGTAGTTAGTGTGCAAGAAGGAAATATATATATATTGTGATGGGGCAAGGCCAGCTGGCTATAGAAAAGTAGTGGGAGATAGATATATTAGCTCCAGGCTAAACAAATCTCTGATACCAGGATAAGTGAAATGGTAACTGCTCCAGGTCAATTAAGACACCTGGGGCCAATTAAGAACTTTCCAGAAGGCAGGGAGAAGGCTAGGTTGATTGGGACACCTGAAGCCAATCAGGGACTGGCTGAAACTAGTTAAAAGCCTCCCAGCCAGTCAGGTGGGTGTGCATGTCAGGAGCTGTGGGGGGAAGTTGCACTGTTGAAGAGACTGAGTAGTACACACCATATCAGGCACAAGGAAGGAGGCCCTGAGGTAAGGGTGAAGTGGAGCTTGAGGAAGTGAGGGCTGCTGTGGGAAGAAGTTGTGCTGTTGGAGAGACTGAGTAGTACACGCCATAGCAGGCACAAGGAAGGAGGCCCTGAGGTAAGGGTGAAATGGAGCTTGAGGAAGTGAGGGCTGCTGTGGGGGAAGTAGCCCAGGGAATTGTACATGTTATGTTTCTAAAAGGTCAGCTACCATAGCTGATACTATTAGGGTCCCTGGGCTGGAGCCTGGAGTAGAGGGTGGCCCGGGCTCCCCCTGCCCATCTTTGCCCCCTGATTAATCACTAAGACTGGGAGTCAACAGAGACTGTGCAAGGAAGGATAACTTCTCCTCACCTCCCTCGCTGACTTATGATGAAAATGGCTTAGGAGACTGTGACCCTTGTCTCTAGAGAGAGAAGGGTTACGTGGAGGGTCACAGTGAGCCTCTGAGGCTAACGAAATCCGCAAGGAAATGTGGGACCCATGGAGACAAGGACAGAGCTTTGTCACAATATATATAATTGCTTGTCATGTTGGTCCCAGGATATGCTTTTCAGCTTCACAAAGCTCTTCCTCAGATCTCAGAAAGGAATACTTGGTTACCTTCCCCACACCTGATGAAGAGCTCTGTGAAGCTGGAAAGAGTGTCCTTTCCATCAACAGAGATTGGTCCAATAAAAGATATTAAAATATATAAACTATAAAACTTCTGAAGACAGGATTCTCCAACTATATTCAGAGTAACAAATGTATTAGGGAAAAACATCAACCATGCTATTATTAGTCATGCTGTTAGGCATGTATATAAAATGATTAGCATGAAATATCTCAGCTGTTGCTTGGAATGTCTGAGCATAATTTACAGCAAACATTTAAACTAAACTACCAGTAACAGGAAAGGAGAAAATCATCCATCACTCTTTGTGCTTTATAGCCTCCCCTGGATTTAAGCAATAGGAATGAACAAAAAAGGATACAAGGAATTTAGCAGCATCTCATATCACAAATCAAATAAGACCTTTTAAAAACTATTTTATTCTAGCAATGTTATCAACATTGCTTCAATGAACTATATGTATCTAGGTATTTATATAGCCCCATCCTAAACTGATTTAAATGGGACTCCACAGTGGGTATGAGGGCCTGTGCTAGCATATCTGCATATAGGAATGAGGTTTATATATGCAGTAGTAAAATTCAAAATGATCCGATATCAAACAATATAGCATACTACAATCTTTCACTCATAGCTTATATATTTAACTTATTTCAGCCACTTAATACTGTAATTTAACAGAAAAAGTAAGAATTTAAACCAGAAAACAACTAAGAATAATTTATCAATGGACAAAACCAGTGGAATTAAAAAAAAATATATACAGATTATTCAGCCTTCTATTGTGCTTTCCCACTTCGACATACTATATCAGGGACACAATTGAATAGATTTTGTCTTTGAATTTTTATTTATAATTTCGCCAACCCAAGTGTAATACGATTGTCTCAACATTCAGCTCATGACAAGTTTTTTTCAAACTGGTAAGAGGCCCCTGCTTTTTTCCTAGCTAATTTGTCCTAAATCTAGAAAGAAACAGATCTGCACCTTTTTATACTTAGAATCACAGAAGATTAGGGTTGGAAGAGACCTCAGGAGGTCTTCTAATCCAATCCCCTGCTCAAAGCAGGACCAACACCAACTAAATCATCCCAGCCAGGGCTTTGTCAAGCCAAGCCTTAAAAACCTCTAAGGATGGAGATTCTACCACCTCCCTAGGTGACCCATTCCAGTGCTTCACCACCATCCTGGTGAAATAGTTTTTCCTAATAGCCAACCTTGACCTCCCCCACTGCAACTTGAGACCATTGCTTCTTGTTCGGTCATCTGCCACCACTGAGAACAGCCGAGCTCCATCCTCTTTGGAAACCCCCTTCAGGTAGTTGAAGGCTGCTATCAAATCCCCCCTCACTCTTCTCTTCTGCAGACTAAATAAGCCCAGTTCCCTCAGCCTCTCCTCGTAAGCCTTGTGCCCCAGCCCCCTAATCATTTTCGTTGCCCTCCAGTGGACTCTCTCCAATTTGTCCACATCCTTTCTGTAGTGGGGGGCCCAAAACTGGATGCAATACTCCAGATGTGGCCTCACCAGTGCCAAATAGAGGGGAATAATCACTTCCCTTGATTTGCTGGCAATGCGCCTACTAATGCAGCCCAATATGCCATTAGCCTTCTTGGCAACAAGGGCACACTGTTGACTCATATCCCGCTTCTTGTCCACTGTAATCCCCAGGTCCTTTTCTGCAGAACTGCCTCTTAGCCAGACGGTTCAGATTGGCTAAGAGGCAGTTCTGCAGAAAAGGACCTGGGGATTACAGTGGACAAGAAGCTGGATATGAGTCAACAGTGTGCCCTTGTTGCCAAGAAGGCTAATGGCATATTGGGCTGCATCAGTAGCAGTGCGTGGGATTAGTTGCAGTGTGTGGGATTCTTCTGTCCTAACTGCAAGACTCTGCACTTGTCCTTGTTGAACCTCATCAGATTTATTTTGGCCCTTTCATAAATATAAGGGAAGGGTAAACACCTTTAAAATCCCTCCTGGCCAGAGGAAAAACCCTTTCACCTGTAAAGGGTTAAGAAGCTAGGATAACGTCGCTGGCACCTGACCAAAATGACCAATGAGGAGACAGGATACTTTCAAAGCTGGAGGGGGGGAGAAACAAAGGCTCTCTCTCTCTGTCTGTGTGTTGTTTTTTGCCAGGAACAGAAAAGGAATGGAGTCTTAGAACTTAGTAAGTAATCTAATTAGATATGCGTTAGATTCTGTTTTGTTTAAATGACTGAGAAAATAAGTTGTGCTGAATGGAATGGATATTCCTGTTTTTGTCTTTTTGTAACTTAAGGTTTTGCCTAGAGGGATTCTCTGTGTTTTGAATCTGATTACCCTGTAAGGTATTTACCATCCTGATTTTACAGAGGTGATTCTTTTACTTTTTCTTCGATTAAAATTCTTCTTTTAAGAACCTGATTGCTTTTTCATTGTTCTTAAGATCCAAGGGTTTGGGTCTGTGTTCACCTATGCAAATTGGTGAGGATTTTTATCAAGCCTTCCCCAGGAAAGGGGGTTTAGGATTTGGGGAGGATTTTGGGGGGAAAGACGTTTCCAAGCGGGCTCTTTCCCTGTTATATATTTGTTAGACGCTTGGTGGTGGCAGCAATAAAGTCCAAGGGCAAAAGGTAAAATAGTTTGTACCTTGGGGAAGTTTTAACCTAAGCTGGTAAAAAATAAGCTTAGGGGGTTTTCATGCAGGTCCCCACATCTGTACCCTAGAGTTCAGAGTGGGGAAGGAACCTTGACAGGCCCAGTCCTCCAATTTTTCTAGGTCACTCTGGATCCTATCCCTACCTTCCTGCATATCTACCTCTCCCCCCAGCTTAGTGTCATCCACGAACTTGCTGAGGGTGCAATCCATCCCATCATCCAGATCATTAATGAAGATGCTGAACAAAACCAGCCCCAGGACTGATCCCTGGGGCACTCCGCTTGATACCGGCTGCCAACTAGACATCAAATCATTGATCACTACCCACTGAGCCCAACGATCTAGCCAGCTTTCTATCCACCTTATAGTTAATTCATCCAATCCATACTTTTTTAACTTGCTGACAAGAATACTGTGGAAGACCGTATCTTCTCTAGCCCTCCATTCTCTACATGAACTGATGTAGGACTGAATCTACACATAGACAAATGGAACAACGACTAATGGCCAAATGCCACCCAACCCCTCCACGGTGTGGCAGGTTCTCAAGCAGAACGGCTGCTGTTCTACTAGGAAAAGGCAGACACAGAAGGGAACTCTACATGAGGGAGCTTTGAGCAGCCAGTAGATCTGACATTATGTGACTTCACATGTCTAGAATTTCTTCCTCTATGTAAGGGTTTGTCAGGGCCCCAGCTCCTATTAAAACCCACAGGTTGTCGTAACAGCTACACATCAAACCACCTAGCTGAGGCTGAGATTCCTTTCTCCACAATTTCTCATAAGTTTTCTGTGTAAAATCAACTTACTTCATATATGACTGGCAAGTTCAGCATTTCGTCCCAATAAAAGTTTGAACTGGCCTCTTGCATCTGAATGGAATGTTAACTTTGAACCATAATGCTGACAGCATAAAGTCAACAGGTGCAATTTTAGCCCAATTTAAGTCAAAGGCAAAACTTCAATTACTTCACTGGTCAACGCTGCTAACTACTCCGCTGTTATTTTAGTAGGAATATTCAGATACTCTGGGACTGTGAGCAGAGCTGGAGTAGAGTACTACTACTTATATCCACCCCCAATCAGAACATTTGGTTAGAATACCATGTTAATTTAATCTTGTGACATTCTACTGTCTGAAAGGAATCATGACCTACTAGTTACCACAAAGGACTAGAACTTGGAAGATACAGGTTCTATTCCCAAATCTGCCATGGACTTGCTGCGTAACCTTAGGTAAGTCACTTCTCTGTTCTAGTTTCCTCATCAATAAATGGAGAAAATACTTTACTCACAGGGCTACTGTAAGGATTGCTGAATGTTTGTAAAGCATTTTGAGATCTTTAGATGAAAGGTTCTGAGAAGTGTAAAGTACTATATTATGAGAGGCAGTATTTATGGTAACTTGGCTGACAGATAAGCAGTGACTTAATTTTAAATTATGTTGCTGCTGAATTCAGTATTGGGTTTAATGTTGCCAATGGGGCACTGGATTCGTTTTTTCATTGTAATGGTAATTGGTATAAATAATGCTTTTACTGTAGCATGATTTAAGTTACCAGTCATCATTTGAAAGTTAATTACATTTTACCTCAACATTCTAAAACTAAGACAACAGACCTGGAGTTGAATTACTCTGGGGAAGTAATTCAAAACTCTGCCAAATGACTTTTCATTCACAGACAAGGAATGGTATTGTATTAGAGGCAAACACTCCCCACTAATCAAGATTTCAATAGATCCAAAACCAGCATGCATAAAAAATGTGTCCAGAAATGTAACAAATAAGTCACACGTGCAACTTGAGGCTTTTGTCAATGACTTATAAATATAGGGTAATTTAAATGAAGCTGTCACAGACTTTCCAATCTTCCACACCAAAGTGCTACAGATTGCAAAGTTCTTCCCACAGAATTTAGGTCTAGCTCACTGAAGAGTAGGTGGAGCCTGAGTTAGAACTTAGTTACAGAGGTCAGTTTGAGTGAAAATTGTGCTAAAACCTTGATAATTTCAAACCGTTACAAAACATAGTGATCAGGTCCTATGGTGCTTCAGAAGTAGGGTTGTCAACTGTCTAATCACACAAACACCCTTGCCCCAAACCCTGCCCTGCCCCTTCCCCAAGGTCCCGCCCCTTCCCCAAGGCCCCACTCAGTCCATCCCCCCTCTCTCCATCGCTCGCTCTCCCCCACCCTCACTCACTTTCACTGGACTGGGCAGGGGGTTGAGGTGCAGGGGGAGGGGGTGTGTGCAGGCTCTGGGCTGTGGGATTTGCAGTGTGGGAGGTTACTCTGGGCTGAGCCTGGGGCAGGGGTGCAAGTTCTGGCAGCGACTATCGGTGCAGAACGGGGCTCATGGCTGGGGTAGAGGGCTGGGATGCAAGAGGGGGTGCAGGCTCTGGGAGCGGGCTCACGGATTCGGCAGGGAGAGGGGTGCAGGAAAGGATGAAGGGTGTGGGCTCCTGCCGGGTCGTGCTTACCTTTGGCAGTTCCTGGAAGCGACTGGCATGTCTGGTTCCTAAGCTCAGGGGCGGCCAGGCAGCTCCACGCACTGCCCCTGCCTGCAAGCACCGCCCCTAGTGCTCAGGGGTGGGCAGCGCGCAGAGACTCCGTGGCCAGCCCTGCACGTAGGAGCCAGAAATGCCAGGCTCTTCCAGGAGCCGCATGGAGCGAAGGAAGGTAGGAAGCCAGCCTTAGCCCCACTGCGCCACCAGACTTTTAGCGGCCTAAAATCTCCCGGATTAGCTTCAGTAGCCTATGGGAGATCACGCCCAATTCCGGGAGACTCCAAGCCAATCCGGGAGGGTTGGCAGCCCTATTAGAAGACGAGCCCAGAACACCAACTGACAGGTCAACATGGATCCTACAAAAAGTGGAAACTAGGTCATAATACAAAGAATGAATATAAACAACTAACAAAAGTATGCAGGGACAAAAGTAAAAAGGCCAAGGCACAAAACGAGATCAAACTAGCTAGAGACATAAATGGTAACAATAAAACATTCTACAAATACCTTAGAAGCAAGAGGAAGACCAAGGACAGCGTAGGCCCGTTACTGAATGATGGGGGGGGGAATAATAACAGAAAATGTGGAAATGACAGAAGTGCTTAATGACTTCTTTGTTTTGATTTTCACCAAGAAGGTTGGTAGTGATTGGGTGTCTAACATAGTGAATACCAGTGAAAATGAGGTAGGATCAAAAGAGGCTAAAATAGGGAAAGAACAAGTTAAAAATTACTTAGACAAATTAGATGTCTTCAAGTCACCGGGGCCTGATGAAATGCATCCTAGAATACTCAAGGAGCTGACTGAGGAGATATCTGAGCCATTAGCAATTATCTTTGAAAAGTCATAGAAGACTGGAGAGATTCCATAAGATTGGAAAAGGGCCAATCTATAAAAAGGGAAATAACGACAACACAGGGAATTATAGACCAGGCAGCTTAACTTCTGTCCCCAAAAGATAATGGAGCAAATAATTAAGCAATCAATTTGCAAACATCTAGAAGATAATAAGGTGATAAGTGACAGTCAGCATGGATTTGTCAAAAACAAATCGTGTCAAACCAAACACGGGGGGGGGGGGGAGATAGCTCAGTGGTTTGAGCATTGGCCTGCTAAATCAGGGGTTGTGAGCTCAATCCTTGAGGGGGCCATTTGGGATCAGGGCAAAAATTGGGGATTGGTCCTGCTCTGAGCAGTGGGTTGGACTAGATGACCTCCTGAGGTCCCTTCCAACCCTGGTATTCTATGATTCAAACTGATAGGTTTCTTTGACAGGGTAACAAACCTTGTGGATGGGGGGAAGCAGTAGACATAGTATATCTTGATTTAGTAAAGCTTTCGATATGATCTTGCATGACCCCCTCATAAACAAACTAAGGAAATGCAACATAGATGGAGCTACTATAAGGTGGGTGCGAAACTGGTTGGAAAAACCATTCCCAGAGAATATTTATCAGTAGTTCACAGTCATGCTGGAAGGGCATAACAAGTGGGGTCCTGCAGGGATCAGTTCTGGGTCTGGTTCTGTTCAATATCCTCATCAGTGATGTAGATAATGGCATAGAGAGTACACTTATAAAGTTTCTGGACGATACCAAGCTGAGAGAGGGGTTGCAAGTGCTTTGGAGGAGAGGATTAAAATTCAAAACGATATGGACAAACTGAAGAAATGGTCTGAAGTAAATAAGATGAAATTCAATAAGGACAAATGCAAAGTACTCCACTTAGGAAGGAATAATCAATTGCACTCATACAAAATGGGAAATGGCTGCCTAGGAAGGAGTGCTGTGGAAAGGGATCTCGGGGTCACAGTGGACCACAAGCTAAATATGAGTCAACAGTGTAACACTGTTGCAAAAAAAGTGATCATTCTGGGATGTATTAGCAGGAGTGCTGTAAGCAAGACATGAGAAGTAATTATTCTGCTCCACTCCGCGATGATTAAGCCTCAATTGGAGTATTGTATACAGTTCTGGGTGCCACATTTCAGGAAGGATTTGGACAAATTGGAGAGAATCCAGAGAAGAGCAACAAAAATGATTAAAGGTTTAGAAAATATGACCTATTAGGGCAGGCTGAAAAAACTGGGTTTGTTTAGTCTGGAAAAGAGAAGACTGAGGGAGGACATAACAGTTTTCAAGTGTGTAAAAGGTTGCTACAAGGAGGGAGAAAAATTGTTTTTCTTAACCTCTGGACAAGAAGCAATGGGCTTAAATTGTAGCAAGGGAGGTTTAGGGTTGGACATTAGGAAAAACTTCCTAACTCTTAGGGTGGTTAAGCACTGGAATAAATTGCCTAGGGAGGTTGGGGAATCTCCATCACTGGAGATTTTTAAGAGCAGATTTGACAAACATCTGCCACGGATGGTCTAGATAATACTGCCATGAGCGCAAGGGACTGGACTAGATGACCTCTTGAGGTCCCTTCCAGTCCTATGATTGTCTTAACATTAATATTGTTCGTTTTTTGTTTAACACTGAAGTTTCTGGCAAAGTAACTTAGGCACTTAGGCTCCTAAGTCTCATGGAAAGTTAGTGGGACTTAGGAGCCTAAGTGCCTAGGTCCAATTTGGTGGGACTTAATTGCTCTTGAAAATTTTACCCTGTCATATTGCCAGAATGCATGATCAACTATACTATGCACTGTAATCAGAAAGGGACTCAGTGTGCAGTGAAAACAGAATATGGCAAACTCAAACTATACCTGATCCGTATGTATTAGGTACAGGGGAAGACTGGGATCCAAATACTGAGGTAAACTAATACTCTCCAGTTGGGGAGGGGGATCAAAACAATCATTGCCTACTCAATCAAGATTCCTCATATCAGTTAACCACACAAGCATGTCTGAAAGAAGAAGCAATCTGACTAGACTGAACTATTTCTTCAATTTAGCCTGAACCCACAAGAAGTTCTCACATGTCAAAATTGTTTCAAAACAGTAATACAGGAAGAGCTACAGTATGATAGACCCGTAAGATTTGCTGACATTTTGAACATCACAATACTTTAGATATCAAAATGCTTTACATACTTTAATGAATAAATCCTCAATAAATCCTCACAACACATCTATGAAGTCAGGAAACATCTTCATTTTACAGTTGGGAAAACTGTGTAACAGTTCAATCTGTGGTAAATTTTGCAATATCTATCTTCGGACTCCCAGAAATAATGTTTACAATAACCATTAGACATTTCCTACGGAAAATACAATAGTCATAACTAAAATACACTGTCCAACATAATATTTGGTGCTGAAATACTAAGATGCAAATCTATAGCTTTGGCATACTTATAAGGAAAAAAAAATGTTAATGCAGTACAATGAAAATAAAATAACTTCAATAGTGTAACAGGAAAGTAGATAACACAGTAAGTCTTTCACATTGCACTATATGAGAATGTTTCAAGACTAACATCAGTAATGGAAAATAAATCATATCTATGTGTGGCCATATCACATTTATGTGTGGTTACATTAATTGCTAAACTGCAGTAGTGACATACAAAGGCACTGCAGACTAAAGATGTGTATTAAGATTTTATTATGCTGCTTCCACTTTGTGTTTTTAAAAAACTTCCTGTAATTTGGAGAAGTCTCAGTGCAGATACATCCAGCTAACCCAAATGTACACACTCAAGGTGTTTGGGCTGTACTCACACTGACCACTCTTAAGGTGCATACAGCACCTTTTGAAGCATCCCAAACTTTCTTGCCTTTGAATTAAGTGTTCAAGCTAGGACCCCCCACTTTTGTTGGCCTTTTTTAATATCTCATGTTAGTCTGCTTTCATAAGGACCATACAGAGTCCTCAAATAATCTCCAATTCTTAATTAAATGCAGGTTTAACAAAGAAAAAAATCATAACATTAAAATTAAGTAGGTTATACCCACATAACTTGTCCAAGATTCTGGAGGTATAGCTTATTAGTAGGGCTGTCGATTAATCAGTTAACTCACATGATTAACACAAAAAAATTAATCACGATTAAAAATATTAATCACCATTAATTGCAGTTTTAATTGCACTGTTAAACAATAGAATACCAATTGAAATTCATTAAGTATTTTGGATGTTTTTCTATATTTTCATACATATTATATTCTGTGTTGTAATTGAAATCAAAGTGTATATTATTTTTATTACAAATATTTGCACTGTAAAAATGATAAACAAAAGAAATGGTATTTTTCAATTTACCTCAACCAAAGTAAAGTACTGTAGTGCAATCTCTTTGTTATGAAAGTGCAACTTACAACTGTAGATTTTTTTTTGTTACATAACTGCACTCAAAAACAAAACAATGTAAAACTTCAGAGCCTACAAGTCCACTCAGTCCTACTTCTTGTTCAGCCAGTTGCTAGGACAAACAAGTTTGTTTACATTTACAGGACATAACACTACCCTCTTATTTACAATGTCACGAAAAAGTGAGAACAGGCATTTGCATGGCACTTTTGTAGCCGGCATTGCAAGGTATTTATGTGCCAGATAGCCTAAACATTTGTATGCCCCTTCATGCTTCGGCCATCATTCTAGAGGAAATGCTTCCATGCGGATGAGGCTCATTAAAAAAGTAATCCGTTAATTAAATTTGTGACTGAACTCCTTGGGGGAGAACTGTATGTCTCCTGCTCTGTTTTGCCCGCATTCTGCCATATATTTCATGTTATAGCAGTCTTGAATGATGACCCAGCACATGTTGTTCATTTTAAGAACACTTTCACAGCTGATTTCACATAACGCAAAGAAGGTACCAATGTGAGATTTCTAAAAATAGTCACAGCACTTGACCCAAAGTTTAAGAATCTGAAGTGCCTTCCAAAATCTGAGAGGGACAAAGTATGGAGCATGCCTTCAGAAGTCTTAAAAAAGCAACATTCCAATGCAGAAACTACAGAGCCCGAACCACCAAAAAAGAAAATCAACCTTCTGCTGGTGGCATCGGACTCCGATGATGAAAATGAACATGTGTCAGTCTGTATTGCTTTGAATTGTTATCGAGCAGAACCCATCATCAGCATGGACGCATGTCCCCTGGAATGGTGGCTGAAGTATGAAGGGACATATGAATCTTTAGCACATCTGGCACATAAATACCTTGCGATGCCAGCTAAACAGTGCCATGAGAATGCCTGTTCTTACTTTTAGGTGACATTATAAACAAGAAGAGGGCAGCACTATCTCCTGCAAACGTAAACAAACTTGTTTCAGTGATTGGCTGAACAAGAAGTAAAGCTGAGTGGACTTGTAGGCGCTAAAGTTTTACATTGTTTTATTTTTGAATGCAGGGTTTTTTTACATAATTCCACATTTGTAAATTTAACTTTCATGATAAAGAGATTGCACTACTATACTTCCAATAGGGGAACTGAAAAATACTATTTCTTTTGTTTTTTACAGTTCAAATATTCATAATTAAAAATAAATATAAACTGATGACTGTACACTTTGTATTCTGTGTTGTAATATATTTGAAAATGTAGAAAACATCCATAAATATTGAAATAAATGGTATTCTATTATTAACAGTGCGATTAATCGCAATTAATGTTTTTAATCTCTTGACAGCCCTACTTATTAGATACAACCTAGTAAATTAACAACATTAGAAAATCTTGCACTCTAGGGAATTAGTTTGAAAACTTACTATGTGGTCAGAAGCAGCCTCAGTCTGGTCTTGTCTTCATTGCTTAAAAAAAAAGGTGCATTTTTTACCTCAAGGTAACTTATACATATAAGCTATCCCGATGTACAAGGCACTTTAGTTTTACCATAAGGTAAACCAGGCTTATAGTGTTAACTGTGGTGAGTTTACCTTATAGTAAAACTGAAGTGCCTTGTCTTCACTGTGCTGTTACCTCAGGATAGCTCACACACATTAGTTGCTTATGATAAAAAATACATTCTGTTCAGTAGTGACAAGGCCTCAGTCTACATCACAGAGTTCAACTTTGTCTTTCTTTGTCAAACCCTCTCTTGTAACTGCAGAATCTCTTTATTACAGTTACAGTAGGGTACTGTATTTAGGTGTGAAAATCCATCATTTGCATGTCATTTTCTGATTATAATATCCTTATATAATTAGCATTTACAGTCTTTGTAAATAAGTTCCTATCCACAAACCACAGCAACTTCCTTTTCATTTGGTGGTCTAAGTGAGCCCATCAAAGTTTGCTGGTTCATTCCAAAAAGTTATTTTGATGCTGGGTAAAGAGCTTAACTTTTAAGTTCAGAACAAAAGTCTCTTGCTGACAACAAAATAAGAGTTCTTCTCACATACAGGCAGTACACTTATTTTATAGTATACCTCGAACTATACTGGCAGTGTGCTCTTTCACTAGCCAGTGAAGGGAAACAAACTCCACCCAAAAAAGTCCTTTTTAAGGCCCATTCCTCTGGGAACGATTTATTGTTTTTTTATAAAGGATATGAACAACACTAAATAAAATAACTCAACTGCAAAATGCTGTTCACGATACCCAAAGACTTTTCTATGTTTCATCAGCCATGCCAAAGAGGGCTCCTTCCCCCTGTGACCCAGCTTCTTTCTCTTGTACCCAGTCCAGCCACATGTTATGCAGGGATCCCTTAACTTTTTCCAGGCTGCCACTTTACATTATCACCGCGGTCTATGCTACTTCCATTGCAGTATCTTTTGGGGTGGGGATCCCTGCTTTCCCTCGACTTTGTAATAAGGCTCAGGAATACCAAACAGTAGTGAAACCCCATCTCATCACAATCCAATTCAGTTTTTCTTGATTAAAAGGTTTATTTCAGGGAGGAAAAGAATATCAAATTAAAAGGTAAGAAATATCTACTATGTAATTTTAGTAATTACGCAAAAAGAAAAGGAGTACTTGTGGCACCTTAGAGATTAACAAATTTATTTGAGCATAAGCTTTCGTGAGCACAGCTCACTTCATCGGACGCATTCAGTGGAAAATACAGTGGGGAGATTTATGTACATAGAGAACATGAAACAATGGGTGTTACCATACACCCTGTCACGAGAGTGATCAGGTAAGGTGAGCTGTTAGCAGCAGGAGAGCGGGGTGGGGGGAAAAACCGTTTGTAGTGATAATCAAGGTGCGCCATTTCCAGCAGTTGACAAGAACATCTGAGGAACACTGGGTGGGCGGAATAAACATGGGAAAATAGTTTTACTTTGTGTAATGACCCATCCACTCCCAGTCTTTATTCAAGCCTAAGTTAACTGTATCCAGTTTGCAAATTAATTCCAATTCAGCAGTCTCTCATTGCAGTCTGTTTTTGAAGTTTTTTTTGTTGAAGAATTGCCACTTTTAGGTCTGTAATCGAGTGACCAAAGAGACTGAAGTGTTCAACTGGTTTTTGAATGTTACAATTCTTGAAGTCTAATTTGTGTCCATTTATTCTTTTATGTAGAAACTGTCCAGTCTGGCCAATATACATGGCAGAGGGGCATTGCTGGCACATCATGGCATATATCACATTGGTAGATGTGCAGGTGAACGAGCCTCTGATAGTGTGGCTGATGAGATTAGGCCCTATGATGGTGTCCCCTGAACAGAAATGTGGACACAGTTGGCAATGGGCTTTGTTGCAAGGATAGGTTCCTGGGTTAGTGGTTCTGTTGAGTGGTGTGTGGTTGCTGGTAAGTATTAGTCCCGCAGCCTGAAGCAATCTGTAAGCAAGGACTGGCCTGTCTCCCAAGATCTGTGAGAGTGATGAGTCATCCTTCAGGATAGGTTGTAGATCCTTGATGATACGTTAGAGAGGTTTTAGTTGGGGGCTGAAGGTGATGGCTAGTGGCGTTCTGCTATTTCCTCTGTTGGGCCTGTCCTGTAGTAGGTAACTTCTGGGTATTCTTCTGGCTCTGTTAATCTGTTTCTTCACTTCCGCAGGTGGTTATTGTAGTTGTAAGAACACTTAACAGAGATCTTGTAGGTCTTTGTCTCTGTCTGAGGGGTTGGAACAAATGCAGTTGTATCGTAGAGCTTGGCTGAAGACAATGGATCGTGTGGTGTGGTCTGGATGAAAGCTGGAGGCATGTAGGTAGGCATAGCAGTCAGTAGGTTTCCGGTATAGGGTGGTGTTATGTGACCATTGCTTACTAGCACCGTAGTGTCCAGGAAGTGGATCTTTTGTGTGGACTGGTCCAGGCTGAGGTTGATGGTGGGATGGAAATTGTTGAAATCATGGTGGAATTCTTCAAGGGCTTCTTTTCCATGGGTCCAGATGATGAAGATGTCATCAATGTAGAGCAAGTAGAGTGGGGGCCCCACTATTCCTGCTGGTAATAGCTCACCTTATCTGATCACTCTCCTTACAGTGTGTATGGTAACACCCATTATTTCATGTTCTCTGTGTATAAAAATCTCCCCACTGTATTTTCCACTGAATGCATCTGATGAAGTGAGCTGTAGCTCACGAAAGCTTATGCTCAAATATATTTGTTAGTCTCTAAGGTGTCACAAGTACTTCTTTTCTTTTTGCGGATATAGACTAACACAGCTGCTACTCTGAAACTTGTCATTTAGTAATTATGTTACTCAATAGGCTAGAAACTTTAAATTACAAGTACGAAACACTACCCATGCCATGGCAGCAGAGATCTATCTTTGCCCCTTAGCTTGGAAAAAGCTGCATGTCTTGTCAGTGATCCATATAGGTCCTTTGCCATTCTGGCCATGCGGAGTTTTGTGGCCAAGATGAGGGTAGTCAATAAATACTTACAGATGTAATTACAAAACTAAAATAGCTACCCCTATCTCTTCTGCAACACACACACACCCTTCTTCCTTGCCCCATATCTCTCTCTCTCATATACATACATACATACACACACACCCTCCTCTCCCCCACCCTATCGAAGCTGTTCATATTGTTAAGACTGAAAGCTCTTTTAAGGACAGGTACCAAGTCTACCTCTATATTATACAATGCTTAGGCCAGAAGAGTGCCAATCTGACTGCAGCCTCCTGACACTATCGTAACATAAAACAAAGGAGGAGGAGGAGAAGGAAGAAAGGAGGAGATGGAAGATATCCACTTTACTGTTAGCATTTGAGGCCATTCTCAGTCTTAATCAAACCTGTTTGATGAATGACTCAATTCTCTCCTGACTCTCTAAGGAACAATAAAATTCTACACAATCCACATTTACCAGCTCAAACACAGCCTTGTTTCTCACACTTACCTCTTTGGGAGCTGTTTGGCCAAGAGAGAGACATAAAAGCACAGAAGTATAACCAAAGTATAAATCTGAACACAACAATCATCACACTCAACCTACACAAACGAGAACAAACTATCATAGCAAGGGAGTGTTGGCAGATGATATATTGCTATTACTACAGAACCTATTCAGGCTTCCCACTGCTCTCTACACTTTACAAGTATTAACATTACTTAAGATGTCTTGCAAAGGGAGAAAATGGGGCGTGTTCCTTTTGACTTCTTTATGATGTATAAAAGCAACCCAAAGCACTGAGATTTTACTTTTTTTCACTCTTCTTTTACACTTTAGCAATATTAGGTTATAAACTCTGTTTTTGCTGGAGTTCTCCTTGGAATACCAAACAGCTAGAGTAGTTTTCTCAAAAAGAAAAGGAGTACTTGTGGCACCTTAGAGACTAACCAATTTATCTGAGCATAAGCTTTCATGAAGTGAGCTGTAGCTCACGAAAGCTTATGCTCAAATAAATTGGTTAGTCTCTAAGGTGCCACAAGTACTCCTTTTTTTTGAGAATACAGACTAACACGGCTGCTACTCTGAAACCTGTCAGTAGTTTTCTCAACTCTCAGACAAAGGGATGTAGATATTGACCCTTTCACAAATAGATTTTCTTTTCCCAACTGCTTGTCAGATGTCTGAATTAAATAGGCATAACATTTTTTTAAAAGCTCTGACTTAAGTTTCTTTCTCATTTCAATTGCTCAAGCTTCACTTTCTTGGTACTTATGATGTTATAATTCTACTAGCTCTCCTGTCTCCAGAGTCTTTCAGGAAAAAACAAAACAGACAAAACCTGAATGTCTAATGTTAAACAAAAGAGAATGAAAAATTGAGAGTCGTTTTAAAAAAATACATTTAAAGACATGTTTAAAAACATTTAAAAAAAAACATTTAAGCAGTTGATTCTAACTGACAACTAAAACAAACAATAGATCTAGCCTTTCAGGTAAAGGCTTCATAAGCAGTGGCATTTGAGGCCACTCCAACAACTTGCCTCTAAGAAAGAGGAAGAGACACATAACAGAATACTTTGCATTTGCATTTAATATTAACTTATTCATAAATCAGAGCATCATACTTCAAGAAATGAATGTAGATTTAACTGTATCATGTTTTCCATCAGAACCAGCAACACTACCATTCCAGAAGAACAGAAATGTTTACAGCAACAAAACTAATATCACTAAGGAACAGCTAAACCATTTCACAACTGTAAATGAAGTTCCCAATCTATTACGGATGATACTGAGAATTACCATTGTTGCCGACTGTATGTTTATCCAACTGACTCCGTTTCTATTCCATTTCAGTGATATACAAGTATGTCCCTGAGCTGTCCCAACTGCTCTTCATTTTAACATCTTCTGACTAAGGGCACGTCTACATGTACAATGCTGCAGCATGTCTGGTGAAGACACTCTGTGCCGATGGGAGAGAGCTCTTCTGTCAGCATAATAAAACCATCTCCGCAAGTGGCAGAAGCTATGTCAGTGGAAGAAGCTCTCCCGTCAACATAGGTTGAGGTGTTAGAATAATTCCTGGGGCAATAGATTGGTGGGGTGATGGATTAGTGGGCAGAAAGCAGTTAAAGTGGTCAATTTATCACAACATAGGAACATCAGAATGGTCATTCTGGGCCAGACCAATGGTCCAACTAGCCCAATATTCTATCTTCCAAAAGTGGCCAGCAACGAATTTCAGAGAGAATAATCAGAACAGGGGAACTATTGAGTGATCCATTCTCTGTCATCTAATTACATTTTATAGCAGTCAGAGGTTTAAGGACACCCAGAACATGGGGTTCCACCCCTGGCCTTTTTGGCTATTAGCCTCAAATGGACCTATCCTCCATGAACTTACCTAATTCTTCTTTGAACCTAGTTATACTTTTGGCCTTCACAACATGCCCTGGCAACAAGTTCCACAGGTTGACTGAGTGTTGTGTGGAGTTCCTCTTCCTTATGTTTATTTTAAACTTGCTGCCTATTACAGTAGAACCTCTAAGATACGATCAGAGTTACAGACTAATCGGTCAACCAGACACCATATGGAACCAGAAGTAAGAAATCAGGCAACAGCAGAGACCAAAAAAACCTAGCAAATACTGTATTCTGCCTGTACTGCATCTTAAAGGTAGGCATATCTAGGCTACCTGTCCCCACCCCTACCCCCTACTCGCCACATGGGGAGCAGTCACTTACAGGTAGGAGGTGAAGACACTGAAGTTCGCAAGTACAGCTGTGAGCTCCCGCTCCAAGCAGTCCACTCTGAGAAGCATCCCATAATGTCTTGTTCAGAGTTACAAACATTTCAGAGTTATGAACAACCTCCATTCCTAAGGTGTCCGTAACTCTGAGGTCCTACTGTAATTTCATTAGGTGACCCCTGTTCATATGAAGGGGCAAATAACACTTCCCTATCAATTTCTCCACAACGTTCAAAATGTTATAGACCTCTATCATATCCCTCCTCAGCTGTCTCCTTTCAAAGCTGAACAGTCCCACTCTTTTAAATCTCTCATCATATGGGTGCTGTTCTGTACCCCTAATAATTTTTGTTGCCCTTATCTGTACTTTCCCCAATTCTAATTTCTCTTTTGAGATGGGGACCAGAATTGCACGGAGCACACAACTGTGATAGACAGAAACTATCCCTTTCCTAATAGTTCCAAACATTGTTAGTTTTTTTGTTTTTTTTTTACTGATGCTGCACATTGAGTGGATCTTTTCAGAACACTATTCACAATGATTCCAAGATCTCTTTCTTGAGTGGTAATAGGTAATTTAGACCCCATTATTTTGAATGTATAGTTGGGATTATGTTTCCATTGTGCATTACTCTGCATTTATCAGCACTGAATTTCATCTGACATTTTGTTACCCAATCACCCAGTTTTGTAAGATCCCTTCACAGTCTGCTTTGGACTTAACTATCTTGAGTCATTTGTATCATCTGCAAATTTTGCCACTTCACTGTTTATCCCTTTTTCCAGGTCATTTATGAATATGTTGAATATGTACTGGTCCCACTACATATCCTTGAGGGACACCGCTATTTCTCTCTCTCTACTGTGAAAACTGGCCATGTATTCCTTCCCTTTCTTTCCTATCTTTTAACCGTAAGGTCTGACACCTTTTTCTGTAGCCATATTAGAAGAGCAGCAGCCATGAGCCAAGAAGCAGAAAGTCACATCCGCTCATTCCATCAAAACTGTATTAAAACAATGTAATATCAGGCTCTTAAGAAGACTATCCTTACCCATGACCATCAGATAGAGAAAGAAACAGATCTACGAATCTGCACCCGATATTCTTCATAGCATAATGATGATGTGTTTTACGCAAGATAAGTCATATAAGGTGTCATTGGAAAAGTTATGATTTGCTGAATATGGTTACCCTATTTGTATGCATGTATCATTTTTGTATCTGATGTTATGAATATTGATTATGTATCTGTATTGTAAATGTAGTTACACCTGGGTAACCCCCACTAGACAAGATGCTTTCAGTCTAGATAGCTGGTTCATAAGGGCCTATTCAGGGCAATGAGCCATTAGAAAGAACAACAGGCCTTAGGAGAAGTTTATCTCCCAGCTGGGGAGCCTTCCTGAGAACACTTCAAACAGCCTGTACGTAATGGCTGCTATGACTCTACAAGGACATGTGACCAGGCCACATGATGGTGGACTTCATCTTGGGATGTCAGTATTTTTCCACAGACTGGTCTAGGAACTAAGCTTTGGAACAAAGGGTTCCTGCCATATGCGAAAGCTATACAAGGGAGGAAGTGACATCATCTGTAATTCTTCACTCCCCACACAAGAGGACTCCTGGGAACACCTGCGGAAAAAAGACTGAACTGGGGGAAGTGCTAGACCTAGGCAAAAGGGATTTCTAGCCTGTGTTTGAAGCATCTGGGGATTCCAAGCTGTAAAGCAAGTGCAGCCTGCTTGTATCATCTCTTAGGGTGAGAATCTGCTAATTTATATCCAATCTATCTAGTATATTAAGCTTAGTTTGCATTTTTATTTGCGAGCTAATCTGCTTTGATCTGTTTGCTATCCCTTATGATCACTTAAAATCTATATTTTGCAGTTAATAAACTTTTTAATCTAAATCAGTGAGCTTTGACTGGAGTGTTTGGGAAAAATCTCTGCTTGGTTACCACAAATATGCATTGTTCTCTTCACATTGAGGGAGAGGCAGACCGTGTATTAAACCTATATACTGGCCAGATTTGACCAGGGCAGGACAGTACTGCTCTGGGGTCCCAGGCTGGGAAGCTGGTGGTTAGAGAGCCAGCGTGTAACTACAGCTAGGTTTGTTGCTACCTGTATGAATGCTGGTGAAAGTGCAGGCGGGAGGGCTTTGCAGCTGGTCACAGCAATACAGTGTGAGAGGGAGCCCAGGCTGGTGGATCAGGGGTCTCAGTGGTACCCCAGTTCCAGGTAGCACCCCAAGGGGAACCCATCACAAGATCTTAAGATGTTTAAAGAAAAATGAGTCTGATTACATTCTGTCTGGCAAGGAATCACCTATCAACAGTGTAAGTGTGAATCCTATACTTCTTTATTTTTTATCTTTATAGCCCCTACTTCTCTATTGTTTACCTGTATGGTTTCTGTCTGTTGCATAATTAATTTTGCAAGATTTAAATCAACTAAGGTGGTGGGGTATGACTGGGTAAAGAATGGTTTCATAATATGTTAGGACTGGTAAAAGAATTATTTTGTAATACTTTAGTAAAATGATTGGTTAAGGTATAGCTAAGCAGGACTCAAGTTTCACTGTATAAACTGGGGTCCAAAAGGAAGTTCTTTGGAACCAGCTCCAGGACACAGCCCCATGATCAGAGTTGCCTGACCTCAGCACCCTGCCAACTATATCATGCACAAGCTGCGTCCCCAGACAACCTGATCCTGACTGGCCAGCATGAAAAGTTCTTCTGCCTTATTGGGAGTGGTGAGCACGGTGTGCTTAAAGTGTGTATTCTGTTTTGGTGACTGTTAATAAATACAGGTTAAGGATAGGTTTCAGAGTAGCAGCTGTGTTAGTCTGTATTCACAAAAAGAAAAGGAGTACTAGTGGGCACCTTAGAGACTAACCAATTTATTTGAGCATAAGCTTTCATGAGCTACAGCTCACTTCACTGGATGCAAGGTTAAGGATATTACTGTGTAAGGTTCTTTCACTGGTAAAAAACCCCACAAACCCATAGAAGAGTATGCCCTGAGCCCTAGGAACTGGGTAAGGGTGGTACTTAAATTAACCAGATTACGCCCTGAGCCTGAGGAATTGGGTAAGGTTAGGTGCCTTTTGCCCGGAGCCCTAGGAACTGGGAAAGGGTGGGGGTGCCTAAATCAACTGGGTTACACCTTGATCCCTAGGAATTGGGTAAAGATGGGTGCCACAGAGTGTGTGGGTAATATAACCAGTTACTGATCCAGGAAAGGACCTTCCTGCTTATCCCATGATTCCTTACTTTGCTTAAAAGCCTTTGGCAAGGGACCTTGACAAAGACTTCAGAAAGTCCAAGTATACTATATCCACTGGATCACCCTTCTCCACATGGTTACTGAACTTTCCTCAAAAAATTCTAATAAACTGGTGAGGCATGATTTCCCTTTACAAAAGCCATGTGAATTCTTCCCCAACATGTTTTGTTCATCGCTGTGTCTGCTATTTCTGTTCTTTATTACAGCCTCAATCAATTTGCCTGGTACTGAAGTTAGGCTTACCAGCCTGTAATTGCCAGGAGCACCTCTAGAGCCCTTTTTAAAAACTGGTGTTGCATTAGATACCTTCCAGCCATCTGCTACAGAGGCTGATTTAAGCAACAGAATACATGCCACAGTTCGTAATCCCACTGTTTCATATTTGATTTCCTTCAGAAGTCTTGGGTGAATACTATCTTGTCTTAGAAACTCCTCATTGTTTAATTTATCAATTTGTTCCAAAACCTCCTCTACTGGAACCTCAATCTGGGACTGTTCCTCAGATCTGTCACCTAAAAAGAATGGCATAGGTATGGGAATCTCCCTCACAGGCTCTGGAGTACAGACCTATGCAAAGTTCTCTGCAAGGGCTTTGTGTTCCTGGGGTGCTTCTTTAGCACCTCGATCATCCAGTGGCCTCACTTATTGTTTAGCAGGCTTCCTAGTTCTGATGTACTGAAAAAAACACTGCTGTTAGTTTGTGTGTATTTAGCTAGTTGCTCTTCAAATTCATTTTTGGCTTGGTTAATTATGCTTTTACAACTGACTTTCCAGAGTTTATGTTCCTTTCTATTTTTCTCAGTAGCATTTCATTTCCAATTTTTAAGGAATGTCTTCTGTCTCTTTTACTCTATTTAGCCACAGTGACATTTTTGGTCCTCTTCCTCTTTTGTTTTATTTGGAGTATGCCTATAGTCTGAGCCTGAGTTATGAAGTTTTTAAAAAGTTTCTATGCAGCTTGCAGGCATTTCACTTCTGTGACTGTTTCTTTTAACTTCCATTTAACTAGCCTCCTCATTTTTGTTTCATTTCCCTTTATGAAGTTAAATGCTACTGTGCTGGGTTTCTTTGGTATTTTCCCCCCTACAAGGATGTTAACTTTAATTTCATTGTGGTCGCTATTACCAAGTGGTTCACACATATTCACCTCTTGGACTAGATCCTATGTGCCACTTAGGACTAAATCAAGAATTGCTTCTCCCTTGTGGGTTCAAAGACTAGCTGCTCCAAGAAGTAGTCATGAATGGTGTTTATAGACATTTCATCTCTGAATCACGTCCTAAGATGACATGTTCCCAGTCAATATGGGGATAGCTGAAATCCCATTATCCAATTTTCTGTTTTTGTAGCCTCTCTAATCTCACTGAGCATTTCACATCACCATCACGAGGCAGGGGGTCACAAATATATTCCTACTGCTATACTCTTTTTATTCAAGCACAGAATTTCTAGCCATGGAGAGTCTATGGTACTGTTTGATTCATTAAGATTTTTACTAGATTTCACTCTATGCTTTCTTTCACATGTAGTGCTCTCTCCCTCACTAGCACAACCTACTCTGTCAGACCTATATAATTTATAGGTATCTGATATTATCATGTCCCATTGATTAAAATCATTCCACCAAGTGTCTTGTGATGCCTATTATATCAATAAACTCACTGAATATCAGGCACTCAAGTTCACCCATCTTAGTATTTAGACTTCTTTCATTTATATAAAAGCACTTACAAAATTTGTCAATATTTAGTTGTCTGCCTTCATGCAATGTAATGAATGGAACTCTCTTTTGTTTGACTGTTTCTCTTCAGTTCCTACCTGTACTTTATCAACTTCTATCCTTTCCTTTTTACTAGGATAGAGAATATCCCCTTTAATAAATCCTTCCCCAAGGGATATGTCTGTCTGAACCATGTGCATAGCCACACCTGCTGGTTTTCCCCCAGCCCTTAGTTTAAAAGCTCCTCTGCAACCTTTTTAATTTTACATGCCAACAGTCTGATTCTGTTTTGGTTCAGGTGGAGCCCATCCTTCCTGTATAGGCTCCTCATTTTCCAAAAGGTTATCCAGCCCTAATAAACCCAAATCCCACCTCCCAACACCATCATCTTATCCACACATTGACATCCTGCAGTTCTACTGGTCTAACTGGCCCTCTGTGTGCAACTGGAAGAATTTAAGGGAATGCTATCATGGATATCCTGGACTTTAGTCTCTTAACGAGCAGCCTAAATGTGGCCTTCCGGACCTCTCTTCTACTTTTCCCTATGTTACTGGTACCTACATGTACCACAACATTGGCTCCTCCCCAGCATTGTACATAAGTCTGTCTAGATGTCTCAAGAGGTTTGCAACCTTCACATCTGGCAGGCAATTCACCATGCAATTCTCCTAGTCATCACAAAACTATCTTTCCAACAATCGAATCCCCTGTTACTACTATGTCTTCCTAATAACTGGGGTTTCCTCTCCGATAGGTGTATCCTCAGTGAGAGAGGATATCATGACATCATCTGGAAGGAGAGCCCTAACTATGGGATCATTTCCTTCCACTCCAGCTGGATGTGCTCCCTCTCCAAGACTTTCATCGTCCTTGACAGCTCAGAGGCTGTCAGACTGGGAATGGGACTATTCTATTGTGTCCCAAAAAGTCTCAGCTATGTACCTCTCTCTCTCTCCTTTAGTTCCTCCAGTTCAGCTAGCTTTGTCTCAAGAGCCCATACCCAGTCTCTGACGGCCATGAATTGTTTGCACTAAATGCACATATATGCTATCTACCCTCAAGGAAGGTAATAATACATGCTGCAATTACTGCAATAAACTGGATAGCCCCCACTCTGCTGCTGGACTTGTGCCTGTATTATTTTACTCTTGCAGGGTTTTTTTGTTTGTTTGCTCTTTGAGTGTATGTTTTGGGGAAGGGGCAGTTATAGACCTAATTTTAGAGAAGGTTTATTAAGTATGTCTCACTGTCAGGCTCCCACTTTAAGTTCCCTCACAAAACCCCTGTTTGCTAGCTTCTCTACTCTGTTACATTCTAGCTTTTTAAACTCCTGTTCTCCCTGAGTTAGCCCTGCCTCCCAGTCCCAGGATTCTAAATGGACTAGGGAGGAAAGGGTAAAGTCTCATTAGGAAGTTCTCAGTCTTGCCTAGCAGGTCACTAGGCTCAGCCCGCCCACCCACGCATGCACACACACACGCAGACCACACTATAAACTTCAGTCAAGCAGGCACACAGCAAGCACACAACAACAAAAACAAACTAGCAGACAATAACTCACTCCCAGGGTCATGTAGTCACTTCTCCTTCACCTGGAGGATGTTAGGCAAATTGTCACATGGATAGCAAATCAGCATTTTGTTGTGTATGATATATAAAATATATGCATCCCATATAACATTTCAACATGTTGGATTTTTTGTGAATGAATAAGCTTAACATTCAGCTTTACTGACTACTTTAAACTAACTCCTTTATCCACTAACAATCTTACCACATACATATTTAAGGATTTTGTGTTTTAGGATTTAAGGCGAGAAAAAATGAGAGAGAGACTGAAGGAAGTTGTTGCAATTTAGACAATGAGGACAAATGTAAAATTGTCTTTTGTTGGGGAATGCAATTAACAATCATGGAATTCTTGCACCACAACAGAATAACTCTGAGTTGACAAAGTATAAACAAAACTGCAGAAACAAAGTTAAAAATTCTTTGTAGTACTGTACCAAGTGATTCATGAACAGCCATTTCTGCAGACATTTAAAAATAGTTTTGTGAATTATTTTGATCTTTCATACATCTACATTATTTAAATTATGGAGGGGACCACCCAGTGACTTGGAAGAATCAGTTCATGAGTGGTTTCAGGTCTCCAGCTCCCATGGAGAAAGAAGCAAGAGATCTGAAGCCATACATGCATTTGGCTAAAGGCAAGTCACAAAAGTGATACATTTGGGCTCACAGAAAAAAGTATGAGCACCTCTTGAGGGCCAATGCATCGAGGAACACTGGTATCAGCTTCTTTACAGTTCTGAACTTATCAAGCTTCTTTAACACAAAAACCTTTTAAACTTGAGATGATTTGTAAATCTTCTTCAGGAAATATTAACCATCTCGAGAACACTCAGTAACTTCTCAGATTTTTTTAACTCAACATTAGAGACTTGAGAAACAAAGAATCTAAACATATACATATTTGCATGATGACAGGTTTCAGAGTAACAGCCGTGTTAGTCTGTATTCGCAAAAAGAAAAGGAGTACTTGTGGCACCTTAGAGACTAACCAATTTATTTGAGCATAAGCTTCGTGAGCTGTAGCACACAATCAGAGAAGGAGAATGGTGAAAACAATGGGCTTGAGTGGCGGTATTAATCTGATGAAGTGAGCTGTAGCTCACGAACCTTATGCTCAAATAAATTAGTCTCTAAGGTGCCACAAGTACTCCTTATCTTTTTACATATTTGCATGCATATCATAACTAGAATACAGTGGTTGCCAAAAGAGACTTCTTTGGATTACACTTATAGCTTTGTTATTGGAATGTCATTTTTCATGAGTCACACCTAAAAGTGGTTTTGGTTTTTTTTGTTGTTGTTGCTGATTTTTGTTTGTTTTTGAGTTTTGCTAGCATTCAAAAAAAGAGGATAGATTCTCATACTAACAATCTTCTTGATACCTTTTTTCCTGGTCAAATCATTTTTTAAAAGCTGAACTCTGATCATTCAAATGTAGCATGTCAGTAGCCCTTTGTGAACTGTACATGCTTTGCAAAATAGGAAAAAAGGAATCTTAAAATCAAATTGTGGGAAATGAAATTCCAAAAACAGTTAAGGCAATGTCACATTGAAAAGAAAGTCACAAAGAAATCATGAAATACTGAAGTTAAAGTTCTCACATGGACATGAATTGAGCTACACTTCACACTCGTAGCACTTTTTATTATTGTTTTTCTTAGTAGAGTTGTTCAGTACAGTTACGTTTTATGCTACTATATGTGTAACACAAAGATACAACATATGCAATAGACAGTGTTTCTATGGAAACCTTAAGTTTTGCATTTCCTGATGTGTTGCAATTAACCACAATCTTAACACTGAATTACTGCAGAAGTAGTAATATCTATATATGTACCAACTTAAAGCATTATGCAATAACATTCCCTATAGTTACTAAATAAACCTGCCTCTTTATATTAGCTCATAATTACCACATTTATAATTAAATTAAGCTGCAAGTTTTTACTAGAACTCCATTTCCCACAGCTATGCATGGATGTCAAAATACTTAACAAAAGCAACAAATTCAAGCGAAAGAGAAACACTTTTTTGTTTTTGCTGCCTTTTTATAGGTTCCTATACCACCACGGATAACTAGCAAAGAGCTGGTCAGAAAACAGAGAACAAAATTTAGCAAGACGTTTTATCTATTTGACAAAATGCTGAGGTTTCCTAACCATCTCCACTAAGTGATTGAGTTAGTTAAAATATTGGCAGTAAGAAAGCTGTGTTCCAAGAATGCACGCTAGTCTTTTCAGACAGTGTGGGAATGCAGGATGAGGCAAGGAGGACAGGCACACCTCTGGCTTCCTTGTGACATCAGTCAGTGGGGAGCCTCTCTAGCTAGGGGGTTGATTGGTAATTTTGGTCCCTGAATTAGGCTCTTGGATTGGCTGTCTGGGGTGCAGACCAACTGATAAAATGATCAAGCCTGATAGAGAAGAGCTTCCCTCTTCCTGCTTTGCCTTCTACCATGGAATTGCACATGCACCTTTGGACTTTGCAGACATATACAGTCCACTGGGGCAGGTACTTTGAGTACTTGTGCAACTGTTTGTGTGGTACTCTGTTTGTTGAATAGGCATGGAGTGGATTACCAATAAATTTTACAGGATTGTAGCTTTGGGTTACAGATCCTAGCAGCAGGGGTGCCAGATCCTCCTTTTCAGCAAGGTAGTGATGAGTTTACTGTTTTGGTCTCCCAAACCAAAAGAAGTCAGGAGGGTTTGGGGCCAAAAACCAAAAGCTTTTTCTGCAAATTAGGAATCAGCATACCTGGCTTAGAAAAGGGAGTTGGATTCACAAACAAGCCTGATCCACCCTACAACAAAGTCATACGGTTTCCCAGTCAGTTGATTTTTCTGGATTGCAGGCCAGACTAGGTCTTGGGAGTAATGCAGGCTCTGATAGGGCCTTTGTTTTAAGCAGCTGTGATGCCCTGTATTTCAGAATTCAAAATGAGGGAGGTAGGTGACAGATGGAGCATCTATCGCCTTCCCCCTTTGCCCTGCTTCCAATACAGGTTGCCCTGAGAAGTGATTCTATTATGGAATCAATAAAATTACAGCCACTTCTCAAAAATTCAGAAGTCTGCCCTCATTGACCCCTGCCATTTACAATTAAATTATTCATTTCAAATGCAAATATTTCTGTGTCCATGAATAAAATAAAAGTTCTTTGAGGATCACCGCTTATTTACAGAATTGTATTACTGAAGCATATTTCCACTTTCTCTCAGGGGAGTCGCTGGGGAAAAACTGATTTTAGAAAATATCCAGCCCTTAGTACACAATACAAGAGCAAAATTCATAAACAAACAATATCTTCCTTTGAAAGGATACAGCACATACAGTTTCTGGTGTGCCTATATTATTTTGTGGTGTTTGTTTAGGCCGCTTTTCATGCAACAATATTGAAAAACAACATTACCTAAAATCTGAAGGAAGATTGCTAAATGCAGCTATCTCGAGAGGAAGAAACAAGAATCTAAGTTCTAAAATATGTAGTTTTGAAACTCAGGAAAATGCATAGGAAAGATATAAAAGGATGAGAAAACATTACATCACTGCAACTACTATATTAGTTCCCTGATATAATTTTTTAGAGTCTCAGTTTCAGCTCATTAATTCTCAAAATACAAAATGTACCATATGTATGTTTGCTAATAAGGCAAATGTCATTCTAGGATGTACTAACAGGAGTGTCATATTAGAGAGACAAGGTGGGTGAGGTAGTATCTTTTCTTGGTATGGCCCTACCAAATTCATGGTCCATTTTGGTCAATTTCACAGAAGTAAGGGTGGCATGGTATGGCTGCACAGCCGGGCTGGAAGCTGCAGCGGTCTGACCCAGGTAAGAGGTGGTCCCAGCTGAGATGGGGCTGGCCGAGGTGATGACCCAGAACCTTTCTCACCCACAGTGACTGGACTTTGGGTGCCCAGTCAATATATCTGACTGGACACTGTCAGGTCCCCTTTTCTACCAGACTTTCAGGTCGAAAAACTGGCTCCTGGCCACCCTACTAAAAAGAACTCCGTGGTAGCTTAAAATCCTGGGCAATTATGCTATTTATAGCTTCTGAATAGGGCTACCAAGCAATAAAAAAAATTAAATGCAGTTAATCGTGCTGTTAAACAATAACAGAATACCATCTATTTAAATATTTTTGGATGTTTTCTACATTTTCAGATATATTCATTTCAATTACAACACAGAATACAAAGTGTACAGTGCTCACTTTATGTTTGATTATTAATATTTGCACTGTAAAAAACAAAATAGTATTTTTCAATTCCCCTATTGCAAGTATAGTCATGCAATCTCTATCATGAAAGTTGAATTTCCAAATGTAGAATTATGTAAAAAAACCTACATTCAAAAATAAAATGTAAAACAGTCTTACTTCTTGTTCAGCCAATCACTCAAACACATTTGGTTACATTTGCAGGAGATAATACTGCCCCCTTCTTCTTTACGTCACCTGAAAGTGAGAACAGGCATTCTGATGACACCGTTGTAGCCAGCATCACAAGATATTTACGTGCCAGATGCGCTAAAGATTAGTTTGTCCCTTCATGCTTCAACCACCATTCCAGAGGACATGCATCCATGCTGATGACTGGTTCTGCTCAATAACAATCCAAAGCAGAGTGGACCGACAGATGTCCATTTTCATTATCGGAGTCAGATGCCACCAGCAGAAGGCTGATTTTCTTTTTTGGTGGTTTGGGTTCTGTAGTTTCCACATCAGAGTGTTGCCCTTTTAAGACCTCTGGAAGCATGCTCCACACCTAGTCCCTCTCAGATTTTGGAAGGCACTTCAGATTCTTAAACCTTGGGTCGAGTGCTGTAGCTATCTTTAGAAGTCTCACATTGGTACCTTCTTTGCGTTTTGTCAAATCTGCTGTGAAAATGTTTTTAAAACAAACGTGTGCTGTGTCATCATCCGAGACTGCTATGACATGAAATATATGGCAGAATGCAGGTAAAACAGAGCAGGAGACATATAATTCTCCCCCAAGGAGTTCAGCCACAAATTTAATTAACCCATTTTTTTTTTTTTTAAACAAGCATAATCAGCATGGAAGCATGTCCTCTGGAATGGTGGCTGAAGCATGAAGGGGCATGAATGTTTAGCATATCTAGCACATAAATGCCTTGCAATGCTGGTAACAAAAGAGCCACTCAAACACCTGTTCTTACTTTCAGACGACACTGTAAATAATAAGCAGGCAGAATTATGTCCCGTAAACAAACTTGTTTATCTTAACAATTGGCTGAAAAAGAAGGACTTTTGTAAGTTGCACTTTCACAATAAAGATGGCACTACAGTAGTTGTATGAGGTAAATTAAATAATACTATTTCTTTTATCATTTTTAGAGTGCAAATATTTGTAATAAAAATATAAAGAGAGCACTGTACACTTTGTATTCTGTGTTGTAATAGAAATTAATATATTTGGAAAAAGTAGAAAAACATCCAAAAATATTTCATAAATTTCACTTGATATTCTATTGCTTAACAGTGCGATTAAAACTGCAGTTAATTTTTTTAATTGTGATTAATTTTTTTGAGTTAATCGCGTGAGTTAACTGCAGTTAATCAACTGCCCTACTTCTGAACAAAAAGCAAAGCAGGCCTGCTTAGGCAGTCTGACCTGCTGGGGAATTCACAGTGTAGGCAGGGGATGGTGGAGCATGGAAATACCCTGGTCAGGAGAGAGAGGCACGCTTGTCTCCACCCAAGGGAGGCAATGGCTGGGGAGCTATAAGTGGATGCCCTTGCTGAAGGTACCCTGCAGCTGCCTTGAACGGGGCACCCATCATTGAAGATTTTTAACAAACAGGTTAGACAAACACATGTCACGGATGGTCTAGATATACTTAATCCTGCCTCAGCACGGGAGGAGAGACCAAAAAATTAGATGACCTCCTGAGGTTCCTTCCATCCCTACATATCTCATTCTCAAAGAAGAATACTGTGTTTTATGAAACTGTTGTAAAGCAAACCTTCAGGACTTTCTATAACAATTCATTTTACAGAAGTTCTCTCTCCTTAGTTCATTGTCTTTCCAAACAAAACAATAATTTCCTCAATCCACAATGTAAGCTTTTAAAGACCTATATCTTAAGGGGGCTTTCTCCTCCCTTGGATATCTACATACACTTCCTTTAATTCACATTCTGTTTTGGGACAGCTACTAATTATAAAAAAGGCAACACTGGCTTCTTTAAGATCATTTTTCTTGCACAAAATTAAAATTCTAACTGAAGAAATGTGAAACTCTGACCGAGTCACTACCTCCTCACAGAAAAAAGTCATTTTTCAAGTTCACATTTAAAGAATAAAAATATTTTTAATTAACCACAAAAACATCCAGTTATGATTTTTGTGTGTGACCTTTCCTTCCACTCAGGTGCACGGTGCTTCATAAACCAGCTATACAGTAGCTTGGTCCCTCTGGACAGCTGAGTTCCTGAATTTGCCCTTTTTATAGTAAACAGGCATTCAGCTGGGGTCACAAGAAGGATACACACAAGTAACAGGAAACTTGTCTCCTACTGCTTTGAACAGAGAACCTGTTTTCATACAACAGTATTTCTGAAAATGGTTGTGGATACGGAATAGCAAAGAACCTGCATTTATTTCTTGTCTGCACTCATTTGTAATTTTACCTGTTTCTGTGTTAGAATTCTTTGCAATGGGTCCAAATCAATTTCTAATTGTTCTCTATATTAGTTTTTGTAGAGTATATAAGCAGCAGTTCTAAACGAGGGCAGAAACCTACTAAAACATTGTATCTGTTTTTACCTGTATACCTGTGGTGTATAAAGGGCTAGCTCAGCAAGACTGTTTTATGTAATGAGGCCAAAATTTTCAAAACGTACGAGTCTAAAGTTAAGCACCAAAATCCAGAAATGGATGCCTATAGCTGGAAAATTAAGAGGCCTGCTTTTCAGAAGAACTGAAGTTAAATTTTGATCTTAATTTTTATTCCTAACAAAAGGATCCTGATACCAAGTAACTGAAACGAGAGCAGGATCAATCACAAAATGAAAATGTCACATTTGTATGTGCAAAAGAAAGCCCCACATGCACAAGGTGAGATTTTTAAAAGTGCTCAACATTTACTTCTACTGAAGTACATGTCAAACTCTGAAGCCACTGTAGCTAATTTGGATTCTTCACAGAAAATTACATTTATGAAAAAAATACAGCTATTTCACACACACGAGGCATTCTGAGTCTTCCCTGATTCCAGATAGTTTGAAAGCCCAAATGTCTCTGAGGTACTTGCATGGCCTGCATTACAATAATACCTATGCTCATCCATCTTCGCCACACTCCTGTGACTTAGGGAAGTACTATTATCACCATTTTACAAATGGGGAACTTGGGATATGTCTTGTAATCAAACACCTGTGGCTAGCCCATCTCAACTGACTCAGGCTTGTGGGCTTGGGCTACAGGGCTATAAATTGCCTTGTAGACATTTGGGCTTGGGCTGGAGCTCAGGCTCTGAGACCCCACAAGGGAAGGGTGGGGGGGGGGTCCTCAGAGCCCAAGCTCCAGCCTGAGTATCTACACAATTTTAGAGCCCTGCAGCACAAGCCCAAAAGCCTGAGTCAGCTGACACAGGCCAGCCACAGGTGTTTTACTGTAGTGTAGACATACCTGAAGAAACAGAGGGCTTGTCTAGAGGTGAATAGTTTGCGTGTTTCAAAGTGGAATAGATCAAAGTACACTTTGGAACTTATTGTGCACAGTAGCTGGATCCACAGAGTCAGTTATTGCACTGCAGGCTACTGTAGATTTACAGCCCAACTCACCGTGCACTAACTTTTCTTATAGACAAGTCCTAAATGACTTGCCCCAGGTTTCAAAGAAAGTCTGTGGCAGAACCCAAGTCTCCAGAGTCCCAGACTAGTGCCCTAACCACAGCACCGTCCTTCCTCACTTGACAAAGACATGACACTACTGAATCCCTCTTGAATAGCTGGTTCTTAAATCAACTGAGGAAGAATTTATTATAGCTCCACAGTTACAATGCTAGAGTTAAGAACGAGACAGTCATTCTATTCTCAATTCTTATTTTACTCCCTTATGAACTTTTTAAAAAAGAATTATCTTCAGTTGAAATAAGATAGAAGTCTTTACTATCAATGAATGCCCTACATATTATGGAGTGACCGTAGCTGCTCAATAGTTAAGGCAGAAGCTAGCTTCCCAGGATAAGCCTGATTTTTTACACACACCCTTTCTCAAATGGAAAATAATGCCTCTGAAATTGCACATCACATCTCACCACGTGTTCTTACATAGTCGCAAAGACAAGTGATATTGATTTTTACATCAAATTAAGCCTCAATTATATTAGTACTTGAATTATGCTATCTAAAATGAAGTAAAATTCTCTCTTAGGGACTTTAAGAAGAACTGTAGTCTTCCCTGATCTTTTTTTACGGATTTTCCACATATCTTGTTGGTGTTACTTCTCTAGTTAATGAAAAAACAGCTTTGCAAAGGAGTAAGTTAAGAGTTTTGTCAGGCCAAGATTCAACTGGCACTGTTTATCCTTTATAAAAATCCTCTAATACTTGTGGAGTCCAGGTCAAATACACTTTCCTTGGCACCTATTGGTTAAAAATAACAAAACAAAAAACAAAACAAAAAAAACAAACCACTGACTTTAAAGTGGAATGTTTGAGTTTTCATTCCACAAAGCACTTGGAATTATTCTTTCCGAGATGCAAACATTTTGTTCCTTTCTGCACAGGCAGAGCTGTTACACAATTTTAAAACATAGTTCAAGCCAGCAAAGCCAGACTAATTGGGCAAAGCCTAATTTAACTGTCATACCAGGTGTCTGTAAATCTAAAATGACATCTTATTTTCCTAAAGGAGAACTGTCAGGGAGAATGACTGTGAAAGGAGTCAGAGAGGAAAGGCATACAAGCAGCACTGGGGAGATAATTCCCATGTCTTTAGCAAGAGCATAAAACTGTACTAAATGACAGATCGGGAAACAGTTTTTATCTGAACAATCTGAACCACATCCAATTTAAACAGAGTTCTTCATTTTTATTTTTCTGCTTATTAGAGAGTTACACTGACAATGCCAGAAGTTAATTGTTTTTCATAGAAAAGATTCAGAGGATTTGTCTATACTGGCAAAATTCAGACTCCTGATTTTTTCTTTGGTGCAGCTCCTCCGACACTAGCAACAGCAGAAGTTATCGTGTGGTCTCAGTGCAGATGTTTTTACCATGTTATCTAATCATACTCAAGGCTGGGTAAGATATGGTTGTCGGAATACCCACACTACAGCTCTCACTGTTACTTTTGGTAGAAAACAATGCAGCCAATTTTTCTTAGTGTAGACAAGGTGAGAAAATTTAAGCTAAGGGGCAAGTTACTTTTTTGTTAGTAATTTGTGTCAGCATTTAAAGAAAATTATTACTTTTCATTGCTTTATTTATAACAAACATTTTAGCAACTGTTTATCTGACCAATTTCTATCTTTTTCCTCTGCTTTCCTGGACTGATCTTAAGTAAGATTCATTCTCCCTAAATAAAATATATACACTGCTAACAATTTAGATATGATATTGAATTGTGTGTCGAAAACTGTTTGTTGTTTTAAGCTTAGCTATTATAATCATTCAGAAATTCTTTCTACACTGTAGTTTTTTACTATGAGAACCCACAAAACACAGGCTTGTTATATTGTTTTAGGGTTTTGCGGTAGTTTTCTTTTGGCGGGAGAGCATAGTGGGGTGTTTAAGCAATTTTATATTTCTCTTCTCCATATTTCCCATCTTCATTCACTTCCATATCACTGATAATTCTGGAAGGAAACAACAAATACTGCCACTGTCTGGACACTGCACATACCGCTGAATCAAAGCTCTGCCTATTGCCAGCCAGAGATATCAGACTCCTCTTTCTTTTCTCCCTTCAGGTCCAACACTTCCCTTCAGGTGCAACTGCCCTGGAAACTGAATATTATGTCTCATGCACCAAAATGCAGAAAAACTGTATAAAAGTCGAAGTAATTTTTGAACTAGTATTCCTACTTTATTTGACAAAAGGAAATACAGACGAAATATCTAAAATCACATTTTAAAAATATAATCAACATTTTAGATTCATACACCTAAACATTTGATGGGTAACTAACTAGATATTCTCTGTTTTTTATCTAAGGAAAACTTTGCTTTTTAATTAAAAAAACATTAAAGATCCGTAGATGAAAAAGCAAACTAATACTCTGACACCAAAATATTACTTTCATTGCTTCTCTGTTCAGTGAAATTAGCTCACTTGCATTGCTAACACTGAAATATGTTGTAAATCTATTCAATGAATAACCTAGCCATGTTACTGAGTAAAAAGTTAGCTGCCCTAAACCAAAAGTGCTTTACTGTATTTGTAGCTCAGCTAATGAACTCATTATCTTGTTTTTCCACATAATTTAGTTTACTTCTTCAAAAACTGAAGTACAAAATAGTTTTTGAGACAGACTGACAACATCCTGCCATATACTGGACAAACCTTATGGCATTAAGATTAAAGTTAACTTGAGTTAAATTAAACTTTACTGAATTAGGTTTAATACTTCTGGAAGTCTCTTGTATTAAAATTTCAATTGTGTATTATTGTGAAATTGTATATAACTCCTCTAGGGAGGTGGGGGATGCTAATGTAATTGCTCTGTTATCAGCCCTCTGAAGCCCCAACCACCACCCCACCACCCAAGAGGGACACATGCTAGGTCAACCTGGATTTTCCAGGGACCAACAGACAAATAAATAACCTGGTTTTAAACAGGCTCAGGGCCTTCTTCCTGATCCAGCAGACAGGACCCAAGGTCCATGGACTGTCCCAGTCTTTAGGGAAGGGTTGCAAGCCCTGTTGAAGCCCTGTAAGACTAGGTGGCTGTTCTGATCTGAAGCTGTTATGAACTTGTGACCACAGGAATTCCCTTGGGTGGTGTGCTGAAGACTCCTGCTAGAGCCCATGTTAGGGTTATGGTGATCTCTGGTAAGCTTATCAGCATGTGTGTAGGTTCTTATTGGTTTTAGTATGTTTTCGCTGAAGTGCTTTTATCTTAAGAATAAAATAGGCTTGCATAAAAGAGCTGTGTGATAACTTTAACTGTGGGTAGTCACACTGTTAACCATCTCAGAAAAGAAAGCAGGAAGGTGTGCTTGGGCAGCCTCTCTCTGTTGGGAATTACACAGGCAAGGCAGGACACTGCATCCTGGAAATACCCCAGTCAGAAGGAAGTGAGATGCAGGTCTCCATACAAGAAAGGCTTCCAGCTCCCCAGCCGTTGCCTGAGAATGAGTGCCCTTGCTGAATCACTTAGGAGAAATACAGGTACAATTGCCCTGAATTGTAACAGTTTTCTATTCTGCATATTGACCTCTATTGATGACACTCATGACTCTGTCTGAGATGTGGGAACTTGGAAAAGAGAAAATTAAAATAAGGGAAATCAGATTTCTGTGAATACCTTGGGCAGGCTTATAGTTTACCTCAGTGTTTCCCAAATGGTGGGTCCAGACCCAACAGTGGGTCACACATACCGTAGAGGAACTCCCCCTTCTGCCCCTTCCACCTCCCCACTCTCACTTCACCTGTGTAGCAGGCAGCAGCCTGGGGAGCAGGATCCAGGTAGCAGCATGGAGGAACACCTCCTGGGCAAATGCAAGGCGGGGTCAGGCTGGTGGCTGTCCGTTCTCTGGCTGCTTCCTCGACGCTGCTGCATGGATCCTGCTCTCACGTCCCCAGGGCAACAGGCAGTGGCATGGGGAGCAGGATGAGAGCAGCAGCATGGCAGAAGCAGCCAAAGCCAGCAAAGAGTCAACAACCTGGTAGGGATCGCGGCTACGAGGAGAGAAAGGCTGGCTGGGGCTTCAGGAAGAGGCAAGGCCTGTGAGAGCCAACAACAAGGGGGCTGGAAAGAGCCAAGCAGGGGGCTTGGAAAGGGAGGGAGGAACAGAGATAAAGGTGTGGGCCCCAAGAAAGACAAAATGCAATTGGTGGTTCACCTTACTAAAAAGTTTGGGAACCACTCCTTCAACCGGTCTATTTGGCTTTGTGATATCATGTTGCCCTACCTATATCAAATTACAGTCACAAAGCATCTCTGGAACTCCTGCTCCCTCCTTTACAGGAGCACTGTTTAGAATTTCCCTTGCTGTATGGAGAGTTGTCACCATACCTTATTCTAATAGATCAGTATGTTAAATTTCCTAGTTTCTCCATGGGTGTATAATGTTGTTTTTACTGGACATGAAAAATGTACAGTATAAAACAAAATATTTTAATATAAATTACATTTTAATGCGCATTAAAAATGAAAATCTATAGCTGAGAAGGCAAACGAATACACCATTACTTCAAAATTTATCTAATGCAAAACCAACATGACCAACTTTAGCATGCTTAGCTGAAAGGAAGCCACTAAGTAGCTTTTAATACTATTTATTACACTACTTAAACTTGCAAATATTTTCCCCGACCAATTACTGTACATCCTTTGCCAAACACTGATTTTTCCCAGTTTGGACTAAAAGTACAAAAATACATATAAAAATCTTTAGCCTATAAGATTTGGGAGGCTTTGTTTGTTTTTAAACACACAAAATGAACCTGCTTTAAGATCAGAAAATTCCATACTGACAAAACACGTTTGAAATGCAGAAGCATCTACTCTCAGGTTCCTCTTTTCAATGAAGGGATTTGTGTCCAGAAAGGTAAAATGATCTTCATTAGAGGAGGACGAGTATTGTTGTTCTCTTTAAGAATCTAACATTAAAACAAGTTTCCTCTCAAACTATAAGGCAATTTATAAAAACAATGAGGAGCCCAGTGGCACCCTAAAGACTAACAGATTTATTTGGGCATAAGCTTTAATGGGTAAAAAACCTACTTCTTCAGATGCAGAAGGCATGTTATAAGGCAATTTATATAAGACACAAATGCTCCTCATGACAACATTTCCAAAACTACCTCAATTTTAGTTCTTAACAGCACTAACCTGAAGGGGCTGTAATGAGGAGGTTATTAATGGAAATGTATGTTAGGTGTATGCTGGTTCAGTGCTGACCCCAGTACTGTCAAGGGTTTGGTGACCATTGCAGATGATGTACTCAGCTTAAAGGGCAGTGTCTTGCACCAATAATGACCCTAGCATTAATACGTATTTTAAAAATCGCTGGTGCAACTGTTTTGAATAGACAGACCAACCTCGGACATCAACATAAGATAGGAAAGAACTGACATCATGAATTTCTTCCTCCTCCTTTGAGACAGAGGACTGCTCTTATACACCAGATTTTCTTTCATTCTTGAGAATCTTCTCTACAGATCCAATCTACAGCGAGTAGAATATATTGTGCAATCTGTACCCTAGTCCGGCGGTTCTCAAACTGTGGGTCAGGACCCCAAAGTGGGTCATGACCCCATTTTAATGGGGTCACCAAGGCTGACTTAGACTTCCTGGGGCCTATGGCAAAAGCCAAAGCCGAAGCCTGAGGGTTTCAGCCCTACGCAGCGGGGCTAAGGTACAAATGCTAAACACTATTAAAATCAATTATTTAAATTAATGTTTCCTGCTTTTTTTATTTAAATTATTATTAAAATTGGTAGTTTCAATCAATCAGTCACCCTAATAAAATTTCAAAGGTTAGACGGACTTTTTCCCAATATCTCAACCAGAAGTTATGGACTTGCTCCAGGAATTACTGAGTGAAATTCTATGGCTTGTGTTATGCTGGAGGTTGGATGAGATGATCATAAGGGGTCCCTACTGGTGTCAAAATCTATTAATTGTTTTCTATTCAAATATTTGAAATATGCCATAATTTATACGGCTAACGTATATGCCTTAATCCTATGAAGCTTTCCAGCCTATTGCCAGGTCCCCGTGGCTCTGCCTGCAAAGCATGAAAATTGGCTAGGGAAAGATCTGAAGCAAATCAAGCTGCCGAGTTCTGCATGATGTATTTTTTTCCTAAACTCTCACAGTATCATCAGGTAACTCTGGTTTTGCATAATTGTTAAAATGATCTAAAAATCGTAAAATATAAAAATATAACAGAAAAACAGGTGAAAACAAGAAGAAGAAAAGTTGGGTCACAAATGAAGTAGACTATATCTCTGCCTATGCACATTCTTCCTCTAAAGTATACTCTTCAGGATTTGTACAGCCCAACTTTAAATCATTCTAGTGATCGTGATGATGCTGTCACAGATTTGCACTGACACGGTTTTGCCCTTCCTCATATCATAACTGTAAATTCACCTTGACTTTTTGCTTACTAAAAAGAGAGCATTGTAGTAGAGTCACAGTGACATTTTCATAAAAAATTTGTGAGAAAGTTAACCATTCACTTCAGGGTATGTAACAGTCTTACAAAAGCAAATGATCAAAACTAGCAACTGTACATGCTCACTGGCTAATTTCTAAACTTAAGTACTTTAGTAATTCCAGCTTTAAAAAGTATACAGCAAATGGATTTGGTCTCTCCTAAATCTACACAAAATATTGTTTTAAGATGCTTTTGGCAAGTTTTAAGGAAAAATCTTTTTTAAAAGGTAATTATTTTTTAAGTACTTACACATAGAATTCTCATTAAAACAATTTATATCTGTGTTGACAATGTCACACCAAGTTTCAACTTAATGTGCCTTAAAACACCAAATGTAGTGAAACTCCAAAAAATCAGTGCATTACAATAGAAAAACCAACTATTACTTATAACTTCAGTACAAAGCTATATCATTGCTACTGACTTGCTGAGTAACCTCACTCAAGTCACTTTGCTTCTGTTTCTCCTCCCATCCTTCTGCTGTGTATCTATTGAGATTGTAAGTTCTTTAGGACAGGGACTAGCTACACACTTGTAAAGTGCCTATACAACTGGGGGCTCTGATCTTGATTGGGGCCTCTAGACACTAGCATACTAATCATAACAATAAATATAACGGTAACCACACACAAAGAACTTAAGAGCTAAGGGGCAAGATTCTTTACGTCAGATGTGGGCCACCTCCACCATCCTGCTCACTGAGCAGGTCCACAGGATAAATTTATATCACCCTGAAGATTGTTTTCATCTATACTAGCTCTGAGGGACCAATTAACCAACCAAATGCAAGGGCACCATTGTCCATGTCCAGCCACGTCCCCTACTCTAGCAGCTGTGAAACAGACAGTGTTATATGAGCTGCACAGGGGGAATTCCCAGGGCTAGATCAGCCTGCTTTAGAGCAGTTTTGCATTGCCAGAATGGCACAAAGCAGCCCTAGTGTACAAAAGAACTGGGGCCAGGATCACTGCAGTAATTATAACACTTCTCTTATGCAAAATATGATGATTAACACTTGAGCATTCGGAGTAGAACTCAATTTACTGTAATTTATATAACCCTTTCATTTCCTTTAACGTTCATACATTTGGTTTACCACGATATTAACAAACTTCATCTTATATATTTCAGTGTATTACTGTACAGCTAATACAATTACATTGAGACTTCCATATGAAGAAAGACTGAAAAGACTGGAACAATTTAATGAGATGAATAAGAGGAGACTTGATAGAGGTGAAAAGAGGTCAAAAAGGTAAATAGTGTGTTCCTATTTATCCCCTTGTTATACAAGAAAAAGAAGAGACAGTTAAATTGCAAGGAAACAAATACTTGTTTTTTAACCACGTGTGGTTAACCTATGGAACTCACTGCCACAAAGTATGAGACCAAGAGCTTATCTGATGTCGCAAAAGAATTAGATATACGAATGTGAACATAGGATGAAAGCATAAACAACTTTTTTTAAGGGATATAAACTGTCACACTTCAAGGCATAACCTTTATATTGAGAGTCTAGCTAGGAATAAAAAACTTCTTCATCATTCACTACAGGGGCTCCTTGAACCTTCCTAGGAAGCATCTGGTACTGATCTGTGTTCAAATCTTAATTCTGATGGGACAGACAACCGGTCTGGAAGGCAAGGCAACTTCTATGTTCCAGAGTTTATGCCTCCCCCCACCCAAAAAAAGTGGTAACGCTGTAGTTATTTATTTTGCATTATGGTTATATTAATAGTTTAAGTACCCTTAACTCTAAATTAATAATTTTTGTCTGGGAATGTTTGTTCTTTATTAAAGAAAAAGTAAGGATCCCTGAAAATTTAAACTAGATTATTACAGGAACCTAGGTGGGCTAACTACAATATAGTTTTCTAGAGCACCCTATTCTTAAATGTTCTCATGAAAAACTTTTTGCTAGCTGCGCATAATTGTCTATATTGCAAGACTTTTCACCTCCCTGCCCGCCACCTAAAATAGAGAGGATCATCAATACTTCTAACTCCCCTAAATGCACAAGAGCAGAGCTCCCCTTCTGCACACTTTCTATAAAGCACATTATCAGAACTGTTCTCCTGCAGACCCTTAGGACATTTACACAACCAGCCTCTCCTCCTCCACAAAGCTCAGATTCTGAAGCACAATTCTGTGGCAAAGCGTTAATCCTTTGAGAAATTCTGCAGCTGTGGAATCAGTGAACACATACCTGATTTTAGGTACTTTCCCCAGTATTTCTGGTGTCTTGGTAAATTAAGTGTGTTAATTTATCTACTCCCACCAATTTTAAAAACATAATGCACAAAGTCTTATTAAACTCTTGTAACCCTGACAAGTCAGCTTTTAATACACTCTCTAAAATTCAGAACAATACCACATGGCACGATGATGAAAATGGTTTAAATATTAATGAATTAGTAAAATAATACTTGGATCATTTCCAAATATAAGTCTTTTAACTGTAAGTCCAGAAAAAGTACATTCAATGGTGGCTATGCAAAATGCAATGGACAATCATTAAAGTAGCTCTAGACATTTTCCCCTTACCAGTTACAAGAATATTAATTTCCGGTCTCAACAAAACAGGAAGTCATGTTATTTTTCTTGTATAATTCACGATACTTTGAAACTGTACATTTCATATTCACATTCTCCTCTTATTTTACTGACTGGAGTCAAACCTGCTAATATGCTGCCTCTCTCTTTTATGCAGCTGTCACCTGTTTCTTTAATTGGTGAAGTCCACTCAGATGAGTAACCAATAAAACTACATAACTAGGCAACAACTTTCTTCTGTCATTACAGTGATTCCCTTATGTTACTTATCTCAAAGCATTAGAGGCTTGAAGAAAGAGCGAACAAAACTGCTTTTACAAGTGTTGGGAAACAAGGGGAGTGAGGTAATATATTTTATTGGACAACTTCTGGTGAGAGAAACAAGCTTTCATGCTTGCACACAACACTTCTCCTGGCCTGGGAAACTTACTCAGAATGTCATAGCTAAATACAAGGTGGAACAGAATGGTCAATTTGAAAAACAGCCTTCTGAAGTCACCTCAGCTTTTAAGAGATTCCAATCAATTCTGTAGCACAAGAACATGTAGACTTAAGCCTTGAGGAGTGGAATAAATCTTGTATTAATGAAGTGACAAAACTCTTCTGGCATTCAACAGTAAAGCATTTGGCTTGTATGGAAGTGAAGATTTAGAGGTTGGACAGGATAATTTTTCTGGAATGCAATTATGGTATGAACACAGACCACAAAAAGGGAAGCAGAAAATTTCACCAACTATTCTATATATAGAAACTTGTGTATTTGTATTAAATCTGATCAGAATATCTGCCCTTTACATCACAGGGAAACAATGAACAGAATGTTAACAAGTACATGGATTGCAAAGATGTTTTTCATTTAGAAAGTAAGCAAAACAAAACATCCCCAATAAATTCTCCAGAAAACTGCTAAGACAAATCACCAGACAAATATGTTGACATATGTTTGAGGCATGGCTAACTACAAAAGATATTAGTTTTCTTCCCATCAATCTTGTATTGTTGCATGTATTAATTATTCCTGAAGGCATGAAGAAATGCCTACTGAAATCTTAAAGTCACAATCCAATCATGTAACAGAAAACACATTTAATTCACTAAAATGTAGAAATAGATTTAGTTCCATATTTTTAAATAGCCCAGTATTTATAGTAAAACACAAGGAGGACAATAATAATAAATAGATCAGGTTAGCACTTTGAGGCCCAATTACTATAGTGACGAGCACAAAGTGTCATTAATTGAGAGCTCCAGAAGAAAATCTACAAACTGCTCCTCTCTATAAATGGCACAATCCTGCCCTTAGATCCTGTAAGCTCTCATATTAGAAGTAAAAAGGCCTCCAATTTTCAAGTTTTGTACATGGAACTTTCCTTTTCCTTCTTTTTTCCCCGTCTACATGAAAAAAAATGCAAATTCCACATACAAACGTATGTATGTACATACATATAAAGCAGGTGGTCAAACTGAGGCTCGTGAGCCACTTGTGGCTCTTTTACTGTTGAAGTGCGGCTCGCAGAGCCCCTTCAAACCCCCTCATTCTCCATCTACCAGACTGGGGGTGGCAGGGAGTTTGGGGGGGCACAATTTAAAGGTTCACCACCACCCCCAATAGCTTGAGTCAGGTCTCCTCAGTAGTCCCCCCCACCCCTTGCATCTTCATGTGGAGACGCAGTGGCAAATAGCTGGGAGCTGCAGGGAGGAGCCATTGCTTTAGCTCCATAGGAGAGAGCAGCAAAAGCAGTGCCTCTCCCTGCAGCTCCCAGTTGTTTGCTGCTGCCTCTCCTCACAGCTGCAGCTCCCAGCTTGCTGGCTCCAGCAGCGGCCATGCAGGGAGGGGGCCCAATGGCACCATGTGACAAAGTGGGGCCATCAAACCCTGGCAAAACTCATGAGGGGCACATGACCCCTCCCATGCATCCCCTCTGCCTGCCCAGCAGGGAGGGGGGCGGTCTCAGGGCTACAGTGCTGCAAGGCATGCCTTCTGGGGCTCTGCACTTCAGCAGGAACGGGGCTGAAGTCCCAAGCGCCATCAGGTGCCTTCTGCAGAGCTGAAGTCCTGAGACCCCTTTCCCTGCAGGGTTGAAGCCCAGAGCCCCAGCAGGCCCGCCCCAGCTCTCGAACTTCTGAAAATTGCTGTATGCAGCTCGGAGGGTCAGTAAGTTTGGCCACCCCTGATATAACATTAACTTCATGAATAAGAAATCCTCTTTCCTAGCTGAAAGATACTTTCAAAGCATCTCTGATAAACAGTAATTCCAACAGCCAATGTTGTTTCAAAATATTGTGTCTGCACACGATTAACAAATTAGATACCCAAGAAAAATGTTTTATTATGTAGCTAGTTTCCCACAGGGAATAGTGCGCTAATCAAGAAAGTTACATACGAACAGAAGAATGCCTATATTGGGTCAGAACAATGGTCCATCTAGCACAGCATCCCGTCTTCTAACAGCAACCAGATTCTTCAAAGGGAAGGAACAGAACACGGCAATTCATCAAGTGATCCATCCACTGCCATCCACAATCAGCTTCTGGAAGCCAAAGGTTTAGGGTCGCGCAGAGTATAGGGTTGCATCCCTGACCATCTTGGCTAATAGCCATTGATGGACCAATCTTCTTATGTGTCCATGAACTTATCTAATTGTTTTTTTAACCCAGTTATACTTCTGGCCTTGACAAACATCCCCTGGCAATGAGTTCCACAGGATGACTGTGCACTGTCTGAAGAAGTATTTCCTCATGTTTGTTTTAAACCTGCTGCCTATTCATTTCATTGGGTGGTGCCTGGTTCTTTCATTATGAGAAGGGGTAAATGATTCACTTTCACGGCACCATTCATTTTACAGAACTCTATTATATCGCCCCTCGGTTGTCTCTTTTCTAGGCTGAACACTCTGAGTCTTTTTAATCTCTCTTCATATGGAAGCTATTCCATACCCTTAATCATTTTTGTTACCCTTCTCTGTACTTTTCCCAATTCTAATATATCTTTTTTGAGATGGGGTGACCAGAACTGCAGATAGAATTCCAGGTGCGGGTGCACCATGTATTATATAGTAGAATAATAATATTTTCCATCTTATTATCTAAAACCTTCCTAATAATTCCAAACTTTGTTAGCTTTTTAGGCTGCTGCTGCACAATGTTTTCAGAGAACTATCCACAATGACTCCAAGATCTCTTTCTTGAGTGGTAACAGCTAATTTAGACCCCCATCATTTTGTATGTATAATTGGGATTATGTTTTCCAATGTGCATTACTTTTCACTTATCGACACTGAATTTCACCTGACGTTTTGTTGCCCAGTTTTGTGAGGTCCCTTTATAATTCTTCACAGTCTGATTTGGACTTAAATATCTTAAGCCATTTTGTATCATCGGCAAATTTTGTCACCTCATTGTTTATCCCTTTTTCCAGATCATTTATGAATATGCAGAACAGCACTGTTCTCAATACAGATCCCTGGTATTTACCTCTCTCCAATGTGAAAACTTACAGTTTATTACAATTGTTTCTTTCCTATCTTTTAACCTCTTAGTGATCCATAAAAGGACTTTCCCTTCCATTCCATGACCGTCTATTTTACTTAAGAGCCTTTCATGAGGGACCTTGCCAAAGTCTTTCTGAAAGCCCAAGCACACAATAACCACTAGTTCACCCTTGTCCACGTTTGCTGAGCCACTAAAAGAATAATGGATTGATGAGGCATGATTTCTCTTTACAAAAGCCACGCTGACTCTCTCAAAATATTGTGTTCATATTTGTGTCTCATAATTCTATTCTTTATTACCATAGTTTCAACCAATTTGCCTGATACTGAAGTTAGGTTTACGGTCTGTTATTGACAGAATTACCTTTGGGACCTTTTTTAAAAATCAGTGTTGCATTAAATATCTACCAGTCATCTGGTAGAGAGGCTGATTTAAGTGAAAGCTACATGCCACAGTTAGTAGATCTGCAATTTCATATTTGAGGTCCTTCAGAACTCTTGGCTGAATACCCTCTGGCTCTAAGAACTCACTTTGTTCCAAAACATCTTCTATTGACACCTCAGTCTGGGATAATTCCTCAGATTTGTCACCTAAAAAGAATGGCTCAGGTGTGGGAATCTCCCTCACATCCTCTGCAGTGAAGACTGAAACAAATAATTCATTTAGCTTCTCGCAATGGCCTTTTTCTCCTGGAGTGCTCCTTTAGCATCTCCATCATCCAGTGACCCTACTGACTGTTTGGCTGGCTTCCTGCTTCTGATGTACTTTAAAAAAAAAAAAAACTGCTGATAGTTTGTGTCTACTGCTATTTGCTATTCCTATTCTTTTTTGGCCTGCTTAATTATGCTTTTACAACTGACTTTCCAGAGTTAATATTCCTTTCTATATTCCCCAGTAGCATTTCACTTCCAATATTTAAAAAAGATGTCTTTTTGTTTCTAACTGGCTCTTTTACTCTGTTGTTTGGCTAGGATAGCATTTTTTGGTCCTCTTCCTTTTTATTTGTGGGGGGAGGGGGTGTGTGTGTATGTGTGTGTCTTTTAAAGTTTCCATACATCTTGCAGGAATTTTCACTCTTGTGACTGTTCCTTTTCATTTCCATTTAACTAGCCGCCTCATTTTTGTGCGGTTCTGCTTTCTGAAATTAAATGCCACTATGGTGGGTTTCCTCGGTATTTTCCCAACTAAAATGATGTTAATTTGTTAAATACATTATGGTTTGTTTTACCAAGCAGTTCTGCTCTATTCACCAAAAGACCAGCTCCTGTGCTCCATTAGGACTAAATCAAGAATTCTCTCTCCCTTTGTGAGTTCCAGGACTAGCCAGATTAGCTTCTCCAAGAAGCAGAAATTAATGGTGACTAGACATTTCATCTCTGAATCACATCCTGAGGTGACATGTTTCCAGTAAATATGGGAATAACTGAAATCCCCATTATCTGATTTTCTCTTTTTTTAGCCTTTGTAATCTCACTGTGCATGTCACATCACCATCACCGTCCTGGTCAGGTGCTTGGTAATATATTCCTACTGCTATACTCTTTTTATTCAAGCACAGAATTTCTAGCCATGGAAAGTCTATGGTACTGTTTGATTCATTTAAGATTTTTATTATATTTCACTCTATGCTTTCTTTCACATATAGTGCTCTCTCCCCCACTAGCACAACCTACTTTGTCAGTCCTATATAATTTATAGGTATCTGATATTATTGTGTCCCATTGATTATCATCATTCCACCAAGTGTCTTGTGATGCCCATTATATCAATATCCTCTGTCATGAATACAGGGGGAAGGGTAGCAACCTTTATGTATGCCAGCCCATTCAGTAGCATAAAATCTCTCCTTGACAGCTGTACTGAATTGCCTTACCTGTAAAGGGTTAAGCAGTTTAAATAACCTAGTTGGCACCTGTCCAGAAGGACCAAAGACGAAAGAAGATACTTTCAAATCTGGGGAGGGGAGGATTTGTTTTGTTCTGTGTGTTGTTCCCTCTCCGGACTGAGGGAGAAGCCAAGCAGGTACAATTATCTCCTGAAAAATATACCTGGAATAATCCATCTAAAACCACAGAAACTGTGAGAAGGGCAAGGAAATGCGTTAGGTTCTCTCTTGTTTTGGCTTGTGAATTTCCCTATGCTACAGAGGTACCTTCGTTCCTGTTTTTGTAACTGTGAAGCTGAGCCCAGAGGGGAATCCTCTGTGTTTTAAATCTTTTTATTACCCTGTAAAGTTACACCTGAAAAATCAGAATGGAAGGTAATTCTTTTACTTTTTTCTTTGTAATAGAAGTTCTTGTTTTAAGAACCCGATTGATTTCAGTATCCTAAAGACAAAGAGTCTGGCTGAGCTCAAATTGCTAAGGCAACTGGTTGGTATTTTATTCTCAAACCTCCCCAGGAAAGGGGGTGAACGGGCTTGGGGGATATATTGGAGGAGATAGGGATTCCAAGTGACCCTTCCCTAAATTTGTAAATCACTTGGTGGTGGCGGCAACAATATACTGTCCAAGGACAAGGAAAGGAATTTGTGCCTTGGAGAAGTATTAACCTAAGCTGGTAAAATATAAGCTTAGGGGGTCTTTCATGCAGGTCCCCACATCTTCTACCCCAGAGTTCAGAGTGCGGGGGGAAGGGGGGGAGGGAAAGGGGGTACTCTGACATCCTAACTGAATATCAGGCATTCAAGTTCACCCATCTTAGTATTTAGACTTACACATTTTTCAATATTTAGTTGTCTGCCTTCATGCAATGTAATGAATGGGACTCTCTTTCATTTGACTTTTTCTCTTCAGTTCCTACCTGTACTTTATCAACTTCTAACCTTTCCTTTTTACTAGGATAGAGACTATTCCCTTTAATAAATCCTCCCCATGGGATGTGTCTGTCTGAACCATGTGCATAGCCACACCTGTTGGATTTCCCCCAGCACTCAGTTCAAAAGCTCCTCTACAACCTTTTTAATTTTACATGCCAGCAATTAGCTTCCATTTAGGTTTAGGTGGAGCCCATCCTTCCTGTATAGGCTCCTCGTTTCCCAAAAGGTTGCCCAGTACTAATAAACCCAAATTCCCCCTCCCAACACCATCATCTCATCCACAGTTTTACCTGTCTGGCCCTCTGTGTGGAACTGGAAGCATTTCAGGGAATGCTATCATGGATGTCCTGGACTTTAGTCTCTTAATGAGCAGCCTAAATGTGGCCTTCTGGACCTCTCTCCTACCTTTCCCTATGTCACTGGTACCTACATGTACTACGACCATTGGGTCCTCCCCAGCACTGTACATAAGTCTGTCTAGATGTCTCAAGAGGTCTGCAACCTTCACACCTGGCAGGCAATTCACCATGCAATTCTCCCGGAGTCACAAAACCAACTCTCTTTCCAATAATCAAATCCCCCGTTACTATCTGTGTCTTCCTAATAACTCAGGTTTCCTCTCTGAGAGGCGTACCCCCAGTGCGATAGGATACCATGACATCATCTGGAAGGAAAGTCCCAACTATGGGATCATTTCCTTGCACTCCAGCTTGATGTGCTCCAAGACTTTCATCGTCCTCGACAGAACAGAGCCTGTCAGACTGCTTTACTATGCCCCAGAAATTCCTATCTATGTACCTCGCTCTCCTCCCTTAGCTCTTCCAGTTCAGTCACTCTGGTCTCAAGAACCCATACTCTGTCGCTGAGGGCCATGAGTTGCTTGCACCAAATGCACAAAGATGCAACCTGCTCATAAGACTGGTAATCATACATTCTGCATTCACTGCAATAAACTGGATAACTCCCACCCTGCTGCCAGACTTCTGCTTGCATTATTTTTACTCGTGTTCTCATGACTTGACTATGCCTATTACCTGTCATAAAGGCAGGCTATCTCCTCTAACACAACTTTACTGAGACATCTCTATTTGTGGGAGAAAGTTTAAAAAAAATGCCACTGACACTGATGATATTGGATAAGGGCAAGAAAAGGGCTGTGAGTTCATTTTCCCAATGCCTTATAAAAATTGCTATGTATAAAACTGGTTGGATGCTCTTGTCATAGGATGAAGGAGTAGCTCTGTTCATTTTATTGTTTTTAGGCAAATGATTTGACAGACCAGACATATGGGTATGTTTGTTCAAAAAGAAAGACTGCAAAAAACTAAAGCAGCTATTCTGGGGACGATTTTAGAGAGTTGTCTGCACTGGAACCCTCAATCTCAGTACTATGGATAGATTTCCTCATTACTTTAAGAAAGTAGGTTATTAATGTCAACGACTAAGAATACCAGAGTATTTCCTGTGAGTACCCCTGTATTTGTTTTGTTTGGAGTGCATCTATCCAACAAAGGGTTTTTTTAAAAAAACAACTGGATCAATTCAGAGACAAAGTACAGTAAGGCAGGTAGTCCTTGCTAACAAATGGGGAAATAGGGGCCATTCTCATCTGCAAAATTGCACGTATGATTTGCAAATTTTGAGGTAAACAGAGATTGCACTAGCTGAACAGATTCACACACGCCTGCTAGTAGATTTATTCTGGCATATGAATTTTTTTCCATTGAGAATAACTGGGTCTCATGCCAATCCCTAGGAGCACTCAGCACTGTGTGAGTGGTTCATAGGATGTGTGGCGAACCTATGGTGTCCCAGTAGGCCGGGTGATTACCAGAGATTACCACAGCAAGAACAAACTATAGCTCTGTTTTATTTCTTTTACTCAAATGAATACACTGGTAAGAGCCAACATCAGGACTCAAATCCTCCAAGGTACCTCCAAGCAACCTAAATGTGGCCTTCTGTACCTCTCTCCTACCTTTCCCTATGTCACTGGTACAGACTCCACCAAGAGCCTTGTTATTAAGGCCATGTCTACACTAGCACTTATGTCAGCAAAACTTTTGTGGCTCAGGGGTGTGAAAAAACACCCACTGAGCAACATAACTTTTGCCAGCATAAGCACTGGCGTTCACAGCGCTATGTCAGTGGGAGATGCTCTCCCGCTAACGTAGCTCCCACCGCTCTGTGAGCTTGTTTATTATGTCCACTGGAGAGCTCTCTCCCGTCAACTTAACGCAGCTATACGAGCGTTCTTACAGTGGCACAGTGCCACTGTACGCTTGTAAGTGTAGACATGGCCTTATTCTGTATATCTTCATTTTGTTTCCCAGACTCTTTCAAAGCAGATCAATTCAGCCATCGTGCCATTCCAATAAAATATAAGCACACAGTGCACAGCAACAGATTTAAGCTGTAGGTAAGTTGTTCTCTAAATTAAGTAGAGCTATTACTGTTGCATGTCTGTCAGGATAATTACTGGTGTACCCGCACTATGAAGTTTGCATAGGTTTGTAATAGCGTAATGGCTGATAAAACAACCAGATAGCTACAGATTAACACAAAGGGACTTTCCACTGGATTTCCCAAGAAAGTATTTGCCACAACATCTCAAATTTAATTAAAATGCAGATATTTTTATTTGCAACACTTGTTAGTTCACTGACAGACAGAAACTGGTTTATAAGCATTTTAAATGAGGTATTGAGACACATTAGAGAAAGTTCTCCAAATCAATAAATACTAAAGATGTACTGCTGAAGGGAAGAAGTTCAGCAAGGCATTGTACAATAAAAGCTGTTTTATCCATCACTTCACCAAACAGAAAGCTCTATAAATCTGCATTTCTGATCTTCATTGAAATTCTGGTTTATAGTCCGGTTGGCAAGGGGTCAGCAGGGGGTTAAGGTGCAGGAGGGAGTGTGGAGCGTGAGCTCTGGGAGGGAGTTTGGGTGCAGGAGGGGGCTCGGGGCAGCAGGTTGGGGCGTGGGAGAGGGTGCGGGGTGCCAGATTCAGGGGGCGCTCACCTTGGGCAGCTCCCTGCAAGCGGCAACATGACCTGGCTGCTCCTAGGCATAGGCGCAGCAGGCAGCTCCGCACACTGCCCCCGCCCCACCCCTAGCACTAGCTCCATAGCTCCCATTGGCCGGGAACTGTGGGGGCAGCGCCTGTGAAGGTTCCTCTGCCTAGGAGCAGCTGAGATAGGTCACTGCTTGCAGGGAGCCGCCCAAGGTGAACACCCCCCATATCCAGTACCCCGCATCTCCTCCCGCGGCCCTATCCGCTGCCCCAAACCCTGCACCCCTTCCTGCCCCCAAACTCCCTCCCTCTTAGTTAACCGGCATTTTTCACTTACCAGCACCCCCCAGTCCCCCACGTACCAGAAAAAGCAGCTTTTATGGTGTATGTAAAGATCTGAAATTAATACCCTCTATTTATTCCTCTTCATTTATTATTATATGTCACTATATTTTTTTGAAAAGGCCAACAGCTAGCGAAATTCAGCTGTACCCATGCAAAACATACTCATAGGAGACTGGAAAGAATTCATAATCCACGATGCCTGAAACACAGACCCTCTGCATTTACTCAAATAGTGGCCGCTCCTCCATGATGTTGTGATGAATTGGGGCTATGTCTGTACAACTTATGAATTCTGGTTGACATTAAAGTTGTGTTATGAAAAACTGCTGTATTATGAGTGCCTATATGTATGTGAATCCTCCACTGATGACAGGTCCTGAAGCAGTTACACACCAGACAGAAATACAAGCACACCACCCCATTAGGACTCAACTTAGCTGTTCACGTGCAAACACGTGAAAAAGGGGTAAACTAAATCTTTGGAAAACCAGTTTAGCTGACTTCAGAAAGGAAGGGAAGGAAGGAGGGGTGGAAAACTATCTGAAAGACAGAACCAAAAGAAGCGTGAGGGTGGGGGGGGTTAAAGAGTAAGACACAAAAGAACAGAGGAAGTCAGATAGGAAGAGGAAGCACAGGAGAAGAGAGAGAAACATCACAGAAGCTGGATAAGGGGCTCCATGAGGCAGAGACCACCTATTATGTGACTCCCTCCCTGCCGGACTTCCTGGACACCAGTGGTCCCTAGAGACTCTCATCCACTTATTGGTTTGTATGATCTGTACTCCCCTGTGATTTACATGATTAGGTATAAGAGAAAAAAGTTACCATCTCGTAACTGTTGTTCTTAGAGATATGGTGTTCATGTCCATTCCAATCAGGTGTGCGCATGGGCACGGCAGCCAGATTTTTTTCATAGCAGCATCCGTCGGGTCGGCCTGGGCGCCACCCCTTCAGTTCCTTCTTGCCGGCTACTCCAACAGAGGGGTAGGTGGGTGGGTATTGGAACGGACATGAACAATAAATCTCGAAGAACAGTTACGAGAAGGTGAGTAACCGTTTTTCTTCTTCAGGTGCTTGTTCACGTCATTCCAATCTGGTGACTCCCAAGCCTAAGTTTCAGAGGCAGGGTCTGAGTTCAAATGTCTACTCACTGGGGCACTGTTCTACCAAAAGGACAGATCGTCTCGGTCCTGCTGGGTAATCGCATAATGCGCGGTGGAAGTGTGTATGGAGGGCCACGTTGCTGTGCGTATTTCCTGGGTCAGAACTTGCGCCAGGAATGCTGCTCAAGAAGCCTGTGCCCTGGTCATGCGTGCTGAGAATGGAGAGGCAAGCACCTCTGCCAGTTTGTAGCACTCTCAGATGCAGGGCGTGACCCACGACGAAATTCGCTGGGGGGAGACTAGAAGACCCTTCATCCTGTCTGCCATGGCCACAAACAGTTGAATGGACTTCCTAAAGGGTTTTGTTCTTTCAATGTAAAAGGCTAGCACTCTGCGGACAGCCAATGAGTGAAGCCTCTGCTCCCTGCCGGTCGACTGCGGTTTAGGGTAGAACACCGGGAGGCAGATGTCCTGGCTGATGTGAAACTGGGATACAACCTTTGGGAGGAAAGCTGCATGTGGCCAGAGCTGAATCTTGTCCTTATAAAACATGGTGTAAGGGGGCTCTGCTGTTAGGGCCTTGAGCTCAGACGCCCTCCTGGCTGAGGTTATCACTACCAGAAATGCCACCTGTACAACAGGGAGAGCAGGGAACAAGTCGCCAGTGGTTCAAAGGGCAGACTCATCAATTTGGAAAGGACCAGACTGAGGTCCCAGGTTGGTGGATGTGCGGATATAGCCTGTCAAGACCTTTCAGGAAACAGGTGACAGTAGAGTTGGCAAAGACCGACCGGCCCTCTACACTCAGCAGAAGGCAGAAATGGCTGCCAAGTGAATCCTTATTGACAATACAGACCAGTCCCTGCTGCTTGAGATGGAGAAGCTAGTCCAGTATAAGTAGTATGGGGTGAGCATCGGGGATGAGCGATGCTGCACCGACCAAATTGAAAACTTTTTCCACTTGGCAAGGTAGGTAGCCCTGGTGGAGGGTTTCCTACTGCCAAGGGGTATCTGTCTACCCGGGTGAGAGCAGGAGAGCTCCACCGGGTTTAGCTATGGAGCTTCCACGCCATGAGGTGCAACAATTCAAGGTTCGGTGCTGGAGATAGCCGTTATCCTGAGTTATTAAGTCCAGGAGGAGCAGCAAGGTGACTGGGGCTTCCACGGAGATTTCCAGGATCAATGTGTCCCAGAATTGGCAGGACCAGGCTGGAGCTACCAATATCACTGAAGCTCGTTCCTGCCTTATCTTGGGGAGTACCTTGTGAATGAGAGGGATAGGCGGAAATGCATATAGGAGATGGCCTCCCTATGGGAGGCCAAACATGTCCATGATTGAGCTCGGACTGTGATTCAGAAGGAGCAAAACTGCTGGCACTTCCTGTTGCATCATGTGGCAAAGAGATCTATTTGGGGAAAGCCCCACCTTTGGAAGATGTAGTTTGCGACATCCAGGCATAGGGACCACTCGTGTCCATGGAATGACCTGCTGAGACAGTCCACCAATTCATTCTGTACCTTCTGTATGCTTGTAGGTGTATCAAGTGTTCTACAGAAAAGTCCCACAGCCTGATGCAGGGGAGAGGAGCATGCACCCCCGCATTTGTTGATATAGAACATCACCGTGATGTTGTCTGTCATAATTGATACACATTTCCCTGTTGAGTGGGCTTGGAAAGTCTGGCATGCCAGGTGCACAGCTCTCAATTCTCTGACATTGATGTTAACAGCGAGTTCCACCTGATACCAGAGGCCTTGAGTCCTGAGGTCTCCCAGATGTGCTCCGCAGCCCAAGCCTGACGCATCCGTCACCAGCAAGAGAGATGGCTGAGGACTGGTGAAGGAGACCCCTGCACACGCTACCTGTGGGTCAAGCCACCGCTGGAGGGAGTCGAGGACCAGGCAAGGCAGCGTCACAACCCTGTCCAAACTGCCCCGAGCTAGCCAATATACCCAGGATAGCCACGATGGGAGAGACCGGAGTCTGAGTCTGGCGTATTGCACCACATAGGTACAAGTGGCCATATTGTCCTAGCAGTTTCAGGCAATTCCTTGCTGTGGGGGTGGGGAACTCCAAATGATGTCGCCCAGGGCCCAAAACCTCGCTTCCGGGAGGTATGCCTTGGCCTGGGTAGAGTCCACTACCGCCCCTATGAACTCTGTGCGCTGAACACGGGACAGAGTTGATTTCCCTGTGTTCACGAGAAGGCCCAGTTTGTCGATAGTCATTCTTATGAAGTCCACTTGTGCCTCCACTTGAGTCCTGGAGCGGCCCTTGATCAGTCAGTTGTCGAGGTACAGAAATACCTGTACCTGCCGCCTGCAAAAAAACGTGGCCACGACTGCCAGGAACTTGGTAAATACATGAGGCGCCGCTGACAGGCCGAACAGGAGTACTGTGAACTGGTAGTGGTTGTTGCTCAGCACAAACCTGTGCAGCAGTGTAATCGTATATGAAAGTATGTGTCCTTCAAGTCGAAGTGGCATACCAATCCCCTGGATCCAAGGAAGGGAGGATAGAGGCCAAAGAGACCACACGGAACTTGAGTTTCTTCATGAACTTGTTGAGCTTTTGCAGGTGTAGAATGGGCTTGAGCCCACCTTTGGGTTTCGGTTTTAAGAAATACTGAGAATAGAAGCCCTTGCCCTTCAACTCCTCTTCCACTGCCCCCAGCAATAGGAGCAAATGCACCTCCTGTATGAGGAGTTGCTCGTGAGAAGAGTCCCTGAAGAGGGACGGGGAAGGGGGGGAGGGCTGAGAATTGGATGAAGTATCCCCTTTCTACCATGCGGAGCAGCCATCCGTCCGATGTGATACGGGACCACGCAGAAAGGGGATAGTTGGGATCAGAAGGTAAGGCGGATTGGATCCAGTCCAAGTACTGGTACACTGTCCTCTTTCGCACCTTCAAAAGGCCTGCTTCTGGCCAGATGAAGGTATGGGCCGGCCAGAGCCCTGGCCTGAGGATGGATGTGGCCTCTTCCTGCTGCTTCTCTTTTTCCTTCGTGAACTGTCCTGATGGTTCTGCGGTTGGTAGAACCGCGGAGGAGGTTACAGCCTAAAATGCCTCCGCTATATGGCAGGAGTATGGAGGCCCAGCGATTTGAGGATGGCGCTCGATTCTTTTAGGCTATGTAGCCTTTTATCCATCTTATCGGAAAACAGAGTCAACCCCTCAAAGGGGAGATCCCAAATGGTCCTGAAGACCTGAAGCCCGGGGCCCCTTCTCATAGCAACCCCGGTAGCCATGACCCAAGTAGCCACATCAGCCCCGTTCAGAGCGGCCTGCAGCAAAGCTCGGGAAATGAGCTTGCCCTCCTCAACCAGGGCAGAGAACCCGGCACGGGAGTCCTGTGACAGCGGCTCTGCGAATTTTGCCATTGCCCTGCATGTATTATAGCAGTACCTCCTGACAACAGCCCGTTGATTAGAAATGCAGAGCTGCAAACTGCCAGTGGAATAGATCTTTTCGCCTCCCTGTTCCTTGGGGAGGGTCCCTGGTAGCCCTGGCGCTCATTGGCTGTGTCCACGACCAGGGAATCTGTTGGAGTGTGCGTATAAAGGTGCTTGCAGCCCTGGATGGCACAAAGTAGCGTCTTTCATTGTGCTTAGCCGTCGGGGGCAACGAGGTTGGGGTCTGTCACAAAGTCTCTGTTGTACAGTCTTTATTGGTCTTTATTATGTGCAGGTCCAGAGGGGGCAAGAAGATCCACCATGGGATGTGCATCCTCCACTACCTCCTCCGCCTGAATGCTCAGGCCCTGGGCAACCCACCACAGCAACTGCTGCAGAACTCCGTTATCCTCCAGGACTGGGGCAACAGAAGTGCCGGCCAACGCCTCATCCGGGGAGGAAAAGGAAGAGATCCCCGTAAGGGGAGGCTGCTTCCTTCCCTCCACGCCCGAGGGGTCCCGTGACACCTGGGGTTCCCAGGCTGGTGCCGAAACTAACGGTGCCATACCACCCAGTGACGGGACAGCATACACCGGAGCCAGAGCAGTCGGCACCGGAGCCGTCAGTGCCGACTGTACTGGAAAAGGTGCCGAAGCCAACGGTGTCCACGTGAGCTGCAGTGGTGCCGCGGTGGCCAGCCGCGGTATCTCAGACAGCCTCAGCGCTGGAGCTTCCTGAGGGGCAGAGTGCAATATAAAGGTAGCCGATACTACCAACGCTGCTGCCAAACGCGACTCATGACTTTGGTGGAAGGCCTGGGGCGTCCAGAAGGGCCACTGCGTCGGGTATTGCCCCGGTAGTGGCCACAGTGCCCTATAGGCGTACCAATCCCATTGCAACTTCCACCTCCTGCTCTGACTCCTGTCCAAGCCATGGGAGTCAGACTCTGACTCAGAGGTCTCCAAAAATGAAGACCACGGAGGAGCCATGCTGCAAGGCACAGAGGTTCGGGAACTAGGGAACCAAGTAGGGTCCCGCTCCTCAGCTGTTGGCACCAGAGGGCTTTGTGGGGATGGCGAGCCCCATGGCAGCATGGTCGGCTTCCCCCTTGATTGGGCCGTGGGGTGGGCTGGTGCCAGCAGTTCATCTCTCCTGGTAGGGGAAAATGGCGCAACAAGTCCTGTGCCACCTAAATGCCTCCAGGGTCGACGGGAGCTGCAGCTGCTCACTCCAAGGGCCTGGCAAGTGGGGTGGGTCCGCACTCACAGGCACCGCCCCAACAGCTCCCACTGACTGCAGTTCCCGGCCAATGGGAACTGTGGAGCCAGAGCTAAAGGCAGGGGCAGCGTGGGGTGCCCCCCAGCCTTCCCTCCACCTAGGAGCTGCAGGGACACACAGAGCTGGGTAGGGAGCCCTGCCAACCCTCCAACCCAACACGGGTCCCCGGCCGCGGGCTGCCGCTGCCCAGCCCCCCCTCCCAGCACCAGCGGGGCTTCCAGTCCCCCGCTCCCAGCACTCACAGTGCCCCTGGCCCGCCTCCCCAGAGCACCCCGGCCCAAGTTTTAGTTAGGGGTATATAGTACAAGTCATGGACAGGTCACAGGCCGTGAATGTTTGTTTACAGCCCGTGACCTGACCATGACTTTTACTAAAAATACCCATGACTAAAACAGCCTTATATATCACTAATCACCATAGAAGTTATACTCCAAATGAGCACTAGACTGGTAGTGAGGATTTATTGAGTTCTAATTGTGGCACTGCTTTTGGCTTATATTTGCATAGCATTTTTAAAGTGCAAAGGGCTATAAATGCCAAGTACTATTAAAAAGAAAAGGAGTACTTGTGGCACCTTAGAGACTAACAAATGTATTTGAGCATAAGCTTTCGTGAGCTACAGCTCACTTCATCGGATGCACTGAGTGGAAAATACACTGGGGAGAATTATATACACAGAGAATATGAAACAATGGGTGTTACCATACACACTGTTAGGAGAATGATCAGGTAAGGTGAGCTATTACCAGCAGGAGAGCGGGGCGGGGGGGGGGGACCTTTTGTAGTGATAATCAAGGTGGATCATTTCCAGCAGTTGACAAGAACGTCTGAGGAACATGGGTGGGGGAAGGGGGGGGAATAAACATGGGGAAATAGTTTTACTTTGTGTAATGACCCATCCACTCCCAGTCTTTATTCAAGCCTAAATTAATTGTATCCAGTTTGCAACTTAATTCCAATTCAGCAGTCTCTCGTTGGAGTCTGTTGTTGAAGTTTTTTTGTTGAAGAATTGCCACTTTTAGGTCTGTAATCGAAAAGTGACCAAAGATTACCTGCTGGTAATAGCTCACTTTATCTGATCACTCTCCTTACAGTGTGTATGGTAACACCCATTGTTTCATGTTCTCTGTGTATATAAATCTCCCCACTGTATTTTCCACTGAATGCATCCGATGAAGTGAGCTGTAGCTTACGAAAGCTTATGCTCAAATAAATTTGTTAATCTCTAAGGTGCCACAAGTACTCCTTTTCTTTTTGCGGATACAGACTAACACGCTGCTACTCTGAAACCTGTCAAGTACTATTAAATCACTTTTCATTCTTAAAGAAGGTGAACTAAATCTCAGAAGCCTTTAGCCACACAAAAGGAAGATGTCATTACATCATTCTTTACACTACCACCTGCTTACTGACAGCTTGTCCCACAGAAACAAAAAACAATGTGAATTAATATGACTGTACATTTTATATTAATCCCAAATCTTGCAATATTAGGAATGTCAGCTAATGTACTGCACCTCTATGAAATCATCACCAATTTCTGAAGTTGTTAAATATTTTTTAAAAAGTAGTAGCTGTCAACACAATGTTTTATACCTCAAAAAAAATCTAACATTTAAAAAATCACCCTAGAGAAGGCATGTCACTTCTTTAACTTAGAACAGGAAGGGGGAAATATGATAGCATTTTCATATTGACACAATGTTCCCTCAAGACCTACATATTGTTAACAGCTCCTAGGGACATTTACACTTTCCAGCTCCTGGAAGTATGTATTTTTCATTGAGGTACACATAGTAGTTAAGCTAATTTAGAAATCCTGTGCTCTCTATTATATCTTTTAAAATCAGCACAGCCTGGGAAAGCTTACAACCAGACACTAACAACTACTGATGAAGGGGGTTGTGTGTCAATCCTCAAAAGCAGCAAAACCAAATTGCTTACTTAATGGAAACAACTGTGACACAAGATCAGCAGTAATAATTGGTTTGCAACATTTCAATTAACTGAATAATTGTGTTATTTAAAATATGTGTTTGATGAAGATTAAGTCTAAACTAAGTTTAAGTGATAAATCTCTTTACTTGGTGTAAAGAGCCTTAGAATGAAAAACTAGTAAGGCAGTCAAGATATTCCGAATGTCACAGAACAACGGGTTCAAAAGGCAGTATCTTACACTCTGGAAACACAACTGAAGAACTCCAGTTCTTTTGTTAAAAATATGACTTCAAGGATTGCAAAAGCTAATGATGAAATTACATTTATATTTTAAAACCAGATTTATTTAAAATTACGCAAGATGATTCAGCAAAGCAGGTTAAATCATACTATAGAGGCTTGGTATAGATGGTGAAGGAGACCTTGCTAAAGCTATACAGCAGAATCAGAGCACGAAAACCAAAGAGAATTAAGGCAAAGCATAATCATCAAAATTAGAGTACAGTTTCTTATAATTTATCCTAATACTAGAAATAGTTCAAGTAAGATTTTTAATATATCTTTTGTTATGCTTAGATGACCAAAAATGTTGTAACAGTTTCTTTCACAGACACGTTTTCTTTTACAAGAAAATACATCCCTTTTGTATCTGTAGGACACAATCCAGATCACTGTTCCCTTGCTGTTTATATGCCTCGAGACAATCTGATATTGCACAAGACACATACTGAAATGCAGTACACCCAAAGAACACCCAAGAGTCTTTTTACAGTTTAATATGCCTAGTATTGACCACATTCTATTTTAGAAGAACAGTAAGTAAGCCCCAAGATGCCCATTAAAACAAATCAGTAGATTACTAATAACTATTTTTATGTTAGAAAAAGTTACACACTGAGGAATTATTTGTGACTGGCACAGAATGGAAACAGAAAATTTAATTGTCTTTTGGGAAATTCTATTTTTAGATTAGAAGTTTCTACTGTGTGAAATTTACAGTCTTACAAGTGAGACAACTTTGATAAGTCATTCTAATAGCATGCTTTCTTCTGCTGCCCTCCTGCATGCACGAACAAATACTAAATGTAATGTACTCAAACTGAAGTCTCACCTTTAAAAAAAAAAAGCTCTTTGCAATTATTCAGTGTCTCATCAGTTCGGACTTGTTCAAGAACTTGAACACATTTTTCAAAATTTTGTAAAACCAACCTCCACAAGATATATTTTAAAATAATGTCTTTCCCTTCTCAACAGACAGACTGATGTTAAATCACTAATTTGGACTAAACTATTTGATTATCCATTATTTCCCAGATATTCTAATGATGAAAGATCTATGCATAATAGTTGCCAGGTGTGAAGAATGTGGGAATTATCTGCATACAGATTATCTGCATAGTTCTATGAATGTTAAACATCTATATATAGATATGGATGGGGGTTTGCGTAGCTATTGTATTGCTGGTAAAAGCTGGCTAAGAGTTAAATCCTAAAGGAACACACAAACAGTGATTGCAGATAGACTTCAACTGCCTGGTGCTCAAAGGGGCAAGAATCCACTGGGGGAAGAGTACCTCCAACACCCTTATGAGAAACAGAGAAACCAGTGTGGTCAGGTTCAGATGACCTCCTCAATGTCCCAAGAAATCTTTTGGTGGGAACTCTAAACAAAGGGGGGTGGGAATGGATAAAAAACCACCAATGACTTAAAGGACGACACATAAAGCTTGGGTGTCACAAAGAAGTAGCTGCAGGTAGCAATCTACCTCACCCCAACCTAATGTTTCGTGATACCTGGGTTAAGTGAAGTCTGTTTAAGCTGGCAAGAAAAAACTATATGCACTTATATGTAAGAAAATATGCACTTAAGGTTTTTTTGTTTTGTTTTGTTTTAAGTAGTCTGTTGCTATGTGCCTTTGGATTAACAAACAATACATTTGTTTTGAAGAAACTGTTTTGAGGTCACTTTAACCAGACATTGGTCACAAAGTTCCAAAGCAAAGATTACTGTGGATACCAAATTATCACAGCCATAAACAAGGGGGCTACAGCCAGAGACCTGTCTTAGAGTGAGGTGAAGTGCAGAATTCCACTAAAAAGACAGGTGCATGCTTATCACTTGAAGGAAAATACTCAAGAGGGACTGCAAAGGGATCTAAAGCACAACTCACTCTGTAATCATTACAGCAGGGAAACTTAATCCGTGTATATCTGACAAACTAAATCCATACAATAAAAATTGCTTTGATTTATTCAGTGGTTGTTCTTCATTAGTGCATGGGAAGGTCAAAGTCCTTCTTCTCTAGCAAGTTGGAAAGCCTAAAAAAACCTCACCTAATCATGTCCTACTATTAAAAGTTAATATACAATTATGAAGGCTTTAGCACCCTGACCACCCTTTTAAAGCAAATTTAAATACATTTTCTAGAACCATTCTTAGACTGGCTACCTAAAAATCACCCAGGACCCCAACCTCACCCCATCAGTGCCATTTATATGGCTGCTACTTCCCTTTTTTCCTCCATCTTCATCAGTCCTCTAATATTTTCTCAGTGCAGTTGTCATTAATCCACTGCTAAATCAGCAATGACTGAAGCAGAATCCCAAATAAAATAACTGACAGGAAGTGCCGTCTGTTGAAAAGTCTACTGTGCTGTAAGAAAAACAGGCTATTAGGCAAATCAACTAGATAGAAAATTCAGAGTAGAGGAAATCTTTTAAGAGTGCCAACTGCACAAGGTATCTGGTGCAAAACAGAGAGAAAATGTAGCAGGGAGGAGCAAGAAAGATATGGGAGAACTAAAGATTACAGAAGAATGGGAGAGGCTGCAACATATGGGTGGGCAGGAAGGAGGAGGACAGAAGAGAATAACAAGGAGAGATGAGATTGTAAACTCCTCTAGATGGGAGCATCCTTTTTAATTTCTGCAATGTCCAGCACAACGGTGCCCTTATTCTGACTGGGGTATTTGTGTGTTACCTCAATACAAATATACTTAATACTGGAAGTGAAGAAGTGAGACTGAAGTAGTTAAAAGGAAAAGGAAACAATTCAAAAGAAGGAAGCATGGGTCTTCAACTCCTCTGTTCCTCCAATTCCATTTTCCTTTCATCAGTTTTTCACCCCAACTTGTCCTTTGCAGTGTTTGTTTCATGTCATAGATGCTTTTGTCCTCTTCCACTTGTCCCCAAATTGTCCTGAATTAACTCCCAACTCTAGTTTTTAAGTGTCCAAGAGGTGATCGTCTGAACTCTAATACCACCAATTCAGTGCAAACTGTGAAGCCTTGGCATGGAATCCCTCTCGGAATCCCACTGTTACTGATACTTTCAAAGCTATTCTTTATGCATTGGTCACAGCATGTTTTAAACAAATTGATGTAATCTGCATTCCACCAGAGCAAACTGTTTCTCAAAAATTCACTCCCAAGAAATCCACATTTCATAGGGCCAAAACATCCTGTTTCTATAAACAGAACGATCAAACAGTTTTCTGCAATAGATACTTCAGAAGAGATTTTTAATTTTATTAAAAGAGCTGGCTTTCCTGTATTTGTTATTTGCTTTATAAACCTTCCTCCCACTTAGAAATAACTTTTACCATTATGTCCCCATTTCATCTGGCAAAGCATATGCTTAAGTACTTTGCTAAATTGGAGCCTATAGCACTTATATTACAATGCTTTAAAAGCAGTTGATAGATTATATTTCCCTATTGTAATACAAATGTTTTGCTGAATCAACTGACCCATCAATTTTTTAAACCTTTAAATAATTTAAATAACTTTTTATGGGCATTGACAACTTCCTTTACTTACCAAAAGAATCAAAAAGAATGAAGCAGAAATGGAATTCAAGAACTCATCTGTTACAGATCTAATTAATTTAATTAAAATCTGACTGCATCCTAGCCCTCTAAAGAGTTCTACAACACACTAAAGTGTTAAGGAATATATACTTTAAAATACTGTCTAAAGGTAAACATGAGAAAAAATTGCAATGGAAATCTTTAAACAAAAAACCATGAATGGTTTCACTTCAGTAATCCTGCAATGAAATAAAGTATTTTATTAGTAGTAAAAAATTATTAGCAGATCATGAAGTATTTTATTTTGTTCACCATAGAAACCTTAGAGAGACCAGGTGGGTGAGGTATTATCTTTTGTTGGACCAACTTCTGTTGGTAAGAGAGACCTTTCAAGCTTACACAGAGCTCTTCTTCAGCCCAGACCTGAAGAAGGGCTCTGTGTAAGCTCAAAAGCTTGTCCTTTGCCAACAGAAGTTGGTCCAATAAAAGATATTATCTCAGCCACCTGGTCTCTCTAATATCCTGGGACCAACACAGCTACAACACTGCAAACATTAGAAATCTTATTAATTTTGGCTTGCCTGCAGCAAGCATTAAGCCAACGTCTACTCACAAAGTGAGCAGTCTGCTCTCAGCATAGCAAGACATTAATCCCTCAAGCATACATTATGATGGGCCTCACAGGGCCTGGTTTTCAGATCAACTTATTCAATTTTTTTTCCTGTAAAGACTATAAAGCCATTGTTGATAAAATATGCAGACGACACAAAGACTGGTGGTGAGATAATTAAAAGAATCAGTCACTGATAACGAGGGATGTGGATCACTCAGTACACAGTATACAATCAGACAACATGCATTTTAATACAGGCAATGCAAGGTCATAAAAGAATACAGGACATACAGAATTAGGGACCATTTTCTGGAAAACAGTAATTTTGAAAAAGACTATCATCATGGATAGCAAATGGACCAGGAGTTCCAATGTGATGCCTGTGACAAAAACAACTAACACGATACTTCGACGTATAAAGAGAGGTATATTAAAGAGTGGGGAAGTAATATTACCTCCATATATGGCATTTGTGAGACCATTACTGGAATGCTGTGTCCAGGTCTTGTGTCCACATTTTTAAGTAAAAGATGTTGTTAAAATGTTATGTTAAAAAACTGAACAGGTTTACAGATGAACTACAAGAATGAATATGAGATCTGAAAAATGAGAGACTAAAGGAACTCAATCTATTTAGTTTATGAAAAAAGGTTAAGAGATAGTTTATAATGAACTGCTCAGGGAGAAGGTATCGGATACATTAAAGAGTCCACTAAATACGGCACAAAGGCAGAACAAGATCCAATGGCAAGAAGTTTAACTTTCAACTTCAAAATGGGAATAGTGAGCACATTTTCAAGATTTCATCAGTGGAAAAGATTACCAGCACTTGAAGACTTGAAATCAAGAATATATCAAAGACACATTCTAATTCAACTATAAATTGTTGGGCTAGATACAGGAATTTACTAGGTGAATTTTATGTTATGCAGGAGGTCAGACTAAATCATCTTAACCGCCTTTTCTGGCTTTAAAATTATCAGGTCCTATGATTCAAATAATCTATTCCAATATCATAGGAAAAAAACTGCATTAAATGAGCAAAGAATGACACAGAATGACGAAAGAGCTAACATCTGAAGAATACTCAGTAAATCAATCTCTCCAAGAGAAATCAGCTTCTGTAAATAAAGTGAATAATAATGGCTTATCATTCCTTATCAGATTATTTTGTAACACTGATAGCTTCCCATGAGTCTAATACCAAACAAGGAGCAAGGCAGAATGTAGCTGTGTTCCCTTAGCCTCTGTGTAAATGTAACGGGAATCACGTTACTTAGTCGCTAATTTCTATAATACAATGTTATGTTCGTTTTGAGAACTGTTTATATGCACAAACTGGCCTACCCTCAATGCAACCATTTACATTTCATGTAACAAAAAATGATCAATTTATACCTAATGGAAAGAGTAGGACCTAGGTCATGTATACAATATAGTAGATAAAAAGAGAATTTGTACATCTTAGTAAAAACAGGCCTTCTCATTCTCTCTCATCGTCCCCTCAGGCACATTCCCCTCATTGGACTCCAGAAACTCCAACTAAGGTTGGGTGCCAAGATACTTAATCTTTTCCACCCTGGTTCAATTTCAGCCAGAGGAATATCAATGAATTGCAACTGTTTCTCTACAATGAAAACATGTAGCAAAGCCATTTTATTTACTGAGATTCAGCAGGAGACTACAGAAAAATCTACCGCATGGCAAAAACACAGACCTACAGCTCTTCAACATATTAAATTAATTTTTATCCACACAAATGACCTTGTTAGCAAGACATCCACGTCCTGGCTACACAAATGAGACTATTATACAGCTATGCAGGTAATTTTCAAATACATTCAGCAACTTTATACCAAAAAATTGTTTTGGCTAAGTGATTAAAAACAAAAAACGTAAGCAACTTTGTCCACAACATACTGTGCACTAACTGGTCCACACAGAGACTGCTGGCATGAACTACAAGTTCCCTCATGAGCATTAACTCTTGGTGTGCGCCAGCAGGGTCTACATAGGCCAGTCAGTGCAAAGCACATTAGAATTCACACCTTCCTAGCAGACATTACTGTGCTGTATGGAGAAGCCCTTAGGACTTTTCATTAATGAATAATGATTTTTCATGTTAAAATACTTAACCTATCTCATAAATCCCTGAATGTAATAACCATAATTTAAAGCAATCCTCAGTAAAAAGGTTGTGAAATAATTCATAACTGATTTCTCCAATTCCATAATCACAAAGGTACACAACGGTAATACTGTACACAAAATAAATACTGGTGCAGGAACGAGTTTTATCAAGGGTCACGGTAGATTCTCCATCACTAGCAATTTTTAAATCAAGACTGAATGTTTTTCTAAAAGATCTGCTCTAGAAATTATTTTGTGTTTGGTCTTTTTATTTTTATTTTTTAAGTCTCTGCTGCCTGATTGCATACTTCCGGTTCCAAATGAGGTGTTCATAACTCTGAGGTTCTACTGTATCAGTTCCTAATTTTTTAATCCACTGCACAAGAAAAAAAAAGCCCTGTTCTCAGCAACAGCACTAGAAACTTCACAGGCTTGTTTGATATTCAGTGTGCATAGTCTCAAAGACATTGGGAACGTTTTTAAAATTCTCACAGTAAATCTGTGCATCACCTCTCATTTTTAACATCCATACAGAAAACAAGTTTAAACTAGTTCCTCCTCCCCTTCCCCAAGGAAGGGCATTATCAGTTATTTGTAGGAACCGCTTTGTATTATTCAGGTTTCCACTGCTTTCTAGATAAATGTGGGTTACATATTTCTGATAAGCTGGATGCAGGACATGTCATGTGGCTCTCTCTCTCACAACTTAATATTAGAATAAACAACTAAAATATTTCAGTCAGACTGCCAATTACTACAGTTATTTTACTACCACCCAGAGCTGTTCAACATCAGACAGAGTTAAAGGATTTCAGGAGCTAGTTTTAGTTCTTGGGCACCACGCCAAAAATAACCTTTTCCATTCACTAAGAAGCTAAATGTACAAAGAGCTGGAAAGGAGAGAAGGTATAGTAGAGCACTTTTTTCCAAAATATTGCTTCTTTGAAGTTCACATTCTCATTCAGAGAATATCTAATTTTTAATCAGTCACCAATCTAGACAATGACCCTTTCACAGACTGCACATTTCTCAATCCTACCTTCATGTTTTTTTCTCTGCATTTTAATGAAATGTTCCAGCTGTTTCCAGTGTTTCATGTTTTTGTCTCTGCGCAGCATTAGTGCAAAAATATTTACATGAAGTGGCACCCATGCCCTAAAACAGCAATGAAATCTTCAGAGATTTTAGCTTTATAAGTACCGCATGCACACACGCACACACACACACACAAAAGAAAACTTTAGATAAAATACCACTCCACCCATTCTTACAGACGCTTGAACACGTCTTGATCTAATTGTTAAAACAGAAAACTGGGAGTCATAGGTGGGTTCTGTTCTCAACTTTTCCCATTTATTCGCTCTGGGATCTAGCTCAAGTTACTCAACCTCTTTGTGCCTCCATTTCTTATCTGTAAAAACAGGAATAGTAATACTTTTTACCTATGTAAAACAAATCTTCAGCTGAAATTTGCAAGATATTAGTACAGTAACTCCTCGCTTAACGTTATGTTCCTGAAAAATGCCACTTTAAACAAAATGACGTTAAGCAAATCTAATTTCCGCATAAGAATTCATGTAAATACGGGGGGGGGGGGGTAAATACAGGTCCTGTGGTGAGAAAAAAGAAGGTGTTGGGAGGCGGCCATGGGGAAGTAGCCCAGGGAGTTGGAGCTGTCATGCAGCTGTTACAGGAGCCACTGTAGACAGCTGCAATCCACAGGGCCCTGAGCTGGAACCCGGAGTAGAGGGCAGGCCCGGGTTCCCCCCAAACCTCTCAACTCCCTACTTGACACCAGAGGAGTTGAACTGCACTGTGGGTTCCACCAGAGGGGAAGGTCTCTAGCCTGTTCCCCGATCCACTAGGTGGATCAGCAGAGACTGTGGGGATTGTTCTTCCTCCTTTCCCCTGCTGGCCAGTGATGAGGCTAACTGAGTGAATGGCAGATTTGAGCCACGAAAGTGGCCAAACTGAGGGCTGCCGTGAACCTCTGAGGTGAGAAAATCCTCCAATAAGCGCAGGACCCACCAAGGCAGAGGAGGAACTTTGTCACAATACACATACGCACAGAGTATAGGTTTTAAACAAACAATTTAATACTGTACACAGCAATGATGATTGTGAAGCTTGGATGAGGAAGAAGTCAGAGGGTGGAAGTGGGTGGGATATTTCCCAAGGAATGCCTTACTGCTAAATGATGAACTAGCACTTGGCTGAGCCCTAAAGGGTTAACGCATTGCTGTTAACGTAGCCTCACACTCTACAAGGCAGCACAAATGGAGGAAAGGGATACAGCATGGCAGACAGAGACACAGACACACACCATGCGTGAGAGAGAGAGAGATGCACAATGTCCCTTTAAGTACACTGACCCAACTAAGTACATTGCCTTTTTAAGTAGATCAGCAAGTTCAGACACCAGCTGCTGCCAGCAAGCTCCCTCCATCCTGAGCCCTGTCATGTCCCCTCCGTCCGTCCCCCGCACCGCTCTATGGAGATGGGGTAAGCAGGGAGGACGGAGACACCCTAACATTAGCCCCCCTCTTTTCCTCACCCCCCCCCCCCCGCACAGCAAGCAGGAGGCTCGGGGAGCAGCTCCAAGGCAGAGGGCAGGAGCAGCACACAGCAGTGGGCAGAGGGACAGCTGAACTGCCCAGCAATTGATAGCCTGCTGGGCAGCTGCCGCACAGGGAACTTAGGGGAGGGGAGTGTTGATGGGGGGCTGCCGGTCCGCCCTGGTTCCAAGCCCCCACCAGCTAGCTCCAACAGGCTGCTCTTTCTGCAGGCAGTGGACAAAGAAGGCAGCTGCCAAACAACGTTATAAGGGAGCATTGTGCAACTTTAAACGAGCATGTTCTCTAATTGATCAGCAACATAACAAAACAACGTTAAACAGAAGGACTTTAAGTGAGGAGTTACTGTATTAGTAGTATGTACAGAACAAGGTCTTGTCTACTAAAGCTCAGGATTAGCTTCTTAAAATAGCTAGTTATGTTAATATAAAATAGTTATGTGAAGGTTTTGACTTTGAGCAAAAGCCAAGAAATTCAAAGGTAAGTCTTCTTCATACAACTATATAAATCATACAACTGAGACTAGAATTTCTGAAAAAAGAAAAGGAGTACTAGTGGCACCTTAGAGACTAACCAATTTATTTGAGTATAAGCTTTCGTGAGCTACAGCTCACTTCGTCGGATGTAAACTGGTTAGTCTCTAAGGTGCCACTAGTACTCCTTTTCTTTTTGCGAATACAGACTAACACGGCTGTTACCCTGAAACCTAGAATTTCTGAGAGTCTCATGTGTATGTGCTGTTACATACCAGTAAAGTTTTCAATATTAAGACATAAAATAGTACTTTAAGAATAGAGTGGCTGCCTTACCTCCATATTCACTTATTTTAACATCAGTTTACGTCAGAACCTTTTTAATTTAACACAATATTAACTCAATTTCCTTTTCAAATCAACAGGTCTGGATAACTTATAACCAAGAGTTTTAAAAGAAGTGGACAAGGAGCTCTCTGGACTGCTCCTGTTCATTTTTAATAAGTCTGGTGAAAGTGGTGAAATTATAAAGGATGGGAAGAAAGCTGATGTTGTGCCAATATTGAAAAAAGGTAAATGGGATGGCCAAAATAACTATAAGCCTGTTGGCCTTAAAGGCAGCAAACACATGGCAACAACTCAGCTTTTTCTCAGGATTATAGCTGGAGTTCAATCCCAGAATCCTGTAAAGGCCTTAACTTCACCTACTAACCAACATTTTAAAAAGTTGCCATATCATCACTGATATTTTAACCTGAGATAGCTAGCACACCTTTTTTTGCAGTGTAGACACACCCTAAGAAACTAGAACAATATAATGTCAACCTGGAAAACTCTAAATGGACTCAAAACTGGCCACTGGTCTCAAAATTTAATTGTAAACAGGGAATCTATATCAGGCAGACATGTTTCTAGTGGGCTTCTTTTAGAAACATAGCCCATCTTAGACCCAAGTGAATTAGTTTTTAACTGAGTTTTGATATTAGCATGAGCAATAGGCCCAATGCACATAACAAAAAAGAATGAACTTATGAGAAAGAAGGATTATTTGTGTTAAACTTGAAGTGACCCTTTCGAATACCAGTGTAATTTTATTTAAGGTTTGGGAAATAATCGGCATGAATCAGATACCACCAACCTGGTTGACTTAAGGTACCTTCTCTACACACACATACACATCATAAAAAGCTTTTTATGTCTACTTTAAGATGAGATTTGATGTGGAGCTGTCAAGTGGTGCCATTACCATAGAACACTTGATGATTACCTGTTCTGTTCATTCCCTCTGGGACATCTGACATTGGCTACTGTTGGAAAACAGGATACTTGGCTAGATGGACCTTTGGTCTGACCCAGTATGGCCGTTCTTATGTTCTTAAGAGAGGGAAACAATGGCACCTTCAACATATTAAAATGACCACTTACAAATATTTGCATTCGTTTCTGTTAGCTTAATGACTACAATTATTTCAAAGCAAAAGTGGATTTCTTTGCGACCTCAAAGCATCACAACAATAATATAAAAGGAAAACAAAACATATTAATACACGTATACAGGTATAATTTAAATGTAATAGCGCTGGTAACATTTCTAGTCAACATCTTCATCTTGTTCAACATTATGATCTCTATCAAGAATGTGTGGGTTACCACAGTCGTAACTGCCTTAGCATGTGCACAGTTCTGTGCAGGGAAGATTATTCTGACTACAGACAGTTGATTGTGCAGTGACCCCGACTGGCACAGTCACAAATAAGGTGTTGCGGAAGCTCAGATGCCATTGGGCCCTTGAACAATACAGGATGTAGTTCATCATCCATATTTTTCCATCCGTGTGGCAATGGTGACCCAATATCTGGTTTGCCTATGTGGGAGGACATCCAAACCTTTGTTTGCCAAGATACTCTTTTGACATGTTCTTCAAAACTGTCCTCACATGGTGGGAGTTTGGCCAGTGACTTGTCCTTTTTGATGGCTAGACTGAGGTGCAAGCAATTCAGGTCTCTGTGGGTCTCCTTTGTCTTCCCTCTCTCTTGTCAGACACTACTGCGACCAACTTCCTTGCTGCAGAAATTGCAGCTTGCCCAGCACACTCTCCCAATTTGATCTGCAATACAAGCTGCATATACATCAGAATCCACAAAAAGGTCAAGCGATCCTGCATCTCCCCAAAATTTCCCAAAACATGCAATAAAACAGCACGGGCTGTGAAAAGCACCCAGGCAAATCACACTGGTATAAATTTCATTTAGGAGAATCCATTTCACTTGCTGAGCAACAGCAAACAGCTGCTGATCCAAGATCTGAACCGCATGCTGCTGTCCTAGAGCTATTCCTATTTCCTTATTTCAGCATTGTGATATAGACTGCGGCCATGTCAGCTGGTTGGCATCCACAATAGGTGCATATGCAACTGCTGTCTAGGTGCTCTTCTCTGTTGCAAGTTTGCGGTTTAAACCAGTCCAAAATGGAATCACTTTAGTGTGAACATCATCAATGTAATTTGGTATTGGCAGGACATCACGAGACAATAGTCTTAAAAGACACTAGGAGAGATCTCAGACAGGGTCCATTTGTAAGCAACAAGGGTTTATATTTTCAAGTTCTTTTTCACAGCAACTCCATTCTGGATATGTTCTAGGTTTTTCAAATGCTGCACACTGCATAAATGACTCTGATTGCCCCTCGAAAATAAGTGACTTTTCTTTCCCGCACTTCAGTGATATTTCTTGTGATGCTGGACTATCTGCAGACTATTCCATTCAATGGCTAGAGAAGTATTTTAGGAAGGTCTCTATGTTGCTTTCTATGTTATTTCCTTCATGGATGAGATTTCCACCAGCACAAAGTGGTACAATTCCATTTGGAATGAACATATGTCCCTGGAGTCTTTCTACTTTAGTTCTTGCAGCACCAGTGATGAATCACCTCAGCTCATCATAATTGATGCAGAATCCATGAAGGTGTAGTATGTCAATTAAATTGTGAGACCCAAACTCAGGGTGCAACTGTGCAGCCAGACTTATGTGCAGTGGTGTCATAATTTTGGAACTGTTCAATAGTATGCACTCCACAATTGTCAAGCACCTTATACGACCGTCTTCTGAAGTACGATATTCATTGTTGGCTGAATTATAAGCCTCTTTACCAACCAAAGGACAAACTCCTGCACAAACAGGGGCACAAAAATAGCTGACCTCTGCAAATTACTATCACCTGACTTTGAAGGGAATGGAATTGCAGAACCATAGTATTTTTCTAATCTTGCCTGTAATTTGCTACTGGAGCAGCTTGCAGTTTCTACATCTGAGGGAAGATGGACTTTAACTTTTTAGCAGCTAGGACTGGAGAAGAGCCTTCTTGTTATAGATAAGATCACTGTCTCTCTCTTCAATCAGCTGATAAAATGCAATGTCATAAGGTGACTATTGCTGCAGTATAACCAGATGGTTTTGCTTTAAGATTAGTTTTAATCAAGTAGAAAGAATGGCATGTTGAGTGATAAACTGCATCCTTAGCAATCAAGTATTCGACAGATATTCTGCACAAAATGTCATCTCCTTTTTGAAGTGCTTCCTCCCTTAGATAGGTTGCTCTCTCAAATGTTTCTCTTTTATGATGTTTCTTGTCTTTCTTGTGTGTTGTTCTCAAGCAAACAATGCAACAGATCCAATCACCAAAGGATATACTTGCTCTGGTGATTATAGAAGCAGGTGAACATGACACTGTCTGATCAGATTTAGTCTGTTTTCTTTCCCGTGTTCAATTCAACTTTGACGTGCCAAATTCAGCTGGCTTGTGAATTTTCTGAAAGCAGCTCCTGTAATAACTGGTAGCACATAGATTCATAGATATTAAGGTCAGAAGGGACCATTATAATCATCTAGTCTGACCTCCTGCACAAGGCAGGCCACAGAATCTCACCCACCCACTCCTGCGAAAAACCTCTCACCTATGTCTGAGCTATTGAAGTCCTCAAATCGTGGTTTAAAGACTTCAAGGAGCAGAGAATCCTCCAGCAAGTGACCCGGGCCCCATGCTACAGAGGAAGGCGAAAAACCTCCAGGGCCTCTTCCAATCTGCCCTGGAAGAAAATTCCTTCCCGACCCCAAATATGGCCATCAGCTAAACCCTGAGCATGTGGGCAAGATTCACCAGCCAGATACCCAGGAAAGAATTCTCTGTAGTAACTCAGATCCCATCCCATCACAGGCCATTGGGCCTATTTACCATGAATAGTTAAAGATCAATTAATTGCCAAAATCATGTTATCCCATCGCCTCCATAAACTTATCAAGTCAGATAGGTTTTTTGCCCCCACTGCTTCCCTTGGAAGGCTATTCCAAAACTTCTCTCCTCTGATGGTTAGAAACCTTCGTCTAATTTCATCTAACCTAAAAAACTCAGCCAGTAGTCTTCCATACAATTAATCTCTCCTGGCTTCTGCTGCCAGAATCACCGAATTCTGTTCAGCACTGGTAGCTTTTGGTAGTTTTGCATTCTTTTGATTTTCTTGACAAGTAACACATTTTCCAAATTTGTGGCAAGTCCTGTTCTTTCAAGTACGTTTTAAGGGGCTTGTGTCCTCGAAGTCTTCATACACTGTAACTTCTCTGTAGAGGTAAAATTCCCAAAGTATATTGTTAGCATTACCACCACCACCATTTTTCATTTTGTACAAGTACACAGATTTGTACTACAGAAGATATAAATTAGATCTATGTTAGCATCAGAACTGACATTTTTGTACTGACCTATGTATAAGCATCACTAAACTAAAAAGCTAATTTCTATAATATTTCAAAGGCTTGTACTGCATGAACAGGCAATTGCAAATTAAAACATTCTACCAGGCAGATCAGGTGCAACGTCATATGTACAAAAGCTTACAAATAGAGAAGCATTACATTAGGAATTTATATATGCATTTATGTCTACCCACTATGCTGTACAAATTGTAGGCACACAATCTACCTCTACTAGTCCACAACCTTCAGTGAGAGATGGGTCTGGACAGCAAGTTTCAACTGAAAAATGTAGAAAACTATAATAATCGCTTGTGAAATACTTTAAATGTTTTCAAATAATATATTCTTAATTGTCAATGTTAGTATCTTGAAAAATATTGGTATTTGCCATTTAGATTATATGCTAAACAGCTTCATTTCTAAAAAAGCTTGCCCAGGCAAAACCAATAAAAATCTTAATACATGTCATTTGATCATTCTGACCAGTAAACACCACATTAAAGTGCTGAAATTAACTAAACAATAAAAACTAAAGTCAGTCATACTGCAGTGTTTCTGGAACTATGCAAAAAGTGACACTCATTTTGGGTACTATTGTTTCACAACTACAGGCATACAGCACCTCCTGACACCTCCAAATCATACTTCATCTAAACATATATAAAATAATCTTTCAAGTGATAGATGATTTGGGTGTGTGTAGGGTGGGTACAGTAAACTTATAAAATATGGTCCTTTTTTCAGAACTGTCGCACATCTATTAAGAAAACTGGTTAACTGGGCACTAGGTGCAGTAAATAATTGGTTAGAAAATGCTTAGCCCAGTAGTTGGGAAAAAATATAAGATAAGGAGGAAAACTGTGATGAAAGCAGACTGCAGCCCTAAATTGCTTCAGCTGATTTTAACTAAGGTCCAATAATTAGCACTGATATCACTTGTTTGTTATAGTGTATAAAAGACAAGGTTTTCTGGGAGTTCTTTGTCAGAACTTTTCCTTATCCCTCTGGAGCTTTTCCTTACCCTTCACACCATAATGGGATGTCTCCCAGGCCTAATCTGATTGTAAGTATTCAGAAAATGCTTATAATTATATTGTTGCTAAGACAGAGAATATAAGGGTATATATGCTTATATTGATATTCTACATGTAACCAATACCAAGTGACCTTCAGATTAATAAACGAATGCTTGTGTGAAAACTGAGTCAGGGTAATCCTTAATGAGTTTATTAGGAAAATTATTTCCAACACTCCTATATGGATCAGTTCCTGGTCCTATGCTAGTTAATATTTTTATCAACGATCTGGAAGAAAACAAAATCATTACTGACAAAATTTGCAGATAACACAAAGACTGAGTGAGTGGTAAATAATGAAGAGATGTGGTCACCAATTCAGAGCCATCTGGATCAGCTGGTTATGCTGGAAACAAGCAAACATGCATTTCAATATGACCAAATGTAAAGTCATACATCTGTGAACGAAGAATATAAGCAATACTTAAAGGATGGGGGACTATCCTCAGAAGCAGAACTCTAAAAAAAAAATTGGGGGGAGGGGGTCATGGCGGATAATCGGTTGAAGAGGAGCTCCAGGGTGTGACACTGAAGCTAAAAGAGATAATACAATTCTTGGATGTTTAGCCAGGGGAATATCAGCAAGAGTAGAGGTGTTTATGACCTCTATATTTGGCAGAAGTGCAACTTCTACAGGAATAATGTATCCAGTTCTGGTGTCCACAATTAAAGAACGATGTTGAAAAATTGGGAGAGGGTTCAGAAAAGGATTGGGGAAAATGCCTTATAGTAGTGAGTTTCAAGGAACTTGATCTATTTAGTTTATCAGAGAGAAGGTTACGGTTAAGGGTATTTGATCAGTCTATAAGTTCCTATATGGGAAGTGGAAATTTGATAATGGAGGGCTCCTCAGTCAAACAGACAAAGGCATAACAATATCCAATTGCTGGAAAATTAAGCTAGACAAATTCAGACTAGAAATAAGGCATACGTTTTGAATAGTGTGAGTAACTAACCACTGGAAGAATTTACCCAGCATGGTTGTGGATTCTCCATCACTGGAAATGTTTTAATCAAGACTGGATACCGTTGTAAGAGATACGCTCTAGTTCAACCACAGGTATTGGACTTGAAGCAGGAATTAAATCAGGAAAGTCCTACAGTTTGTGGTAAGCAGGAAGTTATACTAGATGATCACAACCGGTCTCTTTTGGCCTTTAAATCTATGAATTTTTATTATGCTGTTGCTCTTTTCTTTTACTTTAAATATGAAGGTCAGCTTTTTTACTTGCTGTATTATTTTGGTATAAGGGAACCAGATTTACAGAAGTTCAACTGGACCTAATTGCATTCTCAGAAATACATGCTGAATTTAAAATAAAGGCACCGCAAAGCATTACTAATAATCACTGACAACATGAGGTACTTTATTTACCTTATACTTCTTCTCTATCTATTTTTCTGCCTAACAACTATTTCCATGATTTCTACATCTTGTAATTTTGGTTGATTTTTCAGTTACCCATCCTCACAATATCTTCCCTTGTCAAAACACATCAGTTCCATTTTAACATTTTCACAAGTTGGTGTTTAAATGGTACTTAATAATGTACTAGTAAATGCTTTATATTGTAGAATTTGAAATATGACAAAGTCAATAGTGTGATACCTCAAGTTAAATTGTACTTTAGTACATTAGAATTAGTAACTGTATATTAGAAGAGGAGAAAAAACTAGCCAAGTTTTAGAAATTTCCAAAAATTATCTTTTATTGGACCAACTGCTGTTTGTGAAAGGGACAAGCTTTTGAGCTACACCAGAGCTCTTCTTTAAGTCTGGGATAGGTACTCAGAGTGTCATAGTTAAATTCACGGTGGAGCAGATTGTTAAGAAGCATGGCTACAGCACTGCAAAAAAAAAATTATCTGAAATAGCTTTACTACCTAAAATAATGTCACTATTCTAACATCAGCCATCTCAGAAGTGTTGTAGTCCCACCACTGCATTAGTACAATGCCTCTGATTCTAGTCTTTATGGTTAACAAAAGAAACAACTGGAAATTAAACCTGTTACCAGTCCAGAATGCCTGTCACCAGCCCTGCACTTCAAACCATGTAATTCTGAGGCTTGGAGAGTTTTAAAGCCAACTATATAAAAATTGCGTAAAAGTCTGAAATATTATTAGGTATTTTGAGAGGGATGGATTAGTGAGCAGAATGCAGGTGCTATCATTTATCTCAAAGATACCACCACAACATAAGTTACACAAAACTCTGCCACAAGCAAGTGGATTCATATATTTCAATGCCTTCATCTACTGAAAAGTAAAAAAAAAACAAAGTTAATTTCCAATTAGTTAACCTATTAATTCAAGTATTACTCTTAGTTTTTCAACACTGACAACAAGCTCAGCATTGTAAAGAACATATTTTCAGACCAAGAGATCCATAAGTCAGTGACCTCCAGGCTTGATTACTGCAACTCGTATCTAGAAATGAAACCATATGCCCTGAGAAAACTACAACTGATATAAAAGACAGCAGCTTGTCCACTTAGTAAGACAAATTACTGTGTATTCTGCTGTCTGCTCTACCTCCCCGCTGCGAGGAGTTCAAGTTCTCTGTCCTGACATTCAAAGCCTAGCATGGGATCGTGGGTAGCTACCTCAGATCACCGTTCCCTCAGGCTCAGGACCTCCCATAACAGCTGTGCTCCACTGAAACTGTCAGCAGACTTGTGATCATGAGAGTCAGAATTTCTCACAGGTTTCAGAGTAGCAGCCGTGTTAGTCTGTATTCGCAAAAAGAAAAGGAGTACTTGTGGCACCTCAGAGACTAACAAATTTATTTGAGCTTAAGCTTTCGATGAAGTGAGCTGTAGCTCACGAAAGCTTATGCTCAAATAAAAGAATTTTCACAGGCATTGCTAAGTAGGAAACTCACTTTCTCCAGATCCAGGAATGACTATAGACCTCATCACATTCACAAATATATGCAGTTCTCATCTTATTTGGCGCTCTCTCTCAGTAAAGTCTTCATACACAAGTATAAAAATAATCTTAATATTTCTCCTACAGCCTGGGATGGAAGGAACAAAGATTGTTACTGTTATTTCTATTTTTAAATATGTTGAGGTGTTCATACACTATAGTGATCAGTACCATACAAGGAGAGAAAGAAAAAGGCATGCTGGCCAACAAGTCAGCCTGAGAATAAACAAGACCACCACATAGGGTAGAAACACAGTCAATACACAAGACTTCCCAAAAGGGTATGTTTACTCACAACCATAGCAGGAAGGAACTATTCTTTGAGATGATACTGTGTTAAGACTGTGAGGAATTCCTTAAAACATATTCAACAAACCTCTTTGATATGAGTGAATAAACTTTGATGGGTTTGCTACACCCCAAAGTCTAATTGGGAGGCATTGTGGTCCAGTGGACTGCAGCTGGAACCAGGAGACTTGGATCTATTTCTGTCTCTGCCACTGACCTATTCTGTGAATCTGGGCAAGTCCTTTCTCTCTATGTGCTTCCCTATATGCTAAAAGGAGATAAAGATACATGGGGCTAGATTTAGAACTGTATTTAGGTGCCTAACGATGCAGATGGGCAACTAGTGGGATTTTCAAAAGTGCCACAGACATTTAGGAGTTTAAATCCTATTGACTTTCAATGGGAGTTAGGTGCCAAATTTATTTAGGCACTTGTAAATGTCACTCAGTGCCTATCACCTTGGTAAGTCTGGCCCTTGCCCTCCTTTACAAAACAAAGCACTTTAAGGTTTAAAGATGAAAAGCACTGAAGGAACCAAGTCTTATTCCTCCCTAACACTCCAAATTTCAAGTCTCAAATTTAAATAAAAATTATATCAAGATTTGTTTCACCACAGGCCTTCCAATATTTTGGGACCCAGGGACGATGGCCTGGCACCCACATTCCCAATCCTTGAAGGAGGAGCCACATGTAACCAACAAACTAGGACGACAACTCAAACTGACTAGAACTCAGCTTGTTAACTGCAAGATCAACACTGTTGCTGAGAGGTAAGATGTTTAACTCTACTCAATAAATTCTAACTACTCTACTCTCAATACTGCAATACTGCTAACTGAACCTAGCTTTTAAGTACTGATTTTTTTAAATTTTGTTTTCAACGTCAAACAAACTTTCTTTATTTGAGCTAACTGGCTTATTTGGTACTAATGGACTGTAATGCAGTTTACAAACCCCACATTAGGCCAGAAAGGATTAGAAGACCATATTGGGTGCAGGTAGCCCTGCCCTCCCAGCCCTGAAGAGGCTGCTCCAACCGGAGGGGTTGAAAAGGGAGCAACCCAACTTAGCAGGGAAGAAAGACAGACCTACCCTGAAGGCTCCTGCCAAAGGCACTGGAGAAGCCTTCCTGAGGGAACAGGTCTATATGCTGAGCCCTGTTGGAGCTGATAGCTTGGTTTCTTTTACCTTATTTGGGACCAGAAGCTGACGAAGGAAAACAGTGGTAGGAAATGACCCAGGGAAGGTAACTTGGAGGACCCTCTCTCCCCTGAGGCCAAATGCTGCTGATCCTCCTAGGGCCTGGGCTCCCCCATCACTGCCCCCATTACTCAGTGGATGCTAACCACTAGGCCTCTGAGCCCATCACTGACCCTATTACATGGATATTTACAAAAGAAGCCTAAACTCTGACCTTTGAGGAGGCAGGAATGGGGATTGGACAATCAAAGGTGTGGACACAGGGACTAGTCTCCCAAAAAGTGAGCAAAAAAACTGGCTGCGGTCAGCGAGAGTACAGTTAGGAACAGAGGTGGCATCAGCATCTTGTGCCATTCCATCCTTTCATGTGGTCATGCTACTACATACAAAACCAGCCTTAGGGTTTTGGGAAGAGAATAATTTGCATTTTTACAAATATCAGTAATACCATCAGCTTTCTCTCCTGCGTGGAAAGAGAAATCCAGCTTCTTGTGCTGGCTTTAATGTATACTTGTCAACATTTTAAAATTAGAATTAAGTGGACATGCCTGCACATAAATGCATTATTCACCTGTTAATTTTGTGTTATTTTCTCTGTCTCCAGTGTTGGACTACCTAAGCCTAGCCAACAATATTAACATAACTTAACTGCTCAAAATCCCACCCTCTTTCTTCTAATTTAGAGATGTAAGATTTCTCTCAGAATATAAAATTGAACTAGTCAAACTTACTTAGGTCTCTTCTTGCTTATTTACTTCTTCCAATTCTTTATTCTCTTTTCTCGTCTTCCATTCTATCCATCTTCATGAATTTTCTGTCATTACTCTCTAATGCTGTTTTCTTTGAAAAGCTGGTTTTCATTCATACTCATAACCATTCTCTCTGTTCAGGCCCACATTATGTTGCCTCATTTCCTTTCTTCCTCTTATTCTGTATCTTGCACTTCCACAAATTTTCATTTCACTCTCTCACACTTGGTCCTTCCTGTGTTCTACTGTCTCTCCATCTCCTCATCTTCCTCTCATTCTAATATTTAGCACTTAACAGCACTCTATAAGCACTGATTAATTAATAGTCACATCGTCACTGTGAGGATATTAACTATTATTGTCCTCGTTTTACATATGGGAAAAAAATTGACCACAAAGTGATCTGGAGTCTTTCCCAAAAGAGGAAGTAACATGGTCACAAAGGCTAGCTGTCGGAGAATGTAAGAGGGACTTGCACAGGTTTTACAGGAAAAAAAAAAAATCTGTGACAAGCTTTAAACATTAGCCATCAGCTTGTACCACAAAATATTCAAGGCTCAGTAACAAAAAGGTCAAATAGGTACTTTTTAAAAAGGATTTGTTTAGCCTTGACATTTATGGAGTCCCAAAACCTGAAGGGAGGACATCTACTATGGGCCCCAAACGAAAAGGAAAATGACTTTGAAAGGGCTAGGCTGTGATTACTAATCACTAGCAGCCTTTTTACTTCCAAATGGCTCCTTTATACTGAAAGATCTTCTATAAAGGATAGCCCTTCAGAAAAAAGAAACCTTAAGATGTTGATACAGGGCTGTTTAGACTAAAAATAATGTCAAGACATTTCAGTCTAAAATAGCAATATTGTTTTGACAGTTGGGTAAACAATACTGGACTTCCATTTATTTACTTGATATGATTTTTCCACTTTTTTATACATTTCTGTATTTCCCTTAAGCTTTGGTTTTGATAGCTCTGTAATAATCATAATTTATTTCTCTCAAATTAACTTCCCTCCCCTCATTATTCCAATAAGTTTAGAGTAATATTTATATAAAAGCTACTCTGAGCAAGGTTAAAAGGCCTTAAATAAACATAAGAAACCTGCAGTAAAAGGATTAAATGTCAAACATCTAGGCACAAGAGAAAATCACAGATGCGCTATCAGTATTATGATTAATTCCTGAAATGTGAATGCTCTTGCTCAAATCATTCTTATTTTGGTTTTATACAGAATTTGATTTTTTTTTAATATTATCTTGTGGTGGATTATAATTTGCCATATACTCTTATAATTTGGTTAAATTACAGTAATTTTGTTGAATGAAGCTTTTTGTGCAAAGCCCAATTTATTCAGCGTCCATTCAAGGCAATAATTATGTTCTCTCTGGATGAATGGAGCAGAGTGGGCATTGGGAAAGGGAAGGAAGTCAGAGAGGAAGTAAATAGGACCTGTCAAATAGTCATACTCTTTTTTTTCCCCCCCTATAACTTATTCAACAAAAATCTTAGAGAAACCTGGTTTGGGAAAATGAGTTTTTATTTGGATTGTCTGATTGTTTACTCCTCCCCGAAACAACCTACATCCATCTTAAATGGAGTTGACTGAACATCTACTGATCTAATTAGCAAAATTACCAGAAACAGAGCATTATGAAGAGCAACTAGGATAGCAAAGGGTTGGAGGAAATTAATCAGAATAAATTAAAATAATTAAATGTGTATAGTTTTTATAAAAAGAAGCTGTGGGAAATCTGAATTTGTGGGCAAACATTTTTAATTAATGGATAATAACTGAAACCAGTTTCAACATAAGAAAAAAATTAAATGGTCAGTTCATCTAAGGAGGGGAGCTAACTTCTAAGAAGAGTTACAAAAAGTACTACAAATTATTGTGGTTTAACAAGCACCATCTTGGACTAAATTCAAATGAAAAGCAATGTAGAACTTGTTAAGCCTTAACGTATTTAAAATTTATAACAAAAAACCATCAAAAATACATTTTTCAGATTCTGTAGAAAGAATCCTCAGAGCCAAACTTTTATATGTCATATTTCAATCAAAAGTGCTCATTAAAAGCTAAATAAAAAACACTTGAAATCGATCTCCTAGGGAGGAGAGGGTGAGTGTGAGCAGCCCCAGTCATCATAAGAGAATATGGAAAGCAAAGTCACATACATTCCCACTTGTAACTTAGTTATTTGAAGATGGTTTCAAACTAATGGTTTTGCCTGGGCAGCATTGCACAGGAATAACCATTTTAAAAACATGGTATAGAGTCCTGCTGATTTACAGAGAATTTTAAGCAACTTAAAAAAAAAATCATGTTTCCACCTGTTCCAAATTAGCCAAGTAACTATGTTTAAATAGTTTTGTACCTTTTTTAAATGGTTTTGTTAACCAATTTAAAAAAGCAAGTCCCACGTCCTGCATTCCTTTACTCACACAAGTAATCCTATTCATGTGTGCAATCCTTACACTGAAATCAATGGGATCATATGGGTATTAGTTACACAAGAAAAGGTTTGCAGGATCAGTCTCCAGAAATATAGTCAAGACTCACAAAAAGAGGTTACAGTAACTGACAGACACAGCCATGGTTGCACATCTAAAGTAACTTTTCTTTTTATAAACTAATATGCTTCTAGCTTTCCCAGTGGTTGTGTGGAATATAATTACACACTCACTCCAGAAGTATATGATTAGTGTGCCACTGTCTTTTGCATAATCCAGTCTGTAATACAAGTGATAAGAATAGCATTTATTATTTTTGAAACTGCTTGTGCAATGCAGCCACACTGATGTGGTTTAGAAAAATCTAACCAGAAACTTTATATAAAAAAAGACTTTGCTATGCCCTAAGTCTTTTTGTAATAGACATCCCTTAATACTTCACATCCAATAAAGAACCTGAAAATTCAGTTTACTGACTCATTCAGTTCTTAAGCAGAAAAATTCCCAAATGAATAACAGTGTATTAAATAATTTTAAATTGTTTAGACCTTTTTAATAGTTTTCAAATGAACAACACTTTTAGACATTTCAAAAATACATCCTATTTAGTATCCTTAGTTCTACTGTCCTTCATATTAATATTGCACATTTATACCAGATTCTCATTCATACCTGGAGTCTAGTCCTACTGCAGTGAGAGTTGACTTTATTGGGAGTTTTGACATTGACTTTAGTAGGAGCAGGTAATGCCCATAATGAGTAAAGGTAGCTTTGAAACATTGCTTTAAAGAGCTCTCTGCAATAGGACTATCTACTAAAACAAGTTTAGAGTGATAAAAAACCAACTTTAAGTCATTTTTAAAGATATATAAACTTCAAGACCAATCTTCATATAAAAATGTTACGTAATTAGAATACTTCATACTGGTTATGATTTTTTGTTAGATGCCGCAGGTGTCAGAAACCCTGTAAATTAAATCCATGCATTTACAAGCATTTTAAAAAAGGAGTATTAAAGGAATACTGCCAACTAGTTAGCCCTCAGAAGTTCATTTTATCTAGTAGACTTGTGTTTTTTGCACAAGACTGCTTTAAAGTTAAATTTTCATGTTTGATTTAAAATGAGAAGTGGGTTTTTGATTTGAGCATTACCCCAAACGCTTATAACCCAAACATTGCACTGGTGAAGGATAGTTAGGAAGTGAAAATGACTAGAGTCTATTTTCATTATCCAATTTGAGTGACAAGCAAGTAGTAAACAAAAGGAAAAACAAACCCAAAATTTTCCAGTTCTAGTAGTCTGGGTTGTTTAACTACATAAATAAGGATATTAGTTTATTTAAATATGATTTTTAACCAAAATATGTACCTTTAAGAAAACACTTGAGGGTATTTTACTCTTTATGTATGATATTTCATCTAGTAACCTCATTTACTTAAGGAAACGTAGTACAATAAAGTTGACCATAAGCAACCTCAATCTTTGCATAACTTCTTTACTAACATTAAACAATAAAAACTTAGTAAAGATACATGCACGTGACACAGATGGTTTATATACTTCCATTCTGCAAAGACATTTTTCAGCACCATTTTCAGCCAAAACATTTGAATAAATTTTACTAATACTCTGTGCCCAAACTGCATCTAAAGGATGTCATGAAAAATGATCTGTATTTTGTATTTTCTATCTTGGCCATAAGCTTCCAAAAATATAGGAAGCAATTTGAGTTCTTTATACAGTCCCACATTTTGCTGAAGAAAAACATACATGATCAAATTTGAACTTAAGAAATATTTTGCTTAGGCTATTTACATTAGCCACACTTTGCAGCTTATATTTCGTTATATCTGGCTAAAACACGGGGAGCATGTTCAGGAACCACCCTTGAGAATCTTTTATTATAAAGTACCTGCAGTTTCAGATTTTGCTGAAAACTTATGTTAAGAAATGTGCAACTGAGAAATCTGTAACCCCAGGAAGATGCTGCCAGGGTGCAGACAAGGTTTTACTTCTTTGCAAGTCCCCTATTACTCACATCTCTGAGCTTAAAGCTCCTGTCTCCCTGTGCTATGAAGTTTAAAATGAGCACCAAAGTTGAAGTACTCCAGAAAGAAAGTCAAAGTGATTATCTGCCAAAAGGTAAAAGTAAAATTTAATAAGTACGACCTAACTGCTGCAAAAAGAGCATTGTATTTACATAATGTAAATGTAAGGAGGGGTGAGACAAAAATTACTGTCACAAAAATGTCCTGTAAGAGTTAGATGACCTGGCCATACATATCCTCCAACTGTTCATATGTTCTGCTTTTGTAAAGCAAATAGTGAAACAACTGACTGCCCCTCCAGAAATATCAACCCATGACATAACTCACAAAACAGGCTGTTCACTTTAACAGGTTACAACATGCTGTTAAGATGATATGCAGATACTTTAATTTTTTTAAAATACATAACTCCCCAAAAAAGGATCAGGTTACAAAGACTTATCATAAAGAGCAAACTCTGCTTTTTCAAAATCAAGATACAGACTGCTTCTGCAGACTCCATGTAGATCAAGCAAAACCAGGATGAAAATCCCCTTCCATGTTGTGTTTTCTGCAAACACATTACCTAGTTAAAATGTTACAAGAGTACATACCCACACTGCAGCACATAAAAAGCTTCAAACCAGTATGTTCAAATGAAAAAAAAATTATTTTTTTTTTTTTTTTACAAACTTCAACTAAATAATTTTTTTTTAGGAAGAGTAAGCCTATGGCAAACATGAACATATGCATGTAATACCCGTAACAGTGTACATTAAATGCTGTATACATCACATGTAAACATTTGTGCATTCATGCACACACACGATACATATACAAATATTACAAGTATGTGTGGTCAATACACAAGTGATTTCACAATACCTAATTAACTCATTGCTACCCAAAGATCAATAGCTTAATAGGATTTAAATAAAGATCAAAAATTTACAAGGCTAGATATATTTGAAAAAAAATGAGGGTTGGGTTTTGTTTTATGCTGTGAACGGGAAGGATGTAAACCCCAATGCTTCAAAGGACAGCTGAACACTAACTCCTCTACAAACAGGTTATCCGCTACAGGGTTTCTTGCATCTTCTACTGTCAATGACAAAATACTAGAGTGGATGGACCATTGGTCTGATCCAGCATGATAATTAATATATGTATAAATTTCCTTTTATATATTTCATCTATTCCATAGGTACAACTCGCTTGAAGCACTGAAACTAATCATTCTGAGAACCAGTCACCAGCAGCAGCCACCACAGACAAAGCTAAGGAACTATTAAAGGTGAAACCTGGTCTGGGTCTAAAAAAGGTACCTACTCCTTCTTCATGAAAAATATTATAGTGCCTGTTCTCTGCAGGAGAGGTAGAAGTGTATGTGATCCCAGTGTGTGGATACAATACTGGGTGGTTATGTGGGCTTCAAGAGGTACAGGTGTATGTGCCCTTGTGTGTATGAGTGGGTAAGTATGCAGGTGATGTACATAACCCCAAATGTGTGTAGATACAGACTGATCCGCTCTAAACCAGCACTCCCTGGTCTGGCAACATCTGTGGTCCGGCATAGGTACCGACTCAGTGGGTGCTCCAGGGCTGGAGCACCCACGGGGAAAAGTGACTGGGTGTGGAGCATTCAGTCGCCAAGCTCCCTCCTTCTCACACACCAGCGGCCCTGTACTTACCAACTCCTCCTCCTCCGTCCCAGCCCTTCTGGAGCACCGCGAACACCTGATTCGCAGCATGTAAGCTCCGGGTGGGAGGGGGAAGACTTGGGGCCGGTGGCTGGGACCCCGGGCAGGCATCAAAGCCCCCGGGTGGGGAGCCATGCTGGGTGCAAAGCCTGGGGGTGCTGCCTATGGAGACCCATGCCAATGGAGACCCACTGGCACCCTACTTCCTGTGCCTATGGAGACCTGCCCACACCCTACATTGATCTCCCATAGTTCAGAAAATCCCCTGGTTCAGCACCAGTCAGGTCGCAAGGGTGCCGGACTAGAGAGGTTCAACCTGTATTTACGTCCACCAGCAGCAGGAGTCTATGTGGGTGGGTAGTCACCCACTCCCCACCAGCTGCAGCACCACTACACAACCAACTTCACTGGGCATATGCAAGAGTGTGAATAGGTAGCCCAAATGTATGGGGTGTGAATAGGTAGCCCAAATGTATGGGGGGGCAGGGATATGAAGGGTTTGTGGAATTTATCCCCATACTAAGAGATGAATTACTGGTTTGCATAGAGGCTACGTGGAGGAAATGAGTATAAGCCGCCGTGTGGGTTGTGGATGTATGACTACCCTCTGGGGTAGTGCATGGCGTGGGGGGGCCTGCCCCCTGGGTGGATGGCTGTCAAGGGACTGGAGGTGCATGTAGGGGTGGGTACATGCAGAGAGTGGGTTGCAGCTGTCCCCAGGGGGTGCATGCAGAAGGTACCTGTCTTAGAAGGGTGCATGGGGGGAGACCTCAGTAGGTATGAGGAGTGCAGGTGGCACATGGGGGGGTGCACGCAAGAGAGGCGGCAGTGAGGGGTGCCCATCCCCGAGTGGGGGCAGAGTGGGGGGTACACGCTGGGGGGGGAAGGGGGAGTGGGGGGTGCCCGTCCCCGAGTGGGGGCAGAGTGGGGGGTGCCCGTCCCCGGGGGGGGAGGGGGCAGTGGGGGGTGCCCGTCCCCGGGGGGGGGAGGGGGGTACACGCTGGGAGAAGGAGGAGTGGGGGGTGCCCGTCCCCGGGCGGAGTGGGGGGTACACGCCGGGAGAAGGAGGAGTGGGGGGTGCCCGTCCCCGGGCGGAGTGGGGGGTACACGCGGGGGGTGCCTGGGGGGATGCCCGCCCCCGGCTCACCTGCCCGCACGGTGTCGGAGAGGTCGTGGCCGGGCGCGCCCCGCGGGAACTCCTTCAGCTTCCTGGCGCTCAGGCTGAGCCCCCCGGAGTGCGCCGCCTCCTCCAGCGCCCGCTCCAGCGCGCGGCTCAGCGGCAGGTTGTAGCCGAGCGAGCCGCCGCCCCCGCCGAGGTGCTGGGGGTGCAGCGCCCCGGCCGCCGCCAGGCCAGCGGGGAAAGCCGGAGACTCGCCTCCCAGCGTCGCCATCTTCCCGGCCTGGCCGCGGCTCGCTGGGCGCGCGGGGGCCGCTGGGGACCGGGACCGGCCCGCGGTGCTGCCGGGGCGGCAGGGGGCCGGCAGGGCGCAGCCCGGTGCGGAATCAGCGGCCGGGACGAGGGCTCCTTCTCCGCTTGCCAGGCGGCGCCGGCCCAGCGCGCATGTCCCGCCGGCTGCCCCCGCCTCCGGGCCCGGCTCAGGCAGCGCCGCGGCGGCCCAGCGCCACCTGCCGGCCGCAGCCCGGCGAGCCTGCTCCGAGAGCCCGCAGCGCGGCCCGCCTGCCGAGCTCCCCCATAGCGTCCTGCCCGCCTCAGGAAGCGCCCCCTCATTAACCCCCGCGTTACATGGAAACCCGCTCCTGTGACTCGTCTGAGCGACGGAGTTCAGCGCAGCCCGGGCGGGGAGCTGCCTCCAAAGCGGCTTCTCTGCACCCCTGTGCAAGCGTTCAGCCCTGTGGCTACCCACCCACCGAAACCGTCAGGCCACCTGCCACCCCTCTGACCTGTGCCTGACAGGCAGTACAGGAGTTGTGCCTAGCACTGGGAGGGTCACTATGAACAAAGGAGATTTGCGGGCAGGGGTAATCACTTATTTTTTTGTCAAGGTCCAAATTTCTTGGTCAAGGTATTGTCGAGATCCGGGCTCCAGAGAAAATAATACAAAAACAATAATAATTGTAAGTAAGTAGAAAGAGCTCTCACTCATTCAGAAGCATCTGATGGTCCAGATTTGGCCTACAGTCTGCCTATTGACTCACCCTGATTTAGTGTGTTTCACTAAAGCACAGCAAACATCCTGCTCAGCCGGGGAAGAAACGTGAACATCTCTAAGGGCAAATCTACACTACAAAATTAGGTTTATCTAAGTTATGTCAATGTGCAGTAATTGACTCGCTTTTGCCTGTCCACGCTACACTCCTTGTGCCAGCACTTGCACTGATTTAGCAGTCAATGGAGGGCATTGTGGGAAAGGCAGCAAGTCAATGTAAGCAACGCCATGTCTACATTGACACTGTCGCTCTAACTACATTGCCCTAAGTGCTACGTCTGTCATGGAAGTGGAGTAATAGAGGCCCAATGTGCACCAAAAAATTGGATCAACCTAGCTACATCACTCAAGAATGTGAAAAATTTCATGCCCTATGCAACATAGCTAAGTCAACTTAATCAACCCCTGCAAACAGAGTTGGCTGGCAGAATTGTCCACTGCCTCTCACAGATTACTTACTTCAATGCGGGGAAGCCTTCTGGAAATGTAAGAAATATCTATGCCCCAGCAGCACCACTGCAGCACTGTAAGTATGCCATTGTAGGTGCTGTAGAGTAGACATGCCCAGAATCAAAACAGTTTAAAGCCAGAAGCTGAGACCACCAGATCATCTAGTCTGGCCTCCTGGCAGTCTAAGACCAGACGGGACCACCTCCTGGGTCAGACCAGCACCACCCAGTATCTGCACACTAATCCTAACAATCAAAATTAGGCCAAAGCATTACAGCCCACAGAAGACTACACTATTATGTGCCATAGGTAGAGAATGACTCCACAAGGAAAGAATAGCAGTCCATTCCTCCAAAATAAGGAAGACTTAGGTTTGCTTCAGTAAGTAATAGTTACAAAAACATAAATACCAATTTTGTTAGTTAATAAAACCTAAGCATGAAAAAGCATGGCAGTGATAATCAGTGTGGTTCTCATTGATAACACTTTTCATTCAAGTGACTACACTTAATCTTTTAAAAATGTAGACGTTTATACGATCATCATTGCAGGGGACTGAGGTAACAGCAGCAGCTGTTTAAAAAGGCAGCAGCAGCATGGAGAGGGATGCTATGTATGCTAGATAGCTTCTCAAAAGGGAGCACTGAGGAACGTTGAGAAAACTATTTTTAGGAAGTGCTTGATGAGAGAGGATTGTGTATGTGGAAGAAGGAATAAAGCCTAAAAGTTGAACTGGCATCTGTGTACAGCAGAAATGGTTCCTCAAAATCAGGGCTGGTTAGGACAAGTTGTTTAGATAAGGCCTCTTTAATGCTCTGAAAGCCATTTTCACAGGCCTTTGTCCATATCACCTTTTCTAACCTTCCCTTCTTAGTAAAGTCTGTTATTGGAGCAACAATGTTGCTAAACCTCTTTACAAATCTCCTATAGTAGTTGGCTAGGCCAATAAAGGATTGGACTTGTTTTGTTGTTTTAGAGACAGGCCAGCTTTTTAAAGTTTCTACTTTTGAGGGTTCAGGGCTAACCAACACGTTGCCCACCCTGTGTCCCAAGTACGACACCTCTGAGACTCCCATCTTACATTTAGAAACCTTAAAAGTTAAGGTTAGCCTCTCAAAGCCTTTGCAACATAATTCCCACATGGTTTATGTGGTCTTGCCAAAAACCACTGAAGATAGCTAGATCATCTATGTTCGCCCTGGCAAAAGATTCCAAACCCTGTAGGACTTCATTTATAAGCCCCATGAATGTGGCTCCTGAATTTTGCTATTCAAACAGTAAGACTTTGAATTCATACAGGCCAGACTCCACTATGAAAACAGATTTTTCTTGGCAGTCAGTATCAAAGGGAAACTCCCAGTACCCTCAAGTTAAATCCAGGTTTCAGAGTAGCAGCCATGTTAGTCTGTATTTGCAAAAAGAAAAGGCGTACTAGTGGCACCTTAGAGACTAACCAATTTATTTGAGCATAAGCTTTCGTGAGCTACAGCCCACTTCATCGGATGCATTCAGTGGAAAATATAGTGAGGAGATTTATTTACACACAGAACATGAAAAAATGGGTGTTATCATACACACTGTAAGGAGAGTGATCACTTAAGATAAGCTATTACCAGCAGGAGAGCCGGGGGGGAGAAAACCTTTTGTAGTGATAATCAAGGTGGGCCATTTCCAGCAGTTGACAGGAACGTCCGAGGAGCAGTGGGGGGTGGGAGAAATAAACATGGGGAAATAGTTTTACTTTGTGTAATGACACATCCACTCCCAGTCTCTATTCAAGCCTAAGTTAATTGTATCCAGTTTGCAAATTAATTCCAATTCAGCAGTTTCTTGTTGGAGTCTGTTTTTGAAGTTTTTTTGAAGGATTGCGATTTTTAGGTCTGTAATTGAGTATCCAGGGAGGTTGAAGTGTTCTCCGACTGGTTTTTGAATGTTATAATTCTTGAAGTCTGATTTGTGTCCATTTATTCTTTTGCGTAGAGACTGTCCGGTTTGGCCAATGTACATGGCAGAGGGGCATTGCTGGCACATCATGGCATATATTACATTGGTAGACGTGCAGGTGAACGAGCCCCTGATGGCGTGGCTAATGTGATTAGGTCCTATGATGATGTCCTTTGAATAGATATGTGGACAGAGTTGGCAATGTGCTTTGTTGCAAGGATAGGTTCCTGGGTTAGTGTTTTTGTTGTGTGGTGTGTGGTTGCTGGTGAGTATTTGCTTCAGGTTGGGGGGCTGTCTGTAGGCAAGGACTGGCCTGTCTCCCAAGATTTGTGAGAGTGATGGGTCGTCCTTCAGGATAAGTTGTACATCCTTGATGATGCGTTGGAGAGGGTTTAATAGCTGGGGGCTGAAGGTGATGGCTACTCCTTTTCTTTTTAAGTTAAATCCAGTGTGCTTGTGAACTTCACTACACACACACAAACCCCAGTGTATCTAGCAAATCTTCTATTCTGGGCATGGGGTAAGGGTCAGGTTGTGTGATAGCATTCAGCTGCCTATAATCCATGCAAAACCTCATGATTTTGTCCTTTTTGAGTACCATAACAATAGGGGGTGTCCATGGGCTTTAGATCTAGTAACTGTTCCCATGGATAACATGCTTTTTCCTTTTCCTCCTCTTGAATCTGCTTTTGCATTTCTCCCTTAGCTCTGTATGCTCTGCTAGGAGCTTGGCGGGGACCTGTGGTTTGAATGGAGTGCATTAGTATGTCATTGTGTTCTGGCTGGTTTGAGAATATTTGCCTGTGGTGCCTCCATGAAGTTAATATCTCATTCTTTTGGGCTGGAGTTAAACCCTCTCCCATTTCAGTGGTTTCCAGCTGCGATTCCTCTCTGCAACCATATCGACAAAAGGCATAGACTAAGTCTCTTCCTCAGCACAGCAAATCATGTTTACAGCTATCTCCCTCTTCTGGTAAGCCTTCAACCTATTAGTATGCGTTATTTGCATATCCTCTTCACATTACATGTAACTTCATTAATTCTCTCCACTACCTCATAAAGTCCATTCCAAATATCTTGCATCTTATTCCTTCTCACAGGATCTAGTGTAAGCACCACATCTCCAATTTCAAATGCTCTTTCCTCAGTATGACTAATAGACAAAGCCTTCCGAGCTTCCTGACTTCTCTCAAGATTCTGCTGAACCAGATCCATCATGTCTTGCAAGCTTTCTTTGCATTGTGACAGATATCACTGGCTCTTCTGTCACCTCAGTCATGAATCAGATATAGGGGTGCACTGACCTGCCTCCAATAAAGTAGCTCAAAGGGAGCAAATCCTGTAGATTCTTGGGGTACACTTCTATATGCACACAAATATGACACCCAGACCTCCCAGTCATTCTGGCACCTGTCGACATACATTTTTAGCATAGCCTTCAATGTTCCATTAAACCTTTTTATCAAACCATGGGTCTCTGGCTGGTAAGGGACAGCTTTTAGGCACTTTACTCCACACATCTCCCATAGCTGCTTAAATACAATCAACATAAAATTGGCACCACAGTCTAACAAATTTCCTTGGGAAAACCCACTATGTTAAAATAGGTTTCAGAGTAACAGCTGTGTTAGTCTGTATTCGCAAAAAGAAAAGGAGTACTTGTGGCACCTTAGAGACTAACCAATTTATTTGAGCATAAGCTTTCGTGAGCTACAGCTCACTTCATCGGATGCATACTGTGGAAAATACAGAAGATGTTTTTATACACACAAACCATGAAAAAATGGGTGTTTATCACTACAAAAGGTTTTCTCTCCCCCCACCCTATTCTCCTGCTGGTAATAGCTTATCTAAAGTGATCACTCTCCTTGGAGAGTGATCACTTTAGATAAGCTATTACCAACAGGAGAGTGGGTTTGGTTTTTTGGGGGGGGGGGGGAGAAAACCTGGATTTGTGCTGGAAATGGCCCACCTTGATTATCATACACATTGTAAGGAGAGTGATCACTTTAGATAAGCTATTACCAGCAGGAGAGTAGGGTGGGGGGAGAGAAAACCTTTTGTGGTGATAAACACCCATTTTTTCATGGTTTGTGTGTATAAAAACATCTTCTGTATTTTCCACAGTATGCATCCGATGAAGTGAGCTGTAGCTCACAAAAGCTTATGCTCAAATAAATTGGTTAGTCTCTAAGGTGCCACAAGTACTCCTTTTCTTTATGTTAAAATAGTAAACAAAGCTGTAGCCACTCAACGTTAGGCAAAGCTACAGCTTCAGGGTATCTGATGGCAAAATCCATCAACACCAGAATATACTTCTTTCTATTCCTGGAAGGCTTAGGGAATGGTCCCACAATAGCCACAGATATTCTGGCAAATACCTCCCAGTAATGCGTAATGGCTGTAGAGTCATTCTTAGGACCCTTAAAGCCCTGGTGCTTCTGAAACAAATCACAGATTCTGCAATACTCCCTCACTGTTTCAAAACAGGTAAGGCCAATAGAAATTTTGCTTCAACCTGTCACAAGTTTTTTCTATGCCCAGATGTCCTGCAGAGCGACCATCATGAGCCAACTTTAACAAAACACTTCTATATTCCTCAGGCACCACAAGCTGCTTGCAGATCTTACCATGAGGCTGCTTTTTCCCAGTAGGAGGTTCTCTGTACAGCAAGCCATCTTGCATGACAAATCTGCCTGTTCCTTCATCCACTGAGGTGAGGTTTTGGGCATCAATTCTGGCCCTTTCTAATGAAACACCCTCTTGTTGGGCCCTAATAAAACTTCTTCTGAATTTCACCTAAATTCAGAGCCACTTCAGCCACAGTCTCAACTGGCACCAGCCGAGAGATATCCTTTGTCTGTTCACAGATTCCCTCACTATCACAAGTTACAGTATCCATATCAGAGCCATATTCCCTTTGTGACCTGGTTATGACATTGACATTGCTAGTCGCAACTACAATATCACTTCTGATCAAAACATCTGCAGGGAGGTGTTCCCTAACTCCAACTGTCATATCACCCCTAAAATCTTCCCACTCTAAGTGGATTTTTGCTAAGAGCACCTTTACTGTATGCTCAGAAAGTGCCACCAGGCTCATGCTTTGATCTGGCAAATAATTCTCCTCCCAGACTAATTCCTTTTTAACCAAGGTAATGTCTGAGGCAGAATCTATCCATCCAGTACACATAATCCCATTGACCCAGGCACTCTTTATGAACTTCTCATTATCCCTCTATGTCTCAACCATAACATAATTAGTGAGGCTACAGTCCTCCCTCCCATCAGGGATTACTAAAGTGGTAGCATAACACCTGCAGTGTTTGTGTTTGGACTCAAGCTAGTGGTGTTAGCATTTATATGGCTAGTCTGTACTTCCATATTCAAATAGATTTTGGTTGAAGCATTGCTGGTTTGGGGATGTTTTTGTCCCTACTGTTTGGACAATTTGGCTTTATATGGACAACAATTCCACACAAGTGCATATAAGTGGTTTTCCTCTGGGGTAAGCAGTTTTAAATTCTGGGTTTGTGTAAGATTTTCTAACAAAATTGAAGCTAATCTCATTCTTGAGCCCATCCTCCCTCTTAAACTGATGAATAGGAATTGTTTTTCCTTGAGGCTTATGCCAACCATGGTTTCTATTCTCTTTGAAAGCACCTGAAATTTCTGCAGCTTTCAAAATGGTATCAGGGTTTTTAATCACACACTTCAGCTCTGATATGATCAGGTGCTATTTCAAGAAGCTGTTTCATAGCAATTAAATCAATCACTTTAACAAAACTATCATAAGCCTTTTCCCCCTTAATCCACCTTTTTATATACCCAAGCCATTTATGAACAGTCTTAACATAGATAACATTATCAGATAGACTGACATTTAGAAATGTTAAGCTATCAGACTCAGGAGTAGCTTTAAATCTTTGCAATATAGTTTCTTTAAACTTTACATAATTCAAAGCATCATTTAACTCCATTTCATTAAATACATTTCTTGCCTTTTCAGTCAATCTGGTGAGGAGAACAGGCATTTTTCTCTCATCTGGAATTTGATGAATATCACAGAGTCTTTCAAACACAGAAATTCCTCAACATCTTCATTGTCCTTATAAGTTGGACAAATCCTTGACATTGAAAGGAGAAGAACTTCCAGGCAGTGACAGACCTTTTTTCTCTTCCAGGATTTTGAGTTGGAGTCTGACAGTTTCCATCTCAGCTTGCAGAAGTTCCATTCGTCTCCTGTGAGATTCTCTCTCTCCAGCTTCTTTTTCCAGCTGGACCAAGGCTTCCTTCTCTTGCATTCAAAGTTCTGCCATTTCTCTCTCATGCTGAAGATGCTGGCTCTCTCTCAGGGCTTCCGGTTTGGTTGCTTCTGCAGTAGCTACATCTGTGAGAGGGGCAGACCAAGACCCTGTTCTCTGGTCACTGTCCATGAGCAAATCTCTCATTTTCTGATCTGAGGTGTCCCCTTTAAGTGTTATTTTTCTATCTTTGCATAGATGTTTATGCTCTTTTGTGTTCATAGCCTCATATGATCATGGATCACTCATTGTGTCTAACTTTAACGTTTAAACACTCTCAGTATCACATTTTAAATTTGGAATAGTGTGGGGTTCTGATCCAAAACCCAAATGATCTGGTTCTGTGGATCCTGCCAACTATGCCAGTGTGACCCAAGGTGCCTAGGATAGCCCACACTGAAAATGCCATGCTCAGGGCAGACTGCAAAAAGGAGAGCAGATTCTCCCCAAACCCCAAACTGATGGTTAACACTGTAGTTAGATTCACCAACTAGTCACAAACTGTGCTCCTGATTCCCCACATGGATTATCAAGAAGCTGGGGGTGGGGTTGGTAGGGGGGAGAAAATCACACAGTCCCCTCTATTGCTTTCCAGTCTCTGGCTGCCAATCGGTAAATAGGTTCAGTAAAGTGAGAAGTTATTTAAAACTCTATTCACTATACAGAATGTTCTTCTGATCCCCAAAATAATACTAGTTTGGATCTTACCCAAAATACCATGCTGCCAGCCAGTCCTTTAGTATCGAAAACTAAAGTTTTATTATGAAAGAAAAGAACAAGAAGAGAGTTGTTAAATGGTCAAAGCAATCAGATACATGCATATGACTTCAGAGTCCATATATGAGGTTCTCAGGAGCATTGGTGATTTTGCTGGCTTGTAAAGTCCCTCTGAAACACATCCAAAGCTTGGGGGGGGGGTCTATAAGTCCTTTGTTCAAAGCTTCAGTTTGTAGAGAAGTTACTCCAGAGGTAAGAAGCAGGATTGAAGACAAAATGGAGATGATGCAGCTGCCTTTTTGTATCCTTTGCCATGTGGCTTGTACATCCTCTGTCTCAAACACAAGCTCACAGCACATGGGCATGGAAAGGTACTTGGAGTCTCCTGTCCCTACATGTCCTGCTGACTCACAGATGTAGCTCCTGACTTCTCTCAATAAGTTTGTGGAACAGATGATTGCTCTTGATGGGCCACCAAGCAGGCTGGACAATGCTGATGCCAATCTGTCTGGGGAGTGTCACGCAGATGCACAGCACAAGTTTGAGATATCAATATACTACCCATATTCATAACTCATGATACAAAGATGATACATACATATAAACAAGCTTATCACGTTTAGCAAATCATAACATCTGCACTGAAACCTTACATGGCATATCTTGTATAAGATTCATTGCAATTTTGTAATATTGGTATCAATAATATTATAAATGGTCATCCATATACCATACAGCGTCACAACTTCCTTATTAACTGTCTCCACATCATTCATGATTTTGTAGACCTCTATCATATTGCCCCTTAATTATTTCTTTTCCAAGCTGAACAGTCCCAGACTTTTTAATCTCTCCTCACATGGATGCTGTTTCATTCCCCTAATAATTTTTGTTGTCCTTCTCTTTACCTTTTCCAATTCCAATATCTCTTTTTTGAGATGGGTGACCAGAACTGCATGCAGTATTCAATGTGTGGGTGTACCATTGATTTATACAGTGGTATTATCATAGTTTCTATCCAATTATCTATCCCTTTCCTAATGGTTCCTAACATTCTATTAGCTTTTCTGACTGCTGCTGTACATTGAGCAGATGTTTTCAGAGCACAATCCACAGTGACCCCAAGATCTCTTTCTCAAGTGGTAACAGCTAATTTATACCCTATGATTTTCTATCCATAACTGAGATTATGTCTTTCATTTATCAACATTGAATTTTATCAGTAATTTTGTTGCACAGTCACCCAGTTTTGTGAGATCCCTTTGTAACTCTTTGCAGTTTGCTTTGGACTTGCCTCTTGAATCATTTTGTATTGTCTTCAAATTTTGCCACCTCACTGTTTATGTCTTTGTCCAGACCATTTATGAATATGTTGAACAGCATTAGTCATTGTACAGATCCCTTGGGGACATTATTTATCTCTCTCCACTGTGAAAACTGACCATTTATTCCTACCTTTAATTTCTGGTCTTTTAACCAGTTACTGATCCATGAGAGGATCTTCCCCCTTATCTGTGTGAGTGCTTACTTTGCTTTAAGAGCCTTTGGTGAAAGATGTTGTCAAAGTCTCTCTGAAAGCCAAAGTATACTATATCCACTGGATCACCTTGTCCACATGGTTATTGATCCTCTTGAAGAATTCTAATAGATTGGTGAGGCATGATTTCTCTTTACAAAAGACCTGTTGACTCTTCCCCCAACATATCATGTTTATCTATGTGTCTAATAATTCTGTTCTTTACTACAGTTTCAGCCAATTTGCCTGGTACTGAAGTTAGGCTTACGGGCATGTAATTGCTCAGATGGCCTCTGGAGCCCTTTTTAAAAAATTGGTGTCATTTTAGCTATCCTCAAGTCATCTGGTACAGAAGCTGATTTAAATGATGGGTTACATAGCACTATTAGTAGTTCTGCAATTTCATATTTCAGTTCCTTCAGAACTCTTGGGTGAATACCATCTGGTCCTTGTGACTTATTACTGTTTATCAGTTTGTTCCAAAACTTCCTCTATTGCTACCTCAGTTGGAACAGTTCCTCAGATTTGTCACCTAAAAAGAATGGGTCAGGTGTGGCAATCTCCTTCACATCCTCTGCAGTGAAGACCAATGCAAAGAATTCATTTAGCTTCTATGCAATGTCCTTATCTTCCTTGAGTGTTCCTTTACAGCACCTTGATTGTCCAGTGGCCCCACTGAGTGTTTGGCAGGCTTCTTGCCTCTGATATACTTCAATTTTTTGCTGTTCATTTTTGAGTCTTTTGCCAGTTGCTCTTCAGATTCTTTTTTGGCCTGCCTAATTATACTTTTATGCTCGACTTGCCAGAGTTTATGCACCTTTCTGTTTTTCTCATTTGGATTTGACTTCCAATTTTTTAAAGACGCCTTTTTGCCTCTAACCATTTCTTTTACTCTGTTTAGTTGTGGTGTCACTTTATTGACCCTTTTACTATATTTTTAAATGTGGGGTATACATTTAAATTCAGATTATTATGGTGTTTTTTAAAAGTTGCCATGCAACTTGCAGATATTTCAGTCTTCTGACTGTACCTCTTAATTTCCACTTCACTAGCCTCCTCATTTTTGTGTAGTTCCCCTTTCTGAAGTTAAATGCTACTGTGGTGGGCTTCTTTGGTATTTTGCCTCCCAGAAGGATGTTAAATTTAATTATATTATGATCGCTATTACCAAGCGGTTCTTCTCTGTTCGTAGAATCATAGGACTGGAAGGAATCTCGAGAGGTCTTCTAGTCCCATTCCCTGTACTCAAGGCAGGACTAAATATTATCTAGACTACCCCCAACAGATGTTTGTGTAACCTGCTTTTAAAAACCTCCAGTTGAAGAGATTCCAGAACTTCCATAGGCAACTTGTTCAAATGCTTAATTATCCTGACAGAAAGTTTTTCCTAATGCTCAGCCTATATCTCCCTTGCTGCAGTTTAAGCCGATTGCTTCTTGTCCTATCCACAGAGGTTAAGAACAATTTTTCTCCCTCCTCCTTGTAACAACCTTTTATATATTTGAAAACTGTTATCATGTCCTCCCTCAGTCTACTCTTCTCCAGACTAAACAAACCCATTTTTTCAATCTTTCCTCATAGGTCATGTTTTCTAGACTTTTAATCATTTTTGTTTCTCTTCTCTGGACTTTCTCCAGTTTGTCCACATCTTTCCTGAAATGTGGTGCCCAGAACTGGACACAATACTCCAGCTGAGGCCTTATCAGCACAGAGTAGAGTGGAAGGATTACTTCTTGTGTCCTGCTTGCAACACTCCTACTAATACTCATATTTAGCTTGTGATCACTATAGCCCCTAGATCCCTTTCTGCAGTACTCCTTCCTAGGCAGTCATTTCCCATTTTGTATGTGTCCCTCCCTAAGTGGAGTACTTTGCATTTGTCCTTATTAAATTTCATCCTATTTACTTCAGGCCATTTCCTCAGTTTGTCCTGATCATTTTGAATTATAATCCTATCCTCCAAAGCACTTGCAACCCCTCCCAGATTGGTATCATCCACAAACTTTATAAGTGTACTCTGTATGCCATTATCTAAATCATTGATGAAGATATTGAAAAGACCCAGCTTCACCTCTTGGACCATAGGTGAATCCCCTGTGTAGACACTCTCGTTTAGAATTAAAATGGCTTTAATAATTAAGATAAACCAAATTACAGCCACTTTAATTCTGACTGAGAGTGTCTACATGGATTTAATGCAGTTTAATCAATATATTACTTGATATATTTTGACTTTAGCAAGGCTTTTGATACTGTCTCACATGACTATCTCATCAGAAAACTAGGGAAATATGCCTAGACAAACCTACTATAATGTGGATGGTTGGAAAAGTTTACTCACAGAGTAGTTATCAAGGGTTCACAGTCAAAAACTACAAAGGCATATCAAATGAGATCCCTCTGAGATCTGTACTGTGTCCGGTTCTATACAATTTCTTCATATAGGATATGGATAATGGCATTCTGAGAACATTTATTAAGTTTGCAGATGATACCAAGCAAGCACTTTTGGAGAAAAGGATTAGAATACGAAATGGAAGAGGCAAACTGAAGAAATGGTCTAAAATAAATAGGATGAAATTCAATAAGGACAAATGCAAAGCAATACACATACGAAGGAATATATCATATCTGCTGCTTCTCCCCCATCCACAAGGCTTGTCACCCTGTCACAGAAGCATATTAGGTAGATTTGACATGATTTGTTCTTGACACATCAATGTTGACTGTTACTTATCACCTTATTATCTTCTAGGTGCTTACAAATTGATTGTTGGATTATTTGCTTCATTATCTTTCTGGGTACTGACATTAAGCTGACTGTCTATAATTCCCTGGTTTGTTCTTATTCCTCTTTTTACAGATAGGTATTACAATTGCACAAATACAAATGGGAAATGACTTCCTATGAAGAAGTACTGCAGAAGAGGATCTGGGGGTTATACTGTGGATCACAAACTGAATGAGTCAACAATGTTGCAAAAAAAAGCAAACATCATTCTGAGGTGTATTAGCAGAAGTGTTGTAAGCAAGACATGAGAAGTAATTCTTCCACTCTACTCAGGCCTCAACTGGAGTATGGTGTCCAAATCTGGGCAGCACACTTCAGAAAAGACACGGACAAATTGGAGAGTCTACAGGGGAACAACAAAAGTGATTAAAGTCTAGAAAACATGATATATGATGAAAGACTGAAACAACTAGGTTTGTTTAGTCTGGAGTTGAGTAGACTAAGGGGGGAAATGATAATAGTCTTCAAGGATGTAAAAAGTTGTTGTTATAAAGAGAGTGATAAATTTTTCTCCTTATCCAGTGAGGTCTTGACAAGAAGTAATGGACTTAAATTGCAGCAACAGAGATTTAGGCTGGACATTAGGAAAAACTTTCTCACTATAAGGGTAATTAAGCACTGGAACAAATACCTAGGGTAGTTGTGGAATCTCAGTCATTGGAGGTTTTTAAGAACAGGTCAGACAAACACCTGTCAGGCATGGTCTAGATAATAGGTCATCTAGTCCAGTCCTCTGCACTGAGGTTGGTCTATTGAGGTCCCTTCCAGTCCTTCATTTCTATGTACTATATTAAAGGCTTGTTTTCTTTAGTAAACATAAATTTTATATGCTGTTGTGTGTTTGTTTAAAATTCCCATTCCCATTCTAATGCTGCTTGACACAAATCATAAGCAAAAAGTTAATTATCTAGTAAATAAGCAATATTAATTCATCATTTTCTAGCACACTAAAAATGTACCGCTAATTATTAATAATCTGAAAATATTAATCTCTATAATCTCTTATGTAAATGTATATAGTTATAGTATTCCCTCCTAGATACACTATATTTGGTACATCTTTTGCTAAAGGCTCTATTTGGGTTGTAAATCAACATATTTTAAAGGTTATATCAACCAATGAGAATGCACCTTTCTTTAGAATTTAACTGAAGTACAAATGGAGAAGTTTATTAAAATCGATTATTTAAATCAAGGCTTTCCACTTGGTGAATTAAACCATGATTTAAATTGCCTTGATTTAAATTAATCCACTATTCTGGCAAGCACAAACGTTGCATACAACCACCTTTGCCCCTCCCTTTATCACTCTCCTGGACTGCATCTTCTGTACCGCGCCTCCTGAGAACAGCAACACAGAATGAGTCCCAAACACTCTAGTACAGCTGCAGTCTATTTAACCCAAACATCCAGAAATGGAGTAGTCACATGAAATGTTCCAGTGACCTTAACATGGCATAACTACCAAGAAACACAGCCCTGCCTGTTTTAAGTTAGAGAAAGACAAAGACTCAGCTTGTTTCAACATAAGCAGTTAATATCTAAAGTAACTATAATAGTCTTGCACCAATGAAGCATATAGACAATATCTGGGACTGGGAAGCATGTAGACAATGTCTGGGACTGTTCAGCTTGGAAAAGAAATAACTAAGGGGCAATATGATAGACATTTTAATAACTATTTGGTATTTAACACCAATATGTAGCAAAGGCCCTGATCCTGCACACATTTATATACCTATTTAACTTTAAGCACATTCGTCCCATAGATGTCAACACCAGCAAGAAACTGGCCAACACTGATGACTAGATAGGGATTATTAGCTATGCTGAGGGGCAGTTTTAGGTAGGCCACTCGGGAACAGATGGGGAGGATCAGTATTTATAATTACTATTAAAATAATTAAAAAGGCACAACAATTGTATGTATTTGATAGTCTCCCCACCCCAAGGTTGTAAACTCTTCCAAACAGCCTGATTCTGCTGTTAAACAGTGTAAACAGGGTGTAATTCCACTGAAGTCAAGGGAGTTATACCAGAGTAAAGCTGGTGCAAGTAAAGTCAGAATCAGAAATATTTATGTTGGTACAGTGCCTATTACAATAGGACTCCAATATTGGTCAGGGCCTCTGGACGCTACTATAATATTAAATTTAGTGACCTTACTCTATTACTAATATACAGGATCAGAAGTAGTAAGCATGTTTGTCATTCTTTTCTGTTCTATGTGCTGCAACGGGCACTCTCCAAACTGCAGATTATTGCCTGTAATTTAGGGCAAGGCAAGCACTTATTATTTGTATAGCATTGTTCCTTAAAGGCCCAAGTCAGGGCTCAAGGCCCCACTATGCCAGGCACTGTACAAAAAGATAATCTCTGCCCAAAAAAGCATGTGAGTAATCTTACACACATACATAAATGCTTGCAGGTTTGGGGCTTGACTGTGTAGTCTGAATTAAATAGCATAACATCAGGGAATTAGGATATAAGTAATAAGCTCCCTTGGGAGGAAGTAGAATTCACTGGTTCGAGTAACAGTGACTACAAAAGACAATTCAAAACTTTCTTTATTTGTATTGGACAACTCCAGGCTCTTGCAGTGCTGGGGCACTCCTTCTCCCCTTCCGTCAAATAAACACTGCAAGACTGTGCAAAACGTACAGAGTGAGATTTTTTCCACTTGCCGGTGGATATGGTTACAGCCTGATCTTTGAGATTTCATAATACAGAGAGATACAGTTGGTTAAAGGATGCTGAATGTCATGGGAGCAGGGAGTATGCACTGTGTACATGTGGTTTGTCAGTCATTGTCTCACTGAGGATATATTTACACTGCAATAAAAGATTGCAGCACCAAGTGGAGTCCAGGCTCTGGGACACTCCCCCTTCACAGGGTCCCAGAGCCCAGGCTCCAGCCCAAGCCTGAATATATATATATGCTACAGTTTTAATGAGCCATTGGTCTGACCCAATATGGCCTTTCTTATGTTCTTATAACTGTGACCTTTCTGCCTGTCAGAGTTGGCAGCAACAAGGGCCGGGTTCAGTATCTAGGGGTTCCATTCCAATACACGATGCAAAACCGGCTCGAGTCCCCACCCAGTGACCTGGGACAAATATATACCACCCCCGCTGGGCGCCTCCAAGAGGCAATACTTCCCTTCTCACAAGCACAGAGTCAGTGTAGCAAAAGCCTTTTAATAACAGAGAGAAACAATGTGGCATTATGTTGGGGAAACACCACCAACAGGATTCATAGCACAACTCATGAGCAAAAAAAAACCCACCTCAAGCAATTTGGGGCATGTCCTTTCCCTTTGGTTCTTGAGTCCAGCAACCCAAAGTCACCCAAAGTCCCAAAAGTCTCTGTCCCTGGTCAGTGCAGCACCAGAGCTCGAAAGTTTATCTGCAGAGTTTTACCTCCCAACCTGGGTGGAGATGGTGGGGGAGTTAAGGGGCACCTTACATGGTCCAAAGCCAATTGCTCCACCTCTCCATGGGGCTCCGCTCCACCAGCCATCCCAAGAATCGCTCCTCTCTGCCAGCCACACCCCATGAGCTGCTCCAGCCATCCCACAAACTGCTCCGCTCCACGAGCCGCTCTGCTCTACCAGCTGTCCCACAAACTGCTCCACAATATATCCTCAGGCTCCCCCACTACTTAACCAACACTCAGTGATTTCAGCTCTGAATAAGTTTAGCTCTTTCACAATTTCAGTCTATAGTAGGGGAGCCTCAGTACTAGTGCACCATTGGCCCAAAGTGAATTCAGCTCAGCAGCCTGTAATGAAATGCCTAATAGAATCAAAATTAGCTCTGATATTCCACAGTGGAGAGAGGCGGAAGTACAATTAGCATGTAAGACCCTCACCAAAGGGCCACCTACCACCAACCTCTCTCAATTCACTGAATTTTGGAACTCATGTCCCTTGCCCAACGAGTGCTACTTAGTTGATGGCGAGTCCCTCCATCATAACAAAAGGCCAAGTACAGTTCCACTGTCCTTGATTCACATAATCAGGATAATTACAATTTATTCTTCCTGCCACAATAACAGAGAAACTGGGGATCCCACAGCAGCCAAAGTGACCATTTGGGCAGCTATGGGCTCATGCTAGGCGGGGTGGGTGTGCCTATGCAAATGAGATCAGCCCCTGAAGTTCTTTTCCACAACTTGCCACAACTCACCACCAGATGTCAGGGTGGAGTTCATCCTGACTCTGCTTACATAACCTTTAGTCCAGTGGTTAGAGAAATCATGTGGGAGGTGGGGGACCTTCTTTCAAGTCTCCCTTTGGCCTGATGAGGAGAAGAGGTCTGAACAGGGATCTGCCACCTTTCATGAGAGTGCTGTAGCTGCTGGGACATGGGATATTCTGATGTGGCACCCCTCCATCTCTCCTACTGAAGTTGTTCTATTTTAATAAATAATTGAATAATTAAATATTAATTGGGCCAGAGACCAAGCAAGAATCACTCTATCGCTTAGTGGTTAGAGGTGGCAGATCCCTCTTAAAAGCGCTTCTCCTCATCAGGCAGAGGGGGGGAAATGAATGGGGGTGTCTCCCACATCCCAGAGGCGTGCCAGAACCACCAGACTAAAGGTTATCCCCTGGCTGATTTGTGTGGAGTTAGGCAGCCTCTGAGCACGTCCACCAGACCAAGCCCCGCACACAAGTTAGGGGAAGAGAGACACTCGTCTGGCTATATTGGGGTACCTCCCTGCTGCCCAGACTTGGGTATGGTACTCTGGGAGAAGGGCGGGGCTTAGCATACACAACCCTCCCTGGCATCTCCCATTGCTAGTTTGGGCAGCCACCACCTAACATGCTGGCTTCGTGGAACACAATCTAAGGCACATTTCTCTCTCCACTCATCATATAGGGAGATTTGTGGATGGCAGCATTGTTACTGCGATTTTCTAGGCACCTAAAAGTTAGGTACTGCACTGTTAAGCATCACAACGCCTAAGTCTCTTTCTGGATCTGGGCCTTCCTGATATCTTAGGACTATTCTCCATGACCCTCCTCCAAAGCCTCCACCTGACTTTCCCCTTTGTCTTCTAATTTCATCTGTGCCTTTTTTCATGCTACTGCTGTGTCTGGAATTTCTTCTCCGTCACTACTCATCAAGCGATCTTTCCTGCTACATTTCCATACTTTCCTTAAAACCAGTTTTTCCACAAGATCTTTTAATGACAATAACGGAGCATTTAAAATGTATAGCTAAACTAAGTGGGGGAAAAGAGCACAAAAACTTGTTATTCCACCTATGCCTTATTTGTGTTCAATACTTGTATATAAAACATTGAGCAGTCTGTATTGTCTATAGTGTATTTAGCAGCTGGGGCAGGGACTGCTTTCCAGTGTATTGTGTATAGCCCTGAACACATTCTTATTGTTAGGACACCCAAGAAGTAATCCAGGCTACTCCTATTCAGGGATTCCTAGTAAAAGAAATAGCATCAGGGTAAGGGTTTTGTGGCTACACTGGCATAAGGCTTTCAATGAAAGGGTTCTCTCATTCGTCATTCATCAACATTTTCATGCAACTGAGTTAGATAAACAGATGTTACGTTTCTCAAGTTCCCCTAAATATATTTGTGCACATTCCCACATGTTCACGGGATGAAGGAGGTTATAGGCCTTCCCTGTTTCAGTGGGCCCTCACATAAAGATGTCTAGAAGAGGGGAGGAACAGCTAGCAAAACAAATGAAACAACTTCTCCTAATACACTGAAGAAACATAATATCAAACTCACTATTCACCCATGCAGACAAGATATTAAATATTGTGCATCACATGCAGGTTGGAGCTAGAGATGACTTAAATAGAAAAATTTAGAGATAAGAGGAATAGAGTCAGTATGCAAATCGGTGCTCTACATGTGCCTCCTCAACAGTTACGGAAAACCCTTTCCAACTAACACCATGCAGGCAAAACAATAATTGATTTTCCTCATCTTATTTAATTAACAACTTGTGTCAGTCTGGCTTGCAACTGAAATGCAGACTGATTTTTATTATTCTTAAAAGATTCCTTCTCTCCTACCATAACGATGTAGCATCCATACTAACCAATGAGAATTTGGATTTCCACTACAACAACTGTGTCACATGATGTTTCAGACTTTCCGTTCTGAAGTCACCTTTCATCCTGTGTTAAATATCTTCCTAAGTTTTCGTGGTTTACATGAAATACAGTTCAAACAAACCCAGTGTCGCAACATTCCGATTGGTCTTTATCATTCGTGTGTTTCATCTACAGCCAGTTAGCTCAGCACAAGCCATATTCATGTTCACCTTACCAAAGAGTGGCATTTCAATGAGTTATGGGTGCTGCCCACTTCTGTAGCAGCTTGAATAGTTTCTTTTTATTCTCATTCTTAAACACACATTATTTTAAGCAGTGAATTCTAGAATATGGACAGAGTACAGGCCTAGTCCTGCAAGTTGCTGAGCATCCTAAACTCTGTCTTCAGTGGGAGTGGAGGATGCTCAGCACTTTGCAGAAAGCATTCAGCACTTTACAGAACAGTATCTTAGCTTAAATAGCAGTGTGTGTACTGTTTAGACCAGGTGACTGGGTTTTGTTTCAGCCTCTGCCCCAACAATAAGGAGGGAAGCAAGAGCTCTCTTATTCAATAGAGATAGGGGTGGGTATGGTCCTCTCCACCTCTTCCCAGCTCAACACCAGGTTGTTGGAATTTTCTCTTTTAAACCCATAATTCTGTCTTGTTACCAAATAGGGATGTTCCTGTACCTGTGCTGCACAGTTACAGTGGGGAAAGGGAGGCAAGAACAAGCAGTCGTGGTTCATGTGATGAAAAGATCTCTTCCCTCCAGCCGCTGTACAACTATCAGCAAGCAATACAATTTTTGTGCTGGGGTGGCTTTTTTTGCCCTTTTTGTTCCTGCCTACTGAATAGAATGGCCTGCTGTGCAGCCAACTTCAATAGCCTTCCAGGGCTTGCTGAATATGTTTGACTGGACAGAGCTCTATGTGAGAGAAGCACGTACGGTTCTTTTACAGAGTCTGCCTGATTTTAGCTAGTGCGGTTAGTCCATCAGTTTCTCCAAGATCTTAGGTTTCAGAGTAGCAGCCGTGTTAGTCTGTATCCGCAAAAAGAAAAGGAGTATTTGTGGCACCTTAGAGACTAACAAATTTATTTGAGCATAAGCTTTCCTGAGCTACAGCTTAAATAAGTGATAAAGTGAATAAATTTGTTAGTCTCTAGGGTTCCACAAGTCCTCCTTTTCTTTTTCCCAAGATCTTAGTTTGCTTAATAAATACAGACAAAATTATTACTAAAGAGTAATGAAATGCATGATTTTTTTATTTTAGGTTGTGTGGGTTATATATTTAAACATTTGAAATATTTATTCACCAGAATACTAAAACTACATCTCCTGCATGACATTTCCAAATCACCCAGAGCCTCAAAGGCACACACTTGCCCAGGATTTGGCCCAGGATTTCTAACCTATAGGTCAGATTGGATCCAAGGCATGTGCACATTTAGGGTCCAATTTTCAGGTGTGCTAAGAACCTGCAACTTCCATTCACTTCAACAGGACCCTGAAAATCAGGACCTTATGTTTTTAAAATGCATATGAGTGACCCAGTAGCACTGAGCATCACTGGTGCAGAAAGTACAGCATCAAGCATATTGCTTAATAAGTGAAAAATTACATGGGCCAAACTCTCAGCTAGTGTACTTCGGCATAGCTTTGATTAAGTCCATTAGAACTAAGCCAATTTACACAATCCAAGGATTTGGTTTTACTTACACACACACTCACACACACATTAGAGGAATATTAAGGATACAGAATCAAACACTCAAAAGTTAGGAAATGCCAGAATTAGGGTTGCCTGCACAACGATTTTAACATCTGCAGCTAGCAATGGGCCTATACCAGTGGTGGGCAACCTGTGACCCATCAGGGTAATCTGCTGGAGGGCCACGAGACAGTTTGTTTATATTGACACTGCACCGCTTCCCACAGCTCCCATTGGCCGGGAATGGTGAACCATGACCACTGGGAGCTGTGGGCTGCTGTGCCTGTGGCTGGTCAATGTAAACAAACTGTCTCGTGGCCCACCAGCGGATTACCCTGATGGGCCATGTGTGACACGGGCCGCAGGTTGCCCACCACTGGCCTATACCATAGGTTTTCTTTTGTTCTTAATATACTTCTGAAAACACATTGTCCTTAGCCCTGCCAACTATGGATTTTTCCCTGATGGCTTTAGCTTTCATTATCAATTTTCTACATTTTGTAACTTCTAATTTATATCTATTTCTTCCATTTTTTCATTTGCTATATATTGCTTTTTTATTTCTAATTGCAGCCTTTGCTTCCCCATTGAACCAGGGATAAGCTTTTAACCAAAGTTTTTCTCTTTCTTGATTGTAGAATTGTGGCTTTTTGGCAACCTAATAAATTCTTCTTAAAGAGCTCCTAAATTTTCTTCATGTTTTTCAATTTAATTTTTTCCTCCCAGTCAATTTTACTCAGCTTTGGGAAATTAGGTCTTTTGAAGCCTCAAGTATATAACACACACACACACACACACATACATATTTGGTGCTTCAAAAGACCAAATTTGTATAACTGTACAGGACTGTCCTCTGTTTGCTCGTATTTTGCATGTAATAAGGTCATGATCACTGGTCCCTAGGCAACCACTAACTTCCATTCCTGTGCTTGATTCAAACAAACACATACACACAAAGGAACTGAATTAAGGTTGCATGGGTTTTGAGTGCTTGGTTTTGCACCCTACGTAATGTGTTTTGCATGTTTGTGTGTGTGTAATTTCCTAAATTTTTAAAAATCAAAATGAAAAAACAGGAATTCCAGCATGTCGCATCATACTGACACCAACAGGGTTCATCAGCAGGGTTAGAACCTTTGAATCCACCATAGAGATCTCTGCCAGTTGAGCTAACAGAGTAACTAACAACAGCAGGTTGTCTTCCTCCGTGGACTAGTCCTAGAGAGGGATGGGAAACTTTGCCAGTGGGTTTCACAGATATTTGCTGACAGCAGAGGAATGGTGGGACTCAAGAATCTTGGGTTCCATTCCAGGCTCTGGAGGAGAGTGTGCTCCAGAGGGCACAGACTCTTCCATCTATTTCCCCCAAGCTTGACCCCTTCTGCCCCATCACATCCAACCTGTCCTCATTCTATCTTCTCCCTACTCCCAGCACCTTGACACAGTCTTCATCTCAACTCCTCTGGCTTCTTATCCCAATCCTAGTAAGTCCTCTTCTCACTCCTTCAGAATCCCTGACTTTCCCTCCCGCTCCCATTCCAAGCTTCCTTGCTCAGCCAATCCTAATTTCCCCACCTCCTCATCTGATCTGTCTTTCTCCATTCCACCCATGTTCCTCATCTTCACCAGTTTCCAGTCCTAGTCTCCCACCCCAGGGTCCTCATCCAATCTCAGTGTCACATCACTTGGCTCCTTGTCCATCTTTTTGCCCAGCCAGTCCCAGTTCTCCCCCAGCACCCTGGCTCCTTGTCAGATCTGCCTTCCCTCCCTCTCACCATCTTCCTCCACCCACATGGTTCCCAAATCAAGTGAGAACTACTGAAAGATTATAAGAAGAGCGAGAAACATCAAATCATTAAAAGCAGCTTTTAAAAAAGGAGAAGTTGAGATGGCATTTAAGGTTAAAGAATCAGAAATGAAGAGGGGTAGAGTATTCCATAAATTTGAGGCTAGAAGAAAAGAGGGGGAAGACACCAGTATTTCTGTTCTAATCAGATTCTTATGCCATAACCATCACCATGGCACCTGAGCATTTATTTTTAAAAATGGCAATAGGGAAGTGAATCACAATGAGAACATTGTGAGAATATGAACCAAAAGAGTGAATAGGGACGGGGGGAGGGGAAGTCAGAATGACCAGTCTAGGAAATAGCATTACATACTGAGTAATATTATAGCAATTACACAGCTGGATAGAAACCCAGTGACGTGAAAAAAAGAGATGTGAAATTCATTTCCAGTGTTCTAGTAATCACCAAATAATAGAGCAATGAGCCAAAACAGGATGTGCACTACTAGGGTTCTCTTATGTGCTTGGGTACATTTTGCTGAATGCCTTCAGCATGCTAAGAAGTGCACCAATAGCCGGCTAAAGCACCCCTGGACTAGCTTTAAGTTGCAGTTAAAAAAAGTACATGCAATGTCTTCTGCCCCCATCTTATTTATCAAGGTTTTGTGCAGTCAGTTTTTGGACTCTTTCTCCTCTCCTCCAGAAGCCCAGCTGCTCTTCCAGCAGCAGCAGTTTGTGGCCCAATTGCCATTTTCATCTAATTTATTATAGAAGTATGAATATGAAATACTGAATGTATACGTTAAAAATGGCTTAAAGGAGATAGAAGACTAGAAATTGCTGCAGAAATGGCAACTATGCAGAGAGCAGTTTAAAGCTGCCGCTGATCCCTGCCATACCCCTTTACTTGCATCCCCTGTGCAATCTGCTCTCAGATATCCACATTTCTATGACTCGTCTGTAGCTGTGCTTGTACAGCCTCTTCTCCCGGCAGGCCCAGGAGATCCAATACTGCTGGGCAGTTGCACACAACGAGGGAGAGCTTCTAGGTGTGTTCGCCAAGGTGGGCAATCAGGAAAAGGCATTTAAAAAACATGTCGGGGTGTGTGTGTGTGAGGGGGGGTGGCTTCCGAACAATGTGATCCCTGTGCAGCGGAGTTCACAACTGTGACTAGAGCGGAAACTGTCATAGAAAACAGGGCATTGTGGGACAGCTGCTGGAGGACTCTTAGAGTCCACACAAGTCATGCAATGTCTACACTGGCTCTGCATCAACATCAGTAGGTAAACCATGGCTCTGCACCATTTAGGAAATGATTTTATTGTGTCCTTATAACAGGGCTCTTAGGTCAACCAGAGACAAATTTGACAGAGGTGGACTCAAGGTGATGTACATCAACCTCACTTTGTAGTTGCTACCTTGTTGTAAAATTTGTTAATTTGCTGTAAAATTATATCATAAAATAAAATTCAGGGTTAATCCTATAGCCTGTGCTCAGACAGCAGCCAGAGTGGTGACTAAAAATTATTGGCTTGATTTTTAATTAGAATATTTACCTGTCTTAGGTATTTACATGGTTCTCCTTTACCATAGTATCTGAACAATTCTACAGCCCAATGAGAGTGGGTAGTGTTCCCCATTTTACAGATGTGGGACTACAAATAAGGGACTTGGCCAAGGTCACACAGGAAGTCTGTGGCAGAACTGGGAAATTACACCCAACTCTCGAGTCCCAGGCTAGTGCCCTGACCTTCCTCTCTCAAGCATATGCAGTTCCTACAGTATAGGCAGTCTACTTCTATGTACATCTCCCCCACTGACTTTGGTTGCATCTGAGTGTGCTCAGCACCTCTGAAAAATCAGGCCAGATAGGATTTAGCCCTTGTAATATCTATAGCAACTACCTGATAGTTATATTTGTGATTTAATTTGTTAAAACTTGGAATCCCAAAGCGCTTAGATTAAAACACGCATTAACATGAGACTAGTCAAGCATTAGTAAAAATATATATTTAAATACAAGTAAAATAGCAATGTATGAAGTATGCAGTGTTGTGGTAGCCATGTTGTTCCCAGGATATTAGAGGGATAAGGTGGGTGAGGTATTATCTTGTATTGGACCAACTTCTGTTGGTGAGAGAAACAAGATTTTGAGCTCAGACAGAGCTCTCTTTCAGAGCCCTCTCTAAGCTCGAAAGCTTGTCTCTCTCACCAACAGAAGTTGGTCCAATGAAAGATATTACCTCATCCAACTTGTGTGTCTAGCATATGAAGTACTAATTCAAAAGGATTAATGCATTATATAGTACTAGAGTGATTATTTTTATTTAAAACATTAAGAAGCCATTCTATATGCAACATAATACATATTATGTTATGTAATACATAACTGTTAATAAGTGTACTTCATTATGGGCTAATTACATTTTTAAAGAAACAGCCTTTGCATTTTCTGACACAAGTTTGCCGTGATGTCTAATTCTGCAGAATATATCTAAAAGAACAGCCTCTCTCTGCTGGATTACTGCCTGCCAGAATTCCAAGAAATGCCTTTGTGAGTGTTGAGATTTGGTGGTCTGACCGTGTTCTGCTTCTGTTCCATTTCTCCACAAACTTAACAATACAGCACTCCAATAGCTACAGTGACATCTCTGGTATTACTGCTACTCTGCATAATATGGGGTGCGTCTCATTACAATTCCTCCCCCACGCCCAAGAGCTCCAGAGATTTGCCATGTCCATCATATTATGAATCTTATTTACATACTGTAGCTGCATATGTTTTGCAAATTTCAGTATCAAAGCTTCAGTATTAAAGCACTTAGCAAAGCTGACCTGAAAGTGTATAATTTAAAGCACACATACAGGGTATCTAGTAATACTAGTCAAGTTTTGATTGACTTTTGCCAGAACATATGGAAACAACCTTTAATATTTGCATTTTCATAATACTGATTCTTTTGTCTGGGACTTTTGCATTTATGCAAATTCAGAATCTACACTACTGGTAGAACAGGAAATGTAGGTCTGGTCATTGCTAATCTCTTGCTAATTTTCAACAGAGACAGCAAAATAGTTTTAACACCTCAATGAAAAAGACTCAGAACCCATTTGTTTCCAATGAGGCATTCTTAAAGATATAGCAAACACAGCTCCATCTTGGGACATCTAGGAATAGCTTGGTTATGTGCATGTTTAGTTCTAGGTGACTGCTGTAGAATCTGGAGATGATGGCAGAAGACTGACAATTATAAAACGATCATCTCCCATCATTTATTGATCACTTCTCAATAGATTTCTGACTACATAAGCCCAGCTGTAGGATGCGTTAGTTAGTTAGTTATTGCCCAGCTGTCGGATGCATACAAGACAGCCTAAACACTAAACATTACAATTGTTAATTACTTCTTTCAAATGTTTGTAGCATTTTCTCAAAACACAGGATGTTAGTTTTCGGTCAACATCTGTGGAACTGGCCTCCAGCTAGTTTTGAAACCATGTTGGGGTGGTGCAAGCACAACCAAGAAACACAGAGGCCTGGTCTACACTACAAAGTTAGGTTGATGTAAGCCGCCTTACATCAATCTAGTTGTGTGTGTGTCTCCCACCAACGTAAGAGCCCTGTTACAGTGACGCAATAACACCGCCTCCCACGTCAGCATTTAGCAATGATTGACATGCCAAGGTTGACTCAGTATGAGTGCAGACACTGCATTACTTATGTCCATCCTAACAGTCCTCCAGAAGCTGTCCCACAATGCCTGACACTGACCGCTATGCCACAATTGTCAATTCCATTGCCCAGGCATCACAGAGACCAGAAAGCCCTCCCACCAGTTTAAAGCCCTGCAAATTTTTGAAATACCTTTTCCTGATTGTCCAGCTTGGTATGCACACTTAGTAGCTCTCCGTTGTTATGTGCAACTGACCAGCTGACCGTGCTGGCTACACGTTCCAGACGCATTCCAGCTTGGAGTAAACAACAGATCCTAGATCTCCTGGGCCTGTGGGGATAAGACCATGTGCAGGCACAGCTGCGGATCAGCAACAGACATGTTGACATCTATGAGAAGGTTGCTCAGGGGATGCAGAAGAAAGGGTGCAACAGAGATCAGCAGCAGTGCTGCATGAAAGCGAAGGAACTGAGGCAGGCAAACCACAAGGCCGGGAAGGCCAACGGCAACCTGGTACCAAGTCACAGACCTGACTCTTTTATAAAGAGCCATATGCCATACTTGGGAGACACCCCACCACCACCCTTCAGACCACCATGGATACCTCTGTCGAGCCCAAGTCACAGACTCCTGCTGTGAACAGCGAGGAGGAGAGAGGAAGAGGATGGGGGACTTGCGCCTGGGGGAGGGGGACCACTATGCCATGAACCAGGACCTGTTTGAGACTCCACTGTAGTCCAGTCAATCCTGGAAGTCAAGCACGGGTGAGCCTGATGCAGGGGAAGGAACCTTAGGTACTCATGTAAATGTATTTCCCATTACAATAATGTACTGATGGTACCTCCAACTTAACAGGACCCAGCTACCGATTTTTCATTAATTTACTTGTACTAGAAGTAGCAGTACAACAATGAGAGGAAGAGTTATCTGCTTTTCATTCTTCTGTACAGTTAAGCTGGAGAGGGGAGGGGCACACAGAGTAGTTTGTTTATGTACTTCACAGGGATGTCTCTTGAATTTTCCTGAGAGATCTGAATGAAACTTTAATGGAGCTACTCTGTGATCGTCTCCCAAAGGTTTCTAGAGATGGCAGCCTTATTTCTTCCTCCACGGTAGGACATTTTCCCACACCACTTTGGGATAACTTCAACATGTACCATTGCAGTAAACAGGCTAGCTGCATACCGGCACCGGCGGCATCAGGACCCCAGCAGCAGCTATGCTCTCTGTGCCTTTATTACCCTTAGGAGTTCACCAATGGAAAATTGTGCCAGTGTTCAGTGCCATTGCCCTATACTCATAGTTTTATGCACCCAAGCAATTCCCACCTCATTTCCCTCACCCTGGCAGACCACACTCACCATGGCTGGTGCTGTGAGTGGTGCCATGCACAAGCACTCAGAAGCAGAAGTGTCAATAAGCATGTCTGGTTTAAGACTTGAGGGGAACAAGGGAAGGGAGTTCTGAATATTCATTTTCACTTTCCATTATGACTATACTGACAATGGTACCTCCGTGTGTTTTATCTGTAGCTGCTGCCGTCTGCTGGAGGCACACCCGTAGAATGACGGAGCCAGATAAGGAAGAGAAAGCAGAGGACTCCTGAGATCCTGCAAGCCAGTGCTACATCAGACTGAGAGCAGAGTACCTGGAGGGTGAATATTGCAGATAGTCTGGAGATGGAAAGAGCAGACAGGAGGAAGGCCCAGCAGGAAAAGGAGTGGGAGATGCAAGAGGACATGGAGCTTCTGTGGCAGCAAACACAAATGCTGCAGACTCTTGTGGACCTACAAGTTCAGCAAACATGGGCTCACCTCCCGTTGCAGTCCATGGAGAACTCCATTGCAACACCTCCCTGCAGCTGCCCTCTATTTTCAGTGTGGCATCAGTGGCTGCCTCTTTATCCCTCCCACTGCATGCCAGGGGACTGTAAGGAAGACCACAGTTTCACATATACTGACCTGTTAAAACCACTGTTGATGTATGTGTAGCTAAAATGGATATGAATGTTCTCTCCCCATCTTAAGCTCTGTTCTATTAATTTATTAAGTTTTTTATGTATTTGTTTTTAATTGAACAGATTTTTTTTTGCACTTTAAAAAAAAATCAATAAAATTCTATTCTTTGGGAAATAATTCATCTTTATTAGTTCACACCATATGCTGCAGAGAGCCTAGCAGTACTGAAAGCACCCACTTGTTATGGTACAGTGTGACAACTCAGGATCAGTGACAAACACAGTGTTATATTCATACATGTACACCAAACACCACACAATTACTAACAGGCCCCAAAACAGCAGGGCCAAGTGGAGCACAGTCCACCACACCACATTACTGTGGCTCACTATTAAAATGCTCCTTCAAAGCTGCCCTAAGCTCTATAACTCCACAGTGAGCTCTTCTAAGAGCTCTTGTGTCTGGTTGTTGACACTCAGCAGACAGCATCTCCACCTCCACCCTCTAGCCCAGTGGCAACTTTTCCCCTTCTGCTTCACAGGTATTATGCAGGACACAGCAGGCAGTTAGAACCATTGGGATATTTTTTTCACAGAGATCCAATATTGTGAGTAAACAACGCCAGCATCCCTTCAGTTTACCAAAAGCACATTGAACTGTCAGTCTGCACCTGCTGAGCCAGTAGCTCAAACTTTTCCTTGGTGTTGTTGTGGTGATCAGTGTACAGCTCCAGGAGCCAGGGGAGCAATGGGAAGGCTGAGTCCCCCAGGATAACTGTGGTCATTTCAACATAGCCAATCGTAATCTGCCAGTTGGGAAAGAAAATCCCTACTTGCAGCTTTCTGACAGTCCTGTGCTCTAAAGATGTGAGTGTCATGTTCCTTCCCTGACCAGCCAATAGCGAGGTCAGTGAAGTGTCCTCAATGATCCACTGACCATTGCGTAACCATAGAAAAGTAGCCTTTTCTGTTGATGTACTCTGTGGCAAGGTGGGCTGGTGTCAAAATAGGGATATGTGTGCCATCTATTGCCCCACCATAGTTTGGGAACCCCATTGCTGCAAAACCACATACTGTGTCTTGCACATTGCGGAGAGTCATAGTCCTGCATAGCAGGAGATGATTAATGACCCTGCACACCTAAATGAAAATGGCTCCCAAATGGATTTTCCAACTCCAAAATGATTTCCCAAGTTTCCACAGTGCAATCGCCACTCCCTTCTCCACTGTCACTGCAGCTATCATTCTTGTGCCCCTGTGTTGGAGGAGGGCTGGACTGAGCTTGGCAATATAGATCCAGGAATGTGTCTTTTGTGTGTCCGAAAATTTTGTAGTCACTGCTTGTCATCCCAAACCTGTATTACAATGAGATCCCACCAGCCAGTGCTCATTTTTCAGGCCCAGAAGAATTGTCCCCATCTCCAGCTGCTCTGTAAGTGCCACCAATGACCTTGAAATGGTTGTCACTCTGTCCCACAGCATTCTTTCCTCCACAAAATTGTCATGTTAAGTGAGGATCCATATCATATGGAAATGCTAGTTTAATAATAAAGTAGCCCAAGGAAGAACATTTTCAGCAATTAGTGGACTGTCCAAAACCATCGTAAGTGTAGCAAATAATTAAACTATATAAAAATGTTTAACTTTCTCCCCTACTATGATCAGATGCAAGCTCTAGTGGTAAGGAAAGTGATTAATTTTAAAGAATGGAAGGACTTAGCTGTGGAGTAGAAATTCTAGTAAAATTCCATTGCATAAAATTAATCTATGGAAAACTTGCCACATGCTATGTGACTCAAGTACTGCTAGAAAGGAATGGGGAAGTTTTGATTCTTCTGCCCTATTAAATCACTTAAATATGTGCACAGTTCTTCATTCTTTACCTTACAAATAATATCTTATAACTATTTAAGTATTTCCCCATTATTGTTAGAGATTGTTGCTTTAATACCTCTCATGGACACCATGGAGAATACTTCAGCAGTTTGTCTGAAAAATGTCACATTTTCCATCCACAGATCTTAATTTATATTGTAAATTGGCATCCTCTCCCTCAGTGATAGTTGCAGGTAGGTGCAGTTTGAGGCTGGAAAAGTGGGAATTGAAATATAGTGTTTTCCTGGTAGGTGGTGCTGCCTGTAGCCAGCCCTAGGAAAAGTTCGTACTGCTGTGTTAGGGCTCCAATGGCAATAAAGGTTTTTGGAGTTTTCGATAGTGCTGTCTTGCCTCATTCCTTCAGCTACCCTGATATTACATTTCAATGATTCAATAAAAGGAGAAGCTATAAGGTGCTATATGTTTTGTCCTCAGGTAGACCTGTGCAACTCCCCTAAATACAGCAAGACTGCATAAGTAATGGATGACAGAATTTGGTCCAATGTGTAAATTACAGGAAGAATCACCAATGGTACGTCTACACAGCAATTAAACACTCCCAGCTGGCCCGGGTCATCTGACTCAGGCTCATGGGGCTTGGGCTGTAAAACTGCGGTGTAGACATTCAAGTTCGGGGTAGATCCTGACCTCTCAGACCCTTCCCCCTTGTGGGTTCCCAGGACTCGAGCTCTAGCCTGACCTTGAATGTCTACACTGCAGTTTTACAGCCCCGCAGCCCAAGTTAGCTGACCCAGGCCAGCTGTGGTTGTTCAATTGCTGTGTAGACATACCCCAAGAAACCAAATGCATTTCAATTACTTTTGTTTTTAGGGCTACAGTCGCAATTGCTGTCACACCTAGGGCAGTTTGGGTGGGATTCACAAGAGTACTTAGGTGCCCAAGCCACATTTTAGGCACCTAAGTCACAGTGTTGGCTCCACTGTGATCAACAAAAATCGCAGCAAACCCTATAGGGGCCTAAACTCACTAGGCATCTAAGTTTTTCAAGGTAAAAGTTCCCTGTGCACCTGTGTTTATGTCTCTGGGCATGCACACTGCTGCTTTCCTCTAGTCATTCACTAATCAGGGGAAGACAGGCATTTGGCCACCGTAGTCAAATGCGGGGACCAATCCAGAAGGTCTACTAGACTGGGTCCCATTCAAAAATCTGGTGGCTGTGGTGCCATTCTCCACCTTATAACTTTTAGCCCAATGGTTAGAGCACTCACCTGGGATGTGGCAGACCTGGGTTAAATTCTCCCCTCTCTGCCAGAGTGGGAGAAAGGGTTTGACTATTTATCCACTGTGGAACAGTCATTGGGAGGGGAGAAGGAGAGAGACCGACTATAGTTCAGCGGTTCGGGTCCCCACCTGAGCCAGCTGCCCTGCTCCAACCATTCTTTCATTAATTCAGCCTCAATGGCACAGCTTCAACAGGTGAGGTCTCACATCAGACTATCACATAGTTCAGCAGGTAGAGCACTTGTCAAAGTTCCTTCCCCACTCTGAACTCTAGGGTACAGATGTGGGGACCTGCATGAAAGACCCCCTAAGCTTATTCTTACCAGCTTAGGTTAAAAACTTCCTCAAGGTACAAACTTTGCCTTGTCCTTGAACCCTATGCTGCCACCAACAAGCGTGTTAAACAAAGAACAGGGAAAGAGCCCACTTGGAGATGTCTTCCCCACAAAATATTCCCCCAAGCCCTACACCCCCTTTCCTGGAGAAGGCTTGATAAAAACCCTCACCAATTTGCATAGGTGAACACAGACCCAAACCCTTGGTCTTAAGAACAATGAAAAAGCAATCAGGTTCTTAAAAGAAGAATTTTAATAGAAGAAAAAGTAAAAGAATCACCTCTATAAAATCAGGATGGTAAATACCTTACATGGTAATCAGATTCAAAACATAGAGAATCCCTCTAGGCAAAACCTTAAGTTACAAAAAGACACAAAAACAGGAATATACATTCCATTCAGCACAGCTATTTTAACAGCCATTAAACAAAAGGAAATCTAATGCATTTCTAGATAGATTACTTACTAACTTAAGGAGTTATGAAGAGCATTCCTGATCTGTTCCCGGCAAAAGCATCACACAGACAGACAGACCCTTTGTTCCCCACCCCTCTCCAGCTTTGAAAATATCTTGTCTCCTCATTGGTCATTTTGGTCAGGTGCCAGCAAGGTTATCTTAGCTTCTTAACCCTTTACAGGTGAAAGGGTTTTGCCTCTGGCCAGGAGGGATTTTATAGTTCTGTATACAGAAAGGTGTTTACACTTCCCTTAATATTGATGACACATACCCCAAACCACAGATAGGATGAAACGCTGGCTTGGATTTCTTCCTGGAGCTCTAGGAGAAAACAGAGTTAATAAGACACATGCACCTCTAAATATACTACCAAGTGTATAAAGACTAACAATATTTTCCACATCTCAAGGACGATTTTAACCAGGTGATTCTGGGAAACTTTCATGGGAGAGTGCATCAGCCACTTTGTTAGAAGCTCCTGAGATGTGTTGTATGTTGAAATCAAAATCTTGGAGAGCTAAACTCCACCGAAGAAGTTTTTTGTTATTTTCCGTGGCGGTATGAAGCCACTGTAGCGCAGCATGGTCAGTTTGCAGGTGGAAATGCCGTTCTCAAACGTATGGGCATAGCTTTTCCAGAGCGTAGACAATGGCGTAACATTCTTTTTCACTGACTGACCAGTTGCTTTCCCTCTCAGACAGCTTCTTGCTGAGAAACATTACAGGATGGAATTCTTGATCCGGTCCTTCCTGCATTAGAACTGCTCCCACACCATGCTCGGACCCATCTGTGGTTACTAGGAATGGTTTGTCAAAGTCTGGGACCCTTAGCAAAGGGTCAGACATGAGTGTCGCTTTAAGCTGGTTAACGGCCTTCTGACACTCTTCGGTCCACTGAATGGTATTTGGCTGTTTCTTTTTGGTTAGGTCTGTCAGTGGGGCGGTGATTTGGCAGTATTGCGGTACAAATTGCCTGTAATATCTGGCCAAGCCTAAGAAGGATTGGACCTGTTTCTTTGACTTTGGGACGGGCCACTTTTGGATAGCATCCACTTTGGCCTGTACGGGGTTGATAGTTCCTTGACCCACCTGGTGTCCAAGGTAAGTCACTCTGTTTAGGCCTATTTGACACTTCTTAGCCTTAACAGTTAGTCCTGCCTCCCTTATGCGCTCAAGGACTTTTTGTAGATGTTCCAGGTGTTCTGCCCAGGAATCCGAAAATATGGCCACATCATCAAGGTAGGCGACTGCATTGTCTCCCAATCCTGCTAGGAGACCATCTACAAGTCTTTGGAAAGTGGCGGGTGCATTCTGCAGCCCAAAAGGGAGTACATTAAATTCATACAGCCCGACATGTGTGGTGAAGGCTGATCTTTCCTTGGCGGATTCATCTAGTGGTACCTGCCAGTACCCCTTGGTTAAGTCCAAGGTAGAGATGAACTTGCCCATCCCAGTTTCTCCAATAGTTCATCTGTGCGTGGCATTGGATAGTTGTCTGGGCGAGTTACAGCGTTTAGCTTACGGTAGTCCACACAAAAACATATCTCCCCATCTGGTTTGGGAACTAGAACCACTGGAGATGCCCAAGCATTGCCAGAGGGGCGGATTATACCCATCTGTAACATATCCTGGATCTCCCGTTCTATAGCAGTTTTAGCTTGAGGAGACACCAGGTAAGGTTGGACTTTAATTGGGTGAGCATTACCTGTGTCAATGGAGTGGTATGCCCAATCAGTCAGTCCTGGGGTGGCTGAGAACGTCGGCACATAGCTAGTGCACAGCTCCTTGATCTGCTGTTGCTGCATACTCCCAAGGGTCATGGAGATGTTTACCTCTACTACGCCACCATCACTTTTCCCTTCGTAGTAGACACCTTCAGGCCACTCAGCGTCATCTCCTCCCTGGGCTGTAAACTGACAAACCTTTAATTCTCTGGAATAAAAGGGCTTTAGAGAATTAATATGGTACACCTTAGGCTTTCGGTTTGAGGTGGGGAATGCTATGAGATAATTATTAGCTCCCAGGTGCTCTTGGACACTGAATGGCCCTTCCCATGACGCTTCCATTTTATGGGCCTGGAGCACCTTTAAGACCATGACCTGGTCCCCTACTTTGAAGGAACGCTCTCTGGCATGTTTATCTTTTTGCTCTTTTTGAGCATCCTGTAGGTTTTCTTTAGCAAGGGCTAAAGAATTTTGGAGGGTGTTTTGTAGGTTGGTTACAAAGTCCAGAATGTTAGTTCCTGGAGAAGGTGTAAATCCCTCCCATTGCTGCTTCACCAACTGTAATGGCCCCTTAACCTCATGGCCATATACAAGTTCAAATGGTGAAAACCCTAAACTGGGATGTGGTACAGCTCTGTAGGCAAAGAGCAACTGCTGCAACACTAGGTCCCAATCATTGGAGTGCTCATTTATGAATTTACGTATCATGGCCCCCAAAGTTCCATTAAACTTCTCCACCATGCCATTTGTTTGATGGTGGTAAGGAGTGGCAACCAAGTGATTTACCCCATGAGCTTCCCAAAGGTTTACCGTAGTTACTGCCAGGAAATTAGTCCCTGCATCTGTGAGGATGTCGGAGGGCCAACCTACCCTGGAAAAATGTCTGCTAGTGCCTGGCACACACTTTCAGCTCTAGTGTTGCTTAGAGCTACTGCTTCCGGCCATCGGGTGGCAAAATCCATGAAAGTCAGTATGTACTGCTTTCCTCTGGGTGTCTTTTTCAGAAAAGGACCAAGAATATCCAGAGCTACTCGCTGAAATGGAACTTCAATGATGGGGAGTGGCTGGAGAGGGGCTTTGACCTGGTCTTAGGGTTTTCCCACTCTTTGGCACACCTCACAAGACTGGACATAGGTAGAAACATCCTTGTCCATTCCCTCCCAGTGGAATGAATTTCCCAAATGGTCTTTGGTTCTGTTCACCCTGGCATGGCCACTAGGATGATCATGGACTAAGCTTAATAGCTTTACCCAGTACTTAGTTGGAACTACCAACTATCTCTGAGGATGCCGGTCTTCCTGGTGTCCACCAGAAAGAGTTTCCTTGTATAAAAGTCCTCTTTCTACCAAACCTTGATCGATTAGAAGAGCTGAGAGGTGGTGGGTTGCACCGTGCCACCGTCCAAGCTCTTTGGAGGCTTTCATCCACTTTCTGGTCGGTCTGGAACTGTTCCCTGGATGCTGGAGACATCAGTTCCTCATTGGATTGTGGATCTGGGCTTGGCCCCTCTGGAAACAATGTAGGGGATGGGGCTGTTTCCGTTGACTGTGAACCGCTTTCCACTGGGGTTGGGGTTCAGGTTCCGACTGAGCCTCTTGTGTAGGGTTATCTGCTGCTTCCAGTGCAGGTTTGGTGGGGCCCTCTGGTGTTGGGGTTGCAAGTACTGGATTCAGTGCTGGCAATGGTGCTGGTGCTGGTTTTCTGCTGGTTCCGGTTCTGGGATTGGCTCTCCACTACTGCCGTTGCAGATGTTGGCATGGGGTCCAGTTTCACTACCTCTGACTGGGTCCTGGTAGAAGTTTCCGGAACAGAGCTAGGCATGACAGCTTGCTTAGCCTGGCTGCGGGTGACCATTTCCACCCTGTTGGCTAGCTTCACATGACTGGCCAAGTCTTCCCCCAACAGCATGGGGATGGGATAATCATCATAGACTGCAAAAGTCCATGTTCCTGACCAGCCCTTGTACTGGACAGGCAACTTGGCTGTAGGCAAATTGAAAGAGTTGGACTTGAAGGGTTGAATTGTTACTTGGATCTCTGGGTTGATCAAATTTGGGTCCACTAAGGAAGCATGGATAGCCTACACTTGCGCTCCGGTGTCCCTCCATGCGGTGACCTTCTTCCCGCCCACACTCACAGTTTCCCTCCACTCCGAGGGTATCTGGGAGGCTTCTGGGCCTGAGGACTTCTGGTGTGATTCCGGTGCAATGAACTGTAATCTGTTGGGGTTCTTGGGGCAGTTGGCCTTTACATGCCCCGGCTCGTTACATTTAAAACATCGTCCAGCTGACAGGTCACTGGAGCGAGGTGGATTGCTGGAGAACGGTGTGGCAGGACAATACGGTATCTGGAGTGTTCCTTGGGATGTAATTGGGGCCTTGGGCTGTTCCCGGTAGTAGGGTGAGGTCAGAGGTTGTCCCTTCTGGTCTCCACTCCAACTGCGATCAGGATTGTTCCTCTCTCCTCCCTCCACCCTTTTTGTTCCGGTTTACCCCTTCTGATATTTGCGCCAACTGCTACTAGTTTTTTTCTTTTCTGCCACCCCCACCCATTTGGCTCCAATCTGCCCCACCTCGATTACAGTTGTGGGATTCCCATCTAGGATGTATCTTTCTATTTCCTCTTAGAGGGAACACCCTCTAAGAACTGCTCCATTTGCATTAGGAAGGGCAACTCTTCTGGAGATTTAACACTTGCTCCTGATATCCAGGAATTAAACCTGGGTTGCCCACATCCCAGGGGAGTGCTCTCACACCTGGGCTGGTGGGCAGTATAGGCACCACTACCTCCTCCTCACAAGTAAGTGCCTGTTCATTGCTGAGCGGAGGAAGGTACCTCCCTCCCTTAGGTACCTATCTCAGATATGGGTGGGGCTTAGAACACACCCCACTATTTGGCCTGTCCCATTGGCTCGGTTAGGTGATTCTCCATCTGCATGCTGGCTTTTGTGGATCACTTTATTAGGCGCAATCTTTCCCCATTCATTATATAGGAAGCGTAGGCACCTAACTCTGCTCTGTGAATTGTACTTTCCACTTTATGCATCTGATGAAGTGAGCTGTAGCCCACGAAAGCTTATACTCAAATAAATTGGTTAGTCTCTAAGGTGCCACAAGTACTCCTTTTCTTTTTATTATTGTTCCTGGATTTTCTAGGTACCTAAAAGTTATGTGATGTGACACTCAGCATTGTAACCCCTTTTTGGACCCCACGCTATAATCCCAATCCACTATACTTATGGACACTGATTTTATCCTTGCAAGTAATGGTTTTGGAGGGAAAAAAGGCTGGCAAATGATGTGAGAAGGCTGGCATTTGTTCAGAATCTCCTGAGGCATTGATAGCACGTGTAAGAGTGTTCATTTCTGGACTGAAGTATAAACATAGTATGTAGTTCCCCTAAAAGACTAGTTTTCACAGCAGGGCCTGGACTTTCATATCACACATTAATACTTATGGCATTGCAAAACAAAGATGATGAGAGCAATGAATGACAGACACATAGACTAGCATAATCAGGAGACAAGCTGAATTCTGGGTTATTTTTACCACCATTTCCAGAGCTATCTCTGCTTCAGTACAGAAGTTTCACTCTCTGACATTGGATCCATTTGTTCATCAGATCACTAAGTAATACAAATGGTAGTGTGCCCTATCTGCCTGAGATAGAATAGAAGGTATGAATTCATTCAGCCTGTGACAGACTCAGATATGAGAAAGAGCTTCAGCATTAATCATCTAAACCTGGACCCATCCCAAATGGTACTAGTTGAAGATTTTGTAACAGATGCTTCTACACAGCAATCCACCTAACGCACACAAAGATACCAGTATAGCAGGCATCATCAGGTGGCTCTGTTACATATAGTCTTCAAAGTTCTTTCTCAGTGCGTGAGCAAGTTTTTAGTCTCTGAAGAAATGCTTGTTATTAGTTTTTGATTATACAAAATTCTGAGTAGAAGAAACTGTGCAAGCAGCACTGCAGTTACTTTCTGCCTTAATCTCTGATTAGTCAATTCCTGAGGCAGCGTTGCTCCATGGGGATGAGTATTGGGATTGGGTTGAAATTCCTGAAAGTAAGGATTGCCTGCATGCTGTTATACCACCTGTGTTTCAGGACTAGTATATGCTTGTAAATAAAGCAAGTTAAACTTAGATTATATCCAGACTCTGCTGCGTCACTGATGTTTCCACTAGGAAGATGATCTGCAAGGCCCCCCCACAATATCTGCTACCACTCCCCAGAGCGGGGACACTGGTGTTGGAAAAAAGGGCAATAAGAATCCTTTTGCTTTTTAGTTTCAATAGATGTTTACAATTAGCTGACACCTATTTCTATATTCACAATGTATATGAAAGAAGAGTTGACAACTAGTGGTTAAGGAGCAGCCCTTAAATCAGAAATCAAGCAATTCTAAAAATAAATATTCAGCTAATTTAAGTCTGTTAAAAGTTGGGCCTGGCAGTGAGCTAGCTGTACTCTTTCAAAGTATGGAACAGTCTAATGCATCTCAAAGATCAGTTTAATCTAATCTTGGACCAAAAAGTCACTAAATGTATTAACCATGGTTGTATGATTATTGCCAGTCAAAGACAAGAGCTGGTCTGAGAGCAGCGTCTAAGAGCTAAATACATTTTGTAATGAACTGCAAACACCAAAAGTGCTGGATTCCTTCCTCCAGCAGGAGTCCCTCATGGGGTAAGAATTTTACAACTCTCCTGTGTAGTCTAGAGATAGTTAAAGTCCAAACAGTCACTCAGTATCACTCTCCTGGTCCAAAAGAACAGCCAGTCCTTTTTCCTAGCAGCATCTTCCCAACTTTGAGGAAAGAGGCTGACTATGTATTGCCCTCTTTTCCAGGATTTGTCCTGGTTGATTGAGAGAAGAGCCCTGGCCTGCTCTATACTGCACTACAGACTCCTCTCCCAGGTCCTAAACTGAACAGTAGCCTGGGACTTTCCAGATGACAACGGTTACTACGGCATCATTTCCTCTCAGTGGCTGTCTGTTCCCCTTTCTCTGTCTTGTCTGCAGGAGGACTTCTGGAACAGGGTAGCGTGAGCTGCCAGACTTCCTCCACTAGCCTTGTAAAAACAAGAAATAATGTAACCTGCCCTCAGTGGTACACAATAAAGCTGTAAGTACTTATTCAAAACTCTTCAACTATCTGTCCTCTATCTCTTCTTATTTCCTCTTACAGAGGAGTGTGACGAGTGAGAGAAGATGCATCTTCTCTTATGGTTTGTCTCTGCCACGCTCTTGGGCCTCATGCAATCAGCTTATGCTTTGAACAGTATCACGTCCCATCTATTTTTTTTTTAAGGCTTCCTACATTGCTCCCCTCACTGATTATGCCTCCACACCTCATATTTGAATTGATCATCTTAATTTATCAGGAGTTAAATGACAAACAAGGGCCATGTCTTTACATGTAAAGCATCATGTACACTGAAGGTTCCGAATAACCACTCAATAACAGTTGTATTAAGTGGTTTTTGGTGATCTCAAACTACGAGGATGAGTGGGTTGTGCGGGTTTTTAATATCAGAGTCCTGAGATGGAACAATTATGCTACTTTCTGTACCTACTGAGGGAGATTACTAATGTTTGATACACTACATGGAAGTCTTCTAGAAGACCTGAAACGTCATGCAGCTGCTTCTACCACATGGCTTGTTGAGCAACATCACAGGTTTCCAGCAGCTTGAAACCGGCTAGGAGAGCAGACATGCAGTTTAAAATTGCTGCCACTGTTTCTTATTTAAAATGAATAATTTCTGGCTTCCCGCTGATGTTTTTCTCCTGTTTTTTCCTCTTTATCAGTAGCTTTGGTCTTTGTCATCTTCTGATAGTACTCTTCCTCTAAACCCAAGATTTATCTGTACCTACTTTCAAGATTTAAGTTTGTATTCTAGTATACTAAAATTAGAAATCTCTCTTGCCTTAACCAGAGCACTAGTGTTATATTTACAAGTAATACAGAGCTATTTGTATCTTTGAGTTTACCTGGCCTATTTGAATGTTCAAGTGGAAACAACTATTCCCAGTAGCAATGTGAGGACAGGTGTTAGTCAGAAAAGGAGGCTTAGGAACTCAGTTCAGATTAGCACTACTGGATACTTTCTGAAATATTCCTCAGTTGCTCCTATAGAATTTCTTGATAAGTCTTTTAAACAAACATTTTGAGTAACAGCTTTTGCGAATCTAATATTTGGAATGGCTAGAATCATACTATCACCTTTCTACTGAGCAGTAGCTGATGGGTAGGCCTTGCAGATCAGCATCCCAGTGGAGGAGAAATCAGTGGTGCAGAATCCGGATACCTTCTTAGTGCAACTTGTTTGTTCTACACTCTACACTCTAGCCCTTGAGCAGAGGAGGTCAAACAGCAGGCAGGAAACCCCTCTTTCAGAGATTTCGAGTCCAGTTATAGGAGCTCCTTGGCCCCAAGAATTTACTCTAGTTTGAAAGATGAAGGGAGAGAGAAAAAACACTTGCTACTTCCCACAGCATCCTCAAAGATCTCCATCCGAAACTAACACCACCACTGTGTTTCTTCCAAGACTAGAAACTTGGACACATGCCCGGGGGGGGGGGGGGGGGGAGCACAGCTATGTGTAACAGAGCCACCTGGTGACCTCTGCCATAACAATACATGTAGGGCCAAATCAAGGCCAGCCTTTCCACAGGTGCACAAGAAGGTGCGAAGAGTCCTTTCCCCTCATAATCCCAAGCATGGAGTGGGTGGCTAAAATTGGGCTGCAGGGACTAGAGAACAGAAGGGGGGGGGGGTGCTCCGTAGTTTTGGCCTTTTCTAGGGAGGGTAGAAACAACTACTATGGAAATGATTATTAATCCATGTAGATTCAGATCGTTCAATGCTCATCATAGCAAAAGCACAGGGCCAGATGCTGAACACCCCTGTCCACACACTATAGCACCTTTATGTAACTCTGGATGACTAAAAATGCATGGACCAGCCTTCAGAGGTTCCCCTAGGATGTTGGCAGTGTATAGCCAGTTTACACAACCCTACGCTGCCGCTCTTCACATCACCGGCTGTAGTGTGTGTTGAGTACTGGGTGGGGAAGTGGCACAATACAGAGCACTCTAGCAGTTCTTGGTCATAGAGCAGCCCATACACAGGTAGGTGAGCCTGCTGTAATATTCAGCACTACCCTCAGCTGCTCCAGCTTACGCAGGGGGCCACATTTGCCCCAGAGCAGGCACCCTTAGTGAAGTGCAAATATAATGGGCTTGGGGAAGGCAATATGCTAACATCAGGTATAGAATTTCTTTCCCCTTCCTGTACCTCAGCTTACCTTTTAGGTGTGCAACTGGAGATTAGACAAAATGTAGTCTTTTCAGGTGTGTACACACATACACACACACAGAGTTAAATCTCTGATAGGAGAGTGACACAACATATCTAAATGAAAACATTTTCTTTCTCTCTATGCTTACATAATAGTTTACTCATAACCCTTGAAACAACTGTAAAGATTGTCAATAACTTCTAATGAAAATACTTTCAGGGGAGCTTTCCCCCGAGTTTCAGTACTTGTTGCTATCAATTTCAAATATCTAAAATTTTGAACATGTACATGCATACATGCATATGGCTCTTCTCTGTGAGGCTTTACACTTCTTAGTCTCTGTGGAATAGTATCCAAATCCTCTGAATGGCACACCAGCTTCTTAAAGTCTGAGAAACAAGCTATAGTCCTACAGTCTCCCCTTGAGTCTTGGCAATAACAACCTGCAATTTGCATAGCTTGCAGCAATTGTAGTCTTCTCCTCTAGTGAGATAAAGGACCCTGTAGTGCCTGGCAAAGTCCCAAACTGGCAAAGTCCCAGGAACACCATCCTTACAGCAGACCCATCACTAATTTTTTCCAGTCTGGCTCCCACTCCTATTTATAAACTTCTCTCCCCACATGAGTTTCCATTAGTTCCATCCCCTGAGGATGACTCTGGGTATGTCCTTCCAGGTTGCTTGCCCACAATGGAAGTCACCTGAGTAGCTTCAAACAACCTAGTGCCTGCCCCCAATTTCTGGATGATCCTGGCCCATGTAGCAGAATCACTGTGCTCAGTTTCAGCGAGCCTGTAAGCCCAGAGGGCCAAGTCCACAAAGGGACTTAGTTAGCAACAGCTAACTTTTAGGCACCTATTAAAAAAAATTCACAGGAACTGCACTGTGATCCACAAATCTGAATTAGGCACCTTGGCTCCCTATACAATAAGAGTTAGGTGCCTGTGAACAAGATCCTCAAAAGCCAATACACTAGACACAGCTGCCTAAGCTAGCAAATGGGAGATGCCAAGGAGAAGGATATTTCCTAAGCCCAGGCCCCCACAGAATTCAGTGCCTAAACTGGGACTACAAGGAGACACCTCTCTCTGATAGCAATCTACAATAGGGAACCGCTCTCCTGGAGTCAGACGGCTCAGGCACTTAAGTAGTTTCTCTTGAGAATGTGTTAGGCACCTGCCTCTCTCCATACCTAATGTTTGTGGGGGCATGGAGAGGAGGTGGAACTCCCTTATAACCTTTAGTCTAGTGGTTAGGATTGTCGCTTAGGCTGTGGGATTTAAAGAGGTATCTGCCACTTTTCTGTTGAGCACCCGAGTCACTTTCTCACTCTCTCCCGCTCAATTAATAAAGTCAGTTATTTAATTACAGTGGAACAACTTCCATAGGAAAGCGAGACAGAGACCTACATCACAATTTCCTCTAGCCCTCACCAGACCAGGCAATATAGGCGGGCAAGTGCCAATCTTCCAGAGCTTTGTGGGTTGCTCTGGGGCTTAGGTGTCCAGATGCCTAGAGGGAGGCAGCAGTGTGAGCGCGCAAAGGCAGAAAAATAGGTGCCTAGGGAACTTACTGCAAAAAAACTTAGGCACCAAGTAAAGTTAGGCACCTATAGGGTTAGGCAGCCACTGAGCAGGGGTTTCATGGATTGCAATGGTGACTAAAAATGGGGTTTAGGCCAGAATCCTTCAAACCAAAACCAAGAACTCTGTATCCTCCCCATTGTTTCTTCCCTTATTTGCACCACTAAATGCTGTAATGAGAACATGTGGGTTATACACAGGTAGCTTTAAATCACCTTTGCATTCCCTTCAGCCTCATCCTTTCCACCTTCACCCTGGGCTGTGTTTTCTGTATGGCAGACCCAGAGCGGTGCAGCACAGAATCTAGCCTTTTACTGTTAGTGGTTTTCAAGCTGGTTCCGACAGTTTGGTTCCATTCACGACAGCCCTGTGATCCCCCATGGCGATCTTCATGTTTTACCTTGATCTATTTCACAAGTAGACAGATGCTGGGCCTTAGACTCTTCTTTGTAATGGTGTCTGTCACGTGCATGCTCCCTGGTGGCCCTGCAATGCGTTGCTCGGAGCACCCACTTGGGTTCTTTCAGTCAATTACTCAGACCAGATTAGTTCAAAGCATACACCCCCTCATGGGGGCCTGGTTTATTAATTCTTTCTACAGAATTAACTCATCTCTTCGGTCACTTGTTCAGGATCCTCCCTCCCCTTCCGCCACCCACTCTCTGAAGCTGGGGTTGTAATTTAAAAACAGTCATTCTCTGAAGAAAGGAGTCCCCAGCTCTCCTCCTTGGAGCTAGAGTCATAATTCAGACCAGCTGTAGAGCTTAGCCAGCTTCTCCTACAGATGGCCCTTGTCACCCGCAGAGGGCAAGGAATCCCACTAGGCCAGCCTGTACGCTATGCACCAAGGATATTAGTTGGTGGCTCCTCCATGGAGCTGTAAGCACAGGTATGTATCTGGCACAGTTCACAAACTCCTGACACCTGTTCCTTTTGTGGCAAGAGGGAAACCCTGGTGCATGTCTATGAAGAGCGCATCAGGCTGCAGCCCCTCTCCTGGCTCCTCCAGAACCTCTTATTCAGGTTCTGGCTGCATTTCCCCTCTCAGACTCGTTTATCCTAGCACACCTTATCTGCAGCCCCACAAAGTAACAAGACGTCCTCGTGAACCTCATCCTAGCACTGGCCAAGCTGGCCATCCATTACAGCAGGAGAAGGAAGCTGGACAAGGGGCACTGTCTCACTGTGGGTCCTATTGCCAGTCACTTGTCCGATCATGCCTCCAGGCAGAGTTCCTCTGGGCAGTGTCCACTGACTCCTTAGACACCTTTGAGGAGCAGTGTCCAGTGTTCTTTGTTGTGTCAACGTCTGGTTCTCTGATTTTCAACTCCTATCTCTATTTTTTTTCTTGTCCCAAGACTTCCGTTATGGTTGGGGTTCAATGGTTCCTCCCACTTGCTTGAGGGGGTGGACCTTTAATTCTGTCCTACAACCCACAATGGAGACAGCTGGCCCTTTTCCTCAATTAGTCCTTTCACCCTCCAGCTAGGAGAGTTCAGCAGACAGATCTTCCACTGGTGTCTTTCCTACTATGTGGGAGAAGGCAGCATATACACTGGTCCCCACTCCCAAAGTTCATCCCAGTTGGCTGGGTGAGAGGTGAGCCTTGCCCTGCCAACTCTGCCAGGCTCCTAGTCCTGTGTCCTTAAAGAAATAGTGATGGGATTTCCTCCCAACACCACTTATTCCTGGGACAGCTTCCTCTCTACCAATAGCTCCTACGTCCTTAATTTTATATTATCACATCTTTAAAATCTTAGGTGGGCTGGCCTATGTGACAAGGGTAGGCTGACCCCTAGCCATCACTGCCCTTAAAGGGGCTGACTGCCCTATCACAACATCCGTAAATTCAGCTGACTGGTATTACATTTCTATAGCAGCTATGCAGTACATTCACACAGCTCCTGTATTTTCTTTGGACAAAACCCTGCAGGATTTATCTAAGCAGAACCCCTGCTGAAGTTGATGGGGATTTTCCCTGTATAAGGACTGCAGGATCTGGCCTTTTGCTGAATTTCAGAACAAAAATTTTAGTCTTTTATCTAATCTGGATTGAACCCAACTGTTCTATTTGGGGGAAGTCCTGACTATTCCTGTTCTTGAAGAGGGCATTTATACCTGTCTTAGATTCCAAAGAAGGATAACTAAAGCCAGTCCTCAGAACATGGTAACAATGTTCTCACATGCTGTGCTTTTCCCCCACCCCCCATTACATTCTCACCAGTAGCCTATGGTCAGGGTTTAAGGGTAGCAAACTGGGGGGTTCTGTTAAATGAGTCATTCCTCCTTTCCCACCTCTTCCCACTAAGGGGGCATTAGTGGTGGCCCCCTGCTATTTACAGTTCAGGTCAATACAGAAGGCCACCATCTTTATTTAATTAAGGCCTTGCTCCCTTCTGCATGCCTACTAGAATGCTTTTCTTCATTACATTTTGATGAAATCAACATGAAGTCTGTCTCCATCTCACTCACCCAAAAGAGTGTGCTTTGACATAGCTGGAGGCATTCCATGGCCAGCAGTTTCAGAGCCAGAAGCTGCCTCCATTAATCCATAAGTGATAAAAGGCCTTCCTTGTATTCAGTTTAGAGATTCAAAATGCATTCACTGACTGACGGGTCAGTAGATTTCCTCCCCCTCCTACATAATTTCTACCAGGGCTCATGATTCACTTGCTCACAAGCAGATTCATGTTTTCCTTCCACACTGAAGCTAGACCATCCCACCCAGCTGAATAGTACGTGTGATGCAGGAGTCCTCATAAAATGGTATTCAAGAGCATATCACCCACCTCATCTCATGGTCTCAGAAGAACCGCAGGCTTCTCCTGGGAACCGCAGCGGTGAAAGGAGCAGAACGTCGGGCAGTCCCATGCCGGCAGCTGTACCGCCCCCAGCCTCGCCCCCCTCAGTCCTGTCCTCCGACAGAGCTGCTGTACAGGCCACAGATAGGAGACGCAGGCATGCAGCTGCATGGAAGGGCTGGGGGTGGTACAGTCACACCGGAGGAGCTGCTGGTGTGGGGCCTCTGGGTGGCTCCTCCTGGGTCTTTGGTACACCGCATCAGCTATAAATAGCTTACTGGTACGGTGTACCAGACCATACCACCCTACTTGCATCACTGTTTGTCTTATCTGCTTGGAAGTTTCTAGACCTAATGAACAGTATATCATCTCATGAGCATGGAATACAGAGTTATTTACCTGTTTTAAGTGACCTTTGTTAAAACTCCAGGATCTTGCACTGAACGTTGCTGGTGAAAGGTATCAGATTGCCCATGTGACAGAGTCCACGGGTAAACAGAAGCTTTTCCAATCTTCCCCATAATGCCCTGTTTATATATCTTCACTCTGACTTCAAGAGCTACTTGAATTAGTAAATAGGTGGATTATTATCTATAGCTATATAATCGCTGGTCCATCTACCAACCAATGCCAGTCATGAGAGTGTTTTTAATTATATTGGCACCTGCTGCTAAGAACTAGCCGAACACCTAGTTTGATATGTGCCACTTTACAACGATTAGAATGGAATTTTTGATTACTCTGGCTTGGAACCCATGACTTAGATGAGAGCAGCTCTGTACCTTATAATGAATTCTCTGAGCTTGCCTGTCTTACTCCAGTCAACATTTAATTCTGGTGTTACTAGGATATAGTATCTTAAAATACATATCCTCACAAAGAGCAAACTGATATGAGGGTTAGATAAAGCCCACCTACCAGCGGATTATTTATCCAAATGAATTAGACACTCTCTCTTTTATAACACTCTGCTCAGGTACTAAAATGTCTAGATCTAGTATTAAATCAATCATGGAACAGGGATCTGTAGGCTGACCTATCTCAGGCAACCTAGCAACTTGTGACAGGGCAACAACCTGCTCCTGTCTTCTGCTCTGTCTGCACAGACTCAGAGAGATCTTCAACTATTAAGCATCCTGATGCAGTTTATTTACATCTGCTCTTCCCACCATTTTACTGATCCAAACGCCATATTTTTTACCAGTTTCAGTTTCTCCTCAGTACTCCAGAGAAAGGAAGGAAGGAAGGAAGGAATCTCTTAACCCAGCAATCTTTCCTAGCACCAGCAACCTGCCCCATATCTTCTGGACTTCCTTCCTGTGTCTTGTCATATCCCCTGTGTTAATGGGCCGATTTGCTCATTATCCTCCCCAGCCCATTCTAATCCACTAATTAGCCTCATCAGATAGGTTTCAGAGGGGTAGCCGTGTTAGTCTGTATCAGCAAAAAGAATGAGGAGTACTTGTGGCACCTTAGAGACCAACAAATTTATTAGGGCATAAGCTTTCATGGGTTAAAATCCACTTCGTTGGACACATGCAGTGGAAAATACAGTGGAGATATATATATAGATATATATATATACAGAGAACATGAAAAAATGGGTGTTGCCATATCAGTTCTAACAAGACTCATCGATTAAGGTGGGCTATTATCAGGCAGGAGAAAAAAAAACTTTTGTAGTGATGATCAGGATGGCCCATTTCAAACAAGAAAAGGAGTACTTGTGGCACCTTAGAAACTAAATAAGGTGCCACAAGTACTCCTTTTCTTTTTGCGAATACAGACTAACACGGCTGCTACTCTGAAATCATTTCAAACAGTTGACAAGAAGGTGTGAGTAACAGTAGGGGAAAAATTAGCATGGGGAACTAGTTTTTAGTTTGTGTAATGACTCATCCACTCCCGGTCTTTATTCAAGCCTAATTTAATGGTGTCCAGTTTGCAAATTAATTCCAGTTCTGCCGTTTCTCGTTGGAGTCTGTTTTTGAAGTTTTTTTGAAGGATTGCAATTTTTAGGTCTGTAACTGAGTGTCCAGGGAGGTTGCAGTGTTGTCCGACTGGTTTTTGAATGTTATAATTCTTGGAGTTTGATTTGTGTCCATTTATTCTTTTGCGTAGAGACTGTCCGGTTTGGCCAATGTACATGGCAGAGGGGCATTGCTGGCACATCATGGCATATATCACATTGGTAGATGTGCAGGTGAATGAGCCCCTGATGATGTTGTGGCTGATGTGATTAGGTCCTATGATGATGTCCCCTGAATAGACATGTGGACACAATTGGCAATGGGCTTTGTTGCAAGGATAGGTTCCTGGGTAAGTGTTTTTGTTGTGTGGTGTGTGGTTGCTGGTGAGTATTTGCCTCAGGTTGTGGGGCTGTCTGTAAGTGAGGACTGGCCTGTCTCCCAAGATCTGTGAGAGTGAGGGGTCGTCCTTCAGGATAGGTTGTAGATCCTTGATGATGCGCTGGAGAGGTTTTAGTTGGGGGCTGAAGGTTAGAGCTAGTGGCGTTCTGTAACTTTCTTTGTTGGGCCTGTCCTGTAGTAGGTGACTTCTGGGTACTCTTCTGGCTCTGTCAATCTGTTTCTTCACTTCAGTAAGTGGGTATTGTAGTTTTAAGAATGCTTGATAGAGATCCTGTAGGTGTTTGTCTCTGTCTGAGGAATTGGAGCAAATGTGGTTGTATCTTAGAGCTTGGCTGTAGACCATGAATCATGTGATGTGGTTTGAATGAAAGCTGGAGGCATGTAGGTAAGTATAGCGGTCAGTAGGTTTCCGGTATAAGGTGGTGTTTATGTGACCATCACTTATTAGCACTGTAGTGTCTGGGAAGTGGATCTCTTGTGTGGACTGGTCCAGGCTGAGGTTGATGGTGGGATGGAAATTGTTGAAATCATGGTGGAATTCCTCAAGGGCTTCTTTTCCATGGGTCCAGATGATGAAGATGTAGCGCAAGTAGAGTAAGGGCGTTAGGGGACGAGGGCTGAGGAAGCTTTGTTGGCATACTGTGGGGCCATGTAGAATATCAGGGTTGGAAGGGACCTCAGGAAGTCATCTAGTCCAACCCACTGCTCAAAGCAGGACCAATCCCCAGCTAAATCATCCCAGCCAGGGCTTTGTCAAGCCTGACCTTGAAAACCTCTAAGGAAAGAGATTCCACCACCTCCCTAGGTAACCCATTCCAGTGCTTCACCACCCTCCTAGTGAAAAAGTTTTCCTTAATATCCAACCTAAACCTCCCCGACTGCAACTTGAGACCATTACTTCTTGTTCTGACATCTGGGATCACTGAGAACAGTCTAGATCCATCCTCTTTGGAACCCCCTTTCAGGTAGTTGAAAGCAGCTATCAAAGCCTCTCCTCATAAGTCATGTGCTCCGGCCCCCTAATAATTTTTGTTGCTCTCCGCTGGACTCTTTCCAAATTTTCCACATCCTTCTTGTAGTGTGGGGCCCAAAACTGGACACAGTACTCCAGATGAGGCCTCACCAATGCCGAATAGAGGGGAATGATCAAGTCCCTTGATCTGCTGGCAATGCTCCTACCTATACAACCAAAATGCTGTTAGTCTTCTTGGCAACAAGGGCACACTGTTGACTCATATCCAGCTTCTCGTTCACTGCAACCCTTAGGTCCTTTTCCGCAGAACTGCTGCCTAGCCACTCGGTCCCTAGTCTGTAGCAGTGCATGGGATTCTTCCGTCCTAAGTGCAGGACTCTGCACTTGTCCCTGTTGAACCTCATCAGATTTCTTTTGGCCCAATCCTCCAATTTGTCTAGATCCCTCTGTATCCTATCCCTACCCTCCAGCATATCTACCTCTCCTCCCAGTTTAGTGTCATCTGCAAACTTGCTGAGGATGCAATCCACACCATTCTCCAGATCATTAATGAAGATATTGAACAAAACTGACCGTTGGGGCTTTCCACTTGATACCGGCTGCCAACTAGACATGGAGCCATTGATCACTACCCATTGAGCCCGACAATCTAGCCAACTTTCTATCCACCTTTTAGTTCATTCATCCAGCCTATACTTCTTTAACTTGCTAGCAAGAATACTGCAAGATCCAACCTGGCAACAATTAACTGGTGTTTAGGTGACCCCAGTGCTGACACAGCTGTTGGTTCCCAGAACTCTGTCACATGGCTATTCATATGAGTGAATAAATACACACGTATAGGTATAGGCCGAATGTGGAGAGGCAATCTTAAGCACATAAGTCTGTCAGAAAGTCACACAGTCCACCCATGAAAAAGCCAAATAAATTCCTTCCAAACCTAGCAGGAATAGTGTCCATATCTGAGCAGTGTGGCAAAAACCTCCCATTCGTAGCACAATCCATAACATTTTGAGGCAAGTTAATAAAGTAATGTAAACCATACAGGGGTCTGACAACATGCCACAGATGGTTGCATCTAAAACACAGCTCAGTGGTGTGCAGCTGAGCAGAGTATTGGATGCAGTGTACTATGCACAGGAAACTGGTTACCTGTCAGATTTGGTGATAGTACGTTAATGTTAACAACACAGATTTGTGCAACATACTGGAGTAAGTTCCCATCTGTACTGGAGCACTGTGACTCATACACATGGTCCTTTACAGGCCTGTTACTCCTGTTCTTTAAGAGTTTGCTATCTACGTTGTATTTTGAGAACTACAGGATTCACTGGATCTGGCTTATATGCGATTCTTCATGGGGCCCATTACCTTGTTGGCATATCTGGTGGCCACACCTACTTACGTATGCATGCCTAGGATTCCAACGGACCAGGCACGGACCACACATTTTTATTTGTGCTTATGGCAGCAGAAAATCAAAATCTGGGACTTCGAGTGTTCAATACATTTTTTACTTTAGTGGTGGTTGATGAGAGCAGTCATTTGATAAGTACTATTGTGTATTGGGTGAAACCTCTGAAGCTGGTGGGTGTAACAAGTGCACATCGTTCAGGATAAATGTAAAAAACTGTTAAGCTCCCTTTTTGGAATAAAATAGCTGAAACAATAGAAATTGCCACCCAAAACACAAGGATGGTCAAGAGCTGAGCTATGTGGGCAGAGGGGTTTCACGGGGGGCTGACTGCAAATGTAGGGGTCTGGGCATTGTTTTGATGGAACTATGTGGGGGGGAGGGATAGCTCAGTGGTTTGAGCATTGGCCTGCTAAACCCAGGGTTATGAGTTCAATCCTTGATGGGGCCATTTAGGGATGTGGAGCAAAAATTGGGGATTGGTCTTGCTTTGAGTAGGGGGTTGGACTAGATGACCTCCTGAGGTCCCTTCCAACCCTGATTGTCTATGATTCTGTGTGTGAGCATGGAGGGAGGGAAACCTCAGAAACACCACAGAAGCAGACAGAGAAGGCAACAGAAAGCCAAGGAGATAGACAGAGAAGCACCCATAGTGTAACCTTGAGAGAAAGCTAAGAGAGAGGAATTTTGGGGTAGAGTGCAGGCTGGAAAAGGAGGCTTTAAATATTAAGCAAGGAAACTGTCTCCCACACTTTGATTCCTGTTTGTGTACAGGGAAACAGGACTTTTTACATTATTTGTAAATAAATAAGATTACACCAAAGAAATACCAAACTGCATCATCAGTTTCTCCCCCTAAACGAAGTAATTTGCAAGACCTTGAATTGGCTAACTGCTGGGTTCAAAAGAGGTAACGTAACAGTGCCATGTAATTTATTATATAATCCAGCATTCCCCAAACTTTTGAGGGTCACCCCCGCTTACACTTGTCCACACACCCCACCACCACCCTAGAGCCATGGCTGAGAGTGGGGCCACTGCTCGGGGTGTGGCGGAGGGATACAGATGGGGTAAGGGGGTCAAGGCTGGGGCTGCAGCTAGGACTGGGTCTGGGGCCAGGAGTAGGGTGGCCAATTTTGGTTGGACATTTGGTTGGAGATTTAATTACATGACATAACCTGGAGACTCCAGGCCAATCCTGGAGGGTTGGCAACCCTAGCCGGGAGTGGGGCTGAGGGCAGGAGCCACAGCTGGAGGCAGAGGTGGGAGTGGAGCCACAGCCGGGCTGCAATGGGCCAGCAGCCAGGCCCACGGCCTGGTGTAGCTCCACTCCCAGTCTTGCACCAGGAACGGAGCCGCAGCCAGGGGCCAGGGCTGGGGGAGGAGTGGGGCCGGAAGCGGAGCTGTACCAAGGCTGGGGACAGTGCCAGGCACAGGGCCGGGAGCTGGGGACGTGGCTGGGGGTAGGACCAGAGTAGATCTGGGGGAGCGGAGGGGCTATCCCCCCAGGTGTTCCTCTGTGCCACTGTAGGGGGGAGCACCCTACATTTTGGGGACCTCTGTATTAGCCAAATATTTTAAACTTGTATACATAAAGTTACGTACTGAAATGAAAATGGCCTGATTTTCTGCAATGTTGAGCACCCACAGCTTCTATGGATTTCAGAGAGAGCTATGTGTGTTTGATACCTCTGAAGATCAAGCTATTGACATTTAGGAACCAAGCTATGGATTTAGAAACCTCACTCCAGACATCCAAATTTGAAAATGTGGGTCATTATAAATACCCTGCATTTAGCAGAGATGATCCCTACTGGGATCACTGGATCTATCCTCATCCCCTAAGCTTTCGGCAAATTCAGATTTAGAATTATGTTTGCATTTACGTGGCATTATGAAGTAATGTACATAGAACACTATGGTAAGCCTTTATGGTAATTAAGATATTTATTTTGTGCCTGCATAGGATGTAAACACACATGATCCATGTATTTGTATTAAATTCTAGCCACATTATACTAAAGTATCCTATTGCAGCTCATTTGAGGGATGGTATTGGCCTCAGTTCTGAAGTGGAATGAGGGATAAAGTGTGTGTGTTACCGCAGCCAGTTATGTGGGGTGGGGATGGGAGGGGAAAATGGGATGAGATATTTTATGCAAAAACATAACTTTGATGGACGCTTATTTAACAGCAGAAGCCAGTGGGCTTTCTCACTAGCCCGTGCACCAAAGAACACTCTCCAGCCACATGATTTCGGTCCCTTTTTCTTCAGGGACTCAGTTTTATTTTATTTCTTCAAATTTAAACTATTTAAGCACAAGTTCAACCTGTCAATCATGTCCTTTCTTCCAGACCCTGGGTCTTCTGCGGAGGCCTATATATTCCCTGGAGGATTACACTCCACAGGCTGTCACCCAGATCCACTGCATGTAGGCATTGGTGCCAATTCAGATAGTTCTTGGGGGATGGGTGGAAAATGGGGATTTTTCAGACTGGAATTTATGTATGCACTAAGAGACAACTTAGCCAGGCTCTGCCCTCCCACCATATGGCTTCCAACTTTCTACTCTCACAAAACCAGACACACTTGCCCCACCCCTGCCCCGCCCCTCCTACAAGGCCCTGCCCTGCCCCATCCCTTCTGTGAGGCCCCATTCCCCATTCACTCCATCCTCCCCTCCCTCTGTTGCTCACTCTCCCCACCCTCAATCTCTTGCTCATTTGGCTCAGGAGGTTGGGGTGTGGAAAGGTTGAGGGCTCCAGCTGGGGGTGCGGGCTCTGGGTAAGGCCAGAAAAGAGGTGTTCAGGGTGCGGGAGGGGGATCCAGGCTAAGGCAGAGGGTTGGGGTGCGGGAGGGGGTGAGGGCTCCGGCTGGAGGTGCAGGTGGGGCCAGGGATGAAGAGTTTGGGGTGCAGGAGGGGGCTCTGGGCTGGGGGGTGGAGCTGAGGGATTTGGAGTATGGGAGGGGCCCTGGGATGAGGCAGGGGGTTGGGGTGTAGGTGGGGGTATGGGCTTTGGGCTGCGGTTGCGGGCTCTGGTGTGGGGCGGGGGCTGAGGGGTTTGGACGGTGGGAAGGGAATCAGGGCTGGGGCAGGGGTTGGGATATGCGGGGGATGAGGGCTGAGGCTAGGGGTACAGACTCTGGGGTGGGGCTGGGGATGAGGGGCTTGGGGTGCAGGAGGATGTTCTGGGCTGGGATCGAGGGGTTCAGAGGGCGGGAGGGTGATCAGGGCTGTGGCAGGGGGTTGGGGCATGGGAGAGGGTCAGGGGTACAGGCTCCGCGTGGCTCCTGGAAGCAGTGGCATGTCCCCCCTCTGGCTACTAAACGGAGGCACGGCCAGGTGGCTCTGTGCGCTGCCCCATCCGTGGTTCATGGCCAATGGGAGCTGTAGAGCTGGCGCTTGCTGTGGGGGCACTGTGTGGAGCCTCCTGGCTGCCTGTACATGTAGGAGTCAGAGGGGGACATGCTGCAGCCTGCCTTAGCCCCACCTTTAACAGCCCTGTCGGCAGCGCTGACCGGAGTTGCCAGGGTCCCTTTTTGACCAGGCGTTCTGGTCGAAAACTGGACACCTGGCATCCCTACACCACCAGCCACAATACAAACCTACCTGTGGGGCTATGGGAAGACGCCTCTCAGCAACTCCTTCCACAGCATGAAGGCAGTGACTGGTGCAGATACCCCTGCTGCAAGTGTTGTGGGAGGGCAGGAGTAAACCCTAGGTAAACGGAGGGACACTTCATTCACCTGCTGAACTCGCAGGGGGGCTGGGACATTCTGAAGTCCCCTCCCTGCTTCCTCCGATACCACTGCCTGGGCCAGTCAACATAAACCCCTCAGCATGGGGACAGGGCTCCCTGGGTTATTACCACCCTGAGGGGGAGACGCCACAGCTCCCTGCTGTTACTGCTGCTGCAATGACGGGGGAAGAAACACCATGGCAGAAGGGGTAGAATCAGTGGGCCATGTGAACCAAGCTGACCACAAAGCCCATCCCATTTGGGTGGGACTGGTGGCCCACCTATAGCTACTCCCTGCTTTGAGCAAGAGCAACCCCACCCCCACCCCAGATTTAGGTGTCTAAACCTTAGCTCTAGATCAGCGGTTCTCAATCTGCAGCCCAAATAGCAAACAGCTGTGGCCCAGCTCAGCTGTGTGCTAAAGGGCAGTCCACGTGATGGGGGTGGGGGTTGCCAGCCCACCCTGCGTGATGGTAGTCTGGGGTCGGGGCTGCCAGCTGGCCCTGCAAACTCCAGGGTCCAGGGACAGGGCAGCTGGCCCACCCTGCCTGGTGGGAGTCCAGGATCTGTGGCAGCCGGCTGGCCCCACGGGGTCCAGGACAGCCGCACGGCAGGGGTCCAGGTGGACAGCTGGCCGGCCCCACATGGTGTGGGGTCCAGGGTCAGGGTCAGGGTCCGGGTTGTTCCTGCCCTGCCACCCAGCCCCCATGGCCCAGGTAACACATTGTGGGCCGCATATGCAGCTGATAAGTCACAGGTAGCTTTGGCAACTCCCCTTATAGGGGCAGCCACTCTGTGACAAACTGTTTCTTAAGGGGTATATCTGCACTTTAAGCAGGGGGTGTGATTCCCAGATCAAGAAGACATACTCGTGCTAGCTCTCATCCAGCTAGTGCACTAAAAATAGAATGTAGCCACAGCAGTGTGACCTGTGGGATGGTCTAGCTATCCCAAATACGTATTCATCTGAGACCCTAGGCATTTTATATCTGTGCAGGACTTTAGTCACAGTCTCTTATCTGGGAAGAACACCCCCCAGCTCGAAGTCTAGATATAGGCATCGTGGCTAGAGAAATGCTAACAGTGTGCCACTGGTCTGCAGTGGAATATATTATAGTTTCTTACTATTATTTGTGACATCAGCTTTTCTCTTAATATTCCAAACAATTATTTCAAGGTCACGGTATGACAGTATGTATCAGTATGTAAAGAACTCAGTGTTTTATTCTGATTGCTTGTTGGGGTCTGTAAGGAACTATCCTTCAACATTCATAACTTCAAATAAAAAATCACCCTGTCAAAAGCTAAGACTGGAGGCCAGGCTTTTAGACATAACCCAGCAAATGTAGAGCAGTAAAAATTATCCCAGAAATGGTTTATAAGCTGGCTCAGTCTGACTTCAGCTAATGAGACAGGCTGTGTAAGTCCCGCCGATCTGCCACATTTCTACCACTCCAAGATAGTGAGATGTGCTGAACAGTTTGGCAGAAATCCAATAGCTCTAAACAATTGATGGGGGAGGGAACCACTGACCCAACAAGCTCCTTTTCAGAGTAATGGGGGGTTTAAAAAAAATTAAGAGTTCCACGTTTTTGTTTCTTTTCCCTCTTGCCGCTTTTAGAAACAATCATCGTTTTCTCTCTTCCTGAGCTGCCATATCATGGTGTCAGTCTTATCACATTTGGCTCAGTCAGTCAAGTCACGGGTCAGCACTAGGGCAAAGGGAAATTCAAAACAACACAGCGAGGGCCAGCTTCTGAAACAAAGCTCAGCAGTCACAGCTTCTGCTGTAGTTTGAGTTGTTGCAATGCCTCCCTGCTGCTCAGGCCCAAAGTAGACATGTTAGACAACAAAACCCTGCAAATATCTTTATTAATCAAGGGTTTCAGTACCTCATATAATTCTCCTTCAGGAGGCAAGGGTTAAGTTGGGCTGTACAGACCCAGGCTGGGATCCACAAAGGGACTTAGGCGCCGTGACCAGTGTTCCCTCTAATTTTTCCCACCCATGTGCGGAATGAATGTTATGTGCACCAATATGGAGGGGATGTGTGACACGTCACTTTTATATTGGTGCACATAACAAAATTCATGTGGTGGGGGTGGGGCCGAAGGCTTTGGACTGTGGGAGGGGGTCAGGGCTGGGGGTGCGGGCTCTGGAGTGGGGCGGGGATGAGGGGCTCAGGGCTGGGGCAGAGGGTTTGGTGCAGGGGGTGAGGGTTCTGGCTGAGAGTGCGGGCTCTGGGGTGGGGCCAGGGAGGGGTGGTTTGGGGTGCAGGAGGGTGTTCTGGGGCTATGGCAGGGAGAGAGGACTCCCCCCATCTCTCTCTCCCCCCACAGCAGCACCTGGGCTCGGGGGGAGAGGCACATCTCCCCACCGTGTGAGCTCTGGGGCTGGGGCTGCAGGATAGGTGCTCCTCCCCCAGCTGGTCCAGGTCGGGGGGTGGGGATGGGGGCTAGTTAAAAACAAAATGCCACCCTCCCAAAAAACTCAACCAAACAAATAAAAAACCCCAAACAAAGTTGAGGGAAGTACCACACCTGCCCCGGAGACCCCTGACATTTTTTTGTTTTAAAGTAACATTTTTCTGTCTTTTAAAAGGTTTTTCTTGCCTCCATTTCTGTGCAAAAGACCCACACAATCAACAGGAGTAGCTGACTACACAGTGAAGACATTGACTATACACAAAGTGATGTCAAATGCACAAACGAACTAACAATTTTTAAAATAAATAAGGCCACTGTATCTCTAATATCTTTCTGTTACAGTAATTTCGGTGTTGCCTGTAACAAGAGTAAATGTTCAGGCAGACCTTCTTTTTTAAGTTTTTGGAAAATGTAGGGGACAATTTCCTGGTGCAAGTGCTAGAGGAGCCAACTAGGGGGGGAGCTTTTCTTGACCTGCTGCTCACAAACTGGGAAGAATTAGTGGGGGAAGCAAAAGTGGATGGGAATCTGGGAGGCAGTGACCGTGAGTTGGTTGAGTTCAGGATCCTGACACAGGGAAGAAAGGTAAACAGCAGAATACGGACCCTGGACTTCAGGAAAGCAGACTTCGACTCCCTCAGGGAACTGATGGGTAGGATCCCCTGGGGGAATAACATGAAGGGGAAAGGAGTTCAGGAGAGCTGGCTGTATTTCAAGGAATTCCTATTGAGGTTACAGGGACAAACCATCCCGATGTGTCGAAAGAATAGTAAATATGGCAGGCGACCAGCTTGGCTTAACGGTGAAATCCTTGCGGATCTTAAACATAAAAAAGAAGCTTACAAGAAGTGGAAGATTGGACAAATGACCAGGGAAGAGTATAAAAATATTGCTCGGGCATGTAGGAATGAAATCAGGAGGGCCAAATTGCACCTGGAGTTGCAGCTAGCAAGAGATGTCAAGAGTAACAAGAAGGGTTTCTTCAGGTATGTTGGCAACAAGAAGAAAGCCAAGGAAAGTGTGGGCCCCTTACTGAATGTGGGAGGCAACCTAGTAACAGAGGATGTGGAAAAAGCTAATGTACTCAATGCTTTTTTTGCCTCTGTCTTCACGAACAAGGTCAGCTCCCAGACTGCTGCGCTGGGCATCACAGCATGGGGAGTGTCAAGGTTCCTCCCCCACTCTGAACTCTAGGGTACAGATGTGGGGACCTGCATGAAAAACCTCCTAAGCTTATCTTTACCAGCTTAGGTCAAAACTTCCCCAAGGTACAAAATATTCCACCCGTTGTCCTTGGACTGGCCGCTACCACCACCAAACTAATACTGGTTACTGGGGAAGAGCTGTTTGAACGCGTCCTTCCCCCCAAAATACTTCCCAAAACCTTGCACCCCACTTCCTGGACAAGGTTTGGTAAAAAGCCTCACCAATTTGCCTAGGTGACTACAGACCCAGACCCTTGGATCTTAAGAACAATGAACAATCCTCCCAACACTTGCACCCCCCCTTTCCTGGGAAATGTTGGATAAAAAGCCTCACCAATTTGCATAGGTGACCACAGACCCAAACCCTTGGATCTGAGAACAATGAAAAAGTATTCAGTTTCTTACAAGAAGACTTTTAATAAAAATAGAAGTAAATAGAAATGAAGAAATCCCCCCTGTAAAATCAGGATGGCAGATATCTTACAGGGTAATTAGATTCAAAAACATAGAGAACCCCTCTAGGCAAAACCTTAAGTTACAAAAAAGATACACAGACAGAAATAGTTATTCTATTCAGCACAATTCTTTTCTCAGCCATTTAAAGAAATCATAATCTAACACATACCTAGCTAGATTACTTACTAAAAGTTCTAAGACTCCATTCCTGGTCTATCCCCGACAAAGACCAGCATATAGACGGACACACCCTTTGTTTCTCTCCCTCCTCCCAGCTTTTGAAAGTATCTTGTCTCCTCATTGCTCATTTTGGTCAGGTGCCAGCGAGGTTACCTTTAGCTTCTTAACCCTTTACAGGTGAGAGGAGCTTTCCCCTGGCCAGGAGGGATTTCAAAGGGGTTTACCCTTCCCTTTATATTTATGACAGGGAGTAGGTGGCCAGCCCTCTGTGGAGAAAGAGGTGGTTAGGGACTATTTCGAAAAGCTGGACGTGCACAAGTCCATGGGGCCGGACGAGTTGCATCCGAGAGTGCTAAAGGAATTGGCGGCTGTGATTGCAGAGCCATTGGCCATTATCTTTGAAAACTCATGGTGAACGGGGGAAGTCCCGGATGACTGGAAAAAGGCTAATGTAGTGCCAATCTTTAAAAAAGGGAAGAAGAAGGATCCTGGGAACTACAGGCCAGTCAGTCTCACCTCAGTCCCCGGAAAAATCATGGAGCAGGTCCTCAAGGAATCAATCCTGAAGCACTTACACGAGAGGAAAGTGATCAGGAACAGTCAGCATGGATTCACCAAGGGAAGGTCATGCCTGACTAATCTAATCACCTTCTATGATGAGATTACTGGTTCTGTGGATGAAGGGAAAGCAGTGGATGTATTGTTTCTTGACTTTAGTAAAGCTTTTGACACGGTTTCCCACAATATTCTTGTCAGCAAGTTAAAGAACTATGGGCTGGATGAATGCACTATAAGGTGGGTAGAAAGTTGGCTAGATTGTCGGGCTCAACGGGTAGTGATCAATGGCTCCATGTCTAGTTGGCAGCCGGTATCAAGTGGAGTGCCCCAAGGATCGGTCCTGGGGCCAGTTTTGTTCAATATCTTCATAAATGATCTGGAGGATGGTGTGGATTGCACTCTCAGCAAATTTGCGGATGATACTAAACTAGGAGGAGTGGTAGATACGCTGGAGGGCAGGGATAGGATACAGAGGGACCTAGACAAATTGGAGGATTGGGCCAAAAGAAATCTGATGAGGTTCAACAAGGATAAGTGCAGGGTCCTGCACTTAGGACGGAAGAACCCAATGCACAGCTACAGACTAGGGACCGAATGGCTAGGCAGCAGTTCTGCAGAAAAGCACCTAGGGGTGACAGTGGACGAGAAGCTGGATATGAGTCAAGAGTGTGCCCTTGTTGCCAAGAAGGCCAATGGCATTTTGGGATGTATTGGTGAGGCCTCATCTGGAGTACTGTGTCCAGTTTTGGGCTCCACACTACAAGAAGGATGTGGATAAATTGGAGAGAGTCCAGCGAAGGGCAACAAAAATGATTAGGGGTCTGGAACACATGACTTATGAGGAGAGGCTGAGGGACCTGGGATTGTTTAGTCTGCAGAAGAGAAGAATGAGGGGGGATTTGATAGCTGCTTTCAACTACCTGAGAGGTGGTTCCCTAGACTATTCTCAGTGGTAGAAGAGGACAGGACAAGGAGTAATGGTCTCAAGTTGCAGTGGGGGAGGTTTAGGTTGGATATTAGGAAAAACTTTTTCTCTAGGAGGGTGGTGAAACACTGGAATGCGTTACCTAGGGAGGTGGTGGAATCTCCTTCCTTAAAGTTTTTAAGGTCAGGCTTGACAAAGCCCTGGCTGGGATGATTTAATTGGGGATTGGTCCTGCTTTGAGCAGGGGGTTGGACTAGATGACCTCCTGAGGTCCCTTCCAACCCTGATATTCTATGATTCTATGATTCTAAGTAGCAATGGGCTTAATCTGCAGCAAGGTAAATTTAGGTTAGATATTAGGAAAACCTTTCTAACTTTAAAGGTATTTAAGCTCTGGAATAGGCTTCCCAGGGAGGCATGGAATCTCCATCATTGGAGATTTTAAAAACAGGTTGGACAAACACTTGTCAGGGATTCCCTAGCTTTACAGGATCCTGCATCAGTACAGGGGGCTAGACTTAACCTCTCAAGGTCCCTTCTAGCCTGTGCTGGGTAGACCAGGCCCTGAGGCTCCCTGTTGGAGGCCTTATGGCCCTGACACACCCTGCCCCAGAGAAGGGCAGTGGAGAAGGCCCTCCAAGTTGCCTAGAGTGGCTGTATTGGACACAGCCAATCAGAAAGGGGCTGCAGGGAGCAGCCAATCAGGGACCACAGGCTAGTATTAGTAGAGCTTCAGGGCCAGCATGAGATCAGTTCTGTGCTAGAGCTGGAGGAGAGTGGATGTTATGCCTGGCTGGCTGGCTGGCTGGCTGGCTGGCTGAGGGAGCTATAGGATCTCAGACAGAGCAGTACTGGTGAGGGAGGAGAACATAAAGGCACTCTGGGCTGACTGCTGGGACTCAACCAGGACAAGGCCCTGAAGTAAGGGTGAAGAATGTGCTGGGGCCACAGGGAAGTGGCCCAGGGAATTGTAGCAGTGAGAGTTTATTTAAAGGGACATGGTAGTTCTGTGTTTTAGAAGTTGTTGGTCCTTTCTTTATGAATTCAGGAGACATTAATGTCAATTTTAAACCCCCAAAAGCCACTACACACCTGATGATTTTGTCAATCTTTTGTTTAAAGACACTGAGCCAAAATGCTGCCCTTGGATACAAACCTATTACCAGAGTTCAAATGTGTGAATGAGGGCTGACATCAGCCCATCAAAGAAGAGTCAGAGTTGAAGAACTCTTTTTCCTTGTGGTCACAACACTAAATAAATCTGTCATCCAGTGGTTTATACTGATGCTGTACCAGAAAAACATCCCTCTAAATTGTGATTAATGACTTGCTCTGTATTTGAATGAGGTCTGCCTTATGCAGATTGGATGGCCAGAATCCAAACTTATTACAAGTCCAAATCACACTGTCTCATGAAAGAAACGCATCTGCATCCCATTCTGTTTATAATCCTGATGACAATATCTTTCCATAATTTTTCTTATGATTGACATCATATTATCTCTTGTGATATGTTATATTTGCCTGGAAAAGCGTTATCCACACCTAGCGGACGATGTAAATCAAAAGTAATAAGATGTAATGATAATGCAGATCCTCACACTTTAATATGACAAGCTACCAGTAAACGGCATAACAAACAGCTACAAAAATGCACCACAGGATGACCGGAGTGTTACAGTCATTAAAAATGCATGGGAAATTCACGGGTCCTGTGAGTGACCTAAACTTACCAGTCTGTTTCTGCTACTTTTCAGTGGTCTCTGCTATGTCACAGATACGGAACTGTTACACTCAGGTTATCACCTGCTGATGGATGTACATTAGTGCTAACATAAATAGCAATGTTTATAATCCCAGCAAGTTCAAAGCTATGTGCTCAATATAAATTAAAGAACCAAAGTACATATAGATATAATGGGCATTTATCCAATCTGTGACACCCAGGTGATGGTCATCTTCTAAATGCCTAATGTAGATATTTGTAAACAAGGGTTTTTTTGGTGTCCTTTTGTTAACAGAATGAGAGAGAGGTGGGTGAGAAGTTATTCTTGCTTTGAAGGCAAACACCATAAATCTCAGTGTCAGCATGGCAGCTGTGCAGTAAGCATGACATGGGAGACCAGGGCAGAGAGAAAGAGAATGATTTATTGCTTCTGTCACATAGCCATCGGGCCACTATTAGCTGTATGTTGCTTACCCTTAGGCAATGGAGGACATGATGTGCTTTGGACTTTGTTGTATTCTTGTTCTCTAAACTTGTTAAACTTACTTGAAGTGGTTTGCGTGGGAACTTTCACACTTAACAATTTGAGACAAATTATAAGTCCCCTTTGTTTTCTGTAGCCTTTAGAGTTGCCACGTTATTTGTTAGTTGTATGGTTATACGCACAGGAGTACAAAAGCCTTGGCTATTTTGTTCCTAGCAGTGTGGTTCACCCTTCAGAGAAGCAGGTTGGCAAGACAATGCTGCTTGGCTCAAATTTCCTGCTCTGAGGGATGGATTAAACCTATAAAAGACCCAAATTTACATAGTGACTTTTAGGCACCGTGTCACTATGTCTGACAGTAATGAATTGCCCAAACGCTTTGTGAAAGTAGACTGAATGATGCCCAGTGCTGCCTCCTACCCTTCCAGAACGTGACGAGTGGCTAAACTTTAACCTCTGAAAACAAAAAATCAGGAGTTATGGTAACACTCATTTAAACCTAGAAAATCAGGAAATACAAAGTTAAGGTAGGCGTCATCCCTGCAGACTTATGAATGCAACAACCATAAATTCATAGATTTTTAAAGCCAGAAGGAACTACTGAGATCATCTAGTTACTTCTAGTATACCCTCCTGCATAACACAGGTCATAGGAGTTCCCTGGATTAATTAATTAATTGGATCAAATCCAATATCTTTGTGTTTTAGGCTGCATGACCCTCCCTCCCTGTCACTCTGAGGGAGACCACGCCTCCTCACTGTCATAGAATCATAGAATGAATCATAGAATATCAGAGTTGGAAGGGACCTCAGGAGGTCATCTAGTCCAACCCCCTGCTCAAAGCAGGACCAATCCCCAACTAAATCATCCAAGCCAGGGCTTTGTCAAGCCTGACCTTAAAAACCTCTAAGGAAGGAGATTCCACCACCTTCTTAGGTAACGCATTCCAGTGTTTCACCACCCTCCTAGTGAAAAAGTTTTTCCTAATATCCAACCTAAACCTCCCCCACTGCAACTTGAGACCATTACTCCTTGTTCTGTCATCAGCTACCACTGAGAACAGTCTAGATCCATCCTCTTTGGAACCCCCTTTCAGGTAGTTGAAAGCAGCTATCAAATCCCCCCTCATTCTTCTCTTCCGCAGACTAAACAATCCCAGTTCCCTCAGCCTCTCCTCATAAGTCATGTGTTCCAGACCCCTAATCATTTTTGTTGCCCTCCGCTGGACTCTTTCCAATTTTTCCACATCCTTCTTATAGTGTGGGGCCCAAAACTGGACACAGTACTCCAGATGAGGCCTCACCAATGTCGAATAGAGGGGAACGATCATGTCCCTCGATCTGCTGGCAATGCCCCTACATATACATCCCAAAATGCCATTTGCCTTCTTGGCAACAAGGGCACACTCTTGACTCATATCCAGCTTCTCGTCCACTGTCACCCCTAGGTCCTTTTCTGCAGAACTGCTGCCTAGCCATTCGGCCCCTAGTCTGTAGCGGTGCATGGGATTCTTCCGTCCTAAGTGCAGAACTCTGCACTTGTCCTTGTTGAAACCTCATCAGATTTCTTTTGGCCCAATCCTCCAATTTGTCTAGGTCCCTCTGTATCCTATCCCTACCCTCCAGCGTATCTACCACTCCTCCCAGTTTAGTGTCATCTGCAAACTTGCTGAGGGTGCAATCCACACCATCCTCCAGATCATTTATGAAGATATTGAACAAAACCGGCCCCAGGACCGACCCTTGGGGCACTCCACTTGATACCGGCTGCCAACTAGACATGGAGCCATTGATCACCAGCCGTTGAGCCCGACAATCTAGCCAACTTTCTATCCACCTTATAGTCCATTCATCCAGCCCATACTTCTTTAACTTGCTGGCAAGAATACTGTGGGAGACCATGTCAAAAGCTTTGCTAAAATCAAGGAACAACACGTCCACCACTTTCCTCTCATCCACAGAGCAGGTTATCTCGTCATAGAAGGCAATTAGATTAGTCAGGCATGACTTGCCCTTGGTGAATCCATGCTGACTGTTCCTGATCACTTTCCTCTCCTCTAAGTGCTTCCAAATTGATTCCTTGAGGACCTGCTCCATGATTTTTCCAGGGACTGAGGTGAGGCTGGCTGCTCTGTAATTAGCAGGATCCTCCTTCTTCCCTTTTTTAAAGATTGGCACTGCATTAGCCTTTTTCCAGTTGTCCGGGACTTCCCCCGATTGCCATGAGTTTTCAAAGATAATGGCCAATGGCTCTGCAATCACATCCGCCAACTCTTTTAGCACTCTCGGATGCACTGCATCTGGCCCCATGGACCTGTGCTCGTTCAGCTTTTCTAAATAGTCCCGAACCACTTCTTTCTCCACAGAGGGCTGGTCACCTCCTCCCCACGCTGTGCTGCCCAGTGCAGTAGTCTGGAACCTGACCTTGTTTGTGAAGACAGAGGCAAAAAAAGCATTGAGTACATTAGCTTTTTCCACATCCTCTGTCACTAGGTTGCCTCCCTCATTCAGTAAGGGGCCCACACTTTCCTTGGCTTTCTTCTTGTTGCCAACATACCTGAAGAAACCCTTCTTGTTACTGTTAACATCTCTTGCTAGCTGCAACTCCAGGTGTGATTTGGCCTTCGTAATTTCACCCCTGCATCCCCGAGCAATATTTTTATACTCTTCCCTGGTCATTTGTCCAATCTTCCACTTCTTGTAAGCTGTTTTTTTGTGTTCAAGATCAGCAAGGATTTCACTGTTAAGCTAAGCTGGTCGCCTGCCATATTTACTATTCTTTCTACACATCGGGATGGTTTGTCCCTGTAACCGCAATAAGGATTCTTTAAAATATAGCCAGCTCTCCTGGACTCCTTTCCCCCTCACGTACCTGTAAAGGTGAGCTCAAAGTGAGGAATCAGCTGCACTTAGTGCTCCAGGCCTCCGACCAGGCAGAACAGTATGGCAGTCTATGAGCCCCAGACCCTCAGTCAGGGTTGGGCAGCAGACAGTTAGTAGGCTCTGTCCTGCAATCAGGGTAGAGTGGCTAAGCAATCTATGAGCCCCAGGTAAGGGTGAGCACCAGCACAGTCTAAGGGTGAGCAGTAGGGTACCACAGGCCTCCTGGCCTAAGATGGGGTTGCAGGGGATAGGGGGACATGGGCCTGCCCGATTCCTCTGCATCCCAGCCTGGGGTCCTAAAAGTGGTGGAGTGGTCCGCCACTGGGTCAGCGGGGAATCCGCCCGCAACACACTGACCTTGTAGCAGTCCAACACTCAACCAGACAGTCTTCTAGTTCCCCTGGGCTACTTCCTATATCCCCAGGGTTTGGTATCTCTATACTGTGGGGATCGTCTGTCATCTTGGGGTGATCTGGCTAGTCCTCAGGCAGCAGCCCTGGCAACTTCTCAGTATCTCGGTTGGCCAGCGGCCCCGGGAGCTCTGGCCAGTCCTCAGGAGGAAGCCCCAGCAGATCCTCTGCAGGCGGGATGCATCTGTCTCCTATGGTGGCTCTAGCCCAACTGAGCTGCAGGGCCCACCTTTTGTACATCTGCTTCCAGTCCTGCCCTTCTGCTTCCAGTGAGGCAGATGTGGCTCTCCTGGTTCAGTCACAAGGGGGCATTTTGTGGTCCCTCCTGTCACTCTGAGGGAGGCCACACCTCCTCGCTACAGGTTGAACTAGGGCCTATCTTTTACAAAAACATCTGTTCTTAATTTGAAAATGTCCAGTGATGGAGAATCCACAACAGCTTTGGTAGTTGCTCCAATGGTTATTTACCCCCATTGTTAAAAAACCTGCACCTTATTTCTAGTATGAATTTCTCTAGCTTCAACTTCCTGTCATTAGATCTTGTGATGCCTTTGTCTGCCAGACTGAAGTGCCCTCTATTATCAAGCTTCTGTTCTCCATGTAGGTACTTGTAGATTTATCAAATCACCCTTTAGCCTTCTTGTCATAGGGCAGCCCCTCCTGCAGCAGACTGGGGAGAACTGGCGGGTCTGCTTCAGTTTCCCCTTCTTGAGAGTCCCCACTAACTCTGCAATAGCTCTCTTGCCTAACAATACCCCTACTTTGGGATGCTTCATTACTAGAACATAGTGCAAATAGTCCATAACAAAAGTGACCATACATAGTCCATTTAACACACGCTCTGCCACATCTAAACTCCTCATCCATCCTCTTCTGTCCTTTTGCCAGGAGTGCCATCCCAGCCCTTCCAACTGGAATGCAGACCTGCTCTTCCCAGCAGGAGCCTCCCACCTCTCTGCTGGAAGATCATCCTCACTAGGGGACCATCCCTCCCTTCCCCTGGCCCTCTCACCATTCCCCTGGGTCCAGCTTGGAGACATCATCATGTAAGCCTCTCTGCTGTCTCCCCTATGTCTAGTCCTCTCTTGTCCTCAGACTCAGCTCTCCAGCTTAGACATCAGCAGGCAACTCCCTCTGCTGTGCTATGACCTTCAGTCCTCTCCAGTCCTGGCTCTCTGGCTTGGGGACACCAGTCAGCAAAATCCCTCTGGCTGCTCTTTAGCCTTCTCCCAGGAACCACCTAGTTTCCTTCTGGGAGCTTCCACAGTCACCCTGATCTTTGGAAGCTCTCACCCAGCCTTTCCCAACTGACTCAATCTGTACTCTAACACAACCCTCATTCACCAATTGTTTGCTTTTAAACCAAATTGGGAGGCAGCTGAAGAATCACAAGTGAACTGGCCCTGTTCTCAATGAACTACTGTCATTCTGTGAAGCTTCTCTCTGTGAAGCTAACTTGATTGAGCTCCTTGAGTCTATCACTACTATGAAGCATGCTTTCCAGTCCTTTAATCATTCTCATGGGTCTTCTGAACCCTCTCCAATTTTTCAATATCCTTCTTGAATAGTGGACATCAGAACTTGACACAGTATTACAGTATTGGTTAAACAAGGGCCACATACAAAGGTAACAACCTTCCTCCTCCTACTATTCCCCTGGTTATGCACCCAAGGATAATATTAGCCCTTTTGGCCACAGTGTTGCACCGGGAGCTTATGTTCAGCTGATTATCCACCATGACCCCCAATACTTTTTCAGAGTCACTGCCTCCCAGGATAGAGTCCCCTATCGTGTAAATATGGCCTACATTCTTTGATCCTAGATATATGGCCTTACATTTGGCTGTATTAAAATGCACATCATTTGCTCATGCTCAGTTTACCAACTGATCCAGATCATTCTGTATTAGTGAGTCCTTGTTTCATCTAAAATTTATATCAGTAATTGTTTTCTTCCAGGTCATTGATACAAGTATTAAATAGCATAGGGCCAAGACCTGATCCATGAGAGACTCCATGAGAAATACACTGGCTTGATTACATTATAAGGTTTATCAGATAGCCAGTTCTGAATCCATTTAATGTATGCCATGTTGAATCATTCTAGTTTTAGTTAAAAAGGTTGTGTGATACCTATCCAATGCCTTACAGAAATCTAAGTAGGTATTACTTGTATCAACCAAAATTGTAATCTCATCAAAACACACACACACGTACAATATCAAGTTAGTTTGACAAGATTTATTTTCCCGTGAACCTATGTTGACCAGGATTAACTATATTACCCTCTTAACTCTTTATTCAATTGAGTCCCATATCAGCAATTTTATTATTTTGTCCAGGATTGAAATTAGTCTGATAGGCCTATAATTACTTAGGTCATCCTGTTTACTCTTTTAAAATTAGTAACACAACATTAGCTTTCTTCATGTCCTCTGGAATTTTCCCAGTGCTCCAAAACTTATTGAAAATCAGTCACTGTCCAAATAGCTCCTCAGGTAGCTCTTTTAAAACTCTTGGATATAAGTTGTCTAGAGCTATTGATTTTAAATAGTGGCTGCTGTTTAACATCCTCCTTAGTTACAGCTGAAATGGGAAATATATCATATGATATGAATACCGCATCTTACTTTTCCTTAAATGCAGAACAGAAATATGCATTGAACACTTCCTTTTCTGCATTATTATTGACAATTCTACCCTTTCCATGTATTAATGGATCAAACCATTGCTAGATTTCCTTTAGTTCCTAACATTCTTAAACTCTCTCTCATTCTCCTTGACTCTGCTAACTAAAGAGGTCTCCTTGTGTCTTTTGGCATCCCTTATCCATTTTCTTCTATTTCTAGTTTCTAATTTATATTCATTGCTGTTAACTCCTTCCCTTTAAAAAAAACAAAAAAAAAACAGTGTAGCCTTCTTTCTCTATTGTGATTTCTTGGGCATCTAGTAAAATTTTCTTAAACAGCTTCTAAGTATCATTCACATTTTTCTATTTATACTCTCTCTCCCAAGTGATTTGGCGTGTAATTGTTTACACTTTTATTAAAATTGGCCCTTTTAACACACCAAATATATCTATAACTGGTTGGAAGTTTATCCTGGTTGCACATAATGAATGTAATCAAATCTTGATGATTTTCACATAAGCAACCATTAGCTTAGTTCTGTCCTCAAACCTCTTTATCTGTCAAGGTGAGATCTAATATAGAATTTTTCCATGTTGGATGCAACAGTTTTTGAGTTAAGAAATTGTCATCTGTAACATTTAAAAATTCCAAGTACATTTTAGTACTGACACATTGTAACATATTCTTAAGGCGTCATCCTGTTCTCTAGTGTGATTATTGTGCAGCAGACAACAGCTAATACCCCATTTTTAGCATTAGCTGTTAGAACATTTATCCACGGGCACTCAAGATCACTTGCTTCTGAGTTATCAGTGAGTCAGAAACAGCTAATTGCATTTTTGACAGAGTGCCACTCCTTGTCCTCTTCTGCCCACTTGGCTCTTCCTAAATAGGTTATTGTAATGAGTGATTTTAACATTCCAGTCACGTGAATCAGATTCCACTAATACCCAACTAGGTTGAATTTGTGCTTATAAGTGAGCAATTCCAATTCCTCGTTTGTTACCCAGGATCCTAGCATTCTTGTGTAGACAATTAAAGAATCTTCCCTTCATGCCTTTTGGTTCTTGATTAATTTTGTTCTTCACATTGTGATTTTGTGCTAAATGATTACTCGTTTGTTCTTCTTTTCACCCTCCCCTTTTGTTAGTTGAACACCCTCCTGACTAGTTTAGTCCCCTTTTCTCCTAGGATATTGATTTTCCTTCTGAGATGGAGGCCATGCAAATTGTACAACTTTCTCCACCGACAGAAGGTGGCCCAATATTCACATAAACAAAACCTTCTCCCCCTCACACCACTTACCTAGTGCTCCCCCTCACACCACTTATCTAGTGCTCCCCCTCACACCACTTACCTCACACCACTTACCAACACTTCACCTTGAGAATTTTCTGCCTTCTCTCTTCCTTCACTTATGGCACAGGACGGATCTCTGAGAAGATCACGTGGACATTCCTTTCCTTCAATACCCTTCAGATTTTCTCTAGAGTCATCTATAATCTGTGAGGTATCAAATGAAGCCATCTTGTCAGTGCTGATATGCACCATAACAGCCTTGCTCACCAACTTCAGAAGTCTACCCAGTCCTGCAGTCTCATCTCATGTCTTGGCTTTGGGAAGACATCATGATCCCCATTGTGACCCCAACTAAAGCAGGTTGGAAGCACTAATGGACACACAATGCAAAACTCCACAAGAGAGGATTGGACCTGACCGCTCTTGTATTCAAGGGAGAGAGCTTATTCCACTAAGCCACCATTTGAGTATGGTATACACTGACTGTCACTCATGTAGAAGTTGGAGGAAATAATAGTTCTCCAAGATATGAACTGTCAGTAAGCAGAGTTGCCAAAGTTTTTATAATGCAGTTACTTCTGAAATATTTCTAAATTGCTCTTTAGTACTATTCAATAGTAGATCTCGGGGAAGTCTACAATATAAATTTCATGGGAGTCATTTCCCTGGCTCTGCTCAAAAAATAAATAAAAAGTTAAGCATCTGAAAGTGTTATGACCAACTCATTTTAGAGGGGGCTGTATCTCGGGAATTGAAATTTCCACTACACTGTACCCCAGCCCTTTTGTGGCATACCAGTTTTCAAGTCGATGCCTGTGGATTTTAAAGTGATTTGAATATTAAAAACAGCTCCTTACTGGGAGGCTGTATCTGAGGAAACCCATGATCAAATGATGCAAAATTTGCACGGCTAATTCTACCCAGGCCCTAATGAGGCATAGCAATTTTTAAAACAATCTGAGTCTGCACATCTACTTTAGAGCACCTTAAAGTATCATCTCTTTACTAGCCGCTTTGGTCTCTAGGGAAAACTTCCAAAAGGAGCCCCTGCAGAATGCAACTGATGTGTACAACAGCCATTTTTAAGAAAGACACCAGGACCAGACCACAACTCCAACGCACCACGCATGGGGATGGCACAGGTTCAGTAGTCAGAGCATGTCGCCTTGAGCCACCCAGTTAGACTGTCAGACTGCCTGCAAGGATATTACTTTGCAACAGGCCTCCAGTCCTGATGTACATGTACAAATGACTTCCTCTGGGTTACTGTAGCTGTGTTGGGCCCAGGATATAGGTGAGGTAATATCTTTTATTGGGCCAGCTTCTGTTCGTGAAAGAGACAAGCTTTTGAGCTCCACAGAACTCTTCTTCAGGTCTGGGGCATTTGATGCACTGGATTAGGTACACTACATGTGCTAAGCGTTTTGATGTGTCCATGCCTATCAAACGCCCCACCAACTCTACGGGTGAAAGCAGACAATCACTATGCTTTCCAATGAACTCACAGGAAAATAAGACACAATCACCTTATCACCTGCGGGCCAACATTTTTCACAAAACAATCTCACCATATCTGATCTCTCAGCCCTCATCCTCAAAGGAAACCCTCATAATACCATCAGAAGACAAGCTTGGGCGTTTAAATGCATAACTCTGCTAGACGTTAAAAATCACGGAGTCAGTAAAGACACTGGTTTTATGTCTCATTACAGCAATCTGTAACCCAGTAAGGCTATGATTACACTACGCACCTCACAGAAGCACAGTTGTGCTGCTACAGCAGTGCCACTGTAAGGTACGCAGTGTAGCCACACTTTGTCGGCAGGAGAGAGCTCTCTTGCCGACAAAATAAAACCACCCCCAATGAGGGGTGGTAGCTTTGTCACTCAGAGAGTGTCTCCCATCAACAAACTGCTGTCTCTGGCGCTTTTCGTCAGTTAAACTTTTGTCAGTCAGGGGTGTAGGGTTTTTTTTTCCCATACCCCTGACCGACAAAAGTTTTACCGATGAAAGTGCAGTGTAGACATAGTCTAACTCTCCTTTGTCCTATGGCTCCAGAGGTGGTGTTTGCCTACTTCATTGTGAATGGTTTCTTGCAACACATGTTAACTCCTTATGCTTAACAATGCGTTCCACCTTGCATTTAGCTATGACATTCTGATAACCTTTCCCTGAAGAACTTTGTGGAGCTCAAAAACTTGTCTTTTACCAACAGAAGCTGATACAATAAGACATGTTTCCTCACCTATCTTAGGTTGTCAGCTTGGCTCAAGCCACATTGTAGAACCAATTTTTATCCTGAATAACTTTTTTTAATAGTGCTTCCCCAAAGGGGAAGTGGGTGCCAAACACTAGATGAGCTCAATCTTGAGTGGGTGAAATCAGTGCAGGGAACATCAGAACCTAGGTGTGTGCAAAAGAGGTTATAAGAACTGTAAAATTTTGATATCACAATTTTTTTTAGGGGGAACTGTATCTCAGAAACACCTGCCTCAAACAACCTCAATTTTGGAACACTAACCCTACCCTCAATTTCCCCGTCAGGCATGAGTTTCAATGAAACTTGCATAAGCATGTAGATTTTAGAACACACACTTAAACACAAAAATCAGCTGTTAAACAGTAAGATATTACCCCCCACTAGAGTGCTGCATTTTTATATGTTCCTTCAGGAGACCTAAGTTCTAGTAAGGATTTTGGAACAATTACTAGTTTATAAAGTAGTTCATAAATTCATACATTTTTAAAGCCAGAAGGGACCAATAGATCATCTAGTCTGACCTCCTGTACATAGGCCATAGAATTTTATCCAATTACTGCTTTACTGAGCCCAATAACATGTATTTGGCTGAAGCATATCTTCCAGAAAGGCATCCAGTCTTGATATGAAGATGTCAAGAGATAAAGAATCCACCACTTCCCTTGGCAGTTTGTTACAATGATTAATCACCCTCACTATTAAAAAAAAATTGTGCCTTTATTTCTGATTTGAGTTTCTCTGGATTTAACTTCCAGCCATTGGTTCTTGATATGCCTTTCTCCACTAGGCTAAAAGGGCCCTTTAGTACCTAATATTTTCTCCCAGTAATGCGTTGTAATCAAGTCACCCCTTGATCTTCTTTTTGATAAACTAAACAGATTGAGCTCAAGTCTGTCACTGGAAGGTGTTTTTTCAGTGCTTGAATCGTTTTTGTGGCTCTTCTCTGTACCTTTTCCATTTTCCAATATCCTTTTATCCAGTAGCCTTTTAAAATGTGACACCAGAACTGGACACCAGAACCAGTCTCACCAATGCTGTATACAGAGGTAAAAATCTCCTCCCTACTCCCTCTTCGTACACCCAAGGATCTCATTAGTCCTTTTTGCTACATCATTGCACTGAGAGGTTCTATTTAGTTGTGTGTCCACTATGATCCCTAAATCCTTTCTAGAGTCACGGCTTTCCAGGATGCAGTCCCATCCTGTAGGTATGGCCTGCATCCTTTATCCTAGATGCATGATTTTTAATTTGGTTCTATTAACACAATGAAAATACAGTAAGGCCATTAAACAAATTATTAGATATTACAGTGGTGTCCAGATGAGACTGGAAACCCATTGTGGTAGGTGCTGTTCAAACACGTGGTAGGAGGAAACTCTTGAAATAGACAGATAATCTATAGGATAGATTGTGCCACACTTAATCACCTTGAATATCACCTTACACACAAAACCCAGCTCCACTGAATTGAATGTGTTTATTCATGGAATAAAGTACTACTTGACAGAAGTAAGGGTGGCAAAATATGGTCCTAAAAATGGAGGTCAAATTCAGAATTATCATATATACTGTTTACTGTACATGTAGCAGTGGTGGTTTTGCTACGAAAAACAAAGTGATCTTGATATAATTAAAACAAAACAAAACAATAGAACTGTTGACAAACCTCTTGTAAACATTCAATTTGTTTCTACTGAAACAAGTCACTTTTTAAGACTAGGACACAGGAATGGCAATTCAGTAAAATGTTAGAGCAGGCTATAATGTCTGTGTAGGTGCATGTGCCTGGCAAGACTTTAAAAACCTTTGGTTGATGATGTTAATAAAACTGTCATCAAAGGATAAGCTGTAGCTCACGAAAGCTTATGCTCAAATAAATTGGTTAGTCTCTAAGGTGCCACAAGTACTCCTTTTCTTTTTGCGAATACAGACTAACACGGCTGCTACTCTGAAACCAGGATTAGAATAGAGTACTCTATTTCTTCTGCATTACTACATTTCATTCATAATATGTCTGATTATGACTAAGGTCATGTTACTGCACTCATGTCATTGCCCTATCAAAGTCTTTTGAATTAAATGAAGTACAGAAAACTGGTGAATTGAAGCCTTTCAGTTCAGGTTATAAATTGGATTTCAAATTATAGGCTGTGTCTGAACCCAAATAATTTATTAGGTTCTTCTCCACAGTATATCACCCTCTTAATTAGCGGCCATAACGTCTTATTCATTTTTAAGCACAACTCCCCATGAATTCCATTCTGTTTGAAAATGGCTAGCACAATGTGACCCTAGGAAATAACTTGGGAAACACTAGATGGCTCAGTAGAGCAGGGTTTCCCAACCCATGAGTCATGATGGTCACCAGAATGTGTCAGTCAGGTGAGAGGCTGGGGGACAAGTCCTTTCCCTGGGGAGAGTGGGAGATCACGGGGGGCCCTGCCCCTGGGGGCACAGGCTGCAGAGGTTGTCAACACTCATCCTGCAGCAGTTGCTCTTCTGGCTCCAGTCCCACAGGGCTGGCTGAGCTCAGCTTCCTGTTCCAGGCATCGTGACTTCTGATGTTGTAGTACCACTCAAGTTTGACCCAGCGACTCCTCTGTCATGAAAATGGGGCTCTAGCTAGGCCAAATTTAAGTGAGTAGTTCTGCGACTCCATGAGCCAGTTGCAATGCCACTCTCACAAATTTGGTCCAGCTAGCCCTCCTGATGGTCCAAAGGTGAGCACTGTTTCGCCCCAGGGTTGCAACTCCCAGACTGGGGAACAGAGCCCAGCCAGCCCCACAGAACAGGAGCTTCCAGTCTGGCATGCATGGTGTGCTTATTTAGTACTTATTACTCTCTCTCTCTCTCTGTGTATATATAGGTCCTGAGCCTAAAAAGGTTGAGAACTACTGTAGAGAAGACTTCATGTTAGTGGCATTTTATATTTCAGTTGTCTCCAGATTGATCAAGATAAAGTAATTAACCTCATTCAGAATTGGTGATGATATTGAGGATATATCAGACATCAAACATAATAAACATAGAAAACTTTACAAGTAAACCCTGATTTTTTTGAGGGCGTCAGCATTTTACTTATCAACATCCCCCAACTACCAAACCTTCCCAAAAGCTGAATATTTTAATGTAATCCACAGGCCTGTGGCTGGAAACAATATACATTGTTGCAGCTGCTTTAAAGTTTGTCTAGGGTCAGTATTGAGGAGTTAGTGGACATTGCTTCATCCACTGAAGTGTAAATCTAGTGTCAGGGGAGAACTAGGCAGTATGTCTCTCAGCAGTCATTAATTATGACAGATGAGACAGGAGGAGAATAGAGGTGTGTGTGTGTGTATATATATATATATATATATATATAATAGCAGACTTATCCCAGTACATTGGATGACATTGTATTGACATTCACTCAGCAGTTCATCATTTCACCTCAGTTGGCAACACAGCACTGGATATGGGGTGAACATGATGGACCTCAACAAGCTAAGGCTGAAAGTTTATGAACTTTGAGCATTGACTGGGATTAGGTCCTAACATTTGTTAAAATATCCAAGCCTGCTGTAACATGGAAAGTTTGAATACCTCAATTCCCTCAGGAGTGTAACCCCACAAGAGATCAATCATTTCCCAATTGCTGCTTATTAATAGTATTTTCTTTTGGTGTGGAGCTGGCATTTGTGTTTTACTAGCTGAGGGGGCTGTCAATATCTTGCTGATGGGTTTGTGTGTCACCAAATTGCACCCTAATCAGCCTGAACAGGAATAAATTCTTGTCTGTGTAGTTTTAATTTTGCCCTTAACAAAAGGCAGTTGTTTTTCTAACTCATCTCTGTGCTCTTTACTGCTAAGAGTGTTCCTGTACTGCTAACAGTACAGTGTTACTCCAGACACAGCATCTCCATTTGTCTGAAAGTTCAGGTTCAGATTTGTCCCCCGACACTTAGAACTGCCTGTTCTGTGGCAGAGCTTGGGAGGAAGCTTCTCTCCCTTCCTGACATGAGGTCCTGCTTCAGCTCATGTTCAATTCGAACACAATTTTTCAAACCCAGTGGCCAAACCCATACTTAAGCACCTAAATAAGTGGCCTGATTTTCAAAAGGAACTAAGCACCCGCAGCTCCCATTGACTTTGGAAAGATTTGTGGGTGCTCAGAGCCGACCATTGTTGTTCAAGTGCATCAGCATGGATTTAGGATTCATGTTGGCTTTAGGTCCTACTGTGCTAGATCCATGCCCATCCATCTCACTGATATTGAGAGTTTCAGGCTGCCCAAGATCAAGCATATTGAGATGACGCAGAGGCAGAAAGAGGCAGCAGGAGAAGTTATTCAAAACCAATCTTTCTCCTTAATGCAATACCATGCTGATAAGTGTTTGTCTTGCTATGGGGTTCAACCCAGACCAGAAAGGGATTGTCACCGCCTGCCCTGGATAACCCCAGGTGCCTCTGTGCTGTGCAGCTTTGACTCAGAGACCTGATATCCACAGTGTGACCACAGCACAAATAGCTTCACCCTGGTTTCCACCAGCCTGTTCCCTCTGTGCAGGGCGACACCAACAACCCTTCCAGCCCCAACATGCCCCAAAACTGTCTCCCCTGTAGCGTCCAGTCCCTCTCACTGGAACACTCCGGAAAACTTTTCAAGTTTGATGCTCCTTTAAAGAGACAATACACCACCCCAGCCTGTTAGCGTGACTCAGCAGTATGAAAGACTGCACTGAGATAGTTGTGTAACAAAACAAGAGTGAGTTTATTAACACAGAACAAATATTTAAGTGACACCAAGTGGAAGTAATTGGGATAGAAATGGTTACAAACAAAAACAAAAATATGCTTCTAACACTAAAATCTAATTTAACAATCTAATCCTTTGTTCAAAGTAGTTTTCTCTCCACAGTCCTTCTTCCAGCATGGCTGGCGTGTCCTTAGCCAGGATCCAACATACAGAGTCCGAAGTGCTGGGTTTCTTTGTCTCTTCAGGTGAAGGATGCCACAATGGCTGGCTGGCTCTCTCCTCTAATATCTTCCAAAGTTCAGTGATTTTGCTTCAGGAGGCAGGAAGGTTTCCTGGAGCCGCAGCTTTCACCCCCATTGAGAGTGTTAAGTGGCCATCTCCCACCCTGGTTTGCCTGATGGCTTTGTCTACGGATGTAATTTCATTGTCTCTCCTTGTTCAATTTACGCTGAAACAACGTAAGCAGGCAGAACCACATTCCTTTGGCTAGGATCGGTCGACTTAAGCCCTGCCTGCCAAACACCTTTTAAAAACATATTTCCAGCACATATTCATAATTTTTAAAACATCACCCATACATACACCATGCAATAATATTGCCAGGTCACACATGATAAGCTATATCTGAGGGTTCTCAGGATCAGCTGGGAAGACCGACGCATCAGCATCAGCGTTCTATACTGCTAATGTTGGCTGCAGAGAGAAGCGCAGGTCATGAAACACCAGCTCCGCTGGGCTGGCCACTGTGGTCTGACACTTGTTTCCTGAAGCAAGTACTCTTCTCTCAGGTAAGTCAGGGAAGAAGGGCTCGCGGAAGGCAGCAGAAGTGCTTCAAAGACATACTGAAAGTACACCTTAAAAAGGGAGGCATCAGCTCAACAAACTGGGAGGACTCGGCATGGAACAGAACACAGTGGCACCATTGCTCACTTTGAAGAGAACAGACGTGCTCATGAGACAGAAGCGACAAAGGAGGAAAGAAAGGACACAACAGTCCAGCCAACAACTATGTCTCCTCCAAGATTACACCTCTCCCTTCTGTGGGAAAATCTGCAGGGCATGAATTCGGCTCCTCAGCCACTTAAAAATCCACAATCATCCCTTGGCAGACATCATCCTCGCATCAAGGGATAGCCGAAGAAGAGGAAGCTATATCTAAAAGTTGTCATGGAGGTGAGGACAACAATGAGTTAGGGTTCACTGAACTGGTCAGACTCATTGAAGCTCATTGCTACATACAGGGAGCCCTTTGCCTTCTGGCATTAGGGTACTCCTAGGGCTCACAGTGTTGCATTAGTATTTATCTAGTTTTGGAAAATACAGTGCAAGGAAAGGAAGGAATGATTTAGAAGAAAGCATAAAAAGCACTAAATAGCATGGTCAGGTGACAGCTAAAGGCAGATATACTGTAAGTGTCGAGAGCAGCGGTTCTCAAACTGTGGGTCGGGACCCCAAAGTGGGTTGCGATCCTGTTTTAATGGGATTGCAAGGGTTGGCTTAGACTTGCTGGGGCCTGGGCCGAAAGCCCGAGCCTCACCACCTGGGGCCGAAGTCCAAGGGCTTCAGCCCTGGGCAATGAGGCTCAGGTTACAGGACCCCGGCCTCAGACTGAAGACTTTGGGCTTCGGCTTTGACGCCCCCCCTCCCCCCCGCCAGATCCAGGGTGGCGGGACTCAGGCGGGCTAAGGCTTCAGTCCCCACCCTGGGGTCATGTAGTCGTTTTTGTTGTCAGAAGGGGGGTCGCAGTGCAATGAAGTTTGAGAACCCTTGGTCTACAGCTATTTGAAAGTGTAGATTTAATAAATCGATGGATATGTACAGATCCAGACTAATCGCTAGAGGAGATAGAAGCCAGGACCTTTGGCACCACAAGCGCTAGTTCTTATCCCTTGAGCTAAAGGAGAGATCCGGCTGTCAGTATCATGGGGACTGGCATAGTTCCACTGCCCACATGTTCAAAAGTGTCACCTAACTGGGGGCACAGCTTGACAGCTAGGGCCTGATGTTCCGTTGGAGCTGTGGGCGTTCAGTCCCCTGAAGTGATTGGGAGCTACAGGAGTCCAACACCTCTGAAAACTAACCCCTACTGTTTCAAGCTGGGCACCCAAAAAGTGAGGCACCCCAAATTAGAGGACATTTTGGCCAGAGCTTTGAGGGTTAGTCTCTGGAGGGAGATATGAAGATAGGTTTATCCAGTGTCCTGTAGAACTGTAGTTCTTCCCCCAGGAAGTGGTGGAAGGGTATATAATTAGAAGTAATTAAATGAAATTAAGAAATGGCAAGTTTGATCAATCTAATGGTAAATTTTATTGGATTGTGGCATTATCTCCCAGGGATAATGGTGGAATCCCCATTGTTTGAAGTATTTTAAAGTAGACTGAACAAAATATTAGAAAATACTTCGCAGGGAATAAGCTGTCACTATCAGATGGCTGCATTAGATCTACTGGGTTCTTGCAGGCTCTAGGTTACATGGTTACGCGAAGCACATAATGGTTTTAGTGTTTGCAGAACTTGTAGAACTACGTCCTTTTTGCCAGTCACAGCATAGCTGAGTGTGTTAGAAAGTGCATGTGAAACCTGTCCAAATGAGCGAGGCAACTTAGCCCAATCCTGCCTGATGGAAGGCAAGAGAAGCCCTGGCCAATGCCCACTATCAAACATCTGAAGTCAGCGTAGGCACCATTTACAGGCTCAATTCAGAGCTTAGTCAAACCAACAAAACTAAAGCAGTACAACCCCAAAGTAGTATAAAGGCACTTATAAAAGTTGGTATACTGGTATAACTGATTCTACACTAGGCAGAGTTACCAATTTTGGTTGGACATATTCCTGGAGATCTCATCACATGACAGTCTTTAATTACAGATTAATCTTTAATTCCTGGAGATTCCAGGACAATCCTGGAGGGTTGGCAACTCTAACATTAGGGGATTTTACCTTTTTAACCCCAGTGGTTTCTATACTGACAAGGCTGTACAAAAACTATTCAGCAGCTCCAGCATTTTCAGATTTGGTTGATAAGGGCAAACAACTTCCCCTGCCTCCCTTCGGCCAGTTGAACTCAGCTGCCTTGCTCTCCTGGCCAGGGTCAATTAAAATCCATACTTATTTTCGTAAATTGGCATCAACCCTTCATTCTCACAGGGACTGACTGTACTTGTTAAAAGGGAGGTTGCATCTTCAGCATAGTTCAGTGTTAGGTGGGCTGGTGAAAGTCACATTTTTGGTAGCCACTGTCAAACAAGGCTGAAAAGTCTGGGGTAGACCTTGCCTTAGATCTGAATGAAGTGAAGTGTTGTGTGCGAAATGAGTTGGCAGTCTCAGTACGGTACCCAGGGGTGAGGAGCAGCCACATTACTCCCATTGTCATTTTGGGGGGTAGGAGGAGGTTGGACAGCTCATCCTTGAGCACCACACTGAAAATATACTTCTAGTTTTCCAAAGAGATTCAAAGCCTCTCTTGTTCGCATATTTATCTACCTAGATAATAACATAGCCCCATCACTGCATCTGAGAAGTACCTGTAGCAGCCCAGCCCAATAGTCAACTCATCTAGTGGTCAGACAGTGACTCCTCCTTTCTCTTCTGTCTGCTCACCCTGGAGGGGGCCCTGCCAGGTCATATACAGTGAGCCTCAGTTCCACCCCCCCACTACACCCCATGTGTCCCTTCTTCCCCCTTCCTCCCCACACTGGGGTCTCTCACAACAGAGGGGAGGGGGACTCAGTCCCTCCCACTCTACCAGCTCCCAGCCCAGGGCCCTAAAGGGATGTTGCCATGTCCAGACCACTCATTGGTCCACTCCAAGTTACACTCCCCACCCCAGATCACTTCCTCCCAGGCTGTGGCTCCTCCGTCTGGGGCACAGCCACAAACTTAGCAGTGTCCGTATAGCCTGCCAGGTGGACAACATCCCCTCCTTCAGGGCCTCTCTTGGGTTTCCAACTGCAAAAATAATAAAAAACAAAGGGTGGGGGAGTTAAAATGGATCACTGCTTCCAGAGTGGCCTTCCCAATGCTATCATCACTCTTCCCACAGCTCCAGACATCGACCTCACTACCTAGCATAGCCTGAAATTTCTCCCCCCTTACTCCTGGGCTACCTGTGCCCATTTAAACTGTCCTTCCACCTGGCACATGCCCTGCAGCTGCTCAGGGGAAGTACTGGGCCAGAAGGCTCTACCCCCTGCCTTGCTCTGGTTTAATGTGGGGTCTGTAAACCCCAGCAGAGTGCCTCGTACACATAAGGAGGATTTTATCCTCCTAACTCCCCTGTGAGGTAGGGAAGTATTATCCCTGTCTTACAGAAATCGACAGACAAGAACCTCGGCTTGTGACTAAGTATCCAGTTACTGTTTACCTTTGAGTAGGTAACTCCTTGAGCGCCATCTGAATGAAGTTTGTTTGGTTTTTTGTTTCTTTTCTTCAGACATTCAGTTGCTAACCCTGACATCAGTAGGCAGTTTGAAAGTACAGGGATTGAATCAACACTCCTCATCCAAATCTCTGGTGCCGGATAAGATGTTTGGATTTGGTCTTTGTGGAGTGGCATTTCTTTAAACGATCCAATACTAAATGTACACTGCAACTTTAACAGCGATCATGGCACGATGCCACCAGCTTCTGCAGGGCAGGTGGAGATAAAAGAAATAGCTTACTCATTGCTTTCGTACCTGCCCTTAATTGTTGCACAATGGTTCATTATCCTTCTATTTGCCTACAAGTGTTTCTATAGCACTCACCACTGTAGTGTCTGAGCACCTCACAAACATTAGTGATTTGCTCTTCACAATACCCCTCTGAGGTAGGGGAAGTGTTATTATTCATATTTTATTAGTGTGCGAGGCCTTCACCTTGCCCTGTGTTATAGTGCATAGAGCATGATTTGAACTCTGCTCAGTGCTGAGGACAGATGACTTGAGATAATACTTGTGCATAAGGAAATCAGCAAAATTAATGTGGGACATCAGAAAGTGTGATACTAGGATATGTCCATGTGAGAAACACATTAGCCTCCCACTCTTCTCCAAGCCAGGGTTGAAACGGCAGCCCTGCTGGTGTGAACAGGGTACACTGGATTTGCAGCAGCAAGCAAACGTCTTTCAGTTCTGCCTTAGGATCAGTTTTCAGTGCCTTATAGAGTATCACAAAGATTTCTTCCCATCACAGAGCACTTTGTCCATGTCCACATACTTACTTTATACTAGTTATTGTCAAAGTGTCATCTGATGAAGTGAGCTGTAGCTCACGAAAGCTCATGCTCAAATAAATTGGTTAGTCTCTAAGGTGCCACAAGTACTCCTTTTCTATTTAGGAGAAAGACAGGACTCATACTTTTAAAGCATGCTAGAGACATTGATTCTTTGGCCACTTCCTCTTGGAGGGGATGGATGTGATCTGTGTTCAACTAGCTCGGAGAGTTCAGTGGCACAACTCTGTTACAGTTTATATGGTTTACATGCAGTATCAGTGGAGTCTAGCTCCCTCTGGTGGACAACTGGAATAAAAAGAGGAAACGCAGGAAATTGTATGTTGACTCGTAACGCACTGAAAACGGCACTGTAGGGGGAGTTTCTGAGCATTTGAACCTTTCAGAATACAGGTTACATCAACATATCATGGTGATAGAAGATGCTGGGCTGAAAAGATTACATTCTCTTTGTTAACTCTCACTCTGTGACATAAATAATCATGACATATTCTTTATATTAGTACATCCTTGTCCACCAGTAGTATATTATCCCCGGCAGCCTTCTGGAGCTTTGAGTTTTTCTTGTCCACTCCATCAGATTTGAGGGAGAGGGTGTTCATTTTCTGGGTATGCATATTTTAGTGACCACTAACATGTCTTTTAAAGATGCACTACCCTATTCTTCCTAGAACATCACAGGTGCTACCAAAAATATTTAAGAATTGTATAGACCATGAAATCATTGAATTACCATAAAATTTATGCCAAACTCTGGGTTTTCGCAGCCTTCCACAAATTCTTGTGCTTACATCCAAGTTCCACATTACTATATAGCCATTAGCAGTGTCATACCTTAACCTCAGGTATCCTAAGGTTCCCTGATACCTGTTCAAGTGGAAATTAATGTCCAATGGCAGTTTTGCAAAGTGAGGGGGCCAACCTTCCCACTCTCAGTAAAATTGTTTTTTTTTTAAAGCAACCTGGTAGACCTTGGTATGAAATATGGTGAAGTACATAAAACAAAACTCTAATCTGTACTGATTACAAAGTAATCTAGTGAAATCATGCACATTTTACTGGATACAGAAACTAACTAACATGTAAAGATTTTCAAATAAGGATGCTGTTGCAGCTTCCCCTAGTTTAAATTTGACATACTTCCTTCAAACTTCAGGAAATGTTAGAAGGGACAATAGCCAAAAATGGCTCAGGACCAGATTCCCCTTCCAACTCACATTGAATAAACCAAGGGGATTGCTTGTGGAATGAGTAGGGCTATCACAATTGGTCCCTCAGAGAGGGTACATTGGGTATTTTACCACTGATGTACCACTGACTGGTCATGGTTACCTCAGACAACCTATTCAGAAGATGCTGGAGCAATGCAGCATGAGGAGGCGGCTTCCCCTTACACCACAGAGAATTGTTCTGAATAATCAGGTAAATTACCTCTGATTTCTCAGTACCACTACGAGATGTTTTCCCCCCTAATGTTGAGACAGGCTAGATTTCAACCAGAGCTATTGCTGACCATAACCCTTTAGACTGGCCCTCCAAAGAAAGACTCAATATTTCATCCACATCTGAAGGAAAAGCTCCAAGGTGTTTTTCAGATTAGTTTTGAGCATTTTATTTTTATGATTGTATGCACACAACATTGTCAGCTAGTCACATGTGGGTCAGACAGTTTTGTCTGGTATCTCCTAATACCAGGTGATATATACTATCAGACCCTCAGGGCTCTTCTTTCCTCTACCTGCCTTCTAGTTAAGACAGTAAATCTCTTAAGTAAAACTATGAACACAATTCCCTTTCTAAGCCCAGGACAGCCGCATGTTTTGTTTCACAGGTTCAATAGATCACATGGAGCCAGCCGCCCAGTATAATGGGGGTCTTGTCAAAAACAGAAAAGAAAGCCATACTAACTGACTGAGTCCTTGGAGGCCTAGTCTTTATTTGTGTTTAGATGCAATAAAAGTAAGTCAGGTCTTAAAATAATTGTCTGGCTGTTTGTAATGTTCACAATAATTGTCTGGTGGTTTGTAATGTTCAAAGGTCAACTTCTCCATTCCTGTGACCTTCTGTAACCTTTAGCTTATCAGCTCACTAAATCCTCCAGTCTGTTATTATCAAGCATCTCGCTGCTACTACCAATGTGAAATAAAGAATTTTTTCTATACCTCCTTAATCATGGAATCATAGGACTGGAAAGGGCCTTGAGAGGTCATCTAGTCCAGTCCCCTGCACTCATGGCAGGACTAAGTATTATCTAGACCATCCGTGACCAGGTGTTTATCTAACCTGCTCTTAAAAATCTCCAACGATGGAGATTCCACAACCTCTCTAGGCAATTTATTCCAGTGCTTAACCACTCTGACAGTTAGGAAGTTTTTCCTAATGTCCAACCTAAACCTCCCTTGTTGTAATTTAAGCCCACTGCTTCTTGTCCTATCCTCAGAGGTTAAGAAGAACAATTTTTCTCCCTCCTCCTTGTAATAACTTTTTATTTACTTGAAAACTGTTATCATGTCCCCTTTCAGAAGGAGCAGCTCCACGAATATTTATTCTCAGTGACTGTCTTTCTCTGATGCTCAGCCTTATAACGAGAGTGATTTAGGGGTATACTTAATGCCTTTATATCTTTATAAGATATATTTTAAACAAGTGGATAACTTCCCCATCCAGTGACATGCTTTCACCTCTGTGGTGGAATGAGCGAGCCCTTTAATGAATGCCCTGGAATGAGCGAGCACACAGCACTACTATACAACAGGGCAGGGCAGGAAATAAAGACTATCATATCCACACTACAGTAATGAGCGGGGGGGAAGAGGGGAAGCTTATAGACTAAATACGCAAACTGGAATTTAGCCCTAAAAGGCTAACACCCCAACTTTTGTGAAAAATATAGTGGAATCATTAGGTCAGGTTCTACCATCCTATATATATACACACCATATCCCATATGCTGAACAAGATCCCACAGATAGAATATTCAACATAAATATCCAATCTTAGACTAGTTTATAGACAAAGTATCTCAGTTTTATCCCTGAAATCAGGGCGTCTGTGACCAGTTCACCAATACAGATGAATTTGAGCAGCTCAGTATCGTGGCCACATCTGGCACTGCCAGATTGTTTTTCAGATTGGCTTCCCAATCAACTGTACCCAATCAACAGGTCTATTTCATTTGATACATTTTGATTCATAACCTGTGGCTCTGATTCCATAAAGTCAAAGCAGACCTTTTGTATGTTCACCTATTTTATTAGTTTTCAAAAGAGAAACAAAATGTCTTCAAGGAAAGAAAACCAATATCAACAATCTGCACAGAGACCAGAAAGTGCAAAGAGGAAAGGGCAAAAGAGGATGTAACACAAAGCAAACTTCTGAAGCAAAAGAACAAATTTGGCCTTTGCTCTTGCTGTTCATATAAAGAGCTCTCCCACTGGCTTCACCGAGAGCAGGATTGCTCTCTGGCTTTGTGCTATGAGCATACAAAAAGAAAGCCTATTCTGAGTCTGAAAAAAGCGATGAGCTCACAGGTGAAAAATATGGAAGTTGGGTAAATATCTTTACCTTACACCTATTGACTGTTTGCATCCCCTCTCTGTTGCATTTCAGGAAGCTCAGTGGTTTTTGAACTACTGTCTGTGGATGGTTGGTGTGATGCACAGAACACTTCCGTGGAGCTGCTTCTGTTACCATGGTGACACATCTGTCTGTCTTCAAGCAGGGCTACTTCTTGCAGGCTGTAGCCATGTCTAGGCCTCTCAGGATTTTCAGAGAATTCTTTGACAAATTAAAAACAAAACAAACAGTCCCCACCCCCCATAGCATCACTCTTCACCCTGCACAGCTACTTCATGTCTTTATTTGCTGGGTATATTCTTTTCGTGCCAACATAGCTGTGTTCAAATTAGGGGATGGCACCAATGTTGCAGAAATAATAAATAACGAGGAAGCCACATAAGGACTGGAAAGTGATGGTGAGAGAGATAAGAGAAGTGGGGGTTACTGGTAACAAGGAACATTTAGTGTGACTCTTAAAAATAGATTCAAAATGGGGAGGGCAGCATGACCCTCCCATTAGATAAAAGCAAATTTATTTTCATGTTGTCTCCTTAACTGTCATAATATTACTTTTTCAGGTAACTCTGATGGGTTCCCCCCTGGGTGCAACCTGGAACTGGATTACCACTGAGCCCCCTGATGCACCAGCCTAGGCTCCCTCTCACGGTGTACTGCTGTGACAAGCTACAAAACCCTCCAGCCTGCACTTTCACCAGCATACATACAGGTAGGGATATACCCAGCTGAAAACAGGCTCTCTGACCAGCCCATGCATGGGAAAGCTACTCCCAGCTCCTGAGGCGTGCATGCTCTCCAGAGTATGAACCCAAAATTATACTGTCTTGCTCTGTATGGGTAACTGTACAGCATAAGCTCGTAACATTCACCCCCTTCCTCAGTGAAGAGAAGAATATGCAACAGCCTCTTACCCCTGAGCTAAGATTCACATACACTGGTTTAGATTAAGCAAAAACAAGTTTATTAGCTACAAAAGATAGATTTTAAGTGATTATAAGTGATAGCAAACAGATCAAAACAGATTACCTAGCAAATAAAGAAAAATGCAAACTAAACTTAATATACTAAATAGATTGGATCTGAATAGCAGATCCTCACAAGCAGGCTGCAGATTCTTAAGGGGCAAGCTGCACTTGCTTTACAGCTTGGAATCCCCAACTGTTCCATTCACAGGCTAAAAATCCTTTTAGCCTGGGTCCAGCACTTCCCCCAGTTCAGTCTTTTTTCCTCAGGTGTTTCCAGGAGTCATCTTGGGTGGGGAGCGAAGAACCTCAGATGATTTCTGCCTTATATAGATTTTGCATAGGGTGGGAACCCTTTGTTTCAAAGCTTGGTTCCCAGACCAGTTGGTGGAAAAATACTGATATCCCAAGATGGAGTCTAGAGACATGTGGTCTCATTACATTTCCTTGTAGAGTCATTGCAGCCATCACTCACAGGCTGTTTGGAGCGTTCACAGGAAGGCTCAGCAGGTGGGAGATCAGCTTTTCCTAAGGCCTGTTGTTTTTCCTAATGGTCCATTGCACTGAATAGGCCCTTCTTCAACCACTATCTAAACTCAAAACATCTTGTCTAGTGAGCATTACCCGGGTGTAACTACATTTGAAATACAGATACATAATCAGTATTCATAATTTCAGATACAAAAATGATACATGCATACAAATAAGATAAACAGATTCAGCAAATCATAATCTTTTCAATGACATCTCACATGACTTATCTTGCAGAAAATACATAATAACTATGTCATAATCATATCACCAAGAATATGGGGTGCAGTGTCCCAGTAACCAAACACTATGATCTTAGTACTGATAGGTGCTGTGTATCCTCTGTCATGGGGCTCAGTGTGTCGAGCAGGGCCACCCCTGTTGGCTCACTGTGGGGTTGTTACACCCCATCACATGGCCATCGGGATTCCTTGTTGAGTCAAATGATTGCAATTGGGAAACTCAGGACCCTGGGCAGGGCTGAGCAACCAAGCAGTCCATAGCCCCGGAAGCGGGGTAGAGCAAATATTCAATCTCTGGCCCCTGAACTTCCTGGCTGGGGCAGACAACAGCAGTTGGGGGCTCTGACCCTCAGGGCATGGCAGAGCATACAAACAGCCTGTAGCCTCTGGGGCTGGACAAAGTAATGCACATTGGAAAATGCAATCCCAACTATACATATAAAATGATGGGGTCTCAATTAGGTGTTACCACTAAGAAAGAGATCTGGGAGTCATTGTGGATAGTTCTCTGAAAACATCCACTCATTGTGCAGCGGCAATCAAAAAAGCTAATTATTAAGAAAGGAATAGGCAGAAAATATCATATTGCCTCTATATAAATCGATGGTATGCCCACATCTTGAATACTGCATGCAGATGTGGTCGCCCGTCTCAAAAAATATATATTGGAATTGGAAAAGGTTCAGAAAAGGACAACAAAAATGATTAAGGGTATGGAAGGGCTTTCATATGAGGAGAGATTAGTAAGACTGGGCCTTTTCAGCTTGGAAAAGAGATGACTAAGGAGGGGATATGATAGAGGTCTATCAAATCATGACTGGTGTGGAGAAAGTAAATAAGGAAGTGTTATTTACTCCTTCTCATAACACAAGAACTAGGGGCCACCAAATGATATTAATAGGTAGCAGGTTTAAAAGAAACAAAAGGAAGTATTTTTTCACAGAATGCAGTCTGTGGAACTCTTTGCCAGAGGATGTTGTGAAGGCCAAAACTATAACAGGATTCAAAAACGAACTAGATATGTTCATGGAGGATAGGTCCATCAATGGCTATTAGCCAGAATGGGCAGGGATGGTGTCCCTAGCGTCTTTTGCCAGAAGCTGGGAATAGGCAACAGGGGATGGATCACTTGATGATTACCTGTTCTGTTCCTTTCCTTCTGGGGTACCTGGCATTGGCCACTGTTGGAAGACAGGATACTGGGCTAGATGGACCTTTGATCTGATCCAGTATGGCCTCTCTTATGTTCTAAAGCAAGTGCTCAGTCTAGAACTGGGGCCCCCAGTAGCCATGCCTCGTGGCTGGTGTGTGGGGCAGTTAAGGGAACCCGGGCCCACACCCTACTCCAGCGGATTCTGACCCAGGACCCTATGCAGCTAGTAATTTCTCTAGTAAGGGTTCAAGCATCAGCTTCTAATACATTCCCTGGGTTACTTCTTACCATAAGGTCCATCTTGGGCATCTCCTCGGCTGGCAGTGGCTCGGTGTCCCAGTCAGTCTCCATGGTCAGCTGGTCGTCCACAGCATAGTCCAGGTGCCCAGTCCCAGTGGCATGGAGAATCCAAGATTCCTTTGCAGGAGCCTACAGCACACATCCTTCCTCCTCTCCAGCCATCCCTGACTGAACTGGACTGCCTCCGTTATCTGTCCCCCTCCACCTGAAACATGTGCAGCAGGGGCAAATGGGTGTGGTCTCCTGGGCTTGCAGTGATCGGTCAGCCCCTGTTGACCCAGTGTGGGGTTGATACACCCTCCACTTCCAGTGAGTCCAGTGGGAACTGAGGGCAGTCAAGTAAGTTGCACCTTCATGTGCTAGCAAGGATTACTGTGTAGAGGATGGTGGCTGGGGGTTTAATCCTCTGGGGTATGGCACCACCACTCTATATCTGAGTCCCAACAGAGGATCCCCATTGCTGAAGGCTGCCCAAAAATTACATATCCCTTATCATCCTGATCACCCCTTCTCAAACAGCACAGCTCATACTGGGGGCTGTGTTAATCTGTGGGCACTTTGCATTCCTCTTCTGGGTGAGTTTTCCTGTGGCTAGATATGCTGGCCAACCTGATTGAATCTGGCCTAGTGTCTGGAAAGTAGTACACTGAATGTATTATTTGTGCTCCCCTGTCAAGCACTGGTTCAGCTTCGTTTTGTCATTGCTGAAGTGCAGAAGCAGAAGGTCAGAAGTAATTGGTCAGTTACAACTAAGATACACAACAAAGGGCAAAATAAAAGTACTGTTCTATACAGAAAAGCAAAGGTTTGCACTGATGGTGCAGAAGAACATATCTGGAGACCATGAAAGCTGTCTTCGCTTGCTTCAGTTAATCATTTATTTTACTAATCACCCTGTATGAGTAGCCATTTTGCCATCAGTGTGATGAAAGAAAATATTTGGCAATAAAAAATATAAAGATATACAGAGATAATTAAAATGATATAAAGGAAAAGGACCATTGGACCCATTTTACCAGGTAGTAGTTCAAGCTTGACTCAACAAGGATTCCGTTTCAGCTGAGATTAAAGCCTCAGAGAAGCACTTTCTCAGCCATACTGTAGATATTACACTCCAGAATAGTGGCAGAAGCATTACATAAAGGTAAAGATAGGGTAAACCTCTCCCCTTCACTTAAAAAAACAAGATCAAGGGCCAGATTCTGATACTCCTACTCATATAGACCGGTGCCTTACTACATAGTAGTCCAATCATGATCAGTGGGTCCGCTTGCAGAGTAAGGCACCATTCAGTGTGACTAAGGAAATTAGAATCTAGATTACCAAACCTGGCCCACACAGAGATTTTGTACTGGTGTAACCAGGGCCGGCTCCAGGCACCAGCATTCCAAGCAGGTGCTTGGGGCGGGACTCTGAAAGGGGCGGCCGTCCGTGTGCCATCAGGGTGGTGTCTCATCTTTCCACTGCAGTGGCAATTCGGCAGCAGCCTCTTTCCTCAGGCTGCCACGGCGGCAAATTGGCGGCAGCTTTACTCTGCAGGCTGCCATGGCAGCAATTTGGCGGCATCTTCTGTCTTCAGACATCCTGCTTGGGGCAGCAAAAATGGTAGAGCCGGCCCTGGGTGTAACTGTTTCAATTAGGGTGTAGGTTTTTGTTTGTTTTTTTTTAACTGATTTATAGCTATATCAGTACAACCCTTTGTGTGGATGCAGCTATACCCGTTGTATATTTTATTCATCTTCCTATATGGGAATAAACTATATGGCATATGCACATTTGTACTCATAAAACTGTAGCCATTCTCGGGAGGGTTGCACCACTTTAACTATACTGGTATAGCTAAAGCAACACCATTTACGTACAGACAAGCCCTAGGGCCCTACCTGAGGAAAGTAGCTAGGCAATGTGCTTAAAGTTAAGCATAAGCTTAAGCACCCTTCCTGAATTGGAATGAATCAGGGTCTAAAGCTCTTATGGACTTTAAGGAACTAGAAATGAGAGCAAAATGAAATGATAATGTGCACTGACAATATATGATCTTAAGGGACTGTTCATTAAATGAGTATAATTTTTCCTAAACTTCAACATATGCTCATTTAAGAAAATTGAATCATAAAGACATCAAGACAGACAAATATTATATTTAAGAAATTGCTAACGTAATAGTTGACATGAAATATATGAAAACCATTTAAGTTTCTAGAGAATTGATCAAAATGGAGGTAAAGTCTTGAAAGTGTTCTTACCGTCAGCATCAGAGATGACATTACAAGAAATAAAATTCAGAATTTCTGGTAGGTTATACTGAATCCTAATCACATGTGTAACGTTGGGATTTAGAAATGTGAATGTTAGAACTGCTTGCATGTTATCAAAGACAGCAAACACAAGTAATGGAAAAAGAGAGGTTGCATATTTTTGGCCCAAGGTGTCGACAATAATCGTAAATAGGAAATAAAATGTGTACCTGATCATGTAACACCTACACAAGTCATCCTCAGACATGCCTATAGTTTCAAAACAATGGGTCAGTGCTTGCTTGATTAATGCTAACTCATGAGAAAAGTTGCAAAATTGGGCCCTTGATTTGAAACGCTGCATTTTTGTTTAAGTTTGGGGAATTAAAGGGATCTATAAAGCATCAACAAGGTCTTGTTAGGGTTGCCATTTTTGGTTGAACGTATACCTGGAGGTTTCATCACATGACATAATCTTTAATTAAAGATTAATCTTTCATTCCTAGAGAATCCAGGAGGGTTGGCAACTCTAGGCCTTGTCAATATTACAAATTGCATGGGTTTAACTAAAGTTGTATGTTTACCTTAAGTTAAATGTGATTTAAGCTAAAGCAAGTTAGTAAGGAATCTATTTAAGCTAAATTGACACAAGCCAGGTTTCCATCAAGTGAAGAGTGTCCACACAGTGGCTTGCACCAATTTAACTAAATACATAGATTTTAACAATTATTAATTAAGACAGTGCAAATTGTAATAAAGACAAGGCCTAATGGATGGCCTGATTGTTGAACACATACTTCTGCGACACTGAAAGGGTAGCAATAAACTTATAGTAGAATTCTTGACGTCTCTCAACAGCCTTCTCATGTAAAAAGTTTATATTCAGGATGGAAGATAAGCTGGTTGATTTTAACCTGATTTGGAAGTGGCACAGGGGGAAAAAATCTGTAAATGGTGGAAAAACTAAATCCTTATGTAGCATGATGCATAAATTTAAAAACTTCACTGGCAGTACAATGTTAGGTGCACTGTTATCTTTGGTGAAACTATAACCATTGATCAGAACTGTCTCACTATCACCTTGTGCTTCCCGTCTCTTGTATCTACCTGTTGCCTCATCATATACTTAGCCTGTAAGCTCCTGGGGCAGGGACTGGCTTTTCATTATATATGTGTAGAATGCCTAGCATAATGGGACCCCAGTTCCTGACAGGGGCTATCCAATAGAAATACTAAATAATAAGGAAAGTGTGAGGGTGTTTTTATTCCTCTTTTTCCATGACTACAATAACTTGTTAGACAAAATTCTTCTCTGTATAAATCCAAAGAAACCCCATTGATATAGATGAATTTACTCTACATTTATTTCATTGTAAAAGAGCAAAAATGTAGACCAATACATATACTGTGGTGCGCATCTTTAAGTATTCGGTGCATGCTTTTGAACTTCATGCATTTTGTAGGTGGGGGGGTGGAGCATCTTAGTGTGCATATTTAAGTAACACATTCTATTCTTTAAATAAAAGACAATTTAAAATATTTGAGAAAAGTCTCAGCACAGCACTTTGATTGTGTAAATAAGCTGTAAAAATGTTTTACTTCTGAGGTGTCGGCTGTTGACAGATGGGAAACTATTTCTTATGCAATGTGTAAATTGACTAAATTAACATTGCAGGATGTTCCAAGAGGTACAACTTTTTAGTAACTCTGAGCAGCTCATTTTAAAAAGCACAATACTGGATTTCAAATATAGTCACATCCTTGTGGCAGGGCCTGTTCCTTTTGTGCAGCCATGAGCTCGGCATTGGCACTCAATAAATAACCTTTATGATTTAGTTCAATAATTTACTTCAAATGTGAAGTGGTTTGTAAAATTCTGTGTGAGCTACTCAGTATTTCCTTTCTTTGACAAACAAATGCCACTAATAGTCCAAGAGACTCAACCATACATAATTCAAACAAAATCTGAAATAAACAAAAATACTCTAACACTGATAAAGCCTCACTCCCACTGCCAAATACTGAGTCTTCTACTCGCTTACACCAGTTCTACGTGAGTATAACTCCAATGATTTCAATAAGGCTATAACAGTGTAAAACTGATGTAATCAAGTGGGGAATCGGGCCCTGAAGCTCCTGTTTCTCTCCAAGCAGTTCTCAACTGATCCTCTCCATTCATGTGCTTTATAGACCCTATTCATAGAACTAAACTCGCCCCTGGCATAATGGTCAGAACTCCCACGCATCCGTCCAACACACTATTCTACAAGCTTCCATCACAACAGCACCTACTGGGGATTTCCCATTCCAAACTGGTATCAGCAAAAAATGTGGCACAGTGGGTAGGCATCCCAGTGGCCCCTGAACCGCTGACTGTTACTACCTTGTGAAAAGAAAAGGGGGACTTGTGGCACCTTAGAGACGAACAAATTTATTTGAGCATAAGCTTTTGTGAGCTACAGCTCACTTCATCGGAGCTGTAGCTCACGAAAGCTTATGCTCAAATAAATTTGTTCGTCTCTAAGGTGCCACAAGTCTTGCCGTTCTTTTTGCAGATACAGACTAACACGGCTGCTACTCTGAAACTACCTTGTGATAATAGGAGTACTTGTGGCACCTTAGAGACGAACCAATTTATTTGAGCATAAGCTTTTGTGAGCTACAGCTCACTTCATCGGATGCATACTGTGGAAAGTACAGAAGATCTTTTTATACACAGAAAGCATGAAAAAATGGGTGTTTACCACTACAAAAGGTTTTCTCTCCCCCCACCCCACGCTCCTGCTGGTAATAGCTTATCTAAAGTGATCACTCTCCTCACAATGTGTATGATAATCAAGTTGGGCCATTTCCAGCACAAATCCAGGTTTTCTCCCCCGCACCCCCCCCCACACACAAACCCACTCTCCTGTTGGTAATAGCTTATCTAAAGTGATCACTCTCCTTACAATGTGTATGATAATCAAAGGTGGGCCATTTCCAGCACAAATCCAGGGTTTAACAAGAATGTCTGGGGGGGGGGTAGGAAAAAACACGAGGAAATATGTTACCTTGCATAATGACTTAGCCACTCTCAGTCTCTATTCAAGCCTAAGTTAATTGTATCCAATTTGCAAATGAATTCCAATTCAACAGTCTCTCGCTGGAGTCTGGTTTTGAAGTTTTTTTGTTGTAAAATCGCAACTTTCATGTCTGTAATCGCATGACCAGAGAGATTGAAGTGTTCTCCGACTGGTTCATGAATGTTATAATTCCTGACATCTGATTTGTGCCCATTTATTCTTTTATGTAGAGACTGTCCAGTTTGGCCAATGTACATGGCAGAGGGGCATTGCTGGCACATGATGGCATATATCACATTGGTAGATGTGCAGGTGAACGAGCCTCTGATAGTGTGGCTGATGTTATTAGGCCCTGTGATGGTGTCCCCCGAATAGATAAGTGGGCACAGTTGGCAACGGGCTTTGTTGCAAGGATAGGTTCCTGGGTTAGTGGTTCTGTTGTGTGGTATGTGGTTGCTGGTGAGTATTTGCTTCAGGTTGGGGGGCTGTTTGTAGGCAAGGACTGGCCTGTCTCCCAAGATTTGTGAGAGTGTTGGGTCATCCTTCAGGATAGGTTGTAGATCCTTAATAATGCGTTGGAGGGGTTTTAGTTGGGGGCTGAAGGTGATGGCTAGTGGCATTCTGTTATTTTATTTGTTAGGCCTGTCCTGTAGTAGGTGACTTCTGGGAACTCTTCTGGCTCTATCAATCTGTTTCTTCACTTCCGCAGGTGGGTATTGTAGTTGTAAGAATGCTTGATAGAGATCTTGTAGGTGTTTGTCTCTGTCTGAGGGGTTGGAGCAAATGCAGTTATATCGCAGAGCTTGGCTGTAGACAATGGATCGTGTGGTGTGATCTGGGTGAAAGCTGGAGGCATGTAGGTAGGAATAGCGGTCAGTAGGTTTCCGGTATAGGGTGGTGTTTATGTGACCATTGTTTATTAGCACTGTAGTGTCCAGGAAGTGGATCTCTTGTGTGGACTGGACCAGGCTGAGGTTGATGGTGGGATGAAAATTGTTGAAATCATGGTGGAATTCCTCAAAGGCTTCTTTTCCATGGGTCCAGATGATGAAGATGTCATCAATATAGCACAAGTAGAGTAGGGGCGTTAGGGGACGAGAGCTGAGGAAGAGCTGTTCTAAGTCAGCCATAAAAATGTTGGCATACTGTGGGGCCATGTGGGTACCCATAGCAGTGCCGCTGATTTGAAGGTATACATTGTCCCCAAATGTAAAATAGTTATGGGTAAGGACAAAGTCACTAAGTTCAGCCACCAGGTTAGCCGTGACATTATCGGGGATAGTGTTCTTGATGGCTTGTAGTCCATCTTTGTGTGGAATGTTGGTGTAGAGGGCTTCTACATCCATAGCCACTATGGATCTTGTGAGAATGTTTTGCAATATACTGTGGGGCTGCCGCCTTGTATTGTGGAATATCATCACTCCTCTCAGAAAGGTGAAGGAGTCTGGGGTCAAATTCCCACAAATCCCTCTGTTCCATCCCACAATCTACTCCTTTTCCACACCATTTTTCATTCTTGCCTCTAAAACCCTGAAGGCTGCACAAATCACCACAACTATCTTGACCTTTTTCAGGACATTCTTTTGTATTTCTGTATTTCACTGAGAAACCTGTACATGGTGGAGCAGTGGTTTTGGGCTCATACAATGGGCACCAAGTGGTGAGACCATACTTTGCTGCAAATGTACTCTCAGTTTCCATTGCAGTTCTTCTTCACTGATGTCAGTGGGAACTGAAGGTGCTCAGTACCTCACAGGGTCAGGCTTCCACTCCTGGACTTCAGTCTTCCCTAACTGCTTGGAAGTTGGGAAAGGCCATTCCACTCCATTCAAGCACCTCAGGGTGAATTTCAAGGCACAACTGGAGCTTAGAAGCAGGGTAAATATAATCAGGAGTTTCCCTACCACTATTTCCTGTGTTTCATTTGTTTAAGGTTGACTTTTGGGTTTGGATACTGTCTGTATTACAGGCAAAATGAGGACACCACACTGGTGTGGGAAGAGGCGTAGCCTTTTTGTACAACTCATTGGCAAAAATTCAGCTGAGTGCAGGAAACTATATTTCTGGCCAAGCCCAAAACCACCTCTATATCTTTGCTCTAGAACAGCTTAAGCCTGCAAGAGAAGGAGGCAGTAAATTGGAGAGACAAATACATTTGGTGAAACTACATAGTCTCCTATCTATAGCCCTCCTGAAAGACAAGTTCTGATAACGTATCTTTGTAAGGGTCGCATGATGCCTGCAGCTCCAACCTCCCCATAGCCAGAAATACCCATGTTTCTTCTAGCCTGTTTGGCCAGATTTCTACTTGCCCTCATGTCTTTCAGACCTTAAGAACATAACTTTCTTTATAGATATATATCTTCTTAAATATTATCCATACATACATTTCACAATGATTACGGTGACCAGCAGGCTACTGGCTCTCGGTAGAGACTTCACATATCACCCTTTGGTGAACTACTAAGCATATATCTGACCCAAGGGATCCCTGTAAAACACTATGCAGCCCGTGTGTCCTCTGCCAGCTAGCACTAAGAGGTCCCTGGGACCCACTCAGGAGACTTGGGTTCTAGTCCCAGCTGTGCCACTGGCCTGCTGGGTGACTTTGGGCAAGTCACTTCACCTCCCTTTGCCTGAGTTTCTCCATCTGTAAAACAGGGATAATCCTTTGATATCTACAGATGAAAAACACTACAGAAGGGCTAGGTGTTAATTATAATTATCCACACCGTGAAGGCAGGGAGACAGTCATGTTTGTTGAAATGTGTATGTGTACTATCGGATACTGCATCTCAGATCAATGAAAAAAGACCTAGTGCAGTTGTTCTGAGATTATTCATCGATAGCTATAAATAGCCATGCTCACCAGGGTGTGTAGTGTGTGGGGAAAGGGGCCGTTGTTGCCTTTTGACACATCACTTAAGGATTGTGGCTCCTTAGGCCCAGTTGGCTGCAGTGTGTTTAACTCTAGCCATTATTATCATAGCAAGTAAAGGAAAATGTATAAATGGCACATAAGTGTATTATCCATGAATCAGCAGGGTTCTGCCCCCAGTGGCAAATTCTTGTCATATGAAGGTGGCAAATAAAATATTTGGACTTTCGTAGTGTGGCCACAAAACCTGTGAGAATTGAGGGGGAGGGAAGTAAAAGAACCTTCAAAGAGTGTACATGCCTTAATGAGTAACTGCATGTTTTGTTGTCACCCTGGTCCTCTTCACTCCCACCCTTGTCTGTTTATGAACCACACTTATTTGTATTGCAGTAGCACTCAAAGACCCCAGTCAGCATCAGAGCCCCAGGTGGTAGATAGGGTTAGGACAATAGCTTTGCTTCTCTTGGGCAGAGCCTAGCACAAAAGAAAACACCTGAAAAGAAAGTAATGGTTGAAATGGACCCAAGAGTTCAGTCCTCTTCCCACTAAAGTTATTGGCACAGCTCCCACTGACTGCAGGCAGTGGGAGCAAGATTGGGACTCAAGTCACAAAAGCTTGAGTGCAGGTTTAAGAGTGTCCACATGTGGAGTTATACTGGTAAAACTCCCGCAGTATAATTATGCCAGTAAATTTCCCCATGTAGACAAATGCCTCTCTCAAGCCTGGATTCCATGAAACAAAATCTCTTTTGTTTCATTTCTAACCATTGGCTTTCCCCTTAATTTACCAATTCATGTAAGGTCACAGGTTGTTCTTCCATTTCCAATTAGATTCAGGTTAGTTCAGTCCATTTTTGCAGATAGTGTGAAGTATTACAAAGTTTCACTTTACATTAAAAAGAAAAAGAGGAAACCCTTTCATAATGTACCATGTAAGACATACAACCCCAACACAAATATAACAATCTCATAGTCCTCAGAACCACTTTCTAAAGCACTTGACAGTTAAAAAGTGATACTGTGTCTTTCTAAGTATTTATATGGACTCCATCAACACAGTAATACCTGAGTATGTTTATATCTATTAAATTTACTAAAGACAAACTCATTTTTATAGTAGATATAGTAAGGAAAATATAGCTTTTCAGGGGCAGGAACTTTAGGCTCCAATCCTGCAACTGGAACTGCCCAGATGGACCTGTGTGCCTGAGCAGTCAATAAATGTTCTGGCTCCCATTTCAGGAATAGATCCTTAGGCCTGGTCTGTAATAAACAAGTTGCCCCAGTTTTAAAAAAATCTGAACAGGTGAAACCCTCTAATGTAGCTGCACTTAAACCAGTTTAGCCTCAGTTAAATTAGTGTAGCTTAATTAATTTACCGATGGAAATATTTTAAAACAATATTAATAAAATGTCCTTAACAAATTTTCATATTACTACTGAAGGAACAGTAGGTATTTAAATAGAGGAACTCCTGTTTAATAATGAAATACAGAAGTAACCAAATGACTAACCATGTGTTTCAAAGCTGCTGAACTGTGAGTATTTGCATTTTGCTTAGCTGCAACCCGCGCAATAGCCCAACCATAGTTACATAACAGTTTTCAGGGAAAACAAAGGGCTCCCAAAAAAACAAGTTTAGTTGAACTAGTGCAAGTGTTGTATGTCGTTAAAGACAAAGTAGGTTTGATTGAGAAATGACAAGAATCAAGTGGCTTGATTCAACTGAAAATGAAGCAATTGGCAGCTATTGCACATCAGGAATTTTGATTATTCATGTTTCTGCTGGAGATGCTCACAACATGGTTCAAGAATAATTGCTTTGTAAAGGTGTTTTCATAGCATACCATAAGGAACACCATGACTCATCTTGGAATAAATCCTTTCAAGAAGTCATGAGTGTAAAAGAAATGTGGGGAGAGGCTTATTCAATTATTGGGTATGCCCCTCATATAATATCTGTGAAGTGCTACCAGATGCTATGGTGATGGGTGCTTTAGAAATCCATGCAATAATAAGGGGTCCAATTCAATGAAGACTGGAGCATCCCCGTCTTTCATTGTTCCATTGCTACACAGGAGAAGGCCCTAAGTGAAAATCAATTATTTTAGTGTGCTGTCTATGGGCTTTTGTTCTCTGGAGATGAAGCTTCACCCCATTATAATGTACAGACTATGGAATGCAGCAATTAGACACTTTGGAATGTTGTCTTGTAACCCTCAGAATGCAGCAGATATCACTTACCCCTCAGGTGTTATTTCTGCTTTCCAAGAGACTTATGACCTTCTCCTCTTACACCACTTAGGCCGAGTCTACACTACAAACTTAGGTCGACGTAAGCTGCATTAAATCAAGCTAATAATGTATGCGTCTACATTATTGAGTCCCTTCTACCAACCTAAGTGGCCTGTAAAGTTGACTTCTGTACTCCACCTCCGTGAGAGGCGTAGCGCTTGATTCGACATCCACGGGTTGACATGGGGTAGAGTAGACACTGTGTTGTGTAATTCGAGTGAATTGGCCTCCAGGAGGTGTCCCACAGTGCTCTGCTGTGAAAGTGGAGAGCACTTTCAACTCCACTGAACGTCAGCCAGGTATACAGGAAACAGCTGCTCCCCTGTTAAAGTCCCAGAAACTTTTGAATGTTCATTTCCTGTTTAATCGGTGTGGAGAGCTTGTCAGCACACCTGATCATGGCGACTCAAGGCTGCACACGCGCTTCAGCATGGAGTACACAGGAGGTGGTGGATTAAGATAACCAGATAGCAAGTGTGAAAAATCAGGACTGGGAGTGGGGGGTAATAGACATCTATATAAGAAAAAGCCCCAAATATTGGGACTGTCCCTATAAAATCGGGATATCTGGTCACCTTATGGTGGATCTTATTGCTGGGTGGGGAGAAGGGTCTATGCAGGCAGAGCTCTGATCCAGAAGAGGAAATGCTGACATCTATGCCAAGATCGCACAGGACATGGGGGAGAAGGGCTACAGCAGGGACACACAGCAGTGCCACGTGAAAATAGAGGAGCTTCGGCAAGTGTACCAGAAGAAAAGGGAGGCAAACAGTCATAGAATCATAGAATATCAGGGTTGGAAGGGACCTCAGGAGGTCATCTAGTCCAACCCCCTGCTCAAAGCAGGACCAATCCCCAACTAAATCGTCCCAGCCAGGGCTTTGTCAAGTCTGACCTTAAAAACCTCAAAGGAGAGAGAATCAACCACTTCCCTGGGTAACCCATTCCAGTGCTTCACCACCCTCCTAGTGAAAAAGATTTTCCTAATATCCAACCTAAACCTCCCCCACTGCAACTTGAGACCATTCCTCCTTGTTCTGTCATCTGCTACCACTGAGAACAGTCTAGATCCATCCTCTTTGGAACCCCCTTTCAGGTAGTTGAAAGCAGCTATCAAATCCCCCTCACTCTTCTCTTCTGCAGACTAAACAATCCCAGTTCCCTCAGCCTCTCTTCATAAGTCATGTGTTCCAGTCCCCTAATAATTTTTGTTGCCCTCCGCTGGACATTTTCCAATTTTTCCACATCCTTCCTGTAGTGTGGGGCCCAAAACTGGACACAGTACTCCAGATGAGGCCTCACCAATGTCGAATAGAGGGGAACAATCACGTGCCTTGATCTGCTGGCAATGCCCCTACTTATACAGCCCAAAATGCTTTTAGCCTTCTTGGCAACAAGGGCACACTGTTGACTCATATCCAGCTTCTCGTCCACTGTAACCCCTAGGTCCTTTTCTGCAGAACTGCTGCCTAGCCATTCAGTCCCTTGTTTGTAGCAATGCATGAGATTCTTCCGTCCTAAGTGCAGGACTCTGCACTTGTCCTTGTTGAATCTCATCAGATTTCTTTTCGCCCAATCCTCTAATTTGTCTAGGTCCCTCTGTATCCTATCCCTACCCTCCATCTGGTTCTGCCTCACAGACATGCTGCTTCTATGAGAAGCTGCATGCAATTCTTGGCAGTGACCCCACCACTATCTGAAAATGCTCCGTGGATATCTCCCAGGAGCTCTGGACCACCTTAGGCAACAACGAGGAGGACATTGTCGATGAGCAAGAGGAAGAGGAGGAGGAGAATGCATGGAGACAAGCGGAGGATCCATTCTCCCCAACAGCCAAGAACTGTTTTTAATCCCCTCACAGGACCAGCTAGTGGTGGAGCACAATGCTGGGAAGTCACCTCTCTGGTGAGTACACATTTTCAATCAAACTGTAGGGTTTACATGCTATTATTTTTTATGTTTAATCTGAACAGAAAAGTGGGTGTAGTGAGCATTGGTGGCCATTCCAGCTACATGGAGGGTGTGCTCCGAAAAAGACTGTTTATGTGTACAGGGATGGCCCTGGAATCCTCCATAGAGATCTCTAGGAAGCTTTCATGGAGTTACTCTGCAATCCTTTGCGGGTTACTGGGAAGGGCTGCCTTATTTTGTCCATCACGGTAGGACACTTTCCTGCACCACTCCAGTATTAACTCTGCTGACATCATTGCGGCACACAGCATTGCAGCATAAGGACCAGGACTGTACCCAGACACTTGCAGCATCTGCTCTCTTGCCGCTTCTGTTACCCTCAGGAGAGTGATATCACATAGGGTCACCTTGGGGAAACAGGGGAAGTTTTCAATGCTAGCCTTTGAACCACAAATCAACAAGTAATCCGCCCCCTGTTTGGTGAAATCTGGGTCACACAACCACGCTTTCCCAAACGTGCCATGGTTGTAGTTGGAAGGGATCACGTGTATTGCTTTTGAAAAAAGGCATGAAAAAGGCTTGGTTTGTTTGCCATTGATTTCAGGGAGGGATGGAGGTAAGTGCATCATGGAAACTAACACCATGTTCCCATAATCACCTGGGCAAAAGTTTTGGTCCAATAAGGCATTGCAAGCCCAACCCAAAATTCCATTCGGCTATGTACACTGTGGGATAGCTACCCACAATGCAGTGCTCCATGAGTCAATGCAAGCCCTGCTCGTGAGGATGCACTCCGCCGACGCAATGAGCATAGTGGGGACACACAAGATTGACTTACTTAAATTGGAGGCTCAATGTCAACTTACATGAAATCAACTTAACTTTGTAGTGCAGATATGGCTTTATTCTTACTGGATGCGGAGCTTGCCAAGCTATCTATCTATCTGACAGAGGAGTAAGGCAGAATCTGTGACTCTTGCTTTTATAGCAGCTTATTCCCTTTGTAAGTGAAGATATGTCCTTGGCTACGCTAGGGAAGTTTAGCAACAGTGGGATTTTTTTAGCAAATGGAGTTAACATCAGTTTATTTCCACTGGTGTTAGCAACACTGGAAGCCCTATGTTAGACCAACAGCCAGCTGCTGACAGCTGCGGAGCAGAATATATCACTCCTCGGTTCATTTGTTACGTTTTGAAAACACTTCCATCCATTTTGAGCACAAACAATTGAGCCTGGAACAATTTTACCTCAATCTGTACTTACTCCTGCAGAAACATCCTATTTGTAACTTTATTTAAATCCCTCGAGAGATAAGGTGAGTGAAATAATACCTTTTATTGGGCCATCTCCCAGTGGTGCAAGAGACAAGCTTTTGATCGAGCTTTCACAGAGCTCTTCTTCAGCCAATCTGCCCTGGAGGAAAATTCCTTCCCAACCCCAATTATGGTGATCAGCTGAACCCTGAGCATGTGGACAAGACTCACCAGCCAGACACCCAGGAAAGAATTCTCTGTAGTAACTCAGATCCCACCCCATCTAGCATCCCATCACAGGCCATTGGGCCTATTTACCACTGATAGTCAAAGATCAATTAATTGCCAAAATTAGGCTATCCCATCATACCATCTCCTCCATAAACTTATCAAGCTTAGTCTTGAAGCCAGATATGTCTTTTGCCCCCACTGCTCCCCTTGGAAGGCTGTTCCAGAACTTCACTCCTCTGATGGTTAGAAACCTTCATCTAATTTCAAGTCTAAACTTTCTGATGGCCAGTTTATATCCATTTGTTCTTGTGTCCACATTGGTACTGAGCTTAAATAATTCCTCTCCCTCCCTGGTATTTATCCCTCTGATATATTTATAGAGAGCAATCATATCTCCCCTCAGCCTTCTTTTGGTTAGGCTAAACAAGCCAAGCTCTTTGAGTCTTCTTTCATAAGACAGGTTTTCCATTCCTTGGATCATCCTTCTCTGTACCTGTTATGGTTTGAATTCACCCTTCTTAAACATGGGAGACCAGAACTGCACACAATATTCCAGATGAGGTCTCACCAGTGCCTTGTATAATGGTACTAACACCTCCTTATCTCTACTGGAAATACCTTGCCTGATGCATCCCAAGACTGCATTAGCTTTTTTTATGGCCATATCACATTGGTGGCTCATAGTCATCCTGTGATCAAATAATACTCCGAGGTCCTTCTCCTCCTGTTACTTCCAAGCGTTGCGTCCCCAGCTTAGAACAAACATTCTTGTTATTAATCCCTAAATGCATGACCTTGGACTTTTCACTATTAAATTTCATCCTATTACTATTACTCCAGTTTACAAGGTCATCCAGATCCTCCTGTATGATATCCCAGTCCTTCCCTGTATTGGCAATACCCCCCAGCTTTGTGTCATTCGCACACTTTATTAGCACATTCCCACTTTTTGTGCCAAGGTCAGTAATAAAAAGATTAATTAAGATTGGTCTCAAAACTGATCCCTGAGGAACTCCACTAGTAACCTCCTTCCAGCCTGACAGTTCACCTTTCAGTATGACCCATTGTAGTCTCCCGTTTAACCAGTTCCTTATCCACCTTTCAATTTTCATATTGATCCCCATCTTTTCCAATTTAGCTAATAATTCCCCATGTGGAACCGTATCAAATGCCTTACTGAAATTGAGGTAAATTAGATCCACTGTGTTTCCTTTGTCTAAAAAATCTGTTACCTTCTCAAAGAAGTAGATCAGGTTGGTTTGGCACGATCTACCTTTTGAAAAAACAGGTTGTATTTTGTCCCAATTACCATTGACCTCAACGTCCTTAACTACTTTCTCCTTCAAAATTTTTTCCAAGACCTTGCATACTACAGATGTCAAACTAACAGGCTTGTAGTTACCCAGATCACTTATTTTTCCCTATGTTAGCAATTCTCCAGTCATATGATACAACTTTGCTGCTGTTCATTTTATCCATGCTTTTTCTATTTACTTTAACACACAAAAAAACCCTTATCTATATCCTCCTTGATAAGTCTCTTTCATTCAGAAAACTCATTGTAAGGAGTGGAATTAGAGCCTGGGACAGCTGACATTCCCACATGGCAACCTGGAGATCATGTAGAGCTGCATCCCAGGAGCACTGTGGAGATTAGGTGCCGCAGGAAGTACCGCCCAAAGGGTCCAGAGTGACAGTACCCTGTGACCCTTTGATTGGCCCATGCACACTCTTTAACCCAGAGGGTGCCCCAGGAAGTTGTCTAGGTAACCACACAGACTTCTGCCTGTTGTGACTCCAGCCTGCGCCTTGCTTTCTGATTATTAGTCTCCAATCTCAGTCTGACTCTGACCCTGCCTCCTGATTCCAGCTTGGTAACTATCTCTGATCTCCAGCCCTGGCCAGACTCTGACTTTGGCTCTTGCTTATTGATCTCAGCTTGCTGACTACCACCTAGTGGCCTTCCTTGACATGTGAACATCACCCTAACCATGACTGCTGGGCCAGATCGCCGATGCCCTGATCCCTTACAGTTCACCCAGACCCATTTCTGACCTCCTCCACAGAAGCCCCTTAGCAGAGAAATGGAAGAGGTGGGTCTACTAGAATCCACTGGACCCCCTGGAGTACTGTATCTGCAGGAGTGTCACTCAACTCCAAACCAAGAACTGTGTGCTGCAGTCGCAGATGGTGCAGCTCTAAGCAGAAAATCAGCCACTCCATGAGCTGCTAGCACAGTCCCAGGAAGAGAAGTCTGTGCTCCAGGCTCAGCTTGGGCCACTGACCTCTGGACAGAGTCCTGCAGTATGGCTACTGGCGTGTTTTGGTGGGAACCACCAGAAGTCCAGAGGGTTCCTGAACCAATGCTGCCTCCTTTTCCTGCTCTACCCTTGAACGTATCCCGCTGACCAGGCCAGGGTGGGACTAGTGATCAGTTTGCTAACCGGAGAAGCGCTGGATTGGGCCTCCCCACTGTTGGAGCAGGACAGCCTGGTATTAACAGACTGGGAGGACATGCGACTGCCCCACATGTCTCCTCTGACCAGCAACCTCCCCACCCTGCACCCACCTATGGGATGTGGGGCTCTGTCCTTCTCCCATCGCATCTCTGCCCCAGCACATTCAGCTGCTGGCTAGAAGTGCTTCATTTTTGCCATGACACTGTTGGTGGGCTATTTTGGCCATCTGAAGGCTTTCCGCATGGCTTCCCATTTCTTCTGCTAGCCTCTTATGCAAGCCAAAGTACAGGACTATATTGACTCTTGTGACCTGTTTGCATGTATCAAGACTCCCTGCACTAAGCCCCTCAGCACTTTAGTACTCCTGGAGACCCCACCTAGACTCTGGGCCTCAAACCTACCTGGATTTCATAGTGGAACTCACCAACTCTGATGGCCACACAATGGTATTGACTGTCGTAGGCCAACTGACCAAAATGGTGCACTTCGCCCTCTCGGCTGGTGGGTGCACGTTATCCACCTTCATGGGCTTCCAGACCATATCACCTTGGACTGAGGCCCACAGTTTATTTCATGGTTTTGGCATGAAATATGCTGGTTAATGGATGTTTACACTTTTACCTCCTCCAGTACCACCTCCGGACAGATGGGCAGACAGAGATGGTGAACCAAGTATTAGAGCAATATCTGAGGTGCTTTGTCAACTACCATCATGATAACTGGTTCTCACTCCTGCCTTATGCCATGTTCTAATACAATGCTGACTATGACTCCATGGTACAAAGTCTCTTTTTGGCAAATTGCAGGTTCCGCCCTTTTTTCTACCTGGTCTTGCCTCCCTGAACTCAGCAGCTGCCAACTGGATACAATGAATTCATCATATCCAGGAGGAGCTTATTGGCTACCTTGAAGACACAAAAAAAGACACAAGCAGGACATGGACCGTCGATACCAGGAAGGCCTAGCTCTCACAGTGGGACAAAAGGTCTGTCTTGAAGGAAAGCAACTCTGTATGAACAGGCTATCCTGAAAGCTAGGCCACCAGTTCCTCAGACCACTGCGGATTTGTCAGCAAATCAACTCCATCACTGTCAAACTGCAGCTCACTCAAGATGTATCCTGTTTTCCATGTATTCCTCCTGAAGCCTTAAACAGAAGACCCCTTTTCTGACCAGTCCTAACATCTGCCTCTGCCAGTTCAGGTCCAAGGCTAGGAGGAATATAGTCTACACTAAACTTGACTGATACTGTACTATCTCATTGATTGGGAGGACTATGTTCCTGAAGAGCACTCCTGGGAACCTGCTGCCCATGTCCATGCCCCTGACCTGGTAAAAAGCTTTTATCAAAACCATTTGGACAATCCAGGCCCAGCACCAATGCAGAGGAAGGGTGCCCCTAAAGGTGGTGGTGGGTAATATAAGGAGAACCCACATCTGTGGAAGCTGACATTCCCACATCACCACCCGGAGGCCATGTAGAGCCATCTCCCAGGAGCACTGTGGAGATTAGGCACTGCAGGAAGTACCACCCAATGGGTCCAGAGTGACAACACCCTGTGGCCCTCTGATTGACCCCATGCACCCTATTTAACCCTGGAGGGTGCCCCACAAGGTTGTCTGGGCAACCACACAGACTTCTGCTTGCTAAAACTCCAGCCAACACCTTTCTTTCTGATCGCTAGTCTCCAACCCCAGCCTGACTCTGACCCTGAACTTATCAATCCTGACTCTAGTGATTACGCCAATCCCTGCTCGCTGACTACCATCTTGTGGTCATCTTTGACTTGTGGACACCAGCCCAGGCATGACAGCTAGGCTTAATTGCCTATGTCATGGTCCCTTACATTCACGTGCAAAACAGAGGTAGCTAAATAAAAGATACCTCCCACTGATACCTGCTTTTTACTATTACAAAAAATAACATTAAGGATTTTAATTAGTTCTGCCAGTAGGGAATTCTCTACCCATATTGGTCAAATATTCACAGGTTTATTTTCCTCTTTAAAGCTACACTCCAAAAATAAATAAGTAAACACCTCCCAGCAATGCTTCATCTCAGTTCTCCATTGTCTCATTCTAGGTACTTCCTAAATCTTTATCCCAGTTCTGGGCGAAATGACAGGGACTGGATTCCACATTCTGCAAACATTGTTTCTAAGCAGGACAAGTTTTCAGTGTCTGTTGGTAGACTGCACCAGGGAAGATATATACAACTGAAAGTGAGACTCTGGAGGTGGAACTATCTGGCTGGCCCCGGAGGAAGTGAAAGAGTGACAGGCTAGTCACAAAGAGGACCAGTCAGTTGCCAAGGAGAGATGAAGAATGAGTAGCCACAGGGCAGAGTAGGCCAGACCTTCTGTTGCAGGAAGCTTGGTTCTCAGGGGGCTTAACTAGTCCAATAAAATGGTCCAAAATTTTGTTGTTTGGGAGTCAATATGCAACAACAACTACTACAATCATCTACAGGCCCTACAAGCACACTTTTCAAAAGTGCTGAGTATCCACAACTCTAACTGACATAAATGAGAACACAAGGGCTCAGCACCTCTGAAAATGAGAATCTACACTTCTGCATTTTCAGTGTCATGCTTGGGAGAAAGATGGACACTTAAAAACCAGGTGCTACACCCAGGCCTGGTGAACAAAAATTATAGAGAAGGGGTTTTCCGCTTAACTTGCTGTACAAGTCAGTGTAGAGCTCTGGCATGGATGGATGAACTTTTAATTAAATCTAAAGGGCTTCAGCTGGTGTCATTTGCACCGCTTCATTAAGTCAGAAGTGTTGTGAGGAGCTACGGTGATGGGTGTGACGCTGTATGGAACATATGGGGCACTTTATGATATTGATGATACCAATATTATAAAATTGCAAGGAATCTGACCAGATATGCCATGTGAGGTATCTGCGAAAATGTTATAATTTGCCAAGTATGATAATCTTGTTTATGTTTGTATCACCTTTGTATTATGAGTTATAGATATGTATGGTATATCTATTTCCAAACTTGTGCTGTGTTTCTGGATGACACCCCTAAACAGATTGGCATCAGCACTGTCTAGCCTGCTCCATGGCCCATCAAGTGTTATCAACTGTACAATGAACCCATTGAAAGAAACCAGGGAATACACCTTATGACTCAGCAAGGCATGCAGGGGCATTCCTATGACAGAACTCTAAGGCTTTTCCAGGCCATGTGCTGTAAAGCTTGTGTTTGGGACAAAGGAAATTCAACCTGCATGGCAAAAAGTATGAAAGGCAGCTGCATCTGTGCCATTTTGTTTTCAGTCCTGCTTCTGGTCTTCATTCCTGTTTCTTACCTCTAGAGGAACTTTGCTACAAATGAAGCTCTTGTTTATATATATATCTACACATTGTGATTCATATATCCATGTAATATGTTACAGGTCATTGAGGCCTGGTATGGATGACGCATGCTTGACATGAATGCATGCGTTGCAAGTTAGCAACTGAAGCAAGGACTTAAGGACAAGATCTATTAGAACTCTTTGTGCAAAAATAATCTTATGTTCCAAGAAAAATATGGAAAATCATCAGAAAAGGAAATAACACCAGATGGACTGATGTAAAATTGTATAAGATCTGGATTGTCTCTTTGGAATTGTGCGGATAGAAGGCCTAGAAAACAAAGGCAAAGAACCAATGACGTGATGGAATGGAATATAAATGGATGCCTATGATTTCTGCAAATTGGAGTAGTTCATTGATCCAGAATCCCGTGTGGATATAGATGTGGTTTTTGCCGGCTCCCAGCATCTTATGATCTTATCCTGATGGAAGGAACCTCGACTGACCTTCGAACTCTGACCTTCTGACCTTCGAACTCTGGTATAGTATGTTTGCGGTGTGAATGTGGAGTGAGTAAGGTTTGTTTTGTGATCAATAAAGAGCATATTGCATACCAATACTGTGTCTGATATCTGCTTGCTCCCCATCCTGTAGGGAGACTGCTATTGTGGGTCTAACAACTGGTGGAGAATGCAGAGAGGGGAGAGATACTAAGGAGTGCCGGATTTCGAGACAGGGTCTTACAGTATTGGGGGAGTCCTTACTTAAGATTAATAAGGGTGACTCCTTATTTGTGAAATTTGTGAGGAAAAAAAAAACGCGTGGGAAGATACCACGTGATGTGAGTGTAATAATGTTTAAAACACTGTTTAAGGTGGAACCTGATGTAATACTTGATACCTTAGAAAACATATTTGAGAAATATGTACAACTTTACAAGCCTAATGCCAGTAAAAAGCAAAACGGCCTTAGTATGGCTGTTGTGGCAAGCTGTAAAAAGGGCAATTTGCATGTAAGGGGAAGTCTGTGCAGAGTTACAATCATTACAAGAGAATTTTAAAACTTGTCAGGAAAATTTGGAATGGGAAGTGAGGCAGGCATAGATAATGCAAACTCAGTTAGAACAAATGGGGAAACAACATAGGGAATTGGAGAAAAGAATGATGGATTGGGTAAAGATTAAAGCAGGCAAAGATAAATTAGACCATAAAGTGATAGGAATGAGACAGTTAATTCGAGATTTGACTAAGGAAAAGGAAGAGGAGATCGCAAGCGTTTCTCACAGTTGGTGCCAGAAAACTATGGGAGCATTGAAAAAGCAAGTAAAAATACAGGAGCTGCAAGTTGCGGCTGTGTGTCAAAAAGAGAGATTTGGATTTGGATTCCATTGATATCTGCTATGGAAAGGATCTGCGAGTGGCTCGAGAGAAAAGGGAATTTGACCATCCTTGCGAGGGGCTTTATACTAAGTTGAGGGAAGAAATAAGAAACTGACCGGGAGAGCCTAAGCCAGAAAAGTCTGTAGCAGTGATAGAATGGAGATCAACCATTAAGGATGTAGTGGGGGAGACACAGTCAGAGGAGACGCAAATAATTCCTGCGAGTTTATCGGTCTTACAGTTGATGGTAATGTCATTAGGCCCACTGAATATGAAAAATTTAGCTACATGGCTGGTACAGTGGGCAGAATTAGGAGGAACAGAGAATTTAAATATGAATGAATCTTATAGGTTAATCAGGACAGCTACCACTGGAAAGATTAGACAGGCAGTCGTGAAAAATGCTTTGGACAGGCAGCCAGAAGCACACCAACTAATAAATCCATTTACTGGACAGTCTCTATGCAAAAGAATAAATGGACACAAATCTGACATCAGGAATTACGACATTCAAAAACCAGTAGGAGACCACTTCAGTCTCCCTGGTCACTCAATGACAGACTTAAAAATGACAATTCTTCAACAAAAAATCTTCAAAACCAGACTCCAACGTGAAACTGCAGAACTGGAATTAATTTGCAAACTGGACACCATCAAATTAGGCCTGAATAAAGACTGAGAGTGGAGAGGTCATTACAAAACCTAATTTTACCATACTAGTTTCCCCCTACTGTTACTCACACCTTCTTTTCAACTGTTTGAAATGGGCCACCCTTATTACCACTACAAAAGTGATTTTTCCTCCCTTGGTATTCTACTGTTAATTGGATTGTCTCGTTAGACTGACCCCCCACCTGGTAAGGCAACTCCCATCTTTTCATGTACTATGTATAAAAAAACCTGCTACTGTATTTTCCACTTCATGCATCTGATGATGTGGGTTCTAGCCCATGAAAGTTTATGCCCAAATAAATTTGCTAGTCTAAGGTGCCACAAGGACTGCTCGTTGTTTTTGCTGATACAGACTAACACGGCTACCACTCTGAAACCTGTCACCTCATATGTAGATGACATATTATTGTGGGGGACACTGAAGAGGAGGTGACTGAGTGGACTAAAAAAGGGTTGAGACTCATTCAGAAAACGGGTTTCAAGGCTAATAAAGAGAAAGCCCTACTAGTGCAGAGGAGAGTGAATTATTTGGGGGTGACCCTAAGGGAACAAGGAATTCAGGTAGATCAACAAAAGGTGAAATAATTAATGAATTTACCAAGCCCAAAGGATTCTCTGGCATTGAGGGTGATGTTAGGAGGGTTTAACTATTTAAGGAAACACATCTGGAATTTTGCCATTATAACTGGACCCTTGTGGCGTTTACTAAAAGAGAAAGTAAAATGGGAGTGAGGGCCTGAACAAGAAAAAGCTTTCTGTAATTTAAAAGAAGCCTTGAGGCAAGCTCCAGCATTGAAATTCCCAGAGATAAACAAGCCACTTGTGATTAAGTTGGCAGCAACCCAACGCAGTCTAGCAGTGGTATTGATGCAAGAAACTGATAGGAAGTTAACACCGGTAGCATATGAATCTAGAAGATTAACCCCTACGGAACAGCAGTTTGGAACCTGTGAAAGAGAATGTTTAGCTGCTGTGTGGGCCATTGAAGCTTTTGCACAGCCCCTATTATAATACAAACACTTCACTCTCCCCTGAAGTATATTTTATCAGGGAAACTGCAGGGGAAAGGTTTCAGAGTAACAGCCGTGTTAGTCTGTATCCGCAAAAAGAAAAGGAGTACTTGTGGCACCTTAGAGACTAACCAATTTATTTGAGCATAAGCTTGCGTGAGTTACAGCTCACTTCATCAGATGCATACTGTGGAAAATACAGAAGATGTTTTTTCATCTTGGGCCTTGATTATCATCATGGGCCTTGATTATCATACACATTGTAAGGAGAGTGATCACTTTAGATAAGCTATTACCAACAGGAGAGTGGGTTTGTGGGGGGGGGGTGTGCGGGGGAGAAAACCTGGATTTGTGCTGGAAATGGCCCACCTTGATTATCATACACATTGTAAGGAGAGTGATCACTCTAGATAAGCTATTACCAGCAGGAGAGTGGGATGGGGGGAGAGAAAACCTTTTGTAGTGATAAACATGCATTTTTTCATGGTCTGTGTGTATAAAAACATCTTCTGTATTTTCCACAGTATGCATCTGATGAAGTGAGCTCTAGCTCACGAAAGTTTATGCTCAAATAAATTGATTAGTCTCTAAGGTGCCACAAGTACTCCTTTTCTTTTTGCAGGGGAAAGGAGTATCAAATACCCAGATGGCCCAATGGACCTTGATATTAACTAGCAGAGATGTGACTTATGAGAATAACAAACAAGCAATGATGTTACCATATGCCCTCCTGACAGAAGGAGAGGAGCATGAATGCCCACTTCCAGAAACTGAACAGAAGTTAGTTGAAGAAGCACCCCTGGTAGATGAAGTATTAAGCCTCGGAAAAAAAGAGGTTTGGTTTACAGATGGTAGTTCATACCATGAGAACTCTAAGAAATATACGGAATATGTGGCTGTACAAATTGATGTGGAACCTATTTCTGGTTCTAAGAGTATGACTTCAGCTCAGGGAGCAGAGGTCAGAGCTCTTAGTGATCTGCTTAAACAGAAAAATAATGTTGCAGACTGTCTATATGGATTCAGACTTTGTGGTACAAGGACTGTTATAGTGGATTGGGATTTGGAAAAAGTATCATTGGGAAACAGCTGAGAGGAAAAATATGGTTCAAAGGAAATCTATGATTGGTTGAAAAAACACCCAGGAAAATTAAGAGTAAGACATATTAAAGGTCATCAAAAGTGAGAAGGAAATGAAAAATATTGGAATGATAAAGCGGATGCTTTAGTTAAATTATCAGCAAACAAACCTTTGGGGGTTATTGTAGCTACTAGAGCTCAAGCCATAAAACCAGAGGTTAAACCTGAGGAAAGATGAGAAAACTGGAATATACACGGTGGTTATGCGGTGAATAAGAAAACAAGAGAGGTAAAGTGGGTACCTGACAAACTTCAAAGAGAAGAGATTATTAACCTGTGTCACCCTATGGCCCACCAAGGAATAGAGAATACTCTCTTTAAAGTAAAACAAATTGGAATATGGCCTAAAGTGTGAGAGGATGTAGAAAACTTTGTTAAAAACTGCATAAGGTGTGCAGCAGACAGGAATAGACCACTGAATTTGGGACCCTTGTTGCACCAAAGAATTGTGGGGCCATGGAGTGGAATACAGGTTGATTATATTGATAAATTGCCTAAGACCCAAAGCGGGAATCAGTATTTATTAATGATAGTAGATTCCTTTTCTGGATGGGTAGAGGCAATTCCCACCAGAAATCATACTGCAGAGATCACTGCCAAAAAGTTGTTGGAAGTAGTGTTTAGTAGATATGGAACTCCAAAAGTATTTGATTCAGCTAATGGGCCACATTTTGTAGGAGGGGTAATTAGAAGTTTATAAAAAGCCTTAGGAATAAAGCAACAGCTACATACCCCTATCATCCTCAATCATCAGTGACAGTAGCAGGGATGAATCAAACTATTAAACAAGCTCTACGTAAAGTAGTGCAAGAAACTGGCAAAGATTGGGATGATAAATTGCCAATGGTGTTGGTGGCAATGCGAAGTAATGATCAATTGGGTCCTGGCTACCAGCCTTATCAAATTCTCTTTAGAAGGCCTATGAGACTGTGGAGCCCTTTATTGTACCCAGAAGAAGAAGAAGAAGGGGAGGAGGTATCAGTTACCCAATGGGTAAGGGAGTTACCAATAGAATTTAAGAAAATTGAATTTAAACTGACTGATGCCATTGAAAAAGCAAGAGACTATATGGATTCTTGTGTGGCTCAGGACAGTAAATCATGGAAAATTGGAGATAGCTTAATGTACTTGCAAAAAGAAAAGGAGTACTTGTGGCACCTTAGGTTAGTCTCTAAGGTGCCACAAGTACTCCTTTTCTTTTTGCGAATACAGACTAACATGGCTGTTACTCCGAAACCTGTCTTAATGTACTTGAAATTAACGTTGAAAAATCATGTCCTGGAGTCTAAATGGGTTGGACCATTTTCCATCATGAATAAAATTTTACCTACTGTAGTGCAGATTAACAAGGGGGAAAAGGGAAAGTGGGTCCACACATCACAACTAAAGTTATGGCCTAAAAATTAAACAATGTTCCTTTTAGTTTATTTTACAGAGGGAAAGGAATGCCCAATTGCACCGAAGATTATTCTGTACGGACCTTGGATTTGTAGTGTGAATACGGTGCTACTATTTTTGTAATGGGTTTATTGCTTATGCTTGCTTTGCTTTGCATTTTGTGCTTAGCAGAAGAATTGTGTTGTGTGCATTATATTTTAGGAAGAAATAATAATACCAGAGCTCGAGCGAAGGTAGAAGAGGTTACTGTAAGTATTTAAAATAATATGGGCTGGAAGCATCGGACATTATTCATATGGAATAATGGCCAGGGCTTCAATATTGAGGATCCTAATAATTGAAAAAGGGTAGAAATATGTTTTTTGGCTTTTATGTTTTTTGAATATTTGGGGAAATTTAGGGGTATGTGGATATACATATGGCAGCACCTCTGGGATGGAGGTATGGATCGAAGGGGATAATACATTTGACTATTCGTGGGACAGAATGGGAAAAACAGGACCAAACAAAACCAGATGTAAAGAAAAACCCTTCTGAGGTAAAATTTGAAATGTGGTGGGAAGATGGCAAAAAATTGACATGGGAATATCTAAAGCCAAAAGATTTGGAAGAGCAATGGAGATATTTGTACATACTAAGGGGGAAGGTCACCTAAGGTTTAGATTTAGTTATGATGAGAACAATCTGAATATGAGTACCCTGAACTGTACCTTTTGGAGTTTGGGATTTGATGTGGTCACCCTAGATGTAACTAATGAACAAGAATTGGATAATACTCATGTGGGATGGAATGAGTCAATGGCTCTTAAATTATGGGAATATGGTGTAATAGCAAATCCTTCCATAATAAGATTAAGTTGTTTTAGGAAAATTAATGGGGGAATATATTTTCGGGGATATGGTCTTTTTTTATGTTTATTAATCAGATACCAATAAACAAGATTGCACCAAGAATTATGGCAGACGAGCACCCATATAGGAGAGGAGAAGTAATCAAAGCCCCAACTATTGGGGATCAAACAATCTGATTGGAAGGAGCACAAGTAAAATTAAAAACCAGCAGGATCTTATTAAAGGGGAAAAGGCAAAATACTACATTTATTGTGAATACAGAAAGAATCATAGTAAGCAGTTAGTTATAGTTATAACATTCCATTCAATCTCATATTTATTCACACATTCATTCATATACACACACACACACAGATTCTGCAAGGTTGTTATCATAGTTACCAGCCTTAGAGTTGTTCATGCCAAGCCACTGGCCAGGTGGCCTGGACATGAGGAGGGAGCAGGGCCTTGTCAGATGCTCAACTGATGCTCCTGGAAGTTGGTTTTCAGAATCAGACCCCCAAAGTTCTCACTTTCTAAAGTCCATTTTTATAGGAATTTCTTCCTATGCCAGTCTATGGGAATTGCTTCGTCATGCTGTTGCTGAATCAATCAGCAGATAGCACATTCCTGATGGCTCCGTGCTGCCAGATGTTATCTTGTTCTTTGGTTCTCCCATTCTTGAGGCTGTTGGGTGGATTCCAGTCTGCCCTCCGGGGGTCCTCTGGTTATTTCCACTTGACGCCTTCTTCAGCCGATGGACACTGGATTCTTAGGCTGGCACCTCCCTGACCATTCAGTTATTAACCACACCAAGCATCCATCCACATACATCCTCTATCTCTATTTTAATCACAATTGTTAATACAACAAAAGGGCGGGGAGTCTCTGGGTGCTGTTTCTGTTGTTACAGAGTATTGCTTTGAGTCTCTCTCTCTGTGAATTGCTTTGAGAACAGACTCTGTCTTAGAATGTATTAACATAATTAGCAGCTTTCAAGTTTCACACATAGAGGGAGAAAAACAGTACCAAAAATCAAGAGACCTCTTAATTAGTAATACCCTGGAATTTAAACTCTGGGGAATCAAACTCATTTGTGATTTTAATACAGAACTTCTTTAATATGATCCAACAAACATAAGTGCACAAAATCTGGAGTGTGTGCCATATGCCTTGCCTCTATTACAAACATGGCAACAACAATGGGGAGATGGGACTATATGAAACGAGAGGTATAGGGGAATATATCGTAGATACTATCGGAGCTGGAGTTTTAAACACATTTGATATTGAGACGTTACAGGAGAAAATGTCAGCTTTGGGTAAGCTTTTGGGGGATATACAGAAATGTGACACAAAATTTTGGTGTATTATTGGAACAAGGAATAAGAAATGTGGAACTCCAATTGAAACAACCCCAAGCCTTGAAAACGTCTTGAAATGTAAATCTATTTGGTATGTCTGATTGACAATAAAACTGTACTAGCAATACGAGGTGTACAGATGCAAATTATGGAATAAAATACATAGAGAGAATGGTTAATCTCTTAAGCAATGGGCAATGGTCTTTTGAGTGGTTCAAAGATCCTCATGTATGGAATCAACAAATTACAAGATGGAAGAAATATATAGAGTTTAATTGAGATCAAGCCACTCTGAGTGGAGAGTGGAAAAGCAGAATGCTGCTACACAACACAGGGAAGCAAAGAAAAAGCAGCAATGGCCTGGGTGTTGCAAAAAATTATTAATGGAGAATTATGGCAAATAGAAATAAGTGGGACACTCTTGATTCAAGAAGAAGGGGATTATAAATTAGTAGAATTAATGAAACGTTGTGAAGAGTGGGGACAACGCAAATGGGTGTGCCCACAACTAACTTGGTCCCTAGAGAGAAGTCATTTGAACCATTCAAGCGGACAATGTACCATGCAATATTTGGCTTCTAATGGCACAGAAGTGTTTGATTTAGGCAATGGGTGTATCTGTATGGTAACCACTGAAAAACATGTCTTTTGGGGAAGTATGACAGAAAAAGGCCCAATTGAGTCATGCAAACGTAATGTAATAGAGGTCATTAATAATGGAATTATTTACCAATGTCCTCTATTTTTCAAAAAGGAAATTGTTTGGGAACCAAAGATGTGGACTGGTTTGATTTGGGAATACATTGGGAAAAATTGATCTACGAAAGCAAAAAAATCAATATGCAAAAGATGTATCTAAGTCTGCTCAGCTGGGGAAAATAAACATTTTGATCCACAATGGTCAAATATTAAAATAGGAGAAAGAAGGAGAAGAATTGGTAATTTCTCATTGGTATGATGATTTAAAAGGCTGGTCTTCCAGTGTCACAGCTCTTCTAAATGTAATGCTACATCCTATTGTAATATTATTTGCATTAATGATTTTGTTAATCTTTATTATGCAAGAAGTTTTGGAGCAAGTGATATATAAAATTGAATGGCTAGCAAAATTATAAAGTGGTACAATAATTAATGGCATTAATCATGTATCAAGAGTGGGGAATGTTGGGATACACACACACCCCCCTATATATATATATATATATCTTTATATATATATATATATATATATATATATATAGTGATTCATATATCCACGTAATATGTTATAGGTCATTGAGGCCTGGTATGAATGACGTGTGCTTAACATGAATGTGTGCATTGCAAGTTAGCAACTGAAGCAAGTACTTAAGGTCAAGGACTATTAGAACTCTTTGTGCAAAAATAATCTTATGTTCCAAGAAAAATACGGAAAATTATCAGAAAAGGAAATAACACTAGACGGACTAATGTAAATTGTATAAAGAATTGGAGGAAATGGCATGCCTTGGATCTTGGTGACCCGCCCAGAATTGTCTCTTTGGAATTTTGTGGGTAGAAGGCCTAGTAAACAAAGGCAAAGAACCGATGATGCAATGGAATGGACTATAAATGGATGCCTATAATTTCTCCAAATTGGAGTCATTCATTGATCCAGAGTCCTGTGTGGATATAGATGTGTTTTTTGCCGTCTCCCTGCATCTTATGATCTTATCCTGACAGAAGGAAACTAGACTGGTCATCTGGACCATTTTGACCTTTGGACTTTGGTATAGTATGTTTGGGGTGTGACTGTGGAGTAAGTAAGGTTTGTTTTGTAATCAATAACGAGCATATAGAGTATTGTATACCAACACTGTGTCTGGTATCTGCTTGCTCCCCATCCCTTAGCAAGACCTCTGTTGTGGATCTAACACTCTGAACAAGGACTGAATGACCCATCCAAGATGTGGATACGTTCCAGAGGGATTTTCAAGCTAGCAAACTCACCAACACTGCTAAGAACTTGATATATGGACTTTGTAGTCTTATGTATTTATCTGATTGCTTTACCATTTAACAACTCTCTTCTTGTTCTTTCTTTTTTTCTTTATAATAAACCTTTAGTTTTAGGTCCTGTCTACACTGGCAAGTTTCTGTGCAGTAAAGCAGCTTTCTGCGCTGTAACTCCCGAGATGTACACGCTGCCAAGCCACTTAATGCAAAGAAACTGTGCAGTTGTAGCACTTTAAAAAACCACCCCGATGAGAGGCGTAGAGCTTTCTGCGCCGGAGCTACAGTGCTGTGGTGCCAGTGTAGACACCGTGGCGATTACAGCGCTGAGATTGGCCTCTGGGAGGTGTCTCACAATGCCTGTTCTCACCTCTCTGGTCATCGGTTTGAACTCTACTGCCCTGCCCTCAGATGACCAACTATCATCCCCACCCCTTACATTCCTTTGCAAATTTGAAAGTCCCTTTGCTGTTTGCATGGTGATGCACGCAGTGGTCTCAGTGCATCTTTCCAGGTGGCCATGCCTGCTCCACGCACCAGACTATCCCCCGCTTGGAGCAATGCCGAGCTGCTGGACCTCATCGGCATTTGGGACGAGGAGGCTGGACAGTCCCAGCTGTGCTCCAGTCGTCAGAATTTTGATACCTATGGACAGATTTCACGATGCATGACAGAAAGGGGCCATGACCGGGACACACTGTAGTGCAGAATCCAAGTGAAGGAGCTGCAGAACGCCTACCACAAGGTACGGGAGGCAAATTGCCACTCTGGTGCTGCTCCCACGAGCTGCTGGTTCTACAAAGAACTAGACATGATAGTTGGCGGCGACCCCACCTCCATTGTGGAGGTCCCTATGGATACTTCGTTGGCTCGTGTGCCAGTCGAGAGTGGACCGAGCCAAGAGGAGGAAATCTTGGATAAGGATGAGGCCAGAGATGCATGCATCCAGGAACTCTTTTCTACCCGGGAGGAGGCAAGCCAGGCATAGTTGTCAGAGCTTGGTGAAGTGCAAACAGGAGAGGAGGCCCCTGGTAAGTGGCTCTGATTTTGGGAATTGCTGAAGCGATTTGTTGGGGGCAGGAGGGTTGCAGAAAGCCGGCTTGTCTCCCACCACTTGCCTAGTCTGAGCGGCGGAACAGGCTGTTGATTGACTCCCTCACTTCACGGGAATCTCCCTCAGAGATCTCCAGGAAACTCATGTGGAGATACTGGGCAATCTGCTGCAGCAGGTTCTTTGGCAGAGCTGCTTTGTTTCTTACCCCATTAATGGTAACTTTCCTGTGTCAATGTGCCGTCACCGGGGAGTGGGGGACCAGTGCTGCACACAAGCGAGCTGCACAGGGGCCAGGGCAGAAGCTGCAGGCTTGGAGAAGATCCTCCCTTGATTCTCTGCTCACCCTCAGCAGCGAGATATCTTCCATAATGATCACATCCTGTGGAAAGTGTGGGGACAGGAATGATTATCAAGCCCCCTTTACAGTGCTGGCTCTCCCCAAGAGCCACATGCCAAGTGTACAGCAGGGTCCAGGAACAATGATTTACCCTGCCCCTGCAGCTACTCACCATTTTGGGGGTCTTGTGGCTCATGTGTGCTTGCCTGGGGTCAATCAGTTAGTGACAGGTGTGTGAGTACTGGCTGTGTTTTAAAGCACTGAATCAGTGTTGTCTGTGTTGCAAACAATACTGCTTCTGTAAAATGTTGTGTTTAAACTTCACAGAGATGACCTTGGGAGCCCAGCCTCCCTCTTTGTTATTGGTGGCAGAATGGCTGTGCAGAACTAGAAAGTGGCCAAGAAGAACTAAGGAGGCCTTTCTGCATGAGGTTATGATGCACACTCCACCATCGAAGAACAGGAATTGAAGGAGTGGCGGGACAGCGAGAAGAGGGACCGAAAGGAGAATCTGGAGCACCAGAATGATGCCGCGGAGCAGCTCTTAAATGTTGCAAAGCAGACACATTTCAGGAGATACGAGCTCTTCAAACTCAGCAACTCCACGCCCGCCCTCCCCTGCAGCCACTGTCACAAAACTCTTTCCCATGCTCCCCGCAGATGGCACCAACACACTCTTATCAACCTCCTCGCTCCAGTATATACCTGAGGTTTCCACTCCTCCCTTCTCACAGTGCAGCACTGTGGACTCCCAGTACCCACTGAACTCAACACCAATCCCTCTGCACTTTGGCCCTGCTGAAGTACCTGCTGCATTGTACTCCAAAGGAAAAGGTTGGATATGATCCCTGGACATACACAAATCTTTAGCCGTCCCGGGACCCCTCCTCTTCCTGAGACTTTCCCTTCCCCCATCCCCCTCCCTGCTGATGTATTTTTTCATTTGACTCTCTCCTCCGGTTGTTGTCTTTTAATAAAAGAATTGTGTTTGTTTGAAAGCAATCTTTATTCTATTAATTAAAAGCAAAAAGAGCACTGCAAAGCAACATACAATTATGTTAAACCCCCTTATTGCATCATGTGCACCAATCATCTCCTAGCATTACAAGCACTGCAGTCCCAAGCATAGCAACAAATATTAGTGGCTTTCAGCTTCAAATTGCTGTCTCAATGCATCCCTGATCCTTACAGCCCCGCGCTATGGCCCTCTAATAGCCCTGGTCTCTCGCTGTTCAAGCCTCTGCAGTCTAGCCCTGAGTGAAGCTTTCACCCTTCCCTTCACAAATATTATGGAGCGTACAGCACACGGCTATAAGCATAGGAATATTGTCATCGGCCAGGCCCAGCTTCCCATAGCCCTGGTCTACACTAGGACTTTAGGTCGAATTTAGCAGCATTAAATCGATGTAAACCTCCACCCATCCACACAATGAAGCCCTTTATTTCGACTTAAAGGGCTCTTAAAATCGATTTCCTTACTCCATCCCTGACAAGTGGATTAGCACTTAAATCGACCTTGCCGGCTCGAATTTGGAGTACTGTGGACACAATTCGATGGTATTGGCCTCCGGGAGCTATCCCAGAGTGCTCCATTGTGACCGCTCTGGACAGCACTCTCAACTCAGATGCACTGGCCAGGTAGACAGGAAAAGAACCGCGAACTTTTGAATCTCATTTCCTGTTTGGCCAGCGTGGCAAGCTGCAGGTGACCATGCAGAGCTCATCAGCACAGATGACCATGATGGAGTCCCAGAATCTCAAAAGAGCTCCAGCATGGACCGAACGGGAGGTACGGGATCTGATCGCTGTTTGGGGAGAGGAATCCGTGCTATCAGAACTCCGTTCCAGTTTTCGAAATGCCAAAACCTTTGTCAAAATCTCCCAGGGCATGAAGGACAGAGGCCATAACAGGGACCCGAAGCAGTGCCGCGTGAAACTGAAGGAGCTGAGGCAAGCCTACCAGAAAATCAGAGAGGCGAACAGCCGCTCCGGGTCAGAGCCCCAAACATGCCGCTTCTACGATGAGCTGCATGCCATTTTAGGGGGTTCAGCCACCACTACCCCAGCCGTGTTGTTTGACTCCTTCAATGGAGATGGAGGCAATACGGAAACAGGTTTTGGGGATGAAGAAGATGATGATGAGGTTGTAGATAGCTCACAGCAAGCAAGCGGAGAAACCGGTTTTCCCGACAGCCAGGAACTGTTTCTCACCCTGGACCTGGATGCAGTAGCCCCCGAACCCACCCAAGGCTGCCTCCTGGACCCAGCAGGCAGAGAAGGGACCTCTGGTGAGTGTACCTTTTAAAATACTATACATGGTTTAAAAGCAAGCATGTGAAAGGATTACTTTGCCCTGGCATTCGCGGTTCTCCTAGATGTACTTCTAAAGCCTTTGCAAAAGGTTTCTGGGGAGGGCAGCCTTATTGCGTCCTTCATGGTAGGACACTTTACCACTCCAGGCCAGTAACACGTACTCGGGAATCATTGTAGAACAAAGCATTGCAGTGTATGTTTGCTGGCATTCAAACAACATCTGTTCTTTATCTCTCTGTGTTATCCTCAGGAGAGTGAGATATAATTCATGGTCACCTGGATGAAATAGAGTGCTTTTCTTCAGGGGACACTCAGAGGAGCCCATTCCTGCTGGGCTGTTTGCCTGTGGCTAAACAGAAATGTTCCCCGCTGTTAGCCACAGGGAGGGGGGAAGGTTGAGGGGGTAGCCATGCGGTGGGGGGAGGCAAAATGCGACCTTGTAACGAAAGCACATGTGCTATGTATGTAATGTTAACAGCAAGGATTACCCTGAAAGAGTGTAGCCACTGTTTTATAAAATGGTGTCTTTTTAAATACCTCTGTCCCTTTTTTTTTTCTCCACCAGCTGCATGTGTTTCAAAGATCACAGGATCTTCTCCTTCCCAGAGGCTAGTGAAGCTTAGAAAGAAAAAAAAACGCACTCGTGATGAAATGTTCTCTGAGCTCATGCTGTCCTCCCACACTGACAGAGCACAGACGAATGCGTGGAGGCAAATAATGTCAGAGTGCAGGAAAGCACAAAATGACCGGGAGGAGAGGTGGCGGGCTGAAGAGAGGGCTGAAGCTCAAATGTGGCGGCAGCGTGATGAGAGGAGGCAGGATTCAATGCTGAGGCTGCTGGAGGACCAAACCAGTATGCTCCAGTGTATGGTTGAACTGCAGCAAAGGCAGCTGGAGCACAGACTGCCACTGCAGCCCCTCTGTAACCAACCGCCCTCCTCCCCAAGTTCCAGAGCCTCCACACCCAGATGCCCAAGAACGAGGTGGGGGGGCCTCCGGCCAACCAGCCACTCCACCACAGAGGATTGCCCAAAAAAAAGAAGGCTGTCATTCAATAAATTTTAAAGTTGTAAACTTTTAAAGTGCTGTGCTTAAAGTGCTGTGTGGCATTTTCCTTCCCTCCTCCACAACCCCTCCTGGGCTACCTTGGTAGTCATCCCCCTATTTGTGTGATGAATGAATAAAGAATGCATGAATGTGAAGCAACAATGACTTTATTGCCTCTGCAAGCGGTGATTGAAGGGAGGAGGGGCGGGTGGTTAGCTTACAGGGAAGTAGAGTGAACCAAGGGGCAGGGGGTTTCATCAAGGAGAAACAAAGAGAACTTTCACACCGTAGCCTGGCCAGTCATGAAACTGGTTTTCAAAGCTTCTCTGATGCGTACCGCGCCCTCCTGTGCTCTTCTAACCACCCTGGTGTCTGGCTGTGCGTAACCAGCAGCCAGGCGATTTGCCTCAACCTCCCACCCCGCCATAAACGTCTCCCCCTTACTCTCACAGATATTGTGGAGCGCAAAGCAAGCAGTAATAACAGTGGGAATATTGGTTTCGCTGAGGTCTAAGCGAGTCAGTAAACTGCACCAGCGCGCCTTTAAACATCCAAATGCACATTCTACCACCATTCTGCACTTGCTCAGCCTGTAGTTGAACAGCTCCTGACTACTGTCCAGGCTGCCTGTGTACGGCTTCATGAGCCATGGCATTAAGGGGTAGGCTGGGTCCCCAAGGATACATATAGGCATTTCAACATCCCCAACAATTATTTTCTGGTCTGGGAATAAAGTCCCTTCCTGCAGCTTTTGAAACAGACCAGAGTTCCTGAAGATGCGAGCGTCATGCACCTTTCCCGGCCATCCCACGTTGATGTTGGTGAAACGTCCCTTGTGATCCACCAGAGCTTGCAGCACTATTGAAAAGTACCCCTTGCGGTTTATGTACTCGCCGGCTTGGTGCTCCGGTGCCAAGATAGGGATATGGGTTCCGTCTATGGCCCCACCACAGTTAGGGAATCCCATTGCAGCAAAGCCATCCACTATGACCTGCACATTTCCCAGGGTCACTACCCTTGATATCAGTAGATCTTTGATTGCGTGGGCTACTTGCATCACAGCAGCCCCCACAGTAGATTTGCCCACTCCAAATTGATTCCCAAGTGACCGGTAGCTGTCTGGCGTTGCAAGCTTCCACAGGGCTATCGCCACTCGCTTCTCAACTGTGAGGGCTGCTCTCATCTTGGTATTCATGCACCTCAGGGCAGGGGAAAGCAAGTAACAAAGTTCCATGAAAGTGCCCTTACGCATGCGAAAGTTTCGCAGCCACTGGGAATCGTCCCAGACCTGCAACACTATGCGGTCCCACCAGTCTGTGCTTGTTTCCCGAGCCCAGAATCGGCGTTCCACAGCATGAACCTGCCCCATTAGCACCATGATGCATGCATTGGCAGGGCCCCTGCTTTCAGAGAAATCTGTGTCCATGTCCTGATCACTCACGTGACCGCGCTGATGTTGCCTCCTCGCCCGGTATCGCTTTGCCAGGTTCCGGTGCTGCATATACTGCTGGATAATGCGTGTGGTGTTTAATGTGCTCCTAATTGCCAAAGTGAGCTGAGCGGCCTCCATGCTTGCCTTGGTATGGCGTCCGCACAGAAAAAAGGCGCGGAACGATTGTCTGCCGTTGCTCTGACGGAGGGAGGGGTGACTGACGACACGGCTTACAGGGTTGGCTTCAGGGAGCTAAAATCAACAAAGGGGGTGTCTTTACATCAAGGAGTATTTCAGGCAGGACTTCACAGAGGGTTCCAATAAGAAATGGTGCACCTAAGTTATTGTTCTTATTGGAACAAGGAGGTTAGCCTGGCCTCTGATTGATACATGGCTAGATTTACCTCGCTGCACCTTCTCTGTGAGTGACTGCAGTGTGACCTAGAGGAATGAGTCCCCTAGACAGGGGACGGGGGGGAAGCAAATGAGTACAAAACAAATCTGGTCTATTTCTTGTTTTGATCCACTCCATCTATCTTTTACATCTTTGGCTGGCAGCAGACGGTGCAGAAGGACTGCATGCCATCCACATCTCATGGCTGCTCGGCAGAAGATGGTACAGTACGACTGCTAGTCGTCCTCATCTCTTGCCTGCCTGGCAGAAGATGGTACAATACGACTGCTAGCAATCCTCATCTCTTGCCTGCCTGGCAGAAGATGGTACAGTACGACTGCTAGCAATCCGTATCGCCTGCCTGCTCACCATAAGACGGTTCAATAGGACCGACTGCAGGACTAAAGAGAATGACCTGGTCAAGTCACTCTAAATTAAGTCCCTGCGCCCATGTCTGTCCAGGCGCTCCCAGCCAACGTGGCCAGGAGCACCTCGGACATGACGATGACGGCTACCAGTCGTACTGTACTGTCTGCTGCCACAAAGCAAGGGGTTGCTGCTACTGTGTAGCAAAGCCGTACCACGTCTGCCAGCACCCAGGAGACATACGGTGACGGTTACCTGAGCGGGCTCCATGCTTGCCGTGGTATGGCGTCTGCACAGGTAACTCAGGAAAAAAGGCGCGAAACGATTGTCTGCCCTTGCTTTCACGGAGGGAGGGAGGGAAGGGGGGCCTGACGATATGTACCCAGTACCACCCGCGACAATGTTTTAGCCCCATCAGGCTTTGGGATCTCAACCCAGAATTCCAATGGGCAGCGGAGACTGCGGGAACTGTGGGATAGCTACCCACAGTGCAACGCTCCGGAAGTCGACTCTAGCCTCGGTATTGTGGAAGCACTCCGCCAAGTTAATGCACTTAGAGCATTTTCTGTGGGGACACACACACTCGAATATATAAAACCGATTTCTAAAAAAACGACTTCTATAAATTCGACCTTATTCCGTAGTGTAGACATACCCATAGAGACATTGCCAGTGGGCTTTTAAATGGCCAAATGCACACTCAGTCATTCTGCACTTGTTCACCCTTGTTGAACCGTTCCTGGCTGCTGTCAAGTTGCCCTGTGTATGGCTTCATAAGCCATAGAATTAAAGGGTAGGTGGGGTCTCCCAGGATCACAATGAGCATTTTGACTTCCCCTACGGTGATCTTCTGGTCCGGGAAAAAAGTCCCTGCTTGCAGCTTCTTGAACAGGCCAGTGTTCCAAAAGATGAGTGCATCATGCACCTTTCCGGACCAGCCTGGATTAATGTCTGAAATGCCCACAGTGATCCACAAGCCCTTGGAGAACCACTGAGAAATAGCCCTTGCGATTAATGTACTCAGTGGCTAGGTGGTCTGGTGCCAGAATTGGAATATACGTGCCATCTATTGCCTGTCCGCAGTTAGGGAAGCCCATTTGTGCAAAGCCATCCACAATGTCATGCACATTGCCCAGAGTCATGATCTTTCAGAGCAGGATGTGATTAATGGCCCTGCACACTTCCATCAACAAGAGTCCAACGGTCGACTTTCCCACTCCGAACTGGTTAGTGACAGATCAGTAGCAGTCTGGAGTAGTCATCTTCCACAGTGCAATTGCCACACGCTTCTCCAGTGACGGGGCAGCTCTCATTCTCATGTTCTTGCACCACAGGACTGGAGCAAGCTCCTCACACAGTCCCATGAACGTGGCTTTCCACATCTGAAAGTTCGGCAGTCACTGCTCATCATCCCAGACATGCATGACAATGTGATCCCACCACCTAATGCTTGTTTTCTGAGCCCAGAAGCTCGCTGTGGTCAGCACCTCGGTGAATGCCATAAGTAATCTCGTGTCGTAGCTAGTATGCATGGCAAAATCAATGTCACACTCCTCTTGTCTTTGTAGTTTAAGGAATAACTCCACTGCCACTCATGACGTGTTAGTCAGTGCGAGCAGCATACTGGTCAACAGTTCGGGATCCATTCCTGAAACCCAAAGAGGCAGGGCGCACAGTATACAAACTGTTGAAAGATGGCACCAAATGCGGACGGAAGCACAGGGATTGCTGGGATGCAAAGCAATGCATCACGGGGCATTGGGACAGGACCCAGGATGCCCCGCAACCTGCTCTGCCTTCCCACATGTCTTAGCAGCAGACGAGGAAGAGATGCTCTGTGGGATAGCTGCCCAGAGTGCCCCACTCCGAATACCGCTGCAAGTGCCGCAAGTGTGAACATGCTATTACGCAGGCAGCTGACAGTGTGAACACACCACAGTGGCTTCCCTTCAGTGCTCTCTGAGCGGTGTTGTAACTTTGCCAGTGTAGATGTGCCCTTAGACACTAAAGGATTTGCTGGCGTGGTATTTGGGGTAAGATCCAACCTAATTTTGACCTGGCAGTGTGGCTGGCCCTTTGGGGTTCAGAAGAACGTTTTGTATAGTGAGCAGAGTTATTTAAATAACTTCTCATTCTACTGGACCTAGGTGCAGATTGTGAGCCAGAGAACTGGAATGCAATAAGGGAGCTGTGATTTCTTTTTTTTTTTTACTTCTTGATAGCCAGCATGGGAGATCAGATGCACAGTCTGTGACTTGTTGGTGGTTTAACTTCAGTGTTAACCACCAATTTTGGGAGTATCTGTTCTCCCTTTTGCAGCTTGCCCTGATTTCCAGTGCAGGCTACTCAAGGCACATCGGGTCACTCACAGTGGGCACCATGGAAATGCTTGCAAATAAACAATAATTGAATTAGTGGCTCTTCGATTTCTCTCTCACTGTAACCAATTAGCTCATTAGACAGACTACATATCTAGATACTTCTATGGGCCTCTCATCACCACAGCCTTGGAGCAACTGGGTACACTCTGTACCCATCCCAAATAAGGAATATATAATGTTCTTTTAGCTTTGCAGAACATGTCTGGTTGTGCTTGTTATACACTAAACTTGGTTATGACCTGTTTTATATACCTTATGCCCCCTCACTCTAAACCAGATAAATACTGACCTCCCTGATAATTTACTCTTGCTTTAAAATTTATTTATTACATATTTAAAATTTAGTTTTTTCAAGCAGCCTCATGAAACGCATGCTTCATGTTTTACACAAGCATACTAATGACTTTATGCAAGACACAATCTGGACTATCAGAGACAACAGTGAGCACTTAATTCGTGTTAGACTAATTTTTTTAAAAAGGATTAAACATTTCTTAAAAACAAGAAATGTGTGTGCTTGTTTGAATGGACCAACTTGTTCACATGATGCAGATTTTCAGGATTGCAGCACTAGCAGATTTAGTCTTTGGCACTTTAAAATTAATGAACTAGTTAAAAGAAAAGTCGTTTGTAACCTGCAAGACAAAGTGAACCGTAATATATTGGTGTCAGCCTATGAATACATTTAATCAAATTGAATTTCTCCATTTTAATTTATCATCATGATATTAATAGCGCAGAAACACAGACCTTGTAAAATTATGGGCAAAAGATAATAATGGATTGCTTGGTTTTAGGAGGTTTCTACAAGGTTTGCTGTTTGGCAAATTCCAAGATTTCATTTTTTAAAGAAATTTATTTTTTTAATTCTGTCTACTACAAATGTATATTGCACCCAAAATGTAATCAATGCACTGATGCATTGTGTTTAGAGTAAAAATATTAGCGAATACATAGGCCAGTAAGTTAATTTTAAAAAGCCACTATTTTGCTAAGAGCTTACCTTCAAATTCTAGATATCGAAGAGAGCTAATTCTAGTTCAGACTAGTTCTACAGTAACTCCATGCCCCTAAACCTACAAGGGAGCTGAAGTGACAATACACTCAACTAATGAAACAAACTAGAAGCATTAGTTCTTCAGAACAAATAGTAATCAATTTTCCTAAGAGGAGGACACTTACTAAAAGCTGATCCATTTGTGGGCATCATATACCAGATTCTGATTTACAGAAAACTGGCTCCATTCAAATATTAAAAGTAACAAAGTTTTGAGTTCCACCCCCACAACGTTATTCATCTTAACAAAGTGTTAACTTCTGTTGGGACCATTTAAATCCAACAATGTTACGCGATAGCTGAGTGTGTGTGTGTGTGTGTGTGTGTGTGTGTTGGGAAAAAACAACTGGAATAAAGTCTTTTTACATTTAGAAGTCTTCTTATTTTCTTTTAAACATACATGTCAATAACTACAATTGCAGATAAAAGTTTGCTATATATTACCATATAAAACTTTTTAGGATTTGTTAGGGTACCATATTGGTATAATTCTTCTGAAAATATACTTTAAAATAAATTAAATTTCATTTAAACTGTTTGGAATTAAGGCCAGGTCTGCACTTGAAAGTTTTATCAGTAAAAAAATCATTTAAAAAATCATTGGTAAAAAAAGTCATATCCCAATCTGAAATTTTTATAGTGGTAAAAGTCCTAGTGTGGATACAGTTATACCTATATAAATGTCTTATACTGAAATAGCTTATTTCCCTTCCCCTCCCTCTACACTAATAGTATCTCACAATTAGTAATGAATCTATAAACTTGGGGGGTCATACCCTATGACTGGAGAATTGCTAGTACAGTACAGTATTTTTAAGAAAGGGAAAAAAGTGATCCAGAAAACTACAGGCCTGTTAGTTTGACCTCAATTGTATGCAATGTCTTGGAACAAATTTTGAAAGAGAAAGGACACAGAGATAAATGGTAAAGGATAAAATACAGCATAGTAGGATGTGGACAAATTGGAGAGAGTCCAGCGAAGGACAACGAAAATGATTAGGGGGCTGGGGCACATGATTTATGAGGAGAGGCAGAGGGAACTGGGCTTATTTAGTCTGCAGAAGAGAAGAGTGAGGGGGGATTTGATAGCAGCCTTCAACTACTTGAAGGGGGATTCCAAAGAGGATGGAGCTAGGCTGTTCTCAGTGGTGGCAGATGACAGAACAAGCAGCAAGGGTCTCAAATTGTAGTGGAGGACGTCTGGGTTGAATATTAGGAAAAACTATTTCACTAGGAGGGTGGTGAAGCATTGGAATGGGTTACCTAGGGAGGTGGTGGAATATCCATCCTTAGAGGTTTTTAAGGCCCAGCTTGACAAACCCTTGGCTGGGATGATTTAGTTGATGTTGGTCCTGCTTTGAGCAGGGGGTTGGACTAGATGACCTCCTGAGGTCTCTTCCAACCCTAATCTTCTATGATTTTATGAAAACAAAACAACAAACTGGGGGACTTTGGGATTTAACAAAATAACTGGATTTCATAAGCCATCTACAAAACCGATGAGGTTACTGATGCTTTGTCTACCGTGACAAAGCTCTGTCCTTGCCTCCGTGGGTCCCACGTTTCCTGGCAGATTTCGCTAGCCTCAGAGGCTCACTGTGACCCTCCACGTAACCCTTCTTTCTCTAGAGACAAGGGTCACAGTCTACTGAGCCATTTTCAACATAAGCCAGCGAGGGAGGTGAGGAGAAGTTATTCTTCCTTGCACAGTCTCTGTTGTCTCCCAGTCTCAGTGATTAATCAGGGGGCAAAGGTGGTGGGGGGGGAGCCTGGGCCCACCTTCTACTCCAGGCTCCAGCCCAGGGACCCTAATAGTATCAGCTATGGTAGCTGACCTTTTAGAAACATGACATGTACAATTCCCTGGGCTACTTCCCCCACAGCAGTCCTCACTTCCTCAAGCTCCACTTCACCCTTACCTCAGGGCCTCCTTCCTTGTGCCTGATATGGTGTGTACTACTCAGCCTCTCCACCAGCACAAGTTCCTCCCACAGCTCCTGACATGAAGACCCACCTGACTGACTGCGAGGCTTTTAACTAGTTTCAGCCAGCCCCTGATTGGCTTCAGGTGTCCCAATCAAACTAGCCTTCTCCCTGCCTTCTGGAAAGTTCTTAATTGGCCCCAGGTGTCTTAATTGACCTGGAGCAGCTTCCATTTCACTTAACCTGGTACCAGGGATTTCTTTAGCCTGGAGCTAATATATCTCCCACTATTTTTCTATAGCCATCTGGCCTTGCCCCGTCACACTACCTTACAAATGTTTTCTGGTATCGCTATACCAGCAGAGCACTGTAGTGTAGACGCTGCATATGCCAACAGAATGATTTTTTTCTGCTAGCATAATAACACCTCTGCCCCAAAAGTTATGCCAACAGAAGTGCTCTTCTATCAGTACAGCTGTGCTGACATAACTAAATTGGTTAGGGGATGTAGTTTTTCCACACCTCTGACTGACATAGCTATGGCAAAAACACTTTGTAGTGTAGACCTTGCCTGAGATATTAGGGTTCTGATTGTCAGTTTTTCCATCCCGACGTTGGGCATAAGAATGAAGGAGGGAGGCAAAGTCACCTTTCTCCACTTCATTCTGGGGCCAGCGTTGCTCCTCACAGCAGTTAGAGTGTTAGGCCTGCTTTACTATGGGCTATGGCCTCAAGGGAAATAAAATAGCACTCTGGCCACACACCCTCTGCTGCTCTCTCTCTGCCCGAATACATCTGTATGCTCAGGATTAGGGTCTGTACACTGGTGGGGGTGGGGGAGCACTCTGGGGTCTCTTTCCTGCCCTTTTATATCACCAGAGCAGCATGAAAGGGCCTTAATTCTTGGCTTTTAAGAATCTGGATTTCCTGTACCTTTACCGTTATTATATTATCACCCTGCCCCTTCTTTCTACTTTATCCCCTGTCTCTCTCTGACATAATTATCCATCCTCCAGATAGCTATCCAAGTCTTATTTTTAGGTCGTTGTATTTTTAAAGCATGCATACAGAATTGTTTATGTTCTGTAATAGGGCGGTCGATTAATTGCAGTTAACTCATGCGATTAACTCAAAAAAATTAACTGCGATTAAAAAAATTAATTGCGATTAATCGCATTGTTAAACAATAGAATTGAACAATCGTGTCGTTAAACAGTAGAATACCAACTGAAATTTATTAAATATTTTTGGATGTTTTTCTACATTTTCAAATATATTGGTTTCTATTACAACACAGAATACAAAGTGTACAGTGCTCACTTTATATTATTATTTTTATTACAAATATTTGCACTGTAAAAATGATAAACAAAAGAAATAGTATATTTAAATTCACCTCATACAAGTACTGAAGTGCAATCTCTTTATTGTGAAAGTGTAACTTACAAATGTAGATTTTTTTTCTTACATAACTGCACTCAAAAACAAAACAATGTAAAACTTTAGAGCCTACAAGTCCACTCAGTCCTACTTCTTGTTCAGCCAATTGCTAAGACAAACAACTTTGTTTACATTTACGGGAGATACTGCTGCCTGCTTCTTATTTACAATGTTACCTGAAAGTGAGAACAGGTGTTCACATGGCACTTTTGTAGCCAGCGTTGCAAGATATTTATGTGCCAGATATGCTAAACATTCATATGCCTCTTCATGCTTCGGCCACCAATCCAGAGGACATGCTTCCATGCCAAAAATGCTTGTTAAAAATAACTGCGTTAATTAAATTTGTGACTGAACTCCTTGAGAGAGAATTGTATGTCTCCAGCTCTGTTTTACCCGCATTCTGCCATATATTTCATGTTATAGCAGTCTCAGATGATGACCCAGCACATATTCTTTTTAAGAACACTTTCACAGCAGATTTGACAAAACACAAAGAAGGTACCAATGTGAAATTTCTAAAGATAGATACAGCACTCAACTCAAGGTTTAAGAATCTGAATTGCTTTCCAAATTCTGAGAGGGCTGAGGTGTGGAGAATGCTTTCCGATGTTTTAAAAGAGCAACTGTCCGATGCGGAAACTATAGAACCAGAACCACCAAAAAAGAAAATCAACCTTCTGCTGGTGGCATCTGACTCAGATGATGAAAATGAACATGCATTGGTCCGCTCTGCTTTGGATCATTATGGAACAGAACCCATCATCAGCATGGATGTATGAAGCATGAAGGGACATACGAATTTTTAGCGCATCAGGCATGTAAATATCTTGCAATGCCGGCTACAACAGTGCCATGCAAATGCCTGTTCTCACTTTCAGGTGACAGTGTAAACAAGACGTGGGCATTATCTCCTGCAAATTGTAACCAAACTTGTTTGTTTGAGCGATTGGCTGAAGTAAGACTGAGTGGACTTATAGGTTCTAAAGTTTTACATTGTTTTATTTTTGAATGCAGTTATTTTTGTACATAATTCTACATTTTTAGGTTCAACTTTCATTATAAAGAAATTGCACTACAGTACTTGTAATCAAAAATAAACATAGAGTGAGCACTGTACACTTTGCATTCCATGTTGTAATTGAAATCAGTATATTTGAAAATGTAGAAAACATCCAAATATTTAAATAAATGGTATTCTATTATTGTTCAACAGTGCGATTAATCGCGATTAATTTTTTTTAATCGCCTGACAGCCCTATTCTGTAGCCATGCAACAGGATAGAAACAAAAGTTGTTTACATTTACAGGTACACATGTGCATTACAGAGTTTTCAAAGACCACTATGATCTCTGCCTCAGAAGCTGTATCTATGCAGACTGGACACTGGATGGGGTGGGCCAGTACTCTGAGGTGGCACTGAGCATTCTCTCTCTGATAGGGTAACCAGATGTCCCAATTTTATAGGGACAGTCCTGATTTTTGGGTCTTTTTCTTATATAGGCTCCTATTACCCCACACCCCCTGTCCTGATTTTTCACATTTGCTGTCTGGTCACCCTACTCTCTCAGGTGCTTGGCTGGCTGGTTCTTGCTCACATGCTAAGGGTCTGATTGCCAGGAATTTTCCCCCAGGTAAGATTGCGGGGTTCTGCCTTCCTCTGCAGCATGGAGTCCTGGGATTATCTGGGTATATCTCACTTAATCAGTTCTCTGCCATTGTAGGGCCCTTGGGCATGGGTGCACTTCATTCCCTCCTATTCTCTGCCTGTGGCACATAATAATTTAGTCTCCTATGGGTCATAATATTTTGGTCTTATTTTGGTTGTTGAGTTTAGTGTGTGGGTGCTGGGTGGGGTTGGTTCCTGTGATCAGGAGATCAGACTAAATGATCTGGTGGTCCCTTCTGGCCTTAACCTCAATGACTCCGAGAATTTACAATCATGTTTTCTCAGCTGCTTCTGATATTCAAATTGTGGCCTCAAGGCTTATTCTTCCTCCATTATGCCAAGTATTCCCATCACCCCTGTAATGGATCATACATGAAAACCTCAGCAACCACCACTAGTGAAAAGCAATAAACTCTTCTAACTGCTCTCCCCACATACTTCTAGAACCAGATGTTCACTCCTATTAGACGCTATTTTGTCCTTCCTTTGCACTGTTAATTCCATTGGCTCGAAAGCCACCTAAATACAAACTTAACCCTGCCTTGTAGTAATACCCCCCAACAGTGTAATGTCTCTTTAAAATTAATTTAATCCAATCAGGAAACCACAGAAACTAATACGCATTAATCATCTTTCTATGTTCTTGCATGGTGTCACTACAGGGCAAAGTTAAAATTGTTTGGGTACCTTAACTGTGCATTCCCATATATTAACAGGTTTGGATTTTTTCAAAGGTTAACCTTGACTCTGAATCTCCTGGACTTGCTTGGTTTGGGGGTAACTATAACATCCCTGTAATTTTTTTTTTTTTACCCTTACGTTGATGATATGTACTTTCAAACTTCAACTCCATTTTCATATAGTTTTTATCTGGGAATTGAGAAAGTGTGATAATATCGCCACAGTTAAAGTTGCAGGATGCATTCACTCTGGCCTCTGTTTTCATTTCCTTCCAACTTAACAACAACAGCAAGAAGTACCTTTCAGGCAGTTTCTCCAGTAAAACAGCCCAAGCATGTTATGGATAAAGTTTTTTAAAAAATCCTTTAAGCTCTTTTATTTTTTAAACTTAGGTGTTGAAAAAACCTTATCTATTCCTCTTTTTAAAGAACAAAGTAGTTTCTCCACACACATGAGCACAGCTTGATATAAACTCTACACATTTAGCATATATCTGCATTGATGGCCAGTGTCTTGAACATATTGGAAGAAATGTATTTAATAAATTAGAGATAAATGCCTGACTCCTGTTCCTGCCTACAAACCCTTCTCAGGCATACCTAACTTGAGAAGCTCTATCACCCTGACTCTCTCATTTGGTGAAGATGTCCAGATGCCTCAACTTGCTTGGTTATAGTTGAACTTCTACATTTCAAAAGACCCATTTCCTAGCTCTAGTTACAAGCCTTAACCTCTTCCTGGATAGCAGAACTTTCTATCCAAGGCATTTGTAATGCACCCATGTCCACTACACAACTCTTCCCCAAGCTTTCCTACACTTTTCTTGAAAAGGCTCCTGGAGTAGGTTTCCTCTTACACATTTTTGGAGCACAAGCCTGACAACTTGAACTTGGATCTTTGTCATCCACTTCACAAACATGGGTTTATTTCCCTCTGTTGTTCAATGAAGAATGGGACGTACTTATTCTTCATTTGCCCAGTTGTCCACCACACCTATTAGTGCCATCAACAGAAAGGCGTTAACGGGGGTCACTAGAGGATGGTTGTGAAAGGGGTTCTGTTAGAGGCACAGAAGGTTAGGGAAGGAGCATGAAATAGGAGATGGAAAGATTTCTGAAAAAAAGAGGCAAGATGAATCACAAATAGATACAAATTTGTGATTTTATCAATTGTGCAGTATGACTCAGCCATGATTTTTTTTTCAAAGCTGCTTTGTGACAAACATCCTACACTGCTTAGAACGCACTAACCTCTTTTTTTAAAGAGAGTAGCATAGATAGAAAGAAGCACTGAAGTGATCTGAAACTCTTTAAAATGCCACTACCCTTCGTCAGCTCTGTTTTGCTCTTTGATATACTGATATTTTGCTTTTATATAATCCAAAATAGAGAACTTATCAAGAATGAATTGAGCCTCAGCATGCCTGTAAGGTAGGGCAATATGATTATTTTACAGATTTAGGTACTGAAGCACAGAAATATTAATTGACTTGCCCAAGGTCACACAGGAAGTCTGGCCAAACCAGAAATAGACCTCTATCTCCTTCTGTCTTTGTTCATATTTATTTGCCTCCCATAATCATGAATGGATTTTATCCTCACAGCGCCCCTGTTGAACACCTCAATTCTTCAGCAGGGGAACTGAAGCACAGGGTAGATTAAATAACTTGGCCAAGGGTCACACAGAAAATCTGCCACCAAGCCAGGGATTGAACCAAGGTCTCCAGAATTCCAGCCCAGCTCATCTTCCTGAATGACTTCTAACCCTATGTCTTAATCACCTTACAAGCATAGATGCAGTAGCATCTATTTCATTGAAGCTGAAAGCCCAACTTTTCAGCTACAGCTCAGATGTGGCCTTCTGTTTACTGCTCCCAATTATTCCTCTATAATTTACACTGCCTTCTGTGTCATCTCTGGTGCTTGCGTTGCTAGTAGTTTCCTTCCTTTTTTTGTATATACATTATCACTTTACATACTGTCAGCAAGTTTTTAAAACCACGACGATGGCTCTGTTTTTCTTGGCTTTATTTTTAGCATTGACTGAGACTATCAGAAATTGTAGTTTGTAAATTTTACTGCTACTTTAAAGCTGATTCTGAGAGCTGGCTAGCAGACGTTTGCTCTTTCTCTTTCCCAAAGCCTCCATGCAGCATTAATGGATCTTTATATTAACTTGATCTTTACATATTAGCAGATGTCGTAGGGTTCTTGGATACAGCTCAACCAGTACACAGCTGCATGTATTTTAATAAGGTGTGTCTGTTGACTAGATGTTTGAGTAACCACTCTTATTATGTAGCAGGCAAATGATCTTCAGATTAGATTCTTTTTTTTTAATTTTCACTTCAAAGGGATAACATTGGGCTATTACTATTATTTATATTGTGGAAGCACCAAAAGACCCTTATTAGAATCAGGGCTCCATTGTACCAGGTACTGTACATACATACATTTGTGTATAAAACCAATAATTGGAGAGTATAACATCGTGCAGCCATTACACAAAGAAAACTGAAATGTATTATTAAAAACATGAATCTCTATAAGCTTAATTATTATTTATTTCCACTAATGGCTATGTGGTAAGAGCTAGCCAACCAGAAATTAGGCAAGATCCCCTGTTGGTCCTGTGTACTGTACATTATGAGACACCTAAAACCATGGTGGATAAAAATCAATGACTGAAAAGATTTTTTTTTTAAATCTGATATTTATTTAAATCGGATTTTTTTGATAAAATGCGTTTTGAGGAAAAAACCTATCTAAAGATAGTTTTAATTAGGATATATTATAACTCAAAGATATTTCATCATGGATTAGGGATTATAAATTCTAATTCTGTAGTATGAGACAATATATTCATGTACTGTTTAAGAAAAGTTTTGTAAATAAATTCCAATAGTTCATGGATTAGGGACCCAATTTTATGAGGTTCTAGGGGCTTCTGTATAGATTATTTAGGTTAATCTTTTCATCTACCCAATGGGACTCAGTGCTCAGTCTAGAAGATACCAACAGAGATGCTTAGTGTTGCAGTTCTCAAACTGTGGATATGTGTCTCCAGAGATAACATGCTTGTTAACAGCAAAAATGTTTTAAAATAAACAAATGATATATAGAGGTGAGAAATAACAGACCTCAACCCTATTGTCCCTCTGCAAATTTATGTACACAGAGTGAATCCCTTATCTCTCTCTAAAAGTGCAAAGTTTCAAAAAGTTCAATGAATAGAAGAAGATGGTGGGGGGCAGAATAGATCTGGACAAGGAGAAGAAGTCTGGAGATAAATGTGAGAAGGGAGCGACAGGCAGTAGAAACAAAAGTGAAACTGTTTGAGCAGCATATTCCAGAAGTCACTTGAGGTCTTTCTGAGTGTAGCCTTCATTGATTTGAGATCTACCATACCATTCTCTCACTAGAAGGGAAAACCTATAATGGCAACAGGCCATAAAAGAGACCCAATTTGGGAATAAGAACTATGCAAGAAATATATGTTTGCTGATGATCCTTTAAAGAAAGCCACACCAGTGAACTGGTGGAAGTCACTTAAGCACTTGGATTCAGAGACTGTTGAAGTGATAATCTCAGTTTTAACAGCAGTAGCTTCTTCTGCCGGCGTAGAAAGAATATTTGCTTCCTTTGGACTAATTCATTCCAAATTGAGAAATCGCTTGGGACCTGAAAAAGCAGGAAAGCTTGTTTTTTCTTTTCCAGATTATGAACAAACAGGAAAATGAAGGTGAAGATGGCTGAGTTAGCTGCAGAAGCCAATATTTTAAGTTTCTCATGATGACCTGGCTGACATAGTTGATTTAATTTTTGTTTTTTAAATATTGCTTTTAACTATTTTAGTTAAAAACAATTTTAACAAAAACAACCCTGATTTTAAAAAACTTGAATGTTTAACTAAATTCAAAATTTCATATTCTTGTTTTGTTAAAATATTATACATTTGCTGTTGAAGAAAAACATCCAGAATACATAATGTTGTTGTTTTAGTTAAATAAAACAATTTAAATGTCTGTCTGGTGAGGTTGTCCTTCTAATACAGCATGGCAAGAAAATCCTCCAAATATTAATGATTAACCTCTTGCATTGAACATAGTTTACCTCCCAATGACTTCACAACTATCTGCTTCAATTACCTTTGGTAAATGAAATAACCAAACAATCATTCATTTTCCCATATAGCTGTCAAACTAATCGGAAAAGTTTTTCAAAATAAATCACTTTAAAAATGTATGTGTACCTTCTAAAAACGAAACCTACACCTATCTCTCTGAGTTGTGAAGAATATGTATTAAGGTTTTAACAACCAACCAGAATGCACTTGTATGTAGAAATCCATGATTAAATCCAGTCTTCCTGACTAGTGATTTCAATCAGATCCATCCTGCCTCAAACTTTGAGGTATGTTTCAGGATAATTGATGACACAGCTGCTGGGCTGGGTTAGAACAGAAGGCTGGGGTATGACAGGGGGTGTGTGTGTGTGTGTTTGTGTTTAGACCCACCCTGTTGTAGCACCACGGCAGTCAGTGACAGCAAGGAAAGCGACTGCAGCCATGCGCCCAGCCCGCGAGCGGGGGCGCAGCAGGCTCCCTGGGTGTGGGATTTCCTCTGAGGCCGTTGGCCGGGCTTGCGCCCGCTCGCACGGGGACAGCCCCGGCTCTGTCCCCACCCCCTCGGGAGCAGGAGGTCAGGGCAGGTCGGAGGCTAGGGCTGGAAGCTGCGCCCAGCGTCTCTCGCTTCCCCGCCCCGCGCGGCAGCCAGGAGCTGTAACTCCGCCGGGCAGCGACGTGAGCCCGCCCTTCCCCGGCCCGCCCGCCGCCGCCGCTGCTGCAGCCCGGGCAGGCGGCCCCGCGACCTGGGCGGCGCAAACAGTCCCCAGCCCGCGGGCGGGGCGGAGCGGCCGGTTGCCCTGCGGGGGCGGCGCCCTGCGCCCCCCAGCCTCACGGGTAAGGGGCCGGGCGGCGGGCAGAGCGGGCTGGGAGCGCAGCAGCGGGGGGCTGCTAATCCGGCGGCGGGACCGGGGCTTGGGATGGTGGAGGGACTGTGTGACCGGGGACCTGGGGACAGATAAGGGGGTGCTGATAGGTGGAGGGGGTCGCTGGTTAATGGGGGCCGGGGGCGGGGAGAGGGGGTGCTGGTTGCTGGGGGTGGGGGACAGGTGGAGGGGGGCGGGGGAGAAGGGGTGCTGGTTGCTGGGGGCGGGGGACAGGTGGAGGGGGCGGGGGAGAGGGGGTGCTGGTTTCTGGGGGGTGGGGGACAGGTGGAGGGGGGCGGGGGAGAAGGGGTGCTGGTTGCTGGGCTTGGGGGACAGGTGGAGGGGGGCGGGGAGAGGGGGTGCTGGTTGCTGGGCTTGGGGGACAGGTGGAGGGGGGCGGGGAGAGGGGGTGCTGGTTGCTGGGGGCGGGGGACAGGTGGAGGGGGGTGGGGGAGAGGAGGTGCTGGTTTCTGGGGGTGGGGGACAGGTGGAGGGGGGCGGGGAAGAAGGGGTGCTGGTTTCTGGGGGTGGGGGACAGGTGGAGGGGGCGGGGGAGAAGGGGTGCTGGTTTCTGAGGGTGGGGGACAGGTGGAGGGGGGCGGGGGAGAGGGGGTGCTGGTTGCTGGAGGGGGGGTGCTGATTATTACTGCGCTGTGGGGGTGGAGATGCGGGTTGTGAGTGGGCACCATGTGGCTGCACAGAGGCGTGGCGAGCGTGGCATAGAGCCTGTGACCTGAGGACACCGGCCCTGCAGCTGCAGGTCCCCAGGCTGCTGTTGGTGCGCACAGAGGGAGCCGGGAGGAGGCGAGCTGCTACTAGGGTTAGGTTTAGAAATGATCTAGCCGCATCCCCTATTGCGAAGAGCGAAAACAGTGACTGTTGGGAGGAGCAACGCTGAATCGCTCCTTCCGCCTCATCCCGAGTAGTGCGGGATATGGCTGGGACTGGGAACATCAAGGGCAGCTCTGGCTTCCAAGCCTCTTTCTGTCCCTGTCAGCCTAACCTGGTGCTTGTCCCAAGCCCTCGATTTCCTGCTGCCAATACTGATCAAAGCCTGTTCTGACCTGGGCCGGGGCCGGGGCTCTTTCTGCACTGGTGGGGCTGGATAAGGGAGGGCTAATGATAAACAGTCACAGCCACACGGTCATTCAGAAGTTGCGCGGAGTGACTCCCCTGGTATACTTGTCAATAGATTGCATCAGCTAATAAGTAGTCAGGCGTGGGTGCTGGGAGAATCGGCCATAAGAAACAAGCAATACTTGTGCGAGACCAAACCTGTTCTTATTGTAAAAGAACAAAAACAAAAAACACCAACCAGACTCCCAGAGGATATACCTGAGGTAGCTCTGACTGCAAACAGTATTCGTGTTAGCTGAATCAGGAGTGTTACAGGAACACAAAGGGTAAAATTTGCTTTTGTTTTCTCCATAATTATTTCTTACTTTAGCTTGTAAGTATTTTTATAATTTTCTTGCAGGAGACCATGCTTTTGGCTGTTTAGAGTTTGAATATCTTTTGGCAGTAAGATACACAGGAATTTATTTAATGTTTTTATGTGGCTTTCCCCCTAACTTACTGTGTTTTATAAAAAGTTAGTGGCTTTCTCTGGGGGCATAATCCGCCTACTCAATATTTCATATCTCTAGAATCAGTTAATGTTAACTCAGTGCTTGGGGGAAAAAAATACAAGTGGCAAGTAGGAAACTTTACCAGTCAAGTGTGTTCGTGGGCTTGAGCTGTCCATTTCTTAAGAATTTAAACCCTCTGCCCCTGCCCGCCTTTTTTTTTTTTATTTTTATTTTATTTTTATTTTTCCCTTGATGGTTGCAAAGAATGTGAATGGGTATAGGGCTGTCTGCGGACATTTCCAGTCCTACTGTTGGCTGTTGCTTTCCTAAGGGCAGCAAAGACAAACTGGCCTAATTTCATCAGCTTTAAGTGCTGCTTCTCAGAATCTTTTGACAGTAGTGAAACCATCAGAATCACGTCATTCTCACTGTGTTGCTGCTTGGGAAAATTATGAAATGTAGCAGAGTCAAGCTCTGAGGGTGTATCCTCACTACGAAAAAGGATGTGTTTAATACATGCTAGTAGCTAACACATGTTAAAAAGTCCTAGTGTAGACAAGGCAGTTGTAGTTTTAAAATGTATTAGCTGGTTGAGATAACCACATTTTTGCTAGCATAGACAAAGCCTGAATTTATTCACAGGAAAATGAGGGTGAGGTACAAGCAGTTGGAACTACACTTTCTAAATCCCTGTTTTGACAGGCAAAAAGGTGCATTTTCAACCAAGTTTGCTTAACACAATTGAAAAGCCTTCTTTGTTACTCGTTAAGATGCACCACTAACATGCTTGACACCCTCTTAGCTGCCCTGTTGTTGCCAAAAGGTGTGTGTGTGTGTGCGGGGATCTAGGCTAGAGTATAGAAGCTAACACTGCTTCGACACGTTAGCTTGCATCTTAACCAGAGTTAAGAGGGCTTTCAATTCAGTTAAACTAACAGGATTGAAAAAACATGCCCTCCTTTTTCTCTGAGAGACAGGGTGGAAGAGGTAATATCTTTTATTGGACCAACTTCTGATCAGGTCTGGGAAAGGTACTCAAGAGTGTCACAGCTAAACACAAAGTTTGTGTAGCATAAATAGTTAATACATATTCTAAGGGACAATTCAAGGTGAAGTGTCCCATTAACATCCTGGCAGTCCTAGGACAAAGAAGAGGGGCTGGTGGGTTACAGAATGTTGTAATGAGGTGCAAATCTAGTATCTTTATTAAAACTGATTTTTAGTGTATAGCAGAGCCATGAATTTAATTTCCCAGGCTCGTTTTTGAAGATGTTGTGCAGGTTTCCTTTGAGGACGTGGACTGACAGACCAGATATGGAGTGGTTGTTTTGTGAAAAGTGTTTCTCCATGGGTAATATGGTGTTTTTGTCTTTTATCATTTTTTCTGTGTGACTTCATTCAACAAGATAGTGATTGTCTGGCTTCACCCAGTAGTTGTTGTTGGGGCATTTAGCACACTGGATGAAGTATATCACATATTGTAATAGGCATGTGTAGGACCCGTGGATCTTGAAAGATGTACTGTGTGGAGTAATGACCATTATAGCAGTGGAGATATGGCTGCAGCTTTTGCAGGGTCTGGTGCCACTTCGAGCTGGTGAGTCTGTGTCTGTAGAGAGCTTGCTCTTGATGATGAAACTGGGGAGTTGTTTGAAGGCAAAAAGGAGAAGGTTCAGGAAAGATTTCTTTCAGGATATAGTTCCCGTCGAGTATGGGTTGTAATTGTTTAATGATACCTCATATGGATCCCAGTGTGGTAGGTGACAACTAGGGGAAAAAAGCCTCCAATCCCACACCCCTCATATTGAAGAAGGTTCTTTAATTGAGATATTGGATGGCCTGTTTTACGATGTGATCTACTTCTCTAGTGGAGTGTCCTTATTTGGTGAAGGCAGTTTTAAGTGTGTTTAGGTTTGTGTTCCAGCAGTTCTCCTCAGAACATATTGTGTGGTATCCGAGTGCCTGTCTGTAGATAAGATTTCTTGGTGGGTTTGGGTGGTTACTGGATCTGTGAAGATAAGTGTGGTTATCTGTGAGTTTCTTGTTTATAGTTGTTCCATTGCTGAGGCTGATTGTGGTGTCCAGGAAGTTGATGCTGGTTCAGGAGTGTTCTACAGAGAGTTTAATAGATGGGTGGTGGATGTTGAAGTTGTAGTAGAAATCTATGAGTGAGTTTAGGTCGTCTGTCCAGAGGATGACAATATCATTGATGTGTCTCAGCTATATCACTGGTTTTCTGGGTGTACTTGTCCAGAAATTCTTCCCCAAGGTGGCCCCGTCAGATGAGACCCAGTGGGAGGTAAAGGATGAGAAACCTGTTTATTTCCAAGAGCTGGGATTTCAAGCTTCATTCATCTGTTAGCTAAAGATGGATACAAAAAATAGGGTCCTCTTCCTGAGAGAATCCCAGAACCACCAAGGCAACTATGGGGTAGGGTTTCTCCAGGGCATTGCTTCTGCCCCTTGTAGGTGGGGTTCCCTCATCTTCCATATCAGCCTCTGCCTAGCATGTGTTTCTGGTAAATTTGATATGCTGGTTAAATCAGCTGTGAGTAATGTTTCAGCAATTACTTTGATCAATATGTTCTAACTAAAATGTTTAACAGATGAAAAAAAATAAGCCTCTTCCAAAATTATGCTTAAAGAGCTGCTGACTCTTCCTAATTTTAGGTGCTCAGATTCCATGGTGATGAGTGCAGCATAAATGGCAAGGCTCATGGGAAAACTTGGAAAAAAATCCCAAATATTACATTTACGAACAGATATGCAGACAATTGTCTGTGCAGATCTGTCTTCTTTAGATAACTGAAAGTGTAAGAAAAAATATTCACTTTCTTTTTCGCCAGTTCCCGCCCCCCATGAAATTCAGTAAAATGGATATTTTCACATTGAAAGCACGCAAACATGAATTTTAGCATCTGTCCACTTCAAAGCTGCCTTCACTTCAAAATGGATCTTGTTCTATGTGATAATATATTATTTATTTAATGTGGTGGTCAATTTTTAGTGAAAGAATTCACACAAAAAAGTAAGGGCCCAATTCTGCTACTCTTATTGATGAATAGTACCTTCCTTTGACAATTCGTCCTGTTGACTTAATTTGACTACTCATAGAAGTAAAGTATTCAGAATGAGACACATGGTGGAATTGGGTCCTGAGTAAATTTTCACATACATAATGACATTTAAGAATTCCGTACTTGAGTATTTTTCCATTTTATTATAAATGTTTCATACGCATCTATACTAGGTTCATTATTTGCATGAACAAACATTGGACTATACACACTGCTGTATGAGCAGGTGTGACTACTGAAGTAGCACCTGCTTTATACCAGGGCTGAACCTGGCCTACTCGGCTTTATAAAGATGAACAGTGATCCTTATCAGAAGATACTTAAGCATATATCAAAGGATATTTCTGCAACATAATTTCTTATGTTAGCTTTTTTTAAGGCCCTGATCCTGCAAATACTTATGCACATTTAATTATATGTATTTGAATAGTTTCTTTGAAGCCGTGGGTAAAGTTATGCATTTATATAAGCATCACGGTCTTAGATTGTAATCTCAAGTCTTGAAACTGTTTGAATTTATTTGTAAAAGACAGCACATATCTGTGGCACTGTACAAATATTAATAGATACTGGAGCATAGAGTTGGACTTCGGTAGCAGTTGATCTGGTTTAATTTTATCTTCCTCAGTGTTTCTAACACTTTCTATATTCTTACTTTGTATTCTATTGTATGTAAAGTAAAGATTATATTATCCTGTTTAACTATAAAATAAACCAGCTTTTGAACTTACACAAAGCTCTTCTTTCCCAGACCTGAAGAAGACCTCTGTAAGCCCAAAAGCTTGTCTCTCTCACCAACAGAAATTGATACAATAAAAGATACTACCTCACCTACTTTGTCTCTAATAATTTATTTAAATTTTTTTTATTGGAACATGATCTCTCTATCATCTAATGCCTTCTTGTAAGGTCGGTCAGTTTCACTTAAAGGGCTACATAGTGCTGTGGAATAGATATGTGGGTGGCAGAATTTGATATTTATATTTTAGATGGATAATACTGATGTTTACTTTTAAGCATTTGTTTTTATTGATTTTACATTTTCACAGTTGTGGGAAATTGGTGAGGAATCAGACAATAATTATTTCCTGAGAGTAGACATTGAGATTCAAAAAGTTAAAGCTTTGTGACCATTAAAAGACAAATTGTGGACATCGTGTCAATGTACAAAGTAAATATTCTTAAATAAAACTCTAAGTTCTCAAGCAGCATTTTTCTTATTTTGCCCAGCTGTAAATTTTGATTATCATCGATGGAAATAATTTTGTCAGTTTGTGTGTACATGACGAAATTGACATTTACTGACAAACCTCTAATCCTTCCAAGTCATATATATTTATATATAATATTTTTTTAAAAGATTGTATCATGCCACAGACTTATTTTTTTAAACAGACTCTCATTGGTTGTACTAAGGTGTTCTGAGTTCAATAGATATGACACAATAGTGCCCTAAGGCTTAATCTACAATAGATTTTTTTTCTAAAAAATTTCCACTGTTTTAACATTGATGCTGTCCCCATGTGGTAGCAAACAAGGCTGCATTAAGGCACTCTAGCCCCTTGGGCACATTCCATATGGGTATAGAAGTAGATTACAGAATTAAGATGAGGGGGGGCTATTCAGACCACTTGGAGCTATTGTTTTAGCTGTTTTCAGACATTAATTACACCAGGTCACATTTTCAAGCTTTTTTTTTTTTTTTTTTGCTATCAGGAGCGCTAGAAACATTTTTCTGATGTGAAAATGGAGACTGATCTCTTCATGTGACTCTAGGAGACAGGACCCCATAATGCCTATTCCTTAATCCAGCCCTGGTACTAGCTGGGAGTGCTACTGTAGGTTGGTGGACAGTATATTAACAGCTGCATAGTATATCTGTTCTGAACTGCAGTTTATATTGTGTACAAATACTGTGAGTGCAGGTGGGGAAAGGATAGCTATAACTGCTAAATCTTAAAGAAGCACAAAATCTTATTTATAGATATCCTGGGCAAAAAAGCAAGAGTTGAAATACACAACAAACAGTTGTTTCTAGAATAATAGAAGTTAGAGGGAGAGAGACTGGCTGTTCCAATAAGTCTTTTTCTATCTCTTAGCCCAGGCAGGTTCTAAATTAAATGTTTTCCAAAGGTTTCTATGAAGCAGCAATCATAAGGTCTCAAAGTTAAACACTTGCCTAAGGAAAAACAAGCTTACCTTAAACAAGCTTTGCACTATCAAATTCCCTTAGCAGAGTTAGCTTTACATTAATTTTTGAGAAAAGAAGAAAAATATTATGTTGTCATGTCCATTACCAGTACATCCCACATCCTTTAAATATAAAGGAGCCTGAGTACGGAACCTGAATTTTTAAACAACTATTTTTATTTATAAAAAATGAAACATTAAGGCCATGTCTACACTTGCACTTTTGTTGGCAAAACTTACGTTGTTCAGGTGTGTGAAAAACCCACACCCCTGACCTATATAAGTTACACTGATAGAAGTACTGGTGCGGACAATGCTATATTGGCAAGAGACGCTCTTCAACCGACATAGCTACCACCGCTCATTGGGGGTGGCTTAATTATGTTGATGGGAGAGCTCTCTCCCGTCAGCATAGAGCAGCTACATGGGAGATTTTGCAGCTGCATCTGTACAGCTGTGCCACTGTAAGGTCTCTAGTGTAGACATAGCCTAATTGTAGGGAAACTCTTATTATGATTGAGTCGTTTCTCTTTGTATAATGAAAATATAGTCTAAACCCATCTGATGAACATGTCACATTTCTGAAAATGTCATTAATCTATCCTTAGTAATACAGGTTTTTTTTGTTCTGAGTATGTGTAAACTGTTTGAATTAGAAAGATGCTCATTTAACCTTTCATTGTTAGTACTCCATTGTGCTTGGTAGTAAATGAGAAGGTTAGAAACTGCACAACAGTCAAGTGTTAACAGTACATAAAGATTTGTCTGTATTTAAAGACTGCAAAACAAAATGAAAGCATGATTAATTTAGTAATTGTTATCACCTTTTCTCAATTGCTTCCAGGTAGTTTAAAATAAATGAAGATTTTCCCATCATGTCTTTCCATACAGGATCACTAACTAGCTACTGTAGAACACAGGCCTTCAAACAGTTAAGTGCTCAAGAGGTAAAGCAAGATATTGTTGGTTCCTTTTTTATTAACTGGAAATCATCTTATCGCTTTTCATTGAATAGATGCTATATCCGTAAACTGCTTTTGGGTTCATGATGAACTTGGACTTTAAGCCCAACACAGATTGAAAACCAAATTATTATTTATTTTATGAAAATTGGTTTTACTAAAATTGGTTGTGACTAGTTTGTTTTGATTACAACTGTGCATTGTGTACCTCTGTTAGGTTTGGACATTGACTTCAGATAACTCATTTATGACTTTACAGTAAAATTGTATCCAACTAAAATATTTGTTTGATAATTAAACATATCTAAGAGAGTTTCCCTTTTCAAGCTTTTTCCAAAACCTGAAATATTATCTCATTTAAGTGGGAGTTGTTTTGAAAGTAATTAAAATCTCTTATCTATATTCTGAGACTAGTAACTGCTTCTGATAAGATCTAACAGGCAGCATCTTAGAGTAAAATTATACTCAGTGTAAATGACAGGTTTCAGAGTAACAGCCATGTTAGTCTGTATTCGCAAAAATAAAAGGAGTACTAGTGGCACCTTAGAGACTAACCAATTTATTTGAGCATAAGCTTTCATGAGCTACAGTTCACTTCATTGGATGCATTCAATGGAAAATGCAGTGAGGAGATTTATATACACACAGAACATGAAAAAATGGGTATCATCATTCACAGTGAAAGAAGAGTGATCACTTAAGATGAGTTATTACCAGCAGGAGAGCCGGGTGGGGGGGGGGGAGAAAACCTTTTGTAGTGATAATCAAGGTGGGCCATTTCCAGCAGTTAACAGGAACATCTGAGGAACGGGGTGGGGGTGGGGGTGTGGGAGAAATAAACATGGGGAAATAGTTAACTTAGGCTTGAAGAGAGACTGGGAGTGGATGTGTCATTACACAAAGTAAAACTATTTCAAATAAATTGGTTAGTCTCTAAGGTGTCACAAGTACTCCTTTTCTATTTCCCTATGTTTATTCCCCCCCCCCCCCCCTTGTTCCTCAGACGTTCCTGTTAACTGCTGGAAATGGCCCACCTTGATTATCACTACAAAAGGCTTTCTTCCCCCTCCACCTTCCCCCCCCCAGTAATAACTCATCTTAAGTGATCACTCTCCTTACAGTGTGTATGATGATACCCATTTTTTAATGTTCTGTGTGTATATAAATCTCCTCACTGTATTTTCCACTGAATGAAGTTTCCATCCGATGAAGTGAGCTGTAGCTCATGAAAGCTTATGCTCAAATAAATTGGTTAGTCTCCAAGGTGCCACAAGTACTCCTTTTCATTCAGTGTAAATGTTATAGTTGTAGAATACTTGCAGTAAGGTGTGGTGTTGAGTTGTGTGATAATTAGGGCATTAGTATCCTAAAAGGCAACGCTTCTTTATTGCATAACTGATTAATAATGAGTATTCAAAAATAACTTTTAATCAAACTAACTGATTGCTAAATATTTATGTTCCTATAAGAAATGTTGGGCCTGATTATACTGGTTTATAGTATGTATGTATTAAATATGACATGTTTGGAAATGACAGGTTTCAGAGTAACAGCCATGTTAGTCTGTATTCGCAAAAAGAAAAGGAGTACTTGTGGCACCTTAGAGACTAACCAATTTATTTGAGCATGAGCTTTCGTGAGCTACAGCTCACTTCATCAGATGCATACCGTGGAAACTGCAGCAGACTTTATATATACACAGAGAATATGAAACAATACCTCCTCCCACCCCACTGTCCTGCTGGTAATAGCTTATCTAAAGTAATCATCAGGATTTGTGCTGGAAATGGCCTAACCTGATGATTACTTTAGATAAGCTATTACCAGCAGGACAGTGGGGTGGGAGGAGGTATTGTTTCATATTCTCTGTGTATATATAAAGTCTGCTGCAGTTTCCACGGTATGCATCTGATGAAGTGAGCTGTAGCTCACGAAAGCTCATGCTCAAATAAATTGGTTAGTCTCTAAGGTGCCACAAGTACTCCTTTTCATGTTTGGAAATGTCAGTTTTTAAAAATGCATCTTGTGAAAAAGAGTCTAAAGCAAATCAGATGTTTAATAGAATATTTTCCTAACCTTTTAGGTTATTGAATTCTGAATATGTCAAGCATAACATAATATGTCGTTGTCCCCAGTAACTATTCTCCAGATAAAATGGAAATACTTCAGTTTTGATTTGGATACCTGTTCCTTACCAGATTCCAAAGGAGCTTTGCTTTGATCTTTAAACTAACCAGACTGTTGTCTGCTGTCAGGCTCTGGTGCAGCTTATTTAGTTTAAAAACAGTATGTATCTTAGCAGCTTCTCCCTTCCAACTATTAGTTTACAAGAATTACAGTTCCTCTTTCTTTTCTTAATACTTTCAGTGTTATGCCAGTATGTTTTTAAACATCTTAATTCAACACAAACTGAGGACCTATTCGTGTAAACGGCACATGCTTAACTTTACCATGAGTAGTTACATTGAAATAAATAATATTCACTGTAGTAGAATTAGAATGTGCATAAGTGTCAGCAGGATTGGGGCCTAAGAAAACAGGATTTCTTTCTCTTCCCCTTAGATATTTTGCTCCCCCTCGCCAACGCGTTTTAATAACTTTGTTTTCTCAAAAATAACTAAAAATAAAATAGTTGTATTGGCCATTACATTTGTGAAGCATGTCAGTTTTTGTTGCCAGTCCTGAACTGTTATGTTGTTGTGACCTAAACAATGGAAATGCAACAATATTACAGTGGGTGAGAGATTAGAGCATTTTTGTAACACAGGTTTGACTAAACTCTGTCTTTCTCTGCAGTGCTTAATAAAACATTGTGCATTGTTCTCTTGAGAGACCTCCATAATCCGATTGTCTTTATTTATTTGTTTTGGTTTTTTGTCTTAGTTGACCAAGCAAAGCAATAAGGTAACTGTCTCCGAGTCAGTGTATTCATCGAATGCGACAGTGTTTGCCCCAGCAAGGATTAGCTGTCTTGCTCAGACAGGTCAAATTTCAGATCTCTCAGGTATGATTTTTATAATCGATTTTTCTAACTTATATTCTTAACTGTTGATTGCATGGCATGATAGTCAGCCTATTAATAGAAATGGTAGGTATTTGTATAGTCCTTTAATTACCGAGAGCTAACTGACTGAAAATGTATTTGTTGGCTGTTGAGATGAGTCAATACAAAAGTGCCTCCTTCACTCTGCCTCGCTTCCTTGCCTTGAGAAGAATCTGCCATCCATTCTGGTCAGAACAGCAATCTGAGTGCTCAAAAGGTAAAATAAATGCTTCTTCCCATGAATAATCTGAATGGTATTTGAAAATAAAGACTTTGCCCTTACTCATGCAAGTAGTAATAATTTTGTTGACTTCAACAGGCTACTAGCTTGAATACAGTTTGCAAGATGAAGCTATTAGTAGGAATACACTAGTTGTAATTTCAAAACTTGAGCTTAAAATAACACTTCTGATGTTGGGAACATAGGAGCCCAGAGTAAAGATGAAAGTTTATAATGGTGGATTAGCCCGTCTATGACCAAAAAGAAGGATTTTAGCCAGTGCTGACCCAGAACAAAACCCAAACATTGTAAACACTCAATTTTGAGGCAACAATCACATTACTTCTACTTGGACAGTCCCTTCCATTGTTCACTTAAGCTTTGCTTTAAATGATGTGGATAGAAAGCTGGAGAAATCAGTAGAGAACACTGAAAGTCTCACAAGGCAAGAGAATCTCTTTGTCATTATTGCTGTAGTGCCTAGGATCCCTACTTATGGGGAGGACTCCATTGTACCAGGCGCTATACAAACACAGAATGAAAAGACGCTGCCTGCCCAAAGAGTTTACAATCTAAGTATAAGACAAGAAACATCAGATGGATACAGGCAGATGGGAGTAGAAGGAAACCATGAGACAATGTTGGTCAGTGTGATAGGCAGTAGTACCAATGGCCTAACTGATTTTTTGTAGGCATCCTGGCTAAGAGTTTTAAGGCGGTAGGTCTGCACATGTTTATGGGGAGCGCCTCCGAAGCATGAGTGGCAGCAAAGGAACAAAAGAGGGAGAAAGCACAAAAGTTCTTGTTGTTTTAAACTTTAACAAGTGGATTATAGAAGCTGACATCATGGGCTGATTGGATGCAGGAATCAATATGGTTGGAAAATAACTGGTTGGAAAACAGTTCCCAGATAATAGTTATCAGTGGTTCACAGTCATGCTGGAAGGGCATCACAAGTGGGGTCCCACAGGAATCGGTTCTGGTCTGGTTCTGTTCAATATCTTCATCAAAGATTTAGATAATGGCATAGAGAGTATACTTATAAAGTTTGCAGACGATACCAAGCTGGGAGGGGTTGCAAATGCTTTGGAGGATTGGATTAAAATTCAAAATGATCTGGAGAAATGGTCTGAAGTAAATAGGATGAAATTCAATAAGGACAAATGCAAAGTACTCCACTTAGGAAGGAACAATCATTTGCACACATACAAAATGGGAAATGACTGCCTTGGAAGGAGTACTGCGTGAAGGAATCTGGGGGTCATAGTGGACCACAAGCTAAATATGAGTCAACAGTGTAACATTGTTGCAAAAAAAGCGAACATCATTCTGGGATGTATTAGCAGGAGTATTATAAGCAAGACATGAGAAGTAATTCTTCTGTTCTACTCCGTGCTGATTAGGGCTCAACTGGAGTATTGTGTCCAGTTCTGGGTGCCACATTTCAGAAAAGATGTGGACAAATTGGAGAGAGTCCAGAGAAGAGCAACAAAAATGATTAAAGGTCTAGAAAACATGACCTATGTATGAGGGAAGATTGAAAAAATTGCATTTGATTAGTCTGGAAAAGAGAAGACTGAGAGGGAACATAACAGTTTTCAAGTACATAAAAGGTCATTACAAGGAGGAGGAAGAAAAATTGTTCTTAACCGCTGAGGATAGGACAAGAAGCAATGGGCTTAAATTGCAGCAAGGGCCATTTAGGTTGGACATTAGGAAAAACTTCTTAACTGTCAGGGTGGTTAAGCACTGGAATAAATTGCCTAGGGAGGTTGTGGAATCTCCATAATTGGAGATTTTTAAGAGCAGGTTGGACAAACACCTGTCGGGGTGGTCTGGATAATGCTTCGTCCTGCCGTGAGTTCAGGGGACTGGACTAGATGACCTCTTGAGGTCCCTTCCAGTTCTATGATTCTATGTCAATAGTAAATGAGAGATGATAGGTAGGAGGAAGTGTAGACCATGAAGGGCCTTGAAAGTGAAGACCTGCTGCCCCCCTTCCCCCACGGGGCACACAGAGATGTGCCAGCAGCAGGGCTAAGGCGGCTCCCTGCCCACTCTGCCTCCTTCCCACCGTGCTGCTTTGCTCCCAGAAGCAGCTGGCATGTTCCAGCATCCCTGGGGGTAAGTGTGTGTGTGTGTGGGGGGGGGTGTCTCTGCATGCTGCCCCCGCCCCGAACGCCGACTCCACAGCTCCCATTGGCTGGGAACTGCAGCCAATGGGAGCTGTGGGGGAGGTGCCTGCAGGCAGCAGTGCATGGAGACCCCCTGCCCCCCCCCCCCCCCAACCTAGGAGCCTCTGCCAGAGGGATGTGTGCACCAGTCGCTTTTGGGAGCCGCACCGTCCAAGGTAAGCATTGCCCCCTACTCCCCTCCTGTACCCCTGCCCCAGCCCAGAGCCCCCAACCCCCTGCCCCAGCCCAGAGCCCAGACCCAAACTTCCTGCCAGAGCCCTCATCCCTCTTTCCACATTCCTGCCCCAGCCGAGTGCCTACACCCAGCACCCAAACTTCCTCCCAGTGCCTGCCCCCCCCACCACCTCCTGCACCCCAACCCCCTGCCCCAATCAAGGTTCCTCACTTTATTTTCATTTACTTCCCATTACTTATAATATAAGAGGAGGATGAAGAAAGAAAGAATGAAAAATGGAGTGGGGTGGGGGAGGAGATAAGAGAGCATGTTATTTTTCTTGGCTGGGTCCTGAAAATGAAGCTGCACACGGAGCCCCACTAATTCTAAATCCGATACTGCTTCTGACAGGCCAAGGAGAATGAGGATGGAGTGCTAGTTCTGAGATTTGGCTAAGAAGAGGCCACTAGAGACTTTGAGAAAGGTTTCAGTGGAGTGCAAGGAGCAAAAACCAGACTTGAAAAGGTCTTGGGATGGAATTGCGGGAGAGGAGCTCCAGACAGCAATTGTACAGACAGCAGGTTCAATGAGTTTAGAGATGAACCGGGGAAGGGAGATGGGGCAGTAGTTGGAGAGGAAAATGGGTTGAAGGATGGGAGAGACTAAAGCATGTTTGTATTGTGAGCGGAAAGAACCAGTGAGATTGAGAGGTTAAGGAGAAGAGTAAGGAAGGAGATGAGTGAGGGCAAGGGCTACCAGAAGATGGGATAGGGTGAGGTTACTCATGGAAGTGGAGAGAGTGGGGGAGGTGAGCAGGCAAAAACCTACATCTGTTACAGAGGAGAAGATGGAGAGAGCTGTAGGAGGGAAAGGGTAAGGCCATGCCATATGTAGTTAATTTTCTCTTGGAAGAAATTGGTGAGATTCTATATGGGGCAAGAAGTAGAGGGAGGAGGAGAAGGTTTGAGGAGTGAATCAAAGATGGCAAAAAAGCACTAGGATTGTGAGTGTGGGATTCAATTAAATTGGATAAGTAGAACTGTTTACTTAGGATGATGGCAGAACTGAAGGAAGAGAGAACGAATTTATAGTGGAGGAAGTCAGTCTGGTCATTGGGATTTTCAACTGAGATGCTCCACAGTACAAAAGCCAGATTAGAGGAAGAGGCTGTTGGGGGGTGAGCCAGGGCTGGGGGTTGGCAGGCAGAACTTGTGATTGGAAAGACTGGCAAAAGAGTCAGAGGTAGAGGAGAGGCTGTATTTTGAATATTTTGTCTTATATGGAGGATGATGTGTATATGGGGAGAGAGACATGCAAGTGCAACCTATTAAAGTTATCAAACTATGCCCCCCCCCGGCCCCCCCCGGAAAACAAATACAAGTATAGTAGAACCTCAGCGTTATGAACATCTCAGGAATGGAGGCTGTTTGTAACTCAGAAATGTTTGCAACTCTGAACAAAACGCTATTGTGGTTCTTTCAAAAGTTTACAAGTGAACGTTGAATTAATACAGCTTTGAAACTTTACTAGGCAGAAGAAAAATGCTGCTTTCCCTTTATTTAACACAGTACTGTACTGTATTTGCTTTTGTGTGTATGTCTCTGCTGCTGCTAGATTGTGTACTTCCGGTTCCAAATGAGGTGGGTGGTTAACTGGTCAGTTCATAACTCTGGTGTTTGTAACTCTGCGGTTCTACTGTATTGCCCTTTTTTGAAAGTCTTTTAGCTTTCAGTCCCTGTCTCTTTGAGTCTATGCTGCTTAAGGAACAAATCACTAGCAACGTGTGATTTCCGCAAGCAGTGGGATCAGTTCATTAATGTTTAGCAGTTTTTCAGATGCACCTTAGATTTCTCTTCTGAGAAGTGCTTTTACAATATTGAGGCTGCTAGGCTGAGGAAAGTGGCTAGGAGTTTTCTTAGAGTCCCTAAATTAGTAAACTCTCTTATCTAACAAACAATTCCAGCACATACTGGCTCCCAGTTGAGTGGGCCTTAGTGAGATTTGTTGCCAGTTGTTTTTAGTTGAGATTCATTTCCTGACAATGTCCAAGGAGACAACTCTTGGACAAAGGTCTCCCAGACTTGCCACTCTGTTCCGCTTGTGGTACTTGGCATTCCCTCTGGTCCTAATAAATCGCCCTTTGCTCTGGATATGAATCTTGCTGTTTGCACCTATTCTCAGACTTTCACAATCAACTTATCTGCCTTCAATGAGACACATGCCCATTTCTTTGTCATGTGAGGTCTGATAACTTATCTCGTAACATCCACCACATGACAAGGCCCTTCATTTAATGACTGATGGTAAGTTTTTGCTAAATTTCTTGATGAAGAAATGTGTCTGGTTCTACAATTCCATAATTTGTAGTAATTGATTGCAGTGCATACTAGTACATCATACTCATGATGTCAGACCTGCTTTTAAAAATCTTAACCAAATTCTTCTCTGTTCTGTTGACCTCCAACTTTGCAGTAATTCACTTAAAATTGTGAAATTGTAGCATATAGAGCTTTTGATTCCTTCCAAGGAACTCTCTGTGTTAGTTATTTGTTAAGGGTCCAGACAAAATGCTGCTGCCATTCTGAATAATGGTTTCATGGTAATTCTGGCCTTGTCTTGTCTGGGATTGAAAGGAACACATTCTAAAATTTGGTGTAGGCTGAGCAGTGTAGTCTTTAACCTGTGCTAAGCTAGCTGAGCCAGTATTGGGCCCATACTTTCCGGTCGTTGTTTCCTCTGGATCCAGCAGGAGTATGAATGAGTGGGAAGGCTGGCTGCAGTGAAAGCATCATATGCCCTTGCTTTTTGTCCCCACCAGCTGGGATCTTGTCTGGATCCAGCAGGAGTATCAGTGAGTGGGGAAGTGCTTCAAGAAAGGTAATTTTTTCTATGAAAGAAAGCACATCAGAAATGTGAAGGTTCTTGTAAAAGTACTCTGTAGGTATCCATTGCTGCTTTTTTTTTCTTTCTTTTCTTTTTTTTTTAAGTGGAGTGGATTCTGTCATATTTTATTCTTCAAAAATAATTCCTTATAAAGATCTCAACTTGGTGCTTGTTTCCATCTATTTGCAGACTCAATAAGTGCCTTTGTAAAAATGACATTTGCAACTGTAAAGAATATAAATGAAAGTTTAAATTCTAAATATTACACCTTTCATTACCCTCTTTGTTTAGCGGGAATCTTTCTTGCCTGGTTGTCTACACTTATAGTGCTGCAGTGGTTGTAGAGGGAGAACTTCTCCCATCAGCATAGGTACTCCATCCCCCCAGTAGACAGTAGCTATGTTGACATAGTGCTGTCTGTACAGGGGGTTAAGTTAGTATAACTGCATTGCTAAGGGATGTGAATATTCCATACCCCTGAGCAACACAGTTATATTGACATAAGTCTGTAGTGTAGACCAGCCTAAGTCCTGCCAGTGAGTTTCAATGGCTTGGTGAAGACTCTAGCACTTCATGTTCTTTTTTGACACAATGTATACTGTATGACTCCTCTGCCTTTTGTAGTAATCTGTATTCTTCTGCCTTGCTAAACTGTTAAGTTCCATTCTTGCCTTAATGCAGGAGATAGTGTAAGGACTGGAGCATTGTGTGTGTGGTTTTTGTTGTTTGTTTTTCCCCTGTTCAGGATTTCCTGAAGGCTCTTTCTTTTCAGCTCACATGTAGTTTCCAAAAATGACACATGGGAACATATTGGGACAACCAACCACAGTTTAAATGTATCGTAAAGGGAAGGGTAAACACCTTTAAAATCCCTCCTGGCCAGAGGAAAAACCCTTTCACCTGTTAAGGGTTAAGAAGCTAGGATAACCTCGCTGCCACCATGTCAAGGTTCCTTCCCCACTCTGAACTCTAGGGTACAGACGTGGGGACCTGCATGAAAACCCCCTAAGCTTATTTTTACCAGCTTAGGTTAAAACTTCCCCAAGGTACAAACTATTTTCTTTTTTCCCTTGGACTTTATTGCTGTCAATACTAAGCGTCTAACAGATATATAACAGGGAAAGAGCCCGCTTGGAAATATCTTTCCCCCCTACACTCCCTTTCCCAGGGAAGGTTTGATAAAAATCCTCACCAATTTGCATAGGTGAACACAGACCCAAACCCCTGAATCTTAAGAACAATGAAAAAGCAATCAGGTTCTTAAAAGAAGAATTTTAATAGAAGAAAAAGTAAAAGAATCACCTCTGTAAAATCAGGATGGTAAATACCTTACAGGGTAATCAGATTCAAAACATAGAGAATCCCTCTAGGCAAAACCTTAAGTTACAAAAAGACACAAAAACACAAAAACTATATTTCATTCAGCATAGCTTATTTTCTCAGCCAGTTAAACAAAACAGAATCTAACGTATATCTAGCTAGGTTTCAGAGTAACAGCCATGTTAGTCTGTATTCGCAAAAAGAAAAGGAGTACTTGTGGCACCTTAGAGACTAACCAATTTATTTGAGCATAAGCTTTCGTGAGCTACAGCTCACTTCTGTATTTTCCACAGTATGCATCCGATGAAGATGTTTTTATACACACAAACCATGAAAAAATGGGTGTTTATCACTACAAAAGGTTTTCTCTCCCCCCCACCCCACTTTTTCCTGCTGGTAATAGCTTATGTAAAGTGATCACTCTCCTTACAATGTGTATGATAATCAAGGTGGGCCATTTCCAGCACAAATCCAGGGTTTAACAAGAACGTCTGAGGAACCGGGGGTGGGGGGGAACAAGGGGAAATAGGTTACCTTGCATAATAACTTAGCCACTCCCAGTCTCTATTCTAAGTTAATTGTATCCAATTTGCAAATGAATTCCAGCAGTCTCTCGCTGGAGTCTGATTTTGAAGTTTTTCTGTTGTAATATCACAATTTTCATGTCTGTAATCGCATGACCAGAGAGATTGAAGTGTTCTCCGACTGGTTTATGAATGTTATGATTCTTGACATCTGATTTGTGTCCATTTATTCTTTTACGTAGAGACTGTCCAGTTTGACCAATGTACATGGCAGAGGGGCATTGGTGGCACATGATGGCATATATCACATTGGTGGATGTGCAGGTGAACGAGCCTCTGATAGTGTGGCTGATGTGATTAGGCCCTGTGATGGTGTCCCCTGAATAGATATGTGGGCACAGTTGGCAACGGGCTTTGTTGCAAGGATAGGTTCCTGGGTTAGTGGTTCTGTTGTGTGGTACGTGGTTGCTGGTGAGTATTCGCTTCAGGTTGGGGGTTGTCTGTAGGCAAGGACTGGCCTGTCTCCCAAGATTTGTGAGAGTGTTGGGTCATCCTTCAGGATAGGTTGTAGATCCTTGATAATGTGTTGGAGGGGTTTTAGTTGGGGGCTGAAGGTGACGGCTAGTGGCATTCTGTTATTTTCTTTGTTAGGCCTGTCCTGTAGTAGGTGACTTCTGGGAACTCTATCTAATTCCTGTTCTGTTGCCGGCAAAAGCATCACACAGACAGAGAGAACCTTTGTCGTCCTTCCCCCCACCCCACCCCGGCCACCCCAGCTTTGAAAGTATCTTGTCTCCTCATTGGTCATTTTGGTCACGTGCCAGCAAGGTTATCTTAGCTTCTTAACCCTTTACAGGTGAAAGGGTTTTTCCCTTGGGCCAGGAGGGATTTTAAAGGTGTTTACCCTTCCCTTTATATTTATGACAAAATGTTTACTGATTATACATGCTTGGCTAGGAATGGCTTACTTTTACTGTTGATGATTATCTATGATTGATCAACAATAGAAACATTTCCTGGTTGCAGGAGACAAGATCCCTAACCTTCCAGTGGAAGTGGTGTTGGGGGTTTTGTTTGGAATTTTTTTTTTTTTCCATTGGAGGTGTTCTCTATTCGTGCTGTAACTAGTAACCTTTTTTTGATGATTTCCTAACCTCTCAATCCATTACTTTTCCTAAACAGATGAGTACTCAAGGCCAGCAGTGATTGGGCATGCAGGAAATTTTAGATCATTCCTGGACAGTACTGCAGCTATCAAAGAAATTCTTGCATCTGTTCTAAATACATCTGGTATTAAACCATCTTCACTACCAGAGAAAACTGTATTGCAGACAACTGAAGATCCAGACAGCGATATGGAACACTGGGAGGAGAGTACCGATGGTGATTCTAATGATGACAGTGACACAGACTATACACATCACAATATTGCTTCTACACAAATGGATGTTAGATTTATGAGGCATAAGGCATCTTGGGATAATACTCAGTGTAGTTCTTCTAAATCTTCACTGGTTTCCTCATCATGCCCACTTTATCCTGGCAGAAGCTCCATCACTTCGGCGTTAAATAGCTCATCCCGCTTGGAAATGTCTCCTCTGAAATGTGATTACTTTACTCAAGTGACATTAACTGGAGGCACTGTCACATCATTGACAAACTCTGCTATTATGTGTTCAGAAAAAGAACTTAAAAACTCTTCAAGTTCACCAGACCACCCTTTGCCTTTTAAAGGAATCTCTCCAGATTCAACAGCTAATGAGCTGTCAGCAGCATTTAGAAATTCTGAGACTTTGGAACCCATGCCACTCAGAGATGAGGGCAGCAATGCTTTCCACCCGCGTTCACAGTCAGCGCCCTCTGATCAGCAAGGTAACTTTCATTTAATCACTTCCAAACCTTTTCCAGGTAAGACTTTTGTAGTACTAATGGATAGACCCAAATGAAACTGGTTTCACTGTGGTGATATAACTGACTACGCAAACACTGCCACTTGGGGCTGTCTACACTTGAAACGCTACGGTGTAGACACTACCTACTCTGATGGGAGGGGTTCTCCTGTTGCCATAGATAATCCACCTCCCCAACAGGTGGCAGCTATATCAACCAAAGAATTCTTCCATCAACGTAGCGCTGTCTACATCAAGAGTTAGGTTGGCTTAACTATACCACTCAGGTGTGGATTTTTCCCATCCTTGAGCGACGTAGCTGGGTCAACCTAACTTTATAGTGTAATCCAGGCCTTGGAATGGGACAGAGTAAAGATGGAGGAATAACAAATTAAGAATAGCTGTTCTCTGGGGACAAACTAATCAGTGAGACTCTGAACACATGCTAGGGGGTGTCTCTGCTATTTTCTTTTTATAAGAATGATAAAGATTCTAATTTAGTACTGAATCTCTAATAGAACATAAGTCATTTAACTCTAATAATGCAGATAATGTAACTTAAGAGACTACTACCCCACTTTATCTTATCTCAGAATTTCCCTTATGCTAAAAGCAAATAAAGTAAATCTTGGCATTTTTTGCTTTAGCTAATGGTTGAATGATGTGCTGGAGGGGATTCCTGGAAGACCCTTATTATGTTTGACGCCAAATTGCACACAAGAAAGAGGGGTGATTTCCCTGACTCTGATGGGAATTCATCTCCTCTCTGGGTACTGCTGTATCATCCTATGCCAGAGTTGACTTATACCTTCCGCAGAATATATATATTTTTTGCTTTTGGAATAGACCAGATTTCACCAAAAGGCAGGTATCCTCAAAGGGATCGTATCTTCAGACTTACACCAAAAGCTCTTCATTTGTCATCCACCTCCTTCAAATGATGTAAATCTTAACACTGTGCTGTATTTGCAACATACTCATATTTTGTTCCTTAAAAAAACACCACCACCATATTCATTCCTGTGAAAGTGCATATAGTAAGTTTGCTTGTTCTGGGGCATCACCTCCTGGAATTGTTACGATAAAGAACTTATGTTTTATAGGAATCTATTTTCTCATCAGATACTCCACACTATTCTTTGTGAGCACATAAACAGGATCAGGGAGAAGAGTTTTGCAGGAGCCCCTTGTTCTAAATACAGTGTGAGCAACATTGCTGATAAGTTTCAGTTTTTGTTTGTTTAGTCATATGAAGAGTACAGTCCCAGATTGTCATCAATGGAAAATAAAGTTCTCTATTATCAAGGTGCAGGACAAATAGTGACATTAGGGGAGATGGCATGGTCTAATCCAGCATTTTTTTAAAGTTCGGGTCATGACCCAGTATTGGGTCGCAGCATGTAAGGCACTGGGTTGCTCTGGTCAGCACCGCTGACCAAGATGTTAAAAGTCCTGTCAGCGGTGCTGTCCAGCTAAGGCAGGCTAGTGCCTACCTGTTCTGACACCGGACTGCGCCTTGGAATCGGCCAGCAGCAGATCTGACTTCTGGGCTGGGGGCCAAGGGGCTCTGCGCGCTGTCCCCACTCCGAGCACCGGCTCCACTGTGGGGGGTGGTGGTGGTGCGTGCGGGCGAGAGCCGTGCGGAGCTGCTTGTGCACCTCTGCCTAGGAGCCAGACCTGCTGCTGGCCTCTTCAGGTGGTCCACAGTGCCAGGACAGGCGAGAAGCCTGCCTCTGCACCCCGGCTGTGCCGCTGACTGGGAGCTGCCGGAGGTAAGTCAGCGCCCCAACCCCGCAACACCAATCCCCTGCCCCAGTCCTGAGCCCCCACAAACATGGAACCCCTTCCTACACCCCAAACCCCTCATCCCTGGCCCCACCTTAGAGCCTGCACCTGGAGCCCTGACCCCCTCCCATGCCCCAAACCCCTCATCCCCAGCTCTGTTGGGTCACAAGCATCAACAATTTTCTTCAACTGTGTCCCCAGATAAAAAGTTTTGAAAACCACTGGTCTAGTCTAGTGGTCATGGCACTGAACTAGTAGTCAGACCTGAATCTCTTTCTGTCTCGGCCACTGGTCTTGTGTGTGTGTTTGGCCAAGTTGCTTCATGCCCCTGTTTCCCCTCTCATCTTTTGTCTGTATTGTTCTTTAGATAGTGAGCTGCTCTTTGCAGCAAGGACGGTCTCTTCTCATGTGTTTGTACAGTGCCTAGCACAATGGGGCCCAATCTCAGTTAAGACATCTGTCTGCTACTCTTAATACAAATAACTAAAATAGTAGTAAATGATTTGGCTTCTACTTAAAGGAGACCTGAAGGTGGAGGGATTGGGGGGGTTTGTGCTCTCTTCCCCTTCTTTATGATTAGAAAAAAGGCTTGAACGAAAGGCTTTTTTCTCTTCAAAATTTTTTCTGTTTTTACCTTAGAAATCTCAGGAATGTCAAATCTTTTGTACTCTGTCTTGCTAAAGGGCTCTGAGAACCCAAAAACATGGACTGGGCATTCCCTCAAGGCCTGCTCCAAAACCCATTGGAGCTAATGAAGACTCCAATTAACTTCAGTGGACTTTGGATCAGGTCTTCAGTTATTAAATGAAATGGTGTAGGTGCTGAATCGTCACCAAAAATGCTTTCAGTTCAATAGTTTGTCAGGCATTTTGGATTAAATAGATGTTGACATAAACAAAAGGTAACAATGTGAGTAAAAGTCATCCCCAGCCCTCAGTGAATTGGGTTTCCTTTCATTGATATCTGATACCCTAATTGTATTAGCTTCTCAGTCATCCAGGAACCATAAGGTTGAGACGGTGTGAATTTCTGGTGTAAGGGAGGGCAAAATCAGGCTGCCCGGGTATCATAAATAAATGCTCCCCCACCACCCAAAAAAACCCCTTAAACGCATTTGTTTCTGTTTTTGTTACTCTAAAATCAACATTGCACAGTTGACAGACTCTGTGGCTCCACCCCTCAGTACTCTAGTTCACAGGGCCGGCTCTACGTACCAGCACGTGCTCGGGGTGGCACTTTTCAAGGGGTGGCGTTCCGGACCTTGGGGTGGCAAAAGACCTCGAGCTGGCCCTGCTAGTCTCTCTCACCTGTAAATGGCTAATGTCATGTTAATTCAAAAAGTGTCTTGATCCTGCAGTGAGCTCCTAAATGGGCAGACCCCATTGCAGGATCAGGGACTTTTAACAATACCTAGTTATTTGAGACATATAGTTTCATAAACACTGAGCTGTTGATTAATGTGGCCGTGATGATTGTGGTTTGCTCCAGTTAGGTGCTTTGTTCATTGAACCAAGCACAATGATTTGGATCCTGTCCAGAATAGAGAAGGGAAGAAACAAACTACGCCCATGTTTGTAATCAAGTACAGCTAGTCATGCAGGTCTGGATAGTTTAATCCTGGCCAAGTCTCCAAACTGTTGCCAGGGATTGTTATGCATTAAAGTTGCTTGGAACCATCTGTCTTATTGCAAACGATGGAAGCTTGTGGCATGTCTCATGAGTCTGATGATGTTGGCTAGTGTAGTGGTCACCTGGAAAACAAATGCCAGAATGGGTTGAGGGGGGAGGTGTGGATAGAGATGAAGTAAACACTCTAAAAATGTCCTTGCCTGTGTTAATATTGCTGTAGATCCTGATTTCACCCCCATCATTTAGTTCTCAGAGGTGCTAGGGTCCTATCATTTGAGCCCTGCAAATCCATGGATATCCATATCTGTGGATGTAGATGTGTATATATGTGGACCATTTTTGCAGATTGTGGATCGGATGCGGATACAAATTTTGTATCCACACAGGGCTCTACCTATCATGCATAGTGGGATAGTCTTTGTCAAATTATGACTTCTGTTTTTGCAATCTCTTCCATTCTGTGTGCTGACTACAGTTTTGCATTCTGTGCTGGAAAAATGTTGTCAAGGCCAGTCTGTTGCACTGCATTCCAGACAGGTGTCCAGCCCAGGAAAGATGCTTGACACCTTGTTGAATTACTATGATTTAAAAGCCCTCAGATAATCAACTTTGACTGTCTTCCAACTGCACCCAATCCCATTGAATAATGAACTTTCTACTCAGAAGTCTGATGGGAGGAAGGGGCTGGAATGTCTCAGTTTGGGCACCTGTGAAAAAAGCACAGACTGTATTTAAGAAGGGGTGTTTCTCAGTGGAGCAGGGCCATTCACTACCACTTGCAAGAATATCTGGAGGTGGGGGGGGAGAGAGGGAGGGAAGGAGGGACTCTTTACCTAGCCTGAATGCTGAGCATACCTTTGATTCTCAGAAGGATGAGATAAGATTGGGGATGGGTGTGTGTGTGTGTGTGTCTCTGTCTCTCTCCCTCCTCCCCCCATCCCCCAAGGACATTTGTTGTTTTGCAAAGATATATAATTTTCTATTGCTTGTTAAAGTAAAGTGACTGTGCTTAAAACACTCCTTTGCTGAACCTGTGTTCCTTGCCTTTCTGCCATGTTGTCCGCAAAGGGATTAAACTAAAAGCCAAGAATGACCAGAGAGTAGGTGGAATTCTGAGGGAGTGTCAGCAACTTGGGGGCTCAGGAGGTCTGAGATGCTGGTTCCAGAGTCCGGGGGAGGCAGTCCCACATACAAAGGAAGGGCTTAGACATGGGCGGCGGGTGAATCGGGGGCTTGTCCGGCCCACCCCTTCTCCCCGCTTCCCCCGCTGGAGCCCAGAGTCACCCTCTCACCAGCCCCAGGCCACCCGAGCACCCCACCCAGCCCCGGAGCGCCAGGCGGGCAGGCAGCCAAGCATGGGCCACAGGGGGCAGCAGTGTTTTCCCCAGGAATTGAAATTTGGGGGGGGGCGGGGGGTGTTTGAATTTACCGGGGGGGGGAGGACCAATGAGGGGGGAGACTGTGAGGGTGAAGGTAGGCTGTATGGCACCATAGTAAAAACTGAAAAATGTTTCATGACCATTTTATTAGATTTAAATCATGTTTTAAAATCCTCACGCAAATTAAAGTTGGCTACTCAAGCCTTCTATGAAGCACTACATCTACATCCTTCTTGGTTTCTTGTTATAATTTTGCACAACTCTGTTAATGAACTTCTTGAATGCAATGCGTTCAACTTTGGTGGCTTCTCGTATGTCTGGTACTTCCATTCCTTCCGTTGATATGCCCATTAGTTCATTCACATGATCAGGCAGAAGGTGACTTCTTTCAGAACACAAAATGCTATTCAATGATGAAAAAGAACGCTCAACTATAGCTGTTGTGACTGGAAGTAGCAAGAGATGACTTCCTACTTCTTTCATCCCAGGAAACATAGCATAAAGATCAAGTCGAGCCACTAGTGATGATAAAAAAAGAAGTTGAAGTCAAATGTTCATTCATTCGTTGAATGATATTCCACTCTGTTCAAATTCTCTATTCTGTCCTGAGCACATGGCAGCCCCATTGCTGGTAGTGCCTCACACCACTCAACTGTCGGTGTTTTATAGGACAGGGATCCGTAAAAGCTACCTAGAGGTTGAGTAGAATCTAGAAGTCGCTGTTGTAGATTTTTAAGACTCATGTCTGTGTACTTTTTCAGTTTTCTTAACAAACACCTCTTGTCCTCTTCACTTAAGAATTCAATATAAATGCCTTCATTAGTCAACTTCTGGACTGAAGCCTTTGCTTCTTCCAGTACTTTTCCAATGAATAGTTCTCTGATACAAATGTAGCTTCTATTGCTGGACAAAGATCTACTACTATTGAAGCAGATGCCTGGATGACATTGTTTAATAACCCAAGTGGTTTCAACAGTAGACTTACAAAAGAGAGAATAGCAATAGTCTTCTCTGAATGTAGTAGCAAAAGTAATCCACCAGCCTCACTACTTAGATCCATCCCATCTTCGTAGATACTTTCCAAAGCCAGTAATAACGGCTGGAGTAATTTTAAGACAACAGCCAAGGATCGTTCATGAGAAAGCCAGAGGGTTTTCCCAGGTTGGACTAATTTGAACTTCAGTCCCACTGTATCTTCTATATTTTCCAAGGTATTCAGTCTTTTTGGACTCTTGCCGAAAAAAGAATATAATGAAGACATTAAATGTGTAGCTTTTTAAATGTCTCTTGAAGAGTCTGCAGCTCGTACAAGCACTAGTTGGAGTAGAGGGCCTCTACAGTGTGTATAGGAGAGATTAGGGTTACACTTTTCTCTAAGCAAAGCTTGTACTCCACCATGTCTTCCAGAGAAGTTTGCAGCTCCATCAAATGCACAAGCAGCCATCTGTTTGGGGTCCAATTGAGAAGCATTTAACTCTTCTAAGATGTGGGTTGTCACAGATGAAGCCAGTGTGTCTTCTATAACTTGAACATCTAGAAATGCATCTACTGGCCTACCACAGTCATCAAGATAATGTACACAATGACTTAATACTTGATGCCCATTTGCATTGGTGCATTCATCAGCCATGTATATAATTTTTTTGAATGTGGTGAGAGAGTTCTTCACTTTTTCAACTGTTGAGTCTTTCAGTGTTGCACCACATGCTTCTAGCCAGTCAGATGAGTTTCTTGCAGAAAGATAGTGAGCATTTGCTGGTCTTGTTCAGAACCAGTGTTCAGCTTCAGGATGAACAAGTGACAATGCACTTAACATTGGCCTCCAGTCTGTAGTGTGTGGTATCTCTTGCTTAAATAGAAAGTATGATGCCAGAGCCATGTTTGTTTGCATGAACTGTGTTGTGTCTCCAGCATTCTTAACAGCCTCATTAGCACTCATTGGTGTTGTCCTGGGTCAGTGGAGACTCAGAGTTCAGAGGTGCTTTCACATGAGTTCACCTCCCAGGTGGGGGCAAAGAAGGCACCTTGCTCGTTCCTCCAGCTGCTCACTATTCGCTCTGGTCACTGTTGTTCGTTGTGCCACCGTTCACTCCATTGCTCTGTTGTCAATGACCCTGCACTATCACCTTCTGCTGCCATGTGCCACTGTGACCTCTGCCAGTTGGTCTCTTGAGGTTCCACAAGCTCTCAGTCATTTCAGTTGAGCTCTCAGTGGGGGAACCTCACTGCTAGTGCAGACTGGTCCATCTCTTCTACAGAAACACTGTCTCCACTGCAGGTTTAAGCACTTAGACCTGATTATCAGTGATTTCAACTGTAGTGGTCACTTAACAAAACAAGAGACTATCCATGGAGCCTAATCAGCTCAGTCTTTAAACAGTGGAGAGGGGCAGGTCAAATAGTACTTGTGACTCAGGCAAACCATCAAGCAAAACAACTGTCCCCAGCCTCTCTCGATGCCCTCAGTCAGCAGAGGCTAAGTACAGTTCTACTGCCCTTTACTCATACAATAAGAACAACAACATTTCATTACTCCTCCTCCCCCCTCCTCCCCCCTGCATTCAAGTGATTTGTAACCCAACCCCTGCCAAAATCTATCACTTGGGCAACACAGCTCTGTTTGCTGGATACCTAGGTAGATTAGGTGTGAATGTAAATATAGTCTGCTCCTGATGCCCCCCCTTCCGCCCCCAGTCGCTACTTCATCACTAGCTATCAGGGAGAGCTCATTTAGACTTTGCTTACAAATCATAATTTGAAAGTATTAGGTTGGCCAACATCACCGAAATGAATGCACTGACACTGGGTGGTTTGAGCAGCCCCTGGCCTGTGTCCCTGCCTCCCAGGTCCCCTGCCCAGGGCAGGTGGTGCCTTGGGGGCAAGAGGAGGGGAAGGGGGCTTCGAAGCACATGGGATTCAGTGGTTAGGTTCCTTCACAACCAATGGGTGTCAGTCAGAATGTGGACTGGGCCAAGTTTGAAAAAAGATCATTCAAGGATTAGGGACTTTATTTTGTTAAACCTGAGAGATTTTTTTTTTTTTGTGGGGGCAGGCACCTCATTCAGCTCTGGCAAAGAAAATAGATTCCTAGATTCCAAAGCCAAAAGGAACCACTGTGATCATCTAGTCTGACCTCCTGTGTGACACAGGCCAGAGAACTTCTCCAAAATAATTCCTAGAGCATATCTTTTTTTTTTTTAAAGCCAGTCTTGATTTTAAAATTTGCCATTTGCTTTGATTCTTTATACTATGCTTAGAGCTTTAAACTTACTGTGCCATCTCAGAGATCATGCAACTTCCAGAATCCTCAACTTCAGGCCTCTGCTCCTCTCTTCAGCCAGTTAAACCACTGGCTAGTGGCTTAGGGCAGAGAGTGGTATGAGATATCTTCTTCCCTCACTGGAGCTGTGACTGTGAAATTGCACTGAGGCAGGAGAAGGGACAGTAGAAGGGAACAGGAAGCCAAACGACCAGACATGAACTGCTTAATTTTAGAGTGGGAATTATACTAGAGTGTTTTCTCTTTGGCATTCTATTAATTGTCAGTTAGATTCTTACCTGAAAACAAGCATTGTCCCTCTCTCAAATCCACCCCCACCATTTAAATGTTGGTGTGATTCCTGCTGCCTTGTCTCCTTCTGCTAAGGAAAAAACCTGGAAAATGAAAGCCTGTTATACCAATAAAATAAAAACCAGCAGGATCTTATTAAAGGGAATAAGGTAAAATGCCACATTTATTGTGAATACAGAAAGAATCATAGTAAGCAGTTAATTATAGCTATAACATTCCATTCAATTTCATATTTATTCACACATTCATTCATTCATTCATACACACACACAGGTTCTGCAAGGTTGTTATCATAGTTACTAGCCTTAGAATTGCACATGCCAAGCCACTGGCCAGGTGGCCTGGACACGAGGAGGGAGCGGGGCCTTGTCAGGTGTTCATCTGATGCTCCTGGAAGTTGGTTTGCAAAATCAGACCCCAAAGTTCTCACTTTCTAGAGTCCATTTTTATAGGAATTTCTTCCTATGCCAGTCTATGGGAATTGCTTCATCATGCTGTTGCTGAATCAATCAGCAGATGTCACATTCCTGATGGCTCCATGCTGCCAGATGTTATCTTGTTCTTTAGTTCTCCCATTCTTGAGGCTGTTGGGTGGATTCCAGCCTACCCTCCGGAGGTCTGGTTGTTTCCACTTGATGCCTTCTTCGGCTGATGGACACTGGATTCTTAGGCTGGCACCTCCCTGATCATTCAGTTATTAACCACACCAAGCATCCATCCACATACATCCTCTATCTCTATTTTAATCACAATTGTTAATACAACAAAAGGGTGGGGAGTCTCTGGGTGCTGTTTTCTGTTGTTAGAGTATTGCTTTGAGTCTCTCTCTCTGTGTGAGTAGTTGTTGTTACAGAGTATTGCTTTGAGAACAGACTCTGTTTTAGGATGTACTAACACAATTAGCAACTTGTAAGTTTCACACAGAGAGGGAGAGAAACAGTAAAACCAAGAGACCAAAAACCAAGAGACCTCTTAATTAGTAATACCCTGGAATTTAAATTATGGGGAATCAAACTCATTTGTGGTTTTTAAGACAGAACTTCTTTAATATGATCCAACAAGCCTTGATGTTTAAATCCAGACAAACTGTTTTTTAATGGAATTTACTTTTTAACTATGAAACTGTTTCTACTTATCCTATGAAACTTCCTCTAAGGACCTCTCCAATAATCTCTGTTTAAAAAGGGCCACACTAAGGTCCCCCTTACCCCCATGACTTCAGTACAGTTTAATTTGAAATTCAAATCTCTACCTTTGCTAGGTAACTGTTTAAATGAATTGCTTTTCCTGGTCTTTGAGGTGATGGTTGTGTGGCAAGCAAAATGGCTGTTACTTCCCTTTAGCTTTAATTTTTTGCCTAGGTTACTCAGAATAACCAGTTTCCTAATGTGACTGTCTGAAGTGTCCTTTCCCAGACCCCAACATGGTTAGAGCAGCGATGCACAGTGCCTAGCAAACAAACTGACAATTTTGTCCAAGGGTGTGAGGTAATTTCTTTTATTGGACCACCTTCTTTCTCTCTCTCTCTTTCACTAACAGAAGTGGGTCCAATAAAAGATATTATCTCACCCACCTTCTCTCTCTGATATCCTGGGACCCACATGGCTGCCACACTGCATACAGTTTTATCTGTCACACGTTGCTGTCAGGCCCCACCAAGCTTCCTCCTACAGACTGTGTGCGCACCACAGTTCTCTCCTTCCACACCTCCACCTGACTAGGCAGGTGGACGCTTATCCTTCTTGGTAGCTACAAAGTACAGCTAGCTCACTCATACTGAAATGGTGCATACAGTGATCTGTTGCAGATGTAAGTGGAGGCTCCAAAGATGATACAATCTGAAAAGGAAGTAAAATTTTTAGATTGTTTTAAATTTAATCAAATGTTTTGGTGAACCTTGGTTGAGTTAAAACTTGAATGAGAAGGCAGACTTCTAAAAAGGAAAGTACGCACTCTTAGTGTGATCCCGTGTTTGGTCTTTTTGTCTTCCCCCACCTTATCCTAACTAAGCTCCTTCAGGAGGGAAATGGGGAACCCTTTTGAAGTAAGATGGGGAGGACAGGATTACTTTATCTTCAGTGTGTGTATGCAGTGTTGTTGTAGCTGTGTGGGTCCCAGACAGACAAGGCTGGGTGAGGTAATATCTTTATTGGACCAACTTGTGATTGATGAGAGAGACAAGCTTTGGAACTTACAGAGCTCTTCTTCAGGTCTGGGAAACTTACTGTGTCACAGCTAAATACAAGATCAAACAGATAGTTTAGCATAAGTAGTTAGCACATATTCTAGTTAACACATATTCTAAAGGACGATTCAAGGTGAAGTGTCCAATTATAGCCAAATAAAAATGATTAACGTATTGAGAAATGTTCAGTGCTAATTAGCTGGAGGGGGTGACTTGCATAAACTATTCTTATGTGTTTTTGGGAGTCTCTCTCTGTTCATTATAGTTTATCATTTTAAGCAGAAAGTCTATGGTGGAGAGGGTCTAGTTTGAAAAAGACAGACCATTTGCTTGTCATCTGGATGTTCTAAATCATTTCATATTGCAGTATACCCAGAACGTGCCAGATGCTGTGTGAGTATATAAGAAGCCAGGCCCTGCCCCAAAGTCTTTTTTACTGAAACAAGTCAATACATGCAAGGTAGGGAAGAGAGAAACAATATACAAGCGAAGTGGTCAAGGTGGTGTTAAGCACAGGTTTTATTATCATATGCTCCTTGATATATATTTTGTTGTGACTGTATAAACTATCCCCTTGCTCCTCTATCTTGCCAATATTAGTTGGCTAATTTCTTGTAGTAGTGGTTCTTAGGGATTTAATATAAAATATTAGAATATGAACCAACTAATTTTAATGAAGGCGAGGCTTTAATTTCAACAAGAATTAAGACCCATTCCAGCACATCATGTTTATGTGATTGAGTGTAGGTACTCGAGCTGTAGAGAAACAAATGTATGCTCTGCTCTATCATAAAAAGGTGCTGAAAGGGATGAGATGGTGCTTTTGTTTTCCATATTCAGCAAAATCACCAGTGAGCACTGTAAAAATGGCAGCTGCTACACTGTAAAACGAGAAATGCTGCATCTCTACGTATGGTGGTCCTACATATGCTAACATGCAGTAGGGATTCAGGACGTATGGAAATATACAGCAAACTTTTCTGAGCTTCTTGCATTCATATGAAACCAATGCCCACATTGTCTGCAGCTGGCCCCTGTATGATTAGACACCCACTGAAACCTGTATTGTGCTAGCATGAGTCTTATCTTCCAGCCAGTGGCTAACAGTTCTGAGCAGCATTAACTTTCCACATGCTTACTGTAATAGCGCATGGGTAGCATATTGAGTACCCAGGCTTTTCCATGTGGCTTTTCTTAACTGCTCGGGTCCACACTCGTTTATTTGTAGTTCAGTGCGCTGGTATTTTATGTGCTTGATTAGCGTACTAAATGAACAGCTTTGGGCTTTGCTTAGACTTCTGAGGCAGGTTTACAATGAAGTTATGTGTTGCAGTGTATTTAAGCTTTGTTTCCCCTAAACTTGACATACTTTCTCCAGGTTGCCTGGATAAGTTAAGTACTGTTTGTATTTTCAAAAGACCATGGTCCCTCAAACTGTCTCTACCTTTGACAATTCCTTCCTCCTCCCTCCCTGCGACCTCCCCCCCCCCCCCCCAATGCCCTTGACAGTTTTGGAAAACAAGGGTAAGTTTTTCTCTTGGAAAGCACTTAACATATTGTGGCTAGTGCAAAGAAACACATAACTAATAGTAATGCTTATTGTTACACCTACAGGTGCTACTTCAGATTTAAGCATAGGAGCTATTTCCTTGAACCGTTCCTTGCAGGATATCTTCATGCTTCCTGTAGATGTGGAGAAGGTGAGAGCATTGCAGTTATGGATCTATTGTGCCAATATTCTAGTGCAGAATAATCACTTATGAATAATTACACTTGATTGTTTGCTAGTCAGTCTACGTAGAACTGATTCCGTCTGATTGGCTTTAGAAGAACAAACTTTAGTGATGCCAAAATTAGTCTTTTACAACTTGCTGTTTTTCTTTTTTTATTCTGTTTTAGGATGAGCATTTGTACAAATTAAAATTCAGCCCAAGCTTTTCAATATTGCCCCTTCTACACACCCTCCTTTCACTCACTTCAGGGAGTATAATACTTTAAAGATACTCCCTTTTCATTCCAAACATTTTCCAAACAATGTTTTCCCCTTTCCTAAACCTCCATTTTATCTACATTATTTCATGCTATTCTGTGAAAGTATAGCACAGGATTTGTTTTGTGCTAGTGTTATGTGAAGGAGTAAATAACACTTCCTTATTCACTTTATCCACACCAGTCAAGATTTTATAGACCTCAATCATATTCCCTCCTAGTCATCTCTTTTCCAAGTGGAAAAGTCCCAGAGTTTTTAATCTCTCCTCATATGGAAGCTGTTCCATACACCGAATCATTTTTGTTGCCTTTTTCAGTACCTTTTCCAATTCTAATATATCTTTTTAGATGGGGTGACCAGAACCGCATGCAGTATTCAAGGTGTAGGCATGCCATGGATTTATATAGAAGTATTATCATGTATTATGTCTTATTATCTAGCCCTCTTCTAATGGTTCCTAACATTCTGATAGCTTTTTTTGACTGCTGCTGCATTTTTAGCAGACGTTTTCAGAGAACTATCCACAATGACGCCAAGATCACTTTTGTGAGTGGTAGCAGCTAATTTAGACCCCATCATTTTGTCACCCTGCCTATCAGTGGCAAAGCAGGGAATAAAACTGAGGTCTCCTGAATTCCAATCCAGTGCTCTGTCCACTAGGCAGCACTGCCCCCTCTACACAAATGATCAGGAGGCTGTCATCTTAGAGGAAAGATCAAAGAGCTCAGTCATGATGAAAGGGAGAGGGGAGAATATAACAACTATTAAAGGGTTCAGACACCAGGGATGGTACAAGGGGTTTAACTAGAAGTAATGGGATAAAACTAAGAGGGGGGAATTAGAATGAATATCAGGAGAGAACTTCCTGACAGTTGACCTCTATTAGACAACGGAGTCGTCTCCCATGGGAATTGGTAGAAGATTGGACAAAGCACTAATCTACGTACTGAAGGTTACAATCCTGCCCTGGGAGGGAGAGGGAATAGATGACCTAATAGGTCTTCTCCACCTTTCTCCTATGACCCTGAGCTGTTTCCTAAAGGGAAGGAGCTCAGCGTATAAAAGGAAGGTGGCGAAAAAGGGGTGAGAGCAGAGTTCACGTAAATGGAGACTGTTTGCTTATACAAGTTCCTCAATATGCAAGAACCCACTTGGCAACACAAACTCTTGCAGGCAAGTTCTTAACCATTGGACATGGCACAAGTATTCTCAGATCTGCCAGTGACCTGGTATTAACCCCCATTGAGAATCCATCAAACTTTCTCTGAATCACCTTGGTATCAGTATTTCCCCTCCAGGAAAAATTGGCTGTTTAATTTTCTTTCCTTTGTTAATGGTATGTCCCAAAGCTTGTTGAATGGTTTCTGTGGGAAACTGTTAACAAAAGAAGTGGTGATAATCGAACATCATTTAGTTTAAGATAGTTTCTTCAGGCACCCATGTGAACTTCTTGAGACGTTACGTGAGGGCCTGTACTGTTGGGGAAATGCCATTTTATTGGACTTGTTTAGAAATAAAATCTGTTGTTCACCTCTTTCTCCTAAAGATGGTCAAAAAGTTGAAGAAATTTCTACTGTAGTTTTCATTTTTAATTGTTCTTAAGTGATGATAATTTAAGTGCTTATTACTACAGCTTCCCGTTACACTGCTGTGAAGAATGTTGTAATTACAACTGGTGCCATTTTTAGAGCATTAACTCAATTTGTTAGTGGACTATTTGGTATCTACATTCACAAGTTGCAACATTAGACCCCGAGAGTATTTTTAAGCAATGAGCTTTCTTATTGGACCTTGAAGTTGCATGCAAGCAAGCAACTCCATAGTGGGAGCCAGGGGATCTGTGTTCCATTCCTGGCTTTATCAACAACTTCCTGGGTGATCTTTTGAGCTAGTCACGCAAGTTTCCATTTTCCCACCTGTAAAATGGGGTTAATTATACCTTGCAAACATTAAAGAATTAAGTCAGTGAGATAAGCAAGTGCTTTTGCACTTCTGTTATCATCCCTCATCTGAGAATCTCAAAGTAGTATTAAAGCCTGCCGCACCTCACCAGTTCAAAATTAATATGCACACTAAAGTGTCTATATATACTTCACTCCTTTAATTAAATCCTAGTAAATATGCTACATGGTTTAACATATGCTTACTAAAATTTATGTTGTAATCTTGGGAATATGCCCTTAAAAATGCCTAAATATACACACCTGCCAAGAGACTACTCAATTAAGCATTTGAAGTTTCTTCCTTTTGATTTCAGAGAGGGAAAGAAAATAAATGCAACAAATATTCTTTAAAAACATTAAGACCAACATAAATTGAGTTTCTTGGATACTGTACCTCTTACCCACATTATTTTATTTTAATTTCCAGCAGCTTCTTAAATTAAAGGCCACGTATGCTTTAAGTATGCATTCTTGGCTTGTTAATGTTGGGAAGAGAAGCTGACACTAATTACACTAATAAGTAAACTAGTAATAAACATTCCTCTTTTCTGTGCCCAGGAGAATGCACACTTCTTGGTTGCAGATATGATTATAGCATCTCTGGAGAAAATGAAGTGCAGTATCCTAAGTCAACAGGCAGAGCCCTGGAATGCAGAGGAAACCAGTGGATGGCTCGGCAGCTATCAGACTGATTCAGAAATATCCTCTTGTACCAGAGTAAAGACACAATCTGCTTCTTCTGCTTCTTCAGACAGTGGCTATGAAGGTAAGTTATTTCATTTTAGCCCATAATGTAACGCTTCTTGCCTGTCTTTGCCCGATTACCCTACAGGAAGAGTTGGGATGGGTGTTTCTCATAAGTGAATTCCCTGTCCTGTCTAATCTTCGCTGACTCCCCAGACAGGCTTCAAAAACAAAAGGTCGCTTGTCCTATGATAGAGGTGGGCAAACTGCGGCCCGTGGGACCGTCCTGCCCAGCCCCTGAGCTCCTGGCCCGGGAGGTTAGCCCCTGTCCCCTCCCCCGCTGTTCCCCCTCTCCCACAGCCTCAGCTCGCTGTGCTGCCAGTGAGCTCTGGCCGGGAGGCGCAGCTGCAGAGCCGCTGCCTGACGCGGGAGGGATAGCTCAGTGGTTTGAGCACTGGCCTGCTAAACCCAGGGTTGTGAGTTCAATCCTTGAGGGGGCCATTTGCGATCTCTGGCAAAAATTGGGGATTGGTCCTGCTTTGAGCAGGGGGTTGGACTAGATGACCTCCTGAGGTCCCTTCCAACCCTGATATTCTATGATTCTATGACCTCTATGATTCTATGACCTCTGTGCTGCGTGGTGGTGTGGCTGGCTCCAGCCGGGCAGCTACCAGTGCTCCAAGCAGCACGGTAAGGGGTCAGGGACCGGTGGGGGTGGGGTGGGGTGTGAGGGTTGAATAGAGGGCAGGGGAGTTTGGAGTGGTGGTCAGGGGAAGGGGTCTGGATAGGGGTTGGGGCGGTCAGATGGTGGGGAACAGAAGGGGGGTTTTATAGAGGCAGGGTTCCCAGCGGGGCAATCAGGAAGGAGATGGGGGTTTGGATGGGTCGGTGTTATACCAACAAAATAAAAACCAGCAGGATCTTATTAAAGGGGAAAAGGCAAAATACCACATTTATTGTGAATACAGAAAGAATCATAGTAAGCAGTTAGTTATAGCTATAACATTCCATTCAATCTCATATTTATTTTCTCTCTCTCTCTCTCTCTCTCACACACACACACTCTCTCTCTCACACACACACACTCACTCTCTCACACACACTCACACACACAGATTCTACAAGGTTGTTATCATAATTACCGGCCTTAGAGTTGCTCATTCCAAGCCACTGGCCAGGTGGCCTGGACATGAGGAGGGAGCAGGGCCTTGTCAGATGCTCCTCTGATGCTCCTGGAAGTTGGTTTGCAGAATCAGACCCCAAAGTTCTCACTTTCTAGAGTCCATTTTTATAGGAATTTCTTCCTATGCCTGTCTATGGGAATTGCTTCATCATGCTGTTGCTGAATCAATCAGCCGATGTCACATTCCTGACGGCTCCATGCTGCCAGATGTTATCTGGTTCTTTGGTTCTCCCATTCTTGAGGCTGTTGGGTGGATTCCAGTCTGCCCTCCGGGGGTCCTCTGTTATTTCCACTTGACGCCTTCTTCGGCTGATGGACACTGGATTCTTAGGCTGGCACCTCCCTGATCATTCAGTTATTAACCACACCAAGCATCCATCCACATACATCCTCTATCTCTATTTTAATCACAATTGTTAAAGTGAGATGAATACAACAAAAGAGCGGGGAGTTTCTGGGTGCTGTTTCTGTTGTTACAGAGTATTGCTTTGAGTCTCTCTCTCTCTGTGTGAGTAGTTGTTTACAAAGAATTGCTTTGAGAACAGACTCTGTCTTAGAATGTACTAACACAATTGGCAGCTTGCAAGTTTCACACATAGAGGGAGAGAAACAGTACCAAAAACCAAGAGACCTCTTAATTAGTAATACCCTGGAATTTAAACTATGGGGAATCAAACTCATTTGTGATTTTAATACAGAACTTCTTTAATATGATCCAACGTCGGTGGAGGGCAGTCAGGGGCAGGGGTTCCAGGGGCAGTCAGGAGAAGGGGTGGTTGGATGGGGCAGGGATCCCGGCAGGGCAGTCAGGAATGAGAGGAAGGGTTGGATGCGGCGGTGGGGGTCGGGGACAGGGAGGGGTGGATGGGGCAGGGGTCCTGGGGGGGGCTGTCAGGGAACAGGGGGGATTGGATGGGGCAGGAGTCCCGCGGGGGGGGGGGTGGGACTGTCAGGGGGCATGAAGCAGCGGGGGTTTGGATAGGGGGTGGGGGCTGGGCCAAGCCTGGCTGTTGGGGGAGGCACAGCCTCCCCTAACCAGCCCTCCATACAATTTTGGAAACCCGATGTGGCCCTCAGGCCAAAAAGTTTGCCTTCCCCTGTCCTATGAGATGTATCCCTGATAAATTTGATTCTACAAGTTATTCCCATGCTTGCCAGTTTTTCTTTAACATTCACATCTGTGCATCTTTTATGGTTTGTCTCTCTCTTTGGAGTGTGCATGGGGATATATGTAGTTCTTTGTGCTGGACTGTGATTCACTAGAAATCGTAGTTCATGTTCCTTGTTAGTGAAACTGTCAAGTTAGGATTTAAAAAAAAAAAAAACCAACACCACCTTCAAGTGCAACATTTGTAATGTGTGGTTTCTTCATCTTCCTTTTTCATATTACGGGATATGGAGTCTGACTGTCATCATTTGATTTATAACTTACTTCATTAGTTCACGGATCAGTCAGCAGACATTTGAGTAGGATGAAATCTCAAGCAGTATTTGTGCACATGTAGTATGAGTCAGGGTAACAAAGGCTTATGATATTGTAACACTGTACAGTACATGAATTTGTAAAATGGGCATGTCCCAAAAGGAATTTTAATACATTGTATAACATGAATCTAAACGATGTAACTTCTTGGGGGGGAAATCACTGAAGTAGAAGTGTGCGGGGTGGGGAAGCACATTACTATTAAATATTTATAACTGCAGTAGTTAGTACAGGCTTCAATCAGCTCAGGCCCCATTGTGTTAGGCACTTTACAAATACAAAAGAAATGACAGCCCTTACCCCAAAGAACATACAACCTAAAAGCTCATTCTACATTTAGTGTGTGGTTTTTGTTTGATGGAGAGGGAGGAGAAGACAGTGACAGAATGTTTAAAATAGTGCACAGATCTAAATGTATTAATCCCTCCATGAAACTCTTTTAGTAATGAATCACTTTCTTTGTTAAAGGTTGTGCTGTGCTGCAGGTCAGCTCATCAGTAAATCCACCATCACATCATGAGGCCGGTAGATTTCACTGCGATAGTGACTCAGACGATGAATTTGTAATTATTGGTAAGACTTTCAAACTATGCAGATGCAACTTGCAATGAGTCTGGATGGATTTACTAACTACTTCAGTGCCACTTTTCCAGAGCTACATGTTGCCATAGTATGTATTTTATAGTACAAACTCAGAGGTGTATGGTAAAATTTCTCTCTTGGTAATCATGCACTACTAATGGGAAGAGTTGAAATAGCTTTGCATAAGTGCTAAAACTCTATCATACATAATAACAATACAGGAGTTCATTTCTACAGCAAGAATACTTTCCACTGGTTGACATGTATATTAACATGCATGCGCATTGTACATGGTAGTGCCCAAAGTGTACCCACCACAGATTCCCTATATAGCCCCTGAGACACCTGAGTTCAATTCCCTGCTTTGCCACAGGTTTCGTGTGTGACCTTGGGCAAGTCATTTAGCATCTCTGTGCCTCCATTACCTATCTGTAAAAAATCTGAAAAGCTAACACAATTCAAGACAAAGAAGAGAACAGTCTTACAGAAGAAAGGGACATCATCAATAGGTGGACAAATTACTGCTCTGATCTATAAAACCACCAGACAAATGGAGATCCTAGTGTCCTAGACAGCCCAGATTCAACAGAGGAGGAGGACTTTCCAACACTGCATGAAGAAGTGGAGACAGCTGTGAAATCACTCAAGAATGGAAAGGCTACAAGTATTGACAGTATCCCAGCTGAACTGATGAAATTCGGAGGAGAAATAGGAATAGATGTACTTACCAAGATCTGCAACAAGATCTGGCAGACCAATGAGTGGCCCTCCACGTGGACATAGTCACTAATCATCACTCTGTCAAAGAAAGGCAATTGTGTCAAAATTACTGGACCATAAGCTTAATTAGCCATCCCAGCCAAGTGATGTTGAAAGTCATATGGAACAGATTGAAGCCACAAATGGAGAATATCATTGCTGAAGAACAAGCTGGCTTCGTGCTGGAAGAAGTATCACAGAACAGATTTTCAATCTTCGTGTTCTATGTGAGAAGTACTTATAACACCAGCAGGATGTCTATCCCATCTTTGTTGACTTCAAGAAGGCATTGAGTATGGCACGCATAATGACTGATGCCATAGATGATCACATATGGACAGTCAGCACTGGGGGCCGAACAATCTCAAATCTTTGGTTTGCTGATGACATTGCCGGCCTGTCAGGTAGCGAAGGTGAATTTACCAACCTTGTGAAACGATTGGATGAAACCTCCTCAAAATATGGCATTGAAATTAGTGCAGAGAAAACCAAGCTGACGACAAACAAACATGACTGGGTCAGCTCACATATCCCTGTCAGTGGACAAGAACTGGAGACAGTGAAACAGTTTAATTATCTGGGGGAAATCATCACTGATGAAGGATCAAAGGCAGAAATTCTGGCAAGAACTGCGAAAACAGCAGTGGTGCCAAAGCTAAAGCCAATTTGGAGGAATAAGAACATCTCCCTGGAAAATAACTGAAAGTTCTGCATGCACTGGTCATCTTCGTTTTTCTGTATGCGTGTGAGACATGGACTCTTACGGCAGAACTTGAATGGAAAATACAGGTAGTAGAGATGAGATACTTCCGTAAAATCCTGGGCATCTCCTACTTCGACCATGTCACTAGTGAAGAGGTCCACAACATCATCACCCAATGCACTGAGTCATATGAAGACCTCTTGTCGACCATGAAGAAGTGCAAGCTGAAGTGGTACGGCCATGTAACAAGATTATCTGGCCTATCCAAGATCATCCTCCAAGGCACAGTAGAGGGGAAGAGAAGAAGAGGTAGACAGAAGAAGAGATGGACAGACAACATAAGAGTGGACAGGAATGGACTTCGCGGATACTCATCACTGACACACAATCATCAGGGGTGGAGACAATTGGTCGATTCCTCATCAATGACGGTGCCCCAACAACCAATGTGGTTATGGGAGTGATGATGATGATTGATGAAAATGAGATAATAGCACTTCCTTACCTGACAACGCTCTTGTGAAGATAAATGTGTTAAGGATTGTCAGGTGCTCAGATACTATGATGATGGGAGCCATATAAGATCCTAAGGGCTTGTCTACACTGGCAATTTACAGCACTGCAACTTTCTTGCTCATGGGATGTGAAAAAGCACCCCTGTGAGTGCAGCAAGTTTCAGCGCTGTAAAGCACCAGTGTAGACAATGTCTCAGAGCTGGGAGCCGTCCTCCTAGCACAGGGAACCACGCCCCCTGTGGAGATGTTTTTTTTTTCTCCCAGCACTGCACAGCGACCACACAAGGCACGTTAAGCTTTAGCATTGCCAGTGTAGACTAGCCCTAAAGTAGATAGAATACAATTGTAGGAGGTTTTTGCTTTTGTTGGGCTAACAAATTTTTTCTCCTTTTCTGCAGAACTTGAAGACTTGGAAAATATTGCAGCATCTCCAGATAAAAGGTAACTTTTTGTATTTCTCGTAACTTAGTAAATAGCCAGGTGGCAACACTCTTCCCTGCCACATGGTACTTCTCCTAAAGAGAGGCAGGAAGGGAACATAGTTTTTGATGGCTGTGGCACAAGGGTCCTAGAGGTCATAGGTGAATCAATGTGGGGAGAGGAGGGAGGGTGTGTGAGGAATCTTCAGGGATGTGGAAGACACAAATCTACTTATGAAATGCTGCCATTTGGCTTGCTTAATTTTCAGATTATCTTTTGATCCGGGCTGCAATTCTGCTGAAGTAACAGCACAGAAGCTATACCAAGCATTCAGGAAATGTTGGTTACAGGCAGAAACTAACATTCAGCTGTCTAGGAGCCTGAACACAACTAAGCAGAAAGTAAGTCTCTAAACATAAAACAATGTGCTTATTATTCAGTGTGTTCAGTGCAGCTGCCTCATTGGCAAGGGGAGAAGGAGGATGCTTAATATGTGTGTTCAGGGTTTGGTTATTTTTAAGCAGTTTTGGGGGTGGGGGGAGTCTGTCTTGGTTAGAAAGCTCTAATGCCTTTAATTCAACATAGGACAATCATGTAAATGGGATCTCTGTGAACACAGGAAGTCCTTCAAGAGTTGCTACTAAACATGACTTTGGGTATCAAAGCTGTGATTGTACTGACAGCTGTTGGAGTGTTGAATGTGACACTTCATTGCATAGTGTGCAAAGCATGTTAGCATCTGTTCAGCTACTAGGTTGCAGGTTAAATTCCACACTTAAGTCTGTCTTTCTGTCTTCAATAGTATGCTAATAAAGAAAATATTCCAAAGGAACTTGAGTCTAGTGGGAATCTGGCAGAAGAAATAAAGGTCAAAGCCAAATTAAGAGGAACCACAGACTGGGCCCCACCTAGGTTTCAAATAATATTTAATATTCACCCATCACTCAAGTAAGTCTCAAGTACTTGTCTCTCTGTGGGACTAGTCATTTTGTTTCTGTTATACACTGAGCCCAGTCCAAAGCCTGTTGAGATCAGTGAAAAGATTTCTGTTGATTCACTGGGCTTTGGCTTGGAGCTGTTATTCAGTACCTTGTTCTCCAGTGTCTCACTGGAAGTTGTGTAGTAATGTCTACTTTTGCTGAGTCATTATGTCCTGATTAACACTGTCTGTATACGGTTACTCAATATGGTGAGTAACTTTTTTTGAGGGTTGTGGGTAGGGTGACCAGACAGCAAATGTGAAAAATTGGGACGGGGATGGTGGGTAATAGGAGCCTATATAAGAAAAAGACCCAAAAATCGGGACTGTCCCTATAAAATTGGGACATCTGGTCACCCTAGTTGTGGGATCTTTGTTTTTTGCTCCCCTGCTGGCTCAAGACTTTTTTTTCAGCAAGCAAAAGACTGACTACGCAGAAGAACTATGAATCTCACTCTACTTAAAGTGCTGTTAAATGCACAAAGTAAATGAACAACTTTTTTTCTGCCAAATTCTGTTAAAACAACCTTGGGTGTTACTTGCAATTAATGATGGGTACAAAATGTTCAGACAAATGTGATTTTTTTTCCTGGGTTGACCGTATCCCTTTAAGCTTTCTTAAAGAAAGACTGGGGAAGTATCGCACTTCTCGCATACCATGATCTCTGGTAGCAGTGTCTGTATATTCTACAAAGATTAGCTTAGAGTTCCACTGTAAAATAGCATACAGGACTTCTCTTTAACAACTGACTTCTCTTCCTACATTGTGGGTTTTTTTTGAGTAACATGATCAGACTTCCAAGTTGAAAATATTCATAAGTATTAGTGCAGGTGTCTGTCATTCTGGGAGAATGTAATTGATCAGATATGCTTTTGGATAGTTAGATTTAATTTTGTCTGTCTGTACAGGAGAGATGCCGTTGTAGCTGCACAAAACTTTACTTGTGCTGGTTGCGGAACCCCAGTAGAACTCAGTAAGTACTGAAACACAAACACAAACCCCCAGACATACCACACCAAGCAAACCCAGGTTGTTTGCCAACCTGTATTCTTGTGTTGACATGATGCATTTTGCAGTTCTGACAATACCTTAACTAAAAGAAAACGCTCTGTGTTGGGGATGCACATAACACAGTGCACAATAGGATCATATCACCATCTGAAATGTCATTACAGCCAGAACACAACGCCTTTCTCCATCAGCTATAGGCCACTTCATAGCACTCCTACTTATCCACAGTTGGAAGTGGTGACTTTCAATAATAAAACTGGAAGCATTATTTATGACGTTGTAAAATAGCTTGACTTTTTTAAAGTGGGCTATTAGTAAAAAATAAATTCAAGTCTCCAAGCTGCAAATCATAAATCTTAATTAGAAAATACTTTTGAAATAGAATTCGTAATCCTTGCCAATTCGTACTGTCAACTGGTCTTAAAAAGAGAGGCTGTGTAAGTAGTTTTCTTATTTTTAAAGACTTGACCACAAAACCCTGTTGGAGTTATAAAAATCTTTGGGATACTTTTTTCACAAACTGCTTAATGCATTGTAATGTGCAGATGTATCCACTTCATCAGGTCTCATTGCATGGGAAATCTCTGAAATGAGTGTAAAGCCCTATACTGGGTCCATTATACAAAGAGAAGAAAAGGAGTACTTGTGGCACCTTAGAGACTAACAAATTTATTAGAGCATAAGCTTTTGTGGGCTACATCCCACTTCATCGGATGCATAAAATGGAACATATAGTAAGATTATATATAATATATATACACACACACACACACACACACACACACACACACACACAGAGATAAGTTAGAAGTTACCATACAAACTGTGAGAGGCTAATTAGTTAAGATGCGCTCTTATCAGCAGGAGAAAAAAAAAGAACTTTTGTAGTTCTTTTGTAGTTTTGTAGATAATCAAGGTGGCCCATTTAGACAGTTGACAAGAAGGTGTGAGGATACTTACCTTAAGGAAATAGATTCAATATGTGTAAGGACCCAGCCACTCCCAGTCTCTATTCAAACCCAAGTTAATGGTATCTAGTGTTCATATTAATTCATGCTCAGCAGTTTCTCATTGGAGTCTGTTTCTGAAGCTTTTCTGTTGCAAAATTGCCACCTTTAAATCTTTTACTGAGTAGCCAGAGAAGTTGAAGTGTTCTCCTACTGGTTTTTGAATGTTATGATTCCTGATGTCAGATTTGTGTCCATTTATTCTTTTGCGTAGAGACTGTCCGGTTTGGCTAATGTACATGGCAGAGGGGCATTGCTGGCACATCATGGCATATATCACATTGGTAGACGTGCAGGTGAACGAGCCTCTGATGGTGTGGCTAATGTGATGAGGTCCTATGATGATGTCACTTGAATAACTATGTGGACAGAGTTGGCATCAGGCTTTGTTGCAAGGATAGGTTCCTGGGTTAGTGTTTTTGTTGTGTGGTGTGTGGTTGCTGGTGAGTATTTGCTTCCAGTTGGGGGGCTGTCTGTAAGCGAGGACTGGTCTGTCTCCCAAGATCTATGAGAGTGAGGGATCATTTTTCAGGATAGGTTGTAGATCTTCGATGATGCGCTGGAGAGGTTTTAGTTGGGGGCTGAAGGTGACAGCTAGTGGCATTCTGTTATTCTCTTTGTTGGGCCTGTCCTGTAGTAGGTGACTCCTGGGTACTCTTCTGGCTCTGTCAATCTGTGGACTCCTCCTGAAGGTCGAAACAACAGACTGGACTTCTACATAGATTGTGCACATCGACGTGCACAGGCTGAAATGCGGAAAAGCAGCATCACTTGCCCCGTAACCTCAGCCATGCTGAACACAACCCCATCAACAGCCTCCGGAACAACTCTGACATCATAATTAAAAAGGCTGACAAAGGAGGTGCTGTCATCATCATGAATAAGTTGGAATATGAACAAGAGGCTGCTAGGCAGCTCTCTAACTCCACATTCTAAGGGCCATTATCCTCTGATCCCACCGAGGATTACTAAAAGAAACTACACCATCTGCTCAAGAAACTCCCTGAAAAAGCACAGGAACAGATCTGTGCAGACACATGCCTAGAACCCCAACCTGGGGTATTCTGTCTGCTTCCCAGGATCCATAAACCTGGGAATCCTGGATGCCCCATTATCTCAGGCATTGGCACCCTGACAGCAGGACTGTCTGGCTATGTGGACTCTCTCCTCAGGCCCTACACTACCAGCACTTCCAGCTATCTTCGAGAAATCACTGACTTCCTGAGGAAACTATAATCCATCGGTGATCTTCCAGAGAACACCCTCCTGGCCACAATGGATGTAGAAGCCTCTACACCAACATTCCACACAGAGATGGACTACAAGCTGTCAGGAACAGTATCCCCGATAATGTCATGGCAAACCTGGTGGCTGACCTTTGTGACTTTGTCCTCACCCACAACTATTTCACATTTGGGTACAATATATACCTTCAAGTCAGCAGCACTGCTATGGGTACCCGCATGGCCCCACAGTATTTTAAAATTTTTATGGCTGACTTAGAACAATGCTTCCTTAGCTCTCGTCCCCTAAGACGCCTACTCTACTTGCACTACATTGATGACATCTTCATCATCTGGACCCATGGAAAAGAAGTCCTTGAGGAATTCCACCATGATTTCAACAATTTCCATTCCACCATCAACCTCAGCCTAGACAAAACCACACAAGCGGTCCATTTCCTGGACACTACTGTGCTAATAAGCGATGGTCACATAAACACCACCCCATACCGGAAACCTACTGACCGCTATGCTTACTTACATGCCTCCAGCTTCCATCCAAGACACACCACACTATCCATTGTCTACAGCCAAGCTTTAAGGTACAACTGCATTTGCTTCAATCCCTCAGACAGAGACAAACACCTACAAGATCTCTATCAAGCATTCTTAAAACTACAATATCCACCTGCTGAAGTGAAAAAACAGATTGATAGAGCCAGAAGAGTACCCAGAAGTCACCTACTACAGGACAGGCCCAACAAAGAAAATAACAGAACGCCACCAGCTGTCACCTTCAGCCCCCAACTGCCATGTACATTAACCAAACCGGACAGTCTCTACGCAAAAGAATAAATGGACACAAATCTGACATCAGGAATCATAACATTCAAAAACCGGTAGGATAACACTTCAGCTTCTCTGGCCACTCAGTAAAAGATTTAAAGGTGGCAATTTTGCAACAGAAAAGCTTCAGAAACAGACTCCAATGAGCTTGAATTAATATGCAAACTAGATACCATTAACTTGGGTTTGAATAGAGACTGGGAGTGGCTGGGTCCTTACACATATTGAATCTATTTCCTTAAGTATCCTCACACCTTCTTGTCAATTGTCTAAATGGGCCACCTTGATTATCACTACAAAAGTTTTTTTTTTTCTCTCTTTTCTCCTGCTGATAATAGCTCATCTTAACTAATTAGCCTCTCACAGTTTGTATGGTAACTTCCAACTTATCTGTGTGTATGTGTGTATATATACATATTATCTTACTATATGTTCCATTCTATGCATCCGATGAAGTGGGATGTAGCCCACGAAAGCTTATGCTCTAATAAATTTGTTAGTCTCTAAGGTGCCACAAGTATTCCTGTTCTTTTTGCGGATACAGACTAACATGGCTGCTACTCTGAGACCTGTCATTATACAAAGAGAGGCACTCGCTCATGACTGGCAGAACAAAATTAATATTTGAGTTGACATCAAAGACTCAAAAAATCATTAACAATAACTGTGCAAAGGAATTAGTGAGGTTACACCTGTAACCACAAGCCCCAGTCTTGAACTTGTTTTGGGGAAGCAGCCAACACTGTTTCCAATAAGGATCTGTGTAAATTTTGATGGTGATATAACTATGATCAGTCGTGCAAAAGAGGTTTCCATATTTAATTCAGAATATTAAATCTGACCACGAGTCTACCTCTTCAAAAAACAAGACCCCCCCCGTCCCCCCAGCCCATTTTTCTGTAGATCTGAATTATGTATTACTGGATTGACGCAGTTAAAAGGCAATACAGTAATTCTTTAAAGAACCATTCTTCATTGTTGACCCGCCACAGAATACATCAGGAGACTCCGCTATTGTGATTACCTGGGGAAGTACTTCTGTGACTGTTGCCATAGCTATGCACAAACTTCCATCCCTGCCCGAATATTGATTAAATGGGACTTCAAAAAGTACTATGTCTGTAACTTCTCCAAACATCTCCTGCTCAGCATATGGCAAAACCCCATCTTCAATGTGTCGTGTATCAACAAAACCCTCTATACAAAAGCAAAGGAACTGAACAGAGTCAGGGTAAGTGCAGCTTCTTTGTAATTGAAGTGTGTGGCATTGTCCTGCACGCTGCCAGAAGAAAGACTAGACCCCAGGAATCTGGTTTAATTAGGTTGCTGCCTTATTAAGTAACATATCTGGGCACTATCCGGTAATAACTCATCCAGTGCAAGCGATTCTTCATTTGTTACCTGTAGCACCTGAGGGCAGGAGGGCTGCTACCTGCCTCCCTTTTCTCCCGCTGTTCCAATCCACCTGCTGGGACCCCACCGCTATCGACTCCGATGAGGGTTAAAGGGATGGGGAAGAGGGGGTTTTAGGAGCCTCAATCCTATTGCCCACCTTGTTTAAGAGATGTCCAGTTTATCAGGGAAAAGGATGCCCTATTGAACAAGTACCTGCCACCAGGAGAGACCAGCAGTTAGATTGGCTGCCTCTCTCTGCCCATGAAGCAGCTGTGTCTGGGCCAGCAGGGGAAAGAAAATAGTTGGCTCCTCTAAGGATTTCACACTCCCCCTCCCCTTCTTGTGGGCACACTGACCTCCCTGTGGGTTGGGGAGTGGAGGTGGCTCTGTGGCTGACTGGTTGGACAAAAGGGTTCAGCACAAGTCTATTGGCTCTTGTGAACCCAAGGGAAGGGCTTATAAACTCTTCCCCCTGCCCTGGGGCATAGCAATTGGTTTTATCTAGTCTTTGATCCTGCAGGAACAACCTGCAGCTTCAGGTTGTATGTTTTGGCCATGCATACGCATTTGTGGGGTAGGCCTTTTGGTGCATTATATAGCTGATCTGTCTAACCTTCTGCTGTATTTTTCCTAATTTTAAACTAAAACTGCTCTATGGTGAAATGCTAATTTTTAAATATTACTGTCTAAATTACTGCTCTTAAACACTTCTGAATGTTTAAATATGCTGCTCTGCTTTTCATTTTAAATACTACATTTATCTATCCTTCATCCTTTAGGAGATACAAGAACAGCTTTTGCATATTAAAAAACTACTGAAAACCTGCAGGTTTGCTGAAAGGTATGGAGCATGATTAAGTATAGCAAATACTTGGTAGAAGTACAATAGTTATTCATGGAGCTTCCCCCTCCAGATGAATTTTTAATCATGTACTTTTTAAGGAAGTTAGTTCTGTATGATCAACAGAAATTCTGATATCGTCTTCCTTTCCCCTGCAAATTTATCTATTGCAAATTTATTTATTGCAAATGTCAAGTGATAGTGTATTTTATAAGGCAGCTTGTTTTTTCCCCGGTACCATTGTAGAAACACTTATGAGACTTGATTAATGATTCGATGTGTGTAATAATTTTTGGCAGATTTTTTTCTTTCGTCCTTCTGATACTATTCCTCTTGGAGGAACAATGTGAGTGTCCTTGCTCAGCAATGTAATGTCTGTTCAAAGTTTTTCTAAGGTGACTAGAGTGGTTATTCCATATGTTGCTCAAATCATGGATCTTTAGTAGACTGTATTCATTCCATCTTCATTAACTAATGACACAAAACAAGCTGTAGAAAATGTGCATATTCTGCCTGAGTTAGGCAGCTCTGACTACTTTCTGTCATTACACAATCAGCCTAACTTCTCTGTGGCTTTAGGGAACATTGCTGGGTTTAAAGAAAAGCAAGATGTTCTTCCAGGAAATGTTGTTGTTTTTTGTCTAAATCAATGCTTGCCTGCAATGCTTAATGTAGTAACTATAAAATGGAAAAATAATGGACCTTTGTTTTGCACCTGCAATTAGTTGTGGGTGCAGATGATAGCACTTGGACACTGAGCTGAGTTCTGGGTAAGACATTTAAATGCCATCGCTTACACCCACAGAATTAGAGGTCTTTTATAAACCAGGCAAGTAAATAAGAAAATAAATTAGTAAAATTACAAAAAAAAAAAAAAAGTAAATGTTTAGTCTCTCTCTCTCTCTCTCTCTCTCTCTCCCCCCCTCCCTCCCTCCCTCTCTCTCTCTCCCTCCCTCTCTCCCTCCCTCCCTCCCTCCCGTGGGGCTAGGGACAATAATGATTGAATGACTGATGAAAATATTATTGTCAAAACTAAGCATTTTTGATGCACTCCATCCAATTATGGTTAGCAAATGAAAGTTAAAATGCACAACAATAGTGCTCCTCTTGCGCTTGCTGCAATGGCTGAATAGTCTAAAAGGCTTTTTAACACTCTCACCACCAAACCCCCCCCAACCACATCAGAACCCAACAATCACTTACTTCTTTTTGTGTGCATTCAAATAGTAAGCGGCTGATGCTGTTTCTGTGTGAGCATTCTGCGGATGATCAGTGAACGGGTGGGGTTATTGCATATGACGAGATTCATGCCTCCACAATTGAGAACAGAATTTTTTTTAGTTTGAATACTTATTGAACTCAAACTTTGGGAGAAAAAGCTATGTTAAATAATGACCCCCATACATCCTCACCCACAAGCCAAGAAAGTTCTCACTGTAGCCTTCCAACAAACACTCCAGCAGAAACTGGGTAGGCAAGACTTAATAGCCTTTCTTCTATGGTTAGTTAAGAAGCAGGAAAAAATTTTTTATAACTTTCAGGCTTTTTGCAAAATTCACAAGTGCCCTTTAACTCAGTTCTGCTGTGTATAGAGGTATCAATTTTATGTTCTTCCTGGTTGATGAGACTTGGCTGTCTCCACTTACTTACATGTTTTGATAAACATGCTCTCAATAAACATGTCACTTTGTAATTTAATTTTTTTTTTTTTAATCTGTAGTGTATTGAAAGAATTTGAACAGGTCTCCAGCCACCTGACGACAGAGCTGCATCTGTTCTCAATGGATGACTTGGTGAAGATTAAACGAGGGCTGTTAGTGCCTCTTCTCAGGGATATTCTAAAAAGCTCCACATCTCATGTAGAAAACTGCGAGGTAAGGGAATCGCTGTGTCTGGTATATAGCCTGAAGAATAGCCACAACTGACCATATTTTTTTTTATAAATATGAACTTTTAATAAACATCAAAAAAGTAATTAACTCTTTTTCAATTCTTCTAGCTTTGTCAAGCCAAGGGATTTATTTGTGAATTTTGCCAGAGCTCAGATGTACTCTTCCCATTTCAGACTGCCACATGCAAAAGATGTACAGGTATGTTCCATCCCAAAGCTATTTCTTTCTTGTGAGAACGTGTGTGCGTGCATGTATAATATTTCAGGCCCCGAATCTGCAAGGTACTTAAGCATGTGCCTAATTGTAAGCATGTGAGTAGTCCCACTGATTTCAAACTCTCTTGTCTCAGTGAGTTTATTGTATATTTGAAAACTTGGATGTGTTGTCTGCATGTAAGTTAAAACAAAATTCAAGTGTGTTCTTGGTATGGGTTTACATATCTCAGTTTGAGTTTGAAATAGCAAATGTAGTGCTGTTACATCAGATTTTTCTGGACCTAATCCAGTGCCCATTGAAGTCAATGGAAAGACTCCAATTGACCTCAAGGTTCATTGGCTTGGGATCAAAATATGGAATTAACCTTGTTACATTGTGCTTCATTGTCCTGGTCATGAGTCTTCTTCAGTTACTTTCGTATCGGGATAAACTACCATCTTTCAAGGAATACAATTATTGATGCAGTTTTCCCCACCTGCTTGTGTGTGTAAACAGTTTGCAAAGCGTGCTTCCACAGTCAGTGTTTCAAGTCTGGAGAGTGCCCCAAATGTCTGAGAATAGCTGCTCGGAGGATGTTTTTGGAAGCTCCATCTGTGGCTATGTGAGACTGGATTACTATGAAGAGGCACACAATTTTCTGTATATACCTCTGAAGAAACTAGATACAGATATATATGGTGTCTGTCTACAGGGTGGATAATGTTGTTTTAAACATTGGTATTTTTAAATCATCCTGCCATGCTAACATTTTGTAATGTGACTTTTTAAAAAAAGAATAACGTTTTAATATTATGCTTGAATACCTGTCCTGACAGAAAATAGTTTTTAATGTGATCAGTTTAAGTGTATGCCATCATTAATATTTTGCTGCTATTGTTTTTTTACTCTTTTTGTTTCTGAATTTGTTTTTATTATTGTTGTTATTTTATATTTGACAAGTTGACAGTTCCCATATGTAACTTTGCATGCAATGTAGAGACAATAAACAAGGTTGAAAAACTTTTAACCCTGTCAGATTTTTATTACAAGCAAGAGGTGATAAAATGTGCAGAATTTTTTCTCCTCTTTGAAACAATACTACAGAAATGCCTTGATTTCCAAGTTTGATTAAAAAAAAAAAAGAACCTGAAAATGTTATCCTGGTAAGCATCCTAATTCAAAATGGTGGATCAGTTTTGTTTTAAAAAGAGACCTGTATTAACCTCTGGGGCGGCATTTTCCAACCTGAGAGATGCCAGGCTACTTGGGGAGGGCATGTAGAGAGAGAGAGATACATGACCCTGAATCCACTCTGTCCAACGCTGCAGGCTTGCTGACTTCTACAGGCCAAGTACTGGGTATCTCTTTGAAAACGAACTGCTTTCCTCACCTGCTCCTGCAGATGCTTCTAACGAAGCCAGCCGTGGAAGTGGCTCATGCACTCAGAAGTGCTGAGCTATTGCCTGAATATCACTATATCACTCACTGCTACTCCTGTGGCACTTGCCTCAGTGTGGTGACAGCACACGTGGTTCAAGCTTCACTGCAATAGCAACGGACACCCACTGACCGAGACCCCCAACATTTACAGGAGGGGTTACTGTAGACATTGATCTGGAGAACATGTCCCAAAGGTACTTTCTCCTTAGCTAAATGCCTTTAAGACACTGGATCTGCTTCTGTCATTCAATGTCTAATTTCCTATGGGACTTTCAAACACCCTTCCCCTTAAATATCCATTCAAACACTAATGCTGTACTAAAAGAGAATGGGACTCTGAACCTGGTAGCTGTTGCGATTCACTTCCAAGCTGAAAACTTTCACAATACATATTACAAGTTCTCATATACAGTTCTTATCTTCCTGTAGCTGGAAACAAAATGTAACTGCTTATTGCATAGATGTAAGATTTATCATCGATGACTGTTATGTAAGATCTGCAAACAGACATGAAACTGCTGAGAAGTGAGTGACGTCAATTGGTGAGACACCTATAGAGTTGGCTACATTTAATATGATGCAAGTGTTAGTTGCTGCATCTGAACGCAAAACTGAGTAAGCCACATTAATGGATTTGCTATAGGGATTTACATTTTATGAAAGAAGTTGCCTTAAGCCCTGTATAGAACAATTTGCAGGACTACTGGGTTTGTTTAAATAAGGGGAAAATGTTCGCTTAAGCTTTATTTGGTTGTGTGTGCTTTTCATGAATAATCTAATGAATGAGTTTTCTCACCACAAATCTTTTCAGAAAGAGGAATGTTAAAATGCGTTTTTGTGCATGTGCACACAAATAATCCATGCTAATTTTAATCAGGCTGGTTGAGTACCACTTGAATCATCTGACCAATCATTGCTAAGCATCACCACTTGAATTCAAACTTATCAAAAGTTGAGTTTAAAAACAATAAAAAACCTTTGAATAAATTTGAAAATCACAAGCTACTTGTGGACAGCTTGTGGAGGGGGAGGGGGTAAACGTGTTTTAAAAAGCATTACAAGTTTTTTCACTTAGCCTATTTATTATATAACTACAGAACTTTCATATCCTACAGTTCTCCTCTTCCCTTCATCTTTCTTGTTCTTTTGGAGCTGCTGAAATTCTGTAGTGGACTGACACATACCTCAATCCGTTGTAGTATCCTGGCTCGCCTGCTTGGTGGAAGCGCAGACCCAAATGAATGGTCTATTTCTTTAAATTAAAAGTGTGTGTGTCTGAGGATACAGCCTGGGTCTTTCACTTTTCAATGTTAATTTGGCCATTCATAGGCCCTGTAAAGTTCTCCAGTGGTCAAGGGTGTCTTTGGCACCCTACAGTGTTTATAATTTGTCTTGTTGGGAATTGACTGTATATGGGGCTGCTTTCAACAGTATAAAACCCTACTGAAATATCTGTGTCTGTTCACAGACCTAGTGTCGAAGAGTTGCTGGAACAGGTAACGCCAACAGGACATTATGCCCTAAGAGCTTCGCAAGAGTTTGGTAAATAGTCATTTGTCTCTTGGCCAGGGCCAGAATGAGGCTTTTGGGGAAGCTAAACTAGCATGAGGCAGTTTGTTTAGTGATGGCTGGTTGATAGGATGCGTTTTCTGAGGGGGGCTGCTCAAGTAAACCAAGTATACTTTTTTGCTATTGGTATTTTGAACTCAAAGAAACAAAGCAGTGAAATGGAGAATGCTACCATAGTAAACCCCAAATGTTGCTGCCGTGTTCGAGAGACAAGACAAAATAAGAAAAGGAGGTAGCAGTAGGTGATGTGAAGTAACATGGAAAGAGGGACTGAAAATGCCCAGTCAGCTGTCTGTGGAGCATGTGAGCTGAAAGTACTTCATTTTAACCTGTCCTGAGTGTCATTAACTTATCCCATTACAAACTGTAAAACGTAGACTTACATGACCAGGCATACCTCGTTGTAATCCCCACTGTGCACCACAGAAGGTGCCAAGAGGTTTGTCGCCGCTCTGCACAAGGTTATAGAGGCTGTTGTGACACAAGTGTTTGTACTGAGGAAGCTCCGCTGCAGAAGCTGCCACCAAGAGATCAAGACTCCAGTGCTGAGGGGCATGTAAACTGTGCTTGGCCCAATGCAGAGGAAGCTGGGAGGGATGTTCAACAGTGGTCAGTTGCCACCTCTATGGGCCCTGGATTCTGGCAGCACTGGGGCCTGTTCTAGGCCCTATCGTAGTGGTCCACTCTGGCAGCTGAGAATAACCTGAACACAACAGGCCGCTTGCCCCCCTGTCCCATGCTCCATTCCCAAACTAGGGGACAAAGTAAATCCTCTGTGCCAGCAGGGGATTCCTCTGGCAGCAGAGGAGTTCCCAGACAGCTGTGGGCATATAGCAGCTAGAACAAGACTGAAAATGGTGCGCTGTGTATCTTATTTGGGGATAACATTGGAAAATGTTTGGCTTGGACAGAATGGGTCCAAGGCATTAGCATGGGTCTGTGGGCATTAGGACCAGGTGTTGTCTCCATTTCCCCTGGCATGTGGGCTTCAGAGGAAAGCCTCTACAAAGAGCCAGCCAGAGACTCCAGCTGGCAGAGGCAGAAGCAGCCAAAGTTCCTTTGGGGAACTTTCTACAGTTTTGATGGACTTCCTCTTCCCCATGCTGATTGGCTGTTTGCTCCAATCTACCCATCTCTCTGTCTCCTCAATGCAGATCCGCAAAGTTACCTCAGTGTCCAAGCCCCAGTTTTAGTCACCAATGTCATCCACAAAACCGCCACTCAGCTGCCACCTGACCCTGTACACATTTAAACTCCTGATGTAAAAGTTCCCTTGGGACCTAAATTTCTGCGCCTCTCTACGCATCCAGACACCTGGCTCCTGCCTGAGCCCCAGAGTGATCCATGAACTGAGGGAAGCTAGTAGAGGAGTGCCTATCTCATCTTTGGGGTCCAATCCAGTAGGTGTGCCTAATGGATCAGGTTCCATTCAAAATCTGGTCCAAGGAGGCACTAACCTTAAACATTTAGCCCATGGTTAGAGCACTCGTTTGCAATGTGGGAGACCCGGGTTCAATCCCCCTTTCAGGCAGAGGGGGAGAGGATTTGAATGGGGGTTGTGCTCTAAGCACTAAGCTATGGAATAGTGTGATGGGGGGTCCCTCAGTGTCTCCAATTGAAGTTGTTCCACTGTGGATAAATTCTTAGTCATTGGGTGAGGTAGCAAGAGCATAATTCTGTAACCTGGTCGTTAGGGTACCCATCTCTGCTGCAATGACTCTCTTATCTTTCCAAACTGAAACAGCTTCAACAGGAGAGATTAAGGGAGCCCCACATCACAATACCCCATAGTGCAGTGGGTAGAGCACACACTTGAGAGGTGTGGGAGTCACCTGTTCAGTTTGTTTCTCCCCCTGTGGCTGAGGAGGGAATTGATCCTGGGTGTCTCACATCCCAGACCAGTGCTGTAAACGCTGGGCTAAAGTGAAAAGGTGAACACTGTCTTTGGGACCATACTGTATTATAGATTATGCATCTCCGTTGGCCAGAGATTGTATGCAACTCTCACAGGGGGAGGGTTACCGCAATTCCTCCAGGAATCAAAAATGGGGATGGGTGGAGTGGTGTGAACTCAGGTTGTAACACCTCCAGAGAAATACCACCCTGGGGAGGCTTGCGTGTACTGTTTCAAACTGGGTTCTCTGGTGACCAACAGACAAAGGGCTTTTGGTACACGATATTGAGTTTAAACTAACAAGGCCTTCTTTTAATTCAGCTGACAGGAGCCTCTGTCTAAGGGGCCACCCCAGCCTTTGCAGGAGGGTTGGCAGACTTGGACCCCGTAAGACTGGTGGGTGACCTCTGGTCAACTTTTAGAATGTGTACAGGAGTTGTTACATGTTTTCTCTGGAATGCTTTAACCCTAAGAATAAATGTATTTTGCTCTGTGAAGGCTGGTCGGTGTGCACTGTTGTAGCCCCTGAAGAAAGGTTAACCACAGCTGCTCGACCGTGGTCAGACCAGCTGGGAAAATCCAGTGAGATGCAGAGGGACTTCAAGCCTACATCCCTGCTCTGGAGGGAGAGAGAGTTGGTTCTCTACCTGAGAAAAGGGACGGCTGGGAGCCTGAAACCTTAAGTGGGTGCCCTCAAGGAAGACCAGGAGGGAAGGGTCAAAGATGCAGTTAACCCTGAAATTGTGACAGGCATCACCACCTTCTCCTTGTGGGGAAGGGTTTCCAGTTCCTTTCTGTGGATCACTAGCAGAAATAGACACCTCCTTGCACCCTGGACTTTGGTGCCTGTTTCTGTGAGGGGCAGGGCTTAGAACACACACCTCTCATCTCCCATTAGTGGGGCTTAGAACACACTACCACACATCTCCCACACAATCTCCCATTGGTTATCTGAAGCTCCCTCCTGGCATACTGACTGTTGTAAATCGCATTTTAAGGTGCCTTTTTCTCCCCATTCATTGTACTGTATAGGAAGCCTAGGCACCAAACTCAGTCTTTGCTGATCACAGGGGTGTTCCTGTGAAACTCCTATATCCCTTTATGGATGTGGGCCGTCACATCAGTGTCACTCCTCTTACCCTCTTCTCCCTTCTCTGCCCCTCTCGCCTGCCTGCCTGTCAATGTCTCCTCTTCTTCCCTTTAGCTTATCCTGTCCTAACTAAACCCTTCCAAAAAATAGTCGTCATTATGGAACTGACAGGCCATTTGCTGCCATCACGTTGTTCGCTCTGCTTGTGTGTTATACCCCTTCCAGCACCTTGTCTGTCTTGTCTGGTTAGATAGCCCCTGCCCTGACAAGCTTGCAGTCTTTTTTTGTTCTGTTTGTACAGCCTGGCATCATGGAGTCTGGGTCCATGACTAGGGTTCCTTGGGCCTATGGTAATACTACTAATAATGGGTGATATCTTCCATCTCCAAAACCCGGCAGACTCTTCCTTAGGAAGTCATAATGTTGCAGGTTCATAGAATCATAGAATATCAGGGTTGGAAGGGACCTCAGGAGGTCATCTAGTCCAACCCCCTGCTCAAAGCAGGACCAATCCCCAACTAGATTGCTGGGTGCGCCTTGATTTAATATGGAAGTATGTAACAAAGCTTTACTGAACAGGTCTCTACTGAATGGGTGACTATCGTGTATGAGATCTTATAATATTAAAGCAAAGTGTGAGGGAACAAGCACAGAAAAAAGGGCAGCAAAAGAGCATCACTTAGCAAGATGTAGTAGAGAGTTCTTCTAGAACGTCAGCGAAGAGTAAAATCCTGCTTATGCTGTGCATGGAAATCCCACTGAATTCCTTGAAAGTACTGTGTAGTCAGGCTTGTGCTATCAAAGTTGCTAACCGACTCAAAGTATAATTGCTTACTACTAGTAAAGCTAGGCAAATAGTTCCATTGAGCAGGGTGATCGGCAAGGGGTGTATGGAATGCTGTAGGCAAAGGAGGAAAATTGTCATACGTTTGAGGGAGAGGGTCCTAATCCTCATCACTCACATGGGTAAGGAGAGATGTAAGGACTCTTACAAGGGATGGTATAAGTCCTTGCACACACGACAGTTGGACTGCTTGAGAATACTTGATGATATGTGCTCTTAGAAATAGATGTTCATGGGAAGCCTGTTAGCAACCCTCATGAAGACTCCTGGGGTGAAATCTGGCCCCATTTAAGTCAGAGGGAGTTTTGCCATTGACTTCAATAGGGGCAGGACAAGCATAGCATGTGAGCACAAGTACAGGTTTCACTGCAAGAGTAAGAAGATACTTTGGATAATTAAACAGCTTCACTGAGCTCTATAATTCCAGCAGTAGATCGTACACCATTCAAATTAATGGATGAAAATATCTACATTATTAGGAATCATTGTTGTGAACATGTATTTCTATATGCAGAGCCTAGTTAATTGTTTCAGTAGATGGAATCTCAACTCTATGTATTTTCCCTGTATGTCTGAATTAGTTAACCTATACATTCCCAATGAAAGTAACCCTGATGTTTGCACTTTTAATGTGGAGGGTGCTATCTGAAAGCCAGCTGGAGCTGTATTTTAAATTCCATCAGCAAGCAATCTGAACACTGTAAAACAGCTCAAAGTTTCTCTCAATGGTTGTATCTGAACTTATTTTTATTTTGCATGTGTTGTAATAATTGTTGTACTGTTCACAGGTGAGTCTTTGACCACTCATTTCACTCGGAAGTTTTTGAGATTCTATGTTAAACCCCTATGAAACATTGCTAATTAGGTGGAAGGCATCCTACAGAGCTTGTGTAAAAGAAGGTTTCACCCCTATGAAACAATGCTAATTAGGTGGAAGGCATCCTACAGAGCTTGTGTAAAAGAAGGTTTCACCCCTATGAAACAATGCTAATTAGGTGGAAAGCATCCTACAGAGCTTGTGTAAAAGAAGGTTTCACCAGTAAGAATCCTGTTTGACTGGTCTGATGAAGATGTAATCACGAACAGATAATGGGCTTCCAGAGATTTCAGTGAAACAAGACAAAGCCAACATGCGCCAGATTTTTAAAGGCATTTAGACTCCTAAAAATGCAGAGGGGACGAGTGAGTTTTTCAAAGCAGGTTGGGTACCTAACCCCTAATGAAACCAATGGGTATTAGACAGTTACTTTGGAAAATCCCTCTAGCTCCTATCTTTAGGTGCCTAAATACTTTTAAAATCTGGCTCTTTATCTTTCAAATTTTAGAATTAGTAGAGCTCATACTTTTCCATCTGGTTTTGATTGATGAATTGGAAGAGGAAATCAAACAGTATGAATAAAAATTGCTTCCTATCTCAGTCGGGGTTTGCTTGCATGTTTTCTCTGATATTCTAACACTAAGCTAGCCTTAATTTATTGGGATCCACAAGGCAGCTTATCTGCCCAGCTCTAGTTTTCAGTCTGAGAACAATAGCTTAGCAGACACTTCAGTTGCAACAAATGTGATTGATGTGGCTGGTTAATATCCTGTTACACATTTCAGTTCTCTTTTCACAGTGCCAGTACAGATTAACTGGAACTGCAGTAGTGCAATGACTGACACCTTTGAATGGGATATTATTACTAAATCACAGCATAAGGGTTGCTCTGAAGCAATATGGTAGCTGAATGCACTGGAGCAGAATATCACCCCTTCCCCTCTGCTCATAAAAGGAACTGTAATGGGGTGTACTGGTTCTTGATGCCTAAAGGGAGCCAGAAGATGCCCTCTCAAGGGGGTGTTGGTGTGATCCTAGGCTCAGGAAGCAACCAAAACCGGAAGAAAGGCAGTGTTCCCGAGGAATTAACAGTGGGATGGGAAGATCCCAGGACACTGTTACTTTAAGGGCCTAGAATCTGAAGCCCTGTAGTGGGGGCAGGGCACCCCCCTTTCAGCCAATCAGGAGGGTTGCTCAGCAGGAGGGTAGTATAAATGCCAACTTTTCTCTCAGAGCAGGACATGTGCTGACTAAGGAAAGAAGGCAGAGCTGGAAGGCTAGACTTCTGCTGGATAGAATAAAGGCTCTGTTGTAATCGGGAGCATTGGACATGGGTTGGAACTATGGGGTTACTGTGTTTGTGTTTGGGACACTGAGGATTATTTTGGGCTACTGACCCAATTTCAGGGGAGGTCTGGTGGTAGCCTTGAGAAAGACTACCCAGTGCTTCTAAGGGGCACGGAAGAGAGGGGGAAGATGGAGTGTGCCATTGAAACACCTCTGGCCACAAGGGGGAGCCAGGTGAATGGTGTCCCTGTTATGGAAGCCACCGCTAAAGTCAATGTCATGCTGGGGATTCCCCCGGCCTGGGTGTGTGGCAGCAGAGTTGGCTTTTGCTGCCCTCTCTGAAGCCCCAGTGCAGGCTGTGGGGCAGAGGTGGGAAGGGGCATGGCAGAGGTGCGGGAACAGCCAGAGCAATTCTTAGCTCGCAGTGGTCTCTTAGGAACTACGGCAAGTTTATGTAGGCTAGAGCAGTGCTACTTAAAGTGGTGATCCGTGGACTGGCACCATCGACTGCCGGTCTGCGCACACATTGGGAAAAAAAAATTGCCGGTCCTCCACATCAGCTAGCTTGAGAAGCGCTGGGCTAGAGAATCCCATGAAAATCAGTGTCAGTTCTGAGCCCAGCGTAACGAGGGCACAGCAGAGAATCTGGCCCACAGTGACTGGGATTTGTCAGGGACTTTAATAAACAGTGAGTGGAACGTGCTGCTTCAGGGCCAACGCAATGCTTAACTTCAGTCTCTTAATAATTTGCATATTTAGTGACATTTCCAAAGAGCAAGGCGTAAACACGTTGCTAGCAGTTGTAGAGATGCAGGAAAGCAGAAGTAACTGCACAGCTGTCCTGAGAAGCTTCCTCTTTCAGAACCAATATCTGTCTGGTTAACTCCTTGTCTTCCCCTTTTACAGGGTGAATGTGCTTGAAAGTGTGGTTTTGAATTCGGCATGTATCTTCTTTTATTAGTAACACACTGACTCAGAAGGTGGTGCTCAAATCCCAGTTTGGTTAGGCTCGGGTTTGGACTTCGAAGCTGAATATGGGCTAGGGTTTGGGCTTTAATGGTACTGAAATCTTGGAGCTGTTCTAATGAGATTTTGGCTCAAAATGAGAGTGGCTGTTCCAGCTTGTGAGATCTTGGCTGCATTTAAGAATATAGTTCAAGATTTGCGTCCATTTGCAACCAAGTCCACAGGTGTTGGTTTGGTTCTGGGGATTGTAACTGTTCCTCTGCAAAACACTTGGTTCTAAAATTCAAAGGACTATACAGTTAATGTTCTATTTCTGACCCCCTTTAACAAGTAGCAGCCTTGTAGTGATGTAGCTCTGACATTCCCCATCTGCTTTAATAATTTAAATAGGAATCACTTCACTATTATAATGTAGCTACTTCTAGGCTGAAATGCAACAACAATGCACAGCTGCAACCATTTAGAACAGGAGAGGAAGGAGAATCATGTTTAAGCGAAATGCCAGGAGGAATTCATAGCAGAAGGTGGGATAAATAATTGAAGGAAAATGGTTTTTTTTCATGGGATAGTCTCTGGCTGATCCCATGATTTTTGCCACTTCATCAAGTTCCTGAATTGCAGCAACCCTCCTTTAACCAGGAACTGAACCCTTTCACGTCCATTTGTGCAACTGTTAGATTAAGTAGAGAGCTGACACAAGAGTGACGTGAGAACCTGCCTCACTCCAGACGCGCACTGCCTCTGCAGGGGCTAGACTTGAGTGCAGAGCATTAGCCAAAGGAGCAGCCAGCTAGCTCGTAAGTGTTAGATTCATATTTACAAGGCAGACAAGGGAAAAGTCAATGAAAGCTTCTCAAGGTAGTTGTGACTGTTGTTTAGTGTAATGCTGCCCTTTTGAGGCACGTTCTCTTTAAATAAGGCTGCCCCGGGCCAGAGCAAGTGGGGGGCCTCTCCCCACCACTTCCACTGGCAGTTCCGCCCCTGTTCTGCCCCTTCCACCTGCAGCCCCGCCCACGGCCTCATCCCTTCTGCCTCTTCCCCTGAGGCCCTGCATTGTGCTTGCTCCTTTCTGCCCTCCCACCCCCACACCGTGGCTCCCCGGACTGGAGAAGTTCTGTTCCCTCTCCATGGCCTCGGGCCGCAGCGGGGAGTCAGAGCTCCCCCAGGCCTGAGGCCACAGCAGGGAGCGACAGCTCCTCCAATCCTGGGACCGCAGCCAGGGTCGGGACTCTGGTGCTTCCCCCACCGCCCGGCGCTTCTGCCAGGGTGTGGGATCAGGGCACAGGGACTTCCCCTGCCCTGCCCAGTGCTCCTGCTGCGGAGTGGAGTCGGGACGCGGGCAGTGATGAGCTGCCAAAATCTTAACAACCGGTTCCCTATAAAAAGTTCTGATTTAAGGGATGTGCCATAGTATGTATTTTTTGTACTTTTTTCCATAAGAAGTGGCAATGCATTGAGTCACTGGGCGTCATACTTAACAATAAAAATAATAAAAAATATTTTACATGTTTATTACAATAGAAACAAAGTATTGCTTTCTTAAATGAATTTAAAATACATTTGAAAAGAAAATATAAAGAAGAGATGTATGAGTAAGCAAACGATAATAATATTTAAGAATGAAATGCCTATTTTTCTTGTATTTTAAAATATTACATGTGAACTACTTAAGTTATTATTAAAAATAAAAAGTGTAATAGATTCATATTAAAGTATACAATGCAACAAGCAATATTTTAAAGAATATTTAAGTACATTATTTATTACTAATTAGGTAGTAATTTCCAAATGGCTTCTTGATCTTCTCCATAATCTTTGGTATTGGATACACGAACTCTGGTATCTAATGCGGATCGATGACTTCTCATCCAGGCTTTAACATATGGTATTGGGTTAGTGGTTTTCCCAACTTAGTGGTTTTCCCAACAAATTGATGGTCATAAAGCTTGAGATATGTGTAATTGTTAAATTCGCCCTTTTATCACTACTGTCATAAATATAAAGGGAAGGGTAAACCCCTTTAAAATCCCTCCTGGCCAGAGGAAAACTCTTCTCACCTGTAAAGGGTTAAGAAGCTAAAGGTAACCTCGCTGGCACCTGACCAAAATGACCAATGAGGAGACAAGATACTTTCAAAAGCTGGGAGGAGGGAGAGAAACAAAGGGTCTCTGTCTGTCTATATGCTGCTTTTGTCGGGGGTAGAACAGGAATGGGGTCTTAGAACTTTTAGTAAGTAATCTAGCTAGGTATGCGTTAGATTATGATTTCTTTAAATGGCTGAGAAAATAATTGTGCTGAATAGAATAACTATTTCTGTCTGTGTATCTTTTTTGTAACTTAAGGTTTTGCCCAGAGGGATTCTCTATGTTTTGAATCTAATTACCCTGTAAGGTATCTACCATCCTGATTTTACAGAGGGGATTTCTTTACTTCTATTTACTCCTATTTCTATTAAAAGTCTTCTTGTAAGAAAACTGAATGCTTTTTCATTGTTCTCAGATCCAAGGGTTTGGGTCTGTGGTCACCTATGCAAATTGGTGAGGCTTTTTACCAAACCTTGTCCAGGAAGTGGGGTGCAAGGTTTTGGGAAGTATTTGGGGGGAAAGACGTTTCCAAACAGTTCTTCCCCAGTAACCAGTATTTGTTTGGTGGTGGTAGCGGCCAATCCAAGGACAAAGGGTAGAATATTTTGTACCTTGGGGAAGTTTTGACCTAAGCTGGTAAAGATAAGCTTAGGAGGTTTTCATGCAGGTCCCCACATCTGTACCCTAGCGTTCACAGTGGGGAAGGAACCTTGACAACTACAAATAATATTCATCAACAAAAAAGCTCTTTCTGCTTCTGCAGAAGTAATTGCAATTGTGTTCATAATTTGCTTTGCTTTCCTTATTGTTTCTGGATCAGGAAGTTTTGATTGAATGTTATTCTCTACAAAGTCACAAAAATCATTTAAATCAACTACAAATTTTATGAATTTGTTTAACTCATGCACTTTTTCTTCTCCTGATTTCCAAGGTAACCTGACTTCTTCAATATTCCATGAAGTGGGATCTATAACATTGAATAATTCAACTATTTTAGGTGTATTACTAGAATGACCTAAATTATCTTCTTTATATTTAATGTGATTTTCGTTTAATAATCTTGCCTTCATTTTTTCAATAATACACTCTATTATTTTGTCTCATGGCAGTGATTTAAACCTTACATTATCTTCAAACTCTATGCATTTAAAAGCATCACTTTCTATCATTTCATTAATTTTATTTTCATGTATACCAAAACTATCTTTTAACTGTATGAAAAAATCAATCATTCGTTTGATTAGCTTATCTGCCTTTGTTAAACTCAATTGTCTCGCTTGCAATGCATTTGATAATAAAGCAATTTCATCCAAAATGTCAATCATTAATGCCAAGTCTTTTAAAAATTCTTTGTTTCTCAATCTTTTTTCCATGCCAGAAAATATATTTATTTTTTCAAAAATAAGAAAAAGAGCTGGATAGGCTCTCCTGACCGCTTTGACAGCTCTAAGACTACAAGAAGCCCATCGTGGACCAAAAACACGGCCTATTTTGATTATTTCAATATATAGTTCTTCAGAAACTTGTTTAAGTTCAAACTGACTTTTATTTGACGGATGAAAAATTGCATAAATCTTGTCCAAAAAAATCTTGAAATGGCTTATTTCATTAATATCATTTATAGCATCATCTAAAGCCAGTTGTAGCCAATGATTCAAACAATGCCAAATTATAACGTTTGGAAAATCTTGAATGAGTTTTGTAGCAACTCCAGATTTATGTCCAAGCATGGTGCTCGCGCCATCAGAACAAAATCCGGTTAAATTTTTCTTTAAATATTCTGTGTCAAATCCTGTATCGGTTAATGCATTTCTCAAAGCATTGTAAATATTTTCTGCTTTTGTTGATTCTAATTCCACTAAATTGAGAAAAATTGTTGGTGAAGAATCTTGTAATTCACATTTTATAAGAATTACAAGCACAGTTTTACTTGAAATTGTAGAAGCTTCATCAATAATAATACAAATCTTTGAATTATTTTCAATGATTTTACTAAAAATTTGTTTTATTAATTCACCAATATGCTCTACGATTCTGATGGCTGAAAATCGAGAATGTAGGCAGTTCCCTAAATCGGTTTCATTCTTAATTTGTAGCTCTACTTCATCCTCCATATCTGACATTGGTCGGTTTCTTTTTACTAAGCTGTAAACTATGTTGAAAATTTTGCTGATTATTGCAATATTTTTTTCAGTAACTTTATCAATCACAGTAGTGAGAGGTTCTTTTTTAGATTCATTTAAAACATTTATAACTCTCAAATGAGAGCTTGATTCAAAATGTTCCTTCATTTTTTTTCTTAATGTAGCTTGCTGAACTTTTTTTATCAGTTCCAGATGCTTTAATAGTACACTTTTGCCATTCCGAAGAAATGTGTAAAGATTTTCTTCCAAGGACCCCCAAATGTGACATATTTGCACAGTGGGAACAGCCAAGTTTTTTGCCTTCAATTATCAAGCCATTATATTTCTTTAAAAAATATTGTGCCTGCTCGGAAGTCCAACATTCGGGTACCACATTTTCACAGTCATGTAAATCCTCTTCCATTGCGAACGCATTTTCAGATGATTCAACATTTAAGATACTTTCATCACCAAAATTATTGTCATTGGCGTTTTCAGTATTTAAATCATTATTTTCACTACTAGAACTACTGACTAATGGTTGTGTCATTTTAGTGGAAAACCAGTCACTAATGCTTTTCTGGTGTTTCATTATGAAGAGTAAATAATATTGAATAGAAAACTTTAATCTTCGAATGACAGTCCAGTTAGTATTACACACCGAAATATCACACACAATTTCCTAGAAACAAACAGGCCGACTATGACTCACTGGTCATGTTGAATTGTATAGAAAAGAGTTGAGCAAGTGCACGAACGAGGCAAGTGCAACCCCTGTTAATAAAATAATAAACGAGATGTTTGTCTTGCGTCAGGACGAACTTGGATGCGACCGAGTCACAGCCTGCGACATTACATGCGCACACGCATAGCAACATAAATCTTGAACTATCTGTTGTAGAAACGGCTCTTTAACTGCTAAAATTCCACATCCCTTTGCATTTGAAGTTTATTTTGTACACTGTATTACAAGTCTTCATTAATTTAAGGTTTCCTGTGCCAGTTATAAATTTTATATTTACCTGAGCCCCCCACAGAACCCCAGAATGACAGCGGGCTAAGTGGGGCCAATAGCTGGGACCCCATCTGGCAAGGGGCCAGCGGCCAGAACCCCAGACTCTGTCCGCCACCCTGCTCAGCCCGTCGCCGGACTGGAGTTCTGGCCGCTGGCCCCTTGCCAGCTGGGGTCCCAAGCAGGCAGCGTGCTGAGAGGGGCCAATGGCTGGGACCCCAGCTGGCAAGGGGCCAGAACTCCAGTCCAGAGGCGGGCTGAGCAGGATGGCGGACAGAACCCCAGACCGGCAGTGGCTCACCCGCCACTGCTCTGGGGTTCTGGCTGCCGGCTCCTGCCAGCCGGGGTCCCGGCTGCCAGCCCTGCTCAGTTCTGTTTACCCAGGCAGGCAGCGGGCTGAGTGGGGCCAGCGGACCCCGGCTGGCAGCAGCGTGCCAGTAAAACATCGGCTCGCCTGCCGCCTTTGGCAGGCATGCCACAGGTTGCCGACCCCTGCCCTATTATTTTCTACACCATTTTATAAGATTAAGATTATTCGTTTTAAGATCATTTTATAACATTTGTTTTCCTAACAATTTTTAACATCCAGTTCTAAAACTGCTTCAAAATTTAGCAACTGGTTCCCAGGAACTGGTGCGAACCGGCTCCAGCTCACCACTGGACGCAGGGGCTTCCCTGCCAGCCTGGCGCTCCTGCCGTCGAGCAGGGTCGGGGTGGGGACACCCATTTTTCCAGGGCCCCCCATTGGTTGGGGCCCCTGGGCACAGGCCCCATCGGCCCAGTGGCTAATCTGCCACTGGTTATGACATATGGAGACATGGCAGCTATGTGTCTAAATAATCTGAGTAACGACCTTAGATGTGGAATTAGAAACCCTGGTCCTGTGAGTCTGCAAGTGTCCTCAGCACCTTGCAGGACTGAAGTTTAGAGACAGGTGGGGGGGCATGGCTGCCCTCAGGATGCTATTTGTCTGACCAGCAAATTTCAAGAACTTGTATATGTTCTGTCTATGGCCATGAAAGCAGCTTTAAAGTGGTACAACCACTGTACCAGGAAACCCCCAATCACTGCGGTCTCCTTGACAGGAGGAGTGCATTTTATCCATGGACGTGTCACTGTCCTACTTCAACAGCAGGTGGCAGCAAAACTTGCTTTCCACTGGTGCTGATCATGTTCATCTACTGCAATTTGTTTCACACTTCTGCCCTCAGATTAGTAATAATATTAGTCTGTTCGTGCCAAACCTTCTCACTTCCTGCATGGCAAGGGCTGTTGTGCAAAAGACCCTTTGATTTACATAGGGGGCCTCTCCCACAGCTTCTGCTTGAGCCAGGTGAAGTAGGATCAAGAGGAAAGCAACAAGCTGAGATGAAATATTTTCCCCACAGCCAAATGTAATAGTTGTTGTGCGCTCTTTTACTTCTCCATTAGAGTGGCAGCTGGGGAAACAACTTCCTAGACCTTTGGTTACTCGGGTAAAGTTGTTTGTCCAGCTGGTATCACATTTTTATATCATCTTTCAGACAAATTGCACTCAAATATTTTGTGGACTTGAATTCTAGAAGGCAGCACACCAAATGTGGTGTCTAAGGAAGAGTTCTAAAACATTTGTGAAGTTATGTAACTTATTTGTGCATCCAATTACCTTACTGCCCATGCAAATTGGGGGTTTGCATATGTAAATAGCCGCTGAAGCATCTAACTGTCCATTTTTGCAACCAAATGCACCTGTACAAGTTCAGCAAACACACATACGAATTAAGTGCACAGATTCTGAAGCTCTGACACTGATATAAATGACAGAAAACAAGACATTGTATCATCACTTATATTTGTGTCCTGTTCAGTACCAGGTATGTTAATGGTCCTTAACAAATAATAATGAAACACCCAATCAAAGTCAAATAATAGAAGAAGGGAGAACGATTAAGAGGAATAAGCAACAGAGAGATAATGGGCTTTCAGCTGCAATTTACAAAGACATGTAGGCCTTGCCTACACTGGAGATTTGCTCCGGATACAGCCATCAGTGGTCAGCAACCTGTATAGCTGCAGTAGTGCAAACCCCAAGTGCAAACCAGGAAAGCTGTGATTTGACATTTGCATAGTGCAGCAGGATAAACTTCACCAGGGCAATCTCCACCTTTCCTTGTCTACAAGAGGAATTTGCCCTGATGCAGCTACACTGGTTGCTGGACAAACATGGCTGAATTAAAAAGTCCTTACCATAGGCAAGGATGGCACGTTAGGCTGGGACACGTGTAGGCTGTTCCAGATAGCAATAACTGCTGAGGAACAGACTGTCACACTAAGGTCCTGTCTACATTACCCACAGGATCAAGGGGCAGCGATCGATTCAGCAGGAGTCGATTTATTGTGTCTAGTCTATCGACTCTGGTACTCCACTGGAGCGAGAGGTGCTCCCTCTCCCAGCAGGGGAGTGTCAGCTGCCGACTCACGGCAGTGAAGACACCGCGGTGAGTAGATCTAAGTGCGTCGACTTCAGCTACGTTATTCACATAGCTGAAGTTGCATAACTTCAATCGATTTCCCTCCCCTTCCCACCCGCAGTGTAGACCAGGCCTAAGAGTAGCCAAGTTGTGAGTAAGTACAGAAAGAAGGCTTGCATCTGATGAGCGAGAAAAAGTTTAATAGCTGCAGCAATTTTGTTGACAGTTTTGTAAGCCAGCTCAGGCAAATGTGTAATATCATTAGCCATTAAGTATAGAGCTGTTGTAACTTTTCCTGTTTTAATTTTTTTCCCTCAGCAGCTTGCTTGCCCAATACGCACGTGCTTGTAACTGCACTGAGTTACAGTTTGCTCTGTCTGCACATTTGTAGAGGCCTACAGCAAATGATCACTCTCCAACAGAAGAGGTCTTAACTTCTGGGATGAGTTATAGGATGTACCAAGTAATCACTGTCTCAATTCTTCTTGACTGGAATATAAATGGTGTAAAATCTGCTAACAAACGAAAGAAATACACATTGGAGAGGAGCCTTTACTGCAGGGAAGTAGTTAGTTGTCAAAAGTCCAGATACAATCCAAACCTAAAACATTTCATTTCAGAATTAATGTTGCCAAGTCAAGACTATAGCATCAGGGAAAAGAGACCATGCACTTAAAAGCAGAAGAAGTGAAAAGATAGGAACATCATAAGACTCATGCAGCCCATTGGACATGCTTCTTTTGTATGTTGAGGCAGCTTTGCAAGCCAGTGTCAAAGTGTACCTGTATTAGGTGCAGAGCTGCAGCCTCCCGGCACAAGCAAACAGCCAGCACATGGTCCCAGAACACAGGCTTGTCCTATTTAAGGGAGGTAAATCTGTTATCTATTATCTATGGCCCAGATTTTCCCTCCCTTCTCCCCTCCCCACCAGATCTCCACATGGGAATGTGGGTCTTCCATGCGCAGATCTCCACCTCTGTGTGTAAAAGAAGAGGGTGGGGGATTTCAAGTGCCTCCACAGTACAATTCCCCCTCCCTGCATCCTATGAAGGAACCTTACGTTCTTTCTAAACTGCACTCAACCATTAGGGATGGGGACTGGGGCCATGCATGTTCATACGTGTGCAGAAGGGCCTTCTCACAGAGTCCCTCCTCATGCTCAGAATTGCTTCGGTTTGCCCACTGCAGACCATCCTCCCCAGACTGGCAAGGGACTTTGGCTGGAGTCCGCCCCTTCCAATGCAAATGTGCAACCAAAGCAAAGTTCAAACAGAAAGCAACAAAACCATCCTTCCCCATTGGTGATAGAGGTATTCACAGTCCTCCTGCCTCCCCAGGCTAAATTCTTTCCCCTCACAGGCCCACAGTGATTTACACAGTCTCCTTGTTCTAAGGTAACAGGGTGTCCTCACATCTTTTCACTCTTTGGTCATGGGATTTCACCACTGCTTTTAGGTGGCATCATAAGGGCGCCCGGGCCCTCTCTCTCTCCTTTGACCTTAGGACTCTATATGTCCAAACTGCCTCATTTCCTAGTCTCCAAGGTCACTTCCTACTACTGCCCGTTTCAGTCTGTATTTGGGGCATTTTCCCTGACCTCTTCCCAATTGTCCTCCACCAAACCTCTCCCAGATTCCATTCCTGGCTCCATCTCAACAAGCACCCATTGCTAACCTCAGTTCAAACGCTGGATCCCTATTGAGCTCTTCCTCCACAGCATTCAAGCCCCTCACAAAGACCTGCCTCATCCCTGGTCTCACCTAGTAAAAAAACTAGGTCCCTCTTATATAGGCCTGGGCCCTACCCTTTGGCCACAGCAGGCCATGCTTACAGTGCCCGCTCCTGCTCCCACTGAAGTTGATAGCAAAAACCTTTCATTGCTCGCTGTCAAAAGGAGCAGGGTTGGGCCCAAAACTAATCACACACAAAAAATCTCTCTATTAAATATAATTATTTGCTTGATCAGAACCTGTTTTCTTCAAATAGAACCACTGTGTGAGGAAACTGAGTTGTAAGTCTGAAGGGTCAATAGCAAGCCATTTTTGCGCTAGAGGGCAACAAAACATTAGAAAAGTGTCAAGATTTCAAATCAGGGTAATATTCTTAATGAGTTTTAGCTAACGAGGTTTCTTCAGCTTTCACAGAACAGTTTTCTTTGGCTTCAGGGTAAATGGGGCAATTTTAAAATCCGGAGTTATAGGGAAACTAAAATAGAGCCATATAATATAAGCTGGCTGGGCCCTTAACTCTCGTACCATCTGTCCATAATGACCTATGTAAAAATGAAATGTATCATCATGCACCAAAACTGCTGTATCAGCAAGGCTCCTGCTTTTTTAGGATTTATTCATTTCATTTTTCAGGGTTTATTTTTTTAACCAATTTTTATATACTTTACTCATTACAGCAGTATATGTTGTCATCAGTAATCTCTTTGTAATGTCCCCTAGTGTGCTTTAACATAGTACTTTTCAAACAGCACTATGCTAAAGCACACTAGGAAACCTTCAGTGTGCACCAGCAGGGTCTACACGGACTAATTAATGCATAAGACATTAGCGCGCTTTAACCAATCACACCCCGGTAGTCCGTGTTACTGTTCTGTGGAGAGAAGCCCTTAGATACAAGTAACCATTTCCAGTGTGTGTTGGATAAACACCAATTTCAATTTTTTTTTTTGGTATTTTTTTTTAAAGTCTGTGTTTATCACTTAAAAATAAAAAAAACCAGAAGCTCTATGCAGAAGTTCCTGAAGTAGGGACAATACAGTTAATACTGAAATAAATTAATCTGGCAAAGACATTGAACAGATTGGTCATTGTTGCCTTATTAGCATGGCATGGTCAAGTTTGAGCCTGATTTTCCTCTCATACCAGTTTGACACCTCTGTTACCTATTGGTTTGAATGGAGTTTCTCTGGAAGTACAGATGTATAAATACCCTACCAAATTCAAGGTCCATTTTGGTCAATTTCACGGTCATAGGTTTTTTAAAATAGTAAATTTCATGATTTCAGCTCTTTAAATCTGAAATTTCCCCATGTTGTAATTGTAGGGATCCCGACCCAAAAAGGAATTGTGTGCGGGGGGGGGAGGGGAGGGGTTACAAGGTTATTGTAGGGGGGGTGGCGGTATGGCTACCCTTCCTTCTGCGCCGCTGCCTTCAGAGCTGGGCAGCCAGAGAGCGGTGGTTGTTGGTGAAGTGCCCAGCTCTGAAGGCAACACAGAAGTAAGAGTGGCAATACCATTACCCACCTAGAGTAGCCTTGCAACCCCCCTGCAACTCCCATTTGAGTCAGGACCCCCAATTTGAGAAACGCTGGTCTCCCCTGTGAAATCTGTATAGTATAGGGTAAAAGCACAAAACAGACCAGATTTCACGGTGGGAGAACAGATTTCACGGCCCATGATGCATTTTTTATGGCCATGAATTTGTAGGGCCCTAGGTATAAATGAGAGGAGAATCAGACCTGAACGATTTAGCAGAGGCGGTTAGAAAAAGTAGTGTGATGTGAACAGGTGTCAGTGTTTATTCAGCTGAGACGCACCAGCTTTATTTTATATTTTGATTACATTTGTCAACTCACCTTGTCAGATAAACGATGTGGAGTTGCTCCTGCTACCTTGTTTTTTAAGACGAGAATGATAGCAAACAATACAGCTTCAGATCTTTTTTTAGTAAAAACTGTTCACATTGTTCTTTAAAAAAAATATCACAGGTGGTTAAAGCTCCAGCATAAAACATACCAGTAGGGGATGCTGGTACACAAGTAAAGATTGTCCTACATTAAAGGCTTAGGAACAGGTCCTTCCTTTCTCCTCGCACTGCCCCCCAACTCCCTGTTTTCACAGTGAGTGGTCGGAAGTAGATGTATGTAAGTGGGCGAGTAAAGCCCAAGTGGCACTGGTCTGAGCTTGGTCCTAGCTTCTGCAGAAAGAACAGCTGGATTTTTCACGCAAGCCCTGAGAACACTTCACATCAGCGCTCTACACTCTCCAATTTTCTTTACCTTTGTCCATCCTTAGACTATTTTTTTTAAAGTTTATTCATGCATAACAGACACCAAGCTTTTCGCAGTGTTAATGTAGCGGTGTTAGGCCCAGGATATTAGCAAGACAAGAGGGGTGAGGTAATAGCTTTCATTGGACCCAACTTCTGTTGGTGAAAGACACTTTGGCGCTTACATGGAGCTCACATAGAGCTCTTGTTCAGCTTTAACACTGTCCATTGCCACCAGGCTAAGTAATGCAAACGCTCAGTTTTCTGCCCCTTGGAACCTGGCAGATGTGACTAGAAGCTGGCCTTTATTCATATACTACAGAAATGCTGAGCAATGCAGCCTCTCATTTGGAATTCCGTTAGCCTAGAGTCTGTTGCTGAATTACCCAGGGGAAGCCTATTCACTGGTCGTAAAAAAAAAACCCCAAAAAACCAATACTAGAAAAACCTCCATGTCATCTGATGTTATCAAATGTTTGGCCTTTGGAAGAAATGGGAACACAAGTGCCTTAATGATCTTCAGTTGGCAGAAAATGCCCTTGTGACCATAGTTGTTTGCAGTGGTGGTGTAGCCGTATTGGTTCCAGGATATGAGAGAGTCCTGAAGAAGGGTGCTGTGTAGCACAAAAACTTGTCTCTTCCACCAACTGATGTAGGTCCATTAAAAGACATTTCTTCATCCACCGTGTCTCCCTTGTGACCATAGGCAGCCAGGCATAAGTAGGCGAAGCTTCAGGCTGCTCTAAGCTTTGATGGTGGTCAAGTTGGCCGTTGGCCGGGAGACAATAGAGGTGGTTTAAACTGACTTTTGCTTCCCCATCTTTGATCCTGCAATATGTGTAGCATGATAAAACTAGAATATCAGGCCCCAAGAGCTTTAAACCATTAAAGCTCCCTCCTCAATCACTGAGCTTTTTTCTCTTCACTATTGTGATGTCATAATCTCAATTCAAGATGCTCATGTGCCATCAAAATTTATTTACACACCACTTCTTGTGACCACATAGGTCCTCTCACACAGATGTAAATCAGGAGTAAATCTCTTGAAATCAGTGTGGGTTGGCAAAGCTAGTGTGAGAACACCATCTTAATATAGGTTTCTTGCTACACAGTCACAAAACATCATCATTTGCAATGGTGTTATCTCAGGCCAATCTTCATTAGACAAAGCACCGATGCTTGGGGTGCTCTGCCCTTCCTCATGTAATGAGCTCATTCTGTGGTTTGCCAAAAGCTAGAGCGTGGGTATGTTGCAACAAATTTCTACAGTAATGAAGTGACCCAGAAATATGCAGCGATGGTGTCAAAATACAGCAACACCTTTGCTAAGTGACTAGAAATGTGGCTGTAACATGCAAGTCCTCTGCTGGGTAAGTTGCTGGGTGAGCCATTTCATTTCAAAGTTTGCACTTCTTAGCGTATTGAAGCAGTCCCTGCTACATGTACGAAACTGCACGTTGCTTTCCTGTGCTGCTGTGGTTTCCTGAGCAGAGTTCGCAGAAAAATGTGAGGGGCCTGCCTATCCCAGTACAGGCTACATTTCCTAAAGGTGATAGTACTAATACTTTAAACAAAAAGAGAAGAAAGAAAGAAAGAAAAAAAAGCCTTTTCTGGAGATTATCCCCTCCCCCATTTAATCAGTGCTGACATGCCTCAATTCCGGACCACAAAAATAACATCTCCTGCAGTAAACAGGGCAATCCATTTTCTACCCTGAAAGTTTTATGCAAATAAAGCTATGCCCTGTTTTGCATATCTGAAGAGTATGTATTCTTTTATTTGCATAAAGGCTCCACCCTCAAATCCTTCAGTTCCTGACTCCTCCTCCTCATAAAATCCATACATTTTTCTTGTCAAACCCATCAAGTCCCACTTTGTTTCCCCTCCATTTCCTGCCATGCCCACATCTGGTTCTGCACTGGAATTTCCCTAGGTCCCTCCCAAGTCTTCCCCCTGCCCAGATCTCTGGTTCCCCGAGGCTGTCTCTTCACTAGGAAAAAGGTGTGCTCCTAACCTGAGTTAGCTAACTTGAGTCAATCTTAGGGGACAGAGCGCAGTCTGTAGGCTGTGCTGCACACAAGTCAGCAGGTCAAGTTAAAGACGAAGGCCCAGATCCTCAAATGTACGGGCCTAATCCCATTGAATTGATTCAATTGAGTTCAACAGGAGTTCAACGGGTGCCTAAAAACCTTTAAGGATCTGCTAACCGCCTTCCCTTCACTGACAGGTTTCAGAGTAGCAGCCGTGTTAGTCTGTATTCGCAAAAAGAAAAGGAGGACTTGCGGCACCTTAGAGACTAATAAATTTATTTGAGCATGAGCTTTCGTGAGCCACAGCTCACTTCATCGGATGCATACCGTGGAAACTGCAGAAGACATTATATACACACAGAGACCATGAAACAGTACCTCCTCCCACCCCACTGTCCTGCTGGTAATAGCTTATCTAAAGTGATCATCAAGTTGAAATGGCCCAACTTGATGATTTACCAGCAGGAGAGTGAGTTGGGGGGGGGGGGGGCGGAGGGTGAGAAAACCTGGATTTGTACTGGAAATGGCCCAACTTGATGATCACTTTAGACTGTGTGTATATAATGTCTTCTGCAGTTTCCACGGTATGCATCCGATGAAGTGAGCTGTGGCTCACGAAAGCTCATGCTCAAATAAATTGGTTAGTCTCTAAGGTGCCACAAGTACTCCTTTTCTTTTTGCGAAAACAGACTAACACGGCTGTTACTCTGAAACCTGTTGGGGCAGTGAATCTTCTTCAGCCTACTCCTCCTAACACAGGAGTTAATAACAGATCTCACATTGTCTCAATGTGGGGAAGGGTCAGGTCCAAAGTTTGTCTGCATGTGCTTGCCTGAAACCCTTGTGTATAAGGGCTTCTCAACCTTATGATACATTAAGTTTGTCCCCTAACTGCTAAAAACTATCCTCATATTACCTCACCTCCCCTAGTCTCTCTAGTATCCTGGGACTCATGCGGCTACAACACCACTACAAAAACTATCCTGAGCAAATGGTAAGCTCTTCAGTATTCAGCTAATAGCATTTTAGTTACAGGGAGTTTGGTCCCTGTACAGTCACTACCCCTCCTGTCAGTGAGCCAGTTAAAGGGGAAGTACTGTATATGCTAGGAGCATACCACTGCTTCTTTCTTCCACAAGCCAAGAGAACCACATAGAAATGCAAATTTAAGAACGTAGCAGGAATTAACGCTACTCGGAAAACAAACAATTGAAAATAAAACTAAGGCTTTGATTCTGATGTTGGCTATCTGGGAACAAATGAGAGAATATTTGTTCCTGAGACTGGAAAAAAGCCCTTGAAGTTTAATTGTAAAAGAATTTCAGATTCAATTTTTCTATTTAAAGGAAAATGCTAAAGAACGTTACTGTATTAGAGTGAAAAGCTCTGGGTAAGTCTTGTGAGCTAGTTCACATACAAGCCAGGGTTTTTTAAAAACACAAGTTTCACGTAGTTGTTGATTGTGTATTTCAACACTTGTGTTGAAACTGTGAGCAAAAATATACAATTAAAAACTCTGCATTGTTAAACAGCATTGTGGTTAAGATCCAAAACCAGAGGTAGGAGTTTTGGATTCTGATCTCAGCTCCATCACAGATTTCCTGCGTGATGTGAAGACAACTTACGTCAGCAGTGGATTTACCATGAAACAAACCGTGGAGTGGCACAGGGCCCCCAATGACAGGGGCCCCCCCCAAATGCAGCACAAATATCTGGCAACCTGCCCCCGAGTCCTGGCCGGCAGTGCAGCAGGGCTCAGGCAAGCAGGCTGCTTGCATGCCATGGCCGGTGGCCCCACGCCACTCCCAGAAGCGGCTGGCTGCTGGCATGTCTCTGTGTGCCCCTGGCAGCGGAGTGGGGGAGGTGGTTGTATGCTGCCTTCACCCCAGGCAGCCCACAGAGACCTGCTGCCCCCCTCCCTGCAAAGTGCACACAGAGACGTGCCAGCAGCGGGGCTAAGGTGGCTCCCTGCCCGCTCTCTGCGCCACTTTGCTCCCGGAAGCGGCTGGCATGTCCCTGCAGCCACTGTGTGTGTGTGTGTGTCCACGTGCTGGCCCGCCCCGAGCACCAATTCTGCAGCTCCCATTGGCTGGAAACTGTGGCCAGGAGGAGCTGGGGGGGTGGCACCTGCAGGCAGCGGCGCGTGGAGACCCCCCTGTTCCCACCCCCCAGCCTAGGAGCCACTGCACGAGGGGTATGTGTGCCGTAGCTTTGGGAGCCACGCTGCCCAAGTTTCAGAGTAGCAGCCATGTTAGTCTGTATTCGCAAAAAGAAAAGGAGTACTTGTGGCCCCTTAAAGACTAACAAATTTATTTGAGCATAAGCTTTCATGAGCTACAACTTGACAGCTTATGCTCAGATAAATTTGTTAGTCTCTAAGGTGTCACAAGTACTCCTTTTCTTTTTATGCTGCCCAAGGTAAGCGCTGCCCCCCCGCCCCAGCCTGCACCCCGCACCCCACCCCCTCCCACACTCTAACCCCCTGTCCCAGCCCAGAGCCCGCACCCAAACTTCCTGCCAGAGCCCGCACCCAAACTCCTGCCAGGGCCCTCACCCCTCCTCCCACACACCAACCCCAACCCCCTGCCCCAACCCAGAGCCCGCCCCCGCACCCAAACTATCTCCCACAGCCTGTCCCCCATGCCCCCTCCTGCACCCCAACCCCTTGCCCCAATCAAGGTACCTCACTTTATTTTCATTTACTTCCCCTTATTTAAAATATAGGAGGAGGATGAAGAAAAAAAGAATGAAAAACAGGAGTGGGGGAGATAAGAGAGAACGTTATTTTTCTTGGCTGGGTCCCCGGTGGCGGGAGAGGAGGGCTGAAAATGAAGCTGCGCATAGGGCCCCACTAACTCTAAATCCGCCACTGAGTTACATGGTCCAAACTTTTCAAAAAAAGAGGTATCAACAGTTGGCTCATTAAGTTTGGAGTATGAAAGTTAACTGACAACATTTTTTCCCCCCATTTTGCCAAAGCTGAAATGATTTTCAGAAACGTATCAATATGGTCTCAGGCCCAAAATAGAAATTTCTGATCAAAACAAGAAAGCCACTTCTCCAGAACAGTCACTAGCTGGGTGGATAAGGCATGCACCTGGAATGGGGAAGACCCAGGTTCAAGCTGCTGCTCTACCTGAGTCTGAATGCTCTAACCTCCAGGCTGTTCTGGGGTGCATTGGTCAGTCTCTCTTGAAAGATTTCAAGAGGGCTCGTTTTTGTTCTGTATCAGAATGAAAACAAATGTCAAAGCCTCAACAGCTGTTGCAAAATGGAACTGTTGTCTAGCCTGCACTACTGAGTACCACACTTAAGTCCTCTCCGGCCTCTTTTTCAGGTGTATAAAACATTCCCAACTCCAAATGAAACCAATGGCAAAAATAGTTACCCCACACCTCTGAAAATCAGGATTTAGGTGTGTTAAATTGGGCACCCAAAAACAGGAGCACCCAAAGTCATTTGACATTTGAAAATGTTCCTTTTGGTTCATCACATCTTTTAAGGGCCCAGTTTAAGGGTGTGGCAGATCGTTTGCCATCTCTGAAAAAACAAACAAACTGGGCCATATCTTTAGCTGTTGTAAACTCTCATAGCTCCATTGACATTAACAAATGTTGAGTTGAATAGACTGCTCAAATAAGCAAGGCTGAAAAAGTATCTGGGGATATAGTGGGAGGGGAAGCCATTTGCTGAAGCACACTCTCACTGCTGGCGTGCCCCCTTGTGGCTGAGTGTGGTGTACCAGGCTTTTCCCCATCTGGTGCCCCCAGCTGACAGCTGCTTCAGTCCTGTGTTAGGCTCTCTTCCCATCCCTCGTCCCTCTGGCCATGTTTACTTCTGGAAGAATTCTGAGCCACTGCACACACATAGACTTCATGTCCCCCGCAGATTTATTTTTTCTCCGCAGAAAATACATTCTGCTTGAGAGGCACTGGAGTTACAACTTTCACCCAGCAGGGGCTGCTGTGGCACCAGAACAGAAAGCAGCTGGCTCACTGTAGCAGCCAGCAACCAATGGGAGGAGGAGTGGCTGTGTTCCTCAGAGCGCCCTGCCTGAAGGGCCAGGTGAGGAGGCATATGATATTGAGGGGGTGGGGGACAGACAGAGCAGGGCACACAGGGTTGCTGGGGTGGGTCACAAAGACTGGGGGGGCTGAATGGGACTGGGGGTGCAGGGACACATGGAGATGGGGGGCATAGAGGCAGGGCCACATAGGGATGGGGTGGTGGCTGAGGGGGGGTGCAGAGACACATGGGGAGAAAGGAAGCTTAGTGGGGGTGCAGGGACACATGGGGATGGAGGGAGGAAGGGTGGCTGAGATGGGGGTGCAGGGACACATGGGCACAGGAGCAGACGTGCCTGACTGCTAACCACTCCCATTCAGTCATTCAGGGTCTGCATGGGGGAGGCTCCCAACTCCCTGACAATGCCTCCCCCCAAAATAACCAAAACAAAACACTGTTCTATACTTCTCCCACCCCCACCCAACAACCCTCCAGGTTCACTCCCAGCACCTACTTCCCTCTCCCTCAGCTCCTCCATTATCCCTGACTCCCCCAAGCCTTTGCACTGCTTCTGAGGGGTTCTGGAAATACATTTCTATATTGCAGTTTAAATGAATTATTACTCAAAGTTCTGTATTAATAGGCCTAGTAAGGAATCTATCTGTCAAAACCACTTCCTGAATCTTTTTTGTTGTCTGTATTGTTAGACATACTTGTCGATAGGTATTTTGAAATAAATTACCAAAATAATTGAACGGGCATGATTATATTGTGTTATTTTGACAAATAAAATATACAGAATTTTGCAGAATTTTTAGGTGCAGAATTCCCCCGGTGTACAGGTCAGTTTAGTCTCACCCCTTTTGGGGTAACAACGTCCAACAAATACGAGTTCAAATATGCTGACAAAGAAATCTTCAGTCCTCAGAATCCTGTAGTCCTCACACCTTTCTTTCAGGGCTTTCCATCATCCCTGGCCCCTTCTTAGGGCTTCACACCACCTTACCAGTGGCTACTAGGGAAACCCAGCCGTCCTACTCCACTGGGCTCTAGTCCAGGGACCAAAGGACAGACTGGCAAAGTTCACAGCCCCAGACTTCTTGCTGTCACCTCCTTAGGGCACGTCTACACTTAAAATGCTGCATTGGTGCACTTGCGCTGCTGTAACACTTTAATCAAGATGCTGTAAGCTGACAGAAGAGAACTCTCTTGTGGGTGTAGTTAATCCACCTCCCTGAGAGGTGGTAGCTACATTGATGGAAGAAGCTCTCCCACCAACACTGTGTTGTCAGCACAGGTGGTTAGGTCGGTATAACTATGTTGCTATATTTTTCACACCCCTGAGTGATGTAGTTATACCAACATAGGTCTTAGTGCAGACCAGACCTTAGATTTCTTCCTCCCATGTCTCACTCATGCTTTCTCCCCTACTACCTCTCTAGGTTATTCCTACTTTCAGGGCCCTCACCCGGAATCCCCCAACAAAATCCCAAACCCACAATTAAAATTTAACCCCACTTCTGCCTTCCTTGGGCTTGACTTTCATCCCTCTTTCAGTTACCCTGCTGTATTCCCTGATTGATTGACTCCCAGGACTCTCTTCTTAGAAGACCAGCTGCTGCTTTCTTTCATGGCATACCTCTAGAACCAGCTCCACCCCCGTGGCTGCTCCCTGTCTCTCTTGGCCACATACCAGCCTTCTCTACACACAGGCAAGGATCCCGGGGCTTACTCCTCAACTGTCCTAGTCTCTCTAATGCCAGAAAGTGACTGCAGACTTACTTTTTCTCCCCCTGCAGCATTCTTCTACTGTGGGTTCCTTCCCTTTCTAATAACCACAACCCAGCTCCTTCCCCAATTCGGCTTCTTCTCTAATTATGTCTGGCTCACTCTCCAGTTACAACCACGTGGGTTAAAATTGGTCTCAGGCCCACATTAATCCCTTCATGATTTGTGTGGGATAAACACACTATCACAACTTCAAACGAGCGAAATGCTGAACTATGACCATTTCTGCTGTGACTATACTTCTCTGAAATAGAGGAGACTTGTTGGAAAGACATCAGCCATAAAAGATCTCTCTACAGATGCCACCAAAACCTTGTGTTCCTATTGGCGGCTGCTGCTGCTGCTACTAGTCATTTTAAGGAGAGCAAGCCCAAGCCCATCAAATCAAAACTGGTGACTGAGGGTGAAGAAATTCAGACTTCCTACTTAGGAAATCTGATAAATAATCTTTTGAAATTTGCAGAGCAAATTTTTCTTCGGACCCCCAAGTTTAATCTTTTATTAAACATTTTCCACCAACCAATGTTTTGTATTTGACAATGTCACATTATATAATTAAAAGCAGACATAGCCCAAACATCCTTTAAATACAAATTACAGGGTTCCTTTGGAAAGCTCCTATCTTGGATTTTGACATTAAAAAAAATTAAGGACTATACAAAAATATACATACCTATAATCAGCCAGACATTAGATTATTGGCGTCTGTCTCGTGTTCAAATAAATGAGAACACTATCTAGCAAACTTCACTTTAGCGTGAATTTCCTTTGTCAAAGCTATTTGTAATAAAATATGCACTACAGCTAAGATTTCCAAAAGCAACTAGTGATTTTGGGTGCCAACTTGAGACAATTTACCGAGGTCTGATTTTCAGAGTGACTGCTCAGCACTTTCTGAAAAATCAGGCCTCCTGGAGGTGTCTCCAGCTGGTTATCCAAAAAATCATTAGTTGTTTTTGAGAATCTTAGCCCCCATATAAACTCTGCACCTGGATTATCAACAGTATATTAAGTCTGGGTTGAAGACATGTTCAAGAGGCACCTTTTTGTAGTTGTGCCGTTTAACAATTACTAATAGCCAAATTAGTGTTTTGTATGTGGCAGATAGTGTAGCACTTTAAACCACTTTTTATACCAGTGGAAAAAAGCAGTTTTGCTAGTATAGTTTAATCATGTTCAGTTCAAATCAAAACCAGGCTACTACAGCCAAACTACTCCTCTGGGAACTGTGGCTATGTCTACACAGCAGTTGGGATGGCGCTTCCCAGAACAGATAGACAGACATGTTACCTCTGCTTGAGCTAGCATGCTAAACATAGCAGTGTGGCTGCTATACAGCAGAAGGTGGCTCATGACAGCCAGCTAAGTACAACCATCCCACCTACCCCCTCTGAGCAGACATTTCTGTCTACCAGTGCTGTGTAAATATACCCTGTGTCACAGCACAGTGACATGGTTCCTGGAAAGGTATGACCCACGCTAGAGCCTGAACTTGCAAATGCTTACTCCTGGACACAGTGCTTACTATCACAAGTAGTCCCGTGTATGTGAATGGAACTCTTTGCAGCAGTAAGTACTAAGGCTGAAAGTGACTTGTGCAGAGGACCAACACCAAGTCCTATGCATCATTTAAATCCTACTTAAGCTTTGTTTTGAGGGCTTAAGCAGATCTCAAGTGGTGCAAAGGGCTTGCACTGGCTCTCTGCAAATGGGTCAATTTCACTCTAAGGCCAATGGCATGTGTTTGTGGAACTGAACACTGAATTAGAACCATGTTCGAGACTACTCCTCTAGCAGGGCTTGAACAAGGTTTTAGGACAACGTTACAGAATGGTGTTAACGTTGTGTTACAGGGATACAAACTTTGTTGTCCAATTTTAAACCATGTTAAGAACCAATTTATAATATGGTGTACTATTGGTAGGGTGAAAGAGGATTAAAAAATTCTCTTCTATGCATTATTACTCCAGGAAGTATGGGGCCAAAATCATTGGTGGTACAATTTATAAACTTCACTTGGCTTATACGGCGATGAATTTGGCCTGCTATATTGTTGATTCAATTATTCACTGGTGTCTAATGAAACATAAGCAAGTTATGAATTGTGGATTTAAGCTATTTGTATAGAACTTGTCATGTCTTGCCTAGGGAGGTGGTGGAATCTCCTTCCTTGGAAGTTTTTAAGGTCAGGCTTGACAAAGCCCTGGCTGGGATGATTTAACTGGGAATTGGTCCTGCTTCGAGCAGGGGGTTGGACTAGATGACCTTCAGGGGTCCCTTCCAACCCTGATATTCTATGATTCTATGATTCTATGATTAATAGCTAAGCATAAGCAGTTCTTAAAATCCTTCCGAGAAGGCTAGTGAGTGATCCCAAACAAACCTAAACAGGCAAAGACTCCTTTCCAAATAAAAATAGAACATTTAGGCCAGAAAGCACATTAAGGAGGATATGATAATTGCACAGAGAAAGTGATCCCAAACACTCCAGTATCACAAGCTATTTTCTTGTACAACATGACCTAAAAAACCTCATATTTCTTAACTGCATTATATCACCGGTTTCTCTGCTGCAACCCAGATCAATTTCCATAAAGCATTCAAGTCTGAGAGTCAGTCTGAGACATGTACCTGCTGTAACAGGATGGTGAGCAGGCATTAAAGAGAAAAGGAAGTTTGCGGAATCTAAATATGTTCCTGCAAGATCGAATGAGACGAAGTCCTTGACCATACAAGGGTCCTTTGCAACAGTCACAGACTCTACAGCTAAGATGGAGAGAAAAATGAGTCAGAAACATTGCACATGACTATACACACACAGTACATTCCAGTTCACTTTCTGCATCTTCAACTAGAAATTAAGGGATCTAGCTGGCCTCAGATTGATTTTGAGACTGATGGTTGTGGAAGGTTCCTGCACTTCCAGAACTACATTGTGGTGTAGGCTGCTCTCTATTCCACGGGGGTAATGACTCTAGCCCTAAGGGTATAGTTATACTTGTATGGCTCCAGTGGGGAAGGAGGACAAGTGGAAGTCTGAGGCAGACAAAGTGAAAATAGAGAGATGCAGTGCAGGGGTGGGGATAGCTCTGCCACTCCCAGAAATTGAGCTGGTATTTTTTTCAACTTAGATTGTTCTGAAGCTCACAGCTCTCTCTTGAACAGACTGGTTCAGTGCACAACCTCAACATGACGATGCAGCAAACATTTTTGGCTGGAATATACGATGGTGATAGGTGACAGTACAGAACTAGTTAAGCTATTTAAATGGATCAAAGCAATAATTTGCACATGTTTGATGAACTTGATTAAATGTACAGTTCCATATATTATCAAAAATACATAGGCCTGGTATGCATTCAGATACATAGCTGAGTATACCTGCATGAGAATTGTTATAAGTAACTGCACTATTATTGATCAGCATTATTTTAATGTGAAGATGTCAATAACTTCTCTTAACTTATTCTGTGGCTCACAATGCATGGCATGGAGCTCCTACAGTGGTGATCTACAGAGGTGGTTTCATGATGGAGAAAGTATACATTACCAGGTCTAAAGCCGGTGTCCTTCTGACATTGCCAGAATAAGTGATTAGGGGCCATTGGTACATTTCTTGTGTATCCAAAACTCCCATGGAAGCCAGAGTGTCAGCTAGAGATTTCTGTCACTTACTTGTTTAATATTTCTTGAATATCCTTTGAGATCTCAGTATATCTTTGCCACATGTGGTTTCTGGAGAAGTAAAGGGCAGCCAGATCAGTAAGTCTCTGTGGCTGGTTCTGGCTGTTTTCTTTCCATAAAGAGGGATGCATCAAATTATTTTCTGTGTTAAGGAGTTTCACGGGAAGCTTCAAAACCCCACAAGGCAAAGCACACAGCTGATTTCCTTCAACATTCAGATATTCCAGTGCCCTGTAATTTTAAAGACCACCAAATTATGTACACAATTCATCTCAGCTATAATTGTATACATATCCTACTTCCCACTTGCTGAGTTACTGCACCTAGATGGCACATGTATCTGTATGTATAAAAGGCTAAGTTTTAAAAAATAATACATTTTAAGTGTTGATTCAATGATGCAATTATGTGCACAAAGAGAATTATTTTCTGAAGTACAATTTAAACAACTAGTGCAACTGGAAATAAGGGATTGTGTGTGTATCCAACTGAAAGCTTAAGACAGGTGTCCAAACACACACACAGGCCATCATCAGATTTCTCAAAAACTTAATGTTAAGTGTGTGTGTTCTCAACTTCACACTCTTGCTTATTAACATGTAAGTATACTTCTATATCTGCCCTCCTTCTGCTCATATAAACAGCTGCTGATATTCCGACAAACTTTCTCACCAAAAACAGCGACAGATTAACTCTTTGTGGGAAAAAAGTCCTCTTTCATAGTGTCACAGTTTAGGGCAACTGCACCTGTATTCCCCCTTTACAGTCCAGCAAGGGCAACCATTCTCAAGTTACCAGCTCCCCCAGTCATCACCTGTCCTGGGCAGAGACCCATATTTCTCTCCCTTCTGACTGGAGTATCTCCAGGCTGCACAGTTCCCTGCTTTCACTGTGTTACTACCAACACAGACAAGTTGCCCAATGGCACCTACATGCTTTCTCATTAGGGATGGTTAACAGGTATAATTGTTATAAGGCACCATACAGCATAAGAGCCGACTTCTGCTCCCGCAAATGGGTGTTCGACCCCCCCGGCCTCGCCCTGACTCCACTCCTGCCCCGCTTGCGCCCCGCCTCCATTCCAACCCCCTCCCCAAAGTCCCTGCCCCAACTCCGCCCCCTCCCTGCCCCTATTCTGACTCCTTCCCCAAATCCCCACCCTGGCCCCGCCTCTTCCCCAACTCCTCCGCTGAGCGCACCATGTTCCCACTCCTCCCCCTCCAGCTGTTTGGTGGCGGCAAGGCGGGAAGCGCTGGGAGGTAGGTGGAGGAGTAGGGACGCAGCGCGCTCAGGGGAGGGGGAGGAGGAGTAGGTCGGGTGTGGGGATGGGGGGGAGCTTGGCTGCTGCTGGGTGCAGAGCACCCACTAATTTTTCCCCATGGGTGCTCCAGCCCCGGAGCACCCACGGAGTCGGTGCCTATGTCATACAGCACTTCCTACACAAACCTACTTTATCCTTCAGGTACAAAGCTTTACAAAAAAAAAAAACATATTAAAACAATAAAAGAATCTACACACATACTAATAAACTGACTAGTCTTCACCCCAGCCCTAACATGGGCTCTGGAAGGAGCAGTCCTTCAACACCCCATACTAAGGGTTTCCTTTTAGAAACAAATTCATCACAGCTTCAGCTTAGACCATGCCAACAGTCATATAGGCCTCAGTGGGCCCTGCCCTTCCAACCTTTCCCTAGAGCAGTGGTTCTCAACCAGGGGTACGTATACCCCTGGGGGTATGCAGTGGTATTCTAGGGGTACATCAACTCATCTTGATATTTGCTTAGTTTTACAACAGGCTACATAAAAACACTACCGAAATCAGTACAAATTAAAATTTCATACAGTGACTTATTTATACTGCTCTATATATTATATGCTGAAAAGTAAGTACAATATTTATATTCCAATTGATTTATTTTATAATTATATGGTAAAATGAGAAAATAAGTAATTGATCAGTAATAATGCGCTGTGACAGTTGTGTATTTTTACGTCTGATTTTATAGTCAAATAGATTTTAAGTGAGGTGAAATTTGCGGGTACAAAAGACAAATCAAACTCCTGAAAGCAGCACCATAGTCTGAAAAGGTTGAGAGCCACTGCCCTAAAGGACTGGGGCCCTCCCTGGACCAATGGTCCTGTCCATTTGCTGGATCAGGAAGACGGTCATGAGCCAGTTTAAAACCAGGCTGTTTATTCAAAAACCCTTTCTCTGTCTGTTGGTGCCTGAAGAATCCACTCTGAACTGGCATATGTGCACCTCTCCAGAGGGTGGCTTCAAAGGGTTTATAATGGAAGAAGTATATTAGCATCCCCATCCCTACTAGAGAAGGTACATGCAATGCCACAATAACACATATACAATTGCTTTTAATACAATAAACCTCAAAGATGTTAACCGTCATTCTAAAAGGTACATTAATTCCATGCTTTTTTCAGAAAAACCTTTTCAGTCTATCACAAAATTTCTACTGTATCATTCCCTTAAGGCCAAAGTATTAACCTCCCCTGTCTACCACACACAAACACACTGAGGGTATGTCTACACTGCAAGTGAAGGTGTAATTGTAGCATGGGTAGACATACCTGTGCTAGCTTTAACCTAGCTAATGTGTAATAATAGTAGTGAAGAAGTGGGAGAACAGGCTAGCAATCAGTGTACAAGGGGATCCCGGGTATGTCCTCTGGTGCCCATGCTAAAGCCCCTGCTCCCACATCCTCACTACCATTGTTACATGTGCTAGCCGGATTAAAGCTAGAGCAGGTATGCCTGCCCACACTGCAATCACACCTTCATTTGCACATTCTGGGAATGACAATGTGGTTTACATGATTTGAGGGCATACAATTACCATGATCATGCGTGCAAATTAGGCAAGTGCACATGCATATGGGCACAATTAACAAATGATCATAATTTGTGTGAAGTTACCTGATTTACAAGCATAATCATGATATTTAAGCAGTTGGACATGCATTTAATTTTAAAAATCAGACCCCCATTACAGGGCAGTGGGCCAGACTGTGATCTCTGTTATACCGGTGCAAATCCAGAGTAAATCCATGGACATCAGTGGCGTTACTCCAGATTTATTAACAATCGACTTCCTAATAGGCTCACAATATTTTACACATAGGTCTGGTTCCAGTGTATATTATATATCAATACCTGAGATTCCTGATTTCATGAGGGATAACACTAATATCATTGTAGGAAACATCCAGATAACTAAGATATGGTAATAAAAACAGCCTGAAAAAAAGAGAAAACACAGTACATTACAGAAGAACTATTTAAATACATTGATCTATGCTAACTGATGTATATATCTCATTTATATCCACCTATAAAATCTGTGATGGGGCAGCTGCTATCAGTGTTAACTGTTACGAGTTTTAAAAGACTGATTTACTCCCACTGGACAGATAGGTTTCTGGAAGGGAACAAGTCCTTTCAAGACCATCCATTTCTTAGATTGATGTTGGCCAAAATGAGCAGAAAACAGAAAACATTCCACTAAGATACGGTGTCACCCCAAAATTAGAAATAGCTCCATGCACAGAAGCTAAAGTAGTGCTGACAATATAAAGCAATATTACGAATGAAATCGCTGCATTATGAATTTATTCCTAACAGGATTCCTCCCCCCCCATGCTTCCTTGGTGTGTGTGTGTGTTTGTGAGCCAAAATCCCCACCCAGAGAGAGCAAGAGAGAGAGAGAGGTTGAAATACTGGTAGGTTAAGAGTCCCAAAGTGTACTCAACTCCTATATTCTGCAAATCCTCAGAGGAGTCAGTTGAGTGAAGCCAGCAAATGGTACACAATAGCAGCAGACAATCAGCCAACTGTACTGCCACTGCTGGCAAGAGGTTCAAGGAGCCACACAGAGGCAGACCTGATAGGGTGTGCATTTGACAGGCCAATGCAAGAAGTAGAATAAGCCCAAGCAGTGGCTCCACTAGAGACCTCTAGAAATTGTGAAAATATTATCCTCCAGGACTATTCGTTACTAGTTGTGATGCTGGCAGACCAGGTGCCAGCTCATGCTAAGGCCCAGGGCCTCACTGAACACTAACAAATACATAGCTGGAAACCAGTCTGACTTACCTGGGTGTTCGTAGTGTTAAGATAAATATTAGAGTTGTAAGAATGTGTTTGGTGTTTAGCCCCTATGAACAGTGTAGGATGCTGCATGTATTGATCTCACTTATAACCTCTGTTGCCCATGGTATAAAATTATATTGAGTGTTTGCACTGTAAACATCTGCTATTGTGTAACTCAGGGCAGGTCTACACTTAAAATGCTGCATCTCCCTGTTAAGCTCTCACGTTGACATAGCGCGCTGTACACAGGGGTTAAGGTCAGTATACTACGTCACTCAGGGGTATGGATTTTTCACGTTCCTGAGTGATGCAGTTATATGGACATAGGTCTGTAGTGCAGAACTGGCCTCAAACAGGAAAGAAGTATTAACTAAGGAAAAGTGCGAGTCCTTCAAACAAGAGGCCTTTGAAACCAAATGAGCCATTGTAAGACATCAAAAGGACAAAGATTGTTGATGGACGTCCCCACTCACATAAAGAGGAATCAGGCGCCGACACTTGTTCTATCAGTGTGGGCTCTGGGGAGAAGGGGATAAAAATCCCTGACAAGGAGAAACTGGATCTTTATGCATCTGGACTCTGAAAGGCAAGGATTCCTAAACATAAGCAAGCGATCCCCATGCTGCTTCGCATGGGTCAGTCCTAAAGCATATATAGAGCTGCTTATTATAGAAGCGTATATTACCTTATTAAATCCAAGACTGTATCTCATTTGTGTTTGTATGTTTCTTGTTTTAACCTTGTAAATAACTCTTTTTTTTTTAAATAAAACTTTGTTTTATTACAGGATTGGCTATTGCCTTGGTTTGAGATCGGAGTACAATTGACGTGGTCCTTTGAGTAAGAGACTGGTCCTTTGACATTGGAAGTAACCTGAATATTGTTGTGATTTTGGTGTAAAGTGACCATCTGTCACATAGTCCAGCTTGCCTGCTTGGCAAGACAGATTGGAATGCCCCCGGCCACGGTCTTTGACTCCATGATAAGACTGTTATAGTGCTTTAGGAGTTCACATTTGTTACTGGGTTGGTGAAATCTAATTATAGAACAATCAGTTTGGGGTGTCTGCCCTGGTTTTTGACAGTCTTCCCTGAGGTTGGCGCTCTCGGTCAACAGTCACTCCAGCCAGTGCGACATGAGTACTAACATAGAACTGAGGCCTCAATCAAGGTCAGGCACTGTGCAACTACGTAGTGAGAGCTAGAGCTTACAAACCAGATATGAAAGATGAAGTGTAGAGGAAAAGGGGTACATACAACTAAAAAAGCAAAGTGAGCAGAGGAAGGTTGGGAAAGCCATGATCTGAAGTTTGGTTTATTGCCTATCTTATGGGGAAGGGCCCAAGGATGGTGAATATACAGAAGATCCACAGCTTTGTACATATCTTTATATAGCATAAATATAACAAAGCATCCTTCCAATTTCAGTGAATGCACACTACTACTTTGCATCCAGTAAATATATTATTAAAATTCTCCAGCTCCTTGTCAGGCAATTAGGTTGCTTGGTTTCACTTCTACAGTAGTTCTTCCCATATTGTAATGCATCATTTGTTTTGCAAGATATCTAATGTTCTTTCCTTTCCCAGCCACCTGTAAGCTGTGTTTTAGGGAACTTAATGTTAAATGGTTTACAAAGCAATCATTTCAGGAGTAGAGAAGAGCATTATTTTTGACTATTGTTGATCAATGGAAATTAGTTGTGTGTCTTTCTTTCACTTTCTGTGCCCTGTCTTCTCAATTAAGCCCAATAAATACATTTGCCAGAAGAGTAGTGCTTGAGTTACAGAATTCCTTAAGATATATCCAGAACTAACAAGGACAATACCAAAGAAGGAAGAGCTACAGATCACTTAAAGAGGCCGTGCCAAGAGAAAAGAGGTTATATGTAAATATATAAAAATTTCAAGATCGTCACCTGGCTGTGGCCTGGCCTTCACTACAAAGCTAGGTCAACCTTGCCTTGCATCGACCTAGTTGCACGTATGTCTACACTTAAATTTGTCTCCCACCGTGTGTAAGTGCCCCATTACAGCGATGTAGTAACACCACTTCCCCAAGCAGCATTGAGCCATGGTAACATACTGGGGTTGACAAACCACAAGCGTAGACACTGCATTACTTATGTCAACCCTAACAGTCCTCCTGCAGCTATCCCATAATGCCTGACACTGACCACTCTGGTCACAATTGTGAACTCTACTTCTCAGGGGTCTGGAGACCTGAAGGCCTCCTGACCCTCTAAAGTCCTGTGAGTTTTTGAAATACCTTTTCATGATTGTCCAGCTTGGTAAGCACACCTACCAGCTCTCCATTGTTGTATGCAACTGCCCAACTGACCATGCCAGCTACACGCTCCAGAGATGCTCTGGCTTGGAGTAGACAGGAGGTATTGGATCTCCTGGGGCTGTAGGGAGAAGAGGCTATGCAGGCGCAGCTACAGGCTAGCCATAAAAGTGTGGACACCTACAAGCAGATTGCACAGGGGATGCAGGAGAAGTGGTATGGCAGGGATCAGCAGCAGTGCTGCATGAAAGCAGAGTGTGGCAGGAATACCATAAGGCCAGGGAGGCCAACAGTTGATCCAGTGCCAAGCCTCAGACCTGCCGTTTTTACAAAGACCTGCATGCCATACTTGGTAGACACCCCATTACCCGTAGACAACCTTGGATACCTTTGAGGAGCCCGTCACGGGTCTCTGGCGTGAACAGCGAGGAGGAGGAGGAGGAGGAGGAGAAGGGTGGGAGATATGCAACTGTGGGGGTGCAGCTATGCCACAGTCCAGAACCTGTTTGAGATTTGATTGCAGACCAGTGAGTCCTGGCAGTTGAGCACAGGTAAGTCCAATGCAGGGGAAGGAACCTTGGATAAGTGTGTAAATGTATTTCCCATTACAGTGATGTATTAATGAAGTGCCCAACTTAACAGGACACAGCTATCGACTTTTCATTAAATTTACTCATACTAGAAGAGGTAGTAGTACTACAAAGAGAAGTAGAATTGTTTATGTGCTTTTTTCATTTCCCTGTACAGTTAGGCAGGGTGGACCATGTGAAACCGTTTGTTTATGTACACAGGGGTGTCCCTTGAATCCTCCAGAGAGATCTTGATGAAACTTTCATGGAGGTACTCTGCAATCCTCTCCTGAAGATTTCTAGGAAGGCAGCCTTATTTCTTCCTCTGAGATAGGATTTTTTTCCCAGGCCAGTCAGTGATTACTGCAATGGTGCCTGCCCAAGTTAACAGGCCAGCAGCATATGGGCCTGAGCAGCTTCGGGAAGTCAGCAGCAGCTGTGCTCTCTGTGCCTTTGTTACTCTCAGGAGTGAGATATCAGCTAAAATCACGACCACCTGTGGACAACGGTGCCACTGTTCAGTGCCATTGCCATATAGTCTTTATACAACTGAGCAATTCCTGTCTCATTTCCCTCACCCCAGGCGGGCCATGCTCACCCTGTTTGGTGCTGTGAGTGGTGCCATGCACAAGCACTCTGAACCAGAAGTGGCAATAAGCATGTCTGGTTTAAAACTTTAGGGGAGCAAGGGAAGGGAGTTCTGAATCTTAATGTTCACTTTCTTTTGTGACTGTATTGACACTAGTACCTCTGTGTGTTTTGTCTGTAGCTGCTGCCATTGTGGCTTTGAGGGGTTTCCCCCTCCACACTGATGGAATGCCTGAGCAGACAAGAAGGAGAAAGAAAAGGACTCAGGATAACATGTTCAGTGAGATGCTGCAAGCCAGGGCTGCATCAGACTGTGAGCAGAGTGCCTGGAGGGTGAATATCACAGACTGTATGGAGAAGGAAAGAGCAGATAGGAGAAAGGCCCAGGAGTTGCAACAGGAAAAGGGAGATGCGCTAGGATATAATGGGGCTTCTCCAGCAGCAAACACAGATGCTGCAAACTCTTGTGGACCTACTGATTCAACAATCCCAGCTCACTTCCCTTTGCAGTGTCTGGAGAACTCAATTATAGCACCTCCCTATTTCTCTTTCCCCCAGCATTCCACGTGGCCTCTGTGGCCACATCCCTACCCTACCACTCCACCCCGGGAGACAAACAACCACAGCTTCACAAGCACTGACCTATGGAAGCTCCAGTTGCTGTATGTGTAGCTAAAATGGACATGAACGTTCTTTCCCCGTTAAGTTCTGTTCTATTAATTTAGTAAGTTTTTAATGTATTTGCTTTTAAATTGCACAGATTTTTCTTTGTACTGGTTTTGTTACTCAAATTCTGTTATTTGGAGAATGATTCATCTTTATTAGTTCAGAACATATGCAGAGTCCTTAGCAGTACTGAAAGCAACCACTTACTGGTTTCCGTACAGTGTGACACAAAACTCAGAATCAGTGACGAACAGTGTAATAATCATAAATGTACAGCAAGCACCCACAATTCCTAACAGGTCCCCACACTGCAGAGCCAGGCAGAGCACAGTATATCACAATGCATGACTGTGGCTCACTGTTAAAGTACTCTTTCAAAGCCACCCTGAGCCATATAGCTCCATTTGAGCTCTTGTAATCACCCTTGTGCCTGACTGTTCAAACTCAGCAGACTCTACCTCTTCCCTCCACCCCAAAGGCAACTTCCCCCCTTGGCATCACAGATATTATGAAAGACACAGCGGGCAGCTGTAACCACTAGGATATTTTTTTCACTGAAATCCAATCTTGTGAGTTAGCATTGCCAGCATCCATTCAATCTACCGAAAGCATACTCAACTGTCATTTTGCATTTGCTGAGTCAGTAGCTGAATCTTTCCTTGGTGCTGTCAAGATGGCTGGTGTATGGCTTCATGTCCAGAGGAGCAAGGTATAGGCTGGGTCCCCCAGGATCACTATTGGCATTTCAATATTGCTACTGGTAATCAGCCAGTGCTAAAAGAAAGTCCCTGCTTGTAGATTTATGAACAATCTTATGTTCTTAAAGATATGAGAATCATGCTCTTTCCTGACCAGCCAACACTGACGTTGGTGAAACGTCCCCAGTGATCCAGCAATACTTGCATAACCAGAAAAAAGTAGTCCTTTCAGTTGAGTGGCAAGGTGGTCTGGTGCCAAAATAGGGATATATGTGCTCTCTATTGCCCCACTGCAGTTCAGGACCCCCATTGCTGTAAATCCATGCACTATGTCCTGCACATTGCTGAGAGTCACAATCCTGCATAGCAAAAAGTAATGAATGGCCCTGCACACTTGCATGACAATTGCCCCGGCAGTCAATTTTCTAACTCCAAAATGATTATCCACTGACTGGTGTTTGTGACTGCCGCTTGCTTCTTCGCTCTCAGTGTGGCACTCATTCTGGTGTCCCTGCGCTGGAGGGCTGGAGCAAACTCAGCCCACAGATCCAGAAATGTGGCCTAGCACATCCGAAAGCTCTGCAGCCACTGCTCATCATCAGCCCGAATTACGATGCGAGCCCACCAGTCAGTGCTTGTTTCTTGGGCCCAGAAGCAGTGCTCCACCATTTGCAGCTGCTCCATAAATGCCACCAAAACACTTGAACTGATTCTTGCTATGTCCCACAGCAATCTGTCCTCCATAAAATTGTGATGTTCCCTGCTGATTCAGTTCTTCTTGCGGCTCTGCAAATACTGAAGGATCGGCATCTGTTCTGTGATTGCAATGCTTACGACAATAGTGCAGAGATGTGCAGATTCCATGCTTCTGTCAGAGATGGTGGACAGTGAGGAGGGCTGTGCTGATTCATGGGATTTTTTAAAAAGCTGTGAAAATTATGGGCTATTATGGGATGGAGAAAATTGCACACTGGAAAGTTGACCCCTTGCTACCTGTTACCCCTCATGACTCATTTTTTCCCCACCATTCATTGCCAAAACTTCCCAAAAGACAGTGCACGGGATGGTGGCAGGTTGCACACTGGGATACCTAGCTATGGTACACTGCACTGTGCATTGACACAATATGCTTACAAGGTTGCTTATTTCCTACAGAAATCTTTTCCTTATTTCCCTTCTCTGGGCCTCCCTCTAGGACACATCTCTCTATGCTCACTAGAGCAGGATCCGGCCTTTGTTCAGCTGCAAAGGGCTTGCAGCTAACAGCTGAAACAGTTCTGTCAGTGACAGGCACTCCACCCCCACTCTCTCCTTTCCTGATGAGGTGCTGCCTTCAGCTGCAGTGCAGGAGACAGTCTCAACTCCATCCACACTTGGAACCATGCTGCTTCCCTTTGCTGCAGAAGAATCAAAGAGAATTGCTCCCTTTCCTCCAGCACTTCCTGGGACTTTACTCTTTTCCTCTGGGGTCCCACCATAATATTCCTTCTTGAGAAACTACATGGAAAAAATCATTCCCAATAAGCATGTCAATGGGGATATTTTCATTCTCAACTGATACTCATAGTCTCTCTCTTTTTCTGCTACCTGCAGTCTGTACAGCTCTAACTTTGCAACTGCATCGCTCTCATCCATTTTTATGCCTTTCTGCTCCTATTTCCCTTTCCCAAAATAAGAAACAGAAAATAACAAAAGTGTAACTTTTTTTTTTTTTTACTGTATTCAGCCAACCCTCTTAAAATCTCGGCACCAGTGTATGAAGTGCAAATTTCATTCAGAACAACAAGCTGTGCATTTCAGTCTGCTTGCTGCACCACTATGACATGTCCTCGGGGTACAATCTAGACTGTGAAACCACTGTGTCCCCTTAAATTCCCCAGCCTGGGCTGACTCTCAATATGCTATGCTAGTGACAAGCAATAAACCTCTCCAGAGGCTATGATCACTCACCCATCAATATGTGGTGACACACACCCAGTTGAGTTGTATGACTGCTCTCTAAGCCACTCATGAACTGTATAAAGAGACACCAGCAAATGTCCCAAGCCCCAAACCTTGCGCTCCAGTAATGTGCCATTTTACACTGCTCAAGACTCCCTAGACAGTGCAAGCTCATTAATTAGTTAGCCACTTCGTCAAAGGAAAGCGACCATGCACCAATCTTTGTAATCTAAGCAGATTCCCCAAGCACTTCAATCCAAAACACACTGTTTTAGATCAAATATAAAAAAGAGATTTATTAACTATAGAAGGATAGATTTTGAATGATTATAAGGGGTAGGCATAGAGATCAAAGTTGGTTACATAAGAAATAAAAATAAAATCGCAGCCTAAATTCTACAGGCTAAGCAAGATTTGAATCAAGCACTTTCTCGCCCCTCTAGATGTTCCAGCAGTTTACATTTCTTATTACACAGGCTGAATTTCTTTCTTAGCCTGGGACCAATCTCCACAGTTCAAAGTCTTTGTCTTCCTAATTTCTTGTTGCCTTCAGAGTAGGTGGGAGAGGAGAGAGGCCAAGTGGTGATGTCATCAATCCTTGTTTATACTTTCTCTCTAACAACCTCACACTTGGTAAGGCAACTCACATCTTTTCACATATTTATAACTGCTCTTGTATTTTCCACTCCATGCATCTGATGAAGTGGGTTCTAGCCCACGAAAGCTTATGCCCAAATAAATTTGTTAGTCTCTAAAGTGCAACAAGGACTCCTCGTTGTTTTTGCTGATATAGACTAACACGGCTACCACTCTGAAACTTATAACAATAGAATACCAATTAAAATTTATTCAATATTTTTGGATGTTTTTCTACATTTTCAATATTGATTTCAATTACAACACAGAATATAAAGTGCACAGTGCTCACTTTATATTATTATTTTTTATTACAAATATATGCACTGTAAAAATGATAAACAAAAGAAATAGTATTTTTTAATTCACCTCATACCAGTACTGAAGTGCAGTCTCTTTATCGTAAAAGTATAACTTACAAATGCAGATATTTTTTGGTTACATAACTGCACTCAAAAACAGTGTACAACTTTAGAGCTTACAAGTGCACTCAGTCCTACTTCTTATTCTACCAATCCTAAGACGAACGAGTTTGTTTACATTGACTGGAGATATTACTGCATGCTTCTTATTTACAATGTCACCTGAAAGTGAGAACAGGCATTCACATGGCACTTTTGTAGCCAGCACTGCAAGGTATTTACATGCCAGATATGCTAAACACTCGTATGCTCTTTCATGCTTTGGCCACCATTCCAGAAGACATGCTTCCATGCTGATGATGCTCATTAAAAAAATAATGCATCAATTAAATTTGTGACTGTACTCCTTGGGGGGATAATTGTATGTCTCCTGCTCTGTTTTACCTGTATTCTGCATATATCATGTTATAGCAGTCTCAGATGGTGACCCAGCACATGTTCATTTTAAGAACACTTTCACAGCAGATTTGATAAAAGGCAAAGAAGGTACCAATGTGAGATTTCTAAATATAGCTACAGCACTCAACCCTAGGTTTAAGAATCTGAAGTGCCGTCCAAAATCTGAGCAGGACGAGGTGTGGAGCGTGCTTTTGAGAGTCTTGAAAGAGCAACACTCTGATGTGGAAACTACAGAACCCAAACCACCAAAAAAGAAAATCAACCTTCTGTTGGTGGCATCTGACCAGATGATGAAAATGAACAAGCGTCGGTCCGCACTGCTTTGGATCATTATCGAGCAGAATCCATCATCAGCATGGATGCATGTCCTCTGGAATGATGATTGAAGCATGAAGGGACATATGACTCTTTAATGCATCTGGCACTTAAATATCTTGCAATGCCAGCTACAACAGTGCCATGCAAACGCCTGTTCTCACTTTCAGGTGACATCGTAAACAAGAAACAGGCAGCATTATCTCCTGTAAATTGTAACCAACCTTGTTTGTCTGAGTGATTGGCTGACCAAGAAGTAGGACTGAGTGGACTTGTAGGTTCTAAAGTTTTACATTGTTTTATTTTTGAATGCAGTTTTTTTTGTACATAATTTTACATTTGTAAGTTTAACTTTCATGATAAAGAGATTGTACTACAGTACTTGTATGAGGTGAATTGAAAAATACGTTTTTGTTTTTTACAGTGCAAATATTTGTAATAAAAATATAAAGTGAGCACTGTACACTTTGTATTCTGTTATAATTGAAATAAATATATTTGAAAATGTAGAAAACATCCACAAATATTTAAAATAAATAGTATTCTATTGTTCTTTAATAGTGCGATTAATCACGATAAATTTTTTTAATCGCTTGACAGCCCTACTATATATATACATTCTTAGAAAGCCTTTCTGTAGGTGTAATTAACAAAGCCAGTATGGAAATGAATTAATGAATGAATATAATGTAAGTCACACAAAAAATTTAATCCTTGTTTGAGCATAGAAATAGTGTAATCCAATCTATTAATTAATAGTAAACACCTTACCCAGTGGGAAGGGCAGATAGTAAATTGAAGGACATGTTAAGTATTCTAAGTGTCTTGAGTTTGTGGACATCATCAGGGATCTCTTTGATGGGGTTGTTTCGGAGCTTCAGTACTTCTAAGTTTTTAATATTATATACCTTCGGGGGGGGAAAAAGTAATGGAAAAAAGGTTGTTTACCACAAAGATAATCTGATTCTTGTTATGGTAAGAGTTTCTACATTTCTAACATTAGTAAGTGACACTGTAATAACTAGAAACAAGGAAACTGTCCTAATATTGTATGAATCTTGCATTTAATGTACAGCAGTAGCTAATTAGTAATGTTATTTTAGTTAAAGTATCTTATAAAAATGTCATGTGGTTTCTGGGCCTGCTCCTGATCTCACTTACACTGCTGTAGTATTATAGGTTGGGCTGGTAGCACCATCTACTATTAAGGTTGCCCTACACTTTCCATTACAAAAACATGTTTCCAGTTGCTTATAACTTAACCAAACTAACTGTTTCGGCTGAAATTTTCCATGCTGGGTGTCTGCCACAGGCTGAATCTTTTTGGAAAATTTCAGCCAAAACAGTTCAGCCATTTTGAAGAATGGGGCTAGGGAAAAATACATTCTTTTGACCATGTTAAACATCTGATTAAAACCTTTTTTTTTAAGTTCTAGCACCCTGATACTTTGGGATTTAAAATGTGGCAGAGGGGTGGCCTTTGTGTCTTGGATGTGTTTTTTGCTGTCCCTATGAAAATCAGCCCTAATTTGGCCAAGTTATAAGCCTTTGAAAAAAATCACAGGTCACATATGATCAGTAGAGACTTCTTTAGATTTTAGCAGCTAATTTCCCCAAAGATTCTGTCTGCACTGAGTATGCTCCAGCCCAGGTCAGAGCAGGACCTTTCCAGTGATTGCAGCTCTGGGCTGCTGCAGCCCATACCATATCTGGGTCCAAGCACGTTAACTGAGAAATTGAGAACACAGGTGAGTTAATGACACCCCCCACACACACCCACCGCCTGGCCCATGCAGCATGGAGGAGACAGAGACTGGGAGCCAGGAGGGAGTTCGGGGACTGGTTGTGCACAGAAACTGGGACTTGGTTGGAAGGAAACTAGGAGACAGGAGGGGACAATGGGAATGGGGATGGGGAATCAGTATCATAGAATAGAATCATAAAATATCAGGGTTGGAAGAGACCTCAGGAGGTCATCTAGTCCAATCCCCTGCTCAAAGCGGGACCAACACCAACTAAATCATCCCAGCCAAGGCTTTGTCAAACCACGCCTTAAAAACCTTTAAGGATGGAGATTCCACCACTTCCCTAGGTAACCCATTCCAGTGCTTCACCACCCTCCTAGTGAAATAGTGTTTCCTAATATCCAACCTAGACCTCCCCCACTGCAACTTGAGACCATTGCTCCTTGTTCTGTCATCTGCCACCACTGAGAACAGCCGAGCTCCATCCTCTTTGGAAACCCCCTTCAGGTAATTGAAGGCTGCTATCAAATCTGCCCTCACTCGTCTCTTCTGTAGATTAAATAACCCCAGTTCCCTCAGCCTCTCCTCGTAAGTCATGTGCCCTAGCCCCCTAATCATTTTCGTTACTCTCTGCTGGACTCTCTCCAATTTGTCCACATCTCTTCTGTATTGGGGGGGACCAAAACTGGATGCAATACTCCTGGCATGGTCTCATCAGTGTCCAATAGAGGGGAATAATCACTTCCCTCGATCTGCTGGCAATGCTCCTATTAATATAGCCCAATATGCCATTGGCCTTCTTAGCAACAAGGGCACACTGCTGACTCATATCCAGCTTCTCATCCACTGTAATCCTCAAGTCCTTTTCTGGAGAACTGCTGCTTAGCTAATCAGTCCCCAGCCTGTAGCGGTGCATGGGATTCTTTCTTCCTAAGTGCAGAACTCTGCACTTGTCCTTGTTGAACCTCACCAGATTTCTTTTGGCCCAATCCTCCAAACTGTCTGTGTCACTCTGGACCCTATCCCTATCCTCCATCGTATCTACCTCTCCCCCCAGCTTAGTGTCATCTGAAAACTTGCTGAGGGTGCAATTAATCCCATCATCCAGATCATTAATAAAGATGTTAAACAAAACCGGCTCCAGGATCGACCCCTGAGGCATGCCATTTGATACCGGCTGCCAACTAACATCGAGCTGTTGATCACTACCCGTTGAGCCCAACAATCTAGCCTGCTTTCTATCCACTTTATAGTCCATTCATCCAATCCATACTTTTTTAACTTGCTGGCAAGAATACTGTGGGAGACCGCATCAAAAGCTTTGCTAAAGTCAAGATATATCACATCTACTGCTTTTTTCCAAAGATCCACAGAGCCAGTTATCTCATCATAGAAGGCAATCGGGTTGGTCAGGCATGACTTGCCCTTGGTGAATCCATGTTGACTGTTCCTGATCATCTTCCTCTCCTCCAAGTGCTTCAAAATGGATTCCTTGAGGACCTGCTCTATGATTTTGCTGGAGACTGAAGTGAGGCAGACTGGTCTGTAGTTCCCTAGGTTCTCTTTTTTCCCCTTTTAAAAATATGGGCACTATATTTGCCTTTTTCCAATTGTCCGGGACCTCCCCCGATCGCCACAAATTTTCAAAGATAATGGCCAATGGCTCTGCAGTCACATCAGCCAACTCCCTCAGAACCCTTGGATGTATTAGATCTGGATCCACGGACTTGTGCATGTCCGACTTTTCTAAATAGTCCTTAACCTGTTCTTTCACCACTGAGGGCTGCTCACCTACTCCCCATGCTGTGTTGCCCAGTGCAGCAGTCTGGGAGCTGCCCTTGCCTGTGAAGTCCGAGGCAAAAAGAGCACTGAGTACTTTAGCTTTTTCCACATCATCTGCCACGATGTTGCCTCTCTCATTCAATAAGGGTTCCACACTTTCCCTGACCTTCTTCTTGTTGCTAACATACCTGTAGAAACCCTTCTTGTTACCCTTCACATCCCTTGGTAGCTGCAACTCCCATTGTGCCTTGGCCTTCCTGATTACATCCCTGCATGCTCTAGCAATATTTTATCCTCTTCCCTAGTCATCTGTCAAAATTTCCAGTTCTTGTAAGCTTCTTTTTTGAGTTTAAGCTCAGTAGGTGGGGGATGGGAGAGACAGAGATTGCATGAGGAGCTGTGGGGAGTGCGGGACTGACTAGGTAAAGAGACTTAAGATAAGAACCCGCTATGTGTGTGGGGGGGGTGAACAACACTGAGATTGGATGAGGAGGCTGGGGAGAGAAATTGGAACTGGACTGAAAGCCAGTGGGGATGGGGAATGTGGATGATGAGACTAGACTGGAGGCCAGTCTGGGGGAGAGAGACAGCTTAGATGAAGGTCTGGGATGGACTGGCAATCTCTGGGCAAGGAGACTAGAACAGGAAGCTCCGAGGGGTGAGGTAGGGCTTGCTGGACAAGGATTTGGCATTTAGATGAAAAGCCTAAGAAGTAGAGACTGGGAGTGGCTAGATAAGGAGAATGGGACTAAGATGAGAAGCCGGGGTGGGGAAGAGGCAGGACTGGGACACGGACCAGTGGGAGAGATGAGGTACTACAGATCACGCTTGGGGGAAATGGACAGACCAGTCTGGAATGAAAACCAATATTCCAGAGTCCCACCATTCCTCTCCTGTGAATAAGTACTGGTGTAACCCAATGGCAAAGTGTGCTGGCCTCCTTGAATACTGCTCCACAGCAGTTGTATGTTATCATCTGTCAGTTACTCTGTTAGTTCAAATGGCAGAGGTTTTTGTGATGGATCCAAAGATTCCAACCCTGCTGATGACCCATTTGGGCCTCGGTACAATGTTTTTCAGTTTGCTTTTTCAAAAACCTAGGAAATTACACAAAAACTATGTTAAGCAAACATTATTTGGCTTGCACAGTCAAACACTCAACATTTGGAAATTCCAAAATTAAGATTGCCAGCACAACCTTAATTTGGCCCTTATGGGTATGTATTATGATCAGTCTAATTACACTATCACATACTATTTTCCCACAGGACCCCTACCTCTTTCAATGCACAGGATGAACCTGCTCTGGGGATGAATCAGGGTTGTGTAGTACAGGAGGCTGTGGTCTGCAGGCACCCTGCTTCATTTATTGCAGTTGGAAGGTGTGTGGTGAATGGGACAGGGGATTGTAGGAAGAGGAATGATTGTCTCATAGAATCATAGCAGTGTAGGAATGGAAGGGACCTCGAGAGGTCATCCAATCCAAACCCCTGCACTCAGGGCAGGACTATGTAATAACTAGACCATTCCTGACAGGTGTTTGTACAACCTGTTCTTAAAACCTCCAATGATGGAGATTCCACAACCTCCCTAAGCAATTTATTCCAGTGCTTAATTACAGTTAGGAAGCTTTTCCTAATGTCCAAACTAAAGTTCCCTTTCTGCAATTTAAGTCCACTGCTTCTTGTCCTATCCTCAGAGGTAAACAAGAACAATTTTTTCCCCTCGTCCTTAGAACCATATTTTATGTACTTGAAAATTGTTATCATGCCCCCACTCAGTCTTCTCTTCTCCAGACTAAACAAACCCTATTTTTTCCAATCTTCCTTCATATCTCATGTTTTCTAGACCTTTAGTCATTTTTGTTGCCCTTCTCTGGACTTTCTCCAATTTGTCCACATCTTTCCTGAAACGTGGCACCCAGAACTGTACACAATACTCCAGCTGAGGCCTTATCAGCACAGAATAGAGTTGAAGTGGAGAATTTGATTCTACTCCTACCTCTGCCATAGAGTTCCTATGTGATACTGGGCAAATCACTTAAACCAAACTTTTACCAGGTGGTCACTAATTGTGTGTTCCTCATTTTCTGGGCGCCCAGAGTGAGACCTTGGGGCTTTATGTGCAGAAGTGCTGAGCACTCACAGCTGCAACTGAAGTCAATGGAAGCTGTGCTTTGGACCTACATAGCCTACCAAATTCATGGCTATGAAAAACGCATCACAGACCGTGAAATCTGGTCTCTCGCCGTGAAATCTGGTCTTTTGTGTGCTTTTACCCTATACTATGCCAATTTCATGGGGGGGGGGAAGGGGGAGGAGACCAGCATTTCTCAAACTGGGGGTCCTGACTCAGAAGGGAGTTATGGGGGGTGTCATAAGGTTATTTTAGGGGGGGGTCACGGTATTACCACCCTTACTTTTGTGCTGCCTTCAGTGCTGGGCAACCAGAGAGTGGCGGCTGTTGGCCAGGCTCCCATTTCTGAAGGCAGCTCCCAGTCAGCAGCAGCACAAAAGTAAGGGTGGCAATACCATACCATGCCACACTCCAGCTGCACAGCTCTGAAGGCAGCAGCGCAGAAGTGAGAGTGGCGGCTGCTGACTGAGGGCCCAGCTGTGCAGGCAGCAGCGCAGAAGTAAAGGTGGCAATACCATACCATGCCATCCTTACTTCTACGCTGCTGCTGGAGGCAGCTCTGCCTTCAGAGATGGGCTCCCAGCCAGCATCCACCACTCTCCAGCTGCCCAGCTCTGAAGGCAGCACTGCTGCCAGCAGCACAGAAGTAAGGGTAGCAGTACTGCAACCACTCCTACAATAACCTTGTGACCCTCTCCCAAACTCCTTCTTGGGTCAGTATCCCTACAATTACAACATAATGAAATTTCAGATTTAAATAGCTGAAGTCATGAAATTTATAATTTTTAAAATCCTATGACCATGAAATTGATCAGAATGGACCATGAATTTGGTAGGGCCCTAAACATACATATACTGTGCTATATAATGGTAAGTACTCTGAAAAATCAGGTTCCAGGATCACAAACTGGGCTCCCAAAATTAGTGGATAGTTTTGACTTTAATCTCTTTGTGCCTCAGCTCTCCATCTGCAAAAGAGGGATAATAAATACGCACTCATCTCACAGAAGTGTGGTGAAAATCAAATCACCAATGTTTGTGAAACACTCAGATACTATAGTTCTGAGCATTAATCAAAGCCCCTGAGAAAATTAATACTTCTGACTTCAGAGTAGGATCTGAATAATGTGCAGTAAGTAAAGCCTACAGTCACACACTGAACAATGAGGAAAAAAATATTGACTAGCTGCTTATTAGTTGAGTACTGTCTGTCCTGTGCACTGAACGAGGCATGGATCCTGTGGAAAAAGTAGTATGTGATCATGTAATTGAGGACTGGATCATAGCATATGCACAAGGGAGTTGCATTAAGATTGCACAGGCAACTTTAATTCTGGAATTTCCTAACTTTTGAGTGCTTGACTTTGCAACCGGATTAAGGTTCTTTCAGCGTATTTTTTGTGTGGAATATTAGTATTAACCATAGATTGGTGCTCCATAAATGAGGATAAGTTTAAATCAGGAGTCACTTCCCATTGAAGTCAACTGAGTGACACTAGTATAAAGCAAGATCAGAATGGGACCTTCAGACACAGATGCAGAGATATTTCTAAATCTTGTTGGAATCTTTCCAGGCTCACATTGATTCTTACTATCCCATAAATAACCAGAAATGTAAAGGAATGATGTTTTTCTAATATCTGAGCTATGCAATTTGCATCTCTTATTGCACCTCTTATTAAATCATTGTTGTTTGAAAGTTACATTTTTTTATGTTTAGTTTAATATTAAACTGTAAAAATTCAGACAGCCTTACAGTTTTACTCTTAATAACGATAAGGAAAATAACTGGTACATACCTCCCTGGGAAAGAAGTGTAAGTCATTGAATGATAGGTTAAGATACAACAAAGTGTCGACTAAAGGTGTCAGGTCTGGAAGGAGAGTCAGGAAATAACCCTAGAAGACATATTCAGTAGAAAGGATATATTAACTAAATTAAAAAATCAACATTTTTTATCAATGGGGTGGGGGAGGGGCAGAGCTAAGAACGGGCTCCATCAGGATGTAATTTAAAAGATTTAAAAAAAAAATAGTTAGACAAATCACCAAAATGACTCCATTGATGGATACAAAGAATCATAGAAGTGTAGGACTGGAAGGGACCTCAGGTCATCTAGTCCAACCTCCTTCACTCAAGGCAGGACTAGGCAATTTATTCCAGTGTTTAACTATCCTGACAGTTTGGAAGTTTTTCCTAATGTCCAACCTAAACCTCCCTTGCTGCAATTTAAGCCCATTGCTTCTTGTCCTATCCTGAGAGGTTAACAAAAACAATTTTTCTCCCTCCTCCTTTTAGTAAATTTTTATGTACTTGAAAACTGTTATGTCCCTTCTCAGTCTTCTCTTCTCCAGACTAAACAAACCCCATTTTTTCCAATCTTTCTTCATAGTTCACATTTTCTAGAACTTTACTCATTTTTGTTGCTCTCCTCTAGACTTCCTCTAATTTGTCCACCTCTTTCCTGAAATGTGGCACCCAGAACTGGACACAATACTCCAGCTGAGGCCTTATCAGTGTGTCTTGCTTACAATACTCCTGCTAATATATCCCAGAATTATGTTTGCTTTTTTGCAACAGTTTTACACCATTGACTCATATTTAACTTGTGATCCACTATAAACCTCAGATCCCTTTCCGCAGTTCTCCTTCCTATGCAGTCATTTCCTATTTTGTGGGTGTGTAACTGATTATTCCTTCATAAGTGGAGTACTTTGCATTTGTCCTCACTGAATTTCACCCTATTTACTTCAGGCTATTTCTCCAGTTTGTCCAGATCATTTTGAATTTTAATCATATCCTCCAATGCACTTGCAACCAACCCCTGCCAGCTTGGTATCGTCTGCAAACTTTATAAGTGTACTCTCTCTGACACTTTCTAAATCACTGATGAAGATACTGAACCGACCCATTACCAATCCCTGTGAGTCCCCACTTGATATGCCTTTGCAGCTTGACTGTGATCCACTAATAACTACTCTCTGGGAATGGTTTTCCAACCAGTTATGCACCTACCTTATAACAGCTCAGTCTAGGTTGTATTTCCCTAGTTTGTTTATAAGAAAGTCATGCGAGACAGTATCAAATCATTATGCAAGGAGCATCAAAGGATTTGCCTAACTGAGGGCCACATTGCCTCTCACCTCCCACTTCATTGATCTCCTCTTTCCTCTTGCATCAAATTTAAGCTACTTGTTCCCACTTTCTATGCTCTGCATGACCTAGTTACTACTTTTATCTTTTATTATGCCCTCTTTGTATGAAATGTACGGGGCTGTTTCCTGTGATCTTCCTAAGGTGCACGGGATGTGTACTCTGGAGCTGTCTAGCTAAATAGGTTCTGGAATGTACATGATGTTTGCAACTCAGAGATCCAGAGTCTTAGAAAGTGAAGCTTCCTCTTTTCATTTTTTAAAACCCCTTTCTTTCAAAGCTAGGAAACCCCATACAAAAAGCTATGGTAAAAAAATATGAATTCATGATTTTGACTCAAATCAGGAAATTAAGTCACGATTGCATGCACAACCTTTGTCTACACCCTTGGGTATAAATAGTTGGATACAGTATTTAATTATATCATATATTATAATCTTAATACATTAATATACTTTTCTCTACAACCTTAGAGAAATTTATGTGAAGTAACTATTTCCTTGTAAGCTAGAATTGTGAGTCATTTCTATGAAAGTTACTTAGTAAACCATACGTTCCTAACAGATACTACAGATTGAATGTAAACAGGGAACAATAATAAATAGTTGAATAAATATTAAGCATTATTATACTGACAAACAGATCAATTGTCAATGCTTTGACTCAACAGATCCATGCATTACATGAAAACAGAAATAATTAAAAACAGCATCTACATAACAGGGCCGAATTAATGCCAGGCAGGGTTCCAGAAACTTTAGACTGTGAAGTCTCTGGCCTCCTAGAAAGAGGGCTGGGCACCTTATCCCACCTTCAGGATCTTGCCACTCCTACTTGCATGGTGCTGAAGCAATCTGATGGCACTATATGGAGGAGAAGAAGTAGCAATGTGTCCAAACTCAGTCCAATACTGCAAGAGGTGCTAGGGCCAAGAGATGTCACATAAATCATGAGGTGCATCAGAAAAATGAGGAGAGACACACAATATAAGGGAAGAAGAGTGAGGGTGAAAAAGGAGAGGAAATAGATAATAAAGAGGGAGATCAAGGTGAGGCAAGAGAATTAAAAAGGCGCATCTAGAACAACCAAGCTTAAGACTAATCTAAAATTGGTAAACAAATCTTAAATTATTTTAGCCATTTTTAATTTTTAAAAAGTGGCCATATACTGACAATTTTAATACCAGGTTCTAGGTGAATGAAGTTAAGAAAGCCAACTTATGAATCCCAGGGAAACTGTGTTTCTAATGAAAGCAGCAGTTGATCATTAAGGATAGCGATATGGAAAGTGGGTGCAGCTGTAATTTTTAAAAGGTATACCTTAAGATTAAGTTCAGTTCTTCTATGGATTGTGCAGTATAAAACTGCCATTCTGGACCTGGCCATCAGTTTTTCTTGTTCATCCTGATCTCTTAACAAATTCTGGTACCCGAATCCCTGGATACCCTTTATAGTATCATCATCAAGGGCACGATCAGGTTCTGCAATTAAAAAATATACGTAGTCAAATAAAGAAATAATCATTGAGATTAGGAAATAAAGAACTAAAGCTTCATTATGTAGATCCCAAATTTATAGCCAAATCCTTCCATGCACTGTCAGGCCTTACTCAGGCAAAATTCCCTGTTACAAATCAGTATCTTAGCATTACCTGGATAAAGACTGCAGAATTTGACCCTTTAAAAGCATTCAAATTTATTCAACTTTTTTTTTTGAAGGGGGAGCAGCAGAATGGGTTTCAGCTATTGATACAAGGGCCTGAGCAGTGATGTTTGGATTTGGAGAAGAACTTTCCTAAAGTTTGGGAGCATCTTGTTCAGGTCCATCTATAGCTTCAACCCACAACAGATGATGTTAAAGAGATTGAAGATTTTGATTCTGTTTAGATAAACCATTAAAGCCTAAATTTTCAGAAAGTGGCAATTGATTGAGGGCTTTAATTCTGGGTGGCTCAATCCATGGCACAAGCTTGGGATGAATTTCAGGTTTGGTTACAAAAGCTTTCTACCACTCTTACTGTTAATAGCCCAAATGGATTCCTCACTCACTGGTTTAAGACCCTACAATCCAAAAGCCCAACAGGGTGAGAGTGAAAAGCTTTGGCTCTGAATTTCCTTCCTGTCTTGGTTTTATTGTAATTGTACATTTCTATTATTTATTATGACAACATCCATTATAATTTATTATAACATCCATTTCATTCTCCCCTTAAAAATGGCATGCAGTACTGGGAGTTGATAGTAGGACTGTTCTTCATCTTTTATATTGCCATTACAAAATTCCCACTACAGTGCTGTACATAGTTTATTTCATAATTGTAATGTATATATCTTGCCCCTACCTGAATAGGACACTTTTTTGCTCTGTCCATGAGCGTACAGCTTTAAACTGTCCATATAAGATTCTTCCCCTTCATCACCTTCTTCTAAAATCTGTTCCAATGAGTTAGATTTTCTTATTTTCTCCTCCAAAGCCATTTCTGAAAAAAGTTGGGAGTGGTGGTAGAAGAGGTATGTGAGAAATGTATTAACTTAGTCAGACTAGCCCATTTCTCATTTACCCAAAGGATCATTTACACAGCTCTGGCAGCATAAATGGACCATCAAGTCAACGTTTACTTTTAAGGCCTCTTTACATTACCAGAGCAGCATAAAGGGACATAGTATAAATGACCATCAGGGAACCAAATTTCTTATCATAGCTTGCATGTGTCATAGGACAGCTATCTGAAATTCCTGATACACTATTTCTCCAGTATTCCCAGCAGTCATTTAAAAAAAAAACAAAAAAACCACCACCACACCTATATTCCCACTAAAATGCAATATAGGCTTATCTTAGAGTTAAGATTGATGCACTTTATTTCCAGCCAATGCAAACCATAAGAAGAAAGGAAATACGCCTCTATGTCATTCAACAGCCCATCTGCACGCCACTCATCAGTTCCCTTTCTCAACCTCAGCTCCCTCCCTTCCACCAACCACAATCCACTTATCTCCACCCATTTTGAACAACCAATGTGCAGCCTCAACACCACAGCCACATTAATGGTTACGTGTTCATATGATTAATATAGAGTTGGTGTGGTTTCATGTTCCATTTTACATAATTCTGTATATAGTTTTGTACTGGTACTGGGGTGTGTAAATGAGATAGAGGGTGAGACTGCAAATGGTGGCTGCAAACCATGTTTTTATGTAACATTCAGGAAATGTTATGTAAATGGGTGATTTATTTGGTTGGTGATGGGCCCAAATTTGGAAGCAATTTTAATGTAAAAATCACAGAATTGAAATATGCATGTGTGTCAGCTGGTGTGTTATATTTACAGTGGGAGTTCAGTGCCTATTTGTTCAGGATGAGGGTGGAGATATATATTAACATTAACAGTTCTGAACTATAGATTGTACAATCAATTTAACGACAAAATGCCATAACTATCTGGTTACAGTGTATACTCATTTTAACGTTCCATGCAACCCTTGAAATAAGTGTCTCTCTAAGAAATATTTTAAGAAAATAATGGGTGAATGTTGCCTACTCACTTTTTTCCACCCATCACCCTTCCCCAGAAAAAAATACATTAAAAATGTTTACAATGTTTCAGGTCATAAAAGGCCAAGCCTGTAAATTAGCACAGAGAAATAATAGAACTGGACTGTCTGACCAGTCCTAGAATCAGATTCTTAAATTTTCATTAGCAAACAAAAATTACATTTAGCAACAGTTAAGGCTTGCTTATTTCCCCTGTGGGAATCACTACTAACTTAGCTACAGGAATAATTGCTCACCCTTTTCTAGACCAGCCATCAGAGGAGACGACACACTTTCACAGTGGATTACCCACCTATTTAGTAGCTAATATAAAATTGGTGACTGGAAATCACCAGTTGATTCTATCCCTGGCTTTGGGATGAAGTGCAGTTTACAGTTTAAAGATAGGCTAACTAAAAGTAGGTTAGTTGCTCTGAAAGGTCATAGCACAGTGGCTAAACTTGGGATTGCTCATGCCATAAGCTTGGGTTCTAGGCCACCAGTGATTTCACATTAAGTCCTATCTCTTGGTACGTTATTTATTGTTGAATTAAAATTCAGTGGGTTTGCTTTGGCACACATTTTCTGTTACAGCTGAAGAGGTATAAAATATTGATAAACAATACCGATGTATAACTGATATTCTAGGAATCAGCACGTGAGGAGCAACAATCTGGACAAAAGATAGGTCCCAGAGAGTTGCAGAGTTTTTGCAAAAGGTATACAAAGAAGAGTGAAGCAATCCAGGGAGGCAGTGGAAGAAGGAATCATCAGAAAGAGAATAATAATAAAATTACCCTATCAATTCAATTTTCATCACACCATCATGAAAAATTCAAACAGTGCTCAAAGTTTATATTCTATGTTTTGATTTTTGCCTATTCAATGAGATATCTATATCTATAAATAAATAAGTAAAAGGTTAAAAGTTATGCTGTAACACAATCTTAACTGTAGTGTGGGCACTGCTACACCATAATTTTATCAAACCTGTTATTTACTTAGAGGTAAAAAATTGGAAGAAATATGGTTCACTAGTGCCTGTCTCTTCTGGGAGCAAAGGAAGTTGATTGTGAGATGTACACTCATCTTCTCCTAATCAAAGATCTCTGCTTAGTGCTTTAGACTTGGAGGAAAGTCATAAGAACCCAAGATCCCTGTTCAACTCTGTGCACATAAGCAAAAACTACTATGGTTAAAAAGCCCAATCCACTCTTTACCCAGAAATACCATCAGAGTCCTACTGAAGCCAGTGGGCCCAATTCACTGTTGTCCTGCACCTTATGTAGTCATTTAGACCTAGATTCTTATGGGTATTTAGATGCTGCTGTGCTCAGGAGCCTAAATCTTATTCTCACTTAAGAGCCAAAATCCTACTTACTGGCAATGGGATTTAGGCTCTTCAGTGCCTAAACCACTTCAGAAAATAAGATTAAGGCTAATTGATATAGGCAATGCAACACTAAGCTCAGCAACACCTAAATACCTTTACAAATCTGGACCTTACACTAGTGCAAAGTAATTGCAAAATGATAGTAAACCAGAATATTAGCATTTTACACTCATTTAAATGACTACACAAGATGCAGAGCTACAATGAACTGGGCCTAGAAGGACTCTGTGCAGGTGTTAGGACTATCTTTCATGGATCCCGTTGCAGGATTAGGGGCCAGTTTTCAAAGCCTCAAGCAATGGGGCTTTAAACATTTTCCTTATACTATTAAGTATTTTAAGATATTCTTAGTATAAATTGTTACCTGCTATTAATGTTTTTAAACATAAAGTTAGTTTAGTTATTACTAGCTACAATTTTGCCCTATCTAGTTCTTAAATAATGATGTAACATTCTCACAGACAAATGGCATCGTTTTTTCCTGTAAAGGAGGCCTATTTCGGAAATGCTTTCAGTAAAAATCATGCACAGACAAAAGTGAATTAGAACACTTGACAATATAAAATACAGTACCAATGATACTCTGTCTCTCAGGCTTTCTTCGTGAAATTACTGGGAACTCTTCATTATCAGACAATACTATTGTGTTAACTTCAGTCTGTATGGTCTTTCTTTCTTTATTGGTCAACTGGGTAGTGAGATTTTGATAGCCAGCTGTTTCTCGCTGTAACTTTCTAAAGGTTGCCATCACAGGTGATGGGTGAGAAGGGGACACGGCAGCTAAGCTCCCAAAGGTAAACTCTGGTGAAGTAAAATAAGCAGGCTCATCCTTCGGTAAACCAAGAAGCTGCCTGCGAAAGGATTTACGACATTTGTGTAATGGGAAGCTGGCAGGACCACTAGGAGTTGGAGTTATAATAATATCTTTAAGAATTTGATCAGGAAAAAGATGTTGGACTTTGAGTTGGACTGATGTTCGACTGCTCGAATAATAGCCAGAAAGAGTAACTCTATCCTTGTCAGTTGTGCTTGCAGCAGCAGCAGAGTCTGGTAAAGACCAATAAACAGAGTCACTCTCCTCAGGGGGAGCTAGAACCTCCATGTCCAAGGATCTACCATCTTTCTGCAATGGGCAGTCAGGAGGTATACAACAATAAGGAGCAGTAAGAGTCAATTCCTTTTTTAGATTTTGATCAAGAAGGAAGTGTGTATCTTTGGGATGGACTTGTGTTTGACCACTGAAATAACTACTGGAAAAAATATTACTGTCTTCATCATTTGTGCTTCTGGTCACTCCAGGTTGGTCTTTTTGAGGAATCCTGTCTGGAGAACACAAAAGCAAGAAAAGTGAAGATACATTTATACCTAGGCATACATTTCACACGTTTTTCAAGAAAATATTGTGATTGACTCAAACTGGATGCTTTAGAGAGAATTTCCCCTACACTGAGTAAACACACAAAAATAATCATTTAAAAAAAATCAACCCTACTGCATCACAAAATGTTTTGCTTTGTAAATTTATTTGACAAGTATAATTTAATTTTAAACAAAGTAAACAACACTGAATGATCTGTAGTAATTTGTAAACATGTAAGTGTTAGACATGTATATTTAGAATGCTTATGATGAGCCACACAGATTAGTGAAAAACTAATTACTGAGGTTCCAGTGCACATAAAGCTTGATTACTGTGATAATGCTTAGAGTCCTGAATCAAGGATCAGGTCCCACTGTGTGAGGCACTGGAAACACATAACAAAAAGGCAGTCCTTGCTGCAAGAAGCTTGCAGGGGCTCTTTTTGGGGCAGTGTTCCTCCACAGATCCCCTACTCTGGGGCTGTGACTGAGAGCCACAATTTAATCCCTTATGAAATGTGTTGCTCCAAAGAACAATATATACCATCTTTAACAAGAAGCAGCAAATTAAACTTCCACTGGTTAAACTGCCAAATGGCTGATTTGTTAATTTACCAACAAATAATTTTAAACTATTAGCCAGTCATGAACTGACATATTTAGTTTCTAATAATGGTCACTTGGACTAACATCCATCCCATTACGCAGGACCCACATAAGGCTCTCTATACCATCTAGGCCCCATGATAGCCATGGTTGTGTGGAGCGGAGGCTCAGGCAGAAGCAACCATGCAGGGGGCTTCCACATCCCCTAAACACCGTGATGTGGGCTCTGTGCTGGCTTCAACTAGGATGATGCAGATGCGACCAGTGTGATAAGCCTGTGAAAGGAAACTTAAATGGTGACTATATGGGTCCAGTGCCCAAAAATCTCCACAGAGGAGCTGCAGCCTTTTTTCTAGGCTACCAGCTAGAAGAGCAGCCACATAGGACTCCTGTGTATTGTCTGGATACGTTATATCACCCACTTAGTGCCCCACCTTCCTGGGAATAGGTTCATCTTATTCTTAAGGAATGAACTTGTTTCATACTTGATGAAACACAGAACAAGCGTGTACTCCAAGGTGATCATATTACCATTACTGAAAAGCTGGATTCTGATCAACGGTCACTCCACTTTATAAACATCCATCAAATGTAATGGCTGCATTTTGTGGTGCGAAGTGATCCTTGAATGTACTTTATTGTACAGCACTTTGATTCTTGTCAGGGTACTGTATAAATCTATACATTCTAAATAGCATTCATCACTAATCATATGTTATACTAGAAAAAAAGCCATTGCAACAGAACACTGTCTCTGGATAAAAGGTTTATCATTTTAAATCATTTAAAATCAGTGGAGCAGAGCTCTGGTATTGAGCCAGAAATATTTAGATACATTTTGGATGGTGCCAGACTGGAAATGTTTTGACAGAGATGGAAAATTTCACCAACTAATCCCCTAATGGACTTAATAATATCAAGAGAACAAGAAATGCAACTTCTTACTTTTCAACTTTAATTCACTTGCTGAGATTTCCCTTCTTACTTATTTTTTACCATACCAGTATAATGTTATGAGTATTCTTTATCAATTAGTGAAATAATAAATGATAACTGGAATTGGTATAAATAATAAACACACCATAAGTGACACTATATTAATAAAACAATATCATAATATTAATGTTAAGAAATTTCAAATTAGTTATGCATATCAAATACTATGAAAAATTTGTTTCAGAACTTTTTCCTTTAGTTTACTTATTATGTTCAGATTTAATAGTTTTAGCTATTTAAATTGTTTTACATATAGGTCATAGAAAAGACCTATTAGGACATCTTTTCCATGCCAACGCAGGATTGTTCTTTTACAGTGCTAGTTTATTTTAACATATTGTCCAGTCTAAAGTACTGACCCCCCTACATCAGAATCTGCACAGCAGCCTCTTGTAGGAGCACAAGTTTGACTGAAGTCAATGGGACAGTACAGAAGTAAGAGCCCTTCTGGTAGGATCAGAACCTAGTTTTTAAAAAGTCTCAAGCAGTGGAGTTTTCAGCTCTTTCTTTGAGCTATTATTGAGCTAATATTCCTACTATCAATTGTTATTGGCTGTTAACTCTATATTTAAAGTTAATATGTAATTATTAGTTATTAGTTGATTAATCGCAGTTAACCCACGCGATTAACTCAAAACACTTAACTGCAATTTAAAAAATTAATCACTATTAATCGCACTGTTAAACAATAGAATACCAATTGAAATTTATTAAATATTTTGAATGTTTTCCTACATTTGCAAATATATTGATTTCTATTACAACACAGAATACAAAGTGTACAGTGATCACTTTATATGATTATTTTTTATTACAAACATTTGCACTGTAAAAATGATAAACAAAAGAAATAGTATTTTTCAATTCACCTCAGACAAGTACTGAAGTGCAATGTCTTTATTGTGAAAGTGTAACTTACAAATGTAGATTTTTTTTGTTACATAACTGTACTCAAACCAAAACAATGTAAAACTTCAGAGCCTACAAATCCACTCAATCCTACTTCTTGTTCAGCCAATTGCTAAGACAAACAAGTTTGTTTACATTTACGGGAGATACTGCTGCCTGCTTCTTATTTACACTGTCACCTGAAAGTGAGAACAGGCATTCGCATGGCACTTTTGTAGCTGGCGTTGCAAGGTATCTGCGAACGCCTGTTCTCACTTTCAGGTGACATTGTAAACATGACGTGGGCAGCATTATCTCCTGCAAATTATAACCAAACTTCTTTGTCTGAGCGAATGGCTGAAGAAGGACTGAGTGGACTTGTAGGTTCTAAAGTTTTACATTGTTTTATTTTTGAATGCAGTTATTTTTTGTACATAATTCTACATTTGTAAGTTCAACTTTCATGATAAAGAGATTGCACTACAGTACTTGTATTAGGTGAACTGAAATATACTGGTTTCAGAGTAACAGCCGTGTTAGTCTGTATTCGCAAAAAGAAAAGGAGTACTTGTGGCAACTTAGAGACTAACCAATTTATTTGAGCATAAGCTTTCATGAGCTCACGAAAGCTTATGCTCAAATAAATTGGTTAGTCTCTAAGGTGCCACAAGTACTCCTTTTGAAATACACTATTTCTTTTGTTTTTTACAGTGCAAATATTTCTATTAAAAAATATAAAGTGAGCATTGTACACTTTGTATTCTGTGTTGTAACTGAAATCAATATACTTGAAAATGTAGAAAACATCCAAAAATATTTAAATGGTATTTTATTATTGTTTAACAGCACGATTAATCACGATTAATTTTTTAAATTGCGCTTAATTTTTTTAATCACTTGACAGCTCTAGTTACTAGCCATTGTTAAATAAATGGCGAAGAGCATTTTTGCATCTTCTAGGTCACCTATAGCATACAAAATGTACAGATATTTCTGAACTGTATTGTATCATCAGTGATATCAGTTTTTAAGCAGAACTCCCCATTGCCTTCAAAGGCAACATGACTCTAGATGTATATATGTAAGTGTTTACTTATGCAGCTGTACACAGGAGGGATGGGACCATCCCCAAAGGCCCTTAATTTTTTCATAATCACTAATCACAATTGTACTTCCCTGTATCTTTACCTGTGTTCCTGACAGGGGCGGCTCTACCAATTTTGCTGCCCCAAGCAGTCGCCACCGAATTGCCGCCGCCGAATTGCCGCTGTGGAGGGAAGAGCAGCCGAGCTGCCGCCGAATTGCCGTTGCGGGACACGGACTGCCACCCCATTCTAAATGCCGCCCCAAGCACCTGCTTGGAAAGCTGGTGCCTGGAGCCGGCCCTGGTTCCTGACTCCATCCTCTCTCATCTCTCCCAACACCTTTATCTCTTGCCACATCTTTTTGTTTGTCATTTTGTAACTCACCCACATAGTGACAGGCCTTGGTTGGATCATAACATAAGCATTCATTATGGTGTTAGGGAAATCAGTTATGGCCTGGTGTCTGATAATGATTACTTGTGGTCTATTCCTGATCCCACTGAAGTCAATGAGAGTTTTGCCATTAACTTTGATGCATGCAAGAAAGAGCCTCATATATCCTGAATTTTAATTATAAATTTATTTTTTATAACATTGGTTTGTTCTGGGATTGGAGGGGAGACCATGTGAAACCAAGCATTTATTTTGTCACAGATTAAAGATTTTTTTTACATGTTATCTCAGCACTAACTGTAGTTTTGGGTCATCTCAGCTAATGTATGAACTTATGATATGTTGAATGTATGAAACCATAAGCAAGTGTTTGAAGTTAAATCCACAAGCACGGGAGCAGTTTCCATTCCCCCACCCTGATGCTAATGGTGACTATAGGGCCAAACAAGCTTCAGCACAAAATGGAGCAGCCTAGGAACTGCTCTAACTTGCACCTGGTTTTAATGCCCCCAAGAGCCCATTACATAAGCAAGGACAGCTGAAACACAGCATGCTCTGGTCTTGCCTGCTCCAGTTCTTTTACAGCCTCCCCATTGTCTCTGTCATGGGACACCTGAAGCAAGTGGCATAGAGCCAGCTACATTGGCTTTATGCCACCTGGCAAGTGGCAACTTCCCAACAAATTGGAATACTCAGGGGCAGCTTTCTGACTGTTCTGCACTGCCTGAGCAGTGCAAAGCAGTTGGAAGAAAAAGGAGTCCAAGCTACTGTCTCTTTAACTTTACCTTAAAATGGCTACCAATTTAAAGCCCTGATTCCAGGAAGGGCACTTGAGCTCATGCTTAATTTTAAGTGGGTACTTTAAGTCTCACTGAAGTCAATGGGACATAAGAACATGCTTTTAAGTTAAGTACTTTCCTTAATAGAAATGGAGGTAAGCATGTGCCTAGTACCTTCCTGAATTGAGGCCCCTAAGGTAGTTGCATGTAATGCCAAAAATGTAAATAACCAGGTAGAGATTAAAAAAATATAGGGGGGCACAATCTGATCACACATCAAACAGTGTAAATCCAGATCCACACCACTGAAGGCAACAGACTGGCTTTGGATCAGTAGCACTGAGAGATCTAAATCTGATTTAGAGAAATAAACCAATTAAAAAATAGCTGTATTTTACAATATATATCTGTTAGAAGATAGCAAAGATAATGAGGATGAGCACATTTTATACTCCTAATTTAAAACTCATTTGAGCATTGAGGTCGGGGAGGTTGAAATTCACACAGGGAGTTGAACATATCAGGTTTGAAATCTGCTTGGGAAAGTACACATGTATATACTTCAAATTCTCAATATTAAGGGCTAGAATTTGTCTTTGTGACACAGGTGTCCTTGGGCAAGGTCTACAGCAGCACAGACCCAGAGCAAGCTCAAAGAGAGATCACACCTTAGGTCCCTGGCACTTACAGGAAAAATGCCTTCTGCATCAATCAGTGGCCCATAATCAGGGCCGGCTCCAGGCACCAGCGAACCAAGCAGGAGCCTGGGACAGCAAATGTAAAGGGGCGGCAGGACGTCGGGCTCTGGGATGGCAATCCATCCTCGGCAGCAATTCGGCGGCCGCTCCATCAGAGCGCATTTTGCACTCAGCAGCAATTCGGCGGCGGGGACGCAACTCTTCGCCTCCGTGTTTGGCGGCAAGGTGTTTTGTTTTGTTTTTGGGGGGGGCAGCAAAAACGCTGGAGTCAGCCCTACCCATAATGAAGGAAAGTAGAAAATGTCAAGAAAGCAAGTGTAGCTTCTTTAGATATAGCTTTTACATTGTGTACAAGTTGATTCATCAAAAATCAGCCAACCAACCCCTCAGAATACTCATTACATTCTGCATTAGAACATGGAAATTAGGGGATTCCTGATTTAGTGCATAAATATTAGCTAATACATATTTTATTTTGCTAACTGTGGTATTTATGTTCTCTGGTTTAATGGCTATTCTGGGGCATTTGGCAGGGCCCTGAAGCGATCTTCTCTTGTTCTCCTTTATGCTGCTGCACAGGATGCTAATTAATCAATACTCTATTCTACAAGTTAAGTAGCTAGTAAACTTTTTGTACAGCTGCATCTTGAAGACAGTTCAGTAGGACAAGAGACTGTATGGGTCTTCTTCATACTTAATCCCACACTCTCATACAAAAACCAGTATAGCAATCTCAAATTTTATCAAGCGCTGGCTTTCCTTTGGGTTGTGAACACATGCAGTGATCATCTTCCAGTCATATTCACACTGCATTACACCTCCAACTCCAATACTTGTTGTCACAGTGCAGTTTCTTTGAGGAATTCTTCTGGTTTCATTTATTATTTGCTGAATAATGATAGCAACCATATGGTGTTTAAATGAATACTTAAATTGATTAATACACATTCCTTCAATATTGTCTCCAAAGAATATGTAAATCTTGGAACTATGCATTGTGAAGACTATCTGTTATTAGTACTGCTTACCTTTATAGGTGTTCTCCCTTGGCATAGACAGTTCAGGTAGCAGCTTTGGAGGCAGAGGCCTACGAAGTAGTTTTGGTTGCTCAAACATTTTCTGCCTAATAATTATTTTTGCTGGACAACTGAGGAGGATTCAGAAGTTTGAAAATTCTAGATATAAGGCAAAGAAAAGAAAATCATCTCTGGATTTATGTATTGAACTGTAAATGTCTGCCCAGAAACAGTTGCTGTTAGAAAACACCAGTATAAATGGATGAAAATGGTACTCTGTTTACTTAGTAACTAATTTGACATTTTGCTAATTATCAGTAGTGTTTTTGGAAACTAAAAGGTGACATTATTAAAAAATAATCTATCTGTTCTGTTAATTTAGGTTTGGAATACTCATAATACAGAATGACGTATGACACCATTGTCATAAAAGTGAGGCAGTGGTTGGTTCTTCCTCTAAGAAGCAAATGGTGAAAAAAAGGAAACCTAATTTTCACGACATGAAACTTTTTGAAAGTTCACAAAAAGCAGCATTTCTAGCCATGGATAAATAGATTTATAGTTAATAATAAAAATTCAATTTTAAAGTGGTATTTCTTAATGCTGTGGGTAACAGTTAATTCTTCTGATTTAGTGAAGCAGCTGGGCATAAGCATATTATACTTATGCTTAGAACTCCTCTACTTGCGCTACATTGATGACATCTTCATCATATGGACCCACGGGAAGGAGGCCCTTGAAGAATTCCACTTGGATTTCAACAATTTCCACCCCACCATCAACCTCAGCCTGGACCAGTCCACACAAGAGATCCACTTCCCAGACACTACAGTGCTAATAAGTGATAGTCACATAAACACCATCCTATACCGGAAACCTACTGACCACTATACTTACCTACATGCCTCCAGCTTCCATCCACGACACATCACATGATCCATTGTCTACAGCCAAGCCCTAAGATACAACCAAATTTGCTCTAATCCCTCAGACAGAGACAAACACCTACAAGATCTTTATCAAGCATTCTTAAAACTACCCACCTGGGGAAGTGAGGAAACAGACTGACAGAGCGAGACGGGTACCCAGAAATCACCTACTACAGGACAGGCCCAACAAGGAAAATAACAGAACACCACGGGCCATCACGTACAGCTCCCAGTTAAAACCTCTCCAGCACATTATCAACGATCTACAACCTACCCTGGAAAATGATCCCTCACTCTCTCAGTCCTTGGGAGCAGGCCAGTCCTTGCTTACAGACAGCCCCCCAACCTGAAGCAAATACTCACCAGCAACTACACACCACACCACAGAAACACTAACCCAGGAACTTAAAAATTTAACTTTTATCTGTGCTTTAAGTGCACCGTGAATTGCTATTATAAAATATGTATGTGGTGGTGTACAGTACATGAAAACAGAGATAGCCTCTGTCCTAAGAAATGTGTCTATCTTGTAGATTTTCAGAGATGCAACACATTGGTGAGGATGATTTCATTTTTTTGTTTGTAATTTATAAACTCACTCTTTAGGGCCTAGTGGCAAAAGGGTATTATAAAAGGGACTTTAATGAAGAGAAAGTAGCAGCTTGGTACAGCAGCATGGGGATAGCATTCCATGCATAGGGGTATTCCTGGAAAAAGCCCACACAGATGGGATTGGGAGAAAGAAAGAAAGAAACAAACAAGTAATTGAAACTGGCATCATTCACAGATTATAAGGCCAGAAGGGACCACTGTCATCATCTAGGTCTAGTCTGATCTCTTATACAAGACAGGCCATTGGACTTCCCTGAATTAATTCCTGCTTGAACTAGAGCACATCTTTTAGAAACACATCCAATCTTGATCTAAAAATTGTTAGTGATGGGGAATCTACAACAACCTTTGCTAAATTTTTCCAATGGTTAATTACAGTTACTGTTCAAAATTTTTTCTTTATTTCCAGACTAAATTGTCTAGCTTCAGCCTTCAGCCAGTAAATCTTCTTATACCTTTGTCTGCTATATCAAAGAGCCCACTATCAAATTTTTGGTCTCCATGAATTACTTATAAACTATGACTAAGTCACCCCTTAACCGTCTCTTTGTTAAGATAAATAAACTGAGCTCTTTGAGTCTATTACGATAAGGCAGGTTTTACATCCTTTAATACTTTTTTGGTCCTTCTCTGAACCCTCTCCAATTTATCAACATCCTTCTTGAATTGTTGGCACCGGAACTGGACACAGTATTCCAGTCACACCAGTCACACCAGTACCAAATACAGAAGTAATATAACCTCCTTACTCCTACTAAAGATTCCCATTTTACTCCTGAGGGAATTCTGCGTCAAAAAATAAAAAAAAGTGCCCCCCCCCAAAAAAATCAGCAGAATTTTGCAGTTTTTTAAAATATTGTGTGCACCATTTATTTGTCAATAAATGTGGCGGTTCTAGCATGGCAGTGGGGAGCACATGCCACTGGCTGCATGGAGGTGTGAGATCACCCTGCAGTCCCCCCACCCCCGGGACATGGACTCAGTGGTCGTGAGGCTGCACCCAACCCTGACACAGCACACGGGCCAGGCTTGCCCCAGAAACACCCGAGGCCCTGACTCCACACCAGGTGTGGGCAGGCAGGCGCAGCCCAGCAGGATCCAAGTGTGGAGTGGCTTAGTGTGGGGGGGTCCAGGTGTGGGTGACAGAGTTCTGTGTGAGGCAATCTGGGTGTGGGGGTTCACTGGAGGGGGGGCTGTGTGTGGCAGGGATCTGGATGCACAGCATCTTGTGCGGGAGGTTCAAGGCACAGGGGCTGGGGAGGGCTGGGTTCAGGAAGTAAGGTTTAGTACTGGGAGATTCGGATGCAGATGGCTCGGTGGGGGGGGATTATGGTTGCGAAGGGGAGGGTAGGCTCAGCAGAGGGTCCAGGGGGGTCTGGATGCACAGGCATTGGGCAGATTGGAGGTGGGTCTGACTTGGCACCAGCCAGGGTGTCCCCAGACCTGCTTTTCCCCCATGCTTTACCTCTCTGCCAGCTGCTCCAGGTGCCCGAAATGACACGCCTAAGCTGCTGGGGAGGGGCACATGACCACTCTTGTGGCTTCTCTTCACTTCCTCATCAGAAAGTCATTATTCAGTGAGAAAGCACAGAAATCTGCGGGGGCCATGAATTCTGCGCACAAACAATGGTGCAGAATTCTCCTAGGAGTACCACTTATACAACCAACGATTGCGTTAGCCTTTTTGGCCACACAATCACACTAGGTGTTCATGATCAGCTGATTATCCACTACTATTCCAAACCTTTCTCAGTGTCACTGCTTCCAAGGATACAGTCCCCATCCTGTAAGTATGGGCTACAATTTTGTTCCTAGATGTACAATTTTACATTGGCCTTATTAAAACACATATTGTGTGCTTCCAAACAGCTTTCCAAACAATCCACATCACTCTGAATCCCTGACCTGACCTCTTCATTATTTACCACTCCCACAATCTTTGTGTCATCTGCAAACTTAATCAGTAATGATTTTACTTTTCTTCCACGTCATTGAGGAAAATGCTAAATACTGTGGTGCCAAAAATGGATTCCTGTAGGACCTCATTAGAAACACACCTGCTTGATGAAAATTTGCTGTTTAAAATTATATTGAGACCTATCAGTTAGGCATTTTTAATCCATTTAATGTGTGCAATATTAATTTTGTATTGTTCTCATTTTTTAAATCAAAATGTTGAGTGGTACTAAGTAAAATGGCTTACAGAAGTCTAAGTATATTACAACCAAGCTTGTAATCTCACGAAAAAAGATATCAAGTTAATTTGACAGGATCTATTTTTCATAAATCCATGTTGATTGGCATTAATTATATTACCCTCCTTTAATTCATTATTAATCAAGTCCCATACCAGCTGTTCTGTTATTTTGCTCAGGACTGAGGTCAGGCTGACAGGCCTATAATTACCCAGGTTATCCCATTTACCCTTTTTAAACATTGGAACAATATAGCTTTCTTCCAGACTTCTGGAACTTCCCCAATATTCCAAGAGTAATTGAAAATCAAAATTAATGGTCCAGCGAGCTTTTTGGCCAGCTCTTTTAAAACTCTTGGATGCAAGTTATCTGGACATGCGGATTTAAAAATGTCTAACTTCAATAGCTGCTGTTTAACATCCTCTTGGGTTATTATTGGATTAGAAAGTGTTTTATTATCATCATGATAAAGCAGCTATTTCTTCCACCAAATAGAGAACAAATATTTATTGAACACTTCTGCCTTTTCTTCATTATTTTATTGACAATTCTACCATTTCTATCTAGTGATGCAGGGATCAGCAACCTTTGGCATGCAGCCCACCAGGGAAAGGCGCTGGCAGGCTGGGATACTTTGTTTACCTGCAGCTTCCGCAGGTTCGGCCAATCACAGCTCCCACTGGCCGCGGTTCACTATTCCAGGCCAATGGGGGCTGCGGGAAGAGGCGCGGGCTGAGGGATGTGCTGGCTGCCACTTCCCGCAGCCCCCATTGGCCTATAACAGCAAATCGTGACCAGTGGGAACTGCGATCGGCTGAACCAGCTGACACTGCAGGTAAACAGACAGTCCTGGCCCACCAGCCACTTTTCCCTCTAAGCTGTGCACGTGTGCACGCTCACACAGATCCTGAACTCCATGCACATGGTGAAACACCACGTGCACAAAAAATGAAATACTACATCAGGGCCAGGCTGAAATATCATTTACGGGTGACTTTTGACACTGTTCGCCTGCCATCTATCAACACAGCCAGATTCTACTAGCTGGCAAGGGGGGAGGGCGGGAAGGAAAGGAGGGCAATGAATCATACCCCTCCACACCAGCATTCCGAACGTGAAATGTTGATCACATTGGGACGGTCAGGACCCACACATCTCCTTGTAGTCTGTTCATTTGGCTGTGTACAAACTCAAGTACGTGCGAATAGGTCAAAATGCCTGGCTGTAGTTGCTAAGGAACTGCAAAGATTTCGCAGAAATGAACAAAGGTAAATGTTCTTTTCGTGATTGAAATCTTTCACAGGCATTGGACTTCATACATTTACTCGTGATGTTTTACCATTTTCCCGCTTTTTTTGCAGCAGATACATGGACGTTATCGGAGCTATGCACAAACTTCCAGTATCCTGATCTGAATGATCTCCCGTTTGCCCTTTTGTCGAGTCATGCTGTTAAGCATATTGAAGATAGTAGCCACATAATAAAAGTATTAATTTTAAATAAACCAATCCGATAAAAAAATCAATTCCAAAATGTCACTGTCTAGAGGTCTAAAGCGTAAAAGAACAGCGACTTCATTTAAATCTGGATGGCTGGATAAGACTATAGAGATGGTTACACCAAAGTCACATAGTGTAATGCTTGTTAAACTTCGTGAAATATTCACATGAGGACAATGGAGTGGTTTGTGTATATTGTCAAGATGCCAGAGCTTTGGGAGAATTTTCAACAGGAAGAATGTGGAACGATGTATGGAAGTTGGATTTCTTAAAGCATCATCTGTCAAGTAAGTCTCATATAGATGGCGTAACAAGACTTAGAAACAACAACTCTTCCTTACGGAGCGGATTGCTAAGCATGATTCTTGAAAGTCCAGCTCAAAAGCAGAGGAGGCAAATTAATCTTGAACAAAAGCGCTCAAACCCAGAAGAAATCAAGGTACTTATTGACTGTGTGTTGTTGGCTATTAAAATTAACAGCTCAATGCTTTCTGTTCAGGATATTAGTGACCAAATGGAAAAGTATGTGCGCATACCAGCAAGCTGGAGAAGTAAAAATTATGCTTTTTAATTTCTTGACATTATCAACTGCATTGTCCAAAATGACCTCATGCATGAAATAGCATTGGCAATGTTTCAAACTCTAGCTGTTGATGAAAGCACTGAATATCCATTAACAGATACTTGATACTCTACTTTAAATATAGATCCATAAATTTTGCAGACTATAAAACTTTGTTTGGTGGACTATTACGATTGCAAGAATGTGATGCTGTTTCAATAGTGGCTGCAATCAAAGAGTTTTATAAAAAACACCAACTTGATCTAATGAAAATGGTGATGTTCACATCTGATGGTGCCTCTGTGATGTTGGGCAAACCCAATGGCATGGCGGCTCAGCTGAAACGTGATATTCCTCACTTAGTCCAGCAACATTGCGTTGCACACCGGGAAGACTTGGGGATTTCCGATGCATGGATAGAGGTCAAGCTGATAAGAGACATCGAAACCTTAATGAGAACTGTCTACACGGACTTCTGTCGGTCATCCAGGAGAAAATGCAAATTTCAGGAAACAGTGGATGCTTCTGAATGTGAGTCAGTGGCTTTCAGGCCACTCAATGAAGTGCGCTGGTTATCTAGGCACTTTGCACTTCGAGCAATTATTCGCAACTATAATCCTCTTCTGGAATATTTTGAGCAAGACAAAGATACTGATCCAGTTTCTAAATATTGCCACAAAAAGCTGAATACCATGGAATGCCGAATAACATTAAAAGTTTTGAATGATGTTTTATCAGAGCTGGCTTCACTATCCACACTGCTCCAGAAACGGGGCCTTACACCTCTTGAAGCATTTCACCTTGCCCAAGGTAAACTGAACAAAATCAGAAGACAGTACCTTGGAGATTCAGTCTTATGGAGTGACAAAGTTAAGGCTCTCTTAGATATGAGCATGCAATAATGAAATTGATACCAATTCCATAATAACTTTCACAAACATCTTGTGTGCACATTTGGCAGACAGGTTTCCAGAGGATGAAGTCCAGGTGTGGTCCGCTTTTGATTGTGCAGCAATAGTTAAGTGCAATTTCAATTTTGGAATTCATCAGGTCAAATCCCTATGTTCAAAATACAAAGACTTTCTTGCTGAAGAGATTGTTATAGTCAACCAGTACAATGATGTCAAGTTTGCAGTAGCCGAAAGAATCAAAAGCCAATAGGTTTTAAGTTTCCCGGATATGGTGACATTTGCTCACCAGAACGAACAGTTTTAGGATCTTGCAAAGTTGATGGATATTGGAGGAACATTCCTAGCATCAAGTGCAGACTGTGAGCGTGGCTTTAGCTTAATGAACATTCTAAAAAACAAACTACGGAATCGTTTAAGAGTAGATCATTTGGACATGCTGATGTGTATTAAGAGTTACCAGCTGATTGGAGGACTGATAGATCTGGACAGAGTTTATATTGAATGGGCAAATAAAAAAGATTGCAGGGAAAAACAGTAAGGTTAGTTTAGCAGTCTTTGACATTTTGACCAATAAGGAAATTAAAATACATTTGTAAATACATATCTTATTCTTGACTGATAATCATTTATTGATATGTTTTAGGAAAATTTTAAATTTAAAACACAAACTCTTGTTTTTCTTTTTTTACTTATGATGTCTCTATCTGAAAACCCATATAAATTGACATAATGGCATACTTATTAAATTGTCTTTATTATATGTTTATCAAAATCTTTTCGGACATTTGTATAGAATGAAAGGTGAAAGTGGACACCAACGGGTAGAAGCCTATGGACTGATAAAGATCATGATTAATATGTGCTTGATATATGCTCGTGATTGTCTATAAAAAAAGATCATAAAGCGTAATACTTAAAACTAACTTCTGCTTCATGAAGAATGGTTAAATTTCCTTTTTCTAAGTATTTAAAACTGACATTTATAAAATAACAGTGTAAAACTATTATCACAAATTGAAAATTAAAACTTTTTAAATGTATAAGCATTTTACTCGCTTGGGCGCATTTGCCTGTTGGCCACAAATTTGAACTGTGCTTCAACAATTTGCACAGAAGAAATTTTTTGCGCACACAGCCTATCAAAAATCAGAGGGAACATTGCGCCAGCGGACTTCCCTGATGGGCTGCGTGCCAAAGGTTGCCAATCCCTGTAGTAATGGATCAATACCATTGTTAGGGTTAATTGATGGGGCAGAAATGTCAAGGGGAGACAGGATAGGAGACAAAGTCTATAATGTAGGCAGGGACACAGCTCTAGATTAAGTCACTGAAAGGCAGGACTAGAAGTTTAAGCTATATAGAGTGTGTAAAGAGGTTCATAGAAAGAAGTTTTCCTATGACTCTGGGCTTTCGTGCGACTCTGTTGGTTTGCTTTCAAATAATGCAATATTCGGTTTTGAATGATTTCATATGAAATTAGCATCAATTTGATGGTTTCATTTGGAAGTCATTTTGAGTTTGTTCAAACCTGATGCTGGACTACACACACTACGCACTGGTTTAACTAAGTGTGACGTACCAATTTAGCTAAACAGGTGCAACTTTGTGTGTGAAGACAGGTTTCAGAGTAACAGCCGTGTTAGTCTGTATTCGCAAAAAGAAAAGGAGTACTTGTGGCACCTTAGAGACTAACCAATTTATTTGAGCATGAGCTTTCGTGAGCTACAGCTCACTTCATCAGATACATACCGTGGAAACTGCAGCAGACTTTATATATACACAGAGAATATGAAACAATACCTCCTCCCACCCCACTGTCCTGCTGGTAATAGCTTATCTAAAGTAATCGTCAGGTTAGGCCATTTCCAGCACAAATCCTGGATTTGTGCTGGAAATGGCCTAACCTGACGATTACTTTAGATAAGCTATTACCAGCAGGACAGTGGGGTGGGAGGAGGTATTGTTTCATATTCTCTGTGTATATATAAAGTCTGCTGCAGTTTCCACGGTATGTATCTGATGAAGTGAGCTGTAGCTCACGAAAGCTCATGCTCAAATAAATTGGTTAGTCTCTAAGGTGCCACAAGTACTCCTTTTCTTTTTGTGTGTGAAGAAACCCTCAAAGTGAAACAACAATTAAGAGATGACTTGATCATAGTCTGGAAAGTACCTACATGTGGAAGAGATTTCTGATAGTAGACTGTTCTTTAATCAAGCAGAAAAAAAAGTATTAACGAAATCCAGTGCACAGAAGCTATACCAATTCAGGCAAGAAATAAGGCACACATTTTTAACACAGAGTATTTAACCCCTGGAACAACTTACCTAAGGACAAGGTGGATTCTCTATCACTTAAACCTAGACTAGTTATTTTTCTAACAGATAAGCTATAGCTCAAACCGAAGTTATGGGCTTGATGCACAAATTACTGGGTAAGGTTGTAACAGCCGTGTTAGTCTGTATCCGCAAAAAGAAAAGGAGTACTTGTGGCACCTTAGAGACTAACCAATTTATTGAAGTGAGCTGTAGCTCATGAAAGCTTATGCTCAAATAAATTGGTTAGTCTCTAAGGTGCCACAAGTACTCCTTTTCTTTTTGGGTAAGGTTGTATGGCCTTATGCAAATAGTCAGACTGGATTATCATAGTGGTCCTGTCTCATCTTAAAAAACTATTAAGTTGGAGAAGAATATATAAACCCTTGCAAACAAAACTAAGTTTGACACAGCTGTAGCAACAAGACCTCTTTATCTATATCTAATTCTAGCACTCTTCTTCAATCATGTTATAAATTTGCACTGAAGGCCAAATGCTTTCAATGTCTTTCACTCTAAATTTTCTCTCATCTTTTGTGCCTAGTACAATATGGGACACAAATCAATGTAAAGTGTGAACCAGATTCTATTTGGCTTTAATAATTACTAAATATCAGAATCACTATGCTCTGTGTATAGCAGAAATAGATTTATACCCACATTACGGTGACCAGATGTCCTGATTTTATAGGGACAGTCCCAATATTTGGGGCTTTTTCTTATACAGGCCCCCGACCCCCTGTCCTGATTTTTCACACTTGCTATCTGGTCACACTAACCCACATAGATTCATATTATTAACTGCCGAGGACAAAGCATCTGCTTTGCATGTTAAATAAAAAAGTAACTTTTTCATAAATGTGTACTTTGAAAAGAATATTACAATTAGGGACAAATAAAGACTACTGAACAAAAACTACTGGTAATATACAACATTATACTTGCTTTTGTTTTGTAACCAAGAATCCTCTCTCTGCCCCTCCTCCCCCCAATCTTGGACTCAACCTCAAAAAAAATTCCTTCCTGTTAATTATCATACATTATTTCTACATGTCCTTTTAAAAAAGCACATTTTAGTACAGTAACATCCCTGCTATAGTCAAACTATATTTTAAGCCCCTGCCCAAATGTTATTAAAGTGAAGATATATATATTTATGTATATATGTGTACACACACATAGATAAGAATATAATACTCTGCATGTCTATCCCTCCTTCCATGCAAGGATATCAAAACACTGTACAAAGAGTTGTGATATGTTGTGCTATTTTCTGACAGCCGCACACTTTGTTTCATCCAAAAACAGCACTGCTGACCACAAGTGGTAAAAAAAAATAAATTGTGAGACTGGCTTAAAAATCATGGGATTTTACAACAGCAATCGACTCGGGCTTGTTTCTATTGGTCTTCCAGCCGCGGAGGTGCACTCAGTCCAGGTGTTCTGATTCCACCACAACCAGGAGAGCTAGAAACGCTTATCACATCGAAGCAGGCTGAAGTGCTGAGCCAACACGGGCTTGCTGGGGCTCTGAGAACAACCCCCGCAGTCAGAAATCTGGCAGCATTACAGCCGCCAGGGGAAGTGTGTATGTGGGGGGATCCAGGATCCCTTTGTCACACTGTTCTGCCCCCCAACACCAACCACCCCCAGCCCTCTAGAGGGTGAGTAGGCCCGGTGGGCTGGCCTATATTCCACCCTGGTCCTGAGGCCCGCCAGGGATATCAGTTGGCGGCTCCTTCACAGGGCAGCGAGCACGGGCGTGTACTTGGCACAGTTCATCCCAATCCCGGACACCTGCCCCTTTTGCGGTGTGAGGGACACCCTGGCGCAAGTATACCTGGAGTGCGCGGGGCTGCAGCCCCTATTCTGGCTCCTCACAAATATTTTGTTAAGATTTTGGTTGCACTTTCCCCCTCACCTCCTTATCTATGCACTCCCTGTCTGTGGCCCCACTAAGTCAAGGGACCACCTGATCAACCTCTTCCTGGCCCTGGCTAAACATCTATAAAACCAGAGTGAGGAGGTTGGCCGATGGAGTCTCCTGTGACGGTGGGGCCTATTTCCGATCCTCCGTCCGTTCACGCCGCCGGGCAGAGTTCCTCTGGGCGGCGTCCACTGACTCCCTTGACGCCTTCGAGAAGCAGTGGGCGCTGTCCGGGGTTCTCTGCTCGGCGTCCCCGTCCGGATCCCTTCGTTTGACCCTTTGACCGCACTCCTGTCCCTGTTGTTCATTACTTGTCCCCCGGAATTATTTGGTTTTCCAGGTCCTGTGGACCCCCTCCCCTCCCCTCCCCTCCCTTAGGCTGGGGGGATCCTTTAGCACTTCCTGGATCCCAAGAAGACCAACCACCCCCAGCCACACCTTACAGCCCAGGGCCTGGCATCGCCTCTCGCAGCGCTGCAGCGGCATGGGCTGGGCGCCCCGGCCTCTCCTCAGGTGGAGTCGGGCGAGGTCAGGGGCGGGGGCGGTGGGGGAGGGGCTCCTCTCCGCCCAGCAGCAGCCGCCGCCTCCGCCGCAGCCCCTCACATGCCTCCCAGGCGTCCCTGGAGACGGGCCCTCGCAACCCCCAGGGGAGCCTCGTTCTGGCAGCGGGCTCAGACGCCAGCCCCCGCGGCGAGAGAGAACGAGCGCGAATGCGCGTCCCCGCCTTCTATTCCTCCCTGGCTGGTGGGAGGGAGAGAGGGAGGCCGGCGCGCTCCCGCCAGGGGTTCAGCCGCGGGGCGGCGCGCGCGCGCGCGCCTTGGCTTGGGCGTGGGCTGGGGCTGGGGTTGGGGCTGGTGGCTAGGCGGGGTGCAGCTCAGCTGCAAGGTGCTAGTGGCCAAGGTGGGGCGGCAAATAGGAGGCGGCGCTGGACCCCTGTGCAGCAGCATTGCACTGCAGGAGTGGTGAAGATTATTAATATGACACACTCGTAATTAGCATGGGCTCCTCTCGTTTCATTCGTTAGTGCAGTTATAGTCTTTCCTAGTCAGCATTTCCATAGTTATTGGTGTCTCTGAATAGTTATGGATGATGCTAGAATAGTCCTTATCACTACTGCTATAGGGTTAGCTTTATCATTATTAGTGATAAGTAATTATTGATGAGCTTATTATTGCTGTTACCTTTTTGTTTTACTTCCTTCATTACCATCTGCAGTTATTTATCAGCTGTGGTGTTACCATAGTCCTTATGACGTATGTTTCTCATTGCTATTTGTTATTGTGATTTATTACTGGCATGTTATTTGTATTAGATTTTTCTGTACTGACTGATGATTTTTTAATAATCTTTATTGCTGTTTAATATTGTTCTTTGTTGATGAGGGGACTTATTGAGCGTGCTGCTTGCTAGTTAATGACTCAGGAGTACTTACCCTTTTTCTCATCCTTTCCTTTCAGCGCAGGATTCCAATGCCTGTTTGTGTGCCTAGGAACGAAAACCACTGGCTGAACGGCAGCAGCACCAGTTAAAAAGAAAACAAATCAAACAGTGAGTTTTGAAACCATTATCTCCTGTCACATTCATCTTATGTTTGTTGCTCTGGATGTTGTGTCTGGTTTTCCCCATGTTTCTTGTTGTGTGTTAAGTTATCAGCCTTAAGACAGTTGACAAAATAGTTTTTGTCTGTGTGTAGTCTGGAAAGGTGTAGAGTAAAAGGGAATTCACCTTAGCAGTGATTTAAAAAAAAAAATCAAAGAAACTTCAAATTTAGCTTAGTTGTATTCGTTTAACCTTGACTTATTATCTACTGCACGTAGTGTTACCAATTGTATTTAATAACAGTGCAGGTTTCTTAGTGGATTTTATTTCCAAATTGACTCAAGCTCCCTTCAGATAACATTAGATTTCAGCAGGGTCACCAATACTGCAGTCCTGATTCAAGCAAAACTCCTATTGATTGATTGCACTAGAAATGTTGCCTGAGAAAAGACTACACTGGGTCCATTCCAGACTATTTATAAAGGGGAAGGAGTGAGAGAGAAAGCAGAGATGGAGTTGCTTTTCATATCTCTGTTAGGTGAAAACATTAAGTTCAGTGACATGTTTAGGAGTAGCAGGAAGATAGTATCTTTGTTGTGTGAATAGTGATGGCTCTTGTTTTTTGTTTCAGTGATTCAACTAATCTTAGTTTTTTAAAGGGGCACATTAGAGCAAACTTCTTTATATTTGTAATTGTTTTCATAAACACTGAAGGTCATTTTCTCTAACTCGGGGGTGGGCAAACTTTTTGGCCCGAGGGCCTCATCTAGGTGAGGAAATTGCATACAGGGCCATGAATGTAGGACTGGGGCAGGTGGTTGGGGTGTGGGAGAGAGTGTGGGGTTTGGGAGGGGGTGTGGTGTGCAGAAAGGGGCTCAGGGCAATGGGTTGGGGCGGAGGAGGGGTGCGGTGTGTATGAGGGGCCTCGGGGCAGGGGTTTGGGGCGCAGGAGGCAGTGCGGAGTGTGGGAGGTGGCTCAGGGCGGGGATGCGGAGTGTGGGAGGTGGCTCAGGGCGGGGGGTTGAGGTGTAGGGGCGGTGTGGCAGGAGGCTCAGGGCAGGGGGTTGGGGTGCAGGAGTACTTAGCTTGAGCGGCTCCAGGGTGGTAACGGCACTCAGCGGGGCTAAGGCAGGCTCCCTGCCTGCCCTGGATCTGCACCACTCCCAAAAGTGGCTGGCACCATGTCCCTGCAGCCCCTGGGGGAGGAGGGGCAGAGGACTCTGTGTGCTGCTCCTCCCTCCCCCAGGGGCTGCAGGGACATGGTGCTGGCTGCTTCTGGGAGTGGCGCGGGGCCCACGGCGCCACAGGGGTGGCAATCCCCCGGGCCAGATCCAAAGCCCTGATGGGCCGAATCCGGCCCATGGGCCATAGTTTGCCCACCCCTGCTCTAACTTAGTATGGAAATAAAGAAAGTGTTTTGCATGTTGCTGATTTTAATATGTTGTTTGTCCTTTATCTGCAAGGTTAATGTTTTTCAACTGTACTGTCATCAAAGCAATTGTTCTGTCTTGTGCTTTTTTTAACGTACAAATTCAGCTACATGGAAGATTACAGATCGGGAATGGGAGGAGGGGAGATTTTGGTTTGCTTTTGTATTAAAAAAAAAAAAAGGATATTGAATGTAAGGTAAATAATAGAAAATTGAAGGGGGGTTATTTGCTAAATTACATCAGTATGTTCAGATTTTTCCATATAAGTATCACTCCTTAATCAATAACAACGTGATATTTGGTCTACAACTCATATACTTCTGAATGTTATGTCTAAGATGTGTTCTCACAGTAATGTAATGTGAAATGATGAACTCTAGATTAGACTGTAAATTCTTTTGGGCAGGCACCACATCCACTACTAAATTTGTACAGCATGTAGCATAACAGGACCCGCATCCTGATTAAGACTTTTAAAGAAATCCTCTTGTTTAAACAGATCTCAAGAAAACTGTAGTGCTGAAACTAATTCACATTTTCACATTGTCCACAGTGACGTATTTGGTTGGGTTCCTTGTCTTTGACTCTGAATGGGCAATTTTGTGACTCGTGTATAGTAAAATCATACAAACCCATACTGAAATTAATACTTCTTCCTCATGTAAGCAATGCCATTGAGCTCAATAAAACCAACAGTCTGAGTAAGGACTGCACGTGAGAAGAAGTGTTTGAAGCATTGAGCATTATATAGTTGTAGGAAAGGTAGATTATTGTATTTAAATATTAAACAGTATTAGCCTTCCAACTCTTTAGGAAGTCAAAACCAAATAGTAGGCCTGATCCTTCATTACTTGCATATGGAATGCAGGGTTGGGCTCCAAATTTTAAGGCCCTGATTTTGCAAACCTTACGGGTATGTCTACCCTGGAGCTGGATTTCCAGCCTGAGTAGACATACCCGCACTAACTAGGTCTGATTGAGACCGCACACTAAAAATAGAATAGCTGCAAGTGGTTGGATGGGTTCCCTCTGATGCCATCCAAGACCATAAGTACATACTCAGGTAGCTAGCCCCTTCTGCCACTCATGCTGCCTTGGCCACGCTTCTCTGTGTAGCATGCTAGCTGAATCAGATCTAGTGTGGGTATGTCTACATGAGCTGGAAATTACTCCTCCAGATCCAGTGTAGACCTACCATTTAGGATGAAATTTTGGCCCCATTGACATCACTGGTAAAATTCCCATTAGCTTCCAAAGGGCAAGGATTTCACCCTTAGTGTTTGTGAGTAAAGTTAAGCTTCTGCCTAAGTGTTTGTAGGATCAGGGCTTATGTTTTACATTTCAGCATATAAAGCAGGGATAAGAGCTCTCTTAAAAAAACCCAAACTTGCTGAGTTTGAAGTTAGTAGACTGTACTGTAATTGTGACACACGGATACAATACTGTAAACACATTTGTTAAAATCCACAAATTCATGACATCATCATGAGCCTGCTTGGGGACTTTAATTCCCTAAATTCTTCGATATTCAGCACAAGGAAGAAATCTGCTGCTGCTTCTTCAATATTGTGCTTGTAGGGGCAAATCCAGCTCCCTCCTCTGTAGCCACAGAAGTCCCCTAAGCAATGAAACTGGTGCAATTCTGCTGTGGAAAATGGAAAAGCTGGGGGCACTACAGCCGGTGCACGCTCCAAGAGGCAGTGGAAGTGGCTGGGCTGTCATCGAGGGGTCACAGAGTAGCTCTGCACGCTGTACTCGAGGATTCCCCTCCTGTTTGTCGTCTTGTTCAGTTTCTCATGCTGGGCACTGGGATTTGGGTTTGATTCTTAATGTTTGAAGAACGTGAATTTCTTCCACAATAATATTAGTGGGTGGAGTACAAGTTGTTAATACATTTGATTGCTCTTTTGGAATATAACAACTTCTGTTTTTAATGATTACCTGTTGTGATCCTTCTTATACATTTTTTAAAAAATTGCTTTATTTTTTAATGATATGTAACAACTTTCCCTAAATATGATTAATTTTATCCCTAGCTTTACATTGCTTTGCTTTTGTTCCTTTTAGTGACTGAAGCTTTAATACAGTATTTAATCTTTCTTTCCTGTTGTGATATATTATTGCCAGAGTACGCTTTGAGGGTATGTCCTTGACAAAAACAATGAGGAGTCCGGTGGCACCTTAAAGACTAACAGTTTTATTTGGGCATAAGTTTTCATGGCATGTCTCTGAAGAAGTGGGTTTTTTACCCACAAAAGCTTATGCCCAAATAAAACTGTTAGTCTTTAAGGTGCCACCGGACTCCTCATTGTCTTTGTGGATATAGACTAACATGGCTAACCCTCTGATACTTGTCCTTGACAATTACTGTTTTAAAAAATAGTTAAGTAGATGTTTCTGTATTTTTCTGTCATTTCTTACTGTAAAGGCAAATGCCATAATAAGATTATCCTGTTTCATTTTGTCCTCTAAGGCCCTGATCCTGCAAGCACTTAATTGACTTTAATGAGACTAGAGAGATAAGGTGGGTGAGGTAAGATCTTTTATTGGCCCAACTTCTGTTGGTGAGAGAGAAGAGCTTTTGAGTCACATAGAGCTCTTCTCAGGTCTGCAAAAAGTACTTTGAGCTCTGTGAGGCTTGAAAGCTTGTCTCTTTCACCAACAGAAGTTGGTCCAATAAAAGATATTACCTCACCCACCTTGTCTCTTTAATATCTTGGGACTGACACAGCTACCACAACACTGCATACATTTAGTGGGACTACTCATAGTCATTGCTATTACATTCTAGTTTTATACCAGTGAAACGCCGTGGATTTCCCTGAAGTTACTCTGATATAAAACTGCAATAATGAAGCTGTGAATCAGGTCCTTTTAAAACCTTTTTGTTCCCATAAACAATCACCATTTTTAGGAAAGGGAAGTTTCTTCATTTTTTCCTATCCCCACATTGTTATGTTTTCTAATCTTGAAATGTTACATGAAAATTTTAAAAGTGCTTATTGCCTTGCTTGGGTTGAGTTGCCTGTTCCTTTTATTGACAGGAGAGACTCAGAAACAATTTAGTACCCCTGTCTATTTTGGTAAAATGAATCTATTTCTGGGTACAGTATGAATTGAGAGCCATCACTTTGGAAATAGAGGGAAGAGTGCACTCCAAGTATAATACAGACAGTTGTTGCTACTTATTTTTTAATGTCAACAAAGCAATTTATAAATTTATAATGTTCATTCTATTGAAAAAACAAACATACAAACAAACACAATATGCTAGCAGTTCTTAAGCAGAAGTCTCGGATGAAATCCCTGTCTAAAATGATATACTTAAGAAACAGATTCTACATTTTAAGATTGTGAAATAATACATGAGAACATCCTTTAATGTTTGTGAATATAAGTGTCCAGAAGATTAGCTACAATAGGATGCCAGCAAGTTCTTTTTGTAATGCTCCTGGGGAGAACTGAAGCACGATATCTCAGTGCATCTTGTAGACCAGTGCTTCCTTGAAAGTAGGAGAAGATAAATCATTTAAACGCCACGTATTGTCTGACTATACAACCTCAGCTCTATTGCTGTATTTGGAATCTTTAAATCTTCTGAGTGTCTTTCAACAAAGTTTTTAAGTTCTAAGCATTTGTAATTCTCTGCTGTTCATACACAGTCTTTGATCACTGATGTCTTTTTTTCTTTTTTAAACAGAACATCTGTGAGATTTTTATCATGAAATGTCTATAATAAAATATTGAAAATGTAATTTGATGTTGGTAGTTTAGACTTGACAAGGTATTTTCCCTTTCCCACTCCCATTTCATACATTTGTTGGCTGAATACCAGCAGGTCTCCTGGCTGACCTTTGCCCTCAAACTGTTTTGATTATATACTCGAGCCAAAATTTTGAAAAGTCATTAGCAATGTTGGGTACCTTGGTTTTGGGTACCCAATTTCCATGAAGTGCTGAGCACTGTCCCCTCTTAAGACAAGGCTCTGTTAAAGGTATCAGACATGCAAAAACTGAGGGTATGTCTACATTGCGATTAAAAACCCTTGGCTGGGCCAGACTAGTGGACTCAGGCTCAAGGGGCTTGGGTTAAGAGGCTGTTTAATTGTTGTATAGACTAAGCTCTAGGACCCTCCCACCTTGCAAGGTCCCAGAGCCAAGGCTTCATCCTAGCCTGAATGTCTATACTGAAATTAAACAGCCCCTTAGTCCAAGTCCAAGTCAGCTAGCAGAGGTCAGCCGCAGATTTTTAGTAGCAGAGTAGACATACCCTTAGGCATCCATCCTCAGTAGTCACTGTTGAAGATCTTGGGATCTAGTTCCTGGGATTCTCTGAACTCCATTCATTGTTGTTTAGGGTTAAACCTGTCCAAGAAGAGCATTATTGGATTGTATTACATTTTGCAGGTTACAGTGAAATCATGTATGTATACAAGTCAATCAGAACTGTAGTTCTGGGCACACAAGCAATTAGAAGCGCTAATGGGGATGAGAGAAGATATAATAAAGCCTTTTTTAACCTATACATTAAAATGAACTAATTTTAAGTATTTTTAAAACTAGGTTAACTTCCCGCAAAATCTGTTTCTTTTAAAATGGCCTGATTGTCTTTTCTCAGCCAAACTTCTCTTCCACTAACTTGGACTTTGATTATTGGGCAGAAGTGTGGTGTCACCTAAGGTGTATCACTTTAGGAAAAAGGAGAATAATTCCTAGAACCAAAAAATGTTCCAGAAAGGAGAAGTTCAAGCAGCTATGGAGCTCCCTGCAATACCGCTTAATTGGCCCGTGCAACTAAAAGGTCCAAACATCAGTGAGAAATCTTCTACCCTACTCAACTAGCCCAAACTCCTTTGCCATGCTAACTGGTGAGGTTAAGTCTCACTGAAGTGCAGTGACAACTGGATGTGTTTGAAACTGATATGAGTGGGAGAAGATTTCCTGTTAAGCAGGCGAGGAGAGAACCTGCTATGTGCCCAAGCCAGGCAGAGATACATTGAGGGATGTTTGTATTCAAGGGATTCAAGTTGTTAGGACCACTGCGCTCTCAGTCAGCACAAAGCAGCTTATGCCCCTCATTACATGGAACTGGAGCATAGGAGTAAACATCACCCTAGCATTGCAATCTGTCCTTGGTGAGGTGAGGCCTCAGAATCTGTGGGCCTCCTTTGGCTCAGGTTGGGTTGTATTCTCTGAAGCAGTCCTGATGCCAGACATACAGTTTCTCAAATGATTCTTATTTTTAAATACAGTATGTCTGAAACTGGGGAATTTAGTGCTTGTGAAAGGTTCTGGACTGGCAGTGTTTTTATATTGTGCCATAGGTGAGAATGGGACTTTATCAGCAAATAAAAAAGGTCTGCAGAGTGAGAGTGTGTGTGTTGGATTGAGGCTCACTTACTCAGCAGAGGAGTCTAACAAATATTTATTACAGCAAAATGCTCAGAATAATGATCAGTTTCTTACAAGTGGGAAGCTTATCAGGACAATCTCATCATAGTTGCCTCCAGCATCGGACAGTACAGCTTCAACCTCCATTTGATACACAAACTTATTTATAACTTTTTGTTCTCTTTTCTTATACATTTTGTATTAGTTTCTCATTTCCATGTTAACTTTCCTCCCCCATCAGTACAGGTTTAGTGTTAGTTCAAACCAGTCTTATCTAGCTTGTTAGTTATTTTATCTTTTCCTGTTCTCACAAACATGATTACTCTGCCATTACTTAAACTGCATAAGTAGAACTGTGTATGTGTATCAGAACAGACTCTTAAAATCCACTGCAGGCTTCTGTCAGATCTAAATATGCTTTTGCTCCCGGTGGGGGGGGGGGGGGGGGGGGAGAAGAGTAGGTTTGTACTTTTTGCTCCTTTATGATTGATAAAGGCTTGAAAGTTTTTAATTTCTTCTTTATATTACATCAGAAATTCAGCTCTTGTCTATCCTGTTTATCCTCAATGACTTCATGGATAGACTATGACATTATAAGCAGCAAAGAAGTGATACTGAAGTAACTGAAGGGGAAAGCAGTTTTTGTCAGTCTGCAAGAAAATACATTCTTGTTAAAGATTCATCATGTCCACCCTGGTCCTCCAGTAAGAACAGGACAGAAAAGATTATATAGACCTCATATGTAATGGCAGAAGAACCCGTTTATCTTTTTTTTTTAAACACACAGAATTAAAAGTAAAATCTCTTTTTTGTCTTTTCAGGTATTTCTTAAAAAAAAAAAAAAAAAGTCTGAGGCTGAATTCACAGACCCTATAAAGTTCCAGTGCAGGCTTAAGCCATCGGCTACTGACGTGCCTCAACTCAGTTCTTCGGGGACCAAGGCTAGGTGTGTGAGGGCAATTCACTTTTCAAGCCATTTCAAATCTGATTTCTCTACCAAGGCTGCCTATTAGGGCCAAATTTCAATTAACCTCACAGGAAAAGCTGTGACCACAAACACCTGCATCTTCATGCACAATACTGACTGGCATGTGTAATCTGCAACATTTGCTTTTGCAATTTCCTATTAAGCAGTACACAGATAGAAGGTTATGTGCAGACAAACAGATTCCCCAGGAGAGGAAGCTGGTCCAGTGGTTAGAGCGCTAGTTTAGGCCATCTGAAACTTGGAGTCAATTCCTACTCTGCTATAGATATCATGGGCAAGTAACTTATTCTCTAAGTGCCGCAGTTCTCAATCTGTCAGAGGGGGATAATAGTATGACCCTCCCTCCTGGAGGTAGTGTGAGGATAAGTACATCAAAGATTTTGAGGCACTCAGATGCTACACTAATGGGGGCCATATAAGTATCTAAGATATTTGTAAATTTTGAAACTGTAGATAAGGAGATCGGCTAGAAATTTGGCCCTTAGTAGAAGTTTCTTTTTGTATTGTGGATACCTGTCTACCGGGAATGAAGTGAGACCACCAATTCATGGCCACAGAACATCTATTAGATGGCAATTATTTACAGTCGCTACCAGCCTGGGCTGGATTTGAACTGTTGATCAAGAGGGTTTATAGCCTGTTATTTATGCTACATTTCTAATGTACCCATCACGGTGTGGGCAAGGCAATGATATTACTAATGGGAAAATAACTGCTAATTCTTTGAGTCCTCTAGCCATCCAACATGATCTTAAGTGAGCATTGAGCACACAGGAGAGAGAGTCTCCCTCTCTCATTTCTGGTGCCCAGCACCACAGTAGCCCCAGGGGGCTGGAAGGAACAAATGCAGGGAAAATCTTGCTCAGCCCTGCAACCCCAGAATAGTGCACGCTTGGGTGCAGAGAGAATTTTCAGAGAACTTAGTGGCCAAACTCTGACAAGTGTTTACTGAGCATGTGTGAAATGAGATTTTTCAAAGGCTTATAACTTGGCAAAATTTGGGTAAATTTTTACAGGGATGGCAGAAGGCACATCCCTGATACAAAGCATGCCCCATGCCAGAGTTCAGGTCTCTTCTCTGAAGCACAGAAGCACTAAAGCTTATCCATGAAATGGATGGGAAAAAATTTAACATGGGGGAAACAATATTTTTGTTTTCTCTAACCTAGTTTTCAGAAACAGGTAAACTGTTTTGGCTAAAACTTTGCAGAAAGATTCACCGTGAGAAGACACTCAGCATGGAAAATTTCAGCTTGAATGGCCGGCTGTATTTTGGTAAAGTTAGAAGTTACAGAAAACAAGATCTTATAATGGGAAGTGTAGGTTAACCTTAACCACTGGAGGTCTATTTGCTCTGCCTATAATAAGTAATTAACTGAATTTCCAAAGTGTGCACGTGCTTTAAGCAGAGTAACTGAATGATAGACTACACTTGGATCACTTATTCATTACTGAAGTGCAGCCACCTCCGACATGACAGATGACCACTGTTCACCAGGAGAGGAAGTGAAGAATACAGTATCCAGCGAAAACTTCAGAGGTAGGCAGAATTTCCAAAACTACAATTTCGCCAGGACACCAAGGTGTAACTATAATGACATCAATTTTATGTATGAGGTACAAGAAAGAATCTCCCAGTTGTGATTGAAAGATGGCACCTCTGACAGCATAGTGCCCCCGAACGGCATGCTAGGACTTTGCTGCCACACTGAGGGGAAAAGTGTTTGGTTCCTGGGAGACCGCTGAAGCCCAACAATAGGATCCCAGTCAATTTCTTCCCTTTCCTATAGCTGTTCAGGGATAACTCTCAGCTGAGGGGAGAAAGGGACCAGGACTAGTACAGAGTTTCTTGGGCAGGGGATGTGAGAGCTTTGCCTGACTGCTATAATTTGATTATCCAATGATTCTGCATGGTAGTAATGATTTCCTATGTATGCACGTCACTTGAGATGTGGGACATTTGGCAGTCCTCAGACACTTATGAACTGTTTTTCAGGAATGTTGTTTATCCACAATTCCAGCTGATGGCAATGAGAGCTGTGAATTCTGAAAGTCAGGTGTCTCATGCTGGGAACTCAAAAGAGGAGGTACCCAGAATCAATGGTCACTTTTGAAAGTTTGGCTACCAGGGGCAAATACTGGTCATCATTGAAGCCAATGGGGAGTTTGGCCATGGACTTATATTTGAGGGTGCTGAGGGAGTTGGGTGATGTGGTTACAGAGCCATTGACCATTATATTGGAAAACTCGTGGTGATTGGGGGAGGTCCCAGATGATTGGAAAAAGGCAAATATAATGCCCATCTTTAACAAAGGGAAGGAGAATCCAGGGAACTGCGGATGGGTCAGCCTCACCTCAGACCCTGGAAAAATCATGAAGCAGTTTCTGAAGGAATTCATTTTGGAGGAAAGGAAGGTGATCAGGAACACTCAACATGGATTCACCAAGGGCAAGTCATGCCTGACCAACCTGATTGTCTTCTATGAATAACTGGCTCTGTGGATATGGGGAAAGTGGTGGACGCGATATATCTTGACTTTAACAAAGCTTTTGATGTGGTCTCCCACAGTATTCTTGCCAGCAAGTTAAAAAAGTATGGATTGGATGAAGGGACTATAAGGTGGATAGAAAGTTGGCTAGATCGTTGGGGGTCAATGGGTAGTGATCAACAGCTCCATGTCTCGTTGGCAGCTGGTATGAAGTGGAGTGCCTCAGGGTTCAGTCCTAGGGCCGGTTTTGTTCAACATCTTTATTAATGATCTGGATGATGGGATGGATTGCACCCTCAGCAAGTTCGCAGATGGCACTAAGCTTGGAGGAGAGAGAGATACGCTGGAGGGTAGGGATAGGGTCCAGAGTGACCTAGACAAATTGGAGGATTGGGCTAAAAGAAATCTGAGGTTCAACAAGGACAAGTGCAGAGTCCTGCACTTAGGACGGAAGAATCCTAGGCACTACTACAGGCTGGGGACAGACTGGCTAAGTGGAAGTTCTGCGGAAAAGGACCTGGGGATTACAGTGGACAAGAAGGTGGATATGAGTCAACAGTGTTCCCTTCTTGCTAAGAAGGCTAACGGTATATTGGGCTGCATTAGTAGGCGCATTACCAGCAGATCGAGGGAAGTGATTATTCCCCTCTATTTGGCACTGGTGAGGCCACATCTGGAGTATTGCATCCAGTTTTGGGCCCCCACTACAGAAAGGATGTGGACAAATTGGAGAATCCAGTGGAGGGCAACAAAAATGATTAGGGGGCTGGTGCACATGACTTATGAGGGAACTGGGCTTATTTAGTCTGCAGAAGAGAAGGGTGAGGTGGGATTTGATAGTGGCCTTCAACTACCTGAAGGAGGTTCCAAAGAGGATGGAGCTAGGCTGTTGTCAGTGGCGGTAGATGACAGAACAAGGAGCAATGGTCTCAGGTTGCAGTGGGGGAGGTCTAGGTGGGATATTAGGAAAAACTGTTTCAGTAGGAGGGTGGTGAAGCACTGGAATGGGTTATTTAGGGAGGTGATGGAATCTCCATCCTTAGAGGTTTTTAAGACCCTGTGATGTTGCACTCCATATATTTTATGAAAATATGCTTATGAATGTGAATATAACGTAACTGGAATATGCTTTATTCAAAAGGTCTCTTGTAAGGTATCATCACAAGGCTTATAATCTACTGAGTGTGTTCATCCTATTTGTATGCATGTATCATCCTTGTATCTGAAGCTAGAAATATGAAGTATAACTCTGAGGTCCTATTGTAACTATGCAAAGTGTGAGTCTTTAATGGTGGTTTAGAATCTTGATGGCTCCCATTGACTAGGACAACTGGTTGTAGATGGTTTACTTACCTGCAAGCCTGACTGTGTACGTGTGGGCCAGCCTGTGGGTAATGAAGAAAGAAGTCTCACAAGACGTGACCATGTCACATGATATTGGAATCCATCTTAAATCTGGTACTTTTCCATTTAAAAGGAGGGGTGGGGACCCAGAGAGACAAAAGATTCCCGCCTTGTGCCAGAGCTGTAAAAGGGGTCAGTCATGAGAACACTCCTACTTTCCACCTAAGATGTCTGCTGGAACTGTATAAGCTTTATACAGAGTAAAACAGATTTATTTGGGATTTGGATCCCATTGGGAGCTGAGTGTCTGAGTGCTGGAGGCAGGTTGCCTGCTAAGCTGTTTTCAGTTAAGTGTGCAGCTTTGTGGGCATGGACCAGACCTGCAGCAGGCTAGCGTGTCTGGCTCAACAAGGCAGAGTTCTGGAGTCCCAAGCTGGCAGGGAAAATGGGCTTAGAGGCCCAACTTGGCAAATCCCTGTCTGGGATGATTTAGTTGGGGTTGGTGCTGCTTTGACCAGGGGGTTGGACTAGATGACCTCCTGAGGTCTCTTCCAACCCTAATCTTCTATGATTCTATAACTTCAGTAAAACCAGAGTGCAAGTCTGAATCCTTCATTTCATACAATTACTATGCAGAGTTATATAAAAAAAAATAACTAGTCAAAGATGTGCATTCAAAAGTTCACTCATAATTCCTGATGTTTATCATAACTGAACAGGCATAAAAACATTTAGGGATCCAGGCCCAGATCCACGAAGATACTTGGGTGTCTAAACCCCAGACTTCAGGTCAAAATTTTAGGCTCCGTTGTGATCCACAAAATTCCTGCTCTGCTATCACCTAACTCTGTAGGTGCCTAAGTTTTCAGGGTAGAAGTTCCCTAGGTGCTTAAGCCCTTGATAAGCAGGCTGCTGCCTCCCTCTACCCATTGTATGCTTTTACCACATAAGCTCCAATGTGATCCACAAACTGTGGAAAGATAGGCATCTGCATGTCTACCTTGCCTGCAGGGCCTGATCTGGTAGGCATGCTCAGAGGCCGCCTACTAGACCAGGTCCTATTCAACACCTCACTGTAGGTGGTGCCACCCACCTTATAACCTTTAGCCTGGTGGTTAGGACACTCACTTGGAATGTCGGAAATGTAGGTCCATTTCCTACTCTATCTTAGCAGGAGAAAGGATTTGAACAGGGGTTTCCCTCACCTCTCAGAGGAGTGCTCTAACCACTGACATATGGGATATTCTGATGTTGGTCTTCCTTAGTCTCCTCTCTTGAAGCTGTTCCACTGTGTATAAAGACTTAGAGTTGCTGGGCCACAGAGAGAGCGTGAGAGTGACTCTGTACCCTGGTGGAGATGCCAAGTCTAATCCCCTGGCTCCCATGACTCTCTAATTATTTAGAAAAAGTGGAATAGCTTCATGAGATGAGACTGTGGGAGTCTGAATAGCCTATAGCTCAGCGGCCAGAGCACTCTTGTGAGAGTTATAGGAGATCCCTGATCATATCCTTTCTCCCCTGCAGGGAGAAGAGGGAATTGAATGGGGATCTCCCATCTCCCAAGTGAGTGTTCTGACCACTGGGCTAAACTTCTAAAATTAATAGCAGCTCCTCCTCCTCCTCCAGCTGTTGTGTGTGGAATGAGGCAGGTGCTTAATTCTTTCTCATCAGAAACCACTTATCACCTAAGCCAGTGTTTCTCAACCTTTGTGATAACAGGGACTGGCTTGCTGCCTCCCAAAACTGTGTCAGGGAGATCTCAGGGACCAAGACCGATCCATAAACTGGTAGTTGAGAAACACTGACCTAAACCGCCTGATTCCAGGAATGAATCTGGTTGTAGATGATTAGTGGAGATAAGCACTCATCTCCATGAGATGAGGTGGCCTTAGCATACCCCTGGTTCTTTGGCATCTCTCATTAGCTAGTATGCTGGCTTTTGTGGATCTCATTCTTGGGTGCCTGTCTTTCACCATTCATTGTGCAGGGAGCCGATGTGCCTAACTTTGTGGATCATCAGTGCTGATACTGTGATTTTCTAGGTGACTAAAAGTTAGGCATTCCACTGCCTAAGTCCCTGTGTGGTTCAGGCCACAGTCTGGAAGTGCGGTCTTGTACACAAGAGCACAGAACCAGGAAAAGACTCCTGTATCCTGCTACCGGCTCTGCCACCAACTCACTATGAGATCTTGATTACAAGGCCATAGTTAAGTTTTTAGGGTGTGTGGCAATAGACCACTCCCTCCCCTACCAACTTCCCCCTCTGCTGTTTCTGTTTTATAGATTCTCTTCTCCCAGTGCTGTTTTTTCAAACAGCTTACTGTGTTTTTAGAAACTTGCTGAATTACTGAGACACTAGAGTGGGTGGGCAAACCATTCTGTAACCAGTGGTGTCTTTTCTACGTCCTCATTGATTTCCAGGCCAGGTGACCACGGCAGGGGCGGTCAGCATCGGCATTCCAGTAAACAATTGCTGAAAGAAAATGTTGCGTAGTAGTACTTTCTCACTCCGCCTCTGTGACTCTCTCTCCTCCAACTCCCCACTTCCTGTCCCCCGACTTCTTTCCAAATGCTGTGGCCATCTCATACACTGTGGGAACTCTATCATACCAGCTGTGTTTAAACAAAACTCCCCCAATGATGGCAGTGCGTACAGCACGGAGTTTCACTTAAAGCGGGATGTGAAACTAGGACTCCAAAAATGCAAATTATTATGATTGGTTTATCTTGAATTATGTTGCTCAAAAATTATCGTCGTTTGCTATTTCCCTCGTAGAACTGTGTACAGATCTCGGAAACCATGACAGTTGCACAAGAGGGGGTTATACAAGGGTTATGCTCAAACGGGGCGTGAAACAGAGAGGAAAAAGAAGAGGAAGGAAGAAACTCAATTAAGCATATTAAATATTTTCTTGTCAAGAGTGTTTTCTTAAACATTGGAAAATCTGAGTATGTAAGTTAAAGCTGCCTGGGCAGACTGTGCTTACTCACTGGATTCCATAGATCACACTGATGTTACCAGCATATTTTGTTTCAATGATTTCTCTAATTCATTCATCACATGCTGGTGTTGGACTTGATGAGCTAATATTTTCCATCTCTAATTTGTGTGGGACAGATCCTTCAGTCCTCACTCAGGTACGAGTCCTGATTATTTTACTCATGCAAATAGTTATCTTCAAATGGACTAACTGCATGGGTAAAGTAAGCAAGATTTGGCCTTCAGTCCACATATAGATAAAACTCCGACTGCAGTCTAAGGAGGTTTTGCCTAAGTAAGGACTGCAGGATTTGACTCAATACCATGATTGTGTTCAACTCATACTTATTTTAACAGCAGAAAACAAAATTCCACTATGATTTATATTACCATATTGTATATGTCAATTGTTTAAGCCCCCCTATGTTCTTTGGTATTATCTCAGGATAGTGATGAATACAGAATCTTGATTCAGACTTGTCTGTCTTTTAGATAAGACTCTAGTTTTAGTGCTTATTGCTCTTTTTCAGGAATAGGGCTAGGGTTTTTTGGGAAAGCATTTGAGAGCCATAATTCTCATTTTACCATTTGAAAACACGTGGGGTCTCTTTGTCTCATTTCTCCCCAGTGTGCAATGGCCCTAGCTGCAGAGAATGTGAAGCAGCAGCTTATGGTATTGGAAAGATCACTAGGAAAGAGAATGTGTTCTGGTTGTTCTAGCTCATATTTTCTGTGCATCCAAGCAGCTTCTGTATATTACCCATTAGTGGAGAACAAATCTGAGACCTGCAGCCAAATTTTCATGTGGTCTTGCATTCTGGATGACTGTATTTTTGAGTGTCCAGCCTTCAACACCCTGCACACAAGACTCAGGGTGTCCCAGGATCAGCACTCAGAAATGGAGGCACCCCCAAATTAGAGGGAACATTTGAATATTTTGGCCTTAAGGTGTAGGTTGGGCTACTTCCTTATTTATATAGTGTGACAGGATCGGGCCAGATGGCTATAGGAGAGTAATTTTTTTTATAGTTAATCTTTGTTTATTCTACCTGAAGCAGTGTAATTGGTTTGAAGCATGTCAGAGACTCGCCTTGGGATAACAAGCTGTGACAGGGTCGGGCCAGATGGCTATAGGAGAGTAATAGAAGGCAGATATATTAGCCCCAGGCTAAGTAGATCCCTTTTCCCTGCGTAAGGTAACGGAAGGTTCCAGAACAATCAGGAACCTTCTGGAGACCATTAAGACAGGCTGATTAGAACACCTACAGCCAATCAAGAAGCTGCTAGAATCAATTAAGGAAGGCTAATCAGGGCATCTGGGTTTTAAAAAGGAGCTCACTTCAGTTTGTGGTGTGCATGTGGGGAGCTGGGAGCAAGAGGCACTAGGAGCTGAGAGTGAGAACGCGGACTGTTGGAGGACTGAGGTGTACGAGTATTATCAGACACCAGGAGGAAGGTCCTGTGGTGAGGATAAAGAAGGTGTTGGGAGGAGGCCATGGGGAAGTAGCCCAGGGAGTTGTGGCTGTCGCACAGCTGTTCCAGGAGGCACTCTAGACGGCTGCATTCCACAGGGCCCTGGGCTGGAACCCGGAGTAGAGGGCGGGCCCGGGTTCCCCCCAAATCCTCCCAACTCCTGGTCAGACACAGGAGGAGTCAACCTGGACTGTGGGTTCAGAAAAACGGCTAAGCTGAGGGCTGCCGTGAAGCTCCAAGGCAAGCAAATCCGCCAATAAGCGCAAGACCCACCAACGTAGAGCAGGAACTTTGTCACAATAGTCAATAAGGAAATTATCTAGGCCTACATTTTAAGTATTTAAAAACACCATTAGCTAACTTTGTCCAAACCTACTCATTGTCTTCCCCTGTGCTCAATATCTAATAAAAAACAAAAAGAAAAACCAATAGTCATGGGCACTGCTACTGCCTAGTCACCCAACAGCAGCTGAAGATCTAGCTAGATCACCAAATTTTGAACTTTAGAAACAAACAGTGAACAAACACCCTCAATACAAGATGCACAGATAATCCTCAGTGGATTTTCTGTTTGCTTCCACAACTTACCAACATAACCTTAGTTTTATTTCAGTTGAACCTCAGAAACCTAGATCTCATCCATGCTACAGTGTCAACCAGTCACTCAGGCTTGGTCTATATTACAAAGCTAGGTCGATGTAAGCCGCCTTGCATAGACCCAGTTGTGCGTGTGTCTACATGTAAAATTGTCTCCCAATGATGTAAATGCCTGTTATGGTCACACTGTAACACCACCTCCCTAAATGGTGTTGAGCCATGGTCGATGTACTGAGGTTGATGTGGTGTGAGTATAGACACTGTGTTACCTACGTCAACCATAACATCCTCCAGCAGCTATCCCACGATACCCGACACTGACTGTTCTGATCCCAGTTGTGAACTCCCCTGTCCAGAGATCTCAGATACTGGAAGCCCTCCCTCCTTCCCCCGTTTCCCTTAAAACCCTGCAAATTTTGGAAATGCCTTTTCCTGATTGTCCAGCTTGGTGAGCAGATTAGCAGCTTTCCATTGTTGTGTGCAGCTGCCCAGCCAGCCATGCCAACTACATGCTCCACATGTGCTCCAGCCTGGAGAAGACAGGAGATATGGGATCTCCTGGACCTATGGACAGAATAAGCTGTGCAGGCACTGCTGCGGACCAGCCATACAAATGTGGACATATAGGAGAAGATTGCACGGGGAATGCAGGAGAAGGGGTACGACAGGGATCAGCAGCAGTGCTGCATGAAAGCGAAGGAATTGTGGCAGGAATACCAGAAGGCCAGGAAGGCCCACAGTCAATCTGGTGAGGAGCCTCAGACCTCTTGCTTTTACAATGAGCTGCATGCCATACTTGGCAAATACCCTACCATCACCCTCCAGACCACCTCTGAGGAACCCAAGACACAGACCCCTGCTGTGAACAGCCAGGAGGAGGAGGAGGAAGAGGAGGTGGGTGGGGGACATGCAACTGGGGGATCCAGCTATACTGAGAGCCAAAACCTGTTTGAGACTCCACTGCAGTGCAGTCAGTCCTGGCAGCTGAGCATAGGGGAACCTGATGCCGGGGAAGGAACCTGGGGTAAGTGTGTCAATGTACTTCTCATTAAAATGATGCACTGATGGTACCTCCAACTCAGCAGGGCACAGCTATCGACTTTTCATTCCTTCTAGTCATACTAGAAGAGGTAGAGTACAACAAAGACAAGAAGACTTGGTATCTGCTCTTCATTCCCCTGTACAGTGAGGCAAGGGGGCATGTGAAGCAGTTTGTTTACGTACACAGGGATGTCCCTTGAATCCTCTGGAGAGATCTCGATGAAATTTTCACGGAGGTACTCTGCAATCCTCTCCTGAAAGTTTCTAGGGACGGCAGCCTTGTTTTTTCCTCCGCAGTACGACACTTTGCCACACCAGTCAGTGATGACTTGGGCAGGCACCACTGCAGTAAAGACTAGCAGCATTCGGGCGTGGGCAGCTTCAGGACGCCAGCAGCTGCTGTGCTCTCTGTGCCTTTATTACCCTCAGGAGTGAGATATAGCTAAAATCACCACCACCTGTTGAAAATGGTGCCAGTATTGAGTGCCATTGCCTTATAGTTTCATGCAACTGAGCCATTCCATCCTCATTTCCCTCACCCCAGCAGGCCATGCTCACCATGTTTGGCGCTGTGAGTGGCGCTGTGTACAAGCACCGTGAAGTGCTAATAAGCATGTCTTGTTCAAAACTTTAGGGAGAAAAGGAAGGCAGTTCTGAACCTTAATTTTTGCTTTCTGTTGTGACTATCCTGACAACTGTACTTCTGTGTGTTTTATTGTAACTACTGTTGTCGTGGCCTTGGGGTTCACTCTGTACACTCATGGAATGCCTGAGTCACATAAGGAAGAGAAAAAAGAGGACTCAGGATGATCTATTCAATGAGATCCTGCAAGCCAGTGCTGCATCAGATCATGAGCATAGGACCTGGAGGGTGAATATTGCAGACTGTATGGAGAAAGCAAGAGTGGACAGGAGAGGGAGATGCACCAGGACATAATGGGGCTTCTCGGGCAGCAAACATGGATGCTGAGGACTCTTGTGAATGTGCAGGTTTAACAATCATGGGCTTGCTTCCCACTGCAGTCCATGGAGAACTCCATTATAGCACCTCCCTACACTCATCCTCAACATTCCACATGGCATCTGAGGCTGCAATCTTACTCCTACCACTCCACACCGGGGGACATTATGGACAATTGTAGCTTTGCATACACTGACCTGTATCAGAGCCACTGCTGTATGCGTAGACAAAATGGATGTGAATGTCCTTTCCCCTTGTTAAGTTCTGTTCCATTAATTTGATAAGTTTTTAATGTATTTGCTTTTAAACTACACAGATTTTTCTTTACATTGGTTTTGTTACTGAAAAAAATCTATTATTTGGAAAATATTTCATCTTTATTAGATCAGAACATTTGCTGCAGAGTGTCTAGCGGTTTCTGGTTACTGTACAATTTGACACAACTCACAGGATCAGTGGCAAACATGATGTAATAATTATGCAGCAACCACAACAAAATTAATAGGTGCATTGACAGTAAGATAAGAGATGTATACCAAGAGATGTAAGAAATGTATACCAAGCACTACAAAATTTCTAACAAGCCCCAAAACATCAAGGCCAGCTCGAGTACAGTATATCACAATGCATTACTGTGGCTCACTGTTAAAGGCTTGTTTCAAGACCTCCCTGAGCCATATATCTCCACTTTGGGGGTCTTCTAATATCTCTTGTATCTGGCTTATCAAACTGAGCAGACAATTGATCCACCTCTGCCTTTCATCTTTGTGACAACTTTCCCCCCTTTGCCTCACAGATATTATGCAGGACATAGCAATCAGCTATAATCATTGGAATATTTTTCTCACTGAGATCCAATCTTGTGAGTAAACAACACCATTGTTAGTATATAGATATTCAGGCCTGTCTGTAAAGGCCTATAGTCTAAGAATTTAGGTGTATTCTTATCACTTGGCTAGTTAGAGGTATAAAAGAAAGAATCAAAATCACTGTCTGCCAGGGTAAGGTCCTTCTCTTACTGTGCAGTCTGAGGCTCTGTTGCTTAGCCAGACAGTCACAGTAAGAGAAGGACCTTACCCTGGCAGACAGTGATTTTGATTCTACGCAACAGAGCCTCAGACTGCACAGTAAGAGAAGGACCTTACCCTGGCAGACAGTGATTTTGATTCTTTTATACCTCTAACTAGCCAAGTGATAAGAATACACCTAAATTCTTAGACTATAGGCCTTTACAGACAGGCCTGAATATCTATATCCTAACAACCATCGTCCCTTTAATATACCAAAAGCACATTCAACTGTCATTCTCCACCTACTAAGATAGTAGTTAAATCTTTCCATGGTGCTGCCAAGGTGGGTCGAGTAAGGTTTCATGAGCAAGGGATAGGTTGGGTACCCCAGGATCACTATTAGCATTTCAACATCACAAGTGGTAATCAGCTGGTTGGGAAAGAAAGTCCTTCCTTGCAGCATTCTGAACAGCCCTGTGTTCTTAAAGATATGAGCATCATACTCCTTCCCTGACCAGCCAATGTTGATGTCAATGAAGTATCTTTGGTGATCCACCAATGCTTTCATAACCATAGAAAAGTAGCCTTTTCTGTTGATGTACTTTGTGGCAAGGTGATCTGGTGCAAAAGTAGGGATATGCATGCTATCTATCATTCCATAGCAGTTTGGGAATACCGTTGCTGCAAATCCGTCCACTCTGCCCTGCACATTTCCAAGAGTCTCTGTTGTGCATAGCAAGAGACAATTAATGGCCCTGTGTACTTGCATGACAATGACCCTACTGTGGATTTTTCAACTCCAAAATTATTTCCCACTCACCGGTAGCAATTCAGTTGCAAGATTCTGCATTGTGATCACCACCTAGTTCCAGTGCAGCTCTCATTCTGGTGTCCATGCAATGGACTTCTAGGGCAAACTCAGCATACAGATCCAGGAATCTGGCTTTTTGCATCTGAAAGTTCTGCAGCCACTGCTCATCATCCAAAACGTGCATTAAAGCGCAATCCCACCAGTGAGTGCTTGTTTCTCGGCCCAAAAGTGGCACTCCACTGTCAAACCTGTGAATGCCACCAACAACCTTGAATTGGTTTTTGTTCACTATGTCCCACAGCAATCTGTCTTCCACGAAATCATGATGTGGTTCTTTTTGTGGGAGTGCCAATATCAGAGGATCATGTGTCCTGCACTTGCAACACTCATGACAATAGCACAGAGCTGTGTAATTTCCATGCTTCTGTTAGAGATGGTGGACAGTGAGGAGGGTTGTATGGGTTCATGGGATTTTTTAAAAAGGTGTGAAAATTATGGGATAGGGCTCACATTATGGGCTGGAGAAAGTCACATGCAGGGAACTTGACCCCTTCTCCTAATAATGCCTCTATGACTTGTTTCTGCCCCACCATGTGTTGCCAAAACTTCCCAAAACAGTGCTCTGGTTGGTGGTGGGTTGCTCACTGGAATATCTACCCCGGTGCGCCTCACTGTGCATTGACACAAACATTGCTGGTGAGTATTCTCAGCGCTGATGGCAAGGAGCCAAGTATACACGTGCATGAGCAATATACTAAGTGTGGTGGCTTTATGCCAATGTAGCATGCTTCGGCCAAAGTTTACAGTGCAAACGTGGCCTCAGTAAGGCATTTAACCAACAAGGTAAAAAGAAAATCCTACTGCCATTCCTGCAAACTTAGTTTGATCTCAGTAAGTCAAGTTGGGTTCAATAATAAAGGTTCTGCCGGCCAAATTAGGTCTTCATTTACCCCTGAGCAGCCCCCTTATCTTCAGATTATGCTGTCAACAGCACCAGTACGAACTGGTGCCTTCCGTGCTAGATTACCTGTTGGTGATGCATAAAAAGGAATAGAATCCAGCTCCCACTCTTAGCTGTGTTAGCTCTGTGGGACTAACAGAAGTAAACATTAATTTTTGTTACTGAGGTCAGCAGATATGACTCAGTACACACAGGGGGGTGATCTGTCAGGTAAGATGACAGCATTTTTACAGTAATTTTTCAGGGTAGGGCTGAATTGAATGGGGATTGCTAGCTCAAACCATTCAGACATTCCCTGCTATGGTCCTTATATTTCATTCTTGCAGGATATCTCAGTAAAGTTATTAGCTTCATTTCTTTACCAACTCCATCCCTCATCCACCACCTCATATCCCTCTATATTTTTCTGTCCTTCTACAGCATCCCTTTCAGTCAGTGCCGGCGTTAGACATAAACAGACTAAACAATTGCTTAGGGCCCAGAGCAGTTCCAGAGGCCCCCCTATTCACTTTCTTAGTATGTGTTGTGTGTGAAAGGGGCCAACATAGTCCTGCATAGGGCTCCCAATAGGCAGCACCGCCTCTGCTTTCAGTCTAACAATGAGGTGCACAGACAGCTCTGTGACAACTGTCATTGCTTTTTTTGCTGCAAAAAAATGGAGCCTATGACCTACAAAACAACTATGGAAATGTTGAGAATAACACTTCTGTATTCATCCAGTCCTTCACTTTTGGCATTTACTACCCCAATTCTATGCAAATATTTTTATGTGCTGTGGAAGAGTAGCAAGTTCCTTATGGGGCAGGCCTGGTTCCTTTCCTCACAGGGAACTGATAATTTTTACAGTCTCCTGGCTGCAAAATGCTACAGAACTGCTGAGCTGTATGAGCGATAGGCTAGAATGGAGAAGCCAAGTGCTGGGGCATTCTTGGCAGGGTGATTCAGAGATAAGCAGGGAGCAAGGCTGGGTGCTGCAAAGAGAAGTAGGAAGGAAAACAGGGCTGGAAGAGACCACATGACTGGGTGAGGGCAGGCAGAAAGAGAATTAGGGGAAGAGTCAGAAAAGGGTAGTTAGAGAGAGAAAGTGGAAAGTGAAAGAGATTAAAGAGAAGTAAGGTGAAATAAAAAGAACCAGTGGAAAGAGGGAGAGAATGCATTATATGAAAGAGGGAGAAGTGGAAATAAGGGAGATACTAAAAGACAGAGGAAGAGACACAGGGATATAATTTTCAAAAAAGATGAGTGAAGGAGATGAAGAGAATAAACTAAGAGCAAAATGAACAGAGATTGGCAAGTTAGAATGTTAACATTTTAAAGCCAAAATGTGACAAAGTACACCAATTATTTTAGTTTGCAAGTGTTTATATGTACAAATACAATTACACATGCATGTGTGTGCAATTTTCTGAGTGCAATCCAAAAGCAAAACAAATTAAATTCTGTTTATTAGGGCTGTCAAGCAATTAAAAAAATTAATCATGATTAATTGCACAATTAAAAAAATTAATCATGTTGTTAAACAATAATAGAATACTATTTATGTAAATACTTTTGGATGTTTTCCACATGTTCAAATATATTGATTTCAATTACAACATAAAATACAAAGTATGCAGTGCTCCCTTTATATTTTTTATTATAAACATTTGCACTATAAAAATAAAAGAAATAGTATTTTTCAATTCACTTAATACAAGTGCTGAAGTGCAATCTCTTTATCATGAAAGTTGAACTTACAAATGTAGAATTATGTACAAAAAATAACTGCATTCAAAAATAAAACAATGTCAAACTTTAGAGCCTACAAGTCTACTCAGTCCTACTTCTTGTTCAGCCAATTGTTCACACAAACAAGTTTGTTTACATTCAAAGGAAATAATGCTGCCCACGTCATGTTTAAAATGTCACCTGAAAGAGAGAACAGGCGTGCGCATGGCACTGTTATAGCTTTCTCCAATTTGTCCACATCTTTCCTGAAATGTGGTGCCCAGAACTGGACACAATACTCCAGTTCAAGCCTAATCAGAGTGGAGAATAGCGGAAGAATTACTTCTGAGGTCTTGCTTACAACATTCCTGCTAATACATCCCAGAATGATGTTCGCTTTTTTTGCAACAGTGTTACACTGTTGAATCATATTTAGCTTGTGATCCACTATGACCCCCAGATCTCTTTCCACAGTACTCCTTCCTAGGCAGTCATTTCCCATTTTCTATGTGTGCAACTGATTGTTCCTTCCTAAGTGGAGTACTTGGTATTTGTCCTTATTGAATTTCATACTATTTATTTCAGATCATTTCTCCAGTTTGTCCAGATCATTTTAAATTATAATCCTATCCTCCAAAGCAATCCCTCCCAGCTTGTAATCATCCACAAACTTTATATGTGTACTCTGTATGCCATTATCTAAATAATTGATGAAGATATTGAACAGAACTGGACCCAGAACTGATCCCTGCGGGACCCCACTCATTATGCCCTATCAGCATGACTGTGAACCACTGATTACTCTCTGGGACTAGTTCTACACCCACCTTGTAGTAGCTCCATCTAGGTTGCATTTCCCTAGTTTGTTTATGAGAAGGTCATGCGAGACAGTATCAAAAGCTTCACTAAAGTCAAGATATACCATGTGTACTTCTTCCATCCTATCCACAAGGCTTGTTACCCTGTCAAAGAAAGCTATCAGATTAGTTTGACATGATTTGTTCTTGACAAATCCATGCTGACTGTTACTTATCACCTTATTATCTTCTAGATGTTTGCAAATTGATTGCTTAATTATTTGCTCCATTATCTTTCTGGGTACAGAAGTTAAGCTGACTGGTCTTTGATTCCCCAGATTGTCCTTATTTACTTTCTTATAGGTTTTTTTTTTAGTATTTAGCCACTTGAGCCGCTGAGATCACATTTTCATGCTTTTCCCCCATAGTCATGAGGGTTTGAAACGTACTTTTTAAAAAATGAAAGCTGAGATTCTTACATAATCACTCGTCTCCAGGAGCTCAGGCTTTAAGAGATACACCAGTTTTCATGAGACTTGTGATAAAATCATGAGTGTTGGCGTCGCTATAAAACTTTTTGCGAACCACTGGTGTAACTCATGCCCTTTTGGAAATATTTGTGCGTTCAGCATAAGACTCTATTTGAGACATAGTGTGATCCAGCAAGATTAAAAAAATTTTCATTACAGCCAAAATAAGCACTTCTGTATTTCACAGCCACTATTTTACCTTAGTTGTATAAGTAGAGTGCCAAGAGGCTAGTTGTCTAACAAAAAAAGATACACCACAGCTGTTCTGTTTCACTTAATAGTAGGCAGAGACTCCTCTAAACTGGCCTACTTCCACCTAGCTGTACCTAAAAGGGGCTCATATTGTATCAGTCATATTTACTCAGAACTCCCTATTGCAACCAGTGCAGGGATCTGCTTAATAACAGATGGTAGAATATGGCCTATTAAATCTGCATTAAAGTGTATCTTTTATTTCACTTATTTATCATTGCTTTGATTTTACACTGTTGTTTAGCCAATCATTTTTCATCTTCTTATACATCCGTTCTCCCCCTGCTTTCCTCCCAAAAATTAGAATTGTTCACAGGGAATCAATGAGGCTGCTTGTTCCTTTTAAGTCAGGTTATAGTTCTCTTGATGTCAATTGGATTTTTGCCTCTGGGTAAGATTTTCAAAAGCAACTAGTGATTTAGGCACCTAAGTCCTATTTTCAAAGATGACTTGGGCACTTAGAAGTCTAAGTCCTATTGACTTTCAATGAGATTTAGGTGCCTAAGTGCCCACATTACCTTTGAAAATGGCACCTAAATTGCTAGTTGCTTTTGAAAATTTTATGCACTGACTTCAATGGGAGCAGCAGCAGGCTCTCACTGAATAAGGTCCTGATTCAATTCCCATTGAACTCATAGAGACACCCTCCCCCCTTCACCCTGTTAGGGTTGGGGAAGTGAAGGCAGGCAGAGATTTCCCCCTTGGAGAACAGGCCAAATGGTCACCCCCAAACAAAACAAATCCCCAAAAGTCATGAGAGGTCAGGTCCAAATGATCCCCATTGCTTCCATGGGCCGAGGGAATGAAAATTTGATGGACTCAAGCAGGCAGTGCAGAAGATGGAAGTTCAGTCTCCTTAGCATTGCTTCCAGTTTCCTCCAAACCGGCAGAAGCCCCCTACTGGGATTCATTTGAGATCATGATCCATGCTGTGGAATGAGGTTAGCTATTTTCTGAGGTATTGTCTCCTCCCTAAAGCCCACTGGAATTCCCCCACCTAAATCAATGCTGACTGAATCAAGAATAATGTAGTTGACTTCCCCAAAATCCTTGGGGGGACCCCAGCTAGTCCATGCACCAAAGAGCATGGGGGCATGAAATGGAGAAGGAAAACTTTGTTAGGCTCCCCTGAAAGTTAGTTGGCAATTGTATTGTTATAGAAGAGGGGATCCTAGGAAGGGTGAACAGGAGGCCAGGGCCATTTGCGCAGAGGATCTGTGTTTGTGCACCGATTCTGCTCCTAGAAGCCCCCCACTGCATGCTCTCTGGTAAAACAGGTCCCGCTCACTCACAAAAATGGGGATTTTTCAGCAGAGGTGAGGAGGGATTTGAATAAAGAGAGCAAGGGGCTTTGTAAGCCAAGACTGGGCACGGGGAAATCATTCCATGGCGGGGGGGGGGGAAGCCCAGAAAAAGGTGTGGAGATGGGAGTAGGAAACTCTGGCAGGCCAAACCAACAGGTGATACCCATGCAGTTCTCTTCCAGAAATGCAAACAAGGGGGCTTTACTTCCCCAGTCCTTTTGAAGAAAGCATGCTCCGTCCCTCCCCCTGGCCCACGGTCCCTTCTCCCCAGAGGGGTCTGCCTTGAAGCTTTCTGAAACAGTAACCATGTCAAACAGCAATGGGCAGCTCACCCCTCCTGAGACAGGTGCCTCAGTGTTATACCAATAAAATAAAAACCAGCAGGATCTTATTAAAGGGGAAAAGGCAAAATACCACATTTATTGTGAATACAGAAAGAATCATAGTAAGCAGTCAGTTATAGCTATAACATTCCATTCAATCTCATATTTATTCACACATTCATTCATACACACATACACACACATACACACAGGTTCTGCAAGGTTGTTATCATAGTTACCAGCCTTAGAGTTGCTCATGCCAAGCCACTGGCCAGGTGGCCTGGACATGAGGAGGGAGCAGGGCCTTGTCAGATGCACATCTGACGCTCCTGGAAATTGGTTTGCAGAATCAGACCCCAAAGTTCTCAGTTTCTAGAGTCCATTTTTATAGGAATTTCTTCCTATGCCAGTCTATGGGAATTGCTTCATCATGCTGTTGCTAAATCAATCAGCAGATAGCACATTCCTGATGGCTCCGTGCTGCCAGATGTTATCTTGTTCTTTGGTTCTCCCATTCTTGAGGCTGTTGGGTGGATTCCCTTTTGCCCTCCGGGGGTCCTCTGGTTATTTCCACTTGACGCTTTCTTCAGCCAATAGACACTGCATCCTTAGGCTGGCACCTCCCTGATCATTCAGTTATTATCCACACCAAGCATCCATCCACATACGTCCTCTATCTCTATTTTAATCACAATTGTTAACAAAGCGAGATGAATACAACAAAAGGGCGGGGAGTCTCTAGGTGCTGTTTCTATTGTTACAGAGTATTGCTTTGAGTCTCTCTCTGTGTGAGTAGTTGTTGTTACAAAGAACTGCTTTGAGAACAGACTCTGTCTTAGAATGTACTAACACAATTAGCAGCTTGCAAGTTTCACACATAATGGGAGAGAAGCAGTACCAAAAACCAAGAGACCTCTTAATTAGTAATACCCTGGAATTTAAACTATGGGGAATCAGACTCATTTGTGATTTTAATACAGAACTTCTTTAATATGATCCAACATAATCCCCCTTTTGACACTAAGATTTATAATCGTCAGTGTCACTTTCTGTGTAGCCTATTCAAGATAAGGTACTGTGAGGCAATTTGAGTTTGTGATTCCAATTCATCCCACATACATGATCCTAGTGATGTATCTTTACTACAAGGTTCTGGGGCAACAGGCAAGGTGAGGCACACCCACTTTTGAGGAGTCCATTCGGTACAAGCTCTAGTGTCCAATAGCTTCCCTCCCTCCCCAGCCCACTGGCTCGAGGTCCAGGGTAGCCAGAAGGATCCCATGTGTAATATGGGGAGTGGGCTAACCTTCAATACCTTTGCCTCCAGGGACTGTTGGTGTACAATTTTGACAACAATTTCTCCCATTAACAAGTTTGGTTTTACAATACTGGAAACGTATTGCAGCCATTCATATTGATAAGTGTCAAACAATGATCTCTTTCTTTGTTTTAACAAATGCATCAAACCCTTAATATTTCCCAATATGACCCAGAACATTTCATGTTCCAAAGTAGCTAGGGCAAGTATCTGCATTTCAGTGCATCCCATAGCTATGGCTGTGTAGTTTCCTATTTCTAATTTTTTTTCTTTTGCATAAGCCATGTGGTAGTATTAAGCCATTGCCAAAGATTCCATCGGGCTTTTAGGTTACCCAGACCAATTTGGACCAAGTCTACATTGGCATGTACTTGTTTTTCTTTTAGGCTGTCCTGTAGCTAGGACAGAGAGCTTAATTTATTTTTAAGTACCTGCAGGTCTGCAGTATTTTTTTCTTTTTTAAACACACAACAGTGCTAGCAACAAGACAAAACATAGAACACAAAACACAATTTCTGTTGTGACAGTAGATTCATGGTAGTGGGTTGCTCTTCAGTTGGCATCAGCTTTTCCTGATTTTCTGAAAGACAAAAAAAAACATGTTTCTACCCCTTTTTGGGGTGGCAGATTATTGCTTAAAATATTTCTTTTACAAATACCCTTGCTGATTACAGGCAAAACAGAGGAATTACCCCCATATTTTCATGTTTTTTGTTCTATAGGCAGGCCAGGTTTCAATGGTGTCTATCTTTTAAGGGTTATGGGGAAATTATCCGACTGTTTAGACATTAAATCCCTGAGGTGGGGTACCTCAGTTTTCCTTCTTATACAGCAGACCAAGTTAATAATGTTTTTCCTGATGTGTTAAGCTTTAAGTTTATTTACAGGTAATAGCTGAGAAGCATCATTACCATATGACCTTAAAGGATTTTTCCAAAAATCATACACACTATACATTGTTACAGGGGTACTTATTATCATTAAATTTATTAAAATTATCTTGTTATACCATGCCTTTGTTTGCTGACCAGGTATGTCCTTTATCTGCAGCTCCTTTGTGCTGCTGCATTTTCACAGACGCTTCCTGCTTTTGGATTTAAAGCCATCAGCAGTTCAGAGACTCTATCTTAAAAGGGACACAATCAACTTTCACCAGAGTTTTGATTACTTTTAACTTCTGCTTCCAAAACACACAGCAATCTGAAAAAGAAAACCCAACATATTCTGGGTCCCTTTGGAGCCCTAATAGCATTTTAATTAAGTAGCATGGAATGTTTGCATTTCTTTTGCCCCTTCTACAATATACCATGCACATGTTCTGGGGAAAATGCACATTCCTTCCATAGTTTAACTTCTATAACATTATCCATATCAATTTTTAAATAAGGTGTAACTATTTCTTTCTTTCTTTTTTTTTTTTTTTTTTTTTTTTTTTTGCTCACAGAGTTTTCATGTACCTTTATCACAGTGACAGTCTGATCACTCAGAGCCATTTTAAGGCTCAGTGTTTCTAACATTACTTCTTTTTGTTTTGTGCACCTCACCCCTGCTGTTGCTTCAGAGGGGCATTGTCTTTTTTAATTTCTTATTTATTTACTTTTTTACTACAGCACTCATCTGCTATTTTGTTACAAAAACAAACAAACAAACAAAAACCAACCAACCAAACAAAAAGAATCCAGAATTTTTTTTTTCTATTCTCCTGATTTTGACTGCCTTATTGTAGCCACAACTTAAAAACATTTTAAATTTAGTAAAGCATTGAGTTACCTTTTAAGGGTTAAATGCCAAATCCCAAAGCCAAACAACACTAATTACCCGTGTCTAGCGAAAAGGTCTGTCAGTTTTGCAACTTTGAATTAAAGAGTCAAATGAATTTTCCCTGCTACCTTTCTGGAGGCCAGCAGGTCTGGTTAACCTAATAGAAATGCCTAGCTCAATAGAGCTGGCGGTGTGCACACCAATATTTACAATAACTGAGGTTTTTTACCAATATTCTCCCTTTCGCAATTCTCCACCAAAATTTAAACTATGGGGAATCAAACTCATTTGTGATTTTAATACAGAACTTCTTTAATATGATCCAACATCAGCTGGGCGGAGCCTTTCCTGATCCCACAGGAACCAGCGCTGGCATCACTGGTGGTTTTATCACCAGGAACATGGTGCGGGCTACTGCTGAAGCCAACCTCTGGAGGATGCCAGAGGCTCCAGCCTTCACCCATTTCCAGTCCTGACCAGGGCCAGCCCCCTCTGATTGGCTGCCTTCCGCACTGCCTGCCTTCTGGTATACAGCAACCAATCAGGGCTGCTTTAGGAGCCAGGTGGAGCTCTTCTCCCTCCCATCATGAACCCAGAAAAGGTTTTGGGGAGAGGAGGAAGGAAGCAGCTGACACCATTTGAGGGGAGGAGGGGATGGCTGAAAGAGCCCAGCATCTCAGAGGGGGGGAAGTGAATAATAGATCAGTTTGCTCTCTGCCCCTTCCCTCCAGTTCTTCCCTACCACACCAAGCCTAGGAAGAGGGAGAAGAGGAACCCATTGCAGATGCCCCCGAAGGCTTGGGAGAGAAGGATGAAGGACCCTTGTGCTTGGAGCAGAAGTATGCTAAGGGGCAAAAGTGATATGTGGGGTGGATGGTGCAATTGGTGGGCAGGACATGGACAGATATAGGGCTGAGGGCAGAACTGATATGGGGGATGGGTGGTCCACAATTAATTGCTGAGCAGGGGATGGGCAGATGTGGGGGCAGAAAGGCACAGAATGAATGGCTTAGAGTGTTGGGTCTGGGTGGGAGGCTGGAAGCTCCGTACCTTCAGGCAGCCAGCAGGAACTCCTGCACTGGGGTCCAGATTCACTTTACTCTGTGAATTTGGGATAGTTGGCAAACTGTAGTTGCCACACGCACATCAGGGATGGGCAGGGGGGAGTTTGAAAATCAACACACACACCAAAACCACAACATCATCTTTCCTAAAACCAACCACTTCATGAGTTGTAGACCAATCTCATGACTTACTGGCATCTGACTCAATTTTTGACTTTTAGGGTTGGTAATACTGTAGAAGGAAGCTGCTTTTATGCCCAACCCCCTCCTCATCCGGTCTTGCTAATGCACTGAATTGCTCACTGGGTCCCAGGGAGATTGGCTGGGTGGAAGCTCACAGCCCCAGTTTGACCCTCAGCACTGAGGGGTGAGAGGCCCACTCTGGCACTGGAGCTCTAGTCCGAGGCCCTAAACAAAGGGAGCAGCCTGGGATTTTGTGCCAAACTACTGCCACAACACCACTTCCTCCTGCTCATCATCTACACCCCCTGTCCCACAGGTTTGTCTAGTTCCAGACAAAATCTGGAACAGGATCATACTGTCTCCAGAGACTTCCCCCACCAACCTTAAATGGCTAGTAGGCCCTCTTACAAAAATGAACAGGGGATCAACCCTGGGAGAAGGGAAAGATTGCTAAAGGATGTAGTGAGAGGTAAGGTCCCAGAGCTATCCGCCAAGGTGGAGTTGAGGGAGAGGATGAGAAGTTCCAGCTCAATGCAGCATGCAAGGGGAAGCCAATGCAGGGATTCTGAGTTGGAATGGCCTTATCTGATTGACAGGCACAGAAGAGTGGCTGTGTGTTGGGCAGATAGGTGGGGGACAATGTCAGTGCTGAGAGGTTAGACATGAAAAGGCCCAGTTTGAGGAGCTGTGTTATTTAATGTATTTATTAATGATCTTCAAAGAGGAGTGAGTAGCTAAGTAGCAAAATTTGCAGATGATACAAAGTTATTTATTTTAGTCAGGACTAGAGAGGACTGGGAGAGGCTTCAGAGACACCTAAACAAGAATGAATGGATGGTAGATGAATGGGCTACTTGATGGCTAATGAAGCTCGGTGTTGTTAAATACAAAGTAATGACTACTGGAGGGAAAATAATTAGCTACTCGTACACTTTACAAGGTTCTCAATTGACTATCAACTCAGGTAAGGGACCTGAGTGTCACTGTAGACAGTCAGTGAAAATCTCTGCTTAATGCAGAGCTGTGGTAAAAACAAAACAAACAAAAACACACTGAACAAGTTGTTGAGATGCATCAGGAATTTGATGAAGAATACAGAAAATATGATAATGTCATTATCTAAATTCCCTGGGGTGACCTCATCTAAACTACTGTCTATAGAACTGACCAGCCCTGGGTTTGAGATGGGGGACACTGGACTCACTGTTTGTGTACCTGTGCAAAGGCCCAGTACAATAAGGTTCCAGTTTTGTCCCCTACCTAGTACTAATAAGTAGCATGCTGCAGTCATAGCACATGAAATGAGCTGGTGTTCTGAGCATAGGGCTGGGCTCTAGGAATTCCTGCATTCGAATCCCAGCTCTAGCACTATGTGGCTTTGAATGAGTCCCTTAACTTCTCTGCTTCAGGTTCCCTATCTGGAATATGGGGACAGTAATACTTATATACATCACAGGAAGACCGTGAGGATTAATTCATGTCTGCAAAACACTTTAAAAATGAAAAACAGGATATAAATGCTAAGCAAAATCAGGTATTATATACAATGAAACCTGCCTTCAGCAGCCACATCTTCTTCAGCATCTCCACTACTGGAGGTTTGCAACTAATTGTAGCCCATGCTGTATGATTCTCTGCTCATCTCTTTTTGGCTATAGCCAAGATACCACATTATCCATCCATGATCTTCTTTTTCTGTTTCGTTTTCTTCTGTCATTAACTTTCCCTTCCAGTGCTTGTAAATATGCATCGGCTGCTGAACGTTGCAAAATGTGCCCTGCAAATTGAATCTTTCTTTTTCATAAGATCTCTGATGAGTGTTTGCTGAGTTCCAGTCATTTCTAATACTTTTTTTGATGATTACACAAGCACATCAGCGACCACCAGAAATCTGTTGTTTATAAGACGTAATCTACTCATAACAGTTGAGCAGAATTCATAGAATCATAGGACTGGAAGGGACCTCGAGAGCTCATCTAGTCCAGTCCCCTGCACTCATGGCAGGACTAAGTATTATCTAGACCACCCCTGACGGGGTTTGTCTAACCTGCTCTTAAAAATCTCCAATGATGGAGATTCCACAACCTCCAGAGACAATTTATTCCAGTGCTTAACCACCCCGACAGCTACAAAGTTTTTCCTAATGTCCAACTTAAACCTCCCTTGCTGCAATTTAAGCTCATTGCTTCTTGTCCTATCCTCAGAGGTTAAGAAGAACAACTTTTCTCCCTCATCTTTCCTGAAATGTGATGCCCAGAACTGGACACAATACTCCAGTTGAGGCCTAATCAGGGCAGAGTAGAGCGGAAGAATTACTTCTCATGTCTTGCTTATAACACGCCTGCTAATACATCCCAGAATGATGTTCGCTTTTTTTGCAACAGTGTTACACTGTTGACTCATATGTAGTTTATGGTCCACTATGACCACTAGATCCGTTTCCTCAGTACTCCTTCCTAGGCAATCATTTCCCATGAATTGGGGTGGTCTCCTAAAACAGGAAGTTGCCTACTGTGGAGAGAACTCCTGTGCAAGTTTCACCGTAATACCATACCTTCATATGATAACATCCACCCCGAGATTGCTGTATTTGCATCAGTGATGGGATCTTAACCAGGGGGTTTATAATTCAGGTGTGCGGGGTTCCAAAGCACTCTACATCTTCAGGTGTAGGGTGGTCCAGTTAGTCAGTTTGTCTGATGGCTGGTGCTCTATTTGTTTTTGATTAAGGGTCTTTTTTCCTCCCCAGGAGTAACCTCACTGAAGTTAAAACAGTAAGAAACACTGCTCAAAAGAGTCAAAAGAGAAAGGGTGAAATCCCGTCCCCATGGAAATTAATGGGAGTTTTGCCATTGACTTCCATGGGGCCAGGATTTCACCCCAAGTTCCCATAGTACTGAAGATTCATTTTTACATACCAAGAGCCTAATTTTCAGTTACTTTAAGGCCCCTATACAGTACTCTGGCAGTGTAGAGGTGGATTAAAGTAGGTGTAAATTACATTCACACCCACTTTAAAGCACCTTTTACATTGAGCCTTAGTGTGACTGTGAACTGTGACCTGAAACTATAATTGCTTAATTTAGAAAAAGAAGAGGCATAAATAGTGTGTATTAGTGTATGTATATATAGAGAGAGAGAGAGACAGGAGAGAGAGAGAGAGAGAGAGAGAGAGAGATGCTTTTAAGAGACATAAAGAGGAAGTGGAAAGAACTCTACATTTCAATGTGACCTGCTCTGTGTGAGTAATCAGGTGATGGGGGGGGGGGTTGCCCAAAGTAAGCAATATTTCCTTATAAAGACAAAATCTATCTCACTGCCAGATGACGTTTGATCACTCTAGTCACTTCCTTCACTGGGGTCACATACTGAAGGTTGACAAGTCGCACTTCGGATCAGAAAGGAGGGTTTTCCTAGGCACACTCCAACCTGCTTCTACTTATTTTTTTACAGCTTTCAAACAAGGTAATTTTACAAAAAATCTTTCCTTTCAGTTTGAGTTGGACCACAGCATTAGATTTCTGGTATGCTTACAGCACCTGTTGTTTTTCCGTGCACCCACCCTCAATGCGCACTCTAGCAGTTTAACTGCACAGGAAGCCTGTGGTCACCAGGAGCAAGAGCATAGGATCAGTAACAGCATGAATCATTTTCCAGTCTGGTGCAGATTATTTCTATAAACCTTTGGGAGTACATGTGGTGCGTTATTCTGGTATATTGCCGTTCATTCGGTTTGTATCGGAGTTATCGTCTGTATTTGATCCATTTGAAAATGTTGGGAGAATAAGAGTGGATTGATGTGGTGACGTAGTTTTAATTTTCGTTCCAGTGGTCTGAAAAAGGCCGACATTTGCTAGCTGATTTACTTTTTCTGATACGGCTTAAAATTGTTGCTTGTTAGGAAGTCATACAAGCTAACCTATTATCTATCTAATTTCACTGTGCTGTCCCTTCCCCGATAATGGGAGCCATATTGGGTTATCAATTTTAAGGCAGAACTTATCACTAATTTCAGTAGGGACTTCTGCTTAAAAACATGTGGGACGGCCCCAGAATAAAACTTGCTTTTTAAAAGCCCCAGCCAATGTGCATTTAAGTCAGTTAAAGTATTGCCATTGACTTGAATCGGCTTTGATTTAGACTCTAAATTTATTGTGTGTTCCAAGTCTCTGGATTCTCCGGGTGGCTTTATCTCTTCTGAGCATTCAGGTGATGTTTGCACAAACAAGGACCTATCTGCTGATCCTTCCATTCCATAATTTCCATATACTTTCCTGCCACCCTCAGCCAGGCAGGTGTGGATTCACCATGAAGTTAATTCAAGTTTAATTAAGCATTGGCTGTATAGCGTTGGGGAACATTATGTCTCTGGATGACTTTGATTTCCAAACCATAAATGAAATGAGATGTCAGGTTCTGAATACATGACACTAAAATTTCAGGAAAGAATAACAAATATATATTAACCAAGATACAAAATCTTGGTTAATGTGACACAAAACTAATGGCCAAATCCTGTAGTCTTTAGTCCTCATTTGGGCAAAAGTCCACTGACATCAAGGGGAGTTTGTCTTAATTCAGGATTTGTCCACTAGTTCCTGCGAACATCAAGTGAAGATCATCTTAAAAACAAATTACAAATGAGGCTACTTCTTTAGGGATGCAGATGGATTGTTGACAAATGGAGTTTTGATCATTTTGGTGAAATCTCAGGGCCACATGTATGTAGAGGGGATCCTCCATACACCTATCTCCCCCTCTTTATGTTGAAGGGGTGGGTCAGACCTCCATGGTGTCAGATGACCTGAAAGTAGAGAATGAGTGGAAGGGGAAGGCAAGGAAGGACCCAGGCAGTCTCCCCCTGCATTGAGTAGAAACAGAAAACCCCCTTCTTACTGGAAAATCCCATTAAGAGTGGGAACTACCAGCATGAGCCATTTGGGAAATTCCTGATAGCACAGCGAGGTATTTCTGCATAATGCGTGATTTGGCTGATAGAAAGTTCTGCTCTCTTGATATAGTGTCAAAATTTATTTACTATAATCCCAGAAGCTGAAGTAAATGATAATACATTCTTCCCCACCCCAGAAAAAATCATATAGTCAGTTTTTAATCAGACGCCTCCATTGAAATAAATTAAGAGTTCTGCCTAAACATGGATGATGTAATATGGCTCTAGAATTTTTAAGATACTTTTCAAAAATAACTGACTGTAAGCATATGCAGAATGGCATTCACTGAGTATAGTCTCCTCTCTTCTGCCCACAGAATTAGCATGAAACAGATAGTGTTATACCATGCCATTGATTTTTAAGGCCTAGTACTGGTATTAGAGAGAAGAGCTTAAAATTCAGTAGCACAATATGACTCCATGGAAATGATGACCTTAATACAAAGATTTTGATGGAGGTCTTACAGCTATGGTTATCACAAAGATTTTATTAAAATATGTGCTTACTTTGGAAAGTGTGTGTATATAGGAAATGGGTGGCGAAACAGGGAGATAAATTAAAATTAAACAGTGACTTGCCTTCAAAAAAACAGTTGACTAATTCATCTACTTATCTGTTTCATACACAGCTGCAGAATGTAGTCAAATTCTGATGATGTTATGCAATATGTTTAGCAAATCAAACCACATTTAGCATACTAAATCCTATCTTGTTATCATACAGTCATAGGCTCATCATTGGTCATTGGTACTAAATCAGGCCCTTTACGATTAACAAAAAGGAAAATGGGTGCTGAGGATACAGAATAAATTGATGCTGAGGGAAAGAGAAGATGATGATGATTTTCATCAGTTAAATTATTATTATTAATGATTCTTATTACTAGTAGTTACCTATTACTGTGAGGATGACTAGATTGTGGTAGCAACCTAATATGGTAGGCATTTTCTGAACACAGGAAGACACGGCCCCGAGGTAAAGAGTGTGCATGCAATCTTAAAGACGAACACAGGTGATCAGTGGGAGGGGGAAAAGGATGAAACACACAAACAGAATGATCATCAGGGTGGTAATGGGCACATGACTTCTTAGATAGGTGTTTGTCATTTTTGTTCTCTTTTTTCAAAGTTAGACACACTAAACTCCCCTTACCCCAGCTTCCCTCCACAATTTAACCCTCCCATCTTTCTCTCATGCTGAATCCCAGATTTAGTTCTGGTGTCCTTAGGCCTCTCTTCCCCAACATTTCACCTCCCTCCCTCCATGCAGAGGAGCAGTTCATTCATGAATCAAAGAAACAGGAAAGTGGATGATTTAGTCAGATAGTTTCTTGAAGGAATCACAGCAGTGAGTTTTCTTGAGGGAAGGTGCAGAGGCAGTTGTGGGAGAAGCAGACAAACGGCACTGGCAGAGTAGAGAGGCTGGGTGAGGTGATAAGATACAAGGGCAGGTAGGTAAGGAGAGGCAGAATTATGTGGGGTCTGAACAGGTTTAGAACAGCAGGCATAAGGAAACTTTAGTTTACTTGGAAAATAGTAACTAATGGGAAGGACATCCTAAGCAAGGTTGTGGAAGCAAAGATAAAGGGACAATTAAACAGAAGTCATTCAAGAGCCTATAGGCAAGCAGTACACAACAGCCAAACAACAGTAGGATACACAGAGTTTTTTTCCATTTCTAGTATTCTGGGCATAGCTGAATGACTTTGGGCCATATCATGACCTCAATTTAAAAGCAGAACTCCCCACTGAAATCAATAAGAATTTCTGCATAACTGATAACACAATATAACCCTTAGTATGCCCCAGGAAGAAATCTACCTGCAGATTTTCATATGGGGGGAAAAAGCAAAAAGGACTGGAGACTATGAGAAAAAATCCTTCATAAATCCAGTTGGAACACCAAACTCAAATAAATGTTAATAGTTTATACATAAACATATTTTGGCAGCTCTTTGTTTTACCTTCTGAATATATTTTGAAAGTTTAGCTGGTTATGATTATTTTACATGCACCATGTTATTGGTTACATACTAATTCGCTTGAAATATGTACAGTAATTTTCTTCTATGAATTTATATAAAATAGATTTATTATACTGCATACATATGCAGCATACTTTAATTGAGTAAACACTCTGAGTTATGTCTAACAACCCACCACCAGGTGTCGTGTCACCACATTTTGCAGAACCCCCGTGACTCTATTGCATAGGGGTGGGGGATCGATTGGAGAGAGGCTGTCCCCTATTTACCTAAGATTTCTTTTGCAGTCCCTCTCTGCACTCAGTAGGTGCTGAACATGTAGATTAAGTCTGCTTGCTAATAGACAAAGTGGGCTTTGCTGGGAATTCTGCTCATTCCCCTTCTCAGGTTCTAAGAAGTGTTGTGTCAGCTATTTCTACAGCAGGAAAAATCTGAAGGATTTAATGCACAGAATGGCAGGGCTAGTGGTTCCACAACTCTGCATAGCCACTGGCCAAAAGTCCCTGCAGGATTAGCAGTCACTACTACAGCCCAGTAGCGGCTGGGCTGGTTCGTGGCAAGGAGGATTCCATTCCCCTACAGTCTCTCTGGAGCTCCCTTGCATAAAGTCTGTTTACTTAAGCTTGGTCTAGGACCCAAGATTTGGCCTTAAGGACTTAATAAGTTATACTGAGAAACAATGTCCTTTCTTGAAAGTTTATGAAACTAAGACTTGTGTAGCACCAACATGTTGTCCTTCAAGTAGAGATAACTATGTTGTTTTACTACAGTCTCTTCAAATTCTCACTGTCTGAAATAGATGCATGAAGGGATCAGATGCAACATCTTTATCATTCAGCAGCTATATTAGGGATGGTTATAGCCTTTGGGGGGAAGGTATTATCATTTACTATGGACCAATTGTGAACCCCTTATTCACACTGGGGAGCAGTTACTCACGGAAGTAATCCCACCAACTTCATGAGGGTTTCACAATCCTACTCTGTAGTTCTGTACAATGCCTTGCATAGTGGGGTCCCAACCTGGTTGAAACCTCTAGGTGCTTCCGTAATAGAAATGTTACATATTGTTAATGGAGTCGGGTACATTTTTGGCTGTTTGGGATTCAGAATTTAATTCAACACCCTTGAGAAAATTAGAATGAAACATTTAACTTTATTGTGTATGTGTAGCCATTTAAGTAGGCCGATGGACAAAGAATATATACCTAGAAAAAGAGCATTTTCTTAAATGCAGCATATTCAAAATACATTAGTTGGTCTATGCCCTTCAGTGATTTTGGAAGTCATTTTACTAAGAATTACATTTTAATCTGATATTTTGCTCAGAAATCGTTGATGTTTCCTAATGCAGTCAACCACAGTGGCCTAAGAAGGAGTACTGTGGAAAGGGATCTGGGGGTCATAGTGGACCACAAGCTAAATATGAGCCAACAGTGTAACACTGTTGCAAGAAAAGCAAGCATCATTCTGGGATGTATTAGCAAGAGTGTTGTAAGCAAGACCTGAGAAGTAATTCTTCCACTCTACTCCACGCTGATAAGGCCTTAGCTGGAGTATTGTGTCCAGTTCTGGGCGCCACATTTCTGGAAAGATGTGGACAAATTGGTAAAAAGTCCAAAGAAGAGCAACAAAAATGACTAAAGGTCTAGAAAATGTGACCTATGAGGGAAGATTGAAAAAATAGGTTTTGTTTAGTCTGGAAAAGAAGGCTGAGAGGGGACATGATAACAATTTTCCAGTACATGAAAAGCTGTTACAAGGAGGAGGGAGAAAAATTGTTCTCCTTAACGTCTGAGGATAGGACAAGAAGCAAAGGGCTTAAATGGCAGCAAGGGAGGTTTAGGTTGGGCATTAGGAAAAACTTCCTAACTGTCAGAGTAGTTAAGCACTGGGACAAATTGCCCAGGGAGGTTGTGGAATCTCCGTCATTGGAGGTTTTTAAGACCAGGTTAGACAAACACCTGTCAGATGTTTATTATTTAGTCCTGCCTTGAGTGGAGGGGACTGGACTAGATGATCTATTGAGGTCCCTACCAGTCCTACATTTCTATGATTCTCCGATGATAAATAACCACTGACAGACAAGGTGTTGTAGTGGGTCCTTTCACCTTGGGAGATGTGGGTTCAAATTTTGCCTTAGACTGCTAGGGAAAAATCATTAAACCACATAACTAAACCACCACGCAAATGGGAAGGATCGCCAGTCTGTTCAAGAACCTCCAGACTGAAAAAGTAGGAGTGTTGTAGATTAGCACTGAGGAGCATTGATGGCTCTATCTAGCTGCCTAAGGCATTACTGTCAGCTAGATTCCTTTAGACCCCCCACCTATAAATTAATCCTGTCCCGACTCTGGCAGAAACTTTGAAGGAAGGTTGACATGCTAACACTGCTTGTCCTCCCGGGCTGTGAATCCATCCTGGGTTTCCTTCTTGGCACAGAGAAGTGCAATTTACCTCTGACAACACTAGAGAATTTAGGGTTGTATGTACATTACAGCTTAAAATAACAAAAATAGAATATAAAATGTGTCCTGAGGAATGAGAGGGAGGAAATTTTAGACTATGCTGTAACAGCATTACATTTGTTTTGCTGAGCATCAGCAACATTATTTTTCTCTCTCCATTTAGTGCCTTTATGGATGCTGATTTTAAAGAAGTTAGGACTTTTTTTCTTCTTTTTTGGCCAGTGAACGGAAGCCTAAAGTTGAGCAACTTTTAAGCCACAATGTTGTGGTTTATAGCATTGATTCTTCTTTTCGCATGAGATCAACTGAATAATTTCTCTTTTTCTCTCTCCTTGTGTGTGAGAGCAAAAAAGGAAGAAAATATTATGTGCCCTCCCGGCAAGACTACTTGCAGTTGTCAAAAATGTTTATGGCCCAAAACATAAATGCCGTACAAAATATACTAGTTGGACACATAGTCTGACCAGGAAGCCTTTTCATGGGGGCTGTAGCTCGGTCAGAGGACGTATGGGCAAAACCATGGAGACTATGCGTGCTAGTCTCCATAGAGAGATAGAGAAATATTCCAGGAGAAGAATGTCCTAGCAGAGACATTCTGATCACCATCAGTTACATGCACATGGATGAGGAGGGGGATTTAAGAAACATTGACTGGAGGAAGGATTTAGTGAGGAAAATCCCCCAAAGATACCAAGTACTCCCATAGGTGTTGGAAATAGGGTTGGTGGGGGTGCTCCCACACCTCCTGGCTTGAAGTGGTTTCCATTATAGACAGGGTTTACAGTTTGGCTCAACGGTTCTCAGCACCCCCACTATAAAAATTGTTCCAGCACCCTTGCCTATTCCCGTATACCTTTGTGATATTCAAGTACACTTGGGGTACATCAGAAGATGCAGAACTCCTTGTCACTTCCTGGAGGCTCCTTCTCATTTGCTGTTGCTTATCTCATTGCCCAGATGTGCTGTAGGTAAGGAGAATTTTCCTGATGTATTTTGGGTCAAAAACTCTCCTTAAAATTAATCAGAAAGAAATGCTAATTCAGAAAAGTGGAAAACTATTCTATAATCCTGATGAAAAATCCTGCACAAAGAAATCTGGTCTCAGATAACTGACAGCTTGGATAGGGCAAGGAAGAGTAAAGAAAAAAAAAGGCATTAAAGGGGATCCAGCTCTGCCCGAGTAAACAGTACTGTGTTGTTGGGGAGGGGGAGACCTCTGTCTTGTGTTTTTCCTCGGCTGCTCTAAATGCTCTATTTCGCGGGGATGACATGCTTCTTGTTCCAGCAGCCTAAGTGAAAATAAACCATTTAGAAGAGGGTGGCTGCGGGAGTTGAAAAGTTATGAGACAAGGGACACACCCAATTCGCCCCTCCCAGTTCCCCACAATACTCTAGAAAAAAACATACTATTAACAAGGTAATGCCCCAATGGGTAAAGAGTGTGTGGAAAATTTTTATTTCTTCAGCTATTCCAGCACTTTAAGTCATTGCTGAGTTGATAATGACTATTCCAATATGTGTTCATGAAATGTAATGTTGCCACATAAAATTTGCCATTTTGCTCTGGGCAAAAAGTGCAACTTTACTTAAGGTGCATTGATATATCTTCACAGTTTTCATTCTAGTGCCTGTGAGAAACCATAAAATGGAGCTTATGAAACAAGAGCTTCTTGTAACTAATTTAGTACAAATTGTGAAAGAATTCAGTATTTAATGATTTTACTATTTATCATTTATATTGCACCCTGAGTGCACACTTACTTTGCTGAGTAATATGTAATAATTCATGAGATTACAGTACTTTTCAGATTTTTTAACTATGGCCTCATAATCAGAAGAAATGAAAGAACATTAATGCTGAAGCGCATCAGTTTAGTGGTGACATTTCATTCCTCAGTTTTGAGACTGTTGTTTTTGTTCTTCCATTATGTCCTAGGCAGAAAATAGTTTGTCATTAGATCTCTTAAAACATCCATGATATAGCTGTTCCTTTTGAGGATGAGGTCAACTAAAAACCAGACAAATTACACTGTTGTATTATTTTAAATATACAACAATAAGAGTAGTGGCTTTTCAGAAGCTATTTCAGTGTAATTTGTCAGCATTCTCAGCACACAGGATGAGAATAATTTTTAAATAAAGAAACACACAAAACAACATTCAGATATGGTTAAGAAGCTGGAACAAGAATGCATTTGCACACTTTGCTCCTAGATTGCAACATTGGTGTCAGTGGTGCTTTGCAGGTAAATAAAAAGACAAGGCCCCAGAGCAAAGTTACACACAGTCTGGATGTCCCACTACAATCTTAAATTCAATCTATCCAAAACGCAGCTTTGTACCTCTCCTTTTAATCTGTTTCCATTTACTTCTGCCTCTTTCTCGCTGTTGACAACTCCACTATTTTCCCCATCTCTCCGGCATATTGGTCGTCGTCAGCTCCTTCCTTTGCATTCAAGTTCTTGCTAAGTCCTCTCTTTTCATTCTCTATAATGGCCGCCAAATCTGCCGTTTATTCTGCTATAACCCTTGACCATACCTTGCTCATTCTTCACTTTGATTAACCTTGTCCTTCCTGGCACCCCTGCCTCTCCCCTCTCCCCTCTATCCAAAACAACTGCTGCTAATGCTATTTTCTTTCCCACGGTTCCAGTCACGACAACCCCTCCTTAAATCTCCACACAAAACAACAACAACGAGGAGTCCTTTGGCACCTTAAAGACTAACAGATTTATTTGGGCATAAGCTTTCATGGTTAAAAAAACAACTTCTTCAGATGCATCCATGGGCGGCGAATTCTATGGGCCCGCGGTGCCTGGGCACCAGGAATATTCCTGGCCTGGGGCCCAGCTCCAGCAATGTTTGAGGCCAGGTCTAACCCTCTGCCCCGCCTTCCACCCCTGGGTGCTCGCCTCCCCCCCCCCATCTTCTGGGAGATTTAAAGCGGCCTGGGGCACCGCACCCCCCCACCCCCTCCCAGAGCCTGCACCCCCACCACTTTCCCACACACCCCCTCCCACTCCCAAACTCCCTCCCAAAGCCTGCACCCTCTTCCCACCCACCCCTCCTGCCCCCAAATTCCCCTGCACCCCCACCCCCAGACCAGAGCCTGCACCCAAATACCATCCCAGAGCCTGCACCCCTCACCCCCTCCTGCATCCCCACCCCATTCCTCAGCCTGGAGCCTGCACCCAGCACCCAAACTTCTTCTCAGAGCCTGCACCCCCACCCGCTTCCCACACACTCTCTCCTGCGCCCAAACTCCCTCCCAGAGCCTGCACCCGGCATCCCTCCTGCACCCCAATCACCTCCTCCAGCCCAGGGCCTGCACCCCAGACCTCCTCCCCCCACCCTAACTCCCTCCCAGGCCCTTAGGCAGGTGGGGGGCAGACTTTCGGGGGGCAGGCTCTGGGCGTTCTGGGCACCACCAAAATTTATACAAATCTGCCGCCCTGAATGCATCTGAAGAAGTGGGGGTTTTTTACCCATGAAAGCTTATGCCCAAATAAATCTGTTAGTCTTTAAGGTGCCACCGGACTCCTCGTTGTCTTTCCACCTTATTCACCTTACCAGTAATTTCCTCACCCCCTCCTTTGCCTGAACTACTGTCTTACCTTTGTTTGTCCTCTCCTGTCTTCTCTGCCATACGCAGCAAACTCTTTGGAGCAGGGAACGTGTCTTACTGTAAGTTTTATAAAGTGTAGCATACATTTTTTACAGTGCATTGTGAATGACAAGTTACAAGGTTGTTCAGATTCAGATGGAGTTGCTGGACTCCCAACAATCCCAATATCTGGGGACTTTTTGCTAGAGTCCAAGCCAGTGTCACTCAGTGAAGTTCTGGAAGCGCTTGGGTAGCTTTGGGATACAGTACATTGCCTTTTTAAATAGATCAGCAAGTTGAGACACCAGCTGCTGCCAGCAAGCTGCCTCCGTCCTGAGCCCTGTTGTATGTCCCCCTGCTCTGTGGAGATGGGGTATAGGAGCGGGGGGGCAGAAGCAGGGAGAGGGGGACACCCTGACATCAGCACCCCACTTCTCCCCCACCCTCCGCACAGCAAGCAGGTGGCTCCTGGAAGCAGCTCCAAGGCAGAGGGCAGGAGCAGCACATGGCAGTGGGGGGAGGGACAGCTGAACTGCCGGCAGTCGATAGCCTGCTGGGCGGCTGCTGCACAGGGAACTTAGCGCAGCGGGGAGCTGAAAAGGGAGCTGCCGGTCCACTCTGGTTCCAAGCCCCAACCTGCTGGCTCCACCGGGCTGCTCTTCCTGCAAGCAGTGGACAAAGCAGGAGGCTGCCAAACAACATTATAAGGAAGCATTGCGCAACTTTAAACAAGCATGTTCCCTAATTGATCAGCAACGTAACAACGAAACAACATTAACCAGGATGACGTTAAGTGAGGAGTTACTGTGTGTGTGTGTATATATAAAATGTCTTTTGTCTGGTGAAAAAAATTTCCCTGGAATTTAACCCCCTATTTACATTAATTTTTATGGGGAAATTGGATTCGCTTAACATCATTTTGCTTAAAGTAGCATTTTTCAGGAACATAAATACAATGTTAAGCGAGGAATTACTGTACCGGATGATCTTATTTTTAAACAATATCTAAGTATTCAATTAGCTAAACAACACATGCAATTACTGTACAACAAGACAGTCATTAGCAAGTTTCTTTATTCCATTAAACAAGTAGAAAACATTTATCCTTATTGGTAGGGTCCCCAACTTTGTAATTGCAAAAAACCAAACACCCTTGCCCTGCCCCTTCCCTGAGGCCCTGAATCTTCTCTGATGCCTCACCTCCTGCTCACTTCATCCTCCTCCCTCCACTGCTCACTCTCCCCACTCTCGCTCACTCACTCATTTTCATCAGGCTGGGGCAGGGGGTTGAGGTGTGAAAGGGAGTGAGGGCTCTGGCTGGGGGTGTGGGGTTTGGGGTACTAGAGGGGGCTCTGGGCTGGGACCAAGGGGTTCAGAGTGTGGGGGCAGGGTCTCTGGGCTGGGGCAGGGAGTTGTGGTGAGGGAGGGGGTTCAGGCTCTGAGAAGGAGTTTGGGTGCGGGAGGGGGCTCAGATTTGTGGTGCAAGAGGAGGCTCTGGGATGGGGGGTGGGCCGAGGGGTTTGGAGTGTGGAAGGAGGCTCAGGGCTGGGGCAGGGGATTGGGGTGTGGGAGGGGGTAAGGGCTTCAGCTGGGGGTGAAGGCTCTGGGATGGGGCTAGGAATGAGGAGTTTGGGGTGCAGGAGCGGGCTCTGGACTGGGGGGTGGAGCCAAGGGGCTTGGTGTGTGGGAGGGGGCTGGGCCAGAAGGTTGGGGTGCGGGAGGGAGTGTGGGGTGTTGGCTCTGGGAGGGAGTTTGGGTACAGGAGGGGTTCCAAGCTGGGGCAGAAGTTTGGGGTGTCGGAATGGGTTTGGGGTGTGGGCTCTGGGCAGCAATTTCCCCAGGTGGCTCCTGGAGGCGGCGACATGTCCCTCGGGTCCTAGGCAGAGGTGCGGCCAGGTGGCTCTGCGTGTTGCCCCTCCCTGCAGGAGCTGCCCCCGCAGCTCCCATTGGCCGCAGTTCCTGGCCAATGGGAGGTGCAGAGCTGGCGGTTGGAGCAAGGGCAGTGTGCAGAGCTCCTGTGGCCACTCCTGGGCCTAGGAGCTGAGGGACATGTTGCCACTTCCAGGAGCCAAGTAGGGAGACTGCCAACCCTGTTGCACCACCAACCAGACTTTTACCGGCCCGGTCTGTAGTGCTGACTGGAGCCGCCAGTGTCCCTTTTTGACCAGATTGTCTGCTCGAAAACTGGACACCTTGACAACCCTACCTATTGGTTAAGGTACATGAGGCACCTGGCCCTTAACAGCTCTCTTGTTTCTCAGTGCATTTGATTTAACCACCTCAGATAATTTCAGAAAAGTGATAGTAAGTCATAAGTATAAATTAATGCACAGGGAAACTCCCTTGGCAACCCCAACAAATCAGACTCTCAAGCACCATCTTTCCAGAATAAATCACATTGACATTAACAAAATTTGTTTCTCTTACTCTGAAAACTTTCTGGACAAGATTCTTCTCTCAGTTCTTGCAATATACATTTGGGGGACCTTCACTGACTTTTCTGAGCAAATCTGGCCAAATATGAGACTATAAATATTAAAAATAAAGACTTAGTTCTTTCGCTCCCTTTACTGCAATCTCTTGCCAAATTGGGGTTAAAGGTAATCTTGAAACAGTGTAGGAGCGGTGTTCCACTAGGGACTTTGCTGCTGATGTTATGTGGATATTATGTACCTGTGATGAAGTACTAAGGTGCCCAACTTTACAACTTAAACAGTTATGTGACTTGCAAAGTCCCACGATAGAGTTGTGCCGATGGCAATTTAGGGTTAACTGACAAAATCAGAATTTGAGGATCCCATTTTGATCACACCCCAGGGTAAATAGGGAGTAACTCCATTGAAGTTGGTGGCACAAGAGGATATTAGGTACTAGGATTAATTGGGTGAAATTAAAAGGTACGGTTAGACTGAGAATATAGAATAATTCCAACTAATGTGTGTGTGCTGGAGGGGAGGAGACATCAGGGTACTTTAGTGGTATGAATACCGCAGCACCTTGGCAGTTCCAATCTCAGCTCTGACACTGACTCTGTAGCCTTGGGCAAAACATTTAACTTTTCTGCTCAGTTTCCCCATCCATAAAATGGGGCTGATAACATTGACCTCACAGGAGTATGTGAGGATTAATAAGAGTGAAACCTGTGCCTTTGCTGGCCATTATTATCAGGTTGCATTGTACTTCATGGACCAAATTCTCCACCAGCATATGTCCATTGGTTTCAGTGGGACCATTTATGCAGGTGGTGAATTTGACCCAATATCTGTAATTGAATTGTGTGATAGTCTGTATGTGCTATTATTGTTGTTTACAGTATCTATTGTACTGTAGAATAATCTTCCTGGAGCAGTGTTAGACATCCTTTTGCTTGATAAAGGATCTAGACTGGACAGTATAAACCTGCACTGGAAAATGGATTAATGAGATGCCTTAATAAGTCTTTTCCATGATTTCCTCTCCAGTAGGTCCCTAAAAGTAATACTTCTTAATACTGCTAAAAATATTATTTGTTTTACATAGCGCCTGGAGGCCCAATTGTACGAAGTACTATACAAACACAGACACACAATCCCTGCCTTTAAAAAGATTACAATCTTATTTATGTATTGTGTTATTCTTCTCTACGGGCAATGCTTCAAGAAAGTCTGAGCAAGATGAACCAGCTTTCTCTCCTGATGAAGAAGTCTTTTAGTTCTGATCCAGAGCTTGCAGAGATTAGGCAGCTAAACTGTGCTACTGTAGGGACAGACAGGATGAAAGAACCCACCACAATGTATTGCCTTTGGCTTATTTTTAATCCATTTCCATAAAGAGTTCTCCTTCTATGCCACACTTAGTGACATTATAAATCAATGCATAAATTCAGGAAGGCATTAAACCTGAAATCCAGATAAATGGTGCTTAACTGTTATACTCAAATTATTCTAGCAAATGTGTTAAGTATCATCTTCCATTTTTCAAATCTACCCTAAATATCTTTTACAAAATGATACAAATGTTTGCAATCTGGGCCTTCTCACTGAAGTTATGGGGTTTTTTTTAGGTCTGAAGTAGTTTTAGTGCATTCTCTTTTGATTCTTTCCTAAACAAGGGCACTGCAACTGCAGCAGCCAACCTCAAACCCTCTAACTAGGGCCCATATAGTATTCTAGTCTAGTCTAGTCCTTTTATTATTTTGTAAATAGTATTAGTGCCTAAGGACCAACACTAGTGCCTAAGGACCAACCAAAAGTGGGGCCCCATTGTCCTAGGTACCATACGAAGCTAGAACTGTAGACAGTCTCTGCCCCAAAGAGCTTACACTATAAATAGATAAGAAGGGGCAGGGCAGGACAATCCCGCTCCCATTACCATAGTATGGGACTACCCTTCAGCAGTGCATGCAGTGATGTGACAAGCATCTGTCACAAGTGGAACTGAATCTTCCACCCCTGTGCAGCATTCTCAATGACATCAGAGCGAAGGCACAGTCGCTATAGAACCTAATCCTTCTGTGAGTTGCATGGGTGTACTGAGAGGGAGAGGGCACAAAATGCCTCTTTCTCCCACCGTGTGCCCATAAAACAATAGAACTACAGTTTGAACCGCGAGCTGAGGAGAGCATGAAGATGAAGGCCCTGTTACGACACCTGCCAGCGTATCCCACTCCAAGGGAATACGTGGAAGACCCAAGCAGGCCCTGAGGACGTATGCTGCAATGTGAAGCGTTTGCTAACTGGTGATCCAAGCTGCCCGCCATGGCAGCAGCAGCAAAGTGCTCCCAATCATGTGTTTGCCCCCAAACATCCTGAGCCATCCTGACCCCCACTTGCAGGATGGCTTTGAGGATTCCTGAGTGTCCAGCATAATTCTGTTCTGTCCCTCCACAGAGTAATTAAGGCAAGTGAGGACGGGATTTAGGTATCAAAAGTATTCACCAGCCTTGACAAGCATTTTGGGCAGGACTTATCAAAACAGCACAGTTTGGTAACAAATCAATGTGGATTTACATCTATACAGGGGTGGCCAACCTGACACTGAGAAGGAGCCAGAATTTACCAATGTACATTGCCAAAGAGCCACAGTAATATGTCAGGAGCCCCCCAGTGAGCTCCCCGCACCCTGCTCCCAGCGCCTCCCATCCACCGGCAGCCCCGCCGATCAGCGCCTCCCCCTCTTTCCCCGCACCTCCCGATCAGCTGTTTCATTGCGTGCAGGAGGCTCGGAGGGGGAGTGGGAGGAGCGAGGGCATGGCAGGCTCAGGGGAGGGGGCAGGAAGGGGTGGAGTGCAGGCAAGGCCTGTGGCAGAGCCAGGGGTTGAGCAGTGAGCCCCCCTGGCACATTGGAAAGTTGGCACCTGTAGCTCCAGCCCCGGAGTCGGTGCCCATACAAGGAGCCGCATGTGGCTCCGGAGCCACAGGTTGGCCACCTCTGATCTATAGGATCAAAAAAGGTTACCTCTTAGTTACACTCCTGGATACAGATGGAAACCGTGTTGTAAATTATGAAGAATGATGCAGTGACTTCGTGTCATGCTGTTCATTCCAACTTCTAAGTGAAATTGCTTTGAACTTCTGACTCTTAAAAATAAAAGGCACAAACTAATAACATGCATTTTCCTGCAGACTTCTGATTCAAAGAAGTAAAAATGGCGTCAACAACACACATCTCAGAGGAAGAGATGACAGACTTAAGAGAGGCTTTCAACAAAGTCGGTGAGTACAGTTAGCATGTAACATACAACACGAGGTAAAGTTGTATTCTATCCCGCTGTACTGGCCAGCTTCAGTTAATGAGCCATGCTTCAGTACTGTCATACTGTGAAATGGAAACTATATGAAGTAATGTTCATACAACTGCAGTCCTTTCCAAATAAAACCACTTTAGCCTGCAGTAGCTTTCTGGAAGTACAGTATTGGCATTCCTTTGCTGGATGAAGACTGCACTTGTCCTTGTTGAACCTCATCAGATTTCTTTTGGCCCAATCCTCTGATTTGTCTAGGTCCAATCCTCTAATTTGTCTAAGAAGCAGCCTCAAATGTAAATCCTATGTGGCTTTGCTGCACATGACATGGTCAATTTCCAGCTCAACTCAGGAAATCACAACATATACTTCTTTGAAATCTCTCTTTGGGCAAATGAAGACTACAAAACAACATTTGGGACAATAATATATATACTGAGAGTATAGGAGAGTTTATTACAAATAACAAGTCGCTAGCATTTTCATATGTCAAAGAAAAAATCTGTCTACATGACATCTAAATAGTTTCAAAATATAAATCCCCTCATTAAAAATTCTTTACAAATCACAATAGGCTGTGGTACAACTGAGGTAGAATGTTTCATTTTAAATTCCATAGAGTTCTGCATTTTGATGCTATGGGTTGCTGATAGCTAAACATTTGTATGTACAGGACCCTCACCAATATCCAAAGCAAAATGAGAAGCAATGAAATAATGGGACAATATTGGAATAATCATACTTCTGTTATTATTTGCCTGCTACTGTTACATGTAACATGCAAGGATACTGTCATGGAAAGAGATTAGAGAAATAAAATTATTTTACTAATTTTTTCTCATTTGCGTAATTTGCGCATTTGAAAGCAATTTGTGAATAGTCATTTTGCGTATTTTCAGAAATGCTCCTACAGACAGGGTAATCTCTGCCTAACTCACACTCTCATTTTAGCCCTTAATAAAAGAATGCAGTAGGAGAAGGCTAATAACTTTTGGTTTTGAGTTTGTTTTTGTTTATTTTGTAAAACCATTAATTCAGTGTAAATTTAATAAATTCAAACTATACAAACAATACATCCACATATCGCGCTGCTACTGTAACATATATCCAACTAACATACAGATTCTTCCTTCTTTTTTTGTTTCATGGTCATTATAAACTTTCCTTGGGATTGAAAAGGTCACTGCAATTGTTAAAAACAATTTACTATATTTTTGTTATAAGATTAAAAAAATCATTACACATAATTCATATTTCCTGAAAAAAACCTTTTCTGTGCAGACAGGTTCATTAAGCTGTTTTTTCCTTTACAGATATTGATGGAAATGGTTTCATAAGCAGTTGTGAATTAACAGAGCTGTTCAAAGCAGCCAATCTGCCTCTGCCAGGATATAAAATCAGAGAAATCACTCAGAATTTGATGGCCACGGGAGATCAAAACAATGATGGCAAAATCAGCTTTGATGAATTTATTGCAGTGAGTAAAATGTTATTTTGGATAATATCCTCTAAAAAGAAATTCAGAAAAAAAACAGTCTAACTTGCAAAACTAGAGCTGGTCAGAAATTTTCTGTCAAAATGATTTTTCAGTGGTAAATGCAGTTTCCGCAAGCTGGGACAAAAACAAATGTTGAAGTATTGGAATTTCCTGCAGGATGGAAATTTCAGAATTGCACTTACCTCTGTTCAAAATTTAAACTTTTAAGGGCTTGTCTCCAGAATACAAAGACTCTGTAGATTCCTAATACTCTTTAACTTCCTATTTATTAGTTAAAATATAAAAAAAATTATAAGGTCCAATTCTGCTAAGGCAGCCACAAGTGTGAACTCTTGCTGAGAGTGCCCATTCAAGTAATTGTTAGTATTACAGATTATTTATTTATTCGATGCCCACATTGTTTTCAGCTCTGAAAAAGACATAGAGGACAGCATGGTCCCAAGAAATTTACAACCTAAAAGCTCATAGTTTTATAGCTTGCAATTTTAAAATCACTCTATGTATTTTGAAAGGTATTCCACGGCCTGAAGAGCACAGATGTGGCTAAAACCTTTCGAAAAGCAATCAATAAAAAGGAGGGGATTTGTGCTATCGGTGGAACTTCAGAACAGTCCAGTGTTGGAACCCAACATTCTTATTCGGGTATGTAGAGTCAATTGATATAGGTAGTAATTGCAACTAAATGGTCCCTTGGAGATCATTTCGCAACTGTCAGTGTGAAAAGCCTTAGGAAATTGCCGTATCGATAAGGGAGACTTAGAACAGGCATATTTTGGACAAACTGTAATAAAGCTGAGGAGAAGTAAGAGCAGTATTTTGGCCAAAAATGCAACCTCCCTAATTTTAAATAATTGTTCGGTTCTCAGGTGGAATAGATAAGTGTCAGAAAAGGTACCAAATCACTTTTAATAAGAACTGAGATTTTCATGTCAAGAGAATTGGTAAAAGTTTTAGGCTCCAGATTGATAGATCTGACCTTTTGCTTGCAGAAGAAGAAAAGTACGCCTTTGTGAATTGGATTAACAAAGCCCTAGAGAATGACCCTGATTGCCGACACGTGCTCCCAATGAATCCAGACACTGATGACCTCTTCCTGGCGGTTGGTGATGGCATCGTGCTGTGGTAAATACCACCTATGTTTCCCTACACAGTTAGGCCCTGACCCTGTGAAAACTGATGCATGTGCTTACCTTGAAGTACACAAGCAGTTGCGTTGCCTTTAGAGTTAGGCATGTGCGTAATTCTTGCAGGATCAGGGCCCTAGTGATTCTCTTTCTCACACATCTTTTCTCTTAAGAGATTATAAGGTTTTTTCAAACTATTGTTTATCATTGAAAAATAGATATTTTATATGTTAAAAGTGATTGTCTCTGTCCATTAGAATCAGGGGAGAAATAACGAAGCCAACAGGAGTGAGCCTGAGTAGAAAATGAGTAAAAACTGGGTAAGGACCTCAGAATATAGAACCCAGTGAGTTTTATATACTTATTTGCATATCTGAAATGTCCTGCATTACACAACATGGGCCAAATCCTGAAGTTCTCACTCAGTCCTTACTCATATTCTCAATTCTTATGTAGGATTAGTTGGAGATTTAGATGAATAAGGACTTCAAGACTTGGCACAATGGACATTTTGCTGAAGATAAGAATGGAATAACTTAGTAAGGGCTTCAGGAGATGGTTCTACCTTTTCTATTAAATGAGACTGAAACACAACCAACCTGCCTAAATGTGAAGGACTCTGAGCAGCCCAAGACTTTACAACTTACTATGAAAGAACTATATTGTTAGATACAAAGAGAAAATTCCATGTCAAGCATGCCCAGTAAACACATGAACGTGTAGGTCTTTTTCTTATGTACTATGTTTTGTAATAGTAATAAGAAACTTGAGACAGGGCATTTCTAGGGGGTTCCTATCTAGATGCATGCAAAATATTTGTGATGCAAAAATTATGGTTTTCATATTTTATTATGAACGTGAAATTCTGCTGAAGTCTGCCTATTTTTTGAGACCATTTTTGTACAGACTGGTTCATTTTTGAGTGAAGATGGATGGCTTTGTGTCAAAAATGTGTGTAAATCTGAGGATTTGTTTGCAGTTGTGGACAATGAAAATAGCTATTTTTTCAAATTTTGCATAAAGTCTTTGGAGGTAGAGAGTGAAAAGCAACGTGAAACAGTGAATCTTTTGACATGAATTTCCACAAAATTAACATTTTGAATTTCACACAGGTTTACTTTATTGCTCTTTTTGGCCACTATTCAATATATCTATCTGTCACCTTCCCTTCCTCCACTGGTTAGGAAAAAGCTGTGCTAAAATATTGCAGTACATGTATGTATGTGTCTGTGTCTGTGTCTGTCTGGGGCGGGGGGGTGAGGAGGAGACTATCTACTGGTGTTCCTGGACTTTTTAATGCACTAAGCAAGGTCCTGTGGTCAATTCAGTCTCTGGATATTTGATCAACATGCCACACTTTGCATTGATTAGATCTCAGCTGGAGTATTGTGTCCAGTTCCAGGTGCCGCATTTCAGGAAAGATGTGGACAAATTGGAGAAAGTCCAGAGAAGAGCAACAAAAATTATTAAAGGTCTTGAAAACATGACCTATGAAGGAAGATTGAAAAAATTGGGTTTGTTTAGTCTGGAGAAGAGAAGACTGAGAGGGGACATAACAGTTTTCAAGTACATAAAAGGTTATTACAAGGAAGAGAGAGAAAAATTTGTTCTCCTTAATCTCTGAATATAGGACAAGAAGCAATGGGCTTAAATTGCAGCAAGGGAGGTTTAGGTTCAACATCACGAAAAATGTCCTAGCTGTCAGGGTGGTTAAGCACTGGAATAAATTGCCCAGGGAGGTTGTGGAGTTTCCGTCATTGGAGATTTTTAAGAGCAGGTTGGACAAACACCTGTCAGGGATGGTCTAGAATAGATAATACTTAGTCCTGCCCTGAGTGCAGGGGACTGGATTAGATGACCTCTTCAGGTCCCTTTCAGTCCTACGATTCTATGATATTATGATGAAGGTTCAAAATGACTTTGGTGTAGGCATAATGACGTATTTCTCACTTGTGTTTATTCTTTAATTTACAGTAAAATGATCAACTTTTCAGTGCCAGATACAATTGATGAAAGGACAATCAACAAAAAGAAGCTCACTCCATTCACTATACAGGTACTGAAACATCAAGTATAAATGCTGAGTCGCTGTTATGTAATTAATTAGGAGTAATACTATACATTTCATAGCTCTGCACAATGCAGCCAGACACAGTTTGTGGCAAAGTAGGGTACTCAGGCTGCAATTCTGCAAATATTTACATCCATGCTTAATTTTGAACTTGAGAATCATCCCATTGAAATCAATGGGACTACTCATGTGCTTATAATTAAGCCAGGGTATAAATCTTAGGATCTAAGTGATAGGTGCCTAATGAATCTTCTTCCTTAGAAGTTTTTAAGGTCAGGCTTGACAAAGCCCTGGCTGGGATGATTTAATTGGGGATTAGTCCTGCTTTGAGCAGGGGGTTGGACTAGATGACCTCCTGAGGTCCCTTCCAACCCTGATATTCTATGATTCTATGAATACTACAGATGGGATGAGATGAAGACAATGACAAATTCAAATGTGGGTTAACTGCTAGAATACTAAATGCAGGTGAAAGTAAACACTTACCGGTATGGTAGGGGCGGGGCCTTGGGCAGAAGGGGCGGGGCTAGGGAGTCAGCCTCCCCCAGCCAGCCCATCCATGCTGCCTGGCCTGCACCGCCCGGGGCTCCCGTGGAGGGGGGAGGGGGAGCAAAAGGGGCAACAAGGTTAAAGCGCAGCCATGGCCGCGCTTTAAGCAGCATCCTTTGCTGCGGCAGCACTTTAGCGTTGCTGATCCTTTTGTGCCACCCACCCCGTCGTCAGCCCTGCCGGTAGGGTCCATAACAGTTTGTTACAGCAGGACCCCTGACGGGGGGGGTGGGGAAAGGGGCAGCGACGTTAAAGCGCTACCCCAGTAGTGCTTTAATGTCAGCTGCGTACAGGCCAGTCCTGGCAGCCACTTTTTACTGGTACGCCGTACAGACCCATACTGTCTGACTTTCACCCCTGACTAAATGACAGCTGAGTACTGAGATTAAGTGACTTGCCCATGGGTCACACAGGAATTCTGTGGCAGAGCCAGAAACTGAACCCACATCTCTTGAGTTCCAGTCTAGTGCCTTAATCAAAAGGCCATCCTTGCTCTAGAAAATACCACATATGTGAAAGATGGCTGAGTTAACGCTGTTGGGCCCTTAGCGTTTGCATTTTCTTTTGTGATTTTTATCTGTTCAACCGGCATGTTGGATTCATTTTGTAATGTACATTGCGTGCGTGTGTGAACACCTTCATTATTTAAAGATGAACTGGAAAACAAAATTCTACCTGCCAAGATCTAAATTCAAGTTTATTCTGTTTCCCTTACAACAGTATGTAAAAATACATCGTTCTATACAGTGTATATATGTACCTCTGTACCAGTATATAAATAGATATCTACTATATATGTACACATAACCCACTGTAGCCTTCAGTTACTCTGATTAAATGGAACATTAGCCAGGCTCAAGTAAGCTTAGAAGCCATTAAATTGGGTTTCTGGGCTGCAGTCCACATTTTTTCAGTTTTAATCCTCTTGGTCAGCAGCACATCTTACTGATGCAGCACAGATCAATCCCTGTCAGATTTAGATATGATTTAATCAATATAACGTATGCTTTAACTTAACCCTTTTACAACTGTCAAATAAAGAGAGGGGGATTCTTTTTAAATGCTATAAATTTTTCGGTTTATGACAATTTACGCTTTGTGTCCCGGTGTATTTTCTACCTAATCGAATGTACCTCTCACACTCATGGTGGTGAAATCCATATGATAAATTGCAGAGCCAGAAAACAAATGGCATTTGTCATGCACCTTTGCCTGCCTCACCTGCCCTCTGCCCACTAGTCCATCTCCCCAGGGACTTATTTGAACAACCCAAACCGTTGAGCAGATTCAAACTGCCCCTTTGAAAAAAGAAAAGAAAAAAAAAGCCACCTGCCTGAAATGTTTCTTCTTTTCACCCCACCATCTTGCTATATGGAAGCTCCTTTTTCCACCCCACACGCCTCAAAATATGGATTTTCTCTCTCATCCCATATTCCACCGGTGTAAACACCAGAATGAGCAATATCCAGAACAGGACAAGTGTGGGGCTTAAGGTCCAATGTCTTGTAATACTTCAGGAGAAGAAATGGAAGCTTTTCCATGTTGCAAAGGAGAGGTTCCCTGTTCTGCAGAAGGGCACAGGACTTGTTTTTACTCCTGGGAGTTCTGAGCTATCACACCCTAAGCCCTGATCTGAAAATTGTTATATCTAATTTTGCTCACTGTATTTCCACTGAGTTCCCCTCACCACCTGCTCTTTAGTTCTCCTCCTCCCTCCCCTCCACTATTTAGTTATTGCCAAATAAGAAACCTCTCTCTCTCTCTTTCTTCAGGAAAATTTGAACCTTGCCTTGAACTCTGCCTCAGCCATCGGGTGCCATGTTGTTAACATTGGGGCTGAAGACTTAAAAGAGGGGAAACCTTACCTGGTCTTGGGCCTCTTATGGCAAGTTATCAAAATTGGCTTGTTTGCCGACATTGAGCTCAGCAGAAATGAAGGTACATGCGGTGCACTCTCTCAAACCACTGCTCTCATCTTTAGAAGAGTTATTTCAACGAGTCCTGTGGACTCTTAGGGCTTGTCTCCACTTACTGGGGGAATCGACGCACGGTGATCGATCCACCGGGGGTCAATTTAGTGGGTCTTACCTGCTAAATCGACCACCGATCACTCTCCTGTCGACTCTGGTACTCCACCAGAATGAGAAGCATAAGGTACTCCGGTCAATCCAGCAGGTATAGACACTGCAATAACTCGACCTAAGGTACGTTGACTACAGCTACACTGTTCACGTAGCTGGAGTTGTGTAACTTAAGTCGACTTAGCCCTGTAGTGTAGACCTGCCCTTAGTCAGGTCTTCATTGCCTCTTTTCTTCACTACTCTGCTTCCCCCAGTTCTAGTCTCCATAAGCCCAGAGGCCCCATACTTTCAGTCCAACCAAAATGTGCATCCTTGTCTCCTTACCTACACCTGGAATCAGGAGCACATCATGCCACACTCAGGAAGCCTTGCTGGTTTCCTGTACTTCTCAGAATCCAGAGCCAAATCTCCCTTCTCTTAAAAATTCTGTGTGAACTTGCCTCAGCATGACACACGCACACTGCTCTCCAACCATATTTTTTCCTGCTGCTTCTTTCCCTTCTCCCCTGGATGTGTTGCCCAGTTATCAGCACTTCTTATAGCCCCCCTCCCCCTCACCGCCTCTGCCGTCTCCCTTGAACATATTGCTCGCCTTCTTCATTCTCCCCTGCACACTGCTGTCCTGCTGAGTGCTGGCAGCCCCACTGACATCTCCAGTTGCAGAGAATGGCTCCATTTTCCTCTCTTTCACTTATTATATATAGTGATGGTATCTAGAAAAGGCAGCAAAGCTCACTCCTCTTCCTTGTTCCCAGCTGTTTTTAAAGGCCTCCAGGCTGTCCTGGCAATGAAGAACCTGGCCACTTGTAGAAACAGCTGGAAACAAGGAGGGAGCCAGCCCCAGGTGACCAGCCAGCTCTGTAAATCACCAGCCATTGCTCCAGGAACTATCAGTGACCCATAAACCACAGCTGGGAACTGCTGGAGTATTCATTCCCTACTTTCTAAACTGCCTTGCTCTCCATACTGATGCTCTTCATTCTTCCTGAAGCTTAGCCTTTGACAACAGTTCACCGCTTCACCGCTGACCGGCCACATCTGTAGATGTTACATACATGAGACAATACACTGTAAGCTACAGATGTTACTTCTCTTTGCACTTTTAGTGTGTAAAAAGCTGGAAAGCATTCTGTTTCACTTGTGAATGAACAATGCTCTAATACATTGTGTTGTATTTTTTGTCTATGTAAAATGTAGCTCCTTAACATAAAATGAAAACCAAATGCATTTGAGAATGTATGGTATGTGAAATAGAAAAACAAAATTAAAAAGCCAAAATGTAACTCTGCCAGTAGAATAACATTTTTTATTTGAGCACGGCAGGAGGAAGCTGGGTTTGCAATTCTGCGATGCTGCAGTTATGCAAAACACTGCCCAGAACAGAGCAAAATGGCTGTAACATCTCTAACATCAAATTAAATCCTTAACAATAAAATAACTGCAGACTCAGGTGACAGCTTTCATTTTACTTGAGCCTCTCAAATATATAAACACACTGATCTCCCACATTTTCTTCGGTGGGAGAAGGATCAGGCCCTTGCTCAGTAAAGGCAGTTAAGAAGGATGAGTTAAGAGCACAGATATTCCTGTGCATGGTGTTTATTTTTCTTTCAATTTTGTGCTTGCCCAGCTCTGATTGCCCTTCTGCGTGAAGGAGAGAGTCTAGAGGATCTGATGAAATTATCCCCAGAGGAACTGCTGCTGAGGTGGGCTAACTATCACCTGGAGAACGCTGGGTGCAACAAAATCAATAACTTCAGCACAGACATCAAGGTATGAGAAACACTGATCAGCTACAGCAAAAATAACAACCCCAAACTTCAGCTTTCTCCTCTGGATGAGCTTGTTCACCTGGAGGTGATGGCTTAGGCCCCAATCCTGAAAACACGTATGTGTGTGGTTAACTTTAAGCTTGTAAATAGTCCCATTCAATTCAATAGGACTACTCACATGATTAAAGTTAACCACGTAGGTAGGGTGTTTCCAGGGTTAGGGCCTTAGGGTATGTCTACACTGCAGCTGGGGATGAGCCTCTCAGTCTGGGGTAGACAGAGTTGTGTTGGCAGCACTCGCATTAGCATGCGAAAAATAGCAATCTGGCTGTTGAAACACAGATGGAGGCTTGGGCTAGCCACCCAATAACAAATAAGAGTGGGAAGAAAATATGAAAGGTTTTGAGCCCAATTCTGCAGTCACCTCATGCATAAAATTTCCACTGAACTTAATAGATTTTTTTGAACTCAATAGATATTTTGCCTGGAGAAGGGCTGTGGGATCCTCACCCTTACATAGGCAGGCTGGAGAGTTATCGAATGTAGCTAATTAAATCTAAACTATGATTTATGTCACATCAATGTTGGAAAATATAAAGTAACATTGACTTCAACAGGGCCAGGATTTCAGCCGATGTAATTATTTACTACTTCTAATCAGCTTTGCCTCTTTTGTAAATACATATGTATACAATGAATGTATGCTTACAAGGAAGCATTTGGGTAGAAATCTGGAAACTTCAGTGGAATCACTTGTGCAAATGAAGACAAATCTCGGCAGTAAAGGTTTGCATTATATCACCTGGAGCCTTTTCCCATGTATCTAAATAGTAACAATTTCTTGGGGTTTTTTTTTTTTAAATCTGAATCTTTATTTGAAGGGTTGTATTTATGTTTAAGATGATTTCTGACGTGAGGTTAATTTTTTGTACACATGGAACCAACACTATGCTTTATAAAACATGAAAGTAAACAGCATGTGAAATCTTTGTCTTGTTCTAGCCTTTTTCTGGAAAAATACTTGTTAACTGGTGTCAGCTTTAATATCTGTCCTTGAAAACTTTACTTTCTACTTTGTGACCAATTCAATGTTTCTTTAAACTCTGCTTTAAACTTCTGTCTGTTCTTTTACTAAACCTTTAGCTGACTGACTTCTACAGCCTTATAAAGGTATATTTTTCATATCTCTAATTTAATATGTTCATATTAAATCCATTCTATCCTTTTTTCATAAATGCAACATGTAGTATTGTGTTTAATGCTTCCAGCTTTTCCATATTTCACATTTGAATTATTTTATAAAACAAACAGATATGCAAACCAGAAGGCATACATGGAAACTGTTAAATGCTTTCAGTTTGTTTAATTTAATTATGTTGTCAAATGGTTGATGTAATAAAAATAAAGCATGCTTGCTCATTGTTCATGGGAAGTATTGGCATGCAAAACCTGGCTTTCGATGTAACTTTCCACCCCTTTAATTTCTTGGTCTGTTGCAGGACTCCAAAGCTTATTACCATTTGCTGGACCAAGTTGCCCCAAAGGGAAATGAAGAAGGTATTCCAGCTATTGCTATTGACATGACAGGATTAAGGGTAAGACGATATACACCAACATTTTTATGACGGTTATCTATAGAACCTAGGAAACATTGAGATGCACTGTAATACCTAAACAAGCAAACGAGATTTACCATTGGAGTGTAATCCTCAAAAACCAAAAATGCAGAATTAAATTGATATGTTTTAGGTTAGATTGTACTAATGATAACAAACTATCATCCAGCGTGAGTTATCACAGAAGCTTTAAAAGCCAACGAACCAGTTAGACACATTAGCAATACTTAACCAATATATGTTTACGGACATTTTTCTGGGTTATTTCTCAAGCTTATCCTATGTGATAAGATTTATCTTAAACATGCATTTTAATGTTGCATAGTGTAGCACATTGATGTTAGGTAAAAGCAATTTGCAGATATTGACGGTGATTTGTAATGTGGAAAAGGAAAATGTTATGGATTTAAACAAGAAGGTGTTGTAGTTTTTATAGCAGCAGTATGCAAAGAGACAGTACGTACATGTGTATTATGAGTGTGATATTTCAGTGCTATTGGATGTCAACATATTTTCATGTTTTTGCTGACTGAGGTGTTTGATATCTCTTAGGAGAAGGATGACATCCAGAGGGCAGAGAGCATGTTGCAGCAAGCAGAGAGATTGGGCTGCCGGCAGTTTGTTACTGCTACAGATGTGGTCCGTGGCAACCCCAAATTAAACTTGGCTTTCATTGCCAACCTATTTAACAGATATCCTGCCCTCCAAAAACCAGAGAACCAGGACATTGACTGGAGTTCTATTGAAGGTAAGAAAAATACAAATAAGAAGTGGCATCCAACTGAGTCCTCTGACTTTTAACATGTAACTGAGACCTGGTTGGGTAATTCAGATGTTAGCTCAACTTTCTTGTGACATGTACTTAGTGCAACATTAGCCAAGGCAGGTTTGAGGATGGGATATTGCAGTATGTTACTTGCATGTGGCTTCAGAATATAGTTGATTCCCTTCACTGTAGGTGGATTTGTTTGAATGCATTATGGCTTTATGTCTCCTTCGTTTGTCTAGACTAGGATTCATAGTCCTGTTTAAATTAGAGTTAATTGACTAGGGAGGTTGTGGAATCTCCATCACTGGAGATTTTTAAGAGCAGGTTAGACAAACACCTGTCAGGGATGGTCTAGATCAGGGATCTCAAACTCAAATGACCACAAGGGCCACATGAGGACTAGTACATTGGCCCGAGGGCCGTATCACTGACACCCCCCACCGCTGCCCCTGGCCCTGTCCCCACTCCACCCCTTCTATGAGGCCCCGCCCCTGCCCCACCTCTTCCCACCCCTTCCCCACCCCCATTCCAACCCCTTCCCCAAAGTCCCCACCTGAACTCCACCCCCTCCCTGTCCCTATTCCAACCCCTTCCCCAAATCCCTGCCCCTGCCCCCCTCTTCTGCGCCTCCTCCCCTGAGTGCACGGCTCCCTGCTCCTCCCCACTCCCTCCTGGAAAGTGCTAAGTGCCGCCAAACAGCTGTTTGGTGGTGGGAAGCGCCTGGAGGTAGGCAGAGGAGCCGGGACACAGCGCGCTGGGAGGGACGGGGATGGCGGGTGAGGGGAGCTTGGTGGCTGCAGGAAATAACTCAGGGTGGGAGGGGCAGTGAGCTTGGTGGGCCGCAGCAAATAACTCCGCGGGCCGAGTGTTTGAGACCCCTTGTCTAGAAAATACTTAGTCCTGCCATGAGTGCAGGCGACTGGACTAGATGACCTCTCAAGGTCCCTTCCAGTCCTATGATTCTATGATTACCAGTTAACCCAAGTTAACAAACACAATTGCAAATGCTACTCTAGGCACTCCACAAATGATTGTTCCACTTTTGTGTCCTGGAACAAACATTTATGGGATGTCTGGACTAGCATTTACAATTGTATTTGTCAATTAACTTGATTTAACTAACAAACAGTTAAGTTAAAACAAGAGCAAAAACTCTAGTCTAGACAAATCTCTTATGGAGTTATTATAAGAAAGGCACAGTTCGCTTTGTTGCACATCATGTCTCCTTTCTGAGCTAAGTGAGTTCTTGTCTTCTGTGGCACTTGAGCCACCTAAGCTTATTGACTTGAATGACTTCAATATGTGTGTGGCTTATAGTTATTGTGATCTGACCTTAGTTATTTTATCCACTATGACAACTTGGAAATGCCCATTATAAACTTATTTCCTTTGTATGTAAACCTCCTAAAAAATTGTGTTTGGACTGAAACTTCCTGCTTGGTCTCAGCCCAAAGTTGAATTTTTTTGGGAAGAGGTTCTGCTTGGACATTTTTAAGTTAAATGAGCAGAAAAAAGTATAATTTTCCCTCTTTGCTAATATTTTAGAGACGTTTTCTGTGCACAAATAACTCTCAAACATCTGAATGCAAAACTTTAAACTTTGCATGTGTCTAGACATCAATCAGCAACAGTCACTGATAGCTTTCTGAAGAATTCTAAAATATAGGTAAATTATAATCAATGAAAAGCAGGCTTTTGCACATGCTTAGTGTGACACTTCTATTAAATATTGTTGTGTAGCTAACAACAACAACAACTAAGGAGTCCTTAAATGCAATTTCACCAGTCTACAGTAGCAGCGTGGTTTTGCAAAGTGCTCATCTTTCTAGCCCAATGCAGCAAAATACCTAAATCATGTGCTCAAAACTAAGCATAAGTATATGCATTTCTTCACACACTGCACAGTCAACCTGTGGAATTCTTTGACAGAGGATGCTGTGAAGGCCAAGACAATAACAGGTTAAAAAAAGAACTAGATAAATTCATGGAGGATAGGTTCATCAATGGCTATTAGCCAGGATGGGCAGGGATTCAAAACCATGTTCTGAAGTGTTCCTAGCCTCTGTTTGCCAGAAGCTGGGAATGGGCAACATGGGATGGATCACTTGATGATAACCTGTTTTGTTCATTCCCTCTGAAGCACCTGGCATTGGCCAATGTCGGAAGACAGGACGCTGAGCTAGATGGACCATTGGTCTGACCCAGTATGGCCGGCTCTTATGTTCTTATGAATAGTCCTATTGAAGTCAGTGAGATTTTTGTGTGTGCTTAAAGTTAAGTAAATGCTTTGCTGGATTGAGGAAGAATGCTCAGCTCCATACAAGATAAATCTCTTAGGTGGTGTGACTGCAGATGGCAACCCTTCATAAATCTGTATTTTTGATTGCTTCTAACTTTCTCACAAAGCTCATCCTGAAATGTCTCATGACTCAACACAGACTAAAGTTGAATTTCTTAAGAAAGTTTGAGAACAATCTGCTCAAATATGACAGTGCATATAGTATGTACAGAACATTACCTACTGTTTTGTATTTTTGTATTTCACTGCCTGTTGATATCTCATTCTACATGTCATTTTAGTATACAGTAAAATCTGTGTTTATATTTTCCTTGTTGTAAAAAGTTTGTTTCACTGAAGTCTTGTCTTGAGGATCTGTTGATTGATATTTTATTATTTTAGGTGAAACAAGGGAAGAGAGGACATTTAGGAACTGGATGAACTCCTTGGGCGTTAGTCCACGTGTCAATCATTTATATAGGTAAGGAAAGTTATCCTTCCTTTAGATGACTAATGTGATCTACGTCTTAAGAAAAAAATGTTTCTAGAAAACATGAACACATTGCTAGTCCTTATGAAAACAGACGCCTCCGTTTCATTCTTTAGGAAAATGTGATCATTCTAGTAATGGTTAAATAGGATACCTTGCTCACATTATAAGGCACAATATGTTTCCATTGTTTCAGTGACCTGTCAGATGCCATGGTTATCTTCCAGCTTTATGAAAAGATTAAAGTGCCGGTAGACTGGAACAGAGTGAACAAACCACCATACCCTAAGCTGGGTGGTAACATGAAGAAGGTAAAAAAAATGGCATGGTTCTTATGAGGATATCTATTCCATTTCAGAGTAACAGCCGTGTTAGTCTGTATTCGCAAAAAGAAAAGGAGTACTTGTGGCACCTTAGAGACTAACCAATTTATTTGAGCATAAGCTTTCATGAGTATCTGATGAAGTGAGCTGTAGCTCACGAAAGCTTATGCTCAAATAAATTGGTTAGTCTCTAAGGTGCCACAAGTACTCCTTTTCTTATTCCATTTCATCTACACTACTGCTTAAGTTGATGTAAGTTACATTGCTGGGGGGGGGGTGAAAAAAGCGTACATCAACCTAATGCTTCCACCTCTCGGGGAGGTGGAGTACTAAAGTCGATGGGAGAGCGATCTTCCATTGACTTATCACGTCTTCACCAGACTCACAAAATTGACGCCACTGCATTGATTTAGTGGGCCAGTGTAGACAAGCCCATAGAGAGAAATGGAACCATACATCCCTCCACTCATTACATATTGACTATGCACATGTTCGAAAATGAAACTGAGTCCTTAATCAACAAATTACAAAGTGTAAAGTATGATTTGCCTTTGTTACTCTGAGTTACATTTTCAAAGTGTTCTCAATCTGACCTCCTTTTGTGTGTATGTAATTTTGCACCTGCAGACATGAGCATTTGTATTCTTTCAAATGCAAACAATAGCATGTAGCATCTGCATGTGACAGATGATTGTGCTTAAAAATGTCTGTGTAGGGACTTGCATGTGCCAGCAGACATTGTTCTCAAGTCATAAGTAGATCCAACCAAATTATAGTTTTATAGTCTAATCAGCGTCTATTTTCCATGAGTTTTCTAATAAACTCAACAATGTTTCACCAGCTGGATGGATGGTCAAACATTATTTTTGATATCAAGATACTTGACATTTTTCTATCAATCTTTAAAAATGTATTAGTGAATAATTTTTCCCACTATCCAATTCGCTCTAATCACAAGTCCCGATTTATGTCCATGATGAGTCATGTGACACCCACATTCATTCCAGCCCTCCAGATCACCTCCTACCACATGTAAGAAATAAGCAGATTTTAAACATTCCTGACATAGATACCTGACAAGCTGGCTAAGAGTTCCCCTCTGAATCTCCACTAACTACCCAGCTTTCTCCCAGCTACCTCAGTGAGGAATTTTGGTCCGGAACATTCCCATACTATTTGTGAGTGAAACAGCACAAGGTGATTAAAAGACCTGAAACATTAAGTCTTAGGGACTGAAAACCACAGTTATTGTCCCACACAATCACTCTGCGCTGCTGGAGGTGGGCATGATTGACAGTGCTGTACACTGTGTCTCCATATTTCCTGGTCTGTGTGATGGCATTTAGGCTCTGATGATATACAATAGCATTTCTATGTTAGATTTGTCTAAGGTGCCTATCCCCATAGTATCTAAGGGCCAGATGCTAAATATGGCCAAACCCCTGTACCCACATTGGATGGAGCTGCCTGCCTGGATCCATTGGCAGGATCTGGCCTAAGTTCCCTGTAACAATTAAAGATAGCAGGAATGCCCTGAACAGCAACTTTGTCACATTTCCGAAGCACACTAATTGACTCTGTCATTAACAGCTTGAAAACTGCAACTACGCAGTGGATCTGGGAAAGAATCAAGCCAAGTTTTCCCTCGTTGGAATTGCTGGGCAGGATCTCAATGAAGGAAATCGCACACTAACCCTTGCCTTGATCTGGCAGTTAATGAGAAGGTACGCTCGTTGAACATATACAGACTGCTGTTCTGGTATGGAGAGATTCCATGGAAATGGAGTGCCAGCACTCACCAGTGAACAGGAGGATCAATACCATTCTTATTATTATTATTCCTATTGTCTGTATCGCACCATAAGTGTTCATTACCCTTCACAGACAATAATTAAAAGGCAGGTCTTTGCACCAAGAAAGGAGAGATAGAAAACATTGGAAGGTCAAGGGCTGAAACAGTAGTTAGAAGTCCTCATCTTTGCTTTCTGTTATGGAAACACCTTGTTAGATCCTTTAGGGATGTCGTGGATTTTCCATCCCTTACAGTTTGTAAGTCAAGACTGGGTGTCTTTCTAAAAGGTAGGCTCTAGCTCAAACTGAAGCATTTGGCTTGATGCAGGAATCTCAGGGTGAGATTCTACGGCCTGTGTTATGTAGCAAGTCAGACTAGATGATCACAATGGTCCTTTCTGGCCTCAAAGTCTACACATCTATTATTATTTTTAGATACTGTGGGCCTGAGTCTCCTTTACGCTACGGTCCCTTTGCACCACTCAAGCCATATAAAAGGGCCTTAATGTGGTAGTGAATGTAATTTGTACCTATTCTGAAGCCCCTTGATGCTGCCGGAGCACTGTTAAGGGGCCTTAGTGTAAATGAGACTCAGCCCTGTAGTTTGTATAAGTTAACATAACATGAGGGAACAGAATCAGTTGTGAGTGAAGACTGCAGCATTTGGCCCTAGTCAGGTTTTACAGGTACACTATGCTACAATGTCAAGCTTTTTATAAAGCATGAAGTAGTAATCAGCATTTTGTCCTCTGTGTTAAGGTACACGCTGAGTATCCTGGAAGATATTGGTGGTGGACAGAAAGTCAATGACGACATCATTGTCAACTGGGTAAACGAAACACTGACTGAAGCTGGAAAAAGTTCCGTCATCAGTAGTTTCAAGGTACAGTTTTTCATGATAAGTCTCTGTTTTGGGACCCCGGCTGGTTACATGTGTGTACTGTTGTTTATTTTTCACTGCATTTTCAAGGGATGTTCAGATCTGGGGGTTCGGTTCAGGCTCATCTCTAGTTCAAGTAGAAAAAGACTTTTTTTAAAATTACTGTGTTTATGACATTCAAAAGCTGAAGCCTTATAACCTGCTTGGATCCATCCTGAAGGGACCTTTATGCCAAGTGAGGTGACAATGAGAGTTTTAATCTCTGACCGTTATTGTCAGCCTCGCACAGCTGAAAAGTCACTTCATCAGTGAATGGGGTGGTAGTGAGCCAGTGAATGGCACAGTAATGTCTTATATAGCGCAGTTGTAGCCATGTTAGTGCCAGGATATTACAGAGACAAGGTGGGTGAGGAAATATCTTTTATTGGGCCAACTTCTGTTGGTGAGAGAGAAGAGCTTTTGAGCCACACAGAGCTCTTCTTCAGGTCTGGGAGAGCAGCCTGGTGAAGCTGGGAGTTCCTTTCCCAGACCTAAAGAAGAGCTCTGTGTGGCTCAAAAGCTTGTCTCTCTCACCAACAGAAGTTGGTCCAATAAAAGATGATACCTCACACAATGTCCTGGTATTCTGTGGTCATCATAGTTGTTCACGGCATTCAATTTTTGTGACACAAAATCATTGCCTGTAGATCAGGGGTGATGGATTCTTCCTAAAAGTGTGTGTGTGTGGCGGGGGGACAAATCCCCGCACCCTCCATGGCCCCACCCCTCCTTTTCCCTCTGAGCCCGCGCGCCCCCCCACAGCCAAGCCAAAAGCTGTAGCTGAGTCAGAAAGCCCGGGCCCCTCCACCTGCCCAAGGTGGGGGGGCCCAAGAGCAACCCCCAATCCATGTCCCTTCCCCCTGGGCCCTCTGTCCAGGACTGGTGGAGGTTCTGCGGCTTCCCACAGCTGCCTGTGTGGCTCTTATCCCGACTCAGCTCCCGCTTATGGGCTGGCCTGGGGGTGGGGCCTTGGGGGCTGAAGAGCTGCAGCCAGGCCATAGTAAGAGCCACCGGGGCAGCTGCAGGGAGCTGCGGACCTTCCATCTGCCCTGGGCGGACACGGGTCAGGGGCTGCTCTCGGGCCCCTCCACCCAAGGCAGGTGGAGGGTCCATGGCTCCCCCCACAGCTGCCTGGGCTCCCCAGGAAGCTCTTATCCAGGCCAGGCTCCAGCTTCTGGCCAGCTGGGGGCGGGGCCTCAGGGGGAAGATGAAGGGCAGAGGGCTTACCCCCCATTCTGGCGCCCCTGCTATAGATACAATAACATTGTGACACGTATATTGAAATGCCAAGATAACCATGCCGGGGTTATTGTGTGGCCATTGCAGCTACTTTTGACTCCATCTCACCTTTCTCTTCTTCTGCCCAACTCCTGCTGGACAGAATTCCTGCTGCTTGTTGCAAAGTTCTAAACAGTATGTCGTTTGAATGACCCATCCACTGTCCTTGAGCCATGATTATGGCTTTGTAGGACATCTGTCAATCTGTGTTTGTGTCTAACTGTATTTTCCCTCTGTGCAGGACAGCAAAATCAGCACAAGCATGCCAGTCCTGGATCTCATTGATGCCATTCAGCCAGGTTCCATCAAATATGACCTTCTGAAAACAGAGGACTTGAATGAGGAAGAGAAACTTAATAATGCTAAGTATGTGCATGCCATGGGACACTAGGGGTTGCATTACACTATGTTTGTTCTTTTTGAAAAAAAGATACTCACACTGTCTGTTTTTAATCTGTATTTCATCTCCCCCTCCCAGCTGTTCTGTTCCTTTCACTGCGTCCTACACTTGTGTCTCTTCACATGGCCCCTTTTCTCCCCCTCTCCTCATGTTCATGTTTCCCTGTTACCTACTTCTCTTCTCCTTTACATGCGTCCTTGCTGTTTAGTTCTGTTCTCCTCTGCTTCCTTCAGCATATTGCCCCAGCCCTTTCTCACTCTGATGGATGGCAGCTTCAGTCCCACTGGTGAATCCAGGCCTGAGGGCCACTCCTGTTGGCTATCCCCCTCCTCTGTAGCAGCACCTGCTGTAAAGGTAGCCAGGCTGGCTCTTCCTTCTTGCTTCCAGCTGAGTTACAGGTTTATGTTCTTTGTGGTGAAGTGCCTAGACACCAGTAGAAGTGACTGGAAAGACAGTGGAGAGCCACCACCATCTGACCAGCCTGTTCTCTGCAGGTCACCAGTGCTCCCATGGGCCTCAGGATGGGAACTGCTATACTACAGGAGTGGACTTAATCACAGATATATTTCCATTTTAAAACAAAATACTTGAAATTCAGCACTTCCTTCCCCTATCTGTCAAGTCTCTTCACCAAAGGAAAACTCCAGCTGGCAATAAAGGACCAAATTCTGCCTATGCAGCCTCACTGAAGTCAAAGTGATTGCAGCCGACATAAATCGGGGAAGAGATTGGCTGACAGTTTTTCTCTTTATGTAGCATTAATAAACTGTACTTATTTAAAACAGGAACCAAAAAGTATTCTAGGAATATCACCCTCACCTCTGACTCCTTCATCTCACAATAGATGTATGCTCTGCTGTCTCCTGTCCTTTAACCCCACCTATAACTACTGCCTAATGGATTCACTTCTTCTCTAGTGTTTGGAGGCACTCAGATATGATAGTGATGGGGGGCCATAAAAGTCCGTAGATAGAGAGAAGCTTATTGAATACTCTGCAGTTGTTGCCTCACGTACCTCTAACTCCATCTTCAGTCCCTTCTGGTTTGGCTTCCAACCTCTCTGCTCCACTGAAACTGCTCACACCAAGGTCTCTAACCTGATCCTGGCCAGATCTCAGGGTCCCTAAGCTATTCTCATCTTCTTTGACCTTTCCTTCTGCTTTTGACACTGCAGATCACTCCCTCCTGCTTCCCAGATTATCCTCCCTAGACTTTTCCCAACACTCGTTCTCCCTGGCCATTCTTTTTGCATGTCTTCTGATGTATCATCCTCCTCCCTTCTGCTATGTCCCATGTGAGTCCTACAGGTCTCTGTTCCCTGCTCTTCTCACTCTACTCCTATATCTGGGTGAACTCATCAACTCACAAAACTTTAACTACTACTATCCATATGCCAACTACTCACAAATCTACCTTTCTACTTCTGGTCTGTCTCCCTCCGTCTAATCTTGAATCTTGGCTTCACTCTCCAACATCTGCATCTAGACATCTTGCCACCACCTTAAATTTAATATAGTTCAAACCAAACTCATGATCTTTCATCTGAAACCTTGTGCACTCTCCTGTTCTCTGTCACTGTTGAACTCGCCTCCATTCTACTGTTTATATGTATGAAGCACAAGAAGTTGTTAAACAAATTGATTACTAAGGTTGCTTCTTACATTTCTTTTAATTTTTTCCACTGTAGATATGCCATCTCCATGGCAAGAAAAATTGGAGCAAGAGTCTATGCCCTTCCAGAAGACCTGGTTGAAGTAAAACCCAAAATGGTCATGACTGTGTTTGCTTGCCTTATGGGAAAAGGAATGAAGAAAGTTTAAGCCATAAAAGACTGATACTCATGACTGGTATATGCCCCCTGACTCCCTCAGACTGAATGTTCCTCATAGACTCAGATATCAAGGAAATATGCAGACTCGGTGCTTTCCAAAGCATGAATGCTAGACAAGGTTCCAAATCATATAAAAGGTGACATGCATATTCAGCAAAGCAATCTACGATGTTCTGTATGGAACAGCAATTTGCTTGATTTCTTTGCCACATTATCCCCTTTGCTAGATGTAGCCTTTTCTGCTTCCTGAATATGTTTCCAAACAACACAAGCTTTACATATGCTGATATTAATGGCTGTCAAGGTCATTGTCTGGAGGTCACCTGGCATTTTTGTTTTGGGAGCAGGATCAGGTTTACAGCTTTTTCAGGATTGTGAAATATTACATTAACTCTGTTATGGGTGTTCATGCTTGTGGCAAATACTCTATGCTTTCCTTCAGCTTGTACCTGGAACTACAAAAGAGATTTCCTTAAGCCAATGCAGGTACTGCATAGTGTCCTTATCAGTGTTTATTTTTCTGCGATAGTAAAATCCACTTAGTTGGGAAACTCTTCTGGCAACACAAGTGCTAATTAAGGGCCCTATTGTGGTGCACTTATCCAGACTAAGTAGTACTTTACACAGTGAGTAGTCCCAGTGATATCAGCGGCATTACTTGCAGAATATAACATTAATCATTGAATAAAAGTCTGGCCCTCAGAGCATCCTAATTCTGTGAGACCTTCACAGCCCATGTTGTGCAAGATGATCATTCATTTTTATTTCATGACATGCTTTAAAAATAAGCACGTTACGAAGCAAGAACATCCTTAAAAATGAATTCTGTGCTAAAGAACTTAAGGAGAGGTCTACTCAAGTAGCAGCTGGGACCAGAGTGAAGTGAACATAAGGCCACATAGTGACAGATTTATTTATCAAACAATAATTCAGCCCTGCTAACAACTTCGAACAGGCTTGCAGACAATAAAAGGTATGCTACTGAACACACAAGGGGCCAGGGTCCTGATTAAGCAAGGCAGTTCAGCATGTACATATCTTAATTAGGCACATGTTTAAGTGCTTTACTGAATTGGGGCCCATTTCCTCAACTGGGGTAAAAAAGCATAGCTCCCATTGACTTCAACAAAGCTCTGTCAGTTTATTCTAGCTGGGGATCTAGCCCTATCTGTTTAGAATAAATGAAATACATTGCACTGAATCTATTCTTTGGCATGTGGTATTCATGGTTATGCTCATTAAGTGCATTCTACTGTAGTTCAAATGCAAAAGAAGAGAGTTTTGCCTTAATGCACATTCTTTCCCCCTGCGAAATTGCCTTAATGAAGAATAAATATACAGTGATGTGAAAAGCCTCTCTAAATAAAACATTCTACAAGTCAAAATGTAAGGCTTTTCCTTTCAGTGATGTATGTGCTAATGGTGTGATAAGTACTGTATGCTTGTGCAACTGAAACATACAGATTTTAAAACAAACTCTTGGAACTCAATATATGTAGACTTGTACCCTGGACTTGTACAACATTATATAATTCACCACTCAGTACCTTCCCACCTTATGGACACTAGCCATCAACATTAACTTTACTTCTTTGTTTGTTTTGTAATGGAAATATGCTGTTGGCTGTACAATATTGATTAGAAAGGTTAGTTTCTGCCACCGGTATTCATCTGGAGTAGTAACTTGCTCCTGACCAGATTCTGCTCCCTTGCTCATATTGAGTACTACCTTACTCTCTGAGTGGGCCTAGTGACTTAAGTGAGATGGTTTGCCTGGTAAGGCATGGCGAAAGGATAGCAGAATCTGGTTCTTTGTGTTTAGTTCTTTTGATTGAAAAGGGAATGCTGATGGAATCAAGTGCAACTCAGTGTGGGTAAGGGTTGCAGAATATGGCCCTAACTGTATAGTAAAGATTTTGAAAGGTACATTTCATTACGTCATTATATATCCCATCATGTGATGTGTTGGTAGAGCAGAAGAACATTTTTTAATGAAGCGTTTAGGTATGATTGACATTATGAAAAACAGACATCATCCCAGCCACTTCTGAGCAGGGAGGACAGTATTGGTCCACAGCCCCGCCTCAGGCCCCTAGTTCCCATGCAGGGAGTCAACAGAGGGTCTTATCCCACCCCCTTATTCCTCTGCACAGAAGCATAATTTGGGGAATCACCGGTTCTCAAACCCAGGTCCACAGGCAACCCTGGTAGCCCAGCTGTCATCCAGCAGCATGCTAGTAGCAGCTAGTCTGAGTGATTAATGGAACCTAGACCCACCAGAGGCACCACCCATAGGAGTCCTGACTGGAGGAGTGCGCACTCCCACTGATGGGTCTGGCTGTGCTAATTAAGCCAGAAAGAGGCACAGAAAATTGTCTGTGCAACTGGGTGAGTTCCTGGCTGGCTGCTACACTGGACCCTGCCTTCTCACCTGACTCCCAAGCCCTGATTCCCTGCCTGGTGCCTGCTTTCTTGCTGTGTTCTTGATCCCTCCCTCTGTTCTTACACTCCAGCTCTGAACCTTGGCCCTGGTATTCAGCCTCTGACTCCAATTCTGACCTTTGGCTCTGATTCCTGGTTCTGATTCCAGCTTGATCCTTGACTCTGGCATCTGGTGTCTGCCTCTGGTTCTGACCCTAGGCTCTGTTTTCCAGCTCCTGACTCCTGCTCTGACCACTAGGTCAGACTGTCTACCTCCCGATCCCTAACAGTTTGCATGGACCTCTAGCCTCCCAGGGTCGACTCTGCTGGGAAAGATGCAAGCAGAAGAGCTCCCCCACTACATGGGTGCCAGAATCACCAAAGCAGGTAGCCTGCCATTAGGCAGACAACCAAGTGATGCAGGCCCAAATTACACAGCTGACAACCGAGAACCAGATGTTACAGGAACAAGTACTTCAGCTTTGCACTGAGAAGTCTGCACTTTGGACCTGGCCTGCAGCATTGCTCTTTGATCCAGGACCTGTGATTCCCCTGTCAGAACCATCAGAGAGTCCAAGGTTTCATGAACCACTGCTGCTTCTTGTTCCTACTTCACCTGCAAGTTTACTTTTCCAATAGGCCAAGGTAGGGCTGGTAATTAGCCTGTTGACTGGGGAAGCATTGGCCTAGGCCTTCCATTTACGAGAGGAGACAGTCCAGTATTAGCCAATTGGAATGCGTTCCTAGGGTCGAGCCTGACTATCTTTGACAACCCCTATCGTGCTTCCTAGGCCAAGGCTGCCCTATGGAAACTCAAGTGGGGGCAAGGCACAGCTGCCTCTTACATGGTGCATTTCTGTCAACTCCTATCAGACACTGAGTGGAACAAAGTGGCCCAGCTGTAACAAATCCGATGAGGCCTACAGGAGGAGGTTAAGGACAAGCCGGCCCAAGTAGAAACCCAACAGGTGTGGATGCCTTCATTGACCTTGCTATTTAGATAGACAATTGTTTGTGTGAGCGGCAGGAAAAGAGGGTTGTCACAGCCACCTAGCCCATGGCCCCTGCTGTCAAACCCTGCTCAGCACACTGTGCTGATGCCAGTAGACCAGACTTGTTGGTAACTTACCCCTGAGGGAAAGGAACAATGACGACACCTCAACTTTTGCTTCTAGGCCACCCCATCTCAGAGACTCCTAGACTTTTAGGCCAGAAGGGACCATCATGATCATCTAATCTAACGTCCTGCACATTGCAGCCACAGAGCCTCACCCACCCACTCCTGCAATAGGCCTATAATCTCTGGCTGAGTTACCTGAAGTCTTCAAAACTTGATTTAAAGATTTCATGGTACAGAGAATACACCATTTACTCTAGTTCAAAGCATGGCCCATGCAGCAGAGGACAGTGGCCCCCTCCCTCCCTTCCTTCCCAGGTCTCTCCATCTGCCTTATGCAGAACCCAGCCTAAAAGGAGACAGGAAATGAGCCGGCCCAGGCTTGGTAAGTGAGGGCTGGCTTGGGCATCACAACACACCACCAAATCTCCAGCCGCAGTCTTGATCAGAACACACCCTGGGTCCCACCAGCTGACTCTATGCCTTCAAGTACTGACCTGATTACATATTCCTGGATAGTCCAGATGACTTCCTGTGCAGTGGGCCCTCACTGACACAGGTGCAGCTGATAACTGTATGGATATGGTGATAACCTGCAACCTGCGAATCCCCCTATAGACCCAGTCTGCCCTGGACCTGGGAGACATAACTGATGGGTGCCACATATCCTCAGGGCTGGTGACCATAGAAACTGTATCTTTGGAGGTTCAGCACCGGGAAATGCTGCAATTTCATGTGATCCACTCCTGAGCCTAGGCATCTCCTGGCCGACCCTCCACAACCCTCTTGTCCATTGGCAGGAACAAAGGGTCAGTTTTCCCGAGGAACTTTGCCAACAGCATTGCTTGTTAAAGCCAGTGTGGGGGCATGCACCTGTCCTTGGTGGGACTCCAGTGGAGGTGACTGGCCTGCCAGGGCTGTCGCTGATTCTGCACCCTAACTCCCTTTTAAATATCGTGACTTTGCTGATGTATTCAAAAAGAAAAATGCTGATTCCCTGTCTCCACAAGTGCCTTTGTGACTTGCAACCAGGGGTGATGATTCCATGTCAGAGCCTGAGTTTATGTTTATGCCATGTCAGAGCCTGAGTTGGTCATTCTATGCAGGTATCTCCAGGAGAACTTGGCTAAAGGATTTGTTTGTCAATCCACCTTGCTCACCAGGCATCTGTTCTCTTTTTAAAAAAAACAAAAGCAAACATAAAGATGGTTGTTTCTGCCTCTGTTTTGATAACCAAGCCCTGAACCAGATAACTATAAGGAATAGATTCCCCTCTAGCCCTGCACCCCAAACTGTTGGATCATCTGGGGGCTCCTTGAATATTCATGAAACTGGACCTCCAGAGAGCGTATAACCTCATATGCATCAGAGTGGGAGGGGGTGGAAGACCTCCTTTTGGAACTGCTACAGCCATTTCAAGTATCTCATAATGCCATTCAGTCTAAAGAACTCCCCTGCCACATTCCAAAATCTCATCATGTATTTCGGGACATCCTGGACCAGTATGTGGTAGTGTGTCATGATGATATACTTGTTTTCTTGGACTGTCCTGAGCAATATACCATACATGTCTGAACTCTTCTGGAGAGACTTTGCCAACGTGCCCTATATGCCTCTTTGGAGAAGTGTGCTTTTGACCACGCCTCTATAGAATTTCTGGGGATTAGTCTGTCTCCAGAGAGTTTCAAAATGGACCTATAAAAAGGAAGAAGTGGTTCGCAATTGTGCAACACCAACGGTTCTTGGTCTTTGTGAACTTTTACCATAGTTTATTCCAAGGTTCACTGTGCAAATCTCACCCCTTCTCAATCTGTTCCATAAGAACACCAAGTTCCTTTGGTCTCTGGAGGCCCGCTCCTGTATTGGTCCACCCTGATACCACATAAGCTTATGCCTCTAATGTGACCATCAGAGCGGTGCTTTCCCACTGGCACAGTCCCCAGAAGGTGCTACATCTATGCACCTTCTATTCTAGGAAGCTTACTCCTGGGGAGAAAAATTCTGGCAATTAAAATAAACTTTGAGGAGTGGTATCACTACCTTGAAGGAGTTTGGTATCTAGTTCAGGTTTATGCCAATGATAACAACTTGGAGTACTTACACACTGCCAAAACCTTCAACCAGTGACAGCTTCAGTGGATTCTATACTTTTCCATTTTGACTTTATCTCCTTCTGCCTGGGATCGTGGAATAGCAAGGCTGACACGCTGTCCTATAAAGGGGAGTACTGTGTTGATCCAAAGAGGCCTAATCAGGAAAACTCCTGCATCCTTAAGCCCCATAACTTTCTTGGCGCAATAGTCAGCCACGATTTGCTCGTCTTAATCCAGGTTGCTGCTATCACAGGGACTCCCACTGACAAACATGAAGCTATAAACTAGGAATCACACGACACCTGGAATGGACTAACTTTCACAAAGGAATACATATACCTTTCCGCTGGACTTCCACAAGTTGCAACTGTGCCACAATTCCCCCTGGGTGGGGCATTTCACTCGCTCTAAGACCCAGTATTTAGCATCTTGTTCCTTTTGGTGCCCTGAATGAGAGCAGTGACAAGGGAATGTGTTGCCTCCTGCAATGTATGCACCCACACCAAGATGCTGTGCAGTAAACCCCTCGGATTCTTTCAACCCTCTAGAAACTCCCCCTGGATTCTGTAGGGCATTTTCTCTATACTTCATCATGGAGCTACTTGAGTCCAAGGGGTATATGACAATTTTGACAGCTGCAGATCATTTCACAAAGATGGCTCACTTTATTCCCTGCACCCACCTGCCCTCTCTTCCAAGGAAGCCCCCAGCTATGGGTTAACCAGGTTGTCCACTTTCATGGGCTCCTGGATCACATCCCTTCCAATCACAATCCACTGTTTCTGGCCTCAAGCCCTCCAAATATTAGGGCCTCACTCTTGCTACTCTTTTGCCTACTACCCTCAAGTGAACGGACCGCTGGAGAGAGTAAATCAAATACTAGAGTAGTCCCTATGGTGTTACATAAATCATCAACAGAATGACTGGTCCTCACAGTTACCCTAATGTGGAGTTCACACATAACAATGCAGAACATGCCTCTACTGGGAAAAGCCCTTTCTGTAAGGGTCCAGGGTGTAGGTGGTCTGGCCTCGCAGTCACAGCTGAGCTGGGGACCACACATCAGGGATGGTAGTCAGTGAGCAGGAGTCAAAGGAATTGCTAGAGCCAAGTTTAGTAAGCAAGAGTCAGGGATCAGAGTCAGGCCAGAGCTGGAGACCAGAGATCAGAGTAGTAGCAGGCCAGAGTCTCGAGGCAAGAGTCAGGATCAGAGTCAGGCTGGGATCAGAGACCAGAAGATGAGGTTAAGCCTGACATCACAGCAGGCCAAAGTCTGTGCAGTTGCCCAGACAACTTCCTGGGGCACCCTCCAGAGTTAAATAGGGTGCTCAGCCAATCAGAGAAATGAAAGGTACTGTCACTCTGGGTCCCTTGGGTGGTACTTCCTGTGGCGTCTGCTCTCCAAAGTGCTCCCTGGCTGCAGCTCTGCAAGGCTTCTTCGTGGCACTGTGGGAATGTCAATTGGCCCAGGCTCTGTAGAGTTGGATTCTAATCCATGGATCTTTACACTTCCTTTGCAAATTATGGGGTCCATCCCCTATTCCACCCAGAGTTCCCCATGACCTCCTCCATCCCAGCCGTCTCAGATTGGATATAATAGATCCATTAGACCTAAGAAATGTTAAAGAACTACCTTGAAGAAGCAAAAAAGTGTTACAGGCAATATGTGAATCCATAAGGGCAGAAGATATGTCTCTCAGCTAAACATTGCACATGGACAGACCCACAAACTGCACCATCTGTTCATCAGCCCCTGTTGGATCCATAGACAAATCAACCCTGTCAGTTTTGAGCTCCACCTGCCTTGATCCCTCAGAATAGACACTTTTTCATCCGTTGCTCCTAAAGCTGTGTATAAAAGACTCATTTTCCCATAAAACCCAACCTCCTCCCCATTGCTACACATCCAGGATCATGACAAGTATATTGTGTATGATGTCCTCAACTGTAAGTCAAGAGGGGCAGGTGTTGGTACTTGATCTATTGGAAAGGCTACGGGCTTGAACAATGCTCCTAGGAGCCTGCAGAGAATGTCCCTGCCCAAGAACTCGTGAAAACCTTCCATGAAAGCCACCCTGAGAAGCCTGGTCCAGTGGCACCTCGAAGGTGTCCTAGGGCAAGGGTGATGTGAGGATACATGGGTCTTGAACCTGGGGCTCCAGGCAGCCCTTGTATCCTAGCCACCCTCTGGCAGCTTGCTAGTAACTGCTGAGCTGAGTGATTATTGGAACCCTAGCCCCACCAGAGGCACCGCTCACAGGAGGAGTGCCCAACCCCACCGAATGGTCTGGCTGTGCTATGTAAGCCAGAAAGAGGCACAGGAAGTTGTTGGTGCAACTGGGTGAATTTCTGGCTGGCTGCTACATCAGACCCTGCCTTCTCACCCTGAGTCCTAGTTTCTGTCTTCCTGGCCTGATGCTGATCCATGCCTCTGTTCTCTGACTTTTATTCTGGCTCTGACCGTTGTCTTAACTCTCTGACTCTGATTCTGACCCTGGCATTTGGCCTTTGGCTCTGATTCCTGGCTCTGACTCTGGCTCGACCCTTGGCTCCGGTATCCAGCTTCTGACTCTGGTTCTGACCATCAGCTCCACTTCCCGGCTCCTGACTCCTCCTCCAACCACTAGATCAGCCCATCCGTGTCTGAGACCTTAACATGTAGATCTGACTCACAGTCCAGCCCATAATGAACAGGAAATGGATCCATTGTTGGGAAATGTGATTTTAGCATCTCCTAGTTATTTATTTTGACCTTTGCATATATTTTGCACATTCAAGGGGACATTTAGGCTGAGTGGTTAATGGAAGTCAGAGAGTGGCGTGAGGCAATAGTGAGTGACTAAGGATAATGTGGCAGGGGGGAACTGGGTGTTCTTTTGCATACTTTCTACTATTTGTTGTTTTTTAAAGGGTAGAATCATAGGACTGGAAGGGACCTTGAGAGGTCATCTAGTTCAGTCCCCTGCACTCTTGGCAGCCCTAAGTATTATCTAGACCAGCGTTTCCCAAACTGTGTTCTATGGAACACTGGTGTTCCACACGATGTGAATAGGTGTTCAGTGAAAGAATCCAGAATTTAATTTTGACTCTTGCACTTGATTTTTGTACTACTTTATACGCGCTTTCCAGTTAGAAATGGTTAGTTCAGGTTATTTTAAATTTGTATTTTTGCTTTGTTTTATAAAATAAAATATATTTGAACATAAATAACGCAATTGTTTATTTGAAAACCAAACGACTACAAAATAATATTATAAGTGTTCCATAATAGGCTAAAAAGTGTTCCGTGGCCAAAAAAGTTTGGGAAATGCTGATCTAGACCATCCCTGACAGGTGTTTGTCTAACCTGCTCTTAAAAACTTCCAATGATGGAGATTCCACAACCTCCCTGGGCAATTTATTCCAGTGCTTAACCACTCTGACAGGAAATTTTTCCTAATGTCCCACCTAAACCACCCTTTCTGCAATTTAAGCCCATTGCTTCTTGTCCTATTCTCAGAGGTTAAGAAGAACAATTTTTCTCCCTCTTCTTTGTAACAACCTTTTATGTACTGGAAAACTGTTATGTCCCCTCTCAGTCTTCTCTTCTCCAGACTAATCAAACTCCATTTTTTCAATCTTCCCTCATAGGTCATGTTTTCTAGACCTTTAATCGTTTTTGTTGCTCTTCTCTGGACTTTCTCTCATTCGTCCACATCCTTCCTGAAATGTGGTGCCCTGAACTGGACACAATACTCCAGCTGAGGCGTAATTACTGTGGAGTAGAGTGGAAGAATTACTTTTCGTGTCTTGCTTACAACACTCCTGCTAATACATCCCCGAATGATGTTCATGTGAGTTCTCTGCTTACACAAACCTATTTAAACCGTATTTTACAAACCTAGTAAAAAAACCAGGGCAAGTCCCAAATAAAAGCTTCCTATGAAAAAGAGCTAAGTTTGCAGATGTGTTGCAGCAGGGTCTAGTGAAGAGCCCAGAACATTACTCTCTCGCGCAAACAGCATGCCAAGGCCACTCACGGACTGCACTATGATACCTCAATGCTTTGCTAGCAGCTCTCAATGCTCCCAATACTAACAATGCAGTAGAGCAAACTAACCACCAGATGGCAATACATCTATCTGGAGTTTTAACACAAATATATGTGTATGTAACCTTGCAACTGTGGAACCATCTGCCATGGGGAGCAGTGGAAACCCTTCACTTGGGATATTTAAACCTGGAGATAAAATTAGCACCTATCCATGTGCAATCAGCTACAGTACTACATTGTCAGGGAAATATAGTTAGATGACCCAGCAGATCTTTCATCTCTAACATTTTATAATCTTATGTGAAAAATAAACCTGGAATAGCTACATTATTGTAGAATGATATAAATATTTTCACCTTCACATACAGCAAATGGAACCTCACTAGCTTTTTGCTGATGGACTCAGGTGGTGTTTGAGGTTTGCTTTGATGGACTGGTAAACGTGGCATGGAATGATGCTCTTAGTCATTACAAAAGGTATCATTCCGTGGCATTTTGATCATGGCACAGAAATTCTGAATTCTTCACTGTCTCTTTCTCCCTACTTTTCTATCTCCCCAAAAGGCAGCAGCTGTCTTTTAGTCTTCACTTCCAAAGCAAGCTGACTTTGTAAACTGTTTCATGATTGATTTTCAGTGCACAAGTCATCATAATTTAAAAAGATTCAAAAAGGCTTAGACGTTTATATGAATAAGAATAGAGCATCAGCAGTTGCGCTAGCTAGGATGAAAATTACAAGGGCTCAGTCAGCATGCTTCAGGGCATAATCTGATCACCAGATGGAGTAAGACAGAAATGTTCCCCCATGGTATAGTAGAGATTAATTAGGTGCATTATGAGGATTTTACACCTTGCTTAAATCATGTGGTCCTGGCTTCTTTCAGAAACAGAATACCAAATTGGATGGATGCTTGCTATGTTTTACTATGGAGGTACCAATTTGTATATCTACATTATAATGACATCAAACCAGAACTCTATTTCTGCAACATTTTGTTCCCGCTCTGAAGTTTGGTAAAGTTTGGATCCAGATATTAACTTTACAACTGGCTCATACATATGTCAGGGCCAAATCAGAACATTAGATTCTGGTTTCTAATGTGTCCAGACTTTGGGGTAATTCAGATCTGAATCCAGATCTGAGCTTGGGCCCATCTCTAAGAGATGCTGCAATAGTCAAAATAAAGGTGACTCTATTGCTGACTATGACAATTTGTACAACATGGGCTATATCTTGCTTTCATTCCATGTGTGGAAGCCCGTAACTTTCAAAAATATGTTCAAAAGTCCCAGAATTCTGCATCAGTCGCTTATGTGACTTTGCTAGGTGCACCCAGGGTTGTGAGCTGTCTCGCTACCACCTGCCCTGAGCGTGAGGAAGTCTTGTCTGTGTCTGCTGTGGCTCAGGTCCCTGACTCCAGCAGCCACAGGCAACACAAGCTCTCTCCTCTAGGCCTACACAGGCCCCCACTCTCTCTCTACAGGTTAGCGGTAGGCACACACCAACCACCAAGCCCGCCGAGCATCTCCCTGGAGCGTCTATCCCCTGATCCACTGGACACATGCGGTATTTACAGATTACCTCTTCCAAAGAAGCAGTACACCCCAGTTTACCAGTTCGACCTCAGATCATCGCTCCACTTGACAGATAGCACTTAGATATGTTTTTAGGGAAAACAAGTAAAAGATTATTTAACAAAGTACTGTGTAGAGATTCAAGTGACCAAAGGTAGAAGTATTGGAAACAAATGGCTACGTATAAAATAAAATCATAATTTGCATTCTAGACTTACCTAACTAGATACTTTCATGTCTTATAGAGCAATGCTCAACCAAGGTACTTCCAGCGATTTACAGCCAGGCTTGATATGATCTTCCATTCATGAGACAAGACATACGATAAGTTTGCCTCCTTGGTGAAAGATGCTGGGAGTCTCTTGTGCCTTAGATATAGCAGGACAGTCCTTTATTATTTTTCATAAACAGGACCCCCTCATCCTCCCTTCCTTCCTGCTCCCCTCCGCTGACTGGGTTTTCCTGTGGCTTCCTTTGTTGTCCATTTAGCAATCTTTTGATTAGCATAAGGCTCAGTTTGCAGCTAAACCACACTGTGGACAGTACCTAATGACCAGATAGGGAGATAAGCATCTGCTGCACACGGCCATGCCACCTTCTGGTGACCTGCCTTACCTTAAGAACGTAATTTTCAGTATCAATACACAATTTCTTCAATATTACCTTTACATATATTTCACAATGATTATGATGACCAGCAGGCTACTGGCCCTCGGTAGAGACCTCTCATGCCACCCTTTGGTGAACTAACATGTATATATAGCTGACTCAGGGGATCTCTGTTCACCCCAAATGTCCTCAACCAGTTGGCATCAAGAGGTTCCCTGGGTCACACTAGGATATACAGAAGGCTTGTGTGAGTTTGTTGCAAAAGTGTGAACTTTGTAACTCTGTGATCCTATATGTGAGATGATATTATTATTATTTACTTAGATTGTGGTTGTGACTAAAGTGTGCTGGGCACTTTTCATACATAAGGAAGACAAGGCCATGCCCTGAAGAATGTCCAATCTAAACAAACTTTAAAAAAAAGCGGTGCAGGGAGAAATTTTAAATATTTAAAAACCTTTAAATGTTATCATCCTAGAAGGCAAGACTGTCTTGCTAACATAGATCCACACTTCTGAAAGGGGCCCCAACCTCCCCTCCAAATATGTACCTTCAAGAGATATAAACAGGTGCAGGTGCAGTTGATGGCAGTTACATAGCTAACCATTTGAAAGGTTGATGTGGTCACGTACTTATGCAAATACTCATATTTGCACCTCCAGCATTCATTCGTCCACCTGACTACCGCATATCTATGCAGTGTTGTTGTAGCTGTGTTGACTCCAGAATATTAGAGAGACAAGGTGGGTGAGGTAATAGCTTTTATTGGACCTACTTCTGCTGGTGAAAGAGACAAGCTTTTAAGCTACACAGAGCTCTTCTTCAGGTCTGGGGAAGGTACTAAGAGTGTCACAGCTAAATACAAGATCAGACAGATAGACACTGCATATGTATGGCAGTTCTAATATGCCCATTGCTGTAGCAGCTGGGTATCAGTTACTGGCAGCAGCAGGCACAAAACTGCTGTTGAAAATTGGAGACTGTTTTTAAAAAGTTAGTCCATAATGTATATTTCCTTCTGAGGAACTCTCGAGCCATGTCTCAGCATCAACAATGACCTTACCGCCTTTCTTAGCTAAGTCTCCACTCAAATTACAGCTTTCTAGAAAGAAGAAACACTGAGGTGAATCCTAAGGATTTCGTCAGGAATTGGGGCCTACAGCAGAGCCAGTCTCTGGGCAACCTGACGAGTGCCTGATCGGTTGGAAGGAGACCCAGACCGGCTCTTAAGCCCAGCAGCAGCAGCAGTTCAGTGGCTGCTCAAAGCATTTGCCCACAGTTGTGACTGCCCCTGAGCCTGCTTGTTTCTCATCCTGCATGGACCCAGCCATGCCCCTGCCTTGAGTCACTCCAGGTAACCCAGTTCTGATCCTCATCTCTGATTCCTGATCTCTGACTTTGACTATGGGCTCTGAAACCGGTTCTGATCTGGGTCCTCACTCCTGGCTCTTGACTCCGGCTTTAACCCTTGGCTCTGCCCTCTGACCCTGGCACTGACCTTTGGCTCTGATTCCTAGCTACAGATTCCTGCTCCAACCACTAAGAATGACTATAAAATCATGAGTGGTATAGAGAAAGTAAATAAGGAAGTGTTATTTACTCCTTCTCGTAATACAAGAACAAGGGGCCACCAAATGAAATTAATAGGTAGCAGGTTTAAAACAAACACAAGAAAGTATTTTTTCACACAATGCACTGTCACCCTCTGGAACTCCTTGCCAGAGGGAGTTGCGAAGGCCAATACTATAATGGGGTTTAAAAGGGAGCTAGATAGATTCATGGAAGATAGGTCCACCAATGGCTATTAGCCAGGATGGGCATAAATGGTGTCCCTAGCCTCTGTTTGCCAGAAGCTGGGATTGGGTGACAGGGCATGGATCACTTGATGATAACCTGACTCTTCATTCCCTTTGGGGCACCTGCCATTGGCCACTGTCAGAGGACAGGATACTGGGCTTGATGGACCTTTGGTCTGACCCAGTATGGCCGTTCTTATGTTCTTATGACTGCACAAGTCCCAGTCATGTAACAGATCTTTCCTTTCTTAAAATGATCTTTCCCATTTGTGACTCATTCTATTATTTATGATTATTCTATTTATTTTTTCAACTAAAAAAATACAGAATGTCAAAAATTAAGAAAAAAGCAAGAATTAAGGAAAATATAAAAGTGCATCTACAAGGGCTGTTTCCAAGGACACATTGCTAATGACTGACTACTGCTTTTGGTACTGGGAGCAGACAACCCAATGTAAAAGCTAATTCCTTGTCCAACTGACTTCAGTAAGATCAAGATTTAGCCAGAAGTGGATTACAGAATCATATTGATTCAGACATACTCAAGAGTTTTTTATTTCACTGGTTTGATAGGCTGCAAAATTGTTTCCTCAACAAGATGACAGAAGTTGGTGACATTGCCCATGTATGTAAATGATCACAGTATCCTATGGAGATTAATTGATTCATGAATAAAGATGAAGAGCAGAGGTGTGGAGGGAGAAATCATTTATCAATTATATGCCATGGAAAAACTGAAAGATGGTGTGGCCTTAATGGCTGAATGAATTTTAGAGGGAGACTTTTAAATTGAGTTCTAATTCTGTTCTGCTGCACTCCTAATAAAGAGCTGTTAAACTAATTGCATCCTTGCGTTGTTCATGAACAACAGCATTGTGCTGCCTAGTATGGAGGACAGTGGAGAGCAGAGTTTAATTAGACTTTAGTCATTGTTCTTTCCATCATATAAAATGGAGAGCAGCTAGTTATTTTTTCCCCACTGATAATAATAATAGTAATAATACCCGAGGTGGGAAGGGGGTAAGAATCTGTAAACATTATCTAGGGGAGTTGTTTAGCAATTTAACCTGAATATAAACAACCTGAAGCATAACAACATGGTTTAGTTTGGCCTTTGGGATTTCCTTTAATCAGATGGGTCCACTGCAGGGACTCATCGCTGATCAGCTGAAAGCTAACAGGCTACCACCAGGAAAACAACAATGGAGAGAATATGCTAATACAAAAAAAGAAAAAAAAAAAGAGAAGTATTTGAGAAATATGGCTGCAATAATAAGTGCCCTCCTCCCTTTATGCTTCTTAATGTCTGCTTTTCTAAGAGATTTAGCAGTAGCAACCGACAGGCCAAACTTACATCTTACTCGGCATCCTGAGTTGCTAGCATGGACCACAGCACACACATGGCGTCTGCTGAACTAAGAGGGACTCTGTGCTGGTGCAGGATTCCATGCTTGGGGATGCTGATGCAGAACCAGACCTATAATTTAAAAGTTTACTGTACATTACTGGGCAAGTTCACAATGGAGCCTGCTTTAGAACACTTAGAGTCACAACATCAATGTAGCACACAGGAAAAGAAATGGGGAAGCAAATCTGTGAGCAGGTGAAGAAGTCAGTATGATCAAATGGCCAAGTATGGGATAAGACTTCATTTAAAGTTTCCTTTGAAGTATGGTTATACTCTAAAAAGGGACTTTAAAAATGACATTTTGAGGTTTGTATTTAGTGTCTCTCCAAAATGTTGATATCAGATTTCCTTCATTAATACGTAAAGATGTGAATTTCTTAACATCCTGCCCTACAAATTCTGGGCCAGATTAGCCCTTTTGAAATAAAAACATGAGGAATGGGGAAAGCTACACTAAAAATTACTCCAAGACATAAAGTTGTAAACTGTCCCTTACCATCTCAGGAAATCTATGCATATCTGTTATGTGAGCAACAATCAGTAGGTGTGGTTTTAGTGAGGGTTAATGTTCCACTTAATGGAAAAGCAATGTTAACCCAAGTGCTGCAAAAATGAAGGCTGGTGGGGAATTGTTTGACAAAATGTTTTTTCATCTGAAAATGCCAATTAATCACATCTGAACTTTTTGCGGACAAGGGTTGATTTAGATGAATTTCCCATTTTGAAAAATTTTTGAAATAAATTCTTGAAATAAAAAGTTCTTTTTAGGTTCTAAATTACTTTTCATTTAGAAATGTAAGTTAATTTATAGTAAAATATATTTTAAAAAAGTGAAAATCAAAATTAAATACTTAAATTTACCTAATCAGGATTTTTGGGGGGGGGGGGGGGCGGGGGGATTTTCATTTCACAAAAATTTTCAAGATATCAACTTTTGATCCCAATTTAGGCTGGAGAAAAATTTCAAAATCTCAAAAATTCTCATGGGATGAAAAGACCAATTCCCGGTCAGAACTGGCAAAAATACACATTTTTATTCATGGCTTCTGGAACTCCAGAACACAGCACACGCAATCAGCTCGGGTCTTCAGGGGTGGAGGCAGTTGGCGGTTTCAGCTGAAGCAGGTAGACAGTGTAAGTATGGCAGGTGAGCGGATGGTGGAATGCAGTCCTAAATTACAGGAGAGCTGATAAACCGTAATAATAGAGTTAAGTCAGAGAAATCAATGCTCATCTGAGTATGGTGCCTGGACTCATTCACATCCCTTATACCATATCTGTAGTCTATTATTGCTGCGTTGGTAATTGAGTGTATGGTTCATAGGTTCGTCAATCAAAAAACTTCAGTGACAGAAATAGGTATCATATGAATACTAGAAATCTGATCCAGTCGGAAATGAATCTGTAATAGAGACTGAGTGCAACAGGGTGGCCTTCCCCCTAAGGACTAGAGGCCCGGGGTTTATCCCAGTCCTGGTTACTACATAGGCACACCTAAGCAGGGATCAGCTGATTCCCCTATAAAGAACAGTAGGAAGCTGCAGAGAAGGGGAGGGTGCTCGGGGAGACCAGAGTGGAGTACGGATGCTGCTGGGAATGAGTAGACTCCTGCAGAGAAACTTGAGAGTGAAACTACAGGCAGAAAAGATATGGGAGAGATAAGGGAAACAGATGGGCTTAACTTTATTTGAAACGTTTTAGTTAATTTAATACATCAAAACCCGAGAAGGTCTGTCAATAGACAAAAGGATTTGTGAGTTATTGAAGAAGTGCCTTGAAGAGGAAACTGGCAGGAAGTCTGCTCTAGAACACCATGCCTTCATGCTCAATAGTATCACACATCTAACCGTCACATGACATACATCTCCATGGACGTGTTTCACTATGGGCTAGATTCACCAAGAGGCTTAGATGCCTGACTTCCACTTTAGGTACCTAAATCCCGGGATCAGATGCCACTGGTATTCGTAAAACTCCCACTCAGCTGCCGCCGAATGCTGTAGGTGCCTAAACTCTGCACTTAAGTTTTTGCAGTAAAAGTATCTGAGGTACCTATGGCACCTTAGAGACTAACCAATTTATTTGAGCATGAGCTTTAATCTTCTACACTTTCCACAGGATGCATCCGATGAAGTGAGCTGTAGCTCCCGAAAGCTTATGCTCAAATAAATTGGTTAGTCTCTAAGGTGCCACAAGTCCTCCTTTTCTTTTTGCGAATACAGACTAACACGGCTGTTACTCTGAAACCTGAGGTACCTATGTTTCTGTTTCTGCTTCTGAGCATGCACACACACATACACTGTTCCTCACTCTAGGAGTCCAAATGGCTAAATCCTGAGCAATTCATGAAATGGAAGAAAGTAGGCATTTGTCCACCTAACTCTCCTGCCGGGCCCAATCTAGTAGGTGAGCTCTGAACACAGCTACTGGATCAAACCTCATCAGACAAGCATACAAAAGGGAGGACGAGGAGGAGAAGAAGGACTTTAATTGTAACTTTTAGCTCACTGGTTAGGTACTCATCTGGGATGTGGGAGACCCCTGCTTCAAATCCCTTGTTCACATAATGGGAGAAGGGAGTTAAAATGGGGATCTGCCACCTTTCAGAAATGGGCATTAACTACTGTGTAAACAGGGTATGCATGAGCTCTCCCCTGGCATCTAGTGATGAGCTAGGGGAGAAGACTCCATGTTTGCACAGACTCCTTGTTTGCATAGACACATCCACTTTGCCTAGATGTGCAGCATGATGGGGCTGCTTTGCCCAAATGATCACTTTTGGCTGGTGTTGGATTGCAAGTCACTTTGTTATTGGGTGTAAGGGTAATAAAGGGTTGTTATTCTTGTTGTGTGAATCAAGGGAAGCCGAACTGTGCTTGGCATGCCCTGATTGAGGGGTTCACCCTCAACCAAACTGCACTTTCTCAGCATGGGATAGAGGTGCCAAAGCCCCATAGAGAAGAGAGAGGGTGGGGACAGGAGTTTGTATATGGTGGTGTGGGTGCTGCCTAAGGGTTGTAGGCACCATCTGACTCTCTCTCATTTCACTGTGTAATAACAGAACTGATTAAGACTCAATTGAGAGTCTTTTGTTGCAGATAACTAGAGCTGAAATCACTGATAACCAGGTTTAAACATTATCCCTGCTTTGGGATAGTGTCTTTGTGAAAGAGATTGCCTAGCCTGTACCAGCAGGGAGGCTTCCCTACTAACAACTGCAATCACTGGAAGCTATATTAAGTGGTGGGACCTCAAGATACCCCAGAGGGTGCAGTGGAGTGGGCAGAGGAGCAGTGGGGTGGACTGGAGCAGGTGTCAGAGCAGATGGAGTGGCCAGCAGCAGAATGAGTGGCTGGAGGAGTGAGCAAGATGCATTCCCCCCCTCATACCTCCCAGGGTGGTAGGTGAACTCACGCAAATGCACTTCTAAACTCTGGGTCTTCACTGACCAAGAACAACAACTGTGAGTGGGGTGCGGTGAAGGGAGAAGGGAGGGACACTTTAAAGGAACTTTTGGTTGTCGGACTTACGAACATGAGGCAAAGGACATTGCCCAACATACTCTGTGGTGGGTGTTTTGCTCATGTCTTATACTTACGAATCCTTCTTGCAGCATTTTTCCCAAGTTAATGCTGGGTTGCTTTCCCCTTTTTATTAAAGGTTTCTTTTCCACACACAGACTCAATTGAACAATGGGATATTCTGATGGTGGGAGAGGGGTCTCCCTCAACCTTTCCTGTTGAAGCTGTTCCACTTTGGCTAAATAATTAAAACAAGTCACTGGACCAAAGAGAGAAAGCATGCAAATGATTCCTTAGGCTTGTGATTAGAGCACTCACCCAGGATGTGGATGACCCAGGATCCAGTCCCTCTAATCCGATTACATTAATTATTTATCCACGATACAATAGGAGAGATTGAGGGAGACCCAGGCCAGACTATCCCATAGCTCAGTGGTTCAGGCACACACCTAAGAGGTGGCAGATCTCCTTTCAAATTTCTTCTCCCCCTCAGGTTGAGGAGGACTTGAACCTGGATCTCCCTGATTCCAGATGAGTACCATAACCACTGGATTGAAAGTTATGAGAACTGACTGTTGAGAATGCCAAGTGGAGGGAGGTATGACCCTCCAGACCAGATTTAGGCAGTAAATGTCCTGAGACAGGTTGGGCTTAGGACACATCCCTCACCATGACATTGGCTAGCTTAGGTGGAGTGCTGGTTTTTATGAATCCCAGTCTTAGGGCTTGTCTACACTACCGCACGGGGTCGATCTAAGATATGCAATTTCAGCTACATGAATAGCGTAACTGAAGTCAACGTACTTAGATCTACTTACCGTGGTGTCTTCACTGGAGTAAGTGGAGAGCTGACGCTCTCCCATTAACTCCGCTTGCACTCCTCATTCTGGTGGAGTACCGGAGTCGATGGGAGAGTGCTCAGCAGTTGATTTATCACATCTAGTCTAGACACGATAAATTGACCCCTGCTGGATCGATTGCTGACCGCCAATCCAGCAGGTAGTGTAGACAAGCACTTAGACAACTGTCTCCCTCCATAAATTGTGTAAGAAGCCTGAACATGTAACTCAGGCTTTGTGAATCCCAGTGACTTTCTAGGCACCTAAAAGTTAGGCATGATGATGCTGAGTGTTGCAACCCACAAGTTCCTTTGTGAATTTAGCCCTATATGCATATTGGCGAAGATTTCAAACCTGGGTGCCTAAAGTTAGATTTCTAAACTGATATTTAGGCACTTTAAAAAAAGATAGCCTCAATTTTAGTGAGAGTTGTATGTGTGTTCAGCCCTTCTGAAAATCAAGCCACTTTAATATAGGTGCCAAAAAACAAATTCAGCAACATAGGATTAGGCAACTAGGTTTGAAAATTTTGGCCAATAGGCATACAGTGGAATGTATTCATGGGAATGTATGTCCTCTGGTGTTATATATATGCATAAAAGGACAAAAATAGGGATGATATCATGGTAGGGGGTCTTTTATAGATAAGGCTAAGATTTAGTCTTAGGTATCTTTAGTAAAAATCATGGACAGGTCACGGGCAATAAACAAAAATTCACAGCCTATGATCTGTTCATGACTTGTATTATGTAACCCTGACTACATCTTGGGTATTCTTGGGGTGCCCACTGGTGCTGGTGGGCTCTTGGGCACCCGTTGATTTTCCGGGGGGCTCCGGGACACCCGGACAATGCCACTGGCGGGGGATGACCCAGGACCGCTGCCACTTGTGGGGGCGGGGCCGCTGTCACTGGTGGTGGGGGAGTGGGACTGCTGACGCAGGCAGGGGATGGCCTGGGAAGACTGCTGCAGGCGGGGGGTGGCCCGGGATCGCCACTGCTGGGGGTGAGGCGGCCCGAGACTGCTGCCACCACTGCTGCTGCGGGGAGGGCAGCCCAGGATCGCCACTGTTTCTGGGGGGACTGGTGGGGCTGGCCCTGAGGCCACCCAAGCTGCTCCGGGGGTCCTGGAGTCAGGCACACCAGCAGGCTGCAGAAGTCCTGGAGGTCCCAGAAAATCATGGAATCCCTGAGTTCAGTGATCTCTGTGACAGACTCGTAGCCTTAATTATAGACCACCAATTTAGGAGGATGAAGCATTTCTAGAACAAACAGAAATATCCAAACACACAGGATCTGGTAGTAATGGGGAACATTAACCAAACATCAGTCGGAAAACTAATACAGTTATACATAAAACACAAAATTTCCAGTGTGTTCTCAGCATGTACTGGGGACAACTTTTTGTTTCAGATAATGGAGGAGGTAACCAGGGGGACAGCCATTTTAGACTTGATTCTGACCAGCAGGTAGAAAAATTGGTTGCAAATGCGAAGGTGGAAGGCAATTTGGGTGAAAGTGATCATGAAATGACAGATGTCATGGTTATAAGGAAAGGAAGAAGTGAGAGCAGCAGAATAAGGACAATGGGGTTCAAAAAAAGCAGTCTTTAACAAACTCAGACAACTGGTTGAGTGAGAGAGGTCCCATGGGAAGAAAACCTAAGGGACAAAAGGATTCAGAAGAGCGGGCAGTTTCTCAAGGAGACAATTTTAAAGGCCCAACTTCAAATTACGTTAATGTGAAGGAAAGACAGGAAGGATAGGAAGAGATCAATATGGCTCTATCAGGAGCTCTTTAATGATCTGAAAATAAAAAAGGAATCCAACAAAAAATGGAAACAGACAACTTACTAAGGTGTACAAAAGAATTGCACAAGCATGTAGGGATAAAATCAGAAAGGCTAAGACACAAAATTAGTTACACCTAGCAAGGGACATAAAAGGCAATAAGAAGAGGTTCTATAAATACACTGGGAGAAAGAGAAAGATGAAGAAAAGTGTAAGTGTTCTATTTAGAGGGGAAAAAGGCAAATATCATTTTTAGGGGTATCAACAGGAGGTAAGACATAGGAGGCACTTGTCCCATTCTACTCGGTGCTGGTAAGGCCTCAACTGGAATACTGTGTCAAGATCTGGGCATCATACTTTAGGAAATATGTGGATAAATTGGAGAGTCTAGAGGCGAACAACATATAAATGATAAAAGATATAGAAAACATGACCTATGAAAGGTTAAAAAACCTGGGCATATTTAGTCTTGAGAAAAGAAAAGGGAGAGAGGACCTGACAACTGTCTTCAAATATGTTAAAGGCTGTTATAAAGAGGATGTGATCAATTGTTCTTTGCGTCAGCTAGAGGTAGGATAAGAAGTAATTAATCTAATCTGCAGCAGGGGAGATTTACCTTAAACTTCAGCAAAAACTTTCTAACTATAAGCATAGTTAAGTACTGGAATTGACTTCCAAGGGATGTTGTGGAATCCCCATCTCTGGAGGTTTTTAAAAACAAGTTGGACAAACACCTATCAGGGATGGTCTAGGTTTATTTGGTCCTGCCAGAGTTCAGGGGGCTGGACTTGATGACTTCTCAAGATCCCTTCCAGCCCCATGCTAATGAGCATGAAGGCACAGCCTCTCCCAGATTCACCTAATTCATCTAGGAATAGTGTAATAATATTATGAATGCGGTATATATAACCTTGTAATTGAGGCAGACTGTAAAACTAGATGAGGCGATTGGAATGTTTATTATATGCCTATATTGATTTAACTCAATGAGAGTTTTGGATGAGTAAGCAGGAAAGAACCACAATAGATCTAGATAAGCAATCTCCAACACACCTTCAAAGTTAATGGGGAAAGCTATTAGCTTTGGGGATCCTATGTAGTGTCTCCAATGCAGATTCAAGACTTGTTTTGCCAGACTGAGAAATCAAAAGGACACAAAACAGTTAAAAAGCCCTTCTTAGGAGAGAAAGGGAGAGGTCAATTGTTAGAGACTGACAGAGGCTCTAAAGAAGCTGGGCTTTCCCAGATCCAGGGGATGGCAAGACTTAGGGAGAGGCAGGCATGCCAATAGACTGGTTTATTATTTTAAGATCTATTTGCTCTTAAATGCTTTGGTTCTAAATAAATAATACTCTGCTTTCAGAAGGCTGTCTGGTTACTGGTTATCACTGTCATTGCTCTCAGTGGGACCAGAAATCCACACATTGAAGATAAATCAGGCCTGCTGACAGTAGTTGTGGTTGAGAACAAGGGGCTGCAGCCCAGGGCAGATTCTGAGAGTGAGAGAATCACATGATTCTATCCCAAGAGAGAGGAGTCATCTTAAGGCCTGAGACCTGAGGAGGGTGAACTCAAAAAGACCAGGAGAGGTCAGAAGTACCAAGTCTAGTAACCATTGACAAGAGAGCAACAAGACTTTCTAGTGTCAAGAGAATCTTGTGAAACGAATTAATTTTTGCCTACCTAGGAGTGACTTCGGAGTGATGTTTGTGTGTGTATGTAAGAGGTTCTGGTTTCACAGTGGAATAAGACTCTTTAGTGTTATTATCCGGTAAGTTGTTTCTATAACTAATACAATGACTAGAGACTATGGTGATGGGCACTTTTATCAATTAATCAATCAGCTAACTACATACATTAACAGTCTGGATGACTATAATACATTATTTCCTAGGGTCCCTGCTACATGTGATTTGAAGCTCAGTCTTCAGATTGTGTCATGTGATTTGAAGCTCAGTCTTCAGATTGCACTATCCTCCAATATTCTACTTTGCTACACATTTCAAAATGAAGAGAGACAGTTAATTCTAAAGATAAATCGTTGATTTATCCAGAGCCTTCTGGAGATCTGGTCTCAATGCAGCAGGCAGCTTTTCATGTGACAGAGGAGCACTTGAACCATTGGTTTAAACATCAACCACGGTGGCAGAGTGCTCACTGCTTCCTTATCTGAGAACTGTTTGTGTAACTTACTAGAAGCTTATTTGTACAAAGTTTAGAAAAGATTAAAAAGGGACTTTGAAATCTAGGCAGTAATGGGGGGCATTGTAGTGATTCTTTTCATTATTTGTTATTATTTTTCATTTCCTATGTCTTGCTCAATCAGTCTTGCCCTTCTTTTGTAATTCAGGGTCTTTTTTAATGATTCATGTATCTTTACTGACACATTAGAAGTATTTTTCCTTTGGCTTATTTTCATTTTTGGCTGTGTTGGGATCCATTATTTGTCTTATGATACATTTAAGAAATGTCCTGAGTTTAAAAGACTCAACTGTTTTTGTTAAATAATACTATACAGCTTTCATCTGAGGATCTTCAAGCACTTTGCAAACATTAATGAATTAAGGTTCACACCATTCCTTTAAGGGAGGTACATATTATTATATGTATTTATATAAGTAAACTTAGGCACAGAGAAGTTAACGGACCTGTCCAACATCATGCAGCAAACCACTACCAAAGCTGAGACTATAACTCAGAAGTCTGTCCCGTGCTGTGATCACTAGACATCAACCCCCACATTGATCTTCAGGTTCTTCAGCCCGGTATCATCACCTATCTTATTTCAAGTATTATATGCAGCAATTAACAAAGATACAGGGAAAGTTTGGGGCCTTTAATTTTCATTTGAAGCACTATTGTTTCTATATATTCCCCTCTCAGTCTCACTGGGCCTAAAAGCAGAAAGCATCAGTGCTCCTCTCTGGATTGTAAGACAGGAAGAATCCTATGCAAAACTGTTAGTACTTCCCATCACAAAGCTAAACCTCGAGGGCCTGATTCATTACCTGGGTTCCACCAGTGGAAAATCCAGGCTTTGGGGCTCAGCAATGGAAAATCTCCCAAGAAAGGGGGTGCAGCAATGCAAGTGGCCCACGGTCCCCGCACTGCTAGAGTTGGCCAATGCAGCACCAAAAGTGGGCAAGGTCTGTGACTGAAGCAGGTCTAGGAGATGTGTTCCAATCCTGATCTGAAGGAGTAAGAGAATAACATGGATATCTATCTGCTTCTGTTGGGCTGAGAGCACCATCCCCGTTTCACATAAGACCATGATTTTCTGTATGCTGTATAGAATGATAACATCAACAATTTAGGTATCAATGTGACTTTTTGTTTAGATCCGAATTTTGTAGCCACAATAAAATTATTTAAAAGCTCAGAAGAAAAAGTGACTCATCAATATGAAAATGATTAAAATGTACCATGTCCCTTCATCAATATGATCAGAATCTCCCACAGGAATTAAGTCACATTTACTCAACCACAGGAAGCAGGGGACAGAGAAGAGTGACAGTATTAAATTTTAACCACTCTTCAAATAATGGTTTTAGAAATCTATAGTGTAGGTCCTGAACCCTTGGCTTCCTCTAATGGCACTTGATTTCATGGCAGATGCTGCTGAGATGAAGTTTTACCTTCTATTTGTCACCCTAGCTATCTGCATTCAGCAAAAGCATGTCTTCACTTTTCAAAGGTAACAAATTCCTGGTACTATCTGTATTTTAGTGGCTGTGGGTACGGAAGGTTGTCTGGCTGAACCATAATATCTCCTACTGGTATAAACAAACATTTTACAAAGATCTAAGGTTATTTATTGCATTTGTAATTGGATGTATAGATCAATATAATATATAGATGACGTAGGCAATGAAATTAATATATGTCTCCTTTGCAACCATAAATCCTATGTTTTTAATCATATTAAAACTATTCTTTTTGGTTTAAGTGCAAATCAATTCTGTTCAGTCAGTGCTCTGGAATGCAGTTAAATGGCATACTTAAGCTTAATGGGAAAAAATAATTTGCTTCATTTGCCTTAAAACAAGGCTTTAAATGAATTACTTCTTGAAGTGGAAATAGAAACCATTTCTGAAAGTGCTAACAATCTGTTTTCTTTCTAAAAGAGTTTTTATGATTGTTTTTTCCTGCCATAATTCATTTTCGAATAGCCATTTCATCCGTGTATGACATCTGAGAACCAGCTTTATTGTTACCTATTGATAAACCTCAGAAATGGCCTGAAACCAAAAAGCTCTGGTGAAAACATGAAAACAGATGCCAGAAACAAAAACAGCCAAAAAGATTATATTTTCTAATATTTAGTTGGTTTTAAATCTGAAACGCTGTGCTATGTGGAGATAAAAAGATAATGCAAATATTGAGCAAAACCAGTAACAAAAATAATCATGATTAAATAGCATCTACTATTGGAAGATATCAAACTGCTACACAAATATTAATGAATTAAACCTCACAACACTCTTATTATGTGACTTACTCAGGTTCATACTAAAAGTTTGTGGCAGAACTGGGAATAGAAGCTAGATGCCGGTCTGCCGGCTCCTAGTCTTGTGCCCGAAACACAAGATTGTTTTTATTGCCTTGTGTTGTAATCACATTTTCCAATGGTTATCTAAATACAGGTTACAACTGGTTACACACAATGGGATAAATAGGGAAGGAAGTGGACAGGTTCATTAAAATAACCTTTGGGTGAAGTCAATGGAGCTACACCAATTTAGACCAGTTGAAGCTTTTTTTAACGTATAAACAAAATAGTTAAGATTTCACCTAGTCAGCAGAAATGCAGTATTTGCAACTGCCAGTGTTCAAAAATCATGAGTCAGGTCCCCTAAAAACATTGAAATTGGCTGAAAAGTCATGAGATTTCAAAACTAATGCATTTTATTTGACTACTGGTATCAGAACATTTAGGGATCACATTTCCAAACTTTTCTCTGTAACCACAATGCCTGTAGCATGATTCCAGAAGGTGGATCTTTAAGAAAAATGCCAAATATTGCAAGGCTAGTAATAAGATCATGAAAGTTGGCAATGCTGGAATGTGTCCATCTCACTGAACTGTTTTAGGGAGGGGATAAGGGTGGAGATGGTTTTACAGCACCTAAAAGGTGTGTGGGAGGGAACAGACTCCATTGTTCACAACTCTGTTCTCCATTGTCATGAAATATCTTAATTCCTAGTCACGAGGGACAGTTTTATGTGTCAAAAATACAAGCCATGAGTTGTGGTGGAAAGCAAGATACGTACAGGGTGAGATTAAGGACACTCATGGCTGCCAGAAAGAAGCTGTAAAAAATCCATGGCCACCTGTTATGCTTATTTACTATTTGTATTACCATGGTGCCCAAGAGCCCTATTTGTACACCAGGATTCCTTTGTGCTAGGCAATGTACAAACACAGAACAAAAAGAGAGCTTGCGATCTATGTAGAAGATAAGTGACAACACATGGATACAGACTGACTGACGAGGGAGTACAAGAACATAATGAGACAATAGTGGGCAGCATGACGGACAATGGTCTCTCAGAACATCAGAGTCTGGCTGTTGCCAAGTTTTTTGTAGGCATCATGGGAAAGGAGAGATTTAAGGAGGGATGTGAAGGTGGACAATAAGATAGCTTTGCTGATGTTTACAAGGAGCAGCTCCCAAGCATGAAGAACAACATGAGAGAAATACTGGAGGTGTCTGAAAATTTAACAAGTGGGTGATGGCCGATCAGAGGAGAAATCATAGGTAGGCATAGAAATGAAGGGCCTTGAATCTAAAGATAGGTAGGTCACGTTTCAAGAGATAGAGAAGGCAAAGTCTGTGGAGGGATGGAAAGAGAAGATTGACAGTGAATGCAATTGACTAGCAGAATGATCTTTGTAGCAGCATTCTGAATAAATATGAGTGGGGCAATACCGCATTTTTCAAGACCAGAGAAAAGGATGTTGCAATAATTGAGACATGAGATGATGAAAACATTGGATGAGAGCTTTAGCTGTGTAGATTGATAGGAAAGGCCATATCATAGATATGTTATCCAGAAAGGATCTTCATGATTTAGACATAGACTGATATGAGGATCTAGAGAGAGGTCTGAGTCAAAGATGACTCCCAGATTACAGGCCTGAATGACCAGCAGGATGGTGGTGGTGTCCACAATTATCGAGAGAGGAGATAGTGGGGAGAGGTTGTGGAGAAGATTAAGAAGTCTGTTTTGAGTTTGAATTGGTAACTAGACATCCATGAGGAGATGTCAAAGAAACAGTCTGAAATTTTAGTTTGGACAGAAGGAGACAGGTCTGGAGTAGAGAGGGATCTGTGAGTTGTCAGCATGGAAATGGTATTTGAATTTGTCTTTGTACATAAGATTACCCAGAGCTAATGTCCAGAGGAAGATGAGAAAGGGAACAAGGACAGAGCCCTATGGAACACCCACAGGAAGTTGGAGGGGGGGATGAGGAGGAGCCCTTGATAGGCACTGTCAAGGTTCCTTCCCCACTCTGAACTCTAGAGTATAGATGTGGGGACCTGCATGAAAACCCCCTAAGCTTATTTTTACCAGCTTACGTTAAAACTTCCCCAAGGTACAAACTATTTTACCTTTTGCCCTTGGACTTTATTGCTGCCACCACCAAGCGTCTAACAAATATATAACCGGGAAAGAGCCCGCTTGGAAATGTCTTTCCCCCCAAAATCCTCCCCAAACCCTACACCCCCTTTCCTGGGGAAGGCTTGATAAAAATCCTCACTAATTTGCATAGGTGAACACAGACCCAAACCCTTGGATCTTAAGAACAATGAAAAAGCAATCAGTTTCATAAAAGAAGAATTTTAATTGAAGAAAAAAAGTAAAAGAAACACCTCTGTAAAATCAGGATGGTAAATACCTTACAAGGTAATCAGATTCAAAACATAGAGAATCCCTCTAGGCAAAACTTTAAGTTACAAAAAGACACAAAGACAGGAATATACATTCCATTCAGCACAGCTTATTTTATCAGCCATTTAAACAAAACAGAATCTAACGCATATCTAGCTAGAATACTTACTAAGTTCTAAGACTCCATTCCTTTTCTGTTCCTGGCAAAAGCATCACACAGACAGAGAGAACCCTTTGTTTCTCCCCCCGCCTCCCCACCCCAGATTTGAAAGTATCTTGTTTCCTCATTGGTCATTTTGGTCAGGTGCTAGCGAGATTATCCTAGCTTCTTAACCCTTTACGGGTGAAAGGGTTTTTCCTCTGGCCAGGAGGGATTTAAAGGTGTTTACCCTTCCCTTTATATTTATGACAGGCACACTGAAAAGCAATTAGAGAGAGAGGAGGAAAACCAGGAGAGGATAAAGTCATGGAAGCCCAGAGAGGACTGGGTTTCAAGATGAAAGCATGTTCGATGATGTAAAAGGTAGTTGACGCATCAAGAAGGATGAGGATGGAGTACTAGTTCTAGATTTGGCTAGGAAGAGGTCATTAGAGACTTTGGAGAGAGTGGTTTCAGTTACAGGAAAGTGACAGAAGCCAGATTGGAGAGGGTCTAGGATAAGAATTCTCAGTTCCTGTCCTCCAGATATATCAGTAGGATTTCACAATTTCTCCAGGGTGCACACCAAATTGCACAATAACAATAAGGACAGAATTCAGATCCTTCTGCTCCAAAAGCACAGGCCCCTCCAACATAAGTTATAGGAGAATCTCAATTAACTGTTGACTAATGTAATGCCTATAACAGTCAGCCGAGCAGTTCTGATTCCATCCAACAGAAGACAGTGATATGAATACACAGTAGTCACCTTATTGTAAGACTTTGCACTATAATGAGTGATGGAACTTACATGAAGAAGTCACATGCGGGCAGCCCAGTTCAGGCACCCTTTGTAAAATTAACTCCCATGGTAGATAGCAGCATCAGGAGACAAGCTCCTTTTCAAAACAACCCCAATGACAAGCTATGTAGTGCACTTGCCCTGAGAAGTGGGCAAGTAGCCAATGCTGCATAACTGTGATTGCTGTTTGGTTCTCTCTCGTATGATGGGGGGGAGGGGAAGAAGCTGGCACATTGTTGGTTCTGCCTGAGAAACAACAGTGATTGCATGGAACACCGCTAAAATCAGAAATGATAAATCACTTGGTTGCTAGCCTCAGTCAGGTCACAGCTAGAAATCAGTCACAGCAGTGGGTTGTGACAATCATGATCCACAGATTAAAACTACATGTTTTGAGAGCCCTGTCTGTTTTGTTTTAAGGGCAATCTTCTGAAATGGTGTTGTCAGTCATCCTTCAAGAGCTTGCTTCATGCACTGTCACCAGCACCATGGGGTTTCTGGGTCAGCAGCTTCCACTCCAAGAAAATGGAAATGGAGCTCAGACCTGCACTGCCTCCTCTCCCTGCTCCCCCTACCTATACACCAGACATGTCAAGTCTTTCTCAGACTCACTCATTAGCAAGCTGTCTCACTCTCACACAGATTCTTGAGCTTATCCCACTCATTTTGAGTAAATATATAAAGATTTAAAATATTTTTACTCAGGCACTGCAAGAGACAACAATATATCGAGGGCCTCAGGCACAAGGCTTAGAGCTTGGAAAGCCACTTTCCAAACTTGTGTACTGTGGTAAGCATGGAGATTACTGGCCCACGTTCTATATGCGCGCAAGAGGAGAGAAGAAGCTACGCAGCGGGGGTGGGTGGGTTGTTTGTGTGTGTGAATGCTTGGCAGGCAAAAAAAAAATCTGAATTCACCCAAAAAACGAGCAGGACTTGATCAAAAGATGGTGGGTTTTGCAAAATACAGTTCAAAATGTAAACCACACTGGACAAATTTATGTCTCAGGGATCGTCAACCATCCAGGTTTTTGTTCCAACCAGCAAATAATTGTTTTTATTAAAATCCACTGGTTTGCATTGCATCTAGAGTTCTCACGTGCCCTAGACTCACTATGGATGAGGACATTTAAGTGTTCCATATGCAATATTAAACAACGCATATTTTAAAACAAACTATTAAGTGCTGGTTGGATTAAAAACTGGGACTATTGGATGTTGCCAAGGGCAGACTGTCAAAAACAGGGCAGACACCCCAAACTGGTGGTATGTTCTGTAATTAGATTTCACCTACCCAGTAAAGAGTGTGAATTCCTGGATCACTATAACAGTCTTACCATGAAGTCACAGACAGTCCTCTTTGGCTCTCTAGTCTATCTTGCCACTCAGACAAACTGGACTTAGTGATAAATGGTCACTTACACCAAAAACCACAAAATAATCAGGTTGCTTTCAATCCCAAAAGACCAGTCACTTAACACAGATCAATTGGTACCCTAGCTCCTACACCAAAGACAATGCCTGAAGCCAATCTGTCTAAAGGTGTAATAGCTAGGAAGAAAATTGAGAGAGTTATTTATAGGTTAAAGATAAGAGTCCCTGTTTTCAGCAATGACCGAGCACACCACCTGACTCTTTGAGGCTATAAATCTCACTCTTAAGGACAGCCAACCCTTGGCATCCCTGATACACATGTACTATTTCAGGCTTCTCCTAACTCCCTGATAAGGGTGCATTTAAACCACCACTGTTCTGCACTTATATAGGGGTTGAAAGTTATTCCTTAACTCCCAGTCAGCAGCATGTGTGCATCTCTGGTCTGCTTCCCATCTCAGTCTCTCCCTACAGTGGTGAACAGGCACTGATTTGGGTGAGGGATGCAGTCAGAGGAAGGACACCTAGCTCTGAACTGAACAACTGGGCCACTAAGCAGCACAACAGATAGCTGGCCACTCTAGCTATGGGTTTCAAGCAGGATGATGAGGAGTATCAGTAACTGTAAAGAATGAGAGAGAGGAGCCTGTCAGTGGTATATAGGGTTCCAAATGACCCGCAGCAGGTAGATGGTAGGGGAGGGGAGCAAAGGAAGGCGGAGATCGACAGGATTGGGCGCTGGGAAGAAAAGAGAGCTGGGGCAACTTTAATATGTGTAAGGAAGGAGTATATTCATATTTTGTGGCAATCCAGGACATGCCATCAGGCAGTGTTTTCCCCAGGAATTGAAATTAGTGGGGGTGTTCAAAATTACGGGGGGAGGTGTCAGGGCTGATGAGGGGTGAGACCGTGAGGGTGAAGGTGGGCTGTATGGCACCATAGTAAAAACTGAAAAATGTTTCATGACCATTTTATTAGATTTAAATCATGTTTTAAAATCATCACACAAATTAAAGTTGGCTACTCAAGCCTTCTATGAAGCACTACATCTACATCCTTCTTGGTTTTTTATTATAATTTTGCACAACTCTGCTAATGAACTTCTTGAATGCAATGCATTCATCTTTGGTGGCTTCTTGTGTGTCTGGAACTTCCATTCCTTCAACTGATATGCTCATTAGTTCATTCACATGATCAGGCAGAAGGCGACTTTTTTCAGAACACAAAATTCTATTCAATGATGAAAAAGAATGCTCAGCTGTAGCTGTTGTGACTGGAAGTAGCAAGAGATGAACTCCTACTTCTTTCATCCCAGGAAACATAGCACAAAGATCAAGTCGAGCCACTAGTGATGATAAAAAAGAAGTAGAAGTCAAATCTTCATTCATTCGTTGAATGATATTCCACTCTGTGTTCAAATTCTCTATTCTGTCCTGAGCACATGGCAGCCCCATTGCTGGTAGTGCCTCACTCCACTCAGCTGTCGGTGTTTTATAGGACAGGGATCCGTAAAAGCTACATAGAGGTTGAGTAGAATCTAGAAGTCGCTGTTGTGGATTTTTAAGAATCATGTCTGTGTACTTTTTTCAGTTGTCTTAACAAACACCTCTTGTCCTCTTCACTTAAGGATTCAATATAAATGCCTTCATTAGTCAACTTCTGGACTGAAGTCTTTGCTTCTTCCAGTACTTTTTCAATGCATAGCTCTCTGATTAATCCAATCCAATTAATGTAGCTTCTGTTGCTGGACAAAGATCTACTACTGCTGTAGCAGATGCCTGGATGACATTGTTTAATTACCCAAGTGGTTTCAACATAGACTTACAAGAGAGAGAATGGCAATAGTCTTCTCTGAATGTAGTAGCAAAAGTAATCCACCAGCCTCACTACTTAGATCCATCCCATCTTCATAGATACTTTCCAAAGCCAGTAATAACGGCTGGAGTAATTTTAAAACAACAGCCAAGAATCGTTCATGAAAAAGCCAGAGGGTTTTCCCAGGTTGGACTAATTTGAACTTCAGTCCCACTGTATCTTCTATATTTTCCAAGATATTCAGTCTTTTTGGACTCTTGCTGAAAAAAGAATATAATGAAGACATTAAATGTGTAGCTTTTTAAATGTCTTTTGAAGAGTCTGCAGCTCGTACAAGCACTAGTTGGAGTAGAGGGCCTCTACAGTGTGTATAGGAGAGATTAGGGTTACACTTTTCTCTAAGCAAAGCTTGTACTCCACCATGTCTTCCAGAGAAGTTTGCAGCTCCTTCAAATGCACAAGCAGCCATCTGTTTGGGGTCCAACTGAGAAGCATTTAACTCTTCTAAGATGTGAGTTGTCACAGATGATGCCAGTGTGTCTTCTAAAACTTGAACATCTAGAAATGCATCTACTGCCCTACCACAGATATCAAGATAATGTACACATGACTTAATACTTGATGCTCATTTGCATAGGTGCATTCATCAGCCATGTATGCAAATTTTTTGAATGTGGTGAGAGAGTTCTTCACTTTTTCAACTGTTGAGTCCTTCAATGTTGCATCACATGCTTCTAGCCAGTCAGTTGAGTTTCTTGCAGAAAGATAGTGAGCATTTGCTGGTCTTGTTCAGAACCAGTGTTCAGCTTCAGGATGAACAAGTGACAATGCACTTAACATTGGCCTCCAGTCTGTAGTGTGTGGTATCTCTTGCTTAAATAGAAAGTATGATACCACAGCCATGTTTGTTCGCATGAACTGTGTTATGTCTCCCGCATTTTTAACAGCCTCATTAACACTCACTGGTGTCCTGGGTCAGTGGAGACTCAGAGTTCAGAGGTGCTTTCACATGACTTCACCTCCCAGGTGGGGGGCAAGAAGGCACCTTGCTCATTCCTCCAGCTGCTCACTGTTAGCTCTGGCCACTGTTATTCATTGTGCCACCGTTCACTCCACCACTCTATTGCCAATGGCCCTGCACCATCACTTTCTGCTGCTACCTGCCACTGTGACCTCTGCCAGTTGGTCTCTTGAGGTTCCACCCAGCTCTCAGTGATTTCAGCTGAGCTCTTAGTGGGTGAACCTCGCTGCTAGTGCAGGCTGGGCCATCTCTTCCACAGAAATGCTGTCCCACAGCAGGTCTTAGCACTTTGACCTGATTATCAGTGATTTCAACTGTAGTGGTCACTTAACAAAACAAGAAACTATCCATGGAGCCTAATCAGCTCAGTCTTTAAACAGTGGAGAGGGGCAGGTCAAATAGTACTTGTGACTCAGGCAGACCATCAAGCAAAACACCTGTCCCCACCCTCTCTCTTGATGCACTCAATCAGCAGAGGCTAAGTACAGTTCTACTGCCCTTTACTCAGACAATAAGGTCAACAACATTTAATTACCCTCCCCCCTGCATTCAAGTGATTTGTAACCAAACCCCAGCCAAAATCTATCACCTGGGCAACACAGCTCTGTTTGCTGGACACTTAGGTAGATTAGGTGTGAATGTAAATACAGTTTGGTCCTGAAGCCTTTCCCCCCAGCCCATCACTAGCTATCAGGGAGAGCTCATTTAGACTTTGCTTACAAATCATAATTTGAAAGTATTAGGTTGGCCAACATCACCGAAATGAATGCACTGACATTGTCATAAAAAAACAACAGCTGTATAAGGAAGCTAGTCTATGTTCATACTTCTCAAATGTATTATACTTTTGCAGATACACATATTTTATCATTACATATGGTTCTAAAGTGTGTATTAATGTTTCACAAAAAGAAAAGGAGTACTTGTGGCACAAATGTCCAAACAGCCACTAAATTGGCAACACTGCATGTAACTAGTTCACAAAACGGGGTGGGGGGGTGTTGGGGAAATTCAGGGGGGGGTGTAGGGGGGAGCTTAGGGAAATCCCTGCCATCAGGTGCTCACAGTATGACCTCATCAGGTAAAGAGAGAGGGCAGTTTCTCTGCTGCACTCAGCATCCTCTTGGGACTGCAGCATAAGAGCTAGTTACAGCTTTCTAATCCTGGGACCAGTTATTCACCAGCCCTGATGTCCTTTACAGTGCCTCGGGCTGCTCTAAAATAGGTCAGGCTGGTTCCAGACACACCCCGGGGCTATGGGAGAGCAGTGTAAGAACTACTGCTACTTCAGCTTTTTATCAGCTGGGGACTCCTCCATTTGGGGGAGCTCCAGGAGCTTTCCAGCAATGCAAAGGGGATAGAATCTGGCCCAGCGCTTTCATTGCTTGAACCTCCTTTGGCTCCACTAGCCCCTAAGTCAGAGAAACCAATTGGGACTGAGATGGACTGTTCAGACTTGTACGTCAATACAAAATGTTTTCATGCTCACACTCAAGCCTTTGCTTTTTCTGAATGTCTTTTTCTTTCCAGTGATCAAGTGTTGTGCGCTCTCCCACGATCAGACGGACAAGCTGAATTCCTTCAGAATTTAACCACCAACTTTGAGGTAATTTTTTTCTCTATAAACTCTAGGCCAAATTCTGCTCTCAGGCACACCAATGCCATTCCACTGGGAGGAAGATTTAGATCCCCCTTTCATTCTCTTATGTTATATATTTTTTTAGCTTGTAGAAGCGCAATAGATGCTTTATTTCCATCAATGTAATGTCTACTGATTGAGATGAGCAGATTCCGTTGACTGGTAACATTTTATCATATTATATCAACCACCCGATTTCAGAATTATGTAATTGATTTTGTATATTAGCAGCAACAAAACAAAGATGATAAAGTACTGACATGTGATGGTTGGTAAAATCATTTGTCAGGAAGTCCCAGGAGCATAAGCTGATGCAATTTCTGACTGTATGACTTCTAGGACCCCGACACGCAGGACTGGATTTTACAGTAATTGGTGGTGTTTTGCTAAAGACAGAGTTTAAATAATAAGAATCTCTTCATCTAGAACTCATAATCTCTTAGAACACCAACAGGATTTTGTGATTTCCATCTGCCATTACAGGAAAGAGCATTTAATTAAAATAAGGCATCCAATTTTGTTCTAAAGCACTTCCCCCATTATTTCATCATATTTTCGTTTGAAGTCAGCACCCCATAATGAAAAGCATAACCATTTCCCCAATCAGTGTCGTTACCAGGATCCCTCATGATGTGTCCTGATCATCAGAGCCTTTAACTGCCCCTGTGCCCATAGCCTGTCTCTGTCCAATTTGCTCCCCTGACTCCTGTCGCCCTCCCACCCTTCACCTATCCTTCCCCGCTTCTTATCTCCCTCACCAACTGCTCCTATCCACCTCCTCCACACCAGCTCCCGTTTCCCTCCCCTTTCTGCTGCATCCCACCCTCTAGCTGTGGATCACCCTCCTCTCTCTCCAGCTACTGTGATCCCCTCTTCCCTCACTCTGTATTCCAGTGTGGCTGGGGAGGGGGGGGGGCACGAAAAGCAGAGGAGAGACAATCTCCCTGTACGCAGTTTCAGTCCATGGTGCCACACCCCCTACATGCCAGAAAGAGTAAGTAAAGGGTTTCATGCTGTCTGGAGTGCCTCACAACTGAGAGTGCCAACCTCAGGGCAGACTGTCAAAGACAGGGCAGACACCCCAAACTGGTGGTATGTTCTGTAATTAGATTTCACCTACCCAGTAACGAGTGTGAATTCCTGGATCACTATAACAGTCTTACCATGAAGTCACAGACAGTCCTCTTTGGCTCTCCAGTCTATCTTGCCACTCAGACAAACTGGACTTAGTGATAAATGGTCACTTACACCAAAAACCACAAAATAATCAGGTTGCTTTCAATCCCAAAAGACCAGTCACTTACCACAGATCAATTGGTACCCTAGCTCCTACACCAAAGATAATGCCTGAAGCCAATCTGTCTAAAGGTGTAATAGCTAGGAAGAAAATTGAGAGAGTTATTTATAGATTAAAGCAAGCAAACATACACACAAATGAGTTACCATCTACAGTTCCTAAAGATGACAGAGATATAGTTATCTGTCAATTCAAAATGTCTTTCAGGGCAGACCGAGGGATAACTCCTGGGGATTTCTGCCTTAGTTTAGTGTCTCTGGCCCTGTGAAAATTCAAACAGCAAAGAGATCACCATTTCTTCTTGTGAGCATCTCTATATGACCTTCCCCCAGAGATCAAGCCAATGGGATGAGGGATCCTGCACGTAAATTCTTCCTGGGTGGCTGGGGCAACCAAAAAAGCTTTTTGTCCTTGATGGCTCATTAAGTCTTGATAGTCCTTCTCAATGGGCAAAGGAACTACTCTTCCCGTCTGAGCTCACAAGTTCAGAGCAGGCATTTTACAATTATAAAACAAACTTATATTTTACCTTTTAGCATGGAATGCAGATGTTACAAATGAGATTAATGCATGCAGCAACTTACAAGCATTTCATAGAGTCTAAACACTAAATACATTCTTATAAGACTAATACCTATTTTGAACAAAATTAACATACAGGTGAGCTGGTTTGGTTTCCAGCTATGGGTTTGTCAGTTCTTAGTTAAAGCCTATGGCCTTGGCCAGAGCTGGCATTTGATTTCCAGCATCACAAAGGGAAAGTCTTGCTCAGTTCCTGCAGAACTGGGTTGAAGCATGCTCAGTGAAGGTAGAGCATTCTGTGATTTTCCTGCCAAATTCTAACTAGCCTCTACTGATCATGTGTGAACTGAGAATGTTCAGAGGGTTATAACATGGGCACATTTGGGTGGATTTTCAATGGGGATGCCAAAAGGCACAAAGGTCAAACCCATGCCAAATTTCAAGTCCCTGCTCCAAAGCATGAGGGCACTAAAGCTTCTTAATTAAACAGCTGTAAGAACTTTTTTAACATGGGCAAAACAATGAATTCTTGTTCTCAGAAACAGTGGAGCTATTTTAGCTGAAACTTAAAAAATAAAAATCAGCCTGAGGCTGTCATGTGGCATGAAAATTTTTACCCCAATTTAGTAGGCCAGTTTGGCAAAGTTAAAAGCAAATGCAGTGGAAAACAGGGTCTTATAATGGGAAATATCAGGCAACCTTAAATATAGGTAGTACTGCCTTTAGTAATTAATGGTATATAGAAGATAGAATGACCACTGCCGTTTATCTCCTAATATAAGAACAAAAAATGTCTATTGAAACTGAAAGGTTTCAGAATATGTAACATTTAAGCATAACTGACAAAGGAAATAGTTTTTCACACAATACTCAATTAGCCTGTGGAATTCATTGCCAGAAGATATCACTGGGGTCAAGAGGTTGGCAGGATTCAGCAAAGCATTGTACACTGACAGAGTTATAATAATAAATATCTGAAAATTAACGAGAGTTTTGGAAGGGATATAAACTGTCATGCTTGTGGGCATAAGCTAACCTCTCTCTGGGGGCAAGTTAGCCCATCACTGCCTCCTGCAGAGATTCTTGTGTCTGCCTCTGACATAGTTAGTATTGGCCACTTTGGTGACAGGATACTGGACAAAATGGACCAATGGTCTGAGCCATTCTGACAATTCCTGTGTTACCTGTATTACTTCATTCACCTGCTAGACTCTATGCTAACTTACTTATACCAACTTAGACTTCATTGTACTTCCTTATACTCGGACTTAGTAGGCCAGATTTAGAGAAATATGTACTAGAAGGTTGCATGTTCTTAAAGTGGTTATTGAACAAATACATAAGTTGATGCAATATATATTTTAGTGGGGCTGGAAAGAAAGTGTAAGTTACACCAGTTTACACTCCCTCCAGATTTAGATTCACCTTTGAATACGGCCTTCATACTGGGTATTCAAGACTAGCAGCTTAATTGATTGCATTCAGATTGTGTGATATGTCTCCTTAAAACTAATTTAAACCTCTATTGTCCTGCCTATACTACAGACTGAGGGCTAGATTCACAAAGGTACTTAGGCATTGCAGGCCAGAGGTGCTGATTTTCTAATGTCCCAGGGGAGTGCTTGACTCCCATTCTGCCCCAGACCCCACCCACACTCCACCCCTTCCCCCAAGGCCCTGGCCCCACCCACCCTGCCTCTTCCCACCATGCCTCTTCCCAGCCCTCGCTCTTCCCCCCTATCCCCAGGCGCCTCCTGCACACCATGGAACAGCTGATCACGGCGGGTGGGAGGTGTTGGGAGGGAGGCGAGGAGCCGATTGGCAGGACTGCCGGCGGGCGGGAGGCACTGGGCGTGAAGGGAGAGATGCTGACCTGCAGGGCTGCCAGTGGGTTCTGAGCACCTCTATTTTTTTCCCATGGTTGCTCCAGCCCGAGAGCAACCACGGAGTCAACGCCTATGTTGCAGGCCTTACCCCTAGTCTGCCCCTGAGATAGGCACCCAAGGCTAGATTCATATAGGGGACGTAGGCATTGCAACTCTTAATGTTTTGTGCCTTGACCCTGGTCCATGCCCCTGTGTGGTGTAGTTAAACTGATCTAAGACCCTATGTAGATAGCACTAGATCGGACGGAAGAATTCTTCTGTCAACTTAGTTACCATAGGTATAGGTAGTATCTACATTGAAGCACAGCTGAGCCACTGTCACATTTTAAGTGTAGACAAACCCTAAGAAAGAAGAGTGAGAAGCAGCCTAAGCCAGCCAGAAGGGAGGAAAAGTGAAAGGTTTCAGAACATGTAACATTTAAGGATAACTGATAAAGGAAATAGTTTTTCACACAATACACAGTTAGCCTGTGGAATTCATTGCCAGAAGATAGCAGAGGAAAAGTGTGGGGCTTAGAGCCCAGGTCTTCAAATGTATTTAGGTACCTACCTCCCACTGATCTGGATCTTAGGTGCCTCCCCCTGCCTGGAACCTCTGCATCAGGGCAGCACTTTCTCACAGAAAAATAGAATGACACCCTTATTATTATTTTTTTAAAAGTGTGTGTGCCCCGAATGCCCAGCATTTCCATAGGATGTAAGAAAACCAGCTTTGAGTTCCCACTCAGCCTGATTTAGAGCAGGGACTGTAACCCAGGTTGCTTGAATCCTAGGTTAGTGCCCTCATCACCATGCTATGAGGTATTCTCGGGTAGGTCTCTTGCTCTCTCTCTCTCTCTCAGTCGCCTGCTGAAGCTGTTCCAGTTTAAATGAATAATTAACTATTCACTGAGTCAGAGGGAGACTAACTTTATAGGCCAGAAGTCAGGGCACTTAGCTAGGATGTGGGAGACTCAGGTTCAAGTCCCTTTTACAATAAATATTTAATTATTTTACACAAAGAGGAACAGCTTCTGCAGGAGAGGTTGAGAAAAACCCAGTCCAGTATACCCAATAGCCCCGTGATTAGGGCACTCATCTGAAGTGTAAGCAGAACTGGGTTCAAGTCCCTACTCCAAATTAGGCAGAGTGAGGATTTAAATGTGGTGAGTGCCCTAACTACTAGGTATTCTGAACATGTACTCTCTCTCTGTATGTGTGTGTATATACGTGCATGCAGGGCCCAAGCCTGAAGGTGTGCTGTGCACGTGGCTGTGGGATCAGGTCTGCTGGAAAGACAGGCAAGGAAACACACAGTTTGAGAATCCCACTTGGGGACTGCTAGGACTTTGGCTTGCGCTAGGTCTCCAAGAAGCTATTTAGCTATGGGGTGGCATCAGGACAAAGGCAGTTTTGTGCATGCCCACCAGCAGCAATGTCAGTGCCTATTGGGTTAGGCAGAAGCTAAGCACTAGTTCTGAGAATGTCTCCAGCCTCTAATGGTGGACATAAGCACCTAAAGAGGTGACTAGGTACCCAAGTACCTTTGGGAATCTGGCCCTTCATCTTGTTTAAAATTTAGAATATATTCTCCAGAGGCTTTCTGTACGTTGGTTGTTTCAAAGGCTATAGCTACATTGCACTGCAGCGCAGGCTATGGAGGTATGAATTGCAGAGCACACCAAAATGTTGGGTGCTAACTGTCCCATGTGGATGCTGCTGGTGTGAACTAAAAACTACCTAGTTTGCATTAACATCATAGGCGTCGACTCCATGGGTGCTCTGGGGCTGGAGCACCCATAGGGAAAAAGTGGCAGATGCTAAGCACCCACCGGCAACCCCCCTCAACTCCCCTTTTCCCGCCCCACTGCCTCCTGCCCGTCGGTGGGCCCCGCCGATCAGCACTTCCCCCTCTTTCCCCGCATCTCTTGCCTGTCACGGTCAGCTGTTTCACAGCGTACAGGGGCTCTGGGGAGGAGTGAGGGCACTGCACGCTCCGGGGAGAGAGCGGAATGGGGCGGGAAGAGGCAGGGCAGGGGTGGAGCGGGAAGAGGCGGGGGCTTGGGAGAAGAGGTGGAGTGGGGGCAGGGCCTGGGACAAAGTGGGGGTCAAGCACCCCCCAGCACATTGGAAAGTTGGCACTTGTAATTAACATAGTCCTGTATGGTGCATCAAAATTAATACAATATTCAAAGTGTAGTTGCACCAGATCCAAGGAGAGAAGAGCTATTATTTACCTACTTCATGACACGTTGATGTTGAATATGCAGCAAAAAAATTGCACTGGCCTTTTTTCGCATTATAAATTCATGTCTAATTTGCTGTCCACTACCACCCCTAAGTCTTTTCAACATTATTGCTTCCCAATTTTCAATCTCCCACTGAATAGCTGAGTTTCAGATTATTTTATTTCATTAACTTTCATTTTCCTAACTTGAATTTTACTAAAATGAATTTCATTTTATTTTCTGCCCAATTTTAATCTCTCTAGACCCCTTTATATTGCTGCTTCATCTGGATTTATTTTGAAATCCCTTCTGGCATTTGGTTCAGCTCTAATCAAAGTAATCACTGAATACAATAACTGCAAAAACTAGTCTGAGCTGCATTAATTCCCCAAATACCCTCAGGAAAAATAACCCTCCACTGATTTGAGGATTTGGATTGTAATAATCAGCTAAACAGATATATTAAACTAGTAATATTATATCATGAAAGGTGATGTTCCTGCCTTTGTTCTTGATTTATGAATTTATATTCAGCTGTTATAAATTTTTCTTACCCACACACTTTTCATTTTCAGCAATAGCATGATGTGACAGCACAACACATGAAACTGCTTCCCACACATGACCTACTAGATTGAAAACATGTATTGTGTTTTGATCATGTTCAGAATGTTTACTAAATGGTAAAGTATTTTTTCTTTCCTTGTGAAAAAAATTGTTCTTGGAAACTTCGTAGGTTATTCTCTGGAAACCTGATTCAGCTGAAAACATTATGAAGAACAAAGAAGTCCATTTCTATGTCAATGTGTCCGATATAAATGATGTGAAAGCTGAGCTAAACCGATCCACCATCCGATACAAGTATGATTCTTATTTCTTGCTGTGAAGATATGAAATCAGAAATTCAAGCCAGTTGGCGACACTGCTTAAGAATGATTTATGCTTTTTGTTTGTTGTTCAGAGTTTTGATGGACGATGTTCAAGAAGTTATCAAAAAACAAACTGTCAATGACACAGTCAACCCCCGCAGTTCTGCATCCTATTATGAACAATATCACTCTTTGAATGAAGTAAGATACGTTATATTTTTCTCGTGATCCTTTATGCATTTATTGTTATTTCATTAACAAGGGCTTAAATTTAATTTGATGATGATGGTGATATGGACTGTCTGGTGGAGATATGGACTGTTACATGACACCACTATAGGGGAAACAATTAGATTTGTATTGATTAGCTAATAATAGTTCACTTTAATACAGTACCTTTACTAAAGAAGGATCCAAGCACCTTACAAAACACACTACATAAGAACCACTTTACCCACCAACTGAAATCATATGAGAAATTTAAGGTAGGTGCAATGTAATTACCTAAAATGAAATTTGGTCAAGACATTTTAGATTTCATGTAAATGCTCACCCTATGTCTACAATCATAACTTCAGTTGCTTCTGAAAATATAATTCCAATGGATCATTCTGTAGTTCACCTAAAAAGGCACTCTGCATGGTGCAGTTGTGTATTTCTGCCAAAATTGCCTTAACATGGATTGAATGTTCACTCCAAAGAAGTCTTTAGTAAGAATAATGTGGAAAGCTCATTGAAAGCAAGGTTAGGGAAAATGCAAAGAAAGGAATATGTTTTTCTTTCTTGATTAATATCTTTTCTTCCTTGCTGCTGCAAAAAGTTATGCTAGATGACCTGCTGCGTGTTTTACATCTCTAATCTTCCACCTGTGATTTCATAGAATCATAGAATATTAGGGTTGGAAGAGACCTCAGGAGGTCATCTAGTCCAACCTGCTGCTCAAAGCAGGACCAACACCAACTAAATTATCCCAGCCAGGGCTTTGTCAGGCCAGGCCTTAAAAACCTCTAAGGATGGAGATTCCACCACCTCTCTAGGTGGTGCTTCACCACCTTCCTAGTGAAATAGAGTTTCCTAATATCCAACCTAGACCTCCCCTACTGCAACTTGAGACCATTGCTTCTTGTTCTGTCATCTGCCACCACTGTGAACAGCCTAGCTCCATCCTCTTTGGAACCTCCTTTCAGGTAGTTGAAGGCTGCTATCAGATCCCTCTCACTCTTGTCTTCTGCAGACTAAATAACCCCAGTTCCCTCAGCCTCTCCTCATAAGTCGTGCCCCAGCCCCCTGGTCATTTTCGTTGCCCTCCGGTAGACTCTCTCCAATTTGTCACATGCCTTCTGTAGTGGGGGGGGACCAAAACTGGACACAGTACTCCAGTGGTAGCCTCACCAGTGTCGAATAGAGGGGAATAATCACTTCCCTCGATCTGCTGGCAATGCTCCTACTAATACAGCCCAATATGCCGTTGGTCTTCTTGGCAACAAGGGCACACTGCTGACTCATATCCAGCTTCTTGTCCACTGTAATCCCCAGGTCGTTTTCTGCAGAACTGCTGCTTAGCCAGTCGGTCACCAGCCTGCAGCGGTGCATGGGATTCTTTCTTCCTAAGTGCAGGACTCTGCACCTGTCCTTGTTGAACCTCATCAGATTTCTTTTGGCCCAATCCTCCAATTTGTTTAGGTCACTCTGGACCCTATCCTTACCTTCCAGCGTATCTACCTCTCCCCACAGCTTAGTGTCACCTGCGAACTTGTTCAGGGTGCAATTAATCCCATCATCCAGATAATTAATAAAGATGTTGAACAAAACTGGCCCCAGGACCGATCCCAGGGGCACTCCGCTTGACACTGGCTGCCAACTAGACATCGAGCCATTGATCACTACCTGTTGAGTCTGACAATCTAGCCAGCTTTCTATCCACTTTATAGACTTTTCATTCAATCCATACTTTTTTAATTTGCTGGCAAGAATACTGTGGGAGACCATATCAAAAGCTTTGCTAAACTCAAGCTATATTACATCCACCGCTTTCCCCATAGCCGCAGAGCCAGTTATCTCATCATAGAAGGCAATCAGGTTGGTCAGGCATGACTTGCCCTTGGTGAATCCAGGTTGACTGTTCCTGATCACCTTCCTCTCCTCCAAGTGCTTCAGAATGGATTCCTTGAGGACCTGCTTCATGATTTTGCCAGGGACTGAAGTGAGGCAGACTGGTCTGTAGTTTCCAGGGTTCTCTTTCTTCCCGTTTTAAAATATGGGCACTATATTTGCCTTTTTCCAATCGTCCGGGACCTCCCCCGATCACCACGAATTTTCAAAGATAATGGCCAATGACTCTGTAATCACATCAGCCAACTCCCTCAGCAACCTTGGATGCATTAGATCTGGACTTGTGATCTGGAATGGTGGCCAAAGCATGAAGGGGCATACAAGGATGGAGTTCCAAGGGGTTCCAAAGAGGATGGAGCTAAGCTGTTCTCAGTGGTGGCAGATGACAGAACAAGAAGCAATGGTCTCAAGTTGCAGTAGGGGAGGTCTAGGCTGGATATTAGGAAGCACTATTTCACTAGGAGGGTGGTGAAGCACTTTCAAATATTACACTTTCATGATAAAGAGATTGTACTTGTCTGAGGTGAATTGAAAAATACTATTTCCCTTGTTTTTCATTTTTACAGTGCAAATATTTGTAATAAAAATTATAATATAAAGTGAGCACTGTGCACTCTGTAATGTTGTGTTGTTACAGAACTCAATGTATTTGCAAATGTAGAAAAACATGAAAAATATTTAATAAATTTCAATTAGTATTCTAGTGTGTAACAGTGCGATTAATGATCAATTTTTTAATTGCGATTAGTTTTTTTGAGTTAATCGTGTGAGCTATTTGCGATTAATCAACCGCCCTAGTTTAAAGTATGTTACCAAAATGTTCCCCTTTCTGAAAAATTAGGGTGAGGTTCCCCTGCTTGGCCCACTCTTAAAATGCAGTGACAATTGTCAAGGAGAGATTACACGGGGTTACTTAACACAGGGGGTCATCACATAAAGATGGGATTGAATTGTGTATACTGACTATATTTGGGTGTACATTAGGGTGGTCTCTTAAGACAGGAGGTCACCCAGGGCTTGATCCAGTGCCCACTGAAACCAGTGGAAAAAGCTCCATTTACAGATTCTTAGATTCCAAGGCCAGAAGCGACCACTGCACTCATCTAGTCTGGCCTCCTGTGTAACACAAGCCATACAACGTCCCCAGAATAATTCCTAGACCATCTCTTTTAGAAAAACATCCATTCATGGTTTAAAAATAGTCAGTGATGGAGAATCCACCATGAACCTTTGTGATTAGTTCCACTAGTTAACTACCCTCACTGTTAAAAATTTACACATTATTTCCAGTCTGAATTTGTCTAGCTTCATCTTCCAGCCATTGGATCATGTTATGTCTTTCCCTGCTAGATTGAGAGCCCATTATTAAATATTTCTTCCCCATGTACTCATAGACTGTCATCAAGTCACCCCTTAACCTTCTCTTTGTTAAGCTAAATAGTTTGAGCCCTTAGAGTCTATCAGAATACAGCATGTTTTCTGATCCTTTAATTGTTCTTGTGGCTCTTCTCTGAACTCTCTCCAATTTAACAACATCCTTCTTGAATTGTGAGCATCAGAACTAGACACAATATTCTAGGAGTGGTCACACCAGTGCCAAATGCAGAGGTAAAACAACTTCTCTGCTCCTAATCAAGATTGCCCTTTTATGCATCCAAAGATCGCATTAGCTCTTTTAGCCACAGTATCACATTAGATGCTCATGTTCAACTGATCATCCACCACGACCACCAAATCTTTTTCAGAGTCACTGTTTCCCAGGATAGAGTCCCCCAACCGGTAAGTATGGTCTATATTCTTTGTTCCTTCATGCACACATTTAGAGTTAATCATATTAAAACACATATTGTTTGCTTGCATCCAGTTTACCAAATAATCCAGATCACACTGAATCAGTGACCTGTCCTCTTCATTGTTTACCACTCCCTCAGTTGTTGTGTCATCTGTAAACTTAATCAGTGATGATTTTACTTTTTCTTTCAGGTCACTGATAAAAATGTTAGATCGTGTAGGGCAGGGATCGGCAACCTTTGGCACGTGGTCCATCAGGGAAAGCTGCTGGAGGGCCAGGCCAGTTTGTTTACCTTCAGTGTCTGCAGATTTGGCCGATTGTAGCTCCCACTGCCCACAGTTCGCTGTTCCAGGACAATGAGGGCTGCGGGAACCAGGGCAGGCTAAGGAATGTGCTGGCTGCTGCTTCCCACAGACCCCATTGGCCTGGAGCGGTGAACCGTGGCCAGTGGGAGCTGCAATTGGCCGAACCTGTGGACGCTGCAGGTAAACAAACCGTCCCGGCCCGCCAGTGGATTTCCCTGATGTGCTGTGTCATAAATATAAAGGGAAGGGTAACCACCTTTTCGTATACAGTGCTATAAAATCCCTCCTGGCCAGAGGCAAAGTCCTTTTATTTGTAAAGGGTTAGGAAGCTTAGGTAACTGGCTGGCACCTGACCCAAAATGACCAATGAGGGGACAAGATACTTTCAAATCTGGAGGTTGGGGGAGAAAGGCTTTGGTCTGTCTGTGTGATACCTTTGCCGGGAACAGAGCAAGGATGGAAGCCCTCCAACTCCTGTAAAGTTAGTAAGTAATCTGGCTAGAAAATGTGTTAAGTTTTGGCTTGTGAAATTCGCTGTGCTGGAGGAAATTTGTATTCCTGTTTTTGTGTCTTTTTGTAACTTAAGGTTTTGCCTAGAGGGTTTCTCTATGTTTTGAATCTGACTGCCTGTAAGATTATCTTCCATTCTGATCTTACAGAGTTGTTCTCTTATCTTTTTTTGTTCTTCTAATAAAGTTCTGTTTTTTAAGAATCTGATTGGGTTTTTTTGATCTTAAAAATCCAAAGCTGGTCTGTGCTCATCTTGTTTATTCTCAAGACTCCCCAGGAAAGGGGGTGTAAGAGCTTGGGGGGATATTTTGGGGAAATAGGAACTCCAAGTGGTCCTTTCCCTGTTCTTGGTCTAAATCACTTGGTGGTGGCAGCATTTTATCTAATCCAAGGGCAAAGACTTTGTGCCTTGTGGAAGTTTTAACCTAAGCTGGCAGAAATAAGCTTAGGAGGTCTTTCATGCAGGTCCCCACATCTGTACCCTAGAGTTCAGGGTGGGGAGGGTGTTATACCAATAAAATAAAAACCAGCAGGAGCTTATTAAAGCGGAAAAGGCAAAATGCCACATTTATTATGAATACAGAAAGAATCATAGTAAGCAGTTAGTTATAGCTATAACATTCCATTCAATTTCATATTTATTCACACATTCATTCATACACACACACACACACACACACACACACAGGTTCTGCAAGGTTGTTATCATAGTTACCAGCCTTAGAGTTGCTCATGCCAAGCCACTGGCCAGGTGGGCTGGACATGAGGAGGGAGCAGGGCCTTGTCAGATGCTCAATTGATGCTCCTGGAAGTTGGTTTGCAGAATCAGACCCCAAAGTTCTCACTTTCTAGAGTCCATTTTTATAGGAATTTTTTCCTATGCCAGTCTACAGGAATTGCTTCATCATGCTGTTGCTGAATCAATCAGCAGATGTCACATTCCTGATGGCTCCGTGCTGCCAGATGTTATTTTGTTCTTTGGTTCTCCCATTCTTGAGGCTGTTGGGTGGATTCCAGTCTGCCCTCCGGGGGTCCTCTGTTATTTCCACTTGATGCCTTCTTCGGCTGATGGACACTGGATTCTTAGGCTGGCACCTCCCTGATCATTCAGTTATTATCCACACCAAGCATCCATCCACATAAATCCTCTATCTCTATTTTAATCACAATTGTTAACAAAGCGAGATGAATACAACAAAAGGGCGGGGAGTCTCTGGGTGCTTTTTCTGTTGTTACAGAGTATTGCTTTGAGTCTCTCTCTGTGTGAGTAGTTATTGTTACAAAGAACTGCTTTGAGAACAGAAAGAAAAGGAGTACTTGTGGCACCTTAGAGACTGCACTGAATGCATCCGATGAAGTGAGCTGTAGCTTATGCTTAAATAAATTTGTTAGTCTCTAAGGTTTCACAAGTACTCCTTTCCTTTTCTTTTTGCGAATACAGATTAAAACGGCTGCTACTCTGAAACCTTTGAGAATAGACTCTGTCTTAGAATGTACTAACACAATTAGCAGCTTGCAAGTTTCACACATAGAGGGAGAGAAACAGTACCAAAAACCAAGAGACCTCTTAATTAGTAATACCCTGGAATTTAAACTATGGGGAATCAAACTCATTTGTGATTTTAATACAGAACTTCTTTAATATGATCCAACAAGGGAACCCTGACAGGCTGCATGCCAAGGGTTGCTGATCCTTGGTGTATAGCCAGGAACAGATCCCTGTGGGACCCCACTAGAAACACATCTGCTTGATGATGATTCCCCATTTACAATTACATTTTGAGACCTATCAACTCACCAGTTTTTAATCCATTTAATGTGTGCCATTATAAATGTGAATCTTTATATCACTCTAGTTTTTTATTCAAAATGCTATGTGGTACCAAGTTGAATGCCTTACAGAAGTCTATTACATCAACACTATTACCCTTATCAACCAAACTTGTAATCTCATCTAAAAAAGATACCAAGTTAGTTTGACAGGATCTATTTCCCATAAGGTCATGCTGATTTGCATTAATTACCCTCCTTTAATTCTTTATTAACCAAGATCTGTATCAGCCTCTCCATTATCTCGCCCAGAATCAATGTCAGGCTGGGACTGTAGCTTTTTGGGCACCTAGTAAAGTGTTCGTAAAAGATTCCCAATTACCATTCACATTCTTGTGATTGAATTCTTCCTTCCAGCTGATCAGGATCAAAATTGTTTTAATCTTTGTGAAACTGGCCTTCAATGAATGTTAAATTAGGCTCCTAATAAAGATAATCCTTTGTGCAGGTTATACTGTATATTTATATTCCACACAAAAAACTATGTTAAAAAAACATTATTAAGATTGCAAAGTCAAGCACTCAGAAGTTAGAAAATGCCAGAGTTAAGGTTCCTGTGTACTCTTAATTTGGCCCTTTGTGGATATGCATTAGCACACAGTCTTCAAGTATCTGATCACATACTGTTTATTCAGCACAAGGAGCTATGAGACGCTCGAGCATGCTCAGTGAGGCTGGAATAGTCAGCGATTTTAGCTGGTAAAATCAGAGAAGTCTCTACTGAGTATGTGCAAACTGTGATTTTTCAAAGGCATATAACTTGGCCATATTTGGGTGGATTTTTACAGGGATGGCCAAAGGCACATCCTTGACACAAAGGTCACCCCCTGCCAAACTTCAAGTACCTGTTCTAAGCATGGGGGTGCTAGAATATTACGAAAAAATATTAAAAAGGTAACTAGAATTTTTTAACATGTGCAAAACAACATTTTCCTTGGGCCTTTTTGGCAGTTGTTGTTTTTTTTAAACAGCCTGTGGCTGACATTTGGCATGTAAAATTTCAGCCTAAACTTTTAGAGTTTAACAAAATTATAAGCAATTGAAAATAGGGTCTCATAATGGGAAGTGTTAGGCAAAACCTTAATAAATATCCAGTTCTACTGGCCTCACATACAGTCAGGGACGATTGAAATTTTTTTTCTAAATCATGGAGGAGAAACAGAAGAACAGCTTAAGAAACTGTATTTGTTGTAAAATGTCTTACAAGTCTATGTTACAGGTGTAATGAATTGAGTAAAAATTCAGTTTGAACTAAAGGCTTTGGTCCTAGATAAATTATCCTAGCGTAATCGTATTTTAGCTCCTTTCCTAATTTGATCTTGCAATGTCTTGTTTAGGGTTTCTGTGGTGGAGCTGGGAAAGAACAGATAAATCACAGAGTACTGCATTAATAACTTTATTAACAGTTTACACGTTTTCTAATTAAGCTAAAAAATGAAGGATCAGCAAACTGGAAAAAAAATTGAGAACATAGTATTTCTGCTCCAGCTGATTTTATATCTGTTGACATAACATGTATTCAAGATAGCTGTCAGAAAGTATCCACTTTTCAATCTTCATTTAATTACATGAAAATGCACGCACAAATTACTAGAAGTGTAACTAGCCATTTGCATATACAATTACTTGATGTGTGCATGTAAATTAGATACACAAATATGCCTGTATTTCTCTAAACACCTAATTTTGAACATAAGGCCCAAAACATTTAACTTTTTTCCACATCCAGTTAATATTTCCCCATAAAAACCTTCTTAATGAATATTTTGTTGACATTCTTCCAAGCTTCCATATCGTGTTCAGTACAGCACTTTTAATTCATTCTTTGGTTTTATATATTGCCTTTAAAAAGTCTGAAAAAAATTATCCAAAAGCGTTCTCTGCCTTTTCTCCCCTACTCAGACAGCTTTTAAAGAAACCTATCTTCTCTCTTGAATGTATTATTTCAGGCCACTTTACCTTGAATGGTCCCTAAAAATACATGCTAAATACTTATGCTAAACTATCTGTTGGAACTTGTATTTCATTGTGACACTCTTGGTACCTTAGCTCGACAGCTTGTCTCACTTATAATAGAAGTTGGTCCAATAAAAGATACTACCTTACTCGCCTTGTTCTTCTTTTGTCTCTCAAATTGTATGAGATAGAAGAGCTGGCTATGGATAATTAGCCACTGATTGTGAGTGGGAACTTGTGCAGCTAAGTCATGTAAGCACTTTGGAAAAATCCCTCCTTCCCTTTCTAAAAAGAAGGCACAGCCATGCATTCCTTGCAATGAATGGGAAACCTGCCATTAACTTCAGTGGGAATATTTTCTGTGCATGGAGAGCAGAGTTGGGGCTGAAGACTTTTAAACTGAAACTATATTTGCTAACTGATCCACTCCATCTTTATAGATATATTCTTGGATGGGAGAAATAACACAGATGAATGCTGATCTCCTCCAGAAAATATATATTGGATCCTCGTTTGAGAAACGCCCACTTTATATATTGAAGGTACCGTTACGATTTAATGTGCTCTCTTTTTCTGTAGTAATTTAAACTATAGGTCTAGGTTTTTGTCAGAGAGAATTTTAAAAAATGGTACTAGTAGCTCAATCAAAAATGGTTTTGATAGAAAAATGTGTGAGTTTTTTTTTAAGTTTTGTAATGTTCCACTCCTCCCTTCCCAAAAGTAAACAGGGTGCCACTAAACTTTGGCATACATAGTGGGTCAAATACTGCTCTCCTTTACACTACAGTAAGTCATTTGAGATACTGGGCACATAAACTAGTGTCAATGAGATCAGCATCCAGCCCAGTGTCTCCTTGAGAATGCCATGCAAGAGAGAGGGAAAGAGAGCACTTCCTTTTCTTGTCTCTTTCTTCTTTTTGTTTACTGTTCTATTTCCATTCTCATGTGCCATTTCAACATAAATAAGGCTGTAAGAAAATCGTGGGCCACAATTTTTGTGTGGAAACTGCATCTTTTTATAGTTGCCGCAAATTTGAGTGGTGTTGCGACCCTGTGCACCACATTGCAATGACACTCACTCAAATTTGGCCCAAATGGCCTTCTGCCATGCTTGCCTCTGAGAGCAAAATAGGATACACCATGTGTCCTTTTGTGCTGCTGCCCTGCTTTGGAAGGCTGCATGCCTTGGAAGAAGGTGCTGGAGTTTACATGTGGGTGTGCACCCAGAGCTGCTGCTCCTGTCCGGGTACTCAGAGGGGGTCTTCATTCCTCAGCAGGAAACAGGCTGAGAGGAAGCCTGAGAGACCTCCAAGGGAGTGTCTGCCTAGTGCCATGTTGACACGCTGATTGCACCAAAACCACAACTTTAATAAACAACAACTTTAATGAAACAAACAAACAAACAAAAATCCACAACTTTCTTACAGCCTTAAACATATCATATTCTTTCATTAGCTTTCATCTAATAGAGACAGAACACCAAAAAGTGCTGTATGGATTGACTGTGGTATCCATGCAAGGGAATGGATTTCTCCTGCTTTTTGCCTGTGGTTCATAGGACATGTGAGTAGATTTCATTACAATATTTAAAACAAAACAAAATACCTTGATCCTATTTTCCTTCTCTTGCAAACTGTGCTCTATCTCAACAACTTCCTATTCAATTTAATGCAACAGCACTGAAGAATAAAGTATCTGCATGAGACAGAGATTAAAAAGTTCAGTTTGTATAGCAGATATAAGGGTAAATTTTTCACATCAGCAGTAAGTTAGGCCAAGTCTTTCATATTTATGGAATGGTCAGGAGTGGAGAACACAGGTTATTGTATTTCAAACTAAACCTATGTCTACACTTCAAGCTGGAGGAGACATACCCATGCTAGCTCTGACTAAGCTAGTGAGCTAAAAATAGGAGTGTAGCTGTGATGGTACGAATGGCAGAAGGGCTAACTACCCTGCGTACGTGCCTAATATCTCGGATGGTATCATACTCAGGGCAGCCAGCCCCTCCTGCCACTATAGAACATTATTTTTTGTGCACTAGTTCAATCAGAGCTAGCATGGGTATGTCTCCTCCAGATAGAATTTACACCTCCAGCTTGACAATGCAGACATACCTTAAGAGTGCATTTGAATGGTAAAGTCCAAATGTAGAGTTACCCAACTAGAAGGTGGAATAACAGTTTGACCACTATGAAGTTGAATGGTATATAGAGAGTAAAGGCATCAGAATAAACACAAGGGTCTATCTTCAGCCCTCAGTTACCCCTATAAAACTCCACTGAAATCAGTGTGGATCCAGAATTGGCTGGCAGTATGTGAAGGAGTTTAGATACGAGATTTCAAAGGAGCCTACAGGAGTTAGGTTCCCAAATCTCTTTGAAAGTCCATAGGATTTGGGCACCTAACTCCATCAAGCTCCTTTGAAAAAGGTCAGCCTTAAACACTCCCTTAGGAGCTAATGCTAATTAACCTCTTGTTGTTGGTCTAAATGATGACCAACTGTGCTGCTGTCATGCCACTGAAATGTACCTGTAATATCTGTAAGCAGTTAACAAGTTGAGAGAAAATGTAAACTCCCTATCTCCTTCATCTAATTTACCTGAGCATTTTAAATTCAATCCAAAACTTTATTCCCATGTCACTTTATGAAGGAACACTTTTATTAAAATTGTCACAGACATAGCCATACACGTTCCAGGTAGTAGCTTCTCCTTAATGATGTTTTGAATTGTGTTTATAGGCACAATAAAGACTGCCACTTTATATTCACATCAGAGAAAAACAATTGCCAGGGAATAAAAAGGACAGGAGAAGTTACAATAATAGGACATGCCAAATGCAAGACATACGAGGGGGAAAAAAGATACTATTAAACTTAACTCTTTATATTTAGTAACTCAGCTAAACCTATTAGGGTACAATTTACCCTTATGCAGAGGACAAATAAAAGGCTTAGGTGCCACTTATGTCCCACTTGAGCCCTCAACATAGGTCTTAGGTGGGACGTAAGTAGTGCTAGGTCTTGTGGTGGTCCTTTGCACAAGGATGTATTTCATTTTTAATAATTTTAAAAACCCCAAACAATGCATACTTGCAACAGCCATTTCAAATGCTATTATTAAGCAGTTTTAGTGCATGTGGCAACTTTGGAGACTTACACTATTTATCTGCACAAGCAGCAAAAGTACAAGCTTCCTCACCAATATGCCTCAGTCCTGGCCTAGAGTGACCACCCAGTTGGGTAAGCGGACAGCTGAATCTCCATTTTAATTGAATTCCAAGCCTCTCCCTGCTAACTAAGGTTTTGGTTGTAGTGGTGTCTTCTGTGATGGGGGTATTTTTCCTCCAGGGGCTGGACTGATGCCGCCACCACCATCACATTATTATTTTACATAGGGCCAGCTGAGGACCTGTCAGGTGCCTTTCAAGGATGGTGAGGAAAACATTATAAACATTATGAACAAGTTCTTTTCATGTTCTATAGACAACCTACTTCCGTGAGAAAGATCGGATCATGACAAGACTTCTGCAGCATCTTGATTTCTACGTCATGCCTGTGATGAATGTAGATGGCTATGAATACACATGGACCACTGTAAGTAGGTTTCTAGACAGACCGTGGAATATTCCAGCATGTTATTCACAAGTACTGTGAGGGCTGATATACTGGACAGATTTAAAGGCATACTTTTCAAAGTGCCATGTGGCAGTTTTGAGCCCAAACCTCTTAACTCACACTTGGAATTTCTCTATTCTTTGCCCCTTCACAATAGTTACTGCAAATATGTGTTTTTAACTCATAGAACACAGGCATTTTCCAAATCCCAGGTCAAACCAATGCTCTGGAGTGTCAGAGCATCCACCCTATGATTTTAATTCTTTTGGATGTCAGGTGATAACTATGGTAGGCTCCATCAGCAAGACTGCCAATACTATGACAATCCACCATAAGGGCGCAAAGGCCTGACTGAACAACTCACTTCTCCTTTCTGTGGTCTAAGGCCAGATAGCATAGTTTTCCCAAGACTTGTTGTTTCAAGTAAATGAATGAGAAACAGGTAAGCTCAGACAACATCCCAGTGTCTTATCAGGTATTTTACTTACTCACTATGAGAAGAAAGTTCAACAATCCCAGAGGCTGAATGATTCATTTGCTTTATGAATTTATCTTTTTTCTTAGTTTCCAGATTCCCTTTTTAGGCAGAAACCTGTCTTCTCCATTTCTATAAACTTTGGGCTATGTTTTTAAAAGGGCCGCAATCCAGCCTCTATTTGTGTATGTTCAACTTTATATATACAGTCTTTACAGGCTACCAGTTGCACCCACAATTCATAGACTTTACATCTGATATACCCAATGGATCTCAATGTGTGCATGCAAAAGAGTTTGGTGTATGAAAATTCTATCATTAGCAGTAGTTCACCTCCTAGTTATAATGCATAGTGCCATTGAAATCAATGGAGTGAGATTAAAGTAACAGGAGAATTTGGGTCATGGAGCCACAATCTAAAATACTGACTCAATTTTTACTTTGTCCTTATGTGGGCAAACTCCCATGGACCTCAATGAGAGTTTGACTGAATAGAGACTGGTTAAGAATGTTACGATTTCCCCTTTTGTATGCAAGAATTGTGCAATCTTTATTTTAAACAGCATCTTTTGAAATTCTCTTAATTACCCCCCTCAGAAGACTTTTAACAAACTCTTTCATTAAGCTCAAATGTGGTTTTGATTTGCAGCTGTCAACTTGGGTGTCTGGACAAATCTTTTGAGTCCTCCCCTATTTGTGTAGTCCAAGTTCTAGTCAAATCAGAATCATTATACCAGACACAACCAGGCGTTGTGCTGTACAACTTTTTGTCTTGTTACCTAGCATGTTTAGCATTACTTAATTCCAGTACCTGGAAAGATAACTGGGAGCAAATAATCATGTAATCAATTTGCAAACAGCTAGAAGATAATAAGGTGACAAGTAAGTCAACATGTTTTTCAAGAACAAATTGTGTCAAACCAACCTAATAGCTTTCCTTGACAGGGTAATAAGCCTTGTGGATAGGGAGGAAGAGGTAGATGTGGTATATCTTGACTTTAGTAAGGCTTTTGATACCATCTCACATGACCTTCTCATAAACAAACTAGGGAAATACAACCTAGATGGAGCTACTATAAAGTGAATGCATAAATGGTTGGAAACCATTTCCAGAGAGTAGTTTTCAGTGGTTCACAGTGAAGCTGGAAGGGCATATTGAATGGGGTCCCGAAAGGAGCAGTCCTGGGTTCGGTTCTGTTCAATAGCTTTATAAATGATTTAGATAATGGCATAGAGAGTACACTTATAAAGTTTGTGGACAATATCAAGTTGGGAGGGGTTGCAAGTGCTTTGGAGGATAGTATTAAAATTCAAAATGATCTGGACAAACTGGAGAAATGGTCTGAAGTAAATAGGATGAAATGTAATAAGGACAAATGCCAAGTACTCCACTTAGGAAGGAATAATCAATGGCACACATATAAAATGGGAAATGACTGCCTTGGAAGGAGTACTGCGGAAAGGGATCTGAGCGTCACAGTGGATCACAAGCTAAATATGAGTCAACAGTGTAACACAGTTGCAAAAAAAGCAAATAGCATTCTGGGATGTATTAGCAGGAGTGCTGAAAGCAAGACACGACTTGCTTTCTTCCACTCTGCTCTGCACTGATAAGACCTCAGCTGGAGTACTGTGTCCAGTTCTAGGAGCCACATTTCAGGAAAGATGTGGACAAACTGGAGAAAGTCCAGAGAAGAGCAACAAAAATGATTTAAGGTCTAGAAAATGAGGGAAAGATTGAAAAAAATTGGGTTTGTTTAGTCTGGAGAAGAGAAGACTGAGAGGGGACATGATAACCGTTTTCATGTACATAAAAAGTTGTTACAAGAGGAGGGTGAAAAAATGTTCTCGTTAATTTCAGAGGATAGGACAAGAAGCAATGGGCTTAAATTGCAGCAACGGAGGTTTAGATTGGATATTAGGAAAATCTTCCTAACTGTCATGGTAGTTAAACACCATACAAATTGCCTAGGGAGGTTGTGGAATCTCCGTCATTGGAGGTTTTTAAGAACAAGTTAGACAAACACCTGTCAGGAATGGTCTAGTTATTACATAGTCCTGCCTTGAGTGCAGGGGACTGGATTTGATGTCCTCTGGAGATCCCTTCCAGTCCTTCCCTTCTATGATTCCATGCAGATAACTAGCTTATTGTTTTATAGGCTCCCCAAATCTGCTTTTTTGCTCCACTTCATTGGAGGTTTCTAGCCTCGACATCTAGGCATGTAAAAGTTGCATTTTCACTAGCAAGTGAAATAGTGATAAGCATTTTTCTAAACTTTTATGTAAACCCACATTTTTGTGTCTCTGTCCACAGAATCGGTTGTGGAGGAAGAGCCGCTCAAAGCATGGCAACAACAGGTGCATTGGTACCGACATGAACAGGAATTTTGATGCAGGCTGGTGTGGTACGATGCAATTTTCTTTATATTTTATTACAGACATTTCCGTTTTAACCTTCAAAGTTCTTCACTTTGAAAATATTTTTATTTATCTATTCATAAAGTCATTTCTGATATAACGATAATGTACCTTAGTAATGAACTTAATAAAAATGTTTATAACAAGGTCACGAGTCCAGACAACAATTCCCAGTTTTGCCATATACTTCCTGTATGGTTATCTGCAAGACACTTAAGCTCTATGTGCCTATTTTCCCATCAGTAAAATGGAAATAAGGAAACTTCCCTACCGAGTGTTGTGAGGATAAATTCATTAAAGTTTGTGAGATGCTAAGCTACTATGCTGTTGGGGACCATATAAGATTTAAGAGTAATATCAAACGTAAAATACTTAATCAGTACAGAAGTTGGAGAAATCAGTACGTTTAATAGGAAATGTATATGCTGTGAATATTAATTACAGCAGGGATTCATATAGCACATTTAATTTTCAAAGTACTCAAAATGCTTAGCAACTCCAACATCATCTCTATTTTAAAAGTGAGGAAACAGGCACACTGAGGTTAGAGCATAAGTGGGCAACCTGCGGCCTGCAGGCCACACGTGGCCTACCAGGGTAATCCGCTGGTGGGCCACCAGACATTTTGTTTACATTTGCATGGCCGCCTGCAGCTCCCAGTGGCCACGGTTCGCCGTTCCCAGCCAATGGGAGCTGCAGGAAGCGGTGGCCAGCACATGGCAAAAAAGGGCACCTTTACATGCAACAGACCTACTTTCTGGGTATACTGAGTCATATCAGATGACTTCAGTAACTAAAGTAAGTTTCTATTTTGCGGAACCAATATAGCTACCAGAAAGCAAACAGAATTCTATTCCTTCTTGGACATCCTCAATAGAATTGCTTATTACATTTCAATAATATACACCTTAGCAACCCCATTGAAAGTAATGGGATTGCATAGGTGTAAATCACAACGTAATCTTGGCTGCAGACTCTTCATTATCGATGATGGTTGAGTTTTATAATTCTTTTTAAAATATTTTTTACTTAAACTGAACGCATCTGACACACAATCATCGTGAAACAATAAAGATGGAACTCAACAATTTCAATTTAACAGGTATTTTTCAAAGTAGAACCACTCTTTAAAGGAAGGGCTTCATTTTCAGAGGTGTTGAGCAGGTACAATTACAACTGACTTCAGTTGGCATTATGGACCAGAACACATTAACTTAAAGCAGAACCAGATCCTGCCAGAACAAGATATGCAAAACCTGTCAACATATCTCCACTGCTATGATGATCACCACCCCAACAACACAGCTATTAAGATCCATGGGTCCTACACATGCCTATCACAACGTGTGATGTACCTCATCCAGTGCACTAAATGCCCAATAACAATTATATGGGTGAAACCCTCAAACAGAAAAATGATAAAAGACATAAACACCATATTGCCTGTGTGTGAACAATTTTTTACAAAACAATCACTCTATATGTGACCTCTCAATCCTCATTCTCAAAGGAAATCTGCCCATGATCTTCAAAAGATTAGCTTGGGAGCTTAAATACATAACTTTGCTAGACATTAGAAATCATGGACTGAATAGAGACACTGGATTTATGGCTTATTACAACAATCTGCAACCCACTAACAATGCCCCCACCTCCGCACCCAGCTGCCTTTTGCCCCCATCCCTTCCTTTCCCCTCTCTGACTGGAGGTGTGTTAATGGGCCACTTCTCCTTGAATGGTCCCTTGAAATATGTGTTAATTATTTATGCTGAACAATTTGTTCCACCTTGAATTTAGCTGTGAAACTCTGAGGGCTGTGCCGCTGTAGCACTTAAGTGAAGACGCTCCTCTACTGACAGGAGAGAGCTCTCCCATTGGTGTAGTTAATCCACCTCTCTGAGAGGCAGAAGATCTCCTGTTGACATAGCGTTGTCTAAATGGGAGTCTAAGGTCAGTATAACTACATCATTCAGGGGTATGGATTTTTCACACTCCTGAATGATGTAATTATACCGACGTAAGCCTGTAGTGTAGATCTGGTGTGACCGTGGTGCCTGGAAGGGCTTCACTGAGAATGCTTATTCAGGGCAAACTACAAAGTATAGGGCAGACAATCCCCAAAACTAGTGATTTATTCTGTAATTAGATTTCACCAAGCCAGTAACCAAACATCTATCGGGTTACCAAGAAGCCAAAATACAGTCCCCTTTAAGCAATCCAGCCTTTGGCTCCCACCCACACAGCCAAGTCTAATATATTGAGGACTACTAAAAACCTAATTCACATTATATAAAGTTCTACCAGTGCCAAGAGACTGGACACATTGCTCACCAGGTCAATGAATATATCAGATCTCACCCAAATACACACTTATAGTCAATCTGTATTAACTAAATCTAAGATTTATTAATAAAAAGAAAAAAGAAAGAGAGTTGCTATGGTTAAAAGATCAATATACATAGGGATATGAATAAAGTTCTTAGGTCAGTTTCATAACAGAGATGGTGAGGCTGCTGATTTGTAAAAATCCTTCTGAAATCAATTTAAAAGGTTATAATCCAACAGGCAGTCCATGTGCAGAGTTTGTTCCAATTTTACCACTTCCCCCGGTAGTTTGTTCCAATGGTTAATCACCCTCACTGTTAAAAATGTGTGCCTTATTTCCAATTTGAATTTAGCTAGCTTCAGCTTTCAGCCATTGGTTCTTGTTATGTCCTTCTCTGCTAAATTAAAGAATCCCTTAGTACCCATGTTTTCTCCCCACAAAGGTACTTATACACTGTAATCAAGTCACCTCTCAAACTTCTTTTTGATCAGCTAAACATATTATGCTTTTTAGGTCTCTGAATGTAAAGCATTTTCTCTAGCCCTCAAATAATTTTTGTGGCCCTTTTCTGTATCCTCTCCAATTTTTTTAACATAAGGCAAGGTAGAGGAGAATCAGGCCAAGATGCTTAAATGGTGCAATAATGATACATGCAGTAATGATGCATCCAATGTCTCCCAGATTCTATGCTCACTTGTATAGCATCCTAATGCTTTATTTTGTCACTGAGCCATGAGACAATTCAGTATATATTATAAGAACTCAACAGGTGACATTGTATCCTCTATTTTATTACAGGTAAAGGTGCCTCTCATAATGATTGTCATGAGATATACTGTGGACCCTATCCTGAGTCTGAACCAGAAGTGAAAGCTGTAGCTAATTTTCTCCAAAAACATAAAAATCACATTAAGGCATATATAACTATGCACTCTTACTCACAGATGGTACTGTTTCCATATTCCTACACTACAAATAAAAGTAAAGACCATGATGAGCTGGTAAGTGTTACCACTTATTAAGTTTCGTCTATACCTCCCACCTTCATCACCTTGCAGGAATGGACATTTAATGAGAAATGTGAATGACGCCTTCAGTAGGCTTTGAGTCTGCTCAAGATTTGGGAAAATTGATTTTTTGATGGATAAGAGCATAAGGAAGCTGGTTGTTGGCACAACCGCTATATGATTACAAGAAAGTATTCTAGTTTTGGAGGACACTGATAAGATGAAAGTGTTTATTCTGGATGAATAAGGTAGCCTGACTTTCTGATATTTTTAAGGCATCGCTAAGGGGGCAAAGTAAAGGTAACTTGGGTACCTTAGTACTGCATTTCAATACATTCAAGTGCAGGTTTCTTGTAAGTTTTTCCCTATATCTGAACCTACTGAGTCTGTAACATTTTTTAACTCTGTTGCTCTTGAATAGTGTGCATCCATAACACTGATAGGTGCCTGCAGCCTTTACTGCACCTTCTGTAAATCTTTTTCTATGGGAAATATGTTTAAATGGTCCTAATGGTCTGATGGAGACAAGCCCTTTTTTACAGATCTTGAGGTCCTCAGGAGGACAAGCAGATCATAGGTAGTCCACTGAAGCAGAACACCTCTTTGATTCTGCAGGTCATGAAGTTGTCCGCTAGCCGGGGTCCTGGGGCTAAAGGTCTCCTAAGGCTTATATAAAAGAAGTCTAAGTCCTGTGAAGTTCTGGAGGTCCACACAATCAGGGATCCTCTCTCCTGCAGAGTCTAGGAGTTGCGTAGGATCAGCTCCCGTTCTATTAATCAACAGGATAAACAGGAGAAGCTGGGAAGTGAAGAACACCATTGTTCTTTTTCCTCCACTGGTTAGCCCCCAAGTCTTCAGGTTTATCTAGATTAGGAAAAGAGATCCAGGCTAGGTTGGAGTTAGCCAATATATGCAGGCCAGTTAGGCTACTTGGGTTGCTGAAGAGCCTCACAAGATTTCCTGGGGTAAGGAGTAAAAAGAGAAGCCCCACAGAGTAAAGAATCCTTTCCTTGCTCCCTCTGGCCAATTTCCTAATGCTTTCCGTGCATGGAGGAGTGGGTCAGGGGTTCTTTACTCCAAGTGCCTCCTGCATGGGACCAGGGAAGGAGCAGGAAGTGGCTGACAGAATGGGGAAGGGCTTTTCACTCCATGGGACCTGCTATGTGGAGACACAGGACATCATCAGGGTGGACATAGAATCATAGGGTTAGAAGGGACTGCAAGGGTCATCTAGTCTAACCTCCTTCAAAGATCCAGGATTTGGATTTTCAAAGATCCCCCCCAGCACCTCAATCCTCTGCCCTAGCCCCCTACCACACTCCAAACCCCTTGGTCCCACTCCCATCACACATCACCTCCATATTGGTACACATAACAAAATCATTCCACACATGGATATAAAAAATTGGAGGGAACATTGCTATCCAGCCTCCTTTTGAAATCCTCCAGAGAAGGAGCTTCCATAACTTCCCTGGGCAGTCTCATGACATTCTTTATGCCACAGCATCCCTGGCATGGAGCCAAGCAGCAGCAACAGGTGATGGGTATTTGGGATTGCTCCTCCATGTTGCCTCCAATCTTCCCATTCCATCCGTTCTTTCCCCACACAGATCTTAGGTCTTTAAGGAAGATTTTAAAAATTAGCTGTTACTGTCTCTTTAATGGAAGTTTTTTTTCTTTTTTTAAATTAATGGGCTTTGTACAGTGATACAGTAGGAACATAGACACTGTCATATTTGATCAGACCAGATCTCTATCCAGTCCAGTATGCTGTTTCTAGCAGTGACCAATGCCAGCCTTCACAGGAAGGAGGAAAAAATCTTGTAGCTAACATAAAATAACTTGCCTCTAGGGGAATGTTTATTCCTAAGCCTCCTCAATTAGTGACCATCTTATGGCCTGAAAGTTGAGGGTTTATATCCCTTTTAAATTATTTTTTTATCCTAGCTAATGCATTTGTGAAAGAGGGTAAAGAAAATATAGATTTGTCACATCTTTACCTGTGAAGCAGAGATGTGACATCCTGTAAACTAATTACAGAATAGTTCATTCTAGTCAGTTGTTCAAGGGTAGTGTACAGTTCCATTATTAAATCCTTTTTTGTATGCTTCAACATTAACTTTAACTTAAAATACTTAAAGGTTACTTAAACAACCTTTTGGAATTGGAATTGGAAAATACAGGACAGCTACACAGAATCATGGATTTGGTGATGAGTTTGCTGTCCAATTGCAGCATAGATGCTATTTGTATCATGGACATAACCTAACCATGTTTAGCCACATCTTATAAGCATTCTAAAGCCAACCACATATTCACATTACAAACTGCAATGCAGCCAGGTCTGGGGACAACCATGCTGTAAACAGATCCTCTTTCTTTATTGTACCCATAGTGGATGGTTACAATGCTCTAACACAGTCAGTGTGAAACACTTTTACTAAATTATAAAAGTTAATTAATATTTTATTGATTTCAGCTATCTGTGGCAAATAAAGTAGTTCAATCTATTAGAAAAACAACTCACAAAATATATGAGTCTGGCCCTGGTGCACAAACTATCTGTAAGTATCATTTTTAGTACTATAATCAGTATGACAGAATATCCTCTCTACCACAAGGCAGTGTGTAGGACTGAGACCAAGGTTGCAGATAATAATCTGTTTCCTTTTCATTCTCCTACAGATTTAGCTCCTGGAGGTTCAGATGACTGGGCTTATGATCTTGGCATTAAGTATTCTTTTACCTTTGAACTTCGGGACAGAGGAACACATGGATTTTTGCTTCCTACAAATCTAATTAAACCCACTTGTATGGAAGCACTTAGTGGTATCAAAGCAATAGCTTTACATGTTACCAACAATGTTTAATGTGCTATATTTTAATTTGGCATTTCATTGCTTGAATTGGTAATTTAGGTGACCTGATGGGCAGTGTCATTCATTCGAGTGTGGTTTTTTTTTAGTTCACTCAAATAAAAGGAATTACTTACTGAGTTATTATAATTATTATTTGTTTAGGAGCAACAGGTTGGTGTTTCATTCATTACCTTTCACCTTGACATATATTAAATTGCTTCACAATTTGGCTTAAATGTAGCCATCTGTAGAGTGAGAAGGGTAGTGACAGATAAACTACAACCGTGCAAATGCAACCTCCCAAGCCCAATAATATTCAAAAAAATACATGTTGTCAGTTTTAGTACCTCTTTAGTGTTTGCTTTTGGAGAATTTTTGAATAATCCAGTTCACTCACACCAACAATGGTGAAAAGCAACTTTTAAAACAAATTGTAATATTTGTACCTGAAGTGCTTGTGTAACCCACTGATGACAATGTTACAGGTACCTCCCTGTGCCAGATCCACAGAGGGTATGAATGTCTTACAACCCCAGCTAGAGAGCCATGGCTCTGTAGCCATGATGTAGCCACGTATGTTTTTAGCACTAGAAGTCCCTGGTTTAATCCCTCATGTTTCGGCCAAGATGGTGGCAGTTACCTTTGAGGTGCCTCGCCCTGGAAGTGGGAACAACACCATATGACTGAGCTAGCCATTCACTATTACGCAACACAGCTCAAATGTCCAATATTCCCAATCAGGCCAGCATCTGAACAGACTGAAGAGATATGCCTATGGAAAGTCCAGTCAAAAAGGGGAACTCGCAGTATCCAGTCAGACGTACTGACCAGACACCAAAAGTCTGCTTACTGCGGGGCGGTGGAGGTATCACGTGATTAACCCTCGCCAGTCCCTGCATAGCCAGGGCCGCCTCCTACCTACAGGCAGGCACTTTGTCAGGCTGCAGCAGCTCCTGTCCCAGCCTCGGAGCAAAGGACGGCCAACTGGTGCGGGAGGGAGATGAAGGTGATCCAGTAAGCGATGCGGAGAAGGGGTGAGTGACGAAGGCGAGGCTTTGGGGAGAAGAGGCAGAGGAGGAGCGAAGCCTGGGGGAGCAGCTGGTGAAGGGGGCAGAACCTCAAGGGATAAAGTGGAGCAGGGGTAGAGCCTTGGGGGGAAGAGGCAGGTCAGGGGTGAGGCCTTGAGGGATCCCTTTACCAGCAATTAGAAAGGTGGCAACCCTACTTCTCTACCCCAGGCTAGGCCCCGCCCCTCCCTCATTTCAGGCCCCGCCCCCTTCTCTTCCGCTGACCAGGCTCCTCCCTCATTTCAGGCCCCGCCCCCTTCGTTTTCCCTGACTAGGCCCCACCCTTCCGCATTTCAGCCTCGACGTCTCGTCCCCCGCCTCCCCCGCGGCTCATCGTTGCCCTGCGCGGCCGGAAGTTGCGCTGCTACGCATGATCATGGCGGCCCGGCGGCTTCCGGTGAGCCAAGGCTCCTCCTCCCGACGGCGGCGGCAGCAGCGGCGGCGGCGCTGGGGCCGGCCGGTTCGTTGCGCTGCTTTCCCGGCAGCCCCTGGGCTTGGGAAGCGCCGTTCGGTTGCCGGAGCGGGCCGCGCTCCTTGTCTTCCTCCCCGTGTGGCTCGGCGCTCAGGCCCGGGAGGACGGACTCCCCCCTCGCCCCCTCCCACCCTCTCCGCCCCGGGCGGCGGCGGAGGAGGCGGCGGGGACCGGCCAGGCAGCGGAAGGAGCAGGTGAGTGTGGCGCCCCGGCGGGGAAACCGGGCCTGGGCGGGGCGGGGCTCCCCCCCCCGGCGAATAGGCCCCTCCCCCCACCGCCGCGAGGAGCAGGCCAGCGGGGCCCCGCATCCCCGTGCGGCGGGGGGAGGGGAGCTCGGTGCTGGCGGCGCCTCCCCACCCGCGCCGCCATCCTGCGCCCCGCGGGCCGGCCAGAGCGGCTGCAGAGGCCGGGGGTCCCGGTGGAAGCGCGGGGCTGCGGGGCCGAAGGGTGATGGCAGGTGGCTCCCGGGGAGGGAGTCGGAGAGTAGCTGGTGGGGGGAGCGGGTTGTACCAGGCCATGGGGAGGAAGGGGGAATCGTGATGCAAGGGCAGGCGGGAGCGGATCGGCCCCAGGCTGTGGGGGCGACTCTGCCCTGGCGCTGAGATGGGAATGGTGGGGGGGAAAGGGGGGGTTGGGAGAGAGGAATGGGGGGAAGATTGTGCGGGGTGTGATTTGTGAGAAGAAGCAGGGGTAGAGCTGTGGGTCAGACAAGGCACCGATCAGCCAGAGAGCCTGCAACACTTGAACTGCCAGCTAGACCTGCCATCCTACCATTTCTGTGGTTGATGCTTTACAGAGGGGGAACCCTGTTGTGGGCTCCTCATTGCCTCCCAGATATGTGATCTCTGTCCTCTGTGGGCTTCATGGTACTGGGGTCCCTGTCACAGCTGCTGAGAGTAGTGAAATGTAATCAGCCTTTTTAGCTGAATTTAGAACTTGTCAGCCCTTATGGCATCGATCCTGAACCTTGGTGCTTTTGTCTTTTCTTTAAAGTCTTCTGTCATTGACGACCATCTAGAACTTGTAGTTTAGGCCAGTGGTTTTCAACCTTTTTTCCTTGTGACCCAGTTGAAGAAAATTGTTGATACCCGTGACCTAACATAATGATATCTTTTCACTAGAGTTTTCATGAAATCATAATATTGCAATACATTCCAGCTTAACTCACTTTACATACCTAACACTAGACATTAGTCTTAGTAAGCTATGGTAAGGAGTGTGGGAGGTGGCCCAGAGTAGGGCAGAGGGTGGTGTGTGGGGGAGTGCTCTAGGGTGGAGCTGGGGATGAGTGGTTCAGGGTGCAAGAGGGGGCTCAGGGCTGGGACAGAGAGTTGCGATGCGGGGGTGAGGGCTGTGGGATGGCGCTGGGGTTGAGGCGTTCAGGATGCAGGAGGGGGCTCAGGGCTGGGGCAGAGAGTTGGGATGCAGGAGGGTGAGGGCTCTGGCTGGGGGTGCAGGCTCTGGGGTGGGGCCAGGGATGAGGAGTTTGGGGTGCAAGCAGGCTGCCCAGGGCTGGGGCCAGAAGACTCCCCCCCGTCCTCTCCCTGCCGGCAGCAGCTAGCTCTGGGTGAGGGGCCTTTCTGTGTCTCCCCCGTCTGGCTCTGGGGCTGGGGGAGAGGCCCGCCGTAGCCCTGCAAGCCCCAACTTGCTCCCCTCCCCAATTCCCGCCCACCCCCACCTCTCTCCTCTCCAGGTCCCTGCTGTGCGGCCCTTGAGAGTTGCTGCGCAACAACGATCTTTATAATTTTAATTAGCTAGTCTATTATGTGTCTGACATTCCATGACCCGGTACTGGGTCATGATGCGTACTTTGAAAAACATTGATGTATGCTGATGGCCCACGTCCTCAAAGGCATTTAGGTGCCTGATTCCCATTGAAATCAACAGGAGTCGGGTGCTTACATATCCTTGAGGATATGGGTTTGTGTGACTAGTATTATAGATTCTTCCTTTTGTCTCCAGCATCACACCTGGGGATTTCTACTGGCTCCTCGCTAGACCTAGACCATTGCTTTTTTTTAGATTGGTCTGCTTCAAGACCTTTTGCAGTGTAGATTCTACTGTACAGTAGATTGTGTGCTACTGAATGGGACCTAATGGGAACTGGCCATTGCATTTAAAGACAAAGGACTTATCTTCACTACGGGGGGGAGTTATGCTAGTAGCTGGAATTGATGTAGCTTAGGTCAATTTACCACGGTGTCTTCACTCCACTGCCTCAATGGGAGACTCTCTCTGGTCGACTTGCCTTAATCTTCTTGGGGAGCTGGAATAATAGGGTTGACTGTCGATGTAGCGGGTTTTCACTAGATCGATCCCAGCAGTGTCAATCTCCCCGTAGTGAAGACCAGGCCTTAGTATGGTAAAAGTTGTTTTGGGAAGTGGCTCCCTACCTTTTCAGACAAAATGTGATATACCATGCATATAAGACATCATCCATACTTTTTTTTATTGCTTACCTTTTTCTGTAATCCTAGGGACTGAATTGTTGCATTTTACCAATAGCAGGCTAACCCCAATTCACAAATGTAAACACATTGCTATCAGAAAAGTAGTACTAGTGGCACCTTAGAGACTAACCAATTTATTTGAGCATGAGCTTTCGTGAGCTACAGCTCGCTTCATTGGATGCATACCGTGGAAACTGCAGAAGACATTATATACACACAGAGACCATGAAACAATACCTCCTCCCACCCCACTGTCCTGCTAGTAATAGCTTATCTAAAGTGATCATCAAGTTGGGCCATTTCCAGCACAAATCCAGGTTTTCTTACCCTCCGCGCCCCTCCCCCCCCCACTCTCCTGCTGGTAATAGCCCATCCAAAGTGACCACTCTCCCTACAATGTACAATGTAGGGAGAGTGGTCACTTTGGATGAGCTATTACCAGCAGGAGAGTGAGTTAACCTGGATTTGTGCAGGAAATGGCCCACCTTGATTATCATACACATTGTGAAGAGAGTTGTCACTTTGGATGGGCTATTACCAGCAGGAGAGTGAGTTTGGGGGCAGGGGGGTTGGAGGGTGAGAAAACCTGGATTTGTGCTGGAAACGGCCCAACTTGATGATCACTTTAGATAAGCTATTACCAGCAGGACAGTGGGGTGGGAGGAGGTATTGTTTCATGGTCTCTGTGTGTATATAATGTCTTCTGCAGTTTCCACAGTATGCATCCGATGAAGTGAGCTGTAGCTCACGAAAGCTCATGCTCAAATAAATTGGTTAGTCTCTAAGGTGCCACAAGTACTCCTTTTCTTTTTGCGAATACAGACTAACACGGCTGTTACTCTGAAACATTGCTATCAGTTACTTACCGTTACTGGTCTGTACACTTAAGATGATAAAGATGCTTTGTGTTAAATAAGAGGTGTAGTTTACTTAAAAAAGAAGCCATGTTCATAGCAGAGGGTTGTAAAAACCCAACTCTGAGTAATTATTTGTTGCATGTCAGACACAAATTTTCATGTGTAACTTGAAGACTGGTAATTTGGTTTTAATTTTAAGTTGACATTCCAGTTTTTGTATGTTATGCATCTGAAAATTGGCTTCTCTATATGAACATACAACATTTAACCTTTTTTTAGCACTCTAATGTGTGGAGAAAAGTGTCATTATTTATCTCTTAATGACATTAGTTTGCTATATCCCAGAATACCGTAGCATAATCAGTGTACAGTTAAATTTTTTAAAATATTTTCAATTTAAAAAAAGACTCGTTTTCTAATGGGATATTATTTATAGCCAGAGCTGGCTTAGACTTGCTGGGGCCCAGGGCCAAAGCCCACCCCTGAGAGCTTCAGCCCTGTGTGGTGTGGCTAAGGTTACAGGCCTCCTGCCTGGGGCTGAAGCCCTTGCACCTCGGCTTTGAAGTGGGGCTTGGGCTTTGCCGCTGTACCCACCCCCCCACACCCTCGGTGGTGAGGGTTGGCTTGGCTCAGCTTTGGTCCCCACTCCTGGGGTCCTGTAGTAATTTTTGTTGTCAGAAGGGGGGAGCAGTGGAATGAAATTTGAGAACTCCTGATTTATAGCATTTTAAAGATGGACACTATTCAACATGGCAGAGGATGATAACTTGTACAGTCAGGCAATACACATAAATTGCCTTGCTTGTTAGTGCCACCTTATTATCATTTGTTCTTTTAGTTTTTACATTTCACTTAGACAATGAAAATAGTCTACTCAGTGCCACTTTTGTTTATAATCAGTTTCCATTTACTCTCAATTGCTAGCTTTTCTACTGAAGCAGGATGCTATTATTGCAAGGGAAAGTGTTCGTTTTTTCTGCTTTTTAAAACAAAATCAGTGATAAATCAACAATGTTTCATGTGAACATTTTTGTTAACTTTAGATTTTGTGAAATTGTATTTTTACAAAATCTAAATGTTGGACTACATTTGAATTATAGGTATATCATTACTATTAATTTAAATGTACACTATATTCTATCCTGAATCATGGCATAGTATCATAGTATAGCAGCTGCTGTTACTTAAGTAAACCCAGTGGGTGTAATCTCCTTCAAGTGTGTAATAAAAACCAATGATTTAAAAAAAAATTAAAAAATGATTTGTATTGAAATTGGATTTTTTATTTAAATACCAACTTATTTAAAAAAAACTATTTAAAATGTGAAATTATGACAGTTTTTTAAGGCCTACATTTATTATAATATATTAAAATAATGTAAAGTAAATATTAAGCAGTACACGTTTGCTATAGAAGTCTTAAAGAAAGTCAAACCACTGAACTGGTGGAAATCACTGACTAAGCACCTAGAACCAGAATTTGTTGAAGTACTAGACCAGCTTTTGACAGCAGTAGTTTCTTCTGTAGGTGTAGAGAGAGTGTTTTCTTCATTTTAGAGTGGTAGCCGTGTTAGTCTGTATCGGCAGAAAGAACAAGGAGTACTTGTGGCACCTTAGAGACTAACAAATTTAGTGGGCCCACTTCATCAGATACATGCAGTAGAAAATACAGTAGGAAGATACATATAGATACACACAGAGAACATGAAAAAATGGGGGTTGCCATACCCAACTCTTAACGAGACCAATCGATTAAGGTGGGGCTCTTAGCAGCAGGAGGAAAAAAAACTTGTGTAGTGATGATCAGGATGGCCCATTTCAAACAGTTAACAAGAAGGTGTGAGTAACAGTAGGGGGAAAAACCTATCCTTGCAACAAAGCCCGTTGCCAACTCTGCCCACATATCTATTCAAAGGACACCACCAGAGGGCCTAGTCACATCAGACACACTATCAGAGGTTCGTTCACCTGCACATCTACCAATGTGATATATGCCATCATGTGCCAGCAATGCCCCTGGACACTCAATTACAGACCTAAAAGTTGCAATTATTCAACAAAAACATTTCAAAAACAGACTCCAACGAGAAACAGCAGAACTGGAATTAATTTGCAAACTGGACACCATTAAATTATGCTTGAATAAAGACTGGGAGTGGATGAGTCATTACACTAACTAAAAACTATTTCCCCATGCTAATTATCCCCTTACTGTTACTCACTCCTTCTTGTCAACTGTTTGAAATGGGCCATCCTGATTATCAGTACAAAAGTTTTTTTTCCTCCTGCTGATCATAGCCTACCTTAATCGATTGGTCTCGTTAAGAGTTGGTATGGCAACCCCCATTTTTTCATGTTCTCTGTATATATATCTATATCTGTATTATATATATCTATATCTTCCTACTGTATTTTCCACTGCATGTGTCTGATGAAGTGGGCTTATCCCATGAAAGCTTATGCTCAAATAAATTTGTTAGTCTCTAAGGTGCCACAAGTACTCCTCGTTCTTTCTTTATTTTAGTTTATTCAGCTAGTTCAGTTCCATGACTATCTTGAACGACATGGCGACTAGAAACAATCAATTCAATTCACTAACTACAGATAATACTTGCTTTGTTTAATAAATCAGTTCTAAATGCAAAATGTTTTCCTCCATGGTAGTTTGGAAGAGGCCCTGGAGGTTTTTCACCTTCCTCTGTAGCATGGGGCACGGGTCACTTGCTGGAGAACTCTCTGCTCCTTGAAGTCTTTAAATCATGATTTGAGGACTTCGATAGCTCAGACATAGGTGAGAGGTTTATCGCAGGAGCGGGTGGGTGAGATTCTATGGCCTGCATTGTGCAGGAGGTCAGTCTAGATGATCATAATGGTCCCTTCTGACCTTAATATCTATGAATCTATGTTTTGGTAAACTTTTTTCTCACATACTCAGTACCTATAAGGTAATTTATTAAACTAATACAAAAATTTAAAATGCTCTTTGTGCATTTAATTGAATTTGTTTCCATCCAAATAGTTTGACACAATTCACAAGTAAAAAAAATTAATCTAGTAAACAAGAAATGCATTGTTCACCATTTTCTAACATCATAAAAAGGGAAAAAATAAGATTCCAAATACATGCAAGTTAAATTATATACAGTAAAAGCTGTGTTATTCTGCACTTTGCCAACTGAAAAACTCTAGAAACCAGCTTTTTGGGAGGGCGTGCAGGACACCGTCTCGGGGAGTGAGTTTGAGTGTAGGAGGGGGAAGGGGGTTGGGGTGCGGGGGAAATTTTAGGGTGCCGGATCTGGGCAGTGCTCACCTTGGGCGCCTCCCTACAAGTGGCAGCATGTCCCTGCTGCTGCTGCCCCCAGCCCGCTGGCTCAGCAGCTCCCATTGGCCTAGGACAGTGGCCAAGGGGAGCTGCGGAGGTGGCGCCTGCAGGCGGAGGCAGCGTGCAGAACCGCCAGAGCAACAGGGACATGTCGCCGCTTGCGGGGAGCTTCCCAAGGTGAGCACCGCCTGGATTTGGTGCCCCTGCCCTGAGCCCACTCCCGCTGCCAAACTCCCTCCCTCTTTGTTAACCGGAATTTCTGACTTACCAGCACACACACAGATATCTCCATTCCCATTCTCTCAACATGCCGAATAACAAAACTTGTACTGTAACAGCTTAAATAAGTGTCTGTAGATATAGTGTATCCTTCTGGTTAGCAAAAAGAAGTACCAAATTTTGTGTAAAGGCTGTATTTACTTGGAAATCAACATATTTTAATGGTTACCAGCTAATGAGAATCCGCCTTTCTTTAGGAAAATAATTAAAAAGTACAAATGCAATACAACATTAAAATCCATTATTTAAATTAAGGTTTCCTGCTTTTTGATTTAAATCATGATTAATATTGGTGATTTAAATCACTTTGATTTAAATTGTTCCACCCATTACACATTATCATTAACAGAAGGAAGGAAAGTATTACCCGAACGTTATTATTTGTATTGTTGTGGTGCCTGGGAGCCACCGTCATGGATCAGGACCCCGAACGAAAAGGCAGTCCTTGCTCCAGAGATCTTACTATCTAACTATAAGAAAGAGACAACAAATGGATACAGATGCATTGATGGGGAGTACATGTGAATTCATTTGCAATATAGTAATACAGTTAATTCTGTTCACTAAATGTTATGTGTCATGCACTTGAAAAAGCTTCATTAATAATAAGCCATCTTTTGTACTGCAGAGTGGTATAGAAGTATCTACAAGAGAATAAGGTATAATTGTGTTCATGGTGTATTGCTATTTTTTTATAGTGCCGCCTTTGGATTGTAAATAAATGGGGGGGGGGGAGGGGAAGCAGTATTTTGTTGTTAGACAGTTTAAATAATACAATTAACCCTGTAAATTGATTAAGTATTATAAAATTGATTTCCCTGTCCTATTTTCCTTATTTTTCTATGATATTCATTAATAGTGATAAGATGTCATGGAAGTTGCAAACTTCTAAATGTTCCTAAATGTATTTAGTTACTAAGTTTTGTCATGTCGCTGAAATAAATAGTTAACAGTAATTCCTTCTATTAGGTTAATTTAAAAAAGATATTTCCCAATTTTGTGCATTTAATGTATTTATTGACTGAGTTGGAAACTGTTGAGTGCTTAAGGCTCTATCCTCACTGGGGCTCAAACAAAATTTGTTGAACAAGTTGAAAGAGGAGACACAGAAGCAGATCAGATGGGATCAGGAGTCTGAACTGCATTGGTGATCATTGTAGGACTGTTTTTTTTGGACTGTGGTCAAGCAAGTGTAAAAGCACTTCTTAGAGAAACCTAGGAAGAATTAAAGTAATTTGCTGAATTTTATGGGGACACTACATTTCAATTGCTCTTGGCTATCTGTTAAATTGTTGGCTGAGAGAGTCAGAAATAAAACTTCCCCCTTAAAATTTTGGAATCCCTCCTTCCCTCTGCCTATACAAGAGTGCATATGGAGGAAGGCAAGGGGAATGTTCCTTATTCTTGCCACAACATAGTCAAAAACCAATTTCCCTCACTACTTGCATGTAAAATATCGACTGTATTTTGTGCATTTAATTTCCTTGGTTGTTGAAGAATAAAAAATTAGTGATTCAAATAAATGCATTCTACTTAATTTCATAAATGTGTGTTACAGTATATTTGGTTCTCAGATATGCTTGCCTCTGTCTTCATAACCATGCTTGGGCCCTGATCCTGTAACTGGCTCCAAATGCATGGATCCCCATGGAAGTCAGTGGGCCTTTATTCTAGGGTCTAGGGTCTGACCATGCAGATCTAATTACAGGATTGAGACCCTTATGTGCACTTTGATGGTCCTTGAAAGCAACATGCTGTGCGCTCATAGCATGCTGTTTTCACTTGGAATGGTTTGTCTCACCAATTTTTTTTCGGTTAGCAAAGTACATGATTCTCGTTGACAGCTGGAAACGTGCCAAAATTTAAAAATGGAATTGATCGTATGGTATCTGAACACATGCATACAAAACTCCATTTAAAAAAAAAACTTGGTGAAGTGTGAAAACACTTTTTCCATGTTCACAAAACTCAAATGGCTGAATGGAGTTTAACTAAAAATTCTTTTGGCTCAAAAGAGTATGAAGCAATTATGGTCCAAAGTGTAATTTTTGTGTGAATGTTATAGGTGCCTAATAGCAGGTAGTTAAAATGAAAGTACCTCTTTAGTCATAAGTATGCTGTTATTATCACAATACTATAAAAGATCTATCCTTTTAAAATTGAAAATCATCTTAACTTTTCTGTAGCCATGAATTCTAAAAGTTTATTAGTTGCTGAGTGAAGAGTAAATTAAAAATAACCAGTTCTGTTTGTTGCCTTTGTTTTTTTGAAAATAAAGGGGCATTCTTCTTACAAGGCAAGATGAATGGGAACCCCTTATCAGTGTGTTCCTATTCCATATATCATATGCTTCTACTATGTTCCTGTGACTCCTTTTTGTGCTAAATAATCTCATTTTACTCCCCTTTCATATGTTGACCCTCCCCCCCATCCCATGCCGTCTTTCATACTGTTCTTGTAAACTTTTCTGTTTCAGATGTCTCTTTTAAAATGAAGCCTGTGAAAGTGAATGCAGTATTTGATGTGTGGTCTTACTATTAATATATACAATGCCTTTTTAATATATTCTGTATTCTCTTCCTCCTCCCCCCCATCCAAGGATCTAATTGCATGGTACCTTAAAAATTATCCAGGTGTTTCGTTCAGTCTAAACTGTAGGGAACAACCTTGAACTGGAAGGGAGCTGGGCTAGTCTGGACTTGATGTTTCATTCTCTAACTTCGACAATTTATCTTTAGACTTTTTAACCACTGCTGCACATTGAGCTATCCACAATGACTCCTAATTATTTTTCTCAGAAGACTGGGCTAATTTGAACTCATCATCTATATACAAATTGAAATAATTTCTCCTGGTGTGCATTACATTGCATTTATTTACATTTCATTTGCTGTTATATTGCTCAGTCTTCTAGCTTCAATAGAACTTTCTGGAGTTCCTCAATATTCTCCACAGTTTTTACTAACCTAAATAACTTCTTGTTACTGGCAAGTTTTACTATTTTGCTGTCTGTCTTCACCCTTCAGATCATTAATAAATGTTAACCATTGTTTCTAATCCCTAGTACATCCTACAATTAACTTCTCTCACAGCATGTAGCAACCTTGCGCATACAATAAAAATGTGGTAATGTGAACATTGATTATCTGAAAGAATGTTATGTCCCAAGCAAAGATTTGGATAAATAGTCAGGGGACTGGGAAAGCCTCTTGCAGAGCTCTAAGCTGTCTCCTGCAGTTTATAGAAGGGTTAAAGAGCTTAAGGAGTTCAGTGTCTAGTTTTCTACAGAGAGAGAACATTGCCCTGAAGTCAAAACTCAGAGAAAGAGCCAACATTCAGATAACCATGAGAGTCAGATAACGAAGTCTCAGTGTAGTGAAGAAATCAAGAGACATTGTCAAAGGTGCCAGAAATGTAAAATGTAGGTTACATTAGTAGTATTTTTTTCTTATGTAATGGATTTTTCTTAAAACTGCTTGTGGATTGTTTTCACACAGACTGGCTTTCCCAAGCTGATTTTTCTGTATAAATTGATATCACTTAAACAAATGGAGAATCATTTTGGACTCAGTTCTCCTTCCTTTGTAGCCTCTTTCTCCTGTCTCATATCCTCCTCTCCCCTTATAGCTTCCCTCCTTGGTCCGAGGTAAGACAGATTATGGCTAGGAAGATTTGTCAAACGTAAGGTGTATCTGTTTGCAAAATGTATTCAGTTCTTTTAGTAATCAGAAGTACATCAGCATTCTTTCTTTCAAGCACAGCAGTTGCAAACAGCCATACAATAACAAACCAGCATGAACAATGAGCATGGCTAAAGTATGGCAGGGGAGAGGAGAGGATGGCTGCCAATAAATTGTCATAAACAGTGAGGGGAGAAATGGGAATTCCTTAGAATCGTTAAGTTGCTAAACTGAGTCCTCTTTACCAGTCAAACCCCATCTCTCGAAAGAGTGATTAAATACCATTCAAAGTGCTCTTTACACTTGAAATCAGAGGTAATGGCCAAACACACATGACCAAAGAAAGCAGCTGTTTTGTGTTTGCTGCCTGAATGAGCAGAACAGCATCTGATGTTCTCCCAAAGGGATGTTGGGGAATCCAAAGCAGGTCATAGAATAAAATTTAAAACTTTCCTTGTTGGTGTTCAGTTGACTAGTTTGAACCAATTTTGTTGTTAATCAAAGGCATCCCTTTAATCAGGTACATTCCATTTATTTATGATTCTTCCGTTCCATTATTCGTCACCTCTGCAGAAATTCTCCTGTAATTTATAGCATAATAAATTTTTCTTGTGAATTCAGTGGCAGTAGCTCCAAACTAAAGGATTTTACAGTTTTGCTTTTTTTTTTGGTTGAAGTAGTACAAAATGTCAAAAATTAGAAGGAAGGTCACAGTGGAAAATACCAAGACCATATCCGATAGCACATCCCGAAGACCCAGTGTGTTTGAAAGGCTTGGACCCAGCACTGGAAGTACTGCAGAGGTGAGTTGTAAAAGTGTTTTTCTCTTCCTTCCCACCCCAGCATCTTCTCTTCCAGGACATTAGTGGGGTAGAGTTGTTCATTAGTACTGAATATTCAGTCATTAGTCATGTTAGTAAAGGTAAAGAGAACACATTCACACTTAGATGTTCAAGATATTATTAATCTTTAGATTTTCAAATTACTTGTGGTGTTCCAGCTTCTAGTGAGGAGCGGTAACAATGTACATTTACTAATATTTTTATAAACCTAAATTTTTTATCTGGCAGACTTAATGCTCATTGTTGGTTTTTAATAAAGTAAATTACTGGTGGATGGAAATCTCAGATAAATGGGAGTAAATGTGGACTCATTTGTTTGTTCTGCCACACTCACACCAATGGTATTTCCAGAAATGAGTGTGAAATTCACCTAGTAATGTCTGTCTCTTAGACACAGTGCCGTAACTGGCTGAAGACTGGCAACTGCCTCTATGGGAACACATGTAGATTCGTACATGGCCCTTCACCACGAGGTAAAGGCTATAGCAGCAGTTATAGAAGGTAAATCAAGAACTCACTTTGAATTGTTCACATGCTGTAGGAAAATAGCTTTTTCAAATATGTCTTCTGTAAAAATTTGAAATGCTGTGGTGTGCCTAATGGTATGTTTTATCAGTAACCTTATTGGATTGTGAAGCTGCTGAAAACAAGTAACTTGGCAAGATGCAGTGGGTTTTCCCTGGATTTTCTTGTGTGTGTAACTTTAAAAAATAATTAATAAAGTGCTCTGGATGCAGATTAACTTCTTTTTCATAACAGTGTTTTAACCTACCTTGAAATGGGACATGCAAGTACTTTAATAAATGGATTTTTGTGTTGTGTGTCACTGCAACTTCTGTCTTCCTCTCTTTCTGCTACTAAAATGCTGTTTTGCAACTGTTAAGGCAATACTTTCAAAATCACAGCCCATATCCCTTTGCCTTCACCAGTAACAGTATTTTTGTTGGAGAGTGAGGTGGCTGTTCTTTTTCTCCAGTTGTGAGGAGACATGCTAGGACAGTGGCTCTCAACTTTTCCAGACTACTGTGTCCCATTCAGGAGTCTGATTTGTCTCGTGTACCTCCCAAGTTTCACCTTATTCAAAAACTACTTGCTTACAAAATCAGACAAAAAATATGAAAGTGTCACAGCACACTATTACTGAAAAATTGCTTACTTTCTTATTTTTACCATATAATTATATATAAAATAAACCAATTGAAATGTAAGTATTAGAGCAGTATAAACAAGTCGTATGAAATTTTAGTTTGTACTGACTAAGCAAATATCTAGATGAGCTGGTGTACCCACTGAAAGACCTCTGCTTCGCCCCAGAAATACACATGCCTCTGGGTGAGAACCACTGTGCTAGGATAGGAAAGTGTGGTTTCATGACCACCTCTGCAGACAAATGTCCAGCAGAGAGATTAAAAAAATGTGCCTTTGTTGTTAAGTAAAATGAATGCACTTTATAATGACTTATAATATTATACACAGTGCTATCTTTCAAAAAGGGCACTGTGTCGTAGCATGAGTCCATGCTGCCTAACCAGAACTGTATTCAGTAAGCCTGTATCATTCTTTCTGAAGGGAAAAAAATGATTTAATAATTTTCACTTCAGCACCTTTCATACAAAGATGTCACAAACATTAATAATGCTTCACAATGTCCCTTTGAGGTAGGAACTAGCCTCCACTGTATAGATGGGTAAACTGAGGCACAGAAGTTAAGTGACTTGTTGAAGGTCAAACAATGTTTGGCATGGATGTTATGGTTCTATTCCTAGCTCTGTTTCCCATTTCTATGCCTTAATCTTAAGACCATCCTAACTGTCATTGCTTATAAAGCTGTAGCAACTGGGATACAAAATACAAGTTATCTTTAAGCTTTTTTCTCAGTATGCAAGGGAACATATTGTAATGTTATGTGCTGAATTCTCCAAACAGCAAAGGAAGAGAGGTGCTTCACATGTAAATGATTCTAAACTTACCTTTATGTGCTGAATGTCACTTTCCCTTGCTACAGTATTTGGAGCATTGAGTGTATAGCCCTTCTTGCTCGTTTTTTTTTTTTAAAGATGTTTACTTTTAATGGCTAACAGGTTTTTTTGTTTTTAATTTTTTGCTTCATATAAAGGCATGAAGTTATCACTGGTATTCAGGAATAATGTTGGTTTACATCTTTGTTTATATTAACTCTTTTCTCCTATAAGTTTTATATGAAAGTCAAATTACATAGCTTGCTGCTTACTGACTCGAAACTTTGGATAAGTGAGCAACCAGAGCATTTGGAAGCTTGCTTTAACTCATCTATAGGTCTTAGCAAGGCACAAAAGAGTCTGTTCTACACTAAAGAATTTTGGCATCTTCTGTACCATTTTGTATCAGGGAACATCTGTCAAACACTATGTTCAAAGAACCTGTACAGTTATACTGTCTCCCAGTAAGTCTTGTAAATGCTTCCGTCTGCACTATTTCAGCTCAGACATTGTCAGTTCTACGGTATCTGGGAAGCCCAGGTGTTATGGTTGCACTGGGTCAGTTGATCCTCTCAGCGTAGTCCCATGATTGTCTTGTAAGCAATTTTGGTAGCAGAAAATACTGCCACCTGTCCCTGCCCCTCCGATTCCAGGCCTGCCCGAAAGAAGCCACAGTGATACTTAATGTATCTATCCTGACCATTACACCCTCCACAAACCCTAACCCTAGGGTAGGAAAACAGGACACATATTAGCTTCTTCAAACTTCAGAAACATTAACATAAAACTTTATTTGTACTTTAACATTCCCTGTTCTCTCCCCATGGGCCTTGGTCTGTTAATGACAATCACAACATAAAATAGATCATCAGAGAGACGCATCGGCACATATGCTGCATTCCTCTTGAGAAAATTTAATAACACACCAATAAATTACTATGTTCGTTACTGGGGGACAAGGATGGCATCACGGTAAACAGCTGCCTGAGCCCTATCTTTGAGACATCAGAGTTACTCCACATCCCAAAGTGAATCCTAGTTCTCTATTTACCTGCTAATGGTACCTCAGTAGCCAGTTGTTCATCACTCCTCATATACTACCTGATGTCTGGTACACCTTCTTGAGGGATCATTTCGTGAGGCATGAGGTACAAGATGACTGGCTGGACTTCATTATTTTTCCTGGAGAGATGTCTTTCCTCCGTGTCCTGGATTGTTATAGCAGAATCCAGGCACATAGTGCCATCAGCAGGTGTAGGGAGATCTGGTTGCCTTCTGCAATAGTGTTGTCGTAGAGTTGTTTGAAGGCACAGCCCACGCTCATCGCAAACTATGCAAGCTGTACAAAACCACTTGAAACAATTGTTGGAACAGACCACCGATGAAACCAAATACAGCGTAAAGTTAACAGGTACAAATATGTATATGATGTATTGAGAGGCACGACTAATAAGAGAGAGATGAACTGAAAACTCTGACGCAACCTTAATTACTGCCTCGCGACCACTCAAGCATAATATGTGCACACAGAATATATGCTATATATAAATATACATTGTACATGTCTGTGGTGTAGTTTATATATAAATCGAACTTAAACATTATTTAAAAGAAACAGTTTCCAGTGTACCAGATGAAACATTTGTAGAAAATTCAGTCAGTTCATGGGGGGGTTTTTTCTGTGCCCTAAACCAAAGTACCCAAACCAGCCAATGCCTCCTAAGCAACCACCTGCTAAGGAGTAAACCTATTAACTTAGTTTCACCAAATTACTTATTTTTACTGTCTTTGTTGTTTTGTTATTTGCAGGGGAAAAGGGTTTACCTTCATTTCACCTCAGTGTTTATCTCCCAAAGCAATAAAAGATGACAACCACACAATGCTTTTTTCTGCTTCTAATTTCCTGATGGCCTTCCTCATCTTAAAGTAGTTTTGAATAATGCCTGAATAAATTGAGCTGTTTTGGTTTCCAGCTTTTTCCAACTTAGAAATGTGTATTGAGAGTGGTGGGGTTGGTGGGTTTCCTCACTTATCCTGAAACTTAAGGAGAAAGCCCTACGCATTCTAGTAGCATCAGATTCTTGCTGTTGGAAGGTTCTGTTGCTTCTCTGATTTGCCCACAGAGGGTATTATGAGAACAATGCTTCAACCAGTGTTCTTGTGGCAAAGTATGTCATCCTTAGATTATATATGTAATCTCTCTGCCATGTAAATGAAATTTGGTCAATTCCACAAGTCCTCCCTCATGTAGCAAGTTTGGGATTTTTGATGGAACTGATTTTTAAATAAAATTGACACAAAACATTAAAAAAAACCCCACTTTTTGTAATGCTGAAAGCTATTTGTGGAGGGAACGAGTAGCATAGAGCGTCTTTGAAAAAAATTTGATACAGCTGAAAGGAACTTGTTTTAGAGGATTAAAAAATGAGCTATAATTTACTTAAAACTGTAAATTTAAAATATGGTGCAAGTACACATACTAGGAAGGTGACTTTTAATTATATTTATGTGCAGGGTATTTTGTTGATTAGTACTGCTGGGAAAGAGAGCAGATGGAAAAACCCCTGTTACTGTTGAACCTTTCCCCTGACTTGTGTATACAATTTTGCTGCACGTTAAATATATTTAAAAGCAGGAGGAGGATAAATAGGAGTCACTGGCCTTTTTATTGGATCTTTTTAAGATAGTACCTTATGGCCATATTTAACATTTTAATGATGGAAAATATTGCAGAAGAGAAAATTGAAACATAAATAACAAGGCTTCAAATAAGCAATTTTTAAAAGTAGAAACATTTTATTTTTGTTCTTAAATATCTGCATGTACAGGAAATACTTATTCCCAATCCCTCTAGGAAAAAAACAAATGCTCCGAGAAGTGGTTTTCCACCTTTTTTTCATTTGTGGATCCCTAAAAATTTTCATGTGGTGGTGCAGATCCATTTGGAAATTCAACCTGTGGTCTGTGGTTCTCTGCCACAGAAGTCTTAGACTGAAAACTGGCTGAACAGAATTCAACTGTATATGTTGCACGTGCTTGGCATGGCATTTGATGCAGCTTGAGAAAGGATGCTAACCTTTGGGCTTCTGTGGTAACAATAACACTTCTGGGTTTTGACCTGTAGGTGGGGGTAGTCACATACTTTTTATTGATAAGAAAAATTTCCCTTTTCTGGGATCTGAAACTTTATTTTCATAGTCACCTTTTGCAGATCCCTTAGACATAGTCTGTGGGCCCCCAGGGGTTGAAAACTTCTGTCCTGAAGCAAATGGAAGTTTCATTATTTCAAATATTAGACAGGCTTCCTGGAGCTAGTAGTTGATCAGTATCTTTCAGCGTAGCTATAACAAAATTGGTAAAGATATAAAGCTAATAACCTTACAGAATTATCTGAGATGAGCATCAGCAGTAGGAATTAACAGCCATTGCGGATTCACACAGCTCAGTATTCAGCTAGGTTTATTTAGTGAGAACAATAGATGGCTTTTAACTTAAAAGGCCGTGCATATCATTCACTTCAGCCGTTCTGTTTAAGGACTTGTCTAACCACAAAAGTTGTACTGATTTAATTGTACGGTTATGTTTGGTATAAAGGTGCCTTATTCCAATACAAGGTATTCCCTAAGAGGGGGAATAAGCTATATTGGTATAAGGCACCTCTATACCATAACTACATCTGAACTAGGGGTGTTGTACTGTTGTAACTATTTCAGTTTTTAAAAAAATCATACACCTAATCAGGATAGTTATACGAGCACAAAAATTGCATGTAGTCTTGGCCTTAGGGTGCAGGTTGTTGAAACCTGAATTCAAGTAGGCTTCCTTTTGTTTGCAAAAAGGCCAAGGCAATGTGTGAGTGGCAACTTTGAATGATCTCTGCTCAAAGGCCTGGTCTATGTTCAGAGTTGCACTGGTTTAAATAAAAGTATGGTTTTTCTTTAAATCTAGTGCATCTTTGAATTTATACAGAGCCAGAGATAACTGGAAGGGTTTAGTGGGTCATGAGTGTGAAAACTAGAGCTAGACAATAGTTGGGAAAAGGGAGACATAGTCAGCCTGGCTGGAATTTTGAATACAGTTGTGAAAGTGAAGCTGCATCTGAGTTATAAGCTGCACTCAGCCCTGCATATGTCAGTTTAATTGGACTAGTAATACAATATTGTACCAAGTCATTTTGCTTCCAGTGAGAAAATAACCCATTCCTGAAGTTCAGTCTTTCTTGACTGCTAGGAAGCTGTTACGTGATTTTAATTTCCGAAAGCTGTTCAGTAACACCAAACCCATTAAGATTTAACTAGTTTTCCTCACTTTTGCTGGGTGGGGATCTTAGGCGTCATGACTGAATTACTTAAAATCAAATTTTGTGAACAGATTTTTCTATAAAAATTAGTTACAAAAATCAGTAAAGGAAATTGAGTGTCCTTTTCCTTAAAAGGAAGTGGCTACATCATATGTCTTTCTGCCTTATACAGGTCACCAGAAAGGCCCACTGGGGATCTTCGGGAGAGAATGAAGAACAAGCGTCAGGACGTGGAGACTGAGCCACAGAAACGAAATACAGAGGAATCGTCCTCTCCCGTTAGGGTAAGAATGGAGGGCATGGAATATCCAGCCTCCCTCAATAGCAGTAGGTTAGTGTGTTTCAGAAACATGGTCATTGTGAATTGTTTAATATTAAATAAATAACATAATGTGTTATAAAATATTTAATTTCATATTTTATATTAAATATTTAGTATTTAATATTATCGTGCATCTGTATAGTAATGTCTTGAAAGTTACCAGAATTCCTTACAAATTCCACAAGCTGAAATGCATATTATAAAATTTTGACATTTAGCTACCTCTAGTGTGAAACATGGAAGCTATTTAACAATATAGCAGAACCTTTTGAAATTGTCAGTAAAATGTACCAGCCCCGGCAAACACCTACTAGCTCATTTTTACTTTAAACACTGACATGTATAAAGCACCCACTCTTATTCACATTATAACACATCATTTACTTGTTAGTCACCCCCAACTCCATCTTGCTTATCAGAAAACACCCCCTTCATAAGCCCATGTAGTCACTACTCCATGTATTCATTCCCCTGCTATTTTCCCATCATTCACCCTGGTTCATCAGTTTTTACCTCTGCAACAAATTCACCAATTCTTGTTCTCTGCCATCGTCCAATCCCATTCCCCCAATCAATTTTTTTCTCAGCGAAGTGTATATCACCTTCTCCTCCACTGACATTGCTAATGAAGAGAGACAAAGTTGGTAGAGCTCCTCTGCAATTGGACAACAGCTGGAACATTGGTTTACTTTTAAGTATTTAAATTTTTTTCACAACCAAAAGGGCTAAAACCTTTTTGTTTTTAAATGAATGTTTTGAATTCTGCGAGCATTGTTGGCATTATTTCTCTTCTGGGTCTGTTCCTTGCTGTATGTAAGTGGAAATTTGAAAGACTGCTATAAAGGAATCAACAGGAACTGCTGTCACTAAAGTTACATAATGGTTTCCATTCTAACCTTGTTTTCAGTTGCTGATAACTTGCTGAAATTTTCAGTGCTATCAACTCTATACACTAAGGTGATTTTTTTTTAATTTAGAGCAAAAATGGTTCAGTTCTTGAGTACAACGAGAGTGGGAAAAGTGTATTTTTCCCATGAATAAAAAAAGGTGTTATGACTTAGTTGCTGTGTGCAACCTCAGTGTGGACGTTTTTTGAGCACTTAACTAGGCAGCTATAATATTCTATTCCTGTAGTAACCGAAGACACACACACAAAAAATCCAAGATAATCTTTTAAGTATATCAAAAGCAGGAATCTTGCAAGAGAAGTTGTGGATCTGCTGAACTACCAGTGAGTAAAGGGAGCAATTAAGGAAGATAAAGACTTCGCAGAGAAGCAAAACTAGTCCTTTGCCTGAAGTGAAGATTGATGCAATGTTGGGGAGATAGCTACTCTGGACATACTCTTTTCAGGTATTAAAGATGAAGCAAAGTCACAGAATGAGTTGTCAAAAGAGGTGGTGCTGGAACAAATTGATAAAGGGCAATGGGTCACCAAGACCAGTCAGTAAACAACCAAGAGTTCTGAAGGAAGGATGAAGTGACTGAGTTGTTAACGAACATATACAGTCGTCTTATAACAGCTACTATTCCAAAGGACTGGACGGTCGCAATTGGATCTTAAAAAAAAAAAAAAAAAAAAAAAAAAAGCAAGCACTAGAGGTGAAGTTGAGAATCAAAAACTAGTAAGCTTTATTTTGAAATAAGTAAAGATAGTTACAAAACACTTTTTGGAATATGATATGATAGGGAAAATGAACACCGCTCTTGTAAATTAAAATTGTACTTCTTTATTCTACTAGAATTGAAACTTGTCCACAAAATAGTGACTAAAGGAGAACCGGTTGACATAAATTGGACTTGAGTAGCCTCTCTTGAAACAAAAGCTTTCTGAAAGAACTAAACAGTCAAGGTGTGATTAGAAACTGGCCAATAGACAGAAGACAAAAAGAAAGAAATGGTCAGTTTTCCACAATGGGATGCTTCAAGGAGATTCTGGAGAAAGGGTTGAACAGTAAGAAGACAATTTGCAGAAGATAAAAAAATATATGTAGGTTAGTCAAAACTAGGGACAATTATGAGGAATTTCACAGGAACCTAAAAAGGAAGCCGTTTTGGGTCAGTACAATGGCAGATGTAATTCAGTGTTAACAAATGCAAGGTAATGCACATTAAAGGGAGTAACTTAAAGCACTCATTCACATTACTGGGTTTTAAAGTAATTGCAACCACTCAGGAAAAAGACCTGGGATTATTGTGGATAGCTCAATGAAAACATGGTTCAATGTGCAGTAGTAGTCAAAACAACAAACAAATATTAAGATGTATAATTAATGGAGTAGAAAATAATTCTTAAAAAATGCCATGATGTAAATTAATAGTCCACCCTCATCTGAAACACTGTTTGTTTCTGATCACCCCATCTGAAAGAAGATATAATAGAAGATGATGTCTGGAAGGTGAACAATGAGGTGAGAATGGCACTGTTCGGAGAGGAGCCAAATAAGCGGGGACGTGATAGAGGTATATGATAATGAACGGTAAATAGATTGTAAATTAGGCACTCCTGTTTACACTTTCTCATACTAGAAGAACATGGAGTATTCCAATGAAACTAAAAGACAACAAATGTAAAAATAAGGAAATTTCTTACAGTATGTGTAACTAACCTGGGGAACTCATTGCCATAAGGCACAGTCCAAGAGTTTAGTATGTTTCATAAAAGGACTAGACAGTAACATTAGATAGGGGAAAAAAACTTTTTTTAGACGGGATATAAATCCTCATGCTTCAGCTAATGAATAACTGCCTGAAATTAGGAAGAAACTTCCCATATGAACTGGATATTCCATAATTGTCCATTTTGGGCATTCTTGTATCTTCCTTGGACCTATCTAGCTCCTGGCCACTTTCAGAGAGAGAGTATACTGGACTACGTGGACAACTGCTCTTATCTAGTCTGGCTATTCCTATGTTCCTAGATATTTATATGGAATTATTTTGTATGCAAATGTAAGTAAGTGTATGCAAAATGTTTTATGAATAATGGGACAAGATCACTGTGCTTACAATCTAATTTAGATAAGTATAATACTTAGAGCAGCTCAAACGTGAATATGAGCAGATGCATTCCAATTGGGGGCTTGATACTGGGAAATTTCACAAAACATATGAAGAGTGTGGATGGGTTGGTGCACGTAGTGGGAGGCAGTTCGAAGAGCAGAGGCAGCATGAAGCTGAGAGGGAGAGAAGGTCTTAAAGCATGCAGTTAGGCAAGATTATTGGGAGGAATGTAAGGCGTATGTCTAATCCATGTGCTTATACTCTGTCTATCACTGTGGTATCTGAATGTCTGATGTGAGAACAGATACCAGCATGCAGTAACATGTTTGTGACTGGAATGGAATTACTGACCATGTGAATGAGAGAGACCATTGGAGTCTAATAATGCAGCAAATAAGGGCCTCTTAGAACAAAAACACCTGAATTCTAATCCGTTTTACCACTGGTTTGCTGACATAGGGAAAGTCCTTAATTCTGTTTTCCATTATCTTCTCTAAAAGTGGAGTCAGTACCTTCCTACCTCAGTCGGGAGCTTTGGAGATTAATCAGTATTTGTGCAGTGCTTTGAAGTGTAACATATGTTATGAAAGCTAAATAGTGTTGTGCTTGTCCAAAAGATTCTAGCTACAATCAGTAGAAGCTTAATTGTACTAAACGCCAAACCTTCTGTGGTTTAGAATCTGTGTACATATTTCAGTTTATACTAGTATTGTGTGCACATGTACTGATAGGTTATTACTACACCGGGTAAGCATAAGACATTTAGTATAAAAGAATTGCGGGATACAGGAGAACCATGAACCTTCTCTCAATTAACATTAGTAAGGAAATGAAACTTCTTGGCTTGACATCCTTACCCAGGCAAACTTCATTGACTTTAATAGGAAATTGCTCTAGGTATGGATCAGGCCATAAGAGTCCAATTTTGAGGTGCTGCACACCTTTTTTGAGAGGCAGAGCTCCTACAACTCTGATTTTAATTAGGAGCTCAGTGTACTCCGCATCTCACGGAATTGGTCCCTTAAGATCTGATATTTTTCTAAGTACCAGATCCCTTTAACTTCTGCATCAGGCCATTAATCTGTAAACATACCTCTGGGGAACAGATTCTTTTCCAGTAGCTACATTTTGTGAATGATCCCATTGTGCCTCTGAAGCCAAATGGAGAGGGGGCTACTCAATTATTGTCTATGCTTACAGCATGGTTCCATTAATAAAGTTGTTATAGAAGATAAAAATTTTAAAGTGCTGTGAAAGGCTCTATTCTTGCTCAGTTTTCTGAGCAAGCACTTCCTTTTTCACAATCTGCGGAAAGGGTTGAGTGTTTTACAATGCACCCAAAAGTGTGTTAAATCCTTCCAAATACAGATAAGGCAGAATCTTTGCCCAGAGGTGTTTACCAAATAATGAGGAGCGTACCATCCCTGTAGGGAAGTTTGAAGAAAGGGCAACATTAATAAGGTTGCGGGGTTTCTCAGCAAGTCTGGTGCATACTTTGATGGAACAAAAACAATGTTTTTTGCGTGAAATAAAACTAAAATGAGTAAGTAGAAGACTTGCCACTGGATGTGTTCTAAGTCTCATGGAAGTAGTATGTATCCAGGACCTATTAGGGAAATAATAACTTAGATTTTTTAATTCTGTCCTCTAGAAAAATACATATATTCAACAATAGGAATGTATAAATTGAGTGGTGTTTCTTAAATGCTGTGCTTATTAAGCTCTGATCTCTTTTGATAACTGAAAGGATGAAGTTGTTTAGCATAACTACAGGTGTACTGTGTGTTTCTTAAACTAGAATAATGATCGTAAGTTAGCTTACTCACATAACTGATTGTGTAGCTGTTTTCACTGAATTTATCGGTAATTAAAGGAAGAACTACTTTCACAAACATGCTTGTTCCCCATTATATTATAGAAGGCAGATTGTCCCATCACAACCGCCATTCTGCATTTTGCTATTTAGAGGAAAGAATATAAGCAAACTGTTTTTGAGGCTTAGACTTGGTTGTAGATCTGCAATAATAGTTAACAATGCAATTTGGGCTCCAGTAATACATGAATTAGAGATTTAGGCAAAGTATATCGCATACAGCTTTTAATTTTTGGAGGATAAAACATTCTGTTGTATTAACAAGTTGTGTTGGTCTTCAGGCCTTCTAGCTCATATAAGTGCACCTACTATGCTGACAAGTTATTTTGTATATAGGCTTTGAGAATGTAAAGGTGTATTGGAGTCAATGTGTGGAGGATCTGCCACTATATGTGCAAACTTCAAATTGCTAGTTACATCCACTCTCAGATTTTTACTGAAGCATCAATGTCACATTCCATTAATATTATTGCTTAATTAAGTAGCAGGTAATTAATGGTGAATGTAGGCTGTCAGCATTATAAAAGAGGGTGTTTGCAGACTGGATGGAAAAGAACCTTGGAAAATGAAGAATCTCTAAGGGAAAAAGGCTGCAAATGATGTTCGTTCATAGACTTGCACAGCTAAGAGATTTCTGTAATAGGGCTGTCTGTCTTTTTCAGAAATGTGTATTTTGGCTGAAATGTTCCATACTTGGCCTTAGACCAGGTGCAGTTTTTCTTTGAAAGCTTGATAAGTTATTGTCAGCTGCTCAGCTGACGTGAACGTGGTGTACACCACTTATGTCAATGAAGGTAATGTGATTTGCACCAGTTGAGGATGTGGCCTAGCATTTTTGAGATATCCAACCATGAATAAGGAAAAAATAAAACCAGTTCAAAACCAAGCCCTTCATATAACACATGCTGCTTTTAATTAAATTTCACCTGAGTTCTTAAATAATAATTGCCTTTGACATGTTTGAAACAATTTGTCTGAGGAAAAAATGTGTATAGCATTTGAGAAAGCATTTCACTTAACTTTTGAACAGTGCATCAAAGAGAAACTTCAGATAGCTGTGCACTGAAATAAACATTTGCATATTTATTTCGGAAATGGCAGTGTCAAATAAATTCACAGTATTTTCACGTGGTAGTGCATTTTGTAAAAGAAAATAAATTTTTCTAGAAGATATACTCTAGGAATTATTTTGGGGAAGTTCTATGGCCTGTGCTGGGGAAGTTCTGTGGTCCACAGGAGGTCACGCAACATGATCATAATGGTCCCTTCTGGCCTTGGAAGCTATGGAAATCTTAACTGAGACTACATTTAAAACTATTAATGCAAAAACCAGGAAATAAATTTTGTGCAGTTGGGAGTGATTATGTGATCTCGTTTCCTTACTGTAATTCTAAGATGCTGATTGAGGTCTGAAATCAAACCCAGTTCAAGCTACCAATAGAGAGAAATTAAGTGTCCGAGTTGGTTTCTGGGTAACTTTTTTTCTTGACTGGGCAAGTGTTCTAGAAGTCTGTAATGAAGGCCCATAAAAAGAGGCAGAATAGGCACCGCATTTGTAGGAGGTGGGGGCAGAGAGAAAGTGGTGGATCTGCAGTATACTCCTCCTCCCCCCACTCCCTCCAAAAAGCCCTCTGGGAAGCAGGCATAGAGACAGTGCAGCTCAAGAGCAGCTGTCATTGGCTACTGGGATTGGGTGAGCGGAGAGGAGCAGCATAAGGCTAGCTGTCTTTTTGGTGACTTTATTTCTGTAAGATTGACCTCTGTTTTCCTTGTGGATCCATGGGGTTCTGTGCCCTTACAGTATGTAGAAAGACTTTAACTTGTTTAGGCCAGTAAAATACATAATTGAGATGTAAAGGTGTCAGGAAAATTTTAGCCTATTATATGTTTTTAATTCCCCACCCCACCTCCACACAGGGCTTTTTGGTACTTTCCACAGGCTTTAGCCTCTAAAGGAATAGGCAGTTAGTTATCCATTGTCAGTTCAATCCTCAGGTGCTGAATTGTAAATTGCACATAACCATTCTCATTTAAAATTGTATTACTCTTTTTCTAGCTGTTCTAATACTTCTAAATGTTTACTAAATTTCTCATATAAAAATTTCTGGTCTTTAAAACTGATCTGATCTTCTTTCAGTCTCCATTGTAAATATCACTTTCTTGGCCTACCCTTAAGTCTTTGTTGACTTCACCTGTATGAATGTTTTTCCTCCCGACCCACTGATTACATGAAATTACGTTAGAATATTTTTCCAGTGTAATTTGCTTCTTAGCTGAGAAGATATTTAGACTAATCGAACTAAAGAAAACAATTAGTTTAATTCTTTCTATAAAGCACAAAATACTGTGCAAATTTATTGACTTCTGTAGGCTTCTGTTTTAAAAAATTGTTACTCTAATTCAGCATTTTTTCCCTGTAGAAAGAATCTTCAAGAGGAAGGCATAGAGAGAAGGAAGACATCAAAATTACGAAGGAGAGGACTCCAGAAAGTGAAGAGGAAAATGGAGACTGGGAAACAAATAGAGAAGGTAAATTGAATTCAAGTAAGACTCTCCATTTAATCTATTACAATATTCCAAATACTACAAATTCTCAGGTTGTAGAAAGTTTTGTCCATTCCAATGGACTGATATGTTGACTATTCATGAATTATTGATGAATAAGGATTGTTTCAATTTATCTGTGGACAAGGAATAAATTTAGTGGTTGGGATTGGATCAAGTCATATAATTAGGGTTGGCAGGAATTTGACTTTTTTTTCTCTATACTTTCAATAGATATTGGTTTATATTTAAGCATTTTTTAAGATTTGTAGCTATTTAAATTTTCACAGTTGTGGGAAATTGAGTGCGTCAGACAATTATTTAATGGCAGTAGACATTAATATTAAAAAAATTAAAGCTTTATAACCATTACAATCAGATGATGTCATGATCACATGTCAAAATATACAAAGTAAATATCCTTAAATCAAACTCTGATTTCTCAAGCAGCATTTTTCTTACTTTGCCTATCTATAAATTTTGTTTATCAATAGAAATATTTGTTGGTTTGTGAAATCAACCTTTACTGACATCTGCCATTAAAAATCTAATACTTCCAAGTTAAATATAATACAAAACAAGAGGTTGTTACTGTCTGCCCTCTCTCTCAATCTGTTTTGAAACTGGATGAACAAGACATCAGTCATAGAATTGTTTGATCAGTACATGAGCAAAAAGAAATTGGCCCTCAGCCACTGACTGGCTGGCAGGGCCTTTCATACCTAGGTCACTGGTTCAAATCCAGCTTATGTGGCTGATTAACAGCTGATCAGTGAAATTAGGTGTGTTTACCTCATTTAAAATAAAAAAGGACTCAATTTTGCAACAATTTTTATGTTTGCCCGTCTCACTGAGCACAAAAACTAAATTGTCTTTGCACATAGCCCATATAGGTCATTGTTGAAGCCCATTGTCAGGGTGACAAAAGAAAGCTTACTACTGCTCCTTGTTCTGTTTTCAAAAAGAGGATTTTGGTGTCCAGGATCTCAGTCACAAGCACTCATTTTTTAGCTTTCATTTAACTAAAAAACTGTACCAACTGTTTTTTGGATTGAGACAGAAGTGGTGATCTTCCACCAGAATTGTTCCATTTCCCTTTGTTGCGGGAGATAGTTGACTTGTTCTGACTTACTATGAAGTTATCCTGGTTTCCAGTGAAGCTAAGTGATATCTACATAACTATGAAATACTTCATGCTATTGTGAGTAGTTGAATATTATGATGTGTTTTGCTAGGTTCTGTACAAACATAGGACAAAAAGATGCTGCCTGTCCCAAAGTGCTTATAATCTAAGTATAAGGCCTGGTCTACGTTAGAAAATTAGGTGTGCATAAATAAGTCACTCGGGTGTGATGTTTTTTGAGAAGTATGACTGTTTAAGACCACTTATGTCATATATTGCCTGTCATCTTTTTTAAATAAAGACTCTGATAATGGAGAAGTTAATTATGATTATGACCATGAGCTGTCTTTGGAAATGAAACGTCAAAAGATTCAGAGAGAACTCATGAAGCTGGAACAGGAAAACATGGAGAAGCGAGAGGAAATAGTCATTAAAAAGGAGGTTTGTATCTTGAAAATAGGCATGTGTTCTTATAACTAATCAACAACCATTTTATGTCCTTAGAGTCCTAATTGTTTTCTACATGACTGGAGCCTCTATGTGTTACCACGGGGCAAATGATAAATGACTGTTGGGCATAACTTTACAAATACAGGGCTGTGTTCTGGCTAGCCTTTCTGTGTAGACAGGGAAGGAGGCAGATAGGAGAGGAACTTCGGGGCACAAATCGTTGTACACTCAAACTGGCTGTCCTGAAACCTGTGAAGTACATGTGAGAGAGGTCTTCTCCATGTCTGCCCCCATTGGGGTTTAGGAGCTGTGAATTTATTTCATATGCTTCAGTCTGGACCATTTTATCTAAGCCAATCCCCCATCTGCCCTCAGTCTTCATATTACACTGGATTTTATTAGGCATAATCTTGGTGGGTGGTCCATAATTGGAAAGAATGTCTGTTTGGGGTGGGGGACCTTAAGAGCCAGAATTTTTGGACTGTAGGTAAATCTTACTGGAATGCAATTTTTCAGGCTAACTTTAGTGTAATAATTAGAGCCATTTTATGGATATGAAATGTAATGATCTGTTGGTTGTCGTTTAATTATGTTGTAGGTCATTTGTGAGGCATTTTCTTTAAGATCAGCTTTATTTTAAGATATTTTAATACTAATGTAATTAACTACTTCTGCAGAAATATATGGTTAGTATGTCTGAGGCAGATGGTGTGTCAGTGGTTATTACTATCTAAAGTTTGAATAATATTAGGATCCTTATTCAGGATACATATACAGCACATGAGTATTTGGTTGTAGTTTAAACTTTTTCTTTATCCAAGATTTCTCCAGAGGTGGTTAGATCTAAATTATCACCATCTCCTTCGCCAAGAAAGTCTAAATCTCCAAAACGAAGGTCAAGTCCCAAATCTTCATCTTCAGTTAGTAAGAAAGAGAAGAAGACTCCTACAGTGTCTTCACCGCTCTTGGACCAGCAGAGGTCAGTAGGTAGACATACATTATGGGTGGGGAACAGGATGGTATGTCGATACATTATGAAATGTTTTGTGCTAATCAGTGGATATAGCTACTCATTTTCATTGTCCCTTAAGGTGTGGATTCAATGAACCAGTCTTGAAACTGTAGATTTTTGCAGAGTTCACAAAAATCCCTGGGACAAGGCAGCAAATATATGTCTCCATTGATTTTAATAACTTGTAGATTTTGCATTGAACATTGTTTCTTTAAATGATGTGAACTGCTTAGAGCCTGTGAGATACACTGGAGAAATCTAAATAGAAATCAAATTACATTTGTTCAATGGTGTGGGGTGTTGGTGGTGGTTAAATGCAAGTTAATCTAGGATAGAATTGAAATTTTGAAGTTTGCCGAGTCAGGTGTTCTGTTGACACTACATATTGCTATAAAAGAGATAATACTTGACCTTCTAGGTTAAGGAGTGAGCTGGAGCATTATAGCACTGGAAAAGGGAGACGAGAGGGAATGAAGTAGGCAAAATCACAGGCTGTTACAACTAGGCTTTTTGCCACAAAAAAATCAATCAACTAAAAAAGATCTTGCTGACTCTAGAACCTGGGAATCCATGTTTAGCTCCATTAGCTGTGAGGAAAATTGCAACCCTAATACAAAAACAGGCACCTATATTTGCCAAGCAAATTGCCTTTGAAGCAAGTTATGCTTAAATAAGGGCACAATACTCGTAAATGTTGGTTTTGCTGTAAAAGACTAGTATAAGGGATTGCTTGCTACAGTACTTTAAGATGCAGTGACATCTAGGTACTAATATGTTTGTATCTGTTTGTGACTGACTTATGAAAAATACATATGGGTGTAAGGAAATACCTTTACATTTCCTTGTAATTCATGGTGGAAATAAAATGTTCAATATTTATTCATAAAGCTCCTGAAAATATGGTAGGATGCTTTACATACGAGGAATGAGTGATCCCTACCCCAAACAGCTTAAAATTTGAGGCACTGACCCTGCAGTGCAGTGTATTGTACACAGATGTATTGTATTCAGTTGCAGAATCTAGTGTTAAGCGGACAAGATGCAAAGGATTTTGGTGTTTTGATGCATGCAGTTTTACAAGGGCATTGTAACTTTGGAAGCTGTAATTACACATTTGGGAGCAGTTCCAAATTTTGCAAGCCTGTTTCAGAAATAAGGGTTATAAATTCAAATGGCTATGGGAGACTTCAAAGGAGAGCTTGACATTAATTTTCCTTCGTATTCACCATTCAGTCAAGTACAGCTGTAAGTGCCACTATCTGCTGATGGAATAGAGAAGTCTGCCCCAAAAGCTTCAAAGCGCTTGGCTCTGTAAATTGGTGCTGCTCGTATCTGAGTGATTAACAGATATTTTACTTAGTCTTGTAAACAGCTTTTTCTGGTATTTTGATACATTTAGGAGTTCCAAAAGCACCCAGAGTAAAAAGAAGGGTCCTCGTACACCTAGTCCACCTCCTCCAGTACAAGAGGAGACTCCCCTGGGGAAAAAGCATAAAGAAAAACATAAAGCAAAAGAGCGTTTAGAAGAAAAAACAAGAGAGGGGAAAGAGAGAGGACGTGACTTTGAAAGACATAAGGAGAAAAAAGAGAAACAGAGGTGAGTTCTGTTGCATTATTAGGTTTTTAGAATTAATGTAACCTTGCTTAGGTTGTCTGCATTTCTGTTAAATCTGTAGTTCATATTGCACTAAATAGAGAGGGTTTTACATTTGACTTGCTGCCAACGTTTCTCTGAATTCATTAAATATAATAAATGCATTGTATAGTGGACTAATAAACTACAGCTAATAGTTGTCACTTTAATAAAAATAACTTGTTGAGACGCTCTTCTGAAGTAGCTGTCATGTTCTCCATCAGTGAGTCAGACCTTGACTGGTGGTCCAGTCTGGGGTCCTCCTCATATCTTCATTCTAAAGCCATAATTTTTCCATTATACCTTGAACTTCCCCTTGTAGAAGTATACTACTTCACTTCTTCAGAATATCAGGTCAGTGGACCTATGAAGAGAAAACACTATTATTCCGCAAATTGGCCATTAGGAGGCATTCTCCTGTCCCTAAAGCCTCATTTAGTAAATCTAGTATTTTAGCAATGCTGTTTCTTCAAAAATTGACTCTTAAAAGTCCCTACCTTTTGGGATGCTTACATTCTCTGTATTCACCCTAATACCTGCCCACCTTATCCATCCCTATACCTATATGTCCACCTGGGGAAGGAAGGTCATATTCATTCTCTTTGCCCCTCTCCTCCTCTCCTGCCCCCTTCCCCCCCAATATTCTCTCTCACACAAAAATAAGATGTATAGTGGGCAGTTTGCTATTACTTTGTGAAGACTAAGGAGTTTAGGAAGACCTTTGCATTCTGTCATGAGCTGATAAAGTAAAAAGACTCAGAAAGGTGGTTGGATCTGAGGCAGTGTTATGCCCCTCTCCGTAATTAGTGGCAGAAGGTCACAAGCAGTAGTGGGGAGCACTCAGTGCAGCTGTGATAGAAGCGGGAGTGTATTTGGCAGCCTGTGTGCGTGTGGTACCATGATAGCAGCAGGTACTTCCATGGCAGTGGCTGCAGCCCTGTTATAAAAATGTCAGTGACCTTTGTGTGTGAATTTTTAAGTTACTTAATATTAAAAACAAATACTGGAAATCCTCCTGATCTTTCAGTAAGCCAAATGGCAGTTCAAGATACCAGCAGTCCTTTTCTTCCTTCAGAAGCCATCATTAAGGTCCGAAAATGTGTCTGAACTTTTTAAAAGTAATTTTCTGATTTTACAGAATTCATTAAATTAAAGCAACAAAAACAACAAATTCCCTATTTGTATTGACATCTAGCTGCTTAACAAATTACAGATAATATGAAGGGTTCAGGCTTCACCCTCTTTGTATTAGATTGAAAAATATATTAAATGGGATCTTCTGGAAGAGCACTATATGATGAACATAATTTCATATATGATGAACTGATTATTCTACCAGAAGTAATTCTTGATCCTCTACTATGGGTGTGGTCTTGGAGCTGACTTTAATTGATTGGAGATATACTGATCCCATATTGTGCATGCTGAACAAGCTGCTACTTGTATGTTTCTTAGAGATCCTTCAGAAGGCTCCCATAGACCGAAGCGTTCTCCAAGTCCTGCTGATCATTCTGGCAGTAATTCCTCTCCTTCCAGAGAATATTCACCTCCTGCCTCAAGGAGAAGACAAACCTCCCGAGCTCCAGCCAAGTCAACTACACACAAACATACTTTCTCACCCTCTCGCAGGTGGGAAGTTAATATATAGTTCTTATTTTCCTAAACAATTAAAACTTTCCTGCCACCATATCAAGTCACTTTCTCTTTGGTGAGATCACATGATATCAGTGTTCTTTCCAAACGTGAGCCTTTTGATACAGAATTATTTACCCTAGTAGCAGTGTTAAAGAATAATCTACTTTACTGTTAACATGAGTAGCTGTGAATCCCTGGTCCTTCAAACTCTTTCTCACCCGCATAACTTTAAGCAGATATGTAGTTCTGTTGACTTCAGTGTAGTTATTCAGGTGAATAAAGTTATGTACGTACGTGCATAAGAGTTTGCAGGATTGGGGCCTAAATTGTCAAAAACAGAAATTAAGAAGTCAGTGTTTCTTGCCACAGGGATGCTGTATATAGCTATACTTAGAGTGTGTACCCAAGAAAGAAAATGTATAATTTGTCTGCTGCATGTTACCAGGATTTCTTGAAAGCACCTCATATTTGGTAAAATAGCTATGTTGTTGGGGAAAACTGCATGTTTCATAAGCAACAGAGTTTTTGTCGTTGTGTAATCGAAGGTGCTTTTTTTCCCTGAAATATTTAGGTTTTTTTTCTGGATGACTTGCTCTTGAATATTATCTCAAGATCAAACTAGGAATATAGAGTGGTTATAACAAACTCTTAAAGTATCCTTATTTTTCAGATAACAGTAGATATGCATGGGAGAGAGGAATGCAATTTATATATTTTAGAAATCAGAAGGATTTTATTTTCCAGTTGATGGCTAGAGGGCAGAGAATATAGAAATTATTTTATTTTTTTCAATAGTTTTTTTTTTTTTTTGTATTGAGGGTTTATTATTTATTTTATAGTATCATAAAAAAGTGCATGTGGTGACTATTTTAATGATGTGTCCTACAGGTCTGCTTCCCCACCAGGGCAGCATCACTCTCCCATATCATCAAGACATCACTCCTCTTCATCACAATCAGGCTCCTCTGTTCAAAGACATTCCCCTTCCCCCCGCCGTAAAAGAACTCCTTCTCCAGCCTATCAAAGGACAGCTTCCCCACCTGTGAGGCGTTCCTCCTCTCCCTATCCCCCGCGCTCTTCATCCTCTCCTCAGAGGAAGCGAAGTCCTTCAAGACATCAATCCCCAGGGAGAGAGAAGGGGAGGCATGATCGTGACCGGACTTCACAGTCGCATGATAGACGCCATGAAAGGAGGGATGGTACGAAGAAGAATATGCTTTTCAGAAACGTTTTACATTGCCCCCAAACTGTAGTTAGCTGACAATTTAAAAACCTGATTATTTTAATCGTGTCATCTAATGTGCTCCAAGCAGTGAGACAACACATTGGTTAAAATGCCAGCAGACATCTATGCCAGCACTCCTGTTCCCGCTGTATCAGGGATAGTGCAAAGGGGAGAGACTTTAACAAGAATGATAGTTTAGGCAAGGTCTCTTTCATTGTATTAGGTCTCACCTATATGATATGTGTTTAAGTCCAGAATGGCCTTCATTTTTTCTCTCTAGCATTTAACCCCCTTTCCTGTATATGGCAGTGACTGCACCAATCACAGTAGGATAGTGGTCTTCTGTCAAGATGCCAAATACCTGCCAGTGGACCAGCTGAGAGAAAACTCTAGAGTTGTAAATGACTGTCTCCCCTTTCACCAGGAAGAGCCCAAGTATATCATCCAATCCTCTCTGATGACTCCTTCCGTGGTTTTTAGTTAGCTAAGTGCAAAGGAAGATTATAGCACTCCCTCTGCCACATAGCCTGTCAAGTCTTGATGAACAAAAATACTGTCACCCCCAAACCTATGAAGAGAACATTTGTCAAGATTTATAGACCAGCTATAAGACAATACAATAGAACCCCATTTATCTGACCTTCCATTATCCGTCTCTCCATATTAACTGAACAACCAGCGTGCACAGGTCCAGAAGTGAGCGATCTGTCTGGTAGCCGCTAGATGGTGCTGCAGTCTCACACTTTCCCATTCTGGATTATCTGAATTTTTGATGATCCAGTCTGGCCCCGGTTCCAATTAGATCGGATAAATCGGGTTCTGCTGTGTATATATAATAGGAACATATTGTGAATAAATATTTTAAAAATCAGGTTTCAGTGGTTAGAGATCTTAACAAAGATGATAGCGTAGATACACTCTGAGCACATTGTCAGGTACATAAGGAATTGAAAAGAGAAATTACCACAAGAAAAGCACTTACTCAGCACTCTGTAAAGGAATATGCTCCTGGTCCTAAAATTATTGCAGCAAATTATCGTCCTAACACATTTTGAAGTTACTGAATACGTTTAGTCTCTAAACAATGAAATGTGATACTCACTAGGTCACAGATTCAAATCCATGGGGGAGATTTTTCTAAAGCAACAAGGGTAGTTAAGCACCCAACTCCAATTTGTGCCTTTGTAAATCTCCCCCCATAGGCTTTTATGTAAGAAATCTAATTTGCTTGTATCATTTTATATCCTTTCTACTTTGGATTGTTAAAATCTAGTATTACAGACTTTAATCAAGCTGAATATTACATTTAAATTTTTTGTTTTCCAGAAACTAGAGGAAAAAGGGAGAAAGAGAGGGAAACCAGAGAGGAACGAGATTATGACCAAGAGCAGAGTACCTCCAGGGATCATAGAGATGACCGAGAATCTCGGGATGGAAGGGATCGGAGGGATACCAGGGATAACAGAGACCGCAGGGAGCCAAGGGAATCTAGGGACACTCGAGACTCCAGGGATACAAGGGATTACAGCAGAGATAATAAAGATAGCCGTGATCAGAGAGACTCACGTTCTATACGAGATACCCATGACTACAGAGACAGAGAGAATCGAGATACCCATAAAAAGGAAGACCAGTATCAGGAGGAACCACGCAGTTATGGAAGAACCCATGGTAGAGAAGAGAATTCCCGTGCTGACACAAGGAATGAATCCAGAAATGAGTCAAGAAATGAAACTAGAAGTGACCGGACTGGCAGAAGTCGAGGCAGAGGTCCAGAATTATCTGACAAAGGTACTATATGATTTATTTTTTCAATGTCTGTACTACATTATTTGATGATGAATTTCTGCCAAATAAGCATATGCTGTTAGAGCTATCTTAAGTGGTATTTTCATCAAAACAGAACTGCTATTGCTTAAATGCATAGCACTCCTCTGTTTTCCATTCATTAAAACAGTGTAGCATTGGCATCCTGCCATAGTACTTAAAAATCCTGTGCCACTCTGTTTAATGTATCTGCAACCTTAGCTTCTCCCAAGGGCCATGAAATACAAATAAGAGCCTGAAGTGTAATGAAAGACTAGCAGAGGCAGATTCTCTAACCATATGCATTGCACAACCCCTCTTCCATCTTCTCAAATACGCATGTATACCCAGGTTCAACTTCTCCCATTTTTCTCACATACAAAATATGTAACTTTATCTATGGCTTTCCAAAACCCGTTCCATTGTAATTTGTATTTGAAGAACTGTTAATTCTTCTATATTATCACCATTTGGTCATCTGTATTCATTGTTTTTTGCTTTGGTTTCTTATTTTTAATGTAACAATTTTTTTATTTTCTTTTTTAAAAGCTTCCAATAATTTTAAAATAACCTCCATTATCTCTTGACTGTTTGGTCTGCTCATTTCCTTCTGCACATTGTCTGCAGGCTTATGTTCTTCTAAGGACAAATTTCTGCCACCTCCTTGCTACCTTATTACCAGTCAGAAAGCCCCATACTGTAACTAGAGGAAGTTGATTTCTCCTGAAAATAGAATACAGTATTTGGGCATGGTGTATGTAATTTGCAGCTGCCTAGAACACAAGTGCAGCATCTTAATTCTGGTTTTGGTAGGTTGTCATTTCATTATCCCAAATACGTGTATCAGATTCGTTAACTATAAACTTTTAAATTCATCAGGATGGGGAGTTGAGCATTGAAACAGTTTTCTGTGTCAAATAGAATTTAGACTTTAACTTCTGTTTCAATGGTATAATTAAATGAACTTAGATATTTTAAATCTTATAGTTAATTGTTGTGAAATGTCAAGGGATTTTCTTACACCTGAACTCTTACGGCGGGAGAAACTGTTTTCCATAGGAAGTAGGGCAACCAGAGGATCTCAAGTTGACAGTCATAGCAGTAGTGGCAACTACCATGACAGCTGGGAATCACGGAGTAGCTATCCTGACCGAGACCGCTATGACAATCGAGAGCAAGCAAGGGATTCATCCTTTGAAAGAAGACATGGAGAAAGGGACAGACGTGACAACAGAGAGAGAGGTATGCAAACATGCATGCACTAATTCAGAAACATACAGCTGACCTGATATTGGAGTTTGGCATCAGTCTTGTGCTGAGGCTAATGAAAATTGACACATCTAGTACAAATGGTCATTAACACAGCTATATAATATTTGCTTTTTTTCTCCAGGACTGGCTTATGACATTGCCCCACTGCTGTTTTTATTCATTCATTATGTTTTAAGCAAACAGCTTGGGGTGACTTCAGTGTAAAATGAATAAGTTGAAAAGAACTGCACATTTTTCATTGTTATTTTCTGGAGGATGTTACCTATTTATATACATGAGCATGTGCCTACTGTCGCATTTCAATACAATGTTACTTGTTGATATAGACTCATACAGAATATTTTTTGTCTTAGTATTTAAATATGCTGTTGCGAAGGTTTAGCTAACCTTGACTGGCTACTAAAGTAAGGCACAGTATAATACTGTGATTAATACAGTATGACATTTTATTGACTTGGGAATTTAATATTGATTAATGCTTTGCTGTGGTCAGTGTCATATGGCTAATAAATCTTGATACAGATGCTGGTGAGGATGGGGAGAGTCCAATTTTTTATAAGGGTCTGCCATTTTGGACTTAGCATGAGATACTTCATTTTCATAGCGGAAAGAGTGCTGAAATTGTCCTTGGGAGTTTTGTTCTAACATTCAGTCTGAAGAGTCATCCTAGAGTTGGCTTCTGAAAAAGTTGGCTTGCTGACTTCCTCAGTTAGCAGAACAAGAGAGCTTAATTAAAGCAAACTCAGGGTTGAGGGACAGTGAGGAGAATAAATGTAAACTTACAATGAATTTTTGATCTTCAGGGAGCTTTTGATTGTGTTGGATGTGGCCATTGAATCCCAGATGCTGCCTGTGTTCATTCCTTGGCACTACTCTGTCAAGTTTTCTTCTCTCCACAGAGCAGCACAATATGTCATGTCTTCTGTTCCTGTGAAAAGCTCTGGAAGTTTTTCTAACTGCTGCTCTGCTTTAGTTTTTCTTCTACCTTCAATGAAGGATTTTGTTGAACCTAATCCGCAGCTTCCTTCTTGTCCTTAGCCTATGGATTGCAGTCTGAAAGTGTCCCGGACATTGGCAGTTTCTAATTACTTTTTATCTCTATCTCCTTTGCAGTAACCAGCTGATTAAATTATAGTGCAGTTTGAACTTTCATGTCTTATTGAGTCCTAAGTAAAAATCTTAAACTTAGAAGTAAATATAAAGATACCAGTAAAACAAAGGAAATTTATGGGAGGCAAGCCATTTGTTTTAGAGTGAAGTGCATTTCATTAGGGCAATAAATGTTTGTAAGGAGCTCTAATAGAATTAGTCAGGCTTAAGTATCTTTCCTTAACTCCTATGGTTTTACTTTGCTCTGTTTCTTAAAAAAAAAAAAAAAAAAAAAAAACTGGAGTTTTTCTAACATTAAAATCTTCTCCAAGAGTTAATTTTAAGTACCGATTTACATGATGTTTGAGAAATACTAAGACAGTGCTTTAAAAAGGGAACACATACGAGAAAATTTTACTTCTTCCCAAATGCACTAGGAGTCGTTTTTAATATGGTTTAAAATACAGATTTTCTGGATTAGGTATCGTATATTCAGCTAAAACAGAAATACTTTTAAAGTTAAATCTGATGTTTCGAAACACAAGTATAGTGTTTCAAAGGAGAAAGATGTGAACGTATAGTGCAGTAATTATTAATCCATCCATACAAATGTGTATTTAGCAAATATATACTTCCAGATGTCTGTCGTGTTTCACATTTAAGCATTGTTTGCAGATACTTAATACCACTCCTCATGGCAATACACTGTGAAAAAATAATAGTTTAAACATGAAGAACTTGAATTACAGTGTAGCACTATTGCAATAAGTGGTATTGAAATGATGTGGGCATACCAGCATAAAGAATGTAAATCCTGTATCTGGACCCAAGTTGCCTGAACTAACGATTCATATCCAAAAAATGATTGTTTCGGCCATAGCAGGAAATGTCATTCCTATTTACTTTTAATTTTACCTGGAATCAAGGGAGCATTAAGTCATTATTAATTCACTCGCAGGTGAAAATTGATTAAACTGATGGGAACGTATGTTTTATTGACTCAGTTCTGTTCAAACTCCACATGTATGCCCCTGAAGGATATTCTCCCAATAATGTATGGAGATATGCATTATGTCAGCTTTGCAATAATGGACAAAAAATCAAATCTGCATTTTCCTTTATTCATACAAATGTTTCCTCCACCCCTTTATGTAAAGTCTTTAGCATATGCCGTGGAGGATTTTTCCATTATTCTTTACTAAAATGGAATTAAGATAACAGTATAGTTATTGATGCAAATTAGTTGCAATTTATATCCACTTAAGTGAGATTTAGATGTCTGCAACTATGTATATTTTTTGTTGCTAAGGACCTAGGCATCAGAATTTGTCTTCCTTTCTAGTCTTTCCTCCTCCCCTGCTGCTGCTAATATTCAAGTTAAATAGGGCTTTCCCTGTGATTCTAGACTAGTTATTTCCTATTTACACATGTATTCTTCCCCCATCCATCACCACCAGTTCCTGTGGGCTATACCTATAACAGCTTTGCATGTGAAGCCGCAAGGAATGTTCGAATTATTTCAGTTCTGATGTTTCCAATATTTCCCCTTTGCTTCCTTCTCTTGGTCTGAGTCACCTGAATGATCAGATGATGAGCCACTGGGCCAGTCTGTTTCATATTTTTCTAAGTATTGAAAGTGCTGGCTAGAGGGACCGTAGAACTGAGAATGGATTGAAGTAAAGTAAAATCCTGCATTCTTTAATAGAATGATAAACTTCATTTTAAAATGAGTGTCCGTTTTAAACATCTGTTTAATTGAAATCGTATAGAAAATATCTGATCATGCTCTTGGCAATAGTAGTAGTCAAATGGCAAGCAGATAAAGTTTTGAAATTACTGGGAATAGACTTATACAAAATAAAACCTTTATAGTCATGGTTTGTAGTGACCTTAAGCTTAAGTAGAAAAGACTTAAATTTCTTCATTTTAAAAATATTTCAAGATAGTGCCCTTCCCCTCATGTCATTCAGAACCTTTTCCAGCATTCTGTAAGAAGCTTCTGGTTTGTTTAATGCAGATATATAGATAGTATCCTTGTACTTTAATAAGAATACAGAAGCTTCTATTCTAATTTTAAATGATTAGTGTACTGTGAGAGGCGTATCCATTTAATTAGTCACTGGCAATGATACTTGACTTTCTTTACAGATCAAAGACCAAGCTCACCAGTACGGCACCCAGGAAGGAGCGATGATCTTGAGCGTGATGAAAGGAGAGAAGAACGAAGGGTAGACCGGGTTGATGATAGGAGAGATGAAAGGGCCAGGGAGAGGGAACGAGAGAGGGAGAGAGAACGAGAGAGGGAAAGAGAGAGAGACCGGGAGAGGGAGAGAGAAAAGGAAAGAGAACTAGAACGAGATCGTGCCCGAGAACGAGAGAGAGAGAGAGAGCGGGACAAAGACAGAGAACGCGAACGGGACAGAGACCGAGACCATGACAGAGAGAGGGAGAGAGAGCGAGAAAGGGAGAGAGAGAAAGAAAGAGAGCGAGAGAGGGAGGAACGGGAAAGGGAGAGAGAACGAGAGCGAGAGAGAGAACGAGAGCGAGAGAGAGAACGGGGTCGCGACAGGGATAAGGAACGAGAACGTCCGAGAGACTGGGAGGATAAAGAAAAAGGAAGGGATGACCGCAGAGATAAGAGAGAGGATGTCCGAGAAGAAAGGAATACAAGAGATGTCCATGAGGAGAGAAAATCTAAGTAAGTGATTCTGCATGTGATTTATTTTTTCACCAAAAACGTAAAATACCATGCGATCCTTTAATGTTTCATGGTGTAACTGTTTCTGTTTTCATTGTTGTAAACCAGATATTTGCTACGGCACAAGTAGCGGCACCTGCTAGTAGTAGCTTGTAAAGGTTATGTGTTGACGCCAGAGCCCCTAGCAAATCTCTGAGAGTTCACTTTGTCTCATTCAGATGTTACTGTAGCAGATCCTAGGTTGTGGTTGTGTTGAGATTCTTGCTTAAAGGTGAGATGAAACCTCTGTTATGTGAGAATAAGATAGCGTATCCTCCCTAAACTTACAGCATTTACTCTTTAAATACAGAATTAATTTTCTTTAAAAATCTAATTAGTTTAAATAATTAAAAAGTTTAGAAGGATAATATAAATTTTGCACTTAACTTTTTTCTTGATCTTTCTGGCAAATAAATTCTTGATGCTCCATTGGAGTGATCTCTGTGTATTTCCACTTGTAGGATGCACGTCTGAGTTTTGTGAACTGTCTTTAAAGCAGTGCTCAGTGGGGCTACAAGACTAACCCCAATCAGTTCTTTATGTAGCCAGCTGTGGATGTTGGGATCTTTTCACTGCACTCAAAGCAATTTCTTGGGTTTTATTCAAAGCTCCTTTAATTTCTCATATATTGTTGGTTAGCTAGTTTGTAAAGGAAATAGCTTGCACTGTTTCACTTTTAGGACCAGTTCCTCAGCTGTCCCAGCAATACTTCAGTTTCATGCTCTGGATCAAGCTGCAAATCATCTCCATTCCACTGGCACAATTAAATAGTTTAATGAAAGGGTTAAGTTTATTTGTGCTTTCTTCGGCTATGTCTGTGCTACAAAGGTAAGTCGACCTATGTTAGGTCGACTTAGAGCCACCGCATTAATTATTGCAGTGGCTGATGGCCACACAACCCTCTTTCTGTCAGTGGTGTGTGTCATCACCAGGAGCGCTTCCACTGACTGAAGAGGGGCAATGTGGGGTAGTGAAAGCGAGGGTTCTCAACTCCATGCAGCTCCACACTGCCACCTCAGGCTTCTCACCTCAGCACTCCCAGCCAGGAGCAGGGGGCAGCCGCCTCGGGCTTCTCACTTCTGGCGGGGAGATCCACACCCGTAGTTGGGTCAGCTGCCATGCTCCCAGCAAGCAGCCAATGTAAAGAATGCAGGGTCTTCTACACAGATGCTGCATTGCCCTAACTACACTGACATAAGCCCTACACCTCTTGTTGAGGTGGTTTTATTGTGTCTGCATACCAGGGGAATTACGTCGGCAGGAGAAGCATTTCAGTGTGTTACACCTTCACTGTTTTGTCTACAAAAGTTAAGGCCTCAGTTGCTAGTGCAAAACTGTGGAACTCCCACAGGAACCAAGAATTGCCTCAGACCTTTCCACTTTCCTTTCCAAGTAGAAGGCATGCTTTATAGATAAATGCAAATAAACTAGGGCTCAGTTTAACTGTTAGTCTAAGTTAGAGCAATCTCCAAGCAGCTTATACTATGTGAAGTTGCAATAGCCCTCAAGGGCCCATTCTACATCCAGATGTACAGCTGTATTCAGGCAACCAACCTCTCCTTGACTCTAAATTACCAGTGATTCCAGCGCTCCAGTAGAATCCTGAGCTTTCTGGTCTTTGCAGCCTGAACACCACTTGAGTCATGCAAAGGAGTGGGAACAGGGGCCAGACTCTGGTCCTTTGTTTTTATTTTGGGCCTTCGTCAGATGTGTCTCCAAAGACTTGGACAGGAATGCCAGATTGATTTAAGTGGTATTCATCATGCTGCTCCTTCCTCCTGGAAGTAGTACACACGTCTGTATGTATGTACTTCCTGGGAAAAGCTTTTTTCTCTGGATCATTCTTGGTGTGGAGGGCCGTCACGCTTGGAACCCAGACCAATAGGCAGTGTGGGTTCTATGCCTTTCTTACCAAGGTGATTTTATAAATATGATCCAGGTCACAAGCAAGAACCTGTTGGTGTATTGGTGCAGAAGACACCTTTGGCACCAAATAGATTTGTTCCTGTGGAACAATGTGTGACTACTCCCACAGTGCCAGGATCTTCCTCAGTGCTAAGAAAGTTAGTTCCACACCCAAAGGCCATTGGGTGTGGGCTCCTTGTTGGCACCATTTCTTCTTCAGCCTCAAGCGGGAACTCCTTTTAAGGTCACTTCTGTGTCATTTTTGGTTGTCTTACCAAGGGCAAGAAAAAGGTCCTAAAGGGTTTTTGGTACTGGAATTCTGAGCATCAGCCTAGAAGAAAAGAGGATGAAACATCACTAAGGCTGTGTCTACAGTGCGCACTTTACAGCAGCACTGCTGTGCTACTACAGACGTGCCATTGTAAGGTACGCAATGTAGCTGCTCTTTGTCAACAGGAGAGAGCTCTCCCGGTGACAAAATAAAAGCACCCTCAACAAGGTGAAGTAGCTTTGTTAGTGGGCAAGTGTCTCCTGCCGACATGGTGCTGTCTGTACTGGTGCTTTTAGTTGGTAAAACTTTTGTCGGTCAGGGTGTGGTTTTTTTCACACCTCTGATCAACAAAAGTTTTACTGACGAAAGTGCAGTGTAGACGTAGCCTAGGAGTTTAAGGCTGGTGTGGCTGAACTGCCCACCATGGTGCTGCAGGTTATGACTGCCCCTCTGGCATCGCCTGTGTTGCTGATTCATAGGGTTGTAGGTATCTGTATGGGCTAGTGTGGGACCTTTGTCACAAAAAACATTGATATTAAGATCATCTCAGAAACAATACTTAACAAGGTTGGAAGTTCCCTTTGTCTAAAACAGTGATCATCTTAAATAATGTTTTGTTTAAAAGTTGGGAAGTCTCATCAAGGAAAGTATTTTAAGTATTTGGAGTGCAAACAAAACTGATCTTACTTGAAACTGTATTGCTAATGAAGCTAGAAAATTGTGGGACATCTTTTAGTACCTTGTATTTTGAGAGAGGTGCATAGAGTACAGGTGGTGGTTCTGATATTTACAGAGGTGATAAAGAAATACAGCTGTTTTTTTTTTTAAAAGGAATCTGCATGGAATTTGCATTTATTTTTCCAATATAGGAAGCGTCACAGAAATGAAAGTAGCCCTAGTCCTCGTCCATCACCCAAGCGCCGCCGTGAACATTCTCCTGACAGCGATACCTACAACAGTGGAGATGATAAAAGTAAGTAGAAGTGGGTTGTCTCTGCCACAGTATATAGGCTAACCTGTAACTATGAAGAAGTTCCTTGCAATCTTAAATAGAAAATGAGGGATTAAGCTTTTCAAAGTGTCATCTGCCTGTTTTTTCATTGTAAGGCTGTTTTTCTTGTTGAGTGGTGGGGCTACATGTTTGACATATTGTTTATTCTATATGCTAATTTTGTTATAATATATTGGTATTGTCCTGGGGCAGCAACCTCAACATTTGTCTTTAAGATGCATATCTATTAAAAGTGGAAAAAATCCATTGATACTCCAGATGTTTAAAAGCTTGAAGAATGTAGCTGGAAATAATGGATTGCTTTGATTGACGCTTCCTTTGGTATGTACAGGATGCACAAAATGTGTATTTTCCCCTTCCTGAACAATAAAAATATATATCTTTTTCACTTGTAGATGAGAAGCACAGGCTGTTAAGTCAGGTTGTGCGACCACAAGAATCCCGATCTCTCAGCCCCACGCACCTTACAGAAGACAGGCAGAGTCGAAAGCCAGAGAGAAAGGAAAGTTCAAGACGTTATGAAGAACCAGAGTTCAAAGAGAGGGTGTCTTCAGGAGATAAGCAGAGAGAACAAACAGAAGTCACTGAAAGCTCACGGACCAGGGTTCAAGAGAGCTTAGGACATCACCCTTCTGAAGAACGAGATGCATCTGATAGAATACATGAGGAGAATAAGAAGAAATCTAAAGTGCAGAAAAAGACCACAAAGAAGAAAAAAGATGATGACATCGGGGTGGAACGGTACACTGAGTCAACTGTAGAGGAGGGCCAGGTCTTTTCACCCAAGAAAATTCCAAAAAAGAAGAATGTTGAGAAGAAGCGTAAGAGGTCAAAGGGTGATTCTGAGGTTTCTGATGAAGAAATTGTCCCGCACCATAAAAAGAAAAAAGGCCCAAGAACTCCCCCTGTAACAACAAAAGAGGAGTTGGTTGAAGCAGTAGCTGAGAAAGCTGTGACAGTAGAAGCTGCTCCAAAAAGAGAAGAGACAACATTTAGTGACTGGTCAGATGAAGATGTTCCAGAACGTGGTGAAATCATTGTTCCAGAAAGAAGCACTGAAGAATCCCACAGGAAAAGCCACAGACTGAGGGGAGACAAGGTAGAAACCCCACATGTTACTATAGAAGATGCACCTCATCGCAAACCTGTGGATCAGAAGCGCAGCAGCAGTCTTGGTAGCAATCGAAGTCATACATCAAGCAGACTTCGATCACCCTCCAATGAATCTGCTCATCGCAGTGGAGATGACCAGACAGGTCGGAAAAGGGTCCTGCACAGCAGCTCCAGGGACAGAGAGAAAAAAAGCTTAGAAATCACTGGGGAACGGAAGTCCAGAATTGATCAGTTGAAACGAGGGGAACCCAGCCGCAGCACGTCTTCAGGTAATAAGATACTGTCCTAACGAGACTGATTTATATCATACTGTGTGTAAGTGAATAGACTCCACTTCCAAATCCTTCTAGCATGGCCTTAAGCTCTTGGTTCATTGGATATGAAAGGAAAAGTCTCTTCTGCCTCCATAACAAAATTAGAGGGAATTGAATATTCCTTCAGATTATGATTTAAAACTCTTGGCATCAATGGGGATGAATTATCCCTTTGCTGAGCCTGGAATATTCAACAAGAAATAGCAATTTATGCTGTAAGGGTTAAAACATATCTGTAGAACTAATTAAACTTTTAAATTAGAAAAGCTCTTATGCTAACACAGAGCACAGTAGTAATTTGATTATATAAAATGTACTTTAAAAATTATAAACAAATAGAAATTAAATTTTAATACTGAAATTATGAAATTATATGCATGAAGTTAAATTTTACATGTTTCAGGGAGCTATGTTCAACATGGTTCCTGAGAGAAATTTGTGGTGAAGTCATTAGGTTGCGGCCCTTAATAGTAAGTTTAATACAAATGAAAATCATCTTTGCCCTGAACCAAAATAATCAGTTGGAACTGAATTGCTTAGCTTTATGCCCGTGGAAAGTGAGAAAAACGGGCAAGAAATTATTTAAGATGTTAGGTCCCTTCATTGGAGAGTTACTGGTCTCATGAAACGAACTGGCTGCTTGAGAGCTCCAGCTTTCTTCTTGCTTCCTGTACTAAATCATATGTAACTTAGCAGTACTGAAAATGCTTTTCACCCACTTGGCAGAAGGGGAACAATTAGATGTTTGCCTGATAGAGTTATCAGTGGACGTTCTTCCATATGAAAAGAGAGCAGGGAAGAAGTAAGAGCAGCCTGGATGTTGTCAGGACAAAATTGGCATGCTTCTGTGTCCCAAACTCTGATTTATTTTTTAACCTTTTCAGATGGCAGATAATTTTTGTTGACACATAGCAATCTGAGATTGCTGCTGTGGGGTTGAAAGACTTGACCTGACCCCTGACCAGATAGCATTGTTTTTCAAGTCTCTTCTCCCCCGCCCCGTTTGTTTCAGGTAGGCTGTTATATTGAAAAAATTTTCTTGCTCTAGAGGGATGATCTTCAAACTTAATTGCTAAACCATGAAGAGAGGATTCAACCCTCTAGGACGTTAAAATATGTCCCCATATTATGTATCCTTATTTTATTTACAGATTCCATTTTAAGGTGAAATCTCCATCAGCACCTTCTGTGGTGATGTTTCTGTTGTCCAACTTATTCCCTACAGTCTTCTGATGAAAAAATGTGGCTGTGACTTCCAGTTGTCTCCTCAGGGGTCTGGACAAGCCTCCAGAGTATTCTCCTGCACTTTCTAGTCCAGTTCAGTTCAAATTAGGATAATAATCCTACCAAGCTTCTCCTAAAACGTCTTGATTTAGCATCAAGAAAATACATGGACTTTGTGCCACGCTTTTTAAACCTGATGGGTTCAAATATGTAAAGGTTTGCCATAAACAAAAGGAAGTATTTTTTCACACAACACACAGTAAACCTGTGGAACTCCTTGCCAGAGGATGTTGTGAAGGCAAAGACTATAACAGGGTTCAAAAAAACTAGATAAATTCATGGAGGATAGGGCCATCAATGGCTGTTAGCCAGGATGAGCAGGGATGGTGTTCCTAGCCTCTGTTTGCCAGAAGCTGGGAATGGGCGACAGGGGATGGATCACTTGATGATTACCAGTTCTGTTCATTCCCTCTGGGGCACCTGGTGTTGGCCACTGTCAGAAGACAGGATACTGGGCTAGATGGACCTTTGGTCTGACCCAGTAGGGCCATTCTTATGTTCTTATAGTAAGATACTGTCAAGAACACAAATATACCCATATGAAAACATTTCAAAATAAACAGCATTTATACATACTAATTAAAGTTATGGATCTTTAAATACAATAACAAGCTTTATGTAGGTGATGGTTTCCTTTAAGTGATACTGGACACAGTGGAATATTTGTTTTAAACTTTCAATTGTTTTGCAGAGAATTGGGCAGCGGTTACTTGGTCCTCTGTCTTTATCCTGTACTCTTGTTGCTGGGCAGTGGTTATGTGTGATGGCCTGACAATACTGTCGGCCTTTCTGCTGGGTCTTTAACTTCAGTGGGGGAAGAAAGCTATACTGGTAGCTCTTAGTTAATAAACATGTCAATCTTCATAACTTGCACATGCCTAGGACCTTTCATTTAAAGATTGTTGAGGGCAGGTAAGGAATGTATAGAAAATATTTTCACCCGCTGTGGAAATATGGCCATGTCTGTTTGAACAAAGCTGTTTTAACATTTCATGCAGTGCTACAAAGTACTTCTTGTAAGTGAAGAATAGTCTCTGAATGGAATTGCAAGGAGAAATTAGGCAGAAACCATTGCTTGATTTGAAATGGTTGATGATTACAAGTGATCAGATAATTGGTTTTCCTCTTTTATGGGTTAGAACGCACCCTCCACCAACACACTATTTCCTAAAACCATGCTGAAGAATTGGTTCAGTACTGACTCAAGGGGGAAATGCGAAATTCTTGCCACAGTTTGGTATATCCTGGAGGGCCCCAGTCAAATGTCAATCCACATCTTGATTTAAATTGACATATGATGGCATTACAGAACAAGTTTATTTGCCAACCATGGCTTTACTGGATTTCAGAATGGCAAATTTTCAAAATGTTGACACTTGTTTTCCCTCCTTTTGTTTCACATACAAAATACAGAAATGCCTACAGTTTGATTTTAAAGAAGCAGTTTTTAGCTTTTGAAAAATGTTTCCGGGGGGGAGGGGTTAATTAAGAGAAGTCATGCCCTTGAATAAGGTCAAATACATAGAGGTGATTTTTGTGAAGAAATCTTCATTCTGTGTTGTTCTTGCACTCAAAGGTCTGTTTTGACATCAGAGTTTGTAAAAATGTTGTGTTTGATATTTTTGTCTGTTTTGATACAGATAAATGTGTACTGCATTCATTTGCTACAGTCATGTCTCTTTAATATTTTATTCAGATCGTCAAGATTCAAGAAGCCACAGTTCACGAAGAAGTTCTCCTGAATCAGATCGTCAGGTCCATTCCAGATCTGGGTCCTTTGATAGCCGGGAGAGGCTTCAAGAACGAGATAGACATGATCACGATCGTGAACGAGACAGAGAAAGGAGGGATGTAAGGCAGAGAGAATGGGACCGGGATGTAGATAAAGACTGGCCACGGAATCGTGACAGAATCAGAGAGCGAGAGAGGGAGAAAAGAAGAGACTTGGACAGGGAAAGAGAGAGACAACTTCCTGATACTGCTGAAAGAGACAGAGACAGGGACAGAACTCTTGACATTTCTTCTCAAACAGAGACAAAGCGCAATGAACCAAAACTGGACAGGGATCATGAAAAGGAATCTGATGGGGTTTGCCGGGACACTACAGCTTTGGAGAAGGAAAGGACAGAAAAGGACTTGGGAACTTCACAAGGATTTGAAGATGGAAATGAAGCTGAGAAAGTGGAGAGCTTAGAAGGTGAGATGTTCTGGAACAGAAACTAGTGTGTCAATTTTACTCCTTCCCCTTTTAACATAACATCGAACTACAGCATATCAGAATAATTTTCCACTGAAAGGTCACTCTCTGATATGCAGATTGGCTCCAGCTTTTCCACTGTAGAAACAGGTACCCTGAGACATAATCCCTATGAGTAGCTTTTTTAGCATGTGTTTCGTTAATTGTGTACTTCCAAAGCAGTCTTGAGACAAATAAACATAAATGAGACCTAATTTGCTTAGGCACCTTATTTCTGAATAGTCAGGTGGTTTAAAGAACAAAAATTCCCTTTTCTTCATCACCCCCTTACACTATTAGCCTTTTTGTCAGTGTGGGAGTGGCAGCTAAGGAGGATATTGGTAAGAAGAGTTAAAACGGAAAACTGTAGAGAAATAGAAAGCAGTTTAGGAGAAGAAAATTGAGTCTTATTTTCCTACATTTTTTTAAAAAATGTTGCATCATTAAAGGGTAATACTTGTGATGTCTCAGTCTTGCTATTTTTTCCCACAGAGCCAGTTGCCGGAGAACTGATGATGGTACAATTTTAAGATGTGTATAGTTCTTAGCATATAGATCGATAGGTCTTGTCCAGGAATAACTTCAGAAAAGTAATTTTATTCAACACAAATAAAATTTGCGAGTTTTTCTGGCTCTGAAAAAATATGTGCTTTGGTTTAAGAAACAAGGTAACATAGACATGGGCGAACACTTCAGGCGAAAACTACGTTTAAAACCCACTGAGGAAGAGCTGAACTAAGTCGCTTGAGTCTGGCACTTATCTAAGAGAGATTGAATTGTCTGGTCCATTATGAAGCAGGGAAAAATTCCATAACCTATTTGGAAAATCTAAAAGAACAAGCACAAATTTGTGACTGAATAAGAAACTGTATTCTCAGTGCATGTCTCTGACATTCAATAAATTCTTCCTGCAACGTTTATATTGTCCATACCTTCTCCCAAAGGATCACATACTTTCCTTCCCTAATTATTTTGTCACTCAGTTTTTCCTGATTGTATTGTGTTCTTTTTAGCAGTCTGAAATCTGTTTGTTTATATTTACCTTTTTAATTATAGCACAGTTTTAATTTGTGTGTGTCAAGGAAAAGAGATAAATTAATTCACTTCCAGTAATTCAAAGCAAAATATTTCTTAAAATGGGAGCTAAAACAAAAGGGTGATGCACATTCTTTCTCCTATTCTTTCTACTGATTATTACCTAAGAACTTTGGTGGTTAGGTTTGCATTATGGCTCGTGCACATTTTGTGTGCCACATATGTTGTTTCATAAGGAGGTCATTCGATTTTTGAAAATCAGAAAATATCTGCTCTACTCAAGCATGTAGTTGAGAAAAAATGTGAACGGCTGTGTTCAGTAGTACAGTATTAAGAGCCTCTATTAGAAAATAGAGGATGTATCATGAAAATCTGGAGTTTGTTACATAAGTTTTGACACTGAAAATTATGATGAGATCCAGAGTGAAATTTAGTGTAGATTCTAAAATTTCCCTTTCGAGAGAAAAGAGACTGTGTCTTAATATAACTTTCAACTCTGTTGTTGGTGCAGCACCAGCTGTCTTTTTCTGTTTAGGCTACAGTCATTGTGTATAGGCCTAACATAAAATGTGTGAGGATTTAATTACTTAGTTATGATTTTGTGTTGAACGTTTAATGTGTTTGCGTCAAGTGAAGACTTTAGTGATGCCAGAGATGCTGTACTCCCTGCAAAGCAGTGACAGGTGTTCTGAGTAGTTAATTTACACTCTTACTATTGTCTTTCCTGGAGTTTTCTGCATTGATTTATAATTTTTTAATGTATCAAGGGCAAGCAAACTATACCCTTGGATGTAGCTTCCACACACACAGAGTTTCGCTTCTGGGCGAGGAAGAGAGGTGGCAGTATTTCTGCTACACTCTGCAAGGAGAGGGTATCTGTACATTCCAGCTCTTTCTTGATCAGAGTCCTGCTGGCAGAGGCCGCTCACTCAGTGGATTGAATCAGTACATCTCCTAGGTGCCCAGATCCAGAAAGTCTGCTCCTGCTTGTCGATGCTGTCTTTGAGGTGACTTACGGAGTAGATGACCACCAGTTGGCTGTACACATCCTTATCTGGATTGTGGGTGCCCATCTGGAGTATGGGTTGCATGTGGGCTGTGCTGGTGAATTACTGCTTTGGGTGGGCTTTCAATCTCAGAGGAGGGGCACAGTCCCAGCCATTTCTCCATGGGCTGCAAGATGACATAAGTTATTGTAATTATGACATCAGTGTGGTGTTTCTAATTCAAAGGATAGAATTTAGGGGTGATGTGTAGGGTAGTATAATTTGTTTGCAAATTATCAAACAAGCAAAACAGAGACTAAGAGAACCTGGTGTAACCGTCTTCAAGCTCCTTTCTACACTTCCCAGAAAGGGGCTTGAAAGTGTAAGATACACACACCTACCTTCATGAAACTTGCACCACTTTCTATATTCCTTTTAACCCTATTGACCCTGAGTATGCATGCTGCCTAACATTGCACAAGTAGAAATTCACTTGAGCCAGGTTAAATTCAAGGGTTTATTATCTGTCAGGTGTAAAAAATTATTTGACCACCCGCAGAACTGAACAGCTTCTATCAGTGTTGAATGTGCTTCCACAAGAAAGCTATCAGGTTTATTTGCTCAAGCCTATACATGCAGTAGCCTAGTTATCAGGATGCTGAAATGTTAAAAAATTACTGTTTTTTAAGCTTGCAGTGCATGTCTGTTTCTGTAGGAGGAGAAGATGAGTCCAAGATAGATGATGTGCAATCACTGGGATCTGCTGCTGGAGAATATGAGCCAATCAGTGATGATGAACTAGATGAAATTCTGGCAGATGATGCTGAAAAGAGGGAGGATCAACAGGAGGATGAGAAGATGCCAGGTAAAATATATAGTAAATCCCTTTTTACTAGCAGTTGAATGCAAAAATTGGACCAGCTGACTCAACGATAAGTATCTTTGTATCCCATTCATTATTATTACTAGGGAACTGGTGTGTTTGAAAGGGACATGAAATTTTAGAGATACTGTAATGGTTCCAAGATTCATATTTTTCAATGTATCTTAATGAATTGAATGCCTATCAACCTACCCAATGTAGGAAAGGCATTTCATACTAAATCCTGTGGGATATGTTCATGCTGGCTACAACATACCTGCTATGTTAGACAAAAACACCGCTCCAGTTCTGTCCAGTAAATCACATGTCTCCTTAAAGAGCAGATATGTTTTATTGCCTGCACCAATGCTGCAGCAGAGAATAGCAGCCAAAGGTCTAATCAGTTAATTGGTCTAATACACCAATCAGTTAAATATTTTAAATCAGGTCCATTGTAGTGTGTTCTTAGTTTTATTATGATTTCTATGCCTACTGAAGTGACTATTTCCAGACCCGCAGATTCAGCAGAGCCTAAGCAGTCGCTTCATCAGGAGGTTTCAAGAATATTAAAAACAGAAATTGGGTTTTCTTTTTAAATACAAACAGGAGACCTAGATTTTGGAGGAATCCCTTAATCCAGTTTACCACCACCATCTTGAGTTTGACACCACAATCTTAATTCTGAAATATGAAAGAATTCACATTTTGAGAGGGCTTCTGAACAATATTCGGCTGATTTATACTACCTTCAAGCAGCAAGATGAAGCTAGCCATTCATAATAAGGGATGACTGTGATAGCTCATTCTCCATTGTATCTTTTTGCAGATCCTGTTGATGTCATAGATGTGGATTGGTCCAGTCTTATGCCAAAGCAGCCAAAAGAGCCACGGGAGCCTGGGGCGGCACTCTTAAAATTCACACCATGTGCTGTTATGTTGAGAGTTGGCATTTCCAAACGACTTGCAGGCCCTGAACTCTTCACCAAAATTAAAGAAACCTGCCAGAGAGTTTTAGAAAAACCTAAAGGTAATTCTGTTTCCCTCTGGGATAAAATGCCATTTCAGGATTAGTAAAGTAACAAAGCCCTAGATGGGATGATTTAGTTGGGGTTGGTCCTGCTTTGAGCAGGGGTTTGGACTAGATGACCTCCTGAGGTCTCTTCCAGTCCTAATCTTCTATGAGTCTATAAAGTGTCTTTGAAAAGAATGAACTAGTAAGCATTTTAGTTTCAAGACGCACATAGATATTATGTTGATACTTGCCGGTATAGGTGTATATTTGTATTATTGTAGTGGCTCCATTGATTTAGGTTGATTTGTGTTTACTTTTTCACCTATTCATATCCATGGATCTCTTGCTTCCATCAGTGAATTGAGGTACAAAAGGAAGAAAACCATTTTTGGGATTCTCGTTTGCTTATCCATTTTCTAGCAAGTGCTGGAATTTAATTCTCTAGTCTTTAGTTGTTTCCTCCCCATCTACTATTTACAACTGTTTCTTCTTAGGACCCAGGTCTCAGCTGTGAAACATGCTCTTTGAGCAACAGCATCTGGTACCTTGGCAGACTCCACAGGCTGGTTACAGGCTGGCTTTGAAGTTGCCTGTTGGTCTGTCATTTACTTGAGTTCCTGATTAGCCATCTGGATTGTCTTGGCAACTTCATTATTATTTTCTTTGACCCATCCTTGATTCTGAGTACCTTTTTATTTCTACCTTGTCTGAAAAATGTCCTGCTCAGCTTGGTCAAAAGATCACTCTGTAAGTGGATTAAAAAAATGTATCCTCATGCCCTGTGTGCATTCTGCCTAGATCTCTGCATTAGCCTTCGAACCTTTATCCGTTAGACTTGTCCCAGGTCTCTTGCTTTTTACAGTGCCATATGTGAGGCTTCATGTAAAATGCTCATGCTCTCTGCCAAGCACCAAATAAAACAGTTTTGATATCTAGATGTCACTGAATTGTACCTAAGGCCATGCTTTTTTTCTGTAGTATGTCACATTATACTTTGTAACTCAAGTTTTTTGATCACACTGTTATGCTTTAATATGTTATCCTTTTGTTTTTACATTAATCAGAGGTGAGTTTGGATATGTCCTCTCCTTTTTATTCTTCGATGGATGGCAATGTTATCTGGGTTAGAGGTTGTGACCTGGAAAAGAGTAGAAGGAAGCTCAGGTCCAAATCCACAGTTCTCTGTGATTCCCCCAACAAAAAGCAGTGGCAATGGGGCTGGCCTCCTCTGCTGCAGCTGCCCACTGACACTTCTGGCAGAGATATTCTACAGAATATAGAGGAAGTATTAATGCTTCCATTCCAAATAGCATTAGCAGGATAGTTTTTTGGGGGTGGGAGAGACTCCTAGGAAGAGTGTGGTGGTTAGAATATCTATTTCCTAACTTGTTCTCCATGTTTCCCGGGCACCCTTTTGCAGAGGGAGATGTGGCAACTGCACTAGGGAAAGGGGAAATAATTTTATTAAGGTGATGTTGAAGTAAAAAGAAAACGGTACAGAGTTTAAGCATAGAAGTTTCTGGTTGTCAGGGAATAAGGTACAGATTATCAAGGGGTGTGAAACTCGGTTTAGGAATGGGTGGCGTAAGGAATACATAATCTGCAATCTCCCCAAAAAGTTTAACGGGTCAAAGTACAGACATTGAAATATGAGGATATGTTGTTCATATAATGGCTATGTTCAGATGTGGAGTATAATGAGTGGATACGATGATGAGAATGGATTTAGCATTAACAGGATAGTTTTTTGGGGGTGGGAGAGACTCCTAGGAAGAGTGTGCTGGTTAGAATATCTATTTCCTGACTTGTTCTCTATGGGCACCCTTTTGCAGAGGGAGATGTGGCAACTGCACTAGGGAAAGGGGAAATATTCTACATCTCACATCTGTTTAGCTACATCTGGCCCATTTTGATGGTGATGTCATACACAAAAGGGGAACATAGGACTTTGATTAATGCCAACTTTGAACCCCCTTGTCTTCACACCCACTCATCTGATCATCGAGGAAGCCCATTCTTCCGTTCTAGAGCTGTGCCCAAGTTTTTAACCCTCAGTTATGACTGCCATCATAATCCTTTCTCTACAGTGCTGAAGGTGAAAAGCACACTCATTCTAGACTCTTCTATTTAATGCTGCTCCACCAATCAGTGGAAAGGGTGAAGTGAGGAACTGTTGTTTGTATTCTTCTCAGAGGCCAAGAGTCACCTCGTCTCCTATTTCCTCCAACACTGAATTCAACTTTAGGCAAGAATTTAGAAATAATACATGACCAGGGAGTCTATAAATCACATGTGAGAATTTTTAACGTCACCAAATTCACTCTTCTGTGGGACAAAAATATTTCACAGTCGGCAAAGTTATTCTTATATATGCTGATCATCTCTTTGTAGATGCAGAAAATTTGTTTGAACATGAACTTGGGGCCCTGAACATGGCTGCATTACTGCGAAAAGAAGAGAGAGCAGGTCTTCTTAGTAACCTTGGTCCTTGCTGTAAAGCCCTGTGCTTTAGAAGGGATTCTGCAATTCGCAAGCAGCTAGTGAAAAATGAAAAGGCAAGTGCATGGATTACATAAAGCATACAAAATATAAGAACATGAATTGTCTTTGCCTTCAAAATATTTCTACAATGATATAACTTTTTCTTCTGATATAGTTTACATGTCATTGCTGGTCTATCTTTCTGTTCTCACCCCCTTCCATGCACAAATAATGAGACTTGGGAGAATTTGATTATTTTTTCATAATTTCAGTGGATAATATCAATGTTTGTATTTAAGCATTTTTTCAATTTGTATTGATTTAAATTTTCACAGTTGTGCAAAATTAAGGGAGTGGTCAGGTCAAATTGTATTTGGCAGCAGATGTTGACGTTCACAAAGTTGAAGTTTTATAACCGTTAAAACACAGGTTGTCAACCTCACATGTCAAAACATACTAAACGAATATTCTTAAATCAAAGTGACTTCTCAAGCAGCTTTTTTTCTTACTTTTCCTATTTGTACATTTTGATTATTGATGGAAATATTTTTTTGTCTGTATGTATGTGGTAAAATCAATGTTTACTGACTAAAATGTAATGGAGGACGGGCTTCCATTGGTATTAAGTGGTCATGGGGTTTTTATTTTACTTTAGCCTAAGAGATTAATTTGAGATGTGTGACTATGGGTGGGTGCTCCCTCATATGCTAGATTTGAATTAAATTCCGGGAACACTCTTTTGTAAAGGTAAAATATATAAATTAAAATAATTTAAAGATGTGGTTGCAGGGATGGTTTTTGAATAATCCCTTGATGTCTTTGGATTCTATGAGCTTTTGTACAAATAGTGTTTTTAAAAGTATAGTTTTCTAGTTTAGGAATATTACTGAATATTTGTTCCTGTAAAATATTTTCTCTAAGGATTTGTCAGTTGTCACATGCTGAATTAGGTGTCCTGACTTTGCATGTCAATAGAAAAGGCAAAATTGCTATTAGAATTAATGCCAGGAGGAACCATTTCCAAGAATATATGGTTATTTATTTAATTATTGAGGATATTTGAGTCTAACATCTCAGCTCACTTGTCAAAAAGCCACTAATTTTTCTTTCTTCAATCCAAACAGGGCACAACAAAACAAACTTACACGAATTCCCCAGTAGTAGACAGTGACTTGTTAAGGTTGAGTCTACGATTATTTAAACGCAAGACTGTGTGCCAAGGTCCTGGGCAGGAAAAAACAGAAGATACTAAACTTCCACAGCCAAATATCCAGCAGGAAGTATGTGTGTCTTAAGCCAGTATCCACTTTGGAACTCCTAGTTTATCTCCCATCAGTAATGTTGATATTTATAGCTTTTGAACTTTTTGATTTGGTTGGAAAGCAGCTGTAAGACATGGGACAAAAGACTGTTTTTACAGGTAATTCTATTATGTGTTTGGAGGGAATAACTAATAGCAAAAATACAAAGATCTTTGTTTTCAGGTCATTTCAACTTTTATAACATTGAATCTTACACTGTAACACATACCTGTTTTATGCATCAAGTGTAATAATTTCAAGGTGTCCATTTTTAGAAGTCTATTGCATCACCTGATATTAAAGGAGGAAGAAAACTGTCTGTGTATCTTTTTTTCTCCATTCTGAAATCATTTTTTGTGGGACCAGTAATTTATATATTATTGCAGATACTTAAAAACAATGTGACCATCAACGTGAAATCCAAATTCAGCTTTTTTTAGGTAGCTCTGCATAAAGGCAACCATTTTGTATGCTTTCCTAGTATGCAGGCATCCAGCTCTGTTATGCACACAAAATGCTAATAGTGTACCTTTTAGAGAATCATGTTATTTTTTTAAAGAAAATATGCAGCTTTGTTGTATGCATACATATAGGTATATTTATACCTGTATAGGGTATGCCTTTGCATAAGTTTTACAATATTGGTTTTATGCTCATTAAACTAAAACGTGGCCCATATAAAACTTACGTTCTTTCTATCTCTCTCACGTTAACATTTTTGGAATGGCTTATATTACTTTAATTCTGTTGGGGTCTTCCCTACGTGTTTTATAAGCTATTAATCTCTTTTTGTGATTTAATGTGTATTTTAAACACACACCAGTAGTTTAAACTGAGCAAGAGTTAACGTACCTGTTCTGTCTAGGCGTTAAAAGTGCTCTAGCTTATTTTATAGCAACAAGGCAACCTTTGAGCTGAATGTATTAAATCATAGCTTCCAATTGTGTTAAAGCCTATTTTAATCTCCTTTTCCAAAACACACATGTTTCATTGCTAAAACAGTCTTGTTTAAGACTGCAGTACACAAAATAGATTCACTGTTTGGTCTGTAATTACAATGAACTTTCTTTATTCATCTTCTTTGTAAAACAGTCAGAGTCTATATACACATTGAACGTGTAGAAGAATATATTTCACTTTGCCCTATAAACAATGCAAAATAGAGTAGGTTTGATGGGCTAGTGGTGGAGTGTTTCACTCAGTAGCTGTTTGAATTTAGGGCCAAATGCAGCACTGATATATACCCTCATCTAATGGTATTGCATGAAATCAGCACTGAATTCAACCCTAGTAATCAAGTATGTTCTTTTGCTTCCAGTGTGACAAGAAATGTGAGTGCTGTGGAGAGGCTTTGCTCTGCCTGTGAATGTAGAAGTGCATTACAGTGCTCTGCAGGAAACGTGGATGCTTTGGTAGTAGCAGTAAGGGACTCTGAAAAAAGTTCTTTGCAACGCACTTGCACAGTCATTGCAACAACAGGCTCCAAAAAGTGATTTGAATGTGTTTATAGGTGGGGAAGTCCTCTGGTTTTGGAGAACATAAGAGTTGCCAGGAATCCTGTCTGAGAGAGGCCAATTCAGAATATAAATTATAAAACCCTCATAGTGCATTTAGCTAATTTTACAATAGTTTAGGGAAGGGGAATTTCACTTCTGTCCTACATCCTGAACCATTCCTAATTTATCAGGGATTGCATCAAGAATAGCTTCTCATCTTTCATGAGACTAGCTGTTCCAAGGAACCATTTTTTTATGGCATTACAAACTGTTTTTGCTAATTTGTGTCCTGAAGTGACATTTCTGTAGCTGAAGTGACTCATTGTTATGGTTCAAGCAGTCTCCACAAGTTCTTGCAGTGGAGACTCATTACCATCACTTTCAGTGTGGTGTGATCAGTCATATGCACACACTGCACAGTATTTGTATTCTAACCTGGAATTTCTGTTAATATGTAGTCCACCCTATTGATGATATGCCCAGCAGGTGCTAGGAGGTTTTCAGGCATCTTTTATTTAAAAAAAAACTAAAACAATCCTGGCTCTGAAAAGGCTGTAGTGCAGTAGTTCTCAACCTGCCGCCTGTGGGCCACTTGCGGCCCAAACAGCTCACAGCTGTGGCCCATGTGACATCCTCAGTACCATACAGGTAGTATATATATTGTGTGAATGCAGCCCACGTTATACATAGAGGGCTGCATATGGGGCCCACAACGGTAAATAGGTTGAGAACCACTGCTGCAGTGTATATCAGATATAATGAGTGTGAGCAACAACCAATGAGATAGAAATGTGACAAAATCAGTTCTTCGAGTGATTGCTCATGTGCATTCCACAATAGGTGTGCGTGCTCGCCCCATACACCGGTGCTGGAAGTTTTTTTCCTAGCACTACCCATAGGGCAGCACCCCTAGCGACCCCTGGAGTGGCGCCGCCATGGCATGGTATAAGGGGAGCTGCGCGCTCCCCCCACCTTCAGTTCCTTCTTGCTGCCAGTGAAGGTGCATCGGAACTGCTCTGCTCCAGCTTTGCTGCAACTTCCCTTTTGGACTCTGCTAGTTCATAGTTAGTAGTACATGTAGTTTAGTGCGCCCGGGGTCAGGGCATGCCCCGAGCTTTAAGTCGTGCGACGCTTGCAAGCAGTCGATGCCCGTGAGTGATCTGCCCATGGACGTTCATGCTGTCTGGGGGGAAACCCATCTCAGAGATAGCTGCAAGATTTGCAGATCCTTCAGGCCTCGGACCAAGAAGGAGTGGGACATTCGGCTCTGAGTCATTTTGATGGAGTCGGCCTTGACCCCAACACCGTTGAGCCACTCTGAGTCTGCACTGAGCACCACGGTGTTGGTGCGCAGTGACCCTTCAGTGCCTTCCACCAGCCGGCACTGCTCCCCATCCCTGGGACACTCCAAAAAGGCTAAGAAGAGCTCTTCTCTCCCGAGACACCGGAGCAAGACCAGGGGCGAGACTAGAACCATGTTGGGCAGCTCTCGGTCGCCATCGGCCTCCTGGCCTCCGACTCAAGTTGAGCGGAGTAGCCTGGCCCACCCTTAGCCGACCTCCGGGAACATCCGGGTGCCCTCCATGCCAGAGGCTCTGCAGGCGGCTTGAGATGTTATGTCTCTACCGGTACCGGTAGCACTGCCGTCATCAGCTTCCTGGTCCAGAGGCAAGACACAGCTCAGACCCCCGCAGTTGCCGACTGGACGGTACCACTCAAGGTCAAAGGAAGGATCCCGATGCCATTCCCCACTCAGTGACTGCCCTGTGTGCAGTCCGCGCCTGTCCCCGTCAACCCCCACCAGGTTGTCTGGCTGGGTACCAACTGGCAGGGGTTCCAGGCTCTGCCTCAAGGGACCATAGACCTTGCAAGGAGAGCGTGTGCCGTCAGGGCCGGGACAGACGGCACCGGAGGTCCTTGCCTCCAAGAGGCTACCATAACCCTTCGCGGTACTGGCATCAACGCTGCTCCCGTTCTTCATCTTGCTCAAGGTCCCAGCCACAGCACCATTCCCGCTGTCCCGGGCGTCAATTGCTGGCACCTTGCCATCGCGCATCCGCCTGTCAGAGCCAGTCACGGAGCAGCTGCTACTGGCAGTACTCCCGTTCCTCCATGCCGGGATCACAGTCTTGTGGTCAGTACCGTTCCCGACGCCACCACACGTCCTGGTCTCGGGATAGCGGCAGATCATATGCCAGCCCAGCCTCCCTTTGCAGTCAGTTGATGGGCCAGGCTAGTCAAGCTGAACAGACTGCTCCGCCGGTGCCACAGCAGGTGCAGTGGAACTGGGCTCCTTGACTGGCACCATGGTACCAATGGGCCCAGTGGCCCCCTGTGACGGGTTGGATCATAGAAACCCTCTTGGGGACTGCCATCTGATGTGCCAAGACTACCTCTGAGCCCGTTTTCCCTGGCAGCTTGGGACTTCAGTGCCTTGCTTGGTTTGAGCCAGACACGCTAGCCTGCTACAAACACAGACCCAGATCTGAACTGTGTCCCCCAAAAGCTGCAGGCTTAACTGAAAACAGCTTAAGAAGTGCTCCTGTCTCCAGCACTCAGATACCCAACTCCCAATGGGGTCCAAACCCCAAATAAATCAGTTTTACCCTGTATAAAGCTTATGTAGGGTAAACTCATAAATTGTTCATCCTCTATAACACTGATATTGAGATGCACAGCTGTTTGCCCCCCCCCCCACTATTATTAATTAACCCAGAGTATGTATTAAGTAAACAGTGATTTTATTAAATACAAAAAGAGGATTTAAGTGATTCCAAGTAGTAATAGACAGAACAAAATGAATTACCAAGCAAAATAAAATAAAACACGGAAGTCTAAGCCTAATACACTAAGAAAGTGATTACAGATGAAATCTCAGCCTCAGAGATGCTCCAATAAGTTTCTTTTACAGACTAGCCTCCTTCTAGTCTGGGTCCAGCAATCACTCATACCCCTGTGGTTACTGTCCTTTGTTCCAGTTTCTTTCAGGTATCCTTTGGGGGTGGAGTAACAGCCAATATTCATAACTTCTAATACAAAAATGATACATGCATACAAATAGGATGAATACATGCAGAAGAACATAACCTTTGCAAAGATATGTTACATGGCATATCTAGCACAAAACATATTCCAGTTATGTCATATTTACACTCATAAGCATATTTCCATCAAGCATTATGGGGTGCAATGTCACACCCCCAACGCAGCCCCCAGTGGTGGCTGGAACCTTTCTCAACCTCATAAGAAGGAGTCGATGGAGTGTTTATCCCCAGTTCCGTGCCCGGAAGGGGACCAAGTGGTGGGACCTACAGCACTAGTGGGTATGCAGAGTACCGCACCCCCATCCTCATCCTCCCTGGATGAGGCAATCACAGCCCCTCCTCTGCCTGTTCCACAGGAGGACTAAAACCCACCAGGAACTGTTGAAAAAGGTGGCATCGAGCCTCAACCTTCAAGCCGAGGAGGTGGAGGAACCCTTGGACTCCCTCTTCAATGTCCTCTCGGCTTTGGCACCGGGCAGAGTGGCTCTCCCACTCCATGAAGGGGTGGCAAAGATCTCAAACACTTTGTGGCAAACCCCAGCTTCCTTGCCCCCCATCTGTAAGAGGGCAGAACGGAAGTACTTCGTGCCCACCAAGGGGCATGAGTACCTGTATACCGACCCTGCCCCCAACTCCCTAGTGGTTGAGTCAGTCAACCACAGGGAGAGGCAAGGCCAACCAGCCCCTACTCTTAAGAATAAGGACTCGAGGAGCCTGGATCTATGCGGTAGAAAGGTTTATTAGTCCTCGAGTTTCCAACTGACGGTGGCGAATCATCAAGCCCTCCTGGGGAGATACGAGTTCAATTTGTGGGTCTCTCTTCCCAAATTTGAGGACTCCCTTCAAGAGTGTGACAATAAAAAAGAGTTTAAGGCTCTGGTGGAGGAGGGTACGGCTGCTGCCCGGACGGCCTGTCAGGCAGCCTCAGATGCCGCACGTACAGGTGCAAGGTCTGTGGCCCACGCAGTGTCTGAGGATGGCGTCGTTGCTCCTGCTGTCTGGATTGTCCAGCAAGGCACAGAACTCCTATCTCGATGACTGGCTGGTCAAGGGCAGCTCCAGGTTGCAGGTGCAGGATCATGTGGCACTCCTGTCCACCTGTGCCACTCTGGGCCTGTTGGTAAATGACACCAAGTCCACGTTAGTCCCGGTGTAGCGCATAGTTTATTGGGACAGTTCTGGACGTGATGTCGGCCAGGGCCTCTCTCCCACTAGACACGTTCGAGACCCTAAGGGAGCTCCTCAGCACAATTACAAGGTGCCCCGTGACCAGAACCAGAGCGTGCTTCCAGCTCCTGGGTCGTATGTCGGCGTGCACATATGTGGTTTACCACATCAGATTCAGGATATGGCCCCTCCAGCTCTGGTTGGCCTCAGTGTTCTCCCAGTCCAGAGACCGGATGGACAAAGTCCTCACTGTGCCTGAACCAGTGATCACCTCTCTGTGATGGTGGTCCTCCCCAGGAAACGTACTCCACGGGGTCCTGTTCAGGGGCCAGCCCCCGTCAGTGGAACTGGTGTCCACCGTGTCGGACCTGGGGTGGGGAGTTAATGTGGGGAATGTTCAGACCCAACATCTGTGGTCCACGCAGGACCTTGCCCTGCATATAGATGTCAAGGAGCTCAGGGCGGTCCGTCTGGCATGCGTGGCCTTCCACTTGCACCTGGAGGGCAGAGTGGTTAGGGTTCTCATGGACAATACGGTGTCGATGTTCTACATCAACAGGCATGGAAGACAGGGCCCATTCCTCAGCCCTCTGCCAGGAAGCCCTCAGGCTGTGGGACTTCTGGATAGCTCACGATGTTTGCCTGGAACCCCACCACTTACTGGTTGCCTAGAATTCTCTGGTGGATTGTCTGAGCTGAGACTTTTCTCAGCGTGAGTGGTCACTACACCTGGAGATGGTGCACAGGCTTTTCCAAACATGGGGCATTCCCTAGGTGGACCTGTTCACGACACGGCAGAACTGCTGGTGTCCCCACTTCTGCCCTGATGGGGGGGTGGGCATAGGTGCCATCTTCAATGCCTTCCTCCTGTCCTGGTCAGCCGGTTTCTCTATGCCTTTTCCCCCAATCCTGCTGATTGGCAAGGTCTTGGAAAAGATAAAAGCGGACAGGGCCCAGGTCCTTCTGATCACCCCGCCATGGCCCAAGCAACATTGGTACAGGACTCTCACGAGCCTGGCAGTTGCCCAGCCGTGGCCGCTGCCATCCCGCCCGGACCTGCTATCCCAGGACCAGGGCTGCCTCCTCCACCCCAACCTAGCGGCACTCCACCTCACAGTGTGGCTGCTCAATGGTTAGGCCAGGAGGAGAGGACTTGCTCGGAAGGGGTTCAGCGCGTCCTCCTGGAAAGCAGACAGCCCTCCACGTCGGGCCTACCTGACAAAGTGGTCTCGGTTTTCCTGGGGTGGGCAGCTGATCGGGGCGTTTCACCTGTGGCTGCTCCGATTCAGCTCATTTTAGACTATCTCCTTCACCTTAAAGCCCAAGGCCTAGCGCCCTTGTCCATCAAGGTGCACTTGGTGGCCATATTGGCCTTCCACCCACTGATGCAGGGCCACACAGTGTTCTCCCATGCCATGACTGGCCAATTCTTTAAGGGTTTGGATTGTCTTTTCCCATACGTTAGGCCCCGCAGTGGGACCTGAACTAGATGCTGACCAGGTTTGGACTGCTAGCTACAAGCTCCTGGTCACACCTCTCATGGAAGGTGGCCTTCCTGGGGGCGATCACATACACTAGATGAGTCTCGGAGCTCTGGGCCCACTCGATTAGGGCGTAAGCCTTGTTGGCTGCATTTTTGGCCCATGTCCCCATCCAGGACATTTGTAGGGCTGCCATATGGTCTTCAGTTCACACGTTCACTTCGCATTATGTGATCATCTCCCAAACTAGGGAGGACATCGGGTTTGGCAGGACTGTACTCTGTCCCGAGTGTCTGTGAACTCCTACCCACCTCCAACAGATATAGCTTGGAATCACCAATTGTGGAATGCAGGAGCAATCACTCGAAGAAGAACTGGTGTTCCACATCCCGCCCTCCTTCCCCTCTGTCGGAGTTGTGTGGCAAGAAGGAACTGAGGGTGGGGGGAGCGCGCAGCACCCCTTATACTGCACCATGGTGGTACCACTCCAGGGGGCACGAGGGGCGCTTCCCTATGGGTACTGCTAGGGGAAAACTTCTGACACAGGTGCACGTGGCAAGCATGCACACCTATTGTGGAATGGACATGAGCAACACATCTCGGAGCACACTAGTTACGGAAAAGGTAACGGTCTTTTCTATTTGGTTATTCTTCTGGCCCTTTCCATCCAGAAATTTTTATTTTGGGCATTTATAGAATCCTTATAAGTGGCTGTCTAAATCTTTCATGCTGTGGATCACACTAGAATACAGATTGCTGCAAGGCTACCAACTTCTTTTTCAACGACATATTCACCCACTGATTACTTCTAAAAAAAAGTTCTATAGCCAACCAGGAAAGTCTCCATAGGCTGGAGTTTGAGAGCCATAGCCTACCTCCTGGTACACCCTCTAGCCCTGTGGTTAGCACATTCACGTGAAAGAGCTGGGTTCAAGTCCCCACTCTGTGTGGGTCAGAGCAGGGATTTGAACTTAGGCCTCCCATATTGCAAGTGAGTGCCCTAACCACTAGGATTATTTTGGGGTCCAGCTGTCTCTCTCCCCTGTTGGAGTTGTTCTTCGAGTGCTTGTTCATGTCCATTCCAATCAGGTGTGTGCGTGCCGTATGCACACCAGCCGGAAGATTTTTCCCTTAGCAGCGTCCGTAAGGTTGGCCTGGGCGCTCCCTGGAGTCACGCCTTCATGGTGCCCAGCATAGGGCCCTGCCAACCCCACACCCCTTCACTTCCTTCTTACTGCCAGTGATGGCTAGCTGGACCATCGTTCGCTCTTGAGGTATAGGACTGCTGAGCAACAAGGGACTCGGGGAGGCAAGGAGTAAACCAATCTGTCTAAAGGGAAATGTTCAAGAGGTTGTTCAAACCAAACAGAAATCCTTCAAAATTTGGAAATTTGACACTAGGAGGACACATTATAGCAGGCAAGATGTTAGAAGGGTTAAAATGGAATTCAGAGAACAAATAGCCAAAGGTATAAAAACAAAAAGATCAGAAGAAGGCATCTCACTCTTCCCAACCCTCCAAAAGTTGGTCTGTTGGTTTCCGAGGGGCTAAAAGGAGCACTTAAATAATTTCTTGCATCAGTCTTCACCACAGAGGATGTTGTGAAGATACTGACTCCTGTCCTGCTCTTTTCTGGCAACAAAGGGCTTGTCGTCACTACTGAGTTACATTGGTGCAGCTGCACCCATGTAGTGCATCTGGTGAAGATGCGCTATGTTGATTGGAGAGCACTCTCCTATTGATGTAAGTACTCCACCTCAATGAAAGGCAGAAGCTATGCAGGCGGGAGAGCATCTCCCATCAACATAGCATGGTAGAGACACTGCTTTAAGTCAACGTAACTTACGTTGCTTAGGGAGGTGTTTTTTCACACCCCTGAGTGACGTAAGTTACATCGACTTTAGTGGTAGCGTAGACAAACCCAAAGATGAGGTAATATCAAAGACTGAAGTGTCGGAAGATGGGCTAGAACAAATTGATGATGTAAAAAGCAAGGCATCACTAGACCTAGATGGTAAACATATAAGAATTCTGAAGGAGTTCCACTGTGAAGTGGCTGAGCTGTTGGCAAAAACAATCAATCTCTCATTAAAAACAGCTAGTGTACGAGAGGAGTGTTGGGTAGCAAATGTTGTACCTGTATTGAAAAAAGGCTTTGGCATCATCTGAGTAATTAGACTAGTAAGTCTTACATCTGTACTGGGCAAATTTGTTGAAATGATCATTAAAAATAGAGTAAAACACCTGAAAGTTAAATAGAATAGGGTCTAACCATGGCTTCTGCAAAAGAAAATCTATCCCTTATGTATTAGAATTCTTTGAACATGTCAAAGTAACGGGTACGGGACAACCAGTTCATTTAGTTTGTTTAGGCTTGCAAAAGACCTGTGATGTGGTCCCTCATGAGGCTATTAAAAAAACTAAATAGTCAAGAGGCAAAGTATTGTGGATCAAAAGCTGGCTAGAAGACAGAACACAGAGGATAAATGGTCAGTTTTCTTCATGGCAAAAGGTTAACAGTGGGGGTGCTTCAAGATTCCGTTCCAGGTCCTGTGTTTAATATAATAATGACATGGAAGAGTGGTGGTGAGAGAGGAGCAAGTAGTGAGATAGCAAAAGTTACAGATTATACATTTATTTAGATAAGTTAAAACCAGAGAAAACTGTGAGGAATTTCAGAGACCAAACTAAAGTGAATGGATAACATGCTGGCAAATGAAATTCACTGTTGACAAATGCAAATCAATAAACAGTGAACTATTAGCATGTCTTTCAGGGTTCTAAATTAACTATATCAATCCAGGAAAGGGAGCTGAGTATAACTGCAGATAGTTTAATGAACACCTGTGCTCAATGTACAGCTGCAGTCAAAAAAGCAAACGATGTTAGAATGAATAGGAAATGGGACAGAGCATAATATGGAAAATGTCATTATATATCATCAATAGTGCAGCCTCATCAAGAATACTCTGAAGTATTCATCCCATCTCAAAAAGAATATTGCAGAACTAGAAAAGGTTCAGAGAAAGGGACAAAAATGATTTAGGGACATGGAAAAACTCATCTAAAACGAGATTAAAATGATTGGGTTTGTTTACCTTGGCGAGGAGATGAATGAGAGTACATGATAAAATATATGAAATAATGGTACGGAGAAAGTGGACAGGGAGCTTTTGTTCTTCCTGTCTCATAACACAAGGAGACATTCAATGAAATGGAGAAGTGGCAAATTCAACTGATAAAAGGAAGTATCTTTTCGGGGAATGCTACATATTATTGTATCCACACTGAGCAGCATGTGCTCTGTTCCCCACTGCTAGGCAGTGGTACCTTTCCTTACAAATTTTGTCTAAACATTCACTGACTGTCAGAATCTGAACTCAAAAGTAAACTGGAAATTATAGAATAATAATTTTGAGAAATTCATCCCTTTCATTTTTTAATTGCTGTACTCTAACCCATTCCCCCTTTTTTGGCACACAAATTTGAGTCTGTACAGTACGTTCTAGAATGAGTGAGTGCTTAGCAGAATGATTCATAAACATACATTTTATTGGTTTAGTTCACTGCATACTTCTAGTAAACGTGCTAAAAATTGGAAAGCTATCTGAGGCATCTTAACATAAATTACTGTCTCCTGTGGTCCAGGTGGAAGTGTGAGATCTTGCTAGATCTCCTGAAGACTTAAATATACTGATATTAGCAGTGGTCTTCATCATCTCAAACAAGTGAAAGGCAAAATTGCTACATCCCTTGTGCATTTTTATGGGGATACATGAGTGTTTCAGTGAGAGCACTGGAGCAATGGCCTCTCAGTGGATATGCAAATATCATCAAAGGAAATACTGCATTGCTGCTGTGTTTGTTCATAAGGAAATACTCAAGTTAGGGCAACACTTGAGTACCTTTTTAGGAAAAGCAATTTCACATTGCTCATATACCATGGTAGCATAAAATGGGCCCATTTCACATTAATTTGCTGAAGCCTGTAATAAAATGTACTGGTTAGTTAATGAATTAGGTAGCTGGACAAGGAATTTCATAGTCCAATTTTTTTTTTTTTTCCATTTGGCAAGGGGTCTACATCAGTCCTAGCCTTAAATCAACCACGCACTTCTGGATGAAGAGGAATAATCACCTTTACATATGGGTGATTCAACTCTCATTTTCACTTGTAGAAAAAAGTATGAACTGTGAAAAGAATGACATGACTAAAATGACATACTCCCAAAGTGGATAAATCTAATACCTGGAAAGATGTTTTCCTTCTGTGCTTGCTTTTAAATGGCAGAAATTGGTTTTCAGCACTGTAGTCTTTAAGAATAGTGAAGAAGACTCTCTTTTGTTTTGTTTGTCTTTACAGCAACACAAATATTTCTGACAATGTTCAGAGCAACTAGTCAGTGGTGTATTGATTTGAGTGTCAAAAGAGGAGTAAATGTAACAGGTTAACAGCACCAGCATACTCTTTTGACTGTTGTTGGGCCCTGATTACCCCTGAAATGTATTTTTCTTTGATAGGAGGTACAGTTTTCTGAAGGGGATGTGTTTGAGACCAGCAAATTAAATGGAGAGCAGGCAAAACATCTGTACTGGATTTCTACTCATCTGAATTATTGAATTTCTGTAATCATACAGCATGTCAAGGTTCCTCCCCCACTCTGAACTCTAGGGTACAGATGTGGGGACCTGCATGAAAAACCTCCTAAGCTTATCTTTACCAGCTTAGGTCAAAACTTCCCCAAGGTACAAAATATTCCACCCGTTGTCCTTGGACTGGCCGCTACCACCACCAAACTAATACTGGTTACTGGAGAAGAGCTGTTTGGACGCGTCCTTCCCCCCAAAATACTTCCCAAAACCTTGCACCCCACTTCCTGGACAAGGTTTGGTAAAAAGCCTCACCAATTTGCCTAGGTGACTACAGACCCAGACCCTTGGATCTTAAGAACAATGAACAATCCTCCCAACACTTGCACCCCCCCTTTCCTGGGAAATGTTGGATAAAAAGCCTCACCAATTTGCATAGGTGACCACAGACCCAAACCCTTGGATCTGAGAACAATGAAAAAGCATTCAGTTTTTTACAAGAAGACTTTTAATAAAAAAGAGAAGTAAATAGAAATAAAGAAATCCCCCCTGTAAAATCAGGATGGTAGATATCTTACAGGGTAATTAGATTCAAAAACATAGAGAACCCCTCTAGGCAAAACCTTAAGTTACAAAAAAGATACACAGACAGAAATAGTTATTCTATTCAGCACAATTCTTTTCTCAGCCATTTAAAGAAATCATAATCTAACACATACCTAGCTAGATTACTTACTAAAAGTTCTAAGACTCCATTCCTGGTCTATCCCCGGCAAAGACCCAGCATACAGACAGACACAGACCCTTTGTTTCTCTCCCTCCTCCCAGCTTTTGAAAGTATCTTGTCTCCTCATTGGTCATTTTGGTCAGGTGCCAGCGAGGTTACCTTTAGCTTCTTAACCCTTTACAGGTGAGAGGAGCTTTCCCCTGGCCAGGAGGGATTTCAAAGGGGTTTACCCTTCCCTTTATATTTATGACACAGCAGCAGCAGCAAATAGATTCTGGAGCATTCCCAAGCGTGACACACTGTACTGGATGTGATTTGAGATGTTTTGTGATTGTGGATTTAAATAATAAAAATAAAATAGAGCAGTCTTTGGAAAGAATTAGACACCTGCTATTTGACCCCTCTGCAGTAACACATTCTGGAATGTGGTCCAAAGTACTCCTCATGGCAGCCCGTGGTCTATCTCATCTTTAATCTGAGATGTTGTACATCAGCAGATGATGATCTATCTCGATCAGAGCTGCTTCCCGCAGCATTGAGAGAGCACCACACAGTTCACGCATGGGGGTTGGGCTGAGGGGCTGTAAAATTGCTATGTAAACATTCGGGCTCGGGCTGTAGTCTGAGCTCTGGGACCATACAAGGTAAGAGGGTCCCAGAGCTCAAGCTCCAGCCGGAGCCCAAACATCTACATAGCAATTTTTAGCCCCACTCCTGAGCCCTGTTGGCTGAGACAGCTGACCTGGACCAGCCACAGCTATGCCATGGATTTTTATTTCCGTGTAGAGGTACTCTATGAGATCAGTACCTACGGTCTCCTTAAGTAAAGTCTGTATCCAAGTTGACCACTAGATGTCTTCAGTACTGGGAAGACACCACACAACCACTCAAATTATGCCAAGTTCACCACCTTTATTGAGCAGCTGCCAGCTGAACAGCGTGAACAGTTTCAGGCTATTAACGAGGGCAAACTGTTAGCTAGAACATCACTACAGGCCTTGCTGGATGTGACCAACACTGCTGCTCAATCCATATCTATGACAGTGGTCATGCAGAAGGTGTCCTGGCTCCAGCTGTCCGGATTCCCAAGGGAGGTCCCAAATACAGTTGAGGACTTCCCTCCAATGGTCTCATACTGTTCACTCAATCCAATGATGAGTCCTTGTATATCCTTAAGGATTTCAGAGCCACCTTGAGATCCCTTAGGATGTACACACTTACAAGCAAATGAAACTTTAGCAGATCCCCAAAGATCCCACCACGCTCCATTCTCAAAGTTTCAGAGACCTTCTGAATCACCCTGGAAGAAATCAAGGTTCCAGAGTAGGAGACCATCTACTTCTTCTGTGTCCACTATTGAGCATCCATTATCATCTAAATGACTGTTCTGACAGGCTGGTCGAGGACCCAGAACAACTCCATTAAACTGAGCTGCATCTATACCATTCTACCCACCTCCCTTCCTTTGGAGACAGTCTCTCCCACTTTCAATCCTGATGGGAGCAAATATTGTCAGCCAAATGGGTGCTGGAGGTTATAAAACAGGTACTCCATCCATTTTACCTCCTTCTCCTCTATCTACCTCTGTTCTTCATCTTGCCTCAGAAACACCTCTCACAGGTACCTTTTAAAGCAGGAAGTCAATTCCATTCTGCACATAGGAGCTGTAGAACCATTTCCAGTTCAGCACAGGGGGGAGCGGCTTTTTACTCCAACTATTTTTTGGTCACGAAGAAGAATGGGGGATGGAGACTGATTTTGGCTGTAATACTCCTAAACAACTTTGTGAAATCAGAAAAATTCAGGATGGTGTCTCTCACAGTTATAATTCCATCATTACAACTGCGGGACTGTTTTTCAGCCCTCAATCTTCATGATGCCTATTTTCAGATTGCAATTCATCCATCTCACAAACAATTCCTGAAGTTTTTGATAGGTCAGGATCACTTCCAGTATCATGTAATTCCTTTTGGCCTTTCTTTTGCCCCAAGAGTCTTCTTGAACATATTGGCAGTGGTTGCAGCTTACCTTCAGCACCTGGGGATGAACTGGCTACTCAAGGGCCAATCTTATAATGAAGTTTTTGCTGTCATAAAGATAAGATCCCTGTTGTGTTAGCTAGGTTTGCAGCTCAACATCGAGAAATCCACTTTGAGGCCGGTACAAAGACTAGAATTCATAGGAGCATCCTTAGATGCAATATCACCCCAGACTTATCTTCCCTTGACAGATTCTTGATGTTAACAAATCTCATCTCAAAGATTCAAATCAGCCCACAGACATCAAGAAGAATTTGTCTTTAACTACTCACTCATATGGCAGCTTGCACCTTTGTGACACAACATGCCAGGCTCTGCCTTTGATGTTTTGGGCTGGCTCAGGACTGTTTATACACTCCAAACAAACACAGCCTGAACAAGCTGGTGCTGGTCCCTTGTCAAGCATGAGAGTTTCTCAATTGGTGGAAAGATCCAGATAATGTCTGCATGGGGATTTTATTTGTTCAACTTCCTCCTTCCATCACCATAACAACAGACGCAACCCTGATGAGCTGGGTGGGGCAGGAGCACCTTTAGGGACCTCCACCACTCAGAGCAAATGGTCTGCCTAAGAGGCATGGTGACATATCAGCCTTCTCAAGCTGAGGGCAGTCAGGAATCCTTGTATCCACTTCCTGCTTTTAATCAGAGACAGGTCCATAAAGATCTTGACAGACAGTATAGCCTTGCATGTTTTACATCAGTCAACAAGGAGGGGTCAGATCTCCTTCTCTTTGTGCTGAAGTGATGAAGCTCTGGAACTGGTGCATAGCCAATAGCATTCTAATCTCAGCAATTTACCTCCCAGGGAACAAAACAGGATAGTGAATGACCTCAGATAACACTTCTCCCACAACTATGCTGGGAGTTAGATTCCTGGATTCTCAATCAAATCTTTCTGGCTTGGGGATTTCCAGAAGTAGATCTCTTTTCCACGGTTAACAACAAGAAATGTAAACACTTTTGCTTGAGGGGTGGGGGAGGTGTTAGGCCCTTTTTTATTGGGAAATGCCTTCCTTCTTCAGTGGACAAGAGGCCTTCTATATACATTTCCACAAACACCCTGGATTCTGAAAGTGGTAAAATCAAGCAAGATCATATTAATAGTTTCAATGTGGCCCAGACAGACATGTTTTACCCACCCACTTTTCAGGTAATCAGCCTTCCACCCATGCCTCATGTTCTTTCTCAAGATGCTGGTAGGACTCTTCACCCAAATCTGAAGATTCTTCTTCTCAAAGTTTGGCTTCTCAATGGTTTGTGAGAATAGAATCTACTTGTTCTGAGGAGGTACAACAGGTGTTATTGAACAGTAGAAAAGATTCCACAAGCTATATTTACCATCACAGGTGGAAAAGGTTCAGCCTTCCGTGTGTCCAGAGACATTTTCCATCTGCTCACTCTTCAATACTTCTAGATTACCTCCTAGAGACCAAAAAGACAGAACTATCTATGAGTTCTATCTGGGACCACTTGGTGGCTATGATAGCCTTTCATTCCCTGGTTGAGAGATTCTCAGTTTTCGCTCATCCCACAACTGTAAGGTCGGAGAACCTTTCCCTTCCAGTTAAGGAACCCACTCTGATTTGGAATTTGAATTTAGGATTTTATGGATTCTCCTTTTGAGCCAATGGCAGCTACTTCCCTCATTAATTTACCTCTGAAGATGGCCTAGCTGGTGGCTGTTACCGCTGCCCAAAGGGTTGGAGAAAGAGTCTCTAATGGTTGTGTGCCCTCCATTTACAATATTTTTCAAGGACAAAGTTTTATGTCCACACACAAAATTTTTACCCCAGGTGTAACATCAACCAAGATATCCATCTTGTGGTTTTTCCCCCCCAAAGCTGCATGAGTCCAGAGAGGAGGCTGTTTTGCACACTTTGGATGTTAGGAGGGCATTAGCCTTTCGTTTGGACAGAACTAAGTAATTTAGAAAATCACCAGAATATTTGTGTCCCTTGCTGATATGTCTAAAGGTTTGGCAATTTCCACCTAGAGACTCTCTGGAGGGATTTCTGATTATACTATGTAACTGCAGACATAGAGCTGCCTCCTAGGGTATTGGCCCGTTCTATGAGATCTCTCTTTATATATCTATGGCATTACTCAAGAGGATTCCTATTCTGGACATTTGTAAGGCTGCCACTTGGACCTCCATACATACTTTTCCCAAGCATTCTGCAGTGACCCAGTGGAAATGTTATCTTGTCTTGAGTCTTGAACTTGGTTCCAAAGGCTCCCCTCCTGCACTGGGGGCACTGCTCGGTAGTCACCTGAAGTGGAACACCCTAAGGACACTACTTTAAAAAGGAGAGGTTACTCACCTTGTGCAATAACTGGAGTTCTTCAAGATATGTGTCCATATGGGTGCTTCACCACCTGCACTCCTTCCCCTCTGCTTTGGAGTTACCTCTGGAGACTTTGCGATGGAGAAGGAACTGAGGGCAATTTGCCCATGCAGCCCTATATAGCTTCCGAGTGGGGCGCAGGGATACATAAGGTGCATGCACTGGTCAAACAGAGACTACTACCAAGTACCTCTGATTAAAGTTGCATGGGGTGTGAGCATACCTGAAGTGGAACAACCATAGGGACATATATCTCAAAGAACTCCAGTTGCTGCACAAGGTGAGTGTAACCTCTTCTTTCCAGTGTTCTTACTCACTGTCACTTGAATCTCTATTCTTGTTTTCACTATAAATATATCTAATGCTGTGGTGTTAAGCAAGTGCTGGTCCTGGGTTGAATCTTACAAGCTGGTTAGACGTGTTCCTTTGAGAACAGCAGGCCTGGTAATTCTGTTGAGTGTTCATTGGAAAGGGGGAATGCTCAGTAAACTTGAAGCTCGCTGTGTGCCTATCCCTACCCACACAGGGCCATCAAGGCCTGGATTGTATTGCCTGTGCTGCTAAAGCCTCATAGTTTCAGGGAGCTGATCTAGAGGAGCCAAAAACAAGGGCTTCCTCTTGCTAAAGGCAGGTGTTGGTGAGGTGCCAAGCACCCCTGAGTATCCTCAGGGACGCTACACCCACCCTCTGACTTTCTCTTGAAGTTAGCATCGCTACCCCCTGCTTAGCGAGCGAGGTTCAGTGTAAGGTGACTCCCTCAATTAAGGCATATTAAGTACAGTTCTGCTGTCTACAGTTATGCTAACAATAAGGATCATTAACTTTCACTGCTCCTGCATCCAAGACTAAAATGGATTTTAACCCAAAACACCAAAATCAATCTCTTTGGCAAGGCAGGTCTGTCTGCTGATCACTGAGGCAAAGTAGGTGTGTCTATGCAAATACAGTTGGTTCCTGAGGTCTTTTCCCCCCAGTTCATCAACAGATGGTAGAGGAAAGCTCATTCAGACCCTGGCTTACACTAGATAGATAGATAGATAGATTTTATTTGTTTTAAGCAGATTATAACAATGCAAGGTCTGCAGGTATAAGAGAAGTCCTTTAGCTACAGTCTTCACTGTGTAGTTGAAATTGTCTGCTTCTGGCAGTATCTTGTGAGAGAGCCTATGAGAAGTCAGCATAACTCTTAATAGGGGGTTGTATTTTTATTTTTTTCACTGCAAATCTTTCCAAGGCACAGGTAGTTGGTGAAATTAGTTGGATACTAGTCATCAGCATCTAGCAAGGGCTCTACCAGACTTTACAATAATAAGTTTTAATGTAGCTTTGAGTCTTTATATTTGATAGCCAGGCCTATTTATAGACCTTAGATGTTTCTCACCTGCCCCAGCCTCCACTTCTGCTGTGGTTGTGGCTTTTGTTTGCTTGGTAGTGGAGACATTTATGCTTTCTGGAGTGTAGGTTAAAAGGAAATGATGAAATGTTATTAGATAGCAATAATAAGAAAAATTAAATCAAAATGTTAAACCAAGAAATCTTAGATACATTTGAAAATGTATTAAAAAGAATTACTTGCTATAAATTTTGGCCTTCATTCTAAATGAATTCCAGAACCCCTTTAGTTAAATGACTGACTTTTTCCATCTGTGCTGCCATAACAGCATCTTGTGGATAATTATTTATGAACATTACTCCTGTTACAAATTGTGAAGTAGAATTTAAATCAGCAATAAAAGCTGCAAAAATCATTAAAACAATTAACCAGCTTGCTAGAACATTCACCACTGTGGATCTTGCTTTAGGAAGTTAACTAACAAACCTGTTATTAACCACTGATGAGGAGCCATTTTGAAGAGATTATTGCTTAATTAATCTTTGTATAGAGCTAATAAGAGTGTTAAATGGGTTCCTCGGATTGGATTGTTAGTATAGGATGTAAGTTCCCTGAGGCAAAATCTTAATCAATATGATATTAAAGTTAGCCATTCAACTAAGAGGCTATTTTAGTCATTTAGAATTAAAAAGACGAATAATTTCATTAATAACTTGATAAGATTGAATGGCTCTATTTATGTGAATTATTATGGCCTTCCTGAAGGTCTTCTGCCATCTCCTTTGGAAAGAAAGCTATATTAAAATCCTCATTTAGATTTAATATTTTTTTCATCAGTCCCTTCTGTTGCAGCATAAATGTAACTTGTCACACTTATCTGTAGCAAACAGGCTACAATGGGGAGGAAGTAGCAACTGATGCCAATGCTAATGACATTCATTCATGTAGCCTCAAAAAAATAAAAATAAAATCAGAAGTCTGTTCATATTAGTAAATGGGATGAACATCACAGTTGGGTACAGTGTGATGCTTGGAGTGACAAGGCTGTTCTGGTCTTTCTTACTGTTTTTAGTGGCAAGGGCTCAGGACATAGCAGTATGTCAATATTTACATTATAAACCCCTGTTTTCAAAGGTTTAAGATTCAGTGTGTGGTGAAAGTTATTTAATGTCTTTGTCTTTAACTCCTAGTTACATGTGTTATACATCTTGGGGGAGAGGAGAGCAGAATCCATAAAATGGAAGACTGGAAGGAAATAGTTTGCTGTCCTTGAATAGCTGGTGTCTATAATTCAAAGCTGGCATGATTTAGTACTAATTTACACTGTTATTCCACAATATTGAGTTAGGTCCTTACAAATCTCTACTTTATTTTAGTAACATTTAAAATATTTAATCAGCATATGAATGGTTTTCATTATCTTTAGTATATATGTTCCTCACATGTTTAAATAGTTTATACACTGTAAAATCAGCTCAATTACAGATTTACAAAATACAACTAGAGCTGTAACAGCTTTTTCAGTTAAAAATACAGATTAACCCATGTATCTGCAAATCTGTATTCTCTGAGGTAGGTTTCTACTTTCTCTAAAGTGTTGCAGGTCTGAGGTTTAAAGGAAACCTACAAAGGCCTGGATTATTTACAGATAAGGCTGAAATCTTATTGTTTAGTTGACTCCATTGTAACTACACTTTGCAGCTCAAACTGGTTTATAGTCTTTCCTTGATGCACACATAACTCTGAACAGCATTGATAGGAGTGATGTACTCAGCAAAATAGAACGCCATCATAGAAAGGACCACCCATTCTTTCGTGGCTTTTTGCCTATATTGTCCATATGGAAAAATTAAAAAAATATCCTAGCCTTATCTGCTTGCTTTGCATGGGTTGGAGGTGGCTCCTTCACCTAGTCGTTATCCATTAAACAGAAGTCTAATAGTCACTAATGCATCACACTGTAGCAACATAACAATACCTTCTCAATTAGCATATTCCTTGGAGACTTCTAAATAGTGCCTCAATTCATTACCAGCATCAGATGATCAATATGCCTAACCTGTACCTTGGATATCTCTCTTGAATTATTAAGGTACTTTGTTAGTCCTAAGGGAGTACTGTATATTTCTGAATAGGTTCTAGTCCACCCTGAATTTTATCATGTAGTAATATCATTTATGATTGCAGAGTTCCATAACACTTACTGTTCTTTTAAGGAGCGGCTCTTAGATGACCATCAGAAATAATATTTCTGTGGGTAAAGGATTTATATTCTATGGACAGAAGAGTTGGAATTAATCGGAAAGTCATTGGCTAGCATAACATATTCCTATGCCTTTATACTGACAGCATCATGATTAATAGTAACTGTATGGAAGGAAAGTACAGCTAATTTAGGGAATGGGACTGGAATACTCTGGAGACAATCTCTCAGGAGTACCCACAGCGTATCCCCCAACATCAGAGATGTTATTTTTCACATCTCTCATTTTCTCTCTCCTTCCTGCTGACCTTTCAATGCACTAACTGAAGCTACTCTTATGTGTACAAGCAGCATAATGACTTGACATGTTTGTTACAGATAATTAATACTGCACCAGTTGGACATATTCTCAGTTATGATTTCTTCTGGCTTTATAGATATCAAACTGACAAGCTTCCACCATAGACAGGAGTCTAAGAAGATGTATATAGGGATGCTAAATAGAATAGACCATTTAGTGGGTCTTATAGGCTCTTTATTGCATTTGTGTCTGCTGCTGATTCTGGCTTTCTGAAATAGCCGTCTGCCAGCTGAACTGGTGAAATTGAGAGCAGTCTGGTGCTGTGTTGTGTGTCTCCTAGATCCACCATCCACTAGGTTGGTCATATGTTTCTGTCCTCAGTGAGAACTCCCGGTGAATCTTCCAGAGGCAGCCTTCCTCTACATTTAGAGTTAGGTCCATAGAGAGTCGGAGACTATGCAGTGGTTAAGCAGCAAGGCTATAAGCAACTCAGCCACCTCCTTCTCCAGATATAGTCACTGGGGAAGGCGTCTGTGCTTTTGTTTACTTTCTCTGTAGGAGAGGGGAGTGCTGAAGGGTGGTAGGTAGAGGACACAGGAAACAGGATAGAGGGAATGTGACAGAATGAGCGTCTGGGAAAAAGAGTGAGGGAGAGGGAAAAGGGTGAAGATTAGGGAAGGGAGTGGATGGGGTAAATAGACTGAAGCAGGAGGGAGAGAGGCAGAATAAAAAGAGGAGAAAACATGGCAGAATGGATACCCTTTAATCTCTTCACCAGCTGCCAAAACACTCCCATCTGCCCCTCCTTGAAACTAGACATTCACCAGTTTCCAGCGGTTATTTGGCTAGGAGTTGGGTAACTTCCACAGTTAAATCCCTTTGTGTGTATTGCCTTCTTCCCCCTCTTTCTACAGGTCATGGGCAAAGTCATCGCTGCCAGCTCCCCACATCTAACTGTTTCTATTTTCAGCAGCTGTTCGATATAACGTGATGGTTCCTAATGGAAACTTGCCGCTTGAAGTACCACCCTCCTTCACCCCCGTTGTTTTGAAAGTTCCCACATTTTTAAGTGACCTTCAGATTTGATCAATCAAGTGTCCCCGCAGGATGGTTCTCTCTGACATTGAACCTGCTGCAATGTGGCGCTGTGCAATAAAAAGAGGAATTAACGGGCATTTAAATTCTGAAATTAATGGAGAGAGGGTCTGAGTCGTCTGAACATCTGTTTTCAAGGGGGCCTTCAATTTGCTCTTGGTTTTTAACCATGTGGTCATTATTCTTACTCGTGAGCTAGTAACGTCCTGTGTCTTGGAGCAGACACGAGGTTATGACAAAGCAGCCTAAATCATCTCATGTCTGTGCGTTGGTTTGTTTTGTTTTTGTTTGTGGGCAATAGCAGCAGCAGCATTTGGCAAATAGTTTAACCATTTTGAACCTAGGAGTCTACATACCTGAGCAGACTCCATTCGGCCAGTGGGAGCAATGCTTCAGCAGAGGATAATGCTTTTCCACAATGCATAGGGCAGGTTGTGCCGGGCTCAGGTCTGCAGCTCTCTGAGAGCAAATTCTGAGGAGTGTGAGAAAAGAGTTCTTTTAAAAAAAAAAATCATGTTTTCGCTTCCTTTTTAAATCTTGCCCATGACTTTAATGCTCACGAAAGAGGTCAGCCTACCTGGATTGTGGGTTGGTGGGCAGAGTCCACAAAAAGAATGAAAGGTCCACTCCCTCAGATGTGAGGGGCCACAGAGCCCAGCTTACAGGGGACAAAGAATGAAAAAACAGATGTGGAAGTGCAGGTCACAGAGTCAGAACAAGGAATCCAGAGGGGGACATTAAGCAGAGAAACCCAGAAACTGACCAGTGCTCTGAGAATGAGTCCAAGGAATCAGTGGACAAAGGAACAGAAGCAGCCATCCCTCAACAAAAACAGTAGGGAAGGGGAAGCTACAGAGCTGCTTGGGGGGAGGGGGGGGAGTAGTGAAATGGTGACATCACAAGACCCAGGAGAGTGAAAGTTGAGCAACTTGACAGGGATGGGATTTTTTGTTAGACTACTTAAAATGTATATACTTTTAGTTTTATTTTAAAACTGTTTTTGCTAACACTTACTTGACCTCAGTGATTGACCAACACTTTGAATAAAGGGAACTTTTGTTAAGGTTTTAACACCCTCCCGTCTTCCATTAGGATGCTATCTCTAAGACCTCCCACACATTCTCCAGCAAAACCAGAGAAGAGTAGACTTAATGTTCCTGATATTCCTAAGGGAAAAAACAAGCAGGAAATTTTTTAGAACAAATTAAACAAAATCAGGTTCTCTTTCTACACTATAAAGGAGTGAAAAGGGAGCACAAACCAGTTTCTTAATAACCCTTTGTAGGTCTCCTTTAAATAGAGTGACCATATTTCCCTATACTGAATATGGGACACCTGGTAAAATTACTCATATTCAAATGAGCTCAAGGGCCATCAATTGTACAAACGTTCAAATTAACATCAAGTTGTCTGAGCCCCTGTTAAAAAGAAATACTGTGTAGCTGGATTCTTTTTATTTACCTTTTTATCTTGAAGGCTTTAGGGTTCACACAGGGAGAGGTAACACACATTTTTACCCCCCCCCCCACACACACACACACACTCCTGTACACCTCTCTCACACAAGGAGGGTGACCGACTGACCTGATCTTCCCTGTCTAGCACTCTCCGCCCTCCATGGCTGGCTGAGCCCCCGAGACAGACCCGCCTCTCCTAGTATCTGGCACCGTGTCCTCCCAAGGCAACACGTGGGGGGTCATGCATGGTCACCATGCCTCCTCCCCAGACTTCCTCCAGGGGTCACATCAGAATGTGGCCAGCAGCAGCCTTTCGACACTGTGTGGGAGGGAGGGATGGGAGCTGCTTTCAGCTGCCGGGGAGGAGAAAGGGGAAGGGATGACCTGGCCCCTGTCTTTGCAGAGCTCATCTCTTCCCCTCCCCTCCCCTCCTGTGTGGCTGGAAGCAGCTTGTCCCTTCCTGTCTGCAGTGTTGAAAGGCAGCTAACACCTCCAGGCTGCTGCTGGCCACCACCACCAGCCACCGCCTGTCCCCCAGCTACAGCACGACAAGATGGGGTTAAGCCCTAAGGATGCATTATGCACCAGGGCCCAGGGAACCTCACTGCAGGGGCTTCAGCGAACCCAGCCAGAGAGGCGACTCAGCAGAGGAGGGTGCCTAGGGCATGGAGCAGCCCCGCGCTCCCTAGGGGCAGGATGCAGGGGAGGTGCAGGTGAAGAGGGTGCTAGGCCCCTGCCCTGGGGACTGCTGTGGCGCCTGCAGGTTCAGGGCATGAACAGGCTGGAAATCGCTTTGCCCCCTTTCTGCCCACCGCCACTCCAGAGCTTAGCTGACAGGCAGAGAGGCTTCCCTATGCCAGTGCTATGAGAGGTTTTGGGCTGGAGGGTCTTGGGCTTCCCCAGGGCGCCAGCCCAGCCAGAGGCAGTGGGGGAAGGAAGGAGCCCGCTGGCCAGGCTGTTGGTGAGCTGAGCGCCCTGAGCAGGGACTGGTTCTTACACAGCGCTGGGAGTGGAACATGCCCCGTCAGGGGGGAGGGATATGGAGGAGCAGTGGGGTTGGTGGGGTGAAGGGGCAAAGCAGGAAGAGGACAGCAGGAGAGGGAACATGTAAAGGGCTGACGGGTGGGCAACAGAGGTGACACGTAACTGGTCGCTGCCTGATGCCTGCCCACACTCACCAGCCACTCAGCTTGCACCGTGTAGCCAGTGCTGGCCGGAAAAGGGACTGGGGGTGGGGACCCGCTGGCCAAGAGCCAACACGCAGGGGGGCTGTGCTGATGGACTGGCGGGGGAGTGGCTGGCCCCACACAGTGCATCTTTTCCCCACCTCCAGCCTCGCACCCCCACCCCCATCATCAGCCACTGGTGGGCGGGCGGCTGGCGAGCAGGGATCCAGGAGGAGCAGGACACGCCAGTACTTATGTGAGGGAGACAGAAAATATGGGATAATTTGTCTGTTTTTAATAAAAAGTCAGGACACCTGCAGGAGGGCTTAAATACAGAACTGTCCCTTTAAAAACAGGATGTCTGGTCACCCTACCTTTAGCGTTAGAAGGACTACTGTAAAAATGTGATGGCTGTTAAAAAAAGGCTATATAAAGGAACCAGTTTAATTCCACACAAATAAAGCTAAACCTGAAATATTCTTCATCTTTCCTCATTATGGACAATTTTGTCAACAAGCAGCTGAATACAAGGCAACCCTAAACCCTATTGCTCCTCAGCTGCAGCATGCAAAACTCCTTTGTTTTAATAATAGTTACAGGCTGCAGCAAGGAGAGGGTGTATGAGCTGGAAAACCTCATTAGAATGGAATGAACAAAGGACAACATTTTAGCTTCATCTGTAAATTTCCAGGGTCCTTGCTGTGCCTCCTATAAAAGTTAATTGTCCATAATGACTCCTCTGATTTTAACTCTCATGCAGGGAAGGTTCTGGAAGAGTCTAGTCAAGAACAGTGCACCAAGTGGCTGCAGTAGGATTCTATTATTGCAGCCAGACAGCAGAATCTGGCCTTTTGGGAGTAACGTGTCCGGGGAAATAGATGGACGTACGACTATGTGGATTATTTAAGCCAGCACAAGAACAGAGCTTCTTGCACTTCTCTTTGGGACTTTAAAAGCCTGGTAAGAGGGTAGTTTATTCAGATTCAACACCCATTGCTGAGTTAGTGCCTCTTGCAGTGGCTTCTATCTCTGAAAATCCATTAGTTCACTGGCTTTAATAATCTCATGAAAGGTAATGAAGCATTTTAGGTTTTCTGTCAAGCTGAGTTACATAGCATGGGTAGGGTGGTTATGATGCAAGGGTTTAAGAAAATCTCAGCCAACTTTTCCAAGATTAAACTACTCTTGCAGCAAATCAGGGAAGACATTTAGAAGCAGCTGTGGTTCAAATTATTACTCAATTGAAAACACTCTTTTCCTTCTAGGACCCTGACTCTTTGTGTTCAATTTGACTGCTTTCTTACTAATCACCAGGTGACGTGATTTAAATCAAAGCGATTTAAATCTCCAATTTTAATCATGATTTAAATCAGCAAGCAGGAAACCTTGATTTACATAATCGATTTTAATCATGTTTTGTATATATATTTTATAATTATTTTCCTAAAGAATTCTGTCGTTGGCAACCATTAAAACATGTTGATTTGCAATTAATACACTAAATTTTGGGGTTTCTTTTTTGTTAACTAGGAGGATACATTAAAGCTATACACATTTATTTAAGCAATTATAGAGTTTAACTTTTTACTAATGTATTGATTTTTTACTTGTGACTTACATTTTTAAAAAAATCTGGGTTTTTTTAAACATCAATTTGTATCCACCCTACTAATGAGCATGGACTAGGAAGTAACACTCCCTGAAGGTATTAAGAGGCCAATTTTTCAAGACGGGGTCAACGTGTGTTGCCACCAGCAGATTGTTCAATGCAAAGGTATCTCTGCTTCCAGCTTTTCTCATTTTCAGCCCTTGGGCATGAGCATGAAGAGCTGACCACGTTTCCAATCTCAGATCCAACTCCTTTTCAAACCATTTAGTCCCTGAAGGACTTTCCCAAGGAGTTAGTACAATCAAAGCCTGGACTTTCTAAAATCTTGAACTGAGGTAGCACAAGAAAGCTCAATGTAAATGAAAGAGGGCTTCTGAGCATGGCAGTCTCCTCCCCCTTCAGATGGGCAGTTCTGGATGCACGTTTTATGTTCTCCACAATCAGAATCTAAACATAACAACAGTTTTAGAGGATTTAAAATGCCTGAGGCCAAAAAGGCTGACATTAGGCATCTCTCTGCTACCAGTCATCAAACACTGATTCCTGTGTATACGCTAAATTACAGTTCTGTGACAGCTAGATTCAGCATAAAGTTGTTGGAAACCTTATACAGTTTAGCAAATAATAGGGAGAGACTAAGAAATCAACAAAAGGAAAAGGAGGACTTGTGGCACCTTAGAGACTAACAAATTTATTTGAGCATAATAAATGCTTAGTCTCTAAGGTGCCACAAGTCCTCCTTTTCTTTTTGCGGATACAGACTAACACGGCTGCCACTCTGAAACCGAAGAAATCAACATGTCACACAAATGTCTACTCGTAGTATCACTGATTTAACAGGCTCTGTTGTTTTTTCTTGTTGGGTTAGCATCACCCTTAAAAATGGCTTGTCTGCCAGGCTGCAGCCACTTCCAAATTAATAACAACAAACAAACCACTTCTGTCCCCAGCTCTTCTCAAATCCTTCACTGCCATGGTTTGTTTAACATGGCCACAGCTGTATCCGAAGAGTCCAGGCTTGTGATAAGGATCGGTTTTTCGCTTTTTCCCTTTTAAACAAGCTACCCAAGAAAATGTAATTTACACACAGTGAACTTTGATTGCACTAAGTATTTAAGTCCATCAAGTTCCCAGTGACACTTCCTGTCTGCAAGTTTCAGATAAAGACAGGGAGCTAAAGTAGCTTAATGGATTAAAGCAATTGCCTTTGCCATCTAGACACCTAGGTTAGAATCGGATTTAGGATCACAAGTGAAATTGTTAATTTTCTTTGGGGGATGGAATAAAATGAGTTGTGTGGATTACTACTGCTGCCTTAGCAGCCTGGACTACAACCTTCCTGGCTGAAGGATGAGGTGCAGTTGTCATCTGTGTCTCTGGGTGAGGGTGTACGTAATGACTATGACCTTGTTGAATCACAGCTTCTCACACACTAGGCATGTGGGCTGCTGATGAAAGGGGTCACCATCCTTCACATTTCTAGCCATAAATCTTTCACCTGTCAAGAGCTAAATTCAATCCTTCCCTTTAACAGGGTTAAGAAAGTTACAGCGAAAGAAAGCCAGGTTTTTTATATATAATATGAGCTTCTTATCATGTGGACTATATTCTGACCTGCTTTACACTATGTACACTCCTATTGATGTCTATATTGTAGACCACACATTATATGCTTATTAACTCATCTATATAGCTGGGAGTAAAATACCTTTCCAGCAATGATCTGTAGGTTTAGTGGTGAGGAACAAAAACTAGGGGAACTGCCGTCCCTACTTTCACATCTCAGTGGTGTACAATGCTCCTCTCACAGCCACATAACAGGATTTAGTAGTATTTGTCATGCTGCCTGGAGTGGTTCAAAACTGTGAGTGCCAACTTCAGGACAGGCTGTCAAAAAGCAGGGCAGATGCCCCAAACTGGTGGCATGTTCTATAATTAGATTTCACTGACCCAGTAACAAGTGTGAACTCCTGAAGAACTATAACAGTCTTACCATGGCATCACAGACAGTCCCCTTGGGCTCTCCAGTGTATCATGCCACCCCAGCAAGCTGGACATCGCGATCAATGGTCACTTACACCAAAAAAAATCACAAAATATTCAGCTTGTTCCCAGTCCCAAGAGACCAGTCACTTACCCCAAACCAATTGGTACCTTATATCTCACACCAAAGATAACGCTGGTAGCCAATCTTATAGTAACCTAACTAAGGATTTATTAACTAAGCCCTGGTCTACACTACAGGGTTAGGTCAAATTTAGCCGTTTAAGTCGATTTTATAATGAATGCGTCTACACAACCAACGCCATTCCGTCAACCTAAAGGGCTCTTAAAATCGACTTCTGTACTCCTCCCCGGTGAGGGGAGTAGCGCTAAAATCGACCTTGCTGCGTCGAATTCGGGGTAGTGCCGACACAATTCGACAGTATTGGCCTCTGGGAGCTATACCAGAGTGCTCCAATGTGACTGCTCTGGACAGCACTTTGAACTCCGATGCACTAGCCAGGTACACAGGAAAAGCCCCGGGAACTTTTGAATTTCATTTCCTGGTTGGTCAGTGTGGCGAGCTCAGCAGCACAGGTGACCATGCAGAATCGCAAATGAGCTCCAGCATGGACCAAAAGGGAGACACTGGATCTGATTGCTGTATGGGGAGAAGAACCTGCGGAGGCCAAACTCTGATCAAAAAGCAGAAATGCTCATATATATGCCAAAATCGCACAGGGCATGGTGGAGTGAGGCTACAACAGGGACACACAGCAGTGCTGCGTGAAAGTTAAGGAGCTCAGGCAAGCCTACCAAAAGACAAAGGAGGCAAATGGTCGTTCCGGGTCAGAGCCCAATATATGCCGCTTCTATGATCAGCTTCATGGCATTCTAGGAGGGGACCCTACCACTACCCCACCACTGTCCATGGACACCTGCAAGGGGGGAGTCTCATGCAACAGGGAGGAGGATTTTGTGGATGAGGAAGAGGAGGAGGAGGAGGAGAATGCTCAGCAGGCAAGTGGTGAATCCGTTCTCCCCGGCAGCCAGGACCTTTTCATTACCCTGGAGCCAATACCCTCCCAAGGCGGGATCCCCGACCCTGAAGCCGGAGAAGGCAGCTCTGGTGAGTGCACATTTGTAACTACAGTACAAGATTTAAAAGCAATAGTATTTATGTTTGATTTTCCCTGAAGACTTGGGATGCATTCGTGGCCAGTACAGCTACTGGAAAAGTCTGTTAACGTGTCTGGGGATGGAATGGGAATTCTCCAGGGACATCTCCGTGAAGCTCTCCTGGAGGTACTTTGAAAGCCTTTGCAGAAGGTTTCTGGGGAGGGCTGCCTTATTTCATCCTCCACGGTAGGACACTTTACCACGCCAAGCCAGTATCAAGTAGTCTGGAATCATTGCAGCACAAAGCATGGCAGCGAATGGTCCTGGGTTTTGGTCGCATTTAAGCAACATTCGGTCTTTATCTTTCTGTATTAGCCTCAGGAGAGAGATATCATTCATGGTCACCTGGTTGAAATAGGGAAATTTTTGTAAGGGAACAGTAAAAGGACTCCCTTCATGCTGGGTTGTTTGCACTTGGCTAAAAGGGATCATCCCGGAGAATAGCCATGTGGTGAGGGGAGGGGTGAAGGGATCATCCCAGAGAATAGCCACGCGGTGGAATGGGGGGAGGTGTGTGCTGAACATCCACCCAAAAACCGCAGCCCCTCCTTTTAAATGTGAAACCTGATCGGCATTGCTTGCTATGGGAAAGGATGGCGCTGCAGTTTGAAACCATTCCCACATGTTATGAAGGCGTAAGAAGCCAACCCCGCATACCAAAAGGCTTACCATGGCTGCCTGGAAACCGAATTCTGTTGCCCAGCTGTGTGTGATGTGTCACCATACCGGCAGGCGCTCAATATAAAAGGAAAAATGCGACCTTGTACCTAAAGCACATGTGCTGTCTGCTGTGAATTGCTTGATTCACTGTGAAAGAGTCAGAAATGTTCTCAGAAATGTATCATCTTAAATTTTACTCTCCATTTTTATCTCCCCCCACTTGCAAATGTTTCTATGCTCCCCCTATCATCTCCGTTCCTGAGGTTATTGCAGATTAGAAGGCGAAAAAAACGCACTTGTGATGACATGTTTTCTGAGCTCATGCAGTCCTCCCGCACTGAGAAGGCACAGCTTAATGCATGGAGGCATTCAGTGCTAGAGGCCAGGAAAGCATTAAGTGAGCACGAAGAGCAGAGGCAGGAGTGCAAAGAGCAGAGGCAGGAGGCGATGCCGAGGCTAATGGGGGAGCAAACGGACATGATGAAGCATCTGTTGGAGCTGCAGGAAAACCAACAAGAGCACAGACCCCCACTGCATCCATTGTATAACCGCCTGCCCTCCTCCCCAAGTTCCATATCCTCCTCACCCAAATGCCCAAGAACACGAGGTGGGGGGAGGCTCTGGGCACCCAGCCCCTCCACTCCAGAGGATGGCCCAAGCAACAGAAGGCTGTAATTCAAACAGTTTTGATTTGTAGTGTGGCTACAATAAGCAATGTGGCCTTGTCCTTCCCTCCTGCCACACCCCACTCCACCCGGGCTACCTTGTCAGTTATCTCACTTTTTTTTTAATTAATAAAGAAAGAATGCATGGTTTCAAAACAATAGTTACTTTATTTCCTTTGCCAGCTGTGATTGAAGGGGGAGGGTGGTTGGCTTACAGGGAAATAAAATCAACAAAGGGGGTGGATTTGCAGCAAGGAGAAACACACACAACTGTCACTCCCTAGCCTGGCCAGTCATGAAACTGGTTTTCAAAGCCTCTCTGTTGCGCAGTGCGCCTACCTGTGCTCTTCTAATCACCTTGGTATCTGGCTCCTCAAAATCGGCCACCAGGCAATTTGCCTCAACCTCCCACCCCACCGTAAATGTCTCCCCCTTACTCTCACAGATATTATGGAGCACACAGCAAGCAGCAATAACAATGGGAATGTTGGTTGCACTGAAGTCTAACCTAGTCAGCAAACTGTGCCAGCGAGCTTTTAAATGTCCAAAGGCACATTCTACCACCATTCTGCACTTGCTCAACCTATAAGTGAACTGCTCCTTACTACTGTCCAGGCTACCTGTCTACTTCATGAGCCATCGGAGCAAGGGGTAGGCTGGGTCCCCAAGGATAACTATTGGCATTTCAACATCCCCAATGGTTATTTTCTGGTCTGGGAAGTAAGTCCCTTCTTGCAACTGCTCGAACAGCCTGGAATTCCTAAAGATGCGAGCGTCATGCACCTTTCCCGGCCATCCCACGGTGATGTTGGTGAAACGTCCCTATGATCCACCAGTGCTTGCAGCACCATTGAGAAGTACCCCTTGTGGTTTACGTACTGGTTGGCAAGGTGGTCCGTTGCCAAGATAGGGATATATGTTCCATCTATTGCCCCAGCACAGTTAGGGAACACCACTGCAGCAAAGCCATCCAGTATGACCTGCACATTTCCCAGAGTCACTACCCTTGACAGCAGAACGTCAGTGATTGCATTGGCTATTTGGATCATAGCAGTCCCCACAGTAGACTTGCACACTCCAAACTGATTCCCGACTGACCAGTAGCATTGCTGTCAGGCATTGCAAGTTTCCACAGGGCTATTGCCACTCACTTCTCATCTGTCAGGGCAGCTCTCATCTTGGTATTCCTGCGCTTCAGGGCAGGGGAAAGCAACTCACAAAGTTCAAGGAAAGTGGCCTTATGCATGTGAAAGTTTCGCAGCCAATGTGAATCATCCCATACCTGCAACGCTATGCAGTCCCACCAGCCTGTGTTTGTTTGCCGGGCCCGGAATTGGTCTTCCACTGTATCATCCACCCCACTGCCGCCATGACATCCCAATTTCCACAGCCCGTGCTTTCAGGAACATCTGTGTCCATGGCCTCATCAAAATCCTCCTCATGCTGGTGTCTCAGCCCAGTTCGGCATATAGGCCAGGATAATGTGCGAGGTGTTTATAATGCTCACAACAGCAGTTGTGAGCTGAGCAGGCTCCATGTTTGCCATGGTATGGCGTCTGCATGGGTAACCCAGGAAAAAAAGCGCAAAACAATTGTCTGCCGTTGCTTTCATGGAGGGAGGGGCAACTGACGCCATGTACCCAAAATCACCCGCGACAATGTTTTTGCCCCATCAGGCACTGGGCTTAACCCAGAATTCCAATGGGGCAGCGGAGACTGCGGGAACTGTGGGATAGCTACCCACAGTGTACCACTCGGTAAGTTGATGCTAGCCATAGTATTAAGGACACACTCCGCCGACTTAATGTGCTTAGTGGGGACATACACAATTGACTGTAAAAATTGACTTCTATAAAATCGACCTGATTTCGTAGTGTAGACATATCCTAAAAGAGGTGAGAGAGTTCTCTACAGGTTAAAGCACAAATGAGTTACAATCGATGGTTACCAAAGGTGACAGAAATGTAGTAATCTGTCTAACCCAGGTTGACCCTAGGGATCTCCAGCCCTTATGAGAGTCCAAACAGCAAAGAGATAACTATTTTGTCTTGTGAGCATATTTATATGACCTTTCCCCCGTAATTCAAACCAATGGGATGAGCACTCCTGCACGTAACTTCTTCATGAGTGGATGGGCAATCAACAAAGTTTTTGTCATACAATGGTTCGTTTAGTTGTGATGGTCCTTCTTGATGAGTGGGGGAACCACGCTTCCTGCCTAGTTTCACAAGATCAGAGCAGGCCTTTTCACAATTATAAAGCAAAACTTTCTATCGCAGGATACAAACATTGCAAGTAGGATTAATGCAGGCAGCAACTTACAAGCACTTTATAGAATCTAAAAACTAACCACATCCTTACACGTCTAACACCTATCTCAAACAATACTAATATATAGGTGAGCTGGTCTGGTTTCCAGCTATAAGTTTGTCAGTGCTCAGCTGATTCCTACAGACTTGGTAAGAGCTGGCACCTGGTCTATCAGCATCACAGTATTATTTGTGTTATGGTAGCATCTAGGATCCAAGTCATGTAGGGCACCCTGTTGTACGTGGTGCTGTACAGACATGTGACCAAGACACTCCCTGCCTTAGAGAGAGCTTACAGTCTAGCTGTCAGTCAGGAGGTGACAGGCAGCCAAACCAGACCTACAGATGGGAGGATATTCTCCCTACACATGCAGACCTCCCATTTATGTCACAGGGAGGGAGAGCAAAATATCAGAGTCGAGTCCTACCATAGAGACTGAAGATAATTTTGTCCTCTATTTACTGGCTTCCTAGCCAGAGCCTCTCTGTGTCTGTCCTCGGCTACACACTTTTGCTGAGAAGCTATTGAATGTTTCAAGCCTGGGTACGATTTTGTTTTTTGAGGTGGGTAGTTCAGCTTCTGCCTTACCCTTTTCAACAAAGGTAGAAATATCTTTTATCTTTTAAGAGTTGTGTGTGATAGTCAGTGTCTGTGTGTGTGCACATGTGAAATTATTCATATGAACCTATCTGAACGGTGACATACACTTTGTGGAGCCCCGGGTTAATAAATGAGATTCTACAGGGTGTGAAGGCAGCCAATGTTTGGTCCCCAAAGAATCCCAAAGTACTTTACAAACTCTTTGCGCACCCCCCCTCCCCCCCCATGCACTTCACCCACAGCTAAAAGACAGGCCCTTACAGACTGAAACACAGCAACTTTTTAGCAGTAACTACACTTCTCAACAGTGGAGGTGGAGTGATGAATACAGAATCCTGTTGAAACTGCCAGCGGATTGTGAGTGTGAGTGAATCAGGGTAATGACAATGGGATATGTAGCCTCTAAGAAATCAGGCTGAATGCAACTGCACCAATAGTTGTCACCATCTGACTGTAGTGTTGTAGCCTCTGTGAAATTAAAGAGTTGAAGTCAGTCCAAGTCCCATGGGACAGGTATTCATTAGGTATCCTCCTTTCGCTGTCAGAAGGGGGTAATGCACTGATGGGCAGGTCAACTGAAATATCCTCTCTCCCTAGAAGAAAGCCCATCTGGCTCAGGGTCAAAACACCTTGGTGGGGAAGCTAGCGCTGCTATGGCACATGCCGTAACTGTTCTGCAAAGTTCTCATTCACTTTGAAAAGAGCAGGCAAATTAAAAAAAAAAAAAAGACATTAAACGGGTAAGATTCCCATCAGGTTACAAAACGTCTTTGATTGTGAAAGCACCGATGATTTACTTTCCATTAAGATGCTGAAGCTCTTCAGCTGTGCAAAGGCTGACGGTAACTGTTTTCTAAGCAATGAACCCTTTGTTTGTAAAAATATAGTAGGTAACGGAAAGATTAGGAAAAAAAAAGTCCAGCCATCCCCAATATATAGAGACAATCGATGCCACAGTCACTGCATCTGGATACATGTTACTAGGAACATTCCATAAAGCTCAGGAGAACTTCCAGGAATTGCTGGTGTTGTTTTCACAATTCTTATGTCAGCTTTAACAATGAGGGGGAGAGGGAAATAATAAAAGAGGAAGATGGGGGCAAGTGTGACAATGCTTTAGTGTTCCATAAAGCCTGGGATAGCAAAGATGAAACCTTCGAGGGAACCCTCACTTTCCACTTACAGGCTTAGAACTTTCAGCTCTGTCATCTGCTTTTTTTGGTCCATCCTGGAGAAGTATTATAACTGACAAAATGACCTTATTACATGCATCTGATGAATGGCCTTGCATGTGTTTGAGAATCAAGGCCTTTCACTAGCGTGACCCTCACCCCTGCAGGGGTCTGAAGTACGGGGTAGAATGTATCTACAGGGGCCACTGGCCAACTACTGAAAAGCAGCTACACCCGGGGTGGAGCGCTGCAATCTTTCTGTGACAGCAACAGTATGCAGCACGTTTTTGAAGGGAAATGAAGGATAACTTCTCTGTCTAGGCCAGCAAAATTATCCCTGCTGGGATTTGGCCAAGACAGCACAATTAAGACTCTGCTTTTGCAAATGGATTATTTTTAACGTGAGAGTCAAAAGTGCAGGATTGAAGATAGTAGCAAGGATGTATCCATCCTTTTTTAACCTCTGTAGACAGAGGCTGATCCCATATTCCCAGCTGGAACTGGCATGAAACTTATCCATTCAAGGCCAATGCTTTAAACTAATGTTGCATTCAGTATGTCTGCATTACAGTGGAAATCATACAGAAATACTTGTCACAATCACAGTTAATACCATATTAGTTAAATATGATTTAATAATGAATTGCAACGGCACATAGCCAGGATCATCCCAGGGCTTTAAAATGCTGGGTGCTAAAATATTCAGTCCATCATCATAAGCAAGATGACCATTACACTCTTTTGACATGTTCTTCCTATTGCCATTTCCTGCAGTTCCCTGATTTGTCCTCATTTTCACCCGGGTCTTTCCTGCACAAAAGCTGCTTAAAGTGTGATTGTAATCAAAAAATGGGAGTAAAACTGCCATTGCAGGGGTTCCATCTTTATTCTCTTGCAATGATTTCCATAGCAAATCTAACCAGAGCTACAAACTGCCCCGACATCTGAAAATCAAGCTGTTGTTCTTTCTGCCTCATACTGGTAGAATAAAGATTCTTCTATTAGAAGGTTAATCATTCTTCTGATGGTGCAATGAGGCTAGGGCTGCCAACCCTCCAGGGTTGGTCTGGAGTCAGCATCGATCTCCTGGTGACTATTGAAAGCAATCCTGGAGATTTTAATAGGCTATTTTAAGAAAATGACATTACGTTATGTTGGTGGTGTGATGGGGTGCACTCACCCCGCACTGGACGGGAAGGGGTTAATGCCACATTGTGGGCTGAGGAGGCCATGCACCCATCTCCCTACTGGGCATGCTCCAGCTGTACCAGTATAAAAGAATGCAGCCCAGCTCAGTATGGAGGAGATGCTGGTGGGGAAGGATGTGTGCCAGGAGCTCCTGCTGGGCATGGCCTCCAGCCTGTGCCAGAGGGGAGCGGAGACATAGACCACAGCCTTAGACCCCAGCAGCCCATGGAGCCCCAGGGAGCAGCCACTGCTGATGAACTAAAAGATCTGAATGCCTCCTGGACTGCAACACCTGAGACTACGGTAGGAAGTGACCCGGGGGAGGGGTGTTGGAGTGCTATCTCCCACGGAGGTAAGCTTGGAGTGTTTTGGTGGGACTCCCGGCTGAGCAGGTAGCTGGTTGTACCACTGCAACTAGGGCCCTGGGTCAGGGCCCGGTGGGGTCAGGTGGGTCTGAGCCCCCCTACTGGGGCCCTCCTGACCCTCTGGCCGGCAGCGACCATAGACTCTGGCCATTGGGCTACATTGCCCTGACAGTAGGGGCAAGTTTTATAGACTCCGGCCGGTAGGCTGTACTACCCCAAATGAGCGGGGCATTTTTCATAAATTCTGGCCATTGGGCCACTCTACCCCATTGCTAAGCCCAGACATGTGGACTTGAGCAGAGGGAGATAGGCACGAAGGCTTGTGCGCCAGCCCCTATTCCCTGAGAAAGACAGGTGCACTTCCCTCCCCCTTCCCCCCCCGTGACAGGGTTAAGATGGGTGGATGGGGTCCACCTTAACCCTGTCACGGGGGGGAAGGGGGAATCTCCTGGAATGGCATCAGTCAGAGTTGGCAACTCTAAATGAGGCAGACTGCTCTGTGATGGCTACAAAGGCTCTGCAGTGACTGAAAGCATTTTTTTTCTCAGTGAAGCAAGCAGATACAACTTGAAATCATTCATGGGCCAATGTGTAGAGTAAAAAGGGGCTATTTTAAGATAGTAACTAGAGCTGGCTGGGATAAGATTCCCCTTTTCCCTGCAGAAATGTTGACAAAAATGGAAATTTTTTGTCTTTGTTGAACTTCTTCTGGTTTTCATTGAGAAATTCAAATTTTAGGATTTTGAGAACTGAAAAATCTTTGAGAACAGAATTTCTTTTTTTGTGTGAAAATGTCCACTTACTGAAAAAAACATTTTTCATTGGAAAAATGCTGATGGCTAGTTTTTGACCAGCTCTACTAGTAACTTTTAATAGAGAGGAAGTTCTCTTTTCAAAATGAACACCTCTTTCTTTTTGAGTTATTTATTTTTCTTTTGACTCCTGATAGTGCCCCATCCCCTAATCACAATAAAACCTCAGTTTATCAGTCACACATTAGGCCCAGTGTTATGAAAACAAGGGCTGGGCCAAGTTGCAGCCTTCAGAACCTATCGCTCTTCTGAAGAAAAGCAAAGATCTCATGCTACCCTCACTCAGCAAGCATTCAGTTGCCTTGAGAAAGTCCTGGGGAAACAGAGGAGTGTTGCAGTGTGACCAGAAGGTAAACAAATCCAGGCTGCATTGAACTGATGGGGGAAATGAGAAGTCCTCACTGAGAACACCCTGTCAGCAGCCTCCTCATGATTAAAGGGGACAGGAGCATCAGCTGGTCTCAGCTCCTGTGGGATCACAGAGGAACAGCACCTCATGATTGCTGTGAAAGGCTGGTAATAGACCTAAAAGTATCAGCCGTGGAGACACGGCAAAGGAGGTCCTCAATAAATGCTGCTAGCACCAGCTCTATAATAACCTGATCTGAAGCTTGATTTAGAAGGTGAAGGATAACCAGGAAAGATCAGTTGCTCCTGGATTTGAGTCACTAACAACTTCATGATAAGCTTGCCAAAAAAGGAAAGGTTGGAGTCAGAGTATTAGCTGGAATATTTGGTTGGACTGAGTGATGATTTCCCAAGCACAGGCTGGATTATTGTGTATTTCATGTTTGCTGGTAGCTCTCTTCTCTGAAGTTCTTGGGCAGTGGCAGATCCAGACTTCAACTAATAGGGACATGGATCCCCCTCCATGTATGGTGATGCTGGCTTCTCTCAGGACATTTGGTTGTGAGACTGGACTGAAATCATGTTCATTAACCTCTGCTTGCAGTCTTTTACTGCAGTGCTGGAGAGATTGTCTTAAATAGGGTGAACTTATCCATAAGGTAGGGGGAGACGTCTTTGCAAAAGGAGGTACTGAGGTCTGACACTGATTGAAAGCATTCTGAGTTGATGATTAGTCAGGCCATTTACTGTCTGGACAAATACCACTGGTCAAAGTTTGGTGGACACTATGGTGGAGGAGGAGGATTCCTTGGTCTCTCTCTCGATAACCAATTGTCATCTGGGAGGAACTGCCCAATCAATATGTTCACACAGGCTTACTACAAAAGATGGTCACTCAGAATGGCTGATGGGCATTAAGTGGAAAAGAACAGAGCAGGGAAAGCATGAAGGGTCCACTAATTTTGTAGCTCTGACACTGCAAATCAGTAAATGGAATGACATGCTGTAATCTACTTAACTAAAAGTCCAAGCCGTGGGTGGAAGGTAATTCAATGTTTAGAGACAGGGAGTAGTTCTGCGTGGATAGAATTTCCCTGGCTTCCCATTCATCTTCCAAACATGAACTGTCAGAAATGAATGACAGCATGATCTAGTGAGCAAGGGATGGCTTGGGAAGTTAGGAGATGCAGCTTCTATTCCTGTCTCTGCCACAGGCTTGCTGTGTAAGCTTGGACGAGTCACTTCACCTCTCTGCCCATTTATAAAATGGGGATAACAATGTTTACCTACCTTCTGGGCATTGGAAGACTCAGAATGAAATCCTGCTCTATTGAAGTTATTTGGAGTTTTGCATTGACTTCAGTTGAGCATCCCGGTATTCACAGCCTGCACACTACTGCAATAATCTTTGTACAAAATATACCTTGTGTGGTATCATTTGAAAATGAATAACTCACTGATCATTAATAATCTTCCATGATGTATGTACATGGTGGATATTGAGTTATGGACATATGCTGGACTGAAAACTAGACAGGCGCATAAGGGGAGTTGGTCAACAGGTTGCTTTAGACAAAGGTATGCATATTTGATTCTCCAACCAGTCCAATCTTCAAGCAGTGACAACAAAGGTCCTTATTTGCATAAAAGCAGAAACAGGACCATCAAGACAGCAAGGAGAGGAAGTGGCAAGAAACAGAACAACTTGCATTTCAGCAAACACAAGTAGGGGAAGAAGAGCACAGAGCTTCCTTCACCACCAGACTCCAAGTTGTCTTCCTCATAGCTTAAATAAACTTTACTTTGAGGGGTAACCCCCAGAAGAACCCATTTCAAAGGTTTATTGGTCTATAAAGACAGAGGTGGTGGTTCTGAACCTCCAAGTGAAAAGAAATTGAATTGACTGATTTTATACAATATTATTATAAGTGTATAAAGTGAGGTCTTCACTGAAAGCTAATGCCATACTGGTGATTAATATCATTGTGAAATGTATGTATTAACACTATGTAAGGGGTATTCATTGATATTAGACTGTACAGTGTGCCCAGACAGAAGGGAATGTCACAGGTATCTGCCTCTCTCCTATGTAAATTAAGCATGGTGGAATCAGAAACCATGAAAGCTCTGTTCACATAGAAATCATACAGAGGAAGGGGAAGCCCACAGGAAGAGAAGAACAGCATGAGGTCATCCTGTCTCTTAAAACAAGTTCATAGAACTTTGGAAGATATAAGCAAGGACAGAAGTCATCTTTGGCATCTATCACTAGACAGAAGCAAGAGGCCAGAGCTCTTGCAAGTTGAGAAAGATGGGTCCTTCAACCAAGCGGGGGTTGAAGGCTCTGGAGCTGAATATAGGTGAGAAACCTGCTTAGGCAAAGATCTTTCACCAAGAAAGACAAGGGATGCCAGCACCTTGTGCTTTTGTGGAAGGTGCTGACTGAAGGAAAGTCAGACATACCAGGAAGAATAATGATTGGTGAGAGAACATCTTGAACAAAGCTTGAATCTTGCTAGATTGGGTTTTAGACTTCTAGAAGCATGCTCTGTTCTGTTTTACCTTCTACTTGACCTCACTTAATCCTATGTCTATTTTGTTAATACATTTATTTCTTTTTATCCATAAACCAAATCAGTGCTGTGTTTAAAGGGAAGGGTGTATTTACCCAGTTAAATTTACACAATCAAACCATATATTTCTGTGAACTGTCCAGGGAAAGGCTGGACATGCAAAGCACATGGTTTTCGGGAAATTTTGGAACTGGGAGTGTGTTGGGAGGGATCTCCCTGCAAGTAATAACTAAGGTTGGTGGAAGCCAGAGTGTGGTGGGGCTGGGGTATGAGCTGTACAGCACGCAGACACTCAGGGTGTGACCTGCACGCTGGCAGGCTGGTTGTGAGCGTTCCAGGTTGGGAGCTAGAGCAGCAAAGCATTGTGAGGCACCCAAGGTTACAGGACAGGATGGTGACACAACCCCTCACTGGTCTGGATTGCACCCCACACCCTGACAAGGTGTCACACGAGGATTTTGCCCTTAATTCCTTCTTCATCCTCATAACTGCTCTCTAAATAAGGCTTTGTCTAGACTATAAAATTAGGTCGAATTTATTGAAGTCAGCTTTGTAGAAAGTGTTTTTATACAGTAGATTGTGTGTGCCCACACGAAATGCTCTAAGTGCATGTAGTCGGGGTAGCACGTCTACAGTACCGAGGCAACTGTTGACTTCCAGAGCGTTGCACTGTGGGTAGCTATCCCACAGTTCCTGCAGTCTCCACTGCCCATTTGAATTCTGGGTAGAATCCCAATGCCTGATGGGCCTAAAACACTGTCGCGGGTGGTTCTGGGTACATATCAGGCCCCTCCCTCCCTCCATGACAGCAACGGCAGACAATCATTTCATGCCTCTTTTCCTGGGTTACCTGTGCAGACGCCATACCACGGCAAACATGGAGCCCGCTCAGCTAACCGTCACCCTATGTCTCCTGGGTGCTGGCAGAGGCAATACTGCATTGCTACACAGCAGCAGCTTATTGCCTTTTGGCAGCAGATAGTGCAGTATGACTGGTAGCCGTCATCAACATATTCCAGAGTGCTCTTTTAACTGACCTCGATGAGGTCAGGGCGCCTGGGCAAACAGGGGAGTGACTCAGCCAGGTCATTTCCCTTTTAAGTTTCGTCTCAGGGCAATTCAGTCCTACTGCACCGTCTTCTGCCGAGCACCCAGGAGATGACGATGGCTAGTGGCTGCACTGCACAGTCTGCGGCCAGCAAGATGTATAAAGATAGATGAAGTGGATCAAAACAAGAAATAGACCAGATTTGTTTTGTATTCATTTTCTCCTCCCTCACCTCCATGAAATCAACAGCCTGCTAAACCCAGTTTTGAGTTCTATCCTTGAGGTTTTGAGCCCTATCCTTGAGGGAGCCATTCTGTTTCTCGCAAAGCTACCCCCTTTGTTGATTTTAATTCCCTGTAAGCCATGTTGTTGGTTGCCCCTCCCTCCGTCAGAGCAATGGCAAACAATCGTTTCGTGCCCTTTTCCGTGGATTACCCAAGCTGGAGCGGACGCCATAGCACAGCAAGCATGGAGCCCGTTCAGCTCACCACAGCAGTTATGACCATTACAAACACCTCGTGCATTATCATGCAGTTCATGCAGAACCAGCACCTGAAAAACCAGGCGAGGAGGCGACAGAAGTGCGGTGATGAGGACATGAACACACTTTCCTCTAAAACCGCATTCCCCCACAATTTGGAGATCATGGTGTTAATGGGGCAGGCTCTTGCCGTGGAACACCGATTCTGGGCCTGGGAAACAAGCACAGAGTGGTGGGTCCGCATAGTGTTGCAGGTCTGGGATGATTCCCAGTGGCTCCAAAATTTTTGCATGTGTAAGGGCACTTTCATGGAACTTTGTGACTTGCTTTCCCCTGCCCTGAAGTGCAAGAATACCAAGATGAGAGCAGCCCTCACAGTTCACAAGTGAGTGGCAATAGCCCTGTGGAAGCTTGCAACGCCAGACAGCTACCAGTCAGTCAGTAATCAATTTGGAGTGGGCAAATCTATTGTGGGGGTTGCTGTGATGCAAGTAGCCAACGCAATCATTGAACTGCTTCTATCAAAGATAGTGACTCTGGGAAATATGCAGGTAATCCTAGATGGCTTTGCTGCAATGGGATTCCCTAACTGTGGTGGGGTTATAGATGGAATACATATCCCTATCTTGGGACTGGACCACCAGGGCAGCCAGTACATAAACCGCAAGGGGTACTTTTCAATAGTGCTGCAAGCTCTGGTGGATCACAAGGGACATTTCACCAACATCAACATGGGATGGCCGGGAAAGGTACATGACGCTCGCATCTTCAGGAACTCTGGTCTGTTTCAAAAGCTGCAGGAAGGGACTTTATTGCCAGACCAGAAAATAACTGTTGGGGACGTTGAAATGCCTATATGTATCCTTGGGGACCCAGCCTACCCCTTAATGCCCTGGCTTATGAAGCCACACACAGGCGCCCTGGAGAGTAGTAAGGAGCTGTTCAGCTATAGGCTGAGCAAGTGCAGAATGGTGGTAGAGTGTGCATTTGGACATTTAAAGGGTCGCTGGTGCAGTTTGCTGACTCACTCAGACCTCAGCGAAACCTATATTCCTATTGTTATTGCTGCTTGCTGTGTGCTCCACAATCTCTCTGAGAGTAAGGGGGAGACGTTTATGGCTGGGTGGGACGTTGATGCAAATCACCTGGCCACTGAATAGGCACAGCCAGACACCAGGGCAGTTAGAAGAGCGCATCAGAGAAGCTTTGAAAACCAGTTTCATGACTGGCCAGGGTACTGTGTGACACTTCCGCTTGTTTCTCCTTGATGAAAACCCTCCCGCTTGGTTGCCTCTAAATTCCCTGTAAGCCACCTGCTCTCCCCCCTTCGATCACAGCTTGCTTGCAAAGGAAATAAAGTCACTATCATTTAAAAAATGTATTCTTTATTAATTGATAACTCACAAGGTAGCCTGGGTGGGGTGTGGGAGGAGGGTAGGAGGGAAGGAAAAGGCCACTTTAAAACTTGTTGAATGACAGCCTTCATCAGCCACTGTCCTGTACTCTGCTATTGTCCCTCCACACAGCTTTGTCAGTGCCGGACGACTGCATGAGCTCAGAGAACATTTCACCGCACTTGTGTTTTTTTTTTTTTTTTTTTTTTTTTCACCGCCCTATCTGAGACAGCCTTTGGGACAGAGGAGGGAGGCTTGAAATATTTGCAGCTGCTGGAGGGAAAAAGAGAGTGAAGTATTTAAAAAGATACATTTTACAGAACAATGGCTATAATCTTTCATGATGAACAACACTATTCACATTACAGAGCACATGTGATTTGGTACAAGGTCGCATTTTGCATCTTATATTGAGTGCCTGCGGCTTTGGTGTTCGAGATCACACACGCAGGGCCGGGCAACAGAATTCGACTTGCCGGCAGCCATGGTAAGCCATAGTCCTTTGGCTTCTGCAACCTGCATAACAGCAGCACCCTTCTTTCCCATACCAAGCAAAGCCCATTGAGTTAGCCATTTAGTGCTGCGGTTTTCCTGTTAATGTGCAGCAGCAGAAAGCAAACTAACCCCCTCCCCCCATCCAATTCTCTGGGATGATCACTTTTCCCATCCCCACCACTGCCTGGCTGGTATCAGGGAAGATACCTGCTAGTCAAATGCAAACAGCTCAGCACCAATGCCCCCACCACCACGTGGCTAACTGCGGGGAGGATTTCTTTTCAGCCACAGGCAAACAGCCCAGTAGGAACGGGCACCTCTGAATGTCCCCTTAATTAAATTCCCCTATTTAAACCAGGTTACCATGAATGATATCACTCTCTTGAGGATAACACGGAGATAAAGAACAGATGTTACTTGAATGCCAGCAAACACCGGGACCATACGCTGCCAGGTTTTGTCATGCAACGATACCAGATTACTTGCTACTAGCATGGCGTGGTAAAGTGTCCTACCATGGAGGACGGAATAAGGCTGCTCTCCCCAGAAACCTTCTGCAAAGGCTTTTAGAGTACCTCCAGGAAAGCTTCATGGAGATGTCACTGGAGGATTTCTGCTCCATCCCCAGACACGTTAACAGACTTTTCCAGTAGCAGTACTGGCCATGAATGCATCCCAAGTCCTCAGGGCTACTTAATCATTAAACACTTGCTTTTATAACATGTATTATATTTAAGAACGTACCCTCACCAGAGGTCCCTTCTCTGGCTTTGTTGGGTATTTCAGTCAGGGTGATAAAAAGATCCTGGCTGCCGGTGAGAACAGTGTGCTGTGTGCTCTCCCCAAGCTCGTCCTCCTCCCACTCATCTTTCCCATCCTTGGCAAAATCCTCAGGCATGGCGGAGAGTACCCCATCATCGGAGTCCACAGACAGTGGGGTAGTGGTGGCAGCCCCCCTAGAATTGTATGCAGTTCAGCGTAGAAGCGACATGTCTGGAGCTCTGTCCCAGAGCGTCCGTTTGATTCTTTGGTTTTCTGGTATGCGTGTCTGAGCTCCTTAAGTTTCACGCGGCACTGTGTTGCGTCCCTGATGTAGCCTCTGTCCCTCACAGTCTGAGATTTTTTGAAATGTTTTGGCATTTCGTCTTTTGGAACTTAGTTCTGATAGCATGGATTCCTTTCCCCATACAGCGATCAGATCCAGTACCTCCCATTCGGTCCATGCTGGAGCTCTTTTTTGATTCTGGGACTGCATGGTTACCTGTGCCGATGAGCTCGCCTGGCCAAACAGGAAATGAGATTCAAAAGTTCCTGGGGCTTTTCCTGTATACCTGGCCAGTGCATCCAAGTTCAGAGTGCTGTCCAGAGCAGTCACAAAGGTGCACTGTGGGACAGCTCCTGGAGGCCAATACCTTCAAATTGCGTCCACACTAACCCTAATTCGAAATGTCGATTTCAGTGCTAATCCCCTCGTTGGGGAGGAGTACAGAAATCGGTTTTAAGAGCCCTTTATGTCGAAAAAATGGCTTCGTTGTGTGGACAGGTGCAGGGTTAATTCAGATTTAACACTGCTAAATCTGACATACACTCGTAGTGTAGACCAGGCCTCAGTGTGTGTAAAGTTCATTGAGATCCTTGGACAAAAAGCTGCTATGTAAATATCCCATTAGTATTATTAGATTGCAAATAAATCTCTTACCCCAGTTTCATTCGTTAGGATGTCACTTTCCAGGTGGAAACAGAGTATAGCCATAAATCATCTTATTATTTAGCTAACAAAATGGAAAATGCTGGCAATTAATGGGTTATGAGAGTAAGGGGGACTAAGTATTTATAAATTGATGTGGTACCCTGAGGGCACCACTATTTGTAATAAAGTGTGTCTCATAAACAGATCTGTGCTACAGTCCTGCAAAGCAAAGTGGAGTTGATCTCTCCCAAATTAACCGTAAATGAGACTGACACCCTCTAACACAAATAGAGAGACCCTCAGGGCTGCACTTACGTTAATGATAGAGCACTGGGAAGTGATGTGGAAATGCAAGAATAAAGGATGCTTTCTGATCCACAGTGTATTTTAAAGAGGGACCTACAGACTGAGGGAAACTTTCTTGTACAGGAGAGGAAAACCATAAAACTCTCATTTGCTAATTAGCAATCAATTTGTGTGGAAAGAAGGTTTGCTCCATCCCAGCTCTCTTCCTTTCCTGCAGCAAATTCAAAATTCTGATTTTCCTGACATGCATAGCTTCCAGCGGGAGCCATCATGAAGCGCAGCATTACAACGTCATGTCAGGACCCAGAAAAAAATGAAACTGGGCTGGAAGTGGAAAAAGGGTTTTATCAAAACACATAGTGCCTGTGTTGTATCTAGTGTCTCCTACAGGAGAGCAGGTGCTTGGATCCTCTTGAGATGACTGCATGTTGGTGTTTTGGGGATAGTGGGAAGCCACCAAAGAAAGGCAGAGGATGGTGGAGAGGCAGCAGAAGAAAGTCTTTGGAAGCATAGAGTCACATGATGGAAATGGTGACAGAGAACTGGGATTGTTTAGTATGCAAAGAGAAGAATGAGGGGGGATTTGATAGCTGCTTTCAACTACCTGAAAGGGGGTTCCAAAGAGGATGGATCTAGACTGTTCTCAGTGGTAGCTGATGACAGAACAGGGAGTAATGGTCTCAAGTTGCAGTGTGGGAGCTCTAGGTTGGATATTAGGAAAAACTTTTTCACTAGGAGGGTAGTGAAACACTGGAATGAGTTACCTAGGGAGGTGGTGGAATCTCCTTCCTTACAAGTTTTTAAGGTCAGGCTTGACAAAGCCCTGGCTGGGATGATTTAGTTGGGAATTGGTCCTGCTCTGGGCAGGGGGTTGGACTAGATGGCCTCCTGAGGTCCCTTCCAACTCTGTTATTCTATGATCAGGGTTGGAAGGGACCTCAGGAGGCCATCTAGTCCAACCCCCTGCCCAGAGCAGGACCAATTCCCAACTAAATCATCCCAGCCAGGGCTTTGTCAAGCCTGACCTTAAAAACTTGTAAGGAAGGAGATTCCACCACCTCCCTAGGTAACTCATTCCAGTGTTTCACTACCCTCCTAGTGAAAAAGTTTTTCCTAATATCCAACCTAAACCTCCCCCACTGCAACTTGAGACCATTACTCCTTGTCCTGTCATCTGCTATCTCTGAGAATAGTCTAGATCCATCCTCTTTGGATCCACCTTTCAGGTAGTTAAAAGCAGCTATCAAATCCCCCCTCATTCTTCTCTTCTATAGACTAAACAATCCCAGTTCCCTCAGCCTCTCCTCATAAGTCATGTGTTCCAGTCCCCTAATCATTTTTGTTGCCCTTCGCTGGACTCTCTCCAATTTATCCACATCCTTCTTGTAGTGTGGGGCCCAAAACTGGACACAGTACTCCAGATGAGGCCTCACCAATGTCGAATAGAGGGGAACGATCACGTCCCTCGATCTGCTGGCAATGCCCCTACTTATACACCCCAAAATGCCATTGGCCTTCTTGGCAAAAATGGCACACTGTTGACTCATATCCAGCTTCTCGTCCACTGTCACCCCTAGGTCCTTCTCTGAAGAACTGCTGCCTAGCCATTCGGTCCCTAGTCTGTAGCGGTGCATTGGATTCTTCCGTCCTAAGTGCAGGACTCTGCACTTGTCCTTGTTGAACCTCATCAGATTTCTTTTGGCCCAATCCTCCAATTTGTCTAGGTCCCTCTGTATCCTATCCCTACCCTCCAGCATATCTACCACTCCTCCCAGTTTAGTGTTATCCGCAAACTTGCTGAGAGTGCAATCCACACCATCCTTCAGATCATTTATGAAGATATTGAACAAAACCGGGCCCAGGACCGACCCTTGGGGCACTCCACTTGATACCGGCTGCCAACTAGACATGGAGCCATTGATCACTACCCTTTGAGCCTGACAATCTAGCTAACTTTCTACCCACCTTGTAGTGCATCCATCCAGCCCATACTTCTTTAACTTGCTGACAAGAATACTGTGGGAGACCATGTCAAAAGCTTTGCTAAAGTCGAGGAATAACACGTCCACTGCTTTCCCTTCATCCACAGAACCAGTTATCTCATCATAGAAGGCAATTAGATTAGTCAGGCATGACTTTCCTTTGGTGAATCCATGCTGACTGTTCCTGATCACTTTCTTCTCCTCTAAGTGCTTCAGAATTGATTCCTTGAGGACATGCTCCATGATTTTTCCGGGTACTGAGGTGAGGCTGACCGGCCTGTCATTCTCAGGATCATCCTTCTTCCCTTTTTCAAAGATGGGCACTACATTAGCCTTTTTCCAATCTTCCAGGACTTCTCCCGATTGCCATGAGTTTTCAAAGATAATGGCCAATGGCTCTGCAATCACATCTGCCAATTCCTGTAGCACTCTCAGATGCAAGCATCCGGCCCCATGGACTTGTGCATGTCCAGTTTTTCTAAATAGTCCCGAACCACTTCTTCCTTCATAGAGGGCTGGTCACCTCCTCCCCATGCTGTGCTGCCCAGTGCAGTAGTCCGGGAGCTGACCTTCTTCATGAAGACAGAGGCAAAAAAAGCATTGAGTACATCCTCTGTCACTAGGTTACCTCCCTCATTTCGTAAGGGGCCCACACTTTCCTTGGCTTTCTTCTTATTGCCAACATACCTGAAGAAACCCTTCTTGTTACTCTTAACATCCCTCGCTAGCTGCAACTCCAGGTGTGATTTAGCCTTCCTGATTTCATTCCAACATGCCCGAGCAATATTTATATACTCATCCCTGGTCATTTGTCCAATCTTCCACTTCTTGTAAGCATCTTTTTTGTGTTTTAAGATCAGCAAGGATTTCACTGTTAAGATTTCACTGATATTCTATGATTCTACAATTCTGTGATTCAACCTTCCAAACTTGATGCCTCCTCCCCATCGTGGAATCTCAGAACTGCTTCCCACCAGTACGGCATGGAAAGAGACAATAACTGTCACCTCCCTGTGACCCATCAGCTGCAAGGAAGCAGCAGAGCTGACATTTAAATGCCACTCTTGTTCCAGCTTGCACAGCCCCAAAAGTGTTTTGCATGATTGTTTTCCTCATAAAAATCCTGTTCTGTGATCACGTGCCTGCATAAAAAGCCCGGGAACAGAGTTCAATACATGCTTCATTTTATGACATACAGCCATGAATGCCAGATGTCAAGTGCTGGGGCTCACAGTGAGTTGAGGAAAAAGCCCAGCCTCAGCATCCCATGTGTTCTCCCAACTTTCCCGAACAACAGGGAGCACAAGGCAAGCAGCCATGACTGTAGGGATGTACTCCAAGTCTGTGCCATTTCGCTTCAGTAGGAATTGCCATTTCCCTTCAGTCTCCCAAACACTTGCTGCCTGTGTCACATCACCAAAGTGGTACTAATGACTCTTTGTTGACATCCTCCTGCTGTGACTATGGCTGCATTAGCCAGAGTAGGCTGGTTTGCCAAGAATCACAGCTGGCGCAGATACACCACATATTTCTCTGATGTGTTGGGGGAACAGAATCCCTGGTTGTCTTTTTCCTTCACAGGATGGAATTTTTTAATGTCCTGGCATTATGAACCCTGCCAGGTCAGCCAACGTTTGCATCCATAGAGCACCATCTGTGATCCACCAGAGCAGAGTAAGAATTTTGGTTGTAGAGCTCCATGGCCTAATTGTGAGGGCAAAGAATTGGGAAGGGTGTTCTGCCAATAGCCCCTGCACAGTTTGGGAAATCCCAGCATTGTTCAGAACCCTCCATTATTTCAGGAACATGGCTCACAAGGGTCAGGAGCATTTGCTTCATGTTATGCCCACACCCAATACATCTCTGGATGCTGCTACAATCTCCGCTTTGTTTTTAGACATCACCATCCAGAAAATGGAAGATGCAGCCACCTGAAGGCCCAGTAACGTCTCAGTGATGCAAAATGGCCTCTATGGCCCTTAATCATTGTTATTATTTATTTGACATTCATATTGTGGTAACACCTAGAGACTTCATCCGGGGGAGGAAGGGGGTGGGAGAGGTTGTACAAGTACACAGCAAATGACAGATTTTGCAGGCAGAAGATTATAAATTTTGCCAGAGAAATCCCACTTGAGGAGGGAGATGCAAAAATACCCATAATCCTTTTGTAACACCAACAGACACCGGTCATCAGTAGACGGGATTGAACCTGGGAACCTCTGGAGCTAAATGCATGAGCCTCTACTGCATGAGCTAAAAGCCACATGGCCCTTAGCTAAGACTGTAGCAGGCTCATTAATCTCTCTCTCTAAGTGGCCTCGGTGACACTAGGGAAGACAGAACACCACACCCAGGAGGTATGTGGGTTTCACTTGCATTGGCAGCTGCTGCTGGGCCACAATCGAATATCTGCCCAGCATGTATTCTTAAAAACGTGATTAGCCAAAGAGCCAGGTGTGGATGCAAAAACACATTTATGATGGCATAGAAGCTGGTGTGTTGACACAAATGGAACCCTGTAACTTGTGGCTGTAAAACTGGCCATATTCCTAACTGGTTATAAAAACTTGGCTCTTTCTGTCGTATGACTTGGGATTTATGCCCATATTATAATCACACAAAATCAAAAGGCCTGGCTATGTTTAAAAACCCATGAACAGGATTACCCCGAACTAGCCATTGAACCCTCAGGGGTAAGTCTAGAGACTATTTTCATTTAATTTTGCTTTTGTTCCATGCCGTGGTGTGTGTCTATTTAAGGCTCTTAAACTGCAAACTCAAGCACTGCTGGAAGAATCAATCAGTAGGGCTTTTACAGAGTCTGAAGCAGGCTGCTGGAGTTCTGCTAATAAAACATTCTTGCACTTGTGCCTTTGTGTAGGTGTTTGTGTGTGGATTTACTTCCCACAAGACTATACATTATGTAACTATTCAGCAAAGGAACGCCAGCTGGATGTTTTAATTTACACACAGTACCAACTGTGTTGCCAAATAATATCACCACGTGACCATGACTCTAATAATGCTGAGTGCTTTACTCATTCACTCCCTGTACCAATATTAATTTATCTTCATCTCACCTCTGCTGGGTACTAAACTATTACTATCCTTGTTTTACATTTGGCTACACTAAAGCACCGAGAGGTGCTGCATAACAAGTCAGGGGCAAAACTTGGATTAGAACCGAAAAACTCCTAACTCCAGACCTTGTGCTTTTTCCTCTAAAGCCTGCTGCCTGACATTTCAGATATGCACATATTATTTGAATTTGTTCCTCTCTTTAAATCAAAGTGGGCCTTTATTTTAATGCTTTACTAACCAGCCCATTAAGTTTTTTATTGTTCCTATAACCTACTTTGTATTTTTTCATTACCAACAGTAATGCATTGAATACATCAAATGAAAAACAGCGTCTAGTTATTGGTTTGTTTTTAGTTAAAATCGAATGTGCCATATATATCCTAGGTGTACAGCGTCAAGTATGTATACTATATTTATAAAAGCAATGAAAGGAATAATTAAACTAAATACATCATAGCCACCTTTTCAAACCACTTGAACTGGGATGTTATGCACATAAAATGCTGATAGTCCTTCTGGCAAACTTTTAATACAATCATTTGGTTTGCACTTTAAATGCCTGGCATATTTCAACCCTGGAGGTAAATTAATCTCAGTGGGATTGCTGAGTAATTAAGAAAAAAGTGTCTCTAATGGCCTTGCTTCATGGAGGGGGTGAAATAACACCAGGTTATTCAGCTGATGATTCAACATCCTTGCATTTTTAAAAAAAAAAAAGGTAACCCCCGCCAAGGCATGTCATTGTTATACTACATGGCATGCACTGGATTTCAAATAACTCAGTATTTCAGTGTTACCTGTATCATGATTTTTACATTTTAAATGGAAATTTATAAATAGTATAAATTCTCAGATTGACTTTCTTGCTATCTACAGAGCCCAAGTAGGATGGCTACAGAATGTAGGTCAAATCTCATCTGTTTGATTCGGTTTTTGTGAATTGAGGTCAATAGCTGAATGGGGATATTTCCATGGCAGTGGGTAACAGTGATGAGCTGTTTGTCCTGTAGCCGGTTGCTTCCAATAGATACTGATGGCTTTAATTTTTTTTAACATGGGCCCAGATATTATCATGATGGGCTTGATATAAATTATTGAAGTATTTTATAAAACTGTCTATAAATTCTGGTTTACTGGATACAGGGCGCTCAAATACTCTGGAGATAAGTATGGTATAAAAGCCTAGATAGATAACCAGGAAAAAACAAACAATCCCATATGAATTACTGTATGACTATGTGATGTGGTAATGCTAGTTTCTATGCAGTGTTAAACCTAGTGCTATCTCTTACAAAGGACATTGTAGACTGTGGCTAAGGGCAGGTCTACATTGCAATTAGAGGGTGGAACAGGAGTTCAAGCTGACATCCTCAAGCTAGCTTTAATCTAGCTAACTCGTGTCCCTGAACAGTGAAGCCATGGAAGTGTGAGCTTCACTGCAGGTCCACCTGGAACCCTGGGTAACTACTCACAGGACAAGTCTGTATTGAAGCATGCACAGATGTGGCTTCACTGCTCCGGGACGGGACCCAAACTAGTGAGATTAAAGCTAGCTTGGGTTTGTCATCTGAAGATGCAGTCACACCCTGTGACTGCGGTATAGGCATACACCTCTTTTAGCAGTGAAGATTAGGGTATTTGTACATCAAGATAGCTATCTCAAGTTGACTATCTTGATTTAAAACCCTAGTGAAGACAAGGTAATTTTTACCTCATAGTAGCTAGTGGAGATAAATCCCACATAGGGGGCATAGCATTGACCTTGACTAGCTACATCAAGACCAAAACTACGGTACCTTGTCTCCTTTAGGATTTCAATTCAAGACAGCTATCTTGATGTAAAAATACACCTCTTTTAGCAGTGACAATATCACCTGTAGCAATGTAATGCCACAGCATTGAATAAAGGTCTGAATATTCCAGGACCAACATGGTCATATCACAGAGACAAAATTGGTTACACTTTCAAGAGCAGTCAGTCAGTTTCTGGGACACAGACCTTTGATTAAGAGATTCACAGCAAATTAGAACTATCTTCCCTTTAAATGACTATTTTAAACTACTCCAACTATTGTTGGGTAAGGGATGATTGAAGGAGTGGTTCATTTTTGTATTTAAAAATTGTAGAGAGCTAGAGACAGAAGCTCCTTCTTACTGGTGATGTATCTCAAAGTAAATGAGTTGTATGTCAAAAGAGAGAAGGAAAAGCAATAGGGTGTTTCCAATAGCCCTTCTCCAAATAAAGGCTGTATCATGTCATCCACATTAAACTGACCTCTTCATTGAAATCCAGGCCATAATATGGCCTTTAGTGATTATTCTTGTGATATCACCTGGAACACACTATATTTTTAATGTATTAGGGCTAGCTTGAGCAAGCCTTATATTGGTGAGCAGATACCTGCATGAATAGTTCCAGTGAGGTACGTGCTCAACAAGGTGAGTAAAGATTGTACAGTCTAGCCTTTAGGAAGTAATGCGTGAGTGAAAATGTAAACCCAGGTTTGTAACCCAGGCTTGCAGCATTGAATATACTCTTTGCTACCAATCAAAGAACTGAAAGTATTTGCAGACAGGGCAAAATGGGATCTGTTGTATTAATGCAGATGGGATAAATGGGTCGAAGGTGCTAACATAACCCAGTCAGTGTCCAACGTTAAACAGTTACACAAGGTCTAGGGTTGGTATACAGAGACCTCAGCCTGCTTACCACTGCAAACACACTGTTAAAAATCCTTTTAACCTTTTATTAAAGAGTCAGAAAAGAAAAAAACAAAACTGGCTAACGCGTTTGAAATGTGAAGTATTAAGTAAGGCTTTCGTTTTAACAACGTCCATCGTTCCCTTTCCCTGTGGCTGGAAAGAGTTTTAGAAGGAAAAACCCTCTTGTTTGACAGTCTCTTAGATGGTATCAAAGATGACGCTGACCGTCCTGTTGTTGTTGCTGCTGGTGATAAAGGTCCAATCACATTTCATCTCAGGTGGTGTTTGGGATTCAGCTGGAGCTCGTGGGATGTAGTCATCATCTGGATCCCTCTTTCGGCTTGATCTGGTCAGGACAGCTGCCAGTATTAGGACAAAGACCTATTGTCCCAGGAGATGGTCGGGGTGGCAACCATGACGGTGAAGCTCACTTCAGTAGCCTCCATCTGCTCTTCTGTATTTTCCCCCCAAAGTTTCTTTCTTTAAGGACCCACAAAGGGACTGGTGAGTGGCATAGCCCATCCCCTCATTATTTTGTGCACCAATTAGGCCAAACATCCAACTCATCAATTTTGGTTCATTAATTTCCAGTTCCACTGCTTCTGTTTTTAACTACCATGATTTTAACATAGTCCTTGAGTTACACCAGGAGGCTTTTTTGTTTAGATAATTCAGTTTTTCTGTCTCCCTTTCCTACCTTTTCCCATCAATATTTGTTATTATAGATTACTGTGACATTTTATGAATTTTTATATGCATTTTACAGTTGAGCTCACAGTGAGGGTACATTTGAAGGCCCAGTTTTTACAACAGATCTTATGGATGCCACAGAGAACTGATGAGATGACCTTTGCAGAAATCTTTGATTTCGCTCTCTCCCTTACTTCATACATCCAGACCATAGCCTCACACTTTCTCCTCTATAGCATATCTGAAAGCCAGTCTTTTCCTTCTGCCCACACAGCTAATACTCTCAGTCAGACCCTCCTCATGTCCTCTGTTGACTACTACATCCACCTTCTCCTCTCTGGCATCCCTAATACCTACATCATTCCCACCATTCAAGTCCATACAACACTCAGCTGCTAAGATCAGCTGCTGCTCTGATCATATCTTAAGCATTATTTTTCCACTTAAAATACAAAGACACTATAAACAGATTGGAACAGCAATGCTACTAAAATAACTTTCTGTAGATTGTCCAACCTTGACATTTGTGCAGTAAGTAGGTTGTGGCAAAATATCTAAAAGTGCATCCTAAACATCATGACCTATTTCTAGGACATGAGGAACCTGCTGTTGAGAGACTAGTTTTCATGTGTAGTTAAGAAAGCAGGGTAGCTGCAGGGCATAACCCTGCATAAGCTAGATATCCTTCACTAAAATTGGCTGGCCTATGAGTGCAGTATCAATCAGTTTCCTCCACTAACATCAACATAATTGAAAAAAGAAAAGGAGGACTTGTGGCACCTTAGAGACTAACCAATTTATTTATTAGTAAATGCTCAAATAAATGTGTTAGTCTCTAAGGTGCCACAAGTCCTCCCTTTCTTTTTGCGAATACAGACAAACACGGCTGCTACTCTGAAACCTGTCATAATTGAAAAAGTAGATTAGACTAAAGCATAGCTCATGAATTCATTTCACAATGTACTAGTCATCTCTCGTCTCCTTTCATGACCCTGAACAGGTGAAATAAGTGCATTGGTGTCAAACTCTGGCACCAGAAACCTGCGTTCAAATTCTGCTGACTTAAAGGGACACTGCACACGTGTGTCTGAGAGAACAACCTGGCCCTTTGAGCAATGGGGTCTATTCCATTTTCTGTGTGGAAAAAAGGGCCAGGCCACATGGGTAAGGCAGAAATGCAGCTAGCATCATTACAAATGAGAAGAGATGAGGAACAAGTAATTGAGAAATTTGGGGTAATAATAATACCACCTTGCGCTTAATTAGCCCCAGTCTGATTTAATCTACACCATGTTTATGCCAGTGTAACTTCATTGACTTCAGTGGATTGAGTCCTGATTCTTACTGTATAACTGAGATCAGAATCAGGCTCTGTGTGTTCAAAGTGCCATGGGAACATAAGCTGAGACAGAGGAGCATGAATTTCTTGGAGGAGGAAGGGGATTAGATAGTAAAGTGTGGTTTGATTACAAGTGATTTTTCCTTCCGGACAAGAACCACTTTTGTGTTGTCTCTGGCATAGCTGTGTTTAACCTGAACTTGCTGGAGGATTCATTATCTGAAAAATACCATTGGCAGCCAGGCTGCATTTGGTGCATGTGGATGGGAAGGAGCACAATGCTAGCAAGCAGTCACCTGGTGCAGCTCTGGCAGGCTGGAGGCCTCCGGTAATACAATAAGACATAGTAATTATGATAGCAACACTTGGCACATCAATAATGCCTCCCATCCAAGAGTCTGAGAGCCTAGCGGACATTTATTAATTAAGCTTCAACAACACCCCCATGAAGTAGGTATTATTATGTCCATTTTGCCAATGGGTAAACTGAGACACAGCAAGGTTAAATGATTAAGTCAAGGTCAGTGGCAGAGATTAGAACCTAGGAGTCCTGATTGTAATATAACCTGGAGAGTTCTTCATATGCAGAGGGGTGCAAATTTCACCCTCCAGCACGAGTGGGGCAGCTGGAGTCACATGGGGGATTCACCACCAGGACAGGTCAGGCAGTGTTTGCATCAGTGCCCTTTCCCGGGGATTCAGCCAGGGGAGAATAGCTCCCAAGAAGCCTTTCTGGCAGAGGTTCCCTGGGGTTTGTGTTGCATCCGTGCAAGGGCCACTCTAGCTATCTATGGCCACAGCAGTGCATTCGGCAGCTGTGCTAGCTGGTTGCGGGCTCATTGGCAGAACAGGGGTTGCAGGCACCTCGCAGTGCTGGAATCCCCCAACCACCTGGAATTTCTGCCATGCACTGGGATTCACCCACAGAAACAGGTGTAACTCAGGGGCTAGGGTGGGTCAGGGGTTTTGACCCAAGTAAGCTAAGAACAAGGAGGAATGCAGCTGCAGAACCGTGCCGTCTTTGCTCGGCAATGTCATTGCGTGCACCCTATACAGCATAAAGCTCCTGGGAGGTATTCCTGTCCGATGGGTACTCCCTTCCTACAGCGACTGGGGACATATAATGACCTTCTAACTACTGTCCTCATGTTTGCTTTAATTTTTCTCAGAGAGGTTCAGGCCCCTCGCACACTAGGGAATTTATAGTTCGCACCAGTGGGATAGACACAGACCAATTAATGCTCAGCATATCAGTGTGCTTTAGAAATCACACCCCCGGAATGTGCACTGCGGCTCCCTGTAGACAAGCCCTAACTGGGTGTCTCGTCTTTGTGCTGGAGAAAGGAATGACATGGTCGGGTATAGTCCGTGCTTAATTTGTAATGAAAGAAGTGCTGGGGCTCAAGCAATTTTTTTACATTCATAACTGATGCAGCAAGCCCAGAGGTGCCAGGGCTCAGCCCTGGCATAAATTAAGCACTGGGAATAGTGCTGATTTTCTGAAGCTGCTTATGCTTTGCTATCATAGTGAACATTTTCTCTTTCTAGGACTCTCTCTTTCTTCTTAACGTCATGCATTGACCCTCAAGGGGTTATGGTTCCCCGCCCCTGCATAAACTTGGTAACAAAAACCCTACAGTCAATTTGGGATGGTCTTAATGCTCAGTGAGAGAACCAAAATTCTGACTACAAGTCAGCTCTGGGGATAAGAGCATAGTAACAAAATGATATGGTGACACCAGTGCTGTCTCCAATCTGCGATGCTGGCTGCTGTTTGCTCAGGTTAAGTATAGCACTCAGTACCAAATGCCAGAGCATGAACAAAAGCAGAGGCAGTCTTTCAAAATGAGGCATGCTGTCAATTGAAATAACTCAGCCCCTAAAACCTGTTAAAAATTAGAGGGACGCCTCGTTGCACGAGCTACAGCTCATGCAGAAACTACCTGTTTCTGGGCACTTTCTTTTCCTCTGACACCAGGTGATATGTGCTATTAGGTTACTTTAGCTTTCTGAGCTGATGTAGCCCAATGCAGCATGACTCGCATGTGGGCACTATATTATACTGACAATTTAACCAGGCAGTTACCACAAAGAGGAAATCATGGCAGTTACTTTACCTAATAACAGCACGAAAGTGTGATGTGTCTTTATTAAGCTGTCGTGTTGCTCCTGTGCATTAAAGGAGACTCTCACTCTCTCTGGTGTAACATTCACAGATAGAAGTGGCATGAGATATTGCCATAAACTGTCCTGTTAATAAACCAGCAGAGGGTCATAAAAATGTAGCAGTTTAATGGGAACAAATTAAGAAGATGGAGGCAACCTCTTTCCCTGGGCACCAGACATCCCTCAAGGAGAAATGCAGAATTCCCCTCTTGACCCAGTGGCTAGAATACTTCTTACTAATAATAATCACATTGGAGAGGTGTCTTTTTTAATCCCTCATAGCATTAATGTCCTTCTGTGCCAGAGGGAGATGTAAGGCTGAATGAAGGTTAACAAGAAAAGTCCTGCTCAGCAGGTCTGTACTGAGTCAGTTGTGCAGGCAGCCCCTTTGACTTTCCCCATGTGGCTGAGGAAAAAGCCATGGGCCAAGTTAATAGATGGTATATAAGGAGGGGTTAGTCACACGTTGATAAGAGGGCCCTTATTCCTGAATGGTTTAGAGGACAGTGATGAAAGCCTGCACTGGTACAAACTGCCTACAATGAAGGTAACTAAGCAGACTTACATAGCCAATCAGGGGAGGAGGCATTCTTTATTATTTGTCTGATCATAGTGCCTAGGAACCCACGCCTGCACCAGGACCCCATTGTGCTAAGTGCTGTCCAAATACACTGGGTATTTGGCCCAAACCATCACCCTCACCCCAAAGAGCTCACAATCTAAGGACAAGACAAGACACAACGGATACAGATAGACTGATTGAGGAGTACAAGGAAACAACTGTACAATATGGTCAGCACGGTAGACTGTGGTCTTAGCACACTGGCAGCCTGGCTGTTGTCAATGTTTGTTTCGGTGTCTGAGCAAAGGAAAGTTCTAAAGAGGGTTTTGAAGGAGTAGATGACAGTGGGGGTGGTTGGGGAGCATCGCCTAGTGGTCAGGGGCTTTGGCCCTGTGAATGGCAGGCAGATTGTTGGTACAGGAGCCCGGGCCCTCCCACTCTACTGGGTTCCAATCCTGTTGAGGGATATCAGTGATCTGACAACGAGGGGCGCTTAAGGCTGTCCTCCCTTGGCCACTTCCTGCCACCTCCCTGCAATTGTCCGAAAGTTACCATCTGGGTTAAGTCAGCGTGAAGGGTGTCCATTCACTACGAGGCACCTCCTGGTGGTGGTGGATAGTGTGGTTGCTCCCTTTCTCTTGGGGCAGCAACTTCCCCCTGCTGTGGCATGGCCCTGCCCCAGACCAGGTCAGTGCTAAGCACAGGTGCCAACTTTCTTCTTTCCAAGTGGGTGCTCCACCCCCGCTTTGCCCCGAGGCTATACCCTCACTCCACCCCTTTCTCCAAGGTCCCACCCTCGCTCCACCTCTTCCCCACCCTGCTCCACTCCTAACTCTCAGCACCTCCTGCAGGCTGCTAAAAAGCTGATTGGCAGGGCCCACCGAGCTGATTGGTGGGTAGCTGGTGGGTGCTGAGCATCCACTATTTTTTCCATGGGTGCTCTGGGGCTGGAGCACCCATGAAGTCATCACGTATGGTACTAAGACTTTTCCCTGCTGGGGTAGTTGAAACAAAACAAAGGGGATTAACAAAACCCAACATTCATATGAGAGGGAGAGAGGAATGCTTCCCTCTCAGGCTATCTCTGTGGCAGGTCCTCCCTTCCCCCAGGGAGGGACCTTTGGGCAATGTTTTAGGGAAAGATTCTGCCTTTCCTTCAGTTCTTCTTCGCTGGAGCTGCAGGATTCAGGTCTGCTCTCTTCCCTGGTCTGCCAGCAAGTCAGCTGCTCCCCTGCCTTTTAACTCCTCCTCCAGTTGGTTCATTTACTGCAGGTGGTAGCAAGGCAGGGCTGGCTGAGCCCAGCTTAACCCCTGGTTGTCCAGTGTGGGGTTTGTACACCCCATCACAGAGGAGAATGAGCTAGTTTTGCAGATGTTTACAGGGAGCTTTCTACCGACACAAGAGGCAGCATGAAGGTGCTTGTTTGAAAATTTAATAAGTGGGTGATGGAGGCTGGCATGATGGGTTGACTGGAGGTAGGAGTCAACCTTTTGATAGCGAATGAGAGAGAGGCTGTGAAGAGCCTTGAAAATGAAAACAAGTAGCTTATATTTGATATGCTAAAGAAGAGAGACCCAGTGGAGGGATGCAAAGAGAGGAGTGACATGGTTAAAGTCACAGGCTAGGAAAAAGATCTTTGCGGCAGCATTCTGAACGGATGTGAGTGGGACAAGACTGCATTTGTCAAGGCCAGAGAAAAGGATGATACAATAATTGAGATGCAAGATGAGAACCTGGATGAGAGTTTTAGCTGTGTGGAGGGATAGGAAAGGATGTATCTTACAGTTGTTATGCAGAAAGAATTAGCAAGACTTAGACATAGCCTTGACGTGAGGAGAAACAACTGAGTAGAATATGACATCTAGTGGCAGGTAGACTGGTCCAGTCCTGTGTAGGTGCTGTTACAGGAATTGGCCACTAGACTGCTCTAGGTTGCAACCAGAAGCCTCATCAAGACAGGAGCAAACAGAGCGCAGTTGGCAAAGACAATAGGCAGATCCAAGAAGAGAATGGAATATTTCATTAAAATGACATCACCATGGTAGCTTAATTCATGTTTGTTGTGGGGGGGGCTCAGGGATGAATGCCTCTATGAATGCTCATTTGATTACACAATCCCTGAGAAACAGGAGCCAGGGACCAAGAAAATATTTGCTGAGTCTGGTATGGCCATACCATACCATAGAAAGCCAGGAAGGAGATGTCCAGAGGCCCAGCTAAGCTGTTACCCCACAAGATGAATGACAAGAAGACAGGCGCACAGAGACGCACAAAGAATATGGACTATCACACAGCCACAACAGTTTTGAATTCCCATCGACACAAGCACAGCTAGTTCGAAGCCTGTCAGCCAGCAACTTTGCAGTCTCCCATTGGCAGCCCACGACTCCAGTTCTCTAAGAACCCACTTCATACAGTAGAAACAGTGACATCAGCGGAGTTACCTGGGCATAAAACTGGAGTAAGAGAGTGGGGAACCAGGCCCCATGTTTTCAGAGAGAGACAGCGAAAGCTGATTTTAACAGCAGATCGTACTCTGGTACAATATTGTTCCTTCCAAAGCGCTCTTCAAACTCTCCAATGCAGCATCACTGAAATGCAGCCACCTCGGGCACTCGGGCAGACCCCAGGGGTTTACTTCTGTTTCCATGAAGTCAGGGGACTCATTCTTCTCTCCCTTTCACAGGTACATACTTAAACTGTCAGGTGTTTGACTTAGCAACTGCACAATATTCTAATTGCAACATTAGCATGATAGAAATTTAATAGGGCACATACTGAATGGATGTACACTGGCTAACTGATAGCTCTCCAAATGTAATTATTAATGGGGAATAATCAAGTGGAGATGGTTCTCAGCAACTGGCTCTCAGCACAATGCTTTTCAGTATCATCATCAATGAGCCGAAAGAAAATATAAAACCACTGCTGGTAAAGTTTGAAGAGATAAATATTGGAATGGTAAATAATGGTGCGGACAGGTCACTGATACAGAGCGATCTGAATTACTTGGTAAACTGGGTCAATCAAACAACACACATTTGAATACAACCAACAAGCGCATACAGATGGGAACAAAGCATTTAGATCATATTTAAAGGCTGGGGGACTATATCGTGGAAAGCAGTGACTCTGAAAAGAGCTTGGGTCAAGGCTGCACCCAGCTGAAAAATGGATAAACAACTGCATGGAAAATTTCAGAATTTTTCCCCATTTCAGAGTTAAAATTTTTCCCATGTTTCTAAAATTTTCCATGACATTTTCACTTGATACTTTTACTGACCTTTTTAGCTAAATCATTTTCCAAATTTTTACTGACATTTTTTTTGTTTGCTGAAAACTGGGTATTTTGGAAATGAAAAATCCTGAGTTATTTAACAAAATTTGGATAAACATTTCAGTAAATGTTCAATAAAATATGGGTTGAAATGTGGAGAATTTAATGAAATAATGGAACATTGTGAAAATATTAATTTTTCACAATAAGTATAATTTTTTGAAAACCCCATTTTTGGAGAAAAATAGGTTCTGTGTGGAAAAATGTTGACTAGCTCTTGTCATGATAGACAGTCAAATGAATATGATCTCCCAGTGTGATGCTATGGCCAAAACAGGTAACATGCTGTGTGTACATACATAATCGGGGAAATGTCAGCTAGTAGGCAGATGATATTATCTCTGCATGCAGCACTGTTGAGACCATTACTGCAGTCTTGTATCCCTTTCTGGTGTCCACATTTTAAAAAAGATGTTGGAGAACTGAAGAGTGTACACAGAGGAGCTACTAGTATATTTTCAAGGTCTGAAAATATGCTTCACAATGAGTTTCTAAAGGAGATCAGTGTATTTAGTTCATTGAACAGAATGTTAGTATATGACTCAACCACGGTCTATAACTACCTACATGAGAAGAAACTATCTGATACTACAGGGTTCTTTAATCTAGTTGACAAAGGCATAATGAGATCTACTGGCTGAAAGCTGAAGCTAGGCAAGTACCTGGAAACTAGAAATAAGGTGCACATTTTTACCAGTGAGAGTAAATAACCATTGGGACAATTTAGCAAGAGATGTGGTAGATGGTCTATCATTTCAAGTCTGTAAGACAAGATTTTCTAAAAATATATGCTCTAATTCAGTGGTTCTCAACCAGAGGTATGTGTACCCCTAGAGGTACACAGAAGTCTTTCAGGGGGTACATCAATTTACCTAGGTATTTGCCTAGTTTTACAATAGGCTACATAAAAAGCACTAGCGAAGTCAGTATAAACTACATTTCATAAGACAATGACTTGTTTATTTTGCTCTGTATACTAGACACTGAAATGTAAGTACAATATTCATATTCCAATTGATGTATTTTATAATGATGTAGTAAAGATGAAAGTCAGCAATTTTCAGTAATAGTGGGCTGTGACACTTTTGTATTTTTATGTCTGATTTTATAAGCAAGTAGTTTTTAAGTGAGGTGAAACTTGGGGGTACACAAGAGAAATCAGACTCCTGCAAGGGGTACAGTCATCTGGAAAGGTTGAGAGCCACTGCTCTAATTGGGCCATAAATTATTGGGACTGAGGCAGTAATTACTGAGTGCTAATAAGTTACTATGTTATGCAGGAGATCAGAATATATGGTCATAATAGTCCATCTGGATTTTATATCTATGGGCCTGATTCTCCTCTCCCTTACGCTACTTTTACACTTCATTGACTTCAGTGGCATTACTTCTGATTTACTGCTGAAAGTGAGCGGAAAGATCTGGCCTTGTGGATGCTTTGCCCGGACATCAATGAGAACAGAAACAGGTTCCAGGTGTACAGTCTGATGCACCATAAATGGGGAGAGGGAAATTTTTGACTAAGGGCATAGGTACAAACCCGCCTACTCATAAAAACTGCCAGGAAATCTTTAAACTCCAGAGACAACAGACAGGGCTACAGTTTTTAAGGTTGCATTCCAAAGACACAGGAATGAAATCCATCCTTGGGAAGAGCTAGGGCTGAGTAAAACCTGCCAGGTTTAGGCATTTGAAACCTGCCTTCTCCTCCCTTTCTAGTTTATTGTTACTTTTTGCAGGCTGTACTGCTTGAAAAGTGACCATTCCTGAAGCAGGTATCTTCCAAATGACCTAGTGAATGGACACATGAAGTCTCTTGCCAGGTACAAAATGGATGTGCAGGTTGCTCAGGTAGTGATGTTGCAATGCATTAGAACTAGTGTCAGGTTAGAGAACAAGTTAGTAGCTCTAAAGATCAGTATAGAACAGAGGTAGGCAACCTATGGCATACGTGCCAAAGATGGCAGGCGAGCTGATTTTCAGCAGCACTCACACTGCCCGGGCCCTGGACACCGGTCCGGGGGGGCTCTGCATTTTAATTTAATTTTAAATGAAGCTTCTTAAACATTTTGAAAACCTTGTTTACTTTACATCCAACAATAGTTTAGTTGTATATTATGGACTTATAGAAAGAGACCTTCTAAAAACGTGAAAATGTATTACTGGCACACAAAACCTTAAATTAGAGTGGATAAATGAAGACTTGGCACACCACTTCTGAAAGGTTGCCGACCCCTGGTATAGAATATGTACAAGGGGTCATTCACCAAAGCAGAAGGCAGTATACTCTAATGTAGGCTGTACTTGCAAGAGGGCATCAGTATAGCTGCTTGACCTGTGTGGTCCAAGGCACTATAAATCTATAATACCTGGGCCATATGTATATGGGGATGTCCTATGTCAGGCAGCCTTGCCTGAAGTCTTACAGGGAGTCAGTAATGGGGTCATGCAAACAAGCTAATAACCTGCCTGAGTAGATACTCATAAAGCACTGCATCCTGCAGGCAGTGTCTGCCTCATCCTTCCTCGGAATCCAGGCTCTCACAAATGCTGTCTGAAAAACATTACATTTCCTTCTGCTGGAGCATAATGGGACAGATTCCAATATCAGTTATACAGGAGTAAATCTAGAGTAGTTGATTTGATTTCAATGGAGTTAATGCAGATTTACACAGGTGTAAGTGAGAACAGAATTTAGTCCAATATACTGACAGCCTGTCACTTGTCAGAAGTGACCCAGAGAGAGTAAGGATGCTGAAAGGAGGAAGAGAAGTCAGAATTTTAAAAGATCACCCCAAAAGGTGTCTAGTAAAAAAAAAAAATCAGACTGAAACCTTTCAATTTAGCATTTTGCAATCTTTTTTCCTCATGCCTGGACACCTGCAGTTCCTAACTAGAGTCTCAATTTCACTTCAGCAACTCCCGCTAAAAACAAAGCAGGCAAAATGGATATCTAGCCTCAGGAGCTCAGCCACCACAGTGAGGAGTGTGTCAGTAGTAACTAGATAGTTCCAGGATCCTAGTCTCCTTGCAGCCTCACCTCATGGTTGGCAAAAGCTCTGACTTCTCACCCACTTTGTTCTTTGCCTTGTTTATACATAATTTATATGGACACTTTGCCTCCGCAAAAATGTGGTACCTGGGGGAGAGTTTAAAAATATTAATGCAGCAATAGTCTCTCTAGGAACTTAGGTCTCATGCTGGTACAAGCAAGTCTAGGAAGTTATATGACTGTGGCTCCCTGCTGGAAGGTCCAACGTTCAGAGTGTGACCTCACAAATATCCTGAAACTTCTATGCCATACGAATTGGGGATGGTGTGGAATTCCCTGGGGAAACAAGTCTTGGACTTGACTCACCTCTGCCTTGCACCTTGCACAGTTAAACGTGCACAGTGATAGCATTTGGCACCACCCGCATTCACTGTGCACTGGTATAAGTGACTACAGCGTGGACTACAGCAGTGAAGAAACAGGTCTCCTAACTCCCCAGGAGGCTCAATCTCTCCACAGAGCTCTCAGTCAGCATGTACCCCACACTACTCAACACTGGAACACGAGCAGCAAAACCTCACAATAGCATTTCCATCTGTCTTCGACGGCATCAGACTTCGAGACTTGGGGGACCCCTGCAGCTGCAGCATCTGAACCATCCCAGTCAAGTTCTACAGTGTAGCCACTTGTTTTCTTCTTCAGACAATGGGTAGGGAATGTTGACAAATTAACAAGTGTTTTCAGCTTGCATGTGAATTTTAGAAGGAGCAAATCACGGAGGGAAATAAAGATCCTATGAACGCACCAGAAACATTTTAACCCTTACATTACAGATCTGCTGTGCTCTTTTTGTATGGTTGACCCTATAATCACATTAGGACCAAGCAGTAACAGCATCATGTGAAGTATTATGCAATTATAATGTCTGATGTCACTGGAGCTGTGCTCGTTTATCAGATCCAGATTCTACTGAGGATCTAGCCCACTGTCAGATTATGTGGAATTAAATTACCTTTGGATATAGTAGTAGTGAGCTATAGAAATGAGGGATTCGTAATTAAATTGTATTCCAGTGTCTGGGCTGGATTCTCCTCTCACTCACACTGGTGTGAATTGAATGAATGGAGTTACACCAGTGTAAAACTCATGTCAGTGAGAGGAGAATTAGGCCCTATATTCTTAAAATAGAAATAGAGAGTATCTAGGTCCAATTCTGAAAAAGACTATTGATGAACATGAATACAAATAATGACCACAAGATACATTCAGTTGTATTCACACTCTTGCAAGTCATTTTCTGCAAACATACCATAGCAGCGAATAGCTATTTGGAAGATTACTTGTGGAATGTGAAAGACTCATGAAAATGTCAGTATATTGCCCTTTTGAAATACAGTATCTTTGATAGCCCATTTAGAGCCAAAGTTAGTCACCAAGGCACTTTTGAAAATCCCACTATGCACCTATCTGCAACTTTAGGCACCTAAATACATTTAAAAATCTGGTCCTTACTGTTTATAAACGCTTCAGCCATCCAATCACGGAAACAGAAATAATTCCATGTCATTTAAGTGATAAATCACACATCATAAGTAATGAACAACATTCATTAGTGCAAGACATTATTTGCAAAATATCTGCTTCGACAACTTCTAGGTTGAAATATGTTCACATAAAGTGTGTCAACAATTTCAAATAACAAATAAATTTTAAAAACTGATAGTCTGTAGATAATTCATGAAGAGAAAAAGGCTAAATTTAATCAAATAAATTCATTATAATGTTTGCTCAGTTCTTCTTCAAATATTCTCAGTACATACTCCCAGAACTCCCAGAACTGCAAGGAATATCTTATGTTCTAATTTTGAAGCAAATTTTCTGTTCCCCATTTTTTCTCTATGCATCACCTACTGTACCAGAATTTCACAACATCCCACACATTTATCTATTCAAGGTTTTTGCAAAGATCCTCGGCAGTCTGGCAGAGACAGTATTGATTTAGGAACTAGCAGTTGTGACAATTCAGTCACAGATTGGAGCTGGCTCGGTATGTGGGCTTGTCTGTCATGAGCAGAATTCTGATCCAAGCTGGTCTCATGTTTAAAAAAACAACAACAAAGAGCTACTTTTATCTGTTATGCTCTGAAGGGAAAAGGATTACAGAGGCTGAATAAGCCATCTGAGTACTTAGCTAGCAATCCTAAATAGCACCCTGATAGGAAGTACAGGCAGAGAGCTAATTAAATTAGCCCTCTTTGATTTATTAACAAGCAGAGCAACAGATCACACAGAATTCTCCCACAAAATGAATAAGCATTTTGAGCCACACGTTTGCTATGGAACTTCCACCCCAGTAAAGCCCTGTCATGGGACTCAAGTTTAACAAGTCTTGATGGTTTAGGGCAATGTCCCTTACTCACCAAAGCAGAGATATAGTAGTAATAATATAGCAAAGCATATTATTTTGCATGCATGATCTTAATCCCATTTTTAATGTCTAGGACAATCTAGTGGTTAATTAGCAATTTGCTGCCCACCTCTATGCAAATGAATGACAAGTAAAAGCCTTCTGCATCTGTCATTATTCCATTGATTTACAAGCCACTTTTCCTTCAGTGTTAGTTTCTCTGTGTGGGTGCATTCATGCGTCATGTATTTCATTATTTTTAGAAGCACGCTCTGTGCCTTTTTGTGCTCTCCTAGTTCCAGCATCCAGCAATTACTACTTTTTGGATACCATGGACCTGATCCTCAGCTAGTGTAAATCAGAATAGCTCCACTGACTTTAATGGAACAATGCCAATTTACGCCAGCTGAAGAGCTGGTCTTATCTTGTTAAAAAAGCTGTATTAGGGCACTTGGAATTTCTTTGCTGAAAAATAGTTGAGAATAAGGTTCAGAAAACATCAGAGTGCTATAAATCCTAATTGCAGCTTGCAAACACACATACACACACATATAGATTTATTTATATATACAGATCTGCTTCTGCTTAATCCCTAGAAGAAATTGTAATACTCTCCTAGTATTTGATTTTTCTCCCGAGCTGCTTTTGTAAGTAAAACAGAGTATACTTAATCCATTTGGCTACTTTCTCACAGTTTTACTGGTGGGTTTTTTTTAATGTTTTATATTTAGCCTTGGTATTAGAGAGCTCTTATGTTAAATTAAGTCAATTAATAAATGGAGACATTAAACAATCAATTTTGTCTGCATATCTCCACAGCATTATGTATGGCTGGCTGTAATCACAAGATAAATGCAATGTGCTGATGTATGGTAATGTTCAATAATGCATTCTCCACCAGGCTCAATTCATCAGGGAGTTTTTGTAGGGGGGTGCAGCATTTGTTATTGGCTGTCTCTGGACCTCAAGGATAACATTCCTGTCCTTTTGATTGGCTGACCCACTGCTGCAAGATTCTAACCGTCTTATTTTGACGATGAATATGAAGGCACACTAAGCTATGCAGGAGTGTAGTTCTCACAGGCTGCACTCCTTCCCCAGTCTCAAGGACTGACAGTCTCCTTCATTGCTTTCCTCACCAAACAACAACAACAAAAGTTGTGATGCTTTTCTTCACCCAGTGCTTTGGGGCTGTATTAGATCTTATTCACCTTAGGTTTCAACATTACAAGGCTAAGAGGGTTTTTTCAGCGGCTGGGCAACTTGTCTGTGTTGTAAACCCAACACACAGCCTAAAGGTGAGTTAAAAATATGTTTCTATTCCAGTGTTTTTTGCTACTCATTTGTTTCTCCATAGGGAGTGAAATGATGTTCTAGCACAATAGGCAGATTGTTGTGAACACATTACTAGCAAAGAGACTGTTTCATATGGTCTTTCTGTTTGGTTTACTTTAGAGCTAAAGGCAAGCAATCAGTGGCTACAGGGAATACTGTGAAGTTGGTGCTTCTCCCGCTAGTAGCCCATCCCTCCTCCCCCTTCATCTGTGTATCAAATATTCAAGAGGCAAATGTTTGGAAAAAATTATTGGAAAAGTTAGTTTATTGAAAATCTGTTTCCTTTTGTGAAACATTGCGAACACAGATCCTGGAAATCCTTCCGAACTGTCTGATACCAAAGGGTAAAGTGTTGCTGACTAGCAAGCTGGAGAGGGGGAGAGAGAGGTTTTCTTTGAGTGTTTGTCTATTTCTTCTAAAGGGAATTTGAACAATTTCAACTGGCATATAAAGAGCCCCTAGTCGTTTGCAAGGTGAACATATTTTAGTCATGAGTTTAAATTAGCCTTAATAAAGCAAAACCATTTATAGTCCCCATACAATAACCCTCTTGCTATATGCTCTTAGTAAGTTTCTAGACTTCCATTGACATAGCTGAGCCTATGCCCAAACCCAATGATTGTGATCTCATCTAGAGAGGAACCAAGCAACTAGTGAGGCAAACAGACTACTGGGAGTCTTTAATGGGTTTATTATGGTAACAAATTAGCAGTTTTATCAATGCCCATCTTGGCTTGCTGGAGGTCCTCACTGACCTCTCTTGAACAGAAAGTCCTGTCCTGCCATGCACTAGCCTCATCTAAAACCACAGATGGATTCTTTAGGCATACTCTTCTTTGGCTGTCCCAAAGTCCTTGTCAGGACCTCAAAGGGAACCTCTTCCCAGCATAGGGTGTTAGGGGATCCTTTGAGAGAACAGGTCTCGCCTCATAACTCGGGGCCAATGGCAGGTAGACACCTAAATGTCTTTAAAATGCCACTGGTTATTGCCACCACAATCTTGTTTTTCATTATTCCAGAAAGTAGCTCTCACAAAATGCAGGCTGCTAGGAATGCTATTTACAGTATCGGACAACACTAACTTGGGGAGTCACACTGTTGAGATGAGGTCATTTCTAGAAGTACAGCCACTCCTGGAGGGTATGTTTCTAAGCATGCTAAGAGCACGTTGGGAGCCCCCAGCAGTGTGGATGAGGTAGGGCAGGCATTGCAGGGCTGCAAAGGGAACATATAGAGACTAGCTCACTTCTCGTCTCATCTCTTCCAAAGTGGTTCCCTCCCTCCCCCACCAATACAACCTATTTAAAAAACCTATTATCTTAAGGTATAATGTGTCTGTTCAGAATAGGTAGGAACTATGTAGAAAGAAATATACAGACTCTGTATGTGGAGGGAAGATATTTTAACAAAATGGATAATTCTATTTTAACCCCTTTGATATATCACGGTAGCAGGAGACCATCAAATCATTCTGCTTAAAACAACAACAAGCAGCAGGAAACGAGTGACTTAGGTTATTGCCAGTTGAGATACAGTGGAGCCGAGACAGATGCCAGTCCAGCCGGATGTAGAGTGCCCATGGAAGGCAGTGGAAGTTTAGGGTGCTCAGCACTTTGGCAGATTGGGCTTGCAGTTAATCAGAGCATTCTTAATTTCTCTCAAGTTGGAGCTGCAGTCTGTACATTCCAATGCTTTGAAACAATTTGGTGCTTCTCTTCTTTATCCCCAGAAATAAATAGTGTCTCACTATCTGAGTTCATAATGGCTGAGCCCTTCAGGGGCCTGATCCAGAGCCCACTGCTGTCAGGAGTCTTTCCATTAACTTCACTGGGCTTTGCCTCAGGCATTACATGCAGAAGTCCCACTGAAGCAAATGGGAGTTTCAGATGTGGTGGAATGGCAGGATTGAACCCATAACAAAAACGCCCCTTTCCTTCAATGGGAGTGGCTCATGTGGTGGGTTTGCAGGATCAGGTCCAGCGAGCATGTTTCACTGCATATGTTATAACACTAGGGGACATGAGTGTGGTGAAGAAATCATTTCAATATGAAAAAAAAACAATGACTTCTAAAGTGAAGCGTGCTGCAAAGTTATTAATGTATAAATGATCTATTACTTGAAACTTGTCATAGAACACTATAATAGTGAAATAGTTTCAAAGATTTCTATATTTGGTCATTAGAAAAATGATAACTGTTATTTAACTGTCATAGCATTAGCATCTAAAGACTACAAACAGATTGGGCCTCATAGTGATAGGCACTGTACAAATATGTAATAAATTACATACATTATGAACTTTAGAAATAAAATACAAGTGATGTATTACTTTAAAATAAAAAGGCAAATATACTCCTTAGGTGACTTATAGTATTATGACAAACTTTGATGTCCCATATTTTACTATCCATGATTTGGTCATTTTAACCATAATTTTTTATTTATTTATTTATTTTTGGACAATCCTAAAATGTAAAACAAGTAAAAACAGCGATTAACTCTCCAAGATGTAACAAATCTGACCGAGAACAAGGGCCATGAGCGCAAGTACTTTCCTCACCCAAAATGATGAGCATTTGTGCTCACACTAAAATTATCATCTCTTTGGGCAGGGATTGCTCTTACAGTAGCAACCAGATCTGTGCTGCGCCTAGCACAATGGAGCACTGATGTGATTGCTACTGTAATACGAATAATAAATGAAAGGCTTTTCGCATTTCTTTATATGATCAATTATCTTGACACACCCCTTATGGGCAGATCTTCAATTGGTGTACACTGGCATAGCTCCACTGAAGTCAGTTTGCACCAGGGCCCTCATCCTGCACCATTAAAGTCAATGGGGGCTTTCAATGCATGTAGGATCAAGCCCAATCTGAGGCTCTGTGGTTACACATCATGTACATTTTACATGATTACGTGATCCTGTATTTACCAAGATGTTTACTGACCAGTGCAATGCAGGGAAATGCTAATATTCTGCAGCGCAAGATTGTGCGAAGTTCCAGTCTTCCTAACACTGTGGTAAATCCAGAGGAATTCCAGTGCTCCAGATTCATTCCAGTGTACTGTAACTGCGATCAGAATTCAGCCCCATGACTGTAAAGAGAGTGCCACTTTACCAATTCCTTTAGTGCTGGTCTGTATGTTGGCAGTAAAATACACACTTACAACATGTATTCTTCCTCAGGCAGAAAAGACTTAATTAGGGTGGCTTATGCTCCATTTAGTGGTATTTAAAAAAAAAAAGTTAAAATATCAATGCAGATAGCTGTATTGATCTGCTGTTGTTTTCTCTTCGTATGACAGACTAACACAGGCAGCTGTAAACAAGGACAGACAAGATTACAACCATTGCCCTCAATTTTCTTTATTTGATGTGGGTATAAATAGGTTTTTTGAAGCCTATTTCTCTTTCTTGCAGCTTTTTGTACTTTCTCCTTTCATGAGCTTTCACAAGAATGCCACAAGCATCTTAAAACCAGAGGCATGTGCTGAGCTGTAATCAAAATTCACTTGCTGAGCAGAGAAAATCATGTATTTACTATGCTTCTATAGGTCACCTTCATTCTCAATCATATTATATCCATTACTTAGCAACCTGGGATTCCTTCAAGCATACAGACAATGTGATGCCTCCCTTTTGAAATAAAAGGCAAAAGCATTATTATGTAGCTAGACACTAGCTAAATGGTTACGCTCTTTAAGACCAAGATAATTAAAGGTGGTTGCTTAAAGAAGCAATGCTCATTTCGCCTGGATAAAGGCCATTTAGCTTACTGTGAAAGTTTTAAGGACTTTCTCTGCGTGGAAAGAACAGGAATGTACACTGGTTCATGTGTAAAGAAGGGTCAGTGTGTTTCTTTTCTTTTCTTTTTCCCATTAATGATAACTCCACTGTACAGGTTCCTCTTCCTTCCAGATCCTGCTAATCTGACCACAAGAGAGGTGGTGAAGCTATCAGCTCTTTCATGTCTTATATTTCAGTTCCCAAACAGAACATAGGAAGGCAGGAAATTACGGGGATGGCAGCAGATCAGTGAACTCAAAAGTCTCTGCTTCTTTCCTTTTGCTGCAGCAGTTCAGCCTTACAATGGAGCATGTCCTCCTTAATTATTATTATTAATATTATTATTAATAATAATAACAACAGTAACAATAATATAATATTTTTATTAATATTGTGCCTACGGGCCCTAATCGAGATTGAGGCTGTTTTGTGCTAGACACTGTACACACACATAATAAAAAGCCCCCAAAAGTTTACAGTTTATGCCCTGGTGACTTTATGTAACTCTATCCACAAGTCCTCCTTTTCTTTTTGCGAATACAGACTAACACGGCTGTTACTCTGAAATCTATCTTGTTGTGATAAATGCCACCTTCCTTTGTTTATTACATACGGTCATTCTTTTCTCGAATGTGTTGTGCTTATAAGACCATCCTTCCTCCCTTCTATAGGACCTTTAGGCTCTCATGACATTATCATAAGGGACGATATTTAAAGAGGTGCCTAAGCACTGCTTAATCTTGTAGCCGCTCAGAGTATTGCATGGCTCACAGGGCCAAACTGTTATAACCAGATCTTTAAAAAACCCAAACAAATCTGCTTTAACTGAAGGAGAGAAGGGTTTTTAATCCTGTTATAATACTTTGTCTCCATGCACACTGGTCAGCCAGGCTGCGTTGTAATCCACTTTATCCCCAACAGACTTTGAACCAGGATTAAGTGCCGTGGTGTATTGTACACGCACGTGGGATTTAATTATTTATTTAGTGTAAGGAAAGAGAGAGACAGCTTGAAATGTGCTGCTAACAACCCACTCTGCTATACTTTCCCACTCTCCCCAGCCAGAAGCCCTTCCTTTCTGGTTCAGGATTCTGACTAGTTTAGTTCATCAGGCAATTTCCCATATTTAAGTAGTACTAATGGCCTAACCTGAAGATTACTTTAGATAAGCTATTACCAGCAGGACAGTGGGGTGGGAGGAGGTATTGTTTCATATTCTCTGTGTATATATAAAGTCTGCTGCAGTTTCCACGGTATGCATCTGATGAAGTGAGCTGTAGCTCACGAAAGCTCATGCTCAAATAAATTGGTTAGTCTCTAAGGTGCTATAAGTACTCCTTTTCTTTTTGCGAATACAGACTAACACGGCTGTTACTCTGAAACCTATAGTAACAATAACCACTAGAGGGCATTCAGAATACAATATGTACACACATACTACATTATAAACATGGTTAGTGGGATAGTGCAAATGAGTCCTTATTAGCTTCAGGTTATTCCTCAATTAATATTTGACACAGTGTAATTTGAAGAAGAGGTAAAAGCTTTAGCTAAAGCCTTCAGTGTGAGCATAGTGTCCCTAGAGAAGGCGCCAACCGTAGCTGACTTGCTGCATCCCTTAACCGCTGCCTCAGCTGAGCAGGCGTCAAAACGTAAACCTGGAAATCAGCGTAGTGACAAATAGCCAAGAAACCTCCGCAGTTTGCTACATCTCTGTGCAAACGCAAACATCGTGATTCATGCACGACCCTTTTCCTGCATCAAAGGCATGTGGGAGCATGCTTCACTGACTCTCCCTTGGGGGAGACCATCTATTAATGCCTCTATCTAGCTAATCCCTGGAGTTCTTCTCTATTGTAACCCATTAACCCTGAGTTTATAGACACATGCACAAACACACACCCCACAGAGGCTTAGCACAGGGCAACAAGGGCTCCATTTTAAATGTCTAACACAGACATTACAGTTTAAAATTAGGACAGCTCAGAGTTTAAATGTAATCACATAGAACAGCAGTTGCGATCTCTCCTAAGAGAAAATAAAGCAAAAGAAATGGAGGGAAAAATAGTTTCTGACTTAATCGTCTTAAAGTGCCCCCCCCCCCCCTTGAGGGAGATTAACTATTGCTATTGTCCGTCATGATACAGCACTGGGAGCAGGACAGATAAATTTTGTTTGGTGTTGAGAGGAATGTGATTTAAAAAAAGTTTTTATTAAAGAGAAAAATTTCCTCACAAGAAGTTTCAAGTCAGGCATTTTCAACAGAAGACAGTGCAGTTTTTATAATATTAGAGAAATACCCATCTTCTCAGCAGGGGATTTGACAGCAGGTGTTTATAACTAGCTATCTAATAGGGTCCCACATGCTGATCCATCAGCCCCACCCACAACACACAATACCCATCGTCTTTCAATGTAGTCCTTAAATTCTGTTGCACATAATGGGCTAATACGTCTCAGGAGGAATGTAGCCCCATAGGGTGACTATTGCTAACACACTGGGTGCAAACGAAAGAGATGTGTGAATGAAAGGCCTGACAATGTGAAATGAGTTGATAGGTCTCGATCCGGTTCCCAGTGGACATGTGTCACACAAAAAATAATCACAACTGGCACTAATTGGCATGCTTTGTAGGTTACTCAGCAGAGAAGCCACAGATTAAATGCAGTATTGCCAACCCCATGCATTCAAAATCAGGGGTTTAGACACCCTTAAATCATGAGTTTGGCTCAAAAATCATTTGTCTTTTGGTGTTGGAGACTTTAGGGTCTATGTTTTCAAGCTTTTCTCTGCACCCACGAGGGCTAAAAATGTACTTTTCTTTCTTAAATGAAAGCTGAGATGCTTCGGTTCCGGCCTGTGGGGTGGGGGCTCATAACACACCTTCAAAATGGCTAGACTCGCAATAAAATTGTCCAAGCTGGCAACATTGTAATGTTCATGGAGACTGAATTACCTTCTCACCCTCCTTACAAGTCAGGGTTAAGACATGTTCCAGGTAGAGGGTGGGGAAGCTTTACATTGACACTGCCTATTCTGAACCTGTTCTGGGACGAAACAGAAGCTGTGATAAATGTATGACACACAGGCATACTGATAAGAGACTGGACTTTATTTCCTGGTTCTACTCATCTGACCTGGGTCAGGGTGACAAAGGTTAATACTCCTGCCATATGAGAGGGATCAATAACCCGGGGAGTCAGTTTACACAGAGGATTCCAGAACTGTCAATCTGGCACCTCTCATGTGCACAACATTTACACACACAAAGGAAAATAAAAGACCCCTTCATTTGCCTTGAGAGATGTTGCCCTCAGGCCTGTGACTGGGAGGTGGGAAGGGAAGGAATGCAGTGTCCGTTTGATAGGATGAAGCTTTCTTTAGAAAATCAAAAGGGATCTAGGAAATATTTTGCTTCCATGAGGCTCAATTTTTATAATCGATGCTGTAATGCGAGGAGAGATAAGCTGCCAAATTCAGTTGCTCCAGATCCAAACTTTGCCAGTCTGAGAGTGTTCGGAGCTGAGGTTTTTGTCTGGACACAGCTGTAAATGTGAGCAATTTCCTAGCATGCCTTTTTGTCCTGATAGGTGTTTTTATTTGGAAACTGAAAGCCTGACTGTCAAGGCATTAAGCACCTTATCGGATTGTTTCATTTTTATTTCTTTTCATAGCCTGTCTCTTTCTGTTAAGTACCTTCCTCTCCTTTCTGTTGTTCCTCACACTGGTACTTGCCTGCTGTTAGACAATCTGAAGCAAAAGGTTTTCCTGCTTCTTTTTAATAATCTGATTTTGGCCTGCTCCTGTCCCCACTCCACAGACTTCAGTGCAGGATTGGGTTCCTTATTTGCAATTTAAGTAATTGAAACAAAATTGCAATCATTCAATCAACTAATTGTTCCATGCAATCAATTCAGCTATTGCTAGACTACACCAGCAAAACAATCACCGGTCAAGTCAGAAGATATTCAGGAACTGTAAAAGCAGAGAGATTTAGCCCCTTTCCCCTCATTGATCTGAATGGAAACGTGTGGCTAAATCTGAATGCATCATGTACTTTCAGACGTTTGTCAATATCTCTGTTTACTGGAATTAGTTTCTAGAGATATATGACAGGTTTCAGAGTAACAGCCGTGTTAGCGTGTATTCGCAAAAAGAAAAGGAGTACTTGTGGCACCTTAGAGACTAACCAGTTTATTTGAGTATAAGCTTTCGTGAGCTACAACTCACTTCATCGGATGCATACTGTGGAAAGTACAGAAGATCTTTTTATACACACAAACCATGTTCGCGCAGGAAGCCGGGACAGGCTGAGAAGCAGGCCGCAGCTTCCCGCTCAGGCCCAGGGAGGTGGAAGTGAGCTGGGGCGGGGGGTGTGAGGAGGGCCACCCGCGCCGCAGCAGGTAACCCGGGGAGGGGGTACACAGGGGAACTGCTCCCCGCCCCAGCTCACCTCCGCCACCCTCTGCCTGAGCGGGAAGCCGCGGCCTGCTTCTCTGCCCTCCCCGGCTTCCCGCCGAACAGCTGAGTCACGGGAAGCCGGGGCAGGGGTGCGGAGAAGCAGAGCGGGGTGGTGCGTTCAGGGGACGAGGCAGAGGCGGAGCGGAGGTGAGCTGGGGCCGGGCACGGGGCGGGGAGCTGCTGGTGGGTGCTCTGCACCCACCAAATTTTCCCCATGGATGTTCCAGCCCCAGAGCACCCATGGAGTTGGCGCCTAAGGCGCCACTTTTGATGTGATCAGTGGGGGACTGGCAGCTTCCCCTGCTCCCCCGCTAGCTATGCTACCCCACCTCTAGGAGCCAGAGGGACCTGCCGGATGTTTCGTGGGAGCTGCCCCAGGTAAACACCCCTGGGACTCCCCACCTTGCCCCCCGGCAGGTGCCTCTGGCTCTTAGGGGTGGGGTGGGCACCCACTACAGTGGCCCACGAGACCCTCCTGCCCGGTTCTGGGGGCAGTCAGGGGACAGGGGAGGGGGTGGGATGAGGCAGGAGTCCCGGGGGGCAGGGTTGGGCAACGACCCCTGTCATAAATATAAAGGGAAGGGTAAACCCCTTTGAAATCCCTCCTGGCCGGGGAAAGCTCCTCTCACCTGTAAAGGGTTAAGAAGCTAAAGGTAACCTCGCTGGCACCTGACCAAAATGACCAATGAGGAGACAAGATACTTTCAAAAGCTGGGAGGAGGGAGAGAAACAAAGGGTCTGTGTGTCTGTCTGTATGCTGGGTCTTTGCCGGGGATAGACCAGGAATGGAGTCTTAGAACTTTTAGTAAGTAATCTAGCTAGGTATGTGTTAGATTATGATTTCTTTAAATGGCTGAGAAAAGAATTGTGCTGAATAGAATAACTATTTCTGTCTGTGTATCTTTTTTGTAACTTAAGGTTTTGCCTAGAGGGGTTCTCTATGTTTTTGAATCTAATTACCCTGTAAGATATCTACCATCCTGATTTTACAGGGGGGATTTCTTTATTTCTATTTACTTCTCTTTTTTATTAAAAGTCTTCTTGTAAAAAACTGAATGCTTTTTCATTGTTCTCAGATCCAAGGGTTTGGGTCTGTGGTCACCGATGCAAATTGGTGAGGCTTTTTATCCAACATTTCCCAGGAAAGAGGGGGTGCAAGTGTTGGGAGGATTGTTCATTGTTCTTAAGATCCAAGGGTCTGGGTCTGTAGTCACCTAGGCAAATTGGTGAGGCTTTTTACCAAACCTTGTCCAGGAAGTGGGGTGCAAGGTTTTGGGAAGTATTTTGGGGGGAAGGACGCGTCCAAACAGCTCTTCCCCAGTAACCAGTATTAGTTTGGTGGTGGTAGCGGCCAGTCCAAGGACAACGGGTGGAATATTTTGTACCTTGGGGAAGTTTTGACCTAAGCTGGTAAAGATAAGCTTAGGAGGTTTTTCATGCAGGTCCCCACATCTGTACCCTAGAGTTCAGAGTGGGGGAGGAACCTTGACAACCCCCTCGTGGGGTGAGAAGGGAACCTGTTGTTAAGATTCTGGCAGCTGATCAATGTTTAGAGGCATTTCTGAGTGTCTGGCAAACAATGGATTTATCCGCACATCATTCCTGTGAAGAAGGAGTGTGTTGTTATCCTTATTTTACTGATGGTGAAACCAAGCTCCAGAGAAGTTAGGTGACTTGCCAAAATCCCACAGGAAATCTGTGGCACAGATTGGAATAGAATCCAAATCCCCTGACTCCCAAGCCTGGAGCTTACCAAGATTGTCCTTTCTCTGGCACCATCTGTCCATTGAAATGAAAAGCAAAGCACAGAAAAATGGAGCACAAATGAGATAGGTTACTGATTTGATCAGATTTTTTTCCTCTTATTGTGTAGAAAACAAATAAAGGCTACAGATAAATAATGAGGTGGGCTTCAACAGATCAGAGAAGAGCATCACCCCACCAGAAAATGAAAACTTGCTTACAATATTAGAGACTGCCATGTGGAAAATAAGCAAAGTAATAAGTGTGAAAACCTAGTAAATAAGCACAAAGGGGGTTCTGTGTCCTGGCTGGGGTAGGCGAAAGGTTACGGTCACCTTCAGGCTTTGCTGAAATGAGAGTTTGAGACGGTAACTGCAGGATGACATTATTGACAGTGTCAGAATATTTAGCATTGCAGACCCACATCCTGCAAACAGATTTGTACTGGACTTTAAGCACAGGAGTAGTACCATGAGCTTAAAGGGATTACTCACATGCTTAGAATTTAGTGTATGTGTAGATTTTTTTGTGAGGTTGGGGCCTTAGTCATCTGTCTTCATGCTAAAGGTATCCAAATTTCATTCAGATGGAGACTGTAGTAGGAACTTGCCAGGAGCCTGAGAGCCACACTTAATTTGCATAGAACAGAGTAGAATTCAGCCTTCCTCTCCTTTTAATAGGGAGGTACATGCTAGAAAAACTACTGGTTCCCATACTGCAATGCATCATCCGCTCCAATAAAGATGCAGGGTTGCATATTGGGTCCTGTTGTCTCTAGTAGCTGCATCCCTCTGATAACGATAAGGACAATTGTAAACTACATTTTAGAGCCGTGTGAGCCAGGTTTGGCTTGTGGGCTGCATGTAAGTTTCTTCTTCCGAGAGGTACTAAGAGCTCGAGAGAAGATGTCTCTGATTATAGGTAGCTATCATCTAACAAGTAATAAATCTGGCCAGGCCACTTCCAGGTCTGAGACCACTGCTAACAGAAAATGGTTCCTTTTTTGTCCAAAAGAAAATCCAGCCAAGATTATCATGCCTCTTTAAGATAAACACAGGTGATATGGATATGAGCACCGCATCCAAACATCATTTGCAATATTATTTTACAAGTGTGTGCAAGTTACCTCAAGGTACAGATAAGGCAACATGCTTCCTGTCCCAAAGGGCATACAATCTAATTTCAGATTATTTCAAAAAGAGGGGTGCCACAAAACAAAAGGGTGAAGGCAGAGGAGAAAGGTATGGACTTAAGATCGTGTGGATACTCAGCGAAGAAGTGAAAGATACCTGGCAATGTGAAACAGATATTTAATTAAAAAAACGGGTCTATACAAAAATAAATACATCTCATTGACTCCTTTCTTGTAGGAGTCATGGAAGATGGCGCTCTTCAGGAGAAGTGAAGAATGGCTTTTTTAGACTAGCTCAGGAAATATGTAAGGAAGGGAGTTGAAGCAGATAAACAGGGCATTGAAGCTGATTAGGAGACGGACACAGTGGGTGGCTAGGATGGATAAGCAGGCAGGGGCAGAGCTGTGCAGGGCCTTTAGTCCAAATACAGGAAGTTTAAACTGCAGTGGAGAAGGGGAGCCAGTGGAGTAATTTGAAGGCAGTAGGTGTGATGTGGGCAGATCAACAGGCCAGGAATATCATTTTAACAACTATGTTTAATATGTATTGTAAAGGGGGGCTTTGTGGGCTTTGTGTAGGGGAGACCAGAGATGAGGAGAATTATTCCAAAATATGCTTAGCGGTATGTCAGTCACTCATTGATACATACAGGCAATGTGAAATACATTACTAAATGGAGAAGACAGAGTGATCTATATCCAGATGCCTACAGCAAGCCCTGTTTTAAGTAGAGTTGAGTGAATAATTTGCTCAATGAATTTAGCCTCTTTCTCCTTGTGGAATGTCTGCAAGTGGATCGAGGATTCCTAGCTTTTATTAAATTAATGTTATAATTATTTTTTTAACTCTATGGCTTGCTCACAAGCAGTTCTCTAGCAATCACGTTAAAGGCCACACAGACTTGTCTGAGGTGTCATTCCTAAAAATAATTATGCTGTTTATAATACTTATTGGCTGGGATGCAACGTTTAAATGTCCTCTCATTCCCACAGAGTAATTGTGTATAATTGGTGGGTCACGGTCCTACTTGCAAATGGGGTGGTCAGATCCATGTTTGACTTTAATTTCCTCTGTGCCAGGGCTCTAGTGAGGGCTTTGAGGAACTGCTGTCAGGGTCCTATCCCCTGTAAAATACACCACTTGTGCATGAATGCTTGGCAGTGAACTCTTGACAGTGAACTGTTCACACACACTTTTCAATGTTTGTAGACTGTGAACACAAATAAGGCAGCCAGGTGGCTGAATCAAATTCATTTTAAACTGGAACGACTACTTGCAGGCAGTTTTTTTTATAGGCTTCACCCAGCTCAAGATTTAAGGTATCTTGTGAAAACAGATATAAGCACTTGTGATAGTTCTAAATCATTTCACCCAATTCCCCCTTGCAGCCTTACTGGAATCTTCCTTCCAATTGTAACTTGTGCTTGGAACCTCAGAAGAGTGTAAATCAGCCAGGAAATAATATAGCTTTAAAACAAATGAAACTTTTACTGGATTTCTTAGTGTAACAGAAAATATTTCAGAAGGAGACTCAAAGCTAAGGTTATGTGAGGTTGTATAAACACAGCCACAGGCTTGTAAATAACAGAAAGTCCTGATTACCAAGCTTGAATTTTTCTTTCAGGCTGTTGGGACAAGATGACGGCACTATCAGAAAACAGATCTGAAACTAGCTGAATCTCTCCAGTGGCCTGGCAGGGCAATTGTTGATAATTTAACATTTCAGTCATACTGGAAACGTTAGTTTAACTTGCAAGGTATCCCTCAATAATTTTTCCACCCTTTAATGTATTTTTAATAGTGAGCCAATGATTAGAAAGAGTCTTCCTTGATTCACAGATAAATCCAGCAGCAACAGTATGTTACCAATGGCGGTGTCAAGGCACTATGCCTGATTAGTGCTTAAGCTAAAGTCACTTTGATTTGCCAGAAGCCAACCAACCTCCTTTAGCAAGAGAACTCTGACTAAAGAAGCAGATGTTAGTAAGGAAGGAAAGACCTTTTCTTGACTCACTAGCAGGGAAGAATAATTCATGCTGAAACCTGCCTCTCAGCTCTTTATAAAAGCAACCCTTTTTGTTCTTGACTTTTACAGCTTACATGAAAGTTGCAGATGAAATAACATAATGCACGTAGCTCTTTTCCTTCAGAAGGATGCCAATACACTTCATATACCGTGAGCCAAATTCTGCCCTCAGCTACAGCTCACCTAAAGCCTAACTGATTTACTTATTTATAATTCATGTATCACTGTATCATTTCTGAGCACTTTGATGCTTGCATATAACTGAGAGCAGAAAATAGAAGAAGCAACACGATATAGTGGCTTGAGTATGATACTGGGAGCCAGGAGATCCTAAAGCTGATCCCAGTTTTGCAAGTAACTCACTGCCTGGTCTTGGGAAAGTCCCATAACCTCTCTGTGTCTTGCCTGCTCTCTGTAAAATTTGGTTAATAATCATTTCTGACCTCATGTGGGTGTTTTGAGACTTGAGCCAAAATTTTCAGACATGGGTGCCTAAAGTTAAGCTCCTAAATCTAAATGAAGGACCTGTAGATAAGGTCCATATGATTTTTCAGAAGTGCTGAGAAACCTGCTGATCACATTGACTTCAGTGAGGTTGGTGGGTGCTCAGCTCAGTTCACAGTCTGGCTACATGTACTTTGGAGTTGGAATATGGAATTTGGAAGTTAATTGTAGGTACCCACATTTCATATTTGTGGCCCTAATTACTTCATGATTAACCTGTACGTTGAAAATATAAAACATTTAAAAAGTGTTAAATAATGTGCGTAGGCATCATTCTTCCACTGTTCATATGCAGCCACCAATGGAAAAGAACGAAGCAATCATTCCGCACCAGCATTACTCAGCACAGTTTATCTGTTTGCTTTTAGGAGGGAAAGTGAAGAAAGTTTTCCCCACCTGAAACTATATGGGGTTGTGAGGTTGCTTAGGTAACAGAAAATTATAATCCGAGGTAGAAGAAGTTAGCTGGGATACTATGGCTGGCCAGGATGAGGGTACTAACAACCTTCTGCTTGTGAAAAGTGCCCTTGTCTCTTTGGGAGCGTTCACATTCAGTGTAGCTCACCTTGAATTACACCTTTATTTTTTCCCTAGTGAAAACACAATTTAACACCTTCTACCTGGATGTAGACTTCCACGTGGGGTAGACTTCAACATGCTACATTGAGGTAGAAGGTGCTAACTTGAGTCCTCACTAGAAAAAAGGTCAAGGGGTCATGCAAGTTGCCAACCTCAATGTATTTTCCACGTGAAGAGAACCCCTTTAATGATTAGTCATGTCTCCTCTATAAGAAAGACCCACCACAGCAAAGCATTCTGGGGCATTTGTCAGCATTGTACTAACTTAAATGGACAGAGTGGAGCCTACTGAATCAGAACTCTGCTGTACCAACCTTAGTTTTCCTTGGCGGTCTCTCATCCACATACTGACCAGGCCTTGCTGAGTTTGGAACATGACAAGCTCGCAGCCTGAGGGGGTATAGCTGCAGGCAGAATTCTGAATAAAATGAGTTATTCTCAACACAAACAATTTAGCTTCTGACCTTTAAGGCAGGGGACACATAAATCTCACTTACACCCACCCAATATCCTAATGTTACATGGTAAACTCAAAACCTATCAATTCAATGCCCTTACGGGGGTCTTGACTGGTAGATAACACAAGGGATAACCCAAAATCCTTACAGGTTGGGGTAGAACAGGAACAGAAATGCATATCAGAAGAGCCAGGCATCACCCAATGAAATGAATAGGCAGCAAGTTTGAAACACAACCTTCACACAGTCAGCCTGGGGAACTCATTGCCAGAGGATGCTGTGACAGCCAAAAGTATGATGGGGTTCAAATAAGAATTAGATAAATTCATGGAGGAGTATAGGTCCATCAATGGCTATTAGCCAAGATGGTTAGGGATGCAACTCCATGCTCTGGGTGTCCCCAGCCTCAGACTGCCAGAAGCTGGGAGGGGACAACAGAGGATAGATTACTTGACGATTGCCTGTTCTGATCGTTCCTTCTGAAGCACCTGGCATCGGCCACTGTCAGAAGACAGGATACTGGGCTAGATGAACCATTGGTCTGATCCAGTGTGGCCATTCTTAGTGCTTATGACAGGGAATGGTCTCTATACAGGTGCAACGTGGTTCAAGGAGAGCTCTTATTTTGTCCTGTCAATGTGTCTTGTTTTTCAGTTTTGTCTGCAAACATCTTCCAAAGTGTTTGAAATGATGTATGAAATTTGTATTCATGTTATTTCACTACAATCAACTGTTTTCTCATTGTGCCTTTAAAAAAAAATTAAAATAAAAACGGGGAGATTTTGAAAAAAGATAAAGGTCTCAATTACCCAAAGAGACATACATCTCCATTAGTGAGAGAGGTACAGATCATACAGCAAATTCCATCCAAACCACTGCCTTGCTTTGCTGTAAAACAAAAACATTACTGGGAGCAGAAATTCAAGTGGAAATTGAGCCTTTCCACTGTCTTGTGAGAATCCTAGAAACGTAGGGCTGGAAGGGACCTCTGGAGGTAATCTAATCCTTCCCTCCACCCTGAGGCAGGATTAAGTAAACATAGGTCATCCCTGACAGATGTTTGTTCAGTCTGTTCTTAAAACCTCCACTGGTGGGGATTCCACAACCTCCCTAGGTAACCTATTCCAGTATTTAACTACCCTTGTCATTAGGAAGTTTTCTCTAATATCTCACCTAAAGCTATCCTGCTACAGATTAAGCCAATCACCTCCTGTCCTACTGTGATGCTCTCTTGGGGTATCCAGAACTCTAAGTCACCTTGTTACCCTCTGCCTCAGTGAAAGTGAGATTTGCTGTTGCTAAACTGTACGTCAGCTTCCTGACACTCCAGCTTGTTAACTAGCCCAGCAAACTCCTCAGGATTCTGCCAGTCCTTTCCTTTCCTGGCAGGGAACTCTGGTTGCCCCCAGTTCCTCTGCAGCATCCAGCCCCTATCACTGGACACTCGCAGAAATTACCAGGTGCGCTGTCTCCAAAGAGATAGAGTACACACCCGTCTGCTGGTTCAGTAGAGGATGCACGCTTCACTTTAATATAACAGCACTGCGATGGATTTATAATAAAACAGCAAGTTTATTAACAGAGAACAGAGATTTAAGTGATACTAAGCAGAGATAATAGAGACAGAAAATGGTAACAAAAGTATGATCATCCTTTCCAGTGACTAAAACGTAGTGGATTGCATTCCCTGTCTAAAATACTTTTCTTACCTAAAGCAACCTTCTAGCATCACCCACACACATGGCAGGAGATCCACAGTTCACACAAAGAGTGCTTCCTCTTTTTCCCTAAATAATGGATAACTAAGGGGTTCACTCCCCTTCTATTTATAGTCCAGTCAACCTTTGAAATGTGTACTTTTGAAGTGTATCCTCAGATAAAGTTTTTCTCCCCTGCTGTTGATGCTTCAGGAAGCTTACACCATGTTATTTCCTCATGCTCCTAATAACCTGCTCTTCTGTTGACTTAAAATGCAAATGAAGCATCCTTTGTGCTGGTTTCAGAATACTTGATTCACAATAGATTCCAAGGCTGACAAGTAAATCCATATTCCTTTGTCTAGGAAAACTTGTTTAACAACTCTACCACCAAGACGTATCTTAGGAACGTATTTCCAGCACACATGCATAATTCTTTACCCACCATCTGTACATACATCACACAATGATATTAGTGTCACCAGCTTTCATTTGACGCTTCACACAACAATCTTTGCAGATAAATACTGTCGTGAGTATTGATATGGGTAGTTGTTACATGGCAATTAACACTTTGTCAGTGGGCATTAAGGGGCTCTTAGGGTCACCCCATCCTCAGTGGATATAGAGAAAATCGGCCACCATCCTTTTTATAACAACCTCCTGGATATCTGAAGATGATTATCATGTTGTCTCCTCAGCCTTATCTCCTCTAGACTAAACATGCCCAAATCTTTCGCCCTTTCCTCATTGGTCACTTTTTCTAGACTTCATAATTTTTTCTTTTCTTTTGCTCTTCTCCAGACTCTCTCCAGTTTGTCCACATCTTTCTTAAAATGCAGAACCCAACAGTGGACACAATACTCCAGCTGAGGCGGCCCCAGTTCCAAGCAGAGCAGAACAGTTACCTCCCATGTCCTATGTACAACATTCCAGTTAGTACACCCCAGAAATGTGAGACGTATTTCTTACACTCAAAATTGCAAAGAGAAAGAAATGTGTGTGCATAATGGGATAAATCCTTCCCCAGGCAGTGGCCTGAACCACTGGGCTCTGGGTTAGAGAATTCCATAGGGGTGAGACAGAAGGAAATCTCCCCCGGTTGCTGAGCCACGGAAGAGGAGCTCCTGCTCCACTGAGAGCAATGGCTGGCGGATTCATTTAGCAGCGGATCTCTTGTCCTTGCCTTGTCTCTCCTCCAGTCATATTTTATACTGCCTCTGATAGCTCCTACATAGCTCCACAGCAATCAGAGGTATGCACCCCTTGCAGAGGGTCATCAAAGGCTGCACTGCACATTGGAGCTATTCCTCTGCATCTGGAGGCCTCAGAACTGCTAGATCCGTCTTTCTTCCAAACACCAAGAAAAAAGTCAGACATTATGGGCCTAACCCTATGGAAGCATGTTTTGCATTGTATAACACAAGTGACCACTGTGAGGGATGCTCCAGCTCTTTATCCCCGTATTTAGTAGTAACTTTGAGGTGCAAAGGGTCCTTTTTCATCATATATGGATGGTATGGGTCTGAAGAGTTTGTGGAGAATCTTTACTACACCCTGTTGTGACGCTGGCAGACCTGTGCCAGCTCATGCCAAGGCCCAGGCCTCCCTGAACACCAACTAAGGCATAGCTGGAAACCAGTCTGGCTCACCTGTGTGTTAGCATTGTTAAAATGGGTTTTAGAGGTATATGAATGTGTTTACTCTTTATGAAATTATTGTAGGATGCTGCATGTATTAATCTTACTTATAATGTCTGTATCCCATGCTATAAGATAATAGTTAAGTGTTTGCTCTGTAACTATTAAAGTGTTTGCTCTGAAACTGTAAACTCCCACCGCCAGGAGAGAAGCATTACCAACTGTGAAATACCAGTTCACCACAGGAGGTGTTATCTCCTCTCCAACAAAAGAAAGGCTAGAGACACCAGACAAGCCATTGTGGAACATCAGAGGACATAAGACTTTGTTCATTGCTTCCCCCATGTCCATGAAGAGGGGACATGCACAAAAGCTCCTCCCATGAGCTCGAGCTCTTGGGCAAGGGAATAAAAATCCCTGTCAAGAAGAAACAGTTATTACTATGCTGCTTGGAGTTTGGGGGGGGGGGGGAATATTTCTAAGTTTAAACATGGGATCCCCAAGCTGCTTGGATTGGGATAGGCCTAAAGGACATATAGAGTTTGCCTATTACAGCACCTTCTATTACTTTTTGGAAGCTAAGACTGTCACTCGTGTGTATGTGTATGTTTACCTGCTTTACCCTTGTAAATAACTCTTGTTTCCTTTCCTTGGTTAATAAATCTTTAGTTAGTTTATTATTGGACTGACAAGAAGTGTTGTCTTTGGTGTGTGATCTGAGGTGCAATTGGCCTGGGGTAAGTGAGACTGGTCCTGTGGTGAAGTAACCTGAATGTTCTTGTAACTTGTGGTGTAAGGGACCATCCATAACAAAGGCAGACTTGCCTGGGTGACAGGATAGACCGGAGTGCCCACGGGGACTGTCTGTGATGCCCTGTTATGGCTGTTATAGTGCTAGAGGAGTTCACACTTGATACATGATTGGTGAAGCTAATTATAGAAAACAACCAATTTGGGGTTTGTGCCTTGGTTTGTAACAGTCTGCCCGAGGGTGGCACCTAATGTTCATGAGCAAGGCTAAGATTATATCACGGAGGTCATGGAATCTGTGACTTCCAGAGACCTCCATGACATTTTCCACTTCAGCCACTGTGGATGCCAGGGGCCCACAGCAACTCCCAGCTCATGGGGGGCCCTTGCAGCTCCCAGCGGCCACAGGTGGAGGAGGGACCCTCCAGATCCCAGCCACTGTGAGCAATTCGGGGGGACCCCGGAGCTGCAGCATCGGTGGGTGCCAGATCCCCTCCACCTCCCTATTTTGTCACAGTTATTTTTTGTAAAAGACAGGGACAGGTCACGGCTTCCGTGGATTTTTGTTTGTTGCCCATGACCTGTCTCTGACTTTTACTAAAAATAACCATGACAAAATCTTTAGCCTTATTCACTGGTACTTCACAGGTGTCAGGCAGCCCTCTGGCTCCTGGACCAAAGTGATACGTCAAAAAATGTTTCTGCTGTATATATTGCTATATCACTGTGGTAGTGAGGTTATACTGATGTTGCTGGACCTGCAAAGGGACTATCTTCTTGCTGTCAACCAAGTCCATTCTCACTGTATGATTGGTTGGTTGCCAATCTGTAAGTCAGAATTAACCCAGACAGTGACTTTTGTACGGTCTCAGGGCTGACCTACTTACCCAAATGGCCCTTGCTCTCTGGGTGGCCACTAAAGAGGGTACCCTGTTTTCTCTGTATGGTACAATGAGGATTCAAAGACTACCAATAGGGGATTGGTTTCATTAGTTCTGTTTCAATCCCCACCTATATGCAGATGTTGTTACTCATGGGTTGGAACCAATGAGAAGCCTGAGGCATGACAGAGGCAACATAATAGTTCTGCAGATCTGTGAGTCTGAAACCACTCTTATCAATGTACAAAAATCTAGGTAAGATATACATCTTAACTGCATTAATTTCCCCCCAGAGTCTCAGAGAGACAGTGCCTCCCACCAACTGGTATTCTCCACTAGCTGTAAAAGGGTGGGTTCTAAATTCATTTTTACTTCATTTTCTAGATCCCTTGGTATTTTTATCCCGAAGTATTTAAGCACCTCTGATTGCCTATGAAATGGCTACTGGGAGAAAACCCTGCCAGAAGGCAGCTGAGCAATCTCAAGCAGTTCTGACTTTTTTCCCAATTAATTCTATAGCCCTAAAAGTTAGCCAAAATCCTGGATTAATGCTTGAAGGGTGTGGGTTGTGGTATCAGGATTAGTATAAACAAAAAGTTATCGTTGGCATATAGCATCAATATATACTCCCATGAGCCAATCTTAGACCCTGAATGTTTTGGTGAAAGCGTAGGATGATTGCCACAGGCTCTGGGACCAGATCAAACAAGAGGCATGACAAAGAACAACCCTATCTGGTGCCTCTGATATTATCGCATTGGTTAATACATAAAATGCAGGGCCATTAATATAGAAGGTTAACCCATGTTGTAAGAACAAGTCCAAAACCAAATCTTTGGAGGGCATGTAGCATATATTCGCAGTTCACTTGATCAAAGGCTTTTTTGCATTCAAGGTCAGAAGTGCTTGAGTGTCAGGGTCATCATGCTATGCCACTATTACATCTACTAACTGTCTTAAATTATCTAAGTCATGCCGACCTTTAATAAATCCCACCTGGTTTCAATATATGATGCTGGGCACAACTCCCTCCAGACTGGCTGCCAAAATTTTGGCCAGTATAGTCACATCACCATTAATGAAAAAAATTGGTCTATAGTCTGAGCATAACATGAGCTCCCGCCCTACTTTGGGAATAACTGAAATCAAGGCTTCTGGCCAGATTGTGGGGGAGGAGGGAACTACCTTCTTACAGAGATGTGTTGAACAAGGTAGTCACTTTCCCTTCAAAGGATCTGGAAAAATGTTTATAAAAACAGGCAAGCTGTTTGGGCCAGGAGCCTTACCCAATTTCGTGGATTTCAGGGTCTTGATAAACGTTCATGTTGATAGTAGTTCCACTGCTAGCCCACAGTGAGTTGGAGTATTTGTATTTTAGCAAGGAAAATTTCCAGGATCTCGTGTGAAGGGGCAGAAGTTTTGTCTTAACAGAAAATGTACAAACTCAGCTTGAACTACATACGGATTATTGAGTTTGTACCTGTTTTTGGCAGAGTGCATAGGTATCCTGGAGAAGGATTTTTAGTGTATTCTTGGTCCAGCTCTGACTTTCCGTTCAAGGAGCACTATGCTTTCCTTTTTCTCCCCCTGTTTTTCTTTTAGCTTCAGCAAAGCTAATAATTTTGTCTCTAAGACAGGCTTTTCAAGTTTCTCAAAGAATCTTGCCAGAAGGAGTTGATGGCTCACAGGTACCCAGGAAGAGGTCAATTTCTTTCTTTAAAAGCATTTCAAAATCGGGGCCTAAAAGCAGCGAAGTATTAAATCTCTGTCTATTTTTGTTTCTTGCCAACTGTGTCAGGAGTAAATTGTAGGATAATGGTGCACAGTCAAAGATCACCATTGTACCAATTGAGGGATTGGATATGGCTTGGGCTAGCTGCCTTGAAATTAAGAAAAAATTCTTTCCTGAATATGTATAATGGACAGGGGAGAAAAATATGTAGTCTTTTTCTGTTGGGTGCATGATCCTCCACATAATCTTATATCTTTAATCATGGATTTCAGTGCTCGTCTGGACCAGGTTGGCTTACAATTAGTAGGGGAGGATCTATCTATTATCAGTTATGGTGGGGATGTGTGTATCTTTGTGCAACTCAGCAGAGACCGTGTTAAAGGTCTCAGGCTCATCCATATTGGCTCCATATATGTTCAATAATTTTGAAGAGATCAGGGCTCCACTTTTAGAAACATTCAACTAGGGAATGCCCAAGGGCCCATTGACTGGTCCATAAACTCCTTCACCTCTTCCCTCCTTCTGTTTCCCTGCCAGCATACTTTCCCTCCTTACCTTGTCAGCATTGTCCCCCTATTGGTTGTAAAGTACTGACTGAGTTGATTTTAGAGTTTAATGAAATGGTTTTTGCATATGAATCATCACACTTTGCAGTATATTACCGATAAATAAAAAACACTATAAACTTATAATTAACTTTTTGTATGATGATGTTTGCACTGAAAAGCAAAAATTAATAAAAATGTTTTAATTAAAAAACCCATTATCGGCCTGATCCTGTTCTTAATAACATGGTGCATTTCCTCTCGATGCCAGTGAAAAGTGAAAGGCACAATTTTATTTTTGCATTTGCAAAACAGAGACTATGATTCAAAACAACATTTTATTAAACATGGGATTTATGGTGTAATCAGTCTCTGCCCTTTCAAGATTGCAAGCAAGAATAGAAATTTGAAGAGACACCTCTCTCCCGTGAAAAGAAAACCCTACAAGACAGTAGTAGAGACCTTGCTTCCACCTTCCCTTGCCTGCTATTTCTCAATACTGTCAACCCTGAGAAGTCTTAATAACTGTATGAGCTTGAGCCAGCCCAGAAGCAAGGTCTGTAGAGCCAATAAATTCCATCCTGAGAAGTGAGGCTCCTGATCTTCCAAGGTTTGAGTCTAAATATAATCAATTGATGTTATTTAATTACCGTAAAACAATGGTCCTGTTGTACCTAGAAACAGATCTATTTGCCATTATTTTACAGTGTAGTAATTAAATACCAGTTGCTTATTTAAAAATATTTACAGAGGAAAAGCCACAGAGATGGATCTCTTCTTTGTGCTCAGTAAATATGTCTACAAAAACCAATTGACATTTAATTAGCTTGCTTATGGGTTTGCTGCTGAAAAAAGCAGTTCAGAAGTATGACACTGAAGTAGATCCTCAAATAAAGACAAATCAGCTGCAGATCAGCCACAATCTCTTGCTTTATTACTGTCTGTTTTTACAGTTCACATGGGCTACTGCCTTCGCATATTTTAAGTTCGACTATTAACCATATGAATATATAATAGACCAAGGTGCACTAAATGAACCATAAATCAATCTATTGTTAGATACCGTACAGATCCAAAGACTTCTATAATGTCTATAACAGTCAAGGGAAAACAGCCAAGGGGTGAGGAGACCCACACTCTATTGTTTTCCATTGACTTTGTCCTGTCAATTCATCATGTCCGTTGCTGAAAATATAAAAAGCTGCTGGTGGCGGTGCGGGGGTTGGTAATGGGTCCTGCTTCCTTGCTCAGGCTAGAAGAGGTAACAGCAGTGTGGAGTTTGGGCAGGAATGTGGGATGATTTACTTGCCTCCCTGAGTATGGTTAAACAATCCCAGCCATGAATGCAAAAATGGCTACATGGATTTTAAGGCCAGAAGGCAACCTTCGGATCATCTTGTCTGACCTACTGCATCACATTGGTCGCAGACTCTCACCTAGTAACTCCTGCACCAAGCCCATAACTTCTGCTTCAGCTATAGCATCTCTTTTAAAAAGACAGATTACCTCAATTTAAAGACTTCAAGTGATGGCAAATCCATAACAGTCTTTGGTATTTTTTCAACGATTTATTATCCTCACTGTTAAAACTGGAAATAAAGGCACAAATGCTTAATTTAATATCTAGTTTCAATGTCCAGTGACGGGAGCTGTTATGCTTTATTCTGCTAGATTTCAGCATCTTGTATGATCAGTTTAGGTATTTAGGCCCAGATCCTCAAAGGTATTTAGATACCTAATGTCCTTTGAAATCATAGGGAGTTAAGAGCATAAATACCTTTGAGGATCTGGGCCTAAAAGACTGTAATCAAGTAATCTCTTACCTTTCTTTGATGATGATTTTACACTTCCCTTTGATATTGTATCCATGACTCAGAAGAATTGCTCTGAAGAACTTAAATTTTTGCCTTTGCCAAATAGCCAGGTTTTTAGAAGAAGGTTCCTAGAAAGGAAATCCCCCAGGCTACTTGCACTTACTCTTGTCTCCATTTTAGAGATCGAGAAGCTGAGCCCAGAGAGATCAAATGGCGTGTTGAAGTTCACACAGTAAGGCCTTGTCTACATTGCCACTTTACAGCACTGCAACTTGCTCGCTCAGGGGTGTGAAAAAACACCCCACTGAGCGCTACAAGTTTCAGCATTGTAAAGTGGCAGTATAGAGAGTGCACCAGTGCTGGGAGCTTCTCACCTTGTGGAGGTGGGCTTTTTATAGCGCTGGAAGAGCTGTCTCCCAGCACTGGGGCTGCTGGGGCAGCGCTTTAACGTTGCTAGTGAAGACATGCCCTAAATCTGTGATGCAAACAGTAATAGAATCCCAATCTCCTGACTCCTAGTCCTACGCTCTACTCTTAAAACAATCTATCTATTATTGAGGAAGCCTAAACAGTATCGTAGAAGATTAGATTAAACCCCTTTTGAGCTAAGTAGAAGTTGAGAGTGTTCAGCACCTTGCAGGATGGAGCCCCAAGTGAGCCTAGTTACTGTTGCTGCTGGCTGTGCTTTTTACAAGGAAAAATTAAAATGACAAAGTGTACTGATGAAACTACCTTTGATACTGAAGCAGGGAAATACACTAAGTATGCTGTTTTTTTGGGGGGAGGAGGGGTTAATCAGTCTATGCTCCTGTTATGGGTAATGAAATCAGGACAAGAGGAAATGACAAGTCAATGTGAATTGTGATGATAGACAATGACTCAAAAGCTACACATAGGAGTGTGGACAAACAGAGTTTATACAACACTGGCAACATCCCCCTCCCCACCCGCCAGAGTAAAATAGTAATCCCCTTTGAGAAGATGTTTGTTTCAGATGGGGCCTTAACTCTCTGCAGCTTTAATCCCAGAGTCCAGAATATGATTAGAAGGCTAGTTTGAACTGTATATTGTATGGCATCAAGATTACATTTGATTTACTGTCCAAATTAAGCAAGAGCCTGAGATTTTATTGACTCTCCAGAGGCAGTGTGCACATCTCCTGCAATAGGGATATTATATTTCCCTATAGCCACCCGAGTATTTGCCTGTGGAAGGCTACTTTTCAATTATGCCTCCACTGATGACCATCACCGGGGGAAGAATTAAGAAGAAAGACCTCTGGTGATTATTTGAGGTGGACTAGAGAAGTTTTGTTCAGTTCTAGATTAGGTTAAATATCAATCTGGAGTTTGGCTTGAGGCCACAGCAGTTTGAGTTTAGATTTGATAGTGGGGATATACTCATGAGTTTGTTTTCATGAGATTTCAGCCACAGCTGAAACAAAACTGGAGAACCAGGCTCTTCTGGTTTTGGATCCAAACCAAAAATCAAAGACAAAGGGGGGATCTGGGATCTGGCTTCAAAGGGTTGGTTCGAAGACTTGTTTATGGCCCACCTCTTTTGATTATAGGAGAACTTCCTGGGTTTTCACAGAGCAAATTATGCCCTTTTTAAATACATTTTCCTCCTAACCTTCAAAGTTGGTTTACAAATGAATTCCTCTATCAACTGAACATGCACAGAATGGTTAGAGAGAGAGCAAGATTCTCTCCCCACTCCACAAAAATGAGACCACCAGCTCATTACACATAGGGCTCCAGCTAACATCCTTCCAGAAGTAATGACTTTGCGTATGCAGTGACCGTGAGTGGCACTGACATACTAGGTAGTATAATCCAGGCCTGCTTGGTGTGGTGCTTTGTCCCCCGTCTAATGGCACCTAGCCCAGTTAGAGATCGATGAGTCTGTTACAGCCTTAGCTAAGAGCCATATGGCTTTTTGCTCACATAGTAGAGGCTTCTACACTAAGATTCAGAGGTCCCAGGTTTGATCCCAGGTATTGGACCGGCAGCTGCTGGCATTACAATAGTAAATTGGGATGATAGGATCATGGACAGAAAAAACATATAATTTTGGGCCTGATGTAATTCCACTGAAGTGAATGAGATTATACCTGGGATGAATTTGGCCCCTCTGGTCCTTCCCTGCATGGCAGGATACATCCTCAGAGAAGTATATTTGATACCAACGTGATGGCCACAGGTCCAAAGATCATTAGTGTCCCTCAGTTACTTTGTAAACTGTTCATTCTGAAAAATTATGCAATAACTTTGCCACAACAAGGGGTCAAATCTGCATTTCTTGGGCAGCCTAAACCTACAGTGAAGCCAATGACTGCTCAGGGGGTACACTTCTGTCTGCATCCATTGTCTATAATCTTCCATTTTGTTCTCATGCTATGGCAAAATGTTTATGTTCTGATTGCTAATGAGCACACTACAAGCTCTGTGTGTGTGTGTGTGTGTGTAAAAGTAAGGAGTAGAGGTTACTTCTTTTTTCTCTTCAGGAAATCCATCATTGTGCAAGAAAGGGATGTTTGTATAACTGTGATACAGCTTAAAACAGACATGGACCAGAAAAGAAACTTCAGACTCAAACATTCCTGGATGCTAGAAAACATCTACATCTGGATCTTAACCTATTTTTTGGGACCACCTCTACTTAAAACCCAAGGTGGGCAAATTGGTTTGGAAAAATAGAAATCTTCTCTTCCTGCCCAATCCCACTTGCCTGCTATTCCTCAAGACCTATTGCCCATTACCACAGCTGACCAAACCTTTGTGAAGATTCTGAAATGTTCAATTCAACTCCTCCCCTTCCAACCTCCATAATTTTTTCACCTCGGCCTGCCACAGCACTTGTGAAATCCAGCCAGAAGCAAAAGTGCCAAAAACCATGAGGAAGACCATTTTCTGCATTGAAAGAATAAAGAAGAGCTTGTGATAAAGCCACTGCAAGGGGATTTGGGACATATGAGATCAGTTCCTGGCTCGGCCACAGAATTTGTGTGAGATCTGATGCATATCTAACAGGGGATAAGATTTCCCTACCTCACAGGGGTGCTGTGAGGATACTTCCATCAATACTGGTAGAGTGCTCAGACACCGTGATGTTGGGGGCCCATATTAGATGCGTTGTATGCCTGGAAGCAACTAATGCAGGAAATTTCTTGAAAGAGCCTGTTGGAAATGCAAAATTTCTAGCTGGGTTTTACAGACTGAGGTGGTTTTAATGTATGCACAATAACCACCCAAACATTTGGGTCATCATCTGGAAAGGGCTAGGCAAATGGCAAATCACGATTAATACTCAGTGTGCTAAGATATGTTTGTTTTGCTCTTACCTAATCCTCCTCTTCTCTTCCCCCCCCACCCCCCGTTTCATTCTTCTTCACTTCTTCTTTGTTCTCAACTGTGAAGAGAAGGAAAATAAAAATACTTTTTAGATCCAAACTTAAACAAAGTGTTTGGAACACAGAGTAAAAATAGGTTGTTGAAGAAAATCCTGATTTGATATGGGCAGATTTCAGGAGATTTCATTTGAGGAAAACTATTGTAGTCATGGACCTTGCTACTGTTACTCCTTTTGTCCCAAACGTTTAGCCAATATTTGGGGTCTTGCCTGGCTCTTTCCATTGGGAGGAGGAATTAATTATATGAGTCCGGTATTTCTTAGATGCAATCCTGTTTATTTACAAAGAATGTACACAAAGTCCTGTTTCCCTGAACACAGTATGAATCAAACAGCTGGAAACAGTTTCTTTGCTCTCAGTTCTAAGCCTCTTTCCAGCCAACACTCTGACCCAAAGTGCTCTCACTTTTTTCTCAGGAACATGCTACAAGTGCTTTTCTCTGGTACTTCCCTGCTGCTTTCTCTGTCTGCTTCTGCTGCTGCTTCTCTCACTTACAAACACACACACACACACACATACAGAGCTGGTCTACATTAGAAAATTAGATCACCCCAATGATGTTACAAAGGGATGTGAAAAATCCACACCCCCAAGCAGCATAGTTAAGCCAACCTAAGTGTTCATGTAGACAATGAGAAGTCAATGGAAGACTTTTCCCGTCAGCCTAGCTACTGCCTCAGGGAGAGGTGGATTAACTATGTCAACAGGAGAACCCCTCCCGTTGGTGTAGTTAGCATCTACATTTAGGGTGACCAGACAGAAAGTGTGAAAAATCGGGACTGGGGTAGGGGCTAATAGGCGCCTATATAAGAAAAAGCCCCAAATATCAGGACTGTCCCTATAAAATCGGGACACTTCAAGAGCTAACAGCAGCGTTTCAAGTATAGACAAGCCACCCATGAGTATATACACATACACACACAAACACAGAGTTCCCTCAACCAATATCCCCCCTTCATGTATTTGCATTCAGCCCCCAGTCAAACCCTCCACCTACATAGCTCAGATTTCTGACCAACCTTATATGTAACCTGTGTTTTGGATGGTGGCTTCTATTGATTCAGCTATCTATTCCATATTTGACTTGTCTTTTTAGATTTCTCCTGAATGAAGGGTGGCTGTTATGCCCACCAGCTTCAGTGAGGTTTCACCCAATTCCCAGCATAATGCTATGTATAAGCCTGTTTTGCAGTAGCCTGAATATATTCCTGTGTTCTGATGGATTCATTCCAGTTTTTATAGTGTTTACACGTCTCTTGGAGTACAATGACCATATCAGTTTAGTTATTGCCTGGCATAGTAAGGGGATCAGACACGCTCCCTGGCTCCTGTATACAACTTATCAGCTGTAGTGATGTAAAATATTAGAATAAATTCTTGCAACAAATAAGATGCCGACATCTGAATTTAAAAACACTGCCATTACACACATACACAATGTGAAATTACAGACATGTCTACCTGACTAACTATGTGTACGTGTGTTACGTGGTTTATGAGTCCAGGAAAAGATACAAGGGATTGAAAATAATTTTCATGGACAAAAAATGAATCACAAGATAATCATCCTGGAGTAATTCTTTGTGTCTGTGTAACCCCTGATGGCTTTCCCTCAGCCACGGGTCAGCTTTCCTTTATTTATTTTGTTACTTAAAGCTGTAACGAGATCAGGAGAAACCCTTCTCTCTCCTTTGCAGTCTAGTTTCCCCTGTATCATGCAGATGTTTGTGGAGAAGGGATAATGATTTAAAAGCTCTAATTTTGTTATGGCCTGAAGCCTCTCTGTGATCTAAGCTGATTGTAATGTGATTTGTGAAAGACTTTCTTACTTACACAGGGTCAATTTATCTTGGGGAGAGGGAGTGGTAGGAAACATTGGCCTTGATGTTTAGCACTTAGAGTAGAGACCTGTTAACGCAACGCTCCTCACCATGTCAAAAATCTGTTTTACAACTACCTATCTTATTTATTCCTGCCTTCTTTATATTTATCATGAGCGGGTCTGCTAAGATCCTTTGCAATGTGCCTTATATAAGAGGGCACTCCCATGGCTGGAGGTTGAAACTGAGATTGCTCCAGACTGGATAGTGTTATGGGGAAGAAAAGGCACCCTAATGTTGGTGCTGTGGGGAGCATTAGGCAAGTTACATGGTAACATGGCACACTTCTCTGTCGGGTGATAGCAGAACCACACAACGCCCGATGTGTCCCGATACAACTGAGTGATTAGATGCTTATGTTGTTTCATAGATTCCAAGGCCAGAAAGTACCATTGTGATCTAGTCGGACATCCTGTGCAACACAGGCCACAGCACTTCTACTCCTGGGGGAATTGGCACCAAAAATTAAAAATCCCATGCACAATATTTTAAAACTCTGCATATTTTGTCAACACAACACTATATAAACATACCCTAGTTTCAAATTTTGGTAATTTATTTCAAAAATATCTGTCAACAACTAGGTCTGTAACAATACTGACAAAAAAATTCCCCCCAAGAATGGAGAGTTAAAGAAACTTCTCTGACAGCCCAGTTCCGGTTTCTCTGCCCCCTCTCCCTTGGAGCCCAGCTGCAGCATGCCCCACAGCCCCCCACCCCAGACAGTCACAGCTCCTCTCCCCCCGGAGATCCAGAGGGAGAAACAGCCTGATGCTGGGTCCTGGGCTTGCATGGAGTTTCCAGCATGCTGCCTCCTTCCTTCATGGCATTCTAGGAACTGTAGCTGCCTGGAACCCTACAGCTCCTCTCCCTCCCAGCAGCAGTGTCTATTTGCAAGCTAGGGAACTGGGCTCTGCTGGGTCCAGTGGCTCCCAGTGGAGGCCAGCAGCTCTGCAGCCCATTTCTGCTAGGGGGGAAAGGAATTTCTGCACAGAACATTAATTGTGCACAAATTCTGCATTGAGCCGTGGTGCAGAAGTCCCCCAGGAGTAAACTTCCACAAAATACTTCCTAGAAAATATATTTTAGAAAACATCCAGTCTTGATTTAAAAGTTGCCTGCAATGGAGAATTCACCCTGAATTGTTCCAATAGTCAATTATTTCACTGTTAAAAAAATTACACATTTCCAATTGGAATATATTTTGCTTCAACTTCCAGCCATTGGATTGTATTTACTTTCCTCTGCTAAATTGAAGATCCCATTATTAAATATTTGTTTCCAATGTAATCACCCTTTAACCTGCTCTGTTAAGTTATAGATGGAACTCCTTGAGTCTATCACTATAAAGCATGTATCCTGATTAGTTAATCATTCTTGTGGCTCTTCTCTGAACCCTTTTCAGTTTGTCAACGTCCTTCTTGAATTGTTTATTCCAGCAGTGATTGCACCATGCCAAAGGCAAATGTAAAATAAACTCTATTCCTACTTGAGATTCACTGTTTGTAGGCCATATATGTATACATTTAGCTATATTAAAATGCTTATTGTTTGCTAGTGCTCATGTTAGCAAGTGATCCAGATTGGTCACAATACAGAGCAATCCTCTTCATTATTCGCCAGTCCCCCAATTTTTGGGTCATCTGTAAACTTTCAGTGATTATTTTGATCAATAACCTGGAAGAAAACAATCTTCACTAGCATAGGGCAGCAAACAAATCCCTTCAGGACCCTCCTAGAAACATACCTGCTCAATTATGATTTCCCCATTTACAGTCATATTTGGAATTTTATCAGTTAGCCAACTTTTAATCCATTTAAAGTGTATCATGTTAGCTTTATCTCATTCTAATTTTTTTTTAAATCAAAATGTTGTGCAGTACCAAGTCAAATGACTTACAGAAATTTAAGTATTTCATCAACACTATTACCTTTCTCAAACTTGTAATCTCAAAAATATATCAAGTTAGACAGGATCTATTTTCCACAAACCTATGCTGATTGGTATTACTTATTACCCTCCTGTAATTCTCTATCAAGTCCTTTATCAGCCATTCCATTATCTCGCCTGGGATTGATGTCAGATTGACAGGTCTATAATTATGTGGGTCATCCTGTTTGCTCTTTTTAAAATACTGGTACAAGATTAGCTTTCTTCCAGGCTTCTGGAGCTGCCCTAGTGTTTCAATACATTGCGGGGGGTGGGGGTGAGGAATCAATATTAATGGTCCAGCAAGCTCCTCAGCCAGCTCTCAAAACTCTTGGAGTAAAGTTATCTGGACCTGCTGATTTAGAAAATGTCTATCTTTAGTTGCTGCTGTTTAACATTCTCCTGACATATTAATGGAATGGAGAGAGCGTTGCTATCATAGGATCACATCATTTTTCTTAAACACAGAACAGAAATATTACTGATAATTCTAACATTTCAATCTAGTAATAGACCAATCGTGTTATTGGGATTCTTTTATTCTTAATGTACTTGAACTCCTTATTGTCCTTCACTCTGATGGCCATAGGTTTCCCTTTGTGTCCCTTTGATTCTTTTTAATTTTCTATACTTCCTAGCTTTGATTAATATTAATTACTAGCAACTTCCTTTCTTACCTTTTTTTTATAGCTGCTTATGCTTCCCCTGTATACCTGGTCAGTTTAACCAGTACAACCCTCTCGAGTGTGGCTTTTGGGGCAACTAGTTCACATTTTTCTTTCCAGCTGATTTGGCTTGTAATTGTTTACAGGTTTGTGAATTTTGGTCCTTTTAAGGTACTATGTACGTATATATTAAAACATTAGTAGTTTTGACTTCGTTCTGGTTGCACATTATAAATGTGATCAACTCATGATCACAACTGCCTAATCTACCATTAATTTTTAGTTCTGTGAGGTTGTATTAATTTAGATAGAATAAATGGGCTAAAGGTATGGACATAACCCAGTCACTGTCCAATATTAAACACTGCTGAACAAGATTTGGTGTTTGGTATACAGAGACCTCAGTCTGCTTAGTACCATGGCAAATACACCATTAAAAATCCTGTTGACTTTTATTAAAGATACAGAAAGGGAAACGCAATTAAAGCATTTGAAATATCAAGTATTAAATAAGGCTTCAATTTATCAGCCCTTGCTCCCTTTTGCTTGAGAGAGGTTTTAGAAGGACCCCCTTGCTTGACAGTCTTACATGGTAAAAAAAGATATTGGGGGAAAAGAGAAAATGTTGAAATAATCTGGAGCTGTTAAAATCTGATCCTGTTTCATTCCAGGTGGTGTTTGAGGTTCAGGTGAAGCCAGTGCAGGTGGGGATGCTAGTTGGGTCCCTCTCTCTGGCCCACTCAGGACATCTCTCAGGATAAGGATGACAAAGGTCCAGGGTCCCAGTAGATGTTGGCCGTGGCAGCCATGATTGTGAAGATCACTCCAGTAGCCAGTTTTTCTCCCCAAGTCTTTAAGGACCTGAAAAAGGAGTGATGGGCAGATGTGACATTACCCAAGGTACAATCTGGACTGTTGACCAGCTGTACCCCCTCAGTTTTCTAACCTGGGGTGTCCTTTACAGTGCTTTGCTGTGAGAGCTGCCACTCCTGGCCTGCTCTCACACAGCCTCTAGCATATAAATTGCTCTGCTATATAATTCAGTTAAGAGTAACACCAACAAATTCTGTAACCTGATCTAGAGATTATGAATAAGAATTCCCATTTATCACTTTAAGGGTAGACAGGTTCTTATCCCAAGAGCAGGCCCCATATTATTAAAATTACGGTGCTGGGAACCCCGATGTGCACAGGTGCAAAATTAACATTAGGAACTCTTATATTTACAAATAATGTATTAATACATTTAGCACAGTCACACACACTAACTCAGTAAGGTAGATAGAGATAATACAGAAAGTACATCTGGACATCCATACTCACACCATTGCTTGCAGAACCACCTGAAAATGTGAGCCAATCACCTTCCTCATCTTCACCAGTGGCCATCATTCTGGCCTCTCCCAAGGACTACATCTCTCTCCTACTGCCCTGGGATGCCACCTTTATAAAGTGTTACACTGATGTTGCCATGTCTAATGCATATTCAGTAGGGGTTTCTCCCTCTTCCTTATTTGTATTTCCTCCCCTTACCAATGTTAAGGTGTCCTTCTATAGGTTAGTATATTTATATTTCATCCCATTATCACATATATAAATTCATTGCCATGGCCCTCTTGTGGTCAGATGTTCCATCCAAAACCTTCCAGAAGCTGGCGTTAGTCTGTCATTTCACTAACAGAAAATGATGTGCACAAAACCCTGTTATCTCAAATGGAGTTTCCCAAGCACTTGTATCCTAACACACTGTACTGCCCAGCTCAAGCAATAAAACAAGTTTATTAACTACAGAAAGATTGTAAGCAATTACAAGTAATGAGGCATAAAAGTCAGAATTTGTAACAAAGAAATAAAAGGTGTAAAACCAAAACACCTAACTTAACAAGCTTAGTGAACTCAAAACAAAAGGATCTCTATCACCTCATGTTCTAGTCACAATGATGCTTCCTTCCCCAGTCCAGTGATGCTTCCTTTCTCTTTCAAGTGTTGTTGATGCCATGAATAGAGATGAAAGGAGAGAGAATCTGGGGAGTTTGCTCAGTTTCTTATAGCAATTCTCTTCTTTGAGAATCATCTCCAGCTGGGGTTCAGGCTGGAAAATCTATGGGATGGGAACTTCCAGCTGTTTTTGCCAACATGTACATCTCTCACACCCTTTTTCCTGCCAAAGAATGGCAGCTTAACCAAATGCTAGTCCATTTGATTTTTGTTGACACTTGCCTGAGGCATCAGTTTGCCTTTTGCCTAGGAACTGGTTTGTGCTTGCTTTTTTAAATTTGGAATCTGTCTCACCAATGTAAAAGTCTACAGTATGACAACTTTACATACAATGTTGCCACACGTTTTACCAGGATAATAAAGATCAGCACATTATGAGTTTTCAAATGATCCCTCACAAGGCATGGATTTTGTACAAAATCAGTTATAGTTTTATAAAAAGGGTGAATATAGGGATACAGTCTCTCACAGTAGAATAGCCTATCTCTCATCATTTTGTTCACCAACTAGGCCTGGTTTCTAACACACCAATTTTGGTTCACTGATTTCTGGGTCCATGCTTACCAGCCATGATTTTAACAGTCCTGTAGTTATATCAAGAGGCTTTTTTTGTTTGGACTAATTCAGTCTGTCTTCCTTTTTTATCTTTTCTCATCCATGTTTGTGATTTTAGGTTATTGTGATACCCTAATTGTAAATTCATAAGCTAGATTTGTAGGCACAGTTTTGACAGTAGTGATCAATTCCTCTTTCCCTGTCAAGATGAGCTCTAATATAGAATTCCCCCATGTTGGAAGCAATACTCTGAGTTAGGAAATTGTCATCTATAATAGGAAATTCTGGTGTTTTAGTACTGGCCACATGAGATCTCCAGCATGTCACTCAAATTGAAGTGCCCCATGATCACAGCTCCTCCTCCCCCCACTATAGCTAAGTGCTTAAGGTGATTAACAAAGAGCCTGACACTTCAGCTTCACAGTCTTGAAACAAACAAGCTCTAAGACTTTGCAGAGTTCCAGGGAGCTGCTGTAAAATAATAATTTAGACAAAAAAGAATCCTCAAAGAAGGTTTAGCAAAAAGGCTGTGATTTAATTACTGACACCACCAACAGGGAACTGCAACTGTGGTGAGTGGCAGATTGAACTGATCACAGTATGCCGTGCCTGGAAAGATTGTTCTTCTAAGCTATCTCTTATTGAAGGAGGAGGAAAAATCAGGAGGGAGAAACATGAAGCTGCCTTGTGTTCTGGAGCCAGAGGAGAGATGACATTGAAAGAATACTTGTGTAATTAAAGATGCATTTGGTCATGCCTGAGGTGGATTCAGGGTGGCTGGAACCCATACTAGACAGGGACATGGTGAGACAAATGTAAAAAATGAGTGGTAGGAGAAGAAGGGGGAGTGGAGGGAAGGAAAAAGGAATAATGCTTAAGGGCTAGATTCTGCCAACCTACACTGAGTAATACCTTACTCCAGAAGTATTTGTTGATTTCAGAGCACTACTTGCACGGTGAGGGTATACTCAGGGTATGTCTACACTACGAAATCAGGTCGAATTTATAGAAGTCTGTTTTTTAGAAATCGGTTTTATATATTCGATTGTGTGTGTCCCCGCAGAAAATGCTCCAAGTGCATTAAGTGCATTAACTCGGCGGAGTGCTTCCACAGTACCGAGGCAAGCGTCGACTTCCGGAGCGTTGCACTGTGGGTAGCTATCCCACAGTTCCCGCAGTATCCACTGCCCATTGGAATTCTGGGTTGAGATCCCAATGCCTGATGGGGCTAAAACATTGTCGCGGGTGGTTCTGGGTACATATCGTCAGGCCCCCGTTCCCTCCGTCCCTCCGTGAAAGCAAGGGCAGACAATCGTTTTGCGCCTTTTTTCCTGAGTTACCTGTGCAGACGCCATACCACGGCAAGCATGGAGCCCGCTCAGGTAACCGTCACCCTATGTCTCCTGGGTGCTGGCAGACGCGGTACGGCTTTGCTACACAGTAGCAGCAACCCCTTGCCTTGTGGCAGCAGACGGTACAGTACGACTGGTAGCCGTCATCGTCCTGTCCGAGGTGCTCCTGGCCATGTCGGCTGGGAGTGCCTGGACAGACATGGGCGCAGGGACTTAATTTAGAGTGACTTGACCAGGTCATTCTCTTTAGTCCTGCAGTCAGTCCTATTGAACCGTCTTATGGTGAGCAGGCAGGCGATACGGATTGCTAGCAGTTGTACTGTACCATCTTCTGCCAGGCAGGCAAGAGATGAGGATGGCTAGCAGTCGTACTGTACCATCTTCTGCCGAGCAGCCATGAGATGTGGATGGCATGCAGTCCTTCTGCACCGTCTGCTGCCAGCCAAAGATGTAAAAGATAGATGGAGTGGATCAAAACAAGAAATAGACCGGATTTGTTTTGTACTCATTTGCCTTCTCCCCCGTCTAGGGGACTCATTCCTCTAGGTCACACTGCAGTCACTCACAGAGAAGGTGCAGCGAGGTAAATCTAGCCATGTATCAATCAGAGGCCAGACAAACCTGCTTGTTCCAATAAGAACAATAACTTAGGTGCACCATTTCTTATTGGAACCCTCCGTGAAGTCCTGCCTGAAATACTCCTTGATGTAAAGCCACCCCCTTTGTTGATTTTAGCTCCCTGAAGCCAACCCTGTAAGCCATGTCGTCAGGCGTCCCTCCCTCCGTCAGAGCAACGGCAGACAATCGTTCCGTGCCTTTTTTCTGTGCAGACGCCATACCAAGGCAAGCATGGAGGCCGCTCAGCTCACTTTGGCAATTAGGAGCACATTAAACACCACACGCATTATCCAGCAGTATATGCAGCACCAGAACCTGGCAGAGCGATACCAGACAAGGAGGCGACGTCAGCGCGGTCACGTGAGTGATCAGGACATGGACACAGATTTCTCTGAAAGCATGGGCCCTGCCAATGCATGCATCATGGTGCTAATGGGGCAGGTTCATGCTGTGGAACGCCGATTCTGGGCTTGGGAAACAAGCACAGACTGGTGGGACCGCATAGTGTTGCAGGTCTGGGACGATTCCCAGTGGCTGCGAAACTTTCACATGTGTAGGGGCACTTTCATGGAACTTTGTGACTTGCTTTCCCCTGCCCTGAAGCGCATGAATACCAAGATGAGAGCAGCCCTCACAGTTGAGAAGCGAGTGGCGATAGCCCTGTGGAAGCTTGCAACGCCAGACAGCTACCGGTCAATTGGGAATCAATTTGAAGTGGGCAAATCTACTGTGGGGGCTGCTGTGATGCAAGTAGCCCACGCCATCAAAGATCTGCTGATATCAAGGGTAGTGACCCTGGGAAATGTGCAGGTCATAGTGGATGGCTTTACTGCAATGGGATTCCCTAACTGTGGTGGGGCCATAGACGGAACCCATATCCCTATCTTGGCACCGGAGCACCAAGCCGGCGAGTACATAAACCGCAAGAGGTACTTTTCAATAGTGCTGCAAGCTCTGGTGGATCACAAGGGATGTTTCACCAACATCAACATGGGATGGCCGGGAAAGGTACATGACGCTCGCACCTTCAGGAACTCTGGTCTGTTTCAAAAGCTGCAGGAAGGGACTTTAGTCCCAGACCAGAAAATAACTGTTGGGGACGTTGAAATGCCTATATGTATCCTTGGGGACCCAGCCTACCCCTTAATGCCATGGCTCATGAAGCCGTACACAGGCAGCCTGGACAGTAGTCAGGAGCTGTTCAACTACAGGCTGAGCAAGTGCAGAATGGTGGTAGAATGTGCATTTGGACTTTAAAGGCGCGCTGGCGCAGTTTACTGACTCGCTTAGACCTCAGCGAAACCAATATTCCCACTGTTATTACTGCTTGCTGTGTGCTCCACAATATCTGTGAGAGTAAGGGGGAGATGTTTATGGCGGGGTGGGAGGTTGAGGCAAATCGCCTGGCTGCTGGTTACGCGCAGCCAGACACCAGGGCGGTTAGAAGAGCACAGGAAGGCACGGTACGCATCAGAGAAGCTTTGAAAACCAGTTTCATGACTGGCCAGGCTATGGTGTGAAAGTTCTGTTTGTTTCTCCTTGATGAAACCCCCCGCCCCTTGGTTCACTCTATTTCCCTGTAAGCTAACCACCCTCCCCTCCTCCCTTTAATCATTGCTTGCAGAGGCAATAAAGTCATTGTTGCTTCACATTCATGCATTCTTTATTCATTCATCACACAAATAGGGGGACAGCTACCAAGGTAGCCCAGGAGGGGTGGTGGAGGAGGGAAGGAAAATGCCACACAGCACTTTAAAAGTTTACAACTTTAAAATTTATTGAATGCCAGCCTTCTGTTTTTTGGGCAATCCTCTGTGGCAGAGTGGCTGGTTGGCCGGTGGCCCCCGCACCGCGTTCTTGGGCGTCTGGGTGTGGAGGCTATGGAACTTGGGGAGGAGGGCGGTTGGTTACACAGGGGCTGTAGTGGCAGTCTGTGCTCCAGCTGCCTTTGCTGCAGCTCAACCATACACTGGAGCATACTGGTTTGGTCCTCCAGCAGCCTCAGCATTGAATCCTGCCTCCCCTCATCACGCTGCCACCACATTTGAGCTTCAGCCCTGTCTTCAGCCCGCCACTTACTCTCTTCAGTCCGCCACCTCTCCTCCCGGTCATTCTGTGCTTTCCTTGCACTCTGACATTATTTGCCTCCACGCATTCGTCTGTGCTCTGTCAGTGTGGGAGGACAGCATGAGCTGAGAGAACATTTCATCACGAGTGCGTTTTTTTTTCTTTCTAATCTTCACTAGCCTCTGGGAAGGAGAAGATCCTGTGATCATTGAAACACATGCAGCTGGTGGAGGAAAAAAAAAGAGACAGCGGTATTTAAAAAGACACATTTTATAAAACAGTGGCTACACTCTTTCAGGGTAAACCTTGCTGTTAACATTACATACATAGCACATGTGCTTTCGTTACAAGGTCGCATTTTGCCTCCCCCTACCATGTGGCTACCCCCTCAACCCTCTCCCCTCCCCGCGGCTAACAGCGGGGAACATTTCTGTTCAGCCACAGGCAAACAGCCCAGCAGGAACGGGCACCTCTGAGTGTCCCCTGAAGAAAAGCACCCTATTTCAACCAGGTGACCATGAATTATATCTCACTCTCCTGAGGATAACACAGAGAGATAAAGAACGGATGTTGTTTGAACGCCAGCAAACATACACTGCAATGCTTTGTTGTACAATGATTCCCGAGTACGTGTTACTGGCCTGGAGTGGTAAAGTGTCCTACCATGGAGGATGCAATAAGGCTGCCCTCCCCAGAAACCTTTTGCAAAGGCTTTGGGAGTACATCCAGGAGAGCCGCGAATACCAGGGCAAAGTAATCCTTTCACATGCTTGCTTTTAAACCATGTATAGTATTTTAAAAGGTACACTCACCGGAGGTCCCTTCTCCACCTGCTGGGTCCAGGAAGCAGCCTTGGGTGGGTTTGGGGGGTACTGGCTCCAGGTCCAGGGTGAGAAACAGTTCCTGGCTGTCGGGAAAACCGGTTTCTCCGCTTGCTTGCTGTGAGCTATCTACAACCTCATCATCATCATCATCTTCTTCATCCCCAAAACCTGCTTCCGTGTTGCCTCCATCTCCATTGAAGGAGTCAAACAACACGGCTGGGATAGTGGTGGCTGAATGCCCTAAAATGGCATGCAGCTCATCATAGAAGCGGCATGTTTGGGGCTCTGACCCGGAGCGGCCGTTCGCCTCTCTGGTTTTCTGGTAGGCTTGCCTCAGCTTCTTAAGTTTCACGTGGCACTGCTTCGGGTCCCTGTTATGGCCTCTGTCCTTCATGCCCTGGGAGATTTTGACAAAGGTTTTGGCATTTCGAAAACTGGAACGGAGTTCTGATAGCACGGATTCCTCTCCCCATACAGCGATCAGATCCCGTACCTCCCGTTCAGTCCATGCTGGAGCTCTTTTGCGATTCTGGGTCTCCATCATGGTCACCTCTGCTGATGAGCTCTGCATGGTCACCTGCAGCTTGCCACGCTGGCCAAACAGGAAATGAGATTCAAAGTTCGCAGTTCTTTTCCTCTCTACCTGGCCAGTGCATCTGAGTTGAGAGTGCTGTCCAGAGTGGTCACAATGGAGCACTCTGGGATAGCTCCCGGAGGCCAATACCGTCGAATTCTGTCCACAGTACCCCAAATTCGACCCGGAAAGGCCGACTTAAACGCTAATCCACTTGTCAGGGGTGGAGTAAGGAAATCGATTTTAAGAGCCCTTTAAGTCGAAATAAAGGGCTTCATCATGTGGACGGGTGCAGGTTTACATCGATTTAACGCTGCTAAATTCGACCTAAAGTCCTAGTGTAGACCAGGGCTCAGCATGAGTAAGGGCAGCAAAAGCTGAGCCCACCTAATGGTTGTAAAGAGCTTTGAGACCCCTAGCTAAAGGGTGTTCTCTAAGTGTAAAGAAAAAAAATCAGCTCATCTGAATCTGAACTCACAACAAGCTTGCTCTGATGGAAACGCAGTGGCCTGCATCTGTTGTGGGCATTTGCACCTGTGAAAAATGGGTATAAAACACAGCTGTTTTGGTCTAGCAGCTTGTTACACCTGCTATGCAGCCACTCACCTCTGTGCAAAATGGATGCAAACGTCTGATGAATTGCAGCCCATTGACTAATGCACTCTCTGTATTTTTGCACCTACATGACTGAGATTAGACTCTGGGCTAAGATACTTGGAGTTTGGTAGAGTACACGCTAGAGGCATTTCCCTCTCAACACTTAATTGGGTTATTAACTTTGTTTCCCAGCCAGAACAGCTGGAACACTACAGAAAATTCCAAGGATCACTTAGAGTTTTACTTCTAATACATATTTTAGAAGTAAGATATTACAGCAATATTTGAGTAACAACCTAACAGTGGGCCCGATTCTGCAACTCACATGGAGTAGTACCTTTCTCAGTGAGTAATCCCAATGAACTCAGTTGATTTCAGTGGGACTATCACAGAGTAAGGTGCTGCACAGCCTGAGTAAGGGTAGCAGAAACTAGGTGTGTATTAATAGGATGAAAAGTGTGTACCAGTTTAGTCCGGTGTTTCCAAAGCCATGTTTGTTGTACTCTTTATTTCGTGGCAAATGTTCTATGACCCTGCCTGGCCAAAACACAGTGATAGTGCCTCATCTTCACTGCCTGGGACAGGGACAGGCAATGGAGAACTGGAACAAGGGGACTCGAGGGCTATGCTGGCCTTCCATAATGCAGTCGGAGTGGGTATGATGCCTTAGACTAAAAGACAGGAGAAGATAGAGGCCATGTCTAGTTCTCCACTCCCACACCGCTCATGATCTGTAAGAGCAGCCATAGCCTGGCTGCACACTAATTACCGCAAGCTGTGGATTCCATCCCACCTTTTGAATCAATGTTTCTAGTCTCTTTACTTGACCTGTGGATGATTTCCCATTCGTCCCTCCGAGCGTTAATCATTTCACACTTCAGTTCAGTGTCAAGAGGACAGTACCTGTTCTATGATTTATAGAGGGAGAGGATTGTATAAGAATGTTCTGAGTGGTCTCAGACTTCGTAGGAGACAGATAGCTGCATCCCAAAATGTGACAGATGGTGCTGTGCTCAGTTTATGGGGTGATGGTGTGAACTCCTTTACATTTCTAGGTAACTGACCTAGTGGAGAGTGAGGGACAGATTTTTAAAGGTATATGGGCACCTGAAGATGCTGATAGCCGCCTAGTAGGATTTTCAAAAGTGCCTGGGTACCTAGCTTCCATTGATTTCAATGTGAATCAGGCACTTAGATGCCTAAGTGGGATTATCAAAAGCACCTATCTGTATCTTCAGATGCCTGAGGTCCTTTTAAAATTTGGTCCAGTGTGTCTATCAAATCCACAGTTTCCATTTGCCCTAGTGTGGAAGAGGACTTCCAAAATCAGATACTTCAAAAATGAAGCTTTTGTTATTACTCTAAAGTCAGTACATCCCTTAAAACTAGACTGGAAGAGTTATGTAAGATCAGAAGGGACATTCACCAAGGGATTGGTTAGTGGAGAATGCAGCAGAAAGATTGGTCACAAAAAAACCCTGGCTTTCTATCTGTTTATCTTCTTACAACACTACCCATTCTCGTGGTGTCTGACACTTGCCAAGGGCGCACAGTGTTATGAGGCACCACTCCACCTGCCTGAGCTTGGGGAAATCTTGTGCCTCTGCTGTGGATCAGTTTCCTGAAACCACCAGCCTCTGGCAACACAATCACTATTGTCTAAGCCTCTGTACACTACGAAATTAGGTCGAATTTATAGAAGTCGATTTTTTAGAAATCATAGAATCATAGAATATCAGGATTGGAAGGGACCTCAGGAGGTCATCTAGTCCAATCCCCTGCTCAAAGCAGGACCAATCCCCAACTAAATCATCCCAGCCAGGGCTCCGTCAAGCCTGACCTTAAAAACTTCTAAGGAAGGAGATTTCAGCACCTCCCTAGGTAACGCATTCCAGTGTTTCAATCGATTTTATACAGTCGATTGTGTGTGTCCCCACTTAAGACCATTAAGTAGGCAGAGTGCATCCACAGTACCGAGGCTAGCATTGACTTCCGGAACGTTGCACTGTGGGTAGCTATCCCACAGTTTCCACACTCTCTGCTGCCCACTGGAATTCTGGGTTGAGATCCCAAAGCCTCATGGGGCAAAAACATTGTCGCGGGTGGTTCTGAGTACATGTTGTCATGCATAAGGGCACTTTCATGGAACTTTGTGACTTGCTTTCCCCTGCCCTGAAGCGCAAGAATACCAAGATGAGAGCTGCCCTCACAGTTCACAAGCGAGTGGCGATAGCCCTGTGGAAGCTTGCAATGCCAGACAGCTACCAGTCAGTCGGTAATCAATTTGGAGTGAGCAAATCTACTGTGGGAGCTGCTGTGATGCAGTAGCCAACTCAATCATAGAGCTGCTGCTATCAAGGGTAGTGACTCTGGGAAATGTGCAGGTCATAGTGGATGGCTTTGCTGCAATGGGATTCCCTGACTGTGGTGGGGTGATAGATGGAACCCATATCCCTATCTTGGCACCGGAGCACCAAGCCGGCGAGTACATAAACCGCAAGGGGTACTTTTCAATAGTGCTGCAAGCTCTGGTGGATCACAAGGGACGTTTCACCAACATCAACATGGGATGGCCGGGAAAGGTACATGACGCTCGCGTCTTCAGGAACTCTGGTCTGTTTCAAAAGCTGCAGGAAGGGACTTTATTCCCAGACCAGAAAATAACTGTTGGGGACATTGAAATGCCTATATGTATCCTTGGGGACCCAGCCTACCCCTTAATGCCCTGGCTCATGAAGCTGTACACAGGCAGCCTGGACAGTTGTCACTAGCTGTTCACTACAGGCTGAGCAAGTGCAGAATGGTGGTAGAATGTGCATTTGGACGTTTAAAAGCACGCTGGCACAGTTTACTGGCTCGGTTAGATCTCAGCGAAACCAATATTCCCACTGTTATTACTGCTTGCTGTGCGCTCCACAATATCTGTGAGAGTAAGGGGGAGACGTTTATGGCGGGGTGGGAGGTTGAGGCAAATCGCCTGGCCGCTGATTACGCACAGCCGGACACCAGGGCGGTTAGAAAAGTACAGAAGGGCACAGTGCGATTCAGAGAAGCTTTGAAAACCAGTTGCATGACTGGCCAGGCTATGGTTTGAAAGATCTGTTTGTTTCTCCTTGATGAAAACCCACCCCATTGGTTCACTCTACTTCCCTGTAAGCCAACCGCCCTCCCCTCCCCCCTTCGATCACCACTTGCAGAGGTAATAAAGTCATTGTTGTTTCAAATTCATGCATTCTTTATTAATTCATCACACAAATAGGGGGATAACTGCCAAGGTAACCCGGGAGGGGTGGGGGAGTAGGGAAGCACTGGGTGGGGTGGGGGAGGAGGGAAGAACAAGGCCACACTGCATTTTAAAACTTATTGAACGCCAGCTTTCTGTTGCTTGGGCAGTCCTCTGGGGTGGAGTGCTTGGGTGCCTAGAGGCCCCCCCACCGCATTCTTGGGCATCTGGGTGAGGAGGCTATGGGACTTGGGGAGGAGGGCGGTTGGTTACAAAGGGGCTGTAGCGGCGATCTGTGCTCCTGCCTTTCCTGAAGCTCAACCATACACTGGAGCATATCAGTTTGATCCTCCAGTAGCCTCAGCATTGCCTCCTGCCTTCTGTCAGCAAGCTGACGCCACCTATCATCTTCAACCCGCCACTTGTCCTCACGTTCATATTGTGCTTTCCTGGACTCTGACATTGCTTGCCTCCATGCATTCTGCTGGGATCTTTCAGTATGGGAGGACTGCATGAGCTCAGAGAACATTTCATCAGGAGTGAGGTTTTTTTCGCCTTCTAATCTTCGCTAGCCTCTGGGACGGAGATGATAGGGGGAGCGTTGAAACATTTGCTTCTGCGGGAGTGGGAAAAAAGGGAGAGTGGTAGTTAAAAGGACACATTTTAGAGAACAATGGGTAGACTCTTTCAAGGTGAACCTTGCTGTTAACATTACATAGCACGTGTGCTTTCGGTACAAGGTTGCATTTTGTCTCTTATACGGAGGGTCTGCTGGTTTGGTGTGAGAGATCACACACACAGGGCAAGGCAACAGAATTCGGCTTGCAGGCAGCCATGATAAGCCACAGTCTTTTGGCTTCTTTAACCTTCATAACATGTGGGAATGGTTTCAAACAACAGCGCCCTCATTTCCCATACCAAGCAGCCTTTGGGTTGGCCATTAAAAATGGGTTGGCAATTTAAAAGGAGGGGCTGCGGTTTTGGGGTTAACGTGCAGCACAAACCCAACTAAACCCCCCCCCACACACACCCAATTCTCTGGGATGATCGCTTAACCCCTCCCCCCACCACGTGGCTAACAGTGGGGAAGATTTCTGTTCAGCCACAGGCACACAGCCCAGCAGGAACAGGCAGCTCTGAATGTCCCCTTAATAAAATTACCCTATTTCAACCAGGTAAGGGTGGGAGGACTAACACCCCACATCTTGCTGGATATACAGATACTAGTCTTGGGTTATATGCAAATACAGTGTAATAGACAGGATGTAGGGGACATCCACTCCTCACACGGAGGTGAACAAAGGACTCAGAGTGCAGAACTTTGCAGCATGAGGCTGTGGCCCACTCAGTGACATTTAATCTGAGTCATGTTTAATGATTTTTCAATTGTTTTCCTTAACAAGTTCGCTTTTATTTAAGGTGCCCCAAATTTGGAGTTATTGACTGTCGTGTTTCTGGCTTTTCACTCGCGGGCACCATAGAAGAGGCTAGGAGGTAAAATCTTAAACACCGTGTGTGATGGGGCTCTATTCACCACAGGTATGGTACCTCCTCCTGGTCATTCTGTGGGAACAGCTCACAAGGTCAAAACACCCCTTCCTATGATAGCACACTCTCTCTCCATGTCTCTCAGTGGGTCTGCAGCACCTCTCTGGCACCACAAGCTGCTGCTGCCACCACTTCCTTGTGACTTGGACCTCCAGCCAGGTCACAATACATGTTTTCCCCTTCTAGGGTACCCAAGTTTTCCTTCAGCAGTCCTAGGCAGTCTTCCCATTGACTGCCTTGCAGTGCCACTCCTTCAGTAGCTGGCAAGGGAACCCAGGACCACCCTCTACTCCAGGTTCCAGCTCAGGGACCCTATAACCAGCAGTCAAGGTCTGTTCCCTTCTAGACCTTACTGCTTTTCCCTGAGCCCTGTCCTACCTCCCTGGCTTCCCCCACCTGTGAGTTTGCCAGTCAAAACACACCACCCTTCTCCTATGGAATGACTACAGACTTTTCCTAGAACCCCCTTCTATTGCCAATTTCCTGCCTTTATAGTCCCTGCCCAGCTCCTTCCGCTGCAGCTGGGCTTCCTCATTCAATTAGGGGGTTGCTTAGCCACCTGATTCCTCTCAGCTGTGGCCTGTTGGGTTAATTAGCCCTCTTCTTAGTCTGCATTAACCCTATCAGGGCAAGTATGGAGTGAACACTCTATCACACCATGTCAAAAGTGAGGTGCAAAAGGGTCTCCTCCCTAAGAAATGCTGTGACGCTGCTGACTGTGGTCAGGCTGAGAACTTTGAAGGTGGTAGGATTCAGTTACAATCATATGAAACAAAAAGGTTACAGGCTAGACCCTTTCCTGCTGTAAACTGGTTGTATTCACTTCAGTGGAGTTATGCTAACTTTCATCAGCTGAGACTCTGGCTCTGCATTCGTTCATATTTCAGTCCATTTTCAAGCTATCTGCTACGTCTATAATTGGATTTTTTTATATTTTTTTTTACAATGACATGGTCACAGAGGGAATATACAGCTCCAGCAAATCATTGTGGTTCTTGCCTTCTAGCTTCAGATCTTTTTCATAGAACCAGTGGTTTTTCGTTCGTTCGTTTGTTTGTTTGTATAAGAAATTGGAGATAAGACTCTATTAAAATATTATGTCACATAAGCCCAGATGGGTGTATTTACTTCTGCTGAATCTGAACCTGCATGCATCTGTATTTGTGCTGTTCAGATTTGGACATATAACTAGAAGCCACATTTACTAGAGATACCCCTGCTCAATAGTGCCACTTGGTATCAGGGGACAAATGACATAAAAGAAAAGTAATTCAGTCCAACCCCAGATTAATTCCCTGTAACTAAAACTGATTGTTCACATAAATCTCACCCTGCTTTTAAGATAGGACATAACGTCAAAGTAATTGATATTTCGTGCTTGAAGTAAAGACAAAGAAATCAATTTGGCACATATAAAGACCCTCTAGGTTTTTCACAATGGAATTTTTTTGTTTTAGTACATGAGCTTTTTTTTTTTTTAACTCTTGACCTGGCCAATCATATTTCTTTGTCCTTTTTTTTTTCTTTTTTTTTTTAAATTTTGGTGCCAGTAGCTGTAATGTTTTAGGAATTCTCTCTTCCAGACAGGTGCCAGGCTACGCTGAGTTCACTTGCTTTATCTCCCCAAATGCAAGAAATTGCATCACTATTTCAAAGTATGCAGTGGTAGGACTCTGCCCAGTTTCTGTGTGACATTGGTGCAGACTCTCCTCACCAATTTCAAATGGAGGCATGTACGGAAAGAGGCTGGAGAGCAGCAGGAAGGTGCCCATATGTGGGGCCAACATCACATAGTTTTGTGAGATGGGCTGTGAGCTTGCTTTTGGACATGAACTCCTTTCAGATCCATCCCTCTTATGGCCCTCTTGGCCCTCAGACAACATGGAGATGAAAGCAATATAAAACCGCACATAATTACCATTCTCTTTTCCTTGCTGTGGTGCGTCACCACTTAAGATCAAGACTTGTGACTGGTGAGCTCCTCCACTCCTGTTTTGATCTTTAACCACTGCCTACAGTGGTGGGCTCTTACGGCTGGAGTTGGGGCACCTAGGTTGGAAGGGGAAGCTTACTCTGCCACTGGATCTCAACTGGAGGTACATCAGCATGAAACTATATAATGTAGTGCAGCACTAGGCCCTGGTTTGGATTTCAGTCCCTAGAATTGTCAACTGAGAGCTCTCACAAATACTACAATTGCTAAAAATTCTGAACTATCTATGAGAGAGAGGGAGAGGTTCGTGTTGAGGTTTGAAATGTGGTTGCACTGCAGGTTTAGCATCCACTTAACATGCTTTATGAGACACATTGAGTCTTCTTTCTACAATTTATGTGCATAGTATTTCTAATAGGAGAATCACATTGATTTCAAGGGTGCTTTGCACAGTATTATAACTGTTCCATTGATAGTGAAGTCAAATCCCCAATGGCCTTTTATGTCAACAGAAGGGCTACAATACAATTTGTGAATTGAAATGGTTCCAGAAAAGCTGCCAACACAATGCACAATCGACAGAAGAAAGGTTTTTTTAATAAAGAAGACAAATAAAACAATATATCTGAACGTAACCCACCAGAAGAAAAGGCTTTCATAGGTAAGGCTTATTATTTTCCCTCCCACATTAACTTAGTGTTTAGGAAAAGTGCCAGAATGGCAGCCCTAGAGTCTGAAGGAATTTACCCACTGAACATGTATGATATGGACAGCAAAAGTCAAGCTACACTGTTTCACCCATGTGTCTCAGTCCTGACCTGCATGGAACCACACAAAATGTGAGAAGGTAGTGTAGTGTCCATGCAGACTTGGTCCTCTCGAGACTATCAGCAAGAGTATGAATTGGGATGGTTGTTTTTGTCATGTAAACTCCCCTGCACTGGCAATGGATGTGGGACTACCAGATTTATGACACATAGGCCAGTCAGATGGGAACAACCTGTGGCCACTACTGGCCCCGGGTGGATTTGCACTGGTAACCTAGAGGTGAAAGGCTGCATGTCTGCTGTTACCAACCCCTGATACCTCCAGGTCCCCCACGCAAGGCTTATTTGTAATTCATCCCATGGTGTTTCAGTACCCTAATGTGTAATATGTAACAACCATCTGTTGCTGAGAGACCACTACAACAATGCCAGAAGCATGAGAATGACAGAATGGTTTACGAAGGAAGTTGCTATGGCTTTATCTTTAGCTCTAGATCATTTAAGTTGCCTCGGATGTTGTTCTGCCATAATATTCTGATGTACAGCCCCAAATCTTTGCATCCCATATTCCTGTAACTAACCTCACCTGTCTAATGCCAACACCCATGATCTCAAGCAGAAAGGTCTCTGTAAGTCAAAACATGTATAGCAAATAACACTACTTTGAGAGATATTGGTGTGTACGGATACTTTTTCATGTCCTAATATTAGGGGGAGGTTGTGGTCCTTGTACTCACACTACCCAATACGCCGTATTATATATCATAGAATCATAGAATATCAGGGTTGGAAGGGACCTCAGGAGGTCATCTAGTCCAACCCCCTGCTCAAAAGCAGGACCCATACCCAATTAAATCATCCCAGCCAGGGCTTTGTCAAGCCTGACCTTAAAAACTTCTAAGGAAGGAGATTCCACCACCTCCCTAGGCAACGCATTCCAGTGTTTCACCACCCTCCTAGTGAAAAAGTTTTTCCTAATATCCAACCTAAACCTCCCCCACTGCAACTTGAGACCATTACTCCTTGTCCTGTCCTCTTCCACCACTGAGAATAGTCTAGAACCATCCTCTCTGGAACTACCTCTCAGGTAGTTGAAAGCAGCTATCAAATCCCCCCTCAGTCTTCTCTTCTGCAGACTAAACAATCCCAGTTCCCTCAGCCTCTCCTCATAAGTCATGTGTTCCAGACCCCTAATCATTTTTGTTGCCCTTCGCTGGACTCTCTCCAATTTATCCACATCCTTCTTGTAGTGTGGGGCCCAAAACTGGACACAGTACTCCAGATGAGGCCTCACCAATGTCGAATAGAGAGGGACGATCACGTCCCTCGATCTGCTCGCTATGCCCCTACTTATACATCCCAAAATGCCATTGGTCTTCTTGGCAACAAGGGCACACTGCTGGCTCATATCCAGCTTCTCGTCCACTGTCATCCCTAGGTCCTTTTCCGCAGAACTGCTGCCTAGCCATTCGGTCCCTAGTCTGTAGCTGTGCATTGGGTTCTTCCGTCCTAAGTGCAGGACCCTGCACTTATCCTTATTGAACCTCATCAGATTTCTTTTGGCCCAATCCTCCAATTTGTCTAGGTCCCTCTGTATCCTATCCCTGCCCTCCAGCGTATCTACCACTCCTCCCAGTTTAGTATCATCCGCAAATTTGCTGAGAGTGCAATCCACACCATCCTCCAGATCATTTATGAAGATATTGAACAAAACCGGCCCCACGACCGACCCCTGGGGCACTCCACTTGACACCGGCTGCCAACTAGACATGGAGCCATTGATCACTACCCGTTGAGCCCGACAATCTAGCCAACTTTCTACCCAACTTATAATGCATTCATCCAGCCCATACTTCCTTAACTTGCTGACAAGAATACTGTGGGAGACCATGTCAAAAGCTTTGCTAAAGTCAAGATACAATACATCCATTGCTTTCCCTTCATCCACAGAACCAGTAATCACATCATAGAAGGCGATTAGATTAGTCAGGCATGACCTTCCCTTGGTGAATCCATGCTGACTGTTCCTGATCACTTTCCTCTCATGCAAGTGCTTCAGGATTGATTCTTTGAGGACCTGCTCCATGATTTTTCCGGGGACTGAAGTGAGGCTTACTGGCCTGTAGTTCCCAGGATCCTCCTTCTTCCCTTTTTTAAAGATGGGCACTACATTAGCCTTTTTCCAGTCATCCGGGACTTCCCCCGTTCGCCACGAGTTTTCAAAGATAATGGCCAATGGCTCTGCAATCACAGCCGCCAGTTCCTTTAGCATTCTCGGATGCAACTCATCCGGCCCCATGGACTTGTGCACGTCCAGTTTTTCTAAATAGTCCCTAACCACCTCTTTCTCCACAGAGGGCTGGCCATCTATTCCCCATGTTGTGATGCCCAGCACAGTAGTCTGGGAGCTGACCTTGTTCGTGAAGACAGAGGCAAAAAGAGCATTGAGTACATTAGCTTTTTCCACATCCTCCGTCACTAGGTTGCCTCCCTCATTCATTAAGGGGCCCACACTTTCCTTGGCTTTCTTCTTGTTGCCAACATACCTGAAGAAACCCTTCTTGTTACTCTTAACATCTCTCGCTAGCTGCAGCTCCAGGTGCGATTTGGCCCTCCTAATTTCATTCCTGCATGCCCGAGCAATATTTTTATACTCTTCCCTGGTCATATGTCCAACCTTCCACTTCTTGTAAGCTTCTTTTTTATGCTTAAGATCTGCTAGGATTTCACCGTTAAGCCAAGCTGGTCGCCTGCCATACTTACTATTCTTTCGACACATCGGGATGCTTTGTCCCTGTAACCTCAACAGGGATTCCTTGAAATACAGCCAGCTCTCCTGGACTCCTTTCCCCTTCATGTTAGTCCCCCAGGGGATCCTACCCATCCATTCCCTGAGGGAGTCGAAGTCTGCTTTCCTGAAGTCCAGGGTCCGTATCCTGCTGCTTACCTTTCTTCCATGTGTCAGGATCCTGAACTCAACCAACTCATGGTCACTGCCTCCCAGATTCCCATCCACTTTTGCTTCCCCTACTAATTCTTCCCGGTTTGTGAGCAGCAGGTCAAGAAAAGCTCCCCCCCAGTTGGCTCCTCTAGCACTTGCACCAGGAAATTGTCCCCTACGCTTTCCAAAAACTTCCTGGATTGTCTATGCACCGCTGTACTGCTCACCCAGCAGATATCAGGAAAATTAAAGTCACCCATGAGGTGACTTTAATATTACTGTAACATTTAATATTACTGTAACATTGTTTCTTGAAAGTCCTATCATGCCTTTTGGGCTTTGATTTTTCAGCCTGAAGCATTCACTCTCCCTTAGTCTTCTGCCAATGCCATTTCAGTTTCCAGGAATGGGAGGATTCTAAAATACTGATTTCCCCCCTAACCCCTTTACTGGCCTTTCTATTTTATCATCCTAGTTACATTATATTTATTAATTATGATGATGATGATGATGATGATGATTTTGCCTGGCACCCGGCTATCGCAGTAATGGGTTTATATTAGAGATAGAAACATATTTCTCCTGCTTGGTGTTTGACATTGCATCCCTGTGAACATAGAAGAAACCAATACCTGGAGAAAGATGCAGTGTGATATGACCTGCATCTTCAAGATGCAGAGACCCAAAATTTTACTGATGCCTGTTATTCCTGACTTGCCCCAGCATAACTGAGGTCGTTATCACACCCATAAGTATTTAATGTAACACCAGAGCTCCACTGAAAGCTATTACTTTGAATTATCTCTGGCCACTTTAAACCATGGCTGATTCAGCTCCTGCACATCTTTTTCTGCTGCTGACAGATGTTGTTATGATAAATGGCCCTGAAGTGAAAGGAAGGGGGAGATGCGGGCCTGGTTTTTCCAATTACTTAATGTATTCTCAGTATCAGTGTCTATGTAATATCTGTTACTGATCAATACTGGGAAAAATCTCAGCAAATTGGAGTAAGACCAAAGGCTTCAGTGTGGCTCCCCTTTGCAGGCCTCCATGTAACTAGGAACCTGAAACAAATGACAAGTAGCCTCACAAAAGATGCAAAATGGAAATACAAGTCTTTTGTGACCTGCATGTCCAGCTTTGCAAAGCTGCTTTCACAGCCTCGGGTCAGGAGAGGTCAAATCCCATAAAAGAAACAAAGAGAGGAAACCTTTAAAGAACTGAAAGACAGCCTGTGAGATGAAGGGCTAAGATGGGAAATGGGGGGAGGGGAGAGGTGTCATCTCCACAACTGCATTAACAACAGCTACAAAAGCACCAGGACCCGACTGTGCCCTTCCCTTCCCTCTTGCAAAAGGGGTGCAAAGCAGGTGTAAAACTCTCCTGGGCCAGATCCTAAACTGGAGTAAATCAGTGTCAATGGAGATACACCAATTTACACTGGCTAAGGATCTGGCCCTACCATTCTGATTTGGTACCATTTTATACCCCCGTTGCACTCCTTTTGCAAAGGTGTAAATGGCCACACAAGGGGCAAGGCAAACGTAGGTCCCTGTGTTCATAGATACCTCTTGGCCTGAAGGCTCTAAATCCAAAGCAGATTACATACTGGTGCCGACACTGTAGCTAGCCTTGTATGGATGTAAATTCCCACCTTGCATAACCGTACTTGGGCAGGGGCCATCATGCTGGTCTTTGGGCTTCTCTGAGCACAAAGGAGAGGTAATGCTGCTAGTGGTGGAACACATTGCAGAAGAGACAAAGCCATGGCTCTACCATCCTTCCACACCATCAGGGTACGTGGAGGGGGATACAATACAGCTCCAAGAAGGCGGTGTAGAAGCCAACTGAGTGTAGCCAGGGCATTCTGCCCACGTATGTGCGGCACATGCAGGCAGGCTGAATGTCTCAAGGAACTGCTGGTGGTGTGGTGGGCTTCTGGACCCCTCCCCGTCACTTGAAAGATACTAACTTTTTGCAGTCAATTCTGTCTTAAAATATAAGGGCCAGATTCTGCCATCTTAGATGTGTGTTGTACCTTAGTTTGTGAGTGGTCCCAGAGCTGCTGGCAGAGTAAAGTACTACTCAACCTAAGTAAAGAGCAGCAGAATCTAGCTCTTAGTGATTTGTGGTCCATGGGTGGATTAGCCATAGAGTGCTTCAATCATTTTAAAGTTGTAAGAAATGTTTCTTTTTAGCACCAAGGATGCTTTTTAAAGAGCAATTTTGTCACTTGGCAGCAGAGACCTGGTTTGCAATCAGACTCAGGCAATGTGCACAGGAGTCCAGCTAGACTGCTGTTGTTGGAAATGAATTGGCCTATCAGTTTAACTTCTTTTGATTCAAAAACACCTCAATGTGCAATTTAGCTGTGTGTAGTGATGTAGGCGAAGGCTGAAGCAAAAGACGAGCACTTATCTGTATATATGAAGACTAATTTTAGTACTGAAATGCATCACTGCTATATTACACTTCCAGGTAGTAATGCAAGGACACCAGAGTGAGAGGTAAGTCCTGCCAGGTTTATGTAACTAAGGCCTAAGGTTCAAGGTCTTGTTCTTAGTTCGTTTTCCTGTGTGTTGTGCTAGAATAAGTCTCTCATAAAAACAATGTTCTCTCATTATCAATTCAAGTCTTGTGACAGCCATGCTAGGACCCTTAATTTCTTGTGTTAAACCAACAAATGAGATGACCCAAGTGTAATCTCTAATAGGTATCATGGGTCAGTAATCATTCATTTGTTCTAGTGCTTTTCACATGAAGGACTGAGATGAGAATTTGTCCTGATAATGGCAAGAGCGGCAAATTAGTTTTATTCGACAATTAAATCTGGAGGTTTGAGAATTGGTATGACCGGCCCAATGCCTAAGCTGGTTACACAGTGTCCTACCCCAGTGCCAGCTCATGAAATTTTGTGCCATAGGCATATTGGCAATAGCTGCCTTTTCCAACCCATAGTCTCACACGAAACAGTTATTAAGGGCTCGATTCTGCTTCCTATAGTTATACTGAGTTGTGCCTTAGTCCACAAGCAGCTCCACTGTATTCAGTGGGACTACTCAAGGAGTAAGGTACTACTCAGCCTGGGTAGGGTTATCAAAACTATTTCTATAATGTACCTCATTGTTTGTTGGCCAGTTCTTCTGCTTGGTTAGCAGAGCTGTCTCTGGGACATCAGGACTCCGGCGGCTGAAGCTCGGTGTGTCTGGATGTGGCCACGTGCCATTCCTGTGACTTCAGAAGCTGCAGGCTAAGCCACTCTTGCACATGAGAAACAGGAGAGCCTTGGAAGGCTTTTATAAGAGACAGAAGCTGCTTAACAGGAAACAGGAAGAGTTCTCCCTTTTTCCACAAATGCTAATCCCCAGCAAAATGCGGTCACCCACCCATTAGAGACAGAGTTGGATAACTTTGGATATCTTTGAAAACTCGTGGTGAACGGGGGAAGTCCCGGATGACTGGAAAAAGGCTAATGTAGTGCCAATCTTTAAAAAAGGGAAGAAGGAGGATCCTGGGAACTACAGGCCAGTCAGCCTCACCTCAGTCCCTGGAAAAATCATGGAGCAGGTCCTCAAAGAATCAATCCTGAAGCACTTGCATGAGAGGAAAGTGATCAGGAACAGCCAGCATGGATTCACCAAGGGAAGGTCATGCCTGACTAATCTAATCGCCTTCTAAGATGAGATTACTGGTTCTGTGGATGAAGGGAAAGCAGTGGATGTATTGTTTCTTGACTTTAGCAAAGCTTTTGACATGGTCTCCCACAGTATTCTTGTCAGCAAGTTAAGGAAGTATGGGCTGGATGAATGCACTATAAGGTGGGTAGAAAGCTGGCTAGATTGTCGGGCTCAACGGGTAGTGATCAATGGCTCCATGTCTAGTTGGCAGCCGGTGTCAAGTGGAGTGCCCCAGGGGTCGGTCGTGGGGCCGGTTTTGTTCAATATCTTCATAAATGATCTGGAGGATGGTATAGATTGCACTCTCAGCAAATTTGCAGATGATACTAAACTGGGAGGAGTGGTAGATACGCTGGAGGGGAGGGATAGGATACAGAAGGACCTAGACAAATTGGAGGATTGGGCCAAAAGAAATCTGATGAGGTTCAATAAGGATAAGTGCAGGGTCCTGCACTTAGGACGGAAGAACCCAATGCACAGCTACAGACTAGGGGCCGAATGGCTAGGCAGCAGTTCTGCGGAAAAGGACCTAGGGATGACAGTGGACGAGAAGCTGGATATGAGTCAGCAGTGTGCCCTTGTTGCCAAGAAGGCCAATGGCATTTTGGGATGTATAAGTAGGGGCATAGCGAGCAGATCGAGGGATGTGATCGTTCCCCTCTATTCGACATTGGTGAGGCCTCATCTGGTGTACTGTGTCCAGTTTTGGGCCCCACACTACAAGAAGGATGTGGATAAATTGGAGAGAGTCCAGCGAAGGGCAACAAAAATGATTAGGGGTCTAGAACACATGACTTATGAGGAGAGGCTGAAGGAGCTGGGATTGTTTAGTCTGCAGAAGAGAAGAATGAGGGGGGATTTGATAGCTGCTTTCAACTACCTGAAAGGGGGTTCCAAAGAGGATGGCTCTAGACTGTTCTCAATGGTAGCAGATGACAGGACAAGGAGTAATGGTCTCAAGTTGCAGTGGGGGAGGTTTAGGTTGGATATTAGGAAAAACTTTTTCACTATGAGGGTGGTGAAACACTGGAATGCGTTACCTAGGGAGGTGGTAGAATCTCCTTCCTTAGAGATTTTTAAGGTCAGGCTTGACAAAGCCCTGGCTGGGATGATTTAACTGGGAATTGGTCCTGCTTCGAGCAGGGGGTTGGACTAGATGACCTTCTGGGGTCCCTTCCAACCCTGATATTCTATGATTCTATGATTCTATGAACGTGTGTCAGATTTTCAAAAATAGCTCAGGGGGCTGAGTGCCTAACTCCCAGTGAAAGGCAGTGGGAGTTAGGAGCTCAGTTCTCTTAGGCTCTTTTGAAAATCTCACCCTTCAAACATAAATTCTCCTTTATAGAACTTTCCTCTGCGTCTCCTAGTGCATCCTATGTTGTCCATCTATTTAGGTGGTAAACTCCTCTGGGTAGAAGCTGTGCTTCCTTTGTGTGTCTGACATACTGTCGGATCTTCACAAGAAATTAAGCACAGTAGTACGAAAATTTCATTCAAACAGAGAGGTTCCAAGACTCCATTATTCTCATAAGTCTGAAGCAGCGGATCCTGTACACTGATTACTTGCACTTTGCTTTCAGCAAGAGAAGTTTATATATCTGAATATAAAAAACTAACACCATAGAAACCTACTGATGTGAAAGGCTCTCAGGATAAGGGTAATGGGATATGGACGGAGCCTTTCACCTTTGGGTTACCAGTTGAAATCCAGCCTGGGCTGGCAATGATCAAACATTGCCACCATTTGAGGACAGATTGCCCACTGCCAGATGTAAATCACTAGACATGGGAGAGCAGTAAGCTGAGCCCAGAGGACACACCCCGTATTCCAATATGAAATGCCAAATTCCAGTTCCTGGTGGAAAATCCTCATCACAAAAATGCCCTTGTCAGTTGGCACATTTGCTGACAAGCTGGCCCGGGTTCCCCCAGTTTAGTCTTGAGGCAACTTGGCTGGGCAGTGTGGAAAAAACAAACATCAAGGCTGCTTGTGCTGTACTTCTGCAGACAGAGCTCCTCAGTCTGCAGAGCTGTCAATCTGGTACCTTTCATAATTGTATTGCTTAATGTAAAAAGTTTTTTTTTTAATAAAAGCTCTTAAACCTTCCCTCTATTCATAGACATAATTTGCTTGGTGTAGGTGGAACATTGTCTTCTCTGACTAAATTCAGCCTCCTTTTTTCCCCTCTACTTGCTCTTCTCCGCCTGGGAACAAGCCGACTTCTGGAAGATAAATACACAGAATTCAAGGGGGAGGTGGAAAGAGGAGCAGATTAATATTTTGAATCTAACAAAAATATTAGTGGCTTAAGTAACTACTGTTCCCATGGAAATTCCCTCTTCCCCACTACAAAGGATTTACTAATGATGCAGCAACATAATTTACATGGAGTGAGTGAAATTTCCATGAACTCTTGTTTTTTGTTTCTAGAACCTAAAGATATTTATAGGGAGGAGTGTTTTTTTCTCTTAAAACCTTGAATACTTAAATTCAAGTCACACTTTCAGAAGACAACGAAGTAATGATAAATTATGGTCATTCTTGTATTATAGAGACTGACTATGGTCCATCTAGTACTATAGAGACTCAAAACTGACCCCTCGCTAAAAAATGTAAATATCACGTAAAGAAAAAAACACCCAAATAGCTGAATAGGAGGCGATTTCATTATTATTTGTGCTTCTACGGACCTCAACTGAGCATGAAGCCTATTGTGGGAGGTGTTATACATACACATAACAAGGGACAGTCTGTCCCCTGAAAAACATCTAAATAGATACCCTAGACAAAGGGTGAGGGGAAGAAATATTATCCCTCAATTTACAGACAAGGAATTGAGAAAGACTAACTCACACAAGGTTTGTGGCAAATCTAGGAATTGACATCAGCTCTCCTGAGTCCCAGACGATGGTTTTAACCATAAGACCACCCTTTCTTTTACAATTGTTATTTATTTTTATAGTGCTCAAAATCATGTTAGCATACTAGGAACTTAGGCCCAGATCCCGAATGGGAGTTGGGTGCCTAAATACCTTTGAGGATCTGGGGCTTAGGGCTTGCTCCAGTTCCCATGGACATCAGTGGGATTTTGATCAGGCTCTAATAGAACAAATAGAAAATTTTATTCCCCTAAGAGCTTACATTTTACACTTCAAGCATGATACAACTAGTGAGGGCAGCAAAGAAGGAGGGCATTGGTTCGAGCAAAGAAAGGCTTCCAGCAATAAGATTTCACACACACACTTATTCGGTTCAGGTATATGTACATCTTGATAACTCAATCAAGATTTTTTTTAAAGATAATTATGTTTGATTCACTTCTTATGGTCATCCTGAAAAAGGTGAGTCTTAACATGGAATTTGAATCAAGAGACCAGAATTGAGAGGTTCTTTCCATGTACAAGAGGTTGGACAGGAAAAAAAAAACAGCTCCTTGTTGGACTAGTTGTACAAACAGGAAGTTCAGGCTGGTGTCATTAGTGGAGTACAGGCAGTTCAGGGAGTAGACGTAAGATTCTGTGCAATTATTTAGGACCCTGAAGGTTTTTCCTCTGTTCTTTTTCTAATGATCTTTAACACCGTGGTTTCTGCCCATGTGGGACAGCTGGACCAGATTAGCAGACTAATACCTCAGCTTTACCAACTGGTTGTGCACACTCTAACCTATGTTTCTCCAAACCATGGGCCAGATTCACAGCTGTGCTAGAGCTTTGCTTGCTGCAGTTGAGAAGATAGTGAGCGGAGATGGTTTGAAGCCACTCTTCACTCTCAAATCCCCAGGCTACAGCCCCTGGCATAGACGGAGCAACCTCAAAGCTGGTTACACTAGGCTCACCAGAGAGCAGTATGCTCCAACTAGGGGACACTGACAGCTAGCCAAGTTCCCTCACTGTGGGTGACAAGGTAGGGAGCTAGTGGCACGACCTCTACTCCCTCAGGGATTTCCTCTTGATGGAGGCATCCTCAGCTGCCCCATTAGGGTAGATTTCTGCCCCCTTTGCACTGGTAGAACAGGACAAAGGGGCTGGAGCAGGGACCAGGTTTTGGCCTTATGACTTCAAATTGTGACTGGAGATGGACCTGAACCTCATTTTAAAAAACCAAACAAACACACCCCCTCCTCCCTGAATGTTGGAGAAGTGCAGATTTCAATATGGAATTCACAGCTCAGGCCTGTCATTACAATGAACTGAAACAATACTAACCCCCACCCCCCTCCCCCAAGCTTCTCCTCCCAAACACTGAGAAAGTTTGGGCCCAGATCTGGATCCGAACACAACAGCTTAGATTTACCAGCCTGAATTTAATGTGCTGAACTGGAATACCGAATCTAGACTTTAGTGGATTAGGAATTAAATCCCAGTTCAGATGTGCACTTCATGGCAGGGGCTCAGCTGCTCATGACTGCAGGACAGTTGCAAAACTGGAGTTTGGAGCAGCCCATGCTGCGCTGTGGCACATTCAAATCCAGCATGTTTCTGTGATTCAGAAGGGGAACCTAGGACACCAGTTAAAGAAGCCTGACATTCAATAAAATCTCTACCAGTGAGAGGGTTTGGAAACCCATGGTTTGGGGTTTCTTTTCTCCTAGTAAAAATGAATGTTTTATGTCACAGCCCTGCACTTTCAGGACATGTTATTGAAAGAGTTTTATATTACACTTAAATTGCCTTATTGGGAAAGCTGGAAATTGTCTCATTTAAGGAAAGAATTTCTATTGTCTCTGAGTGGATTTGGTCTGATAAGCTCAGCTGACACCAATAAATCTGCTCTCCTCTCAGACATGCTGTTACTGTAGTAACTTGTAAATGAATATTGGATGATGAGTTATTAGAGCCAGTCTGAACTGGTAAGTTTAAAAGCACAGCAGGAAACCAGTTCCTCCTTTTCTTTTCCTTTCCATATTAATGTTTTCCCTGTGTGACTGTAACCCAGAAAGCCATCAGATCAGATCCAGGGCCCCCCTGAGCCGTTCACGTCCCTTTCAAACCGAGCATATGCAGCCTAGAACTACTTTATCTCTTTGCTTTCAATTTTTAAAGCCCTAATAGCTTTTCACTTTGTAACAAGGTTTGTATGAAATGCAGACAGAATAAAGGGTGAAACAAATTGTCTGCTACATCCTAATTTTTGTACTGGCAGTCTTCTGATGTGTAGCCCACGTCAGAGGCAGCACGTGGCTGCACCACCAAGAAGCAGAGCAAGGGCCATATTGTGACTCAGAAGTTATCAGCTGCTGGTTAAGGGCACCAGCAAATTATTTCCCTTCTGGAGCAAGAAGGGAAATCAGAGCAGGAATTGTGACTCTGAGTCACAATTCTTTCCTTGCACTGCTGCTGGGACAGGCTAGCTATACGTCACCTCTTACCCGGGATGAGACATAAAATCTCAATCGAGTCCAAAGGGAAGAGGATAAATAAAGGATATCTTAATGCGTAAAATAAACCAGACTAAAGGTTATATTCACTCCACTGTCCTATGCTCAATCCATCATCATTATGAAAACGTGCATAGAATACTTCTAATTTGTGCAGTACATTGACTGCAGACTGCACTAATCATTTCAGGTGAAACCACTGTCCAGCTGTGCCTAGGTTGATGTCAGCCAGGCTGCCTTGGCACTCCATGGAACATTTCTACTTTGCTTTCATACATGTTATGCAGTCAGTGATGCCTGTTGCCTTCACTATCTTGCTTTCAAGCCCCTGAATGCACATTCTAACACCATCCTGCACCTACTGAGTGCATAGCTGAACCTGCATCTCTGCACATTTGTGTAGTCAGTTATGAAAAGACGTCATTGGCTGGGGGAAAGGAAGGTATGCACAGTCACCCAGAATTACCATGGGGATGAAAACAACACCAGTGCCCCCTCCAGCCTAGAAGGGAAAGAAGGGGAACCCTCTGCAACTCCACTCCCCCATCTTGGGCCTGGGAGGGGGGTAGGTGAAGAGCTCCAGGAACTGCAGGAGGGGCAGAGGTGGGGCTGGAAGAGGTGATGTGGGGGAAGAATGGATGGAGAGCTGGGGGACAAGATTGAACTAAGGTTTGGGGAGCAGAATTAATTGCCGTGAAGGGGATGGGCAGATGTGGGGATGAGAACAGCTGCAGTGGGGGCCAAAAAAAGTCACCGTAATAAATTTGGGATCATTGGCAACACACTGTCACACACACACACACACTAGGGATGGGCAAGGGAGAATTCAAAAATCAAAAGACTGGCCCAAACCCCACAATATAATTGACTCGTGGAAATAAACCAGTATATATGGTTGGTAGATTCATAGACTCAAAGACGATAAGGCCAGAAGGCCATTGTCATAATCTAGTCTGACCTCCTGCACATCACAGGCCATAGAACCTTGCTAACCCACTCCTGCAATAGGCCCATAACCTCTGGCCTCAAATCTTGATTTAAAAAGACTTCCAGTTAAGGAGAATCCACCATTTATTCCAGTTTAAACTAGCAAGTGACCCGTGTCCCATGCTGCAGAGGAAGGCAAAAAAAACCCAGGGTCTATACCACTCTGACTTTGGGGCAATTCCTTCCTTACCCCAAACATGGTGATCATTTAGACACCAAACATGTGGTCGAACCCCATCAATCACACATCTGGGAAATAATTCTGTGTAGTAACTCAGAGTCCTCCACTGCTAGTGTTCCATCTTCAGCTGTTGGAGATATTTGCTAATAGCAGATGCAGACAAGCCATTTACAACACACACTTTGCTTCTCTACAAAAGAAAAAGGACACTAAACTTTCTAAACTACTACATGCCACAAGGGGCCACAGCAGTGGTTCCCTCAACCCACCCAGCAATATTGTTAACCTAATCCAACTATACTCTTAGCCCAGCAGAAGCAGCTGTCCTATCTCGGGGCCTCTCCTTCTGCCCCTCCACCCCCACGAACATGATACAGTTCTGTGGTGACCTAGAATCCTATTTTCGACGTCTCCGACTCAAGGAATATTTCCAACATACCTCTGAACAACATACTAATCCACAGAGACCTCTCTACCAACACTACAAAAAGAAGGATTCTAGGTGGACTCCTACTGAAGGTCGAGACAGCAGACTGGACTTCTACATAGAGTGCTTCCGCCGATGTGCACGGGCTGAAATTGTGGAAAAGCAGCATCACTTGCCCCATAACCTCAACCGTGCGGAACACAACGCCATCCACAGCTTCAGAAACAACTCCGACATCGTAATCAAAAAGGCTGACAAAGGAGGTGCTGTTGTCATCATGAATAGGTCGGAATATGAGCAAGAGGCTGCTAGGCAGCTCTCCAACACCAGATTCTACAAGCCATTACCCTCTGATCCCGTTGAGGGTTACCAAAAGAAACTACAGCATTTGCTCAAGAAACTCCCTGAAAAAGCTCAAGATCAAATCCGCACAGACACAACCTTGGAACCCTGATCTGGGATATTCTATCTACTACCCAAGATCCATAAACCTGGAAATCCTGGATGCCCCATCATCTCAGGCATTGGCACCCTGACAGCAGGATTGTCTGGCTATGTAGACTCCCTCCTCAGGCCCTACGCTACCAGCACTCCAAGCTATCTTCGAGACACCACTGACTTCCTGAGGAAACTACAATCCATCGGTGATCTTCCTGATAACACCATCCTGGCCACTATGGATGTAGAAGCCCTCTACACCAACATTCCACACAAAGATGGGCTACAAGCCATCAAGAACACTATCCCCGATAATGTCACGGCTAACCTGGTGGCTGAACTTTGTGACTTTGTCCTTACCCATAACTATTTTACATTTGGGGACAATGTATACCTTCAAATCAGCGGCACTGCTATGGGTACCCACATGGCCCCACAGTATGCCAACATTTTTATGGCTGACTTAGAACAACTCTTCCTCAGCTCTCGTCCCCTAACGCCCCTACTCTACTTGCGCTACATTGATGACATCTTCATCATCTGGACCCATGGAAAAGAAGCCCTTGAGGAATTCCACCATGATTTCAACAATTTCCATCCCACCATCAACCTCAGCCTGGTCCAGTCCACACAAGAGATCCACTTCCTGGACACTACAGTGCTAATAAACGATGGTCACATAAACACCACCCTATACCGGAAACCTACTGACCGCTATTCCTACCTACATGCCTCCAGCTTTCACCCTGACCACACCACACAATCCATTGTCTACAGCCAAGCTCTGCGATACAACCGCATTTGCTCCAACCCCTCAGACAGAGACAAACACCTACAAGATCTCTATCAAGCATTCTTACAACTACAATACCCACCTGCGGAAGTGAAGAAACAGATTGATAGAGCCAGAAGAGTTCCCAGAAGTCACCTACTACAGGACAGTCCTAACAAAGAAAATAACAGAACGCCACTAGCCGTCACCTTCAGCCCCCAACTAATACTCCTCCAACGCATTACTAAGGATCTACAACCTATCCTGAAGGATGACCCAACACTCTCACAAATCTTGGGAGACAAGCCGGTCCTTGCCTACAGACAGCCCCCCAACCTGAAGCAAATACTCACCAGCAACCACATACCACACAACAGAACCACTAACCCAGGAACCTATCCTTGCAACAAAGCCCGTTGCCAACTGTGCCCACATATCTATTCAGGGGACACCATCACAGGGCCTAATAACATCAGCCACACTATCAGAGGCTCGTTCACCTGCACATCCACCAATGTGATATATGCCATCATGTGCCAGCAATGCCCCTCTGCCATGTACATTGGTCAAACTGGACAATCTCTACGTAAAAGAATAAATGGACACAAATCAGATGTCAAGAATTATAACATTTATAAACCACTCGGAGAACACTTCAATCTCTCTGGTCACGCGATTACAGACATGAAAGTTGCGATATTACAACAAAAAAACTTCAAATCTGGACTCCAGCGAGAGACTGCTGAATTGGAATTCATTTGCAAATTGGATACAATTAACTTAGGCTTGAATAGAGACTGGGAGTGGCTAAATCATTATGCAAGGTAGCCTATTTCCCCTTGTTCTTTCCTACCCCCCCCCCCCAGACGTTCTTTTTAAACCCTGGATTTGTGCTGGAAATGGCCCACCTGGATTATCATACACATTGTAAGGAGAGTGATCACTTTAGATAAGCTATTACCAGCAGGAGAGTGGGGTGGGGGGAGGTATTTTTTCATGCTTTGTGTGTATAAAAAGATCTTCTACACTTTCCACAGTATGCATCCGATGAAGTGAGCTGTAGCTCACGAAAGCTTATGCTCAAATAAATTGGTTAGTCTCTAAGGTGCCACAAGTACTCCTTTTCTTTTTGCGAATACAGACTAACACGGCTGTTACTCTGAAAGCAGATGCAGAGGGACCATACACTGTTGTGCCATATCCAGATGGGCCATCATACCATTTACTCCATACATTTATTAAGTTCAGTCTTGAACTTAGTTAGGTTTTCTGCCCCCAGTGCTTTCCTTTTGCCCCCACTAATTCCCCACCTGCTTCCCTGTCAGCAATCACTTTGAAAACTATTTGGGTTGTACCATTATTAGTAGCTTTTGTCCTGTAATCGATATATGGGAATTAAAATCTCCCATAATCACACAATTTTCAGTAGTATTTATTTCATTAGAAATATTAATGAAGAGGATTCTATTCACATCCAAACTGGATCTTGGGGGTCTGTAGCAGACCCCAAGCACTATACCAGTGGAGCCTCTGTTACCATTCTTCCCCAAAGTGAAATTGACCCAAAACAGATTCTGGTTTATCCATTCCATCTCTTTTCATTTCTTTACAGTCTACTCATTAAAATACAATGCTACTCCACCACCTTTACTTTGTCTTTCCTGACCAGCACATACCCTTCAACTCCAGCCATGACTACTATTCCACCATATTTCTATTATCCCTGTAATATCTGGTTTCATTTTCAGGATCAGTAGTTCTAGTTCCTCCATTTTGTTACACAGGCTCCTTGCACTGGTGTACAGACATCTTAGTTGTTTCCAATTGGCCTCTAGGGATAGTCATTTTCTGCCAGTATCATCTCGCTGACTGTTATTGTTATTGGTCTTGGCACTATCTTTCCTTTTGTTGTCTGTTCTCCTACTGTATGTTGTTCCTGTCTCCATTGCTGTATCCTCTTTCACTGGATTTTCCTCCAGCTCAATATTGGAAACAGGCGTGGAGATTACATGAGCATCTCCTAACAGTCTTCCCCCTAATTCCTAGTTTAAAGCTCTTTTAATCAGTTGTGTCAATCTGTATCCCAGAAATGTCTTCCCCACCCCTCTCAGATGGAGTGCATCTCATGAGAACTGTCCTCTGACCACTGGAAGACATTCACGGGAAACATCCCAAATCCTCCTTATAGCACCATTACTTAAGTCCTCTGCTGACCATCATTTTTATATAAAAAACCCCACCTTCATGATTTTTTGGAGCTGGCAATATTGCAGCCCTATGTACATGCCCATGAACCTTCCACAGTGATCCGTGAAGGCATGCCTGATCACTGAATGGTACCCTTTTCTGTTCGTGTGGATGCATCAGTGCCTCCTTCAGGTCAGGAACCTCCGCTATTTACATCCCTTTGATCTCTGACACAATGGCCACACGGATCACATAACTCCTGCAAAACAAAATGCAAATTTTCCACAGCAGGTACTGTTTTGGCCACAGCCACAAACTGGTACCCAACTGATCTATTGCTATCTGGGGCAACCAGATTCTACAGGGGTGGTCATCTCTCTTAATTTTCATTAGTTGTCTACATTTAGGGGAGCTCCTCCTCACGGTCTGGCACTGTAGAGTCAGGGCTAGCTCACCACAGAGGCACAGAATAGTCTCTTTCCATATCCTGATGTCACACAGTCACTGCAGCTCATCCCAGGTCTTGAGAAGGACTGCCTGTGGTTGTAGTGCACACCCAAAAGCCACACTTTGCCCACTGAAGAGCAACTGCCGGTACAGCACGGAGCTGTCTACTCAGGCAGTGGTAGGTGCATGAACATTGCTCTATCATGAGTCAGATGGGTGCTGACAGAAAATCCTTCATCTGCATTCCCCCTGCCTCTTCAGCTGCCTCACTAATGCTTTTCAAAAGCTCCAGCAAACATCCTTCTTGCTGGGGAAGGACAGAGCTGAACATTCACTCTGGCGTCCATTTTGAGAAAAGGATGAGGAAATGGTAAAAGTCATCAGGGGACTTATATGATTGTCACTGAGGAACAATGAGAGTTTAACCTCTTCCACCACAGCTCCCCATAGCTCCCAGAAGACATGCTGAAATTTCCCAGAAGCCCCCACTTCAGCAAAGTGGGCTAGGAACTGAGGGATAGGTACCTGGAAGGCAATATGGTACAGTGCTAGCATGGACACAGAACAAAACTACTGCCAACCTGCATCAAAACCAGCATGAGTAGTGAGGACATACAGCACAGTTGGGGAATACCGCTGTGTGATCCTACTGGTTCAGTTATTAATGGTGCAAAACTCTAGCGTCAACAAGGCTTAAAACAGCAATTTCTCTCCTTATACAGTGGTGCCTCATTAGAAACGTTAACACATTCCAGCAGCACAGTGTCACCATCTCATGCCTGATTACGTTGCAAACTGAGATGAGTAAAATGAGCTTGAAATTGTCCTCTCAGCACCATTTGATAGTGGTGAATATAACGCCTTCCACTACCAAACCCCTGACTAATATACAGTACTTAAGATAGTCTGCTGATGCATTCATAAATTAATAGGATTTCATGTAATTAAAATTTTAAATACATCTCTAACATGGGCTCTGGTTTTGGATTTTTTAATTTCAGCTATGGAAATTTGGCTTTTGACATCGTGGGTTCCCCTCCACCCCTTTTCTTTCATCCAACAGGTTTATAAAATCTCATTAGCATACTAAAAAGAGCAGAAAAGAAATTAATTGAAGCCCAGAATTAAAAGGCTTGCTAGTTTCTTCATGTTATCTTTAGAACTTTACTCCCTACGTGGTAGGTGTAAATAACATGTGGGTGTGTAACAGTGGGTGGCAAATGGGTCAAATGGGAGCTAAGAATTAGAGAACTAGTGGAGATAGTTTCTATATAGCTGGGGAGATAGGGTGGGGCCCATATAAGCAGAGAAAACGAGGATGTCAGGAAGAACTTAGGATAAGTAGCACATTTCACAAACTATGGCACAAGTTAATAGATCCGGTCCCTTTAAGGAACGTTTATACAATTTTTGATAGAAAATCATAACCTCTCTATAGAAGATGCGGAGCTCTGTCCCTTAAGCAGCCTGCATCAGCTAAGGAAAGAAGGGCTCATTTGGGACATTCCAACCCTACCCTTCTCCCCACTGCACCCGGGGGCTTCCTGGGCACCAGGCCTTGTTCCACCCTTTTGTTTAGGGTTGCCAACTTTCTGACTGCAGAAAACCGAATATCCCTGCTCTGCTCCCCTGCCCCGCCCCTTTCCTGAGGCCCCACCCTGACCCTTCTCCAAGGCCCCGCCCCCACTCACTCCATCCCCCCACCCTCCGTTGCTCACTCTCCCCCACCCTTCCTCATTTTCACCAGGCTGGGCAGGGAGTTGGGTGTGGGAGGGGGTGAGGGCTCTTGTGTGGGTCAATAAATGAGGGGTTCAGAGTATAAGAGGGGGCTCTGGGCTGGAGCAGGGTGATAGGGTGTGGAAGGGGGTACAGGCTCTGGGCTGGGGCCAGAAATGAGGGGTTCAGGGTATGGGGGGGGCTCCAGGCTGCAGCAGGGGGTTGAGATGTAGGAGGAGGTGAGGGCTCTTGCAGGGGGTGCAGACTCTGGTGTGGCTCTGGGGTTGAGGGGTCTGGGGTGCAGGAGGGGGCTCAGGGTTGGAGGGGAAATGAGGTTCGGGCTCTGAGAGTGAGTTTGGGTATGGGAGGGGGAATGGGGTGCAGGAGGGGGTTCAGGGTGCAAACTCCAGGCAGCATTTACCTCAGGCAGGTCACAGAAGCAGCCAGCATTTCCCTCTGGCTCCTAGGTGGAGGTGCGGCCACAGGGTCTCTGCACACTGCCCCCACCCTGAACACCAGCTCCGCAGCTCCGGGCCTCCCCCACAGGATCCTAACCTGCTCCCTGTGGACCCTACCTGACTACTTCCCTATTTAAAGTCTATCTCAGGGCTTCCCCCCATCCGAGGGCCTATCCTGTTTCCTGTAGGATTTCTCTTGTAGAAAGAAACCCTATCTCCTCCTCACTGAGTTCCCTTTGGTTCCATATAAGGCCCAGGTACTTAAAGATCCTTACCTAGCTCTGCCCCCTCTGGCTAGGAGACAATCAATCAATCACAGGTGCACTAATTGTCTCTTAATCCTCTTGTCTAACAGTTGATGAGCGTAAACCCCATCGTATGCATCATATATACAGCCTAGATCAGGGGCCGGCAACCTTTCAGAAGTGGTGTGCCGAGTCTTCATTAATTCACTCTAATTTAAGTTTTGGCGTGCCAGTAATACATTTTAACGTTTTTAGAAGGTCTCTTTCTATAAGTCTTTAATATATAACTAAACTATTGTTGGATGTAAAGTAAATAAGGTTTTTAAAATGTTTAAGAAGCTTCATTTAACATTAAATGAAAATGCAGAGCCCCCCGGACTGGTGGCCAGGACCCAGGCAGTGTGAGCGCCACTGAAAATCAACTCGCCTGCCGCCTTTGGCATAGGTTGCCTACCCCGGCCTAGAATTACATGTTATAATATGTAACCCTTCTGCCCGTCAGAGTTGGCAGCAACAAGGGCCGGGTTCAATATCTAGGGGTTCCATTCCAATAACACAATGCAAACCGGCTAGAGCCCCCACCCAGTGACCTGGGACAAATATATACCACCCCCGCTGGGCGCCTCCAAGAGGCAATACTTCCCCTCTCGCAAGCACATAGTCTGAGTGTAGCAAAAGCCTTTTAATAACAGAGAGAAACAATGTGGCATTATGTTGGGGAAACACCACCAACAGGATTCATAACACAACCCATGAGCAAAAAAAAACCCACCCCAGGCAAACTGGGGCATGCCCTTTTCCCTTTGGTTCTTGAGTCCAGCAACCCCAAATCACCCAAAGTCCCAAAAGTCCAATGCCCCAAAAGTCTCTGTCCCTGGTCAGGGCAGCCCCAGAGTTCGAAAGTTTATCTGCGGAGCTTTACCTCCCAACCTGGGTGGAAATGGGACGGGGGTAAGAGGCACCTTACATGATCTGAAGCTGACCACCCCATAGCTCCATAGCGGCGCTCCGCTCCGCCAGCCACCCCACAAACTCCTTCGCTCCGCTGCGCTCCGCTCCGCCAGCCGCCCCACAAACTCCTTCGCTCCGCTGCGCTCCGCTCCGCCAGCCGCCCCACGAACTCCTTCGCTCCGCTGCGCTCCGCTCCGCCAGCCGCCCCACGAACTCCTTCGCTCAGCTCCACGGCCCACAAGCAGCTCCTGCCATCCACACACTGCTCCACGTCGAACTGCTCCACAATATATCTTCAGGCTCCCCCACTACTTAACACAACACTCAGTGATTTCAGCTCTTAGGTGAATTCAGCTTGTAGTAGGGGAGCCCCAGTGCTGGTGCACTGTCAGCCCAAACTGAGCTCAGCAGCCTATAACTAGACTTCTAATGAAATCAAAATTAGCTCTGATATTCCACAGTGGAGCGAGGAGGAAGTTCAATTAGCATGTAAGGCCCTCACCAAGGGGCCCATACCACCAAGTATTAATACTTGTCCCCAACCTCTCTCCATTCACACAGTTTTGGAACCCATGACCCTTGCCTAGCGAGTGCTACATAGTTGATGGTGAATCCCTCCATCATAACAAAAGGCCACGTACAGTTCCAAGCACAGTTCCCATAATCAGGGTAATAACAATTTATTCTTCCTGCCCCAATAACAGAGACACTGGGGATCCCACAGCAGCCAAAGTGACCATTTGGGCAGCTATGGTCTCATTCTAGGCGTGGTGGGTGTGCCTATGCAAATGAGATCGGCCCCTGAAGTTCTTTTCCACAACTTGCCACACCTCACCACCAGATGTCAGGGTGGAGCTCATCCTGACACTGCTTACAAATATTTTTTGTGCAGGACCCCTAATTCATTCAGTGCACAGGAGGGACATGCCTTGGGGGGAAGAATCATGCGTGTGTACTGAAGAAGGCTGTTTTCTTTGTAGGATCGCTGCTTCATTTGTTGTAGAAGGTGGTGAATGAGGCAGGGGACTGCAGAAAGAGAATGAGTAATCTCATGGTTAAGTCAGTTGAATGTTGACCTGGAGGACTGGATTCTGTCCTTGCCTCTGCCACAGAGTCTATGTGATGCTGGGCAAGTTACTTGAATGCACAAGTGGGAAAAATTTAATTTATTTTCTGAGTGCCTGACTGGAGACCTTGGAGTCAGATTTGCAGAAGTGCTGAGTGCTTACAGCTGCAACTGAAGTCAATGGGAGCTGTATGTTGAACATATGAAAAATCAGGATACTTTGATCTTAACTGATCACTGTCTCAGTTCCATATCTGTAAAATGGGGAAAATATACACTCATCTCACAGGGGTGAAGGTAAATTCATGAATATTTGTGAAGCTTTCAGCTACTATAGTGATGAGCACCACAGAAAAGTCCATGAGGAAATTAATAATTCTGTCTTCAGAGCAGGTTTTGAATAGAATACAGCAAATAAGGCATAAAGCCACACAAAAAACAAGAAGAAAACAGAATTAAGTGAGCAACAACCAATCTGTGCACTGAATGATGTGGGAGTCCTCTGGAAAAATGTGATCCTGTAACTGAAGGCTGTTATCTCATATTGCATATGCACAGGGAGTTCAAATAAAGGTTGCATGGGGAATGCTCAGCTGAGGAACTCCTCCCCGAATCACAGTGTGGCTTCAGGCCATCCCAAGACACAACTGAAATGATCTTTGTGGCACAACAGATTCAGGAGAAGTTCAGAAAGCAACACCAGGAACTGTTCATGGCATTCATTGACCTAAGCCAGGTCTCTGACTCTATCAATTGTGATGCCCTATGGAAAGTGCTGTGTAGTTTTGACTGTCCACAGAAATTCATTTCCATCATCAGACTACTCCATGATGGGTTGACTGCCACCATTCTGTGCAATGGCTCAGAGACCAAACCATTCATCATTTGCACTGTTGTCAAGCAGGACTGTGTCATTGTGCCAACCTTCTCCATTTACCTTGCCATGACCCTGATTCTCATTCATGACTGCATTCTTGATGGAATCAGGATTGAGTATAGTATGGATGGTCAACTCCTCAATCTCCGACGTCTCCAAACAAAATCTAAGATCACGAGAACTGGCATCACTGATTCAGTATGCAGATGACTGCGTCATTCTCACACACACAGAGGCTGACCTGCAAAGTACCCTAAACCTTTTTGCAGATACCTATCACAGCCTGAGTCTCTCTCTCAACATCGTGAAAATCAAGGTACTCTACCAGCCCTCACCTGCATAAACTATTCTTCGTATTCCACAAATCACCATCAGTGGAGAACCCCTGCAAAATGTGGGCCATTTTCCATACCTTGATAGCCACCTCTCCCAAACAGCGAGCATTGACACAGAAATTGAAGACAGGATCCACTGTGCCAGCACATCCTTTGAAAGACTACTCAAATGAGTCTTCAATGATAGGGATCTGCGAACAGGCACCAAAATCTTGGTTTACAATGCAGTTGTCATCCTCACCTTTCTCTATGGGTGAGACCTGGGTAAACTATAGACGGCATCTCAAGTGGATGGAATGGTTCCAGCAGCGCTGCTTCAGGAGGATTCTTAGGATCAGCTGGGAAGACCGATGCACTAACATTAGCATTCTCTCTGCAGTCAATATCAGCAGTATAGAAGGGCAGGTCATGAAACACCAACTCCTCTGGGCTGGCCACTGTGTATGTAGGCCTGTACGTAGGCCTGACACTTGCCTCCTGAAGCAAGTACTCTATTCTCAGTTAAGTCAGGGAAGAATGTTGGCATACTGTGGGGCCATGCGGGTACCCATAACAGTGCCGCTGACTTGAAGGTATAAATCATCCCCAAATCTGAAATAGTTGTGGGTGAGGGGACAATTTATACCTTCAAGTCAGTGGCACTGCTATGGGTACCCACATGGCCTCACAGTATGCCAACATTTTTATGGCTGATTTAGAACAACACTTCCTCAGCTCTCCTCTCCTAATGCCCCTACTCTACTTGCGCTACATTGATGACATCTTCATCATCTGGACCCATGTACATTGGCCAGACTGGATAGTCTCTACGCAAAAGAATAAGTAGACACAAATCAGACTTCAAGAATTGTAACATTCAAACCAGTAGAACACTTCAATCTCCCTGGACACTCAATAACAGACTTAAAAGTCGCCATTCTTCAACAAAAAAACCTTCAAAAACAGACTTCAATGAGAAACTGCAGAACTGGAATTAATTTTCAAACTTGACACCATCAAATTAGGTCTGAATAAAGACTGGGAGTGGCTGGGTCACTACAAAAAGTAATTTTGCCTCTGTTGATATTCACCCCTTCTTGTCAACTGTTGGGAATGGGCCACATCCACCCTAATTGAATTGGCCTCATTAGCACTGACCCCCTTTCCCCCCTTACCACACTTGGTAAGGCAACTCCAATCTTTTCATGTGCTGTGTATTTATACCTGCCTACTGTATTTTTCACTCCATGCATCTGATGAAGTGGGTTTTAGCCCAAAAAAGCTTATGCCCAAATAAATGTGTTAGTCTCTAAGGTGCCACAAGGACTCCTCATTGTTTTTGCTGCTACAGGCTAACACGGCTACCCCTCTGAAACCTTAAAAAGGGAGGCATCAGCCCAACAAACTGGGAGGACTCAGTGCAGAACACACTGGTGCCATATCATACACCAAGCCAGAGCTCACTCTGTTTCCTTCCCCTCTTGTCCCATACCCCTATGCCAGGGATCCTCAGTTTTCTAAGGTTCCACTCCCAGTATTCCTCTTAGCATTAGGGGCTGGAGAGCCTTGAATACTAGCCCACAGAGCTCTTAGGCGCTTGTAACTTCTGACTGGTCACCTAGTGACCCCCTTGGTTGCTAGAACTAGAAGCTGAACTCTGTCCGAGGACTCTGGGATCTGATTGGCAGAACTCTAGGGGGTCCCGATTGGCTCCCTGCTTGTATTTAAACTGAGTGGAGGAACAGGAATTTGTCCATGCACTGGATTTTCCCTGTTTAGAACTGCTTTCTTTACACTACCTGCTCCTGCTGCATGACTCTGATCTCCTGGTAACCTGATCCTGCCTGCCTCATGACACCTGACTCCTCATATGCCCTCTGGCCTCTTTCAGACTCTGACCTTCTGGTACTGGACCCAACCTGATGCTCAACACGCACTCTGACCACTAAGTCAGATTGTTCTCATCCCAGTCATGACACCTATTCAGTCCCAGTTTCCCCCAAATTCCAGTCCAATCCTCTCCCATAGCTCCTTGTTCCATTCTACACTCCCCGCCTCCCCCCTCAAGTCAGGATCTTGTCCACTCTGCACTCAAATCAGGCAGCTTGCTCCTTAAACTGCCTGGTCTCAACTGGTGGTGGAGGGGATGGGAGCATACAAGGGACAGGCTCCCTGTTCTTAGTACTGGTGCCTAGTCTCAATCCAGCCCACAGCAGCATAGAGAAAGTCCTATTATGCCTTGGGCTGGTGCATGCTCAGAGTGATGGAATCTCTGGGGAAATTTATCTATTCAAGTCTCTTCTGAGGATATGCAAATTTGATTTTCAGATGCTTATAACTTAGTAAAACTTGGTCGGAATGTCACAGGAACAGCAAAAGGCACATCTCCAATGCAAAGGCTGCTCCCCTACCAAATTTCAAGTTCCTGCTCCAAAACAAGGAGAGGGGTGGACATTATGTTGTTCTGGTGGGCTCCACCCACCATCTCAAGATTTAAATAGGCTTATACCTTTTACCAGAGCTACATTCACTTAAAAACATTTGTGGAAAGTATATTTATTATGGAAGTTTAATAACTTTGTGACAAATATTTGTTGAAGTTTAAGAACTGTTAGAGGTCTGTCCTTTTTATATTGTAACTATTGAACCTCAATAAATATGGTTTTAATAATTAAATGGCATTTAATTAAACACTATAAGTGATTTTTTAACTCTTTGACTGCTGCTGAATGTCCCAAGTTCCATATTTGATGCAGAATGCACATTCTGAGCGCTGCTGGGATGTACCAAGAACCACCTGATGTTTCATTGATTTTAAATGGAACATCAATAGGATTCTACAGCACAGCGAATAGAGAGGAGGACAAGCAGCAAATTGGTTACATTTAATCAATTCCTTATCTGAGATACTTCATTTGAAGTGTGGCTCTCAGATTATATGAATGAACATCAAAACTCCATGAGGGAGACAATTCAGACATTGTGGACTTTAGAACTAGAATTCATTCATTAAGTGTGAAGAAATATATCAGTAATATGTGATTTGTGTCATAGATGAGGTGTGCAGGAGCTGGGGAGGGCATGGAAGTCTAATTCAAAGAGAACTCTGTCTGCCTTAACTGACAGGTAGAAATATGGGAGTGAGGGTCTACCAAGCCTGTTATAATTCAGCACAAAAGTTCAAGCATCAGAGGAAGCAAATCATTTGTGTCCGTAAAAGGAACAGTGTCTGTTTCTCACCTGCACTATTTGTAAAATTCCATCTTATCAAGGTGCACTGGGCTGTCACTCAATCCGAATTTTCACAAAAAATAAGAAATGTAGGGCTGCAAGTGACTTCGAGAAGTCATCAAGTCCAGCTTCCTGCACTGGGGTTGGAGCAAATAAACTTACATGTCCCTGGCAGGTGTTTGCCTAACCTGTTCTTAAAAGCCTCTAGTGACAGTGATTCCACAACCTTCCTTGGTAACCTATTCCAGTACTTAACTATCCTTGTAGTTAGCAAGATCTTCCTAATATCTAACCTAAATCTGCCTTGCTGCAGATTAAGCCTATTATTTCTTCTCCTATCGTTAGTGACATGGTGAGCAATTGATCACCGTCCTCTTTATAACAGCCCAGCCCATATTTAAACATATAAGGTCCCCCCTCAGTCTACTCTTCTCAAAACTAAACATGCTCAGGTTTTGTTTAACATTTCCTCATAGGTGAGGTTTTCTAAACAATTTATCGTTTTTGTTGCTCTCCTCTAGACACTCTCCAATTTGTCCACATCTTTCTTAAAGTGCAGTGTCCCAAACTGGACACAATAATCCAGCTGAGACCTCACCAATGCTGAGGAGAGTGGGACAGTTACTTCCCATGTCTTACATACATCTCTCTTGTTAATGGGCCCCAGATTGATATTACCCTTTTTGGCAACCGCATCACATTTTGGCTCTTGTTCAGTTTGTGATCAACTATGACTCCAGATCCTTTTCAGTGGTACTTCTGCCTGGCCAATTATTTCCCATTTTATATTTGTGTATATTGCACTTGTCTTTACTGAATTTCATCTTGTTAGTTTTGGACAAATTCTCCAATTGTCAAAGTCATTTTGAATTCTAGTCCTGTCCTTCCAAGTGCTTGCAACCTCTCCCAGCTTGGTGTCATTTGCATATTTTTTCCACTTCATTATACAAGTTATTATTGAATAGTACCAGAGCTAGGAAAGACCCCTGTGGGACCCCACTAGATACATCCTCCCAGTCTGGCAGTGTAGCATGATAACTACTCTTTGAGTACAGTCCTTCAACCAGTTGAGCACCCACCTTATAGTAATTTAATCTAGACCACATTTCTCTAGAATGTCATATGGGACTATGTTAAAAGCATTACTAAAACTTAAGAAAAATCACATCTACTGCCAAAATGGCAGTATAGAGAGAGTGCAGTCCTCTGGGAAGAGCAGGGTGTTGGGACTCCTGTGTTTTATCTTCCGCTCTGCCACTGATTTGCTGAGTGACCCTGTGCAAAGACTCCCATTGACTTTGACTTTGGATCAGGCCCATGACCGGTCTGAGCAAATAAGCAAGGATTTTGAGAGAATTAATTAATGTTTCTAAAGCACTCTGTGATCACTGGATAAAACCCAGTTATACAAGTATCCAGAGAGAGCTGACTATTAACAACAGTTGCTTGTCAGTCAGCAAATCCTTATTGGCCAGGTTCAGAGAGAGTCATCCCTGTTCACTGAGCGTGATGTTCTCATTTTCCTGTCAGCTAACAGAAACGAATAACACTATAGTTCTCAGCCATTACTAAACCAGAGGCCAAATTCTTCTCTCACATACAGTAGTGTAAATCTAAAATAGTCCGATTATTTATATCTCAGTAGTGCTAACAGGCCCTAATGAAGATGGCCGCCCCATTGTTCTAGGTGCTGTACGTGAGCTTGCGGTGACACTCTCTGCTTCAAAGAACTTACAGTCTATATAGTCCAGACAGACAAATGGTGGAAGAAAGGAAAGATTATTATCCCTGTTTTACAGCTGGAGAACGGAGTCATAGAGAAATTACAGTTCAAACAGAAAATGTGTGGAAGAGCTAGTAACTGAACCTGGATCTTCTTCATCCTAACAACAAGCCCAAACTTCCTCTCTCTCGTTTTGTGATTCAGCTGAGTTTGCCATGTATTTATAAATATGCCTTTTGGCAAATGGATCAGTTAGGCATTACACTTGATTGTTTGTTTTTAAAGAGAACAACAGTCCAATAAGCCATACCTTCAAAAAACCATGACAGGAGGAAGCTGTTTGAGTGGGTCAAACATGGAAAAAAGTTCATAAGTATTCATTTGAACACTTAAACTAATTCACTATTGTTATATTCATGCCCCTTTTTGTGTGTGTTTATGGGTGCAACTCATGCCTGTGCAGAAAACCAGCAAAAGGCCTATATACCACTTAAATCTCAAGGGTTTTAGGAGATATTCTAGCAAATGAGTTTTCTGGCAGGAATGTTCATTGAGACTACGGATTTTAAACAAATCTTGCAAAATATGAAGTGAATTTTGAATTAATACGTGTAAATATTCATACCAGAAACTCAAAGCCAAAGGTTGCTGTTATCCAGTCAGACAATAGAAGAAAACCACGTGACCTTCATGTAATCAACCTATCTTGAAGTTCCAGTATTTCATACTAATCTGACCTGAAACAAGATACCAACCTGGCATTCTTCACTGAAATGATTCAACAAGTCCTTTCCAATACTGAATACATATGAGAGATTCACAATTTGTTTGTGGAAACTTCACAAAGCTAGGAAGAGGTAAAATTCAGTGAATAAAATTATTCATTACAAATTATTTACCCAGCTCCTGAGCCACTAAAGAATGATTGTCATAGCATGATATTTGCAGAGACATGTCTTTTTTTTTACTACGATTCAGATGGCTGAGCTACCATTATACACCATGCTAGTGTAACTTATCAAATTAGGAGAATACATTTTTAAATTCAATTACACCCTCAATGGAAATGGTTTCTCTGACTCTGGTAATCTTTGGAGAGGAATTATACACAGTTAATAAAGCTTTACATTTCAAAACCTAATTTTGAATGTTATTCCAAAGGTTAATTTAAGATCCCTCTTCCAAAAGGGAAGTTAAATAAAACTGATAGACGGTTGGAGTTTGTTGAGTGGTTGAGAGGTTTATCAGCATGTGAGTAAGAGTTCATTAGTTTTAATTAGTATAATCACTAATGTTGCATTAACAGTTTGCTGAGTGAAAGTAATTGCTCACACCCATTGTATTAGATGGGGAGATCAGAATTCATTTTATGAAGCAATTAGCATTTCAGCAATTTAAAAAAGGGCCTTTTATGATCTGCTGTCGCAATAACCTCCTTCACCAAGAGATGATTTAAATTAACTATAACTTTCATCCAAACAGGAAGAAGGAAGAAATGCAGGATAAAGTGTGAACCTGTCATCTCCGACGGTCCCTCTATGATAAGCAAGCCACTAAAGGCAGACACCTCGATTAGTTTATAATGACCTACTTTATTTTCCAGGCAATGCTGGTTATTTATCAGTCTTTAGTCCAGAATCTTGTTGGAAATTTTAAATTCTTGGATTTTAACACAACAAAGTACATAAAAAAAGAATGAAAAAAGAACACAGCATAATAATTTGGAGTAATAATTCTCCAAAGCAAGTACTAGATGGTTCAGTATATGTTTAAATGATCCATTACTCTTTGCATCAAATATCGAAGAAAGTAGATGTACAGGGTCTCAGTGAGAACCACCTATTATGCAACAGCACATTTAACATTGCCCTCTGGCCACTGTAGCTTTAGAGGTTACATATCAAAATTCAACTGCCTGAAAAGCCTGGACTCTACAATCATGCCTTTTGAGTGAATATTGACCATTTACATAGTGGGGCAATTTACGAGTGGATACCCCCCAGGATGTCTGGGGTGACAAAGTCCAAGTGCTGTGGGAATAATAATGGAAGGAGACTTCAGTCCAGAACGTGGGACAGGGTGGGATAGTTAGGCCTCAGCAACTTGACATTCACAAGCGAACGCCAAATGACCTGATAAATTCCCAGTTCTACTAGAGACATAATCAGGAGAGGGACGGATGATAGATGTTCTGATACATACTGTTGTTTCCTACTTCAGGTGAAATGTGTTAAAATGAATAGCAGTGCTGGACAAAGTGTCAAAACATTATATCAACACATTCATTTCAGCACATGGCTTGTTCTGCAGCAGCATGCTCATTGTCTCTCATTGCTTTTGCTGGTGCATGAGCACCTCCCATGGCTGAAAATGGGGGAAAGAGACTTGGGTTTCTAGTAGTAAACTGCCACTAGTGTTGAGTGAACTTTGAAGGGTTGAATATCCCCTGCATTCTTCTCCCTCTGTCACTCACAAAATCCTGTGCTGAGGAGGTGTTGGCAGGGCCCCTCAGAGCAGTGGAGCTTGGAGTTAGCTCCCCATTGAGATGTATGAGACAGTTCCCATCACTCAGAGCTTTGTTTCAGGACGCCCACAGACTGAGGCAGAGGTCACTGCATCAATTAAACTCAAAAACATAAACTGAGTGTTTCTTCACAACCATGAGGATAGAAATTTGTATTTTTTTGTAATGCAAGCTGAAATGTTGACACAATCACAGGACTCCAAGAGCTGGTGTCTCTGTGCATGGGCTATTGTGCCACTGCCTTAATCTGTCATGTGTCCACCTTTAATATACATGGATTAAAAAAGCAAGATTTAGGCACAAAGTATTTTTATTCATAAAGAAAAATACTGAGGCCACCCTTCATAATAAAAATTGATTTTGGTTCACAAATGATGTGTTATACAACATGTTATTTCAGATAAAAAAAAGTTTGCCAGCTTGTCTCCTTAAAGGGTAATAAAGCTATAAATATTGCATTTCCCTGTTAGGAGCTCTAAGAGCCATAAGTGCATAAAATGCCCTATGCTCTCCTTGTTTTTTACAAAATACAGATTTGTTTCCCTTGAACTAATGCAATTGCTTTTTAAAACACATGCATCACTTTCATTTAAGACGATTTATTGCAGTCCTGCTGGTTTATCTTTTCCCCTGCAGAACGAGACAGCTATTGGCACCTTTTGCTGTCTGTACAAGTCCACATCTTGCTCACAGTGGGTCTGTCTGATCTCAAAGGTGCTGAGTTCCTTCAGCTTCCATTGATGTCAACAGGATTTGCAGGTGCTCAGCACCTCTCAGGACCAGGACCTGTAAGTATGTTCCAAGTCAGTGCCTGGTATGGTATCCTCAGCTTTCATCTTGTTTTTTTCTCTTCTTCTTGCAGTATGTATCAAACAGGCATGCAGTCGGTCAGACCTCCACGGAGCAAGGCAGCCTTCATTCCCACCATCCCCTCGAGACAGTGCATGACCCGCAACTGATTCCTTGCATGTGCCCTCTGTTTTCTTGTCAATGGGAAGGCCATGTAGAAGTGGTGGTATCACATCTGAGACACACGCACCGGATCAACATCCTTCATGGGGCAGAGATTGTTTTCCTGGCCACAGACATGCACCTCCCTGCACCAACAGATTGGATAATAATGCATTCTTGCCTGGGCCACCATTTTTTGCTTGTGCTCAGGAAGCAGGAGAAATATGAAGGCCATCCCCAGTTCTTTGCCACCATGATGCTGATTGGCACCCCCACACAAGCCGATAACTTCACCTACAGGCTTGAGCTCAACAGGAATCAGAGGCGCCTGAAGTGGGAAGCTACCCCAAGATCGGTACTGGAGTGCGTGGACTCTGTCATATCAGACGGCGATTGCCTTGTCCTTAACACCTCACTGGCCCAGCTCTTCTCTGATAATGGAAGCCTGGCTATAGGAATTGCAATAACTGCGAGCAAAGTTCACGCTGCTGAAGCAGAAATGTAAAGAAGAAGACACTGTGCTTCAGCAGCTTGAGAAAGCCAGAACTCATGGACTTTTTGGGGGGTCTCAGGTCTTTTGTGGTCTTTCGTACTTGTCCACAGTGGGCATTATGTAAACATCCAGTGATTAAGGCCTTTGTGTAATGTATTCGCTGTTTTGTTAATACAATTTTACGACACAATTCAACGGTGATAATCAAGTTGTTGTCTCCATCAAAATAGCCACTGAATCTCTTGAGCAGAGACTGCCAGCATGGAAAGAACCAGCAGGGTGACTTGTAGAATCCTTGGTTTGGATACACTATACAGATACTTTTCCTTCAGTGTCTGCTTAAAAACCAAGTACGAATGAAGCTCTCTGTTCCTGGTAGTAAGGTGAAATATTTCCTATGGGACAGAGGCTCCTGCTTGGCCCATTTGTGGGTGTCACTCATTAGCAACTCCGTAGGAACTGGGGGGACTGCAATTAGTTTGCTTAAAATGGAGCAAGTTGCAGCTGTCCAAAGCTTTAAGGCACTATGCAAGAAGATGGCAATACTCCATCAGACCTCAGCAGACGGTCTGCATAGAACATTGCATCATATGACCCACCACCTCTAGGAGCCACTATCACTATTTAAAGGCAAGGGGAAATCACAGACCCAATATCAAATGGCAGATCATATTTATCCCACCGTTACTGTTTATTAACAACAATAACAGCCATTATCATTTAACATGGATAATGAGGTGGAGACTAAAGCCCACAAACAAGCTGGGCCACATTGTGCTAGGCACTATACAGACATATAATAAATGGTAGCCCTTTCCCCCAAAAGCCCATAGTCTAAGGCATGTCGACACTGCAGTTGGGAGCTTGCCCCCCAGCCTGGATAAACAGACACAAGCTATGATAGCTCAAGCTAGCACACTAAAAATAGTAGTGTGGACATTGTGGCAAAGGTGGTGATGTGTGTTAGCCACCTGAGTACAGACCCAGTGGGTTGGGTGGGCTTATACTAGGGCAGCTCCACACTGCTATTTCTAGACATACCCTAGAGGACACGCTTTGGCCTCTCATTATATAGAACAGGCACAGATGATCCATTCATCCCTTAGATTACTCCGTCCCCGGAAGAAGAACCCACTACCTCTAAAGAGTATTCACTCCTCACTGATCTAGGGCCTGGAAATCCTAACGCTTTAAATCAGATCCCACCACCCAGCTGACGTCATTTTGAACCAAATTAAGTTATATTCTCGTATCGCTCTTGAGAGGGACTGGCTTGCTAGGGGAAAACCAATCTGTCTCTAAAATCAAGGTATCCATAATCTATCATGAGGGTTTTCATTGTTTAACATTTATTTTCTCAAATAGTCAAAGGGCATTTTTCAGAAAAGAAATCTAAAGCCCGCAAAGGTTTCCAGGATAAGTGTTGCAGCTTGATTGTGCTGTTGTATTCCTGGCCCTCAGCCTCTTAGCTTTCACTCATTAATACAGATTTTAAAGTGACAGCTGGAATATCCACCTGCAATATGACTCTTTTTTCCTCCAACTTTACGTTTCCCCCTCTTTTTCTATACATCCCCCTGCTCAAAAGTGTTCACAGGACACCAAGTGAGAGTAGTGTCATGAAAATGTGTGGGTTTTTCATACGAGCTATTCTTCTGTGATAGCTTTTGATTCTGACCGATTTCTGGTATTGAATCAGCTCCAATACCCTGGATCTGAATATCCCCAAATTTAAGGTAAGTTCAGATCCAGATGTGGAGTTGAACTTTGTGTCTGACCACTGTTTATAGAAGGATAAACTAAAGGTGCATCTTCACTTGGAAAAAAGGTGTGTTCTTAGCTTGAGTTCACTAAGATTTTACCTCATGTTAGTTAAGACAAGGTACCGTATATACTCGTTCATAAGCCAAATTTTTTAGTAAAAAAGGGAAGCACCAGAGAAGGGGGTCGGCTTATGAACGGGTATAGAGGGAGAGGTGGGACACAGCCTCTCCCCTCAACAGAGGGGGCAAGGAGAGGCAGCACAGCCAGCAGATCCCGAAGGGAAGAGGTGGGGCCAGAGTCTCTCCATTTCTGGCCACGCTCCTCTCCCCCCAGCCTCCGAAGCAGCTGCAGCTCCAGGGCTGGCAGGCTGTGGCTGCGCCGCCCGGCCCGCTGGACCACACTGCGGCCATGCTGCTCCGTCTAGCCCACTGGAGCAGGCTGCAGCTGCGCCGCCTAGCCTCCGGCCAGGCCAGAGACATCCTCCCCTGGCTCTCCCCAGCTAAGGTGGGAAGGGATGGGATGGGAAGAGTGTGGGGGTCCTGGGCTAGGGGTGGGGTCACATGGGGGGATGGGCACATAGGTTACTCCCCTGACCCCCAGCTTCTCCCCCTCCCCCCAAAATTTCCCCACCAGTTGCTGTCCCGGCCCATCAGGGTAAGCAGCTGGCACGCCGGGACACTTTGTTTACTTAGGTTTACCTCCGTGCCTGCGGACCCTCAAGGTAAAGAAACAGTCTCGGCCCACCAGCGGCTTATCCTGATGGCCCCGGAGCCAAAGTTTGCCAACCCCTGAATTATAGGGTTGGCTTATGAATGGGTCATAAAAATTTTCCATTTTTACTTATCAATCTTGGGGGAGGGGATCGGCTTATAAACGAACTGGCTTATGATCAAGTATATATGGTAGTTTGTAATTTTCACATGTATTAGCAGGTTGAGTGGGAGAACCTAGGGTTCACTTTGACCTACTAAGTCACATGAAAACTACAAACTGCCTTGTCATCACTAGCTGTTTACTCATGTTAATTACCCTGTGTCAGCTAACTCAAGTTAAGAACACACCTTGTTTCCTAGTAAAAACAATCTCCAGGTCCAAGTGCCCCTCTACCAATGGAAAAGTCTGGATCTGAACACTGTGGCTCAGGCTCCACTCTACTCATCAGTAAAAATCGGTGGTGGAACCCTGTCTTTAATATTTTCCTGATTCTGAGGTGAATACCAGGAAGATAATACTGAGCTCCAGACATTCATTGACTCTTTACCTAGCATTTCATCCCAGCTGGTGGCACTGAAAAAGAGAAGCCAAGATTTCCTCAACAGGCTCGGGCCTGCCATTCATAAGTGGACAGAAATGAAGTATAACTTCTAAAAAGGAAGTGTCAGTCTCAATAATGGGATCACAGTGCTACAGTGTAAGCTGTAGCGTAGTTCTCTGCTCTAAGTGAATTCTGGTTGGAATGTGCTGGTTATATTAATGCACTAAAATGAAAGGGATTTCAGAGCAGCTAATTTTTCCTATGCACAGTTAAATATTCAGAACTGGAAACTGCTGCACATTTTCTTACATAGCAGTAATAAATAAATCACTGGCATATTGTGGACTTAAACCGGAGTCTCTCAGCTCCTCAGGCAAATGTTCTTTTACTGAACTTAAAAAAAAAAAATACAGTTCCACTAGCTTAAACCAGCCCAGGCCTTTGTATGCTAAGGTAAAAGCATATGAAACTGATAGTGAAATAATTTTCTACTCTGGAGATGACAGAACGCAGGACACTAGAGGTATAGCTGCTCCCCAAATGAATCATGGTCAAGCTAAGTGGCTCCCTTCACGTGGCTTCTTTTGGAGTATCCTGCAAAATAGAAAATATTCTGTTGCTCTTGCAGGGATAGCTCAGCAACCCCTCTAAGCACCCCAATGTGAAACGCAAACGTTTTCAAATTTGTATAGTATCTCCTGACATAGAAGGCATTATAATTGATTCATTGTTCAAAATGAATGGCCAACTCTTTGCTGCCATAAAATGAAGGTGAAGTGGACTATTTCAGTGGGGAAACAATGCTACAGAATTCAGAAAATGTTGGCAAATAGAATCAGTGAAATTTGGTTTGCATGCATCCTTGAAATGGCCCTACTGTAGGTTTTTATACCTCTCCTGTCACGGCTGAAAGGCAAGCAGGCCTTGGTTTAACAAATGAGAACCTGGATTTTTCACTCCTGGAACTAATGTTCTACTAGAACACTCAGTGCTCCAAGCATACATTCCATCCAAGGATCTCAAAGCCCTTTGGAAGCATTGATGAATTAAGCCTTACATATCTGCAAGGTAAATAACTATTGAGGCTGAGCTAAAGCAGCCTTATAAAATTATATTTCCCCAGTTGCCTAGGGTGAGAATATTTTTCTGACAAATGAGAAAAACAACATTAGTTTTTTCCCCATTATCATCAGCCTTCATAGTGAGGGGGCCATTTAGGGATTGGGGGCAAAAATTGGGGATTGGTCCTGCTTTGAGCAGGGGGTTGGACTAGATGATCTCCTGAGGTCTCTTCCAACCCTGATATTTTATGATTCTATGATTCGAAGGGTACATGAGTAGATTTTGGACCTAGGCTAATAAATTTTCATACACTCCTGTAAGGCTGGGCCATGTGAATTGCCCACAGTCAGATTAGAAAATCTGACTTCCTTTCCCTGCTCTAACCAACAGAATTCTACGTTAGGGTCTTCAGTAAGAGAACACTAGTCCTTTTAGCCCACACCCTATCCAGAATTAAACCCACACCATATATATATATATATATATATATATATATATGTATGACTGTTTATAAGTCAATTAGATCTCATCAGCCACTCATCTTGCTTTCAGAATAATGGGGAAGCCTGCTCTGGGTGGCAAGATGGAGGGTAGTTTTCTTCGTGTTGGAACATTACTTCATAACATTACATTCCCTCCAATATAAACACACACAGAGCAATAAACAAACCAACAAAACCAGGAGAGAATATGAACTAATTCAGTCTGTCTCCCTTTTGCACATTTTCCCATCAACATTTATTTTTAGAGGTTATTGTAACATTTTATAACTTTCACTGACTTGTCCTGCTTGAGAGCTTACAAATAGGGTAAATTTTTAGGTTCAGTTACTACAACAGCACCTTGCAATGCAAGTCATTGAACGCTTTGAATGTAGTGAACCTTTAGGGAGCAGATCTTTGGTGTAAGGACATGTAATTTTTATATAAATACTTTTCGGAGTAAGACTGCATTTTAATATGTGCTATCAGGGTCCCTCTAATGATATGAGTATTAAGAGAAGTAGTCTTGGCACAAATACTGAGATTCTGCATGGATATCCTTTGGATTCAATATTATTGCACTGAGGGTATGAAAGCCCTGCCCCTGTCTCGCCCTTCCTCTCTACTCCAAACATTTCTTTTAACTCTCTGAGGCAGAGGAATGGTCAGTGGATTCCTATCTAAAGTTTTTATGTGGTGTCCATTACCATATGAAATGCCTCACTATCTTTAATATATGTAGCCTCACAATACCCCTGTGAGGTAGGGAAGTATTTGCCTAAGGTCTCACAGGAAGTCTGTGGCAGAGCAGGAAATTAAGCTCATGTCTCCCAAGTCCCAGGTTAGCATGCTAACCATTAGTCCACCCTTTGGGTCTTTGCAAAGCTTATACATTAAGAGTACAAAGTTACTGATAAGTACTTTTCTTTCTCCTTTATGGCATTGTCTCTCCAGAACCTCAGTGTAAGGGCATGTCTACACTTACCGGTAGATCGACACTGCTGCAATGGATGAAGCGAGTGTTGATTTAGTGGGTCTGGTGAAGACACACTAAATCGATGGGAGAGCACTCTCCCATCGATTTGCGTACTCCACGTCCCTGAGAAGCATAAGGGAAGTCAACAGGAGACGCTCTCCCATCGACACAGCACAGTGTAGCCACTGCGGTAAGTGGATCTAACTACATCAACTTCAATTATGTTATTCATGTAACTGAAGATGCAAAAATTAGATCGATTTACCATGATAGTGTAGACCACGCCTAAGAGACTAGCACAAACAGTGACAATCTTTAGGAAGAGGGCTGAGTCCTGCCACTCACTGTTCTCTCCAACTGGGCATCCAACAAGGACTCAATACTGAGAGAATAGTGCTATGTGAAAGTTTTAAGGCTCCAGACAGCAGCCTTACAAATCTTAGCAATAGACACATATGAAATACAAGTTGCAGTAGCTGCTATCCCTCTCCAAGAATGAGCTTTATGTCCTTCAGGTACTGAATTCCTCCTAAAATATAGCATATCTGAATACATAATTTAATCCATTTAGATAGCCCCAGAATTTGGGTATTCTGGCTTTTAGATATTTATTTATTTTATCAAAAAAACCTTGTGGGCTTCCAAAACTGCTTTTTTCTATCAAGGGAATAATGAACAGCTCCTTTAACATCCATGTAATGCAGCTTGGTAAATACAAAGGCTTTCAGGGGGAAAATATACTGACAAAGAAATTGATTCAAATGAAAATGCAAGACTAACCTAGTCAAGAATTTTGCCTGTGGTCTCAAAACCACCATCATTATGCACCATTCCCATGCTTCTAGTTATGGCAGGAGACACTGATTTCTGTTCAAATAATACACTTGCACTGCACTGGCTGACCAATCCCTATTGCTCTTACTACTAGGGGTATGACTACATTTCAAGATGGAGGTGTAAATTCCAGCTCGAGGATACCTACCCATGCAAACTCTAGAGTCTGAGATAGTACGTACTTGGGGAGGCTAGAGTCTCCTGCCATTCATGCTGCTGTGGCTATACTCTATTTTTAGCACGCTAGCTCAATTAGAGCTAGCATGGGCCTGTGTCCTTCAGCTGGAATTTACACCTCCAGCTCAAAGTACCCTAAGAGCTTTATGTGAAGTCTAAGTACCCTGGTCTTCTCAAGAACCCCCAGCTAATCCAAAAGAGATCCACCTGAAATGTAAAGCAACTGTGGCTTTCACCACGCATGGAATGGGGGGGGGAGACGGGGTCAAAGGGTCATTCCCTTCAGAATGAGGTGTCTGGAATGGCTGACTGTAAAAGGGTAAAATCCACCTCTCGCAATCACCCGCTGCCCAGGTGTGCATCTGCACCTCTCTCAGTCTGTGGTGACCCCTGTCGGTGGTTTCTCAGGCAGTTTCAGTGACTCAGCGCTCCGGCCAAGTCACACACACAGGCTGTGTGCTTTCAACAAAACAAAACCCCTTCCAGGATAAATAGTTCAAAGGTAAAGTCTCAGTCTGCAGTCTTTAAACAGTCCCAACCCTGGTGAGGGGTTGTTCCCCCAGGGCTCCCTCCCTTCCTCTCTCTCTGAGCCTGTCTCATCCCAGCTCAGCCACTAAGCAGTTCAGTTCCCCTTCCAGGGTACGTAACATTTCAACAGTCAGGCCACTGCCCCTGTGGCTAATGGGGTGGGACGACTCAGGTCCATCCACTACTCTGGGTCCCAGCACAGGGACTCTGTGAATAGCAGCCACATGCTGCTGTGTCCCCTTTAACTCTTCACTACGCTGCTTCAGTTCCCTTTGTCACTTCCCTGTAGCTCTAGCACCTTCACAAATGCTTCATCCTTACCGTAGGGCTGTAAGTCTTGTATTCAGTCCCAGCAGCCAGCCAAGAGCTCCTTCTTGCTCCCGTGGTCCCTGCCAGCACCTGCTCTGTCCGTGGTCCTGTAGCTCCCTCAGCCAGCCAGGAACACCATTCACGCTCCTTCAGCTCCAGGCAGAAACTGACTGTCTCTAGCTCTGCAGCTCCTTGTATATGTCTCCCTTCAGCCTCTCTGATTGGCTGCTTCCCCCGGCAGCCACTCCAGGCAGCCCGAAGGACTTCTTTACTGCTCTTTTCTAGCATGGTAGGACCACGAGGTCTCCAGCAGGGTCTCAAAACTATCATTGTTATTCACCATTCCCCACAGACTCAAGAGTTCTAGAGCATTAGCCACCCTTCATGTGAGCCAGTTGCCTAGATATGGTTGTGCTTGTGGGCTCTGATGATGAAGGTGGACTGCCACCCTTGCCAATTATTTGTACAGCACTTAACTTAATGGGGCCCTGAGCCACGAATGAGGTCTCTGGACACTAGTGCAATAGAAGTAAATAAAATAACAACAATAATTAATAATAATTAATAATAATAAAGTATACTTTCAATGCTGCAGCCATCCCAAAAAGTAGAAACTTGCACTGGTAGTGATCATTGCTCAGCTCTGAACCCAAATTATTGCCCATGACTTTGCCTTTTTGAGATATGGAAGAGAAATCCTGAAGATTGAGGGTCTCAGACCTATTCTGAATATATAGGGAAGCACTGATGTTCCCCTGACAAGCCAGACACATTGTATTTTTTCTAAAATACTTGTTCATCTTATGAAAACTTAAAATTGGACACAGACCTCCTTTTTTCATTGGACTAAGAATTCATGGACTTTTTAAAATGGCCTAATTATGGCTCTGGCATAAATTCTATAGATCATACCTTGAAATAAATGCTTTCTACCATAGTATCTTCAGACACATGTCCTTAAAAAACATGGAATGGGGGTTAAGCTTTGGAATGTCCTCAAACTTGAGGGTGTACCAACTATTCAGTCATCACTAGAACCTATTTGTCCCCAGAGATATTTAGTCAGGCCAATAAAAATTAGGCCAAATAGTCTCCAAAAGGAGTAACAAGAATTGGGGCTGCTGACGAGCCTGATCCAACATAGTTTGGCAAATCCTCAAAGTTGCTTCTCTCCTGGATCTAGAGTACAGGATGATGTCCTCAGGGCTGAGGAAGATTATGTAGATTTCTGACCATCTTTAAATTATTATTATTTAACAACAGGAATATTGGTTTGTCATCTAGAAGTCAACCCCATTGGGGCCCCATTGTGCTGCTGTACAATTAGATAGTAATTGACAGATCTGAATTCCCAGACTGATCCTTCTAAAGATGAAAAAGGATGATGGGACTGGCTCCTTTGATACCAGAAAGAAGACTGTCTTTTCCTAAGTGAAGTCTGACTCTGCCCCAGAGACCAAACTGTTCATCTGGCTGCCTGTAACTCTTCTATGGGTCAATTAGTGTTTGAGTTGAAATGCTCAGTCTCCTCAATGTTTTTCACGTACACCTTGTCCAGAAGACCAGAATTTCATAGCCAAAAGTACATGTAACTGATGACAGCTGTAGCCAAGGAGCCAGGTCCAGTATATCATGGGAAGCCCTTAAGAAGGATCTTGCTATGTTCCGCCTCGGGACCGCTGACCTCTTTTTTTCCTGACTTTTTATACCTAAGCCAAGAAGAATCCTCGGTCAATAAAGAACTATTGTGTCTCAGAACAAGTTGTTAGTCTTCCATACTCGTAGTAAAAGCCACTGAGCAATATGTCTTCCTCCCAAATATGCCAAAGTTTTCTGGACATATTTGGACAGATTATACCCTACATCCAAGCTCCACTCCACACAGAATGGGAAGCTATGGAGTGAATTAGAGCAGCCACAGCTGCTCTAACTTATGCCAGCTGAGGCATACCTCACATGCTCTTCCCAACTCACTCCCTATGCATGCAGGATGGCTGGCACATGAGCTGTTTCTGCCAACTTTGCCCTCCACACGGGGAATTCTTAGCTCCCTTTCCACAGGGGAAATTTTCAGCAGGCCATGTACAGGTGGAATCTGGCTCATGGGACACAAAAGGGCTGGAGTGTATTTGTGAATCTGGTCCTTTTGGGGCAGGGGCAGATGAAAAATTCTTCCTTGAGCAAGACACTTAGCGGAGCCATCATCATTCCCATATTGTCAATTCTTTTTCTTTTCAATGGAACATTTAAATAGATGTGAGGAACATTCTAACCCTCTAGAGCAGGTCTTCTCCAATTCATTCACAATACTGGGAACCATGTCTTAATAAAAGGATTGTATCAGGCAGACTCATATCCTCTGTCAGTTGGATGCAGAGGAAGATGCATAACACACACTGACCATTTATGCATTAACTGTCTTTAGTGTAGTAAGTGCAAACAGTTGATCTCAGTGCTCACTTTTGTATTACATGTCATCTTCCCCTCCTTCTTGTTCTGTGTCTCTCAGATGGAGGCAAGGAGAGGTATGTCTACACTGTAATTAGACACCCATCGTGGCCCATGCCAGTGGACTTGAGCTGGTAGGGCTCCAGTTAAGAGCTTGGGCTGGGGTCTAAGTCTACACCACTATTGAACAGCACCTAGCCTGAGCCCAGTAAGCACAAGTCAGTGGGCTCGGGCCCACCGCAGGTGTCTAATTGTGGAGTAGACATACTCGAGGGAGCCAGCACCATGTGACCAGTTCTGCAAGCATCACCAGTAAGCACCCAGCTCACCATGAGTGATCCAGACTCCACAAAGAACAGTTTGGGGACCTCTACTCTAGAGCTTACCTCAAAGGAGAATGATTGAAAAACTCAGAACCTCAGACTTAGGAGCCCTTGAACCCATGCCTCCATGATCCATCCTTCCTTCCCTGACAGATCAAATTACTTGTTTACAGACAAAGGGCTTCTCTTCACTGCCAAGTTAACTTGAGTTATAACTTTGGTGTTACCCCTATCTTGAGTCCTGTTCATACATAAAAATCCTTAAATTGTGTGTGATGGTCCTTTTAACTCAATTTAGTTAGTACAATTCGTCAACTAATGTGACCACTCTGGAGTGTGGATGCAGACTAGTGCCACTAGTCAGCCAGTGCCTTCTCACCATTCCCGTTGTATGTCCAGAAGGGACAGACAAATTATCTCACAATTCACTGAGGAAGAATTCATTGAGTGGCTCAGCTTACTGCAGTGCAAAAAATCCTGGAATGTGCCCCCAATTGTCATAGTGCAACTCACAAGTGAGTGCAGTGCCAGTGTGAACATAGCAGCTCGGGTGTGCCAATCTCGATTAAACTAGGCTAACTCGAAAGAATTAACTTGAGCATGTATAACTTGATGCAGTGAAGACATATTCATAGAAAAATTTAAGCACTGGTTCTAAGTAACTTGAATCCTGGATATATGCCAGGGGAATGCTCCATTTGCATCTTGGATTCTCCAAACCTCTTCTTTATTAACGGGTGTGAGTCTCAGACTCCTTTCTTTGGTCCTGGATATAAAAGCACAACCACTGATGAAGTAAGTGCCCTTTAACCAAGCACTTTAAGCACTGGGGATGTTAGTCTGAAATGCACATTAGAGTGGGATAAGAGGAACACTTATTAAACCTCTTAAATTTATGCTCTTTCTCAACCATGTTATGGGCTTGATGCTTGAATCGCTTGGTGAAATTCTGTGGCCTATGTTATGCACAAAGTCAGACGAGATAAACATAATGGTCCCGTCTTGCCTTGAAATCTATGAAACTACAACTACATAAACCCTGTTTTCTTCTCCACATCCTCCAAAATAAATAAAATAATAAACTCTAAAAACACAAACACTGTACACCTTAATAATGACATTAAGGACTATACAACACATTGCAAAAGGCAACATATTTTGGCAGAAAAGGCTAAAAAACCAACTCACCTAACCTTAACTGATGCAGGGAGAGATTTGGTTGTGTGGCTGCACAGGCTAGCAGAAAGAGAGGAAATGAAGATATTGAGATGCAAGAGGCTCCTTACGCCCTCATTTCCAGAATGTGGTATCCCAAGGAGATGCGTGCACATACACCATTATCTATTTACAACTTTCAATGTGTTCTGTGGTCACACAGCAGGACGATAGACTCCTATAGTGGGGATCAGGAAAGGCAACATCTTCAAGCAAATTCTTCATTACTGGTGATAATGCACAAACAGGAACAGACACAGCCTGACTTTCAGATCCCAGTTTGAGTTTGCAGGGCTGGCAGTTGGCAAATTATCTTTTTACTATTCGTCAACTGAGCAAATTGACTAATGAAGAACGTCAATAAACATGGAACCCCACAGAGTCATTTTTACAGTGTCATCTTTCACTTTAAATGATACAGCATGATAGTGTCTGATGAGAGACTCAAATATCAGAGCCAGCTCTGATATTTAATTGTTCTGAAGCAGGAATGCTTCCTAAAAACATCTTGTAGGCTTCCATTTACATCACAGTTGGCCTGTAGATAAATACTCAACTGCACAAACATTTGTCCAAAACTCCTCTCAGAAAAGACAGAATTCATAGTGGTGAACGAAGCATGTGATCATTTTCATTGCCACTAACATGTCTATTACTTGTTGCCCTACTGTGTGTTGATATAGTTAGGACTGTGTTATTAGTCCTTCATTGAGGCATCAATTTTGCTTCTATTTTTATTGTGGCAGGTTGGGATCTGAAAAGTGTCCTGGTGCTTCAGCCGTTCTAACCTATCCCAGAGCAGTTTTATTTTAAGTACCTTCTGATTATTAGGTCCCCAATCCTAGCTCAGAACAGGTTTCTTTTTCTATATTATAATCACAGATGGATTAAGTCTATTGAAGAACCAGCACCAAATGTTCCCCATTCCCTCAACATCTGGCTCATGTTCAAATCTGAGCATAGGTGTTCCCTCTTTAGCGCCTCTCTGTGACCGCTCCTTGACTCCTATGTCCACTCCTTAGCATCCAATCCCTGGCCCACTTCCCAGCTGTCAAGACCCTCTTTGGATCTCATCCTTAAAATACCAGGATGCCCTAGTACAACCCCTTACCAGGTGTCAACAATCTCCTCATTGTTTCATGACAAGCAACTTTGGCCCCCAGCCCAAGTCTCTCCCAGTTGCCAACCCAAACTTTTCTAATTTCTCTATGAAAAGCACCCGACTGGTCCTCCCTGACAAGCACTCCCAGCCTCCTTTCTTCTCCCAGTGGTTGAAACCCACTTGATTCAATTGCTCTAAAAAATGGACAGTCTGGTGTCCTCTCAGCTGCCAAAGCCCTTTTCATGTCAAGGTGAGTGCGCAATGAGTTTCCAGTAATGAGGAAGCCTCAAAGGGCTTTTGTCTACCATGGGAAATGACATTGTGTTGTAACACATGGTAACTAACATGATATTAAACACGTTACCACCTGCTGTAGACAAGGACTGATGAATTTATAATCAGCTGGTCATGGTTAACCCTAGGCTCCGCTTTAGAAACAACCCTTGTCTACACTGAGTGCTAATATATATTTAACATAATCTCATTTCCCACTGGAAACACTAGTGCAGGGAATTTGAAAGCATGTGGCAATCTGAAAATCTGCAAAGTGGCCGTGAGGTATGCTAGAATCTTCTCCTAATTCTTCAAAGGTAGAAAGAAAAGAGTATTAATAACAGTAACAAAGGGTGTTTGGGCCTGGATCTCCAAAGGGCATTGGCAGTAATGGATCGAAGGGGAATGGTTTGTAGAACAGGAACAAAGGATTCTGCAATTTGCTTATGGTTCAGATAATAATTCAAATGCTTCGTTTGACCTCCAGATCTTTTGAAGTTTATCCATTGCTAAACATAATGAAGATATGTTCTGCACTCCACATTTTTTTTCCTTTCCAAGAATCATAAAATCATAGACGATTAGGGTTGGAAGAGATCTCAGGAGGTCATCTAGTCCAACCCCCTGCTCAAAGCTGGACCAACCCCAACTAAATCATCCCAGCCAGGGATTTGTCAAGCCGGGCCTTAAAAACCTCTAAGGATGGAGGTTCCACCACCTCCCTAGGTAACCCATTCCAGTGCTTCACCATCCTTCTGGTGAAATACTTTTTCCTAATATCCAACCTAGACCTCCCTCACTGCAACTTGAGACCATTGCTCCTTGTTCTGTCATCTGCCACCACTGACAACAGCCTAACGCCATCCTCTTTGGAACCTCCTTGAGGTAGTTGAAGGCTGGTATCAAATCCCCCCTCACTCTTCTCTTCTGCAGACTAAATAAGCCCAGTTCCTTCAGCCTCTCCTCATAAGTCATGTGCCCCAGCCCCCTAATCATTTTTGTTGTCTTCTGCTGGACTCTCTCCAATGTGTCCATATCCTTTCTGTAGTGGGGGCCCAAAACTGGATGCAATACTCCAGATGTGGCCTCACCACTGTCAAATAGAGGGGAATAATCACTTCCCTCGATCTGCTGGCAATGCTCCTACTAATGCAGCCCAATATGCCGTTAGCCTTCTTGGCAACAAGGGCACACTGTTGACTCATATCCAGCTTCTCGTCCACTGTAATCCCCAGGTCCTTTTCTGAAGAACTTCCACTTAGCCAGTCGGTCCCCAGCACGTAGCAGTGCATGAGATTCTTCCTTCCTAAGTGCATTTGTTGAAACTCATCAGATATCTTTTGGCCCAATCCTCCAATTTGTCTAGGTCACTCTGGACCCTATCCCTACCCTCCAGCATATCTACCTCTCCCTCCAGCTTAATGTCATCCGTGAACTTGCTGAGGGTGCAATCCATCCCATCATCCAGATCATTAATGAAGATGTTGAACAAAACCAGCTCCAGGATTGACCCCGGGTATTCCGCTTAATACCAGCTGCCAGCTAGACATAGAACTGTTGATCACTACCCATTGAGCCAGATGATGTAGCTTACTTTCCATCCACCTTGTGTCCATTCATCCAATCCATACTTTTTTAACTTTTTGGCAAGAATACTGTGGGAGACCATATCAAAAGCTTTGCTAAAGTCAATGTATATCACATCCACTGCTTTCCCCATATCCACAGAGTCAGTTATCTCATCATAGAAGGAAATCAGGTTGGTCAGGCATGACTTGTCCTTGGTGAACCCATGTTAACTGTTCCTGATCATCTTCCTCTCCTTCAAGTGCTTCAAAATGGATTCCTTGAGGACCTGCTCCATGATTTTTCCGGGGACTGAGATGGGGCTGACCAGTCTGTAGTTCCCCATATTCTCCTTCTTCCCTTTTTTAAAGATGGGCATTATATTTGCCTTTTTCCAATCATCTTGGACTTCCCCCAATCGCCACGAGTTTTCAAAGATAATGGCCAATGGCTCTGCAATCACATCAGCCAATTCCCTCAGCACCCTCGGATGCATTAGATCTGGACCCATGTGCATATCCAGCTTTTCTAAATAGTCCTTAACCTGTTCTTTCACCACTGAGGGCTGCTCAGCTCCTCCCCATACTGTTCTGCCCAGTGCAGCAGTCTGGGAGCTGACCTTGCTGTGAAGACCGAGACAAAAAAAGCATTGAGTGTTTCAGCTTTTTGCACATCATCAGTCACTAGGCTGCCTCCCACATTCAGTAAGGGTCCCACACTTTCCCTGACCTTCTTCTTGTTGCTAACATACCTGTAGAAACCCTTCTTGTTACCCTTCACATCCTTTGCTAGCCGCAACTCCAATTGTGCTTTGGCCTTCCTGATTACACCCCTGCATGCTTGAGCAATATTTTTATATGCCTCCCTAGTCATCTGTCCAAGTTTCCATTTCCTGTAAGTTTCCTTTTTGTCTTTAAGCTCACCGAAGATTTCTCTGTTAAGCCAAGCTGGTTGCCTGCCATATTTGTTATTCTTTCTGCACATCAGGATGGTTTGTTCCTGCGCCCTCAATAAGGCTTCTTTAAAATACAGCCAGCTTTCCTGGACTCCTTTACCTCTCTTATTAGCCTCTGAGGGGATCCTGCCCATCAGTTCCCTGAGGGAGTCAAAGTCTGCTTTTCTAAAGTCCAGGGTACGTATTATGCTGTTCTTCTTTCTTCCTTTTGTCAGGATCCTGAACTCGACCATCTCATGGTCACTGCTGCCCAGGTTGCCACCCACTTCTACTGAAATTATGAAATTACTTCCCCTACCAATTCTTCCCTGGTTGTGAGCAGCAGGTCAAGAAGAACATGGCCCCTAGTTGGTTCCTCCACCACTTGCACCAGGAAGTTGTCCCCAATACTGTCCAAAAACTTCCTGGATTGTCTGTGCACTGCTGTATTGCTCTCCCAGCAGATGTCAGCGTGATTGAAGTCCCCTATGAGAACCAGGGACTGTGATCTGGAAACTTCTGTTAGATATCCAAAGAAAGCCTCATCTACTACATCCTCCTGGTCTGGTGATCTATAGCAAATGCCCACCATGACATTAGCCTTGTAGCTCTTGCTTCTAAACTTAACTCAAGTGATGCCTTTATTGCTATGGCATAGGAAAATAGTCAGTTAAGGACCTTAATCCTTTACGCTGCCTATAAACGGGCATGTTGACAAAGGCCCTTATACAGCAAAGCACTTAAGCACCTTAAGATATGCTTAATAGTTATTGATTTCAGTGGCATTTTAATGGGATTTAAGCAGGTGCTTAAGCACTTTGCTAAATAGATACAGACTTAAGCACATGCTTATCAAGGATCTACAACCTATCCTGAAGGACAACCCATCACTCTCACAGATCTTGGGAAACAGGCCAGTCCTTGCTTACAGACAGCCCCCCAACCTGAAGCAAATACTCACCAGCAACCACACACCACACAACAAAAACACTAACCGAGGAACCTATCCTTGCAACAAAGCCCGTTGCCAACTGCGTCCACATATCTATTCAGGGGACACCATCATAGGGCCTAATCACATCAGCCACACTATCAGAGGCTCGTTCACCTGCACATATACCAGTGTGATATATGTCAGCATGTGCCAGCAATGCCCCTCTGCCATGTACATTGGCCAAACCAGACAGTCTCTACATAAAAGAATAAATGGACACAAATCAGACGTCAAGAATTATAACATTCAAAAACCAGTCAGAGAACACTTCAATCTCTCTGATCACTCGACTACAGACCTAAAAGTGGCAATTCTTCAACAAAAAAACTTCAGAAACGGACTCCAACGAGAGACTGCGGAATTGGAATTAATTTGCAAACTGGACACCATTACATTAGGCTTGAATAAAGACTGGGAGTGGATGTGTCATTACACAAAGTGAAACTATTTTCCCATGTATATTTCCCCCCTGCCCTACTGTTCTCACATGTTCTTGTCAACTGCTGGAAATGGCCCACCTAGATTATCACTACAAAAGGGTTTTTTTTTACCTCTCCTGCTGGTAATAGCTCACCTTACCTGATCACTCTTTTTACAGTGTGTATGGTAACACCCATTGTTTCACGTTCTCTGTGTATATAAAACCGCCCCACTGTATTTTCCACTGCATGCATCCGATGAAGTGAGCTGTAGCTCACAAAAGCTTATGCGCAAATAAATTTGTTAGTCTCTAAGGTGCCACAAGTCCTCCTTTTCTTTTTATTGTATCTACATGAGTCCTAATAGGTAGCAGGTTTAAAACAAACAAAAGGAAGTCTTTTTTCACACAACACACAGTCAACCTGTGGAACTACTTGCTAGAGGACGTTGTGAAGGCCAAAACAGGGTTCAAAACAGAACTCAATAAATTCATGGAGGATAGGTCCATCAATGGCTATTAGCTAGGATGGGCAGGGATGGTGTCCCCAGCCTCTGTTTGCCAGAACCTGGGAATGGGCGACAGGGGATGGATCACTTGATGATTGCCTGTTCTGTTCATTCCCTCTGGGACACCTGGCATTGGCCATTGTCGGAAGACAGGATACTGGGCTAGATGGACCTTTGGTCTGACCCAGTATGGCCGTTCTTATGTTCTGTTTTCTCTCAAGCAATGTCTGGAATATGCTTGTATTTGTTCAATTTTCTACAATCATCTTAAAATATTTTGTATTATCCTAATGTATTGTATTGTGAAAAACACATTTTTTTAGGATGCTATGATATTTCAGAGAGAGACTTGCTTAATCTGAACTGGTGTATATAATTTTCTAGAAATCCTTATGATGATGTATTACATGTAAGAGCAGTAATATGCCTTTCTATCTGTATCTGTAAAACATTTCATAATATCTGCCATGAAAAATGGCATTAAACCCTATTTGGTACTCTTTCCTTGTAACACCAGCTTGCATTGGAGGGTTATTTTTATGACCAGGGCATGCATCATGAGATGGTGGGAATGAAATACTACGACAGAAAGAACAATTGCAACAGTGCACTCACTGGCTGCAGAGCTTGACTTATTGTTCATTGTCCCCCACCTTTAACCTTCCCCTCATTTACGATCACAATTGGATCTAAGAGAAAAAGGTCACCATCACTACCACAGTAGATACAACCAAACCCCAGGTCCACACACCCCCGAACTTTGACTGATCCCTGTCGCGCTCTCTCTCAGGCTGAACCAAAGCCTCTGATCCAACACTACATTCTCCACTTTTGGTGGAGGGGATTTCAAATTCCAGATAGGGACCTCAGCTTTGCAGCTTGGGCCCTTTGGTAGCCAGAGGCTAATTATGGCTCCATGTATGGAAACCAACAGCAAGGCAATACAATTTCGTAATATTACGGAGCTTTTCTACATTTGATTATGAGGAAAGAAAAGGGAGCTGGTCACCACAGCTTGCTTGGTGTTCGTTCTGTCTCCCCGGGACTGACAGGAGAATGCCCCCAGAACAGACCTTCTGGAGCAATCAGACCAGTCGTCAAGAAAACCTTCTTGGTTTAATTCTTTAATTCCAAGCTACTGTTAGTTATTTGCAAGATCAGGAGTTCTAATCCTATTGCCTGTCAATTCACTTTAACCTCAATCTTTTTCTTTACTTTCTTATTCCCAGAACCTGTTTCCTGCTTTCATGATGCCTGATAGAAAATTGCCTTGAGTAGCCCTGAATGATCAAAACTGACCGGATGTGCAGAGTGAATATTCATGATTTAGTGGCGCAGCATCGGCTCACTCTTTAATGCAGGATCCATGCTATAGTCCCATCCACCACATGAATTACCAGGTCATCACTACTTAATCCTAATAGAACCTATCTTGGAGATGCTCTGTTTTACATAAAACAAAGCAAGAAAATGTATTTGTTCTGGACTCGAGACACCTTTAATTCACTCACACACATACCCATGAAAATGGCACTAAAAGAGCATGAAGGGCCAAATTCTCTCCTTGAACATGTACATGAAGCGCACACACTCGTGTGAGTAACTGAGGATGGAACTTATTGATTGCCACAGAACACAATAAAACAGGTGCCAATCTTTAAGATACTGAGGGTTACTTAGGCAACATGCTGAGCGTTTGATGGCCAGATCTAATTTGTACATATATATATTTACATACAGGTTTTAATCAAAAATAAACACATGCACAACCATAATGTTTGCTTTGCACTTATATCTTCTTTGGTAGACAAATAGCAATTGTCTGTTGGTTCAATTATTCCATAATTAAACAAAACCAAATGAAACAAAGCTATTACAGACTATTAGCTGACTTGGGCTGTGGCCAGTTAGAATCCTTAGACTTCATAGGCCATACCTCTATATGCAGGGCTTCCAATTTTTGTTGTAACCAATAAACATTTTGGTTGTTTACCCAATAAACATCAGCAAAACACCAGAAAAGGTTACTTATATCTCAGGGCTTGTCTACATGGAGCAGTAATGCAGACTATGTGAGTGTGATTTCTGAAGCTCACTAACGTGTTGTAAAATAATTGTTCCATGTAGCTCCTGCTGGCATGCACTAAAGGTTCCCTAGTGCGCTTTAACAGAATGCTGGTTCAAGCAGTACCACATTAATAGGCACTAGGGAATGTTAAAAAGAGATTACTCATTACAGTATATACTACTGTAATGAGTAATATATATATATATTATAGATATAATTCATTACAGTATATACAAAGAGACAGCCCTGAAAAAAAAAAGATTTTTCGACATCTACATAAAAGTCAAAAATTGCTAAAAACACCTCCCCCCATAACATTAATAAACCCTGAAAGACAAAAGCCCTCTCTATATTTTAACTAATTAGTGGCTGCCAAGAACTTCATAGGTGTCACTATGCTACACAGCATGGCTACCCAGACTTCAGAGTGATAACAGGGAAGGAACTGAGAACCTCCCACTTATATAGCACAGTCTTCTGTCACTTCAGATGCTCTGTTAGTTGTGGAACCCCCATCATTGGAGGTTTTTAAGAACAGGTCAGACAAACACCTGTTAGGGATGGTCTAGGTTTACTTGGCCCTGACCCAGTGCAGGGGGCTGGAGTTGGTGACCTCTTGAGGTACCTTCCAGCCCTACATTTCTGTGATTTCTATGATTAATAGTACAAGGTATATGATGCACAGTTGAGCAGGTCTGCTTCTGTCCAACAGAGGGCAGTGGTGTACATACACACTAGACAGTTTCTGCCCATACTATCTAAGATACAGCATGATAGAGGATGGTTGTCGGTTGCATTAGTGGATGCCATGAACCTTTTGGTCGCTGTTCCATAATGCGGGGAGTTAAGAGTTAAACTCATGATCTGTCCTGGTAGATGAATGGGAGCATCATAACTGGAATGGAGGCTAACGTGGGGTGTGTAAAGAAATGTGATGAACCTCACTTCTCTGATAGGGATGCAAATCTCAAGGAAAAACAGAGCATAAAACTTGAACCCCAACATATCAACCATGAAGTTGCTATCTCCTTGTGTCTACAAGTTTCAGGTAAGTTTCATGCTAAGGGGACTAACCTCTCAGTGAACAAGGGGATTCATGCCTGTAACAGCTGACATTGATGGAGGAGTTACCATGTGAACTCCCTGTGCAGCATTGGGGGGAGTCAGTGTAACCCTCCCATGAAACACTGGGTGGAGGATTTCACATGAAGGCCCTTGCTTTAGGTTTTCTAGCATAACCTTAGGCCCAGTCCAGCAAGGTTGCACCTTGCAGGATTGATCAAGTAATGGCAAGTGGGAGGAATGAATTGATTTTCGTTGGTTGGTTGGCTGGTTTTCCCCCACTTCCCCCTCTAATTAATACACAGATGGCTGCGGAGCAATTGTCAGTTTGCAAATGAAAATGTAGTGCCATAGAACGCTAAGGCAGTACTAAAAATGTACTTTGTGGATTGAAACGCTGCCAGGGGACTAAAAGGCAGCATGCTCTTACTATAATACAGTCTCTCCGCATGCACGGTGAGACCATGGGCTAAAAATAACCACGGAAGCTAATGAAAGTAGCTACAAAGGCGCTGTGTGGACCACTTTTAGAACCATCTTTTTTAAAAAAATGTGATGGTTTAAAAGGTTGTTTCATTTTATTTTTTCTACTGTTTAACTTGTCCAGCAACTTGATAGGGTTTTTTAGGAAAAAAAAATGTTAATGGAGGGAGGAAAGTATCTACAAACAGGAAGGTTTTTTATTATTACTACTTTAATGAGATTAGTAGAATCTGGGCCTAGTTTGTTTGCTAATGATACTGGGATAGCACATTATAAATATTAAGGGTGAGATTTCGACACTGCCAAAGACTAGAGCTCTGGACAGCCATTTCTCATTCAGAATGAATGGGATAAGTTTTCCCACCCAACTTATCCCCAAAAACCTGTGAGGCAGGTTTTGTTATCTCTGTTTTACAGATGTGGATACTGAGGCTATGTCTACATTATGGGGGTTCTCCCATTTCTTTAGGCTAATCCACCCTTTGACCTAGCACTGCCTATACTGGGGGTTAGGTCAGTATAGCTATGTCTGTCAAGGATGTGGGTTTTTTCACACCCGTGAGAGATGTAGGTAGGCCGATGTAAGTTTTCAGTGTAGACAAGCCCTGAGATGTTACGGGCTGATATTTGCAAGCTAGGATTACTAAAGTTAGGGGCTTGTGCAACTGGGATCAGGTTCTGGCCCACTGTTTTAACAGCTATGTAAAAAATAAATTAAAATAAAAATGGTCTTCTTGGCTGAGGTCTTGTAAGGCATATTTCAGCCAGGAGAGAAGTTTGCTCCGGATCCCATTTACATAGAAGTCAGTGGCAAAACTCCCATTGGCTTCAGGGGTACAGGATGAGGCCTTTCCAGTGACAATGATGAAATGGGTGGGTTCTACTGGAATAGGTCTGGCACAACCTTAGCTATAAATTATAGATGTCAGTGTCTGCAATCAAGATTTTTCTCTCCACTCTAAACAAAAAGGCTACATTTTGGCATATATAAAAAATAGCGTTTCTCCTTTAAGCCAACTAACCTACCTATTAGCAGCCTCTAGCTATGGACCTTAAAGTATACAACAAATCAGTTCTCACACACATACTTGTGTCCTGGAAATATTGCTCAAGGATGTAATGAATCAGGTATTGTCTCCTAATGCTCCCATAAACAGAGCCACAAAAATGGTAATTAATTCATCAGATCATGCCATGACTAACTTGTAAAAAGAAAGCACTAAAACAGTAGCAGGAATCAGATTTGTGTTCACTTTGAGATCAACTTTTTTTGTTTTGTTTTTTGTTGCCCTAAGAACTGGAGACCAACTATTCCACATTACGAAAGATTGATTTGCCTCCTTTCCTGAGTTTCAGGTCATAATGGAGCTTTGTTATCTTTAATAGATTCATGTAGTCCTTCCCTAGTGCCTTGTCAAATAATAATACATACAAAGCAATAAAAGGGAAAAGAGAAAAAAAAAAACCAAATATCTCATAAGTCCAGATTGGAGTGGATGTGTGGAGGGGGAAAGTGTTTATTGAGCTGTCCTGAGCAGAATGAAATAATTTATGTACCATCTACATGCAAATGCATTTTTCATTTATGTAATAAACTGCATCCTTGTATAATTTAGCCAAACAATGGAGCTGGAAGGACAACACTGCTAATCTTCAAAAATCAACCGTGCCTTTTCAAAAGGGATTTTGTCTTTCTACAAATTGATCAGACTTGACAAGTAATTTCAACCTAATGTTCACGGCCACCCTCCTCCCTCCTCGCCATCTGTAGGTGAGAAATCCTATTTTCTGGTAGTGACAAGGTAATAGGGGAGGCTTCAGACATCTGTAAAAGAGGGAAGAAGTGTTTTTTCCATAGCTACAGACAAAAATAAAATGTATTCAGAAGGAAATGAGTGGGTTTCTTTTAAAAGGAATGATAAATCCCTGTGTCTGTCCATTTGGTCTCTGACTTCTGAAGCTGTCAGGCTAATGAAAAGTAGTAAGAAATTAAAATGTCTCTGGCTTTAAAATACAATGGTGGAAATGCTCCTCCAGTGGCATTTCCTTGATCTCATTAACAAATACTGTAAAGGCCTTCAGAATACATCCATTCTACCAACTTACTGCATCAATGAAAACTAAATTACAGGCAAAGAGACTGAATTTAAACTGAATTTGATTCAAGATTTATTATAAAAACAGCTTTAACTGAATGTGATTCAGTCCTATACCAAACAATGGCAGAGAAATTGGAAAAAGGTGAGTTATCACCTTTCATCCACGTCACAAACATGAGTGAGATTAAGCAAAAGCAATTGCACAGTTGCAAGGCTGTCTAGTGAATTCTGTTTTCCTTGAGAAAGTACAATGCTAACATTTTAGGGCCCACAGACACCCACTGCTCTCAGGCTGCTGTGAATTGTTCTAGTGCTGCAAAGCAGCCAATGAATCGGGTCCCTAACATCCACTGGCTGGGGTTATGCAGTATTCAATGTGTACAGTCAATATAAACAACCAAATCCAGAGGTCTTTACTCCCTCTTCACTTGAAATCCCTAAATGTGGATGCTGTGCCCACCCCTACCTTCGCCTTCCAGAGATCTGGCACAAGAATTTTTTCCATGGAAACTAGGGATTGCACTGACAGACTAGCAGGCCCACCAGGGGTGAAAGACTAGTTTAGTCTCCTATGTCCATTCTGTGTATGGAGTGTGGAGGGACTGAAATCTGGGCTGCTGGTCAGGATCCAGGGGGCTGAGAGTTTGCTTCTCTGTATAGATTTAGCCCTTTTTGATTTTGCAATCTCATTACTTATTATTGTTTAAGCAAAAGGTGCTAATGGATTGCACATCAAGTCACCTGATGAAATGCATCCTAGAACACTCAAGGAACTGACTGAGGAGATATCTGAGCCATTAGCGATTATCTTTGAAAAGTCATGGAAGATAGAAGAGATTCCAGAGGACTGGAAAATGGCAAATGTAGGGCTAATCTAGAAAAAGGAAAATAAGGACAACACGGGGAATTGCAGACCAGTCAGCTTAACTTCAGTCCCTGGAAAAATAATGGAGCAAATAATCAAGCAATCAGTTGGCATTAACCTAGAAGATAATAAGGTGATAAGAACAGTCAACATGGATTTGTCAAGAACAAATCATGTCAAACCATCCTAATAGGAACCTGCCTGGTTCCAAAATCTGCTACTGCTCGGCAAAGGGGCAACAATGCATAGACTACAGTAGCTCCCGGGGCTATCCTCGGGCTAAATGTCCCACAGCGTTAGGTGCAGTACAAACACACAGGAAAACACAGTCCCTTCAGGTTAGGTCACAGCTTTCAGTGCATTTCTACATAACCTCAGGTGTGTATCAGGGATGCGTTCTTGCCCTGGCACTATTCTGTCAAGCTATTAACTGGATATTAGGATTTGTCGCTCCACACATTGGAATCAAGGTTGGTGAACAAGTGTTTACCAAACAAGACTACACTGATGATGATGCCCTGTTTGCGGAGAAGTCAGAGAAATTCAGCCCCCCTCTCCAAGGTCTCCAAGACACTGGGGTTGAATGTCTCATGGCAGAAGTCCAAGGTCCAGAACCTCAGAGCTGGGCCACCAGAACTCTCACTGCAGGTGGGGTCATGTACCGTGAAGAGCAGTGACAAGTTCATCTACCTAGGCTGCAAGCACAGTTCAAGTGGTCACAGCAAACTGGACACTTTTCAATGAACAGATCTCACCACCTCCTGCATGAAGTCCATGTCTTGCTAAGGGATGCAAAAATGTCTTTGTGCTGAGACAAAGTTCAGGCTCTAACAAACCTCCATACCACCTGCATTGCGATAAGGATCAGAAACCTGGACTCTCTGATAGGCAGGCTTGGAGCAGCTAGAGTCATTCCATATGTGCTGTCAGCACCAAATCCTGAGCACAAAGTGGTTTGACTTTGTAAGATATGTCACAGTCTTAGAGAGATGTGGCTTTCTTTCAGTTGCTCACTGTATTCAAAATCAGCATTGCAGGCTCTTCAGCCACGTTGCCAGGATGGACAAGACACGCCAGTACATTGTGCTCTCAAACCCTCCATCAATGTGTGAAGGGGTGCAAGCCTTGACCCCTACCTCCCACAAGGTCACCCCAGAGATTCGTGGAGTTGGGGGATTGAGCCAGATCTGGGACCTTAACTGCACAATGCCTGTGGCAACACCATTAACCATAGTCACTGTTGCTGGTGCAACAGTCCCCAGTAGACCATGCATGGTTGATGATGATGATGTTCCAAACAGCTTATAATGAGAGGCCCTGATTCTCAAATGTACAACATTTGGGTACAGCCTGCACGTGCACAGAGCCTCATCGACATGGGGGCTGACCACACATTGTAAATTGCAGGATTAGGACCTAAGAAATGAATGGCAAGTCCACCTTTTGGGGTTTGATCCTGCCAAGTGGTGAGCATGCACAATTCTCACTGAGGTGACTGGGAGTACTCTGTTATGAAGCAAAATAAAGGGGCAAGAGAAATTACTCGAAATGCATTTCTACCTTCTGATCTACCCCCTTTTCCTCTTTAATCAGAGTGAGGCAGGATTGAAGCAGCACATATTTTATGATGCTCCAGTCTTATGGGGGTTTTATAGCTAGAAATTGGCTTCTGCTGTTACATGAGGACATCTGGTTTCAGCGGAAACTTGTTCAGGCTTGGAGCTGAGGCTTGGCCCGACATGAGTAATTAACGCATGGAGGGAGGCCTCATTTTTTGGAAGATAGAATTAGGGATGTAAATGAATCATCAGGGTTGAGAACAGAATGTTTGTGCTAAATAAGATAAGTAAATAGGTCAGTAGGCTAAGAAGACAGAATGTCTGAGCCAACTAAGACAAGAGGCAGAACACGCAGGGAACTATTTACTATGAACTAGATAACAAGGAACAAAATATGTTAGGAATGTAGAGCTGAGGTAAAGAGGAAGTCAAACCATGGACAGGGCACGCTGCATAGGGACTGGTACCTGCAAAGTAACCAAACTAATCCAAAAATGTGTGATGCAATGTGTAACTTTAGCGCCCTTGTGGCCAAGATGGAGTCTGCTCCTGCAGGCAGCTCTGGCCAAGAGAAGGGGCGTGCAGGAATACAGCAGGAAAAATCCCTTCCACCCCAGGGGCACCTGTTCCAAATACCCAGAGTGAACACACACACACACCAGAAAAGTACAATGGATATAAGAAGGGAAATATTTATTTACAAAGGGATGAGAGGAGAAAAACAACAAGGGGAAATATAGGGGGAGCAGTAGAACAGGGCTGCATCCAAACCAAGGCCCTGCAGGCCCAGTGGTAGCACACTCTGAAAGGGCAGACACTGAGCAATGTGTCTGCACACAGAGTTCAGAAGGCCTGAGCAAAGTTCCAGTCTAGTGCTGAGTCTTGGGTGCTCCTCGTCATCTTCACCACCAGTAAACTTTCTCCAATAAACCCCTCCGGTGCCCTCTTCCGCCGCTCTCTGCAAAGCCACAGCGAGCGACCACCTCCCCACTTAACTAGCTAGCAGCCTCCCTCCTTATTCCCAGTGCAGCGTCACAAGCCCCAGTACTCACAACCCCATGCAGCTCTGGGCAGCAGTGATATTGGGTCCAGCTCCGGCCTGTCCTTCTCGGGCAATTCCCCCCGGCACAGTGCTCCTCCTGGCTCCGGTCCTGGCATGTCCCCAATTGGTCACCCTGTCCTTCCCAGGCTTCAGGCAGGTTCTCTGCTGCTTCACTTTGGGAGGGCCTGCTTGCTGCAGCCCTCCTCTGTCACTCCAGCTCCAGCACCCCACCTGGAGTTTCCCTCCTTTCTCTCAGTCTCCCCCTTCCCGCTTAGGAAAAAGATTTAAAGGGGCCACACTCTCTAAACCCCAAGGGGTTACAAATGTACAGTAAAAGCAATGAGATATTTAATGTATATAAAGGGAGAGGGCTTCTGTGTAACTTTGGAGCCATGATGTACCCTGCAGCCATCTCCACTGCATTTGAGTCTGATCAACTCGGCGTAGCACTGCCATATGCCAAATAAAGATACCTAAGTGACAAAGTCTGGAGTCGAACTGAGTTCTTGGAAAGCTGAATGAAAAGAGGTCTCAGAGGAAATCCCAACAAGACTTTCATCCTTGGACCAGATGGACTGAAATTTCTTTGATACTGTAGTGTCTAGGACAAGACCATTCCATGCCGCTTGCTGGTCACTCAGAACAGGAAATGAACCAGGAGTTCAATCTTTATTATTTGGAGCAGATTAGACTGGAACAAGTCATCCCAATGGTCTACAGAAAATGTTCCTTAATTAAATCCCCAAATCTTCTGGAAAATTGTGAGGGGAAACTTTATTATTTTCTGAGCTGAGAGACAGCAGCTGAAATTACTGCAAATTTTCATAAAGTCATAAAAGCCTGGAGGTATCAGTGAGATGGGATTCAATCAAATGCTCATCATTATTCTGAGGGATAGGGGTACATGGAGTGGCCAGAATAATCCAAAATAGATGATGAAATTTCCTTTGGCTCCTCTGATTAAAACTGCAAATTCATAACTCTAACCCTAATCCCTCTGTGCAAAGTGAAGATTAGATGGGGTCTCGGCATAGATAACTCTGTCTTCCTCTTAGGTTACATGTTAAATTTCCGTCTCCTCCCAGGAGACAGAACACATGGATATTGCTTTTTCCCTCACACTATTTAGAAAGGTATAGGAAAGTAAACATTACTGATCGCATAATAATTTGAATAATAGAGCAGGCTTCCTTTGTGTTCCTGGATTACTGTATTAGTTTACTGGATGCACCTACACATCCTGAAATGATGGATGAATGAGGCTATTTCAAGTCCTCAGGGTCACTATATTTTTCATTATGTTAAGGCAGTGGGTGAAATCCTGCTTTCATTTATACCAATGTAAGTCTCCATGTAATTCCACTGACCACACTAGATTAGCTCCAGATTTACATCTGTGTTGGTGCAAATGGACTTTGGCACAATAACTCCCTGCATTTTGCAACATTTCTCCACCCTTCCACCAATCTTTGATAATTGGGAGCATCTTTAAAGTGGAATTGCTTCTTTCATGAGCTAAATGTGTTGGGCCTGATTCTGATGCTGTTCCAGCCCTGATGTAGCAAGACACTTAAGCATGTGAGAAGCTCCAATTGATTTCAGAGTGAGTACTGCCATGCTTAAAGTTCAGTACATGCTTAAATTCTTTGCTTGAGTGGAGTCTTACAGTGGTTTTCCACTGGTGTAACTCCATTAACCCCTAATGAAATTACTCCTGGTTTGCCCTGGACTGAGATCAGAATCAGGCCTGTCTGTTAGGTTTCTTTAGGCAACCAACAATGTAATTAAATAATTAAATTAACAAAAAACAAACCAAAAAAAGAGTTTTCCCATTGACTTTAACAGGAGTTGGATCATACCCTTTCAGACGTGTACTGAGGGTACATTCCCCCTGTTTAACATTTCAAACTGTTTCATTCGCTCTGCAGTGCCGGAGGAAGGGGCTGTTATTATGAAGAGAGAGACTGAGTTTCAGAGGAGTAAACTGGGATTTGGGAGGGAGCCTGCTCATCAAGAAGAGGATTGCATGTCACAGAGTTGATGTAATCAATGTCTAGGGGCAAAGGGTCTTTGCTGCATTGCCCTTGTAGAAACCTTTTCCGACAGGTCTACCAAGCAAGTTCCAAAGAGAGTCATTCGCATGAATGCCTGTCCTACCAGCTGATGAAAGGGTACTGCAATGGGGCAGCTCCCAGTGGAACTGAGAGAAGAAGAGAAAAGAAAACAAAGAATAGAAAAAGAAATGGCCACTTGACTGCATCCACTTAACACATTTTTTTGTCAGCCAGATACTGATTGTGCTCAGTAATAATATCTTAGTGCCATTTTGTTTCTAAACAAGTGAGAACTTTGAAAACAGGCCGGAACCCTGCTGATGTCTTTACAGTACATTCCTGGGAAGAATACAAAGCATAATAATGATTATTTATTTTGCACAGCATAGCTGTGTTTCTGGATTTTTTTTCTCATTAAGAGCACAGACACACTAGTGCATATTTCAAAGCTATTAATATGATGGGTAATGTTAATGGAAATATAATAGAGTGAGATGCTTTTAAAAATACCAGATTTCACAGAGTCAGAAAAAGGCATTAATGAAATTTTAATGAGAAAGTCAGCTTGCAGGAATTTTACAAGTAATGATTATTCTCATTCCATATTCAGTCTGAATAACTTTGTCACTAGTGTCTTATGTTTGCCAGGTGTTTATTAATAGGATGAACTAGAGGCACTGGGACAATACACTAGAGGCTGGAGGGTGATTTTTCTGAAAGAGAAACAAAAATTGTGGGCTATTAAATGACTGCTTTGACTAAGATATTACACACGCATGCATGCATGGGCACACAAATACCCGTACACACATTCAGAAGGTTTCTAGCTTGCTATTAAATGATCTATGCCTTTTCTATTAAATCTCTGGCATGCTGACACAAGCAAGGGGGATTTTCATAGCTTTTAAAAAGTAAGGAGTTGAACTATAATGATTAAACTTACCTGGAGTTTTTCAAAGTGCTTTACAGACACTAACGAAGGAATTCTCACAACATCCCTGTGAGGTAGGCAAGTATTGTAATGAACCAGCTCTCTGTGTGTACATATCACTTCTCTCAACTGGACAGAGGTCCTGTGCTGTCAAGCTCTCCTTTAACTCGACTGATAAAGGGGTATGGTTTTAGAATAGAACGATCTGAGTTCTATCCCTACAGCTGCTGTGAAGGTCTCAGTGTCCAGGCCGTACAGCGTAATGAAAAGCTAAAAGATTTGCTATCATATTATCACCCCCATGTTATACTGGGGGAAACTGAGGCAGAGAGGTTTCACTGACCCAAGGCCAAAGAGGGAGCCAGTGTCACTATGTGGAATTTCAGTTCAAAAGTTCTAGTCTGCCAGTCCTCTGTCAGACCAGACCTCCCTCTAGCCCACTATACTACTTTTTTAATTGATAATGCATTGGTCAAAAAACTGCATTACAATAGTTTACAGTACTGAAAACAATGGAAATCTTATAAGAGTCAGCTTGAAAAGAGACAGATTTCTAGATATTCTTTGAGCACAATGCCCAGAAGATCTTCCCACACGGCCCCAGTCCTGCAGCCCTTATACCAATGTAATTTCTACTGAAGTCAATAAGGGCCAGGTTCTCTGGTCTGCTAATGGTACTTTGCACCACTGGAGAAGGCCCGTGGAGAATTCCCCCTGGAGAGGAGAACTCTCTGCTGACATAAAGCCTCCTGCACCAGCCACCCTGTCACCCCTGTATTGGATTAATAGATTAGTAGCGTTTAAGGCCAGAAGGGACCGAATAATCATCTAGTCTGAGCTTCGGGGGGAGGAGGAAGGTGGGAAGGGCCATGCAATTTCACCCAGTAATTCTTGCATCAGGCCCCAAATTCGTTGCTGAGCTGGAGCATATCTTTCAGAAAGATATTCAATCACTCAGAGTTTTGCCGGTGAGGTGATGAAGTACTCAGGTGTAGTGTTGCTATGGGGATCTGCTTTCGGCATAGGTCATTCTTGCTAGTATTCATAAGCGCTGTCAAACTTTAATGTGTTAATTTCATGCTCAGTATTCTCCCACATTGTTACTGTTTATTCAGAGAAATGATACAGGTTTAGGTATATTTTGTTTGTGTACTTGGCGGGCCAGAGCCCAGACAATATGCTTACATTTTACATATGTTATTACTTGACTTTTTCTTTTTTATGTTTTTCCATTTGGGATTTCAAAAGGTTAATGTGAAAACTGGAAGCCAGCCTTCGTGCCTCAACTGCAATGAGTATAATACACCAAGGTAGGTCTGGCCACACTGAGACTGTAACACACACGAAAACAAGTGGACACCTCTGACATGTGGAAGTCGGGACAGTGACTGTCTGTCATTTTATTTCCCCACCCCTGATTACTCTAGTCACTTGTTTTTGTTTGTTTTCCAACATACTGTGAAATTTAAAATTAAAGTTCCATTCTGACGGGAAAGGGAGAGATGCTATAATGTAGCCAAGCTGCTGGGGCAGCAGGGAAACCCATAGCAAGCATATTGTTTGGCATCTGCCCTTTAAGCTAGACTATATTATTCCAAAAGGTGTACAGTATTGTAAGTAACCTCTAGTGCCATTTGTAGCATTGCTTCAGGCTTGGTTGCTTGCAGCTGAATTTCACCAGCGAACTTCTAGCATATTAGGAAATAACACTGCAGACATGGATCACAAAGAAAATATTTTCCTTGTCAGCTGTAGCCTGTCGATTAAAATTGTGGGGTCCTGACAGGCCCCTACTTTTCAATGCATGCAGAATCAAAAGCTGATTAAACACATATCATTGAAACACAGTGATGTTCACGCTGTTTTCCTGTTAGAGTTTTGGTTTTTACTAAATCTCATAGGATTTCATTTTAGCCAAATCATATCATTCTCTTAGGTAACACAGATGAAATGGATTAATTTAAATCCTCATTACATTACATTACATTTCCCTAGCTGAGTTCTCTGTGGTGCTTAGACTGGTTTGTTTTGGGCCCCGATTCAGCAAAGCACTCAAATATTGGATCCTTAGATTTGGAAAAGTACAAAGGCCTGAGCAGAAAACATGGAGCCAGGAAGATGTATGTATTTATATCAGAAGTTACCTGTAACAGTTTTCAACATTATTTTAAGATATTTTCAAGATAGGGCACATTTCGCTGATATAAAGGCAATTACTCTTTCTGCAGCCTTCTGCAAGGCACAGAACTAGTGATGACTGGAAATTTTCTGACAATTTTGAAACAGAAGATCGGGGTTTTCATCTGAACAAAAAAGCCCAGGAAGGGTCTGCTCCCCTCAAACATTTTCAGTTTTTGAAAAACTGAAAATTTTCATCCAAAACCCAAAATGTTTTCATTTTTTATAATTAAAAGTCAAAATTTTCTTCAGATTAAAAAAATAAACAAATCATTTTCTGACCAGCTGTATATGCAACCTCGTTGCTTCTGTACTCACCTGAAAAAAGAGGATAATAATATTAACTTGGCTATTTCACAGGATTCATTATTGTTTGTAACATGCTGTGCAGATGAAAAGTTCGGTGTCAGTATTATTAAGCACAATTTTTAAAAGACTATTCTTCATCAGAAGCCTAATGGCTGCACTTTGGATAAAAGCAATCACATAAATGAGTCATGGTATATTTCTGTCCTGTGTAACCTCCATGAAAATTGCTCTTTAGAAAGGCATACATTGATCACTCCAAGAGACCTTAAACAAGGAATTTCACGCTGGAATAAATTTGGGGAAAGTTAAACAAAAGCAATTAACTTGAGTATTAATTGTCTCTCTTCCCCTTCCTATTACTTCAGATATCTGTGCTTGAATAAAAACATTTTCATGTACAATTTCTCCATCCTGATCCAACAGTGAAGTCATAAACCCATGTTTGTGGAATTACAATCTATTACCATGTAAGTGATTTTGATGTCAGAAAGTTAGCATTAAGGTCATTGTCAGGGCAGGGAGGAAAGGGACAACCCCTGATTTTAATCAAATATATGTGTAACGTCATCATATGGTGATCTTGGAAGGGATATGTTAGTGGCCTAAGCATCAGGTGGCTGATCTGTATTGTATCAATACTGTATGTGACCTGGTTATTGGGCTAGTTACTGTATGGTTATATTGCGTTATTGGAATGTTTACTGCATACACATGTTGATTTAGTTATTAGCAGGACTGTTAGGAAACTAGTAGGAAGCCAACACAACAATTCCAGATAAGCAACCTCCTGGTAAACATGGCAAGGGGAAAGGGTCACATAGATCCTTAACTATTAACTGGGAGGATGATACTTCCAGGCTCCAGCCTAAGTTACAGGACTTATTTTACCACGGCTGTGAGCCAGATGCTTAAAAGGATACTAATCAGTGAAAAAGCTACTCTCTAGAGAGAGTGGGGAGAAGCCGTCACCAGGGAGCTGTTTGCAGAGAACAGTCTGACAGGGAGACAGACACCGCCAGTCTGTCTAAAAGCATCTGTTGTCCCTTGTCATATACTTCAAATGTAAGTTCTTTTGGCAGGGACCATCTTTTTGTTCTGTGTTTGTATGGCACCTACTAGAGTGGGGCCCTGGTCCATGAACATTGCGTGCAGTTCTGGTTGCCTGCTCTCAAAAAAGATATATTAGAATTGGAAAAAGTACAGAGAAAGGCAAAAAAATGATTAGGGGTATGGAACAGCTTCAGTATGAGGAGAGATTAAAAAGACTGGGTTCATCTTGGAAAAGAAACAAATAAGGCAGAATATGATAGCAGTCAATCATAAATGGTGTGCAGAAAGTGAATGAGGAAGTGTCATTTACCCTTTCACAAAACACATGAACCAGAGGTCACGCAATGAAATTAATAGGCAGCAAGGTTAAAAGCAAACATAAGGAAGTACTTCTTCACAGAGTGCAGTTAACCTGTGGAACTGATTGCCAGGGGATGTTGTGAAGGCCAAGAGTATAACAGGGTTCAAAAAAGAGTTAGATAAGTTCATGGAGGATAGGTCCATCACTGGCTATTAGCCAAGATGGTCATGGACGCAACCCCATACTCTGGGTGTCCTAAAACTCTGACTGCAAGAATCTGGGAGTGGACAATAGGGGATGGATCACTTGACAATTGCCCTGTTCTCTTATTTCCCTCTGAACCATCTGGCAGTGGCCACTGTCTGAAGGTCCATTATGGCTATTCTTATGTTCTTAAGAGGGGACAAAGAGACAGCTAGCCCTATAATGGTGTCATTCACATCCTTGCAACCATAGCTTCTCATCATGATTGGATTAACTCAGAAGTTCCCTCTGAAGAAATAGATAACGTGGGTACTGTGTATGAGCCTTCTGTATGTGACCTTAATAAGGGCCTGTCTGCACAATGTGTGATCTCAACAACAGGGGCTCCCGCCATGTCCTTGACCAACACTTTTCCTCCCTGCAGCATCCTGTGACTTGGTTGTTGCTTTTCACTTGAGAGATAGCTGCAGGCCAGTGGTTCCCAATCTTACTTTCCTTGAGGTCAACAGGTAATCTCGTATAGAACTCAAAAGGTGTAGGATCAGAGTTATGGCATTCTTAACATTCAGAATGAAAGGCACTCTATGTTATATAAAGGATTTATGTTTAAGTGTGATATATTTCAAGGGTTTTCCTATATGAAATTCTTCCTTAAATGGAAAAGTAAGTCTACTACATATTACAATAGCAAAAATAACGGGTTAAAATTTCTAAAGGGCTGACCTCTGGCCTCTCTTTTTGCAAGTGTAATTTTTGCCTGCAAAATTTGCATTTGCAAAATGAAATGTGGGCAATATATGTCAATGTTTGCACCTCGAACTATGTGATTTACTCTTGCAACTAGTTAGAGGCTTCATTGCTCTGATTTGTACCTGCAATTCAATTCCAGATGCAAAGTGTACGTGCAAAATGAGAGGCTGACCTTCTGAATATTAGGCCCTAAATTACTCCCAGCTTCTCTTGCATTTAATTTCAGATTTATGATAAAATAGATATGGAACTCTGCTCATTACTATAATATATAATCATGGATAACTCACCCCTTTAGATCTCTGAATGAGCTGATGTGTAGTCTTTCTGCATTCCAATGTAATGGCATCTCCATCAAAATACAAGGAGAGGAAGGGAGAGATGAGTGGAGTAGCCAACCAAATCAGGAAAAGCAACCTGCTAAATTGAGTGCTTTCTAATCTAATGCATTTAAGTCATACTCAATAAAGCTTGCCAATGATCCCTGTCCTTGGTGCTGAAAGACCACAGCAGCATCTGATTAGAATAATATGCATCTCCTGAAAGTCTATTTTAGAAAGATGGTCATTCTAAGCAACTAGGATCATGTTATGGCTTCTGAAAGGTGACATGGGATGTCACTGGCCTCACAGCCACTCAAAGGGGGTGGGGGGAGTCTCAGAAAATAATCTATCAGTCTAGAAAACTTACCGAAGTGGCACAGGCCAAAAAAATAAAAAACCTGATAATTCCTTTATTTTGTTTTATTTTTGAGACATTTTGGAAGCAATCTTTGACTGTGAAACTTCAATGATATGGTGTAAAGAAGGTCCAACTCCTGCAACACATACTCCAGTGTGTAATCCTTATTCACACAAGTAGTTCTACTTGCCTCAACAAGGCTGTTTGCCTGAGTAAGTGTGAACCACTGACTGCAGGTGTTAAATTTTGTTTATTTCCAAGAAGAACCTGGATTTCTTACTGACTTTAGTAGCTAGTGTCTGTGTCAATGAGCAATATTCTGTATTTACAGCTTGGGCAAAGCTAAAATTGCAGAAGCTGTCTGGCAAGATTGTGTGAGTGGCTCAGTCCTTTGTTCTGTTTCACCATGGCTCATCAACTCCAATAATGGGGCAAATGAGGTGAGTGGAATCCAGGATAGGGGTTTTGCTCATGTGTTGTATTTTACATATGGTGTGTCATGCTGCTAGAAAGGCCAAGAAACTCAGGTCCTTTCAGTCTACTGGAGAAAGTGAGTGCTGGAGTCTAGGGCCCACCATTGAACAGACCCTGCCCACAGCTCCAGACATGCAAATCTAGGGACAGTCAGCTCAGGCACTCCAGCTGATGACAACTGCTGAGCACAGTCTTCTTTACAGTTGTGTTGTATTAATTTGAATGGACTAAATGGGCCCAGAGAATCAAAGGCATTAACATGACCTTGTCACTGCACAACACTAACGGTTTTAAACAAGATTTGGGGTTCCAAGTGCAGAGACTCAGCCTGCTTAGTACAATAGCAAACACCTTTAAAAATCCATTTAAGCTTTTATTAAAGATACAGAAAGAGAAGGAAAACCAGTTAAAACATTTGAAATGTAAAGTATTAACTAAGGCTTCCATTTTAACAATATCTCTTGCCTTTAGCTGTACAGTGTTTTTAGAAGCTAAAAGCCCCTTTGACAGGCGTTTAGATGGTATTAAAGATGGTAATAATTCTCCTTTTGTGGTGGGGGCAGAAGAGAAAGAGTTAGCTGAGCTGTGCTGGAGCTGTTGTTGTTAAAGTCTGAGCCCGCTTTCCTTAAAGACAGAACAACACACACACAAAAGTGAAGACAAAAAGAACAGCAAAGAGAGAAAATTCAGCTTCTGTCTCTGGTGTTGACTTGGTCTAAACTGCAGAGTTGGTTGATATAAGGCAGCTTACATTGGCCTAACTCTGTAAGTGTCTATATTACAACGTTGCTCTCGCCAATGTAAGTCGCCCACTACAGCGACCTAATAACTCCACCTTCGCAAGAGGCGTAGCAATTAAATCGATGTAGTTAGAGCGATGCAGTGTCTGTGTAGACGCTGTGTTACTCACACTGCCTGTTGGCTATCACCCCCATACATGGCGGGGCTGACAGCTCAGGGCAAGGGGCTCCAGCTGTGAGCTGTGTGTGGCTGACTGCTCAGGGTGGGGGTGGGCTCCCGCTGTGAGCCCTGTGTGTGGCTGACAGCTTGGGGCAGGGGCTCCAGATTTGAGCCCTGTGTGGGGCTGACAGTTCAGGGTGGGGGGGCTCCAGATGTGAGCCTCGCCCCCCCCCCCCCGCACAGCTGACAGTTCCGGCTGTCAGCCGCAGGGTGGGGGTGGGTCTCAGCTGTGAGCCCTGTGTGCGGCTGACAGCTCGTGCTGTCAGCACTGCCCCCACCCCCGCCCTACTTAAGTCAGTGCAAGCGCTCCTGGTGTGGACACGCACTACCAGCAGAAAGAGGGTCGTGTGGACATGAACAGTGGCTGTAGGTTGACCTAACTTAGGTTGACTCAATTTTGTGGTGTAGACAAGCCCTTACTTGCAGCCTCCCCGCTGGAGAAATGCAGGCACAGCACACAGTCTTATCAGCCATGCCGAGGCCGGTCAGACTTGTACCAGCATCAGACATCAGGGCATTGCTTTGTGCTATCTTTCTGGTCACAGACTTACAGCAGCATTGCAAAATATATAGTCTTGGCTGGCAAGACCAGAGTATGATTAGACAAAAGGCAAAAGGAGAAAAAAGAGAAGTGATAAGTGGGGAAAGATAAGGGGACACATGGAGATGATGATGACAGAAATCAAAGTCTCACATCCCAGGTGATGCTCAGGGTTCAGGAGAGGCCAGTGGAGAGTTTTTATGCAGTCAAAACTGTTTTTTGTTTAGAAAATGTCAAAAAGACTATTTGACTTTTCATTTCAAAGCAATATTTCATTTTGAAATGTAGCTAGATATGTTTACCAAAAAAAAAATTAACGGGGTAAAAAAAACCCACCCAAAACCATAAAAGAAACAAATATATTTCAAATCAAATAAATTGTTTTGTTCAAAATTATTTTTCTGAAATAGTGTGTGTGTGCAAACTGAAAAGCAATGGTTTTGGTTTGACCCCCCAAAATTTTTTTTTCAGTTCAACCTCTGAACCAAAAACTCAATTATTTCCTCAGCTCTAATCCTGAATTCTAACCCAATTATGAAAATGAATTTTGTGTGTCCTGGGGCAAATCATTTAATCTCTTTATGCCTCAGTTTCCTCATCAGCAAAATGGGGACAATATTTGTTAGGATTAGTTAGTTAATATTTTCAAAGCAATGTACAAACATTAGGGGCTAAATACACCATCTAGATTTACTTTATAATTACTGGGGATCTGAATCTAAAACACAGTATGACATACACTCTTATTGGACCAACAATTGTACCTTATAATGCACACACTTTTAGTCCTGAAATTGGCCTATTTCAGGTGGTGCTGGTTTGCACAAAGAGCACAGATTTCAAAAAGGGTAGCTCTGGCATGTTCACTGTGATTTAAGAGGTTTATGTTGAATAGCAGAGCATGGCAAAGTTGTAAGAAAATCTGAAGGTAGTTGATAGAGCTGACAGCTGAAAGAGTCAAAATTCCTTTCCTGGATTGCTCCACCACAGCTGTGCATTGCCTCTCAAGCCTTGTCTATAATACAGAGTTTTGTCACAAAAGGCAGCTTTTGTCGACAAAAGGATGGATGTGTACAGACTACGATGCGACTTTTGGTGACAAAATAAAACCACCCCCACGAGAAACATAAGGCATTTTGAGCAAAACTTTGGTTGACAAAGTACCAGTGTAGACACGGCACTTGATTTTATTGCTTTAATTGGCCTCCCAGAGTTGTCCCACAATGCCCATCCTGACCACTCTTGTCAGCAGTTTGAATTCTACTGCCCTGTAACCAGGTAAACAACCATCAACCCCTCCCCTTTTAAAGCCCTGGAAATTTTAGAAATTCCATTTCCTGTTTGCTCAGCGTGGAGAGGTCTCATCGCATCGTACCAGGTGATCATGGCGGCTTTCAGCAAATGCTCTCCCACTTGGACCAGTGCAGAGCTGCTGGATCTGCTCAGTACTGGGGAGAGGAAGCTGTGCAGTCCAGCTGCGCTTGAGCCATAGGAATTTTGATATCTACAGGCAGACTTTTCGAGGCTTGTGCGAAAGGGCTATGATCAGGACACACTGCAGTGCAAAGATAAAGGAGCTGAAGAAGACGTACCATAAGGCAAGGGAGGCAAACCGTCACTCTGGTGCTGCAGCCAAGACCTGCCGGTTCTGTAAGGAGCTGGACGCTATCCTTAGCGGCGACCCCACTTCCACTGCCAAGAGCCCTGTGGATACTTTGGCGGTCCTGGAAGCAGCAGAAAGAGGACCTACCCTGGAGGATGAAGTAATTGATGAAGAGGTGGAGTTAGACGACGATGCGGAGCACACAGCTGGGTCACCCAGTGGGACAGGCAGCCAGGAACTGTTCACTACTACAGCGGTGTCTAGCCAGTCTCAGCAGTTGCTCTCCAGTGAGCAAGAAGCAGTAGAGGGGATGCCTGGTAAGTGGCTGTGGCTTGTGTAGTGTGGAGGTGGGTTCAGGGTATAGAAATGTATAGGGCTGGCTGTGTTTCTGTGTGCCAGACATTTCTCTGTGCAGCTAATCAGTATGGCAGAACAAGGTGTTGATGCACGCTGAGATCGCCCAGGAATCCTCCAGAGAGATCTCTAGGAAATGTTCCTAGAGGTACTCGGCAATTCTCCACCGAAGGTTCCTTGGCAGAGCTGCTTTGCTCCTCCCACCATTGTAGGAAACTTTCCCACGCCATTAGGCAATCATTTGTGCAAGGACCAAAGCAGCACATAGGCGAGCAGCATAGGGACCAGGGCAGAATGCACAAGTGTGTAGTAGATGTGCCCTTGCTTCCCTGCTTGCCCTCAGCAGTGAGATATCTGCTGCAATGACCCACAGCTGTGGAAAAGTGTGGGAGAATTTAGAATTTTTTCCCTAGTCAGCTGTACTGCAACCCTTGCAGCATGCTCTTTTCCCCATGTAGAGTGCCTTCCCACCCCAAGCCAATACTCACTATGCTTTGGGTGTTCACCAAGATGTGCGCTTGTCAAGGGTCAGTGAGAAAGTGATGTTATGTTACCAGAGGTGTATTTTACTGAAATGTTTCAATGCTATGGATGAACTTAACAATCATGCTTCTGAGCATTGTTTCTTGTGCTTCTGCAGATGTGATCTTGAGGGACACCCCCCACACTCCAGCAGAGTGTCTCTGCCAGATAAAAAAAGCACCCAAGCAAAGAAGACATGTTCCAGGAGGTACTGGAGTTCTCCAATGCAGAGAAAAGGGAACGCAGGGAGTGGAGAGAAGCTGAAAGGCAGGACAGAAAAGAAAATCAGGAGTTCATTAAGGATGCTACTTTCTGGATAATTAAAGTCATGGAGGAGCAAACACAGATGCTGAAGTCCTTAATAATGCTGCAGACTGAGCGGATTGGTGCTCGCCCTCCCCTGAAGCCCATTCAGAACTCTTTTCCATGGCCCCTCAACTCCAAATACACCGTCCTTTCTGCTTTCCAGAAGTTCTCAGTTTCCCGTTCACTCCACCCCCCTCACACAATGTTCAAAATGATAGCTGGACCTACACACAGCTAAGAAAGTCTGCTCGTCCCTGGTACCTCCTTTCCCACCAAGCATGTGTGTGTGTGTGCTGTTTTTTCTGAAATAAAAGCAAAGTTTTTGAACGATAGCTAATCTTTATTTGTGTCCTACAAACTGAGATAGCAGGCACAGCCAAGACACACACAGGCAGTTTGATCATTTACTAACTGGAATTTAAGGCCCCAGATGTCACCATTACTTCCTAGGAAAACGACATGTAATATAACATTGCAGCACCAATTCCATTCCTGGTTCTCATTTTCAAAGTGTTGCCTCAAAGCCTCCCTGATTCAAATTGCCTCCCCTCTGGGCTCCTCTGATAGTCCTGGTATCTGGCTGCTTAAAATCAGCAGCCAGGTGGTCTACCTCAGCACTCCACCCCTGAGCAAACCTTTCACCTTTAGCTTCACAAAGATTATGCAACGTACAACACGCGGCTATGGCCATGGGTATATTACCCTCATTGAGATCTAACCTGCCATAAAGGCATCACCAGTGCCCCTTTAATCTGCCAAAGGCACATTCCATGGATGTTGAACCACACCTTATTGCTGTCCAGGTGTCCCGTGTAAGGTTTCATGAACCATGGTTGTAAGGGTCATGCCGGGTCTCCCAGGATCACTATGGGCATTTCAACATCCCCCCCCACTGTAATCTTCAGGTCTGGAAAAAAAGTCCCAGCTTGCAGCTTTCTATACAGGCCGGTGTTCCTGAAGATACATGCATCCTGCACCTTCCCGGACCACTCCGCGTTGATGTCAGTGAAACACCAACAGTAATCCATAAACGCCTGCAACATAAATGGAGAAGTACCCCTTCCTATTGATGTACTCAGTTGCAAGGTGTTCTGGTGCCAAAATCGGAATATGTGTGCCATCTATCACCCCTCCACAGTTCAGGAAACCCAATTCTGCAAAACCATCCACTATTTCACGCACATTTCCCAGTCACGGTCCTTCGTCGCAGGATGTGATTAATTGCCGTCCACACTTGTACTAATGCAGCCCCAATGGTCAATTTCCCAACTCGAAAATGATTTGCGATTGACCAGTAGCAGTCTGGAGTCGCAAGCTTGCACACTGCAATTGCCACGCACTTCTCTACTGATACAGCAGCTCTCATTCTGTTGTCCTTGAGCCAGAGTGCTGGGGTGAGCTCCGCACACTGTTCCAGGAAGGCGGCTTTCTGCATCTGAAAGTTCTGTAGCCACTCCTAGTCATCCCAGACCTGCGTGACAAAGCAATCCCACCATTCAGTGCTTGTTTCCTGAGCCCAAACGCGACGATCCACCGAGTGCAGCTGTTCCGTGAATGCCAAAAGCAATCTAAAGTTGCTCCTATCCATATCACACACCATGTCAGGCAACTGGGAGTCTTGTTCATTTAGAAACTTTGTGATTAACTGCACTGCCATTCGCGATGTGTTAATGATAATTCTCAGAGCATAGGAGAACACTGCGGGATCCATCCCTTCAGATGCCGGAATGCACAGCAAACAAGGGTCATTGAAAAATGCTGTGAAAGAAAAACAGAAGCCCATGGAATGCTGGGACGGAAAACAATGCATCATGGGTCATTGAGCCTGGTCCCAAGATGCGCTGCGATCCGCTCCACCTTCCCACAACACCTAGCGGCAGAAGGTGTCAAGCTGCACTGTGGGATAGGTACCCGCATGCATTGCTCACAGTCAATGATAGTGGCCCAACTGTGGATGCGCTCTGCCGACAGAGTGAGTGTGAATATGCAATACCGATTTTTATTACAGCGCTTTTTGAGTGTCAACATAACTTTTGTCCACAAAACTCTGTAGTGTAGACAAGGCCTTACTGTGGGCTGAGAGGAATGTCCCAATGTAGGGATGTAGCTCTTGGTAATATCCCTTCTACATTGTATAGGGAACTAAAATAGTACCACTAGATCTTCCCTCTTGACAGTCAAGTAAATTTCAAGAGCCTGTTTCTGATCTCAATTGATGTAAATTCAGAAGTAACTCCACTAAATCAGCATAAATGAAATACAGTCTAGCCCAGATGAGCTCCTTTGTCAAATGTGCATTTGTGGTGCCCAAGAGCTCCTTTGTTATTTAAAATTAAGACAAGAATAGCTTTGGGTATGAGTTCTTGAACCTTTTTTCTTCTCCAAGAGTAGTTTAAGAAACACGACATGTTTTCATCATTTTATTCCTGATCTCTGTAATCCTTCACAATTTTGGCAGCAGAAAGCCAAATAGACCAGAAAAAGATTACTATTCAGAAATAAGCTGTTGAAATAAAATGCCATTAAACAAAAAAAGCTTGCAGATAATTTAGTCCTGACCTCCTCATCAGCTGAAGTTTTTTTTTTATTTTTAAGTGAATTCATGACCTATAATTATTGATCTGTGACAGCAATCAGAGAAAGCATTTTGTGCTATACAAACAGCAAGGCCACAAATGGAGTCACTGCCTGTCTTAAACAATCAGAAAGCTTTTTGTTCAAATAAACGTTATAGCCTTCTTGCTATTTTAAGAATTTGCTCCACGCTTTGTACTTTGACAATCTAATACCACCTCCCTTTCACTATTTGTGGTACATTCACATCTGCCACAACAATGTAGTTTTTGAAAATGTCTTACCTGACTTTTAACAGATGGATGTTAATGGGATATTTATTTACAGAATAAAATTAAATCAAAGCTGAATCTTAATGTGTAATTTACATAATCAGCTTTGTTCTGAGCTGATGAGCTGTTTTCCCCAACACTTGGGACCCTTCAGTCACAGCTGCATCAAAGAAACAGCCACTGCGAATGGAGATTAAACAATTTCCTAAAGCTAGAAGTCTTGATGAGAATCTATTATTCCATATTAGAATCCCATAATTTCTCCAGACACTGCCACAGGATCAAAGATGTGTGTTAGAGCTCTGGCATAGCCAAGGATCAAAAGAAAGAGATGTTCAATTTGCATTTTGAAAACATTTCTGTCATTTATAATTTTCTAAAAATGGATAGTTCTGAGTGTTTTCATTATAACACCTTTGCCCCAACACCAACACCTCCACCCCCTATTAACCCAGAGGCACAGAAGCTTTAGAAGAGCTAACATGAATATGTGTGCAATTATTTTGACAGATTTGGTTACGATATTTAGGCACATACAAACATGCAGCCCAATCCTGTCCCCATTGAAGTCAGAGTGAATTTTGTGATTGCTTTCAATGGGAACAGGATCAGACCAATAGATCTGAATATGGAATGGGTTTCAACAAGGCATATCTATAAGCCCACAGGTATGGAGGGGTGGGAGGGAATGAGTATGTGCAAATTCTATAAACATTTGGAATCAGATTCTGATCTAAACGTGTGGTAACTTCATTAGCTACAGGTTTCAGAGTAGCAGCCGTCTTAGTCTGTATCCGCAAAAAGAACAGGAGTACCTGTGGCACCTTAGAGACTAACGAATTTATTAGAGCATGAGCTTTCGTGGGCTACAGCTCACTTCATCGGATGCATAGAATGGAACAGATAGATAGATAGATAGATCACCTGCACATCTACCAATGTGCTATATGCCATCATGTGCCAGCAATGCCCCTCTGCCATGTACATTGGCCAAACCGGACAGCCTCTACGCAAAAGAATAAATGGACACAAATCTGACATCAGGAATCATAACCAGTAGGAGAACACTTCAACCTCTCTAGCCACTCAGTAAAAGATTCAAGGGTGGCAATTTTGCAACAGAAAAGCTTCAAAAACAGACTCCAACGAGACACTGCTGAGCTTGAATTAATATGCAAACTAGTTACCATTAACTTGGGTTTGAATAGAGACTGGGAGTGGCTGGGTCCTTACACATATTGAATCTATTTCCTTAAGTTAAGTATCCTCACACCTTCTTGTCAACTGTCTAATTGGGCCACCTTGATTATCACTACAAAAGTTTTTTTCTCCTGCTGATAATAGCTCATCTTAACTAATTAACCTCTCACAGTTTGTATGGTAACTTCCTACTTATCTGTATGTGTGTGTGTATATATATATATATATATATATATATATATATATATATATGTATATATGTTCCATTTTATGCATCCGATGAAGTGGGCTGTAGCCCAGGAAAGCTTATAAAGCTCTAATAAATTTGTTAGTCTCTAAGGTGTCATTAGCTACAGTACGGTTATTCTGAATTTGCACTAGAGTATCTGATATCAGAATCATCAGCCTGTCTGAGGCACACTGAATGTTTGAAGTTCTGGTAGGTTGTCTCCTAGAGTGAGAAGGATGATCTAGTGGGGAGGGCTCTGGCCTAATCAATTCCCCATCTGTAAAATGAGGTTAGCACTTCCCTTCTTCGCAGCTTCTGACACCCTGTGTGAGACACATGTCATGAGAAACTGGTAAAGAATCACAGAAAGAGTCAATTTTTTTTCTAACACTGAACAAAGAACTTTATTAAAATAGGAAAGACAATACTAACTTTAAAACTTCTCTGTCTCTGCTTCACTCTAGAGCTTCTGCCTTCAACCTTCCCCAGCCCCATCTGAGGCCTGGCTTCCTGCTAGAGTTTTAAGAAACACTATTCATACTCAGAGCCACCAAAATATAAATACTAAATAAATAAATAATGAGAGAGAGAACGAGCAAGCAGAGAGTGAGTGTCTCTGAGGAGACATAGACATAAACATGATCCTCAGCATTCAAATGAGGTATTTAGCTACATGCTCCCCTCTTTAGCTATGCTACTGTCACTAGGCAGGAGCATCCTGGTGGCTCTGAGTGCTCTCATTAAAGTAGGATGATTTCCCAGTTCCTCCCCTCACTTTTTATCTTGCAATTATATACGTAATACTGTATACCTGCATTCTGCAGAGCCAAATCCTGTATCTTCAACCATGAGGTAATTTTCCTCTCAACATTTAGATGTCCTAAAAGCAAAAGCTGATGTTCTATCCTTAGTACTTTGAAATAAACAGTTATTACTGGTATTTGGCCAGGTGTTATCTGAGCGAAATACAAGGTGAAAGATAATTCATCCTTTCAGTAATTTGATGCTTAATCATTTAGAGACTTATAAACTGTAGTGACAAGATGTTTCTCAGGCCACCCTGCAAGATGTAACTCTCACTGTGACCTTTCCTTTTCTCTATAATAACGCTACCTTCAATTACATTGCAGAAACCTTCTTGGTGCTGTCTTGTTAGATTATCTAAAGGTTTCAATGTTCTGTCTGAAAGATTTTGCCAAATTGCTCTGCATCACAGGAGTCCGAGAGAGAGAGAGAGAGAGAGAGAGAAATACATTTCCAGGTTTTCTAGTCATACCAGTTTACCAGTTGTGAGACTAGGTCCAGTTTTCAAACATGGAGGTTTTGTTAGGCTGCCCAAATTCTGTATGTGGATAACTCAAATTGGCAATTGGATACATAAAATGGGCATTTACACACCTAAGTGCTAGTTTGAGCAATGAGATGTGGGATTTGAACATCCAGCAAAACATCTTCTGGAGACTTGAGGTGAAGGAGTTCACACTCCTTGTGGCTGTTCTAGGGATCAGCTCTCACCAGATCTGGCACCCTCTTCCATCAGTTACTCAAGGTGTGACTCCTCTCTCTCTCTCTCTTCATAATTCAGGGTGTTCCCTCTTTGTGACTCAACACTAATGTCAGTTCACTCTGTAGTTTTCCCCTTCAGGGTTTACAAAGTCTCTCCAGACCAGCTGTCTGGTAGACATCTCCAATGCTCCTGTGCTGTTTCCCCGTGGCTGGTAGGGAAACCCAGGCCTGTCCTCTACATTAGGTTCTAGCCCAGGGACCCTATAACAAGCAGCCAAGGTCTGCACAGTCCTACCCCTTGCTGCTGTTTCCTTGGGCTTCTTCCTACCTAGCCCTTTCAGGCTTCCTTTCCCCACAACTCCTCTGGGGTTGACCCTTCTTCCAGGGCTAGAATCTCAGGGTTTATTCTCCCTCTTAGGTTTTCTCCTCCCCTACTCTCTGGTCTCAAAGCGTGACTGCTGACACTCTCCCTGCAGCCCCTTTCTGCAGCAAACTTCCTCGTTTTATAATCCAGCCTACTCCTGCCCAGCTGGGCTTCTTGTTCAGTTAGGCTCTCCCTCCATGTGCAGCCAGGTACCCTGATTCCCCCCTCAGGCCCACATTACACATCCCATTACATTTGGTTACTTGTTTACTTCTTTGAAAGAAACAGTTTATTAATCAGCAAGCTTATTTGTTCTCAATGGTAGCAGATGACAGAACGAGGAGTAATGGTCTCAGGTTGCAGCGGGGGAGGTTTAGATTGGCTATTAGGAAAAACTTTTTCACTAAGAGGGTGGTGAAACACTGGAATGCGTTGCCTAGGGAGGTGGTGGAATCTCCTTCCTTGGAAGTTTTTAAGGTCAGGCTTGACAAAGCCCTGGCTGGGATGATTTAACTGGGAATTGGTCCTGCTTCGAGCAGGGGGTTGGACTAGATGACCTTCAGGGGTCCCTTCCAACCCTGATATTCTATGATTCTATGATTCTATGATTTGTAGTATGCTGTATACTTACTATGGGCTAGCTAGTCACTTGGACTACTTGCCCATGCAAGGTAGCTAGAGGTGGCAAAAGCTCCCTTAATGCCCTAAGGAGGCTATCTGGACCTTATGTTTAGGCACATAGGATAGAGTGAGCACAATGTGTGTCCCGCTGCACTCAGGTGGGTCTCTCTCTGACTCTCATAGGCTACTCCCGGAGAGTCACATCTTATACACCACAATCTAGCCCCAAACCAATAGCCCAACGGACTTCAGGATCTAGCCCATTGTGAATATTTATATAGTTCTATAAATATGCATGGTCCTTTACAGACAAGTAAAAGATAATGTACTTGTCTCAAAGATGTTCTGATGAGGCCCTGATCCAAACCCCAGTGAAGTCAATAGGAGTCTTTCTAGTGGCTCCAATGGGCTTTAGAGCAATCCCTAAGAGTCCAGCCCTGTACTCATTTAATTGGATGTACAGTTAACTATAGGGTAGTAGTCTCCCTTGGAATCAATGGGACTTCTCATGCTAATGAACACTGCACTCAGTAGTATGTGCAGGATAAAGCCCAATGCAATATGATGAGAGATGTTAATAAATATTGGGGCAGGAAGAGACATGATGTTCTGGTTGGTAGTATACATCTTTGTGAGTTCAGTAACATTTTATGATACTGTTGCTATATGGGAAGAAATGGGTTTATAGACCTCTTTGAGGAAGTGTTTTAAGCAGGGGCTAGAGGCAATGGAAAAAGGCAGGAATATGTGAGAGGAGAAGAGAACAAAGAGAGTGTTCTAGAAGCTCCATTTTCAGTAGGGAAGATCCCATATCCTTGGCCACTGTAAGCCTGTTTGCACATTTTCTGTCTAAATTGTTTTTCAGCAGAAAACTGGGTTTTCGACAAAGTGTCATTTTTCGTGAAGTGTCCACTTGCTGACGAAATTCTTGAGTTTTCATCCAAAAACTGAAAACCAAACCACTTTGATTTAGATATTCTGCTGCAGTGCCTCATGGGAGCTGTAGTTTGGTTGTCTCACATCCCCATTCTCCTCTCTGGCTCAGGCTCCCTGGCTCAGGGCCATCCTTACCCATATGCAAAATACGCAGCTGCATAGGGCACCAGGAAATTTGGGGCACCAAATTTCCTGGTGCCCTGCGCAGCTGCGTGCTGCTCCAGCCCCTGCTCCGGCTCTTCTCCAGGGCCCCCGCCCCTGCTCCGCCCCCACCTTGCCTCTTCCCTCCCCTTCCCGGCTCCAGCCCAGGCTCTTTCCACCCCTGCACCTCCCGAGCCCCGCTCCCACTCCCCTGAGGAGAGCAGCAGGGCTGGGCCTGCATTCACCGGAGGCAGCGACCCAGCCCCAGACACACCGCCATGGCAGGGCTGTGTGGGGCCCCAGAATAGCTAGGGACAGCCCTGCCCTTGCTAGACTACATGTCTCATGATGTGCCATAGCCAGGAACTCACATGCTGCACCATCTTTCTTCTTCAAGAGGGGTAGACTCTGGTGCACCATGGGAGATGTAGACCAACCGGGGACCCTGGTCTGTAGAAGAGAATGGGAGGCATGAGGCAGCTGAACTACAACTCCTATCAGGCATGGAGGCAGCATTTCCTGAACTGAAACATTTGGGGCCAGAGGTTAGCCAAAATATTTTTGTTTTAAAGTTTCTGCTGAAAAATTGACATTTTCCATGGAGAATGTAGACAAATTATGATTTTATGTTTATTTTTCAATTTTACTTATTTATTTATTTGCATGTTTATGAAAACTTCCTGCAAGGAAAAAAAAATCCATTTTCTGACCAGCTCCAGTTGCAAAATTAGTCAGTGCCTATCTCATGCGGTGATCTGATTAGTTCTTAGACGATACGCTGATTTAGATTGTGTAAGTACTTAGATCTCCCAAGTAAAACCCAGGTGCTGGCGATTCAGTGAGTAGCACTCGTATCCCCAAGTTAGAACAAATACTTCCACCTGGGATTGTAGAGGAGGGTGACGATGAGTAAGGCTGCGAGTCTGTCACAGAGGTCACGGATTCCGTGACCTTCTGGGACCTCGGGGACTTCTGCAGCCGGCTGGTGCGACTGACCCTAGGGCTGCAAGAGCTCGGGTGGCCCTGGGGCCTGCTGTACCCCTCTCCCACAACAGCGGTGGTCCTGGGCCACACACTACACCCCAGCTGTGGTGGGAGTTCCGGGCTGCTCCCACCAGCAGCAGCGTGGCAGTCCCAGGCTGCCCCCTGACAGCAGTGGCTGCTGTGACCCCAGGCTGGCGGGGCTGCTCTCCTTCCAGTAGAAGCTGCCGCTGCTACGGTCCTGGGCTGGCAGGACCATCCCCTGTCAGCAGCGATGGTGGCAGTCTCATGCCACCCCCGCACCTCCCCCTCCCGAGCACCAGCAGGTGCCACAGAGCCTCCACCCCAAGCGCCAGTGGGCACCCTGAAGCCCCCATTTGAGCACCAGCGGGCACCCTGGAGGCCCCCCTCAGTACCAGCGAGTGTCCCAGAGCCCTCTCCTCACCTCCCCCCAGCACCAGCAGGTGCCCCAGAGCTTCCCCTCCAGAGCAGCAGCTGCACCCCCGAAGCCCCTCAGAACACCAAAGATTTAGTCCAGGGGTATATAGTATAAGTCATGGGCAGGTCACAGGGCCATGAATTTTTGTTTATTGTTTGTAACTTGTCCACCACTGTTACTAAAAATACCCATGACTAACTCTTAGCCTTGTCATTACAATTGTCATGGCACTTTTCACAAGAAAAGAATATTAGGTGTGAAGGACGATTGTATTCTGAATACCTAGATCTCTCTTGGCTCTTTATTTATATATGGGAAGAGACAGGGAAAATGACTGAAACTTTTCTGCAAACATTTAATTGAATTCTGAATACTTTTTGACTTTATGCATTTGCCAGCCTTTTCTTCACTTTTCCACAAACATGTGTGAGTTTTTTGATAGTTATTGTTGTTGCATAATTTGCTTAAATGTGACGGCTAGCTTATACACAATGAACAGCTCAATCAGCTTTTGATATAGATCTTCTTCACTTCTTGTCCTGAACGGTTAGGGTAGTTTGAGAACCCTTCTCCTCTAGCTCCTCACAGAAGATTGCATCAGAGACAAGGTTCATTTACCATGTCAATTCTTATAAAACTTTTTCCTCTAAAGAATCATAACATCCTGATATACTTGGGATATAGCACTGTTAGTCATTCAGGAACAGAATTATCCATTATCTGTACCTGCTAATTTAAAAATGTCTAACTTTAGTAGCTGCAGTTTAACATCCTCCCAAGATACTAATGGACGGAAAAGAGTGTTATCATCATCATATATTAAGACTATAACATCTGTTTTTTCCTAAAAACAGAACAGAAATATTTATTGAATACTTGTGCCTTTTCTGCATTATTATTGATAATTCTGTCATTTCCATTAAGTAATGAACCAATATCATTGTCGGGATTCTTTTTGTTCCTAATACACTTTAAAAATGCCTTCTGATTGTCCTTAAATCTTCGATTGTCCATAAATCTGCTTGCCATTGATTTCTCCTAGTGTCCCTTTTCTTCCCTTATCATTATTTTATAATTCCTAGATTCTGATATATATTCATTACTATCAACTTCCATTTCTTTTTTTTTTCTTCTTCATTTTTTACAGCTGTCTTTACTTCCCCTCTAAACCAGATCTTTTTTTTTTTTTTTTTTTACCAGTACAACCTACTTCCTTGATTATGAGATTGTGGCTTTTGGGGTATCTAGTAAAGTGTTAAACAATTCTCATTTATAATTCACATTTTCCTGATTAATTTTTTCCTCACAGCTGATTTGGCTCATAATTGTTTTCAGCTTTGTGAAAATGGCCCCTTTAAAGCACTCAGTGTGTTTGTGTGTATTATATATATATATATATATATTTTTTTTTTTTTTACTGGTTTTAACTTTATTCTGTTAGAACATTATAAATGTGATCAAGTCATGATCACTTGTACCTATGTTACCATTAATTTTTAGTTCTGTGATCCATTCTTCATCTATCAAGACGAGGTCTGAGATAGAATTCCCTTGTGCTGGATGAAACACTTGAGTTAGGAAATTATCATCTATAATATATAGAAATTCTTGGAAGGGCCCTGATTTTCAGAAAGTGTTGAGCAGTCATCCTCTGACAAACAAGACCCTTTAAGGTATCTCATGTTAGACACCCAGAATCACAAGCCGCATTTGAACGTTTAGGCCTTATTATCCTTAGAGTTACAGTTTAAAAAAATCACTTGGTTGGTAATCCCGTGAGCCCCTAAGAGTAAAAATCTGTCAATCCCTAGCAGATGACATTTTTGCTCATGTGAGGCTAGGAAATATGGCCAACACAGCAACTTCATGACACACACCAATATGCATGTTATCAGAGGAGGAAACAAGAAAATAAAGATAAAGCAATACATGCAAGTCTCAGAATAAAGCAATATTCCCCCATCTGTTTTTTTCTGAGTCTCCACCAGGACTTTATTAGAAACAAGGAGAGAGCTTTTTCCATCAAATGTGATCTAGCAGGTCTTTAGTGCCAAGCAGCACATTTCTCCTTGCTGATATTCATTTACCAGCACTTGTCTGGCTTCCTCATCTCATTACACTGAACAGGAGAAAGGGTATTGAGCTCCTTTTGCAGTATTTCCATCCGGGCCATAATCTCCAACACTGTGCCTTTCACTACAGTTAGCTGCAGCTTCAACTTATTGTTCTCTTCCCAGAAGACTTTGTTCTCTTCCTGAAGAACCTGGATTGCCTTTTTCTCTTCCAGAAGGGTCTGGTTCTCTTTTAGCAGGGCCTGGAGGGTTTGATTTAGTTTCTTGACAGCCTGGAGAGCCACATTTTCCTCCTGGATACCTGGGGCAGCCTTGTTCTCCTCCTGAACTGGGACAGCTTTGCTTTCCTCCCAGATGTCCTGGACAGAATTACTCTTTTTCTGGAGGGCTGAGACAGCCTTGATCTCATTTTGGATTGGGTTGGCTTTGCTGTCCTCCTGGATGGCAGGGACATCATCCTTGCTCTCCTCCTCGATTGGTGTGGCTTTGGTCTCCTTCTGGAAGACTGGGACAGCCTGGGTCTCCTCCCGGAGTACCTGTAAAGCCATATTATTTTCCCGAACAACCTGAAGGGCCTTGTTCTCTTGGCTGACCTGGAAGCCTATATTCCTTTCTCGGAAGATTGGGAAGGGCTTGTTCTCCTTCTGGAGAACCTGCTGGAGGGTCTCATCATAAATAACCTGGATGGCTTTATTCTGCGTCCGGAGGCACTGGAGAGTTTTGTTCTCCTCCCGGAGGGCCTTGTTTTCAATCCGGAGGGCCTTGATCTCTTCCCAGAGTGCTTTGTTCTCCTCCCAGAGAGTCCAGTCATTCTGCATCTTCTTGTTGTAATGTTTCTGTTGGGAAGCAAAAGGTGGCTGATTATAGGTCTCACTCACCCATTTGCCATCTATAAAGACAAATGTCTCATCACTTAGCTTGACCCGAGGGGGAATGTAATCCATATCTGGTTCTGCCCGTTGCATTTGGTGATTCATCAGATCAAAAGTAAATGAAGTGAAGAAGTCTGTATGAAAAGATTTTCTTCAGTAATTTTGTAGTAGACTGTTATCCTTAGCAAGGAGTAGATAGAAAGGGGTCTGTGGACAGGCTCAGTCAGGACTGCTGGAATATGGAATACAAAAACAAGATTAGTTATGAAGTTCAAAGACAAAACTGAACTCAATTAGACAAGAAATAAGCGGATAAATCTAGTTCCCAAAGTCTGTTAGTTGATCAGCCTCTGTCGGAATGGTTGTGTTGGCTGAAAACAATTTTGCAGATGCTGGCAAAACTAATACTACTATATCTACCAGCTTTTTTGTGCACAATACAGCTTCATCCTGAGCATAGTTAAGGGGCTAAAAGACAGGAATCTCCTTATTCGATTTCATTTCCAACCTATTCACAAGCAAATGAGTTTACAAATGTTATAGGTTTAGGCCCAATTTTCAAAAGTACCTTAGCAGGTTAGATGTCTGACTCATACTAATATCAGTGGGAGTCAGGCACCTAACTTGCTTAGTGGGATTTTCAACAGCTCCTATCTGCATTTTTGTGGACCTCTGAAAATTCAGTCCTTGGTGCAGAAATTACTGGGTGAATTTCTGTGGCCTGTATTATGCAGGAGGTGAGACTGGATCAAAAAATGTAGAAACTTATGAAATGTAGAGCACAGAATGGTGTATAATGCACACACAAAATGACCAAAAACAGAACAAAAAACAGCACTGAACCACAGCACTGGCCTCTGGTTTTTCATAGATGATCCTCTTGCATGTTCTGCCACCATCTCAAAAATAGTCATTCTAAAAAAGAATTCCTTATGTTTCTTTCTGATCTCTCTTCATTCTGTTCCTTTGTTTGCATCCATTGGCCGCTCTCCTGGTCTTCCTGTCCCCCAGACTTACATTTTCGGGATTATATTTGACTCTTTAGCTTCCCCTCCCGCAATGCTTGTTTCTTGCTAACCAGTCCTATTGCTTCTTCCTTTTTCACATAACCAAAACCCGGGTTTCCTTACTACTCCTACTGCTTGACCACAACTTAATCACAGAAAGTTGAGGCAATCTGCTCCTTCTCTCACTTTTCCTCCTTCACTTGGACCAAATGTTGCTGCTTATGTCACCTTCCTCTCGCAAACCTCCTTGTATCCATCAGCTGGCTTCCTGTCACGTACTGCATCCAATTCGGTCTATTCAGCTTGTGTGCAGGGCCCTTGTCCGCCTCTGAGGTGCTAAGAACACTTTTGGCAAAAGATAAGTAACTATAATAATAAATGCTTTGTCCTCACCTTCAAACCCATATATAGTCTCACCTCCCCACACCTCTGTCCTCATTTTCTCCTATGACTCTTTTATCTGTGCACTCTTCCCAATCTGCTCAGTCCTTCTCCTCTACTCTCCTTGTCTCCTTTGCATCTTCTAGCAGGTTGTCTCATGTGCTGCCAAACAGCCTCTCTCTTGATTCCTTCAAATTCCTCTGTAAAACCCACTTCTTCCAGGGATACTCCCTACCTTCTTCTGCTCTCCAAAACCTCGGCACCTCCTCCTGATGAACTTTTTGTCTTATTTTATAAGCCATTTGGAGCAGGGAACATCTCTCAATGTATGTTTGAGAGTCACAGTGTAAGTTTATGGCAATAATGAGTGGTTTTATATCTGTAGCAAGGACTCACCCAGTCTGGCTTAAGGCCCCTCCACTGCATCAGTTTACCTTCCATTTCACAAGTGGAGCTCTGTGTTGACACGGATTTCACAAAGCATCCTGGCCAAGATTTTCAAAAGTAGGAGCCTGGAATTAAGTGCTTAACTTCATATTTAGGCATCAGATATATAAATGGCCTCATTTTCACAACTGCTCTACTCTCACAAATGCCACCAAAGTCAGTAGGAGCTAAGGCTGCTTGGCACCTCTGAAAACCTGGCCCATTTCTATTAGGTGCCTGCATGTGGATTTAGGACCCTAATTTTAAGCATCCAAGTTTGGAAATGTCGGCCCTGGCTGTGTCCTTTTCCAGAAAGTTTCAAAAAAATCACACATACCACACTGAGTTCTCTTTGCGATCAAGAAAAAGAAAATATGCTAATTTTTAGCTTTTCAGTGGTCCATGCTGCTGCTTCCAGTGGGAATTGAGATCAGCATAATTACCTTCTCCAGTAGCAATACAAACTTGTCTTAATTTTTGAGAAAGAACCCAAGGCATGTTACCCTGGTCAAACCTGAGCTGTGGGACAAGTCTTGTCTGGGTATTGCCAAGAAAATTCCCAGCACAACCTTTCATCATTTTGACTTATGTCTCGGGAAAGTGAGTTAAAACACTTTTTAGGGAGAAGTGTTCTTGTAGGCTTTAAAAACTTTACCTAATTCTGACATAATTCTACTGGACTTTACATCGTTGTTAACTGAAGCAACATAGTCAACTGCTCGTGATGCTGTCTGGGAATCAAAAGATCCTAATAATGTAGCTTCTTTTCCATAATCTCCATCTCCTTTGTTACCCCCATTGGTTTCTCCTTCACTAAGACTATCCACAATTACCTCATAAATTACTGGAGTTTCTTTGACTTCTGAGGCTGCACCCTCTTTGTCCTAATAAGTGCCTGAATCTCTTACTAATTCATGTTTTTTCTATACATTTTTTAATTTTCTTAACTTTGTACACTCCTCAATTTTCTCACTTAACCTCTTGTGTGACTCAGCTAAGAGTTGAGTCTCTGCTTTTTCTCTAACTGATCGTTTAATAAGAATGCAGTGATCTCAATATCAGAGAGCAAAGATAGAGGTCACTGATTCATGGTTAATTATCTATAGTGTAGCATAAACACGTTACCAAAGTTCAGGGTGGATTCTCCATCACTGATCATTTTTAAATCAAGATTGGATATTTTTCTAAAAGATCTGCTCTAGGAATTATTTTGGGGAAATTCCATGGCCTGCGTTATACAGGAGGGCATCTTAGATTATCACAATGGTCCATTCTGGCCTTGGAATCTAAGCATCTATTAATCTACTATATATACACTAAACCTCCAAGGCAAATTCACTGCTATTCTCTCTGTCTCTCTTTGTCTCACTGATTGACAATCTCTTTTCAAATCTCATTTTACATGGGATTGATTTATCACTGTGTTACTCCAGTTTTACCCTGATTTCTATGGAGTTACATCAGTGTAAAACCAGAGTAATGTCAAGTGGTGAACCACACCCATCTTTTCTCACTAGCAGAGGCCTTTTAATTTCTCTTAATCTCAGTTATCATTTTCGTTTAGCTCTGTATTAAACAATCCTGTAAGCCGTTTGGGGGTACAGTTTGCATGAGCAAAGCTATCTAAAATCAAGTTGAATAGTATTCTTCAGTAGTAGTAGGTATATCTGCTTACCTCTGTTTAAAAGATAATAACTCTACTGATGTCCTGTTTCTTTTCTCTTTATCTTCTCCAATCACGCAGTTGGTTAATAACTATAGTGCATCCAATGCTGAGGCCCAGTACCAGAAGCTGCCTCAGCCGCTACCTCCTCAAAACTGATTTTCAGCATGGCCAGAGACAAGACCATGGTGTTCAAACTGAGGCATGTAACAAGAAGGAAATGTGTCAGCCCCATTATGACATAGACGCAATATTCAAGCACATCCAGAGTAACAGTTCAATTGATGGAGCTGAAAGGCATCTACTCCCCAGGCCTGTTGGGCTTCAGTAGGATCTCAAGTGTTTCCCATCAAAAGTTTCCTAATACTATATTCTCACAACTTAATCTCCATTGTTCCCACCACAATCTCTGAAGAATATCTTGTTTTTTCCAGATCTGTATGTGGATTTTTTAAATAGAAGATACCTCCATTTCCTTATAATGAGTAGCTCATTCTCAAGCTCCTTCCTGAATCAAGTCCTCCTTCTGTTTTCCATCCTCACATATGATCTTAGAAGCAGTTCAAATGAATTCTTTTTCCGGTACTTTGTTTTTAGAGAATATGATTTATTCCATCACAGAAATTCAAATTAGGTACACTTCTGAATTGATACTGAAGTTAACAAAACACCTTCCTCTTATCCAGTATGAGGCCTCCACCAAAACTAACTTTGAGGTTGGCGGGTTTGGGGGTTTTTTACTACAAATTAAAAGAGCTAGGATATCACTGAATCCTGTTAACAAGAAAATAGACAGTAGAGAGTATCCGGGCATTAAAGTTAATGACATTATCCAAAGCAGTTATTTGCACTTTCACATCTTTCCATTTTTAATGATCTCTTCCTATTTCTTATTTGCTGCATCTTTAAGAGTAAAATAAAGTGTTTTCTAATTCGAGTGTTCCTGAGTCACAAACACTGCAGTTAATTTCTTCTCAGGTGAAAATACCAAACTTGGCCTTAGCCCTAAGGTAATTGTAATTCTTTTGGAAAGCTGGAGGTAAACCAGTTCAGCTATTTTTGAATTATGCAAGGATGATAAACCTAGGCATACAAATTCTCACTGTAATTTTTTCCACACTTCTATTTAATCTCAGACAACACTAAAGCATCACTAGTCACTATAGCAACTCCCTGAAGAGCATTCTGTTTACTTTCTAATTCAAGTATTCTACAGTGGAGAGCAGGAAAATCAGTTTCTTGCAGGGAGTTTGTCCTCTGATAGAAGGAGATTGAAGTTTGCTGGGTGGTTGTAGGAAGCTTTAAGAAAGGTGATTGTTGAACTGGTGATCCTCCTCAACTCCTGGAGAACCAAGGGTGCACAATATACTAAAGCAGACCTTGGCAGAAAAGCTTAAGGGCTCAGTAATTTACTGGAGCCAAAGTTAGCGAAGATAAGAACAATCCAGTAATAAGTACTGATCAAAAGAGAAAAATCCAATTCTTCTGAATTAGTAAATACTGCTAGGAGTAAAGCTTGTGTTTCATGTTTGTGTTTTATGTTTTCCTGCCTTTTCTCATAACTGTACAAACTGATGTGAATGAATCATCATTCTTTATGCTACCCCAGGATTTAAGGCTTGATCCACACCAGACCGAAGTCAGTGGAAAGACTGATACATACTTCAATGGGCTTTGCATCAGCTCCAAAACTGGTTAATTGGGGAGGTACAACAAGGTATTTGTAGCCTATTTTGTCTGTGTTCATAGCATAGTAATTGATCAGAAAGAGTTACCAGGGATATCAAGGCATTCCTTCTGCTCTGAAAAGGACACAAGGGAATTGGGATGGCAGTGTATAAATTAGGGCTGTAAATTAATTGCAGTTAACTCAGCAATTATCTCAAAACAAATTAATCATGATTAAAAAAATTAATCAAGATTAATCGCAGTTTTGATTGCACGGTTAGTACTAAACATAAATGTACCTTTTCTTGAATATTCCATTCTTTCGCAACATCAAAGAAATGCTCTACACATGTTTCAGCATAATGTCTCTCTTCAGAATGCATTACTGTTAAAGCAGTCAGGTGTGCCGTGGCTCCAAGATAGCTGTGATTGTTCAAGGATGTCCAGTGATCACCAGTCAAAGCAACAGCTAGTGCATTTTTCAGAAGCTCCAACTTTGTACTCTTCTCACTGTGATCATAGGTGCTGACTTTTGATTTTGCCGATAGGTGCCCCATCCCAGCTCCACCCACTCCCCTGAGGCCCTGCCCCATTCTGCTGCCTCCCCCTAGGCCCTGTCCCCTGAGCACCTCCCACTCACCACTTGCTCCTTTCTGCCCCTTCCTGCCTTAAGGGCGAGATGTGTGTGTTTGGGGGGGCTCTGCCAGGTTTGGGGGGCTGTCCGCCCATCCTCTCCCCCAGTCCCAGCCCCCTGCAGCCAGCCCAGAAGCTACCTACCCAGGCTGTCTCCCCCGCAGGCCCAGCCCCCTGCAACCAGCCCAAAGCTATCAACCTGCCCTGTCTCCCTCCAGTCCCCTGCAGTCAGTCCAGAAGCTGCCCACCTTGTTTCCCCCAAGCTCCAGCCCCCTGTGACCAGCTGAGAAGCTGCCTGTGCCCCTGCTAGCCCCTCAACCAGCCGGGCTCCCTCTGCCCTGGAAAAGAACTCACCTGCCTGCAGTGAGAGCCAGGTTGGGAGATGCAGCAGCCACACGTGCTGGGAAACAGATGCTAGCTGCATGCAAACAGCTGATAGGTGGCTTTGCTCCGAAGAGCTGATTGGCCGGATGGGGAACAGCTGATTGGCTTCAGCGCAGCAAACAGCTGATAGGGGCTGTGCAAGCAATATAGCTGGTTGGTAGATCAGCACCCATTCTTTTTCCCCCGGGGGTGCTCCTGTCCCGAAGCACCCATGGAGTCGGCACCTATGGTTGTAATGGTTTAACTGAAGTCAGTCCTTCCTTAATCGGCTCCCCCTTTCCCAAAAGTTTCCCCAGTTCCTAATAAAACTAAACCCCTCCTCCCTACACCATCGTCTCATCCATACATTGAGACCCTGCAGTTCTGCTTGTCTAACTGGCCCTGCACGTGGAGCTGGAAGCATTTCAGAGAATGCTACCATGGAGGTGCTGGACTTCAATCTCTTACCTAGCAGCCTCATTTGGCCTCCAGGACCTCTCTCCCATCCTTCCCTATGTCACTGGTACCTGTGACGTTGCACCCCATAATGCTTTATGGGAATATACTTTTGAATGTGTTATACCAATAAAATAAAAACCAGCAGGATCTTATTATAGGGGAAAAAGCAAAATACCACATTTATTGTGAATACAGAAAGAATCATAGTAAGCAGTTAGTTATAGCTATAACATTCCATTCAATCTCATATTTATTCACACATTCATTCCTACAAACACACACACAGGTTCTGCAAGGTTGTTATCATAGTTACCAGCCTTAGAGTTGCTCATGCCAAGCCACTGGCCAGGTGGCCTGGACATGAGGAGGGAGCAGGGCCTTGTCAGATGCTCATCTGATGCTCCTGGAAGTTGGTTTGCAGAATCAGACCCCCAAAGTTCTCACTTTCTAGAGTCCATTTTTATAGGAATTTCTTCCTATGCCAGTCTATGGGAATTGCTTCATCATGCTGTTGCTGAATCAATCAGCACATAGCACATTCCTGACGGCTCCGTGCTGCTAGATGTTATCTTGTTCTTTGGTTCTCCCATTCTTGAGGCTGTTGGGTGGATTCCAGTCTGCCCTCCAGGGGTCCTCTGGTTATTTCCACTTGACGCCTTCTTCAGCCGATGGACACTGGATTCTTAGGCACCTCCCTGATCATTCAGTCATTATCCACACCAAGCATCCATCCACAAACATCCTCTATCTCTATTTTAGTCACAATTGTTAATACCACAAAAGGGCGGGGAGTCTCTGGGTGCTGTTTCTGTTGTTACAGAGTATTGCTTTGAGTCTCTCTCTGTGCAAATTGCTTTGAGAACAGACTCTGTCTTAGAATGTACTAACGCAATTAGCAGCTTGCAAGTTTCACACATAGAGGGAGAGAAACAGTACCAAAAACCAAGAGACCTCTTAATTAGTAATACCCTGGAATTTAAACTATGGGGAATCAAACTTATTTGTGATTTTAATACAAAGCTTCTTTAATATGATCCAACAAATGTATATATGACATAACTGGAATATGCTTTATGCTACATATGCCATGTAACATATCTCTGTAAAGGTTATGATCTGCTGAATCTATTCATCCTATTTGTATGCATGTGTCATTTTTGTACTCGAAGTTATGAATATTGGCTGTATACTTGTTTAATTTTAAATAGCCTCAGTGAAGCAGTTGATCAGCTTCCTGAGAAAAGACTATTCTCAGTAAGTGCCCAATCAAGAAACACTTAAGACAACAATGAACTTGGAGATGCCAATCCACATCTGAGCTTTCGCAGGAATGTGGCTTGGCTGGTAAGGAACTCAGTCATGCATGGACATTTGACTTGCCCATGTGACTCCAAAACTCCATGTGACTGGATTCTACACAGGGGGAGGGAGGGGTGTCCACTCACAAGAGAAAGTCTATTTAAACCCCTGGGAGACCCCTCCATTTTGTCTTCAGCTGGCTCAAGAGAGAGCCTCTCCACCCCCAAAGGATACCTGAAAGAAACTGATACAAAGGACAGTAACTACAGGGGGTGTGAGTGTTTGCTGGATCCAGACTAGAAGGAGGCTTGTCTGTAAAAGAGGCTTATTGGAACATCTCTGAGGGTAAGATTTTATCTGTATTCAGCTTCTTACTGTATTTGGCATAGGCTTGCATGGTTTATTTTATTTTGCTTGGTAATTCACTTTGTTCTGTCTGTTATCACTGGGAACCACTTAAATTCTACTTTTTGTATTTAATAATCACTTATTAATTAATCCAGAGTATGTATTAATACCTGGAGGGGGGGCAAACAGCTGTGCGTATCTCTCTGTCAGTGTTGTAGAGGGCGAACAATTTATGAGTTTTCCCTGTATAAACTTTATACAGGGTAAAATGGATTTATTTGGGGTTTGGACCCCACTGGGAGTTGGGCATATGAGTGTTAGGAACACTTCTTACGCTGCTTTCAGTTAAGCCTGCAGTTTGTGGGACGTGGTTCAGACCTGGGTCTGTGTTTGTAGCTGGCAAGCGTGTCTGGCACAACCAGGCAGGGTTCTGGAGTCCCAAGCTGACAGGGAGGGCAGGGGCAGGAGTAGTCTTGGCACATCAGTTGGCAGCCCCCAGGGGGTTTCTGTGATCCAACCCATCACAGTACCTACATGTACCATGACCACCAGCTCCTCCCCAGCACTATACATATGTCTATGTAGATGTCTCGAGAGATCCATAACCTTCACACCAGGCAGGCAAGTTACCACACAGTTCTCCTGGTCATCGCAAACCCATCTATATTTCTAATGATTGAATCCCTCACAACTATTACCTGTCTCTTCCTAATAACTGGAGTGCCCTCCCCGGAAAGGTATCCTCAGTGCGAGAGGATACCACAACATCATCTGAAAGGAGGGTCCCAACTATGGGATCGTTTCCCTCTGCTCCCGGTGGATGTTCTCCTTCCCTGAGACTTTCATCCTCCTCAACAGCACAGAGGCTGTCAAACTGCGAATGTCCCGGAAAGTCTCATCTATGTACTTATCTGTCTCTCTCAGCTCCTCCAGTTCAGCGACTCTGGTCTCCAAAGCCTGTACACGGTCTCTGAGGGCCAAGAGCTCCTTGCACCGAATGCACTCATACCCCACCTGCCCATAGGGCAGATAATCATATATGTTACATTGGGTCCAATAAACTGGGTAGCCCCCACTCTGTTGCTGGACTTCTGCCTGCATTCTCTTTTAACTCCTGCAGTGCGTTCCTTTGTTGATGTTTTGTTTTTATCAGGGGGTGTTTCTGACTTTTCAGTTCAAAGACTGTTAAGTGTATCTAGCTCCCCCCTCAAACGCTCCCTCTATGAACTCCCTCGCAAAACTCCCCTGTTAGTCAACCCTGGTCGCTAGCTCCTCTGGTCGCTTAGGTGTGGCCTTTTTTAAAGCCCTGCCCCCTGGTTTAGGGTTGATGGGTGCTAAAGGACTTAGGGATCAGAGCCTCCTAAAGAAGTTCTCAGCCATGCCTAGCAGGCCACTAGGCTCAGCACACGGTCCCCCAAACAAACAGACCACATGGTATATTTCAGTCAAGCAGCAAAACATACCACAAACACACACACTACTGACAACAAATGTACTTCAAGGGTCACGTAATTGCTTCTCCTTCACCTGAAGAACTCCCTTTCAAAACTCCCCTGTTAGCCTCTCCTGTTCAGGAGCACCTCTCTCTCCCTGATGTTTATCCCTCTGAAGTATTTATAGAGAGCAATCATACTCTCCCCCCAGCCTTTGTTTTGTTAGGCTACACAAGCCAAGATCCTTACGTCTCCTCTTGTAAGACAGTTTCTCCATTCCTCTGATCATCCTTGCAGCCCTTCTCTAACCTGTTCCAATTTGAAATAATCTTTGTTAAACATGAGAGATCAGAATTGCACCCAATGTTCCAGATGAGGTCTGGTAATAACACTTCCCCATCTCTACTGAAAGTACAATGGCTGAAATATCCTAGGAGTCAATTAGCCTTTTTCACAGCTGTATCACATTGGCAGACCAATACACCCAGGTCTCACTCCATCTCTGTCACTTCCGACTGAGAAGTCCCCATGACCTTTCACTTTGCACTACGGCTGTCAATTAAGGATTAATTCACAGCACAATTAATGTGTTAATTTTTTCATGAACTAATCCCACTCCAAAACAGTGGGGGCCTGGAGCCCCAAAACCAAAAGCTCTGTAGGTGATGGAAAAACTGGAAACCCAACCACAGAGCTCTGTAGGTTTTCTATTTAAGTACAGAAATGGAAAAAAAACCTCCCTGTAAGTAAAGAGCAGCTTGGAATGGAAATCTGGTTTTGAGTCTTCTGTTTTTTGCACCTGGGGCTACTGAGTTATTGCTCTGGGACTTTTCTCCATCTCTTGAAGCCAGGTGTGTAATAGGGAGTCTGCCCTAGGCAAAGGAAACCATTTCCTTCTCTGAGCAGAATGCTCGTCAGGCTGAGAGAATAAAGGGTCATTGATGTAGGAGGTAGAGAAAGCTCTCAAGCTAACAAGCAGAAGAGGAAAAGAGAACATGGCATCTCCACCCAGCAGGAGAGAGAAGCTTGGTCTGGGTTTTGCCAAGGCTGACTGGTCTAGAAAGACGAGGGGCTGAACTTCAAGTCATAAAGAATTGAATTAGCTGATTGTATCAAATAGTACTGGGCTCTGAAAGGGTATTGAGCAAGGCCTTTTCTGGAAGCCTCTCACACACTGGTGATGAAGATCCTGGTGAAATGGAGGTCTTCACACAAGCTGAGGAATTAGGAAGACTCCCTGATCTTCTGCTTTACAGTCCAGGAGCAAAACAAGGGAGAAGCAGGCTTTCCCCTCAAACAGGAGGGAAGGCAGCTAGCTCCCAGTGTCCAAAGAAATGGAGTAAAGGGGAAGCAAAAGCAAGGGAATCCTCATTTCCATAGAAATCAGCAGGGGCTTGGGAAGCGCAGAGGAAGGGAAGAAGAGCAAAAGGTCATCCTGCCTCTTGAAAGAAGGTCCTGGAACTTTGGAGGAGAGAAGCCATCTTTGGCATCCATCACTAGACAGACACAAGGCTCCAGAACACTTGCAAGCTGAGCCCTTCAAGCGAGGAAGGCTTGAAGTCTCTCGGAAGTGAAGCTAGGTGAGAAGCCTGTTAAGGCAAAGCTCTTTCACCTGGGAGGAGAAGGGAAAGCCAGCTCCTTTTACTTCTGTGGAAGGTGTTGGGCAAGAGGTGACACCAGCTCTCACAGCACTCCCGAGCGGGACAATGCCACGGTGCCTCTCGTGCCAGCCGGGTCTCCCCTCAGGCTCGAAGGAAGAGGAATCTCACACCAGGCCTCAGCGCTACTGGCAAGCTTGCAGGCTTTGACTGACACTTCTTCTCCAGCTGGCTTGGGTACCTGTCTTTGGCTGCTGAAGGATGGCAGGTACCTCAAGGTCCTGCTTAGCTGAATGGTAAAGCCGTAGGACCGCTCATCCTACAGGCTGCTTAGAAGGGAACCTTGGTCTGGAGCCTTCCCTTTTTCTTTATTGCGGGGGCAGCAGATTACTGAGTTACTGCTCTGGGCCTTTTCTCCCTCTCCCAAGAATGCTTCCAGGCACCAACACAAGAGAAGGACCTTACACAGCCGGGAACCCAGCAGGTTTGCACCAGCCAGGACTCAAACCCGGCTTGCAGGAATGGGAATCCTGCATGATGCCTCTACACCACTGGCACGGTGGCAGGCTGCGCTTCCTAAGGAGTCTCATCCTGCTTCAGGCAGCCAGCATCAGCCAATCAAAGGAGAGCTGGTGTCCAGGGGGGCCCTTTCAACTGACGAGGTGGCCGAGAGGTTAAGGCAATGGACTGCTAATACGTTGTGTTCTGCACACGTGGGTTCGAATCCCACCTTCATCGCTGCCCTTCCCTTCCTGTTTTGGCTACGGGGTCCTTCCTCCAGGCCTCTTCTGCCTGTTGCTGCTCAAGCGACTCTGCCGATGAACAAGAGAAAGCCAACCTGCCAGGAAAGTGGATCCTTGTGACCCTAAGTGTGTCTCAGTGTTGGAAGAGAAGGGGCTCACTGGGCTGAGGAAATGAGTTCCACACCAATTAAGCATAGCCCGACGCACTACACTTTCAATCTGGATCTTAACGGTGTCCTGGAATGTCTCGTGGAAAAACTGAGAACTTCCCGATCCCTACTATTCTTGCTCGCTGCTGTACGCCCCTGGTGGGTATGAAGAGTTCTGGCTAGAGGTTGGAATGATGACTGCAATGTCTTGAAGCCAGGAGTGTCATGGGGAGTCTGCCCTAGGCGAAGGAAACGGTTTGCTTCTCTGAGCAGCCCGCTCGTCAGGCCGAGAGAATCAAGGGTCATTGAGGTAGGAGGTAGAGAAAGCTCTCAAGCTAACAAGCAGAAGAGGAGAAGAGAGCATGGCGTCTCCACCCAGCAGGAGAGAGAAGCTTGGTCTGGGTTTTACTTTACATTGCCAAGGCTGGCTGGTCTAGAAAGACAAGGGGCTGAACTTCAAGTCATAAAGAGTTGAATCAACTGATTGTATCAAATAGTACTGGGCTCTGAAAGGGTATTGAGCAAGACCTTTTCTGGAAGCCTCTCACACACTGGTGATGAAGATCCTGGTGAAATGGAGGTCTTCACACAAGCTGAGGAATTAGGAAGACTCCCTGATCTTCTGCTTTACAGTCTGGGAGCAAAGCAAGGGACAAGCAGGCTTTCCCTTCAAACAGGAGGGAAGGCATCTAGCTCCCTTTCTCCAAAGAAATGGAGTAAAGGGGGAGCAAAAACAAGGGAAGCCTCATTTCCATAGAAATCAGCAGGGGCTTGGGAAGCGCAGAGGAAGGGAAGAAGAGCAGAAGGTCATCCTGCCTCTTGAAAGAAGGTCCTGGAACTTTGGAGGAGAGAAGCCATCGTTGGCATCCATCACTAGACAGACACAAGGCTCCAGAGCACTTGCAAGCTGTGCCCTTCAAGCAAGGAAGGCTTGAAGTCTCTGGGAAGTGAATCCAGGTGAGAAGCCTGTTAAGGCAGACCTCTTTCGCCTGGGAGGAGAAGGGAAAGGCAGCTCCTTTTACTTCTGTGCAAGGTCCTGGGCAAGAGGTGACATCAACTCTAACAAGTCTTCCCAAACAACTCCTGCAGTGAACAAGAGAAGTAAACTAAGGTTGTCAATTAATCTCAGTTAAATCTGTGATTATCTCAAAACAAATTAATTGCAAATAAAAAATTAATCATGATTAATCACAATTTTGATATCACTGTTAGTACTAATTGTTGTCACTTTTTCTGGAATATTGTATTCTTTCACCACATTGAAGAAATTCTCTACACATGTGTTAGCATAATGTCTCCCTTTAGTATTCTTTACTGTTAAAGCAAACTACTGCAATGTCCATGCAACCTCAGTCAGGTGTGTCATGACTCTGAAAGAGCTGTAATTGCTCAAGGCTGTCCAGTAATCACCAGTCAAAGCAACAGCTAGTGCATTTTTCAGAAGCTCCAACTTTGTACTCTTCGCATTGTGATATAGGTCATGTATTCCTGATTCAATGGTTCCCAAGGGCAAGGTGTATAACTGATTGGAAAATGCAATTTGAATAACATATCTTTGCCCTGAGTCATTTACAATGTTGAGCGGTCTGCAGTCCATAGTTATCCACTTTGAAATAGGATTGGTTAAGATGTTGTCCTTTGTTTGATCCAATGGCTTATAGCCAATCTGAAACTCTAAGTGTACCCTGTCACGGCTGGCAGGATTCATTTGCTTGTTGGGATTTATTTGCTCGTGGGATTCATAGCGCAAGAACTGGAGGAGAAAGCATGTTTGGCATGTAAGTGGTACTGCAGACTTGAAGTACTTTGATGGTATTGAAACTTAGCCTTGCAATGGCTACTCTGGCAGAGCACCGGCTTTGCCTCGGGTTGTCCTGCACTTCTAGGCGGTTAGGGTTTGCCTCAGAGATTTGCTGTGACCCTCCATGTAGCCCCTCTCCCCTCCTAGAGCCCAGGGTTACAGCGTACTGAGTCACCTTCATCATCAACCAGTCAATCGGTTTGGTGTAAGAGCCCTCTTTAGTCCCTGTCTTCCTACTCAGGGAGCGTTTGTGTAGAGTTATGGGGAAAACTGGGGGGAACCTGGGCCTGCCCTGTTCTCCGGGTTCCAGCCCAGGGACCCTACTTGGCAGCAGAAATTTAATTTTCCTATACTGCCAGAGCTATAGCCCTTCCTTGGGCTACTTCCCCAAATGGCCCTTCCTAGCACCCTCCTTGGTACCTGACCACACTTGTTCTCCCAGGTCTTTTACTGTACACCTTCTTTCTCCCAGCTCCTACCAGCTGGCGTCTCTGAAGGGGCTTCCTTTTAAACTAGTCCCAGATAGTTCTAAATGGGCTTCAGGTGATCCGATTAGCCTGTTTCTATGATTGCTTCTTATCAGTTCTGAATTGGTTCCAGGTGTCTTATGGAGTGTCCCTGACTTAATTGCTTCTAGCACCTTCCTGACTGCTCTAGGGTAGCCCCTGCCCTGGTCACTCAGGAAACAGAAAACTATTCATCCAGTGTCCAGTGTGTTTTCCTTCTACCAGATTCCTGCACCCAACTGGTCTGGGTCTGTCACACTACGTATAACTGTCTTTTTTCCACTGTGATTAATCACGACTAATTTTTTTAATTGCTTCACAGCTCTGCTTATCGAATTCAGTCTTGAAACAAGTTAGTATTTTTGCCCCTGCTACTCCCTTTGGAAGGTTGTTCCAGAACTTCACTTCTCCGATGGCTAGAAACCTTCATCTGTCTTCAAGCCTAATCTTGTTAATGGACAGTTTATATGCATTTGTTATTGTACTACCACTGGCCCTTAACTTAAATTGCACCTCTCTCTCCCTGATGGCTTTTTTTTAAGTCCAGTTGGGGTCACCAGTACACAAAGTTTGAGAAACACTGCTGTAAAATTTCATATTGTTTTGTTTTGGAGTACAGTTATGTAAAAAAAAAATCTACATTTGTAAATTGCACTTTCACTGTAAAGAGATTGCACTACGTTATTTGTATGAGGTGAATTGAAATACTTTCTTTTGTTTATCTTTCTTACAGTGCAAATATTTGTAATAAAAAATAATATAAAGTGAGCACTGTACACTTTGTATTCTGTGTTGTAATTGAAATCAATATATTTGAAAATGTAGAAAACATCCAAAATACTTAAATAAAAGGTTTTCTATTATTGTTTAACGGTGCAATTAAAACTGAGATTAATCACGATTAATTTTTTGAATCACTTGACAGCCCTACTATAAATCAATAATACAAACCTTCAAAACAATGTATTCCAGACTCATCAAATGTTTGAGGGAGCCATCCATGCCACAGTCTAGTCAGACAAATTCTCCTTCCAGTGGCATACCATAGTGATGTTGATGATGTTCCCTTTACATCCCACATTTGTTACATCATGCAAAATATTGACCTTTCGTTCTCATGCGAGTGAAAGCAAGTGCCATGGAGTGAACTGAGTGCTGCAATGAGAACTTCATAGTTTTAACCTCACCTTTGACCCTTGTGACCTTTGGTAGCATACTTCTGTGCCTGTTTCCTCACGTATGCAATGGGTATAATAATACTCATCAGAAGCGTTGTGAAGATTATTTAGTTCACATTTGTAAAGTGCTTTGAAAATGAAAATCACCATGATAGATAAGTGCTACATGCTACTTTTGTTTATCCTCTCAGGTGTAAAATATACTGTGTTCACAAAAACAACAAGGAGTCTGGTGACACCTTAAAGACTAACAGTTATTCGGGCATAAGCTTTCGTGGGTAAAACACCACTTCTTCAGATGCATGGAGTGAAAATTACAGATGCAGGCATTATATAATGACACATGAAGGGAAGGGAGTTACCTCACAAGTGGAGAACCAGTGTTGACAGGGCCAATTCAAACAGGGTGGATGTAGTCCACTCCCAATAATAGAGGAGGAGGTGTCAATTTCAGGAGAGGCAAACCTGCTTTTGTAATGAGCCACCCAGTCCCTATTCAAGCCCAAATTAATGGTGTTAAATTTGCAAATGAATTTTAGTTCTGCTGTTTCTCTTTGAAATCTGTTTGTGAAGGTTTTTTATTCAAGTACAGCTACTTTTAAATCTGTTATAGAATGTCCAGGAAGATTGACATGTTCTCCTACTGGCTTTTGTATGTTACCATTCCTGATGTCCGATTTGTGTCCATTTATTCTTTTATGTAGGGACTGTCCAGTTTGGCCAATGTACATGGCAGAGGGACATTGCTGGCACATGATGGTATGTATAACATTAGTAGACGTGCAGGTGAATGACCCTCTGATGGTGTGGCTGATGTGGTTGGGTCCTCTGGTGGTGTCGCTAGAGTAGATATGGCAACAGAGTAGGCAACGAGGTTTGCTACAGGGATTGGTTCCTGGCTTTGTGTTTCTGTGGTGTGGTGTGTAGTTGCTGGTGAGTATTTGCTTCAGGTTGGGGGGTCTGTAAGCGAGGACTGGCCTGCCTCCCAAGGTCTGAGAGAGTGAGGGATCGTTTTCCAGGATAGGTTGTAGATCATTGATAATGTGTGTCAAGGTTCCTCCACTCTGAACTCTAGGGTACAGATGTGGGGACCTGCATGAAAGACCCTGTAAGCTTATTCTTACCAGCTTAGGTTAAAACTTCCCCAAGACACAGATTTCTTTCTTGCCTTGGGAACCAGCTTAGGTTTAAAACCTGATACGCTGCCACCACCAAGCGATTTAAACAAAGAACAGGGAAAGAGACCACTTGGACCACTTCCTCCAAAATATCCCCCCAAGCCCTACATTCCCTTTCCTGGGGAAGACTTGATAATAATATCCTCACCAACTGGTACAGGTGAACACAGACCCAAACCCTTGGATCTTAAGAACAATGAAAAATCAATCAGGTTCTTAAAAGAAGAATTTTATTTAAAGAAAAGGTAAAAGAATCACCTCTGTAAAATCCGGATGGTAAATACTTTACAGGGTAATCAGATTCAAAACATAGAGAATCCCTTTAGGCAAAACCTTAAGTTACAAAAAGACACAAAAACAAGATTACACATTCCCTCCAGGACAGCGAATTTCACAAGCCAAAAAAAAACAAAAGAAAATCTAACACATTTTCTAGCTAGATTACTTACTAACTTTACAGGAGTTGGAAGGCTTGCATCCTTGATCTGTTCCCGGCAAAGGTAACACACAGACAGACAAAACTCTTTGTCCCCCCCTCCAGATTTGAAAGAATCTTGTCCCCTCATTGGCCATTTTGGGTCAGGTGCCAGCGGGGTTACCTTAGTTTCTTAACCCTTTACAGGTGAAAGGATTTTGCCTCTGGCCAGGAGGGATTTTTTAGCACTGTATACAGAAAGGTGGTTACCCTTCCCTTTACATTTATGACACGCCCCCCAAATCACAGATAGGGTGAAACACTGGCTGTGATTTTTTTTCTGGCGCTCTAGGAGAAAACAGAGTTAATAAGACACATATTTGTCTAAATATACTATTAACTATATAAAGACTAACGCTTCCTAAGTGGACCCCAATTTAATTGACCCAGAGGTCCAAGTGACAATTCAACCCTTCAAGTCAAACTCTTTTGACTTGCCTACAGCCAAGTTGCTGGTCCAGTACAAGGGCTGGTCAGAAACGTGGACTTTTGCAGTCTATGATGATTATCCCATCCCCATGCTGTTGGGAGAAAGAATCTTGTCCCCTCATTGGCCATTTTGGGTCAGGTGCCATAGGGGTTACCTTAGCTTCTTAAGCCTTTACAGGTGAAAGGATTTTGCCTCTGGCCAGGAGGGATTTTATAGCACTATATAAAGAAAAGTGGTCACCTTTCCTTTTATATTTATGACATTGTGCTGGAGAGGTTTTAACTGGGGGCTGTACATGATGGCATGGCCCCACAGTATGCCAACATTTTTATGGCTGACTTAGAACAACGCTTCCTCAGCTCTCATCCCCTAGCGCCTCTCCTCTACTTGCACTACATTGATGACATCTTCATCATATGGACCCACGGGAAGGAGGCCCTTGAAGAATTCCACCTGGATTTCAACAATTTCCACCCCACCATCAACCTCAGCCTGGACCAGTCCTCACAAGAGATCCACTTCCTGGACACTACAGTGCAAATAAGTGATGATCACATAAACGCCACCCTATACCGGAAACCTACTGACTACTATACTTACCTACATGCCTCCAGCTTCCATCCAGGACATATCACATGATCCATTGTCTACAGCCAAGCCTTTAGATACAACTGAATTTGCTCCAATCCCTCAGACAGAGACAAACACATACAAGATCTTTATCAAGCATTCTTAAAACTACAGTACCCACCTGGGGAAGTGAGGAAACAGATTGACAGAGCAAGATGAGTACCCAGAAATCACCTACTACAGGACAGGCCCAACAAGGAAAATAACAGAACACCACTGGCCATCACGTACAGCTCCCAGTTAATACCTCTCCAACACATTATCAATGATCTACAACCTATCCTGGAAAACGATCCCTCACTCTCTCAGACCTTGGGAGGCAGGCCAGTCCTCGCTTACAGACAGCCCCCCAACCTGAAGCAAACACTCACCAGCAACCACACACCACACCACAGAAACACTAAGCCAGGAACCAATCCCTGTAGCAAACCTCGTTGCCTACTCTGTCCCCATATCTACTCTAGCGACACCACCAGAGGACCCAACCACATCAGCCACACCATCAGAGGGTCATTCACCTGCACGTCTACTAATGTTATACATACCATCATGTGCCAGCAATGCCCCTCTGCCATGTACATTGGCCAAACCAGACAGTCCCTATGTAAAAGCAGTCTTCCTGGACATTCTATAACAGATTTAAAAGTAGCTATACTTGAATAAAAAAAACTTCAGAAACAGACTTCAAAGAGAAACAGCAGAACTAAAATTCATTTGCAAATTTAACATCATTAATTTGGGCTTGATTAGGCACTGGGAGTGGGTGGCTCATTACAAAAGCAGCTTTGCCTCTCCTGAAATTGACACCTCCTCCTCTATTGTTGGGAGTGGACTACATCCACCCTGATCAAATTGGCCCTGTCAACACTGGTTCTCCACTTGTGAGGTAACTCCCTTCCCTATCAGCTGTTCGCGCAGGAAGCTGGGGCAGGCTGAGAAGCAGGCCGCGGCTTCCCGCTCAGGCCCAGGGAGGCAGAGGTGAGCTGGGGCGCGGCGGGAGGGGGGCATGAGGAGGGCTGCCCGTGCCGCAGCAGGTAACCCGGGGGGGAACCACCATCCGCCCCAGCTCACCTCCGCCACCCTCGGCCTGAGTGGGAAGCCGTGGCCTGCTTCTCAGCCCTTCCCAGCTTCCCGCCAAACAGCTGATTTGCGGGAAGCCGGGGCCGGGGGGTGGAGAAGCAGGGCGGGGGGGCACATTCAGGAGAGGAGGCGGACCAGAGGTGAGGTGATCTGGGGCCAGGCATGGGGCGGGGAGCTGCTGGTGGGTGCTCTGCACCCACCAAATTTTCCCCATGGGTGCTGCAGCCCCAGAGCACCCAGGGAGTCGGCGCCTAAGGCATCACTTTTGATGTGATCAGTGGGGGAGCGGCTGCTCCTCCTTCTCCCCCACCCCTAGGAGCCAGAGGGATGTGCCGGATGCTTCCTGGGAGCTGCCCCAGGTAAGCACCATTGGGACTCCCCACCTCGCCCCCCGGCAGGTGCCTCTGGCTCCTAGGGATGGGGTGAGCACCCACTACGGTGGTCCACGAGACCCTTCTGCCTGGTTCTGGGGGCAGTCAAGGGACAGGGGAGGGGGGTGGATGGGGCTGGGGGGGACATCAAGGAACACGGGGAGGTTGGATGGGGCAGGAGTCCCGGGGAGCACGGGTGGGCAATGACCCCCTCGTGGGGTGAGGAGGGAATCCGTTGTTAAGATTTTGGCAGCTGACTGACTGAGACCCACCTGAACCTCACTGAAGCACGCCCACTTACAGCAGGTCTGAATCGGGCCCACATTCTGACAAGAGTGATCCTTCCTAAGCAGCAACCAGGACTCGAGGAACAGGTATCCGTGGGCTGATGAGGAATGCCATCAGTTCCAGTTTTGATTGACATTGAGAAAATTGAGGTTTCAGCTTATTAAGAAGCCCCTAATAGTGATTTATGTGAGCCTGTACATTCTAAATTTTAAAATCATCAAATTAGCTAAGTGTGTAATCCTCCCTATTAATTATCCATTAGCTACTCCTTAATTAAAATGGAACACTTATCAAACAACATGTGACGGCCCCACAGTACCAATTTAATTCATTATCAAACCAGTTCCAGAAATAATAAGGACCAGGTTTACTAAAATCTAACAATTTAGTTTTATCCAAGCTATAAAGCTGACTGAGCTAAAGAAGCCTTAAAATGTAGTCTCACTAGGATTTAGTAGATAAAATACTATAAACAGTGCTACTTTTAATATTGCTAAGCAAAGAAACATGAAGACAAACATTACAAACCTATTAAAGTACTGAAATAGCACAATTAAATGATAACATGATGGAAACCTACCAAAAAAGAGACTCCTGTGATTTAGAAAAACAGGCACTCTCAATTCTGGTATCTCTTGATTTCTGAGCTTGACTTTGCAACCTTAACATTCTTTTAAAGTAGGGTTTGGTTATGGCTTTTTAAATATAATTCCCTACATTTTGGGAAATGCAAAATGAAAAAACAGATATTCCATCATATTGACACCCACATAGGTCAACAGTAGGTTTAGACCCTTTAGAACCACAGCCAGACCTCTACCACTTCAGGTAACAGGGTAGCTGGTAGCAGTAGTAGGCTATTGTCCTTTATGTGAAATAGCATTATAGAGGAACAAGATAACAGCTTACCAATGGGTTTCACAGCTATTTGCTGACAGCAGAGGAATGATCAGACTTAGGAATCAATTGGGTTCAATTCCAAGTTCTGGAAGGGAGTGTTCTCCAGTAGATATAGACCCTGCTGCTCTGTCCCCATGGCCTGTGCCCCTCATCACCCCCCAGTGCCTATCCTCATTCTCTCCTTCCAGCTTCTGTCCGCTCTGATGCTATCTACTCCTCTTCCATCCCCTATTCCTGTTTTGTCTCCTCACCACTCTGCTCCTCACCCCTCCACATTTGAGTCAGGCCACCTGGAATGCCTGGCGTGCCTGCTGAGTAGAGGGAGCAGTTAGAACATCAGAGAAACAACCTCCCTACTCTCAGTTGCAGTGATTGGTACCACAGCTTGAGCATTCAGCTTCCCAGAGGAACAATTGCAAGGGAAATCCTGCTCAGTGCCTGCAGCTCCAGGATGGAGTATGCTTGGTTGCTCTGAGGGGATGGTACATGCCAAATCTAGTCAGTATGTAGGAGCTGTGTGGGGCTGGAGCATCCTCTGTACAGACAGAATCTTCAGAAAATGTAGAGACCGAACTCGAATAAACCTCTACTGAGCATGTGCAAAATGAGAGTTTCAAAGGCTTATACCTTGGGCAGATTTTCACACATCTAACACAAGTTATATCTCTGACACTAGGGCAACCCCCCACCAAATTATAAATCCCTGCTCCAGAGTATGGAGAGGCGAGAGCATCTCAATGAAACAGATAAGAATTTTTTAGCATGGTCAAAACAACATATTGTTCTCTAACATCATGCTTGGAAATGGCTGAACTATTCTAGTTGATATGGAAAAGAAAATATCAGCCTGAGGCAGACATCAGACCTGGTACATCTCAGCCCAAATGATTCAAGTTTTTGGCAAAGTTATAATCAACTGAACAGAGGGAGTTATGATGGAAATTGTTAGGCAATCTGATCTACAGATGACACTACCAGCTCCACCTATACTGAAATGAATTGACCATGATTTCAGTTCTCTTTAACTTACATGAGAATATGAATGTATCCCTCTAGTCTCATGTGGTGCTGTGGTTTTTGTTCTGTGTCCATCTCCCTGTTGAACTAAATAGCCAAAATGGAGGTACATGAATTTCTTACAGGTATTGTTATTGAAGTATGGAAAGTGATACATGCTCACCAGTGCCTTTTGAAACACTGCTGTATAATGCCAGTACTGAAAAACATGATGTTTCTTCCACAGGTCACACGATGCTGATAAGTTTCATGTCCATAATCACTTCCAATGTCTGGGGTAACTCCATAGTATGGGGTATATGTGGAAGAGGGTCCCTCTTTCTCTGTTTTCATCTCCTTCAACCTCTGCCTTAGGATCTGACCAAGTTTTCTTCCTCGCTGCCTCATTTATCACCTTGTCCTCCCCCTAACTCCATGTTTCTCTCCATGCTGTCTCATACTCCTCGAATAGCTTATTTATACTGCACAGGCCAAATGCCCTCTGTCTTATCGTTCAACAAATTACTAAACAGTCTCTTATTCTGAGAAGCATTCAGGCTGCAATGGGCACATCCCATTCTGTAATATTCCATGCTATTTTATAGATGTTCTTGTAACATCATCATTACCATAGTATCTGAGAGCCTTCCAGAATGACCCCATCTGTTTTTCACTATACCGTGGGGGCCAGATATTCAGAAGACCTCAAGTGCCATATAAGCAGGGAAATCTAATAACTAGTCTCAGACAATCTGATGGCAGGCCAACAGTGTGTAGTGGAGCAACAGGTGGCATTGCTGCCCCTATAAAATGCTACAGATGCCTAAAGACATGGCAAATATAGGCCTCATCAAAGAAGCCTGTAGCCAACTACAACCTATAGGGGAATGCAGTTGCCCTTACAGCAGTAATTCTGGAAAGGCAGAGAAACCATTCCATCCACATCTGTTGCCCTTCTCATTGCAATTTCTGCACTGAATGTAGCACATGGTTTGCCTGGATGAGAGAGTAAGACCGAAACCGCACACCTCTTTCCTACTATAAGCCAATTACAGTGCAGGTGATTCAGCAATGCAACATATGTACATACGTACAATTGGCCCTGATCCTTAACTGAGGCTGCTAGGTGCTAGTACAATATATATTAATGGTTAATAATAAGATTATAGGTCCTTTGGGGCAGATACTGATTGCCTACTGCTAGATGGTATCATGTACGTTTGCAGTGCCAGATACATGAATAATAACACAGTAAAGATGAATATAGAATCACAACAAAAATCATATTATGGAGTGGAGCTGATGTGAGATGACTTCAAACTCTTCAGCTGTCATTGGTTTACCCCCTTATTGCCTTTTTAATACTTGCATTGGTTTGATGAGGCTAAAGTATACCTTGCTCCACCGAACACAGTTTTAACACCTGTTCAGCCCATGCTTCAATGGCTTGAAAATTCTTTCTTGAATCCCATAGTGGTGATTTTTAATAGCATGCAGGCAAAATAGAGAGATTTTAACAATAAGAGAATAAACATTTGTGTCCCAGTTACCATTATCAGCAGTTGCACAAGCAATTTTGGACATGTTATCTAATCCTGAAGAAGGCTTTGCAGCCAGAAAAGCTGCCATTCTTAGTCATTTCCTTCGATCTTTAATTTATGAAGTTTAACCATTGACACCTATGGCCCAGATCCCCAGAAGTATATACACTCCTAACTTCCATTGATTTCATCTTTCAGTTACCTTTGAGGATCTTTCCCTATGTGACTAGAGGTTGCAAAAGGAATATTTTATAAATGGAAGGTAGTAATTGCAACTTCTAATAAATTACCTATAGAACATCTATACAAAATACCCATCCAAACTTGGGTGAGACTCAGAAAAACAACTGGAGCTCGAATACCAGGCAAACTCTACAAAGAGCTAGAAATAGGTTAAATAGTTTTCACATGCAACAGGAGGAAAATATTAACATTAATGTAGTCATAAAGCAACATCTGCTGGCATAATATAGCGAACCTTCACTTACTACCAATTAACACTCAAATAATAACGAATTTATCACTTCCCTCCCCACAAGCAATAACATGTTTTCTGCTAAGCATTATTAATTATAATGGGCCTGATTCGGTTACCCTTTCTCACCTTACTCCATGAGCAGCCTCATCAGTGGGATTTTTTGCATAGTCAGATATATCTCAACATGAGTAAAGGTGGAAGAAGTAACCACTATAATCTATTGCCCTTGTTGTTTCTTACCCCTTGTCATAGACATAGAAAGAAGGGTAGCATAAAATCCCTCCTTGGCAGCTGTACTACATCGCTTTATCTGTAAGGGGTTAAGAAGCTCAAATAACCTAGTTGGCACCTGACCAGAAGGACCAATGAGAAAGAAGATACTTTTAAATCTAGGCCGGGGGGAGGATTTGTTTGTGGCTCTCTTTGTTTGTTCCCTCTCCGGACCGAGGGACAGACCAAGCAGGTACAACAGCTCCTGAAAATATACCTGGAATGATCCATCTAAAATAACATAAATTGTAAGTAGTCAAGGAAATGCGTTAGGTTATCTTTTGTTTTAGCTTGTGAATTTTCCCTATGCTAAAGAGGTAGTTTCATTCCTGTTTTGTAACTGTGAAGCTGAGTCCAGAGGGGAGTCCTCTGTGTTTTAAATCTTTTTATTTACCCTGTAAAGTTACCTTTCATCCTGTTTTGCAGATGTGATTCTTTTACTTTTTCTTTATAAATAAATTTCTTCTTTTAAGAACCTGATTGATTTTCAGTGTCCTAAAGACAAAGGGTTTGGTCTGTGCTCACCTTGCTAACCAATTGGTTGGTATATTATTCTCAAGCCTCCTCAGGAAAGGGGGTTAAGGGGATTGGGGGGGGGGATATTTTGGGGGAATAGGGATTCCAAGTGACCCTTCCCTGAATTTTTGTATAAATCACTTGGTGGTAGGCAGCAATACTGTCCAAGGACAAGGAAAGGAATTTGTGCCTTGGGGAAGTTTTAACCTAAACTGGTAAAATATAAGCTTAGGGGGTCTTTCGCTGGTCTGGATTACACCCCGGAAGCTCTACCAAGTCCCTCTGTGCAGGGGCCTACATTGTTTTGGCCCCCTACCATAACTTTGAAGCTGGTTTTAGCCACATAAGTGTCCTCAGGATTTGGACTTTAGTATGCAATGGAAAAAGACAGTGCTACATGGATTTAAAATGTGGGCCTTAAATGTCTGGGATATCGAAGCAAAGTCTGTTTGTAGCCTCAACACAGACACTAGCAGATTGTCCACATTAGAAACCATCAGACATTACTTACCAACAAAATTAGAAACCTGTACCAATCAGAATAGGCTGTGAGAGAAATAGACCTAATCACCTTTCACCTGAAAAAAATGCTACTTTATCTCATACGGTTTGTAGGAAGAGGCAAAGCAGTAGAAATATATTGGGTCACAATGGTCATGAAAATAATGTAAATGGTCATTCTTATTACTATTTAATATTAATATTGTGATAGTGCCTAGAGGCCAGCAAGGTCAAGGACCCATTATGGTAGGCATTGTATAAACATATAATAAATGACAGCTTTTCATGATACAGACGTTAAGGTTCCATGTGGAACCTTGCCATTTCCTATATTCTAAATAGAAAATTATGTCTGCACAAACACAGATATTTGAATGGACAGATTATTTTTATTGATGGACTATTTTTATTGCAGGTTTCAGAGTAACAGCCGTGTTAGTCTGTCTTTGCAAAAAGAAAAGGAGTACTTGTGGCACCTTAGAGACTAACCAATTTATTTGAGCATGAGCTTTCGTGAGCTACAGCTCACTTCATCGGATGCATACCGTGGAAACTGCAGTAGACATTATATACACACAGAGACCATGAAACAATACCCCCTCCCACCCCACTGTCCTGCTGGTAATAGCTTATCTAAAGTGATCATCAAGTTCCACGGTATGCATCCGATGAAGTGAGCTGTAGCTCACGAAAGCTCATGCTCAAATAAATTGGTTAGTCTCTAAGGTGCCACAAGTACTCCTTTTATTTTTATTGCAGTAATTCCTGGGAGCCTCTGCATGGACCAGGACCCCATTGTGCTAGACAGTGGATAAACACAGAGCAAAAAGACAGTCCCTGTCCCAAAGAGCTTTCACAGAATAATAATTTAGCATCCCAAGTCACACAGAATGTATTGCTGACAACGTTTTTCTTCTGAAAGAATGTGCATTACTAATGTGTGCATTACTTTCATATTTATAGACGTGGTTGAACTGATTCGCAAATAGTGGTTGACCAAACTTCAGCAATTACTAAAATTGCTTGGCAACCTTTCTCTAGAAAGTAGGAAGGTCCTTTAAGTGTTTTGCATTATTTCTGGGTTTTGCTGCTTTGCTTGTCACCTTTTCTTTAACTAACAGGGAATCTGGATACTTTTCTCCTGCTTCTAGCTAAAATTTGTACCTGACATTAACAGGTGGTGAAAGGTCAACTACCACCTCTTCAAGACAGAGAAGGTTATTCCAAAAACCCTTGCGGGCCTCATCTGGAACAAACCAAACCAAATCCTGTCATAATCTTATAGACCAGGTGCAAGTTGGCAGCCTAAGTTCACTCACCTTTTTGCCCCAAAGTTGATTAATTTCTGCAAGTCTCATACCAAGTACTGACGAATGACAAAAAGGGCTATTCCTACGGGTATCACACCAGTTTTGCCAGGGCACCTTCATCTTTGTTGCCATAGCTGATAGATCAAAGATATCATTATCATCTGCATTGTAGAGTCTCATTGTCAGAGTTCAGTATTGCTGACGCCAAGCACTCAAAAATCATGAGTCGGCCTGCCCCAAAATCATGAAATTGGCTAAAAATAATGAGATTTGTGTCAGATAGATAGATAGATAAAAAATGGATTCTTTTTATTTGCCTTCTGGTTTCTGAGTCATATTTTCAAGATTTTCTTCACAACCATGAAGGCTAGAAGCTTACTTTTTAAAAGATTTTCTTACAATCCCATGTTTCCAGGAGCTGGGGCTTCAAATAAATCACCACATACCATGAGACTCATGACAAAGTCATGAGAGTTGACAATACTGAAAGTTGTATTGGAAGGTATGTGACGATGTAGAAAATGATTGCCTCTGTCTTGCATGTCAGATTTATAATTTCCGTATGAAATGATGAGCCTGTTTTCTGTAACTTTCCTTCTAAAATGGTACTTTATAAGGGAGCTAAAAGCCATTGAAATATTAATGGAAAATTCCTTCCAGCAAGAAAGCAAAGTGTTGTCCTGTTTTGAAAGGGACTCTGTAAAAGTGTCACCATGGACTTCCACATATCCTGCCTCTCAATGGCTCATGTATGAAATTTGCTCCATTTGCAAGTAAAAGAGAATTTTTTTCATATTTTTTCTTTTGAAAACCACTTATTTTTATTTTCTCTGTTTCATCAGGAATAAAAATATGACTGGTTAAATGACAAGCTTCTGGGAATACAAACAAGCATTTGGGGAGAGTTGTAACGGAGGAGAGAAATTGGTGAGCAATCGGAATTTTGTTAACAGTTCTGCTGATGAGCCAGAATGGAATCCAGCTCACTCTTCCAAACTCCACATGCTCAACCTCAGGGAAACAGGAAGAGGGACTGACAGGGATCCGCATACCAGCTCTGTGTATGGGAGACGGGTGCAGATGTGTTCTGGATAAAGTGGTAAAGAGTAGCTGGGAAGAACTATCGTGACAAGGCCTGATTGGCAGGTACAAAGTGGTTCAGAGTGTCTTTTGATCAGCCCCCAAATTAGGGTCCTATTCGACAAGGTGTTGAGCCCCTTCAACTCCCATTAAAGTGAACAGAAGTTGAAGGTATTCTGCACTTCAAAGGATCAGCCCCCCCGCCCCCCTGAATAATTTGTAGACATGAAGGAAAGCAAATCAAGCTGATGTTCCAGGGCATTCATCGAGGAAAAGGATCAGGCCCTTGTAGTGAGGCCTGGGGGGCATTTTCCATGAGGAACTTATTTGGTGAAATCTGGCACATTCCAAAACAAACAAACTGCACAAAAGAAAACTGTTCACAAGTATCTTTAAGGCAGATTCTCTTCCGTCTTCTCGTCCTGCCTTGAAAACTCTCACCCCACCAAAATTCCACATCATTTATCACCCTCCCAAAAGTCCACCTTCCCCTCCCCACAAAAACTTCAATCTTTCATTCCCCTTTCTCCAAATCCCACCACTACACCTTTCAGATCTCAAACATCACTCATTTTCTCTCTTCCCCAACTGTCTCTCCTCTCAAATATTCCTGGAAGGTCAGGGTACCTTTTTGTTGACTCTTTTATATATATTTGCAAATAAAGCAACAAGCATTTTTTTAAAATATATATATATATAAATGTATTGCAAACAGTATACATAATTCCCAGATAGCTGTGAATTGCCATGGAGAGAATATTGCAGGTTTAATGGCACAGCTTCCGAACTCTTCATTTACCATCAATGACGCTGAAAAAGTTTCCTTGATAAAACTCCTAAATGGATCACTCACAAAACTTCCCATTTAAAAACAGCAACATTTTCGGCTTCAGCTCTGCTTAGGAAGTCTGTCTACACAAATATTAAAAATCATGCCTTTCTCACAAGGGCCCGTGCGATCTGTGGCAATATTATGACATGAGATCAGTGAGCTCCTTTTTTGAGTCTGATTTCTTCCTTTTTTTTCTTGTTGACATTTCCGTCATCTGCAGGCTAATTATTTTGGAGCGGGTTGGTCATTTGGGAGGCTGGGACTACAAATATGTCTGAAATTAAATCCTGCGTTCCTAGGCCGATGTGTCTAACTTCAGTAACCATTCAAGCCAAGAATCTAGGGAAGAAACAGCTGAGGGCTCTGAGATGGGATTTTCATCCAGTTTTGCCCAAGTGAGACTGAGTCTGGACCGTGTGTAAGAGTAAGTATAAAGTTATTTGTACGACAGGATGTAATGTTAGCATGGGACTGATTATGCTAATATTATGCCAGTGCAAACTAGATGTCTTCGAAGTCTGAGCATATTCAGACTGAGATGGGTGCTTCTGTCATTAATAAACGTGCTGTGCCTTCTCTCCTGACAAACCTGCCTCCTCCTGAGTGCTTATTAAATCCTCTTGATTTGCAAGGAACCATCACAGAAACACAGAGGCTGAAGAGACACTTTTAAAGCGCAGGTTGAGAAATTTCTGTGTGACAGTCCCCGCAGTATCTTAAGCCTATAACGCTTTTACGTGGAGCAGAAGGAAGTTAAAGAGGATTTGGTACAGATGATAGATCAGTTGTAACACCAGAAAAAAATATTACTTACTCAGGAGAGACATTTGGGTTTTATGTGTAACCCAGGCCAATAGGAACCAATTTATGTCTATCTGAGTTAAAACTCAAAAGTGAATTTGGGGTACAACTCCTTAATAAAATAATAGGCAGATAGATGGAATAGGAAATCACTGTATCAAGTGCAAAGCGCAAAGCACTGTACGAAGCTGGTTTAATTTAACATGAGCCATAGGCACTAGTGGAGCTGGTGAACCTAGTGCAGTTTTGATCTTTAAGGGCTAGAGTCAAAGCCCATTGAAATCAGCTGGGCTATTTCCATTGACTTCAGTGAGTGCTGAATCAGGCCCTAAGTGACCCAATACCAAATGAGCATCTATTTCATGTGGCACTGTTTCTAAAAGAGAAAATTAGAAATTGGCGAGGCTGATGGCCACCTGTGACTTCTATGACTGAGACTATTAAATTGTGCAAATAGACTCGCTTTTAAGCTACCTGACCCCATCTCCATTTTTCTCTTGCAGCTTGTCCTCTCTTGTACCTGCTCCTGTTTTACTCATGAGTACAACACCTAGCAAAACGGGACCCTGATCCCCAATGGGGGGGGGGGCCTGTAGGTGCTACTGCAAAGAAGAAGAGGAGGAAATGAAAGAAAACAAAATAGTTTCTGATAGGCAGCATTTCCTGTGCAATAAATGTGCTTGAGAAGGTGAGCCAAGAAATTGCTCAGCATTTGGCCAGATGTGCCATTTATGATGCACAGTTGAAGCCAAGAGCATTCGTGTTCTGGTTGATCACCAGGGCCATGATGCAGATCTCTTGGTAGGTACAGTGATTGAAAAGGAAACTGCTTCCAGTTGGAAAACACAAGTAAACATTAATGGCAAGCGAAATCGTGTCCTTTCAACTCAAAACTTGAATCCAATCTGTTTAAAGGAAAATACATAATACTGTAGCTAAGGCCACTTAACAGTAATCTAAACCAAAGCTTGTTTCATATTCAGCATATGTAATATCAGTAAATAGTAAGGGACACAACCTTTTCTTTAAAACAATAGTATCACTAAGGAACTTTCCAAATATTAAAGGCAGATGTGCGACCTGTGGTTGAACTGAAATCCTGCCTAGCCATGAAGTTTGTTAAAAAGTGCTTTGATGTAAATGCCCATAGTAGCATACATATATAAAATAACTGGTACAGAGAGTTATATTTCACTATAAAGGCATCTATTCATATTATTTTATGGAAAACATAAATACAACATTGCACAAGTATATCTGGGCAAACTACATTGTGCTAATCGTTTTCACAGGGAAGAAACGAAGCACCTGCAGCATCTCATATTGTATGTCAGAACTTGTGGTAATGCCCACATCAATCAGGTTGTCAAAGCCTTTTATTGCCTTTTCAGGGATATTTCTAACTTGAGACCTCTGTTATCTCAAGGAGAACCAGAATCCTTGATTCATAATATTGTCATTCTCTGCCTCAACTACTGCTCTTTTCTTGTCTTTGATCTTCCCACTAACTCTTTATATCATTTTCAGCTGCTTCAGAATCCCACAGCAGGGCTACTCATTAGAGGTGTCAAGATTACATTATACCTCCTCTGAGAGACTTCCACCAGTTTCCAAATGATCTTTAAAATCTTTAAGGTGTTTCACCTACAAGGTTCCTCTTAGTTAGGTGACTCCAGTATCTTCGTATACCCTACATCAAGCTCCATACATCTTTGTCTCATTCAGAGAACATACTAGTGATGTTTGCATTTAAAGCTTGAAAGTTTGAGGAGTCCTCTTTTGCTATTTATGTTCATTGTCTCTTCTGAGTCTCTGGCAACAAGCCTACCATTTATTAATTATTTTGGGGGGGAGGAGGGAGGCAAGGGCTGCCATACGAAAAGGATTTTTAGTTTTATTCTCGTGACAATAGACGATGGCTGGAGTTTAAAGTTAACACTATATTGCCATTCTACATAGCAGGAAGTCACCAGACAAACCTTGAAAAGTCACTACATGTAGCTGTTTAAGCTCTCAAAAGGAGTCAAAAATGTCACTAAACAAAACTTCCAGAGAATTCAACAGAGAATTATATATACACATGCACGTGCGTGCTCCCAGGCCAGTCTAGTCACAAAATCATTCACAAGCAGCTCAACAGTGTTAAGAAAATTCTTTCCATGCTCTTCTTACTACATTCTGTTGGACACGAGGTCAATATTACGTATCAGCTGAGCATGTTTTGGGAAGGAATCACATTCCAGGGCTTCTTGGGCTGAGATCACTATAATCTGACTGCAGGAGAGGAAAAGAAGTAGCCAAATGTGTTCTTTCTTGCTGCTCCATAGTAGGTAGCGCACCCAGTGATGCAGGGAAGATGGCTAATGAAGCAGACAGGGTTGGGTAGGCAGGTAAGCCAGCAAGGAGAGCTGCATGGATGAAAGGTGGGGTGGGATAAGACAGGGCCATATGCCCCAATGGGGCGGCGGGCACCGTGCCCCCAGGGAGGAAGCCCTTACTACAGGATCAAAGGTGGAGCTAGCTTGATATTGGCTCCCTTTTACTCCTTCCCTTGGCCTGGCCTGGGGTTAGCTGCACAGCTGATTTCAGAAATCAAACTCTGGAAGTGGGGAGAAGAGGTCCGGCTAGCAGATTTTTGTTTTTAAATCTATTTTCTTGGCTCCCTGCAGTGTCAAGATCAGTCAGGCGAATGCCCTTTTCCCCCAAGCCCTCCCTTTCACTAGCCTGTTGGCTCAAATCCAGGCTGGCAAGAAAGACTCAGCTGAAATTAACCGACCTGGGCTACAGTGTACAGAGTGCCCTTCCCAATGATGAGAGGGCCACTGGTTCACATACAAACCATAAGCCCTCTGCTGAACAGGCTTGGATGGGGGGAGCGCACTTCATCAGGGCCAGGGGAGGTTCTGCCATTGCAGCCAGGCCCCCTTAAGTGGGTGGAAATTGGACTCTCTATTAGACAAACGGCAAAGTCCATACAGCTAAAGTTTGTAAATCTTCCTCCTCCACTTACCCTCTGGATCAAATTGTTGAAATTAAAAGCACAACGAAACAAACAAAAAGCCCCCCTCCTCCCTTTCCGATAACATGGCGTTGTTTTATAAATGAAACACACATGATTAAAGGGGAAATATTCATTAGCCCCAAAGTAGAAGGTCTTTCCTACCAATCGGACGCATTTGGCAGGTCATAGCCCCAGCACCTCTGGGCAATGCTTAATTTGTGCTGGAGCTTGCCGGGACTGAGGACAGCTGAGCCCTGGCACTTCTTTCATCACAAATTAAGCACTGGGCATACCTAAACCTGCAAAATATCCTCATCCCACTGCAGCGCAGGTTGGCTGGGGTTGGTTAATTTCAGCCAAGCCTCTCTTTCTTGCCTGGATTTGAGCCAACAGGTTAGTGAAAGAGAGGGCCCAGAGCCAAAGGGAAGAGGGCATTCACCTGACTGATCTTGGCACTGCAGGGAACTAAGAAAGTAGATTTCAAAACAAAAATTCACTAGCCGGACCCCTTCCCCCATTTCCAGAGTTTGATTTCTGAAATCAGCTGGGCAGCTAACCCCAGACCAAACCAGGGAAGGAGTAAAGGGGAGGCAAAATCAAGCTAGCTCCACCTTTGATCCTGTAGTAAGGGCTTCCTCCCTGGGGGCACAATGCCCCCCACCCCATTGGGGCATATGGCCCTGTCTCTTCCCACCCCTCCTTCCGTCCGTGCAGCTCTCCTTGCTGGCTAACCTGCCTCCCCAGCCCTGTCCGCTTCATTAGCCATCTTCCCTGCATCACTGGGTGCGCTACCTACTACGGAGTAGCGAAAAAGAACACATTTGTCTAAAAAGAAGCCCTGGCTAATGTGCTGCTCTCTCCAAAGAGCACCTGGCTTTAGCAAAGTGTTTAATTAACTTCCACGAACTTCTTTTCCTCTCCTGCAGTCAGATTATAGTGATCTCAGCCCAAGAAGCCCTGGAATGTGATTCCTTCCCAAGACATGCTCAATTGAGACATTGACTTGGTGTGCAAAAGAAAGTAGTAAGGAAAGCATGGAATGCATTTTATTAACACTACTGAGCTGCTTGTGTATGATTTTGTGACTGTGCATATTAGTGATTTCTTTCTCTGAATGTCACTGTAATTGGCAGTGAAAGTTGCTAAATTTGTCACTGGTCACTTTGGCACTTACTTTCTCACTAGGAAAACCAACAAGTCGCTAAATCTAGTGGCAAAGTAGCTAAGCTGGCAATGCAATTTTTAAATGCAACTATAATTTGGATGGGACCAAATAAGGACAGAAGCTGATTGAGAAAGAGAAACTGGTGGAGTACCCTGCCCCTCACATCCATTATGTGAGTTCCACAGATTCATTTGAAAGAGATGTGATGGCCTTGTCTACACTGAAATTTGTAAGGAAACCTCCAACCTGTTCTTTGAGCAGGATTACATGACCTGAAGACTAAAAAATTAGCAGTCAGTTTAAGCAGTGCCCCTATTACTGTAATGCTGGGAGATGTCCCTAAAAATCTCATCTGTCTAGACAATGCCGTAGATGACGTAGCGTTGTCTGTACTCACATAGTGATATCTCAGGGTTTAACGTGTTGTGGAATGTTTACTTCTGGTAAGAATTCTGTAGAACTTTGAATTATAAAATGCCCAGGATGTTTGTATGAAGGACACTATGTACACAAATGTCTTCTGAATCTCACTGCAAACAGGTTCCCAGAGCAGTTGTAATGGGACAAAAATTACATGCATTCCAACAGATCCCATTTGTTCTGTCAAAGTAGTGAGTTTTTGAGATGCCTCATCGTTTTTTTCTCTGCGCAAATTGCAGGCCTGTCAGTTCTCACACTCTTTACTAATATAAGCCCAGTAATTCTGTATCTGTCCTTCACAATCATCACCAGAGTTTTCTGTTCAGACTAGAAAGAGTAAAAGGAAACCCACTCAAGAATATAGGAAAGAACTATCAGCTGTGTAATATGAGTGGTTAGTTGTTACATAGTTGTTATCAGAAAAGAACATTGCTTTAATCTGTATATGTAGTGTGCTAATAAAAATACTCTAGCTCATTTGACTCTTTGAATGAAGCCAGCTTAAGTTTTTGATTCAAATTCATGTTCTGAGTCTGTGGTAGCTAAGTAATATGCACCCCCTGATTTCTTCCTTCCATACATCCATGAGCTGTTTGGTTCTTCTGAATGGTTGAATCACAAATTGTTACTGTTCATTAGAGATGGCCAGATTGGGGGGGGGACAGGGGGAGGGGTTGACATTTCAGTGAAATATAGAAAGAAATTCTGGAGAATTTTTTTGAGGATTTTTTTGTTTTAACCTTTTTGCAACCAGTTGTACCCACACATAGGTGAATCCAAACCAGCTAAGTGTGTACATGCTTTGCAGTTTTCCTTTGTTTGACTTGCAATTTGAATACTCTGTTACCAGCAAAAAATGCAGCTCGGTAGCTCAAAGTTTCAGAAAGTTATGAGCAACTGGAGATAAGGTCTTAGGGTAAAATCCTGGCCCTATTGAAGTCAATGACACAACTCCTATTGACTTCAATGGGGCCAGGATTTCACACACAGAATGGAAACATTTTCGCAACCTCTACTATAGCTGTTACTATGCATTTCAAAGAAATGCCATGAGGATTTCACACAGGTGCAGTCTAATGATGAGAGGCAAAATTCTGCTGTCCATTATGCAACAGTGTAAATCCAGAGTAAATCCATAAACAGCTCCAGTGCAGCTACCCTAGACTTGCCCCTGTGTTCATGAAAAGTGAATTTTGCCCAAGAAATTATATTGACTACATTTTGCAATAAATTCCATCCTGATGTAGAGTCCAATTCTTCACTCAAGCTAAACTCCCTCGTGAATAAGCAATGACAAGATTTCAGAGGTAATCTGCTGTTCAGTACTTAAGCAACATTATTTTCACCTCTGAGGTTTCAAAAGCCACGAGTGTTATTTTCAGGGCCTCATATATTAAATTAATGCTAAACCAAAAGTCCTGCCCGCCATGGAACTTGATTGGATTTGGACAAAGAATGTAGCTTTTTGGAGTCATCCAGGCTGTAGATCATTTTTTCCCCATGTAATCATGACTGTGGGGGTGTAAATCATGAGAATTACAATAGAGAGACTGATGAATGTGCACCACAGGAACTCACACTTCAATCCACTCTTGGATCATCACTGCAGAAAGTCATTTCCCTTAGTTGTGTTTCCCCCCTTACAGACCCACTGGAGTGTGCTGTCTGTGGTGAGATGCTAATGTGCCCCATTTTTCTTTGTTTTGTATCAAAAAATGCTTTTTTCCCTTTTAACTGTAAAATAATGCCTTCTAATTGTCTTTGCTTTAAAGTTTTCCTATCAGTTTTCTATTCACTTAAGATCGTGCTCTTAATAATTGGATGTGAAGCAAGATCCGGAGTGTAAGTGTAAAGTCTACAACAGCTTGGGAATTCAATTCTCTCAATATTTATGTTTAGCATTAAACACTTTGTGCAAAAATAATGACTTTGGCTCCAGGGGTTTCCCTCCATTATCTCAAAAACTGTCCTTACATATGCTCCAGGACCTCTATCTAAATGTAAAAGGGATTAGGGTATAGGTGCAGTAAACTCTGTTTTAGATCAAATAGAAGAAGCTGAGATCTCTTGATCTCTTTGCCTGCTTACTGAATAGTCTTAAGGTTTCCTCCTCTCAGTCATCATTGGAAGACAAGAACTGACCTTTTTCTAAAGGGAAATTGAAGTCAATTATACATATTAAAAAAAAAATCTTACTTCAGGAAGCCCTAAATTCTTCTCTCCCCAAAACCATTCATCTTGAACTGAAATTCCAAGCCCTCTCATCCTTGTTAAAAGTGTATCATAATCTTTTCTAACCATTTTTCTATACATAACTTGATGGTCTAGGAGTTTGACTTTAACAAGTCCTCCATGATGTCAGATTAAAATCTTAAATTGGCATGGGGGAAGCAGTCCCGGTTGCTGGAGTAGGTAAAGGGATGCAAGCTACTCCAGTGTCTCCAACTTTCCTCTTATCAATTTTAACTCCTTCAGAGTGATTGCAAAGGTCAAATCCACTGACATTTTGTTCAATTTCTATTGCCATTTCACAAAGAGAAAAGCAAGGATGTGCTGGCAAGTTGAAGGGCATATAGAGCACAGGGCTTTGCTGGCAACATGGCATTGTGGCCATTGACCTTATCATATTTAGTTTTGTTTCAGTTATTGTCATTTTTCTCATTTCAACACCCAGAATAACAGAACATAAGAAAAATTCTTCCTCGTGAATTACTTAAGGTCACTCTATTGGGCCACCCCATAAGAATAATAGCAAAGATGAAAAATACCCTTCTAAATAACATATAGGGCTCAGGACCAATGAAACTATCTATAAAAGACAAAGCCATAGCTGCCAGTGAGATCTATGAAGCAAAAGACTCCAAGAAAGTGCAACAGAGTTCTTGGTCACACCTGTCCACATCAGCACTAGACTCTAAAAAAGCTGTCTCTTTAAATGCGGTTATTAGAATCATAGACTCATAGAAGATTAGGCTGGGAAGAGACCTCAGGAGGTCATCCACTCCAAACTCCTGCTCAGAGTAGGACCAATGCCAGCTAAATCATCCCAGCCAGGGATTTGTCAAGCCGGGCCTTAAAAACCTCTAATGATGGAGATTCCACCACCTCCCTAGGTAACGCATTCCAGTGCTCCACTACCCTCCTAGTGAAATTTTTTGAAATTTTTGAAAAATTTTGAAAGTTTTTCCTAATATCCAACCTAGACCTTCCCCACTGCAACCTGAGACCATTGCTCCTTGTTCTGTCATCTGCCACCACTGAGAACCGCGTAGCTCCATCCTCTTTGCAACCCCACCCTTCAGGAAGTTGTAGGCTGGTATCAAATCCCCCCTCTCTCTTCTTTTCTGCAGACTAAATAAGCCCAGTTCCCTCAGCCTCTCCTCATAAGTCATGTGCCCCAGCCCCCTAATCATTTCGCTGTCTTCCGCTGGACTCTCTCCAATTCATCCACATCCCTTCTGTAAGTGGGGGGCCCAAAACTGGACACAATACTCCAGATGTGGCCTCACCAGTGCCGAAAAGAGGGGAATAATCAATTCCCTCGATCTGCTGGCAATGCTCCTACGAATGCAGCCCAATATGCCATTAGCCTTCTTGGCAACAAGGACACACTGCTGACTCATATCCAGTTTCTCATCCATTGTAATCCCCAGGTCCTTTTCTGCAGAACTGCTGCTTAGCCAGTCGGTCCCCAGCCTGTAGCAGTGCATGGGATTCTTCCTTCTTAAGTACAGGACTCTGCCCTTGTCTTTGTTGAAACTCATCAGATTTCTTTTGGCCCAATCCTCCAATTTGTCTAGGTCACTCTGGACCCTATCCCTACCCTCCAGCATATCTACCTCTCCCTCTAGCTTAGAGTCAACCACAAACTTGCTGAAGGTGCAATCCATCCCATCATCTAGATCATTAATGACGATGTTGAACAAAACCGGCCCCAGGACCAATCCCTGGGACACTCTGCTTGATACCAGCTGCCAACTACAGAGTTTCCCTCTTCTTTATGAAGAAACATCTGAGTGATGCACAGAACCAGCCTTTGCCTATTTCCAAAACTTTCCAAACACAGAGGCACTGTAAACTCAGCTGCTCAGATGCCAGGCTAATGGACAACCATATAAAAACCTGGGTCAATAATCAGATCTGCAGGAGGGATGTGGCATATCAAGGATATATGGAAATGTATCACTCGCCACTGAATTGTAGCACTCTTTTGTGTGGAAACAGAGCTATCGGTTAACAGCGCAGAACAACAAGGCACCAGGACGACCCCAGAAATTTTTCACATGGTACTGTCTGCTGCCTCTCTCCCGGCAGGCTCTCCAGTGCAGACATGCACTGCAGCTCCCCATACTCGCAGCAGGTCTATCAGGCTGTTACGGAGTGAGTCCGGCAGTGTGGGCACAACAAAGGGGGTAGGGGCTGCTGTCAGCCGGGCAAGGTTAGGCTGGCCCAGGGGGAAGCCCTAGTGCAGGAACCAGCCCCACAGCAGCAGCAAGGAGGAGCGGCATTGTCCACCACACCACCCACCCAGATTTGGCCCTGCTGTCCCACTATTGTGACAACTGGTGGTGGGGCCAAAACTGAGTGAGTGGCACTATGGCCTGGCGCATGGGGGTTGCAGTGTTGTTCCCCTCCATCACGATGAAGGGGGAACAAGGCAAAACTTGCTCCTCCGTACCACTGCCGTTGGGAGTGGCCAACCCTGATGAGTTGGCGCCCCTGCCAGGGATATGGACCGTGAGTGACCTGTATGGCTGGGGGCGCCACTGCGCTGCACAACAATTTGGGACAGGAAGGGAAGAGGGATACCTTGTTCCGGGGAAAATCCGGGGGCAGAAAGCCGTACTTAGTTGGAAATGGACCAGGACATAGGCACTAACATCTTGGCTCTGAAGAAAGGTGTCACTAGACTGTTCCTGACCAGAAGACTTTAGCTTCCAGGAACACAGCATCTCCCAAGCCCCCATCCCTCTCCAGTCTATGCCTATTTCAGTCCAGGTAATGTTCCAGTTATATTAAGGAATGAGATTTAAGTCTGTGCCAGGCCATTGGCACAGGATGCCTGAGGAATTTCCCCAGCCAGAAAGAAGAGGAGTAAGTTGCAAGCAATCCCCCATGCAGGGCATCTGCTCTCTTGGCGGAGCATCCACCAGCGCAAGGCAGCGGTGCTCGGCTTGCCATGGGAGTAGAAAGCATAACACACGAACGGCTGTGGGCCGGCTGAGGGCGGGGCAAATTTAAACTGGGTTCGAGACGCGCTCTGGGGGCCTGCTAGTCCCGGCGGCTGAGAGAACGCTAGGACAATGTTTCCCGAACGTTGGAGTCGCGAGGATTCGAAAGGAAGGTCGGAGCAGGGGGAGGGGAATGCTGAGCCGCGGTGATGGCATCCGGGCTAAAAATTGACCAGGAGCGGGACTGGCTGGTCAGGAGAGGTGGGACAGAAGAGAGAAATGAATTGTAGACCGAGTGCTTTTCATTTCGGACAAGCAGGAGCTTCTCTCCTGCTCTAATTAGTTCTTGATGTCACTGAAAGGCAGAAAATGTTGCAAAACAAGGGAAGTGAGTTTCCAGGGTTGGAGGGGAAATGTGGTTGCGCCGGGAGAAAGGGGTGTTTTTTTGTTTTTTGTTTTTTTGGTGTTGGGGTTTTTTGTCTGTTTCGTTTTTGAGTTATTGCTAGGGTGACTATATTTCCCAAAGGGAAAACGGGACACCATGGTGGGCTGGCCAAGCCCTCCACCCCCCCAGGTGGGGCTGGCCCAGGTCCCCCAGGCAGGACTCAGATGCACATGGTAGGCTGACTTTGTTGAGGGGTCTGTGTGTTTGGCAAGTCTTGGACTGATTTGACTCAGGGAGAGGGTGGTTCTCATTCACTCAAATGTTTCTTCAGAAAGAAGAGCAAAAAATTACATTTTGTTGAGACAGCTCTGAGATTTTATTACTGGAAGAGGTTTAGGAGGGTCTAGCTGTGAATATTAAACACTGTGGCTGCCATAATATTGCTTAATATTTTATACTTTCTCTAGTTTGTATTGACTTCCAAATTTTCCCTTCTGCAATGTGGATTAAAAGCAAACAAAACCTTCCCAAAATACTGGCAGCAGGCCTTAAAAAAGGTGAGGGCTTCTCCAAGGGCAAACTATTTTGAATCAGGCATATAGATGGGAACTATACTGGAGTTCTGGGGGTGCTGGAGTTCTGGGGGTGCTGCCACGTCCTCTGGCTTGAAGTGGTTTCCATTTTATACAGGGGTTTCAGTTTATCTAAATGGCTCTCAGCACCCCCACTATACACATTGTTCTAGTACCACTATATGGGAAAGCTAATAAACTTAGTGGAAAGAGATGAGAGGTGTGTTGTATAGAATCTTAGCACCTCACCCACAACCTACACGTTTGCAAGTCAAACTCTGATAAATTTCTGTTGCTAAACTGCTAGTTATAATAGCGATTTCTGGAAGTCTCCCCGTCCCCCCCACCCCTGAGATCTACCCATAGTGCTAGAATTCTAGATGCTTATTTTGGGGACTATATGAATAATCAAGTGACTCATTTATTCTAGTGTAAATCTGGAGTAACTATATTTACGTCTTTGGTGTTACTGCCAATTTGTCCAGTATAAATGAGACTGGCAACCGGTGTCTTAAATTTGGTCCTTATCCCTGGTATATTTTAGCTTAGTGCCTAACTTCTGTCCCAGCATTTTATAAGGTACATGGTGAAACTTACTTTTAGCCCTGTGTTTAGGGCCTATATAGACCCAAGGACTAATGTAAGTATTATTTGCCATGTGTAAAGGTTGCAGAACTGGGCCCTCTTAAAATACTTTCCCTCTGTAAAGGAAAGGGCCTCATGCACTGTTACATGGACTTGATTCTTCTCACATGGGTTAATAAGGAGTAACTCCTCCACTGAAGTCAAAAATATTTCTGCCTGAAACCTAGTGCAGTGTTGGAAATCAAAACTCTACTCCTGTTTCTGACTCAAACTAGAAATATTACTTAAAGCTAAATATAATAATTCTTCTGTGGTATCATCAGAACAATCATTTCTACATTCAAAGCACGAAGGAGCCAGTATAACTGGAAATGTTATGTTCTGGGAATTCTTTGCATTTGGACTATCTAGCAACACTTTATCTCTGTTCTTTTATGACAAGAATCCATAAATACTCCCCGATAACTGCAATTTATGGACCGACCCATTCTTTTTTATTATGTCATATAACTGCTTTCCTGTTGAACGATGAAGCTTTTTAGAGAGTATTTCAGAAACGCAAGATCCTCAACTGTTAATAGAATATGTGCCCAGCCTGCCCTGGGATGCACTGGTGCAACTTGCCATTTAAATACCAATATGATAGGTGAGTTAAAAACACCAAAGACAGAGACTTATGGCCTTATTTTTCCCTCCTCTGAACCTGGTATAGCCATTTACACCTCTGCAACTTGAAAGCAGAGAAGTAACTATTCTCATTTACTAGCATTTTACATGTACTTTGCACAGGTGTAAATGACTGCACAAGGTGCCAAGTGATGGAGAATCAGGCCCAGTGATAGAAACTTCCACTGAGTTAAGCTCTTCTCTGAGTAATACTGGTCTCATTTTTGTACAGAGGCCAGATTCTGATACCTTTACTCATGTTGAATGCACCTGATTCCATGTGTGGTGTGTGTCATTCACTTCGGTAGGAATGATCATGAAGCCAGGTGCCACTCAGTATGAGTAATGCTATGACAATCTGGTCCAGAAGGGATCTAGACACTATGGGCTAGATGGGCTGCTAAGCAAGGCAATGGCAGAGTAGCTGGCTGGGTGCCTAGACAGGAGTAAACTGCTGCACTAAAGGGAATGAAGGAGTTTATTCCCCCAACCCACAGCATGGGGGAGAGCAGAGACGGTATTTTGGCTGGGAGTCATAGTTAGCTCTGCCATCCTAAGAGCAGACAAGAGCACAATGCTGCCCCCTTACGCAGAGCAGATTGTAACTTTACAGTCTAGCCCAGTTCTGCCACCTTTTAGTTTACACTGAGGTGCACAACCATGAGTACTGCTATTGACTCCAATAGAGCTATTGGCACTTATCCGAGTAAGTGCTACTCAGCGTCAGTAAGGACGTCAGAATTGGACCCTGGGTAAGAATTGTGTTGTTTGCAACAGTTGATTATTGTACAAACACCTAGAACAGGGCCGAATGGAGCTATTTTTGCAGGTTGCCATAACATCAGCTGCGGTAGGGAAAGCGCAGACCCTGAACGCAGATCTGGGCAGGAATGTGATGGAGGAGCTATGGGGGGCTGTTTTGTTTTAAAATGTGTCTGTAAATTTTAAGCCTGCGTACTAAGGCTTGACGCTCCATTCCGTTACACCACATCTGTGTTGCTGGACCTCCCTTGATTTCAATGGGAGTACACCGGGCTAAAATTAGTGTCACGGAGGGAAGAACTGGCCTATACACACGCATGGTTTAGAATTTATGCAGCACTTTTAAATTTTTTCTTTACAAAAGCTTTTCTGGTTACTTCTACCAAGTGTGCCACCCCCTTGAGAAGTGTGGGGTCCCTGCCTGTGGGTATGGATGACAAGGATGTTCATTAGGGTAGCAGGCTGAAAGTGCTGAGTTACAGAGAGAGGTCCCCATGGATTATATTGGCTTCCTGAACTTCTTGACCTCTCAAGCAAGAGACAAAAAGGATCAGCTATACGTCTGTCGATTCCCCCCCCCCTTCCCATCCCTTCTGGCATTTTGTCTTTTGGCAGAAAAATTTAGCACTGCATCCTATTCTCAATGGAGAGAGGGAACAAGTCCAATTAAGGATGGGGCTTGAACGGGAGCAGAATAACATAGTGGGATTTGCCCTTGTGACTGAACTCTTAGGGCTTGTCTAAACAAGCATTTAGTTTGTGGCAATCCAAGATGTGAATCTGCACTCCACTAACCTGCCACAAGCTAACTGTTCGTGTGGACCCTGATGACGTGATCTACCCTGCTTTAGAACGGGAGTGGATTAAAATGCTCTAACAAACTGTTAGTGCACATCAGCAGGGCCCAGTTAGTGCGTGGTGGGTTAGTGCAGGGTAAATTCACACCGCAGATTGCCGCCAACTAAATACTTATGTAGACAAGCCCTTATTCTTCAACTTTCGTTCATAAAGAAAGCCTTAGACACATGGGGAAATTTACCAAGAAGCTGAGCAGAAATCAAGTGTATCCAAACGATTAATGGATTTATTAATTCTTATCAGTTTTGTTAATTGTCAAAGATATTAGGGCCTGATTTCCCTCTTGCACCAGTATAACTAGGCTATGCTCAACCCTGCTGTCATTACTACAGTGAATCCGAAGGAGCTCCATGGGAGTCAATTCAGTTACTCCAGATTTACACCTAAGTAACTGAGAGCAGAACCTGGCCTGGTGGAATTCACTTCGATTCACAGTGTGCATTAGCGGAGAAGCGGGCCCATTTGCTGTTTGCTCCCTCGCAGCAAATCCTGCTTCTCTGCCTGTTTTGCAGTAAAGTCACAATTCTGCATTTGAGGCCCTTCCTCTGAGTCTCTCAGAGCATTTTGCTTTGTCCACCTGTTGTCGTCTGTAAGCTCCTCTGAGCAGGGACAGTGCCTTAGAGGAGGGTAATGTAATTAATGAAAATCAACATCGGTTTATGGAAAATAGATTCTGTCAAACTAATTTGATATACATATTTTGGATAAATTACAAGTTTGGTTGGTAAAGGTAATAGTTCAGATCTGTACCTGTCAGGGCTTTACAAATAGCAATCACCATTATATGCATTTCCATAGCAATAGACTATGGAAGCAGAGGATTATGAATACTGTGGGATCAAGCAGTCACTGCTTGGCAGGAAAGATCACGTATGCAAGCACAACTATCTTTAAATATAACAAAGGCAAATGCAGGCTGAGTAAAATTCTTTTGGCAGAGTATTATTTCGAAGCTTACTGCTGTGTGAAAATTCTCCTTTAGTGCCTAAGTTGCTGTATACAAAAGTCTCTTTAGCATTGCATACATATTAGCTCTCTATCTTTTGGGACAAGTATAGGGAGCTTACAACTAGAAATAATTTTGCTGGAAGTTCTCAGTACGATACTTTGTGTTTAACCTCATTTAAGAGGATTACATTTTCCTCCTCCTGCTGCTGGCTTGGGATGTGCAGTAATACAAATAATAAACATCAAATAATAAGATTCCCTCCTCTGTCCTTGGTTAATCCCAGAAGGAGGGAGTCTTCTCTGTGTACTTGCAGTGTGCACTGGATCTTGATGCAGTTTCATTCAGCTCTTATGCCTGCTAGGGATTCTCTCTGAGAAAGGCTTCCAAGTGCATTCATTACCCACAAACAACACGCAAGGTTCCCAGGGGTGGTACCCAGGCTCACCTCACTACAGAGCTTATTGCCAGAGACTCTGGGCCCGATTATTCTCCCCAACTGGTGTAAATCAGGAATATCTTAATGGAGGTTCGCCAATATAAGACTGGTGTGAGAAGAGAATCAGGCCTTATCTACAGTCAGGAATAGGTCTGATTCAGCAATCAGTGGCCATCAATCTGTCTATCTACATCACTGCTGACCTCTATGTGTAGGAAAAGCAAGCTGGAGTTTTTCAGTTGACGTACTCAGGGTTTATCCTGGTTGCACCTCGGGGTAAATCTCAATTAGCTCAGTCAGAGTAAACCCCGGGCATAATGTTGTCTATAGGGGATCAGTGCTAATGCTGAATCAAGGCTATGCCTGAGTATTGACAAGGCCTCAGGGACTCTCTTCACGTTTCTCCCCATGAAAGCTAAGGTAGGAAGGTCACGGAAAGGTCATCGGGGAGCATCAGCACATGTGAGAGAGCCAGGCACTTGCCCCATCCCTGAACATAAAGACCCACTTTCAGCCTTCCTTCTTGCATCATTCTCTCAGGCCCAGAGCACTTACCCCACTGTCACCTGAAAGAGTTTCTGATTCGCTAATGATGATTTCCTCCAAGCCCAAATCAGGAGGATGCGTGAACTGGAATGAATACAGCTTGATTTTTATGAGCTATGATTGAAGTGCTCAGAGTAAGGGAAACCTGTTTTTAACAGTGAACCAAGGGGATGTGACCAGAATGTATATTAGGCCAACAGTAGGCCATGCTCAGTCGCTTGCTTCACCAGGGGGACTCCGAGATCACTTGAGTGGTCAATTTTATCTGGGCGAGACTGTCAGTTACCAGATGGTTTGGTTTGGTTTGGTTTTAATGAGGGAAGGCTGCTCTGACACTCACTCCACTGCCTGAAGGCCCTGGATCAAACAAGGTCCTTCTGCTGCTTCCAGCAAATGTGCCAGTTCTGATTGCCATGGAGATTTGAAGTGCACTGGTGGTGAGACAGAAGATGAAACTAAGGAAGAAATAAATTCAAGGGGCAGCTACGCCAGCGAGGCGATTCCACATTTATTAAAACGAATATGACCCTCTCTTTTCCTATACCCCTGGCCTCATAAGCCTGCAATCTTCAGCCCACTTCAGATGTGTTTGTTTCCTTAAGATTCAAGAGTTCGGACTAGATTTCAGCATAGAAAAGCTGCAAGGAATGTGAAACTGTGTAAAGGAAATAGCAGATAAGCATCACTTTTCTAAATGCAACTGTGGTGTCTGGATGCCCTGGCACAGCTTGATTTGGTTCAGCTTTGCAGGAGAGGAATAGCTGCATGCAAACATCTGTATATTCTAAACAGGTGATCCCTTGTGATATTTTTAATGGCAATTTAACATTCTGTGGTTTATTTTCTAGGCTGTGACTGGATTATTATTTGATATTCTATTTCATGGCTTCCTAGACCCGGAGCTCTATAAGGCCAATATATATATAAGGCTCTATAATGTCTTTCATGTTTGTAGAGAACAACGGGTCTTGATCCTTTATGGGGCCCCCTAGAAACTACTGCAATATAAATTGTATTAATAGCGGTACTGTCCAGATGCTTGGATCAGGATGATAGCCCCATTATGGCAAATGTTGTACAAACCGAGGTAGACACATCCCTAAAGTCTAGGATGTTCGATCTGTACGGCGTTCAGACTCTGCACTTGCATGGCATGGGGAAAAATACAGTTGAAATGACTTCCCACCATTAGTTCTTTGTGAAAGTGTGGCACTCTGTCCCTCTCTAGTGGTGGGTAAGTCAACTAGAAATTGAGGAGTCTGCTGCAGCACCGGCTAACAGAGAGGGTTGTGTGTGTTCAGGTAGTGAAAGCTCATGTACTAGGTTCCAAGTGTGATCTCTGCTGCCAACCACCCACCAGAGAGTGTTGGTGTTACATTTGCACCTGGTTTATAAGCTGATTTTGACATTTCATTTTAAGAACATCAGGGTGGGGAAGGTGAGCAGTCAAGCTAAACACCCTGTATATTAGGGAGTGGATACTGCCACGAGGCTCTGCTATTGTTGTACTAATGTTTATGTGAAAAATGTGCTATAAAACATGCCTTATAGAGAGAGACTCCAGGGGTTCAATCTATTTAGCTCAACAAAGAGAAGGTTAATGGATGACTTGATTACAGTATACAAGTATCTGTACAGGGAACAAATACTTAATAATGTGTTCTTCAATCTAGCAGCGACAGGTATAACACAATCCAGTGGCTGGAGGATGAAGCTAGACAAATTCAGACTGGAAATAAGGTGTAAATTTTTAACAGTGATGGTAATTAACCACTGGAACAATTAGCCAAGGGTCATGGTGGATTCTCCATCACTGACAATTATTTTAAAATCAAGATTGGATGCTTTTACTAAAAGATCTGCTCTAGGAATTATGTTGGGGAAATTCTATGGCCTGTGTTACACAGGAAGTCAGCCTAGATGATCATAATGGTAAATGGTCCCTGCTAGCCTTGGAATCTATGGATGAATGAAGCTATACTTTAGTGCTTATTATTATTAATTTGTAGCAACTACTGGACCAAATTGTGATCAGGCCTAATTTATATTAATAGATTTTAATAATGGACCATAACATGCATCTAATTTAACCTCCAACATAACACAGGCCATAGAATTTCACCAAGTGATTTCCAGAATCACACCCATAAACTTCTTCTAGAGCTAAAGTGTATCTTTTAAAAAGACATTCACTCTTGATTTAAGGCCTTCAAGTCACAGTGTCCATCGCAACCCTAGGTAAGTTGTTCCAACGGTTAAATTTTCTCATTGTTAAGAGTTTGCTCCTTATTTCTAGCATGAATTTGTCTAGCTTCAGCTTCCACCCATTGGAACTTGTTGCCTATGTCTGCTAGATTAAAGAGTCCTCTACTATAAAAATTTCTCCCTCTGGAGGTACTTGTAGATGGTGATCCAAGTCACCTTTTAACCTTCTCTTGGATAAACTAAATAGACTGAGTTTTCTCAGTGTCAATGCAAGGCAGGTTTTCTAGATCTTAAATCATTCTTATAGCTCATTTCTAAATCCTTTCCAATTTGTCAACATATATATCTATATATTACTTTTTTTAGCTGCCTTCTCTTTCCCGCTAAACCAGGTGGGATTTGCTTGGTTGGTTGGTTGGTTTTTTTTAATCCTCACAGTCTTCTTCATCAGTTGTGGGATTGTGCATGTTTGGGTATCTAGTAAGGTGTTCTTAAATGACTCCCAATTATCATTCACATTTTTTATTAAATTCTTCCTTCCAGTTGATTTAGCTCATAATTGTTTTCAGCTTTGTGAAACTAGTCATATTAAAGCGTCAAGTATATATATTATGGGCCTGGACTTTATTCTGTTTGAACTTTATAAATGTGATCAAGTCATGATCACTTGTACCTAAGCTATCATTAATTTTTAGTTCTGTGTTCAGTTCCTCCTTATCCATTAGGACAAGGTATAATATAGAATCCCCCAAGCTGGCTGCAACACTTCCTGGGTTGGGAAAATGTCATCCGTAATGTTTTTAGAAATTCAAGGATGTTTTAGTATTGACAGCATATGTCACTCAAATTGAAGCCCCCCATGATCCGGCAGCTTTTTTTTCTGCACATTATAGATAGGTGCATGAGGTGGTCATACTGTTCCCTAGTGTGATCTGTAACAGACACCAACTAATACTCCAGGTTGTGCTTTATTGGTTAGGACAGTGATTCATAAGCATTCCAGATAATTTTCTTCCAAGTTATCAGTGACTCGGAAACAGGTAATGCCATTTTTGACATAGAGTGCTAGTCCCTCTCCCCCTCTATTCACTTGATCTTCCTACATAGGTTAGAATCATTTATTTTAACATTCCAGTTGTGCACATCATCCCACCAGGGTTCAGTAACACCAGCTAGATCAAATTTATCCTCATAAATGAGCAATTCCAATTCCTCTCGTTTATTACCCTGGCTACTAGCATTGGTGTTAAGGCAATTCATGATTTTTTTTTTCTCTTCATGCCCTTTGGTTCCTTGATTAATTTTGTTCTCCTAGTCTTAATTTTGTGCTGAGCACTCAGATCTTCGCTCTTTTTTTACACTCCTCTTTTGCTATTGGTTTACCCCCTCCTGGCTACTCTAGCCAGCCTGTCCCTGGGTAGATTGGAGGCCTTTTTCTGAGGTGGAGGCCATCCAAACTAAACTGCCAGCTCTCCCACAAAAGGTGGATCAGTGTTCCACAAAGCCAAAACTTACACCGCTTACCTAACCATGGTTCACTTCCAGAATCTTCTGTCTTCCTTCTCTTGTGGGACAGCAAGTATCTCAGAGAAGATTGCTTGAACATTCTTCTTCTTCAGCAAGTTTCTGAGTTTCCTGAAGTCATCTACTATCTGCGAGATATTTCGTGACTCAGGGTCATTAGTGTGAATGTGAACCATCCCTGATGGCTCCTTACCCATCAACTTCAGAAGCCTATCCAATCTTGGAGTGAAGTCTCCTGTTTTGGCTCTCGGAAGGCAGCACAATGTCCTGTTGTCCACCTGTCCCTTGCAGAATGTTCTTTCAAGTGTTCTAAGTATTGGATCTCCAACAAGGATTGTCCGTCTTCCTTGGATGGCTGGAACACTCTTTGAGGGCAACTCGATTTTTCATACAGGTTGGACCAAGCTACCATCTACATGTGTGTACCATACATCTCTCTGTCCCCTTAGACCTCCTGGATCTTGAGAGGTCTCTTCCAACATTTCTACGTTCAGGACCTGGTGTCAATTTGAAACTTCTGTCTGTGTAGAATTCTTCCTGGTCCTCTTCTCTGTGATGCGCCCATCCTCATCTGTCTCCAGCTGTGCAGATTGCCTCCGTGATTTCTTGTTTCTGGGGGTTATGAATTCCCAGACCTCATCTCTAACTTCCTCTTTCTCTGACTCCTTGGCGGCCAGCTCCATTTTTCTTGAACCTGGGGTTCTGATAGCAGCTGCCAGGAAAGACCACAACAAACCCATGTATGACATGGTCACCAAGTGTAGGCTGATGAACTTGAAAAATCCCCAAGAGCAATATACCAGTGAGAGCTATGATAATGGATATTCCCTGCTTGCTCTGAAGAAAACAAGACCCATTGCAGATGAGGGCAAGGCTCTTAAAACTTCCTCCAGTCACATCACAGACCCAGAATGGCTGCTGTGCTGGACCTCTTTCCAAATCTGGGATAGGAGACAGGATGCACTACATCAACTCTCTCTACACAGACTAAAACATAAGGAGTCTGCAATAATAAGGAAACTTGCCTCCAAAGTTTTATTCCACCAGCCCCAACCTCAGAATTCCCTGGAATTATTATTAAGAGGAGGAGGAGGGTATGGTTTAAGGAGAGGGTAGGACAGGAAAAGGGGAGCTGTTGTGAGACAGGAAAGGGCAGGTTCAGCAGAATTTCAGAATAGCTAAATGTTTTGAAATGGCTTTTGCGAGACATTCTTGGAAAGCAACAATACATTGTAATAACACCAAACCAATGTACAGCACAGAACTCCTTAAAGAGCCTCGGATGTTCCTTGCAAGGAATTGCATTTGGTTAGAATCATAGAATATCAGGGTTGGAAGGGACCTCAGGAGGTCATCTAGTCCAACCCCCTGCTCAAAGCAGGACCAATCCCCAATTTTTGCCCCAGATCCCTAAATGGCCCCCTCAAGGATTGAACTCACAACCCTGGGTTTAGCAGGCCAATGCTCAAACCACTGAGCTATCCCTCCCCCCAGGTTTCCTCACCAGACTTGAATTTCCTTGCCCTTAATTTGGACGAATATGGCAGAAGACCCTTCCTTTCCTTTCCTTTCCTTTCCTTTCCTTTCCTTGTTCATTGGAAACATAATGAACAAAACTCTCCAGAACTTGGAGAGATGTAATGTAGGGCCCCAAAGGAACTATCTGAGAATATAGCAGAGCTACAGCAAGGATAATATTTGGCACCAGTGTGACCACTGCTGCAATACTGTGTCCAGTTCTGGTGCCCACAATTCAAGAAGAATATAAATAAATTTGATTGGGCTCAGAGAAGAGCCAGGAGAATGATCAAAGGATTAGAAAACATGCTTATAGGTACAGACTCATGGAGTTCAATCAATTTAGCTTAACAAAGAGAAGGTTAAGGGGTGACTTGATCACAGGCTGTAAGTATCTACATGAGGAACAAATATTAGGCTCCTCAATCTAACAGAGAAAGGTATAACATGATCCAATGGCCAGAAGATGAAGCTAGACAAATTCAGCCTGGAAATAACATTTTAATTTTTTATTAGTGATGGTAATTAACCATTGAAACAATTTACCATGGCTCGTGATCCATGTTCCCTCTAATTTTTTACGTCCATGTGCAGAATGAATTCTGTTATGTGTACCAATATGCAGCTGATGCATGGCGGGGGTGGGGCTGAGGGGTTTGGAGTGTGGGAGGGGGCTCAGGGCTAGTCAGAGGGTTGGAGTGTGGGCTCTGGGGGTTGGTTTGGGGTGTGAGAGGGGGCTCAGGACTGGGGCAAAGGGTTGGGGTGCAGGGGGTGAGGGGCTCTGGCTGGGGGTGCAGGCTCTTGGGGCTGGGGATGAGGAGTTTGGGGTGTGGGAGGGGACTCGGATCTGAGGAAAAGGCTTTGGGTTATGGGGGGTGAGGGCTGTGGCTGGAGGTGCGGGCCCTGGGGTGGGGCCAGGGATGAGGGGTTTGGGGTGCAGGCTGCCCCGGGACTGCGGCGGGGAGAGAGGACTCCCCCCAGCCCTCTCTCGCTGCAGCAGCCCGGGGCTGGGGGAGAGGTGCATCTCCCCACTGCGCACCTATGCGGCCCTTGATGGCCTGCTGCGCGGCCACACAGATTAGAGGGAGCTTAGGTCATGATGGATTCTCCATCACTGACAATTGTAAAATCGGGATTGGATGTTATACCAAAAGATGTGCTCTAGGAATTATGTTGGGGAAGTTCTATGGCCTGTGATATACATGAGATCTGACTAGATGATCACAATGGTCCCTTTTATTTCCCCCCTGTACTGTTTCTCACATGTTCTTGTCAACTACTGGAAATGGCCCACCTTGATTATCACTACAAAATATACCCCCTCTCTCCCTCCCCCCCCCCCCCGCGCTGGTAATAGCTCACCTTACCTGATCACTCTCGTTACAGTGTGCATGGTAACACCCATTGTTTCATGTTCTCTGTATATATAAAATCTCCCCACTGTATTTTCCATTACATGCATCCAATGAAGTGAGCTGTAGCTCTCGAAAGCTTATGCTCAAATAAATTGGTTAGTCTCTAAGGTGCCACAAGTACTCCTTTTCTTTTTATAATGGTCCCTTCTGACCTTGGAATCTATGGTAATCAGGTGAGTTTTTCAATCACTGAGAAAAGCTGAATGTTCCTCCAATCTTTAAAAAGGTAAAGGAGAGTCTCCAAACTATTAATCTGATGTTTAACATAGGTAAAATGTGTGTTAATGACCATATTGGTGAGCAACTAGAGTAGAGGAAAACAATGCATGATAATATCCAAGATGGGATTGTGAAGCACAGGGGCCATCAACCTATCTTTAGTCCACTCCCACCCCCCTTTTCCTTTTTCTTTACATAAAACGGATTGGGTGGATCAGAGGAAGAAGCTATCATTAGCCAGGTATTCAAAAGAGCAGGGCAAGTCACTCTGCTTGACTAGTGTATGTTTCACAAAGAGCTGTACAAAACTAAAAATATCAGATCCATACAGGATTTTCAAAGGCTAATATTTTTATTCATTTCAAGTCTTTCTTGGGCTGTCTTGTTTGTCATCTCTTAATTGGCATGTTAAATGGACCACCAGCTGGGCCAGTTAAACAGATTCCTCTGTATATTTGTGGTGGTTGCCAGCATGTAGCATAAAATGCCTAAAACAATTTGTTTGAACGCTGATAGTGAATATAAAGTGCACTTGGATCTAGGCTTCATATGGTAAGTTTCAACCATTCCGCATTTTATAGCCAATGACAAAGCCCCTGGAAAAGTGGGTTAATAATGACATCACCGGCGCAATCTTTAGTGCAGCATTAGTGGGTACCACGGTAATGTGTATTATGAGGCGAGGTATTTTATTCTAGTGTGTTTGAGCCTATGAATATGGAGTTCTTTGAGGTATTTTGGTATTTCATTTTTTTAAGCTATCCCAGGGCCTGATTCAGCAAAGCACTTAAGCACACGCTTAACAAAGTCCTGCTGACTTCCATGGGATTTAAGCACATGCTTAATACTAAGGACATGCTTAAGTGCTTTGTTGGATTGGAGCCCTAGTAGACCCTCCTGAAAAGAAAGTGATTTTCAATCTAATAAGGTTATCTCAGTGTGAATATTTTAACTACATAAATCAATGTGCCCAGCAGTAGCAAATGACTAATGGGATTATTCTTTCTTTCTTTCTTTGTTACCAGAATGATGAATTGACTTCTTGCCTGTTGCTGAAGATTTTCATCTCCTTAATGCATTGCAGATATGTCGAAAGGACACAAGCTGTCAGTGGCTGGCAGTAACCAGCCCCAACTGAGAACATCCCCATCTCCCTCTGGGTGTATTTCATCAGATTCCCAATCTGCTATTTTGTGCCTCACTGTAGAAAATGTTAAAAAGCTAGAAAAAGAGTATTTGACTGCAAAAGGAGTCCTTAGTAACCAGTCCGTGGAGGAGTACGTTAAGCAGAGTAATCTCTGTTTGCTAGAGAGAGAGAGGAGTGGGGAAGTCAGCAGAGAGCATGTCCCAGATAAAAAAGATCCAGAAGGAGCCATCTCCTTCCTTTCAAGAGAGCTGAATAAAAAGTACAAGGAAATTCACTTGGAAAAGGCTGAAGAAATTGCACTCAAAGGCAGATTATTGGCAGGTATTTTGGCTGAGAGGGGGATTTCTTTGTCCTTTTAAAACATGTGTTCAGATAAGGAGAACATGGTTATTTTTGGAAGGCTTTTTAAAGATGCTCTCAGTGCTGATCTATATAATCCAGGTGAAGGCAACAGTAAAACTCCCACTGACTTTGGTGGGAGCAGTTAGGCCGATCATGAGTGTTTTAGAAAATCCCACCCATGGACCACCTACATTCAGATTTAGGCACCTTGTTTTAGGTACCCAGCTTTGGGAAATGGATCCACAGTTGCCACATAAACAGATGGATTTTTTGCATCAGATATCTTGGGTAAAGAAGGGTGTTGAACTTTGATGGCGGGGTCAGAACCCAAATCTGAATGCAAAAACAAATGCTCTGGGAGGGATTTTCAGTAGTGCTGCACTCTGGCCTAGGTACTCCCATTGAAGTCAGTGGGAATTTTACCAGTGATGGGAACCAGAGTTAGGGCAAGGCTGGGTGCAAATCCCATCCATACGAGGGGCCAAAATGACACCTTGGAACTTTCAAGGTGCTTGAAATCCAGATGTGAATTTTGTGGCTTATGCCCATCTGGAACTTAACAGGTCATTCTGTGGCATACAACCACCAGCAAATTAACAAAAGACAATGTCAGGTGGTGATATCCTAAATCTGTTTGATTGCAACTCTTTTGCTTTATACCCAGCCTTTAGCATTATTTTATTGCTTGTCACGCAATCTAGCCAACTGTACAACGCAGAAAACTGAGGGAAGAAGAGTTTAATTTTTATTTATTTTTAAAGTACCTCTTAAATCACAAAAATCTTGTTTACTTATACTCATTACCGTTTTGCCTCATCACCTGTGTCACACTGCTTTCAACACCTTTTATTTCACTGTAGTCCCCAATATTCTGGAGTCACTTCGCTATACGTGATTGTCTTTAAAACTGGTAGTAAGAAATACCCAATTCTCCACTCCCTTGTACCAGTGTAATCAGAAGCCAATCCATTGAAGTCATTGGTGTTCTACTGGTGTAAACCCAGGGAGTGAGTGGAAAAACCAGGTCCTGTACTATAAATGCACTAGTTTGCATGAAATAATGTTTTATGGTTATGGGATTAAAATTCCAAATTTATTTTGCAATGGGTTGCTCACGTGTGGTCGATAGCCACACTTCTATTTAATTACACACACAAAATCTCTGTTAAAAGAACAACGATTAAGATTGCAATGTCAAGCGCTCAAAAGTTAGAAAATGTGGCAAAAATAGTATGATTCAGTCTTTAATTACTAATAATTAATTAATTAATTATTCACTTTAATTAATAATGCATATGCATAAGGACACTGAATTAAGGTTTCAGAGGCAACCTTGATTCTGGTATTTCGTAATTTTTGAGAGTTTGACTTTGCAATATTTATAAAGTTCTTTACACACCAGTTTGGAAGAAAGGGTATATAATTTTCTAGATTTTTTTAAAAAGCAATTAAAAAATATAAATTCAACACTCACATGGGTCAATAGCTGGGTTGGAACTTTCTGGAACCACTGCACAGACCTCTGCCACTTGAGCTAAGGGAGTAACTGATAGCAATAGTAGGTTGTTTTCCTCTACGTAGACCAGCACTAGAGGGGAATGAGAGACACACTTGGTCAGTGAGTTTCAAAGCTACTTGATGGGAGCAGAGGGATGGTGAGACTCAGGAACTGTGGGTTCAATTCCAGACTCTGGAGGGGAGTGTTCTCTCATGGGCCCAGACTTTTCTTTCTGTTCCTTTCAAACTTGACCCCTTCAGTCCTAGCCCCTTCAACCTGTCCATGTCCTGTCCTTTCTTGCCTCTTCTCCATCCTTGGCGCCTCATCCCAGTCAATTCTCGACTAGCCAGTCCTAGTCTTTACTCCTCAGGCTGCTCATCCAAGCCCCAGTCTCCTTGCCCAGCCAATCCCAGTTTCTCTCCTGCCCCCAGTCCCAGTCTCACCAGGCTTCTTGTACCAATCTCTCTCCTTTCCTTCACCCCTGGTCCAGCTTTTGTCCCCTCTGCTTTAGAATCAGATGGCTTCCTCCTCCACATAGCATGAATACCAGCAAGACAGGTCACTGAGCACTCAGAGGAGACAGGCTCCCTTTTCTGAGTTCCAGTGACCACGCATCCTCCCCTCCTAGCCCAGAGCACCTGAGAGTGGTCACTAAGGGGAAGTCTGGGCTGCAGCATGCTCTGTAACTGTGTGGGGACTGAGCATGCTCAGTGATGACAAACTTTGGCTTTATAGCTGTTAAAATTGAAGACTTCTCTACTGAGCATGCGTGAACTATGATTTTCAAAGGCTTTATACCAGGGGTGGCCTAATTTACTGACTCTCTGAGCCACATATGACAATCTTAAGAACTTTGAAAGCTGAAACCCCAAGACAGCCCCCGTCCCCTCTGAGCAGAAGCCAGAGGCGACGCGTAGGCGAGGCACATGGGGTCATGTGTCCTCCCCAGATTTTTGCCAGGGTTTGCTGGCCCCACTCCATCTCATGTTGCCACCAGGCCCTCTCCCTGCATAGGAGTTGCTGGAGCCAGCAAGCCGGGAACTGTGGCTGTGGGGAGAGGCAACGGCAAACAGTTGGGAGCTGCAGGGACAGCTGCTGCTTTTGCAGCTGCCTCTCCCTGAGGAGCGAAAGCAGCAGCACTGTGTCTTCTGGAGATGTAGCGGGGATAGGTATTTTCCCCTCCACTCTGTGTATTTGCAGTGCACGCCTTACCCACTTCCTTAGAATTACAATAGTCATCTCTGCTCATATACAAGGTTTATTTTCTTAATGCATAAAAACCATTTAAAGTCTCTCTTCTCTACAATGAAATCAAATATTCTTAGCATGCACTCACACGAGCTACATCCTTGCAAGTAAATCCCCCACTGGAATAGGTCAAAGATTTGAAACAATGCTGTCAACTAACTAGAACTGAATGCATATAGTAACCTCAACAAATGCCATTCTGAGGAAGGAAGCTAAGAACTAAAATGTTGGACCACAAACTTTTGACTTGCAATTTAAAATGCAAGTAAGATGATACTCTGTCTGTGGCTTCTTTGGCATAGAGTGTGCATGGATGCATGGTAGGTAAAAAAATCAAATATGGGTTTTGGGAACTCCTTGTTTTGGACCCAGAAAGCACAGTCAATAATACAGATTTATACAGACTCTTATCAGGACAAAAATTGTCAAAGAAGGGAAATTCCAAATGTAATTTTGTCGTCTTTATTCGTTGTTCATTAGTGGCGGGGGGTTGTTTTTGTTTTGTTTTTTCAAAAAGAAAAAATGAAATATTTCTGTGGGGAAATATCTCAAAAGGAAGGGGAAAAGCAGGAAAAATATGAAAGCTGGTAAAATAATCTGTAGCAAAAAAAGGAGGAATTTTGCCTTATTTCTTCATGTGCTGACTGAACAACCTACAGGGTTCTCATTGTTTTTCCAGTTTTTAACGTTGGATCAAAAATAGTCACAAATAATTCTTGGACTGTAGATTGTGAGTAATTTGTGGGAGAATTCAATATTTGAAATTTGAACTGGTGTGGTTAGATTTGATTGGTCACGTTGATCACATGGTATGCTATACTGTGATCATGTGGTAAGTTTCTGTTTTTTGGTTGGATGAGAGTAACTCTTAAGTCCTGTCTACTCTTCAGAAATTTACAAAAATATTTCATCCCATTCTAAAGCTGATTATCCAGTAATATAAACAAGCTCTAGCAAAGGGATCCATATTTAAAACCAGTTTAGTTAAAACCACTTTTCAACAAGTTAACTAAACCAGATCCATCTTCCAAAGCCTTAGAATCATAGAATATCAGGGTTGGAAGGGACCCCTGAAGGTCATCTAGTCCAACCCCCTGCTCGAAGCAGGACCAATTCCCAGTTAAATCATCCCAGCCAGGGCTTTGTCAAGCCTGACCTTAAAAACCTCTAAGGAAGGAGATTCTACCACCTCCCTAGGTAACGCATTCCAGTGTTTCACCACCCTCTTAGTGAAAAAGTTCTTCCTAATATCCAATCTAAACCTCCCCCACTGCAACTTGAGACCATTACTCCTCGTTCTGTCATCTGCTACCATTGAGAACAGTCTAGAGCCATCCTCTTTCGAACCCCCTTTCAGGTAGTTGAAAGCAGCTATCAAATCCCCCCTCATTCTTCTCTTCTGCAGGCTAAACAATCCCAGCTCCCTCAGCCTCTCCTCATAAGTCATGTGTTCTAGACCCCTAATCATTTTTGTTGCCCTTCGCTGGACTCTCTCCAATTTATCCACATCCTTCTTGTAGTGTGGGACCCAAAACTGGACACAGTACTCCAGATGAGGCCTCACCAATGTCGAATAGAGGGGAACGATCACGTCCCTCGATCTGCTCGCTATCCCCCTACTTATACATCCCAAAATGCCATTGGCCTTCTTGGCAACAAGGGCACACTGCTGACTCATATCCAGCTTCTCGTCCACTGTCACCCCTCGGTCCTTTTCCGCAGAACTGCTGCCTAGCCATTCGGTCCCTAGTCTGTAGCGGTGCATTGGATTCTTCCATCCTAAGTGCAGGACCCTGCACTTATCCTTATTGAACCTCATCAGATTTCTTTTGGCCCAATCCTCCAATTTGTCTAGGTCCTTCTGTATCCTATCCCTCCCCTCCAGCGTATCTACCACTCCTCCCAGTTTAGTATCATCCGCAAATTTGCTGAGTGCAATCCACACCATCCTCCAGATCATTTATGAAGATATTGAACAAAACCGGCCCCAGGACCGACCCTTGGGGCACTCCACTTAATACCGGCTGCCAACTAGACATGGAGCCATTGATCACTACCCGTTGAGCCCGACAATCTAGCCAGCTTTCTACCCACCTTATAGTGCATTCATCCAGCCCATACTTCCTTAACTTGCTGACAAGAATACTGTGGGAATACTTGTGTGCACTATTCTTCCAACTGGTCCTAGAACAGGTCTGAATGTCTGTATAATGTCAACCCAACTTTAGAATCAGGTTTTCAGTGTGAATACTCCATTTACAAACTCAGAATTTCCTGTCCATGAACACTTTTGCTTAAAATTTGGTGTTGCCACAAATATTTATGCCAGTAAACTCACCCACTAAAATATTTACAGAAAGCAGATACAACAAGGGCCTGAACATATTAAAATGAACTCCTCTTCATTTTTAAATGACTGTCCTATAAAGTTTAATATAGTGGATATATGTGCAGCTCTACAACACATTGTTTTAGAATGTCCACCGTGACGTAAAAATATAGGGCCAGAGTTTCAATTCGCACTACGGCCCCTTTACACTACTCTAGACGTGTAAAGGGACCTAAAAGTGGGTATAAATTTGCACCAGGTACCCACTTTTAGGCTTCTTCGTGCTGCCAGAGCAGCATAAAGGGGTCCTGGTGTGAATGGCCCATGAAGTATGGGCATTAACATGGCATCCAGGAACCGTTTTTGATTCTTTCAGCTTACCTGTCCAGTTACTTTCAGCACTTCTCTCTTGTGCTTTCTTTTCCCCAGGTGTCTTCTGCATCTTCCCTTTCTTATCCTCAACCTCCTCCCATCACCTTAGTGTATAAACCTCTCTCTTCATCCCCTTGCTGTCCATGTGCCTTTTTCTTCTCTCCCCCCGCCCCCCAATCCCTGATGGTCTCTCACGTCTCTCTTCCATCTCCTACTCATTGCTGAATGGCTCTGTCTTCTTTCCCTCTATTTCTCTCTATATAAGTTCCTCTTTTTTAGATCACAACCATGCTTGGGATTTTTCCACTGATGCTAGTGTGGCCTTGGCCACCACATTGGTCAACATCAGGAATTGAACCAAGGATCTTTGAAGCAGAGTTTCTACAGCTTGAGCTAAAGAGCCAGACTCTCTAGCTGAAAGCTGTAACAGACCCATAGTCTCTGAGGGGTGGGTACAGAGTGGGATGTGTAACACTCACCGACCAGTGGGTTACAGCAGCACCTAGTATAGATGTGCTGCACGCGTGTAAAAAATGGATTGCATTGATGCAGCTCGCCCTGGTTGCAAACAAGGATAAACCACACCGGTGAAAACTACCTTACACTGGTGCAGCATGTTTACACTGAGGGTTTGTACTGGTGTAAGAGGTAATCCCAAGTGTAGACAAGCTCTTACAGTGTGTCTGTAATGCAGGTAAAGATGGGATGGTAGCACAAGGAGGCATATCCATGCTAGCTTCAGTCTAGATCACCTAGGTAACATCAGCAGTGCAGATGTCGTGGCCCTCGTTTCAGCACAGGATAGCAACCTGCAAAAACGTCCTCCAGGGACCCTGGGCACCTACTCGGGTTGCTCGCCCATACTGAAGCCCATGTCACCATGCCCCCACTGCTATGGTTACCCATGCTATCCAGGTTAAAGCTAGCACAGGTATCCATGCTAAAATCACACCTTTCACTTGCAGTGTAGGCATATTCATGGGCTACATCTACATTCCGAGCTAGCATGCTGGTTTCCTCTGCTCATGTATGCATACACAGTAGCTGTCATCCAACTATTGTGGGTGTGAATACCAGTGTAGCTGTGGTAACATGGGTAGCAGCAGCAGAGGCCTGGCTGAGACGTGCCATGTACCCACCAAGTTGCAGGGTTTGTACTCGGCACAGCTCAGTCATGGCTTGACTGCTGCTACTCATGCTACTGTAGCTACACTGCTATTTATACTCACGCTAGCTCTCCCTGAGCACCATCAGAGGACGCTCAATCTCAGCCTCTGTGCTCCTCAGAACCACGTGTAACGCTGACAGACCGCGGTCCTCGATGGGCAGGATCAAACCGGGGGCCTCTGGAGCTTAGGTCATGAGCCTCTATAGCATGAGCTGAACTCCCACTGGCTGTTAGCTAAGGCTGTAGAGCAGACTCATTTTATCTCTCTAAGTGGTCTCAGTGCCACTAGATGGGACCGAACAGCACACCCAGGAGGTGTGTGGGTTACACACACTCTGTCTCAGCACCACTAACAATTGTTTTCAACTAGAAAGAATTGATTGTGCAATTCTAGTTAGTTTCAGATTAGTCACACACACACATACACACACATGCCCCCAAGAACACTCTACCGTGCAGAAGCACAGGCATGATTAAGTCGAGTGAGAAGTCCACAGGAGTCCGCTATTTTGATAAGCAGGCAAAATGTGGGGTTCCTGCCAACCTACAGCCAATTTAACTCCCCCTATACACGATTTTACATGGCACTTTGTGGGACGTTTGGACAAAAGTTTTCAAAACGTATTGGTTTATACTCTATGCAAGGAATTCACTTGGCATGCTGTCCGTGGTAGTTGAAAAGGCATATTGCTGTAGGTTTGTGTGTGTGTGTGTGTGTATTATTGGAATTTACATAACAGTGCTAACTGTGTACACATGGCATATTGCTAGGTTTGTAGAATAATTTACATGGCACACTATCACAGCTTTATCTCTTTAGGAACAGCATACGGTACAGTCTGCAGAGTATGACATGATACTAGGGTGACCAGATGTCCCGATTTTATGGGGACCAGTCCTGATTTTGGGGTCTTTTTCTTATATAGGTGCCTATTCCCACCCCCTGTCCTGATTTTTCACACTTGCTGTCTGGTCACCTTAGGTGATACAGGTTAGTTATAATCATAATTGAATAGGAAGGCAAAGTAAATTTGCTTGTAAAACTTATCATTTTCTGAAAATTCTGTCCTCAGACTCCAAGGGCTTTTTTAATAACTAATTTTAAAGGCCTTTCCCCCCCCATACAATTTATTGTATCATTAAAATGCAAAAAGCTTCCAATTAAGGCAGCAACTCTGGCAAAGTGTTGTCTGAAATACAAAATAGTGGAATAGCAAGAAAATTCAATACTGAAAAGCTCCATTGTTCCACAGGGCAAAACATATGTTTAAAGAAAACTTTTCTCTTCCTCTCCCCTCCAGAATTTCAGGCAGATTCTCTATCAACTCCACATGCTGGTTCTAAATCAAAGGAATCAAAGTAAGGAGAGTATTTGATAACATTTTTCAGTACAATTCAGTCAGGTTACTGTATATTTGTACAATACCTAGGCTAGTACTGTGAACATCTAACAACTGGAGATGTACAGTATGTCTCCAGCATCTACATTCTGGCAGGATCTGCTGTATCTGTGCTATTAATAATCTGGAAGTTACTTCTGTCTGAGTAATTGTCTCATACCCCGCGTCGTTTGCTATATTAAAAAGGACGTTGTCAACCTGTGCAGACATCAATATAATTGTTTCTTAAAGGAAAATGCAGCCCTGGAAATTGTGCGTGTATTCATATGATTTTATTTGATGACATGTTTGTATAGCTTGGGTGAAACAGTGAGCTGGATCCTCTCCTGGTGTAAATCAGCACAGTTCCATTGTTCTCTTCATTGACTTCAGTGGAGCTATGCTCATTTACATGATCTGAGGATCTGGCCCAATTTTAGGCCCTCCTCTATAAATGTTAGACCTATTTAGAGAGGGGGGAATAACAGGGCTGTTGCAAAAGAAGGTACAATTTTGGATCAGAATGAACTGGACCAAATTAATCTCTGGTGTACTTTACTTGTCACTAAGGGTGAATGTGGCCCACTGATGTTATTCCTTTAACTGTTAATATTTGAGCAATGTTTTCCGATAGTAAAAGGATGGGCCTTTACGCCTATGGGTCTGTATGTAACACTAGCCAAAATAGCTATAATAGTCTGTTTATAGAAAGAACATTATTGTATTGCTACATGTAGACACAGTGAAATGTCTCATTCTGAGGTATCCACTCTGATTGCAAATTACAATCTAGAAGAACTGAGGCATCATTCATTTCAAAATTCTGAAAACTGGGGGAACAGTACACTGTGATGGGTTGCCAGCCCCCCTTCTGGGGAGCCACCTGATGTACTGGGGTACCACTGAGCCTGCCTGTTACACCAGCCTGAGCTCCCTCACCCTGTTCTGCTAAGCCAGAACCTCAAGCCTCCTCTAGCATACACTCACACACAGGTAGGGACACACCCAGCTGAGAAAGACGCAGACACTGAAATCAGTACCACATGGGAAGGCTTTCAGCTAAGGAATTGCCCAGCACTCAAGTGCACTCCCCCTCTGGAGAGTAAACCTAAAATTGTATTGTCTTGCGCTGCACAGAGAACTGTACAGCGTAAACTAATTGAAATTCGCTCTCTCCCTCAATGTGGAGAGAGAGATGCACAGCTTTTTGCACCCCCCAGTTTTGAATTACACAAACTGGGTTTAAAACAAAAACAAGTTTATTAAGTAGAAGAGGTAGATCTTAAGTGATTATAAGGGAAAGCCAACAGACCAAAGCAGATTACCTTAGTAAATAAACAAAAACCACAAACTGAGCTTAACACACTAGATAGGTAGGATATAAATTAACAGATTCTCAACCTGAGTGATAACACAGGCTGGCAGACTCTTAAGGCACAAGTTGCCTTGGCTTTCCTAGGTTTTCATACACAGGCTAATGGTCCTTCTAGCCTGGGACCATCATTTTCCACAGTTCAATCCTCGCCCCTTAGGTGTTTCCAGGTATGTTGCTAGACGGAGAGCGAGGACCCCCTATGATGTCATTTTCCCTCTTTTATATCTTCTTCCCACTTGCTGGAATGCTCTTTTGCTGTGACCTGGGTCAAACAGTCTCCATTGTGTAGTGCTATCTCTGAGAGGTTTCTGTTGTACACAGTTCCTGGGGTAACCCTTGTGCTTGTGCGCATTTCCTCAATAAGCCATTAACAGTGTTTGGCCTTTTTACAGTTGTACTTGAAAGGCTGTTTGTGGGTGTTTTCAATCTCACAATGTGTTTCAGTGGCACATACATAGCCCAACTTCACATATGACAATAACACATACAATCCAACATGATATTAATGTCTAGCAGATCAAGACTTCAGAATGACACCTCACAAGACATACTTTGTACAAAACATATGCTAATTGCATGACAGCGGTGAATAGTGAGGTGTCAGGGTGTCATGTACACATCCTGGGGTAAATGCTTCACTGTGATAGGAGAAGAGATTAGCTCCACAACTCCCAAGAGGACTAATGGGAGATCACAAGCGTAAGCAAATGGTCTGTGCAAAAGCAAGAAAAATCTTATTGGCAACCTAGAAAGTAGAAAAGCATTGGGGAGGGCTTTATTCTTTCCCTGGAGGTGGGCAGTTCTGGCTCCTAGGTGAGGTAGGATCTGAGCCAGTGATTAGGGCACTGGCCTGGGACTTGGAAGACTTGGGTGCAATTTTCTGCTCTGCAGCAGACTTTCTGTGTGACCCTGGGCACATTATTTCGTTTCTCTGTGCTTCTGTGCCTCCTCTATATGCTGAGATTTCTAGCACTTCCCTACCTCCCCGGGTGTTGGGAGGGTAAAAATGTTAAAAGATTGTGAGGCACTCGGATACTACAGTAATGGGGCTATGTAAGTAACTTAGATTGATCATTCCTGCATTCCCCTGGGGGTTTCATCAGTTAATATGTAAATTTCAGTGTATACAGTGTCCAGAATCTTTTAAAATTCTTAACCATAAGACACATAATACAAAGGCAGTGATGTGTAATGGCCTCGCTGAATCACTAATGCTATGGGGAAAAAAATCCACTGGCTTTCTGGGGTCTCATTCAATCAGCCCCTGGTCGCACTTTGCTCAACCTTGTTCCTCCTGTGCAGGAGGATACTCATAAAGACCTTGAACACCTTTAAATTACCATTTAGGAGGCAAACCAAATTAACTATCTATCTCACAGGGATGTCAGGCAGAGATGGCTAGATGGGAACCATGTCAGCTCTTAAACACTAGTTCAAAATGATTTCACCGCTTGCCAGTCAATTTTAGGTGAAAAGAAAGTGCAGAAAATGACAGGCCAATCCCTCAGACCTCATTGGTTGCTAATCATACGGAGGTCCAAGAGACCCATCTCCTTCTCCTCACCGATACATGCAGCCCCTGTGTCGGACTGTGGCGTGCACACAATGCAGAGTGAATGCTACACTAAGAAGTGGAGCTGAGCTGAGCGATCAGCGTGATCAGAAGATGCAGCAGAATCCTCTGAGATGAAATGAGCAGAGCATCAATCACTCCAAATTGAGCTTAGGCTTGATGAGCACATGCCAGTCATGCTTAGGTTAGAAACCCTCGGGATCAGCGGTAATGAAAGTGACAAGGCTGGAGGCTTGCTCTTATACACTGGATCCCCATTAATGCTACTCAGTTGTTTTGGGTGCCTGAGGCTGATAGTTGCCCCTATGTTTTCATTCAATTTAAAGTGTGACTTTCTTCTGAAAAGTTCTGTGCAAAGACAGCTGCCTCTTATGCAACAGATCTGTTCCCTTTGAGAGTCCAAAGTGACTGGTGATTGTGGGTGCCCACCTTGAGACACCTTAAAGGGGTCTGGCTTTCAGAAAGTGCCCCCCCCACACACACACACACACAGAAAATCAGGGCCCTTGAAGGTGTCTTAAGTTGGAGGCACCCAAAATCCAGGGGTGGCAAAAGGTGGAGGCTTGCACAGGTAATAGCCACCCGAAACTTTGCCTTGGCCTCCCAGTAGCCACCCCTCCCAGTGCGAAGGCCAAACATTATGCAGAAGTAAGGGTGTCATGGCACGGTATTGCCATCCTCACGTCGCTGCTGCTGGCGGCGGCGCTGCCTTCAGAGCCGGGCAGCTGGAGGGCGGCGGCTGCGGGCCGGCTGTGAAGGCAGCACCGCTGCCAGCAGCAGCACAGAACTGCCGAAGTCGGGGGGTGGCCACTAGTAGTGATGTAAAAGCCAGTCTGCTGTGGCCTCTCTGCAGAAGGTCTGCTGGTGGCTCTTCCGCCACTCACAGAAGAAGGTGTGAGGCTGAGGATCTGGGGACCCAGACGGAATGGAGTTATTCAGACGAATCCCTAGCGTCCGTTGAGAACGGTGAGCTCATCAAACAGCAGCACCGTATTTAACGTCCAAAACACTCTGCTTTCCAAAGAGTGCACTTTGGGAAAACGAAACAGTCGGTTTGCTCTTAAAAACGGCTTTGTGGTAAAAACAAAAATGCACAGTTTTATTCAGCATGAACTTTGATGCATTTGAAGCATTTTGACAGGGAGATAACTGTCTCTCATTCCTGATTTGTGTTGCCCTCCTGTTATTCAGTGCAGCGCATCTACACTTGAACAGCTGGTTTTCTGAGGCCAGGTTTGTTTTGCCCTGTATTTTAGCAGGGTTTTATGCAAAGATTGGCTCAGGTAGCGGTGTTCAGATCCACCTCTAGCATGGAATTAGATATCGGCCAGAGTTCAGGTCTGAGGCTAAATCAGAGCAAGGGTTCCACTTGAGAACTGCCTGTGAGCAGCAGGAGCGCCTTGAGTCATAATGACCCCCTGCGTTTAGAGTCCCATCCCCATAGGTTCACAGGGCCTATTTGCAATGGGTCAAGGCCCCAGCACTGAATAGGGCTGCCTGAGAGACCTCACAGGAGTCGGCAGGCAGGGTTGCAACAGAAGAAAGGCCTCAGTGGGAGCTGATCCTCGGGCACGTATGTGCTTCGCCAAACTGCTGTCAGTTTCACTGCCCCTGTTGGCTGCTGGCTCCCTCCTGTGGCCAGTCTGCAGGGGTGTGTGGAAACCTGGACAAAACCAACAAGGACACTCGGGATATGTCTACACTGCGATTAAAAACCTGCGGCTGGCCCAGGCTCACAGGCCTTGGGCGAAGGGGCTGTTTAATGGAGGTGTAGACGTTCTGGCGTGGGCTGGAGCCCAAGCTCTCGGACCCTCCCCCTCACAGGGACTTAGAGTCTGGGCTGCAGCCTGAGCCTGAACATCTACACTGCAATTAAACAGCCTCAGGAACCCGAGTCAGCTGGCATAGGCCAGCCAGGGGTGTCTAATTCCAGTGTAGACATACCTTACAGCAGACCTCACACCTAGAAACATTCTAGTTATGGGGAGCTCCTTTCTGCTCACATTCCCATCCTATCCCCATGACCCTTACAGGTCTCTTCCGGCTGATGGGTCCCTTCTCCCTTACTGATAGCTCCTGGTTCATAATGGAGTTGTTCATTTCATGTATGAGTGCCTTAAAACTTCTACCACAATGGACTCTCAGTCAGCTGGTTCAAAAATGGCCCTACTGTTGTCTTGCAGAAGGAGGTGGTTTCTCCTGGATGCCTAGGAACAGGTTAGGTCTCTGCGATGGTGTGAAATCACCTTTAAGGGCCTGCTTGTCCTCTTACACTAGTGTAACTCCAGTAGTTTCAGTGGAGTTACTCTGGGACACTGGTGAGAGAACAAAATCAGGCCCTATGTATCTGCCTTTGAGAAGAATGGGCCCCCTCAAAGGAGGACATTCCCTCTTCTGTTGCAGAATCTGGGAAAAAATTTAGACTGCACAGGGCCCCAGCTGAGCTAGGTTGTCTGTCATGCCACTGGGAGCAGATGGTTCAGTATTTTCATGGCTATATGACAGAAAATGCATTACCGCCAACCTATCACAGCCCACCTCTGAATCTACTAAATGAGTAGCAAGTAAAACAAAGGACGTTAACTTATTAACGGTAGCTTTTGCCAAAGACGTGCAAGTTGTGCTTTGAAACAGATGTCCTGGGAGAAAACATACAGGACGTCAGAACTGGGATTCATAGAATTATTATGCTCATTTCTCATTGGTTTTAAATTATTAATAAAACTACCTTGGTGATATTGATCTATCATTGAATCTGAGCTTTATTTCATATCTGTAGTCACAGAAGCAGTAAATTTAATTTCCATCCTACTTCCTAAGCTTACTTCATAACTAAAACATGATCTTTAAGCTATATCAGTAATCAGAGAGGAGAAGAGGAGCAGAGAAGATGTGGATGGCAAGGACAGTCCTGAGCCCACACTGCGTCAAGGTGAGGAGCGCTAAGGGTCAGATTCCGATACACTTTCTTATTTTATGTCTTATTCTGCAAATAGCCACAGTAAAGCCATGTGATCACAGATGGAGTAAAATGCTACTGAACAGGAGTAAGTATCAGAATTAGGCTCTATGGACCAGACCCTCAAAGGCATTTTGGCACCTAACTCCCGTTGATTTTGCTGGGATTTAGGTGCCTAAATTACTGCTGGGAGCATTCTGTTCCAAAAAATGAAAAATTCTGCACACAGTATTTCAAAATTTGATTTGTCAAAATAACACTACATAAGCATGCCTGTTTCAAGTATTTTGGTAATTTATTTCAAAATACCTGTCAGCAAGTATGTCTATAACAATACAGACAAACACACACAATTTCCCCAGGAGTAGAGAATTAAAGAAACCCGTATGACAATGCAGTTCCTGTTTCTCTGCACCCTTCCCTCCACCCCAGAGCCCAGATGCGGGGGGGAGGGGAGAGGGTCAGACATGCAAAACCCCTCCCCATATAGCCCGGTAACGTTCCCCCAGCTAATACACCCAAACCCCCATTCTCCCCCAGAGCCCAGCCCAGTGATTAAAGTGAGGCCCTGGAAATCCAAAAGGACAGGTTCCTACAGCAATACTAACATGGCCATATTGCATATCCAGTGTATTTACTGTATACATTTAACAATATAAGCAGCAATGTAGTAAGGCCTACCTTCAATAATAAACCAGGGATAGACACTACCACCTAAGAACGGCCATACTGGGTCAGACCAATGGTCCATCTAGCCCAGTGTCCTATCTTCTGACAGTGGCCAATGCCAGGTGCCCCAGAGCGAATGAACAGAACAGGTAATCGTCAAGTGATCCATCTCCTGTCGCCCATTCCCAGCTTCTGGCAAACAGAGACTAGGGACACTTCAGAGAATGGTTTTGCAACCCTGCCCATCATGGCTAATAACCATTGATCGACCTATCCTCCATTAACTTATCTAGTTCTTTTTTTAGCACTATTATAGTCTTGGCCTTCATAACATCATCTGGCAAGGAGTTCCACAGATTGACTGTGTGTTGTGTGAAGATACTTCCTTTTGTTTGTTATAAACATGCTGCCTATTAATTTCATTTGGTGACCCCTATTTCTTGTGTTATGAGAAGGACTAAATAACACTTCCTTATTTACTTTCTCCACACCAGTCATGATTTTATAGACCTCTATCATATCCCCCCTTAGTAGTCTCTTTTCCAAGCTGAAAAGTCCCAGTCTTATTCATCTCTCCTCATATGGAGGCTGTTCCATACCCCTAATAATTTTTGTTGCCCTTTTCTGTACCTTTTCCAGTTCCAATATATCTTTTTTGAGATGGGGCATTACACGAGTATTCAAGATGTGGGCATACCGTGGATTTATATAGAGGCAATATGATATTTCCTGTCTCATTATCTATCCCTTTCCTAATGATTCCCAATATTCTGTTAGCTTTTTTGACTGCCCCTGCACGTTGAGTGGATGTTTTCAGATAATTCTCCACAGTGACTCCAAGATCTCTTTCTTGAGTGGTAGCAGCTAATTTAGACCCCATCATTTAATATGTATATTGTAGTTGAGATTATGTTTTCCAATGTGCATTACTTTGCATTTAGCAGCATTGAATTTCATCTGCCATTTCATTGCCCACACACCCAGTTTTGGGACGGTTCCTCACATTTGTCACCTAAAAAGAATGGCTCAGGTTTGGGAATCTCCCTCACATCCTCAGCCATGAAGACCAATGCAAAGAATTCATTTAGTTTCTCCACAATGGCCTTATCTTACTTGAGTGCTCCTTTAGCATCTCGATTGTCCAGTGGCCCCACTGGTTATTTAGCAGGCTTCCTACTTCTGATGTATTTAAAAAAAAAATTCTGTTACTTTCTGAGTCTTTCGCTAGCTGTTCTTCAAATTCTTTTTTGGCCTTCCAAAGTATATTTTATACATAACTTGCCAGAGTTTATGCTCCTGTCTCTTTTCTCACTAGGATTTAACTTCCACTTTTTAAAGGATGCTTTTTTGCCTCTCACTGATTCTTTTACTTTATTGTTTAGCCACGGTGGCTCTTTTTTGGTCCTCCAATTTTTTTTTTAATTTGGGTGTTTATTTAAATTGAGCCTCTATTATGGTGTCTTTAAAAAGTTTCCATGCAGCTTGCAGGGATGTCACTTCTGGCACCGTACCTTTTAATTTCTGTTTATCTAACTTCCTAATTTTTGTGTAGCTCCCCTTTCTGAAATTAAATACCACCATGGTGAGCTGCTTTGGTGCTTTCCCATGCACAGGGTTGTTATGTTATGGTCACTATTACCAAGCGGTTCAGCTACCCTAAATTCTTCGCACAGTGCCTAGCACAATGGGGTCCTCGTCCAGGAGTGAGGCCCTACTTGCTATGGTAACGCACATACTATGCGTGATGAGGCCAAGTTAAGACAGAAATGTCAGCATTTGGGGCTGGGTTTACCAGCAGGATCCAGCTGCTTTGCACCACTGTAACGCTACAAACTCGGTGTAACCAGACGGTGAAGCTGGGTTTATTACTGCTTTGCCTTTCCAGCATGGTGTAAAGCACTGGAGCATACCAGTGAATTTGGACAGCATGGAAAACATTCTGTGAGATGAGTATAAAAAAAACCCTATGTGCTTAGAACTAAAATGTCTGGAAATATACACTGGTGATTCTTAATAAAATAAACTCTTTAAAAAATTGAATCTGGAACAAACAATGTTTAAACACTGATATTTGTTAATCTCTTAGGGCATCAGTAATTTTAATCAATAACACATCAGCAGATAAAGCATGTGAGAGGGTGTTGGATGGGCTAGTAGTTAGGGAGGTCCGGGACTAAAAGCCAAGGGAATCCTAAATTGTAAATCCACCTCAACAGCTCTCTCGCTGGGGGACACTGATTCATAGATATTTTTTTTTAAGGCCTGAAGGGACCATTGTGATCATGTAGTGTGACCTCCTGCGAAACACAGGCCACTAAGTGGTTCCTGCAGCAAGTCCATAATGTCTGGCTGAGCTGAGACCTGAGAAGGTCAGGTAACGATCAAATTTACCTGAGAGGGGAAACAACAGTAAATTCCCAGACACTGCAGCTTTCCTGGGTAAATAAATTATAAAATAGTGCGTCCCGGCTTCGTAGATCATAGGCAGATGTTCAAAAATAGGTGCCCATGAAACAGGTGTGCCTGCAAAATGGGTGACCACATGCACAAGAACCAGATGTTGTATACAAATGTATATCTGTACAGAATGGACTCAACTTAGGTACCTATCTTTGAATATTTGGCCTATAATATTGTGTGTTCCAGAGCCCCCCAGAGATAAGTGCCAGCTTGAAAAAAGGAAACCTGTGTAGAGGGAGGGAAGGTTCTTATTAGCTGATCGACAGGCCATAACAAATTCCTGTAACTCTTCATAGAGGGCAGTTCAATCTTATTCCTATGGAAGGTGCTTGCATGGCCCCCATGACCACCGTATCTGAGCACCTCTCACTCTTTAATGTATTTGTCCTTGCAGTACCCTTGGGAGGCAGGGAAGGACTTTTATCCCCGTTTTGCAGATGGGGAAGTGAGGCATACAGAGACTAAGTGACTTGCCCAGGTTACACAGGAAGTCTGTGGCAGAGGAGAGAGTTGACCCTAGGTGTCCTGAATCACCCTAACCCCTGGACCATCCTTTCTCTGTAAGTTATGGACAACTGTGACTACGAAGGAATTAGAACAAACCATTTTATGATTTCTGTCCTTTCATTCTTATCAACCTCTTGCTTTCACAAGTTCCTAGGACCCAAACCGCTCTGCCTGCTGATTCTTCCACCTCCAAGGCATGACTCCAGTTTTGATAAGTAATAAAGCAGAGGGACAGGTGTTTGGTTTTTTTAATACTTTTGTAACATCTCTGTTTGGAATCGTGTCTTTCCAGCTCTGTGGAATGCTGGACAAAAAGAGAGCGGTCAGGCTGACAGCCAAACTCACTGCCACAGAGCATTCCCGGGCATATCGTCTAGCAAAATAGTATCAGTGTGACACTTCCTGGGTGTACCAAGGTTGTGAGGGGGCCTTGTCTGTCCCTGCCATGGCTCAGCTCACCAACCCCATCAGCCACAGGCAACGCAAGCACACCCTTCTAGGCCTATGCACGCCCTGCTTTCACTCTGCAGGTTAGCAATAGGCACACCCCAACTCCTGAGCCCTCTGAGTGTCTCCCTGGAGTGTCCAGCCCCTGGTCCACTGGACGGACATTTACAGTAGTCACAGATTTACTGCTTCCAAAGAAGCAGTACACCCCAGCTTATCTGCTTCACCTCAGATCACCACTCTGCTTAACCCACATCCCATAGACACGTGTATGGTAAAAACCAGTGTGATCTTATTTAACAAAGCATAGCAATTCAAGGGCAGCAAGGAGAAGTATTGGAAACAAAGGGTCATGTATCAAATAAAGTCATAACACACATTCTAAAACCTAGACTTAATTAACTAGATGCTCTCATGTCTTATAGAGCAAGGCTCACCCAAAGTTCTTCTAGCATTTTACAGCCAGGCTTGGCTGTGATTGTCTATTCGTGAGCCAAAATCCAGGGTGTCTGTTAGGAGCCCCAGATATATCAGAACAATCCATTGTCCTTTTTCATAAGCAGGACGCCCCCCTGCTGGGTTTTTTTTTCCTGTATACTCCTTACTTGTCGATTTCCCAATCTGTTAATCAGCATCTGGCTCAATATGCAAATAGGCCTATATTGTTATGAGCACAATACACAATGACCAGGCAGGGCGATAAGCGTCTGTTACCCACTGCCTCAAAAGGGATTGTCTGAGACAGGTCACTGCCTGGTTACCTGCCTTAAGAACATAACTTTTAGTATAGAAATATAACTCCTTAAATATTATCTGTACATACATTTTGCAATGATTATGGCAACCAGTGGGCAACTGGCTCTCAGTAGAGACCTTACATGCCAACCTTTGGTGAATTAATATGCATCTATCCAACCCAGGGGTTCCCTGTAAAACTCTATGCACTGTCTCTGTCCTCTAACCGTTGGCACCAACAGTTGCCTGTATCACAATCTGATTTTATACTGACAAAGCTCCGTTATCCATTTTTATGGTTAGGGACATAAATGATCCCCAGCTGGGAATGGGAGGTAACTTCCACCCCAGGATTCATGGTTACCCAGGCAGTGGTGCTGAAGACAGCTCACAAAACTCTAAACCACGTGTGTTCAAAAGCAATGTGGGAAAGGGTGGTTCCCGCTCACACCACCCGGGTCCTGCACAGCTCCGGGAGTCTCAAGAATCGCAAACTAGTGCCAGCTCCATTCTGATAGCACCAGCAAACTTTTCACAGTGAAACCTGGGGATGCTGCCTGCAGCATCTGCCATGCCCCTCGTTCCCGAGCCTATGTTACCCAGGTACAAAAGTTGGGGGCGTTGCTATGTGGGACAAGAGTTATGGCCACACACCACAGGTCTCTGGTTAAGGATTAGCCTCGTTTAGTTCAGCACAGCCGGTGCTCTGTCAGACCAACGCGTAACATGAACTCTGCTGTCATCTTTCAGGCACTGTGGTACTCTTTCCTGACACAGATGAAGAAATTAAGACACAAGAGTCTGAAGAAGGAAGCGAAGGAAGTAACCAAACTAAATCCAAAGATGAAGGTAGGGTGCGCTTGTGGAGACTCCGTCATTGGCAATTTTTAAATCAAGATTGGAGCTTTTTCTAAAAAAGAGGCTCTAGTTGCAAAGAAATTATGTTGGGGAAGTTCTATGGGCTGTGGTATACAGGAGGTCAGACTGGCCTGGGAATCTGTGAATAATCCTGATCACTGTAAATTAAAGTGGGGTTTTGAACTAGACTCCTTTGAAAATCCCAGCCTTGTTGCTGTAGATGAGAGATGGCTAATACTCCGTAGTAATGGGGGATAAATCACCCTGTCCAGGAATAGTGTCCAGGGCAGCAACCAAAGCGAGAGGGGGTTTGGCACCTTGGCAGGACAGTTCTGGCTCATGAGTGGGGATTTGAATGAGGTAGGTGTTACTTTGGGCTTGCCCATCTGATGATGTAACATTTTGCCCTTTACCTTCTGACCAAGCAGTCATCTTCCAGCTTCCCCCATCTCCTATCAGTACCTGTCCCACCCGCCTCCAGACTCACAGGCCTCTCCCACAGTACAAGCACACAGGATGCTCGATGAAATTTAAAGGATAACAATGAAATACTTTTAACTAGAAAGTATAAGTAACCTATGGAACTCACTGCTGCAGAAGGCTATTGTGGCAACTAAAGTAGCAAGAGTCAGAATGTATTAGACCTTCCAGGCAGACATGTCTCTGTGAGAAGCACCAAGAGGCATTGTATCCCTGCGCAGCATGGACCACCTCTCCAGTCTGCTTGAGGGGGTCAGCCCATGGATAGCTGCTGTCCATTCACAGTCTCAGACTGTGGCTTCCATCTGGGCACTGGATCATGCCACCTCCCCTGATCCTGTTTGAATGTTTGAAGGAGGCAGCCTACCATGCCCTGCCCCACTCTCACTATGAAACACTTAGCAACATGTGGCCTCCCTCCCCAACTTTGCCAGTGGTTCCCATATTTCCATCCCATGGGAGAGTGCAGGGGCCCTACTGGAGGGGTAGGAATATGTAGACGCCATGAAAGGTGAGAAAAAGCTCGGGCTAGGGGAAAAAGAAAACTGAAAAGGAGAATGTAGGGGAGTCAGAGAGTGGACAATAAATCTGAGAGAAGGGGGGATGAAAGAAAAACGTTGGGAAGGACTATGTGGGGAGGGAGGAGGAGGCATAGAGCATGAGAGGAAGAGGGAAAGGAGAATGAAAAGAGAGTAAAAGAAAGTGGGAAAAGGTCAGATGATGGGAAAGGCTTGAAAGGGGGGAAATTTAATTAGAAGTAAAGTTGAGGAGAAAAGAAACAGGCAGCTAACAAAGCAAACATAGGAAAGCAAAGAATGAGGCAGACGGGCCCAGCAAGTTAATTTTTCTCATTGCTTCATAGAAAGTTTGGCACCAAAATATTACATAAAGCCAAATAGGAGTATATTCTGATATCTGTAGATCAGGATGACATCTGTCCATAGCACAGCAAGACAGGAGGAAGGCATGGGGTAGCAGCCTGCTTCCGTGTGTGTGGGTTTTCTTGCTTTTGTTCTGTATTGTGCTGATGCTGGTTTCTATACGTAGCTCTGTGGTTGTCAGGTAGGAAACACCTGCATGAATCTGGGCCCTGCGGTCTTGATGTGCAGCCTTTCTTGGTACTTTAACAGAATGTAATTTGACAGAGGCAACCTATTACAGGACAGAATTCCAGACAAACCCATCCCAGCATAGCCTCTCTTCGACCACCACCCTCCCCCAGACCCCATACACTTTAATAACTGAAACATGCTAGTCTTCAAAAATGGAGGGCATTGGACTTGAGATTCCAAAATTTTATGGAGGAAGCTCCATAGAAAGCTTGCTTAATTCTTTCCTCTCGCTCACCACAGCGTCCCCACTTTTGCTTGGTTGGAATGTATGTATATAGGATTAACATCTGCAATTGCACTAGCTAAACTGCAAATTACACAGGCTATCAATCTTTATGCTTCAGGGCATACAATGATTACCATCTTGGGGGGGTGTCAAAATTAGTTTCTCCCATGCTATCGTATGGTACTGTATGATTGACCAGGTGCATAAAGGAGGAGGAATGGGTTTGCCTTCACCAGGAGTATCAGTTATATGTCACTATCAGAGGCAAAGTACCTGACTGACTGAACCAACAGCCAGTTTCACTGTGACACTTCCTATGTTTCAGTTCAGTCCCCACAAGTCTAACACTTAAACCACTCCTGAATCTGGCCATATGACACGTAGGTCAGGCAACTACCATTGCCCCAGCAGATTAGCCACTAAAACACGCCATGCTTGTTCTGTATCTGTAGTTGTGAGAGCTGAAAGTGATGCAGCAGGAGGAGAAGACAAGAAGTCAGATGATGAAGGTATGCCAGGATATGTGGCCATTTGGGTAATCTGATGGCTAAGGATGCTTTCCGTTGTGAGGGAGACAGAAAGGGTTGACAGCTGGGAAGTGGGTGGTTTGAGGGCAGGTCAGTGGTGGGCAGTGCAATATATTCCAGGGGTACCTCTGATTAAGGAAGGCCCTTGATCCCGCAAGAGTTGAAAACAGCAGCCAGGCTGGGCCCGGCAGAGATTTTGAGATCTGCTGAGACCTCTGATGGATATAGAATCTACATCCACAAAGGCCCAGGTGCGGACCAAAAGTCGGGGTGGAAAAGAGGGGCTTTGATGGGCAGGAAGTGGAATGAGTCACTGGGTCCAGACAAGAGATCTCAGGCTGATGTCCGCATGGGAGGTGGGGGCGGGGGTGATACTAAAGGACACCTGGCTAGTGGGTACTCGCCCACAGTTTTGACCCTTCCAAATGCTTGTGAATGAGGTCTGAGGTTCAGACAAGTTCTTATTTTCCATGGCCAAGTTTGCCTTGCCTCAGGTTTCAGAACATCTTGGCAGCAGATGATTATCTCATTGGAATGGAAGCAAAAGGCAAGAAGTGACAGAACTCCAAAATAAGAGACATAATTAGCAGCAAAACTTTTAATTTGCCATTCTGAACCATTTCTAAATGAGTTAGTGGCTTATTTATCGGACCTGGCTTGACATTTAGACAGTTCCTTTTAATGCTAATGGGCTTGATTACCGGGTTGAATCCTACTGCTCTGCAGAAACTGCTGTTCAGTATTCAGAGCTGCCAAATTCTTCCCACACAATAACACCTTCCTTTCTTCACAGTAAATATGTATTATTCAGTGCACCCATATTACAATAAGCCGCTCACTGGTGTGAGGTGTCTGCTGAGATAATTAAAGCAGCAGCTACCAGTTTGCTAGATACCAATTGCACTGGCTCATGTCTTAGAGTTTTCTGGACTGGGACTTCCCCAGTTTCTTTAAATGGCACCACACACTTCTCCTGGCCCTTCCCCACTCCAGCTCACCCCTCTGCAACCTTAAGTTCAGCTGGGAGACTGAACCAAAGCCCATTAAAATCAGTGGGAAAAACCTCCCATTGAGTTCAGTGGGCTTTGGATCAGATCTTTGCAGGGTTTCACTGCACTTTTGTTCCTTACGCCTATTGCTATCTTTTGTACCATTAGCTCCCGGGGGCAAGGATTATCATTATCATGAGTTTATACAACCCCTGCTGCAAAGGGGCCTGACCTTGTTGTGACCCTAAGGTGCTTTCAGAATGAAAGTGTTGAATAATTAATAATTAAATCCCCCCAGATGGTTAACACTGCCAGGGCTGGTTCAACAAAGGCAATGATGGTGCATTGGTGACAGCCCATAGGCAGCTAACTGGCCCCTTGCATTTTAAGGTAAACATTTAGTGTGTGACTTTTCCCTCCCTCACTTGCCCCAAACTGCTTTGCTTACCGGCTGGGTGAGGAAGGGTGGGGAGACAACAGGGCTCGTGTCCAGTACTGGTGTTGAGAGGTTAGGGGACTTGTGGGTGGAAGCTTCCTTCTAGTTCGAAGGAGGTGGAAACCCTGTGGTGGGTCTCAGATAAAGCCAAGGAACCAGGGCAGGCAGCCTGATTTCCCCATGGGACATCCCAGCACTCCCAGCGCTCCCAGTCAGCAGGGAGAAGCTGTTACTCCATACCTAGAGCCCTACCAAATTCACAGCCTGAAAAACACATCACAGGCAGTAAAATCTGGTTTCCCCCATGAAATCTGGTCTTTTGTGCGCTTTTACCCTATACTACACCCGATTGCCTTCTATGGTGAGATAACTGGCTCTGTGGATAGGGGGAAAGTGGTGGATGTGATATATCTTGACTTTAGCAAAGCTTTTGATACGGTCTCCCACAGTATTCTTGGCAGCAAGTTAAAAAAGTATGGATTGGATGAATGGACTATAAGGTGGATAGAAAGCTGGCTACATCGTCGGGCTCAACGGGTAGTGATCAACAGCTCGATGTCTAGTTGGCAGCCGGTATCAAGCAGAGTGCCCCTGGGGCTGGTTTTGTTCAACATCTTCATTCATGATCTGGATGATGGGATGAATTGCACCCTCAGCAAGTTCACAGATTACACTAAATTGGGGGGGAGAGATAGATACGCTGGAGGGTAGGGATAGGGTCCAGAGTGACCTAGACAAATTGGAGGATTGGGCTAAAAGAAATCTGATGAGGTTCAACAAGGACAAGTGCAGAATCCATCTTGGGCTGCATTAGGAGCATTGTCAGCAGATCGAGGAAAGTGATTATTCCCCTCTATTCGACACTGGTGAGGCCACATCTGGAGTATTGTGCCGAGTTTTGGGCCCCCCACTACAGAAAGGATGTGGACAAATTGGAGAGAGTCCAGTGGAGGGCAACGAAAATGATTAGGGGGCTGAGGCACATGACTTATGACAAGAGGTTGAGGGAACTGGACTTATTTAGTCTGCAGAAGAGAAGAGTGAGAGAGGATTTGATAGCAGTCTTCAACTACCTGAAGAGGGGTTCCAAAGAGGATGGAGCTCGGCTGTTGTCAGTGGTGGCAGATGACAGAACAAGGAGCAATGGTCTCAAGTTGCAGTAGGGGAGGTCTAGGTTGGATATTAGGAAAAAACTATTTCACTAGGAGGGTGGTGACACATTGGAATGGGTTACCAAGCGAGGTGGTGGAATCTCCATCCTTAGAGGTTTTTAAGACCCGGCTTGACAAAGCCCTGGCTGGGATGATTTAGTTGGGGTTGGTCCTGCTTTAAGCAGGGAGTTTGACTATGACCTCCTGAGGTCTCTTCCAACCCTAATCTTCTATGATTCTATATAGATTTCAGGGAGGAGACCAGCATTTCTCAAATGGGGGGTCCTGACCCAAAAGGGAGTTGCAGAGGGGCAACAAGGTTATTTTAGGAGGGTTGGAGTGTTGCCACCCTTACTTCTGCGCTGTCTTCAGAGCTGGGCAACGGGACAGTGGCAATTGTTGGCCAAGCATCCAGCTCTGAAGGTAGTGCCCTGCCATCACCAACCCAGAAGTAAGGGTAGCAGTACCGCAACCTCCCCTACAATAACTTTGCAACCACCCCGGGGGTTGGGGTTGGCCACTATCGGTAGACAGGATACTGGGCTGGATGGACCTTTGGTCTGACCCAGTATGGCCATTCTTATGTCCTTATGTTCACCCCACAACTCCTTTTTAGGTCAGGACCCCTACAATTACAACACCATGAAATTTCAGATTTAAATAGCTGAAATCATGAAATTTACAACTTTTACAATCCTATGAGATTGAAATTGACCAAAATGGACCATGAATTTGGTAGAGCCCTATCCATACCACATGGTGCTAGAGCATGAGGAGTAACCAGACCACTCGTATGTCAATTTGGCCCTGGTGGGCTGGGAAGGAACCCCCCCAAAATTCATCATTATTATGGATTATTAGTTTGACAGTGATGCTTAGGAGCCTTTGTCATGGACCAGGACCCCATTGTGCTAGGCTCTGTACAAACACAGAACAAAAAAACTGGTCCCTGCCCTGAAGAGCTAAGGTTTGTAGGGGGGCTTTTGACTTTTGTGTGGGGGCTTATATTGCTTAAATCTTTGTCATCCCTTTCCTTCTTCTCTTTCACACCATATCTGAGTTGTATAGAAAGACAACACGCTGGGACAGCAGACTGGCTGTAGCACCTGGAAATAGGGAGGGGGAAGGTTTGTAACTAACACGGCATGTACCCAGCATCACAGGACATCATCCCAGACATGTTGTTTGAACTTTGTATATTGGTTTTCTCTGTCTTGTCTATTTGCACTGTAAGGTCTTCAGGAGAGACCCCTGTCTGCGACTATATTGTGCCTAGCACAAGGGAGACCGGATCTTGATTGGAGCCTTTGAGCTCTTCCATAATAGAAATAATTACTACTAATAATAATAATAGGTGCAGGGAGGGAAGTTCCATTCTGTTTTTCACAGGTCACCACCCGTTTTTTCTCTGTATATGTATTATGCCCTGCAGAGATCCCTCCTTTTTGGGATCAATCAGTCTTAAAGGGGGCCTGATTCTCCTCCTGCATCCGTGTAAATCAGCAGTAACTCCAGTGAAGTCAGTTTAGAGTCGCACGGGTGCAAATAAGAACAGAATTGGGTCCTGCATTCGTTAAATTATAAAAAAAATTTAGATTAAAAATGATAGATTTTAGGAGATAAATATTGTGTTTGTGTTGTAAACACTGGTGCAAAATGCCAACTGAGGAAGCTCATGGGATCCAGAGATCCTTATAAACTAGGACAGCCTGGTAAGCATTCTGAATGACAAGGGCTTGACAAGCCACGCTGGTTTAACAAGCTTTCCTGATGGCTAACCGACCCCAATGAGATTATCATGATCTGTGGAACATAGATACGTGAGCCCAGTAATTTCCCCAGAGGTGTGATTATCTTGTAATAGCCGGATCCCTTGTGCTCATTTCTTATACCTTGAAGAAATTGAGGTCTGAAGTTGGAATGCTCATTTGTAAGACATATGGTTTTAAAACAGTTCTACAAAAGCACACAGGTAAATAAGTACAGGTTCCTGCAGCGAAGAAGTTGAGGCTTTGTCCCAAAAGAGGCCCTCGCATGTTGTATGGTTAGAGCCTCTGTGTGCATGTTTGTTTTAATTTACTAGGGGAAAAGCTGCTATGAGTAATACAGGTTGAGATAACCTAGTGAAGCCAATTTTATTTATGTTCTTTCCACCTCCTACACCTTTTTGGTATTATTCATGTAACCATGAATAATAAGCTGATCAGGAGCCAGTTCTGTCTGAGTGCTACTTTGCAATGATGGTAAACAGGATGATATAAGCAAGGTTGAGGGAATACAACCTGATTTCCATAAAATGTGCTCATTCAGAAATACGCGCACTGCCGGGGCATGCATCCACTCACAAAGGATGTACATATTAAATGTCTGCATGTAGTGTAATGTGTATGCTCCTGGATTATGAGTAGGTGTGTTTCGGAGTTCTTTTTTCTCTAATATAGGTATTTAGGGAGGCCACTGTCTCTGAGAGGGGGATTTGGATTTTATGGATTTCCTCTGATCCCCTAGGTTTGTTTGGATACTGTCAGGGGTGAAAGTAAGTTAGAGGACTTACCAGTACACCGGAGTCCTGAGCAGGGGGCGTGGCCTCAACCAGAAGAGGCGTGGCCTTGACCGGAAGAGGCAGGGCCTTAAATCCCAAAGCCCTTTAAATCTTGATTTAAAGGCCAGGGCTCCAGCTGCGGTAGTGGCAGCTGGAGCCCGGGGCCCTTTAAATCACCCCCAAGCTACCAGCTGCAGAGGTGGCTGGGAACCCCGGGGCTCGGGGGCAATTTAAAGGGCCCAGGGCTCCAGCTGCCACTACTGCAGTGGAGACCTGGGCCCTTTAAATCACTGAGGAGCCCTGGAGGCTCCCGGCTGCCACCGCTACCCTGGGGCTCTGGGCTCCGGCAGAGCTTTAAAGGGCCTGGGGCTCCGCTGTGGTAGCAGCTGCCGAAACCCCGGGCCCTTTAAATCCCTGCCTGAGCCCTGCTGCCCGAGCCCTGGAGTAGCAGCAGCCAGGCTCCAACAGGGATTTAAAGGGCTCCGGGGCTCCAGCCGCCACTACCGCCCCAGCCCTTTAAATCCATCCTGGAGCCCCGCCGCTGCTACCCCAGGGCTTCAGCAACTGGGCTCCGGCGGGGATTTAAAGGACTCAGGGGGGGTAGTGAGGTCTGGAGCTCCGGGGCCCTTTAAATCCCCACCAGAGCCCCACCACCGCTACCCCAGGGCTTTAAATTGCTCTCTGGGAAAGCCGGTCCCAGTACGGCGCTGTACCGGCTTACTTTCACCTCTGGATACTGTCTTTTTAATGCATCACTTGCTGAAGCTACAGGAAGCATACAGAACATACAGGAGTTTGACACTTTATTCAGAGGAACCAAAGTCTGCTCAGGGACTCCCATTAATCACCATAGTATAAAAACACCACACTGCTGCCCTCCTCATCTTCCATACAAAGATGTGGCCCCAACAGATTGCAGGGCCCAGTATAAAGTAGTGTATTGTGAGTAAGTGATGCTGTTCTTTAGTGGCTGGCCTAGAGTGAGGCTAGGTGACATGCTGCCCATAGAAGTTCCCAGAGTTTTCCTTTGGAAAAGGCCTTTTGGGAGGAGTTAAAGGAAAACAAGAGTTCTAGTCCCAGCTTCCTCTGTGTCTGTGGGTGGGATGTGTCCATATCATCATTGTGTCCGCTGTCTCTACCTATGGATTCACTGCAATGGAACACTCCATCTGGATCTGAGAAGCCATATTTCCTTGATCCAGGCTGTTGTATTAAAGATAAAGATAGGCAGTAGTGTAGGGTTTCATGGGCCACACTTGAACTACTCTACCTTAATGTGGGAAATTACTTGTCTTAAAATTACCTGAGAATGCATATAAAGTATCCACCCTCTCTCCAGTTTATAAAAACCTAGCAGAGGGGCACTAGTGAGTGACAATTTGGATGATAAATTAGCTATTTAATAATCTGGGTAAAGTTGGTTCTAATTTATTTTTGTTCTTGACACAGATTTTATAGTTCTTATTTTTCTCTGCATCATCATGCTCTTAAAAACTATTATATAGAAGTTTATGGCCTGCCATAATAAGACATTTGCATTATACTGTAATATCTCATTTTCATCAATTCTTGCAGTCTAGTATACAGTTTATTACTATGAAACACTTTTATAATCCCTCTTCTATACTATACACCGAAATTCAGAAGTGCATATAAATTATTACACCCTCTTTGCAAAGTTTCCTTATATTTTACTCGCCAAGGCCAAAATGTCCACACCTGGGTTCCTAAAATTAGGCTTCTAAATCCATGTGACAAGTGACTTTTTTGTTAAGATTGGTGGGGGGAGATGATTTTTCAGAGCAAGGGTATTCTTCACTTTTTGAAAATCAGGCCCTGTTAATATGCCTGGAGTTGGACACCACATCTGAAAACCTAAGCACTTACATTTAGGTGGCTACATATGGATTTAAATAGGCCGAAGCGCCGAGCACCCACAGACCCTATAGAAATCAACAGACGCTCCTCAGCACCATTGAAATTTAGGCCGCTTATATTGAGCTGCCTAAGAATAGATGTGGGAGCCTAACCGTAGGCAGTCAGGTTTGAAACTTTTGATTCCAGTGCCTCTCTGGGTGAATTGACAATTGATGCAACTGTCACAACATTTCTACACAGTGAGTGAAGGCTAATTCATGTCTTTGTCTTGTTCGTACAAAAAGCCCCGGAGCCCGATTCAGAAGAGGCGATTTGTGATGACCTGAAAATAACTACCCTATTCCTAGATGAGGTGAGGCCCATGGAGAAATTAAAATGAATACACCAGTAATTTATAAAGAGGAAGCTGCATGACTCAAGGGAGTGGTAACTGGACAATGGAGCCTTTCGCCTGTCTGTCACCATTCCACACCCAACCTGTACTGGTAGAGACTCACAGCCATCTGGTGTAAATTGGTGAGTTTTTTTCACTTGGTGGAGCTCTGCCAATTTACATCAGCTGAGGATGGGGCTGTGACATTTTCCCTGATGCTGTTTGGTGGCCTGTGTGAAGTGGGTGTGTGGATCTCAGTCCAGCCTGTGCTGGATAAATGTTCACGTCAAAAAATCCTCTCTCAGTCGGGCAGCTTTTTCATCAGTCTCAGCACAGAGGGGGGCCGACCACTGAATGAGCATTAAAACTGAACGATCCTCTCCCACCCCACACAGAGGTTCTGTACCGTCTGGTTAAGGTTGAGGCATGTTTATTTTTGCATTCTTTTGTGGGTCGGCTTTGCGGGGAAGGTTGCAGTGTTGTTTGTGGATAAATGGTGTCCTGTGGGGCATCACTTTCACCACCTCTGACAAGTACTAAATTCTCACGGAACAAAGAGGGACAAAGGAAGGCAGCGCCTCGATGAAAATCGGAAAGGAGCTCATGGAAAGTTCCATGCACCTGACACATAGAAACAGAGGGCCAAATTCATCACTGGTATAACTCCGTTGATCTCCACAGAGTTACACCAAAAGTGCGTCTAATCTAAAGGCTCTTCAGTAACAGAGAGGATTTTAGGCAGGGCTTGTTTTCCCTGACCCCACTAATACCATGTGGTTATATTTCCAGTCAGGTAGTATAAGATTTGTCAGGTCTGTGGTGAGATGCCTTTCAGAAAAGATATCTAGCTTCCAGAAAAATGCTCTCTTGGGATATTTTGACACTCCTGAAACTGTGAGTAGCGTCCAGGGGAAAGGAAGTTAGCTTTGCTTTCCTGACAATAGACCAAAAATTGCTGAAGAGGCAAATGCTATTCCCTTTAAGAGAGATTTACATTTGACCATCAAAACAACGGGAGCAGTTTGACAAGAAAAGGAAAGAGTAGGTGTTACTGACTCAGACAGCACATGGCTCTCGGGCCATGGGACCTGATGAAAAACATGTGGGGTGTGATGTGTCGAAATGTCTTCCTTATTCCCCCTCTGGTTTTGCAGCTTCTCAAAGTGAAGCCAAGTTTAAAAGGAGACCGATGTCAGACCCTCTGGTATTTCAGCTTGTCAAACTCAATCTTATTTGCCTCCTTTGCAGTGTCATTGGCTTAGCCATCGCCCAGTTAAAAATAAAGACAAGAAAGAGGGCGAGTTGGTTATCTCTCTGTTTCTACTTCCACCAGCATTTCAACTGGGGCTTGGAGGTTTTTTTTGTGTCTGGATGTTTACATTGCTCTAGTTCAGAGGTGGCCGAGGAGACAACCCAATCAGGCCCACACAGTGCAAGGAAGCCTCATCATTAATATGGAGGTTCTGGTCTCAGCATGCAATGCTCCATCTTAAACAGTAGCCTCTGTGCTATGTAATTTACTGTAGCTGTGGCCTTCACTCTTCTGTCAGCTTCCCATTACAGCCCTCTGTTGGGCAAAGTTGGGCTCCCCTGCTGTAATGATTGTGATTCCTTCCAATGTGTTATATATCAATTCTCTCTTCACCCCTTACTTTCAGGATCTTGTAGTTCTGACTTGGCTGTTAAAAAGAGCTGTTAGCTTAAAGCTAAACAAAGAAATATGCAGACCAAAAGGGAATGTCCATCCATGATGTGTATATATGAAAATCATTTTTGAAAGCTGTCTCCTGTTTATGGCGGTAACTTATTTCAACAAATATTTTGAAAGGATTTTATTACATGGATTTTGTTTGCCTGCAGAGCAGACACATTAGCATTATAGACCATAATGGCAATAGACTAGTAACAATAATACTTCATTAACAAATTCATCTAAATGTCAAGACTTGTATGATAGATGATAACAGCTCTTCCAGAGCCATGTACAGACTGTCTTGTCAGTTCTAATTTCTTGAAAGACTATTCTTTCTAGAAAAACAACAAGGAGTCCGGTGGCACCTTAAAGACTAACAGATTTATTTGAGCGTAAGCTTTTTAGGAACAAAGAATGTAGATCATAATTAAAGGACGGGGGACATGTTCTTGGGAAACAGTGACGCCAAGAAAAGATTTGGGCATCGTGGTGGATAATCAGCTGAGCATGAGGTCCTAGTGTGACGCTGTAACCAAAAAGGCTAATGCACTCCTTGGATGTATAAGCAGAGGAATCTCAAGTAGGAATAGAGAGGTTAATTTTCCTCTATATTTGGCACTGATGTGCCCACTGCTGGATTACCATGTCCAGTTCTGGTGTCCACAATTCAAGAAGGATGTTGATCATCTGAAGGGGTTCAGAGAAGAGCTAGGAGAATGATAAAAGGATTAGAAAACATGTCTGATAGTGACAGCTTCAATGAGCTCAGTCTATTTAGCTTAAAAAATAGAAGGTTAAAGGACTTGATCATAGTTTATAAGTACCTATAAAATATTTTGGGAACACACATTTACTAATGGGCTCTTCAATTTAGCAGAGAAAGGTATAATGTGATCTAATGGCTGGAAGATGAAGCAAAACAAATTCAGACTGGAAACAGGGTGTACATTTTTAACAATGAGGATAAGGAACCATTGGAACAATTTACCTAGTGTTGTGGTAGATTTTCCATCACTGACCATTTTTAAATGTAGTGGATGTTTTTCTAAAAAAATCTGTGCTAGGAATTGTGTTGGGGAAGTTCTTTGACCTGTGTCATCCAGGAGATCAGACTACGTGATCATACTGGTTTTCATTTTTTTCATCAAAAAAAAAAAACAACTTCCCCCCCCTCCCCGCAAATTTCCCACAAAACACAATTAGCACTTTGCATCCAGCTCTGATGAAGGAGTAAAAATAAGCAATTCACTTGGGAATACAGATTGTCACACATAACCTAGAACTTCCTGGATATCCTCGTGACAGCACCTTACTGATAGTGGTCTTTCTGGAGAGATGCAAACTTGACTCTTTTTAGAGAATTGTGATTTTCTCATGTGAGCAGCTAGGCTTCAAGTACAATTAATTTTTTTTAAAAAAGCTAATGTTCTTCACCATTTTCCTTTGTCCTCTGAGGAAAATCGCATTGCTGAAGGATATGAAAGCTGTGAGTTTTGCAAGGCTGTTGCAAAGCCCACCCCAACAGTAGAAGACCTGGAGACACAACCACTGGAAACTGTGAGTAGCTGTGCTACTTAAACAATGAAGCTATCTTTTCCTGGTAATCTTCCAGCAGCAAAGCCAATAGGTTACCATGCCCTGGCAGTTCCTGATAACTAGTACCAAACATAGACCAGGACAGTGGAGGTGAGGGAACTGCTAGGTCTTTTGTAATATATTCAGGATTATACTTTGGTCAAGTAGTACCCTGGAAGGAAGAAAATTTGGCATCCCCAAGAATTCCTGCTGCCATCAGGAGTTGGACACAAGACAGGGTCACCCCAAAATCATTGTGAATTATACCAATGGAGGGAAAATCCACAACAAAAAATGGGAGCAGTTTGGTCCAGTATCCAGGGTGCAAGGTTTGAGATTCAGGACTCTTGTGATCTGTTCCTGATTCTACTATGGACTTGAGGACATGAGCAAATCGCCTTTTTAATCTGAGCCTGAGTTTCCATAAACGTAGTATGATACATTACAGAAAGGGGAGGGAGACAAAGGAAGAAAGCTCCTGCTATATGCTGTAGTGATCATTTTTATGTCTGAAGCAGGGCAACAACCAGACATCAGAGTTGGGGAGGAAGGCAGAAGCAGGGCTAAGGGGGAAGTACCTGGGGAGGGTTGAGTGGACAAGCAATTTGGAGTGGATAGGAAATTGGATTAAGAAGGCAAGGGGGAGAAAAGAGGAGCACCTTTTGGGCATGGGTGTTGAGGAGGGAATGGGAAGAGATCACTGAAGGAGTGGATGGTCAGAGAAGCAAAATTGGAGGGAGACAGCCTGGCTTCAGTCAAGAGGAAGAGCTGTAGCTTGCGAGACAGAAGCATGGGATTCTTGGAAATGGAGCAGCGGTGAGTCAATGGGGGGAGGGATGGCTCAGTGGTTTGAGCATTGGCCTGTTAAACCCAGGGTTGTGAGTTCAATCCCTGAGGGGACCATTTAGGGATCTGGGGCAAAAATTGGGGATTGGTCCTGCTTTGAGCAAGGGGTTAGACTAGATGACCTCCTGAGGTCCTTTCCAACCCTGATATTCAATGATTCTACAAATGGGCCAGATCCACAGCTGGTGCAATGGAGCTAAGCAGAGAACCTGGTTTACTGGCATTAATAAAGCTACATGAAGTGGGAAAATCCTGCATCACTCATGATCTTGGCTAATCTCAGACTGCTTGCCTGTTGGGAGGAATGTGAAGCCGTGTGTGGAAAAGATCACACTTTTTGCCAGTTCCCTGTAGGCTGGTCCCATTGTGTTCCTACGTCTGGTGTATTTTGTAGATTTTGTGCTGCAGGATGTACAAGGACGTATTTGAGTGTGTGATCAAGGAGCTGATGGAAGGCAACTCATTTGACGAAGAGATTGATATTGCTCCTCATCCTCACCTTTCACAAACAGTGCTAGAAAGTGACACCAGAAAGAAACTTGAGCAACAGTAAGTGTCTCTGTGAGACCCCATGCTGATGAGGAAGTGCCAGAGAGCCCTAGTGACAGGGCTAGCCCCACTTCTCCAGCCTTGTCAATCATGTATGGAAGGGGAGAAGGCATTTAAAAAGGAGGAAACTGCAGTCAGCTCAGGATGGGGAGGAACAGGAAAGCCCTAAGCAGGAGACTGCTGTGGGGACTCCTGAAGCCAGAAAGAGAACTCCCGTCTAAGAGACCCCCGACCCTACAGGGACTGCAGCAAACAACCAGGGTAAGGCTGACAGAGTAAGCCCAACTCAGCAGTCCAGCCAGAGAGATTTCTCAAAACCCACTCTGCAGGCGCTGTGTTGTTGGCTGCATTGTGGACTCCCCCCTCCTGCCCCCACAACCCTGTGAGAGGCTCTAGAAAGGGGGTACTCCTGAGTGCATTAGGGCGTTTAACTTTCCTTCTGATCCCCCATCAAAAGGCAGGGCCTCCTTGCAAGAAGTAAGGCACTAAATCACTGGGCGTGGTCAGGTTCTCCTACCATCTGGGAGAAAAATCTCAGGTGACTTCTTTACCCTCTCCCATTATCCAGAACCTTTGCAGGAATCAGGAGTCCCTCTCCACTACGTTTCCTGACCAGTACACTAGAGCGTAACTGATGGAGCATTGCATGTAGAATTCCATATTCTCCTCAGTTTCCCATGTGGTTATGTACGTGGACAAGCAATAAAGCCTCTTCTTTTGGACCTAGAGTCAGTGGCTCCTGGAGGCGGTAGAGGGGTCCCATAGGCCTGCTGGACCCCACCTCAGTGTTGCCTCTCACAGAAGGCCCTGCTGGGCAGACAACAATGTTGACATGACCTGGGGTGTTCATGTGGAGTAATTATTTATATATGTAAATGGACAGGTAGGACACCATGACCTAATGTCACATGTTTTTCTGAAATTGTTTAGGTTGTCATTAGCCAAAAACAAGTGTGTGATTTTAAAATACATTGTTTGTTGTCTTTAGGTTGCAAGAGAGAGGTTTTGATAAATACAGGGAACTGTATGAGCGGCATATGAGGTTTGGTGCCTGTAAGTACGGTAACCATGGTACTGTTTTAGTCATTGTGTTTGATTTAGAATCATGTCGGACAGAGATGGAAGAGACCCGTTAGGTCACTTGTAATCCATCTTCTAGTCAGGGCAGGATTGTTCCCTCCAGAACATTTTATAGCATATTGGCCATTTAGTTTAACTACCCTAAGCAATGAGGCTTTCATCACTCCCCTTGGGAAACTCTCCCACAGACTCCTGGGGTATGTCTACACTGCACCTGGGAGTGGGTCCATACACAGACTTGTGTTAGCAGGGCTCACCCTGGTGTGCTCAACATTAGTGTACAGACACTGCAGCTCAGGGTGGCACTCAATCTCTCAGTGCCCGCCCTCCCTCCCACACTCGGAAGCCTGAGGTGCAACGTCTACACAGCGATTTTTAGCGTACTAGCACAAGTCTGTGGACCTGGTCTGGGAGGCTCACTCCCAGATGCAGTGTAGACAGACCTATAGAGCTCATCATCAGGTTTTCCCCTAAAGTTTCCTTGCAGTTGGTTTACCCTTAAACAGAAGCGCCACGATATAGATGAGATTAGGGCTAACTCTGAGCTTCGAGAGGCTGAGCTGCACTGAATTCCCTGAACACTTTCATTTTAAAATTGTTTCAGTGACCAAAATTTCATTTCAATTCTCGCAATTCCAAGAAGAGAATCCAGCACTGTCTCAAACTCCTGAAGACCTGGATGCAACGTTCAGAGCAGAGCACTTAAAGGTGTGTGATGATAACCTGACAGCTGCATTCTCTTCTGATGCTAGTACCTATCGCTCCACATAAGTAAGTTTTCTGAATGCTCACGAGATTTTGTCTATTCAGCAACATCTCTTGAAAGTGTTGTTATAAGGGCAGCAACACCTGTGACAGAAAATCTCAATGGGACTTAGAAAAGTGGGATGGTGACACGAAACCTTTCACTCGAACCGTGAGATGAATACGCTGAGCCTCTGCTTTAGAGAGAACACCGCTCTCTGTGAGTTGGCACAACTGTTCAGCCCTCTCGCCACTGTGTACTCCACTTTACACGTCTATTCAGGGGCTTGCGCCAGACCTAGGCCGGTAAAGTGAGTACACTGCAAGTATCTGTGGATCCTGTAACTAGCATACGGAACCCTCCTGCCTGTGGAAAGTACAACCCCAAAATAGGGTGACCAGATGTCCCATTTTTATAGGGATAGTCCCGTTTTTGGGGACTTTTTCTTATACAGGCACCTATTACTCCCCACCCCTGTCCCATTTTTTCACAGTTGCTATCTGGTCACTCTACCCCAAAAGAAAGATTCAGGAGGCTACCGTCTATTCTATGAACTGCCCAGAGACATGGTTTATTATTATTAATTTATTTGTGCTAGACTAGCCCCGAGCAGTCCCAACAGAAATCAGGACTCCATTGTGCTAGATACTGTACAAACCCATTAAGAGAGAGTCCCTGCTCCGAAAGACCTTACAGTCAAAATAGACAGACAACAATTGAGAGAGAGGAATTATTATTATCCCCATTTTACAGAAGGGGATCTGAGTCACAGCAAAATTACATGACTTGCCCACGAGACAAGGTGGGTGAGGTAATATCTTCTATTGGCCAATTTCTGTTGGTGAGAGAGACCAGCTTACAAGCTATACAGAGCTCTTCTTCAGGTCTACGCAGAGCTCCTCTTCACCTAGACCTGAAGAAGAGCTCTGTGTAGCTCGAAAGCTTTAGAGAGCCAACTTCAAATCCTAGCATCGCTCATGAGTGAGCATGGAACTAGTGTCTGATTCCTGTCTCCAGTTCTACACAGGAGGCTATTCACAATTTGACCCCAGTAGTGGTGTCTCTCACTAGAGATCCAGACAGGATGTTGCATACTAGTACTGAGACGCACTGGCAGAGCAGGGGTGGGAGGTGGATCAAAGCAGGCACAGTAGCTGCTCTTAGGCAGTGTGCTTGGTTCAGACCATTGCTCTCATACTCTTGATTTCCCTTCTGAATTCTTAAAATAGGTGTGTGTGGGGGGAACAATTTCACATGCATGGTAGCTAATTTTTCAGAGTTACAGAGGACTTTTTATTTTGTCCACCCATGGTAAGAGCGAGACACAGGTAACAGAGCTCTTCATCTGGCAGGGACCAAATATATGACCTAGACCTAACACAAAACCACCACAGCCAAACAGCAGAGCAGGGAGCCAGAGATATGCAGGATCCCTCCTTCAGCATGCCTCTGGTTTCTTGTAGTCTGTTTCCCCACCGTTTCACAATGCAAACAGCGAGATAACAGCAGATGTGTCTGGACAGAGGTAACTTTGAAGCTGAATTGAGTGCGGTGCTTCATAAGCAGGCACAGCTGAAAGTTATGCAGGGAGCCAGTTCGTTTACACTAGGATGTGCCTCTGGACTGGGGTGTGATTTGCTGGAAGTGTTCAACTGCTTTTATAACAGATGTATACTGTGTAGATATATGTATTAGCAAAAGCCAATGATTTACACTGGACTGGAAACCAGTTTATGTACAGGAAGGTAGCAATATGATATGTTGGCTTTTTCTTCCTGATTCCACACCTCTGCTCCTTCATTCACTCCCGGCAAGGGTTTCTTCAGATCCGTGTCACAGAACTACAGCCAATAATCTAGGGCTGGGCTCCTGTTGAGTAGCCCCTTTATTCCATGAGGAGTTTCAATCCTATTGTCTCCAGTACGTCACACTCCCCATCAGTACCCGGCCAGAGCTGGGGAAGCTAACGATCCAACCAGAGAACCAAATTTGGTGATGAATCTTGGTCACTTGCCACCTGAGGCACATTGCGCGTACATGAAGAGGAAGTGGCAATACCCAAAGATAAGTTGCCACTCCATGGGCCTGAGGCTCTCCTGTGTGGTGCCGATCACCCCCAGCTCCCATGGAAGACAATGGGATTAGAAGGTGTTCGACACCAAACCTGCATTGTGAACAAGGGCTGGGCTGTTATGTTGAAATCCCTCCTGCTTTCCAAAGCAGAAAATGTTACAGAACCCATAAATTTACATGAAAATTACCTTGATTTACATCACAAGCAGTGGATGTTTTTTTTATTGTTGATCTAGAAATCCATTATACTACTTTCCCCCGTGAGCTATGTGCATGACAAAGCCTCCTCTCTAGAACTGTCTGCTTTTGCGCGTCATAAAAAGTCTTTGAAAAATGGAAGCCAGAGCAACATTTATTTCTCCCCGCCCACCCCCTCACAACCAGGAGATCATTTTTAGCTAGTTTGCAGAGCTAAAATATACATCCTCGGGCTGGTTATAAATTAGGGCTCTTGTTATGGCCAAAATCAGTCACTTCACGCAGGAGAAAGGCATAAGCCTGGAAGCTACTGAGGTGGAGCTCTAAGTCCCGGAGAGAGAGAGATAGTGGGGAAGGCCTCTTTCTGCAGTTCAGAATTAGCTGTTGCTTTAATAATGCGAAAATGCTAGACTGCAAAGCCGCTCCTGCTCGCCCCACCCCCCCCACTAACAAAGCAAACAGTTCGGCATTTTTCTAAGAGAAGCAAATGGCTCTGCTGTTCATTCCTACAAGGAAGCATGGCGCTCAACCTCATGCAGCGCTTGGAGCCAGCCCCAAAGTGAAGACGTGTTTATATTTTCTCTGCAATCATCTGTCAGTACATTGCAGGGTAAATTAACTGGTGTGTCTGATGGAAAGAAAGCCTCTTGGCAAAATATTATCGGGAAAAGGCTACTAATATAAATGAAAGAGAGCCGAGCTTTGTACATAAGACGTGTAAAATATAAACTATGGAGAGTGTTGTCTCCTGTGTCAGTTAGCAGACTTTTAATTAAAAACCAACTTCAAGGGCAAAATGGGAGATACAGCATCTATAGATGTATATTATTGGGCCAAATGCTTTGGTCCCAGTTGGAGATGAGCAAATATTGGAGGAGATCTTGTTTGTGAATATCGTATTCGGAATCTCAGTCTCTCTGTCACATTGTTACGGATTTTTAGTTGGGGGTGTATGCGCTGCATAGACAATCGCGAAAAATTCCTGATGGGTATTTGGCCTGGAACTCCTCTCCTCACCCCACGCTTTCTCTCTTCACCAGATCACTTTATTTCTACAGGTTTGTCATGCTCGTGACCCTGTGAGAAGATATTATCCTGATGGGCAGAAATTCTTTCTTCTTTTTCCAGATGGGACAGGTCAGGTTTTGTATCTCGCAAAGATGTATTCCTCTAAATAGTGGGTCAAATTTCAGAATGATCTAACTGAGGATTTTTCTGGCTAGGAGTTCCCGCCTGTACTAACAGATAAACTAGGTCTCAACATTGTGAGCCAAATCCGCAGCTGGTGTAAAGCAGTTTCAGTAACTGCAGAGGTGCTATGCTGATTAAAATCAGCCAAGAACCTGACCCTTTGAGTCTACTGAGGGTGGTGTTCCACTGAAATCTGCCTTATTGCAGGAGCTGTGGGGGGGGGGGTGTTTGTTTTTGGGGGGAGGGTTTTCCTTAACTATTTCGCAGTTATCCATCAGGTAACATTGCCGTCCTGATCGTGTATGTCAAGGAAGTACAGTTCATATACGTCATCCTAGAGGATCACACATACTCAGGGATTCAAGCATTCTTCACAAACCGCGGCTATGCCACGTGCTACCATAGGAATGGGCTCATCTGGTGAGCACAAGTACTGTTAGACAGTCTTCCAGCCAGTACGAATGATTACAGCCAGGAAGCCCGGGCCTAATGATCAGTGACTGGGGACACCACCTTGGCTTTTGGGGTAGGGAAGTCTCAGCGGTGAGGATAGCTAAGCAGGCAGGAGCAGCTGGAGATTTGGCACACTTCCACCAGCTGCAGTGCTGCCAACTCTCCTAGGGAAGGAGCTGAGCCACTTGCTAGCTGGTCACAGAGGAGGAGCGATGTGCCACTGGGACTTGGGGGAGCCCAGCTGTGTGGGTGGAGAGGGGGTTGCAGAGTGACAGAAGCCCTGCTGTCCTTTGGACTGCTCCTGGTGCATCCAACAGCTAGGTTCTAAAACCTATGGGTGCTCATTTGGCCAGTCCAGCCTTGATTGATTATTGAGTATTGCAGCAGCACCTATGAGCCCCAATCATAGACTAGGGCCCTGCGCTAGGTGCTGTACAAACACAAGACAAAAGGTGGCCCCTGTCCTGAGGAGTTTGCAATATGTGCATAAGATAGGACCCAACACATTCATACAACAAACAAACAGGGGAGCACAAAGTAACTATGAGCCAAAACCGATCAGCATACTCCACTTAAGAGATAGCGACAGCGGACCAAAGGCAGCCCACTACCCTCAGACTTAATCCAGAGGTATAACCTTCATAGACTACAGGCCATATGGTACTCCATTGTGAGCTGAGGCAAGGGCCATTCAGCCCGAGACATGCTAGTATTTGTAGCAAGAGTGTCACAGTTCTTCTTTAAAGGGGACAGTAGCTGCTCTCTGCTCCATTTTGTATACATTAATTGTAGACTGAGGTCTTTGGGCAAGTTGCCAGTAATTCTGAGTGTTCAGAATTTCAGAGTTTCATTACCCCAGTTACACATCTCAGTCTATTGCTACCCCCTTGCTATCAGTTGGCTTAAACCCAGTTATGCCACCATTCCTGGCTTTTACCTCCCAATTTGTTTTGCCCAGACTCTGTATATTAGTCTGTGCATCGGAATAGCAATTGCAAGGGCCAGTATCATTTGGCTTCATGGCAACCTTGCATTTGGTTTGTTTCTCATATCCAGTGAATGCTCCAGGCCATAAAGCATTGCTCAGATGACCAATTTCTTCCATAGACTAAACCCTAATATCTAATGATAGATTGTTTGCAACAGGAATCCCTGCTTTTTAAGTCATCAAATCCTAATTTCCAACCCCCAGCTCCCAGAAAGTTTACCTTAAAAAAAGCCAGGGAATGAAAGACATCAATGCAGCACATAAATATCAGTTTTTCATTTTAATCTCTTACACGGGGAAGCAAGTGTGTGCTGATTTAAATTTTACAAGTCCTCCCTGTGTTGAAACTAATTATTGGATACATTAAATGTCTTACTGGCTGTTACAAATCATTGCAAATAGCTTTTGTAATAACACATCCATAAAGGCCACTACCCTCCCAGTATTTGCCTCCAGACACATTGCTCTTTCATCCATCATGAAGCAGTATGATTTTTACAACACTGTAACACAGCAATTCCTAGCAGCAGTAAAATACCACTGACCCCCTAGGCTTGAACCTCTGTTTTCCACCTCTTTCTCCTGCTGTCTTTCCATTCCTCTTCTTTGTCTCTCTGGTCTGGAAATGCTTGTGCAGTCGCTTTAAGAACGCAACGGTGGCTCCTCTTGTTTTCAGAAGCATTCCAGCCATTTGTTTCCCTTATTTCAGTCCTTCTCGCTCTCTTCGTCTACAATTGTGATTGTAGAATAATGGTCCCTCGTTTTTATTGTTTGCACCAACTGGAGTCATATCACATCACCTACACTTGTTCGTATTCCGATGGCAATTGGGCCACAGTAGCAATCATGGATCAGAACGAGAAATATTATAGTGCAGCAGCGAGAAGCAAATCCCAGAGAGAAGCAAGCTTCATAGTCACAATCCTATTTTCACCATGAGAATGAGTTTATGGAAATGCCCTGCCTCTCAGTAATCTTAAAATTTAAGATTGCTTAACCATGTGCTTCTCATTCCATGATCACAACTTACAATGCACTTAGTTGATCTGCCTCTGCCTTTCTTCAATTCTTTGAGTTAACACATAATCACTCCAGGTTTCTTTTGGGATTGGTACAAGTTTTTTGGGGGGAACATTAGGGCCACGATCCTGAGCTGGTGTAAATGGTGTAGCTGATTTACACTAGCCAAGGATCTGGTCCGTGATTTATAGCTGTACTGTTGTGAGAGGGGATACCTTTGCTCGGTGCTTCACTGTAGAGAGAAATTAAGGGCTATATAGAATAAATGACTGTTACAGTACATTTTTTAAAACCCTTGGTTTCAAAATAAAACTAACGCACTTTTGTGCCATCTAATTTTAACATAGACCAGTTCAAACATGTCTTCAATTTGTGCTCCAGAGCAGCCTAGCGGGGGTGTATTATTGTTTTGCATTTCTTTTAATACTTGACACATAATGTAACATGTCTACTAAGCCATTCACCGGCCATTGTTCTGGTCAGTTTTGTGTTGTGGTGAGGTAAGAATCAATTTCTTTATATTTAAACTAGACAAAAATTCAGACTGACAAATAGGCTGAATTATAAAAACTATCTGAACTCCTCATTTGGGGGCCATTTATCAGCTCTCAGAGTGATCTCCCTGATTGCCTCTCTGCCCGTGTTGTATCTTGTGAATTTGTGATTTTCCATTTCATTCAGCTCTCTTTATCCCACAAGTCAGCTCGCTCGCTCATACAAACACAAAATATACAGAGAACATGTATTTAGTTTTAATTGAAATGCTGCACATGTATAAGGTACAAATACATACAGATTCCCACTGATTTCACTAGGTCAGGATCAGATCCTTTTAACGTATGGGCAAAATCATAATGAAAATATGAGGCCATCAGCTGCTGTTATTTACACAGAGGCAACCCTCTAGCTGGAAGGGCGTGGGGGTTGCCAGTGGAAATGATGGCAGAGTTTGAGCCACAGCATCAAAACTGAGCAAGTGAGGCGAGTTACATTAAAGCGAGGAGAACAGCGGCACAGCCCCAATTCACATACATTTCTCCTCCTTCAAGCTGCCAGGATATAGTGTTAGCTCCTGAGAGTGTAATTCTTCAGAGATTGAATCTCCTTGTCTAGGGGTTTTCAAACTTCATTGCACCGCAACCCCCTTCTGGCAACAAAAATAACTACATGACTTCAGGAGGGGGGACCTGTAACCTGAGCCCTACCACCCAGGGCTGAAGCCTTTGGCCCTAGGCAGTGGGGCTTCAGCCCCGGGCCCCAGCAAGTCTAATGCCAGCCCTGACGACCTCATTAAAGTGGGGTCGTGGCCCACAGTTTGAGTACCGCTCTTCTAGCCCTAGAGTGAAATCCAGTGGTCCTTTGGACTCACACTGTAATAAAAGTGTCAGACTGCATGTTATAGACAGCATCAAAGCCTGTTTGGGGGAGCCTGAAAGGGTTTACTCTTTGATTCCACGATGAGGAGAAATGGCTAGGGCATGACATCACCATTCAGAATGGAAAATGGGTCACAAAGCACTTTGGGCCCAAAAGGCTTGCACTGCTAGGCCAAACCAGAATAGGTGAGCCCCCCTGCCCCCATCCCACACAAGAACTTCTCAGAGTTCCTGCTGAATAAACACAGCAGAATGAAATTCAGTCCTGGGAACAGGAACCAAACTAGGCTGATGCACCACTTACACTTCGCTTACAACCTTAAAATAGGGCTTACGTGGTACATCAAGCTAGTGCAGCTGGCCCTCTGCGCTGGGGTGACCTTCACCCACCAGGGCGTATAATATAGCAACACAACACACAGAATAAGTGCCTAGCCACTCACTGTCAAAGTGGCTGTACTTAAACCCTCAAGAAAAGCTGCAGTGGAAGTGTCATTTTGCTCTGTTAGTGGGAATTAGGAAACAAAAAGCATCGTAAAATCATTTTCTGGGGGTATATCAGCCCACAAAGTAACAAAGGAATTAAGTTCCACTCATATAGGTCGTTTTTCATCTAACTGTATGTACTGTGTGCTCCTCCCCATGGTATGTGAGTGCCTTACACTTACGATCAAAACACAGTAGAAGGACCCTCTCAAGGCCTACTCTAGTTTTTTTTCTACAGGCAGCTGGAGTGAGCAATTGTGATGCTACTTTAATAGTTTTTTGTGGAATAAGTGTGTGACTTTGCCTCTCAGCTTTGGCATTTGCGATGTTCAGTTAAATAATCCCCTTTTGAGGCCATTGAAAATAGTACTCCAAAAACGGCTGTTGGAGAACAGCAGGTGAGAGATGGTCTTCTGCTTGGAAGTGGTTAATCTTATAGCCAGAAATCCTTCCAAGAGGCTATGTAGGGAGCTGCCTTCTTCCACAGCTAGCCATAAGCACCCATTGGGAGCAGCACACGTACACCTACCCTGCTCCAACTGCTTTACAAGTATTCCAGTTATCTCTGTTGCATTTTGAGTACCGACAGCAAGGAGTTCAATGGTGAGTGTGTATAGTGTAGGGGAAAGACTGCAGCCCGGCTCGGTGCCACTGTGTAAAAGAAAAGTACCAAAGGGATACATATCAATGGTGAGAGCTCCCTTAGCTCAGGAATATAGATCAGAGGTGGGAAAACACCTGTATGGTTTTAGCATCAAATACTTGCTCAGCTGTGGGAGGTGTACCACACACACTGGCTTCCCCTCATTTTGACAGGCCACTCCCATGAAGCATCTGGTGGCTGTAGAGTAGCTATTTGCCTAAGATGAAGCCCGTATGGTCCAAGTGAAGCAACTGTACTTCCGTTAAGTTGGATCAGATGCAATGGGGTCAAAAAAAGCTCATCAGCCACAGTCTGGGGCCGATTTTCAAGAACTCTGCTCCCATTCAGGGAGCAGATGAAGAGCCCTGCATGTTGAGCACTGAACTTCTTTAAAAACCCAGCCATAAGTATTACCACAGGACCTAGGCTCTTTTGAAACTCTGGCTGCAACTGTGGGGGGCTGAGCCCTTGAAAATGTTTCCTAGAGCTCCCTCCGCCTTCCCCACTTTCCCTTCATTATGGAAACTGTGCTAAGTAGGGCTGGTCAGGAACATACCAAAACTGTTTGAGGGAACAGGTCATTTTCAACAAATTTCTGGGCTCAAAATTTTTTGGAAAATTTGTTTTGAAATTGTCTAAACATCCCATTTTGACATTGCCAAACAAATGTCCATTTTGTTTTCAATCTGAACCAACCTTTCCTTTAGAAATTTAAGCTAATTATAGTACCAATTTTAATAAAAAAGTCAAAATTGAAACCAAACATCACGATTGACCTGACCAGATTTGATTTATTCTTTCTTTGATTGTCAGCTCACAAGAACTTTTGAGCTTGGCTTTTCATCCTGATTGGTGCTGGGAACATTTTTTCAAAAAAATATCAAAAACGTTCCTGGGATGAAAAAAAACATTTCCTACTCGGCTCTGCTTACGAGTGCATCCATCACTCGATAGGGGTTACCGTAAATGAAGCTTTTGTGTTTGACTGAGTTCACAAGCAAAACATGCCAGGCATGATTCGGATCTCCTTCCTACTGCAGAGTATCAGGAGAAACTACACTGATGGCAACAATTACACCAGTGAGAGGACAGTGGGTCCTAAGAGGCCAAAGAGAGACATTCTTCGTTATTTATATTCCCCAGGCAGTGTGTACTTTGGTCTTCTGCATGCCTTAACTCAGACTCTTTCTCTAGGCTGAATCTGGATAGCCACACTGGCTCCTACTTCGATAAGAAAGGAAGAAGACAGAAGCACTGGAGTTGGCATGACTTCAGCCATCATGTTCATGCACCACCTTTCCAGCCCATCTGCATGAAACTAAACATGTATATCAGGATTAAAATTGTGGCTCAGGAGAAAATTTACTTATCATTTGCTAAACAACAAAACTGCATCCATTTCAACATGGGGGCTAGGCTAAAGGTAAGTTCTCAGAAGTGAGCATCAGTACTACAGATCCATTTCCTATTTACCAATTAATGGGACTAAGCTGTCCCAAAGGACAGGGCATTAACTTCTCCATAGAAAAGGCTCGACTGAGATGTGACATTTTCTGGAGTCCTGTTAGTGCCCGTTGTTAAAAATCCTTACTGACTACTTAGTTTATTTCACATCTGCAATTGCTGCTGAATAGAGCTAGCTGGAAATTGTACACTGGAGCATTCTTCTGTCAGAAAATGCTGTTTCGGCCAAATTGAAACTTCCACTGGGACTGATTCTGATGAAATTTCATTTCAGAAAAGAAATCAAAAGCATTGTGATCAGGTTAAAACATTCCATTTTAACATTTTCAGAACAGAAAGTTTTGATATTTTTGTTTCAACATTAATTTTCATTTTGAAATATATTATAGAAAATAAGTCAATGGAAACAACAAGTCAATGGGGAGGGATAGCTCAGTGGTTTGAGCTTTGGCGTGCTAAACCAGGGTTGTGAGTTCAATCCTTGAAGGGGCCATTTAGGGATATGGGGCAAAAAATTAGGGATTGGTCCTGCTTTGAGCAAGGGGTCGGACGAGATGACCTCCTGAGGTCCCTTCCAACCCTGATATTCTATGAAAAGTTTTGATTTTCTCGAAACAAAATGTTTCAATTGACCTGAAACTAATTTTTTTTCCCCCAGAATGGTTTTTCTTCCAATTCAGAACTAATCCTATGAAATGGAAAGTCTGGTTCCTGCCCAGCTAGCTCTCCTGCTGAACTTGGCTTAATAGGGTAGTGAACTTGCAGGCATACATGTGTACATCAGTGCCCTCTGCTGGATGAAAACAGAACTACTCAGCTCTTGACCATTGTTCCTATATTACTAGCAGCTATGGAAATCTCTTAGCTCAAGTGGTATGGGTCTTGTGGCTTTGAAGTGGGAGGGATAGCTCAGTGGTTTGAGCTTTGGCCTGCTAAACCCAGAGCTGAGAGCTCAATCCTTGAGGGGGCCATTTATGGATATGGGGCAAAAATTGGGGATTGGTCCTGCTTTGAGCAGGGGGTTGGACTAGATGACCTCCTGAGGTCCCTGCCAACCCTGATATTCTATGATTCTATGAAGCAGGAAGATCCAAGTTCACACCTATAAACAGTAAGCTGGAGTCCACAAGTCCCAAGACGTTTCCTCAGCTGTTGTACTGATTACTGCACTGCTGAAAGTCCCACTACATAACCTCCCCACGCTCATCTTTTAAAAAATGTAGCTTGTGGGAGAAAGACAAATTGGAGATGGAGGGATTAGTTCCACCTGTCTTCACTCAACTTTACTCAGTTCCTGTGAGAAGGACCTAGGGACACTGTTGGACCCTCCTGAGACTTTTAATGAGGGTTTGCTTGGCTTTGTAGAAATTACTCCAGAATGTGACCTCAAATAAAATCAAAATGCATTTCTTGTGGCATGCCCTGATAACAGGGGGGTCTCACAGAATGATGCATTGTGGGATTATTTTCAGTGAACAAAGGACGCACCAGTAGGATTTCACAGTAAACAGGTGTGAAGAGTTTAATTTACTTTCTGCAGCAAATAACCCCTATCTCACGTGGACTACTAGGGACACAGCTTCAAGATGTATAACTATTTTAGATGTTTACAGGTGACGATTTAATGTGGTTTAAATTAAAGCTGTAAACACACTGCAGGAGACGGATAGTGCAACATTTTTTTTGATATTCTGCAATTGGGACTATAAGTAATAAGCATGCTGCCTTTCCGGTTGGCTCGGAAGATTAAGTTCTCTTTACATTGGCTATATTGCAGTTGAAAGACACAGCCACACTCCACTTACTTAAACCAGCAGAAAGCCAGCTGGGGCTACTCCTGCACTCCAAAAGCATTCAGATCAACAGCCTCCTAGCCAAAATGAAGGAAGTACTACAAGACCTGCAGCGCACGCCATTGGACAAAATTCAGACGCTGCCCCGTGTTCTAGCACAGCTGCGTAAACTGCTGAAATGGAGATGCAGAAAGACTCTTGCCCAGTAGACACGCCGGGTGTTGCAATGTTAGATTTCTCTCTAGTCAAGTAAGGTTACACGGGCAGTTCACTGTGGAAACAATAAAACTCATTTTCAAGCATGTCGTAAGTGTTTAGCTGTATTCCAGCGTAGAGCAGCTATGGCACTAAACAGCACATTTGAAAATAGGCAGTGGATTGTATATGCCTACGGATCGACAGTACATGCGCGCGAGTTTGACAGAATGAGAAGGTGGTTCTTATAGGTAGGAGAAAGGACAATAGGGGTCACCTTCAGTTTGGTGGGAGCCTATATCAGACCCTGCCTGTTGTGTGACCCAGTGAGCAGGCCTGGCACCCTGGCCCAGCATTTCTGCCCAGAAATTCATTGTGGAATGAATACGCAGCATGCGTATAATGTAACAAAACACCCCTCATGGTTACTAAAGGGGAAGGGTCTGAATACGAAAGAAAGGAAAAGATTGTGGATGAAGAGCCTTGTGTGATATGAACTCTCTCCAATTCTTATCACAGTGATCGTTCCAGGAGCTTAACAGTGAAGTAGCCTGAGCGACTAGGGTTGGTATTGAACAAGCTGGCTGGTGTGTTTTTATTTGAGGCTTTCAAAGTGAGACAGGGTGAAGAGAATGGGGCTCTGCCACAGATCCTAAGCGAAACGGCAAGTTAATCAAAGAAATGGAGCTAAGAATTTTTTTCCCTCTGTGAACTAGTTTTCTTAAATGAAACAGGCACCACGAACAGTCTGTCCTTGTAAGTCACTTTCTCCAGTCTTCATGATTCTCTTGCTCTCTGAAAGGCCTTCAGTTTGTCTACAATTTTCTTGAAGAGCCCAGACCTGAATGGAGTATATTCTAGGAGTGGTCTGACTGGTACTCACTGAAAAGGGACTGCAAGTTCACTGCTCTCCAACAACATATGGTCTCTGTGCATATAGCCTAAATTTTTTTGCTCCCTACCATTTCACAGTACCAGCTCATACCTAATTCACTATGATCAAACTTGGGCCTCTTAATGTACTGAATGCCAGATTTCTCTCCCCTTGATTAGCTGGGTTTCATATTTCCCCCAGGTACAGTAGCTTGCATTTTAACAAGTTCAGATTCATTTTATTATTTCCTGATGATATTTCTACCTCTCTAGGTTCCTTTATTAGTCATCACTATACTTTCTTTAGTCTTTCAGCTAGTTTTCCATCCATTTGGCAGCACTCATAACCAAATCAATTTCAATTAGTTTTTCCAAGTAAAATTTCAAAATGCTATCAAATGATGTACCAGAATTCAGATCTTAGACGTTTATTAGTTTAGTAAATGTATTAAAAGGTGATCATGTTCATGTGGTATGACATTCTTTATAAACTCATTCTGCTTATTCTTTATGGCTGTTATAGATGTTTACATCCAGTGTACCTAGGAAGGCATGACGTTACAGAATTTTATAAACTTAGAAAAAAATTACTTATCTAATAAATATTCCTTCCATAAACTGAGTGTGTTCTGAAGTGTTTTATGCTGTCCCCACATCATTCCTCCTGTTTGAAACTTCTTGGCTTGGACACAAAGGGTGCCCCTATGATTTTCACTATTGTACTAGCAATTGGGATGGATGTGGAAATTGGATCAAGACTCAATACAAATAAATAATAATGTCCAAAAGACTTCTTTGGGTGCCACTTAGTTATTCACTCCATTTAGTTTTGTACGGTATAATTCAAACAGGTGTTAGAACCTTGCCTCTTCATTATGTTGTGTGTGTCCAGGGGAGTGACCAGGAAGCAACTGCTGTGAACCACCGCTGTGTGACAATTAAACCACTTGAATTCTACAAATGAGATTAGGGAAAACAGGATTTTTTAAAAATAGTTAATTCAAATGCCACTATCAAAGGCAAGGGATAAATGGGAAGTTTATATTGCCATTACAAGGAAGAAACCACAACCCTCTGGAAGGAACGTTCCTACAGGACTGAATACCAGAAGAACAATACATTCAATACCTAACGGCAAAGGACAGATAGATGAGCCTGCAAGTAGCTAGGCAACAAGAAAAAAGTCATTAAATAAAATAAGGGTTGAATAATACTTGTGTGTTCTGCCATCAGGTCCCAAGTTTACTCTTAGCAAAAGCCAATTAGTTAAAATATTACAACTTTGGCTTCTTCCCTATAATAAAATTGCAGTGAAGAGACCATTTAGTCACACAAAATCCTTCATGAGTAAAGAAAATACAAATTTACTTTTATTATGACTATAAAGAGATAAATTTAACACAATTAGCCGCACACTCAGTACTCAGTGATACATCTGTCTGTGCTAGATAAAGTCAGTGCTCTTACTGCTAACAACAAAATAGATCTTGTCTTTCTTAATGAAGCATTGTGCATGCCTGCAGGATATTTATTGGTTTGCCATTACAGTCAGACAAGTCTCAAATACACACAAAGCTTTACTCAGGGACCAAAATAGGAAGCAAAATTTTTATTTAAAAAAGAAACATTAAAAACAGCAAATGTCTAGTCAGATCATATAAAGCACTTTAAATTAATCTTTTGACATTATTTACACTATTGTATATGTAAATATCTGAAACTGTACATGTTTAAACAAATCTTAATTTAGCAAACAGGCTGAATAAACTGATTGCTCTTGTAATCTTTTAAATCAGCTGTCCTAGAGCTATCTGAGTATTTTAGAAGTGAAAAGATTCAAAACACAAGACTAACATAATATTTTATCCTTCAGATCATTTCTGTACAATTAATTCAGTCATAACTCTGTACAGCAATCATGCACTCTTTTGTAAAACACTATAAAAAGACCAAATGTACATACATTACAAGGCATTGGACATTATTTTACAGCCTAGGTTCTTGAATAGGTAAAGGGAAGGGGTATGTTCTCTTCCTTGTTAGTTCTTTAGTTAATTTCAAAAAAGCTACATGAGATCCTGTAAGTACCATTTCCATTCCCCAGAGCATCTGCTATAATGCTGCTCATGGTGGCTTTAAAACTTGCCTTCTTAGTATCCAGTCAGCTGATCTGTAACAGCAAAACTGATACCAAAAATATGTAAAATTTCTACAACATGCAAGCTAGAGAATAAGTAAAAATCTGTCATTTAAGTCACTGTATTGCCTTCCACATATCTATACAATAAGGTCAGTAAAGACACTTTTAAAGCCATTTTCAGTGTTTCATCCAGTTTATGGACAAGTGTTTATGCACTTAACCTTCTGAAATGGAACATACCAATGTTGTGTATCAATCATTCATTGCACGCTGACCATAAACAGATGTTACACATATGCATAGTTTACTGATCAGCAGGTATTTCTCTCATGACCCTAACTTAACAAAGGTGCTTTTGTAGTCACTCATCATCTACTTCTCCTTTACACATCTTTACTCCAGAGCACCAGTACTGCACAAGTTCCATAGTCACAGCTTTGCCACCAGGAGCTGCTCTTTGAGCCCCTTTCTCTGGCCTACAGCATCTTAGCACTCACTTCTGACAATGCAGCTGCACTGCTCAACCTTAAATCAGAAAAAACAGAAACCCTTAACCTGAAACCTTAAGTACCTGAAAACTTTAATGCTAAGCCTTACCTTTGCCATAAAGCTTTTAGTACATGGGTCGTTCCCCCTCACAAACATTAACAATTATATTGCACAGCTTTCCACTGCAAACCCCACATAGTCATTTCATAACACAGTCAGAACTCTTTAAAGATTCTTCACTTAGAGAACTCCAGAATATCAAAGTACAGGTGTTCATGCTCACGTCTACTAATCATTACAGGGCCCCCAAAATACATTGCATCAAATATTGCAGAACATTCTGAAATTCAAGGGAAACAAGACCGTTTTCAGAAACTAATATTCTTTGAACTATGTTCTTCAAATGCATTGTGGACGAATAGGATTCTTTGGAGGGCTGAGAAAAACAAGTGTGGCTGTCAAAACAAAGTTACAGCGACACCTGACACTCAGGTCACCATCTCATTCAAGCACCCTGCACAAGGACTTTTTCCAACTTGGATTTCCTGTCATTTATCGTCCGTGTGTCCTGTGAAATTGCTACTTCTTTTACTGCACACACATCTTTTCCATAAAAGGAAAAGAAGTAAGGTCTTAAATATATTTAAGTCTTAGCATTTCAATCTGAGACGCGTTTACATCTAATGGCAAGGCAGAAACTGAGCTTGGATAAAAATCTTCAGCGAGTTTGTTCCCTTAAGTTTTATGAAAGAAAAAACTGATGTACTTGAAACAACTTGTAGAACTCAATTCTTCTGTAAATCAGTATTGAGCAGCCTGGGGGTATTAAAGTTGATGCCTTGATGGATCCCAGTGTAAATCCTTTATTTACTTCTGGCAAATGACTTCATCTCCCCTTCGCTGCCTGGCATACCACTGAAATTCACCTCAAACAGCCAGACTGTTGGGCTATTTAGACATTGACAAAAGTAGGTTCACCTGAAAGGCAAAATTAAAGTATATGTTAGCTATTGTGTTGTTACCATCATCCAAGGTCAGGAGCAGACTTATGCTGTTTGAGCATCTAAACAAACATTCTACGAATCTCCAAGGATTTAGAGGAACCAAGAGAACAATTATAAGAATATTGGTCAATCACCAGTTCTAGCTAACTTACAGACTCCTACTATGCAATCGATGACTTGACAGACTAGCTCTTTCAGCTGTTACAGTCTATTGTGTCAACACAGCTTCTAATAAGTGTGTGTGTATCTGCATGTAATTTTAAAAGAAAGTTATGTGCAATAGGCATTTGAGAGACAATTAGGTAAATTTAAAATACCCAAGAGGCACATTCTGAATCATTTACATTATTAATAACCTGCAAACTTTAGCTTACATAAACCAGAAGGGGAGGCATAAAAGAGATCCAAAAGACTGGGGCATCATTGTCCATCACTGAAAGAACAGAAATCTGACTACTGTGGGGAAAAATCCACCTTATCCCAGTAGATTATTCCTGCTCCATCTTCAGAGGAAGTTAATACTCTTCTCCCACTTCATGTTCCCTGTCAAAATACCCTGTAGGGAAATTCCTCCTGTCCACATATTTGATGAACAGTTTAATACTGTGTGAACAAGAATCACCAGTTGATCCCCTATACCCAAGATACCACTGATGTCCAATAATTTTATTTTTTTTTAAGCTATGGGATTGCTAAAACAGTGGCTTATGCAGGGCCTCCTGATGCAGAGAGTTCCTTCCACTGATTATCTTTGAGGATAAAGGCCCTCCTTATACCTGAAATTCTGTTTAAGTTTCCATGATTAGTCACATTTTTCCAGTTGTTGTTTAGTTCAAACAGATCCTTGCAATTCCTTCAGAATTTTTATACACCTAGCACCTCTGATCACTTCTCCAAAGAGGAAAGATGCCCAAAGTGGGTGTAGTTCACCAGAAAGTCCTTGCCATGACCTTGTACAATAAAATCCCAATGTTGCATGTCTTAATCACTAATCTCAGTTTTAAAACAGCCTAACAGATATTTGTAAAAACTAAACAATTGCATTTGCTCAGGGTTTAGAGTTCAAATTAATTTTGGATTTTCAAAGAATCAGAAAAGAGGAATACGAATAAAAATTGGGCAAAATGGAAAAGCAGGTTAATTTAAAAGTGTGAGCTAGTCATGCAAAAATGAGTAATCTGTAAAATAAGGAGCTTCACTTTATACCTGTTCCATTGAAGGACAAGCTATGATCTGGAGATCTTCATTGCTAAATTCTTCCTTTAACAAAGCATGGAGTTTCTGGAACACTTGCTGAATATTATTCTTTACAAAGGAAAGAAAAACATTTAGTGTTGGAATATCACAAGATCTGTCTCAAATATGAAACAAACTGAACATCCTGTGTATCAAACAGCCTCTGAAGTGAATGGAGCTGTATGTGTGGTAGAACTCTGTGCTCTTAAAAGTGGTTCTCCTCTAAAAAGTAACTCTAAAAATGGCATGGAGAGGTTTCCTTGTCTATTGTGTGACTACTCCAGGTAATATGTGCTATGTTAACAAATAAAAGATGGGGGGGAGGAGGGAAGGGAGAGAGAGCGTTCTTAACACTTAACCCTGTACACTTAACCTGGCATCTAAGAACCATGCTGGGTTTTCTTGTGTGTGCACATTCACCAGTAACAGGTCCCCTATTAAACCTGGGCAACCCTCATTGCCTTTGATCGGTCCGCACAGGTATACCTGACTGGACTTACCAAATGTTGGTGATGCACAAGAATAAACAGAATCCAGTCAACTCTCTCACTATAGTGTTTGCTGTGCACACTGGATAGGAGTAAAAGCAATATACATTTATTTTCTTTACTCTGAACACTTACATCAGGTCTGGGGAATAAGGTGCCATTTTTAAATGGTCCCTTTTCAGAGCAAAGCCACACTATAATTTATGATACACTAGACTGCTTACTTATTACATGCATGGTGTCTTTCATATGATTACTGTCTGGCTTTCTAATGTACGATAACTCACATACAAGAGTCTATGTAATGGACAAGAGCACCAGAAATTCAGAAAATCTTGTGAGAGTTAACAAGAAAAACAAACAATCATCTGATAAAGAAACTTAGAAACAGCTACATTAATTCATTCCTACAAAAATAAATGAGCTTACAAAGCACACTTTCAGAAGCTACTCAACTATGTCAAGGTTGGTCAAACTATGGAAAGTATGCTGATGTATACACTAACAATACTTACCCTAACTGGCTTAAACAAAATGAATTCAGTATCCTTATTGGCCAAGTATAATGACATGCTTCGTAACATTGATGGCAGCTTTGTTTTTATTGTCTTATAAGTGGAAGACACTAAATCATTGACCTTTGCTGGAAATAAAGTTTAAAATTATTAGACACAAATATTTGCTCCTGCTGGTTGAAAGTCTATGTTCCAAATGATCCCCTCTATTTTTTCCCTACTTTATGTACATCACCACCCCAGTCCCCTCTGAACCCCCAAAATCACAGTCACCACCCTTCAGTGGTAAAAAGCCTTGACAAGGCTCCTCCCTTCAAGGTTCCTTATTTAGTTGGAGATGTGACTGTTGGGAAATACTCAGCCCAAAAAAAGAAAACAGTACTTTGAAAATGGCATTGAAAATATGTAGCAACAATACAGAAACCATATTTCAATCCAGCACAGTATTCCTGTGATGGTAGGCTGCATAGCCATCTGAGGCATATGGTTAGTTCTAGGTGCTCTGTCTGTCTCCATGAAGAATGGCCATGAGCGCTTTAAAGAAATCTTGCAAAGAAGCTTGAAGAAAACATGGGGAAATATTCAAGAGCTTTGGGGAAAATAGGGTTACATATTTTTTTTTTTTTTTTTTTTTTTTTTTTACTTTCGCAGCTTTTGTATTTTCCTTTCCCTCCTCCTGCCTCTGAAAAATCTGACAGCATGGCAAATAGCTCATTGGCACTGTCCTACATACCAGCTGCTTCTTGAAATTTCATTTAAGATAAACAGGTTTTCATTTGCAAACATGCTATATTCACATTTACATTTATGTACAGAATCACAAAGCAAATGTTAAGACATATTCCTGAAGAAACTAGAAACTATAGCCAAGAGTTCCAATTAGCAGCAAGATTGTCTGACCTCCAATGAGGCAGCACTGAATTACGAGCAAATGGGTCAGGCTTTGCATTTTAAGAACTTAGTGCAACTAAAGGTTCAGATCTATGACACAAAGATTCAGATTTCTAGTTCTGCTTGCTATAAATATCACAAAAACTGCTCAAAGCCAACGAAGGTTCCTCGGAAGTGTTCTCATTTGAGTTCTTAATATGAGGAAATTTGTAGTTGGCTTCCCACTTTACATTTTCAGCTCTTGAGAATATGCAATGTATTTTAGGCTAATTTTGAAAGTCATGACCTAGTAATACACAAAACAAATTATTCCTGAAATGGCCTAGCCCAGAATGCATTTTGTATTGCTTTAATGTTCTCAAAAGTGATAACTAGAAAGGTTGTTTAGGTAAGTGGAATAGTTTTTAAAACAAATTCTATAGAAAGGCGGGAACTAATATAAACTGTCCTTTATTAGCCAAAATACTAACCTACAAGAGCCTCAATAAGACTATTCTGAATAAAATGAAAAATGTAAAGCAAAGGAATACCTGGATGTGCCCAAGGCTGCTGTGAAAGGTTGTATTTGGGACCTCCTTGACTGGCCATTGCTTTTAATGCAGCAACCTAAAACAATTAGATTGAAAGAATGAGAAATTTTTGTTTCCATTGGAATCAAAAAGTGAAATCATGTCAAACAAGCCAGTAACATTTAAATAAATCTCTTAAAATTTCTAGTCTGAGACCATTTTTTTGCCTTTCTTGTATATTTTGATTGAGGATATAACTAAAAGGAAAGTCAAGTCATGACAAACAATTCCAAAAACAATAGGGTAAGATTTATGCTCCATATTTATTTATTTATTTATACAATTAATAGGAGGCTAATTTAAGCTTGATAATACTTATGCCTGCCATACATGAAAAGGGAAGCAAAATGAGATACATTAACTATTTCACAAGAATCTGTAGCTACATAAAAGATAACAGTAAGCCCTTAAAAGGAAAAGTGTACCTAGCCAATCTTGGCCAAAGAAATGCAAATGCAACACTCAAAACCATTTACGCATCTTAACATGCTGAGTTGTCAGAATGTCATATGGTACAATACAAAAACGCTTCTCACAACTGAAATTAGAAATGGGACCAGATTTACAAATATGTTTAGATGCCTACAGATAGGCCCTAGAGGGATTTACAAAAGTGCCTAAGTGAGTTAGGTGCATAACTCCTATGATTTTCAATAGAATTTATGAACCTAGCTTACTTAGGCCCCCAGTGGGATATACTAAAGTGCCTAAGTAAGCTAGGTTCGTCAATCTGTGATTTTCAATCCATCCTTCGGCATGTAAATATTTCATCTAGTCCATGGACTACGGTAAGATAGATACTTTTTTAAAAGTAAATGCACTGTTTTAATTTTCTGAACTCCCAAAAGCAAAGAAACAGGATAACTTTGGTGTCCTTGCAACGCTGCAACCACCAGTCTTGAGGTTTCATGATCCTCATGATAAACCTGTTTATAAGCAGTTATGCTAAAGAGGTTACAAATACGAGGATTCATAACAGTGCTCAGCATGTCCAGTGCTTTTCCTCTTCAAAGCACTTTACAAACATCACTTCTATTGTATGATCTTTCCACACTGACCTTGCATATAAAGGGATAACTTCCAGAGAACAAACAGCATTAACACTGGTTCAGAGATGCATACTGAACAGAAAGGAAGCTTTGCTGCACCCTCCTTCAAACAGACACATTTACTACTTAAAGTCTACCCTACAGAAAGTGTTACTATAAAGAAGTCTGACAAAAGTTACCTCCATGGATCTCTGGCCTCCATCTCAACAGTATACATCAGGAGAAAAAAAAAAAAGCTATTTAATATAGACTACTTCTATCTGCCAAGGATAAGAACACTATTCTTCCATGAAAAATACTGCCCTAAAAGTACTGTGTTACAAATCTCTCACACTGCAAATATAACTTGTATTGCCATTCTAAGCAAGACCATTATGGTTTATTCTCAGGTATGTTCGCTTGGTTGGGTTTAGTTCATGTTCATCACTTAAAATGTGACACGGTAATTCTGTTCTTAAAGCTTTCAATACCATATTCATAAAAACTGTGGTAAGAAAATAAAACAGTTGCAAAGTCAATCATGTAGAAGTTAGGAAATTACAAACTATCGTAATGCATTTGAACATGCAACCTTAATTCTGGCATTTCCTAACTTTTCAGTGAAAAAACTGCTAAATGAACATTATGATGTTCCTGGTTTTTTTAAAAAAAGCAAACTGAAAAAAACAAACAAACAAATTCCATCATGTGGCATCATATTAACACCCACATGGCTCATCAGCAGGGTCAGAACCTTAATATCCACTGCACAGATCTCTGACACTTGAACTAAGAGTAACTGGCAGCAATCGTAGATGGTCATCCTCCATGTGGACCAGCACTAGAGGGGGATGAGACATATTGGCTAGTGGATAGTTACTGACAGCAGAAGAATGGCCAAACTCCGGAATTTTGGGTTCCATTCCAAGTTAGTGGTTACAGACCCTTCTGCCCCAGCCTCCCAACTCCACTATCCCGTTCATCCGAATCCTGCATCTTCCTCTGCTCCTGCGCCAGGAGCAGCACTTGCAAGGAAAAGTCCTGCTCACCTCACACCTGCCCGGGCATTCCCAATACTGACAGAATCTTTGGAGAATGTAACTAATTTAACTAACTGCCAGACTAAACCTCTAAGCACATGACACCTGTGATTTTTCAAGAGCTTATACACTCAGTAAAATCTGGCTGGCTTTTCACAAAACAACAAAACATAAATCCCCGGCACCAAGGCACCCCCTTCCCTCCGGCTAAATTTCATGTCCCTGCTCCAAAGCACTGAATCAATGCGCTTCTCAATGAAACAGCATGAGAATTATTTTTAACATGGGCAAAATATGTTTCCCTAATCTCATTCTCAGCAATGGAGGAACAATTTCTGCTGAGGTTATAAGCAACTGAAAACGGAGTCTTATAATGGGAAGTGTCAGGCAACCTTAAGTATAGGCTGTTCTACCAACGCCATCTATTATAAAATGAACATTAAACAAATTTAAATACAAATTAATCCTGCCATTTCAGGAAAAAACATATCAATCAACACAGTGAATACATAGCCTCTTTGTACCTTTGACATGAACTCCTCCAGTTGTTCTATAAACTGTTTGGTTTGCTGCTGAATAAACTGCTCACAAGCTGATTTCAGGTGGTGATCTACATCTTTCTTAGAGTCAAAATAATGTTCTCTGATCTCTGGAGTACCCTTGAACATAAGACAATTATCTTCTTTTTATTTGCCCAGAAATCACCACACATTTAAACGAAATGAGATTTTTTCTTCCTACGCGGAGTTAACAAAAAGACTCCATATTACCTCCAGTAAGAACTGTATCAGTGCGTTGTTGCTGTTTAGCCTAAAAAATCTTGGAACAGTCTTTGGGTTCAGGATTTTAAATGCTGCATCTGTGAAGCAGAAAGTCAACCAGACTGTAAATGTGTAGGATTCAGCCAGAGTAAATTTAAACAGAAATACTTCATTTCTTCATTACAATGGCATGGCGTGATTACTACTATTTGTTATTAAAGTAGCGCGCGAGGCCCCAGTCAGATGAGCATCCCTCGTGCTAGACCCAATACAACAACAAAATGAGAGAGAGTCCACACACTGGGGAGTTAATGACCTCACCGCACATTAAGCAGCAGTGCCCTTTGTTTGGCTTGTCAGAGAAGGTGTGTTACTCCTTTAAGGATTAGAAAGCCAGCGAGATATGTACTAAGTAGAGGCTGCTCCAGGACAGGTCAACGTGGGGATGCAGACCCATTTCCCTCCCCTCCCCAGGTGATCAGAAGAGAAGGGGACTATTTACACCCATATTTGTGCAGTACACACCCTCTTTTTCATTTGGACCAGGCCGAGCAGCACCCCCCTCCCATCCACGGCAACAGCTGAAATACCAGATCTCATCATGATCTGTGGTGGGCATTACGCTAGTCACTCCTTTTGGGGGGGGGGGGTCATGCCTAGGAAAGAATTTTTCCCTCACCAGATTGGCCAAAGAAAGGTGGTTATTTTTACCTTCCCGCAGCAAGTTGGGGGGCTTAGTAGGATGAACAAATGAAAGGGGGGGGTTAGCCTATCATGTCACAACTCATGATGTAAGCTTGGAATGGATGTCCATTGCAGCTCTTTTGTAGGGAAGGGATAGAGTGATCAAATAAAATGGACCGGGAAATTATTTAAAGGAGGTATTCTTTAAAGGAGTAGAAATTGGGGGTTTGGGGCTCCAATGACTGATATGGCAGGGAGTCAACCCACTCTTTTATAGCCCCTTTTAATACTCATTCAAGGGGACGCAGGGTGGTGAGGTCCCAGCAGCAGGTTGGCTGGGGACTAAGACAGGAAAGGGGGAGGGCTGCCAGCAGCGCCCGGGATATATGTAAGTGATTATGGAAGTACCTGCACTGTACTCTTATCTGCCAGCTACTCTAAGACATTTAGGAATAAAATTGCGGGCTAATTAAACCACATCCAGAGTCTCCTATCCTCCTTCTGGTATAGCCAGACAACCTAATATTTGTTAGTGCCAGCAACGTAAATGGTGCTGTCCAAGACAAAACCTGTTCTTACGAAGGTACACTTCAAATACACAGATACAATACACCAAAATGCACTCGGCCATACAGAGAATGGTGATTGTTTAGGGCCCATCCTGCAAACCCTGAGTTATGTCTGAGTGGTCCTACAGATGTCAGTGGGATTATTCACAGAACTCGGGAGTTAGTCACTTGAGTAAAGGTTTACAGAATTAGACCCATGCAGCATCACAAACCAGTGACTGATGTGTTAGATGCATGGTGTTTGTTTTTTAATAAGGGAAGGGGAAGGTGACAAAATTTCAGTACTGAATTGGGTTTGTGTTTATGAGGTTTGTGGAAGTAGTAAGAAGAAAAGTAGTAATACTGATACTTGCAGTAAATGTACCGACATATAAGTGCCAAAGAAAATGAACCCATTTCCAAAGAGGTGTGAGAGATTAAAGGGATACCATCAGCCTGAAAACTAGTCAAATTTTAAAAAATTAATTAGAGGTATTTTCAGGTACTGCCTGTGTCCCAGACGCCATTTGCTGATTTGTTTGATATACCCATATCTTCCTTTTATTTTTAAAAAGAATTTCTCTCCCACGTTGCTGTATAAAAGGCCCACACAAACAGGATAAACTGACTATTGGAAGACTAGCTATCTTGGAAATGCTGTTAAATACACAAAGTCAACAAAAAAAAAGCTATATTCCCCCATATCTCTTTCAGTTATAATAATCTTAGTGTTATAAGTATTACTTATAAGTACCTCTTTTTCAGACAGGAGCATGATTTTTAAGTTGATGAAGTCTCAAACTTTAAATCCACATTTGATTTAAATGAAGTCTATTTGCAGACAGCTTGGTCCAACCGAACCCCTTTTCCTGTTACTTACCACCTTCGTAAAACACTGGCTGGTACAAAAATTTATTCATTTAAAAAAAAGATACAGAACAAACTTTTATGTCAGCCAGGACAAGACACCATAAGGACATATTTACCCTTTAACCTCCAGCCAACTAGAAACTACTTAATAGGAGGGAGGTCTCATTGATGTTCAAATGCAATAGATGTAATTGTTAGTAATAAGATTCAGTAACTTCAAGGCAAAGATAACAGTGTATTAGATGACAGAGAAGAAAGGTTATTTCTGCAACTTACTCTTCTGTAATGGAAAGAGATGCTCCAGCTCCTTTTTCTCAGGCTTATGAACAGCACTGAGTCTCTCTCACCCTTCCCTTTTTCATTAAGGTTTTTTTCCCCTCTGTGCTTCATAATGCACTCTCAGGAAAACATTAATAACCTCTTCTGGATGACCTCTGCTCTTTATTTTTCCTGCTCACTAGATGTATGTATGCTTCATGAAACAACTCTCACCGTGATAAATAGAAAAGTATTGACTAACTTTACAGTATAAGGAATATTTCTCTAGTCAAACTTCAACAGAAAAGACTGGGGCAATTTTAATTTTGGCCTAGGCAAGTAAGTTTCATGTTATTAAAATCAATTTGTTAAGTAGCAAGAAACTTCTCTGCAGAGTATAGATAAGGATGAAAGATATTTCAGCACAATACAAATGTGAAGCTTATTATTTAGCAATTTTTTTTTAAAACAGCATGTATGAATTGGACAAGTCAGTGGCAAAAGCACAGATATGCACTTGATATAAATCAAAAGTATAGTAGAGTTTGTTAGAAGCATTCTGAGCTGCTCTGCTTAGTAGGTAAAACCTGTATTAGAAAGGATTAGAACAAGGCAAGACAATGTAGCAAGCATGCAGATCATTGCAGGTGAACATAAAATAAACCCACAACCTTTGCTAGCACATTAGGGGAGGGAAAGCCCCCCCAGCTCTGTCTGCCAGCACTGTGCAGTACCTCTAGTTTTCTTAAGGTCCAGGGAAATTTCCTTAATGGTGAATTCAGTGTGGAAAGGAGCAATTTGTTCACGAAGAATCAAAAGGTGTTTTATTAAGAAAAGCTGTCCATCAACCTGGGTCTAAATTACAATGAGAAAAAGAATGTCAAAAACTTAGAGAAATATTAATACAAGAGCATAATTATAAGTTCTCCCAATTATTTCAGTTACTTGCTTTAATTAATACTAAAGCCCTAGGTTTTTTTTACAAGCCACTCTAGGTTCATAGCACCAATAATTCTGTCCCATGTCTGACACGCTACGTTTCGATATTACTTCTGATAACTCATTCAACAGAAACAGATCATTTGCATGCTCCTTAAAAGACCCTGACTACATGCTTTCTGCATTCGTGTGCAAAGCAAGCATAACTCCCACAATCTGACAAAGGCAGCCCACTCTCTCACTTAGACGATCTTTTGTTTCAATGTCTTTGGAATATAATAAAATATGAGAGTATGTCAATAGCCAGGCAGCTGTAGCGCCATAGGGTAAATACTTCTCACACCAGCAGAAGGGGTTTTTCTGTTGATATAGTTAATCCACCTCTCCGAGAGGCGGTAGCTAGGTTGAAGGGAAAATTCTTCAATTGACCTAGCTGCATTTACACCGGGGTTAGTCAACTTAACTACAGCACTCAAGGCGCTAAATTTTTCATAGCCCTGAACAACATAGCTAGCTTGATCTACTTTTTAAGTGTAGACCAGACCTAAGAGTTAAACACATTAGCTCTGCCAGACTGTAGTATTTGCTGTTCTGTTTTTATTAGGGCTATCAAGTGATTAAAAAAATTAATCACAATTAATTGCGCAATTAATCTCACTGTTAAAAAAATAGAATACTATTTAAATATTTTTGGATGTCTTCTACATTTTCAAACATATTGATTTCAATTACAACACAGAATACAAAGTGTACAGTGCTCACTTTATATTTATTTTTGATTACAAATACTTGCACTATAAAATACAAAAGAAACAGTATTTTTTAATTCACCTCATACAAGTACTGGAGTGCAATCTCTATCATGAAAGTTGAACTTACAAATGTAGAATTATGTATAAAAAAAACTGCATTCAAAAATACTACAATGTAAAACTTTAGAGCCTACAAGTCCACTCAGTCCTCCTCCTTGTTCAGCCAATCAGGAAGACAAATAAGTTTGGTTACAATTTGCAGGAGATAATGCTGCCTGCTTTGTGTTTACAATGTCACCTGAAAGTGAGAACAGGCGTTCTCCTAGCACCGTTGTAGCCGGTGTCAGAAGAGATTTATGTGCCAGATGTGCTAAAGATTCATGTGCCCCTTCACGTTTCAACCACCATTTCAAAGGACATGAGTCCACGCTGATGATTGCTTCTGCTTGATAACGATCCAAAGCAGAGTGGACCAACACATGTTCATTTTCATCATCTGAGTCAGATGCCACCAGCAGAAGGTTGATTTTCTTTTTTGGTGGTTCGGGTTCTGTAGTTTCCGCTTTCGAATGTTGCTATTTTAAGACTTCTGAAAGCTTGCTCCACACCTTGTCCCTCTCAGATTTTGGACGGCACTTCAGATTCTTAAACCTTTGCTCCAGTGCTGTAGCTATTTTTAGAAATCTCACATTGGTACCTTCTTTGCATTTTATCAAATCTGAAGTGAAAGTGAAATCTTAGAATGAATATGTGCTATGTCATCATCCGAGACTGCTATAACATGAAATATATGGCAGAATGAGGGTAAAACAGAATAGGAGACATACAATTCTCCCCCAAGGAATTTAATTAATGCATTATTTTTTTAATTAGCATCATCAGCACAGAAGCACCTCTGGAATGGTGGCCGAAGCATGAAGGGGCCTACGAACATTTAGCATATCTGGCACGTAAATCCCTTGCAACGCCAGGTACAGAAGTGCCATACGAATGCCTGTTCTCACTTTTAGATGACACTGTAAATAAGAAGCAGGCAGCGTTATCTTCCGTAAATGTAAACAAACTTGTTTGTCTTAGTGAATGGCTGAACAAGAAGTAGGACTGAGTGGACTTGTAGGTTCTAAAGTTTTACATTGTTTTGTTTTTGAGTGCAGTTACGTAACAAAAAAACCCAAAAACTACATTTCTAAGTTACACTTTCATGATAAAGAGATTCCACTACAGTACTTGTATGAGGTGAATTGAAAAATACCATTTCTTTTGTTTATCATTTTTACAGTTCAAATATTTGTAACCAAAAACAATATAAACTGAGCACTGTACACTTTGTATTCTGTGTTGTAATAGAAATCAATATATTTGAAAATGTAGGAAAAAATCCAAAACTATTTAATAAATTTCACTTGGTATTCTATTGTTTAACAGTGCGATTAATCACGATTCATTTTTTTAATCATGATTAAAATTTTTTTGAGTTAATCACAAGTTAAATGCGATTAATTGACAGCCCTAGTTTTTATCATTAAATGTAAAGCTGAGTTAATTTCTAAGCAATAAAACAGATACAGAGTACAAGGCCAGAGTTCACCATACTATAAGAACCTTAACTCTTGCATTCTTTGTTATTTCAGCTATGCACTTTTAATGCTGCACACATTTTTAAATCTTGAAGATTTGAATCTTAAATGCCTCATTAAGGTAAAGGAAATGGGACCCAAGATTACACCTCTGAAGTTGCTATTGCTAGGTAGGACAGATTTTTCTCCAAGATTAAGTTAACAAAGCAGCAACATGTGTTTGCATTGCAATGGCTGTACTTTGGCATTAAAAAAGAAAACATTTTAAAAGAAAAAACAAACAATGAACAAAACTGATGAAAAGTAAATCAAATTAACATTTTTAATAAAACAAGGCATTTCTAACAATACAGTATGGAAATTTGCTTTTTTTTTTTTTAATGAATGACTTCATCTGACAGTGCTCTAGTGAGTGTTAAATTAACATGCCCCAGGAGTGAAGTGCGGTAAACCCCGATACCAGGAAGTGCGGTGCCTGCACAGAAATCACTGCAGGGTCAAGGCCTCAGTCTCTACAACACTTTCTATCAAGGTTGATTTAATAAAGGATATTGACACAATACCAAATAACTGCAGAACTCTGAACAAGCTGCATATGAAAGATAATAATTTACAGAAATTTTAAGGAAACTTTTCCCGTATCACTGGATTCCCCTGAATCTATCAAATAGTTTAATGAATTATGCTTTTAAAATGACACTCGGAAAAAAGTAGGTGTATTTCAAATCAATTACAACCAGCTTTGGTAACTGAAACAAAGGGACTTTTTTTTTCTTTTTTTTTTAAATAAATTCTAAATATTTTTGCCATTTATACAATCCACTAAGTTTGGTCTATTATTATAGCCCACAACATTTTATTTTTGTTTGTAGCAATTTATCTTTCTGGCTTTTATGAATTAGCAACAACACTCCAATGTTTGTGTTCAATAAACTACAGAGAAACATTTACATTAAAATGTATTTTCAATGAAATTTAAGAAAAAGTTTTCACAAATATTTTTATTATATAGAACACCAACTAAATTGACAGTGTTCCATTAAGAAGAAATGACAGATAAGAGCACCTCTTTTGATCGTACAGACCAATATTGGCAAGGAACAGTCTTATCAACTCGCCCAGTACGGAACTTAATACTCACTATAACACATGCAAGTCCAGTAAACAAGGTATAGGACACAGAGAAATATTAGGTGCAGAGATGATTAGAGGAATCCCACTTTAATCTATTGTTTAGTTGAGTCATATGAGTTACACTAGCCTATAACCTTTATCTCTACGATTTGCAAGTGTAGTTTTTCAGCACAGTTTGTGTATGCATCATTTTCTCTGCTTTACCACATCTTATATCACAGTGGAATGCAAGCAATTCCAACAGATCTTTGGGGACAGAGACAATGTATTGTGATCAGATTTCAACAGAATTCTGGACAACTCTTTAAGGGCCTTCGTTATATATGAAAGAATCTTACCTAATGAACACTACTGCATTCAAAAAGGTAACTTTGCCTGACCTTATTTTTGGAAATTGAATCTGCAGCTCCCAGCAGTGAGTGAATACAGGCAGATAAAGCCTCTTGTGATAATCCTTGGAATACTGCCCTCTGGAGGGAGGAAAAAAAAAGTTTGTCAACCTTCTACATAGCTTAAAGAACATACAGGACAGTGGCTCTGATTCTGAAGTCAAAGGTTCCGCATATGATGCATAAAATTAAGCACATACGTAAGTGTACAGGGTTGGAGCCACATTAGCAGGGAACACTTTTTCCACATTCAGGAAGATGCAATGGAACCCACAAATATAAAAGATTTTCATAACAAGTAAACAGACTGGATATGGTGGGTGCATAATTAAGCAACTAAAATAAGGAATATACTACATATACTACAAATTTTAACAGAGTTTGTAACCAGTTAGTGACATGGTTGCTCTGAATATGGTTTGTGTCCTTATACACCACATGGTTAATAGTCTATTAGTGACCATGGCACCTAAACAGTGTTTTGCCATTGCCAGTGGCCTAGGCTAGAACACGCCGGTCTTCCTGTAACTATTCAGCACACTACTTTTGCAGTGTAGATGTCACCACCGGATTGAGCTGGAAAACCAACTGTGGCTAGTCCTCCTTTCTCACAGCTCTCTTGGGTAGTAGGACATCTCATATTGCATTGCTCCACATGCTGCTGGTGCCACTCTGCGTGCATACCTCTGTGCACTCTACCCCTGCTTAGGTAATGTAGGATGGTTACTCAGATTTTCCCAGAACACACTGATATAGAGTAAGGTGTGGACACACAAAACCCACTGTTGTGTCATGGAAAAAAAATTGTTTGAACTTGGCTCCACTGTGTTTGCTGTAAACAGTCAAATGAGAGTGTCACAAACTGGTTACAAAAACACTTTTGTATGTGTAGCGTAGCAAGGGCTTTAGATACTCAACAATATATGTAAAGCGTCAGATTTTAAAAAGGTCCACTTAAAACTTCAGTTTGAAAACTGAAACTCTTTTCAGTTGTATGCTGATCAATGATCCCTGTTTCTTCACATACACACTCCCTTATAATTGGGCTATGTCAATAATTCCAAACTGCACTCTCTTTCTTTCAAAGAGTGGGCTCCAACCAAAAACATTAAAAAACACTAAAGAAGTACTTGTCTATTTTTACTGAGATTATCAAAATGTTAATTATTATATTTTTCCATGTTCCATTTAACACCTCCCACACTTTCACAAATTATGCCTCTTAAATAAGGATTTCTTCAAAAGTGATAAAGTAGCCCTTCTGCTGTGTCTCCTATCAACTGAGTAAAAACAAAAATCAACATACAGCAAAAATGCATGTGTTTTGTGGGTTTCTTAGATATTTACCAGCCTTTTTGTAGTTTTGTTAAATGACAATCTAATTATGAAACTTTTCCTTTAAGAGTAGGTTATCGGAATAAGTACTTCTTGCATCTCCATGAACAGGGTGTTTATTGTATCTGTGATTATTAGATGTGCTTTACACAGATTCACACTGTTGTATACTTTTATATACTTTAAGGCAGGGGTTCTCAGGAAAAAAATTTGGTGGCCTCAGAGTGCCATCATCAACTCTTGCTGGTGGCCACTCTCAGACTTAAAAATCCTAAAATACTTAATTAGCTTTAGGAAAAACAAATAAATATGCACATATACACGTCCAAATCATTGTAATTTATTTATTGCTAATTAGTAAATCTGCTGTGTAAAGTGATATTAATAAACGTACAAGTATCACTTTACACAGCAGATTTATTCAGCCCTGCCACACCTGGGGCAAATGAAGTCCTGGATGGGGTGTCGGGGGAGACAACAGGGGGCTGGAGCCTGAAGCCCCACAGCTGAAGCCTGGGCCCTGTCACTGAGCAGCTACAGCCTGGAGCTGTAGCCCGAAGCCCCCGGCCAGAGCTTGGTGCCCCGCCATCCCAGGGCTGAAGCCCAAAGCCTGAGTCCCACTACCCTTGGGAAGGTGGGGAATTCACTGGCTGCCTTCTCCTTCAGCATTTTACCCCAGGTGTCTCCGGAGGGAGACAGGACCCAACTGCTGCTGGTGGCCCCAGCAATCAACACCAAGGCAGTGCATCCAGGAGCAACAGGGAGTCAGAGGGGCTGCTCTATTGCGCCCCTCCAATCACAGCCCAGGAGGCTGCGGCCACAAGAAAAGCACCTGGTGGCCGCATTTGAGAAACACTGCTTAAAGTAGTCTTTTATTTTACGTAAATTTGTCCGTTTCTTGCTATTGTACTTTTACAGTTACTAAAAATGTGATGCAAAAGATTTAAAACATTTTCTAAGGTAACTATAAATTATTCCATTTTTAAGGCCAGAAGGGACCATTATGATCATCTAGTCTGATTGAGTGCATATCACAGGCCACAGAATTTCACCCAATAATTTCTACATCAATCCCATAACTTGCGATTGAGATAGAGCATTATTATTTTTTTCTTTTTTTTTAAATCTGTGTGGTGTGGTATGTAACTTTTTAAACATTACCTGTTGAAAAATCTTAGCAAGATGGCAAATGCAATTTTGGACCTGATTTGGTGCTTCATTTCTAAATTAACATTTGCAAAATCACTTCTCTTTGAACAATCTGCAATTTGCCAATTTGCAATAAGATGAGACCAGCAAAAAAGGCAACAGCTAACAAAAGATAGATATCAATGTTCTCCAGTTATTTTTAGACAAAAATATTTAGAATTTGTCATACATTCTCTTTTTATCTACTTTAACTTAAAATGGTACAGTAAGTTACAAGAAGAGGTCCATACATCTATACATCTGTACAGTTTAGAGAGACACACTAGAGTCCTTCTGACGGTGGGATACCACATTCCATGTAGATCTGCCGGTGAAATCATAGTCTGCGGTCTGGGATTAAGGGATTCTGCGGTACCTATTTAAAGGTAGAAAACACACATTAAAAAGTTATCACTCTTCTTCAATCTGAAAACAATACATAGTGAATGTTATTTAATGCTGACCTCCATAGGAATGTTACACATTACAAAATTACTTTGTTTTCAACCTCCTCAGAGGGAAGAAACCTGACTTCCAGTATATACATGCACAGATTATGCGGGCAGCTATGTAGGGTTTGAATTCATCTTGAAAATGCACTGAGTGATCTTGAATTGGTGAATATACTCTGAAACATGTATTTAAGAAGAGGGCATACATGGTTATCAAAAAGAAAACACTAGCCTGCCCTCCTAAATAAAAAAAATTGCTAAAAGACATTTGAAAATAACTTTGCTACCACACTCATTCTTCAGGCCATCAGGTCCAGTCAGTGACCCATATCTGAGACTGCGTATCTTCCTTCACCCAATGACAACCATCTACTCCTTCACCCCTGGCCAATTTTATATGTACTACTGACTATCCAAAGGAGATCTAGTTCCTCCTTTGTTAAATGTATTACTTCTATAGGCATTTCTCTGGAAATTACTGTAGCATCCTAGCTGCTAAAAGGATGTGATGCATAACTACTGAAGAGAGTTATGGGGAAGAAAAGACAGGGGGGGAAACGTTAAAGCCCTGTGGGCCCTCCTACAGGAACCCAGAGGTCACCCAGAGGGAGGAGAGAAAAGGAATAATATTGAGTAAGTTTACTTTGCTATTCTTTCCTTGCTGTACAGGAGATGACCTGAGCAGATTTAATACAGCTGAAATATAGAATTTAAAATCCATGTTAATATGGCAATATAGTTCTCTGTCCTAACAGCTGACAATGATTTTGTCATGGTGATTATTAGAAGTCACAACCCTGTTACAAGGGCACCCTTCGTGACAAAGAAGGTGCAAAAACAACTGTGCACATTCAGATTGGGTTTTCTTAACAATTGGTGGCACGGAACTTCACAGAACTCATCTTTCCCCCAGATTTTGGGGCAACTACTAGTTAACCTCAGTGACAACCACTTTAAAAAATAAAAACTAAAAGGAAGTCTCAGAACCAGTTGGGATAGTCTAACAATCTCTTCCATTTGTGGAGTTCCTACCATTTGTTCAAGGCTAGAATTGTGTGTTCTAGCTGGTTCTAGTCTGGGTCTTTGGTGTGTCAGCCTGGTATGTCCACAGTAGGAAACCATGATAAATCCATGGAATAGTGAAGACAACTGCCAGAGCTAGAAAGATACAACTGGGAAGCAGAATATTAATAAGTTGTAGTAAGATGGAGGGAAAAAAAGTCATCCAGGGATTCCAGGCACATTTAAAGGCATGTAAGCAGTATTCATGTGGTGTTCTGGTGTTAACAAAATCAAATTTTATGGAATTAATTACCTTTATAAATGTATAAAAACGTGGATCCCAAAATGAGGTTATAAAATTCATAGACTAAAGAACGAATTATTGCAATAACTAGACTACAAGTTATTGAAATCGGTTAAGAAAAACACTAAAAGGATGCAATCACTGTCTGATTCTATGTTTTAAACAGGAAAACATTCTTGAACTACAACTTCGAGAGCGCTCATGTAACACACATGCCAGAATCACAAAAAACCCATTCTTCTCCTGTGAGCTCAGCTCTTTATTATACTTCATATGAAAAGATGCTATGCCCCTTGACAACAGGAGTAAGTATTTTGCAGAATGAATGCGTCTAGTACAGACATGCCACAATCACCATCACGGGATTAAGGCAGGTAATAAACACACTGAAAATCCAGTTCCTGAGGTGTTCTGGGAAGACAATTTTAAAAAGTTTAAATTAAAATTCTTCAGTCAAAGTTCCTTTTACGCAAGCTCTTCCCAAAATTCTCCAAATACTTTAAAATATTTTATTAAAGTAAATATAATTCTCATTATTTGCTTAGATTAATGCCCACTATGTCTATTTTACTACTTCATTTGATATTATAAAATATATTCCCAAACATACCAGATTTTATTAGGTTGCAGGACTCTGGATCTTCTAGCCGCACATCTGAAAATGAAGCATCAGAAGGCAACTTCTTCTGTTCATCTTTTAAACTTTCTGCAATTTGCTGCAGGGGAAGATATGTCATGCAACTATTACATTAAACAGACTTATTTTTTTAAGAAGAATCTGTAACTTATATTTACAATGTAGAAAAAAGTTAACGTGCCCAGCCTACTTGGATTTTCATGGCAAAACCAGATAACTGAACAAATGTTGCTGCTGCTAAATGGAGCTGGTCAGGAATTTTTTCGAGAAAACTTTTTTTTTTTTTTTTTGGGGTGAGGGGCCCCCGCGGGGGGGATGGATGGTCAGAAAATGCCAATTCATCAAAACCTAAACTGTTTGTGGGAAAGGGTTGATTCTGAATTTTCCATTGAGAAAAAAATTTGAAAATTCAGAGAGGTGCTCAGCAAATGAACTTAACACTATATTATATGAGGACTGCAAGATATTCATTTTTTCTGCTGCTATTTGCTGTGCTGGGTTCAGTTGCAACCTTAAAAGAGAGATCAAGATTGTCTAAAGGTGTCATTTTGACACTTTCCAAATGAAAAAGTTCTTTTGCAAGTCTAAATGATTTTTCATTTAAAAATCCAAGTTAACATAGTAAAAAAAAAAAGTTTAAAAAATTTTTTAAATAGCTGAAGTATTTGGACTGATCCAATCCAAAAAAATTCAGATTTTGGGTTGGGTGAAAATTTGAGACTGACTTTTTGTCTTGATTCAGTATAAGAAAAATTTTCAAAATCTCAAAAATTCTACCATGATGGGAAAACTATTTCCCACCCAGCACTTCTGTTCATACAGGAACAGAGAAATGTTTAGTATTGAGATCAGATTCAGAAGCTTTACACTGAATGGTTCTACTCAAAAAAAGTGAATAATAAAACATCACAATGGGAGTCCAAAGTTTATCGGTCTCAATTCCTGTATGAAAAGGTACTCATAAAAATCTTGTTACTTATAAGCTGCCTGCCAGAACTACAAACTAAACCTGGACTCAATCAAGCTGGATTTGTTTCTTCTCACTCCACCACCAGTAATCAAGGTTCTGTAGGTCAGTTTAGGCCCTCTGTTACACCTGGGCAGCTCTACAACCTTCTAATATTGGCTCAGTGACCCCTGTGTAATCTTATTGCCTTTAATTGGTTTGCACAAGTGTAAACAATTGAATCTCAAGTAAACAACTCTGCTGATGAGCCAGAAGGAACAGACATTGGGCTCACTTTGTTAGCTGTGTTACCTTTGTTATGGCTAACAGAAGTAAAAGGCAAAGATATGTCCCTAAAGTGAATATAATTACATACAAACGCATAACAGATCTATCCAGTAAAGAGGTGCCATTTTGACAGTCACTCGCCACATTTTAAGTCGTTTTTCCTTGATCTAAAAAAACAGCATCTCCAGAGTGTAAAAAATATTCAAAGAAATACCAAAAAGACAGTAGTGAATGTAAAGTGATATATGTTTTAATATGAGGTTTCATTAAGCAAAGTTGCTGTAATTGTTACTGTTGGGCCAAAATACATAAATATATTCATGTACTGCAAAAGAAATATTCTTTATATTTTTAAAATGTGAAAAGCAACATAACATGGAGAGTGAAAAATCTATTCATAAATGTGTTGGGCAAATAGAGCAACTCTGACTTAACATTGTATTATATGAAGACTGTGAGATATTTATTTTTTTCACTGCTGTTTAGTGTGCTGGGTTCAGACAGGACCTTAAAATAGAAGTTAACATTTACATTTAACAGACTGCAAGCTCTGAGGTGTGGAGAATCTATTTGTTTACATTGTCTGGAAGGTACCACAGAATCATAGAAATATAACACTAAAAGGGACCCCGAGAAGTCATCTAGTCCATCCCCCGGCAGAGACAGGGCCTATTATACCTAGACTTTCCCTGACAGGCTTGTCTAAGCTGTTCTTAGAAACCTCCACTGACAGTGATTCTACAACCTCCCTTTGTAACCTGTTCCAGTGCTTAACTAGCCTTATAGTTAGAAAGCTTTTTCTAATATCTAACCTAAATCTCCTTCACTGCAGATTAAGCCCATCACTTCTTGTCCTACCTTCAGTGGACATGGAGAACTCTATTGATCACAGTCCTCTCTATAGCAGCCTAACATATTTGAAGACTGATCGGGTACTCCTTAGTCCAGGGGTCTGCAACCTTTCAGAAGCAGTGTGCCGAGTCTTCATTTATTCACTTTAATTTACGGTTTCAGGTGCCAGTAATACGTTTTAACATTTTTTAGAAGGTCTCTCTCTATAAGTCTATATATTATATAACTAAACTATTGTCGTATGTAAAGTAAACAAGGTTTTCAAAATGTTTAAGAAGCTTCATTTACAATTAAATTAAAATGCTGATCTTACACCACCAGCCCGCTGCTGGCCTGGAGTTCCGTTCACCTAGGCCGGCAGCAGGCTGAGCAGGGCCTGTGGCCAGGACCCCAGCTGGCAAGGGGCCGGCAGTCAGAACCTCAGACTGGCAGCAGGCTGAGCAGGGCCGGCGGCCAGGACCCCAGACCAGCAGTGGGCTGAGCAGGTACCTACATAGAGTGGGTACCTACCTTCTCCCTGGTTCTAGCCCATTCTCTTCCTCTCTCTCTGCACTGAGCTGAGCACAGGGCTGGGGGTGAAGGAGCAGGCTGGGGGTTGGGGTGTAGGGTCTGGCCAGGAGCTAGAATGAGGGAGGGGACTCAGGGTTTGGGCAGGAGGTTTGGGTGTGGAGTGCTTACCTGGGCAGCTCCCATTTGGTGCAAAGGGTGCAGGTGAGAATGTGGGGGGGGGCCCCCGCTGGAGCTCCTGTTTGGTGCTCGGGGTGGGGGTGGGAACGTGGGGGTTGCAGGAGTCAGGGCAGGGAGTGTGGGGGGGCTGGGTATGTGTGGGGGATGCTGGAGTCGGGGCTGGGGTTGTGGGCGGGGGACAGGGGTCCAGGCAGAGGGCTGGGAGTGTGGGCTAGGGTCGAGGAGGTGCTCCCAGCCCCCTGCCCAGAGTGGCTCACAGCAGGGAGCTGGAGGGGATATGCCCTGATTCCATCCCCGTTCCCTAAGGCCCCATCCCCACCTGTTTTCCGTCCCCTCCGCCGAGCAGCAAGCATGCTGCGGCTCTGCTTCTCCCCCTCCCTCGCAAGGGCCATCAGCTGACTGGCAGCAGGGAGGAAGAGGAGGAGGGGCAGGAACCCAGCACACTGGGAGAAGAGGCGAGGGAGAGCGGAGCTTGCCTGCCCTGCAGCAGTAGCCGGCAGGACCAAGCTTCTTCATCCTGCTCCCGTGGGGGGGGGGGGGGGCGGAGAAAAGCGGGCTGGGGCGGGCAGGATTTTTAATGGCACGCTGCTGCCTGCCAGAGTCCTGGCCACTGGCCCCCGCTCAGCCCACTGCCGGCCTGGGATCGGCAGCAGGCTGAGCGGGGCCGGTGCCTGGGACCCGGCAGGCAGCAGCATGCCATTAAAAATCGACTTGCGTGCCTTTGGCACGCGTGCCATAGGTTGCCGACCCCTGCCTTAGTCTTTTTTTCTCAAGACTGAGCATCCCGAGTTTTTTAACCTTTCCTCATAGGTCAGGCTTTCTAAAACTTTTATCATTTTTGTTACTCTACTCTTGACTTCCATTTTGTCCGCATCTTTCTTAAAGTGTACCACACAAAACTGGACATGATACTCCAGCTGAGGCCTCACCAGTGCTGAGTAGAGCAGAACAAATATCTCCAGGTCTTACATATGACACTCTTGTTAATACACTCCAGAATGATATTTGCCTTTTCTTGTAACAGCATCACATTGTTGGCTCAATCAATTTGTGATCCATCATAACACACACTGACCCCCAATCCTTTTATGCAGTACTACTACATGCATCCGATGAAGTGGGTTTTAGCCCACGAAAGCTTATGCTCAAATAAATTTGTTAGTCTCTAAGGTGCCACAAGTACCCCTGTTCTTTTAACTACCTACCAATTACTCCTCACCTTGTATTTGGATATTTGAATTTTCCTTTTTAAATGCAGAACTTTGCACTTGTCTGTATTGAATATTACCGCATTCATTTCAGACCAAGTCTCTCATTTACCAATTTTGAATTCTCATCTTGCCCTCCAAAGTGCTGCAAGCCCTCTCAGCTTGGTGTCATGTGCAAACTTTATATGCATACTTTCCATCCCATTAGTTAAGTCATTCATGAAAATGTTGACTAGTACTGGAAATGGGACAGACTCCAGTGGGCCCCATTAGTCATACCCTCCCACTGTGATAGTGAACCATTAATAACTACTGAGTATGTTTTTTCAAACCATTGTGCATGCATTTTATAGTAATTTCATCTAGACCACATGTCCCTAGTTTGCTTATGAGAATCTCATATGGACTGTGTCCTTACTGCTTCCTTATAACCCTATTAGCCTGTAGGTGCTTATAAATTAATTGTTTGATGATTTGTTCCAGTATCTTTCCAAATATCTAAGCTAGGCTGACTGGTCTATAATTTCCCAGGTTCTCTTTGTTTCTCTTTTTAAAGATAAGTACTATACTTGCCCTTCTCAAGACCTCCGGGACCACACTGTCCTCCATGAGTTCTCAAAAATAATCCCTAATGGTTCCAAGATTGCTTCATCTAGGGTGAACTTCATGAAGTCCTGCCAACATGAATACAACTAACTTATCTAAATATTCTTTAGCCTGTTCTTTTCCTGTTTTGGCTTGTGTTTCTTCACCCCTTCTGTTAAAAATTAATTGTGTTAAGCGGAACTCTGATACTGCAGAAAAATATATCATTAATGATGCAATGTCAACTAAAAAGGGAGGTTTTTATTTAAATCTTCAGATTTGTATGTGGAAAAAGGACAGAAGTAAGGATAGCAAAACTTGATTTTTGTTTAGCACTTTTTAACTAAATAAATTTTTAAGGTGTTTTGTTTATCAAGATTTTAACTGAACGCTTCCTAGTATACCAATATTCACCTATTACAGAGATATGGACAACTGGCCCACTTAGGAACAGCTGTTCGAATTTGACCCATGGAACCTGATTCAACATTTCAATAGATTCCATGCAGATCACAGTTTATGGGATGGGTTTGTTCTGCTTTAGTTAAGTTTGGGCACTGCTTTCTGTTTAAAGGTGGATAATTCTCAGTACTCTAAAATAACATGCTGATTTGGATTGTTTATTCCTATAAATGTTATCATTGGGTGGCATCAGAGAATTATCTTTAGCTCATTCTTCACAAGAATTCAGCAAAATATTTTCCAGACTCTGCTTAGCACTTTGAAGTCCTGTTACAGTGCTGCACTTTAGCACTTCAAACTGTTTGTCAGATTGGCAGCAGCCATTTGAAAATGGAAAGAGGATGTTTGAGCAAAGAGCTTAAAACATGCTCTTACACTGCATTTTAAGCATTACGAATATTTGAATAATTCATTTACTCAGACTTAATCATTGCTCTCCAAATATTCAAAGTTTGAGGTTTAAAAGTGATTGGCAGCAATGATCAGAATCACAATGACAAACCCAGGACATGTAAGAAGTGGAAACTTTATACTATCAGTGGAATTAGGTGTAAACCTCTGCTTCTCTATAAATGATCAGCTACAGAACCTTAATTAGCATATTATCCGTAAGACTGACCTTGGCTACACTAGAAAGTTGTACTGTTTTAGTTATACTGCTATAGTTAAGAGTGGTAGAAATACTTTCCCTGCTAAGCATGAGGGCAGTTATATCGGTATAAAGGTATTTTATACCAGTATAGCTATCCATGTATCGGAAGAGGAAGAACTTTACTGGTTTAAAAGTCACTTTATTCCTGCATACCTTTATAACTGCATCCACTAGGGCTTACAGTATAATAATTTCAGTGTTAAAAAAAAAAAGTTTCTAACTGAAATTGTTATATCGGTAAAACTTGAGTGTAGATAGGCTTGAATGGATGGGACACATTTAACAGCCATTTAAAAGACATTATTATACTATATGGGAAAGCATAATGATACAACAAGTAGAAGGCTAATATGTTCACAAATATGAATATCATAACTACATTTATACAATCCTGGGCATTTTGTGCTTACTACTTGTGCTTGAACAATAGTATTATAAGAAGTTTTATACTGGTAAGAAAACATTCATGATTATAGGAACACGGATAGGGCATTGAACAGGACACTTCTTATAAAGCTTTGCCAGTTGCAAGGACAGAGTTGTAAAAAAACTATATAGTTTTACTAAATGTATTTCTCCTGTCCAAGGCAAGCATTTGTACAACTTAAACCTATAGTAACATGTGCCAACCAAGTGATCATAAAAAACTGCCTCTTTGAGGATGTTTCAGTAGCAGTAAGTCTGACAATGCCATCTGTGCTGTTAGGGTCAGTTCGAAAATAAAATGGACTACAAGTTACAATCTTACAAACACAATGGCCAAGTAAGGCAATGTTCCAGTCAAATCCTTTAACATTCTGAGCTCTCATTGCCAAATTAGCATCAGCAATCATTGTTTTTATTTTTTACTATTATAAATTGTTGGGAAAAAGTGAGCATGATTTCTGTAAAGGGAGATCATGTCTTACTAATCTATCAGAGTTCTTTGAAGGGGCCAACAAACATGTGGACAAGGGGGATCCAGTGGACATAGCGTACTTAGATTTCCAGAAAGCCGTTGACAAGGTCCCTCACCAAAGGCTCTTACGTAAATTAAGTTGTCATGAGATAAGAGGGAAGATCCTTTCATGGATTGAGAACTGGTTAAAAGACAGGGAACAAAGGGTAGGAATAAATGGTAAATATTCAGAATGGAGAGGGGTAATTAGTGGTGTTCCCTAAGGGCCAGTCCTAGGACCAATCCTATTCAACTTATTCATAAATGATCTGGAGAAAGGGGTAAACAGTGAGGTGGCAAAGTTTGCAGATGATACTAAACTGCTCAAGATAGTTAAGGCCAAAACAGACTGTGAAGAACTTCAAAAAGATCTCACAAAAGTAAGTGATTGGGCAACAAAATGGCAAATGAAATTTAATGTGGATAAATATAAAGTAATGCACATAGGAAAAAATAACCCCATAGATACATACAATATGATGGGGGCTAATTTAGCGACAACTAATCAGGAAAAAGATCTTGGAGTCTTTGTGGATAGTTCTCTGAAGACGTCCACACAGCGTCAGCGGCAGTCAGAAAACCAAACAGGATGTTAGGAATCATTTTAAAAGGGATAGAGAATAAGACGGAGAATATCTTATTGCCCTTATAGAAATCCATGGTACGCCCACTGAATACTGCGTACAGATGTGGTCCCCTCATCTCAAAAAAAGATATATTGGCATATCTAAAATGATTAGGGGGTTTGGAACGGGTCCCATATGAGGAGAGATTAAAGAGGCTAGGACTTTTCAGCTTGGAAAAGAGGAGACTAAGGGGGGATATGATAGAGGTATATAAAATCATGAGTGGTGTGGAGGAAGTGAATAAGGAAAAGGTATTTACTTGTTCCCATAATATAAGAACTAAGGGCCACCAAATGAAATTAATGGGCAGCACGTTTAAAACAAATAAAAGGAAGTTCTTCTTCACTCAGCGCACAGTCAACCTGTGGAACTCCTTGCCTGAGGAGGTTGTGAAGGCTAGGACTATAACAGGGTTTAAAAGAGAACTGGATAAATTCATGGAGGTTAAGTCCATTAATGGCTATTAGCCAAGATGGGTAAGGAATGGTGCCCCTAGCCTCTGTTTGTAAGAGGGTGGAGATGGATGGCCGGAGAGAGATCACTAGATCATTACCTGTTAGGTTCACTCCCTCTGGGGCACCTGGCATTGATCACTGTTGGTAGACAGGATACTGGGCTGGATGGACCTTTGGTCTCACCCAGTATGGCCATTCTTATGTTCTTATGACTAACCCCTTTAATGAAATATCCGTTTTTAATATGCCTTAAATTATGTATTAAGTTCACTGTTTTCTTTATATCCAAAAGATGTTTTCAAATCATTCTTTGACAAGATATTGACACTATGAGTCATTTACCTGAGATCTTGTATCCATTATACTTATTTTAAATTATAAGTAAAATTATTTTTTTAATTCTTTCCACCAGGACCAGTGTGAAGAGAATGAATTTACCCTGCAGGAAGCTGGGAATGGCTGTTATGAATAGCTAGTGACAGTACTTACTTGAAAGAGAAAGTTATTGGAAACTACTAGCAACCTAACAAATTAATCTTTGAAGCTTTTTTTTAAGCCAGTATCAGACCAGCAACTTTGAAAACAAAATATCAGCCGACTGTGTCCATCCATAGAATTTATCCTACAATTCAGTACATTTAACTCCAACTTTCCATTGACAAAAAACAAGAACATTAAAATAAACAAACAGAAATTGTTTAAAGAAGAGAAAGTTAGAAGCACCACAATGCACACTAATGCTGTGGTGGAAATTGTGTCCAAATTGACTTAGTATAATATATCTTTTATCAAGTTATCTGATTTCAGGGCCAAAGATTAATCAACGGATGCCACCCTGATGGTGTCAATGCTTTTAAATACACATATAAATAGAAAAATCCTGTTTGCCATGCTCTTCACTATATAATTGCATATGATGTATAAACTAGGAAAGCAAATAAAGCAAACTGATACTATACCTCCATCATTTCCAATTTATCTGGATATGCAAGATCCCCAGGAGCAGGCTTGTAACCTATGATGTCTGTCTGAATGTAGATAAATGTCCTGTATACAAGGCGTTCTTGTACATCCTCTAACATCTGCTGGACACCAGCAGCAAATGCACCCAGTTGTTCTGCTGACAAAAAAACACCAATACAATTGCTCAGTAATTACATCTAGAAAATAATGTTTAAAAAGAATTTTTGAGTTTCATACTTTGTCACAAATTAATTTACGTGCTGCAAAGAAAGCCAGGCACAAATAACATTTGAAGAGCTGCACAATAACAGTTTGTTCATGGTTTGTAACAAGCCATGAACTCTTGCGCTCTTAACTACAGCTCTGTCACTGACTTGCTATGTGGCGTGGGGCCAGTCACTTCAGCTCTCTCTCTGCCTAAGATTTCCCCACACGCAAACTGGGAATACAACAGAACATAACATACCATATTACAGTTTAAGTATGCTGATTTTTTGGGAGATGCTAAAAATATATGTCAAAATGAAGTTTTTGCCTTTATACTAAGAATATGCCCTAGAGTAGTTTTGTCATATACACAGTACAGTATTACCATGTGGACTGAAGTGTCATACTGTGTTTCTGTGTTTTGTTTTTGATAGTGTGAGGGATCAGGGTCACAATTCTGTTCTTAGGAAAGTAAATTAACTATCTTCACAATCCCAGAGATGGATAGCCACTCAGATGAGCAGAAATTTCTGCATATTTATTCCATATGCAATTATATACTACAAGGGAATGGAAATCTAAAGGCATATGACTAGATTTCATAAGTTTCACAGTAAGCCACAAATGAAGAACTAGTTCCTAACAGGAATGGCATGATATTTACCAGAGGTGGTTTTTACCAGGTAAAATCATGATTTTTACCACCTCAATTTAAGGCATTTTCTATTTTAAAAACTGTTTCATTATTTCACACATTACACTTTATTTTAGTTACGTAAGACAACAGTATTCATAGCTTAATTTAGGATTATACAAATAAAAAGTAAAACTGCAGTGGGTATAATACTAATATATATAAAATTATAATACTGAACATCAGAATGTCTGTACACATTTCGGGCTCAGTATCTTCTCAAGGAAGCTATACATGTTATGAATCATTTCAGTTTTCAATATTACACACACAAAACTCAAAAACATTCCATTATATGAAAACAACAACAATGCAGAGTTCTAGGCTTGAAGCATTAAGCAATCATAAGCATGCAGAGTTGCAGACTACCAGTCCTGGTCCATCTGACCTTGCAGCAGCCTACAGCAAAAGACCAACTTTGATACTGGGGATAGACTGAGCCTATTCCTCAGGTTTGAATGGATGTATCCAAAGTTGAAAAGATTCATTCTATGCTTGCTGAACGTGCTGGACACTGATGCAATTATTTTTCCCAGTTTAAACAGGGTTTAAGTGGAATTTACCAGCACAGTGTCCTAATCCAGTTTTTTCCCCCAGGAAATTGCCAACCCTGGTTCCCACATGAATAATAAGACTTTTCAAAAAAAACTGGAATCCCTGACTAGATGTAAAGTATAACATACACTATTCTCTTCATTGCACTCTACATGGCACTAGTCCTGTACCCACAAGAGCACAAATTCATTGATCTGAGCAATTCCACTGACATCAACATGATTAGTTGTGAGAGTAAAGTTATACACATGCATAAGCATTTGTAGGATCAAGGCCTGTTAGTAAAATCAAAATGTAGCAAGAATCTCTAGAATACCCCTTGTATACTCATTTCAATACAGAAATGTTTTAAAACAATTTTTTTTTACCATAATGTAACAAAAAAAGGACAAAGTTCATCTAAAATAATCATGTGTCACCTCTGACACGTTTAGCACATAAGAAACATCTACATCCGGTTTCCTATGAAGTTTAGTAGTTTCTAACACTGATTAACACCACAATCACTCATTTTCCACCTATGTATTACCATTGTTCTGTACATGATCTTCAAGCATCTCATTTTTGAGAATTCCACAGAGTTCAGACAAAGTTTCTAAGTGAATAACATGGATGATCAATGGCCTGAAGACATCATATAACGAGAGACACAATTTCTCCAAAAGTTCACTAGAAGAAAGATAAAATGTATGATATTATAAAAAAACATTTCCAGGATACCAAAATACTAACTAAGATCATGTTACAGAAAGGACTAGTTCCCGTATGCCAGCACCAACAAACTGTTTACAGCATAATGTATCCTAATTTTAATCCAACTGAAGTTACCATTCATAACTGAATTATATAAAATCTACACTGAAAATAGATAATCTCAGACCCAATTTACAAATCTGGCATCCCTTCTCCTTAGAACTGATGTGTAGCTATTGAGAGCACAGTTCTATAATTAAGCCCTACTTACAGAGTATTACATTATAGCAAACTAGGAAATACTAATATTCATGCTAAAATAAGTTTACACTGTCATTTTTCAGTGCTCCCTCGCCTATCATAGAAGATTTGTATTTTAACAAGAGCTGTCTCACTCTCTCAGATGAGCTTCTCCTAGATTTCAATGAAGTCCCAGTAATGTGCTTATGAAAATCTGAACATTTAAATCATGCCTGCTAATTAACAGAAAATAAATTAAAGAATTCAATCAGAGGATTTAAAGTATTTACACTTTCATATATTTGACAGTTTACTCCAATAGGAAAGTCCTTCTAAACTAGATAAACCATGTTTTTTAAAGGTGGAATTACTGACAATTGCAGTAGGCATCTTGAACTATGCCCAAGTAACTGAACAGCTGATTTCAGAGTAGCAGCCGTGTTAGTCTGTATTCGCAAAAAGAAAAGGAGGACTCGTGGCACCTTAGAGACTAACAAATTTATTTGAGCATCCAATGAAGTGAGCTGTAGCTCACGAAAGCTTATGCTCAAATAAATCTGTCAGTCTCTAAGGTGCCACAAGTCCTCCTTTTCTTTTTGTGAATAGCTGACGAAAATATAAATTTTTTAAATGTACATATTTTGGTATGGGCATCCTGTAAGAGCTCTCAAAATATAACAGCATAATCAGGGCTGCTTGCCAAGGTAATGTAAGAGCAGAAACTGAGAAAAGGGGGCAAATTTCAACAGCCCAACACCACACACACACAAAAAAACAGCAGCAGCAAGAATTCAGGGCAAAAATGTCAAGCCTGGGTGCCTAAAGGAAGGTTCATAAATCTATATTCAGGCACCAAAATGAGTGACTCTCAGAGAATCAGCAACTTTGTTGGGAAATAGGGTCACTTTTAGGGTTAAGAAAAGAATAAGCATCTTAATTGTAGTGACCCTAACCTGAATAGTCAATATTTGCATATTCCCAATGATGCCAGGGGTTGAACTGACGAGCAAATGAGGCAGGTGTACTGGCTTCCTGGCTCTGTCCAGTCAAGATGTGAAAATTGGGCATTACTCAGCAGATGTTCAAAATACAAACATTTGTGCTCTGCTGGGCTTCATAATTTGGCTCCTCTTTGATGGGGATTAGATATCCCTGGGCTGCTCCTCATTGGAGCATGGATCCCCAATTAGGCTTCAAAGGGCTCCTTGGGTATAGTACCCCAAGTGAGACTCAGATGCCCTGTTGGCATTTCGGAGCTTGGCTTCCTTTTAATAAGGCTCTGATGCCCTTTGCTTCTCCCCTCTAGCTTTTGGCTTCAAGGAGCCAACTGGAAAAATGAGCGGAAGTATTTTCCTCAAGCTCCACCCACCCCACAATGTGACACTCAAATGATGTCAGTCAAAGCAGACCGTGTAGATTTTCATAATATCAGTGTCCCTCTTTCGCATGTGCTTTGATTATCACTGAATTAGTTAATTCTGACATTTAAATAATTATTGTTACGCATCAGTCTTAACTTCCCAATGAGAGGAACCAGAGACAGTTTACGCCCAGGTGCACAGACACTACAATGATAGGCACAGTATAAGAACCTGAACTAAGTAGAATAATGACTTCCAGAAGGGAAGTCTTTCAAACCACGCACATCAGTTCACACTAGGTTCAGGAGTTTAAGACTATCTTCAGAATCATAAGGGCTAGAGATTTAAAAACAATTAAATTAAAGCTTTGATTCTGGAGCACAAAACAGGAACCATCAAGAAAAACTATTAGTCTACGCAAACCACCTCAACACTGCCTAATCTAACCTCTGATGATACTTATTGTATAACACTACATTAAACATGGTATGCAAAAAAACAAGAACAGTATGTACTACCTACTCCAATTTTGGTGTTGGTTTTGTGAAAAACTCATTGTAAAGCTGGTGTTCATCCTGGCACACATGGACCATAAAGGCACAGCCACTTCGTACCTGCATTTCATAAATACAAATACGTAATTAACAAATTGTATTTTTCTTGCATTTACATTGAAAGGGATGTTAGTGATTTTTGCTGCTACAGATAAGACTAATTTGGAGTTTAATCTCTCAGCTGTTCAAAATTACACTATGTTGAAAAGGAGGTACTAGATCTCTAGCACAGATTTTGCCAAACAAGTGAAAGCTCCTTGGGAAACTTTTTGTTTTTGCATGCACTGGGCAAAGTTTAAAAGAGAATCACTTTTTGTCAGTGTCACTTTGTGAGGAACAGCACAGATTTTACAAAGGGAAAAAAAACCATAAACTTTACTAAAAACTGGACAAAATTTCACACTAATAAAATTTCTGGAAATCTGTCATTTTATCCAAGGCTGGTTGGATCTAGAAAGGAATCTGAGTTTTGCTAAAGAAATCTGAAAACATACAAAAAAACCCCACCACTAAGATTCTTACCAGAGCACAATGATCTCTGTTGTTCTGACTGGTTAATTCCGTTACAGTACTAGTAATACTAGGGCCTAGCAAGTGTTCCCGCTGAGCAAGGTAACATTGATGGATTTCATTCAGAAGTTGCTGGTACCTAGCCAAAAACAAAAACAAAAAAACCTAACAATTGCGTACAAGGGATTTAGATTTTCAGGTCACCACTGCCAGTATTCTAACTTTTCTGCTACATAGTTCAAAACAAAGCAAAGTTATTAGTTTTTTTGTGTTTGTTTGTTTGTTGGGGGGGGGGGGTGTTTCCAAAAAGCAGTATTTCTTTAACTCAATATTTTTAACTGAGGTAAAATATTCTAAGCTTCCAGAATTTCAAACACTTGAAAATAAATGTATTACATTATACTCACTCTGGCATCTTCTCAGATCTTTGCTCTATTTGCTCAATAAGAGTCTATATTGAAAGAGAACAAAAAAACAAAAAAAAACCCCATGAACTCCAAGCACATTAAGGGTGAATAAAAATTATTTTTTAATAAAAGAAATCACTCTTAAATGTAAACATTTTTCTTTTTAAAAATACACCTATTTAAAATTACTTTTGAAATTATGGCAACCTACATTAAGGCTTTAGAGCACTATAACCTATTAAAATCAATTAAATAAAAAATATTAAAGCAGTATGTTTGTTGCTGAAGTTTTAAAGAAAATCAAACCACTGAACTGGTGGAAGGCACTGGCTAAGCACTTGGAACAAGAGTTTGTTGAAGTGCTAAACCACCTTTTGACACAGCAGTACGCTCCTCTGCAGATGAAGAGAATATTTTCTTCATTGTAGTTTATTCAACTCATTCGCTTCAATATTTAGTTTGTACAAAGTTGAGAAAAATTAAGAATTGGAAAACCAAAAACAGGAAAGCTTGTTTCCCTCTCCCAATCTATCAAAAATGAGGTGAGAGGTTGAGATCCACTAATTCTAAAGTCTTTGAAAGACGTGGTGATCAGAAACAATCAGATTAATTCACTAGCTACAGATATTTCCCTTGCTTAATAATTCAGTTTTAAATGCAAAACATTCTTCGATACTTACACAAGAAAAAAGTATCATAACATTTAAAGGTGATTTTATTTAACTAATAAACTATTTTAAAATGCTGTTCGTGTATTTTTAATTTAATTCTAATTTCCATCCAAAACACAGCTTGACAAAAATAATGAGTAAAAAATTAATGTTCATCATCTAGTAAGTAAGAAATGCATCATTCACCATTTTCTAACATAGGAAGGTAGATCTGAACACTATCCTTAAAACAGAAATAAACTGCAGCCCACATATTAGCATTAACAATGAATTTAAAACTCATTTTATGGCTTCACTATCAGCTATTGATTACCAAGCTACTTACTCTAACTTTGGGAGCAGCAGCTCTGAATTTTACGTAAAATAGTGTGAAGGCATTGTCAGAATTTGGCATAGATGAAGGATCCTGAAGAGAGAAAGAACAAATTGATAAATAAGATTCGTCTATATTTAGCTCATAGTATTAACTGGTTGAGACATTTAAGCTTTTGAGGAACTGTTTTGTGAAATGTTTGCACTTTTATGACCTTTTTATGCTTTTCTATTCAGTGTGCCAAAGGCTGGCACTCTCTCAAAACTCAGATAAACCCAGTTGAGAGAACAATATTCAAGACCAGAGCAGCAAGGGTTAGAATATTTATTGCACACTTTTATTTTTACTTCTCTCCCTTCTTCTCCACTAAAAAACAGTCACAATGCCATTTCCTCTGAAACCTGCCAATGCTGTTCCACTGATTAACCAGAAATGGTGACTACTGATAAATGGAAACCTAACTTCTATCCTGGAACTGAGAGGTTGAGTTAAAATTCAACCCCCTCCCACCGAAGCCTGAACTGGGCTGCCAGAGTCTCAGGCATTTGCCTTGCCCTCCATGGCTCAGCTCAGTGCAAAGCAAGAGCTTTTACCTGCTCTAGTAATAGACCAGAATGGAGAGCAGAAAAAAGAACCTTGCACATTTGAATACCTTCTGGATAATTTAGCCACCAGCTCACCTCCCTCTCCTGCTCCCAGGGCACTTCCCACAGAGGTCGGGGGGAGAAGTAGCAGCATTCAGCCTGTGACATGAAGAGGGCAAAAAGTAGCCCCACCTCTAACTCTTCTTTACCCATCCCCTGAAGCAGTCTGGCTGCGCTCCCACAAATAGAGACCACCACACTGGTTTCCTGTCCCGTTAGGAGGCAGAGAGAAGACCTTCAGAGGGAAAGCAGAAGAGACTGCAAATAGCAGGCTAGCCCCCAATGAATTTCTTTCCACAGTAACATATGAACTGCCTTACTGGATCAGACCTGTGGTCCATCTAATCTACTAACCTATCTCTGAAGCCAACACTAGATGCTTCAGAGGAAAGTGCAAAAAAACCTCATTGTAGAAGGATATGGGGTAATCTTCCCTTTCCTCCTCCACGAAGGTCATATTCATAATCCCCCATAGCTAGAGATTGGCTTAAACCCTGAAACATGAAGTTCTGTCTCTCTTCCAGTACCCTTTTTGTTAGCATTACCTAGTATAACTCTGGACATTCTTGTTATTCATATAAAACTGTCCAATCCCTCTTTTAATCTAGCTAAATCCTTAGCCTCACAGGTTCCCAGAGCCTGGGCACCAGTGCAAACCTGAACACCTACACTGCAATTTTACAGCCCCACAGCTGACACAGGTCAGCCACGGGTGTTGTACTGTGGTGTAGATGTATCCTTAGGGAATGTCTATGCTGAAAAAAAAAAAAAAAAAAAAAAAAAAAAAGGCCCACAGCAGTGAGTCTCAGAACCCAGGTAAACCAACTCAGGCTCACTCAGCTCACGTTACAGGGCTAAAAACAACAGTGTCGGCATTCAGGCTCAGGCTGGAGCCTGGGCTCTGAAACCCAACAAGGGGAGTTGGTCTCAGAGCCTAGGTTCCAGCCTGAGGGCAGGCTGAGACCCATGCCTCCGTTGGGTTTCAAAACCCAGGCTCCAACCCAAGCATCTACACTGCTGTTTTTAGCCCCACAGCACAAACCCAACTCAGCTGACCTGGGCTGTGAGACTCACTGCCTGAGTCTGTTTTATTTTTGGTTTGGTTTGGTTTTTTTGTTTTTGTTTTTTGTTGGGGTTTTTTTTTTGGGGGGGGGGGAAGGGGGTTGTATTGTAGACAGTTCCTTAGTTTGCAGGGGATATAGGAGGGAGAGGCTGAAGAGATAGATTAGAAAAGCAGTGAGACTGAGGAAGAGGGGAACAAGAGAGATTCTCGGGATGAGGAGACAAGAAAGGGAGAAACTGGAAAAAATGGGTGGAAAGGGAGACAGAGCAATGCAGCCAAAGAGAGAAAGGGAAAGAAAATGGAGACACTGAAAGAAAGACAACAGAAGGAAATGAAAAAGAAAAGCATGTAAAATAAAAGCAATGGAGACATAGTAAATTACCTCTGTAAACGTATACAGTGTAACAGAAGTCTGAATGGCAATATGTTAGCGTGCACACATTCAAGTTCTGAGAAGGGATATGGGCTCATTTTCCCCACCCCCAAATCTTCTGAATCACGTTACAAAACGCTCACAGGAATTATTTATTCTCACCAGATTTCAGCCAAAGTTATATAGTCAAATACGTAATTTTGCTACTCAGATTTTACCATCTCTGCAAGCTTTTTAGGGGAGATTTGCATGGGCACAAAAAGGTAGTTAGGTGACCAGCTTCTATTGACTTTCAATGGGAGTTGAACACCTAACTCCCCTTTGTTCCTTTTAAAAATTCATCTTTATAGCCTATTTTCAAGATATCACTTGGATTACTTGCGCTTGTCATTGCAGCTCTGCAGCTGTCCCAGAGCAGCGTAAACTAATGTGCTCTACAAACTAATCAAAAGAAAGTATTTAAATGGGCCATATCACCAAAAAATGCTTGTCCAATACAACAGTGTAATAAATATTAGCATCAGTCAAATTAATATTAAAAGAAGTTGCAGGTATTTTTGGTTCTGTCTAGGGCAGTGGTTTTCAAACTTTTGTATTCGTGACCCCTTTCACACAGCAAGCCTATGAGTGCGACCCCTTTATAAGTTAAAAACACATTTTTTTATATTTAACACTATTATAAATACTGGAGGCGAAGTGGGGTTTGGGGTGGAGGCTGACAGCTCTCAACCCCCCAAGTAATAACCTTGTCACCCCCTGAAGAGTCACGACCCCCAGTTTGAGAACCCCTGGTCTAGGGTTATTACAAATACATCAGACTAATCAAGTCAGTACCTGCTTACCCAACTTACCCTTTTTATCAACTGGCTTGTGAGGTTCTGTAGTGTGTTCACAGTGTATGTTTTCATAAGGTGCATAGCTTTAGAAAGACATTGTTTAAACTTAACCAAATACACGGGATAATCTTTAAAATTAGGCTGCAAAGAACAAAGAAAAACATTTTAAATGTGGCAGTAACGGTAGATGTACAAAAAATACTTTTAAAAAGAACAAGTAATAGGTAAAAAGTATCCAATGCAAGCTAACTGTAGCAGGTTTATAAACTTAAGCATAAGTGGACTAAATGTATGCAGATAAGATACATTTTAAGGAGCAGAAAGTGTCTTCCTTGCCTTTTTTCCCTCTGTAAAAATAAACACATTTTTAAAAATCCAAAGTAACTAGAATATGTATCTCTAAAGTGTTAAGATTTAATCAAAAAATACAAAATGTTAAGTTACTTACATGTGATGAAATATATGTAATACAATCATCAAGCTTAGCCAGCATAGGTATAAATCCTTCACTGTTCACAGACAACGTTGGGGAATTTAATTTCTTTAAAAAACAAAAATACATCAATCAGAAGAAATTAAGAAAACATCAGAAATAACTAATTTTGGTCACAGAACTTGGATGATTAATATAGCCTACTTGACTTTCTAAGATTATAAGAAATAAAACAACACTTACTGTGTTAATATTTTCTAGTTCATTAAAATAAGAGAGTTTCTGTTGGATATTTTCAGCCAGGTCAACAAGTTCCGACTGTTCAAACAGAGCAAATAAAAGACTGTAAGTAACTTAAACTATTTAGGTTTCAAATAAGACATGTTAAAAAAATAAGATCAGATTTTGCTAGCTACATAACAGACCATAAAAAAAATATGCAGAAAGCAGAAATCCTGTCATGTTCTAAACTCTGAATTAAAGAAAGAAACGTTACCACTAAATGCTGTTTTCAAGTGTATTGTCTTTACAGACACACAACCTAGGGGTCTTGCAGTATTCTGAAGGAGCCGTAGAATCTTTTCAAGTAGTAAAGCTATTATATGCTATTCTGAAGCACTTCAGGATCCCAACATTCTTTAAAAATATACCATGCAAACATTCCTATCTTCAGTTCCTTTATCCCTCAAAAGCATCCAAAAAATAACTTGGAAAAAGTCATCATAGATCTGCAGAAGCAGTAGATTTGGAGAATATCATTTACTTTTATATAGTCTTTCTTCTTTCAATATCAGAATTGTTTACTGATTTCCAAGCAGTTGCACATGTGCAAAGCCACTAAATGCAATGGGATGTTTACATAAGAGTCATTGAGGACATAAATTTGAACAATGCATGGATGGTGCTTATTGAGAGCATATTTTGCTCTGCAGAACCGTATTATTGGTGGTGATGTGGGATAAGAAAAGGAAGCAGTTAGACTAACATCTCAGACTGAGTTTGCAGTGCTGACAAAAAAAATTGTATGCAGTGTTGTTGCGTGGTGTAGCCATGTTGGCAGGTGAGGTAATATCTTCCTTTGGACCTGTCATAAATATAAAGGGAAGAGTAAACACCTTTAAAATCCCTCCTGGCCAGAGGAAAAACCCTTTCACCTGTAGAGGGTTAAGAAGCTAGGATAACCTCGCTGGCACCTGACCAAAATGACCAATGAGGAGACAAGATACTTTCAAAGCTGGAGGGGAGAAAAAACAAAGCCTCTCTTTCGGTCTGGGTGATGCTTTTGCCGGGGACAGAACAGGAATGGAGTCTTAGAACTTAGTAAGTAATCTAGCTAGATATGCGTTAGATTCTGATTCCTTTAAATGGCTGAGAAAATAAACTGTGCTGATGGAATGTATATTCCTGTTTTTGTGTCTTTTTGTAACTTAAGGTTTTGCCTAAAGGGATTCTCTGTTTTGAATCTAATTACCCTGTAAGTTATTTACCCTCCTGATTTTACAGAGGTGATTCTTTTACTTTTTCTTCTATTAAAATTCTTCTTTTAAGAACCTGATTGCTTTTTCATTGTTCTTAAGATCCAAGGGTTTGGGTCTGTGGTCACCTATGCAAATTGGTGAGGATTTTTATCAAACCTTCCCCAGGAAAGGGGGTGTAACGTTTGGGAGGATTTTTGGGGGGAAAGACGTTTCCAAGCGGGCTCTTTCCCGGTTATATATATCTGTTAGACGTTTGGTGGTGGCAGCAATAAAGTTCAAGGGCAAAAGGTAAAATAGTTCGTACCTTGGGGAAGTTTTAACCTAAGCAGGTAAAAATAAGCTTAGGGGGTTTTCATGCATGTCCCCACATCTGTACCCTAGAGTTCAGAGTGGGGAAGGAACCTTGACAGGACCAACTTCTTCTGATGACACAGACTGTTCTCCAACAGATGTTGGTCCAATAAAAGATATTACCTGACCTTGTCTCTCTAAATATTAAATATGTTTACTCGTATACTGAGCACTTGCTCTTGAGGTCAGCTGGATAGCAAACAAACATGGAACCACTCATAATGCTGTTTATGTGGCATTACTTTTCAGAGTAGTATCAGCTTAGCTATAACAACCTTTGACAATTTTGGTTAATGCTTCATGACCATTTTGTCTGAGTGGAACATGGTGTAAGACAGGCTACAACAGCCTACAACTCATTTAGTTTTCTGTTTTCCAACAGAGAAAGTTTAAGCAACATTCCCATAAATGTTCAAACAGTAATTTCATCAGTCTGCAGACAACCAAATTGAAACCCGAAGGACTTGTGGGTTTATGAATAAGTGTGAACAGCTTAAGAGACCTTTTAAAAATCCTTTACTAAAGGGGTGCAAAAAATAAAGGGCAGCCCCCAGCTGGGAAATGGTAGGCAGGGACAACTGCTAAATAAACCTGTATAAATGACAAACCTTAACCCAAATTTTTCACAGGTAAAACAGTCCAAAAAAGAGGAATGGAAAAAGTCTTAGGATGTTCCTCTAATTAGGTGGCTACTGAAGAAAATATTTCCACATTAAAATATATGACTTTCTGGTGAATGGTTTACACAATTCCAACATGACCTTTCTAATTTCAGAAAAGTGTTTTCACTAGGAACTCTCCTCTTCAACTCCCAGGGACCATAGTGAAGAGACTAGAGAACTCTGCTCCTGTTCTGTTTCTTCCTCTGAACCAAGGACCTCCCCAAAAAGCCCCCCACACTCATCCTCCCCCGTGCCGAACCCCATCCCCCACTCCCAGACTCCTCTCCGCTGAGCTCTAACCACCTTCAACTGGATCCCTCTGCAGAGTCCCATTGCCCCTGCACCCAGAACTGCCCCAACAAGACCCTACATCCAAATGCATTACATCCAAATGCCCCCACACCCAGACCGTTCCCCACACACACATACACAGAGCCACCTGAACCCAGATTGCCCCACACAGAACCCTCTCACCACACATCTGGATCCACCCTCACTAAGACCCTCCACGCTTGGATCCTGCTGGGCTGAGCCTGCCTGCCCACACCTGGCATGGAGAGGCAGAGCCCCTGTGTGTTTCTGGGGCAGGTCTGACCCTTGTGCTGTGTCAGGGTTGGGTGCAGCCTCACCGCCGAGTCTGTGTCCCAGGGTTAAGGGGGGGCTGCAGGGTGATCTCCCACCGCCACTGGGCTGTGCTCCCCACTGCTATGCTAGAGCCTCCACATTTATTTCTTGACAAATGCAATTTGCAGAATTTTAAAATATTGTGTGCAGAACTTTTATTTTTTTGGCACAGAATTCCCTCAGGAGTAAATCATGCACTTCCATTACTGCCCACAAGATGCCTGTTCTGTAAACAGAGGACTTTATTTTTTGGTACCTTTCAATTTAAAAAGCTTCAGTAACTACCGTATCACAAATTACCTGCTCTTTCAAAAGTTGCTCACAGGCTTCGTGCAGTGTTCCTGTCTTGGTGGACACAAAGAGATACTGTTTCTGCAAAGACTCCAAATGTTGAAGAGCACTGTTCACGTCATTCAATATAGCATCACATTGCTCCTGAAATCCAGACAAATAATCCCTCATCTGTCTAGAGAAGAGAACCACAATGAAAAAGGGTAATGTTTTTCTTTTTATATTTAAAAATATAACCAATACATAGCATGATTTACTCCATTTTCCTGAGGATACATAAACCTCTCTAGAAAAGAGTAGATCACTTGCAGGAAGTAAATGCATAGAACAAAAAACAACGTATAATAAAATCTTAAATCACAAACTGACCTGATATTTAAGCTCATGGGTCATAGATTCTGTTTTAAAACTGATAAGACATCAATTTTCAAACACTATTAAGCATAAATTAAAACAATGTTAAGTGTCCAATTTAAATCAAAAAGGAACTTCAAAACTAATGACTCTTGGGCCTCAACTACTGTGCTCTATTTTAGCACATATACAACAGTATGTAAAATCATAAATTCTTCTCAGACTTGTGTAATCCCCAGAATAGTAAGGGCACAGAACTAATTAACACTCTTCTCTAGACTCCTCCAACTAAAACTGATAAAGCATAGCCACATAATAGACCACTTTTCCATCTGTGATCTACAAAACACTACTGCCATGCATCAGAAACACATCATAATAGAGAGAACAGGGATGCAACTCTCCAACTTTGCGACAGGTTCACAAGTATGGGCTCAGAATAATCCCAAGCCTTACCATTTTCCGGATACAACACAAAACTCTTCCCACAATAAAGGCCAGAGAACAAGCAGATCGTAAAAACCAAGTGATAGGGAAAAGAGCAGGTTATTTTACAGTAAAATTTAATGCATGCTCTTAATTTTGGATGTGGCAACTCAACACTGTGGCACTAGCCACAGTAGAAATATCTAAGATCATCAGTCACTCAGAAATGTTTCAGACACAACTCTTTATGAATAGTTGATAAACAGCTAAAGTCAGTTGAAAGTAGTCCTTCCCAGATTGAAGAAAGAAAGTCAGTCAGGTGAAAATAGATACAAATTAGACATAACTGGGAAAAGTGCCATAGGATGCTGAAAAATTAGATGCATATATATTAGTGGACAGGATAAAATCCTACATATCATATGCTGTAATATGTCTAAGTGGGAATTGATATATACATAAAAGCAAAATTTCACTTCTAGTTTAGAAGCTGTTGCTGGGGCAGAGATTAAAAATATACAGTGATAAAATTCAACAAATGGAAGAAGGATCATACCTGTACTTAGCACCTTCATCTTGATCCATCTGGGCCTGCAGCTGAGCAAACCATGAGAAGAACTAGAACACAGATTTTTAGATTGTCAACAATCCAGACATTACAAGGAACCAATTAGAGAAACCATCATATCTGGAGTTCTAGAGCAATCAACAGGATATAGATGATGAATTGCACCACAACATAAGCATCTTTCATTATTAAAGGAAAAAAACCCTTAAGTACTCAACAATGATTCAGACAGTCCAGAACCTAGCAGAGCACAATCCTACCACCTAACTAAAGGAAAAAGGTAGAATGCGATCTCCTTGAGTTTCTAGGAGCACAACATTAGCACTGTCTATCTCACTGCAAACATTATGGGATTGAAATGCAACATTCTGCGGGCAACACCACTGTCCTTTGTTGATGCTTTAGCCTCACAATACAGGAAAAACACCTAGTATTGAACAACCAAAATGTTAAAGTTTAATTTTCTTCAATTTTTTTGCATGTCTCTTAAATGCTAACAAAAGAATTTAATAAAAAACATAAGAAAGGCACACTAAAGCTTCACAAATCCACTGGGAAGAATTTTAGCACTGAAATGATGCCTCTAGGATTATAAAGCAATTAATTTGGTGTGATTTACCTGCTGTGCAGTTTCAATTCTTTCATCTTCCATTCCCAAAGTGGTGAATCCTTTCAAGAGGATATCCTCTGTTGATTCAGGTATTGCTGCAGCCAGCGCGACACTTAGTGACTGTGATGTTAAACTGCATAAATCTTCAATTGGAAGCTGTACATAAAAATCCCATCATTTTAGTTAAATTACTTTTTAAAAATTAACGCTTAATTTTAAATTAATATGCAATAGTGTAAACAACATCTCAATCACACCAAACTTATTTCTTAAGTTCCTGTTTGTTTAATTTTGAAGGAATAATCAGCATGGACATTTTATAAACTATTTCAATAATATATTTAAACACCAGAGTATCAAAATTCAGAAATATTTAAAATATTCACTTAATTATCCCAGGACCAAAAAAAAAATAAATTAATACTTTCTACTAAACAAGATTAACTGAAAATGAATTAATACAACCCTCTTGGATATGATCTATATTATTGAAAAGCGTTACAAATCTCCAGTTTAGCTAGCTAAACAGCAAGACAAATTAATGTTTGTGGACTGAATATCAGAAGACATGGGGCAGGACTGCACTATGGGGAAAAGCAGATATAAGCTACGCGATTTGAGTTACGTTAGTAGCGTAACTCAAGTCAAAGTAGCTTAGATCTACTTACCACGGAAACTCTCCTGTCATTTCCCCTTACTCTTCTCGTTCCAGTGGAGTACCGGAGTCAATGGGAAAGTGATGGACGGTTGATTTACCGGGTCTTCACTCGACCCACTAAATCGACCCCCAGTGGATTGATCGCCGCAGCATCTATCCCACCCATAGTGGAGACAAGCCCATGATGATTCATATTTCCAAGTGCAAGCCAAAATAACAGAGGTTTACAGTATCTACACAGCACAAAAACCCTTTGACTGGCATACAAGCTAAACAAACTTCCATTAGATTTTTCTGCCATATGACCAAAGGAAATTTCAAGCCCAATATTGTCACAACCTGAAATTCCAATAATTTCAAAATGTTTTAAATAATACTTCCAAATAGATACTCCAGATGATTATACAGGAAGGTTTCTTTAGAAGATAATTCCTATATTTCAGAATTTCAGCTTATTAAATATATTTTACTGAACATAAAAAAATCAAAGTAATTTGGGACAATTTAATTTAAGTATTTTTAGACTGGAGACTGCCTTGGAATTAGATGCTGTATCCTATCCCTGAAAAAAATTTTACAGCTAACGAGGATGTTCTCCCTAACTATTCTAACATAACATCCTCTTCTTTCAGAGTAGCAGCCATGTTAGTCTGAATCCGCAAAAAGAACAGGAGTACTTGTGGCACCTTAGAGACTAACAAACTTATCTGAGCATAAGCTTTCGTGGGCTACAGCCCACCATTTGCACAATTAAAGCTTACTCACAACAACCAAGAACATAACAAAAGAGCACTGTACACAATTTTAAAAAAAAGTATTACTTTTCTACACAGAACAAGTTATCTGTGGCAATAAAAGTCATTGTCTGAAAATATTAACCAGGTAAAAAGCCTCGTCTAGGTTTTAAAAGTCTGATAACTAATGAATTCAACAGAACTTCATATATTTTTGATTTTTGTTAGCAGGTTGTTTGTTTTTTGTTTGTTTTTGCAAGAGGCAGTTTTAATAGTCATAAAAGTAGAGGCTGATAATGCCAGATTCCTCAGACTGCTTTTTGTTAATGCACCTTAATTTTGACATTCAACATGCCTACTATCTAGCTTCTATTAGCAGGACTAATTTTAAAGCCTGACCTGCCCCGAGCCCAAGAGGGTTGAGTCATTTTCAGACCTGACTGCAACACTCCCCCTCCGACCCTGTGTTAGCACACCACTGCTTGGGGCTCAGCCTGGTGGGGGATCCCCATAACCAGTGCCCATAATCCATCTCCAGCCACCTCCTACCTCTGGGGTTGTCACAGTGGCAGCTGTACAGCCCGTTCCTGCTGGTTGCCACCCGCTGCTGCACTGTGGAGTGAAAGACACTGCGACCCATTGACACAAACACACCTCAGCATATACAGTGCAAAGAGGTTGCGGGGGCTGGCGAGGCAGGAGCAGCGCCTACAGCGGATAAGGACCCCCCAACAAGACAAGGTGAACAGGGACAACCCGACCAAACAGGTTCAGGTTGTTTTCTGATCCAACACAAACCTGACCTTTGTAGTGGGGTCTCGTTGGGGTGCAAGTCTGCCACCATTTAATCCTGATCCTTGCTTGGGCAGGGTTTGCCATGCCTGCTAAACAAACTGGTGGTTTTGTAATATGGACAAACCGGGTCTAAGGATGGGGAAGCTGGTGACTTGAGGTGGAATTTTAAGGTAGATTTCCAGAAGTGAAAGGCTAGTGGATAGCACACAAGACTGAGAGCTAAGGGACCTGGCTTCTAATCTGACTAGCTGCGTGACCTCAGGCAAGTCAGCTAGAGTCCAATTTTCAGATACGTTGAAGACCCACAATTCCAGTTTATTTCAATGGGAGCTAAGAGTGCTCAGCATCTGTGAAAATCAAGCCCATAACTTCTCTGCTTCTCTGTTTTCCCACCTTCTTTTGTAAGACAAATTTAGATCTATGATAGAACAGCATTATAAAAGTGCTAAGTATTATCATGTGCACGAACCCTTTCGATCACTATGCTGTCCAAGAATGAGTAACCCTTCTATAAACATCTGGACTATTAGTCTGCTGACAGCTTATTGCATTTCAATTAAATACAATATAAGAAATAGGTAAGTTGGTCTTTCATAAATAAGAATTTGTTGTAAATTCAGCTACAACAGAATGGAGCTAGATGGAAATACTTCAATTAACTCACGTAGTATTTCTGAACAACAACATTTTTGTTCCCTTTTTTCTTCATAGATCTGTCCATTCAATAGCATTTAAAAAAACTAGGATTTGTAACAGGCACTATAATTCTATTCAACTATAAAATATTTTCTCATTCAAAGGGAAATTTTGAAGACCGTAACAACGTTTTACACTTTCTAGCTACTTCATGTATACCCAAATTGTCCATCTTAAATATATTAAGTAAACTCCACCAGCACATAGCTGCTGCTATGTATGTTTTTCCTGCTAGCAAACATATGAGAAAACTGATTGTGAGACTCAGATTTTCACACAAGGAAATTAAATATGCTCAGGGTGTTGAATAAATTAACCTATACTAACAACAGTTATTGACAAGATACAGACCGGCCTGTCTTCTTAGCAGAAATATGTATTCGGAATGCTAACAACACTATTCATCAAAGTAACCTTAACAGCTTAAAACAATTATATGCAACAGGCAGTATTACAGTTTGCAGGTAAGACAAACAAGAGTGATATTGTGCAGAGCTAGTAAAACAAAAACCAATACTACCCTAATGTGTTATTGACCAACTTCTGGTTAAAATAATTTAATTGCATTGCTTCTTGTTAAAAATCAATAGGGCAGAAACTTTTATGATGGTAAAAAATAGAAATACTTCATTTTTTAACTGATAGGCTCTACCCCAGCACATCTGCTGTCTAAATAATACATTCATGACTCAAGTATGCCATATGGTTACAGGTCCCAACTCATCAGACATCACACGAGAGCAGAATCAACTTATGTTTTATTAGCGTTTAACATTTTGTGACATTATGGAAGGTTGGGTTTACGTAGTTGTATTTTAATGAATATTCTCCCTTTCAGTGCTGATTTTAAATTATGTGGCAACAAAGCATCCTACAGTCCTTTACAAGATGAAAGCCATACACAAAATTTGTATCTGTCTGGATTATTATATTTAAAACATTGGGTGTGTTTAGTCAGGAGAAAAGAATACTGAGGAGGAACATAATCTTCAAGAACAGAAAAAAAGAGGATGGTGATAAACTGTTCTCCTTATCCACTGAAAAAGGACAAGCAGTAATGGGCTTAAATTGCGGCAAGGGTGATTTAGGTTTTTCATGAGGAAAACCTCTAACTGTAAGGGTAGTTAAGCAGTGGAACAAATTAGCTAGAAGATTATGGAATGTCCATCACAAAAGAATTTTAAGAACAGACTAGTCAAACACTTTTCAGGGATGGCCTAGATTCAGGGGTGGCCAAACTTACAGATCCTCTGAGACGCATATGATAATCTTCAGAAATTTGAGTGTCAGGCACATGTGTCAATGCTCAGGACTTCAGCAAGAGTAGGGCTGAAGTCCCAAGCCCTAGCAGGTGTCTCCCATGGGGCAGAAGCCCCTAGCCCCACCACTCCTCCACACTGCAGAAGCCCGGAGCTTCCCTCCTTCCCCGCGTCTGGTAGGAGGAGAATGATGGGATGTGGGGGGTTCCATGAGCCACACTTTAATTGTAAAACTGCGAGCCGCGGTTTGGCCATTCCTAGAAGATAACAGTAAATCCTGCCTCAGTGCAAGACGCTGGACTAGATGACCTATCGAGGTCCCTATGATTCTACAGTTACTACAATGGAGCCATCTCTGGGGTGGAACGGCCCCCTGCAACAGGAAGCGAATAGCGAATCCAAGTGAAACCAGAGCAGTACGCTAGGATAGTTGAAATGTAGTTATTTGCATGGAGAACAGGGCAGGTACTGGAGCTCACTCTTCGGGAAGATGCCAGAGAGGCCTTCTTAACCACATAACTCCTCGAGACTTCGCTCATTTCATCTCCAGGACAGCACTGCGAGCTGCCGCACCACCAGCGAGGTCCCCGCCTGCCAGACCCGGGTCCCCCTCACCGCGGGCAGCTCCGCACGGGATCGATGCGGCTCAGAGCCCCACTAAGACCAAGGGCACGACCTGGGCAGCAGCAGGAGGTGGCCCGACACGCCCCGCCCCCCAGCGGGCCCCGGGTAGCAGCCTCCGGCCAGCCCAGCCCATGATTCCCCCCCACACACCCCGCCCCGCCCCGCCCAGCCCGGGGGGCGGCCCAGGCCGCGCGCCGCCTGGCTACGTGGCAGTTGCTCCCGTTAGAGGAACGGGGAGGCCCCAGCGTCCGCCAGGCGCCCCCCAACCGCCTCCGCCGCAACGGTCTCCCGCCCCGGCCCCTCCCCGCTCACCTCGGCCGGGACGGGAGGGTTCTCGGCCGCCGCCTTGAGCTCCAGCACCGAGTCCGTCTGTCGGTCGGTGAGAGGCGCCGTGGGCCGGGGCCTGCGGTCCCACAGGCCGAGCTTGTCCCGGATCTCCCTGTCGCCCAGCTCCGGGGTCGGCTCCGCCATCCTCACGGCCAGCGTCAGCCGGAGCGGGCAGGAGAGGCCACTTCCGGGATCCGGGCGCGTCCGACGCAGCGAGGGGCAGAGAGAGGAGCGGAACCATCTGAACACGGAAACGCTTCCGGAGGGAACGAGACACGCGGGAGGATTCCACGCGCTCACAACCAGCGGGAGGAGCTGATCGGGGACGGAAACTTCCGGTGGAGGGAAGGGACTCTTCGAACCCGATGGGGCGCAAGCGCCTTCGCCCTCATGACGTCATTGCGATGCGTAGACGGGCAGTGGGGACAGGGCCTGCTTGCCCGGCCCGCTGTGACCAATGAGCTCAGGAGACTGCAGCTATTGACAGTGGGCTGCGCCCCTTGCAGCGCAGGCCCCTGCTCAGCTGGGCTGGGAGCCCCGAGACACGCGTTCTAATCCCGTTTTGGCCGCTAGGGTGCAAAGACCCGGAGCAAGTCACTTCCCGCTCTGTAATAATGACATTTTAGCTGGGGTCGGTGGCACTGCTGGCCAATTGTATTCGTCCCCGCAATCCTCCTGCAGCCAAAGACGCTGGAAGCCACAACCCAAGCACCCCCGATTTAAAAATAAAGTTTAGTTCTACCCTGATGACAAACCGATGAAACATGGAGTGTAACTATTGCCAGGGCATATGCCTGAGTCTGCAGCCAGTCTGGAACAAGAGGGCTGATTGGCCAGAGCCTGAGTGCTCAGACCCATCTAGTCAGCTTCAAGGGGTATTAACTCTAAAACCAGCTACTGAGGGAAAACGGGCACTATCACTGCTACCCCAGCAGAGGTCACTGGGTGGAACCCCTCACAGTTATCACCCCTTCGTGGCTAGGGCATGTAATACCTGTACACAATTGTGCAGGACCTGCCTCTTCCCTTCACTCAGACAAGGGGAAAGGTATTTGAGTCATTATAGTTCGACACCTAGAATTATGTATCTTCTCATGGAAATTAACACTGGTTGTCTTTCTTCATTGTACAGTCTCTCAAAGAGCTCCACAAAATTTGTTATTTTTTCCTCCATTTGGTTTAGTCACTATTGGACCTTACTATTCCACATTGCCACACAACACATTAAACTCCATCATCTTCACTTGTATTTACTCTTCTCATTAGTGGAAGAGCTTCAGACTTGCTCTTTGTTAAATGTAGCTTTATTTGCTTGTGCAGTAATAAAAGATGCTACATTTTGAACATTAAAACCAACATGAAACAATCCTGCAATTATTTCCCAGTTTATCTTTCAGCTTTGAAACTAGCATCCTAACTTATTTATGTAGTACTTTTTATGCTAAGCACCTTTCTTGCATTAAAAATTGACTTTTTAATTTTACTTTTCCATATTACTTTATGAAAAAAATATACCACTTATTCAGTTGATTAATTTGGCCTTTCTGAAAAGCCTGTGTAACCCATGTGCCTAATAGGGAGATATCTCTTTAAGAGACCCATTGGTGGGGAGGTAGAAGTGAGCTGTGTCTGTGTCAGTTTTTTTTATTAAATCTGAATATTTTCCCAGAAGCCCAAGAAATTCACAATCTTATTTCATTTCCAAAAGGATTGCATAGCCAGACTATACTTTTTGTTGATCTGCAGATGTACATGAATGCATACAGGGTTCAGAGTAGCAGCCGTGTTAGTCTGTATTCGCAAAAAGGAGTACTTGCGGCACCTTAGAGCCTAACAAATTTATTTGAGCATAACCTTTCGTGAGCTACAGCTCACTTCATCGGATGCATTCAGTGTCATCGGATACATTCAATGGAAATTTCCACTGAATGCATCCGATGAAATGAGCTGTAGCTCACAAAAGCTTCAAATAAATTTGTTAAATCTCTAAGGTGCCACAAGTACTCCTTTTCTTTTTGCATACAGGGTGAGGTTCATTTCTATGGGTATGTCTACACTACAAAATTAGGTCGAATTTATAGAAGTCAGTTTTGTAGAAAACGTTTTTATACAGTTGATTGTGTGTGTCCCCACACAAATGCTCTAAGCGCATTAACTCAGCGGAGTGCTTCCGCAGTACCAAGGCTAGAGTCGACTTCCGGAGCGTTGCACTGTGGGTGGCTATCCCACAGTTCCCGCAATCTCCGTCGCCCATTTGAATTCTGGGTAGAAATCCCAGTGCCTGATGGGGCTAAAACATTGTCATGGGTGGCTCTGGGTACCTATCATCAGGCCCCCGTTCCCTCCCTATCTCCGTGAAAGCAAGGGCAGACAATCGTTTTGCGCCTTTTTTCTTGAGTTACCTGTGCAGACGCCATACCGCGGCAAACATGGAGCCCGCTCAACTAACTGTCACCGTATGTCTCCTGGATGCTGGCAGATGTGGTACTGCATTGCTACACAGCAGCAATTTATTGCCTTTTAGCAGCAGACAGTGCAGTATGACTGGTAGCCGTCATTGAGGTAGTCCTGGGTGCTCTTTTAATCGGGCGCCTGGGCAAACATGGGAGTGACTCAGCCAGGTCATTTCCCTTGTTTCGTCTTGAGGCGATTGAGTCCTACTGGCAGTGCACTGTCTTTTAACCTCCAGCTAGCAGAAGATGATGGCTAGTCGTACTGCACCGTCTTCTGCCGAGCACCCAGGAGATGATGGCTAGCGGTCGTACTGCACAGTCTGCTGCCAGCAAGATGTATAAAGATAGATGAAGTGGTTCAAAACAAGAAATAAACCAGATTTGTTTTGTATTCATTTTCTCCTCCATCCCTCCGTGAAATCAACAGCCTGCTAAACCCAGTTTTGAGTTCTATCCTTGGGGGGCCATTCAGTTTCTCGCAAAGCCACCCCCTTTGTTGATTTTAATTCCCTGTAAGCCAAGTCATCAGTCGCACCTCCCTCCGTCAGGGCAACGGCAAACAATCGTTCCGCGCCTTTTTTCTGTGTAGATGCCATACCACGGCAAGCATGGAGCCCGCTCAGATCACTTTGGCAATTAGGAGCACATTAAACACCACGCGCATTATCCAGCAGTATATGCAGACAAGAACTTGGCAAAGAGATACCGGGCGAGTAGGCGACGTCAGCGCGGTAACGTGAGCGATGAGGACATGGACACAGACTTCTCTCAAAGCACAGGCCCTAGCAATGTGGGCATCATGGTGCAAATGGGACAGCTTCATGTGGTGGAATGCCAATTCTAGGCTCGGGAAACAAGCACAAACTGGTGGGACCGCATAGTGTTGAGGGTCTGGGACGATTCCCAGTGGTTGCGAAACTTTTGCATGCGTAAGGGCACTTTCATGGAACTTTGTGACCTGCTTTTCCCTGCTCTGAGGTGCAAGAATACCAAGATGAGAGCAGCCCTGACAGTTGAAAAGCGAGTGGCAATAGCCCTGTGGAAGCTTGCAACGCCGAACAGCTACCGGTCAGTCGGGAATCAATTTGGAGTGGGCAAATCTACTGTGGGGGCTGCTGTGATGCAAATAGCCAAAGCAATCAAAGATCTGCTGATATCAAGGGTAGTGATCCTGGGAAATGTGCAAGTCATGGTGGATGGCTTTGCTACAAGGGGATTCCCTACTGTGGTGGGGCCATAGACGGAACCCATATCCCTATCTTGGCACCGGAGCACCAAGCCGGCGAGTACATAAACCGCAAGGGGTACTTTTCAATAGTGCTGCAAGCTCTGGTGGATCACAAGGGACGTTTCACCAACATCAACGTGGGATGGCCGGGAAAGGTACATGACGCTCGCATCTTCAGGAACTCTGGTCTGTTTCAAAAGCTGCAGGAAGGGACTTTATTCCCAGACCAGAAAATAACTGTTGGGGATGCTGAAATGCCTATAGTTATCCTTGGGGACACAGCCTAACCCTTAATGCCATGGCTCACAAAGCCATACACAGGCAGCCTGGACAGTAGTCAGGAGCTGTTCAACTACAGGCTGAGCAAGTGCAGAATGGTGGCAGAATGTGCAGTTGGAAGTTTAAAAGCACGCTGATGCAGTTTACTGACTCGCTTAGACCTCAGCGAAACCAATATTCCCACTGTTATTACTGCTTGCTGTGCGCTCCACAATATCTGTGAGTAAGGGGGAGATGTTTATGGCAGGGTGGGAGGTTGAGGCAAATCGCCTGGCTGCTGGTTTCACACAGCCAGACACCAGGGCAGTTAGAAGAGCACAGGAGGGCGCAGTGTGCATCAGAGATGCTTTGAAAACCAGTTTCATGACTGGCCAGGCTACGGTGTGAAAGTTCTGTTTGTATCTCCTTGATAAACCCCCCACCCCTTGGTTCACTCTACTTCCCTGTAAGCTAATCACCCTCACCTCCTCCCTTCGATCACCGCTTGCAGAGGCAATAAAGTCACTGTTGCTTCACATTCATGCATTCTTTATTTATTCATCACACAAATAGGGGGATAACTACCAAGGTAGCCCAGGATGGGTGGTGGAGGAGAGAAGCACCAGGAGGGGTGGTGGAGGAGGGAAGGACAAGGCCACACAGCACTTTAAAAGTTTAAAACTTTAAAACTTATTGAATGCCAGCCTTCTGTTGCTTGGGCAGTCCTCTGGGGTGGAGTGGCCGGAGGCCCCCCACCACATTCTTGGACATCTGGGTGAGGAGGCTATGGTACTTGGGGAGGAGGGCGGTTGGTTACACAAGGGCTGTAGCGGCGGTCTGTGCTCCTGCTGCCTTTCCTGCAACTCAGCCATACGCTGGAGCATATTGGTTTGATCCTCTAGCAGCCTCAGGATTGAATCCTGCCTCCTCTCATCACACTGCTGCCACCTTTCAGTTTTAACCCTCTCTTCAGCCCACCACCTCTCCTCCCAGTCATTTTGTGCTTTCCTGCAGTCTGTCATTGTCTGCCTCCACGCATTCGTCTGTGCTCTGTCAGTGTGGGAGGACAGCAGGAGGACAGCAGGAGCTCAGAGAACATTTCATCACAAGTGCGTTTTTTTCGCCTTCTAATCTTCACTAGCCTCTGGGAAGGAGAAGATCCTGTGATCCTTGAAACACATGCAGCTGGTGGAGAAAAAAGGGGACAGTGATATTTAAAAAGACATTTTCTAGAACAATGGCTACACTCTTTCAAGGTAAATCTTGCTATTAGCATTACATACACAGCACATGTGTTTTCATTCCAAGGTCGCATTTTGCCTCCCCCCACCACGTGGCTAACCACTCACCCCTCCCCGTGGCTAACAGCGGGGAACATTTCTGTTCAGCCATAGGCAAACAGCCCAGCAGGAACGGGCACCTCTGAATGTCCCCTTAAGAAAAGCACCGTATTTCAGCCAGGTGACCATGAATGATATCACTCTCCTGAGGATAACACAGAGATAAAGAACGGATGTTGTTTGAATGCCAGCAAACATACACTGCAATGCCTTGTTCTACAATGATTCCCGAGTATGTGCTACTGGCCTGGAGTGGTAAAGTGTCCTACCATGGTGGACGAAATAAGGCTGCCCTCCCCAGAAACCTTTTGCAAAGGCTTTGGGAGTACATCCAGGAGAGCCGCGAATGCCAGGGCAAATTAATCATTAACCATGCTTGCTTTTAAACCATGTATAGTATTTTAAAAGGTACACTCACCAGAGGTCCCTTCTCTGCCTGGCGGGTACAGGAGGCAGCCTTGGGTGGGTTTGGGGGGTACTGGCTCCAGGTCCAGGGTGAGAAACAGTTCCTGGCTGTCGCGAAAACCGGTTTCTCCGCTTGCTTGCGGTAAGTTATGTACGACTTCATCATCATCATCATCTTCCTCATCCCCAAAACCTGCTTCTGTGTTGCCTCCATCTCCATTGAAGGAGTCAAACAACACAGCTGGGGTAGTGGTGGCTGAACCCCCTAAAATGGCATGCAGCTCATCATAGAAGCGGCATGTTTGGGGCTCTGACCCGGAGCAGCCGTTTGCCTCTCGGTTTTCTGGTAGGCCTGCCTCAGCTCCTTAAGTTTCACGCAGCATTGCTTCAGGTCCCTGTTATGGCCTCTGTCCTTCATGCCCTGGGAGATTTTGACAAATGTTTTGGCATTTCGAAAACTGGAACGGAGTTCTGATAGCACGGACTCCTCTCCCTATACAGCAATCAGATCCCGTACCTCCCATTCGGTCCATGCTGGAGCTCTTTTGCGATTCTGGGACTCCATCATGGTCACCTCTGCTGATGAGCTCTGGCCAGCGTGGCAAGCTGCAGGTGACCATGCAAACAGGAAATTGAAATTCAAAAGTTTGCGGGCCTTTTCCTGTCTACCTGACCAGTGCATCTGAGTTGAGAGTGCTGTCCAGAGCGGTCACAATAGAGCACTCTGGGATAGCTCCCGGAAGCCAATACCGTCGAATTGTGTCCACAGTACCCCAAATTCAACCCGGCAAGGCCAATTTAACCACTAATCCACTTGTCAGGGGTGGAGTAAGGAAATCAATTTTAAGGGCCCTTTAAGTCAAAAAAAAGGGGGCTTCATCATGTGGACGGGTGCATGTTTACATCCATTTAACGCTGCTCAATTCGACCTAAACTCCTAGTGTAGACCAGGGCTATGTGTAGAGGATCCTCATAGGTAGATTAATCACTGCACATCCAGAAGATACTGGAACTGGGTGTGGTAGTTTTGGGTCTGCTGCAGTACGTTCCCTGTTGCTGGGGTCAGACTCCATAAAGGCAAGCAGTCTGGGCATCTAGTGAGGAGCTGAGCCCAGAAGCAGAAAGCAGACTGTTGTCCCTAACTCTGAAGTATTTTGCAGCAGGGTTTTCTTTAACCAATCACTCAGTTAAGTGTATAGATTTAATCAGTTAGCTAACTGGCTAGTAGTGATTTCAGCAGAGGAAGTGTCTGCATGGATTCCAACTGAAGATTCCTACAAGCAAGTGGAAGGAAGATGTTATTTTAGACTCAACAGACTATAGATTTGATGATCAAAGACTGAGATTTAGGTGAACAAAACCTAAGCTTTTGGGAACTCTTTCTTCTCACTGTGTTTCTATGGGGAGTGAACTTTTCAGATCTTAATTTGTTTTCTTTATTTATGTTTCTGTATAACTGAAGGTAATGGCTGTGGATTATAAAACAGCCATGTCATTCTGTAAACATTAGATTTGTTTCTTTATCAGAAGATTTTATAAAGTTATTTAATTAAATTCATTTCTTTAGTTCCTTTTGGAACTTGAATGTGGGGAGGTTGACCCAGTGCAATTCCTGCTGAAAATCCTTAGAGACTGAACTTTAGGTCTCCAGCTATTTTCTGTGGAAGTTGGGGTTTTTTTTAAAAGACACTGGAGAAGGGCTATAACGTGAATGATAGCCCACCCAAAGGTTACACCTGCACAGACTACTACAATCAGTACAAAAAGCTATGTAACACTTCAGTTTAATGGCAATTATAACTACAGCTAACTATAAATGTAAGATCTTGATATCAAAAGGCATGGTTAGTACTGTTTTAGTAAACAAATTATACTTTAAATTTCATCTTTAAGTAATATATATCAAAATGATTAAGTATCTAAACATTCCTAAATGCTTTGTGTTCTGGTGCTGTGATCATGTTTAATCCAGATTGAAAACTCAAGAGACTTTCTTTATACTAATTATTTATAATAAATCACACTATACTCAGGCTTTATCTACTTCTATTATGGAATATCCTGCAGAATTGACTCCTTGGTATGGAGTTGTACTCGGAGTTCTCTCTCAAAAAAGAAATGTTTCTAGCCCTTGTAAGTACAGAGATAACCTTGAAAATGTAACCACAGTACAAACTGATGCAGTGGTGCCTGCCAGAGCCTGGAAAGAACTTGAAAACAAGTGAGGTCAAACTATATTATCGACCTTAAAAGGGTCTGCACTCTGATTCCACAGTTAGAGTTGGACTTTTCTAATACACAAATTTGGCATTTTTGCTATGGCATTTACCATTTGCTGCAGCTAGGCACGCTATATTGTTTTTTGCCCTTCCTGTCCTGCATCTTGCTCTCTAGTTTTCCCTACAAGATAAGGTTAGTCTGATTACAGTGCATACTTCCTCCTACACTGTTCCATGGAACCAAGCAGCAAAGGTTTAGGGAATGATAGCTCAAGTTTAGTTTGCAGCCAGGGAGTGACAGGAACCAGAAGCGTTGGTTTCAGAGTAACAGCCGTGTTAGTCTGTATTCGCAAAAAGAAAAGGAGTACTTGTGGCACCTTAGAGACTAACCAATTTATTTGAGCATGAGCTTTCGTGAGCTACAGTTTCCACGGTATGCATCTGATGAAGTGAGCTGTAGCTCACGAAAGCTCATGCTCAAATAAATTGGTTAGTCTCTAAGGTGCCACAAGTACTCCTTTTCTTTTTTCCAGAAGCGTTGGCTGTCTGAAGGAGATACTTCTTTGGAATATACAATGGAAATGAGGTTCTGGGGCGGGTTGCTTGGACAGTGCCCAAGGAGTGTGGCAAAAATCCCTCATCTTCAAAAATGGTCCAAAAATTGCTACATTTTACACTCCACTGTAAGCCACAGCTGTGTGGAGGTGAAAAATTCATGGTAGAATCAACATTGCTACATAACATGGTCTGATTGTGCCTGACCTCTAGGTGCTTAAAGGTACTATTTCAGACAGATGCTGGCTGAAGTATTTTATTACAGCCTGAGTCCCTCACAAGCACAATGCAAGTTGCCACTAGTCCCTAACTTTGGTTGTGCCCACCTGCTCCAACTTTATCTTTGATAGCCCAAATTATAAACATCCCAAATAACTGGCATTAGGGCAGTGTTTTTCAAACTTTTTTTCTGGCAACCCAGTTGAAGAAAATCGTTGATGCCTGTGACCCAACATTGCTGAGGATGAGGGTTTTGGAGCATGGGAAGGGCTCAGGGCTGGGGCAGAGGGTTGGGGTGCAGGGCTCAAGGTGTGGGAGAGGGCTCTGGGCTGGATGCAGGAGGGTGTCTGTGCTGGGGGTGCAAGCTCTGTGGTAGGGCTAGGGATTTGGGGTGCCAAAAAGGGCTCCAGGTTTGGGGGGGCTCAGGGCTGGGGCAAGGGAGTGAGGCACAGTGTTGGGGTGTGGGATTACCTCGGGTGGCTCCCGGTCAGCAGCTCAGCGGGGGTGCTAAGGCAGGCTTCCTGCCTGTCCTGGCACCATGCACCACATTGTGCACCAGAAGCAGCCAGCAGCAGGTCCGGCTCCAAGGCGGAGGCACGCAAGCAGCTCCACACAGCTCTTACCTACAGGCACCACCACCACCCACCCCCCCAAGCTCCCATTGGCTGGGAGTGAGGCCAATGTGAGTGCGGAGCCAGTGCTCAGGGCTGGGGCAGCATGCTGAGGCCCGTGGCCGCCCCACCTAGGAGCCAGACCTGCTGCTGGCCACTTCTGGAGTACAGCACAGTGTCAAAACAGGTAGGGATTAGCCTGCCTTAGTTGGGTATCACCACCGACGGGACTTTTAACAGACGGTTGGTGGTGCTGACCGGAGCCACTGCAACCCAGTGCCTTACATTCCTCAACCCAGTACTGGGTCACGACCTGCAGTTTGAAAACCACTGCCTTAGCACAGGACATTCCTTTCTTCCCCCTACTGAAGAAATGCCAGCTCAGGGCAGTTCTAGAGCTTCACGAATAGGCTGTCTTCCAAGAATAGGCTGCTCTTACTGCTTCAGAACTGACAGCCATCCTTAGGTCACATCCCCTTTCTCTACTACCCTAATTGGTAGGTCTCTGCTCCCTTCAAAATCTGCAGCAAGTTTGTAGTCCTCCCAGCATCTCCAAAATACGGGAGGAAGGAGACAGAAGGATGGCATTTTCCTTCAGCTACTGGAGTCTCCCAGCAGAGGAGGGGGGATACTAAAGTCCATCTTTTTAAAGGTATTTTGGTGCCTACATGCCTGCCTTCTTTCTTTCTTCTGTCCCAGCCAGTACAGCAGCATCTCCCTACTTCAAGCAGAGTTAGGGCATTTTAAAAACTCAGACAAAAAATGGTTAAACTTTCACGATATTAGTAAGTTGGTAGAATTAAATACACAATGTTTTACTTAGATCCAGGGGTGAAGAGGAATTACAAACAGTCTTGATTGTTAATTAGGCAATAAGCATTGTCGAAATGGGAAAACCAAGTTGAGTGAGTTTAGTTAAAAATTTATTTTAGATCCCCAAAGGCCAAAGCATCTTTACATTTGTGGGGAGAATGTTTTCTTATACTGAAATAAGACTTCTCCCATGCAGATAAGGCATGTGAACACAAAGCATAAAAACATTCCGTTTCCCTGTAACATTCCATATGAATAAATAACTTCACTAGCACAATAAATCTATGAGCAGCAGTAACAAACTGGGCTGAATGAAACATACATTCAATATTTCAGAACACACTGATATGATCTAATATGAAAACAAAGTGATGCAATTCTATAAGTCAATATTTTTGGCACAATAAAGATAATTGCTTTGGTGATTTTCTGAATATTTGCATATCCCTTTCAATGTGATAAGTTGCAGCATGAAAGGTTAGTAATGTCATTTGACAGGTGGTGCACATTACTGCAAATGAGACAATATACTTGCATATACATTACCCACAAACTCAACTTTTTGGTACAGTGGATTGGGGTAACCTGCCTATTCTGCATATCAAGCAGCAATGAAAATTCAGTCATACCTGAAAAATATAGAACATTTCTGCAAGAGGCTCATACTATTAATACTAACGTGTAGATGAAAGTACAATTACAACTTATAATTTCAAACATTTAACTTATCTTAAAATGTCTTTCTTCCCCCCCAGACTTTTCCTTAAGAAAAGTTGTTTAAGAGCCCTGGCACTGCTGGGCAAGGCTATTTTGATGCCTTCATGCCATTTAGGATTGTAGGCCAGTGTTTTAAGTATCTGTGGCATGGCTTCTCTCCAGGAAATTGCAAACACGGTTCCTTTTCTTTATAGTTAGATGGGAATGGAGTCCCAAGACTTTTCTGTTATAATGTGGACTCATGGTTTGGAAAAGGTTGGGAATCACTAATTCTTCCCTCATATCAGGGCAGCACAAGAGGGACAGTGAGAACTGTGAGGACTTCTAAACACTTGTAGTTACTGTCAGGATGTCCATTTTACCCACAGCAATCCTTTGCAAACAAAGGCATTCCAATTGGGATCAAAGATTCTGGTGTTAAGCAGCGGGGGGTACCGAACATGCAAAGGACTGTCTGACCTTTCTATCATGGAGCCCTTGGGTCTGCAATTGCAAGCCTGTCAAACTGGAAGTGAATTAGCTTGTCAGACTTCCCACCTGATTTCTGTTACTATTAACCTATTTCAGAGTAACAGCCGTGTTAGCCTGTATTCGCAAAAAGAAAAGGAGTACTTGTGGCACCTTAGAGACTAACCAATTTATTTGAGCATGAGCTTTCGTGAGCTGTAGCTCACGAAAGCTCATGCTCAGCTCACGAAAGCTCATGCTCAAATAAATTGGTTAGTCTCTAAGGTGCCACAAGTACTCCTTTTCTTTTTATTAACCTATTGACACTGTGTGACTGAAATATACATTATTAGTTACAGGAACTCTATTTTAATGTAGCTAAATGATGAATTACAACATACAGTTTGCAGTACCAGCGGAATATTCTCTTACTGACTATTCTAAGTACACTCTAACCAAATGCCTCAGAACCATCCCTAGGTTCCATTTGTAAGCAAATGTACCTCAACTTAGCAACAATGCATTTTATTCATTCTAAAAAGTGTTTAAGTTCTAAAAAGTTTAAATGATATATCCTTAATTTTGTTTTACATTCTGTACAAAAAATATTTTGCAAAGATGTCTACACAAAAGTTTAATTGCAGTAATACAGACAGCACAAACGAGCATAACTATGCATCATAATTTTTACCTTAAAACATTCGAACACTTTGAAAAGTAATGCTTTTACCTTAACACTTGGTATTTTCAGAAAAGTGCCTTGTGCATTTAAAAAATACCTACTTTGTGCATCTTGAAACCAACCATTTAAACACTGAAATATTAAGAGTGAAATCCACACTAGAACATGAATTGCTTTAAGTGCAACGTATGCCTATGCAGATATTGTAATGAATGTTTCAAGATGAAATCTCCATAGACCACAACTGTACACTTAATCCTACACTGCAAGCCGCAATGGATCCAGAATAGGCATTCACTTCACTCGCTCCCATGCTTTTGTAACTGAATAAACTGCATTCATACAGTAACCCTGATACTAATTTTCTTTAGTTTATGGCAGAAAGTTTTCCTGCACAAGTCAAAGGAAAAGTAGAACCTACAAAGAAGTCAACTCACACTGCTCTTAAAAGAAGTTCTATTAAAGTAACTTCAGCTGAACTCATTTTGCTGAATGAAAGCATCAGCACTGATGAGCACAATTCTCTAATTCTTGTTTAGGAAAGTAGCAATACATTAGACTGCCTCTTTTGGATGTATGCTCTCTGTATGTAAGCATCTGCATTTCTTGAGCTTTCAGTCATTCAACTGCCTCAATGTGTGGCATGCATCTTTCAGGTGATGTGTGACAGCCACTAACTGCTTAAAGCAGTTCCTCTTCATAAGACTCAAACAAGTATTGAAAAATTAAGTCCCTCTTTCACAGGAGGCAGATGGGAGAGTGAATGCTCTATTTTTACTACTTTTTTTGAAGTCTATAGATATTAATTTCTTGATAAAACCTGTTAGAATCCCTTCTATTGAAGACCAAGAATAAGGTATCTTAAAAAATGCCAGACCTTTCTCAAACATGGAAAATGGTGACAACAACAAGTCATGTCACTGAAGCGTCATTGCTCTCAACGTAAGTTACATATACATTTAAATGATAGACGGCAACAGAAATGTGCTCTGAATCCAGAAGTTCATTTAACAAGTATTTTTACAAAGTCCTGGAGTCACTTGGAATAAAATTTTCAATGTCCTGCACTTGAACTCCAAGACATCAAAAATTTCAGAAGCTTAATCAACTATTTATGACCACATTAATACATCAAGTTTCATCAGTATGGACAAAAGAGTGAGGCTCTTCCATTACCTACTTACCTCTGGACAAACAGATGTAGCTCTTTTCCTATTAAGATTTCATCCAGAAGTAAAACATTTCAGCAGAAAAACCTCTGGAGTTGTACCATACATTATGTCCAACAGCATTTAAACAGTTGATAGGAGTATTGCCAACTTTCGGTTCCATTTCAATAATTGGTGCATAGCATTTGGCACATCAGTTAAGCATCCACAGTTCTGAGATCATTTTATGTATGGTCTCGATTTACAATGTTCTTCTGATAGTCCTCCTGCTTTTTGCCAGCAAGTCCTATGCTCTGATGAGAAAACACTAAGGAGCATTTTTAAAAAGATGCCCTGAGTTCAAATACCATGTCAGCACAGTCTACTGATTTATTACACAATCTTGCATCTTTCAGAAATCCAGTTTCTTCAGCTGTTCGTATGTCAAAAAGAACTGTGCAATTAGTCAAGGAAAACAATTGCAGATATTTGCATTTTTTATTTAACACACTTGTGATGCGTAATTCCTACTGCATTCACTTAACTACTGACTGCAGCCCTGTGAAACTTTGGTCTCCCATTAAATGCCTCCTAACACAACCACCAGTCCACCACAAAACAAGTCACTCCTCTCCAGCAGTTGCTATAATGTTCCCTATAGTCCAGGGCACAGAGAACTCTAGGCAATATTGTAGCAAACTGCTAATGGGAAAACTTGTTTCAGTGCATGTTACTCTCACCAACAGGATCCTCCTAGTGCAGCCTAATTCTTCCCCAAGTTCTATCCCAAACACCTTAAACATGAAAGTTAGAATTGGGGAAAGGTCAGAGAGGCCACAATAGGAGAGGAACCCACAGCCTTTTTGACTCCTATCTTCTTAGTGGGTGAAACTCTGAAGCTGTGTAGATTCTTGTTTGTGGGAAGAGAGAAAGGAATATTACAGCTGTGCCTCATCTTCTCACAAAACAATGAACTTAAGGATAAACATATGCCAAATGGTCTACTGTACAAGTTGTATAATAAGGTAAAAATTGGTGTGTGAAAAGATCTTGTGACCATCTACAAACAGTTTTATTAATGCAGGAAATAGTTTCAAACAGAAACCTACCCACCCACCCTCCTCCACCCAAACTGCTAATTGACCTGATTACCATTTGCATGTTTTTAGATGTCAGTTTAGTTGACATAATAGTGAACTGAGAGCTAAAGGAAAAAATGTTTTGAAAAAGATTATATTTAGAGGTTCAGCTTTATATAAATCTTAGGGACTATTAATAGGTGCCATAGTACTCCATTTATAAAGAGATGGAAAATAAATTTACTTTTATACTGACAAGTTACACCAAATGTTTTATATGAAGCACAATTCACTAGTCAATTGTCTCTCTACTCAATGCCTACTGCTCTTCACAAAAAAGTTTAATAAATATTTCCAAATACTTCTGAAGAGGATACGATAATATTCCAAGGACCGAGTCTCAACCAGTTTGGCCAGAATCCTTTATATAAAGCAAAAAAGCCTTCATACCTCCAGGTCTGAAATAAATATTTTAAAAACGCATATGAATGAGAAAAGAGTAAAACAAAACTTTCATTGAAAGATTATATCCAAAGAACAGCTAATACTTTACATAATGAATGCAATTACAAGGTGCTCTGTGCTACCTCAGGAGGAAGACATTTGGTTCAATTCACAGTAATCGTCTCTTGTCTCATAGCAACTCAGACTGGGAATGTTGCAGAATTACTGCCCATCCAGTTTTGGGCAAAGACAAGAGTCGTGACTACCTTGATAAAACCTTTTAGGGGAAGTTTGGCACTTAAACCTGCTGATCAGTGACATTCTTGTGGAATCAGCAATAGGACAGCAGGAGTTTTCAACACCAGACTGAGTAAATTAAGATCTTACTTTAACCATAACAATGTGGATTATTTAATTTAAATATAGAGCATATATTTAAATTAAATAATCCACATTGACAGCAACATTACAGAACTAATTTAACTGTACTAGAAAAGACATATTAAAAACTAAATTTAAGCCCAGTAAGGGGGTTATTTTTGTCCAGTAAAGGAGCATGAAATATCAGACATAATATTAAGAATCAGACCTAGTCAAAAAGGGTAAGTTTGCGATTGTTTTTTGAAAACATTTCCCCACATTTTTGAAGTTTGAAAAGTTTCAGCTGCTCTCACAAGAAACATTTAACATATAACTTTAATTAAGACTCAAACAGAGCAAGTCATATGCGACTACAGGCAATAACTAGAGTCTTTTTGAAGAAATAATTTTCATTTTCAAAGATAATTTTATGTAGTGTTATTTTAAAAAGGGATCTTTCATTTACATTGGGCCCACAATTTCCCCTTCCCAGTCATCCACTACATACAAAGAACAATATTAGGTTTTATGCATTATGGGGAAAGATTAGTATATTTTTGAAACAGCTTGCATTGCAAAGTTTCTGGAGGGAGATTTAACTTCCCATGCGGCATTGTGAACCCAAATAGCAAGTTAATTCCCCATTCCACACCTTGCTCTGTTTAAACTTCTTCAGTGAAGACTGAAGACTAGGAAACCCACACCTGAAATCTATGACACAAAGGGTATGTCCACACCACAAATTAAGGAATAATTGTAGCAGGGCTAGGCGAACCCACTCTGGCTTTGATTTAGCTAGTGAGGGTAACAGCATGTGACAGCATGTGCTAGCCATCCCAACACAAGCCAACTGGGGATCCTAGGTATGTATTCCAGCAGCTAGCCCAAACCAAGGTCCATGCTACCATGTCTTCATTGCCACTGTTACCAGTACTAAATTAAAGCTGTAGCATAGGCAGGCATACCAACACTACTTGCCCCTTAATTTGCAGCAGAGACATACCCATGTTTCCTGTTGCTATTTGGGCTACAAAAAGCTGTTGGGTTTTTTTTAGCATGAACCTTTACAAACATATTTTAAAACACAAAGCAACATTTAATGACAAGACACCAGACCCTAAAAACAGCCATATTGGGTCAGACCAATGGCCCATACAACCCAGCAACCTGTCTCTGACTATGGCCAGTGGTAGACTCTTTTCAGAGGGAATGAAGACAACAGGGCAATCTTAAATGATCCTGCCTGTAGTCCAGTCCCAGGCTCTGGCAGTTGCAGGTTTAGGGACACCCAGCGTATGTGGTTACATCCCTGATCATCTCGGCTAATAGCCATTGATGGACCTACCCTCAGTGACCTTATCAAATTCTTTTGAACCTGTTTTACTTTTAGCCTTCACAACATCCTCTGGCAATGAGTTCCACAGGTTGACTGTGCATTGTGTGAAGTACTTATATTTGTTTTAATCCTGCTGCCCATGAATTTCATTGGAAGACCCCTAGTTTTTGTATTATGTGAAGGAGTAAATCACACTTCCCTATTCACTTTCCCCATATCATTCATGATTTTAGACCGCTATCATATCCCCCTTAGTTGTCTCTCTTTTAAGCTGAGCAGTCCCAATCTTTTTAATGTCTCCTTGTATGGAAGCTGTTCCATACTCCTAATTATTTTTATTACATTAGAATTGGAAAAGGTGTGACAAAAGGAATCTTTTTTGAAGTAACAACCAGAGCTGTATGTAATATTCAGCGTGGGCACACCATGCATTTATATAGTGGCATTCTGGATATTGAAAAAACCTGGATTTGTGCTGGAAATGGCCCAACTTGATCATCATACACATTGTAAGGAGAGTGATCACTTTAGATAAGCTATTACCAGCAGGAGAGTGGGGTGGGAGGAGGTATTGTTTCATGGTCTCTGTGTATATAATAAGATCTTCTAAACTTTCCACAGTATGCATCCGATGAAGTGAGCTGTAGCTCACGAAAGCTTATGCTCAAATAAATTGGTTAATCTCTAAGGTGCCACAAGTACTCCTTTTCTTTTTGCGAATACAGACTAACACAGCTGTTACTCTGAAACCTGGATATTTTCTGTCATCTTATCTTTCTTAAAAGTTCCTAACATTGTTAGCTTTTTTGACCTCTGCTGTATATTAAGCCAGTGTTTTCAGGGAACTATCCATGACGACTCCAAGATCTCTTCCTTGAGTGGTTAACAGCTAATTTAATGTGCATCATTGTGTATGCACAATTGGGATTTTTTTTTCAGTGTGTATTACTTTGCAGTTATCAACATTGAATTATTTCTGCCATTTTGTTTCCCAGTCACTGAATTTAGTGAGATCTGTTTGTAATTCTCTTCTCAGTCAGCTTTAGACTTAACTATCTTGAGTAATTTTATATTATCTGCAAATTTTGCCACCTCACTGTTTACCCCTTTTTCCAGATCAATTACGAATATGTTGAACAGTGATTTAGGCACAGGTGGGAGTTACTTAAAAACCTGCAACTGAAACAAATGGCCAGGTTGTATTTAATTCATGTTAGTTTCCAAGACAGCCTCCCCAAAAGACCTTGCAGGAGGTAATGACCCGTAATCCACTTACAGCAAAACAGCATTCAGCACCTTTAGACACCAATCACCAAAATCAGTCTTTCCTACTGGCCCTAGCAGCTTCTTCTGGTACCGTTTCCCTCCTTCACCAGCAGGTGGCCCTGTGTTAGATATGTTCCCCTATAAGACAGTGGTCTACAATCTTTTTACACATAAGATCACTTTTTGAATTTAAGATCCACTGAGGATCTATCCCACCCCTTCCCCAAGGCCCTGCCCTGCCCACTCCATTCCCCACTCTCTCCATCGCTCGCTCTTCCCCACCCTCACTCACTTTCACTGGGCTGGGAAGGGGGGCGGGCTCTAGGCTGGGGCCAAGGGATTTGGAGTGTGGGAGGGGACTCTGGGCTGAGCCTGGGACGGGGGGTTGGGGTGCAGGAGTGAGGGGTGCCAGGTGATCAACTGGCAGAGGCTCCAGGATCAACCAGTCAATCGTGATCAACAGGTTAGTGAACACTGCTGAAAAGTGGGTGGAGACAATACAGTAGCCACCACAGGGGGAAACTGCCAGTCTAAGCCATAGACTACAGCACCTGTAGCATAGAAATTTCTAGAGCGACACATTATCTACAGTGACAGAAAAACTGCTTCTATCTCCCCATGCAACAGTAGCTAGGTCTACAGAAGCTTTCTTCTATCTGCCTAGCCACATCTATACCAGGAGTTAGGTTGGCATAGGTACGGCACTCAGAGGTGTGAAGCTACATCGAACTAACTTAAGCATAGACCAGGGCTTAGTACCCATTAACGCAAGATGCAGCTGGTAACAGCAAAAGGTACTACACAAATGCCTCCACCTAAAAGAGGAATGGAGTTCATTATGTCCTGGTAAGAGCCTTTGGGTGACTGTCTCCTTGGAAGCAGCTTCCAATTACACTTACAAATACTCAGGAACAGGATGTTTAACTTTGTTTCCCATAACCCTTTCAAAAAGTTGCTGTTTGTTTCCTACCCACTTCTCTTTTGGAGCCCCGTCTCCCAGTCAGTACAATCCAGGCTCACTCCCTCCAAATAATCTAACTTGACTCCTTCTAGGGGAAGTCATTGTTTTTGGCACAGCCAGTCAAAACCTAGGATACAACAAACCACTTCCTGTCTGCTCTGGCTATAATTCTCCTGTCCCCTGCCTTCAAGCAGGAAGTAGAAGCAAGAACTGTGAAAAGTGAGAAATCTTTTTTTTTTTTAACTGATTGATTTCTGGCGATACTACACCTCTTCATCCCAACTGCAAATGCAAGCTATAAAGAACTGTCAACCTTGGTAGGTCCCTATATTCAGGGATTTGAAATATTCTCCTTTCTCCTTGTCCCAATATTTCAATAAATATTTTCATAAGTTATTCAGTACCTTTTTAAAAAGTGTGCTCACATCAGAAGAATTCCCTGTTAGTATACCTGACCTAAATACCAGCAGGAATGAATGCATATATGTTCCTCCATGTTGCAAGCAGACCTATTTCCATTTCATCAACACTGAGAACAGATTTTACATAGCAGAAGGTGGGAGAGATGGGGCAGGATTTGAGTCCAAATTTTTGAAAGATGCACATGGCACAGCAAGTTCAAAAGTTAAAATGTATTATTTCCAGAGTTCTCTCTACAAGTCCTAAACCACAGAAGTGGCTTTCTAGAACACCTACCTAGATTCTACATTCTACCTAGAACACTGTCTACCTACAATGCAGAAAACCCTCTAATTCATGTCTGATATCACAAGATTGTATAAAAGTTACCACTAGTTGCTATACACTTTGTACTTACTTGTAATAAGCAATCCAAAGTACCCTTGTACCCTGAATGTGTTCCATCTCGAAATTTTCTCTGATTCATCATCCGTGTCCTCACAACATCAACTGGATTTGATGCAAGTGCTCCAGCTAATCCACAGGTGAAGCTTGAGCTAATGAAAGATAAACCATTATAAAAATATGACCTACTACCACCAACTTAGAAGTATACAGAAACTTTCCCTCCCTTATGGAAAATTTTAGCTATAGCATAGACATTTTAAAGTTGTGTTTGCATTTTTATCAATAAACTACTTTTTCAGTTAGTTTTACCTGACAAAAATATATATCAAGCTAAGACTTGTTATACACACACACACACAGAGTAACAATCAGGAAGACGTTTCACACTTTAAAAATCCATCCCTTTATTTTCAAAGTAGTAAACACATTTTAGTTTCAGCCTTTATATACATACCTAATTTAGGTATTTTGAACCATAAAAATGTCTACACAGGTCAAAAATTACATAAATAGCACAAAAAAACTATTACCTTCCATGGCATGAAATGTCATTTGAAATAATACTACAAGTAAACATTTAAATACACTAGAAGTATATTTACATCTCAATTGATAGTGAGAAAAAAATGTGAGATCTAATTATATTCTCTGAAAAGTCTAACATTAAGAGATTAATGTGTAACCTCTGAAAGGGGATTTAATCATACAACTAGATCTTTCTAAACTTAACTCTTATGCTTGTTCAAACTTACAGGAAGTGAGTATACACAGTGTCTCCCATGAGTCCAGACATAATTATGTGCTTCTTGGTGAGATCATAGACTGGCAGCTCCACTCCCACAACAATAGCAGCTCTCTGAGCTGTTAAGGACACCCCCTGGCAAAACAAATGTATAATGTTTGAGATTTTAAAAACGGCATCATTTATGTCTGGTTGAAGATAACTCATATACCATTACATTTTAGATTAAAAGCACCTAGGAAATATTCATAGAACAAATTTTGTATACTGAGAAAATACACTTTATAAAGTTTTTTTAAAAAATAAAGTGGTGTATGGTATAAAGGTGTGTAAATGTACTGCTTGGAAAAGATCCCAGATGGACCAACCTGGTGACTGGAGTTAATTTGCAGAACAGAAAGCACAGCAGCAATACAAACTTCCCCATACTGCCCCACCAACATCTCAGCCATGACCTACAGCAGATGTTCTCAAACTGAAGTCTATGGACTGCTGCTGGTAGTCTGCTGAGAGCTGGCAGGCTGGTGCTGGCTCATCTTACAGTCAGCTTAGAGAAACCAAGAATATTGAGGGGGGGAGATAAAATGGAGAGCAAAAGTAGACTGACTGCATTTTTCAAAGACTAACCACTAATTGTCAACAGGTGGAAGTGCAAATATTTTTCATGCACAGAATTTCAGTAGCGGCCAGAGAGATTTTCTGTAATCATGAATGGTTTACGAGGCAGTCCATGACATGCTAAAATACAATCCACACTGAAAATTTGAAAACCCCCAATCAGTTACAGGTGAGAAGGTAAGTTCATTAAATATTATTTAATGCCAAGTACAGTTTATTTTAAATACCATAGTGCTTTTCATCAGCAGATAACATGTTTTACAAAGGACTTCCCACACCATTTAAATGGCTAATACCCAATTCCTCCACACTGCAGAAATTATTCCAATTTTGCAGAAGGGAAAAAGATGTGCACAGCTTAAGTAGCTACTTCAAGTTCACATGGTGCTTGGTAGAACTTGGAATAAAATCCTATTCTCGCAGGTCCCATTCTCCGAGACACATGCCTTAACCCACTGGATCACAAGAAACTGACCACTGAACAACTCCTCTACCATCATGGGCTAAATCTGAAACAGAAGATTATAAATCAAGAGTCTATTCAAATTATCAATCCCCAGAGCCATTTGGTCCCTGCCTTCACAGACATTCATCTAAGGAAGCAAGCTTCCCCATACTGAAGCTATTTAACAAAACAGCCTGCTCTTAAACCAAGATATAATATATTTAAAGGTGTCTTTCAATTTTAAGTCAGCCAGTAAAGGTATACATAGTTAAAATTAATTCTACATGGTCGCAATACTCCTTGTAAGTGTTATAACTTGAGGTTAATTAACTCAAGTTCATGGAAGAGTTCTATTCCCCATGCCAAGGAAATATTTTACCATCACCAATATAAGTAACAGTTTTCAGCTGGAGAGGATAACTTTTGTCAATAACTTATAGCAGAGCTAAGGTTGAGAAGCATCATTTAAAGGCTAACTCCAAGTGTTCTAATATCCACATGCTTATTCTGATTGCCTTGAAATTAGCTATACTTCAAAGGGTGAGCTAAGTATCCAAATTTGGGGTCATTTGAGCAAAGGAGTCCCTGAGGGAAAAAAAGAGACCCTTAAAAAAACAGAGCATTTAATGTTCACAAATTCTACTGATGTGTTTTGTGCAGATATGGGACTTAAATCATGGCTTTGATCACACCCCAGATTTAAACCAGATAGTGCATGCCATGCACTACCTCTTTGGAGAAGTAATATTGAAAATGTTGATAAAAAAGAGAAACTTTCTAGAGAGGTCTGCACTCAATGTTCACGTGCCAAACAGATTACAAAGTACACGTGCAGGAAATCTAGCCAAGAGGTTTCTAGTCAGCCAGTTTCCACATGACTTGGGTGGCTCCTGGGGACATGCTACGGTCATTGAACTTGAGCTGCACGCAGGCAATAAAGTTTGAAACCTACATTTGGCAGAAATCTTTGAAATATCTATATGCATATTTTGTACAATCCCCTTGTACCAGGGTATTTTTTTGTTCGGGGAAAATATAATCTGAGTACATCAGGTAATTCAGAAGGTGCTCAAACTATTTCTGAGAAGAAAATAAGATACACCTGCAAACAACTGCTGGGAGGATTAGAGGCAGAGGAGTTGGGGAGGGGCTGAAGTGAGCAAGAGGTTGGGGGCTCAAGTCAGAGGGAGTGGGAGGCAGGGGGCCTGTCAGCTCCCCATCCTCCCCCCCCGTGCCAGGATCTGGGAAAGTTCTACCAGATGGGGATAGGAGCCCCTCTCTGCTCTCCATGTGAGCCAGGATCAAGGAGCTCCTGAAGATAAAGCAAACTGAAACCTCTAAAAAACTAGGAAATGTGTCAAGGTGACTCCCCTGCAGGGGGTAGAACAGATAGGTTAGGGGAAAGCTGGGGAAACCTGCCTGAAGCAGGGGCAAAGGGGCCCAGTCTAACCAAGGAAGTGTGGAATCCTCCAGTAAGGTGCTGCCCATCATGTGTATGCAGCAGAGAGTGCCACATCATATTTATGCAGCAAGGAACAACCTTCTATGTGCTAATGGCTAAATGGGACTGGAAAGGGAGGCTGAGCTAGATGCTGGCTTGGGGCTAGATGTTGCAGGGAATGGTGGGGAAAGAGTGGAGAAGGACAGACACCAGTCTTCTCACACTTGCTTAGTTACTGAAAATGCCATGTAATAGACACAGTTTGTCCCAAACTCCTGATATAGCTGATGAGAGGAATCAAAACTGTAAGCAGTTATATCCTCCAAAACATTTCAAAGCATGACCACTGTCCCCATTCCACTATAACAACGTGCATAGGAAGGTCAAAGTGTATATAGGAATCACATAACTATGTGGCCCAGTAGACAGAGCCAAGGAACTGCGACTCAGCAGACCTGGGATCTATTTCTGGCTATGACACTGACCTGCTGGGTGAACAATATAATGTTGTTAACCTCCTTTGTAAAGTGTTTTGTGATCTTCTGATGAAAAATGCTGTGAGCTAGACATCACCACTAGCCGTGCTAGCATCTCAACTGCAAACCTATGAAATAACTACAACTGCGTAAATGACCACTAACTCCTACAAAAAATTACTCAAACTAGGAAGTTCACTGACAAGAAACTTCATTAATCTGGAGTTAACTTTGCTCAGTGATGTCTTGAACCCTTCCAGAATGTCAAGTTTAGTGACATTCAAACCTCTGAAAACCTGGAAGTGAAGAGTTAAGGGTCATGCCAACGTAACCCGAACAATGCCCTAGTATGTCCATAAACTCTCACTCTTGTACACTACACTTTTTGTAAAATGGAGATAATATTCCAAAGAGGTGATGAGTCTATCTACATACATTAATACTTCTCAAGTGCTTTTGAAATCCTTGAATGGCAAGTAATATAGCAGTTAAAAATATTAATATACATATATACAACTTTAGGTACATCTTACACCAATATTTTGGCAGACATTGCAGAGCTATATGCAACAATATGTAGAACAGTAAATGGATTTTTTTTAACGTACTATGGCAAGAACAACCTCGGAAGAGTTAGTGTAACAGCTGAAGAACTTACTTTCCATAGTCCTCTAGTGCCTTCTTTTTGGTAAATTTGTATGAAATTGCCCATCATTCCTCCTTGAATCACACTGCCTTGGGCCTGCATTCTGATCTAAGGCAGCCCAAAACAAAAAGCAGTTATCAGTTTTCAAACACTGAAAATTATAATTTAGTTTAGTTTCTCAACATTATGAAGAGGCGCTGCAAAATATTACAGTTTAAAACATTTTCAAAATATGATCTCTGCTTCTTAACTATACAAGTATGGACTGACTGCACCATGGTAGTACCACCTATCTGGAGATACATATCAGCTATCCTTCAAGTGCAGATGCTATATTTGGAACAGTTGAATTTGAACTAGTACTTGGTGTAGCTTTTAGATTAGTTACCACAAATCACTGCTATTTTTGAATTGGTGCACTAACATGTAGATTAGATTGACAGAAGACTTCTGCATGGTGTCCTTTACAGTGTTCTCCCTTGAACTCACCAGCTACATCTTAACACAAAAGGTCAATATGATGAAAGTTTCAGCTGGGAAGAACTATGTACTTTACTTTTTGGATTTGAAATTAAAGACTGATTTTTCAAGGACAAACTGCTGGATTCATGGTAAGTGTGACAAGCAAATGAGAATTCACCCCTAATTTTAGGAGTTAGTGTTGTCACCCAGCCCAGCATGCATATCATCACTCCAGAATAGAGCCTGTCACAAGTTCAGGGAAACCGCAGCTGTATTCTCCCTCTACGATGCAGCAAGGGCACACCCCTCTAGGCTTCCAGCTCCCCAACCATTGCCTCTTCGGGGGAGACATGCATCTCTCTCCCTTCTAACTGGGGTATTTACAGGCTGCACAGACTCCTGACCATGTGATTTTCTCAGAAAGAGGCTGTAAGCAGGCATGATTCAAGTCTCACCTGAGAGTACACAGTGTGATTGTCAGTTTTGAGTTACCACACGGCTATTTCTAAGCAAGCAGATTTATTCTTAAGGTAGAAAGCATTACAGAGAAAACACTAAAAACATTAAAACATACGTGCATGCTAAAAAGCTTGCCAGAGATCACCCCCACGCTACAACAAGTATTCTAATTGGTGATTAGTCCTTCAAATCCCACCCACATAGCAGTGCTCCCTATGGTCATAAGTTGATCACACCTTCAACTCAGAACAAGTGCTCAGATTATGTGCCCTCAGTAGGTCACAGTCCTTCCAACCCTTCCCTAAAGATTGGGACCCACCTTGGACCAGAAGTCCTGTCCGTTTCCAGGTTAGAAAGGCCCTGAACCTGTTTAAAACCAGGCTATTTATCCAAAAATCTTTCTTTGTCCATTGGTTCCTGGAGAAACCAGTTTGACCTAGTATATATGAAGTTCTGCAGAGGCAGCTTCAAAGGGCCAATAACCAAAGGAATTATGTTAGCATCACCCTCCTTCTAAAAAGTTGTACACAATCTCATAATGCAAACAATTGCATTTTCAAATACAATGAACTCCAGTGACATTTAACTTAATTCATTAAAGTTTGTCCAGGGTATTGTCCTCTGTCACACTGTATGCTATAATTCCAGAATAGAGCCAATAAAGGCTTACCTGTGTTGATACTTCCACTACCCCTTCTATGAAATGGGAAGTTTTAAACAATTTGTTTTCATTCTATTTTATTTGAAGGAAGGAGGACTAAAATTAGGCACTATGTAAAAAGCAACGTTTTTCCCCTCAATCCTCAGAAAACTTTAGCATGTGCAGAAGCAGCAAAGTAATCTCAGGCCATGATCTTGTAAGTTAAATAGGATCAACCTTACCAGTACTTGGACAGGAGATAATCACAAATTTTAAAACAGTTGCTGAAAATGTGGTGTGGGTGATTTCACTAAGTGGCACTCTGCTTAAGTCATTAATGCACCATGCAGGGGCATTGTTTCAAAGTGACATTGTGCTACTAGTTTGATAGGTGACAGAATAGAGATCCTGACCTACTGGATTTTTTTTCTAGAACCCTAATGCTTCTTCCAACCTAGAGATTTCTGGATGTCAGTGATTGGTAAGTAGTCCTTTACATACTTCCAAATGAACAGCATTGTAAGTTGTGTAGGTCAACTTACACTGATTTCTTTAAATTTAGAGTACAGCTTCAGCACGTCAAGTTTGGAGCAAAAGGGGGGCGGGGAAAGCAACTTTAGTAGTTCATTGTGTTCTGAAGCAAGAAAAAAGTAATCAATCAAGTGTTTCTCCTTGCCTCCAAGGACACTGATTTCATCAAATTGCATGCCTCCAGCTGACCAGCATGCCTGGAGGGAACCCCTGAATTACTGAGTAAGTAATTTCAAAGTGAGTATATTTAAAGCAATAGAACACAGCATGCAATAATCATCGTGTAAAAGAAGCAGTGAGAGATAAAGGCATCTTTTAAAAAGTGGAAGTCAAATCCTAGTGAGGTAAATAGAAAGGAGCATAAACACTGCCAAATTAAATGTAAAAATGTAATAAAAAAAGCCAAAAGGGAGTCTGAAGAACAGCTAGCCAAAAACTCAAAAGGTAATAACAAAATGTTTTGGTTTTTTTTAAGTACATCAGAAGCAGGAAGCCTGCTAAACAACCAGTGGGGCCCCTGGATGATCAAGATACAAAAGGAGCACTTAAAGATGATAAAGTCATCACAGAGAAACTATATGAATTCTTTGCTTCAGTCTTCACGGACGAGGATGTTAGGGAGATTCCCAAAGCTGAGCCATCTTTTGTAGGTGACAAATCTGAGGAATTGTCACAGATTGAAGTGTCACTAGAGGACGTTTTGGAATTAATTGAGAAATTTAACAGTAACAAGTCACTGGGACCAGATGGCTTTCACGCAAGAGTTCTGAAAGAACTCAAATGTGAAATTGCGGAACTATGGTTTGTAACCTGTCCTTTAAATCAGCTACTGTACCCAATGACTGGAAGGTAGCTAATATAACGCCAATATTTAAGAAGGGATCTAGAGGTGATCCTGGCAATTACAGACTGGTAAGTCTAACATCAGTACCGGGCAAATTAGTTGAAACAATAGTAAAGAATAAAATAGTCAACAACATAGAAGACCATAAATTGTTGCGCAAAAGTCAGCATGGTTTCTGTAAAGGGAGATCATGTCTTACTATCTAATAGAGTTCTTTGAAGGGGCCAACAAACATGTGGACAAGGGGGGATCCAGTGGACATAGTGTACTTAGATTTCCAGAAAGCCTTTGACAAGGTCCCTCACCAAAGGCTATTATGTAAATTAAGTTCTCATGGGATAAGAGGGAAGAGCCTTTCATGGATTGAGAACTGGTTAGAAGACATGGAACAAAGGGTAGGAATAAATGGTAAATATTCAGAATGGAGAGGGGTAACTAGTGGTGTTCCCCAAGGGTCAGTCCTAGGACCAATCCTATTCAACTTATTCATAAATGATCTGGAGAAAGGGGTAAACAGTGAAGTGGCAAAGTTTGCAGACAATACTAAACTGCTCAAGATAGTTAAGGCCAAAGCAGACTGTGAAGAACTTCAAAAAGATTTCATGAAACTAAGTGATTGGGCAACAAAAATGCAAATGAAATTTCATGAGGAAAAATGTAAGTAATGCACATGGGAAAAAAACCCCAAATATTATACATACAATATGATGGGGGCTAATTTAGCTACAACTAAACAGGAGAAAGATCTTGGAGTCATTGTAGATACTTCTCTGAAGACTTCCACATAGTGTGCAGTGGCAGTCAAAAAAGCAAACAGGATATTAGGAATCATTAAAAAAGGTATAGAGAATAAGACTGAGAATATCTTATTGCCCTTATAGAAATCCATGGCACGCCCACATCTTGAATACTGCGTACAGATATGGTCCCCTCATCTCAAAAAAAGATACTGGCATTAGAAAAGGTTCAGAAAAGGGCAACTAAAATGATTAGGGGTTTGGAACGGGTCCCATATGAGGAGAGATTAAAGAGGTGAGGATTTTTCAGCTTGGAAAAGAGGAGACTAAGGGGGGATATGATAGAGGTATATAAAATCATGAGTGGTGTGGAGGAAGTGAATAAGGAAAAGGTATTTACTTGTTCCCATAATATAAGAACTAGGGGCACCAAATGAAATTAATGGGCAGCACGTTTAAAACAAATAAAAGGAAGTTGTTCTTCACTCAGCGCAAGGTCAACCAGTGGAACTCCTTGCCCAAGGAGGTTGTGAAGGTGAGGACTATAACCCGGTTTAAAAGAGAACTGGATAAATTCATGGAGGTTAAGTCCATTAATGGCTATTAGCCAAGATGGGTAAGGAATGGTGCCCCTAGCCTCTGTTTGTAAGAGGGTGGAGATGGATGGTAGGAGAGAGATCAGTTGATCATTACCTGTTAGGTTCACTCCCTCTGGGGCACCTGGCATTGACCACTGTTGGTAGACAGGATACTGGGCTGGATGGACCTTTGGTCTCACCCAGTATGGCCATTCTTATGTTCTTATCAGTAGATTGTTCTCATCTCAAGAATACAAAGGAACCTATGCCGAAAATAGAAACTGGATAAAAAAGATCACTTACCTTCAAAACATCTGTAGGGTTGGCAATAGATGATGAAATCACCCCCGAAAGAACGCCACACAATACATTTACCACCAGGGTTTCATCTATTTCCAGAAGCAAAAACAAATTCTCAGCCACAGGCTTTTACACTGTGTTAAGACATCAAGTGCAAGTCAATGCTTTACCTTCTTTAATGAAAGAGGCAGTTGAAAGTAAGTAGCCAAACCCTCAAAGTCAATTCTTCTTGTTTTTAAGATAGCTCAATTTTTGTTGGAATTTCATTTGCAGAAGCATTTTTGAAATAAATATAAAGCTGATGCATACATACATTTCATTGATACAATACAATGTATGTATGCATCATATGACTGATATTGAAACAATATAAACAACTTTAGATGAAATATATTAGCAAGCAGTGGTAACAAAGCTGAAAAACCCGCTCACCTTCTGGTTGCTCAACAAACACTCTCTTCAAGCTTTGGTAAGTGCCTATTTTTATTGTTCCATACGAAGCCTGGCGTAACATTGCAGGGGCAATCCTATAAAAATAGCAAGAAGCAGATAATGTATACATTCAAAGCTTCCTGAAGTCTCGGTACCCAGAAATACGGTTTATTCAATGAATTTTTAAGAGTAGGATAGGCTGAACTCAGGGTATGCAATAAAAGTGAAAGGTTTGTTCATTTAAACCAGATGATTTCAGAACCAGGACAGATAGGGGGAAGGCCTGCAGTAAAAATTATATTCAAGCATGGAAGAAATGAAGGTGCGGTGGTACTACCGACCCTTTTAAAAGGGCTGAGGAAAAACCCTGACCACAGTGATTGCCATAATGAACACTGGTACTGATTTGGCAATCATTTCCTGCTTGGCAACGAGCTGAAAAGTCTAAAAATCAATGTATACAGAACAAAAGATATTCTCTGAATAATGTTTTAAAACAGTAATTATAATTTCCTGTAACTTGATGTGGTACTTTGAAAGTATCGCCTGACATTAACAGTGCGAGTTTAAAACATGTCGCTAAAGTATAAAAGCTATATTTGAATACATATATGCACAGCACATGCATGTTTCAATATTATGTCAGCTACAATGAGAGAATACCAGTTTTTCACTTTTGTGTAGGAAAACAAATCTCTTAAAAATAAGGTAATCATTGATTTCATAAGAAACAGGATTTTTTAATCTAATGCCCTATAAAAATCATAACAGTGAAAGTCAAATGGACTTTTACTGCTATTGTTATAATTGATGCATTGCATGTGCGACGATATACTATGACATGAGATAATTTCGCTACTACAAGTTTACTACACCTAAGCTCTAATACAAACGTACACACACACTCTTCATTTCTATGCTAGCTCATGCTTGTATTAATCAGTTCAGTAGAGATGTTAACCCTACAAATGGATTCCCAACACCACCACACAAATGAAGTTAGTTATCACTTGGTGAAGGAAGTTGGGATTTAAATTTACTTTTGCCATCACTAATATGAAATGAAGTATCTGACTTACATTAGCTGATAGAGGGTTTATCGTATAATAGTAAAAATGACTTTTCACAATAACTTACATGGAAGTTATATGGTATTTTATTGGTCTATTCGGATGCATTTTCCAAAAATATAATGCATTGTGAACTACAGTTATAACAGTACACCTATGATCTCAAAGCGAACTACAAAAAAACCTCCCTTCTACTACAGTGGGTAAAGTTTATTAAAAAATAAAATGCCATTCACACATAGCAATTACCATGATGTAAAAATATTGTACTTTGAAATTATGCCCTATATTCTGAACCATTTCTATTCAAATACTTTGTCAGATATGGCCTGCCTCTCCCTCATGATCTCTTTTTTAAGTGGGGCAATAAATTATTTTTTTTTAGTTAAAATCCAATACCATTGTATGTGACAGTTTTTCATAAACTGTCCCAAAATTCACAAATGCAAACTGGTTACATAAAGTATATTTTATTTTACCCAGAATACAGTGCTTTCAACCCTTCTTCTTTCCATATCCTCACTAGTGCATGCACCATTCCTCTGTAACGAATCTCTTTAAATTTGGCATCATTAGTTTGACCTTGAACCTGGAGACGTGTTTTGGTGAGATCAATTGGGAAAGTACCTTAAAGTCAAGGGAGGAAAAAGTATATTAATTTAACATGAAACATTTGTCTACCCAAAGCAGATACATCATAAACCAAAATGTTAACATAATGCAGAACCTCTGTTTTCTAAAGACAAAAGAAAACGTATAATTAGTTGCAGGCTAACAGAGCCAGTCATTTACATTCAAATGGCTTTATAGAGAGCTCTACAGTGGCAGCCAGTGCTTCAATATCAAGTTATATAGGCTCAAAACAGGAACTTCTGCTACAAACCACATAAGAAGCTGAAGGCCTGGACCTGCAAATCCCCTTGATCATTTTCACTAACTACAAGTAACACCACAGCTATTGATGTACAATCTCACAGAAAATGAACTTTGGGAGTCTGCTCTTAAACTGCACCTATTTAGAGCCAAATTCTGAAGACCCTTACTCATATAAGCAATCCTTGTTCATATCTGTAGTTGCACTGATGTGTTGTGTTACTTGTAGTTAGTGAAAAATGTGATTCAGCCAATCTAGACTGTGTGCATGCTAAATTATACACATGGTAAGTGAATTGAAAGGCTATCATGATTTTATTTTACTGTTAGATGTTTCAAGCTGTACACAAGGGCAAATATTTTGGGAATCAGAAACCATATGAGCACTTATTGTCTGCAAATCTTAAGAAAATGATTCCTTCCAAAAAAAATTGCTCCTGATAATGTGTTACACAAATTCTCTTGAGGCCTGAGGAAGAAATGGCTGCTTCTTCACATCTATCCCCTATAATCTCTATTTGCGTTTTAACCTCTTATGAGATCACCACCATATTTTATCATAATACTCTATTGGACAGCTATAAATAACCATGAAAATTCTCATATAAAAAAGTGCAGATGCAACACTCTAGTTCACCATTTATTTGACTGCTGTTATTTCTATTTTCTATATCTCTAACATCTGTAAAGTTCTGTTCAAAAATTCAACAGACTAAATTGAAACTACTTATCACATGAGACCTAAAGCCAATAAGATCAGTACTATTTCCAATACCACACTTCCAGATCTCAATGCCACATACATTCACACAAAAAAATCCAGCATTCAAGGCTTCCCCATTCAATAAAAATTTAAGAAGTGCTCTAGGATATCATGGAGCAAACAATTCCTTTTTCTTTAAGGAAACAAGTTAACATGACAAACTTTTATTTGGCAATATGAAAACACTTGAGTATCATTAATTGGGTTGGTGACTATTTCTTTCCTTTCCTTCAACAATACACATTAGACAAAAAGCAACAATAGCCCTTCAAAATTTAAGTTCTTCTGGAAGCACTTTAAATGTAAGTTAGTAATCTACTGCAGTAGCTATTTTATTTTTCACATTACATAAATTTGAGAGTTGAAACTGAACCTCCTAATGTAGAATAAGTCATGCAAACAGTTAGAAGATTAACTTCTTACCACATTCTGCCGTGATTGAAGCTAAGCCTCCATAAACAAATGGCTTCCAGTTCAGTGCAGACATTCTTCTGGATTCTTCTTTCTACGAGAGGCAGCAATGGCTTTTATTAGGTATTCGAAAGATACAAAATCTTAGTATTTTTAGGGGAACTACATTGCTCAATATTCTGAACTTATTACTAATATTCCTCCCTCAAATGCATTTATTTTTTTACTACAGCAGCAAGGGATCTAGACTATGTGTGTCACAGTACAGTAAACAGACAGCAAAGCACTGTGTTACACATTAGGAAGCTTGGCATGCTTATAACAGAACATTTTAAAACAAACTCAAATGCATTATCAATTAAAACATTAACCTTCAGAAAATGTAGAAGAAGAATGTGATACTTAATTGACTTTCTGGTTAGGAGAAAGACAGTTAACAATGCTGTCACACATCTGGATTTGAATCAGGATATTCAACAACCGTTTTGACTACCAATATCTTGATTGTAAAAGGCTAAGACAAATACTTATCAGGGATAATTTTAGGCGCACAGAACTCAATACTATTATGATTGACCTTTAAGATCAAAAAAGTGCCTCCCCTCCCATGTTTCTACAATTCTAGCTGAGCTAATATTAATCGGACTATGGCTTCATATCCAGTGTGATTTTTAAGTAAGTCATTACTGAATTTTTTGGGTCTGTTCTTTTGCAATGAAAAAGTTAACACTACAACCAAGAAACAGGTAGCATTGGCTTACTAGCATATGTGCATACAAATATCTAGATATTTGCATTTCAGTGTTACTGAATGTGCTTGTTCTTTTATTATGAAAAATGCTGGGTACAATACATGACCTACCTTCTCTATAGGCAACATTCATTTTATAAATCTGACGGGGGAGGGTGGGAGGCACATAGCCACTAGTGTTGGTATCTTCCATATTTGCCAAAGCAAAAAAAAAAAAAAGGAAGAAGCCTTCTTAATCTTGGGCCTTATGTTCAGAAGTGTGGAGAATCCAGAACTCCAAATGAATTTAATGGAAGCAGCAGACTCTCAGCAAGTCTGAAAGCAGACCCTCCTATCACATTATTTTATGCGAGAATTATTTGAGACACCAGTTTTCCAATGGTCTCAGGACAAGAAAAAGCTACTAGACAGAGATTTCAAATATTTTACCCAATGCCCAAATCTACATGGGAATTCATCCTGCTCTCACTATTATCCCTGCAGTTTTTAACAGAGCTGACAGCACATGTTAGTAGTTTTCCAAAGACAAGTGGTACAAAATCAAGCCATCTTTAAAATCAAAGCCTATAGCCTGTCCTAGTCCTCTCCCCTGAAAAACTGGGAAGGCACCAGGAGGAGAGGAGATCTCTGCTGCCGAAAGCAAGGCCGAACGGCAGCACCTTCCTCGACGCATGCCGTGAAGCGGGGCACCGAGGCAAGGACACATCCCTCTGAGGCAGTTTTCACTTTCACCCAAGAAAGCTGAGCTGAAGCTTTTATTCGGGGGTGGAGGGAGGGGGGACAACAACAGGAACGTCAGTCAGCCTCCTTGCAAGGCTAACTTGTAAAGACAAACGTGACAAAAGCGCGGGCTGAGGAGGGGAAAGCAGGCCGGCTGGAGGCGCGCACCGGCCAGTGTCCGGCACCCGCCAGACACGGGACTGTCAGCGAGCCCGCCCGAGAAAACGCCCCCTCGGCGCCGCCGGGACTGTGCTTCAGACCCGGGCTGCAGCACGAGGAGACGCCGGCGCAGCGGCTCCCGCGGGTAGCCGGGAGCGGTGCCCACAGCAGGGCCCCGCCGCGGGGCGACGCGCCAGAGCCCAGCCGGCCACACGCGGGCAGGGCCCCCGGCCGCCCACTCCCCTCCCCCCACGCGCGCTTACCGGCGGCGCCCGCCCCGCTGGGTCCCAGCAAACCCGCCGGCCCGCCGAGGTCTCGGGATCAAACAGCGCGGCAGCCGCTTTGCTCCGCGGATTTATACCCTCCGCAGCCAGCCCGCGCCCTGCGTAGGCCGCCCCGCGCGCCGCCGCCAACCCCCGAGCCGCCGCGAGCCGCGCCCCGTCCTCCCATTGGTGGAGCGGTGCGGGGCTGCCCGTCAGTGCCGGCTCACGATGGGGCGGGGGAGGGGCGGAGCGCGGCTGAGCTGAGGCGACCTTTGTCCCTGGGGTTATTTACAGGGGCTGTTGGGGTGACTTTAGGTCTCAACCCTCCCCACTCCAGCCCCGCACAGAGCCATGTGCACAGTAGGCTCTTCTGCGGGGAGGGCGGGCACTGCCCCTGTGTCTCCAACCAAATGATGCCCTTCTTCAGGACAGCTGGGTTTTCTGGCACTGGGAGACCTTGGACAAGTCACTTGTGCCTCGGTTACTGCTCTGCCTCAATTTCCCCATCTGTAGAATGGGGATAATTCTGACCTTTGTAAAACACTTTGAGATTTACTAATGAAAAGCACTGGGCTCCTGCAGCTGAACCCTCTTTTATACACACACACACACACACAGCTGGGCTGCACCCACCAGCAAACCCCATGTGAAACCTGATTGATAAAGTGAGGACCGAGCCCACCCCCTTGTGCTTACACCAATGACGATGGGTGCTGACTGAACACTTAGGGCACTGGTGTTAGCGCCTGGGCTCGGGACCACTTTGACCACTAACCCCAGGCACCAATGGGCCCCACAACAGGTATATGGCCCGGCTACAAGCTAGTCTTCCAAACAGTTTTAAATAAGTCCTGCCCCATCCACTCCAGCCAACACAGCTGCATGCATACAAATGATTCTTGAGAAGCAAGAGGAATGGTAGTGATGACAGAGCCCTACCTTTTCCAGTGCTAGAAACCACCTTCATTCAGGCTCCCCTTCATTATTACAGGCAGGGCTGGTACCTCTTTGGTATCAAACAATAACTGTTTGGGCTGAAATTTTCCATGTGGAGGTCTGTCTCAGGATGAATTTTTTGGAAATTTCAGCCAAAACAGTGAAGCCATTTCCAAGAATTAGTAGGGAACATGGGTGGCGGTGAAACCCCCCTTCAGGGAGGCTAGCACCCTGGCCCTGCCCACCCAAAGGAGCCCCAAGAGCCCCTAACGGCCTGAAGAGCCCCCGCTGGCCGACCCCAGGGTGGGGCCTCAGGGCAGAGTGTGGGCTGGGCCACAGCCTGGGTTAGGGGAGGCTTAGCCTTCCCTGGCCTTTTATATCCACCGCCCATGGTAGTGAAAAAACATTTGGCCCAAGTTAAAAAACTCTGGTGACCATTTCTTTGAACAGCTCTAGCACTCCCATGCTCTGGAGCAGGGACTTGAAATTTGGAAGTGGGGTGGCCTTTGTGTCAGCGGTGTGCCTTTTGGCATCCCCATGAAAATCCACCTACATTTGGCCAAGTTATAAGCCTTTAAAAAATCTGAAAAAAGAAAAGGAGTACTTGTGGCACCTTAGAGACTAACCAATTTATTTGAGCATAAGCTTCCATGAGCTACAGCTCACTTCATCGGATGCATGAAAGCTTATGCTCAAATAAATTGGTTAGTCTCTAAGGTGCCACAAGTACTCCTTTTCTTTTTGCGAATACAGACTAACACGGCTGTTACTCTGAAACCTAAAACATCTGAGTAGACACTTAGAGCTAAAAATCAGCTAAATCTCTGAGATTCAGTCCTTACTGAGCATCCTCAAGCCACTCACAGCTCCTAGTACTGACCAAACTGCATATGCCACCCCCTCACAGCTTGTGCATGAGACAGGACTGTGCATGTGCCACCCTCAGAGAGACTGAACATGCTTCTATATGTGAACTGCCTGCACATATACCATCCCCACAGAGAGACTGGAGCATGCTCCCTCCTTTCCCCCTGGGTTACACAGGAGCGAAACCAGATTTTCCCTGTAATGGCTGCTCTGGGGTAGGGTGGGGCAAGCACGAACTGGAACTGGGAGAAGGGAACCGGTCTTTCTTGTGCACTCAGTGACCCTGTTGCTGGGGCCCATTCAATGTGAAGGAGGAAGCTTCCTGATTCAAATGCAGAGGGGACAAAAGCTGGGGGAGGAGGGGAATACTGAGATAAGCCTGCTGCTGAGACGGGGACGGGAGTAGAGAGACAGAAATTCGGACTGGCTGCTCAAGGAGGCTGTGACTGGGAACCTGGAAGGGACTGAGATCAGATGAGGAGCTGTGGAGCTTGGGACTACCTGGACAAGGAGACTGGCAGTAGGAACCATGTGGACTGAATGAGGCAACGTTCCTATGGAAAAAAATAGTATGTGATCATATAGTTAAAGACTGTATCCTAATACATATGCACAAGGGACTGAAATAAGGTTGCACAGCCAACCTTAATTCTGGCATTTGACTGCTTGACTTTGCAACCTCAATAATGTCCTTGTGGTGTAGTTTTTTGGGTGTAATTATTTATTAAGGGTCAGCAATGTACCTGGCCCTACACAAGAGTGAAAACTAAAACAGACCTGGCTGAGTAAAGAAATATACAATTGAAAACCTTACAGCTTGTGTCAAGAATCCCTGGAGCAGAGGTCAAATGAAAGTCATTCCTATATTACCTTGGACAAAAATTAACCTCCCCTGCCACTATTGCGAGAAGTCTATTTCAAGATGTTGCTAGAATGGCATTTTACTCTGCACATTTAAGATTTGTTTTCTGATACGGTTCCACGTGATGGAAGCAGGTCTGTCAGGTATTTTAACTCTACCCTGTTAAGGAGCAAATTTCTCCCCTCCTTCCACCTCCTGCTCCTCCCCACCACCACCTATAGGGACATAGATTCTTTTCCACATATTAAAGTTGGACGACCATGATTCCTGCACTGTGCGTAAGGACATGTGTTCTGTTTCTTTAAATCTGTCATAGGAAGCCAGGCATGAGTGGGCTGGGAGAGGTTCTACACAGATGCTCTACGCACAGTGAAGCTGAGAGACAGAGAGAGAGAGAAGCTTTAGGGATTAAACATTTTTTTAAAAAATTCTAGTAAAGAATCTTTTTTAGTGTTAGACCAAAGCAACTCCTTATATAATTCTTTACTACTGTCACATGACACTGATTCCAAATAAAAATGCTTCTTTGCATATGGCCATTGACATTATTGCATGCAACATATTAGCTATATATGGCATTAAGCAACAGTACATATAGTGCCTTCATCCTGAAGGATCCCCAACTTGTTTTACAAATAGGAATTACTTTAGCACAACTCAAAAGCAGACACAACTGGGGAGGAATTCAGAAGTTATTTAAAAATACTGCACAGCAGTTTAGGACAGGAAGTTAAGTAGCCAACTGAATCTGCTGGCGTTATGTCGGGAGGCAGGCTGAAATTACTTGAACTCGAATTTGATAAGGACACAGGTTAACAGCTCACCTCTCATGGAAAGGGCCAAGTGATATTTAATGACTCCAAGTGGTAGGGAGATTGGTTTTACATCTCCAAAGAAAGAGGCTTTTACAGCATTCAGAGGAAATTACATTACATTAAATTGTACCTCATGTGAATCGACAATAATAACATAATCTTCCAGAAGAAGCCCCAAGCAATCAGAACCCTCCAGCTGTAGTCTGTAAACAAATATGTTGCATACAGAGGAACTCTTCCAACTATGGCAGTAGGTCATTCAACCTTTATCCCATTTTAGGCCATGCCTGTACTACAAAATTATGTGGACCTAAGTTACACTGGCTGACAGCTGCCACAGTTACTACATGCCTTATGCACATCCACACTACGGTCCTTGTGTCAGCGATGTGCATCCTCACCAGGAGCACTTGTATTGATGCAGAGAGCAGTGCACCATGGATAGCTGTCCCACTGTGCAACTCACCCCCATTCTGCAGTGTTTTGGAAATTTTTGCAACGTTCCAGGGGCTAAAAAGAGTTAGTTGCTCAGGGGCGATTCGGAGCATGGGTTCAACATCCCATAATGCAGTGTTCTGCATCCCATAATTTCATCTGCATCCCATAATAATTTGCACTTCTTTCCAAAATCACCCATGCAAACCTGCATGTCCCTCCTCGCTGTCCACCATCTGTGACATGGATCCTGCGCATCTCTGCACTATTGTTATGAGCGTTGTGAGCATGGGGCACCTGATCCTCCAGTATTTGCAGAGCCACAAGAGGAGCCACGGGAAACATGAGTCCTTGGAGGCTAGCTTGCTGTGGGACATAGAAAGAAACAATTCAAAGCATAAGCACCAACTCCGTGAATGTTCTGGGGCTGGAGCACCCACAGAAAAAAATAGTGGGTGCTCAGTACTCACTAACCACCTGCCAATCAGCTCTTCCCCCCACCCGCTGCCGATCAGCTGTTCGGCGGCGGGTGGGAGGTGCTGCTGGGAGAGGAAAGAGCGGGGGTGGGAAGAGGCAGATCAAGGGTGGGGCACGCTCAGGGGAGGAGGAAGAGTGGGGGCAAAAAGAGGCGGGGCTGGGGTGGAGCCTCAGGGAGGGCGGAGGAGGGCCAGGAAGAGGTGGAGCAAGGGTGAGGCCTTCTGGGAAGGGGCGGAGTGGGGCAGAGCCAAGTGGGGGTGACACACCCTCAGGGAAAGCTGAAAGTCAGCGCCTGTGATTCAAAGTTGTTGTTGGCATCCATGGACCAGCTACAGAAGGCTAGGACTATAACAGGATTTAAAAGAGAACTGGATAAATTCATGGAGGTTAAGTCGATTAATGGCTATTAGCCAGGATGGGTAAGGAATGGTGTCCCTAGCCTCTGTTTGTCAGAGGGTGGAGATGGATGGCAGGAGAGAGATCATTAGATCATTACCTGTTAGGTTCACTCCCTTTGGGGCACCTGGCAATGGCCACTGTTGGAAGGCAGGATATTGGGCTGGATGGACCTTTGGTCTGACCCAGTATGGCCATTCTTATGTTCTTACGCAAACAGTGAAGTGCTGTTTCTGGACCCAAGAAACAAGCACGGACTGGTGGGATCACATTGTCATGCAGATTTGGGATGACTAGTAGTGGCAGCAGAACTTTTGGATGTTCAAGGCCACATTCCTGGACCTGTGTGCAGAGCTCACCCCCAGCGTTCAAGTGCAGCAATAAAAAAATGAGATCCACACTGACAGTTGAGAATCACAGAATCATAGAATATCACGGTTGGAAGGGACCTCAGGAGGTCATCTAGTCCAACCCCCTGCTCAAAGCAGGACCAACTCCAACTAAATCATCCCAGCCAGGGCTTTGTCAAGCCTGACCTTGAAAACTTCTAAGGAAGGAGATTCCACCACCTCCCTAGGTAACCCATTTCAGTGCTTCACCACCCTCCTTGTGAAAAAGTTTTTCCTAATATCCAACCTAAACCTCCCTCACTGCAACTTGAGATCATTACTCCTTGTTCTGTCATCTGCTACCACTGAGAACAGTCTAGATCCATCCTCTTTGGAACCGTCTTTCAGGTAGTTTAAAGCAGCTATCAAATCCTCCCTCATTCTTCTCTTCTGCAGACTAAATAATCCCAGTTCCCTCAGCCTCTCCTCATAAGTCATGTTTTCCAGCCCTCTAATCATTTTTGTTGCCCTCCGCTGGACTCTTTCCAATTTTTCCACATCCTTCTTGTAGTGTGGGGCCCAATACAGGTCCCTCTGTATCCTATCCCTACCCTCCAGCATATCTACCACTCCTCCCAGTTTAGTGTCATCTGCAAACTTGATGAGGGTGCAATCCATGCCATCCTCCAGATCATTAATGAAGATATTGAACAAAACCAGCCCCAGGACCGACCCTTGGGGCACTCCGCTTGATACTGGCTGCCAACTAGACATGGAGCTATTGATCACTACCCGTTGAGCCCAATGATCTAGACAAATATCTATCCACCTTATAATCCATTCATCCAGCCCATACTTCTTTAACTTGCTGGCAAGAATACTGTGAGAGACTGTATCAAAAGCTTTGCTAAAGTCGAGGAATAACACGTCCACTGCTTTCCCCTCATCCACAGGGCCAGTTATCTCATCATAGAAGTCAATTAGGTTAGTCAGGCATGACTTGCCCTTGGTGAATCCATGCTGACTGTTCCTGATCACTTTCCTCTCCTCCAAGTGCTTCAAAATTGATTCCTTGAGGACCTGCTCCATGATTTTTTCAGGGACTGATGTGAGGCTGACTGGCAATTGAACAGATATTGAACAGAACCAGACCCAGAACAGATCCCTGTGGGACCCCACACATTATGCCCTTCCAGCATGACCGTGAACCACTGATAACTATTCCCTGGGAATGATTTTCCAACCAGTTATGCACTCACCTTGTAGTAGCTCCATCCAGGTTGTATTTCCCTAGTTTGAGAAGGTCATGCGAGACAGTATGAAAAGCCTTACTAAAGTCAAGATATACAACGTCTACCGCTTCCCCCCATCCACAAGGCTTATTGTTAGATCATATTAAAGAAGTTCTGTATTAAAATCACAAATGAGTTTGATTCCCCATAGTTTAAATTCCAGGGTATTACTAATTAAGAGGTCTCTTGGTTTTTGGTACTGTTTCTCTCCCTCTATGTGTGAAACTTGCAAGCTGCTAATTGTGTTAGTACATTCTAAGACAGAGTCTGTTCTCAAAGCAATTCGCACAGAGAGAGACTCAAAGCAATACTCTGTAACAACAGAAACAGCACCCAGAGACTCCCCGCCCTTTTGTTGTATTAACAATTGTGATTAAAATAGAGATAGAGGATGTTTGTGGATGGATGCTTGGTGTGGATAATGACTGAATGATCAGGGAGGTGCCGGCCTAAGAATCCAGTGTCCATCGGCTGAAGAAGGCATCAAGTGGAAATAACCAGAGGACCCCCAGAGGGCAGACTGGAATCCACCCAACAGCCTCAAGAATGGGAGAACCAAAGAACAAGATAACATCTAGCAGCACGGAGCCGTCAGGAACTTGCTATCTGCTGATTGATTCAGCAACAGCATGATGAAGCAATTCCCATAGACTGGCATAGGAAGAAATTCCTATAAAAATGGACTCTAGAAAGTGAGAACTTTGGGGGTCTGATTCTGCAAACCAACTTCCAGGAGCATCAGATGAGCATCTGACAAGGCCCTGCTCCCTCCTCATGTCCAGGCCACCTGGCCAGTGGCTTGGCATGAGCAACTCTAAGGCTGGTAACTATGATAACAACCTTGCAGAACCTGTGTGTGTGTTTGTAGGAATGAATGTGTGAATAAATATGAGATTGAATGGAATGTTATAGCTATAACTAACTGCTTACTATGATTCTTTCTGTATTCACAATAAATGTGGTATTTTGCCTTTTCCTCCTTAATAAGATCCTGCTGGTTTTTATTTTATTGGTATAACATTGTTACCCTGTCAAAGAAAGCTATCAGGTTGGTTTGACATGATTTGTTCTTGATGAATCCATGCTGACTGTTACTTATCACCTTATTATCTTCTAGGTGTTTGCAGCATGGTATGAATCTTATAGTGAAAGCTGTGTGTTTAGGAATATAACATTGCCAAGGCACCTATTAATATTGTTTGAGAAGGATGTTATGGGTTCTGAGACAAAATGAAGTAACAGGACATTGGTGGATGTCAGACATGCTCAGCACCAGCCAGCATATGTTGTGAACTAATAAAGATGACTTGTGTTTCAAAAAATAGAATTTGATTCTGTAACAATGCAATAAAAGAAATGTATAACATAATAAAACTTAATAAATTAAGGGAACAGAACTTACAACGGGGAAAGAACTGTCATTTCCATTTCAGATATACATACACCAACCATGTGTTTCACAGGTCAGTGTATGTGCTATTGTGATTGTCTTTAATGTTCCCTGGGGTGCAGTGGTAGGGGTAGTGGATTGCAGAGTATCTCCTTGAAAGATTCCGAACATCCCGTTTGCTTTTTTGACTGCCGCTGCACACTGCCTGGACGTCTTCAGAGAACTATCCACGATGACTCCAGGATCTTTCTCCTGATTAGTTGTAATAAATTAGCCCCCATCATATTGTATGCATAGTTGGGGTTATTTTTTCCATTGTGCATTACTTTCCATTTATCCACATTAAATTTAATTTGCCATTTTGTTGCCCAATCACTTAGTTTTGGGAGATCTTTTTGAAATTCTTCACAGTCTGCTTTGGTCTTTACTATCTTGAGCAGTTTAGTATCATCTGCAAACTTTGCCACCTCACTGTGCCACCCTTTCTCCAGATCATTTATGAATAAGTTGAATAGGATTGGTCCTAGGACTGACCCTTGGGGAACACCACTAGTTACCCCTCTGCATTCTGAAAATTTACCTTTTATTCCTTTCCTTTGTTCCCTGTCTTTTAACCAGTTCTCAATCCATGAAAGGCTCTTCCCTCTTATCCCATGATAACTTAATTTACATAAGAACCTTTGGTGAGGAACCTTGTCAAAGGCTTTCTGGAAATCTAAGTACACTATGTCCACTGGATCCCCCTTGTCCACATGTTTGTTGGCCCCCTCAAAGAACTCTAATAGATTAGTAAGACATGATCTCCCTTTACAGAAACCATACTGACTTTTGCGCAACAATTTATGGTCTTCTATGTTGTTGACTATTTTATTCTTTACTATTGTTTCAACTAATTTGCCCAGTACTGACGTTAGACTTACCGGTCTGTAATTGCCAGGATCACCTCTAGAGCCCTTCTTAAATATTGGCGTTATATTAGCTACCTTCCAGTTATTGGGTACAGTAGCTGATTTAAAGGACAGGTTACAAACCATAGTTAATAGTTCCGCAATTTCACGTTTGAGTTCTTTCACAACTCTTGGTGAAAGCCATCTGGTCCCATTAACTTGTTACTGATAAGTTTCTCAATTAATTCCAAAACGTCCTCTAGTGACACTTCAATCTGTGACAATTCCTCAGATTTGTCACCTACAAAGGACAGCTCAGGTTTGGAAATCTCCCTAACATCCTCAGCCATGAAGACTGAAGCAAAGAATTCATTTAGTTTCTCCGCAATTACTTTATCATCTTTAAGTGTTCTTTTTGTATCTCAATCGTCCAGGGGCCCCACTGGTTGTTTAGCAGGCTTCCTGCTTCTGATGTACTTAAAAAACATTTTGTTATTACCTTTTGAGTTTTTGGCTAGCTGTTCTTCAAACTCGTTTTTGTCTTTTCTTATTATATTTTTACATTTAATTTGGCAGTGTTTATGCTCCTTTCTATTTACCTCACTAGGATTTGACTTCCACTTTTTAAAAGATGCCTTTTTATCTCTCATTGCTTCTTTTACTTGGTTGTTAAGCCATGGTGGCTCTTTTTTAATTCTTTTACTGTGTTTTTTAATTTGGGGTATACATTTAAGTTGAGCCTCTTGGCTCATTTAAGTTGAGTGTCTTGGAAAAGTGTCCATGCAGCTTGCATGGATTTCACTCTAGTCACTGTACCTTTTAATTTATGTTTAACTAACCACCTCATTTTTGCATAGTTCCCCAATGTTACTCAGAAAAGTTTATGTGGCTGATATCCTCAGGTTTTTGGCAAATCAAAGGACACCTGATTTCTTCGTACTCAGCAGTGTGTGGGATAATACAAAGCTTCTGCAGGGTAAGATACATTTGTGATTGACAGTCCACTTCCCCATTAAAGCAGTGTTACAGGTGTGGAAGTTCTTTAATTGGGGTAATGCTGCTCTTACAGTGAAGTAAAATGTCAAGAATGTAGGGGTCATAACAAAAAGGTACGTTATCCACAACATAGGACTTGACAAGATCCAAAAAATGAGCATATGTTTGTGAAACATCTGAAAATTCAAAGTTGTTTTCATTTTAAAGTGCTCAGAATGCACTAATTTTTGATTTTTCCCCAATTTTTTCCCCAAGTTGTTAAAAAAGATCATCCACATGATTATCAATTGACTTTCCTTGCTGAAAACCTGGTTTGAATAATGTTTTTGATAATGATTTGTGATTAAAAATTTATTTTAAAAAATAATGAAAAATTTAGACAACAAAGTTTGTTTTTGAAAACAAGGTTATTTTTCAATAGGAAAAACTATTCTTTCAAAAAAATGTTGACCTACTCTACATCTGATAACACCACTGTCACAAAACTAACCCAGTGCTTGGCCAATATGACCTCATGGGTGAGGAACAGCTACCTGAAGTTCAAACCTGAGCAAGACACGGTATGCTGGATAGTTGAAGCAAACACTTGGAGGAGTTTGCCACCACAATACAGTCAGCTGTGACCAAAGATGCACACCTATGACTGGACAAGTCGGCCAGCAGCTTAGGATTGCTCCTGGATTCCTCAGTGATGCCAGATTCACATAGCAGCATCCCAAGTAGCACTTTATAGCGTCTGTGCCTGGCTAAGTGACTGCACTTCCTCATGGTGGATGATGACCAGGCCTCAGCCATACATGCCTTTGTTACCTCCTCACTCGACTACAGCAATGGAATCCACCTGGGTGTGAAACTGTAAGCGCTCTAGTACAGAATGCAGCAACTCACCTCCTCAGTGACATGGGCTACCATGAGCACATCCAAACTGACCTTCCTTCTCAAAACTCTCTACACTTTCCACAGAATAGTGTGTCAAATTCAAGGTTTCAGTCCTCATCTGTAAGGCGCCCAATGGTCTGATCCTGGAATATCTAAAAAAAGAAAAATCACATAACGGTCTGGTACAAGGACCATTGATGATAATTCTACTTCTGTGGAGCAATGGGATATCTACAGTAAGGATAAAGTTAATTTGTGCAGGAGATAGAGCTTTCTTTGGGGCCAGTCCAAGGCTATGTAATGAACTCCTGCAGGATCAAAGAACAAGTACAAACTAGGGCTGTCAAGTGAGTAAAAAAAATTAATAATGTTTAATTGCGTGATTAAAAAAAGCAATCGCAATTAATCATGCAATTAATTGCACTGTTACACAATAATAGAATACCATTTATTTAAATATTTTTGGATGTTTTCTACATTTTCAAATGTATTGATTTCAATTACAACACAGAATACAAAGTGTACAGTGCTCAGTTTATATTTATTTTTATTACAAATATTTGCACTGTAAAAAACAAAAGAAATAATATTTTTCAATTCCCCCATTGCAAGTGCTGTAGTGCAATCGCTTTATCATGAAAGATGAATTTACAAATATAGAATTATGTTTTAAAAATCCTGCATTCAAAAATAAAATAATGTAAAACTTTAGAGCCTAAAAGTCCACTCAGTCCTACTTCTTGTTCAGCCAATTGGGAAAACAAACAAGTTTGTTTACATTTATGGGACATCATGCTGCCTGCTTATTATATACGTCACCTGAAAGTGAGAACAGGCATTCACATGGCCCTGTTGTAGCCAGCGTCACAAGATATTTATGTGCCAAATGCCCTAAAGATTTTATGTCCCTTCATGCTTTAACCACCATTCCAGAGGACATGTGTCCATGCTGATGACAGTACAAAGCAGTACAGACCAACGCATGTTCATTTTAATCATCTGAATTCAGATGCCACGAGCAGAAGGCTGATTTTCTTTTTTGGTGGTTCAGGTTCTGTAGTTTCTGCATCAGAGTGTTGCTCTTTTAAGACTGCTGAAAGCATGCTCCACACCTTGTCCTGCTCAGATTTTGGAAGGCACTTCAGATTCTTAAACCTCGAGTCAAGTGCCGTAGCTATCTTTAGAAATCTCATATTGGTACCTTCTTTGCATTTTGTCAAATCTGCAGTGAAAGTGTTCTTAAAACAAACAACATGTGCTGGGTCATCATCTGAAATTGCTTTAACATGAAATATATGGCAGGATGCAGGTAAAACAGGACAGGATACATACAATTCTCCCTCAAAGAGTTCAGTCATAAATTTAATTAATGCATTTTTTTTTAACAAGCATTATCAGCATGGAAGCATGTCCTCTGGAATGGTTGCTGAAGCATGAAGGGGCATACAAATGTTTAGTATATCTGGCACATAAATACCTGGCAATGCCGGCTACAAAAGCGCGAATGCCTGTTCTCACTTACAGGTAACATTGTATATAATAAGCAGGCAGCATTATGTCCTGTAAATGTAAACAAACTTGTTTGTCTTCCCGATTGGCTGAACAAGAAGTAGGACTGAGTGGACTTGTAGGCTCTAAAGTTTTACATTGTTTTGTTTTTGAGTGCAGTTATGTAACAAAAAAAATCTACATTTGTAAGTTGCACTTTCACGATAAAGAGATTGCACTTCAGTACTTGTATGAAATGCATTCAAAAATACTATTTCTTTTGTTTATCATTTTTAGAGTGCAAATATTAGTAATCAAAAATAACAGTATAAAGTGAGCACTGTGCACTTTGTATTCTGTATTGTGTTTTAAATCAATATATTTGAAAATGTGGAAAAACATCCAAACATATTTAATAAATTTCACTTGGTATTCTATTGCTTAACAGTGTGATTAAAACTGTGATTAATCGCTATTAATTTTTTTCCGTTAACTGTTCAGTTTTTCGTGTGAGTTAACTGCGATTAATAGACAGTCCTAGTACAAACCTCACTACTTTCCATTCTGAGTATAAAGCAAGGGTAAAGAAACAACAGGAGGAAGAGAGACAAGAAAACCAATGAGGAGAGACAGAGAAACTTATGAAAGGAGATGCTGTGAGTGAGGGTGAGGACAGAAAAACAGACATGTAACTGCAGCAGCTCCTTCTGCAGCTAAACTGGCCAATAAAACAAAACAAGAATCTTTTTAAATGAAAAGAAATCTCTTCAGTAGTGAGTCTCCTTTTGAAAGGCAGGGGGGCTGTTGGTTCCATGGTAGCTGATGTGAAAATAAAGGCATTTGGAAAAGCCTGTTCCACTCTGACCATCTCTGGGATTTGGACAGAAGAACGGACACAGGCAGCCAGAGGAAACTGCTGCAGTTGAGAATTGCTTCCACTAACACAACCTTTTTTTACCCAAGACCCCCTAAACCACCAGCAGTGATGCGGGGGGGATGACAACTGGAACAACATGCCCCCGACCCAGATTTCTGCCTTCCATTTGGCCCTGCAACCTGATGTGATGATGTAGCAGAGCAGAGCAATGGTGTGTTTCCTTGGCTAGCTTGCCTGCTCATGGAGTCAATGGCTGTGAAGCAACCCCTTCTGATGGGAGGGAGAGATCTCTCCTCTGCAGTGATGCTGCAATTTTTGGTTGTGTCCCACCCCCCAACCAGTGTTCCCTCTAATTTTTCCCACATGTGTGCAGAATGAATGTTGTTATGTGCACCAATATGGAGGTGATGTGTGACATGTCACTTTTATATTGGTGCACATAACAAAATTAGTGGGGGGGTGGGGTTGAGGGGTTCAGAGTGTGGGAGGGGGCTCAGGGTTGGGGCAGAGGGTTGGAGTGCAGGGGTGTGAGGGCTCTAGCTGGGGGTTCGGGCTCTGGGGTGGGGCCGGGGACGAAGGGCTCAGGGCTGGGGCAGAGGGTTGGGGTGCGCGGGTGAGGGCTCCATCTGGAGGGAGCGGGCTGTGGGGCTGGGGATGAAGGGCTTGGGGTTCAGGCTACTCTGGGGCTATGGTGGGGAGAGAGGACTCCCCCCAGCTCTCTCTCTCCCAGCAGCAGCACCTGGGCTGGGGGGGAGAGGGGCTCTGGCACAGCAGGTCTGGGCCGGGGCTGGGAGAGGGGTGCCCCTACCCCAGCCATGGTTGGTCCAGGGCTGGGTTCAGGCCAGGGGAGGGGCGCCTCTCCTCCAGCCCCGGCAGGTCTGGGCTGAGGCTGGGTTTGGGCTCGTGAAGGGGTGCCTGTCCCCCGGCCACAGCAGGTCTAGGGCTGGGTTAGGGCTAGTGGAAGGGTGACTCTCCTCCAGCCCTGGCAGGTCCTGGCTGGGTGGGTACCTTGAGCGCCTGCACAGCACTCAATAGGCTGCTGCACGGCCATGCAGCTTACAGGGAACTTAGACCCCAACCCAGACAGACTGGGTGGCCTCCTGAGGTGAGTCAGGGGGTGGAGGTGGCTGAAGCCCAAGCCCTGCCACCTGGGGCTTAAGCCTGGCCCTTAGCAGACCTCCTGAAATCTGCTCACAGCCCGCCAGAGGGCCCCAGACCTGCAGTTGAGAACCAGTGCACTAACACCTTTCACAGCCTTAGAACCAAAATGTTGTTGATTCTGCAAACTGCTTAGGAAGGTGATTGGAGGCCAAGCCAACGTTCCCAAAGAAAGTCCAGATGCAGAGAAGGAGACCAAGTCAGAGAGGGAGGGAGAGCAATCCTGGCAGTCATTCATGAGCCAAGAATACAAAGACCACAAAGGTATGGTCTACATTGCAGCCGGGAGCAAGCCTCCCAGCCCAGGCAGACAGACTCACACTAGCTCAGCTCGAGCTAGTGTGCTAAAAATAGCAGTGTGGACTTTGCAGCTCCAGTGGAGATTCAGGCTAGCCACCTCAGCTCAGACCCAGGGGCTCAGGTGGGCTTCAGAGCCCAAGCTGCTGCCTGAGCCATAACAGTCACCCTACTTTGTTTTAGCATGCTAGTGCCATCTGAGCTAACCTGAGTTTGTCTACCTGGGCTGGGAGGCTCACTGTGCACTGCAGCATAGACATACCTCAGCAAGCTATACTATGCGTGACAGGGAGAGACGGTCACCAGCCTGCCATGGGATCAAAAACTGGGAAATATAGCCTGACATCACAACCTGATTATGCCAAACAAACTGGGATTGTAGAAACACTGTGATGCCATCGCTCAAGAGACCCAGTATCACAGCTGGAGTGTGGGCAGACAGGCCTAATGGGTGGAACCAGAGTCAGGGGCCAAGGACCAGACCCAAGGGTCAGAGCCAGAGGCTCAGGAACCATAGCTGAGGGTCAGAAGCCAGGAACCAGCAGCAAGGCAAAGGAGCGGAGTCCATCACAGCAGCCTGTTGAGGATCCACCTAATTGCAATGGACAATTCCTGGCGTTCCCTCCAGGCTTAAGTAGTGTGCCTGGACCAATCAGGGACCCCAGGAGCACTGCCAGTCAGGCCATTTGTGGCCAACACATCGGTGGCTCTTGGGCCTGCAGCCCCATCAATCAGTGCTTTACCAGGTGGAGCGTGGATACAAAAGTCACCATGGAGCCAGCAGACCTAGGTCCTAGGCCTGTAGATTCTCATTCCCAGTATGATCATCAGACCCCCGGGCACTCATCTGGAGAACAGGAAATAGCAGATGCTAGGACACCTCCTTGAGGGTGTTCAACTTTTGGTTTTTGCAGTATCTGTAACTTTTATGGGAGACTGGACCAAACCTGGAGGCTCTAACACAGGCTGAACTTCTGCTGGATTCTGCACAGCCTTTGAGTCCACTGCTTTTATTATTTTTATGAGCTAAGTGCTCTGCTCTCTACAAAACACAATACCTGCCCTGAAGAGCTTATCAAAATAGATGGGCTACATAAAATATAGGGAGAGGCCCAGAGGTTCTGTCTAAGAGCATCTTTTTTCCCTCTCTCTCCTTTAATAATGGGTGGATGACAGCACGTTTGCTGATGTGGGTGAGTATTTGTTGGCTTCATAGTTGAGTTTTGAAAGGAAAGGGGATTTTAAAACAAAGCATATATCTGGAACATTGGAATAAGGAGGGAATTCTAGGTGTAGTGGAAGTGAAGAAGAAGGCACAAAGCTAGGAGCAGGAGTAGGATATGAAGGGAGTTTGTTAGCAGAGAGAGTCAGTGACTGGTAAAAAATTAGAGTAGTGATATGTGCACAGAGTAATCTGGTTTTGCCCCCTCTATACTGAAGACCAAGGAGAGCATATAAATCTACATGGCGTGACTAGAACCAAATTAAGAAAAGTCACATGGGATCATATCTTGACACAAGGATGAGAGGATATAGACTTAGCAGCTCCACCCAATTTATCTGAACTTGACTGATTTTAGACAATCAGCTCAACAAGTCTTTAATCAATGAAGCAGAATCTAATCTAAAAATCATCTAGCTCAGTGGTTCTCAAAGCCAGTCCACCGCTTGTTCAGGGAAGCCCCTGGCGGGCTGGACCAGTTTGTTTACCTGCCACGTCCACAGGTTCGGCCAATCACGGTTCCCACTGGCCGCGGTTCGCCAGGCCAATAGGGGCTGCGGGAAGCAGCGTGGGCCAAGGGACGTGCTGGCCACCCTTCCCGCAGCCCCCATTGGCCTGGAGCGGCGAACTGCGGCCAGTGGGAGCCATGATCGGCTGAACCTGCGAACGCAGCAGGTAAACAAACCGGTCCGGTCGGCCAGGGGCTTTCCCTGAACAAGCAGCGGACTGGCTTTGAGAACCACTGATATAGCTCACAGGTTGGGGGGGGATGGGAAAGCTAGGTTAGCAATCCCAAAGCTGTACTGCACTTCATAGCTCTTTGCTACCACGTTACCTAACAGGCAATCTGGATTTTTGATCCAAGCACTAACTTCCTTAAGGTTAAGGAATTTGTCATGGGATACACTCATTGCTAGCAGCGCCTCCTGCTGGCCATCTTGGGAATTAGCTCCACCAGGCTTGCACTCCCTCTGGTGGTATCCTCTCCTCCCTGTTTCACTCTGCAGTCCTGCTCACTCTCAGATCTGCAATCTCTTCATGGCTTGGCACTACAGCCAGGTCACTAACGTCCTCCCCTTGTGGGGAATTCACAATCTTTCCAGACCCGGTATCTGGCTGGCATCTCCAATGCCCTTGCCACTTCCCAGCAGCTGATAGGGGAACTCAGGCCACCCTCTACTTTGTGTTCCAGTCTAGGGACCCTATAATAAGCAGCCAAGGTCTCTGTACTATCCAACCTCTTGCTGCTATTTCCCTATGCTTCTTCCTACCTGTCTGGCTTCCCATCCCACCCTGGGTTTGCCAGCATACCAACTCCCTCCATTCAGGGAGTGACTGCAGCCTACTTCCCGGTAGCTTTTGCCTGCAGCCAGCTATCTGGCTTTATACAGGCCCGCCTGTTCCTGCACAAGTGAGCCTGTTTCTTTAATTAGGACTTTCCCCTTAGCATTCAGTCTACCAGGTTAACTGGCCCATCTGGCTTCTATTAACCCCTTCTACTTCTGTGTAGGGTGGACACCTGATCACAAGATGCCACTTGTCAGATGAGTTCAGTGTGAAAGACCTATAAACATAGCTTGAAGCTTCTATTGGACACTAGCCATGAAATGTTTTTAAGAATTTACTGAACCTAATGTCGCCCCTCTAGCAATCCCACTTTGTGCTGTGATTCCTGTCAGACTGTGCAAGAAAAGTAAGGCAAGGCAAAGTTTGGAATAGTAATTGGATACTTCCAAAGAAAAACTTCTAGGTGTATCAGGAAGACCCGTTTAGAGATTAAGTAGATGAAACTCTAGTATTAATGTAGTTTTGCTTCTCCTTACAGGAAAGGTTTGACACACGTCCAAATCAGAATACATGCGAATAACAGATGAACGTTATGGCCTAGGTCATTCCACTCTCCAGTCCACAGGTTTTTAGTTTGCTCTTTTGCATAAGCAGCAATTAAAATATTCTCGCACTTTTATAGAACAAAGTTCCCTTCCAAAATCTGTTTAATCAGACTGAAGAACTATACTAGCTTTCTCTTCTACTTCCTATGAAACAACCTCCAGTTTCTTCTCCCCCATCCACTAAAGTCTTCTCTCTCTATTTTTCTAGCAAGTCCAAAGTGAATGCACCAGGTTCTGAGGTACCTACATTGTCCTGCACACATACAATAATGGTGAAATCAGACTCTGAACTCCATTAATTTATACAACAGCTTCATTAAATAGTTGTGTCCCATTCCCCTCTGTTCTTTGTTTGAGGGAAACAGCCATCGCCATTTTATTTATTACAACTGCATCTACACTGGCAAAACTGGGACCTGCGATTCACTACTCTCAGGTTTTATCTAGAGTAGGATTTAAAGGTGTTTTTCTATAAGGTGTTAGCTATCACCAGTCTAACAAACATGTTCTGAAAGTCTGGAGATGACAGGCAAGGTAGACAGTAGCCCAGGGGTGGCCAACCTGAGCCTGAGAAGGAGCCAGAATTTACCAAAGTACATTGCCAAAGAGCCACAGTAATATGTCAGCAGGCCCCCATCCGCTCCCCAGCCCCCAGTGCCTCCCGCCTGCCAGCAGCCCACACCAATCAGCGCCTACTCGCCCCTCCCCCCCGCCCACCACAATCAGCTGTTTCACATGCACAGGAGGCTATGAGGGGAGGGGGGAGAAGCGAGGGCATGGCAGGGTCAGGAGAAGGGGCAGGGGCCTTGGAGGAAGGGGTGGAGTTGGGGCGGGGCTTGGGGCAGAGCAGAGGGTTGAGCAGTGAGCTCCACCCAGCACATTGGAAAGTTAGCCTCTATAGCACCAGCCCCGGAATCAGTGCCTAGGTAAGGAGCCGCCTATTAACCTCTGAAGAGCCGCATGCAGCTCCAGAGCCACAGGTTGGCCACCCCTGCAGTAACATGGACTAAGCTGATCAAGTTAAAGCCTAGGCTTGCCTCTAGGCTCTAACATATGCTAAGATGGTTGAGTGAAGTATAAACTGCTTTGTCTACACTAGAATTTTAGAACACATTAGCTCCCACAATCTAACACACCTTTTATCCTAGTCACTCTAGACAAAGCCTAAATTACGTTAGAAGACATAGTGTAAAACACATCTGTATACATTGTTAGTGCCACTCATGGAGTTGCACCAATGTTGAATTATATGTCCAATTTTTCCTAGTGTACAGCAGGCCAAAGCGTGGCTCAATTTTAAAATCTTCTCAAGCTTAAACTGAAATTTTTGCCATTGGCCCTATAATTCTCCTAGTCTCCTGAACTCTTTTTATCAGATATAGCTGAATGTTTCATACGAAGAGCCCTAAGAGTTGAAAAAGCGCTTCAGAACATTAACGTGGAAAGGCTCAGGACTCAAGGGACAATCAACAGCTCTGTGGGACAGGTATAAAATGAAACATTATACAATAATTCTCATCTCTTAGGAGTAAATCTAAGTTCTGCTGTTCTCTTGCATTTCAAAATCACGTTTAAAACTTGAACTTTTCCCCCTGTAGCACATGACAGATCAACTTTGCGCCAGATTCTAAAACCTGATTCCAAAAAGCCTCTCCTGACTAGAGGCTGAAGCCAGCTCAAATAGTTGGACTTTATTTTGGCACACTGTGTACTGGCATGTTAAAAATTAAGCTTGATGTTTTTGGCTTTACACCTCAGTGCTTAGATTAATTGATTAATGTGTCGGTTATTAATGATAATAACTAAACAAAAAATACAAACAAAGATCACAAGAAATCTGTGGAAAGTATTAGTGAAGGTTACAAAGATTTTTGCCTCTGTTTGCAGAGCAAATATAGGATTCTGTAAAGATGTTTCTGTGTTTGTCTCTAATTTTAAACTGTTTCGTTTCAAGTTAATGATATAATTCCCACACACAACTTCATTAATTTACAGTGTCTTAACAGGTTAGCTGACACAATGCTGAACAAGGTTTCACTGTCAATACCGACCAACACAAGCCATGTTCAGATTTACGTCAGCTAATGCAGTTGTTACAGTCCAGAAATAGTAAGATATCATATTGTAGACCATGCTTAGTGTTAAGCAAGCTCAAGTGTGTTTCCTCACAAAGCAAACACTGACAAGCTAGGAAATCATACATTAACACAACATTTACACAGAATGAAATGTGAATCCTCAGCCATTAGTCCATTAAGCATTCGTCCAAAAGTACAGAGAAGGGCAACAAAAATTATTAGAGATATGGAACAGCTTCCGTATGAGGAGAGGTTAAAAAGTCTGGGACTGGTCAGCTTAGAAAAGAGACAACTAAAGGGGATATGATAGAGGTCTAAACAATCATGAATGGTGTGGAGAAAGTAGTCATCTCTTTTTCAGTCCCAATCTTTTTAACCTCTTCATATGGAAGCTCATGGGCAGAGCGTAATGGAGGCTGCAAGAGGCTAAGCCTCCCCAAACCTCACATTGCCGGAGGGGTGGGGTGGGGGCAGTGACGGATTTGGGGGCCCCAGAAAAATCTCCTTCTGCCATGGTCCCGGGGGCCCAGAGCTTTTCCGATCTCAGAGCCACAGTGGGCGGTGGGATCTCGGGGAGAAGAGCTGGAGTGGGGGCGGAACAGGGGCGGGGAATAGAGAAAGGCTCCAGGCTCAGAGCTCCAGGCAGGGCCGAGAGCTCCACAGCAGTCCTGTCCAAAGCTGACAGCTTGACTCGGGCTGGGGCCGAGCTCTCAGGTCCCTCACCCTGTGGCCCCAACTGAGCTCTCAGGCCTGCCCACACTGGCCATGGGGGGAAGGGCTGAGCTCTCAGCCCCGCCCTGGCTGGAGCCACTGGGGGCTCAGAGCAGCAAGCAGAGGCGTGGCTTTGGCCGGAAGAGGTGGGGCCTTGGCCGGAAGAGATACGGAAGGGAGCTAGCCTCCCCAAGGGGAAGCTTCACCTACCACCCACGTGGAAGCTGTTCCATACCCTTAATCATTTTTGTTGACCTTCTCTGTACCTTTTCCATTCCTAACAAATCTTTTTTGAGATGAGGTGACCAGAACTGCATACAGTATTCCCAGTGTGAAAGTACCATTGATTTATATAGTGGCATTCTGATATTTTCTATCTTATTATCTATCCCTTTCCTAATGGTTCCTAACATTATATTAGCCTTTTTGACTGCCGCAGTACATTGAACAGATGTTTTCTGAGAACTATCCACAATGACTCCAAGATCTCTTTCTTGAGTGGTAAAGGCTAATTTACACCCCATCGTTTTGTATGTACAGTTGGGGATTATGTTTTCCATTGTGCATTACTTTGCATTTATAAATATTGAATTTCATCCACCATTTTGTTGCCTACTCACCCAGTTTTGCAAGATCCCTTTATAACTCTTTGCCGTCTGCTTTGGACCTAACTATCTTGAGTAATTTTGTACCATCTGCAAATTTTGCCACCTCACTTTTCACACCGTTTTCCAGATCATTTATGAATATATTGAACTGCGCTGGTCCCAGAACACATCACAGCACTATTTACCTCTCTCCATTCTGAAAACTGACCGTTTATTCCTACTCCTTGATTCCTGTCTTTTAACCAGTTACTGATCCATGAGAGGATCTTGCCTCTTATCCCATGACTGCTTAGTTTGCTTAAGAGCCTTTGGTGAGGGACCTTGTCAAAGGCTTTCTGAAAGTCCAAGTACGCTATATCCACTGGATCACCCTTGTCCATATTTGTTGACCTCCTCAAAGATTTCTAATAGATTGGTGAGGCATGATTTCCCTTTACAAAAGTCATGTTGACACTTCCCCAACAAATCATGTTCATCTATGTGTTTTATAATTCTGTTCTTCAATATAGTTTCAACCAAGTTGCCTGATACTGAAGTTAGGCTTTCTGGCCTGTAATTGCCAGGATTGTCTTTGGAGCCTTTTTAAAAAATTGGTGTCACATTAGCTATCCTCCAGCCATCTGGTACAAAGCTGATTTAAGTGATAGGTTACATAGCACAATTAGTAGTTCTGCAATTTCATATTTGAACTCCTTCAGAATTCTTGGGTGAATACCATCTGTTCCTGGTGACTTATTACTGTTTAATTTATCAATTTGTTCCAAAACCTCCTCTACTGACATCTCAGTCTGGGACGGTTCCTCAGGTTCGAAACCCGAAAACAATGGCTCAGTTGTCAGAATCTCCCTCACATCCTCTGCCGTGAAGACTGAGGCAAAGAATTTATTCAGCTTCTCCTCAATGGTCTCATCTTCCTTGAGTGCTTCTTTAGCATCTCGATCATCCAGTGGCCCCACCCATTGTTTGGCAGGCTTCCTGGATTTTATGTACTTAAAAAAATGTTGCTGTTAGTGTGACATTATCTGATTAGAGTATGACCATGCAAATCATTGTTGCTACCACCGTTATATGGTTGCAACAAACCTTATGCAAAGTGTGATGCATGGCCAGAAAGGGTTAAGCATCCTGCAGAATAAATGACCTAGATTCAACCTTTAGGGACATGCTGGTAGATAATGGTTGTGTTCTGTGTGTTTACATGTATATGGTTAGAGGTTAACAATGTAATTGAGCAGTCCCTATCTATCCTGTATTCTGTTAATTCAGAGATCAAAAGGAAATATTAACATTTAAATGAACTATAAACATAGTGATATCATTGTGTTCATCTCTCTTTGAAATGCATAGCAAATCACCTGCGAATGGTGGAAAACAGGCAATTGCTTTATGTTAATCCCTGTAGCTAATTACCAGTGATGCTTAGGAAATAGATCTATTTCAAAGTCTGCATGATTGCCTATTGTTCGCCTAAGGATTCCAAGCTATCAAAAGAAGGCCTGGAACTGTATAAAGATGTCTGATCCTGGGTCCTCATCCTCTTTATCTCGGATCTGCTTGATGCTTCATGCAGGGGAAGCTTAAGCCATAAGACTGAGATCTCCATTCCTATCTGGATCACCCTGAATATGGATATTGGACTAGAACCTATGGAGTAATTCTGAAAGAACCCTTTGCAACTACAAAGCTCACCATCTCTACTATGATTCCGATTTCAGAACTGTACTCATGTCTGTATGTATACTGATCTTTTAACCAATACTCTCTCTCTTTTCTTTTTTAACAAATGTTGCTTTAGTTAATCAGGATTGGCTGTAAGTATTTGGGTAAAATCTGGAATATTCATTAACCTGGGAGGTAATATGTCCAATCGTTTGGGACTGGTAGAACCTTCTTATATGATGAATAAGATTTTCAGTAATTCTCATCATATTTGACTGGGTGTCTGGGTGGAGGCCTGAGGCTGGGTTGCTTTAAGGGTGTGATGGTTGCACTCTATATGATTTTATGAAAATATGCTAATGAGTGTGAATATAATATAACTGGAATATGCTTCATACAAAAGATCTCTTGTAAGGTATCATTACAAAGCTTATAATCTACTGAGTGTGGTCATCCTATTTGTATGTATGTATCAGTCTTGTATCTGAAACTAGAAATATGAAATATAACTCTGAGGGCCTATTGTAATTATGTAAAGTGTGGGCCATTAATGGTGGTTTGGAATCTTGATGGCTCCCATTAACCAGGACAATTGACTGTAGATGGCTCTGTTTACTTGCAAGTCTTCCTGAATACCTGTGTGCTAGCAAGTGGGTAATGATGTCTTACAGTGACATGTGATCATGTCAGCTGAACTGGACTCCATCTTTAACCTGGCGCTTTTCCACTTAGAAGGAGGGATGGGAACCCAGAGAGGGACAAAGGATTCCCACCTTGTGCAAAAGATATATAAGGGGGTGGAACAGAACAAAGGGGGCTGCAGTCATGAGAAATTCCCTAGCTATCACCTGAGCTGGACCAAGGGCTGTACCAGGGGAAATAATTGTGCCCAGACTAGGAAGGCATCCAGTCTGTAATAGAAGCTTATTGAAACATCTGAGGGTGAGGTTTTATCTGTATTCAGTTTTCTTATTTTATTAGGCTTAGACTTGTGTGTTTTATTTTATTTTGCTTGGTAATTCACTTTGTTCTGTCTGTTACTACTTGGACCACTTAAATGCTACTTTTTGTATTTAATAAAATCACTTTTTACTTATTAATTAACCAAGAGTAAGTATTAATACCTGGTGGGGGGAGGCAAACAGCTGTGCATATCTCGCAGTTAGTGTTATGGAGGGTGAACAATTTATGAGTTTACCCTGTATAAGCTTTATACAGGGTAAAACAGATTTATTTAGGGTTTGGACCCCACTGGGAGTTGGGCATCTGAGTGTTGGAGACAGGAACACTTCTTAAGCTGTTTTCAGTTAAGCCAGCAGCTTTCAGGGGATGTGGTTCAGACCTGGGTCTGTGTTTGTAGCAGGCTAGCATGTCTGACTCAAACCCAGGGTTGAAGTCCCAAGCTGCCAGGGAAAACAGGCTTAGAGGTAGTGTCAGCACATCAGGTGGCAGTCCCCAAGGGGGTTTCTGTGATCCAACCCGTCACAAAGGGAACTGTGTTGTAGGCTTCTGAGTAACCAGTAAGGTATTACAGAAGCTGTTTTGTGCTGGCTTGGTAAATCTAAGTATTGGAATATCCACCAGCATTGGGGATTGTCTGCCCCATTCTTTGCTGTTCACCCTGATTGAGTATCCTCAGTGTGCCCCCCCACCCCGGGATCCCGGTCACTTTTGCTAGTTGTTCTTTAAATTCTTTTCTGGCTTGCCTAATTATACTTCTAAACTTGACTTGCCAGAGTTTATGCTCCTTTCTATCTTCTTCAGTAGGATTTGACTTCCATTTTTTAACCACTTCTTTTACTTTTGTCTTTAACCACTTCTTTTACTCTGTTTAGCCATGGTGGCATTTTTTTTGGTCCTTTCACTATTCTTTTTAATTTGGGAGTATAAATTTAATTTGAGGCTCTATTATGGTGTTTTTAAAAAGTTACTATGCAGCTTGCAGGCATTTCACTCTTGTGACTTATCACTTGATAAATTTCCGTGTTATGTTCATTCCCTCTCAACCATCTGGCACCAGCCACTGTCAAAAGACAGGATACTGGGCTAGATGGACAACTGGTCTGACCCAGTGTGGCCATTCTTATGTTCTTATATTATCATCTTAATTAAAATTAAGTAATACTGTAACTTCCCATCGAACATATTAAACAACTGAGAAATCATCTGGATTGCATAACCTTAACTCTTACCTTGTTGTGATGTTATCTAATTAGAATATAACCATATAGATCATTGTTACAACCATTGTTATATATATGCAGCAAATATTATACAAAGGTTGTCAAGTGAGGTGTCTATGAAAAGGTTATGTTTTGCTGGTTATGATTATGCTATCCATATGCATGTCTCATTTTTGTATGTGAAATTATAACTATTGGACTATCCACCAGCTTTATGGGGATTGTCTGCCCCATTCTTTGCAGTTCACCTAATTGAGTGACCATAGCTATCCCCCACTGGAACAACAGTCACAGCCAGATATGCCACGTACCCCACTTTGTGCTAGAGAAAGAGCGGCTGTACAGAGTGTAGCAGAACCCACAGTCGGGGGTAGTAAGAACTCACTTACTGGTACCTCATAACTAACACCAAGCTATAATGTAGCTAGTTCAGAATATTCTCTGCATGCGGCAGCTAGGGAGGGAGAAGACTGTGGAGCAGTTCCTTTTTCTGGCTGGATCACTAGAAATGGGACACACCTGCAGCTAAGAATGCCCCAAAGGCCCCCATCATCCCAATGCCATTATTGGAAATGCCATTTGAAAGAATATGGGTTGACATGGTGGAGCCTTTAGAAAAGAACTCCTCCGGAAACTAATGTGGTGGACTACACCACTCACTATCCAGAAGCCATAGCCTTGCATTCAGCTAAGACAACAGTGATCGCTCCTGTGCTTATGAGACTCTTTGTCCAGGCAGGTTTCCAGTTGGAAATATTGACTGACAGGGCTTCCACCTTAAAATCAAGACTCTGACAACACCAGTGTACCGTCTGCAAATGGATGGCCTGATGGGAAGATTTAACAAAATGTTGAAGATGTTAAAATTGTTTGTAGAGACCAAGCCTAGGCACTGGGACCAACTCCTCCCATCGCTGTTATTTGCTGTGTGTGACGTAACCCAAGCCTCAGTGGGGTGCTCATCCTTCAAACTTCTCTATGGACACCAGGCATGAGGAATCATGTATCAAGAAGGTTAGGAGAAGCAATATGCAAACACACTCAGCACAACCCAGTACATTATACATCTACCAGAGCACCTTAAGACATTGAGCACTTGTGCAAAGGAGAACTTCTTCTGGGCTCTCTACAAAGGCAAGAACAGCAGTACAACCAAAAAGCACACTTACAAATTTTCCACCTGGGAGACAGGGTTCTGTTGCTATCACCATCCTTGGAGTCAAAATTGATGACTCATTGGCAGGGCCCACGTTGTAGCCTTTCATTTTATTTAAAGTGAATTTTGTAATGTGGTATTATACCACTTTGGGTTCGGCTCTGGTGGCTACAGTTTCAAGCTAAACTGTGTGAAAGTCACCTCTGCTACTTGATTTAGATTTAGAATCTCTAGGAACACATAAAGACAGGGTAGTGACCACACATACATTCACAAGTACAAGTCTAGTCTGATATACAAGTTTTATTAAAGTTATGATTACCTAAGCATATAGAAATTCTATACAGATCCATGCACAGGTTACAAATATAGTTACTTACATCCTTAACAATAGGGTTATGGTCTGATGGGTCTCTCATGGATTGATCATCAGTAGAGGGACGGTTCCTGCTGGAATTTCCCATAGAGAACTCAATTTTCTCACTCTGGGCACCCCCTTTTTATAATGTGATTCTGACTATACCTCATTAGTATTTACGCATATCGTGCACCCTGTGGGTCATCACATTTTTCTAACACATGCCCTATTTTGTAAGCAAAAAATTACTCTTACTGTTAATTTTTCACAATATCACGCACTGGAACATCTTTTTCCATAATCTTAGGGCATCAGGTTATTCTTTGGTCACTTACTTACAGCATTTCTTAACTCTATGGCCTAGTATGGCTAAGCTAAAATCTTACAGGCCTTAGCCTGTAGGCCTTGTGTTTCAGCTCTATTTTCTTAGATACTTAATACATGGTTGTGACACTATACCCCATATTAATCATAGTGGCATGATTATGATATGATTATGACATAATTATAATACATTTTGTACAAGATATGTCTTGTAAGGTGTCTATGGAAAAGTGATGATTTGCCGAATATGATTATCTTATTTGTATGCATGTATCATTTTTGTAGCTGAAGTTATGAATATTGACTATGTATCTGTATTTCAAATGTGCTTACTCTGGGTAACACCCACAACTAGCCTTTCAGGTATAACAATGAAGAAGCTAGACAGTGCTGATGGCTCATCAACAGAGTCAAAGGACCATGGAAGAGCTTAGCCTTCCTGTGAATGTTTCAGCCAGCCTATGAGTAAAGGTGCCATGACTCAGCAGGGTATGCTAGAGCATGTGACCAGACCACATGACACTGAACTCCATTTCGGTACCTGTATTTTTCCATAAACTGGACTGGGAACTGAGCATGGAACAAAGGATTCCTACCATATGGAAAAGCTATATAAGATGGGGAGTGACATCATTTCTTGGCCTCACTCTCCACACAAGAGAACTCCTAGAAGCACCTGAGGAACAAAGACTGAACTGGGGGCAAGTGCTGGTCTCAGGATAAAGGGATTTCTAGCCTGTGAATGAAAACTTGGTGGACTGCTTGTATCATCAATCAGGGTGAGAAATTACTGATTCAAATCCTAGCTAATATTTTAGGCTTAGTTTGTGTTTTTGTTTATTTGCTTTGACCTGTTTGCTATCGCTTATAATTACTTAAAATCTATCTTTCTTTAGTTAATAAACTCGTGTTATGCTTTATCTTAACCAGCGTGTTTTGAGTGAAGCGTCTGGGAAAATCTCAGCTCTGTGAACCAAGGCTGTTGCATATCTTTCCCACAATGAGGGGAAAGCGAATATATTAATGAGCTTACATTGTACGTATCCCTGTGCAGTGCAAGACAGTAGAATTCTGGGTTTATACTCCAGCAAGGTGGCAAGGCTGGGGAGCTGGGAAATTGGCTTTTGTATCCTGTCTGTCCTTGAGTGGCTTAGGTAAAGCACTCAGATACCTCAGTTGAGTGTGTGGCACCACCTGCTGTCGTGTTGGGTGACAACAGGGCCTGGAGAGGCTGGCTGAATCATCAGCAAAGAAGTGTGAGAGAGGCCTGCCCAGCTGGTGGGTTAGGGGGCACAGCGATTCCCACAGCTCCCAGACTGCATCCTGGGCATGACAACCCATCACAATGATTATTCCTTCTACATACTGATTTTATACTTTCACAATCCTGCAATTTAACTCTGTTTAACATACAATGATTATAGATGACACAGCATGTTAGCTAATCATAACCACACAGTAAATGAACAATAAACTAGAATAATTGGCTACAATGTGATACTTTTAGACAAACAGACCTGGTAGATTATGAGATCTATCTACCTGGCAAAAGGAAGGAGATTAAGGTCTATCATGTAAATTTTCTCATGCTATGGAACATCCAGGAATCTCTCCAGACAGACCCTTGGCTGGTGAGCCCTGTGTGACATGAGGTGCCCATGGTAGCCCACACTGAAAATGTCAAGGTCAGGGCAGGCTGCAAAAAGAGAGCAGATTCTCCCAAAACTGGTGTTTAACACTGTAGTTAGATTCACCAATCAGTCACAAACTGTGCTCCTGATTCCTGGTTATTAAGAAGCTAAAAACAAAGACAAATCACACAGCCCCCTTTATTGCATTCAAGTTCTCTGGCTCCCAATCAGCAAACAGGTGCAGTAAGGTGAGGAGTTCTTTAAAACTCTACTCACTATACAAATGTTCTTCTGATACCCAAAGAGCCAGCCACCATTACCAGATCACTATTTGTTTGGATCTTATCCAAAATATCACACTGCCAGCCAATCCTTTAGTATATGAAACTAAAGGTTTTATTATAAAAGAAAAGAAAGAGAAGAGGTCAAAGCAATCAGATACATACATATGATTTCAGAGTCCATATATCAGGTTCTTAGCAGCATTGGTGAGTTTGCTGGCTCAATGAGTCTCTCTGGAACACATCTGTCATAAATATAAAGGGAAGGGTAAACACCTTTAAAATCCCTCCTGGCCAGAGGAAAAACTCTTTCACCTGTAAAGGGTTAAGAAGCTAGGATAACCTCGCTGGTACCTGACCAAAATGACCAATGAGGAGACAAGATACTTTCAAAAGCTGGGGGGAGGCAAAAACAAAGCCTCTCTCTCGGTCTGTGTGTTGCTTTTGCCGGGGACAGAACAGGAATGGAGTCTTAGAACTTAGTAAGTAATCTAGCTAGATATGCGTTAGATTCTGATTTCTTTAAATGGCTGAGAAAATAAGCTGTGCGGAATGGAATGGATATTCCTGTTTTTGTGTCTTTTTGTAACTTAAGGTTTTGCCTAGAGGGATTCTCTATATTTTGAATCTAATTACCCTGTAAAATATTTACCATCGTGGTTTTACAGAGGTGATTCTTTTTACTTTTTCTTCTATTAAAATTCTTCTTTTAAGAAACTGATTGCTTTTTCATTGTTCTTAAGATCCAAGGGTTTGGGTCTGTGGTCATCTATGCAAATTGGTGAGGATTTTTATCAAACCTTCCCCAAGAAAGAGGGGGTAACGTTTGGAAGGATTTGGAGGGTGGGGGGGAAGACATTTCCAAACGGACTCTTTCCTGATAATATAATACCGGTTAGACGTTTGGTGGTGGCAGCGAAAGTCCCAAGGGCAAAAAGTAAAATAGTTTGTAGCTTGGGGAAGTTTTAACCTAAGCTGGTAAAAGTAAGCTTAGGAGGTTTTCGTGCAGGTCCCCACATCTGTACTCTAGAGTTCAGAGTGGGAAAGGAACCTTGAAAACATCCAAAGCTTGGAGAGGTCTGTCAGTCTTTTGTTCAAAGCTTCAGTTTGTAGAGAAGTTACTCCAGAGGTAAGAAGCTGGATTGAAAACAAAATGGAGAAGATGCAGCTGCCTTTTATATCTTTTCCCTTGTGGCTTGTACATCCTTTGTCCCAAACACAAGCTAACGGCACATGGGCATGGAAAAGTACTTGGAATCCCCTGTCCACAGGCATGTCCCTATATGTCCTGCTAACTCATAGGTACAGACACAGGCTTCTTTCCTTTGGTTCATTGTACAGGTGATTGCCCTTGATAGGCTATTAAGCTGGATGGATAATGCTGATGCCAATCTGGCTGGGGGTGTCACCCAGAAATGAGGGATGTTAAGTGATTAAAAAAATTTATTGTGCGATTAATCACGCTGTTAAACAATAATAGAATACCATTTATTTAAATGTTTTTGGATGCATTCTACATTTTCAAATATACTGATTTCAGTTACAACACAGAATACAAAGTGTACAGTGCTTATTTTTATTACAAATATTTGCACTGTAATATACAAAAGAAATAATATTTTTCAATTCACCTAATACAAGTACTGTAGTGTAATCTCTTTATCATGAAAGTTGAACTTACAAATGTAGAATTATGTCCAAAAATCCTATTTTCAAAAATACAACAATGTAAAACTTTAGAGCCTACAACTCCAATCAGTCCTACTTCTTGATCAGCCAATTGCTCAGACAAACAAGTTTATTTATATTTGCAGAAGATAATGCTGCCCGCTTCTTGTTTACAATGTCACCTGAAAGTGAGAACAGACATTTGCATGGCACTGTTGTAGCTGACACCACAAGATATTTACTTGCCAGATGTGCTAAAGATTCATATGTCCCTTCATTCTTCAACCACCATTCCAGAGGACGTGTCCATCCTGATGACAGGTTCTGCTCGATAATGATCCAAAGCAGTGCAGATCGATGCATGTTCATTACCATCATCTGAGTCAGCTGTCACCATCAGAAGGTTGATTTTCTTTTTTGGTGGTTTACAGTGTAAAGTAATGGAAAAATGAGACAACCCTCATGGCTCTGACAGCCATGGGAAGGATAGTACCCCTTCCAAAAATATACAAACAATGATTGTTCTGACTAAGAATCTTAAAAAAAAAAACAAAAAAAAACAACCTAATGAGTTTACCACTCATGCCACAGGCCTAATGCCACTGTTCAGTAACCTTAATGGTACTGCAGACAAGGAAGCAGGCAATGGAAAGGAAATAAACTGTAGAACAATGATACATACATTTGTTCCGTAACCTTTGCCTAGACTGCAGGAGAGGCAAACTCCAGTTTATTTGGTAAAGGCCTTCACTATACCTTATAAATGAAGCCTTTGCCTTGGGTATTTATCTAAAATAATCTAATATTTTATCTAATATAATCTGTTATATATCAATAGATTAGAAATGCTTCCAAGTCACACTGAAACCAAATCTGAAATTTCTCAAAACTTTCAGGGTCTTTAGATCCAGGGTTCTGGCTTGGCTCATTGTAGAGATAAACGTGAGTTATGAAGCTCAGCTCAGGTTCTGGACCAAATCTGAAATTCCCCAATGATTGACAGGGACAGAGACAGACTAGAATTATGCAGGCTTAATTAAAACACCCCAAACAAACAAACAAGTAGTCTGATTTTCAAAGGTGCTAACCACAAACAGTTCCCATTGGCTACCGTAGTTCAGCACCTGGAAAAAAACAAGCTACTTACCTCCTGATAACTCCTCACTGTAAAAAGTTTAAAATGCCCAGTTAAGGCTACAATGTTTCAATTTTATGTACAAAGTAGAGTCAGGGCTACAAAGTCACAGTCTGTCTTAGCCCTGAGTTTCAGCAGTAGAGAACAAAGAGTTTCTAGGGACACAGGCTCATTCTTGTGAGGTGCTCTGCACCCTCAACTTCCAGTACCTTCCACAGGAGTTGAAGCCACTGAGTGCCTCTCCAGACTGAATCCTGGGCCCTGTGTAACTATACACTGAGTGTGCTTAGTGATAATTGGGACTTTGGACTTCAAATTTTTAACTGCTTTCTCACAGGCGCTACATTTTAAAATCCCTCCCTTCAACTCCCCCACTTCCACCCAAAACACTAGTGTACAATATTGGTATAACAACAAATAGTTTCATTTGCACCTGCTCCTCCAGGGTTGCAGTCTTAATATCCCTTGTGTCTTTCAACTCACTCATCTCCATCTCAGAGTCCCCACTTCCTCTAATCAAAGCCCACATCACTTTTTTTCCAGGGAGCAGACCAGGGTGAAAGTAACTTAAAGGATTTACCAGTACGCCGGAGTCCTGAGTGGGGGCATGGCCTCAACCAGAAGAGGCAATTTAAAGGTCCCAGGGCTCTGGCTGGGAGCCCTGGAGCCTTTAAATCACCCTGCTGCAGAGGCGGCTGGGAGCCCCGGGGCTCAGGGTGAATTGGGTTAATTCAGGGGTGAATTAAAGGGCCCGGGGCTCCGGCCGCCGCAGAGCTCCAGGCATTTTAAATCCCTGCTGGAGCCCTGCAGACAGAGCTCCGGTGGTGCTTTAAAGGGTCCGGGGCTCCCCACAGTGGCAGGAGTACAGGGCCCTTTAAATCACCGCCAGGGAAGCCAGTCTGGTCTGGCATGGCATACTGGCTCTTGCTGGTACACCGTACCAGACTAGACCGGCTTACTTTCACCTCTGGAGCAAACCCTACAGCAGAGGTGGGCAAATTACAGATGTGGCCCGCGGGACGGTCCTGCCTGGCCCCTGAGCCCCAGCCCCTCCCCCGCTGTCCCCCATCCCCCGCAGCCACGCCTCCGCACGGACAGCATGGCTTGCACCCACCTACCTCCCAGGCTTTCCAATAAGCCTGTCCTGCTGCTCTGAGCAGCATGGTAAGGGGGCGGAGGGAAAGGGGGGTTGGATAAGGGGCAGGAGGTCCCAGGGGGCAGTCAGGGGACAGGGGGCAGTTGGATGGGGTGGAGGTTTGGGGAGGGTGGTCAGGAGACAGGGAGCTAGGGGGGCTGGATAGAGGGTGAGGTCCTGGGGGGTCGGTGGGTCCCGGGATGGGGGGGACAGGGAGCGGGGGGGTTGGATGGGGGTGGGGTCCTGGGGGGGCAGTTAGGAATGGAGGTCCCGGGAGGGGGCAGTCAGGGGACAAGGAGTGCAGGGATTGGATGGGTCAGGGGTCCCAGGGGGCCTGTCAGGGGTGGGGGTGAGGACAGGGGTCAGGGCAGTCAGGGGACGGGGAGCAGGGGGGTTTGGATAGGGGGTGGGGTCCCGGGGGGCAGTTAGGGGCAGGGGGTCCCAGGAGGGGGTGGTCAGGGGACAAGGAGCAGGTGGGGTTGGATGGGTTGGGGGTTCTGAGGGGGGCAGTCAGGGGGCGGGAAGTGGGAGGGGACAGATGGGGGGAGGGGTCAAGCTGTTTGGGGAAGCACAGCCTTCCCTACCCGACCCTCCATACCATTTCACAACCGTGATGTGGCCCTCAGGCCAAAAAGTTTGCCCACCCCTGCCCTACAGAGTCACAGCTATAGCTGTCCTTTGTTGTCAGTGAGAGATGCAATTGAATGGGAACTGTGTGGTGTCTTAAGAATGTACCTCTTACTGAGTAAGAAAATAACTACTGTCATCTATCACTTGTCATTCTAATCTAATTGTTTTTTGAAGTGTTGTTGTAACCATGTTGGTCCTAGGATATTAGAGAGACAAGGTGGGTGAGGTAATATCTTTTACTGGCCCAGCTTCTGTTGGTGGAAGGGTCAAGCTTTCAAGCTACACAGAGCTCTTCCTCAGGTCTACAACAACAGGTATGCAGTGTATAAATGTAACATTTCCAGTTACATGCTACATTAAAAAGAAGGAGTCAAATTCTCCACTGTCCTGTGACTTGTGTAGTCATTTGTACCAGTGCAAAGTTGAGTGCAAAATGCTCTTTCCTTATCTTCAGTCCTAGAGCGTAAACTCCTTATGGCAAGGACCTGGCTTTTGGGGGTGGGACACTGTATAAATAAACAAACAATATTAACAAATAAATAATAGTAGCAATAACTCTCATACCCTGCCTGTCGTCCCCCCCCCAAAGCAGGGGAGGTGGGGTTATTGCCGAGGGGCAGGCAAAGGAGCCTGTGGTCATCCTGTTAGCAAATATATACCGACTCTCTCTCCGCGGTGCGTCTACACTGCAAGCACTACAGCTACGTCCCTGAAGCACAGCCACTTGCTATTGTGACAGAAGAGGTTTTTCTGTTGCTCGACTAAATCCACCCCCAGAGAGGCTGCCATCACCTCGGTCGACATAAGAATTCCACTACATCCACAGCGGGGAGTAGGTCGACCTAACTACAATGGATGAAACTTTTCACATCTCTGAGCGATGTAGCTGTGACTTAAGATAGGTGTCGACCAGGCCTATGTATTGGCTGGCCCACGTAGCCCTGGGCGCTGAGCGGAACTGGCTAGAAGAAAGAATGAAAAATTGTGACTATTTTCACTATATAGCTCAGTGGTTTGAGCACTGGCCTGCTCAACCTAGGGTTGGGAGTTCAGTCCTTGAGGAGGCCATTTAGGGATCTGGGGCAAAAATTGGGGATTGGTCCTGCTTTGAGCAGGGGGTTGGACTAGATGACCTCCCGCGGTCCCTTCCAACCCTGATAGTCTATGAGTCTATTTAGTTTGTGGCTTTGGGTCACATTCGACTTGCCACCTGCCTGTTTCTGACCTGCCATCTGGTGCGCCCTGTGCAGCTGCAGCCCCAGCTGGGAGATGATGCCCCAGCACAGGCTGCAGGAAGGCTCACACTGCTCTCAGTGCCAACCCCGAGCCCCTTCCCGGGGCGCAGGGCTGGGTCGTGCCCCTTGAACTCACTGACCGCTTCGCCCATTGCCACTGGCAGCAGCGCTCCCGGAGACTCCCTGCGTCAGAGAGCCCAGCAGGCGCGCAGGCGCGGTGCGGCGCGGGGCTTCCCCGTGTCGCCGCCTCCGATTTGGCCGCCAGGTGGCGCCGCGCCGCGAGGGGGGGGGCGGTGTGCTACGTCACTCTTTTCGGCGCTGCGAGGAGCGCAGGGATTGGTGACGCGGCAGGGACGTGCCCGCTATATGAGCTCTGGAAGCCGCTGACTCGGCCCTTTCCGCCTCGCTCCCGCCCGCTCTCGGGTCGCTCGCCGCGCACACAACGAGCCGCGCCGCCCAGCAGCAGCGCCGCCGCCGCCGCCGCCGCCATGATCATCTACCGGGACTGCATCAGCCGTGAGCGCCGGGCCGCGGGGAGGGGCGGGCGGACGCGCGCGCGCGGCGGGGCGCTGCGGGACCGGCCGGGCCCCGCGCATGAGCAGGCCGGGCGGGGAATGCGGAGCTCTGCGGCGGGGGAGGGGAGCGGCCCGCGGCCCGGCCGGGAGCGGCCAGGGGCGGTGCCTGGGCCGCGGGGCGGAGCGGCCTGGGCCGGGCCGGGGGTGGGGGCGGGGGCGCGGGCTCGGCGGGTGCGGGGCAGCCGGGCCGGGCTGACGCCGCGCTCTCCCCGCAGAGGATGAGATGTTCTCCGATATCTACAGCATCCGGGAGGTCGCCGACGGGCTCTGCTTGGAAGTGGAGGGGAAGGTGAGTCACCGGGGCCGGGCCTGCCCGGGGACACGTGTCCCGGCGGAGTCTGCCCGCGCCGCAGCCCGGGAGCTGCTGGGGACGCTGCTCCCTGCCCGCGGCGCGCGTGGCCCGGCCGCGGAGCTCGGCACTTACCCCCCCCCCCCCCCGCGGCTCCCTGGCCAAGCCCCGGCCCACGAGCGGCCTGTTGCTCGGCGGAGGCCCGGTGTAACCAGCGAGGCTGTCTGGTAACTGGTCGGAGCCGGCCCGTAGCCCCCGCTGCTTGCTCGGGGCTGCTGGGCGACAAGAGGCAGCTTCAGGAGCGAAGCTGCTACGGTGGCGGGGGGGGGGGCAGCTGTGGCCAAGCCTTGTTGGCCCTCACAGGGGTACCCACGCTTGGAGTAACAAGGGCAGGGCTTGGCGACACCTACAGTTGACGGTAGCTCACCTTATCTTGGTCCCGCCTGCTAGCAGGTCAGTTAACTGTGTTTTTTAGCTCTTTGCTGACACGGTTGCAGCTTGATTTGTTGCTAGTGAGGGGAAGCAAACCACTGAGGTGACTGGCATGTCTGAGAGTACCCCAGCTAGAAGACTGACCTATCTGAGAATACTTCAGCAGTCTGTGTAGCTTTTGTTGGTGGTTCATCGTTCTTGTCAGGACTGGGTACAGGACTAGTATCCCAGTACTGACCGAGATCTGAACCTGTGTGGAAGTTCTAGCCCTGCTTATCTGATAGGACAGGCGAAGAATTCAGCGCTGTTATTGTTAAATAATGGGGTAGTTCTGTAGTCCACTTCAGCTTTAAAATGAGCAGTTCCTGAATTGACTGACAGCAGCAGTAGGGCTGAGTTAATGGTGCTTTTCTCAACAGTGTAAGTATCATTTGATTCTGTGGTGCTTTTCTCTAGTAAGTTTTTGATGTTCTCTTTAAAATCCAGATGGTCACCAGGACAGAGGGTCAGATTGCTGATGCTTTAATTGGTGGCAATGCCTCCTCTGAAGCTATTGAAGAAGGAACAGATCCCACAGTTGTCACTGGTGTCGATATAGTAATGAATCACCATCTTCAGGAAACTAGCTTTACAAAAGAGTCCTACAAGAAGTATATCAAGGACTACATGAAAGCGTAAGTGAAAACTGGTGTTACCCTGGAACTCCTCTGTGAACGGTACATCATGAATTTCACCTCCTTAGGTATCATAGTCCCAAAAGTAAGTCTGAGTCATGGTAGATGCTGATATGTGGTGTGGTCAGTTTGACACTTGAATAACTTCAGTGCTCCAATAGTGTCTCATCATTTGAGACTCCTGATGGTTGAGTATAGAGGAGCACTTCAGAAAATGGTTTTAGCTAAGGTACAGGAATTGTTCATGAGGTGTAGGTCTTACCCTTGCCTTCCTGTTCCATTGAGTGCTGCAGGCTTTTTATGTATAAAACAGAAATGTTTCCTCTACCACACAGAGTGAGGCTTGGTGCGCTAACACGGGGGTTCTCAAACTGGGGGTTGGGATCCCTCGGGGTCTCAAGTTGTCAGCTTCTACCCCAATTCCTGCTTTGCCTCCAGCATTTATAATGGTGTTAAATATATAAAAAAGTGGTTTTAATTTATGGGGGGGGGGGGGGTTGCACTCAGAGGCTTGCTATGTGAAAGGGGTCACCAGTACAAAAGTTTGAGAACCACTGTGCTAACATTTATTAGGCCCCATTGCCTTAGATGAGGCATTCTAGAACTAGTGTATTCGTAGGTAAATTCTTGTGTGTTATAAACTGCTCTAGATTTCCAGGAGGCTGTTTAATTTGACACAACACAATGTTTCATTGCCTAAAATTATGTATGTTAATAAACTCTCTGGTCTAATTATCCAACTGTCCAGCATCCAGACTCATAACTTTCTTCCCTCCAAGTGGAAGATGTCCCCTCCAACTTGGGAGTCCCACCTTGGGCCCCTTCTGTCTCCCCCTTTTTTGCTTGGAACAGTGCTCTTGCTGATATGGAACTCTGCCTACTCTCTACACATCCATGAAAGTACTGTTAGTAGCTTTTCTTAGCAGCCAGAACATTTTGCCTTGCAGATGCCAATAGTGTCAGGGAGCTCGTGGTATTAGGAATGCTGCTGAATAGAGGTTCAGCAACAGGAGGCAAACTTCTTCACCTTGACATGAAGTGACCCTGGTCTGCTGAACTCCTTTGTTTGTTACATTCTAGTTAAGAGCTTGTTTGACTTCTTTTAGAATCAGAGCCAGACTTGAGGAACACAAGCCAGACAGAGTGAAGCCTTTCATGACAGGGGCTGCAGAACAAGTCAAACACATCCTTGCAAACTTCAAAAATTACCAGGTAAGCTTAAATAGCTTTAACTATTTTTGTAGTATGAAACAAAGGAATACCAACTGAGAGTTGTCTTACTATTAGACACCTTATAGACTTTGAACCTCCTGACTGCTGTAAGGGTAGTGCTTGGGGGAGCCTTCAATCTACCTTTTTCCAGGCTGTCTTGTCATAATTTATAAATGGCTCTAATGTGCTTGTTGCTCATGGCTTTCCTGAGCAGCAACAGAATGGAGTTGACCTGACTCTAGACTTTCACTGCCTACAAGGCTCTAAAGAGAAATAGTACAGTTGACCAAAGTCTAAATATCACAGCTTTGCCTAGCAGTTGAATGTACAGTGGAGGCTTTGAAACTTTATTAAAAAGACAATACTGTATTGACTTATTTGGAAGGCTCTAACCCTGAGAGAAAGCTTCTCCAAATTGGGCATAATTCATTAGAAGTTGATGGCACTTGCCCAAGAAAACTTTCTGGATCTGGATGACAATGGTTTTTTGTTTTTGTTCTCCCCCTCCCCCCAAACACTGTCCATAGAGTATTTTGGTTACTCATAGTTAGTCTTTACCTCATAGTACATTCATAATTGTAGTAACACCAGTTCTTTTTCAAAGTTCTTTGTAGGTGAAAACATGAATCCAGATGGCATGGTGGCTCTCCTGGACTTCCGTGAGGATGGAGTAACTCCATATATGATTTTCTTTAAGGATGGCTTAGAAACTGAGAAGTGTGTAAGTACCGAGTTCTTGGTCAAATATGTTAGTTTGACTCATGTTAACTTCCCTTGTGTATAAAATGTTCCCTGTTGCAATATAAATGTTGCAAGTTACTAATTCAGAGTAGTTTTGGAACTAGAATCACTTGTCAAAATGTAGATGTAACCACATTGGTTATTGGGCTCCATACAGGGGGTAGGTGGTGAAATTTAATAGCTAGTCTGACAGCCTCTGATATATAGGAGATCTCAGAGTTTAATGCCAGAAGGGACTATTAATTGTGCTGAAACAGTACTGGAAGGCATCTCTTTTCAAAGATGTGGTCCCACTACAGGGAGAGTAAATCAGAGCAGTGGTTGATACATTTCATGGTGTGTGTTAATTACAGTGGTAGTCCCCATATAGAGCAGATTCCATCCCTTTCCTCTGGTAATCCTAGTGGTTCTTGCCTAACAGTATTTAGGGCAGTATGTAAGATGAGATAAAACCTCTAATGCAGGTGATGTGGTTTCTTAGTTTATATTCCAGTACCTAAACCCTGGATTGCTGCAGCCCCCGTTACACTCTAACTGCAGCTTGGCTCACGCCTTCCCTTCAAATTCAGTTGGCCTCAAATATAGTGAATTACCCAACTTGGCAGGTTAAATACCTGCAGGTTCTGAAGTGCTCTTTGGAGAGTGCTGGACTGGGCCACAACCCATGAGAAGAATTGCTGTTGATCATTGTGATGAAACTGATGCAAATACTGACTACTGTTCTCTAGTCATAAAGTATCCAGGGTGGAATTAATTTGATCCTACACTGAAGCTAGTATTTGATTATAATCTGCCACAGCAAATCCCTTCCCTTAGATTACTTTGATTGGGGCCAGTACTGCAGGATCATATATTACAGTGGCTGTGAACAATATTAGTCCAGGAAAACTAGATGCAAGGCTTTAAACGTTTACTAAAGTCTATTGTAAATTTTCTGGTATGCAAGAGCCTTTTAAAGGTGTATTCAGGAGGTAGCATAAGATGAACTCCATCACATTACCCTTCCAGCAATGGAGGTGGGGGAGAAATCTAGGTGACTATTCTGTTGAGTACCTTTAGAAATTCAGAGCACCAGCAGCTCTGAAAGCTTGTAGAAATGTTACGCATCCTCTGATAGACCTTGAGCAATTCTCCTGCTGCTCCTGGGTTTGCACTGTGATGCAAAAGGAACTTCCTTGTGCTTTCTGCCTGCCTGATCACGTGGCAGTTCAGACTGAATTGGGGAACACATGCAGAGACACCATTGCTTGACTGAACCTGAAATAACCATTGTATTCTTGTTACAGTAACAAAACCGAGCAACTATTTTGGATCACCTGTCATCATAACTTGCTGCTGCTCTTTCCTCATCAACGAACACCAGGACTCAGCAGTGTCTACCAACTGGACTGATACCATCTTGAGCTTTATTCACTTATTTTTGACCCTGATTTGGAGTGGAGGCATTGTTTTAAAAAAAAACTTGTCATGTAGGTTGTCTAAAATAAAACTCATTAAACCCATTCTAGGTAATGCCTGTTGGTCTAATGTGTTTCTTGAGCTGAACTCCTACAGTAAGCTTGCTGCAAGTCTTGTGCCCAAGGACCTTTATACTTGTCAGTAATATAGCCTGATCCTAGTACACTGCAACTTAAGACTGTCTTCAGATAGACTTCATGCAAGTCACTACTTGAGACACTGGAATGCAAGTGCAGGCTCCTAACTTCTGCCTGCCTAGCAGTATGAGGTGAATAAGGGAAATGTCCAAAGAAGTGCCATCATAATGAAGTGGACCTTCTGCATCTCTCACAGTTCTACAAACTGAAGTAATTAACTCTCTGGAAGAGATACCAAAAACCAATAAAACAAAACTGAATTCAAAGCTATTAATATGGAGTATTGGCTGAGCTTCTTTATCAGGCAAGGATATTTGGTTTCTTTACATTGCACAGCAATCTTAAAGCGGGGGGAGAAGATTTGAGTAACAACACCAGAATGCAGCTGTTGAGCTAGTGCATGTGTGTACAGGGGGATGGTGTGGGAAATGCAGCTAATATAAAATTACAATATAGTTTTATGGACTGTCTACGGTTACCACCAAACCATAGAGCAGTATTCTCACTGTGAGCAGCAGTGCATAAGTGGTAGATTTACAACTGGCTTGATAGATGGGACACTGAATATACATGAACTAGCTAAAATATTCCCAATGAAAATATGAAGTAGGTTTTGACAGGAAAGTAAGTGTTGGAGAAAGGCAATAGACCACCTTGCTACTTAAGTAAAGGAGGCAGGGTTGGGGTTAGACCTTACAACCCCTTCAATAGTGTTGTACTGAGCTTTTATTTGGGTGTTAGTGACAATCCTCTAGCAGGGACTAACAATGCATCTACTTGACAGACCTGGAGCATGTGACCATTGCTTTTCTGGTCCTCACTAGGATGCAAGAGTAAAACAGTTCCTTGCGCTTTCTGCCTGTTGTCATGTGACAGTCCAGATTGAATAAAGGAATATAACTAGCCTAGAGCAATTACTGTTAAACTAAAGTAGCTTGACATTAACAAGCTTGTCAATAGTTGGAAGAATTGGGTATATCTTTCCAATCACAATAGTCTCGTCAAAGGGTTTCTGCTACCTGTGATCAGTTTAGGTTGTTTCAGAGCAGGTGGTTGTTAGATCAGAATAGAGCTGTCATAGTAAACAGTGATGGAAATAAGATTTACTCTTTTCCCCACAATGGACTTATCTTTGCCAACAAAAGTAAATCAGATACTGTAGTCTAAGTGGCAATCTTGTAGTTATTCATTCAATTTTCAGTCTAGCATAGAGGGGTGGACAATGAGGTGGGACTTAGTAGCTAGGCTACAGTCACCAGCTTTATTCATGGGGGAAGGCTGTTACCTTAGATTTTCACCCTTCCCCTACGTACAAAGTTATGTTTCTCCTGGATGCTAGCAGACTTTTAATGGAGAGAAGCAATGGGATGGTAGCCCCATGAACTGCGAGGGGCTTCTTGACTCATTCCCTTCTGGAGTGGGTGACTTTAATCTGTCTTCATTGAAGCAGCTGTTGTTAGACCTCTTTCTGTTCAACCTATTTCTTATTTTCTAGTGTGCGTACCCAAGATGGGAGTCTGAAGCTACACCATGGCCCAGTACAGCTGGGATGGGTTGTACAGCAGGACTTCATAACACTTCATAGAATGTCCAGCCAACTACTCCTCATGTTACCATTTTTGCTCCAGTCAAATTTCTTTTGACTATCTCCCCCACTTAGCATGTAGTCAGATTAAGTGATGTCAGTGATGAATAATGAAAGCCTCAGGGCTGTCTATCATCAAAAGTTTTGCAGCATCAGATGTACCCACTATGTGAAGCAGCAGGTCCCTTATGTGAATACAGTTAAATGGGTACAAAAGTTCATAGTTTATTGCAGTGAAGGATGAGCACTAAACTCATCTGCTATAAATCTCCTTTATAACAGCATGGGTTTGTATAATTACAATGGTAGTAAATCACACCCCAAAGTGACAATTATCACCATGTAGCTTAAGTGTACGTTCAGTCTAAACTCTGCTTACAAAAACAATGAGTCCAGTGGCACCTTAAAGACTAACAAATGTATTTGAACATAAGCTTTAATGGGTAAAATATCCACTTTGTGTATGGTTTTTAACCCATGAAAGCTTATGCTCAAATACATGTTAGTCTTTAAGGTGCCACTGGCGTCCTCATTATTTTTGTGGATACAGATGAACACGACTACCCCTCTGCTTACAAACACATTTTTTATCCCATTCTAAAATGTGGGATATCAAGTGTGATGCTTTGGTGGAGGATTCCTTAGACAACCTGAGCCCTTGACTGAAGGGGGGTTTTTCCCCCTATGTCTTTGTCAAAAGTTTGAATAAAAGAGGGTTGAGCAGCTGAACTGAAACCCTATTTCCTTGCATTTTTATTCTTGGCTATAGGCCTAAGAAGTGGAACTTACTTGGTAACAAACCAGAATGGTTCCACAATCCAGCTTTGGGTCACTAAAAAATGAATGGTGCAAACTATAGATGCCAATCACTGCCAAGTGCTGATGCCTGGCTCAGTGATACAGCTGTTCTGCAGCTAGCAAAGGCTGGCAGGCTGCAGAAGGTGAATGCCCAAAAAATTCAAAGCAATTTGGACTGACTTCTTCAAGGTCTATGATGCATGTAGACCCTGAAACTATGTCCCTTCCCCTCCTTTTATCTTACCACATTCATCATCTATCATGATGTAAAGAGGGTTATTTGTTGGGGGAAATTATTCTTTAAAAAGGCTGTAGCCAGAGAAAGTGCTGTGCGTGTAGGGTCAGCATCATGTCCTTTTGGTATTGCTCAGTGCTCTTAGGGGGGGGCACGGCTCAGCGTTCACATTGCACTCCTGGTCAGTGCCTGGCCTGGGCCAGGGAAACGAATGGCCCAACCACTGGACCAAATTCTCTGATGAATCCTAGTCATGTGCCACCCAAGGCACGTTGTGCATATGCTAAGAGTTCTGTTATTTTCTCCCTTTCAATGAATACCCTGCATTTGTCTAAGCAGCCTAACTGCTTTCCACCACAGCTGTGTCTTTGTCTTGACTCAGTGCACGCTGCCAATTGATAGCCCTGTTGCCCTCATCTCCCAGCCCTACAAATTATGCTTGGTGCTTTGCAGTTCCTTTAGCGTTTAGTGCTTCAGTCAGTTAAAATCCAAGTGCCTCTGAAAAATTGAGTCTCAGATACTTTACTTGGCTTCCTAAAATCCAAATGCCACAGCACCTGCTAACTTCACCCCCCGCAATCCAGTTTTGTAAAAGAGCAAGATTTGGGTTGTAATAAACTGCTGGAGGGCGGTGGTTCCATTATGTTGTAGCTTTTTAGTCAGAAAACAGGTGCTAGAGAAGAGCTAGATTCTTGGCTTTGTTTCACTAGTCTGCTTTCGACCCTTTGAAAAATATAGTTGTTACATACATTTCAGTCAGTTCCTGTTATCTGGACTCTGTAACATCTCACTAAACTGAAGTGTGTTACTGTAGCTAGTCCCAGTGCGATGACTTTTAGGTCTTGTCACTTTATTCCTCCATAGAAAGTAGAAAAATCTAGGTGTTTAGTACTTCTCAATAGATACGGGGCTTTTTTTTTTTTTTTTTTTTTTTTTGGTCTGTACTAACCCTGGTACTATAGGTGTGGAAGGTGGAGGCCTAGTACAGTCGGTCTTGGAATGTAAAAAATGACAATCCCATCTATGCACTTGGCTAAAGCCAAAGGCTGCTGCATTAGCCCAGAGCACTGCTAAAGGGAACCCACAAAGGAAAACATAAAAAAGCTTGGACAGAGGGGTTTGGGGTCTTTAGGAGGTAGAAAGTAGTGCTGGACATTTAGACTGTGGCCAGCTGATGCCCCAGGAAGATCAGGGCATGGCAAGTGCCGAGGAAGTGAGGAAAAAGCAAGAAAAGGTTTTTTTGAGAAAGTTCAGGGAGGTGAGTCACCTTTCACGGAGACTGTTTGACTCTAGCTCTGCTTTTATGTTTATTATTTTGATCTATGGCTTTCTATAGCAGATGCTTTTTAAGACTATAAACTATGCCAGCTGGAATATAGTGAGCCTTTGTTTTCCCATGTTGCCATTGAGCACCTTTACAAAATGTAATTAAGTATCTAAGTGACCTAGTAATGCTATAGGCTCCACCTCTTCCATGACTGAGCAAACACAATAAACCTTCAGAACTCCCTGGCATTGTCGCCATCCCTGAGTGCTTTGTCTACATGGGAACACTTGGGAAAGTTAGGGCAAATCAGCTAAATGAAGTCAGTGCATGTTCAAGCGCATTAAACCCTTGTGTCAAGGTTCCTTCCCCACTCTGAACTCTAGGGTACGTATGTGGGGATCTGCATGAAAACCTCCTAAGCTTACTTTTACCAGCTTAGGTTAAAACTTCCCCAAGGTACAAACTATTTTACTTTTTGCCCTTGGGACTTTCGCTGCCACCACCAAACATCTAACACCAGTTACTGGGAACAAGTCCGTTTGGAAACGTCTTTCCCCCAAAAATCCTCCCAAATCTTACACCCCCTTTTTTTCTGGGGAATGTTTGATAAAAATCCTCACCAATTTGCATAGGTGACCACAGACCCAAACCCTTGGATCTTAAGAACAATGAAAAAGCAATCAGTTTCTTAAAAGAAGAATTTTAATAGACAAAAAAGTAAAAGGAATCACCTCTGTAAAATCAGGATGGTAAATACCTTACAGGGTAATTAGATTCAAAACAGAGAGAATCCCTCTAGGCAAAACCTTAAGTTACAAAAAGACACAAGAACAGGAATATCCATTCCATTCAGCACAGCTTATTTCCTCAGCCATTTAAAGAAATCAGAATCTAACGCATATCTAGCTAGATTATTTACTAAGTTCTAAGACTCCATTCCTGTTCTGTCCCCGGCAAAAGCATCACACAGACCGAGAGAGGCTTTGTTTCTCCCTCCCCCCCAGCTTTTGAAAGTATCTTGTCTCCTCATTGGTCATTTTGGTCAGGTGACAGCGAAGTTATCCTAGCTTCTTAACCCTTTACAGGGGGAAGGGTTTTTCCTCTGGCCAGGACGGATTTTAAAGGTGTTTACCCTTCCCTTTATATTTATGACACCTTGTGTGGATGCTCTCATTCAGGAGTGAAGTGAGCTTAGTTAGGTGATATATTTTATTGGACCAATTTCTGTTGGTGAGAGAGCCCAGCTTTTGAGCCACACACAGCTCTTCAGCTCTGGGAAACTGTCAGAGCTAAATACAAGGTGGAACAGATTATTTAGCACAAGTAGTTAGGACATGTTTCATGGGACCATTCTAAGTTAAGTGGCCTGTTAACACCTGTGCAGTCATGGATGGAGGGGTGCAAGGTAGTTGTTCGTGGGTTAGGGATTGTTGTAATAAGCCATAAATCCAATGTCTCTGTTCAGTCCATGATTTTTAATGTGTAGCAAAGTTCTGAATTTAAGCTCCCAGGCCTGTATTTTGTGCAGGTTTCCTTTGAGGATGAGATCTGGTAGGTCAGATGTTGCGTGATCGCTTTGTGAAAAGTGTTTACCCACAGGTGATAGGATTTTTGTTGTTGTTATTTTTTCTGGGTGAATTCCCTTGAAAGCAAAGGGCATGGCTACACTGGAAACTTCAAAGCGCTGTCGCGGGAGCGCTGGGAGAGTGTGAGTGTGGTCACACGAGAGCACTCCTGGTAATCAACCTCCATGAAGGGATTAGCTGCAAGTGCTGGGAGTGTGGCTCCTAGCGCTCGGAGCCCGTTTACACTAGTGCTTTAAAGCGCTCTGACTTGCTGCACTCGGGGGTGATTTTTCACCCCCCTGAGCCAGCAAATTAGATCGCTATAAAACGTGAGCATAGCCAAGCCCATAGTGAGTGTCTGGTTTCACCTGCATAGTTGTTACTGGGGCATTTAATGCAGTGACTGAGTACATCACATCTTGTGATCATTCTCTGTAACAATGCTCTGAGGCTACTTGGCTCCTGAATGAGAGTGTCCACACCCGGATTTAACACACTTCAATGTGCATTGGACTTCAGTTGATTAGTCTTAACTTTCATGGGGCCTGGTCTATACTGAAAAATATCAGCTTAGCTGCAGCTGTATCAGTCAAGGGGTGTGAAACCACCACACCCCTCACTGACAACTGCCAACATAGCTGCATCTATGCTAGGAGCTATGTCAAGGGGAGAGGACTTCTGTTGACATAGCTAATGTCGTTTGGGGAGGTGGTGTTCCTACACTAATGGGGAAAAAACCCTCCTGTCAGCGTACACTGAGGCTATATCTACATTACGGATCTTAAGAGGTCCTTAATCTATAAACTAGGGTTCTTAATCCTACACTAGCCGCCAAATAAATCAGCTTCCATGATACCTTACAACAGGATATGTGCATTTAAGCCTCTCATTCTACCCATGATGTAAATGTCTCAATAGAAGAAGAAAAAAATCCCTGCAGGTCTTGGCAAAAAATCTTGCTAAATTAGTCCCTGCTCCAATTATTTCATTTTCACTGGATTTTCAATTTGACAAGCCCTGCTTGGAAACTTGCTCATCTTGCTTAACCAACCCCTGTGTCAAACTGCACCCAAGACTGGCAGCACACAGATTCGAGAGTTGTGCTGTGCTGTGGCTGGTTTTGTTAATATACAATCCCATTGACCGGCAGCTATCCTAAGGCTTCTGTGGCTCCCATCACTGATACTGGAGTGAGATGCCTCTGTTTAGAGTGTTCTGTAAGTAAAAAATGAAAAACTTAAGTGACACAAGAAACGCTCAGAAGAAAGTGATCGAAGCCCCAAAAATCCTGTGGGGGATTTGTCAAAAAATACTCAGCATTGGCCTGACTACTATTGAAGTACTATTGATTTTAATGGACGGAGGGTGAAGTGGATGCTAAAGAGCTTTGTATGAACCCCGTATGAACAGTAAGCACCAAGTTATTGTTGATAAAGCATTATAAATGTGACTAATGCCTTACATATAGAAGCCAGCCTGTGCCACGTACCATTCAAGCTAATGGCCTAATCCTGCTAACACTTAAGCACGTGAATAATTTTACTCACATGAGTAGTCTGAGCCTCTGAGCATTGGCAACTTTCCCAGGGTTCCCCGTCAGGTGCTCTAAGCAGGGCAAGGTTTAATTCAAGATGTCAATCTCTTTGGCCTTGTCTAACCTACAAAAGCAGCCATGTTAAGAATCTCACTAGCATTACATGAGTAAAGTTGCTCCTGTATTAAGTATTTGCTGGATCAGGCCCTAAGTTAAGATGGTTCTTGAAGAGTAATGATCACAAACACGGGAAGTGAAAAAATGTGGGTAACAGCAATACAAGGGTCGTTCTTTGAAGAGTAGCGTAGGCTGCCCAGAGCTGTGGTGTAAACTGGCAGGAGCTCTTCAGCTAGCAACTAACATATTATCAGATTCACAGGTCTCCATTGTGCCAAGAGAAGTTGAGCCTAATTTAAATTGGTGTTCTAAAGGGTGGGGTTTTTTCAATCCAGTATTAGTTGAGTATTGACTAGTGAGTATCTATGCGGCTACTAGAACCCTGGCGTTTCATTGAGCAGCAGACAGCACAGATTGGGCTGCAGCTTCTAAGGCAGTGTCATTGCATCAGCACCCTTGGAAATACCCCTTCTGACATCAGTTCAAAGTGAACCTGAGTAAGCAGTTGCACACAGAGAGAGGAAAGAGATGAGTAACCTCTTCACTTCCTCCTCCTTGTATTCAAAGCCAGTAACTGACTCAGAACATTGTGTGAGTGCAGAGACTTGCACGCTCAGAGAAAAGAGAGACCTGCCTCCATTCTGAGGGCAACTATCTTTTCTTTTCAAGTCTTCGTTCATCACCCCGTTGCCTGCCCTCACATCAAGACCCTGCAAATTCTCTGGCACTGTATCATGGACGGGTCCCGTGGACCCAAAAGCTGAACATAACAAAGGAACGTGGGGGGTTTACATCCAGAAAGAATATTTAATGAATCAGGCTGCCAGCAAAGAACCTCCTTTCATTTATGATTTAGCTCCCTGACACCTTTGTGATACAGTAACTATTCAAGAGTAGTCATAATTGACTGCTTCCACACCTCCTTAATTACTAGCAATTTACCAGAATGTTACTGTTTATATATTGCATTTCTAAGATTTTATAATACACTATAATAAAAATACAAGATAAAGGTGAAGAGTGCTATAATATAAATAGGCTGAAACAGGGAGGGGAAATTACAAACGTTTATTTTGGAGTCTAACATAAAATGCCCTGGCGTTCTATTCTCCCCAAAAGGGGGGTTATTACCATACCTGTTAAATTACTTATATATGGCAGAAGAAGAGAGTATTACAAAAATTCACCATTTACTACTAGTCTTTAAAGATTTGTGTACAAAGACTTAGGCTCAGACTCTGAAAGATATTTAAGTGCTTGACTTCCTTTGAAATCAACAGGATTCAGGTCATAAATACCTTTTAAAATCTGGGCCTTACTGACTAGGAGATTGACCCCAATTCAGCTGTCAGTGGTTGGCAGCTGAGATAGGTACACCAGTGATGCCTCCTGTGGCTGATTTATGCCAGTATAAACATGGTAAACCAGTTTAAGTGCATCTATTAGGGATTTGCACCAATTTAACTAGACTGATTTTTAAACAGCTGTAATTAAACTGGTAGGAAAGTACTTTGGAAGTAAAGGCAAAGCCTTGTCTATATTCTCTATACTTGCATGTCTTCTCGCTAGTATGTGATGAGACAAGAACAACTGTCCTCCAGTATCTAATTTCCTGTGGAATTTGGCTTCTTCACTCCCCAGTGCTATGCCTCAACAACTGTCCCTCGAGAGACAAGGTGGGTGAGGTCAGATCTTTTATTGGATCAAGTTCTGTTGGTGGTAAAAATACAAACTTTTGAGCTACACAGAGCTCTTCTTCAGGTGACTGCGTAGCGTGACCGATTGTCTCTTGCCAACAGAAATTGGTCCAGTAAAAGATATTACTTCACCCACCTTGTCTCTGAGGCTTTGTCTACACTAGCACTTTCCTCGGTCAAACTTTTGTCAGTCGGGGGTATGAGAAAAACACACCCCTGATCACCAAAAGTGCCCACATGGACAGCATTATGTCAGCAGGGGACACTCTCCTGCCAACATAGCTACCGCTGCTTTTTAGGGGTGTCTTAATTATACTGGCCAAAGAGCTGTCTCCTTCTGGCAGAGAGCGGCTACCTGGGAGACCTTACGGTGACACAGCTGTGCCGCTGTAAGGTCTGTAGTGCAGACATAGCCTGATATCCTGGAATCAACATGGCCACAACAACACTGCAAAGAGCTACCACTGGGGTCATTTTGTTCCACTAATTCCTTATTTACATACATCTATTCTACCCCCACCCAATAGTCTGGAAACCAATACAGGAAACATGCAGGGATTCTAATTTCAGCAGTTCCCATCCTGGTCCATGGGCCATTGAGGGCAGGGAGGTCACATACTGCTAGCTCTTCCTCCATTTCCAGCTGCTTCTCGGGTTGGCTAGGTTCTTCATTGCAAGGTATGGCTTGGAGAAGCAGCTGGAAACATGGAGGGGGTACCATCCTTATAGTCTGTGCTAGGACCACTGGTATATAACAGGAAGGGAGGTGGTAGGACCTTCACACAGGGACTGCAGCTGTCAGCCACCAGCTGGAGAATAATGCCAGGTAAAAGGGAATGTGGCTGTCCCCTGGACATTCCATCCACGTGCTCATTAGAGGACCAGCTGCTGTCATAGCTTGGGAGGACGCCGTCTGATCACTCAGATGCTTCCACTTTGAATGCTACAGCAAAAACCCAGCCATGCAGTGACAACTCCCAGCAGCCGCCACTGATTCCCAGTCTGAAGCTCAGGGGAACTGGATTAAAATGGCTGTAGGGAGTTCTAATGCACAGCTCTGGTTTGGGGAATAGCAGCTACAATGGCCCAGGCCTTGCCAAAGGGCCGGATAGGACTCAGGGTAATGTTGGGTTCTGCCCAGGGAAGCTTGGGCCTTGTACAGTTTTCCTGCCATCTAAGGGAGGGAGTTTATCAGCAAACATAGACTTTTGGACTATGGGGAAACCATTTTTGTTTGTTTGTTTTTAAACCAAGAGGGTGTTTTTGCATTCCACTCCTGTTTGTAAAATAACCCCACTAGCATATGCACCATTTCCTTCTCAACTTGTACAGAGGACATTCTTTCCCATGTAGCTGTATTTTTACCCGGCCTTCTCCACATCACAAATGGCTTCATTTTACTTTGTTTCCTCTCCCAAGAGATGGCTGGGGAAATTTCACCTCCCTCCAGCGGTGGGATACAATCCTGCAATCACATCAGTCATGCTTATCACATCTCTCACCTACCATTCTACACCTTCAGTAGAGCCAACGTGTGTCTCACACACATTTCTGACCAGGCCCTTTGGAAGAAGTTGGATAGGGAAACCCTGCGAATAAGATAACAAGAACCCAGCCTGTCATCCAATTCACAAGGCTAGGCGGGAGTCACTTAAGCCTTACAATGCTGAAGGAGAAGAGGATTGTCCTCTGTTTTACACACTTACAAACATCAGAACAGCCACACTGGGTCAGACCAAAGGTCCATCTAGCCCAGTATCCTGTCTTCCAACTGTGGCAATGCCAGGTCCCCCAGAGGGAATGAAAAGAACAGATAATCATCAAGTGACCCATCCCTTGTCGCCCACTCCCAGCTTCTGGTAAACAGGCTAGGGCCACTCAGAGCATGGGATTGCAGAATTTCGGTTCTGAAGAGGAGTACACTTGTTCTTAATACCTCCTCAATCACTCTTCTCTCCCCAAGGCTTGGTGCACTCCTGCCCCTCTCTCTGATCATGCCGGAAGGTCCCATGGACCAACAGATCTATGCTGCCTGGCTGTGTCCTTTTGGCCACTAGCCTTCACAGCCCAAGCACAGATATGCATGGGGCTTCCTGCCTTTTCCTGAAAGCTCCAGTTCAAATTCCCCACTTTCACCCGGTTATCTTCCTGGCCTAACTGGGAAGATATCAGCTGACAGTAGGTGTCAGGCATACAGGTCACAGGCAAAAGTACTGGTTCCACTCTAGACTCCTCCTGGCCCTATCTCATCAGCCAAGCCCTTCCCTTTTTCCTGCACATCAGATAACCCCCTCCACCACCCCATACACACACACCCAAAGACTGGGCAATTATTCAGTTTTCCTAAGAATTAAAATAGCCAGAATGTCATTTCGTGATTAATGTATGCAAATATTTCTACTGGTCAGCTGCTTTGGGGATAATGGTTACATTACCACAAAAAGTCCCCTAAATATGGCAGACAGAACCCCAAGTTAACAGCTGCACTGTGACTACTGCAATGCTGATATAGCCTGGCAGTTTTATATCTAGGTTAGTTTTCTAATGGCCTCTGATGACTAATAAGGAGGCCATGCCCGGGGTCAGTAGAGTATTGTGTTAACTTACACAAGAGGATGAGAGGATGTCCAGATGATTCAAAATACAAGTTCTCTCATACAAATTAGCTTGTAGCCATTTAGCCTTTCATTAGGATCCTGTCAGATCCTAGGGGAAATTAGCCAGCGTCACTATTCCTGTGTGGATGCTATTCAAGAATAAGAGATTTTATTTCAGAATAATTCCCTTCTGTATTTATTTCAGAATAATTACACCAAATTTCTTCTGAATAGAGTGTCCACATGGGGAGCTATTGCAGCATAGTTAGTCTGGTATAGCTCTGCAGGTTAATTTCCCTGATGTAGACAAGTCCTAAGCTACATTTACATGCAGCAAGTAAGGCTGGTGAGTCACTTCCTTCTAAATCAGTACCTAACCAATGACTCCGCCTTGTGCTAGGGTTTGTCAGATGAGACATACAATCAAGTTCTTGACCACTTAAAACCATGCATGAGAAGAGTGAAGTGTTAACACTGTTGGCCAAATCCCTGTGTGGGTAATAACAGAGTCTACCTATGTTAGAGGAAGCAGCATTGCCATGGCGTTAAAGTAGGGGAACTGGCAATAAAAAAATCTGGACTCTATTCCCTACTCAGCTGTTGGCTTGGTGTGTCACCTTGTACAGTTCATGTACCATTCCTGTGTTTCAGTTTCCCCATCCATATGATGTGGATAACACCTACTCCCATGTGCTGCTTTGCCATATACCTGACAGAAGAGGTGATGTGGGAGATATAGGGCCATATTGTTGCATGGTGGGAGCCAACTGGCAATTGTGCACTGGAAACACGCCAGCTGGCTGGCTGGAGTACAGTTCCCAACAATAAAGGTAACTGCATAAGTGACCTGTAAAAGAAACCAGTGAATACTCTATCCCTCCCCCATGCAATCTGTCCCTCCCACACACCGTTTTTCATTTAGTTTGTTTGTTTTCGGTTCTTTATAATGTATAAGAAGTCTTCATTCCTCCCACCCCCACCCCTTTTTTCCCCCTAACCTCCCTTTCCCCCCAAATAATTTTTTGGATACTCCCCGTCTCCATAAGAAATATCACATATTGACTTCTCTTTTGCTGGAAGACACTTTGGAGAATGAGTGGCCTTGTGAGAACCCCTGATGGAGAGCGGAGAAGAGATTTTTAGTCAGGTGGTTTAAACTCTTTCATTTAAATGAGCTTTTTAAAAAAATATTAAACTGACAGCTTTCATTAGGAAAGATTTAAACAACTCACTTCCTCAAAGGAAAGCCTGAGAAAGCTCTGCCTCCTCCAATTCTCCCCTCTTCCAAAGAAAAGCTTCATCTTCATAATATTTCCAAGATAACAAACAAGCAGAAAAGAAACCGACGAATCAAAAAACATCCAGAACATTTACATCATAAAGAAACAAAAGAGTCACACACTTTAAAAAAAGATCTTTGCAGGTCACCTTGAATACCATGGTTAGATTATTGTGAAGAACCTGTGCTGGTGGATTCCAGTCTGAAGATAAAGGAATACACCCCCAGTTCAGCACATATGTGGACAAATAAAATTTAAGGGGGAAGAAGAGAGAGAGGCTTCTAACCAGGTCCAGCAATTCATCAGTGAATCAAGCAGAGTCCTGTCAACCCTGTGGTCTGCTTTCTTGTTGGAGGTTTTGATTTTTATACTTAGAATTTGCATTAATATCCAACATTTCAGGGACAGAGGGTATTTATTTATAGTTATTTGAGTTGGGCATAGGTGGCTTTTTTTTTTTAAGCAGATTGGGAAGGGTTAGTCAGAAGCTGGTAATGGGAACTCGTAACAGCCACGGACAATTAAGGAAGCAGATCAATTGTCAAAGTGGAGGAGAATGGTGAAATTTGATGAGAATGTTCATCAAGTGATGCAGAAGGTGTGTGGGGCTGTACAGTCCACTCCTGGTACCCAACTGCTGCTGGAGGCTGAGAGAGTTGTATCTGGGGCCCTGGGACCAGTTAGTGTTATTACTGTCGCCTTATACAGCACATTTCAAACAGGTGCTTTACAAATCTGCCTAAGCACTAGTAGCCCAGTTTTACAGAAATAAGGTATCTATGTTAAGAGTCTTGGCTAAGGTTATACTGTAATCCAGTGGCAAGACAGGAACAGAACCTCAAAGTCTCATCTCCTAGTCTGCTCAATCTACCAAACTACTGCTCAGTTTTGAGTGGAAAGCGGGGGCTGCTAGGACACGTAGTTCCCCAGGAGTAGCTGGAAATTGGGGCTGGATTAGGGACAGGTAAGCAGGCCTACTCCTGATGCTTTGATGTTGCACTTCACGTGGTACAGTTTTATTGAATATATTTGAAAGCGAACATTGAGTAAAAACTAGCTATTGACCCCGTTGCCAGATTCAGCCGCAGAGTGACTGGCTCAATGACAGAATGGTTCACTTGGGGCAGTTACACTCCGGTGGAAAAGTGTGCAGCATTTTCACTTAGCACTTGATTACTTTGCATTATCTATATTGTAGCAGTACCACAAAGCCCCAGTCATGGATCAGGATCTCATTGTACTAGGTGTACTACAAAAACAGATGTGTTTGTCCTAGGCTTTCCTCCTCAAACAAAGTAGCACTATTAAGTCAGATGTAAAAAGCCTCTTCCATGGGACGCTCCTGATCTGGACTTGGCACAACCAAGATAAATAGCTCCCAAAGATTCCATGCCAAGTTTTACACAAAACTCACCACACTCTGTGATGGGACACTAGGTTATACCGTAAAGACTAACAGATTTATTTGGGCATGAGCTTTCGTGGGTAAAAACCCCACTTCTTCAGATGTCACAATACATTGTCACTGTAGACGTTTGGAGGGAGGGAATAATGCCAATAGATATAACGTATCGATGGACTGTATCACCATATAACATTTACAGACAACAATCTCTGAGAAACATTTTGCTACTTAAAGGTTACTAGAAAACTTTATGGAAAGTCATTGCTGTTTACAACGGTAAGCTGCTTTCCAGGTTTACAACAGTTGGGATGTGACCCTATAATGCTTCTTTCTCCCAGAAAATTCCTATCAACTTTAATAGGAATTTTGCCCAAGTAAATATTGTGTTACCAGATCCTTAAACACTAGTTCAAACAAGGCATAAGGGCCTTCAGATGTTATTTAAAAAACAGGATCATAGCATTAAAGATAGGAGAAAAGCAGAAAAATGCGAGGTGTCTGTAAAAGGTCTGTCCCTCTGACTTGGGACAGGTCAGTCCACACATACTGGGTTGTTTGTCACACACCAAAGAAGCAGAAACACAAATGAAACTGTAAAAATTTCAAACATTAATCTAGGTAGGCCCCTTCTCTCTTCTGAGCTACCCAGCAGCCACCGACATCTCACCAGTTACTCCCACAGCACTTAGAAGACAGGACAATTTTGTCTAGAAATTCAGCTAACAGAATAAAGAACCACCTAGTCCAAATGCTGGAGTTTTGCCAGGTCAGATGCACGGCTAGAGCTCCCACAGGCCATAGACAGGAGACATTTCTGTGCAAGCTCTTGTCCCTGTGATGTCCAGCAGCTGAGGCCTTCCACAGCTTCTCTTGAAACTGGAAATCCCACCATCATTTTTAACATGATTTTTGTCGAGAGCTGAATGGAAAAATGCTCATTCCGTCTTAAACTGAAATCCTGGTGGATTCCAGAGAGGTGGAGAGGAGAGGGAAAGGTCTGCCCAGGTCTAGGGGCACATCATCATTTTGACTAACTAATTGCTATATTTTTCTCCAGGCTTTTTGAGTGTGTGATGGCAGCTGACTGGGTTAGGAAGGGTTTTTCCTGCAGGGAACATTGCTCTTCTCACCCCTCACTTCTAAGGCATTGCTGCATACTTTTGGAATTAAGCAGGAGATTTTAAGTGATTCCAGGTTATTAGATGTCTTACACACAGAAATGTCTGCCTCACCATTGAGCAAACTATCAGAGAGCATCCCTCTCTCTCCCCATCCCCCTCAGCCTACTGCATTAATTAGATACTTTAAAATTCTCTGTATAACGCAGCCATTGGTTCCTTTGATCATGCTAACAAAAGAGCAGAGCCCTTTCACTGTGAGAACTTACTAGGCAGGTAAACAGACCTTGGTCAAGCCCCTTCTTTCCCCATACTGGGCCATTAATTCTAGTAGGGCATTTCATTACCTGTCCCACCACAATTGTGTGGGGATCATTGTTTCATCATTTTCAAAAGCAAATGTAAAGCTACTGAGCTCTTCCACTCCTGGGAGTTCCCATTTCCTTTATACTGACTGATTTTCAAGGTAGCCTTGACAGGCACATTCCATTCATTTTATTGACTAATTTAAATAAACGCTGCCCAGCAACAATTTGACACAGATTCAACTGTTTTAAAGAAGCTTCCATTGTTTCAGTTGCCACTTTAACTCAACCCTTTGTCCTTTCTTATTCTTTTTCTCTTTATGGTCATTTAGGCCTCGTCTCTGCTTCAGAATCAAAACACTGAGAACATGGTTGTCTGCAATTGGTTTAGCTGAACTGGTATTGAGCAAAGACTAGCTACAAGAGCACTTGTGTTCAGCATTCTTTCAGATGACTGTACTCAAACCTTGCTCATAACACAAGGTGTAAGTGGTTAGCTGAAACAATGCTGAATGTGGTTTTTCCTTGTCTACCCTTGCAACTCAGTGGTGCTCAGTGTTAAGCTTATCACTGACAACTGCTCTGCAACTGTTTAGTATTGTAGTGTAAACTAGGCCTTAATGTTCTGCATTTCTTCTTCCTTTACCTCTTCCCCAGAGAGGCACCAGGACCTCTTCTTATCCCAGATTCTAGTCTACGTTAGGATCTCTAGCTACCGTCACCCACTCCCAGTCTCCCCATTTCTACTCTGGAGAGAGGACTCATGGGTTGCTCATGGCAGGTCAGCCTCTATCCTCTGCACTCAGGGAGAGAAGTGGGCAAGGGGGAGTATCTCAGATTATGCACAATAAGCTTGAAAAATCTTGGTTGGAGAAGTAGCTGGTTGGATGGAGGATAAACAAGCCAAGGGAGGAGAAGGTTAGAGCTGAAAGGTAGAAAAATCTGAAAACTCACAACTCCTCTCACAGAAGTTTAAAGATCAAAAGGCAGAGAAGCTCTGGGGAAGTGTTCCCACTGTTGTTTGTACCAAAGGGGCAGGCTGCCCCTGTGAGGTGTCTCATGTTGACCACAGCTCTGAACTGTCTCTGGAAACTGCAGAGAAAGGACCCTCACCGGGATGAGCCTGCAGAAGTGCTTTCAATCATGAATAATAAATAATCAAAGAAAATGATTTGCTGGGAGTCAATACGATGACTCACCAAATGCCATCTTAGTGATGGTGACATCTGAACGTGGGTAGGCAGAACTGACACATACAGGAGGTATGTTCAGTCAAAGCCAATTTAAAGCAGCTGGTGAAGACAATACAGAAGTGACTCAAAACAGGGTAGGCTTTGAGGAGCACTCACTGGAATTTTAACAGCTAGTTTGCACTGTTCCCACTCCAAATGAGGATGCTCATACCTGTGTCAAAGAATCAGTAACACTGTTCCAATAGACACACGTGTGACTTTCTGCCAGCACACTTTTAATATTCACATGGTGCTCCCTTTGAGGTGCAACAAAGAGAACTAACATCTCTTATTTATACGACAACTTCCCAGAATTGACAGTGTCTAGCATCATCTACTCCAACCCGGTGTTCTGAGTTTATATTTTAGAATATACAGACTTACATATGCACATTCCAAGTTAGACCTGCCCATCTTCCACATAATTTTCTGGAGACTGCTACTGCTAGATTCCTGCACTGCCTTCATCATGAGTCACATATGCTTGGACCTTGTCTACACTAGGGAGTTTTTCACTGGGATAACTGCACTGATGTGGTATGCCCTGGCTTGAAGCTGCTGCTCTGAGTTTACCCTCTGGATTTATACCAGTGCAGCTGAATGGGTGCAATATCCCTAACACTGATGACTAGCTTTTTGCATCCCATTTGTCTGTCATCTTTAGGGTAAGCTACTTGGGACAGAGACTGGGTTGTCTTATTTTGAAGTACCAAGCACACTGCTGACATGTGACAAATAATGTTGGGGTTGGAATTAGGGCTATGGATTTCAACATTTATTGTCTGAAATATTCAGAGGCTGTTTTTAGGAACTAAATGCAAAACGTGCAGTTTCAGACGTTTCCAGTTGATGTTTATTTTACTTCACATGCACATGATCCTTAGTCTACTACACAGCCTAAAACATATGTCATGGCATGAACTACAGGGGGGGTTCCCAATTTTTCAGTGCTTGAGTCGTATCTTAACAGTGGTCTTCCCATGGATCATCTCCCTTCTCTTTCACTATTGCACAGGCCACGCAATTGTGCCACCATATTCCCTCTGTTTAGGAGTATGTAATATCCCTGTGGCAGCTACAGAACTTGCCAGCACGAAGTGACATTGGGAAACTGATAAACCTAAAAATACATCTGTTTATTTAATGAAATTTAGCAGGCAGATACAAGGAGAAACAGCACCACGTGACCGGCCAGTTCTCCAGGGATGACCAAGCAAGGATGTGTTTTGCGAATCACAGTTCGGGAACCTCTGCACTAGAGAAAAATGCAGCCTTATTGTAGACATCACCATCAAGCAGGAAAAGACAGTCAGTGGAGGAACAATCATATTCAACATTCCTGCAACTCTCTGGTTAAATGAATAAATAAGTAGTCAGGGAGACCAGGGCATCAGACCAGACTGCCTAAAGCCAGGCTACTCCCATCAGACTGCTCTGGGCAAGTGGCACTCCTCTCCCCCTTCTGTTGGTGGAGCTCCCTGGAGAAAAAGCTAGTAAAAACTAGAATCCCAACACTATTTTGGGATTAGTAGGTATTTGTATATGAAGGGATTATTCATCCCATCCCTAATTCAGACAAACTTGAGGTGCTTAGTACCATGTGTTACACCATACGGAAGAACCCTGAAACCAGGGAGAGGGAGGGAAATGGATGAATTAGCTGATTGAAGTCTTTTCTGTCTCTAGGTCAATGCCTTAAGATCACCTGCAAGCTTCAGCCTGTGAACAACACAGTGGCCCGGCTCCTGGGTGGATCAACTTGCAAAGATATGGATATTAATTTATTTCTGGCAACATTAGTTGCCTATTCTGAATAGGTTACTATAATACATATTTATCTCATATATGCTTTTAATTTCTGTAAACAGTGCCTAGTTCCTATAGTAACAGGCATTCTGCATATCACTAAAATAACTGAATGTCTTTAATTCTTTTGTATTACTGTGACTGATCAGTTCATCTCACTATAACTATAATATTTTGCTAAACCACTGAGCAGCTGAAGACAGATTATGAAACAGCAATTAACATGCATCAAAATCAAAAATACAATTGTTAGGCGAATCACACAGGACTGCCATTAAGAGCATTTTACGCCAATGGCTGGACTTAATTTCTATATCAATATTGGCAAATTACAAATAGAAGAACAAGATTGCATGCTTTTTGCAACAGAGACATGTATTTCTGTTCTGTTTGTACAGCACCTAGCAAATGGCATCCTTTTCATGACAGTCCTAGGCACTACAGTACAACAAATAAATAATAACTAGGATTGTGATTTTAGAAATCAGGATATTTCCAAAAACAACAATAAGGGAGAACTGAGTTCAATCAAATAAAGGTAATCAATAGAAAGTACTTAAATTGGAAAAATTAATCAGGCTTTTTCTTCCTTTCTTAAGCAAAAGGTAAGTAAGCAGGGTAAACTGTATACAGTCCTCTTCTCTGCGCTCACTCCAAATAAATATTTTTTTACCTCAACTGGATATACCACTGTGAAACTTTGCCTCTGAGCTACTGTCCTTCCTTTGGCTCCTACTCCACTTCCTTTACCTTCACCTTGACCTTCAAAGCAATAAGTGGCCTAGGACTCTGCCACATCAGTGTCATCATTTGTATCCATGGGCCACACCCATCCATGGCTAATGCAGCTCAGAAAGTCCAGAAAAAAAGCACTGCAGAGCTGGAGATAAAGCATTCTTGGCTGAAGGAGCTCAGCTGTGGAACAAAATTCCAGTGCAGATCAGAACAATACAGAATCTCATCACCTTCAGGCAATTCTGAAAGACTCTCCTCTCTGATAAAGCATTTCTTCCATAATCAACATAATAATGACAATAAAAATATCTGTTCCACCTCCTGTTTAGCTGTGACATTCTGAAACAGAGCTCTGTGTAAGCTCGAAAGCTTGTCTCTCTCACTAACAGAAGTTCTTCCAATAAAAAAATATTACCTCACCCCCCTTGTCTCTGTAATAAAAACATTGGTATTTACTCTTACTAACAATTAAAAAAAAATTTTTTTTAAAGTAGATCTTTCCAATTTCATTGACATCTGTCTACAAGTGACATATAGATTTTAGTGATGTTTTGAGGGAAAATGTTTTGAGGGAAAAAATATCCAAGGCATAGATTAAGTTAAATTGACCCTGCTTAAAAACAAAATGTCTTTAACCTCCACCCAACCTGAAACTACTGCTATAACTGAGTTAATTCATATGCATCCTTACTTTTGTTTTCACATTATTTTTCCTGAAATTTTGGGATGCCAAAATATAACAATTCTTTAAAAAAAAAAATAAAAGGAGACTACTTTACACTTACAACAGTACATGTCAGCTGGGTGCTTTACAAAAGTGGGCATTTAGCTCCATTTTAAAAATGGGGAAAGCAAGGCACAGAATGGTTAAGTGACTTTCTCAATGTTGCAGGGAGATCCAGTGGCAAACTCAGGGATAGAAACTATGTCTAAAAATAGCCTTTCATATCTATATAATTCAATTGATCAGAGCTCTAATATTCACCCAATAATATACATAATTTTATTTGGTACAAATTAAATGCTCTCTTTATTGATATGCTTAAACATAAAACATGAGCACATTTTAAAAAACAAACATATTAAAGGTCTTATGGGGCCATAGTAATTTTTCCTCAGTGATCAACTGTAGTGGTTCCCCTCTCCCCATTAACCAGTTTAGTAAAGAGCTTTTTTTAAACTAAGCATTATTTGTTCTCAGGAAGACTTAGGATCACCATGAGTGTCATGACTAAAGACTGATCCTAAAAAGCACAAAGTGCCCATAAATTCCCAATTAGTATTAACTATGGATGATCACCACCTCACGGGATCAGGCCCCTAAGGAACACAGTAGAATAGGAAGTAAAAACGCAGTACTGCTGGGATGCAAAACACAAAGTTATAGGTCCCTCTAAAGTACGTTTTACTTTAAAGCGATCAATACTTAACTCAAAACTATTTAAAAAACAAAGCCAAAACTCAAAAGGTTTCTAATAAAGATAAATCTAATACAAGTTTATTCTGTAATTTTTTTTGTCAGAAACAAGACAAACGTATAGAAACATCCAAGAAACTTGCTTTTAAAAACGAAGCCAGGCAAATTACAAAGTATTACTCTTTTTAAGATCTCTTGGTACTGAATTGTGCTCAGTCCAGTCTGTTTAACTGCAGCGTTCCCTCAGCGCAGTCCCATTATTCTATAGCCTCTGTGTTTGCTTCATTAACAGTGGCATTAATCACTCTTCTCTTCTCCTTGATAATGTCTATATTCTGGCTTCAGCTCCCATGTGTTTTTGTGGGTCCCCTTAACATTGTAGATGCCTATTTCTCTTAAAATTTCTTTCAAGTATATCTGAAAAGAAACAAAACATTTAAATTAGAAAGACACGCAATTACTGTAGTTCTAATTGAAAACAACACACGATCTGCCAACCCACATTTACACTGTTAATAAAAATGATAATGAAATAATCTGACAACTACCAATAACAATTTCTTTATAAGGTTTAATAGTTTAATGGAACTAACTTCTGACACTCTGTGCGATTAGTTGTGCAATAATTGCATTTTGAATGAATGTCTGACAGGTTTTAAATCCCTTGACTACAATACATATTAAAGCAGAAGTAGATTTAATAGTCAAGAATGCATCCTTGGAACTGGAGAAGGAACAACTGAGTCCCAACTATGACAATTCTTCAGTTGGCCTCATTGTTTAGTTTAGAAGTGCAGCACCTCTAGTGAGCTGAACTAAGGGTCAGATGTTGGGGCAGCAGGTGCTTGGAGTGTCACAGAAGCAGTATTCTTAACATCCCAGGAAGGAGGATTATATAATATCTGTAGAGCACATGTAAATGCAAAGCATTAATACCCAGAGGTCGGGAGGCAAGAAGGATCCCACGGCACACTGATTTGTTGGGAGATTAGAAAAATCAAAAGGCTGCAAGATGCCGAAGATACCATGTGCTTTACAAATGTACCTACACCAAAATTCAGAGTGGACAATTTTATCTTTCTACTGGACAGTACTACAATGCTACAAAGGAGTCCAAGTGACGAAGCGCCTTCAACTTCAGAGGCCCGGAAATATGGCAGGAAGTCACATGTGCTGATGGTGAGCTTCTGAGTGTAGGAGTTTCAGGAGGTTACTGCAAGCTGTCCCAATCACCTCAATAGATACATTAGGGAAGTAAATACCTGAGAGGGTGAAGAGATATTTCAGCTAAAGGACGCTGTTGGCACAAGAACAAACGGTATAAAACTGGCTGCGAACAAATTCAGGCTGGAAATTAGAAGGTTCCTAAGCATCGGAGGGGTGAGGCTCTGGAACAGCCTCCCAATAGAAGTTGTGGAGGAAAATACCTTAATTAGTTTTGAGAGAGCAGGACAAATTTATGAGTCCAACTGTATGACCGTGTTGCTTCTGATGGCAAGGTGCAGGCTTAGCAGCCTTGGAACTAATTTGTGCTTTATATCTTATGCTCCTAAAAGCTCGTGTTTCAGCCAGCCACCTGTGGGGTTCAAAAAACTATTTCCCGCTCCACCCCCCATGTATTCTGGAATTTTTTTTTTTTTTTTTTTTAAATCTCCTTCCTTTGGAGCAGCAGGGATGGCTGCAGCTGGAGATGGGCCACTGGATGGGGAGGGCCAGGGCTTTGAGGTGGCATCAAGCATCCTCTCTCAGGTGCTTGGCTGGCTGGTTCTTGCTCACATGGTCATGGTCTAAGGGATCGCCATATGTGGGATTGGGAAGGAATTTTCCCCCAGGTCAGACTGGCAGTGACCTTGGGGATTTTCCACCTTCCTCTGTGGTGTCAGTGCGGCTCACTTGCCAAGATTATCTGGGTATATCTCATTTCCCTGCCATGGCGGGGCCTCAGGCACAGGTGCACCTTGGTCCCTCCTATTCCCTGCCTGTGGCGCATAATGGTCTAGTCTCTTGTAGGCTGTTATCGTTTGATCTAATTTTGGTTGTTGGATTTAGTGTTGGTGGCCTGTGATATACAAGCAATCAGATCTGGTGGTCCCTTTCTGGCCTTAAACTCTGTGACTATGACTCAAGCCTATTGGCAGTACTGCTCATTTACTGGATCCTCAGCTGCTTCTGGATGTGCAGATGATACCAGTGACCAACTGCTTTTTTCCTCACTACTTTTAGCCAGAGGTTGCAACCTTTTCTTTCAGATTGCTACAATGATCCTTGCTTTTGTCACCTCAAGTCTGTACTTAGTACCAGTACTCCACAGGATTTGTTAAATATCAACATTCAATACCTCAGAAAGCATCTTAGTCAATTATTTTAAAACTCTTGGGTGAAAGTTACGTGGTCTGGCAGATTTTAAAATGTTTAACTTTAGTAGTTATTTAACATCCTACCTAATTACTGTCAGAATAATTGTGATAAAACAAAGTCATCCCTTTAAGACGTGAGTATATCATCTTGTTTTCTTCCAAATAAAGAACAAGTATGTACTGAAAAATGCCTTCCCTTCATCATTACTTACATTTTACCAACCCCACCTACTAACAGACTTATACGATTGTTAGGATTTCATTTGTTCCAGATATACATTTTTAAATTGTGGCTATTGGTCCATAATAATTTACCCCTGACTTTATGAAAATATTTACCATTTATATTATGGCAGTGCCCCAAGTCCCCAATCAAGATCATGGCCCCATTATTCTGGCACTGTACAAACAGAAGTAGATATTGGTCCCTGCCCCAAAGAGCTTACAAGCTGGCTAAAGCTAATCAGTTTTTTGACCGTGAAACAGTTAACAATGATTGCATCTAAAGATCAAGTACAAAGAAAAAAATTGGGGTTGTGGCCTCTTTTGCTTCTTCATAATGTATATTGGAAAGTTTTGCTGTTGGCTTGTTTTCTTTTTTCTTTTTTTTTAAAAGGATTAGATATTCAGGTACTGCCTACCCTGGAATACTATAGCAACTATAGTTTGAGAATCACTACATAAGATTTATACCCTGACACAGGTATAGTGTGAGCACTTTCAAACTCATTCTACAAAATGTATTGATCTGCGTTTGTTAGAATTGTTACAGCTTTTTACATCTCTAGTGACACTAAGTGATAACGTCTGCCTGATCCTTCTCTTACAGCTGAGCCCATGGAAAGCAGACATTTGTTGATACAACAGCCTACCCTCTCATCCTTGTGCAATTTTATCTCCTTCCCAAGTTTTACTTGGAGCAGAGCCTGAGGTGAACGTATGCAAGAAAGATTTGGCCAACTTTATTTTTTGGCTTTAAGAAACTTAAAAAAGATGTGCTCTCTATCTTTTACAGATTCTGATCATTAGTATTCTCCCACATCAACATTTTACTAAGGGCATGGCTACACCTGCAGTTGTAGAGCACTGGGAGTAAACCAGCCTTCGGAGACAGCAGCAGGGAAAACCCTGCTGAGTGTTTACTCTCTCAGCTGGAAGCGCACTGCCGTGGCCACATTAGCAGCTCTTGCAAAGCCACAAAGAGCAGCGCATTGCGATAGCTATCCCAGCATGCAAGTGGGCTGCAACATGCTTTTCAAATGCAGGGGGTGGGGTGGAGAATGACAGGGAGTGTGTTGTGTGTATGTGGGGGGAGAGAGAGTGAGTTTTTGGGGGGCTGAGAGCATGTCAGCATGCTGTCTTGTAAGTTCAGACAGCAGCAGACCTCCCTCCCTCCCCTTCCCTCGCCTCTCTCTCTCTCTCACTCAGAGCAAGCAGCATTCCTCAGTAACGGTTCCTCTGTCCCAGAGCAGATAAGCAGCCAGCTGTCAGAAACGGAGCTTTGAAAGGACATATCCACATTCCTACAGCGAGTTCAAAACAATGACAAGAGTGGCCACTTGACTTAAAGGGATTATGGGACGTTTCCGGAGGCTGATCAGAGCACAGTAAGGCAACACCTTGTTCACACTGGCGCCTCGGCGCTCCAGCAGGGCGCAGCAAACGTTATTCCACTCGCCGAGGTGGAGTACCAGCAGCGCTGTAGCCGCGGAGTCAGAGCGCTCTACGTGCTTTGCCAGTTTTGGACGGATAGCGAGCTAGTGCACCTGGGGCTCCTTTATTGCGCTGTAAACTCGCAAGTGTAGCCAAGCCCTAAGCAAAGCATAGTCTACCACCACTTCTGTAAAAAATGTTATTCTAATTAGATTTATGTAGGAAAATCGTTCTTAAAATCCATTCTGATGATTATTATGTAATGATTATAAATAAACCTGGATTAATAACCACACATACAAACAAGCTGCTTTTTCATTATCCTTTTCCAGGTCTGCAATTAAAACGATCATTGGTACAAATGGCAAACAAAGAACACAGCGTTCATTTTGTACTGCATGGATGACTCTTCAGTGTCTGAGTTTTAAGTGCTGTACAGAACTAACCCCAGCAGGTGGCAGCAACAGATTAAAGGAAACTGAATCTGAATCTGCACATTACTGAATCTGTGAGAACAGATGAGCTTCCTTCCAAACAATATACAGCTGCCTTCATATTACAAACTAGACAGACTTTTCAGCAGCCTGAGTGAGTATTCATATTTGATTCTAGATCGTGCAGATCAATGATGTGAGCTTTTTTGTTAAAATGATACTGGTAGCGTGCAAAATCTTTTCAAAAACATGCATGCCATACATACAATTAACAGGAACTGCATGCAAGTACACTGAAGCATGCACACATGGAATTAGGCATGCATTCATTTTCAACTCTTGTGCACCCGTGCACAGGCAACTTTGCACTTCATAGCATGGTTTAAGAGTGTTTGGGACTAAGATCTATTTATGGAATCAAGGCCAAATTCTGCTCTTGAAGACGTGCACAGCTACCACTGAAGTCCATGGGAATGAAGCACAACAAAAGCTATATACCCACATAACCACATTAAGCAAATATATGTAGACAGTTATTGGATTGATTTGATGTATTTATGGCTTAGAAGACAGGTCACACAACTGCAAAATGCTTCTGTGGAACAGAAAGCATAGCGTGAGGAATACAATACTTATGGGCATTTCTGAACAGAATTCAAAGAACTAGGCACTTTATTTTTTTGGATCAAACAGAACAGATAGGTTTTTCCGAGAACAAGATTTGATTAACTTTATTTGATCTTTGTGAGGAAATTTAAGGGAATTTAGACCCTGTCTACTGTGGGATTAGACTGTTACCTGAAGCATGGTTTTAAAACTCAATTTAAACATGGTTTAAAGACACTGTGAATAGGATTAAAATTAAAATGAAGTTTAAACAGAATTTAGAAACTGTTAGAGCTTAATATTTTTAAAAAACAAGATGTGTTTTTAAAAATGTCAATAATTGTTTTAAATGAGTTTGTTTTGTTTACCTTGTAAATAAGTTGTAGATGAAATCGCTGCACCCCCAAACCCTTTGAAAACAACTAAGCATTCTCCATATCCGTACACATACCCTTCTCCCTGCCAGGGCCAAAAGACTGGAGAGCAGGGGCTGGGAGATTTGGGCATGAGTAGAAATGAGATTATTTGCCAATTCTAGCGTCTCTCTCTTTAGTATAACTCAAAATTATATCAGAAAGTAACAAAGGAAGTCTCTCTTGTGGGAACAGTAAAAACAAGTTCACAAGAACAATGCAAAACAGGACTGATATTGAGTTCATTAGGTTGTTTTTGTTGCACTTCCCTGCTTGAGAAACTTCCCTTTGTTTTCAGTGAGTCCTGAGTTAGACTAAAGAGAAAAAATAACTGGTAGGGGAACCTCTCCCTTCTTCCACAATTGCGGAAAGGGGGCAGGAAGTTTGGGAACAGAGGGTAAAAGGTAAACACTTCATAGGAGCGCTGATTCTAAGGTTTCTTTTGATTAGAATAGAAAGGTGTATTTTAAGAATGTTTTAGGTAGCAATGTTCTAACTAACATATTTTAGAAACCACCTTTTATTCTCGTCAAGAGAAACTAAGGGGGAGTATAGATGCAATATTATCTCCCTTGATCAAAAACTCACAGACCTCAACTACCCGTAATGTAAATCAACACTACATTTAAAAGAAAAGCATTTGAATTTTCCTTCAATCGCCATCAAATTTGTGCACTTAGCACAAATCCTTAACAGAGACCTCAAATGCTTTCCTATCATTTATATACTATCAGATCAACACATCTGACTGTCACACATTGCATGCCTTTGGGAAGTCATTTTGCTGTAACATTGCTGAGGTGTGTCCTGCCACATGCTTAGCTATCACAAAACAGTGTTTGTTAGCTAAATTCCTAGTTTTTCCTCACAGCTTTGGTGTACCTCAGTGGAAAAGCCCTCCAGAAGTCAGAGATAAGCAGTGGTGCTACTCTCTATGACTCAGAGCGAAAATATGTTCAGGCTGTTCATATGTTGACCCCCTGGAAAAGGGAGAGAGACTGATATGCCTCAGTGTATTCCTTGGGTCAATATAACATTTGCCCATTAAAATTACTGAAAGCAAGTACACCAAGAGCAGCCCTGCATGTTTAACAGTGACTACCTGAACAGTCAGCAGCTCTTCCCTCACTGTCTTCTAGGTTGGGATTCATTGTTGTAGTGAATGATATAAGGGTAGTAAGCAGCAAGGACATTTAAATCCTTTAAGGCACCAAAGAGATGAGATTTGAATCCCTAGTGTCCTTTCCCACTTCAGAGTAATTTCCCCATGGCTATGGGTGTCTTTGGTGAAGTGGGGGGAGAGTGTGCAAACCTCTTTATTTTTAGCCTCAGCCAGTAGTTTTTGGCATTCACACTGCAGCAGATTTGTCATCAAATTAAAATGTGATGGGTTCAGCTTGGCACATATTTTATGTTACGGCTAAGAAGTTATAAAATATTCTGTTGACAAACACTGTCAATGTAGAACTGAAATTTTAGGAATCAGCATATGAGGAGCAACAATGTTGCCAGAGGACAGGTCTCAAGAGTTTTTTAGATTTATTGCAAAAGGGGTACAAAGAAAAGGTAATCCCGTAGGGGAAATACTGCCAAAAGACGCTATTTTAAAACCCTTATTCTCACTGTATCAATTCACTTTTCACCAAATCACCATGAACAAGTCAGACTTGCTCAAAGGTTATATTCTATCTTTTGGGTTTTGCCATTTCAAAGAGATTTTTACAAAAATAAAGGTTTTAAAGCTTCTGTTAAAACCCAACTCTGTAACACAATCTTAACTAAGGTGCTGTCACCCCTCCATCATAATGGATCTACTATACAAAAACTACTGCTGTTACCTAGAAAATTTAAATTCCTGGAACAACTCTTCCAACTGTGAAATATTGAGCAGAGAAGTAGTTTAGTTAAAATTACAAATAAAACGCCATCCCCCTTTGGCTCAGATCCTTCTTCACGGTCTGAGTCCAGAAGGTCATTACAAGCAACTATTCCCCCATCTCTAACAGCCTCTTCTGCAGAGTCAGACAAAATTCAAGACTCCACATTATTATTAGTGGTGGGAGAGCATGAAATGACATGGGCTGAAGTGTCAAGATTAAGCATATTACAACCTGATCCCCCTCCTCTCCTTTACACCTAACCTAACTCCATCTCCCAGCTTTCACAATGCCTAGTGGAAATTAGCATCCAGATGGCACAATGGAGTCATTAAAGAGAATTCATCTACTCACTAATATCCTGCACTATCAAAGGTACCTGTCATATTATAGCCTAAGCATCCTTTGGATTACTCAGTGCTATTGACAGTTTCAGTGCTATTGGATGCTCAAATAGGCATGGTAACTAAGCCACCCACTTTCATCTGTGAGTGGCCTGAAGACTGCACTAGCCAGAAGATTGCTATTGCACTTGCTCCTGGCCAAGAGATCCAAGCCTTTAGTGACCTTCAGGCTGATTAGCGAAACTCATCGCTTGGAATGAAACCACGTGCCCTGAAAAAGCTCCAACTGGAAGAAAATGCTCCGGTTTTCTGTCTGCTTACCAACACCTATCATCATGAGTCCATCACTTCATTCTCTACCATCTGCACTTGCTCCCCTTTGATTATACAGTCCAATTCAAGGTCTCTGTTCTGATATTTAAAACCCTCCCGGGCTTTGGCCCTGGCTGCCTCAGGGTATGTCTACACAGGAAAAAAAAAAAAAAAAAGATCCACAGCCTCAGAGCCTGGGTCACCTGACTCAAGCTCATGAGTCTCACGCTGAAGAGCTAAAATAGCAGTGTAGACATTTGGGCTTGGGTGGAAACCTGGGCTCTGAAACCTGATGAAAGGGGAGGGTCTGGAAGGCCAGGCTCCAGCCTGAGCCTGAACCTTTACTCTGATATTTCTAGCCCTGTCGCTTGGGCCTGAGTCAGCTGGCCCGGGCTCAGAGACTTGCTGCCATGGAAATTTTTTTTTTTTTTGGCTGCGTAGCCTACCCTAAAAGATCACCTCTCCCTCTGTGATCAGTACCTCCCAAAACAGCTCTATTCCACTGGAACAATTACACTGTTAGATTAGCCTGACTGTCTAAGTATTAACACACAAGTGAGCATAATAAATATACCAGTCTGCATCTAGAATTCCCATATCACCACAAGTAAGTTTTATGTTGGGTTTTTTTGCAGTCTGAAGCAAAATTGTAAGTGATCAGGGATTCAAGACAACTTCCATAAATATTCTCCTTTTGTGAAGAGAATGCCTTGAAAATGCTGGAGCTGAAATTAACAACAAAAGCAAGAGTCTTCTGGGGCAGATACCGTACCATAAAAAGGACGTCAATAAATTAACTAGTAGTGTTTCACTGAATACACAGCACTCGTTACAAAATTACTTGGCAACAAACAATAAGTAGATAACATTACTGAATCTCACCGCTGAGTCTGAAAAAGTAGTCATCATTCAACCAAAGACAACCTTCATCTCCACACTCGTAATTGATGTTAAAACTATTTTTTGAATCTGGTGGTTGTTGTTGTTATTAGGGATTCACGTACTTTTGTGGAAGGGGATGCTAGATTATTTTCTATGTAAGTACATAAGTAGATAAGGCAAAAGTGTTCAGATGCTCTTAGATGCATGAATTGTGTATCTTCAATTCATTTTTCAACTTCAGGCCCAAGATTTAGTCCCCGAGCCTTTGCTTGATGGCTCTGTCCACTTTTAAATCCACAGGGACAGAAGTGAGTGGTATATTTTTTAGAGAGACTTCTCTTTGAGCATAAGTGCACCTGCAAATGCTCCTGATATCTGGATGGCCTCATCTGCCACTTGTCTCAAATGTTCTTAAGGCCAACTGATTATCAGTTTCACATTGATTTTTTGCTGTGACACAGTAAGTTTTTCCTCAGTGTCCCACATTCTCTGTCCCCCTTCTTTGCTTTTCACATCCTTCTTTATCTCTCTACCCTTGCCCTTTGCTTCAGATCTTGCTCCCTAACATAAAAGCAACTTTTTTGAAGTGAAGAAAGCGATAATGAAATTAAACCTGCTCTAAACCCACTGAAGCTAGTCGGAGTTATATGCACGTATACAAGTGTCAGAACATAATTAAAAGGGCAATTTCTCCAAGAAACTTGTTGCCTATCTCTTACAGATTATTATAAAACACTCAAGCATATTCAATATTATGTGCAAGAGTTAATTAATGCAATATGAAGGAAAACAAGCAGAGAAAAAAAGTCAGGAAATGCCAAAATTTAAGTTTTTTTTAAAACATAGTGTTAACTTGGCAACATTGCACGTCCTGTATATTTGAAAACTCTCTCAAAATGAAATACAGCATATTTGTGCAACCTCACCAAGTTAAAGCCTCTAAATATAATATTATCTCAAACTTGTGGCACATTAAATTGAGAAAATTAAGAGCAATTGAAAAGTATGGGAGGGAGAATGCTACTACCAGTGAATGCTACCACTGTCAGCAAAATTTAAAAAAGGGCAACAGAAACAAAAAAGAACTTTATTAAAAAGTTAAACTGGAAACCTCTAGTTTAGAGCAATACAGAGTATTTGAAAACCAATCCCCACTGACAGAAAAATAAACAGTAATGAGAAGAATGTGATTTCAGAGCAACTTTTGAACTTCCCACTGCTCAGGCTGCATTGGTAAGGAAGTCTGATGTCCTCGCACAGTATTTTCCAGAGGTTTGTCTGAAAAAACTCAAAATAAACCAAATCACCAACTCCTGCTCATTGTTTTCTGTTCTTCAGCAATATCCATTATTTTAACGTTACCCCATGACATTTATTACATACACTAAGAGCTATGAGATCAGACATTACTGCACCAATATTGTTCAAATATTCTGCAATAAAACAGGTAAAAAGGAGCCCACCTAGTAAACCATTCGCACACAAGGTCTTTCAATTTTTTTGTTCGGGAAAACTGTCTCCAAAATTTCAAAGACTGGAGTTACAGCATAAGACGCTCTTATTGCTACTGCATTTTTTAAGGTCTGAGAAGCCTCAGTGCAGTTTTTTAAATGGAGAGTGAAATGTTAGCATGGCATTATAGTGAGAACATACTTGGGAAGCTGCAAAATGCATCAACATCTAAGCTCTGAAAAATGTTTTCCAAAACTTATGAGGAATGCAAAAATACTCGAGAACAAGTGGACTGAGCTTAAGTGTTAGAAATAGTTATAAATAGTCCTCACTATTAGCCATTTATAAAAAAATACAGTTCAAATTAGACACAGTAGTCCTATTCTTTAGTGAATATTTTATTGTTTACACACCAGACAAATTCTGTTCATTGTTATTTATTCAGTCTAAGTCTGGAACAATTCCAACAACCTCTATGGAGTTACTCTATATTTAGATCAGGGTAAAGGAGAGTAGATTTGACTATTATCATAGTGTAATTTGCATGTGTTTATATTATTTTGAAGTAAAAATATAAAATGTACTAGAATTCACAAGAGACCTGCTCTGTGTTTACAGGACTTCAGAATAAATATAATGTCAGATCCAACATATACAAATGTACTCTTCAAAAGTGTCAGAAGGATGCTATTTACAATCACACCAAAAATACTGGCATTTATTTGCTATTTGATTCACGAAGTTTTTGACTGTTTTGCTAAGTGAAGTTTAAACACTAACACCCGGTGAGATAAGCATCAATAGATTAATTCTAACACAGCTGAAAAAAAGAATTGGCAAAACCTTTTAGTCAATTCTGAAAATAACCACAACATTTAGAAACCTAGAGGAAAAATTACATACCAAGAAAGTCTTAAAAGCTATTTTAGAAAATCAAGCAGTGAACACTTATGCAGAGTTTAATTAACAGCCAACCTCTTTACAATAAGTAAGAGGAGAAAATACCTATTGGACCTGTTGGCGTGCATGTCTGCACGCGCGGGCGGAAAGCAGAGCTGCTATGACAACAATGAAGCCACAGTGGGAAATAGGAACAGATACTATATTTTTGGAAAAAATATTTCACACTAGAGATTAATGTCTACGGGGCACCGAGAAAATTGGCACATTGGAATGAAAATAGGCTGAAGGGCAGGAAACAAATAGCTGATAGCTGCTAATGGAATTGTTTCCATTTAGAAAATGCTTACTAGAGAAGTACTTAAAGGAAACAGTTAGAAACTTAGCATGTTAATTTGGGAGGGGGTGGGGTCGGTGGCATATTGAAAGAATGTTTTTAAGTTATCAGTACACTGGATATCATGTGAACAAAGAGGAAGGCAGCCAAGCACAGGCTGTACTATCCCCACTAATATTTGGGTGTAGGGGAATCAGCAAACAAAGATGGCAAACATCCATCAAAAAAGTAAACAGGAAGAGGCAACTATATATCACGTTCTTCTGAATGGACACTGCAGAACACACTGAGAGGGAAAGGGTTTAACAGCTGTAAAATCTTGGTAGTCTTCAGAGAAATGGGCAGGTTCAGTGCAAGTAAACAGGAAAACGTGGTGCTGGGTTGGAACAAAATATAAATTTAGGTAGATTGTATCATTATTAAGAGTTTTACGGTTAAAAGCAATAGAGCTCACTGAGATTAGAGTAATTAATTAATGTAGATCCACCACACTATGAGCAGAATATAATTTCTTTCATGGAAATAAAACGAAAGTGACAGATATTATTTAGATTGGTGTAGAGCCCAGTTTGTGCTATGTGCTTTTCAAATACAGAAGATGACAAAGTCCCTGCTCCCAATAAGAACAGCCTGAAAAGATGAGGACAAAAAGGTGTGACTAAGGGGCACAACATATAAGCAAAGCAATCAAGATGATGATTGGTCACGTATTACTGGTATATTTTTATCTTTTTTTTTTTTTTTTAAATTGAGAACACAAGATTCCCTTCCCCATTCCCTCCACACAACTCAGCCCCCATCTTCCTCCCACACCAACTCTCAGCTTGTGTCCCTACACCCTCCCACTCCAAACAGATGAAGAGTTTACTCATATAATAAATAAATGAAACAGAGAAATGGATGAATTAATCAGCTTGTTTCTTCTATGTGTTCAGCCTTCAGGTGCCTGAATAAGAGAATCATGGCTTTGTGGACTTGCTCAAGGAGGTCATTCCATCATTTAACTGGTTAAAATTTTTAAATAACTGTCTCCTTCCCCACTCTGAACACTAGGGTACAGATGTGGGGACCTGCATGAAAACCTCCTAAGCTTACTTTTACCAGCTTAGGTTAAAACTTCCCCAAGGTACAAACTATTTTACCCTTTGCCCTTGGACTTTCGCTGCCACCACCAAACGTCTTAACACCGGTATTATTATTATTCTTAGGAAAGAGTTCGTTTGGAAACATCTTTCCCCAAAAAATCCTCCCAAATCTTACCCCTTTTTTTCTGGGGAAGGTTTGATAAAAATCCTCACCAATTTGCATAGGTGACCACAGACCCAAACCCTTGGATCTTAAGAACAATGAAAAAAGCATTCAGTTTCTTAAAAGAAGAATTTTAATAGAAGAAAAAGTAAAAAAGAATCACCTCTGTAAAATCAGGATGGTAAATACCTTACAGGGTAATTAGATTCAAAACACAGAGAATCCCTCTAGGCAAGTTACAAAAAGACACAAAAACAGGAATATCCATTCCATTCAGCACAGCTTATTTTCTAAGCCATTTAAACAAACAGAATGTAACGCATATCTAGCTAGATTACTTACTAAGTTCTAACACTCCATTCCTGTTCTGTCTCCGGCAAAAGCATCACACAGACAGTCTATTTACTTACATATCTCCACATTTGATACGTATTAAGTGAGCAAAACTGATGTGTATTCAGTGTATTATAATAAGGAATATAGGGATCTAATACTTTTAGGTTATAATTTGGGCCACTATTTGTGTTGTGTATATAACATGGAGTGCTGGAAGGAGCTCAGGAAATTAGCCAGAGCTGCTGCAGTTCCTACTATTGGTCTTCAGGGATTGCTATTGTGTTCAGCAGGCTATTTACAGTTCCGGGGGTGGGTGCACAAGGGAGAGAACTAGGGAGTTAGACAGGCTGAACAGCAGCTCTGCATTTCATGGTGCTTTGTTGAGGGTATCCATAAAGACAGAAATCCCGGGGAACTGGAGAAAGAGGCAAAATCCTACAAGTGAAACTCCTTTTCCACTTCCGCTGCCAGAACTAGCAGGGCATAAAAGGCAGTCTCTCCCCTGCAGAAGGCTGCTGGCACTTGCCAGAAGGCGCGGTTGGGATCTGCCAGGATGGGAAAGGGAAACAGAAAAGAAATCCGAGGGCTGGAGTGAGGTTGTAGAATGTCATTTCATCAAGGGAAAGAAGGGACAGGGCTACTCCCTCAAAGCCCATTTTTGAGTATGTATTTTTGTGTTTCTTTTCTTGTTTTATTTTCATCCTAAACAGTCTCACACACACAAATGAGGTAGAAAAAAGCTGCCCCCACTCCCCAAAGTGGAATTTTAAAAGTCTGAATGTAGGCAATAATGAGAATTTAATATTAAATGTATTTGGGGCCTGATATTATGATACTTGACTTTTTTCTACCTATTTATATAGATAAAGAGTCTGATTTCTAGCAAAAACACAGAAGCCAAACATAGAAGAGATCTATTATTTTAGCCATCTCTTTGCCAAGGGAGGAATTAATCTCCACAGTATTTCATATCTATTTAGTTCTGAATAAATGTATCTTAAAATTGTGTGCCAACTTTCCTCTCTTTACTATAAACACACAATAAATACATTTAAAAGGTATATTTTTAAGACTATGTACTGTAAGTATAAAAGACATATTCCTAATCATCAATATATTTTGTAGTGGTCATTACTGAAAAATATGTTACAAAGGCTATTATAAACACATACATACCACAGGCTGTTTGGTTATGTCCACCAAGTCCTTAATGTTGTAATACTGGTGTTTTTCAAAGGCAGAAAAAAGCATGTCCAACACTTGCTGTTTATCAGCCCGAGCTCGTTTTCCATCTTCTTTTTTCTTTTTTTCATACTCAATCTATGAATTAAAATATTTTTTTTAAAAAAAGATGTACATGCAACACAATCTCCGGGTATTTCTCTATACAGAGTACTACAGTATCTATTTTGTAAAAAACCCATCTATTTAATAAAACATTTTGCAGCTACTTCCTGCTTTTCCCTTCCAAAAAATCAACATGTGAATGATCAATCAATCCTTAGTACCTCTAACACATAGATAAATAATAACTCCACTTCACAAATAAAGGAACAGATGCAGAGAGATTAAGTGACTTGTCCAAAGCTAGAGAGAGTTCACATCCCAGTGTCAGAACAGGGATATGAATTCAGAAGTTCTCAGTGTACACCTCTTGACGCAGTCAACTTATTTTCATTCTCGGGTGCATTTTGGTGATTTATTACACTATAATTATTCTGAAAGTCTATGTTTCTTAAATTTGAGAAATCTTCAAAAGAGCAGCAAGTCAGCAACATTTGCAAACTGCACCAGTCAATAAAGTGGGTTATAAAATACCATCTTGATTGCCAAGACCTATAGCATAACAGCTGGACTCCACAGAAACTACAGAATGCGAACAAAAAGCCAGGCAGTCTACTTTTTTGTTTTAAACAGTACACAGACATTTGTATCCAAAGCACTCCACTGAAAATCCAACAGGTAATGAGCTAGGACATCCTGCAAATACTGAAGAGATATTATGGCTTTCCGACATTCTTATGACAGGTTTCAGAGTAACAGCCGTGTTAGTCTGTATTCGCAAAAAGAAAAGGAGTACTTGTGGCCCCTTAGAGACTAACCAATTTATTTGAGCATAAGCTTTCGTGAGCTACAGCTCACTTCATCGGATGCATACTGTGGAAACTGCAGAAGACATTATATACACAGAGACCATGAAACAATACTTCCTCCCACCCCACTCTCCTGCTGGTAATAGCTTATCTAAAGTGATCACTCTCCTTACAATGTGTATGATAATCAAGTTGGGCCATTTCCAGCACAAATCCAGGTTCTCTCACCCCCCCCCCCTTTTTTTTTTTTTTTTTTTTTTTCAAAAAACCACACACACAAACTCACTCTCCTGCTGGTAATAGCTTATCCAAAGTGACCACTCTCCTTACAATGTGTATGAAAATCAAGGTGGGCCATTTCCAGCACAAATCCAGGTTTTCTCACCCCCCACCCGCCCCCCAAAACACACACACACAAACTCACTCTCCTGCTGGTAATAGCTTATCCAAAGTGACCACTCTCCCTACAATGTGTATGATAATCAAGGTGGGCCATTTCCAGCACAAATCCAGGTTCTCTCACCCCCCCACCCCCATACACACACAAACTCACTCTCCTGCTAGTAATAGCTCATCCAAAGTGACCACTCTCCCTACAATGTGCATGATAATCGAGGTGGGCCATTTCCAGCACAAATCCAGGTTCTCACCCCGCCCCCCCCCCCCACAAACTCACTCTCCTGCTGGCAATAGCTCATCCAAACTGACCACTCTCCTTACAATGTGTATGATAATCAAGGTGGGCCATTTCCAGCATAAATCCAAGTTTAACCAGAACGTCTGAGTGGACGGGGATGGGAAAAAACAAGGGGAAATAGGCTACCTTGCATAATGACTTAGCCACTCCCAATCTCTATTTAAGCCTAAATTAATAGTATCCAATTTGCAAATGAATTCCAATTCAGCAGTTTCTTGCTGGAGTCTGGATTTGAAGTTTTTTTGTTTTAAGATAGCGACCTTCATGTCTGTAATTGCGTGACCAGAGAGATTGAAGTGTTCTCCGACTGGTTTATGAATGTTATAATTCTTGACATCTGATTTGTGTCCATTTATTCTTTTGCGTAGAGACTGTCCAGTTTGACCAATGTACGTGGCAGAGGGGCATTGCTGGCACATGATGGCATATATCACATTGGTGGATGTGCAGGTGAACGAGCCTCTGATAGTGTGGCTGATGTTATTAGGCCCTGTGATGGTGACCCCTGAATAGATATGTGGGCACAGTTGGCAACGGGCTTTGTTGCAAGGATAGGTTCCTGGGTTAGTGGTTCTGTTGTGTGGTATGTGGTTGTTGGTGAGTATTTGCTTCAGGTTGGGGGGCTGTCTCCCGGCAAGGACTGGCCTGTCTCCCAAGATTTGTGAGAGTGTTGGGTCATCCTTCAGGATAGGTTGTAGATCCTTAATAATGCGTTGGAGGGGTTTTAGTTGGGGGCTGAAGATGATGGCTAGTAGTGTTCTGTTATTTTCTTTGTTAAGCCTGTCCTGTAGTAGGTGACTTCTGGGAACTCTTCTGGCTCTATCAATCTGTTTCTTCACTTCCGCAGGTGGGTATTGTAGTTGTAAGCATGCTTGATAGAGATCTTGTAGGTGTTTGTCTCTGTCTGAGGGGTTGGAGCAAATGCGGTTGTATTGCAGAGCTTGGCTGTAGACAATGGATCGTGTGGTGTGGTCAGGGTGAAAGCTGGAGGCATGTAGGTAGGAATAGCGGTCAGTAGGTTTCCAGTATAGGGTGGTGTTTATGTGACCATCGTTTATTAGCACTGTAGTGTCTAGGAAGTGGATCTGGACTGGACCAGGCTGAGGTTGATGGTGGGATGGAAATGTTGAAATCATGGTGGAATTCCTCAAGGGCTTCTTTTCCATGGGTCCAGATGATGAAGATGTCATCAATATAGCACAAGTAGAGTAGGGGCGTTAGGGGACGAGAGCTGAGGAAGCGTTGTTCTAAATCAGCCATAAAAATGTTGGCATACTGTGGGGCCATGCAGGTACCCATAGCAGTGCCGCTGATCTGAAGGTATACATTGTCCCCAAATGTAAAATAGTTATGGGTAAGGACAAAGTCACAAAGTTCAGCCACCAGGTTAGCCGTGACATTATCGGGGATAGAACACTATCTATCTTTAATCTCTCCTCATATGGGACTTGTTCCAAACCCCTAATCATTTTAGTTGCCCTTTTCTGAACCTTTTCTAATGCCAGTGTATAGTTTTCGAGATGAGGGGACCACATCTGTACGCAGTACTCAAAATGTGGGCATACCATGGATTTATATAAGGGCAATAAGATATTCTCCCTCTTATTCTCTATCCCTTTTTTAATTATTCCTAACATTCCATTTACTTTTTTGACTGCTGGTGCACACTTCGTGGATGTCTTCAGAGAATTATCCACGAAGACTCCAACATCTTTCTCCTGATTAGTTGTAGCTAAATTAGCCCCAAGTATATTTGGATACCATGGGGTGTAGTTTTGGGATGGGCTGGTAAGCACTGAAGTTGCTGTTTCATCCCCTTCAATCCTTTATACAAGATCAATTTTTCTTTCTTTGTTTACCTTCACAGTGTGTCACTAGACATGCTGGAAGGTTGCCAAGATGCCCTATTTGAAGGCGTCATTAATACAGACATGTATTATATTTCTTCAGCAGATGGTTAATACAAAGATGATGAAAAAGATGTGTTAGGTGAAAGTAAAAAGTTTTCTCTAAAAAAACATTTGAAAGAAGCTTTAAAAGGTTCTATATTCTTTTCAAAACTCTTTTTTTTTAAAATAAAGAACTATTCTGTAGTCAGTGAAACACCCCTACAATTATCATTTCATCCTGCAAAGAAGCTACTCTAGCGAACAAATAAACGCAATTAATTTAAACAATGAAATTCACAGTCCAACTCAAAATGGCTTTCTTGGTCTGCCTGGTATTCTGAAGTTCAACAAAATGTGCATTTGCTGAAGAGATTCCACGCTGCGTGTTGAAGTAAGGTCTTGTCTACACTCAACTTTTTCTGAAAATTGTTCTACTTTTTCAGCAAGAGCAGGAGCACCAGTGTAAGACATGGTACTTGCGACTTCTGGTGTTTCAATCATGTAGTCTAGCCAGGCTGTGAGCAGGGTTACATGGCAGGGTGGTAAAAATCTATGAGATCAGCCTATATTTAGTACTCTCACTGTTGGTACAGTGGAGTTGTACCAATACTATACCACAGGTGGGAGAGTTTCAGACATTCTCAGTGTAAATGCAGCCAAAATGAATCAGGTTGAGTCAAGCTGGAGGAGTTCTGTGGATATGCATAAGCAGAAAAATGGAAGTGATAGGCTTTGTGCAGAGAGACTGGGAAAATTATAGGGTTGGACTGGGTAAGCAAGGTCCATGCCAACAAAGGACAGAAAAGAGGTCTCCATGGAAGACAGCAGCAGCAAATAGGAGCAGTCACAGGGGAAGAGAGGCTAGTGACAGGCAGGGCTTGCAGCTGATTTGAAAGCGGAGAGAGAAGCTACTAAAGGAAAGGAACTGACAGGTGAGGGAAGAGAGTGGTAAACAGTGATGGATGCTGGAAATGGGGAGTGACGGCAGTACAAGGGGAAGCAATGGTCTTAGAAAGATGGTGAAGGGCTTTGGGGGCCCAACTCTTTCAGCCTGACTGGAAGTTCTCCAGTACCTGAGGGCCAGGGGATGTCTATGTATGTGGGACAGGTGTCTGGGACTGGTAATAATATGGATGAATACCCTTTAAAGAAAGAACACTATTTACTGCTAAGGTTCTCTACGTACAATTTAATTTCCCATCACTATATTTTGTACTGTAAAGTGCTATTTTCCCACTCGTGTTTATAAGCGCTTGAAATTAATGTGGTCTGTTAGTCTGCAGAGACACCTAAAGGGAGCACAAATTCCTAAAATATTGTCTGAAGCTTACATAAATAGTGAGTACTTCAGGAAATTTCTCAACAAGGAAATGGGGATAGTTATTAAACCAACATCAAGATGTTTAGAGCTAGATGGTGAATAGATCTGTATTTGGAGGGGGAAAGGGACAAGATATTTTCCCACCACTTTGCTCAGTGACACTCTAAGTAGGAGAGGGAATGAGAGTGGATTGGGCTCTTATTGCGGGAAGAGCATGCAGCACCTTTTGAAAGGATGTATCTAGGACTGCCACAGCCCATGCTACAACATCAGAGACAATGCCTCTGAAATGCCCTCCCTATGTTTTTAATTTAGTGCCCATCATCATAGTTTCTAAGGGCTGAACAAAATTAAGACACCCCAAACCAAGAGCTTTTCATTCTGTTTCTATGAGGGAAACAAATGTCTCGGGACCCCATCACTGCAGGCAATAACTTACATGCTACAATCTCACTCTTAGGGCTCAGGCCTCGCAAAATTATATTAATCTTAAAGTCAGTCAGATTTCAGGCTTGACTTATTGACCAATATTGCTGCAAAAGCATCTGACAGACTATACAAGTCTTGTTGCTAACGAGGCCGTGGTAAGGCTCCTCCATACAGAGCAATATCTGCAGGATTCAATTTAAGACTTCAAGAGACTTGGGAAAATGAAAATAAATACTATTTGACCATGATTTGATAATAGATTCCTCCATATATTAGGTGTTTATCACTCTTGTTGTGGTACAAATGGTTGAAGATTATTAGGTAAAGTTAATTATTTTGCACTGCACGTAAAAGTAATAACTTTTTAAAAAATTAACTCAGAGGTGGTCTTATTGACTGTATTATCACCTAACAGATATTATTCTGTTTATTTGCATTGTTAAAACAGACAAACTGAAAGTGATGTAGACTTTTAGTGGAGCCTAGAGAGCTTTGTTAGCATATGATAAAAGACAGTAAAGCAACAGAAGTCTCATAGCCGTGAGAACATTGTTATAACACTACAGGCAAGCATGGCATTTATAAATACATAAGGAGAAATTCCCTTCCCCAAAGAACTAAAACTCTAAGTTACATTTACCAGTTACATGATAAATTTTATAATTTACAATATTCTAGTGAGAAGGCAGGGTTTAATTTCATTTTGGGAGAGAAAGAATCTCTCCCCCTCCATTCTCGTACTGATGGATGAGGGATGTCATTCAAAAAAATGAAGAAAAGAGATTGCAGATATCACTTCCCCTGCCCACTTCTAGTTCTTCTTCCTACCCTTCCCTTTTGTACCTCCCATCATGGGGTAGTGGAGGGCGAAGAGGTGGAGTTATACTCTTGTCTCACTTATTATGCACCTTTCCGTCAGCAGCTCCACCCCTTTCATTTGTATTATTGTTCCTTTCATTTTTACCCTTCTTGGGACTCTCCCTCTTCCATGGTAGATGATTGTCCTTCTTCCCCCTTCCCACATCAGTTCATATTTTCCTTTTTCTTTCCTCTCCTCTGATAACTGCTGCCCTTATTAGAGCAGTGTGGTATAACTGAGACTATTGTGATGAGCTTAAGAAAATAATTTCAGCCTGAAAAGGTCAGGAAAAATCTAATTGTGAGATTTTAAAAGATTGTGGAATGATCTTTTAAGAGAAATGGGAGAAGACTCATCATTTGGGACATCTAAACCTAGATTCAGCAGACTGGAGAAGTTACTGAAGAAAACAATCCTGCACTGGCATTTGGGGGTGGGAAATGAAGGAGGGATGATATGATGTACATGATCTATTTTAATAGGCTTTTTCCATCAAAAGTTCTACAACTAACCATACTGGATACGTACGTCTTCTGGATGTTTATATCAACACGAACAGCTGTGCAAACTGCTGACAATGTTACAATTTGGGTACTCCCATATTACAACCATGTACTCATTACGGGTACGCCTACCCAGCAACTAGATATGGGCAAGCCAACTCAGATTCACGGGGCTTGGGCTACGGTGCTGTTTCATTGCTGTGTAGACGTCTGGGCTTGGGCTGGTGCCTGGGCTCTAGGACCCTGTGAGCTGGGAGGGTCCCAGAGCTCAAGCTTCATTCCACATTCTGCCCACATTCCGCCCCCAGGGCCCCGCCTCCCAGGGTTGCGGTGGTGCCACGTGCTCTCCCTCCTGCCGTGCTGGGGAGGCTGCAGCACCACCGCTATGCGCTCTCTCTCCTGCCACTCCGGGGCTGGGGAGAGGGGGCTGCGGGCACTAGCCAGCCCGAGGTAGGGACCAGCGGTCGCGGTGGGGAGGATGTGGGTTCCAGGGGCACAGAAGGGGCAGGGCCTCGGGTGGAAGAGGCGTGAGTCTGGGGGCTAGCCTCCCCCAGCCAGTGGTTCACACGCTGCCCATGCTCCAGTCTGATCCCAGAAGTCTACATAGCAATGAAACAGCACCGCAGTCCAAGCCCCATGAGCCCACATCAGCTGGCATGGGCCAGACTTGGGTTTTTCTCTGCTGTGTAGACATCCCCTAGGAGATCTAGTAACAGCCTGGGGGGACAACTGTGTAACAAGACTGTTAAAAGCTGTAGTATCAATAGCATCATGACTGTAATCTATAACTAGACTAAAACTTTAGTCTACACACAAAAGTTACCGCTTTAATTATAGTGATATAGTCAAAGTAGTATAACCCCCTAATATGGTGTGATGTTATCTTATTAAAATATGACCGTACAGACCATTGCTACAACCACTGTTATATATTTGCAACAAATCTTGTACGAAATGTAGCATGTAAGGTGTCTATGGAAAGGTTATGATTCGCTGAATATAATTATGTTATTTGTATGCATGTATCATTTTTGTATTTGAAGTTATAAGTATTGGCTCTATGCCTGTATTTCAAACGTTTGCTCCTGGGGTAATGCCCACAAGGTAGTTACCCAGCACATCTCAGAGGGACTATTCAAATTAAGTGGCCCATCAAAAGGACACTTAACTCACAATGGACCATGGGAGAAGCCCATCCAAACTGAATGGACTTTCCTGTAGATGTTCCATCTGAAGTATAGGTAATGGCTGCCTGCTATGACTAAGCAAAATGAAGCATGGACATGAGACTTGCCCATCTGACTCCACACTCCCATCTTTTACCTGCAATATTCCATTAGCTGTGCTGAGGGCTTTGTTTGAAACAATGGGTTTCCTTCCACATGGAAGAAGCTATAAAAGGCCCTGGAAATCCCTCCATTTTGCCTCTTTCCTGCTCAAACCTCTGAACTATGGACTTATACTAATGGGAGCATTCTAACCAAGAGACTGAGGTCCTTCCAATGATTTGAAAGCACCCAGAGACTTAACAAGCCAGAAGTTTATTCCATCGCTGCTACAAGTCTGAACCAAGAACTTTGCAATTATTGTATGTATTTGATTCCTTTAACCAATTTTAACTCTCACCTTTCTTTCTTTCTTTTTATAAATAAACCTTTAGATTTTAGATACTTAAGGACTGACATCAGCGTGATTTTTGGGTAAGATCTGAGTTGTATATTGACCTGGGTATGTGGCTGGTTCTTTGGGATCAGAAGAACCTTTTATTTGATGAGACTGGTTGTAAAGAACCACTCATCTTTAAATCCAGTGTTTTTGGGGGTGATAAAAGGACTGGAATATCTAAGGAAACTGCTTACCTGACTTCTTGTTAGCCAGTGTGGTGAGAGAGAAGTTTACTGTTGTTGCTGGTTTAGTATATTTATGGAGGAATAACCACCAATTTGGGGTGTGTCTGCCCTATTTCTCAGGAGTTTGTCCTGAATTTGGTATTCTCACTTGTGACCCACAAAGAAACGGTTACAGTTGTATGGATCCACGTTTACTGCTGTAGCTTATTTCAGTATTGGAAGAGGAATAAGTTATACCAGGATAAGGCACATGCATGCTGGTATAACTGCATCTACACTAAAGAGTTTACCAGTATAACTATTTTGGTAAAAAGTCACACTCTTAACTGAAATACTGGAATGAAATCTGTGCGTAGATCAGTCCTTAGACTATAGCTACTATAAAAGCAGTGTGTGCTGAGAAAGGAATGATTATTTTGTGACCTTTTAGAATAAGTAAGGGTTTGTGTACACTATGGGGAATACAATGGCATAGCTACGCTGCACTAACCTCATAATGTAGATACAGCCTATAGTGACAGAAGAGGGTTTTCCATCACCGTAGGTAATTCACCTCCCTGAGTGGCAGTAGCTAGGTTGACAGAAACATTCTTTCATCGACCTAGCTGCATCTATACCAGGGATTAGGTTGGCATAGCTATGCCACAAAGAGGAGTGAGTTTTTCCTACCCAGAGAGATGTGGCTACATCAATCTAAATTTTAAGTGTAGACCAGGTCTTAAATTGGATTGTATTCTACAGTAATGGTTGTGTACCATACATGTTGTCATTTGTTTTATGTAAATAAAATCTTAACCAGAAGTACAAAAGAGCAAATGACTCATACAGTGACTAATTCTTAGTGTGACTTAATTTTAACAACGTTCCTTCCATTCAGCATCTAAGTTGCTTATTATACATGCATACATACAAATTACACAAAAAAGGATCTTTTAAGAAGGAGGGCATTATAGCTTGTATTCATATCAAATGACACTGACCTGCAATGTGGATGTAATATTATTAGAGTAATTGATAAGGGAGTATGTGGTCTGAGCATTGGCCTGCTAAACCCAGGGTTGTGAGTTCAATCCTTGAGGGGGGCATTTAGGGATCTGGGGCAAAAATTGGGGATTGGTCCTGCTTTGAGCAGGGGGTTGGACTAGATGATCTCCTGAGGTCCCTTCCAACCCTGATATTCTATGATTCTATGTACTATGAAGGAATAATGATGCAAAGATTTACCAATTGTTTCCTGTCATTCAGGAAACTTGCTGCAAAGGATTAGAAGTTAAAGATACTTCCTTAGCCTTTCACATCTGCAGAATACATTATTGTTATTATGCATGATGCAAAAGTGGAATGTACAATCTCAGGGTACAGTATTTCTGCCCTTAAGGCCACAAAATTGAATTTCAGACATGACTAAAGATGAGAGGTAATAAAAACAGCAGAAAGAGATTGGGGAAGGAAAAACAGGAAGGAGAGTTCTGCTATGCCTCTGCCATGCAACAAAGGGGAATTAGAATCAGCAGATCTTAGCCACTGGATTGGTGCTGGACTCCAGAGAGAAGGAAGTTATCCAGGAAACAAAACATAGGCAGAATCTTTATACCACAGAAAAAAGGATTTTCAAAAGGCGAAGACTTTCTAAACGAAAAAAAGACACACAAAGCCTGGACCTACAGAGGAGTCACTGCACAGATCAACTATATTCCTGAGAGACTTGTAGTGATTAAGATTAGCAGGGAAAAAGATTAAAGTAACTTACGTTATACTGATGATTAGCCACAGGTTTATAATTGGTTGTTACAGCTTTGTCCAATTGCTGTGATAGTCTTACAGGTTTAGAAGATTCTTCTATCTGTAGCCTTCAATAGAGAAAGAGTATAATTATTAAAAACTTCACAATACGTACACCACTACTGAATTTATTCTAAGAATCAACAAGTATGGACCAACTCTAATCAAAGGTGAATTGCAAAGAAAAGTAGTATTTGTACACTCTGCCCCCTTTTTAATATTTATAATTGTTGTTATTTTTTTTCAAATACATCAAATATACCATAACACCAGATTAATCATAAATCTTTTTATTTTTTAAATCAGGTCTGGTCTATCCTATTTTTGCTCGAGAACTCTATGGACTGCTAGGAAATCTTGGGATTAAGCCATCCAGAAGATATTAAAAACAATTGAGTGGGGATGGTCAGATTTATTAACACATAATTTAACTCAAAAGCATGACGAACTCTTGAGAGAAAAAGTTTTCTTTGTTAAAGATTCAAATCCACACCTCTAGTTCATTCAATGGAAGGCTGTGGAAAACACTCACTTCAGCTATGCAGTCCTCCAAGGAGCCTTCCACCACAACTAGGAAAGAATAGTCTTAATGTCCCTAGTATTTTAAAGATAAATATAAAAACATGCAGAAGAGACTTTTCAGGCCTTCATCTTGCATGACAAAGAAGCAATAAAGAGCACAATTTTTTTTTTGCAAGTCACTTGTAAAAGGCATGAATGCAGGGATACATTTATCCAAGTTTGGAACAACATATGATCAGTCAGCATGCTAAGATATATAACAAAAGTGACCATAAAGCAGTCTCTTAGTCCAAAGTTACTGTACATCAATTTTTGAATGCCTAGTCTAAGGTTCAAATTTACACAATTTTTGCTAATTCCATCACACTAAAAGTAATTTAAGGACAAAGGAATTATTGTGCTGGGCCAGACCCAGCCCTCCATCTTATTCAGTATCACTGGCACAAACAACTGCTTCAAAGGAAGGTGCAAGAAACCCTGCAGTAGAAAGTTATAGGATAACTTGCCCCCAGAGAAAATTTAAATTAATTTCTGCTTGACATCACCACTTAAATAAAACAAAACCTTTCAAGCAGTGAAATAGTTTTTCCGTAAAGGCACACTTTACAGATACAAATATCAATTTTTAATCATACATGATCCAAGTATTGTATAATAGTAAATAGGGCTATCAAGTGATAAAAAAAAATGTATCACGCTTAATCACACTGTTAACCGAAAATAGAATACCATTTAAATATTTTTGGATGTCTTCTACATTTTCAAATATATTGATTTCAATTACAACACAGAATACAAAGTGTACAGTGCTCTCTTTATATTTATTTTTGATTACAAGTATTTGCTCTGTAAAAAAACCAACAGTAATAGTATTTTTCAATTCACCTAATACAAGTACTGTAGTACAATCTCTTAATCATGAAAGTTGAACTTACAAATGTAGAATTATGTACAAAAAATCTGTATTCAAAAATAAAACGATGTAAAATTTTAGAGCCTGCAAGTCCACACAGTCCCACTTTTTGTTAAGCCAATCACTCAGACAAACAAGTTTGTTTACATTTGCAGGAGATAATACTGCCCGGTTCTTGTTTACAATGTCGCTTGACAGTGAGAACAGGCATTCTCATGGCACTGTTGCAGCCGGAATCGCAAGGTTTTACGTGCCAGATGCACTAAAGATTCATATGTCCCTTCATGCTTCAACCCCCATTCCAGGGGACATGCATCCATGCTGATGACAGGTTCTGCTCGATAAGAATCCAAAGCAGTTCGGACAGACACATGTTCATTTTCATCATCTGAGTCAGATGCCACCAACAGAAGGTTGATTTTCTTTTTTGGTGGTTCGGGTTCTGTAGTTTCCGTATTAGAGTGTTGCTCTTTTAAGACTTCTGAAAGCATGCTCCACACTTCATCCCTCTCAGATTTTAGAAGGCACTTCAGAGTCTTAAACCTTGGGTCGAGTGCAGTTGCTATCATTAGAAATCTCACATTGGTACCTTCTTTGCGTTTTGTGAAATCTGCGGTGAATGTGTTCTTAAAAGGAACAACATGTGCTGGGTCATCATCTGAGACTGCTATAACATGAAATATATGGCAGATTGTGGGTAAAACAGCAGGGGACATACATTTTTCTCCCAAGGAGTTCAGTCACAAATTTAATTAACATTTTTTTTTAACAAGTGTCATCAGCATGGAAGCATGTCCTCTGGAATGATGGCTGAAGCATGAAGGGGCATACAAATGTTTAGGATATCTGGCATGTAAATACCTTGCAATGCTGGTTACAAAAGTGCCATGCAAAAGCCGGTTCTCACTTTCTAATGGCACTGTAAATAGGAAGAGGGCAGCAGTATCTCCTGTAAATGTAAACAAACTTGTTTGTCTTAGCGATTGACTGAACAAGAAGTAGGAATGAGTGGACTTGTAGGCTCTGAAGTTTTACATTGTTTTGTTTTTGAGTGCAGTTATGTAACAAAAAAAAAAAAATCTACATCTGTAAGTTCCACTTTCACGACAAAGATTGCACTACAGTACTTGTATGAGGTGAACTGAAAAATACTATTTCTTATCATTTTTACAGTGCAAATATTTGTAATAAAAAATAATATACACTTTGATTTCAATTACAACACAAAAAGAAAAGGAATACTTGTGGCACCTTAGAGACTAACCAATTTATTTGAGCATAAGCTTTCGTGAGCTACAGCTCACTTCATCAGATGCATACTGTGGAAAATACAGAAGATGTTCTCATATATACAAACCATGAAAAAATGGGTGTTTACCACTACAAAAGGTTTTCTCTCCCCCCACCCCACTCTCCTGCTGGTAATTACTGTATTTATTTGTTTTGATTTTGTGCTTGAAAGCAAAAGACCAAAAAATGTTATATGCCTTCTAAGCAGTCGCTAAACAGATAATTACTGCTTTTGTGGTTCATAAAACTTTTATAGTTCTTTACATTTTTTCCTGGATTTACTTTCATAATTAAAGTTCTGTTACCCTAAAAGAAACAGTTAGAGTAATTACCAGCAGGAGAGTGGGGTGGGGGTAGAGAAAACCTTTTGTAGTGGTAAACACCCATTTTTTCATGGTTTGTATGTATAAGAACATCTTCTGTATTTTCCACAGTATGCATCTGATGAAGTGAGCTGTAGCTCACGAAAGCTTATGTTCAAATAAATTGGTTAGTCTCTAAGGTGCCACAAGTACCCCTTTTCTTTTTGCGAATACAGACTAACACGGCTGTTACTCTGAAACCTGTAATTACAACACAGAATACAAGATGTATGAAAATGTAGAAAAACTTCCAAAATATTTAATACATTTCAATTGGTATTTTATTGTTTAGCAGTGCAATTAAAATGCAGTTCATCGCAATTAATTTTTTTACTCACGATTAATTTTTTTTGAGTTAATGCGTGAGTTAACTGCTATTAATTGGCAGCCCTAATAGTAAGTGAACCATGACGTCTGTCTGGTACTGAAGGAAAAACACTGACACTAAGGCAACACAAAATACAACACCTGAAAAACCACCAGATAATATAAAAAATCATGAGATTAAAAACGTCAAAGTTCTCTGATCTCTTTAGTTCTGCTTGTTCCTATCCATGCACTTGTAAAATATAGTTTGAAAAGATACATTTGAAAACCACTGTGTCAGATATATAAGATTAAATCCAACATAGACTTTTACAGTTTACATTGACAATGGGAGAATCTGCTCTTTTTGTCTCTAATAGAAAAATAAATTATAATGACAGAAACAATGTGTTTATTTTAGAGAATTTCAGAAGGAAAATAAGTTAAGATCTATTATATACAGCTGCTGGAGATTCAATAATCATCCTTCAAATCTAGCATCTCTGAGCACCGGGTCGCAGTCAGATTTTCTTCTACAGAGATATATATTCCACTTCCTTTGGGATTTTTGTAAATTATTTGTTTAATAGTTTCAGGGTGTCTTAAAAATACATCTGCCTTGTACTCTAAACCCGAGTTAAGTATGCCAACATTCCTAATTAAAGCCAACCCTGAAAAAAACATAGTTTAAAACACCTTCACTACATAAGTATTAGCCAATTTTTCCTCTAACTGTCTGGGAGTAGTTTTCCCCCGGGGTTTAATTTAATTCTTGCCTATTGCCCCCAGCTCCTGTTCTTTCAAATGAAAGCAGCATTTTTTAATTTTAAAAGTTTCTTTTGTCTTCTGGTCTAATCAGTTACTGTTACATGTTATTGATTTGGTTACCAAAGCACTCTCAAGTGCATAGACTGATTTTTGCAGAAGGGATGAGGAGGACAAAACAGTGAAAGTAAATTTGAATGTCTTCTCCCCAGCTCCAATGGACATCATAACCCAAATTCTGCCCTGTTCTCAGTTTCATGTAACCCATACGTGAGTGAGGTTAAACACGGTGAAATTCAGGACATTATATGTCAGTCTCTCTTCCCCTTTTCCTCTCATTTGGCAATGTGGGTCTTTGAGTCTTCCTCATGCCCGATTTTTTCCCGATTCACTTGTCTACTACAAGGCCCCTCTTTTAGGCAATCCTCCTCCTAGAAAAGGAGGACAAGAGACAGTTCCTGACAAAATCGCTCAGTGCTGTTCCTTGTCTTTGCCAAAGCGGTTTCTAGAGATGAAGTAGGTATTGTGTGCTAAATTTGCATTTCTCAGGAAATACGTGACTATAGCTTAGGTTTGAATTTAGATGCTCTGCCATTAGGCTACTAGAACAACCTCCTCAAGGCCATTTCAGTGTCTCTACTTTTCTCTTTCTGGTTATTTTAAATTTTCCTCTTGTTCCCATCATCCCTTCACACCACCACACAGCACCCTTGCAATAGTGGAGGATTGTACCTATGCTGCTGAACATAACACATCCCCAGTAGCACTGCCAAGATACAATGTGTTCTGCGGGCAAATGCTGAGATATGGTCTCCTCTTTAGGATTCCCCACATGAGCAATTTAATAACACTTAGTAAATAATCATCTAATTATTTACATTTCTAAAGCACTGTACTGATGTTAGCTAATAATCATAGACGATTAGGGTTGGAAGAGATCTCAGGAAGTCATCTAGTCCAACCCCCTGCTCAAAGCAGGACCAACCCCAAATAAGTCATCCCAGACAGGGCTTTGTCAAGCCGGGCCTTAAAAGCCTTTAAGGATGGAGATTCCACCACCTCCCTAGGTAACCCATTCCAGTGCTCCTCCACCACCTTCCTAGTGAAATAGTGTTTCCTAATATCCAACCTAAACCTCCCCCACTGCAACTTGAGACCATGGCTCCTTGTTCTGTCATCTGCCACCACAGAGAACTGCGTAGCTCCATCCTCTTTGGAGCCCCCTTCAGGTAGTTGAAGGCTGCTATCAAAACCCCCCTCACTCTTCCCTTCTGCAGACTAAACAAGTCCAGTTCCTTCAGCCTCTCCTTGTAAGTAATGTGCCCCAGCCCTCTGATCATTTTTGCCTTCCGCTAGACTCTCTCCAATTTTTCCACATCCTTTCTGTAGTGGGGGGCCCAAAACTGGACACAATACTCCAGATGTGGCCTCAGCAGGGCCGAATAGAGGGGAATAATCACTTCCCTCAATCTGCTGGCAATGCTCCTACTAATGCAGCCCAATATGTCGTTAGCCTTCTTGGCAACGAGGACACACTACTAACTCATATCCAGCTTCTCGTCCACTGTAATCCCCAGGTCCTTTTCTGCAGAACTGCTGCTTAGCCAGTTGAACCCCAGCCTGTAGCAGTGCATGGGATTCTTCTGTCCTAAGTACAGGACTCTGCACTTGCCCTTGTTGAACCTTATCACATTTCTTTTGGCCCAATCCTCCAATTTGTCTAGGTCACTCTGGACCCTATCCCTACCCTCCAGCGTATCTACCTCTCCCTCCAGCTTAGTGTCATCGCAAACTTGCTGAGGGTGTAATCCATCTCATCATCCAGATCATTAATGAAGATGTTGAACAAAACCGGACCCAGGACAGACCCCTGGGGCACTCCGCTTGATGCCGGCTGTCAACTAGACATGGAACCATTGATCATTACCCATTGAGCCACCTTTCTATCCATGTTACAGTCCATTCATTCAATCCATACTTTTTTAACTTGCTAGCAAGAATACTGTGAGAGACCATATCAAAAGCTTTGCTAAAGTCAAGATATAGCACATCCACCGCTTTTTCCGTATCCACAGAGCCACTTATCTCATCATAGAAGGCAATTAGGTTGGTCAGGCATGACTTGCCCATGGTGAATCCATGTTGACTGTTCCTGATCACCTTTCTCTCCTCCAGATGCTTCAAAATGGATTCCTTGAGGACCTGCTCCATGATTTTTCCAGGGATTGAGGTGAGGCTATAGTTCCCCAGATTCTCCTTCTTCCCTTTTTTAAATATGGGCACTATATTTGTCTTTTTCCAATCATCTGAGTTTTCAGAGATAATGGCCAATGGCTCTGCAATCACATCAGCCAACTCCCTCAGCACCCTCGGATGCATTAGATCCAGACTCATGGACTTGCGCATGTCCAGCTTGTGCATGCCTAACAACAATGCGGGGAAGTTTCCCCATATTATAGATATGGAAACAGAGGCATAGAAGTTAAATAACTTGCCCAGAACTGGATACTGAGTCTGTGGCAAAGCCAGGACTAGGACTCATTGGTTCCTTGCTTCTAACCCTGTGTTCAAGTCCACTAGATCTCACTGCTATTGTGGTAATAGGCCAAATGTAAACCAATGCCTTTCCATTCTGCACATTCCTTCCTACCAACAATTCCCCATTACAGTACATTTATCAGGTAAATATATTTGTCTATAGCTATATTAAAATCAATCTGAATACCTCCATCTTCTTCTAGGGTTAGTGGGAACTGAGGGCACTTAGCATTTTGCAGGATCAAACCCTGCATACTGATATGTGACTTCAATACTGAAATACTCACTATGGCTTTTCAACACCTCCAGCCGCTGCACTGAGAGGAAAACAGCCATGGAATAATAAATCTTCTGCACAGATGAATATAATCTTGATAAAATAACACTACTTTCAAAATAAAACTGAAAGTATGGGTTTGAACACCTCATAATACACGGGGAATAGCCTTATGGTTGTTATGCCAAAATTGCTGCTGCTCAATTAATCAGAAATTTTGACCATAGTTAATGCAATCAAGAGATCTGCAAGCACAGTACCTGTTATGGATTGGAGACCATTTAAGGCCAAAGAAGAGCACTTCCATGTTTCAACATTTTAATTAAAATTATATTAAAATGCACAAACTCTTACTATCCATTTCAGTGAAGCTTCTAAAAATTAACCTACTTTGCATACAAGCAAGACAGTAATTTCTTACATTTACATTTCTTAAAAACAGTTGCCATGCAGTCTAGTATTTTTATGTTAACACTAGAGCAGTGGTATTTTCCAGAATACCTATGTCTGCCGTCTTCAAAGAGTGACAGGCCTTGTGGGATCTTTGTTTTGACTAAATATATGTCTGTAATCGTTACGTTTTGAGCGCCACATTTCAATACTAAGCAAAAGAAAAGCAGTCATGAATGTAATGTGAAGCCCCCGCCTCCAACACAGAGTATTTGTAAGGAGAGGTTGAAAAAATTCTTGCCTTTATGGAGAATGAGAGAGAATTCTACCAAATGGAACTTGCAAGCCAAGTCAACTTGTTTGAGCAGATGTTGGCAAGCTCACTTCCAAGATGTACCACCTTCCATTGGCAGCAATTCTCCAGTTGAAATCACTGTATCTGTCACCCACTAAGGTCTAAGAAATATCAATGTGGTAGTTCAATGTTTCTTCTGATTTCTGCACTAAAGGTTCCCTGAGTGTGATCCATGAACCACTGGTGGTCCACAGAAAGCTAGCTGATAACATAGGGGCTAACTTTTCTTCCTGTTTCCAGCTGCTGAACTGCAGTACAGAAAGCTAAAAATATATCAATTTCCTAAAATCACTCTTTAACATAAGCAATTATTGCACTTGCCACAAAGATGTTCTGCATTTGTAAGTGGGAGGAATGGTGAGCCATGAGATATTCTTTTTAATATGTGTCCACACTATGAAAATGATGGACAACCTGCTCCTTCCATCTCTTGCCCCATTGGACCATCTTTCCCATTTTTTGTTTTCTTATGTCTTCACACTGTCTTGTAGAATTATGGCATCCAAACACATCTCCAGATGTTTTGAATCATCGGGGGTCCATGTTGGATAACATTCACAATATTTTCCTCTGGTACTCTGATGCCAGCTGCTCTGTCACTTTGCTCAGAAGCCCCAGAACGTGCAGTTACGAACAGCTGAGAAGCATGATAGATACAAACACACTAATATTGTTCCAGTAGTTGACAGAACTTTGCAGTGTGGATGAACTAAACCATGTTTGGCCCATAATAGTGTAAAAGCAGTTCTATGGAATAATTCTACCCAACATATTTATAAACTCCAGTGCATTACTCTGACATAATTCTGTATAAAAAAATTTTAAAAATTCTGCACACAATATTTTAAAATTTTGCATATTTTATTTGTCTAAATAATGCAATATAATCATATTGGGTTTAACTATTTTGGTAATTTATTTAAACTACAATACAGTGGATGGAGAATGGGAGTGGGGAGCATTGGAGAAAATCCCCAAATCCCCTTTCCTAATACTAATGTAGCTAGGTTTGACCCTTTACTTCTAGTTATTAGTAACCAAATATATGCATCTATATGCTCAGTGTTACATCATAGGCAACTGAAGAGCAAGTGAGGGCTGGGAAATCAAACTCACAATTTATATTGGCTACTGACTATCTCCAGAAAGGTCAGTAGCAAACAATTCATGGAGCACAGTTTGATAGGAAATTTTTCAGTCCAAAAATTTAGACCAGTTCTAATCACTATAAGCATTTATAAGGCCATAGTGTCTTTTATACCACTCTGGCCATGTAAGGGAGCCTTAAAACCTTTACACCTGTTTTATACTCCTGGGGGAATTCACAGAGAGAATGGGAACAATTCACTAAGCAGGCAGACTGCTACATTCTGCTCTGCCTGAGGGGACAAAGCCTGCCTCATGCCTACCTACTCAGAAATACCCCGAAGCCCTGCCCCTCCCTGCCAAGAATGCTGCAATAGCAAGCGAGAGGGAGAGTGTGTCTCCATCTCTTACAGGCACGACTCCCCACCTTTCCCAGCAGTGATTTACATCTCTACCAGCTGGTTCAGGCGCCTAAACTGACCTGCCTGCGCTGCCGGGGAGAGGCAAGTGACAGCTATTGCGGCTTCCCTTTGCTTCCCTGTCAGAAGTAATTTTTCTGAGGGGAACCAAAGAAATCTGTGGGGGGCATGAATTCTGTGCACACACACTGACGCAGAATTCCCCCAGGAGCAACAGTGCAGACCATGCTTTCAACCACAAAATAAGGCAGATTTTGTCAGAGCAAAATACAATCTTCCTATATTGATGAAATACAGTTGGACGGTATAACCCATCCTTGAAGCTAACATTCCTATATTTCATTATTTTTGCTCATTTTGAAAAAAAAAAAAAAAAAAAAAACATTTCCACATTCAAGTAATTAGTCTTTTAAATGAGGTAACAGAAGTTTTCCATGTGGAACTATATTAGCCTTTTAGATTGAAGTTTCAACATGTTAGAGGGATAATTATTTTAAAATACATCTTTGTGAAAGTAAACTAAGAAACTAATACCAGCCTGAAAAAGACTATGAACAATGACACACAAAAGTATAGGTTTTATAGACATTTTTCTCAGAGATGCTATTTTGAAACTTAACTGAAATACTGATGGCAGGAATAAAAAGTCAACAGTCAGAATCACTGGTGACAATGAAGTAAAGGACCAGTGACTTTTCACCATAACACTCCTTTTAGCAGAAGTACTAACTAGGGCTCCAAGGTGCTATGGTATGGACAAGCACCCCATTGTGCTAGGAGCTACACAAAGGCAATCTTTTTGGATTTAGCGTTTCCATATTCCTTCTAGTTAAAATAACTGCCACCATAGCACATTTTAGTGTCTGGCCAAGAAAACAGAATGCAGACTTTTTCCAAAGTCACCACTAAATTATGTAAAGCTTCCACCAGAGCGTGCACTGTAGTTTTCTCCCCCACCGTCCAAGATCAAATGGATCTCCTCTGCGTCATGCCAGTGTGGCATCAAATTGTTCACATCATTACCAAGTCAATGTGCTGTATATGTCAACTGATTTGTTGTTACGACTATGATTGAAGAAGAAAAAGTTTCAGGAAGGTTAGAATTGTAGTATGTTACTTCTCAATATCATAAAAAAGTAGCAAATAACTGAGGGCAGTATGCACACGAAAATAAATAACTGTTCATCACTTTATGCATTAATAGTATTTTCCACTGTTGGAAAAATAAACTTATGGTTCTAGACAGATGATTTGGCCTGATTAATTTTTGATTGCAAAAGAATTTCCAGGTTCTGAAGTAAGGTATTAATCAGAGTTATAGCTGAGGCTACAGCTTGGAATTAATAAAATTTCTGAGAGTAATATTGCAAAGATAGGAATGAAGAGCTTTAATATACCCTTGATTTTGTATTTGGTTTTACTTATGCAGGGCACTAACACACACAGCTTTCTTACACAATGTTTCGATGACATCTGCCAAAAGAAACCAAATGACCTTTTTGCTTTGCACTCCAATTATACTAGTGGCAGGTTTTCCTTTTGATTCTGTTCTCTGGTTGGATAATCATTTCTGAAGCAATATAGTACATTATCTAAATGCATGTAAAGTATAACTTCACCTTCTTTTCCTTTTGTGTTTATAGTGGACTACAGATACCTTATTCAGATTCATGTACCATGTTTTCTTTAACTTAGTCCTTTCTAACTAATATTTGAAACAAGCCTATTAATTATACAGTACACCAAGGGTTTGATCATACAAGGGGATGAACACCTCTTGACAGATGCTGAACACTCTCAACTCCCATAATTCAATGGGAATTGAGAGAGCTCAGCACCTTGCAGGACAGACCTTAATAAAATCACTCTATTAGAGAAAAATTTCCAATTACAAACTGTATGATAAATTACCATAATGGGTACACAATGTAAGCAATGCTTATTACGTAACAATAATAATACTGTCAGACTGTCCCTGTTGTAGATTTATCACTATGATTACTCTAAATTCAAAGACATTAAAATTATCAACATGAAAATTAAATATATATTTTAAATATACAGTCAAAACATACAAATCAAGTTTGTTTGTTTGTTTTTTACAGGCAACGTGATACAGAATCCTAACCTGTTTAATATCCACTTTATCAATCAAGTTACTTTAAGGTCCAACTGTCACAAAGGATCAAAGTTTACCTGGAAACCCATCATTTGAAAGCCTAATGGGGTGTGGAACAAGGGCTGAAATGCTTCCAAAGAATAAAATCTTGGACATTTCTTATATAAACCTTTCATAATTTAAAATAACTCAACATGGTTCTCATCCAATACTAAATAATTCATAAATAAATGACCTCTAAGATACATACGCCTCTGCACAATTTAACAGCAACTGCAACTATTAGGATATACCATGTAATAACATAAAGTTAATAATTCTCTTTTTTCCCCTTCTATACACTCCACTACTTCATCAAACCAAGGTTTTACTTATTTTGTACTGACACATAATCACCTTCAGTTCTGATTCCCGCTGTGACTCCTCTTTGCTGTTAACTGCTTTTTCACTGACCAGAACTGTCTGAAGTGTTTCTTTCCCTTTGTTACCAGCACATGCACACCATTACTTTAGTTTCTTAATACCACCTCACTGTTTGCGTCTCAGACACAGAATTGCTTTACCAAAATAGTTTGAATTTTCTCAGTCTTTTCCAAACTTAAACGACTCTTACTGCTTTAGTATTGCTTTCTTAACAAGTATTACCAGGCCCCAGAAGTAAGTGATTGCAAGTGTGCTGGTTTAGACCCCACTTCAGAAAAGCATTTAAACCTGTGCTCAGAGTTGTATGCTATCCTGAAGAAGGTTTACTGAAGTCAGAGCCTTAGCCTGGAACTGTTTCTCTGCCTTGTGATTCACTCATCTTTTCTCCTCTGCCTTCTACTCTCCTCATTGGTCCTATTCTTTCTTTAACTGGTGGTCTTAAAGAATCACAATACTCATGCCATGGTTTTCTCTTTGGTGTTAATTTCTCTCCCCAGTTAGAAAGAAAGAAAGTCTTTCTTGTTATTGTATCTTTTTGTATGTCTTGGCTAGAAACATACAGGTGATAGACAAGAGAGTGAGCCCATCAGATCCAAGTATATTCACTGGCATTGTGATGTACCAGATTGAATCAAGGATTGGGACTCTCCAACTTTAAATTTTACTTCATAAACTAGCATTCATGTAATGTGAAAGTTGAGAAGTCACCACAATGGAAAATCATCAAATCCTAAAAGTTAATCATTAATTATTAGCAGTAGTATTATTGTAGTGCCTAGGAGCCTCAGTCGTGGACTAAAACCCCACTGTGCTAGCAGCTGTACGATCAGAGAACAGAAAGACAATCCCCCACCAAAAGAGTTTACAATCTAAGATGAGACAACCGATGAACATAGACAGACTAACACAGGAGTGCAAGGAAACAATGAGACAACACTGGTTAGCACAATAGGCAATGGTCTTGGCACCCTCGCAGCCTAACTGTGGTCAAGTTGTTTTGTAGGTATCGTGGGAAGAGGAGAGTTAAGGAGGGATTTGAAGGATAATGAGTTTGTGGATGTTTACAGGGAGCTATACCCAAACATGAGGGGCAGCATGAGAGAAAGCACAAAGGTGCCCGTTTGAAAATTTAACAAGTGACGGAGGCTGGCATCATGGCCCAACTTGGAGGCAGAAGTTTTCCCCCTTAACATAGTTGTATCATAGAACTTCCCCCCCTTAACATAGTTGTATCATGGAAGAAAGTATATAACAGGACAATTTTCCAAAAATCAAAGCTGTTGCAATAGCAGATTGAGATTTGGTGACGCAGAAATAAATTACATCTTAATTCATCTGTCTTCAGTAAGGAACTAGACACTACTCAAACACTCATGCTCCTAAAACATAGGCCAACAGCTCTCTGAAAGATGAAATAAGCTTGGTAGAATAACATACTCTTAGTCAAAGTCAAGAAAAATGGTCACTCTAATCAGGAGGGTTTAGAGAACTGGTACACAAACATTTTCACCATAGGCCTCTGGTTCTAATGCAACTTAGTCATTTTCACAGGATAGCTGTTCAATGACTGCTGCATGTGAAATTAATTGGTCTGAGTCCAGTTCTGGTCCCACCCACCTCTCTCTTGGTTGCTGGGAGCTACATAAAGAGCCCTGCTGTTTCTTACATATGTTCCCTCTTTATGAAAGGGGTGCATAACTTTCCAGACAACCTACTCTTTCCTGGTGGTGGGAGAACAGTGCCATTGTTTCACCTACAATGGAAATTCATGAATTGTAGTCTAATTCCACAGGTGAATTCTTTAGTCTCTTTCACATACTGGAGTGTCAGCCTGATACCCATGCTACCACAAGGCAGAGTAAACGAAACCCCAATTGGCAAGAATAGAGGAGTGGGAGCAGGCATTGGATGGAGCTGGCTGGGAGGAGGTGGGGGAAGAAGAGCCATTGCTTTATTATTTGACTCTCCAACACCAAATGGATGACTGAATTTTTCATGCTCTGATTAGGGAGTGGGATTTCAAACTAACTTTTAATGCTGAAACCCCAGCATTTCAAGAAACATACTGTGACAACATTATGTTAATTACACCTACTAATGTGGGTGGTATCTTGTGTATATTCTGTAGGCTGGCATCTTGTGTATATTAAAGAGCGAGTGATGAATCACTGGAGTCTTTGGCATTTTCATGTCTGTTATTGAGACAACAAGCATCCCCTGGCATGATTGACTATTCCAATTCTATATATTTTTGCTTTACATACCCCATGAAGTGAAATGAGTGACAGTTGAACACTATACAACATTCTCTTTTCAATGCTTTGTTTTGTTCCCTGTTTGATAAAATGTGGGTGATTCAGTAGACCTGCTAAATCCCTAGTTTTATGTCTGAGTTTTTTAGTATTCCATAACTTATGCTTACATTCAAGGTAAAGATTGAATGCCATCAGTATAAATACATGACTTTCAGCATCCCAGAATAAAGTGACAAAATCCCAGGATGGTATTACCTTGCCCCAAACGTATCCACTGCATTCACTTTACCTATTAGTGCCCCCAGTTCAGCAAGGAATTTAAGCACATGCCTAACTTTAAACATGTAAATAGCCCTACTAAAGTTGATGAGAGTGCTCAAGAGCTTAAAGCTGGGCAGGTGCTTTTAATCAATAATTTGAACAAAGTTATTAGATTTCCTTGGCAACACACATATTTAATCAAATCTGTCTGTGTCTATTAGACACCTGTCTATGAAACATTTGTATGTATTACACACAGGGCCCATATTGTGACATTTAGCCACTGGCCCACGCTCGCGATGCTGTGGAGCTGCAACATGGCAGGGGTAGCCTGGAGAGGAACTGTGACTCTGTAAGGAAACCCATCCTGCACATGATGATGACAGAAGTTGTAACTATGAGGGTAATTAACCACTGGAACAGTGAAACCTGTCCATCACCGGCAATTTTTAAATCAAGATTTGATGTTTTTCTAAAAGAGATTCTCTAGTTCAAAAGAAATTATTTTGGGGAAGTGCTATGGCCTGTGTTATACAGAAAGTCAGACTATTTATCACAATGGTCCCTTCTGGCCTAGGAATCTATGAATGATGTGGCCAGCTCCTCCTTGACTTTCTCTGCAGACCAGTGCAGTTGGGAGGCGAGGCTATAACCCCACTTTCTCCTTGCCCCCAAGGGTCCTCACTGATGGGCTAGCGTAACTGTGTACGGCCTTTGTCCAGGGTAAGAGGCTCCTTATACAAACCCCACTCACTGCACCCGTGTGTGGGCCAGTCACAATCTGGCCCAGAACAAAGAAGGGAGTATCATTTTATTACATAGTTTATTTATATTGGCAAAGCAGGGATGTTTGCAACATTACTCCTGTACTTGTTTAACAGATTAGGATTTTGCAATCCTCTTCATACTGAAAACACCATATTCAGTCACTCAAACAAGCTCCAAAACCCTGAGTATTGGTCGCGATTGTAATTAAATGTTTTGTGATTAATAGAAACCAAAAATTTATCTGCCCTCCACAGCTTTCAATATAACTCAAAGATCAGGTTCAAGAATGGGCGAAGAGACAACACCGGAGGGATGAGTAAACTTTTAAAACCTTATCCACCGGTGCAGCTACACTGGAGCAACCCCCTAGCATATACACAATTTGCACCAATGAAGCTGACCTTGGTTTCTAACTGGGTTAAGCTGCACTGGTACAAATCATGACTAAACTAAGGGTTTGCACTGGGACAGTCACACTGGCAGCTATAATTCTAGTGTAGACAAGGCTTAAAACTAAATTCAAACTAAAAACCAGTTGCTGGGATTTGTGCATGAAAAGAGCGAGGCTGTTCTAAACAGAGTGCTGCATGAGAAAGGCATGAAGTTGGCAGATGGAGAAGTTAAAGGCAACACTAAAAAGAAATGATTAGATGGCGTGTAGGAAGAAGCTAAAGCTAGAGCGGAGAGGATGTTGGGGCAGCGTTCTGAAGAGCCATCAAGTTACAGGTAAGGAACTTCAGTTTATGTGGAAAAAGACAGGAAGCCAATAAAGGGATTTGAGGTGCAGAGTAGTGGAGTCAGAGTGGTAGAAAAAGGAAAATGATTCTGACTGAAGTATTTTTGAAAGACTGGGGAAGGAGGAGGTGAGAAAGAGGGAGTCGAGAAAGGAGGAAGTTGCAAGATATTTTTCACAGCACTTATTCAGAAGAGGCATAGAGTGAGTTAATCACTGCAATAGTTTATGAGGTGCTCCTTGTGCATGAGTAAGCGCCAAATATTTTCACAGGACAATTACTGATTAGAGACTAGGTTAGAGCCTACATAAAGTTGGAGCCTTTTGAACTATGAATCATTAGCAACCTAATTAGGATAGCTAACAATTTTGTAGGCTTTTTATTCTAAAATGCAGGTTACTGTTGTAGCAACCAGACAAGGTACTAACAAACTTCAACAGGACTTTATTTTTAAAGTGGAAACCTCTTTACCAAGCTGCTGCTGCACCCTCTGTAGCTCTCGCTCTGCCTCCTCAACTCCCCACCCCCTTCCTGTTTCCTGTCCTTTCAGACTCCCAAGAGCCAGCGCTCCCAGTTCTAATAATTACAAGCAGCATCTAAACACCACAGTTACATCCTTTTAAGTTTATTTTTTCAACTTCTTCAGAAAGGATCAAACAACAAAATTTTAACAAGTGACTTTTATTTAGGAAACAGGTTTTTTGCTTAGTATGTTATCATAAACATTTCTTAACTCAATTCCTTAATAATAATAATTGCAGCATACCTGTAAGAGAATTCTTGTGAGGGAAAATACTTCACTGAATAGAAAAACTGAACTAGCAAATCTGCGTTTGCACATCTTATTTAAAAGAATAAGAATGACTGAATACTTTTTTTTGTGACTTCTTGCTAAAGTATATGAAGGAAGCCCAAATACATATATTAAATGTTTCTATGCTATGCTGCTTGGGTTTTGTTTTTATCTTGTTTATTTTTAAACTCAAAATGTCACAAATATCAAGTCTTATCTTCCCTGTTTACTCACTCTTGGTTGACTCACAGTTATGGACTGGGAGCTCTTTCACTCCTTTTTGAAAGGGAGCTTATGCTGAATCTTTCAATCAATCAATCAATCACACAAAGTTTTTTTCCCAAGTATTTCAGTGAAATACCTGTAGATAAAAATCAAAACAAAATAAATCTAAACATTTTCAATATGAAAGTAAGGGCTCAATCCTGCAAGGTGCTTAGTGTATCGCTGACAGACCCCAGTAATCGGCAGGTGGGATCGAACCAGGGACCTCTGGAGTTTAGTGCGTGAGCCTCTACTGCATGAGCTAAAAGCCAATTGGCTGTTAGCTAAAGCTGTAGAGCAGACTCATTTTCTCTCTCTCTACATGGTCTCGGTGCCACTAGATGGGACAGAACACCACACCCTGGAGGTGTGTGGGTTACACTTAGCCCTTGGGCTCTGATCCAGCAAAGCACTCATGCACATCCCACTGATATCAATGGGACTAGTCATTCATGTGCTTAAACACATATAAGTGCTTTGCTGGACTGGGGCCCTTAGAGCTCAGCAACTTGCAGGATCAAGCCTTAAATCACCTTTTATCTCAATAGGAATTTACTTCAATAGTTGCTTTGAGGTCATAAACCTACTAGTTCTCACACGATCCATAAAGACTTCCAGGAAAGACAGGGTAGACAAGACCTGACTTCCTAATGTAAAATCAAACCAAAATAAATCTTTTAAATAACTCATGCATCAAGCTCATAACTTCTGTTTGAGCCATAGCATAGAAAGATATAAAGCTCTAATTTAAAGACTGGAAGTGATGGAAAATCCACTACATACCAAGGTGCCTTTTTCAGGAAATCATAACATTACAAAGCAATAAATAAATAAAATCCTCCACCTTTAAACTAGTCCTAAGACTGCTTTACAATAAATAAAAGTATCTCCTTATTGTTAGATCTTATTTGAACTCAGATTGTCGAAAAGGCATTTGAAATTTTTAGCTGTTAACAATAATTTCTACATTAAAATGAAAAAAAAACTCCATTGTCCTCAAATAATAAAATCCTCCGTCACTTTTATTATTTACCAAGAATACTAAAAGCAGGGACTGATCTGGCAAAACATCTAGGGAAGACAGTCTAAAATTTCTTGCTCCTGGTACAGATCCACCAGAAATGGTGGAACATTTTGCTGGTGGTAGCAATGGTGAGAAATTTTAGGAGGAAGAATCCAGTTTAGAAAAGCTCTTAGCTCTTTCACTCCCCTTTGCTGCATCTGTTGCAAAGCCTGGGGTTTAAGGTAACAGTAAAGGAGGGGTTTCAGAGTAGCAGCCGTGTTAGTCTGTATTCGCAAAAAGAAAAGGAGTACTTGTGGCACCTTAGAGACTAACAAATTTATTTGAGCATGAGCTTTCGTGAGCTACAGCTTACTTCATCGGATGTAGCTCACGAAAGCTTATGCTCAAATAAATTTGTTAGTCTCTAAGGTGCCACAAGTACTCCTTTTCTTTTTTAGTAAAGGAGGGTTAATTTACAAGCTCAATTATTTTGCTTTGCAAAATCTTGTGACGGAGTTGTTCAGAGAGTAGTTACAGATCAGCAGGAAAGGAAGAGTCAGATTGGTGTTAAAGATTCCCAAAATAAAAATTAGGGCAGCTACAGCATCTCTGCTAATTCTCCTTGACCTCTCAACCTAAACCTGTTTCATTCTCACCAAGTGACTCTGAAAGCAATACTCCCAGTCTCTCACAAAGCACCTCTGGGAGGGACTCTGGCATTCCCTGCTCCATCTCAGTCTCTTCTTTAACCCTCATTACCACTGAGTTGCAACTCCCAGCACTCTCCTTCCTCTTTATATTCACACAACAACTTCACCATCCACATTTAACTACATACTCTGGGCACTGAACAGCATTCATACCTAGCACTCCACTTCCAAAATACCTCATCTGCCACCCTGATACTTCTACAAGAGACTAGAGTCTAGGTCAATTATTGTTGCTCTTGCAGCTAAAATTTACAACAAGCAATTTCTCTTGTTAGTTTGTAGCAATCTGTGAATCACTTGGAACATTTCCTTGAAAATCTAATTGGCTTGAGTGCTCAAGGTTTTCCTTTGCCTCTCTCCTACTTATGGAGTCTGCCTGCACCGAAGCTCAAACATGCTAAAAAGTAGACTGCTTGAGGGCTTCTACCTCTTCTCTGCAGAGCAAACTATTCCTACATCAAGCCAAACCAAGACAATACCTAGTTTTGTTTATATGTTCAGCCACTGTTCATCTCAGCCTATCATATTCTTTTGCCATTTTCATAACATTCTGCTGCTGGGTTTAGTTTCCACCTTAATTTCATTCTACGCTATCACATCCCATTTCACTGAGAGGAGATTTTGTTCTCATTTTCTTAATAAAGGCTAAAAGAAAAGGAGTACTTGTGGCACCTTAGAGACTAACCAATTTATTTGAGCATGAGCTTTCGTGAGCTCATGCTCAAATAAATTGGTTAGTCTCTAAGGTGCCACAAGTACTCCTTTTCTTTTTGCGAATACAGACTAACACGGCTGTTACTCTGAAACCTGTTAATAAAGGCTGCCACACTTGCTAATGCTTAAGGCAACAGCCATAACATCACATCTTTAATGTTGGGTAAGAGCTATAGTACAACATTCTGACAATACCCTCAGGGGCTGTATGCCATGACTCAACACTTAGCTTTGAGGCTCTGCCATACCTTTAACTACCAGTTCTACTTACATCCATTAGAAACTCTTTACAATATGTTTGTCAGTTAAATATACAGTTTCACCGATTACCTAAAAAGATGTTGTCAAAAAGACAATCTGCAAACTAGCCCATAACTAAGTATTATCTGTAATTAAATTAAATTGTACATTTATATAAAATTTAATTGTTAAGACTTTAAAAATATCTTTTTTTAAGACTGAAGGGAATGTGCTGCTTTTTGTTTGTAATAAAACTGCCAGGATAGGGTTCTAGCTCAACATGCTAACTTTTGCATGCTCCCTGTGAGGTTTGTTTATTAAAGAATATGATATACATCTGAATTCTTCAACGCTACTGTTTTCCCCCTTAGAGAATTTTAGACAGAGAAAGTGCCTCATTAGTAGATAAGATGAGACTCACTGAATGTTTTACCCAGGCTTTGTGAAACAATATCTATCCTGTTATTAAATAAAAAGAAAAGATTTGATTATGAATTCATCTGGCATGACAAATCCCAAAACTACTTAATGGCTTTACCAATGGCTAAAGCACAACCATTTTCTTGTTTCCCAAATAGGAAGCTGTATAATTGGGTTTGTCCATAACGTCTGTGTGAAAGCAGTCTCCATGAAAACATAATTTACTTGAGTAACCCCTATACAGTAATAAGCTTGTAAGATGCTACAAGACCTTTATATTTCAAAACCTTTCATGCATAATTTTTTTCAAATTACAGCACCACCACTCACACTGCTACAGTTACAAGTATTTTATTTATTTTTTTAAAACGTTGGTGTTGTTTTTCAGGGTTATACTAGTTTGCCATAAAACATGTTCTGACCAAATCTGACATACAACACCACAAACAAGAACTATAGTACACTGTGGAACTGGTTACTTGGGCTGAAAATATATATTTAAAATCACAACAATTTTCAGTTCCATGTGCTCATATCACCATATCCTCAAGGGTAAAACACTACTGAAATGTATTTGATGGTATAAATTTTAGAAATTCTAAAAGATTTAGGCCTTTTAAAAATTTGGTAGGATCGGAGAGCTTTTGTGCTATAAAAATTTCTGGGATTGGAGAGCCCTTGTGCTATAAAATTTTTCAAAAATACTTTTTTATTTTTGTTTAAAGTAAGTAGTAGATACTTCATATTGAATAGTATGCATACTAGTTCAGCCGAGAGAAAACACAAAATTGTTGGAGCGGTAAATAATGCATACAGGTCAGGTCAACAGAGCAGTCTGGATCACTTGGTATGCTGGGCTCATTTGAGTAACAAGCATTTTAACAGAGCCAAATACAAGGCCATACATTCAGATGAAAATAATGTAGGTCACTCTTACAGGGTGAGAGAACCTATGTTCTGGAAAGCAGACTCTGAAAGGAACTCAGGAATATTACTGGATAACCAGCTGAATTTGAGATTCCAGTGCAATGCTGTGGGTCAATACGCAGAGGAATATTAAACAGGAGTAGTGAGGTGGTTATTATCGTGCCTCTGTGCACAGCATTAATTAGATTGAAATACTGAAAGTGGTTCAGAAAAGCTATAATAATGATTTGCGGCATGGAATATCTGTTTTACAGTGAGAGAATTAAGAAGCTTAATCTATTTAGTTTATCCAAAGAATGTCTACGAGGTGGCTTGATCTTGCAAAGATCTACACATGTATAGGAGATTTCTGATGCACAGGGCTCTTTAATCTAGAAGACAAAGGCATAATGAGATCCAGTAGCTAGAAACTGAAACTAGACAAATTCAAATTAGAAATAAGAGGCAAATTTTTAACAGTGAAGGTAATTAACCACTAGAGCAATTTACCAAGAGATGTAGTAGATTCTCTGTCACTCGAAGTCTTTAAATGAAGATTGAATGTCTTTCTAAAAGATATACGCTAGCTCAACAAGAAGTTGTTGGCTTGATGCAGGAACTGCTGGGTGAAATTCTATGACCTGTGTTTGTGCAGATCAGACTAGATCAGTGTTTCTCAAACTGTGGGTCAGGAACCCAAAGTGGGTCGCGACCCTGTTTTAATGGGGTCACCATGGCTGGCATTAGACTTGCTGGGGCCCAGAGACAAAGCCAGAAGGCTTCGGCCCCGGGTGGTGGGGCTCAGGTTACAGGCCCCCTGCCTGGGCCTGAAGCCCTTGGACTTTGTCTGTGGCCTCCTCCCCCGCCCAGAGTGGTGGGGCTTGGGCAGGCTCAGGTTTGGGTCCCCCTTCCTGGGGTCATGTAGTAATTTTTGTTGTCCGAAGGGGGTCATGGGGCAATAAAGTTTGAGAACCCCTGGGCTAAATCATCATAATGGCCCTTTCTTACTTTAAAGTCTGTGAATAACACTGCCTTTAAATAATTTATTTTTTATATTATATCCACCTGCCGCTACACATCAAAAAGAAAAGTTTTTATTTCCCTTAAGTATCATGCCCTTCTGTTTGGTCCCTTTCCTTTTCCCAATTCTATCAACCCAAAATAAGTTTATTTCTTATTTATTGTTGACTCTGTGCTTGAACAGAAAGGTAATGTTTTTCTAGAAAAACTGAAAAGTAGTACTTTTGTCTCAGTCACAATATTTACACCTTTGGAAGAACTCTGCTGGTTTGGAACTGTTGAGCTGGGCTCATCCTATTAGGGTTAATGTTTTTCAAGTTCTGTCCCCAAGTCTTGAGAAGATGAGGACACCTATGAGTGAAGAATGGATAAGCAAAATCTCTTAAAAGTCATCTGAACAGACACAAGGAAATAGTTAAGAGAATATAATTAAGAGAACCTAAGACTGATTTACAAGTACTACCAAAAATATTGCCACAATAAGATGAGCTACAGTAGCATTAATTTTCAGAAACCCTGTTAGCTAGCCTCACATTTCTGGGGGTGAGGGAGTGAGAGAACCTGGATTTGTGCAGGAAATGGCCTAACTTCATTATCATGCACATTGTGTAAAGAGTTGTCACTTTGGATGGGCTATCACCAGCAGGAGAGTGAATTTGTGTGGGGGGGTGGAGGGTGAGAAAACCTGGATTTGTGCTGGAAATGGCCTAACCTGACGATTACTTTAGATAAGCTATTACCAGCAGGACAGTGGGGTGGGAGGAGGTACTGTTTCATATTCTCTGTGTATATATAAAGTCTGCTGCAGTTTCCACGGTATGCATCTGATGAAGTGAGCTGTAGCTCACGAAAGCTCATGCTCAAATAAATTGGTTAGTCTCTAAGGTGCCACAAGTACTCCTTTTCTTTTTGCGAATACAGACTAACACGGCTGTTACTCTGAAACCTGTCATTTCTGGGGGAGAAATCCCCACCCCTCACTTTATCATCTCTGCAAGACTGTCAGAGGATTCTCATATCCTATAGTCAAGAACGGAATGGAACACAAATATCTGTGCCTCCAGCCCTTTCTTGCAGGCAGGGTCTGTATCTCTGACTGCAGAAAGTAGTGATCACGGTGGGGCCTTGCTGCTTCACATGCTCAGGAAGTCTGCCTTTTTGTGGCAATTCATTACCTCACCCTGTAAAGCTGCCACAGATACTAGGGAATCTCATTGAACTTGAGAACAGACATTTCACACACAATACCCTCTCCTACATTTGGCTCAGGAAAGACAGCACATTAAAAGCTTTTGTGGACTTAGGCTCTTGCTTTTCTGAGAAAGTCTTGCATTCTGAAGGAAGGAGCTGCTCTCTTACTATGGAGCCTGAGGAGTAACCAAGCAGGATCACAGGAACCATTTTCCAGAAAAAGAGGGAACAAAAAAAAAGCCAAATTATAGAAAAAATCTTTCAGAATAAATGTTTTAAATCAAGTTTTTGAAGAAAATTTGGAAACAATTTTGCTATAGTCGCATCTCTGATATAAATTCTGTTAGAGGATGCAGAAGAATCTAGCTTGCAACTCGGAGCTTGATTGACAATCCCCAGGTCTCAAGTAGAAGAGGAACAGTGAAAAACTGGTGGACATGATAATGCAAGAAAACACCAGTAGGAAAAACAGATTTTTGTGGGTTTAAGCCACATGCTTTAACACAGGGTATTCTGCCATGGAATATTTATATTTATTCCATAGTATAGTAGCTTAAATAAAAGACTTTCTGTAATGGGCTCTTTCCCGCTTCACATTTCATGACAGATGGCATTGGAGTGATGTTTGCTGCAATCAAGACCAGATCACAGTTTTAAAAACTGAACTCCATCAATGAGCGGATTGCACAGTTTGCTTCTATGAATGTATATTAGAGAATGTGTGTGTTTTCTGTAACTCTGTAATCAGGAGATTAAAAGAAAAATATGTATAGGTTGGCTAAAGAATGACTGAGGAACAAGCAGTTGAGGATTTCAGGGTGTAAACAGCAATAGGGAGGAAATGTTTAGAATGGTTCAGGGCTGTATATCTAAAAGTAATGATTCAAAGTTAAACTGAATATTGAGATACTATATTGATGGAACAATACAAATGTAATAAAAATAGACATAATAATATGCCTGCAATATCTAGTAGATGGGGAAACAGTCTCCCAACTGAAGTGTTAAGTCCTCATGACCTGAGTAATTTAAAATTAGAGTTAATCAAGAACTCAAGAATCCACAATAGTGAACAATCCTGTATTGGCAGAGGGACATGGGCAGTCCCACACTTGCCTACAACTCTTCCAAATCATACCCTTCACCTCACTAACCCGGCACACCCTGTCACGCCCCTATGTATCCTACTCCCAACAAGCAACTCCATAATTATTCCATGATCTCTGGTACATCTAGACAATATACCCTGAGACTATACAGCATGCAAACTTGCCCCTTCAGGATTGCTTCCCAATTGATTAGCCCTCTAAAATTGACCTCTATACCACCATCAGTTATTCCTGCTCCTTTTTCAGATTGTGTTCCCTCAACTCTTAATTTATTCCCAGATACAAACTAGGTTAAACTTGAGTTATGGTTTAGTACATATCAATAATTTAAGGGGAAAAACATTATAGGGATGTTGCAATGATCCCCAAAACAAGCATTACAAACCGAGGAAGTTCAGAGTTTAGGTTAAATATCCAAATAAAAAAATTTATTTCTCAGATATGGATCTTTTTTAAAGACAAGATATCCCGTGCGAATGTTACCATGTAATATTTCTAATTAGAAGACATGTAATATCAACTTCTAATAATTTTAACGTTTAGAGCCAGATTCACCAGTACGCTCTGGCAGTTTTAGTCCACTGTTGAGTAGCACAAAGCAGCTAAAGCATACTGTCTAGTTTTTCCTGGCTCCTGTGCCATACATTCCTCTACGCATACCCTCTTGTCCCCATCCTCCTGTTCCGTCTCTTCTAACTCCTCATTTCCCTGCATATCACTACCCTCCAGTTTCCCTATTCTCCCTATTTAATAGATCTGCAATGGGTAGATTTTTTTTTAAATCAATCATAATTTTTGCTGTCCTTTATCGCTGACATTTTCTTCTTCAGCAGAGGCTGACAAATAAAATTCTGCCACAAGGAATTCCCTGAGACAACTGCCTACTCACCGACCAATACTGGTTCATTGTTTCCTTGTATTCCCCCATCTGTCTGATTCCATATTGTCTCCTGCTTATTATACTCAGATTGTAAGCTTTTTAGCGCAGAGACTGTCTTTTTTGTTTTGCGTTTGTACAGTGCTTAGCATGATGGATTCCTGGTCTATGACTAAGGCTCCTAGGCACTGCAATAATACAAATAAATAATAAAAATAATTATCCTCTTTCAAAAGGAGGACTCACTGAGAAGGACATTTCAGGCTACTCTGAACAAAGATGCCCTCTTCCAAAACGATCACTGCCTCACCTTGTTCTCAGCGTGAGTGAAGCCAAACTGCTGTTGGGGAAGATGGTGGCCCCCTGTGTGTTAAGGAGCTGTCACATTCTCTGAGGTGAGCCTATCTTCACTCCCACTGGAAAGGGAAGGCCAGGGACATTCTGAAATAGGGCATCTTTCCTTTGAGTCACCTGTAGTGTCACTTCTATTGAGAATGGGAGATGGCAGACATTTGGAAAGTGGGCAGTTCTCTGTGGAAGAACATTATTCATCAGCCTGGGCTTAAGAAGAAAATGTCAATTATGAAGAAAAAAAAGTTACCCTTAATCCTAAAAACAAATACTGAAATGCAGCTAATGAGTGGGTTTTAACTATGTGGGAAGCTTGAAGGGTCTGCATTGTTCCAATATTAAGATAATTTGAGGCAAAAAGTGGTCTGGCATTGGGTGTTAAATTTCCTAAAGGATCCATTTTAAAACTAATTTTAACTCAAACTAATTAATAGATGTAGATGTAAATTGTCAGAAAATTCATTCTGTGCCCTAACAGTACATGTTGTAATTTTGGGGAGGGGATGCTGTATTCTTCATACATAAAAAAGTGGATCAAATTATAAGTGGAAAACTCAAGAATAATGATGGAACTTTGATCAGTGTGTCCATAGTTAGTTTTTACAAAATTTACCTAATCACTTTTTATGCTTATTATAACCTCTTCAAATACAATAATACTAAACAATGTTGCTTAGGTGTCAAAGGCTTCAAGCCCTCATATGACAAGTTTGAAGGACCAGGGCCGAAGGGCATAATCTTCTTATTGCTCTACTTACTTGTTTACAGGAGGTTTAAAATGTAAAATGTGAACATTTAACCACAGAAGAACTTTTGGCTTATCAATATCTAGGAATTCAGTGAGGCTAAAATGCAATTCCCCTGCTAATTTTTTAAAAGCAAGAGATGATTTAGTGAGGCTGATTATACAGTGGCTGGTTGTTCGTGAAGTAATATAAATTGTGCGGATTATGTGTAAATTCATTTCCCAAACTAATTAGTAAAGTACAAAACTGTCTCATATGTCATGACCAGGGCTTGAGTAGTCAGGAAGTCAGGGCCAGTGCCAGAGTCCAGGGGCCTAGGTTGGGGGTCAGAACCAGAGTCAGAGTCTAAGAGCGAGAGCTTGAGTTTAGGACCACGGTCATGTTCTTAGTACCAATGCCATGGGGCAGGAAGAGGGCTAGAGTTCAAGGACCAAAGCCAGGGTCCACACCCAGAGTCACAGTTCAAGTGCCAAAGCCCCGGGTCAAAGCAAAAGTCAGAGTTCAAGTACTGAAGCCAGGGGCCAAAAGCCAGGGACAGAGTCCAAGTACCGAGGTCAAGGGGCAAAGCTGGAGTCAGAGTTTAAGGGAGGAAACTGGGAGTCCAAGAGTGAGCCAAGAGACAGGTTCGTTGCTATGGCTAGCGGGAAAGTCAACCTCGCTGCATGGACACTTCCTGGAACTCTTCCTGGTCTTAAATCAGGGACTATGAGAGAAACTAACAGTCTGGCCTTTCAAGATGGCACTTCCTGGGGTGTTTAAATACGTGACCCTACCATGGCTGCTGGGTAGTGCGTAGAAGCATCCCATCCCCGCAGAACCTCACACCATACATCACCCAGAGGAGGTTAAAAGGATATACAAAAATCTATGCAAACACTGAATGCACCATCTTTTTAAAATTCATGGTTGCTGAGCTGTGACAGAAATCAAGTCCATTAATAATCGAGGAGGATATTAAACACCTACTAGGTATAACTATTTTTAAAGTCAGCAAGCCCAGAGGCATGAGGCACAGAGAGGGGAGGTGACTTGCCCAAGGTCACCAAGCAGGCCAGTGGAAGAGCTAGCAATAGAACCCACAAGTCCCAGTCCAGTGCTCACGAGATCTTCTGAGGCAGTGGGGGAGTAGTGAGTTGGAGTAGGAAGGCGTTTTACTTTTGTACACTGCATTGGTGAGATGATTTACTATGTACAAGTCTGGTGTCTGCATTTTTAAAAGGATGTTGAGAAACTGCAGAGGGGAAAGAAAAAGTCACAAAAATGGTTTGAGGGTTGGAGAAAATGGCTTACAAAGAGAGACATAAAGAGCTTGGTCTGATCAGTCTATTAAAAAGAAGAGTGAGAGGTGACTTGATTACAGTGTGTAAGTATCTTCACAGAGAGAAAATACTGATTACTGAAGAGCTCTTTAATCTAGTGGAGAAAGGCATAGCTAGAACCAATGCCTGTAAGTTAAAACCAGACAAATTAAAAATCCGTTCCCAATTTCTAATTTGAACAGTGAGGATAATTAACCATTGAAACAAACTACTAAGGGAAGTGTTGAATACTCCATCCTTTGAGGTCTTCAGATCAAGCCTGGGTGCCCTTCTGGAAGAAATGTTTTTGTAAAATATTTGTTACTGGGTTAAAATTAATGGTTTATGATATTCAGGGGATTGAATTAGATGATTCAAATTGTCCTTTCTGGTCTAAAACTCTATCAATCTTTGTATAGAAGTAGATTATAATGCCCAGCCAGGCCCTCAACAGAAGGTCTACTAAATGAGCAGCAGCACCTTTACCAGCAGCCCTCTTAAACCAATCTGGTTTCATAACAATTTAGATCTTGGGCCCAGAGTTCTTCCAGAATTCCACCCCGAGAGTACTGATACTATGTGCTTTTATTAAGAAAATAGTTACAGTTACTTAAGAAATCTGAATAAAATCTAAATCTGCATCAGTATTTCCAAATGGACAGACACATTTTTCCAAACACGTCATTAAAAGCTCTAGTCATTTAGGTTAGGCACTAGTGTCTAGACCTTCAAATAATCTTTGACCTTTAAAAGGGAAGGACTATAACCCTTAACTTTGTGATCAAAACTATTATTCCATGATTTAAACAATATAGCTTCCCTCATCAGTAGGCTGTAATCAAGAATGATGCAATTCAAGACACACTACGTATAAACTGACATTTTTATACTTTAATAAATACCCCAGTCAAAACTTCTATTACTCCTGAAGACAAGACTATAGGAGCCCCTGAGATAAAAGATGCATGAAGAGCAGCAGTTAATACTTCACCCACTTGATCATTTTGCCAGAGCGAGGGCCTTTGGGAGTCAGGTGGAGAAGACTATTTTGAATTAATTTACTTTGAAAGAGTCATAAACCAAAAGGTTCCAAGCTATGGCAGTCCGGACTAACAGTTGAATAAGTCCATCTTTTCTGCCAATTGACTCTTACAGAGCCATCAACCCTAAGGGCACTGAAGCCGCCACTCCGCCCTCTTTAATATAGACACACATTGGAAGTACTTTTACATTTCCTCTTATTTCCCTCAACTTTATTTTTTTCCTTTATTTCTTTTTTAAATTTAGCAAAAGCTTTGTACAAACCTGAAGCCGAAGCTAGGTTCAATTTTTCTGAGCAGCGAATGTGATTTCTTACATCCAGAGGTGCTGGCCTCTCTTCACATAGTGGAATAAGGAGAGTGATAATTGTTTGGTCTTTGTGAGAGCTCAGTTCTGATGAGAGATTCTGACCAAGAGGAACTCATTTTCAGAGACATTTTCATCCCCATTCAAATTTGAAACCAAAGCCAGGTTCCATTTATTTTTTTTAAATGGAGGCCACGGAGACTGCGGCACTCGTCGCTTTTCAAGGTGGTTTTTGAAGGAAAAAAGTATAGCTGTGAAGCTTGTAAGAGTGGCCATCTCACTGAGTAGAATTTTGCCCTACAGCGAAACCCATAATCTTTTTCAATGGTTAAGAACCTATATAGAATAGAATAGAATGTGGCACTCCGGAATGGGTTTTTCTTCCCTTCCGTTTCTGTTTCAGGAGAGGAACAGCAGGAATGTCTTACTTGTCTTTAAGGCAGAAAAAGGCTAGGGAGAAAGGGGGAGGAGGAGGACAGGGGGAAGTATTGCATTACACTAGAAGGTGCAAAATACGTTTTGTTTTTGTTTTGTTTTTTTAAATCACAATCTGAGATCACACATACAAGATAATGAACACAACTGAGTGAAAGCCAATCTATACAGACATTAAGGGACTGATCCGACGCCTACTGCAGTAAACTGGAGTCTTTCCACTTATTTCAATGGGCTTTGGATCAGGTCCTAACTGGCCTCAATGGGAACTTTTTTGGCATTTGTCATGTCAGAATATTCAGCAGTTAGTTTAGTATGCCTTTTGATTTTTACCACAGAAGTCTCCTGGACAGGTGCCACTTCTCTTTTTAGCAACAACACAAAATCATTAAGAACTGCCAACATCTTCATCTAAGCCATATTACCTAACCAGATATTTTCCCCTCACGTGCAAAGATAGATGAGTTTTTCTTCATCTGAAAGAGAACACTCTCTCTCTCACGCCACAGTCTAGCAACCTTTCACATACACCTGTCAAGTCCTACTTTCATTTTTTCCTTCATCAGAACTCCTGAGTCCCAAACGCCAACTCTTTCTTTCTTTCTTTCTTTTTTAAACAGACTGTGCATGCAGTAATTGCATGGACTTTTGTATATCCTTTTAATCGCCTCAGCATGAACAGTTTCATACTTTACTAATATGAGTTTCAAAAACCAATCTACACATAATCCACATAACTCTAAATTACTTCATGGGCAGCCAGACATGTCATAATTTTCATTAAGCAGGCTTATCAGTCAGATATTTATATAGTGCCACACTGAATGGGACATATATGACTCCTCACTACTACACTCTTGTTTAATTAGGTTGGGTACATTTACAAGGGATCTAGTTAATTTCAATCTCCTCACCACACACACAGATGTTCAGTGAGTGGGAGGTCATCAAGGTCATGTAACATCACTTAACTCCTCTGGTACTTCAGTTTCCCCATTTGTAACATGAGAATAACTCTTACTTTCCTCAGAGGAGTGCTGTGAGGCTAAATTAATTCAAGATTGTAAATTGCTTTGAGATCTTAGGCTAGAAGGCACTGGAGAAATACACTGTATTATCATCCCTTAAATATCAGGGAAATAGGCACCTTTTACTATGGCTCAAGCCTGAGGGATAAAATTTGCCATTTACATGCAGAAGATTTACATGCATCGGTCCAATTGACACAACTACAAGATTCCTGTCAGCCTAAAGGGAAGTTTTATTTGTGACTTTAGGAGATATAACCTCTCTCCTTTTTGTTCTGAAAACACAAGTATAATGATACTAAGTCCCAGAGGTGGGCAAACTAGGGCCCGCGGGCCACATCTGGCCCGCGGGACCCTCCTGCCTGGCCCGCGGGACCCTCCTGCCTGGCCCCTGAGTTCCTGGCCCAGGAGGCTCGCCCCTGGCCCCTCCCCCGCTGTTTCCCCTCCCCTGCAGCCTCAGCACCCCATGCTGCTGGTGTAGTGTACTAAACTGCTCTACGTAGGAATGTGCTACTGGTAGCAGTTATGGAGAGCAATTTACTACACTACACCAGCGCAATGCTCTGGGCAGTATGGCTGTAGTGCCGCCAGGCACCGGTGCTCTGTGTTGCACGGTAAGGGGGCAGGGGGGGTTAGACAGAGGGCAGGGGAGTTCGAGGTGGTGGTCGGGGGTGGGGGTGTCGATGGGACTGGGGGTGAATGGGGGCAGGGGTCCCAGGGGGGTAGTCAGGAAGGAGGGGGGGGTTGGATGGGGCAGTGGGGGGCCGTCAGGGGACAGGGAGTGTGGGGGGGGTGTGGATGGGGTAGAGGTCCAGAGAACGGGGGGGGGGTTGGATGGAGCAGGAGTCCCGGGGGGGGGCATCAGGGGGTGAGAAGCAGGCGGGGGGGGTGGATAGGTAGCGGGGGCACAGCCTCCCCTAACTGGCCCTCCACACAATTTCCGAAACCCAATGTGGCCCTCAAGCCAAAAAGTTTGCCCACCCTTGTACTAAGTAGAGCAGGGATTCTCAACCTTTTTTGGGCTCAGGACCCTTTTGTAAATGTGTATGGCCTGTTGCAACCCAGTAAATAGTCTAAGGGTGGAAGCCCTGGGGTGGTTTTGTCAGGTCCTGTCCAGCACTCACCCTGCAGCTCCTGTGCTGCGGGGCTGGATGAGGTTGGTTTTCTGCTGCAGGCATTGCAACCTCCAAATTTGTGTGAGTGGAGTTGTGACCTGGCTCATAGGGTTGCAGTGCCACTCAGACAAATTTGGCCTACCTACATCATCATGACGGCTGAGCCAAACCTGGGTTACACTGGGACCCCAGAAGTTGCAGTGCCTGAAGTAGGGAGGCAAGCAAACCCAGCCCCGTGGGACAGGAGCCACAGGCGCTGCCATGTGACCCTTTGAAGCATTCTGGCAATCCAATTTTGGGTCCCCACCCACAGCTTGAGAAACCCTGAAGTAGAGAACACATTGCATATTGCATCCATTGTACATAATATTTCCTTTATTTTCTAACTTCTATACATTTATACGCAATAATACTCCTGGGGGAATTGTGCGTCACTGCATGTGCACAAAATTCATGTCCCCTGCAGATTTCTTTGCTTCCCTGCAGAAAAATGACTTGTCAGGGGAGCTGCAAGAACAGTCAGGTGCCCCTCCCCGGCAGCACAGGCAGGTTGGTTCAAGAGCCCAGAGCAGCCAATAGAGACGTGAATCACCGCCAGGGGTGTGTGAAGGGGTGGACAGTTGTGCATGACAGAGAGAGAGAGAGAGACAGACACACACACACACTCTCTGTCCCTCTCGCTCACTATTGTGGATTGCTCGGCATGTAGGGGCAGGGGTTCAGCGTGTGTCTGAGGAGGTGGGTTTGGCACAGGCTAGCAGCCTGCCTACTTAGTGAATTGTTCCCATTGTCTTTGTGAATTCCCCCAGAAGCATATAAGTTTTATGGCTCCTTTACATGGCCAGAGTGGTGTAAAGGACAGTATGGCTTTATAAATGCTTACAGTGCTTTAGTGAATAGAACTGGTCTAAATTTTTGGACTGAAAATATTTCTTATCAAAATCTACTTCATGAATTGTTTGCTACTAACCTTTCTGGAGATGGTCAGTAGCTAATATAAATTGTAAGTTTGATTCCCCAGCCCTCACTTGCTCTTCAGTTGCCTATAATGTAACACTGAGCATATGGATGCATGTATTTGTTGACTAATAACTAGAAATAAGGGGTCAAACCAAGCTACCTTACTATTCGGCAACGGGACTTGGGGATTTCCTCCAAAGCTCCCCACTCCCATTCTCCATCCATTGTATTGTAGTTTAAATAAGTTACCTAACTAACTGAAACTAGTGTGATTATATTGCATTATTTTGACACAAAATATGCTGAATTTTGCAGAATTTTAAAATATTGTGTGCAGAATTTAATTTTTTGGCACAGAACTCCTCCAGGAGTAAAATAACTATAAGCAGAGGTCTAAATTTGGCAAAACAAAAAAGAATAGTTACACTTCCCTATATCCACTTCATATCCACATTTTCAGCATCTGATAGACATTTGAAAATGTAGAGCCACAAGGTAGGTGAGTTAATATCTTTTATTGGATCAACTTCTGTTGGTGAGAGACACAAGCTTTGCCAAGTTCTCTCACCAACAGAAGTAAGTCCAATAAAAGATATTACACCTCACCCACCTTGTCTCTTTAATATCCTGGGACAAACATGGCTACAAATACCCTGCATCCAACATTTGAAAATGTAGATATTTTAGAAAGGAAACAGTGCCAATTAATCTGCTTTACCAATTTAGATGCAAGGAGTTCATTCTTCTTTAGACCAACCACCTGCTTCTAAAGCAATCTCCACAAATCTTATTTCCTTGTACTTATAAATCCTATGTTTTACTGTATAAATAGAAGGAAAAAATACCCAAGAAGCTATTTTCCTCTACCTTTCAATCCCTTTATCAAACCCTATATATGGCTTTGCCAAGTTCTATACTGTAACAAATTGTACACTTAAATAATTGCAGCATATGAATCTTCTCCACTAGTTACACTGTGCACATCTATAAACGTGAAGTACTGTATGTAATGGAAAATGGCTGCATTTCCTAAATTATAAGAGCAAAATAATAAAGCCAAATAGTGCTAAGACTCCAGTCTATATTTTGACAAAACACAGACTCCTTATTTCAATTATGGTAACTGCTCACTAATCACACCACCCTCATTGTGGGCACAGACTACACAGTGACTGATTTTATGGGTACTCTGAAGGTTTAGCTGCAGTACATAAAGTCAAATGAAAAAGAGAAAGCATTCCAGAACTGCCATGTTTAATAACTACTCGGGTTCATCAAGAGAGAAGACACATCACTTTACTAAATACACAAATAAATAGTCATTTCACTCTCAACATGCTCTGGCTTCTGGAAAAATCTAGTTCATACTGGGCATGCTCAGAAACACAGATTAGTATACTCACTCCGATTCTAACATTGCACCATCTGATTTGCATAGTCACTTCTACAAAAGTAACTCGATAAAATGGAGAGCAAAAGCTACTTTAACTATCATATGTATTAAAAAGCCTTCCTAATAGTTACAGTACATTAATATGACATCCAAAAGGTAGGTACCATTTCATATATATATATATATATATATATATATATATATATATATATATATATATATATATATAATGTAAGAACCATTTCATATATATATATATATATATATATATATATATATATATATATATATATATATATAATGTAAGTGCCCAAGACTTGGAGATTTATTGGTAACAAAGCAAGTATGGCATGGGCAGGAGTAAAAGGAAAGGCAAACTGTAATGGGAAAATAAAATATAGTTTTACGTTTGTAATGAAAGGGTATCCTCAATGAAGTAAATGGTTAAATGTGGAATGTCATTTTGTTAGCGCTGCCCTTGATACAGCTCTCCAAACTAGCACCTTCCATGGGAAGCAGCTTGTTAAATCATGGAGCAATATCACTTGTACTGAAAAAAAAAATGCTTGTGCTGATAAATCTTCAGATCTGCACCCTACCTCCTTTTCATCATTTCACCTTTGTGTAAATTAATGACTAGAAAAAGGAAAGAGTAATAAATACACAGTTTTAACAAACTACTGCATAGAATAAGAATGCAGTTTAGACATAAATTTAAAATACCCCACTAAACTGCCACTCACTCCAACACATAGCAACATAGATGAGCTGTGCTTTTTCTCCTCATACCACTCTGAGAATTGTTTTTCAGGACATTGGAAAAGGATGCTTTAGGTTTCTTTTTATTTCTACTAGAATATGGAAAGAACTCAAAGATTTTAAGACGACATTTCACTCCTGATGCAAAGACAAATAAAAAGCAGATATCTAATCTGGAACAATTTAATGGACTACATTTGTATGATTCAGTTTCACAGGATTTGAAGATAAATCCTCCAAGGATTTAATTAGCAATACTTTATCAAAGATTGCATTTGAACAGACAGATGCCGCAACTGCACCATGCTGATAACAAACACAGACCCACTGATACTCAAGTCTTCTGAAATGTATTTTTCTGAAGATGTTAGGTACAAGTAGGAGGATCATTAAATGCTGCCAAATTAAAGGTGTGATGGTTTTCCCAACTGATTTACCATTGCTATTTAAAGGACAGTTTGTCTTATTTTATTGTAAAGAGATTCACCTTCTCCACCATCATGAGGCTGCACGCTTTACCAGCCTAAAAGTCTCATGTTCTCAATTTGCATATTGAAAAGTAGTATGGACTACTAATTTACTCTATCCATAGTAGCTCTTTTTGAAAGGCTGACAGTAGTCTGATTTGAACACAATGGTGTTAATCTATCAATCTCTGTCATTGAAAAGGTCAGTTTTTTATGACTCAGATTTTAGTATTGTAAACACTTACACAAAAGCATAAATTAAAAACAGTTACATCTGACACTTGCATGTTGCTTTACATCTTAGAAGTGCTTTAGCAACTTTCACCACCACCCGCAAGGTGCATGAAATTAATTAAATCCCTTTTTCCAGCTGAGAAACAGAGGTTAAGAGGCTTCCTAAAAGCCACAACAGCAATTAGTATCAGCGTTGGTATTACAGCACAGGATGAAATGATTCCCATACGTATAGTTAGAAAGTCAGGCGGTTCTTTCTGATTGAAAGGTGCTATATAAATGTATGCCTAACCTATATATTTTTTCTTACTACTCAATCTCATTCATATGTACATGTATGCATCAACATACATAGGGTAATATCCCCGTGCATTTATCTTGAATTTTTGATCGTGTCACCTGCACTCAAATCCACTAAAACATCTTGCTAGGATTTCTTCTAACATTCCAAACCTTTCAGGAGCTTTCAAAAAGTTGCTTTTTAAAAAGCAAAAACCACACAAAAAACCAAACCACCCCACAACAACAACACAACAAATATTTTTGCCTTCCCTTTCACGCATCCTTCCCCAAGACAGCAGTATACTGACGTAAGGTGCGGTATGGACAAGATTGAGTTCTATATTTGAATTAGGTTTAACTTCTAAGATTGGGGACAGAAACATGCTTTACACTACTGGATAGCAAGAAATCTCTCCCTTCCTGCTTTCAAATGGGACTTATAAGTAATTTATTCAATGTCAACAATAAATCTGCCGACTTGTTTCTAGCTCTGGCAGGACATTAAATTCCACCCCCCCTTTCCTCAGTTTTGGATTTGCTGCATTCAGTCAAATGTTTAACACACTCTGAAACAGTTGCGTTTAGTTCTGTAGAAAGGGCTGAACTACATTTTTTATACAGAGCCTGTGGTCTGGTATTACCAAACCAAGGCCATACACTACCATCTATTCACAAGTGGATTCCCATTTAAATCAATGGGAGTTTTGTACAAAAGATGAGAATTCAATATGGCCCAGAAGCAAAGGGCAGGAATGTCCACTGGTGGATGGTTTCTCTTCCTGGATCACTGTTATCTTTCCTTTTCCTCTCTCAAGCGCTCAATGAGAGGGCAGGCCATGACAGTGAAACATAGAGCAGTAGGGCAGCAGTGCAGTCTGCTGCAGGTACTAAATCTGCTACTACTATCAAAAACTGGTAACATCAGCTGGATGTTTCTGCTAAAATGAACTCACGCCACAAGGAAAAGCCACAATGTGGACACATCATTTGGCAGTAAGTTTCAGATGTCATTGAGATGAATGAGTCAGTTTATGCTTCTCAGAACTATTCCAGTCTGTCTCCAGGAACAGGACAATACTACATCTGTTAATGCTTGAATAGTTCTATTTGTAACCATACAGGTTAGATACTTTTTTTCAAGTGAAAGTATAAATTTTGTGGGATCTTACTGTATCATAGGGGTTGAATTAATACATCAAGCAGGCCAGGTATTTGACACCTCTTTTCTAAAGCATTTGTATGAATTTCCCTCTAATCTGTGGATAAATAAAATACATTATGAGTAGGTGTGATAAGAAGTTTTTTGGTTTATTTTTTTAAACAGACATTTGGGATAACCCTGTGTAAACTCTCTCACAACTTTGCCTCTCCAGGGTAATGTGGCCATCTTACACTCATACCTGTCAAACTTTTACATCACTCCATAACATGTATTGCACAAACAATGAGGAGTCCTTGTGGCACCTTAGAGACTAACAGATTTACTCCTCATTGTTTTTGCTGATAGACTAACACGGCTACTACTCTGAAACATGTATTGCACATACGCTATCGTTAAGGTGGAAACAAGATGACATTTCCTTTGTTGAAAAGAGAAGCAGGAAGCAATAGTTCTTACGCTGAGAGGGGCAGATAACATGAACTAGATCAAGCCAGATGGGGGGGCACAGACAATTCGAGGGTGCTCTGAACCCAGTCTCCTTCTGCTTCTGAGAGTGAAGAGGCATCTGCTCTGTGCCAAATGTTTGTAACAGAGAGATCCAAGGCAGTAGGGAGGGAGGCAGAGGTGGGGACCCTCTGACCACTGTGGTTGGCTGCTGTTTTTACAGCTAGACTGACACCTTGTCTACTCCAGAAAAGGTTTTCTGATATAGCTATGCAGGCAAACCCTCCTAGTGTAGCTGCAGCTTGTACCAGTGAAAGAATGCTTTTGCCAGTATAACTTACACAGGTTCAGGGAGCAAAATAAGTTACATCAGGAAAAGTACTTTTATACTGGTGTAAAAGCATCTATATTAGGCTTTCAACAATACAGAAATGTCACACACAAAAAATCACCCCCAGTGACGATACCAGCAAGTTTTTAGTATAGACCTGGCCTGAGAACAAAGGGTATATTTTCCAGTCCTTCAACTTCCTCTATGTGCCTGTGATACTGCTATCTGAAGTACACGAGTGATAAGAATTCTCCTAGACATAAATCTACATCACCCATCAGTACAAGAAAAAATAGTTACTTACAGTAACTGCAGTTCTCGAAAATGTTTTACCTACATGGATCCCACTATAGGTGCAAATGTACCCACTGAGTGAGAGTTTGGATTCTTTTGGCCTCAGTGTCCGCTGAGCTTGCAATTGCACCATGGAGCCCTTGTGCCCCCCATCACAGATTCACAGGTCTGATCTATGCCCTAATATGTAACCAGTCCCTTGGGAATAATCCTTTAATGTAGGGTCCACACAGTTCCATAAGGATAGGTCTGCTGCCTCCACAGCTCCAAAATTGGGCCTTTGGGACTAGTGATCCTTGTCTCTCTCCATGGCTTCCTGCAAATCTAGCCAAGCCAGACTCCTCTGCAGGAGGCTTGTACTGTACCCCTTCAGGGCGTAATAGTCTCAGTAAGCATTTGCAGTGAAACCAAGCAGTTTTTTCAAAAACAAGGTAACAATGTATTAATCACCTGGCATACAGAGTCTGAAAGTCCTTAGTTTAACATAGAGAAGCAAAGGTTAAGAGAGTTCAGATTGGCTAAAGCCAGGGTTCCCTTGAGCCATGTTCCTGAAGGAAACATCTCTGCTTCCCTCTCTGTTTTGTTTCCTTTAGTCCTAGGTAGTCCCACAGCTAAGGGGGGGCAGAAGCAGGCACTGCTTACCCTAGAAATTGTGCCCCCTCCCCACATAAAAATAAAATGTCTGAGTTCCGCCCCAGCCCCAGTTTTTTAGTCTGAGTTTCCTCAGATGAGTGATTGTAGTCCTAAAGCCACAGAAAAGAAGTCTCAATTCCGGTAGCTATTGGGCAGGTGGGGGTGGATGTATGTTATGGACGATGTTTAAGTTAAGTATAGCAACTGCATTACGACAGGTTTTAGAGTAATAGCCGTGTTAGTCTGTATTCGCAAAAAGAAAAGGAGTACTTGTGGCACCTTAGAGACTAACCAATTTATTTGAGCATGAGCTTTCGTGACGAAAGCTCATGCTCAAATAAATTGGTTAGTCTCTAAGGTGCCACAAGTACTCCTTTTCTTTTTGCAACTGCATTACGTTGCTGCTATAATTAAAGATGTGTAACCCTGGTAAGAAAGTGTCTGCAGAGACGGCCTCTGCCGGGAGGCTGACAAAGTATTCAAAGTAGCAAAGTGGGGACACAGGGTTCCATGCTAGAGTTTCTGTGACCATCACCACCAGACTCTGCCTACCAGGAAGAGAGAGAATAGGAGAGAGTTCCTTTCAAACATGAGAAAGCTCCTTTTGGAGCATATGAGTGTGTGTGAATGGGGTGACTAGAGCTTGAATGCTACTCTAGAGTCCAGAAGAAACCTTAGATTGACTATTCAGGGGCTGTGATGCTACTGCTGAGTCAAGAGGAATGACTAGATTGACAGGTAACAGGGTTGTGAGTACCATCTCTGTTAAAGCTGATAAGGCCTTTTCTTTTCCTTGTTGGATGTATGCACACCCTGGCAATGCTGGTGCAATGGGAGCTGATATGGTTTGTATCAAATCTAGATTTTGCAATTGGAAAAATGCACTCTCTCACAGAAAAGATTAAAACTGCTTAGTCCAATCGTATGCAATGTTTGACTGGACTTCAGCAAGGAAAAGATAAGCTACAGGTAAGTTTTTGCTACTTCTACTTCCTGGGACAATCAGGGTCCAGACACCCCGAAGGGAGAACTGGGTGTCTGAACCCCAAGGGTTTGAGTTGTCCTAATTGATTCTGAGACCTATCAAGGAGAAGCAGTGGAAAACTATTTGCATTGGTGACCCGCTGTGGGGATTTGCCTTGTATCAACCAATCATTGAGATGAGTATAAATGTAGAATCACTTGTCTTCACAAAAGAGCTGCCATGGTTGACAGGCATTTGATAATGGTGCTGTGGAAAGATTGAATGGTAGTACCCTGAACTGGTAATACATGTCTGCTACTATGTAACAGAAGAATTTTCTGTGGGCTGGATGGTTGGACATGAAAATAAGTATTCTGGAAGTCATGAGTTGCAAACTGATCTAGGGAGGAAATTATGCAAGACAGAGTGACCATGCGGAACCTGAAGCAACAGATGAATGAAATTGGACCCCATAGCTTTTGTGGGTGATTCTGAGGCTCCAACTGTCCATGGGTATTCAAGTCTAAGCAACCAAAAAGAGAGGCAGTTGCCAAAAGGTGGAAGGAAAGGATGTAGTCCCTTGTAGATCAATTCAGGTCTCTAAACCATGGAGTCAAACTTGTCATCTCAGGCCAAATGTTGTGAGAGTCGATACCAGTAAGTAAGACAAACCTCTCCCTCTCTGTTTTTTTTTCTTAGGAGGTTCTGTGGCCTTTTGCTGGAAATAATATAAAGTTAGTCTTTGTCTGGATCAAGTGGGACCTATTCCAACTGGCAAGGAAGGTTAAGTTTAAGTAATACAATAAATAGTTACTTAGCTTACAGTAACTGGGATTTTTCAAGATACTTGTTGTCCATGCACATTCCACTGATGGTGTTCTTGTGCCCTGTGCACTCAAGTTCAGATTCTTTTGGCAGCAGTGTCCACTGGGGCTGTGCCTGCACCCTGAGAGTTCTCATGCTCCTGAATGAATGTATAAAAGATGGGTCAACCACAACCACCCCTCAGTTCCTACTCTACACAGGAGCAGGGAAGGCGGATGCGTATGGAATGTATCTTGATAACACATTGTGCAGAACCACAGTTACTGTAAGGTAAATAATAGTTTATTTTTCAAGTGCTTGCCCATGTACATTCTGCTGATAGTGACTCACAAGCAGTAATGGAAGTTGGTGCTAGGAGTCTAAGTAACGACTAAGACAAATGCCAAAAGAAGCCTAAGAACACAATGCTCCTACAAAGGAGTAATGCAGAGTAAAAGGTGTGTGCTGAGCTCAGCGGAGCTGCCCTTCGTCTCTCTTTTATGTGCATATTTCTCCAAGAGGGGTCCTGAAATGGGACAGGGAAGGTATGAAACTGAATGGAGTAACCCAGTTCTATGAAAAACTGTTACCTACCTTTTTGTAACTGTTGTTCTTCGAGATGTGTTGCTCATGTCCATTCCATTCCAGGTTCATGTGCGCCCACGTGCACAGTCATCCGAGATTTTTGCCTTAGTGGTATCTGTAGGGTCGGCTGTGGCGCCCCCTGGAGTGCTGCACTCATGCGCTGGTATATTAGGTGCCACTGACCCTATGACCTCTCAGTTCCTTCTTGCCGGCAACTCTGACAGAGGTGTAAGACAGTGAGTAATGGAATAGACATGAGCAACATCTCAAAGAACAAGTGTTACGGAAAGGTAGGTAACCGTTTTTTCTTCTTCGAGTCTTTGCTCATGTTGATTCCATTCTAGGTGACTCTCAAGCAGTGTTTGAGAGTATGCTTGGAGTTGGGTATGGAATTCACAGTCTGGCAGCTTGCAGCACTGCTCTACTGAAGCCAGCATCATCTCAGGCCTGCTAGGTAAGTGCGTAATGGGATGTGAACATGTGGATGGACAACCAGGTGGCCTCCCTACAGATATCCTGGACTGACACTTGGGCTAGGAAAGCTGTCAAAAGAGGCTTGTGCCCTGGTTGAGTGGGTGGTTACAATCGCCGGAAGGGGTACCTTTGCCTGATCATAGCACCAGCAAATGCAGGCAGTGATCCAAGAAGAAATTCTTCGAGCGGAAACTGGACGACTTTTCACCCTATTGGCCACCATGACGAACAACTGTATTGACTTGCGGAATGGCTTGGTTCTTTCAATGTAGAAGGCTAGCACCCTCCTGATGTCTAGAGAATGCAACCTACAGTCCTCCTCCAACTTACCTGTCTTTTTTCCAAAGCCGCATAAGTAAATGTCCCGGCCCATATGATACTGCGAGACCACTTGGGCAAGAAGGCTGGGTGTGGCCACAGCTGGACCTTGTCTTTGTAAAAGACTGTATAGGGTGGTTCCAAGGTAAGCGCCCTAATCTCAGAGACCCGGCGGGCAGATGTTATTGCAACCAAGAACGTGACCTTCCAGGAAAGGAGAAGGAGAGAGCAGGAAGCCAGAGGCTCAAAGGGGGGTCCCATGAGCCGCAACAGCACGATTCAAGTCCCATGGAGGAATGGGGTCCCTGATGTGCATGTAGAGGGGCTCGAGGCCCTTGAGAAACCTGGCAGTCATGTCCTGGGCGAAAACCAACCTACCCTCGGAGCAGCAGATGGAAGGCCAAGATAGTGGCCAGGTGGACCTTGATAGATGAAAGGGACAGGCCTTGGAGTTTGAGATGCAAAAGGTAGTCCAGGATTAACTGCAGTGAGGCCCGCTCAGGCCAGATGCCTTCATCCAAGGTCCAACAAGTGAACTGCTTCCATTTAGCCAGGTAGGTTGCTCTTTGGAGGGGCTTTCTGCTGCCCAAAATGACCTGTTGGACACTGGCTGAGCCCCCCTGCTCCTCCGCATTTAACTATGCGGCAGCCAAGCCATCAGGTGCAGTACTGTCAGGTTCGGATGCAGAAGACTGCCATGGTTTTGGGACAGCAAGTCCAGCCTGAACGGTAGCTGTAATGGAGCAGCCACCTAAAGGTCCAGCAGCATGCCAAACCAGTGCTGGCACAGCCAAGCTGGTGCTATGAGGATCATCTTCACGAGGACCCTGTGAATTAACAGCACTGGGGGTAAGGCATAGAATGAAGACCCCGACCACGGGAGCAGAAGGCGTCTGACAGAGGGCCTTTGTTGATCCACTGAATCGAGCAGAAAACATCGCATCCAGGCAGAACAGGAAATGCCAACAGGTTTACCTGGGGAGTTCCCTACCTCTGGAAGATGATACTGACCACTTCTGGATGGAGGGACCATTCGTGGTGAGATGAGAAGGTTCTGCTGAGGTGCTCTGCCAAAGTGTTCCTGGCCCTGGGGAGGTGCGCAGCTACGAGATGGATGTTGTCTTGTACACAGAAGTCCCAGAACCTGAGGGCTTCTTGGCAAAGAGCAGATGATCTGGCTCCACCTTGCTTGTTGATATAGAACATAGCTGCTGTATTGTCCATCAGGACCTGGACCACCCTGCTTTCTATGTGAGGTAGGAAGGCTTGATAGGCCAGGCAAACTGCTCTGCAGGGTGTAACCTGAAGATATTATGTCGAGCACGCAATGGTCTGAGGTCAGCCGTGACCAGGCCGACCGGAAGGGGTGCAGGCAGTTGAGAAAAGAGTGGGAGGATGGATCCTGGGAAGTGATTGGGGTGCCGTCCTTGAGGGTACCCTCAAAACGCCTGCTTCTGGCCTCCTTGGTACCTGGAAGGGCCAGGCTGAGCAGACGAATGGAAAGACAACGGGTGTCACTGCTTAGACCTTTTGTCTCTATCCTTTCTCCTGCAGGTGCCCAGCCAGGGAGTTCCCAAGGATCTAGACTTGGGAGGTGGGGGAGGCAGAGGACGGAATGACTTCCTGGCCTGCTGAGGCGTATGAAGGCCCAAAGAGCAGAGGGTGGCATGAGAGTCTTTAAGGATGTGGTGCCTTTGCTCAGGAGCTCGGAGAAGAGCCCTGCCCCCTCAAACAGGAGGTCCTGATTGGTGGCCTGCATTTCCTAGGATAACCCAGAGAACTGCAGCCGGGAGCTGCGCCTCATGACCTCCGCAGAGTCCTGGCTGCTGCGTCTGTAGCGTCCCAGGCCAGCTGAAGGCCCCCTCTCGCTACTGCTGTGCCTTCTTCCACTGAAGTGGCAAACTCCTGGGCTTGGTCCTGTGGGAGGGCCTCCTTGAATTTGCTTAAGGGAGTTTTACAGATTAAGATTGTACCTGCCTAACAGGGCCTGGTGGTTAGACACCTGAAATTGCAGGCTGGCTGTCGAATAACCTTTTCTGACAAACAAGTCCAGTCTCTTGGTGTCTTTGTTTTTCAGTCTGCCACTGACTTGGCCCTGCCTGTCCCTTTCATTAACAGCGGACACAACCAGTGATGCGACTGGAGGGTGCATGTACAAATATTTTAACCCTTTTGCAGGGACATAGTACTTCTTTTCTGCCTTCTTAGAAGTAGGCAGAATGGAAGAGGGAGTCTGCCACAGTGATTTGGCAATGTTAAGGACCCACGGGTGAACGGGCAGCGCGACCTGGGCTGGGGTGGAGGAGGATATAATATTAAAGAGGTCATACGACCTACCAAACTAACCTAACACTTACTGGCCAAGTACCTACAAACTATATAGAAAGAAGATAGTGGTTCTTTACAGCCCATTGTCTACCACTCTTACAATGCAAGATGAGGCACTCAGACCAACCATCATGGGTGGTAAGAAGGAACCGAGAGACTGTAGTGTTGGCGGGCACCTAATATACCAGCACATGAGTGCACCACTCAAGGGGGCACCACAGTCGACCCTATGGATACCGCGAAGGCAAAAATCTCCGATGACTGTGCACGTGGGCATGCACATCTAGAATGAAATCAACATGAGGAAGCACTCAAAGAACTTCCATTATCCAAGTCTGTTATAGAACCCCAACTCCCATGAAACTGAAAAAAAAAGCAGTTGCCAAAGGAAGGGGAGATATCAAACAATCCACTAGACGTCGTCTGTTAGGAGCTCCATACGAGACAAATTTTCCACCTTGAAGATGCAGCTGGGTGCACAGACGACCTAGACGATGCTGACAATTTCCTCCTTTAGTACTTTTAATGCTTCCTGGGAGGCTCAGAAGGTCTATACTGATGATAATAGGCTGCCTTAGATATGACTAGTGACTAGCTGGTTTCCTCCTTATAGCAAAATAAACAGAAATAGAAAACAAACTCCAAACATTTTAGGGATGCACGAGAGCCCTTCAAAGAACATAAGGCCTCATGAGTCTTGTGCTGAACAACAGAGAATTCTGAAAGATCAGAATATTTTGGAGTGATTATACTTGAGACAAGACAGACTTGAAGATTTTCTGGATCTTGATGTACACAGCTCCATCAGTTAGTCAAGAAGATACTTCTTCCTAACCAAGTCCCCCTTCTGTAAACGTTTCCCAGTTTTTGCATCTTCATATTTTTTGAATTTCATTTAAAAAGACCGATAACTGTTATTTGTATTATAGTACAAGCATATAGTAAGAGACAGACCCGGCCCCAAAGAGCTTACAGTTTAAACAGACAAGACAGACACAGAGTGAGTGGTGGAAGTGGCAAAGAAAGGTAAAGTTGCTTATTCGATTTCACACAGTAGGTCAGCGACAAACCAGACAGAGAATCCAGGATCCTGACCCCCCAAGTCCAGTACTTATCCACACAACCTTATTATTAAATTCACATTATTTTAACATTTTAAATACTACTCCAAATTTCTTGCTTCCCTCTCTTTCTATATTTTAATAGAAATATAGAATATAGTAATATAGTAAGGAAAAGCTCTTATCACCATGACTTAGAGACCGGAAGCATAAGTACTATCTGCTTATTAATTGCACTGCAAATCTTTAAAGTATTCACTGCTAGAGGTAGTAGTTTTGTTGTTGTTGTTTGCCCAGGCACTTCGTAGAAGACCGCATACATCTCCCAAGGATAGTTTTTCTGCCTACCAAACCCAAACTTCAGACAATTTTGTGCAAGTCCTGTAAGGTAATATGCTTAAGTAAAACAAGGAGCTAAAATGTTATTATACAACTTGGAAATATTGTCCTCATTTTTGGCATAAAAATGAGTTACGATTTTAAAAACAAAAACAAACAACCCAAAACCCAATAAATTGTTATATGTACATATAATGAATTTCACTTCAAGAACAAGATGTTCATTTATGTGCTTAAAAATCCTGGGTACACTGAATGACAAGCAGATCAAACCTGAGGTTGAACACAAAAATGGCCTACCTCAAATAACTGATCAGCAGTTGTGATACACATTGCATGTTGGTGCGGGGGGGCGAGGCGGAAGTGCATGAATAGGTAATCATATGCATTTATTGTGTAGGGAAGTAGAAAAGCAAACTGCTTGAGCAGAGCTAGAGGAAAAATTTAACAAAGTAGCAGACCAAGCAAATTATCCATGTCTTCTACTGTTGTGCTGGCATTTGCAAAGAACCTGACATCAAAATATAGTGTTCATTTTCAGCTATAAATTGAAATGTCAGTCATTCAGTGCACTCAGAATTTTTAAAGAGGTCAGCAACTTGTCGGGTAAGCAGTAATTAAATTTCACTGGTACTCAGCATGCTCTTGGTTGGCACAGACTGCCAGACATTCAAAATATCTGTGCAGAAATTTAGCTTTTTTAAATATAGCAGGAGGCGAGCTATTTTGGAATGGCTTAATGTCCGTTTTTTCTTTTAGTTTATACTGCTTTTTTGTTCCAGTAGCTTTTCCTTATGATTTTAATCACGTTCTCTTTGGAGAATTTTCATAAAACAATCATTTTTCCCCAGTGATAAACTCTTCTGATATTGATAGTCTGTGTAAGATACACAAATAAACCATTTTCACTAGTGATACTTCAAGATGTTCTGTTTTTGATTACTTTACAGTTTTGTACTTCTCTCCTGCATTGACCTTGTTACTACAGAAGTTAAAGCTTAACTGATACTTGTTTGTCCCTTCTTGTCTTTTTATCAATATTAAATTCTACCTCTGGGAAGCTTATCTCCTCTAAAGCAAAGTAGTAAATAAAAAATGTGAAGGAAAGAAGTTTTATGAAATTTAATCTCATAACCTGTACACTCATAATCTTTACACTTAAATCAAAACAAATAACAGCGTTAAATATGTTCTGAAGCATGTGGGGACTTGGAGAGAGCAAAGGAAGTTAGAGAAAAATGTTTAGATGTTGCTACTGGTCCCATTAGGAAAAGTGTACAAAAGATGAACAGTTTCTTCTGAGGTTGTGATAACCAGGTCTGCTAAATATCAAACTGAGTTCTACTAGGACAGAATTTTTAGCTCCACTCAATGCTCAAAGATAAGAATTTTCTAATAATGTGAGAAGTTCAAATCTAAGCAGAGAAAGCCTGACACAACCTTTCCACAAGAAAAACCAGTGCTACAATCAGTTTTCAGCTTGCCAAGGTGCATGTCTCAGGAGAAAAACTGTTTTCATTTATTTATTCTTTCTGCGTCTATTGCTCCTGCAGGTATTCACTGTGACAAGAGACACAAATGATAGTCTGGGGCAGGTAGGTGTTTGCAGGCAAGACATCAGAATGTAAAATGCCAACAAATTCAAAGTTAGGACAGTATTTCATTAAAGCTGTCAGTTTCATTTGGCCTCCTTCTGCGACCTTCCCATATGAACCCGGTATGATCAACTAATAGGTGATAGTTTACAAAAAATGAGAAACTGTTCAGCTCAGGAAATGGGATTAAAACAATTCTGAAACAGATAAAGACTATATTTAAATTTGCCAGATTAAAATGAATTCCCTTCAATGAAGATTCAGCGTAGCTCAAATTCCATTCTGTATCAATGGCAGAAAACATGGCAGCACTGTGAAGTGCACATGAAGTACCTGCAATAGTGAGCCTTCGGAAATTACAGTAAATCAGTGTATAAAAATTGTATACATGGACACCCACACATAATAATGAAAAGATTAGGACTGTTTAGTTTAGAGAGAAGATAAATAAGAGGACATAACAGAGTTACACAAAATTAATTAATGATATACGGAAAGTAAATCCAACTGACCTATTTAACCTCCCTCATAATACAAGACTAAGAGGATATTTAATTTAACTGAAGGATAAACTTAGAACTGATAAAAAAAATCACTTTTTTTTAAAATGCATAATTAACCAGCAGAGCTCTCTCTCTCTCTCTCCAATGTGAATTACAGGATGGATTCTACAGATGAAGTAACATTTTCAAAACCTTCTGAGTGACTTTCAATTAGGTAGGCTCCTAAGTACCACTTCCACAAATATTACCTATTACTTTTCCTAGCAATATTTCCCATTTTAAGTATAAGGTTTCTCTGTGAAGCCTTTACTATTTCTATAACTTGAAAAATCTTTTCAATTTTGGTTTGGAAGGAAACTCCTGCTAGCATTAAAATGATCCACAATTTTCATTGCCTGTGTTCTTTGATCACCCGCAGAAGCCACTTAGGATGATCAGAAAGTTGCACTCCATTTAATTAAAATAGCCCTATGGAGTTTTCAGACTCTTACTGGAAGGATGAACTTTATCTATGGCTGAAGATACTTAAGTTCAAAGCTGATTGCACAGAGTTACAAAGGGTTCTCTCAAAAGTGGGTGACTTGGCAACTTAAAAGACAGATGAAATTCAATGTTGATAAATACAAAAATAATACACATTAGAAAACTTAATCCCAACTACACATACAAAATGATGGGGTCTAAATTAGAGGTTATCACTCAAGAAAGAGATCTTGGAGTCATCATGGATAGTTCTCTGAAAATATCTGCTCAGTGTGCAGGGGCAGACAAAAAAACTAATCATGTTAGGAAGCACCAAGGAAAGGGGATAGATAATGAGACAGAAAATATCATGTAATACCACTATGTAAATCCATGGTACACCTACACCTTGAATACTTTGTGCAGTTATGGTTGCCCCATCCCAAAAAAGGTATATTAAAATTGGAAAAAGTACAGAGAAGGACAACAAGAATGATTATGGACAATATTCCATATCCCTATGAGAAAAGATGAAAAAGACTGGGACTGTTCATCTTAGAAAAGAGACAACTAAGGGGCAATATGATAGAGGTCTAAAAAATCATGAGAGATGTGGAGAAAGTGAATAGGAAAGTGTTATTTACTCTTTCACATAACACAAGAACCAGGGTCACCCAATGAAATTAATAGGCAGCAGGTTTAAAACAAACATAAGAGAGTATTTCATCCCACAACCCACAGTCAACCTGTGGAACTTGCTGCCAGGGGATGTTGAAGGTCAAATGTATAACTGGGTTCAAAAACAAATTAGGTAAGTTCATGTAGGATAAGTCTATCAGTGGCTATTAGACAAGATGATCAGGGATGCAACCCCATGCTCTGGGTGTCCCTAAATCTCTGACTGCTAGAAGCTTGGACTGGACACCCAGGGATGGATCACTGGATAAACTGCTGCATTCTGTTCATTCCCTCTGAAGCATCTGGCATTGGCCACTGTCGGACGACAGGATACTGGGCTAGTCGGACCATTGGTCTGACCCACTGTGACCATTCTCATGTTCTTAAATGTGCTCACCACATAATGGAACAGTACAGCATAAGGTATTATTGGCACTCATTTTGGGCAGTCTGCACCACCATTTAGTATGATCATCCTACCCATGCCAACGAAAACCTTGAAACCACATCTTTGTGTATTCCTTTTTATTTTCTATATTACAGTTTAACATCTATGTATATGCACAAATTTAGATATATTTATATACACTATATATACATTATAGCAGAGATTTTCAAATTGGGAGGCGTGCCCCCCACCCCAGGGGGGTGCAGAGGAATGTTCGGGTGGGGATCAGGGAGGGAGCACCACCTGCACCCTTTGACTCATTTCTTTTTGTCTGGGTTGGGGGGAACAACCAAAAATTGTAAAGGGGAAGCTCAGCTCAAAAAGTTTGAAAACTGCTGCACTACACACTCTGTTATACCTAAATCCAATTTTAAACCCTAAACAAAATCAGGCAAATAAAATAGTTTTACTTTTTAGAAAATAATCTGGATCTTACCTGGAAAGGAGATAAAATATCAAAACAAGACATTACGGACTCATTGATAATAAAAAGAGATATACCTACCTTTTCAGTTTCATATAATTTTCACTAGCTGCAGGTCTGCATTCAGCACGTTGAACCACTATTCCTTCCAATGAAAGTTTGTCTTGAATAGAAAGAAACACTTTATTATAAAACACAGACTTGTACATCATTCACCTTTTCAACTACTGTCTTACTATTTATGCTCAGAGTTTAGAAAACATAATATAAATCCTTTTGTCTGGTACTATTCAGCTATTTAGAGAGCTGAAGAATGATACACTTGATATCCGTACCTTGTGTGAAACAGAACTTCTGTTCCATTCCTAGCTCTCCCACAGATCTCTTATGTGATATTGGGCAAGTCACTGACACCAAAGTTTTCACTAGTGGCCAACAGGAGCTCCAGGCCCACAGCATCTGTCAAAAATTAGACCCAGAGGATGCGTCTACACTGCAAATAAAAACCTGCAGCTAGCCCACACCAACTGACTCAGATTCATGGGACTCGGGCTACAGGGTTGTTTAATTGCAGTGTAAACCTTCAGGCTCGGGCTGCAGCCCGAGATCTGGGACACATCTCGCAGGGTCCTAACACCCAGGTTCCAGCTCAAGGCCAAATATCTGTACCACAATTATACAGCTCCTTAGCCCAAGCCCTGCAAGATCGAGTCAGCTAGCATGGGCCAGCCATGGGTTTTTAACTGCAGTGTAGAAATACTGTAAGTGTCTTAGGATGAGCGCCCAATCACTGAGGCACCCAAAATCAGTGGACACACTTCTACAAAACTTTTGGCCTTACTCTGCCTAACTTCCTCATCTATAGAAAGGGCATAATACTTCCCTACCCTACATGGGTGTTGTGAAGGCATATTCATTAAATATTTATACGGCACTATGATACTATGACAAATTTTAAAATGCTGTATTAAGTGCAGCATATGGATGGTATGCAGTAAATAAGGCATGCAGCTGCACATGGAATGGTGAGGATAAAAAGAAATATTGGACAGTTATCTAATTCCATAAGCACCATGATATACAGGCTGGCCTTGGTGGCAGAACACAACAAAACCTCAGCTTTCACCTCAATCAATCATTTCTATTTTTTAAACCTCAATTTTATACATGTAAAGCACACACACCTCTACTTATATCACTATTTCTCTGCCCCCCCCCCCCCATTTCCTTTGCATTTCAGAATGTGAACTCCTTCAGGTAGGGACTGTTTTCATTTATATCTTTTATCGGGCAAGGATAGAGCAAATAAAGTATATAGCAACATCAGGTATATAGATTTAACAACCCATGTGGCGCCAGACTGTCCCCTCTTCAGGAGGGGTTCCAGAAAACTCTGATATAGGAACATCAGGGAGTTTTCTGGGCAAAAATTCCTTGGATGGGAAGGGTTTGAGAGCCTCCAAGCCTCACAGAACCAGAGGAGCTGCCAACACAGGAGCTGTGCTGCTTAGACTACTAACCCACCACACTTACACTACCTCCCACTTCCCCACACAAGCATGGAAAAGCTGTACAGCATCAAAGGGATTAACTGTGCTGGAGTAGAATTGAAGCAGCAATCACCAGAAAAGTGGTACTATGTCTTCTTACCAATTTGAATCCTGGGCCAAAGTTGTTTCAGATACTTGTGTGTTAACTCACAAATTTCTAGAACATAGTTCTCTATTTTTAATCTTCTAAAATAATGAAACAATCCCCTTTCCAAAAAGAAATGTAATAGAACAAAGTTAAAACTAACACTGTTTATTTTAAACCTGTAAAAAAACAGATTGTACTGTAAGTTTACCTTCCTCAGTTGTCAACTGTAATAAACTCTGTGTTCTCTACCCAGCTGTCTGCAACACACAGCCACTTGGTGCTTTGGTGGCAACAAGCTATTGTCCGGAGCAATAGCAATGACTGACAGAGCAATGCAGTGGCACTTTCCAATTGTGGGAAATGAAAAATGACTCAAATCCCAAAAGTAGTACTGTACAGAAAGCAAACATAGGTGACTACATCTAGAATATCCTTAAAATACCACCCTCCTAACTATGTCCTTTTCACTCCAGTGCTCCCTATTGCAGGTAGACAGCACAATACATCCAAATACACCCTCTGTTTGGACAGCCCATCCAAACACCAGATGTAATAGGATATGGTAAGGACAGAATTTTACTCTCAGCTCTGAGTGTCCTAACTTTGATGTATCAAGCCAAACTCATTCCTTTGGAAGAACATCTGAAAATAAGGGTAAGGTCACCCCCCCACCCCCCAGCCTCGATAGCCCGAAGAATCACTAACTTGTCTTTGCTTTAGGGCATTGCAGTGCCACCATCCCATTCAGATGGCACTGACGATAAAAAAAATGCTTAGAGGGATTTTAAGCAACACAGGCTACTCTCTTTATAAGTATACTACATCTGTTGTTTTTTCAGTGCCTTGCTGACTGAATTATTTTTTACTGAAACCTAAAAATCTAACTCTGATCTCCCTAATGACACTGCAGAGAACAATCATCTGACGCCAGGCATTTAACATGGTTGCATTTATACGTTTTTGCTTTGCTTAAGGTATGAATTAAATCCTTCAAAAGAACAATAAAGTAGAATTTGGCTTTTCTGACAGTTCTGTGCATGGAGAGCTGAGGCTGTATGGCGGGTGAGTGAACTACGGGCTCGGGGAGGTTAGTTCCTGGCCCAGCCCACCCCTTCCTTATGAATCCCCACCCACCCACCCAAAGCTCATTGCCCGCCCAGCCCCCTTTCCTCTCCCCTCCCCCCCGCAAACACAGTAACTTGTGTTTAGCTAAAGCATAACTACAGAAAGGCATCCAGTCTTGATCTGAGGACATCAAGAAAAGGAGCATCCTCTACTTCCTTTGGTAGTTTGTTTCAATGGTTATTCACCCTCATTGTTAAAAATCTGAGCCTAATTTTTAATTTGAATTTGACTGGCTTCAGCTTCCAGCAATTAGTGGTTGTTATGCCCTTATCCACTAGGTTAAAAAGCCCTTCAGTACTCAGAATTTTCTCCCCTGAAGGTGATTGCACACTGTAATCAAGTCACCTCTCAATCTTTTTAATAAGCTAGACCACTGATTCTCAATCAGTACACTGAGGTCTTCTAGGGAGTACATCAACTCATCTGGATATTTGCCTAGTTTTACAACAGGCTATATAAAAAGCACTAGCAAAGTCAGTACAAACTAAAATTTCATACAGTGACTTGTTTATACTGCTCTATATACTAGACACGGAAAAGTACAATATTTATATTCCAGTTGATTTATTTTATAATTATATGGTAAAAATGAGAAAGTAACCACTTTTTCAGTAATAGTGGGCTGTGACACTTTTATATTTTTATGTCTGATTTTGTAGGCAAGTAGTTTTTAAGTGAAGTGAAACTTGGAGTACACAAGACAAATCAGACTCCTGAAAGGGGTACAGTAGTCTAGAAAGGTTGAGAGCCACTGAGCTAGACGGACTGAGCTCTGCAAGCTCTCAGCCTAAGGCATTTTCATGGCTTCTCTCTACATCCTCTCCAATTTTTCAACATCCTTTTTAAAGTGTGAACCAGAAAGGGATGTAGTATTCCAGTATCAGTTTTGTCACTGCTACGTATAGAGGTAAAATCAGCTTCCAACTCCTACTCACTGCTCCCGTTTATACATCGTAGGATCGCTTTAGTCTATTTTCTCCCACAGTATTGCATTGGGAGCTCATACTGAGTTCCCCTGTCCACTCTGGCCTCTAAATGCTTTTCAGAGTCATTGCTTTCCAGGATGCAGTCCCCTCACTGTGTATATCTGGCCTGCATTCCTTATTTCTAAATGCATCACTTTGCATTTGGCTGTATTAAAATGCATTTTCTTTGAATGGGCCCCGTTTTCCAAGCATTACAAACTGCTCTGTATGACGGGTGTCCTTGCCATTACTTACCACTCCATCAGTCTTCATATCATCTGTATGTTTTATCAGCAGTGATTTTATATTTACTTCCAGATAACTGATTAAAAATTGAACAGCATCAGGTCTAGTATGACCCTTCTGCAACCCCCATTCAGTGATGACTCCGCATTGACAACTACTTTGGGATCTGTCAGCTAACCAGTTCTTAATCCATTTAATGTATACTTTATTGATATAGCATAGTGTTAATTCGTTATCTGAAATGTCATGTAGTACTAAGTCAAACGCCTTACAAAGTAAAAGCATATTAAATCAACGTAATTACCTTTATCAACTACACTTTTAATCTCAAAAAATGAATTCAGAATTGACAGGACCCATTTTCTATAAAACCACGCCGAATGGTATTAATTATATTCCTATCTTTTCATTCTTCATTGATTAAATCCAATTTCTGCTTTTCCATTATTTCACGCAGGATTGATGTCAGGCTAACCAGCATACAGTTACATAAGTCATCCTGCTTGCCCTTTTTGAATATTATCATTTTTCCAGTCTTCTGATTTTTTCCAGTCTTCTAAGATTTATTATAAATTAACATTAGTGGGCCAAAGATCTCCTCAGCCAACTCTTTTATAACTCCTGTGTGCAAGTTATACAGACCTGCGGATTTTAAAATGTTTATACCTAGTAGATGTTGTCTAACATCCTCCTCAGCAAGCATGTATTATGAACAGCTCAGCTTCTATCTGGCTTTATCCAGAACAGACTAATAGATCTGCTCTTGGCTTTCAGTTTAAAAACAGAAAATTTTAGGCCCTTGAAAAAGCCTCTTTTAAAATGCTTACACACTACCATAATGAGCCCACCTCACTGCCTACACATGAAAGCCCTGGTAAAGCTTCCAGGCTGGACATGCAGCAGACTGCTATGTCCGAGTCCCAACACAGTGGATCTGTGTGCTTTTAAGCTTCCCTTGGTCTGGATTAGGCTTCAGCACTCTTTCCTTGGCCTCTCTGGCACAATACCTGGGCACAGGCTCTCTGTTTGTTACACCTTAACTTAAATGGACAGCTGCTTTAGGTTAGGGGTTCTCAACCTGGGTGTACACAGAGGTCTTACAGTAGGTACATCAACTCAACTAGGTTTCTGCCTAGCTTTAGAACAAGTGGCATAAAAAGCACTAGCAAAGTCAGTGAAAACTAGAATTTCATATGACTGGTTTATACTGCTCTATATACTATAGACTGAAATGTAGTACAATATTTATATTCCAATTGATTTATTTTATATTTATCTGGTAAAAATGAGAAAGTACGCAATATTTCAGTAATAGTGTGCTATGACACTTTTGTATTTTTACATCTGATTTTGAAAGCAAGTAGTTTAAGTGAGGTGAAACTTGGGGGCTGTAAGACAAATCAGACTCCTGAAAGGGGTACAGTAGTCTGGAAAGGTTGAGAACCACTACTCTTGGTCACCAAAACCCTGTGCTGACCCTCAAGACACCCCAGTTGCTTAAGCCCACCCATTCTCAGAACTCCAACACTGTGGGCACTCTGCTTTACAGTTTCCGTTTAGGATCACATGATAGGTGAAGAACATAACCCAGATACTTTGAAAAGGTTACAAAAGTTATCACTCTTTAGACAACACAAGAAATATACAGATCTAGGCAGACCACCACCAGGTCTATAGAACATCCCTGCCTGAGCTTCCTCACCACTCTGGCGAGTTCTTTGGACTTGGGTTGGTATTTCTAGAGAGTCCAGGATCCTTCCTCTCCCCCAGCCCATGGCTTCTCATCTGGAACTTACAATCTCTCTGGTCTCTTCTCCTTCCCCCTCTAAAATGTCAGTCAGAGACCTTTTTCTTTTATAACCTCCAGTCCCCTTTGTCCAGTGATGCCCTAAGCCAAGCCTCATCAGGTGTTTTATGTCCAACAGCAAGTGACCCACTGCTCAGTTACCAAGCCCATCTGGGCAGTCTGGTCCTTCTGGGGCAATAGCCAACTCTGTCCAAGAGTGCTTCTATATGAATAGAGGACTACAAAGGTTTAACAACCCTCCATTGTTAGCCCTGTGTCATTATCCTTTGGAATTTCAGTCCAACATGAAGGTAAAAAAAAATAGAAGGCAGACAAGCCCCACATTCAAAATGGAATTTGTAGTTTGACAACGATATATAGAGTTCACAATTTCAAAGTGGAATAAATAAGCTGTATGATTCCCCAAACAGCCACAACTTATATTAAGGAATATTGTTTTAACTCCCCATTCTTTCACTAACAAAGCAAAATCTTCACTAACTGCATTCCACAATGGACTACATATATCCTGAAGGGGAAATCCTCTTGGGGCAGATGTATAGCACCTATAATACTGCCAAAGCCACTGTCCAGAGGGCAAAGTCTGAAATTCCTCTCTCTCGTGCTCTCTTGGGAATTGTAACACTCCTAAATTAAGATGTCTGCTAGAGAGCTGGATAAAGCCTGCAGCAGCAAAGATGCACCACCCTCCCCATATTCCTTGGGATGGAAGAATGTGATGACAGTTCCTGCTCCCTTTCTGACCCTTTAGCTGTCTACAACCACCAAAGATACCATATATATAATAACCTCATATTGAGGAGGGTTTTAAGTTTTCTTTATTAATAATTTCCTGAATATTGAGCATTAGATATTGCAATCTTAATAATGCATTAAAGCTAGTCTTTTTAGTTTAATACCTCTTTGCCTATACCCTTTTCTTTGCTTTAAAGGAAAAAAAAGGAGGAAAAATTGTGAGCTATTTAGCTTTCCTAGTTTACAAGCACTGCATACCTACCAATGAGCTTGTTCTGGAAGCAATGGATTTGTGGTGCTTTAGATGGTATAAACTCCTTACTCTGGTGTGCAGCAGGTATACCACATTTACAAGATCCACCTCGCCTTGTACTGAAGGCATTATAGGGGGACTGTTGCCACATTATAGTTAAGACTGAGATGAACTTACTGTTTAACAGCTGATCTTCCAAAGGGCTTGTCTACACAGAGTTATTCAGGAATAGCTGTCCCTGAATAGCTCCATGTATAGACAAGCCCTAAGTACTCTAATACACACACACATGCTCAGATTGTCTTGAAAATGGCAGTACCTCACCAGAGTTCATGGTGGGTTAGTGATGCAAATTTAGGCCAGTCTACACTAACAAACTTACAGCGGCACAACTGTACCGATGCAGCTGTGCCGCTGTAAGGCTGGTTGTGTAGCCATTTTATGCCGATAGAAGAGAGCTCTCCCATCGACATAAAACCTTCTCAATGAGTGGCAGTAGCTATGTCAGCGGGTGAAGCTCTTCCACAGACATAGCTCTATTCACACTATCACTTATGCCGGTGAAACTTATGACTCCCGTGTGTGTGTTTTTTTCACACCCCTGAGCGACATAAGTTTTGCCAGCATAAGTATTAGTGTAGACGTGGCCTTAGAGTGATTTGGTTGAGTGATTCCCAGGACACAGCACCCTTAAAAAAAAGGAACTGAATAAAATTGTCTGGTTCTTCTAACTTTTATTTTTGCACACACCTGGGGTTCAAACTATTGCATTGATTCACCTCAAGCTGATATCACCTGATTAGGTTTGAACTCAACTAGTCCAGCACACACTGCCATGATGAAAAGCAATATTTAAGTGTTAAAGTTAGCTGTACAAAGTGGCTAGAATCTGGGTGATGTACTACAGACCATGATAAGCACATGAATCATGAGAGAGACTCGTTCTTGTGAAGAGCAAGAGTGTATACAGGAACACCTGCCAGAGCAGCTCAGGCAACACGCTGTCGTCATTGAACCTAGCAAGCTCAACGCCTCTCCCCAGCAGTTTCCTGAAAATGTCTATGGACATTACTACACTTTGCCATTCATTCTGTTTTGGGGAAGGGGTTCCTTTGTCAAGTTTTGCCTTGTCTAAGAGTAGATATTTCTAAGTGTTCTACAATCCACATGGATTCTCAAACTACCATGAAATTTTCTGTTCCATATTAGGGCCAAGTCTAGCTAGTAGGACACATTTGGTCAAAGAGCTCCTTAGATGCACCTCTCCCAACAAGAAGCTGATTTTAATAACCTAAGTGCTCTAAAATACAGGCGCACAGTGAGATTATTATTTATTTTTATTACCACAGTACTGAGGAGCCCTAGGTATGAAATAGGGCCCATTGTGCTAGGTATTGTAAAAACAGAACAAAACAAAACGACAGTCCCCACCCCAAAGAGCTTTCAAACTTGTTTGGAACACTGGTGTGCCACAACAGGGTTTTGTGTACTTTGGGAGAGGGGGAAGGAGAACACTAATTGAGATGAACAGTGCAGTTTGCACTTCTCAGAACTGGATGTCAGGCTGCATTCACCTCCATGAAATGTTCTCATTCACCTGAGAGCATCCCACTGAGATGTACGGGCCACTTCACTGCAATGCTCCTGTGCTGCTGAGGATTGTGCAGAGACCTGTTCCCTAGCCCCTGAATTAGCTAAGGAGGCTGGAGCTCGCCTCCAGCTTGTATATGATACCTTAACAACCTAATGATTACCACCTTCCCTCCTCCACATGACCCGTCAGCCCAAGGGGCATGAAAGGCCGAACAGGTAGCTGAAAGACAGGAAGGTGTTCCCAGGAAAACCACTCATTCCGCCCTCAATCATGCCCACCTCACTGTCACCACTTCCTCAAAAAAACACTGTCCAAAAAACTTTAACAACACATGGTTCAGACTGACCAGCAGTGATCTGTACCCTTAGAATGTCAAATGAACCTATGCCTGGATCTCTGAAAACCAGGAAACACATTGTTTAGGTAACGTCTCTCACACCACACAATCTTAACTCAGTCTCCTTTTGGCGATGTCTCAAGTCCCTGTGAGAGATTATAGGGTTGTACCTTTCCCAGGCAGTGTGGGGAACAACACTTAGGCCTCAACAACAGTAGTGTGGGGAAACACTTAGGCCTCATATTCACTGTAATCAAGATCACGTGTAGGTCAGAATTAGTGGACGTGAGCTAGCTAGGCATGACCTTCACGCAACCAATTCACTTACTCCAGACAAAGCACCAAAGAGTTGCTCAATATCAATAGCTATTCAATCCTTGTCCAAGTTATTCTTTCTCAGACTTCACCTTAGGTTAGCACCAACTGAGGGTCATGGTGCACTGTGAAGCATGCCATCACACTGCTAGAATGCTTCAGGGAAATAGCACAGCACAGAGTATACAGGTTACTGTATGAATGCCAGTGTAGATATGGGTTTTGTGCTGAGCACTGAGAATATGCAAGAGTTAGACTGGGGTGAAGCACTCTTACATTCCCCTATTTCTTGATATGCCCAGTGGAATGTCAACTTCCAGAGGTCACAGTCATTCTAGTGGTCCTAAAACCCTACAGACATCATCAGAAACTCTTTCATAAACACTTGGATTTTTGTGCCAAGAAGGGCCATTGTGCTCATCCAGTTTGATCTCCTGAATATCACAGCCCAGGGGAAAAAAAAAAAGATCCCTGATTCCTCTAGCTGCAGCTGCTCCTCTGCTCAGATGGCAGTTTGATATCTAGCAACTTGCTGCAACTAATTTCTGCATCAATACAACTACATCTAATTCAGTAAGGAGTGTCTGAAGAATGGCATAACACTGTGTTGAGAACAAACACCACAAAAAATTGCAGATTTTGTGGACAAGTAAGGTATGGTTTTGTTGAACTGCCTATTGCCAACTGCAAGGGGGCAGAGTTAAGGTTGTGTGGGGGGTATGGTGTGGAAGACTAACTCTTTTACGCAATTTTCGTAAGTTTAAGGATAGGCACACTGGACATTCACCTTGAGTCAGCAGCTGAACCTGTAAATTCCTGTATCTAGACACATTCACATTCTCTTTCTCCTCCCACTCCTTCGCCCCCATTCCTGGGGATGGCAGCTAACAGCTTGCTGGCATTTTTTACTCTCTAAACAGCTGAAGAGATTTAGCCTGACCTTTCAAAAATATTTAACTATAGCCAAACCTGGAAAATTTCAGCCCCAAACACAGAGGTTTCAGAAGATGAGCATAGGAAGCTAAGGAATGGATACTGTTTTGCTGCTGCCCTGTCCTAAATTTATACAGCTCGGTTTGCCACGAAGGATTTCCAAGTCCTTTACAAATCTGGGCTTTCTTTGGAAATCTCCCATCCAGCAGTGATCCAGCTTAGCTTCAAAGAGATGACAAGATCACCATGCAAGATAGAATGACGCCAGTGTCAATCAAAGGGTTTATCAATTACCACTACGATTCTTACAGTTGGTTATAAGATTAAAACCCACATCAAACTTGAACAAATCAAATGGAGTTTGACACTTGACTATTAACTGGATTTGAGCAAAAGTCTCCCACAGTGGCAAAATATTATCCATAAAGCTTATGTCAAAAATACACCACCTGTTTTTCTCTCTCTCCAAATACCTCTATTAACTCTTACTAACTGCCATAAGAGTTGATTTTCAAAAGGTTAGTATATTCAAGTTATTAAATTATTAAAATCTCTTCAAATTGAAGTGATACTAAACACAATGAGGGCATCAAAGTGTTAAATTTAAACACTGACTTTGTAATGCCTGATACACAAAGTCTAATTAATAAAATAATGCTCAATATGTTATACATAGCAGCAGACAAAAGATTTAGAAGAGCAGCTCTGTGGACTGGGGATATTGAAGTATGGGGGCAACAAGTAGAATCAGCATGTTATTTACATCAACAGGCACACAGTCATATTAATCAATAAAAAAATCACATCATTAAAGCAACGTTTCTACAATATCTATAAGTAATTGCTAATATATCTATTGGGAGTAGTATGAAGATAGTCTTAACATAAACAGAGGTATAGATAATCCTTTTCACAAAAGGACAATTGACTTTGTTGTTAACAGGCCAAAGCAATAGACATCTGCTTGTAGACTAAAAAATACATTATTAAAAAAAAAAAATCTGAATCTCTGATTTCCATGTTCAGGCTAAGATAAGTGTTAAATCTCTACCTTGCTTTGGAATGCATGCTGCATACACTACCCTCCATCTCCTGCACACTCCCTAAAGAAATACACAAAGGTTTGTTCAGCTTTCCTTTTCCTCTCCCCAGCTGCAAATGTTTAAAGGGGAAAACCTTTTTTAAAAAGGTAATTTCAAATGAACCTTTAATCTCAGCTTCATACAGAGAAATGAGACAGCCATTTGATTCAAGTATACTTTGTCAATGTTTTCTCCCTTACTGAAGTGTTGCTAAGCTATAGTGTTATGTGATATTCAAAGATTTCTATAGGCACACTGGCCCTTTGTTCCGCACGGCAACAGAATTGTTTTGATTAAATATAAGATAATCTGTGAAATCTAACATTGATTATTTTAAAATTACCAATACCAGTAGTAAATGTGCCTTTTCTCTACAATAGTTTTTAATCTATGGTAAAGAGAGACTTTTTAATATCAAAAGGATACAAAATCTAATAAAGGCTATATTTTTTGCCTCGCTGAGGGTAGCTGAGTCAACAAAAAATGATAGTTTCACTATATGCTAAACCAGTTAGATCAGAAATGCTTTATAATACCACTCTGAAACATTTTCTGATCAAATTTTAAGCCACTGTGTGTTTCATACATAAGGTATACACACACAATCCTCTGTTTTCAGCTACCTTCCATTAAATAGGTGAAGTACTTCAAACAGTAACACAATTTGCTTTTTGTAAAGGTATCGTATAAAACCAAAAATACCGAAAAAAAGGAAACAAAGCTACCACTACAACATTCTCAGTGCTAACCATTCTTCAGCAATTCCACATTATAAACACATTTTTAAAGTAAATATTAAAATTTAACTGGTCAGTAAAAAGGTATTGTCCATTCTGCACAGAGTAATTCAAAATGCTATTTTTAAATAATTTAAACCTACCAGACTTCAAAGAAAATAATTAAAACAGCTTTTACATCCATCCTCTTCCCTTACACAGTTAAATGCAAATTCTCCTTACAGCCATACTCCTGATATCTCAGGGCATACATAGCTGATACGCCACCTACTGCAAAACTGAGCTGACAATCCATGCAATGCTAGCAGCACTTCCATTCCATCACCGTGCTGGAGCAGAATAAAGGTGCTTTTAAAATATCTCTTTTCAAGCACACAAGAACAAGGCAAGATAGCTGTCTTTTTAACTTGGCTTTAAGAATGGAGCGAAAAATAAACAGAAGAGAAAAGGAACATGAAGAAAAGCACATCAACTCTGAGGGTACTGAAGAAAGCAAGAACTGTAAAATGCCTCTGATTACTCTCAATGTTGGTGGATACCTGTACATTACACAAAAACAAACACTAACCAAGTACCCAGACTCTTTTCTTGAAGGTGTGATAAATGGAAAAATCGTCTGTCCATTTGATGCAGATGGCCATTATTTCATAGACAGGGATGGACTCCTTTTCAGGCACATTCTGAACTTCCTACGAAATGGAGAACTTCTTCTACCAGAGGGGTTTCGAGAAAATCAACTTCTGGCACAAGAAGCAGATTTTTTTCAGCTTAAGATGTTAGCTGATGCAGTGAAATCAAGGTGGGAGAAAGAACAGACAGCATCCAGAGAGACTACTTTCCTGGAAATAACTGATAGCCACGACCGTTCACAAGGTCTTAGGATCTTTTGTAATGCTCCTGATTTCATAGCAAAAATCAAATCTCGCATTGTTCTGGTGTCAAAAAGCAGGCTGGATGGATTTCCAGAGGAGTTTTCAATATCTTCAAATATTATTCAATTCAAATACTTCATAAAGTCAGAAAATGGTACACGACTTGTACTGAAAGAAGACAACACCTTTGTCTGCACCCTGGAAACTCTTAAGTTTGAGGCTATAATGATGGCTTTAAAATGTGGATTTAGACTGCTGACCAGTCTGGATTGTTCCAAAGGGTCAATTGTTCACAGCGATGCACTTCATTTTATCAAGTAATTACTTCTATCACCAGACAAAGGCAACAAGCACGCAGCCAGTAAACCTCATTAAACTGCAGCATCCAGACATCACAAATAATGTATCTAACTAGCCCTGTACCACAGAGCTCTGCTGCTAATGAATTAATGTGAGCTAATGGTATGTAAATTCCATAATGACATTCATCTCTGGGTTATTTAGGCTGAACAAGTATCTTATGTTTAAATTTAATAAAAATGTCTGCTAAACATTGTAAATACAGATTGAGTGCTGCTACTATTTACATATATTTTTCCTTCACGTTGTCTTTCACCCAGAGAGTCTAGCTGAAATGGTTTGTGTACTTGTGTGATTAACATGCATACACCTTATTGTTCAGTTGAACAGTGGTGAAAATATTTTCATATAATATGCAAGCTTGAAACATGTTTTGCTTATGACAAAATTCACACTGGATTTTAACTGGAATAAAACATTTTGAGTGTTCATTACAGTTTCTGCAAATCTATTCAAAGCTGAATTATACTGAAATTACAATAGAAGACTGCAAAAGGCTGTAAAAGCCAACAATTTGATTTTAAAATTAAACAGATTTCAGAGCTCATGTATTGGAATCATCAAATTTACAACTACATCATTCATTTGCTGAGAATCCCTGAAAAAATGCCTCCAATAACAAAAGCCAAATAATGCTAGTTTAATTTACTTTACTTTTTATTACAGGAAATATGTGAATGCATAAAGGTAGGTAGAGACTAGATATATTTCAAAAGTATATATTTTGAATGGTTTATTCAAAGGTTTTGCATAAAATTTAATGTAACAGGTTTTCAATTACATATTACATTCAAATTTTGAAGTTGACATTTTCCACTTGTTGTTGCTGTTCATAAAGAGTGGCAAATGAACAGATCTATTGCTTTGTATAATGTATTACTAACCAGTAAGTGGAACTTTGAATTCTGAATAGATCACCTGCTGATATTTAAAATGCATTAATGTAAGGGGCAGATAAAGCATTTCTCTCCCTTCTCACTTCCTTAATATTTATCCAGTTCTTTCTTTCATATACAATTTTTAGTAAGGGAACAAGTTACATCATCCACAGTGCAACTAGAATTAATGAATCCAGAAGTAAACATTAGTTAAATATCTGTCAGTAAGAAAACTTGGACCAAACACAACCTTCATGTAAGCAGGTGCAATTCCTATTCACCTCACCTTTGGGTCAGTTGGAGTTGCACCAGCTTATGCAAGGTCTGAATTTGGCCCTTTGACTCTATCAACCATGCACCGTTCAACTGAAATCAACTGTGAAGAAACTGATGCTCATTAAATTTTTAAAAACAGTAGTTTTTTACTAAATAAGACTGGAGTTCTTCGCTTTATTAGTATAAAAAGTGAATTCTACATAGGAAAAAATAAAAAAGTTTTCATGCAAAATAGGATTCTCACTACACTAAAATTTCAATCATGTTGAACAACACGACTGTCACCAGACAAGCTTAAAGCACCATTCTATCTTGGATTTTAGACAGGACCAAACCAATTTTTAACAAGAAATGGGAATACACTGTGTGTCTATCCTGTAACTTGGAACTGTACTTCAACAATAACTGGGAGTAACTGTGTGTCTCACTAGACATAATTTGCAATATAGAGAGGACTGAAATTTCCAGACAAGAAAACAGACACACTTAATGACTCAAATGGTATTTCTATGTGGGAAAAAACAATTTTTTTATTGAAATCTCTCTGGAATTCCTCCCCAAAATGTATAAGATCACCACTCCAAACCATGCATTTTTCTATTTAGCTTATAGGTACAACACTCGGGAATAGTTATAGCATAGTGGTATGTGGGAAAGTTACCATTTTAAACTGAAGTAGTTTCTAATAGATCACTACATTGTCATTTTCACAAAATGTTTTCAGATCAGTATACTTTACAAGAAATCTCATTAGCCATTAAATTAGTAAACATAGCGCTGTCAATGACTCCTGTTTGAAGTGACTGTGAAAACTTACATGCACCAAGTTTGATACAGTACAACCTCAGAGTTACAAACTGACTGGTCAACCATACACCGCATTTGGAACTGAAAGTACACGGTCTGGTAGCAGTGGAGACCAAAAAAAAATTTTTTTAAAAAAGCAAACTACAGTACAGTACTGTGTTAAACTACTAAAAAATAAAGAGAAAGTTTAAAAAAAAGATTTGACAAGGTAAGGAAACTTTCCATGTTTGCTTCATTTAAATTAAGATGGTTAAAAGCAGTATTTTTCTTCTGCATAATCAAGTTTCACAGCTGTATTAAGTCAACATTCAGTTGTAAACTTTTGAAAGACCTATAACGTTTTGTTCAGAGTTACGAACAAACTCCATTCCCGTATTTTTCTGATTTTTAATGGACTCTGAACTATAGCAAAAAGAGATACCATGGCACAAAATAATTGTGAACGAATGGTAAGAAAACCTTTAGTGGACTTGTCATCTCCATACTAGAATGGGTAATAAATAGTAACTAGGCAGACAACCTAAGAAAGCACCATAACTGCCCTACAAATCATAAAGAAGTTTGTTTCCAGTACTGTCAAAACAAAAACTGTATAAGCACAAAGTCTGGAGGAGGCTGTCATTCATAAGATGTCAAATCATCCATTTTCTTAAACATTTTTGGATATAGGTATATTTTGGATATAGTTCTATTGAATGCCTGATTGGGATTTAAAGTGACTATTGAATTTTAAATAAAGAAAATAGTAAATATTTATTTTGATTGTAACAGTCATTAATACAAAAGATATACTGTCTTTTACCTTTTCAACTGACTTCTTGGCATTTGACCTTTAAAGAAATTGAAGTGGTTTAATGTCAGAGAAGTACTATTTTCTTTACCTTAAGATTTCACACCCAAAAAAAAGGGACTGGGGGAAGGGAGAGCGCAGATCTGGTGATTCTGTCTTTACTAAGGGAAATTGTTCTTCACTATTAAAAAATGGTAGTCCATACTTAAATTACCACACCAGCCCACCCATAATAGCATAAAACCCAACCCCATCACAAATACGTTTACAAAAAAGAGTAAATCACACTACAATGCTTTTAAAAAGGTTAAATGAAAGCTTTTTACTTGACAAGACCTAAGTCCAGGGTGCACTCTGCCTTCTAGCAGCTGATTACATTACTATCTGAAATAATTCAAGAAGCTTCACCACAAACATGTGTTGTATTTGAGGTCAGATATGCCCAGGGGAGAAAAAGAATCCTATGCCCAGGACTAAGAAACAAATTTTACCCATTATATTACAAAATTTGTGGGTTTAAGTCTCAAGGATTCAGGCTATTAAACAATTCTCATTAGAAAGCTTCCCAATTCTCATTTAAAATATCATTGGCATCAATGTTTCATACAAGCACTTGAGAGCACCTGCTGCCATATCGACGTCTACCTCCTGTCTGAAATGTGTCAAGCTCTGTCTCTGAAAGTGTATTTTCCAAAAAGTTTATGCAAAATCCCTTCAGCTGTCTGAATAAGGATTTATGCAGGGGGACAAGAGAATTTTCTCCCTCTCCACATTTAAAAACTGGAGACATTGCATTAGACAAGATTATAGTAAGAACAATTTGTTTGCAACTGGATACAGACCTGGCAGACCTGTACATTTGCTCAGTTTGAAACATTGTTGGATATTCACAGTATGCAATTTTCAAGTAGAAAAGGTTTCCTTTTTAGTCTACAGATGCACCAATAGATCAATACACTGCATGTGTGCACAGCTAGTTAGGTGTACATTTGAATTCAAACACAGCTGACTTTTGCCAGAGAAGGTAGTAAGATATGCAACCCAGTTATCTTCAGGGATTTTTCCCCCTTTTATCCTGAAGAAAAAAAGAAGAAGTAGAAAATTGCACGCTAAGTGTTAATATTGATACAACACTGGAGTTACAGAATCAAGTGCTCAAAGGTCAGAAAATACCTGAAGTTAAGATTGTTCTGGCAATGCTAGCTTTGGCACTAAGTACAGGTGAAGTATTTTCTTTTCCTCTTTTTCTTGTTAAGGGTTAGACTAATGGTGTAATGGTTTAAAAAAAAATAATAATAAAAAAAAAAAATAAACCACCCTAAACTCCATATTCCCTAAATAAGGAGTAAACTCAGTTTACCCAAGTTCACCCTCGACTATACTACTAATTAGACTGAACTGTTAGGTTCAGCTCTAAATATTAGGCAGAATATAACTTCACCATAGGAGGAATTTAGAGTAGCAGCCGTGTTAATCTGTATCCGCAAAAAGAACAGGAGTAGCCCTGTAGCCCATGAAAGCTTATGCTCAAATAAATTTGTTAGTCTCTAAAGTGCCGCAAGTCCTCCTGTTTTTTCACCAAAAGGAATTGCAACTCAGGCCATGTCTACACTAGCGAGCTTAGGCTCTGTCTACACTACCCAACTTTTAGCGACACGGCTGTGTTGCTATAGCCATGACATTAAAAGGCGCAGTGTAGCCGCTGTTTGTGGGCGCTCCTGCCGACAAAGCGCTGTTCACACCGTCGCCTGTCATAGCAAAACTTTTGTCTTTTGGGGGAAGGAGTGTGTGTTTTTTTTAACACCTCTGAATGGTCATTCATTTGCCAGTGTAGACATAGCCTTACAGTGTTGTGCAGGTTTCCTTTGAGGATGAGGACTGATAGGTCTGATACAGAGTGATTGCTTTGTGAAAAGTGTTCACCCACAGGTGACAGTGTATTTTTGTCTTATTTTCCTGTGATAAGAAAATGGTTTCACCCACTTAATTGTTATTGGGGCATTTAATGAGGTATACCACATGTGATATCCATGGATCCTACACATGCCTCTTGAAAGATGCGTTTGTGGGGGGTGCTGATCATTGCAGAAGTGGAAATGTGTCTGCAGGTTTTGCATCTGTTGTTCTGGCAGGGTCTGGTGCTGCTGTGAGTTGGTGTGTCCTGGGAAGCTGTTTCTGATGATGAGCTTGGAGAGGTTGGTGGGTTGTTTAAAGGCCAGAAGTAGGGGTTCAGGAACGATTTCTTTCAGGATGGGGTCCCCATTGAGTATGGGTTGTAGTTATTTGATTATACCACCTGTATAGAATCCATATCGGGTAAGTGACAAGTAGAGGTCTGCCGTCAGAGGAGGTTCTATTTCTGTACCCAAGCAGGTTCTCTTGGGGCATTCCATTATGAGATTTATTTCTCTGGTGGAGTGTCCTTTTTTGGTGAAGGTGCTTTTGAGTGTATTACGGTGTTTATCTGAGACTTTCGCCTCAAACCATATTCTGTGGTATCTCAGTGCCTGGCTGCAGATAGCAGATTTCTTGGTGTGTTTGGAGTGGTTACTGGATCTTTGAAGGTAGGTATGGTGATAGTGGGTTTCTTGTCTATAGGGTTCCATTGTTGAAGCTGATTATGGTGTCCAGGAAGTTGATGTTAGTGTGGGAGTGTTCCAGAGAGATTAACGCTGCAGGAGTTGATCAACTTTAATGCTTGCTTCCCCAATGACCATGTTTTATATCATCACCTTAACACTGCATTAAACATCCGTATGTCTTAGTTAAATTATCATTGCATTTGTAACTATAACAACTGAATAATTGTCAACTAGTCTGAGATTAAAATATCTTTTAGGTAGATATGATTTATTTAATTCCTAATCTGAGGAAAAAATGAATTTAAAGAATACCATGTAAGCTTTTATGACATCTCACTTGTGCCCCAAACAAGTGAACATGCATGGCTGAAAAGTTAATTTATGAAAATTCAGTAGTGATTCAGTTAATTGGTGTGACAGGTTAGGCAGAGGCAAGAGAGAACAAGACAAAAAGGAACAGCATTATGTTATGAGGTACATTTATTCACTGAAAGGAAAACGTCCAGAAGGGTTCTAAGAGACTGGACTAGAACAAGCAAGCAGATAGAAAACAAACTGAGTGAATGGAAAGAGGAAGCTATTGGTTTGGGGAGGGAAATCAGAGATATTAAAAGGTAGCTCAGGTGGTGGTGGTAGTTATCTTTTCATAGAACATTAACAAAATTACTCTCGTTCAAAGTGGAAAGGGATGGAAGATTTAAGGTGAAACAGGAAGGTTACGTTTCAATAGGAATTGAGGATTGCCAGCAAATTCTGCACTTAAGACACAGAATATTGGATTTTAAGCGTTCTGAAAAAGGTGCTATACTGAGTCAAGCAAGATTTGAAAATGTCAGAGCAAACATACAAACCAGAGTCCTCAAGGTACCAGACAGTAGTTTTATAGGCCCTGTGGTGGTTGTCATACTAGAGGAACTGTCCAGATTTATGATAAATGGAGTAAGCTATATAAGAGCAAGAGAACAGAACTTAGATAACCAACCATCACAGGGGGATTTGTCCCATCTAAATTAGGGAAGAATAAAAATTTTGAGTAGTCAGCTGGAGAAAGAGATGTAGAGGTTGTTTTGTTTAAGAGTTTGTCTAGCTTAGAAAAATGGGTCAGGTTTAGCTAACATTATACCTTGACCAGCTAAACTGAGGGGTAATAAGGTTTTAACCTATGTCTATACTAGTGAAAAGATTTTGATTAGGTTGGGGCTGGCTAGCCTTTTGTTAGATAATCCTTCCTAATGTAGACAACCCTAAGGGAGAAATGCTAAACTTGACAAGGAGATGGCCACCAATAGTGAAGCCAAGAGCAGTTCAATGAAGAAGAGAGGTAATTCTGCTATGTCAATTAAAAACAAGTTTATGAGGTGTGACAAAGTTCCTCCTCTACCTTGGTGGGTCTTGAGCTTATTGGCGGATTTGCTCACCTCGGAGATTCACGGCAGCCCTCAGTTTGGCCGTTTTTGTGAACCCACAGTCCAGGTCAACCCCTCCTGTGTCTGATCAGGAGTTGGGAGGTTTGGGGGGAACCCGGGCCCAAACTCTACTCCAGGTTCCAGCCCAGGGCCCTGTGGAAAGCAGCCGTCTAGAGTGCCACCTGGAACAGCTGTGCGACAGCTACAACTCCCTGGGCTACTTCCCCATGGCCTCCTCCCAACACCTTCTTTATCCTCACCATAGGACCTTCCTCCTGGTGTCTGATAATGCTTGTACTCCTCAGTCTTCCAGCAGTATGCCTTCTCATGCTCAGCTCCTAGTGCCTCTTGCTCCCAGCTCTTCACATGCGCACCACAAACTGAAATGAGCTCCTTTTTAAACCCAGGTGCCCTGATTAGCCTGCCTTAAATGATTCTAGCAGCTTTGTTGATTGGCTGCAGGTGTTCTAATCAGCCTGTATGCCTTAATTGTTTCCAGAAAGTTCCTGATTGTTCTGGAACCTTCCCTGTTACCTTACCCAGGGAAAAGGGACCTACTTAAACTGGGGCTAATATATCTGCCTTCTATCCCTCTCCTGTAGCCATCTGGCCCAACCCTATCACAGAGGCGATAAGGGTGTGACATTCACTAAAGTCATTGAGAAGGAAGAAGACATTTGAAACTAGTAAATTAACGTGTATAAAGCACTTTTAAGATAAAAATACTACATATCAATATATGGAATGTAAACTTAAATGTTTGTCTCCAGAGATCATCATTTACACAGAAATAAGCATGGATGAAAAGTGAGGTGAGAACTCCAGAAGGAAGTTAGGGTTCGATGTTAAGGAGGGTAGATGACAGTGTGAGAGCTGTAGAGTCCTAATAATCAGGTAAATTGAACAGTAGAGGAAAGTACAGTCACCTGCTAACAGCAGCGTTAGACTCTGGAGAATGATTTTACTGAAGTGTGGTATAAGTACCACATGCAGCTAAAGAAACAGTCTTTTAAAAAAATAGTTTCTACCTGTAGTGGCAATAGATTAACATCATTTCCATTACAGATATGTCATTTAAAAACTTCTAGAATAGAGCATTACTCTGCTACTTCAGAAATAAAAAGGTCCCCAAACTGTTAATTACAATTGTACATAATAGCTTTTCACTTAAATCACTCCTAGACTGTGAAGACATCTGAGCTCAAGTTAACACACCAACATTTTAAAGTCAAAAAATTAGGTGATTGTTTAAAAATAATCCACCCAAAAAGTCTGCAAATATTTAGTTAATGTTGGTATTGAAAATCACACACACACACCCTTACCTTGGTTTATCCACTCATTATGGTGGCGGGAACCCTATTAGTTGGTCCTTGAAAAATGTGTTTGCATTTTCTGGTGAGTATGAGAATTACAATAGCATAGTCTTTGTTTGTATGATCCTGTGAAAGAGTGCAGGGAGTTAACAGGTGAGTCTGCACTCTGATCACTCTGCCACCAATTAGTTCCCCAGAGAAAGCTGATTAGATAATTAAATTCAATTATCCCAAGGGGGGGCAAGGGCTGGGTGAGCTAAAGATACAATTAGCCCATCAGCTCAAGATTGATAAGAAGGGCACAAGGAAGAAAGGGACTGGGTGAACAGGCTAACTGAGCCCACTCTCACAAAGATCCTAGAGAAGGGAGACCTCTGCTCCTCAGGCCTTAGAGAAAGGGCCAAAAGCACAGGGAACACTGTAAATAGCATTCCTGCACAGGACCGTAAAGATGTTGTTGGAGGGAGCACATATAAACAACAGTGTGGATACCTAACCAGTGGAGGTTTCTGAGCAGGTTTCTGTGATGCAAGAAGGCAGGAGCAGACCACAGCCTGCTATAGATCCCTATATTAGATGCTCATGGGTCATCTCAAAATATATTATCTTTGTGGACATTTAGAGAAGCAACCAGAAATCTGTTTTTCTCCAATAGCAAATACCTTTTCTATTATCCAAACAGTGTAATTAAAAATACTCTTAAATGCTAGTTCTACTTGACGCCTAGAAAATGTGGGAAATTGGCATTCCGACACCACACTCTTGAGATATGCAATGACAAAGACACACAATAGAAGACCTTTCCAAATATTAAACAACAGTTGTTTCTTTGAAGTCACGTATCTCAAATAGATGAGTCTGATTAATCTCAAAACTACTAAAAAATTCTGTTTTGGCTTATCATATGCAAAATTGCAGGCAGAAAGTGCTTTTTTGTGGATGTTTGGGGAATGGGAAATTCACAACTGTATTTTTAATATAAAGTACTAAATACAGACATGCTACTGCAGCCCCACACCTTAGAAACAGATCTTAAATTTGAGAGATGATTAATAGATTGAGGAAAGAGAACAGGTCAGGAGTGCATAAAGAAACTGTTGATGAAGAAGGAAGGAGAATTAAGCAAACAAACGAGTGATGAGGGGAATAAGTATTCAGAAACAAATAGAATAAGCAACTGCAACACCAAATTTAGTATAGTTTGTTGCCTCCCTAGTGCTTACATACATCAGAGATATTAAACCCTGTTGGAAAGTACGGGGGAGGAAGCAGTATATTTGTTCAATGTTGAAACCAGTGACACTGAGAAATAAATTAGAGATCCTGCAAGCTTGGTTGAAAAAAATCAGTAAAATCAAGAAAAGGCCTTTGAGGGTTCTAGTCTTATTAATACTAAGAGTGCTTTGTCTAAGGCTTTCAGCTCTCACAATATTTCCACCATCAGGTCTGAAGTCAGTAGAGGACAATGTGTTTGCATCACAGAACTGAAAAAACAGGAGAAAAATAGATGTTCATTTGTTCTGAAAAAATTACAGAGGCTGAAGATGCCTTATCTTCCGGGAGCCCCACCTAAAGTAGCAGTGGTCACTGACAAGGCATTATAATCCTCTATCTAGTCTGTGGAGCCTGGTTTTGTAACGTGAGGCTCACTCTGGGGATTCATCACAAAGGAAATGGAGGAAGATCCTGCAGTTTCTGAGCGAGGAGAGTATTTTGGTTTACTCTACTACATCAACAACCTAGGCACGTCTGACTTGTCTATAGAGGCAGGGAACTCTGAAAAGGAACACAAACTTTGCACTTAGAACAGAACCTTGTGGCCTTCAGTTCAGACAGCACATGCCAAGAGTAGTGATCTAGATTGAAAGCTCTGAAGTGAAGTCAAATTGTCTGCATGAGGCACAAACTTTCTTTTTTATTATTGAAATAAATTACAGTTAAGGTAAACATTAATTGCTACTGAAAGAAAACCACTGCAAGCTGAAAACATGACAGTGCTGTTAAAGCAAACAAATATAATAAAATATTCATAGTATACTGAAATGTATAGTTGGCCATTAGGGACTTCTGATATTTATAATTGCTGACCCATATTAATGCATGCTCTTGTCCTTATTACTAGTATTCCCTCCCTACTTCTTCCTAATGTTTGTAATATCCATTGTTGTTCCATGTTTTAATCTAGACTGTATACACTCTGGGACAGGGATTGTTATCCTACTCTGTGTTTGTATAGCAAATGAAGCCTCAATCCTGACTAGAGTTTCCAGGCACTAGTGAAAAGTTCATAATATAAATGTTGTGTGTATCTGCTCAGTCCTGAAGACACTAAATAGGAGGCAATTAGGGATCCTTGTCACATATAACGTCACAAGCTGGAAAATGGTACATTTCACACTTGAATGGGTTTTTTAACAATTAGGTTGTGTGTGTTTTTGGAGAGTAATTAATTTGAGTATTGCACCATAACTCTTGTTGATAACCATATTTCACAGAGTTACAGCTTTCCTTCAAAACGTTATTAGTAAAATATATGTTGAAAGATTTAAGTGGAAGAAAGGAAATCTAATTTGAGCCTAACTAACAGCAAATCTTTCTTAAATTGTTGCACAAAATTACATAACTTTATACAAATTTCCATAAAAATTTTACTGTTCTCCCTGCCCTACAAAAAAGTTTGCACTGTATTGCATATTTTCCAGCGCAAATATCATCAAAATACTCTAAATCATTTCCTTTCTTTCCACATTATTTCACATTCTTTACTATATTAGGTTTATCCATCTACAGACAGTTTAAGAATTAAGTATTTGTGTCTACAATTTGCCAGCACATGAATATCTGTGGAAGACAAAATTTACACACTAGGTTCACGCTGTACTGCCTGAGGTATATCAAATAATTAACTCCTTTTGCTTGAATGCACAAGGAAAACTATAAAGAGGATGCATCTCTTCCCACCAGAACAGAAGATATCAAGATTGCCCACTGGCAAGTTCAGGAAAAGAATACGAGTGACAAGTTGTCCAAAAGGAATATATGCGTTAAGTAGCAGTTGTTCAGGGCTTGCTATGAATTCATGTCAAGATTTTGAAACCTGAATTTAGATTTATTAAGTGTATGATCGGCTTGCTACAGCTCCAGGTATCTCATAGATACAAAACTTATAATTCACATCAACTAGTGAATAAACACGCAAGTCACAGACATGCACATACTCTCAAGGAACAATATCAATTTAAAAGAACAGAGTAATTTTATTTTCATCAATAGATAACATCTGTGTATACCCATTACATACAAAAGCTGTGTGAAAAGAATATTCAGTTTGCAAAGTTAGGCATTCAAAATTTAGAAAATGTCAGCACTAAGGTTGCCCATGCAACTTTAACCTACACAAGTGCATTATGTCACGGTTTTCAATTATATGACCACACATTTCTTCCACAGCACCTGTTTCACAAAGGATGGATGGTACTCAGGGACTGAGGCTACTTTTGAGTATTTCTTTTTATTCTCACCAACGTGGCCCTATACCTTCTCTCCTGTACACCACCCATACCTTGCATTACATATGGAATTGATTTCTCCCTGAGGTTTTCTATGGCACCCATCTCCATAGTATCTGAGCCTCAAACACATTCATGAATCTGTCTTTGCAGCACCCCTGAAAGTTAAGGAGTGCTTTTACACAAGAGAAACGAGGACACAGATTTTAAGGCCAAATCTCACAAGAATTTCCACTAATTTGGGGTGTTCCAATTTAAGGCAGTTAGGGATGGATTCTTCCAACTGCTTATTTTTGATAATAGCACTTTTTATGTTCAAAGCACGGTATATACATTAACTAAACCATTCTCATTACCCATGTGAGGAAGGTGGGTAGGTATTATAATCCTCATTTTATAGCAAGGGAAATAGTGACATGCCCAAACCCACGTAAAAAGCCAATGACAGAACCAGGATTCGAATGTAGGGCCTCCCGGTTCCTAACCCAGTGCTCATTCCTGGAGACAGTGGTGTGTTACTGCTGAGCATCCACAGCTTCCATTGACTTCAGTAGTTGTAAGCGCTCAGCACTTCTGAACGTCAGGCAAAGGTGTCTCACATTGAGCACACAGAAAGCAAATCACACACAATTAGTGGCCACCTCTGAAAATGTCTGGTTAAGTGACTTGCTCGCATCACATAAGAAGTCAATAGAACAGCCAGTTCTCCTGCGTGTCATTCAGAAGCCTTAACCATGACACCACGTACTCTTTTCCTACACTCATCTGCTTAATCTGCTTTACACCTTCCAAGTGAATAAGTTAGGGACCTACAGACAACAGCCTCGATCAATACACAATTCATGATTCAGTCCCTGAGCATTGACAGCACTACACACCGAATGAGGCAGGATCCCTATAGAAAAAATAGTATGTGATCAATCTAATTGAAGACTGGCTCATAAGGTGTACACAAAAAGGGACTAGATTAGGGTTAAGTGGGCAACCTTATTTCTGGTATTTCCTAACTTTTGAGTGATTGCCCTTGCAGACCTAATAACATTTATTTTTGCAGAGCTTTTTTCTCTTCTTCCCATGTAATTTCCTCATTTAAAAAAAAAAAAAGGAAAAAGAAAAATAATTCTATTACGAGTGGGTAAAACGGATAAATAGAAATGTGTTTATTATTTCACTTTTTCTTATTTTATTCATGTTCTGTTGAAGCCTGTATCTAGGCTGCTAGTCTAGATCAATAAAAGAAGGGTGGCGCTAACCACTGTACAAGCATATATAAGAAATCATCCTTATCTCAAAACTGCTTAGCGTAAACTGACAAACATGGCAGACAAAGGGAAGGGTGAAGAGAGATGCTATACACAAGCAGAATGATTCAAAGGTAGTTTGCAAATGTCATGTTAGATTCATGACTTTTCTGGAAGAGAAGAATATAAGAACATAAGAATGGCCATACTGAGTCAGACCAACGGTCCATCTAGCCCAGGGGCGGCCAACCTCAGTCTGAGAAGGAGACAGAATTTACCAACGTACATTGCCAAAGAGCCACACTAATATGTCAGCAGCCCCGCATCAGCTCCCCCCACTCCAACCTGCAGTGACTCCTGCCCGCCAGCAGCCCCACCTATCAGTGCCTCCCGTTCCTCCCCACGCCTCCCGCCCGCCACGATCAGCTGTTACACAGTGCGCAGGAAGTTCTAGTGGGGAGGGGGAGAGAGTGAGGGGCCACCCCTGACCTAGCCAATATTCTGTCTTCCAACAGCGACTGGTGCCAGATGCTTCAGAGAGAATGAACAGAAAAGGGCAATTTATCAAGTGATCCACCCCCCGTCATCCAGTCCCAGCTTCTGGCAGTCAGAGGTTTAGGGACACCCAGAGCATCTTGGCTAATAACCATTGATGGACATATTTTTATCTAATTCTTTTCTGAACCCATTCATACTTTTGGCCTTCACAACATCTCCTGGCAACAAGTTCCACAGGATGACTGTGCACTGTGTGAAGTAGTACTTTTTTGTTTGTTTTAAACCTGCTGACTACTGATATCATCAGCTGACCCCTGATTCTTGTGTTATGTGAAGGGTAAAACACTTCCCTATTCACTTTCTCGACACCATTCATGATTTTACAGACCTTCGTCATCTCTTTTCCCATCTGAACAGTTCCAATCTTTTTAATCTCTCTTCATAGGAAGCTGTTCCATATCCCTAATAAATTTTGTTGCCCTTCTCTGTACCTTTTCCAATTTTAACATATCTTTTTTTGAGATGGGGTGATCATAACTGCACGCAGCATTCAAGGTGTGGATACATTATGGATTTATATTGTGGCATTCTGGTATTTTCTGTCTTATTACCTATCCCTTTCCTATTAGTTCCTAACACCTAGGGTTTTTTTTTTTTGACTGCCTCTGCACACTGAGCAGAGGTTTTGAGAGAACTACCCACAACTCCAAGATCTCTTCCTTGAATGTTAACAGCTAATTTAGGCCCCATCGTTTTGTATGTATAGTTGTACTGTATGTTGTATGTAGAAGTGTTAACCAAATAAGATAAATGTGACTGCCAAGATTTTTTTCTGTAAACATCCATCAATTTGTTAGTATCCATCCCCTTTCTCTAGTTTTTTAGATTCTAAATTCTTCAGTTAGGGATCATCTTTTCATTATTTGTACACAAGTGCCTGTATAATGGGGCTCCAATGCCTGATAGAAGTCTGTAAGCACTACTGCAATACAGATAATAATGTGGCACAACAAAATCCCAAACTACTGCACTTATTTACTTCATTACATGGGGTGGGATCTGAGTTACTATAGAGAATTCTTTCCTAGGTATCTGGCTGGTGAATCTTGCCCATATGCTCAGGGTTTAGCTGACAGTCATATTTGGGGTCGGGAAGGAATTTTCCTCAAGGACAGATTGGAAGAGGCCCTGGAGGTTTTTCGCCTTCCTCTGTAGCATGGGGAACGGGTCACTTGCTGGAGGATTCTCTGCTCCCTGAAGTCTTTAAACCACGATTTGAGGACTTCAATAGCTCAGTCATAGGTGAGAGGTTTTTCGCAGGAGTGGGTGGGTGAGATTTTGTGGCCTGTGTTGTGCAGGAGGTCAGACTAGATGATCATAATCGTCCCTTCTGACCTTAATATCTATGAATCTATGTAAGCATGTGGTCAATAGGGGTAGGTCACGTAGAGTGCCTACGGTGGGAGAGGTAATAATTTAATAATTCCCCAGAAGAGGAATGGAGTGTGACAGTTCTACTGCAGTCCAATTTTTAAAAAAAAAGAAAAAAATCTCCAATAATGTTAAAAGAATACAACATAAATGGTACCATTCTGAAAGATTTTAGCAATTACTAGCTGCTGTACATACACCAGCTGAAAGCAGCAAATCTCAGCTTCCAGATAGTATAAAACATTCACCTCTAAGTTCATTACAGACCAGTTGTTTAAGTCACAACACAGTTAAAATACAGGAGTAAAACAGTAATCGGAATGAATAGATTTTAACAAATAATCATGCAACATTCCCAACTATAAACACACTATGGAATTGTACAAATGCATTCCCAACTCAAACATTTCTAAGCACTCATCATGATCCCTTTGACATGGTTAGTCCATTTTATCAGAAAGCATCTCAATCAGCTCAGTACTGGAAATCTATCCCCTCTCAGAAATAATTATTCCCAGAACCCAGAACTAAATGGTATGCTCTTTCAACAACCTTTAAAGCTAAGATGTGATTCAAATAAAGTCAAAATATTGGAACATTAAAAGATTTATATGGAGGTGGATGAAAAATAATATTCTGGTGAGTCATTCTGAAACAGTTAATATTGGACATGTGTTTAAGGATTGTTTTGAGGGAAGAAAAGGAAGAAGCCAGTCTTTGCAAGCCATCTAAATCTAAAATCCCTTTCGTTACCATTTACTGAGTGTCATCATAGCCCTTACTGTACTTTATTTGTACATGTAAATGGTAACCCATGTTCTGAGAAGACTTACATTTCTCTCCAAATTTTATCCTAGCTGTGTCTAATATCCCCATTCCCCAAGTTCTTGCTTAGTATTGGACCTTATTTGCTTCTGCATTTTAATGATATTTTTGTTCTCCATCAAACAAAAGCTTTTCATTTCAAAAAAGAGGAATTGGACCTTTTCATAAGTAACACTTAACCCTATCATGCTCTCGTGTGCTCATTTTGAAACTCCAGCAACGTAATAATATATAAACATGTTGCTGACCTTAGTAAAATCATTAGAACAGTTTGTTTCTAGGCAAGCCGTATCTGATTTTCTGTGACTAATCAGAGGTTGTCCAAATGTATGTGTGACTTCCTTTGTACCATACTACTCTACCTTTCAGTAAGAGCACAAAAGACTATTTCTATACTTATTACATTCTTTATTGTAGCAACTACAGCTCATCATTTGAAAATGTAGTTTTCCCACGATTAGAAAAGAAATCTTAATATACACAGATGGTTATTATACAAAATAATTCTTTAAAATGCTTGCTTTGACACACAATTTGAAAGAGACAATGGATCCCACCTTCTCAAAATGTGTATGTGCAGATTTTATTTTATTAGTGTTCATGTTGTACATTAACTGATAGATATTTCTTGTGCTAAACTTCCTATCCCAGTGGCTCTCTGAACTAAAGATCATTGATGTGTGCTCCATCAATTTGAACTGATTTAAATATCATTGTCATCTTTAACCCTATTTGATAAGCCACTTTTGAAACAACCGCCTTACTACTGATCCAAGTATTATTTTTTCCTTTCTTGACAATTATATCCTGTGCACAACAGGTAAGTATGCAGAATCGAATGACCTTTTTTGATTTCTTACTCTGTAGGGGTTAAACTCAAATACCACGTTTTGGGAATCAGACAGAATAAAAATACTTTCCCATCAAAAAGTCAGAACATAAACTAAAAATAATCAAACATGAGACCACAAAATAAAATAAATAAATAAAAACCCAAAAACAGAAATACTAAATCCAAACATTTAAAAAAAGATTCTAAGAAATATTAAGGATTTACTATTCTTCCTTTCCTAGTAACTTTACATTTCTTATAAAATCTATGAATAATTTAAGTCTCTGATTATAGCAATTTAAGTAATTTTTCAATTTTATGTGTTTCTCTATCTAGTCACCCTGAACAAACCTTTAAGAAATTAGCACACTAAAACTAAAAGTAAAATAGAAAAACTGAAAACGAGGATTTCTTTACTAGATGCAAATCATTTCTCAAGTGTACCAGGCAGTCGAGTCCAACACTTACCAGCATTGCTGTTCTCAGATTTTTCTTCTGGCTGGCTTTCTGCAGAAAAAGAACAATAATGTTTCTTTGATCTTGGAGTATGATAAAAATTATTCTAAAGTATGTCTAAGAAGTGACTTGCAAAAATCCAAGAATATACAAGTGGATAAAAGGGATGAGAAATAGCACAAACACAGGAGTCATTTCCTTAGAGTTTATTAATATACTTTGAAAGAGGCAATTCCTCACAAAGAACAACAAAAGTCTCATTTGGAGTCCAAGCCTACAACAAACTCCATGCAGGAGCACCCCTAAGCTCCTGTTAATAGGGCTCCATCTGAGTGCAGGCAGCTGCCTATGTGGAGTCAGTGACAAGACTGGATTTAAATAATGAATAGAAAAGCTTCTACTTCACTAAGCCATGCCAGTCAAAACTCATTTTATTTTGTAGGTTTAGAAATACAGGTTGATCTGCACTCATGCAGTTTGCAAGGAGTAGAAATGGGAAGATGACTGGATACAGTTAAACCAGGTTAAGTCTCTATAGTCTCAAAAAGAAAAGGAGTACTTGTGGCACCTTAGAGACTAACCAATTTATTTGAGCATAAGCTTTCGTGAGCTACAGCTCACTTCATCGGATGCAGTGAGAGGGGTGGGGGAGGGGATAAAACTATTTCCCCATGTTTATTTCCCACCCCCCACTGCTCCTCGGATGTTCCTGTTAACTGCTGGAAATGGCCCACCTTGATTATCACTACAAAAGGTTTCCCCCCCCCCCCCCCCCGCCTTTGCTGGTAATAGCTCATCTTAAGTGATCACTCTCCTTACAGTGTGTATGATAACACCCATTTTTTCACATTCTTTGTGCATCTAAATCTCCTCACTGTATTTTCCACTGAATGCATCCGATGAAGTGAGCTGTAGCTCACGAAAGCTCATGCTCAAATAAATTGGTTAGTCTCTAAGGTGCCACTAGTACTCCTTTTCTTTTTGCAGACTATATAGTAAAACTTGAGTTGGGCTTAGCGATACCTTAACCAATCATTTTACTGAAATTTAACTAACCAATCCGAACATATTGTAACATGATTATTTAACCCATTATATCCCACCACCTTAATTACTTTACACCCAGCAAAATTAATTATACAGCAGACAGAAACAATCACAGAACCAGACAGAGATTATACAAACAATGGGGAAATGGGGACTACAGTGATAGAACATGAGCTTTCGTGAGCTACAGCTCACTTCATCACTTCAGCTGTAGCTCACGAAAGCTCATGCTCAAATAAATTGGTTAGTCTCTAAGGTGCCACAAGTACTCCTTTTCTTTTTGCGAATACAGACTAACACGGCTGTTACTCTGAAACCAGCTATTGATAAGTGAGTTTTTGCCAGACAGGATGCTATCAAACTAAGCTTCCTTTTACATCTTCTAGGCACTTCCCTTTCTCTGGAGGCGATAGACGTTATCGGGTCAGGATTGTATTCCTAACAGCCCAATAGGACCAATAGCAATTTCAATGTGACTAGTTTGGAATGTGAGGATCTGACCATTCGCTTCCCAGCTTATGGCTGCCTCTGTTGCTTAGCCAAAGGCCTTAGCCTAAGAACAGGGACTCAGACTGTCACAGTAAGAGAAGGACCTTACACTGGCAGACAGTGATTTTGATTCTCTCTTTTATACCTCTATAACTAGCTAAGTGATAAGAATACACCTAAATTCTTAGAGTATAGGCCTTTACAGATAGGCCTGAATATCTATATCCTAACATATGGTACTACCCAAACATTAAAGTAAACAGTATCCCAATTTGGTTGTACAGGTAATTTATTTCCAAAAAATTCTGTAAGCACAACAATGTACGAGCCTTACTGAAGTCTCAGTGGACAAACTAAGAGATAATCTATCCCTAACTAGGTTACAAAATAAGGGGAAAGTCATTATTAAGGTTGTAAGAGTCATGATTTTTGGTTCACCTGTTGCAGAAACTTTTAAGTTGTGGTTTTAGTGCAGTGAAACATCAGCATGGAGACACTCACAAGACAACACTCCCATGAGGGTTAAGTCTCAGGCTTCCTCTTCACCTGTTTCCTGACAAGGAATGAAGACACGCCCCCTCTCCCCCAGGGAACCCCAGAAGGAGCACCAGCTCTGGTGCGCACTAAGCCATACAGCCTCCCTTCCACGACAGTAAAGCAGAACAGAACACTGTGCCCCCCACCTGGCGCTGGAAGGCAAACATGATGGAGGGCAAACAGGCCAAATCTGAGTGAGTGGCTTTGTGACCTGGTGCACTGGGCCACAATGCCAGTCAAATTTACAGCAACTATAAAAAGTTGCAGTTTCTTCAACAAAATTATGGCCTGCAATTTTCTTAAAGCACTGATCATTAGAGAAAGAAAAGGAGGACTTGTGGCACCTTAGAGACTAACCAATTTATTTGAGCATAAGCATCCAATGAAGTGAGCTGTAGCTCACGAAAGCTTATGCTCAAATAAATTGGTTAGTCTCTAAGGTGCCACAAGTACTCCTTTTCTTTTTGCGAATACAGACTGACACGGCTGTTACTCTGAAACCTGTCATTAGAGAAAGTTATTTCACAATTCCAGAGTCTTCATACTACTAAAGTCTTCAAGTAAACTCTACCACAGGTCATTTCTCAGCATTTGAGCAATGTAAGGTTTGTTATTCAGCTAAGACTACTGCATAAAAAGGCAACACACTTAGGTAGTTCACATCGTTCTGAGAGGTTTTAGATCAGGGGTGGACAAACTACGGCCCGTGGGACCCTCCTGCCAGGCCCCTGAGTTCCTGGCCCGGGAGGCTAGCCCCCAACCCCTCCCCTGCTGCTCCCCCTCCCCTGCAGCCTCAGCTCACTGCGCTGCTGGCGCAATGCTCCGGGCGGCAGCGCAGCTGCAAAGCCATGGCCTGTCCTGGTGCTCTGTGCTGCGCCGTGGCGTGGCTGCCTCCAGCCAGACGGCATGGCTGCCTGTCCTGGTGCTCTGTGCTGCGCCATGGCTGCCTCCAGCCAGACGGCATGGCTGCCTGTCCTGGTGCTCTGTGCTGCGCCATGGCGTGGCTGACTCCAGCCAGACGGCATGGCTGCCTGTCCTGGTGCTCTGTGCTGCGCCATGGCTGCCTCCAGCCAGACGGCATGGCTGCCTGTCCTGGTGCTCTGTGCTGCGCCATGGCGTGGCTGACTCCAGCCAGACGGCATGGCTGCCTGTCCTGGTGCTCTGTGCTGCGCCATGGCGTGGCTGACTCCAGCCAGACGGCATGGCTGCCTGTCCTGGTGCTCTGTGCTGCACCGTGGCTGACTCCAGCCAGACGGCATGGCTGCCTGTCCTGGTGCTCTGTGCTGCACCGTGGCTGACTCCAGCCAGACGGCATGGCTGCCTGTCCTGGTGCTCTGTGCTGCACCGTGGCTGACTCCAGCCAGACGGCATGGCTGCCTGTCCTGGTGCTCTGTGCTGCGCCATGGCTGACTCCAGCCAGACAGCATGGCTGCCTGTCCTGGTGCTCTGTGCTGCGCCGTGGCGTGGCTGACTCCAGCCAGACGGCATGGCTGCCTGTCCCGGTGCTCTGTGCTGCGCCGTGGCGTGGCTGACTCCAGCCAGACGGCATGGCTGCCTGTCCCGGTGCTCTGTGCTGCGCCGTGGCTGACTCCAGCCAGAAGGCATGGCTGCCTGTCCTGGTGCTCTGTGCTGCGCCATGGCGTGGCTGACTCCAGCCAGACGGCATGGCTGCCTGTCCTGGTGCTCTGTGCTGCGCCGTGGCGTGGCTGACTCCAGCCAGACGGCATGGCTGCCTGTCCTGGTGCTCTGTGCTGCGCCGTGGCGTGGCTGACTCCAGCCAGACGGCATGGCTGCCTGTCCTGGTGCTCTGTGCTGCGCCGTGGCGTGGCTGACTCCAGCCAGACGGCATGGCTGCCTGTCCTGGTGCTCTGTGCTGCGCCGTGGCGTGGCTGACTCCAGCCAGACGGCATGGCTGCCTGTCCTGGTGCTCTGTGCTGCGCCGTGGCGTGGCTGACTCCAGCCAGACGGCATGGCTGCCTGTCCTGGTGCTCTGTGCTGCGCCGTGGCGTGGCTGACTCCAGCCAGACGGCATGGCTGCCTGTCCTGGTGCTCTGTGCTGCGCCGTGGCGTGGCTGACTCCAGCCAGACGGCATGGCTGCCTGTCCTGGTGCTCTGTGCTGCGCCGTGGCGTGGCTGACTCCAGCCAGACGGCATGGCTGCCTGTCCTGGTGCTCTGTGCTGCGCCGTGGCGTGGCTGACTCCAGCCAGACGGCATGGCTGCCTGTCCTGGTGCTCTGTGCTGCGCAGTGGCGTGGCTGACTCCAGCCAGACGGCATGGCTGCCTGTCCTGGTGCTCTGGGCGGCACAGCTGTAACGCTGCCAGCCACTGGTGCTTCATGGAGTGCAGTAAGGGGGCAGGGAGCGGGGGGGGTTGGATAGAGGGCAGGGGAGTTCGGGGCAGTGGACGGGGGTGGCGGTGTGGATAGGGGGCAGGGCTGTCAGAGGTTAGGAAACAGGGGGGTTGAATGGGGGCAGGGGCAGTCAGGAAGAAGGAGAGGAGGGGTTGGATGGGGCGACTGGGGGCAGTCAGGGGCAGGGGTTTCGGGGGTGGTCAGGGGACAGGGAGAAGGGGTGGTGTCAGGAATGAGAGGAGGGGTTGGATGGGGCAGGGGGGGCAGTCAGGGGCGGGGGTCCCGGGGCGGTCTGGGGACAGGGAGCTGGGGGGGGGGGATGGGGCAGGAGTCCTGGGGGGTGCCGTTAGCAGGCGAAAGGCGGGGGGGGAGGGGGTGTCAGATAGGAGGCGGGGGCCGGGCCACGCCTGGTTGTTTGGGGAAGCACAGCCTCCCTTAACCAGCCCTCCGTACAATTTCGGAAACCCGATGTGGCCCTCAGGCCAAAAAGTTTGCCCATCCCTGTTTTAGATTCTAGATTAAGCAATCAAGTTCTACAAACGGGATGAGTGGGTTTGCTTTTACTTAGCCACAGAATATGCCCTTAACAGCAGATATAAAACTAGAATTCCGGTCTTAGAAAAAGTACCTCTTTCAGTACTAACTTCAGACAGACCTTGGAGGAAGTAGCTCTTCTGCCTAGTTACTAAGTATATTTTAATCACTGCAGATTTGTTCAGTCTCATTGATGTAGGAGTAAAAAATGCCAAATCCTATTGCCCAACGTTCTGGGAACCTCTCATACACCAAAGTAGCTACATAATCTTTAAAGTTACTGCAGTAAAGAAGTTGCCAACCCCATTCCCCACTCAGTGAATCAACCTTCACCACCTAACATTTATTTTGCACTTTATATCCTCAAAATGTCTTATTTGGACTTATACAAGAATTGAAGAGGTTGCCTATCCAAGGCTCAGGACATTCTAGTTAAAAAAACTAAAATGCAATGAAACAATAGCTTACCCCTGACAGTCAGCCACACTCGATCAGCTAATAAACATCTGTTAATCTTCACCACACCCATCGGGAAGGGTGAGCATACACCATCCCCATTTTACAGATGGAGAAGCTGAGGCAGAGAGATTTGGTGACTTGCCCAAAGTGAGTGAAGGCCTGGTGTCATCCAAAATGCAGTCTGTAAAGAAGTCAGTTGGAGTAGTATTTTTGGTTTTCTGATAATAGAATGCAACTTCTTTATGATCTTTGCAAATATTTTGTAATCTGCATTTACGAGATAGATCTAAAAGGCTACTGTTGCTTCTATTTCTTTTAATCATTTGGCTGTCAATAGGTTTTCTCCTCCTGCTGCTACAGCTCCACAGTCAGTAAAAAACTCAAGTACATAAAGTAACAAAAAGGTATTAAATGAGACCTCAGAGGTATCTTGGACAACAGAATGTGTGGCTAAGTGCTAGAATCACAAGAGTACAGACAGCTGGAAACGGTGGCATGAGCAGGAAGGATATAATTTTATGGCGCTCTATCTTTCTCTTTTTTACAACTTTTTGTTTTATTTTTCAGAAATTTCATATTTCATTTTATCCTGGGTGGAAGACGTGGGGAGTGTCCTGCCCTCCAAGGGGGTTAGACAGGTATCAAGAAAAACAGCAGCTTTCAATAATGCGGCAGAAGTTATTTTGTTTAGCAACAACAATTGAACTGAAAAATCACAGACCATCATTTAGCTTAACTGTGGTTTGAAATAATAACACAAGATGCTAAAAATCTTGAAAACTGAGGAATTTATAGAAAACAAAAAAAAGTAATTACAGTCATGTTAGCAGCATTACTTTAATGAAAGAGGGAAGAAACATTTTTCTAGGACTGTAATCACTTTCTATAAGGAAATCTTTTCTCCAAAATTCTTAAAATGGTTGGTACGTCTGAGGTTTCAAAGATGTCAACTGGTCACAACAAACCCGAAGTACAAACTGTGAATATTAATTCTGGTTGGTACAAAATTGCATGTGAAGAATCTAATACTGCAGTAGCAGCTCTGCATACCAGCTCAGAAAGGGCTTTCCACGTGGGAATTAGCATGGAAAAAGAGACAAAGTCAGTTGTGGAAAAAGAAAATTAAGTCGTTGTGAGGGTGGAGAGACATTGAGTGTGACATATTAAGAGACACGGCCAGATGAAGAGGGAGGGACAGAATTACCTGGAGCTTTGAATGCAATCACAAAAAGCTTGAATTTGATGCACTGGAAAGTCTCTAAGAGAGGAGTATCAGTCAGAAAAAACTGGCATGGATGATATTAGCAGCTGCATTTTTGTTAAGGACTGGAGATCATGATAGTACACATAATCAATCCATAGAACACTGAATGGCTCTTGGAGATAAATAGATAATATAGTTATTTTCTGTGCTGTTTATGTTGGAATTCTCTGTACTATGACTGTTCAATAGAAACAATTTCTTACATAAGATTAGAAGGTAGAAATTACTGATAGGTGTTCAGAAACCACACTAAGCCATATAAGAACCTAGACAACCAAATTCTTAAAACTAAAGCTATTTCCTAGATTTTTCCACCCACTTTTAAAAAGAAACATTAACACCACATTTTATAACTCAATGTGGCAGCTTGATCTACAAATATTTCAGACATATAGTAAGTTTAGAGTAAAAAAAAAAAAAGTAGCATTTTACTTGCATCTAGGAACAGGTCATTAGAAAGAGAAAGTCCAGGATCTATGGAGCCAAACCTCAAAATTCCATGTAAATGGGACCAACTCCACCCAATTTACTGGAACTATCCACCTTGTACTAGGTTTGAATTGGCCCATAGTGTAAAATCTACACATATCCCATATGTTGGGCCTGATCCCGCTGTTCTGAATCACACAAGTAGCACATTTTTCAAAGCAGTTCTACCCAAGATCTAACATAGTAAGAAAAGCACTTTTCATCATCCATAAATCAAATATTTGAAAGTAATGTTAAAATTTAGAGTCAGCATTTCTGAGCTACCTGCTGTCACAAAATGATGTAAGGGGCTACTAAAATAGGATGGGAACTGATTTATACTCACATTCAGAAAAGAAAGTGTACTGCTAAATATTTAACACAATCACCTTTCAATTTTTGATCCAGGATTGAAACTGTCAAATAATGCTGCTTTCTAGCCCCATGGTGGCTGTCAGGAGAAAGCTCAGAAATGACAATTTTAATCAAACATGTCCAATCTAAAAGAGAAAACTTACCCACATATTAAAAAAAACAAAAACACACTAATTTTGCTCAGTGTAGCATATTGGAATGCAAACACCTCCAAAAACACCCCCCCACACCTTCCCCTCCCCACCCCACCCCCCCAAAAAAATTACAACTATGATAACTGATGACAAAGATAAGACAAAATGACTGGAAACACAAATAGCATTGTTGCATAGCAACTAGTGATGTACATATGGTGATGTTTATGGAACAGGATATAGTTCATATTTATTGCAAAAATAAGACCAAAAATCAGCCTAGACAGCAAGCAGCAAGAGAAACAATTGTGTTTTGGGTTCCCTGTGCAACAATCATAGAAACCACACCTTCCAGTTACACAGGTTTCGTAAACTGATCTTCAGGAACCTTACCCAGGCATTAGTGTTTTACCGAGCAGTAGGATACATACACTAGTATCCTTACCAAAAAAGGCTGCATAAGCCAAACCAGCCAAATAACATTTTTGAGAGGTATCAACCTACACTAAATAGATATTTCAATTGTTATTCTGTAGTTGGACAATACAGCAAATTAGGTTGGTATTTTGTACCTGGTGTTTTGGAATGCAGTACAATGCTTCATATTGTTCAACACAATAGACAATATGTGCAAAACTAAACTGATTGGGACAGGGAAGGTCCCAGAAATGCATCAACACACAAAGCCTAATATGCTTTTTGGAAGCATACAGGTAGGATGGGCTAGATTTTTAAAGGTATTTCAGTGCCTCAAGATGCAGATAGGCACTTAATGGGATTTTCACAAGGATTTAGACACCTAACTTCCATTACATACAACTTACATGGATACATACGTATGATCAGTAAGCAGACTTACATATGGACACATTGTCTGAATCAAAGTGGGTTCACTTTTTTTCACCTTCCAGATTTTAACAGATTTTAAGTAACCATCTTTATCATGACAAGAACAAGAACTGGAAATCTCTCGCAGTAGTCCGGGAGTTATGCAACATGATACTATGTGGAGGATCATCTATTATTCCTCAAGCTTGATCCCTTACCCCTTGATCCCTTGTTCAGAGAGGTCCACAGAGAAATAACAAGGTGAAGTAGTGGCTGAAGTGCCTTAAATCTGTGTAGTAACCTCTCTCTGGCCACTGTTAAAAGTAGCAATGGCAGAATTCAGAGGCAGCTATATTCCATCCCTCCTTTCTCAGCCAGAAAGGATGGTCACTTTCCTGAGGTCCACAGGAAGAGGAGGGAGAAATAAGGAAATATCTTTGGGCTATGAACATACTCTAAAAGAAAGAGGAAGTACTGTACATTTAATCAATTGGGTTTTTATAAGTTTTTTTGTTTCATTTTGTTTTAAAACTAGTACTGTGTTTAGGAAAGGTGTTGACTTGAAAGCACTGGAAAATGAAGTACTCCATTTATCTACAGAACAAATGCATTTCACCCACACTGTTTTACTAATGTCTTAACCCGGACTCAGAAGGAGCATTCAAATGGAAGAATGATCTCCATGCTAATTTTGTTTTTGGGTCACCTGCTCAGATTGGCACTTCTACCAGCATTCTTGTTAATTGTAGTGCAGTTTGTGACAGACACTTTAAAAACAAAAAGAACAGGAGTACTTGTGGCACCTTAGAGACTAACAAATTTATTTGAGCATAAACCTTCGTGAGCTACAGCTCACTTCATCAGATGCATATTTTCCAAAAAAAAAAAAAAAGGGGGGGGGGGGAAGCTTCACCATTATGGCTGCCACCCTCACCACCTCCTGGGACATTGGGATCCATCATGACACCAATGGGCATTTGTCATCCTAATCCTGAGAGATGTCCCGACCAAACCAGGCCAAGAGAGGGACTCAGATGACGTTTCTGCTTCCACTGGCTCCAGATGTATCCCAACCACCACCTGGGATGTGAGAAGTTCAGTGTGTCTCCTACCCCTTCCCATCTTTTCCTTTCCCACCTTACTACTTCTCTTTCCTATCCCTCTCCATTTTCCTTCTGGCTAATAAAAGTCTCACTTACCCAGCCAAAACTGTGTATTTTGCAACACTGCTTTAAGGCTGTGACCAAAGCTGCAATTAAAAGCAATGTCCTAACTGCCCAATGTTTATACAAGTTTGCCAGGTCTCCAAGTGGCTGATAAAACTATGTGCTTGTGCCTGTTTTTCTTCCCAGCAGTGAGACTGGAAATAAAAGTCATTCAATGACTTAATTCTTCTCTTCACTCATCACCCTGAACACTTGTTCCACTAGACTGTTTGTTCCTGATAAACACTGCAAATTCTACTCAGTAGAGCCATATGCCTTCAACAAACACTATGCAGTTATTAAAAAACCACCAAGTTGAGAGAGTAGTACTGTGTAAAAGTGTGAAAAGAACTCCAAGTAGCACTCTATAGATTTCTATGATGGACAAATTATAGAAGCAGACTATCAATGCTGGTTTAGCCCTACAGTGAATCCCTAATATCCTCAAATAGCTTTGCTGAGGTTTAACTATACACAATCTAATCCACCAAACAGGTACAGAGTGCAGCATATTCTCTGTACAGATTTCCATAGGCTACCAGCATGATACACAATTTTATAAATACTGTAGCTCTACCCATATAAAAACCTAAAGCCCAGGGACTAGTGTCTACACTAGAAACACTACAGCAGCAGCTCTGCCACAACAGTGTAGACATGTACTACAGCAACGGAAAGCGTTCTTCCATCACTGTAGTAAAATCCACCTCTACGAGATGCCTTAATTCGGTTGACGGAAGAATTTTTCTGTCACCCCAGCAGCGTCTACACTGGAGCTTAATTACATCACGCAGGGTGTGACATTTTTCATAATCCTGAGCTATGAAGTTAAGTCAACCTAACTTGGTAGCATAGACCAGCCCTGAAACAAACTGCATATTCTTCCTTAGGATTTCTCCAATGGTTTATGAGTGCAAGTCCAAATCAGTTAATTATCTAGATATACTTGATTCCCCAAAGTCTGAGCCAATACTGCCGATTACTCATTGCATACTTTTAGGGCTGTAGGAAAGCCAAGGGCAAAATTTTATAATGGTAGTGAGTTCAGAAGCAAATTTTTGGTGAGCCAGCCTAAAAACAATGGGAAAATAAGTATATTTTAAGAGGAAACACATTAATTAGTTTTTCAAGGAAAGGAACAGCAGAAGCCAAAGAAAGCTTGAATTCTAGTTAACTGTAAGAAATCGTCTTTCCAAACCTTTGTATGGCAAACTGGCTACATTTTACAATTCACATTAATGAATAAAACAAGTATTTATATCAATGGATCTCAAAAGTGGCGAAGTTATAAGTTAAATGTTAGTTCAGCCCACTCAATATATAAGGTCTGAATACTCCAACTCTGTCCAGCCAGCTTTAATATTTCTTTACTCAATTACTTGATATGAACAGATTAGCATCCCCCAAATTATTTGTCAGTATAAGAACAAAAGATGACCTTATAACTGTGTATAATCTCTAGCATGCACTCCTGAAGATTAAACAAATTAAGAGAACAAATCTTAAGCACCTCATTTCTTCTCCAATTGAAGAAATGGGTACAGAGGATTGATGTACTAGCTTATTTTTCCTTTAAAAAATAAAAACAAGACACTTCTGATGAAGTGGATATAAAGATGGCGCAGTTACAAAATTAATGGAAATTACCTAAAGATGCCAGAGGACGTATGTCTACATTACTCAATGTGAAAGAACTGGCGATCTCTTGTCAAGAGAGACCCAGAACAGGAGTACCATGGAAGGGCTGTTTTAAATCTAGATTGAGGTCAGCTAGCACAACTGTTTCTGGAAGCTGACATAACGCTCATTCATAGTTTGTATACCTGGCACCAACTAGTGCTATCAGTCCCCAGTTTTCATAAGCATCGTATTTTACCAAAGTTACTTGATTTTTAAACTTAATAAAATAAAATTAAAGTACAACAAAAAAACGCATGGCAGGAATGTAGGCCCACATTAGATATGGATGAACCCTGGCTTTAAATTGAGTTGGGATTAATAGCGGGAATTGAGCAATAGACTCACGGCATGCAACCAAAGAAGTCATGAGAAAGAAGAGCTGTTGTGTTAAACTTGTAATGAGCCTTCAAAATAGCTAAAGTAACAGAAATAAATATGGTTAACTGGGTACCAGGTCCAGTAAATAATTGGATGTATAAGAAACTCCTTCATCTGGCCTTAGCTAGGGTCTAATAATTGGCAACGACACCACTTGTTTGTTAAAGGGTATAAAAAAGTAAACTCATAAAAGGGTTAATACTTGCTGCCCAAGTCAGAGCTGACCAATATGGATTTAAGGACCCCTGCGTTTTCCCCATTTGTAAGTATCTTAATCAAATACTTATAAGTGTTTTGTTACTGTTTGGCGGTAGTAAATTGCTTATTATTTAGGCGTGTTTAGCGCAACTGTGTAAATACCATACAGCCTTTGGGTTTAATAAAGGAATTTATGGTTAAATTGGTGCAATGGTAATACCCTACATAAATAACAGTAATTCCAATAAGCACATTTTTGGCTTAAGTGTATATCATCACACAACTTATTATAAGCATGTAACAAAAAATCCACACATGAGAATTCAATGGTCTGGGCTTAGCGAGAGGCACAAATCAGGGTTGTTTATGAATGCTCACATAATTCACCCATTTGTTGCCTCTTAAACTAAGTTTGTATAAACTCACTGGGGCAGGGGATATCTTCCTATAAATCTACACAGTGCCTCTGACAACTGGGTTCTCACCTGCAGGCTCTAACATAATACATATCCGTATACAAGCCTATCACATATTTTTTATGTTATTTCTTCACTAAGCAGTGTTAGTCAGACAGACATGCTGTTAGGTCCCACTGAAGTCAACAGAAGCATGATCAGGGCTTGTATCATTAAAATCCTTTTGAACACAGACAAACCTTAAAACAGACGAAAATTACTACTGTGAAGGGTACATCTACACTGCAGATCGGGGTGTGATTTGCAACTCTCGTAGACATACCAGTGCTGGCTTTAATCTAGCTAGCTTGCTAAAAATAGTAGCAAGGAAGAGGTAATGTGGACTTCTGCTTGGGCTGCTCAAGCCCACCTAACCCCGTAGGTACATATTCACTTGAGCCACCCATGCCACTGCACTTTCACTGCTATTTTTTATAAGCTAGCTAAATTAAAGCTAGTGTGAGTAGTCTATACAAATTGCAAATCAGATCCCTGGTCCCAGTGTAGACATATTCCACAACTGCAGCAATGCCCAAAAAGTCACAGTTGTGAAAAAGGCTAATATGATTCTGGATTAATGGGAGTGTCAAATGTAAGATATGGGAGGCGACTGTCCCATTCAATCTGGCACTGGTGAGGCCTCAGCTGGAGTACTGTATCTAGTTTTGGGTGCCAAATCATAACATGTGGACAAACTGGGGAGAGTTAAAAAGAGAACAACAAAAATATAAAAGGTTTAGAAAATCTGACCTATAGGGAAAGATTTAAAAAAAAAACAAAAACCACAACTGAGCATGTTTAGTCTTGAGAAAAGAATAACATCTTGATGAGGGGTCCTGATGACAGTCTTCAAATACTTTCGGGGTTGTTATAAAGAGGACAGTGATCAAATGTTCTCCATGTCCAGTGAAGACTGGACAACTAATGGGCTTAATCTGCAGCAAGGGAGATTTAGGTTAGATATTAGGAAATGCTTTCTAACTATAAGGGTAGTTAACCACTGAACTAGACTGCTAAGGGAGTGGAATCTCCATTACTGGACATTTTAAAGAAAAGGTTGGACAAGGTCCTGCCTCAGCACAAGGGACTGGATATGATGACTTCTTGAGGTCCCTTTCAGTCCTACAATCCTATGATTCTATGAAATACACTAGCTACTTTCCAAACACAGAGGAAATAGAGTTCCCTGCTCCAAAGAGCATCCACCACTCTAAGAAGACAATGAAAGGAAGTGTGTGGAGGGGGGAAACAATACCCAAGCAAACTAATCTGGCTGATGACAGGTACCTCTTGCTACTTACATTTGTTTTCAAATTAAACAAGGCAATAAACTCCTTACCCCTTACCCTCTTTTCCTCCCTCCACAATTCAATCCACATCATTTGTCATGGTAATTTCTAGATTCAGCTCCAGTGTCTGTAGGCCACTCTCTTCAAATAAATTAGCAGTTCATACATAAGATAAATAATGAAATAGGCATTGTGGGAAAAGTAGGTCTTCAGGAAGGATTTAAATGAGACATTAGTGACTTTACAAACCAACCCAGAAAACTGCATTGCATGCATAGAGAGTGCCATGGAAGAAGCACAGACTGTTGTTGGGTAAATGGACAAATTGTGTATCAACACATCACAGGGGGGTGGGGAGGTGGGTTCATGTCATGAGAGATGGGTCAAGGCTATTTAGGGCTTTGAAGGCTATTGCAAGAAGCTTGAGCTTGATGTGGTATAGAAGACAGAGGGATTCCCATATAGATTCTGACCACATCACCTGACGAGCATCAAAGATGATCCTATTGGTGGTTGCATATATAGACCGAAGTGGAATGATGTGTCACAGTGCTTCTTTCAGTGAACTACTCATATGAGTAGAGTTACACAGGCTAAGACTTTACAGAATCAGGATGTAACTAAGTTTCACATAAATGATTTTCATGGATTCAGTTCATACAGCATACACAGATGAATACACAATCAAAAGACGCTAGCTTGGGTTGTAGAAAAAAAAATGTAATTTTAAAGTTAGCCATACATGAATACACAATGCAGCCAGCTTTACTCAGAATATTGCTAGAGTGTGTTTTAAGAAAAGTCACACAAGATATTCTTTGCATCATACACAAAGAATTTTCAAAGGCTTGTAATTTGGTTAAATCAAAACTAACTTTTCCAGCAGAACACCCATAGGTGCACTGTCAATGGTAGCTATTTCCATGCCAAATTTCAGTTTAATATCCCACGCCATTTTGATACTACAATTGTACAAGAGAGGGTTGCAAGGGTTCTCTTTTACTTTTCCAGTAACAAGGATTTCCTCCCCCCCACTTATAAGCAAAAATAGTTGAATCTTATTTTGGGATGTTTAAACAAATATTCATCTTAAAGTACAGACCAAACTTGAAAAATTACAGCAAGTTGTAAGAGTCTGAAAAACAGGGGGTCAGAACATTAACCATTTCACAACTTTAACTATACTGGTTGCTGCTGCTCTTAGTTTATTAATCAACTTGGCTCTTAAAATTGACGTTGAGGACTTCCCACTGCCCCTAAACAAAAAGGCATAGGGATATAGATTCCTTATCTTGTTTGCAGAACTTTTTTCCCTTAAAGAACAAGTATGAAATGGAATAACTTTTTCATACTCAGAAACAATGCATGGTAGAGCAATTATGATGTAAGTACTTAGGGGTGATCACATCAGAAAAAAAATATCAGTGTTGACAACTGAATGAAACAAAAAAATTCACCTACTGAATAAATGAATTTAGTTTCCAATTTACAGAAAACTAAACCATTCTACCAACCTTTCTGTATACATTGTAAATCAGTTTTCTGCGTACCATGCTGTCTTTGCTAACCGAAGCACAATTCCTCTAGCAATTGATTTTGGGTTTATCGAATTACATTTTCCATTATGTTGACTTAGCATACTAATCACCGAATGGATATTAAAGGAACCCACCCAGTCTGCTGCTAACTATACACTTTATACTAACTTAGACTGTAAAACTTAGAATATTTAGCAATTCAGTGGACTTCCCTTCTTTCAAAAGGGCATAACCCATTCTGAGAGATCAGAATTGTGTATTTATGGCAAGCAGTGCTTCATAAGAAGTAAAGCTGATGATCATTTATTTTATCGTGAAAGACTCCTCAGATTTAGCTAAAACATTAATGCCAAGTTCTGGTCTGGCTTACACTTCAAGATTGCACAAGACGTAAATCAGGGGAGAAAGTGGCTCAAAAAGCCTTTCTACACATTCTTCTCCATTAAAAATGAGAATCAGTATTATCCCCAGGTATTTTTTTCTTACCCCACCTTATTGTCTAATCTATCTGACGGTCTCTAGGATACACCTAGTCAGATAGCAGATGGAAAGTGTAATAGGAATCACTCTCATATAATTACCCATTCTAATGCGGAAATTTAAATTTTTCCATTTCATTGCCTTATGATAGACACAATGCAATCATAAATGTGTGCCTTACAGGGACATGTTGTATCACCATCAGTTCATAGCAATAAGTAGGTCTGTCCCTTACCCTTTTTTAAAAAACAAAACAGTATCTCAGAGACTTGTGAACGATCCCATATTTTTATGATGTCAAATCTGAAGCCTAATTATTACACTTCAAATGTCACTGTTAACTATTCCATTGTTGAGCATTCATATTCAGGGAATGTGTTTATCCACTCTAAGATATAGTGACAGATATTTGGGCAAGATGCAACAGGGACAGCTGGTTCCTGGCCAGCCTTGCGGGAGTCGAAAACGAAGAATTCAAACCATCCAAAAATCTAGCGTATCCAAATGTACTCCTCTGACCCTGCCCAAAAAGGGGAGGGAAAGCATCATAAACTTTATTTGCCTGATGGGGACTCCCAAACATTCCAAGATGCCTTAGCATCTTATACTAAGCTTTCAAGGCATCCAATCTCTCTTTTCCCCCGCCTTATTTTCTATGATGCTGCCATACATTTACAGTACATAAATCTGCAGCACACAAAGTTTGGGGACTACATAACATTAATTTAGTATCAGAACAGCCAACCAGCAAAGGGAAAATATACTGACTATTCCACAAGAGGAAGGAGAGCAGTGAAAGGGAGGGCATATCATAATTTTGATGTTTCCATCATATAATTTAGGCCTAACATGCTCATAGAATGTGGTATCCTGAAAATGTCCCACACTTACCATGTATTGCTACTCTAATATCAGTGACCTACACATAATGTAGGTCAAGGAATTTGAATCCAATGGACAAAAATACAGTTATTTTTCCTGCATGCCAAATACCACACTACTATTACACTTTCTGACAAAGTAAACAACTGGAAAGTTCGATGAATAACCGTTAATATTCACTGGTCAACAAGACACTATATCAAGACTGATAGAAAAAAATGAACATAATTCAAAATTGATTTTCATCACACTGTAGCTAGATTCCTGACAAATCTATCCTTTCCTCCAAAAGAAGTGTTGAACAAAGCAGCAGTTTTCTGCTGGGTCATCCTATCAGAAGCACAAGTTGTGATGAAACCCAAAGGTTTTGTACTGTACTCCATTCTTCCTCTCTGAGCTGTTCAGCAGGCTGGTATTGGAATGTACAATACAATCCTTTCTGGAGACATTTCAGGCTCTTACTCAATTAAAAGAAGAAAAATAGTCAACTAGAATGAAGTGTTATGTGCATGCATGTGACCATAAAACAAAGCTGAAAGGTCTTTATTTTAGATCCGTCAGTTTGATGGTGTCCTTTTAACCAACTATCATGCTGAGATTATGAATCTACGCAAACATGCATGACAGGAATTATATTAACAAATAATTTTCATTCTAACTTACCTGCTGAGCTTTCTGTAAACACTGTTAACGTCTGTCCTCCCACACTTTGCAAAAGAAATGGATGTTCTCTGGGTGCACTGACTGAAGCAGGTTTTCCTCCAATATCACTGATACTTGCAAGATCTTCATTCAAAGTAAATGATACCTAACACCCACAATGAACATAATATTAGTACATAGACCTTTTAACTACATAGATTTTAGAGCTTAGGAAACAGGAAACGAAAGAAAAATGAAATAGTACAATACAATTTTGAATTGTTCAAATATACATCGGGGATCTAATTTTTAATATACTAATCTTCTGAAATATTTTATTCAACATTTTCACATAGGATTATTTATACAATTTACTCAACAGATTTTTATTATCTCCTCTTGGTGAGGCCTCATCTGGAGTACTGTGTCCAGTTTTGGGCCCCACACTACAAGAAGGATGTGGATAAATTGGAGAGAGTCCAGCGAAGGGCAACAAAAATGATTAGGGGTCTAGAACACATGACTTATGAGGAGAGGCTGAGGGAGCTGGGATTGTTTAGCCTGCAGAAGAGAAGAATGAGGGGGGATTTGATAGCTGCTTTCAACTACCTGAAAGGGGGTTCCAAAGAGGATGGCTCTAGACTGTTCTCAATGGTAGCAGATGACAGAACGAGGAGTAATGGTCTCAAGTTGCAGTGGGGGAGGTTTAGATTGGATATTAGGGAAAACTTTTTCACTAAGAGGGTGGTGAAACACTGGAATGCGTTACCTAGGGAGGTGGTAGAATCTCCTTCCTTAGAGGTTTTTAAGGTCAGGCTTGACAAAGCCCTGGCTGGGATGATTTAACTGGGAGTTGGTCCCGCTTCGAGCAGGGAGTTGGACTAGATGGCCTTCAGGGGTCCCTTCCAACCCTGATATTCTATGATTCTTGATGTCAGAGAACAATTAATTGCATTTCATTATTTTTAAAAATGTTTGAGAACCTAAGATAGTTATACCTTTCAATGTAGATATTTTAAACATTTCACACAGCTACCTTCACTTTTGAGAAAGTGTCAGCAGCATATATTACAGCCAGCTATGAGCCTGAACAAATCCCAAAGACAACTGGAGTCTCTCCACGTATTCCAATGAGAGTTAAATCAGACTTTAAGATGGTATATTCAGCTTTTCCCCACTGCTGAATTTTTGTTAAGTCTCTTCCAATTCAATGTGTTGGTTGGCTCTGGGGTTTACTGAATCATGCTGCTACCTTCCCATCTAACATGAAAGGTAAAATACCTGGTAAAGCTATTATTCATTCAATTGCTAATAAAAGAAATTAATCAACTGCCTTTGCAGATGAAAAGACCCTCAAATTCCCTAATACTTTATATTTAACAAAACTAATGAATTAATACCAAATATGATATGGTATATTTCTGAACTCTTACTCCTTTGTTTCCAACTTTTTCTGCTTAATATTAATACCTAGCTCTTATATAGCACTTCTCATCAGTAGATCTCAAAGCGCTTTACAAAGGATATTAGCATCATTATCCTCATTTTACAGATGGGGAAACTGAGGCATTAAGCGATACGTGGCTTGCCCAAGGTCACACGGTAGGCCAGTGACAGAGCCAGTCCCCCAGATCTCCCAACTCCCAGTCCAGTGCTCTATTACAAGTACTATAAGAGAAATGTACACTACTTTAAGCAACACTAAAGTTCAAAATATAACACATTGATAGCCTTTGGATTTGGTAATTACTTACTTCTGTTCTTCCTTGATTTCTGTAAAAGAAAATATATAATATTTTAGTTTCCATAATCTAATTTCACAGGTTTGGCTCCTCTGATAACAGCAGCAACCTCAAATTCTAGCTTTGTTACTGTCTTCACTCCTGAGCTACCCAAGGACAAATGGGAAAATCAGCAGGAGCAAATAGAAGCAACACAATAGCATATAAATAAATTGATGGAGATTCTTTATTTAGATGGGCCTATTGCCGATGTCTATGAAATCAGAAATGGGGTTCTAAAATATATCCACACACACCAGTATAATATTTTGTATTCATATTGTTTAGAATATACAATGATAATCACTAGGCAGCTATATTTCAAGCTTATTAATTTCATAGAAATAAACCCAACTTGTACTTTCAATAAATATTATGCAATATAAGTAGTACTTCACTGCAATACACTACTGTACACTAAACATAACTTTTTCTACTTCTGTAATAATTCTAAGAAATCCTACCAAAAAAAAGTATGGTGAACTACTTACTTGGCAATCCTCAGCTTCCCTACTTCACCCCTTCCTGAAGCTTTAGTCCATTGTTGTGACAAGTACTTGGGGACCTAAAAAAAAAAAAGAAAGAAAGAAAGAAAAAGAAATTCAGGTAACTATGCAACAGATAGTTATATCCAAGATTTTATTATTGTTTTTTTTTTAATTTAAAAAAATAACATCTTTTTTGTATTGCTTTCTTTACAACAATCAAAATATTAATCTCCAGTGTATTTCTTTGCTAGGGAAGGCAAACAGAAGAAGTCAGCACCAAAAACTGATCATATTTAAACTTTCCAAAACCTACCAAGCATAGCCTAAGATGTATGACTTAAATGAAACTAAAAGAGGTGATTACATATTGCAGCCTTAACACTTAACAGGACATCTGACTGACTTGTGGAACAAAAAAGGAAGTCACGTTTTACTAACCCCAAAGCCATACACTAAAAAAGCGTTGATGTACAATGTTCTTTTTATGCTCTTCTTTTGACACTCACAATGCATCAGAAACTCCAGAAAATCCACTTTTATTTTTAGTTTTGTAGCAATCACTTTCTAGGGTTTTACTAGTACAGTAAAGTCATTCCATATTTGCATTTATAGCCACTGTTGAAAGTATATACAACTAAAGGACTGCCTACTTTGTTGCTTATGTAGGAAGAGCTGCACACCCAATGAGAGAGAGAAGCACCCAACACAATGGGATCCTGATCCATGACTATGGCTCGTAGGTGCTATGGAATACAAATATTAAATAATAATATTAAGCCACAACCTGTGATGTATAGGCAGTATCAGGGGGCATCAGTAAGATTTATCTGCCTGCAGCACCAATCAGGCACTTGGTGAGCCTGATTTTCCCTCACTTATACCGGCAGAAATCAAGCTTTTCCAGATTTACATTTTCACCAACCTCAACAGGGTTCTGCCTATTGCTGTTCAGAACATTCTCTGAAATTTTGGAATTGATACAACATGTTCAAAAGTTGTCACGTTACACACAGAACAAAAAAAAGATGCCATTAAGTGTAGGGCCTCACTTCACTCAGCTAAATCTGTAGTTGTATAGTGGATGGGATTATGCAATCTACAGGAAGACAGGAAATGTTTTACACAATACAACACCCACTATGGCGGATTTCTTTTAATTTTAGCAAGAACAATTAGGAGGATCAGTTTTCAAAAATCCTTTAACAATCCCGAATATAGTGTATGGAAACATTGCAATTTGTTTCTATAAACAAAAACAGAATTCAAATAATTTTAACTTGGATTTTGGAAAAGGGATTCCCCAGTTAAGGTCTGACCCGAGGCCACGAATGAACTCACAGCATCTGAACAAAACATATATAAAATACTTAAGATTCTAGAGACATGGTCTTTATTCTTGGCTGTGTAGGTAGGAATAATACTTCTCCCTCACCATGACCATGTGGGAAAAGAGATGACATAAAGCAATACCATTTCAAAATAAAATACTCCCTAATTAGCACAACCTACTTTTCTATATTTTGCACTCTAAAACCTCACAGCCTTAGTTGTACTTACTTTTATTGCATATATTCCTAAAGCACCCACCACTGTAATATCTGGGCTATTATTACCTATTAAGTTGTCTCTCTCTGGGATACTTTCTATATTAGCTCCACACATTCTAAAGGGAAACCAGGTTAGCCAGAACTGTTTTTCCAGCAAGTCTTTTCCCCAGAAATTAATTAACAATTTCAACATTGTTATGCCTGCTCTTCATTAGCCAGGGAAATTGTGTTGTGAACTGTTGTGGTAAAGCAGCACTACACAAAACATTCTATTGTTTAAAGAGAAGTCTTTTTTTTTTTTTAATTAAATCCACCAAATGATCATATTATTGTAGCAAAACTGATTAAGTCCCATCTATGTTGTGATTCTTAACATGTTGGGGGACCTACTTACAAAAGTTTGCCCTGGTTTAAAATTCCAGTTCAGACCTGAAGCAGGTCTGCTATCTCTCCTTCGGGTCTGAATTGGATTTTAAACCAGGACAGTAGGGGAAAACCATGCATAACCCTTTTACACTAGCAAACTTTATAGCTGTAATTCACAAGTGTTGCGGCAATGGTGTCCCTAACCTCTTTGTCAGACGGTGGAGATGATGGCAGGAGTGAGATCACTTGATCGTTACCAGTTATATCCACTCCCTCTGGGGCACCTGGCATTAGCCACTGTCGGTGGACAGAATCCTGGGCTGGATGGACCTTTGATCTGACCCAGTATGGCCATTCTTATGTTCTTATGTTAATGGTAAAAAATTTAACTTGGGCAGAATTTACATGTTTTTACCATTGTATCATCTAGCCTGTGATTACACAGTGGTAAAAATGCCCAACTAATTGTAGGTTTCAGAGTAGCAGCTGTTAATCTGTATCCGCAAAAAGAAAAGGAGTACTTGTGGCACCTTAGAGACTAACAAATTTATTTGAACATAAGCTTTTGTGAGCTACAGCTCACTTTATCGGATGCATACAGTGGAAAAAACAGTAGGGAGATTTTATATACACAGAGAGCATGAAACAATGGGTGTTACCATACACACTGTAACAAGAGTGATCAAGTAAGGTGAGCTATTACCAGCAGGAGAGAAAAAAAACCTTTTGTAGTGATAGTCAAGATGGGCCATTTCCAGCAGTTGACAAGAACTTGTGAGGAACTGGGGGGACGGGGTGGGGGGTTTACTTTGTGTAATGACACATCCACTCCCAGTCTTTATTCAAGCCTAATGTAATCGTACAGACCTAAAAGTCGCAATAGAACAACTTCAAAAACAGGCTCCAGTGAGAGACTGCTGAATTGGAATTAATTTGCAAACTGGACACCATTAAATTAGGCTTGAATAAAGACTGGGAGTGGATGTGTCATTACACAAAGTAAAACTATTTCCCCAGATTTATTTCCCCACCCCCCCACTCCCTGTTCCTCACACGTTCTTGTCAACTGCTGGAAACGGCCCGCCTTGATCATCGCTACAAAAGGTTTTTTTTTTTTTCTCTCCTGCTGGTAATAGCTCACCTTAGCTGATCACTCTCGTTACAGTGTGTATGGTAACACACAGCCACTGAAGGGGCTGGAGTCTCGCAGCTCTCTGGGCACGGTACTGGCAGAGCAGAGAGCAGCCGTGGGACCTGCCCGCCGAGGTCTCCGCAGCTCCAGGGAAACCAGACGAGCCCCTGCTTTCCTGCGGAGACCGTAGAGGCCGCCAAGGCGAGTGGGAAAGTCACTCCGCCCACCCCCCCAAAAGCAAGAGAACCAGGGAACTGCTGCCACCCCCCTCCCCCGCCCTTCATCCCGCTTCCTCGGGCCCCCCAGATGAATCTCTCCCCCGCTCCGCCCCGGCCCACGAGGATCCCCGCCCCCACATACCTTCCCCTCGCCGCCCCCACGGGGAACCCCGCCCCCGCCGCAGGGATTCCCGCCCCGGCGTAGTCTCGAGGCGAGCCCGGGTCTTGGCCCCGGGGAGGGAAGGAGCCGCCCCAGCCCATGGCGGGGCCTCCCTCGCGGGGGGACAGGATGAGTCGCTAGCCGGGCCCGGGCGGCCTCTCACCTTCACCAGCCACATGCCCGTGTTCTGCTTGGCCCCGGTCAGGTCCAGCTCCCCCCGCTCACTCATGGCTGCCCGGGCCCGGGCGGGGGACGCGGGCGGGGACGCAGGGACACGCCGAACGAGCTCGAGGCGCCCGCACCCACCACGGCGATTGCATCCACCCGGACAACAATCAGCAGCTCACCCGTCTACGGCGGCCCCAGGCTGCCAAACTTCCGCGGTAAAGCGGAGCGAGGAGAGCGTTCCTCGCCTCCCCCGGGAAAGGGCGAAGAGGGAAGCGCGTGGACTCCCGCGCTCCGGGACCTGGTCCCTCGCGCTTCCTCTGGCAGGCGTAGGGGCGGGGCAGTAACAAGGGCTGAGCCAGGGGCACTGTGGTGACTGACACCGCGCGGCGGCGGCCGCCTGGGTGTTTCCCTCGCTGCGGGCTGCACCTGGAGCGGGGAGGCCCGGCGTGCTGCAGTAAGCCCTAGCGCCGGGTTTGACGCCACCCAAGCTGCCCGGGTAGGGAGGAGGTGAAAAGCAGGCACTGGCCTTGCCCCTGGCGGATTGAGTGAGAGGCCCCTGGACGAGTTGGGCTATAGACGGTGCTTAATTTGTAATGAAAGGGGTGCCAGGGCTGAAGCAATGGTTTACTTTCATAACTGATGTGGCCACCCAGAGGTGGTGGGATATGAAGTGCCACACCTAGAGGTGCCCGGGATGTACCTGGCACAAACGAAGCAAGGGTTCTAGAAATGCCGAGGTAGCCATTCCAGCAGGAGGAAGTCACATGCATGCCGTTTTAATCAATAATGGTTAACATCAGTTAGGGGGACCAGACAGCAAATGTGAAAAATGGAGACAGGAGATAGGGGGTAATAGGAGCCTATATAAGAAAAAGGTGCAAAAATCACGACTGTCCCTATAAAATCGGGACATCTGGTCACCCTTACGTCAATAGTGTAAAAGTCAGCTACTTCACAGCATCCCCAGAACATGGGTAGGACTGTGGAATCAGGCTCGAACTGTCAATTCAGATTTGGCCCAAAATTCACGTTAAAAGCAAGCTTTTACTAGAACACTTTGGTGACAGTTCCCCAAATTAAAGTAAAACCTCACTAGGTACACGTATATTTAAACAAAGAATCACCCACTGCTGTGTTTGAAACCCCAGCATTGCAACTCTAAAAGCCTGAAAGTGAAATGCAGGGCTTGTCTCCCTGGAAACTAGAACCCTAACAACTAAGTTATTTGTAATTCCCACTTTTAGTTATTTCAGTGCAAGTCTTTGTGTGGACACTCTTATTTGAACTCAGTGGGGAGGATATTTAGCATCTCGAAGTTCTGCAAGCGGCAGGATTTACAGATGATTGTTAATTGAGGCGTAGGGACTGAGTGTGAAGTGATGAGCACAAGAAGGTAGGAAGAGCTCAGTGCCTTTCAACACCAGGCCCAGTGTGATTCATCAAAAAGCGAATGAATGGCAGAGTTGTGTCTAGCTCATGCCATATGCTCAGACTGCACCTGCCGCTACTTAAAAATGACATGGAATGAATGTCTTCAACTCAAGTGACATTTTCAATAATCTGGTGTCATGAGTCAATAGTTCTAATATACATTACTGACACTACCAAACTAATGTAAAAATTTAAAAAGAGGAATTAAGTAGGCCAAGTGCACAAGTAACCAACATAACTGGCCAAATCATGATTGTTACCTAAATTGCCCTGTGAGAAATCATTGTTCTCATTTAAGGTGCTAAAAACAGTAGGGAAAAAAATCTGGCAATATCACCAGCTCAGAGCTGAAACTGACAAGGCAGAGATTTCCTTCCCAGCTATATGCTACAGGCAGCCTTTCCAGTCCTGTTTCCATGGAAACTACATTAAGGGCAGCAACAAAGTAAGAAGCATTTTCATTAATGCCTCATTTAAAATCCTAACCTTATGTTTGCCATTCCAGTGTTTCTTTCCATGGATGAAGAATCAGAAACCAGTCGGCAATAGCTGAGAGTTGGAGCTCTGTGTTTCCATTTCTGCTCCTGTTTATATGCAACAGATGTCAAATTGGGGAAATAAATTACAAGGTTTTAAATTACAGAACATTTGCTTCTGATTTTTTTCATCCCACCTAGTGGGATCAATAGATTGCACTGTAGCAAGCCTCTGAGAAGGACCTCCCTTTGTCACTTTCAGGTGCTGCCTGAAGTCTAAGGACTGGCAGTGCTGATTTATAAAATAAAAATAATCTACAGACATAAATGGCCTGATCCTGTACCGTTAAAATGAATAGGAGTTTTGTTGTGGACCACAAATTTATGTATGCTTCCCTCAGAACCAAGAGGATATCAGGGAAAATACGCTTATAGGAATTAACACTGTCCAACCTGCACTATGTCAGCAGCCCCATTGGAGAGGGGAAGGGGTGGCATAGATGCAGGCAGAGAAGGCAATGGCAACAGAGAGGGAGCAGTTCTCAGCTATCACAATGGAAGGTATAGCACACCATGGGTCGCAGCTTCCTTTCCTAGTACTGATCCCCAGAGTTTGGAGACCAGGCCCGCTGCCTCCTCAAGGGCTCCAAAATTCCTTGCTCCTGGGGGGCAGTATACAGAGGAAACCCCACAAGGTAACCCTTGTGGTGTCCAAGATTTCTTTATTCCAGTCCTGTAAATTTTAGCTGCCGGATGATTAAATATAGTTCTTGTACTCCCATGTCTAGCCCCGCCCCCCCAAAAAAAAACCAATGAGGATTTGTTTTACAAATGTTGGTATGTTTAATCAAACATACCTTTCCAGTATTTCCCCTTACTTAGAGGACTCCCCAGGAAAGTGAGCTGTTGTGTGTAGAAAGGAAATAAAACATAGCATACAGTAATTGTTATTTTACAATGTAATGGAATGCATATATAGAGAGATTTCTTTTTGCAAGCATTCTAGAGTTTTCCACATCAGATAAAATTACAGTTAACAAACAGTGCTGACGTGGTAGATCAAACAGATCAGATATAATCACACAAACCTGTAAGTGCTGACTTATATTAAACAGATGTCTCTTGACTTGTGTTTGGATTTATAAGCAAAGCAGGCGGTGCTCAGTGAATATTAATGAAAAAATATTTCCATAAAGTGGGTGTGTAATAATAGAACAGAAGAATCTTGCTCTAAGAGACAGAAGGACAGATTCATAGCCCCACTGGCTCATTTGTACTGCTTTACTGGCACAGAGGGACTGTGAATTCAACTTTATTGGCCAAATGAGTTTTTCCATGTAGAGAAAACCTCCAGGGTGCTGTAGAACCACTACACCGGTTCTACACTACGCCCTCCCCCCTCCCCCCCGTGCTAACTGTAAAGGTTATTCCCAGAACAAAAGGGGGCATGGCCAATGTATTGCTATACCTCCGTGATTATGGCTGCCAGTACAGCTTTGGAGACCACAGGCAATTTAGAGCAGCTCTGAAGCTGCTTAGAGTTGTGCTGAGGTCCAAAGCATCCCCAGCCAGCCCCACAATTGAGAAGCAACAAAAAGCCACTTTTGTTATTCCCTCCTTTGGGTCCTGTGCCAAGTACAGCTTGACCAGACCAGAGGAATTGTATTTTGTCAGTTCCTGGAAGATAGCCATATATATTTCAGGAAAGTACGGGGGTAATTCAAATTCAAACATTCAACAAGCTATGTTTTCTTCACTTACGTCTAATTCTTTTCATACCCCTCCCTTAAAACCTGAGGGTCCTGTCTACTCAACATGGACATTCAGGATCTCCTGGCAGTTTACTTTCCTCTGCTCACCAATTAGGCAATATTTTATTTCCTCCCTCATTTATTCCTGTGTGCAAATTGTCTGTTTGGTGCTTCTCATCTCAAAGGTGGTTGCATCAATTGATTGATTGGTGCATGTATATAGTTCATAAAGGCTTTTGGCAACTTCAGGATGAGAGATACTATCTAAATGTAAGATATTATTATTAATAGGGCTGTTAAAAAAATTTCACCAGACCTAGGGATGGGTCAGGACAAGAACACTAGATGCACCCATCCTCTTCATGAATTTTGATGATCTATCTATGCTTTTATACATTACCTCTTGCTGTGGAATCTGAATGGTTTCTGGTTCTGGATGCTGTCATGCCTGAGGCATATCTCTGTAAGGGACCTGTGAAAAGGGCACTGAAATTGAACACCCCAGAGTTTGGGAAAATTCAGATTTGGGTCTGGATCTGAACTCCACAGCTCAGGCAAATATCTAACCAAAGCAGAAAAGGGAGAGATGATAGGTTTTCATTCAAAGCAGGAGTGATACAGGCATTTTATCAGAAAGAAAACTGATCCAGGGACAGCTGATGCTCTTACTTCATTCATTCTTGTCAGCAAACTCCTCATGAACAAATTAAAGTGAAAAAAGTGCTGAGCAGTTTCAGAGAAAAAAAACTAATGGAATTTGGCTGCCAAAGAGCTTCATGTCCTCCTCAATCAAATATGCCAGGTTTTGCCTCCTCATCATCTTGGTTTAGCAGACAGTGGGGCAGATCTTCAGGTGTCATTATCCTTATTCTTATCTTACACGCTACCCTAACACTGCTTCAGTAGCTGTCTCACAATGACCAATAGAGGATAGGGGGCGGGGACCAGGCTGTTTGAGGAGGCACAGCCTTCCCTCCCCGGCCCTCCATACAGTTTTGGAACCCCGATGTGGCCCTCAGGCCAAAAAGTTTGCCCACCCCTGCTCTAAGTGGTCTTGGTGCCACCAAATGGGACAGAACACCACACCCAGGAGGTGTGTGGGTTACACTTGCAGCTTCCTGAACAGTCCTGTGTTCTTAAAGCTGTCAGAGTAACAGCTGTGTTATTAAGCCAAAATAAGGACATTTCTTCTTTCAGCTGTTGTGTTTACCCTATATTATGTGGAATAAGAAGGGGATAAACTACCAAGAGAGAACAGTCTGTCCATGTAGAGTATGATCATGTACATTGGGATGAGAGGAGTCCCAAAGTAACTAACTCCTAGCACAGAATATAGACCATCTAACCTTGGGTCTGTTTCTTATCCTTTTACAACCAAGGATTTTCAGGATGCTCCTCTAGAGGTAGTGGAAATATTTTTTGCAGCCATGAATTTTCAGGATTGCTTGTCACCAGTACATTAACAATACTGCTCCCATCAAACACAAAGTAGTAATACTTAATCCAAACAGCACTTGCATAGCAGTCTAGGGAATGATATTGAGTTCATATCTGGAGCTGACTCTGCAGTACAGAATATTAGTAGGGCTGTCGATTAATCACAGTTAAATCATGTGAGTAACTCAAAACAATTAATTACGATTAATTGCATTGTTAAACCATAGAATACCAATTGAAATGTATTCAATATTTTTGGATGTTTTACATTTTTAAATATATTGATTTCAATTGCAACACAGTATACAAAGTTGACAGTGCTCACTTTATATTATTTTTATTACAAATAATTGCACTTTAAAAAATGGCAAACAAAATAGTATTTTTCAGTTCACCTCATAAAAGTACTGTAGTGCAATCTCTTTATCATGAAAGTGCAACTTACAAAAGTAGATTTTTTTTGTTACATAACTGCACTCAAAAACAAAACAATGTAAAACTACCACTTAGACAAACAAATTTATTTACATTTACAGGAGATAATGCTGTCCACGTCTTATTTACAATGTGACCTGAAAGTGAGAACAGGCATTTGCATGGCACTTTTGTAGCCGGCGTTGCAAAGTATTTACGTGCCAGTTATGTTAAATATTCGTATGCCCCTTCATGTTTCGGCCACCATTCCAGAGGATATGCTTCCATGCTGATGATAATTGTTAAAAAAAGAATGCATTAATTAAATATAAAGTGAGCACTGTACACTTTGTATTCTGTGTTGTAACTGAAAACAATATATTTGAAAATGTAGAAAATATCCAAAAAAAAAAAAATGATGTGTCTTAATGTATACCCATGACAATTACACTGTGTACCATTTCTGAAGAGAAGGCAAAAGAAGCCTGCTTAGGCAACCTGTCTTTTGCTGGGGATATCACAATACAATCAGGGGACTGTACAGCCTGAAAATACTGCGAACAGAAGAGAGAGAGACACATGTCTCCACCCAAGACAGCCAAGAGCTCGGAAGCCAGAAGCCTAGAGTGAGTACCCTTGCTGGACCAAAGAAGGGGAATAACACTGCAGTTGCCCTGAACTCTGATGCCATGGACTACTTCATTGGGGCTTTAAGCATGTGCTTAAGTGATTTCTTGACTAGGGATACTTCCCTGAATCAGGGGCATTGTGTACAATCAGTTTTACTATAAATAACTTACCTTGTTGTTTGAATGAATCTTTCACACAACGGCATGGAAGAGAAAAAATATTTTTAAAAGTAGGATGATGTGGCTGTAAAAAAATCACAAAAAATATCAGGGGGACTAAAAGGGTGGGTGTCGTATCTGAATTTTATTTTATCCAATTTTTTAAAAGTGACTAGATTTCAAGTTGACAGTGTCCCTTTTAATCAAGTTCTCCTCTGCTTCTCTCTGGTGTATGTCCAGTTAGCTGTTAAAAGTATTAGCACTTCTCAAGAAAAGTTCACTGGCCAAACAAGCATTCTCTCACTAAGAGGTTTTCAAAGTCCAACGTTCTCTTTGTGCTATTATTTGGCTGATCATGTGCGCTCTATGTAGCTTATCAGTTTCTAAAGTGCTTTTTTGTACTGTAAGTATGGAGGATGCTATATAACTAAATTCTCTTCTATCTGCTGTTGGCTTCTTGATTCATTTACATTTCCTTTGATTTTCATTTTTTCTTTAGAGATACTGCCTGCGAACATAATAGGTCAGTAGTTTTGTGATAATTTATTTTTATACACCATGAGCAGTAAAGTCACATGTCTCAGATGACACAACAATCTTTAGTTCTAAGTAATGATAGAATGAGAGGCATTTTCTGTTTAGCTGCAAAGTAAATCTATTTTCAATAGATTTTTTCCCCTTCTTTGTTTTAAGTGAGATGATTAATCTGAATCATTCTTGCTAACTAAATGCAGCTTCTTTCTTAGGATTTCTACTTCTGGAGCCTAATGATCTTTTGCTTTTAGTGCTGTTGTTGCTGAGTGTGTGTTGGTGGTAATTTTCTAAAATGGTACTCGTAGTCTATTAAATATTGTTAATTACAGCACTACATCTCTTTGTTCCATATGCTAATATTGGTATTAATGATAGGAGTAAAACTTTCCACTCTCCCTACCCTAAAAAAGAAAGTATTTTCCTACAAAATCAAATTGGATATATGTGAAATAATGAAAAATCTTAACTACTTAAAAATCACATGACATCTTATTTGATTTTGTTGACAGATTATGTTAAATAGGGTTTAAGCTTCTGATCAGTAATTCAGGGAGAAGGGAGAGTGAAGCTAGCATTGGAACGATGGAAAGGGAGAGAGGGGCAGAAGGAAGCTGGAGCAGAAAAAACATAGCAAAATATTGTTAGTGCATTGTTAAGGTTGTCTGGCAATCACCTGTGCCCTTCCAGAATATTTTGTTCAACAAAATTCAAACTTCCAAGAGTCAGGAAATGAAGAGTTAAGGTAAATGCCCACACAACCTTAACTCTCTCCCCTCCACGTCCCAGCTGGCAAGAGCCACTGGGAGTTATCTACATTCAGTGCAGCTGCATTTACTGTGTTCAGTATAGGTGTATTGAATGATGGAGGAATAAGCTGGAGCAGGTAGGAAGGAGGTGTGATTGAGAAGATCTGGGTCTGAGTACCCGCCTGTGTATTATCAAAGGATCTTTCCTTTGAGGTGCATGTGTACCCTGAGGTTCCAGTCTGCATCATTTCAATACAGAATTGAATTGGATAGATTGTGTCAATAGCAAGGCACTGGGGTCTTCTTGCCATGGCTATTCTGAGTACTGAGTTGAGATATGAGAACAGTGTGTGGATTTAATGATGGGTAGGGGAGGTATAGGTTTAGGTATAGTATAGGTATCTTGTGTGCAAATATGAAGGGATTGGAAAAGGTTATGATATGGTTGTTAAATTTTACAACTGTGGTATGATCTCGGGGGATAGGTTCAATGGTTGAGTGTAGTTGGGCAAGTGCAGGTTGTGCCTGTCCATTACAGTGAAAAGGGAGAGTAGGAGTGTGTGTGTTATGGGCAATTGGAGTATGGCTCAAAGAGGGCAGAGTTAAGGTTGTGTGGGTATTTACCTTAATTCTGTATTATCTGATTTTCAGAAGTTTGAGTTTTGCTGAACTCAGCATTGTGGAAGGGCATGAGCTCCCGCTGGGCAACCTTAGCTCTGCACTAATGAACTTTTTTGCCATTTTATTTCCTAGGTTTTTTAAACAGAAAGGGAAATGTTTGTTGGTAGGAGTTAGTGGACATTTAGGCAGTTGTAGTTTCACCTGGGTTTGCAGTTGATATGCTACTGTAGAGCTAGGTAATGATCAAAAGACTTAGCTTTGATATAGTGCTTTTCATCAGCAGATCTCAAAGAACTTTACATCATTATCCCCTTTTAACAAAGAGGAACTGAGGCAGAGGGGTGAAGTGAGTTGCCCAAGGTCACCCAGAAGGCCAGTGGCAGAGCTAGTAATAGTTGCAGTCCAGTGATCTTTAGGCCACGCGGTTGCTATGGCCATCTCTACACAACAGGAATAGAGTGGCACAGCTATGGCGTTGTGGCTATGCGGCTATAAAAACATAGTGCAGATGCTTCCTACACCAATGGAAGGGGTTTTTCTATCTCTGTAGGAATTCCTCCTCCCCGAGCCTTGGTAGCTAGTTCAATGGAAGCATTCTTCCACTGGCCTAGCTGCAGCCTCACAAAGGGTTAGGTCGGTGTGTAGCTACAGTGCTCAGGGGTATGACAGTTGATCAAAATTTTTAGTGTCAACCAGGCCTGTGTGATTCCTCAGTGCTCCTCCCACCTCCTATACATTTTGTAATAGTGGAATGGGGATAACGGTCATGCATTGAAATGTTTACAATGTGTAATTATTCAGGATTGGTGAGAAAAGTCTCATCTTAGGTCCCTCACCAAAGTCTCTTATGCAAAGTAAGCTGCCACGGGATAAGAGGGAAGGGGCTCTCATGGATTGGTAACCGGTTAAAATATAGGAAACAAAGGGTAGGTATAAATGGTCAGTTTTCAGACTGGAAAGAGGTAAATAGTGGTGTCCCCCAAGGGTCTGTTCTGGGACCAGTCCTATTCACCATATTCATAAATGATCTGGAAAAAAGGGGTAAACAGAGAGGTGGCAAAATTTGCAGATAATACAAAATTACTAAAGATAGTTAAGACCCAGGCAGACTGTGAAGAGCTACAAAAGAATCTCTCAAAACCAGGTGAACGGGCAGCAAAACGGCAGATGAAATTTAATGTTGATAAATGCAAAGTAATGCACATTGGAAAGCATAATCCCAACTATACATATAAAATGATGGGGTCTAAATTAGCTGTTACCACTCAAGAAAGATCTTGGAGTCACTGTGGATAGTTCTCTGAAAACATCCACTAAATGTGCAACGGCAGTCAAAAAAGCCAACAGAATGCTGGGAATAATTAAGAAAGGGACGGATAATAGGACAGAAAATATCATGTTGCCTCTATATAAATCCATGGTATGCCCACATCTTGAAAATTATGTGCAGATATGGTTACCCCATCTCCAAAAAGATGAATTGGAAAAGGTTCAGAAAATGGCAACAAAAATTATTAGGGGTATAGAACGGCTTCTGTATGAGGAGAGATTAGTAAGACTGGGACTTTTCAGGTTGGAAAAGAGGGCTAAGAGGAGATATGATTGAGGTCTATAAAATCATGACTGGTGTAGAGAAAGTAGATAAGGAAGTGTTATTTACTACTTCTCTTAACACAAGAGCTAGCGGTCACCCAATGAAATTGATAGGCAGCAGGTTTAAAACAAATAAAAGGAAGTATTTCTTCACACAACGCACAGTCAATCTGTGGAACTCCTTGCTAGAGGATGTTGTGAAGGCCAAGACCATAACAGGGTTAAAAAACTAACTAGGTCCATCAATGGCTATTAGCTAGGATAGGCAGGAATGGTGTCCCTAGCCTCTGTTTTTCAGAAGCTGGGAATGAGCGACCGGGGATGGATCACTTGATGATTACCTGTTCTGTTCATTCCCTCTGGGGCACTTGGCACTGGCCACTGCTGGAAGACAAGATACTGGGCTAGATGGACCTCTGTTCTGACCCAGTAGGGCCATTCTTATGTTCTTATCGATGGTCTATGGTCCCAAAACAGTAACAATGTTTGTTACAGTGACTTTAAGCATGTGAGAAGTCTAGTGTGTGTCTCTCTCCTTTTCCACCCCCTACCCCACTATTCACTGCACCATGTAGTGCACCTCCCCCACCAACATTTCCAGCTCCTGCTCCCCTTCCCATCTATAGAAGCCATTAACATATAAGTTGCTATTTTCTGTCTCCTGCCCTATGCTGCTGCATACAAACATCACAGGCAGCAGCTTACTGGAGGGCTGCATGGTACCTTGGTTATTTAGCCTGAGCTGCACACTGAGCTGGGCCCCTCGTTCCCACTACCCAATCCCAGCTGGGACTCCTGCTTCAGCCAGGTTTCCTCAGTCATACCCCAGGTCCTCCCAGTCTGTGCCTCCTCCAAAGCAGACCCTTCCCGCACACACACTGGCCAGTTCTCCCCTGTCCCCCACCACCACCCAGAGGAATATGTATCTTAACATCTGAAATCCTGAAAATGAAGTTTATATTTGTGTTACCTTAATTCCCCTCACTCCAGATCCCAGCTCACATAGAGGGATTGGAAGAGGTGCTCCGACACCCCAAGAGGAGCAGGATCCCTCATATCTCAGAACACTCATGGAAGGGGAGAATTCAGAGCAGACAGCCCTCTCCCTTAACCCACCAAATTCCTCTACTACTTCTCCTATTCACCAGCCTCTTCCCTCGCACTTCCCCAATCCCTACCCCTTACCTGAACCCCTAACCCTTCTTCCCTCAACTACCATCCATTCATTGCCCTAATACTCCTGTCCTTTCTGCACACCCAAACTCCTCTCCCCTAAACCCACCTCCTCTTGCATCCTGAATCACCCCTTCCATCCCAGCAAGTGTTTGCATGTATAATATATTGTCCTTTCAAAAATATTTTTGCTGCCTTCCAAATATTCTGCTGTACTCAGATATTTTTTTAAGAAATGTAACGGACTTCACAGAGGTAGATTTTTCCCAAATGATTACAGTGCATTCTCAGATTTCTGCCCAGGGTGGTCTTCAAACTTCAACTTAATGAAATGCTTGTTTTTTTTTTTCCTGGGGGCTGAATCTTAGGAAACTCTTTCTTAAATGATCTCCCATTTGGCTTACTAACCCTACCCTGCACTCCCATGAGGCATAACAAATTTCAAGGCAAGCTGTGTAAGCAGGCAGACTTTAGAGCGCTTAGGCCTGATTTACAGTACAGAGTTAGATCGACATAAGGCAGCTTATGAAGACCTAACTTTGTAAGCATCTGCACTACAATGTTGCTCCGGCTGATGTAACTCACATACTATGCCAATTTAATAACTCCACCTCCGTGAGAGGTGTAGTGATTAGGTCAAAATAGTTAGACTGATGCAGTGTCAGTAGACACTGAATTACTTACGTTGACTTTAGTGGCTTCCAGGTGGTGTCCCACAATGCCCCACTGTGACCACTCTGATCACCATTTTGAACTCTGCTGCCCGGCAGCCAGCTATACAGATATACACCCCTTCCCTCTAAATCCCTATAAATTTTTGAAAATTTATTTCTTGTTTGCCCAGCGTGGAGAGCTCACCCAGCTCCTCATGCCAGTTCCATGCTGCAGATGCACTCGTGCCTGGAGTACACAGGAGGAGGTAGATCCGCTGGATCTGTGGGGAGAAGATGCTGTGCAGGTAGCCAGCCAACCGTAGACACATGGACATCTACAAGCAGATTGCTCGGGGCATGGGGGAGAAGGGCTACAAGAGGGATGTGCAGCAGTGCTGCATGAAAGCCAAGCAGCCACGGCAGGTGTACCAGAAGGCGAGGGATGCTAACAGTCATGCTGGTGTTGAGCTGCAGACATGCTGCTTTTTCAAAGAGCTGCATGCCATCTTGGGCAGAGACCCCACCCCCAAAAGCCTTGTGGCTACTTCAGAGGAGCCAGAGTCACAGGTCCCCCGAGTGAACAGTCAGGAAGAGGTGTTGGACAAAGAGGAAGAGAAGTATGGGGGACAGGCAACCAGGGATTCATGGCGCAGCGAGCTAGGACCTGTTTTTGGCTTCAGGGCAATTGAGTCAGTCCCTACAGTCCAGCATGGGCGAGCCTCATGTAAGAGAGGGAACCTCTAGTAAGTAAGCAATTTGCTTTGATATTGCAGGGACACATCTGTTCATTTACTCTTTATTAATCATGGTAGAAGAGGTAGTGAAATAACCAAATAAAGGTAGAGTTGCTATCTGCTTCTCATTCCCCTGTACAGTTAGGCAGAGGGGGTTCTTGCAGAAATGTGCACTGGGATGTCCCGTGAATCCTCCATGGAGCCCTTGAGGAAACTTTCCTGGAGGTAATCGGCAATTCTCTGTCAAAGGATTCTGGGGAGGGCTGCCTTATTTCTTCCATCACGGTAGGACGCTTTCCCATGCCCCTCAGCAATTACTTCAGACACCATTGCAGCACACAAGCTAGCAGCATGCGGACCCGATCTGCAGCCAGACATATGCAGGAGCTGCTCCCTTTCAGCCCCCGTTACTCTCAAGAGTGAGATATCCACTAAAATCACCACTGCCTGTGGAAAACGGTGCTAGTATTCAGTTCAATTGTCCTATCCACATATACTCAGGCCAATGACCAATTCCCCAGCTTATTGCATCAACTCGCCCCTGCACTCCCTCTGGGCCCTACTCACCATGGCTGGGACTGTCCCCATGCGCTATCAATCCCAAGAAGAGGTGAAAATGTAATGTTTGTAACTAGTGTGGATCAAGAGGAGCGAGTTCAGTGTACTAAGTTTCCATTTATCTCGTGAATACATTCACAGTAGTACCTCTGTGCATTGTACCTTTTGTAGCTGGAAATGTGGCCTTGAGGGTCTCTCCATCCATGCCTGTAGAGCAGCTCAGTCAGATAATGAAGAGAAGGAAGAGGAAGTGGGATGACATATTCCAAGAGAGCCTGCAAGCCTCTGGTGCTTTGGATACCGAGCACAGGGCTTGGAGAATTGCCCTTACAGAGAGCATGGCCAAGGATAGCGTGGAGAGGAGAAAGGCACAGGAAAAGAAGAACGTGCATCAGGAGATGCTTCTCAAGCAGCAAACAGAGATGCTGCAGACTCTTGTTAACCTTCTGGTTTAACAGTCCCGTGCTATCCTCCCTCTGTACCCCACAGAGAATAGCATTCCCGGATGCCCCTCCACCCTCCTCATGGTGTCCAGGGCCACTGCACTACCCCTTCCACTCCATCTCGGGGGAGAGTACAGGCAATCACAGCTGCAAATACACCAACCATGTCTCACAGGTCAGCGTATGTGATTGTGAAATGGAAAGGACTGTTCTTTCTCCTTTATTTATTAAGTTTTATTCAGTTATGAGCGGGTCTGTTTGCATAGGTTTGGAATAAAAGTCTATTTATGGAAACTTAATTCATCCTCATTAGTTCACAACATATGCTGTTGGAGCTGACATCATTCACTGATAATAGCAGTAGGTGCATTTGCAATGTTAGAATACTGCACACACAGTACTCATTACAAGGTTTATACCGGGATGCAAAACAGCAATGCCAGGTACAGCACACTATTGAAATAGTCTTTCAAAGCCTCCCTGAGCCAAATAGCTCTGCGTTGAGTTCTCCTTATAGCCCGAGTATCGGGTTGCTCAAAATCAACAGACAGCCATTGCACCTCTGCCATCTACCCTGACGGAAACTTTTCTCCCTTTGCTTCACAGGTATTATGAAGGACACACCATTGGGATATTTTTTTCCACTGAGGTCTAATCTCATGACTAGAGAGTGCCAGCAACCTTTCCAACAGCCAAAGACACATTCAATTGTCATTCTGCACCTGCTGAGCCTGGAGTTGAAGCTCTGCTGCTGTCAAGGTGGCCAGTGTATGGCTTCATGAGCCATGGGAGTAAGGGGTAGGCTGGGTCTCCCAGGATCACTACTGGCTTTTCAACATCCCCAGTCGTAATCCATCAGTCTGGAAAGAGAGTCCCTGTTTGCAGCTTTCTGGACAGGCCTGCGTCCTTGAAGTTGTGCTCGTCATAGAATATCAGGGTTGGAAGGGACCCCTGAAGGTCATCTAGTCCAACCCCCTGCTCGAAGCAGGACCAATTCCCAGTTAAATCATCCCAGCCAGGGCTTTGTCAAGCCTGACCTTAAAAACCTCTAAGGAAGGAGATTCTACCACCTCCCTAGGTAACGCATTCCAGTGTTTCACCACCCTCTTAGTGAAAAAGTTTTTCCTAATATCCAATCTAAACCTCCCCCACTGCAACTTGAGACCATTACTCCTCGTTCTGTCATCTGCTACCATTGAGAACAGTCTAGAGCCATCCTCTTTGGAACCCCCTTTCAGGTAGTTGAAAGCAGCGATCAAATCCCCCCTCATTCTTCTCTTCTGCAGGCTAAACAATCCCAGCTCCCTCAGCCTCTCCTCATAAGTCATGTGTTCTAGACCCCTAATCATTTTTGTTGCCCTTCGCTGGACTCTCTCCAATTTATCCACATCCTTCTTGTAGTGTGGGGCCCAAAACTGGACACAGTACTCCAGATGAGGCCTCACCAATGTCGAATAGAGGGGGACGATCACGTCTCTCGATCTGCTTGCTATGCCCCTACTTATACAACCCAAAATGCCATTGGCCTTCTTGGCAACAAGGGCACACTGCTGACTCATATCCAGCTTCTCCTCCACTGTCACCCCTAGGTTCTTTTCCGCAGAACTGCTGCCTAGCCATTCGGTCCCTAGTCTGTAGCGGTGCATTGGGTTCTTCCTTCCTAAGTGCAGGACCCTGCACTTATCCTTATTGAACCTCATCAGATTTCTTTTGGCCCAATCCTCCAATTTGTCTAGGTCCTTCTGTATCCTATCCCTCCCCTCCAGCGTATCTACCACTCCTCCCAGTTTAGTATCATCCGCAAATTTGCTGAGAGTGCAATCCACACCATCCTCCAGATCATTTATGAAGATATTGAACAAAACCGGCCCCAGGACCGACCCTTGGGGCACTCCACTTGATACCGGCTGCCAGCTAGACATGGAGCCATTGATCACTACCCGTTGAGCCCGACAATCTAGCCAGCTTTCTACCCACCTTATAGTGCATTCATCCAGCCCATACTTCCTTAACTTGCTGACAAGAATACTGTGGGAGACCGTGTCAAAAGCTTTGCTAAAGTCAAGAAACAATACATCCACTGCTTTCCCTTCATCCACAGAACCAGTAATCTCATCATAAAAGTCGATTAGATTAGTCAGGCATGACCTTCCCTTGGTGAATCCATGCTGGCTGTTCCTGATCACTTTCCTCTCATGCAAGTGCATCAGGATTGATTCTTTGAGGACCTGCTCCATGATTTTTCCAGGGACTGAGGTGAGGCTGACTGGCCTGTAGTTCCCAGGATCCTCCTTCTTCCCTTTTTTAAAGATTGGCACTACATTAGCTGATCATGCACCTGCCCTGATCAGCCCACATTGATGTTGGTAAACTATTCCTAGTGACCCACCAGCACATGCAGTACCACAGAAAAATAGCCCTTTTTGTTGATGTACGTTGTGGCAAGGTGTTCTGGGGCCAAAATAGGGATATGCATGCCATCTATCACCCCACCACAGTTTGGGAACCCCACTGCTGCAAAACCATCCACTAGGTCCTGCACATTGCCCAGAGTCTCAGTCCTCTATGGCAGGATGCGATGAATAGCCCCGCACACTTACATCACAACCACCCCCACAGTGCATTTTCCTAACGCCAAATTGATTCCTAACTGATCAGTAGCAATCTGGCGTTGAAAGTTTCCACAGAGCGATCGCCACTCACTTCTCCACTGTCAGACAGATCTCATTTTGGTGTCACTGCACTGGAGGGCTGGGCCGAGCTCAGCACACAGATCCGTGAATGTGGCCTTATGCATCCAAGAGTTCTGCAGCCATTGCTCATCGTCCCAAACCTGTATTACAATGTGATCCCACCATTCAGTGCTTGTTTCTCAGGTACAGAACTGGTACTCCACCATCTGCAGCTGCTCCATGAACAACAACCACCACCTTGAATTGTTTCTTTCTATGTCCCACAATAATCTAGCCTCCAAGAAATCGTCATGGTCCCTGCAGCCCCTCTGGATCAGGTGCCCCATAATTGCAATTCAAGAAGGATGTTGATAAATTGCAGGGGCTCAGAAAAAAGTCACGAGAATGATTAAAAGATTAGAAAACATGTCTTATAGGGATAGACTCAAAGAGCTCAATCTATTTAGCTTAATAAAGAGAATATTAAAGGATGACTTCATGACAGTCTGTAAGTACCTGTATGGGGACCAAATAGTTAATAATGGGCTCTTCAGTCTAGTGGAGAAAGGTATAACATGATCCAATGGCTGGAAGTTGAAGCTAGGCATATTCAAAAAGCAGATTTTTAACAGTGAGGATAATGAACCATTGGAACAATTTGCCAAGGGTCATGTTGGATTCTCCATCACTGTCAATTTTTAAATGAAGATTGGCTGTTCTCCTACAAGATATGCACTAGGAATTATTTTTGGGGAAGGTCTGGGTTAAACAGGAGGTAAAGCTAGGTGATCAAAATGATCCCTTCTGGCCTTGGAATCTACGAATCTACAGTCTAAGCTCCTATCTCTCTCCCGCTGCCCCCAAGCAGGGCTTCCCTAGATCCTGGCTCACATCAGGAGTGGGATAGAGAGATGGGCTTAAGCCCCCTTAGCCACCACAGATTCCAGCTTACATGAGGTGGGATAAGGAGAGGGGCTCAGACACCTCCAGAAAGGCAAGCCCCACCCAGAACCTGGCTCACATTGTGAAGTAAGAAAGGAGGGTCAGACCCCCACAGATGGGCAGGGACCCCTTATATTGGAAACACACAAGGGCAGGAAGTGGGCTCAGGACCCCCAGATGCCAGCTAAAACAGGGGAGGGGCTCAGACCCCTGACATAAGCAGGTGTGGTGGGGCAGCTGCCCCACACAGGTAGATGGAGGGTTAAAGCAGCCCTTTGGAGGCTGCGCAAAACCCAAGCAATGGGAGGAGGGCCTGTGGAGAGTCAGGAGAAGGATTGTTGGAACAGCCAATCAGGGCTGGGGGAGCCCATGTAAGAATGGCTGCTCAACAGAGCAGGGGCAGTCTCTCCTGAGAGTGTAAGGGAGAAGGACTGGCTGCCTTAGAAGAGCCCTTAGATAGCACAGTGTTGGGCAGGGGAGCAATAGGAAGCTCCAGCCTGAGGACTGCTAGACTGAGACCCCTGATACAGAGGGCCAGGAAGGTGCTAGGGCTATGGGAAAGTAGCCCAGGGAAATAGGTGGTGGGAGTTGGAGGAGCTGCAGCATGTGACCGCTGGCTATAGGGTCCCTGGGTCAGAGCCTGGAGTAGCGGGTGGGTCTGGGTCCCTCCCCCGCTTTTCCCCACTTGCCACAGATGGGTGTGGCCAGTATTCGGACTGCAATTTGCCCCTGGAGATGAGGGGCTAGACCAAAAGCTGCAGGAGGCCACAGCAGCAGGTGGATGGACTAGGCAGCCAGTTCCCCTGGAATGTGGGAGAAAGCAGAGTGGGGCACAGCTGGAGGTCTGAGCCCAGAAGAGGATGCTGTGGTCCAGGGAGTCACATGGGTCTTAGAGGTGGAGCAGAAGTGACAGTGCTGAGACACCACTAGAGGAAGGTGCACTGGCAACCAAGAGCTAATTCCCAGTACTGCCAGCAAGAGGTGCTGTGGTGGTGAGTCCTGCCCTGTTACAGCAGGGAAAGGGGGGGGTCACACCTCAGGAGATGAGCTGGGTGCCCCCAGATTGTGGCACATAGAAGGGGAATGTAGGGCTGCCACTATTCTCCATGGATGAGAAGACTCATCCGTATGTATTCTGTCCCACATCTCCCCATCACCTGACCACCCAATCCCTTTCCCCCCATTCCCACCTACTCTTCCAACCAATCACTCTCCCCTCCCAGTAAGCATTTGCTTGTACTGTTCCCCACCACCACCCCTTTTCAAATAGTAGTTTCAGGGCCTCTTAACTAATCTGCTGTACACAGATTACATGTCTCCAAAATAAAATATACCCTTTGACAGAGGTAGATTCCCTCTTTCTTATTTCAGATTTATGCCCTGGGTTGGATTCAGACTCACAGTGGTGATGGTGTACTTAAATTTGATGACAATACTATACTCAGAGCAAACCAGCTCTTGTTATAAGTACCAACGGTATGGGCAAGTCGTAGCTGTCTGTAAAGGGAAAACAAGATGCAGTAAGTGTGGGGGAGAATACTCTTATGAAAATTACATAGAAGGGAAAGAGGTCAAATCTAGTAATTGCAGTGGTAATTACAATCCAACATATAGCGGGTATATCATGGAAAGGAAGCTAAAGAGATGAAGTCAAAAGTTGCAGAAGCTGTAAGGATACTCAAAGCATCAGGAGGAGAAGGAAGAGACAATCAGCACAGGAAAAGGGGACCTGCAGACACCATGTTCTTTGTAGAATGAGGCTAAACAGTGCAGAAGGAATAGGCAATGATCTACCAGTAATGAAAAAAAGAAAGGTTTATTGCATTTATGATAGAAGTGATAAAGTGTCCATCACAAATGAGGCAGCGGGGTCGGGGGGAATAAAAAAATGAAAACTATAGCAAGGGCAGTGGAAAAATACTTGTATGTTAGCAACTTGTCGATGGACCATATTTCACCATTACCTTCATTCAAAATTGCATGAATATGACTAGTATGGGGATCACAATCTTGTTGGAATGCACAGTCTGATAGCACATGGTCAAGAAAATATCCTGGAAATGAAAACTAAACCAGATGTTTTATGTATCCAGGAACATAGGCGCCAACTTCTGCTCGTGCTGGTGGGTGCTTGACCCCGCCGCTGCCCCAACTCCACCCCTCCCTTGCCCCCATTCCAACCCCTTCCCCAAAGTCCCCACCCCAACTCTGCTCCTCCCTGCTCCTATTCCAACTCCTTCCCCAAATCCCCACCTCAGCCCCGCCTCATCTCCTGAGCACGCCACGTTCCTGCTGCTCCTCCCAGAGCCTGCTATGCTGCCAAACAGGTGTTTGGCAGCGGCAAGCACTGGGAGGTAGACAGAGGAGCAGGGACATGGCACATTCGGGGAGGAGGCGGAGCAAAGGTGAGGCAGGGAGGAGAGCTTGGCTGCCGGTGGGTGCAGAGCACCCACTAATTTTTCCCCGTGGGTGCTCCAGCCCAGGAGCACCTACGGAGTCGGCGCATATGTCCAGGAAACATGGTTGGTTGAAAAGCTTGCTTTTCAAATTCCACAGTATATTGCCTTTAGGCAAGACTGAAAACTAGGACAAGGAGGAGGAGTTTGTACTTTCATAAGGGAAAGAATACACTACATAGCAGTAGAGAATGAAGAATTAAGCCTCAACTATGATGCTGTTGAGGTCACAATGCAGAAGACTAATATTTCTTTATAGACACTATAAATCCTTAATTTATGTGGGAATTAGAAAGTTCAGAGCAACAAGAAACAGTGAAGAATACTAAAAGACCATGTACTACATGTCATGACCTAAATAGTCATAATAAATTGTGGGGAAGCAAGACAACTGATAAATGGTGCATGCTTAGAGGTCACTGATTTTAAACAGCTGTACCCCAACCAGATTTAAATGCAGCAGATAGTAGTTTTCCCTGCTTAGACCTGGGAATTATAACAGAAGGTATTGGAAGTATATGCAAATAGAAAATATATAAGGAAGAAGGAATGGGGAGAAATCATTTCCCTATGCTCATTACTTTTCAAGGGCAAGGTAAGGTTGAAGGTAATGGAAAATTACTCACCTGTAAGTTTAAGAAAGCTAACTGGGAGCTATTTACAAGTAAATGTACTGAATTTGTGAATAATCATTGTGAGTGATGACAAAATTTTAGTGATAATGTAACAAAAGGATTACTAGCAGCAGCTTCTGTAGCCAGACTAGGTTACTGAAGTACCCCAAAACCTCATTTCCGTGGTGGAATGAGGAGTGCAAAATGGCAGTTATAAAAGGTCCGGGAGGGACATGGGGGCCAGAGGCAGGTGAGACACCGGCCTGCAGAGGGCACTCTGGGCTGGAAGAGCTAATTCCTGAGATGACCAGCAGGAGGCACCGCACTGGTGAGTCCCACCTCGCTATAGGCCCTTTTACTCCAAAATTCTCTAATCCACCCATACATTCTTCTCCTTATCCCTATTACACCTACTCTGTATAGCAAGCCTCTCCTCCATAGCACATCATGTGCCTTTTCAACATCTTCCTCCCCTAAAACCATTCTGCACCTTATCTGTAATGCTATTGGTTTCCCCAGCAGTAACCCACAATCTGGGTTTCCCCACCCAGGGGAACCCCCAACCCTCTATCCCCACCTTGCCTCAGTGGCTACTGCCAGTCACCATCTAGCCCCCACTCACTGAGGCAGACTGCAGCTGTAAGCCACTCATCATCAGCAAGGAGGGTTTGGACTTGCTGCCTTTGTCTAACCCTGGGCTGCCCCTCTGCAACCCCAGTACCTGCTTTGGGCCTTCAGCAAGGCCTGTAGCCTGGGGGTTCTCCAGGCTGGAGCTCTCCAGCTCCTCTGGCCTTTCCCCAGCCCTGCTCCACTCCAGTACCCTCCTCAGCTCCAGGCAGCCAGGTCCTTCTCTCTCTACAGCTAGAGGGAGAGTCTCTTTAAGCTCCCCGTTCACAGCCCTTTTATAGGGCCTGCTGTGGCCTGATTGGGGCATGGCCCCAGCTGTGGCTACCTTCCCATCAGCCTAGCCTTTTCTCTCAGCACCGGCCCTCTCCAAGGGCTGGCTTTTAAACCCTTCTGAGCCGGAGCGGGGTGACCGCCCCACTACAGGGCCATGCAAATCAGAGTTGGGAAAGTTATGTCAAATATAGATAATATTAAAAATGGTACACCATAGGGAGGTGTTATCAGCCCAACCTTATTTAATATTTGATATATGATGTCCCAGAATAAATAAATGCTAGGGTAGGTGTTACTCTATTTGCAGATGATTGTGCTCTGTGGGTTAAGAGCAGGAATACTGAGGTGTCAGAAAACAGAAGTGTTATGAGAGACCTCTGACTGGGGAAATGCATGGGGTTTCAAGTTCTCCATTGCTAAAATCAAAGGACTGATCTTTACAAAAAGGAAAGTTACAAAGGAATATAAAACTATCTGTATGGAGAACAAATAGATATGGTTAAAAGGTTCAAGTTCTTAGGGATACTCAGAGGTGAAAGTAAACCAGTATGGTCTGGTACGGTGTACCGGCAAGAGCCCCTGGCCCTTTAAATCACCACCAGAGCCCCGGGCCACCACCGTTATCCCAGGGACTCCGGCAGCGGGGCTCAGGCGGCAATTTAAAGGGCCTGGGGCTCCAGCTGCTGCGGGGAGCCCTGGGCCCTTTAAATCGCCACTCCAGCCCTGCTGCCGGAGCCCTGGGGTAGCGGCGGCAGGGTTCTGGCGGGTGATTTAAAGGGCCAGGGGCTTCCAGCCACTGCTACCTCAGCCAGAGCCTCAGGGAGTTTAAATCTTGATTTAAAGGGCCTGCGTATTTAAAGGCCCCGCCTCTTCTGGTTGAGGCCACGCCCCCTGCTCAGGACTCCGGCGTACCGGTAAGTCCTTTAAGTAACTTTCACCCCTGGGGATATTTGATATTACTTTGGAAAGATCATATAAACTATGTTAAAGATAAATATACAGGAAGGATTGACCTGCTTAAAAGTCCTGCTGGGACTAATTGGGAGACAGATAAGAAAACACTACTGATGGTATACAGAGCCTTAAGTAGACCAATTATTAACTATGGCTGACAAGGTTTTGGGTCAGCATCAAAATCAGAACTTAAAAAATTAGATTTAATACAAGCCAAGGCACCATGAATTGCATGTGATGCATTTATTACAACACCTATGTGTGCTATCTAGGGAAATGCCAGTTACGCTATGCGTGAAACTACTGGACCTAACTTTCTGAGCCAAAGTTAATGGGAACTGCAATGATGAAGTACCAAACACATTTGAGGATTGTTGGGAATTCGATAGGTGAACTATATATAGCACACGATGTTAGAACGCTACATGCTGTTTGAGTTAAAGTGTGGATGCAGGGGCTGAAAGACAAGGAAAAGCTGAATGAAGTCAAAACTTTTAGCCATGGGAAAACTATTTATGGATGGGAAGTCACGTGTCCAAATGTGGATTTAGATTTTATAAATTTCATTTTTAATACATACTGTATTTTTATTAAATGTATCAGTGTATAGATGAAAAGTGGAGTTGTTTTTGTCAAATATATACAGATGGGTCCAAAAAAGAAGAAGAAAACCCAGGAAGAATAGGGACAGCACATTGTATACCAAAACCGTCAGATATTCTTTTAGATGTACTATTTAGTGGTCATGACAGCCAAACTAGAAGCAATAATGCTAACATTAAATTGGCTCTGGGATGTACACCCCGCAGCTGCTGTCATTTTTTCAGATTCAATCTCAGGCCATATGGCAATAAAAATGGGTGTCTCTGTATGTGATTTAATTAATGAATTTATGTGTAATAACAGAGTTAGTACAGATGGGGATACATGTAGCATTAGCTTGAATCCCAGAGCATATTGGGATAGCAGGGAATGAAACGATAGACAAAGCAGCTAAAAATTCTGTGGCGGGGGGGAAAAGGAAGGATTGACATAGAAATACCCTTAAATAAATAGGAATTCAAAAGCCTAGTATAGAAAAATGTAAAGGAATGGCAAAAAGTTGTATTAATAAAAAAAGATAATTTTTTTGCATTGTGCCCTACAGTTGAGGATTATGACATACTACAGGACCAAGATGGGACTAATGAAGTGGTTAGTCTCTAAGGTGCCACAAGTACTCCTTTTCTTTTTGCGAATACAGACTAACACGGCTGCTACTCTGAAACCTTAGGTTTAGAGTAACTGGCCATTGTGGCTTAAATAAAAAAACTCTTCATAAATATTTGTCTTCACAAGACTGCAGTGAGGTGGTAATATTATCCCCATTTTACAGATGGGGAATGGACTCATGGAGAAACTAAGGCCCCAGTAGACAAAAGTACATACTAATTTTGAGTGTCCAACATGAGACACTTAGGGCCTGATTTTTTCAAACTACTTAGAATTTCTGAAGTACTTTATATCAATTGCAGCATCCTGGGATTGTAAGATTCTATGCCTGGGCTATGTTTCTTTTCTCCTAACATAGCACCTGCAAAGTGTGGCACAGTGGAATTGTTATGAGTGTTAGCATTTCTCTATGGGTGTGATTGGGTGCACCACTCACCGCATCGCCTTCAGATCACTCTGGGGATTAGCTCTCGAGGCCAACACCCCTTCCCATGGTCACATGCCATCACATCATCTCTCTCTCAGGTCTGTAGCTCCTCTCTCATCCCATGAACCAGAGCATCCTTTCCATGACTCAGCCCTCCAGCCAGTCACTCAGCATCCCCCCGTTCTAGGGTAATCAAAATCTTTTCTTCAGCAATTCTATGCAGTCTTCCCATTCACTACCTCAGGTACCACTCCTTCACTGGCTGGGAGGAAAATCCAGGCCCAATGTCTACTCCAGGTTCCAGTCCAGGGACCCTCCACCTAGTAGTTCTGGGCTTTACTCTTCTAGTCCTCACTGCTTCTTCCCTAGATTACTTCCTACCACTCCTGGTTCCCCCATTTCGCTGGGAGTATCAGCTCCAAACCCTCCGCCCAGGTTGTGACTGCTGCCTTTTTCAGTTGCTCTATCTGTTGCAAGGTACCTGGCTTTATAGGCCCTACCTGTTGCTGCCCAGCTGATCTTGCTTGCAATCAATTCCAGGCTCCCGCTCTCTTCCTCTAGGTGCAGGACACCTTAATCTTGGACACCTTAAACCTGGACACCTTAATCCTTTCCAATCCTCGGTTTGGTGGACACCCCATCACAATGGGTGGCAGGATTCCAGCAGCTCTGACAGAAGCTTTCATGAGGCCTACACTTAAAAAAATAATAATCAATTCTTGATGTTAAAAGCCTGATGATCAACTTGTGTCCCATCTCTCGTTTTTAGGGAAGGTTACTGAGAATATTCTGACAAGGCAACGCTGGCTGTTTCTTGATTCCTCAGAGTTCCTTGACTCTGGGCAATCTGGTTATAAGCCTTGGTATGTGATAGAAACTGCACTGGTTGTGCTTGCTGATTATATCCTCCTAGCAATGGACAAGACAAACTGTTCATGCTGATTCTTTTAGATATATCAATATCCTTTGATACAGCTGACCACAAGATTTTGTTGCCAGACATAAGCGGGGATGTCTTCTTTTTCATGGGCACCAGCAGCAAGATCACTGAGAGTCCAGGAGAGACAGTCTCCACATTCACAAATCTGCTGCCGAGCACTACACTGGCTAGTGGGAGGAGCCGTCCTGCTCAGCCTGTCACCCTGGGCTGCAGTATCCCAGTGCAGAAGGAATCTAAAAAGAACTTAGCTGCCAAACTCTAACCAGTCTCTACTGAGCATGTGCAACCTGAGATTTTTTCAGAGGCTCCTTACCTGGCCAAATTTGGGTAGATTTTCACATGGACAGCAAAAGGTACTTTTTGGATTCCAGGGAAAGACACCTTCCTCACCAAATCTGTAGTTACACCTCCATCCACTGGAGCAGGAAGAACTTTTCAATGAAAGGGTTATAAGAACTTTTTTAACATTGGCAAAAAAAATGCCAACTTTCTTCTCTGCAAAAATCTTTAAAAGAGAAAAAAATCAGCCGAGGCATGGAAAATTTCAGGCCAAGCAGTTATTTGGCAAAGTTATAAGCAACTGAAAACAGTCTTATAATGGGAAGTGGCAAAGAGTCCTGTGGCACCTTATAGACTAACAGATGTATTGGAGCATAAGCTTTCGTGGGTGAGTACCCACTTTGTCAGATGCATGCGCGAAGTGGGTATTCACCCACAAAAGCTGATGCTCCAATACGTCTGTTAGTCTATAAGGTGCCACAGGACTCTGCCGCTTTTACAGATCCAGACTAACACGGCTACCCCTCTGATAATGGAAAGTGTTAGGCAACATTAATTACAGGCATCACTGCTAGTTCTGTTTATAATTCATGAAGAGACACAAGCCCCATGCATCAGACTATATCCTCCCCTCTATTTTATGCAGAACTCTCCATTGAATTAACTGGGGAGTCCTGTGTGTGGACTAATGCCAGAACACAGCCCATCATTTGCGACTTATGCCATTTCCGAAATGGAGTATTATTGCCTTGGTCTTATTGCCTGGCTCCTGTTTTAAAAACTCAGACTGGAGCTTGTATACCTGCTGCCCTTGTACAGCCAAGTCCCCAGGCCATACAAAAGCAATTAAATGTCAACACTTGACTAGGGAACAGTATAATTGCTAAACAACTGAATGTACGTTCACAAGCTCTACCAGAAGCTTACATTCACATAATAAGCTCTGCTCATGTACACAGCATAATAATGAATACAAGCATTGTATGAAGCTTGCAAAGCTTTTTGCATTAGCCTTGATTTCACTACCCTTGGGAACACAGTGCTGAGGCATTTTACAATAGTACAAACTTCAAAAAAAATTCACTAAAATACTACATTCACTTTGTGCCCAGGTGTGCCTACTTTTGTCTCTCTTGTTTTCTTCTTTCCTGCTGATTTTGAAGAGGCAATTAAAAGCCCAGTGACTTTTGTAATAGATGGTAGAGAGATAAACAACATCTGACCCATGTGATCTTATGAATAAATAGCGATTTAGATTTCATTGTATAGCAGCAGAATTTTTCGATGGTTGCTAGGGAGACTGTCATCTTCATCATATTGCCTGACACAAAGTTTTGGTGGTCTTGACTTTTTCATTCCCTGAGATACCCAGTGGAATTCTTCAGGCAGTCAGTATCTGAGCACTCTGTCGGCTCCTTTCATATCTGAATGACACATTCTGCTAGTCCAAACTCGAGTATCGTTTTAGTAAAGGTATAGGTGAGTCAAGTTATTCTAGCTACATTTTAGTACTGTCTAGGCAATATGATGTTTCATAGTTATGGGTTTTGGTGGCTTAACCAGAATGGCACCTGATCACACAAATTTTCTTGGAAAATTATAGCTGTACTCTATAAAATTCCCAGTGAATTCAGTCAGAGCACAATTGGGTCCTCTGTGCAGTTTGTAGGTTCAGGCCTTTTCATTTTAAGTAAAATTTTGAGCAAGCTGCGCAATGTTGTGTGCAGGTTTACAACCTCTTTGAAGGTTTTTTCATGTCTGTCTCTTTGCACATGTGGGGAATAGATTTGTGCTTACATGAAGGTAACAGGCAATGCAGTGTTTTAAATACAGTAGACTCCCATGTATCTGAATGGCCTGGGAGACATCCAAAACTTTTGGACACCCAAGCGTTTGGATAAACATAAGTGATGAACTAACTAGTTAACAGGGCAACATGGGGGAACACACTCTGGATTCAGATAACTAGGATTTTTGGAGAAGGGGAATTTGGATATCTGGAATCATACTCGATGGTTACTTGCTCACCTCTGAAAAACATTTTAAGGAAATAGAGCTTCCTGTAAGCAAGGAAAGGCAAAAGAGCAGAAACTCCATGAAGACTGTGTTATTCCAATCTAGTTACCGGAGAGGCACTCAAATACTTAACTTGTGTCAGTACGATACCCTAAAGCAGATCATCCATATTAAACCTTACTCTTGCTTTTCATTTCAGTCAAATTATTTGTAGCCTGCATAGTGGTTTGAAAGTCTGAGCCTCATCTGGCTCACAAAAGATACAAATTACCTTAGAAACTGGAAAGAATCCTTGTTGGTCGCAGAACGGTTTCCTCCAGGCTGACATCGTTTTGTAGAAATCAGGAAACAGGTTGTAAGAAGAAGCTGCTGTTCCCTACTGTACTCCTTTTTTCCTGAAATACTACACAAAATGGCTGTGCTAACTTGCAATGGCTCTACCATCCTCCTAGGGACCATTCTGCTGACCCAGGATGACTGGCGCACTCCTGCCCTAGACATGCCCCCAGTGCAGGTAAGGGTGGTGGGAGGGACGAGGAGTGGGTAGTATAGAATTGTCTACGCTAGTCCGACACCACCTAGGCACTTCCCTAGACAAAGGGAATCCTCAGCTGCTTCCAGGGGGCATGCCATCTATGTAAGCAAGGCATGCATTGCGTGCCTGACTGGCTGTGCATTGTCCATCTGGTGGCCCACCGGACAATTCCATCTGGCCTCCAGAACAAAATGGCATCCTTCACACAGCATGACCTCGCATGCACCATATGAGGGAGTCATGCTGCATGGAAGACACCATTTTGGATCCCCTAAGGCAAGCAAGTTGATTCGTGCCTTACTAAAACTGTCACTGCAAGCCACTGGCTCTCAGAAGGAGCATTGCAAAGCAACCAGACGGAGGGGGAAAGGATCAGGCCCTTTAACTACCAGAACAGTGAAAAGTTGTTTCAGTCTAAACAAGAACCAGGCCCTCTATGGTTAACGTAGTCAAATCAGTTAAGTTAAATTCAGAGTTAGATAGAAACCATAGGGCCATACATTCCCCTCCCTTTTGCAGCGAGATATAGAATAGTTGGCACTATGCTCTGATGTTAATGATGCCAACAACTAAGCCTGCTGCTACAGGGCAGTACAAAGGGGAAATACAAACTGGCCCTAATCTGGCAAAGGGCTGAGCACCATCCAACTCCCAGCACATCTGATCAGGTCCTTCTAAACCCTGTCTGGCTGGAGTGGCTATACGGAGCCACCAACAATTCCTTTGCTGTACTTCCACTGCAAATCCGTTCTGCAGCACAGGGAGGCTATAGTGAGACAGAAGGGAAAGGTGACAGGGAACTGCTGTTTGATGTTCCATGTTCCATGAGCAAACTGCTGTGGCTGATGTCGGAATCAGCGGTACAAAGCCGTACTGCTGGCAACGACTCACACCCCACATATGCTCCCATTGACAGGGTTATAGGCGCACCTTGCCAAGGGAGCACAAGTGACAGCTGTGCTTCCAGCACTGAGGGAGGAAGTGGGAGGTATATACAGAGACAGAGCGAGCTGACATGTTCGGTCTAGAAATCACCTGGATTAGAGGCTCGTGAATCCTTGGCGTCTGCTTATGTGCCAGCCCTACCCCCGCCACATTTATGTTACGCTAGGGAGGAATGTCCAGTGGAATGTAGGGACCTCCACTCACATGGTTCATGTTTCGCTCTTCACATGGCGAAACATGGGCTTGACATAGGGAGGGAAGGATTTGGATAATAGGCTCTAGAGATGGTTCGGCCACCCACTTTACCTCGCTGCTTGTGCAGGATTGCTCCCTGCAGCACAGTGCTTTATGAGGTGCTCTCTGCGGCGATCCAGAGATTTTTAAAAGGAGCGATTTGACTCTAAAGCCACAGAAAAAGCAGGTCCCTAGCAAGGGGGGCTCTGCAGTACAGGTGCTCTCAGCACCATGTGTCTCATGTGACCATTTAAATGCAGTGCTGAATTCTCTACCAGGACAGCTTTACTAACACAATGGGTAGCCAACAGCCTCCACTTTGGTCACCCTTGTGCTACGACAGCAGAAAACATCTCATTTTGATCTGATGCTCTGAGAAACAGTGAGATGAAACATCCACTTAATTTATATAGCTAAGATGCTTTTAAACAAATCATCACAAGTTTCTGCTAATTCTGTGTACATGACTGAATACCGGAGGGGGACACAATGGTTATCTTGTCACCTTATAGGGTAGACCAGTATTCTTTAGCAGCCATTTCAAATTGAAAGAAAGGGCTCCACAGGCAGATGATTATAAAAACTGTCTCTGAAAGTCTAGTGAGGGCCAGATCCTGAGAAGTAGCTGTAAATTGACTCACCACCTCTCAGGATCAGGCCCAGGTGAGGGGGTGAGAGAACCTGGATTTGTGCAGGAAATGGCCCAACTTGATTATCATGCACATTGTGTAGAGAGTTGTCACTTTGGATGGGCTATTACCAGCAGGACAGTGAGTTTGTGGGGGGGCGGGCGGAGGGTGAGAAAACCTGGATTTGTGCTGGAAATGGCCCAACTTGATGATCACTTTAGATAAGCTATTACCAGCAGGACAGTGGGGTGGGAGGAGGTATTGTTTCATATTCTCTGTGTGTATATAACATCTGCTGCAGTTTCCACAGTATGCATCTGATGAAGTGAGCTGTAGCTCACGAAAGCTTATGCTCAAATAAATTGGTTAGTCTCTAAGGTGCCACAAGTCCTCCTTTTCTTATTCCGAGCTGATGCAATTCCATGTGTTCTGGAGTGCTGGGAGCTCCAGAGCTATGCTGATTGACACCAGCTGAGAGTGTGGGGCATAACTGCTTTCTCAAAGTCCACTTATGAGAGTTGCACTTGGAATATTTATAAATTTGATTGTCATTTGAAAGAAATTACAGCTGCAGCTGCTCATGGTAGCCTGACAGCATTCTCTGTTGCTATGTATCTGGGAAGCCTTAAGATTCAACTCTAAAAGACTGGTGGTGGGGGGAAAAAAAGTCTTGTTTCACTACTGTTACACTGATTTTAAACTGCTACATTTTCAAGGAGTGTAATTGAATGTATTCTGGGTTTAAAAGCAGTGGATCAGAGTGGAGAATCAGGCCCTCTAATGTGTAACAAAGGACAGGATTGTCTCTTTTTGGAGAAAGGGCTTTAGCAATTAATTTGGAGAGCTGGTTGCAGCTCACAAGAGAATGTGGAAAAACTAACTCAACTATGAGTAAATGGAGGTAAATGCCTGGAGCTCCATGTCGGGGTGGGGGGGGGCGGGTGGCAGAAACAAAATCTGCCATATGAATCTGGAATTTCTGTGCTTTCATCAAAACTACAATTCCGTTTGGTTAATGGGGCTGAGAGCATCAGAGGAGATTCTAATGCCTTTAATAGGAATGTAACTTTAGGGCAGGTTTAGGGTAGTACATTCACGCCTGAATGACCTCAGACACAAAGACACCATCTGCACTGGCAGAATCACACAGGGAAGCTTTACAAGTGCTTGTCAAAACAATGCCAAGCCCTAGCCAGCAGCACTAGCATTCTCCATATTATTCAAACAACAAAATTCTTGCAATATTTTTTGACAAATAGCTGGGAAAAGAACAATGACATTGAGGCATGCTTTTCATTGTTCCCGTGAACAATGGTTTAGATTTTGGCTGAGCTCGGAGCCTTAAAAATTGAATATGAAATATCAGACCACCATGAAAATTAAAATAATGTAAGCATACAAGAATGAAAAACATATTACAAGATACTATACATTGCATCCAGTTATAAAAAACATGTATACTCTATTTTATGCGAGAATAATGTATAATCATATAACTGAAGCCTCATAATGCATATGCCCAACTTTAACTTTGGCAAATTCTGAATTTTAAGTGCTAATTATCATGTTCAGTCTCCGTGTACAGTTGATATAGTTGTGTAGTTATTTTGTATAGAGTTAATATTACAATTCACATTTAAAGAAAGAAGTTCTACACAGTAGAAATAACCCTAACAAGCAATTCCTGGAACAATCTTTTTTTCTGAGAGGAAGAAATTCTACTAAACAGAAATGCATAATCAAAAAACAAAACACCATGACATTGCTCACCTGAGAAATTTAAATTAACCTTTATTTACAGACAAAATTACACCATCAGAGCCTAAAATCTGCATTTCCTCATTAGCTCTTTACTATTTGTAAAGTTCACATATCCAGTGAAACTGACTTGAGTAGTACACACATTGTAACTGCATGCCAGAGATGACATGTTTATATTGGAAATGCAGATCGACAGCTCAGTCTACTTTATTCTGTTCCTCATGGTATCTCACTGCCTTGTGGTGAAGACAATGCAAACAAATTATTTAAAGTCTCTGAGATGTCCTTTTTCTCCTTTATTGCTTCCTGGTAACATAGGAGACCCACCAATGGATGCTCTTACAGGCTTCTGATATAAACAATGTTCTTATTTTATTTGTGTATCCAGCCATTCACCCTTAATATTCCTTCTTAACCCTCTTCATTTACATCTTACCTGACACAGTGCATGCTTCTTTCTATTGGCTTCACTATGGTTGGATTTCCAAGCATGTCTTGAAAAGTATAGTTCACAAAAGGAGGCTACCACTGTTGTGAATTGTTTTGAATGAAGGCATTTAAAAATATACTGTACAGCGCCACAAAACAGAGATAAGCATTTTAAACCCAGGATAAGTCCATTTAAACCTGCCTTTGACATTTCCTGACCAGTCAGAGATTGATATGCTACCATACAGCCTGGCAACATAGAATAGCAACAGAGGCTATTACATATGTTTTAGGAGCTGGTTACCACAAATGTTACCCAGAAATTATACTGGGGATTTTTCATGACCTAAACGCTGGTTTTTAAATGAGATTCGGAATATCACCCTGTAGAGTTTTAGCACAAATGCTATTCAGTTTGCCCAAATTGTAGAGAACAGCTCATCTCTTCACATAAAAGCTTTCAGAGCTTTTAATTTAGTGAGTTACTGTTTATTTTAATGAGTGGGTTGGAGATGATTTGGCATTACTAGGGGAAGATTAATTTGTGTACTAATACAACTTGAAAGTTCACTCAATTTACACAAAGAAATGAAAAGCTTAAACTCTCAATAAAAATTCAGCTATTTCACCCACTGATGTTTATAACATGTGCTTCATCAGAGCCAGAATAAGTGAGGCATCGGGAAAAAAAATCAGATCAGTGAAAATGACTTCCCAAATTTATATCAAGGCTTTGATAATTAGAATTGTGTACCCTACACTTCAAGGTGCACTGGCTGAAGCAGTGCAAAATGACTGTAATGCTCTGTTTGTGCTGCTGTAGCTATAGGTCTGTCAGTATTTTTGTTATAACCCTCCACTTCAGGAATAAACTAAATGCAGCTCGCACAGAACTCACTAGGAGTTTATTCATTGACTTCAACGGCAACCAAGCTAAAACATCAAGGGACTTTTTATGGTGAAGGACCTGATCCTGCAAACCTTACTCATATGAGAAATCCTCATTTAAGGGGCCCTCAGTCAAGTACCTCAGCCATAAAATGACATTTGATACAGAAAGGATTTGCCTAAGGTAGTGGTTCCCAAACTGTGGTTTGAAGAGCATTTTCTGTGGGCCATAAAGAATTGGCTGTTCAGAGAATGCAGCTCCTCCTCCTTGTTTCTAGCTGAAAAATAATGCCCAAAGAAGTTAAAATATATTAAATATTTTCCTAATGTTACACTTCCATGTCAGCAATGTTGTAGTTGCCACAGGAATGTTGTTCAATCTCTAACTGGAGGGGAGGTAGCTCTTGCAATCACTAGTGAGAATGGAGATTGTCCAGAAGCCAATGGCCTATTGAGGTGTAATTTGTTGTGACAAAAATTTGAGAACCACTGATTTAAGCCTATTGAAAAAAAAAAATCTCTTTGGTGGTTTAATCCTTAAACACAAACCTTCTTTTCCCCTGAAAAACTAAGAGGCTTTACCTCAAAACCAATTTATTTTAACAACAATGTTCTGCAGATAAGGCTACATTGTTTTTTCAATTATTGTTTTAGAAATTAACTATTGTGCACATTAACTTTTTGCATTAAAAGTGACAAAAAATGTCAGCACACAGATTCACCGCGCTCTCAGGACCTATGTATTACCTCAATAAACTGACTAAAAACATGGCAGTGTGTAGGTTGTTGATCTGTTGAGGTAAAAAAAACCCAGATACAGTATATCACAGTAACTTTTCCGAACTATGGCATGAGCCATGCTGTATTTAACATGTAATAATTGAAAAGTTCACATCATCTTCAAATAAGTCATTAAAGTCTTTTTTTACCAAAGTATATACATGGACAAGTTTTGGTTCTCCCAATGCCTCCTTAAAAAGGATCAGGGGAATTAAAATAAAGACAACGTCTGCTTCAAGTTCATAAGCTATTTTAAAATAGAGTTAATGTCAATAATACAGGTTATTTCACTGACTTTTGCTTATGCTGTTACACAAGAAAGAGCGGTAAGAGTGATAAAAGGACATAAGTGAATGTTTGTGTGCTGGCCTGGATTTTCAGATGTAACTGCAAATTTCCTTCCTTTGCTGAGGTTAAAGTGTGATTATGTACTAAAGTTACTGAATGAAATTGTAAGGCTTCATGTTTATGATGTTTTGATTTCCAAATCAAATTTGCTCAATTTACAAATACAAACTGTTTTTTTTCTTATGGAAGTCATAGAATCATAGACCTAGAATCATAGGGACCTTGAGAGGTCTAGTCCAGCCTCCATGCTGAGGCAGGACCAAGTAAACCTACACAATCCCTGACAGTTGTGTAATCTGTTTTTAAAAAACATCTATGATGCAGATTCCACAGCCTCCCTTGGTCACCTATTCCAGTAGTCAACTATCCTTATAGTTAGAAAGGATTTCCTAATTAATATATAACTTCTGTGCTGCAGGTTAAGCCGATTACTACTTTTGTCTTCTTAGGTGAAAGGTCTTGGCCTAAGCAGGTTTCTCACCTATATTCAGTTTCCAGTGGCTTCAGCCCATTCTTGATTGAAGGGCCCATCTTTTTCAGCTTGCAGAGCTCTGGCCCCTTGTGTCTGTCCACTAATGGATGCCAAAGATGGCCTCTCTCCTTGCTTATATCTTCAAAAGTTCAATGACTTTATTTAGAGAGGCAACATAAGATAATACAAGAACATAAGAATGCCCATACTGGGTCAGACCAATAGTTATCTAGCCCAATATCCTGTCTTCAGACAGTGGCCTGTGCCAGATGCTTCAAAGGGAATGAACAGAACAGGGAAATGAGAGAGAAATCCATCACCTGTCTAGTCCCTCGGGGACACTCATAGCATAGGGTTGTATATCTGACCATTTTGGCTATTAGCCATTGATGGACCTATCCTCCATGAATTTATACGGTTCTTTCTTGAACCCATTTATACTTTTGGCCTTTACAACATTCCCTGGCAACAAGTTCCCCAAATTGACTATGTGTTGTGTGAAGAAATACTTCCCTTTGTTTGTTTTAAACCTGCTGCCTATTAATTTCTATTCCCAGCTGATAAGGCCTCAGTTGGAGTACTGTATACAGTTCTGGGTGCCACATTTCAGGAAGGATGTGGACAAATTGGAGAAGGTCCAGAGAAGAGAAACAACAATGATTAAAGATCTAGAAAGCATGACCTATGAGGAGAGATTGGAAAGATTTGGTTTGTTTAGAGTGGAGGACTGAGGGGGAGGATATAACAGTTTTCAAGTACATATAAAGTTGTTACAAGGAAGAGGGTGAAAAATTGTTCTTTAATCTCTGAGGACAAGACAAGAAGCAATGTCCTTAAATTGCAGCAACGAAGGCTTAAGTTGGACATTAGGAAAAATTTCCTAACTGTCAGGGTAGTTAAGCGCTGGAACAAATTACCTAGGGAGGCTGTGGAATCTCCATCCTTGGGGGTTTTTAAGAACAAGTTAGACAAATGCCTGTCAGGCATAGTTTAGTTATTATGTACTCCTGCCTTGAGTGCAGGGGACTGAATTAGATGACCCCTTGAGGTCTCTTCCAGTCTTATGATTCTATTGTTGGCTCATATTCAATTTATCTTTTTCAGCAGAACTACTGGCTAGCCAGTTATTCCACAATTTGTAGCTGTGCATTTGATCTTTCCTTCCTAAGTGAAATACTTTGCACTTCTCTTTACTGAATTTCATCTTAGTGATTTTAAACCAGTTCTTCAATTTATCAAGGTCATTTTGAATCCTTATATCCTGTCTTCCAAAATGTTTGCAACCCTTCCCAGCTTGGTGTCATGCACAAATTGTAGAAGCATACTCTCCATTCCATTATCCAAGTCACTCATGAAAATATTAAATAGGACCAGACCCAGATGTGACATACCCGACTACAATCCAGACCAGTGAGTAGCTGCGTCACCCCTGCTGTGTGACGTGGGATGCCCTTTACAATGCCTTACTGCTGTAGCAACCAACCTGGACTACTCACAATCAAACAGCCTCCAGCATGCAAGTCACTCCCAGCTATGTCTGTGTGTGCTTCAGCCAGCCAGCCAGCCACCTCTTGGCTGTTACAGCCTTAAAGATTACCAGCATGAGACCCAAATCCAGTCCCAGATTTCTGCCCTCCCCGCTCAAAATAGGCAGCAGGTTTAAAACAAGCAAAAGGAAGTATTTCTTCACAAAATGCACAATCAACCTGTGGAAGTCTTTGCCAGAGGATGTTGTGAAGGCCAAGACAATATCAGGACTCAAAAAAGAACTAGAGAAGTTCATGGAGGAGAGGTCCATCAATGGCTGTTAGCCAGGATGGGCAGGGATGGTGTCCCTAGCCTCTGTTTGCCGGAAGCTGGGAATGAGCAACAGGGGATGGATCACTTGAGGATGGCCTGTTCTGTTCGTTCCCTCTGGGGCACCTGGTATTGGCCATTGTCGGAAGACAGGATACTGGGCTACATGGACCTTTGGTCTGAGCCAGTATGGCCGTTCTTATGTTCAGCTTCCCCCACATCCATTAGGCCACTAACCCTGTCAAACAAGGAAATTAGATTGGTCCATGGGTGGCACGTAATGCTGCTAGGGGGTGCGGGGTGCACAGATCTGGGTCCCTCTGAGAAACCTCCCCCCAACCATGGGCCCAGGGCTGGAGAAGTTCTCACTCCCTGCTGCGGCCTTTGAGCCGCAGCGGGGGCACAGAGCTTTTTCTGGTCTCGGGCCACAGGGGGAAAGGAAAAAGCGGGGGGTGAGGCCGCAGGGGCGGGAAGAGGTGGAATGGGGGCGGAACAGGAGCAGGATCATGGGGGAAGGGATGGAATAGAGTGGGGCCATGAGTGGGGCCGCAGGTAGAAGGGGCGGAATGGGGAGGGGCTCAGAGCTCCAGCCAGGTGAGATAGATCTGCCATGGTCCCAGCCAACTGTGGCTCTCAGCACCCCCGCCCCGGTCAAGGCCACTGTGGGAGGCGAGCAGCAAGTGGGGGTGAGGTTTCGGGCGGAAAAGGCGGGGAGGGGGCTAGCCTCCCCAAAAGAAGCTTCACCCCCTGCCCATGGCTTGATCCTGCAAACTCAAAACAGGCTTGGAGTTAAAAGCAGTTCTTTTTTCCTCATATATCACGATTAATACAAAGATTTGCAGACCAGATTATGCCTTGTTACATCTGGGCAAGCCCACTGAAGACTAACAGAACCACTCTTCAGCTCCTACCTTGAAGAGTACTTAAAGAAAAATGAGGATTACATACACTACTTTAAGAATTATATATAGACACACAATTTTCAGAAAAACAGTATCTTTTCATCAGGTGGAAGCTGCTATTGATTTTATATTTGTCAGCGGCAACTCCAGTCAGGTGATACAGAGCCGGGAAGGCGGTGGGGCGGATCTTCAGGGAGAATCAAGGCCTAACTGGCCCATGATGCCCCTCTAAACTACACCCAGGAGCTGGTACCTGTTCCAGATGGTGGCTTGTTAGCCAATTAGCAAGGGAGAAGCTGAGTTCTATAAGACTGCCTGCACAGCATAATTAGGAAGCTGCTCAGGTAGGAAGGGAGATCCCAGGTGTGAGGAAGAAGGAAAGTACTCTTCCTACGCAGGGCCTTGGCCTACCAGCTAGGGAGAACCAGAGCTAGCTCCTGTAAGGGAGGAGCCCTGAGTTATGGCTTAGAGGAAGATCCCCAAAGGAAGATGGTCGAGGGACTAGGGCAGGGGGACAGTAGGGGATGCTTGTTGTCATGTCTGGGAGGCCAGCTTTTGGGTGCTTCCCAGCAGTTTAGGGCTGGAGAGCTGAACTACAAGAGTAGGAGCAGAGCTGTGGGGTGGTGTTCCAAGGGGGTAACAGAAGAGGCCAATGCAAGCAGGCTAGGCTTCTGGGGTTGGGGGAGCCCTGAGTTAGGGCCTTCAGGGAACAGGAAAAGAAGGCCAGCAGGGGCAGAGCACTGGTTTGTTGTATTTGGACTCCCAGCAAGGGAAAAGCCAGGGGAGCTGACACTCCAACAAGAGTGAGAAAGAACTGAGTTGAGCCCAGGAAGGGTGAAGGAACTCTTGTTTGTCAACTGGGACTCTGAGTACTCATAGGGGGTTTGAACTGTGGGCTTGGCTGGATGGCTGAACCATGGAAGACCCAGCAAGAGGCAGGCAGCCTGCAGGAGGTGCTGGAGCTGAGGATACGGGTGACATTAGGCATTGAGGCAAGGGGGCACTCCAAGGATGAGTGTGCCCTATAACAGTCTGATTCATAGAATCATAGAATATCAGGGTTGGAAGGGACCCCTGAAGGTCATCTAGTCCAACCCCCTGCTCGAAGCAGGACCAATTCCCAGTTAAATCATCCCAGCCAGGGCTTTGTCAAGCCTGACCTTAAAAACTTCCAAGGAAGGAGATTCCACCACCTCCCTAGGCAACGCATTCCAGTGTTTCACCACCCTCTTAGTGAAAAAGTTTTTCCTAATATCCAATCTAAACCTCCCCCACTGCAACTTGAAGCCATTACTCCTCGTTCTGTCATCTGCTACCATTGAGAACAGTCTAGAGCCATCCTCTTTGGAACCCCCTTTCAGGTAGTTGAAAGCAGCTATCAAATCCCCCCTCATTCTTCTCTTCTGCAGGCTAAACAATCCCAGCTCCCTCAGCCTCTCCTCATAAGTCATGTGTTCTAGACCCCTAATCATTTTTGTTGCCCTTCGCTGGACTCTCTCCAATTTATCCACATCCTTCTTGTAGTGTGGGGCCCAAAACTGGACACAGTACTCCAGATGAGGCCTCACCAATGTCGAATAGAGGGGGACGATCACGTCCCTCGATCTGCTCGCTATGCCCCTACGTATACATCCCAAAATGCCATTGGCCTTCTTGGCAACAAGGGCACACTGCTGACTCATATCCAGCTTCTCGTCCACTGTCACCCCTAGGTCCTTTTCCGCAGAACTGCTGCCTAGCCATTCAAACCCACTGACATCAATGGAAGCCTTTCCTTGGACTTCAGATCAGACCCAGTATCTCAGAACCCAGGAGGGAAAAAAAACCCAAAACTTTCAACGCTATTGTAAGGCCAGTTTTAAATCAGCACTTAGTTAATATAACTCTGACCCTAGGAGCCACCCCAGTGCCAGATGGTATGGAGCTCCCTAGTATGGAGCAATGAATCTCAGCTGGCCTGGCCAGCTCAGTCCACCTCACACTAAATCCAGTGGGGGCATTTAATGTCCTCAGAAAACTAATAACTCACTGGTCATTAATATTATGATGTATGTACAATTAACCTGCAAAGAATTATACTAAATGTGCTGGAAATAAGTAACTAAAAATGTCTACACCAGGCATATCAGGAGAAATTGATACATAGGTTTTTCCAGACAAAGGAAAGGGACTGACACTTCAAGTCAAGTGTGGCAAGGGAAAGTGGGCCGGCCTTTTGTATCGTAGACTGCAAGAAGATCATGTGCATTGTAAAAGTCACAACTGGGGGAGGAGCCAGCAGGGGAAAGGAACTTTATCTGGGGACGCACTTCAGAATTATACATTTCAAATGTTTACTGGACTATTAAAAGGGGGAGGGGAAGAGGAGATCCCTTAAGTTATCCTTCACCACAGGAGACAAAGAAAACCAAGCACTTCAGGCTATGTAATTGATCCTCAGCCAGGACTAGCCAGCCATGCTGGAAGAATGACTATGGTGAGAACTTTTTTGAACAAAAAATCTATAGTTTATTGCATTTCAGTCTTGGTAGCATATTTTTGCAACTATTTCTATCACTTAAGCCTATGTCTATGTTAATGAACTTTAGTTTTTACTATAAACCAACTCAGGACTATGATTGAAGGAAAGGGTGAGAGAACCCCAGGTAAGTTAACCAGCTGCTATGTACTGCCTTGTTAAAAGAGCAGCAAAATTGGTAGTTTTGTGGGTGCTACAATAAGTGGGGACTGAGCACTGCAGAAAGATGTCTCTGGGGAGAACTTGGGGCTGGGAGGGTTGTGGAGATCCCTCTGCAATGAGTAACTGGGTGGTGGAAGCCTGGGTGAGACCTGCATGCTTGTAGGCTGTCTGGGCTGTGAGCCACAGCAGAATAACATTCAAGGCACCCAGAGTTGCAGGGCAGGTGGTGATTGAATGCTTTACTGTCCTGGGTGAATCCCAAAGGATCACAATAACCACTTTTAAATTTATCCTTTTTGAAATTATTTAAAAATGTGGTTAACCAACTTATCTTGCAACAATTTTGAACTGAATATCTTTTCTGATTTTTATACACTAGATTGTATAACTTTGTTGTTCTGTACATTTCCTAAATAGAATATATACGTGTAAGAAAAAAAATTCACATATCAACATTCCTTTTTAAGCATAACAATTTATTTTGCACATGAGTATTATTTACAGAAAAAGGTACTTTTTTTGGAAGTTGTTCAAGTTCAATAGATTTATCCTGAAATAAAATTTTATATTTGCATTATAAAAACATATTTCCTTTGCTATGTGAAAACCTGGTGTTTAACTCTCTGGATTTCTTTATCAGGGCTTTCTTTTGAACTTCGTCAAATCGATTGACTTGGAGGTCCTGGTCTCTGTCAAATGGCCTTCTCTCTTGAGGCTTCTTATCTTCAGCTGCTTTGCTCTTTAATTTTTTATGATGCATATCCATGAGAGATTCTGATCTTTTTGAGTCCTGGAAATAGGGGAAGAAGGAGGGTGAATATTGCAGAATGATGGTGAAACACAGCAAAAACAAAAATGACATAAGTGGTATTAGAGTCAGGATGGTTATGAGGAATTCCAGTAAAACAAGTTAAGTTACTGGGCAACATGAAAGTAAATGAAATTCAATATAGACGAGTGCAGAGCAACTCAAATTAGAAAAATACACTTTTATACACAGTTTTAAAATGGGGTTCTTACCTCAAGCTGTCACTGGAGACAAGTGACTATGCAGTTACAGGAAAAAAAAGTACTAAAGCTTAGTCTTAATTCAAGAAAATACTTAAGCATGTGTTTAAATTTAAGCATTTGATTAGGCCACTGAAGTCAATAGGACTACTCTCCTGCTTGAAGTTAAGCACAGGCTTAGGTGCTTTGCTGAATCAGTGGCTCATGTTGTTTTTCAGAACCTGATGCTGCTCTCATACAAGTCAATAGTAAAACTCCCATTGATTTTAAACAGGAGCAGCATCAGTCCCAAGTAGGGGATGCTGCACCATCCTCTGAGAGTAAAGTGTGTACGTCCTGCTATGGCTAGCCAGTTCCTTGGAACTCCCATCCCACTGCAAACCTGTGCAAAGGCCTGACACAAACTGGTCTATAAGCAAATCTGCTTGTATCTTTGTCTGTATTTTTAATGACATCTACATGAAGACAAGCTCTTTGTTAAATTCTATTTTTTCTTCTGCTTATTCCCCACCTGTAGTCACCATCTTCTGTGATATCAAACTGTTGCTGTTGAAAATCATTAAATCACAGGCCAGACTCATTCCTGGTGTAATTCCACTGACTTTAATAGTGTTACACCAGAGGACTGATAGTGCCAAGTTATCACTGCAGATGCTAAAACTAAGATATAAAGCACTTTCCATGGAAGCGGCCTTGGTAGGAAATCAATGGAGAGAGGTCATTTTCAAATGACTTTTCTTCCTTTTCCTAAGACTCAGTTCTATGCAGAACGTTTTTCAAAACATTCTCGGAGGCATCAGCTAACCTTGCACAGTAACGGGTTTCTCGTTGGTAGGGGAGATGACAGAATACAATTTAAAAGAACTGCATTTATGTAATGTTCACAACGGAACCAGGAGCAGGAAATACAGAGAAGATTCAAGACCATACACTAATAGCTCTGGATCTGTAAGCCCTATAAATCTGAAAAGATACATCACCTAATGAACTGCAAATCAATTATTAAGAGTGACCCATAAACTCAGTTCTTCTAATATAAACCAAGGTTGCTGTACTCTCAGTTAATTGTTTTCTCTCAGGAGATTTGACTGTCTTCCAGCTGATGGCTGTAAACAAGGGAGAAAAGGAAGGGGCAGCTGTTGGACAGACAATAGCCCATGCTGTGAGACAGCAGTGGGTGGGGGAGGGAAGTGATTGTGAAGCTGATATGAGGCAGATTTTTAATTACCAATATTTGTCCATGAAAACCACAACTGCTTTTGCAGAAAGCAAGGACTATTTCCAAGTAAAAATATTACCCGAAAGGCAGACAATTATGGTATTGATCTCTTAGGCACATCGAGCCTCCTTTGGATGGTTCTGTATTTTAACCTTTCAATTAAACCTGTAATGCTATTTTCTTCCAGGGATGCCTATAATTCAGTGCAGTCTTTTACTGTTTGACTTGAAACTGTCTGTTCCCAGCAATGGAAGTTCTACCATGGGAATCATTTAAATAAAACACAAACTGAAACACATCTAAGAAAATGCATATAAAAACCTACACACAGACACTATTTTTCAGCAGCAGAAGGGCCCAATCTTGCTCTTGTTGAAGTCAAGGGCAAATTCTCTAATGGCTTAAATGGCTGCAGGTTGGGGCCCCAGAAGAGAAGAATGTAGTGATATCACCATGGAAACCAACAGTGCTAGGAATGAAAAACCAAAAGATAGTAAAGAAGTCAAGGAAACCTAGAAGAAAAAGCATTTTGTGCTTATACTTACATTGTATGAAGATAGCTGCTCAGCCAGTCTCTTGTCTCTTGCTGATAATACAATTTCTTCATCAGCTTTACTTGTTGACTTCTTTGCCTCTTGCATTTCCTGATGAAAGAAAGCAGACTGCAATTATGAGCAGGCAGCATACCTGAAGTAAGTGACAAAGAAATCTATATTTTTCTTGCTTAAATATTAGAGGAGCAGGTCAAGATAGAGCTTTGGTGCCTCTGCCCCTCAGGCATTTTTGTTCTGCTTGATAAGAAACAGCCTGGCCACACTGTTCGTTAAATTGATACAGAACAATAGACTTCCCAGGCTGTAGCAGACAGAGATAGAACGTTGTTTAATGTAAGGAAAATAACTACTTTAGGTCTAAAATTTCTGTGTTTGGGAACATAATGAGAGCACTTTTATTAGGTTTTCCCTGCATGGCAGAGGGGAACTTTGAGAAGACCTATAACATATAGACTGTTGATAAGTTTATATGAATGAATAAATAAATGCTCACTTGGGCTTTCCTCTCTCTGTCAGCTGGAGTATCTGTCCAAATTGACTTATCTCCTGATTTCTCATCTGTTCTTCTCTTGAAAGTTCTTGGGCCCAATCCAAAGCCTTTCAATTCTGGTGGAAGCTCAGTCATCCAAGACTCCCTTGAAACTTGCTTGGACCCATCCTTTAAGAAAAAAATTACAATTTATTTATTTTTAACTTCCCACTATGGATTCTTCTAGATAACATTTTCTTAAGCGCTACAGTCATTTAGCATCTTCAATACATATAGATGGGCTTGCTAAAATTCACACAAACCTTTTTAGGACAAGAAAACACGCACAGTCAAAAGTATTAACTTACGTCATCTGAAGAAGTAAGTTTTTCTTTCATTCGCTGAGCTCTGCGTTCAAAGTCTCTAGTTACATTGGATTCTACTGGTCCTTTTGCAGGCATTGGACCTATGACAGCATCTTCCTCACTGCTATCTGTTGCCTTCCAAAAATAAAATAAGATATCTAACAACCATAATAGGTCACTACAGAAATATTTTTAACTACATAAATTGTATGCTATTGTCTCCCTAATGGTTCATATAAACCCAACTCTTCTCAAACATGCCTGTCACCAATAATTTCTTTCAATATTCAGAAAGAAGAAGTGTATTATAAATAAACATTACTTATACATCCAAGCATTTAAAAGCTGTGCAGTCCCAGCTCTTACTCCCATTGCCTTTAATAGGAACCAGATTATTTCTAATCTCTACACTTCTGAAAGTGTCATCAGTGGTGGTCAGTAGAACTCTTGCCTGAGAGACATTAATAATGCACTTTTTTTAAAGATGTGTAGAATATTCAACATCAAGATATCATCTTTTGATACTCTGCTCACTCTCCTGAAGCTCTTAGTGATAAATGATTATCAGATACAAGTGAAATGTACACGTACAACTCTGATATCATGGGCACCAATATATCCTCCATTGCCGCCATCAGCATTCTTAATGTATTGCCATAGGTGTGCCTAGCATTTTACATAGCAAGAAAAGAGCTTAGAATTTAAGCTGATTATAGCAAGACTGGATGTTGGGAGGAGAATAACAGGAAAAGGTGGGGGTGGAAAGAAGGAAGGAATACACAGAATACAGGTATGGGATTGCTTCACTGGTACAGCATACGCTATGCTAGTTCCTACTTAAGGTTTGGGTTTTTTTTAAATTCCCTTTCAGCATTGTTTAAAATGGAATTTATATTATTTGAAGGATTGTTGGAAAAAAAGTCAGATCTGAAGAAGGCTGGATGGAGTACAGAATAAAGGGAGACATTCTAGGTGTAGAGTGCTGAATGGGAGATGGCGCAAAAGTCCTTTTAAGAGAAAAGAACTACCATGCCTGCAGACCGCTCCAGGTAAACAAAATGAAAATGTATTAGATATTCAATGATTTCATAGAGTTTAAAATCATCAAATTATGGTGTAGACCCGTTTATAAGCCGACCCCCGCTCTTTGATGCGTCACTTTTTTACCAAAAAATATTCGGCTTCTGAACGAATATATACAGTAAGTTAGGTGGAAATGGAAGGACACAGGTTCTGTGAAAGAGACTGGCGAGTGACGAGTGATGAGCTGTAGGAAGTGGCAGAGTTGTGCAAAGCCTTGAAAATGAGAATAAGGAGTTTGGCGCTGATGTAAAGGTGGGGCCTGTTAAGTGGGACAGATGCATTCAAGTGGCAGAGGAGAGTGATGGTATCTATTGGTAACCTACAAGGCAACAGCAGGGTTGGCATAGCCCAGAGGAGCGAGCTTGAGTGGAGAACAATCTGGTGTTGGTAGGGAAGTAACACAACCACTGTGGGCAAGGCTACCTCCTACTAGAGACAGGGGCAACAACATGACCAACAGTCCTAGGTACCCCAAGAACCATCCCAATAGACAAAAGTGTCCCACCTCCAGTCGATAAGGAAAACCATGGACCCAATCTGGATATTTTGTAAAGGAAGATGTGGCAGGCTTTAGACACCCCGTGAATGTTGGAGGAAGGTGTCACGGAGTGTGGGGGAGTCCAGGCCCTGCACCCCTCTTCCTGGGATTCACTGCGACTCTCAGCCAGCCAGTAAAACAGAAGGTTTATTGGACAATAGGAACACAGTCTAAAACAGAGCTTGTGGGTACAATCAGGACCCCTCAGTCAAGTCCTTCTGGGGGGCAGGGAGCTTAGACCCCAGCCCTGGGGTTCCCTGTGTTCCACTACTCAGCCCAAAACTGAAACCAAACCCCACCCCAGCAGGCTCTCTCCTGCAGCCTTTGTCCAGTTTCCCGGGCAGAGGTGTTACCTACCCCTCCCCTTCCTGCTCAGGTTACAGGCTCTCAGGTCTCCCACTCCCAGTGAAACTCCCTTGCCACATTCCCAGGTCAACACTCCCCACTCCATGCTGCGTCACGTCTCTTCCCCCCCCTTCGAGACTGAACTGAGCAGAGTCACTCTGACCAGTGACCTGGGGAGTTCAGGGCCCCTTCTCCGGGACAACGCATCCACTATCATGTTGGCACTTCCCTTCGCAAGGACCACGTCCATGTCATAATCCTGCAGGAGCAGGCTCCACCTCAGGAGTTTGGCGTAGGCTCCTTTCATCTAGTGCAGCCAGGTCAGGGGAGAGTGGTCTGTGTACAGGGTGAAGTGTCGCCCAAAGAGATATGGCTCTAGTTTCTTGAGGGCCCACACCAGGGCCAGGCATTCCTTCTTGATGGCCACGTAGTGTTGCTCCCGGGGTAGCAACTTCTTGCTCAGGAACACGATGGGTTGTCTCTCCCACTTTTCATCCTCCTGCATTAACACCGCCCCCAGTCCCATGTCTGAGGCGTCGGTGAACACCATAAAGGGCTTGTTAAAGTCTGGGTTTGCCAGAACTGGGCCACTGACTAGAGCATCCTTCAGCGCCCGGAAAGCCTCCTGGCACTGCTTGGTCCAGACCACCTTGTCTGGCTTCCCCTTCTTGCATAGCTCGGTGATGGGGGTAGCTATGGCACTAAAGCGGGGCACAAACCTTCGATAGTATCCTGCCAACCCAATGAAGGCTTGGACCTGCTTTTTGGTGTGGGGAGCAGGCCAGTCTCTGATCACCTCCGCCATAGCTGGTTCCGACTGTAGGTGGCTGCTCCCCACCCAATAGCCCACGTAAGATACTTCAGCTATCCCCAGCTTGCATTTCTCAGCTTTTATGGTCAGCCCAGCCCCCTGGAGTCGGTCCAGCACTTATCTAACCTAAGACACATGGTCTTCCCAGGTAAAGACATAGATGTCATCACATGGTCTTCCCATGGTCTTCCCTGGCTAAAGACATAGATGTCATCAATATACGCCACGGCAAAACTCTCCATCCCCCTTAATAGCTGATCTACCAGGCGCTAGAAGGTGGCCGGCGCTCCCTTGAGGCCGAATCATAGAATATCAGGGTTGGAAGGGACCTCAGGAGGTCATCTAGTCCAACCCCCTGCTCAAAGCAGGACTGATCCCCAATTAAATCATCCCAGCCAGGGCTTTTTTCAAGCCTGACCTTAAAAACTTCTAAGGAAGGAGATTCCACCACCTCCCAAGGTAACGTATTCCAGTGTTTCACCACCCTCCTAGTGAAAATTTTCCTAATATCCAACCTAAATCTCCCCCACTGCAACTTGAGACCATTACTCCTTGTTCTGTCATCTGCTACCACTGAGAACAGTCTAGAGCCATCCTTTTTGGAACCCCCTTTCAGGTAGTTGAAAGCAGCTATCAAATCCCCCCTCATTCTTCTCTTCCGCAGACTAAACATCCCCAGTTCCCTCAGCCTCTCCTCATAAATCATGTGTTCCAGTCCCTTAATCATTTTTGTTGCCCTCCGCTGGACTCTTTCCAATTTTTCCACATCCTTCTTGTAGTGTGGGGCCCAAAACTGGACACAGTACTCCAGATGAGGCCTCACCAATGTCGAATAGAAGGGAACGATCACGTCCCTCGATCTGCTGGCAATGCCCCTACTTATACATCCCAAAATGCCATTGGCCTTCTTGGCAACAAGGGCACACTGTTGACTCATATCCAGCTTCTCGTCCACTGTAACCCCTAGGTCCTTCTCTGCAGAACTGCTGCCGAGCCATTCGGTCCCTAGTCTGTAGCGGTGCATTGGATTCTTCCGTCTTAAGTGCAGGACTCTGCACTTATCCTTGTTGAACCTCATCAGATTTCTTTTGGCCCAATCCTCCAATTTGTCTAGGTCCCTCTGTATCCTATCGCTACCCTCCAGCATATCTACTACTCCTCCCAGTTTAGTGTCATCTGCAAACTTGCTGAGGGTGCAATCTACACCATCCTCCAGATCATTTATGAGGATATTGAACAAAACTGGCTCCAGGACCGACCCTTGGGGCACTCCACTTGATACCGGCTGCCAACTAGACATGGAGCCATTGATCACTACCCGTTGAGCCCGACAATCTAGCCAGCTTTCTATCCACCTTATAGTCCATTCATCCAGCCCATACTTCTTTAACTTGCTGGCAAGAATACTGTGGGAGACAGCGTCAAAAGCTTTGCTAAAGTCAAGGAACAACACGTCCACTGCTTTCCCTTCATCCACAGAGCCAGTTATCTCATCATAGAAGGCAAGTAGATTAGTCAAGCATGACTTGCCCTTGGTGAATCCATGCTGACTGTTCCTGATCACTTTCCTCTCCCTTAAGTGCTTCAGAATTGATTCCTTGAGGACCTGCTCCATGATTTTTCCAGGGACTGAGGTGAGGCTGACTAGCCTGTAGTTCCCAGGATCCTCCTCCTTCCCTTTTAAAGATGGGCACTACATTAGCCTTTTTCCAGTCGTCCGGGACTTCCCCCGATCGCCTTGAGTTTTCAAAGATAATGGCCAATGGCTCTGCCATCACATCCGCCAACTCCTTTAGCACTCTCTGATGCAACGCATCCGGCCCCATGGACTTGTGCACGTCCAGCTTTTCGAAAGGCAGGGTCAGGAACTCAGAGCCCCAGAGGGGTGATAAAGGCCGATTTCAGCCAGGCATCTGCATCCAGCGGCACTTGCCAGTAGCCCTTTGTAAGATGCATATGGTGGTAAGGTACCGAGCTCCTCCCAATTTGTCTAGGAGTTCATCAGGCCTGGGCATGGGGTAGGCATCAGATACAGTGATGGCACTGAGCTTCCAATAGTCCACACAGAACCGGATCGACCCATCCTTTTTGGGGACCAGCACCACCGGCGAGGCCCAAGGGCTGGCAGATGGCTGGATCACCCCCAAAGCCAGCATGTCCCTGACCGCTCTTTCCAGGTCCTGAGCAGTTTTCCCTGTGACTCGGAAGGGGGAGCATCTTATCGGCGGGTGCGATCCTGTCTGCACCTGGTGGACAGTCAGATTAGTGCGTCCAGGCTGGTTGGAAAACAGCTGTTGGTATGGATGCAGCACCCCCCTGATCTCAGCTTGCTGGGCAGGGGTTAGCTGATCTGAGAGGGGAATTGTTTCCAGGGGTGAACCAGCTCTGGTCCCAGGGAATAGATCTACTAAAGGGTCATCTCTCTGCTCCTCCCAATGTCCACACATGGCCAACACCACATTCCCTCTGGCATAATATGGCTACATCATATTCACATGGTACACCCAGCGGTGGTGCACCCCGTTAGACATCTCCACCACATAGTATACCTCATTTAGCTGCTTGACAACCTTGAAAGGGCCCTCCCAGGCGACCTGTAGTTTGTTCTTTCTCATGGGGATGAGAACCATCACCTGATCCCCGGTGGCGTAGGCACGGGCCTGCGCTGTGTGGTCATACCACACCTTCTGCTTCTTCTGGGCTCTGGCCAGATTCTCCCTGGCCAGGCCCATGAGTTCAGCAAGTCTCTCTCGGAAGATCGGGGCATACTCCACCACTGACTCTCCATTGGGAGTGGCCTTCCTCTCCCATTAGTCTCTCATCAGGTCCAGGGAGCCCCTTACCCTCCTTCCATATAACAGTTCGAAAGGTAGACTCCTGGGGTACCTCCCTGTACGCGAACAGCAGGTGAGATAAGTACCTGTCCCAATCCTGCGGATGCTGGTTCATAAAGGTTTTCAGCATCATCTTTAGCATCCCACTGAACCCCTCCACCAGCCCATTGGACTGGGTTTGATAAGCTGAGGCCCAGTTGTCCCGGACCCCACATTTCTCCCACAAGCACCGGAGCAGGGCTCACATGAAATTGGATCCTTGGTCTGTCAAGACTTCCTTGGGGAACCCCACTCGGCTGAAAATGGTAAGAAGCGCATCTGCCACGGTGTCTGCTTCAATGGAAGCTAAGGGCACTGCCTCTGGGTAGCGGGGGCAAAATCTACCACCACCAGAATGTATTTCTTCCCTGACTGGGTTGTCTTGGGGAGAGGTCCCACTATGTCCATGGCCACCTTCTGGAAAGGCTCCTCTATGATGGGCAAAGGTTTCGAAGCTGCTTTCCCCTTGTCCCGGGCCTTCCCCACCCTCTGACAGGGGTCACAGGATCGGCAATACTGCCAGACAGTGGTAAAGACCCCAGGCCAGTTAAAGTTCTGTAGCAACCTCTGCCGGGTGTGCCAGATTCCCTGGTGCCCCGAGAGGGGGATATCATGGGCCAGGTACAGTAGCTTGCGGCGATACTTCTGGGGGACCACCAGCTGCCTCCTGATCCCACAGGACTTCTCCTGGGGGAGCCCATTCTCGGTACAGGAACCCCTTCTCCCACAAAAACTTCTCCTGGCAACCTCTCCTCATGGTCTGTACCACACTGAGGTCTGTCAGGTCCCTGAGCTTCTGCAAGGAGGGATCTTTCTGCAACTCGGCCTGGAACTCAGCGGCTAGGGAAGGGATGGGGATCGGTTCCCTCTCATTGGCTGGGTCTGAGGCCACAGCCTCTCTGAGCCATGCCCCTCGGTGCTCCCTCCCCACCAGGGTAGGGTTCTGCGCCTCCGGTGTAGTACCCTCCCCAAGGTCGGGGCAGAGTGCCCCTCACCGGCTCTGGCTATGGGTCATAACCAGGGCAGTCTGGGGGTTGCTTGGCCAGTCCTCTAGGTCCCCCTCCCTCATCAAAACCTCAGTGGGCAAATGGTGGTGTACCCCCATGTCCTTGGGGCCCTCCTTGGCCCCCCATTTCAGATGTACCCTGGCCACGGGCACCTTGAATGGGGTCCCACCCACCCCCGTCAGGGTCAGGTAGGTGTTGGGCACCACCTGATCTGGGGCCACCACCTCGGGCCGGGCCAGCGTCACCTCCGCACCCGGATCCCAGGATCCATTGACCTTTCTCCCATCCACCTCCAGGGGAACAAGGCACTCGCTCCACAGCGACAGCCCCGCGCCCACCCTGTAAACAGAGAACCCTGAGTCCAGAGCATCGAGCCCTCTGGAGGAGCTGGCCTGGGGTACTCTTCCCTCCTGAGCAGGTGGCAAGCTGGCAGCCCCCCTTGCCTGGGCCGTCTGCCCCTCGTCCAGGTGGGTCCCTACCCAGTTAACCCTGGGTAGGTTGGGTCTGCTCAGTCTGTCCCTGAGCCTGGGGCACTGGGTCCGTACGTGGCCTCTCTGGCCACAGTGATAGCAGCTCATGTCATGTTGGTCCCCTCGAGCGGGTCGGATGGTCCCGACGCCATGCGTTCCCTTTGGGAGGGGTTCTCCATATTTCCCCGCTGGGAGGTCCCATGGTGACTCACTCTCTGCATCATGGGGGGCCTGTTCTTTTGGGTCTCCTCCCTGCTACCCCCTGACCAACTGTTCACAAACTCGTCTGCCAGCTGCCCTGCATGCTGTGGGTTCTCTAGATTTTTGTCCACCAGCCTCAGGTCGGAAGGGCACTGTTCATACAGTTGCTCCAGTACAATTAGGTCAAGCAGGTCCTCTTTAGCTTGGGCCCCAGCTGTCCACTTGCGGGCATATCCCTGCATTCAGTTGACCAGTTGTACGTATGTAACCTCAGGAGTTTTACGTGACTCCGGAACCTTTTCCGGTACATCTCAGGGGTCAGCCCAAACTCACGGAGCAGGGCCTTTTCGAACAGTTCGTAGTCCCCGCCTCCTCCCCTTTCATTCGGCTGTACACCTCCACGGCTTTGGGGTCCAGTAAGGGGGTGAGAAACTGGAGCCTGTCTGCAGGGTCAACCCTGTGCATCTCACAGGCATTCTCAAAGGCTGTCAGGAAGCTATCTGTCTTCCCCCTCCTTATGCTGGGCCAGGAAGCACTTATCAAAGCTCCTTACAGTCTTGGGTCCCCCCAACTCACCGCAGCCGGGTCCCCACTGCTCCTCAGCCTGGCCAGCTCCAGCTCATGGTGTCTCTGCTTCTCTTCATGCTGCCTCTGTTTCTCCTTCTCCTCCTGCTGACGTTGCTTCTCCTCATGCTGACGCTGCTTTTCATGATCCTCCAGCTCCCTCTCCCATTCCAGCCAACTCCACTCCAGTGATGGGGAGCTCCGCCGGGAGGATCTCCTGCTGGCTGCCAGGGTCAGGGTGCCCTCAGTATTCGCTGGACTTCCCCCACCCCTCCCCTAGGCATAGGTAGGAAGGGTCTCGGGATGTCCTTGGCAGCAGTCTGACCCCTCCCAGCCCAGTCAGGCCCCAGGGCCCTCGCTGCGTCCACTGGGCGGCTTCCCTCAGGGACAGGGATCGGGTCATCCAACCGATCCTTCTCCTCCAACTGGGCAATCAGCTGTGCCTTAGTGGACCTCCCAATGTGCAGCCCCCTCTGCCTGCACAGCTCCACCAGGTCGCTCTTAAGGCATTTAGCATACATATCCCTGCTGGCCACTTGCAGGCCTGTGCAGCTTTCCATGGTTTTCAGGAAGAACCCCTAGGGTGCCAGTCCTTCTTGAGGTCACGTCCGCTTTGCCCCTGGGACCGCTCGCTGCAATCCCCCAGGGGACCCTGTTACTGCAAAAGTCCTCTCTGGTCACACACTCCCAGGGGTTAACCGCCCCCTGAAACAGTCTCTCTCTGAATCTTCAGCATGCTTGGTCCCCGTCAATCCCCCTTAATTTTACTGTTCCCCAGTCACTTACTGCAGGAAGCGCCATTCACGGGGTGCAGTACATCCCACCTCTGCCACCAGCTGTCACAGAGTGTGGGGGAGTCCGGGTCCTGCACCCCTCTTCCTGGGATTCACTGTGACTCTCAGCCAGCCAGTAAAACAGAAGGTTTATTGGACAATAGGAACACAGTCTAACACAGAGCTTGTGGGTACAACCAGGACCCCTGAGTCAAGTCCTTCTGGGGGGCAGGGAGCTTAGACCCCAGCCCTGGGGTTCCCTGTGTTCCACCACTCAGCCCAAAACTGAAACCAACCCCCCCCCCCCCCCCAGCAGACTCTCTCCTGCAGCCTTTGTCCAGTTTCCTGGGCAGAGGTGTTACCTAACCCTCCCACTCCTGGCTCAGGTTACAGGCTCTCAGGTCTCCCATCCCCAGTGAAACTCCCCTGGCACATTCCCAGGTCAACACTCCCCTCTCCCTGCTGCATCACAGAAGGCAAGAGAGTAGGAGGACAATGAGGTTGTGGGCCCACAAAACTGACACAACTGTAGAATTATCTAATATGATGGAGAAAGGAAAGGAGGGATTTATTTGGGTATGAGATGGTTTTGGCATGCTGAGTTTAAGTTGACAGGTGGGCTTCCAAACAGTGGATGAGGCAGTGGCAGAAGAGAGTGGAGAGAAAAAAACACCACATTTCAGTGTAAAATAAGTTACTCACCTTGTGCAGTAAGGCGGGTTCTTCGAGATGTGTGTCACTATGGGTTCTCCACTGCAGGTGTGCTTGCCTCCCTGCATTGCTGATTGGAGAACTTCAGTAGTAGTGTCGATCAGACAGCAGATGTGGGCTAACCCCCCTCAGTTCCTTTTCTACCGCAGAGTCATAGACAAGAACCCTGGAGTACAGGGGAGGAGGGTGGTTTGTGGAGCACCCACGGGGAACACATCTTGAAGAACCATCATTACTGCACAAGATGAGTAACTTCTTTGAGTGGTGTTCGTATGGGTGCTCCACTGCAGGTAACTCCCATGCACTATCCTTATTAGCAGGTTGGGTCTTTGGAGTTGGGTCAGTTACAGATGACTGTATTGTGGAGCTGAAGATGACATAGGAGGGGGAAACCTTTGTCCTATCCAGGTAGAAGGCTAGGGTTTAGGTGTGCGCGTAGGAAGTCACGGCTGCAGGAAGAGGTTTACTATACTGTTGAGGAACCTTTTCGTGGTTGGGTGTGATAGTACTGAGTATCCCTCTACTAGTTGGTGGAAGGCTGTTCTAGCTGCTAGGTGCAACTATCTGAGAGCTTAGAGATAGTCCTGATCTTTTTAGGGCCAGTGCCTAGGCTAAGAGATGTGGAAGATGTCAGGGATATTTGTTGGGAAGTACACCGACTCCGAAACCTGAACCATTTTTGCTGGTAAGTATGTCATGTTGAGGACTTTTTACTGTGTAATAATACCTCTTGTACCTCCTTGGAGCAGGAGCTTTCTAGGTGTTGGAACCAAGAAGGAGCCATGCCTCAAAGCGAAGAAACCCTACACCTCAGCCTGGGGAATATCCTCTGCTCTCTGAGAGGAGGTAGAGTGGCTGGGAGAGGGATCAATGAGCACACTGGAAGCTATGACAGGTAAGAATACCAAGTCTGTCTTGGCCAGGTAGGATGATCAGTATGATGTGCTCCATCTCTTTTTTTTTATTTTCAGCAGGACAGTACGGGAAAAGGAGGAAAGGCAGAGAGAAGGTCCCAGTCCCAAGGGAGGAGGAGAGCATCGCCCAGAAAATGTTATCCTATTCCAGCTCTGGAGCAGTAGCGTGGGCATTTCTTGTTCAGGTAAGTGACAAACAGACCTATGGTCAGTGTCCCCCACCACCCTAATAGAGTGTGAAGTATTTCTGGGTCTTGCTCCTACTTGTGGCTCTGTGGGAATTCCCGACTGAGACTGTCTGCTATCGAGAGTTGTGCGCCTAGGAGGTAAGCTGCTGACAGTGTGACTTCGTGGAAGACGCATCAGTTCCACAGTCTCATTGCCTCTGCACAGAGGGAAGGTGAACTGGCTCCCCCTGGTCAATTTATTTAGTACATACAGGCTATGTTGCCTGTTAAGACTCTTGTGTGCGATCCTTTCATCAGTGGGACGAAGTGGGCACAGGCATTCCTGACCGCCTTTAGCTCAAGGAGCTTCATGTAAAGGGCTATCTTTGTGGGTAACCACGTGCCTTGTGTTGTGAGGTCATTTAAATGTGAACCCCACTCTCTGAGCGATGTGTCCGGGAGGCGTGGGGGGAAAGTTGTGAGAAGGGGGTCGCTTTTCCAACGTTGCCTGTGTCTTTCCACCACTCTAAGGAGTTCTTGATCCTGGTGGGTAGTGACAGGGGTTTGTCTAGTCTGTCCCTGTTTGGTCTGTAAACTGAACTGAACCACATATGCGAGACTTCCCATGCAATGCCTCCAGGTGGTATTACAGCTGTGCTCGCAGCCATTTGCCCCAAGAGTTGGAGGGAGTGTTTGGCTGATATTTGTGGGCTGCTTTGTATGGTCTCTGAGTGTGGCCAGGGAGAGAAATCTGTGTTGAGGTAGAAGAGATCTGGCCTGTAATGGGTCGAGGTTGGCACCTATGAATTCCAGGTTTTGCACTGGAACAAGGGTTGACTTTTGGCTGGTGATCTGTAGGCCCAGTTCTGTGAACAAGTGCATTGCAGCTTTAGTGACTCAGTGAGCCTCTTGGAGGGATAGGGCTCTGAGAAGACAATCATCCAGATAACAGTAAATTGTGATCCCCTGGGAGCATAAGCGTGTGGCCACTACTGAGAGAACGTTGGAAAATATTCTCAGGGCCAATGATAGCCCGAAAGGGAATAGCCTTTACTGGTAGTGTCTTGTCCTAGAGTGAATCTGAGAAATCATCTGTGAGAGGGTAAGATTGCGATACAGAAGTAGGCATTCTGAAAGTCAAGGGCTGAAAACCAATCGTCCTATTCCAACATTGGGATGATCATTGCTAGAGTGATCTCGAATTTTTGAGCTTTGACAATCTTGTTGAGAACTCTGCAGTCTATTATGGATCTCCAACCTCTCTTCCTATTGAGAATTAGGAAATATCAAGAGTAGAATCCTTTGCCTCATAGATGTTGAGGTACTGCTTCTATGGCTTCTAACCGGAGGAGACTATTAATCTCTTGGCATAGTAAACTCTCATGAGAAGGTTCACTGAAAAGGGACACGGAAGGGTGTTGGAGAGGGCAGGGATGTAAAATGGATAGAGTACCCACTGCGAATGATCTCTAGGATACATTGGTCCAATACTGTGTGTTTCCAGGTGCTGCATAACATTGTCAACCAGTGGCCAAATGTCAACCAATGGCTGTAGCAGTTGGAGGAAGTGGTCTATTGACACCTCAACCAACACATCAAAATTGGTGCTTGGATGTAGACTGCTAGGATGAGACAGATTGTGGGCCAGATGGTTTACATCTTGAAAATTCGTTTTTCTTCCTCTGTGGCTTGCAGTAATATTGAGGTAGGTATTGGGAGATGCGTGGTTTGTTCTGGGGCTGCAGACTACACTTCCTCTTTTGTCCTGGCATGTAGATGCCCATGAACAGAGAGTGGTCCAAGAATCTTCAAGGTGTGAAGAGAGGCATGAGTCTTTTCCACTAAGAGCTTAGTGCATTCAAAGGGAAGGTCTCCAACAGTTGATTGTACCTCCTTCGGGAATCCCCACAGATGGAGCCATGACACCCATGGCATCACCACCACGGTGGAGAAGGACTTGGCCACTGTGTTGGTTGCATTGAAGACAGATTGTAGCATTGTCTTTCTACTAACTGTCCCTCCTGGATAATGATCTTAAATTGGTTGAAATGTGACTCAGGCAGCTGCTCAATAAAATCGTTCAGTTTTGAATAATTTATGTAGTCGTATTTTTCTGTCAGGACTTGGTAATTGGCAATTTGAAACTGAAGAATGGCTGAGGAGTTCACCTTCCTTCCAAAGACATTCAAATGCTTCCAGTCACTATCGTAGGGAGGGGACCTCTTCTGTGTTGATGGACACAGGAACTACAGATGCTCCCCGATTTACACAATCGTTCCGTTCTGGAAAGCCTTGCGTAACTAAAATTTTGCGTAAGTCAGAAACGTATACCCGAATGTTACGCAAAAAACAAACAAACCACCCCATTCCTCTTTCTAGCTTATGGAACTTTTTCCGTAAGTGCAAATTTGCGTAAGTTGGGTCTTGTGTAACCCGGGGAGCCTCTGTAATAGTGTCCTCCACAATGGACTTAGGTGGAGGGTGGGAGAAGAGGAATTCAGTCTCCCTTGCTGGGACATATTTTTTGTCCGGTCGCTTGCAGGTAGGTGCCACCAATGCTGGGGTTTGCCAAATGATTCTTGCCAGGTACCGAATGGCCTTGTTAATAGGGCAATCTTTGAAAACTAGGATGAACGGAGTATGTCCAGGAGATGATGGTGGGTGTCCGTGACTTCTTCCAGCAGTATTTGGAGCATGTCTGCCACTCTCTTTGCTAGATCCTGGAAGAGACTAAAGTCCCCAGCCAGAGACAGTGGGGGAGGCATGACTGCCTCATCTGGGGAGGAGGATCTGGTCCTTGGGGTCACTTCTTTCTCAGCACTGCCCTCCTGTTCTTCCACAATTTCTTCTGGAGGTTCTGAAGCTCTGGACACTGCAGCTAAAGGGGTGCATCTCGAGGGTTCTCAAGTGGGGCCAGAAGCTCAAAAGGCATGCTGGCGATAGGCAGCCCAAGGGTCCCAGTATGGCCACTGTGGTGGCAGAGAGCGTGGTGGTGCCCATGCCAAGATGGTGGGGCCATCTGAAGGTATGCTCGAGGGTCCTGTTGATATTGAACTCCGTAAGGAGCCTGGGAGGAGTACTGTGATGCTACCTCCTTGGGTTTGCTATCTGAGCCCTCACTAGACGGCGGGGGAGTGGGGAGGACTCCTGTGCTGGGCAAAGACTCAGTGCAAAGGTGCTGGTACCAAGAAGAGGCTCTGGTACATCAGATACATGGAGGTCCCTAGAATGTTGGAATTCTGGTGGGACTGACTGACTGGCTGCCACTGGCAGTACTGGGGAAGATGGGGATCTTGTCTGTACTGGCTGCTCTGGTGCTGGATGAGGTGTTGATGTTGGTATCGATGTAGACTTTTGAACCGGCAATGCCTTTGTAGCAGAGTGCTTATTCCTGTCCTCGTGACTCAGTGCCTCTGCCCATCGGGTCCATAGGCTTCTCAACTCTACCAGCCACTGCGAACTTCCATGAGCCATGGGTACTGGACTGGGATAGTCTTGCTGCTGATAGTACTGAGCATGCCGGAGAGCGCTTGTGGCTCTCTCAGGGCTCACTGTGGTGGACTTCCTGCTTCGACGATTCGTGAGAGGGATTAGCAGCTTGTTTCTTTGTATATAAAGTCTGCTGCAGTTTCCACGGTATGCATCTGATGAAGTGAGCTGTAGCTCACGAAAGCTCATGCTCAAATAAATTGGTTAGTCTCTAAGGTGCCACAAGTACTCCTTTTCTTTTTGCGAATACAGACTAACACGGCTGTTACTCTGAAACCTTTCTTTGACCTGCAACCTTTAGATGTTGAGGGCTGTAGCGAAGACTCACATCTGCCAGGTGACTTGTGGCGGAGGGCCAGAAAGGGTCAGAGAGCTGCCTCCATGAAAATCTTCTGTCTGGGCTTTCTATCCTTATGAGAGTGGGACCTGAATTGTTGGCAGAGATCATCCTTTTGTTGAATGTGGCCTTCCACAAAGCAGCAAATGAACTGGGAGTACTTGTCTGAGGTAGGGATCACCTCTTTGCAAGAGAGGCACTTCTTGAAGACCAGTGAACTGGGCATACCCCATTGGGGGAAGGGTCCACAACGGGGGAGGGCGGGAATGGGGAAAAAAATTTTAAAAAAAATTGAGAAAATTAAGGGGAAAAATTACTACACTAAGTACTAACTATGTAAATGCAAAAACGAAAGCAATTGTTGTAGTGGACTGCAAATAGCTACATCTTGAGCCAGGGGTGGTTGAGAAGGAACTGAGCAGGGTTAGCGTGTGTGCACTGACTAGTCTCATCGCAGGGCACAAGGAGAGACAGCACATGTACTGACCTAACGGACATGGCTACCGAAAGTTCTCCGATCAGCAGCACGGGGATGCAAGCACACCTACAGTGGAGCAATCATAGGGCCACTACTCGAAGAAGGTGGCCATTTGAGACCATAATCCTGGATGGGGCCACCCTGGTCTATAGCACACAGAGAGAAAGAATGGCCAAGGATAAAACCCTGTTGGAAACTGACCACTAGTGGGAGCAGGAAGAGGTGGAAAAACTGAAGCAACACTCCAAAAGTTAGCGAGAGAGAGAGTGAGGTATAGAGTCATGAAACAAGGGAAGAGTTGAAAAGTATGTTGTGACTACCTGCATCCAATGGAGTTGAAAGGCTGAAGAGGACAAGGATGATTATCCTTTCATAACCCTAATAGTGTGTGCATGTAATGGTATTATCTCTTCTCTTTTTACCCTAAAGCTTTTTCACTGATTTTAAACTGTAAGTATTGAATAAACTACCACTGTGGTATTTTGTTGTTTCTCAGGATGTGGCCAAAGAGGCTAGAAAAAAAAATCTGGAACAAAAGTTTAAAAGATTTCACAAGTTATCATAAGCGCTTTGAAGATGAAAGATAAAGAAACTCTGCTAGGTTTTAATCGAAGTCCATCTTGTTTCCTTGCTCATTAATGTTAAGTTTAACACACTCCTACCTCCTGTCCCCAAATACATGCACTTAAACAAATCTAAAAAATACACAGATATTGTGAGATAATTCAATACACAATTACAATGAAGAGTCGACAGAATAAGCTGTCTCTACAGATAACAAAAACCTCCTCTTGCCAAACTGAATAGTAAAAAAAGTTATTTTAATGTAGAAAATGCATACCCTCTACAACTGTGCAATAAGTGTCATAGGAACAAATCGCATCATCCCAGCTAACACACGAAAAGATTATAAAAATTTTTACCTGTTGAAACTAGAAAAAATCTCTGCAATAAATTAAGTTTCTTTGTTACAAACACTTTACTTGACACATGATCTGGAGGTCCCTATTTAACAATGGAGGAATTTTTATACTTTGTTTGAAATGTAGAAACAGCCAAATTTTGATATCTCTGCAACCAGACATTTGTCAATATGACAAACTGCTTAATCATTATTTGCAGTTAGGAATATTTTTAAACAGCAGACTATCATTCTTCATTATAAATTGTGACAATACGCGCTGTAGGAGGTAGCAGAATGGTCACAGTACAAAGTGCTAATAAAAAAAGCTTGGTTTCAGAACAGCACTTACACTCTAGTAGGCTGGGGTCTTGCACTGAAAATTGAAACACTTCAGAACAACAGAATAAGGAAAAGTTGGTACAAACATATGCTAACGTTTACCTGAAACAATTACGTGTGTTATGACACTGAACATTTGGCAACAATTCTGTCACATATTTTACACCTTCCCTACCAGTATATATTACCTTGGAGCAGGGCTCCCTGCTAAGTCACATACCAGTGTGAGTTAGGCATTCAGAGGTAGTAGTGAGAAAGGAAAGACACGAAGGGCAACGGGAGGGAGTAATGGAGAGCAGAATTTTGAAAAAAATCTCAAATAGGGAGGAGAGTAAATGGGAAGAAAAATGACCATTTCCCATCCTAAAGCACACCATGATCTGACCAGTAATTGAAGATGACATGCAGAGGATGAGGGGGAGCGCTTGTGCCCAATTTTTACTTCCTTAGGATAGATAAAGGAGGCATGTAAAGGTATATCAATTTTTTTTTTTACTTTTTTAAAAACATACAATTCAGGCCCCATCTACATAGAACCACTGACATATCACAAAAGACAAGAGCAACTGAGAAGATATGCAAAAAGAAAAGGAGTACCAATGGCACCTTAGAGACTAACCAATTTATTTGAGCATAAGCTTTTGTGAGCTACAGCTCACTTCATCAGATGCAGAGATGAGATTTTAGACATGTTTAAAACTGTGGCGTTTAAGCTCAATATAAAATGAACACTTTGGAGAAACTGTCATTGTTAAATATTCAACACCCCTCTCCTTCAAAATAAGTGTGAGATCTCATATTAACTAGTCTACCAGCTCTTTATATCTAGTATGAGAATCATCTGAGCCCAGCACTAATCAACTTTCAGGATTTCTCTCCAGCCACTGCAGGAGTTCAGGGACAGATGGTAGTTTGGGAAGCAGCCCCAGATTACTGCCTCTGTTCACAGTGCAAGAGTGAAGTTTCCAGGTGTGGGTTGGTTGGGAATTTGCTGTATCCCTCACTACTCAACTGTCAATGGGCACTGTCCCAGACTTCTGGGAATGTAGTTTAGAACCCATCAAGCCAGGCTAGCCATGCTGACCATCCGGCTGTCTCTCTCCCAGAGCCAGGGAAGTGAATACCATCTATTTGGGATTTACTTGCATTTTGGGTCCTGGGAAGGGAAGCTTGTTTGAACTGTGCCACAATACCCTCTAGGGGAGAGACTATCATACCAGAAGAGAAAGTGAGGTGACGTTTGTTTGACTACAAGTCCACAGGCTTGGCTTTTTTATTTAATTCTGTCTACAAACACCCATCCTCCAGCAAAACCAAGAAAGAGCAGACTTTGTGGTAAAGAATAAGAAGTTTGACACCATTTTATAACACCTGCTGTTTGCACCCTCATCCCTCCTTTCCCCCAAACCTCACATTTCCTCTCCTTTGGCCAGCTCCTTACTTTTATCCTCTTGCTCCTCACCAACTCCCTGTCTTGATGTTTTCTTCCAACTCACTTGTTAGATAAGTGAACTTAGACTGTAAACTCTACAGGGCAGGGATTATTTCTTTTCTAAATTCTTTGAAGTGCCTAGCATGCTCAAGCACAAGATAAATGAAAAGGTGGGCAGAGAAACTTACTTTTCCTCTGCACAATCCCTTTCAGACAGGATTCTGCAGTTACAGTTCAGAAGCTACTTGATTATCATTGATTGTTTATACTGCAATGGCACCCAAAATGAGCCAGATATTTTAGACCATAAACTCTACAGGACAGGGATTTGTCTTGCTCTGTAGGTGGAAAGCAAGATCTACTGTATTAAAAAGTTATTTCAGTGGGCTTTGGATCAGGTCATCAGTTAGAATCCTTCAGATGCCAATGCACTATAAATACAAGATAGATCAGTGCCATTTCAGTTTTTACAAACCTGGGTATGGAATTCTGAAGAAATAGAAGATCCTATGGAACAGCTGTTATCTTCAGTATACTGTGTAGGCTTCCTAAAACCAGGTGGCAAAGCTGGACCTATAACAGGCCTCAAAGAAAAAAAAAGAATTATTTCCTTTCCCTAATTAAAAAAAAGAATCAGCATGAAAAGCACATTTAAGTAACAACTTTTTATTGTTTGCAGCAAGAATCAATATTTGAACAGTTCAGTAAAGTGGTAAAGTTGAATGTGTATTCTCTTGTAAAGTCACATTTTCATTGATAGTCATACATTTTCATCTTTCTATGTATTACATACACAAGGGGGATATCAACTTGAAAAATCACACTTCCATCTCCATGTTCCAGATTTTTAAAGTTATCACTTAAAAAAAAACCAAACAAACCACAAGCAGGTACTGTCTTTATTAAATACGTTCCATCTGCTTATCAATATGACCTCCACTATCCACGTTTTTGTGCAATCAAAAATAGCTCATTAAAGTTTAAGGCCAGAAGGGACCAGCAAATCACCAAGTCTGACCTCCTGTATATTCACAGGCCAACAACATTACCCAGCACCCACACACTAAACTCAACAACCAAAATTAGACTAGAGGATCCTTAGACTATTATGTGCCACAGGCAGAGAACAGGAGGGACTGAGGTGCACCACTGCTTGAGGCCCCTTTTATGGCAGGGAAATGATTAAATGAGATATACCCAGATAATCCTGTCAAATGACTCGCACAAGGTGCAAACCCCCAACATCACTGACAGTCTGACCCGGGGGGGGGGAGGGGGAATTCCTTCCTGACCCTGCATATGATGATCCGTTAGACCATAGGTGCTGACTGTTTTTGCCTGTGGGTGCTTTTGAAGAAAAACAGAGAGAGAGAGACAGAGAGAGTGTGTGGGGGGGTGCTCTGCCAGTTTTGGGAGAAGGCTATTTTCAGCATATTTACACATTTCTTTATTCTAGTTATTGAATAGGTCTATCATTGGTATCTTTACTATTTGAATAATGATTAAATTATTATGAACTACATAATTACATTATAATGAATTACAATATATTAAGATCATTGCAATCACCTTCAAGCTGTCTTCACTAACATCCCAGTTTAAAGACATTATGTCTCACTGGAGCTTTCTGGATGAAACTGTCAGCAATCTTATTTACATCTAGGTTCCCTGTTATTACTGAATTGCACATTAAGGACAGCTACATTATTCAGTTGTATCTGTCCCATTGATGACTGGAGATAAGTTTTAAGTCTTCTGAAGCAGGAAAATGAGCATTCCACAGTTCAGAATGATACAGGCACAGTGAAAAGGATTCTTATGAATTGGCAGTACTCTGGAAAGATAGTGCTTCCAGAGTACAGCAAATGACTCCAAGATGTGTCTCTTGATTTATGCACCATCATTTTTTATGTATTGTTGGGTTTCTATTTTGCCATGTGCATTATTTTGCATTTAACATTGAATTTCATCTGCCATTTTGTTACCAAATCACCCAGTTTTGTGAGATCCCTTGTAACTCTTTGCAGACTGTTTTGGACTTATCTTGAATAATTTTGTATCATCTGCAAACTTTGTCACCTCACTGTTTACCCCTTTTTGCAGAGCATTTATGAATATGCTGAACAGCACTGATCCCAGACCAGTACAAGCCCCTTGGGGGACACCACTATTTACTTCTCTCCATTCTGAAAATGGACCATTTATTCCTCCCCTTTGTTTCCTATCTTTTAACTGGAGTGCCTGGGAATGTCTTCAGGATCATCTGAGGATCCTTAATGTAATGACAAGCCTTTTGTTATTGTAATCACCCTGTCTCTGTTTATAAACAAACTGCCTGCCCCAAGAGCAGAAGTTGTTAGCAGCACAGAACTCATCACATTCCACACTGAAGCTCTGACTCCTGGGAACTGAGCACCCACTAGCTTTTTTTTCCATGGGTGCTTGAGTCCCAAAGCACCTACGGAGTCAGGGTCTATGCATAAGACCAGGGGTGGGCAAACTTTTCGGCCCAAGGGCCACATCGGGGTTGCGAAACAGTATGGAGGATCGGGTAGGGAAGGCTGTGCCTCTGGAAACAGCCTGCCCCTACCCCCCCGCCCCCTCCCACTTCCCATCCCCTGACTGTCCCCCTCAGAACTCCCCGGCTCCTTGTCCCGGGACCCCCCGCCCCTAACCGTCCCCCCGCTCCAGGACCCCACCCCCTATCCAACCCCCCCTGTCCCCTGACTGCCCCGACCTCTATCCACACCTCCACCCCCTGACAGGCCCTCTCAACCCATCCAGCCCCCCCCACTCCTTGTCCCCTGACTGCCCCCTCCTGAGACCCCACCCCCTATCCACCCCCCCTGCTCCCTGTCTCCTGACCGCCCCCCCTCCGAACCTCCGTCCCCTGACTGCCCCGCAGGACCCCCCCCCCCTTACCATGTCGCAGCGGAAGGACAGGCTTATTGGAAAGCCTGGGAGGTGGCTGCGGGAGAGGGGGGACAGTGTGGGAGGGGAGGGGAGCTCAGGGGCCGGGCAAGCCACTCCCGCGGGCCGGTCCCACAGGCCTGATGTGGCCCATGGGACCATCTCTGCGTTAGACCCTCAACATGTTAGTAAGAGCCAGCCAGCCAAGCACCTGAGAGAAAATGCTCAGTGACACTTCAGAGTCCTGGCCCCCCACACCCAATGTCCCATCTCCAGTTGTGGCCATTCCTGATGCTTCAAAGGAGATTTAAAAAAACAAAAAAAAACCCACAACCCAGAAGACACTGGGGGGAAAAATAATACCTTCCTAACTCCTGCAGATGGCTGGCTGAAACCCTAAACATAAGATTTTAGGAACAGAGGAAATGAGCCCCAGTGCCATTGAATTATGCTTTTATTAAATCTGGTATAATCTAATCAATCAAGCCTTGCAGCAGTGATGCTATTGCCAAGACTTCAAGCAAAACAAACAAAATCGTACCAGACCTATAGTCAGAGGATTACATCTACTAACAAAAAGGAGATAGAACAAGGGGCGTATGTGTAAACAGGGGGCACCTGCAAGGTTCAGGGGCAATCCTCCCCCTAGAAGCCAGCCTGCTGTAGCAGGAGTGCTAGGAGGGGAAGGGTGCCGATAATTCTACTGTGGCACTGCCCTTAGCTAGAGAGCTCCATCTTTCATTGCAGCCTCTGGCTTACAAGTGTCTGCTAAATGTGAAGCTCCACCCCCATCTAGCTGCTGGAAGAGAGAAGCAGCTTTTTGGCTTCTCTTCTGCTTTCTCACGACTAAGGCAGTCTCCACAAAGGAAGGCTTTTTGGTATAACCGAAGTGTGAATTTAAAACAAACACATCTATACTGGCGGTACCCCTTATTTTGGCGGAAGAGTGCCTTTCTCGGTTTAGCTTACGTTGCTCGGGGAGGGGTGTCCGCCAAACAAGAGAAAGCTACTCTGGCTACGACACTGTAGCCGGAGTGTGATTGTGAGTGCGGGTAGACAGACCTGTGCTAGCTCAGGCAGATCTAGCACACTAAGTCACGGGGATGTTGCCACACTGACAGCGGCTTGGGCTAGCTGCCTGAGTCCAAGCCTGCCGAAGCCCTTAGTCCAAGCTTGGGTGGTTAGCCCTAGCTGCTGCCCATGCTGCAGTGTCTGCTCTGCAATTTTTAGCACGCTAGCTGAGGCAGAGTTAGCATGAGTCTGTCTACCCGTGCTGAGAATCACACCCCAGCTGCAGTGCAGATGTTCCCTCATAGTCCAGAGTAGGTATCTATGCTGGGGGTTATACCTGTATAACCCATAAAACTTCCCCATGTCGACAAAGCCAGAGAGAGGGGCAGGCCTCCGCTACTCTACCCCCTCCCACCTTGTAGGCTGTTCCAAGGAGTGGGTAGGAAAATGGTTTTCAATATTCTACACGTCCCACAGCCTCCATTTCTGTGGTGTCTTCTGTATGAAGAACTCTGCTGCTGCTGATGCTCAGGGCTTTCCTCAGCAGCATGGAGCGGACATGATTTTTGACAGCTTCCTGGCTGCCCAGATCATCTCGAACAGCAAGTGCGAATCTGAGTGAAATCTTGTTAATACGCTCTTCTGTTTGGCACAGCTTTGCTGTTTTTCTACAGACTCAGGCAGAAAACAGGGCTGCTGTTTACTTTTTGCACATATGCAGAAGATTATTTTTAGAAATATAAGGGCAGGAAACAATATTTTTTAAAATGAAATTTTAAGTTATGCAAAAAATCGATGCATCGAGGACCCCCTACTTGCCTGAGAGTTTCCCCATTAGTCACTGGATTTTTCAAGCCATAGCTATTATTATGGTTGAAAATGCACTCTCTTTTCCAATCCTATTTTTCTGAGGCTTAATTTCTTCAAAATTTGTACATTTGGGGCTAAAACGTCTTATGTTTGTTTTCAACTCTGATTTTAATTTTTTTCCGAAAATATTCACAAGTTGAATTTTCATATTATAATTTCGTTAGAGGGGGATATTCTTTTCAAAACTAAAGAAAATGGTTCATTTATATTTTGTACTTGACTAACTCAAAAAAGGTGTTTTAAAAGCTGAAAATTGTCATATATACAGTGCTCAATTAAGAATATATGCTTTGACAAATTTGAAAGATGTGTCTGAGAAATAAAGATGTTCAAAAGGAGTGGGGGATATATTATACAAGGCATAAACAGTACATCCACACACACTTATGAGCCAATCATACATTGGGATATCCATGCACTGAAATCAACATGCATCATTTTGTTTCAGAAATTATGGACTAGATTGAGCAGATTGTAATCTGACCAGAATAAGGGGCACTGTGTTGTTTTGTTGCCCCTGGAACAGCCCAGGAGGGAGACTGCAACTAGGCATCACAATCTCCTTCCCACTCTCCCCACTGATCTGGGGAGGGAGTAAATGGCATCAGATCTATACCAGTCACATCATGTGCTCCCCAATGTGCCAGCATAGTTACCCTGCCAGTGCACTGGGGAGCGGTAGAAGAGAGACAAGGCTCTGCCTGGTCCATGCCCTTTTCACACATTTGCTCAAAAAGGGGAGATGGTAGCTCTGCAAAGTCTGTTTCTCTCAAGATGCAAGGGGATCCCTTTAATGCCCCTTTGCTCCCTTGTGCCAGCACACAGGATGGGGCACAATCTGGCCCCATATGTTCAGTTAATGCACATTAGCCCTAACTGTGCTTTGTTTAATTTGACCATTTAGAAGCAAGTCACTAAAGAAAAAAAAAATCTGGGAGGGGAGGGGACTAAAAGACTTTAAAACACTCTTAATACAGTATATCCTGCTTAATAGCAATCCTGATACTAGTAACTTTTGGTTACTGGCAAGATTTTGCTGGTAATCGATCCTATTCCATTAACATCAATGTAAATGGAATTTGGAGATTGGCAACAGCATGCTGCTTATTAGGAATCTTTCTTTTTCTTTTTTTTAAAAAAACAACTGCACATAGGTTTGCGGGCTGCAGTCGGGGAAGGAACCGCTGGGATGTGCTGTGTACACCCTGCATACAGGCTTGCACGTGCTTCCCTGGCTGCAAGCCTGGATAACTGTCTGTGGCAGGTGCTCAGTCCATCCCAGTACTTCCTTCTGGGACAGCTGCCTGGCAAATCAGCCTGTTCACATGGACCACACAGGAGGTAAGTGGCTGTGGACTGGCACGTGAGGATGTGGTCAGGGGAACAGTGGAGAGGGGAAATGCAGCACAGATGTCGGAGCTGCATGGTACTGCTCCCTGAACTCTCCAGGCTGTGCCCTGCTGGGGGTATGCACTGTTGAAGGAAGGAAGTGCTGGGACATACTGAGCCCCAACCTTTGGAGGGTTCAGGGAGAGGTATGGTGCAGCCCCAAGGGTCACCAGCATCTCTGATCCCCAGAGAAAGCCCCAGCATCCAGACTGCAGCTTCCATCCCTGCTGCTGCCCTGCCTGTAGCCAGGCTTACAGGACTGCGGCCAGGAAAGGCATGTCCAAGCACTTCTTTCCCTGGGTGCTACCTCAGAAACCTGCCTTTCACTTATTAGCAACTGACAGTAATACAGTACCAACTTTTTGCTGGCAACCAAGGGATTGCTAGTAAGCGGAATCTACTTTATGTCAGAAAGTAGAAGTGAAAAGTGCACAGTTCATTGCTCTTTAGTGCACCTTTAAATGGCTGCCTTTCCCCCTCTGGGCCCAATCCTGCTAGCCATGTTCACATGAGTAGTCCCGTCGACATCAAGAGGACTAACTGTGTAAAGCTTTCAGGAGCAGACCCTTTGGCTGTTTTATTAGAGATCCTATTTTTATATGGCTGAAAGAATGTCTCTTGTCCAATGAAACATGTTTTCAGTATTATTTGTGCTGTGGTAGTACCCAGGACCCCACCGTGCAGGGTGCTGGTTCGCATTTACTTGCATTTATACAATAATAACCGGGAGAAGAAGGGTAACAGTCACAGAGTTGTTATTGATGTGCACAACTAGATGGTCCCAAATAATCTAAAGATAAAAAAAAAACAAATAAATAATAAAATCAGCTTTCCCCAGCTGCTGTCCCACCTAGCCATTGTTTGGCTGACTTCCTTTATGTGTGACAGCAGAAATCGTTCCTTGAGGAGGGATTTGAAGGATGAGAGGGTAATGGTCTTTATAATGAAAGCAAGCGCTGAGGTACCATATGTTACCCTGAAATAATTATACCAGCTATTTATACTACTTTTAACTACACATTTGGAGACAGTTTTATTGCATTAAAGATGTGGAAGCTCTGGTATAACTTCGCCTGCCAGACACTCACCAAGCTGCTGTTTTGAGTCCATGTGCTTTTAAGCTTCCTGAGTCTAAGCAGAGTCCAGGCACTGCCTTTGGATCACTGGCCACATTCTGGATGTGCAGATCTTCCAGCTTACACTACCTCCTGAAAGTTCAACTGCCTACACCCTATGTTTTGTGCCAGCTCCCCCAGGTTCTCCAGTATCTTAAGCATAGCCTTTCCCAGAGTGCCAACTTTGAGGGAAATCTAGTTTACATTCACCTCTCTAGGGATACGATAGTTGAAACACACAATGCACAGGCTTTGAAAAAGTTCTCAAACTAGTCACTCTTTACTACAGACAGCACAAAACAATACAACATCTGCACACCATCCCTGCCTCAGTTTCCTCACCTCTCTTGAGCATTCTTTGGGATTTGGCTCAGTATTTGTTTCTGGAGTTTGGGATCCTTCCTCTCTCCCTGCTCTCCTGCACATGGCTTCTCCTTTGGAGCATGGAATCTCTCTGATCTCTTCTCCCTCTCTTTCCTCCAGCCAGCCTCCGTTGACTTGGCTGGTTCTACAGTCAAAGGTCCCCTTTGCTACAAAAACAAGTTCTGTTTGTTCCCCTTTCCTGCCCAAGCTTCTCCTTGTGTCTGACTCCCTCTGAGTATTTAAAGGTATTACCACCTGGTTTCTTTGGTTTCCTGTTAAGGGATTTTTCCACTCTTCAAACCTTCTTCCCCTCACACAACCTAGGCAGAATTAGTTCTCACAGCTCAGACACGGTCAGGTGCCACAGGTCTCAAAGCCAGGCCTGCAGGGCTGTTGAGCAGCAGCCTTATCTTCTGTGCCATTGAGCTAGAAGGGCAGACAACAGAACTGCTGCTAATACCTCATCACAGAAGCTACACCCACTGACTCACCATGGTCAGATGGCTAACAGCCGATTGGACACCACCGGGTACAAGACTTCCTGTCCCATTCCTTGTCTGAGCAACTAGTCATTAGGCCTGTTGATGCGCAGACCACTGACACCAGGTCCCTGCTTCCTCACCTGGTTCCTGCTATCTACCATGCCTTGTTCCTGTTGCCTGCTTCCTTGCCCTGACCCAGTTGCAGACTCTGATTTTGACCCTTGGCGTGGCTTCTGACTTCTGGTGTGATCACAACCCTGTCTCTGCTGCTAGCTCCAACCACTAGGTCACACAGCTCAGGTTTTGGGCTCTGCCAAGCACCATCCTTAACATACCCATTGCTCAGCCAGAGTTCAGTTGTTAAAGTTAATGATTTATTTTATCTGTTCTGTAATTTCTTCCAGACGGGTGTGTTTATGAGAGTGAGAGAGATGTCATGGACCCTGGCAGCCCATGGTAGACCTACTTCACGTTGCAGCACTCAATGATACAATATCATAAAATTAACCAAAATTTATACATTGTACACAGAGAGTTTCCCCAAATCATCTCAACAGATTTAAACCTGGAAGAGAGACAGTTGTATTTCTTAATATATAGAAATTCTCTCTCAATAAAAGTTCTCAGATTTGAGAGACACTTTCAACTACGGAATTTCTTGCAGACACTAATGCTACAACCAGAACTGTTCAGCAACAGACTGGCTCATCTTCCTAACAATGACATTATTTCTGACAGGTAAATATTGGATCATTTTATCTACTAACTCTTTATAGCACTGAGGAAGCAAACAGCACGGATGTCAAAAGCAAATCTGCAAGGAAGTTTCTGCTGAACACTTTATCTAACAACATTCTCTTGAAAGTAGTGATTTCTGTACAGAATATCATTTTGGATTACACTGGAAAGAGCTGAGATTGATGTGAAGATTAGGAGGCTGTCAGATACAGTTAAATTCTGAAAGGAAAATTAACAACTATCTTTCTCCAATAGGTATTTTATAATTGTGTGTGGTTGAATGGGCTTAGTTTCTGACAAAGAGGCTATAAACAATGCTGATTTAGTAAAATATGATTTTAACAAACATACACCATTCAGCATTGTTTACATGAAGAAAACTAATGATCCCAATGTATTAACAAAACCACCATTGCAATAATATAACCGTATTATATGACATAGGAACAAATTAACACCTCAGTCCTGCAATGAGTTCCATGCAGGTGGGCCCCCGCACCTGAGGAGTTCATAGAGTTTGGGCCTAATACCTATAAAATCTTCAAAAAAAAATATTGAAAAAAACCACAAGCGTACACCATACAACAGTTTGCCTGACTAACACGCATAGCATACTCTTTTTGAGCTTTATCTTAGAAGGTGGGAGAAATTTGATATTCAAAATATGATTAGACAGTTCATATACAATTTTCCTCTTCTCTCGGACTTTCCAGAGGGTACATGGGGAATTTTGTACTCAAATTACAAAGGAACACTGCTATGTGGAAGAAGGAATTCTAATCACATAAATCTTAAGTGTAACTAAGGTGTTCACTGATAGAGTCACAAAATATTTTATTGAAAATAATTATGTTTTAACAAGAGGAGCCTGAACACTATTCCGCTTTAATTACCTCTCTGGGGAATCATCCTGCTTTTTAAACCCAGGAGGAAGAGCAGGTCCAAAAAAGCCATCATCGTCATCTTCCCGAGCTCTTTTCTGTTTTCTACAAATACAGTGATTGAGCTTAATAATTACTCTGACATAGATGGCAATTATCTATACTTCAAAGGAAAAAAAATAAAATGATTTCCAAAAGTCTTACATTATGTACTATCTTGCTGTTACCATGGAAACACAGCATAAGAATCTGAAAATTTGGAGCAATTAAATATTTGTTAGCATAAACATCATTCTTACACTACAGTGACATTTTAAAAAAAAATGTTATTGGTGTGCAGAAAGAGAAAATCAAATAGTAAAACACGGTAATGCTGTTTTGCATGCATAAAGTAGTTTTAACACCAGCATATTTCTTGCTACATTTTTACCATCATTCTATACATTTTGACTAGTACTTTTCCAAATCGAATTTTAGATCGAACAATCAGTAAATAAAACCCTGGGGAGAAAGTGGGGAGTATTTACAGTAACGATCATTACATGGAAATCGTATAATGCCCTCTAAGACTCCAATCCTGCAAACACTTACATGTTCTTAAACTTTGCACATTTGACTAGTCCCATTAAATTTGAGTATGTGCAGTTTGCTGAGATTTGCTATTAAAAAAAAAACAACAACATTTCCACCCTTCAAATCAAAATAATCATATACCCACACTTGTTTAGAGCTTGATCACGCACAGGAATATTTACGCTGATGTCAGTGGGAGTCAGACTGGTCCCTATATACAATATTATGATGACAGGCATGTTACAAATATTTAAGTTAAATAGGTAATAGCCTAAAAAGGAGATAAAAATGTGTAAGATAAACAGACAGAGTTAACATGAACACTGTATCTAGGAGCCCAAACCAGTTCCCACTGAAGTCAATAGAAAGACTCCTATTAACTTGTCAGAGAATCAGAGTTGGATCAGGCCTACTGGGAGTTGAAAATTGTTCACTATGTCATTGGTAAGCTAATTTTCCCTGTGATCATCCATGTGATCTATAACTTTGATGTTATGACAATCTGAGTATTCTTACCATATACCTGTTCCTAAAACAGGTGCAGTATCTCCCATTAGTATGTTTATATTCATGTAGAGTCAAAGGCCACATTTTTCAAGACCTTATGCCTAAAGTTAGAAGAGGCTTAATTTTCAAAGATGCTAAGCACCTCTAGCTATTAACTTCAATGAGATTTGTGGGTGCTTAGAACTTCCGAAAATTGAGCCACTTCCATTTAAGTTCCTAAATATGGATATAGGAGTCTAAGTTTAGGTATACAAGGTTTGAAAATTTTGGCCTTTTTCTTTTTTTAACCTCAAAATTTCATTTCTACCTCCAATACGCTTCTTAATATACATTTATATTAGGAAACACTAATTTCAAAATTGGCAGTCCACTCAAAGTCTACTATAGATGCCATTGCTTATTGCTAGCAAAGATATAGTTTACCAAAATACACTTCCATGAACAGGCCCATCACAGCAACTTTAATATTAGTTATACTAATATTAGTATAACTTAATAAGCTGCTTATTACTTTCTACAGGGCAACTTGCTGTACTTTGGAAACAGAATTCACTCAGTATTAAGTTTTCAGATTTCTAATAAAGTGCCCACCATCCACATCTGTTGTGTATACACACAAATTAAAAGTACAATCTAAAGGTTAAGTGACACGTCAACCTAGATACAAAATTAAAGTGAAATGAACAATTTAGATTGCACTGAACAAGCCAGTCACAGTCTAAGGAGACACACAGATTAGGTAGCCACTATCACCCTGGAAAGGATGAGGGGACAACGTTAGCAGCCTTTATTTTCATGTGTGCTTCTTTTAGTTGCATAATATAGCCCCTTTCTGATTCTGCATCTGGCTAATTCAGTCAACTCATTGTATGAAGTGGTCCAATTTCTGCTTATTTTACCAGTGTAAATTACATGAATGACACACAGACTGACTTGGGTACTGGATCAGTGTCCTGCTCCTCTTCAGAATCTCTATTTGCTTCTCTGAGCAGAGGAGGAGACTTGGGGCCTTCATCACGGTCATGCATTTCTGAGCTTTTTTTGTAGCCAGGAGGCAATACTGGACCTGCAACTAAACATGAAGATTTAGTGTGGATATTTTAATAAACACTTTAAATGAATATTACCACTTTTGGTATCATCAAAATGCATACTTCGCTGGATTTAACTATATTCAAAACAATCCTGTCTCTACATAAGAGTTAACAATGATTTAACAAAGGTCCTGACACAGCCGAGCACATAAGAACAAGCTTTAATAATTTGCTGAATAAAGATTGATTTCTTTGTTGAATTAGGGCCTAAATGAATAATTGATATCACAAGACTGAATGGCTCTGACACTACTGGACTTTTTATAATTTCACAGTGCATTCTGAGGCATAAACGCCACAGGGCCTTTTGAAATTTCAAACACTGATTTTAAAGCAGACAAGAAGGGAAACTTATTTGTCTGGGAAGAGGTACAGTGAACTTTTACTGCAGCCAAAGAATTAGAACAAAAAAAGATCAGGTACAATGAAGTCAAATAAATGAAGGCTGAGAGAAAATGACATCTACAGTTAAAGAGCTGTGACCTTTTAAATTATGCAAAATAAACCAGATCCATCTAGAAGCTCAACTTTTAATTGGTTTCAGAGTAGCAGCTGTGTTAGTCTGTATCTGCAAAAAGAAAAGGAGTATTCGTGGCATCTTAGAGACTAACAAATTTATTTGAGCATAAGCTTTCGTGAGCTACAGCTCGCTTCATTGGATGCATGCAGTGGAAAATACAGTGGGGAGATTTTATATACACAGAGAACATGAAACAATGGGTGCTACCATACACACTGTAATGAGAGTAATCAGGTAAGGTGAAAGATTACCAGCAGGAGAAAAAAAAGAAACCACCTTTTGTAGTGATAATCATAGTGGGCCATTTCCAGCAGTTGACAAGAATGTGTGAGGAACAGTAGAGGGGAAAAATATGCCATGTTTATTCCCCCCCCCCCACTGTTCCTCACACGTTCTTGTCAACTGCTGGAAATGGCTCACCTTGATTGTCACTACAAAAGGTTTTTTTTTCTTCTCTCCTGCTGGTAATCTTTCACCTTACCTGATTACTCTCATTACAGTGTGTATGGTAGCACCCATTGTTTCATGTTCTCTGTGTATATAAAATCTTCCCACTGTATTTTCCACTGTATGCATCCGATGAAGTGAGCTGTAGCTCACGAAAGCTTATGCTCCAATAAATTTGTTGGTCTCTTAGGTTCAACTTTTATTAGGTAAGTCTTAGACAAGGATGAGAAAGATTAAAGGGGACATTACACAACTCATTTCGTCACATAACTAAAACACAAAACAAGAACAATATACAATTTACAGGTTTCAGAGTAACAGCCGTGTTAGTCTGTATTCGCAAAAAGAAAAGGAGTACTTGTGGCACCTTAGAGACTGGTTAGTCTCTAAGGTGCCACAAGTACTTCTTTTCTTTATACAATTTACAAAGCAACCACTGATCTGCCTCTCATCTCAGCTTCTTGTTTGCATGGAAATGAAATGAACCAAGACAACAGATCCATGAGTCCACTTCAATACCAGATATTTCTGGTCAGAGTTGTGCATCCCCTCCACCTTCCAAAAAAATTATAAGACGTGATTATGGAAGACACGGGAAAGAGGCCAAGGATTAATAAGCAACATATTATACCGACTACTGTCAATATGTTATCCATTTTGGTTTGTTTGATCAGTGTAACTGAATGCATGGCCTATTTTTGATCAGTTATTTAAAAATATATATATTTAAGACCCTGAAAGCACCTATGCACATTCTCAACTTTACACAACTTAAATTCAGTGGCATTACACATGTATAAAGTTAAATTTATGTATAAATGTTTGCAGAATCAGAACCTAAACGAGTAAAGTATCCCACAGGTGTGACAGACAATTATAAATGGGGCTGCTAAAGCTACCTATTATTAAGGTTGCCCCAAACTCCCCATTATAAGACCCTGTTTTCAGAGACTTAACACTTTACCAAATATTAACCATTTGGGCTTAAGTTTTCCATGCCTGGTGTCTGTCTCGGGCTGAAATATCTGGAAAATTTCAGCCAAAATGGTTCCGCATTTTCTAAGAACAGGGCTATGGAAAAATACATTGGCAGAATTTTTTAACATGGGCAAAACAATCTTTTCTTTTAACAGATCCTTTGAAGCAGGGAATTAAAATTGGGTGTGAATATGAACTTTGCGTCAAGTAAAAGAAACCTTACTTCTAGCATCTCTTAACTTTTGAATGCTTGATGTTGAAACCTTAATAGTGTCCTTTTAATGTAGTTGTTTAATGTAGTATGTTATATGCAAAAACAATAAGTAGGCATAATGAAGCCAAAAGAATGGATTATTAAATATTTACTGACATACTGCCTTATGAAAATTACACATAACCAAACTGTGCATGTGAAGTAGCAATTCCATTTCATGAATGTTGACATTAATAAATGGTTGTCTTCACTCTTCTGATTTAAGGTATCAAATTAACCCTTTCTGATGGAATTACAAGATTGAAAGTGCACAATTTTGTATGTCATTTTCTCTAAAGAAGGTAGGTTACAGAGTAGCAGCCGTGTTAGTTTGTATCCGTGAAAAGAAAAGGAGTACTTGTGGCACCTGCGAGACTAACAAATTTATTAGAGCTAAGCTTTCGTGAACTACAGCTCACTTCACTGGATGCATACGATGAAGTGAGCTGTAGCTCACGAAAGCTTATGCTCTTATAAATTTGTTAGTCTCTCAGGTGCCGCAAGTACTCCTTTTCTTTCTAAAGAAGGTAGATGCTAAAAAAGAGGTCTAGAAATGAAAATGTCCCTGAGGAAAAGTGAAGGACAAGCTCACACATAAATTCAACTACCAAACAAGTGAAAAAAATACATATTTGAAGAGTTGTTCAGATCAGGTCAAAAGAAAAGAAACATCAAGTATCAGTCCAACAAGAGCAAGGCCCAGGAAGGAGCAGCTGGGAAGTAGTGGCAGCAGTGGCAGGTGTGGAATGCTGACATCCTTATCCCCTAGCAAGTTGCACCAGTTCCTCCCATCAAATATCCTCCCATGTACCACAGATGGACCTTTAAACTAAGAATAAAGTAATATTGTTTAAAAATGGTTAACATAATCTGCCTCCGTATAATAACCTTTTAAGACCATTTTACACATGTTAAGTAACTATTTCAAAATTCTTCTAGAGAATCATCTCATAATACTGAATGAGGTTTAGCTTAAATCCATTTATTTGTGCTGCAGACAAATGTTTTACAGAATTTGTTGCAAAGCCACTTTAGATCTTTCTCAAGGGCATTCCAACAATTATACCAGCATCTTGACTGTTTGCCCAGAGGCTTCTTCAGAACTAGCACAATGTAGATCAGCATAAGCAGCATAAGATAAAGCGCTGTATTTTATATTTGTCCGGTGATTTTATGCATTGCAAAACACATTGGATGTGATTTTCAGAGGGGTAATGTGGGTGCTCAAATATGGTTGTAAGAATACTCATAGACAGAATGAATTAAGTTAAATTGTTTTCAGATACATAGTTAAATTTTGTGCTAAGACATAATTTTAGCATCCTCCCCAAAATAAATGAGTTTAAAATATAGTCCTTTCTTAAGACAAATGCAGCAGTAAATAGTGAAGCATGACAGAGTAATCTACTCTAGGTGAACCAAACCCAAGGTATCTGTGATCTACCACAGATGACAAAATTCAGTTAAAGGACAAGTAAATGCTATGAAACCCTTAAACAGACAAAGTGTAAGGCCAGAAAAAAGTCTAAAAAGTCAGTAGCATTAACAATACCTCCCCAGAAGAGAGAAAATAGTAAATTATATGGCAGCTCTGTGTGTGTAAAACAGCGGTTCTCAATCTGTGGGTCGGGACCACAAAGTGGGTCACGACCCCATTTTAATGGGGTCACCAGGGCTGGCTTAGACTTGCTGGGGCCTGGGGCCAAACCTCAAGCCCCACTGCCCAGGGTTGAAGCTCAACAGCTACAGTCCTGGGCAGTGGGGCTCAAGTTACAGGCACCTGCCTGGGGTTGAAGCCTTTGGGTTTCGGATACCCACCCCCGCCTGGGGCCCAGGTGTCGGGCTTTGTCCTTCCCCCCACACCTGCGGCACCAGGGCTCAGGCGAGCTCAGTTCCTCCCCTCCTGGGGTCATGTAGTAATTTTTGTTGTCAGAAGGGGGTCATGGTGCAACGAAGTTTGAGAAACCCCTGATGTAAAATATCCTAGAACACAACTACAAGAAAACAGAGTGGTTGTGTGTGTTTATCTTTGACAGGCTACATGAAATCATCTGAAAACCAGGGTGCAGCACCAGGCAAGTTGCAATTGTGGCGCTCAGTGTCACAAAGAAAAAAAGAAAAGGAGTACTTGTGGCACCTTAGAGACTAACCAATTTATTTGAGCATGAGCTTTCGTGAGCTACAGCTCACTTCATCGGATGCAGCCGATGAAGTGAGCTGTAGCTCACGAAAGCTCATGCTCAAATAAATTGGTTAGTCTCTAAGGTGCCACAAGTACTCCTTTTCTTTTTGCGAATACAGACTAACACGGCTGTTACTCTGAAAGAAAAAAAGAAATCACTTGCATTAGAGCTCACAGAAAATCAGCGGCTGTGACACGAGCAGCTTGCCTCGGCCTTAGCTGTAGCAGGGCAGGAGCACCCAAGAGAGAGGGGTCACTTTGCCGCACAGCCGCGGTGTTCAACCGCTTTTCCATTTGCGGACCCCGAGAACGTTTCGAAGGGAGGAGCGGACCCCGCCGGCTGGAAACCACCGCAGGAAGCGCCACCCGGCCGGCCGGCCAGCGGGCAAACAGCCCCGTGCGGGGGTTTACTAACGGGTCCCGCGGGGTGGCTCGGCCCCGGCCCGCGCAGGCGGGAGACGGGAGGGCGCGCTGATTCGGCCAGCACCGAGCGGCGCCGGGGCTACCCACTGCCCCCGGCTGGGACCGGACTGAACCGCTCTGAGGAGCCCCCGCCCCACAGCTGTATTCCCGGACGCGCCCAGGTGCCGCTTAAACCCTGGCGCTGGGGCGGCCCGGCCCCCTAACGCGTCCTCACCCTGGCTGAAGTCCTCATCCGGGTCCGCCTCGGCACAGCGGGCAAAGCCCGGGGGCAGCGCCGGCCCCATCAGCTCTCGGGCCATGGCACAACAACGCCGCCGCGGGAGGCGCATGCGTATTGCGTAGCGACCCGTGCGGCCCAGACAAACCCGCCGGCGCACGGGCGGCTGACGGTCTCCATGGCCCTTCCGGCGCTGTGCGATGACGTTTCCCGGTCGTGTGGCCGGTGGAGTTCCGCACCCTGGCTTTGGGGCGGGGTGTTTACAGTAGTGCCGGAAGTGACGTATAATGCAGTGGCCGCCTGCGTCCCCCATGTGGAGGCAGCCGCCGCTGGCAGTGGCAGCACGGGAGGCCGGAGGCGTCTGTTCGGGCCTGACATGAATCCGTTCGCCTGGTACCCGCCGCCTCCCCCCGTGTTCAGGCCACCTGTGTTCTGCCCGCCCCCGGGGCCCCCCGCCTGGGACCCCAGCTTCTGGGCGCCGCCGCCTGGGGATTATCCGCCGCCTGGCGCATGGTACCAGCCGTCACCGGCGTACGGCGAGCGGCCGACAGCCCCGCACCCAGGTAGGGGAGACCCCCGCGGGGGCAAGAGGGAGGGGCTTCTGCACCTGGGCCGGATATTCCCCCTCTCCCTGTTCTCCCAACGACCACCCCCCTCCGAGGGGCTCCTGCCTCGTTTCCCCCATATCCATCCTTCTGCAGGGGGTTTCTCCCCAGCGGCGTCTCGGGGGTGGGGGGTGCGGAGGAGTGGTCCTGGGTGCTGCAGCCCCTGCTTCTCGCGTGCACTTTGGCTTGCGGATCTGCTTAGGTGGTTGTTGCTTTCCTCCAGTGCTGGCTACTTCTTGCTTATGACTCAAAGAAGGGCGAGGTAGTTCCCAGATTTGTTGATGCTGTAATATATCTCCAGGGAGGCTGTGTCCTTTTGGGGTTTGCTATGTTGATGATGTCATTGAAAAAACAAACCAAAACATTCCTGTGTTATCTGCACTTTAAAAAAAATCTAAAATACTGATTTATTATTATTTAAAAGCGGTAGCACTGATTTTCAGGCAGTTTTTTAAAAGGATTGATAGAATAAGGGAGATCCTGAGAAGTCTCAACAATGACGTTTAGGACACCAAGGGATATAAGATAACAAGTAGCGTAATAGTGTGATTACACAGATGAGGTAAGGAATATCAGATGGATCAAAAACTTCCATATTTCTGCTTTTCTTTAAAAGATTTTGATAAGGTTATTTCAGTTATTTAGAGTGCACTCTTTCCCCCAAATATAATATTGAAGAAAGTATTAAACAGCTATGTGTAATTTCATTTTTCTTGTAATTTTTTTTTATTGAAGGTGGAAATTGCCATTTTACCCAAGAATGGCAAGCTGAACAAACACCTGCATTTTTTAAACATTCTCCAGGTGGAAACTTCAAGCAAAAGGTACTTATTATAGCTATTATGTGGAGTTTAGTAACTCAGTTGTACTTCTGGGATACAGTACTCTTAATCCCACCACACCGGTTAGGGTTATGTTATAACGTATGTTAACCATTATGTTATAAATGAGAGCATTCCATGATGAGACAAGTCTGCAAGTCCTGGATTCGTTCAAGGGAGGGATGCTCTAATCAACTTATTGAAATCGTACATTGTGCACATGATTCAATTGTTGAGACGTAGTAACCTTGCAACAGCCTTTATTTCTGGTGTTGAAGCCACTTTGGCATTTTGGTTATGTTGGCAGTGGTGACACTTAGTAAAAAGATGTTACTTGTAAACTGAGCACATTTGAGTTGGAAACTGCAAGATATGGAACACAATAATTTGATCTTTTTAGTCATTTTTTTGTCTAGATTATGTATCAAATGTTTTGACTATTGAAACTCCAGCTAAAATAATTTAAATATCTTCCTGAAAGCATATTCCGGCATATTGGTTTCTATTTAAAAGAAAGTGTAACTTATTTTTTGAAGGAATGAACATAACAGTGTCACTCTTTTAACAGAACAAAAGGAAAAAAGAACCAGTTTTCTCTCATTATTGTGATACTTGTGATCGTGGCTATAAAAACCAAGAAAAATATGATGAACACGTTGCACAGCACACACAGGTTAGTTTAAATAGGCGGGAAAGTTTGTCTTATAAAACAGCTTATATTTACAATTTACAGCCATACCATTTCGGACTGTGGTTTCATAATCTAAGCAGGTGTTGGTCCTAGTCAGTGCTTGAATGGGAGATCACCAACAGAAAATCACATGCTACAGGAAGTGTTGGTAGGTGGCACTTTCTTTGGAGTCCTCTCCTTCACTGACTCCAAATAGTGCAAGGAGTCGCTGTGTTGCTACGGGTGTGCTTTTTTGATTTAAGATGTAAAATGGAGGCCCTAACTGAGTACAGAGGTTCTGCCTGTACTTATAGGCGTTGGGGTGCTGGTCATGTAGGTCTTTGATTCATAATGGTAAATGTAAAATTGGTAGTTAGTAGTTGAAATTATCCATGGTATATGAACTAGTCATACAATTTTGCGTGCATTACTGAAGTCTTTGGGGATGACGCTACTAGAGGGATTTGCCTTGTTTTGGACACTATAGGTATCTAGTACAGCATGAACCTAACAAATGTTGACAGCGTGCTTGTGCTGTTTGCATCCAATTTGAAATGCTGAAGGTCTTCTGCCCTAGAACTGGGCTGACTACAGTGTGTACAATTTAGGCAAGTCCTCTATGGTGGGGCTAAGACTAATTCTCGGATGCCGGCTGCCCCAATTCCTGCATGAAATGATGGAAGATCTTCACTGCTATAAACTGTTGAGTGCATTCTGAATCCTAAGATGTTATCCTAAATGAGTACTGGGGAGAAAAGATATTTTAAAACGTAGTGAACATAATGTATTACTCTTACGCCACTTAGTAACTGAATGTCTCCTTTTTAAAATGTAATTCTTAATGCTGTAGTACTGGTACTTAGCCTTTTACATTTTCAAAACTCTGTGCGAGTAACCGAGACTATGCTGGCAGTTGTTGTTTTGTTTCACCATTCAAGAAAGTGATCTACTATGCAGTGTAGTTAAAAATAAATGAGCTACGTCTTGACTCTTTTTGTGCGTAATTTCATTCAAATAGTGTCAGAGTATTTTTCTTCTCTTTCAGTGTGCAGAAGATGGTTGCAGTTTCAGTGCACATGAGAAGTTGGTTCAAATTCACTGGAAGAATGTAGGTACCCCAAGCTGCTTCAAAAATTGAGTCCATGAAAATTGTAGAATTGATTATTAGCTTCTCCTCTGGCTGTCTTTATGCATTTTTATATTTCTTTAGAATGATAAAGTCCAGTCTCAGCCTTAAAAACTGCCCCTCAGTCCCATGTTAAACATGAAAAGTATGTAAAAGACAACATAATAAAAATAACAATCACCATGTTTCATTTTTAGTCTTCTCATTTTCTATATGTTACACCCAACTTCAGCAACGTCTGTGTTTTTTAAAGTTGCAGAGTTTCATGTAATTGCATAAAGGGAATATTCAGTCACATTTTGTAATGCTTCTGAAAACTTGTCCTCCATAGATGCATGCTCCTGGTGCTAGAAGAATACAATTAGATACTCCAGAGGAGATTGCTAAATGGAGAGAGGAAAGAAAAAGGTGAGTAAGCTTCAGAGACTGTAAGTTATAAGAGGCTTTCAATTCCAAAACTTCTCATCGCTCTCGTGCACTTTTCCCTTGGGGTTCCTAACCCTTAACTTAATTATTTCTTTAATGCTTTGGGGGGGAAAAGATTCAAACTCTCAAGTTACGCCAGCAAGAAAAATGTATGCCTCAATCTTTAAGATGCATTATTTTGTCTTTAGATAACTCATACTGTTTTTACATGTCATGTTTAAAGCTCAGATTCCTGAAATGGGGAATGTGTGCTGGATGAAGTTGGAAATAGTTGGGTCTGAAATAATAAAGATGTGAACATCTGAATATGGTGTACTCACCACCGCTATAGTATACTTCATTGGGTGCAGACTTCCAGAAATTGACAAGTAATTTCTGTAGACTTTAAATTTCTACCTAACATTCTTTCTAACCTATATCTCTTGATTATCATACAGCAAGCTCTGCTAATTCATAAACAGGGGTGTGCGCAGACATTTAAATTTTGACCACTTTTGGAGGGCCACGTTAAACACACACAAATGAAGCGTTCGTATGCTGTCCACCCTCTCCCTCCCCTGGCAATTTCTCTGGACACCTCTGGCAGGACGCCTCTGGTGGGGATGCCCAGCAGTGAGAAGGCAGCGGCTCCCCCTGGCAGCAGCACTCTGTGTCCCTGCAGCTGTGGGGTGGAGGAAGCAGCGGGGTGGCTGGCTGCAGGCTGAGCTCCTCCTCTCCCCAGCCGTGCAGCTGCTGCTGCTTCTGCCCTGCTGCTGGAGTCCCTGCATTGCTGCCTGCTTTGCAGACCACCTGTTGAGGTGACTCGGGGGTGGAGGCAACAGGGAAGGAGAAGCAGTAGCTGCAGTCGGGGAGGGAGAAGGAGTTCAGCCGGCAGCCAGCCACCCTGCTACTTCCTTCACCGGGCTACAGGGACACATGGAGATCTGTGTGTGTGTGTGCCAGTGGATTTGGTGTAGGACGAAAGAGGTACCGTGGAACTGGGGAGATAAAGTGGGCACTGGGATTGAGTTACTGGGCTGGAAACCGGTGGGTAGGCTGGCCAGGGGGTGCAGGGAAACCCACTGCTCTGACCCTGTGCCTTCTGTTCTCCCACATGGCTCTCTAATTTCTCCTTCTGGAGACATACTAAGAATTGCCTGCACTCTGTCTTAGTAGACCTTGGCAGGTTTATTATCAGTTCAGGACTCACCCCTAGTGAATCAAAGGAGGTTTGCCAGATGGAGGAGATCTTCCCTTCTCTGTGGTAGATCTACAAGCTCTACTTGTCAGGATACTGCCTCCAAGCCTCCCTCTCTCACCATGTCTCAGTCATAACAGTAGCAAGGAGGGGGCAGGGGGAGAGGGAGGCCCAGTGACAAGTTTGTCTGACAAAAGGGACTGTGTATTTGTGCTACAAAGGGAGCAATTTTTCTAGGAAAATCTATGGCCTGTCAGACTTTGGCAGGTAAGATGATGTGAAGTCATGCTGGCAAGCTTTGAATTTTCTGAAAAGCTAGGGGTAAGGATGTTGGGATGCGGGGGGGAAGCAGGAGGCAGGGACTCTTGCCAGAGACACAGGATAGCAGAGATTAGGTGCTAGGGAAGCAGGCTGGCCGCAGAGAGGAGCTAAGATGAGTAGTAGAGACAGCACTGGAGAATAGAAGTTCTTTACAAAGATGTAGAGCTCTTTTTGAAACAAAACAGTTACAGTGAAGAAGCTTGGTATTAAACTTTCCGAAATAACCTAATGTTGGGACCTGCAGACCTGCAGCACTGGTGGGTGATAATTCAGATATGTCTACACAGCATTCTGGAGCAAGCAGGAGTGACCCTTCCATCCCGGGTTGACAGACTAGCTGCATTGCTCTAGCTGTCTAAAAATAGCTGCATAGACAGCTCTCTGAAGCTCGGACCCTGAAGCCCAACCCACCCCCCAAACCCAGGTTTCAGCACCCAGTTCCAGCCCGAGTTGCAACTTCAAAGCTCTGTCTACACAGCTATTTGTAGAGTGCTAGCACAAGCCCCACTAGCCCAGGGCTAGGAGTCTTGCTCCCATCAGCTCCAAAATGCTGTGTAGACATACCCTTCAAGTTGTTGCCTCTTTGAGCGTGAGGAGGTCCAAAATAAGGTTATCTTCCTTTGTTTTTTACATAAAGTTAGAAAATTGACATTTGTCCTCCTTAGTGAACTCATCTTGGGAACAATCAATGCAAGGTTTCCTGCTCATGTGAAGTATTTAAACCCCACGTTAAGTGGAAGAAGCAACATAACCTTATCTATGGAGCCACTATGGTGCCTCTATAAGGCTTGACTTTGTGCATTAATGACTTTTGTATGGAAATGTACAAGTGGTTTATCTTCAGTGTAGTCCTGATTATAATCCCGATATACATTTGTTGCAGGGAGTGTGAGTTAAGTCTTGCTTTGTAGCTGTCACCCAGAACACTTTGTCACATGCAGACAAAGTACATAGCAGGAAATAGATCAGGGGTGGCCAACCTGTGGCTCAGAAGCCACGTGCGGCTCTTCAGAAGTTAACATGCGGCTCCTTGTCGAGGCACCGACTCCGGGGCTGGAGCTGCAGGCACCAGCTTTCCAATGTGCCGGGGGGTGCTCACTGCTCAACCCCTGGCTCTGCCACAGGCCCTGCCCCCACTCTGCCCCTTCCTGTCCCCTCTCCTGAGCCTGCCGTGCCCTCGCTCCCGCCCCTCCCTGAGCCTCCTGCATACCACAAAACAGCTGATCAGGAGGTGCGGGGAGGGAGGGGGAGGTGCTGACTGGCCGGGCTGCGGGTGTGTGCAAGGTGCTGGGAGTGGGGTGGGGGAGCTGATGGGAGGGCTGCTGTCGTATTACTATGGCTCTTTGGCAATGTACACTGGTAAATTCTAGCTCCTTCTCAGGCTCAGGTTGCCCGCCCCCCCGGGAAATACATGTTTTTGTCTTAAGAGCCCTCTTGTGGTGAAGTGCTAATAAAGTTCTGGGAAAAAAGGAAATCACCACTCCAGAGTAAAACTTTCCCACAATGATTATAGCAATTTTTAGCACAAACTGTGGAAACGTTCTGCTGCATCAACAACACTAGACCGTCAATTTTTCTATTACCAGTTCAGTTTTTTTAATATTTTATTTGTCAAAATAACACAATATAATTATGTCAGTTATAATTATTTTGGTACTTTATTTCAAAATATCTGTCAGCAAGTATATCTGTAGCAATACAGACCCAAAAAAAAAAATTCTGGTAACGTTTTTTTTTTTTTTTTTGACAGATTCCTTACGAGGCATATTAATACAGAACTTTGTGTAATTCGTTTAAATTATAATACAGAACTGTATTTCCTGCACCTGTCAGAAGCAGTGCAAAGGCTTGGGGGAGTCAGGGGTAACAGAGGAGCTGAGAGAGAGGGAAGGAGCCTAGGAGTGAACCTGGAGGGTGTTGGGTGGGAGGTTTTTGTTGGGAGGCAGGGGAGGATTGTTAATGTGTTGGGAAGCCTCCCATCCCCGCATCCCCATGGGTTTCTGCAGCCCCAGGCTTAGCACTGTCACCCCACTAGCTCCTGAGCCTATGCTCCAGTCTGTCCCCCCACTAGCCATTCTGAATCCTAGTCTGTGACACCCACAGCAGCTCTGTGTGCCTTGCCCTGTCCTAACCCGGCTCAGCAGGCAGGATGCTGGGATGAACTCTTCTCCTGGGGGAATTCTGCAGCACTGGGCATAGAATTGTGTATTTTCCCCACATAAAAAACATTTTGCCTAATTGCTGCAGTTCTTTTGCTCCCCAGAGGCCACTGTAGTGCTAGAACAGGGCATGAATACAGCTGGCCGTTCTGGCCCCACAGCGGCCTCTGGTGGGCAAAAGGCAGAACAGCACTGCTTGGCAAAATGTGTTTTGTGAGTGAAAATGATATTATGCGAGACAGATGAATTCTGCGCATCCACAGATGTGCAGAATTCCCCCAGGAGTAACAGTTAATGGGGAAAAAACAAGCTTAACTTTTGTCTAATAACTTTAATGACTATTAGCTGCTGTAGGTACCAAAGCTTCCTCTTTATCCTAAAACAATTCAAAAGGATTTCTTGGCTCACTTCCATGTTACCTGGAATTTGGTGTTATAGCAAACTGGCTTTCTTTTTCAGCAAAGCTTCTAGAACCTTTCCCCCCACCCCATTATTAATAAGTGTTGCAGAGTTCATTAAATAGAAATATCTTTAAATGTAACCTATGATATTTGTACCCCTTGACTAATTTTTGTGGCACTAGGATAGCTCCAAATAAAAATCTAGTATTTTAGGATAGTTGAAAATTAATAGTGGGTTTTTCACATGCAACTCCTTTCATCACTTTGATTCAAAAAGTCTCCTTTTGGGGGAATATTTGTGGGCAAATTTCCAACTTGTGCTGATGTCAGTTCTGTTTGCTTGTACAGCAAGACTCCCATTTTGTTTGTAGTTATACTTCATCTTCTGTAACATTGTCCTTGGGAAGGTCAGATAGCAAAGCACAAGGTGTTAACACCCATGGCAAGAAGTACATTGAAACATTCATTTATGTAATGGGATTTAAGCTGTTCATACATGAAGACATGGCTACTGTTTGGCCTACATAAAAATGCAGTTTGGTTTTTTTTTTTGTTTTGGATTTCATTACAAAATACTTTGTAGCACAGGAGATACATTTTGTACATCAGACTAAGTACCTCTACATCAGAAATTAAAGACTGTTTAATTTTCAGTAAAAACAGGAAGTTAACTTACAAGGTTCTATCTTGCTGATGACCGAAGCATGACTAACAGAATGCCCAAGTAAATATTTAATGTTTCTAAATAATACAGTAGAATTTTACTCGTCTGAACCTTAGATTTGGTTTTGAAACTGGTCATCCTGAGAACCAACTTTAAGGTCTTTGTACATTGAAGTAGTGACTGCTGAGTTTGTCCTGTTTCGGGAGAAGACTACAGTGGTGTACTCAATGGGTGGTGATCTCCTTAGATCTTCTGTGGTGTTTTTTTTTTTAAGTTATAGCAGTGATATTACTTTATTGTATTCCCTCAGAATGAAGGCTTCTCCTTTCCAGCTTCTGATGTTGGAGAAGGAAGTGTAGCAGTTAGTCTTTCAGAAAATAAACCATTTGAGGCAGGGACTGTCACTATGTTTATAGAATGCTAGGCATAATGGGGCCCTTACTGGTTGCCTTATAGGTGCTAGTGCAGCATTAATGTTCTTTTTTCTCTTGTGCTTTACCTTTTCAAAAAACAAGTTAAAATAGATTTTTAATGAAGTAGTAATTAATAAATTCTGTGAAAGGAATATTAAGGCTCATGTTTTAGAGATTAAGCCAATCTCTTACTATTAGAGATTACAATGAGATTTAATGTGGTGGTGGGGGGTGTGGGCAGATTATCACACCTCTGCCTCCTGCTTAGTGCTTACACTTTTCTTTGAAGCATCTGGTGCTGGCCACTGGAGATGGCATAATGGTCTAGATAGACCTCAGGTTTGATCTTGTATGGCACTTTCTGTGTTTCTAAACAGCCCACTGTTGGGGTATGCAGGTAAAGCCAAACACCTGTTGCATGGCCCTCAATTTGCATGGTTTAGCTGGCTGTCTAGTCACTGGAAAAGTTCTAGGTTTATGTGCGTATAAACATTCTGTACTAGACACTAACAGATGAGGGAAATAATATGAGCTGGATTGAATTAAGGGCATTGGCAAATTTATAGGTACCCTGCAAAAACTATTCACTTTTTATAAAGTAAAACTGTATGATTTCCTTGTTGAATCTGAGTCAACTATAAAGGTGTCTACAGTTAATTCTAAGTAAACTTTTACTGTTGAAACCTTTTATACCTGAATTGTGTAAGGACTCAAATTTTTCTACTCGGTATGCGTGTGCAGATACTCTTAATGTCATATTGCAAATAAGTTACTGCAGAAACTTTGTATAAAATTGCCAGAGAAAAATACTTGGAAATGGGCTTGTTGCTGAGCTATAATGAATAGGAATAATAAGGCTGTGTAACTAGGAACTTGTTCTAAAACATGTCCACTAGGTGGTGTAGTTCTGTGGTTTATTTCAGTGCTTTCGTTGCCGTGTGGGCATCTTATTTATAATTAATAGGTGCAACAAAATGACTACGTGCGTGGCTTCTGATACTCTTTTTATAAAATGAGGCTGCTCTGTTATAATACCCTGAAAAACTGTAGCTTTTGTGAAGCAGTAATTGGGCCTCCAGTAAAGTAACAATTTAGAACTGAAGTTGTGCTGTTGAGTCACAGTAAACAGTGCATTGTAATGAAAAGGGAGCACCAGAGAGAATCTGAGCTGTTAAGCAGTTTGGGATTGTGATATTAGAAAAACAATTTTCTTCTTTCTGAAAGTTCCTGTGGTTATTCAGGAGGGATTTTTTTTAAGGTAATTGTTTGGTGAGCTCATAAATAGATAACTGTGTTCATTTCTGTGCTAAGACTCTAAGGGCTCTTTTTAATTCCTCTTCTGTTGCTGGTTTTTTCAACTATGAATTGTTACTTTGCAGGATCAGAATATTTTTTATATTCGTTGCTCCATCTTCCAAGAATGTGTCCCCTACTAAAACCTATTAGTGAGTCTGCACCTACACCGAGGATGCAAACCCACCTGTAATAGGAAAACTGATACTTTTCTCTCTTCTTAGCCTGCCCAAACAGAACTTTTTTAATCTAGGAAATGTCACTTTAACTGTGGTGGTGACTATGGACTTTGAACTTGCTGTTCCATTGAAAGTCCTGAGGCTGTTTGGGTGGTCTCCGAGCCTGGTAAGCACCTCCTCAGCCTCAGAAACCTAAAGTTAGGCAAGTGTGGTGAGGTGCTTTTTGGGGCCTCTGTGCTCACAGACAATGCAGGCAACCAGTAGACGGCTCTGATGTCAACTTTATTGATAAAGCTAGTAAATCTCATTTGTGTATTTCCCTCCAGCATTTGGAAAAGTCTCTTGACTTGTTGTTTTGGCAGTTGTATGCAGGGAGAGAGGCAGGGTAAGAAGAATTATTTACCATGAATATGTTTGCCTTCCTTACGATCTCAGAGTGCATTGTTCTCATCTTGCTTCCTTTATATGGTACTCCTGGAGGAATTCTGTGCTCACACTTCGAATACTGAATGCAGTTCTGATCTACTCATCTCAAAAAACAATATAGTAGAATTGGGAAAAATACAAAGAAGGGCAACAAAAATTATGAGGGGTATGGAACAGCTTCCATATGAGGAGAGATTGAAAAGAGTGGGACTGTTCAGCTGCTAAAACAGACGACGATGGGGGCAGGGGGGTATGATAGAGGTCTATAAAATCATGAGTGGTGTGGAGAAAGTGAATAGGAAAGTGTTATTTATCCCATCACATAACACAAGAACCAGACATTATCCAGTGAAATGAATAGGCAGAAGGTTTAAAACCAACAAAAGGAACTTTTTCTTCACCCCATGCACAGTCAACCTGTGGAATTTGTTGCTGGGGATGCTGTAAAGGACAAAAGTATAACTGGGTTCAAAAAAGTTAGGTAAATTCACAGATGATAGGTCTGTCAGTGACTGTTAGTCAAGATGGTCAGGGACACAATCCCATGCTTCTGTTAGAAGCTGTGACTAGATGATAGGGGATGAATTACTCAATAAATTGTCCTGTTCTGTTCACTCCCTCTGAAGCATCTGGCACCAGCCACTTTTGGGAGACATGATGTTGGGCTAGATGGACCATTGGTTTGACTCAGTATGGCCATTCTCATGTTCTTAAGATCTCTGCCAGAAAAACAAAGATTCATTTTTCTGTAATGTGGGCACTTTGTGGACAAGCTTGGGCACTGAAATTCTCAGAATTTGTACAGCATGTGCAAAAGTTTAAGCTTTCCCAGAAATGTGCCCCATCCCTGACCTAGAAGGACTGTCTCCATAAGCATGTAGTTATCTATGCTTTTTCATTTCTTGATCTCTCTGCCAACAAAGAAGCTATTTGTGATTGTAGATTTTGAAATGTGGGCACCTTCCCACTGGGGTCTGGATTAATGTTGCCTACTCTGCATATAGGCTACTGAATAGCCACCATATTGTGACTTCTGATGACGAGTAATCTAGGCTGCACTTGAACTGGTGACCTGAAGGTAACAGGTTTTAGAGTGGTAAGCCATGTTAGTCTGTTTTGAAGGTAACAGGCTTCATATCCTATTACCAATCAATACTTTTAAAGATTTTTTTTTTTTTAAATCCTCTCTTCATAATAAATGGCATAGTGAATGTGTTTTGAATGGCTCATCAATCTAGCAACGGTATAACAAGGTCCAATGGCTGGAAGTTGAAGCTAGACAAATTCAGGCTGACAATAAGATGTACGTAAGTGAGGGTAATTAACATTGGAACAAGCTACCAAAGGTTTTGGTGGATTCTCCATCACTGGAAACTTTTAAATCAAGATTCGATGCTTCTATAAAGAAATTTTCTAGTTCAAAGCAGGATTATTTGCGGGAGTTCTCTGGCCTGTGTTATAGAGGAAATTAGACTAGATGATCACAGTGGTCCCTTTTGGCTTTGGAATCTCTATGAAAACATGAATCTAAGCATGATCGGTGAAAACCTCCTAATACCAGAGTTCCTGTTCAAGGCAGGGTTTTCAGAAACCACTTTTGCTTTTCCCATCCTTGTCCTTCACCTTGTCTTGCATCAGTGTGACTTTTTAGCACTTAACTTTTGCTGATATATAATAAAAGGAAGCTGAGTGTGACAAGACTAAATATTTAGGTCTGAAGACTGTTTTTGATAATATATATATGTATAGCTGTTCTAGGCTTCTCACTCTTCCATCTTAATAGACTTTATAAAATGTTAATGACCTGAATTACTCTCCTAAAGAACAGAATAGAATTAGATGATTATGTATAGCCTTTTGCTGTCTCAAAGTGCTTTACAGAGCAATGACAGCTAGATACTGAAAGTGTCATGGGTGAATATGCATCCAGAGACTGTTTTGGTGATACACTTTTGTGGGTTTTTTAATCTCAAAACCCAGTGTCAATGAGACTGATAAGCAGAAACTCAGTCTCATCCTCCATGTGAAAATCTTGCTAAACATATATTGTGCCTTTTAAGATTGTTAAAATTAGATTGCACGAAGCACTTAAAATAAAAAATTGTAGGGCAGAATCCTGTTCTGTCATAGAGAGTGTGTATGTGTGTAAAAAGCTCTGCACTTCAAGATCCATCTGCACCCACGTATATGGGGTAGAGGTATATGTATTTTTCTTAACCAATCCCTGCTTCAGGAGGAAACAATTTGATTTTAATATTTCATTTTTTTGTTTGTGCAACTAAATCTTTCCTGTGCTGTTCATAATGCAAATGTGGGTTAGACCAGGGGTGTGTAAAACATTTTAAAACAAACATATATTTATTTGCTCTAGAAACTTTCCTACATTGGCCAACATTGAAAAGAAGAAAGCATTACAGAAAGAAAAAGAGGAGAGAGGAGAAGTGCTGACAACTACACAGTTTGGGTAAGCTTTCTCTGACAATTTTGTTCACTCTAGTAGTTGGTCCAAAAATACTATCTTTGATTCTTTTTACCTTTTGTGCAAATACTTGTAACTTTCACTGTACATGTATATAAACTGAGTGCACTTGTATCCTTCATTTAACCCACCTTCATTTAACCCACCAACATGTTACCAATTTAATACATTGTTCACAGTATTCCACAGTGGACTGTAGTGAGTCTGATCCAGTTGAAACAATACGTTTACGTTTACAACTTTTGATGTGTTTGCAGAGTTCCACTCTCTGGCTTGTTTAAGAAAACCAAGTTGCAGAATAGCCATTAGGCTAAAGTAATAGACGCTGAGTCTTTGAAAGAGAAGTTACATTGTGTGACTTTGCCTCCTACCTGAATCTGACTGGTCTAATGCACTCTCCCCCTGCTTCCCCTTGCAAGAGAGAGAGGGGAAAAAAACAAAAAAAGTGACTTGGTTTATGATTATAGTTTGTATTTCTCTCTCCTCCTCTCCCCTCCCCCCGCCTTCATTTTTTCAAATGGTGGGGTCAGAGTAATAATAACAAACTTAAGAAGGAATGATCTATCTGAGTTTCTAAGCTATCTAATTATCACTGTAAACTGCTTTGGTAGCTGAAAGTACCTTCAATACTCTTATTTTCATCTCTTCCACCTTGCCTCATCTTGATTTCTCCTCTGGGGCTCTTCTTTGTTCCTCTTGGATTTTATTTGTTCACTCCCCTCATGTACTCTGATCTGTTTTTCCCCTCTCCATACCTCCACGTGTGTGGCCTCTGCTCTTTTCCTCCACACCTTTTTGCATACTGTCTGCCTCATGTTGAGCTTCATCAGTGGCTTTGCTTGAATACTGCTATAGGGAGGGGTTTTTTAAAGGCGTTATCTCCCAAACCTCCAGGGTCTGGCTTAGTGGACCAGAGGATCTGAGTGGGGGCAGCAAGAATGTTCCCAGCTTGTTATGTCAGACTCCTTCCTGCCTCTTTGTGGACCTTTCTTTCTGCTGTGGGAAAGTGGGCTTGGGCCTTGAAGTTATCTACAGTAAAAATTCTTGCACCAGTGTTACTACATTGATTTGGTTATGCCTGTGCAAATCCCTCATATAGATGGGCTGCACAAATGCAAAGTGGACTTATACCAATGTAACCTAATTTTGGTAATGTCCACTGTTGCAAGTATTCTTAATGTAGATGAAGCTTCAGAAGCCACTCCTGTCACTTATATCTGTCCTAGCATCTCAGATACATCTCAGATTGCCTTTACTCATCTCTCCTGGCCCATAGCAAAGCCCTCTGCTCTTAAAGAAATAAGATGGGATTCTCCTTGCTGGTGTGGGGAGGAGTGTGCAATTGCAGGGGCACTTCAACAGGTGCTTGATTCCTAGTATTAGTTGTGAATTTAAAGCACTGAATGCATGAAAACAGACATTAAGCGACTCTCCTACTTGGTTAGTAACTGAAGTTAAAAGTGAGTCTGGCTTGTCAAAGTAACAAAATCAATGGTATTTAATAATTTTTGTTTTACCGCATGTGGCTTCACTAGTGAGCTGTGACTCAGCAGCAGCCCTTAGGTGTCACTCAGCAATTATACTTAAATCTCCTACTTCTCCTGGTCAGAAGAGTGATCAGAAAAATGACCGAAACTGTGTCCTGTTTGTCCTCAGTAAGTGATCTCTATAACCCTGGCTTTCTTAAAAAGCCTCTTTCCTAACTGTTAGCCCTATAAACTCAATCTGCTGTCCAAAAAGCTGTAATTTGTGGTATGAATGTCAACAATAGCAATTTGGAACTGGTGCTCATTCTTGCAAATTTACTGATGTGTGAGACAGAAGAGGATTCAGCTTGCTCTCTGGAAGCTTTCCTATTGAGGCAAATAGCTAAGTAAGATTTTTCAAAAGCATTTGATACTTTTATACCACCCTTGAATTCTGGCCCCCTGAAGTGCTCTACAAATGTTAATTCTCAACATCCCTCTGGAGTAGATTAGAGATGACCACTTCACCTGTCATTTCAATGTAGCTACCTGCAGGGTGGAATGGAGCAGCTGGTTAATAGTGCACAGTTATGCTGTAGTTTTGAACAGGAAGTGAAGAATGCATTTGCTAATAGAACCAGCAGATGATGGCAGAATGCAGTTTCCAAATTGGAATTTGACTGGGACATCCAATTCTGGTTCTTGAGCAGTACCTTGGGTTTTTAGTGACCACAAGTGGTCAGGACCTTGGTTTTATGTCTTGGTCAAAAGACAGCACCTCCAGCATCACAGCCTCCCTTAACCTATGAAACATTGGTTAAGTATTGCTATTTATGTTAGAGGAGTGCCTAGACGCTCCAACTGAGTTCATGGCCCTATTCTGCCAGGCACTGTACAAACATGCAGTAAGAGACAGTTCCTGCCCCAATGAGTTTACAGTCTAAATAAAAGCAAAATGTGGGAGAAAGAGTTCTCCATACCTTGTCCCACCCCCATGGTGTGTGTGTGTGTGTGTGTGTGTGTGTGTGTGTGTGTTTCTCCATTTCTCTGTCTCGCTTTTTGTCGTCTTTCCCCCCTTCCCCCCATGTTTGTGTCCGGCATAGCTTCGTCTTCCTTCTGTCATGTCTCAGTTCATTGTGCCAATAGCCAAATGAGACTTACCAGCGCCAAATAAAGCACTTGTAGATAGGTGTTCTAGTAAACTGCATTTGGCTACTAATATGCTGAAACTGGCGGATTAAAGTATTGAAGCAGGGCAGAGCAACGTAAGGTGGGAGAGCTGAAAAATGTTGTATTGAAGGATAAATATTCCTCTAATCTCTTGGCTGCTATAGGACACAGGGTTTTTAAAATTTGTTTGGGGGAGGGGGGGGGGCTTACCTTGATTAGTTTAATTTACTTTGTGTGGTGTTATTTGTGTAAGAATTTTACATTTTCTTTCCTCTAGCAAAATGAAGGGAATGTGGAAAGCTCCACAAGGTGAAGAGACTTCTGGGTGGCAAGGAAGACAGAAGAAGAAGCAGAAGCGTCAGTTCTGGAAGAAGTTTAGGAAAGGTGATGGAGATGATGCATCTCTGCTGAAAGCTCAAAATGCAGCTAGTGGACCAGAAAATCGTACATTTGTTAAGGAACCTGAAAAACAATCTGTTTCTGATGCACAGACCTGTATGAAGGATGTGGATCCACTTGGCATTCTGGCAAATAGTGATGCTGGTAAGATGACGGAAGGAGGTTGGAGAAATCTTTTACTTTAGGGGGAATTAATGTTACGTAGGTAACAGCTTTTTAGGAGAGCTGGTGACTTGAAAAGAACTTGTCTTTTCAAAGAATTTACTCTTGGTTTGGAAGATGCCATTGATAAGTGCTCTGTCATACTTGACAACTTTTCTATCTGCCACTTAAAACATTATTAGGGCTTTCTTGCACTACAGCCAAAGCAATTCAAAGGTTAGTAGGTCATAGATTTGTTGCTGCCAGCTTCACTGAAGAGCCTTATACCCAGGTTTTCATTAGAACTTCCTTTTGAATGGAAATTCCTGCTAAGAACATAAAATGTCCATAGAAGAATCCTGAAACTTTGTACTCCTGGTCAGTGATTTGGAAACCCTGGCAAGGAGAGGTTTGCGTACAGTATAAAATGTTCTACAATAAATAGATTCAAGGGGCAGTGTTAACTTAAATTTGGTCCAGAATTAACTGTTGTAAAAACAAACTTTGATTTAAAAACAAAGGAATAGAAAGGTTTCCACACAAAAATATTGCTTTTGAAAAAAATGAAAGTCCCTTTATGTTTGAAACCAAATTCTGCTGTTCCGAGAATCTAAAAGTGAAACTGACTTCATTGTCTTAAGGTGAATGAAATGTAAAAAGTAAAACAAAAATAGTGAAACTTTTTTTTTGTAAATTTTCATGTTTAATAATCTAATGTGGGGTTAATGCACAGGCAATACAATTTTTACAAAATCCTGATTTCAGTAGTGTTTCTTTAATTCTTGTAATTGAACCAGGCTTCCACAAAAAGTTTCAACAGAGACCTTTCTAATAATGTTACCAATAGGGTTTTGCATGTTTTTTCCCCAAAAATTTCCATGTAGGTTTCATGCAAAAGAACTGACTTGTATTAGCCTTCTGGTTAAATGCCCACATTTGAGTATATCTGTGATGCCTCCAAAGGAAATGGTGTGTCATGGTACATGTAGCTTTGCATCCCATTAAATTTATCTGTGATTTGAATTGTTTACTTGGGGATGCTTTTAGTAGATTTTTTCCCTTTTGCCCACTAGCAGCTATTCATAAGTTGTTGGTCCATTTATCCTGTATCTTAGGTCCCTGGCATTCTGTGTTATCGTGAACAATTTGGATTATAAACTCTTTATTTGCTAAAGCAGCATGCATACAGATGGTGCTAAATACATATTTTTAAGTATTCAAATTCTCCGAGATTTCATTGCCATAGTCTTATAAGCTTGATTTGAATGTCCCTTAGAGTGATTTCACAATCTCAAAATTTCTTCCCCTTGGAAATTCTAATTTTAAATGTAAATAACTCTTCCCCCTGTAAAAGATTAATTTCTGCACATATTTATCACCCAGCTACATCCAGGAAATCTAAACAAGTTTCTCCCTCTCTATATTCAATTAATAGCAAAGCCTGTAATTAAATTCACTATATGAAGATGGAGCCAAAAGCCCAAGTCCTTGTTCAGAGAAATCAAACTGTTTTTTCCGCTACAGTCTTTGTCAGGGCTATAAATCAGTGTTAGACAACTCCTGCCCCTGAATGTTAATGGAAAGAAAGTAGCATGCATTTTATCAAGCAGTGGTGTTGAATAACCTTGTCCAGTATCAGATGTATATTCTCCAGGAGAAGATCTAGTGACAAAGCTGGCTGTCAACATCTAGGAGCATTGAAAGGTCTTGGTACTCTCTTTGCAGAGTCAGACAAGGATGGAGCAACTGCAGAGGATGCAAAGTTGGGAGTGACTGTCATTCCGAAGCAGGTAACCTCTGCCCTGAGTTCACTGGTGGCCAACTATGGCAGCACATCCGAGAGCGAGCCAGAGGGTGAGTTGGGGCCTAACAAGCTTTTTTCGCCCTCTCTCTTGTGATCAGCGAAAGCATTCAAAGTTTACCAGAAAAGACATTTTGTCTCTGTATAAAGATCAATCTGAGAAGGAAGGTGGCATACAGTGCGGGCACCTTGCCCTCTCCTGTCTTTCTGTCCCCCTCCTGCCATCTCTCTTCCCGTAGTCTTGTCCTCATTTATGAATATATAAATTTGCAGTTTTTTATATTCAGAGACTTACATTCTTAGATCTAACCAAAGACGCAAACACAACAATAACTGGCTCTACTTCCAGGGTATTCATGAGCAGGAAAACATCCTGGTTCCTGGCACCTTTGGTTGCTGGTGGAGTAATTGAGAGCAGCCTTGAATCTGCCACTGTAGCTTGTTAGGCAGTGAGGGAATACGTGTGTTAAAGGTCAAATGTTTTGTATCTTGAGGGGCAAGGTTTTCTGCTGTTTTGCTTGCAGTGCTGTCTGCTTTCAGTGTACTTCATACGAACACAGACACAAATGGAGGATGAAAAAGGTAACATGGGATGAATGGAAGGATGGGAAAACCCAGCAGGCTACTCTAAGAGCAACTGTTACTCCCTGGGGGAGAGACCACTCATTATTTATATGCAGTAGCAGCCACATTTTACCATTTGTATACCAAGGATTCACCGAGTGAGAACATTAGAATTGCCTAAAAGATCAGACTTCTGATTTATCTAGTTCATAGTCTGTCTATTAATGATCATTCCTTTTTTATACTACATTCCAGAGTTTCCTCAAAGGGTGGCAGGTTCACAATGTTGTTTTTCTTGTTTTGTTTCCCTCCTCTCCCCCCCATGTTACGTGTCCTGTCCTACCACCTTATTCTGAGATAAAGGTGGAGATAAATTCTCTTTTTGGATAGGATGTAGAACTTTTGGAGAAATGTATGTGAGGGGAAAAAACAGCCTTAAAATCTTTACCCTAAAATTGTGTTTGGTGAAGAGGGCCAGGAAGGTGCTGTCACTCACTCTCTGAGCTAATATCCAAGCTTCTAGTACTTTCCACATAAGGGTGCTACCACTAGAGATTCTTGTAGTGCTTGGAGATTGAGTGCACATTCTGATTTAAGGCAGAGCTCATTCCTTCCATGGTCCCCATTACAGTAATACCTGAGCACTTCATAATCTTTAACGTAGTTTTCCTCATCTCACCCTGGCGAGAGAGTAAGTGCTATGACCACCCATTTTACATACCGGGAACTGAGACGCAGAGACTGAGTGACTTGCCCAAGGTCATAGAGGGAGTCTGTGGCAGAGCAGGGAACTGAATTTGGATCTTGCAAGTCACAGGCTAGCACCTAACCATGGCGCCATCCTTATTGTCCATGTATTTCACTGCAAACTGGGTTATAAAATGGAAGCCGTGTGCTCTAATGTATAGAACATGGGATTGATTGCAAGACAGAGACCCAAGTTTTGATCCAGACTCTCTCTGCTGGCTCTCTGATATTGGGCAAGTCACTTAACTTCTGTGTGCTTGTTTTCTCTTATGGGAATGGTGATAAGATTCCCTCCTCTGTAGAACTTTATGATCATTAAAACAGGGCATGCTAGTACCAGTAGTAGTAAATAGGTGAGCTGTCGGTATTGAGATCTGTGATCGTTATTGAGACCTTTAGGACTTTGAGAGCTCACAGTTTTGTTCTTTCTTTTTTTAGAAGTTCCTGCCAAGATTGTAGCAAAAGCTCTTAAGGAAAATCAGACTATCCTCCGAAATATCCCTCAGGCTTCAAATATCCCTCAAAGTCCAAACAGTATAAACCGCAAGGAACGTGCAGAATTTACAAGTGCAACGTTGGCGAGCTCAAATACAAACACAGGGCACTGCAGAGGTTCTGACAGACGGAGGAAGAAGTCGCTCCCTGTATTGCCCAAACGTCGTCCAACACTGCTGGAAATGGTAAAGGACCTCTGTCTCTTAAATAATGGCTGCCTGCCACACAAGGGTCTTACTTTAACTACACATGAGTCATATTACAGTATAAATCTGTCTATATTAGCAGCAGCTCTTTTAAGGTAGTGGCTGGATGAACATGCAGTTCAGCAAAAATGTTGCACAAATATGTAAACAGATTACTGCGTGGTACTGTTCAGATTGTAGCTTGCTTTGGTGAGCCAGAATTGAAAACTTAATCACATAGTTAGGAAGCTACACTGAGGGCAAAAAAGATACTTTCTTTTTGCTCTAAACAAGATACACATTATGAATCCTGTTTGCTTTTATGTGGTCCAGTCATTATTCTGATCCCATTCTTCTCCCCTCCCTCTACCCCTCTTGAAGTGAGGCCCTACATTGAGTGAGGTGGTGATCACCAGGCTTCTGGGTGGGACAGGCTGGATGGTGGCCTTGTGCCCCATCAACACACATCTCTAATCAGCTAGAATGGTTGTCAGGGAACATCAGGCATCCTATCCAACCCTCTTCTCTCCTTCTTCCCCATTTGGACATTAGGAAAACCTTCCTAACTGTTAGGGTGGTTAAGCACTGGAATAAATTGCCTAGGAAGGTTGTGGAATCTCCATCAATGGAGATTTTTAAGAGCAGGTTAGACAAACACCTGTCAGGGATGGTCTAGATAATACCTAGTCCTGCTGTGAGTGCGGGGAACTGGACTAGATGACCTCTCAAGGTCCCTTCCAGTCCTATGATTCTATGGTTCCCTCCTGCATACACAGACCTCTTCTATGTAGAAATATAATTTTCAGTGATTCGCAAACAGTGATTCAGTGATATATCACTGGTGTTCTGAAGATTTAGGTGAAGCCTCCTTGACCAAAGCAGTCAGTCTTCATGTTATGACTTTTCTTTCTAGCTGAGGATGAGTCGGGGGTATGCAGAGGCTATTCTGATCAGCTAAACTTAAGCAATAAAATAAATAAATGAATCTTTCATCCAGCACAGTTGCTCTTTACATTTCTCTGGCAGATTCAGCTGTGATCAAACTGTCATTTCATAGGTTTCAGAGTATCAGCCGTGTTAGTCTGTATTCGCAAAAAGAAAAGGAGTACTTGTGGCACCTTAGAGACTAACCAATTTATTTGAGCATGAGCTTTCGTGAGCTACAGCTCACTTCATGGGATGCATAAAGTCATATGCATCTGATGAAGTGAGCTGTAGCTCATGAAAGCTTATGCTCACATAAATTGGTTAGTCTCTAAGGTGCCACAAGTACTCCTTTTCTTTTTGTGTCATTTCATAGAGTTTAAGACCAGGAGGGACCATTCAATCATCTAGTCTGTCCTCACGTGTATTACAGGTACTAAATTGTTGTGTGCCAGAGGCAGAGAAAAATAGGAGAGACTGAGGTGCCACTAATACCCAAGGCCTCTCTGCAATGGCAGGGAATTGATTAGGTGAGATAGGATCATCTGGACATAACAGGCGATCATTGCCCCATGCTGCAGAGGAAGGTTGGGAAAAAAAACAACCCTGGTTCCTTTCAAGCAATACTGAAATTGGAGGTGTGGCAATGCTGAGGATGGAACCAATCTATAAAGCGCCTTGGGGATCAGAACAGCAAGAACTGTGCCTAAAAAAGGACTGGCTACTAATGTCAAGTTCTGTAGCCAGAGAGAAGGAATAAACTGCATAGATATAATATGTGGGCTGAGGATCTTAGCTGGATGGAACAGATGTTTAATTGTAAAGCATATTTATTTTTGTCTTCTCACTTTCATATTGTCCTAACATTACTTGTTCATACATTAATCACTGTGGTTGTAGCAAGAAAAATGTAGATTGGAGTGGGTGTTTGTGATGGGAGGTATCCAGAAGAGGATTGCCACTGTAGGAAGTGGTCTGTGGCGTGAAAATTCTGAGAAACCCAAGTCAGAAAGTCTCTAGAAAACCTGTCCACCCCCTCCCTCCCAAAGGATTTGCTTATTGAAAGAATGTGCTGTGTGTGAAATGATGTGGTTTTTTAAAAGCAGATCTTGTAGTGGTGCTGCAGAGCTTTCTGTTGGCATTCAGTAAATCGGCTTCAGTACTCCGAGGATGTTTATCATAGTCCCGCTATGACAATGTATGTTTAGATACATCTATAGCATACAGACTGACTGAGCATAACAAAAGCCATACCTTATATTTCTTCCAAGATCTGTCAGTATATACAGCAGGATAAAAAGGTGTTGTGCATCTAGTTGCTCATATGGTTTAAATATAATGTGACAGATGGTGAGTTAACAAACTTTATTAAAGGATGATTGTGTGTCCCATCTGCTTCTTCCTGCCACCACTTGGGAATTCTGCAGTTACCCCAACAAGAATGTTATTACATTGTCCTCACCCTGTGTGTGTGTCTGTGTGCGTGTAATGATTACAATCAGCTCCACTAGCTGAACTGCCTTCAATCATACCAAAAATTTTATGTATAGGTAAATATCAAAAAGTGTAACTAGTTCATTTTATGGACTAACTGCCTGCAAGTCTTTTAAAAAGCTATCCTGGATAGCAAACACCCAAACATCTTTTAGTGGCTAAATAGACATCTTTGTTGGAAATAAATTTATAGCACAAAATTGCTTCCCATCAGATCTTACATGCCAAGTTCAGCTGAGTGCAACTTTTTACAGTAGTTCTCTTGTAAATGATCAGATAGTCACAGATTTAACCCCCTACTTTATACTCACATCTTACTCAGCAGTCCATTTACTTCTAGTGTTCACAACCCCTAAAAATGTCCTACAGTCTTCCAACTGTTGTATAAATACTCGTTTAACTTTCTCTAAGCATCAGTAGGAGTTCAAAGAAAATAATGCCTTCAGCAGTCTAGTGAAGAAATGTTGTTAATTTTTTCATGGGGGAAAAGAAAATACGTGGCATTTGGATGTATTAACTAATTTTTCTGCCAGGTAGGTAAACTGGGAATGACAACTTATTCAAAAGGATTTTGTCAAATTCAGCCAGCTCTAATGCAGTGATAAAACTCTAGCCCTGTGATTCAGCAAAGTGCTAAAGCTTGTGAGTTATCCAATTTGAAGTCAGTGGGAAAAAAGGTGCCTTACTGAATCAGGGTCATAAGGTTTGCATACTGATTAAAACTTCCAAAACACTGTATCACTGTTACAAGCCTTGCAATATCTCTGGAAAGCAATCCCATTTTACAGATAAGTCTCTGACTTTGCCAATGCCCCACAGTAAATCAGCGGTAACTCTGAGATTGGCTCCAAGTCCTGAATTCAACCTAACAGGATAGTTTCTCCTGCCTCTTTGCTTCCAGGTCTTGCTTGCAAACCTTTTATATACATTTGTAAACACATCTAAATTAACTAACTATGCCACCATACCTGTTTAGTTTGCATCTGTTACTGACTCGGGAGACAGAAGCCTGCGTCACTTTCTCTTTTTCATTCCAGTTATTAGCCCAGGACATAAGACACGAAAGGAATGTGATTCTGCAGTGTGTTCGATACATCACCCGAAATGACATGTTTGGACTTCACTTAAAGACAGAACCAGTCGCTGAACCTGACAGTGGACAGGCTTCTAGAGCTGCAGCGGAGTTTTTGACAGACAGACCTGATGGATCTAATGTTTCTTATAGCTCTGACCGTCAATTAGCAGATGGAGAACAAGATGCATTATTTATAGCTCAAAGTGAAAAAGCAGCTATCAGTCAGGCATCACAGATGATTCACTATATAGATGAGGAGACATGGGAAACCCCAGCAAGTCGATGTGAAGAAAACTGACGTTTGTTACGGTATGCCTGTGTCATGGAGGGTGGACCAAAGGCTCAACTTTTGTACTTCACTGAAATATTTTTTGAAAGACAGTAGAATAGAAAACAAAAATCCTATCTTTTGTATTTTAAGAACCATTAAAACCACTTTTCTGAACACTCTGCCAGAAGTGACCCTTTCCTTGTGGAAACTGCATCCATTTCAGGTGGCTCTTTGCCTTCTACTTGAAAAGTTCAGTAGTGGAGCATAGTTACAACTTTCTTCAGTAGCAATCTTTGTTTGCCCCCTGGGTTTGTCTTGAGGACTCTTCATTACAGAATATGCCAGTGTTTTAAAACCGTAATCCGAGCAAAATTATACTGTTGATAATGGTGCTCTCGAACATGCTCAGACAACCAGTTGTCACCGGAGGCCCTGAATGTTTTGAAATAAATTTTTAATACATCTCTCAGCTGTTGTTGGTTTAAAATATAAAATTTACAAAACAGTTGGTTTGGCTCTAAAACTTTCACACTGAAATCTACCACTAGTACAATAAATCAGTTGAGCAGAGAGAATGGAAGCACAGTTAAGGTGGTGGCAGCTTTAGATGGGAAGTTAAGTAGAGAGTAGAAAATTGCTTGAAATCATTCTTTAAGTGACAAACCAATAGCTACTGCTACCTTTTATCCATCCTTTAATATCTGCCTGTAACTTTAGACATAGCTTCACCTCAAGCCTTAACTGCTGTAGCTGGTCATCCTTATTGCTTGTAGGAATGAGGGCTATATTTTACTCTGTATTTAAATTATAATTTTGGAGTAAAGGAGGCTTCCTAGGATGAGTTTCTCTTTATCTCCCCTAGTTAATATAAAATTAAGACTATTATCTGGCATTCTATAACCTGTTGTTTTCTGATTCATTTTTAAAATGCCAGTGACACATCCCGTGGATTTCCTTGGAATTGTGCTATTAATGTCACTCATACAAAATGTTCATTCCTCTCTGTGGTGCCTGAAGTTATAAATCTCATACAAGCTTTTATGAGCTTTAAAGTTGCATTAGTTGAGGATTTAAAAATAAGTTTGCCACCTTTTGTTAAATTGTGTGTACATTTGTCAGGTGCCTTCTTGTGAAGTTCACCTGTCAGTTTGTCTCGCTCCTAGTGGAAATATGATATGACAGTGACTTAGTCCATTCATCTGCTTAAAAATAGTTCCCCACATTCTGTATTTTAGCCACAATTCTTACATATTGTAGGCTCAGTTTCTAAATTAAATTGCCTTCTCAGGAAATGCATTGATCTTTCTTTGCTTTACTCATTCTGGTACAAGTGCACCCCTCCATCTAACCTGCAGAATGCTACGGACTGTAGGTTTTTTTTGTATTATCCAATAGCTGTATGTATTAAGTTCTCTTGTTCAGTTTTTAAAACACTTGTCAGTTTTGTGGAAATAAATCTTGTTCATGGAGTACAGGAGGCTGGGAATAGCTGAAAAATTCCATCTTTACTGCTCTACTATATATAGCTACACTGTATACTATGTAACATACTGTGTACATTTCTGGAATTATATAAATATTGGCACCCATGTAAGAGGGTGGTGAGTCCTAGGAATGTGTATATGTAATAGATTATTAAATACAGCAATCATAAACTTGTTATATTTGTACTTGCAATCCATATGACTCATCCTTCCCATGGTGGTCCCACATACCATCACTTCATTTTATTACCTTGAGTATGGCTCTTACACAGTTTACTGCAGTGAAAAACAGAGAAAATTTAGCTAAGGAGATTGGAACTTTACAGAATTTGGTTTCTGGATACACTTGTATTCAGACTGGTATGTGTGTGGGGAAGGGTGTCAAATCAGCAGTTGCATTGTTATACCAATAAAATAAAAACCAGCAGAATCTCATTGTGAATACAGAAAGAATCATAGTAAGCAGTTAGTTATAGCTATAACATTCCATTCAATCTCATATTTATTCACACACACAAGTTCTGCAAGGTTATCATCATAGTTACCAGCCTTAGAGTTGCTCGTGCCAAGCCACTGGTCAGGTGGCCTGGACACGAGGAGGGAGCAGGGCCTTGTCAGATGCACATCTGACGCTCCTGGAAGTTGGTTTGCAGAATCAGACCCCAAAGTTCTCACTTTCTAGGGTCCATTTTTATAGGAATTTCTTCCTATGCAAGTCTATGGGAATTGCTTTATCATGCTGTTGCTGAATCAATCAGCAGATGGCACATTTCTGACGGCTCTGTGTTCTTCGGTTCTCCCGTCCTTGAGGCTGTTGGGTGGATTCCAGTCTGCCCTCTGGGGGGTCCTCTGGTTGTTTCCACTTGACCCCTCCTTCAGCCGATGGACACTGGATTCTTAGGCTGGTACCTCCCTGATCATTCAGTTATTATCCACATCAAGCATCCATCCACATACATCTTCTATCTGTATTTTAATCACAGTTGTTAACAAAGCGAGATAAATACAACAAAAGGGCAGGGAGTCTCTGTGTGCTGTTTCTGTTACAAAGTATTGCTTTGAGTCTCTCTCTGTGTGAGTAGTTGTTGTTACAAAGTACTGCTTTGAGATTGGACTCTGTCTTAGGATGTACTAACACAATTAGCAGCTTGCATGTTTCACACAGAGGGAGAGAAACAGTAAAAACAAGAGACCAAAAAACCAAGAGACCTCTTAATTAGTAATACTCTGGAATTTAAACTCATTTGTGATTTTAATACAGAACTTCTTTAATATGATCCAACAGCATCAGTGTAGTAAACAAAAAATGAGCAAGTTAGGATTACTACAGAATTGCACTTTTGGGGGTAGGAGGGGGGTAACTAATCCACCACCCCTTAAGGTCTTGCTCTTGTTCCTGTTGAAGCTTGTGGCAAATCTCCCTTTGCAGAGGGAGGTCCTGTGTGAGGAAGGCTCTGCTATGAATTGCTTGTACCTCTGTTCCCTGACTGAAGATCATTAAAATTCTACAAAAAGTAGATGTAGCCCCATTAGAAGTCCTTCTCTTCCTCCCACCCTCCCGTTGTGTGGTTAGGTACCTTTCTGGGAAAAACATTTAACATAGAAGGACTACCTGTCTTAAATCAATAATACATTTTGCTTTTGTGGTGTTTGTACTGCATATATTTAAAACTGCCCTTTGTGTTCCAGGAATGAACTGCTTCTGCTTAATCTAAGGGGAGATGGGTAGGCTGCATTAAACCAGGAATAGCAGCTGTGGTCTGTATACAGAAAACCCCACTTTTTCACTTTGGTTCCTTTTGTAGGTCAATAGGGAGTTTCACCTGACATTCCAGAATTAGCTTTCCTAATACCTTTCATCTAGCCTTCACATTGGAATGTTAATGCTGTAATTTCCTGTCTTGCTTATGTCAAGCAGCTGCAGTTTTGTTTCTGCAGCTTTGCCTTTTCTTTTTGTATCCAAGTATGATAATGGATTTTTTCCTCCCACTTGCATGAAGATGCCTGTCTGTGGCTGTGTAAGAAATAACCAGTTGCATTTTGAATGTGCAGTGGTTGATTTCTTTATTATGCTATGCATGGCCTTTAATTGTTTCATTATTGATTTTTGGTTGGATTATGGCATTATGGTTTGAAAAATGGTACTTTCAGCCTTTGACTTGCACTGGATAAAAGTACTCAACATTTTACTGCCCCCTCCCCCTTCCAGCTTTGGTAACTTAGCTACAGAAGATGTGTCTGAATTAAATTCATTACCCTCCTTTTAAAATTCCATGTTTCACTTATTAATCCAGAAAAACTGAAGTCTGTTTTTACAGCTGTCTAAACCTTAGTCAAGTTTGTGAATGGTGATGTGACTTAACAGACAACTCTGTTTTGTTTGAACAATGCTTCTCATTTATGGGATAGCTTCTGTCTGTGAAGGGAATAAAGAAATGAACTTTGTGGCCTTGTATTACTGAATTGTAAGCATCTCCTTGTGATTTTGTGTTTACGTGAAGGTTCTTGCAGCTGGTCTGTACTTGTGTTGTAGCTGTTCTAAAGTTGCAGACTTCAGAATTAAAAAATAGGATAAAAAAACAGGACAGAACCCTGCACTCGGCCAACGGGGATGGACCAATCGTGGGCCCAGGATAGGGTGACTAAATGTCCCGATTTTATAGGGATAGTCCCGATTTTTGGGTCTTTTTCTTATATAGGCTCCAATTACCCCCCACCCCCCATCCCAATTTTTCACACTTGCTGTCTGGTCACCCTAGCCCAGGAGGCCGTGCCCCTTTTCCCCTGCTGCACATGCTCCAGGTGGAAGAACAAAATAAAAAGAGGCAGCCCAGCTCAGTTGGGGCTGGCTGCGGAGGAGGAAGGATGTGTACTGTAGACTCCTCCAGAGATGTTGAGGATGCTCCAAGCAGCAGAGCCTGTGAACCCAGACTACAGTGCAGATGACTCGCTGATGGCAGAAACTGACGGGGACGCCAGGCCACCACCAGCTGAGGAGATGCCTGGGATGCCATTTGTGGTAGGAAGTGAACCAGGGGAGGTAGTAGAAGCCGGTGCCTAAACCCTTAGTGAGGAAGTCCCCGGCTTCCTAGGACCCTGGGTTGGAACCTGGTGGAGCTGGAGGGGCTGGATTCCCCTACCGCAGGCCAGTAGGCATGACTGCTGTTTGCTCTTGGTCCCAGGCCTGGAAGCTCAGGGACCGTAGACTGTTTGTTTACGTGGCCCTTCCCGGGAACCGGAGCCCACCTGGCTGCAACTCCCTGAATTAGCAAGGAATCCTGAGAACTGAATGACGGGGTGTACTAAACCCGCACTTGGCCAATGAGGGTGGCCTGGCGTGGCCCATGGAGACCCCCTCACAAACCAGAATACTATGACACAATTCAGAGAATTGGAGCTAAAAACAGGGATCCGCTGACCCTACCTAGAAAGATATATATCAAGACCTTCTCATCACCCCCACGTTGCCTATCCACAGCAATGCTCACCTCTGTTCATCATTTAAACCCCATTATCCACAAGCAGTCCATTGAACTTACAGTTATAAAGTCTTTTATGGACAAAAATGCAGGTCTTGTAACCTCACTAATATTTTTTTAGAACTAGTGTAGAATATGTTGATGATTCATCCTGTTCACATGTAGAAGTCTAGCCTTCATTGGGTTTTACACACACAAAACTAATACCAGTATCTAAGTGGGCTACATTGGCTACCATCGGCTGAAGTATGTCTACCATTTATTTTTAAAGATGGCTATTGGTTAAGGTAGAAGAATGTTTTGTAGTTCTCTGCAAGTTCCAGTTCCTCTTGGAACATTTTAAATGGCATGAGGGAAGGAAGGAGAATGTCCTAGGACTTCATCAGTACCCAAGCAAAGCTGAGGCCAGGTGCGGAAGCTGATCTTGGAGAGCCGAAGAGAGGAGAACACTAAAGAAAAGATTATAGAAAGAAGCTAAATGTTTAAAATTCCATATCTACATGTGTTTGAAAGAGAAGGCAGTGAGATCCAAACTCTGAGTCAAAGAGCCGGGTTCATTACCAGCTCTTTGACTTTGTATCACCTTGGGCTATTGATTTAACCTTGCTGCCGCAGTTTCCCTATCTGTGTAAACCAAGGGGAATGCTTAACTACCCTTGTAATTTTGAGAGAGATGGATGAAAAGTACTTAGGTATTCAGCATTGTTCCTTGGAAGGGCACTGGGGCTAGTGAAGCAGAGTGGTATCAGTCTTCAATATTCCTGTATTGATATAATCTAGAAACATTTAATAACTTGTAAATATTCCCCTCACTTCCCTGCTTTCTTTGCTTGGGTGATTTGTCCCTTCCCATCTGCTGTTCCTGTGACTGTCCCTAAATAGATTCTTCAGGCAGAGCCTCCTGTCTGTAACTGATAAGATGTGGTGGTTCTTGGCAGAATACAATTTTTCCATCTCTTCTCTATTGTACATGCTATATAAACTTTTACCAGGTCTGTCTGTATAGGTTCCTGTCATTTAAAACACATACCAGCACAGTAAAACAAAACTAACATCCAGGAGAATGTGACACGCTGAAAGATCTAAGATGTTCCAAAGCACAGTACTAGGGTTTTTTTAAAAAAAAAAAGTTTTACACTATAGATTTCATCAGGAAAAACTGTTCCTGTTGAGACTGATTAATTTGTAAGGGTCTAAACTTAGGGCTCCTCACTGACAAGGGAGACCAAAGACTCAAAAGAAAAGCAATGTAAGATCACAGGAAAGAAAAAAAAATAAAACAAGTCGAATGAGCAACTAACAATTAGCCCCATTAGCGATAGTGTCTCTTGGAACTGTGCTCCCACTCCATAAGATTAAGTGTCTGACTCTCTTTCAAAATGCATATATAGTTATTTGGTATGTGCACAATTGTGATTCTGTATGCAAGTTGAGTATTTACACAGGCAAACTGTCAGTTCTGAATTTAACGGGCCCCTTGTGGCATAGTTGTTACTATGCATGCAAACCTAGTTTGCAGTTGCATGTGCTCCTTATGTTTAGGTTATGCATGTGCTCCTTATGACTAATGTTTAGGTTAAAAGGGGGATGTGTGTGGGAGGGAGTGGGGGGAGGTAGGGTTTCATCTCAGGTAGTGGGAATATTACTTGTGTCATAAAAAGAACTCACAGAAATAGCTCTCTCTACATTGATAATGGGACTTATCTTTCTGTACTCGTAAAAGAATATGCACTTTGCATGTATCAGGCTCTTGAAACCTCTTTCAAGCGTGCCCCACTGGTCTATCTGAATTAGGTAAATTAAGATCCTGGTTTTGAACAGGATCATAATGTATTTAACTAGCAATGTCAGCATTTACTTGTCTGTACTAATCTACTTATTGTGACTGGAGGACAACCCTTTGCTCTATGCATGCATTAGGTATATTTTTAACTCTGTTTCCTACACCAACTTTATGTGGGGAAATAATGAGCTCTCCCATTAAAAAGACTTACAGAATGAACTCTGATCTGGTAGCATGAGTGGTCAAAAGACCAAATGAAATGGGGAATGTTTAGGTTGTGAAAGGGAGGATGCCAGTACATTGTCCAAGGCAATTCTGTAGTTAAGGTTATTTCCTAATGTTGAGTTCCAAATATGACATGTGCTGGACCACATTTAGGAGCCTTTTTGGTCTCTCAAACTGCATACCTCGCTTTTCAGTTAAGGCCAGTTAATTCTACATTTTAATTTTTCTTTTCTTTATTTTAAACACTAGGTAGTTATTTTCTCTCTAGATCTACTCAAAACAGCTCCTGAAATTTGCCTGCTTTATATTGTGAAGGCAGAGTAAATCTTAGGGTTTAAAAAAAAAATCCTTTTTTTCACCCCTTGTTTTTGCTGGCACCTATTTAACTTCAGTTGCTAATTCACATTTCTGAGAGACGCCATGTCTGTAAGATTTCTGTAGTACTGTTTACCCATTTAGTTAAGGTGTGAGATCTCCTAATCCATGCCTGAGACAGCCTTGGCATTGGCTAGCAAAGTCATGGAAGACCAGAATTGACACTTCTGCTTCTTTCTAAAGTAAAAAAATACCTTAACTTAGGGGGAATGGGGATGGAGCAGCAACATTTCAGGCTTTTTGAAGAAGAAGAAAGTATAAACCCAGTTTCAAAAAAAATCTTTGTTTTTTGCATAGAATTAAATAAATATAATGGTGCCATAAAGGTGTAAGTACCTGATATTTATGGGACCAATTAAAGTAGAAACTTGGCATTTCATTATGGTGTGATTTGGTGTATGGAAGACGGGAGCAGGCTAAGCACCTCTATCAGCTTTAAGGGCAAGGGGCTTTATTTTAAATTTCTAGTTATAATGCGAGATTGAGGCAAAGGTGGTGGGCCAAATTCATCCCTGGGGTAGTTCCATTGCTTCTAATAGTTACACCAGTGACTAATTGACCCATATTTAACAGATTCTTAAATGTGCTATTCAGATTGAAAAGGTTTCTTTCCTTTGTGGGAGGATGTGTGATTTCCCCTCATGCAGTCGCTGGGCTGCTTCTCTGAAGTTAGAGAGAATATTAATCTCTGCTCATTTATGTACAAGAGCTATACTATGCCACTTGCATGCCTTACTCCTGGGGAAATTCCGCACAAAAAAATTAAAAATCGGCAACAAAAAATTAAAAATTCTGCACACACTATTTTCAATTTCTGCAAAATGCTGCATATTTTATTTGTCAGACTCACACAATATAATCACACCAGTTTCAATTATTTTTGGTCATTTATTTCAAAATACCTGTCAGCAAGTATGTCGGTAACGATAGAAACAACAAAAAAGATTCAGAAAATGTTTTTTGACAAATAGATTCCTTACTAGGCACCTTAATAGAGAACTCTGAGTAATAATTCATTTAAGCTACAATATAAAACCATATTTCCTGCATCCCTCAGAAGCAGTGCAAAGGCTGCGGGAAGTCAGGGGTAATGGAGGAGCTGAGGGAGAGGGAAGTAATTGCTGGGAAGGAGCCTTAGCGTGAACTTGGAGGGTTGTTGGGTACGGGTGGGAAAAGTATGGCACATGTTTTTTGGGGGGAAAGAGGGGGTGGGGAGGGACTGTTAGGGAGCTTTCCCCAGGCAGACCCTAGCTAACCCCTAGCCTCTCCACCCCCACTCAGACACCCACTCCTCCCATCCACATGTGGCCCTGGACCACTCCCCCTGTCCCCATGTGTCTGTGCCCCCACCCAGCCACCCTCTGCACCCACTCCTCCATCACTATGTGGCCCTGCACCTCCCTCCCCCTGTAGCCCTGTGCCTCCACTCCCATTCAGCCCCCACCCCAGTCTGTTCTCCCCTATTAGCCCTTATGAGCCCCTGTCTGACAACACCCCACACTTTCTGTTTCCCCATATCCCCTGTGTCCTGACCTGGCCTGACAGGTGCTGTGAAGAAGGCAGGCTCTTTTTCTTCCCTATCACCACATCGCCCTCTGGTGGGCAAAAAGCAGAACTGCAGCAACTTTTCAGCAGAAGCTTTTTTCTGTGCAAAAAATTAAAAATATGCACGGCTCATTAATTATGCACACACGCAGTGGTGCAGAATTCCCCTAGGAGTAATGCTGAGCCCATAGCCTAGTGTTAATTCTCAGCCTTGCCAGGTAAAAGCTTTGGGTTGCATTGTTTGACTCTGGACTGACAGGCTAAATATACACTTTCAATTGTGGGTTCCTTGTTGCAATTGAGAAAGAATGGTCTTGTGCTTAAGGCACTAGACTGGGATTTAGAAGATCTGGGTTCAAATCCTGACTTTGCTACAGGTTTCCTATTTGACTATGGGCAAGTTATTTAATCTTTGTACCTGAGTTCACCATGCAGATACTACTACTTCCTGATCTCTTGGGGGCGTTTGTTTGCAAGGCCTTCAGGTGAAGATCATGTAGGCGCTTCAATAAATGGAACCCCTTTCTGAGGAATTAAGGCCATGCTAATAGCCTTTGAAGGAAGTCAAATCCAGTCTCTGTCAGTAAGTTGGATGGTGGCTGTGACTTAGAAGGGCAATTAAAATTTGGCTGTACACAAAGATCATTGCAATTCTGATGTGTAAAACCCCACAGGGAAACCCAAAATGTAAACCTTTTAATAAAGCCTGATGCAATGTGACACATCATTAGAAAATTGGTAATATAAAGTTGTCTCTCTCATTCTATTTTAAACATTTGAATCATTGTCTTTTTCAAAATTAGCATATAGATGAACTACAGACTGTTCCCAACATGGGATTAGTATATTCAGTTGGGACTTCAGTAAGGAAATACACTTAAGCATTAGTTTTAAAAAAGAAATCCTAAGTAGCAGTTGCTTTCTGCGTTAAAAACTAGAGTCTTAAGCTAGTGTGTCATCTGTTTAAATGAAAAAAGAAAAGGAGTACTTGTGGCACCTTAGAGACTAACCAATTTATTTGAGCATAAGCTTTTGTGAGCTACAGCTCACTTCATCGGATGCATACTGTTTAAATGACTCACTCCTCCCCCGACCCGCTGGGTCTACTTTTTATTTGAAACGGTCAGCCATCAGTGGTGTGGGCTTTTGTACTACTTCAGTGTGCATCTTCACTGTTTGTAGAGATTGCATGACTCTACTTTGGCAATGTGGCCTATTGCTGCCTTAATTATTAACAGGGAGAGACATCTCACTGCAAGGATGTAGCAGACAAGGTGGGTGAGGTAATATCTTTTATTGGACCAACTTCTCTTGGTGAGAGAGACAAGCTTTTGAGTCATAGAGAACTCTGCATACTACAGGGCTTAGCATTCTATGCTCCATCTTGACATGAGCAACCTTGGTTCTGTAGTCTCTGGGCCAGAGCTCCACAAACAGCGGGGTTGCTTCAGTCTCTTCATTTGTGCAAACTGAGTACAGACCTAGGGTACATCTGTACTGCATTGTCAATCTGGGTTGAGAGTCATGTTGGAGCTCAACCCCTACTACCATATACATACACCTTTGTGACTCGGGTCAGCAAGCACCCAGAACCCAAGTCAAAGCCCGAGTCCCACTGAAATTCTGGTCCAAACTCCATCACTTTCCAGTGTGGATGGCACTCAAGCCACAGTTCCGAGTCAGAAGGTCTGCATCGTCCAATACGGATGTATTAGCACAGCTGTGAGACTGAGGTCCAGGTTTACAATGTAGTATGTACACTCAAGCAGGGGCTCAGAAACAGAATCCACAAGTGTAGGTCCCACAGACCTGATTTTGTAGCCATACCCTTAGAGATGCTGTCAAGCTGGGTATATGGTACTTGGTTGGTCTAATTTTTTGGCAACCTTGTCATTTTGACCATAAAGAAAAACAGACAAAATCCAGTAGAAGGGGGTCTACAATGTACAGTGGTGCTTTAAAACTGATGTAGATATGCCCTGAAATGTTTAGCAAAGACTCCGCAGTTAGGCCAAGAGGTATATCCACACAGTTGTGAGTTTCTCGCTCTTTCCCATCAAACTTGAGTCTGCTCAGGCTTCTGGAAACTTCTAGTTTTGCACTGGACAGGCTCAGAAGCTTAATGCAGGCAGTAAAGAAGTCACTTCCATATTAACACCTCTTGTCACTTGTGTGTTCTTTGCAATTATAACAACCTACCTTATATATCCCTCCAAGAAATTCCATAGTTGACTAACATCTCTTCATGTGCTAGAATATATATTCTGCTTACTGTATTTTTCACTCCATGCATCTGAGGAAGTGGGTTTTAGCCCATGAAAGCTTATGCCCAAATAAATTTGTTAGTCTCTAAGGTGCCACAAGGACTCCTTGTTATCTCTTCCTCACTGCTCTGATCTGGCTAGCTGAAACATTAAAGATAAATGGAGAAAAACAAAAGCAGGTTGTCTAGGGAAGTGTAAATGTAGAGAGTTGCTACCCACCCATGTCCCTCTAACACAAACAGTGAGCGCTTTTTACTGCAAGTATTTATGGGAGACTGTAGTTTTCAGTCTGGCTGCGTTAAACTAACTTAAAGGCCAAGACCATTAACACAAGCTAAGCCACAAGGCCAAAGAGACATTTGTTTGACCCAGTTTGAGTTCACCACTTAGATTCATCTTTTTCAGCTCTGTAAATAGCTCAGCCAAATGCAGTTCAGTGGTGATAAATAGAACAATAAGCTTCATACTTGTAGCAAAGAATACAAAGAGGGAAATGCTTTTGAATCGACTGTAAGACACTAACTAGGAAAGAAAGAGAATTCACTCATTCAATCTGATGTACGAAAGTCAATCACCAAGTTCTCCTCTTTGTTACTAGAATAATGCAGTGAGAGTCAAAGGTATGTATAATTTCATAATGCAATATCCTTAAGTGGCATCCAGAGCTCAAAGCACTTTGCTCACACTAATTTACCTTTCATAAGACTACTGTGAGGTAGGGAAGTGTTATCCTGATTTTATACACAAGAAATTGAGGCACAGAAATTCCTCCTAAAATGCTTCCTTTCTCCCACCCTTTTTGCATATTGTCTATTTACACTGTTAATGCCTCAGGGCAAGGACTGTCACTGTGACTTCATCAGTGCCTGGGAAAATGGGTCCTGAATTCTGTTGGTGTCTGTAGATGCTACCAAGATTTTGGAATGAAATTTCTGGCACAGTTGAAACGCAGAAGTAGTGGAAATACATATTATGAGTATTCTTGGAAAATTCCATGACTAAAAGGCTTTGATACATGATGAAACGGAATGTTGCAGTGCTTATCCAAACAGGTTTTCAGAATGCTAGCACCTTTTGTGTCCTGCCCCATATCAGGCATCACTGGAGGAGGAGGCATCCCTAACCTCTGGACCTCTCCTATGTGGGAGTTTCTGTTTCATCCCCTCCCTGCTGATGCCCCCACTTTAATAAAGGCTCCTGATGGTGCTTTTCGCTCCTTCCCACCTGTGACACGTTTCAGTCGGTCCTCCAAGCCCCTAGGGTGCGATGGAGAGCTATAATCCCACTGGCAGGCCTTAGTTACACCTTTCAGGCGCTGGGGAATTAGCGGGGAAGGTGTGCCGGCCGGAGTCTGCGGCGCACCCCTCAGGCAGGGGAGCGCCGGCACGAGTCTGCGGCGCGCCCCTCAGGCAGGCTGGCCGGGGTAGGGGAACTCAGGCCCATGCAACTCCACTGCGTTCCAGCCCAGGGTCCGGTCAGTGGCGGGAGGCGAAGGTCCTGCTGCTGGGTCAGCGGGGCCATCCGCGCCCGCTGACCAAACACACCCATCCCACAGTGCAGTTCTGCCCCTGGGCTGCTTCCTACCCGGTCTCTCAAGCAGGTCTCTCCGGTCCCTCCAGCTCGTCCGGGTATTCCGCTGCTGGCAGTTCCAGCTCCAGCTCCCCCTCTGGGTCGGACTCATACTGGTCCGGGCTACAGCCAGGCCCCTCCAGGTCCTCCGAGTACTCAGTGGCTGGCAGCCCTGGTCGCCACAGGCCTTCCTCCCTGTCAGGTTCCTCCTTGCCCAGGGCCTCCCCTGGGTCAGCAGCAGGATCGCAAGGGAGCAGCCTGTGTCTGTCTCCCTCCCTGGTGCTCTCCTCACTGGGCAAAGGGCCCCGCCCTTTGTACTTCCTGTCCCACCCCTCCCCTTCCGGGGATTGGCGTAAGCTTGGCCTGGCCCCGCCCACTCAGGCTGAGAGGGTGGGTCTTTACCCTCTGGTTCGGAGGGGAGCCACCCTGGCTCCCTACATATCCCACCCCTCAAATCCAGCTCCCGATCTTCGGAGCTGGTATCCTCACCCTCTCCGATGCGGGATAGGAAATCCGCATTGGCGTTGTCTCGTCCCGCCCGATGGTGAATCGTGAAGGCATAGGGCTGCAGAGCGAGATACCACCACATTAGCCTGGCATTATTGTCCTTCATCTTATTAAGCCACTTCAGGGGTGCATGGTCCGTAACCAGTATAAAGGGGGTCCCGAGGATGTAGTAGCAGAGAGCATCGACTGCCCACTTAACTGCTAGGGCCTCTTTCTCCATGACGGAGTAGTGCCGTTCTCTGGGGAACAGCTTCCGACTTAGGTAAACAATCGGGTGTTCCTCCCCATCCACCTCCTGCGAGAGGACTGCCCCAAGCCCTACGCCTGAGGCATCAGTCTGAACAATAAAGTCACAATGAAAGTCAGGGCTGAAGAGTATTGGATCGCTACACAGCCGTTCTTTGACAGTTCGAAAGGCCGTCTTGCACTCGTTGGACCAAAGCACCCGGCAGGGACTGTCCTTGGTCAAGAGCTCCATTAGTGGGGCCGTAATGCTTGCGAAGTGGGGTACAAACCGCCGGTAATAACCAGCTAAGCCCAAGAATTGACGCACTTGCCTCTTCGTGGTCGGCACCGGACATTCCTGGAGTGCTTGGACTTTCTCAATGAGGGGGAAGACCTATCCCCAGCCCAAGGTGTACCCCAGGTAAGTGGTTTCCTCCCGCCTGATTCGGCATTTTTTTGGATTGGCCGTAAGCCCGGCTGTGCGGAGGTCCCGGAGGACTGCCGCTACTTGGTTAAGATGTTCCTCCCAGTTATTGCCATAGATGACCACATCGTCCAGGTAGGCCGCAGCATACTTCATGTGTGGTTGCAATACCCGGTCCATCAAATGCTGGAAGGTTGCTGGGGCCCCATGTAGGCCGAAAGGCATCCGGGTGAAATGGCATAACCTGAAGGGGTGGCAAACGCGGTCTTCTCCTTGGACCTAGGATCCAAGGGGATCTGCCAGTACCCTTTGGTGAGATCTAAAGTGGTGACATAACAGGCCTCCCCGAGCCGGTCGAGGAGCTCATCGACGCGGGGCATCGGATAGGCGTCAAATTTTGAGATGGCGTTTACCCTCCGGAAGTCAATGCAAAACCGCCAGCTCCCATCTGGCTTTGGTACGAGGACGACGGGGCTCCACCACTCACTCTGGGAGCGCTCAATAAAACCCAGATCCAACATCGCCTGGACTTCCTCCTCTACGGCCTCCCGCATTCGCCGAGGCAATGGCCGGGTTGTCTCTCGGACCACCACCCCGGGTTCCATCTGGATCACGTGGTAGGTGAGCGTAGTCCGCCCGGGTTTCGTGATGAACGTCTTGGGGAACGCGCTTACTAAGCAGAGTGCCTGTTCTCGCTGCTCGACGGTGAGTGTCTCTGCTAGCTGGGGTTCACCATTATCCGACTCCTCGGGTGGTTGGGGCCCCAGTTCCGGTTCGGGGGGATATGGGGCAACTAGGAGCCCTTCCCGGTCCTGCCAGGGTTTTAAGAGGTTTACATGATAAATCTGTTTTTCCTTACGGCGACCAGGTTGCCAAATCTCGTAGGTGACTGGCCCGGCGGAGGACCTCATACGGACCCTGCCAGCGGGCCAAAAGCTTTGATTCCTCCGAGGGGAGCAGGAGGAGTACTCGGTTCCCTGGCCCAAATGATCGAGCCTGGGCGCCTCGATTGTAGTGCTGCTCCTGGGCTCTTTGGGCTGTGTTTAAGTTCTCCCTCGTGAGCTCACCCGCCCGCGCCAGCCGCCCCTGCAGTTGTAAGACGTATTGCAAGAGACCCTGTGTTGCGGATGGGTTGTGTTCCCAAATCTCCCTCAAGAGGTCCAACACCCCGTGGGGTCGCCGCCCATAGAGGAGCTCAAATGGGGAGAACTTCGTGGATGCCTGTGGGACTTCTCGAATTGTCAGTAGTAAAGGAAGGAGCAGCTGGTCCCACTGGCGGAGGTCCTGGGTGGGGAAACGCCGCAACATTACCTTCAGGGTCCGGTTAAACCGTTTGACCAATCCGTCAGTCTGGGGGTGGTAGACCGAGGTCTGCAATTTCTTAATTCCCAATAGGGCACATACCTGACGGAACAGCTTACACGTGAAGTTGGTCCCTTGATCAGTGAGTATCTCCCGTGGGAGGCCCACCCTTGCGAAGATCTTCACGAGCTCCACAGCGATAGTGCGGGCAGTGATACTTCTTAAGGGGACGGCCTCGGGGAAGCAGGTGGCGTAGTCCATCAGGACGAGGATGTATTGATGGCCCGCCTTACTTTTTGGAAAAGGCCTGACCAGGTCCATTGCTACCCGCTCAAATGGTACACCTACGACTGGTAACGGGACCAGGGGGGCCTTCCGTACCCCTGCCGGGGCTGCATGTTGGCAGTCCGGGCACGACGCACAGTAATCCTTCACCTCATGGTGGACGCTGGGCCAGAAGAACCTGGCCAGGACCCTGGCCACAGTTTTTTCCTGCCCTAAATGGCCAGCAGCCGGGATGTCATGTGCAAGCTTCAGGACAGCCCGACGATGAATGCGGGAGACCACAAGTTGGGTCCGGACCTCTTGGGTCTGGGGGTCTCGGTCAAGGCGGTAGAGCCACTCGTGGTTGAGTTCAAACCTGGGCCATTGGGTGGTGCACTGTGCCTCCATGACCTCACCATCCACCCGGGCCAGCTGCTCATAGGCGAACCGGAGCGTAGGGTCCTCCCTTTGATCCCGGCTAACGTCCACCAGGTCAGGAGGGGGACCAGCTATTTCCAGGCCATCCTGCCCGGGGGTGGGACCTGGGTCAGCTCCAGGGTCAGAGCTCAAGTCAGGTCCTGTCTTCTTCTCAGGCGGGGCTCCCTCGAACCCCTCTTTGGTGGGTAGGCATTGGAGCACCAGAACGAAGTCTGGCCAATCACGGCCCAGGATCACTGGATAGGCGAGGGATGACGCCACTGCCACATTCATTAACTGAGTTGCTCCGTGGACCGTGATGGGGACCCGAACCGTGGGGTACGATTTTACGTCTCCGCGGATGCACTGAATCCATACTTCCCCAATGGTCCGCTTGGTGTCCGAGAAGAGCGCCTGGCGGACAAGGGTCTGCCCACAGCCCGAATCAACTAGACCCACCACAGGGACCCCGGCGACTTCCATGGGAGCTGTCAGTTTGGCCATGGAGGGCAGATGGGCCCGTCACTCCCCGGCGCACACCAGGCCAAAGTTGCAGTCCATTGCAGGACAGCCCCGTTGCAGATGACCATAGTCGCCACATCGGAAACAAGGTCTTACCTCTGGGCGCGCCGGCCGCATGGGGGCACCAGTGGGACCGCAGAGTGGGCTGGGTCCTGGTGGTCAGGTTAAGCGTCCAGGGCCGGAGAGTGGTGTGGACTCGGGGCGTCGGGAAAACTCGGTCCTGCTGCCATCCTGTCGTCGTGTATGGTGGGGTGCATTGGTTTGGGAGGTGGGCCCACTCCGTTCAAGTTTCTGTGCATTGGGTCCAGGGTTTGGGGGGTGGGCGGCCGGTCCTATTGGGGCCTCTGCCTCGACAAAGTCCTCCATAAGCGCAACGGCCATGCTCAGACTTTGTGGCTGGTGCCGCAACACCCAAGCCCTCCCCTGGGGTGGGAGGATGTGCACGAACTGTTCGAGGATGACCTGTTCAGTCACCTCAGCTGCGGTTCGACGCTCGGGCTGGAGCCATCAGGTACCTGCGTCCTTCAGTTCCTGGGCCACGGCCTGGGGTCTGGCGCCCGGTGGGTAGACTTTTTCCCGAAACCATCGCCAAAAAGTTTCCGGGGTAATGTTGAAGGCATCCAAGATAGCTGTTTTCACTCGAGCATAAACGCGGGCCTCATCATCTGGAAGCCCACGGTAAGCCTTCTGGGCCAGCCCCGTCAGATATGGGGCGAGGAGTGTCGCCCATTGGTCAGGCGCCCAACCAGCCACTGAGGCAACCCGCTCGAAGGTCACTAGATAGGCCTCCAAGTCATCCTCAGGCCCCATCTTGGCCAGACAGATTGGTGGGGTGGGAGGGGTCGGGGTGGCTGCCTGCTCCGGTTGAGCACCACCATGGCCCGGCCACAGGGTTGCAAGCTGCTGGAAGCATTGGGTTTGTTGTTCCTGGTGCTGGGCCCCCAGGGTTTGAAGCAACTGCTGTTGGTGGGCGCCCAGTTGCTGTATGAGTTGGTGCTGCTGCTGTTGCTGGCTCTCAGCCAGGAACTTGATAAGCCTTTCCATCTCCCTCTTTCCAGTAGGGGAGCTTCAGAGACGCCCTCACACTAACCCCTTTCTGCAGGGATAGGGATCGCCTGCCCACATTCTCCACCACTTGTGACACGTTTCAGTCGGTCCTCTGAGCCCCTAAGAGGCGATGGAGAGCTATGGTCCCACTGGCAGGCCTTAGTCACACCTTTCAGGTGCTGGGGAATTAGCGGGGAAGGTGTGCCGGCCCGAGTCTGCGGCGCGCCCCTCAGGCAGGGGAGCCCCGGCCCGAGTCTGCGGCGCACAGTTCTGCTACCCAAGGCAGGCTGGCCGGGGTAGGAGAACTCAGGCCCACCCAACTCCACTGCGTTCCAGCCCAGGGCCCGGTCAGCAGCGGGAGGCGAAGGTCCTGCTGCTGGGTCAGCGGGGCCATCCGTGCCCGCTGACCAAACACACCCACCCCACAGTACAGTTCTGCCCCGGGCTACTTCCTACCCGGTCTCTCAAGGGGGTCTCTCCGGTCCCTCCAGCTCATCCGGGTATTCCGCGGCTGGAGGATATTCTGCGGCTCCAGCTCCCCCTCTGTGTTGGACGCGTGCTGGCCCGGGCTACAGCCGGGCCCCTCCAGGTCCTCCGGGTACTCAGCGGTTGGCAGCCCTGGTCGCCACAGGCCTTCCTCCCGGTCAGGTTCCTCCTTGCCCAGGGCCTCCCCTGGGTCAGCAGCAGGATCACGAGGGAGCAGCCTGTGTCTGTCTCCCTCCCTGGTGCTCTCTTCACTGGGCAAAGGGCCCTGCCCTTTGTATTTCCTGTCCCACCCCTCACCTTCTGGGGATTGGCGTAAGCTTGGTCTGGCCCTGCCCACTCAGGCTGAGAGGGTGGGTCTTTACCCTCTGGTTCAGAGGGGAGCCACCCTGGCTCCCTACACCACCCTTTGCAACTGCAGTATGTCCTGGAGATCTGCTTGTTCCGCTGCCTAGTGCTGAATGTCCCCATTGCTGCCTTGTGGGAGTCTGAGAGGAGTTGTTCCTTTCGGACAATTTAGTCGGGGCTTATCCCTGGTGTAGGGATAAGGACCTCAGGGCTTCTGGGAGGAACTCTCAATACTCCACCCCCACAAAATCATAGTTTTAAAATTATACCCTTACTGGATGATTTGCTAATCCTGACCCTCAAGGGCCAGGTACAATCTTAGGATAGCCACCCATTAAGTGACTTGGATTCCCACTCACAGCTAGAATCCCTGTCTAGAGCTGGGATGTCAACTCAGTAGTTCTTGTCCCACCCCCAAAGTCCTGTGCTCAGACCACCCTTCCATGTCTGTCTCTCTGCTGTATATTGGATTTATAGATATTTAGTTATTAGCACTGTTACTAAGCCATCACTTCTGCTCAATCATATGAAAAGCCTAACTCAGGTGCAACTCCATTGATTTCATGGAGCTGGATGAGAAATTTGTCCCAGTGTCTTTATTACAATCTAAGGCCATGTCTACATGTACTGCAGTGGTGCAGCTCTACCGATGTAGCGGCGCTCATGCAGCGCGTCTGGTGAAGATGCTATGTGCCGACGGGAGAGAGCTCTCCCACCAGCATAAAAATCCACTCCCGTGATTGGCAGAAGCTATGTTGGTGGAAGAAGCTCTCCTGCCAGCATAGCACTGTATATACTTGGTGTAACTTGGTGTAAGTTGGTGTAACTTATGTCGCTCAGGGGGTGGTTTATTCACACCCCTGAGTGACATAAGTTCTGCCGAAATAGACTGTAGTGTAGACATAGCCTAAGCGTTAATGATAGAATTCAGGATATAAATGGGATGACAGATACTAAATTGCTCTTCAAAGTTGTCCTGTTCCAGTCATGAGCATAACTGCAGGATCTCTGTTTATAATCTGCCTCATCAGGCTGCCTGAGCCATCCAGTCACCCAGCATTTCTATTTATAATTATTGCTGATTGCATGTACTGGGTGCATTTAACTGCTGAATCACTAGGAGTCTGTTCCACCCAGTCACGATGTGAGAGTTATTGTAATGCATGAACACACACATTCACAGCTTGTAGGCAGCCCACACCATCCTTCCCTTATGTTTGATGCATGCCTTGGTCTTGGTGGAAGAAATACATATGCTTCTTTTCAGGTCTGCCAAACAAGCCTTGAACCTAGGGATGAGCCCAAGGAGATCAGATGTATTAGAGCATAACTGGATTTCTATGTGGACTCGTGCATTCTGGGTGCATGAAAAATAACCAGGCTTGCACTTGGTCTGAAGGTGTTTGGTTGGTTTTGTGTTTTTTTCTTTTTTTTGACAGTATGCCCTAACTTGGAATATGGAAACACTTAATTCCAGCATAAAGTGTGTATAATAGAGAGCTTTGATTTCTACTTCAGTAGAACTTCAGTTTTGTCTGAAGGATGTTGCATGCATTAAAATCACTACTGTTTGATGAAGATCTGAACTTATGTCCTCTGAATTACCATGTTAGGATATAGATATTCAGGCCTATAAGCTCTCTAACATACCATATTATTTTTGTGTCTATTTTTATATAAAAAGGTCATGTAAGTTTCTCTGTAATTAGCTAATGAGGAAAAGTTCAATGTGCTAGTGTATTGCGTCAGTGTCCAATACAGTCCGATCCACATCTGTCAGTGAACGGAAATTAGAGAATCTTGAGCACTCCGACCCTCAGTGTTTATTTGCTTTATCCTGCACCATTTAGTGAAAAATCACAATATTCTCTATTCATGGATCCTATTCAAGTATAGGGTTCAATAGCCATTCATTTGAACTGTCCATTTATGTTTTTGGGGAATGGAATTTCTGCAGCAGGGTCATAGCGGTGTGAGAAAAAAAGAAACTGGAGGAGCTGTGATCCAGCAAACCATGTTTTGTTTGTTAGCAGCTGCGCTGACAAGCTAAAAGAAGTACAACTCTTCTCCGGCTAGCTTCTTTGCTCCTCTGGGAGCGAGGGTTACTGAGCACACCTGAAAATCAAGCTCCTTCTAGTTAGGTACCTAAATATGGATTTAGGAACCTAATTGCAGTCATCCAGGTTTGAAAATGTTGGCCTTTATGAAAACCTCGTTGGGCATTAATCAAAAGCTATCCAGTGGCTTTTTTGTGTGTGTGCCTGATGGGAAACAAATTTTGGTTCACTGGCTCACCCTTAGTAAATTCCAGATAACCACTTAAAGCCTGGAAAAGCAACATGTTCTGTTTTTAAAGAGGTAAGTTTCAGAAATGGTGTGGACTACCAGCCTGTGTCTTAATCTGTGACAGAATCTGAATCTCTGTTGCCCTTCGCAGAGCGCGTCACTGTCAAGTTTTACTGGGGGGAGGAAGTTATCCTGTTTCTCGTTCTTTAATCATTCAGTAACATCCGTTTCTGTGGAATTTAAGTGGGACATTTTCAATGGCACAATGGACAGATAGTGCCTACCTCCCACATGTGTCTTTTGGCTGAGAATAATTGAGGAGGAGATTTTCAGTCTGTTTTATATTATGCAATTGAGCTCCAATCACTTTCACGCCTTTTGGAACTGTGGTGGCGTTGTCCTGGGCGTATGCTGGGTTCCTTGTTGTTCTTGCAAATATGGATGAAAAGTGCTGTTTTTTAAAACACTTTTGATCAATTAATACTTTACTGTGTTGCTAGAGGATAGTGTCTCTTTCAAAGTCAATTTTAGTGAAGTGAGACATAATTTTGGACTCCCTTGCACTATGAACTGCAACACTAGTAATTAGGGCATTGGCTTCATCTTCAAATAGGGATGAATCTGGGAAGACATAAAGTCAGTAGGGTAATGGGGGACAAAGGGTCATGTGTTTCAGACCTTAGAAGCTAAGCCAGTGGGGACCTGATTAATACTTGGGTGGATAATGAACCAATGCCCCTGCACGGTGACAGGAGACACTGCATTACTGCCAAGATGTAAAGCCATTGTCCTGACATCATTAGAGATACTATGTTGAGTGTTAATTTTCAAATAACTAGCTCTTGTTTACAGACCATCTCTTTCCTCAAGAGATATAGAAAATCTCTGTGACAAAAACATTTACTGGAAGTACAGGAAGCCCTAGTATGAGAAGGCATGTATAGAGAAGGAGGGGTGTGTCTGATGTGGCATCATCTTTCCATGCTGGTCGGCACATAGCCCATGCCAGAGGGCATTACTTGTTGTGGTAAGTATGATAGTCCTAAAACATCTTGTGGGCGGTGGTAAATGTTCCTTTGCTGCACATCAGCATTAGGAATTCAAACTGTTTCCGAAACTAAAGGCCTCTCCTCCTGTCTAGCATATGGGTGATGCTCTTCTGATTCTGACAGAGTCATTTGATTTGCCATAATAACAGCTGAGACACTCCTGGAAATAACACTCTAGATGGGGAGTTCAGGTCAGTGTGGTGCGGTATTGGCATGAGTTTGGGATGGTCGCATTACCCACAAGTAGCCAAATTACGTGCTAGGCAAATCATTCCAAAGGAACATTGATAGTTTTTACCCTATCCCACTGTGCATTTTGGGTTTGTCACAGATGATAGGTAGGTCTTTTTTGGAAGGGGTTAGCTTGGGTATTTTTTGTTTTGAAGTGAAGTGACTGGGACTATGTTTTGTCTCCTCTACCTGCAGTGTCTGCTGTCTTAGTCACCAGCAGTCTAACCGTGCTGGGCTCTTGGAGACCGAAAAGCCAAAAATGTTTTTAAAATTATCTGAAATCACTTTTTTCCTAGACTTAACATTAAGGCTTGTTTTTAAGGTCCAGTGCTTTGATCTTTTCTGGTCTAGAAGTCAGTGCTGCTGGATTCCGTTTGAAGCATGGCTCAGTGAGATAGGCAGTGGGGTGGTGGCCTATTGACAAAGCTACACTACACTGTGCAGTTAACCTCATGGAAACAGAGTGGGCCATTTGGGCTACAGGAAAGCCTGTTGTGTCTCCCAGTTGGTTGCTAGACATCAGTCCATTGAGAAGTCAGACTCACTGGGTGAAACCCTGGTTTTCTTAAAAAGAAAAGGAGGACTTGTGGCACCTTAGAGACTAACAAATTTATTTGAGCATAAGCTTTTGTGAGCTACAGCTCACTTCATCGGATGCATTCAGTGGAAAATACAGTGGGGAGATTTATATACACAGAGAACATGAAACAATGGATGTTACCATACACACTGTAACGAGAGTGATCAGGTAAGGTGAGCTATTACCAGCAGGAGAGCGGGGGAGGAGAGGGGAAACGTTTTGTAGTGATGATCAAGGTGGGCCATTTCCAGCAGTTGACAAGAACGTCTGAGGAACAGTGGGGGTGGAGGGATAAACATGGGGAAATAGTTTTACTCTGTGTAATGACCCATCCACTGCCAGTCTTTATTTAAGCCTAATTTAATTGTGTCCAGTTTGCAAATTAATTCCAATTCAGCAGTCTCTCGTTGGAGTCTGTTTTTGAAGTTTTTTTGTTGAATAATCACCACTTTTAGGTCTGTAATCGAGTGACCAAAGAGATTGAAGTGTTCTCCGACTGGTTTATGAATGTTATAATTCTTGACATCTGATTTGTGCCCATTTATTCTTTGATGTAGAGACTGTCCAGTTTGGTCAATGTACATGGCAGAGGGGCTGCCAAGACTGGGAGTGGATGGGTCATTACACAAAATAAAACTATTTTCCCATGTTTATCCTCCCCTTCCCCTCCCCCCCCCCCCCCACCGCTGTACCTCAGACGTTCTTGACAACTGCTGGAAATGGCCCACCTTAATTATCACTACAAAAGGTTCCCCCCCGCCCCACTCTCTTGCTGGTAATAGCTCACCTTACCAGATCACTCTCGTTACAGTGTGTATGGTGACACCCATTGTTTCATCTTCTCTGTGTATATAAATCTCCCCACTGTATTTTCCACTGAATGCATCCGATGAAGTGAGCTGTAGCTCACGAACACTTATGCTCAAATAAATGTGTTAGTCTCTAAGGTGCCACAAGTCCTCCTTTTCTTTTTGCGGATACAGACTAACACGGCTGCTACTCTGAAACCTGGTTTTCTTGAAGTCGCTTGCAAAACTGTCATTGACTTCAGTGGGGCCAGGATTTCACTCATTAGGCTATCAGGGCCAAGCAGCAGTAATGGTCTGAGCCACTGCTCAGAGCTTTTAAGAATACAACTACCCATGCTTGACCATTGCAACTTACATTTCCCAGCCCACAGTATTGTGGCTTCTCAGAGCAGCATCTACACACATGATAGTACGGTAGCTCTGAAAATTGGATTACTTTCATTAAGGTACCTACATGTGGATTTAAGTGCCTACGGTGGAACAGCGGAGTCTGAAATGTTGAACCATGGCCTTATTGCTGAAGTTTACAAACCCCCTGAAGGGAGTGAATATATGCAGAAAACAAGATTTCAGTAAGAACTATTGATCTAAACACTTTGTCTTTATTGGTGAGTTATTCCTGCGCATTGTGCCTCCTCTCCATTGCAGTTCATTCTGGTCCATTTTTTTTTCTTTAGCTGCTCAGTGGAGAACCATAAACTCAAAGTGGCGCACCACCTTTTATCTCTCCTTCTTTAAAATAGTTGTGAAATCAAACTATTGGGCAAAACTTTGATTTTGCTTTAGGTTCTCGCTGACATGTTTGTAAAACAGCATCCTGATGTAAAAGCTCTGCAATTCAGCTGAATATCAGTCCGCTTCCATTAAGCTTCAAACTTAATGCTTTCAGACTTTTAGTCATCAATACACAGAGCTATTATACCATTTCTGGATGTGTTCTCTGTTCTGCAGTGAAGTTGTTTGTTACCATGGATATTGCTTTGTCTCTGGAGACCATCAGAGAGGATTTAAACAGAAACATATGGGTCAGTATTTCCATAAGAGCAAATGTACATCTTAGGAATTCTACTCATTTGACAGAGCCTTGATGTAATGAAAATGAGCAAACCCAAGCTTTCAGCTGGAGAGATGAAAAACGAGGTGCCTCCGTTCCCTCCTCCTTTTTATTTCATTTTTTAAAAGGTTTTTTTTTTAGCCATGCCTGGAAAGATGGCACAGATAAATGAATATCTGATCACAGCAAACGAAAAATCAGGTCAAAGTTTCTCTGTTGTGTGTTTTGGAGAATCTGAAATTACTTTTTCTTGCCAGGAATGAATTTTGTAGAAGTGCTTTTCAGTGGGGGGTTTCCAAGATGTGTCATATTGCAGCTTATAAATAGACCTGTGTTCTAGGCAAACAATAGTTGTTACTGTTTTGACACAAGGATTCAATAAAATTTGCTAATGACTGCTACAAAAAAAATGGCCCAATTGAGCTGAGAGAAGTTTTTAGTTTCTGCCCAGGAGCAAAACTCCCACTTTACAGTGCACAAATTTCATTAGGTGAAACTAATTAAAGAGATATTTCTTATTACAAACATGAAGATCTCTTGGAGAAGAATCACCCAGATCTGTTTTAATTTGTATGTTGCAGTGCAATGATTGTCCTGCTTTGAAATGCAGCAAAGGGGCTTTGTCCTATTTAATTTCACATTTCTGCTATTTATTTCCCTTCGTGACTCATAGCACAACACTAGCGGCAGGCCTAGGATGTCAGTTTTGGGATCTGGTTTCGGAACATCAGTAGATTGCATTCCAAGTTTTGTGCTTACATTGCACCATATGCCATGATGGCATTCAGCTAAATGTGTTCTTACTGCACAGCAAGCTGGTGACTTCAAAAATTAGGATAATAGCTGAAACAAGGCACCAAAGAAGTTCCAATATCTATATTTACATAGCTTTTTTTTGCTGTATAAATTAAAAAAAAAACTACCCCAAAATATGAACCGATCATCCTCCATTGATCTCTTAGCTTTGGGTACTGTCTTTTGTTTTTTAAACAATAGGTTAATCCATTTCAGCTTCTTGCTTGTGCAAACACTGTAGTCCCAACCCCCTGTCAGGATTATTGCAGAACAATCAATAGACCTTCACAAATGTAGAATTATCAAATAGTTGTTCACAGAACTAGTATAAAACACTGCTCTTACTTATCAATGGGAGGTAAATGCAGCCACTCATGTTCAAATTAAAGGGGACTTGCTGGCCTGTTGGTATGACAAGTAGTAGTCGTAAAGCTCTGTTTCAGTTGTTCTCAGTATTTCTGATAGTGAGGGAGAGCTCCTACCTCAGTTTCCACTGGCCTGGACTAATTAAATGGAAACTAAACAAGATCTAAGAGGAGATGATCATGGACCTTGAAGTAGAGGATGATGGGCAGCAGTATACCCTTCAGCAAGTCCTGCTAACTCATCAGCACTACTGTGGATTGAGGGACCCATCCAATGCTGAAGCCCAAGAGAGAGAACCTGCAATGACACACATAAGGAGGTTATAATAGTATTTTGTCCTCAAGAACATAAGAGCTGCCATACTGGGTCAGACCATGGTCGATCTTGCCCAGTATACTCTGTCTAACAGTGGCCTGTATTGGGCATCAGGGCAATTATGGAGTGATTCACCCCATCTTCCATTCCTGGCATGTGGTGGTGGTCTCTTTTTGAACCCAGTTACACTTTTGGCCATCACAGCATCCCATGGCAATGAGTTCCACAGGTTAGTTGTGTGTTGTGCGGAAAAACTACTTCCTCTTCTTTGTATTAAACCTGCTGCCTATTAATTTCCTTTGGTGACCTGTGGTTTTGTATTGTGTGAAAGGATAAATAACACTTTTTCCACATGAATCATGGTTTTATATACCTCGATATATCTCCTTTTAGCTGTCTCTTTCCTAAGCTCAACAGCCCTAACTATTTAATCTCTCCTCAAATGGAAGCAGTTCCACACCCCTAGTCATTTTTCTTGCCCTTCTCTGACTCATTTTTCCAGTTCCACTATGTCCTTTTTGAGATGGGGCAACCAGAACTGGACACAGTATTCAAGGTATGGGCATACCATGGATTTATATAGTGGCATTATGATATTTTCTGTCTTATTTTCTATCCTTTCTTAATAGTTCCTACTAGGACTGTCAAGCAATTAAAAAAATTAATCAATAATATTGCAATTTATTTAAAGAGTTTTGAATATTTTCCACATTTTCAGATATATTAATTTCAATTTCAACACAGAATACAAAGTGTACCATGTTCACTTTATATTTATTTTTGATTATGAGTATTTGCACTGTAAAAAATCAAAAGTAATAGTATTTTTGAATTCACCCAATACAAGTGCTGTAGTGCAATCTCTTTATCATGAAAGTTGAACTTACAAATGTAGAATTATGCACAAAAAAATAACTGCATTAAAAAACAAAACAATGTCAAACTTTGAGCCTACAAATCCACTCAGTCCTACTTCTTGTTCAGCCAGTCGCTCAGACAAACAAGTTTGTTTACATTTGCAGGAGATAATACTGCCTGCTTCTTGTTTACAATGTCACCTGAAAGTGAAAACAGGCATTTGTATGGCACTGTTGTAGCCGGCGCCACAAGATATTTGCATGCCAGATGCGCTAAAGATTCATATGTCCCTTCATGCTTCAACCACCATTCCAGAGGACATGTGTCCATACTGATGATGGGTTCTGCTCAATAACAATCCAAAGTAGTGCAGACCAACGCATGTTCATTTTCATCATCTGAATCAGATGCCACCAGCAGAAGGCTGATTTTTTTTTCTGGTGGTTCAGGTTCTGTCATTTCTGCATTGTAGTGTTGTTCTTTTAAGACCTCTGAAAGCATGCTCCACACCTTGTCCCTCTCAGATTTTGGAAGGCACTTCAGATTCTTAAACCTTGGGTCGAGTGCTGTAGCTATCTTTAGAAATCTCACATTAGTACCTTCTTTGCATTTTGTAAAATCTGCAGTGAAAGTGTTCATAAAATGAACAACATGCTGGGTCATCATTCGAGACTGCTATAACATGAAATATATGGCAGAATGCGAGTAAAACATAGAGCAGGAGACATACATTCCTCCCCCAAGGAGTTCAGTCAAAAATTTAATTAATGCATTTTTTTTAATGAGCGTCATCAGCATGGAAGCATGTCCTCCAAAATGGTGGACAAAGCATGACGGGGCATATGAATGTTTAGCATCTCTGGCATGTAAATACCTTGCAATGCCAGCTACAAAAGTGCCATGTGAATGCCTGTTCTCACTTTCAGGTCACATTGTAAATAAGCAGGCAGCATTATCTCTCATAAATGTAAACAAACTTGTTTGTCTTAGTGATTGGCTAAACAAGAAGTAGGACTGAGTGGACTCGTAGGCTCTAAAGTTGTACATTGTTTTGTTTTTGAGTGCAATTATGTAACAAAAGAATCTACACTCATAAATTGCACTTCCACGTTAAAGAGATTGCACTACAGTGCTTGAGTATGAGGTGAATTGAAAAATACTATTTCTTTTGTATATCATTTTTACAGAGCAAGTATTTGTAATAAAAATAATATAAAGTGAACACAGTACACTTTGTATTCTGGATTGTAATTGAAATCAATATATACTTGAAAATGCAGAAGAACATCCAAAATATTTAATAATCTGCAATTGGTATTCTGTTGTTTAACAGTGAGATTAAATCTGCGATTAATCGCGATTAATTTTTTTGAGTTAATCATGTGAGTTAACTGCGATTAATTGACAGCCCTAGTTCTACCATACTGTTTGCCTTTTTGACCACTGCTGCACATTGTGTGGAAATTTTCAGAGAACTATCCATGGCAGTGGTGGGCAACCTGCAGCCCATCAGGGTAATCCACTGGTGGTCTGCGAGACAGTTTGTTTACATTGACCATCCGTAGGCATGGCCGCCCGCAGCTCCCAGTGGCTGCGGTTCACTGTTCCTGGCCAATGGGTGCGGCGGGAAGCAGCGTCCAGCACGTACCTGCAGCCCACGCCACTTACCGCAGCTCCCATTGGCTGGGAATAGCGAACCGTGGCCACTGGAGCCCTCTTTAAAAATTGGACTTTTGTTAGCTACTTCCCGTCATCTGGTAGAGTCTGATTGCAGTGGTAGGTTACATACTACAGTTAGTAGTTCTGCAATTTCATGTATGAGTTCCTTCAGAACTCCTGGGTGAATACCATCTGGTCCTGGTGACTTATTACTGTTTAGTTTATCAATTTGTTCTAAAACCTCTCTACTAACACATTAATTTGGGTCCATACTTTAGATATGTCACCCAAAAAGAATAGCGGTGATGTGTATATCTCCTCCACATCCTCTTCAGAGAACTCTGATTCAAAGAATTCATTTAGCTTTTCTGCAACGGCCTTGTCCTCTTTTAGCACTCCACCTTTGTTGTTTAGTGGCCCAACTGCCCGTTTGGCAGGTTTCCTGCTTCTGATATAGTTAAAAATAATTACTGTTAGTTTTTGCATCTTTAGCAAGCTGCTTCTCAAATTCGTTCTTCAACTGCCTTATTATACTTTTTCATTTTACTTGCTAAAGTTTGTGCTCCTTTCTAGTTCCTCATTAGGATTTGACTTCCAAATGTTAAAGGATGCCTTTTTGCCTCTAACAGCCTCCATTACTCTGCTGTTTAGCCATAGTGGCATGCTTTTGATGCCCCATCTTTTTTTGATTTGGGGTATACATTTCCTCTAAGCCAAGAGTTCTCAAACTGGGGGTTGTGACCCCTTAGGGGGTCGCAAAATGGTTACATGGGGGTCATGAGCTCTGAGCTCTGCGGGGCTGAAAGCCCTGAGCCCCCATTAAATTCCACTCCCCTTTTAATTTATAAGGACACCAATACAAAAAGTTTGAAAACCACTGCTCTAAGCCTCTATTATGGTGTTTTTAAAATAGCCTCCATATTGCTTGCAGGCATTTTACCTTGGTGAGTGATCTTTTTAATTTTCATCTAATCCCAAATAAATCCATTTTACTCTGTATAAAGCTTATACAGGGTAAACTCATAAATTTGGGTTTGGATCCCATTGGGAGCTGGGTGTCTGGGTGCCGGAGAGGTAACCTGCTGAGCAATTTTTGGTTAAAGTTTGCAGCTTTTGGGGCATGGACCAGACCTGGGTCGGTGTCGCAGCAGGCTAGTGTATCTGGCTCAACAAGGCAGGGTTCTGGAGTCCCAAGCTGGCAGGGAAAATGGGCTCAGAGGTAATTTCAGCACGTCAGGTGACAGTCCCAAGGGGGTCTCTGTAACCAAACCCGTCACACTGGCATAGTTGAACAGGATATGTGCACAGCTGATTCCTTTGAGACACTGGTAGTGATTTTGAGTGAGTTTTAATTGTGGTGGCCGGAGAACAGACAAAGTGGTTACTGGTTTGTTATTTTCTGTTTGCTTATTTCGGGTAAGAGAATAGAGACAGAAAAGTAAGCAAAATAGCTGAGAGTGAAGCTCAGAAGAAGCTAGAACTGCACAGGTTGCAAATTGCTAAGAAGGAATGAGAGAGCCAGCAAGCCCTGACTTAAAAGACAAAGAACTTGAGCCCTAGAAACAGGCTCATATTGAAGCACAAAAAGCTGCCCTGGAAAAAGAAAAGGCTGCCCACCAGCAAACCCTGGACTTAAAAGACAAAGAAATTGAGGCCCAGAGACAAGCACAAATTGAGACCCAGAAGCATGAACTGACTGTAATGGAGTGGAAGAGGTGCACAGAGACATGTATCCTGGAGGTGGAAGTTGGGGTCCTGGTGACTGCTGCGATACGAACAGACCCCAAGGACTCTGTAGCTGGAAGCAAGCCCAACCTGAGTGGCGGGGGGGGGGGGGGGTGGAATTTGGCTGGCTAGTGAAGGGTCTGTCATAGCTGGTAGCTGTGAGCCCACAACCAGGTCAGGGTCACATTCCCTTTTGGGAGACAAAGGAGTGTCTGCCTCAGAGAGGAGCCCAGAGAGGAAAGTCCAGACGGAAGGTGCGGGGGGACAGGAGAGTCTGCCCACCTTTTGTAGGAAGGCGTTTCCCCAGGCAAAGGGTGAAGCATCTGCATCTGAAATGCCAGACCCCTCACCTGTGGATCAGGTTTAAAGGGAAGACTGGAGGTCAGATCTCCTGGCGGGGAGAGTGCACCCAGCTGACCTTTTGGGAACAGAGAATGGGGTGACCGCAGGGATATTACCAATCCAAAGCACTCCACTGAAAGATGTTGTTCTTCCCACGCTTGGAATAGATGACACTATTGCTTCAAAGCAGGGGGAGGAAAAACTTTTCATTTGGAAAGCATCACAAGCTGGTGAGGTCCAACACAAAGAGATTCCAGCGGGAGGGGCCGAGGGCAGGCATGGTTGCAGTGCACCTTTTCCTTGCCAAAACCCCAAACACATACCTGAATTGAGAGCCTTCTCCAAAGAGAACTGGGTAGCAGATGACCTGTCCAGAAAAGAGGAATTTTCCTTGCATTCCATATGGTTTATGAAAATATGCTTATAAATGTGAATATGATGTAACTGGAATATGCTTTATGCAAAAGGTATCTTGTAAGGTATCATTACAAAGCTTATAGTCTACTGAGTGTGTTCATCCTATTCGTTTGCATGTATTAGTTCTATGTCTGGAGTTAGGAGAATAAGATCTAAACTTGTATTACTGATGTAAACATATTAAGTGGAAGCCATTAAGGATGCTTCAGATTCAATGACCTGTAAATGGCTCTGTTTACTTGCAAACCTTCCTGTGTATTTGTGGCACCTTAGAGACTAACCAATTTATTTGAGCATAAGCTTTCGTGAGCTACAGCTCACTTCATCAGATGCATACTGTGGAAAGTGTAGAAGATCTTTTTATACACACAAAGCATGAAAAAATACCTCCCCCCACCCCACTCTCCTGCTGGTAATAGCTTATCTAAAGTGACCACTCTCCTTACAATGTGTATGATAATCAAAGTGGGCCATTTCCAGCACAAATCCAGTGTTTAACAAGAACGTCTGTGGGGGGGGAGGGTTAGGAAAAAACAAAGGGAAATAGATTACCTTGCATAATGACTTAGCCACTCCCAGTCTCTATTCAAGATTGAAGTGTTCTCTGGTCACGCGATTACAGACATGAAAGTTGCGATATTACAACAAAAAAACTTCAAATGCAGACTCCAGCGAGAGACTGTTGAATTGGAATTCATTTGCAAATTGGATACAATTAACTTAGGCTTGAATAGAGACTGGGAGTGGCTAAGTCATTATGCAAGGTAACCTATTTCCCCTTGTTTTTTCCTACCCCACTCCCCCCCACCCCCCAGACGTTCTTGTTAAACCCTGGATTTGTGCTGGAAATGGCCCACCTTGATTATCATACACATTGTAAGGAGAGTGATCACTTTAGATAAGCTATTACCAGCAGGAGAGTGGGGTGGGGGGAGGTATTTTTTCATGCTTTGTGTGTATATAATAAGATCTTCTAAACTTTCCACAGTATGCATCCGATGAAGTGAGCTGTAGCTCACGAAAGCTTATGCTCAAATAAATTGGTTAGTCTCTAAGGTGCCACAAGTACTCCTTTTCTTTTTGCGAATACAGACTAACATGGCTGTTACTCTGAAACCTGTCTTATACTACACAAATCTCCCCCTCACTCCTGGGTTTTATTTATTATTTTTGCATGAAAACACTATTTTTATTGATCCACACTTCCTGAGATCACCTGAAGTTAGAATCCATTATTTGTGACATCAGAACTGATTACCACTGGAGTGGATTATGTTTCCAGCTGATAACTATATAGGCGCAGAGTTTAAAAAAAGAGGGGGAATTTGTGTCAGCAGATATGCTTCTAACTGGAATAGTTTCCCCATAGGGTGTCAGTGTCACACTTTAAAGTGCTTTCAGATTGTACTGGGAAAGAGAAAGAGAAATAGATTTTTTGTGTGACTTTTGTTTTGTTTCTTTGTTTGGTGTGATGGGAACTCACGAATGATTAGTTGTCTGTGATTTAATATCCTGGAAGTAAAAAGGACTATCAATATAGTATATATTATAGACTGAGTGCAAGTACAGTACATCTTCTGTCTTGCCACTAGCATCACTTACAATGGCTAAAGCAGTGGAGGCTTAAGCGAAGCTTGGATTCAGCTCTTGTCTCTGGCTGACAAAGATTCAGCTCACTAAGGCTATTCTGGCATTATCTAAAAGGTGGCCACAGAGACCTTTGATAGGGTATTTTTACTTTCTCAGATGCGTATAGTCAGCTGCAATGGTTTAGCTCATGTTTTCGATTACAGATTCAAGCTAGACCTCATGTCTTGGCTCCATCCTCTGACATATGGACTTACCAAGGTCTGACTGTAATGCTCATCCCCAAGGAAATGGGATATGTGGTGAATTCTTGAGTCTGTTTCCACCCCCCACCCACATTTCCTTACCAGAATGCTCGGAATCACTAGGGTTGAATACAATTTGTGTGATAAATGTAGATCTGCCACCACAAATTTGTTTTTGATTTTTCTGGGGAAGAGGAAGGAATATCTTTTATATTATGTGTTATTGGTCAGAATATTTGGCTCCCTTTTATACAGCATCTATATGCAGGTCTGCTGTGGAACCTGCTCTCTTATCTTGTACATTAGTGTGCTTGCAACTGAGGGCTAGGTTCTGTCAGAGAAATCCCTGTCCATGAGAAGCGTGGGTCTGAGTCTTTCTTTTGGGAGGAACTTTCCAAAGTGCAGGGAAGGGAAGAGAGACACCTGACAGTTGAGCATTAAGTTGTTGATATTACTTATACAGTAACCGATATTTCCCTCATCTGTACCTCTGCCTCATAGCTGGCGGTGACACTTGTCCTAATCCAGGCCTACAGCTACACTGTCTCTTCTTCCCCTTCCCATCCTTCATGTACACTGAGTTTTGCTCTTTGTACATGGGTAAAGCATGGCAGTTGAGGGGAGCACACTATGGAGTGTGACTACTTCTTGGCTCTGCTTCCTCCTACTTCTGTTCTAATATGCTCCATGCCCAAAGCCTTAGATCATTTTAGGGGAGGGGCGTGGAATAAAGGGAAAGAATGTGTGGAAGGCACCTCTAAAGGAAAATCCAAACAAATGTTCAATGAAAAAAGATTTTTCCACCCTATAAAGTTTGAAAGGAACTTTTTCTACTAGTTCTAAGCAAGAGGGACTCCCTTTCCTCGCTGTGCCCTGCCAATTCACCATGCCAGACACTCTCCCTGTTTTCATCTTATTTTAATCCACCTGTCAACAGGATAGAGGGATAAGGATTTTGTCCTGGTTTCCCTGACTCAAAATTCTGGATCTGAAGTACATAGTTCAGTGTGTCTCTCCTGTGTTGTAGGTAAGAGCCGCCTCGCTGTTTCTCTCACAGGGCTTTTAGCAATAGAAATCTACACTGAAGTTTAAATCTAGTCATGGGCCTCCTCAAATGCCCATTGAAATGAATGGAAGGACTCCCATGGACAGCTGTGGGCACTGGACCAGACTCAATGTGAATGTTAGGCTCCTTGGTTTTTCAAGTAACAGAAATCGAGGGAATTTGTCTCAAGTGATCTGTCATTTGGAATGGCTAAATTCAAGTAGCAAATGGGTCAGTGAAACCTGGGGGTGCTGGCCGTGCTGCAACAGGCAGCCATGTTTCACAGGACGTTCTGCACAGTGGCCAATGATTTTTATTTGTATATCTTTCCAAAATACTAACATTTGTGAAAGTTCGTTCCACAACTGCAGAAAGAACCTGTTACAATTCCTTTGGTTCCTGGCTTGTGGAGTGGATGAAACTGTTGCTGGTGGCTGTAAGGTGGCAAACAGTGAGAGAGCTCTGGAGCTACATCACTATATTTGTTCCCTATTTAAACTGTTTCTGAATATTTGAGTAATGCTTCCCCATTAAAGTTCAGGGGAAGAGGGTGGAATGATTCACACGTTTACGTTTAATCTCTGGGGCCCTGATTTGGTTTTGGGCTGGAACACTTGTGTAAAATGTGTTGTACTGGTCTATGCTTCTATGGCCCATAGCTTCGTCTATTTTCCAGTTAATATGTGAGGAAGAAAATAAGTCAGTAGAGTCAGAAAGCAGCTGGCTGTTGTCCTTGAAGCTGCAAGCTTGTTCTATCCCAGATGTGGCTGCACATCTGTTATTTGGGCAATACTTGCAAAGTGCTTTGAAGTGCCAGGGTGAAATATAAATGATATATAATGATTCATTTCTTGGTTCAGTGAAACAAGGCAGGCTGTAAAATAGGGCTAAATGGAAAATTATAGGCCTAATTTAGTTCTCATTTACACCCAGACAATTTGTTGCTTTCACTAGAATTGACTGAATGTAAATGAGTGCAGAATATGGCTCATTAATAGTAGCTATTTTTCTAGCAAGCCCCAGGGAAATAAGAAGTGGTATCACTTTGCAATTTGCAAAGCATTTGGCTATTAAATGCATTCAATTTAATTGTGGCATTGCATCTTATTTGGGAAGCTTTCACAGTTGCTATATAAAAATTAGCAAAAGATAGCCATAACTGATTCCCTAGCACACATGTGCTCAGAAGTTTGGTGTCTGATGTTGGAGAAGATAGGCGTGGTACATGGATTGAAACTCTGGGGAGGAGGCAGCAATATTGACAACACTTTGGGACACGTGGTTTTTCTTCTAACAATAATGTTGGGTGTCATGTTATGTAACAAGGCTTGTGGATGGGGGGAAACGACAGATGTGTTATATCTTGACTTTAGTAAGGCTTTTGATACTGTCTCGCATGATCTACTCATAAACAAACTAGGGAAATGCAATCTAGATGGAGCCACTATAAGAGGGTGCATAAGTCATTGGGAAAACATCCCCAAGCGTAGTTATCAGTGGTTCACAGTCTTGCTGGAAGGGCATAATGAGTGGGGTCTAGCAGGGATCTGTTCTGGATCCTGTTCTGTTCAATATCTTCATCAATGATTTAGATAATGGTATAGAGAGTACACTTATAAAGCTTGTGCATGATACCAAGCTGGGAGGGGTTGCAAGTACTTTGGAGGACAGGATTATAATTCAAAATGATCTGAACAAACTGGAAAAATGGTCTGACGTAAATAAGATGAAATTCAATAAGGACAAATGCAAAGTACTCCACTTAGGAAGGAACAATCAGCTGCACACATACAAAATGGGAAATGACTGCCTAAGAAGGAGTACTGCAGAAAGGGATCTGGGGGTCATAGTGGATCACAAACTAAATATGAATAAACAGTGTAACACCATTGCAAAAAAAAGCGAACATCGTTCCGGGATGTATTAGCAGACGTGTTTTAAGCAAGATGTGAGAAGTAATTCTTCTGCTCTACTCTGTACGAATTAGGCCTCAGCTGGAGTATTGTGTCCACTTCTGGGCACCACATTTCAAGAAAGATGTGGACAAATTGGAGAAAATCCAGAGAAGAGCAACAAAAATAATTAAAGTTCTAGAAAACATGAACTATGAAGGAAGATTGAAAAAATTGGGTTTGTTTAGTCTGGAGAAGAGAAGACTGAGGGGGGACATGATAATAATTTTCAGGTACATAAAAAGTTGTTACAAGGAGGAGAGAGAAAAATTGTTCTTCTTTACCTCTGAGGATAGGACAAGAAGCAATGGGCTTAAATGGCAGCAAGGGAAGTTTAGGTTGTACATTAGGAAAAACTTCCTAACTGTCAGGGTGGTTAAGCACTGGAATAAATTGCCTAGGGAGGTAGTGGAATCTCTGTCACTGGAGATTTTTAAGAGCAGGTTAGATAAATACCTGTCAGGGATGATCTAGATCAGTGGTTCTTAACCTTTACTTCAGCCTGCACCCCTTTGGTTCTCAAAATATGTTCTTGCACCCCTTACCAAAAATCAAAATATGTTCTTGCAACCTTATCAAAAATTGTTGAAGTAGGTCAGTTCTTTAAACTGAGATATATTTTTTTGTTCGTATATTACAGTAATTGTTAAAAATGTATAATGTTAATAAATACATAGGTTTGATGAAACAAAATAGTTGTACTTACGTGCCTGTGCTTAATTTATGTTTTTGATGATTTACCTTCTAAAAAAATCTGGCATGTCTCACCCCCTCAGAAAGGGCATCTCGCACCCCCAGGGCCCCAAGTTAAGAACCACTGGTCTAGATAATACTTAGTCCTGCCATGAGTGCAGGGGACTGGACTAGATGACCTCTCAAGGTCCCTTCCAGTCCTACAAGTCTATGATTCTATGACTTGGCCACCTTGGCAGCCACGTCTCCCCCTTTGTCCTCGTCTGCTTTCCATTTTTAGACACACTGGATAGCTGCACTGAATAGATGTACTACCTAACATTGATCATATCTGAGCATTATGCACTGTCAGCTACCTGCAACTATCAGACCACGTTGGGGCTATCATGTCTCAAGCTTCAACATCAGCCTATTTTACTCCTGACTTTGCCACACAGGGTCAGAAGAGTGGACCAATGTGTCTCCAACTTTGGCCTCATTGGACGTACACAACCATTTAGAAAATGTCACTCTCAGCAGATGCAGCAGGTAGAGGAAAGAGATGAACAGGAATATGGGGTTCAGAAGTTGGGGGTTGGGAAGATAGGTAAAACAGTTGAGCAGAAAAGCTCACCGCTTGCCTAACTGCTGCCAAAGGAAAGTGATTTGCAGGCATCACAGCAAAAGCAGATTAGAAAAAAGGCTGTAATACAGGATTAGGTGGTGATTTTTGAAATCTTGATAGAGAGTGTGGTTCTCATTCAGAGGGCAGTACAGCATAGAGGTTTTTTTTGTGGGAGAAGTGGACCAATGGGTAATCCCTACAATACAAATTCATGCAAATTTCAGTATTGATTTTGAATTGGGTGACATTGGGCAATAGCAGCCTAAATTAGCTTTTAACCAAGTTTTGGTTTGGCAGAATTATCAGTATTCTCATGATCAAAACATTTAAACTGCTTTCTTTGTACATGAGCACAGCAAATGCTGTGGAATGCCAATGCACTTCACAATGCATATTTTCAAGGATAGGTATCATGGTGACAAGTGTCACCCAAAGTCATTTATGATGAAAGAATATGGCCTTCAAAAGTAAACACTTGGCAGTGGAATTAACAGGATCTTATTTAGGCTAGATTAATTTATGTGATGCAGAACCTGACTCGTAGGAGTGGAGCCGTGGTCTCTGGAAAGCAAGAAGGAAAATGTGTTGACAATTTTGCTACACAATTTTTTTTCCCTCTTTTCATTTAGCATTTGCCAAGTTTCCCAGTTGCTCTCAAGCGATTAAAATGGAAACATCTCATGCCTCATTTACAACGTTCAGGGAGCTGAAGCCCTTCAGTACTGTAAATGTGGATGTTTCTGGGCCCCTTGTAGGAATTTTCACTCAGAAATCCACTGGATCCTAGGACAGCAGACCATGGAGAGTGGTTACTCTCCTGGCTTCTCTCCCTTTTAGGCCCAATGTTCCTCCATACCAGCTTGCACAGACTCAACTCCATAGTATGTCTGCATGGGGCTTTGGCCAGATAGGGGAATGTTTGGAGCATGCAGTGTGCAGTCTATTCCTTCCCTTCTATGTCCCCTTTATTTCCCCCTCAGTCAGCACAAGTAGAGGGGAGCATCCAACACATTGCCAACAACCTTTCCAGCTTGGAAAGGTTACTTGTTTTTTATACTCCATTACAATGCAATACAAAATGTAATGGAGCATAGGCAATATAATGGAGCAATAGATATAGAAAAAGAGATTGAGAGAGATGTTTCCTGGCAGAAAAGACCTTAACCCATAAAATCACCACTGACAAAGTTTGCAGATGACCCAGAAATTGGGGGAGTGGTAAATAATGAAGGACAGAGCAATCTGGATCACTCAGTAAAGTGGATGAAAGCAAACCTGAGGCATTTTCATACAACTAAATGTAAATGTAAACATCGAGGAACAAAGAACGCAGGCCATACTTATAGGAGGGGAAAACTATGCTGGGAAGCAATGACTCTGAAAAGGGCAATGTAGTTAACACAGCACAATATTAAGGACCAATAATGAATCTGGGTAAACATCCAAACTTTATAGTAAACACCAGGCTCTTTTGTAGAGCATTATCGTCATCTATATTGTAAATGTCACAACTGTAGGCAAAATTAGCTATCCTATAAACAAGTGTAATATAACGTAAACAGTTTAGTTACTAATATAATCATGGAAATGCTAGCTTAAGTTTTAACTTGTGACTTCTCTAATCAGAATCTGCGTGTGAAAGATCCACACTATCTGAGATCTGAGCTTTCACTATGGTCTTCATGTACTTCATTAAACTGATGATTTGCATGCAATGAAACAAGTTTCTCAAGTCTTTCATATGTTAGTCTGTTTCTTGATTTTTGTGTGTATATTTCCAAACATTGACCAGTTTCTTTCACATGCTGCAGAAGATGGAGGAATCTGAAGCAAATGGGAAGCAAGAGGAGTCGGTGATTGTGTTGTACAAAGGCCTTGCCACCATGCTGTAGGAGCAATGTGCTTGGCAGATTCACAGATTGCATTGTTGGACTAAACACCTGAAGAGGTTCTGTATTCTGCAACATTTGAAGGTACTTTGCCAACATCTAGTCCTAAGTGTGTTGCTTGTTTAATAGTTTAGTCAGATACTGTAACAATGCTATCATCACTAACATTACTACCATTAATCTAAAAGGTTTGCAGCAGGTTGTATTGGCTTGCAGCAAAATTCTTCTCACCTACAAATAAAGTCCTTCACTTTTACTACATCCTGATTGGTGAGTGCAGATGCATGTAGATTGTCAAAAACAATTGACTTTGTCTTGGCCATATGTTGAGGAATGTCTGAGAAAAGTGGTTGGTTTGATTCAGCTGGAGTGATTGCAGATGCAATTAATTGGCTGTTGAAACTTCAGAGAGTTCTGCAGGTGAACCTAGAAGATCCTCACCAAGTACAGTGTGTCATACATTTTTAAGTACTTTAAGCCGTTCAGTTATCCCTGGTTCATGAAGAGCTTCTTTGTTTTTAAATAAACTTTCAAAAGACATCACCACACTTACCCATCTTGTTCTGCTAGAGAGTTTTAATTTTATCATTTTATTCTGATAGAAGGTGTCAACTTCCCAGTCCACAGAGGAGAGGTGATGTCTCTGGGATGAGTGGCCTGCTCACTGGGACAAGTCTGGAGGACAGCAGCTTCAGGGTAGCAGCTCTCCTACACCAAACTCCACTTCTAGGACAGAAGTCACCAGAGGAAGGCAGGCAGCAATCCATACATAGGGCCCTTGTACTCACTCCTATTCTCTAGTAGAGATGGCAGTGCCCTCTGCGGATTGGGGCTGTAATAATATGCCCCAGGGGTTTACACTGAGAAATATATGGTATATAGACCTTCAGAATATAGGAACTTGTAATTGCCTAATACTTTAAGTTTTGAAATAATGTGACTTCATTTGAAATACTTATTAGTTGTTAGCAAGGCTCCATGGTTGTCACAGAGGTCACAGATTCTGTGACTTTGCATGACCTCCGTGACTTCTGCAGCAGCCAGTGCACCTGGCTCTGAGGTGGCACGATCAGCTCAGGCAGCCCCTGGGCCAGGCACATCAGCCATGGCTAGGGCAGTCATGGTCCCCTCTCACTCCCCAGCAGCAGGAGTTTGGGTGTGGGGGGGCTCAGGGCTGTGGTTGGGGTGCAGGGCGGTGCTTACCTGCTCTGGGGCTCCCCAAACGCCAACACGAACTCCCCTCCCTCAGCTCCAAGCTCCACGTGCTGCCTCCGCTCAGCCAATGGGAGCTGCAGAACCGGGGTTTGGGGCAGAGCGGAGGCATCATGTGGAGCTAGGCGCTGGGGTCCCCACTTCCCAGGAGCCAGATAAGGTGACGGCCCCAGCTCCACCAACGCCCACCCCCAGCACCCGTGGCGCCCCTCCTGCCCCCCCGAACACCCACAATGGCCCTCGGGTTGTGACTCCCCCCCGAGCATCTGTGGTGCCTCCCTGGGCCATGGACCCCCCCCGAGCACCTGCACCCTCTCTAGGTCGCAACCCCCCACAGCACCTGTGCTCCCCCTGGGATGCGACACTCCCCCCACGAGCACTCGCAGCGCCCCTCATGCCACGACCCCCTCCCCAGCACCCGTGGCGCACACACCCCAGGCCGCGCTCCCCTGGCCTCCCCCTCCCGAGCCACACCCTCCCCTACAAGTTTTAGTTAGGGGTGTATAGTGAAAGTTATGGACAGGTCACGGGACATGAATTTTTGTTTACTGCCCGTGACCTGTCCATGACTTTTACTAAAAATACCCATGACTAAAACGTAGTCTCAGTTATTAGCATTCTGAAGGACTTGAGTGCAGCAGAAATACCACTTTTAAAAGAAAAGGAGGACTTGTGGCACCTTAGAAACTAACCAATTTATTTGAGCATAAGCGTTCGTGAGCTACAGCTCACTTCATCGGATGCATTGTGTGGAAAATACAGTGGGGAGATTTATATACACACAGACCATGAAAAAAATGGGTGTTTATCATACACATTATAAGGAGAGTGATCACTTAAGATGAGCTATTACCAGCAGGAGAGCGGGGTGGGGGGAGAGAAAACCTTTTGAAGTGATAATCAAGGTGGGCCATTTCCAGCAGTTAACAAGAACGTCTGAGGAAGGGGGAATGGGGGGATTAGTTTTACTTTGTATAATGACTCAACCACTCCCAGTCTCTATTCAAGCCTAAGTTAATTGTATCCAATTTGCAAATGAATTCCAATTCAGCAGTCTCTCGTTGGAGTCTGTTTTCAAAGTTTTTTTGTTGAAGAATAGTCACTTTCAGATCAGAAATCGAGTGACCAGAGAGATAGAAGTGTTCGCCGACTGGTTTATGAATGTTATTCTTGACATCTGATTTGTGTCCATTTATTCTTTTACGTAGAGACTGTCCAGTTTGACCAAAGTACCTGGCAGAGGGGCATTGCTGGCACATGATGGTATATATCACATTGGTAGATGTGCAGGTGAACGAGCCTCTGATAGCGTGGCTGATGTGATTAGGCCCTATGATGGTGTCCCCTGAATAGATATGTGGACACAGTTGGCAACGGGCTTTGTTGCAAGGATAGGTTCCTGGGTTAGTGATTCTGTTGTGTGGTTGCTGGTGAGTATTTGCTTCAGGTTGGGGGAATGTCTGTAGGCAAGGACTGGCCTGTCTCCCAAGATTTGTGAGGGTGATGGGTCAACCTTCAGGATAGGTTAACCTCCTGGAGGGCAGGAGGGGAATGGGGAAAAAAGTTTGTCTTTTTTCCTGAAATCTTACAGGTTTTTCTGGACCCTCACATCTAGAGCTAATGCGATCCTGGGATGCATAAACAAGGGAATCTTGATTAGAAGTAGAAAAGTATTTTACCTCTGTATTTGGCATGGGTGTGACTGCTGCTGGAATATTGTGTCCAGTTCTGGTGCCCACAATTCAAGAAGGTTGTTGAAAATTGGAGAGGGCTCCCAGAAGAGCCATGAGAAATTCACCTGCACCCAGTAACTCAAAGGTCTGTTTAGGCCTTGAAAGTACGCTTTCATTGTTCTTGCATTTTCTTTTGTGAGACACTAATGGTTTTGTATGGCCTAGTGAATACAGTAGGTGATTAGGAGCAAGGATTCCTCGCTTCTAGTCCTGGTTCTACCATTGATTTCTTGGGTGATCATTTAAACTCTGAGAATTAGCCAGTCAGTACAATAGTACTCCATATTCACTGGAGTGTTGTGAAATGTAACGAATGCCAGTAAAGCACTTTGAGACCCTAGGATGGAAGTTGCTATCAAAATGCAAGTATTAACTTCTTTTTAAACTTGGGTAGCTATAATCTCAACCCTACGCTAATGATATCCTTAAATTGTGACAGATTAATGCATAATGCCAGTAAAATATAAATCAATCAGTTGGCTTCAAAGTGATGATGAAGTTTAAATTGGATTTTAATAATACATTGAAACTGTTTGACATCCCAATGACTCAATGAACATCTATCCTGCTGATACATTGAAAAATGTTACCCATTCACATGAAATTAATTCTGGAGTGTTAATGAGTCTGCAGCTAATGTGTCTTTTTTATTAAAAGATGCTTAGTAGTGCACTACTGGAAATGCCAACAACAAAAGCAGTGACTTAAATTCATTATTCCTTTTTTGTGAAAGAAGCCTTAATTAACAAACTGGTGGCTCTCGTGTGTAGATTTCCTAGGACTGGTGTTGATTGTAAAGTGCGCATTTATTGAGATCCAGACTTCGAAATCCTTTGCTGACACATCTCCAAATGAAAATTACCAAAAGGAAAACCCATTATTTCCTCCTGAGCTTTAAAAATCCTCACTACCCCCCCCCCCACTAGAGGAACTTAAAAAAAAGAGATTGAAGAAATAAAATTGAAATGTAGGGCTGAAAGGGACCTCAAGAAGTCAAGTCCAGCCCCCTGCGCTGTGACAGGACCAAGTAAACCTAGACCATCCCTGATAGGTGTTTGTCCAACTTGTTTTTAAAAGCTTCCAATGATGGGGACTCCACAATCTCCCTTGGAAGCCTATTCCAGAGCTTAACTACCCTTATAGTTAGAAAACTTTTCCCACTATCTAACCTAAATCTCCCTTGCTGCTGATTAAGCCCATTACTTCTTGTCCTCCCTTCAGTGGGCATGGAGAACAATTGATCAAGATCCTTTTCATAACAGCCCTTAACAGGCTAGAAGACTGTTATCAGGTCCCTCTTCAGTCTTCTTTTCTCAAGACTAAGCATGCCCACTTTTTTTTTAACCTTTCCTCATAGGTTAGGTTTTCTAAACCTTTTATCATTTTTGTTGCTCTCTTCTAGACTCTTTCCTGTTTGTCCACATCTTTCTTAAATTGTGGTGCCCAGAATTGGACACAGGAATCCAGCTGGGGTCTCACCAGTGCCGAATAGAGCGGGGCACTTACCTGCTGTGTCTTACAAACAACAGTCCTGTTAATACACACCATAATTATATTAGCCTTTTTTTGCAGCTGTATCACACTGATGGCTCATATTTGGTTTGTGATCCACTATAACCCCCAGATCCTTTTCAGCAGTACTACCACCTAAAACAGCTATTCCCCATTTTGTAACTGTGCATTTCATTTTTCCTTCCTAACTGAAGTACTTTGCAATTGTCTTTACTGAATTTCAACTTGTTGAATTCAGACCAAATTCTTCAATTTGTCAAGGTCATTTTGAATTTTAAACCTGTCCTCCAAAGTGCTTGCAACCCCTCCCAGATTTTATAAGCATACTCTCTACTCCATTATCCAAATCATTAATGAAAATATTGAACAGTACTGGCCCCAGGACTGACCCCTGCGGGACCCCACTAGATATGAATGTGCTGAAAGAAATTTTGATTTTAAAATTAGAGACAAAAAGAATAGGACAGGATTGGATAAATGATCATAGCAAACAAGATTTGTTCTTTTAGAGTGGGTTAGTGTTGGGGCAACTTGGGGCAACTGCTGAACTCATCTGCACTTTTGATATAAGCAAGACTTGATCCCCATCAAGAATGGCAAATGCATGCAATGAAATGTTCAGTGGCATGAAAATTGGGCTCAGAGGCTTACATGACATCCATATCACAGAAGTTGTTCCTTCTTTCCATTTGTTCTTCCTGCCTTTCTTGATAAGCAGCTACCCTTAGTTCTCCACCCACAAGCTGTAATGAAGCTTGAAAATTATATTAACATAAAATAAATAATTTACAGTAATAAGCAATTGGGGCCACAGGAATATTAACCACATCACTACAGCCATGGTACCAATATTCCAAATACCTCTGCATTGAATGGTATGGGCTTGATCCAGCAAACCCTAACTCATTCACTAATCATGTGAATTAGACCCATTGAAGTTGTTGGTCCAGGCCTCACACTTGGAACATCTTCTCCTCATTCCATTAATTTCAATGAAATTTGCATTTTAAAGCACAGTACAAGAAAACTCTAGAGGAATGGGAAAGAGATGTCTAGGATTGGTCATGAAGGAGTTAAATCATAACAAAATAATTCATATGTAACCCTTCTGCCCAGAGTTGGCAGCAACAAGGGCCAGGTTCAGTATCTAGGGGTTCCATTCCAATAACACAATGCAAAACCGGCTTGAGCCCCCACCCAGTGACCTGGGACAAATATATACCACCCCCGCTGGGCGCCTCCAAGAGGCAATACTTCCCCTCTCGCAAGCACAGAGTCGGAGTGTAGCAAAAAGCTTTTTAATAACAGAGATAAACAATGTGGCATTATGTTGGGGAAACACCACCAACAGGATTCATAACACAACCCATGAGCAAAAAAAAACCCACCCCAAGCAAATTGGGGCATGTCCTTTCTCTTTGGTTCTTGAGTCCAGCAACCCAAAATCACCCGAAGTCCAACGACCCAAAAGTCTCTGTCCCTGGTCAGGGCAGACCCAGAGTTCGAAAGTTTATCTGCAGAGTTTTACCTCCCAACCTGGGTGGAGATGGGGGGGGGAGGTTAAGGGGCACCTTACGTGGTCCAAAGCTGATTGCCCCACCTCTCCATGGGGCTCCGCTCTGCCAGCCGCCCCCATAAGCTGCTCCAGGCATCTGACAAACTGCTCTGCTCCACCAGCCGCTCTGCTTTGCCAGCCATCCTGCAAACTGCTCCGCAATATATCTTCAGGCTCCCCTACTACTTAACACAACACTCAGTGATTTTAGCTTTTAGTAAGTTTAGCTTGTAGTAGGGGAGCCTCAGTACTGGTGCACCATTAGCCCAAAGTGAATTCAGCTCAGCAGCCTGTAACTAGAATCTTAATGGAATCAAAATTAGCTCTGATATTCTACAGTGGAGAGAGAAAGAAGTGCAATTAGTATGTAATACCCTCCCCAGGGAGGCCCATACCACCAAGTATTAATACCTATCCCCAGCCTCTCTTCATTCACTGGGTTTTGGAACCCATGACCCTTGCCTAGAGAGTGCTGCTTAGTTGACAGTGAGTTCCTCCATCATAACAAAAGGCCAACTACAGTTCCACTGTCCTTGATTCACATAATGAAGATAATAACAGTTTATTCCTGCCCCAATAACAGAGAAATTGGAGCTCCTACAGCAGCCAAAGTTGACCATCTAGGCAGGATGGGTGTGCCTATGCAAATGAGATCAGCCCCTGAAGTTCTTTTCCACAACCCACCATGACTCACCACCAGATGTCAGGGTAGAGCTCATCCTGACTCTGCTTACACATATATACATATCATTAGTAACTACACGCTAATAGCTATTTCTGTATTGTTTGTCTGGAAGTCCTAGAACGTGGGTTTGCCTCTTTCATGTGCAATTGACGGTCAATGCTGTTTATTTCTCTAGTGAAGACTGGTCCCCAGAAAGCTGAGCAGCATGGTCACTGCCACTCTTGGAGAGCTTCCAACTTTCCTACCTTTTAAATGGGGGGTCCTTCTCTACTGGATGTAGATTCATGTCAGCACAGACAGAGTAGCCTCATTGCCACTGGGTTTCCCATGCTGAGCTATTCAGAGCTGGCACCGGGATTCCCTCTGCACTGTGCAATATGTGCGGGGTTTAAATGTTCTGGAGGAACTTTTATCTGCCCACATGCTGTGGTGAATTTCGCCAATAGTTCAGAAATCCAAAATGGGTTTCACAGGCGTTGGAGTGGGGCACACTGTGTAAAAGGGAGGAGGCCTGATGTTGATTTTGTGTGTGGATGTAGACCTGGAGTTACCCTGTTCAAGCTAGTGGAGTTAGACTAATTTTAAGAGGCGAATCTGACCCATCAAGTGCTCTGGAATCTACAAAGGCACTATGAAATATATTTTATATTAACTCTGTGCTAGGGGGAAAAAATCTCTTTATAAATAGACATTGTTGCCTGCTTTGACTCAAGCAGTAGGCCAATATTTAGAGCCTTGTGGGTTGTATTCATTAGGAGGAGAAATTCATGATAGTCAGGTATTCTTTTGATGAAATCCTGTTTATTTACACAGAATGTACTGTGACAAAGTCAGGCCGGATGGCTGCAAGAAGGTGATCCTGCTGGGATCCGTGAGGAAGCCCGCCCCCACGCTAAAGGACCTCCCCCAGCCTAAGGGGAGGATCCACACAATCCAGGATCTCAATTAATTATGGGGGACAACGAAAGATATAACAGGGACAGGAGTGAGGTCACAGGGCTAAACGAAGGGAACCTGCCGGGGACACTGAGCAGAGAACCCCGGACTGCGCCCACTGCTCCTGGAAGGTGTCAAGGGAGCCAGCGGACGCTGCCCAGAGGAACTCTGCCTGGATGTGTGAGCGGACGGCAGGTAGGTTAGCCCTAGAATGATAAAGGCCCTTTTTCCTACAAGCTGAGAAGGAGATACCTCAGGTCCAATTAAGGGCTGCCTGAGACCTTTTAAAACCTGTCCTCTGGTGCTGGTGTGTGTGTGTGTGGGGCGGGGGGGGGGGCGACAAGTTGCTGCAAGGTTAATGGTATCAGGGAGATAGGTTGCTCCGGGGTTGGAGGCTGCTCTCCTCCCCACAGGGGGAAACAGCCAAAGCTAAGTGCCCGGGGAGTGGGTGGGGTGTGCTCAACCCCCCTGCCCCAGGTCCACCCCCCCCCAGACCCTTCCTCCAAGCCCCCACCCCAACCCTGCCTTTTCCCACCCCTGCTCCGCCCCGAGCCCCATGCCCACTCCACCCCTTCCCCCAGGGCTCCACCCTGCCTCTTCCTGCCCCTGACCTGCCCCTGCCCCATCTCTTCCTGCCCCCTCCCTCGAGCGCACCCCATCCCCGCTCCTCCCACTCCCTCCCAGCGCCTCCTGCATGCCATGGAACCGCTGTTCTGTGACTGCATGCCACAGAACACCTGTTCTGGGAGTTGATCAGTGGGGCCGCTAGCGGACTGGAGGCATTGGGGAAGGAGGGAAGCTAGGCTGCTGGTGGGTGCTAAGCACCCGCTAATTTTTTTCCTTGAGTGCTCCAGGGCTTTCTCTCAGGTCATGCTACAAGTTTCTCTGGTTGTCCTTAGCTTTCTGCTGCCTTGTCTGTCAGCTTCCACACCATCCGCCTCCTGCAAAATAATACCCAGTGAAACCCCTCTGCCCACATAACTCAGTTTCTGACTAGTCTTGCATGTGGCCTGTGTTTTAGGTGATGGTTCCTGTTATTTCAGCTATCTTAAGATCTTTATATTTTACAGAGTAACTGCTTCTTATCTTTGACCTAAATGAAGGGCAGCTGTTTCACCCTCCCCTACCAGCATAACTTTATAGCATATGAATACAGATAGGGGAAAAAGTGTCATTGTGTTTAAACAGAAGCCAAGCAAACAAGGAAGTCAAACGATAATTGAAACAAAGTGCAACAGGTCCAGCAGTGGGTGTTAGCACCTACATTGGTTTGAGCCGCTAATGTTTATATGGTTGGCCATAATGATCAGAAGAAAATATGAATAATAAAATCCTTCACTTCTTAACTGAGCCCATACTGGAGCCATCAAGACAGAAATCTTTGTTTCTTGGACATTTCATTCATTGTTTTCCTTAAGAATGCGAAACCCACTGGGCATTTTACAGTACAAAGTACAAAGACAGGACTCCTGCCAGACACCGGCCCGCAATGCCTGCTGGGTTTTGTTGCGCAGAATCTACATTCAACCTGCAGCTGGCCTTAGATCCAAGCAGCAGCAGAAGTCAACTCAATAAGACAAGGAGAGAGACAGAGAGAGTATTAAAGCTAGTCATTTGGCTTTAGTGATATGAAACATTATGCCACTGGAAAAACCAATGAGAGAAACTATCTTTACTGAAGTTTAGTAGGATAAATTGCTTCTGCTAATGTAAAATCACCACCGCTCATGAAAAATAGGGATAGAAATTATTCAGCAATTTGGTCTTCTGTTCCTTTTGTGGCAAGGGGATTAAGAGGGAACATATTATATTTATTAATTACATTAGAAATATTCCACCTTGTTGATTTTTTTTTTGTCAAATCAGCGGTAGGTTCTATTAAGTATTTATATTATGGTAATGCATAAGGGGGCAATTTAGCAGGCGGGTTCAAGTGTGCTAAGCACTATGCAAATATATGAAAGACACTGGTTCTGCCCCAAGAAGCTGACAATCTAATTTAAGACAATGCAAGAAGTGAGTATGACCAAACTGTAGGCATAGAGAGGAGAAAGGTAACAGTAACTAATATTCCGTGGTTAATGTATACTAGCCAATGGAACTGTGTTACTTAAAGGGTCTTTTAAATGGTCTTCTTGTAATATCACTAGGATAGGAGCAGATGGGTTGGGGATATTGAGCCTTGGCTACTGATTTTCATTCAGTCCAGGTTTGTAATGACTAAAAGTCACTATAACTTGATGACTCTTCAGTATCTGTGAAATGAGGTGATAGTTTGGGAGATCAGGCATTCACTTTGCCAAAGCCACCCTCAATATTGGCTGTTGATGGCAGTCTTGTTCTATAAACCAAGGATTTAGTGGGGCTTGGAGACTAATTTACCCCCTCATTCTGGAGGCTGTCACTCCCTAACGGGGTTGAGGCATATGGGGAGGGCTGTGTGAGGAAGCATGCAGTCCTGCTGTTTGCACTGCCTCTGTCCTATGGCTCAGTAGAGGCCTTCAGGCTCCAGACTGTCAGTCTAGCATCTTTCCTGAACACTAAATTAACTTTAATTTGAAATAAAATAATTTAAAATCTCAGAGCCATCCTCTGGGTTCCTTCCTGATCTGCTTGGTTTGAGGTACCAGGACTTGGATGGGTGAACAACAGTGCGCTTTGGCTCAGCAGTGTTGGGGAAAGGATGACACAACTCTAATAGGGCAAGAGTTCAACCGATAAGCAGTTAATAAACAACTTCCTTCTGGATGAAAGGACTAACAAACTGCTGCTGCCATCAGCCTCTCCTACCAAGCTGTGTTGCTACTGTTCTGACTGGTGGGATCCGCCCTGTCACCGTCAGCCCCGTGTGTTCTTGTGGATACTGAGCATCCTCCCCATATCGTCTCATAAAGTTCTTGATGCTTCTTTAGTGATCCAGGGATGATGAAGACCAGAGCATGAGGGATATTAAAATATTTCTTTCCCCAAGTTCTCACAACTCTCTTCTCCAGGAACAAATAGGAATATTTTCTTCTTTTCAGACACTCTTGTTTTCCTGATTTACCTGACCAGTGATATTAAACATGATAAAAATATGACATTAGTCAGCATCACAGATCCTGTCTTCAGAGCATGAAGCCTTGGGTAACTCGATCATTTAAGACACATTGACTTTTACTGCTGCCACTGGTATGTGCAATTATATTTTACTTGTATTGCCTCTTTTTTGTTTGATAAACCAATCTCTAAAATGATGCCTATTAAAATGTAAAACTAAGTAAATGAGTGTTCAAAGGCTATACCACGACTACATCGTACATTGATAGATTGTTAGTGGCCTGATTCTCACTCATGTTAGTTTTACATTGATGAAGCGCCACAGACTTCATTGGAATTACTATAGTATAAGTGAGGGGAGAATCCAGACCCATTTTTTTATGGCATGTTGTTTGGCATTCACAAATGATATTTCTCATCAAAAGTGTGAGGACCTGATTCTGCTAGGCTTATTCGTGTTGGGTAGTACGCAGGCCCTCTCAGAGGTCCAGAGAGGCCCCGGGCCACTTCCAGCTTTTGAGGCCCCTAGCCAGAATAAAAATAAAAAATGACGACACATGAAAACAAAATAAGGCACCAAAAAAAGAGTGAGACATAATTTGAATATTTTCTTGTTTAACAAATGCTTTTCTAGCCTTTTTCTGTGCAAACGCACTAATTATTGAGGAAAAATCTAGCTTTCGTGCAATGTCACAGTTGATATTAAGCATGGCAAGCCCATTCAAATGCTCTTGTTCCATGGATGAATGGTGATAGTTCTTTACCTGCTTCAACACATTGAAGGTGTGTTCACCTGAAGCCACTGATGCAGGCAAACTGACAAAAATGTATAATGCAATTGTGATATTAGGAAACACCACAGAGAGTCCAAGTTCAAGTATTTTTTGAAGCAATTCCTTCAGCTTGCAATCCAATTTAAAGTTTGTGGAATATATTCATTTGAGGAAGATGACCTTGTCACTGAGATCTTTTGAGATTTCTTTGTTGTACTGTTGCTGAAATTGTTCAGCTGCAGGAAGTAGATCTTCATTACTCAGCCTGTTGAACTGCCAAAGAAACCCCAAAAGGGTACAAATTAGACACAGTGACTCAAATCGACGTGTAAGACCTGATTGAATAGAGTCAATGATGACAAGGAAGACATTGACCCAATAATGCTGCTCGACATTGGATTCTGTAGGTAAGTTGCGATTGGTGGAGAACTCAGATGAAATGCCAATATTCTGTGCCACTAATTTGGACTCAGTCAGGATTGCATCCCATTCATTGTTCACGAATGTGTTGAATGTCATTGATAAGACTTTTAATGTTATCGACATCAAGTGTAGTATTGTGTGCTTCAATTACAAGATTACTTTGGTGGATCAAGTAGCTTCATCCACAAAGATGACATCAGAATGCATTCAAATTTGGAAATGTGCTTCTGACTAGACTGAAGTTCAGTTCAAGCCTGTGCAGTGAGATTGAGAGATTCAAGCTCATTTAAAGCCTTTCTCACTGAATTCAAATGCTGCGTAATTGGTTGAATACCATCAATCTGTGCAGACCATCAAGTTTTAGGCATCTCATGCAGTGAAACAGGAAGATATTGCTTCAGAATTTCTCATCTTTGTGGACTGCTACTGAAGAGATTGTACGTTTGCTGAACAGTTCCAAAGTAAGTAATTGCCTCCTTGCATGATTCAGCACAGTCAACACCTACAAGGTTTAATGTGTGGTTTCCACAGCTGGAGAAAATACAGTTTGAATTATGCTTGTACACCTTTGTACTTCCCAGCCATATTAGATCCATTGTCATAGGCTTGACCAATGCAGACTTGAAAAATCTAATTTAAAACCTTCTAGAATTGCTAGTACTCAGCAGCTATTTCTTTTCCAGTTTTTCTCTTGAAATTATCAAACAAAATAAACTTTTCTTTGATTGAAAATTTTGAGCTGTCTACAATCTTAACATATCGAATAACCATAGTACTCTGTTCCTTGTGAGAACAATCTGGAGTGGCATCAACAATGGTAGAAAAATACTTGGCATTTCGAATCTCGTCAAGAATTGTTGTTTGTACGAATGACCCACATAGCTCAATAAACTCATTTTGTTCTATGCATGTGGAGAGATAATGGACTTGCATGCGCTTTTGACTCTCTTGCGATTCCCAAACATGTTTAACATGCTCTGATAAAAGTGGGTCATATTTCCAGAGGAGCTCAACTATGCCTAGAAAGTTTCCATTTGCACAATCACCAATACGTTGACTGGAAGCAAAGAAAGCCAATCCCCACTCAAAAAGAAAAAGGATGACATTAAGGATGCACTCAAGAAGTTTTTTCCAGTTATTAGTTTCTGTAGAGAGTTCAGTCAAGAGTAACTTCTCAAATGAACTTTCAGCTGATGCTGCCCTACTGGCTGATTTCCATGCAACATAGTTTTCTTTGTGTGACATTGAACTCTCATGTGATGGTATTAGGACTTTCAACTTCCTCCAACCTCTGTTGATGCTCCATCCTAAGTGATCAGAGAGAACGGATGCATCTGCAGCACTTTTGTTCAAAATGAAGCAGGGTGCACAGTACAGAGATTGTTTTTCTGTACTCCAGCATAACCAGTCTCTTGTGCAGGTCTCTCCATTTGCAAGAGTTTTTGTCAGCAGGAGAGTAGGGAAAACGTGATTATCAGCATCTTATGGAATGTTACTTGGAATTTCAAAACAACTAATTTGAAGAAAAGATTGCATTTGGGCAGCATTGCTCTTGTCAATAATTCCAGTGTCAGTCACAGTCAAATCTGTAGTACTCATGAATTGCTCTTGCTGCGTAAGATCTACGTGTTCCTGTTGAGTTTCTTGACTGTACACAGGATCTTCTGTTGCATCTGTTACTGTTGGCACATCTCCTTCTTGACTACTATCGTCATGTTCAGGTATTGGCATTGAAATATCACCTGTTGCAGTTGTGGAGTTTTCATTATCTGTAGCATTGTTTGTTGGGTAAGATGTGTTTTCCATTGGTTTGAGAAATGAAGTTATTGGCTCTGAGCTTTTAGCTGCTGCTTCACTCAGGTGCTATCGCCATCTTGCTTGCACCACTTTCAAATCTCCTCTTCATAGTGATCTGTCTGAAAATGGAATAAAAATAAAAATAGAGAACCTCTCCAAAAAATTAGACAAATAAATGCATTCATTTCACTCCTTTTCAATTCTAAATTGAACCCACTCAGCTAATAAAAATAATCCAGTGGATTTCAAGATTACGGAACAATGCTTAGTGTTTTATTTTATTTTATTTTGTGCCCATTATAATAAAATGGTTGAATTGTAAGGTCAAAAAACAAAAGACAGTTAAATGAATTCGGGAGCTCACAAATCAGGGGTGACCAACCTGTGGCTCCGGAACCACATGCGGCTCTTCAGAAGTTAATACGCGGCTCCTTGTAGAGGCACCGACTCCGGGGCTGGAGCTGCAGCCAGGGGGGTGCTCACATTTCCAATGTGCCGGGGGGTGCTCACTGCTCAACCCCTGGCTCTGCCCCAGGCCCTGTCCCCACTCCACCCCTTCCCGCCCCCTCCCCATAGCCTGCCATGCCCTCGCTCCTCCCTCACAGAGCCTCCTGCATGCCATGAAACAGATGATCGGGAGGTGCGGGAAGGGAGGGAGAGGCGCTGACTGGCAGGGCTGCCGGTGGGTGGGAGGCACTGGGAGCGGGATGGGGAGCTGATGAGGGGCTGCTGACGTATTACTGTGGCTCTTTGGCAATGTACATTGGTAAATTCTGGCTCCTTCTCAGGCTCAGGTTGGCCACCCCTGTCACAGATGATACACAAGTTACGAAAATGAGTCAGGCAAAATTGGAGAAGAAGGTGGAAAGGAGGAACAAGGATTCTAGAAAAAGTAAATCACAATGTAAAAAATACAATGCAAGCTAACTACAAAATGTCTTTCATTGCTAAAACATGTAGCCAACCATATTTGAAATGTTCTGCTGTAAATTAGTGGCATATCCATAGTTTAAAATGTTCTAGTGTTAATAAGTAGCCTTTACAACTTGAAATGTCCCCGATTGGCCCTGTAGTACCTTATTCTGCAAAAAGGCCCACTGATTTCAAGTCCCAAGGATGAGTCAGCTACTCTTAACCTTCACTTCAGTTCTGATCAGCATATGTCTCTTTCATGGAATACACACAGACCTTGTCTAATTTAACCTTGGCTTTCTCCATACAAAGATTATGCATTCTTTGAGTTAAAAACAAATCGGTAACATATTTTTCTAAATTTCCCCCTCAAAAGGTTATTATAGCAACAAAACAACAGGGTCAAGGCTAGCCATAACAGGTGCAATGAATTGTTAGTAAAAATTACAGAAGACACCTGAAAATAAATCAAAATGATGTCTACCAAAGAGAACCTGATTTCTCAATATCTGATAAATCTATAAAGATGAAGTAAGAAATGTCTCAAACTAATATACCCCAGTGGATTAGAGCTGTAGGGTATGGCTGCTGACCTGTAAGCAGCCTGTGTGTAGGTATGTTTGTCACTGGGCAAGTCTGTTTCCCTTCACACATCTTTGAAAGTGAACATGGTATTTCCATTTGTTGCAGCTATGCCAGTATTTGAAGGGGAAGTCCTAGCCATTGCTCTGTAAGAGTCACGGTCTTGACAAGCCTCTTAAACCCCCCCTCCCCAAAGCCTTCGTTTTGTAGCTCTTGGGTTTTTTTTGTGTGTTCTTAACTAATCTGGCTTTTTTTTAACATGCCAAAAGTTTTAGATTACATGATTTACACACAAATTTAAAGAAATATGAATATATTTAGCCAAAAGAAATCATTCCTATGGAATGATTTGGCTGATAAGAGTTTGTGTTTGTGTTGTATGTAATTGTCATGCATTATTTTTGAACCCAATAGACTGCTATTAAAAGATTGCAGCTGGTACAGAACGACACAGCGAGGGGCCAAATAGAGTCAGGTTATTTGGTCATATTCGTTTGCTTTTCAAATTACTTCACTGGCCACCAATAACATCTGCTATTAATTTCAAAGTATTTCTGTTTATTTTTGAGGACTTTTAGTAATAGCTCCGGATGACTTAATGACACACCTTTTTTCCAGTCATCTTTTGAGGTTTGAGTTTGCTCGTGTCTGGCTAGCTGCGGAATAGAATTTGAAAACACCCATGATGAGAGAGCTTTTAGTAGCTATGGACTACACTTCTGAAACCACCTTCCTTCGTCAAATTGGAAGGCTTGACTTTTGTATTGAAAGACTACAAAAAGTTATACAGTTGATGCTACATTTTATAGCTTTTGAATTCGAAAGTGCCTACGTCTCATTCTGTGAAGGACAGTGCATAGCAGTATGTGATTGTTAAAGGGTTAAAACACAGTGAGCCATAAGCACATAAGGGAAAAGAATTTATAAAAGCAAGGGTTATGGAAACCTAAGTGGAAGAAAACGGCTATTTACACTCGATGAAGGAACGAGAAATGGATGACTGCAGCTTAAGATCAGTTGAACTTAAGAATTTTTTCCCAATAACTTATCAGAAAGGACATCAGATACCAGAATGCTTTGCCTGGTGGGGTAATTATGATTCATACAGTAGATGCATTCCAGGCAAGATTAGATAGACACTTGGAAAGTACTTGGAAAGTACTGTATATACAGTATTACAGTGGCCATCCTGGAGTCTGAGGAGAGGACTCAGGACTCGGTGACTCAGGACTCGGTGACTCAGCCCTGTTATCTATGATTTTTTGTTTCATTTTTTCCATTCATTTCTGTTTCTTCATTTTCATTTCTCATTTTCATTTTCAGCCTTTTTGTGTGTTCAAATCCACCCAGACAGGTGCCTGGCTGGCACTGGGAATAGGCTGGAAACAATTAGTCCCACAGTAATTCACAGGAAATACTGTGAGAATGAATTATTCCTGGGATGTTTCATTGCAAAAAGGTACCAATGGTGTTTGTTGCCAGTGGACAGATTGAAATGCCAAATGGGCATGCTTAAGATTAGGGTCTGTTTTCACTGGATTTCATGCTATTTGGAGAGTTTTGGCTCTAGTCTCAATGATTTGCTATTTCTAAGGTGCTCCAGATATATGGTGTGTTTGGAGTCGGTACCTGTTCTGGTGCATTTCCAGCCGGTGGTCATCGGCATGAGGATTTCTGCCTTGTTCCTGCGGTTCCAAGGGAACCCTACAGACACTGTACGCCTTATGACAGCACGAGTTCATTCTCTGTGGAATTGCTGTGCTGGCTAATGTTGTCAATGGAGAAAGAACCCTTGGTTTTCTTGAATGCTCTGGCCTTGGAATGGGCTGCAAAAACAATTGCAGGCTGTGAAATTAGGGCAGCGTTTAAAAAAAAAATAAAATAAGAGGAGGATATATAAATAGTGCCAGCTGGATGTGAAATCAGTTTGGCATTTCACAATAAAAAATATTTCTTTTCTGCTATTTTGCCTGGCATCTAACACCAATGCGGCTGCCACATCATCATTCAGACTTAGCACTCTGGAAAGGAAACTCTCCCCAGCAGAGACCAAGCAGTTGCTTAAACTCCACAGAACAGGACCCCATTGTGGAGGATTGCATGGGATGGAGAAGTCAGCAAACGGTTGTTCCAACAATCAAGTATGCAGATGAGCACACCCACAGGATTCCTCAGAGGAGCTGATAGAGGAAGGCACTAACTGAATAACTGGATTATTATTTTTTTTTAAATCATAAAGAGCAGCCTCTAGGAAAGAAACTGTTGAATTATTTCTCTGGCTTTTTGTATCCCTGCCTTGGCAGGTATGTTGTAAGTGTGATTCAGACAAGACTGGATTGTGTCAAACAGGCACAGCTCTGTGCTGGGGGCAGGGAAGAGCTATACCGGCCCAGAATGAGCACTGGGAGGAATCCTGCTTTGGTAAAAGAGAATGCATTTCAGAGTTCCCAGCTCTACACAAACTCCGGGCCCCCTACTACACCCATTTGTGGGGCACAGGTTACTCTTTGCTGTGTGGCTGCTCAGCTCCATAGGTCCCATCTCCTGCCTGCCCCTCCCCAACCTCTCTGGGCCATGCAGCACCTTTCGGGGAGCAGGGAAGGAGCAGCCTCTGTGCTTCCAGAGCACAAGAGCTACCACCATGGCTGGGTCTTAGGCAGGATGTGTAAGGGAGAGATGAAGGCTTCTTGTGCTTCTCCCACCATGGCTTACCTGCATCTAGATCAGAGAGAACCTGGCCCAAAGAGATCTACAAATCTGGGGAAACTGTGGGAATTTGCGACCCATCATGTAGTCTGTTGCTTGAGGGTCATGGTGTTTATGGAAGATCAGTTGTTTCAATCAAGGTGTGATAAATCTAGCATCCTTTTAGAACTTCATTAATTAGCATTTTTCTAGGCACATTAGCTTGGACACATCACCAGAAAACATATTATAGGGAACAGTCCTGACTTGGCAGGGCGATGGTTTAATAAGTCTTTTCCATCTCTAAAGACTGAAACTCTAGGAATACAATACAGATGCAAACCTCGCAACTCACCATTGGTGGTTTGGGTTTCATTTTTTTTTTAAGTATTAATATTATACTCCTGATTAAAAACTTCAGACTTTTTTGCATTACATGGAAGCACAAAGGGAAGGTCTTCTAGATGGGACCATTGAAGATATTTCTGTTTTACTGAATGAAATTGGCAGTGTCTCATTTAAACATCATGAGAATTAGCTGAGTAGTAATAAAATAATATAATGTAATATAAAATGTGCATATAAGTTTTAAATACAGTATGTATGCAATAAAAATGATCAAACATAGAAAATAATAGGGAAACTGGGATTTGGTTAGATGTCCTGGATGTGGGGGGTAAAAAATTCAGGGCCTAATTTTTTCATTTGATTTTCAAATTCTAGCCTGTCCTTTTATAGGCTATTTAACACTTGTTATCTATTGTTGTCAGGGCTATGAGAAAAAAACTACTCAAACTTCTTTGTGTAGGGGAGATGCCCCCAGGCTGGGCATTATTCCAAATATTTGTTCCCCATAAATAAAGAAGTAACTGATTGGGTCATAGCTTTAGACCAGAAAGTGTTGTCGCTGGGCTGGTGCCCAGAGAAGAGTTCCTTCAAACCGAAGATTTCAGTAAGATAGATGACACACACTACTGGACTTATTTACACAATGCTGGAAGTCTGCTTCTTAGGGCTGATCTGTGACTAATGTAAACGAGAGACACCAGAGTGCTAGAAAAGCTCATTCCCAGTATTCAGGAGAATGTGGAGCACTATAGCCAGCAGTCGCCTCAGTTTTAGGGCCACTCAGGAGGATATTGTTCAGGAGGATATTACACCTCCTGGGTCTGAACGTACACGCTCTTCACATGAAAAACTCCAATAGGCTTTGCAGATGAACAACACGCATTGCTGTTGCTGCATTATCTGAATTATCCATCTAAATGACACAAGACTGACTACCCAACATGTAACTCAATAGGTCTGTCTACTATTATATAGTGCACATTATTACTTGATGTACTGTTGCATGAACCTTGACTTGATCTGCATGTAACCCTTGTGTCATCCTCAACCAAAAACAAACCTGGGAAATACAGATTTTATTATGGGGACAAATGCAGCAATGGCCTCATTAGAAGTTGTGAAGGACAAAACTGCTTTCAGGTTCGAGTAGCACAGCTGATTACTCCTTATACATCTTTCATTCTTATTGTCAACATCATTGGGAAGGAAAACAAAATAACCCTTGGCCTCCTTCATAATCAAGAAAGAAACCTCTATAAGAGGGAAATCTTTCTGTCTTTCTTTCTTTGAAACATCATGAACTTTCAAACTTGGCAAGGATGTTTTGAGTCAGATCTAATAATAAACTTAAACCTTCTATCACACAAAAGGAATGAGTCTTAACTTGCCTGAACTTGCCACAGCGAGCTGAGATCCAGAGCTCTGTCATTTCTTCAAAAGCTGCTCTCTTTTCGAGAACAGGGTATCGTTGCCACAGGGCTTCCTTGCTATTCACTCAGCCTTACTTCCTCCCGATGAACTCACTCTTTCATGATGTTGGAGGTGGTCCTCCAGCTCCTCTTTGGGTGTACAACGGGCTGCCCCGTTAATCCCTTGTCTTTTCTATGAGTGATTTATGGTGATTTATGGCCACTCCAAGGACACTGAGGCTCAGCACATTTTCTGTTTTCAAAATGTTCATGAAATGGGAAGTGTATCTTTTCCTGCCTGGGGGAACCTGAAAGACCTGATGGGCTTTTCTGGCAGGACTCAATAGGACTTACTAGTGTTAGGATGGCCAAACAGACTGCAGAGCAGCAGGAAGTGGGATTTGCATTTGTTTTGACTGTCCCCAGGAACCACGGAAAAAATATTTTGATTTGACTGTGCAGTTTAGTTGCTTGCTAGCACAGAGTAAACTCTCAGTTAATGATCAGGAATGTAAAATTCCTAATTTACTTCGTCTAGTCACTTCATTTTGAGTTATAAATAATTTTACATTAAAAAAAATTGTAGACTGATTTAGAAACAAATGCAAACACTTTTTATTCCAAGCTTCAATAATCCTAATTCCCCTTTTAAGGAAGACATTTTTTTCATTCTTGTGGAATTGTTAAACTTGTGTCTATTTAAGTGGCTAACCTTTCATAAAGGGGCTGCTTTTCTCTGTAGTTTTTATTTCTTTATAGTACTGAACGTACGCTCCCCCCCCCCCTTCCCAAAATTACACAGTTTTTACATGTGTAACATTTTATACTTGGGTGGGTGAACAGGACTTGAATTCCTCTTTTTTCTTTTCTTAAAAATCAAATAACTAACATTTTATTACTGCATTATGCAGTGTAGCATATTTCATACTACACTGTTAATTTATTACAACTTCCTATCAGATGATGGGAAATACAAAAGTAACAATATGTCAAATACATTTTTATTTGTTATGTTTATAAAGTTGTTGTCTTGTACGTATGTGGACAAGTTTCAAAATTATTAAAATTGTAAAAGAACAAGACGAGTGATAAATCACTAAAAAAGAAAAAATGTTCTGAATTGAATGTATGTTCTTGACAAAGTTATCTTGCTTATCTGAAGAAGTGGACACCTTCATAGGTATTTACATAACACAGGAATTGCCACACTGGTTCAGATCTGAGGTCCATCTAGTTCACTACCACTAGTCCATCAGGTCCACGTCGGAGAAAGGTGTAAGCATCGCACAGTAAATGCATATGGGATAGTCCACCCGCCTCGTCACCACAAATTATCTCATCATATTCCCTAGTCGAGACTGGTTTAAGATCCAGAACATGAGGTTTAATATCCCTTCCAAATTTTATGTTAGCATTAAGAATTATAACTCTAGATATTCTTAAAATCCACATAAATATCCAATTCCTTTTTGAATCTAGCGAAGTTTTGGGGCCCACCAACATGCCTAACTGCTGATTTGACTATCAAAAATGATGTTTTATTAAAGCATCCACACTTGAAAATTGGTCTCTCTGAGGATAAAAGATGTTGAATAACAAAATTCTTCTGAAAATACAACTGCCAAAGAATCTGAACATATTACCCTGCTTAGAAAAAAGACATTTTGATCCTTATTCTGCAAGATACCCAGGTATGGATCTAACTTTTAAGTTCATAAGTATTCCCTTTGATCTCCATGGGACCACTCTTAAGTATACGAGTGGTCCTATTGAGATCAGCAGGAATACACATTGTCTTAAAGCTAGATGTCTTAAAGTGATGGGTTGCCCCCCTTTAAGATGCCACCTGATGTACTGAGATACCACTGAGCCTGCCTGTTCTGCCAGCCTGGGCACCCTTTTTATCTGTCTTCCTGAGCCAGGCTATTAAACCTCCTCCAGCACACACACAGGCAGGGCTACCAACTGCAGAATGACACAGAACCTTAGATCAGCTCTGGGAAGACTTAGCTTAAGGGACTTGCCCCAGCACTCAGGTGTCCACCTCCCTTGGATTGCAGGCCTAAAGGGTATGTTATGAAATCAGTCTCCTCCCACAATGTGGAGGAAGGAATGCACAGCCTCTTACCCCTCCCCCCCATTATGAATTGTACAAATGGGGCAATATTATAAACAAGAAATAAGTTTATTAACTACAAAAGGTGAATTTTAAGTGGTTAAAGAGATAGCAAACAGAACAAAGCAGATTACTAAGCAAATAAAACAAAACACGCAAACTAAGCTTGATTCACTAAAGAAACGGGTTATAAAATGTAATCTCTCACCCTAAATTTTGAATTTAGGCAGGATGCAGAGTTTCTGTAGCTCAGAGTTCCAGTTATTTTTCTTACAGACTGGACCCCTGTCTCAGTCTGGACCCACCCCTGCCTTTCCTTTCAGATTGGTTTCTTTGTCCCTTCAGGTACTATCAGCAGTCTTTCCTCTTGGGTAGGCATAAAGGAGAGAGTCCCGTTTGCCTTCCTCCCAACCCTTAAATAAGATTTACATATGACGGGAATCCTTTGTTTCCCAAACCTAACCCCACTTTCCTTTCAGTGGAAAGTTACAAGAAGTCCAAGATAATGTTTAGTATCAGGTGACAAGGCCACCTGACCTAATAGTGTCACAGTTACTGCCCAGGACACCTCCCAGGAGAGACAGAGATTAGTAGCTTCCTAATGGCCCATCAAATCTGATGGCCTGTCACCTGATGGGTTCCCAGGTTCCCAATACATATCCAGTTGTAATTGTTACATAGTCCATATTCCTAATTTTAGATACAGAAATGAAACGTGCATACTAATTGGATAATCACATTCAGTAAATCATAACCTTTCAAATGATATCTTACATGCATAAAGTACATCTCAGTTATATCATATGCATATCATAAGCATAATTTCATATAGAATATGAAGTGTAATGTCACACATGCTTAAGTACCTTGCTGAATCAGGGCCTAATTCCATTCCATTAGGCCTCATGATCTTTTCTCTACAATCCAGGGGAATTTAAAGGTGTAGAACATTTTTTTAAAAGTACAAGGCACAAATTTAAAAAAAAAAAGAGGAAAAAGGACTTTGGATTTCATACAAACTATCTTCTCTAATTCATACCAATATGGATTTATGATGCAAAATTTCATACAGATCAGAATCATTTATTGTGTGTTTTAACTAGTTTAAAAAGACTGAGAACAAGAGCTTTCCAACATGTTGTCTATAAAGTTTGATTCTTAGTAAAATACAGGCACTGGTAACTATGCTACTTGTTTCAGAGTAACAGCCGTGTTAGTCTGTATTCGGAAGTGAGCTGTAGCTCACGAAAGCTCATGCTCAAATAAATTGGTTAGTCTCTAAGGTGCCACAAGTACTCCTTTTCTTTATGCTACTTGTACGGACCCCAGTGGTAACATGGACCCTGTGCAGATACAAATGGTAGTGCTCTCTGTCTTAAATCATCAGACAGATTCCTATATTCTGCAAGCTGTAGTGTAAATTTCAAGCCAGTAGATAAATTGACTTGTTATTGCATTGCTTGTGAAGGACACTCTAGGCTTCACCAGTACAAATGACCTTGTTATATCCACGTACTTTTGATCAACTTGAAAGAAAAGCAGAGGGGAAAATAAAGAACTAAGCTAAACAAACAAAATGCAGAGGCCACATTGACAGTACTGATTTATGCTAAAAGGGAATTTGATCCACATGCTATCAGTGGATTGTATAACAGCATGGGGTGCTATAAAAACATTTATTGCCATTTGCGTGGGAAAACTTGTAACGCAGTAACCTCAAAATTGTGGCAATAAAAGCTTTATAGAACCCCACATCGCATATTTCTCTCACACACATGCACACGTACTTACAGTCAGACTTTCTCCTTGATTTTTATTGCACTGAAATAAATTATTCTGTTTGTCTTTTATATCCTCAAGTTGCCCTTCCATTGCTGCTTTTACTCTGCAGTAATGGCCCTGGTGTGGTTTCTCCTTTTCATGAACCTCCTCTTTCCTTTTACTGTGATGAATGGTAACTTTTGAATCTAGCCTCCCTGGTGTTGTTAATTGATGGGTGTGAATTGCTCCAGGGGTTCCTTTGATGTGTGTTTTTGTGGTGGTTTTTCCAGTGTTACCACCAGCTTTGAATTATGTTGCTAAGGACGAACATTTGGTTTTCATAATATTTGGGTTAGATTTTTGTTTGCTTTATTATTCTGTTAGGTTTGCTTTCTTAGTGTATTCTGGATGCTGTGCATTACTGTCTGTTTGAAGGGACTTATTTCTTTTGCATTCAGAATGCCACAAGGGCTATGCCTATACGGCAGCTAGGAGAGAGCCTCCCAGCCTGGGTAGACAGGTTCACACGAGTGGGGTTTGCGCTAGTGTGCTAAAAACAGCAGTGTGGATCTTGCGACTCTGGCGGAGACTCAGGCTAGCCAGCTGAGCTCTGACCCAGGGGCCTGGAGCTGTCACCCGTGCTGCAATGACCATACTGCAGTTTTTGAGGCGCTAGTTTGGCTTGAGCTAGCGTGGGTCTGTTTACCTGGGTTGGGAGGCTTGCTCCCAACTGCAGTGTAGACGTACCAGAAAGGCACTATATTTAGTAGATTTTCTCACCACTGTCACTGGGAAGCAAGGATTTCCACTAGTTCATAGGAAATGGGGAGAATACACTATGTATTTTTTCTTGCCGTTTTAGGAAGGAGAATGGCGGGACTTGTTGCTGTTTCAATAGATCTCTTATTCAACACATGTTTGGGTTATGACAGGTCACACGGGACAACATAAATCAGCCAAATGATGCTCACATGCCACTGTGAGGATTTCTTTCCCTTTCTGGCATTTCAGCCAGAAAATGCCAGAAAAGTGTACATATATAGGTTGTTTGAAAGGGCAAATGTTTCATAATCTAACCTACTCTACATGGTTTGCCCCTTAGGACTGGGCTTGCCTATTTCTTTGTGTTTGAGAGCCTACTACATTTTGAGTACCATGGTGATGTAATAATAATCTGTAGATTGCATTTCCAAAGTGCCCATCACCATGCTATCAGGTCTCTAATCCACTTGTAGAATATCTGCTCATTGACTTTATATCTGTGTGTCTGTGTGTGCTTGTGTCCATGTATGCAGGTGTAACCAGGCATACGTACAATGTTTTTTCTGCTTGTCTCTCTGGAAACATATCAAGCTGAGTATGCATGATTTACTCAGAGATGGAGGTCAAACAGCACAATTCAGTCATCCAGCTGTGGGGGGTTTGTTCTTTATAGCATGGAAATAAGTGTCATAGGCATGAAGTTGATATCCAGACGTGGATGTGCACTTTGCGAAAGTTTGTGGCTGGTCTGATCTGGGGTTCCCATCTAGGCCTACCTCTAGTTTTACTCAACAGGGGCTTTAGCGTCAAAGAGTACTCTCCAAAGTGTGGCTGCATTGTAGTGTTAATACCCCTCCTATAGGGCCAAGGGAGTGCCAGACTGAAAAAAAATGCTCCATAGGGAACCCAACCTAACCAGTCCCTACAAGAAGAACTTTAGAATTGCTGAGTAGGCTGTTAGGATATAGATATTCAGGCCTGTCTGTAAAGGCCTATACTCTAAGAATTTAGGTGTATTCTTATAACTTGGCTAGTTACAGAGGTATAAAACAAAGAATCAAAATCACTGTCTGCCAGCGTAAGGTCCTTCTCTTACTGTGACAGTCTGAGGCCCTGTTCTTAGGTTAAGGCCTTTGGCTAAGCAACAGATACAGCCATAAGTTGGGAAGCAAATGGTCAGATCCTCACATTCCAAACTAGTCACATTGAAATAAGGTGCTATTGGGCTGTTAGGAATACAATCCTATCCTGGTAATGCCTATTGCCTCCAGAGAAAGGGAAGTGCCTAGAAGATGTAAAAGGAAACTTAGTTTGATAGCATCCTATCTGGCAAGAACTCACTTATCAATAGCTGGGATGTGAAATCCTCACTTCTGTATTGTTTTGTCATTATAGTTCCCATTTTGCTATTGTTTGTCTGTATAATCTCTGTCTGGTTCTGTGATTGTTCCTGTCTGCTGTATAATTAATTTTGCTGGGTGTAAACTAATTAAGGTGGTGGGATATAATTGGTTGCATAATCATGTTACAATATGTTAGGATTGGTTAGTTAAATTTCAGGAAAATGATTGGTTAAGGTATAGCAAAGCAGAACTCAAGTTTTACTATATAGTCTGCAGTCAATCAGGAAGCGAGTGGGTGGGTGTGTGGGGCGGGGAGATGGGAACAGGGAATGGGGATAAGGAAATTGGAGTCATGTTTGGCTAAGGGCAGGAATGGGAACAGGGACACAGGTCTAAGGCTCTGTGGTGTCAGAGCTGGGAAGGGGAACACTAAGGAAGGAAACTGGAATCATGCTTGCTGGAAGTTCACCCCAATAAACATCGAATTGTTTGCACCTTTGGACTTCGGGTATTGTTGCTCTCTGTTCATGCGAGAAGGACCAGGGAAGTAAGTGGGTGAAGGAATAAGCCCCCTAACATAGGCATTCGTGTCAGTTGTGTTAATACAACTGCAATTGATTCTACACATCCAGAAATACCCCAGAATCCCAGTACAGAAATGCTCACAGTGGCATGTGCAATTTCAGAGCCCCTTGGAAGTTCCTTAGACTTGTAATGCCGACAGACCCTAGTCGTCCTTGGCCAGGATCAAACCTCTGGAGCGTAATGCATAAGCCTCTACTGCAGGAGCTAAAGGACGTGGCTGTAGAAGGCTCATCCATCTCTAGCTGGTCTAGGTGCCACTAGAGGGGGAACAGAGTGCCACAATAAGCAGGCATGGGTTACAGAGTATTTCAGCAAAGAATTTTGTCAGTCCCCTTGCCAACATGTGTAGCTATCCCAAGAAGTAGCTAAAAAGTGGCTTAAAAGTGTGGGTCTACAATGAAAGTGACTGTGTTCAAACTGCACCTCCTCAACCATCAGTTCTGCTCGGCATGTGGTTTTTTTTTCTCCACTACCACATTTACTTTAGTGACAAAAATGAATTTTTATCGCCTGTTATTCCTGTTGGCCCTGCAGAGCCAACACAACTAAAAGAGTGAATTGGCTTCTATTTTCAATCATGCATCCTCTACAGATTCACTAGATATCAGCTGCAAAGATAAATTCTGTCTACAGGTACAAGCGTGCAGCCCCCATGTTTTGATTTAGTTTGAAGCCAACAGAATTGCACTGGACTAATTGTGGGAAGAATCTCGCTTGCAGAATATTTATTATTCATAGTTGTACAGGAACCTGAAAAAATTCAGCTTCGCTTTCAGATCCCAGATGGAATTTGCAGGGCTGATGGCTGGGGAATTGCTGGCAATGAGAACACATTCGATTTTGAAATGATTGAGAAGACCATAACCATGGGACCGCACAATACCATTATAACAGTCAATTTTTCAGAGCAGAACTGCACAGTTAACCTCACAGGAAATGGAGGAAGAGGGGATCTGGAGTGCAACTTGATAGATTTCCCGCCCACCCCCCAAAAGCTCACAACATCAAATCCATCTCTTTAGTCTCATAAGTAAGTGATGCTGCTTCAGTCTGTGAGGAATCTAGGAACATGAGCCAGAGACCCTGGGAACCAATATCAATAACTCTTCTACTTGAGCTGAAGGCAAATCTCTAATAGCTGTCAGAGGTTGTAGTATTTTTATCCCCTCTGCACATCTCTAGGCACAAGGGGGCAAGGCCATCACAGTGAGCTGCTAATTAACATGCCTGCATCTGAGAAGCACAATTTCAGGGCACTAGAAGTCAGAGAGGCCCATTTCCTGTGCTAATTTGAATTAATTCACAGCTAGAAGTAGCAACACTCCAGCAGTCTTGGGCCTGGTGATGCATCACTTTAGCAACCTCATCACACAGCAGCCTAAACATATGCATAACAGTTAGGTAAGTCCCGGAGTACCATGTGTGGTATTTGTGCAGGATAAAGAAGGAAGCTGTGATTGTTAAACTGGAGTCCATATTCCACTTCTACTCCTGTCACAGTTACAGGGCGAGCTGCACCCCTTTCGGTGTCTCTGTGTGTACCCCTCAGGTGTTAGGCCTTCTGCCCTCACCTCTCTGGGGTGCAACCAGTCTTAGTCTAGGCCCCTGCTACAGTGCCCTGTGTACCAACCATGCTTCCCCAGCAGGTCCAACTGGGATCAGTCACTATGGTTCTCCCCTTCAGGGGTCTGACCAGTGCTATATATAGACAACCTTCTGAAACCAAAGCATTGTTTATTTAACAGTAGGAACAAAGCATTTAGGAAAAAAAGAATTTTTAAATGACCAACAGTTTACATAGGTCTCTCTTACCTAAAGTCCTACCATCCTGTGATGGCAGTCTAGGCAGGCCTAGCTTCTCCAGACAACCCAGTGAGTGCCTATCTCCATCTCGTTTCCTTGAACATCTCCCCAACAACTGCTCTCCTCCTGAGAAAGAGACACGCTCTTCTTAAACTGCAATAATCCTTTTGATCTCTGCTTCTGAGGCCTTTTTCTATCCTGCCATTGTCTCTTAACAACCCTCAAGTTTGCTGAGAGGTGGCTTATTATGTTGGGTCATTCTGTTTTGCTCCTGCTTGTTTTCCTTACAGCCTGCTATTAAACTAAACCAATATTTGCCGACAGTAAACATCCCAATAACCAGGTCGCCAAACAGTATTAATAAATTATTCCAGAGCAGTTTCATGTCCTTCACTGGCCCTTTATAGCAATAGACCCACTGCCGCTGGAATTTCTGATGATTTGGGGATGTGTTGAGACACTGAAATGCATAATAAGTGGAACTAGAATATTCCTTTATCAGAGCCTACATTTTCAAAAGTGACTAGTGATTTTTTGGATGCTTCCATTTTTGGGTGTCCAACTTTAGGAGCCTTTAAAGGGCTTGATTTTCAGAGAGTACCGAACACTTGCCAGACTACTTTAAGTTGTCTTAAGTTAGGTGCCCAAAAATGGAGACATCCAAAATTACTAGTCATTTTTGAAAATGTAGCTCTCATTCTCACTGGTGATTGTTGTGGTGGAGACAGGGCACTGTATCCTTCTGGCCTGGTCTGACAAAAGCTTTGCAACAAATATTAGAAACCAAAAAATTCAGTTGTGAATATCTAATGTTAGGCACTGCGAGTAAATAAGTGGCCTGCTTTTCAGACGTGCTGAGCACCTGCCACTCTCATTACTTGGCCAAATTTGGTTGGATTTTCTTGGCGATGGCAAAAGACATCCCTGACTTAAAGGCCACCCTCCTGCCAAATTTCAAGCTGCTAGTTTAAAGTGTGGGGGCACTACAACTGGTCAAGTAAAAGTCGCCAGAATTTTTTAACATGGGCAAAACAACCATTTTTTTTTTTTTTATTCTAGCCTCCTTCTCAGAAATGCCTGAACCGTTCTGGCTGAATTTTTTCAGGATACTTCAGCCTGAAGCAGACACCCAGCATGGAAAATATAAGACCAAACAGTTTAAGTTTGGCAACGTTATGAACAACTGAAAACAGGGTCTTATAATGGGAAGTGTTAGGAAACCTAAATAATAGAGGGTGCTACCAGCCCTGCCTATAATTACTATCTTTCTTTAATCTGCAAGCCACATTTATAGTAGCTGTCTGCCTATCCATATTCTGACCTGACATACACTAGTTTTTAATTGATATAACTAATCTGCCGTCAGAAAAGTCACATCACTACAAAACCAGACTAAGGGCTTATCTACACAGGGTTTTGAACCAGCTCAAGTTGAGTTAATCTTCTTGTAAAATGTTAGCATGCACACGATGCAATGCAACACATCACATTAACTCTGCACTTACCATGAACTCTGGAATTAAATTGAAAAGTGGAGTAAGTTTTCTGTGAATTTAATTAGTTCAGTCTGCTGTTCATGTGCATGTAACAGATATGCAGGCCTCCAGCAGCTATCCCACACTGCTTTACGGTCGATCTTTACTGACCTGTTTGTTTGACTTGTGTGGCCTCCCCCTGTTCTGTGACAAGTTCCCTGGATGCCCCTTCTCCAGTTTAAAAGCTGGAACAGGATCACATTTTGGCCATTTGCTCCTGGTTTCCAGTGTAGCAATATTCTTGTGATAATATAGCGATTCTATTCCACAAACCCCACAATATGCCTCATGCTGCTGCTTGGAGTTGTGCTGAGACTCTGGATCTCATTACTATCTGGGGAAAAAAGCACTTGTGGCCAGCCACTGGAATAAAGACCTTTTTGTGGACATTGCAAAGAGGATGCCCGCAAAGGGTCATGACTGATACCATAAAAAGAGCCAGCAGCTCAGGAGGGTCTACATTAAAATGAAAGATGCAAGAAAAACATCAGGAAGAGGACATGTTATCTGTCCATTTTATAAAGAGCTGGACAGGATTTTACACAAATTATACAGCCACCCAACACAGACAATGAGTGGATCCTGCTGCCAGCTCCCTTTCTCACCCATTCCCGTGAGGATGAGCAGCACCACTCATAAGAGACTGAGCGGGACGAGGCCAGAGAAAAACTGTCCCCTGAGAACCAGGATCTGTTTGGGACTCAGGACTCTGATGGAGACCATGTTGAAAGCCAGTCCGATTCCTGCCCTTCATTGGCTGAGCTCGAGTCCCAGCCAGCAACTGAGGCCAGGACCAAAGAGGAAGATCCTCTGGAGGGAACTTTCGCATGTAAAGTACCCATCTTTACTATTTATCATCATCATTATTATTATTATTATTTTATTATTGTACTGACTATGCTGGCTTCTTTTCTGGGTGCCCCATGGCTGCAGCAACTTTACATGGATGTGATCTAGGAGCTTTTCTGAGTCTCGAGCCCCTGCCTCTCTCCCTCCCGCTGCCCACGCTCTCCGCTTGGCCTCCCAGTCCACATTCCCAAGATGGTGGCTTCTCCACCTGGGTGCTTATATTTTTCAACATGAGATTAGGTGCATGCAGAATTGTCCCTGATCAGTTTTTCTCCAGTTACTGTATTTAGAACCAGCATGAGATGGTTTGTTTCTGTCAGTGGTGACTGGGTCAATAAACTGAAAGGGTCACATAAACAATGGCCAACCTTGGACAAAAAAATTCCTCTGCTGCCCTCTTCTTCTTCCCAGAAAGCAGGTGTGTAAATAAAACAGCCCCAAACAAGACAGCGACATTCACTTCATCGCTCAAATCCGGGCTGTCCTTTCCTTTCTCACATCTTAACACACTCGGAGAAAGCTTAGAAATAGTAAATATGTACAACTTGGGCAAATGACAGCAAAGGGAAATGATGATAGTCTACAAAAATATCATGGAGAGTGAGTATTTAGTATGATCCAAGTCGTTACAACTAGGAATAAGTTGGATGGAATTAGGAAAGGGAAAATGGAGGCATAGAAATCAGAAAACATTTCCTAAGAGTGAAATTTGTTAGATTTTCAAATAGCCTCCCAAGGGAAGTGGTGAAAGCTGAAATCTGAGCAACTTAAACTTGAGCAATTTAAAATTGGACTGGCCAAAGCACTGGTGAATATAATGTAGCCAATAGTCCCATGCTGGGAGAAGATCTACTAGATAGCCTCAAACCATAGTCTTTTCCATCCCTTATTTCTATATTCTATGAAAGCAGTTATTCAATCCAAGAATTACAGACAGAATGCACTTTGACTCTTCACAAACAGCACACATTCCTCTTCCACTCTCTCTATTACAACCCATACAAATATGGGGGTTAGTTTGGATAGTATAGGTTTAAGTTTCTGACTGTGTTTAGTAAGATCTACTGGGACTAAGAAGAAACAATTTAATTGGTCTTTTAAAATATTTTCCCTGTTTTTCTTTTTCTTGCATGTTCAATGCTTTGAGTCAAGTGCTCTTGTTAGGATATAGATATTCAGGCCTGTCTGTAAAGGCCTATACTTTAGTGTTAGGATATAGATATTCAGGCCTGTCTTGAAAGGCCTATACTCTAAGAATTTAGGTATATTCTTATCACTTAGCTATAACTGTCACAGTAATAAAAGGCCCTTACACTGGCAAACAGTAATTTTAATTCTTTCTTTTATACCTCTATAACTAGCTAAGTAATAAAAATACACCTGAATTCTTAAAGTATAGGCCTGTACAAACAGGCCTAAATATCTATATCCTAACACTAATTTAACTAACCAATCCTAACATATTGTAACATGATTATTTAACCAGTTATATCCCACCACCTTAATTAGTTTACACCCAGCAAAATTAATTATACAGCAGACAGAAACAATTACAGAACCATGCAAATAAACAATAGCAAAGTGGAAACTATAATAACAAAACAATACAGAAGTGAGGATTTTACATCTACATTTATAAAGACATAAGGGTTTTCCAGCTGTGTCTATTGATAAGTGAGTTCTTACCGAACAGAAAACTATCAAACTAAACTTCCTTTAAATATCTATATCCTAACAGCTCTGTTGATACATTTCTGGTGTAACACCATTCTTGCTGCTGCTTTAATGACATGTCTGAGATGATTTTTTTCTGTTAGCTTGGAAATCAGTGTAAAGAATAAGCCATTCCTCAGCCCAACTCAGCTACTATTGTTCTATTTTGTTGGCTTTAAAATTCATGGCGAAGTTAACATGGATTTGCTCACAACAGGAAAAGTAAAGAGAAACCCAAAGACTGAGAATAAAGCTTTTAAAATGCATCAAGAAACCATTCAATTAAAAAAAGGATTATAATATTGTGTTCCCAATTATTACTTATTTATACGCTCTCTAAATGGGGTTGTTTTCCAACCAGACTTAAAAGAGAAGAAGGTTCGTATTTTACAAGCAAACACTTTTAAAGTTAAATGATCAGAGAGCTTTGAGGTGTTCAAGAGGAAGGGGAGAGAAGGTTCTCAATATTAGTCCTCAGGCAGCTCCTGTTACACCTGTTGAGTGTGAACATCATAAATAATAGGGATAAAAACAATCACCTAGGGTCATGTAATTTAACTCTTTCTATTTTGCATGACTATCCCCCGTAGCCATCTCAATAATATCAAATATATTGGGCATACCAGAAGATCTGGACCAGAGTGTGAACTTTGAACATACTCCCACTGGAGGTTACATACCTGACATACGAGAGGAGACTGCGTGACAACACAAAGGAACAAGGTTCACAAAGCCTCTTGCCAGAGTTCTGACATGCAGGCTGTTAGATAAGCCACAAAGATCTGACTGCATTGCTCCCAACTGGGACTGCTTGTAGACTTTCAGTTATTCGATGGGAATGTGATGGAAGAAAGTTAAATTTAAACACTGCAGCCAGCGTTGGGCCTGAGTCTCTGTTGCCCTGCAACTTGTCTAGTCATTTGCACTAGCACAAAGTGAGTGTAAAACCACAAAATTAGCATGATACCATTTTACAGCACTGGTGTTATAGGTCCAAAAAATCTTACAGTAGCTTTTCTTTTTTCTTAGGAATGTTAGCTTGTGAAAGATCTACGTGGCCCAGTAGGAAAATACCAGAAAGGTAAACTATGTCTATATGCCTTAATCCGTCTGGCCTCTCCCAGTGGTTTCATCAAGTCTAATTCCTGACTCGGGTCCTGATCCAAGGCCCTGTGAAGTCAATCACAAAGGTTCTGGACCAGGCCCTGCAGATGTGCTCAACCAATGAGGGATATGCTCAAATATCAAATATTGTAAACAGTGAACCTGCAAACAATTCATTAAAATGTGCCAAGTAAATTCAAAGAACAGAAGTCTAAGGCCATCACAAAGTGCTCACGGCCATTCCATGAGCAGACAGAGGTGCTATGTTTGTGGAATAAAATATTCAGTGGGAATTACTCATTCCGCTCTAATTTCAGTTTTGCACTAACGACAATTATGAGTTAGCTAAGTCAGCTATTCAAAATCACGCTACTTGTGTGCTGCCAAAAGGATCTTCTGGATGTATAGATAGGGATGGAATGAACTCAGATTATGACAGGTGCATATTATAGCCAGTTTAAACACTGACCTCATCTCTCCGATCATTTTCTCTGCTTTGTTAAGGCCTCTCGTGGTTCTAAGGGCAGGAGCAGGCTTTTTCTGGTGTTCAGCCAGATCAGATACTGAAAAGCTCATCCAGCCTCTTATCTCCTTCCGATTAGAGGAGTGTAATGCCCTGGTGTCTGCTTTCCCAAACCACCTGAGCGCTTAGCTTCAACGTATACAAAATTCCGCCCGTGTGGTAGTCTTGTAGTGAAGGAAGTACAGCACATTTTCCTTTGATCACACTGTGTTTACACCGGCTAGCTATAGAGTAAAAATATAGATATTTATAAATGCTAAGATCTTTTAATTGACCAATAAAACCAGAGTCCACATTCTGTATAAACCGTGAATAGATCTTGAATTTATTCAAAGATCTCCAACCCCTTCGCCCCCCCTTGTTTTTCTCAGCTACTACATAATGTGAATTCCATTCACTAAAGAAGAAACCATGGCTCATTATGCCTTTTGGTCATTAGCTGACCACTGTTGCTGTTTGCCTGATTTAAAATCCTACTGAAGATGTTTACTTGCTATTCCTGTTACTTTGGCAGTCAGCCAAAGTTCAGGGGCTTGTGGGTTGTTTCTGTTAAGAGGAGAAATTGACGTTAGAGTCCAGGTGTCTTTGAGGCAGTCCTATATATTTACAAAGAGTGTGCAAAGTCCTGTGTTCAGAACAGGGGATAGTTTCTTTGCTCACAGCTCCAAGCCTCTTTCAGCCAGCAGTCAGCTCTAGCCAAGCCCCTCTACCCACGTAGTTTAAAATCCTGAGCAGCCTTACTTGTGCCTTTTGGGGCGTGGGGGGTGGGGTGGGGAGGGGGGGAGGCAGTGGTATTTTGAGCCTGTGTTTGGGGAGGAGGCTGCTATTGTTTCATAAAGGAGCGTCACTGGTTTTTACAGCTATCTTAAAGGAAAGGTGGCAGTTACACCCCACAGTTTCAGTGAGTTTTAGCCCAACCCATACCATTATCTTTACTTAAATATGTTTTTACTTTTGACTGGATTATGCTTTTCCTGTACTTATCTTTTATTTGGCCTGTGAACTCTTTGGCCAGCTTTTATCTGCAAGGTGCTGCTCAAAATTAATTGTTTGCCTTGTAATTATAGTCTCATCTAGCATCTTGCATGTGTAGGCTGCTCCAATGACTCAGTCATCAATTATTCCACTGATGTTGTCCCCGTCTATAAACTTTCACAGAACTCCCTGGTTTATTCCCCTTTCACAGAGGACTGGTCATTCTTTGCCTTTCAGTAACATAAACTACTTCTGATTGCCAAGACCAGCACACAGACACACACCCTCTTTTGTTTCATGCTGACAACAAAATGCTACTGAATACTGCTTTGAGGCTCATTAAAATTCAGAGCAGCATTTGCTTACATGTTGATTTTGAAGTCACCATGCTGGATGTGTTTAACATGTGGTGCTGGCTTGTTCTGCCAGTACTGTATTTCAGTTCCCCCTCTTTTTTTTTTTTTTTTTTGTATGTGTTGCCTTGCCATACACAGTAAATATGTCGATGGTGCCTCTTCAAGAAAATCCCGTTTTCCTGATTTTGTAATGTGAGATTTCACATTTATCTAAAGTTTGGAAATAGACTCTACTACCTAGGCTAACTTGAAGTCAGCTCCCTTGGGACACTGTATGGGACTGGAGTCTGAACAGTAAATCTAATCATCACAAACACTAGTCATGAGAGAAACATTGTCCTCTAGAAGCCTGAGGGCAGAAGTATCAGCCAATTTGAGTTCTAATCCCACTGATGCCCTTTCTACACTAGGTGGAAGTGTTGCAACAAACTATTGGCTGGAACAACAGCTGTGCTAGGTATTTTACAGACTTTGGTAATACTCTTAGGGAAAAGTCCTTAGCTTGGGTCTGATTGAAAATGACACATCCAGCACTGGTTTCTCCCGATGGGGGACAGAAAGCTGTAAACATTACAAAGGCACCAGTTCAACTTGCCCTCCTAACACCAGCATACAGTGCAGTGTTTCACCTTTTTCAGCTACTGCTCTATATCAGACTTTCCCAATGCTCTGTGGCCCTGGCCTGAGCTTCCCAAGCAGCAGAAAGTGCTTAATGCCCAGCAAATCCTATATCACACATCTGCTTGTTAGTCTCCACTTCTGGGAAACAGCTGAATGCTTACGCTGCAGAGGAGACTTGACTGTCTCTGGAGTCACAAATTCTGCAGCTGCTCTGTGTAGACTCAGGATTGCAGCACTAGCTGCCCGAAGCATTGACAGAAAAGTTGATATTTATGTTATTACAAAACTAAAAAAACAGACCAAAATAGCAAAGGTTTAAATATATTGAACATCTTGGATTGGGTCCTTCTTTCTTACCTTTCATATATCGCTTGACTTCTTAGGCCCTGACCCGTACACACATGCCTATTAACTTTACCTAGGTGAGGAGTCCCTTTGGTGTCTGCATTTGTTTGGCTCCTAGCACAACAGGACCCTGCTTCTCACCACACACTTTTAGCACAACTAAATAGAAACAGTAAATAATAATACTTTCCCCCTCTGGCCCATGTGGTGTCAGGGAAGTGTCACTTGCCATGTTGGCATTTCAAGTTCAAGTCGAAACAGATTTCAGAAGATACTTAATGACAATAGTTAGTACTTACTTAGGACTTTCATACACTGATCTCAGAACATTTCCCAGGTGGATAGATGGAACTGCAGAGGGCGTAACTGTTGCACAGAGAGGGTAGCGCAGTGCCTTGGCGGCGGAGATGGAAGTAGCATCCAGCTCTTCTAACAGAACTTGCTCTGTTATCCTAGCCACTGGACTGCACTGTTTGTCCATATTTGCTGTCACTGAGCAAAGTTACCCTCATGCATACTGACTGCTGGGAGAAAAGGCAAACCTTGCTGCTGATTTTTTTTTCAGGTGTTTAATTAGCTTGTTTTGTTTAACATTTGGCTGTTTTTTCTGTTCAGTTTCATGCAGCTTTACTGCTGCCAGCTTTGTTAAGTGTTCCCATCTAACTGCTACCATCAGCTCTTACTATTACAGTTGTCTGCTTATTTTGCCCACCACAAAGATGGCTCCCATTAATTTCATATTGTCTTCTTTTGCCCTTAAAGAAAAATACTTCGCAGCGTATTTCAAGTGCAGGAGCTGCAGAAACTGAGTATGCCATTCTACTTTTGCTCAGTAAGTATAAGAAAATTAATTCTCGTGTGTGGGTGTATTTGTTTTTTGCTGACTGGGGCACCTTGTTCTCTCTGTGGCTGTGCTGTCTTACTGCACAGTCATGGTGTCTCTCAACAGCATTTCTTCCATTTCCATTTGGTTTTGGCTTTGTTTTATTTTCTCTCAGAGGTTTCTTTCATCTCCACATCAGTTGTGCTGTCTGATAGCAATTACCCCTACCTGTACCCATCCAACCGGAGCTAGTCCAACATCACTTTGCTAATGAAGTTCTAGCAGTTTGCTTTGTTCACATGAGCTGTAGCAATGTTGATTCTATCGTCTGTGTTGGCATTTTCAGCCTACATCTGTATTGTGGTTTAGCCAAATGGCAATAAGTTCTGGAGACACTTAGGTATGAGTAAGAGTCAAAGCTGACGTGTTACGTTTAATACTGCTGATTCTAAGTGGAACTGATGTTTCCCATTAACCAGACCTTTTACTCAAGCTGTCTTCTAGTTGAGCTTGTAAACACAAGACCTGATTCTCTACTCAGTTACAGCAATTTTAAACTGCTGTAGCTCCATTGACTAATAGAGTCAATTCTGATTTCTACTGGTGTGAGAGGAGAATCACGCCTATACTGACCTTTACACAGTACATCTTTCATTCAAAGAATAGTTTAACTTTTCTTAATAAACCAAGAGGCTTTAAGAAATCACCAGCCACTGTGGGAATGGAGATGGTGGTCTTGCATTTTCTTCGTATTACTGCAGTGAGTAAAAAGTATTATATTAATCTATGAAATCATTATCCAGCTATTTCTGGTCTGTTGATGGACAGGTCTGACACAGAGTGAACCAGGTCAGGTGAGAGGAACAAAATACGAAACAAAATTAGGAATCATTCCTCTCTCATAATTATTGGGTTGGTGGTATAAGGTCACACCTGATCAGCCAACTGTAGGAATTAGCAAATGCCTTATTACATATTGTATGGTGTATTATGCACTGAGATAATTGTATTAGCTAAGGTACTTATAGGGCCTCCATTACAGTAGAATATGAGCACATCACAATCTGTAATAGATTTATCCTTACAACATCCTTGTGATACAGAGAAGTAGTATTATCCCCATTTTACAGATGAAGAACTGAGGCCCAGAGAGACTAAAGGTATGTCTTCGCTGCAGAGTTAACTTGGTTAATTGGAGCCCAGGTTAGCCTAGCCTAGCAAATATGTGAGCAGCCATAATGCAAACCCATACTCAAGTTACTGTGTTCTCACTGATGCTATACTGGTGCTGTGTTGCTAGGACTGCTGGGGGCATATCTCATGGTTCTTTGTCCTGCAGTAAGATGAGCTGCTTAATGATTCTTTCCCAGTGAATTGTGGGAGAATTTGTGTGTCCTTCTGGGCACACAGTGGGAATCGTGGGGTATTGGAGGACTATTAACACTCAAGTGGTTGAGCCTGTGTCCTGACTGTAAATAGAGTAAGTTACTAGCTGGGATAAAAGCAGAACCTAGAGTCTTACCCACACACCAAGGACAGGCCAGCTAGCCCAGACTGAAAGCACCAATTAATTCAGGTAAGAGGATTTTGCGTGGATGGGAGTCCCTGTTAACTATGCAGTGTGACTTGCCCAAGATCATACAGGAATTCTGTGGCAGATTCTCCCCTTCAGCTTCAAATCAGTCCCCCTGAAAATAGATTTACACATGCGTTTGCTCCTATTCTATTTACACTTGCTTCTATTTCTCTTTGACAAATTGTTCCATGTTTCTCCCACCTATTGCTTCTTAAAAATAAAAGAAGGAAGATTACACACTGCTCATCTTCCTATCTGTCCCTTAGCCCCTTTGCTTTCACAGTCTTTGAATAATGGCATTGGAATTGATTATGATCTCATTTACACCAATGTAAATCAATTGCCATTGAAGCCATTGGGGTTATATTGGTGGAAAACCAATTACAGATCAGGAACTAAGTCCACTGAATTCAGTTAATCTTTCACCATTGTACTTATGCTACTCTTCATCATTTCAAACTCTGCAGTGTTCTGCCTATTGCTTACATGCTACCAGATGGGGTCAATAGAGAAACCTAAGAAAGGTGGATAATATGTTGATCCAATCTGCATGCCAGGGCCAAATGCTGCTCCATTATCCTATGAAATCCTACTGATGTTAATGTGTTGAATCTTCATTAGCCCATTCATTATGTATAACCACGTAATCACTTCCTCGTTTAATATCTTGTACAGTTGGCAACCTTCCTGAATTTTTTTTTTTTACTTCTGTAAAACAACTGTTGACCTAAATTCCCTCTAAGTTGCGCAGCCGTGTGACCCTGCAGCAGGCTATCAAGGGCCGTGCAGCTATGCAGCCACAGGGGCCTGGACTGAAAAGGAGAGAGGTAGGGGGTGTGCAGGGCTGCAGCAGGGAGAGCGCCTCTCCCCTGGCCGCAGCCCTGGAGCTGCTGTGGCTGGGGAGGGGCGCCTGTCCCCCGGTCACGGAGCTGCCACGGCTGGGGGAGAGGTGCCTCTCCCCTGGCCTCAGGCTGCTGCAGCGAGAGAGGGCTGGGGGGAGTCCTCTTTCAGCAGGGCAGCCTATACCCCAAACCCCTCATCCCCGGCCCCACCCCAGAGCCTGCACCCCCAGCCGGAGTCCTCACCCCCCCCCTCAGCACCCCAACCCTCTGCCCCAGCCCTGAGCCCCCTTTCATACTCGGAACCCCTTGGCCCCTCCTCCCCCACATGTCACCTCCATATTGGTGCACATAACAAAATTCATTCAGCACATGGATGTAAAAAATTAGAGGGAACATTGCTGGTGACTTGATGCAAATTCCTCCACACTCAGTTTCCTGGCCAGCTTTTCATGCTGTAGTGAGTCAACAGAAGGGATGAGTGACCCTCAGGAGGCTGAGGGTTTACAGACTGTAAAAAATGCCTCACTCCAACAACTGACTGCACATGGCCAGATCATTTATATGGTACCTCACTGATTTCACCTGGCTCTACTTGGGCACAGGGGTCCATACGCTTACGATCAATTGCAGGATTGGGATCCTAGTTCCTTTAAAAAATATTTTTTCCCAACTAACAGTAAGCCTGTGGTCTGTATCAGGTATATAGAACACCATAGAAAATGTAGGCCAGCATGAGTGGATGACTCATACAGAGCATGGAATACTGTTTATTTTCCCCATAGATCTTGTTTTCTGCTCCTATCCTTCTATCCTTCTATTCTATCCTTGCAACAAAGCCCGTTGCCAACTGTGTCCACATATCTATTCAGGGGACACCATCATAGGGCCTAATCACATCAGCCACACTATCAGAGGTTCGTTCACCTGCACATCTATCAATGTGATATGTGCCAGCAATTGCCCCTCTGCCATGTACATTGGCCAAACTGGACACAAAGAATAAATGGATACAAATAAGACGTCAAGAATTATAACATTCAAAAACCAGTTGCAGAACACTTCAATCTCTTTGGTCACTCGATTACAGACCTAAAAGTGGCAATTCTTCAACCAAAAAACTTCAAAAACAGACTCCAAGGAGAGACTGCTGAATTGGAATTAATTTGCAAACTGGACACAATTAACTTAGGTTTGAATAAAGACTGGGAGTGGATGTGTCATTACACAAAGTAAAACTATTTCCCCATGTTTATTTCCCCTCCACCACCCCCTCCCCCGCGCTACTGTTCCTCACACGTTCTTGTAAACTGCTTGAAATGGCCCACCTTGATTATCACTACAAAAGATTCCCCCGTGCTCCCCCCCTTCCTGCTGGTAATAGCTCACCTTACCTGATCACTCTCGTTACAGTGTGTATGGTAACACCCATTGTTTCATGTTCTCTGTGTATATGAAATCTCCCCACTGTATTTTCTACTGCATGCATCCGATGAAGTGAGCTGTAGCTCACAAAAGCTTATGCTCAAATAAATTTATTAGTCTCTAAGATGCCACAAGTCCTCCTTTTCTTTTTGCGAATACAGACTAACACGGCTACTACTCTGAAACCTGTCAAAGAAAAGTGCTATTGAAATGAAGCTGGGACCTCGCCCTGTTAACGGAGGACAGCCAGACTGACTCAGAATTATGTGCTGGTGACTGGCACCTGAAATAATTTGTCAAACTTTTTTGAGATGTTACTTTCACATGACTTTGTACCTCTTCTAGCTGGTAATTTTCTCTCAGTTATATATAGTAGTTTGCTATGATCTTAGACCTGGATTTTCAAAAGTAGAGAGATGGATACATGGTTGGGAAATTACCTGAACTGGTTTTCTGTGGGATTTTTAAGAACTGATCATAGGCAAAGTCTGTGTCTGAAAATATGTTACCATTTACCTGCACAGGCTGCCTGAGCCTAGTGCGATATCACAGATGTCTGCAGCCTACTCTGGGAAAGGGTCACAAGATGAAGCAATGCAGACTTCACACAGAGCATTAAGACTATAAACATTCATGGGCAGCCAAGGTGAACACCAACTGCTGTTTGCTCACGGACGGGCACTTTCTAAGAGCAAAGGAAGCAAGTGTGCAGCTGGCATAAGGGACACTCCATCCCTTGGCCACAGAAGGAGAACTATCATAATAGCCTATTGCCATGGCATAAGAGAAAGCCACATTGACGACTGTCAGGGTAGGAATGCTTGGATGGGGCCAATGCAGGTCAGAGCACTTATGTAGTGGATGAATGGTTGAAAGAGGATATATAAATGATCTGGGCATACAGCCCTCTGTGTCTCCACCTACCAGTGTTCATTAGCATATGGAAATCACTCATTACCATGGGCTAATAGAGTCCACACTCTCAGAGAAGTGCTTGGAAAAAGTGGAACATTTTCAGAAGCATTCAGCATCCCAGAACACACCCACACAACCCACCCCAGCATGGGTGATGTGTCAGCCATAGGATGTGCTGGATAGTTTCCTGAGCATGGAATTGATTTGGGATATTACAAAGGCGTTGGGGATGAGAACCCCCCAAAAAGACACAAGATCAAGGGCCAGTTCAGAGAGGGAAGTCATCATGGTTATTGGGAACCAATCAAGAGTGCCGTGTTTAAAGAAAAGATTTGCAACGTTCTAGCTAACCCAGGTTACATTTTCCTAGCCGTTGTGACTTAGAACTTTAACCTGCCCACCCCACAGGTCAGCATTCTGTTCCACGACATTTCTTCATGAATGTATCTCTTTGAATCTGTTTTTGTGCTAGGCAATCTGGGAGGTGCAATCTCCATCCATTTGCATCTTATGATACATCTTCTGATGGACTCGCGAACTAATGCAGACATGAAGGACCCAGCTCTGTTTGTATTGTTGAAAAGATTGCTGCATTTGAAGATATAAAAAAAGTCAAAACATTAGTAGGAATACTAAGATAAATTACCAGACTTGCTTGTTTGACTAGACAATAGGTTTATTACTCTGTGCTGCATAATTGTTATTAGAGAATACATTCTGGTCCCCTTGATCTTGGATAGGAATAATACTTTATTGCAGGGTTGTTGTAGCCGTGTTGATCCCAGGATATTAGAGAGACAATGTGGGTGAGGTAATATCTTTTATTGGACCAACTTCACCCACCTTCTCTCTCTTACAACAAAATATTTGGAAGTATAAGAAAGAAGCTATTGCCAAGTTTGTATATAAGTATAAAAATCAATCAGAAAGGTCAAAGCAACTTTTGAATTATATTTCAAAGGTGTGGTAGGGAGCGGGGAGGAGAAAGGAGAATGTGCTTTGAATCTGATTTTGTCCAATTTTATCACATTTACATTAGTTTTCCTTGGTGAGAGTTGCATCCTTTTCCATTTCAATTAAATGTTGGTATTTGCAAGTATGGCATTTGACAAAATAATAAAGGACTCTGTTAGGGAGCAATAGGAGCACCCAATCACCAGGTTTGAACACTCAGAGGTATATTCATTTATTGTATATCCTCTTTTGGATGTACAGCCTCTTTTGGCTGAACATTCAGAAGATTCTCCTGCCCAAAGGAACCTAGGGCTTCAAGCTTCTAGCGAAGATTAAGTATATAGTGGACAACATTTTCAGCTCAAGAAGCCTGTTCCTCACACACCTCCCTCACCAAGTCCAAAAATCCCCTGAGGTTGCCTCTTGTGTAAGAGTTCAAGATGGGAGAAGCCCGTAGTTGAGTGGCACATCTCTCATACTGCAACCAGGAGGTGGTGAAGCAGCTAGTTCCAAGACAAGGATTTGAAGTGATTAACTTCTTTAGCCTGTTCTTCAACATCCAATTAAAACATTTCACCAATCCATTGGGGGTGGTAGACAGAAGTTAAGAGAGATTTAATTTTTAGTGGTTCACAGAATTCTCTCATAACTTGGTTCCTTGGTTGGTCAAAATCTTCTGGGGCAGTCCGACCCTGGCAAAGACCTTCACTAGCTCCGATGTAATGGTCTTAGCATTCAGGATACCTTGCAGAATAATCTACAATTATTAGAATGAACCAGTAGCTAGCTGCAATCTTTTCAAGTGGTCTGACTAGGTCCATTCTGATTCTCTCAGATGGGATGCTGACTATGGGAACAGGAACCAATGAGGCCTTTGGCATTCTTCCGGGTGCAGCCAGCTGAGACTCTGGGCAGGAGGCACAGAAGTCACTGACCTCCTTATATACACTGGGCCAACAAAAATGGGTCAAGATTTGAGCCAAGGTTGCTTCTTTGCCCTGATGTCCATCAAAGGGCATGACATGGGCTGAGGACACAATTTCCTGGTGGTATGTGTAGGGCACCAGGAATTGGGACTGGACTTCTCTCATTTGATGGTCTCTCTCCGGATAATACAGCCATTCATTCTGGATTTCAAACCATGGAAAGACCTTGACTTTCTGGGGGTCTACTACTTCCCTATTCATGACTACCACCTGTATGTAGGCCTGGCTCAAGGTTTTGTCATCCCATTGCTCCTCTATGAAGTTGGAGAACCTTGTAAGTATACCAGTTTCTGATATCAGGCTGACAATGGCTCTGTATGAGAAAGGATGTCTAGGGAAGTGGCTGGTTAGCCAGAAGTGCCTTTTCCTGGCCAGTCTGTCTCTCCTATCCCTACCAGACCTATTAGGCCCTAGTTCTGAGGAAATAGGAGTTGAGTCTCCAGCATTGTGTGGAGGTCTCAAAAACCTCTTTCAGAGTTCCCCAGAATGGTCCAAGCCTCAGCTCTCAATAACTAGGCAGGCAAGTGATAGGGCCAGGCCAATCCCTAGGGACTGAGTGTGGTCCCCTATGCTGAGCTGTACCCATGTGCTGGGGTATGACTTTGTTTTTCTCAGGAGGCCTTGCAGATGTCACCAAGTATTATTACCTCACCACGGTTTGATCACATCCTGTGTGTACAAGCCCCACCACCTCTGTTTCATTTACACTAGCAGGGATGGTCAATGTAACCTGTCTTCTGCAGTCCAGACTTGTACAATAATGCACTCTATAAGGGGGAAGCCTCAATACCCTTGCCCTGGGCACCTTCACAGAAAGCAAGGGCATTGCCCCTGGTGACCAGAGTCAAGACCTGTTCCTAACCATCTGGCTGATCTTTCCACTTGGTGTAACCCTGTCGCACTGCCAAGAGGTTTTCACTTGAGGGGTGAGTGTTGCTCAGGGATTCTTGGACACTCTCTGTCCTGCAACCTTTTGGTGCCATTTGGATCCCCATCTTTGCTTCTGATTTGAGCCACTGCCAACTGAGGCCCTGCAGTTTCCATGACACCCCTTAGGACTGACTTCCAAAGGAATTCTTCTGTTCCTAGAAGTTTTGGGGGAGGGTCTCCTTGGAGGTCTCTAAATGGCCCAGCATGGCAGCTTGGGATCCAGGCAACGATAGGCAGCTTGATCTGCCTAGTCAAATATGAGACCACCAGGATGGCCCACTGTTCCACTGGCCACGGCACTGCCACCCATTAAAATGTCTCAAGAAGGGCCACTGCATCGTTTTTGGGCCCCATCTGTGTGAGTCGGATTGGTCCAGCTGAAGTCAGCGTAGCTGCATCCTTGAGACCCACAGAAGAAGACCTCCTTGTTGTGGGAGATTTCAAGGGCGTGTACACTTGGCGTACAAGCTGCTGTTACTAGACCGACAGTTCCTGAATCGGCTGCTGCTTCTGGGTGACCAGTTGTAAGAACTGCTGCAGCTGCTGCAGGCGTTGGGTGGCCTGCTCCGCAATCCATTGTAACAGACTCCCAACATAGGTGTAGTTTCACTGCGGTATTTGGGGGAAGGGGCAGAGGGCGCACGTGCACCTGCAGCCACACACAAGTGCACGCTGAAGCCAGTTCCCTTGGCTCACTGGCTCTCTCCCCCTGCCTGGAGTGGTACCTGGGCTGCCGGTGCTGGGAGGAGAGGCTGGCTTAATGGGAGAGCCCCAGCTGCTGCTGGTAGCCACACACACACACACACACACACACACACACACACACGGCATGGGTGATGTTGCTGCTCTGGTGCTGCTGCAGCCACCCCCCTGTTGGGGCTGCTGCTGCTGCCGCTGAGGGGATGCCACAGGCTGGGTTCCTCCTTCCACCCCGCCCATTCCCATATCCCCTTCTCTTCCCCATCCCCGCCCCCTTTCTCTCCCCACTGTCCTTTGCCCCATTCCATCACCTTCTCTTCCCTCTGCCCAATCCCACTGTCTCTTCCTCCCACCCCCCTTCTCCCAGCCCCACCCTGTCTCTCTTGCCCTGCCCCACTGTGGGCACTCACCGTGGTACAGGAAACAGGCAGGCTCTAGGCCCCAGGACACGGTGTCCAGTCCAGCTGCCAAGGCAGCGAACTGGTGTGTAAGGGAACAGCTGCTCCATCCTGCCCCTTCCGCTCCCCAGGAGCCGAAATGTGCTGGGGGAGGAGGTGCACCGTGGGAAGGACAGAACCCCGCGCCCGGGCAGCCCCAGCAGAGCAAACCCTGCAGGGCAGTTCAGTGCTCACAGAAATGCGGGGGGATGTGGCACATGACCCCGGGTGACACCCCTTACAGATCACCTCTGTTTGTGGGGGCAATACCTCCCCTGCACACCCCAAAACTACACAAAACTAAATCTCCAAGTCCATATTTTTGGGGAGAAAGCTTCCCTGCACTTTGAAGGTGATTATATATATATTGAGTCTTGGCCTGCTCCCTTCTGCAGGGCCTAGATCGGTGCCTGCATTCTCTACCAAACTGGGAGAGGGCCTGCCTATGTGGTACCCTCCTGGGGCCCAACAGGGCACTACTCACCCTGTCGTGAGGTTTCCGATGGGCTGTTGTCTGCTGTCATGGGTCTGGTACAATGGTGCTTTAGCCATCCGGTTAACACACGCTTGAGTCCCACTTCTTTCAGAGTATTAAAGTTGAAAAACAAAGGAATACTGTTGTCATAAATATAAAGGGAAGGGTAAACCCCTTTAAAATCCCTCCTGGCCAGAGGAAAAATCCTCTCATCTGTAAAGGGTTAAGAAGCTAAAGGTAACCTCGCTGGCACCTGACCAAAATGACCAATGAGGAGACAAGATACTTTTAAAAGCTGGGAGGAGGGAGAAAAACAAAGGGTCTGTGTCTGTCTGTGTGATGCTTTTGCCAGGGACAGAACAGGAATGGAGTCTTAGAATTTAGTAAGTAATCTAGCTAGATATGCGTTAGGTTATGATTTCTTTAAATGGCTGAGAAAATAGCTGTGCTGAATAGAATGAATATTCCTGTCTGTGTGTCTTTTTTGTAACTTAAGGTTTTGCCTAGAGCGATTCTCTGTGTTTTGAATCTAATTACCCTGTAAGGTATTTACCATCCTGATTTTACAGAGGTGATTCTTTTTTACTTCTATTAAAAGTCTTCTTGTAAGGAAACTGAATGCTTTTTCATTGTTCTAAGATCCAAGGGTTTGGGTCTGTGGTCACCTATGCAAATTGGTGAGGATTTTTACCAAACCTTCCCCAGGAAGTGGGGTGCAAGGGTTGGGAGGATTTTGGGGGGAAGGACGTTTCCAAACTACGTTTTCTCAGGAACCCAGATAAAGTTTGGTGGTGGCAGTGGAAGTCCAAGGGTAAAGGGTAAAATAGTTTGTACCTTGGGGAAATTTTAACCTAAGCTGGTAAAAGTAAGCGTAGGAGGTTTTCATGCAGGTCCCCACATCTGTACCCTAGAGTTCAGAGTGGGGAAGGAACCTTGACAACTGTGAACTCAAAATCAGGGTCATCCGAGGAGTCTTCGGCAAGACTCCACTCTTCTCCTCAGGGCTTGTCATCTCACCCAATGGGAGGCTCATTCAGGGAGCAAGCTGTCTCAGACTCTTGGCTGAAATCAGGCATCCTTCACCAAGGGAGAAGCAGTGCTCTGCTCTCCTGCCTGGTCAGCCCCAAACTGAGCCAGTGCTCCTCTTTTCACTCTCCTCTTCACTCTTGATATTTGAGAAAGCTGCAGCGGGGTATGGCCAGCTGGGTCCACAGACCCTCATTAGCCCTCTCCTTGCCAGGGTAATAAGGCTGATCGTAACTGGCATTTACTCTTTTCCACTCTGAAGGGAGCTCCTTGATTTATCCTTCTAAAGCAAGCCTTCTATCTCTGGGACTTATGATCCCCCTAGGTCAGGTGACCTGGCTTTCCCTTGACAGGGGAAATCCTGGTCCTGCTGAAGTCAGTGGGTCAGCAGTTCATTCTCAGTGGGGTTCATGAATGTAACACAGTAAATTAGTCACCACAATGTTTGCTTTAAAAGACACAAGTGCAAATTCATGGCAAGTATATAGTGTATATAGACTTGGAAAGATTAGAAGTTTACCAGTAAGGGGCAGATTTCCCAGAGAGCTCAGCTCCTACTTGGGCACCAAAATAAATAGCCAGATTTTCCCAAGTGCTGAACACTTTTTGAAAATCTGGCTGTTACTAACTTGCCTAAATGGGAGCTGAGCATTTCTGAAAGTCTGGCCCCAAATGTCAGTAATGAATTGTCTGTTTTTTCCTTGACCCAAATGCTGATAGAAAATGCTATGTTATTAATCAAACACTATGTTATTAATCAAAGTACACAGAGAGGGTGAGTTAGAAATGTGGTATGTTGCATTTGTGGAAAACTGTTGCACTTTTTGCTGTCAATTATATCCAGCAGTTAGTTAATACCATACTCTGAAATATTATTATTATGGTTTTATTTCTGAATCTCTTATAACTCTCTACGGTCACTAACATTGGAATTTAAAAATATATTTTCAGGTACTGCAAAAATTAAAATAGATGAAATTTTTAAAATACTTTGAATAAGCATTGATATATACTTAGATATCTGTCAAAGTAAATGGAAAATAAAAATTAAATCCTTAGGAGCCTAACTATATTGCACATTACCTGGCACAATGCTTATCATGGTAAATTTGCACTTAAAAAATGGATAGCCATATAAAATCACAATGTATTCAAGCCATTAGATTGCAGGAGAAGGGCCTGAGGTGATTTGTCATTTCAAACACTTACTTACATGTTTGTTTAACTCTAAGCATGTGAGTAGTTCTGTTGAAGCCAGTGGGATTACTCATGAGTTTAAAGTTAAACACATTGTGTTTGCAGGATTAGAGCCTTAGACTGTGAACTGTATAGGGTTGGAATCCTGCCTTCTGGTATGTTTATACTTTCACCAAGTACAATAGGCCATCTGAATACTACTGTATGATCAGTATTAAATAATAATCAATATGAGCATTTCAAGGTTAAATCTACTGCCTGAGGCAACATTTCACCTGATTTCTTCTCTTTCTCATGCTTTTGACTGATGCACTTCTAAAAAATTGTACTCTTGTGCAAATGGTGTTCATGTGTCAAAACAACCAAGAAAAAAGACTGTAGAAAGCTTAAGGAAAGAGAATGATACAATGTTTGTTTGTTTGTTTTGTTTGCCAGTAGGACCACTGGGCCTGTTCTGATCTCACTTAAACCAGTTTTTATACCAGTTGAACTTAATTGATTTTGGTGGAATTGCCCAGATATTAGATCCTGCTCCTGCAACCTGCTCTGAAACAGTGGACTTTTCTGCCCTTGGAATCTTATTTCAGTCAATGGGAATCTGTGCAGGAGTAAGGATCCATGTGTAGGGGCAGAGTCTTATGCTGGTGTAACTGGGAGCAGAACCAGGCCGTTGGAGTCTATTCACTGGGTAAGTGTTAAACAGTGTTGAAGAGGTTTCATTGCTGTTCTCTCTGAAAGTGCCTGATATACTTCCAAAAGTAGTTTCCTACTTGACTCACTAATCTATCACAACAAAATTCATGCTGTTGCAATCTGTCTGAAAGAAATGGTGCAAATTAATCAAAAAACAATCTTACCAAGATATTATTTCCCCTGACAATCTGACAGCATTTTTAGTCTTCATAAATTCCTGCTCTTTAGGAAAGTCCTTTTAGCATCATCTTGCAGTGTGCCCTTTGGGTTGTACCACTTACGTAGTTCTGAAAAGTATGTTCTTACAATCCAGCTAAAGCAGGTGTTGCCCGTTGAGGTGCTGATGTGTTGCACACTGATACAATGTCTCCGCTAGAACATTAACTGAACTCCCAAAGCTTTATTTATTGAATAGCTAGTGTTGTGAACTCTTTGTGTCTCCAGAATGGAACCACTTGTCGTATTTTATCCAGCAGAGGGCAATGGTAGATGTACAAATTGGGGGAGGTCAGAAAGACAATCGTAGCATATCAATGTGTACTTTGGACACATTGGCCTGATTCTTATTTTAGTGTAAATTGGGAGTAAACCCGGAGAAGTCAGTGGAGTTACATCCGTACAAAACTGATGAATATAAAATGGGAGGAGAATCAGGTTCAATGGTGGAAATACTGCACTGTTACGCAACATTTATTCAGACAAAATGTTCACTAACAACAACAGAAGTTTAGTCAAAGTAAGTCTGAAGTAAGGACTTTAGAATTTGTCTCATAGTTAATAAAAACAGTTTTTTAAATTGTCAACATGCAGGAGAATTAGAAAAAATTTAGAAGTAGAAGATTAGATGTTAATGGGGTGACCAGACATCCCAATATTATCGGGACTGTCCCAATATTAGGGGCTTTGTCTTATAAAGGCAACTATCCTACTTCCCTTCCCCCTGAAAAAAAAGTGTCCTGATTTTTCACACTTGCTATCTGGTCACCCTAGATGACAAACCTCAACCAGAATTCAGCAGATCAATTGGGCTGTTGACCCCTACTTTGCCTGGCAGACTGCAAAACACAAGTAAAAAAATCCCCATGCCACAGAATTTCTTACATACAATCTGCCCTCTCATAACCCTCAGACAGAAAATGCTGCAGATTTAGTACAATAATGTTAAAATCCTATGTATATGGGTTTGTCTGTTTTTTTTGGTGGTGACATTATTTGAGTCAATCACGAGTGTAAATAATTTTTAAAAGTTGCAGGAAGACAGGAAAAATCATTTAAAATTAGGCTAGGGAAATATATAAATTTAGGCTCAGGAAATATATTTTAGGCTTTAAAAATCATTAGTTTTCTAATTTATGGAGATTTTTGTGTGAGAGATAATAAAATGGCTAATGCCTTCAATTCTTGGCATTGCTCTTTAGAATCCGAACAGAACCCTAGCAATTAACTGGGAGTTCTCAAACTCTGCCAATAGGATGATGTGCTTGTCTGCATGTATCAATTTTTCAGCCCCTAGGACGCAGAGAGAAAAGCTTTAGGTAAGGAATATAAAGCAGTATAAAGACAATTATTGTTAACAAAAATAGAGCGGAATCATTACTGGTTCAGCTCCAGCAAACTACAAGGACCTGTGCTGAATAGAGGGGTTGAATAAGGGAGCAGTAAAAAAATCTCACACTCTAGTTTATTGAATTTACTGCTGGTTGTCGTGTAGACCACAAAATGTGGAGTTTACAATCAGAAAATTATAGTCTCATCTTTCTGCACAAGGTAAGAAAGAATTAACAATATTGTCCAGTGAGACAAGAACCCAGGGAAACCCTGATTTCCCAAACCCTCAGTCTCTGACTCCATGTTTTCTGATATTTGTACCTTGACACACATCTAAAATTTTTATCAAAACCAACTTTTGTTTTCATAAGACACTAACTTTAGGTTTCATCCAAATCCCATTGAAAGCAATGGAAAGATTCCCATTGACTTCAATAAGGTTCTGATCCAAAGCTCATTGAAGGTTTTTGGTTGTCCCCCAAGACTCTTCATAAAACTGGGATTTACCTTCCTATACAAAATGTTGAAGCCTTTCCTTCAGAAAAAGGAGATAAATTGGCACTCACCTCCTCCACTATGGTATCAGTAACTCTTTGGCCAAAGCAGCATTAGTTTAATAAAGCAATTAACACATAGTTCTACGGGTAAAAATGGACTATGAGGACTTGCCTTAAAATGCCTACAGCTCTGGAGCAGTCACCGTCCCAGTGCATTGCATCCTCAGAACCTGTGGATTGCCAGTAAAGGATAAGGGATGTAGACAGGACAACCATGTGTAGACTTGAGACCAGCAGACTAGGCAAATCCCATGGACAGTACAGGCAAGAACTGCTGTGTCTCCATGCTATTTGTAGCCCTCCTTTCCTCCGCACTGGGAGCATATCTGACATAACTGCATCGTCGTCACTGGCTCCTACGTCTTGCAATGCTTATGAGACCCCTATGTTGTAGGACACAGAGTATGATAGTAGAGTTAACTCTTCTTGCAGAAACATTAACTTGCACAGCAGTCAGCCAAGTAAGATCGTTTCCAAACCCTCCCCTCTCTGGCAGACCATGGCCCCTTTTTCATGCCCCTTGGTATGCACAGTGTTAGTGTGGTAGTGAATAATAGTGGATAGCTGTTTTACCACTCTTGTGTGGTCTCCTGATAGCTATGGCTGCATGATCAACACGCTTTTGCTCCCCTCCACACTGCAGAATAGAGGGGTTCATAGGGCCCATTATAAAGCAGAAATAGGCTTCTGCTAGTGGGTGGTTTATACAGTCTCACGGTCCATTTAGGTTTTCAAGAAGCTGTTAATCACATTCTTAGGAAGCACATTGATAATGATACCCAGGAGACTGCTGTCATCACCTTTCTATTTGGCAAAGGGTTTGGAAACTGTTGCAAAAGAGCAGCAGATGCAGGGTCCTGGAAAAAGCCATCATATTAAAAATATTTCTTACTGGTCAGTATTTGTCATTTAGACATGTATTTAAATGACAGAGACTATTTTTGATGGTAAGAGGAGGGCGAACAAACATGCAGAAAAGTTTATTAAATCAAACAAGGTTTTAAAAAGCCATATTATTGTTCTAGAACACAATGGCCTTTACTGTTTTTGTTACTAAGTCCCACTGTGATTTAAAGCTGCTGACAGCACCAGACGCTTACAATGAAATCATCTCTCTTTCTTCTCTGCAGAGTTCAGGCAGACACTCATTTGTATGTATGAGTTCAGCTTGTCTGCTGTGTCTGGCCAAAGAGGCAGATACTAATGGCATATGTTAATTACAATCCAACAATTTCCTTTCATTTGGGTGTTTATTAACATTCTCACTTTTGCCCATAGAACCAGCTGGCATGAGCTGCTTAGACTGTTTTGGGTCACGTGTTATTTTCATTCTGGGTTCATGATGTACAATAGATTCCTTTTGTCATTCGGCCAGTTAATTTTACATCCCAAATGATAGGTTTGGTTGGTTGTGTTTTTTGGTGGGGCGGGGGACAGGGGGGCAAGGGAAGGAGGGGGAGAGTTTGGTTTTGGGGTTTTTTTTTAGTTTTTTCTTTTTAATGTTACACAGAGGAGGAAATTCAAATGTTGACTTGAGAGTAAATTTCATGCTATTGTTGTAAGTCTACTCAATCATTCCAAATATATTTCTGTACTACAGAATCCTACTACAACATTGTTAGATAATAGATCCAAACGTCAGGACACTATCTTCAATAATTTGGAATGTAGTGGAACCATAAACTACTTTGGATAACTACTGAATGAGGGATGGCAGCCAGACAGGTTTATAATGGGAAGAAAGGGACTGCTGTACAGACCATTCGGCCACCGTGTCTAATACCCTGACATTGGCTGGTACCAGATGTTTCAAAGAAAGGTGTAAGAAACCTCATAGTGGACAGTGCTGGGATAATTTTCCCTTGGTGAAGCTTCTTTTAAACTTTTCAGTGACTAGTTGTTTTGTGCCCTGAAGCATCAGGATTTATATCACTTTTTTAAAAAAACAACTACTTTTTTTTAATTAACTGGATGTTCTGATTATCCATATCAATGTCTAAAACTTGTATGAATCCTAGAAAGCTATCAACCTCAATGATATCTTGTGGCAGAGGGTTCCACAGGTTAATTATGTGTTGTATTAAGAACAAAAAATCCTTCTCTCACTCTTGAATTATTTGTTTTTCAGGCCGCTTGCTCCTGAGTTTACTGATTACAATTACTTCAGAACCCAGCTTTGTGTATGAGTAGTTCATATTATTCCCTCCAGTGTGTATTACATTGTATTTGTCAGCCCTGGTTTTCATCTATCATATTGTTGCCTGTTGAACCAGTGTTGGTAGGTACTTATGAAGTGCCTTACAGTCTTCTCTGGTCTTGATTAATCTTGGGGGGATATTTGTCTAATTTGCAAATTTTGCCACCTCACTGTTCAACTTTTTTAAAGTCATTAATAAATGTATTAAACAGTGGTCTTAACACAGAACGATGCACCTCCCCCAGAGCGTCCCTGCCTGTGCCCTGGGCAGCAGGTGGCTGCCCTGCCACTCCAAGCTACGCTTCCTCTCAAGCCGCTGCCGGCTACAAAAGGGAGTTGTGCCAGTGGCAGGCTGAGGTGGCGGCACAGCCATGGCCTGTGGAGGGAGGAGGTGCACACATGATGGCAGCCCTCCCCCTGCCCCAGCGCCCACCACGGGGGAGGCAAGTGGGCTTCCTGGACCTGAGTGGGGCCTGGCCCCTAGGAGCATGTGCACTGATGGTGCCGGGTGAGTGTGCTCCCAGTGGGGAGAGGGCTGGGGGGACTGTGGAGTCCTCCTCTCTGGCCCCAGCCCTGGGACAGCCTGCCTGCACCCCAAACTCCTCATCCCTGGTCCCGCCTCACCCCAGAGCCTGCACCCCCAGCCAGAGCCCTCACCCCTTGCACCCTAACTCTCTGCCCCAGCCCTGAGCACCCTCCTGCACCATGAACCCCTCATTCCTGGCCCCACCACAGAACCTTCACCCCCAGCCAGAACCCTCATCCCCCACAACCCCCCACATTGTGCAATATAGGGAAACTATTAAATGCTTACTGTTTCCAGTCCATTTTTACATTATTTTAAAAAATATATATCGGTTTACAGGGCAGGTGGGAGGGGGTTTTGGACCCATTCTGGGCACCACCAAAAATTATACAAACCTGCCGCCCCTGTATAGCAGATTAGAGAAGCATGATTTTCCTTTACAGAAGCCATGACTGTTTGTCCCTCTCATATCATGTGTATACACTGGTAGGCATTTAATCATTCTATTGGTTCAACCAATTTTCTTAGTGCTAAAGTAAAACTCACTGGTAATTCTCAGAAAAACCCCTAATGCTGTTTTAAAAAGATAGGTATGGTGTTTGCCACCCTCCAGTCTTCTAGCTAAATTTAATAAGATTTAATATTTTGGGTAATAGCTCAGCCACTTCATTCTTAAATTCCTTCAGAACAGTTTGAAGTATACCATCTGGCCCTGGCACACAGTTACTGTTTAATTTATCAACTTGTTCCTGCATATCCTCTTTTGCCACTCAGTACCTTGGCTTTCTTGCCTAAAAAGACTAGGGTTAGGGTAGCTATCTCCCAAACAATGAGACTCCGTTCAAAGGCTTCGGTTCATTTCCCTGCAACGTCCTTATCTTGCTCAACTGCACCCTTAATTCCTTGATAGTTCAAAAGTTTTCTCGTAAGCTTCCTGTTTCTGATAGAGCAAGAAAAATTTTAAGTACATCTATCACTATTTGCCATTCTGCTATTTGCCGTTCAAATCCCTTACTAATATCTATTTTACATTTTACATGCCGCAATCTATGTTCCTTTCTACTGGCTTCACAAAGTCAAAAACAGCCTCTCCTTTCCCCTTTTGTCTTGTGTGCTCCAGACCTGTTTGTTCTTAGAAGCAATCATACAAAGTGTAACAAAATTGTGGCCCTAAAACTTGTCCCAAATGTGACACATTTAGATGTGGATAGTTGAAGTCACCCATTATTACTATTTGATTAGACTTAGTTGTCTCTTTGGTCTTCAACCTAGACCACTCAATGGACCTAATATGTTGAGTAGGGGTGTGACACAGACCTGCCTATGGCACCTTCACATCAGTCAGTGATTCCCCTGTGAGCAATTCTCTGCTGTCTAGTTATGTCACTTTTATGTGTACTGGAGTTGTAAATATGAGTCAGGATCCAGCCCTATATTTTTTCCCTAATCAGGAAGTTCAGCAGTATAATCTTACTAGTGAATATTTTGTGGAATTTATTTATATAAACAGCACTGAAATGTCATAACACCACAAAAATATACAGATAGATTAAAAATGTAAAAAAAAAACAAAAAAACAAATCAAAACAACTCTGAAAAAGATGTGAGAATGATGGCACTAAAATCCAAATAAATCCAAGTTCAATTAAATGGATATAACAAAAGGCAACTTTTTATTGACTCAGCAAGAGGTATGTGTTTAACTAGGGAGAGCCCTTAAAGCCTGAGAGCTAAACTGATTACGTATGTTCTTTAAGGTCCACAAAGGGAGAGAATGGAAAAATCACCACTGGGATGAGTAAGCAAGAATGGCAGAGTAAACAAGATTTTTCAGCGTTTGCATCCAGTGAAATCCCCACACAATCACTTGTCACAGAATATCAAACACAGTGCAGAGCTAGTGCCAAATGGGAACAGGGGCTCGATTTAACACTCTTTTTATTGAGAAATACTTTGTTTTTCATTTAAAAGCAAGGAATATTTAATAACTTGGTCATACATTGTTCACACACTCACAGTAGTTATGGCAAGTTGTTTATTTATTTATTTATTGAAATGCAGATACAAGGCAAAGCATTTGAATACTATGAAAGCAGTAGTTTGAATTTATTGTTCACACCAGAAAGATTGACCATATTCTGATTTTACACATAGAATAGAAAACAATCCTTTATAGATATCCCTTGTATGTGTATACAATTGTAAATGTTGTCATAAAGAAAACCTGGATTTGTGCTGGAAATGGCCCACCTTGATTATCATACACGTTTTAAAGAGAGTGGTCACTTTGGATGGGCTATTACCAGCAGGAGAGTGAGTTTGGGGGGGGGGGGGGGGGGCGGAGGGTGAGAAAACCTGGATTTGTGCTGGAAATGGCCCAACTTGATGATCACTTTAGATAAGCAGGAGAGTGGGGTGGGAGGAGGTATTGTTTCATGGTCTCTGTGTATATATAATGTCTTCTGCAGTTTCCACAGTATGCATCCGATGAAGTGAGCTGTAGCTCACGAAAGCTCATGCTCAAATAAATTGGTTAGTCTCTAAGGTGCCACAAGTCCTCCTTTTCTTTTTATAAAGGTATCATGTAATCAGGCTATAAATACAAGGTTAGGGCTGTAGATATAGGGCTAAATTTTCAGAGGTGTGTACAAGTGTGCATGTGCAATCACCACAAATGCAGGGTCAATCATGGTGGTTGCACACACAAATGAACAGTTGCATGTCTAAACTATTATTATTATATTCAATTGCATTTTACATTCCTTCTTACATGATTTGCTTACATTTGCTGCCAGCATGCTTAATGACTCTTCCATTGCTCTAGAATTAGAAGATGACAGAAGTTAGAGATGATAAACACTTAAATTATCTTCTGCATCTTCCTGCATATGTAAGATTGTTTCTTACTCTAGAGAGTTATGTATAAGCAAGGAAGCTTGCGAGCCTTCCCTGTGGGGAAATCAAAGAATCATATCATAGAATCATAGAATATCAGAGTTGGAAGGGACCTCAGGAGGTCACCTAGTCCAACCCCCTGCTCAAAGCAGGACCAATCCCCAACTAAATCATCCGAGCCAGGGCTTTGTCAAGCCTGACCTTAAAAACTTCTAAGGAAGGAGATTCCACCACCTCCCTAGGTAATGCATTCCAGTGTTTCACCACCCTCCTAGTGAAAAAGTTTTTCCTAATATCCAACCTAAACCTCCCCCACTGCAACTTGAGACCATTACTTCTCGTTTAGTCATCTGCTACCACTGAGAATCTAGATCCATCCTCTTTGGAACCCCCTTTCAGGTAGATGAAAGCAGCTATCAAATCCCCCCTCATTCTTCTCTTCTATAGACTAAACAATCCCAGTTCCCTCAGCCGCTCCTCATAAAGTCATGTGTTCCAGTCCCCTAATCATTTTTGTTGCCCTCTGCTGGACGTTTTCCAATTTTTCCACATTCTTCTTGTAGTGTGGGGCCCAAAACTGGACATAGTACTCCAGATGAGGCCTCACCAATGTTGAATAGAGGGAAACGATCATGGCCCTCAATCTGCTGGCAATGCCCCTACTTATACATCCCAAAATGCCATTGGCCTTCTTGGCAACAACGGCACACTGTTGACTCATATCCAGCTTCTCATCCACTGTAACCCCTAGGTCCTTCTCTGCAGAACTGCCTCCTAGCCATTCGGTCCCTAGTCTGTAGCGGTGCATGGGATTCTTCCGTCCTAAGTGCAGGACTCTGCACTTGTCCTTGTTGAACCTCATCAGACTTCTTTTGGCCCAATCCTCTAATTTGTCTAGGTCCCTCTGTATCCTATCCCTACCCTCCAGCGTATCTACCTCTCCTCCCAGTTTAGTGTCATCTGCAAACTTGCTGAGGGTGCAATCCACACCATCCTCCAGATCACTAATGAAGATATTGAACAAAACCGGCCCAAGGACCAACCTCTGGGGCATTCCATTTGATACCGGCTGCCAACTAGATACGGAGCCATTGATCACTACCCACTGAGCCCGACAACCTAGCCAGCTTTCTCTCCACCTTATAGTCCATTCTTCCAGCCCATACTTCTTTAACTTGCTGGCAAGAATACTGTGGGAGACTGTGTCAAAAGCTTTGCTAAAGTCAAGGAACAAGACGTCCACTGCTTTCCCCTTATCCACAGAGCCAGTTATCTCGTCATACAAGGCAATTAGATTAGTCAGGCATGACTTGCCCTTGGTGAATCCATGCTGACTGTTCCTGATCACTTTGTTCTCCTCTAAGTGCTTCAGAATTGATTCCTTGAGGACCTGCTCCATGATTTTTCCAGGGACTGAGGTGAGGCTGACTGGCCTGTAGTTCCCAGGATCCTGAGAACTATCGCCTCACCTCAGTCCCTGGAAAAATCATGGAGCAGGTCCTCAAGAAATCAATTCTGAAGCGCTGAGAGGAGAGGAAAGTGATCAGGAACAGTCAGCATGGGTTCATCAAGGGCAGGTCATAATTCTATCATAGAATCATAGAACTAGAAGGGACCTTGAGAGGTCATCTAGTCCAGTCCCCTGCACTCGTGGCAGGACTAATTATCTAGACCATTCCTGACAGGTGTTTGTCCAAATTTCACTTCTTGTCCTATCCTCAGAGGTTAAGAAAAACAATTTTTCTCCTCCTCCTTGTAACAACCTTTTACATACTTGAAAACTGTTATCATGTCCCCGCTCTATCTTCTCTTTTCCAGATTAAACAAACTCAATTTTTTCAATCTTCCCTCATAGGTCATATTTTCTAGACCTTGAATCATTTTTGTTGCTCTTCTCTGGACACTCTCCAATTTGTCCACTTTCTTCCTGCAATGTGGTGCCCAGAACTGTACACAATACTCCACTTGAGGCCTAATCAGAGTTGAAGAATTACTTCTCGTTTCTTGCTACATTGTTGACTTATATTTAGCTTGTGATCCACTATGACCCCCAGATCTCTTTCCGCAGTACTCCTTCCTAGGCAATCATTTCCCATTTTGTATGTGTGCAACTGATTGTTCCTTCCTAAATGGAGTACTTTGCATTTGTCCTTATTGAATTTCATCCTACTTACTTCAGACCATTTCTCCAATTTGTCCAGATCATTTTGAATTTGAATCCTATCCTCCAAAGCACTTGCAACCCTTCCCACCTTGGTATCGTCCACACACTTTATAAGTGTACTCTCTATGCCATTATCAAAATCATTGATGAAGATATTGAACAGAACTGGACCCAGAACTGATCCTTGCGGGATCCCACTCATTATACCCTTCCAGCATGACTGTAAACTACTGATAACTACTTTCTGAGAACAGTTTTCCAACCAATTTTGCACCCACCTTATAGTAGCTCCATTTAGGTTGCATTTCCCTGGTTTATTTATGAGAAGGTCATGAGGGAAAGTATCAAAAGCTTTACTAAAATCAAGATATACCACATCTACTGCTTCCCCCCTATCCACAAGGCTTGTTACCCTGTCAAAGAAAGCTTGGTTTGGTTTGAGACTATTTGTTTTTGACAAATCGATGCTGACTGTTACTTATCACCTTATTATCTTCTAGATGTTTGCAAATTGATTGCTTAATTATTTGCTCCACATGTTTAATATTCAACGTACATCCTCCTTTGCTTTCCTTATTCCAATGTATATAATCATGGACCACACTAAACAATTCCTTTCCTTCCTTTGAGTTAATTTATTTTCTGATTTGTCATCATTTAGTAGTAATTGTGGGTGATTGTGTATCTGAAATGAAGGTTCTCTCCTGTGGGGTGCTGCAGAACCCCATTGTTCCCCCATCATGTTCAACATTTAGATGAGTCTGTTATGCAGGTTAGTAGGAAGACATGGGGTGAGTAGTCTTTAATTTGCTCATGATACTCATTCAGTGTCTCCATCTCAGCTGAGCATGTCTGATGAAGTGGAATGGATGACCCAGTGACTGCCATGCATGAGCAGCTAACTGGGTAAGGCTCTATCTAGATAAGGCAGAGATGTTGCTGATAGGTCAGAAGAAGCAGTAAAAGAAGAATTGAGAAATATGATATCAGTACCCCTGACTGAGGGAAAGCATTTGATGAGGTAAATGTGACCATTTCTGTTCAGTGAAGCCCGGCTACTCTTACCCATCCCTTTCTCATATGCAAACTAGGAAAATGTGGTCTAGATGAAATTACTGTAAGGTGAGTAAAAAGAAAAGGAGTACTTGTGGCACCTTAGAGACTAACCAATTTATTTGAGCATGAGCTTTTGTGAGCTACAGCTCACTTCATCGGATGCTGTAGCTCACGAAAGCTCATGCTCAAATAAATTGGTTAGTCTCTAAGGTGCCACAAGTACTCCTTTTCTTTTTGCGAATACAGACTAACACGGCTGTTACTCTGAAACCTGTAAGGTGAGTGCACAACTGGTTGAGAGACTGTACTCAAAGAGTAGCTATCAATGGTTTGCTGTGAAACTGTGAGGACGTACCTAGTGGGGGCCTGAAGGGCTCAGTCCTAGTCAATATTTTCAGTAATGAGTTGGATAACGGACTGGAGAGCATGATTATCAAAACTGTGGATGGTACCAAGCTGGGAGAGGTTGGAGGACAGGATTAGAAGTGAAAATGACTTTGACAAATAGGACAATTGGTCTGAAATCAACAAGATTAAATTCAATACGGACAAGTGCAAAATACTACACTTAGGAAGTAAAAATCAAGTGCACAACTGCAGCATGGGGAGTAACTGGCTAGGTGACAGTGGCCACTGCCAGGTGCTTCAGAGGAAATGAACAGAACAGGTAATCATCAAGTGATCCATCCCGTATCACCCATTCCCAGCTTCTGGCAAACAGAAGCTAGGGACACCATTCCTGTCCATCCTGGCTAATAGCCATTGATGGACCTATCCTCCATGAATTTATCTAGTTCTTTTTTGAACCCTGTTATAGTCTTGGCCTTCTCAACATCCTCTGGCAAAGAGTTCCACAGGTTGACTGTGCATTGTGTGAGGAAATACTTCTGTTTGCTTGTTTTAAACCTGCTGCCTAATAATTTTATTTGGTGACCCCCAGTTTTTGTGTTATGAGGAGTAAATAACACTTCCTTATTTGCATTCTCCACACCAGTCATGATTTTATAGACCTCTAGCATATCCCCCCTTAGTTGTCTCTTTTCCAAGCTGAGAAGTCCCAGTCTTATTAATCTCTCCTCATATGGAAGGTGTTCCATACCCATAATCATTTTTGTTGCCCCTTTCTGTATCTTTTCCAATTCCAATATATCTTTGGGGCAACCAGATCTGCATGCAGTATTCAAGATGTGATATATAGAGGCAATTTGGTATTTTCTGTCTTATTATCTATACCTTTCTTAATGATTCCCAACATTCCATTATCTTTTTGACTGCTGCTGCAAAATGAGTGGATGTTTTCAAAGAACTATCCACAATGACGCCAAGATCTCTTTCCTGAGTGGTAACAGCTAATTTAGACCCCATCATTTTATATGTATAGTTGGGATTATGTTTTCTAGTGTGCATTACATTGCATTTATCAACACTGAATTTCATCTGCCATTTTGTTGCCCTGTCACCCAGTTTTGTAAGGTCCCTTTGTAACTCTCTGCAGCCTTCTTTGGTCTTAACTATATTGTAGTTTTGTATCATCTGCAAGTTTTGCCACTTCACTGTTTACCCCTTTTCCCAGATCTTTTATGAATATGTTGAACAGTACTGGTCCCAGTAAAGCCCCTGGGGGACACCACTGTCCATTCTGAAAACTGGCCATTTATTCCTACCCTTTGTTTCCTATCTTTTAACCAGTTACTGATCCATGAGAGAACCTTCTCCCTTATCCCATGACAGCTTATTTTGCTTAAGAGCCTTTGGTGAGGGACCTTGTCAAAGGCTTTCTGAAAATCTAAGTACATTATATCCACTGGATCATCCTTGTCCACATGCTTGTTGACCCCCTCAAAGAATTCTAGTCGATTGGTGAGACATGATTTCCCTTTACAAAAAAACATGTTGATTCTTCCCCAACTAATCATATTCATCTGTAGTTCTTTACTATAGTTTCAACCAATTTGCCTGGTACTGAAGTTAGGTTTACCAGCCTGTAATTGCCAGGGTCGCCTCTGGAGCTTTAAAAAAAATTGGCGCCACATTAGCTATCCTCCAGGTGAGGCAGACACTCTTGTCTTCTCTCTCTCTCTCTCTCTCTCCAGCTTAGTCTTCTGCCATGTGGCAGTGAATGGCCTCCCTTTCACAGAAAGCACCCCCTCTTAAACAGTTCCTATCTCTGTTTTGCATAGATTAGGAAATTCTAGCCCTCAGTCATGTGAGTCCTGTCTGAAGAAAATCATTGTTCTCTGAGGTGCACCAGTTATTGAAGCATTCATAATTTGATGGGTCTCTCATTGATAGTCTTCTCTGAGGTGTTCCACAACCTTTTGGAGCAGGACAGTGCCTGGAATACGCTGGGCATGTCAAGGTCAGGTGTGGCATGATCTGTTGATTGTGTATTACTTATATTGATCACTTAGAAAAGTCAATTAACACTCTGTAGTTTGGCAAGAGTCTGCCACATGACCAGACCCAGAAATATTAGAGTTATTACTAGGACCCTGGCATGTGCAAGAGATGGTCACACTTAGGAAAGGCCTTCTGTCCTTGCAATAGCTTTATTAGCACAAAAAGAAAAGGAGGACTTGTGGCACCTTAAAGACTAACAAATTTATTAGAGCATAAGCTTTCGTGAGCTACTGCTCACTTCATTGGATGCAAGCTGTAGCTCACGAAAGCTTATGCTCTAATAAATTTGTTAGTCTCTAAGGTGCCACAAGTACTCCTTTTCTTTTTGCGAATACAGACTAAAATGGCTGCTACTCTGAAACCTGTTATTAGCACAGTTAGCAAATCACAAATGCTCCAACCCAGCAAAGTAGATAGAAATAATACAGAATGATCAAAACTGCCATCTGAGTATTCACATATTCACACTATCCCTTGCAAAAAACCCACCCTGAACTGTTAGTCCTCCTCCTCCTCATCACCAGTGGTCATCATCCTTGCATCTCTGCAGGCATGCAGGTTGGGATACAGCTTTTATGATATTACTCCCACTATGCTTAATGCATATTCAGTAGGGGTTATAGCCCCATTTTCCTTATTTGTATTTCTTTACTTTACTAATGTTTAGGTGCCTTTCTCCAATAGGTTAGTAGGCCTTTTACCTCATGCTTATTAGCATATAGATCAATTAGTTAGTATGATATTTTTGTGGTTGAACATCTGCTGATGTTCCAAACTTAAAATACCTGAAGCTGGTATAAACTAGCATCTTGTGGTTACCTGTCAGGTTAGCAACACTTACTTATAACATCACTCTATTTTGTGATGCCTTGTGATAGAGAGTCATTTATGGGTTAGTTACTTATGTCAAATCTTTAGGCCTTGGGCCATAATTTATAGGCTTGAGACCTGCGGGCTTTTGCATTACTGCCTTCACCCATACTTATATATTACACAGGCTGGTTTCTTAACACAGACCACAAAATGGTAGCTGGCACATAAAATGGAAGGTGATAGAAAAAAGAAGTTCACAAAACAAGATGGAGTTCACAATCTGATACCAACATACCCCACTCTGTCAGACAGTGCCCAGCAAAATAGGGTCCCACTCCCGAGTAGGGGTCTATAGCAGTATTGCCAAACCCAAATCATGGAGTCCAATTATATATTTGTATTAATATATGAAACCAAAACGGTTCCTAGCAACATATAGAAAGTACTGTGTGCAATCTGTTCTGTAGACAAGATACAAGGAATAAAGTGACCTAACACTTTGCCAGCACAGCCAAATGCACATCTTACTGGCTTGCAAACTGCATTTCAGAGAGGCCTTGGGCAGTGTTTTCCCCTGCATAGGACCCATTATGGAAAGAGTACATTCCAATTTAGTAGACAAACACCGTACAGTATATGTTACTGAACACTATTGCATGAAGCGTAGTTTACTCCACTCCAGGGCGACGTTCAGGCCCTGGGTTGATGTAAACAGGCTGTGTCCTTTCAGGCTGGAGCCTGTTCAGCATGGTGCTTGGTGCCCAGGAGATGGTGTGGGTCAGAGAAGCAGGCAGCAGCACGATTGCCTCTGGTGGGGAGGAGACAGGGAGAGCAACCAATCCCAGCTCCCTCCCCCATCCTCTTTTACTGACCAGAAGATTGTGCAGCCCTGTTTCTCTTCCTTCCTTAACTCCTCCCCCTCACAGGCCAGCCAGAGGAAACAAGTGGGGAGACAGCTCTTGGAAGCTCAGTTTGGCTCCTCTCCCTCTTGTAGCACTGGGCCACCAAGTACCGTAGAGCCAGGAGTTACATTCCTGGTATAAGATAAAGCTTTCCCCATATCCACTTTAACTTGCTCCCTTACCTTCCCCAACACTCCCAGCACCCTTATCAGAATGAGACCAAATTCAGCCCCTGGCATAAGCAGGCACAGCTTCACTGGTTTTAGTAGAAGTTGGGCCCACTTACATCAGGGGTCAATTTTATCTTAGTAGAATAACAGATCTGAGAATGGTGCACGTCTGATAATATCACATCAATTCAAGTTACACTGCATTTCACAAGACATACGTCTTCTAAGCAACTTACACCACCATTTCTGTAGCTAGTACAGGTGACCCTCTGTCTTCCAGTCAACACTCCTGTTCACGTGTGCGTACATGCACACACCTACCCACAGCCTTTTAGAAGATATTTTAACATCAGATACTTAGATGAACTAGCACTTGGCTGAAAATAGCTCAAATCTGATGAATATCAGCATAACCTGCAAGACTCCTCTTTTCCCAGGTACCTGAAAGTGGAGAGGGTGGGAAGAATAGTCCAAAAGGGGAGGTGAGTTTGAGTTGTTTAAGCTACTGTGTAAGGTTCTCTCTGACTGTATAGCTGAACTTGATGTATTTTTCAATTATGTCAAGGGTGCCGAGAGCATATGGATGGGCACTTCTTTTGGCATTTCTCTAACTCAATAAACCACAGGAATATCTTCGGCCTTAATGTAGTGGTTCTCAAAGCCGGTCCGCCGTTTGTTCAGGGAAAGCCCCTGGCAGGCCGGGCCGGTTTGTTTACCTGCCACATCTGCAGGTTTGGCCGATTGTGGCTCCCACTGGCTGCGGTTCACTGCTCCAGGCCAATGGGGGCTGCGGGAAGCGGTGCGGGCCAAAGGATGTGCTGCCCGCCCTTCCTGCAGCCCCTATTGGCTTGGAGCGGCGAACCGCAGCCAGTGGGAGCCACGATTGGCTGAACCTGTGGACGCGGCAGGTAAACAAACCGGCCCAGCCCAGCAGGGGCTTTCCCTGAACAAGCGGTGGACCGGCTTTGAGAACCACTGCCCTAATGTGATCTCAGTTTCACTACTTTTGCTCAGGTGTAACTCCACTGACTGCAAACTACTGTAATATAAGTAAATCCTTTAAAGGAGCATCAGCATTGTGCCAGTAGACTGTGGCAGGGTCATGCTATTTTTTCTTATTAATTCTGTTTTACAGGAATTTCTGATAAGCAGTAATAAATTGTAATAAAAACTTCTCGGTTGATGCTAGGGTTGAAATATAATTATTTTAAAAACTTTTAAAACCTACACTAGAGAGGTTAAGTTATATTAACATGAAAAATAGACACAGGTTTCTGATATGGCTGTCAATTAATCACAGTTAACTCAAGCATTAACTAAAAAAATTAATCATGATTAATCGCACTTATAATGATAGAATACCAATTGAAGTTTATTCAATATTTTTGAATGTTTTTCTACATTTTCAATTACAACACAGAATACAAAGTGCACAGTGCTCACTTTATATTATTATTTTTTATTACAAATATATGCACTGTAAAAATGATAAAAGAAATAGTATTTTTCAGTTCTCCTCATACAAGTACTGAAGTGCAATCTCTTTATTGTGAAAGTATAACTTACAAATGCAGATTTTTTTTTTTGGTTACATAATTGCACTCAAAAACAAAACAATGTAAAACGTTAGAACCTACAAGTCCACTCAGCCCTACTTCTTATTCTGCCAATTGCTAAGACAAACAAGTTTGTTTACATTGACTAGAGATACTGCTGCCTGCTTCTTATTTGCAGTGTCACCTGAAAGTGAGAACAGATGTTCCCATGGCATTTTTGTAGCCAGCGTTGCAAAGTATTTAGATGCCAGATATGCTAAACATTTGTATGCCCCTTCCATGCTTAAAGTGGGGAGAAGGGATATAATTATCACCAAAGGACATAAAGACAATTCGGGGAATTACATACCAGTAAGTTTAACTTCAGTCCCAGAAAAGATAATGGAGCAAATAATTAAGCAATCAATTTGCAAACACCTAGAAGATAATAAGGTGATAAGTAACAACCAGCATGGATTTGTCAAGAACAAATCGTCAAACCAACTTAATAGCTTTCTTTGACAGGGTAACAAGCTTGTGGATAGTGGGGAAGTGGTAGATGTCATATATTTTGACTTTAGTAAGGCTTTTGATACTGTCTCGCATGACTTTCTCATAAATAAACTAGGGAAATACAACCTACACAGAAGTACTATAAGGTGGGTAAATAACTGGTTGGAAAGCTATTCCCAGAAAGTAGTCATCAGTGTTTCATAGTCAAGCTGGAAGGGAATATCAAGTGGGGTCCCACAGGGATCAGGGTCTGGTTCTGTTCAATACCTTCAACGACAATTTGATAATGGCATAGAGAGTATACTTATAAAATTTGTGGACATACTGAGCAGGGAGGGGTTGCAAGTGCTTTGGAGGAAAAGATTAAAATTCAAAATGATCTGGACAAACTGGAGAAATGGTCTAAAGTAAACAGGATGAAATTCAATAAGGACAAATGCAAAGTACTCCACTTAGGAAGGAACAATCAGTTGCACACATACAAAATGGGAAATGGCTGCCTAGGAAGGAGTACTGCGGAAAGGGATCTGGGGGTCATAGTGTATCATAAGCTAAATATGAGTCAACAATGTAACACTGTTGCAAAAAAAGAAAACATCATTCTGGGATGTATTAGCAGGAGTGTTGTAAGCAAGACACAAGAAGTAATTCTTCTGCTCTACTCTGTGCTGATTAGGCCTCAGTTGGTGTACTGTGTCCAGTTCTGGGTCCCACATTTCAGGAAGAATGTGGACAAATTGGAGAAAGGCCAGAGAAGAGCAACAAAAATGATTCAAGGTCTAGAAAATATGACCTATGAGGGAAGATTGAAAAAACTGAGTTTGTTAATCTGGAGAAGAGAAGCCTGAGAGGAGACATGATAACACTTTTCAAGTACATAAAAGGTTGTTACAAGGAGGAGAGAGAAAAATTGTTTTTCCTTAACCTCTGAGGATAGGACAAGAAGCAATGGACTTAAATTGCAGCCAGGGCAGTTTAGATTGGACATTAGGAAAAAATTCCTAACTGTCAGGGTGGTTAAGCACTGGAATAAATTGCCGAGGGAGGTTGTGGAATCTCCATTGTTGGAGATTTTTAAGAGCCAGTTAGACCTGTCAGGGATGGTCTATAATTATAATACTGAATCCTGCCATGAGTGCAGGGAACTAAACTAGATTAGGTCTTGAGATCCCTTGCAGTACTACAATTCTATGATTCTATGATTGAGATTTGTTTGAATCAGCAATGAACCCGAGCTATTTGCGAGAAATGCAAAAGGAAAATAACCCAGTAGATGCTGAAAGAGGAGTCCAAAGCCTTCTCGGGAGATGATAGGGACATTGGACAAACCCCTTGTCTGTGGATGCATATTAAGTTATATTACCATCGACCTGTACAGAAGACTTACTCCTTTACCTCTGTATGTAATGGATGAGTCACTGAGATATTTCTCCAGGATCTCCTAAATAGGGGATATATCTCAAAATCAAAGTAATTCTATTCATTACCAGTGATATGTGCTCAGAAAAGAGACGGTAGTCTAAGACTCTGCATAGACCAGTGGTTCTCAAATTAGGGCTGTGGCTTGTTCAGGAAAAGCCCCTGGCGGGCCAGGCTGGTTTGTTTACCTGCCGCATCTGCAGGTTCGGCTGATCGCGGCTCCCATTGGCCGCGGTTCACCGCTCCAGGCCAATGGGGGCTGCAGGAAGCGGCGCGGGCCGAGGGACATGCTGGCTGCCCTTCCTGCAGCCCCCATTGGCCTGGAGCGGTGAACCGCGGCCACTGGGAGCCGCGATCTGCTGAACTTGCAGATGTGGCAAGTAAACAAACTGGCCTGGCCCGGCAGGGGCTTTCCCTGAACAAGCGGCGGCCCTAGTTTGAGAACCACTGGCATAGACTGTCAGGAACTGAAGAGGAAAAACCCCCATACCGGTAGAGAACCCATCCTTTGAATTTAAGATGTTCTGATTGGATTATGAGGTAAATCTTGGTTCTCTGTTTAAGATCAAATGAAAACCTATGCTCAAGGTTTCATGGCTGAACAAAGCTGTCACCTCACAGGTTTCATTACTCCATGGGATCTATATGAACGGGTTAGAATTCTATTTGATTTAGCAAATGCAGTTACTGCCTTCCAGGTGTGTCTGAGTGTCTTGTGGAGCGTAGAGATGAGGTGTGTATTCCCTACTTGGACGATAACGTTGTGTACAGTGGCACTTCTGAAGAACATGTGGAGAATATAAAAAGAATGTTACAACAGTTACAGAAGCATGGAATTAAGCTGAAAGCTGGAATGATTGTATCTGCTGAAGGTAACAAGATGGATCCAGCTGACACCTTGGCTGTTTGTGATCTCTGAGAGAAACAACCAAACTCCACAAGGGATATTTGAAAGCTGCTAGGCTTCCTCATCTCTCCAAGGTACATTCAAGACTTTTCTCAAATAGCAAAGCCATTGTATGACTTGTGTCAGATTCCAATGGAATAGTCAACACAACACCATCAAAAGTAGACTAGAAAAAGAAGAAAGCCAAAAGGCAAGGAAAGGGATCTGGACAAATGCCATCCAAACAGCCAGTTACCTGGGCTGAGCAACATCCAAAAGTTTGAAACCAGATAATTAACTGCCTGGCACAGCCACCACGAATAGTCTATCCCAATTTTGCCTTACTCTTTATTCCTCAATCCCAATAAGGGATTAGATAGTCTTACACCAACATCAGAAAGGTAAACCAAGAGTCATGAGTTAGTGGGCAAGAATGCAAACTGCAGCTGAGAAGAATTATCATCTTCATGCAGGAAAGCTGGAGTTTCTAGCCTTGAAATAGGCTGTAATTCGCAAATTTTGTGACTACCTCTACCATGTGCACTCCGTGATGGTTTACAGTAATAACTCACTACCCAGTGTTTTTACCTCTGACTGGCTAAACATCACAGCAGACAGCTGGCTTTCAGAATTAGCTGACTTTGAAGTTAAAGTTAGATATTGCCCAGGGAAATCTAACGTGGAGGCAATGCTTTACCCAGAATATCCCTTGACATGGAAAAATACATGACAAGCAAAGATGTTGTTAATGCTGTTTTACAACAGCAAAGACATGACAGAGTATCTTGTTTAGCAGTTATTACTACCAATCCTTTGGCAGTAGAAGATTTCTCCATGGGTATTAAATCCACCATAAAGCTTGTTCCATGAGAAGACATTCTGGCATCTCAGAAGGAAGATCCAGCTATTTGTAAAATTCTTCAATATGTGTCCTTGGCGCATAAACTGAATAAGCAAGCATGGCTTGCGCAAGCCCCATTGCTGCTTAGTCCTTTCAGAGCACACAGAACTCTGCTGCTGCAACCAGAGCTGTCCCCTTTGACCCCCCTCAGCAGACCTTCAATCCTTAGCAGGACAGGGCACAAGTATATCTAACCCTGACATTCCTTTGAGTGCTGCACTAGTCGCGGTTATGTGTGAAAATTCAGGGGAGAATACAGCCCCAAACCACCTCTCTAAAACAATTAAATGAACTTCAAAACCAAACCTGCTACTGGATGCCATATTGCTACACTCTCAACAACCCAAGATTCCTCTGTTAACCCAGGGGATAAAACAAATGTGAAAAAAGTAGATGTGGGCAGAGAACCCTCCAAACTGACTCCACATTCTTCCAATCCAGTGCAAAAACAACAGATTTATGGGTATTCCAACAATCCCAGATATTCCCAACTGGTCTTCTTGTAAATCAATTGTCCAGCAATGTCATGCAAACATTTATAATGTATTTATCCAGTTGAATGCTTGTAACTCTTGGCATAGTGTTGAAAGTCTGGTAAAGCTCTTCCTGTTTAGCTGTGATCATTCACCAGGCCTGATCTGCAAGCACAGCATGCCTGGAGTTCCCGTGGTTGTCAGTGGAAGTTGTGGGCACAGATTCCTGGATGGCCTGGCCTTTTAATTAGTTTAGGAAAGAAATAATTATATTGTAATTTTAATGTGGTAACAGGAAATTTTACAATGGAAAAAAGTTGATGTCTATTCCCAAATCTGTCTCCTTTAAGTTATCAGATTTACCTCACAGTAATCTTTCCTTCCATCCACTCTTCACTCCTTTAAAAAAAAAAATTGTTTTACTGGCTTCTTGTATTTCTCCCCATGGCAGTTTATTCGGTACATTAGCTACATGAGCTCTTTAAAAAATTCCACAAACATTCCTTCTGGGCCCACCCAACCTAAACTCAATTTGAATTCTTGACCCCTTCTAGTAAATACATTTAGCTCTCTGCTTCATTGACTCTCCCATCTCACTTCAGATCTAAGCTGAAAGCATACTTGCTTCTGTCTATTAACTTCTCTCTTCCTCTACGATTGTCCGGAGCAGCCTCACTGAGCCCCTTGAAGCATATTGAGACATAATGAGCATGAGTGCTGTACACAATGATGTTGTATTGTAATTCACATAGCCTAGTACCAAATTTGCGGATGACACAAAATTATTTAGGGTACTTTGTTCCTGTCTTATTTTGTAAACTTTAATAAGCTTCAGCTCATCTGCTGTTTTCTAAGGAATACAAAGCTAGCTTCTCTAGCCTTGTCCCTCAAGTAACCTCAAGTCTCTGTACCATGCTTACTGAACTCTGCAAGAGCTTCTATATTCCTCTTCACCATTTATTTCTAATTGAATTTATAAAATGTCTATAGGTGCCCATCCGATACTCTAGATATCTACCTCATAAATTAAAATACAAACTCAGAACCCATGAATATAACCACTCCAATCCTCAGAACCTCTCCCTTTTTCATAGCCTAAGAAAAGAGGGGGGGAAATTAGCTATACCAGAGTGGTATGTAGGATTTAAGTGACGTATAATAGAAGTGATAAAACTACCTGCATTACTGATTATTATATTTAATAGTCTGCACTAATATTACATTTAATGGTCATTTATTTAGTGAGACATATGATATAAGTTAATTATCAGTTGTACACGGTATATACAAATTTTTATTTATAAAACCACATGGCAGTTGTCCATTTCAAAATATGATGGTGTAAGCAGCAAAGCACTTCAGGAACTATGTCATGCTGTGGCACCACAAGTGTCTAAAAAAGTCCTCAGTCTCTGACTCCCTGGCACAGTGTGGCCCTCCAGTGTGGCATGTTGCTAGCTGCATCTTCCCGGCTTGTGGAGTTGATGTTGAAAGTTTAAGTCCCTCTTGGAAACGTTCTTGAACCTGAGACTAGGGTGGTGTCATAAATATAAAGAGAATGGTAAACACCTTTAAAATCCCTCCTGGCCAGAGGAAAAACCCTTTCACCTGTAAAGGGTTAAGAAGCTAGGATAACCTCGCTGGCACCTGACCAAAATGACCAATGAGGAGACAAGATACTTTCAAAGCTGGAGGGGGGGAGAAACAAAGGCTCTCTTGGTCTGTGTGATGCTTTTGCCGGGAACAGAACAGGAATGGAGTCTTAGAACTTAGTAAATAATCTAGCTAGATATGTGTTAGATTCTGTTTTGTTTAAATGGCTGAAAAAATAAATTGTGCTGAATGGAATGTATATTCCTGTTTTTGTGTCTTTTTGTAACTTAAGGTTTTGCCTAGAGGGATTCTCTGTGTTTTGAATCTGATTACCCTGTAAGGTATTTACCATCCTGATTTTACAGAGGTGATTCTTTTACTTTTTCTTCAGTTAAAATTCTTCTTTTAAAAACCTGATTGCTTTTTCATTGTTCTTAAGATCCAAGGGTTTGGGTCTGCATTCACCTATGCAAATTGGTGAGGATTTTTATCAAGCCTTCCCCAGGAAAGGGGGTGTAGGGTTTGGGGAGGATTTTGGGGGGAAAGACGTTTCCAAGCAAGCTCTTTCCCTGTTATATATTTGTTAGATGCTTGGTGGTGGCAGCAATAAAGTCCAAGGGCAAAAGGTAAAATAGTTTGTACCTTGGGGAAGTTTTAACCTAAGCTGGTAAAAATAAGCTTAGGGGGCTTTCATGCAGGTCCCCATATCTGTACCCTAGAGTTCAGAGTGGGGAAGGAACCTTGACAGGTGGCCTTGGAGCATCCACAGGTGTTCCAAACAGGAGCTCCTTTGGAATGCATTCATCATCCATCTGGTGCAGATGATCAAGCCAATGGAGACACATGAGTTTGAGAATAGTGATTAGATTTGGCAGTTTTGCTTTCTTAAGTACTTCGAAGTCAGGAACTTTGGTTTCCCACTTGATATTTAAAATATGGCTAAGAGAGTGGGTATGAAAGGTGTCTATCCTTCTCTCATGCTTCCTGTAGGCAGTCCAGGTCTTGCTACCATACAGAAGCATGCTTAAGACACACATCTTCAAAGTTAATTTCCTGTTACCTTACACAAGCTTGGTCAATTGGCCAAATGTGGTAGCTGACCTTCCAATGCAAGAATTAAGCTTGTCACCTAAAGATAAATCTGACATAGTGGATCCTAGATACTTGTGTAAAAGTTCTGCTTCTAGTGTGGTGTTAACTATTGAAACTTTTGATGCAGTCAACACACCTAGTGTTGTAATCATTGTTGTCTTTAGGCTGATGGTTAGTTCAAATTCATCAAAAGCTAGCACAAAGCTATTGCAAAGGTGTTGAAGCTCCCTTTCACTGTGTGTGAGAAGCCCTGTGTTTTATGGAAAAGAAATTCCCTTATCAGAGGTTTTTGACATTGCCTTTTAATCTTAGATGAGCAATGTTGAAGAGTTTTCCATGAGAACTTGTATGCAGATACAACTTTGGTGCTAGATGAGAAAGCATGATGAAGCAGCAGAGAGAAGAATATACCAGACTCTTGGTGCCAAAATATATCCCTTTTTGACACCACTGCAGATTCGAAAGCTCTCAGATTGGTTACCATCATACTGGATTGTTGCCTTCACGGAAGGATCAAATCAGACTCAGTAGGATTGGGGTGCAACCAATTCTCTCTAGCAATTGAAAAAGGCCCTTTCTGCTGACCAGCTCAAAAACTTTTGTAAGATCTACGAAAGCCATTTAGAGAGGTTTTCCATGTTCTTGATGGCTTTTTCTTGCAGGTGCCTTCATGCAAAGACCATGTTGACAGATCTACTGGGACAGAAACCACACTGATTTTCTAGAGTTACATGTTCAGCAAGAACTTGCACTCTTTTGAGAATGACCCATGTGAATGTCTTGCCAGCAACACTCCAGAGATAAATTCCTTTGCAGGTATTGCAGCCACTCTAATCTCCTGTGTTTTTATACAGTGTTATGATGTTGGCATCCTTCATGTCTTATGGTTCTCTGCCTCCCTTCCAGCAAGCGAGCAAGACGTTGTGCAGATGTTTAAGTATAAACTGTCCACTTTTTTCAATACTTTATCTGGAATTCCATCTCTTCCTGCAGCCCTGCCTGGTGCCTGGAAGGTGATTTGCCTTTTCAAACTCATTTACCGATGGTTCTATATCGAGCTCTTCAGTGATCTGGAACCTGGTGAGACATTTAAAACTGCTTCTGAAACAGTAGTTTCACATGAATAGAGTTTGTGATAGTGTTCCACTGGCCAGTGCATCTGTTTGCTTCTGTCAATGATGTTGTCTTCACTAAGAGATTTGAGTGGGGCAGTCTTCTTGCTTGAAGGACCTATTGCTTTCTTGAGTCCATCAACCATATTTTTTCAGATCTCCATTCTTAAAGGACATTTGTATCTTCCTCCAGTCAAGCCAGTTTGATGTTTCATTCATTCATTCATTGCAGTGTGCTCTTGGCCATTCTGGGGTTAGCACATATCTCAGGAGAGAGGTTCATGTTTGTGGAGATATGCTGAATATTTTGCTTCAGTAACTGAAAGCATTTCTTTAGAGTATATTGCAAGCCAATCTTTATCTTACACAGTCTTCCCCCCGCCCCCCCAAAAGCTAAGTTTGCAGCTGTATGGATTTTAATTCTGAGTGTGTTCCATGCTCCATCAGCATTCAAGGGAGGTGCAATCGATCATGTTGCTAGTGAAGAAGCATTACATAAAAGAGGTGGTGCTTTAATAAGGCACATCAATCCATGGGAAACTCTGGCCCTAACCCCTAATGCCTTAGAAGAAGGTGTTGGTAATACACAGCCTGAAGTGGATGCAGAGCTCCAGTAGTGACATAGTTTCCCTGAGATTAGTTGTACGCTGGACACCATCCTTGGTCTTTTGTGTTATTGATATTAATATGTGGGTATTATGGAATGGACTAAGTCTGGAGGCCCCCTGCTAGAGGCCTCATGGCACTGCCTCATCCTGCCCTTGAAAAGAGCAGAGGAGAAGTCCTCCAGGCAGCCTAGAGGGGCTGCTGGGGAGCAACCAATCAGAGGGTCTGCTGAAGCAACCAATCAGAGGGACTGCTGGAGCAGCCAATCTGGGGCTATATAAAAGGAAGCTGCAGAGGCAGAGCAGTCAGTTGCTGCCTGGAGCTTGAAGAGGGAGGACTGTCTGAAAGAGCAGCAGGGCCATGGACAGCTCACTGCAGGCAGGACTGAGCCCAGGGAAGGCTGCCAAGGACTGGGTCCCTGGTTTGCTGGAAGAGCAGCAGGTCAATGGACAGGTCTGCGGGCAAGCTGTGCTCAGGGAACTGAGTCCAGAACCTAGCCAGACCAGGCAAGGGCACCATGATGGGCCTTGCTGGTCTGGTTGAAGACTGAGCCCAGGGAGGGCTGCGGAAAGGACAGCAACCGAAAGTACCGAGATGGGCCTCTGTTGGGCTGTTAAAGAAGGCAGTACCTCTATGAAAGAAGCCTTGGTGCTATTGCCCCAAACCAGGCTGTGAAAAAGAACTAGAGACTATATACCCCTGAGGGGTGGGGGCAATGTGTGACTTGGCCAGAGGGCTGAGTTGCTGAAGACCCACCGAACTGCCATCAGCCAGAGAGGGGGCGCTCGTGAGAGGTGGGTGCTGATCCCACTACGGTGGGTGACAACTTTGTTTAGTAAGATAGAATTTCCATGGTGAATGTTTTCTTTTGCCACATAAAAGTGCATGGTCTGTCACAGTGTGCAAGATAAAAACTGTGAGTTTGGAGAACATCTTGTACCTGCTTCCTGCAGATGACAAATCCAGTTGGTGCTAGTGTCCAGATCTGTGATGTCTGCTCAAGACATTCTGGAAGAAGGTGTTGGTAATATACAGTCCCTCATGGGTGCAGAGTTCTAGTAGTCTTTGCCCGTTGTTGTTAGTTTTTTACCTCCTGTGGTGGCCAAGGCATAGTAGCCACATCTCACTATCTGAGCCAACTCTAGCACTGAAGTCTCCCAGTAGCCAAAGTTGCTTGCTCAGTGGTAGCTTACTGATGACACTGAGTTGCTGATAGAACAAGTCCTTTTTCTTCAGAGGTGGAGGAAAGTGTTGAAGCACATGTACTGATGTTGGCAGAGCCACCTGTAGTAGATATTCTTAGCAATATGTTCTATTCTGCTGTTGCAACAGGACATTTGACCATGGAGACTAATGAGTTTTTCACTGCAAAACCCACCCCATGTGTGCAATGGTCTCATTTTAAGGCATCTTGTGTAGAGAGCCTGTGTCAGCTAGTCTGATTTCAGAGTGAGTGGCTACATCGATGTCAGGCTTCTCCAGCTCTGTCATTGATGGGAGCCTTCCGAGGGTCATTCATCTCTTTTCAATTGCTTGACGTACCAGTTTTCCTCATTTTCCAACAAGCACGTTTCAAGAAGGCGACCATCGTACCCACAACTTTGATGCGTACGTGTAGGCAATAAAAAAAAAAGGAGGCAGAGGCTTGCCTTAGGACCTTGCCTTAGGAGAGCTGGCTGTATTTCAAGGAATCCCTGTTGAGGTTACAGGGACAAACCATCCCGATGAGTCGAAAGAATAGTAAATATGGCAGGCGACCAGCTTGGCTTAATGGTGAAATCCTAGCGGATCTTAAACATAAGAAAGAAGCTTACAAGAAGTGGAAGGTTGGACATATGACCAAGGAAGAGTATAAAAATATTACTTGGGCATGTAGAAATGATATCAGGAGGGCCAAATCGCACCTGGAGCTGCAGCTAGCAAGAGATGTCAAGAGTAACAAGAAGGGCTTCTTCAGGTATGTTGGCAACAAGAAGAAAGCCAAGGAAAGTATGGGCCCCTTACTGAATGAGGGAGGCAACCTAGTGACAGAGGATGTGGAAAAAGCTAATGTACTTAATGCTTTTTTTGCCTCTGTCTTCACTAACAAGGTCAGCTCCCAGACTGCTGCGCTGGGCATCACAAAATGGGGAAGAGATGGCCAGCCCTCTGTGGAGATAGAGGTGGTTAGGGACTATTTAGAAAAGCTGGACGTGCACAAGTCCATGGGGCCGGACGAGTTGCATCCGAGAGTGCTGAAGGAATTGGCGGCTGTGATTGCAGAGCCATTGGCCATTATCTTTGAAAACTCATGGCGAACGGGGGAAGTCCCGGATGACTGGAAAAAGGCTAATGTAGTGCCAATCTTTAAAAAAGGAAAGAAGGAGGATCCAGGGAACTACAGGCCAGTCAGCCTCAGCTCAGTCCCTGGAAAAATCATGGAGCAGGTCCTCAAAGAATCAATCCTGAAGCACTTGCATGAGAGGAAAGTGATCAGGAACAGCCAGCATGGATTCACCAAGGGAAGGTCATGCCTGACTAATCTAATCGCCTTCTAAGATGAGATTACTGGTTCTGTGGATGAAGGGAAAGCAGTGGATGTATTGTTTCTTGACTTTAGCAAAGCTTTTGACACGGTCTCGCACAGTATTCTTGTCAGCAAGTTAAGGAAGTATGGGCTGGATGAATGCACTATAAGGTGGGTAGAAAGCTGGCTAGATTGTCGGGCTCAACGGGTAGTGATCAATGGCTCCATGTCTAGTTGGCAGCCGGTATCAAGTGGAGTGCCCCAAGGGTCGGTCCTGGGGCCGGTTTTGTTCAATATCTTCATAAATGATCTGGAGGATGGTGTGGATTGCACTCTCAGCAAATTTGCAGATGATACTAAACTGGGAGGAGTGGTAGATACGCTGGAGGGGAGGGATAGGATACAGAAGGACCTAGACAAATTGGAGGATTGGGCCAAAAGAAATCTGATGAGGTTCAATAAGGATAAGTGCAGGGTCCTGCACTTAGGATGGAAGAATCCAATGCACCGCTACAGACTAGGGACCGAATGGCTAGGCAGCAGTTCTGCGGAAAAGGACCTAGGGGTGACAGTGGACGAGAAGCTGGATATGAATCAGCAGTGTGCCCTTGTTGCCAAGAAGGCCAATGGCATTTTGGGATGTATAAGTAGGGGCATAGCGAGCAGATCGAGGGACGTGATCGTTCCCCTCTATTCGACATTGGTGAGGCCTCATCTGGAGTACTGTGTCCAGTTTTGGGCCCCACACTACAAGAAGGATGTGGATAAATTGGAGAGAGTCCAGCGAAGGGCAACAAAAATGATTAGGGGTCTAGAACACATGACTTATGAGGAGAGGCTGAGGGAGCTGGGATTGTTTAGCCTGCAGAAGAGAAGAATGAGGGGGGATTTGATAGCTGCTTTCAACTACCTGAAAGGGGGTTCCAAAGAGGATGGCTCTAGACTGTTCTCAATGGTAGCAGATGACAGAATGAGGAGTAATGGTCTCAAGTTGCAGTGGGGGAGGTTTAGATTGGATATTAGGAAAAACTTTTTCACTAAGAGGGTGGTGAAACACTGGAATGCGTTACCTAGGGAGGTGGTAGAATCTCCTTCCTTAGAGGTTTTTAAGGTCAGGCTTGACAAAGCCCTGGTTGGGATGATTTAACTGGGAATTGGTCCTGCTTCGAGCAGGGGGTTGGACTAGATGACCTTCAGGGGTCCCTTCCAACCCTGATATTCTATGATTCTATGACCAGAGCCCCCCTCTTGGTGGTACAGAATGGGCCCAAAGATTTGGAAGGCCAAGATGTTTGGCAGTTGGCACAGCTACAGGAGATGCTAGAGGTCAGAGCTGAACTGCAGTCCCAACTGCTTGACACTTTCTCTGCAGTGGATTTAGTTCGGGGTTTTCTCCCCTGCCCTTTGTTCAACCAAGCACTATCTGCATGTGCACAGAACAAAACTGGGTTCCTCCTGCACTTCCTCCAGCTGTATAGCAGGGAGGGGAGCTAAACTAGCTTCACCAGGAATTTGTGCAGAGGGGAAAGACAGCTATTCACTGTACTCATTCCCTCCAGGGTAATCTTTCACAGTACCTTGCCATGAATTTGAATTTGATGGATTATGGGAAAAAGGGGGTGTAGCCAAGGCTTTGGGGGTGGAGCCAGCAAAGAACCACTCTAAGCAGCATGTTCCCTCTCTTTTTCAAAGTAAGTTCTGTGCAAACACATTGAATTAGTTAATGCCACTCAGAGTGGCATTAATTAATTCTGCCTTCATCTGTGATTCCCACTGGAGGGAAGTTGCCTACTCTCCAGAGACAAAAAGAAAAGGAGTACTTGTGGCACCATAGAGACTAACCAATTTATTTGAGCATAAGCTTTCGTGAGCTACAGCTCACTTCATCGGATGCATACTGTGGAAAATGCAGTGAGGATTTTTTATACACACAGACCATGAAAAAATGGGTGTTTAGCACTTCAAAAGGTTTTCTCTCCCCCCACCCCACTCTCCTGCTGGTAATAGCTTATCTAAAGTGATCACTCTCCTTACAATGTGTATGATAATCAAGGTGGGCCATTTCCAGCACAAATAAGATAAGCTATTACCAGCAGGAGAGTGGGGTGTCGGGAGAGAAAACCTTTTGAAGTGATAAACACCCATTTTTTCATGGTCTGTGTGTATAAAACATCCTCACTGCATTTTCCACTTTATGCATCCGATGAAGTGAGCTGTAGCTCACGAAAGCTTATGCTCAAATAAATTGGTTAGTCTCTAAGGTGCCACAAGTCCTTCTTTTCTTTTTGCAAATACAGACTAACACAGCTGCTACTCTGAAACCTCTCCAGAGACAGCACATCACATCCACTGATCATGCTTCCAGTGATGTGATATGATGTTGGCTTAGCTGAGCACACAATGTGGACACTCTCTGGGTCTGTCTGACAGTCCAAGCAGTTAGAGCCAGAGTTTCTTATGGATTGTTGTGCCTTAATAAAGCACCACCTCTTTCTTTATGTAATGCTTCTTCACCAGGCCTGCAGTTGGGAGAACATCCAGCACAGAGGGCATAGATGTAACTCCAGGTGAAGTTTTGAACACTTTACTCTCCTCCATCGTGGTTAACCATGCTATTAGGACTTAGTTGGATACAATCAATTCCCCCATGTTCCCTTCCCTCTTATATAGCATGGAAGGGAACCAAGTACTTATAAATAGTCTTTGTGAGCTAAAATCAGTCTTGAGCTAAGTTGGTGCCACTCCACTGGCTTCAATGGAGGAGTATCTATTATCTCAAGGTGCATTTGGTTCTGTAACTTTACTCTAGTGTGTTGGGGAGGGTTAATGAAAAGATTTCGTAGTAACCAATGGGCAACTATGCAGCATGTAAGAATGAAGTGACTGAGTTACAAAGTCACTACATACAAACAACAGTGATCATTAGTGATCAGTTCCAGATCTGTGCTGCTTAAAGGAAATTGCAACCCCATCTGATGTAGTTCACTTTTTTGCAGGCTAATCACAAAAATTAACTGATTTTTATGTAGTAAAACCAGGCATCAGGAGCTGTGGAGCCTGTTTAAAGCATGTATGGGGGCGGGGGTCATAGATTTGCATCCCTGGCCCTCTCCTTCCCTTCTTGGCTGCCCCCCTTTAGCAGCCTGACCCCCTCCCAAGGCCAATAAACCCCTACACCCATCCCTCCAAATGTGAATGAGTGGTCTTGGGGCCTGATGCCTGCCTGAGTGTTGCTGTGACCCTGTGTGCCAGGTTGCAATGTCACTCACTCACATTTGACCCCATCCACCCCATCATGATGGAGGGGTAGCCAGGCCAGATCTGAGGGAATGTATTGTGGTGTGACCTGATGCAGGGGATCACAGCACCACTTAGGCTTGGCCCAATCAAAAAGTGGTCACCCTCCCGCTCACGTCTGCCTCCTATGCTTAGGCACTAAAAATGAGCTTCAGCATGTACTTCCCTTCAGTGGAAAGGGGCTATGTAGTCTGGGCAAATCCTCACCTCAGGACCAGACCTGTATTGGGGGGATGGGGTCTGTGCAGGGGAAGGGAAAGCAGGAGTCCTTCCTCGAGGCCATGGAGTAGAAGTGGAGCCTCTTTGTGGAGTTTAATCCAACCATGTGCCAAAAGTAGCCTCCAAGCCTTTGTGCAGGGAAGAGAAAAAGGGAAGGGAAAAAGACCAGGGTGAGGGTGGAAATGCATTTGGCTGCAAAGAACTAGCTTGGTCCCACAGGATATGCTAAAAGTAGTGGCTGGGCCCAAGGGACTAAGAACAATAGACCAAATCCATTCTTGATGTAACTCCACCCAAATTAGTGGAATTATACCAGTGATGAGTTTTGTCAAATGTGTCCTTTAAAATGAACTGTGAGTTGGGGACCTCAGTCCTGTCCATAAAGAACAGAGTCCACCTCACAAACCCACTGCTGACCCCCATAAACTACCACTAATTGTCAGCCTTGCTGGCAGCCTCAGAAGAGACATGACCCTGCAGATCATGCTGAGGCATTTCACCCAATAAATCCTGATTATTTGGGTGTTAGGGTGAAAATCACTTCACCTGCATAACTTCTTTAGGAACATAAGCACTTCAACTGCCTTAAATCCTTCAGGTGGCACAATGTAAGCACTTAAGCCACCTTAAATCCTTACAAAGTCTTTTAGTGGTATTAGCACTTAAGCTACTTTAAGGCCTTAAGGCCGGTGGGTGCATATTGACTTTCATAGGAAAGTGTACATGTCTGAAAGACACCTGCACATGCAGTGCATGCCCCAGAGTACAAACTCTCAGATACAGTGATGTTTTGTACTGTGCTTTGTCAGAAAGCATTTTCCAAATGTCCATGCCTTTCACTTCCAACTAATTTTGTTTCAAGCTTGGCCCTGGATGTAGAGCAGTGATGAGTATTAACATGCCAAGTTTACAACAACATAAAAATGGCTATACCAGATCAGACCTGTGTTCCAGAATCCAGTCTCCAAGATTGGCCAGGCCCAGGTACTTCAGAGGAAGGTGAAGAAATCCAAAATGAGCAATTATGGAATAACCTGTCCATAGATGAACTTCCCCCGATACACACACACACGCACACACACACATACATACTTAGCTCACAACTGACTGTAGAGATTTTGCCCAGACATTAAAAAAATGTATCATCTGTCGATTGTGATCAACCATGAAAAGTTTAGTCTGAAAGGTGACTTTTTTGGCAAGTTATGAGCATGTGAAAACTGGGACTCTTAGGGAAAGTACTTTTGCAACTTTAACCACAGTGTTAACCTCAGGGGAATGCTATAAGGAACCATTATTCATAAAAGAATCTCTCCATAATGAGGGCTCCAATCCTGCAAACCCTTACTCATGTGAATAATCCCCTTGCAGACAATAAGACTAGTGACTTGCATGAGGTAGGGCCACTCATGTGACTAAGGTTTTGCAGGATTGGGCTCCAGATTAGCAGAACAGTCCCTCAGGATCACCTGACAGACAATAGTTTCAGTTCAGAAAATTTCCGGTTCTAATCTTATCTTATTCCGTTATTTTCTTTACACTCAATAGTGCTGCGAATGGCGTAATGCTGATAAAACCTTCCTGTAATGTGGCATTGTGGAGCTGTGCTTTCTTAATGGCAATGCCATTATGTATATACAATGTGTTTCTTTACCAGTGTTTGCAGGTCAGTTGTAAAATAGCCAGGGAGCCTGCAAAATACTGTGATTGTTGGATGCGGGGTCATTCTATTTTTACACACTTTCACTTTAATTGCAAATCGTTAGTGCAGCAATTCTACAAAGGAGTTATGCAAGCTTACCCAAATTGTTTTGAATTCTTTCCACTTCCCTGATTTCCCATGTGAGAAACTACTATTATATTGTCAGTATCTCAGCAGATCCAAATTTTATGTTTGAATACTCCAATGTAGGGATATTCAAATAAATCAAAGGGTTTAGAATCACTGACCACGCTCATCCCTATGAAAATATACTAACCATAGCAAATAGTGAAAATTCAGACTGAAATCACTCTACCAAAAGTCTCAGTTGAGTTTAGTTATAAAGAACGTCATTAGTGTGACATCTTTTTGTGACATTCTGTAAGCCATAGATATGAATAGAGTGTTTTCGCTGCTTCACACTTGAGTAGCAGGCATGAATTCACGTCAGCTGAAAGCAGACATGTCCTTTGCTTAAGACCCGTGTCTTTGAAGGGCCCAGTTCTGTAAACTGTGGGTGCTAAACACCCATAACACCTAGAAGGCATTGGTAACTGACTATTATCCGCATCTTCCATGATCTGACCCGAAAAAGGAATGAAAAGTTTGAAAGCCTTAGAGAGAACCCCACGCTCAGCCAGAATTAATTCAAAAGGAATTTGTAGCCTGAGGAAGGACTTCAGGATCAGGTCCCATGAGAGTTTGCTTTGCTTTGTGAGTCTCATACCGGATGACTTATACTACTGACTCTATCACAGAACTTGCAGAGAAACCACATGATTTAGGAGTATTTTGAGAGAAAGCTGACTTGAACAGCATATCCAATGATAGCACCAACATAAAATGGGCCACATGCCCCTGTGACTAGTGCACTGCCAGGATAGGAATTTACTTTACAAAACATATCCATGGGTATGCCACAGGGTTTGGATTCACTGCGCAGGTCAGGAGGAAATGGATTAGGCTATAAGGATATCCCCATCCCAAATCCGACATGAAATGTTGGCGCATGAGCAAGACTTCTCCCTTAGGTTATAAAGTCGGCCAGCAGCGGAGCCCAAGGGTGCTGGAACAATTTGTACAGGGGGGGTGCTGAGAGGCATCGAACCAAACTGTAAATAATGGAAACCACTTCAAGCAAGGGGGTGCTGCAGCATCCCCAGCACTTCTAGTTCCAGCACCTCTGGCGGAGCCTCTGGCAGCGTGACTCTTGAAAAAGCCATGTTGCCAAGGGGCTAGATGGAGGAGCAAGACTGGGAGGCAGCGCAGAGGCACCAGGCCTTTGCAGAGAAGGCCCTAAACTCCAGCAGGCACCCCTAAAAGCTGTCAGTTTGGGGATTCTGAGGGAGGTAAAGTTTTTTCTTTTCTTTCATTTTGTGACTAGGCTAAGAGGAGCCTACCTTGCTGGGCTTTGCAGAGTATTCAACCGAGGTGCATTAGCCGACCCATTTCTTTTGTTTTACTATCATTGTTTCTCTTTTTAGTCAGTTTTGTTTTTAACATGATTATCTGACTCATGGACTCTTGGCTGGTAATTTCACACAGACCGCCTTGAAAGAGAACAAAGTCCTTCAGCTTCTAAGGAAAGGCAGAGAAGGCACAGGGTGTGTGTGAGACAGATATTGCAATCACACGCAGTATCTTTGAGGAACATTATATTACATTTATGAATGGTTTATGTATGATTGTATTCTATTCCATGGAGGGTGGGTTACCATAGCTCCTCCAGGAACTTAAAACTCTGTGTGTGTGTGTGGGGGGGAATTAAGGCAAGTTGCCGAGACTGTTAATAATGCCTGAGCGTCCCCCTGATGTCAAAGGGATCAGAGTTCAGCCAACACTGACCGCTTTTAAAAATCTCACCCCAGACTTGCTGGCTCCCAAAGCAGACCGGCCGCTATGCACAACGGGCTTGCTCCTGCCATCTACATATAGGCAAAACCCCATGGCAGTTCAATGGGGACAAGGCTAGGGCCTAATACTCTACCCTGCTCATGTGAGTAAGGGCTGATCATGTGATTGTTTGTAGGGTTGGCCCTAAGGTAGCAATTGCAGTGAGATGTAGGTTAATAAAGAACCTGATAAACAAAAGGAACCTTACCTGCACAACTTTAAAAAATGTGGCTCCCAGAAAATTAAAACTTGTTTGCATGTGTGGTATATCCCCACCTATGCCTGTGCTGTCTGTACTGATAATATGCAGTGGTGTTGTAGCCGGTCCCAAGATATTAAAGAATCAAGGAGGTAACAGATAGAGGTAATATCTTTTTGTCAAGGTTCCTCCCCCACTCTGAACTCTAGGGTACAGATGTGGGGACCTGCATGAAAAACCTCCTAAGCTTATCTTTACCAGCTTAGGTCAAAACTTCCCCAAGGTACAAAATATTCCACCCGTTGTCCTTGGACTGGCCGCTACCACCACCAAACTAATACTGGTTACTGGGGAAGAGCTGTTTGGACGTGTCTTTCCCCCCAAAATACTTCCCAAAACCCTGCACCCCACTTCCTGGACAAGGTTTGGTAAAAAGCCTCACCAATTTGCCTAGGTGACTACAGACCCAGACCCTTGGATCTTAAGAACAATGCACAATCCTCCCAACATTTGCACCCCCCCTTTCCTGGGAAATGTTGGATAAAAAGCCTCACCAATTTGCATAGGTGACCACAGACCCAAACCCTTGGATCTGAGAACAATGAAAAAAACATTCAGTTTTTTACAAGAAGACTTTTAATAAAAAATAGAAGTAAATAGAAATAAAGAAATCCCCCCTGTAAAATCAGGATGGTAGATATCTTACAGGGTAATTAGATTCAAAAACATAGAGAACCCCCCTAGGCAAACCCTTAAGTTACAAAAAAGATACACAGACGGAAATAGTCATTCTATTCAGCACAATTCTTTTCTCAGCCATTTAAAGAAATCATAATCTAACACATACCTAGCTAGATTACTTACTAAAAGTTCTAAGACTCCATTCCTGGTCTATCCCCGGCCAAGACGACTACAGACAGACACAGACCCTTTGTTTCTCTCCCTCCTCCCAGCTTTTGAAAGTATCTTGTCTCCTCATTGGTCATTTTGGTCAGGTGCCAGCGAGGTTACCTTTAGCTTCCTAACCCTTTACAGGTGAGAGGAGCTTTCCCCTGGCCAGGAGGGATTTCAAAGGGGTTTACCCTTCCCTTTATATTTATGACACTTTTATTGGACCAACTTCTGTTGGTGAAAGAGACAAGCTTTCGAGCTACACAGAGCTCTTCTTCAAGTTAATAGCAATGCCACCCACAACTGCTTAATCTACATTTCATTATCTACATAAGTTACTTTCAGCGTTCAAAAAATACTAAATCTCCTCTTTGCCTTAGAGATGGAACCTTCTTCCCCGGTATTGTTAATCAAACTAGTCCCTGGGCGGGCAGTAACTTCTGCATACAGAGGCACTGTCATTAGGATTTTCCAAATGTTCCACCTTCACTTTTAATGTAACTCTCACAGTTTGAAAAAGAGAAATAGGTTGAACTTCCCCCTCACACCCCTTTCCCCCGGTCTAGGCATGTAGAATGGTTCAAGCTGCTGATCCCATGAAAAACATCAGAAGTCATCAGAAACATCTTGCAGATCTTTCAGCTGGCTCTAGAACAACAATCCTTTCCGGCACTGGAAATATAAATTCTATTTAATGGATTACAGATCAAACACCCTAAAACAAGACATTGGTATCACCTCACATATTATTTGACTTGAGAAAAGAAAATACTCCTAGTATACCAAGACATCTTTATTTATCTGAATAAAAGAGTTCCAGTTGTTCCAATGGGATTCTGCATGCTTTGCTTTAGTGGCAATGGAAACCATATGTAATATGCACGTGTTAAATTGCTGATATCCTGCAGAGACAATGATCACTATGCTGTGGCAACTGCTTAATAGCTAATGGCAGGAGAATTTTGGATCATGCTCAAAAGTTCATTTTGTTTGCTCAGCCATTATCAAATTAATTATTGTGGGGGTTTTTGAGTCTCATCATTGTGCTTGGTGTTGCACAGAGAGAAAGATCTTGTTCCTGCTTGCATTCTTAATGAGGGAGGCAGAGCAGTTGAGACATGTAATAAACTGGATGGTTAGGTGAGGGTTGAACCTCAACTGGTCAACTATCAAAACAATGTTTATAGGAAAAATTTGTGGGTGAAATCCTGGCCCATTAGAGTGATTGCAAAATCCCCATTGACTTCAATAGGGCCACAAAAATGATTAGGGGTATAGAACGGGTTCCGTATGAGGAGAGATTAAGAAGACTGGGACTTTTCAGCTTGGAAAAGAGGCGACTAAGGGGGGATATGATAGAGGTCTATAATATCATGAGTGGTATAGAGAAAGTAAATAAGGAAGTGCTACTTACTCCTTTTCATAATACAAGAACAAGGGTCACCAAATGAAATTCATAGGTAGCAGGTTTAAAACAAACACAAGAAAGTATTTTTTCACACAACGCACTGTCAACCTCTGGAACTCCTTGCCAGAGGGTGTTGTGAAGACCAATACTATAACAGGGTTCAAAAGGGAGCCAGATAGATTCATGGAAGATAGGTCCATCAATGGCTATTAGCCAGGATGGGCAGGAATGGGGTCCCTAGCCTCTGTTTGCCAGAAGCTGGGATTGGGTGACAGGGCATGGATTACTTTATGATAACCTGTCTGTTCATTCCCTTTGGGGGACCTTCCATTGGCCACTGTCAGAGGACAGGATACTGGGCTTGATGGACCTTTGGTCTGACCCAGTATGGCCGTTCTTATGTTCTTATGAGAAGGAGGGATGAGTGTTAAATGCCCTGATTCATGAACCGTAATTTCACTGGAGTATTGTAATTGATTTGTTTGACTTTCTTGAGTGGCATCTGTGATAATGTGAGAATGGTCAGGCAAGTACTACATGACTGCCAACATGATGACTTCTGCTATGTATTGGCATGGGATTTCCAAAGCAGTCTACGGGAGTTGGTGCCCATATCTCACTAAGCTTCAGTGGCCTAACTTTGGAAATCCCAGGCAGGGATTCTAGACAGAATATAGCTTAAAGAGGTGATGTAAGAATTTCTTCTTTTCTTTCATATTTTATTGACCAATATGAAACAAATATGTGGTCTGGCATAACACACACAGGCAAGTCTATAATTTGGGGTGATTAATAATGTGCTCAGCTAGCCACTATGGCCAGATGTTTGGCTGCATGTGTGTGTTTTTTCTGTGAGCTGCCCCAGCTCTGCGCAGACAGTTGGCACAGCAGACCTTGAGCGAACCGCCCAATGACCACAAGATCTTTTAAGGTACAAAGGCGCCCAGCCAGGTTTATTGTCAACCAAGCATGGTAATAGCACCTGGCAGACTCTATGAGGATACTAAGACATGTATGCCCGTGACAATGGATGCAGCTCAGTCAGTGGCGGGACTTTCCACTGCCCCCTAGGCTGGCCAAAGATACTCCCTCTGAGATACATCTTTATACCCTGATATAAACAAGTTACAGACTGTCATCTTGACCTTATCTTTTAGGAGGGGTCAGTGTGTTTCTGTTATCCTTGGGAATGTTTTTGTGTTATTCTTGATATCAGGATGTTCTGCTACCAAACCGGGATGTGTTTGCATCAGTACGCTGTGCTTAGCACTTCTTAGGAATGTGTATTTCTGCAATATCAGCCCTGTTCTTGCCTGATTCTGTGACCTAAACACTGATTCTTGGTCATTTTGCTTTACCCATTCATACATTCATGCCCCATGTGTCCAGTGGTATGCACATATCTTTCAAAAAATGATGCCTCCCTCCAGGTGTTAATTACTTATTTTGGGTCAGGTCTCAGCTACATTCCCCTGCCTTTTCTTTTTTTTTTTTTTAATGCTAGCATTTGTTTTATTTATAGGTCTTGCCTCATACCAGGCCTCTGATACAAGGGCTTATGTCTTAGGCTCCCTTCCTACTACAGCCACATAGAAATTATGTTGTAATACAATGATATGTCTGACTAATATTTCTGAATAGAGCTGTGAGGTGAAAACAAACTGGTGGGACTTCTAGGACTACAGTTGGGCGGGGCCCTATTCTACAGCTCTTGGGCAGAGAAAATTTCAAGTGGGAGTTTGCCATCATCAGAGATACAGGACTGGATCCTTTGTATAATCCCTAGTGCTACTTTTCTCAAGTTGTTGTTGAAGCATGGCAGCCCACACTGAAAATACCGGGTTCATTTTGACAAAAATCTACCAGCCTTTTGCTCAAAAGAACTCTAAAACTGAACTACGCAGCATGATCCAGTGGGTAGGACGTTGGATTGGGAGTCTGGGGACATGTGTTCATGTCCTGTCTTGGTTACTGATCTGCTGGCCTTGCGTCAGTTGTTTGACCTCTCTGTGCTTCTGCTTCCTCTCACCCTTTTCAGAGTAGCAGCCGTGTTAGTCTGTATCACAAAAAGAACAGGAGTACTTGTGGCACCGTAGAGACTAACAAATTTATCTGAGCATAAGCTTTTGTGAGCTACAGCTCACTTCATCAGATGCATGCAGTGGAAAATAAAGTGGGGAGATTTTATATACACAGAGAACATGAAACAATAGGTGTTACCATACAGACTGTAACAAGAGTGATCAGGTAAGGTGAGCTATTACCAGCAGGAGAGCAGGGGCGGGGGGCGCGGGGTACCCTTTTGTAGTGATAATCAAGGTGGGCCATTTCCAGCAGTTGACAAGAACGTGTGAGGAACAGTAGGGGGGGAAATAAACAAGGGGAAATAGTTTTACTTTATGTAATGACACTCCCAGTCTTTATTCAAGCCTAAGTTAATTGTATCCAGTTTGCAAATTAATTCCAATTCAGCAGTCTCTCCTTGGAGTCTGTTTCTGAAGTTTTTTGGTTGAAGAATTGTTACTTTTAGGTCTGTAATCAAGTGACCAAAGAGATTGAAGTGTTCTCCGACTGGTTTTTGAATGTTATAATTCTCGATGTCTGATTTGTGTCCATTTATTCTTTTATGTAGAGACTGTCCAGTTTGGTCAATGTACATGGCAGAGGGGCATTGCTGGCACATGATGGCATATATCACATTGGTAGATGTGCAGGTGAATGAGCCTCTGATAGTGTGGCTGATGTGATTAGGCCCTATGATGGTGTCCCCTGAATAGATATGTGGACACAGTTGGCAACGGGCTTTGTTGCAAGGATAGGTTCCTGGGTTAGTGGTTCTGTTGTGTGGTGTGTGGTTGCTGGTGAGTATTTGCTTCAGGTTGGGGGGCTGTCTGTAAGCAAGGACTGGTCTGTCTCCCAAGATCTGTGAGAGTGATGGGTCATCCTTCAGGATAGGTTGTAGATCCTTGATGATGCGTTGGAGAGGTTTTAGTTGGGGGCTGAAGGTGATGGCTAGTGGTGTTTTTATTTTCTTTGTTGGGCCTGCCCTGTAGTAGGTAACTTCTGGGTACTCTTCTGGCTCTGTCAATCTGTTTCTTCACTTCAGCAGGTGGGTATTGTAGTTGTAAGAATGCTTGATAGAGATCTTGTAGGTGTTGGTCTCTGTCTGAGGGGTTGGAGCGAATGCGGTTGTATCGTAGAACTTGGCTGTAGACAATGGATCATGTGGTGAGGTCTGGATGAAAGGTGGAGGCATGTAAGTAAGTATTGCAGTCAGTAGGTTTCCGGTGTTTATGTGACCATTGTTTATTAGCACTGTAGTGTCCAGGAAGTGGATCTCTTGTGTGGACTGGTCCAGGCTGAGGTTGATGGTGAGACTGAAATTGTTGAAATCATGGTGGAATTCCTCAAGGGCTTCTTTTCCATGTGTCCAGATGATGAAGATGTCATCAATGTAGCGCAAGTAGAGTAGGGGCATTAGGGGACGATAGCTGAGGAAGAGCTGTTCTAAGTCAACTATAAAAATGTTGGCATACTGTGGGGCCATGTGGGTACCCATAGTAGTGCCGCTGATTTGAAGGTATACATTGTCCCCAAATGTGCAACGTAGCTCACAAAAGCTTATGCTCAAATAAATTGGTTAGTCTCTAAGGTGCCACAAGTACTCCTTTTCTTTTTGCGGATACAGACTAACACAGCTGCTACTCTGAAACCTGTCATTATGCAAGGCACTGAATTTAGCCGTATGGAGTGGAAATCTGTCAGCTTCATGAAAAAATTCGTACAGATACAGACAGACATCATCTTCCTTTCTAAATACAAACAGATGGACATCACACCAAAAGGACTGAAGGTAAAAAATCCATTACAATCTACATACCACACAGACTATGCTGACAGCTTGTGCCACACACTCTCAAAGAAACTGCGGAACCACCTGATCAACAATCCTTGCAACAAAGCCCGCTGCCAACTTCAGGGGACACCATCATAGGGCCTAATCACATCAACCACGCTATCAGAGGCTCATTCACCTGCGCATCTACCAATATGATATATGTCATCATGTGCCAGCAATGCCCCTCTGCCATGTACATTGGCCAAACTGGACAGTCTCTACGTCAAAGAATAAATGGACACAAATCAGACGTCAAGAATTATAACATTCAAAAACCAGTCGGAGAACACTTCAATCTCTTTGGTCACTTGATTACAGACCTAAAAGTGACAATTCTTCAACAAAAAAACTTCAAAAACAGACTCCAAGGAGAGGCTGCTGAATTGGAATTAATTTGCAAACTGGATACAATTAACTTAGGCTTGAATAAAGACTGGGAGTGGATGGGTCATTACATAAAGTAAAACTATTTCCCCTTGTTTATTTCCCCCCCTACTGTTCCTCACACTTTCTTGTCAACTGCTGGAAATGGCCCACCTTGATTATCAGATTATCACTACAAAAGGTTTCCCCCGCGCCCCCCACCCCTGCTATCCTGCTGGTAATAGCTCATCTTACCTGATCACTCTGGTTACAGTGTGTATGGTAACACCTATTGTTTCATGTTCTCTGTGTATATAAAATCTCCCCACTTTATTTTCCACTGAATGCAACCGATGAAGTGAGCTGTAGCTCACGAAAGCTTATGCTCTAATAAATTTGTTAGTCTCTAAGGTGCCTTTTCTCTCACCCTTTGTACATCTTGCCTTTTTAGTTTGCTAGCTCCTCAAGGCAGGGAATGTTGCTGTCTCTTATTACACATCTGTATAGTGCTTATCTACAGGTACTGAGCTTGGCTGGTGTTTCTGTGATTCAAATAAATAATAATATCGATAACTCTTAGGGGAACCAAATTAACTCTTTTCCTGAAAGTGTTGCCTTTATCTTGATTTAGTGGGACATTTGCACTAGCATAGAGGTTTTCAGACTCTGAGTTGGGACCCCAAAGTGGGTTGCAACCCCGTTTTAATGGGGTCTCCAGGGCTGGCATTAGACTTGCTGGGGCCCAGGGCAAAAACACAAGCCCCACTGCTCAGGGCCAAAGCATGAAGGCTTCATCCCTTGGCAGCAGGCTCAGGCTTCAGCCCTGGGTGGCGGGGCTCAGGTTACAGGTGCCACGCCTGTGCCTGAAGCCCTTAGGCAGGGGTTCTCAAAATTTTTTTGCTGAGACCCCCCTTTGAAAATATTTCAGGCTGTGCTGACCCCCCCTCCATACCAGGCCACCTGGACTTCTGTGCTGCTGCGAGTGGCGGCGCTGCCTTCAGAGCTTGGCACCCAGCCACCAGCCGTAGCGCTGTGACCCCCCCACAATGGTCTTGCGACCCCCTTTTGGGTCGGGACCCCCAGTTTGAGAAACGCTGCCCTTGGGCTGCGTCTTAGGTCCCCCTGCCTGGGGCAGTAGGGCTCGGGCTTAGGCTTCGGTCCCCACTCCTGGGGTCATGTAGTAATTTTTGTTGTCAGAAGGGGGTTGCAGTGCAATGAAGTTTGAGAACTGCTGCACTAGCATATGTTATTATTACTTTTATTATTTGTATTACCATAGTGGCTAGGAGCCCTAATCATGGACCAGGACCCCATTGTGCTAGGTGCTGTACAAACACAGAACAAAAAGATTGTCCCTGCACCAAAGAGCTCACAGTCTAAGGAAAGGTTTAATCTGCATTATGACCAGGCATTTGGAAAGCTGAGACGCCTGCTTAATCTACAAAAACATGCTTGTTTCACTGTTAACTCCTTCCCCGTACTGTTCTGTTTTGTCCATCTATTCTGTCTCTTGTGATTGTGAGGTTGTTGGGGCAGTGACTATCATTTTTTTTATTACTTGGTTTTGCAGTGCCCAGCGCAGTGGGGTCTGGATCCATGCGTGGAGCCCTGAGGTGCTACACAATGCAAATAACTAATAACACTGATTATTCTGCTTCCTTTGTTCTTTGCTGAGGGTTGAAAATGAAGGTAGATATTAAGCCAAATTAATTCCTCGTGTAAGTCCACTGACTGCAATTTTAGCCCATTTAGGTTTTATAAACCCTCACGAAAGCTTATGCTCAAATAAATTGGTGAGTCTCTAAGGTGCCACAAGTCCTCCTTTTCTTTTTGCAAATATTTCATAGTGTTCACTTCCTAAAATATAATAAATTTTCTTCTTTAAAGCTAAAAAGACAAAAAAAGTCTTTATAAAAGCAAACTAAGGAGAAAAGACCACACACCAGGAATAATCTGATCACTTATTCAATGTTTGGCTACGCTTCTTTCATCTACAATGCAAATGATCTCTGGAGATGTTTGCCACCATGGCTTCATGTGCCATCTCTTCAGGGTGAGATGCATATAGATACAAGTCCCTGTGTTTTTCGTTTTTCTTGTATTCCAAAAGGAAAGGGAATTCAATTCATTATAGGCTTTTACTTCTCATAGTGGATTTTCTGTCACTATTGTTTCCTCTATTTTCTAATACGTTATTATAATTCAGTCTTCTAAAAAAGTGGTGCTAACTGTTTTCTACTTGAATAGCAAAGTGGGTGACAGCAAGAGGAAGACAACAGATATTGAAAGGTCACGGAACTTGATTTGGTCTTTTATGGAAGTGGTGATTAACTGGTCCTAGTGTCATTGTTATGGTCGAAGAAAACTGTATCTCAGCTTGAGATTTCCCTGTTTTCTCACTTCTGCAGACACTTTAAATGATCTTTAAAAAAAAAATTCCTCGTTCAGTAGAAATGTTTGACACTCTCTGAAGCTCAGTGGTGTCTCTTTCAAACTGGTTTTTAGCCATGCAAATGAAATTAAAAGTGAACAGTTTCTATAATGTTATAGGCTGGCTTAAATAAATGCACACAAAAGAAACAGGTACATCTAAATTATTGTCTTTAGTAGTTTTCACAAGTCAAGAAAAGACATCAAAATCACCATCATGTTTCCATGAGGGATGATTTGAAAGAAAATGAGAGAGTCTTAATTACATCATAGCTGACCCAAATTATTAATCTAGCTAGTTAAAACATTAGCATTTTAATAGGGTATGATATAGTTAACATACTGTGATTGATTGATTGATTCCAGTGAGATGTTCTGTTTCATTCATTGCCATGTATGCAGATTATGAAATTCTTCCCATACAATGAGTAAATAAAAGCCTGCACATGAGGACTCAGATGTGAATGATAAAAGTGGTTAGACCTGATTTTAAAATCTACTGAACAGCTAAAAATTCACAGCACAAAATCTCCTTAGATTCCCCTCCCACTGGCAAATAATTGATTCTAGTCTTGAATGGAGACTAAGGGTATGTCTACACAACGAAATTAGGTCGAATTTATAGAAGTCAGTTTTGTAGATAGTGTTTTTATACAGTCAATTTTGTGTGTCCTCACACAAATGCTCTAAGTGCATGTAGTCGGCGGAGAGTGTCCACAGTACCAAGGCAACCGTCGACTTCCGGAGCATTGCACTGTGGGTGGCTATCCCACAGTTCCCGCAGTCTCCGCTGCCCATTTGAATTCTGGGTAGAAATCCCAGTGCCTGATGGGGCTAAAACATTGTCGCGGGTGGTTCTGGGTACATATCGTCAGGCCCCCGTTCCCTCCCTCCCTCCGTGAAAGCAAGGGCAGACAATCGTTTTGCACCTCTTTTCCTGAGTTACCTATGCAGACGCCATACCACGGCAAGCATGGAGCCCGCTCAGCTCACTGTCACCATATGTCTCCTGGGTGCTGGCAGATGTGGTACTGCATTGCTACACAGCAGCAGCAACCCATTGCCTTGTGGCAGCAGACAGTACAATAGGCCTGAAAACCATCCTCATCATGTCCGAGGTGCTCCTGGCCACCTCGGTAAGGTCGGTCAGGAGTGCCTGGGCAGATATGGGTGCAGGGACTAATTTAGAAGTGACTCGACCAGGTCATTCTCTTTAGTCCTGCAGGCAGTCCTATTGTACCATCTTCTGCCGGGCAGACAGGAGATGAGGATGGCAAGCAGTCCTATTCCACCGTCTGCTGCCAGCCAAATATGTAAAAGATAGATGGAGTGGATCAAAACAAGAAATAGACCAGATTTGTTTTTATTCATTTGCTCCCCCCTCCCTCCCTCCCTCTGTGAAGTCCTGCCTGAAATACCAGAGGGAGGGATAGCTTAGTGGGGTGAGCATTGGCCTGCTAAACCCAGGAGTTTGAGTTCAATCCTTGAGCGGGCCATTCTGTGTGACAGTTGTTTTTGTTTCTCCTTGATGTAAAGCCACCTCCTTTGTTGATTTTAATTTCCTGTAAGCCAACCCTGTAAGCCATGTCATCAGTCACCCCTCCCTCCATCAGAGCAATGGCAGACAATCGTTCTGCGCCTTTTTTCTGTGCAGACGCCAAACCACGGCAAGCAAGGAGCCCGCTCATATCACTTTGGCAATTAGGAGCACATTAAACACCACGCGCATTATTCAGCAGTATATGCAGCACCAGAACCTGGCAAAGCGAAACCGGGCGAGTAGGTGATGTCAGCGCGGTGATGAGAGTGATGAGGACATGGACACAGACTTCTCTCAAAGCATGGGCCCTGGCAATGCAGGCATCATGGTGCTAATGGGGCAGGTTCATGCTGTGGAACGCTGATTCTGGGCCCAGGAAACAAGCACAGACTGGTGGGACCACACAGTTTTGCAGGTCTGGGACGATTCCTAGTGGCTGTGAAACTTTCGCATGCATAAGGGCACTTTCATGGAACTTTGTGACTTTCTTTCCCCTGCCCTGAAGCGCAAGAATACCAAGATGAGAGCAGCCCTCACAGTTGAGAAGCGAGTGGCAATAGCCCTGTGGAAGCTTGCAACACCAGACAGCTACCGGTCAGTCGGGAATCAATTTGGAGTGGGCAAATCTACTATAGGGGCTGCTGTGATGCAAGTAGCCAACGCAATCAAAGATCTGCTGATATCAAGGGTAGTGACCCTGGGAAATATGCAGGTCATAGTGGATGGCTTTGCCGCAATGGGATTCCCTAACTATGGTGGGGCCATAGACGGAACCCATACCCCTATCTTGGCACTGGAGCACCAAGCCGGCGAGTACATAAACCACAAGGGGTACTTTTCAATAGTGCTGCAAGCACTGGTGGATCACAAGGGACGTTTCACCAACATCAACGTGGGATGGCCGGGAAAGGTACATGACGCTCGCATCTTCAGGAACTCTGGTCTGTTTCAAAAGCTGCAGGAAGGGACTTTATTCCCAGACCAGAAAATAACTGTTGGGGATGTTGAAATGCCTATAGTTATCCTTGGGGACCCAGCCTACCCCTTAATGCCCTGGCTCATGAAGCCGTACACAGACAGCCTGGACAGTAGTCAGGAGCTGTTCAACTAGAGGCTGAGCAAGATCAGAATGGTGGTAGAATGTGCATTTGGACATTTAAAGGTGTGCTGGCGCAGTTTACTGACTCAGTTAGACCTCAGCGAAACCAATATTCCCACTGTTATTACTGCTTGCTGTGCGCTCCACAATATCTGTGAGAGTAAGGGGGAGACATTTATGGCGGGGTGGGAGGTTGAGGCAAATCACCTGGCTGCTGGTTATGCGCAGCCAGACACCAGGGCGGTTAGAAGAGCACAGGAGGGCGCAGTGCGCATCAGAGAAGCTTTGAAAACCAGTTTCATGACTGGCCAGGCTACGGTGTGAAAGTTCTGTTTGTTTCTCCTTGATGAAACCCCCCGCCCCTTGGTTCACTCTATTTCCCTGTAAGCTAACCACCCTCCCCTCCTCCCTTCGATCACCGCTTGCAGAGGCAATAAAGTCATTGTTGCTTCGCATTCATGCATTCTTTATTTATTCATCACACAAATAGCGGGGATAACTGCCAAGGTAGCCCGGGAGGGGTGGTGGAGGAGAGAAGCACTGGGAGGGGTGGTAGAGGAGGGAAGGACAAGGCCACACAGCACTTTAAAAGTTTAAAACTTTAAAACTTATTGAATGCCAGCCTTCTGTTGCTTGGGCAATCCTCTGATGTGGAGTGACTGGGTGGCCGGAGGCCCCCCACCACTGCGTTCTTGGGCTTCTGGGTGAGGAGGCTATGGAACTTGGGGAGGAGGGCGGTTGGTTACACAAGGGCTGTAGCAGCGGTCTGTGCTCCTGCTGCCTTTCCTGCAGCTCAACCATACGCTGGAGCATATTGGTTTGATCCTCCAGCAGCCTCAGCACTGAATCCTTCCTCCTCTCATCATGCTGCCACCACCTTTCAGCTTCAGCCCTCTCCTCAGCCCGCCACCTCTCCTCCCGGTCATTTTGTGCTTTCCTGCAGTCTGTCATTGTCTGCCTCCATGCATTCGTCTGTGCTTTGTCAGTGTGGGAGGACAGCAGGAGCTCAGAGAACATTTCATCACAAGTGCGTTTTTTTTGCCTTCTAATCTTCACTAGCCTCTGGGAAGGAGAAGATCCTGTGATCCTTGAAACACATGCAGCTGGTGGAGAAAAAAAGGGGACAGTGGTATTTAAAAAGACACATTTTATAGAACAATGGGTACACTCTTTCACGGTAAACCTTGCTGTTAACATTACATACATAGCACATGTGCTTTCGTTCCAAGGTCGCATTTTGCCTCCCCCCTCCCCGTGGCTAACAGCAGGAAACATTTCTGTTCAGCCACAGGCAAACAGCCCAGCAGGAACGGGCACCTCTGAATGTCCCCTGAAAAAAAGCACCCTATTTCAACCAGGTGACCATGAATGATATCACTCTCCTGAGGGTAACACAGAGAGATAAAGAACGGATGTTGTTTGAATGCCAGCAAACATACACTACAATGCTTTGTTCTACAATGATTCCCGAGTACATGCTACTGGCCTGGAGTGGTAAAGTGTCCTACCGTGGTGGACGGAATAAGGCTGCTCTCCCCAGAAACCTTTTGCAAAGGCTTTGGGAGTACATCCAGGAGAGCTGCAAATGCCAGGGCAAATTAATCATTAAACATGCTTGCTTTTAAACCATGTATAGTATTTTAAAAGGTACACTCACCGGAGGTCCCTTCTCTGCCTGGCGGGTACGGGAGGCAGCCTTGGGTGGGTTTGGGGGGTACTGGCTCCAGGTCCAGGGTGAGAAACAGTTCCTGGCTGTCGTGAAAACCGGTTTCTCCACTTGCTTGCTGTGAGCTATCTACAACTTCATCATCATCATCTTCCTCGTCCCCAAAACCTGATTCCGTGTTGCCTCCATCTCCATTGAAGGAGTCAATCAACACGGCTGGGATAGTGGTGGTTGAACCCCCTAAAATGGCATGCAGCTTATCATAGAAGCGGCATGTTTGGGGCTCTGATCCGGAGCGGCTGTTTGCCTCTCTTGTTTTCTGGTGGCTTTCCTCAGCTCATTAAGTTTCAGGCGGCACTGCTTCGGGTCCCTGTTATGGCCTCTGTCCTTCATGCCCTGGGAGATTTTGACAAATGTTTTGGCATTTCAAAAACTGGAACGGAGTTCTGATAGCACGGATTCCTCCTTCCATACAGCGATCAGATCCCGTACCTCCTGTTCGGTCCGTGCTGGAGCTCCTTTGCGAATCTGGGACTCCATCATGGCCACCTCTGCTGATGAGCTCTGCATGGTCACCTCTGCTGATGAACTCTGCACTCACCTGCAGCTTGCCACACTGGCCAAACAGGAAATGGAAATTCAAAAGTTTGTGGGCCTTTTCCTGTCTACCTGGCCAGTGCATCTGAGTTGAGAGTGCTGTCCAGAGTGGTCACAATGGAGCACTCTGGGATAGCTCCCAGAGGCCAATACCATCTAATTGCGTCCACAATACCCCAAATTCGACCCAGCGAGGCCGATTTGAGCGCTAATCCCTTTGTCGGGGGTGAAGTAAGGAAATCAATTTGAAGAGCCCTTTAAGTAAAAAAAAAGGGCTTCGTCGTGTGGACGGGTGCAGGGTTAAATCAATTTAATGCTGCTAAATTTGACCTCAACTCCTAGTGTAGACCAGGGCTAAGAAATAAGCCTATACATTATACAACACAATGAAATGCAAGTGTTGAGAATATTGATAAAAAGGGATTTTAGGTGAGCTCCATTTCTATTTTATATGCTCAATGGAGAGAATTAGTGTTATTAATGAGGTTGTCAAAAGCACTGTATACAATATCACACTCCTCCCATTGCTTATATGAAGTAGAGTGGAGCGCAAGAGGACATAAAAAGGTTATTTGAGGCAGGAGGAAAAGGGAAGGGTCAACATTTTAATAGGAAACCTGCTGTAACATGTTACCATCCTTTATACACATACCTGGTAACTGCATGGTGCTCAAAGCTCTGTCGATTCAGGCAGAAGACAATGGAGCTTTTAGTAAATTATTGGAACAGACTCTCTGAATTAATTATTTTTAAAATTGGGCAATTAGTATTTAATTTCAAATGATCAGAGAATCCACTCAAGCTCTTCAGCAGTGCCATATTTTCAGCAGTATAGCTGAATGGGACTGAGTTACTGTTGAATGAATATTAAATGTTTTGGTATTTTTCCACCGACATCAAGGTAGTAGAAAACGCACTGAAAATGGCCTAAATGACTTTTGACCAGCTTTCAGTTGCTTGGAAGCCAGCCAGCCCATGGTCATCAGGGAGTTATAGCGTACGGAATAGGCTCTTTTAAAAAGACATGAAAATACTAATATGAAGAATAACAGAGTTTTGCAGCCAGGTGGAATCTCAAGGCTGCTTTCCATGCACAGTTCACACAGCGGGAGGAGTGCACAGGATCATTTTCATCAGTACTTTTTGTTCATCATTTTAACTCCTGTTTAGCTCATAATTAGGGTGACCAGATGTCCTGTTTTTAAAGGACAGTCCTGTTTTTGGGGACTTTTTCTTATATAGGCACCTATTACCTCCCTGTCCTGTTTTTCACAGTTGCTCTCTGGTAACCCTACTCATAATAGTGAATGAAATAATTGCATTTCCCACTTACGTAGTGCTTTTCATGTGAGGTTCTTAAAGCATTTCTTTTACAGATGTCCAAACTGAATCACACAGAGGATAAATGACTTGCCCAGCACTTAGGTATTGCAGCTATGTATGTAATAGAAAATCCTAAGGTAAAAAGATAACTAAGATAGGTCATGCTGCAAAATAGTTTCAGTCAAGAACAGAACACAGGTCACAAGACCCTCAGATCTCCTGACTCAGCTGCAAGTTCAACTAGATCAGAGTGGTTGAGACAGGAAAGATGCAATTATTTCTTTATGCACAATGGGCCAAATCTTGAACTTCTGTCAATACTGATCAGTGCTCAGATCTCCCAGGGCACAATCTGTCCTTTAACCCCAGATCCACATGGGTGACAAAATAATTAATATGCCAAAACACTCCCCAATGAGGGATGTTTATTGAGCCTCACCAAAGAAGGTAGGAAAGCCCTTTAAAAAAAAAAAAAGGCAAGGTGACTACTCAGAATACTTTCAGTGATGTTAAAGAATAATGTTGGTATATTCAGACTCATCTAGATTCCTTACTGGTTCAAAACATTATCTCAAATGAGCGCAAACCCTTTGAATGGATACACAGTAATAGACATGCAAGCATGGAAAGTAGATGGATCATTTAAAAAAACCATGCCAATAAACAAAGAAAAATAGACTTAGCCAAAGATTATTGTAACCAAGTTGCAACTGCAATGTCCCGAGATCCTAACCAAGACTTTCATAGTTGAGCCTCAAACCTCAAATGGAGGTGCTCCAATTACACAAGAAATATCACTTTGGATGGGCTATTACCAGCAGGAGAGTGAGTTTGTGTGGGGGGGGGGGCGGAGGGTGAGAAAACCTGGATTTGTGCTGGAAATGGCCCAACTTGATCATCATACACATTGTAAGGAGAGTGATCACTTTAGATAAGCTATTACCAGCAGGAGAGTGGGGTGGGAGGAGGTATTGTTTCATGGTCTCTGTGTATATAATGTCTTCTGCAGTTTCCACAGTATGCATCCGATGAAGTGAGCTCTAGCTCACGAAAGCTTATGCTCAAATAAATTGGTTAGTCTCTAAGGTGCCACAAGTCCTCCTTTTCTTTTTACAAGAAATATTAGTTGTGAGAAAAGGAAATCGTCAGAGGCTGGATACGAAAAAACACACAACTGAGCGCTGACCCTGGAAAAGAGAAGCAGACAGACTTCCCATGACAGACTGAAAGGCTGAGCGAAAATATAGCTAAGCTGTGGGTATTTTTATGATGTAAAAATTCTCATTTCTCTTAAGCCATATTTCGGATTTCAGAGTAAAGCCAGCCACCTCGGTTTTCACATAATTTAGACAAGCTTTGTTTACATTTGACTTACCTTTATTATAGCTTTTGCTTTATTTTCACTCACGTGCCAAATACATTTTGTTATTTAAGATGTGTGAAATTGGGAGCCGGGATAAGCATAGGGAGAGCCATTAGAGCTAAGGGTCTGGATTTTCTAGCCTGCCTAATTGGAGCTCAGGTGTAGAAGAGTGACTTGATCTTGTGTCACCTGGCCCCAGGGTAAATTAGAGTTGCTAAGGAACAGCAGTAACTTATGCCACTGATGTAAGGTCCCTCAATGACACTATGCCAGTGTAGGATTCAGCATAGCAGAGCTCTAATCCACCATGCAACTCCCCACCCCTGGTTCCCAGCCCTTCCACTTTCTCCCTTTATGGCAGTGGTAGCTGATGTAGGAACTGCCCTGGAAAGGGGGCCTTTTTTGCTCACCATTCCGGGCCAGTTTAAGACCACTCACTGCAAAATGAATTTAGTGGATGGCAGTTTCTGGCTCAAGCAATGTGAAGTGTGGTTATACTCAGTGGAATAAAAATGTGTCCAAGTTATGTCCAAGCTATGTCAACTAGTGGTCATGAAAGAGGGTTTAGGCCAGCAAAGCTCCTAAGCACATGCTTAACTTTAAGCATGTGATTAAGTCCCACTAAAATCAAGGGATTTACGTCCCCACATTTCCAAGAAACACAAGAGGAGGCCTATTCAAAGGCCAGCCCCAGTTAATGGGTTATGAAGTGTAAACTTGTAGATTTTTAGATCTGAAGTCTTGCCATTTCCAGACTGATAATCAGTTGCATGCAGTGATGAGCTGCCAAAATCTTAACAACTGGTTCCCTCCTCACCCCACGAAGGGGTCATGGCCCACCCCCGCCTCCTGGGACTCCTGGCCCATCCAACCCCCCGAGTTCCTTGACACCACCCTCACCCAGGACCCCTGCCAAATCTACCCCATCCCCTGACTGCCCCAGAAACAGGCAGAAGGGTCTCGTGGGCTACTGTAGTGGGTGCCCACCCCACCCCTAAGAGCCAGAGGATCCTGCCGAGGGGCAAGGTGAGGAGTCCTGGCAGTGCTTACCTGGGGCAGCTCCTGGGAAGCATACAGCAGGTCCCTCTGGCTCCTAGGGGCGGGGAAGCATAGCTACAGAGGAAGCAGGGGGAGCAGCTGCTCCCCCCACTGATCACATCAAAAGTGGCGCCTTAGGTGCCAACTCCGTGGGTGCTCTGGGGCTGGAGCACCCACAGGGAAAATTTGGTGGGTGCAGAGGACCCACTGGCAGCTACCCGCCCCGCACCCGGCCCCACCTCTCCTCCGCTCCGCCTCTGCCTCCTCCCCTGAATGCGCCGTCCCGCTCTGCTTCTCCACCCCCTCCCCCCGGCTTCCCGCGAATCAGCTGTTCGCGCGGGAAGCCGGGGAGGGCTGAGAAGCAGGCGGCGGCTTCGCGCTCAGGCCCAGGGAGGCAGAGGTGAGCTGGGGTGGGGATCGGTTCCCTTGCGCCTCCCCCCCCCGGGGTTACCTGCTGCGGCGTGGACAGCCCTCCTCGCGCCCCTCTGCCCCAGCTCCCCTCCGCCTCCGCCTCCCTGGGCCTGAGCACGAAGCCGCTGCCTGCTTTTCAGCCCTCCCCGGCTTCCCATACAAACAGGTGATTCGCGGGAAGCCGGGGCGGGGGGTGGTCTGAGAAGCAGAGCGGGGCAGCGCTTTCAGGGTGGGAGGCGGAGCGGAGGTGAGGTGAGCTGGGACCAGCATGGGACGGAGAGCTACTGGTGGGTGCTGTGCACCCACCAAATTTTCTCCGTGGGTGCTCCAGCCCCGGAGCACCTTTTAGAACCGGTTCTCCCTCGCAGGACAACCGGTTCTAAAAGGGCTTCTACATTTAACAACCGGTTCTAGTGAACTGGTGCGAACCGGCTCCAGCTCACCACTGGTTGCATGTATTGAAAAGGGATTGCCTACATTCCAGCATACCAGTAATTATAATGTGCTTCTGAAATAATTGTTTAACTAAATTTGTTGTTTTAAGTCACTTAGAATGTATATGTATATTCCAGAGTGGCTTCAGTGTAAAGCATATTGCTCTGTATAGAGTGGTGAGCCAGTCATCGGTACAGATCTCCCCTTAACATATTTCTTTTTTGTAATGTGGTGCCCAGAACTGAATACAATATTCTGTGTGCAGATGCACCACAGCTGCGTAGAGAGTGACTACTAAAGTATCGCCCTATGCTGTTACACAATGCTTTGCCAAAAGTTATATTGGCCTTTTTATTGTCAGATTGTGTCACAAGCTCATGCCTTCGTCTTTTTCAGTGGTTTGGCCAGATTTTTCCTCCCATTAAACATCTGTGTTTCAGATTATTTCCCGCAGATATTTTAGACTTCATTTTTCAACTGGGTTTCACTTTGTTATTTTTATTTTTCTATCCATATGTCTAGCCTTTCTCTATCCTCACTGGTGTTTGCAGCGTTTTCATCTGTGAAGCTCAATAAAGCAATGTGAAAACTATCAAAGGGAACCACCTGGGTTTAGGAATCTGACCCTGCACAGAACTAATGAGACTGGAGAGAAATGCCCTGTCAAGTCCCTGAAAGGCGAATGCAGACTCTGACTTTATTTGTGATTATATTGTGAATTAGCTTTAGGGATAAAGTTTTAATCACAGTTCTTAATCAAATTGCCAGTGTAGAACATGGGAGATGAAGGGGTTTTTTTACAACCTTACTTTCCCCCAAAATTGCAATTGGTAATTCAGATACTGTTCTTGCTTTTAATTTATGGAGTTTAGAAATGAATCCATTATGCATGGAATTTATTATTTATAATTAATCATTATAATATTGAGCACCACCAGTGTGCTTGTGCTATGCAAAGCAAGAGAGACAGCCCCTGCCCCCAGCGACTTGCAGTCTAAACCAGACAGGTACTTTGGACACAGAGAGCCACTTTTTCAAATGTGCATGTGCATTCCCTGGCTAGCTCACATTCGCAGCAAGTGACCAGGTAAAGGTCCGTGCCAAAAGCATTGCCACTATATCTCTTTTAAAAAATCCCTTTCTCCCCTTCCCTCTGCTCTCCCACTTATTTTGCTGGGTTCAAGGTGAATGGCCCAGGACAGGCTTGATTTTACGCCATTGGTATGACCATATGGTAGGCTGGGAAGCAACAGGTTTCTGCAGCAGGCATGCAGAGGGAAGCTGTCTTGGCAAAGAAAAGGATTAGACATGCATTTTTTAAAAGGAAAGCTAGGATTTAATTATAAATAAAAAATCCAGGAGGGTGATTTTCTTGTGACTAGTAAGGGCTTGTCTAGACTAGGGTAAAAAATGAATTTTTAAACCATGTTAGCTAGCTTGTTTTAACTAACACAACTTCAAACCCTAGTGTAGATGGGCCAAGAGGTATTATAATATATGGAGCGGGCTGAGCTGAACCTGAGTGGAGAAACTCAGGTTCACTATAAGCAGCTAACACAGGTTAAAATACAATTTGCGCTGTCCGCATTAGGGTTTTAAAATGGTTAAAAATTCACCTTTTATCCTAATGTGGACAGGTCCTGAGTCTCTTCTGTCAAGTAAAAGGAAACCCAGTCCATTTAAAACCTGCCCTGAACCAACATCCATCAGATCAGCTCCTTGAGGCAGGTACTATCGTTTTGTTCTGATGTTTGTACAGCGACTAGCACAATAACGTCCACAAGGTCCTGGTCCATTGGGGTTCCCAGACGCTACTGCAATGTTAATTCATTATTTATGACAATAATCTCCCTGCCTCTGCACAATGCAACTATCTAGAGAAGTGGACAATCCACTACTGCTGCCAGAAATGAGGAATAAACCTGATGGTAGAGCCCCATTTCCCAGGGTGGGCTCAACTAGACAATATATAACCCATAGCCATAAGAAATCTTGATCATCTATGAAACCGCTGTTCCCCAGTAAGCCTACACTGGATTCTCCATTATTTCATTCATTCATTCATTTACTTTCTGACAGGGAAATGAAATAAAATATTGATTAAATTTAAACAAAATTCTAACCTGAAAAGAGTTAGAATTTTCTTTTCTTTCCCTCTCTCATTTAATTAATTCCTTGATTCACTTTTCCCTCCTTCCATCTTTCACTTTTATTTTCTGTATTTTTCCTTTTCCTTTCTGTCTATTCTTTCTCCTTTCCCTTTTACTATTACCTCTCCTCTTATTTTCTCTTCCTATTTCTCTTTCCCGGATTCCCTTCATCTATCTCTGCACATGTATAATCTCTTCTGAGCAGGCTGGGGCAGTGCATTAAATGAGCCAGCATCTCTAGGCCTGGGACCTAGGAGAGGATAATGTGGTGGAGTCTCATTCCAGACAAGTTCATGGTAATTTGGTAGGATGAGGGTATCTACCAGAAGAACAGGCAAAGTTTGTGTTGGGCCCCCTGAACAAGAGAATGCGTCTGCTGTTTGTAAAACAGGTTTCAGTCAGAGATCTTGTTATACTTACTCATGTAAAGTAAGGATAAATACAAGGGACTGGGGTGAGGGGAGATGTGGGGTTGTAACTATGGCAAAGATCCTCAAAGGTATGACTTCCAATCTCAGTCTTGGGCCTTGGCCTGTAGTTTCTCACTAAATATATTTTAATATCCTATTTCCTCATGATCTGCCATTGCATGTTATCTGAACTTTAACCTTTCACTCTAGCTTGACTTGTTGTAGTTCCCTTCTCCTTTTTCTCCTCTTCTCTACTTCCCCAGTAATAGAATATCAATAAAGGCATGTTATTTTATGCAGATATAGAATCATAAGACTGGAAGGGACCTAGAGAGGTCATCTAGTCCAGTCCCCTGCAATCATAGCATGACTAAGTATTATCCAGACCATTCCTAACAGGTGTTTGTCTAATCTGCACTTAAAAATCTTCAGTGATGGAGATTCCACAACCTCCCTGGGCAATTTATTCCAGTGCTTAACCACTCTGACAGGAAGTTTTTCCTAATTTCCAACCTAAATTGCCCTTGCTGCAATTTAAGCCCATTGCTTCTTGTCCTATCCTCAGAGGTTAAGAAGAATAATTTTTCTCCCTCCTCCTTGTAACAATCATTTATATACTTGAAAACTGTTATCATGTCCCCTCTCAGTCTTCCTTTTTCCAGACTAAACAAACCCCATTTTTTTCAATCTTCCCTCATAGGTCATATTTTTTAGACCTTTAATCACTTTTATTGCTCTTCTCTGGACTTTCTCCAATTTGTCCACATCTTTCCTCAAATGTGGCACCCAGAACTGGACACAATACTCCAGTTGAGGCCTTTTCAGTGTAGAGTAGAGCAGAAGAATTACTTCTTGTGTCTTGCTCACAAAACTCCTGCTAATACATCCTAGAATGATTGTTGGTTTTTTTGCAACAGTGAGTTTTTTGCAATACTTTTGACTCATATTTAGCTTGTGGTCCACTATGACCCCCAGATCCCTTTCCGCAGTACTCCTTCCTAGGCAATCATTTCCCATTTTGTATGTGTACAATTGATTGTTCCTTCCTAAGTGGAGTACTTTGCATTTGTCCTTATTGAATTTCATCGTATTACTTCAGACCATTTCTCCAGTTTGTCCAGATCATTCTGAATTATAATCCTATCCTCCAAAGCACTTGCAACCCCTCCCATCTTGGTATTGTCCGCAAACTTTATAAGTGAACTCTCTATGCCATTATCTAAATAATTGATATGATATGTGGGGGTCTTTATCCTTAAAACACAAATCTAGGAACAGCTGTAACTTACTTTGGCATGTTACATAAGGAACTATTTTGGTTAGTTTTTAACTGTAAAATGTGAAACATAAAAACAAATTTTAGCTCATGTATTGCATTCAGAACAGAAAAAAGGGAAATTAATGCTGCTCCTTAGAAATGTTTGTAATTCAATGGAAGCATGGAATTGACTCCTTAGTTAATAATCTCCAATTAGTAACCTTGATCATCTGTTTCAGAATTATGATTTTCCCATACACATGCATGTGCTTCAGCTCTGCTTTAGTCTAGCAAATTATACAAGAAACTTCTCCAACCAATTATATTTTGTTTAAAAACATAAGGAGGAAAATACATTCCAGTTAGTTTAGAAAGAAATAAAACTTATTCTCCCTCTGCTCCTTCAACTGTATTTCTTCCTTTGTATTTAAATCCTTCCTCATTTCTGTGACGGCACATCAAAATCTAAGAACCTACTCGTACATTCATGTTTAATGGCTATAGGTGTAATGGGAATGAAAAAGCAGTCATCTGAGTGTTAGGATCTACAAACTGGTGTCCCTGGGCCGTGCCAACGTGCTGGCAATTCAAGATTAATGTTTTGTGAGACCCCTTTTGCATCATTCCAATAAGAACATGAGGCCAACAAATGGTCTGATCAGTGCAGAGTAGTTTCTATTACCCAGTCATAGTACAGAACTATCCACCACTTTACTTCTTATGGATCTAAGCTCTTTTATCTTTTTTTGAAGCTTAACCATAAAGATACTATGCAGTCTTCATGGGTGTGTTTTTATTGGCTTTTCAAAGGAGGAAGTATTGTAGAAGATCACTGACTGTTGCCTTCCTCGCTATCTTACCATTCTGAGATCTTTTCTCCTTTTGTAGGAGATCAGCCGTGTTGAAGATTCAGTCCTAGGAGCAGCTCTCTCACTCCCATTCCCTCCCCCTTTTACTCCCCTTTTCTTATTCTATCTACCCCTTTATTAACTCAGCTCTTTCTCCTTCACCTAACTATCCCTCCCCATCTCTTCCATTCCATATACCATGTTTATTATGCAAAAAGAAAAGGAGGACTTGTGGCACCTTAGAGACTAACCAATTTATTTGAGCATAAGCTTTCGTGAGCTACAGCTCACTTCATCGGATGAATACTGTGGAAACTGCAGAAGACATTATATACACAGAGACCATGAAACAATACCTCCTCCCACCCCACTCTCCTGCTGGTAATAGCTTATCTAAAGTGATCACTCTCCTTACAATGTGTATGATAATCAAGTTGGGCCATTTCCAGCACAAATCCAGGTTTTCTCACCCTCTGTCCCCCCCCACAAACTTACTCTCCTGCTGGTAAAAGCCCATCCAAAGTGACCACTCTCTTTACAATGTGTATGATAATCAAGGTGGGCCATTTCCAGCACAAATGGCCCACCTTGATTATCATACACATTGTAAAGAGAGTGATCATTTTAGATAAGCTATTACCAGCAGGAGAGTGGGGTGGGAGGAGGTATTGTTTCATGGTCTCTGTGTATATAATGTCTTCTGCAGTTTCCACAGTATGCATCCGATGAAGTGAGCTGTAGCTCACGAAAGCATATGCTCAAATAAATTGGTTAGTCTCTAAGGTGCCACAAGTACTCCTTTTCTTTTTGCGAATACAGACTAACACGGCTGTTACTCTGAAACATGTTCATTATGGTCTCTCCCCTTCACTTTCATTCCCATTCTTTCTTATGCCATTCTTCCCCCATTATACACATACTACCTTTTCCTTCCACAGAGAGAGACAGACAGAGAGAATGTGTCGGGGCAGGAGGGGAATGTGAAATAAAAGAGAAGGAGACATGGTTAGAAAGAGAACAGAGGGAGGGAGATACAGCAAAAGATGAAAGGAGAGAAATGGAGGTGTCATAAATATAAAGGGAAGGGTAAACCCCTTTGAAATCCCTCCTGGCCAGGGGAAAGCTCCACTCACCTGTAAAGGGTTAAGAAGCTAAAGGTAACCTCGCTGGCACCTGACCAAAATGACCAATGAGGAGACAAGATACTTTCAAAAGCTGGGAGGAGGGAGAGAAACAAAGGGTCTGTGGGTCTGTCTATATTCTGTCTTGGCCGGGGATAGACCAGGAATGTAGTCTTAGAACTTTTAGTAAGTAATCTAGCTAGGTATGTGTTAGATTATGATTTCTTTAAATGGCTGAGAAAAGAACTGTGCTGAATAGAATAACTATTTCTGTCTGTGTATCTTTTTTGTAACTTAAGGGTTTGCCTAGGGGGGTTCTCTATGTTTTTGAATCTAATTACCCTGTAAGGTATCTATCATCCTGATTTTACAGGGGGGATTTCTTTATTTCTATTTACTTCTATTTTTATTAAAAGTCTTCTTGTAAGAAAACTGAATGCTTTTCCATTGTTCTAAAATCCAAGGGTTTGGATCTGTGGTCACCTATGCAAATTGGTGAGGCTTTTTAGCCAACATTTCCCAGGAAAGGGGGGAGTGCAAGTGTTGGGAGGATTGTTCATTGTTCTTAAGATCCAAGGGTCTGGGTCTGTAGTCACCTAGGCAAATTGGTGAGGCTTTTTACCAAACCTTGTCCAGGAAGTGGGGTGCAAGGTTTTGGGAAGTATTTTGGGGGGAAGGACGCGTCCAAACAGCTCTTCCCCAGTAACCAGTATTAGTTTGGTGGTGGTAGCGGCCAGTCCAAGGACAACGGGTGGACTATTTTGTACCTTGGGGAAGTTTTGACCTAAGCTGGTAAAGATAAGCTTAGGAGGTTCTTCATGCAGGTCCCCACATCTGTACCCTAGAGTTCAGAGTGGGGGAGGAACCTTGAAGGAGGGATACGGGTAAGCAGGAGCCTGAAAGGCCATTCTCCATTCATTCCAGACAGTTGGCAGCAGGAGCAGTTGTGGGAGCCCTACAGCATCTTCTCCTTCTCCCCACCACTGTCTGGCAGCACAGGAAGCAGCTGGGGAAAGGTGGAGCCTTGGACTGCCTCCCTCTCCTTTATCAACAGAAGAGAAACAGCCAGACGAAGACTCCATGGAGTAATTTCATGTACCATAGTCTGAGGCATAACATGAGAGGACTCTATATTTCTAAAACTAAGCTGTGTCTTTATTAAGAAAACTATTTACTGAGATGCTGCAACTGCAGCTAGCTTTCAAGCCACATGCACACAGACTGACTTCCTGGTGCCTCCTCCAAACTCCAGTAATGGAAGTTGGAACTTTCAGGGGAATCAGGGACCAGCCTACCTGAGACAGGCTCCGCTAAGGAGAATGAGTCACTACAGATCCACCTGTGAGTAGTTAATTACCGAGGTGGCTGGGTGGTAGTTAATTAGTTAACGAACACCTGGGCCTAATAAAGGCATATGAGGACTCTGCCAGGGGGCACAGAACACAGAGGGGAAGCTCAAGAGGAGAGGGATTTCTCACAGGAGCTGGTTAGAGAGCACACCAGAAAAGGGGACATAGGAAAGTTTCTCCTGAAGGGAGAGGTTCCAAAAGGGCTATGGGTGGCAGAGCCTTAGGTAGGCCTGGTCTCACTGAAAGGACCTTACCAAACAGCTACATGATATCTGGGTCATTGGGGAACTACACACTGCCCAGAGGAGAACTGCGACGACCCTGAGAACAGAGAAGGAACCCGTCCCCAGGTGATGGCAGGAGGCCTGACTCCAGAAGAGAGTCCTGGGTTGAAAGGAGTCTCTTTGTCTGGAGACCTGAATTGTTCAGCTGGAGGAAGAACAGAGGAGCAGCAAGATGGTGAACAACCAGCTCAAAGAAGCAAATCTAAAGGTCAGCCAATTAAATATGCACTTAAAGGACAAGTTAGAGGTGGAGAACCCAATGGTATCCAAGTACAAGTCTTCCACTTCTGCCTTGGAGACAAGGATAATATGGCTGGAAGAGCAGCTGGACTTTGAGGCCCTGAGGCAGCCAAGATAGAAAAGGAGCTATTCAACGGGCAAACTACGTAGGAGCTGAAACAGAAAGGACTTGAACAAGCCCTACCACTCATTAACAGGATGTTCTAGAAAGTGCTTCAGGATGAAAGTAGTGCAGCTAGAACATTAGAGGAATGATTTCTGGGCTTTATAAGCTTCAGCAACCAGTTAGTTTCAGGTTCTCCTAGATAGTTTTTTCTAAGTCAAGAGGCTGAACAGCTCCTGGAACAAGTTAAAGAACTAGAAAGACTAAAGATGATGGCTCAGAAGAAGGCAGAGATGCATGATAAGGGGAAACTGAGTCAGGGTCACATCTGCCACTCCATACCAGGCCCCCAGAAGGTGTGGGGCGGGAGTGAGCACCCACTCTACAACATCTTTCCTCCTGCACCTGTGCTCTTCCCTCTAAGTTCCGTAAAACTTGCTACAGCAGCATCATGGGGCAGTAACAGTAGAATGTAGGCTCCCTACTTATGGTATCACATATGTTACATACCTGCTTTTTAAAAATATATGTATGTAATTCTATGTTATAGATTTGTATTATAATCAGAGCTGGTAGCTCCACCTGTATTTAATGTTGCCTGACAATTCCCATTATAAGACCCTGTTTTCAGCTGATTATAACTTTGCCAAACTAATTTTCCATGATAGGTATGGGACTCAGGTTAAATTCTTCCCCCCCCTAGCCCCCCCAATTTTTTTTAGCAAAAATGGTTCAGTTGTTTTTTGAGAATGTAAGACTTCAGCACGGGCAGGATAACATATTTTCCCCATATTTCAATCACTTTGTTGGGAGGTTCTAGTACCCTCTTGCTTTGGAGCATGGGTTTGAAATTCGGCAGGGGTTGGGCTTTGTGTCAGAAGTGCACTTTGCTGTTCCTGTGAAAATGTGCCTGCACTTGGCCAAGTTATGAGCCTTTGAAAAAATCCCCATTCCTGCATGCTCAGTAGAAATGTCTTAGAGGTTGGCAGCTAAAATCCAGGTTGGCAGCGAAATTCTCCAATGATTCCATCTACACTGGGCATGATCTATTGCTTTGCAGCTCCTGTTTGCCACATGGACAGCTCATGCACCTTCCCCACAGAGTGACGGTGCGTGCTCCACCCAGGACTGCAGGGGCTAAGCAGGACTTTTCCTGAAATTGCTAAAGGCCAAGGTAGCACCAGACACTGAAACTGAGAGCAAGGAGTCTGTCTCTTTTGTTCCCCCAATGTTTCCCCTGCTGGTGCTCAGGTAGTGGGGAGAAGGAAGGTGACTGGCTTGAATGCAGAAGGAAAAAGAGCCAAAAAGGGTGTGAGAGGCTGTGAAGAAAGTAGATTAGAACAAGAAGCCTCGGGAGGAGGGCAGGGGAGACTGGGTCTGGAAGTTACTGGCAGGGCAGAAACTTGGAATGGCTGCCGAAGGAAAAGAGATGAGAGCTGTGGGAGGGATCAGAAATCAGACAAGGAGGGTGGGATGGGGGAATTGGAGACTGGAACGGATAAAAAGCCTTGGGACAGAGAGTGGGGCTGGCTAGGCAAAGAGACTGGGACTGAAACAAGAAATTGTTGGGGGAAGAGAGGACTGGGACAAGAATTGGAGCAGAAAGGTCTATGACAACTAGAGAACATTGTCCTCTAGAACCTGGAATGGAACCCTCAGATTCCTGAGTCTTACCTTTTCTCTACTGTCAGTAAATATCTGTAAAACCCACAAGCAAAGTATGTGTCTTTTGGGTATTCAAATATTAATGACTAAACCCTAATGGAGGAATTTTATAATCTGGAAAATAATTTGTTCCCTGACAGTGTCGTACTTTTTTCAGCCCTCTGGCTAAAACAGTTTGGTTGCAACATTAATTCACTGACGGGCTCTCACATGACTCTGCTATTTTAACAAAATATTACTGTTTCTTTATTCTTACATGTTCTGCTTGTTGTGGGAAGCGTTAGCTACCATGCATCTGGAGAGCAGGAAAGGGTTAATGCAAGTCCTGGCAGAGGAAGGAAGTAGATCAGCTGAGGTCAATTACAATGCCACTATGAAGTTACTTGGCTTCCATGGCATAGGTTTTCTGAAAGTGGAGAAAATAAAGTTCTTTTTGAGTTAAGGGCTCACAGGTTTGAGGCTGCAAAACCTTGCAAGTGGCTAAGCCAGGAGCAGAGAGTGGTCAGTGGGACAGACTGATTTACAGATAGTTTGCTTGTTTCTTTGGAGGCGGAGACTGACTCAATTCGTAACATAAGAAAGGCCATACTGGGTCAGACCAATGGTCTATCTAGCCCCATATCCTGTCTCTGACAGTGGACAGTGCCAGATGCTTCTGGCAGTTGGCAGTTTAAAGACACCTGTAGCATGGGGTTGCATTCCTGCCTGTGGGGTTGCATCCCTGACCATCTTGGAGAATAGGTCCATCAGTGGCTACTAGCCATGAACTTATCTAATTCTTTTCTGAACCTTTTTATACTTTTGGCCTTCACAACATCCCATGGCAACAAGTTCCACAGGTTAACTGCATTGTGTGAAGAAGTACTTCCTTTTGTTTGTTTTAAACCTACTGCCCATTAATTTAATCAGATACCTCAAGTTCTCGTGTTATGTGAAGGGTAAATAACATTTGCCTATTCACTGTCTACGGATCATTTATGATTGTATATATCATTCATATCCCCCCTTAGTCACCTCTTTTCTAAGATGAACAGTCCCAGTCTTTTCAATCTCTCCTTGTGTGGAAGCCGTTCCATAAGCCTAATCATTTTTGTTGTCCTCCTCTGCATCTTTTCCAATTCTAATATATCTTTTTTGAGCTCAGGCAACCAGAACTACATGCAGGATTCATGGTGTAGGCATACCGGGGATTTATACAATGGCATGGTATTTTCTGTCTTATGTATCCCTTTCCTAATATTCTGTTAGCCTTTTAAACTTTCGTTGCACTTTGGGCAGTTGTTTTCAGAGAACTCTCCACAATGATTCCAAGATCTCTTTCTTGAGTGGTAACAGCTCATTTAGATCAATCATTTTGTACATATAGTTAAGATTACTTTTTCCAATGTGTATTACTTTATATTTATCGACATTGAATAGCATCTGCCAGCTTATTGCCAAGTCACCCAGTTTTTGGAGATCCCTTTGTAACTCTTCACTGTCGGCTTTGGATTTACTTATCTTCACTAATTTTATATCTGCAAATTTTCCACTGCACTGTTTATCCCCTTTTCCAGATCATTTATGAAGATGTTGAACAGCATAGTCCCAGTACAGATCCTTGGGGGTCCCCACTATTTACCTCTCTCTATTCTGAAAACTGACCATTTATTCCTACCCTTTTTCTGTCTTTTAACCAGTTACTGATCCATGAGAGAACCTTCTCTCTTATCCCATTACTGTGTAGTTTGCTTAAGAGCCTTTGTTGAGGGACCTTGTCAAAGGCTGTCTGAAAATCCAAGTACACTACATGGACTGGATCACCCTTGTCCTCAGGCTAATGCATCCCCTTTTATTCCTTATATGTCTGGAATGCAGAAAGTTCCAAGATATTTTTGTTATATTGAAGCCCCCTTGGACAGTTTGAGGGAGTGAACTACTGAAAACTAGCACAGGGTGTAAAACAAAGATTCCCCTTTGGATTCAAAGAAAGTTTTGGCCCTTTCTTAAGGGGACAGAACCTGCTGTGGGAGCCCCTGCTGGAGAAAGTGCAATGCTATTTTGTGTATCGTATGGTTATTTATTTTTTATTGTGGTAATGTGTAGAGGCCCCCATGAGGAATCAAGTCCCCAGTGTACTAACCACTGTACAACTGCATCACAAAAGATGTCCCCTATTCCAGATTGCTTATAATTTAAGTACATACTGAATAGTGTAATCCATTAGGTTCAGGAGGACACTTGAAATTAGACTAGACAGAGTACTTGAAAATATACTGTAGAAAAATATCCTGAATCCGGGTGGAAATGCATAGATACCGATTCGATGGGTGCTTCGAGGCTCAAGCACTCACAAAAAAAAATAGGGGGTGCTCAGCACTCAGGGACCGTGTCCTCTTCCCCCAAGGTCCATGCTGCTCACTCTTCTCCACCTGTTCTCCTATCACTCGCCCTTAAGGCAGGAGGGGGCAGAAAGGAGCAAATGGCAGGAAGGGAGGCGCTTGGGGAGGGGGTGGAGAGGAGCAGGCAGGCGGCACTTGGGAGGAGGGGGTGTAGAGGGTGGGCAGGGGGACTCTCGGGAGAGGGGACAGAGAGGAGCAAGTGTCAGGTGGGCAGGCGGGAGCCTCGGGGAAGGGGGCGAAGCAGGGACGGGAAGGGGAGGAATAGGGTAGGGCCTTGGGGGAAGAATGGGAGCGGAGCCTTGGCGCAGAGTGGGGGTGGATCACCCACTGGCAAAAACAAAAGTCAGTGTCTGTGAAGAAATGGATCAGATGGCCCAGTAAAAGGCCTGTCAGTCTCTAATGTCCATGACTGTACATTGGGGCCAAGTTTTTAATTATACAAGCCAAAAGTGTACATCGGGGGGAAAAAATGATGAACATGATGAAATCACACAACCAATTCCAGAGGGGGGATTCTGCTGGAATCCTGGATCACTGAAATGATTGGAAGTGGAGGCCTTCTCCTCAGCTATATGCCCGTCCATCCTGCTTTGCAAGCCTGTCTGTGAGACCTAGAGGCAGAGCAGTTATAAGGGTCCTTCCTGATACTTAACTGCATGAAGGATACTTCAGAATTTTCCAGTACATAAAGAGTTTTACAATTGTGAGAAAGGGCAGTTAAAGAAGAAGTTCTACATTCAGGACCAGACCAGAATCCTCTTAGCAGCTCAGGATCTCCAACCACAACCTCACTAAATCTCCCCTAGGTAACAGCTAATTTTGAAAGGTCAAAAAAAATTAGCAATACAATACACCTCGACCCAATGTAACATGAATTCAGATATAACGCAGTAACACAGCACTCCGGGGGAGAGTGGGGCTGCGTGCTTCAGTGGATCAAAGCAAGTTCAATATAATGTGGTTTTTATATTCACCTATAACACGGTAAGATTTTTTTGGCTCCTGAGGACAGCGTTATATCGGGGTAGAGGTGTATATTGGGGACCAATACTAAGGAGCAGATATTACTGAAACTGGTGTGAAACCAAAACCTGTATATTCAATAAGGGCGGGAGGGGAAGTCAGACCTTCCTCAACCCATCCCCAAATAAACACAATAACACCCTGACCAGAGCTTCCAAAAGCCAGAGATTCCACAAAGTCCGTTGTTAAGGACCTTGCTATTGCCAAGCTATTAAACTGGGCGGCACTTGGCTATCATCACCATAGTGCATGCAGGATCAGATCCCTTCTCTGTTAAATGTTAATCAACAAAATGGCAAGTTTTTCATGAGAGGGAGAATTAGGTAACAAGATATGAAGATAAAGGTGACAAGGCCGTTCCTCCTTTTCCACTGCGACCCGGCCAGTCCACAAACTGTGACTATTTCCACCAGGGCCAGGTTACGGCTTGTGAACAACAAAAAGTATGTTTAAATCATTATCCTGTCCTGATGTTAGTCTTAGTTCTGTGCTTAAAAATGTAAAGTGTTGTGCCAAGGATCTGAAGGTCTTATGGACAGTAGACCATATCATACAATCAGTTTACGAGATTTCACATTTTTAAAATGGATACCATGATATGGCCCCGAACACCCTTTAAACTTAAGATTTAAAAAACAATGGAAAACACAAACATGGATTGCTTTCAAGTCACAGAGCCAAATTCAGAGGTGATGTAAATAGTGATACAAATTACATGTTGGTAAATTGATATAAGGAACGTGAGTGTATTGGTGTATTTTATACACTGAGATGATCTGATTTAACTTCCATTTTTTACATCCTCCTGTTGGTGTTCTTGCAGCAACCCTTCCCCTCTCCTTCTATTGGAATATGTTATAGCAATTTACCTGTATTCACTTTAAGGACATGTAATTTACACACCTTTGAATTTGGGCCAATTCTAAGTCTCAGGGAAATGTTTATTTAGGGTGTGGGCTTTTCTATGTTACTTGTCACCATAATATCTAAGAACATAAACATTAATGAATTTATCCTCCCTTCAGTTTTATTTCCCCTTATTTTACAGATGTTTATAATTCACTATAACTGTAGTGGGCGTCCCTCAGTTTAAAATTATGATGATCAGGACTTAGTATGAGGTCACTGAAAATGACAATACAGAAATCTATAGTAAAATTAAAATCACCCACAAAATAAGATGAAATAATATTGAGGTGTCATATCTGACTGTATCTCTGTCCTGCAAAAAGAATTATCATTATTACAGTAGTTTACCAGTCACCCTGTTACTGCAGTTATATTATCCAGTAATTGACAAGTTGGGTCAGGACCTCAATTTGAGAAACAATGGTCTCCCCTGTGAAATCTGTATAGTATAGGGTAAAAGCACACAAGACCAGATTTCACGGGGGGAGACCAGATTTCACAGTCCATGATATTTATGGACTTAGGTTTTTGTATGGTAATGCCTCTTCTCTCATACACAATATAATAATAATAATAATAATAATCCATTTACTATGCATTATTCTTTATAACCAGTAGCACCAACTTCTTAAGGTACAATTCAGGGCATAAGCCAGAACTGACAAGACGGTCTTCAACGACTGAAGGAGTTAAACACAAACTTTGTTACCCGTGAACATAGGCAGGCTACACAAATTCACTAGTACTGTTGTATGCTTAATATATAGTATGTTTCATAATTATATAAATAACTGTCATGGACTCATTTGTATGAATTGCACAGTACTGTGTATTTTATATGTTTAAGACTGTAGAAAAAAATGAAGGTACTATTTGGTCATATGATTTGGCATATGATCATGTCATTAAAGATGGAGCCAGATCCTCAGCTGGTGTAAATCCACTGAAGCGAGGATTTGGTCCTATAGCACACAAACACAAGGGTGCTGAGTTAAGGTTACATGTGCTATCTATTATCTTTCAATGGGCCAAATGCCAAAGTTCTTATTCAGGATATGTTCCAATATACTTTAATAGACTGTGCCATAATTCAATCATCACTTAACCCATTCTATAATAATCTATCTCATTGCATACATTTGTATTCTATTAAGTCTTATGTTGACACAATTTGTATAATAGTGAAGTAACAACTTTTCCTGGGGTTTGCGCCAAATTCTGCTTAAAGCCTTAAGTTTCTTCAGAGACACTCAACATTTGTTGAGTTAAACCATCCTGCATGGCCTTATTTTTTTTTCTCTTTAAAAAAGTTTCAGTAAAATATATTTGTGTTATAAATAATACAACCACTAAAAAACATTGATTTTTATGGAGGCTTGTGCCCTGGGCTGTATGTTTTGTAAAGAACCTTTTCAGTCAGTGCCAGTTCAGCATTACTAAGCATAATTACAAAGTTTCTGTTACTCTGCATGTACAATGACATGAACAGTTGGACAGTACAAAATGCCTTATTTTTGTCAGACTTAATGCAAGTTATTGTTATGACCTTAATGCTTCCTTAATTTTCAAAGCAGTACATGGTGCTTTAGCTGTTTGGCTTCATGGCCCAGTACCATTCCTAGTGAAGTCAGTGGGAGTTTTGTCATCGACTGCTATGGAAATAGGACCAGACCAATAAAGTCAATTGGAGTTGTACAGCTAAAACGGCACTATTCTTTGAAAATGTCCTTCTTTGGGGAATAAATCACACTATTTCTCAACTTTAAGTTGTGTGTTTGTATCTTCAAAAATACCTGTCCTGCAACATTGTATCAATTCTGCACCCAGTTCTAATCAATATATTAGAGTTTTTAAAACGTGATTGGCAGAAAGTAGATGCATAGTCAAAACCAATGTCAGCCTTTACACCGGAGCCAAATTCTGGTCCAAATTAAAGTCTCACTGACTTCAGTCAAGCCAGGATTTGACCACTCATGTATAAAGTGTCAGTGGGACATAAGGTTTTGTGTCCAACAATAGGTCGTGACAGTCTTTTACTGAAATGTTCCTTTAATTTTCTCTGCTTAGATTTGTAAGTAGAATATGAATTTTACAGAGCGATTATAGAAAGTGATAGCATCTGATATAATCTCAGAAATTCTGAATCTGAAATTGCTTTTTGTTTACATGCTACTTTTCTTCATATCCTGAGTAGCTGATGGAGCTTAAACACTAACACAGAAACAATCAGGCAAGCATTAGGCAAAAAAAAAAAAAAAAAAAGTTAAATGTCGACCAACCAACCTATGTGCACACTCAAGCTGAGACTGTCAATCAGTATGGCCCCATTCCAAGTCCGTTATTTGTTACACAAGTAGGAAGTCATCAGATTAAGAAGAAATTAATTTGTGGATTTAAAGGAAAGTTAATGAGCAACCCCTTCCTCAAGTCCTCCCCACAACCCAGAATCAAGTACCATGTACCTTTGTTTGCAGCATTGCTGCAACCATGTTGGTCCCCAGATATTAGAAAGACAAGGTGGGTGAGGTAATATCTTTTATTGTACCTATCTCTATGGCAATGGTGCCCAAACTTTTCCTCTCGCCCCACTACCGTTCACAGTACAGAAATGTATCTGCATCCCGCTGGGACGAGGGCTGGGAGTGGGGGCCAGCAGCCAGGAGCAGGGCTGGTGCTGCAGCTGGGAGCTGGGGCCAGGAGCAGGGCTGGAGCAGAGCTGGGGACAGAGCAGGGCGAGGTGGTGCTTCCTTCTCACCCCAGCCACGCCTCCTGGATGCTCCTTTGTGCCCCCCAGAGGGTGCACCCCACAGTTTGGGGACCACTGCTCTATGTGGAAAGAGAAAAACTTCTGAATTTACACTGAGCTTTTCTTCAGGAATGGGAAAGGTACAAAGAATCACAGCTGAATACCTCTTGGAATAGACTGTTAAGCAAAGGATTTCATACATGTTGCAAGAGACTATTCAAGAGGAAGTCGGCTGTTAATCTCTTGCAGTCATGGTACAAAGGAGGGATAGTGGATTGCAGATTGTTGTAATGAGCCATAAACACAGCATCTTTGAGTCCATCATTTCTAGTCTCTAGCCAAGTTATGAATTTAAGCTCCCAGGCTCATCCTTTTGAAGGTGTTGAAGGTTTCCCTTGAGGATGAGGACTGAGATGTCAGATATGTAATGAGCAGTTTGTGAAAAGTGTTTGCCCCAAGGTGATAAGGTGTTTTTGTCTCTTATCCTTTTTCTATGTGAGTTCATTTGAGAGCATAGTGATTGTCTCACATCACCCACCCATTTAGTGCACTGGATGAAGTACACCACATGTTGTGATAGGCATGTGACAGCCATGGATCATGAAAGGCGTGTTGGGGAGAGTAGGGGGGAAATAATCATTGCAGCAGTGGAGATGTCTGCAGGTTTTGCAACAGTTGTTCTGGCAGGATTTGGGGCCACTTCTGAGTTGGTGGGTCCTGGTTTGTGGGGAGCTTGCTTTTGATGATGAGCTTCAAGAATCATAGAATCATAGAATATCAGGGTTGGAAGGGACCCCTGAAGGTCATCTAGTCCAACCCCCTGCTCGAAGCAGGACCAATTCCCAGTTAAATCATCCCAGCCAGGGCTTTGTCAAGCCTGACCTTAAAAACTTCCAAGGAAGGAGATTCCACCACCTCCCTAGGCAACGCATTCCAGTGTTTCACCACCCTCTTAGTGAAAAAGTTTTTCCTAATATCCAATCTAAACCTCCCCCACTGCAACTTGAGGCCATTACTCCTCGTTCTGTCATCTGCTACCATTGAGAACAGTCTAGAGCCATCCTCTTTGGAACCCCCTTTCAGGTAGTTGAAAGCAGCTATCAAATCCCCCCTCATTCTTCTCTTCTGCAGGCTAAACAATCCCAGCTCCCTCAGCCTCTCCTCATAAGTCATGTGTTCTAGACCCCTAATCATTTTTGTTGCCCTTCGCTGGACTCTCTCCAATTTATCCACATCCTTCTTGTAGTGTGGGGCCCAAAACTGGACACAGTACTCCAGATGAGGCCTCACCAATGTCGAATAGAGGGGGACGATCACCTCCCTCGATCTGCTCGCTATGCCCCTACTTATACATCCCAAAATGCCATTGGCCTTCTTGGCAACAAGGGCACACTGCTGACTCATATCCAGCTTCTCGTCCACTGTCACCCCTAGGTCCTTTTCCGCAGAACTGCTGCCTAGCCATTCGGTCCCTAGTCTGTAGCGGTGCATTGGATTCTTCCGTCCTAAGTGCAGGACCCTGCACTTATCCTTATTGAACCTCATCAGATTTCTTTTGGCCCAATCCTCCAATTTGTCTAGGTCCTTCTGTATCCTATCCCTCCCCTCCAGCGTATCTACCACTCCTCCCAGTTTAGTATCGTCCGCAAATTTGCTGAGAGTGCAATCCACACCATCCTCCAGATCATTTATGAAGATATTGAACAAAACCGGCCCCAGGACCGACCCCTGGGGCACTCCACTTGACACCGGCTGCCAACTAGACATGGAGCCATTGATCACTACCCGTTGAGCCCGACAATCTAGCCAGCTTTCTACCCACCCTATAGTGCATTCATCCAGCCCATACTTCCTTAACTTGCTGACAAGAATACTGTGGGAGACCGTGTCAAAAGCTTTGCTAAAGTCAAGAAACAATACATCCACTGCTTTCCCTTCATCCACAGAACCAGTAATCTCATGATAAAAGGCGATTAGATTAGTCAGGCATGACCTTCCCTTGGTGAATCCATGCTGGCTGTTCCTGATCACTTTCCTCTCATGCAAGTACTTCAAGATTGATTCTTTGAGGACCTGCTCCATGATTTTTCCAGGGACTGAGGTGAGGCTGACTGGCCTGTAGTTCCCAGGATCCTCCTTCTTCCCTGGAACAAGAGATTGGGGGGGCTGTTTGAAGGCCAGAAATATTTCTTTCAGGATGTGCTCCCCACTTGTTATGGGTTGTACAGTAACTCCTCACTTAATGTTGTAGTTATGTTCCTGAAAAATGCGACTTTAAGTGAAACGATGTTAAGCGAATCCAATTTCCCCATAAGAATGAATGTAAATGGTGGGGTTAGGTTCCAGGGAAATTTTTTTTTTGCCATGCAGTACAGTACAGTACTATAGTTGGGAGGTTCCCCCGCTTTATCCAACACAGGCACAGCCGACTGGCACTGGAGACAATGAGGCAGGCAAGGAGGCTGAAGGTGCTGTAGGCTAGGAGAAGCATGTTGCGCAGCAGCAGCTTCCCCTACTCTGCAAGCACCGGCAAGGGGGGGCTCAAGCCTCAGCCCACCCACTCCACCCCTTCCCCCAAGCCTCCACCCTTAACCCACCTCTTCTTCTCCCCACTCCTCCCCCTTTACTCCGCATGCCGCATCCTCTCTCCTCCCCCCTCCCTCCCCTGCCTCCTGCCTGTGGCAAGCAGCTGGCTTGTGGTGTTCAAGAGGCAGAGGAGGGAGGGGGAGCCTGCACACTGACACCTCGCTCCTCCCCCCTCCCTCCTGAAAACCGCAAGCCAGCTGATTGTCGCAGGCAGGAGGAGTGGCGGGGAGGGGGAAGTCACTGATCCGCAGGGTCTGCTGGCTGGCGGGAGGTGCTGTGGGAGGGGTGTAGGGGAACTAACAGGGGGGCTGTCAGCTGTGGTCAAAGTAGGTAGCCAAACGACGTTATAGCGATGCATTGCACAACTTTAAATGGAGCATGTTCTGTAATTGAGCAGGGATGTAAGATTGGAACAAGGTTAAGCGAGAGGACGTTAAGTGGGGAGTTACTGTAATTGTTTAATGATACCCCATAGGGGTTCCAGCGTGGGGTGAGAGATAACCATTAGGGGTGTGCAGTCAGTGGGTTTTTTCCCCTATATTGGAGCAGATTCTCTTGGGGTATATGGGTGGCCTATTCCATGATGCAATCTACTTTTCTAGAGGAGAGTCCTTGCTTGGCACAGGTAGTTTTAAGTGAGTTAAGGTGTATATCCCAGATTTTTCTCCTCAGAGCATACTCTGTGGTATCTGAGTGCCTGACCGTAGATAACGGATTTCTTGGTGTGTTTGGAGTGGTTACTGGATCTGTTAAAATAAGTGTGGTAATCCGTGGGTTTCTTGTATAGAATTGGCTGTAGGGTTCCATTTTTGCAGCTGATTGTGGTGTACAGAAAATTGATGCTGGTGTGGGAGTGTTGTAGAGCGTTTGTACCTTGACATAGATTCATTTGAAAGTTTCTGGCTAATATCTATTATGATCTATCTAGGGGTGAAATCTCTGTGGAAGTCCATGGCAAAATTCTCATTGACATTATTGGAACCAAGATTTCATCCAAGGAGCTTATACTATGGTATTAGAGCACCTTGAGAACCAATATTTGTATTATTTTCTCAAAAATAAACACTTATTGGGATGGACGGATAGATATAAAAATAACTCATAATAGACAACCAGTGTATACAAGTAATGGAACTTAGTAATAGCTGTATGTTAGCTAAGTTAATGGTTCTATGGAACTTCAAAGAAAAAAAGCAAAATAGAAGTGTACTATTCTTTATTGCTCACACACATTGCTGAACAAAGGAAGGAGAAAAAGGGTACAGAGGGCCCCCTATTTATGGAAGAGGTCACAGCACTAATGCAGCATGCTAACATCTTAGGATAATGTTCAGACACTATAGTGGCTGGGGCACTAAGAACACGCAGAGGGAAAATGGGGTTTCTATTTGTCTCTCTAGGCATTAGGGGCCCTGCAAGATTTCATGGGTATTCTGGAAGCAAGGGGCAGAGGACATGATGCTATCTGCTGCATGCGACCTCTAAAACTTCTGGCTATCCATGCATAAATAAACAGTTTTCCTTGCATCATTCGCTTATGCTCCATTTCTGTACCCCTCAAAGATGGGGTTTTGCATAGGAAGAAAAGGAAAACTGCTAGGATCATGATTTCCAGAGGAGCCATGTGGCCAGGGAAGGGATAGGCAGAACTACTGCATGATCTGTGGTATTCCTGCAGAAGTGGATGTTAGACCCAGTGCCCTTTGCCCTTCCTCTTCTCCTTCCCATTAAGAGAATATGCATTGAGTTCAGTGAGCTTAAAATGACAGAATCCCTCACATACATGGGGGAAGAATATGACCCTATATTATTCACAAACATGTTCGAATACATTGTAAGTTTTTCAGTTGATCATGTAGCTTTATAAAACTAAGTTATTGGGACAAGAAATATATTCAGAAATAACAATAAGCTCCTCCTGGTACAGAAAGAGCCTCAAAAAGGGGACTGCTGCTCATGGTCTATTTGCTAGACAGCTACAATTGTGTTTCCAATTGTAATTCTTTCCAACTGTAATTCTGTGTTTTCAACCAAAGAAATAGTTTTATGGCTTCTGGAATGTAGCAACCAAACCACTGAGTTTGTATCACGTGTGGTCACATGCCTTTCCTATAAATAGCTGGAGCAGGAACGCACCTGTGCTTTTTCCTGCCAGCGTTTTGATGGATAGCTTTGTTGGCATCTCTGCAGTTGACGCTACTCTAAACTCAGTAAGGAGACCGAGTCAGTCCTCGGTAAGGGAAAGCATCCAAAATCACTTTGGCTTTGATTCTAGCAAAGAAAGCCATAATTTTCTTCTCTTTCCAAATCAAACCCGATTCCATTTGCTACTATCCTCAAAGCATACTCCTGAAGCTCCCACAATGTATAAGGATTCAGTCAATGAGATACTTTTTACAGCTATGTTTCTGTTTGGTATTTGATATTTCTGATGTCTTGTCTCTTGCTTATAGGCTGCCTGTGTATGGGAATGTTGCCTTTAATCTTGTGTGGCTTGGACATTACTAAAACTTGTTTTAGTTCACTGTCTTGTCTCGTTGGCTGGAATCTGTCACCCTGATCTTCTGTTTCCTACTGAGGGACTTAAACTGAATAAAAATATATAATCCCCATCCACGTCATGCGGATTCTTCATTGAAACTCTTTTCTTTTTGTAGTGCAGTGGATTCGAAAATGGGACAAAATGCAGTTAAAACATCAGAAAATCAGGATGTTCTCCCTCTCGTTGGTGATCAATCACATACCCAAATGGTAGTGTGTCAGCAGTTTCCAGGGCCAGCTTGTGTGGTGAAGAGGGAAATGAGGCTTTTTAGTACCAACTTGGGAAACAAGTTAGGAGTGTGGACACAAGATATATGTTTCCAGCAGTGAAATAGTTAACAGTGCGGACACGTACATCATGATCTTCAGGTTTCAGATTTTCACCCCGTGCAATGCATACGGTCGATTATGCCACTCAGAAGGTTGCTTCAGATTGTCTGCAGACTCAGGAAGAGACACTGCATCAGTTTACCTTGGGTCACATTTTGAAGGTTGAGGGGACAAGAGGCAGCTTCAGATTTCGAAGGAGCAGGACTGGTCAGCAGCAGCAGCATGTTGCTTAGTAGTATGAAACCACCTGCTAAGCAATGCAGTCTTATGTGAACACAACACTCATGGTTAGTCTGCTCTGGCACTCTGTTTCCTTCTGGTTGCAATTCCTTCTGGTTGCAAAGGTGTAAATGATATTTAAAGTCCTGAGTGATTAGGGCCAAGTTCTCTGAGAAATTAACTTTCATTCTATGGATCAAAGCAGTTAAAGATGGATTCTGACAGTAAGCATTTCCCAACAAGGATTTTTAGTTGATGGCCACCTCCTTTAGAATTCACTCCCATTGGCAGTCCATTTCAGCCTGAATCTAGCAACTTTCAGCCCAGAATGCCAGATGCAATAGTTTTTGTTTAGCATTTGATTAACTGTTTGTTTTGTTCTGTTTGTACTTGCTGTCACCATGTTGGTGCTACAGAACATATACAAATAATAATCTGTATTCTCATAATTTAAGGTGTAGTTCAGGTTATTTATCACTTTAATAAATGCATGATGTCATTTATAATGACTGTCATCTTGGTCATCCCTGAAAACTCAACCCAGGATTGCTTAACAAAAACAGGAGCCATTAGAGTATACTAAGCCCTTAGCTAGCAGCTGTAGCATAGTTTCTACGGCACGGAGAGGGACACAACACACACTGAGCAGGATGCTCGGAGACTGAGCTACTGTAGATATGAACAGCTGTAGAATGAGGCCATGCTGAGCAGAAGATTAAGGCACTATTGAGTTGGAAACCTGAATGCCATGGAAAAGTCTGAAGACCTCACTCAGTGCTAGAACCCCTCTCCTGGTATGCAATCACCAGGATGTCTTCCTCTAACATTCTTAGTGCAATAGTATTATAACTTATTATGTATTTTAGTAATACATAATATATTACAGTAGCATATAGCAACCACAGTCAAGACAACATTGTGCTAGGCATTGTACAGAAACCATGAAAAATGAATAGAGAAATCATGTGTATACACATGTGCACACATTTTTTCAAAGAGGAGGGAGAAGAAATATTTTGAAAGAGAAAAGGAACACAAGAAGGGATATCACCTAACTTTCTCAAATAGATAGAAGCAAAATAGTGTGTACTCCCACCATTGGCTACAGTACGCTGAAATTAGCTACTTCTTATCACTTTGTATGTTAGTTTAATGTCTCAGCAGAGTCACATGTTCTGCTAGGAAAACCTGTTTCGTGGCCTCTGAGGATCAGAAGAGAAGCTCAGAGAAACTTATGACCCCGTGTGACTCGAACTGGCAAGAGGCTGATCGAGCTGGAAATTTCTGAGAGTGGGGGCAGTTAGTGACAGATTGGCTGGTTGGTCTGAAGTGAGTAGAAGTTTTATCTGGGAAGAAAAGCAGGGAGTAAAGAGGGAGAAAGAATAAATAAAGTCATTGAAAGGAACAACAATAAGGAATAAAATGTTAGATAGGATGGAGGACAAGTGAAAGGATGATATCATAACTACTCAAAAAGGAAAAAGAATCAGCACAGCTATAGAAGTAATTTAAGTGAGTTCAGGGAGAGGGGAAATAGTTTATACACTGGATCAGTCAATTTTAAGGTAATGGTAAGAGATAACTAGTAGTAGAATAGTGTTATGAGCTGGGTAAAACTTTGTTAAAACCTCATTCAAATGGATGTGTGAATCAGTCCCCCCATTTAAGACCATTGTAAGAGACAGTTAAGGGACCACACCTAAAACAAAGCCTAATAAAGTTTGTCCAGAAACTAGCACCAGATGGGCAGAGAGTTCATTAGATACTGTGACCAGGTGTGTGGGTGTATAGCAGGCAGGGGGGAGTTGAGAAAGAACACACAGAAAATGGGACGAGTCAGAGTGTGACAACCTGAAGGAGTGGCTGAAAGGGTAACCTTTGAGTTGGCTACAGTTTACTTTACCACCCCTCTCCCAGGGCTTCAACACACGTATAAAAAAGCACATGGAGACACATAATTCAGTCACTGAGGATTTTCAGCAAGGATCACATAGGGTCGATCTTCCCACAGACAGGTCCGAAAAGAACAAGAAAAATTAACTTAATTCTTAAGTACCAACTTCATAACGTTGAATAATGATAAAGAAAGATAATAATAGCTTAATTTCTACTAAAAATAAGCCTACTTCATAATCCACATTATCTTCAGTTATCATATATATATATATAAAACAAATTAAATCTAAAGCAGTTTGTTCCCACAGAAACACAGTGAGTAGTAACTCAGAGTTCCGAAAGCTTAGAATGAGTTCACCTGAGTCTTAGTTAAAGTCTTTGTTCATCAACTCTGTCCATTCCGCTGAGTCAAAAGCTCTGCAATAATATCTTCCCTCCTTTTGCTTGCAGAGATCTCTAATTGGAGCCCACACAGACTCTTTCTCCGCCTCTATTGGGCTACGGAATCACTCAATTAGCTAGACAACTAGCTAATTAACCAACCAATCAGTATTAATTAAGTGTGTAAATGAATCACCCTGTTACAAAAAAATACAAAACTGCAAATAACAAAATATAAATGACTCTTTCCTTGCCATCACATTTAAATAAGAAAAGAGCTGGTGAACCACACAAGTTAAAATAATTTGACGAAAACAATTTGATTAATATCAAACAACATTCAAAGTACACAATTAATGTGAAAGAAATTAATTTTCCCTCCCAATTTCCTGTTCTATAACTAGGCTTACCAATGCTTCCCTGCCGGAAAGTTAACAATAGCATCGACCTGCTGTAAAATACTTCAGAGTTAGGGGAAAACAACCTGCTTTTTGCTCCTATAGCTGGATTTCTCCCTTCCACCCAAACAGGTCACTCACATAGGCCAAGGCTACACTACAAAGTTAAGTCGATTTTATGTAAGTCGACATCGAGCCTCTGATATAAGCAAGTTGATCTTGCATGTCCCCACTATGCTCATTGTGTCGGGGGAGTGTATCCTCACTAGCAGGGGGTTTTCATGGATGCACAGAGCACTGTACTGTGGGTAGCTATCCCACAGTGCATGTAGCTGAATGGAATTTTGGGTTGGGCTTGCAATGCCTTATGGAACCAAAACATTTGTGCAGCTGGTTATGGGAACATGGCATTAGCCTCCCATGATGCACTTATCTCCCTCCCTCTCTGAAATTAACGGCAAACAAAGAAAGCCTTTTTTGCTCCTTTTTTCGTAAGTCTGGGTTACCTACACAGATGCCATAGCACGGTAACCATGGACCCCACTCTGAGCTGTACACTGTTGTTGTGAGCATTACAAACATCTCGCGCCTTATTCTGTGGTATTTACAAAGCCGATACAGGAGCTGCCGCACGGAACAATGTGATGCCACGCAAGCAGCCCTGCTGGAATACACAGGGTGGAGCAATTCACAGTTGCTGGTGACAGTCATGCATCACCTTGACATGGTTGAGCGCCACTTCTGGGCCCAGGAAACAAGCACGGACTGGTGGGACCACATTGTTATGCAGCTATGGGATGACGAACAGTGGCTCCAGAACTTTCGAATGTGTAAGGCCACTTTCCAGGAACTGTGTGAAGAGCTTTCCCCAGCCCTGAAGCATGGCAATACTAAAATGAGAGCTGCTCTGACAGTGGAGAAGCGAGTGGTGATAGCTCTGTGGAAGCTTGCAATGCCAGTCTGCTACCTGTCAATGGGGAATCAATTCAGAGTGGTTAAATCTACCTTGGGGTCTGTTCTGATCCAAGTTTGCACGGCAATCCACAGACTTCTGCTAAGAAAGGTAGTGACTATGGACAACATACAAGACAAAGCGGATGGTTTTGCCACGATGGGGTTCTCCAGCTGCGATGGGATGATAGATGGCACACATATTCCTATCTTGGCACCAGACCACCTTCCCAAAGAGTACCTAAACGGAAATGGGTACTTCTCAATGGTGTTGCAAGCGCTGCTGGATCACAGGGGCCATTTCATTGACATCAACGTGGGATGGTTGGGAAAGATGCATGACACGTGCATCTTTAGGAATTCCGGTCTGTTCAGAAAGCTGCAAGCAGGGACTTTCTTTCCAGACTTCAAAATAACCATTGGTGATGTTGAAATGCTAATTGTGATCCTGGGAGATGCAGCCTACTCCTTGCTCCCATGGCTCATGAAGCTGTACACAGGCAGCCTGGACAGCAGTAAGGACTGGCTCAACCGTAGGCTGAGCAAGTAAAGAATGGTGGTGGAATGTGCCTTTGGATGTTTAAAAGGCCGCTGGTGTTGTTTGCTTATTAGGTTAGACCTCAGTGAAAGCAATATCCCCATTGTTATTGCTGTGTGCGCCATAATATTTGTGAAACAAAGGGAGAAAAGTTTCCGCTGGGGTTGGGAGTTAAGGCAGATCACCTGGCAGCCAATTTTGAGCAGCCAGACACCAGGGCAATCAGAAGAGCACATTGAGGAGCTCCGTATCTCCATGAGGCTTTGAAAACCAGTTTCAGTGATTAGCCACAATAATGTGACATCTATATTGTTCCTTACCAAACTGTCCCTTCCACTGCATTTTCTCCCCTCTAAACTCCACCCCCACTAGCCACCATGTATTGAATGAATAAAGAGCCTTTTCTCCTCAATCCGTTAAATTTTATTTGCACACAAACACACAGAGACAGCACAGAAAAGTAAGATAACCTGGGGCAAAAGGGCTGATAACACTATGTGTGTGTGTGTGTGTGGTGGTGGTGGATGTAAACAAGGACAGCTTGCTTACAAATGCACTGCAATAACAATCAAAGGTGTGGGAATGGGTGCCTTATGGTCCTTGTACCCTCCCCTGGTGTTGAGTGCAAGGGATAGTGAAATCCCCCTCCTCCCGCCTCAGAGGATGTTTTGGGGAGGAGGATGGTAGAACTGGGCAATGAGGGCAGCAGGTTCAGCACAGGCTGCAGAGGGACTCTAGCATCCAGCTGCCTTTCTTGAACCTCAGCCAGATGCCTCAACATGTCTGATTGTTCCTTTATAATCCGCAGCATCTCTTCCTGCATGGCATGTTCGTGTTCCCTGCATGCTCTTCTGTCCTCCCTGTCCAAGTCCATGTTCTCGGACAGTGTAATCCTCCATGCTCTGAGCTCTGTCATGTCACTCTCAGTGGCGCACATTAACTCATTGAACATGTCCTCCCGAGTCTTCTTTTTCTGCCTTCTAATCTGGGAAAGTCTCTGTCCCGGTGTGGAGTATGCGCCAACAGACAAGGTTTCAGCTGCAAAGAATACAAAGCACAAGGGTAGCATTGACCTTTCATACATTGTTTCTGGTGCAAGGTTAATTCTCTTTATAAAAAGAAACACCCCTCAATGCACTTCCCTACAAGCCACAACGTAAACACAACTGCTAGCTACTGCAAGAGTCGGTTTGCTGCTCCAACCATGGTGAGTAAGGCCATGAGGCATAGGCGAGAGGGCTTGTGCTGCAGCTTTTGTGAAGACATCCTTGGGATCACAGGTTGGAACTTGAGAAAAGCCCCCTTTTCCCTAACAACCTGGATGGTGATTGAGGACAGGCACCAGTGTAAATCCCCCCAAATAGTCTGTTTTTTACAAAAGCTGCACGGGGTTGGGGGGAAGGGAGACAAACAGGAAGCCCCCCCCCCCTTTTGTTTAAAAAAAAATGCTGGTTGCAGTGCTCTGTGATCCCTTCCAACCACAACCATGGCACATTTGGGAAAGTGTGGTTGTGTGACCCAGATTTCACCAAACAGGGGGCAGATTACTTGTTGAATTGTTTGCAGTTTAAGGGCTAGCATTGAAAACTTCCCCCTTTTCCCCTAGGTGACCCTATGTGAAATCACTCTCCTAAGGGTAACAGAGGCAGCAAGGGAGCAGATGCGGCAAGTGTCTGGGTACAGACCTGGTCCTTATGCTGCAATGCTGTGTGCCGCAATGATGCCAGCAGAATTAATACCAGAGTGGCACAGAAAAGTGTCCTACCGTGGTGGACAAAATAAGGCAACTCTTCCCAGAAACCTTCTGCAAAGGATTGCAGAGTACCTCCATGAAAGCTTCCTAGAGCTCTCCATGGAGGATTCCAGGGCCGTCCCCGTGCACATACCCAGTCTTTTTCAGAGAACATCCTCTGTGTGACTGGAGTGGCCACTAATACTCACTACACCCACTTTTTTGTTCAGATTAAACTTTAAAAATAATAACATGTAACCCCTAAAGTTTGATTGAAAATGTGTACTCACCAGAAATGCCTTCCCCGGCATCACGCTCTGCCACTAGCTTGTCCTGTGCGGGGATAGGCTCCGGGGTTAAAAACAGTTCTTGGCTGTCGGGGAGAATGGATCCTCCACTTTCCTGCCACACATTCTCCTCCTCCTCCTCCTCTTCCTCATCATCAATGTCCTCTTCGTTGTTGCCCGAGGCCGCCCAGGGCTCCTGGGAGGTATCCACGAAGCGTTTTGGGATAGTGGTGGGGTTGCCGCTGAGAACCGCATGCAGCTCCTTATAGAGGCAGCATGTCTGGGGGGCAGAACCAGAATGACTGTTTGCCTCCCTTGTCTTCTGGTATGCTTGCTGAAGCTCCTTTATTTTCACGCGGCACTGCTGTGTGTCCCTCATGTAGCCCTTCTCCCCCATGCCCTGTGCGATCCTGGGATAGATGTCAGCGTTTTTTCTGCTGGATTGGAGCTCTGCCTGCACAGACTCTTCTCCCCACCAGCAATAAGATCCACCACCTCCTGTGTACTCCATGCAGAAGCACGTTTGTGGCCTTGAGTCTCCATGATCAGCTGTGCTGACGAGCTCTCCATGCCAATCAAACAGGAAATGAAAATTCAAAAGTTCCCAGGGCTTTAACAGGGGCGTGGCTGTTTCCTGTGTACCTGGCTGACGTGCAGTGGAGTTGAAAGTGCTCTCCAGAGTGGTCACAGCGGAGCACTGTGGGATACCTCCTGGAGGCCAATTCACTCGAATTACACAACGCAGTATCTACACTACCCCCATATCGATCCATGGATGTCGAATCACGTGCTCCACCTCTCACAGAGGTGGAACACAGAAGTCAACTTTACAGGCCACTTAGGTCGGCGGAAGGGACTCGGGAGTGTAGACACATACGTTATTAGATTGACTTAACGTGGCTTATGTCAACCTAACTTTGTAGTGTAGACCAGGCCAAGGTCTTTAGTAAAGCAGCTGCCCTGATTGCCCTGCTCTAATAGAGTCTATTAAATCCAGCTACAGGGAATCTATTGGGCATGTCCAAAACTTCCACTTCCAATTCCAGAAACTATTCAGAGTAGAATGAAGATTGTTGCTAGGTAGATGCACAATAACTCAGACACAACTGAGTCACTTCCCCCTCCCCACCCCCCACTCCCAACTTCTCTCTAGGTTTCTTAAAGAGATATCACCCTATTAGGCATGTGGGTTACAAAAGCATAGTGGCTGACTCTGGAAGAAAATCTGGAAAGAGGTTTTTGGATCAGAGGTGCAGGCTGAAAAGAGTGCTCTTGGTGCTGTGAGTAAAAGAAGCTGTTTCCTGCTATTGGTTCCTTCTGCATTCAGAGACACAGCACTTTGTACATTCTTTGTGAATAAACAGAACTGCATCAAAGAAATACCTGATTGTCACCAATTTCTGTTTCCAACTGGAATGCCCACAGGGCCCCAAATTTCAACAAGCCACTTGGGTTGAAAAGGGGCAAAATAAGAAAGAAGGAAATTGTTTATATGATGCTGATTTTGTTGTCTTTAACGAGAGATTTTAAATCAGTCTGAACCACCATTGCCTGAAAATATAGCAGACACCAACAGCAAGGAACAGCTGTCAACGTCTTTATCAGCTGGGATAAGTGCCAAATCTATTTTCATTTACCTGTCCAGAGTTTTGTTCAGGAAGACTGGTTTATCTGGACTGCTGGGAGCTGTTCTGTGTGAGTGACAATGACAAACATGGGAAGACATTCTCAGCATCCAAGCCCAACTGAGCCTGATTCAGAATGCTCTGGGCTTATGGCACATGACAGCAGCAGGATCTAGAATTGTCATTGAGCAGACATTGAATTATCCATAGAATTTTAGTTTTAAAAGTTATTGCTATGTATACCTTAGGGAATAATGCCATATCATTTTCCCCACTGGGTAATCACCAGTCATTTTAAACCATGTGGTCAGGTCAGGGCCTTAAGCCCCTTTGTCAACAAGCTCATAGTCCCCTTCAACATAGTACAATTCTATAAATTAGAGGTGGAAAAGATCTAATAGATTATTCCGTCCATTTCCTGGGCAAGGCAGGGTTCTTCTATACAGTCAATTTTCTTGAATTTTGTCCAATCTAGATTGAAATGTTCTTGGTGACTGAGCTTCCGCCACTGACTCTACCTACCACCACTAACCTGTGAACACATGTACCCATGTGCTTAATAGGGAGATATCTCTTTAAAAGGGAGGCAGGGAGGAATGAGTAGTGTCTGGGTTATTGTTGAACAATTAGTACTCCACACCCAGAAGTTTCTGGAATTGGGTGTGATAGTTTTGGACATGCTCAATAGGTTCCCTGTAGCTAGACTCAGATTACATTGAGGGTGTTTTTTAATGTATATACTTAATCTGATTGGTTGGTTAAATAGTTAACTAGTTAACTGATTTCAGAAGAGAAGGAGAAAGAATCTGCATGGATTCCAGCTGGAGATTTCTGTGAACAAGAGGAAGGAAAATACTGTTGCATTGCTTTTGACTCAGCAGACTGTATAGATTTGGTGATCAAAGACTGAGACTCAGTGGTGAACTCATCCTAAGCAACAGTTGGTAGGACTGCAGATGACCCAGCCTAGTTCTCGTATGTCCGCTTCAGATATACTCTTCACTCCTCAAAGACCCAAAGAATTTAATAAACAAGCAATACCAAAATTTAAGAAAATAAATCCTTTATGTTTTAACTGTGGGCAAATAGGACATTTTCAAAAAGTTTGTGAGAATTCTCCTAACCCCAACCTAGTATATCAGCAACTGAATGGTAGACATTCAAATCAGAGAAGTTCGAGCGAGGAAGAAAAGAAAGAAGAGCAAAGGTGCTAGTCAATGGGTTCAGGAGACAGATGCTACCCAAATGGGTGTCAATGAGGCCAACGAACAGTTAGTGGGACCAGCTTGTCATGGCTATGTTTACCTAGATGATGTAAAGAGTATCTGCCTAACTAGATAGTGGTTCTGAAGTGACCAGCATATGCAAAACTTTCTCTTCTGAGCATTTATCTTTTTGAAAGTTACAGTCTATTGGCAGTATACTTCAGATAGAAGGGCTGGAGTGCAAATGGTTCCATACCTGGGATATGTATCCTTAAAGATATGATTCCCAAAGTTCATCTGAGGGACTAACAAACGACATAAGATACTAGTTTTGCTTTGTCCAGACCAATGTCTGAATCAGCAAGTGTCAGTGCCCATAGGCATACGTGTGCTGAATCATCTTATAGGTAACTGTAGGAGAAGAAATGGGGTCTTAAATTCTTAAGTAGGATCATTACCAAATGAGTGGGCTGAAGTTTATAGTCAATTTCTCCTCACTCAGAGATTACAGCAAGATGCTGACAAAGGGGCTGAGGTAGTCTTGAGAGGAAGAAAATCAGTGACAATCCTACGTGTCACATCCAAAACAGTGCTCAGAATTCTGAAATTTGTGGTGAATGAACTGGAGACTGCCCTAATGCTGCATGTCGCAGTTGGGCCCGGTGGGCTAGTGGTTCTGCCTCAATTTGTTCAAGTCACTGGCATCATTAATAGAATTGGGGTACAAGTCAAAAAATTAACAAGGAAGGACGTCATATTGAAACCTCACACTGTCATTGCAAAGGGACGAGCATCTGAGTGGATAAAACCATTGCTAACCCGGGTTTCAGCAGCCGTCCATAAAGAAAGAGAGTGTCATATTACCACTTGACTTTGAAGGATCCTCTCTCAGTGGTGCTGAGAGGAAAAAGTTTGCTGAGACTATCAATAAGGAAACTGGTCAGGTTTTTGCTGTTCATGATCTAGACTCTGAAAGAGTTGTAGGAGAGACACTTAGCTCACAAATAAGATACCCTTTAAAGAAAGATCTAGAAGGGTTTCTCCCTCAGATTTTGTGGCTGCATCTATGTGAGTCGGTGGCAGTTGGAGTGACTGAGGAAACATGTAGTTCATACACATCCCCTGTGGCGTTCCTGCATAAGATGACAAGAGTTCTTAGGATGGTGGTGGATTATAGAAAACTGAACAGCATTATCTGAAAGGATGCCTAACCATTACCCAGGGTAAAAGAAACTTTTTGCCTTTTTGGCAGGATCTAAATGGTTTTCTGTATTGGATCTAAAGAGGGGATACTATCAAGTTCCATTAGAACTTGATAGACACTGACTATCCAAAGACAGCTTTCACTACACCATTTGGTGATTGGCATTTCCAAATGATGCCTCAAGGTGTGACTAATGTTCCAGCTACCTTCCAGTGAATGATGGAGTGTGTTATGTCTGGTATGAATCTCACAGAAGTTGTAACATCGTTGGATGATTTAATCATCTTTTCAGCCACTCTAAAAAAAACATGAGGAATGTCTCCTAAAAGTTCTGAACTGACTTCAGGACTATGATTTAAAACTTGCACCATCAAAGTGTAAACTATTTCAGTCTTCAGTGAAATATCTTGGTCATATAATTTCTCAAGATGGGATCTGTCCCAATAAATAGAAAACGGATACTATCATCACTTGGCTAGTTCCAACTACCTTCAGAGAACTTCGTAGATTCTTAGGATTTGCTGGTTACTATTGAAGATTTGTAAAGAGATATTTTATTATTGTGAAATCTCTGAATTCTCGATGGTGGTCCCAAAGGAAGTAGATAGAATGGAAAACAGCCACTTGAGAGTAGATGGGCTGCCAGAGAACTTCGAAACAAAAGTTGACTACTGCACCAATTCTCAGGGTTGCTAATTGGAGGCTGCCCTGTATTCTTCATACTGATACCATACTGTGGGTCAGTTCCCTGACCCCTCCAGCCTCTGACAACACAAGCACTGCCTTTCAGGCCTTTGCAGGTCCCATTCTTTCTTTACAGATTAATGGCAGGCACGCTCCAACCCCAGAGTCCTCCAAACGTTTCCCTGGAGTGTCCAGCCCCGATCCACTGGACACTCAGAATTCCTAGATCCTCTGTTCCAAAGGAACAGTACACTGCTGCTTATGAATTACTTTGTAGAACTCAGTTCTGCTTAGCACACAGCACTTATACTTGTGTTCTCTATAAACAAACCTAATTTTATTTAACAAAGAACAGAGATTCAAATGACAGCAAGCAGAAATATTGGAAACAAAATATAAAATAAAATCACAATGTGCTTAGTAGAGCCTACACTTAACTGATAGGATATTATTGTGTCATAAGTGAAAAATCCTACCCACAATCCTTCCAGAATATTACTGTTAGACTTGGCTATTATCTTCCATTTGTGAAGTATGCCCCACTGTCAATTTACTTCCTAGGTGAAAGATACCAGCATGTTCCTTTGCACTTCCAGATATAACAAAACAATTCTTTGATTTTTATTAATAAACCAGACATCCTCCTGCTGTGTGTTCCTTCCTGTAGATTTTGCGATCTCTTGTTAATTTCTTAATCTTGATTAGCTGGTAGTTTAGTATGCTAATAGATATTCATTGTGATGTATACAATACTTAATTTGCATGTAACCAGACAGATAAATAAGTGTCTTCTACATGTCTGAAAAAAACATATTTGTCACCACCTGTGTACTTTAACTCATAGACATAATTTACAATATAGGGACATAATTCTTAAATGTTATCCTTACAAACATTTCTCAATGGTTATGATGACCAGTGTGTTAGTGGCTCTCAGTAGAGACCTAGCATGTCACCCTTTAGCCCTGGTCTACACTAGGAATTTAGGTCGAATTTAGCAGCGTTAAATCGATGTAAACCTGCACCCGTCCACACGATGAAGCCCTTTATTTCGACTTAAAGGGCTCTTAAAATCGATTTCCGTACTCCACCCCTGACAAGTGGATTAGCGCTTAAATCAGCCTTGCCGGGTCGAATTTGGGGTACTGTGGACACAATTCAACGGTATTGGCCTCCGGGAGCTATCCCAGAATGCTCCATTGTGACCGCTCTGGACAGCACTCTCAACTCAGATGCACTGGCCAGGTAGACAGGAAAAGAACTGCGAACTTTTGATTCTCATTTCCTGTTTGGCCAGCGTGGCAGGCTGCAGGTGACCATGCAGAGCTCATCAGCAGAGGTGACCATGATGGAGTCCCAAAATCGCAAAAGAGCTCCAGCATGGACTGAACGGGAGGTATGGGATCTGATCGCTGTATGGGGAGAGGAATCTGTGCTATCAGAACTCCATTCCAGTTTTCGAAATGCCAAAACCTTTGTCAAAATCTCCCAGGGCATGAAGGACAGAGGCCATAACAGGGACCCGAAGCAGTGCCGCCTGAAACTTAAGGAGCTGAGGCAAGCATCCCAGAAAACCAGAGAGACGAACAGCCGCTCCGGGTCAGAGCCCCAAACCTGCTGCTTCTATGATGAGCTGCATGCCATTTTAGGGGGTTCAGCCACCACTACCCCAGCCGTGTTGTTTGACTCCTTCAATGGAGATGGAGGCAACACGGAAGCAGGTTTTGGGGATGAAGAAGATGATGATGATGATGAGTTTGTAGATGGCTCACAGCAAGCAAGCGGAGAAACCGGTTTTCCCGACAGCCAAGAACTGTTTCTCACCCTGGACCTGGAGCCAATACCCCCCAAATCCACCCAAGGCTGCCTCCCGTACCCGCCAGGCAGAGAAGGGACCTCCGGTGAGTGTACCTTTTAAAATATTATATATGGTTTAAAAGCAAGCATGTGAAAGGATTACTTTGCCCTGGCATTCGCGGCTCTCCTGGATGTACTCCCAAAGCCTTTGCAAAAGGTTTCTGGGGAGGGCAGCCTTATTGCGTCCTTCATGGTAGGACACTTTACAACTCCAGGCCAGTAACACGTACTCGGGAATCACTGTACAACAAAGCATTGCAGTGTATGTTTGCTGGAGTTCAAACAACATCCGTTCTTTATCTCTCTGTGTTATCCTCAGGAGAGTGAGATATCATTCATGGTCACCTGGTTGAAATAAGGTGCTTTTCTTCAGGGGACACTCAGAGGAGCCCATTCCTGCTGGGCTGTTTGCCTGCGGCTGAACAGAAATGTTCCCTGCTGTTAGCCACGGGGAGGAGGGAGGGTTGAAGGGGTAGCCACGCGATGGGGGGAGGCAAAATGCGACCTTGTAACGAAAGCACATGTGCTATGTATGTAATGTTAACAGCAAGGTTTACCCTGAAAGAGTGTAGCCACTGTTTTATAAAATGTGTCTTTTTAAATACCGCTGTTTCTTTTTTTTCTCCACCAGCTGCATGTGTTTCAGTGATCACAAGATCTTCTCCTTCACAGAGGCTAGTGAAGATTAGAAAGAAAAAAAAACGCACTCATGATGAAATGTTCTCTGAGCTCATGCTGTCCTCCCACACTGACAGAGCACAGACGAATGCGTGGAGGCAAATAATGTCTGAGTGCAGGAAAGCAGAAAATGACCGGGAGGAGAGGTGGCGGGCTGAAGAGAGTAAGTGGCGGGCTGAAGACAGGGCTGAAGCTCAAATGTGGTGGTAGCGTGATGAGAGGAGGCAGGATTCAATGCTGAGGGCTGCTGGAGGACCAAACCAGTATGCTCCAGTGTATGGTTGAGCTGCAGCAAAGGCAGCTGGAGCACAGACTGCCACTACAGCCCTTGTGTAACCAACCGCCCTCCTCCCCAAGTTCCATAGCCTCCACACCCAGACGCCCAATAACGCGGTGGGGGGGCCACCGGCCAACCAGCCACTCCACCACAGAGGATTGCCCAAAAAAAAGAAGGCTGGCATTCAATAAATTTTAAAGTTGTAAACTTTTAAAGTGCTGTGTGGCATTTTCCTTCCCTCCTCCACCACCCCTCCTGGGCTACCTTGGTAGTCATCCCCCATTTGTGTGATGAATGAATAAAGAATGCATGAATGTGAAGCAACAATGACTTTATTGCCTCTGCAAGCAATGATCGAAGGGAGAAGGGGAGGGTGGTTAGCTTACAGGGAAGTAGAGTGAACCAAGGGGCGGGGGGTTTCATCAAGGAGAAACAAAGAGAACTTTCACACCGTAGCCTGGCCAATCATGAAACTGGTTTTCAAAGTTTCTCTGATGCGCACCGCGCCCTCCTGTGCTCTTCTAACCGCCCTGGTGTCTGGCTGCGTGTAACCAGCAGCCAGACGATTTGCCTCAACCTCCCACCCTGCCATAAACGTCTCCCCCTTACTCTCACAGATATTGTGGAGCACGCAGCAAGCAGTAATAACAGTGGGAATATTGGTTTCGCTGAGATCTAAGCGAGTCAGTAAACTGCGCCAGCGTGCCTTTAAACGTCCAAATGCACATTCTACCACCATTCTGCACTTGCTCAGCCTGTAGTTGAACAGCTCCTGACTGCTGTCCAGGCTGCCTGTGTACGGTTTCATGAGCCATGGCATTCAGGGGTAGGCTGGGTCCCCAAGGATACATATAGGCATTTCAACGTCCCCAACAGTTATTTTCTGGTCTGGGAATAAAGTCCTTTCCTGCAGCTTTTGAAACAGACCAGAGTTCCTGAAGATGCGAGCGTCATGTACCTTTCCCTGCCATCCCACGTTGATGTTGGTGAAACGTCCCTTGTGATCCACCAGAGCTTGCAGCACTATTGAAAAGTACCCCTTGCGGTTTATGTACTCGCCGGCTTGGTGCTCCGGTGCCAAGATAGGGATATGGGTTCCGTCTATGGCCCCACCACAGTTAGGGAATCCCATTGCAGCAAAGCCATCCACTATGACCAGCACATTTCCCAGGGTCACTACCCTTGATATCAGCAGATCTTTGATTGCGTGGGCTACTTGCATCACAGCACCCCCACAGTAGATTTGCCCACTCCAAATTGATTCCCAAGTGACCGGTAGCTGTCTGGCATTGCAAGCTTCCACAGGGCTATCACCACTCACTTCTCTACTGTGAGGACTGCTCTCATCTTGGTATTCATGCGCTTCAGGGCAGGGGAAAGCAAGTCACAAAGTTCCATGAAAGTGCCCTTACACATGCGAAAGTTTCGCAGCAACTGGGAATCGTCCCAGACCTGCAACACTATGTGGTCCCACCAGTCTGTGCTTGTTTCCAGAGCCCAGAATCGGCGTTCCACAGCATGAACCTGCCCCATTAGCACCATGATGCATGCATTGGCAGGGCCTATGCTTTCAGAGAAATCTGTGTCCATGTCCTGATCACTCACGTGACCGCGCTGACGTCGCTTCCTCGCCCGGTATCGCTCTGCCAGGTTCTGGTGCTGCATATACTGCTGGATAATGCGTGTGGTGTTTAATGTGCTCCTAATTGCCAAAGTGAGCTGAGCGGCCTCCATGCTTGCCTTGGTATGGCGTCCGCACAGAAAAAAGGCGCAGAACGATTGTCTGCCATTGCTCTGATGGAGGGAGGGGCGACTGACGACAGAGGTTACAGGGTTGGCTTCAGGGAGCTAAAATCAACAAAGGGGGTGGCTTTACATGAAGGAGTATTTCAGGCAGGACTTCACAGAGGGTTCCAATAAGAAATGGTGCACCTAAGTTATTGTTCTTATTGGAACAAGGAGATTAGTCTGGCCTCTGATTGATACATGGCTAGATTTACCTCGGTGCACCTTCTCTGTGAGTGACTGCAGTGTGACCTAGAGGAATGAGTCCCCTAGACGGGGAAGGTGGGGGAAGCAAATGAGTACAAAACAAATCTGGTCTATTTCTTGTTTTGATCCACTCCATCTATCTTTTACATCTTTGGCTGGCAGCAGACGGTGCAGTAGGACTGCTAGCCATCCTCATCTCTTGCCTGCCTGGCAGAAGATGGTACAGTAGGACTGCTAGCAATCCGTATCACCTGCCTGCTCACCATAAGACGGTTCAATAGGACTGACTGCAGGACTAAAGAGAATGACCTGGTCAAGTCACTCCAAATTTAGTCCCTGCGCCCATGTCTGCCCAGGCGCTCCCGGCCGACGTGGCCAGGAGCACCTCGGACATGACGATGACGGCTACCAGTCGTATTGCACCATCTGCTGCCACAAGGCAATGGGTTGCTGCTACTGTGTAGCAATGCAGTACCGCGTCTGCCAGCACCCAGGAGACATATGGTGACGGTTACCTGAGTGGGCTCCATGCTTGCCGTGGTATGGCGTCTGCACAGGTAACTCAGGAAAAAAGGCGCGAAACGATTGTCTGCCCTTGCTTTCATGGAGGGAGGGAGGGAACGGGGGCCTGACGATATGTACCCAGAAACACCCGCGACAATGTTTTAGCCCCATCAGGCATTGGGATCTCAACCCAGAATTCCAATGGGCAGCGGAGACTGTGGGAACTGTGGGATAGCTACCCACAGTGCAACACTCCGGAAGTCGACTCTAGCCTCGGTACTGTGGAAGCACTCCGCCAAGTTAATGCACTTAATGCACTTAGAGCATTTTCTGTGGGGACACACACACTCGAATATATAAAACTGATTTCTAAAAAACCGACTTCTATAAATTTGACCTAATTTCGTAATGTAAACATACCCTTAGTGAATTATTATGCATATAATTGACCCAGGGGATCCAAGTTGGCATCAAGATTCCTGGGTCACACATAGCCACACCGTAGCTTTTAACCTGATGCCTTTGCATATCATATAATCATAGAAATGTAGAGTTAGAAGGGACCTTGAGAGGTCATCAACTCCAGCCCTCTGAGCTGAGGCAGGACCAAGTAAACCTAGACCAAAGCTGACAGGTATTTTTCCACCTTGTTTTAAAAAGATTTCAGTGATGGGGACTCCACGACTTCCCTTGGAAGCCTATTCCAGAGCTTAACTACCCTTATAGTTACAAAGTTTTTTCTAACACAGTATCTAACCTAATATCTAACCCAAGTCTCCCTTGCTGCAGATTGAGCCCATTACTTCTAGCCCTACCTTCAGTGGAAGTGGAGAACAATTGATCACTGTCCTCTTTGTAACAGCCCTTAACGTATTTGAAGACTCTTGTCAGGTCCCCCCTCAGTCTTCTTTTCTCAAGACTAAACATGCCTAGTGTTTTGGTTTTTTTTAACCTCTCCTCATAGGTCAGGTTTGCTAAACCTTCTATAAGTTTTGTTGCTCTCCTGTGGACTCTCTCCAGTGTATCCATATCTTTCCTAACATGTGGCAACCAGAATTGAACAAAGTATTCCAGCTGAGATTTGTCAGTGCCAAACACAGAATACCTCCCATGTCTTACATATGACGTTCCTGTTAACACACCCAAGAATAATATTATCCCTTTTTGCAACTGCATCACGTTGCTGACTCATGTTCAATTTATGATCCACTATGATGCCCAGATCCTTTCCAGCAGTACTACCACCTACCCAATTTGTAGTGTGCATTTAATTTTTCCTTCCTAAGAGTAGTACTTTGCACTTGTCCTTATTGAATTTCATCTTGTTGATTTCAGATGAATTCTCCAATTTGACAAGGTCATTTTGAATTCTAATCCTGTCCTCCAAAGTGCTTGCAATCCCTCCCAGTTTGGTGTCATCCGCAAAGTTTATAAGCGTACTCTCCACTTCATTATCCAAGTCATTAATGAAAATATTGAATAGTACTGGAATCAGAACTAACCCCTATAGGTCTTCACTAGATATGTCCTCCCAGTTTGACAGCAAATCACTGATAACTACTCTTTAAGCATGGTCTTTCAACCAGTTCTGCAGCCAGTTTATAGTAATTTAATCTAGACCACATTTTCCTAGTTTGTTTTTATGAGAATGTCATGTGGGCTGTGTCAAAAGCCTTACTAAAATCACAATATGTAACGTCTACTCCTTCCTCCCTATCAACTAGGCCAATAACTCTGTCAAAGAAAAAAGAACAGGAGTACTTGTCAAAGAAGTACTGTCAAAGAATGACATCATGTTGGTTTGGCATGACTTGTTCTTGAGAAATCCAGGCTAGATATTCCTTGTAAATCTATTATCCTCTAGGTACTTACAAATTGATTGTTTAATAATTTGTTCCACTATATTTCCAGGTACTGAAGTTAAGCTGACTGGTCTATAATTCCCCAGGACCTCTTTGTTCCCCATTTTAAAGATAGGTACTATGTCTGCCCTTCTCCAGTCATCCATGAGTTCTCAAAGATAATTGCTAATGGTTCTGAGATTGCTTCAGATAGTTCCTTTTCTGAGATTGCTTCAGATAGTTCCTTAAGTATCCTAAAATGAATTGGATCAGGCCCTGTCAACTTAACATCTAACTTATCTAAATATCCTGTAACCTGTTAATTCCCTATTTTTGGCTTGCATTCCCCCCCTAATTGTGTTGAGTATCTGGTTACCATTAACCTTTCTAGTGAAGACTGAAGCAAAATTGGTAATAAACACCTCAGCCTTCTTGATGTCATTAGTTATTAGCTCTCCTTCCCTGCTAAGCAGAGGACCTACACTTTCTTTCATCTTTCTCTTGTTCCTAATATATTTAAAGAACCTCTTTATTGCCTTTTTCTGTCCCTTGTTAAGTGTAACTTGTATTGTGCCTTAGCCTTTCTGAGTTTTGTCCCTGTATGCTTGTGCTATTCTTTTGCACTTCTCCTAAGTAATTTGTCCATGTTCCCACTTTTTGTAGGATTCCTTTTTGACTTTCAAGTCACTAAAGAGTTCCTGATGGAGCAATATTGCCTCTTACTATTATTCCTATCTTTCCTTCTCATCAGGATAGTTGAAGTTGTGCCTTTAATACGGTCTCCTTGAGAAATTGCCATCTGTCCTGAACTCCTTTATCCCTTAGATTTTCTTCTCATGGGACCTTACCTACCAGTTCTCTGAGTTTGTTAAAGTCTGTTTTTTAAAGTCCATTGTCCTTATTCTGTTGCTCTCACTCTTCCTTTTCCTTAGAATAAGGAGATCTGTCATTTCATGATCACTTTCACCTAAGTTGCCTTCCACCTTCAGATTTGCAACCAATTCCTCCCTGTTGGGAGGAGAACTGAGGATGTCTGTCCCCTTGGTTACTTCTCCACTTTGTTAAAGAATTTGTCCCCAATACATACCATGAACATATTGGAAAATTTCCAACTGATGTCTGGGTAGTTAAAGTCTCCCATTACTACCAGATATTGAGTTTTGGATATTGCTGTTGTTTATTCTAGAAATACCTCATCCACCTCCTCTTCCTGATTTGATGGTCTATAGTAGACCCCTATCATGTTGACATAGCCCCTATTTTCCCATCTTTTATCTTTACCCAGGGACTTTCAACTGGTCTGCTTCTCACCTCCTTATCGACCTCAGAACAAGTGTGTATGTTCTTGATGTATCATGCAACACCTCCTCCTTTTTTCCCCCTGCCTGTCCTTCCTGACCAAGCTATACCCCTCTGTACCAATATTCCAGTCATGAGATTTATCCCACCAAGTCTCTGTGATGTCAGTTAAGTAATAATTTAGCTTATGTACTAATACTTCCAGTTCTCCCTGTTTATTCCCCATACTCCTTGTGTTATTCTTTCAAAGATTACAAGTGTCTTCTTGCAGCTATATCAAATTACAAACTCATGTCTAATTTGCTGTTTACTATCATTCTAATTTCCTTGCAGTATTCTTGTTTGCCAGATTTCTCCCTCCCACTGAGTATGTGTGATTCAGATTTTTTTTCACTAACTGTACAGTTCTGGTTTGCATCTTTTCCCATGTTGAATCTCATATTATTATTTACATGTAGGTCTCTTTGCATTATTTATTTGTCCTAACTGTTTTTTCACAACACCTCCCATTTTAATATAATCTATAAATTTAGTTTGTGTTCTGTTAATTCTCTCTTCTAGATACAGAATGACTAATGCTTACCTTCCGTGGCTGATATTTCACCTTTTGCTCAATGAAAACGGGCACATGGGGAGTTGTTCCCCTTTTTGGCTGCAGCTTCTCTCTGTGGTTCATCCTACGTAGCTGATGAGGAGATGAAGCAGGCCTGTGTCAATCTGAGGACAAATGCTTTTGGGGTAGTGGGAGATATTACTGAACTGACTGTAGGCAACATACTGTTGGTACTTCAGCCCATGTTGTCTCACTAGGTCTCCCAGTGGCTTCATATTGATGTTGAATAGCACGGGGGAGAGGACTGCATGACAGGGGAGGGCTTAAGAGGCAGAGGAACAATTAGTCATAACAATCCTCTGGATACAGTCTTGGAGGACAGACCTGAGCCATGTAGGGACATTTCCCTTTATCCTTGCAGCCTTTTGGGATCAGGAAAAGGCTATGGTATTTTGTGAGCAGAACTTAGGGAATGTTTTGATACCCTCTCCACCTTTCTTAGTCTACATTAGTTGGTAGTCCACTTTGCAGGAAGATAGGGCTAGCAACACTGCCACATTTAGCATTCCCAGTCACCCTTGGTGAGCTCCAGGTTTTAACTGAAGAGAGAGAAAGCAGACTTTGATCAATAAAAGCATGTTTTTATTTGTCTTTTTTTCCCCCTTCAATGTGTGGTAAAAATGGAAAAATGTAATTTCACCAGACCCTAAAGCTGAAAAACTGCTGGGCAGGTTGTTATTGCTAAAACCACAAGCTAATAGGTGCTAATACATTTTAAAAAGTTGTAGAAGATCTTTATTTTGGCGGTAGGTGCAGGGGTGCGAGAACAATTTGTATAGTGGGCCTGCTGAGAGCCAGTGAACCAAACTGCAAACCCTGTATATACACTTCAAGCCAAGGGGGCTGCAGCACCCCCAGGACCTCTAGTTCCATACCTATGAGTATGTGGAATGACATCATTTACCTTACAGTGAGGAATTAATACTATTATCATCCTAATGCAACATCCAACTGCCCAGAGCAAACACAATTTCTTATCCCCTGATCCTTCAAAGACTTACACATGTTTAAGCTCATGTGTGGTCCCACTGAAGCATGTGCATAAGAACCTACTTAATTTGTGCTAGTGATTGAAAATTAAACTAGTCAATGGAACGAATCACATGACTAAAATTAAGCCCATGCATATAAATGTTTGCAGGATGTATATTTATTTTGCTTTACTGAAATTGACAAAATCATCCAATTATTCTCCACCCCCCCACTCCCACCCCAATTTGGAATCCCATTCCACCTATTCGCCATTATCTTTTGTTGACTAAATTGTCTTAGTTTGCATTGACATTCCATTTCATTTCCCAAGATTTGCATAAAAAATATATACAGGAGCAAGAGTGTCATGCACTGCAGAGATACAGCATTTTAACATTTGAAAAAGTTCAAAGTGAGGATGCTTTGGATAACCTCCATCTATATGAGTTCTTTGGTTTATGGGGAACAAACGAAAGAACTCATGTAGATGGAGGAATTAAAATATCCTGCTTTATTATTAGTGTGAATGACTTTACATCTCCATTGTTAGAGGAGTAAGACAATATAAATATCCTTTATCTTTAGAGCTGGGTGAATGCTCTTAAAATGAATTTGCTTCTGTTGGGCTTATGCCTCTTTTGTGTTTTTCTTCCACAAACAATCCAGTTTTTTTAGGATTGATGCATACAGTAAGCAAAGTTTAAGATGGCAAATTTTAGATTTTCAAAAAAAAATATTTGCAAGAGGAACGGTATATTTTATATAGGATCAGACTTTGCTTGGCACAGCTGGGTGCCGCACAGAACGCAGAAAGAATGAAATGAGTCCAAAAAGGATCTGCCTGCACTCTTCACTGGACAGCATATGTACCTCCAGTTACTTTATGCGATGGAAAAATGAGATGATTGTAGTATTTATTGATTGTTACAGATCAATTTTCTAGGAATTGTGCCCCAGAAAAGTCCTAGGTGGCCCAGAAGGAAAAAGATGTAGCATGTTCCAAAATTCCCTACTCTTGTTTATTTGTCCCTAAACAGAGGCTCTAAAGACCTGCCCCTTATTATAAGTATTACACTCCTTTGGGCCCTGAATCAGAAAAGCATCCCTATCTAAGGAAGAATTTAAGCATGTACTTAAGTGCCACATGCTTAAGTTAAGCACACCCTTAAATGCTTTTCTGAATAGAGATGGATTTGTGCATGTGCTTAAGTGCTTTCCTCAATAGGGTCCCAGTCAATGAAAAGAAACAATACCATGTGTATTATGTGCCCACTCACAACTAACCAAAACAGCTCAGCTTTCCACCATTGAGTAATAAATACCCCAATCTAACTATTCATAATTAATTCATAAAGAGTAAAAGAAACCACAAAAACCAGTTGAGGAAATCTGAGGGAATCACAGTCTGCTCATGTTTCAGAGTCTGCTCATGGACATTCAGCAAGGACAAAAGGAGGCTATATTTGGCAAGCAAACTATTTTCTGTAAATTATTTGATCGTTGATTTTATTTAAGTTGCATCATAAATATGGTGTGGTACATAACAGACTAATAAAAGACCCCAAAAGTTTAAAAGCTAAAGGCTCTATCCTGTAAACCCTAATTTAAATGCTTGACTTTACATCTATGAATAAGGAATATTTATCAAAGGCATTCCAGAATTGAGCCCATATTTAGGATGTAATTTGATGAGTGATGATTGCAAATGGAGATGAAGGTGGGGGAGTAGAAGAGAGGATGATGGGTAACAGCAATAAGATCAGGCAGTTGCTTTGGTTGATAATGTATGAGCAACAGAAGGTCTGAACATTTTCTTTTAACCTTTACCATTGTACTAGAGCTTTGTGTTCAGTGTTTACATGCTGTAATTGAATGATAAAACAAAGCTTTTAAACCTTTTTAATCAAATTTGCATTTGAATGTAATGTTCATGAAAAGGGCTAACTACTGTGCAATCTCCCCACATGGCACGGCTTGAGAAACCATGCAGTGACATTTTAAAAAATTACTTTACAGATGGTTTAGTATGATTACAATTCACTAGTACCAAACCAAGAGGGTTAAACCAGCTTAATGGAGAGGGTATGGTATTTTTACTAAGATAGCTAAAATTCTTAGTTTCTGTCAACACTTAACTAAACTTGGAAGAAATTGTATTTGCTAAAGATTCAACACTGCTGCCCTTCGCTTGCACGCTGAAAAATCTCCCACTATGTGTTTTTGAATCCTCCAATAAATCATCCAACAAAAAAAGAAAATTCAAGATATGACATTCCTGGTTTTTCTAAGAAAAAAAGGGAAGCAGAATCAAACTTTTTGGGAGATGAAGGGTGAGAGAATTCCTTTTCGGACTTATTTAAAGAACAAAAAAGGTTGCACAAGCCTTTGTAGATCACCTTTATAGATTAAATATAGTCACCAGTTAAAAACAATCAAAAAACAACAACCAATCCATAGAATGCTAAACCACTATCTCAAGTAACTATTGCAGTTCCATAGCAAAACACTTCATTTTTTATTACTGTTAGTGACTTAAAAAAAAAAAAGTACTACCATACAGGTTTACCAATAAACCTGGAAATTGACTTGCAATGTTCCTGTCCTAGTCTTGACTAAAGCCAACAAACTGTGCCTATTGAATGGTTTAGTAATTAGCTTACATCCATATACAGTCGATGGTGTGAACAGAGATGAATGTGTGTTATTCATCCAATGAAGTGAGCTGTAGCTCACGAAAGCTTATGCTCAAATAAATGTGTTAGTCTCTAAGGTGCCACAAGTCCTCCTTTTCTTTTTGCGAATACAGACTAACACGGCTGCTACTCTGAAACCTGTGTGTTACTAGTGTAACATGGTGAAGAAGCTACTAATACTAAAATAATGCTGTTTCTGATATCTGTGGAGCAGTAGCTTGAGAATATGTGGTGGGAGCCAGATTCTTGTTGTTTCCCTTTTGATAAGATTTTTAATATATAAGAGATAGATAGCCAAATATTTAGTCTGTCCTGTTGCAGTAATTGAAGTTACAAGATCGTTGGGCTGAACTAGACATCTTCCTTCTGACACACAGGCTTTCTATGTAGCACCAAGGGCTGGGAAGGGGGCTGACGCCATCTGTGGTTATACATTTGGGGAAGCATATACATGGGAAGGTCCAGTCCAAAGTGACTCCTCTTCCTTTGCAACATTCTTGAAGTCTTCCACCTCCAGCAGATGTAATGAATGGATTGCAGTAGTGCCCACTTCGTAACCATTAGTTGTGCTCAAAGGCAAGGGGGCTGCATCCGGCACATGAAGCAGTCACAGCTATAGTTTTATATTTGATTGATGTAGCAGTACCCTCACTTTGCAGCTTTCCTCCAGATCATAAAAAAGGTGCCAGGCCACAGTTTCCTGGAAGTATCAGCTATACAACAATTTCAGTATTCATTTATAACCTGGAAACCAAGAGACAGAGTGGGTCACAATTTTTTGAAGAAAAGAAGGACTCTTTTAAATTAAATTTTCAATGAAATATGCTTAATTTGACAAAGAAATTTAAAATGGAGAGGGATGAAAAACAAATCACAACATTTTGTGTGATAATTCCCTCTACTCTCTTCGTTTTAACCAGCTATATCAATAACCATTCACAAGAACACAGGTAAATGTGACTCTGCTGACATTTTATTCAGGTTCACAACGAGATTTTAAAGAAAAGGGTATGCATAAAGAATATTATTTAGGTAAAAGACTCTTATCAGACTATATCATATATTCATCCACAAACCTAGATTACTGTTTGGATTGTTAAATGTCTAATTTATTGTACAATATGTGCATTATATAACGGAGTTAACTTTCTTATTTGAACTTTATTTTTCTTTCTGTTTCTGATTTGCAGTAACAGAACTGTGAGAACTCAATTGCAGGATCAGGACTTAGCTGTTGTTAACTGGAGCTTACAGCCCAGTAGAGCTACATACAACTATCAAAATATCAAGTGAACAGAACTCTTTCAGCATCCTTGTGCAAAAGTAAATATTTAACCAGTTATAATTTTACTATTTTTTTTCAAACTTATTTGATGTCTATTCCTCATTGGGAAGTAGTTACATACAAACTTTAAAGTTCAGTCCCTTTTTAGTTATTCATGTGCAGTTAAATGTTTTAATGCTATTTAAAGTGGGGGAGAAAAAGTTCTACCTGTTTTCACTGACCACATATTTTAAAACTGACTGTATTTTGCTAAAATGTTCAGAAAAAAAAAAAATCCCTTCTGGGCTGAGACTGATAATGGAAAATTTCAGCCCGAAGAAGAATTTCTGAGAAAATTGCGGGAATTTATAATGGAAGGAGACTTGCCACTTTAGGCTTGATTTTGAAAACACTTATGCACATGCTTACCTTTCAGCATGTGTAGTCCCATTAAAATTAAACATGTTTATAAGGTCCCGATGCTACAATGAGCTCCATGTGGGCAGCTCCTTGCACATTTGCTGGAGCCTCCTGGAAATTAATGTGGTTCCATGCAGAGATCTGCTAGGCCACCTCATTGGCTGGATCAAGGACTAGCTCTTGATGAAGTTTTTTCTTATGTCGGCCCAGTCTATACTGGGAAGTGCATGGTGCTAGAAAACATATTTACTCACACTTTTAAAATTCTTGTTCACACTAAAGACAAAATCTTGTTCAATGTTGTGTTAATGTTTTCTAATGAATTGTGGGCCATTTCCAACACAAATCCAGGTTGAGAAAACCTTGATTATCATACACATTGTAAGGAGAGTGGTCACTTTAGATAAGCTATTACCAGCAGGAGAGTGAGTTTGTGTGTGTGTGTGGGGGGAAAACCTGGATTTGTGCTGGAAATGGCCCAACTTGATTATCATACACATTGTAAGGAGAGTGATCACTTTAGATAAGCTATTACCAGCAGGAGAGTGGGGTGGGAGGAGGTATTGTTTCATGCTTTGTGTGTATATAATAAGATCTTCTAAACTTTCCACAGTATGCATCCGATGAAGTGAGCTGTAGCTCACGAAAGCTTATGCTCAAATAAATTGGTTAGTCTCTAAGGTGCCACAAGTACTCCTTTTCATCTTTCTGATAGTAGACGGAAAGTGAGAGCTTTCTTCTTTTGCAGAATGTTGGTTGCAGGCTGTTGAAAGGGGTGCTATTTTGATTGGTGGATTTAAAATTACTACACTATAATTTAGCTACCACCAACACGTATATTAATTGCGAGATGTGAAATGTTGCACGGGAGTGTTTCCTTTAGTTAGAGCTGTTTTATAAGAAACATTTATCTATATACATTTGATGTAGATATAGCAAATTAAAAAAAGCTGCATTCATTAGTTGAATCTTTTTTGCATGCAGCTTTGAATGTTTAACACAGCGATGATATACTGTGCTTAATATCTTATCATCTCCGTTGCCTGTATCACTGTAGAAAAGATCTTTGCTGCCTAAATATTTATATATTCCTACATTTTTGGTTAATCCAGTAAGAGGTACTATATTATCTACAGCACTGACATTTATGAGGGAACAATTGAACTGAAAACATTATAATGGTTGTGAATTCACATCTTCCTCTGCTGTAGTTCATAGGTTTCAGGTGAGTGGAAATCTGGGGGGCGAGGGGGAGGGAGTTGCGCTAGGCTGGAGTTAAAAAGCATGAGCCCACCTCCAGAGCTTCACCCAATCCAATGAAAGGATGAGTCACACCAGAAACATCTCCACTAACTGCAGTGACCAACTGTGCAGTAGCCAATAAGGGCGCTATTTGCACCCCACCCACCAACCTCTCCGCTTCCCCCACCCAGCCCTCTATGGAGAGAGAGGGGGACCACATGGCAACTGCAGTTTGTTGCACAAAAGAGGCACGTGATGCGGGAAAAAGGCAGCCCTGATGATAAAGCCTCAGGTTTCTCACTCAGCAAAGGGGGGTGGGGGGGAGAAGGAGAATAGCAATAGCAATAGCCTGGATCGAAATTAGAACCGATGGAAAGATACAGAACTTAACACTGTAGCGACCTCTGCAACAGGATGGGGAGGGGCCGGGGCCGATCAGGTGCAGCCCGAGCTGCGTGGCTCGGAGACAGTGACGTTCTGCCCGGGGCGTGGCCGTGGCATCTCCCCCCTCCCTCGCGGTACAGCCCGTGCAGTCACCCCATTCTCCCCCCCAGCACTGCGGGAGCCTATTAATAACCGGTGGGCCGCTCCGCCAATGGTAGGCGCCCAGCCCTCTCCCCGCGGCCAGCCCCCGCCCACCCGGATTCGCTGGGCCAGCCGAGCGCCTCGTCACCGCTCGGCAATTTCCGCCGGCCGGAGCCGAACCTATTTCTGTCCGCTGGCTCCAGACAGGCCTTTATGTCTGCGGGCTCAGCGCGCCTGCGCCGCCGCCATCTTACTTCCCTTCTTCTCCCTCCCTCTCCGGCCAATCCCTCCCCTTGCCCAGCTCCGGCGCCGTGCTCCAATGCCGTGTGAGGAGGCCTGGGGGGCGGGGGAGGACGAGTCGCGGTAGCGGGGGAGCCGGGGGGCAGACAGACCCAGCAGAGGGAGGAGGAGGACGACTCATCCCCAGCCTGGTTCTGCAGAGGAGCTCGGCGTGAGCCCGAGGGAGCCGGGGCAGAGCGGCTGAAGCGAACGCCCGGCTGCAGTAGCGAGAGGGAGCGGCGGAGGAGGAGAGGCTGGGCCGGCTCCCCTCCCTGCGCCGGGCTCTCCTGGGGGAGGAGGGCGGCTGGCCGGCTGGCTGCTTGTTCCGGCCTCCTCCTCTCTCTCTAACCACCCCAAAATGATTCAGCTCCATGGCTGCCACTGACGGGAATGTCCCTGCCCGGCTCAGGCTGCCGCCGCCGCCTTGCTGCGTGCCAGCCTTGTACGTATCCGCCTGCGCCTTGCTGCTGCTAGGCGCCCCAGCCCGCCGCTCCGCGGAGCCCCCGAGAGCCCCGCGCCTCTTCTCCGCACCCGGCCGCCAGAGGCGGCGGCGGCCGCTCCCCCGGGGCCCCGCGGCGGGGAGGTCTGCTCTGCCCTGCCCACAGTCACCCCGCTGTAGCTACACACAGCTCGGCTGGGAGCCGGGGAAGGGGGGCGGGCGGTTGCTTTCTGAGTTGGCCGGATAACGTGGGTATTTGCTTCCCCCCCGGAGAAGAGGGCTCGGGGGGAGTGGAGATCGGAGGGGAAAGTGAACGGCGAAGGAGTCTGAACTGAAAGTGTCACATTCACTGGCTCTGATCTGAAGGCGGCGGAGGGACCCGGCCTCGCCCCCCGCAGCCCCCGAGAGGAGGAGGAGGAGGAGGAAAAGGGGCGGTTTAGTGACAGTGCCGGCTGTGCCGAGGCGTCTCAGCCTGTGCTGTGTGCGCCAGCGGGGAGAGGGGGTTGTGTGTGTGTGTGGTGCCTCTCCCCTGGGTTGCATGCAAAGCTAACTGTGTGGCTGTCTCTCTCCGGGCCGGGGAATTGCACTCTTAAAATAAACCCGGTACAATGCACCAGCCTGACTCAGCCGCAGACATTAGTGCTAGGAAGATGGCGCACCCGGCAATGTTTCCTAGAAGGGGCAGCGGCGGCAGCTGCGTTACTGCGCTCAATGCACCAGGTACCGGCGCTGGTAGCGGTGCCCTCTCCACCGAGGATTATCCGCCGCCTCTGCTCATCCAGCCGCCGCCTCCATCTCTTGCAGCATCTTCATCGGCGGGTCCACAGCCTCCACCCCCTCCTCCACAAAGCCTGAACCTCCTCGCCCAGTCTCAACTCCAGCCACAGCCTCTTGCACAGGCTGGAGCCCAAATGAAAAAGAAAAGTGGCTTCCAAATTACCAGCGTGACCCCAGCTCAGATCTCTGCCAGTATGAGCTCTAACAACAGCATAGCGGAGGACACGGAAAGCTACGACGACCTGGATGAGTCCCACACTGAAGACCTGTCGTCTTCAGAAATTTTGGATGTTTCTTTATCCAGGGCCACTGACTTGGGTGAACCTGAACGGAGCTCCTCCGAAGAGACTTTAAATAACTTCCAAGAGGCTGAGACTCCTGGGGCTATCTCTCCAAACCAGCCTCACCTTCCTCAGCAGCATACCCCTTTGCCTCATCACCCACAGCAGAGTGTTGTGATCAATGGAAATGTTCACCCCCATCATGGTCACCATCACCACCACCTTCATCATCACCATCATGGGCATCATCATCCATCGCATCCTGGGGTGGGCAGTACACCAGCTTCTGGAGGACCACCCCCAAGTCCATCATTTAGAAAGCTGTCCACAGCTGGAAGCTCTGACAATGTTATCACAACTGCACCAGTTTCTGCTGCATCATCCACTGGTACACCTGCATCTGCCCTGTCTAATATTCGCACTATGAGTACTCCTGGCAGTGTAGGTGTAAGTCCCGTTACTGGAACTAGTACCTTAAGTAATGTGGGCGGGAGTAGTCCTAGTATGACAAGCAGCATGCTTGGTAACGTTAATATAAACTTAAGCAACATCACAAGTGCTGCTAATGTACATGCTTTGTCTGGAGCGAGCAGCAGTGTGAATATCTTGAGTGGTGTTGGCAATGGTACGAGTGCTTCCTCTAATATCATTAATAATGTTACTAATCCAACTGCAGGAATGGCAGTAGGATCAAGTCAGCAGCAGCCTGCAGCTGGCACATCAAGGTTTAGAGTCGTAAAATTAGATTCTAGTTCTGAACCTTTTAAAAAAGGTAGATGGATATGCACTGAATTCTATGATAAAGAAAACACTGTAGCAGTTACAGAAGGAGTAGCAGTAAACAAGGTGGTAGAGACTATAAAACAAAATCCATTTGAAGTGACTTCTGAAAGGGAGAGCACCAGTGGGAGTTCTGTTAGCAGCAATGTAAGCACACTGAGTCACTACACAGAAAGTGTGGGAAGCGGGGAAATGGGAGCACCTACTTTGATACAACAGCAGACATTTCAAGGTGTGGGTCCACAGCAGATGGATTTTAGTAGTACTGGACCTCAGACTATTCCAGCATCCAATATACCGCAGAGTATTTCTCAGTCACAGCTTTCACAAGTACAATTGCCTTCTCAAGAAGTAAACTATCCACAGCAAAAGCAAGGAGTCCAGCCTTCAGTGCAGGCTAGTCTAACAGCTGTTACTGGTGTTCAGCCAACTCCAGTTAATGTGGTAGGTGTATCATCTTTAGGTCACCAACAACCTGCCATTCCAAGTGTGGCTCAACAGCAGCTACCATATTCTCAACCCTCACAGCCTGTGCAAACTTTGCCTGTTGTACCACAACAGCAGTTACAGTATGGACAACAACAGACACTTCCTACGCAGATGGCCCCAGCACGAGTTAAACCAGTGAATCAGAGTTGCGTGACCGGGACCATACCGGACTACATACAACATCAGCAGATACTTCAACCTCCAGTGCCTGCTGTGCAATCCAGCTCTACAGGAATAGGAGCAGGAACACCTGTTCCTGTTGCTCAGGCACCAAGCATCCAACCTTCTGTACAAGTACACCCTGCTGTGGCACCAGCTCAGCCTGTTGCACATGCTCAGACAGCAAAGCCATCTGGAGGTACTAGTGGTCAAATTGTTAACATTGGACAACAAGGAAGTGTACCTGCTGTGGTGCAGCAGCAGCCACCTGTTGCAAACCAAATTACACCTTCAGTTATGCAGCAAAGTGCTGCTCCTCCGTCTTCACAAGTGGTGCAGCCTGTTCAGACTGGGATAATTCAGCAGGGGCTACAAGCTGGTGCTTCAAGCCTTCCTCCGCAAATGGTCATTGCTTCACAAAATGCTTTATCTGTACAACCCCAGGCACAAGTAGAAACTGTAGTTCAAGGAATGACCAGCCAACCATTGCCTGCAGTTAGCCCTATACCTTCTACTAGTACTGTTCCTGCACCAAGTCAAGCTAGTTCAAATGTACCTCCTGGTATACCTTCTGCTCCTGTAATTTTGGGTCCATCACAGAACATAGCACAAGCTTCAGCTGTGCAAAATGGGAATTTGGTTCAAAGTGTTAGTCAGCCTCCCTTGATAACAACTAGTATAAGTATGCCAGTGGCACAGAATGTGCCACAACAGATACCGCTCACCACTACCCAGTTCTCTGCACAATCACTAACTCAGTCAGTTGTAAGCCAAATCGAAGATGGGAGGCGCCCTACAGATCCTTCCTTAGTTGGTTTACCTCAAGCTGCCAGTGGTGACGGTGGTGGAGCATCGGCTGTTTCAGATGGGAGTGGCAGCAACATAACCTCCTCTGCTTCCCTTTTTCCACTGAAGGTACTGCCATTGACAACCCATCTTGTTGATGGTGAGGATGAGAGGTAAGATCATGCCAGTAACTTTACAAAGAAACCATATCACTTTTATGTACATTAGTTTGCAATTACAATTGCAGTGATTTCATAAGATGAATAAGTATAAGGTTGCAGGTATAGTTGTGATACCTGCTTTGTTAGGAAAAACAGTTTTTCAGGTCATGACATATTCAGCTACTGTGTTAAATTTTTGTATTCATTGCACTCTGAAACTATGTTGCATGAGTACACTGTCTATGTGTAGTAGTACTTAGCAGGTTGTCTCCCTTCATTATATTGTATGTACACACAGTGTGTATAGTTGACTGGAAAAGTATGCTTTGGAGCGTGGTGGTATACTTAGGTAACTTAAAGTTTTTGGGGAGCAATTCTTAAATACAATTAACTATTTGAGATTTATTTTTAGGTATATTTTACAAGCCTAAGAGTTCTCTCCATCTCAGATTTCCTTTTTGAATCTTGACATCATCATGGTTCGGTCTGCTGTGAATGAATACCTTATGGAATGTTTGGGCCAGCCACTTCAGGCAATATGGAGGTGGAGTGGGGCTGCTCTGGGGTGGTGGTGGGTGAGAGGAGATTATTTTAAAACAAATTGTTGAAACTACTCTGACCCTAGATGTTTTCTCCCAATGGTTCTCTGCTGCTGTTCCTCCCTTCCAACCGCACTTTTGCTGCTCTTTGAGCCCAACCCGAGGCAGTTGGATGTTTCGTTCCTGGAGTGTCCACTTTAAAGCCCTATTCTGTTGCTGGAGTTGCTCAGTTCTGCACAGGCCTTTGAAATTGATGTGTCTGTAGTGCAGTCTCTGAGGAACCATTGTTAAACACTTGAAACATGAGGGGTTTTTAAAAATAGATGAGAACTGGGTATCTTAATTTGTATGTTTGTGTATGTGCGTGTGCTGGTTTCTTTGGCAATGTGTAACTGTCAATTTCAAAGGTTTCTGCTCCCTGTACAGAATGTAGCAGCCCTGGCAACAGCCATTTACAACCATTATTATTTAATACTAATGTTGTAGCTGTATGTGGTAAACCCAGTTGGGATTAGGGCCCTATTGTAATGGGCTCTGTAAAAATGCATATGAGGACATGGTACTTCTCGCAAAGAATTTACAGTCTGGCCTTGTCTACACTACAGGGGAAATTCAGTCTAAGCTACACAATTTGAGTTAAGTGAATAGTGTAACTCAAGTCAACGTAACTTAGATCTACTTACCATGGGGTGCACGCTATGTGATGCTCTCCTGTTGACTCCCCCTTCTCTTCTCAATCCGGTGGAGTACAGGAGTCAACGGGAGAGCGAACTGTGGTCAATTTTAGCAGGTCTTAAACCTGCTAAATCGACCGCCGATGCATCGTTCTCTGCTAGTCAATCCCCTGGTAAGTGTAGATAAGCCCTGAGAAGAAGAAATTCCATTAATGTGAGAGGAGGGTAACTTAGGACAGAATTAAATAGCCTTGAAAATAAATGGAAAAAAGGAAAGATTCAGGTTTTCCTCCTTGGATGTAGTCGCAATGAGAGGTGATCGGGTGGTTTTTTTGTTTTTTTTTTTTTAACTCTTAGGTTCATACAGCTGTTTAAGTCCTGAGAACTAGCAGAGGACAAATTTGTCCCCCTTGTGGTAGAACTCAGGATGCTGAAAGGGGTTCAATATTAATGTTAATATATTATCAGCAGTCTTTGATACTGTTGATCATGAGGTGGTGTTGTGCTTAAGGTGGCTTTAATCATTCTTTCTAAAAGATCCCAGAGGGCTAGTAGGTTGCTCATTTTCCATGAGGGTTCTCGCATAAGAGGTCTCACAATATTCCATTGTTGGCCCACTTTCTTTTCAACAAATATGTGAAGCTGGTAGAGGAGGTATTTAGATGTTATGGGCCCGCTGTGTCACCATTATGCTAGGGATGATCATCTTTGTGAGGTTTTTTTTGTTCTGTTTTCCCTTGGAGAACCTGAACATTGCTCTTTGCTTTTCTAGTGTTGGAAGCAGTAATCAAAACTGATGCTAGCTGGTGTGCTAAAACCAGTTAAAATGGCAGTATGCTTTTTGATATTGGAAAGAGTTTTGAGGAATTGGCTGGGGTATGTTACTGCACACTTATTTTGAGGGTAGAAATCAGCTGTTTTTCACAATTGATAGATTTGTTTGTAGTTCTTGAATCCCAGGTAGTAGCAGTTGCTGGGAATGCTGCCTTCTTCAGTTTCTTGGCTGGCCAAAGAATACATCCTTTCCCCTCCCACACAGACTGTGCCCTTATTATTTATGTCTTTGTCATCTCCAAGTAGACTACTGAAATGTGCTCTCATGTAGCTACCACTGAACATCCCTCAGATGCTTCTCTTAGAGTAGAATATGGCTGCTTGCTTTTTAAAGACCTGTAGAGAGAAGACTATACTATCACTGTGCACTGCACTGGTTGCCAGTCCACTGCTTATTCAAAGATTATTTACAGATGTTCTAGTACCTGGCTGTCTCAGAGATCCTCTCCCATGTATCCCTTTCAGAATATACCATTAGTGGGAATGTTTTTCTTTCCATCTGGGGATGGAATCCTGGAGCTACTGAGAAAGTATCTTCAGTAGCAGATCCTTGGCTCTGTAATGCCTTTCTACTTGCAGTCTAACAGAGTCTGAGTCTTGTACCTTGCGACATTTCCTAAAAGTGACATCTCTTTGGTTTGGCTTTTCTCTGATATCCTCAGCCACCAGTCTCCTTTAGTAGGTGTTCTTGGTCTTGGTTTGTTTTTTGCCGTAGGGTGTATGTATTAGATTAGATGCCTCCTGTTTAGGGAACAATATTGTATTATGTACCTGGACTCTATATGCCTAAGAAATAGGCACCCTAAAATATGTCTAACAAGTAAAATGTGGGCAGGGGATTCTAGACTCCAGGCGGGCACTACATTTTCTGATTTAAGATTAATATGTAAACATCACAAGTGGTTCCAAATCTGACAAGGGAAAATGTAGAAGAAAAAATGTAATTGAATAATGCTCAGTGACAGCATAATTGGACTGGTGAAGAAATTGTAAAATTCCATTGTGAGCATGCATCTGAAGAAATGTCTGACCCATGTAGTATCTTGTGTAAATTATATTGCAGCTTTCAATGGAGCCATTTTATAATTGTGTGTACAGTCATGTGTCAATGTCCTTTTGCCTTAAAATTGTTAACCCTATTACCTCTTTAGAGCAGTAACTGCACTCTTTCCTGTGCCCATTATTAGTACATAGGGTGTTATACTCTGCTGTTATCTACACCCTTTTAAGAGGAGAGAGAATTTTCACTTTGAAATAATAGCTGGTATTTCCCCAATATAAGTCAGACTGCTATATTTAGAAATATAGCAGAGAAGCCATAAAAAGGAACATAAAGATGCACTCCCTTCAGGATATCCTGTGGAAAATTAATCTATGAACTTCAGTCATTGAAGAGAGAGGGTAAAAGCAATAGTGTTACAGCTGCCATATTAATAAGCTGTTTCCTCTGGCTGCTGTTCTCTTAGCCTGTCAGATACACCTCACATTTTGACATGTCAACCTCTCAACTTGTCATCTGTCCTAATAGCTCAGTTTCCTAAAATATAGGCAACTTCCCTTTTGGTGTTTAGGTAGTTTCTTTTTTCTTGAGTCAGAGTATATATATTGATTCTTCATAAAGTTATCTCATTTGTAGGTGGCTCTTGTCTCAGTTTACACAGAGACTGATTATTAAATCAAGTCAATTTCAAACAATCTTTGATCTTCAGATGTTTTAAGTATGGAAATCTTTCTTCATTTTATTTGTAATGCCCTTGAAATCTTTCAGATAGATAAATAGATCTTAATAAATATTTTTCCATTACATTTTCATGTATGTAGACTTTGTATTGCAAAATGAGTCAAGATAACACCTTCCTAGGCAGTGCGTTAACATCATACGCAAATAAGTTCACAGTGGGAATCTGTGTGTGCAATAAAGAGCACAGCTCTTAGTATTTAGTTTACATATAAGTACAAAATCCAAATCTGTTGTATTTCTGATTTTTATAGGTACTCAGTTAATTTAAATCACACTTTGTTTCAATTTGCATCTCATTCATAAATGTTGCTTGTAATGATAGTAAAGATCAGACAAATCTTTTTCTTCACTTGTTTTCTTCATGCACTTCAGAGCACTTTGTGTAAGTCACTTTCACTGCTTCCTCTCTAGTCAGTCTGTTTTTTCACCTGTTTGTGTGTGTCTTTCACATAGTAACGGGGTGCGAGAAACCAGTTTTAAAAAGTAGGAAAATGATTGTAAACCCATAAAAACTGGTATGGAGACTTCAAGGCATGTGTAGTACCTGAAACTATTTTACATCCCCCATCCCCCCTGCACACTGAATTTCAGATTGCTGATGTCTTTAAAATTGGACAGGTGGCTGAGAGACGTTTACCTGTGTATAGACTCTAGGATTGGTCCAAGGGTTCTTAAAGTTATGAAAAGGGAGGATGGATGAAACCAATCCAAGTGAATTAAGCACACTGGTAAAGATTTAAAAAAAAAAATGCTAACTGCAAGCTAATGCAGTCAGGAAAGAGGGGAAATGAGATTTTAAGGATGTCGCTAATCACCTCTGACCTATGGTAAGCAGGTCAGGTTGTAGGATTGTGAGTATAGCATGATCCTTTCTCTTATTAATGCTTTTAATTTTTAAGTTTACAACTTAGTGAATTTATATGGAGCTTGTTTTTAAACTAAGATTTTATCATAGGTTTTATGCATTGTGAACTGGGGCTGTGGGGGAACTGTGGGGCATCCTTAACATGGCATAGTACTTTAGCGGTTTGCATTGAGCTTCTGAATTTGTGTAAGCTGTAACACCAGACTGTCAGCGCTATCATTGTTACAATCCGTCAATTTCAGAAGCTAAATTTAACTTCATAAGTTTGCCTTGAATTTGAAAATGTCATTAAAATTTGCACCCAGAAGAGCATGTTTGAGTCTGTTTTAATAGGTCTTTCATAATTCAGTTTGATTATTAACAGAACTGGAATAGTACGCTTACCTTCTCACCAATAGTGAGTCAGATTGGTGAATGTAGTTTTGTCTTGTGATGCAGAGAACACTCTTGTTGCTGTGTCATGCTGTCGGGCTCAGCTCTGCAGTCTGCACAGTGGAATAGGATGCCATGCATCAGCAGGAGTGACTTTGTCACTGTTATCTCTGCTTTGCTGGAAGCGAAGAGGGAGGAAGCAGGGTACTCCACTCTCATTTCCACCAAGCAACTGCTTCTGGAAAGAAGTGTGCTCTGTCCCCATTATTTCCTGCAAGAGTCTTGATTCACTCTCAGGCCATGATGTGTTCCGAGACATAAGACTCTGCTCTTCCAAACACACAATGCTTTCATTGTGTCTGACAATACACTACATACCTTTCCTTCATTATGCATTAGGAGAAGAAGTGGAGGGGGCAAGGGAGCAAATCCCTGTCCCTCTCAGTGAGAGGACTCGGGATACCCATGTGGAAGATGCTCTCTTTGGCACCTTACATACATGCATTGCTTCCCATTCCATGATACTCTGACACACCAACCACTGCAGCAGTCCTCGCTATTCCAGTGGTTCTACCGAAGGGCAGGAAGAAACCAGCAACACCTTCTGCTATATGCTGGCCTCTAACACTGTTAGATATGGCTGGTTGTCATAGAAGCTGAGAACTATACTTTTCCAGCCAGTAACTTGATCTCTGCGGGAATTTTCTTAAACCTTTAGCGCTCTAGTTTTGTGTGCCTTTTTGTCTTCATTATTTTTAAAAACTGAAAATAATTCATAGTCTGGTTAAATCCTTTGTATGTATGTGTAAGAAATAAGGAGTTGGAGCTATTTAACACTGAAAAGCAGCCACTGTGAAATTTCTCAATTTTTTTAAAATAAATTTAATTCTTGTGAAAATTTCTAGTCTGACAGAATCGGAAAGTACAGCTTGTCAGCTGGCAGTACAAAACTTCCTGCCCTTACTATGTACTACAGTCCTGATGATGAAGTCCCAGTTGAGTAAATAATACTACTTTGGTGGGATTGCAGAATTATCTGGAATGAGTAAAACAGTGAGCTATATGAACCAATATAAGTCCGTTTTAATGAAGTGTAAAGTTTAAATGGCTAGCACACATTTGGAGCACAGACAAAGAATAAGTAGTAGTAAAGTCATTTACCTTGGCGAGAAAAATAGCATGAATGGAAGACCTTTTTTAGCTGGATGGAAACAAGTCTGAAAAAAACATGAGAGTGCAAATAGCCAACTAACATGAGAACACCGGAGAAGTATAACATTAAGCAGAAGTATAAACTTCATGCTTTACCATACACTAGGAGAGGGGCTGCAGGTGAGGGACGATGATCAATCGAGAAATTATTTCATGGTAACAACTAATATAAATGAAGTAAGAGAACTATTCATAATCTCAAAACACGATAGGACAAGAAACAATAGCCTGAAGCTAAGGAAGGCAGGGAAAAGTTCTTAAGCGCAACTGGAGAGCAGAATAGACTCCCAAGATGTGTGATTGAAGCACCATTGTTAAGGAGTTGTGTTTTTTTTTTAAAGGCTAAAGACATTAATGTCAGTCATGTGGTGAGAAGCTCTACAAAATACGACGTCAGATTGGATGACCAAACTTGTTTTTTCTGGTCCTGCTATCTGAATTGTACCCTTTTGGTCCTTGGCCTGCCATTGCAAACTGTTGACACAAGTTTAATTGTGAAACTTACTGTTGTGCTGTGAACATTTAACTCCCATAAACTCATTGCATGAAAATCACCAAACAGTTGTTATATAGTATCAGTTTTTGGACCTGGTTTATTTTATGGTAGAAACTATATGTGAAAGACTTCATCTCCCAATGAAGTTGGGAAGGAAGTTTTCAGAGCAGAGAATGAATAGAACATGAAAGCATGATGTGTCTTGCCTCTTGGGTAAATCCTTGCATTTGAAGAAAGCTAGTACACATGGTTAAATGGATATTTTATCATTAATAGTTAATTTGTGAATTGATGGCATGCTAAAGCCCATTGAACAGGGACTCTCATGACTTCGACATTATGTAGAGGTTAAGGGACAGCATTTACCACATTTCGTATGTATGAGTAAAATATTTGTTTTTTAGTATCCTGTTTTAGTGAAATTATAAGTGTTCATAATTTTGTACTGTAAAATCATGAGTGATTACAGTTAGAATGGACCAGAATTATGTATTTCCATTGTACAATGGCTGTCAGCTATTTTTCTTTGAGCTAGCCATCCCATTGAAGTCATAATGTTTATATCCCAGATCAGAGCACTCCATTAAAATAGACCTTTTAAATGAAATTTATTCCTCTTTAAGTGATCAGAAGTGACTCCTGACTTCCCTTTCCTCCTCCACCATTTTAATATACATTGATTGGCTGTTAGTTATACAGCAATTCAGTTAAGTTACTAATGGTGTTCATTTATTGTTCTGTACCTAGATTTGCAAAAATAGGCATCTAAATCCGTATATAAATAAGTGGCTTAACTTTCTGAGGTGTTGAGAACCTAACGCTCCTATTGAAGTCAGTGGAGCTCCAGATATTGGGTAACTCTGAAAATTAGGTGACTTATGTAGGTGCTTAACTTTAGGTATGCAGGCTTAAAATTCTTGGCCTACATTTATATTTCACTAGTAGTGCAGAGTCAGCAAAGCTATGGAAAAGTAGTGAATTTTATTGTTTTGCACAGAACTGTTACTCCATTTCTGGGACAAATTCTGCCCTTGGGATTGCCTGCGCAGACTCATTGAAGGCAACAGTGGTTATTGTACAGGTGTAAGGCAGAGTTTTGAAGGTAATTGTGGTGAATAGCTTGGGAAACGACATGGCTTTACTTTTTGGCTAGCGGTGCTACTTTTTTTTTTTTTTAAGTCAGCTTTGTAATCATTGAAGCACAAACATGGAAGCCAGTAGCATCATTTTTACAATAACTTTTCATGGGGAGCAGGAGGTGGAAGCCTACCATACATTTGTGCATAACTCGAGAGAAACAAAATGCTGATGCCTATTGAAAATATGTAAACTAAATGTTTTGGTTCAGTTATGGACTTACGATTGCAACTGGAGATTCTGTACAGCTTGTGTTCTTCGCCCAACCTGGTACTTCATACTGTAGAATATTAGGCCCTGATCCAGCAAAGCACTTTAACCACATATCTAGTCCCATTGTCATTAAATGATTGATTGGCTAACTTACTCTGTTTGCATGAATATTTCCTTATTGGTTTGCATGGCCATGAAAAGAAATTTGCAAGATTTCTAGGAGGGATGTATCACAAATTCCTGACACCCCCCTCCCACCCCCCCCAATTTTTCAAACTCAGGCCCTGTTGCCCACGTGAACAAAATGTAGAGCACTGTCCAAAAAATGCCAAACAAAACCATGTTAGTGGAGTTTTAGGGATGAGATTTCAAACATGCCAGTCAGAAAATTCAGTTGTGGGCAGCACAACAATCTTTACACCATCCTTTTACGAATATGTAATATTTTGTATGTGCTGTCCAATTTTATCTTGCAGTAGCTGTGTGCAGTATGGCACTCACAGCTGAGTTGCACAACTTTGTGGGTTTGAACATGAAGTACTCCAGTTATACCAGAGGTACATTTACCAGTAAACCTTGTATCCAGAGCATTACAACTTTGATTCATTCTCCAGAATAGCAGAAGCAGCAGACTGAACCTACATTGGAATGTGGTTTTTAAACACGGATAGTTTTATTTGTAAACTGTCTTCAAATAGATCAACAGTGCTCCATGCTATCACTAAGTGTGTCAGTTTTTAAAAATAGTTGTCAACTAAACACAAGACACCTGAACAATTTTTAAGTGGTGAAAAATATTTCCTGCATGTTCAAATATTTCCAATAGCATGAAACATTAAAAAAAAACCCAACATTTTTGATTTCTGTGGTGAGTAGTCTTTATTCTTAGCACAGAAATGAGTTTCTTCAAGCACTCAAATGAAAAACAGATATATAAAATGGAAATACCTTTTTAACCTTAGCTTTTCCTATGTCTGTGAAACGCCAGCTGTGCAATGCCAAGGGATTAAATCATCTGAAAGAGTAAGTGGAATTTAGACTTCTACTAAGCATCTCCTTACCTTTCCTCCACCCGACTCCTGGAACACTTTTGTATGGGCAGATGTACCTAACATCATATATGAATGTGATACGTGACAACTGACAGTTCTGATTTCTGCAATTGCTCTTACGTAAATTATAAGAACAAAAACTTAACCATGTTAAAATTGGTTTCACACACTGGTCACACACTTAAAGTAACTTCACCTTTTAGCAAGTCATTTAAAAAGATTTCAATTTAAAATTATTGCTCAAAATGAAAGCTTTTAGTTTTAATTCTTTACTTATGATCTGCCTTCATACTCCTCTGATTTAATAGTCTTTAGGGATGGTGGAAAATATAATATCTTCCCAGCAGTGCACACAACTTAATTATAGAAACCAGTGCTCATTCTAAACTCCAGTCCTTGGCATTTTCTTTAACAGCAACAAGTACAAAGCAATAAAGGTGTGGTATGATTGGGGTCAAAAGAGTCCATACTTAGCGTATGAGAGCCTTTTTTGCTTGTTCAGGAGCTCTGAAAACTTTTAGTTCTTTTAAAGAAGAACAAGTTAAAATTACTGAATGAGAACCCATTCTTGTCAGCAAGTTAAGGAAGTATGGGCTGGATGAATGCACTATAAGGTGGGTAGAAAGCTGGCTAGATTGTCGGGCTCAACGGGTAGTGATCAATGGCTCCATGTCTAGTTGGCAGCCGGTATCAAGTGGAGTGCCCCAAGGGTCGGTCCTGGGGCCGGTTTTGTTCAATATCTTCATAAATGATCTGGAGGATGGTGTGGATTGCACTCTCAGCAAATTTGCGGATGATACTAAACTGGGAGGAGAGGTAGATATGCTGGAGGGGAGGGATAGGATACAGAAGGACCTAGACAAATTGGAGGATTGGGCCAAAAGAAATCTGATGAGGTTCAATAAGGATAAGTGCAGGGTCCTGCACTTAGGATGGAAGAATCCAATGCACCGCTACAGACTAGGGACCGAATGGCTAGGCAGCAGTTCTGCGGAAAAGGACCTAGGGGTGACAGTGGACGAGAAGCTGGATATGAGTCAACAGTGTGCCCTTGTTGCCAAGAAGGCCAATGACATTTTGGGATGTATAAGTAGGGGCATAGCGAGCAGATCGAGGGACGTGATCGTTCCCCTCTATTCGACATTGGTGAGGCGTCATCTGGAGTACTGTGTCCAGTTTTCGGCCCCACACTACAAGAAGGATGTGGATAAATTGGAGAGAGTCCAGCGAAGGGCAACAAAAATGATTAGGGGTCTAGAACACATGACTTATGAGGAGAGGCTGAGGGAGCTGGGATTGTTTAGCCTGCAGAAGAGAAGAATGAGGGGGGATTTGATAGCTGCTTTCAACTACCTGAAAGGGGGTTCCAAAGAGGATGGCTCTAGACTGTTCTCAATGGTAGCAGATGACAGAACGAGGAGTAATGGTCTCAAGTTGCAGTGGGGGAGGTTTAGATTGGATATTAGGAAAAACTTTTTCACTAAGAGGGTGGTGAAACACTGGAATACGTTACCTAGGGAGGTGGTAGAATCTCCTTCCTTAGAGGTTTTTAAGGTCAGGCTTGACAAAGTCCTGGCTGGGATGATTTAGTTGGGGATTGGTCCTGCTTCGAGCAGGGGGTTGGACTAGATGACCTTCTGGGGTCCCTTCCAACCCTGATATTCTATGATTCTATGATCTGTTCATTAGTTGTTTATATATGCTGAACTGATTCTAATATTGTAAACTCAACAGTACTAACTCTTGACAATCTTTTCTTAACTGAAACCCAGAAATGTTCTGTGTGAATAATATTTCTTCAGTTTCAGTATTCTTAATATCTTTGATTAGAAGTCTACTTATTATTCTAATACTCCTCATAGTAATTACATTGTAATATCTCAATCCTGTTTGTGATACAGACGCTGCCATTGATGGTCATAGTATTTATATTCTAAATCAAACTTTGAGTCCTGAGATTTTCTTTTATTATTATTTATTATGGTGCTTCTTTAGCAGGCCTTTAGATGTGTTCCAACGGCTGCTTAATTGGATAAGTTATTTGAAAGCCAAATCGGAAGGCCCAAACATGCATTCAGAGAATTCTATCCTATAACAATGGAAAGGTATGATTGATTAGTCCTAGAAATAATCTCAGAAAACTTCTTAACTAGATTCTCTGCAGTAGGATTATGCATATGGCACAAGGTGGTGTATGCTAACTTTGGATGTTTTTGCTGACATGGATAACTTCTCTTTTATTAAAGAAGGTTGACATTTAGACATTTCTTATGAATTTCTTCCAACTGGCTAACTATATACTTAACTAATCCCCACAATGCTTTTGTGGTATGTAAATAAGTATTATCCTCACTTGGCAGAAGAAGCAACTGAAACAGAAGTTGAGAGTTTTGGCTGGGTCCTTGTCAGATCCTGGATTTGAAACAGGAGGTCCCAGCTCCATCTTCAGTCCACTAAACCACAGTTTCTTCCTGGCCCTGCTGAAGACGATGGAAAGGCACACATGGGCTTCTGTGGGTTCAAGGTTTCACTCTTGATCATGTATTTAATGGCAGCATTATAGAAAGGCAGAGAGGTGGTTCTAGAAGAACTCACAGCATTTAATGATTCAGTCTTATGTGCTGAAGGCCTTCTGCAAGATACTGAATGTCTTCATTTTGCCTTGATGTCTGTTGTATGTGAGGATGCTCATCAACTCATAGTCTCTGTGTCTAAAGTCTGGCAAGAAAAGTTTCCTATTAAGAGTTTTATAAGTTAGTCTATTATATTAAGGAAGTTTTTTAAACAGCTTTAATGTTTATAAACTACTTAACTAAAAATATTGACTCTAGTCTGAGATTTCTATAAATTACCCATAGCTGCCTTCATCTTTGGGAAGTTTTCAGGTTTAAAAATTAATAGGGTTCCACATACATGTAAAATGTTTATCAGAATATCCCTTTTTAAATCTGTTGGTTAGAGAAATGGGGATTGCTTTTTTTTTATTTCCACTTAGTCTTCATCTTATCTGGTAGGAGCATAAAATTTGGTACAAGTGAAACTGCTGTGTTAAATGGCTGTACATTAAAATAGTTGCTTAATAATTTACTGTAGTATTCAGATGGGTCTGAGGTGTAAGTGCACAGGACTCTAATCTGTAGAATGAGTTCAGTATGTTAAGAATGGGACAGCATATTGTACTGCCAAATGCTGTTAGTAGGAGTAATATCTTAAACTGGGTGAAATTGTGAGTCCTAAACTTGTTTTTGGAAATGGTTCAAAGGGTTTTTGTGCAAATCCTCTCTGCATTTTTTACCTGCCAAGTTCATAGAAATAGTGTTTACAATTTCATTTTTGCTGTAAAAGGGAGTAATTATACTTTAAAAAAGGGGAGCATGCTGAACTATTTCTAACCCCTTTTTAAAACTAGATCTATGAAATTACATCAAGCTTAAATACAACTATTGATAGTGTCCTTTATCTGTGCTAGAAAATATTAGTGAATTTAATGATATTTTTTTTTGAGTTGTGAACACCAAAACTGCAGTGTTGATCTTGAGATATATGTAATCTCTGTTGGAAAGCTGCCAAACATGCTGTCTGTTTGAGAATACTTGGGACTTTATGAAAAGTATGTACATTTTTTTTTTTTTCTGGCTTCTTCTGTTGTACATTTCTGAATGGGTTTCTTATTCCGTTAAACATTTAATGTGGCATAACTTTAAATGTTTTAATTTTATATGGCTACCATATATTTTTGTTGTTGTTTGTTGTGAACAGTATGTTGGTTACCTTGCCTGTTACACAACCCTAAAAGTAGAGGTTAGTTATCTTCTTGCTGCCGACTGCTTATGTTGGAATACGGCGAGGGATGTTACTCAGCACCTTTGTTCCCTTTAATAGGCTAGAAACTAACATGTGAATAGAGGGAAAAACTTGATAGTGGGACACCTTATTTTTTGTTCCTAAAAAGGGGTTGTATTCTAAAGAATGGAAAATGGAAATAATTTTTAAAAGTAGATGACTTAACACTGAAAGTCTTTGATTTGTTTGCATTTGTCAAATGGTTTGAATGAATGGTCCCTACGTTTTAATGTACCTTGTTACTGTATACACTATTTAAATTCTAGAACAAGATTCATTTTAATATGGATGTTAAACTATTAGAGGAAAAGAGTATCTCTAGTTTTTGGCATTCTGTAATGTCAAATACCTGTTAAACAGTTGATTTAATAGCCTGTAAATATCACAGAAGTAGTTAAAGTAAGAATTCTGCAAGTAACACAGTGGAAACTTAAAGTATGTACACGCGTATATGCTTATAAACAAACCTGTTTTGAGATTTATTGACCTAAAAAGTCTCTCAGCTTAACAAGTAAAATAGATCTTAACAGTTGAGCTGAAATGTGAACTGAAAACTTTTCATAGAATCATAGAATATCAGGGTTGGAAGGGACCCCTGAAGGTCATCTAGTCCAACCCCCTGCTCGAAGCAGGACCAATTCCCAGTTAAATCATCCCAGCCAGGGCTTTGTCAAGCCTGACCTTAAAAACTTCCAAGGAAGGAGATTCCACCACCTCCCTAGGCAACGCATTCCAGTGTTTCACCACCCTCTTAGTGAAAAAGTTTTTCCTAATATCCAATCTAAACCTCCCCCACTGCAACTTGAGGCCATTACTCCTCGTTCTGTCATCTGCTACCATTGAGAACAGTCTAGAGCCATCCTCTTTGGAACCCCCTTTCAGGTAGTTGAAAGCAGCTATCAAATCCCCCCTCATTCTTCTCTTCTGCAGGCTAAACAATCCCAGCTCCCTCAGCCTCTCCTCATAAGTCATGTGTTCTAGACCCCTAATCATTTTTGTTGCCCTTCGCTGGACTCTCTCCAATTTATCCACATCCTTCTTGTAGTGTGGGGCCGAAAACTGGACACAGTACTCCAGATGAGGCCTCACCAATGTCGAATAGAGGGGGACGATCACGTCCCTCGATCTGCTCGCTATGCCCCTACGTATACATCCCAAAATGCCATTGGCCTTCTTGGCAACAAGGGCACACTGCTGACTCATATCCAGCTTCTCGTCCACTGTCACCCCTAGGTCCTTTTCCGCAGAACTGCTGCCTAGCCATTCGGTCCCTAGTCTGTAGCGGTGCATTGGATTCTTCCGTCCTAAGTGCAGGACCCTGCACTTATCCTTATTGAACCTCATCAGATTTCTTTTGGCCCAATCCTCCAATTTGTCTAGGTCCTTCTGTATCCTATCCCTCCCCTCCAGCGTATCTACCACTCCTCCCAGTTTAGTATCATCCGCAAATTTGCTGAGAGTGCAATCCACACCATCCTCCAGATCATTTATGAAGATATTGAACAAAACCGGCCCCAGGACCGACCCCTGGGGCACTCCACTTGACACCGGCTGCCAACTAGACATGGAGCCATTGATCACTACCCGTTGAGCCCGACAATCTAGCCAGCTTTCTACCCACCCTATAGTGCATTCATCCAGCCCATACTTCCTTAACTTGCTGACAAGAATACTGTGGGAGACCGTGTCAAAAGCTTTGCTAAAGTCAAGAAACAATACATCCACTGCTTTCCCTTCATCCACAGAACCAGTAATCTCATGATAAAAGGCGATTAGATTAGTCAGGCATGACCTTCCCTTGGTGAATCCATGCTGGCTCTTCCTGATCACTTTCCTCTCATGCAAGTACTTCAAGATTGATTCTTTGAGGACCTGCTCCATGATTTTTCCAGGGACTGAGGTGAGGCTGACTGGCCTGTAGTTCCCAGGATCCTCCTTCTTCCCTTTTTTAAAGATTGGCACTACATTAGCCTTTTTCCAGTCATCCGGGACTTCCCCGGTTCGCCACGAGTTTTCAAAGATAATGGCCAATGGCTCTGCAATCACAGCCGCCAATTCCTTCAGCACTCTCGGATGCAACTCGTCCGGCCCCATGGACTTGTGCACGTCCAGCTTTTCTAAATAGTCCCTAACCACCTCTATCTCCACAGAGGGCTGGCCATCTCTTCCCCATTTTGTGATGCCCAGCGTAGCAGTCTGGGAGCTGACCTTGTTAGTGAAAACAGAGGCAAAAAAAGCATTGAGTACATTAGCTTTTTCCACATCCTCTGTCACTAGGTTGCCTCCCTTATTCAGTAAGGGTCCCACACTTTCCTTGGCTTTCTTCTTGTTGCCAACATACCTGAAGAAACCCTTCTTGTTACTCTTGACATCTCTCGCTAGCTGCAGCTCCAGGTGCGATTTGGCCCTCCTGATTTCATTCCTACATGCCCGAGCAATATTTTTATACTCTTCCCTGGTCATATGTCCAACCTTCCACTTCTTGTAAGCTTCTTTTTTATGTTTAAGATCCGCTAGGATTTCACCGTTAAGCCAAGCCGGTCGCCTGCCATATTTACTATTCTTTCGACTCATCGGGATGGTTTGTCCCTGTAACCTCAACAGGGATTCCTTGAAATACAGCTAGCTCTCCTGGACTCCTTTCCCCTTCAAGTTAGTCCCCCAGGGGATCCTGGCCATCCGTTCCCTGAGGGAGTCGAAGTCTGCTTTCCTGAAGTCCAGGGTCCGTATCCTGCTGCTTACCTTTCTTCCCTGCGTCAGGATCCTGAACTCAACCAACTCATGGTCACTGCCTCCCAGATTCCCATCCACTTTTGCTTCCCCCACTAATTCTACCTGGTTTGTGAGTAGCAGGTCAAGAAAAGCGCCCCCCCCTAGTTGGCTCCTCTAGCACTTGCACCAGGAAATTGTCCCCTACGCTTTCCAAAAACTTCCTGGATTGTCTATGCACCGCAGTATTGCTCTCCCAGCAGATATCAGGAAAATTAAAGTCACCCATGAGAATCAGGGCATGCGATCTAGTAGCTTCCGTGAGCTGCCAGAAGAAAGCCTCATCTACCTCATCCCCCTGGTCCGGTGGTCTATAGCAGACTCCCACCACTACATCACTCTTGTTGCACACACTTCTAAACTTAATCCAGAGACACTCAGGTTTTTCTACAGTTTCGTACCGGAGCTCTGAGCAGTCATACTGCTCCCTTACATACAGTGCTACTCCCCCACCTTTTCTGCCCTGCCTGTCCTTCCTGAACAGTTTATAACCATCCATGACAGTACTCCAGTCATGTGAGTTATCCCACCAAGTCTCTGTGATTCCAATCACATCATAGTTCCTTGACATTACCAGGACCTCCAGTTCTCCCTGCTTGTTTCCAAGGCTTTGTGCATTTGTATATAAGCACAAATATATATTTGTATATAAGCACTTTTTGTAAACTTGAAAACAAAAAGCAATAGCATCAACAACCAAAAAAGTGAGATTCCACAAAAACAAAACCTACCTGTTAAAAGGTTCGCAAAAAGAAAAGGAGTACTTGTGGCACCTTAGAGACTAACCAATTTATTTGAGCATGAGCTTTCGTGAGCTACAGCTCACTTCATCGGATGCATACCGTGGAAACTGCAGAAGACATTATATACACACAGAGACCATGAAACAATACCTCCTCCCACCCCACTGTCCTGCTGGTAATAGCTTATCTAAAGTGATCATCAAGTTGGGCCATTTCCAGCACAAATGCAGGTTTTCTCAACCTCCGCCCCCCCCCACACACATTCACTCTCCAAAGTGGATGGGCTATTACCAGCAGGAGAAAAGGAGTACTTGTGGCACCTTAGAGACTAACCAATTTATTTGAGCATGAGCTTTCGTGAGCTACAGCTCACTTCACGGAAGCTCATGCTCAAATAAATTGGTTAGTCTCTAAGGTGCTACAAGTACTCCTTTTCTTTTTGCCAGTACAGACTAACACGGCTGTTACTCTGAAACCTGTTAAAAGGTTAAAAATGAAACCATTTTAGAATTCATATACCTGAATATTTTAAAATTGGGTCCTCCTTTATTTAGGTGATATGAAAAGATTTCAATGTTCTGTATTTTTCCTGCAAGTGATGATGACATAGTTAAAGTATGATTATGGTCAGGATGGTGACTGTAAAAAAATAGCATCTTCTGAACCCAACAGATGTTTCCTTTATCTCATCTGCTTAATTTTCTGAACGAATAAGATTTTTTCCAAAAAATAACTGCGCTTGATTTTTTATTTGTTTGAGATGAAGAACATACCACCTTCCATTTTCTTCAATGAAATTTCAGATTGCTCCATATCATAGCATTCCTGCCTTTACTGAAGTGAAGCAAGAAAACTTTCAACCATTGTTTTTCACTAACTTTTCTAGAGGAAAAAAGAATACTGAGTTTGAATTTGAGTAAGTAAATGAAAGAATGAACTGTCTTCAAGTATGTGATTTTAAAAATCTAATTTGTTTTTTTAGTTTACACACATTCTGTTATGAGTTCTTAAACTTTTGAGCACACTTATAAAGAGTTTAAGGTTATCCTCATGTGATGGGATGTACAGATCCCATGTGGAGCCTGAAGGGGCTATAGGGCAGTACTGGTCCCAGGTAGCCTGGCCCATCCAGACCTGCAGAGCATACTCCAATTGGAGAAAGGGTTGAAAAGGGAGCAACCCAGCTCAGGAGGGGAAGGTATGGGGAGGAGGACAGGCCTTGTCTGGAAAGCTCCTGACAAGGACACCAGAGAAGCCTTCTCAAGGGAAGAGTGTAAGATTATTTATTTATTTATTTATTTATTTATTTATTTATTTTTAGTGGCCTATAATTCAGCCAAATGTGCATTGGATTTTCCTGGAAATGGCAAAAGGCACATCTCTAACAGAAGGGAGGTTTCCCTCTTCCTCCTGTCAAATTTTAAGTCTCTTTGCTCTAAAGCATGGTGATTCTACAGCTTCTCCATGAAACAGCTGTAAGAACTTTTTAACCTGGGGAACACTGTTTTTTCCTAACCTTGTTCTTGGACAAGGCTGAGCTGTTTTAGCTGAGATCTCATAAATAAAAATAAATGAGTTTTGGTGAGAGAAAATCTCATGCTTCAGTACATAAGCCAACTTCTAACTATTCAGGGTTAAGAGGAAACTTTCCCTGGGGCAGGTTACTCATACCTACTTTCAGCAGTTTTCTTGCACTTTCTTCTAAAGCTTCTAGTATTTGTAGTTGTTGGAGACAAGATCCAGTATGATAACTCTTATGTTTCAAACTAGAAATAATAAAACCAATGGAGTCATAAATCAAATCTCAGTTTTGCCTAGTTGAGTACACAGACTCAAGGTAGGTGGGAAGGAGGGGAAACTAATGTAATGGGATGAAAAGGCAAATCAATAGTAGAGATTTTTTTTCCAATTCAGTTGTTTATAGAATCTCAAATGATCAAAACTGGTCATGTAACCATTAAATACCAACCATAACTCAGTGGCATAAGGCACTGGCTTTATGTAATAATAAACTTTAAGATTGTGTTGGATCTTTTAGGTACAGAAAAGTTGTAGCCAAAACAATATTGTACTAAAGCATCACTACAAAAATGTCAAAATTGGAGTGCTGTTACTATAAACAGCATGGCTGAACTGAAACATTCTCATTCATTTAGCCTTTGTTGCTCAGGAAGCCATTCTCGTGCTTGAAAAATGTAACTGTCAGCACATCAATTGCTTTAAAATAGCACTTCAGACACTAAAGCTCTGATATTGAAGCGCCACTAGAAAACATCCAAGTGGCCTGTAAAAGCCGAATACTGTAAACAGTGTATAATAAGCTAAGCTTTTTCAGTTTTTTTAGAAATATTTTAAACTGATTTCTGAAAATCTTGCACTTTATCAAATTTTTTTTAAATTGTGTTATTCATAAACCATAGAATGCTTTTAAGGAGGAAGTTGCAATGTTTTGGCTAAAAACATGGGCTAATTACATTATGAATGCAAATATTTAACTTAGTTTTCTGTCTTCATAAATTTATTCGGGACGATTAGCCATCGGTAGATACAAAAGACAAGGGAGGAAGTCCCATCGGGAGGGTGCAAGGCCAACACCTTAGGGTCTGGACTTCTCTGCTTTTTCCCTACCCCATGTCTTTTTAGATGCTTGTATGTCTCCTGGCAGGGTCCACAGCAGGACCCAGGTGTTCTTCGTCTTTGATTCAAACCTCTTGCTAGCAGTGGTCTGATAAACTTGAAGATCTACACTGGAAGCAGAAGGCACTTTCTATTGGTTTTCTTCCTTCTAGCCGCAGGGGGCGGTGTGGGGGTGGGCTGGGGAGGTTTAAAATCTCTACTACTCTCCCCTTCTAGAGGTGTATCTGCTGCAAGAGAAAGGAAAGAGGTGTATTTTACTCTACCCTCTCCAGTAGCCTCTGAATAACTCCACTGCCTGTCTCTGCTCCTATTTTCCTAAGCAGCAGCATTATGACATTACCATAGTTCTTGCATTTCAGTGCTGTTTTCAGGGTTCTAAATAAAAGCAGTGAAACTTACTAGTCTTGTTTTGTTTTTTACTGCTCTCCTAGCCATTCAAAGTGGTTTCCTTTGTCACTGGGTCTCTCTTCAATCTCTGATTTGTGTGTATTCACTCTATCTCTTTTGCTCAATAGCTAGTCACAACAGGGAAAGTCAAGGACTTGACTCTGAACATCCATGTCTCTTGTTTTTAATGGCCTTTAACATCTCATCAGTTGTATGCATCACCCTAGCAACTCTAGAAAGATATTTAAGAATTCCTGAAAAAGTGTACTTCAGAGTTGAGTAACTTGGTTAGCTTTTAAATGACTTTGTCTTGGTAAGATCTTTACCATCAAGAGTTAGTCAGTGTGGTGTATGTATTTCTGCCATTTCACCTATGGTCAGTTTGGCAGCAGAATGTTTACAGCATAAAATATAGTATGTATGTTTTGCATGGTTGTCACTTGCAAATGAATATTCTGCTTAATCATCATTTTGTACCTTGATAGATATCTTAATTTTGTTTCCAAAAAAGTGGTGGTTCTTGCATCTACTGCGAAGTAGATATTCCTCATTGGAATGCTTGTATGCATTGCTTTGTATATGTGGGTACAAAGAAAATCTCTTCTGTCTGTGAAACAATCTCAAGGATTCTTGCTGAAATAAAATATTGAAAAGGAAATTTTCCCTAACCTTTTAAATTTAACAGTTTAAAATATTTATCCATAAATATTAAGTTTTATTAATTCAATTAAAGTACAGTAAAATAAGTGCATAATTGGGGGTAAGGGAGAAAGCAAATTAGTGTAGTAGACTAAATACTCTATATTTTAATGTTGAATTAGGGGTACAAAAATTATTGAAGGCATCTGAAAAAAGCAAATACACCTTTTGTAATCTTTTTTCCAGTGTACCTCCATACTGTATGAGTTGAGTATTTAAAGAAATGTACAGAATTTCTAAATTTACTATAAAAACAATAAGGAAAATAGTTTTGAAAAAATGTAGTACCAGATTTGTTAGAAAAATGGTTTCAGAAACAAGCATCCACTGAGCGGTACTGAAGCATCTTCTGTCTTGCTATTTTTTTCTGAATTTAAATTTGGCATTCAAAGTCTTTTATATTGTACTGTCTATACATGTCGTACATCACAGTATGGTTAACCTGCTCATAGACAAAAATAAAAATTCAGTGCAGGAAATAAAAATGGGACTGGATATATTGAATATCCTTTAAAAATGTTTTGCTGAGTACACTGACGTCATTAGAGTTGTCCATAGGCCCCAGGATGGACTGCTGTAGGCCCCATATTGTTATCAAATCTATTTCAAACCTACTGGCTTACTTTAATTAGTAATTGATACCCTCTCAGTCAAAACTGAGAAGGAAGTTGTGTGCTCAGTGTAAGTTTCAGTTTTGCAAATCCTCTAGCCTTGCATTATAACTGCTCAATCTCCTTTTTGGGGGAGTGTTACCCACACAAAATTCTGTTACTCTCACTTTAGGGGCACCCACCTTTACCCTTTCCCTAGGGCTCAAGGCAAAACCCTCTTACTTTAGGCACCCATCGTTTCCCTTCTGTGGGCTCAGGGTGTAACCTTACACTTTACAGGTTTGTGGGGTCTTTTACCAGTGAAAGAGCTTGACACAGTAATATCCTACTTAACAATCACCAGAACACAATGTACACGCTACACATACAATGCTCACCACTCCCAATAAAGCAGATGAACTTTTCTTGATGGCCAGTCAGGATCAGGTCATCTGGGGGACTCCAGTTTCTGCACGGTGTCACTGGCAAGGAGTTGAGGTCTGGCAGCTCTAGTCTTGGGGCTGTATCCTGGAGTTGGTTCCCAGAGAACTTCCTTTTGGACTCCAGTTTATATAGTGAAACTTGAGTCTTGCTCACTGTATCCTAATCCTTTTACGAAAATTTTACCAACTAATCCTAACATATTGTAACAAAATGATCTAACCAATCATACCCCACCACCTTAATTACACCTATCAAAAATAATTATGTAACAGAACGAAACAGACAGAGATGATACAGACAATAGAAAAGTGGGAACTGTAAAGTTAAAACAATAAAGTGAGACTTTCACAACCACAACTATTGATTAAGTGATTTCTTGCCAGACAGAACACTATCAAACTAAGTTTTCTTTAACCATGTTAGGGGCTGTTTCTGTATCTGGTGATAGTGGGTCCTATTAGGACGGGATCCCCTTAACAGCTTGATACTACATTGTCTGTAGTAATGTAATTTAGATGGAATGCGAGGATGTGACTTTCTGCTTCTTGGGTAATGGCTGCTACTCTCCTAATATGGCTGCGGAGAAGGGCTTAGGCTTTACGATATGGTTACAGGAAAAGGCCGTATCCTTATTAGTAGGGAAGTATCCCATAATACTTTGGAGGTCGTAACTACTTTAATTGCTGAGACTAATGTAAGAAATCCTAAGAAATGGTTCCCGAAGTTAAATAGTGAAAATGAGACAAGAGCTTATAACACTTGAGCTGCCAAGAGTGGTTGTGCTAGCAACTGATGAGTAGTGCCAACTTGAGCTTTAGCCTATACCTCCTGATGCGGGAGCCAAGTTGAATTAAAAGCGCCACCACACTTGAGTAAAAGGGTTTTTGTGTGTAGGTGGGACTCAAGTTAGTAGCAACATTAAATTTTTAACTTGAGGCTAAATCTACAGTCAAAGCAAGTCTAAAGTGCCTGAATCACTTTAAAATGGTACTCGTGTGCCTTAGTCATTTAGGTGCTTTTGAAAATGTTATCCTTGATTTATTTTGTAAATATGGGTATTGTATTTGATTTTCAGCAGTTGTTGTTCCAGGAATCTTGGTTTAGAAGCTGAAAGATTCAATACATATTTCAGTGGTTGTGCTTGGATTCTGGAGGAGGCAGTTAACTGGTCTGATTTTGGTATAATCCAAATTACTCTCTACTTTGAATGTGATTACAAATCAGTGGTAGAATGGTCATTAATCTGAGATCCAGAAAGTCCTGTAGATGTCGCTCTTAAAAGTATAAATGGATTAGCAAAAGATCAGTTTTAAAGTAATCCTAAACAGCTAAGTAATCAAATGACTATAATGTTTAACAGATTATTCAGCAACATGCATTTTCCAACAGATGTCAAACGTGCAAATCGGTAGCATTGCATAACATTGTAGTAAATAACAGAATTGGGTGTAAAAGAAATGAAAAAAAAAAAACAAATGACATAACACTTCCTAATTGCCCTAATTGATGATGTATACTTGATGCACAGGATTGCTTGTCAAGAAATTTGGGATCTATTCCTGTTTTTGGCAGTCTTAGATGACACTCTGAATTTCATACAGGAAATAATCTGTGCTTCTATTTTGGGGTCCCCAATGTGGTGCCTGTGGGCACAGTGGCGCCCGCGGGGCAGTTCTGTGTATTGCTGTGTCTCGGCAGCATTTCGGCAGTGACTCTTCTTTTTGCTGTCGCTTTTTGGTGGCGGGGTGTCTGGCACCTGCCAGTCTCCTAGGAATAGGAATGTGCTATTCCCACAGAAAGGGGACCCCTGTTCTGTTTGAAAAATGGGGATACTACAACCTTATCTAATACGTGTGTTGAGTATAGAGCTTTCCCTTAATGTTGGTGAAGCATTTTGAAATACTTGAATGGAAAGTGTTAAGTATCATGATATAAAATGTTGCATTAAAAATGTAATTAAACATATTTAGTTATTTTCATTACTTATATTTATTACTGTTCAGAAAATACTTGAATAATTAATTTGTATTTAAAATTGGCAACACTAGTAGAGTTAACTGAGTGGCCCTTCTGCTTTTGTGGATAGCCCTGAGATGAAGGAAAACTGTAAGTTCCTTGAACATCTTTAGCACCTGAGGTAATTGGGACAACAGGATTGGAAATTAAAGAAAATATGGTCAATGTTTTTTACAGTTCTTAATTTGACAATGTTTACAATGTGCCAGGTGCTGTTCACACAGACAGAAAGATCCTTGCTGTGGACAGTTAAAGAAAACAAGCAGTGTACAAAGGATTGGAGAGTGGGATACAATCAGGGCATGTACAGCAGTGGTTCTTAACCAGGAGCCCCGGGGCCGTGAGCAGGTTGCGGTGGGGGGGCACCAAGCAGGGCCAGTGCTAGACTCGCGGGGGCCCAGCGCGGAAAGCCGAAGCCCTGCCACCTGGGGCTGAAGCCTGAGCAATGTAGCTTTGCCAGGCAGTTGCCCTGCTTGTTACCCCCTTAATGCCGTCCCTGGTTTTTATATGCATAAAACCAGTTATTGTGGCACAGGTGGGCTGTTTATAGCATGTTGGGGGATCTCAGAAAGAGAAGTTGAGAACCCCTGGTGTACAGTATATATTTATTTTAAAAAAAAGTCCACAGCGACTATATATGACTGCCCCATAACTTGTTCATTATAAGTGGGCTGACATCTTCAAGGCATCTCAGAAGAGGGGGTCTTGAGGAGGTATTTGAAGGAGAGGTTAGTGGCTTTATTGATTAGTTCATGGAAGATGTTCAATACTTGGAGCAGCATGGAAGAGGGTGCAAAAATATGTTGGTGTGGTGGTGGGAAATGCGTAAAATAAGTAACTAAAGAGAGGAAGAGCTGTGAAGGTACTTAAAAATGAGGAAAAGAGTCCTTAATCTAATGTGATGGAAAATGAGGAGCCAATGGAAGGAATGAAGTAAATTCAGAATGATGCGCAAGGCAGAGGTTGTTGTAAAGACTGGAGATGATGGAGGGCTTGAATGAGAAATGTAGCAGTGTGGATAGAGTGAAAAGTCCTATGTTAGAAACATGACCAAGGAAGAAATAGAGTATGTGGACACAACCTTGGGGTGTGTGTTTGTCTGTTTCTCCCCCAGCCCAGGTTTATGGGTATGTGAAAATTATTCCAGACTAACAGAATGGGGAAGGGGTTATTTCTGAGATCTTACGTATGGTGCGTGTTCTGCAGTTGATAACTTTTTATATGTAACCTAATTACCTTTACCCTCCACCATCTTTCCTTTCCTCTCTCCCTACTGTTTGATACTCCTTGCATTTTGTTTCAAATTAATTTTTAAATTCTTTGAGGCAGAGACCATAAATCCTATCTGTTTATGCAGTGCCTAGCATAGTAGACTCGAATCTTGATTTAGACCTAGGGTTGCCACTACAATGCAAAATCAATTATTTATAAATGAGACACTTAATAGTGTTCTTTTAATATAGTTTTTTTAAGGTTGCAAAATCAAGCACTTCAGAATTAGAAAATGCCAGAATTAAGTTTGCCAATGTGACCTTAATTTGGCCCCTTGTACATATGCATTATTATATAGTCTTTATGATCACAACCTTAATAATCCTTTAATATAGCTTTGTGCATTTTCCTAGCTTTTTTAAAAAGCAGACTGAAAAAACAGAAGTGATTGATGTGGCATTATATTAACCCACGTGGGTGTCATCAGAATGGTTGTAACCTTTAGATCCACCACACAGTCCTCTGCCATTTGAGCTAATAGAATGACTGATAACAGTAGTAGGTTGTCAGCCTCCATGTCGACTAGCATGAGAGGGGAATGGGACACTTTGCCAGTGGGTTTCAGATGCTTGCTGAAAGCAGAGGAATGGTTCTAGTCTAGGCTCTGGAGAAAGAGTGTGGTTTTTAGTTGGCACCAGGGCTCTGGAGCGGAGCCGGAACAGTGGAGCTGCAGGTTTTTGCCTGGAGCTGGAGCACAGGTCCAAAGCCCTGGTTGGCACAGACTCTTCTGTCTATTCTCTCCCCCACCCCCTCTTCACCTAGTTAGTTCCAGTCTCCACTCCTTAGGGTTCTCAATTCAGTCGTCTTGCTCAGACAGTGTCAGTTCTCCCCCAATTTCTGAACAGATCTGTCTCCCCTTTCCAGCCATCTCCTTTCTTCCTTCCATCCCCTGGTTCTCAGTGCTAGTCGTCTTGCCCAGCTACTCCCAGTCTATTCCCACTCCCACCCTGGCTCCCAACTCAGACCCAATCTATTTTCCCCAGCTTCATTCTCTGAAACAGCCAAACCACTTTGGCTATTTTTATTTAAATAAGTGGAGCCTGAGAAAGACACTCACTGTGGAAAATTTCAGCTGTTAAGTGGTTAGTTTGGCAAAGTCCGAAGCAACTGAAAACAGGGTATTATAGTGGGATCTGTTGGACAACCTTAGGCTGCTCTACACTAGAAAATTAGGTTGGTTTACCTACATTGGTCAGGGGTGTGAAAAATCCACCACCTCTGATGGTATTGTTAAGCCAACCTAAATACCTTTGTAGACAGTGAATTCTTCTGTCCACCTAGCTACCGCCTCTCTGGGAGGTGGATTACCTATGCTGATGGAAGAACCCCTCCTGTCGGCGGAGGTGGTGTCTACACTGAAGCTGCTGTAGTGCTTTGTGTTGACAAGCCCTTAATAAGCAATATATTCTACGTATGTTGTGTGCGAGCATAGCAGTATTTTAACTATTGATAACTGTGCACGTCCATAGTTGGATCATAGGGTAGCTAGTGACTTGGAAATGTAGCAAGTCCTAAATGTTAGAGGGACCAGCATACTTTTCTCAAATTCCTAAATAGGTGCAGAGAAGGGCCCCAAGGCTTACTAGAAGATTAAAAGATTTATGAAGAAATACTTCAAGACCTTCATTTTTTTAGCCTTCAAAAGAAGACTATAAAAGAGGCCTAATTAATATGGAAATATCAGCGTCTCCAAATAAATACTTAAGGATCTAATCAGCTTACATGAGATGACCATCTGAAGCTGGTTAGAGAGAGGTTTAGAATGGATATTGTGAAGAATAGGCGCATCATTTTCCAAGAAGATTTAGACCTGGAACAAGCTACTAGGGAAGGGAAATAGTTTTAGTAAATTTTACTTAAGAAAAGAATAGCTCTAGTGTCTAGTGATATTGTCAGATATGTCTGATAAGCAAGCAAGGTTTTCTTCCTAATACATGTACCAATGATTCTTGTTAGCCTTAAAGTTCACTGTATGTGTGTCATATTGAATTTATGAACTTTTTAGAAAGATCTTCTGATCACTAACATGGATTGAGGATGGGTATAGAGATGAGCAGGATTGCAAACTAGACGGGGGGGAAAAAGTGTTCTTCCTCGAAACTGGGGAGAATTATTAACCATATACAAAGTTAGTCTACTATTTGTTGAACTATGATAGTGTTTCTTTTGACTGTGGGAAATCAAATTAAGTACAATTTTAATTAAAATTGTACATCTTTATTCTGAATGTTGGCATATGATAATGTTTAGAACGTTAGTCTTATTTTTTAATAGACTGTTTTGGGCTCTTGAAACTTTTTTCACTGTAAGCTAATGTAGCTGCTCGGTATTTTCAGTTGTATGTACCTTATCTATGGATTGTCTCCTTTTGAAATGCATTCTCCAAACTCTCCACTTCCAATTGACCTTTTTTTTTGCTGACCTCCTTTCTATTCATGCCCTCTTACTTTCCTATTGTCTTTCTTAACTGTGTGTGTCTAATTTAGATTCTGAGCTCCCAAGGAACCTTGTCTTTTTATCATTTGTAATGTACAATCGACTCAGATGGCACTGTATAAACATAGTACAATATTAATAAATTTGTGCAAGAAATATATTTAAAAGATCTTTCTGTATGCGAAAGATGTGCATCTGATCAGCAGTTCAGTATAAGTGGTGTAAGTATCTCAAAATGGCTTATATGCACAAAGAAGAAACCTAAGTCTTCTGTGTTAAACCAAATAGTCCTGTATAGTATATTGACTGGTAGATTGGATGTGCTCTAATAATTTAATATAGAGCTAAATTAACTAATATCTTTAGAAGGTGCTCTTTGCCAGAACTCAGCTTATAAAAATTCTTCAGAATATTTGCTTGAAGAATGGTGTGTTGGTTAATAGCCTGTGGAAACAATTTTAGTGTTGCCACGTGAAGAATTAAGGTGAAAGATTTCCAGTAGACTTGCTAATTTAAGTCAACAAAGCAAGGTGGAGGGGAGTGTTAATTCAGTGTTGCTTTTTGAATCGAGTTGAAAAAACTGACACTGGTGTTTCCATTTTGGGAGTGATCACGTATGCATGACTGAAGGCTTGGCATTAATGAAAGAGTCCTAAAAAGGGTTGCCAAGTTGCTGCATTTAAAATATTCCGTGGTTTGGCTAGTTTGTACGCTTTAGGTAGATGGGTTTTGATAACTTTTCCTCTTCCAATATTAAGTTGTCTACGTGATGGGAACAGCGGTAGGTGTGCGACATGTAAGAGAAGTGAGGGCGGCAGGAAGGCAACAGGAAAAAGTAACCAAAAGAGTCCTGTATATAATTCTAACAAGTTAAATTACCCTTAAATGATGTAGCATCTCTTAGATAAGCAATAGAGCTGGGTTGGGGTTAGTGGACTTCTTCCAAAATGCATAGTTCTTAAAACTATTGGATGGAAGAGCATATAACTGCAGATGTGCTCTTTCTAAAGTTGTATTCAACTATCATAATACTAAGTGCGTTTATATCAAATTAATGCACAGTAAACGTATCCTCTGGGCATACCGAAATAAGGTTTGGGAAAGGTGGTGTTTTGCCTTCATTTATGGGAAGTCGGGTAAGTGAACAAATGCTGTGCTGCTTTTTTTTTTTTTCTTTTTTAAATGACTAGAGAAGTGAATTGTGTAGTCAGTAAAGCAGAATACTTGGACTTTCTGTATTGATGAGGGGAGGGACAGCAGTGGCAGAGGTGGGGAGAAATGGAAACAAACACACTCTCAAAACAAAGTCCCCAAACCCCCCTGTCTTGATCTAAAAAATAAATGTAAACTGTTATTTATGATTACTGTTGCCTAACTGAAATTTTAAGAGTTCTGGAACCTAATTCAAGGCACTTATATAGCACTGCTTTTTCCTGTTTTTTTTTCTTTTTTCATATTATCAAACCTTTCAATTATTGCACAATAAAACATTACATTTCAGTGATCAAAACAAGCAGTAGACTTCTGTATTTGGATTAATCATTTCTTTGTCCTATAAAGGTTAATGAAATCAATTTAATTAATTGGTTTTTCAGCACAAAGCTTACTTAAATAAAAGTAATAAAAAACAGCTGAGGCACAATAGCATAAAGGTTTTGAACAACGCCTTATAGGTTGTACGTTATTGAGCATGTGTTGAGCATTTGTGTATATAGTTATCCTGTGTAAATCTAGAAAAATGTAAATTTTTCTAGGTGATGACTTTATGATTTTGTAATTAGAAATTCGTGTTCCAAATAGAATTGCACGCTAATTGTGTGCATCTCAAAACATTTAACGGCTCCTTGCTTCTTTCAATAGCTGTGCATCTGCTTTTTTGAATCTTTTTTTTTTTTTTTTATTGGCAGACGTGGAAAAGCATTGTTAATTATGGAAGGTTTTATTTTTGGTACTTTCCTCATAGTTCTCTCAATTTATGAAGACTTCTTATTTGCATGGTTTTGCTTTGTCTGAATAGTGCTCAAAGAGTAATACATTTTAAACACCTTTTTAAACGCCATTACTAGTACGGTCTGTGTTTTAATTTTACAAATTATTGGTCCTGATTCTGCAAACACTTCAGTAGTACATAATTGGACTTGTAAATAATCCCATTAGCTTCAATGGATTACCCATGTGTGCAAGTGTTTGCAACGTTGCTTTGAAGTAACAAGGAGATTTTATGCCACTAAGGTTTTTTATAAAATTATAGTTTTAGCAGCATCTGATGGATGTAGCATCTGATGCTGCTAAAACTGTAATTTTATAAAAAAAAACCTCAGTGGCATAAAATCTGTTACTTCAAAACAATATTGCTTCAGTGTAAACCATGAAAAGCTTAGATTTTACAGTTCATTGAAGATATTGAGAATTTAACATTTTCAAACCATAAAGTAGCATGGGCCCACTCAGATCTGGGGTGTCTGAAAGGAACTGGGACTAGTCCATTAGCTTTTCCTCACTGTAACTGTTAGGGAGACCAAGTTGCTGCAGATTGTTTTGAAGTTACATGCAGGACACTCTTTTAAAATTATCCATTCTTAAAATATTTTTAATAAAAGGTATTGAATTTATATGGCAGAGAACCTGTGCTTCACTTAATAACTAAATGATGAAAGAAATATTTAAAATTAACCCATCTCTCAAAATTGGACATCAGACCAAAACAGAACCTCATAAACTGGTGCTGTGGTAAAACAGTAGTAAATATGCTGTCGCCATTTCAGTACCACAGCTGTAAATATCATTAAGTATCCTAAATCACTGGCCTCCAGCCTACAGAATTTCTCTCTTATTTCTCTCCTTTCTAAAGTTGCAGTCCATCTTTGTTTCTTCTTCAGAGTGATAAACTTTCTTATCCACTCAGCCACCCCACGATCCAGCTATCAAAGAATATTGCCAGATCAGGTGCAAGGAATTTGATTACAGGTTGCCCTCACTTGCAATATCTTCTCCATTTTAAACACTCATTACTCTTCCTCATGTAATACTTTACCTTCCCCTTCCTTGTGTCACTGTATATATCTTCTCTTTCAGTCCCTTTTTAAAGTCACTAGTTCCTCAGAAAGCCGGTGTCCAAATAGGGTGTGAGATGGGGAAGAATGGCCCTATTTCGTATGTCCACAGTCTGAGCATTGCTGTTTGAGTTCTGCTATAGTTTTTATATATGGCAAAATATGGAACTTATGTAAGCTTCTGCATCACAAGCAGTCATGCCATTGTTCAGTATTTCATTTTGTAATACATTTAAATTTTTCTCATTTATAGCTTTAGATTTAGCTATTTCAGTTACCCAAATCAGATTACTTGAAAAAACTAAAACACAACTATAATATTTGTCTTGTGTTTTTTATGATTAAAACTTAGTCTGTTATCCTCTCCATATGCTCACAGCCCCTCCCCTTACTAGTTCCTCCTACTTCAGGGCCCATTCAGTCATCGCTACAGCTGTCTTCAGATTAACTTCTGTGGGTTTATCATTAGATTTTATTCAAATTTTTTGTACAACTTCATTTATTTTTTCTTCATCTTTCTCTTTTTTTCCCTGACCTCTGAGTAGCTGTGGAAGAGAGTAGAGGGGAGGAGTCAAAGTAGAGCAGAAGCCTGAAAATAAAAACTTCAAAAGGTAGAATAGCATATAAGAACCTGTTAACTTACTTTTGCTGTTTGTCTGCACAGCATTCACTTCCCCTACTGCACCTTGTAAGGAAGCAGAAGTGTGCAGCAGAAGGAGTTGATGTAGTGAAGCCAATAATTCGGACATATGTGAATACTACAGAGCTTGTAATATTAACATACGTAATAATTCAGAGCTCGTTACTTTTTGTTTGCTTTGTTCAGCTGAGGAGCAGACCAAGGTAGGTGGATTGCAGCCGAGAAAATGTTGGTATGTTATACCATTCTCACTCAACTACATCCAAATCCTTTTTTCTCTCCTATCTGTTAATCCTTATCTAAAAGCTTCTGGCAGGTACCAGAGGCAAAACTCAATAAAATTGGCAGTACATATCCCCCTTCTTAAAATCCTACTTTGGACCTAAACTCTAAAATTTATAGTGTGGTACTTTTCTCTACAAGTTGCTTGAGACAGTAACTTTCTCTAATTTTTCCACTTATTAGTTAATAATAGTAATAATAAAGTAAAAGGTCCCTCTTATCTGTAATTCTATATTTTCTTTGGTTGACTTGGTACTTTGGGTCACCTTACATTGTCGCTTCAGATACCTGCTGTCACAGTGGGACCCTGAGACTAAATCAGTGGAAACCATGTTATATTCACTCCTTTCATTTAGTAAAGATATATCCTCCTCTAATGAGAGAAATTCTATGGACAGCACCACCATGGACAAGAATTACACCAGAACCCTACCTCAGAAACTGAAGATTGCAGTCTTCTTATTTAACTGATCAGCCCAACACACTTGATCTTTGCAGTAATGAGTGTCAACAAAACATTGTTTAAAATGGCAAGAAGCCCTCTGCTTCAGTTGTCGTTGTTTCAGTTTGGTGTAAGAACTGCGGAGGGCTTAAAGTGCAAAATTAGTATTAGAAGTGGGAATTTTGCTGGCTTCTAGGAGAAGGGTCTCTATCGATATGACAGCCAATGTAAACAAATAGTCCATTTCAGCTCCCTTTGGAGAAGCTTTTTTGGGGTGGGTTTTTCTCTGGCTTTCATTAAATACTGGATACAAATGTACATTTTGCTAACATGCCTTTTGACTTCAAAGACCACTTTGAACTTAGATTGGTGCTAGGTAGATCCACATGAGAGGATTGCGTCCCCCTTCCATTATTTTATAGTGTCTCTTCTCCTTTCACTTAGTGCTGTGAACTAACAGCTTTTTCTGCAGAGATTCCTTTTAGAATGCCAATCAAACTGTTGCCTAATTTGTGATGGTCCTTGCCTGTAGTGTTTCATTTTCTTAACTTCCAGTTTGGTTATAATTTTAAAAAGTAATTCTATCAATTCCAGTTTGTTTTATGATTTCTGTTGGATGGTATTTGTTCTGGCACAAGGTCATCTAGGGTCCAGACTTTGAAAAATTTCCTGTAATTTGGGGTGGCTTAAGTGGGAGGATGCCTCTGAAAATGAAGCTCAATATGTCTCAGGGTGGGCACACAAATTTTGAGGCACTCAGAATCAGATGCTACTTTTAAAATATTCAACCTTAACTACTTAGAGGCATTTTGCTGGTTAAATTGGAAAGCAATTCTAAAATGTTGGCATTTGGAAACTTTAGGATGACATTCCTCTCTTGCCTCAAAGAAATTATAAGGCTACAACTTGGAATAAAAAGCAAGGAAGGAGAAAGAGAGGAAAAATTCATCATTAAATTTGAACTAAAATGCCCATGGAAGGATTGAATTCCCTCTGAGCACTTTGTTCCTATCTCTGTTTGTGAAATGCTGATAAAATATTTTACGTTTGCAAATCACTGAAGTAAGACGTGAAAAAAATTCAACAATTTAAAAGCTATAGTTTTTGTAAGTTAGGTTGATTAAACTCTTTGAACCGTGGCACAAGTCAAATTATTACTCGTGTTCAGAATATAATGCTTTGGTTATAGCTTTAAAGATTAAAAAACTTTCAAAGATGCCTCTGCTTTGACTACTTAAATCATACTAGTCTAGTCCTTTTAAGTGTGCGTACATTTTAAACATTTAAACTCCTACATAGGGTATGTACTTGATCCTTTAGAATGGCAGTTAGTAGAAGTGTATGTTCCTCTATCACCCAGAGAAGTTCCATTTTCAGATTTAGGGCCCTATTACTCATTGTAGGATCCCTACTATTTGTATTCTAATGGTAAGTTTCTAAATCTACTCTCTCATTACGTTCCTAAACTCATGCAACAGGAGTCTAAAGTAAGAAGAAAATATGAAGTATTAGTGTAAAAATAAAAACACTTCTCATATAATTCAAAATGAGAGATTGGCAGAAGTAGTTGTCAAGCATAGAAGTCTTTGCTTAAAATTAATATTTGCACACCACAAGCACTGCAGTGTGAGACTAGAGTAGTTTTTAAATATTTGGCAAATAGGAGGGTATTTGAACTAACTGCATTGAACAGCAAGGAAGACTGTCGCCTTCCATCATGGTGTGTGCATGGGAGGCCTGAGTTAAATCACAAATACCATGACATTGATGCCAATATTTTGACTAATCCTCAAAACTAAGTAGTACAGTCATCACTAAGGCCCTAATTAATCATACAAGAAGCTCCGTATAGACAGAACCTTAAGCCTGCATAGAACCTCATCAAAGTCAGTGGTGCTCTACCTAGTTATTCGGTTCTGCCAGGATGGAGCATATTAATACAAACCTTTGGACCCAGATCCTATTTTATAAATTTCTGTAATATAAATTGAGGCAGTGCCACAGAGCCTTAAAGAAAAACATTATTTCTAATGTGTAATTATTAAAGTTTAATGATTAAATAACAACTTAGAAATTATGGAAAACTTTCCTAAAACAAAAAATTAAAAAATGGTTTTAGCTAGAGGACTTCTTGTCATTGAATAAATTAAATTATTATTAGAGACTCTAAAAACTCCTCCAAGGAGTTTATAGATGTATAAAGCTGTTCTTCATACTACTGCAAAATATTTCACTTGCATTTTTTTTTATTTAATGTTAGCTGCTTGTTTGAGGTTGTGTGAACTGTTATGAGCGTGGATTGGCGTAACATGCTGTCTTGCAGTCACTGTGTGATTCTATCTAAGGAACCTTTTGCATTGTGACTTGTAGGAAATGGATGCATGCACTGACACGTTTGTTGCAGCATAACACGTCATATTTATGTACTACACCTGATACACTTGTATGTTACCCCAGTGAGGTTCCAGGTTAATATGTAGTAGAGCTGTGGTTCTCAAACTGTGGTCTACGGCCTATGGAGAGTTGGCTGTTGTGATTTCCAGCTGCTAAAATATGTTAATACTTTCCTTATAGGACTTCTTAAAGTAAGCAGTGGCTACATGGGTTTTAAATGATTACAAATGGGAAGGGATGTGCTCCATGTGGTTGTGAATGGCAGGGAGAAGGTGGTCTATGAAACCAACTTTGTCCACTGTGGGGATAGTTTGAGAATTCTCATAGTAAAGTACATGCTAATTGAAATACCAAAACATAAGAGACAGAATATATCTATGCTTTCCTTCAAAAATTATGCTCTCTGGTAGTTTTTACCATCTTTTTTTCCCAATTGCAGTTAGTATCAGGGTTCACTGCGTGTTCCGCACGCTTTCAACGTGAGATCAAGATTATTTGCCTCAATGTTTACTTTTTTTTAATCAGGGATAAAAAAATAAATGTGTACATTCAAATTAACACTTCACTTTAATAAAACTTTCCACTGTAAAGGTGGTTGGGGTTAAACATTTACCTCTCTTGATAACTGATTTGTTAGATATTTGTACATATAAGTGTGTGTAAGCAATATGAACTTTTTGTATTTTTATACTTCCTTGGCTTTGAGAGACTTTCACAGCAGAAAATATTTTAAAACAAAATCATTTAAGTATATGTTTCTACTGCGTCTTTTTCTCATTTTCTCCTAATTTGCTAAACTCTCTTAACATGTGGCTTGGATGAATGGAGAAATGACTTCTTCAGAGGCAGCAGGCGAACATTTTTCAAGGACATTTCTGGCACCCCTTCCCCTAGAGACTGAAAGCATCCTTCATGGCAGTTGCTTTTAATTCAATGTGGAACACACCCCTCACCCTCCAAGACTGTGGAACAGACTGTTCAAAGGTTTGAGAGCAAACACATACTTGCTGTTGGTAATGAAAGGCAAGCAATTAGTGTGTTATTCTTTAAAACATAATAATGGGAAAACAACAAAGGAGCAGCAAATTAAACACAGTTAACATCACTTTCAGAACAGAGTGGAGAGATTTAAGAAAGATTTTAATTGCTAATGGCAGTTAAAAGATCATAATTTTGTATCTTGATGCTAAGGCATATTACTAAAAGAAAAGCAAACTCTTGATTACAGTTAGCTGAATGTTTGATGCTTCTGAAAGCTATATTGGGTTTACATTATACCGTCTCTGTAATGTACTTGAATTGGTTGAAGTTTAATGTAGTATTGTCACTTTCATTAGTCTCTGGAAGAATTACTGTAGCAATTAATTTTAGGAAAGGTCAGATGGGATGGAACTTTCCAAATGCTTCTCATCCACCCTTTGTTTTGGTTTTTCAGCCATCTCATAACTATTGTAGTGGGGTTTTTAAATAAAGTAGTCCCTGATTCTGCAGCTGTATTAATGCAGGCAGATGCTTACAGCTATGCAGAGTCTCACTGATTTCAATGGAATTCCCGAAGAATATAAGTTTGCCCAACCAGATCTTGTTGGAGGACCATAGCTTTATTTGGTACCACATACATAAACAAGTTGTATGCTTGTCTCATGGGGATTGTGTGTACTGCATTATTTTATGTGAAATGCACAAATAAGAGGTCATTGCTTTTTTTTCCCCCCCAAGTATTTCCCTGCTGAACTGACCACTTGAAAAAAAACATTGAGGGATTCTTGATCCTAACAGCTGGTCTTACAGTAAGTCACTTTTTGGAACTATGGGAACTACGATGTTGACCATCTGATATAAAGCATTAAAGGAAGCTCAGAGGTACATGAAAATATATACCCTTGGGTTGCAGGAGTTGACATGAGATGATTATTGCTAATATAATTCTTGTCTAGCAAAAAAGTAGTGACAAACTATATAGTTTAATTGGCTAAATGCTTAAGGGATATCCTCTGTTTTATTATCCTTAAGAATTATTAAAAACTTTATCTGGGCAAACAGCTTGTTAGAGTAGCTCAAGTTAAAAAGTTAGAATAATTCTAAATTAAATCTTACACCATGTAAAACATAGTTTAACTTTACAGCCTCAAAACATAACCTTGGGCATGTGCTGGTGATTGGTTTTGCTTCATTAAGTATCTGCAATGCAACTTCCCATAAGTTAGCTGACTAGCTTGAGCCTGAGTTGTCACATGTATTCTCTCCCCCGCCCTTTTTTTTTTGTTTTGATAGCACTTTCATGCCCTAAGCCTATATTATGGGGGGTGTTTTTGTTTGTTTGGAAGGGAAAATTCAACATACATTCACTGATTAAAATAGTCTACCTACAGAAATGGGACAGAGGGGAACAGCTCAAATATCCTAGGCTGAGATTTTTATGCTTCTTTCTGCACTTTGTTCTAGTTTCTTTCACTTTATTTAGTGGTAGGTAGGAAGCTATTACTATTAAAATTATGAGGAGAAAATATAAAGTAGATTTATAATTTACATGTAACACTTAAGATTTAGAAATTCCTAATTTAGGTATATTTTCTAGAGTTTGTCTCAAAACATTTAATTTTAATGCAGAGCTCTCTATCACAGTGCAGGTTGTAATTTAATTTTAAAATTTTACCCCAAAAGAAAAACACGGAGTCAGTCTAATCTAGTCTTAATAGCTTTTAAATGTCTCTCTGAATAATAGCCCTTCATACCTGATGAGGGGAGCTGGGGTTACCTTCAGAGTCTTCAGGTAGAAGATTTTCATTAAATTAATGTAAATGCATATTTTGAGGCAATATCAGCTTGTAACTTCATTATATTCTTAAGGAAAAATAATTGAAATCAAATAGGTCAGAAAATTAATATGAAGCTCCAAAGAAAGTATTTGGCAAACATAGTTGTCAAGAATTCAGTTCAAAAGAATCTGTGCATGCAGTAATCGTGCAGAAAAATGTTCAATAATTAAATAACATAGTGTTTGTGATCAAAAGGACTAGTAGTCTGTTGCATGTTTGGTTGGGTGCTAGAGGGAAGCATTGTTTCATCAAGAGGGAAGTTCTTTTTATCTGCCCTAGACTGTGTTCATTTTTGTCAATCAAGGCTTGACTCAAATGAAGGAGAGGGTCCTGTGAGACACATAAAACCATCTGAAATATGGTTAATCAGACTTTGAAACCCACATCACTAAGAGGGGTAAGTTTGGTTTTTGGTGCAAATGTTATTTTTTCTATATTTTATAGTTCTACTAAAGTAATGAGCCTAAGGTAGAAATAAAACTGTATGTGTGTGTTTGTATCTGTTTTGTTTGATTTTATATGGCTTAACTTTGTTCTTTGTAAGTGACCTAAAACAAGTGCTAATATTTCAACAGATACAGAATGACTGAGTCTAACATTGCACACTGGTATGCCTGTGAAGAGGCATTACCAAAGTTAATTATGTCTAGTGCAAATGCTGGGAGGTCTGACTGAGCAAAGCAGGTAGGTGAAAGATGCTTGCATGGAGAAGAGATGGAGGGGAAGTGAGCGTAAGAAGTAGTTTTATTTAAAAGAAATAGAAAACTCTGCCTGAATTGAGTTGGTGAGAATTTCCTTACAAGGAAAGACTCAAACAAGAGGAACTCAACATATTTTGTTTGTCTTGTTTTAAGTCATATTTGGGGGGAAATTATATATGGATATTAATTTCTAATACTAAAAATTAAAATATGGGTAAATTTTGGGATTTAGTCCAGTAAGGAAACGTAATTAAATCAAAAAACATTCTGAAAATGTTAAATGGCTAAATTATTGCAGAACTACTTCAAGAATATTCAGTACAACTGAATATAACTTTGACTAAGCTCTGTGGGAAGATCATCAGCTTTACTTTATATACTGTTAATATCTTACATGTGTAATAAGATTGGTGAAATCAACAACTTTTGAAGTGTGACTCTACTCTGAAAAATGACTAAAAATTGAACCTTCTTACCAGATCTTGGGCCCTGATCCTGCAGTACATAGTGCTTGGGCACACTGGTCACTTGCAAGGTCAGGGCTTTAAATTGTTCCCCATATGTATTCAATCATATCTGCACACATTAGACTAAAATAAGCTTTATCACTTTGTACTCCTGTTAGCAGAACCAACACAACTATGAGAACATCAAGGATCTGCTTGTGCCTCAGCAATAAGATTAAGTTCCAGTTAGTAAACTGGTATAACTGAGGGCCCAAATCCGCCTCATCCTTTATTGCTGGTAAAGACAAGAAAAGAATCCAGCTTGAGTCTCATATTCCAGGCTGAGATTGCGAGGCTGATAGGAAACAATCTTTTCTCCTGAAAGTTGAGAACATTTGACATGAAACACAATAAACATGGAACCTTACAATGCCATCGTTGAGTCCCTTTTCAAAATAGGGTAGCACTACATTTTTGAATGAATGCTACAAAAAGTAGTCTATTTAGGATTCTTTCTTTTCCGTGCACAATGAGTAATTCTCCACTAGCATTAATGGCAGTGATCTATATTTATTGAGAGTAGGATGGTTACATGTAAAGGGATGCAAACTTTCTTTACTTTTTGCTATATTTGAGTTCTCCAGAAATTACAAACATCAGAGGAGAGTCATGGAGAAGAGCAGGCGTAAATACCAAAGGAGAATAGACTAGCAAAATGTCATCTTCAAAATTCAGTTTGAAAAATGCAGGTAGCCTTATTGGAGTGGTTACCCTTCACACTGCTCATCTGTAGCACAAAAACTTGGAACTTGACCCAAACAGAAAACTGGTTGAAAGACTAGAGAAGTTTAGGAGAAATGTGAGGATTCAGAGTATTGAGTGGAAAATCAGCAAGGTACAAAATCAAATGGTATAGGAAAAAAAATACATAAGCTAATTGCAGGTATAACTGAATCAAGTAAACAGAGCACTGAATTCTGAGAAGTAAAATGAAAGCCGCTATTAATAAAGAAATTGCAAGTTTAGCACAATAATTTTAGTATGTTAAGGATATATGTGTATACCAATATGTTGGTAAACTTGGTTTTGTTTTTCTTCCCTTAAAAAAAACAAAAACAAAAACAAAACAAAACCCACTATATCTTTGTTTCAAAAACAATTTTTTATTTCTTTTACCAATTCTAATACTTTTTTCAGAACAACTTGAGGCTTTACAATTTCCTGAAAATTGAAAGGGCATTTTCTTTTTTTTACAGTGGACTTATGTTAGTGCCAATGAGATCTGACTATTAAAGTCTGGTTTAAAATGCTTTATTAACTAGTCTGCTGAAGTTCGCTGTCGGCTACACTTGGCATACAAACTTTGAAAGGAAGGAAAAAATAAAAGAAACAATAATAAAAAAAAAGCCAACCTTGATAGCCCCTTCCACTAAGGATTTTAAAATATGCTACCTGTAACTTAAAAATAACTTTTAAAAGTGAGGTTTTCGGACCACTATATCAATGACTTGGTATTTTTTTTAAAAGCCAAAATCATAAGGTTATCAAATGAATACATTTATGCATAATAATTCTTTCGTTAATCATTTGTTATAATCAATAATCATGATTCAGCCTCATTACTCCCATGCATTTACTGCTCCTATGCGTGTTCTCTTGACTCTAAAATAGGCAAGAGAAATATACTTCAGATTTGTGCAAATGTGACACAAAAGTTGATTGGTATGATGGAAACTCTGTGAAACTCTCTAAATTAGAGACGGTCATCCAAGGATTGAAAACTGCACTGCCCCAGGATGTGCTATATTCAGCGCTAATTTAATAAAATAAATATATTCTAATCTGATATGATCCACATCATTGGTAGCAGAGCTCCCAAACTGGTGACACAAATGCCCTGCTAGAGCAAAATGGTTAGAAACCAAAGCTTTATACAAACTGGAAAGTTGCAATTCTGAGCATTCTGATGGTATATGGCATTTGTTTCTTTTCATGGTAGGCTGTGTGATATTTGACCTCAAAATCAACTATTCAGATTATCATTTTGCTTCCTTTTTCCTCCACTGTAATGACTGTTGTTTCAAGACTTATTGATGCTAGAAACCAATGTTTTATGCCATCAAAAGCTCTTAACACCAAGACACTTACACTGCTGATAGTCCAGTGATCAGAAAGGGGAAAAAAAAAATTTCTTGTGGTCTCATCTAGTCTGTCCTGTTGTCAATGTGTGCTTGTTCCCACAGTACATTTCTAGTACTTCATTCAGTGTAATTTTAAATGTCTAAAGAAAATGGGCCATTCACTTCTTCATGTGGACGACTGTTCCATAGTCTACAGGATTTTCTTGTCAGGACATTTTCCTCAATAGGCTAAGTTTCATTCTATTGCTCCTAGTTATATCCTCTTACATCACCTTAAATTCTTCTCCTTTCTTGATATTTACGCCCTTCAGATGTTACCATATTCCTTTTAGTTGCTGCTTAGCTAAGGTGCACTTACTTAGTTTTTTTTCCGTATGTCCGTTATTCCAGTGTAGATAAGCCCTTAGCTTGTACATTTTCTGATTTTTTGAATCTAATTTTATTTCCTGCTCATATTTTCTACCTCTCTAGATCTCTTTATCCTTTTTCTTTTCTCCTGGTATTTGCAATACCTCCCCATTTAATCTCTCTGTTTCATTCACATTTGGTTTACCTTAACTCCGAGATCATTACTGAAGATGTAAAATTAAGATAACCTTACTGATTCTTGTGACCACCCCAAGGGAGAGTCAGGATCACATGTTGTTTTTGTTTTTGTTGTTTTCTACCTCTCTAGATCTCTTTATCCTTTTTCTTTTCTCCTGGTATTTGCAATACCTCCCCATTTAATCTCTCTGTTTCATTCACATTTGGTTTACCTTAACTCCGAGATCATTACTGAAGATGTAAAATTAAGATAACCTTACTGATTCTTGTGACCACCCCAAGGGAGAGTCAGGATCACATGTTGTTTTTGTAGATGTCTCAAATAATTAAACCTAGTTTGCTTTTAAAAGAAACTAAAATTGCTTCTGAGACATTTTATGCCAAGTTTCAGCCTTAAGCATGTTTTATTCAGCTGCGTTATAAAACACCTCAAAGTAGGTTTCTAAAGGGAAATGCTAACAGACCCTTAAAATGTAGCTGCTGTATTGTTCAAAAGCCATTTTTCCACTTTTTTTTAAAAATTCAATTTTTCCATGATTAGTGTCAATAGCTAACAGAACTCAGTGCTAAGCAATCATTCTGACATGTCCATTGTTGATATTTTAACAATTCATGTATGTTTCATATTGGTGCCAAAAGAAGACATTATTTTGCCAGGATTTACTTTGTTGGTATTATATTGTGTACATGGTTTTCAAAACAGCTTTTTTTAGCATAGGCAGATCAACAAATCCTGTAGTGGATTTTCAGCCTACTTGCAGTCCTGGAAGTAGAACCAGACCTGTCAATAACTGGAAGCAGGATAAAAATCACTTCTCCTATAGAACCTGCCCTTTTACTTCTGCATCTGTAATTGCGGATAGGCGTCTCATATTTCACTGCTGCAGATGATCAGTTACATTTTTAAACAAAGCAAAAGAATTCAGTGGATCTAAAGGGTTAAAATACATCTGGTTTAGCAGCTGGGTATCTGGAATTAGACTCTTGATTCTGTGTTCCTTTGAGGTACTGCAGCAGTGTGCATTCTGACGAATGCTGCTCTCATCATGGCAAACAAATAGACAAAGAAGAAAGGAAAAGGGAAGCTTTTCTGCTTATGCTCTTCTCTACTTACCAAATGGGTCTCTGGGGATTGTTGTCTGTTTTCCAGACAGGGCTTCCATAGTGGTCATACACAGACTTGTGTAAGCCTACTTTGTGAGGTTCTGAGCAGAGCCATGAAAGATACAGAAAAACAGTTGCCTCTTTCTCCCTAACCCCAAGAATTACTGAGTGGCAGTCGACCCTATCCTATTAGGGGCAATAGAGTGAGGCCAGCTCAGACAAGACATCAGAGGGAGCTGCTGCACTCCCAGAGTCCCCATCAACAATAAAAGTAGTTCATCATGTGGAGCAACAGCATTGCCTGTTGCCTCTCCACAAAAGGCTGTGAAAGGAAGCCGACCAGCACGCGGTACAGCCAGTGGACCAGACAGAAAGCAGAAAAGGGTACCATAGACCATCAGTCCACTTTCTAAATCTATCTGTTGTGCCCATCTACCAGAGTCTGAGTCAGCCTGTGTTTTCCTGGTGATGGTGTAACCAAGATGCTGTTTCTCCACCAGCGAGGAAGAACCCAACACAGCCCTCCACGTCAAAGGAATCGGCAAATTCTTTTCCCAGTAAATATATGGGACCTACCCTGCTGGTCCAAGCACAGTTCAGCATCTTGAGTCTCTTCCAATGGCCCTCATGAAAATAACCCAAATAGGGGCAAGAAAGTAGACTTCCCTGGATAAGCACATACCTCAAAGGTAGAAGGAACCATGTTTGTGACACATCTAAGAGGAATTCAGGTGCATCAGACCTAGATCTTTTCCCTCTGTCCCTCCAAATCTGAAAAAGAAGAAGCTGGAAAAAGGAAAGGCTAAGTAAAATACACCATCCCACAAGCTTCCAAAAAGATGCAGAAGAATCTAGCTGTCCCCCTCCCAGAGACATACATCTATATAGCAGCATCCAACTAATGTGACCGCAGGAGTTCAAAAGTCCCATCAGAGTATATGGTAGCCAGAACATACAAACCAGGGCCCATCTTCCTATTCCTGAGTCCTCAAGGTAAACCTATGCAAACTTAGGAACTCCCTTGGAAAGGATAAAACGCACGTACGTGCATTGAACGGCTAGCCACTCCTTTACGAGAGACTCCAGGGATCCGAAGGTAGATTCCTGCCTGAGAGAGAACTACAAGGGGATGAGCCAGGTCATCGCATGCATCTCCTTGCTTTACTTAGCAAATTCTTGGATGGGTGGATTGATTTATTGTTTGGGTGCCCTACTGCTTAGCACTAGGAGAGAATTTAGGTTGGAAGTTTTTTGTTTGTGTTTGGATGCCTCTTTGGACTCCCAGTACCTGTCAGCCAGCACCAGGGCCTGCAGTGCGATACTCAGACATTACATGTCACTACAGTACTGGAAGGTGGACGTGCAAGCAACATCTTCTAGCAACATGAAGACTCTCTTTTAGGAGCAAAGTAGTGGCAGTCATCAGATACGACCAGTGAGACTTTTATTCACCGTGTAATACATGAATTATTTTTATCCTTTCTGAGTATTCAGCTATCAAATACATAGCATCAGAAGTTCTGTCCCAAAGAGCACTGCATATACTACAATTTTTCTTCTCTCCTTTTTCCACTCCTATCCAGAATGATGTAGACTGTTGGAGAGAGCAAAGATGATATATTGGCTAAGAAAACCCCGTTGCCTGGACCTGATCAGTATCTTGCTAGGTCAGCTACTTTTCCTCCAAAGCAGGACAGACCTTTTTCTCCACAAGGGCTTGTCATGCATAAAGGGCCAAGCAGGCTTGACTAGGCTGCATGTGGCTCTTGAGAGGCAAACCATAATTAAAAAGAGATGATGCTCAGCCACATTCATGTCCACCATTTTAATCTCTGGAAAGAAGTGAACCAACATGATGGTGGTAAAATTCAAATATTCAGGCAGAGATCATGAAATTCAACTAAAACAGTGCATCCTCAACTGTCTACAAGATCTTGCTATTGGGAAAAAGCTCCCATGTTAAACACAGTCTTCATCGTATTCAGTGTCTGAAGGTGAACTGATGAAAGAGGTAGGATCTTTCTTCATCATCTACAAGTAAAACAACTTCTTTAGAGCCACCTTACTCATTCATTTACTTCAGGTACTTGTTCACCTCAGTGAACAAAAGCAGACTAAAGTAAATAAGCATATATTTGCAGTCACTTCAGCTGCCATGCCTCATCACTCCAGCGACGCAGTGCTGGTAAAATCTTAAAGATCTATGGAACTTTCTGTGCTAAAGAAAAGGAAGATTAATTACCTGAACACTTGCTTTCTTCAGGTAGCAAAGCATCACAGATTCAGCTCCCCAGGGAAGAAAAATTTGGTCTAGGAATGCAAAACAATAACGCAGGGATTGTGGAGGTTCTTGTGTTCTACAGTAGGCATTATGTGTAGTTACAAGTATACGGTACCATATTAGCTGTTGAAGTTTCCCATCTGGTGGGCTTTCAGGAGGGGAAGTGAGTTTTACCTTGCTGCCAGTGATTGACGGGTCTGGTTCTGCAAGTAGAGAGGAAGACCTTCCTATTGGAGCTGTGGACTAGTACTGCTAAGAAAAGAGGGGACAATTTAAGGAAACTTCCAGGTAAGTACAAACACCTTTTCATCTTGCAGCTTCTTTCTGCTTAATCTTGTGGGGAGCTGTTCATTATGTTGCAATAGTAGATACTCTGATTATAATTAGAGCTTGTCAGAAAATGGAAGGAAGAGGAAGAATTGTGGAAGTTGAGTTTTTCTACAAAATTTGGACAAGTTCAAAATTTTCTGACCAGCTCTACTTGTAACAACATGGAAAAAACCTTTCTGGACAAAAACCTCTTGTGCTTGGTCTTAGCCTATTGGCAATTTTTAAAAAATTGAAAGATTTTAGCCATTTTTTGACAAATCAGAGCATTGAAAAACCTGTAAAGAAGCTGTTATTCAGAAGGTATCAAATACGCTTCTCCTTCACAGTCAGTCTTACCTCTTTGTCCTGGAATTATGGAGTCATGCCTTTAGTCTTCTGCTTCATTCTTTTTCCAGCTGACCCCCAAAGCAAAGGGAAGAAACCAACAAGAAAGATGATTGAAGAAAGGAAGAAGACAGAATCCAAGAAATATCAGTGAGTCAGTTTCAGGCAGAAGCTCCCAAGTTGCAGAGTCAAAATGAGATTTCCTTTGGGGAAGGATCAGCTTCCAGGATTTGCTCCTCCCTTGTTCCCTGGATAGACACTGAATTCTTGAACCCTCCATCAGTGTTGCAGGTAGGTAGAGCCCACTTGGGGATAGCCGCTTGTATTGCCGCCATCTCAAGTGTGGAGGACTGACTTGGCTAGTCCTTTGCCCTTTCTTCTTTGTTGCTCACCTTTCTAGACTGAGAGGGATAGAGCTTTTGGCTCAACAGATTTTTGTGAGAAATAGGGAAGGCATTTCTCTCCCCACCCACTTTGCTGTAGTTTGGAAAGCTCCCTGTTGAGGGGTTTGTATGTGCACCTCATGGTCTCCAGCCCCAACTGACAGTATTGCTTTGTGCTGTAGGCTCTCCTACTGCTCTTCCTCTCCCCTCTCTGCACAAAGGAGCTGAGATTCTATGACTGTGGAAACCATGTAGGCAGACCCAGACACTTTTTTTCTCTCAGCCAGGAAAATCTGATTTACTAGTTTTTTGCATTGCTGGATTTGGCAAGTCCCCTAATGCTTTGATTTGTCTGTGTAACTACAATGGAGCAGGGTGCGAGGGCAAGAACTCTCACTGGTCAAAGGGGATGTTGCTGACCCCTCCCTGCAGCTATGCCAATGGCCCAGAGAATGATTTTAGTGGGGAGATTTTTTGGGTAGGAGCTTAACTGTAAGCTCTCCCTCCTCACTTCACATGACATGCAGCAGCTCCCTCTCCCTCAGACTGCCTGCTGTCAGACCTCCCCGTCTCCACCTGTGTCATAACTGAGGCAGACAGGCTGTTCTGGGTGTTCCCTGGTTGTAACCACAGAGATCAGCCCTGCATTGAGCAGTGGGATTCTAAGAGGGCTTTTGCAGCCTCAAAGGTCCAGGCCTCTTTTCCCCCGTCCTTCTTTCATACCAAGACAATTCAGCTAGAACTATGTTGCACTCAATACTAACCAGGTGGCTCCAGTGGCTCTTCTCTCCCTCCTCACTCCCCAAAAATTGCTGCATGACCTTTCAGCTCTTACAGTGACATGAGCCCTCAGTGGAAAGACCTTGAGGAGGGCCTTCTAAGATTCCAGATAATGAAGCACTATTCTTGAATCTTGACCTTTCACAAGTAAGATTCCCTGACACAAATCGGGTTTTGGAAGAGGAGGGGTTTTTTGTTTTGTTTTTTGTTTTGTTTTCCAGAACATGCAGGATCCTTAGAGCCAGAATATTGGCTGTCTTCGGGGTGGAAGCCCAGACAGATTTCAGCTCCTAGGAAATAAATGTTCATTCAGGAGACATTCTGGTCTCCTGTAGTTCTTCACTGAAGTGTTATGCAGAATGTTTGTTTGATCTGGCCCCTCTTACCTTGCTGCCCCATGGTTCAAGTAAATACACTGATAAAGCTTGCAAGTCTACCGTGAGCAGATCTTCAAATCTCAAATTAAGTGACGTTGGGCCTCCTCATCCTCTGCATAGGAGACCTCAGAGGAATCTGAAACCTGCTTCTCTTGTGCTCCAGACACCGCTGCTCTTAGAAGACCAACCCCCCTTCTTGCACTTCTGGTTCAATTTCTGTAACTATAAAGTATATCTGTAAAGAGAACTTATGAAAAATAATGGATTTATTTAATCAGTTTCTTCTTCCCTGGGTTTTTAGGAAAGAATTGAGCCCAAACTGTCAAAATACCAAGATGTACAGTATTACATGTTTGAAATTTCTACAAATTGAAGCAAATTGTTTACTTACATTTAAGTGTTTTGGAGGGCTCAGGAGAGATGTGGAGATATAATTCAGTGTGGCTTGTCACCCTTTTAAGGTTTTTTGGGGGAAAGCCTATTCTGTACATCAGTATGTAGCAGTTCTTTATAAGATAATTTTTGTATCCAAATTCAGTTCAGTGTGGTGCTAGATCAGCTGAGAAATAAGTAATATGTCTGGCATTACTTGAAGCATATTACTGAACGTCATAAGCAAACTTTCCAGTTTAGGAAATGGGCGCTGAAGAACAAGGTTTATTTTTTCAGATTTCAAAAAAAACCCTTAAAATAGTTTTGGAAGTTCCTGTAGGGGATTAACATTACTCTTTACCAATAGCGGAAGAGCATCCTGTTTTTTTTTTCTCTACGATCTACTTCTGGCAGTTGGAATAAACTGATCAGATGCTTGTGCCTCCTTCCACCTAGTTTCTTAAATCCATTCACCATGAAATGTTTTTGACTAATGCCTAGATCTTTCATTAAATTAACCAGCATACCTAAATTGCCTAACAGTCTTAACACAGCCCCCAGGCTACAACTTCACGGCAGTTGTGATTTCTTATCATGTTGGAATACATTTCAGTTGAAGTATATTGTCTAAAACTAATTATTTAGATAGTGCTGCTTAAATACATACTTACGTAGTGAGCCATTCACATTGGATTTACTTGAATTGGGCCCTTTCAAATTAAAAAATCATTCATGTGGCTTTTCCTTTGCCAAGAATAGCTATCAAACTGCTTATTGCTTACATCCTGATTTCTGCTGTAGTCATATAATCTGTAAGATACACAATTTATAATTTTATGTTTTTTAGAAAATTGATAAAATGTTTGTTGGACTGCAGTCACTGATTTAAAATGAACTGATTTACACTGATTTCTTTAATCCACAAACACAATTGTGTGGTGATGCCATACAAAGTTCAGTGTGGTAAATCAAAAGTGAAGGTGTATTTAACTTTTTAAAGAAAGCTGTCGGTCTTTGAAGTCAGTATCTCACTTATGCATATTGAATAACTTTCAGAGTAGCAGCCATGTTAGTCTGTATTTGCAAAAAGAAAAGGAGGACTTGTGGCACCTTAGAGACTAACAAATTTATCTGAGCATAAGATTTCGTGAGCTACAGCTCACTTCATTGGATGCAACATTTATTTTGACTTTTTTTTGCCTGCAGGGACTTAAAATCCAATTGTAGAGCTTCAGGACTAAACATCTTTAAATCCAAGAAAAAAAGGCAAAATATGTGATCTTAAAACACTGCTGGTATAAGTGCCCTCCTGGGTGAGGACCTAAGTATCTGACTAAGTCCCATTGATTTAAAGATAAGCACATGCTTAAGTACCCTTCCTGAATAGGCATCCTCCTCTGAATTGAGGTATTAACTAAACTTTATTTGGTGAAGGATAATCTAAATTACTCTGCACACCTAGTGAGAATTGTTTTAATGATAAAGTCTCTAAAGACGACATGTCAAGTTTTAAAAAATATTTTTAAGCTTTAAAAAAATTAGTTGACTTTGTTGCAACCCCTTGAAAACTTAAAACTGTCCATATCAAATTTATTTCCATTCATGAAAGTAAATTTTTTTGTTAACACTTTTAAAAATAGTTTTTTGTTGGTATTTTGATACTTCTGCTCTGCACCAGCATTGTGTAATATAATCTTTGGTGCTCTGTAACCTGCAGCTTGACTGCTGGTGTTTTATAGAAAGGTGTCTTTTGATTATGTATTATCAAATATTAATAAAGGTATTAAAACAATCTGTTTTCTTATGTTTATATTATATTTCAGATTTCCACATATGTTCAGAGCAGGTGTTCACTCTGTCTACTTTATCCTGACTCCAAAATGCCAGGACTGTAACAAGAAATTCTATCCTATGATGCTAGTGTCTTATTGCCCAAGCCCTAGCAGAATGTCTTGGGACTTGACTCACCTCTATGTGCCTGATTTCTGGTCAACTTCCTTAAGTCTTAGAACCACCTTATCCCAATTATTTCTCCTTGATGTGATCTTACCTTTTTCATAGGTGCCTGCTTCTAGCGATTTGTGACCCTGACTTCTTTGGCCAGTTCAGACTTCCCTCTCTCAACCCATAAAGAAAATCCTCACTGTTGGCACCCCCCCTCCCCCGTGCAAGTTATAACCCAGTCCCTCAAGCTGTCCCAGTACACCATCAAGTCCTGATCTATTCCGCCATACCTTCTATCCATCCTCTTCAGTCTGTATCCTGACTCTGTGATACAATGTCTTGGGAGTGATGTGAAGTCTCTTTTCCAAAATCCTGCCAACATTGCTGCCCCAAATGTAGCTGATCCTCTTCAGTGGCATTGAGAAACACATTATCGGTGCTTACTCCAGATCTCTTGAAAGGGTCTGTTGGAGATCTCTCCCTTCCTTACAATGTGTAAGGAAGAGAAGTAACTGCTTAGGGGGGAAAGCCTTCTGGGGTTCCATGTTCTTTCTTATCACTTATGCCACCTCAGATTTGCTCAGTTTACAGTGAAATAGATGTTGCTTATTTGTCTTCCATACAAATTTACTCTGACTTCTGAAAGTCAAGTTGGGCTCTTTCCTTTTTGTGCTTTATCGCAAGTAATATGTTGAAGGCCAAATAATACCATCTATTACATCTCTGCAATTCTACTGACAACCAATGGGTTGCCCACATGTAACTGATAGAGGGCATAATTCTTAGGAAAGTAGGTTGGCACAGGTGGCACACAGAGCATACTTTGGCCTGCAGAACTTCTGTCACTGATGAGGTGTGAGAAAGAGCCCAGCCTGACTATGAGCCCAGTGTGAAGTTGAAGGGCTGTTGTTTTGGAAAAATTGCGAAAAATTTGGAAAAATTGTGAGCTGAGTAAATTTGGTATGGAATTGGTGATGCACACGAACGTGAAGCCACATAATGGCTTTTCGTGCAAATGGACTATGAAGAACTGGGAGTGGTTGTGTGGTCAACCACACTTTGAAGGGAAGCTGCATGAGTGTTCCCTTCAAAGGTGTGATATGTTTGCATATGTGGAATGGTTCTGAAATCTTTAGTTTTGGCTACCTAAGAGAATGGATTTTTTAAAATAATTAACCAAAAAGAAAAGAGAACATTTTAAACTATGGCTTTTAAACTTTGGACTTGAAGGTAGAGGCAGTGACCCTTTTAACTTTTTCATGGTTTTTTACCCCCTCATTTTAGAATCTGGGGGAAAAAATACTTCTGTGCTAAATTGTCTGTTTCATATTGTACTTTCCTTCTATTGCTCCCCTTCTTTCTATTGTAGTAGAAGCCAACATTGCTATCTCTTGTCTGTCTGTGCACCAAGCAAATGGATGTCAAGACCATGTGGACAGTTCTGGGAATAGTGTGAGTAAGGTGCTTGTTGCAAAGCAATAAGACAAGCTCTTATTATGGTATCTCACAAATGATACCTTTCTTGGGGGGGGAAGTTAATGGATATTTAGAATCCAGAGGACATGCCCCACCAGACTATACAAATGGTTAAGGTAGGTTACGTTTTAGTGTGAATTCCTTGTGTAACTTTAACTTTGTCAGCAACTGATCACTTTCCCTCCCAGCCCAGGGCAGGGAAGAAACCTCGTACCTATGTATGGAACTAATGTGAAGAATATTTGAACAACTGGAGTTAAAACATATGGTTAAACAGATGTGCTGCTGATCTGGTCATCTCTTATTTTAGAACCCAGAACATTATTTGAAAGGTTAAAAAAATGCAACTTGATGCACTTCAGACCACAAGGCAGTATAGGTTTTAAATGAGGACACAATCTGTGTAGATCCTGAAATTCTAAACAAGATTACCATGTTCATTCAAAGTGGTTATCCGCTAATAAAAAGTAGTATCCAGAGCATTCTTTCCAGAGACAGAGTTTAGGTAAATTATTCTTCTGTATTGTTGAAATCAGGTATAAGAAAATGTAAGCGAATGTTCCTTGTTAACTGTGGTATCTGCTTTGGTCAGCTTTTGCATTTAACAGTTGAAAATTAGATATTTTGTCAAAATAAATGTTATGCTGTCATAGTTACCAAATTTAGATTTCGACTTAAATTTAATGTCTTTGATGAAACATTATTTGAAGGGCTCTTCTGCTTACTGTGATTTTTTTTTAGTACCTTATCTTGATAAACTGAAATATATAATGTGTGTATTCATTAAATAGCTGATTCTTGGTGTGGGAAAGCTCTATTGAGCATTTGCTGCACAGTGGCAGGAAGCATAATTCAAGAGCATAGTTTAAATGGCTTTTTTTGAAAAGCCCGGTACTTTCCGCATTGAATCATAAAAGGATCTGGAAAAAATTGGTTCATTCCCCACCCACTCTAGGATGGTTCTTTACAATACTTATTATTGATGAACCCATTTGCTAGAACTGTGCCAGAAATGGGAGGGGGAGAAATAGGATGCAAGGATTAGTGTCTGGAAATCTTAGCTCTTTGTACTAAGGGCTTACACTATTCCTACGTTTACAGTGATTTTCTAATAGATATGTGCAACATACACTAATGAAGGGGATAATATGGAAATAAAGATAAGTTGAGAACTAAATAAATGGTAAGTAAACATTATGAACATCAGAAAATAAACGTGTAGTTATGTTTTGGCGTTCCCATGGCTGTAGATTCAGGAAAGCATACCTATCCAGGAAAGCACTTCAATGGAGTTTAAGTACTTAGTCATGTCCTAGTACATGCTTAGGAACTTTCCTGAACAGGGATGATCTTAAGAATGTACTTAAGTGTTTTCCTGAGTTGTGTCTGCACTACCTACTAGAGAAGAGTAACAGGACACAATCTGGAGGCATACTGAATTTTGGGTATCTGTGTTACAAAGTATGATTGTGATGGTTCCTGGGAGTGCTCAGGGTTGTGAGGCATCTCGCTACTACCGGCCTTTATGGGAGGAAACTTTATCAGTGCCTGCCAGGGGTTAGCTCCTTGACTCCACCAGCCATGGGCAACACAAGCACTCCCCTCTTGGCCTGTGCAGGTTTTGCTGTCCCTCTGCAGGTAAGGAATAGGTGCACTCCATCCCCTGAGCCCTCCAAGCATCTCTCTGGAGTGTCCACTTCATGTTCCACTGGACACTCACAGAATTTAGAGATCTGCTGCTCCCAAAGCAGTAGTACACAGCTTACCAGTTTCATCACTGCTCCACTTAGGTTTGTTTATAGTAGGGCATCAATTAATTGCAGTTAATGCATGTGATTAACAGAAAACAAACTAGATTTAAAAAAAGTCATAGTTAATCGGAATCTTAATGACACTATTAAAAATAATAGAATACCACTTTAAATTTATTATATTTTTGGGTCATTTTTCTACATTTTTGAATATATTGTTTTCAACTACAACACTGAATACAAAGTGCACAGTGCTCACTTATATTTTTGATTGCAAATATTTGCACTGTAACGACAAAAGAAATAATATTTTTCAATTCACCTCATACAAGTACTGTAGTGCAGTCTTTTTATTGTGAAAGTGCAATTTACAAACGTAGTATTTTTTTTACATAACTGCACTCAAAAACAAAACAATGTAAAACTTCAGAATCTACAAATCCACTCAGTCCTACTTCTTGTTCAGCAAATCACTAAGAGAAACTAGTTCATTTACATTTACGTGAGAGAATGCTGCCCACTTCTTACTTGCAATGTCACCTGAAAGTGAGCACAGGCATTCGTATGGCACTGTTGTAGTTGCAAGATATTTACATGCCAGATATACTAAACATTCAGATGCCCCTTCATGCTTCGACTTGTGGGCATAATTTTCAGCATAGATACATGACTCTTTATATGTTAACTGCACAGACATCTCACAATGGTTAGGATGACCAATGTTTTATGGCTGTTGGTAGAGACCTCTCATGCTACACTTTGGCACATTATTATGTAACATTGGACCCAAGGGATCCCTATGCACCATATATAAACCTCAATGCATCTCCTCTGTGCCCTCTGCTAGTTGGCATCAAGAGGTCCCAGGGTCACAATGAAGAGACAAAATCTAGATTTAAATGTAAAGGTGTAAACTGAGTGGAGCCAAGATCAGAGATGTGTACAAATGGAATGTTCAGTAACCTCAAGATAATGGGGAAAGAGGGACTTGCTTGAGTTCCAGAGAAGTACAGGAACTGAAACTGAGACCCCATCAGATAATACAGAAACCCACAATTAATCTAATTTTAGTCTTGGCAGAAAAATGAGTTAATGTTTTATATGTGTGGCATGTTAATGGTTGTAAAAATAAGCCACTAACAAAGATTTAAAATCAAGTAACTCAACTTTTTTCAGTTATTATATCAAAATGGGGTTTAAATACTACAAACTCTTTAAAAATGTAAATTGGGTATTAAAAAAACAAAATCCCTATGACTTGAACATAATGTTTTGATATGAAAAAGTTGAATTAAAACAGAAAAAAATTGCATTGTTTATTAAATTAATTGTTCATTGTGGTGATACACCAGAAATTGAATGTTACTAATTTATACAACTTAAATTCGTACATTTAATTTGTGATTTTTAAAATAAGTTGTCTTTCTAAATTAGGTAGTTGTGAAAATATGGTTTTGTAGCAGAAAGGAATAATGGTACAAGATTCACTTGTATATAAATAAAGGACAGATAATTCCATGTGTCAAGTTGTTTTTTGAATTTTGTTAATAAAAATTGCTTATTTACATGCTGTTGAGACTAGATTATTTTATGAAGTTAGTTAAGGCCTACTGCAGCATTGGGAAGACCTTGCTGTTTTTATTGTGGATTGTTAACTTTGTTTTTCATGAATCATTCCTCCCCAAAAGTAGGTAGCTAGGATTCCAAAAAGTTTTTTACATTTCTCAGGGTAGTATGGACTACTGTATTGTAGATTTTTGGCAAATACAGCAATGTGTATAATTTTGTGTAAGGTTAATCTTAATCAAATACCTGCAAAATACCCGTGACACTGGTTTGTCCACTGCTGTGTTATTTAGGTCACTGCAATATTTTCTTTGGTCAGATAATATGTTGACCAGAATTTTCATATATTGTAATCCTTTTAGGTGGTTATGCACTGGTAGTGATGAGATCTTTTGCCAGGATATACCTCATTTCCACCTGTATAAATCCCAAGATTTTTATTTTTAATTATTTCTATTAAATTTTGTACAGAATGAGTTCATCCTTGCTTACGCTCACTCTGAAGACTGTTCACTAACATGATGGTTAAAAATCAGATGACGTTAGATCAGATTTTTATATTTAAATTGCATTTTTTAAATACAGGTTTCTTTTTTAAAAATATACCTGTAATACAATTGATAACCTATATTAAGAACTAAACTCTAATCTATTAAAATAATTTAAGTTAAATACAAAAACTATTTAGCTGTACGTGTTTGTTGCAAAGTTTTAAAGAAAATGAAACCACTGAACTGGTGGAAGTCACTGGCTAAGCATTTGGAACAAGTTTGTTTGAAGTGCTAACCCAGCTTTTGATAGCAGTAGCCTCTTTTGCAGGCGCAGAGAATATTTTCCTTATTTCAGTTTATTCAACTAGTTCAGTTCAATGAATAGTTCATTCAAAATTAAGAAAAAAAATTGGGAAATGTAAAAAGCTGGAAAGCTTGTTTTCTTCTTCCATCAATAAGAACAGAATGAGATCTACTATTTCTAAAATCTAAAAGGAGATGGTAATCAGGAACAATCAGTATTCACTGACCATAGATATTTCCTTTGTATAATCAATTATAAATGAAAAAAATATTAACGTTTTAATTGAACATTTTTTCTTATGTAGCGTTACTATTTGGAAAAAAATTGAAAATACTGTTTTTGTGCATTTTTAATTGTTTGAATTTCCATACAAATAAAGATGCAAATTGCAAGTAAAAAAAAAAATTCTATAGTAAATAAGTGCATCATTCCTCTTCATTCTAACAACAAAAGGTAAAAATTAAGAATCTGAATAAATATAAGTTAAGCTTTATAATTGCTTAAACAAAAGTATAGAGTGATAGTGCATCATCCTGGCTAGCAAAAAGAAGCGCCGAACTTAGTGTAAAGGCTATAATTAGTTGGAAATCAACATGTTTTAATTGTTACCATCCCATGAGACTCTACCTCTCTTTAGGAAAAGAACTAAAGTACAAATACAAAACATGATTTAACTCAAGGCTGCCTGCTTGCTAATTTAAATTGTGATTTTAAAATTGGTGATTTAAGTCACTGATTGAAATCAGTTTACCCTGTTCACTACCATCATTCTTATAGCAATACACTAGTCATGCCACTTAAAGTACCTACCGAAACATCTCTTTAATTAGCTGAAGAGTAATTTAAGAAGCACTTCTGCAACTTTTACCCTAGTGCTAAACAAACTAACTACACAGTTTTCAGAGTAGCAGCCATGTTAGTCTGTATTCACAAAAAGAAAAGGAGTACTTGTGGCACCTTAGAGACTAACACATTTATTTGAGCATAAGCTTTCGTGAGCTACAGCTTGCTTCATCGGATGCATTGTGTGGAAAATACAGTGGGGAGATTTATATACATAGAGAACATGAAACAATGGGTGTTACCATACACACTGTAACGAGAGTGATCACTTAAGGTGAGCTATTACCAGCAGGAGAGCGGGGCGGGAGGGGGAGACACCTTTTGTAGTGATAATCAAGGTGGGCCATTTCCAGCAGTTGACAAGAACGTGTGAGGAACAGTGGGGGGGAAGAATAAACATGGGGAAATAGTTTTACTTTGTGTAATGACAAACATCCACTCCCAGTCTCTATTCAAGCCTAAGTCTGCTGCAGTTTCCACGGTATGCATCCGATGAAGTGAGCTGTAGCTCACGAAAGCTCATGCTCAAATAAATTGGTTAGTCTCTAAGGTGCCACAACTACTCCTTTTCTTTTTGCGAATACAGACTAACATGGCTGTTACTCTGAAACCTGTATCCAGTTTGCAAATTAATTCCAATTCAGCAGTCTCTCGTTGGAGTCTGTTTTTGAAGTTTTTTTGTTGAAGAATTACCACTTTTAGGTCTGTAATCGAGTGACCAAAGAGACTGAAGTGTTCTCAGACTGGTTTTTGAATGTTATAATTCTTGACTTCTGATTTGTGTCCATTTATTCCCTAGATAGGTGTCCAGTTTGGCCAATGTACATGGCAGAGGGGCATTGCTGGCACATGCTGGCATATATCACATTGGTAGATGTGCAGGTGAACGAGCCTCTGATAGTGTAGCTGATGTGATTAGGCCCTATGATGGTGTCCCCTGTATAGATATGTGGACACAGTTGGCAACGGGCTTTGTTGCAAGGATAGGTTCCTGGATTAGTGGTTCTGTTGTGTGGTGTGTGGTTGCTGGTGAGTATTTGCTTCAGGTTGGGGGGCTGTCTGTAACCAAGGACTGGCCTGTCTCCCAAGATCTGTGAGAGTGATGGCTCGTCCTTCAGGATAGGTTGTAGATCCTTGATGATGCGTTGGAGAGGTTTTAGTTGGGGGCTGAAGGTGATGGCTAGTGGTGTTCTGTTATTTTCTTTGTTGGGCTGTCCTGCAGTAGGTGACTTCTGGGTACTCTTCTGGCTCTGTCAATCTGTTTCTTCACTTCAGCAGGTGGGTATTGTAGTTGTAAGAATGCTTGATAGAGATCTTGTAGGTGTTGGTCTCTGTCTGAGGGGTTGGAGCGAATGCGGTTGTATCGTAGAGCTTGTCTGTAGACAATGATTCGTGTGGTGTGGTCTGGATGAAAGCTGGAGGCATGTAGGTAGGGATATCAGTCAGTAGGTTTCCGGTATAGGGTGGTGTTTATGTGACCATCGCTTATTAGCACCGTAGTGTCCGGGAAGTGGATCTCTTGTGTGGACTGGTTCAGGCTGAGGTTGATGGTGGGATGGAAATTGTTGAAATCATGGTGGAATTCCTCAAGGGCTTCTTTTCTGGACCCATGGACATATGCATCTATACCCATGTTTGGGTATGCATCTATACAAAGCGAAAATATATAAATGAAGCAAAAATTTGAAATCCAAGCCACAAATATCTACAGTTGGGATTATGATACTCCTGCTTATGCTGGGTAGCATGTTACTTAGTGAACAGTCTAATTGTTTTTGTGGTCATGATGTGATCCAGTGATCTCTGAAACCTGTCTCCTGAAAATTGTGATATGGGATGGACTGTACAAAACCATCTCAACACAAGCCTTCTGCTGGAACAACCTTCTTGCTGATTTGTTAAGGACCCTCCTGTGCTCTAGATATGTCTAAATATAAGAGAACCAAAAGGTCTACAAAGCTCCTATGCCTCCCCTCAAATTAATTCCTGGGTGGTAAGCATGTCTCTTTCCCTTCCGAAGTCCCCTTGAAATCTCCCAAGTTAGATGACTCAGGAAAATTCACTTGTTCCAATACGATCAGTGACCTAATTAGTGTAGTATACTTTGCCCTGGCCTTCAAGAATTCATGGTCCCAGGCTGTTTACAATAAAATACAAGAAGGGTAAATTACCTTCCTCATCGAGATGCAGTTCACTATTTTCACTATCAATGGGTCTGTGCGTGCAAAGTGCAAAACTATCCTGAACTTGAAGATTGGCTCAGAATGGACAGCCCTTTTATTTTTGTGTGTGGTGGGTGTTTTGTTTTGTTTTTTTTGTATGGTGCCTAGCACAGTGGGGACCTTAATATCTGATTGTAATGCAGTAGCAGCTATGGCCCAAAAGTTATAAATAACAACCAGGTTTTTGAAGTATAAGAAGGTGAAGTATTTTCATTGCCCTCCTCCCCCATTGACTTGTCATTCCTAGCTCTCAATCAGAGATGGAATATGTTCCTCCAAAATCATGCCAGAACCTGATATAGGGTCAGTCACACAAAGAATTTATATTTAAAAGCAAAACTAAAACAACAAAAAAAGTAACTCTGCTTCTTTACCTATTTGAAAAAAAGACCTCCAAGGAAGTAAACAGAGGTTTAAGTACCACCAACCAGATAGGGAAACAAATTTATAGTTTATTTTTTAATATAAAACCTCAGCCCCCCACTTATCAGAAATCTAGGGCTATCACAACAGAACAAATTCTGGGAAGTTATAATAAAAGGATCACTTAAGTCAGTATTTTTGTTTGTTTTGCTACTGGTGAAGATATTTTTTTAACTTCTAATAAGCTCTTTCCCTCTTGTAGCATGGTTTCTATTCTCCATCTCTGTCTTTGCATGTTGCCCTTGTTTCTTATGCTTTGTTTACAGCTTGTGGGTTTATGAATGCAACAGTGAGATTTTAGTTAACTATCCAATGTCTACTAAGTATGTTTTACCATGTACAATGTTAATGACCGCTTCAGCTTTGACGTATAAGTGTACTAGACTATCAGTGAATAAAAAATGTAGTCTTAAGAGGAGGAGTTGATGCTTGAAATTTTAGCATTACATTGTAGCTTGACTTTATACTTTAAAGACTTTAGAGACCCACCCAAGACAGTGTTTTAAGAAGTGAGGGCATGCAAATGTGGATATAGTGGTATTATGTGGATACTTAAATATTGGTGGTTCTGTTTTAGTTTTCACATCATGATTCTGTTCTTAAGAAGATAGGTGTGTGAAATATGTGCATTTGTTGAGGGGGAATGTTTGTGCGAGAGGTAGTAAATGTAAGGTATGATAGACTCCTGGGAGGTGCCTATTTTTTTAGTAGTAGATGATTTTTTATATTTAAAAGAAAGAAAATAAAAATACATTATGGTCTGAGTTTTGTAGACCATGAAGTACTGGTCCATAATAACCATTACTTCCTGCCCATATCTGGCCAACCTTTTCCGCATAAAACCTGAACAACCTCCAGCATAGGCATGTAGGTGAAGCTGATCTTTTCACACCACAGTTGTCTTGGATCACCCCAAACATTCTTAAGTGTCTATGATAGCCACATCACTTGAAGTGTATTGCTGGAAACTGAGCCACTGATCCTGAAAACTCTTTTATGCGTATATGTAACTTTCCTCGTGTGACCAGTCTTGATAAAGTCTGTGAATGGGGTTACGCACTTGAAGTGTTTGCAGGTTTAGGGTATGAGGGTGGGCTTTTTTAAAAACAAAAAATTTAAGTTAAAGGACATTTAATGCAAGGGGATATTGTTTTCTACAACTTTGAAAATTTTGTTCCGTCTGGAGGTATTCAGAATGTGTGGTGTAAATTGTTTTGCTATAAAGTTGCCTTTCAGTAACTTCTAAAATTTAAACTACTATACCTGGCAGAACCATGCTGGAGCCTCCATTTTTTTTATAGGTGTCATTTGAAAGATGTCATTTACAAAGCTTAGCCACCAGCCAGAGCTCAGGTATCAGAACTCTAACAACCTTGCTGCTGGCTGCATTTCCATCAAAACTAATGTCTGATTATTAAACTGCATTAGTGCTTTAAAATCACTGTTCCCAACCTTTCAAAACATTTTGTAGTACTTAACCAGTCTTTAATGTTCCAGCACTGTTTAATCTTTTTTTATCTTGCCACTGCAAGGAGCCATGACCTATTAGAACTGCTGTTAGAGGGAGAAGATGGCAAAAAGCTTCTTCCTGTTTTTGTTTCCTTTGACTCCGCCTGGATGCCCCATCCCTGAAAGGGCAGTGAAGTTTAACTACAGTGCACAGGCTGACCAACTGGGCATCAAGTAACTTAACTTTTTTTTTCATTTTTAATGCACTTGGACACCAATTTGGTGGTCGTTCATTTGTAGAATGAGAAAGTTACAATGGCATTTTTGTAGTGTATTTAAGATGATATGCAGAGGCATTTGGACTACATAAACAATGTTATTTTTAGACATCTTCACCTAATTGCTTTGCTTTTTTGCTTTCTATCTATTGTGAATATCTTTGCAAAATTGTCCCCCTCCAAAAAAAGTCTACCAAATCTACTTGCGTTGCCCATGGTTACCATGATGCTGCTGAAAAACCTATTTTACTCATTAGTGTTTTTTTTAAAAAATATGCGCTGGATGAGTGAGTAAATATAATCTTGCAAGTATAGTTTAGAACAATTGTTTGTAATTACGAGGGGCCTTCACTTGTAGAAGTCTTAGTATTTGTGTGTATTACATAATCAAAGAGAAAGCATATGCCTTGGAAGCAGGGCTTTCTTAATAAAGAAGCTGAGTTGCCACCTCATGCTGTGTAATACCTCAGTCAGTGTCTGGGGCTGCTGATTTTTGAAGTAAAGTATAGCTCAGCATGATTTAAAGGTGGCAGAATAGTCCTCTAAGAAACTGCAAAGGCGATCTTGCTACTATAACCCCCAATATAATTGTTCAGTTGCTGATAGTTTTTCTATATGGTCCGTGGACCCCGGGGGTCTACAAACTCTCAAGATTTTCAAAGGAGACTGCACCTCCATTTGAAATTTTTTCGGGGTCCTCAAATGAAACAAAGGTTGAAAACCACTGTTCTATATCTCCAGTCTTTTTTGAACTGATTATTTAAGGGCCAGCAATGTGCTTGGTTTGTAAAAGACCAAAAAAAGTTGTTCTTTTTATTTAAGATGCTGCATGGAATTTCTTGAAATTTCCTGTTTACAAACATGAGATCACAACTGCCCAAAGGACTTCTTTGATTCTGTACCCAGTCAGCTGAATTATTTATAAAGCATCAGTTTAATATTTCTGTCTAGTTATGGGTGTATGTGCCTCTATTTGGTGATTCCTGAGACTGCTGAAGGATTTCCGTAAAGTGGTCTCTCCGTTATCTAATGAAGAAATTCAGAAGTTTCACAAACTTGTCATTGCTCTTGTGGGTCCCTGTCTTCCCATGCACAGGAATATATCAAACCTCTTGGTCTTGTGTAGCAGTCAGAGAAGGTACGTTGTTATAGAAAAGCCTTCTAAGATTTCTTCTGGTTACCTCTCTGGCATTTGAGTTTTTGTGGACAAAAGGCTATGGTTATGATGGACTAATGGGTACCAGCTATGCTGTCCAGGCACTATTAAATACATGGGTATCATGACTTTAACTGTGCCTGGGCTTGTAAGATTAAATGAAATGGAAGAGTTTGGTAACTGTATCTTGTTATCCATAGAGACAATTTATTATATCTTGGTATTACGGTAGTGACAGAAGCCCCTGACAAGCCAGGTTCCCATTGTGCACTAATGTTTCCTGTCCCAAAGAGCTTACAGTCTTAGGCCCCAATACTGCAAAAGCTTTTGCATGTGTTTAACTTTGTGAGTAGTCCAAATATGCCCTTATGGACAATCAATAATAAATTGCTTCTATGGCAAATTGCAACAGGTGGGTGACACATAGGAGAGGAAGGGAGGTTGGACTAATATGACATGAACAGGTTTTACATACACTTTACAAACACTAATGCGCATGATGAAACAGATTCTCTCTGTTTCATAGCTTTGAATAAACTGAGGAGTGACAGACGGTTCTTGCTCTTGAAATGACTAAGCAGTTTTGATGTGGAGAAAAACAAGTGACAGAATCAATAATAATGGCAATTGTAGTGTTCAGCCCAGAATGTTACTTAGCCTTCCAGGATGCTTAGTCCCACACACTGTTCCTTGTCACTCCCAAATCATGAGGACTCTTCTGGGGAACCTTCATCTTCAGTATTATGCCTTACCTTTAAGGCATGCATCAGCCTCAGGAGTTTATCAAAAAACATGGTAACTCTTGCCAATTTGATTTGCCTTTGTATTTCAGCCTTGCAGATAACAAGGGGCCCCTGAACTTGTGTTTTTCACCTAAGCCGTTAATTTGGAAGGCTGAATGTTGGTATATTTATTCAGACAAATTTTGTAGAAAGCTGGTATGACTCCCTGCATTTGTTTACCAAACACGGTAACCTAAATAGCTGTTTTGCCTTACTGATGACTTCTTTTAGAGTGTTCCAGTGCCTTTTCAACTTTCATTGCTCCCCCCACCCTTTGGTGTGGAGGGGTGCTATTCAGGTTCCATCATTGCAGATTTATAGATTGAAGACTCAGAAAGAAGTTTATTACAGGCAAATGCACTTGCGCTGTGTGTGTCTGTCTGTCCATCTCTCCACTAATCTGGGATGATGATTTTTAGTGGCACTAATACAAAGTTAAATTCCCCTCTATATTTCTGCAAGTTGGGGGTTAATTGTTCCTTGCTGTTGAGCTTGTTGGGTTGCTATAGACTGGGAGAAAACTGCTTTATAAGCTAACTAATTATTATGGCAAATGGTGCCAAAACTCCCTAGTAGAGCCATTGGCCAACACTACTACCTCTTAAAATTGGAAGATAAGAGAAGGTGCATATTGCTATTTCATTTTACCCCTAGTTTTAATTTTCGTGGACAAAAATCCTACACACAGGTTAGTTAAGAGAGAACATTAACATGACTTGATGATAACTTTAAATATCTGATTTATTTAAGTTAGCCATGTCCTTTGTGATTTCATGAGTGATACCATAAAGGTTTTAGGTAATGAATTTTAAAATGTCTTCCTTTGAAGAAGATCAATAAAATTGAAGTTAATGACACTCTAATGCTTTCTTTAACATTTCATTCTGAGAATTTCAAAGTTGCCAGGGCAGGTGGGTAGACACCACATGACTAAGTTGTTAACTTGGACAGCTTTCAAAGATACCTCCCCCACTCAATCCCACACTCCCCCAAAGGTATGTACCAAGAATCATTTATCTATTGTAAGCATGACAAGGGTCAGACATATTTTAGTCTTTCATGCAGAAATTTTATACAGCCCTTCTGTCTAGTACCAAACACTTGATTTTCATGCTTGATGTTTTAAAGATGTTAACATCCTCCCTGTTCAGCTTTAATGTAAGCTTTTCTTAAGGTAGCAAACTATTGTTGCCTTCTAAACTGAAATGAGTTTCATTTTGCTGTACTGCAATGCAAATTAGGTGTGCTATTTTTGAGGGCCTTGCTAATGTATACTGATGAAGATCCATTATTCAATATTGTCAGTTAATGAGTAACACACATAATATAAAGAGAGACTAATGCATCCTAAAGCATACTTAATTAAATTTTAGTTGTGAAAATAATTTAATTTTAATTTTATTACTAATTTGTAGTATACTAATAAATGTATTAAAGGTCTTGTCTTGTAATTAATGTAAGAGGTTCAATCACTTTTTACCATTAAATCTTCAAGAGGAACTGCCAGCTTTTGTAGGTATAGATTAATGTAATTCTGCTCTTTCCAGGCCTCCTCTATCTTTCTGTTGTGATCTTTTTCTGAAGACTGACTGGTAAGTTTAGGGCCACCTTTGAAATTCTGCCAGTATATGTTCAGCTATACAGCATAAACAGTTGTACAACCATTTTACATTTTAAGAAATAAAAAAACTAGCCTCTTCTCCCTTCCCCTAGTGGTGATTTTTACCTTGCAGTTCACTGGCTTACACTCAGTCTGGGACTTGTCTACTCTGAAAGCTTAGAATCTAACATAATGGCACATTACAGGGTTTGAGAAATTGGACCAAATTCATATTTTTTTTGTAATGGAGTTAAGCCAAAGATGAATTAGATGTGATAGCCTTCTGATGTCATTACATGTCAACACTAGAAGCGTCCTAGCAGTTCAGTCTGTGTACCCCTGGACTGATACTAATGATGAATGCTCTGCTTCCCTTCTTATTTTCTTGTGCCTGTGTTGGTATTCTGTTGCTTTTTTTTTTTAAATGTTGTCTTTTATATTAAAATCCAGCAGTCTAGTCTGCATGTGTGGGCCATGTACTAAGTAGGTTCTGGTCTTTATTTTTTTGCCAGGAGGAAACCAAACATAAGCACTTACATAACTCATAAGCACTTACAGCTCCTACCATTATTTTCATGTCTGTGCACTACCTAGCATAGTAAGGCTTCAATCAAGGTTGGAATCTCTAGGTTCTCAGTTAAAAAGACACTGAAAGAGTAATAGAGTTTGAATGCCCTTTCAGTTTTTAAGCATGAACTTTTTATTCCAGTTAATTTCAGTGTTAGGTGACAGTTTTTCAAGATTTGAAAACCAGGACACAATGCTGCGTCATCCCTGGCCTCTTTCCTTTATTATATCTGGCCTGAGTACTTGGTTATGCTCACACCCTTCCATTCAAAATAAAAGTAAATAATTACATATTTATTAAATACAAGATATACAAACCTAAATGTTTGTTTTAACCCTCATCTCTTAAAACCATGACAACTTTATACCATCTTTGGATACCCCTTTCCCACTTAGGGTACCTACTGGTTTACTCTCCTTGCCCCTCCCCCCCGAATTGTTTGTAATATTAACTTTGCAAACTAATTGAAACGTATTCTGTTGGCTTCAGTACAGAAACAGTGTTTCCCAATTTGAGCAAATTTACAGGGGCAACACTAGCCAGTTGATGCTCCAATGTGACATACTTAAATTTTCAATCTTTTTTTGTGTGGTTTCCATTCAGAACATCAGTTGATTTTTTGTGATGCAGTTGTGTCTCTGTGGACTTTAAGTTCTGGGCTCTACTAATGATGTCACAGCTTGTGTAGTAATAAATATAGATCAAAAGGAAAATGTTGACAGACTTAAAAGGGAAAGATCAAACAGAATAAGGCAAATAAATCATTACATTGGATATGTATGGTATAAACCAATATACTGTGATTTTGGCTTCCATAGTTCTCATTGCCATGCCCTTTGGAAGGACTTGCATAACTAATTTTTGGATTAATCCCTAATGAGTAAACATTCAGCTCATACACTTGGTACTCAGAATTTTTGTAGTCTCACATACCACTGTACATTCAGATCATACATCTACGATACATGTTTAAACATACCAATCGCTAGGAGATGCTAAAATTATCCACCCGTTTTGACCTGACATACTTAACAATGATTTGTGAGCTGCTCCTGCTGCTGTGCTGCAAGCATATCCCTGCTCACATCATTCATCTGTGATCATGCTGTTGCCCAGAGACGTGCTGCATCTAAAAAGCTATGCAGTCTCCTTCCTGCTCATTTGACCTCTCCATGGCTGTGAGTGACAGAGTTTCAGTTAATCACTGGCGTGATGAGCACACAACTTGTACGTTTTGTCAGATGTTGTTCAAAACCCTTGATAGCCCAGCTCAGCTGCTAAGGTTTTGCTCCCTGTCACAACCAGTCGTCTCACTTTCAGTGGGGCACACCAGTTGTGTTTCCTTATCCAGCAGGCCTGGCCAGTTTACTTCTCTCCAGAATGTGATTTGTTGCATCATAAGGGAATGAGACAGTTTAGTGCAAACAAAACTGGGGTAACATGGGTTAAGAGCATAATTGTGGCACAGTTAGTTACCAGGCAAGATTATGATGCTGGGACAGGAACTAATATAATTTGGGAACATCAATGAGGTTTGTTTTAAAATTCTTCCTTTCATCAAATCCACTTGCTGACTCTGCTTTTGCAAGTTCAAATTGATAGGCAAGCACCCCCTAGTTATCCAGACGGCTGGCGAGAGTTAGGGCGGCTGGTATGCGGGGGTGGGGGGAGGAGGGTTATGGAGGAAAGATCAGCTCTTTGGTTCCAAGCACATCAGGAACACTGCCTCTGAAGAAGTGAGGTTTTTACCCATGAAAGCTTATGCTCAAATCTGTTAGTCTTTAAGGTGCCACCGGACTCCTTGTTGTTTTTGTGGATATAGACTAACATGGTTACCCCCTGATACTTGATCAGTCTCTATTGTGTGTTCATATTCCTCTTCTGCTTCCTGGCTGACCCCATTTTCAGTGCATGCACAGCTCTGTATCTTAGGGGCTACTGCAGCAGCTAGTCAGCAAAAGAGAGTTTCTCCCCACTTTCTAGGTGTGAAATTGTGAAAGGACTGGTGTGGGATACCCTACTGGCTTTTTTAGCTTAGCCACCTTCTTCTAGTAGTGTCTCTGTGGTGCTCCACTGTAGGTGAATCTGCCCCTTTGCCTCTAAATGGGATTTTAGGTCGTAGTGTCCGTTCAGCCTGCACATGAGTACTCCCTCCCTCGTGGTCTGCTTCGAGGCTGTCTAGCTCTGTGTGGATGACCCCAACCCCCACCCCAGTCTTCTCAACCGCCTTTGATCTCAAACAGTGAGGTGACAGATGTGTTGCTGCACAGCTGAAAGTTGACCACTCAATGTACTTAACGACAAAAATGGAAACTCTTCCAAGTTTAGTATAATTCTACGCAACCTTGTCTTTTCTCCCTCTGATTTTAGACTACATTTTAGACCTCAAGAGGTCAAAACTCTCATCTCCCTGAATCTTGTGGCCATAATTGCTTTCCACCATCATGGAGATGGATACTTGGTGTTTGCTCATCCACTGATGCATGGATTCCTTAAGGGCATTGGGAATTTCTTCCTGCATGTGAGACCGCCTGCTCCAACCTGGGATCTTAACCTAGTTCTCAGAGCTTTGACTAGACCTCTCTCTGAGCCCAGGGCAACTTGCTCTCTCTTACAACTGTCCATGAAGACAGCATTTCTAATTGCAATCACTTTATCTAGGTACATAGGAGAAATAGCAGCCCTAATGGCTCACCTACCATACACGGTCTTTTCTAAAAACAAAGTAACAAAGAGGCCGCATACCAACTTTCATATGGAAAGTGGAAACAACTTTATGTAGAATCAGCAGATCCATCTCCCTGTTTTTTCACCAAACCACATTGTGACTACAGGGAGGAGATTATGCATATGCTAAATGTTAGAGCACTAACCTTCTGTTTAGACAAGACTAACTACTTCAGGAAGCCCTCTTTAACTCTTCCTTTAGTTTGCGGAAAGATTAAAGGCTCTGCAATAGCCTCTCAAAGACTATCCAAATAGGTCACTGTTATCAAGGATACAACCTGGTGTCTCTTTCTGGAATTCATACGCTCTCCATGAGGTCAATTTCTACCTTCCTTAAAGATGTTCCTATCTCAAATCTGCAGAGCAGTGGCTGGGGCATCTGTCCACGCTTTCACAGAACATTATGCAATCACTGTAGATTCGGCCTCCCATGCCATCTTTGGCTTCACAGTATTCTCTGTAGTAACAGACTCCACTCTGAAGCCACAGCCTTCACGGGGGCTACTGCTGTAAAGCTGCCTACAGTGGAGGACCCATAGGGACACTACTCGAAGAAGAAGAGGAAGTTACTCATCTTGTGCAGTAACGATGGTTCTTTGAGATGTGTGTCCCTATGGGTACTGCACAACCTGCCCTCTACTTCGGAATTCTCCATAAGGGGCTCAGCAGTAGAGAAGGAACTGAGGAGCATTAGCCAGTGCAGTGCTAGATTGCCTCGAGGCAGACCATGAGGGAGGGCAAACGCATGTCCAGGCTGAACGGACGTTGCTACCTAAAATCTTCAAGTAGAGCCGCGGGGGCACAGATACACCTACAGTGGACCCCCCATAGGGGACCACAGTGAGTTCCTTCCTCTTATCCCTCAAAGTTGTGTGATTGGAACTCTGGGAAGATTCAACCATCACCCACCCACCTAGAGGTCCCATACTTTTAATTCACTCAAAACACTACTGGTGAATGAGCTAAATTATTTGCCTATGTATTAAGGGCTCTTTTAAGAATATAGAGCCAATTTTAGTACTAAAGCATTCTCTGGTATCTGTGGTAAATTCACTTATTGAATATAACTAAAGGTAATTTGCTGACTTAGATACTGCACCATAAATATTTGTTTAGCAATTTCATTAAAATCATGAGTGCTTTATGAAGCAAATGTAATGTGAGAGAGTCAGCAAAATGAGTGGTCATTTTTTGTTACTTATGTTTCCAGTTAACTGTTCCAAAACCATCAGTGGAGTTAGACAAGACCAATTGTCAGATTTTAACAGTGATCATTTTTAAACTGGCTTTTGCATAAGTAAACATAACTCCAAGTGCTGCTTTGTGCTTTTGTTGTTGAAAGATTAAAATGTGTCTCCTTACAATTGACTCCATAACAATGGAGAACCCATACATATACAGAACAATAAGAAGAGTCCAGGATGGAGAACACATGCAAATTACCATGGACCAAGTTTTCACTAGTGAAGTTGGGTGCCTCGGTTTTTGGATGCTCAATCTGACACATTAAAGGAGCATGAGTTTCGGTGGGTGGGTGGATTCCCAGCACTTTCAAAAATCAGACCCAGATTGAGCACCCAAAAATTTGAGATGTCCTAAAAATCACTAGTCGCTCTTGAAAATACTGACCTTGGTTCTTGACTGTATTATGCCAATTAAATGTCAGGAGAAAGATTAACATACTGATAAGTGGATTGACTTATTAAGTATTCTACAATAGTGGCATAATCCAAAAATAATGAATTCAAGAAATGATGGATGTTGTGGTTTGTATAGATCCTGAAGTCATCCACTGCCACGGTTCTCAGCTTTTATTTTGAACAACTTGTGACTTCCCCAATACATGATCAGTAGAATCAAAAAGGATCAGTTTATCATGCTCACTAGCACCAGAAGTTTCATGTGGCAGGCATCCACTGTTGCATGTTTTTGACAGTGTATTGTGGCATTAATTTAGTACTGTGCAAAAGTGCAATGTCTCAGAGTACACCTAGCATATCTTTTCAGGTTCTAGTTCCACCAGTCTTACTCCTGTGAGGTTCTCTTTCACCTTGAATGACCAGTAGAAACGATCACATTTTTAATGTCTTTAGTCGTTGGGGCCTCTCGGCTACTCTGCTTTAGCAAGTAGAATTTGTAAAGCATGGTTAATGTACAATATTTGCCAGCTTAAAAGTTTCAGTGGAATTTCACAAAAAATAATAGTTCTCCATAACCGTTTCTATATGTTTAAACTGGTCCATAGAGGTACTTAATGTGGGTCAGATGGCATAAAGGAGTGTTCTCAAGGAAGCTGAATAGAGGAACTCCCTAACCCCCTCCTCCCCCCGACAAGAAAAGGTGGAAGCTAATTGCCAGCAGTAAGGGAGTGACATTGCTGCTTTCTGTATGGTTATTTCTGGAACCTAAGGGTTGTTTTTTTTTTTTGGGCTATGTAATTACGTCAGTGTTAGTGCCTTCACTAGCCGTGCTACAACTGTGCCACTGTAAGCTCTGTATTGTAGCCATAGGGCTTACAAGACAGTCTAAAACTAAGGCTGCCTGGACTAGAAGAATGTCGTGTGAAAACTTAACATTTTTAAACATGTCTCTGGACCTGATATGGACAGTTTAAGACCTTTTAAGTAGCCTGTGATCAGTCCAGGAGCCTAGGTATGGACATCTGTGGTTTAGGGCATCATTGCCAGGTTTGGCCAGCCTATTTCAAAGCAACTGAGAAAGCTTGGTAGAAGACAATGGGGAAAAATACTAATTGCTTACATGTGTATGTAATGTAGAAAAACAGTCTAACGTTATTTTAGAAATAGCAATGTACCTATCTTGTAACTAAAGACTTGTACAAGGAGACAGAGTTACGTTTATATATTTCTTGGCTCCTTAGAATGTTCAATCATGGAACGGTAATAGTCTGAGTGTAGGTTTCTCTGTGGAGTAAATAACTCAGTGATATGTTGTCAAAACTGGAATGGAGATTTAATATTGGAATCTGAAAAGGCCTGGTTTCAAATGAAGTCTGTAGGATGGAAAGGTGTCTTAAATGTGGGTAAGGATAAAAGATAATCTGCTGAATTTGGGGTAAACAGAATTTGAGAAATGAGATTTCTGGAGACCATAGGAGAAGGAATTAAATTACTGACAATGAGAATAAATCATAAATTAGTTTCAACAGAGGAATATGTTGGAAACCATATTTCTGAAGAGACAGAAGGCGAGTTACAGGCCTCTAAGACACAGGATGCGAAAGAGTTTGTGCTCAAGTTGAATTTTGTGTATTTCAGACATGGAGAGGGGTGTGAAGCTTCGGTTTGAGAATTCTCTTCTTTCCAGTTCTTAAGATAGTTGCAAGATGTTTGCCTTGAATTTGGTGGGACAACATCTACTGTAAATGAGACAACTATACATTTCTAAGGAAGTGTAAACTGTCTTTATGAAAATAATTTGGATCTTTGAGGGCCTCAAGGAGGTCTCAGATATACGAGGTAGCAAGCTGGTCGATTAATTTTATCATCTTGATTTTCGTTGCTAGTGATCTTGACAGGGTCATGTATAAATATTGACTATTTATTCCATACCTTCACTTGCTTTTGGATGTGTGGTACCTTCTCACATCATTGTGCTTCTCCCCCACAACTTCAGGCAGGTGATTTATGAAGTGTCATGCTTATTCCTAGCAACTGAACACAATGGCTCCATGGTAGGTGTAAGACTTAATTGATTTGAAGGTGTACGATACAAATTTTCAAAGGCACAGTGCGGCAACATTTTAATCATGCTGTGTAATGCAAGGGAATGCACAAATAGAGAAAGTTATAATAACTTTTTAAAATTAGAAATGGGTTCCTTACATGCTTACCTGATCACTTACTTTAAATACTAAACATCAGATATTAGAACATTCTTCTGAAATACTTCTGTACTCACAGTTGCACAAAAATAGTTGCCCCTTTACTTATTAACATACACACCTTCCTAGGCGAACAATTCTTTCCCTTTCTCTGTTGCCTTGAAATCTTTTAACTAAATTAGTTGATCCAAACACCTATTTTTGTACTGATTTTGAGACAAAGGTGTTAATACTTCCAAATGATGAATTTGGTATTAACCAAATTCTGTTTGATAATCATAGAATATCAGGGTTGGAAGGGACCTCAGGAGGTCATCTAGTCCGACCCCCTGCTCAAGCAGGACTAATCCCCAATTTTTGCCCCAGATCCCTAAATGGCCCCCTCAAGGATTGAACTCACAACCCTGAATTTAGCAGGCCAATGCTCAAACCACTGAGCTATCCCTCTCCCCAAATTAATTATAGGTAGCTTAACCTATATTTTTTAAATCCTTGTTCTTAAGGACTTGAAGCAAAAATGTTTCCTGTTCGTATGGGGCCTGATCCACTTCCCCATGGAACCCTTCCATTTGTTTTCAGTGAAAGGTGTTCACGATAATCAGATTTATATTGGCTAGTCAATAATACATCCTTTTGTCACATGAGCTGTGAGATATAACTTGAATATGGGATATCTTAAAAAATTAGTTCTCTAAATTTCAGGTATGAATAGCTTAATTTTTGTGTGTGATTTTTATGTTACAGCATTGCTTGTCTGTATATGTTTTGTGGTTTTGCCTTTTCAACTTCATAAGAAATTAATCAAATTGTTAAAGGAAGATCCCAGGGATTAGTTATGTTTTTATCCATTTTCCATCATATGGTAAAATATTGATAAATATTACTGATTTTATATCTGAGACTAGTTAGTTGAATAATGGTGTGTGAGGCAGAATCTCAATAATAGAATTTTTAAATCTGATTTTAAAACCGTATGCTTTCAATATTTCAAGTCAGTGAATAGAGATACTGATTTCTCTTTTAGTCGAGAACACCCCTAATAATAATCTATGATAAATAATTCCTAGTTAGGCGTTCAATTTGATAAAAATATGACTGAAAGAATCAGTGGGTCAACTCCTTCAACTTTTGTGCGCAGACATGCTTTTTTTAAAGTAGACCCTGTATTGAAGCAAAAACTTTAAACATTTAACTCTTTCACATTAGATAGTATGGAAATAATGGCTTTCATTTTGTGTTCAAAATGGAAATATTTTTCCTAGTTAATGTGTCTCTGCAAATTCTTTCTGTAAAACTGGAAGAAATCATTTGATTTCGGACAGTGTGATTTTTGTGATGAGGTGATGTAAGAGCTTCATACTTTCCATCATAATGTCAAACAATAATACTTCATGGTAGGTACAGCTCCTCTAGTGTCACTGTTGAACTATAAAATGAGCTGTGAAATATGTTGTTTCCAGATTAGCTTGAAACAGTGAGAACTCATGCACTTCCTGAGTGAGTGTCTTGGAAAATAAATTACACTGCCACTGGGTAAAAAGGATATTTCAAATGTATTTGAGCAGTTTAGAACCTAAAAATTCATGCACATGAGTTTATAAGACAACTTATCTGTACTAGACACCAGAATTTCTAAGCACAATAACTGGTTCTTGGAGCAGCTAGTCCTGGAACCCACAAAGGAAGAGGCAATTATTGATTTACTCCTAAGTGGAGCACAGGATCTGGTTCCAGAGGTAAATATAAGCTGAACCGCTCAGTAATAGTGATGATGATTAAATTTAGTCATTCTTCTGTGTGTGTGAGTGGGGATACACCCAAGAAGCCCACCACAATAGCATTTAATGTCAGAAAAGGGAACGACACACAAATGGGGGAGCTAGTTAAACAGAAATTAAAAGGTACTGTCCCAAAAGTGAAATGCCTACAAGCTGTATGGAAACTTTTTAGAAACACCATAATAGAGACTCAAATCAAATGTATACCCCAAATTAAAAAAAAACGGAGGACCAAAATAGTGTCACCGTGGCTGAACAACAAGATAAAAAGTGGTTAGAGATAAAAAGGCATCCTTTAAAAATTGGAAGATAAATCCTGCTGAGGAAAATAGAAAGAAACATAAACTCTGACAAGTCAAGTGTAAAAGTAAAATTAGGCAGGCCAAAAAAGAATTTGAAGAGCAATTAGCCAAAGACTCAAAAACTAACAGCAAAATTTTTTTTTAAAGTACATCCGAAGCAGGAAGCCTGCCCAACAATGAGTGGGGCCACTGAATGGTCAAGGTACGAAGGAGCACTAAAGAAGGACAAGGCTGTTGCAGAGAAGCTAAATGAATTATTTGCGTCCATCTTCACTGCAGAGGGTGAGAGGGAGGTTCCCACACCTGAGCCATTCATTTTAGGTGACAAATCTGAGGAATTGTCCCAGGTGAGGTGTAAATAGAGGAGGGTTAGGAAGAAACTGATAAACTAAACAGTAATAAGTTCACCGGGGCCAGATGGGATACACCCAAGAGTTCTGAAGGAACTCAAATATGAAACTGGAAAACTACTAACTGGCATGTAACCTCACTTAAATCAGCTTCTGCACCAGATGACTGAGGATAGCTAATGTGATACCAATTTTTAGAAAATGCTCCAGAGTCAATCCTGGCAACTACAGGCCTGTAAGCCTAACTTTAGTACCAGTCAAACTGGTTGAAACTATAGTAAAGAACAGAATTATCAGACAAATGTATGAACATGATTTGTTGGGAAAGAGTCAGCATGGCTGTTGTAAAAGGAAATCATGCCTCACCAATTTATTAGAATTCTTTGAGGTGTCAATAAGGGTGATCCAGTGGATATAGTATACTTGGGCTATCAGAAAGCCTTTGACAAGGTGCTTCATTAAAGGCTCTTAAGCAAAGTAGGGAGTCATGGGATAAGAGGTAAGGTACTCTCATGGATCAGTAACTGTATAAAAGATAGAAAACAAAGGGTAGGAATAAATGGTCAGTTTTCAGGTGCCAATTTTGTGATTTCCTTGGGGGTGCTTGGACCCTTGCTCTGCTCCAGGCCCCACTTCACCCCAAGCCCCTTCCCACCCCTGCTCTACCCCCACCCTGCCTCTTCTTGCCCCTGTTCCGCCCCCTCCACCCAGTGCCTCCTGCATGTCTCTGAACAGCTGATCACAGTGGGTGGGAGGGCAGGGGAGGAGCTGATCAGGGAGGTCCACTGGTGGGTGGGAGGCGCTGGGGCTGGGGGAGGAGCAGATCCATGGATCTGCCAGTGAGTGCCTAACAATCACTATATATATATATATATTTTTTTTTTTTCCGTGGGTGTTACGGCCCTGGAGCATCCACGGAGTCTGCACCTATGCCTCCAAGGATCTGTACTGGGATCAGTGCTGTTCAACATATTCATAAATCTGGAAAAAGGGGTAAACAGTAAGGTGGCAAAATTTGCAGACAATACAAAATACTCCAGATAGTTAAGTCCAAAGCAGAGTTACAAAGGGATCTCTCAAAACTGGGTGATTGGGCGACAAAATGGCAGATGAAATTCAGTGTTGATAAATGCAAAGTAATGCACGTGGCAAACATAATCGCAACTATACATATAAAATGATGGTCTAAATTAGCTGATCTTGGAGTTGTGGATAGTTCTCTGAAAATACCCACTCAATATGCAGTGGTAATCAGAAAAGCGAACAATGTTAGGAACCATTAGGAAAGGGATAGATAATAAGCAGGGAATCTAGAAATCTGTTTTCCACAGAAAAACACGGAATTTGTGTTTTTTTACAGAGAAAAATAACATATATTAACTAAATTTTACTGAAAGTACCAGTGTCACTTACTCAGTATGCGCAACCTCCCCCTCTTGTGGTTGATTTTTTGAATGCGCTTTAAATCTACATACAGTGGAGCCTCGTTTTATCTGAGCCTCCGTTATCTGGCTCTGATGATGGCTGGGTACAGGCGACAACTTAGCAGCAAGCAGCTGGGGCTCCAGCAGCTAGCGGTTCAGTTAACATGGAGAGCCGGATAGTGGAGGCTCAGATAAAGTGAGTTCTGAATATCTATAAAACACTGTGTTCAACTGTTACCTATGTATTGTGTGGCTAGGGAGATTAAAGTTTAGCATTTCATTTTCATTATGGAAAAATGGATTTTTATTTGGGGGCGGGGTTATGATGGAATATCAGGATCCCTGATAAGATGACAAAGTATAATGCCACTGTATAAATCCATGGTACTCCCACACCTTGAATAGTGCATGCAGTTCTGGTCGCCCCATCTCAAAGAAGATATATTAGAATTGGAAAAGATACAAAGAAGGGCAACAAAAATGATTGGGGGTATGAAACCGCTTCCATATGAGGAGAGATTAAAAAGACTAGGACTCTTCCGCTTGGAAAAAGAGATGACTAAGGGCAGAGATATGATTGAGGTCTGTGAAAGCATGACTGGTGTGGAGAAAACGAATAAAGAAGTGTTATTTACTCATAACACAAAAACTAGGGGTCACCCAATGAAATTAATAGGCATCAGGTTTAAAACAAAAGGAAGTATTTCTTCATACAACACAGTCAATCTGTGCAACTTGTTGCCAGGAGTGATGTGAAGACCAAGACTAGAACTGGGTTCAAAAAGAGAACTAAATAAATTCATGGAGGATAGGTGGCTATTAGCCAAGATGCTCACCAATGCAACCCCATGCCCTGGGTGTTCCTAGCCTCTCTTTGCCAGAAGCTGAGAATGGGCAACAGGGGATGGATCACTTGAGAATTGCCAATTCTTTTCATTCCCTTTGAAGCACTTGGGCATAGGCTACTGGGCTAGATGGACCATTGGTCTGACCCAGTGTGGCCACTCTTATGTTCTTATGTGCTAGAAAATGTACCAGTGTGACTAAATCAGTTTGAAAATGGGTCTTGTTAAACCAGTGCAAATTACTAATGTGGACACACTTAAACCAGTTGAGCCCTTGTTTACGTCAGTTTAGATTAAGTCTGTAACTTTTCAGTGCTAGCTAAATTGATATAAGCAATGATTTAATCAATCTAAGTATGTCTGTATTAGGGATTTTCAGTTTAAACTAAGTTTTAAATTTAATTAAGCTGTTGAATTTTTGTATTGTAGAGAAGGCTTACACTTTTAAATTACATTTGGGCTTTACCTTCTGTAAGTAGACTGAAGTGAGCGTGCACCTTTTTTAGCAATAGGTTCCCAAATAACACAATGGATAAATTAAGCTTAAGTGGTTCCTTCTTCAGCAATCAATTGTTTGTTCTCTGTGTTTTTGTTATAGAGTGATCTTATTATAGATATGACTTAGAGAATTCTTATAATTTAGTATTTATTTCATGGTAACACCTAGAGCAGTGATGGGCAACCTGCGGCCCATGGGCTGTATGCAGACTATCAGGGTAGTCCGCTGGTGGGCTGCCAGACAGTTTGTTTACATTTGTACAACCACTTGCAGCCCCCAGTGGCTGCGGTTCACTGTTGCCAGCTAATGGGAGCCACCGTACATACACTTAGCAAGTCAGTCTCTGTCCAGAAGTTTACACCCTAAATAGACAAGACAGACACAGAGTAGGTAGGGAAACAGAGATACAGAGAGGTGACTTGCCACTGTCATACAGCACATCCATGGCAGTCAGGTCAAATCATGATGCTTCTTCAAACTGTTTTAGCCAAAGCTAACTAAAATATTAGTTAAAGCCTTATTTGTAAAAGTAGACTAAGATTCTGATATAATTATAAATGTTTAAACCCATTCTTCCAAAATCTGTGCACTTAAGTATCTTGTCCCAGAGGGATTTTCCTCTCTATTGTTGAAACTAGTACAGTAAACTGTGAGTGCATTGCTTGTTACAATTTTTATCTAGGATCTTCTATAAAGTTTTCAATTTATATTTTTAATAAAGCTGATGGGTGGATATTTTCTAATATCTAGCTGATTAAGATAGTTAAAGAATTAATACGTGTTACAGACAGTATACAAGAGTGAAATGCTGCTAAAGTTATGAAACTGATATTTCAATCAAGGAGATAGATGAGTGATTGGGTTTTAATGATGATTGCATGCTGTATAACGCTTAACTAATGATTTAGAAAGATGTATAGGTGCTATCAAGGACAATGGAAGAAATTAAAATTATGAAACAAACTTGTCCTTAAAATGGGAAACATAATGGGAAAGCTCTTTACGTAAATCATTGGTTTTTTTCTGCGGGGGAGGGATGGAGGAAGTTGATTCTGAATGGCTATTACCTGAGAAGAATGGATTCTAGTAAAGCTTCTCTTAAATGGTATAGGATTCAAAAGAATAACTTGAAACTTCTCTTTGTCACACCAAGATGGAGTCTTCTCTTCTAGTTTTAACAATAGCAAGATTCTTCTTCTTTTTGTTGGTGGTGCAGAAGCCTCAAGTCCAAACACCCTCCCTGCCACCCCTCCTCCTCTGTGCGCCCTCCCCCCCCCACTAGCTCCTCTCACTTGGTTTCTTTTGTGTCCGAACAACCAACGTTCTTCACTGTAACCCCATCTCCCAGTACTCTGTGGCTGCCAGGATTGTGAGAATTGTTTGCGATACCTGTGTGTGCTTTTAGCGCCCAGATACAAAAAAGTTGAGAAAAATTTGTTTGACCATGAGAAGAATGTGCGTGGTGGTTTAGAGTCTGAGTTTATAGCTGCCATTTTCAGATGACTGTTTATCTTTGGGTTGTTCATAATTTTAGCAAGCATCTGTTTATTATAAAGATTCTAATGTGCCCCAATCGTACTATCCAGTAGATATCTGCAAATCTGCGGATAGCCACGTTATATCTGTGGACCATGTTTGCAGATCACGGATTGGATACGGATGCAAATTTCATATCTGCACTGTGCCCTAGGTATCAGAGTTCAGTGTTGAGTACAATTTTTTGGCATTAGAGAAAGATGAAAATACCAAATTTTTTGTTTCCATAACTTAAAAGGCAAATCAGGAACTTTTCTTCTTCCTGTCTTGTGGAATAAGAACAAGGAACTATTCAGTACAATTTGAAAAATGGCAAATTCAACGCTGATAAGAGGAAACATTTTTTTCACACAGTGTGTGATTATTACATTATGGAACTTGTTGCCAAAGGAAGTTGTTGAGGCCAAGAATTTAAGATTCAAAAAGAGGTTGGATATTTGGATTCAGTTCAATTCAATTTGAATTTAAGATTCAAAAAGGGGTTGCTATCAAAAATATCCAGAGTTGCTGTTAATGACCACAAAAATGTTGACAGGGATATTAAACTTCATTCTTCAGGGCTCAACCCAGTCACTAACTACTGTCCCACATCTGACTCGTGCAGGGTTCTTGCATCTTCCTCTGAAACATCTGCTTTTGGCCACTGTCAGAGACGTGGTACTGCTGGACTAGATGGACCTTGGTCTGATCTCATATGACAGTTCCTATGAGTAAGAGCTGTAAAAATATAGTATTCTTTGAATTCAGATGTGACCTCTATCTAATCAAAATTCTGATTGTTCAAAATCTGGAAAACAGTATTAACGAAAGATTATGGAGAATATCTGTTCTCTTGGTCTGCATACTGCAGTTAACAAACTTTGTAGCAGGTTCATGATAAATAACTGCTAGTGTGGCCCATAAATCATAGATTAGAAGAGTCCATTTGGGTCATCCAGTCTGAATCATTCCCAGTAACTTGTTCTGGTATTTCAGCAGTGGGGGTACCTCTGCTGAACTTAATGTTCATGTTCTCTGCCCAGTTGGTCCTTGTATTATAAATACTTCCTAACAACATGCAATAAACATTTTCTTCCTTTAATTTCAGGACATTATTGCTGCTTTGCAGACCATCTTAAACTGAATAATTTATTTCCTTTTAAACATTGTATAATATTCTATTATCAGGTTTCTTCCTCTGATGGTCAGGTCTTTTTTCCCCCCCTGGATATTTTTCTATATGTTAATTCTTCTCTGTTTGATTTGTTTACTCATTCATTCTTTAAACTTAATTTTTCTTTTAAATATTTCCCTCTATAATTTAATTTCGTTACTGTTTTTAAGTAGCCATAAACTGAGCATTTTGAGTGAAATATTGTCATCCAGTAATTTCAAAGAAATAGTCTTGAGTTTGAGAGACTAAACTATATAAAAAATGTAAATGGTCAGAACACAGAGATGGAGAACCTCCAGATATACATTTTTCTGTTTATAGAAAAAACACAAGCAGATTTTTTGCTTGGAACGCTTTGGTCCTAATTTGAATTTAAGCAATATTCTTGTTAATATCTAAAGCCATCTGTTACACAAACTTAGTACAGAACATAAATTTTTGAAAAATGGTTTATAAGGTGAATAGGTTTGTTCTTCAAGGATCAGGAGAACAATATTGAAAATGTATTTGCAGTGTTCTAGGCATGTTTAAAGAGTATTCTGAATCACTTAGTTCCCCTGTAAAGTAGATGAGATCCTTCCAGTTTGAGCAAATGTTTTCATATCTTAACACTCTAAAATCCAGTTACAGCAGGTTCAGTGACAATGCAGTTGTCCCCAACCATTGTTTAAACATATAGTATAGATAGGATCGAATTATGTTGTAGTTGTATCCCCAAATCATGCTACAACCTCGAACAACATTTGGAGAAGGCAGTCTTTAGAGTGATTTGGGGATGGGATTTAGTTCAATTTATACTGCAAGATGGAACTGTGTTGTAACTGGCTGGGACAACCATGAAACAAAGCCCCATCTATATGGTCAGTTTTGTACTGCAGACAGGATATTGGTGAAAAATTATAATAAATATATTTTTTCCTTCCTGGGTTTCTTGTTTGATTATCTTCTTGCTTAAAGCTTTATAAACTTTGAACTAATTCAAAAAGTTCTTGTTTGGAGGAATACAATGTTTGGATGTTGCTGCCATGAACTGATATCCCTGTCTATAGTAGTAATAGTTGTAGTTTAGCTTACGTTCTTTTGAATGATAATTATAGTACATTCTATTTGATGATGAAATAGCTCTGACTTATGTCTGTATGTTTTACTTTGATGAACCATCAGTAGATCCAAGTACTGTTTTATTGGAATCATTTAAGTTGAAAGGGACTCTACAAACTTTTCAAAACTGGTCACATAGAGATTGCAGTTTAAGGCTGTACGATGCAATTGCTAATGCCTGATGTTGATAGAAGCATTTATATAATGTACATGTGGAAGATGAATATGCTTTTGTATTCCAGGATGATCTAACAAACAACCGTGGTTGTATTCCAAACAGTCATATTAGTATAGTAACGCATAAGGATACGCTAGCTGCCTATTCGATAGTTTGCAATGAGTCAATAAACAAAGATTTTTCCTTTCTTTATAAATCTGGGCTGCAGATTTCAAAAAACCTTACATCATTTATCTGTGTACTCCAATCCAGCGGGTTTAAAACTGTGGCATGTAGACTTTCTGTTGATCTGTCATGTTCTTTATCATATCTAGCTTTTTGTGAACATCAGACTCTCTTAATCTACCTACTCTTTCCATGCAACCATTCCATTGGAGGTGCAGATTATTGTGCACTGGACTGCTTGGTAGCCATGTTGTACATTATTTCAAAGGCTTCTAATCTAGTCAGGCAGTCTTTTAAACCTTGATTGAACTATTTTATTTCCCTATTGACCTGAAAATAATAGAAAAACATCTGTGCTTTACTATTGCTTCCCTTCAGGAGTGCTTACAATTCCACATCCTCTAATCGAGGTTCATTATCAGACTAGTTCCCTTGGATTTTCTAAATGACTAGAAATTAACAAGCACTTGACTACTCTTGTGGAAGTAACCAGGGAAGTTAAGGCCACTTGCTGAAGTAATCAAGTACAGCTTTGTTTTGATTTGTAAAACCAGGCAGATCAGGAAACCCTCAGCATATGTGCTGTATTAAATACGCTAATACAAAAAAATTTATAGATGGGAATGACAAAAGATTCAAACTCTAGTTTTACATTTTATGATGGTTAAACCATTATTAAATAAGATTTGTAGAATAGTTTACTGTCTTGCCCATTGAGTCCCTAATGTCATAGATGACATCAGTTTTCATCAAGATGTCACGTTCATGGACTAAGTTAATAGTTTTTCCAGCTGGCATCTCTGAAGTGCTAATTCGCCTTCTGAGATTGCTTCTGCTGTGTCCCCACTCCTTGGGGATTTGTGAGTTGTGGTCTCCCAAGGATATGGAGTCTGCAAAGGCAGTGTAGTTGGAGAAATTAAGTTAGAGGTGAGTAACCTTTTTACTGTTCGTGGTGCAACTGATTCTTGTCTTGTAAGGTTTCATGCTGCTGGGCTGAGCAAAATAGTAGTTTCCATTAATGCTTGACCTGGCAATATGTTTGTTCTGCCTTTTCAGAAGGAGCACAGATTTACTAACAAAAGTATGCCAGCACTTTTATATCAGTAAAAAGAAAAGGAGGACTTGTGGTACCTTAGAGACTAACAAATTTATTTGAGCATAAGCTTTCATGAGCTACACATGGGATGAAGTGAGCTGTAGCTCACTAAAGCTTATGCTCAAATAAATTTGTTAGTCTCTAAGGTACCACAAGTCCTCCTTTTCTTTTTGCAAATACAGACTAACACGGCTGCTACTCTGAAATCTGTTTTTTATATTAGTGATACTTTTGGCAAGCAAGGAATAATTCTTTGCCAAGTTGAGTGGTGGTTTGTGGAGGGGACGGGGACCCGCTGAGTGGGGCAGGGGAAACAGTCAGTGTTTGCCATGTGAGAAAGGGAGAAAAACTGCCCACCAGGAAAAGTGAAAACTTTTTTTTAAAACCTTAGTGAAAGCAATTATATTTTCATACTTCTAATGTAATTTCTTCACAAATATTGGAAATTTTAAAAACAAAATAAAAATTATGAAAACTGTTTTTTAAATACTATGTGAATGATTGATTGATTTATATAGAGATAGTTATAATTATAAACTGCTAAATATATTAAACTTCCATTTAACAAATGGCTCTTCAGATACACTGCACTGTCAGTCGGTTTTGTATCCATACTCTCCAGTGAATCATTTCCTCTCTCTGTATTGAAGCATTCCTAGTCATGCAAGCAGCCGTTGTTTGGGATTCAAATCCAAAGCATTTGACTCCCTTAATAATTTATTTAAAGATAAATTGTAATTACTCATTGGGATAATTCAGTGGGAGAGAGAGCCTGTTTTAAATAGACTAACAGGTCAAAGGTTCATACTAACGATTTGTGGTGCCTTGTGAGACCTGACAGAAAAGGATAGGAAGATCTAGTCAACCAGTAAACACTTAGTAGAGGAAACTGCAAAATCATGGGTATGTATGATCATGTTTGCTCTAGAATGAGCTAATGGCCTTCTGGGGATTGAATCTTGGAAAAGGTAATCAGCAATTGTAGGTTTCAGAGTAACAGCCGTGTTAGTCTGTATTCGCAGAAAGAAAAGGAGTACTTGTGGCACCTTAGAGACTAACGAATTTATTTGAGCATGAGCTTTCGTGAGCTACAGCTCACTTCATCTGATGAAGTGAGCTGTAGCTCACGAAAGCTCATGCTCAAATAAATTCGTTAGTCTCTAAGGTGCCACAAGTACTCCTTTTCTTTCAGCAATTGTAGATGATTCATCTCAAATGTACTGGTAGGAAAGTGGTAATCCGATTGATGTGAGAGCCTACTCCAGTACATGGAAATAAGAAAAGTGAGACGGGTTTTGTGATGGAGAGGAGAATGATTTTGTTGTTCGAGTAGTGTCCCTATGGGTGCTCCACTTTAGGTGTCTGTGTGCCCATGCACCTCTAATCGGAGATTTTTGGTAGCAGTGTCCCATTGAGCCTGCACATGTGCTCTCCTGCCTCGAGGCTGTTTAGCACTGCGGGGTGGGGGGAACCCCCTTCAGTTCCTTCACTTCACTTCCTTCTCTACTGCCTTTGGCCTCTGACAGAAGGAGCAGTTGTCCCTTCCTTATCTGTGTCATTAGCATAAGTAGTGTTTGGTTTGTTACCTTTGTTCTCCCTAAAAGTACTCAGGCTAGTGTTTTGTTTTGTTTTTTATTTTATTTATTTTATTCCTTTGGTTGAAAAAGAAAAGAGAAAAAGAAAAATAACTTAACTTTCCTTCCCTGTCTGGGGGCACTCTTCTCCCCCCCACCCCACCCCCCCGCATCTAGTAGACTCATAATTTTTTTTTTCAGTTTAAAAAAAAAAATAAAGATGATGTTCTTCTGCATTTTCCTCCCTGCTAGAGGCTGACACCCCCTGCCCAGGGGCTTGCCTGGCTCTCTGCTCCAAGCAGTGCTTCTCCTCTCAGGAGTCAGTTCCTGTAATGGCCAGACACTCACTGGGCCTGGGAGACCCTCACAGAAGTGCTTTACCTGCCACAGCTAAAACTGCAGCCTCACAGGAGCTGGGAGCTGAAGTAAAGATTCCTCCCTATAGAGAAAACACTTCAGTCTGCAGGGGACTCCGGTGGGTATTGACCCCGGATCATCCCCGGAGCCTTCACTTCAAAATGGGTCGGGTGATGGAGCGGAGGAGAGAGAGAGAGAGAGAGAAAGAAGCAGCCACCAGCAGACTCCCCCCTGGAAAGGCTCCTCTGAGTAGCTTGTCCAGCCAGAGGGGTGTTCCCCAGTGCGGCCATGTTGGTAGGACAATACCAGCAGAGGAACCTCCTGTTGTGAGCTCAGCTGCCACTCTGGTTTGGCACTGAAGCTCTGGAAGCTGAAACCTGAGAAGGGGCTTCCTGCTGTGAGCTCTGCCCTGCTCTGAGCTCTGCTCTCCCCACCGACAAGGGGCTTCTGTAAGCTCTGTGCTGCTCAGAGTTCTATTCTGGGCAACTAATGCATGGAGAGGGCACAGTTACCGTACCATGTCTAAAAGAGCGACACAGAGAAGCCCTGCTGTCAGCTCTGCTTTGGCACCCAGACACCAGAGGCTTCCACCCTCATGCTCTGAGGCAACAGTACTGTCCCCTAAGGAGAAAGTTACCATACCATCTCTAAAAGAGCGGCATAGAGAAACCCTGTGGTACCAGATGCAACAAAACTCCCATCTAGGAAGTGTTCTGCACCTTCCCAACCATTGATACAGACTACAGACACTCCTCTGGGGTTCCGGATGAGCCCATGGTAACACAGGTGCTCTGATACTCTGGAGACCTGTGGCCTCAGTACCCAGGGAGAGACCATTACCATACCATCTCTAAAAAAAAAAAGTGGCACCAACAAACTTCTTGTACTGGGCAAAACTCTCATTTAGGGAGTGCTCTGCCCAATTGTTGGTACTGACAGTGTACCACGGACCCTCCTCTGTGGTACCAAAGGAACCCATGGTCCTGCATGAGCTCTGGTACCCTGGAGACCTGATGATTAGGGAAGAACCACATTTCCCATTACTTGGTACCAGGACCGCGGTATTGAGCACATCCTAACACCCAGAATCGCTCTTAGCACTGGGCTGTATACTGCCAATACCCCAGTCAGCGGCACCCTTAACCACTGACGAATCTGACACTGGCCAGGAGGAGATCATTCCCTGGCCCCTCAAGGTCTCCCACCATCATACTACAAGGGTCATCCCCAGTTCCATCACGCCAACCGCCTGTGCCTGCCTTCCTGCCTCTCCCTCCCAAGGCCATATTGTAACTCTTTGGGTTTATACACACGCATGGCGTGACCATTTCCGGTGTCTCTCAGGGGGAGTCCACCAGATGGTTTGCTACAGCTTGGCACCTGAGCCGGGGCAGGAGAGCACCTGAGCCAGGACAGGAGAACCCTTTTTCAGAACAGGAAAGAAGGGTGAAGGGGAGAAAGAAGGGGGGGAGGGAAAACAACAAAAAACAAAACAAAAAAAAACACGGAAGAGGAAGCTCCCTCTTCAACACACGTCTCATCTCTCCCAGATGAGACTGTGCTGCCCACCCCTCATCATTGAGTGAAGATTTAAGAACTTTCTGGATCTTACCAAGAGGGTGGCAGACGAGCTGCAGATTCCCTTACAGGAGGTGGCAGGTACACATCAAAAGTTGGTGGAAATTCTGCATGCTACCTTCTCATCTAGAACTGTCCTCCCAATGAATGAGCTGATTCTAGATCCTACCAAAATCATCTGGCAGAGCCAGCCTCCATCGCACCAACCAGGATCGGAGTGTAAACAAAAACAACCCTACATCTCTACTCAAAGAGGCAGACTCTGTTTTCAACATCCGCAACCCAACTCCATCATAGTGGATGTGGTTAATGCATGAAGCAAGCCACATAATGCCAAATCAATTCCATATGATCAGGCTTCGTAATGGCGTATTCATCTAGAACATTACTGTTTAGAGTAATAAATTACCAAACTGTCATGGCCAAAACAATTTTGTTAATCTTGGGAAACCCAGGATGTTTCTGAAACGTTACTGGAAACACAAAAGAACAGATTCAGACCATTCTTAGAGAAGGTCACTTAATAGCCAGACTGGTCCTAGAGACACCACTGCATGTAGCTGTTACAGCTGCCATAACAGTGGTAGTGAGGTGGGTTGTGGGTTTTTTGTTTTGTTTTCGCTACACCCTTCTAGATTGCCCAAAGAGCTACAGACTTCCAATTTGAAGGGCCAAACTCTTTGCGGAGAAGACAGATTTTCTCTCCACATCCTGAAGGATTCTCGGACCACGCTACACTCCTTAGGAATCTGCGCTGTGGAACAGAAGAGAAGATATACCTCTCAGCCACACCACAGATCACAATCTTCTCAGTACTCACCATCTCTGTGCTGTTATGAGCCACAGTGTGAGAGGGCTCAAAAGTGAGAACAGTCTGCACCCCAGTCCATGACCTCTCAAACTGCCTCTTATAAGCACTTTGAGCTGGTTGGGGTCCTGAACAATGATACCTTACAGCATCAACTGCCATCTATACTCCTGTCACACCACTCAGAAGTCACCTTACCTTACTTCACAGCAGTTAGGACCAGCTCTAGAGCAAAGACATTGATTTGTAGCCCTGAATCTACAGGGTGTCTACTTCCATATCTCAATACAACCATTGTACAGGAGATTTCCTACTGCTTACCTTTGGGGCAGGATCATTATAGGTACAGACTGCTCCACACAGGGTAGTCTGCAGGGTTCACTTCATTGTAGTGGCATACTAACCCCGGTACAGTGCTTGAACTTTATCAGCACCAACCTGATGCAGTACAAGCAAGAGCGCTCCTCTCACTACCCATATTCACCATCCTGGAACACGTCTCCCTAATATGCTGTGGAGCTCACCTACACAGCAACACACAACGGTTATGATGGACTTAATATGACCTGTATGTTTTGTATAAACTGCCAAGGAGCTGCCAGATCTCCCTCCCTCTGCAAGACAGCATTCAAACTTTTTGGAATTGATGCAGCCATCACAATGTGCTCATCTCAGCTGTCTGCCTACAAGGGATACAGAAAAGGATAACCAACAGTCGCTGTTGAAATTTTCTCACGACAATGAGCGTATACTGAATTCAGAGGTGCTTCAAGATATAGTCACCCTTTGGGGAAACATTCACTGGAGGTTGCCCTCATCTTCCCAGCGGACAGGGCCCACTTGTATGTCTTTTCCCAGTTTTCTACCCTATTCAAGATTCTGTTGAAAATTCAACGAAACAAAGCAAGAGTTATTGTGATTGCCCCTTTTGACTATGAAAAGTCTGGCTCCCTTACCTGATGCAGATGGCAATACGCCCTCCTGTTCCTCTGACGTCAGCCCATTCCTCACCCTCTCTCTCCAAAACAATGGGCTGACCCTTCACCCCAACCAATGGGTCCTCCGCCTCCAGGCTTGGATCTTTTTCTTTCAAGGCTTAGAAGCAGAATGCTCTGACAATCTGAAACACATGTTGCAACACAACCACAAGTTGACCACTCCACATACCTGTCTACAAAATGGAAACGTCTCCAAGTTTGTACCATTCCAAACGGACAGACCTAGCCTCATCTTTCCTCCCTCTGATTTTGCACTACATTTTAAACTCTCACTCAGCTCCCTTAAGGTACATCTCATGGGAAAAATGGTTTCCCACTTGGAGTTTGCTCAACCACTAATGTGTAGACTCTTTAAGGGCATTGGGACTCTCTTCCCCCATGTGACACCACCCGCTGTAGCCTGGGACTTTAATGTAGTTCTCAGGGCTTGGACTAGACCTCCCTCTGAGTCCAGGGCAACTTGTTCTCTCTTACACCTGTCCACGACAACAGCATTTCTAATTGCCATCACCTCAGCTAGGCACATAGGAGAAATAGCGGCCCTGATGGCACACGCATCATTCATGGCCTTTGTCTTTAATAATAAATAGTAATAATTAATAACTCTAAGGCCATATCCCAAGTTTCTCCCTACTTTTTGTGCACTTTCCATATGAATCAACAGATCCATCTCCCTGTTTTTTCCCAAAACCACATTGTGACAACTGGGAGATAATTGTGCATATGCTAGATATTAGAAGGACTTTAGCATTCTACTTGGACAGGACTAAGGACTTCAGGAAATCCCCTAAACTCTTCCTTTTGTCTACAGAAAGATCCAAAAGCTCTGTGATATCTCCTCAAAGACTATCCAAATGGGTCTCTAGTTGCGTTAATCACTTAGCAAGGGCGCAACTTGCTACCGTCCTTACACACTCCATGAGATCAGTTCCTACCTCAATCTCTCTAATCTATAAAGCAGTGATTGGGGCCTCTGTCCATACTTTCTCAGAACATTATGTGATCACTGAAGATTTGGCCGCTGACACCATCTTAGACTCCACAGTATTCTCTATAGTAAAAGACTCCGCTCTGAAGTCCCAGCCTCCAGTGGTGGGTACTGCTCCGGAGTCACCTAAAGTGGAGCACCCATAGCGACACTACTCGAAGAAGAGGAAGTTACTCACCTTGTGCAGTAACGATGGTTCTTTGAGATGTGTGTCCCTATGGGTGCTCTACAACCCTCCTTCCTCCCCTCTACTTCGGAGTTCCTTCTCTACCACAGAGCCCTATAGAGAAGTGAGGAGGGTTCGCCTGTGCAGTGTGAAGTAGCCTCGAGGCAGACCACGAGGGAGGGAGAGCACATGTGCGGGTTCAATGGGACACTGCTACCAAAAATCTCCGATTAGAGGTGCAGGGGCACACAGACACCTAAAGTGGAGTACCCATAGGGACACACATCTCGAAGAGCCATTGTTACTGCACAAGGTGAGTAACTTCCTCATACATGGTCCTTCTGCCATTTAACTATTTTGAAGGGAAAATGCAAACATTTTTCGTGCTGAGATACACCTGTCTAACTTGCCATGTGGGTTCCTTTTTCATAGATTGTTGACACTTATTCCAGGAAGTTACTCCAATTGCCTTTTGGTACCTTGCTTTTTTTTTTTTTTCAACTTGATTTAGTTTAGAGTTTGACTTATCCTGTTAATTGTTGCTCTGTCTTATTTGATGATGAGTTTGAGAGATTAATTCTATCCAGAAAGAAGTCATGTGTTCTGAGTTTGTTACACATCACTGTGTCTTTCTGCCTCCATTCAAAAACAAAAGCAGATTCTCAAAGCAGACTTTGGGCAAGTAAAGCAGTAATTGCATCTTCTGCTTATCCCAAGGGTGGGAATTTAATCAGATCTGCAGTGTGTGTACACAGGTTTCATATGTTGTTTGTTCGGGGGGAGAGAAAACGAAGACGGTTCTGGCTCAAAAACAGTTTTTTTCAGAGCTAAATGCACGGGGATCTATTGCTAACTATTCTCCAAAGATAATCTCTGTTTTATGGGAACATTATTGCAACCTGACTGGCAGTCACCGCCTATCTCAAACTGATTATTGAAGAGAGACTGCTGACGGTTTGTGCTTTACTCTGTTGCAATCCTTTCTTGCTTTCTCTGTACAACCCACTTTTATCCTCTTGTTCTTAGAATTTTTGGTTGGGGAGATACTACTTTGGGGAGTTTTTTGTTTGGTTTACTCTGAAATTTGGAATAAATACGGTGAGCGAAGAGTAGGGGGAAGGAAATGCGTGGTTCAATGCTGGAGGCCTTGTAGACAATCAAGACTGCCTTGCTGATAACACACATGTCAAAAGGGCCAGTCAGTTGTAGTCTTTCCTCCAGAGTGCCATCAACTATGTTTCAGGGGGACCAGGCAACACTTTTTATAGCAAGAATGTATTTTTTTTACTAACTGTATTTGCAAGCAGCTGGCCAAATGATGTCGCGAATCTGCTTGGCCCTTATGTGGGACGTGCGAAGGGGAGAAGAGGTTTATTTTGTGACCTTCCCTTTTCTGTGTACCTGCATATGGGTCAGGCAGAATTGGCCCCTAAGAATTGGTACAACACATTTTTCAAGGAGTTCATAATCAAACACAACAGTGTGCTGGAGAGATGACATCAGGCAAGCGGAAGAGCTTGCCTTAATTATATGTTGTTTGCTTGCATATGATAGTACTTTGTATATGGTTCTTTATTTTTAATGTAGAATAAATTAATTTAGATGGTAGGTGGTGGTTGCAGAGAGACAATGGAAAAGAGAGAAGTATTTGAAGGAGCAGAGAGGACTGTGTGAAGTTTGGGATTAGAGAGATGTTCCAGGTGTACATTGTTAGAATGCATTGATAATTTTGAGGGTTAAGAAAAATGTTTTTAAAGACTCAAACCTAAACTGAATTGTAGTAATGCAGTTGTTTTCCACGGCATTTCTCTGTTTAAATTTATCAAGCAGTGCTACCTAGTGGCCAGTGAAATGTTTGCAATTGTGTTTAACCCAATAAAGGTAAGAACAGTTTTTAGTGCAGGGATCGGCAACCTTTGGCATGCAGCCCACCAAGGTAAGCCCCCTAGCAGGCCGGGCTGGTTTGTTTACCTGCCGTGTCCACAGGTTAGGCCGATCACAGCTCCCACTGGCCGCGGTTTGCCGCTCCAGGCCAATGGGGGCTGCAGGAAGCGGCTGCCAGCACATCCCTCAGCCCGCACCACTTTCCGCAGCCCCCATTGGCCTGGAGTGGCGAACGGCAGCCAGTGGGAGCTGTGATCGGCCTAACCTGTGGACATGGCAGGTAAACAAACCAGCCCAGCCTGCTAGGGGGCTTACCCTGGCGGGCCGCGTGCCAAAGGTTGCCTATCCTTGGTTTAGTGTAACACATGTAAGTTATTGTCTGGGTTCTCGCAGGCGAGGGGAGTACTAGATTTTTATTACAATGCACTTCTGACAGTTGACTGAACTAGATGAAATTGTAAATGAGCTTGGAAGTGGAAGATTTTTTTTCTAAACAGTAGCGTCTATAACTACTGTACATACTGGAGATTAACATCTTGGACTATTGGATATGGAAATAAAATGGCCAGTATACGAATGAGGAATGCAGTCCTAAATATTCAGCTTTTAGAAGAGAAATTCTTAAGTATATTTAGACAGGAAGATATCACAGAATGATACTGTCTTTTTGCCAGTGCACCACAAGGGGGCAGGATTGTATTATGGTATGGATATAACTGACTGACTACTGAATCCTTTGCAGGCACTGATATGTTTGGGATACTAAATCTTTATGGCTTATTTATAAGCAAGTATTACCATTCCGGACTGGAAATAAGGCATAAAATTTTAACGGTGAGTGTAATTAACCATTGGAACAATTTACCACGGAGTGTTTGGATAATTCTCCATCACTGATTCATTTTTAAATTAAGGTAGGATATTTTCCTAAAAGATATGCTTTAGGAATTATTTTGGGGAAGTTCTATGGCCCGTGTTACACAGTAGGTAAGACTTAACAATCACAATTGTCTCTCTTCTGTCCTTGGAATCTGTGCATCTATAAATATCTAATAAACCAAATTTATTTTCAATGTGTCCTTAAAGAGTTGCTGATGTCTTCTGGAGTATTTGTTTTCTCTAAGCAGAAGCGTTGGCAGACAACTGATGCACATTTGTTTTTATTTGTCTTTCTCCACCCTTGAGAATGAATGATGTATGTGTGAAAAGAACATCTTGCCAATTTATCAGATGCAATTGGTTTATCTTTTACAGTTTTCTGATTATTTGATCTCATGGTCTCTGTAGCAAGCAAATGCTGTGACAGAGACATGTGCTTGCTGGTGGTGAAACTGTAGTCACTGATTCCCGAAGAAACAGTTTCTATGCTAATGACCTTAGTAATAAAATTGCAAGGCAAGAGAAATTCACAGAATATGAGAAATAAGCAAAATATGCGTATATATCACTTTTTCCATGAGATGTCAGAGGCTCTTTGAGGGCCTGATTCTGCAAGTCACTGGCATTTAGTGGGAGCAGGATCTCGGCCCTAAGATTGTGTCCATTAATTAGGAAAAATCATAGAACTGCTTTGGAACCCAGACTACAAATGCAACTTTCTTGTGAATAACTGGAATAACTGATGTCTTAACCATACTAGAATTAAAGGGTAAACATATATTCAGATTGGTCCATGAGTAATGGTAATCAGCTATTGGGGGTAGGGGAAAAGGGATAAATGCTGGTACTCTGCCAAGCACCACTCATTTGTGACACTGTGGTGAGATGCACTGCTCACACTAGATTGTGCAGCTCTTCATAACATGATGATCCATTTGCTTGGGTCCTTTGCTCAGCTATGAAATAGCTAATGGTGACATTTAAATTGTCAGATCTAGGACTGAGTGTTTAACATTCACTAAAGATCTATGTCTGCAGATTCAGGCAGATGTCACTGTTTACCTTCAGCTCAGTTGGAAGATTTTTTTCATAATTGTTAGTGTTAGACTTCCCCAGGGAGCTGGGGAGGGCCTGAAACTTGTATTCTGGAGCACAAGGAGAGGGTGAGCAGTACCAGATCAGTGAGCCACCATGAGTTTGGCCCTATCTGACCCAGGCAATTCAGAGACATGAGCAGTTAACAACTCTTCCAAGCCCCTGGCTTCCAACAGGAGGAAACTGCATGGGTTGGGAGGGAAATGAAGAGGTCAGCTGCAGAGGAAAGGAAGGAGCAGTTCACATGACAATCAGTGCTTGGATCTCTGTGGCTGATCCCAGTGTACCAGTAATGGAGCATATTAGAACTAAACAGTTCATGCGTTTCTGCTCCTGAGAGGTTAGTTGTACTTCTGATGAATATAGTGTTGCCTAAATTGTTGTTGCAATGGAATATTAACATCTGGAAGCTACCTTCCAAAATATGCTGTCCTCAGGAAGAGTGGGTAAATGATTCTAAACGTACCAGTGTGTATTGTGAGCAAGTCTGCTTTAGGCAATAATACTATTAAGCAAAGCTGAGTAATTCTATTTTGAATTTACTGTGAATGAGACACACCATAATACAAACAGAGGTAACTGTGTGATGTCATTAATAATAGAGCACTGAAATATACACAGTGAGACCCATAGCTTCAGTTAATTTACACTGCGGTAGAAGAAACCTCTTTATTTAATCTTAAATCAATTCCAGAGTAAGAAGCAATTTTTAGAAACAGAATTGTAGGTCTTTAGAAGTGTTCAGCCTGTCTGGGAATCTGATTGGCTGATTATCTGGGTGTTGCATAATCCTCACATGCAGCTGTGTGTCAGCTTCTGAGTTACCTCTAAAGGGAGCATTTTAAAATGTGTTACCCCTCAGTCTCTTTGCTTTTTCAAACGTATTCACACAGCCTAATAGTAATTGATCTTAAAATACTGCATTGCTGTTTTACCTTCCCTGTTAGTGTGTGTGCTTCCCTGATAGCAATGGTAGTTTTACCTTGTTATATAGTCAAGTTAATGCAGTAGTGGAGGAATAAAAATTGAAAAATTTTCATTTTTGCATCTTTAGAAAAGTGTTCAGTTCTTCAACATATGGATAATTTGCATGCATGAATGTTGTGTGTTATAAACAGATGTGAATATTTTATTGGCAACTGAACTGTTACACAATATAAAAAGTATATTATAAAAAGAGGAATGTAACTGGTGCATGAAGGCGATTTTGGGTACAAACACATGGTATGACTCATTAGCTAATTGCTTTAAAAACACACAAAATAGAATAAAAGTAGTTTTTATGGAATACCTTTTTAATTCCAATAAAAAGCTTTTTAAAAAAATTCCCCCTCTGCACTGTGAACACAACAGCATTGTGTGAGAACCAAAGTTAAACTGTCCAGATGCTAACCAGTTTGCCCAAGATGAATGGAATATTAAAAGTCAAAAAATTCTGAAACATAAATTAGACTTTTAGGGCCAGATTTTCAAAATCATTCCCATTTGAAAACCTAGCCACTTCTTTAATTGTCTAAAGATCTGAGGGTCCTGCAACTCCTGTTGAGATCAGTGGAAGCTGGTGAGCATTTATGTAGTTGCCTAAATGGGCACTTAGTATGCGTGAAAGTTTGATGCTAAAAATGTTTTTTCCTAATTGCATGTATCTTAGGCTAACATGTACAGTTTTGTTAACGTTTCCCCCTTTAAAAAATCTGAAAGGCGCCAGATTAACCTTCTGGACTGCCAGGGTCTTCTGTCTGCAGAACATGTACATCACAGGAACCAGCAATATAACTTTTCCATTTCAACCCTGTCTTCAACTAAGCAGCCCTTTATTGAATGGCTATTTCAGTATCTGTGCCCACCCACTTGTTTTAGCTTGTATCCAGCTTCAACAAAAGGGTGATTTTAATGGTATGGGGAGCAGATGAGCGTTAAGTAATGCTAGCAACACACTTATACAGAGGGGGAAGGAGTCCAAGAGGATATTGATAAGAGATGGGAAGGGAAGGAGAGAGGGTAGATTAAGAGGTGTGATGGGATGAGGGCCAAGTTCAGAAATAGAGATTTTTGAGGTAGATAGACAGAGCCTTAAGAACAGAATACGGGGTTTAAAAGAGGACAGTTATTTTATTCTGCAGTAGTATCCAACTGCCACAATCATGATTAGGGTCACATTGTTCTTAGTCTGTTTGAATGCATGGAAAGACAGTCCCTTCCTCAAAGAAACTAGTCTAATTTGAAATAAGATGTGAGTAACTATAAGAGGCGAGTGGGTTGGAAATGAGGAGCAGTATTAACCTCACTCTATTACCTAGGTAAATTGCATGTGCAATGCGATGGTTCTGAATCATGGTAAACATTTTTAAAATCAGTCGGACTATCACACAGGCTAGTCATTAGTTAGCTGATTTGACATCATGAAAGAGGAACAGGAGGATAGTGTAAAGGGTTGATCCCATCAATTTTGCGTTTAAAGAAGTTGACCAGATGCTGGGTAGAGAATGAGGAGGTGGATAGTTGGAAAGAAAGGGTTTTGAACAAAGTGAGAGGGAGATGGTTGGCAAGAGGCAATATTAGTGGAGTAGAAAGAGAGCGAGTATAAATATCTCCCTTTTCCACACTTACTGAGGATAACCAGAGGAATCCAGGATGAAAATATCACCATTTTGATCATATCTGTTTGGCTCTGAAGGTCTTGCTTCCCACAACTAGCAATAGTGTTTGTTTATAAGTTAGTACCTTCATAACTTGGACACAGTCTCCTCTGCCAGGCCCTCTAAATTATCCAGTCTCTAGAAGCTGAAATTGTCGGCATGGAATCTAAAATGATAAACGCTCAATGTTGTATTCACTCTTGGGAACCAGTAGATTTCCTGCTTAAATCTAAGAAGCTGTTTACCTCCAGGGTGGAAAAAGTGGATTTGAAGGGCCTTTCACCTAACACTTGACTTATTAGCAGTCTTGTGTGTTGCTCCCAAGGTTCCGGAAGCACTGTTAATTTATTGGTGTACCCAAATCCCGGTTTCTTCATTTGGAAGTAGTTGGCCTACATAGGATTCTTTCTAGATACAGCTTAGGCAAAAAGCCTTCCTTCCCTTATTAAGAGCCCAAGACAACATAGAAGATAGCAAGGCATTTGTACAGTCTCTTGACAGGAAGGAAAGTCCAGTTATAGGCTGAGTCAATGAGTAATAAACACTGGCAAATGACGTTAGGATCAGTAAGTGGTGAGTTAAATCTTTCATGAGTTGGGAAATGCTTGGGACATATAACTGTTTTTTTTTTCTGTCTCCGAACAAGGATTTATATGCTGAGCAAAGGAAGACTGGAGTTATGACAAAGTACACTTCTCCCCTTTTTTTGTGGGTGCATGTATGGATGGGGTCCTATACACTCTTCCTTAATTCTCTCTATGAACACTTTCCTGAAAAAAATCAGAAAAAGAGAGGGTTACACAATCATAGAAGTCCTGTAATAGCCCTCTGAGGCAAATAGATTTGAGCCAGGGCGCACTTATATACCTTCTCCTGCTTTACTTGTCTAATGCAAGCCATAGTAATCTGTATAGTATGCAGGATACAAATATATACAGGACGTGCAACGTGAAACACTTTTAAAGTTGTAGGACAGATTTTAACCTTTGGAATGTTGTGACTCTTGTGGGCTTGACTCCTCAATCTTTAATGTTGATAGCTGTTTTGCATCTATATGTGCAAGGTTGCAGACTACAGTGAAGACCATAATTAGCGCTGGTGAGGAAATGATTCTCCTCCCACTCCCCGCATGAAAAAATTCAATAAACAGTTTATTTCACTGAAACTATTTTCATTTTTCAGGATTTAATTGAAAAAACATTATTTTTCAACAAAACTCCTGTACTTTTTGATCCTTCTGATTTTTAGAAAAGATGTTTCCTATCACACTCATTTTGATTGAGAATGTTTGACCAGGTGTAACTGAATTTCAGCATGCCATACAAAAGTTAATCTTAACCCTGAGATGTTCTACCAAGCTTAATGAAGAAATTTCAACCTCTTAACATCTTTTCTTTGTCCACAATATCCTCCCAGATGTAAAATGTGTCTCCAAAACTTGAACATAAATTTGTCTTTGGTTTCTGTCTTAGAGCAGTTAAAATTCCCTACTTTATGCAGCTTTTTCTTTTAGAACAGCTTTCAGAGCCACTTGACAATATATTCCCATTGTGGCTTTTTTTTTTTTTTTTTTCAAAGGACTGATTTGAATGGAAGTGGATGGGTTAAGAATAGGAAGTTGATTTAGGTTTCAGGGTTTTTGGTTATTTTTTGGCAGAATGAGGTTGCATGTTGGTGCCGGGGATTAGAACTTTTGAGTTTGGTTAATTAGTTTTTGGTTTTTTTTAAGTTTGGTTTGTGGGAGAGCCTGGAACTTGTGTAGATGATTTTGTAAATTGAAATATGCTTGAAATTGAAAGGATCAGTTTGTCTTGAGTATCCATGTCTTGAGTTTGTCTTTTAACTCGGCATTCTCTATTTACCAGCAGTATGGTATATGGTCCACTGTAACGCTCACTGATTGTGCATGAAGACCTGGTTGACCACATAGGGCTGGCTCTCCTCTTTGTGTCCAAATACTGTGACAAGTGCTCAAGTTCTTTATTGTGAAGAAGAGCCTAGGATACTGGGAAAGGAGCTGGAAACTAGGAGAACCCAGCTTATCTGTCTCTACTTTGAGGCTACTGTAAAATAAGAGGAGTAGAGGGAATACTAGTATTAGTGAGACTAGTGCTGCCAGCTGTGAACAGAGCAGTAATGTTCAGAGAAGCAGGAAAACGAGGGCTGGATATCTGGGCATCATATACAGAGGGAAGGCAAGTGGCTAGAAATCATATGCAGTGTTTGGTTCTTTTCTCCTTTCTAAACACTTTTCCGTGTAATCAGTGTGTATCACGAGGCTATTACCTGATCACAGGCAAGAGGTAGTTTTCATAAGACTTTTTCTGTTAAGGGGTGGCCCCCATTATGAAAAAAACCCAGGAACACCTTTTTATAAAGTACTCAGGTCCAGATGTAGCACTGGTTCAGTTTGGAATGAGTGGATTTTGTTGGAGCATTTGCTTTGTGATTTAGTAGTCAACATATCTTTTTTTTCAAATAAGATTCTCAGCAGATGTGTTTTCTAAATTGACTAATGTGTTTGCGTATCTCAGAGGGTCATCCTTAGCTGATCATAGAGCATGTATGTTGAAATTTAATTAGTGAAAAATGCATGATTTATTTTGTTCATAAAAAAGCAGTTGTGAATTAGTATGAGTGTCACTGTATCTCTTTATTCCTAGATATAAAATGTGCAGCCTGTTTTCAATTAATGTATAATTAAGTTTGTAATTAGACTGAAAGTTAGATTTGTTATGTTGTTGGGCATCTTAGATATTGTAGTTATAATTTAATTTTACTTTTTTCCCCTTCCCTCCTATGTCTGCTTATCCTTTTTGGAATGTGGTTCTTCAACAAAATCGTGATGTACTTCTGATACAGGTAAATACTTTTTTAATTACCAATATTTATTGAATGTAATCTCTGCTTGGAGAGTGTACAAACAGGCTTTAATAAGACAAAACAGTTCAGTCGTGGATAATACACTGGATAAATTCAATCATAAGGTGATGCTGATATCATCACAATTGGCTGTTAAAGGTGACCTGCAAAGAAAAATGGCCTAAAAGTTCCCTTCCCTACCAATTCCTCTACCTCCACCTCAGAAAAGTGACGGCGGCTGTTTCTTTCCCCACCAACATCAGAAATTTAGGTCTTGTATTCCCTGGAAGACTTTATGGTATCTACATAAATGGTGAATTATGACTTCACAAATCAAAGAGCTCAGAGACTTAGGGCTTTAGTACCTACCAGTAGAGTTTTTTTTAGAGGCAGTAACTCCCCTCACCCCAACCCCAAGTGTGGATGCAGTTATATGGACATTAAAAAGCTTATACTGGTGTGGTTTGTTCCAGTTCAGGAACTGAAATAAACTATACCAACATAGGGCACCTTTATCCCCATGTAACTGTCAGCAAAAAATTCACACACCCCTAAACCAACATAATTACAACATATTTTCCACATGTACATGTGTAAGTGTAGATCAGGCCAATTGAGAGAGGATACCTTTTAACAACACTTTGGGGTTTAACCTATTAAACTAGAATGTTGAATTAACATTTTGGACAAAACGTTTGCTAGCAACTTTATATCTTGCCCCTTCAGTTAAGTTGTGAGAGTTCACAATGTCCATGTTCTGAGAACTTCAAAAGATGCTTCAGCAAAACTAAAAAAGACAAGTCTTAAATCCTTTGGTTTTAAATTAAAAGATAAGTTGGGGAACGCTTTTTTTTGGTGGGGGAAAGCTATCAGGCTGCCTTCATATAAAATAAACTAAGAAAAGGGACAAGCCCAACTCTTTCAAAATCTTTTGCAGATTACCTTTAAAATTGATGGAAAATGTATTTTAGGGATGAATTTGTACGAGGAGCTGCAGGGAATTCCTATTACCTTTTCAGTAAGGTGAAACAAACTTTGGTAAAACTTGGACCTCATCTGCAGACACTACCAGTATAGCGTTTACTATCATGAATAGCCCCATTAGCGTCAATGCTACTATATGCATTAGTAAATAATATAACCAGTAAGGCCATGTCTACATTACCACTTATGTAGGCAAAACTTACGTATCTCAGGGGTGTGAAAAAAACCCACACCCCAGAGTGACATAAAGTTATGCTGGCATGAGTGGTAGGATGCACAGCGCTATGTTGGCGGGAGAGCTTCTCCCGCTGACATAGCTGCCGCTGCTTGTTGGGGGTGGCTTAATTACATTGATGGGAGACCTCTCTCCTGTTGGAATAGAGCAGCTACACGAGAGATCTTGCAGCAGTGCAGCTGCATCGGTGCAGTTGCAAACTCTAGTGTAGATGTAGCCTAAGTTTTTGCAGATTCAGATCCTTTAATTGTATCTTTTCCCCTCTGCACATGCATATTAAAAGAACTCCACAGCTTGAAATTCTGTGTTCAATGCCCCAAATAACCTTAATAAGAGAGGCAAGCAGCAGATTTATTATCTAGAATATATGTGGTTTTGTTTTTAACTTTTCAGGTTTGTGAAGTCTAGGTTGCCCAATTCCTTTTGGAGGAATGTCACAATATACATTCTGCTGGTGGCTTCATACTGGAAAGCACTCTGAAAAGTGGATTCTGTATCTAGCAGTAACATAGCTATTTTTAGAACAGTGTACTGTTTTGTAAATGTTTAGAAAAAATGCTGTTTTTGAAAACATTTAAAATCTGTACAGATGTTTCCAACAGTGTGCTAAGTAAACAGTCTGAAAGGCCTGAAAATTAAACCTTTAATGGCAAGATATGTTATCCATGATGTTCAGTGGCAGATGTTAGACCATCAGCAGAATGTATCAGGAGAAGGAATTTAAAGCTACTGATACATGGCAATGTGGCCTTTGGATATAGAAAAAACAAAGGATGTTTTAAAATTACAAACCTACAGATTGCTTCTCTTAGACTGGGGCATTCAGAACATAATTCTGAAAGGGATTTTTGGGGTGAGATAGGAAAAGGAGCATGCACACTTGTAAACTACCTTTAAGTCTCTGAGCTGTCAATTATGTTAAATTGACTCGTATTGTCCATTAACTATATTAGAATTAAATGTGATCTACTCAGAATTACAGAAAACAATATTAATATTAATGGCAATATATATAAAAGGGGGGGGAACCTTTAAAATCAGCTATGTGCTCGGTGTCCCTATTTGGCTTTGCTTTTGGGGGCATTCAGTATATAATTCCAAAGTTAATGGATTTTTGTCAAGCCAATTTGCAAATTACCTTTTTAAAAGTCAGTTGATCTTCAGCAGCATAAGAACCTGTGACAGTTATGTATCACAAACACCTTTTTTAAAAAAAAACAACCTGATTTCTTTATACTGCTTAAGATGTTTGTGACATCTTTTGCAGAAGAAATTCCCAACTTCAGGTTCAGGTCTTGACAAGTAGCGTAGAGAAGAACAACTGATTCTGAGCTGTTCGTGTTTTTAAAATTGAGTTTCCAGTGTGTACGTTTTGGCCCTTCATAAAAATGAATCAGCGTTGAAAATTAAGGTATGTCTACACTTAAACTGGTACAGCAGCACAGTGCTTCAGCGTAGACACACTCTACAGTGACAGGAGGGGTTCCCTGTCGTAGCTAATCCAACTGCCCAAGAATTCTTCCGTTGATCTACTGCTGTCTACACTGCGGATTAAGTTGATTTAACAACGTCAGTCGGGGTTGTGGAGTGACATGGCCGGGTGACATAGCTGAGTTGACTTGACTTTTTTTTTTAATGTAGACCTGACCTTAGTGTTTCTTAACTGTTGGCAGTAAAAGGAGAACTAGACAATGTTTAGATTACCTGTCCTGGCTTTTGCCACAAATTTCCTGCGAGACCTTGGGCCAGTCCCTTACTCTCTCCTTGCCTCAATTCACTGTAAAATGGGATAGTTGCACTTCCCTAATTCAGTGAAGCTCATATAGTACAGTAAACAGGGCCAAAGTAGTACTCTGATTTTTTTGCTGGTGTGCTGTTAGATTATGAAAGTAGACCCTTCTACAGTACCTGCTTTAAATAGAACTTCGAAGTTGACATATTAGCAATGAGCAATTATGAGCTATGTTACCACAAACCCACATTAAAATATTTAATGGTGCTGACTGGAGAGATTGACTGTTTCTTACATGCTTCTAATTTAGACAAATAAGCTGAAATGATAAAAATTGTCAAATGTACAACAGACTCCACATATATTTAATAAACCAGAAAGATATAGATATAAGCATAAAACAAATACCTCTGCCAACTGCTTCCTACAAAAAAATCATAAATTAATTTTTACTATAGCTTGGTTTATGTCTTCATAATAAATCATGGAAAGTTCAGCTTCCATCAGTACCAAACCTACTGAAATATTGAGGGCCTGAACAGCTTTTATCTTTGGCATACACCTGATGATCCTGTCCAATAGTGATCATGACAGATGTGTAATGGGATATTGAACTGTTCACTCTTTGATGTTCAGGCACCTTGAGAGAGAATTTACACCTTTATAACTTGATAAATTGATATTTATAAACCATTGAACCTTAATGTATAGACACTTCTACAGGCATTTAGAGCTTGAAATCTGCATGTATTGTGATGCATTTTGTAGCTAGCTGTTCTGCAGTCTTCTTATTAAATGTTTCCACTATTGGCTAACCGAAGAGCAGACGTGTGAACAAAACTAGCTTCATCTAAAATGAGAAATACGCGTTTTAAAGAGGACTAAAAATACAGCTGTACTTCTAGGTTGTCTGTACTAGACCCATTTCCTTAAAATTTCCCGCCATTGCTACCACTGAGTCAGTAGCAACAGTGGGAGGGGTAGTGTAGACTGCTTTTTGACCACCTTGTTGTTGTAATGCTGCTCCAAACAGGTCGGTCACCTGGTGGTTAAAACAGCAGCCGCCACTAATGACTGTTAACTCTGGTGCTCTCATTGTTGCTACAATGGTGGACCTGCGCTAGTGGCGAAGGGTTCTGAGAAAATAGGTCTAATGTAGGTAAGGCCTTGTTGGTTTCATTTCTGAGACAGCTGCTTGTTTCTTTAGTGCTATAAATTGGTCTGAGTTACTAATTTACCTACTGGGAAATATTTGATATTCAGCATTCAATTCTCTTTCTAAAATATACTATCTGTTTTGCTTTTCAGAAAAGGGACTTTATGTGTATAGATTTGTTCTTATACACACACAAGCTTTCATCCCAGTGTGCTGTCGCTGCACCTGACTGAATCAAAATGTCTGTGTGGCCAAGGGGAATTGTGGGCTTTGCCAGTCATTCATACTGAGAACATAGTTTCTCTTCCTTCTCCTTTCTCTTTCCCAAGCAGCAATAGCTTCTACCTGACAAGGGACATCCCTCAAGCAGCAATATCTGACCTTTCGGTAGGCAAATCTTCATTGCTACTCCAGCCTTGGGCCAGCTGAATGCATGAAGCTCCCTCTGGAGCTGCTTAATGTCACTCTGATCAGTCCCCATGCACGTAGTTTCCTACTTTTATGGGAAGGAGTTCCCATTTGTGGAGTATTTGTAATGAACCCCCTTTTCTTCCCCATGTCATGCTACATCCTGGCAGTCAGTGAGTAAAGGTCATTGAAGCAGGAAGGGGAGCACTTGCCACACCAGCCGAGGAAGAGTGGGGAGCAGTGCTCCCCTAAGTCAGGGAGAGAGGGAGGAGTTCCACTCTGTTGTTAGCAGAGGCAGGGGAGTTATATTTCAGCCTCAAAAAGCATTGCAGCTGCATCTCACCCTGGTTTATATCCAGCTCCCTTCATCCCTCTCCCATCTATCATTTCCCACCCCTTTTTTATATTTTGGCAGAGTTTGCTTTCTACTTTTCATTTCTTTTCTCCCTACCACCTTTCTCTGAGTTTTTGCCTATTCTTGTGCATTTTTTTCTCCCTCAGTTCTGTCTCTCTCCCCTTCTCCCCGCTATTCTCCCCATCGTTTCCTCCTCCCTCTCACCTCCTTTTCCATCTCATTTCTCTCCCTCTTCACTCCCCACTTCAGTGTCTTGCCCGTTCTTCCCTTTTTAAATTTTCTCCATCCTTTCCTTTTTCTCTTCCATCTCCACGCTCTTCTTCCTGTTCTTTCAGTTCGTAAAAGTGTAGCCAGGTGCATTTGCTGTGGATGCTCTGACATAATATTAAGATTCCCGTAAATACAATGAAACTGCTCAACACCCTTAATAATCAGCTGCTCACAAGATAAACAGAATCACTTCTATAAAACACAATTACAGCCTGCAATCGCTCCACCCAGTCCTGATTCTGTAGCCCTTACTTACATGCATAGTTCCATTGACTTCAACAGAATTGGCCTCATGAAGAAGGGTTGTGAGATTGAGGCCTGAATTCCTGATTAAAAAGAGGGGCCTTTTCTGGAAGGATAACAAATACGAGCTCCTTTGGATAGAGTGAAAGTGAATATCAGAGTCAAAAGTCTTGACAGAGAATACTTTGACAGGAGATATTCCTTTAAAAACTTTCCCCTTTTGTTACGTAAGCAAATAGAAAAATTGAAGATTGTGAATGTCTCCTTTTCTGAAATTTTTATGTAACCATATGTAATGTAGATGGATGTAGAGAGAGATACAAATGAAATCTGTATTCATAAGGACCTAGGAATTCACGCCTGGGTATAATAAAAATAGAAAAGTCCTTTATACATGAAGAATGTGTTAGATCAGCTAAATGTTCTTGAGGTAAGTACATGGAACCTGTACTTAATGTAGCAAAGAGCCTTTAAAGGGTAATATATCTATATGATCAGTGCACATCAGCTGATGTGGCTGAAACATTCATGGTGGAACATTCATATCGTAGAAAAAGGCTCAAACTCTATTTGTGAATGCTTAAAATCCTTTTATGAAATCCATATTCTTTATTTTATCAGTATTGACATGACTGTCCCATTATTTCTATTTCCTTATCTAGCCATTACATATAACCTTACTGCATATTCTAAAAAAGTCTAAACAAATCAGTATATTTTATTACCTTCATAATAGTGCCCTCAGATCCCTGAAATCTGTTTGTTTGTGCATCAGCTCTAAAATGCCAGACTGGGGCTCCATTGTGCTAGACGTCATGGAAATATAGAAGAAATGGTTCTGTCCTGCAGAACTTACAAACTAAGTGGACAAGACCGAGGGGGGTGGGGTGGGGGGGATATAACATACAAGCAGAGTGATCAGAGTAATGGTTGGCAAAATCTTCTTTGTTCCACAGTTTTTTAAGCAGAGATGGGTGTTGGCATTTTTGCCTTTATGTAACACAGACACAGCCCACCTATGAAAAATTAATTCCTGGGTGTGGTAAAGAAACTAAATTCTGCTTGGCCTCAAAACCGACTTGCATGGCTTTGAAATCTTAAGGGTATACACAAATGTTGATTAAATGGGGCTATATTACACACCCCATACAGTGTTGCAATTGTTGTAGTTTTTGTGCATGTAAAAACTCAAAGGTAATGTTGCATTGATTAATATATATGTATTTACTTAGCTGTTTTTTTTAAAGAGATGGAAAAGGAGGTTTGCTTGTCTGAATTTGTGATACTGAAATTACAGATAGCATTCAAATTTTGTCTCTTCTGGGTTTGAGTAACAATGTGAGCAGAAGATGCAGGCAGGTCACCTTTATCCAGATGGCTATATCTGTCAAATACTGGTAAGAACATTGAAAGTAAAATCTGAAGGAAAAAGGAAGCATGTAGCTGAATATCCTTCTATACTGGTGACATTGTAGTCTTAAACATCACAAATCTTTCAAAGTGGTTTCATTTAACACGAACAGGAAGGGTAACGCTGATAACTTAGATAGCACGGGGGGTAGGTGCTTTAGCTGTGTCCTAGATATATGTTTCTACAAGATCCCATAACTATGAGGCGCTTTGGGAAAGATGAGCAGTTTCCTATCATGTTACCCTTTGGAACTTCTCTTAGAGGAAGGAACAAACTCATTGAAAGAGCTGCTTCATCCAGTCTACGTGATCCTGCTAATGAGCAAATATCTTGTGGTGAATGGCTTTTGATTGTTAGCTCTATCAGCATGGACACCTTGGACCACATCCTTTTGCAGGTTCAATTTAGCTCCACTGACTTACCTTTAACCCTTGCCAGGCGATCACCTTGAGGCCAATACAATCCTAGTTCCATGCATGGGTCTCACTCCTGATTCTGCTGCTGAGCAAAGGAGGAAGTCAAACAAGAAACAAACTTTTTGTTTTTATTTTTAAAAAATTACCATTTTAATTTAATTATTTTTGAAAAAGGGTAACTTTTCATGAATATTTAAAAAATTTTAAACATCTCCATTGAGGGGGATTAAATATGTCTGTACTCTGAGTATATCTACACTACGTTTAGACACCCCCGGCTGTCCTGTGCCAGCTGACTCGTGCTCGCAAGGCTTGGGCTGATGGCTAATGTCAAAAGAATTTTCCCTAGTAAGAACTGTAACTAATTCTTGTGTAAGTGTGGTGTGGCTAGCTCCTCCAAAATGGAGACATTTCTAACTCTTGTCATAATGGAGCCTAGTCTGACTGTGCTGGCTTTAGTCAGCATGTAACAACATGGGTCTGTCTCATACACTGGTCCTAACCCTCTAAATTGGGGACAACTGGTCATAACCCCATAAACATAGCTCAGGTCGCACTGTGAATATGGTGAGAAAAATTAAAAACACAAATCTTTGTTCCCTTCTGATCTAACTACATATGCTCAAATTGTCTCAAATCCAGCTGTCCTCATGAAAGATAAATTGACAGCCCCTCGTAGGAAGAAATGCCTAACTGTGGTGCTGTGCTGTGCTAGTCCAGGTTACCTAGTTCCATTGGTCTAGATTTCACAGGTGCTATGACGAAGTAAGATAATTTTCTTTTAGGACAGCGCAGGTAGGATAAAGAGGTCTTATCTATAGGTGGAAGGTGGGCAGAGTTAAGGTTGGTTTGTTAGAATCTTAAACGTAGTCCCATAGATTATTTTTTTAAATCTAGGAATGTTTTAATGGGTGATAGTCCCTCAGGGTTCGAAATTTATCTTAATTTCTTTTGTTATACATTTTCCTTAAATTTTTTTTGGAGGTTAGAGGAGGCAGAGTTTGGAGGGGAGTGAATTTTTTTTCATGCTGTTGTACCTCAAACAGCTGAATAGATTTTGTTGTAATTTCAGATAGTCCTGTCTCTCTTGTCTTGCATTCATGAATGTTGTGGTACAGGTTCTGCTAGTTACACTAGTAGAATTTAAAGCATCCACAAAACTCCAATTGTGGTCCCTCAATGGGATTTACTTTATGTGGTAATTTTATCTTGATTACAGTTGGTTACAAATATGTGTTTTTGCAAAATTGTAAGGTGTAGGGACTGTTTCAGATCTGACCTAGAAATTCTGATACATGTATATTTTAGTGGCGAGGCTTGATAATTATAATTCATTATTTGGTGGTTTAGCCACAAAATTAATGGACAGCATCCAGTTCATTCTGAATGAACCATCCAGAGTTCTGACCAGGTTCAGGGTGGTTTTGCATTACGGACTTTTAAGCTTCAACAGGATTTATAAGTGAAATACATCTCGCATTTTGCAAACATCTGTACCAACAGCAGCCAAGAAAGAAATTTAAAATTAAATAGGATGTATGTAAATTTTTAATGCTTATTTAGCTGAAAGTTTTCTTATCTTTTAGATTTGGCTATCCACATTTTTGGAGATGAGGGGTGGAGAAGGGAAGGAGATGAGCAGAGATGCATGCCTAGGGGACACAAGGGAGACTAAGTAATATCTCTCTTTTGTTTTGTTGGTTCTAATGCTGGATTGAAACACAGATCTCTTCTGTAACTGAAGAATCAAGAGTATTGATTGAAAATGTGGGAGTAGCAAAAGTTCAAGTGGGTGGGTTGTTTTGTTTTTTTTTTTCTTTTTTAAACTCACACCAAAAAAAAAGTGCTTGCACTGAGAATGAAACAGGTATTTCAGACATGCTTCCTGCTTTGGCATCTCTATGCTGGTTTCTGTTACAATATCCTGGTTATGATCTATAAAGCAGTTATGGGCAGGATTCATCTTGGTTTTTCTGTCTTACTTTGTTTCCTTCCTTTCTCCCTTAGTTTGCTTGCTTCAATCCTCAGAGCAGGGATCATTTCACCGCTTAGTTAAAATGAATGTCTTATGAAGCCAGAACCTTTTTCATGTAGTGCACTGCATTTTTTAAAAAAACCTTGCAGCATCTGAATATCAGAATTCCGAAACATTCTGTTAAAGTATATCTTGTAGATTTCACTTTGCAATAAAATTAAAATTAAAATATCAAGGAATACTAAAATGTTGAGACAGAGCATGGATTAAATGTTCAATGTATTGTATTTCATGAGAGAATAAGTGATGATTTAAGCTTGCTAGACTTTTTGAAGAAATAGTGTTTAGACACCTGTGTGAGTGCATAATTGCAAAACATGCTTTTGGGATTCTAAATGATTGTGGTTTATTGGTGGATATCAGTCCCAAATCATCTGTTTTGTTAATGAGACGTTTAAGGCTAAGTATTAAAGATTATTTTTTATACAGTTAAGAACCACCAGAAGGGTTCAAGTGGTTTGTTTTAATGTTTTCTGTCTCTTAAAGTGCTGATGTTTGCAATAGAATTTTAAATTCATTGTTAATTTGTTGCTTCACATCAAAACTGATGTTTTATTAGAAAGCTGTGATCTTATTTCTTTAGAGTGAAAATTCGCTTGCCTTCCACTTGATGCTTTTCAATATAATAATGTCTGAATTTCTCAAAAAGCCATATTTGTCTGTAGTACATGGAAGTGAAACTTGATAGTGATTGTTATCTAAAAGTGTTTACTACACATGGGTACTGCAACTAACTCATTGATGTGTATCACACTCAGGAGTTCATGCTTGAACTGTTAATTTCACTGAGATTGACGCAAACAGTAAACTTCCCTAGTCGAATGACAATTTTGGCAAAAAACAAAACTCTCGTGTACAATGGGTGTAACATCTTGATCCACCATATCTATTCTTGAGATGTGACATCCACTGTGGAAAACAAATTAAAAACGTTAGGTACCCTGACACTACCATGCACTAAATCTTGTTTTTGTATCGTTCAAGGCTAACTTGCCTATATCTGACATCCTAGTGTACCCACATTGGTAATTCATCTGTGTGCAAACTGTCACTTTATATAAACAGCCAGAATGGTTCAGGACAAAAGAGGAGAAACATAGCTTGGTGATGAATTCTTGAATCTGACAGAGGAAGAAAGAAGATCCTTGTACTTGAGGCATTTTCAGTTGTAGCTAGAGGCTGTTTTTCAAAGCAGTAAAAAATGTTCCATCACTTAGTTAACCCGGCTGATTTAAGATTTCTTCTTAGTTTCTATTACCTGTAAATTGTTGACCTTCACATACTGAGTGTAGAGAATCCCAGCACTGAGCAATACTTCTAATTAGTTGAACACACATTGCAACTTGAATTGGGAAATTTATGGGAATGTTCAGAAGCAAAATCCCCTATCCTATTCTCAGAGCAGCCCTACTGTAGCCAGTTATGGGTGTTTAAAATAGAAGTCAGTCTCAACATGGTAACTAATGAACCCTTCTCAAGTTTAATCTGTCTTTAGTTTTATGAAGTTGACATATAAGATAAATAAAATAGACTCCATTGGAGACAGAACAATTCCGGTAATTAGAAAGTAATGGATCAGAATTATTAACAGATTGTACACTGACAACATGTAGAGAATGCATTGCTCAAGACCAGCTTAGAATTAGCTGGTGAAATGTTTAAGAGGTGATTGGAAGTGGGGATGGAGGAAGAAGAATCGGTAATATTGCTTGTGTGCGCGCGCGCAGGGGGGGAGGCATGGCTGTTTGTTTGAGCCTGAACAGTGCCCACTGCTGTACAGTATGGAGAGGGGGTGTGGTGTAATGGGCATTTCATGGAATACAAGCAAAAAATCTCCCTATAACACATCTGTTAAGTGTTCATTGCCAAGCTGACTATGTCATGGATGTAGTTAGCAGCAGCAGCGAGAATTATAAGGATTGAAATTGCAAGATCAGAAGTTGCATGTTTTTAGCACAGATGTAGGGCCTCTCTAAAGCCTTTAGTGTCTCCTGCAAAATTTAAGTTTTCATTTATATAACCGTTCTAGCCCTTCTGACTGTGAAGAGAGTTGTTTTTGAGCTAGTGAAATACTGCCTGTCAGACAAAATGAGATGATAGGTCTGAGTGTGACCACCCCATTTATCTCAATGGAGTGTTAACTCTGGAGGCCAAGGATAGCAGTGTCAGCAATGCCTACATCACTAGCTTGATATGTCTGTTTAAATTATAAGCAATGTGCTTTATCCAAAGGGATGGAAAGCATTTAAAGAGACACAATAAAAAGGCGGCCAACTTTATAGATGTCAAATAAGCACATTTTATCCAAGACTTGTAAAATGTATTCACCCAGGCAAGTAGGAAGCTTGTGAAGTGTTGTCCAAAGAATTCTCTTACCAACCCTCTGGAAAAGCTATAGGGTGGCCCAGTAGCTAGTGTCTCCCCTCTAGCTCACTAGTAGAGTACACCCCCATTATAACAGAACACTGAGGGGAGGGGTAGAGTAGCAAAGACAACCCTCGCCCCTGCTCTTACCCTTTGGATCCTTGTTGCAGCCTGGAACGTGTAAGGTAAAAATTAAGTAGCAGAGAAATTTCCTCTCTTCCAGCAGCCATAGAGGATGTGGTGGAGGGAAGCGGCTTCATCTAGCTCAGACACCTACTTGCTGGAGACTGAAGCCCTTAAGATCGATCCAGGGATTGTACCCTGACAGGAATCCCGGCACTCTCCTTTGTCCAGCAGCTTGGTAGCAGAAGGTTGGATTCTCACATAGGCATTGTCCCTGGTCACTGTCCCCCACACACAACCTCTCATGTTTATTTGTGTTCAGTGGTTTCAGGTGTCCTCCACATACAGCGGATTTGACAGAAGTATGAGAGAAGATTGATGGGGTGATTTAGGAAAGAATAATACAGTGTTGGAGAAGTGGGAGCAGAAAGGAGAGGGGAAATAGAGAGGAAGTAGTAGAATACAAAGGAAAAGAAAGATATAAAGGTGGGATAGAGGGAAGGAAGGCACACTTGACATGTGAAGCTGCTGATGGCCCTTATTCCCCAGGTGTGGACTGTGGCCACAGTCTGATCAAAGGATAGATACCATCAAGTAATCCATCCCATCACCCAACTCCAACAGCTGGCAGTCAGAGGCTTAGGGATACCCAGAGCATGGGGTTGCATCCCTGAGCATCTTGACGTAGTCATTGATGGACCAAGCCTCCATGAACTTATCTAATTTTTTTTTTAACCCAGTTATACTTTTTCAACATCCCCTGGCAAGGAGTTCCACATGGTGACTGTGTGTTGCATGAAGAAGTACTTCCTTTTGTTTGTTTTTAAACCTGCTGCCTATTAATTTCATTGAGTGCCCCCGAGTTCTTGTGTTATGTGAAGGGATAAATTAAACTTCTGTATTCTTTCTCCACATCAGTCAAGATTTCATATACCTCTATCATAGGGCCCCCCCTTATCTCTTTTCCAGGCGGAACAGCCCCAATCTTTTTAATTTCTCTTCCTACAGAAACTGTTCCATATCCTTAATCATTTTTGTTGTCCCTTTGTTTACCTTTTGCAGTTCTAATATATTTTTTGAGATAAAGCAACCAGAACTGCACGCAGTATTCAAAACGTAGACGTACATGGATTTATACAGTGGCATGATATTGACTGTCTTATCTCACTTTCTTTAGGGTTCCTAACATTCTCTTAGCTTTGACTGCCACTGTGCACTGAGTGGATGTTCTCAAGGAACTACCCATAAGGACTCTAAGATCTTTCTTGAGTGGTAACAGCTGATTTAGACCCCCATTATTTTGTATGTATAGTTGGGATTATGTTTTCCAATATGCAGTACTTTGCATTTATCAATACTGAATTTCATCTGCTATTTTCTTGCTCAGTCACCAAATTTTGTGAGATCCCTTTGCAACTTTTCGCAATCTGCTATGGACTCAACTATCTTGACTAATTTTGTATTGTCTGCAAACTTTGCCACTTAACTGTTTGCTCGGTTTTCCAGATTGAGGCATAATTTCCCTTTATAAAAACTATGATGATTCTCCCCAACAGATTGTGTTCATCTATGTGTCTGATAATTCTGATCTTTACTAAAGTTGCATCTAATTTGCCCAGTACTGAAGTTAGGCTTACTGGCCTGTAACTGCTAGGATCGCCTCTAGTCTTTCTTTTAAAAAAAAAACAAAAAACTGACCTTACATTAAATATGCTCCAGTTATCTGGTACAGAAGCTGATTTAAGTGATAGGGTAAGCCCCTTTGTTTTTCAGTTTAAACTGATTTTTACTGAAAATTTCCCAGGTTTTACAAAAAATATTTTTTTCAGATTTTCGCCCTACTTCCTAAGGAGTGGAAGATGGGAGGGATTAGCAAGGAAAGCTACCTTATTGAGGTCAGAACACGTAGGGATAAAGTGAGAAAGGTCAAAGTGTAGAGTTGGACCTTGCAAAGAGAATTAAAACCAATAGTAAAAGGTTCTATAGCCATATAAATAAGAAGAAAACAAAGAGAGAAAAAGTGGGACTGCTAAACACTGAGGATGGAGTGGAGGTTAAGGATAATTTAGGCATGGCCCAATATCTAAACAAATACTTTGCCTCAGTCTTTAATGAGGAGCGTAGGGATAATGGTAGGACCACAAATGGGAAGGAGGATATGGAGGTAGATATTACCACATCTGAGGTAGAAACCAAACTTAAACAGCTTAATGGGACTAAATCGGGGGGCCCAGATAATCTTCATCCAAGAATATTAAAGGAACTGGCACATGAAATTGCAAGCACATTAAAAATTTTTGCTAATGAATCTGTAAACTCAAGGGTTGTACCGTATGACTGCAGAATTGCTAACATAGTTCCTATTTTTAAGAAAGGAAAAAAAAGTGATCCGGGTAACTACAGGCCTGTTAGTTTGATATCTGTAGTATGCAAGGTCTTGGAAAAATTTTTGAAGGAGAAAGTAGTTAAGGACATTGAGGTCAGTGGTAATTGGGACAAAATACAACATGGTTTTACAAAAGGTAGATCATGTCAAACCAACCTGATCTCCTTCTTTGAGAAGGTAACAGATTTTTTAGACAAAGGAAACGCAGTGGATCTAATTTACCTTGATTTCAGTAAGGCGTTTGATACCGTGCCACATGGGGAATTATTAGCTAAATTGGAAAAGATGGGGATCAATATGAAAATTGAAAGGTGGATGAGGAACTGGTTAAAGGGGAGACTGCAACGGGTCACACTGAAAGGTGAACTGTCAGGCTGGAAGGAGGTTACTAGTGGAGTTCCTCAGGAATCGGTTTTGGAATCAATCTTATTTAATCTTTTTATTACTGACCTTTGCACAAAAAGTGAGAATGTACTAATAAAGTTTGCGGATGACATGAAGCTTGGAGGTATTGCCAATACAGAGAAGGACTGGGCTATCATACAGAAATATCTGGATGACCTTGTAAACTGGAGTAATAGTAATAGAATGAAATTTAATAGTGAAAAGTGCAAGGTCATGCATTTAAGAATTAATAAGAATTTTTGTTATAAACTGGGGACGCATCACTTGGAAGTAACAGAGGAGGAGAAAGACCTCGGAGTATTGCTTGATTACAGGATGACTGAGCCTCCAATGTGATATGGCCGTGAAAAAAGCTAATACGGTCTTGGGATGCATCAGGCGAGGTATTTCCAGTAGAGATAAGGAGGTGTTAGTACCGTTATACAAGGCACTGGTGAGACCTCATCTGGAATATTGTGTGCAGTTCTGGTCTCCCATGTTTAAGAAAGATGAAATCAAACTGGAACAGGTACAGAGAAAGGCTACTAGGGTGATCCAAGGAATGGAAAACCTGTTTTATGAAAGGAGACTCAAAGAGCTTGGCTTGTTTAGCCTAACCAAGAGAAGGCTGAGGGGAGATATGATTGCTATCTATAAATATATCAGAGGGATAAATACCACGGAGGGAGAAGAATTATTTAAGCTCAGTACCAATGTGGACACAAGAACAAATGGATATAAACTGGCCATCAGGAAGTTTAGACTTGAAATTAGATGAAGGTTTCTAATCATCAGAGCAGTGAAGTTTTGGAACAGCCTTCCAAGGGAAGCAGTGGGGGCAGAAGACATATCTGGCTTCAAGACTAAGCTTGATAAGTTTATGGAAGGGGTGATACGATGGGATAGCCTAATTTTGGCAATTAATTGATCTTCAACTATTAGCGGTAGGTATGCCCAATGGCTTGTGATGGGATGTTAGATGGGGTCTGGTTCCCTCTCATTGGCTGGGTCTGAGGCCACCGCCTCTCTGAGGCGTGCCCCTCGGTGCTCCCTCCCCACCAGGGTAGGGTCCTGCGCGTCCGGTGTGGCACCCTCCCCAAGGTCAGGGCGCAGTGCCCCTCGCTGGCTCTGGCTATGGGTCACAACCAGGGTGGTCTGGGGGTTGCTTGGCCAGTCCTATAAGTGTGTCTCCCCCCCTCCCCCATCAGAACCTCAGTGGGCAAATGGTGGTGCACCCCCATGTCCTTGGGGCCCTCCTTTGCCTGATGAGACACGAATGGGAGGGGAAGGCCACTCCCAATGGAGAGTCAGTGGTTTGTGTGACAGGCCGATGCCCATTAGCGACCTCCATAACAGCTGTTTAAAGTGTTCGGGGGAGACCCATGGAAAGGACAAGTATAGAATCTCCGGTAGAGCAGTACTGCATGCTGCTAGATTGTGAACTCAGAGTCCACCTGTTGTTCAAGATGTTTTGCTCATGTCTATTCCCTTACCTGCCCCCTGCAAAAACAATAAACCCAATTTCTTTTGTTATGCTAGATTTGCTGTCAAACAGTAGTTCCTTTAAACTGGTGTGGATTCTTCAAACTGGGCCAGACTCTTGTCACCTGAGCAACCACACAGCCAGCCTTGGATGACCCAACAGTAATACAAATAATAAATATACTGTGCCCTGTTTGAGGTTACCTGTTTGTGGGGCCTAATCAAATATATCCATATAGGGAAAAGTGTATGGAGGAAATATATATTATCTAGTAGTTAAAGCACAATATTCTGATTCAAGAAGTTTACATTTTGTTCTCAAGTTTGTTACTGATATGCTGTGTGAATTTGGGCTCAGTTTCATTTGTAAAGAGAGGAATAGTAGTTAGTTGAAAGCGGTGTTAAGGTTAATTCCTTATCATTCGTAAAGTGCTTCGAGATCCTTCAGTGGAACCTATTCTGGAAGTGCAAATGATTATTACATTGCCCTGTAAGTTTGCTATCCTGCACCACTTTTAGTTTCTTGTCCTGGACTTCCCAGACAAACAAGCTAATTTCTAATTCTCGAGCTCATGCATAGAGCATAAATATGAGTTACATGTGACATCATTCAGTTTTCTGTAACAAGTTGCAGTACTGTAAACTTTTTTACTAGAAGCATTATGCATAACCATATAAAGTATCACAAAATGTATCTGATGTGTCAAACCATTGCAGGATGATGATCAGGGATCCTACAAATCTGTTTGCCACAGAAAAAAACAGAATTTACATTTTTACAGAGAATCTTTAGCTTTTACGTTTTGTGGGAAAAAAATTAATAATTAAAGTTTACTGAAAGTATCCATGTCATTTACGCAATGCATACAACCTCCCCCTCTTGTTGATTTTTTTTTTTGAATGTGCTTTAAATTTACAGTGGTAACGTGTTTAGTCAATCTAATTGGGACCAGGGACAGATTGAATAATCAAAAATTGGGATAATCAGGAGAACTGGCAAAGAGCTTTCTATCCCTTATTTTAAGATGGCTGGCGGGGGGGCTTTGTCTGATTGCCTGAGCCCCAACCGCTGTCAGCCCTGGACAGCTGGTGGTTCGATTAATACGGAGAGCCGGATAACGGAAGCTTGGATAAACAGGGTCCTGCCGTATATCAATAAAACATGTTCAGCTGATACTTTTATATATTGTGGCTAGGGAAACTAAAGGTCGGTGTTTCATTTTAATCAGAAAAATGTGAATTTTTGTTTGAGAGAATTTTGGGGTTTTTTATCATGGGAAAGCTAGGATCCCTGATGCTTGTGAGCTTGGATTTTTCAGTTTATTAGAAACAATACCTTGGTACTATAAGTGTATTAGAAATACTAGAGAGAAATGCATTTGTGTTAGGAAGAATTTAGAATTTCAGCTTGAAATTTCAATTGTCACGTGTGTTACGTGAACGGTTTGGTAGGGAGAGTGTCACTGTCATCATGGAGATTTACTTTATTCTAATAAGTGCAGGAACACTGTTGAGAGCCTACTTTCAGGTTGTAGTCACTAGTCATCACCATGACATAGACTCTGTTTTCCCCATGCACTTTCTGCTTACTGAAGTTTTCTACCTAATCCAGTCCTGGCACTTGTCCATGTGCTTAATTACTGCTGTTGTTTAACTACTAAAATTTAGTATGAGAGAATTTAGTATGAGACAGCGGATTTTCTTTAAGCAGAATAATGAGAACATGTAACAATTAGCATACACTACTCCAAAAAACGGAGAGCACAGGGTGACTTACTTTCAGAATTGGAGAAGTGTGCACTGCTGAAAGAAGATATACCGCCTGTGGCTGTTTATGATGATTAGGATTTCACTTCTCAAGTTGTTAATCTCTCTTGATGCTTTATGTAACAGCACATCATGTGATCTCAAGCTCTGTGACGTCATCGTTTCTGTCTTGTCTCTGTTGATCATGACCAACCACTGTTAAACACAGTAAATTTTGAATAGAAGCAAGGAAATGATCTTTAACAGCAAGGCTTTTTAATTCTTGAAAGTGCTGTTGAGTGCAGGGCTCCCAAATTAATAGTGGAATGCTAATGCTAATCTTGTAAGGTGCTTCATCGGTGTTTCATTCTGTGAGAAATCAATAGTCATACTAAATAGTCATATCAATGAAAGTGACATTTCTCCAAGAACAAAACTGTGATGGAATAGCCATGAAAGTGTTGTTTTTGGAATTGGAACAGCATCTTAAGAGGTATTTGTAAAGCTTTTATTTTCCTTTAAGATTCTTGGTTGTTTAAGCAGTTCTTAAACTTACTGTTAGTGTTTAAAAATGATATTGCTACTCTTAAATCAAGGTGCTTGTCACTTCATTAAAGGTGTCTCAAACTAGAAGCATGATACCGACTCAGAGAAGTGCTTTGCTGTGCTGAGTGATTTACTTATTTACCAAAACCACCACTCTTTGAAAAGAGCTAGACCTATCTTTGCAATTTGAAATTGAGATTTCATCAGAAACTGTTGGCAATCAAGGTATTTAGAAGCTATTTTCTTTTAAAAAGTTGTCGGCTTTATAAATTCATTGCAGGTATATAATGTGGTGACTCCTTGCTAAAATGCATAAAAAATATTTTTGTACCCTTTTAAATGACTTTTTTAACAGAAGTTTTGCAGAGTTACATATTTCCTGTTTTCTACTATTTCTTCGAACACCTACAAAGAAGAGTTGAATACATCACTTACGTTATTCTGTGTTACAAATTGGAATGATCTTGAATTGTGGTTTCATCTTCATCAAAGCACTTAATGTTTATCCTCTTTGGCCACCTGAGCAATGCTACATGATGTACTTGGGATTAATTTGCTTTACGAGTTTTGATTTTTATCTGATTCATGATTTAAAAAAAAAGAAAATCTCAAGTATTAACTTGGAGAATGTGAGGGATTATTTTACAGAGCTGAGTTAAGGTACATGTAATATTTTTCATGAAAGTAGATAAGCCTTGGTTCCTTCATGTTGCATAATTGCTATTTGCCTAGTGCAAATGAATATATTTACCTTTATGGGAAGAAATGTAATATAACATTTTACATTTCCAAACACAAATAATGGGTGTTACATTTTTTAACAGACCCTGTGATGACATGTAGGATTTTCTGGATTGAGTAAGTTGGAGGGTAGATTCCTGCCCTCCCTTGCCCCTTCCCCACCCCCCAAACATATGAAAGCAACTTTCATACCCTTTGTTCAGGATACTAGTCTCGGTATTAGTTGCTGTGTGATCATAGTGTGAATAGAGGATAAATAATAATAATAGCTTCTTTGCTTATGAAAATTTGCTGTTGGTTTTGCCTTGCCCAGAAAATCTGGCATAATATACTTCGTTGTTCTTATTGTATTCAGGAACACTGAAATGGTAACTTAACACATGCCCTCTGAAGGTGTTTTCACATCACTGCCTTTAATAATGTCTTTAGAGAAAGAGTAACTTTTTCTCCATAGCGTGAGTGGAGTCTTTTAAAAAAACAAACAAAAAAAAGAAAATCTCAAGTATTAACTTGGAGAATGTGAGGGATTATTTTACAGAGCTGAGTTAAGGTACATGTAATATTTTTCATGAAAGTAGATAAGCCTTGGTTCCTTCATGTTGCATAATTGCTATTTGCCTAGTGCAAATGAATATATTTACCTTTATGGGAAGAAATGTAATATAACATTTTACATTTCCAAACACAAATAATGGGTGTTACATTTTTTAACAGACCCTGTGATGACATGTAGGATTTTCTGGATTGAGTAAATTGGAGGGTAGATTCCTGCCCTCCCTTGCCCCTTCCCCACCCCCCAAACATATGAAAGCAACTTTCATACCCTTTGTTCAGGATACTAGTCTCGGTATTAGTTGCTGTGTGATCATAGTGTGAATAGAGGATAAATAATAATAATAGCTTCTTTGCTTATGAAAATTTGCTGTTGGTTTTGCCTTGCCCAGAAAATCTGGCATAATATACTTCGTTGTTCTTATTGTATTCAGGAACACTGAAATGGTAACTTAACACATGCCCTCTGAAGGTGTTTTCACATCACTGCCTTTAATAATGTCTTTAGAGAAAGAGTAACTTTTTCTCCATAGCGTGAGTGGAGTCTTTTAAAAAAACAAATAAATAAATAAATAAACCCCACAACCCTCTTAATTTATACATTGGGAAGCTGCTATAAAATTAGTTATCTAATATTGAGATTCATTCAGCAGGCAACTGTTTAAAAATATGTTTGACTTTTAAGTATTCTCAAACGTTGAACAGTAAATACACTATTACACTAAACTGGTATCTTAGCACTTAACAAGGCTAACAATCATTACTGATAACTCATTTCAAATGTAGCTCATGACAACAGGTTACAGTTGCTGCCCTACTCATAAACTATATATGTGAGTAATTGCACAAGCTGGGTTACTGCATATTTCCAAACTAGGAATATATTTCTCAATGTTTGGATCAATCAATCATAGCCCAGAAGAAGAGCAGCAAGCATGTGAATCATGGAAAAAAAGATTTTCTGACCTTTCTGCCCTGCAACTTGAAGCTTTGTTATAAGTGATATTCAGTCTTACATAATGCTGTTAGAAAAGGAGTACTTGTGGCACCTTAGAGACTAACAAATTTGAGCATAAGCTTTCGTGAGCTACAGCTGACTTCATCAGATGCATTCAGATTTTTTTCCACTGAATGCATCTGATGAAGTGAGCTGTAGCTCACGAAAGCTTATGCTCAAATAAATTTGTTAGTCTGTATTTGCAAAAAGAAAAGGAGGACTTGTGGCATCTTAGAGACTAACACGGCTGCTACTCTGAAACCTGTCATAATGCTGTTAGATACAATACCTCAGCTCATAAAAAGAACAGGAGTACTTGTTCTTTTTACAGATACAGACTAACAAGGCTGCTACTCTGAAATCAGCTCATAAAAACACCCATCAACAGCTGTTGTATAAACAGGATTTGTGTATACTTTACTGTGTTCCTCGTTTCAACAGGTTACCTCTTTTTATTTTGCTGCTGCTTTGAGTGATTCTCCCTATTGTATTCCACTGAGGGTTATGCATAAACCCCATGTGCCCGGAATCAGAGAATTTGAAAGTAGTGACCGTTGGTCCGCGCATGCACCCTGGCTTGCCTCATGCTTGTGTCTGAGGCAATAAACTTCAGGCTGGACCACAATATGCATATTGCTTCATTTCTCACAGAAGCATGTTGGATAATTATACTCTAGATGCTTTTTGGAAACTAGGATTGGATAATAGACATGCTGTCCACCAGTTTCAAAATAAGCAGAACCCTTTGTCTTCCTTAGTTTTTACTGGCTGCTGCCACCGCATCATTTCCCGCCTGGAAGAGATGGACACCACTGAAATATCATGTATAACTTAGAAGGGCTCATCATTACTCAGGTGTCTCTTCACTGAAGACCTTGTTGTTGCAAAGCAATCACTGTTGAACACACACAGTATAGATATAATTTAGTGTGTAATTACTAACCTGCATGTGTAAAAGATTTATTTTAAAGCCTGTCTTTATATGTGCTAGGTCTTTTTAATATAAGAGATCTGTATTTATATTACTGTCAACTCCTGGCAGTGACCACTGTAATGAACGGGTGAGGTTGTAAAACACTTTCCATTATAATGCCCATTTTCAGATGCTTATAACTTTGTGCAACAATCATTCTTTTGGCTAAAATTTTCCATGTTTGGTCTCTTGTGATGGTTTTTGAACAGCCTGTTGCTGAAGTGGCTGATTTAATGTTGCAGTTTGGCTTGGAAATAATATTCATTGAGGAACAGCGCATGACCTTGGTCCAAAAAAACCAACCTGGTGTTGATTTGATTGAATGCGTGTTTTAAAAATTACCTGTTGAGCATGAAGAGTAGAGGGTTTTTTGCTAAGCTCATTAAGTGTGCCATGAGGGAATGATGCACTGAGAGTGTATGCACAGCAAATTTAATTTTCACCATGAATTGCTTAATCCCCCAAATTCCTCCAGCCCAGCCAATGGCCACATACTTGACTATCCCAACTTCTGGCAAAAAAGGTTTCTTACTCCTGGAGCAGGTTTGAAATATTTAGTCTCTTGGAGCCACTAGTTGAAATTGAGGCAGGTTTGGTTCAAACCATTCTCTTGGAGATAGACTGTGTTCCATGCAGTTTACTACATAGAATTTTAAGAGCAGACCTTAATAATAGGATCTCTGGCTGTGTGTGGATGTTAAAATGCCCATGATACATTTAGTATGAGCAGGGGTTTGCTCTGGTGTCATCGTATAATTTTTTCCCTTCACTCCACGGTCATGCAGCAACTGGTGTGCATCATTTGGCTGCTGCCCTTTATCCCAGAGGCTGCTGCAGTTCCAGGGTGGACATGCTTTGGGCTGACAAAAAGAGTTGTATAAATGTACAATATAATCTCAGACAATAGCCTTTGTTAGCGAAGTGCTGCTCCAAACAGTTGAATTCAACATGTTGATTTCAGAAAAGGGGGAAATAAATTAACAGTGGAAATCACAAGTTAAGGTTAGGTGAACAATTCTAACACTATTCAATAATAAATATCTATAGACTTCTGTCTGCAACAATAAATTAAACTTAATCCTGCTTGTAGTGATAACCTCCCTCCAGTCTTCCTCCTTTGTTCCATTCATAGTTTAAGTCCAGAAGGGACCATTAGATAATCTAAGATGATCTCCTGTTTATCACAGGCCATTAAATTTCCCTCTTTCTCCTCTATTATTGAGCCCAATAATTTTGTGTTTGTTTAAAGCATATCTTCCGGAAAAGCATCCAGTCTTGATTTGAAGGCCTCAAGAGATGGAGAATTCACCACTTTCTTTGGTAGTTGATTCCAATGGTTAATCAGTTTCATTTTTCTTTTCTTTTCTTTTTCTTTTTTTTTTATAGTACCCTATTTCTTTTTATCTGTCTGACTTCAGTTTCCAGCCACTGGTTCATATTATGCCTTTCTCTGCTAGGTTAAAGAACCCTTTAGTATCAAGTATTTTCTCCCTGTGGAGGTACTTATACACTGTAATCAAGTCATTTCTCAGTCTTTTTGATACAAATAAAGAGATTGAGGTTTTTTTCCAGTGAGCTGTAGCTCACAAAAGCTTATGCTCAAATAAATTGGTTAGTCTCTAAGGTGCCACAAGTACTCCTTTTCTTTTTGCAAATAATCTTTGTGGCTCTTCTGCACCGTCTCCTGTTTTTTTCAACATCTTTTTTAAAATAAGGACATCAGAATTGTAAATAGCATTCCAGCATATATTGACATGTCATACTAGGACATGATCCTGGAAACCTTTATTAATATTATTAAAGCTTTGCAAGAGGGATCCCCAATAAGGTCTGTTATATTTGGACAAGTTTCAAATTGTTGGAGATGGGGGAAGTGGTGGTACGCTTCCAAGCTTCTTTCCTCAGATCATGCAGGTGTTCAGAATATGATCATATGGATTCTGCCAGGCTTCCCTCCACTGAGATTCAGATACACCCTTGGACAGGCCAGATTCAGGCATAGACTTGTACCTCAGCTCCCAGAGTCATGTGATGAAATCAAAAGTTCAGCTTTCATTTAAAAACTGGCTTGCTTCTAGCCATCGTGGTTACTCAGGAAACTTGAACGCAGTGTGTGTCCCTGAATTTGCAGAGAGCCTCTAGTAGAGGGAGTAGCAGTAGCCAGTAGAGCCAAGGAAGAATTAACATGTCCTATACCTAGCACCAGAGCAGACCATGCAGGCCTTCCCAGCTCTGGAGGTTGCCTTGAGTGGTTTTGGGGGTAGGCTTAGATGCCTCTGTGGGCTCTGTGACATTAGTTCCACATGGGTGGGGCTCAGATGTTCTCTGGGCTTTGTTTCTTTGACCATTTGTCTCCCCTGGTCAGATCAGTGGGGAGGGGATGGTACTGTAGCCTGTTTCAATGAGGACTAGATCAAAGCAGTCTAATGAATGGTTATTGTGTGTCAGCAGGGTCCACGTACAGTGCGCAGCACGCTGGTGGGGAGTAGATTTACACCCCAGCTTGCTGCAAGCTAAATAGTCATGGAGACATGCCCTTATGCCACCTACCAGTGAGGTGCCATTCAGAGTAGATGTGTACAGACCTTTCTCATGTGGTTCATTCTCCTCCATGCTTTCAGAGCATTGTAATGATTAATGGTGTTGGCATTTTAAAATTTACTGAGTTAACTCCCCATTTAAGATGAACGAGGAAGCTCACATCTTTGAGCTCTTTCAGGCATCACTAAGGCTATGGCTACACTAGCACTTTCGTTAGTAAACATATGTCACTCGGGTGTGAAAAAATGCCCCACTGAGCGACATAAGTTACACCAACAGAAGCGTCATTGTGGACTGTGCTACTGATGTAGCTACCCCTGCTCATTGGGAGTAGCTTAATTACGTCGATGGGAGAGCTCTCTCCTGTCAACATACAGCGGCTACTGCATCCATACAGATCTGCCACGGTAAGCTAGCTAGTGTAGACCCTTCTGGGGAGTGGAAGAGAAAGAGAGTTTGGTAACTAGGAAGGCTGGGGGCTTTTTTTTTAACACAATTGATTTTGGAGAATAAGATGACAATCCGCCAAAAGTGCTGGGTCAATAACCCAGCTTGACCTAGCCCAACTTAAGCCCTGTTTTGAATGAAGGATTTTTGTAAGGGTATACAAAACCTTCAGGGAATGCTGAGGACTGTTCCGTAATTAATAGGGACAATGTTAACACAAATTTAGCCAGCGCCAAGTACTGTAAAGAGATTAATCAGGTGTTGCATAGGTATGAAATTCTAAGCTCTAATCTTTTAATACATGATTCGCCAAGTAAAGATTAAGAGGTAGATCTTCTGTAGTTCTCGGAACGTCAAGGGTGGCTAGGTGTCAGTGGCTTCTGTCCAGGACAGCAGTGTTCAAATGGTTCCAGATTATGGAATTCGTGTTCTGTTTGCAAACCAGCAGAGTTTCAAAGTCTTGGAGTGTAAGAGCCCAAACCTGTCTTGCCCTGAGGCTTCTTTATGCCACTGGATGGTGTGAAGGAGGATCCTAAAGGCAACAGATTTTTCCCAGGCAATACCTGCAGTGTTCCCCTGCTGGTGAAATGACTACACCAGTCCCTTACAATTTTCATGTAGGGGGCGTGCCCGGGGTACATGCAAAGGAGGATGCTGAACTGGAGCTCCACTGTGCTGTGGCTAGAGAGAGGCATGGGGACTCTAAAAGAAAATTAGAGTACCCTAAGGCTTTTACAGTTTACATTGAAGGTAGGCAGACACCCCCCAGCCCCCAGAGTATCAGAAATCTTAAATGCAACTTTGTCCCCACCCCTTCAGTCTTGTGCTGAATTAAACGTAGATAATCATGATTTTTTCTTAATGACTTACAAAATAAGAAATAAGATATTTATAATACATGTTTGTTCTTTATTTCTTCCTATTTTATAGTTTGAAATTACTGAAGAGCATTCATATACTTATGGATTCTAAGGGCAGAAGGGACCATTGTTATCTGGTCTGACCTCGTGTGTAACACATGCCATAGAACTTCCCCAAAATAATTTCTAGAACACATCTTCTAGAAAAACACCTAGTTTTGATTTAAAAAATGGAGTGATGGAGAATCTGCCATGACCCTTGGTAAATTTTTCCAGTGGTTAATTATTCTCACCATTAAAAATGTACGCCTTATTTCCAGTCTGAATTTGTCTAGCTTCAACTTCCAGTCATTAGAGCATGTTATAGCTTTCTCTGCTAGATTGAAGAGCTAATTATTAAATATTTATTCCCCATGTAGGCAAGATTCCCCTGTATATGCATCCAAGGATCGCATTAGCCCTTTTGGCCACAGTGGGAGCTCATGTTCCACTGATTATCCACCACAACCCCCATATCTTTTTCAGTCACTGCTTTCCAGCATAGATTCCCCCATCCTCCCAAGTATGGCTGACATTCTTTGTTCCTCGATGTGTACCTTTACATTTAGCTGTATTAAAACACACACTGTTTGCTTATGCTTAGGTTACCATGCAATCCAGGTCACTGTGAATCAGTGACCCGTCCTCCATTATTTACCCCCCCTATTTTTGTGTGATATGCAATCTCATTGGTGATTTTATGTTTTCTTCCAGGTTATTGATTAAAAATGTTAAATAGCATAGGGCAAGAACGATTACTGGAGGATCCCTCTAGAAACACACCCGCTCAATGACTATTCCCTGTTTATAATTGTATTTTGACACCTATCAGTTAGCCAGCTTTTAATCTATTTGTGTGCCATGTTAATTTTATAGTCTAGATTTTTAATCAAAATGTTGTGTGGCACCAAGTCACGCTTTGCAGAACTCTAAGTGTATTACATCGATATTACTTTGCTCAACCAAATTTATAATCTCATCACAAAAATAAACCCATGTTGATTTGCATTAGTTATATTGCCCTCTTTTAATCCTGTGAGTCCCATGTAAGATGTTCCATTATCTTGCCTGGGGTTGGTTTCAGACTGCCAGGCCTGTAATTACACAGGTCATCCCATTTACCCATCTTAAATACTGGCACATTAGCTTTCTTCCAGTCTTCCGGAACTGTGTTCCAAGACTTTTGAAAATACTTCAGTGGTGCAGCAATTCCTGAGTCAACTCTTTTAAAATTCATGGATGTAAATTATCTGGATCTGTTGATTTAAAAATATCTCAACATTAGACTCTGCTGTTTAACATTCTCTTGAGATACTGGTGGAGAAAGTGTTACCATATGATGAGACTACATGTCTGCTTTTTCCCCAAATACAGAACAAGACAGAAGTGTTCAATAAATATTTTTCTGCATTATTATTATTAGGCTTGGAAGGAATAGATTTTAATCAGTAAATGTGCGTAAACTTAGATTTCACCACGCACAAAATGTTTTAAAAAATCTGTTAATTGAACTTTACAGATAGGCAAAGTAAACAAAATGCTGCTTGGGAATTTTGATTTAAGGATATTTACTTTGTAAATTTTGATATGTGAAGTTGACAATTGGTGTTTAAACAGTTATAAAGCTTTAAGTTTTTGAATCTCAGATCCACTGTCATTAAATTTTCTGACTCTCGCCATAATTTCCTGCAACTGAAAATTTAAATCAATGAAAATAAGCTTTAAACCCATAATTTTGTGCAATTTGTGAAAATTTATATAGATAAAAATTGAAAATCTCTTAAAATAAACATCAATATCTATCAAAATAATAAAAAAAATCTAATTCTGCCAAGTGTAATTATTGATAATTCTACCATTTCTATCTAGTAATATCTATTTACTATATTTAGCATTAATTTCTGACAAAATGGGGTGATGCTGAACAGCCATTGTTTTTTCCAAGCTGAATGTGATTTTAAAACAAAATGTTAGTGTGCAGGCAGTTGGCTTAATTAGGACAAGGGGTCATAGCAATTTCCCTTTACCCTACTTTGTTCCCCTGTATTTTTGCCTCCCCTTTCTCGGGATCCCCATAGATTTTTACTGTTCCCTAAAACATAATAGTGGCCTGATCCCCAAAGTTTAAGTCAGTGGAAGGATTCCCATTGACTTTAATGGGCTTTGAATCAATGCCTAGGAGTCTTGACTTGGCTTCTAATGTAATTTTTTAAGTATAGGCTTAATTTTAAAAGTGTGAAGCTGAAGAGGGACATGACCATCAAAGGAAAACTGCTGTCCAGCTAGAAACCTAGTCCAGCTGCTCTGCTAGACAAAAGGCAGGGCTGCTTTGAAATGAATTTAAAATAGGTTAGGAGCCAATTCAAGACTCCCAATGTAACTTCATTGGGAACAGTAAAAAGAAAAACCAGTCAGGAAGAAAAGGGAGAGAAGAAAGGGGTGAGCAGTAGAAAGTGGATAGATGGAAAAGGGAGTGAAAGAGAGAGGAGCAGATAACTTGTCCTCTCTTGCCCAAAGACATAAGGATTTCTTGTTTTTATTTGGGGGCTGAAGTCCCAGCCATGCACTGCTGGGAGCTAGTGTGGCTGTGACATCACCAACAAGGTCCAGCTGGCCTATCAGAACGGACCAGTGTTGAGAGCTACAGTCTAACATAAGATAATTTGTGCTTTTCAAATGCATGTGATCGCACTGCTGCCAAGTGACTATCTGATCATTGTTTTTGTTTTTTTGTCATGGTAGGTGTAACTAGAAATACTCCAGTCATTTCCTTTAACGTTGGAGTGCAGTTCAGAAAATATGTAATGTACGTTTCAGAGAACAGTAGGATTCAAAGGTGTTTCCTTTGGCTTTAAGGAAACTAGTACACGTTAGAAGTACAGATGAAAGCATGGAATCAAATATAAACTTTGAGTAACTTTAGTTTTCTGGTAAATAAATTCACATAGGGATGTATCAGATGAAATTATATATGCAGTCTTCTAAAGCCTGGAAGCTCTGAAAGGCTGTGTACTGACTGCAGAGTGGCCAAGCATATTCAAAGGTAAGGATGATCTCTTGTATGAGGTCAAAAAGGAAGGTCGTGCCAGAGAGCTGGCCAGCGTTGGAGGAAGAGGAGCTCTTGTAATGTTCTTCCAACCTTTCACACACCAAAATGCCCTCTCTTGATATCAGTCCTTTTAATACCCCCCTTCCCTTTTGGGCAAGTTGTGCAAGAGTTACTATAGGGTTAGGGCGGGAATAAACCTGACTGTGGCCTGTGAAGAGCAGAGGGACAGACTGGGTCCCTGACCAAGGAGTGTGTCATTTAAAATTTTAAAAGCACAGCTCTTGGTGGGTGGATCCTTTCCTCTCCATGATTGTTGAACAGAAGCAATTATAGCGCTCCAAGGAGAGCTTTCATTTGTATTAGGTTTAGGTATTTCAGATTTCTAATCTAGGGTTGAATTTACAGACAGACATGTTTGGTTCCCAAACTAGGTGGTACTTCATATCTACTCAACCCTAGATTCAGGTAGGTAGTGTCCTGGTTGCTAATTGCAAGGTAGAGAGTAACCATGGAAGTTAGATCTCTTAAGAGATTTAGCCCAGTGGGGTCATACACACAACAGATTCTATTCCTAGAATTCAAATTGTGTTGCTAGACATAGTTACTTGTCTCTGGAAGAACAAGGAGTACTTGTGGCACCTTAGATACTAACAAATTTATTTAAATTTATTTCTGGAAGGATTCTTTGGTAATCTCAGAATGTTTTAGTTCTTCCCACCCATGAGGTCGTCTGAAGATGTCTAGATGTTCCTTGAAGGTTGTAACCTGTCTCTCTCTCCTTGCTGAGACTCCTGAACTGGAGAGATGCAGACTTTTCTTTTTTTAAATCAAGATTTATTGCATCACCATTAAAATCAGTGATGTGATATGATGACATCCTCATTAAAACAAATGGGGTTTAGTTAACTATCTGTTTTCCTATAGAAACAAAAGAGCTGTGACCAGTATCCTATCCCCAGAGACGTCAGTTTGACTTTTTTTGTCCTTTGATTTTATATCAACTTGCTTTTAAATGCATCCTTCTGTCTTCTAGGCAGAGTGCGGAGCATATCATCATATATGTACTATAATTTCAGACACTGGTGTTATACTACTGCCGGCCAAGTAGGTTCTATGTAGGGTGGAATGAATGTTCTTTCCACTTCATAGTTTAATTTTTTTCTACACCTTGCTAATGGTAAAAAAAAAAAAAAAAAAAATTACAAACATGGTAAGTGACACATTGGTTCTTTTTAATTTCATTTGAGGTTTTAGATTCTAATCTTTAACACTTCTTTTAAAAATTATGAAAAAACAAAAAAGGAAATTCACATGCAATCAAACCATAGGTTTAAATAGCTTTAAGGTTCGAGCAAAAAAAAAAAAAATCTAAAAGCTAATACTGTAGAAATATCTGGTACTCATTGGCTCTTTAATTTAACTGACAGACATAACAAGATCCATTGGCTGGAAGTTGAAGTCAGCAAAGTTCAAACTCAAAATAAGATGCAATTTAACCTTTTGGAACAGATTGCCAGGGGATGTGGTAAATTTTCAGTGGCTTGGAGTCTTTGAATCAAGATCGCATGGCTTTCTGAAAGAGATGTTTTAGTGTAACCACAAGCTGTTGAGTTAGATATGGGAATTGCTGGCTGAAAGTCTATGGCCTGTGGCAGATTAGGTGATCATAATGGTCTCCTCTGTCCTTAAAGTCTATGAAATTCACAGTTCAGTCAGGAGAAACTGTTCCCCTTTAAACTGCCCAAATTGAACCTGGTTAAAACTGGCTGGAAAGCCTGTCCTCATTTAAATCAATGGCAGTTTTACTATTGGCTTCAGTGGGGCCAAGATTTCAGCCTAGGTAATTAGAGTTTTGTGGATTTCTGTCAGAATCGTTACACTAGTTCCCCCTCTCTTCCCAGTGTATATATATGGGTTTGAATTTAAGAATTTTTAAGGCAACTCTACGTATGCCATTAATCCAGTAATAATCCACATTAAAATTCCCTCTAAAGTAATAAAGGCAAATGTTTTGCAGGACCCAGTTACTGCAGTCTTTCTTCCATTGCGCCACCAATGTGGTTACAACGCAGTTGGTTCTTAATGATTTTGTGACTGAACCACATTTTGATTGTATTTCAGCATTTTACAGTTGAGAAATATAGTTAAAATTGTTACCCATGGCTAGGGGACTACCATGTTGTAACAAAGGCCCTGAAATAATCAGTTTTGCTAGTGTTTTATAGTGTAGAAAAGATTTAAGATTTATCTCAATTTTGGGAGATATTTGTTCTGTATTTTTAAAATGTCTGTTTCTAAAGAGGAGACACATTGTCAAAGTACTTGAAAGATTAAATCAAACCCCAAGGGAAGTAGAAAAACTGTGTGGGGGGGTGCGTCTTTAACAAGCACATAGAAACAAACTGAACCTCAAACAGGTTACAGGGTCTAAATGAGTCTGTACTAATATTTATCTAGTTATGTGCTGACGATGAAAAATTCTTTAAGGGCTAAATATTATTAAGACGAGGTAATTTTTAATAAGAGAAAAAAATGAAATCCCTACAAAAAGTAGTTTGCCAAACAATCTTTTCAGCTATGGAACAATTTGCAGTTGTTAAGGTAGTTAATTGATCTCTGTATGAAAAGATCAGAGCATGCATATCAGCTGCTTGAATTAGCGTTGTACTCATATTTGGTGAGTAAAGAATGCATCCATCTCAGCATTATGTATTACTTTATTCAGTGCTTTATTTATACCATGTCTGTGGTGCTTTACAAATGTTAGCTTCCGAAGCATGATACATTCTTGCAATGAGCTCTGTGTGGGTGGACTCTGTATGTGTGAATCTTTTTGCAGGTTCAGAGTTTAAATAGGACAGAAATTAGCCTTGATGCTACAGATTCATATGTACAAGAATAACATGACACGTGTGAGTAATATCATTGAACTTGTGGGTGTACAATTTTTAATGTTATATAATCATTTCCAGAATTGGGGGCCTGACGCAATTTTTGTGGGGAAGGGCCATGTCTAATGTACGTTGCCTATCAATGTACAATGCCTAGTGCAATGGGAGTAGACCACATGTCTGAGGACTCTCTATGTACTACCATAATGCAAACTATAAATAATAAAAATACGTGGTTAGGGGAGAGAAGAGAAAGGGCTAGTGAAGTGGGATCACCAATCAAAGGGAAAGGAAGAAATGAGTTTGGGAGAGGATTTTTGTTGCTCTCGTTTGACTTGTCTTGTTTCATAAATTTTAATGTAGACATTTAATACAGAAAATATAAAATGCTGTGTTCTCTCATTCAATCTCAGTCAGACACAGGAGTGGTGAGGGGAGAACCCATATCAAGATCAGTGGTGGAAAACTAATCAAAATAAGTCTTTTCTGAGGAGGAAAAGGGAATGGAAGTTACAAATCAAAAACCAGGCAAAACTTTCAAGTGTTACTGGATTGCTCATCTCAAGTAACCCATTTATGTGGGGTGCTGAGCATTCATAGGTGCTGGGGGTGCTGCTGCATCCCCATACTTGATGTGGTTTCCATTGTATGCCGGGTTTACAATTTGGTTCAATGGCTCTCAGCACCCCCACTATACAAATTGTTTCAGCACCCCATGAGCATCTACTGAACCATTCTTTTTAGCTTGACCAATCTGAGGAACTGTCCCAGATTAAGGTGTCAACCAAAGAGGTTTTGGAACAAATTGATAAACTATACAGTAATTAGTCACCTGAGAGTTTTATAGGAACTCGGATACGAAATTGCAGAACTACTAACTGCTATATGTACCTATAGCTTAAATCAACCTATGTACCAGATGGCTGGAGGCCATCTAATGTAACACTGATTTTTAAAAAAGGCTCCAGAGCCAATCCTGACAATTACAAGCTGGTAAGCCTAACATCAGTACCAGGCAAATCGGTTGAAACACTACAAAAAAACACGATCATCGGACAGAGATGAACACAATATGTTGGGGAAGAGTCAACATGGCTTATGTAAAGAGAAATCATGCTTCATCAATCAATTAGAATTCTTTAATGGTGTCAACAAGCATGTGGACAAGGGGGATGCAGTAGATAAAGTGTATTGGACTTTCAGAAAACCTTTGACTGTGTCTCTCATCAAACGCTGTTAATCAGTGTACACAGTCATGGGATAAGAGGGAAAGTCCTCTCATGGATCAATAACTGGTTAAAAGATAGGAAACAAAGGTTAGGTGCAAATAGTCAGTTTTCAAAATGGAGAGAGGTAAGTAGCAGGATCTCTCGAGGATCTGTATGGAACCAATACTGTTCAACATAGTCATAAATGACCTGGAAAAAAGTGTAAACGAGGTGGCAAAGTTTGCAGCTGAAACAAAATTACTTAAGATAGTTGAGTCAAAATCTGACTGAAGAGTTACGAAGGGATCTCACAGAACTAAGTGATTAGGCAACAAAATAGCAGATGAAATTCAATGTTGACAGATGCAAAGTAATGATTATTGGAAAACATAATCCCAACTGTACGTACAAAATGATGGGGTCTAAATGAGCTGTCACTGCACAAGAAAGATCTTGGAGTCGTCATGGATAGTTCTCTAAAAACATCTGCTCAGTGTGTAGCAGCAGTCAAAAAAGCTAACCATATGTTAGGAACCATTAGGAAAGGGATAGATAAGACAGAAAATATCATAATGCCACTATATAAATTCATGGTGCACCCACAATTGAATACTGCGCACAGTTCTGGTCACCCCATCACAAAAAAGGTACGTTAGAATTGGAAGAAATACAGAGAAGAGCAACAAAAATGATTAGTGGTATGGAACAGCTTCCACCCAAGGAGAGATGAAAAAGACTTGGACACTAAACCTGGAACAGAAGACTGAGGGGGATATGATAAAATTCTGTAAAATTGTAAATGGGGAAGTGTTATTTACCCCTTCACATCACACAAGAACAAGGGGCCACCTAATGAAATTAATCGGCAGCAGATTTAAAACAAACTTAAAGCAGTGCACAGTCAACCTGTGGAACTCATTGCCAGGGGATGTTGTGAAGGCCAAAAATACAAGTGGGTTCAGAAAAGAATTAAATACGTTCGTGAGGGATAGGGCCATCAGTAGCTATTAGCCGAGATGGTCAGGGATGCAACCTCATGCTCTGAGTGTCCCTAAACCTTCAGCTGCCAAAGCTGGGACTGGACAATTGGGAATGGATCACTTGATAATTGTCCTCTTCTGTTCATTCCCTCTGAAGCATCTGGCACTGGCCAATGCAGAAGACAGGATACTGGGATATGCGGACCTTTGATCTGATACAGTATGGCTATTCTTGTCTTCTGACTGTGAAGAGAATTATAACTCTCTCCTGAAAGTCCCTGATAAACAGGGACCATAGAAATTGACAAAGATGGAAAATCCACAAATTCTAAGGATTGAGGTCTTTCCTGACATTTTGCTATTTTTCTACGTAATCTGTGGAGCAGATAAGTCTGATCATGTCAGAGCACAGTTGTCTGACAGGTAGGCGTATCTGTGTTCTAACACTTGCTTTTTTCTGTAAAGTGGACAGGACAGCATGCTTATGTTTGTGTTATCCCATCCACACTACTGACAAAATGTTGGAACCCAGATGCAGCTAACTATGCACTGACTCAATTAGACTTGTAGATCTCTAAAAACAATTTTAGGGAATCATTACTGATCATTCCACAGAAACATTGATTTAACTAGAATGTGCCTATGATCCTTGAATCAGAGCACAACCAAAATTACAAATAGCACAATCCGTCTGAAAGACTGCAGTCTGCCTCTTGTCTTGTCCAGCCGAGAGAGCATGACAAGTGTGTGTTTTGTTTTTATCACTTGCCATCTTGAGGTGGGTTATTGTAGGAAAACCTAATTTGAAGAGATTTTTAACTACCCCCAGAAAAAAATAATCTGCCAAGAGATTCAGATCCCCTGCACTTGCAAATTTCAGCCTAAACACAGTCACCTCCAGTGTCCTTGAAGCTTAATTGGCATAGTGAGAGGTGATCTGAGTATTTTGGGGTACAACCACTAAGGGCTGTGAAGATCATGGTTTTAAATTGGATCAAGTATTGGACTGGGAGCCAGTACCGAGAGCCCTGGGCCAGGGTGGTGTATTCTCATAGTAGTCATGTAAGAAGAGGGGCTGCCTGATGTACCCTCTGGAGCTTTCATGTTCAGCATGTTGCAGTAGTTGTGTTTAGAGGTGACAAACACATAGATCACCTTGGCTTGGTATGTGGCTGATGAGAGGTGTAACCTCTTGGACAGCCAAAGAGTATAAAAGGAATGTATGGTTACTGATGTCCTTTTGCCTGTCCAGGAGTGCAGAAGGAGCTCAAGACATATGTCCTAATGTTCGTGTTAATATTAAGTAAATTGGAATTGATTACGTGGTCAACAGGTGCAGATAATTAAAATAGGGGAAACATTGGGAAGGCATGGGAAATGTGACTATTTTTTTATAAAGTAACAAAGAAGTAAGGTGGGAATTCTGCCTTAAAGGAAATGCATGTGCTTTGATGTTGGAAAAACATTTATGCAAAGTTCAGTGTTCTTAAATGTAACCTTCCCTGTAAGTAGGATTAGCTTACTTGCGCCACTCTGCTGGTATTACTGAATGAAAGAATAGTGTAGACCAAGAAAGCTAAAATAATCTCTTTAAGAAGGATGATGATGACATGCTAATGCTAAAGTTAAATTTAAGACTATTATTCCTTGCCTTTCTAGCTTCCCTGCTTTTGTGAGGGTGACAACTGTAATATATATTCAAAATTTGTGCACTATAGAAGAGTAGAGAGTTTTGGCTTTTCTGTTTTGTATGTTTATATCACATGAATGTTGATATTTTATAGGTTACATGTATTAAAGGGTGTTTTCAGTTTTATTTAAGGTTAAGCAGTTTGCTTTGTACTGTTCTAATTCATAATTTAGGTCTGTTAAATAGCCAAGTGGAGAGAGCGCACGGTTTTAAAATCATTTTGATCTGAATGTGACTTTGTTCAAAAATAAAATATTAGAACTGTAACACCTTCATTTTGAAATATATTGTGGTTAATTGAGAAAATAAGAAAACCCCTTATTTTGTATATGACATAGTTTAAAAAGTAGCTGTTGTATTGCCTCATCTGGAAAAGAGCGGATAGTAGACAGGTTCAGTGTTACAATGTAAGAATGTCAAAAAGCATCTGTCTAGAATTTTACACATTCATGCTGTGTGTGTATTTTCTGAATTGTCTGCTGGCTGAATATCTTAAAATGAATGGTTTAAAGGCTATAAAAAAGGGCACAGAGGCCATTTAATTTGAATAAAGAGTAGACAAGTATTAGGAATTTGCCAGAACAGTGAGCTATAGGTTTTCATTTATAATTTGCTTCCTGCTGCAAATATTTTCACAAATGCATTGAAGAATACAAGATGTATAAGAATATATAGAATAACTAGTTTTATTTTCCTATGCCAACGTGTGCTGAAGTACTGTGGAGGCAGACACATGAACACCTTAAAATTGTGTGAGGATTGTAACTTCTAAGGTGAAACTCTCCTGGTAGCCCAGGAACCATGAGTGTGAATTTTGTGCCTAACTACACCATCCTGTCAGCTTCTTGCTTCTAACCTTTCTCACCATCATAAAAATCCTTTTGTCTTTTCATATGAAAAACAGATTTTGCTCTTTGAAGAACCATCTGTGATAGTCCTTTAGATTAAAAACCCTTCTCATGTTGTGCGATGAAGGTCAACTGCAAACGGATGATGCAAAAATGAAGCATCGTATTATTGGAAGTGGTTTCACCAAGCAAATTCTAAGGCATCTGATGAGGAAGGGAACTTGGGTCCTATGGTTTAATTAACTCAGAGTGTAAATTTCCTGGGACTTTCCAAAGTGCATGTTCTGTACTCTTTTCTAGTCTAAAGGTATAGTGTTGCGCCAATAGGTGGCGGCATTGGAGTAGCTAAATGTAAGTCTAGTGACATTGTTATTGAATTCCAACATCAGCTATATCCTATCGTTTCTACCCAAGCTAAACTTTGCATGTGTAGTTTTTCTGCAGGCAAAAATCAGTCTGTGCATCTTGTAAGCGAATCATCTTACATGTTGGAAAGGTTTAAATTGGGCACTAGATCGTTTTGTTTCTGCGCTGCTGTTGCCACCCAAATTCTCCGACTCTGCAGATTGCACTGAGAGATCTGCTAAATGCTCGTGCGGTTCCTTGCAAATCGTAGTATTTTAACTGGGGAGAACAGGGGTCTTCTGGCCAGGGATCTCCTGATTAAGGGTAACTGGATTTTGGTGATGGTTCACTGCTACTGAAGTGATGCAAAGGAGCCGTTCTGGCGGGGGGAGGTTCAGAATGACCGGCCAGCCAATAGGCACTGACTCTCTTGCATATATTATGCAATAGGACTGGAACCTCAGGTTTTCTGCTGAGTATAGAAGAGCTGACCTCGGAGATTTCTTTGCGCAGCCCTGGGATCAGCATCTTCCAGGATCATACCGCCACAAACTGCTGTATTTTTAAAATTATATCTATCTAGCCAGCCTCCTCCTACTCCCCCGTGGCGGAGATTAAACTAAGATTAATGTAGATCAACAGAGGATCTCTGCATTGTTGGGATTTTTTTCTTTGGGGGGGTGTTTCTGGCTGGAATTGCATGAATGCCCAATGTTGTAGATCAGTGGCAATGGATCTAGGAGTTTATCAACTAAGACATTTTTCAATTTCTTTCTTGTCATCTTTGCTGGGCACCGACAATTCTTCTTTGAGACTCGACAGTAGGTAAATAACTCTGGTATAAAATGTGTTTGTTTTTCCTTGCTGGAATATTTGCAGTAATGCAGGTGAATGCCAGGGGGCTGATTCCTTTGTCCATCGGACTGGGCAGCACTGGGAAGCTGCAGTGGCACGGGCGGCGTGTTTTACATTTATCTTGTGAGAGACTGAATCTCCGGGACACGGATCGCTTTTACCGCATTATGTAATTAAGCTCCATCTTTGTGGGTTATTAGGGAAAATGTCCGGATCTTTGATCCCGCTGTAGCGGGCGGTTTGAGGTGGCTTTACAGGTTGGTTTCACTGCATTGAAGCATCCCGGTGACATAAACAGCAGCATTAAGTCAGTGTGGGATATATTTCTCAGCTAGCTAGTTATCAGTATTCACCTCTCTTGTCTTGTAAATAATTCAGCTGCTGATGCATTTTTTCCCATCTTTTCAGCTCCTCGGGTGCAAGTGTGGTAGCTATTGACAACAAAATCGAGCAAGCGATGGTATGTACCGATTGTTTAATAAAAATACAATTAATGTTTAAAGCGCGAGTTGTGAATAGAAGTAAGTGTTCACAATATCAAGGTTCTCTGGGTAATATTTAACCGATGCATGGGCGTGTTTTTTCAATAGTGAAGCTGCTGGGGTTTTTTAAAATACACTGTATGATCAAAGGCTTCCAAATGCGAGGAATGCATACGTTTCCCTATAGATCCATGAAATGACTATGACGGCATCGCATTCAGGATTCTGCCTTTTAAAAAATGATCGATCCTGACTTCATGGGCGGGGGTGGGGAGGGATGAAATAATATTTCCACTCCTATTTTTTTTCATAATCCCCCAACCATCCCAGCTGGATTATCCCTGGAAAATGGGACCGGCCACAGTGTGCTGATGGATCCAATAGGGGCACCATAAGCTGCTTTAATTCCCATGCTTGCTGGCAATGGAAGGTAAAGTGCCTTGGAGCTGGGATCTTGTACACTGGGGCTGCTGCCCTGAAGTGCAGTGGGAATCATGGGCTCCTTTGCGCGATGGGGAGAAGTCGGGTTTTTTTTAAAAAAAAAAAAAAAAATCCTCCAAAAAACACACACACACCCCAACCCCCAAACCCTGCGTCTGTGCCTAATTTTCCCTGTTTTTTGATTTCCGCCTTGGCCGCTCTTTGTTATTGGAGCGCTGCCTGTAGCTGTTCTCACGGGATCCTCTGCCTACTGTTGCTAGGCAAACTCCGAACCTTTAACTCCCGGCTATAAATAACTCCTCAGCTCATTGGCTGAGGCGCGTGGGGGTGGTCGGCCCGGGTCTCTTTGACGTCACCCTCGGGCACGCAGGGAGGGAGGGAAATGCGGCAACCTGCACTGTAAGGGCTGGCTGCAGCCCGCTCCGAGGAGGCTGGGCGGGCGGGCGGGCGGGGGGCGGAGAGCCGTTGTTGCAGGGGAGGAGGTTCCTGCTTCTGCAAACACGCGGCGCCGGCCGGGGCTGGTGCCTGGGTCCGCGCCTCTCAGCAGTGAAACCACACTGATCCCAGCCCTCATCGGAGGCACGTCCGGGGAGAAGCGCCGGCTGGGGGTGGTGGAGGACAACGACACGAGGCGGGGTATTAGCGGCTCGGGCCGGCTTCCTGCAGAAACGCTCCCACCCCCTTTCCAGCCTGAATCAGTTCGATGGTATTTTTCTATTCAGATCAATTAATAGGTGAGCTGGTCGGGGGAGCCAGTAGAGTAGGGGCCAGGCTGTTGGTCAGGTTTGTAATGAGACTGGCCTACTGCGGTCCATGGACATCCAAAATTACTTGTGTGTTTTCTGGGTGCTCAGGGAAGGCAGGCTCTGGCTCCACATGTTAATCTTCAGAACGCTTCACAAACACTGGTAAATGGAGGGCAGATTTCTCCTGCCCATCCACCGGGGCTTTGCCCTCTCAAAGCTGGCTCCACATCTGCCGCTTGCCTTAGTTGGGCTGGATTATTGTTTCTCTGGCTGAGCAGGGTTGGATCCCTGCCCTAAGGTTGGACCTCTTGCCTGATTTGTGTGCTCTTTTGTGTTTCAGGATCTGGTGAAGAGCCATTTGATGTATGCTGTGAGGGAGGAAGTGGAGGTCCTCAAAGAACAAATCAAAGAGCTGATTGAGAAGAACTCCCAGCTGGAGCAGGAAAACACTCTGCTGAAAACACTGGCCAGCCCAGAGCAACTTGCCCAGTTCCAAGCACAGCTGCAGACTGGTTCTCCACCTTCTTCCCAGACACAAGGGACAACACAACAGCCTGCCCAGCCAGCATCGCAGGGCTCAGGACCTTCAGCATAGTCTCCAATGTCCTGGCCTTTGTGGCCAGTATGCTCTGGACTACCCAGAGAAAAGAGGACAAGTGGAAATCTGCCACAGCCACCCTCATCCATTTCATTGCACGCTGCAGTCCAGACTCAAGGACTCTGTACACTGCATGCACCATCACAGAAATTTTTTTTTCAGTATTAAGCACTCATCTGTCCTTTCTTTTTGGCAAAAGGAGTTCTTATTTTTAGGTTGGCGAATTAAAAAAAAAAAAAAAAAACAACAACAAAAACAGACACACACACACTTTTTTCCAGAGAATTAGCACAAATGCACTGGGGACTTGAACAGCTTCTGCAAATGGCTAAGAAATGGAGTTGCATGCTTGATTTGATTTTTGTTTTAAATCTTCCATCCATCCACTGCTGTTACTGATGCAGGCATGAAGAAATAGACTGGAGTAAAAGTGATGGATCAATACCCCATATCCAATTGGGATCCACAGTAAAGACTGATGCATAGGATCTAAGAGGAAAAGGGGGAAAGGAAAATTCAGTGTTCAACACTAAACTGTCACCTGAAACCTTAAGTGCAAATAAGTTTGCACTGTTTCTTGAAGCCGTGGACAGGTGCATAAAGCTGTATTAGAGAGAGAAGGTAGGTGACAGAGTTGGGATGTAGGATAATTACAATGAAGGTTATTTGCCTAATGTATATTTGTGTATTTAGTGTAATTACTTTGTAAAATAGAAAACTGTAACTACTATTTAGGTTGTACAGATTGAAATTTAGTTGTTTCATTGGCTGATCTGATGAAGTTTGGATAGTTTGTTTTTTTTAATGCTACATAAATAAGAATGTACCTACGCAGCTGATCAGAATTTGGCATATTTATGCTGTTTGTGTAATTTTTGAATTTCCCTGGCTGCTGAATATTTGAAGTAAATCTTTGTTCACTGTAGTTTGGTTTAAGAAAAAAAAAAACACTTCAAAAATTATAAATTCCTGCTAGCAAAAGAATAAAACAAAATGGGTTTCCCAGTATGGATTTTTGCATATGATCTGTATAGTAGTATGCATATGTTTTTGTGCATGTTATCTAAACAGTTGTAACACGTCAATGTATTTAACTGTTGCACTTGTCAACCTTCAATAAAGCATAAGATGTTGATAAATAACGACTTCTATATTGTAAGGTTAACCATAATAATTTCAACAAACTTCAGTGCAACTTTCCAATGTAACCTGATTAAGTTGTTTTTGGACAAAGATTTCTGTACTAAATTCTGTTTGTGGTTTTTTAAAAACTTTATAATACCAGTTTTTAAAAGTGAAAATTAAAAATACAGTTGCCATATAAACTGACTTTAAAGAGGTAGGAAAAAATACTATTTTGGGGGGGGAAGAGAGGGGAGGAAGGGAATCCTAAAGCGTGTGTAAAGGAGGGAGCCTGAGTAAAATGCTCCCTCTTTTGGTCCAATCCTGTGAGATGCTGACCAGCTCTTGGGAAGTGCTGCGTGCCTTCTGCTCCCTCTGTAGTAATTTGGTGCAGCGGTATGGACATCTGCCCCATGAACAGCAATGAACCTGTAAACCTCAGAGAACAATGGTTCCTTAGCAACAAACTGCACCTCCTCATGTGGAACTAGGCATTCCCATGCTAGGCAGCAGCTCAGAACCATCCAAGTCCATGTGGTAAATCAAGTAGCTACTGTAGCTTCCTGATTACATCACTCTTAACTCTACATACTAGCTAGAGCTTTGAGTGATTTAGAATGTGCTGTAAAGTGGGTGTCCAAGAATTCCTCACTCATCCTCATCAGCAGAGTGGGAAGTGAATTGGTTTCTATTTGTGAAATGGGATGATGCAAACTTGGAACACAGCATCAATTCAGCCTTGTAAAATTGTCATGAAAAATTATCAGCCCAGGCACAGAATCTACTTGCTCACTGTTCAGCACTACTGTTGATTGATAAAATGGTGTAAACTTGGAAATAAGTCCAGTGTTACAAAATGCATATACTAGATGATGATGCCTGGAATTGGGAGATGCTGAAGAATTTGCTACTCCATAATCAGAGTGCCATTTACTGGTTAGGACCATAACGAACTAAGGAAGGAAGTCCTACATATTTACAGTTTTGAGCCAAGAATTAAAGATAAAGTGGTCAAGTCTTTAATAGTAGAATATTTAAATTGGTGTTATAAGGTCATCACTTTAAGTTAGATGCACTAAAAATTTGGATCCAGTAACTAATACACAACTCTTAAAAGAAGAGTGGAAAGCTTTTTTTTTTCCTTTCAGGATCTTGTGTTTGGGTGTTTTTCGTATATATTTTATGGTGTTCATATCAGTAGTTGCAGAAGAAACACAAAACCAAGATATCCATAAAATCAGGAGTGGCATTTCTTACAGTGCTTTAGATTTTAGTGAGCAAGCAGCTGCAGCAGGGGAAAGTAGAACATGAAGGCCTGGTTACAGAAAGAACAGTTTTGTTCTACAATGTTGATTTGTAATTGAATTCTTACACATTTAGGGCCTGATCCTGCAAAGACTTAGGTATGTGTTTAACTTTACACATTGAATAGTCCCATTGTCTTCCATAAGATTGATCACAGTGTGGTAAGCTAAGTGCATCAGTAAATCTTTTGCAGGGTCAGGGCCTTGATTTGTAGTTTGATTCTGGGATCTCAATATTTTATTGAATGTATACTTTAAAAAAAACCAACTGTATAATGAGGTGGGCTCATTTGAACAATGTGTATTTTTCAAAATACAGCCAGATTGAAGATACTAGATGCTTTTTTGTTAAGACTAAATTGACGAAAATTCAAAATTAGAAATAACTAATTTCAGTTGATTTATCTGGGTTCTAATAAAAGGAATGCTGATTTTAGTGATTTTTAAAAACTTACCTAATAGTGTCCCATTGTTTTTCTCCCAATTTTAGTGCTCTCCAGAACAGTCAGGCCAGGTTGTTATACACGTCTAATTTTAATACATGTTTTCAACATATTTGACTTGTCTAAAGATCCCACTTCTGTGCAAACTGGAGAATGTTGAGACCATGTTTGAACATTAGTTTTATACCTTTTACCTATGTTAGTGAGCCACCAAACCATACTTTCTGTTTAGGATTTTAGACTGTGCCCAGCAGCATAGTGCCTAAAAGAAGACTAGGAGGACTTGTGGCACCTTAGAGACTAACCAATTTATTTGAGCATGAGCTTTCGTGAGCTACAGCTCACTTCATCGGATGATGAAGTGCATCGGTGCATCCCATGAAGTGAGCTGTAGCTCACGAAAGCTCATGCTCAAATAAATTGGTTAGTCTCTAAGGTGCCACAAGTACTCCTTTTCTTTTTGCGAATACAGACTAACACGGCTGTTACTCAGAAACCTAAAAGAAGACTGAAGATTTTAGTTTAAGGTGAGGACTCCAGAATTTATTTGGCATAATGTACAGTTGAACATTAGAATAAATGAAGCGTTGGACTTGCCTATCTGTGAAGTGCTGTTTATTCAACACTGCAGTCTGTCTTTTTGAATCCTCCTATTAGGTATTAGAACTGCCTGGACAAACTTTGATAGAACCATATTCCCTGGAAATATGTTGTTCCATCGAAATCAAACTGCTTCTGGAAGTCACTGAAAAATTCACCAGAATTTCATTTAGAAAGAAAAATGAAAAAAAATTCCAACAGTCTAGAAAAGGGCCTGTTTTGACATTTTGGTGATGAAACATTCCAATTTTTTGTTTTGAAACAACTGTTTTGAATTTGTTCATATTAGCTACTGTACTACAAAATAGAAGTCAAAATCAAGATAAATATTTTCAAACCACTCAAAACAGTTTTGGGTTTTTTTTTCATTTTCCTGTGCGGATAACTGACATTTTCCGTTTTTACTCCTCTTCCGAGCTAAGCTATATTTTGGGATCTCAAAATCCTTAATGAAATAGAATTTCCATTCTCTGTATAGCTTTTAGCTATGAAATCCTTGTCTACACAGTGCTGTAGTCAGGTCTACAGGGGTGTGGAGTGCTTTAGCTGTCCTGTATAGACCCTGCTGGTGCAAACTGAAAGGTAGCTAAGTTGCATTAAGAGAGTCCTGTTTGAAAGGGCGACAATGCTAAGTTAGTGTTGACATTAAAGCACTTTTTTATTCATACCCCAGTAGTCCAGGCTTTGGCATTATGTAGATAAGCCCTTAGTTTGTCATTTTACCTTCCCATTGGAATTTAATTGCGGTTTAAAATAAAGCAAATATGCAGAGTGATGAGGTGTGGTGGTATGGATAGAAAAATTATGAGCCATATAGACAAGTAGCTTCATATCCTGTTCCCCTCCCCCTTTTCTTTTTCCTGTAAATGTCTACATGCTTTTTAAAGTAAGGACAAGTTCATATGTTCTCATGTGCCACCATTGTGGGTGCATTATAAATAACCTAGATAGAAGTTACACTTACCTAACATGGTATTTAAAAATCACACAATCTGTACCTGACCATATTTTCTAAACAATGGTGGGAGGCATTGCAATATCTTGTATATGGGTGCCTCTCCTTAATTCTATATGGAGTAATTGTATAGTCTGAAAGGAAATCCTGTATGCCTCAATGGGGAAAAATGGCTAGTGAAGTTGTAAATGGCTACTAGGGAAGTTCACAGTGGAAATCATTTATGCCCATAGTAAACAAATTCAGATGTATACAAAGGGAATTGTATACCCCTCCTCCTTTATAAAGGGAACATAGGAGTGTGCAAAGCTAGCTGAGGACAGTGAGGGTAAATTATTTTACTTTTAACACTTTCCAAAACTGCCAGTTAGGATTTTTTTCATATTTTTAAAAAAACACATGACATTTTATCAGCAACTAGTTGACTTCCAAATAATAATGTTAAAAAAGGGGAAGAATTTTCTTAGAATTATACATTTTACCACATTCTCTTTGAATACATTCTGGTAGAGCGGACTTTTAGCAACTTGTAAATCTAAGGCCTTCTCTATATTGAAAATTAGCCCAACTCAAGTCCCTGGCAGCCAGTAACGAGCATAGCTGCACTGATGCAAACCCCTGACGTAAACAAGGAAAGTTATGATGTGCATCCTTGTTTGCCTAAAGCAAGTTGCTGTTTTCCTTTTTTCTGTGCTAAAAGAGGGAGTTTGAAAGCACTCTGCATTGGCCCGACCCTCCCCTCCATAGAAATCAATGGGACATTTTACCCTTGACTTCAAAAAGCGCAAAGTGAGGTCAGCACTGGGTGCTTTTGAAAATTCCATCCCGAGAGAGTTTGCATCATTTGCTGGTCAGTGTCTGCCGGAGTAGGGTCTAATTCCTGTCAGGGGGAGGCTAAAATCAACAATGACGATAAAAACAAAAACGCCAATAAGCACATTTTCTTACAGTGTAAATACATAGAAAAAGGGAAATCATTAAAAAGCCAAAGTCAACGAAGAGTCGCTTGGCTACAGTGAAGCAGAAATACCCCAATTGTTGCATTGCATTGTCCCACTGCCTTCTCTGAATTTTGTGAGGAAGGGGGGGGAGAGACGTTGTGGATGGCCCTAGTTACACTACAGCTTTTCCAAATCAATCTTGACAATGCTACACTTGAAGATAGGTCAAAACAGGCTTTTTTAATAGTTGTTTAAAACTGTTCTTGAGCCTAGGCTGGTAATGCATAAGTAAGCAGGCCAATTTGCATTCTCTAGTTACTGTGTGCTGAGCATCTCATTATAAACCTCTGTTGTCCTGCTCAGGCTCTGAAACCTGGCATGGTGGGTGCGTCTCATGCCCTGAGCTTCAGCCTAAGTGGGAATGCCTGCACTGCTATTTTTAGAGCCAAAGCATGAGCCCCAGGAGCCTGAGTCTGTTGAGACTCTGCCATGTTTTGGTTTGGTTCAGGATTTTTCAGTGTAGATGAACCCATTAATATCCGGCTTTACAATACAGTGTAGACGTACCCTTGATGTCTTCATAAACTCCTGTTTTTAAATTTAACCTCCTTGAGCACACTCACTGTGGATCCCATAGTAAACAGTGTTTGTTCTCCCTCCCATTAGTTTTATCACTGAGGAAAAACAAGTTTGCCTTTCTGCTGGTGCTCTGATTGCAGCTCAACATCCATCAGAAAGGACAGCTGCAATTTGATCAGGTGTCTTGTCAAATCTAAGATCTCAACGTATTTTCTAACTTTGGCAAGACTTTTATGAAGCAAAGTCAGTCCCTGCAAGAATTCTGTCCCCTGCATCAAGGGTTTGCCCCAGTTTCAGTCTTTGGTGGCTAGCGTTCAGTATAGCTGCACCAGTGCAGTTCTCTAGTACAGAAAATGAAAGATGAAACTTGGATCAGCGCAGCTTATTCCTGCTTGAAACATGGGTGAATTCCTCCAGTGCAAATCACAGCTTTCCTTGTTTTGGGTTTGCCTTTGTGCAGCTGCAGCAGAGACTGGCTGCTAGTGGCTGAAATTAGGACACGTCCCAATGTAAAATCGAGGCTTTTGTCTTGTGGGGCAGAAATGGACGCGCTACACAAAAGTGCTGTCTAGGAACATGGTTTGCAGTACTGCCTCAGACCATTGGGCCATCCCGTCCAGAATCCTCATGCTTCAGAAGAGGACAGGGCATGTCCTGACTCTTAATGGCAGTAAGTAATTTGACCTTTCTTCTTTCTAGGTGTGGATATGAATGTTGAAACTGACGCAATGATATAATGGTTGTGCAGCAGCAAAGATTTGTGTTAACTTTTTTGCAGTCTCCTTACTGGTAGCGGAAGAGGCTGCACTGGTGCCACTAGAGACTGGAGTTGCCTGTTTATCCAAATTGCCCATCGGTGACTGCGCAGTCTCTCCCCATGCTGTCCCACCAACATGCCTCCACCGTCACTGGCAGGAAGAACTTCTGGAAAGGAGAGGGGTGTTCCCGTTTTCCTGCTCGTGCAATTGTTAGTCTCCTTGCAAGGGTTACAGTCTCAACTGTGATGGTCTTGTGAGGTGGCAGCAACCCTAGGAACTGGACTAAGCCACCGAACTCATTTCAGATCAGCATCAGATGTTAACGGACAGTAACGACCTCCCTAAACCACATAGAAAGTCGTGATGTAGCAGTAAAAGACTTCCCAGTACTGGTCCCTTGCACCATCCGGACCCAAGACGTACTAAAGACTTGTGTATAACATTCTTAACTGACTTACATTTCTTTCTTTAAAGTTCAGTCTGAACTATTCTTTTAGAGTTGGCTATTAAAGCTCACCCAAGACCCAACCACAAATGAAAGCTAGTGGAGGGGAGGTTTGAAAAAAAACAAACCAGAGTGTCAAAGCAAAAGAAAGCAAGAGACTATATTTAAAGTTAGTTCAGTTTGTGGCATCGTCAGATGTCTCCTGCTCCCAGGCAGCCATGTTCAGAACTGATAAAGAAAGGCAGCACCCTCCTAGCTGCTATGTACATGTACCCTTGAGAGTAGTTCTAAAGCTGGGTGTCAGCTCCATATTGGGGGTGCAGCACATCAGTCTCCCCGAGTGGTCTCGCACCTACTATACGCTGATTTAGTGAGATGATGGGACTAAGTCCTGAGAGAGAGTCCTTGGGAGGGTTCTTACCCCTGGTCTACACCGGGAGGGGGGGATTGAGCTAAGTTATGCAATTTCAGCTACGTGAATAACGTAGCTGAAGTCTACGTACTTAGATCTACTTACCGCGGTGTCTTCACTGCGGTAAGTCGACAACTGATGCTCTCCCGAAGACTCTGCCTGTGCCTCTTGCCCTGGCGGAGTACCGGAGTCGACAGGAGAGCGCTCAGCGGTCGATCCATCGCATCTAGACTAGACGCGATAAATCGACCCCCACTGGATCGATCACTGCCCGTTGATCCAGCGGGTAACGTAGACAAGCCCTTAGTAAGGAGCAGCAGCTGTCGTTCAAACTCTGAGGTCTGTGTGTGAGAGAGAGAGAGAGAGTGTGTGATGCTAGTGTAACCCACTGCTCAATGTGTGTTATGCATCCCTCTCTCTGCCTGATCCACAAAGGATATGCATCTCTTACAGTCTCCACCTGTGGAGCCTGGCACATTTAGTTTAAGCTGGATTGACTTACATTGTCAGTTCTGGAGGTTCTCTAGTTCAATTCCTAGTTTGTGTTCGCTAGGCATGGAATAATTTCTGTATTTCCAATGTCTGTATGTTGAAATGCTGAGGTGCTGACAGTCTTCATTAAGATGAAAATGAGGTAGGAGCTGACCATGCAGGAAAGCCTAAGAGGAGGAAAGGATACAGCAGAGGACAATACAATAACATGGTCTCTGGAGAGGCAAATGCAATGTTGAGAGAGTATCAAAGCAGTGGTGAATGTTTACATTATATTGTATTTGTTGCTTTTTTCACTGTGTGAAAGTCCTATGGTTTATAATTCTCCTGGAAGATGTAAGATTGGAAAACAGACATGGAGGAAAAGGAGGTGGCATGGTACACAGGATCAGGAAGGAGATTGTAGGGATATGGGCCAGCATGAAAGCAGGCACAGAGTTGAGCATGGGAAAAGGACATGAAGGGGTTGTAGTAAAGTGGCCATGATAGGGTTAACTGGGTTATCCAGAGTATTATGGGATGGAGCCAGGCTCCACCCCAAGTTCCCCTTTCTGTACCTGTGAGTTTCCCCTCCAGTCTGTGATGCAGATCATGCGGTTGAATAAAGCGCCAAGCTCCCAGCCAGCTTTTCTGGGAGTAGAGCGTTTGTTTTAGTTCACCTGAGTGGTCCCTTTACAAAAGGGGTCATCCACACAGGCAGCTTGCTCTAAGCAAACCCCTCCAGCATCTGCTCCAGCTCATCCCCGTGCTTCAGCAGAACCTCATGAGCAACAGCACGGGAATGCTACCAGGAGGAATAACAGTGCCAGCCTGCATGGTTGACCTTGGTCTGTAACCTTGAGAATGAGATCTAGGGCTGAAGTGGATTGAGGGAGGGTCTCCTGTCCTTTAGTCCTGTTGAATACCCTTTAAAATGAGTGGCAACAGATCTTTGCTAGATGAGCAGGTTAGCTGGTTGTTCCTGATTTTTAAAAAAGAATTGGCTTAAACCTGACTAAAGCCTTTCCATGCATCAATGATCCACTTTATAGGTTAATGTTTAAATTGCCATAATTAGGCTTCTGGGTTGACACCCTATTGAGATGGATGAGAGCAGTTCACACTGCAGTGCTATTGTTTTAGGGCTTGATTACACTAGAGTGTCTTATTTTGAGTTAGCTGATTAGCCATTGAGCTCCAGGTGGTTCACAGGTTTCTAAAGGCTGGTCTGGACACTCCTCCCCCACCCCCTTAAAAAAAAGAAAATCAAAACCCCAAAATTTAATTTTGTTTCAAGGATGCTGATGTTTTGTGTTTATCTTTGGCTTCTCTGCCAAAAATAAAATGTTTACAGCTAACTCACTGGAAAATCCTAGCAGAGACCAGATCTGTCAGTTTTTCTCAGTGTAGCTAGTCTAGCTCAATCCCATCTGTGTGGTACAGTGCTGACCTTGACCAGGTACATCAAAGTAAAAACTATCTGTTTTGCTTCCCGATAACAAGCTTGATGTTAAAACACATCTTGTGTTTTTGTTTTCGGTGATGATAAAGCCTTGGCTTGTCAGTTAGCTTGAAATAAAAAGTACAGTGTAGAAAAGCCTTCAGGTATCAATGTATCTGTTTCCATTCCACCGCTTATCCTCACAACCAGAAAGGTTAGACGCATTCTTTTTTAATGAAAGTTTAAATTATGTGGTAAGGAGGAGGAATGCTAAAGATCTGCAGGAGAACGGAGGGGCTCAGAGAGGATGCAGATTCCACATGTGGATTTCTGGTGGCTCTGCTTATTAAAATCTTGCCCAGATTCAGCACCGTGAGGGGCGGGGGGGAGGTCTTCAAATATAGCAGCTCAAGATATACATAAACCAGACAGAGTTCCAGCTGCTACATAATACGGTGTGTTCTTGAGCAGCACGTGCCACCACTTGAATACATAATGCATAGTAAAGTGCCAGACACACAATAATACATCATGACACTGGTTCAGCAAGGCCGGAGCATTGTTTTCTGAACCTGTATCCCTTTGTAAATGTTACCAAGGACGTGAATATTGATAAAAACCAAACCATTCTGAAGGGTTGGTTCGCACACATTTTTTATCTGTTTTAAGTCAATCAATTGAGGAACTGATGTAGTTCATGTCACTGCACTTTTAGCAGTATAAAGGTGATTATATCAGTATGTTGTTAATTTATATCAATATAAGCACCTTTATACTGGTATATTTATTTTAAAGGAACACTGGCAGGTTAATATATAGTGTCCTTGCCTGTGTTCCTAACAACACCTACAATTTATTTAAACTCAAAGAATTTTGAAAAAATCTAAATTGCTTGTCACCATTTGTATTGTTTGCATTTAATTCAGTTTAGACATTGCAAATCATCTTGACAGTTTCATTTCTGTTTTGATTACGTTTCACTTTCTGATTCTCCTATGGTAACACAACGCAGAATGGTTGGATTGCAGACACCTTGGGGATGTTTCAACTCAAACAAACCATGTTTACATTTAAAACACAATGTAGGTTAGATTAGGTTAGATTAAAAAAAAAAGAAAAAGAAACCTATGTTTACATTTTTGCTCTAAACTACCAGACAATGTCACCTTTTGAAAACATGCTGCTGTCAGTTACAGGTTGGGACACTGGATGCTTGTGTACAGATATGAAACAACGATCATCTGTATTCCAAGGACACTACTAAAGTACAGGTAGGTCCAATCTACACCATAAGATGAGACTCTGTTTATAGCTATAACTGCAGAATTGCCAGCTCTTGTAATTTTGCCACAACTCTTATGATGATTGGTGGTTTTCTCAAAGTCTGAGCTCTTGGTGTCCTGTTGTTTCATGAGAATCTGAGCTCTCATTGAAAAGAAGAGTAAGTTTCTAGCCCTCATGGTTGTGGAAAGAAGCTTGAAAACCTGAACTGAATGTAACCTGAAGAGTCAGAAACCAAAAGGCAAATAAAGAACCCCAAGTGTATTTATTCTTCAAAATCTTAGGAGTTGCTCAGAGGCTTGGGGTTGGTGATAGGGGAGCTATATTGTAACAGGCCCACCTCCCTGCCTCTCTACCCCACCCCCTCCAACGTAGTGATTGTGTTGTGTAAGTGGATCCTCCTGCAGCAGCATTCGCTGCCTTTGTTGCTTTGATGCCCTGATCCTGCACTGAAGTAAAGAGGAGTTTGGATGAAAAAGAAATACAGGATCTAGTCCCAAGTTCGTAAGGGGGATGTGAAAGTTCTTCCTGTCCTGTGGCAGGTTAAATCATAACAAAAGCATCAAGCTCCACATTTGAAAAAGCAACCTCATTAAAGAATCCTTTCGATTTTCCACTTTGTACAAACTACCTGTGTCAATAATTCAGTCGGTTTGTTAAGGGCCAAGAAAGAGCACCGCGATTTTTGAAGTAACTAAAAGACAAAGGACAACTTGCCTTTAGCTTTGCAAACAGGTAAAGGGGCTGTAGCTTTCCTAATTGGTGTCCCACAGTACGGTAACTGAATATAACCTCAATAAGATTAGACTTTGCTTTCATTTTAGAGGCAGTGGCATTTACTCTTTCACCACAAAAGACTCACTGCAGGGCTTTTATTATATTGTCTACAACCAGCCATTGTCTGGCAGCTACTGCTCTGTATTATATAGGTAGTACTGTAAAAGCCCTTTTACTAGGAAAGTAATAAGCTGTAAGACCAGGTATTATTCTGTGACTAAAGGAACAGTATTCTTACAATCCTTGCTACTTTCTCACAGTCTCATCAGCAGCTGAGGGCAGAGCCAACTTGTGAAAAATTTCTGTAAACGAGCTTTCTAAATTCCAGATTGTCTTTTGCAATAAAGGGTCAAGAAGCATTGAATATTTTGTTCTCCCAAACCATGTTAGATCAAGCAGATTTGAAAATAGCAGCAACCTTTACAAAAACAAAAAAACAAACACTGACCACAATAGTGACCATATAGTTGAACAGCCTTTAAAGTGTGTTTTAAGTCCTTGCAGAACTAAACAAGTCTGTAGAAAATCAGTAGCAAAGATTATCCTCTAAAGAAAACACAGAAGTTGGAAATGAGTAAGATTAATTAGGTCACCCAGTACCTCTCCCTGCCATTACATGGCTGTTCCCTACAGTGTGTTTTCTAGTGTGTTCAGCTTGATTTTAAATGTTCCAAGTGATGGGTAATTATTCAACAGACTAGCACATTTTACCATCAGAAAAATTACCAAACAGATCAAATCGAAATGCTGGATTTGTGAGATGATGGCCTTTTGGGTTAAATGCATTTACGTGTAGGCATTTTTCTAGGAGCACAGAGGCTTGGTAACTTCAGACTAAGATTTTTATTTATGTGGGACTAGTCCAGCTGGAGCATTGTCCTGGAAGCCTCCTGTTTCCGTAAACCATGAAAATGGAAATACAGAACATACGTTGGTGCCAGGGCAGATGTATACAAGCAATGCTAAAATAAAGAGCTTTTCTGTGATGGATGAACACTTGACAGTAATTAGTTAATTGGTAAGGCTCTTTGAAGAGGGAAAGTGCTATATAAATGTGAAGTCTCACATCATCCTTTTTGAAAAACAGCCTTTAGAGGAGGGAAACGAATGAGTGTCTTATGAAAATGTATCTCAGAAAGAGATACCAAGAGCTCCATTTGCCATGTTAAATGTTAGCATATAATACTTCGCACTTACATGATGTTTTTCGTTCAATGCACTGAAAGGGCTTCGTTCAATGCACTAAATGCCACCCAATGCCTCTGTAAGATAGGTATTTACAGATGAGGCAACTGTATCGGATACTAATACTACACCGGGGGTGGCCAACCTGTGGCTCTGGAGCCATATGCTGCTCTTCAGAAGTTAATATGCGGCTCCTTGCATAGGTGCTGGCTCCGGGGCTGGAGCTACAGGTGCCAACTTTCCACTGCTCAGCCCCAGGCCTTGCCCCCACTCCACCCCTTACCCCAAGGCCCCTGCTCCTTCCTGCACCCTCCCCTGAGCCTGCTGCACCCTTGCTCCCCCCACACTCGATCCCGGAGGGAGAGGGAGGTGCTGATCGCTGCCGGAGGGTGGGAGGCGCTGGGAGCGGGCTGGGCAGGGGCGAGGGAGGAGCTAATGAGAGGCTGCTGACATATTACTGTGGCTCTTTGGCAATGTACAGTGGTAAATTCTGGCTTCTTCTCAGGCTCAGGTTGGCCACCCCTGTACTACACTAACTACTGTGACAGGGTGCTGAGTGAGAAGCACCTAATCAGCCCCTGCCACTCCAGCCCCAATCAAGGGGAATGGATTGGGACTGGTTGGATAGCCCTGTGGCTGTCTGCTAATGGGGCAGCCCCTGCCAGCCTCATTAGCCAGGGCTATAAAGGCTGGAGGAAGCCAGAGAGAAGGGAGGAAGAGAAAGGTCAGGCTCAGAGGGAGGGGGAGAGTGGACAGCCTTCGGGTCTGTTGCTGGCCAGGCCTGCGCTTGGCAAAGTTGGCTGCAAAATCTGTATATAGGTGGAAAGTGGAGGCAGGGAAATAAAGAACACTGGTGTTGCATCGAGCTGAGGCATTCCTGATTGGAGAGGGCAACAGGGGCCAAAACCAGAGGGGCCCAGTGTGCGTCCTCACTACAACTACAAAATGCAGTATACTGTATTTATTAGTAGCACTAAACTGTGCCTAAAGAGGGAGGATTAAAGCATTTGACATGGAGTGTTAGAGATCCCAGCTGGCTAACTAAAGAAAGGATCTGCAACATTGAGATAATTTTCTGTCTTTGGCTTCTGTCTACACTACCAGTGAGGGGTGTGATTCACCTGCTTGTGCACACATACTCATGCTAGCTCAAATATAAATAGCAGTGTGTATTTTGATTTAGAAATGCTCCTGAGGTGCTTCATACTCCCTTTCTCCTCTTTATAGGCCAGACTTGCTGGTTGGACTACATCTCCCATGGTGCACCATGGTCTCCCACCTTGGTGAGAGGAGGCAGTGCATAGAAAGAGAGAGAGGCAGTCTGGGCAACGCTCCCCAGGTACAAATTATATTGGGGGAATAAGGCACCTGAACTACAACTCCCATGAGGCATACGGCAGCATCGCCAAAATGAAATATTTTGTTTTTTTAATAAATATTTGAAATTTTCTGCAGAAAGCAGACATTGTTCGTTTCACTTTTCAAAAAATTAATTGAAAACCCAATTTTCCATTTAGAAAAGTTTTGATGCAAAACTTTTGACCAGTCCTAAAATTAATGCACTTTTGAACCTGTTAAAAAATCCGGGTCTAAATCACTGCACATTTTGATATCCTCACTCAGTGATGACTTAGCATCTATTAAAATATTTATTACATTGGCTGAAATGACTTATCTGGAATAAACTTGGCTGCCTCTTCAAATTCCTAAATGTTCCATATTCTGGATAAAAAGCACAAGCTCACCACAGACTAAATCCTCTCTTAAGCAGACAATGGTCCACAATGACACGCAGACTGGAAAGTCATTCCTGTAGGGGCAAAAGGATCAGCTGTCCCAAAGTCTTAGAGAAAAGACATTGACAGGTATAAGTGACCTCTTTCTTGCATCTGGGTCCAATCATTCTTAACAGATGGGAAGCAGTCAGCAGTTAAGTGAAGAGTTAGGCTGGGAAGTGTCAGAAGAGAGAGAACTGGGAAGACTGGAATTCTGAGGTTACCTCAGTGCAGAGTGCCTATTGCATAAGGATGCTGTTGCACATGGATGCTGATGGGTCCAGTTTAAAAGGCTTTGTGAAAGCATAGAAACACTGAGTCTGGTGGCAGCTTTGTCAATCTTGGAATCTGAGGCTGAGAACTTTGCCACCCGCAAAATAACAACAGATCTTATTGAGTTCACGCGTGGTTCCTTGGAGGGGTACAAAGTGTTTTTATTTTGTAGGCATCATTAAGTACTTTTGTTTTTATCTACCATGCTATGATGTCTGCGGGGTTTCTTCTTTAGATATCCTGGCTACAAATAGCAAGTTGGTCTTCTGGTAAGATTCCTACTCTTTCAACTAGATCTTGCATGACACTGGGAACCTGTTTATACGGGTGAATGAGTACCAAAACTGACACTGACATGCTCCAGCCTACAGGTGCAGTACCATGGGCTTGCACTAATGTGGTTTGAAATCAGGCTGAGCTAAACCATTGCAGTGGGGGTTTGCGCTGGTGTGAAGCTATATTGGTGCAAACACCCTCAGCACAGACTAGCCCCAAGACTGTGCCACCATTTTCTTTCTCTTGTTGTCACTTTGGCCAGTTTGATGTGAGTCTTGTGCCCTGAGATCTCTGCAAACTCAAATTACAATGTAATCAGCAAGCCAAGAACCACTGTCTCTTTGGATGGGTGCATTATTGATCCTCAATTGACAGTAACTCGGAGTCCTGCCATGCCCCTTCTCCTAGATCACAACTACCGTGAGAGCAAGTCAAATGGACTCTTGGCAAGTGACTGCAAGGCCAGAATCAGGCACCAGGCAACACACGTTAATCTTTTAGTGCCTCCAAGTTTCTTGGTACTTTCTGAAAGCTTTCATTTAGTATCTGTACAGAGCTGGAACCTACAAGCTCTGAACAGGCTGGAGCGGAAACATTCTCCTACCCAGATGCTGTGGCTATCATAGATAATTCATCATCTTTCCTGCCTTAGCTGTTCTTCCTTGGGACTAGAAATGGTGATTCCTCCTTTCTATCCAGGAGCCTTGCCTTAGGAACAGGAACAGGCCTTTTGTTTCTTCTACTCCATGATACTGAGCATGGCTACCTGGCTTGCAGTGCTCAGGTAAAGTCAAAGCACTGTGCCACGTGCGGGAAAGGACAGCAAAGCAAAATCAGGTAAAAAGGGGATAGTTCAGAATCAGAAAAAAGAAGAAAATTTGGAGAGGTGAGAGTTGGGTGCGCTGCCTGCAGAGGCAGAACATTCTGGAACAGGAAGTAGATGTGTGGGCCTTGTAAACATCCTTGTACCAGTAACTGACAGCTCTAGCTGCCTCCATGTGCTTAGTGAGGGCGCCCACCGCCTTTTGTGCAGCATCGCTGAACCCAAATTGGGCGAGCTGCTCGGCACACATTGTTCTCTGCCTATGATAATTGCTCTGTTTGTGTTGTCATGCAGCTGAAAGTTTTACTGTGTGTGTGAAGTTTGCATTAGAGCTAATAGGGCAAAAACATACATGCACATATCATTCAAATCTTGACCAGCTAATCCTATAAAACGTAGAGGAATAGATTTATTTAGGAATGGGACAAGGGAAAGGGGAGGGGGTAAGAGGGATGGTCTTTTGCTCTTTTACCAGGACAGGAAACACTGATTTGAAAATGCCTTGAAGAAAAACTTTGTGAGGCAGAAAACTAGGACAAAACTTTCAAACATGGGTGCCTAAAGTTTTATTTTTATCATCCATTTTTAGGCAGCTGGCTACAAATGGCTTAACATTCAGAAGAGCTAAGTACCCACAAATCGCATGGAAGTCAAGTGGAGCTATAGTATAGTTGAGTGGAGAGGGTCCTGGACTGGGATGTGGGAGACCTGGGCTCTGCCACTGCCCTGCTGGGAGATCTTGGGTAAGTCACTTTGCCTCTCTGTGCCTCAGTTTCCCCAGCTGTAAAAGATGATACTGTGACCTCCTTTGTAAAGTGCTTTGGAATATGTAAGAACTTGGTGCTATATTCTATTATTAATGGCAGAGCCAGGAATAATCAGCTGTGTGACCCTGGGAAAGTCATCTTCACTTTTCTGTACCTCTGTTTCTCCTTCCTCTGATTATCTATCTTGCTTATTTAGATTGTAACCTCGTCTTGGCAGGTACTCTCTCTTCCAGTAAGTTTGTACAGCACAGTGCACAAAGGGGCCGTGATCTCTCGGTGCTACTCTGTGTAATACAAGTAATTACAACATGATGTGCTCAGCAACTTTGAAAATCAGGCCACTTCTATTTAGTGCCTAAAAATGGAGTTAGGAGCTGACAATTGTCCCTTACCTTTTAAAATAACTGGAGTGGTGGTTGTTTTTGATATCTCGGGGACAGATGTTTCAAAGGTACTCATTGACTTTCTGTGAGAGTTGGATGCCTAACTCTCCTTTGTCCCTTTGCAAATCTGTCCCTTAATGGATAACTCTATGCACTGACGCAACAAGCCACCGTGTTTTAGGTGAGACCCCACAGTGCTTCATGTTAGTTGGGGCTGGGAGCGATATTCAGTCTGTGGGGGAAGGGAGAAGAAATGTATTCTGCCTGTAGCAATTGAAAGTAGCTAATTACAGACCAGCATTGCCATCGTGGAGACTGCTTACCTGGAGTACAGGTAGTGACTGTAGCTGCTCCGTTGTGGGTAGGATTATAAAGAGGGGCTGGGAGAGATAGCAAAAGGAAATATGCTCCTAATATTATTCCCACTCATCCACGCAAAGATAATTTACTTGCAGTCTCCAACAGTGTTTGAAACTGTAATAAAAAGAGGAGCACCGTGATGGTTCAGGCCCTTGATCAACATTGAGAAGGGTCTTGGCTTTTCTCTCCTATGTCCTCTCTTAAAAATTACATTTTGAGGCTATAATTAGGGGCTCAGATTTGAAAAGAGGTTTAAGGCAGTTGGATGCTACCTACTTTAGGCTTCTTTGAAATCCCAGCTTAGCATTTATTGGGTGGGAGGAGGATTTTCAAAGGCACAAATGGTAGTTAACGGCCTGAGTCAGTTGTGGTTAGTCACCTAACTGCCACTTGTGCATATGCAAATCCTCCCTCTCCCGCACTGTGTTGGGAAATGATTTTTCCTGCTCCTGGCGAGCAACCCTAGGAAGAAGTTTCATTAGGGTGGACATTTAGCAGCTACAGAACAATGACCACTTTATTAAACCTGTTTGGGGATTCAGAAAGGACTTTCCGAAATAAAGGGATGTGAAAGAACCTCAGGACGCCAACCTTTTCATCTAATCTCCTCTTGAGTCACTCCCATTGCTTTGGGAAGGGAAGGCTTTTCTTTGCAAACAGCTTTCAGAGGATTTCTAGTCAAAGGAAAATCCTGAAACCATCCTGCTATGAAAACATCATTCCTAAATGGCTATATCATGACAACTATTCCCAATGTCCTAAGTGAGTTTTTAATTAGTTCTTACTCGGACAAACCTTCCAGTGGGCCTGATTTCTCATCTCACACCAATGTAAAATTCTTGTAACTCCAAAGAATTTAACTCTAGCCACTCTTGATTTACACCTGTGTGAGGGCAAATCAGATCTACTGAGAGATTTGCCTGAGTAAGGAACTCAAGATTTGGCCATTAGTGTGTGTTTTAAGGGGGAGGGAGGGGAGGCGGTTTATACAGCCATACGTTTGGAAAAATGGAACAAATGTAGTCAAGTGGAACATGAATATTTATTTGTAATAAAAACAAATTTCAGCATAAAACAATCAGAATGTACAGAGTAGATAAACAGGCACTCACATGATCACACACAAATACATTAGGTAAAAAGAAATAAATCAACTGAACAGCACTGACAGCTAACCAATGTGGTTAACTCATTAAGTCAATAGAAAAGCAAAATGTCCTTTTCTGCTGTGGCAGTTAAAACACACGCACGACCGATACGACAGGTCAGCAGGTGATCTGGTCTGCCCCATTCAAGGGGAAACGCACAGGTACTCTCAAATAAGAGCTCTTCACATTGAAGTCAGGCTAAAATTGTATCTGGTCCACCATGTTGGATGATAAGGCAATGTCGAATCTACGCAGCTCCTCACATGCCCATCCTTATACTCTGAATGATCTGAAAGATAGCTGCAAGAAGGCAAAAAGAGAGGCTGTTCAGGTGCTGGTTAACGTTCCTGAAATTCAATCCTGTACTCCGATACTGCGGCTTTAAACAGCTGAATGGCTCGTGTTCTCACATGCATGATTAGATGTTATCTTGCAAGTGCTTCGATCAGTGGACTTCTTTTGAGTAGGGGCCTACTCCCCCCATTGATGCAAAAAGGATTACCCAGGTACTGTCTAGGAGCACTAATGGAAGTACCATGCGTAAATCCTCCGGCGCTGATGAGGGATTAGACCCCTTCGACTAGAGTGTGCAGCACTGCTGCCAGGCACAGCTGCGTACACCTAACCAGTTGGTGGGTCTCTTTCTTGGGAACAATCACTTCTTGTTACAGGGCCGTTCATAAAACGGCTCCCTATAAGTAGGTAGACCAGTAACAGGAATACAACCTCTCACAAATCTAGCCTACTTTAATTATTGCTGAAGCTAATTTGTGGGGGTTGGGCCATGTAAACTCCTGTATTATTCCATACCGTGGGCTCAATCCTGCAAAAATGCACTCATGTGAGGAGCTGCATGGAAGATGATTTTGGGAAGCAAGGTTTTGCCGGATGGGGCACTGTCATCTCAATCCTGCAAACAGATCCGTTCCAGTGGACCCATGCAGAGCCCCGCTGTACGTGTGTCTGCCCACGAAGACTCTCAAGACTGGGGCCTATGTTTGCAGCCCACAAACAAGAGCAGTGTTTACTACTGTTTACTAGCCGTGTGGGATGCAAATTTCAGATCAGAAGATGGGACAGTTCACCAGAACTGGTTAAATGGAAATGAGGCACCTGGCATTGGCCTTTGTCGGAAGACAGGATACTGGGCTAGATGGACCTTTGGTCTGACCCAGTATGGCCGTTCTTATGAGGCAGATTGTGCCATCACAGTTGAAACAGAAATCTCTATCGGTATCAAAGTTGATGGCACAAACTGGTCCTATACCTCCACAGAGAAAAGGACCAGAGCATTGAGTAACTGTATTTCCTGTCATTTAGTATAGTTAATACACTAATTACTAAGGACTTGATTCTGCAGACCTCATGCGAGCAAAACTCCCACTGACTTCAAGGGACGTTGAAAGGCTGCAGGATCGAGCCGTGGTTCTTAATTATACAAACATGATGTAAGTTCTCTTTATCTGTACCATCGCTGCCTCCTAATCCCTCCGCTCTGGAATGGCATCCATCTGCTGGAACCAGGGAGTGCAAGCACACGAGTCAGTCTGTGCTGACGCAGCTGCAGGGGCTGAGCGTGTCCCGTGAAAAGACCCGGGCCCTGCAAGCGTATTTTCACAGAGCTCCCTTGTCCGTTGCCCTTCTAGAGCTTTGAGGTGTGTGTTTGTAAAACTTAAGAAAAACTGAGAAAAACGCGCTTCCTCTTAAACCGAGACAGTAAAATGCGTAAGATCGGGAAGGGTGACTTTGATTGCTGAGCTGCAGTAATTTACGCTGAGTCTCTGCCCTCATCCTGCAGACACTTGAGAAGTTCCACTGAAGTCAAGGAGGGCGTGGCTACATAGTAGCAGGGACGGTGCTTCCCAGCGGGGCTAGCCAGAGACACACTACTCTGCTTCAGCTAGTACGCTCTACGTAGCAGTGTGGCCACAGTGGGTGGCCCAGACTAGCCACCCATGTAAGTACCCAAGGGGTTGGGCAAGTAGCCCAAGCTGCCACTGCAGCCACACTGTTATTTTTAGCATGCTAGCTTGAGCTGCCTAGCAGGTGTCTATCTACCCACCCTGGGACGCACGTTTCCAGCGGGCGTACACACTTGCTGCGTGGTTAAGGACTCCCTCTACAACGGTTTGCAGAGTCAGGCCTTCATTTTGGACACTAAACTCCAAACCCATTTATTTAAGGTAATACTTAAAATAACGGCCAACTTCAGGGGACAGATGTTCTGCTGGTGTATGTAAGTCAAGGAAGTGATGCCGAATTCCAGCAGCTGAGGATCTGGCCCTGGAACTATCTGATCTGTCTATCACAGAGTTTTTTACTGCCACTCATCACTGGGTTATCTGAGCACCTTCCGTGGAAATCCATAGCAATAGCAAAGTCCACAGTGGATTTCACAGCGCCTCTGGCAGTTCTTTTGTGTGGAAACTCCGCTTGGGGTAGGGTTTGTGGTTTTGATTTGGAAGATGTTTTTAATACACGATTTTGTTTGTTTTTGTATTTTGTTCTGTAAGTGCTTTTATAATTCACTTCTCTGAGATTTATTTTTCTTGCTTAAATAAACAGGATTCCTCAATCAAATGGGATTTGCCCTGCAGTCCATTCAGTTAAGGCTCTTGCAATATTATACTAAATTGAATCACAAGTCGATTAGGCTATGGAGCAGCAAAACTAGTGAAAATCACCTGCTTCTGTCACCTGGCCGGGCCCAGTTTGCCTGACCCATTGTACTGTAGAAAGCTACTATTTTTGCAAGAGGTTTTATAAAACCCAAATTCCACGGAGCACCCAGCTCTGCCTGTAAACCAGTGAGTGAATCTGTTTAATAGCATCTGACTCCAAAGTGCAGCAAGGAACAGGAAGACAGTGGAGTTGCTGAGGAAGTTCAGAGAGAGAGAGAGAGAGAAAGGAAGTGGGGAGTCTAGACTCTGAGAAGTTAATAACTTAATGGTGGGAGAGCAGAGCTGAGAGAATAACAGTGCCAGTGAGTATATGGCTGACTAAGAGAAACGGGGGAGACAGAAAGGGAGGCACTAAAAGGGGACAATATTCAACATGGACATTAGAGCCCTGAAAGGAGGCCTGTTAGTAACTAACCGATCCAAAGGATTATTAATAAGCAGAGTAAGTTCTATTGGTTGCATAGCAGCATCTCAAGTATTAAAAATACAAGGATGGCTTAGCAGGCATGAAGCAGGGGCGTTAAAATGGTCCCGGTGTCCTGGGTGCTCGGACAGCATGATTGCTTTGTGTGGGGAGACCAAAGGTGGCATTTATAATTGTGTGACTAGTCACGGGGCTTTGAAAGGATTTGAGGATCCTCAGCACCTTGCTGGATTCAACCCCCAACTCTAAAAGGCAGAAACCTTCCACTACGTGTTCATGCTGCAAACCTTGCAGAAATAAGCAAGCTGGCGGAATAAAATGAATTGCAGTTGGACCAGGCAGCAGGGTAGAGGAAAGATGCATGTAAAAACCCATCTAGGCTGAAGAGCTGGATACAGGAAGACTTGAAACTGAAGGAAGTGTGTATAGGAAATGAAGAGGAGGGTGAATTGAGTAGGTCCAAGCTCGCCACAGAGGAGCATAAAAGGAGCAAACCAGCAAAATGAAATTGTATAAGATCTAGGGAGGAAGAGAATTTGTCGCAAGGAATAAAGAATCTAGAAATACAATCAGAAAAGTGAAGGGTCAAAAGCAGAGGGGAGAAGGACCAGTGCAAACAAGTCAGCTCTCTAACCTAGCTGGAAAGCTTCATTTATCTTGTATTGGAAAAAATAACTATTGGTGCTCAGTTTTCAACTCGTTATAATGATAATGGGACAACCTCCTTTAGGATTCTGGGAAATTATTAGAGACAATTGCTGGAGATGCCAGGAGCAGAGAGTAACAAAGAGTTGGTGCTAGAGTGCCGGATGGAGCAAAGTATCTATAACTGTGGATGCAATGCCCCTGAAGATCCTAAAAGAAGTTGCAAAGGAAATCTTGGAAGCTCAGTCTCTTCAGTAAATGCTGTAGGTCAGCAGAGGTGCTTGTAAAAAGGGCAAAGGGAGTAGGAAGTAACAAGAAGAACATGCACCGGCCAATTAGCTTGACAGTAGTTCTAGGCAAACTCTCTGAACATACGAAATAATAGTCAATGTAAACATTTGGGAGAAAGACATCTCTACACCAACGTGTTTGTTAAAATAGATCACTTCACACAATTACCTTTCTTTGCTCTCTTTACTGATTTAGTAAATAAATGGATGGATTTACCAAACAACTCCAGTTCAGGTAAATTCACGTGCGTCCCCCAGTGTTGTACAGATCCTGTATCACTAGATTAGAATCTCACCTGGCCTTGCAAACCAGCCAGCTTTCACAACAATAATACTTCATGTTCACATGGTTACTTTCATTCTAGGGTCTCAAAGCACTTTGCAATCCTTAATTAATGTTACTTCACATCGCCTCGAAGTGGTGAGCATTATATCCCTTTATAGAGATAAGTGAACATAGGCACAGTAAGGTTAAGTGAGTTGCCCAAGTTCAGACAGTGAATCAGTGGCAGAGCTGAAAAATAGTACCTCAGCTTTTGGGTGTCTGGGACCTTCATCGTAATAAGATTTTTCTTATACCAGCATATTTTAATTCTATTATAGTGACTCATACCAAGATACAAATTCCAAATTGTGGATTAGAAATTGACTGACGATCTGAGGAACAGAGATATTGTAAATGGCAAGTTCTCTATATGTGGTGTCACTGGCACATACTAGGCCCCAGATTATTTAATACATTAATTAGTAATCTAAAGGAAGATGTAAATTCAACCATGCTCAAACTGCTGACAATCTCAACCTTGTAGGATGAGCCAGTTACACAGAAGGATAAGAATCATTTTGCAGAGTGGGTTACATGCAATGAGATGAAATCAAATACGAAAGCCATACACCTAGGAAGAGGAAGTAAGCAGCACTGATACAAACTGGAGGACAGCTATCTGGGAAACAGGATGTCTGCCAAGACCAAGGGGTGATAGTAAGATAGCAAGCGAAATATTCGGTTCAAGTGCAACACCACTGCAAAACAAGCAAATGGAACAGAAACCACTGCTGGTCTCAGATACGTAAATAGGCTTCACATGTATAAACTAGAAAGGTAAGGGGGCCAGACTACGTAGCAGACCTGAAATATTGTGTTTCTTTCCAGTCCTCAGCATTTAGGAAGTATATACAGACACAACACAAAGGACACAAGGATCGGGTCTATAACCTACTGGGGGAGGGAACTAAATGGGCATGTTCTAGAAAAGAGAAGACTAGGGGAGGGCTGGGAGAAAAGATGATCACAGTTTATAAATACCTTCAAGGTAATAACAGAAATGAAGAAAGGGAATTATTCCATTCTCAGAAGATGGTGGATAAGGAGCAATGGCCTGAAGCTAAGGAAGGAAAAAAGTTCAGGTTAGACATTAAGCAAAAGTTCTCAACAGTAACAGCCTTTGGGTGGAGGCTACCAATGGAGGTGACCGGATAGTGGATAAGACATTTGCAGGAATTAACTGGAGACTAGTCCTGCAAAATGTAGGGATCACACTACATGATCCAAGTGGTCTTCTCTGGCTTTAACATCTGTAAATCTGAGCTACAGAAGCTAGGAATTCCCTTCCTCGGGCAGCAATACCCCTACTATACCTTTTCCAAAATGGCACCATCTCAAAACTGAGGTCCACGTTGCAAATGGAATGGTAGCCGTGCGCGTACTTTGTCCAGTGGCACAATCTGGCCTTTGATTTGCATGGTGCAAAGAGATGTGCAACAGGGGCAGGTTCCATGTTGGTTGTTACACGGTTGTACAGTGCCTGGCACCCTGGGGATGGGGCCCAATGTCAAGAATAATTAAAAGGACTACAGCGAAAGCCGTGTGTGATTGCAATGGCTCAGAAGAACAGCCCTGAAAATGTTTGTGGAAAAATGAGGCATTTGTCTAATGGATTCACTACTGAAAGAACAAACATAGCCATAGCAAATACATTACTGAAGTTTGATAGAGCTCTAAAAATGACAAAGATAAACATCTGAGCCACATTATTATGATGTCTCTTCAGATAATGAAACCAATTCAATGGTTCTCACCAGGCAAAACTCCCATTTCAGTCAGTGATTAGTTAGCATGAGTAAAGAATGCAGGGTTGAATTCAATACCACAAAATGTTCTTGCTTGGCAATCAATTGGATGTACTCTGTCATTTATCACCAGCATATTTATTTATCTTCTTTGTATCTCCTATGTTCAGCTATTTAACCTCGTTTTATTTTCTAAAAATAAGTAACATTTTGACTTTGTTTTATTGACTTATTTTCAATTTCATTTTTTAAAAAATCACTCGTTTTTTGTCACTTTTCTTAGCGTTTTTGTTGTTGTGAGCTCTGGGGCAGGGTTGCATGTATGTTGTTTGGTCATCACTGCCCAGTAAAGTGGAGCCCTGATTGGGATCCTTCGGTGCCCCCCCCAACAGAACTAATAACTACATAGGGAGCTGCACTTTGACCCTGCTCTTTCTTTCTTTCTGCCAAAGCATGTTTGAAACCACATGATATCTTGTCATGGGAAGGAACTATTATTTCTTGAGACACTGACATCACAACTGATGTGTCTAAAAAGCATCACCATCTTTATTGTTAGTTAGAGGCCATGTAAGGGAATAAATAAACATGAAAGTTCACAGGACACCCAACTCCATTACATGTCTTTGGAGCTGCAGGCTAGCTGAAGCCGGAGGGTTTGCAGCAGTCTAATGTTATGCTCTACATGATTGTTAGCTTTAGCAATCCATAACTACAGGGACAACCCAAATTCACCAAAAACTCCCACTGACTTTGGTGGGAGGGAGAGATTTGGGTGCATAAGGAATGAGGCATCAGGCCTTACATTAGCACCGTTTAGAAGAACACATCTAGCTGCAATGGGCCGTGGTGGATTTATCAAACTACCATTTGTTTTTGGGGGGAGCTGAAATCCTGCTTTAAGATTAGGTGAAAAATAGGCCCAGAAAGTTCTCAAAAATGGCATTTATTAAGTCAGACATCAACACAAAGGTCACTGCATTGCATTTCTGAAAGCAATGCAATACCAATGGGTAGCTCTATGAACAGAGCAATACCAATGGACTAATCCTTACTCCAGGGTGGGTCTATCTATGACCCGCTCCATCTTGGGGCTCTTAAAAAAAATTACTATAAAACACACGTCTTGTGAAAGATCTTAGATTGACAACCTGGGGAAAGAAACTCCTCTGGGTACAAAAGGAGTGCAGCAAAGGAAGTGGAATCACATGCTTCTGCACACTACTTAGTCTAAACTCGGCTCTGGAAGGTAGTTAAATCCCTCCCATTCGGTGGCCTCTTTTCTGACTCTGCCAATAAACGTGCCACCTGCAGCCAAACTGTAATGCAGATTTTGTGATTTGGACACCTGTCTGCTAGGAACTGGACTACCACAAAGAACTCATCTTGTTTGGGCCATTGAATGTATTTCACATTCATCACATGGTAACGCTATCACCATCCCAGCCCAGGTTCAAACCTACAGCCTCGAGGTGAAAGAAAAATTAAGAGGACATGGAAACTTGAGCCATCCGGTCCCACTTAGAAATGAAACTCCAGTTTTAGACTGAAAGCGTAAAAAGCTTTCCTCTTAGGATGCATTTGCGCTAAGCAAGACTATATAATAAGTAACGAATGATAAAGAGTTGAGAGGAAAAATAAATTAAACCACTTGCAGTCTCCAGAAACTTTTCCTAAATGCTCATGTAGATTTCTCTGGGACAGATCCAGAGCCACAATGTATGCCAAGCATCAAATTCGATTCATAAATACACACACAGAGGTTCCCACTGGCTGCAGTGGAAGTTGTGTGCATGCATCCTGGGTCAGAATTTTGTCCACAAACTTTTAGGGTCTGATCTCACTCCCACTGAAGTAAATGGGAACCATGCCACTGACTTCAGTGAGAGCTGGATCAGACTCTTAAATGCTTTTCTACTGTCTGCTCAACTCCCTCCCACACCCATTCTTTATCTATTCTCAGTGGTGTGTTCATACCTGATCCACAGACAACAAAAACAAACAGTGCCAGTAGCCATGGTCCTACAGGATATTTCTCCTCTTGGGGCCTCTAAAATGTGGGGGGAAAAGAAGATTTCAGTTTGTTACCAGTTTAACCAATTGTCGTGGTAGCTCATTTAAAAATAGATGCAGAAAATCAAGATAAAGAACTGGTGGGGTTTCAGCTTCAAACCTCAAACAGTGAACATACTCAAAAGGTCTAACGTAAAACAGTTTACTCCGTTGTCATAACTGCTTCACAGGAATGCTAAGAAGCTGAAAGGAAAAGCTGAAGCACAATACGCTAACAGAAGAGTAATAGAGGATAATTGTATTTATAGTAGATCAGACAGCTTAATTCAACAATATTGAAATCTCCCATTTCCCCCCCTTTAAATAGAATAATGACTCTCACAGATTCTCTGCAGATCAGTCGACTTGAATTTCTCTAGGGAAAGGTAAAGTGAGTTTTATTCCTCAATGTTTGCTTATCTATTTCTGTCCTCTCCCCTCCCACAGTTGGGCTGTTTACTAGTCTCCCTTGTTCTATCTATATTTTAAGTTCTTTGAGACAGAAAATATGTTCTTAGGTGTTTTCTGAGATACCTAATAGATGTGGGATGCTTGAAAAATAACTATGTTCCCTGACTGGGTTGTCACTTTAGAACTAAACATATATATCTTACAGCCAATTCCCATCCACTGGGAGAGGAAATTGTGAAAAACAATATCAAAGGACACTCATTTTTTATCTTATTTTGGTCAGCATGTGCCAAAAATATCCTTAAGTTAAATATAAATTTGATAAACAGTCACAACTCTAGTCAGTTTATTTTAAGGACGCATGACTGAATGTTCTAACAGGTCACTTGGAAGGGGAGAGGAAGGAAGGAAGAAGTTGATGGTCTTCTATGGCCATTTTGAACTGCTGACTTTTGTTTTGATGTATGATTATTGTTTGGAGCCTAGAGCACTAGATAGAGGCTTTTATAACTAAGCATAAATACAAACATCTTAACTGTAAGATTTCAAGGACCACGCAGAGGGAAGAGGTGGACAGGTGGACTTAGAAGCTTCTTACCAACCAAGACATGAGCGGAGGGTTATATGATGACATGAGATACTATGGACATAATCAATGGAAGCAGAGGATTCACACAGCACGAAGATCAGGACTGGGCAGGCAAGTAAATAAGGAATTGAAAGTCATATCTGGGTTCAAGTTGTGGAATTATGCCTAGAGGAAGGATGGTTTTGTGATGCTTGCGGTCTCCGGAGATCTGGTTCAATTCCAAGCTCTGACACAGACATCTTGTGTGACTTTGGGTAAGTCACTTCATTTCACTGTGCCTTAGTTCTCCATCTGCAAAATGGCAACCATAATATTTGTTTTCTCCCAACTGTTGTCTGTTTAGACTGTAAGCATTTTGGCACAAAGACTGTCTATTACTGCGTGTTTCTACAGTGCCTAGCTCAAAGGGACCCTGGTCTTGGTTGAGGCCTCTAGGGGGTACTATGTTACAAATATGAATAATAATGGATCTGCAGTCCTGATCCAAACCAGCTTGATTTTTAGAAAGCGAGAGCTGCTGCTACTATCTAATTCTAGAAGCGCTGCATGGAAGAAGTGCCAAGTGAGTGGAGGCTGAAGGCAGAAACGTGGCCAATGGAAGGAGAATGGCAAAAGATGGGGTGAGAGGAGAGAAGCTAGTAAGCAGACTGGGAGGGAGAAGGGAAAAAAGAGAGAAGGAAGGGAAAGGATAGCAAAAAGGTCAGAAACAAAGAAGAGTGAGAGGAGAAAAACCAAAGGGATGACAGTAGAGAGGAGGGTAGAATTATCCAGTGGATAGGGCACCAGACTACACATCAGAAGACTCGGGTTCTATCCCTGGTTCTTCTACCGACCTGCCCTCTTAATGTGGGTGTGTCATACAACCTCTCCGTGTCTCCATTTCCCCCATCTATTTAAACAGTGCTAATAATGCTTTTTAAAGCACTTCAAGATCTCTGGGTGAAAAGTGCTACATAAGGGCTTAATTCTCCATTCATCAGTAGGATTTTTTCCATTGACTTGAATGGAGTGCAGGATCAAACCCTAAGTGCTCAGTATTATCAGAAACAGGAGAGACCTCGAAATAATAAAAAAGTCACAGACAATTTGTTTCACCAGAGATAAGATCTGTTGTTAGTCACAGACACTTCCTCCAGACAAGCTGCTTCATGCATCAGCGAGTGGTAGGAACAACAGAGAAAAACAGTCACGTGACTTGTGGTAAATAAAAAACAAAGGTATGTCCCTTACTTTTGGCCATTGGCAGGGCACTGTCCCACAGCCTGGCATTTTTAAATCAACCTTGAAACATTTTAATTTAAAATGCATTTATTTATTTATTTTTAAATAACTCATCCTATTGTGTTAAGAATTTGAAAACTTTAGCAGTTTTAATGTATTTTAAAAAGAGCATTTCAGGTCACCTTTAAGGTGATAGTGTGATTCACCCAGGTTAACACTAGATTACAGCCAAATCTAATTGAACAGAAATCCCATTTTCTGGGCTAGCTCAGTCACTCAGGATTCTAGGATGGGGGAGTTAAGAGATTAGTGTAGACCAAGCCTAAATCACAATTTATTGCAGTACAACTACATCGCTCAAAGGTGTAGAAAATGCACACCTCTGAGCAACAGAGTTATACCAACCTAACCCCTGGTGTAGACAGTGAGCGCTATGTTGCCACTGACCTAGCTACCGCCTCTCAGGGAGGTGGAGTATCTACGCCAATGGGAGAAGCTCTCCCGTCGGCATAGGTAGCATCTTCACTAAACCCCACAATGGCGCTGTTGCAGCCTTACAGCTTACATTTACAGGTGTAGACAAGCCCTAAGTGGCAAGAGCTTCTTGGCAAAGCAAAAATCCCAACTATGAATTTCCAGCAGTTCCCTGACATTATAGTAACAGGGTTCTCTTTGAAACAGTTACTCTTGGGGTGGGGGGAGCTCTGAAAGAATAGTGAGCTATTAATAAACACTCAAGGTTTTGTGGGTGGAATTAGAATAGCAAGAGCTCTAAACAACTTTGAGAAAAGGGGAGCTAGAGCTCAGATGAAAATCTTTCCCATTAACCAGCTTTCTAAGAGCACTTTTGAACACTCTGAATTTAAGCAGCTGAAATGTCAGTGGCTCAGCTGAGTCCATTGCTAATACCAAAATGCATGAATCTGAGCACAGTTAAACTCTTCAATTTTCTATCTCAGCATATACAACTGGAGCATAAGTACGACCTTTATTTAAAGTAATAAGTAAGATGTCGTTAGCTGGAAGGCTATTGCCTCATCAGGTATGAGGGCTGTTGTCCCAGCTGACCTGCCAACTCAGTAAGGGCTCCATTTTAGTCCCACTGTACCTGAGGGTGGAAGTGAGCCCTAAAAGACTAAATGGGATCACAGCCGAGTTACTTCTTTTCTATTGACATAGGCTTTGTATTGACTAGGAAAAGTGGTCAAGTTCAGGTTGCACTTAGCTAACTTGTACTAAACTGGTCTAAACTCAATTACTTTTCCTCATCAAGACAAAGCCATAAAGACCAACTAGCTAAACAGCTCATTCAAATAAAATAGCCAAGAAAAAAGAGATTCAGAGGCCTAGAAGACTTTCATCTACAAAAACCCATTTTACAATTAGTAAAGTCAAATAAACTGTTATGTTTGAATCTCTTAAAAACCAGAGGCCACAGGAAAGAAACCCCAATAACTCCCCTTGGTGCTATCCCTGTTAGCGAGATAGGACCCTTTGAGAGTACACCTCCATGCCTGTGCACTTCCAACAGCTGTAATGCTGCAGCAGCCAGCCCTGGCGGATACTGCTGCATGTCCCCCTAGATAGGGATGGATGTGTTGCGTGTGCTGCATTCTCTCTTCTCAAGTGGCTGGGGTGTGTGTATAGTTTTCTTTGTGTTACAGACTCTACCCCTTCTGAGGGTTTAGCTGGAAGGTGTGTGAGAGTCAATCTCTTCCTCTCCTAGTGAACACTTTTGCTGTGTATATTCCAGGAGACACTGACACCTTCAGTCATCGTGGTGTGACATTTCCTCCATTCTGCTGCAGCTTGGGACAGGAGCCCCTGATTTTACTATCCTGTTGTTCTACACCCCTAGCTTGGCTGGAGCATTTACTCCCGTCAGCAGCACAAGGAGGATCATCCTCTGCTTCCCCTGGGGCTCCTGTAGCTTGTTAACCCTTTAGCTCACGATTCCCACACCTTCCCACGTGTTGAGCCGAGGAATGGGCAGAGAGAAGCCCTGCTTTCTCGCAATCCCCTCTGCCCCCTCTTCCCATGTCACCTTACCAGGGTTTTGGCTACGTTCCCTCTCTGTGTGATGTTTTTGCTGTGCTTTTCGTTAGCCATCCGGATCCGCTGTTTGGCCACCATCGCTCTGGGGTGGAGATTTAGAGAGCTCAGAAATGCCGGAGGCTACCTGGCTTCTGGGTCTGGTTTGTGACGAGCCAACAGAACACCCCCCCCCCCGTGGCAGGAGTAACCGTGGCTGCTACTGCCCTGAGATTCAGCGCTGGTTCCTCAGTACCCGCAGCTGGCTGCAGACTGAGGAGAGGGGGGCTGGCAGGATGGATGGACGGAAGTAATCTCTCATCTCAGGAAACCCTCTCCTGCTTCCTCCTACCCTTCCGGTCCCCCTGCTGCCTAAACACAAACGGCACCTGCCAGGGCTGCCTGCAGCCTCCGCTTTCCCCTGGCTGCGAGCGCGCATCCCGCTTGCACTGTGCGGAGCAGGGAGCTGCCAGAGCTCGAGTCGCGCATCCGCCAAAGGTTCTCTCTCAGCGTTCCGTGGATGGAACGCTGCAGGAGACAAGGTTCTGCGGGAGGCGGCTGCCAGGCGCTGATTGGTGGTTTGAGAGGGACGGGTGGAGCGAGCGTTCTAACGCGCGTTGCCCAGCGTGGGCGTGTTCTCGGCTCCGGGAGTGGGGCGCACCGGCGGGGCTGGTGTGTCCTCGCCTGCAGCTACGCCAGTCACACCCTTGTAGGTGGTGCCCTAATTCGGCCTTCACTTGCCCTCAGAATTTGCTCCCTGGCCAACACTGGGATAAAAAATTGCAGCGGAGGGGGGAAATAAGGGGACCAAGATGAAAACATGAATATAATGTAAGATTGACCATACTGGGTCAGACCAAAGGTCTATCTAGCCTCGTATCCTGTCTTCTGACAGTGGCCAATGCCAGGTGCCCCAGAGGGAACGAACAGAACAGGCAATCATCACCTGATCCATCCCTTGTCGCACATTCCCGGCTCTTGGCAAACGGGCTAGGGACACCATGGGGGAAGGGAAGTGCAGCAAAGTCAAAAGTATGGAGATAGGCCCAGAGGGGGCAAAAATCTGGGGGAGAGGGGAATGGGGAAAAATGGGTCTTGTACTCACAAGCACCTCGCCTCCTATTTTGCCCTATTTCCTCCTACACATGCCCACGACTCAGGGCTGTGGTGTATATACTATCTAGCCAATACTGAGGTATGCTGTCTCTTCTCTGTCAGAAAAGATACAAACATCTGTCCACTAGAGCAGGAGTTCTCAACCTTTTTCTTCCTGAGGCCCCCTCAACATGCTCTAAAACTCCATGGCCCACATGTGCCACAACAGCTGTTTTTTCTGTATATAAAAGCCAGGGCCGGCATTAGAGGGTAGCAAACAGGGTGATGGCCTTGGGCTCCACACCACAAGGGGCCCCCACGAAGCTACATTGTTGAGGCTTTGACTTCAACCCATGGTGATGGGGCTCCAGGCTTCAGACCCATGTCGTGGGGCTTCGGCCTTCCGCTCTGGGCCCTAGTGAGTCTAACACTGGCCCTCCTTGGTGGCCCCCCTGAAGCCTGCTCATGGCCTTCCCTGGTTGAGAACCACTGCACTAGAGGTGTAACTATGTGTGTGTGGTGGAAGTGGTGGTGGGGTCCATCTCTCTATCATAATAGTTGCTATATCAGTAGCTATTGACACACACAGAGATCCTCTGATCACAGAAGAAAACAAATCAACCAACCCTTAAGTACATTTCTGAGTTGTGTACAGATCTATATTTCTTGTGCTTTGTAAAAACAGGGATCAGGGATCAGGCCCTTATTGGTATGTGTGCCCTGCTTCTCTCCGTACAGTAGCTCCTGGCTGACACAAACTTTCCATTCAAGGAGGCAAAAATGAAGATTTTTTTTATCTAGGCTCTTAGAACAGGAGGTAAATGTGTATAACTCAAAATAGTGTGTTTATAAAGTTCCCATTGGCACCTCTGGCATCTTGTCTCCTTGCCCTCCTCTCCCCATTTAGCCTGCAGTCCTGGATCAGCTCTCTCTCTCTCTCACTCTCCATTGCTGAATTACCTGCCTGACTATCCCTGTGTCCCCTTCAGCATTGTTCATCTGCCTCCTTCTCCTTCCCCAACTAGCCAGCCTTTTCTTGACTGCCATCCCATCAATATCCACAGATTCAGAGATTATTAGGCCAGAAGGGACCATTATGATAATCTAATCTGAGCTCCTGCAAAAAATAGGCCATAGAACTTCCCCAAAATAATTCCTAGAGAATGTCTTGATTACTCCTGTGCTCTAAATTCCTTTCTCTCTGCTCTCTCGCCTCAATTGTCTCAGTCATTGACTCTACAGTCAACCTGTGGAGCTTGTAGTCAGGGCATGTTGTGAAGGCCAAAACTATAACTGGGTTCAAAAAAGAATTAGATAAATTCATGGAGGATAGATCCATTAATGGTTATTAGCCAAAGTGATCGGTCACCCATGCTCTGGGTATCCCTAAGCCTCTGACTGCCAGATGCTGGGATTGGATGCCAGGGGATGGATCACCTGATACAGTGCCCCATTCTGTTCATTATCTTTGAAGCATCTGGTATTGGCCACTGTTGGAAGCCAGGATACTGGGTTAGGTGGACCATTGGTCTGACCCAGTATGGCCGTTCTTATGTTCTTATTCTATACTTCTCTTGACTCCTTTGACCCTCTCATTGTAAGGTCTGCCCTACCAAGCCCTGGCTCATCCCCTCCATCCACAGCTTATTTTACTAACTCTGATCATTTCACTGTTACCTTGTCCTCCCACTTCCTTGTGTCTTTGCTGTATCCTTCTGCCTTTCTCTTTGTACAGCACCTAGCACAATGGGGAGGGGAGCTGATTCCTGATTGGAAATTCTAGGCACTACTGTAATATAGATAATAATGTAATAATAATTGGTAAAAGGTGCTTTGCCATTTTGGGAGCTTGTGTGGAGCAGCTCCTGTATCAGACAGACAGCACCACAGAGGCAGCAGCTGGGAAAAATCTATGCTCTCCAAATGTAAATGCAGCACAAATCTCTTTCTGAAAAAGCAACACAAAGATTCTCTACACATTAATGAGACAGTCTCAAATGCAAGGTCACAAACCTGCTTAATTTTCCCAGTATATCAAATAAACATTTCCTATTAATCTACATATTTTTGGCCCTCTGTGGAGTGATAGGAGATTTTAAGCCCTTGCAGATTGGCTTTCTGTTGGAGGAGAGATAAGTGACGTGGAGTGTGGGTACTTTCTTAGGCCTGGTGTACGCTACAGAGCTAGGGTGACATAGGCAGCTTATGTCAACCTAACTCTGTGAACATCTACACTACAGCATTGCTCCCGCTATGTAAGTTGCCCACTACACCAGCCTAATAACAGGTTTCAGAGTAGCAGCTGTGTTAGTCTGTATTCTCAAAAAGAAAAGGAGTACTTGTGGTACCTTAGAGACTAACCAGTTTATTCCGATGAAGTGAGCTGTATCTCATGAAAGCTTATGCTCAAATAAATTGGTTAGTCTGTAAGGTGCCACAAGTCCTCCTTTTCTTTCAGCCTAATAATGCCACCTCTGCCAGATGCATAGCGCTTAGGTGGATGTAGTTAGGGTGATGCAGTGTCCATGTAGTCACTGTGTCACTTACATCGCCTGTTGCCTGTCAGCCCTGCGCAGGGCTCACAGTTGGAACCCCCCTGCCCCAACCTGTCATCTTGGGGGTAGGGGGTTCCATTGTTTTGGTTTTGCATCCCTGCCCAATCTGGCTAAAAGCCATTGATGGACCCATCCTTCATGAATGTATCTAGTTCTTTTTTTAACACAATTATAGTTTTGGCTTTCACAACATCCTCTGACAAAGAGTTCCCCAGGTTGACTGTGCGTTGTGTGAAGAAATACTTCCTTTTGTTTGTTTTAAACCTGCTGCCTATTTATTTCATTTTGTGTGCCCTAGTTCTTGTGGTATGAGGAGTAAGTAATACTTCCTTATTTACTTTCTCCACACCAGTCATTATTTTATAGACCTTTATCATATCCCGCCCTTAGTCGTCTCTTTTCAAAGCTGAAAAGTCCCAGTCTTATTACTTTCTCTTCATGTGGAAGATGTTCCATACCCCTAATCATTTTTGTTGCTCTCTGAGCCTTTTCCAATTCCAATATATCTTTTTTGAGATGGGGCAACCAGATCTGCACACAGTATTCAAGATGTGGGCGTAATATGGATTTATATAGATGCAACATGGTATTTTCTGTCTTATTATCTACCCCTTTCCTAATGATTCTCTTTCTTGAGTGGTAAGAGCTAATTTAGGCCCCATCATTTTATATGTATAGTTGGGATTAGAATTTCCAATTTGCATTATTTTGCATTTATCAACATTGAATTTAATCTGCCATTTTTGTTGCCCAGTCACCCAGTTTTGAGGGACTGACAGCTTGGGGCACAGGGGCTCCAGCTGTGAGCCTGGCACAGGTGTAAGTGCTCCTGGTGAGGAAACACGCCATTGTGAGAAAGAAGGTAGTGTGGACATGAAAAACTGCAGTATTTACTATGGTGGCTATATTTTGAGCAAAAATTAGGACAACTTAATTTTGTAATGTAGACAAGGCCTTAGGGTAACTTGTTTATTTACACTATATATACCAATCCTTGAACAGAGAGGTTATAAACAGCACCCAAGCTCCTTCAGGGATCTCAGCCCAAAAAGCAATGCCCAGTTCCCAGGAAGCAACTCTACAGGAATTGACTCAAGCTAGAGCAATTAAAGAAAAGAGCAAACTCTCTTGCTGCTTTCAACAGCTTCCCAGGAAAAGTGACATCATCAAAGAAAGAGTAATACAGTGTTCCTTCAAAGACAGCATGCTACTCGTGTAATAAGAAAAATAAGTTGTAAGATTACATGTAACAGGTGACTCCTGCCATAATATATGTAATTAAGAAAAAGTAAGAAGTGCATTATTAAAAGAAATCTACCCTAAGCTGACAAATCTATTAACTGATAATATTTCCCCAGAATTTCAGTCACAAAGTCAATATAGCACTGTCTGTCTAGGTACTTATATAGTTCCCATTACCATAGTATGTGAGTGCCTCACAATCTTTAATGTATTTATCTTCACAACACCCATGTGAGGTAGAGAAGTGCATTCCTGGGGAATTGAGGCCTAGAGAGACTAAGGCCCAGATTCAAAGGTATTTAGGCCCTTAATTTCTGCTGAAATCAATGGAAGTTAGAATCCTAAAGACCTTTGTGGATCTGGGCCTAAGTGACTTACTCAAGCATGGGTGGTGTGTGAAGCCCCACTTTGGGGAGGCTAGACCCTGGCCCCACCCCTCCTGCCCAAGGCCCCTCCCCTGTAGCCCCGATCCCCCACTGTGGCCGGAGGAGTCCCGCCCCAGCTGGCCTGAGTCCTAGGCGGCCCAGCCCTGGAGTGCCAGGCGGCCTGAGTACCGGATGGTCCCAGCCCCAGAGTGCTGGGTGGCCCCAGTGCCAGGCAGCTCCAGCCCCAACCGGCTGGCCCGAGCACCGGCCCCAGCTGTCCTGAGTCCCAGCTGCTGGCTGGCTCACCTTAGCCCCAGCCCCTGTTCGCTTTGGGGGAGAGGCTAAGCAAGGGTGGGAAGAGGAGCATCCTGGGCTGGGGCCAGGGGGGAAGAGCAGGAAGCAAGAGGGGGCCTCTGGGTGGAGCATGGGCAGTACCGTGCCTGGCTGTCTGGCCTGCGATACCTGTCGCCCATGTACCCCAGTTTCCCCAAGAAGTCTATGGCAGAGCAGAGAATTTAATTCAGGTCTCCCAAATCCCAGCCTAGTATCCTAAACGCTAAGCCATCCTTTCTCAATTTTGCCTTGTTTTCCATTAGCTAATGAGTTAACAGCAAAAAACCTGAGCTTCTAAAGCCTGTGTGAGATACAGAAGTTCTGAGAGCTTCCCCTCGCAGCTGGCTGTAGTATGACTAGGCAGTTAATTGTGACTGGCCTACAAATTTGGAAATGCCACGTTCAGTTCCCCATCTGAAGTTACACAAGTATCAACACCAGTAATATCTCTGTATTGCTCTTCCAAGGGTCTAAATGCAGTTCCTATTAAAGTTAATGAGAGAGGACCCCACTTGGCAAACTTCAGTGCATGCTTAACTTTAAGCATGTGCATAAATTCTATTGAAGTAAATAGCACTTTGCTGATTAGGGATGGAGTTAGAAGGTAAGCATGTGTTTCAGTGTTTTGCCAAATCAGGGCTGAAACTACCATTGATACTGATGTTATCAGGTTCAGACCCTGCGCTGGCTGTCACTAGGCACTCAAGAAGTGTAACTTGCACCCACCCTAAATTGCCCACGAGAAGACTGGGGAGCCCCTGAGGAGTCCTGATGGTGTATGGTACAGCAATGTGGTAAGGCATGCTGGAACAGTGCAGCTCATGAAGGGTAAGGCAAGAATGGTAACAATCCCTTTATCATTTGGTTTAGTAATTTATTTCTTCCATTTCCCTCTTCTCTCTCTTTCTGTGTGTGTGCGGGGTGGGGGGGGGGAGGGGAGAGGAAGGGTTGTTAGTTTTGCCAGCTGCAAATGTGCACCAATTCTAATTGTCTAGTTGTTATTGCAGGCTCTGCTTTCATGTGACAGCTTAAAAAAAGTGACTTGAATGCTCTCCTTCTTGTCCTCCTTGCCTTCTCCTCTGTCATCTGACCCACCCCTTATGAGCTCTCTCCAGCAAAGTTTGCCTTTCTTGCACGGTCAGAACGGAAAATAATTTATTGCCACAACACTTACTTCCATCGATGACTGAGCGCGTTTAATCATGTGGTGGTCTTTGCTCTGCAGTTTCCTCCCCATTCCGCTGTATATTCTGCTGATCCAGGATGCTGTGTTTCCTGTAAAAGAAGAAAACAAGAGAAAATCATTGCTTAAATGCTGTCAAACAAATGCCATGTGTTTTAAAAATCAAAACGTTTCTGAGATGCTCAGCTGCAAGCTTTAATAGGGCTAAGTGAAAATGTGTACCTCTAAGAACAAAGAATGCAGGCCATACTTATGAAAAGGGGGACTCTATCCTGGGAAGCAGCGACTCCAAAAAAGAGTTGGCGGTCATGGTGGATAATCAGCTGAACACGAGTTCCCACTGTGATGTTGTGGCCAAAAGAGCTAGTGAGATCCTTGGATGCATAAACAGAGGAATCTTGAGTAGGAGTAGACAGGTTATTTTACCTCTGTATTTGGCACTGGTACTGCTGAATAGTGTGCCCTGTAGTGGTTTCCACAGTTCAAGAAGGATGTTGATAAATTGGAGAGGGTTCAGAGAGGAGACATGAGAATGATTTAAAGATTAGAAAATCTGCTTTATGGTGATAGACTTAAGGCGCGCAATCTATTTAGTTTAAGAAAGAGAAGGTTAAGAGATGACTTGCTTGCAGTCTATAATTATATAAAAGGGGAACAAATATTTAATAATGGGCTGTTCAGTCTAGCAGACAAAGGTATAACACGATCCAATGGCTGGAATTTGAAGCTAGACAAATTCAGACTGGAAATGAAGCATAAATTTGTAACAGTGAGATTAACTAACCATTGGAACAATTTACCAAGGGTTGTGGTGGATTCTCCATCACTGGCAATTTTTATATCAAGATTAGATGTGGGCTTTGTTTGTTTTTTAAGTATATGCTCTAGTTCAAAAGGACGTATTTTGGGGAAATTCTATGGCCTGTGTTATACAGGAGGTCAGACTATATGATCACAATGGTTCTTTCTGGCCTTGGAATCTATGAATCTTTGAAAGCTTGAAAAAGTGTATCAAATGTATCCTTGTTCAGGTTCTTATCTCATTTGATACATCACTCAAAACCTCTAAATACAGTAGAATCCCCATGCTCTGAACCTCCCTGTTGAACAAACTGCCAGCCTTTTCCCCTGTTCCGCTGACTGCCTTCCTACTGATTGTCTGATTATGTTTGGTACTGTAAACTGTAAGCATGTTCCTGATTAATAATAAATTAATACAGAGATCACCCTTACAATTTGGTTAATCAGGAGTTGACTACCTTGGCATAATTTATCGATTTAGATCAGCTTAGCTTAATCAGAATTTCTTCTCAGAAATGTATTTCAACATTTTCTTTAGCTGGCATAAGAAGGGCTGATGCAGATCTCTTATTCTAGGAAACTGCCTTGAGCAAATGTACTTGATGTCACAGGAAAAGAGACTCAGATGTGTACAGTTTTCTGTCTGCATCTAGCATTTGCATACGCTGCAAAGACAGGCATGTAAATAAAGGTTATTTATGTGGTGGGGAAATAATACAAGTGCTGGGATCGTAAAGAGGGAAGGCAAATATATTAAGCCACCTGCTGCTTGTGGCTTTCTGGTTTGCTAGTCAAGTGAACAGGATGTGTTTGTCCACTGTTACCTTACTGTTAGTACGTTCTTTGGGCCACTTTGTGCTCTTCTGGGAATTCCGTTGATTGAGTCTCATTTCTAGTGATGACCAAGTAGCACAAGGGCAGTACAATTTATCTGGCCATGTGAATAGGCCAAGTAAATTGCCTGTCCATAGGGGAGCACTAGGCAGGAGACTGGGAGGGATGAAATCCTCCTGCAATGTGGGGGGCTGGGCACAGGACACCTGTGCAATCTCTGCATAGCCCTGATGTGTAGCTTGTGGCCTCTGCAGCCATGCTGGGAAGGCTGCCCCTGAGCTAGGTTGCACGGCATACTCAGGCACACAGCCCATCCGCATGGCCTCACAGCTCCCTGGATGTGGAGCTTCCTGTAGCCCCACTCCGCAGCCTTGCTTTGTGAATGTGCACAGCCAACAGAACATGCTCCCTGTTGTGGCCCACTGAGTTAACGTGGTCACTGTTCAGTGCACAAGTACAAATAAACAAACAAACACGGCTAGGCTTTTCCTGTGCTTAAAAATACACCCCTCCCCCCCACATTTTTAACAAAGCTCATTCACAAAAAAAATCTGGGATGAAATCCTGGTCCCCTTAAAGTCACTGGCTTCAGCAGAGGCAGGATTTCACCCCCAGCGTCTTCAGACTTGTGCAGGGTTATGCAGATAACCTGTGTGTATTTTTTGCAGAATCTCCGTTCTGTTCTATTCAGGTTTATATACCTATCCCCATGGTATTGGTGTAATTAATGATCATACAATGGGTGAATTAAAAATAACAGTGATTCTGACTAGTGGATGAGTGTTCCATCCCATGTAAATAGTCACAAAAGCTGGGTGGGGGAGAAATCTCTAGCTTGCTTAGGCTCAAAATCTGCGGGGCTTGGTGCGACCCCAGCTGCTTCTGGACCCAGGGGGAGCCGCGGTTGCCAAGAGCACTTTATATCATTTATGCTTGGGGAGAAGATTATAGCCTTGTCCTATGGATGGGGACCTTGCTGCAGTTACCCATGCTGATCTCCCCATAAGACTGGATTATTACAGTGTATTCTATGTGGCGATTCTGCCTATAAACATGTGGCAAATTGCAGTAAGTGCAGAGCTCTGTGGCCCACTTATTAAGCAACATTTCATATGGGCAGCATATCACAGCAGTGCTTCATGATCTGGACTAGCTGCCAATTGATTCTGGGGCACAATTTAAGGTGGTATTATTAACTTATAAAAGCCACAAATGGTTTGGGTTCTGGCTTCATAAGAGCTCATCATGTCTCTCGACCACTGTGACTTGAGGGTAATTGTGATCAGCAGAGATGTTCAAGCGGACAGCCCCCTAGTTTAAAAAGACTGTCAGCAGGGCTCCTCTGCTCCAGAACTTGCTTCCTGTTCGATCCAAGATTTGCAATGGTTGTGGCTGCTATGTGCTAGGAGCTTTCAAGGAAGGCAGTTCATGCTCCAAGGACCTCAGAATCTAAGGACAGACAAACAAGACAAAGGTTAGAGGAAGGGTGTCAAGGTTCCTTCCCCACTGTGAACTCGAGGGTACAGATGTGGGGACCTGCATGAAAACCCCCCTAAGCTTATTTTTACCAGCTTAGGTTAAAACTTCCCCAAGGTACAAACTATTTTAACTTTTGTCCCTCGACCTTATTGCTGCCACCACCAAGCATCTATCAAAAATAGCCCACTTGGAAACGTCTTCCCCCCCCCCCCATGCCCCCAAGCCCTACATCCCCTTTCCTGGGGAAGGCTTGATAAAAATCCTCACCAATTTGCATAGGTGAACACAGACCCAAACCCTTGGATCTTAAAAACAATGAAAAAACAATCAGGTTCTTAAAAGAAGAATTTTAATTAAAGAAAAAGAATCACCTCTGTAAAATCAGGATGGTAAATACCTTACAGGGTAATCAGATTCAAAACATAGAGAATCCCTCTAGGCAAAACCTTAAGTTACAAAAAGACACAAAAACAGAAATATACATTCCATTCAGCACAACTTATTTTATCAGCCATTTAAACAAAACAGGATCTAACACATATCTAATTAGATTGCTTATTAACCCTTTACAGGAGTTCTGACCTGCATTCCTGCTCTGGTCCCGGCAAAAGCATCACCCAGACCGAAAGAAAGGCTTTGTGTTTTCCCCCCTCCAGCTTTGAAAGTATCTTGTCTCCTCATTGGTCATTTTGGTCAGGTGTCAGTGAGGTTATCTTAGCTTCTTAACCCTTTACAGGTGAAAGGGTTTTTCTTCTGGCCAGGAGGGATTTAAAGGTGTTTACCCTTCCCTTTATATTTATGACAAAGGGGAACAACCATAGACGAATTATATGCAAGCCGGTGGTGTGATGTTGCAGTGTACGTAGGATGACTGGTTCATTTTTCCTGCCACTCTTACTCATGCTGTGTAGTATCTTACTCTGTGAGTAGTTCTGTTGAAACCAGTGGGACTACTCATGGAGAAAGGCACAACTCAGCGTAACTGTGGCAAAATAAGGTCCAATGAGATTTCACTTGTTGCTTTGCAAAGCTCTTCAAGAGTCAGAGCATGACAAATATGGTGTCCTCCAAATCTCCATACAGGGTATTCTTGTATAAAGATATAAGACCAGATCTTTGGCAACAGCCACTAGTACAGCACAATTTAGGAGGTACAAAGGTGGCACTAAGATTCCTTTGTGCTTTTTCCATCCTGGGCTGGCTGTGCACTGCTCTGATTTCTTTGGGGCTGCTCTATCTTTTGCCATCTGCCAAGAGCTGTGACGGGGGCCAATATTTCAGCTGGCAATCAGAAGATTGCCAGGAAGCACAGGGTATAACCCTACCACAGTAGCCACAAAGGGGATGGTGTAAGAGCTGCTATGGGAGGATCCCCCTATGCAGGGGGGCAGAGGCGACCCATGCCTGCCGATAGTGGGGGGGGGGTCAGAGTGAGGGCAACTGGCTTCAGCAGTGTTACTGAGCATGTTCAGTACAACCCAAGCAGCAAATCGGGGAGAGGGAGAAGGACGATTCTGCTCCCCCCATCCTCTGCTGTGGGGGATTCTTCCTTGTCTGGGTATATCAGCCTAAGGACCAATATCCGCTGATGATGGCAGTATAACTAACTAACTCTCGCTCCCAAAATTGACTCCTCCTTTTAAAACAGTAACAGGAAGGAACTGATGCCTAAAGAACAGGCGGAATCACTAAAGGTATCAACAAGCAAACAAAATATCGTGTTGCCTCTATATGAATCCATGGTATGCCCACATCTTGAATACTGTGTGCAGATTTGGTCACCCCATCTCAAAGAAGATGTATTGGAACTGGAAAAGGTACAGCAAAGGGCAACAAAAATACACAGGAGTATGGAACGGCTTCCGTATGAGGAGAGATTAATAAAACTGGGACTTTTCAGCTTGGAAAAGAGACGACTAAGGGGGAATGATAGAGGTCTATAAAATCATGAGTGCTTTGGAGAAAATAAATAAGGAACTATTATTTAAGAACATAAGAAAGGACAGACTGGGTCAGACCAAGGGTCCATCCAGCCCAGTAATTTGTCTACCGACAGTGGCCAATGCCAGGTGCCCCAGAGGGAGTGAACCTAACAGGTAATGATCTAGTGATCTCTCTCCTGCCATCCATCTCCACCCTCTGACAAACAGAGGCTAGGGACACCATTCCTTACCCATCCTGGCTAATCACCATTAATGGACTTAACCTCAATGAATTTATCCAGTTCTCTTTTAAACACTGTTATAGTCCTAGCCTTCACAACCTTCTCAGGCAAGGAGTTCCACAGTTCACTGTGCACTGAGTGAAGAAGAACTTCCTTTTATTTGTTTTAAACCTGCTACCCATTAATTTCATTTGGTGTCCCCTAGTTCTTATATTATGGGAAATAGTAAATAACTTTTCCTTATTCACTTTCTCCACACCACTCATGATTTTATATACACCTTTCTCATATCCCCCCTTAGTCTCCTCTTTTCCAAGCTGAAAAGTTCTAGCCTCTTTAATCTCTCCTCATATGGGACCCCTTCCAAACCCCTAATCATTTTAGTTACCCTTTTCTGAACCTTTCCTAATGCCAGTATATCTTTTTTGAGATGAGGGGACCACATCTATACACAGTATTCAAGATGTGGACGTACCATGGATTTCTATAAGGACAATAAGATATTCCTCGTCTTATTCTCTATCCCTTTCTAAATGATTCCTAACATCCCGTTTGCTTTTTTGACTGCCGCTGCACACTGTGTGGATGTCTTCAGAGAACTATCCATGATGACTCCAAGATCTTTCTCCTGATTGGTTGTAGCTAAATTGGCCCCCATCATATTGTATGTATATTTGGGGTTATTTTTTCCAAAGTGCATTATTTTACATTTATCCACATTAAATTTCATTTGCCATTTTGTTGCCCAATCACTTAGTTTTGTGAGATCTTTTTGAAGTTCTTCACAGTCTGCTTTGGTCTTAACTATCTTGAGCAGTTTCGTATCATCTGTAAACTTTGCCACCTCACTATTTACCCCTTTCTCCAGAACATTTATGAATAAGTTGAATAGGATTGATCCTAGGACTGACCCTTGGGGAACACCACTAGTCACCCCTCTCCATTCTGAAAATTTACCATTTATTCCTATCCTTTGTTCCCTGTCTTTTAACCAGTTCTCAGTCCATGAAAGGATCTTCCCTCTTATCCCATGACAACTTAATTTACATAAGAGTCTTTGGTGAGGGACCTTGTCAAAGGCTTTCTGGAAATCTAAGTACACTATGTCCACTGGATCCCCCTTGTCCACATGTTTGTTGACCCCCCAAAGAACTCTAATAGATTAGTAAGACATGATCTCCCTTTACAGAAACCATGCTGACTTTTGCACAACAATTTATGTTCTTCTATGTCTCTGACAATTTTATTCTTTACTATTGTTTCAACTAATTTGCTCATAACTCCTCATAGCACAAGAACTTGGGGGTCACCACATGAAATTAATAGGCAGCAGGTTTAAAACAAACAAAATGAAGTATTTCTTCACACAATGCACAGTCAACCTGTGTAACTCGTTGCCAGAGGATGTTGTGAAGGCCAAGACTATAACATGGTTGAAAAAAGAACTAGGTAAATTCATGGAGGATAGGACCATCAGTGGCTATTAGCCAAGATGGGCAGGGATGGTGTCCCTAGCCTCTGTTTGCCAGAAGCTGGGACTGGGCGACGGGATGGATCACTTGATGATTACCTGTTCTGTTCTTTCCCTCTGGGGCATTGGCCGCTGTCGGCAGACAGGATTCTGGGCTAGATGGACCTTTGGTTTGATCCAGTATGGCCGTTCTTATATTCTTATGTAAGCCATTCATTTTTGGAGCAAATGTCCAGTATCAAAATGGCTGATGTGTTGGTTTGGTACTATGGTACTAAGAACTCATCTGCAAGGCTTGAGTTTGCTTTGCTTTGTGCTGTCCATTGCGGCTGGTACTGAAAGTATAACTCTGCTGTAGCTGTAGTTCAGTCTTTTCAAAAGTTCTGCAAGAGTGGGATTTCTACACTGTTAAGCATCATCTGACTCCAGTCTCCACAAACTGCAAAGTCAACACATTTAATGGCAAAGAGTCCTGTGGCACCTTATAGACTAACAGACGTATTGGAGCATAAGATTTCGTGGATGAGTACCCACTTCGTCGGACGCATGTAGTGGAAATTTCCAGAGGCAGGTATAAATATGCAAGCATGAATCAGGCTAGGGATAACGAGGTTAGTTCAATCAGGGAGGATGAGGCCCTCTTCTAGCAGCTTGGTGGTGAACACCAAGGGAGGAGAAACTCCTTTTGTCGTTGGCTAGCCATTCACAGTCTTTGTTTAATCCTCAGCTGATGGTGTCAAATTTGCAAATGAACTGAAGCTCAGCAGTTTCTCTTTGAAGTCTGGTCCTGAAGTTTTTTTGCTGCAGGATGGCGACCTTTAAATCTGCTATTGTGTGTCCAGGGAGTGTTCTCTTACAGGTTTTTGTATGTTGCCATTCCTAATATCTGATTGAATACAAGAGGTCAGGAACAGTATCCCTGATGATGCCACAGCACAACTGGTTACTGAGCTCTGTGACTTTATCCTCACGCACGATTATTTCAAATTTGGTGACAACGTAGACCTCCAGACCAGTGGCACTGCTATGGGCACCCGCATGGCCCCACAATATGCCAACATTTTTATGGATGACTTAGAACAATGCTTCCTCAGCTCTCCTCCACTCATGCCCCTTCTCTACCTACGCTACATTGATGACATTTTCATCATCTGGATCCATGGGAAGGAAACCCTGGAAGAATTCCACCACGATTTCAATAGCTTCCACCCCACCATCAACCTCAGCCTGGACCAATCTACACAGGAGGTCCACTTCCTAGACACCACGGTGCAAATAAGTGACGGTCACATTAACACCACCCTATACCAAAAACCCACTAACCGCTATGCCTACCTTCATGCCTCCAGCTTCCATCCTGGACACACCACACGATCCACTGTCTACAGCCAAGTGCTGAGGTACAACCGCATTTGCTCCAACCCCTCAGACAGAGACCAACCCTACAAGATCTTCACCAAGCATTCTCAAAACTACAATACCCACATGAGGAAATAAGGAAACAGATCAACAGAGCCAGATGTGTACCCAGAAGCCTCCTGCTGCGAGACAAGCACAAGAAAGAAACCAACAGAACGCCACTGGCCATCACATACAGTCCTCAGCTAAAACCTCTCCAATGCATCATCAGTGAACTACAACCCATCCTGGACAATGATCCCTCACTTTCACAGGCCTTGGGAGGCAGGCCAGTCCTCGCGCAGAGACAACCTGCCAACCTGAAGCATATTCTCACCAGCGACTACACACTGCACCATAGTAACTCTAACTCAGGAACCAATCCCTGCAACAAACTTCGATGCCAACTCTGCCCACATATCTACACCAGCGACACCATGACAGGACCTAACCAGATCAGCCACACCATCACTGGTTCATTCATCTGTACGTCCACCCATGTAATATATGCCATCATGTGCCAGCAATGCCCCTCTGCTATGTACGTTGGCCAAACTGGACAGTCCCTATGTAAAAGGATAAATGGACACAAATCAGATATTAGGAATGGCAATATACAAAAACCTGTAGGAGAACACTTCAACCTCCCTGGACACACAATAGCAGATTTAAAGGTCGCCATCCTGCAGCAAAAAAACTTCAGGACCAGACTTCAAAGAGAAACTGCTGAGCTTCAGTTCATTTGCAAATTTGACACCATCAGCTGAGGATTAAACAAAGACTGTGAATGGCTAGCCAACGACAAAAGGAGTTTCTCCTCCCTTGGTGTTCACACCTTATCTGCTAGAAGAGGGCCTCATCCTCCCTGGTTGAACTGACCTCGTTATCCCTAGCCTGATTCATGCTTGCATATTTATACCTGCCTCTGGAAATTTCCACTACATGCGTCCGACGAAGTGGGTACTCACCCACGAAAGCTTATGCTCCAATATGTCTGTTAGTCTATAAGGTGCCACAGGACTCTTAGTCTGGATCTGTAAAAGTGGCAAACACGGCTACCCCTCTGATACTTAACACATTTAATGTTATAGGACAAATTCTTCTCTTAGTTGCACTGAGACATCTATGTTACTTTCAATGGGAATGCATCAGTATAACTAAGGGGAGACTTTGGCTAACCTGAGTAACCATGTGTTTGTATGTGCTGTGACACCAACGCTTCTAGGGTCATATGAAACATTTAGATTGTAACCTCTTTGGGGCGTGTCACAGGCTGGCTGCCCTTGGAGGCAAATCAGGCTCAGCTCAGTCTGTGACCTAGCAGCTAGCTCCCAGCGATCCAAGCTGTGAAAGGGTTAGGAAAAAACTATACAAACAAAGTGGTGAACTCAGTTGGGGAGGGGGGAAGTCTGAAGAACCCACAGGGAGCAGGGTCAGACTCCTGTGGGTGGGAGCCCTGAGATAGGGCTTAAACTGTCAGGAAGTCATGTAAGAGGCCCCACAGGGAGCAGCACAGGCTCTTGTGGGGGAAGTCCTGAGGTAGGGCTGACAAAGGGCAGGGAGATCCCATGGGAAGCTGCCAGAGTCCCTGCAGAAGGGAGGCAGTGAGGGAAAAGACAAGAAGCAACAAAGGAAGAATGCTGCAGGAGCAAGTTAGGCTCCTGCGGGGAAGGCTCTGAGGTGGGGTGAGTAAAAGCACTTCCATAGAGCCCGAAAACAGTATAATTATTATTTGAATGTTTAGCTTGGATTTTCAATTGGACCTTTTTGTTACCCTGGAAGGAGCCTGAACTGGATGTGATTTGGCTGGAGGACTGAGCCACAGAAGCCCTGGTGAGAGGCAGATGGACATTAGGAGACACGAGAGATGAGAACCCCTAGCAGTGTCTCACCCTGACATAAGGGGGTGCTATGGATGGTAAGTACACTATCTTACAGGCAGATACTATGGGCTAGAGTCAGAGCTCATGTAAATCAAAATAGCTCCATTAAAGTCAATGGGGATAAACCACTTTATGGCAGTTCAGAATCTGGATCTATGCCTTTCATTATCTTCTAGGAAGCATTGCAGATCATCGCTGAGTGCTATAAAATGAGAATTGAATATTCAAAGAATTATCACCAATGCAAAGTGGGTATTTGAAATAACCCAGCAGTACAGAATTGCTACCAACTTTGGGCTATTTTATTTTCAAATCCACCAGTATCTATGAAGATGAATTTTATTATACTTATATTTTCAGATGTATTATCATCATCATTGTTTCACATTCTAGGTTTACGCAGTGCTTTAAGTCATTTCAAGTATGCACATCAAAAGCTGGAAAATAAAAAGTTTCCCCAAATAATTTATGTGAGAATTTGGGGATTACATGGGAATATGCCAGATCTGAGCTGTGGTCCATCTTATTCAATAGCTTGTCTCTGAGAGTGGCTAGTACCAGGTGCTTAAGAGGAAGGTCACTTTTCCCTTTCCAGTATCTCCAGAATTCGTCTTTTTTTCTTCTACTCTGACCTATTTATTCATTTAGATTTGTAAAATTTTAATAATTCAATCAAGAGAAGCCCCTCCTTTTGCTCTGGGTGCCACTACAACAGTTAACATTTACGTTCTGTTTAATATTTCCCATAATGATCATGTAATAATATAACATACTGCCCCTCTTTCCATGAATAAATGAGATCAATAGCAGACACTCTTCTCCAAGCTCTGGTAACTTCTCATCTGTCATTCAGTGCAAAAAATCCTCAAGTTGGCAGGCACAGTTGCAAAAGCTGCAGCTACAATGCCGCTTTGTGTATCAAAGGGCATTATCGCTGAGCAAATACTGTCAACCGAGTTGGCAGCAATCATATCACGTTTCTGATTTATAGCGGCTGAACTTTCATGCTCCGAACAGGAGACTGGAACTGAAAATAATAAATGATAGCACTAGTTCTTGGAGGTTTAGTAGCACTTATTCTTGCAATTAGTTACAGATCTCTGCTGTGATTAGCTAGTAACTGAAATAAGCCCTTTTGCTTTCACTATTACAAGCATATTGATATTGTCTCATTATCATGCTGTACGTACATGAACATCTGCTGTATTCCAGAGCCTTAAATAAGGGGAGAGAAACTTTGGGTATGTCACACCAGAGCTGGGACGGCGCTTCCCAGTGCGGGTAGATGGTCACGCACTAGCTCTTTTCCAGCTGGTGCACTAACAAATGGCATTGTGGCCGCAGCAGCCCGGGCACAGCTTGGGCTAGGCACCCAAGGACATACCCAGGGGTCGGGTGGGGTTGTGCTTGTGTGACTAGCCTGAGCCACCGCCCATGCTGCTGTGGTCACGCTGCTATTTTTAGCACACTAGCGTGAGCAGAGATAACACATCTCTGTTTACCCATGCTGGGAAGCACCATTTTAACTGCTTTGTAGACATACTCTTATTCTCAATGAAAATGGACTCAACACTTTCTATAGACATCAAATATTCTCCTGAGTTTGCATGAGACTTGCAGTTCTGCAACCACAGAGTGAGTTTTTGCTGTATTTAATTTATAGATGTATGGTAGAATCTATAGCCTACTGTTTTCATGTAGAAAAGTTGTGAACGTAACCTCCCTGGCAGGGCCTCGTGCTGCCATTGTAAATGGCTGGTCCACTGAAATCAATAGAAGGTCACGGCTGGCTCACTGTACATTTTGCAACACCGGTTGCATGTGACTGCTGGATGTACCAAGCCTACTTGACTGCAGGGAAAATGTTTGTATATATGATTTAGACTTGTTAGAAGGTTACTTATTCTCACTGGACCACGGTTTGATTTCTCCTCTTCTACTCAGAGCAAGAACTACATTGATACTAAATGAGGAGCTTTGGACAATTGCTCCATCAGCAGCCCCTGCTTCCGACCCATGTTGTTGTTTCTGGGGACAGACCTGGCGTCCAACACCTCCTTTTATTCCCTGCTGCTGTCTAATCTCCAGATGTGGCTCTTGTGGTCCCAATATTATTTTTGGGTGGAGAAGCCCTTTAAGATCCACCTCTCCGTGGCTCCAACTGTGAGTTGCCGCCACTTCAGCTCAATCTGCATTCCTTACCTTAGTATTCTTGGAAGGGTAAGTGCCAGAGGAATTTTGAGGAGGAAGAGGATGAGGTAGTCTGGCCTTTGGGATTTGGTTTCGATGTGGTTGGTTTTAGGCTTATGAGAGTATTTTTCTGTCTGTTGATTTATCATGTGTCATGAGTTTTACAGTTCCGCAAATGGAATGTCATGGAGAGAAACTGCCAGCAGACTTAGCCACTGGAACCTGTTTCAAGGTCTGGGCTAGGGAGGGAGTTTCCTGTGGGAGTTTTCACAAGGCAGCTTTCTGAAATCCCTGTAATTCCTGCTCCATGGAAGCTTGGCTCTACCTCTGAAATTGAAGTTCATTGTTAAATGCTACCAGACCTACAGAGCAAATATTTGATACTAATTTGGAGCTGGTTCCCATTGAAGTCAACGGAGAGGCATTAATTGATTTAAGTGAGAGTTCGATTGGGGCCCTAGATACTTGCGCCCCAAGAATGGCGAAGCGGGAGGATAATGGGGAGAAGCCTGAAATGAGTTTTCCAGTTATGATTGTCCTGTGTGATACTTTAAGTGCTGATTTGAATGTCATTAAAAACAGCTTTTGGCTCGAATAGGTTCAGGCAATCTGCTTTACTTTGTAAGGTAGGGACCACCAGGAAACTGCGTGTATGAGAAGTAATTAATTGGTGTTATTGAGGGGAATTGTGATGTGGAAACTTTGCATTTTTGGAATTAATATCAGAATGTAAAAGTGACTGCCCACCTAAAGAGGTGAAAGTTTAACACTGACAAAGAAGGCCCTTGCACCTGTGTGGATGCCTATGGATTTCAGTGTGCAAGGATCCATTCCTGGATCAGGCTGTAGAATCGGGACCTAAGTCTAGCAAGAGGACCATGGCTGAGGTACAGATGTCAGAAATATCTTAAAGGATCGGTGTGGTTTCTTTTTTACCATTAAGATTGGGTATTTCTTGAATGGAAGTTAAGAAATACATTCATTTTCTGGATCGTCATAGCTACATTGCCTGACATTTCTTGGCAATGACAATACATAAGCCTGAATTTATTTGTACATATTAGTGCTCATACTCTTGTTCTTTAGTCCCCTCAGTCCTGGAATTTAAGGCTTTCCTCATCTCCACCACTGACTACATCTCTGCTCCCATTTCTTATCACGTTACATTCCCGCCCCCCCACCCCCAGTGTTGCCAACCCCACCTTCATTTCCTTCTCCTTCTCTCATCTACATTTCTTTTCCATGCTGCTTCTTATTCCTGAATGATCTCCCTATCCACGGGAGGTTGCATGGGATGGTGGATAGGGTACAGGACTAGTCAGTCTACCACTGACTCACTGCGTGCCCTTGGGAAAATCATATGACCTACATGTTCCTCAGTTTTCCTATCTGTAACTGGTGTATAATAATTCTTATCCAGCTTTGTAAAATGCTTTAGTATTATGGATGGGACATGCTTTGTAAGCTTTAAGCATCATCCCAATGTGTTTGGCTCCCATCCTGTCTTCATTTAAATCCCCCTTGAAAACTCACTTCTTCCATAATGCCTACAACTACTAACCCATGTCAATATAATGTCTTCATCACTACCATCTATGGAGTAACTCATCGAGTACTGAAATAAATCACTTTCCATTGGGATTACTGCCTAAAAGCCAAATGTAATCAGCAAAGTCTGGGGTTGGAAGGCTGTCACAGATAGAATCCATTTACTAATGAGTTGCAGCCTACTGTCCACATGGCAATGTCTGTGGTTTTAATGAAACATTACAGAGACCTTCTTTTTACCATTTGTTGCTTGTTAGCTCTTTAACAGATATGCTTTCCCAGTTGCATAGAAATTCATTTTTCTTCTTCCAATGAATACCAGCCAAACAATAGGGCTATGAATATTGTACCGCTCAGTAATGCTTTCTAAAATCAGATTTTTCAGAAGTATTTGCATATGTGCCTCAGCTAGCACTCCAATAAAACTATTGCCTAGACACAGAAAGATGTTTCCTTTTGGAGTGATTTTATAAAATAATTTCCCCTGATACAACTGCCGAAAGAAAAATAAACGTGCGCTCCATTTACAACGTTAACTGGAGAAAACTTGCATCATCGATAAAGATGGTTGCTAAGCAACCAAATGCAGTCTACAGCAATGATAATAGCACTTTGAAAGTGAACCACTTAGTCTAGCACATGCAAAGCTCCATTCTCCAGTTAGTGCAGAATTCAGATTGGCTCCTCTGTGCTACTGATGTTATTTGTGGCGGACACGTATGACCAATAAGCATCGTTCAAGTGAGTCTAAACCACTGTTTAAAATGCTATAACAAAACTAACAATGAATTCAGAATTTAAAAGACGAATGATTTAAAACTGCATTTGTGGAAAAAGTCCTATAGAGTTTAATAGAAAATGATCACAGTTCAATAGTTTCTTTACCCATCTTATAGCATTTAATAGAGAATTCCGTCCCTGCCATAGAATTCTGAAGGATGAGTCCAAAAACCTCGCGAAAGGACACTCTGTATTAAGTTCTAATGGATTTTAGAATAAATTCTGTCTGACTTTCCCTATAAAAGGGTGGTATTTAATTAAATACAGTTAAACCATCAGGTTTATGCCACAATGTAGCATTTTAATAAAGGAAACAAACTGTTTTTAAGAGAACTATATTACATCTTATTACCCTGCACCCTGGCTGAGAGCCTCTAGAATGACCATCTCTCTCTCTCTCTCTCTCTCTGTCTAGTATCTCACTGAGTATCTTCTTTGGGTGGTCCTTGGTAAAGTGAGAACATATACACAAAGAGCGATACTTTTAGCAGGAACTAGAGATCTCCTCAGCCCAGAAGTTCCTACCTTTATTAAGCTACCTGCTGCAACACATCCTGGTCCTATCTGGTAATGTGGAGGACCAGGAACTTTGTAAACTCTCCATGACTCCCTTACTTTATAATAAAAGGCCAAAACTTAAATTATAAATACACACACACACACACACACACACACACACATATATACAATGAGACAAAATAAACTTCAGATTCCTTAAAATAAAAGATATGCTCTAGGAATTATTTTTGGGAAGTTCTATGGGCTATATTATACAGGAGGTCAGAATAAATGGTCACAGTGGTCCATTTTGGCCTAGGAATCTATAAATCTGTAAAGCTATGTCCCCTTATCAATTGTATTTAAATAATCCTGAGCAATATTCTAAAAAACAAGTCTTTGAGGGGGTCTGATCAGTCTTCCATTCATGTTCTCACATCTGTTGAGTTTGTGTGTGGAGTTCCCTGTGGAGGGGACTCACTTCCTGACAGTGTACTGTAGGTCCCAGATCCTCTCTCCGTTGTGTTTGGAAATGTTGAAGATGAACCTGATTCCTCCAGATAAGTCCTTTCGGTGGCTCCACTAGGTAGGATCTTGGAGTTTCTGACAAGTTCTGAACAGTTCCAAATGTTTGGGAGCTTTTGAGCCAAACTGTGTGTGATACTGGCCAGATCATGCCAAAGTCCCCATGCATCAAGGGAACCCTGACAAATACATTGCTGGAATCAGTCTGGCTCACCTGTGTGTTAGTAGTGTTAAAATAGGTATAGTGTTATAATAATGTGTTTAGTGTTTAGACTTTATCAAATGCTTGTGAGTTTCTGAATGCATTAATCTTACTTATAACATTTGTAGCCCATATTGCAAGGTACTATTTGAGCAGTTGGATTGTACGCCTCTCTGACTATGTAAGTCACCAGATGGAGAGAGACATAAACTAGTGTGAAGTGCTGATCTGCAACAGGAAAGGTCCATCGACACTAGAGGAACTATTGTGGGATGATAAAGAGGACAAAAGACATTTGTTGTTTTGCCCTCCCCCTGTGAAGATGAGTCATACAAGTGGATTCCTCCCGTCAGCTGAGCTTGCAGCTCAGAGCACAATGGAGGAGAGGGGTAAAAAAGCTCTAACAAGAAGGAACGGGATTTCTATGCTGCTTGGACTCTGGGGGGCAAGGTTTACTAGGCATAAGCAAGAGATTCTCTGTGCTTAGCCTGGGTTAGCCCTAGAGATCGTATAGGGATTGCTTATGATAGAAGCTTCTATTACTTTTGAAACTTATGATTGCAACTCATTTGTGTATATATGTTTACCTGCTTTAACCTTGTATATAACTCCCATTTCCTTTTCCTAGTTAATAAATATTTAGATAGTTTATTATAGGATTTGCTGCAAGCTTTGTCTTTGATGTAAGATCTAATGTGCAATTAATCTGGGGTAAGTGACTGGTCCTTTGTGACTGGGAGTGACCTGAATATTGCTGTGAATCTTGGTATAAGGGACCATCTGTCACAAAGGCATGCTCACCTGGGTGGCAAGACTGATCAGGGTTTCCAAGGCGACTGTCTGTGACTCCATGTGAAGGCTGTTATAGTGCCTGAGGATTTTATACTTGATGATTGGTTGGTGAAATCTAAGTATAGAGCTCACAACCAATTTGGGGGTTGTGTCATGTTTCCTAACAGTCAGCCCTGAGGATGGTAATGATGCACTTGAGTCACTGCCAGCGGCTTTACACTTTGTTCTCTGGTCTCAGTTCAGATAGTGCTTTTGTTCTGTGCCAACACTTGAAGTCTTGTGGCTGCTGAATTTTTGTTTCAACGTCCCATTCTCAAATGTTTTCAGTTCAAGCCACTTATGCTTAAGCTGTATTCGTGCCACAGATAAAGGTGTCCTTATTCATCTTCTCATCAGAACTTCTGCTGAAGATAGGCCAATGCAAGCAAGGTCAATGTAGATTTGACATCTGTCTCTAAAGACTTTTCTTTTTCTATTGGTGGCCGTTCAATTGGGGCTCTAGAAGAGTGTCTGATGCTCTGAGTGTTTTCCCTGGTATGTGTTCTATGTTGAAAGGGAATTGCATTAGCCCTCATAGAAATCTTTGAATCCTAGGTGGAAAGTCATTCAGTGGTTTTGAACCCAATAACACCACTAGGGGCTTTTAATCTGTTTCTGTGTTGAAATCCAAGCCAAACACATATGTATTGAACTATTCATAGGCCCAAGTGACTAATAAAGCTTCCTTTCCACTTGAGCGTGCCACTGTTTGGTTTCTGTGAGGCTTCTTGGTACAAATGCAGCAGGTCTCCGGTCTCCTTCTGGCTGTCTTTATGTGATGCATCTACTGCTACTATTGTTGGATAGCTTACCAAATATTGTGCCAAAACAGGTGGAGATGTCGGTAATTCTTTTATTTTATTAAATGTATTTTGTTGTGGCTACCCCAGATCTACATACTGTAATCATCCAGGGGATCTCTTGAGGGTTGTGTTGGATGAACTAAACTTGGTAAGAATTTCCCAAAATGATTTGTCATGCCTAGGAATTTTCTTATAGCAGAAACAACTTTGGGTTTGGGTAAGGCAAGTAATGTCTTCAGTTTGTCTGAATCCAGCTGAATTCCCTGTTGGATAATTGTGTCAGACAAATTTTCGCTGCTCCTTTCCAAATTCACATTTCAGAGTGACACCAGTTTGTTGGAAGCTTCTCAGATCTGCATGTAGTTGCTCATCATGTTCATTTTTATCTCTGCCATATACTGACACATCATCTGCATGGCAAAGCATACCTGGCAAACCTGACACGAGGTGAGAGATTCTCTTTTGGAAGTCTTTTGGTGTGGAAGATATACTGACTAGAACACGCACAAAAAACCCAGGACTTTCCAAATGAGGTGACATGTAGTTAATGGGATGGATTTTTAGCAAGGGGGATTTGCTAGAAGTGGGCTATAGCATCTAACTTTGAGAAGACATTGGCTTCTGATAACTGAGCTAACGTCTGGTCAACTGCAGGAAGTGTGTGTCTTTCTCTGCACATGTTTTTATTACGGCCCAAACAAATCTGGATTTTGCCATTGGCCTTTGATACTACAACCATGCCTGCACACTAGTCAGTGATTGTTTCTTCTGTCTGGGAAATAGCCCCTATATCTTCTATTTCCTTTAATTCTTCTTTGACTTTTTCCTAGCAAGCATGTGGCATGAGGCTGTCAGAGCAAAGGAAGTACTGATGGCACCGATTCTCTTTTGTACTCCCCCTACAAAGCCCTGTGAAGACATGTGGACACATCTCCCATATAGTTTGCTTTTTGCCATTCCAGTTTCTCTACTAGGTGTAGACCTTGTATGGTAGCAACCCTAGTAGAAGAGTTGTCTGTCCTTGAATTACATATATTATTTGATGAAGAACATTCCATCCTTTCCCCAATTTCTCAAGGAACTGGCCACAAACATCCAATGTAGTGTTACTAGCCCCACATAAAATTTTATTTGGTCTTTGCGGATCTCCCTCTGAGGATCGATTATAATCTTTTATTGGAATTGCAGTGCCGACTGCCCCAGTATCCGTTTTAAATTTAAGGTTTAAGGACATTTCAGTTCATGCTTGTGTACCAAGGAGCTGTCTCTCCTATTGAGGATATAGCCCCTAGAAGTATGGCCTCATTGTCCTCTGATGATCACGCTCCCTCTTGGATTGTTTCCGCTACACTTAGTGTCCTGAGTGCTTCTGCAAAATGTCCCATTTTGTAGCATCTCCTACGTTCTTCTCCTTTTACTGGACATTGTTGCCAGCTGTGGCTTGGGGTCTTGCCACATGTGCCACAGCTTTTCCAAGCTTCCCTCTTATTATGGTTCCTTGGTCTCTCCCTCTCTAATTGTGCACTGTTCTTGTGGTAAATTTGGTCTGACTGCTCCTGTCATATTTGTATTTGCTCTTCACTGTGTCAGTATTGGCTGATGCAGTCTTCCAGATGCTGCTCGCATGTAAGTCACACTGCTGTTTCTTTAGGGTTTCTTGCTTTCTCACTTTTTGCTATAGCTTTTGCTTGTGTAAGAGCTGGGTCTGACTGAAGTTGTGCTGGTGAATTGGTGTCTCTTATGCCAGCAACTATCCTGTCTGTTATTAGTTCTTCTTTTAACGTTCCATATTTGCAATGTTTAGTAACACTATGAACTGCAATAACAAAAGGCTTCTCTGTTTCCCCTGGTTCCTGGCACCTCCTATTAAGATTAGTCCTTTCATATGTAATATTTTGTCTGCCTGTGAAATGGGCATCAAACGCCTCTTTCTCTTTGAAGCATTCTTACTTTTCCTCAGCAGAGAGGGGAAGGGCACACATCAGCTGCATCACCCATGGCATTTATGGGTCCCCTTGCATCACCCATGGCATCAGAGAATTTATCTGGTATTCTTGTGCTTTCTCTGTTAAACCAGAAGCCATTTGGAATCACTCAAATCTACGGAGCCAGGAAGACCAGCTGCCTGAGTTGTCAAAATCAGACTTCTCTAGCACAGCCACTTGCACTATGGGCTCCTCGATTTCCTCCCTGATTTTCCACTTTCTCCACTCACTCATTGCTCTGGCAGTCGGGGGGGGAGGGGGTCTCTTTTCTTTCCTTTACTCCTTCTTGATAGAGGGATTCACTCCTTTCTGACACCACATGGTGTGAGGACATGAACAAAGAGCCCTGCTTTAAGCAGCAACTAGAGAACTCCCCAGCCAGGAAGTCCCTATCTTTATTAGGCTTCCAGCTGCAACACATCCTGGTCCTCTCTGGTAACAGTGGAGGAGTTGGACAAGGAACTCTGTATCACACCACAGACCCTCACCTGGGCATCTGTCCCTCACAGTGGTAGCAGGTGGGTTTCTTTTCATCCTCTGCTGGGAAGACTGATGCCAGGCAAGACCTCCTACTGTCCTGTGTGAGAATAGGTCTTCATTGGTTTTCGAGGTAGGGAGTTCTCCCTTGACTGCTGATGGTCAGTGGTTGGGCATGGTGGAGCAGATTTCCCTTTATCGATGCATGAGGAACTGTGAGCTGGCAGACATGGGCAGGGAGAGAGGCAAATTGCAGAGCCTAGCAGACTCTCAGACAGTGCAGCAGTAGTTTGGTCCTTTCTCCGCTGCTCCTTTTGGGCTGGTAGAGATGCAGGAGTTGCATAGACTTCATAGTGAGCATGACCTGTCTCCCTTGCAGATCTGAAAGCACTTGTGCGGGACTCAAGTAAAGAGTTCTGTTTGCAGCAGCTGCTGTGATTGCTGTAGTGGGTGAACTCAGGGAGGGCCAAAAATTTGAACAAGCAGAGCTGGCCTCTTTGGCAGTCTTAAACACAGTAAGCCTGGTGTGCAATGAAAGGAGAGTTAGCCTCTGAAAATGCACTAAAAAGCAAATGCATTCAGTCATCCTCCATAGACAAGTGAATTTAGGCAGCTGCTTATACAGCTAGAGGAAGAGTGCCATGGTATGCACCAGACCTAAATAAATTAGGAATGGGACAGGGACTCAGGAAATCTGAGAACCCAGAACTGAGTTCAATTCCAGTTCTGCCACAGACTTCCTGTGTGACTTCTGGCAAGTCACTTAATCTCTGTGTCTCAGTTTCTTGTTTGTAAAATGTGAATAATAGCTCTGCCTTTCTCTCATGCTTTGTCTGTCTTGACTAATTAGATTGTAATCCCTTTGCAGGCAGGGGTTGTTTCTTACTATGTGTTTATACAGCATCTAGCACAATACTTCGGAGCAGGGACTTGAAATTTGGCAAGAGGCTTGTCAGGAGATGGCCTTTGCGTCAGGAATGTACCTTTTGCTGTCTCTGTGAAAATACACCCAGATTTGGCTAAATTATAAGCTTTTGAAAAATCAGTTTGCACATGCTCACTGAAGACTTGCTAGAGATTCATAGGTAAATTCCCCCAAGTTTCCATATGCACTAAGCATGATTCAGTCAAAGGCTGAACAGAACTTTTCCTGCAATTGGTGTGTTTTAGGTTGGGGCCCGGGATAGGCACCAGAAGTGAGAGCAGGGAGACTGTTTTTCCTACGATCTCAATGCCCCTCTGCAACCACTGGGAGGAGGTAGGGGGAGTACATTTTAGAAGGAGCCCAGGGAGAGGAGGCTAGGTTTGGAGGCTGGCAGGTGAAGGGAAGAAGTGGAACTGGGAGTCGAGGTGGGGGGAAGACTGGGACTGGCTGGGGAAGGAGACTGGGATGGTGAAACAATGGGGTGGAAGGAAGGAGGCGTGGAGAAGAGACCGATTGGCTGAGGAACAAGGAGGGGTAAATGGGACTGGCTGGTCAAGGAGAAAGGTGGTAATGTAGGCTTCTCTTTGCTAATGTACAAATAGCAAAGGATGAGGGATGAAGATCTGTCCTGGTCTTTGTACACTCTTAAAAGCACTGTTGGCTGGCTTGCAGCTTTTCACTCAAGGAATGTAACCTTGGTATCTCTATAGGTCACATTGACAGGTACAGCAGGCAGGGGCTGAATGGAAGGTTTTCACTGAACGTTCTCACTTATTTATTTTCTGCTAAAACATTTCCAAGTGGCGTGTGAAATGTTGCAGGGCGGGGGTGTTGTTTACTCATATCAGTCCAGTAGCAGGGGAATGGAGAATTCAAATGAGCATATCTGCTCACAAACCTAATGTGGAGTGAACATTGCTGTTTATGATTTAATGTTAGGGCTGTTTGTGGGTATGTGTGGTGCCTAAACTACCTATTACAGGATGGATTTGGGCTTTGAACCACTGTCTGTCCTGTAGGAGAGGTGTACAACAGTGGGTGTCCTTGGAGGTCTCAGACTTTGAGGCCAGAAGGATCATGATCATCTAGTCTGACCTCCTGCACATTGCAGGCCACAGAATCTCACCCACCCACTCCTATTGTAAGCCCAGAGCCTCTGGCTGAGTTACTGCAGTCCTCAAATCTTGATTTAGAGACTTCAAGTTACAGAGAATCCACCACTCCTTTTAATTCAAACCAGAAAATGCCCCATGGTACAGAGGAAGGCAACCTCCGTCCCCGTCCCCACCCCTCGGCATTATTCCGTGTGATGCAACCAGCATTCTTTTGGTGGCTCTGGGTTTTAAACCTTTTTAAAATTAAATTTGAAATTATGACAGTCTATTTACATCACTGAGCCCTGGTCTACACTGGGGGAGGGGAGGGTCGACCCAAGATACCCAACTTCAACTATGTGAATAGCGTAGCTGAAGTTGGTGTATCTTAGGTCGACTTACCTGGCCGTGAGGACTGCAGCGAGTCAACCGCTGCCGCTCCTCCATTGACTCCACTTCCGCCTCTCGCGAGCTGGAGTTCCGGAGTCAACGGGGAGCGCGTTAGGGGATCAATCTTTATCGCGTCTAGATGAGACACGATAAATCGATCCCCGATAGATCGATCACTACCCTCCGATCCGGCAGGTAGTGAAGACCTGCCCTTAGATTAAATTAAACTAAATTAAAAAAACCAAACAGTACATATTTGCTGCCAAGTTTTAAAGAAAGTCAAAGCACTGAACGGGTGGAAGTCACTGGCTAAGCATGTGGAACCACAGTTTGTTGAAGGGCTAAACCAGCTTTCGACAGCAGTAACCTCTTCTGCACGTGCAGAGAGAATGTTTTCATTTCATTCAGCTAGTTCAGGTCAATGACCAGTTCGTTCAAAGTTGAGAAACCAACTGGAAGTTGAAAAAGCACGGAAGCTTGTTTTCCTCTTTCAATCTATGGATTAAAATGAGGTGTGAGGAGGAAATGTGCTAGTGTTAAATCTTGAAGTAATGGTGACCAGTGTCACAGGGGGTCCATGCATTTTACTCTGTTGATTAGCTCCTTCCGGGTCGAACACCCCCTTCTGTCACTTGTTCGTGCACCCTGCCATCCTCCCTTTCTCTCATTGCGACTCAGAGTGCTCTCTCCCACGTGACTCTCTGGCCAGGTCACTGTGTGGTTTTCCCTTTCTGGGGGGTTAGCAAAGTCTCTCCATGCAAAATAGCAGCCTTCTCCCACGTTGTGCCAGTTCTCCCGTGGCTAATAGGGGAAACCAGACCTGCCCTTTACTGTAGGTTCCAGCCCAAGGACCTTCTAATCAGCAGCTAAGATCTGCAATGTCCCACCTTGCTGCCATTTCCCTGAGCCTTTTCCTACTCCACCTCTCTCAGGCTTTTGCCCCACCACCCTTTTGGATAAATCCTTCCTTCAGGCCCTGGATTCCCTGGGGTTTCTACTCTCCCCCTGGGTTTGTTTGCATCTGTAACATCCAGAGCGTAGCCACAGGCTCCCTCGCTGTTCCCTTCTGCTGCCAGCTTCCTGGCTTTATACTAGTCCTGTCTGTTCCTTCTCAGCTGGCTTCCATCATCATTCAGGGGTTACTTCGGCCACCTAATTCCCCCCCAGCTATGACCTTTCCAGGTAACTGGCCTCTTCTCAACCTCACAAATCCTTTCCAGGCTAATGTGGGGTGAACACCCTTTCTTAGCCAGAAACTATCAGTTCAATTCACTAATACAGATAATACTTGTTTAATGAATCAATTAGTTTTAATGCAAAAGATGTTATGAGGAACGTTGATTTTTTTTCTTATGTATTCAGCACATTTAATATAGCTTTGTCTCATTTTTAGGAACTAAATGCTGTTTCTGTGCATTTTTAATTTGATTTTCATTTCCATCCCAATAGAGCTTTATACAAATCGCAAGTTTAAAAGTAGTCATCTAGTACATAAGAAATGCATCATTGACCATTTTGATACATTTATTCAGACACTGAATTTTTATTATGTAAGTTCAGCTAAGTGGTTAAATAAATGTAGTGTGACCTCCTGGCTAGCATAAAGAAGCACCAAGCTTAGTGTGAAAGCTAATTTAGTTGGTTTAATGATTACCAATGAGAATTAACCTTTCTTTGGGAAAATGACTACAAAGTACAAATGCAAACAAGATGAAAATGTATTCTTTAAATCTAAGTTCATTGCTTGCTGTTTTAAATCATGATTAAAATGTAAATCAGTCCAATCTGTTCTGGGAGTGCACATTGGAGTAGAAAGTCCACCACATGTCATTCACCCAGCAGCACTGGCCAATGCAGAGGGTGGACTGGTACCACGGCCCTTCCCTTAGTATACTGCTCCTGATCCTAGTGTGAGCCTGGAGGAGTCCTAACTCCACAGCTCAAGGACTGTGATTGTGCCCCTTCACAGAGCCCAGCCACAAAGAAAGGGGGAGAGAGCTCTTTGTGCCCTCCCCCTCACTTGTGCACTCACACACAGCCTGCCCCTAAAAATGGTAATCATTACGTGAGTGTGGAAAAGATAAAAAAACGCACACAAAACTCATCCACTGGGCAGTCTTTCTGGTTGAGGTAAAAGAAGAATTAAGTACTCGGACTGGCCTTCACAGATGACCCAAAATGGTTAGCAGATGCTTTCAGGCGTCTCAACTTTTAAAATTTCTGTCAGCTTCTCAGCTGTGAGGCACGTGTGATGCATATGGAAACTAGAAATGTCTGCTGCCAAATCGGGTTTGCTGTGGCTTTTAACAGCCCTCTTCATTTACTATTAAGAGCATTTTCCCATGAAAATGTTGTTTTACTGATGCAAAAATATCTAGCAAAGAGACTGTCCTTGGACTGCAGCCCTGATGTCAGTGGAGAGATGATGCCACACGCCAGACAGCCAGGGCAGCAAAAATGGGGGATGGAAAGCCACATCCAGGGCAGACTGTCAATTTCTTATCAAAGGGATCAAAAGCTATTGATCAGAGGGTTCTGAATAGCTCATCAGATTAGGGAGGTGGCAGATAGTGTGTTTTGCTGTGGATCTGACTCCCAAGCAGTAAGTATGAGAAATCACTGAATAATACCACAAATAATTAGTGCCCTCACTATCTTGAGATAGCAGTGAGACCTGGCAGATGGATAGAGCTGTGCAGCCACTAGTTAGTTGGTTTAATGATAAACAGAGTCATTGGAGTGTGGAATGGATCTACAGGTATGTCCCCAGCAGCACTGAGGTGTCCCTCTGGTGGAACCGTGTTCAGTGGACTGCCTAGGAATGATCTGGTTGTGCTGCCAACCAGGGGCCAATATCCACTGAAAATTTCAGGCTCCCCCCGACACATTCTTCATCTCAGCTGGTTCCACCAACAAACTTTTCCTTCATCCCTCCCAGCTCAGCAGCTCCCCTCTACTCTGATGATGGATTCCTCCCCAGCCCAGACAGGCAGGGACATTCCTCCAGCTCAAGCAGACCAGTTCCAGCCAGCCCCTGTATGTCCTTTTTGTACACATCCTCAGGGTCAGACAGGGCTGGCCTCATCTCTGTGCTCCTTAGCTCACTAGCATCACAGGACAATTTTATACACTTGTTTGCATCTGCCAGCCTTGCCCCTCTGCTCAACCTAGTGTTGGCTGGTTCACACTGTAGACGACGTTTCTGAATTAGTCATGTGCAGCCCCTAGTCTGCTCTGCTGCCTGCCACCCTCTCCCCATTACCGAGGAGGGGGTGTCACACATTGGTTACATGACTGATGTGGTGAGGCGGGCCACCCACATCACAGACCCTTTCCTTTCCCTTCCTTCCTTGGCTTCTGCTGATTCCTCTGCTCTAGCAAGCAGCTGGCTGGCAGGAAGTGGGAGTAGCACTGGGTGCCTCACCTGATCAAAGAGAAGAACCAGCAGGGGCTAGGTTCTCTTTCGCCATAAGCTCCCGCTGCCTTCGGGGAGCATGAGAAGCAACTGTATGTGTATATATATGTGTGTTCATATAACGCCCAAGTGTTTCAAGATTGGATGTTTTTCCTAGAAGATGTGCACTAGGAATTATCCTGGGGAAGGTCTATGGGCTGTGTTACACAGGAGGTCAGACTAGATGATCACAATGGTCCCTTCTGACCTTGGAATCCATGAACGTGTGCTAGGGAAGGGAGGATGACCTTGTGGCTAAGTGCTGGACTGAGACTCTCTGGAGATGTGGGCTCAGCCACAAACTTCCTAGGTCAATGGTTTTCAAACCTTTCTTTTTCTTGGGACCCAGATGAAGAAAATTGTTGATGCCCGCGACCCAATGGAGCTGGGGATGTGGGGTTTGGAGTGTGGGAGGGGCTCCGGGTTTGTGGGGGCTCAGGGCTGGGGCAGGTAGTTGGGGTGCAGGAGGCGGTCAGGGCTCTGGGCTGGGGGTACAGGATCTGGGATGGGACTGGGGATGAAGGGTTTGGGGTGCAGGAAGGGGTTCTGGGTTTGGGGGGGCTCAGGGCTGGGGCAGGGGGTTGGGGCACGGACTTACCTCTGGCGGCTCCTGAACCGGCCACCAGCAGGTCCAGCTCCTAGGTGGAGGCGCACAAGTGGCTCCACGTGGCTCTCGCCAGCAGGCACCGCCCCCCTCCCCAGCTCTCATTGGCTGGTTCCTGGCCAATGGGAGTGCGGAGCCGGTGCTCGGGCAGGGGCAGCGCATGGAGCCCCGTGGCCCTCCTGCCTAGGAGGTGGACCTGCTGCTAGCCACTTTTGGGGTGCAGAGTGGTGTCGGAACAGGTAGGCACTAACCTGCCTTAGCCGGGCAGCATCACCGACGGGACTTTTAACGTCCCAGTCGGCGGTGGTGACTAGAGTGACCCAATGCCTTATATTCCTCAACCCAGTACTGGGTCGTGAAAAACACTGTCCTAGGTGACCTTGGGCAAGTCATTTACTCTGTCTCTGCGTCAGTCGCTCGTCTCTAATAATACTCTCCTAGCTTACACAGGAGTGCTGAGAGGACAAATTCCTTCATGATTGTGAGGTACCCAGATACTGCAGTGATGGGAGCCATAGGATGACAGGGATGGAAATAGATGAGGCAGTTTTTAAGCTATTTGAGGAAGGTAAGAGTCCAATGTTCAGGGTTCATTGTTAACTGAGGCCACACAGCATCATGCAGAGTGAAGAACAGACACTGAGAAAGGGCTGAAAAGGCAGAAAAAATAGTGATTTTTGAGGGATGGGGGGATTTTTTCATGAATTTGTTGTTGAAATTTCAAATTTTCAAAAAGATTCAACCACTCTCAAAGGTTTTAAAATTTTGAAAAATGGTTGCAAAAACTTGTCATGAAAAGTTTTTGACCAGTTCTGGTGGAAGGCTCTGAGAAGTCTGTGTTCTCTCTTTCTGACTACACTGAAATTCTTGTGGCAACAATAGGCAGGGACAGGGAAGAAAAAGGTCAAGTTGGAGTTGGGTGGAACAGCTGGCAGCCCCAGAACAAAAGTAAATAAAGGAGTTAAAGCACCAGGAAGTGCCAATAAAAACGAATGGTAGGTCTGTTGTCAATTTTTAATTATAAGGGTACTGTTGCCAAATGCAGTCTGATTTCTTGCTGTAAAACTCAGGTTAAGAACCTAGTCCAAGGTGATTTTTGAACTGAAAAATTATCAAGTCCAGGAACTGTTGTGCTCATATGCTTTGGCAAATGAGATTGATTTTAATGGCATCAACATTGGTTGTACAAATGGGACTAATTTGCATGATGGTAGATTCCAAATATGTGAAAAATTACAGCTAATAGAGATTTATGATTGCTGTGTTCATGCTGGTGGAGAGCCGGATTGTTGCTACGTATAATTTAATATTAGTTCCACTTGGATAAATTTTCCTAGTGGTGGTTTTTTTTAAAAGAATGTTTATAGTCAAAAGTTAAAAAAACAACCCAAATTGCTTGAGTTCATGGACATAGCTAAATTGTACTCAATGTCCAGTACTTTTGTCCTGATAGATATTATCAGACGTGTTTGGTTGCTTAAGAAATATGCAGATAAACTGCAGCTCATGCTCCACCAGATCTCTGCTGGCTGACGCAGCCTTTCCAGGGCAGTGTGCCAACAGGAGATGCTCAGACACTGGCTGCTGTGCTTTTCCCTCCTGGCTGTGGTATGGTGTGTGGAGGGGCAGCCAAGTGAGGCTGGTGACATGAAAGTGGTCATGAGGGCTCCCTTCTCCCCCCAAAAACTTGGTCTGGAATTCCCTTGAGCCACCATCGTCTCCCCATGAAAGAATATGAGGAAAGGTCCAAATTTGTGTGTAACACAGCTCCTCCTTTCTGAGCCTGGCTTTGCCCGGGTGCAGTGTATACTGTGGGAAACATTCTCACATGTCTTGCCTGGAGTGCATTAGGACATACAGAGAGCTTCCTCTTTTCCCCTTTCCTTTCCAAGCACAGGTCGCAAGTAGAGCATAATATGGGCCTAGTGCTTTTGATTACCAGGCAGGGAATCCAGTGATGCTCCATTAGGGATTGGCCAACTGGTTTGGGGTGTGTCCAGGCACCTGGCTCCCCTGCATTTATGGTGCCTTCAGCAAGAGGTGCTGGGGGAGAGGATGCACGCTGCGACTATTTGAAGACGTGGAAAGGAATGTTCTGGAGCAGGGGTGACCAACCTGAGCCTGAGAAGGAGCCAGAATTTACCAATGTACATTGCCAAAGAGCCACAGTAATATGTCAGCAAGCCCCTCATCAGCTTCCCCTCCCAGCGCCTCCTGCTCACCGGCAGCCCTGCCGATCAGTGCCTCCCCCTCCCTCCCCGCACCTCCCGATCAGCTGTTTCATGGCGTGCAGGAGGCTCTGGGAGGGGGGAGGGAGAGGAGAGAGGGCATGGCAGGGGAGGGGGTGGGAAGGGGTAGAGCGGGGGCAGGGCCTGTGGCAAGGGCTGGGGTTGAGCAGTGAGCACCCCCCCCCCCCCGGCACACTGGAAAGTTGGCACCTGTAGCTCCAGCCCTGGAGTTGGTGCCTATACAAGGAGCCGCATATTAACTTCTGAAGAGCCGCATGTGGCTTCTGAGCCATAGGTTGGCCACCCCTGTTCTGGAGTGTGCTGCACCCTGGCTCCCAGAGCCTTCCTGCCTGTGCAGACAGAGACCCTCTCAACAGTCACTCCCCACAGGATGTAGCCCTGGCTGGTTAGGTGAAATGTGTATCGGTCTGGGAACCTTACTAGAGGTGCTTTTCAACTATCAGTGGGTATTGTGCTGTTTGTTTTATATCTGCAATGTTCAGCCATCAGTGCCTATGGGCTCTGAGGCGAGGTCACAATTATGAAGCTGACACCTACTTTTAGGTTTATTAAAATAATAGAATAAAAACACATTCAAAGGAAACGCTTAATAAATAATCAACTGGGCAAATAACCGTCTGTTGTTCAAACCAAATGCATTCCCATTTCAATGCTAAAAGCAAGCAGGCCAGCAGTTTCATATTGTACTGTCAATAGCAGATAGCTCATTGCCTTTCTGAAGGCCGGATTTAATTCAGACATGTTAATTTTGAAACACCAATGGGTCGGATTTCAGTGAAAGATCATTTGTCCATGTAATTGCTGATTATGGACTGTTTTTTCTCTCCTGGATTTCTTTCTGTTCCATTATTTCAATGTACCTAGACATTTAGTTAGAGATTCTCAGCATCCTACATGTGACTTTGCATAAAAACCTTGAAAAATTGGTGGTAATCATTTAAACATTGGTCCAAATAAAATGAATGTAACTACTGGTTTGTGTTCAGTGGTTCTTACATCAACTCTGTTTTAAATGCCTTGCCAGGCTGACTAGGTGAAAGACATTTTGGAATTGTTTGCAAATGGAGCTCAAAGGGAAGGGGCTGTTGCACCTGGTGCTGCCTGCAGATCATGAAAAAGATGAAGATAGAAATGGCCAACACCATCTTCCATATGATCTGGTGACACTTCATACAGGGGCACCTTCATGTCAGACTTTAGTTTGCAAAGCTCTGCATCGATTTCCATCATTTGGCTTGCTGAAGTGCCACAGCAGAGCACTTTAAACGCTCCCAGGTTTTGTGTCTAAGAGACTTAGCTGAAATAAAACCTGCAAGCAGGCAACAGAGGAGCCAGCTTCCACTTTGCCTGCATTTAGGTTGCAGCCAGTCATGGAATCCTGCTAAACAAGCTGACCTGTAGACAAACTGCACCCAGCCCGGCCCCGAGGGGATAAGAGCTCTTTCCTTCAGCCTCAGGGTACGATTTTCAAAAACACCAAACTGACTTAGGAGTGTAGGTCACAGTTTCAAAAATGATTTAAAGCCAGAGTAGAGTCAGTTTTGAAAATGCCAGTCAGCACCTCTCTGCATCTTTAAATACCTAAATACCTTTTAAACAACTGGCTTTTAGGCACTTCTGACCCTATGTGTCATTGAAAATCCCACTTCTCACTGGCTAAGTCTTTTTTGAAAATGGCTTTTAGGTTCCTACGTCACTGAGGTGCTTTTTGAAAATTTTACCTTAGATCCTCTTAGATGCTCTTCTTGAGCAGCCTTTACATAACATGGAGCTGTTTGGGAAGAATTGGTGGAGTAAAGGAATTTTGATGATCGCTTGTTGGGCATGTTCTTAAACTGATCAAATGTACAGGGTGTTTTTATTTAGCTTGAAGAGTCTGATAAATATAGAATGTAAAAAACCTCTGTTGTTGAATAGCTCTTATCTCAGTATCTTTATTTACATATTCGAAGAACCCTGACACAATCAAACTACCCAAGGAATGGCTTTCCCTCAGCCTGGGATCAGAAACAAATTAGATGTTAATAGTGTTGTGTGACAACTGGGGAAAATGTTATGCAAAACTGCAAAAATAATATTTGCTTTTAGTTCCAGGTCATTTAGTGGGTCATAGCTTGGTTTTGTGTGACAGAGGGTACTGGCCCTTCAAGCACAAGAGGGTCCAGAAGACCCCCTTTCAAGGATATTGGTGTCACACAGTATCAGAAACCAGCTGAAGCTGGAAGAGAGGCGGTGGTCCTGGAGAGTTAGCAATGGGATGGGAAGATCCCAGGATACTGTCACTTTAAGAATCTAGGATCAGGAGCCCTGTGGGGTAGGGTGAAGCAGTGCTCCCCCCTCAATCGGGAGAAGCTTTCAGAAGGAGGGTAGTATGTATGCCGGCTTCAGCATGTGGACAGAGGAAGGAAGGCAGAGCTGAAAGGTGAGGCTTCTGCTGAGCAGAACAAGGTCTCCATGGATGACAGGAGCTTTGGAGATGGGTTTGAACTATGGGGTGACTATGATAGACCTTGTGTTTGGGACATTGAGGACTAGTTTGAATTACTTTGGGCTACTAACCCCATTTCAGGGAAGGGCTGGTGGTAGGTTTTTTGTCGCCCCAAGTTCCGAGAGCGCAACTGCCCAAGCGAAAAAAAAAAAGGGGGGGGCCGGAATGCTGCCCCTGGAATTGTGCTGCCCCAAGCACGTGCTTGCTTTGCTGGTGCCTAGAGCCGATCTTGGTGATAGCCCCGAGAAAACCTATCCAGCACTCCCAAAAGTCCCTGAAGAGAGGGAGCAGAAGGAGGGACCTGTGGAAACACTTCTAGCCATAGCGGGGCACCTGGCAAAAGGCAAGTTGCTACCTTTTGCATAAGAACTTGGGACTTGCCAGATCAAACGAGTGGTGATATCGCCAGAACCAGATGCTTCAGAGGCAGGTGCAAGTAATCCTGTAGTGAGCAATTATGCAATAAGCTGTTAATTTGTTAATTGGGAAAATTTCTGCATAACCTCCTTTATTTAAAGGTTGGCTTATCGCGAAGGCTGGGAGTTTATAATTTTTTTCTTTAAAAAAAAGAAGTTGTCTTATCCTATCTAATATAATTATCAATGTTCTCATTGTCTAATATAATGTGTATTCCTTTCTTGAGTCCCACCAGGTTCTTGGCCTCAGCAACATCCAATAGCAAGGAAGTCCAGAGGCTGGCTATGTAATGTGTTTTTTAAAATGATTTCCTTTTATCACTTTTCATTTGCACTGATGCTGTTATGCTGTGCTTAAGTAGCCTTATGTTCAGTCTGCAGATTTTAATTTCCTTACTTTTGACATTAGGGGTTTTTCAATTAGCTTCTTTTTTTCAAACTGGCCTTTTTGAAGCTTAGTATTACGGTGCTAGATTTTTCCCATGAAGAGGTCAGGCTTAATTACCACATGTAGTGAGCACTATTACTGAGTGGGTCAGCTAGTTACTTTTTGAACCATTACTTAGGAATAAGTTGATCATAGTCTCTTCTCCTGTGTTCTATATAACTAGCTGTTCCATGAAGCAATCATGTAAGTTGGTGAGAAATTGCATCTCTACATCTTGTTCCGTAGTGCCGGTTTATTAAAGTTGTCCACTTTAATCATTTTAATAGACTTGGTTTCCCCTTCTTTCCAGACTAGGATTTAGCTACAGTGCATTCATCCCCTTCAGACCGGTTCACTGCAATTTGCTGACTATGGAGGCAATTCAAATGCTCCAGTTTGTTCAGAATTTGGCCACCTCAGCTGCCATTTACAGTGAAACCCTCTGCTCCACTCTCTGCCCCGGCTGCAAGTTTTCTTCCATTGCCAGTTCAGGGCCTTGTTCCTCCTCTGCAAAATTATTAACGGCAACGACCTCCTCCATGGCCCACCAACATAACTCAAGCAAAGCCTCCTATAATCAGGAAAGGGAGAAAAGCGGAAGACTCCATGATGGGAACCTTGATCTAATTTACATGGGCAATGCTTAGATACTGTGGTAATGGGCACTGTAGAAAACGTTAAGATAGAAAGACAGAAATAGAAAGATATTTTGGGTCAAATTCCAGTCCCACATGTGGCTCTCATTAACTTCAGCTGCTGGTAGAGCTTGTCTCATAGTGAAAGGTCATCCACAGGCATTTTGGTAACTTCTGAGTAGAATTTCATTTCAGTCAAAGATACACACCTCTTTATTTGTTTTTCATCATCATTTATGCAAAGCAATGTTTTGTTTTTATGAGTGTTATTGGGAAGTGGCTTTGATTTGGGTAATCCCAAACCAAAATAAATTTAAATAACAAAATCAAATTAATTTCACGTGAAAGCAGATGTAATTTATAAATGTTGGGTCACCAAGTCAGGGTGCACAAACAGTGCCATGTGATGAATCACGCAGTTTGAACATTGATCTCCGAACATCAACTACTCAAAGGAATATTCTCAGTGAACAGTTCATTAGGAGTCTGTAAGTCTGAAGTCTGTGTATACAAAACATTCATTGAACAAGACTGGATATTCACATACTCACAGTATGCTTCTGCTACTGGTACACAGAGCTGTGTGGAGGATAAATTCTGTTGTGCAAAGGATTTTGAGATTTCTAACTTAGGCTTTGTTCTGAATCAGAACAAAACCTGAAATTTTCAAAATTCTTCATGAAGGAAAATTCCATATTTTGTTTTTGTTTCAGGTCAATTGGAAGATTTTGTTTCAATATCAACTTTTTTTCAAAACAAAATGTTTCATTCAGAAAGTCAAAATGGGATTGTCAGAAGTTTCTCCCCTAAGTTTTCTTTCAGAAAACTTGTACACATGTTAAGAAAAGTGTGTCTGTACATCTGGGTATAGTGCTTAGATTAGTGGTGGGCAACCTGCAGCCAGCCTGCGCTGCTTCCCGCAACTCCCATTGGCACGGCCACTGGGAGCTGCGGACGGCCATGCCTGCGGAAGCTCAATGTAAACAAACTATCTTATGGCCTGCCAGTGGATTACCCTGATGGGCCGCATTCGGGCCACAGATTGCCCAGCACTGGCTTACATTATCCACAAATACAAAGTCTGTTTTTAAAGTCATAAAATACATCTACTGTAGTGCATAATCAGCAATAACACAAATTTAGGTGAATAAATTTAAGAATACAGTTTAGATATTAGCATCCAAGTATTCGGGTACATCATTCATGAAAAGTTATACAGAGAGTTGGTTGTGGAAGGCAAATATAGCTGTGAGTGAAGATTGTCCCTCAATAATTGAGAATTTAAGGCAGGTTGTCCATTTAGAAAATACAATCCAGGAGAAAAGTATTTCAGTTACTTTCCCCACTGTGCTTCTCATTGGCACTCCAGCTCATCCCTCCCGGTATTGCTGATGCCTGGTGATGTGTTCTATGGAGATTTATTACACTCTACTCTTATTCCTCTTTTGTGCCTACTCCACATCCTTCAAGCTCCATTCCCGTAGTCCTATGCCTATGTGAAGTGGTGTTAACAAGGATCAGGTGCTGCCATTGTTTATGAAAGTGCTAGGGTTCATTTTACTAGCTGTGGTATGTGCTGATAAAAAGCCCAGCAGTGTGTACATTACAGTGAAGTTCTTGTATTTAGCAGATGAAAAGGCAATACTGTACCTGTAATGAGGCTTGCTCATGGAAAACCCCTTCAAGTTGTTTTTAGCAGTGCTGCATTAGTCATCCTTAAAATGCTGCCAACAATTCTGTACTTCTGGCTTGAATCACACAGGAGGTGAGGGCTGTTTTGGAAGCTGTGCAGTGTTAAATAGCAACTCCCACTTTGCCTCAGGTGTTGAGGTTATTTTAGGAAAACATGAACTAACATTCCAGACAACTTCTTGCTCTCCATTTAAAGGACCTGTATCATTCTTTCTGTGTGCTGCAGTTTATTGGAAGACCAAAAGGTGGATCATGCCAATGCTTCCCATTTGTCAACTGTGTTAAGATGTTGCATATATTTGGATTTCTGCCTAACTGATTTTGAGAGAATGTGAGACGCACGAGGGGAAAGAAAAAGTAGACAAAAGGAAATCTACTGTGGAGAAATAGCAGATGTTCAAAGATAGATGGCTAAAAAGCCAAGCGGCTGCGAGTGCTATCTAGTAGTAAACACAAAGTGCCTAATTCCGCCAATACTGTTTATACTGAGTAGTAACTTGCTACGCAAGTGGGCCATTTGATTTCAAGGAGACTACTTGTTTAGTAAGGTACTATTGGCCAGCATGAGTAAGGGTTGCAGAACGGGGTCCAAAGGGAATAAACAAAGGCAAATATGGACCTGCAAAAACAATCAAGGATAAGAAAGAGGCATTCACTGTAAGAGACAGAGAATTCATAAAGAGGAGGCAGAGAAATGAGATCATAGGGTGAGGTTAGGGGTCAAATGAAATAAAACTGCTCAAAGATTAAGGCAAATTTGACCAAATACAAGTCCATAAGGAAAAAGTCAGTTACCCAGACATGAAAGGCTACAAGGCTATAGTAAGGGGGCTATAAGGATGCAGCCCATAGTAATGGGTGCCACATTGCAGCATTGCCCCAGGGAAGCAATAATGGCTCAGGAGGACAGTAATCTGCTGCTGCTCTATGCTAGCAGCAATTACTACCTCCACCTTATGTCAGTTCAGCTGTGCTGGCTGGCACATTGGGAGGGCAAAGCCAAAGCTCTGTCCCTTTCCGCATGGGCAGTGGGTGAGACTTCCCCTGGGGAAGGCGAGCTCCTTTTCCTACCTCTTCTGCCCACAGCCCCGCCCAGACTCCACCCCTGCTCTGCCTCAGGCCCCACCCCCACCCACTGCTGACTCTCCACTCACCTCTTCACACCCTTCCCCCGCATATCACCTCCTCCCCTGCCTGCCGCTCGCCCACCTGCTGCTCGCCTCCTCACCCCCCCCACTGCTGACTCGCCACTCACATCTTCACACCCTTCCCCCGCATATCACCTCCTCCCCTGCCTGCTGCTCGCCCACCTGCTGCTCGCTTCCTCACCCCCCCCACCAGACCCTTTTCCTACCTGCCACGAGACAGCCAGGCCACCTCAGCTGTGCAGCTGGCTCGCCGCCCGCCTCCTCACATAACGGCCATACTGGGTCAGACCAAAGGTCCGACTAGCCCAGTATCCTGTCTTCCGACAGTGGCCAATGCCAGATGCCCCAGAGGGAATGAATAGAACAGGCCATCCTCCAGTGATCCATCCCCTGTCACCCATTCCCAGCTTCTGGCAAACAGAGCCTAGGGACACCATCCCTGCCCATCCTGGCTCATAGCCATTGATGGCCCTATCCTCCATGAACTTCTCTAGTTCTCTTTTGAACCCTGTTATAGTCACTCACCCTGCTGCTGCCCCCCTGCCCCACCCCCAGGACACCCCCTCCCCTTTTCACCTTAAAGCACTAATAACATTCCCCAAGGGAGCTGAGCAGGCAACAGGTATAGCTCAGTTGCCAGATGGATTCTCCTCTGCGTGGCAGGGAGTTTGGTGTGTGCTGTATAGAGAGAGGGGAAAAGCCAGGCTACCTGCGCCAGCCTGAAGCTTAATCTCTCCTTTTGAAAAACTGCTTGCCATTTGCAGCCTGCATTAAGGCAGTAGTTTAATCACCTTTCTTACCCAGAATTCCCTGCCAGACTCGTTTTCTTAAACTGGGATTGAATAAAACGATTAGATCAAGAAATACACTCACTGGCTTTCATCTCTTCCTTGAGCCAGGTTAGCAGTTACTTCTTCTGGGTACAGAGAATAACTGAAGGCTCCTCATTTGGAAATGGTTTTTAACCCCAATAACACATTTTCCTACAATGTAAAAGCCAGCTGAATGTGGCCAAAGGCTTCCTGGGCGTTGGCAAATGCCTGTTAAATGGCTTCATGACCACTTTAACGGCTCTTTAACAGTTTCAATGATCTCTGCTACTAGGAGGCTTTTTCACTGTGTAAAGTTACTCAGGGACCCTCTCCCCTCACCTCTTCTCCCCCCCCCCCCCAACTCCCTGCTCACATTCGCGCTTGCGCTCTCTCTGTCTCTCTCTCTCTCTCACACACACTCCCTGGAGGGGGGTGAGGAGAGATGGGCCGGCAGCTGTGGGGACCGGCGGGGGAGGGGGGGCGGGGAAGGGAATGGGGAGGAGGAGAGGAAAGGAGAAAGATTCACCCCAGGTAGCAGCAGCAAGCTGTGGGAGCCTCTGGGAAGGGTCAGAGTAGGGAGGGGAAGAGGCGGGAGGGAGGGGGGCACCACAGCCCAGGTGTCGGGTGGCAAGGACAGTTGTGTTAGGGGAGGCGCCGCCTCCCCTTGCCTATTATATCCACCACCCATGCCTTTCCGCTTACCCCTATGTATCTGTATCCACAGACTGTGTTTCCTGTGCTGGGGAGAAGGGGACACACAGTCTAGAGCACAGTCTAGCATTCATGGAAATAGCAAGGGAAATTTAACAGTTGGAAGTGTAGCTGGACTTAGGGTGACCAGACAGCAAGTGTAAAAAATTGGGATGGGGTGGGGGGTAACAGGCGCCTATATAAGAAAAAGCCCCCAAAATCGGGACATCTGGTCATCCTAGCTGGATTGGCTGGTTATGTGGAGGGTGGGGAACCCCTGCTGTACTGGGAGTCACAAGATGGGAGTCTGAAAGCTCAGTTATGTGATCTGAGCTGCAGTTAAAAAAGGTTGCAAGTTGGTTCAATTCATGGCTAGCTAAAGTTGGGGCAGATTGATTCACCTATCCCTAATTTAAATACAGATTTCCGGAGAGGAAAGGTTTAAGATTTTTGCCATTGGTTCCACTGACCTCTGAATACACAATTCTTTTAAAATAGCGTGTATATGTAGCATTTAGTATTACAGCAGTGTGACCATGTGATGAAAGAGCACATCAGGGGGCAGATTTAAGCCAAGGGTGTTGGAACAATTTGTATAGTGGGGGTGCTGGGAGCCATTGAACAAAACTTCAAACCCTGTGTATAATGGAAACCACTTCAAGCCAAGGGTTGCTACTGCACCCCTAGCAGCCCTACTTCCAGCACCCCTGATTTAAGATGGTTGGAAGGACCTTGAGCTTGCTAAATCACTCCTGAGCTACCCCCAGTGACACAGATGGGACTTTAGTGTGCCCTCTGAGGGCAGCTGGGGATTCTCCGCCACAGGGGAATCCCCAAATGGCACACCGCCAGCCTAGCTGCATAAGTAGGAGTAGAGCGGTGCTTAGGCCGCACGCTGGCCTTCTGTCCAGGGGTGTAAGCGCTTTGGGATTGCTTGGTGTGTAAGGCACAATGCAGTCAGACAAGCCGCTCCTCTGTTTCCATGCGGTGGCTGCTGCATTAGTATTTCAGACGAACCTTCTAAAGGAGGTTCCTTTAGAACCTTCTAAACCACTCTAAGGAGTGGGGTTTTCAAAGATAGCTGCTACGGTAATAGTCTAATGCTGCCTCCTCCGTGATGTGTTTCATGGACCCTCCCTTGCTTATAAAAGAAATGTAAGCCTCAATGAGTCTGCGAAAACCCTTGGTAAAATAAAAACATACCTTCCTGATGCTTTGCTTGATACGAAAATCACTGCAGCAGATTCAGTTGGAGCTATGACAGTTTACACGAGTAAAGAATCTGCCCCATAGTCTCTGAATTTGTGAGGTCACCTGCTAGAAGGTATTAAAGTTACAAAAGGGATTGACAAAGGTTACAAAGGAATATGTTACACAGTGATATAGATTCCAGCATTAGGGGACTTAATTGAAAAGAAATAAGAAACTTCAAATAAATAAAAAATGATAGCAAACTTCAAATGGGGAACGTGGGTAGAATTATTAATTCTACTTTTTACTTAGATAGCATTTTTGTGATCTTTTCTATATAACTTTTAGATCAACCTGTAGAATTTGTAACAGAGAATTACATCCCTGCTATTGAATTCTTTCTGTTGGTTTAAAGTTAGATGGAAAATTTCTCATTCCCTATTCAGTTCTATAGAAGTTTTCCATATGGGAAACTGAGGCAGGGAGGTTAAGTGACTTGACCAAAGTCACCATTAGAACTCAGCTGTTCCTTGCACACAGTCCCTGTCTCAAGTCACTAGACCAAGCCTCTCTCTTTACAAGGGTTAATAAAGATAAGGAATACATTATTGGGAAATGGAAACAGAGTATAAATTAGTTTGATGTGTAGATCTGTTTCTGGAGAAGGAAGGGATTGAGAAAAGCAGTAAACAAAAGTGGGAAGGCAGATTAAGAGAGACCTGGAAAAATATGAAATTTGGGCCAGATGCTGTTTCCCTGTTGTGGAAACTTTGTATTTTTATATATGGAAAGAGTGCGAGTGTCCTCATAGTTTAGTGGATCTGTTAGTGTGGGTTGTTCTTCTCTCACCTAATCCTGCTTACATGTGTGTTTGTATAAAGCAAATATTTTCTTTTATCAAATATCAATCAGAGATCAACATCTGCTGAGTCATGCTTGAAATATACAGAGGGGAAATCCTCGACACCAAATCCCATGTTGTTCCATAGAGCACCCAGATATCTTGCTGTAGCCTAAAGACATTTAACTTTCTTCAGATCAGTGCTCTTTCAGATTGTGGGCTCCTCTGAGTGAATATATACCAATGGTGCTCAGCCCTTTTGTCCATGGACCACTGGTGGTGGTGGGTAGAGAGCTGATTTGTCACATCCTGCCTCCTCCTCTGATTTTTTCCAACCACTAAACTGCCCTAAAAAAATCTAGCCGTGTATTAATTACTTTCTATGTAGGCAATTGCTGTAGTTGTCACAGGGCTGTTATGCCATTGTACATGGGAGGAAAAGAGGTCTGCAGGATTGTGAATAGAGGTAGCCAGAAAATGGAATTTCCCTCCCATGAAAAACATTGATGGGGGCTGGGGAGGAGAATTGTCCTAAATTGGGATGAAAAGCAAAAAAAATGAATTTTTTTGTGGAAGGAAAAATTCTGAAAAATTCCATTTTGTGAGAACTAAAAATAAATTTTTCAGCTTGTGCCTGGCTGCCCAATTCCCTGGTGAGCTGGAGGTGTGGGGAGTCAGGCAGCCCCTGGAGGCAGCTGCCCAGGGAGTCAGAGAGCCCAGGCTGGCAGGAAACCAGGCAGGCTGCCAGATTTCCTTTGAAAGTACTGATAGATTCAGTCCTGTCTAATCAGCATTTTCTAATGGAAAAATGTTCCCTTGGAAGATTTAAACCCATCTCTAATTGTGAATGTGAAGTATCCAGATTTGTACGTGCACAATACTCATGTGAAGCTGAATGGGGTTGGACTGGTGTAAATGACAGCAGAATTGGGCCTCTACAGTTTAGTGGTATGACAGATGTGGAATGTATTGCGTGCGGCTCTGGTAAATACAATTTAAAAAAAAATTCCAGAGTACACTGAGTCATTTGTAAAGTACATGCCAAGTGTGCAATGTGGTACCAGGTCAAAAGCATGCGTGGCTTTATGATCAAATGACATGCTGCAATGTTAATTCAATTCCATATATCATGAGAGCATAGTGTGCTACGTTATGTCTTTCAATAATATTTTAATCAGATTGATGTGATAGACTGAGACGCTGATGGCATTGTACTTCAATATGACGACAAAATTCTCAGTAATGTCCTCTTGCAGAATTCTGTAACTACTCTGAAGGGGCAGAATTGAGTCTAACATTGGATCAAATTCTACTTCCAGTTCAGTGGTGCAGCCTCACTGAAGCCAAGCAGGTTTTACTGGTGAAACTGAGGACAGAATCTGACCCACTTTGTAATAGACTATAAGCTCTTTGCGGGAAGGGACAGACTTTGTATTATTTGTGTACAGTGCCTTGCACAATGGAGCCCTGATCTTGCTTCAGGACTTGGTGCACTGCTATAATACAAATAATAGAAATAACTGATGGAGAATTCAGAATTTCTTATCCCATATTCTGGAACAGACAGAAACAAGTGAGACGTAGCCACAGAGGTAGTCACTCGTCATCCTGGAGGTGTACATTTAAGCTCTCCAGCAGTCGTTCTGCAATGCTTCATTTCTTTCTTTGTATCAAATGACAATAAAAATGATTGGTCTGAGAACTGGCTAGCTCAGGGAGAAGGATTATTGGGTCAGATCCACCGAAATGCCTTGAGCAAAGTGGATTTACTTCAGCGGAGGATCTGGACCATTGGATTTAAATAGATATTTTCACAGTGAATAATTAGCAAATGAATGTAAACCTATTTCTGGAATTCATGATCCTTTAGTTGTTTACCATAGCAGTGGACCTGAATCCTCTGTCATCAAGCAGCACTATTAATATACCTCAGGGTCAATTGTAAGTGGCATTGTAAAGTCAGAAAGCAGAGTCACTTGAACTGTCCGTGGCAAGAACCAAGGGGGTTGCCTCTTGAGTGATCCAAGGATTTAAGCCTTGAAAACAGTTTGACATTCTGTGACCCACCTTGTAATTTTCCTAATCCATCTCTTTACAAATGCATGTTCCCAAGAGGGCAGAATGGGCTGGGGGGAGGGCTATACACGACACACAGGAGATCTGTGCTTTTACTGTGTCTGCATGAAGGAGGTGGGGGGTGCTGGCAGGCTAAGTGGATTAAATACTGGCCTTGTCAGCTCACAAACAGGGGTAGCAGTCTGACCTAAGGACCTAAGTAAAATGAGATTATTTATTGGCTATTGTGATGGGGGAAAAAGTGCCCTGGCCCAAGAGCTATGTGTACTAACCACTGTTTACAATTGAGACTATCTCTGGTCATGCCTGGAAAGCCACCAAAAGTGTTGGAATCTTCAGATTCCTACAAAAGCCCAGGAAGTGGCCCCAGAATCCAGCAGGTGTGCCTCTCGGCACTCAGAGTGAGTGGCTTTAGCTGAATGTTGAATCACTGATTGAGTCTCTTGTGAATGCTGCACAGAGTTATTTTGCCTAGGGAAATGACGCTGGGCATGTGGAGGCTCACTTTTTCCCACAAGAAGGGAACTATTAATAATAACACTTAAAACACCAGAAGAACAAACAACCCTCCAAGTTTAATAATAATAATAATAATAATTAATAATAGTAATAAATATAATAATTAATATTCTCTCCTCTGTGTGTGCTAATGTATCTGATTTTCTCTTTGCCTGGCCTGCAGGCTGTAAGCCCTTGAGGACAGGGACAGTCTTTAATTTGTAGTTTGTGCATGAAAAGAACATTGCCAGAGTTTCATAAATAACCATAGTGACTCTGAGCACAGGCTCAGAATGTCACCTTCAGTCAATTTTTACCAGCTTTTTCCACACATAGCACAGATTGTATTCATCACATGCAAAATCTTTAAAGTTCTGAAAACAAAGGCTCCACTAACTAGTCCTCGAAGTTTACAGCATATAGTTATTTCATGCTCACCAATTCAAAGTCAGCTGAATGGGGTTTTGATCAAATGTTTACAAATAATTTACTTCTCCATAAATAACTTCAGTTCCAAAGGGCAATGACTGAGAAAGTTATGACTTATAGAAAGCAGAGGTTGAAAATAGGGTGGCTCGCTCAACCTTAGTTAGTGTCACTACAACAATCATAACCTCTCTTTGTAGTTTTTCTGTGTGTGTAACTATACAGTAGAAGCCCTGGTGACTTCAATGAGAGCTGTCTCTTGTTTTAAAATGGCAATTACAACCGGCCTCCTCCGGCTGGCTTCAGAGCCAGGTTAGTCATATCTTATCATTCTAATGTGGCAGGAGTTAACAGCTTAAAGGATGGAAACAGGTCTGAAAGTCTCAAGGAAGATAAGACTTGGGAAGGCAGGTTTAGGTTAAATAAGAAAGCAGATTTCATCAGGCTTCTCGGAAACAAACTGACCTGAGACTTGTGATCCATTTCTAAATTTGGCCTTTTCATTTTCCACGTACAGGAACTATAATGACGATAGCGGCACAAATCCCTGGTGAATTTAGACAAACAAGGCAGTGGCTGAATGTCTGTCTTTATTATTGGCCCAACACATGTCAAGTGTTATAAACATGACTCATGACAACTTTAATTAAGGTAACGAATGTGGAAAAAATAGCAAAAGGCCACTCATTCCTTTTTCACAACTTTGGAAATGAAACTAATTTCTGAAGCATTTTCCTTTATTTTTTTTTGGTGGAGGGGTAAATATGGTTCTCCTTCATTGGATTTCTGTTTCCTGCAAAGGATTTCCTACAAAGGGTTATGTCAAAATTTATTACTATTCTTTGATGATGTTAATATAGCCTGGAAAAAAACCAAGGTAGCTTTTGGTTTGGATTAGTTCAGTTTCTCCAGAAACCAGCTGAAACGATATACAATGGGCCATAATATTTTCAGATGGTGAAAATTGGCATGGTTCTCTTGAAGGCAATGAAACGACACCAATTTATACCAGCTGAGGGTCTGGCCCACAATAATTCCATTGACATATTAATGTGTTTGTTTATTTAATATTTTGCTCCTTGGAACAACTTCATCAAATGCACATCTTAGGTATCCAGTATTACAATATCATAGGTGACTACCTTTCAAATACTGTAATATGATACACTTAAAGACACATTGTCAGGTGAAATTTGCCCCTAAATGTAAGTCTTCTAAAAACAAGTTTCTTCAAAACCTTAGATATGTTTCTATGACATATTATATAAAAATCCAATGTAAACATTTTTATAAACCAATAAATGTTCTCCTATAGTATTTGCAACCCAAACATTGCAGGTTTGTGCTACAGGGTGAAAACCAGAATGTGAAATTGATTAGTTACTGGGAGAGAGGTTCAAAATTTCCAAAGGGATTTAGGAGAACAAGTCCCATTCACTTTCAACAGAATTTATATTCTTAAATTATTTTGTCATATTTGAAAATCCCACATGCGGATTAGAAATAAAAGTGAAATTCATTAGTCTGGTTTTATTGTCCAAATTGAGAGAAAAGTAAACAAGCGGCTCAGTTTTAATGATCTGCAGGATTATTCATAGTATTCAGAAGGATTTTGAAAAAATTAATTTGTGAGCAGATTTTTTTTCACAGGCATAAATGGCAGGTAGGCACTGAACTGCCATATGTGCTTTTGAAGATCTCCCCGCTGATTTCTAACCTTGCGTGTTTCCTTTCATTTAAAGCGGCAGAAAACACAGAGCAGTCAGAATTTCAGGTTGCCTCCTGCCTTCTGTAACTAAAGCATCCCTTTTAGTATGAAACTTCTGTTTGTTGTTTTAAGATTTTTGCTTATTGTACTATATTATGATATTAATCTAATATGAATGTTATGGATCGTTCTGGTTAAAAGTGAAGATGGATTTATCCAGGGGGTTCTCCCTGGAATTGGAGTGCTGCCTTGTTCTTTGTAAACATGTCATAGAAATAAGTAATAAACCAAATCAATTTGATTTTATTTAGCAGAGATTTTGTGTCACAATCATCGCATTCAAACTGATTTTTGTTAGAGACTTGAAAAGTGTGTGTGTACGCGCTGTAGCTGTCTGTGGAAATTAATTGTGGTTATTTTGCATTCAAATACCCCAAAGGTCTGTATGCTCTGTCATGCAGGAAAGAGAGCAGCAATCAGTCATTTACACAGAACATTATATTAAGGGGGAAGTCCTGCTCCATTGTGCAAAGCCCAAATAAATGGGCTTTGCATAGACCACCAGCACAAGGGTTATGGGGAAGGACTCCTCCTCTGAACATCAGAGCAGTCAGTCCTATTATAATAAAAAATGCTCCCAGCCCTATGAAAATGACAGTATTCTGCAGTAATAACTCCAAACACCATTGCAGTGTTTTGCAGTGTTACAATAGAATTAAGTAGTGCTTTCAGTAGAGGCAGATTAGCTAAGAAATAGCTATAACTAACATTATGAAGCTGCCTTTTTAAAACCTGTCAAAGCAGGTTCTGGTACATAACCCTTTGTCCGTTATATTCTGGGTCAAGACAGTGGCTACAACTGCCATTGCACCACATTGCAGCAGTGGGTGATCTCACAGGCAGGACAGGGCTCCTATGATATACTGCGTATGTGCACCAACATTAGGAATGGGGATTCTGGACTAAGAGGAAGAAAGAACCATTCCTAGTCTCATCCAGTTTGTCAAGGCTCTGATCCTCTTATTGACTTTAATGAAAGTTGAAGGCATTCAGCACCACACAGGACTGGACCCAGGTAGGGTAGCTGTCTGAAATAAACAGACTAGCACTGAATCATTAGTGCAACAACTATCTACTTTAATGTCATGTTCATTCCTCTTGAAGCCTGGTCAAATCTTGGTGCCAAAGGGCTGCTGAGCATTGTAGCAAAGGGAAAAGTATATTTTACTACCAGATTTTAGAAGACTCCTATCCCCACCTAGGGCCGGATTAACTCTTCTGTGGGCCCGTGGCTATTAGGTTTTGTGGGACTCCTGTGTACAAGTCTTTTTCCTGGGAGGGAGTTTGGTGCAGGAGGGGTCTGGGTGCAGGAAGGGGATTCTGATCTGGGGCAGGGGGTTGCGGTGGAGGAGGGGGTGCGAGGTGCAGGCTCCAGCTGGGAGGTGCTTACCACAGGCGGCTCCCGGCCGGCAGTGCAACAGGGCTCAGGCAGGCTGCTGGCCTGCCTGCCATAGCCCCACGCCGCTCCCAGAAATGGCTAGCTCCTACCATGTCTTTGTGGCCCCTGGGAAACCAGCCAATGGGAGCTGTGAGGACGGTGCTGGGGATGGGGCCGCAGGGACGTGCTAGCAGCCAGCCACTTCCAGAAGCGGCGTGGGGCCATGGATGCAGGCAGCCTGCCTGAGTGCCCCGCTGTGCTGCAGGACTTTTAGCGGCCCAAGGTTGGAGATCACTACCTGTGATTTATTTTTGCGGGGCCCCCTTGAGCTGGGGCCCTGGGCTTCAGCCCCGAAAGCCCCTGCCTTAATCCAGCCCTGTCCCCACCCAAACCAAAAATTGTTTCTAAACAATATTTTTCTCTTGAGGATTGAACAAAGGACCTGAGTGATTCATGGGTATGTCTGCACTGCAATCTGAGATGTGATTGCAGCATGAGTAGACATATTTGTGCTCACTTTGCTCACACTAGCTAAAAATAGGAGTGCAGATGCAAAGTCAGGGACTTCAGTGCAGGCTCTACGAGTATGCTGGGGACCTACGTGATGGCTCTCCTGTGCCATCACATCTATACTGCTATTTTTAGCCATGCTTGTATAGATATGTCTGTTCATAGTGCAATCATCCTTTGCATTGCAAAGTGGACATATTCTGTGAAACAAGGTGGTACACACCTGCAGTTACAAGGGGGAGTCTGTGCAATGGAAACACAACAAATAGTTCAAGTGAAAAAAATACCAAAGGACTAAGACTAAAATGATATTTTTCACTTTCTTTTTTGGTTACAAAGACAATGGGAGTTTGGGATAATCAAAGAATACAGGATCAGGCCCCAAAATAGCAACCTCTTCATCGCTTCTCTTTGGTAGGCTTGCTGTTTTGTGCCTTTTCACTCAGTGTGGAAATACAGTACATAATAACAGCCAGCTCTTGTGGTCCCATTTTAATCAAGGGAGTTTTACCTGAGGAAGGACTCAGCATGGACTGCAGGCTTTGGCCGTTAGTCTTCAAGTAAGTGTAAGATTGTAAGAAACCTTATAAAGCCTGGATCCTTCAGCCAGCAAAGTAAAACAGGATTTCCAACCTCCCTAGCAATCTACATCGTACTAACTAGCTCTGTCAGCTGTAGCAGAGCTGTTAAGGGAATATTGATCTCCTGCAGAATTTGGCATGTAATATCAATTCAAAGTTGTTCAGGGACCGTAGTAATCACCTTCCTTGTTATTTCCCAGTGGGAGGAATGTTAGAAATGAAGAGAATATTTCCATTTCTCCTGGTCACCCATCAACTGACTATTGAAGCTCATCAGCTTAACTGGTTTTCAGGTTTCTTTCTCATAGAGAAGGTTACCAAATGCTGGTGTTTGAAAAGAGTTTCCAGTTTCATTATAAAGAAATGATACTTTCACCTGCAAACCTATGCAGCCAAATTTTCAGGAGTACTGTCTGTACTCATATCTCTGCCTTAATTCTAGGGTACCCATCCTGAGACCCCTGGTGCCTGATTATCAGAGATGCCGAGGACCCACATCTCCTATTGATGTGAATGGCACTATTGGCTTGAGGACAGCTTCTCGGGTCCTTGGGCTGTAAACACGTTGATTCTTTTCACTTAGGGCTATGTTGTGATTTGGAACACATGCCTGGAGAGGGCAGATAACAGCCCCTCTTACATCTCTGTGCAGGTCACCCAGACCTTGGGTGCAGTTATGCAGGAGGAAGCACCTACTTATTCGCCCCACACAGTAGAAGGTAAGGAGATTCAGCAAATGGACAGTCTTCGGGTGTGTCCAGGCTGCATTCAAGAGTGTGATTGTAGCACATTAGGTATACCTGAGCTAGCTTGGATGAAGCCATGGCAGTATGGGCAGCAGCATGGCCTAGCCACTTGAGTACATACCGAGAGGCCTGGGGGGCTTGTACAACCCATGCTGCCCCCTGTGCTACCACAGCTTCACTGCTATTGTTATTTGGGTTAGCTAGATCAAAGCTACCTCAGGTACATCTGCCCATGCTGCAGCCACGCCGCCAGTTAGAAGGGCAGACACACCCTTAGCTCTGCCCCCGCCGCTCATGTGCTAGCTAACTGGTGTTGCAGTTTTGCCGTTGGTCCTTATTAACACCAATGACTTGCCATCATGGAGCAAAGAGGAGGCAGGGAGGGAACTGTAACTTAGGGGGGCATGTCAGGGCCACAAGCCTCTTGGGGCAATCCTTTATTCAGGGCTGTGCCTAAAGCCACAATTTAGTCCTTAACAGATAATAAACAACTGTAAAAATAACCTGCTAAAGTGTTTGCAGAATCGGGACCTAAGGCTAGATCACATTTAAAGAGGACTGCCTCCCTGCAGGAAACCTGAAGTCTGTAAAATTGAACACGGAAAGCCTTAGAAACCATTAACCATTTCCTGAAGTCTCTTCTCATTCCTGACTTGCTTGAAACTCTCATGGAAGTTAGCAGCATTGTGCCTGACTGAGGGTGGGATTTTCTTTCTCTGTGTGGGTTCCAGGACTTGAGAATGTGCTCCCCACCTTGTGCTGAGAGAGCTCAAATTTGGTGACCTTCTGGGTGTGCTGCAAAAACCATGTGTTTGACAGTGGGGTTGGAGAAGACTGAGGGTATTATGATAAAGGGGCAGAAAGGAGTTTCCTGTTGGTGGCTGAGCTCCTGCTGAAATGATTATTTTAATGCTGCTGAGATTGAATCATACAGCTAATGGTTTATTAGTGCACTTAGAGCCTTGGATCGGTGCCTTTTTAGTGCTTATTTAACTCTAAATAAGTGTGTTAGGTACCAAACTTCCATTGAAACTCAGTGGGATGAAGGAACATGTTTTGCAGGAGTGCAGTCCTGGCTTTCAGCGTGAGCCAGGCCTTTTGGAAAAGTAAGAGCTGCCCAGGAAGTCTGTATATTTTTAAACAGAACATAAAGCTGGGCTCAGTTAGGAGTTCCTTATTTCAACAGGCTTTTAACAGGCTGGGAGGAGGGGAGGGGGCGTGGGGAACAGATTGAGGGATAAATTTAGTATTTTATTTTCCAAACATGTCTGATATAAAATATGTTCCCTCACCCCAGCCGGCATTTGCTGAAGTTAAACAAAACCACATGAACAGCATATCATCCACTGTCCATTTCTGCTTAATGAGGCATCTGCCAGTAGATCAGTTAGCACAAACATTTATTCATTCGTCATTTCACTGACCAGTCAACCACAAAAACATAACTGACAGTTAAATGGTGCAGGAGGTGAGACCGACAGGTTAGCCAGGCTTGGGATGCTGCCAGGAATGCCACACTGTAACAAGAAGGCTCCTGAACAAACACCATATGAATTGAAGCTGAGCTGGAAGATACGGTTTATACTGATGTTAATTATACGAGGCAGCTCGGCATGTTAGTACAGTATATTTCACCATGTCTGTTTCAGACTCTGCCTTCATGTTCATCTCCTCCCTCTTTTAAAATCCAATCATTGAATTTAGTGTCTGCACAGGAATGTCAAGGCCCATCATTTGCAGCTCCCCAAAGCCAAAGATAGGGGCTTTTACTGTTCTGCACTGAGAGCTGTGCGTAGCCTAAAGTGAAGTGTTTGGAGCCTCCATTCCTGGATTCAGTTCCTCATGGTCTTTCATCGTCGGGGGAGAGGGGGATTTTGAGGAAATACTGTGCCTATTACAGTGGCAATGGGTCGGGAATACGTGTGGATGGATATGAACGTTTATGTATCAGCTGTTGCCACATATTGGAGTTGTTTTTTCCAAGCGTCTCCAGGGATTGTTTGATGAATTTGCTTAAGATGTTTGTATGTGGGAAGATACATTGGGATGTCAAGACTCCAAACTGGGTAACAAATCTGAACAATGCAGAGCTAATTGCCACGGGAAAAGGCTCTCTCTGTACATCACTTGGCTCCCACATGCACTTGGTCGCTATGCAGTGACCAGGCTAGCCTAACTGTGAGGAGAGGCAGAGACAAACTAAGACAAAAGTGATTATTTTAAATGTTGAGAACTTTACAAGGGAAAACCCAAATATTGTACCAGGAGCATAAATAACATAGAACATTGTCAAGTACTTACTACTTACAATAATAAACTATAGGTTACTGGCACATTTATCTTCGCGAGCTTTGTACACACTACTCTTCCTCACTCTGTGCAGTTAATACCAAATGTATTGTTACTAACAAGAACAAAAGATTACTCAACAATATACTGTGTCACTTCAGAGAAGAATCAGCTTTTCCTATCCTGGGCTGTAAATCCAATCCCATTCTTGCTGTCCTGTTCTTTGCTCCTCTGGCTTGAAGTGCTCCTTTAGATTCAATGTTCCTGTGGCTGTACCTCTTTTCACCAAGTTCATCCACAAGCGGGGTCCTCACTTGTGAGCTAGGCACCTTTTACCTGTGTTCTGTCAATAGATGTTCACACAGTCAGTCTTGCTGTTTGTATCCTGTAGGTCCTTTGAGGGTGAGCCTCTTGTTTATTGTTTTCATCTCGCACAGATTTCTGATCAGTTCCCTATTTCACCAGTTCTATTTCCTTTCACTTTTTTGCCTTGATACTCTCTCTCTGATATGTCTGTAGATCTTACTTCTCTTCTCTAACAGTGTCTGCTCACAGAGCCAGGTCCGTTTTTTTTTTCCCCCCTGCTTCTCATGATCCTGAAACCTTTCCTATTTTTCCTCCTTCTCACTTCCCAGTCCCCTACTTTTATCCTCCTGTTCTTTTTTTATTTTATCACCTCATCTTCTACCCCAGCTCATCTGCTAGCTCAGCATCCAGACCGCCTTCTCTTGCCCAGCTCTGGCTTTTGCGTGGATTCTGAGCCCCCTCCCCAGCTTGAGTGGCCCTTTTCTTGGCTCTCTCTCTCCCCAGGGACAGCATCCAAGGTTGATGCACCACGGCTGCAGCAGGTGCTAGTGCTGGGCTACTAGCTATTGTGCATTAACATTTTTATTAGTCTAATACTTCTGTGCAGGTTATATAATCTACATAATATCTGGACAGACAAAAGCTTCTTATAAACATGCTGAATCCAGATTCACCCCTATTGGGTGCCTGTGGATTTCACTACTGTACATTAAGTACTAGCGCCCTGCAGCATAGTGTGATGTAACACAAGCTGAAGTATCCTGCGATGTGCATATTTAAAGGGAAAAACACTTTTCTCCTGTTAGGGGTTTATTCCTTCACCCGCTTACTTCCCTGGTCCTTCTCACATGAACAGAGAGCAACAATACCCGAAGTCCAAAGGTGCAAACAATTCGATGTTTATTGGGGTGAACTTCCAGCAAGCATGATTCCAGTTTCCTTCCTTAGTGTTCCCCTTCCCAGCTCTGACACCACAGAGCATTACCTGTGTCCCTGTTCCCATCCCCCCCCTTAGCAAAACATGATTCCAATTTCCCCCCATCCCCCACCTTACTTCCTGATTGACTGCAGACTGTATAGTAAAACTTGAGTTCTGCTTAGCTGTACCTTAACCAATCATTTTACTGAAATTTAACTAACCAGTCCTAACACATTGTAACATGATTATTTAACCAATTATATCCCACCACCTTAATTAGTTTACACCCAGCAAAATTAATTGTACAGCAGTCAGAAACAGTCACAGAACCAGACAAAGATTATACAGACAAACAATAGGGAAATGGAGACTACAATGATAGAACAACACAGAAATGAAGATTTCACATCCCAGCTATTGATAAGTGAGTTCTTGCCAGACTGGATACTGTCATACTACATTTTACATTTTCTAGGCACTTCCCTTTCTCTGGAGGTGATAGGCATTATTATCAGGACAGGACTGTATTCCTAACAGCCCAATAGCACCTTATTTCAATGAGACTAGTTTGGAATGTAAAGATGTGACCGGTCGCTTCCCAGTTTATGGCTGCCTCTGCAGCTTAGCCCAAGAACAGGGCCTCAGACTGTCACACTGAGAAAAGGCCTTATACAGTCAGACAGTGATTTTGATTCTCTCTTTTATACCTCTAGAACTAGCTAAGTGATAAGAATACACCTAAATTCTTAGAGTATAGGCCTTTACAGACAGGCCTGAATATCTATATTCTAACATCCCCAAGGAAGACTCAACTATGCAAGCCGTTGAGCACCTTCCCTCCTATTGACATGAATGGGATTGGAAGGCATCTCTCACTCTGCAGGACTGGGCCCAAAAGCATGGCCACGGCCATAGGACTTACCCGTAGAGTACACATGACTATAATTCTTTGAAAAAGGAAGAAATGGTGCAGCCAGGGGCCACTATAGCCATCTGCCAGTGTTCTTTTCTAGCACTGTAGCTAGGCTTGTTGGTAAATCTGGGACAGCTACTTTTTGGGCAGATGCACCACAGTAATTAAATTGCTAGGATTAACACAAACGAGAGAGGTAAAATGTTCATGATTGAGTCAGAAGTGAGATTTTTACATTGAGTAGACCTGAGCCTCGCCAAGGGAGGGCTGATCCAGCAGGGAGCTAAGCACCTTCATCTTCCACTGATGTCAACTCGGGTCGAAGGTGCTGAGCACCTCGTATTATTGGGCCTTCATTTCTGAGACAAGGTGAGAATGATATCCCATTACCAAGGGCTTGATATTGTTACCATTGACTTCACACTACTAAAGCCTTGCAGGAGTGGGCACTTCTGACTGCAGCAAAGAGACTGCCAAAGTAAAGTGATGATAAGATACTGGGCTTGTGCTAGAACTTTCCAAATTGCAGACAAGTGTGCAGTTGTCAGAGAGAAGTTTTTTTGCTTGTATCAGGACTGCCAGGTCAGCCCCACTAGTTTGTACAATATGTACAGTACAAACATTGACCCACTCATTTTCAAAGCATTGCATGGGGTTTTACTGAGCAAGTGGCTTTGACATTAAGGGAGTCTCTGGGCAACCCTTTAAAAATGTACATGTCAGAGCTGAGGCTTTCACTTCATTCTTAGCTGACCCAATTGTTCCTAGGCATTGAAGCACACATGATATATAACATCTGGCACTCTTCGGAGACCCCTACAAACAGTGGCCGGAAAGGAGTGAGTGAGAGAGAGAAAAGAATGTGAAGTTTATTTAACTCTGAATATTTGCTGATGGCCAGTTTGTCAAATATTATTTGGAATTTTCTCTTTAATTTCCTTAGGTTTTGATATAGCGGCACTTTAACAAAGACTATTAGACAGACACAGTATCAGATCTTTTCTGCGCTGTTTGCACCTCCTATTATATGCTCAAGTGAATTTGCAGCACTGTATTTGAACACTTTCCCCCACACAAATCTGAGAACCAAAATGCAAAGCCCCTCTTTGCAGATTGCATGGAGCTTCATAATTTGATTGTCCCTCATTTGTGTCTAATGCTTCAATGTCTCTCTCTTTGTCCATTCCTCCAGTTGCAACAATCTCAAATACCCATATGTCCTCTTCTCTCAGAGATCCCTTTGTGTTTTCTCTGATGCTGTGCCTCATGCATGGAAAACCCTCCCTAATCTGAAAGGTACTACTGCCTTATTCCCCTCAAGATCCACTGCCTCTGTGATGGCTACAAGAAATCACCAAGCGGTTGGCAAGATTGAACCACAGTTGGAGATAATTGATCTTCAGTATTGCAAAGTCTAATGGCTTATTGGTGTTGTTTCTTGATGCCCCAGCTCCTCGAGTCATGTAAGTAATTGAGAATCTGAACATTCATCGGGTGAAGGGGAAAGTACTGGATATTATCGATTTTTAAGTTTAAAAAAATCTAAAACATTCAGAGTCATCAAGCTGTATATATAACTAACTTGTATAATTGCATCGCTTTTAGCTTCTTTCCCACTCTCTTCTTATTACTTACTACGCTTACTATTCTGTCTTGTTTCAAATGACGGCTAAATCATAGAATCATAGAAGATTAGAGTTGGAAGAGACCTCAGGAGGTCATTTAGTCCAACCGCCTACTCAAAGCAGGACCAACACCAACTAAATCATCCCAGCCAGGGATTTGTCAAGCTGGGCCTTAATAACCTCTAAGGATGGAGATTCCACCACCTCCCTAGGTAACCCATTCCAGTGCTTCACCACCCTCCTAGTGAAGTAGTGTTTCCTAATATCCAAAGTAGACCTCCCACACTGCAACGTGAGACCATTGCTCCTTGTTCTGTCATCTGCCACCACTGAGAACAGCCAAGCTCCATCCTCTTTGGAACTCCTCTTCAGGTAGTTGAAAGCTGCTATCAAATCCCCCCTCACTCTTCCCTTCTGCAGAATAAACAAGCCCAGTTCCCTCAGCCTCTCCTCATAAGTCATGTGCCTCAGCCCCCTGATAATTTTTGTTGCCCTCTGCTGGACTCTCTCCAATTTTTCCACATCCTTTCTGTAGTGGGGGGCCCAAAACTGGATGCAATACTCCAGATATGGCCTCATCAGCGCTGAATAGAGGGGAATAATCACTTCCCTCGATCTGCTGGCAATGTTCCTACTAATGCAGCCCAATATGCTGTTAGCCTTCTTGGCAACAAGGGCACACTGCTGACTCATATCCAGCTTCTCATCCACTGTAATCCCCAGGTCCTTTTCTGCAGAACTGCTGCTTAGCCAGTCGGTTCCCAGCCCGTAGCAGTGCATGGGATTCTTCCATCCTAAGTGCAGGATTCTGCACTTGTTCTTGTTGAAGATTTCTTTGGCCCAATCTTCCAATTTGTCTAGGTCACTCTGGACCCTATCCCTAACCCTTTTGTTATATGTAGCAAAATTATCCTATAGCCATATATGAAGCATAGCGTATGGTAAAATGCATTGTGAATGAAACTCATGCTAGAGACTCTCATGAGACTAAGTATCCTGAACAATATAGGCACAATTAAGTGGACAGCTCCCTCCAGCCATGCATGTGAAGCATGCCATGTGAACTGAGATATGTGAGCACAGATCAAAAAAGATTAGGAGGACACCTTTGATCCATTTTTCCCCACTGCTACAGTAGGTGACACTGATCTGTCACTTTTTGTTGAAACTAAAATATATTTGTAGTAGAGCAGGCTGCAAGCTGGGATCATGGAGGACTGATTCACCGTTCTATTATTCCAGCTGCATGACTCTGTAATTCCATTGATTTCACTGGCGTTGCATCATCAGTAGAGCTGATTGGGAATTCTTTGAAATGGTTTTCATCGAAAATGGTGATTCATTGAAACCACAACTTTTCATGGTTTTGAGGAATTTCTCAACTTGATCCATGTTTGGCAGGGAAAAGTTTCAAAATGGGACATTTTCTAAACAAAAAAAAGTTGGGTTTTTCATTTCAAAATGACTTCATTTAGAACAGAGGTAGGCAACCTGTGGCATGCGTTGCCAAAGGCGGCAGGCGAGCTGATTTTCAGTGGCGCTCACACTGCCCAGGTCCTGGCCACCGGTCCGGGGGGCTCTGCATTTTCATTTAATTTTAAATGAAGCTTCTGAAACATTTTAAAAACCTTATTTACTTTACATCCAACAATAGTTTAGTTACATATTATAGACTTATAGAAAGAGACCTTCTCAAAACATTAAAATGTATTCCTGGCACACCAAACCTTAAATTGGAGTGAATAAATGAAAACTCGGCACACCACGTCTGAAAGGTTGCCAACCCCTGATTTAGAAATTTAAGCTAATTAGCGTAAAAAATGGTCAAAATCAAAACCAAACGCTTCAAGATTATTGAAATGAAACATCTGAATTGACCCAACCTGATTTGTTTATCTCCTCTCCCCAGCCCTGCTGACTGTTTGGTTGTGAACATTTTTAAGGTTGAAACTTTTCATTCCAAGTCAGGGCAAAATTGTTTTCATAATCCTGACAATTTTCATGGGATAGAGAAACCAGTTCCTGTCTAGCTCTACTTGGCAATGATATTAGTGTAATCTGATGGTCCTGTATTTGAACCCAGTCACCTTCCCCAAGCTCTCCTGAATACTGGGCATGTTTGGAGCCAGTGCCACATTCAGACTTTGCAGCTCTGCCCTTCCTGTAGAGCTGGTGTTAACACAGAGCTTTATGCTGCAATATCACAGCTTGGTAACATCAGGAATAGCTGTAAACGGTTTGAGTTCAGAACTGCTGTTAGGAGATAGTGCCAACAGCAAGCACAGCCAGGCCAGATGGAATGGGAAAGTTATCTCTTGTGCACTGGAGAAACGGAAGCTGATGAAACATATATAAATATTAAAGCAACAGACAACAACTAAAATCCACCCAGCACATTACTCACCAATAGGCCTTTCAGCACTGCAAAATGCAAGTAAAAGGTACATCATGGTTTTCATTAAAGAATTAGGCTTTGTGTACATAAAACTGGGAACTGGGATTGTTTAGTCTGTGGAAGAGAAGAATGAGGGTGGATTTGATAGCTGCTTTCAACTACCTGAAAGGGGGTTCCAAAGAGGATGGATCTAGACTGTTCTCAGTGGTAGCTGATGACAGAACAAGGAGAAATGGTCTCAAGTGTCAGTGGGGAAGGTTTAGTTTGGATATTAGGAAAAACTTTTTCACTAGGAGGGTGGTGAAACACTGGAATGTGTTACCTAGGGAGGTGGTGGAATCTCCTTCCTTAGAAGTTTTTAAGGTCAGGCTTGACAAAGTCCTGGCTGGGATGATTTAGTTGGGGATTGGTCCTGCTTTGAGCAGGGGGTTGGACTAGATGACTTCCTGAGGTCCCTTCCAACCCTGATATTCTATGATTCTATGATTCTACATTACAAATTACTTTGTCATGACTTATGTTGCTCAGGGATGTGAATAATCCACATCCCAGAGCGACGTAAATTATGCCGACCTAAGCGCCGGCGTGGACAGCGCTATGTCGGGGCGAGAGCTTCTCCTTCCAACATAGCCACCACCTCTCCCGGAGGTAGGCATTATTAAGCCAATGGGAGAGCTCTCTCCTGTCGGCTTAGAGTGTTTTCACCAGAAGCATTAAGGTGGTGCAGTTGCAGGTGCTGCAGTGTAACCATAGCCTTAGGCTCAGGGAATAGCCCGATTACTAGGATAATAGTAATACAAACATTATGAATAAAGACATGAATATTCGTAGCCTCAGACTGACATGTTGCTTTAGATCAGTGGTGGTCAGTCTGTGGCAATTGGGAGTTGTGGAAAGCAGTGCGGGGCCGCAGGGACGTGCTGGCCACCGCTTCCCGCAGCTCCCGTTGTCTGGGAACAGTGAACTGTGGCCACTGGGAGCTGCAGGCAGCCTTGCAAGTGTAAACAAACTGGCAGCCTGCCAGCGGATTACCCTGACAGGTTGCAGGTTGCCCACTACTGCTTTAGATTCATGCCTAGCACCAGAAAAACTTCCCTCTGGTGTCATCAGTTTTCATTCTTTCTTTATTTCTCTCCTCCCTCATCCCCCCCAATGTGCATGACCTGCTACTCCTGATATTTCGATGTCAATTAATGTGGTACTTTAGTCAATATGGTTCTTCCCACTGGGCAATGACACAGGAATCAAACTGAATCCTGCATAACCACATGCAACTTCCAGTCAAATCACTCCAAACCAGCTCACTTCATGCTGATTTTGGTATAAGAATTGTAAAAGCTTTTATTTTTAAAAAAAGTGTTGTTTTTTTTAAAACGGGAATAATTTAAATGGATATAGACTACTCTAACAATCAAAATGTGAACTAATTGGCTATATATATGTGCCCCAGTTTGGAAACACGAACTAAAGTAAGCTTTCTTGTGAAGAAGCATGGTCCAGTGGTTAGGGCACCAACCTAGGAGTTGGTCCCAGTTCAATTCCCAGCTCTATCATGTGCTTCTTGTGTGACAGCCTTTTGGTTCCCCGTCTGTAAAATGGGAATAATAGTACTTCCTTACCTTTCAGGGGTGTTATGATGATAAACATATTTAAGATGATGAAGTTCTTTGAGATCTACTGATGAAAAGCACTATGTCAGAGCTAGGCATTATTATATCTGAAGTGCACATTAGGATGCACTATAGGAGCAGGGTTCTTAGATAAATCTATCCTTAACTAGGATAGTCCCCTTGTTAAGGCACAGTGCTAGGAGTCAGGAACAAAAGTCTCATTTGTGGATCTGCAATTGTCTTCTTGTGTGACTGGCAAATGTAGGTCACCTCTCTATGCTTCAGCTTCCCCATCAGTAGAACAGGGATAATAAGAGTTGCTTACATCATTGAAGTTTTGTGAGGCTGACTTCATTGTTGTCTGAGCATCTCAGCTGGAAAGTACTAGGAAGAGCCCAGTATTATTAGAGAGTATTTCAATTCTGTAACATGCTTAGGTCTTTAATGATTAATGTGAACCCTCCCCCTCCGCCCCACAAGCTATTGCGGTGATGTGTCACCTGCTGTTGGCCATTTTCTCCAAGCGCACGTCATTTGATTTACTTTAGATTTTGCTGAAATTTTGTCAGTTTTGCTGTTGCTGAGACTGGGGTTGTCCACCTGTCAGCAAAGGTCTGAGTAGAGTGTATAGGAGAGGGTACAGCAAATGTACTGGTAGAGAGTGAGAGAGAGTAGCAGTGTGGAAAACATACAGGGTGTGTCTAGCATGCAAAGGAGTTACCCAATGTTCTGTAGTAAAGGAAGTGAGTCCACACGCATGAAGGAACAGGTCCAGCATTATTTTGTTGGCAGAGCTCCAGCAGCCTGCTTCAGAGTGCATCACCTTATGCATTACTGGCAGATTCAACCAGTAGCACTAAGATACTTAGGTTCTCACTGTAAATTCACATCACTGCATCAAATGCTAATAGGAAGGAAATTCTACTCTCCCCGGACATGACCCCTCCAGCAGGGGTGAGCAATAAGAGAACGGTGCGTTCCTGTATCCCTCTATAGTGTTGATCAGAACTGGTCGAACTATTCATTGTGAATTTAGTCTTGGTTTTGGCCAGTAAACTGTTCAAGAACTGATCTTGATTTTTTTTTCAAACATATTTGTTATTCTTCCAACAGTTTGGATTAATCATTGTCACATTTATACTGTATCTCACAACTCAGAACTATTTGCTATGGCTCTCCACTGATGGTTATTTGGGATGTGCCGTTGGTCTCCTAAATCTCATGATATTGTTTCTGCTCCCTGAATACATAAATTAAATGTTTTAAACAAGAGAATAATTAACATAGACTAGAGGATAATGCAGCTCCTTTAGGCACTTTTCAAACAAGTAATCATTCAGGCTAAAATTCACCACTCTTAGAGTTTATGATCATTTTCACTTATGCTCCTTGGCTGTCTGAATATTCACTAGTAAAACATGTCTCCAGAAATTATAGCCAACCAAGCTTACTTGGTGCTTTTATTTGCAAAAAATGTTTATGAATCTATTTTCACCCTCTTAATTTTTACTATTCAACCAGCTGTAATGGTGTTGATAAGGGAAAGAAAGAAGATGATCGTTCAAAACTGTCTGGAGCTAAAATTATGGTAGAGGAATGTTTACAAATGTTGACACCCTTTCCTGTGTCACTTTAATACCCCCAATCTATTATGTGTTTTATTATTTTAAAAAACCATATGGACAGCTGGCAATTTCTCACTCACTCACTCACTCACCCACCCACCCACCCACCCAGTGCTGTGATGCCCTCAGAAAATAGTATAAATTCCGAATCAGGCCAGGTGAGGATAGAGATGGCTGTGACACAACTGTTTCCCCCATTCCCTGCCCAGAGGTAGCTGAATTTTGGAGGTGTATGAAATGATGGTTTTAACAGAGTTACATTAGTGAATCAAGCCTTAAGTCTATTCAACATTCTCTTCTATCAATCATATCATATCATAACATTCTATTCACTAAAAAGATTAATTGTGACCAGATGCTGAACACAATTTATATTAACAACAAGGGGGAAGGAACACAAGCCAGAATAGGGAAAGAACAGTTTAAAGAATACTTGGAAGTTAGATGTATTCTAGTCCCTGATGAATTTCACCCTAGCGTACTTAAGGAACTAGCTGAAGCAATCTTGGAACCATTAGTGATTATCTGTGAGTACTCATGGAAGACAGGTGAGGTGCCAGAGAAATGGAGAAAGTACTATATTGGCCTATCTTTAAAAGGGGAACAAAGAGGACCTGAGGAATTATAAACCAGTGAGCCTAAATTCAATTCCTGGAAAGATACTGGAACAAATTATCAAAAAATCAGTCTGTAAGCACTTAGAGGATAATAGGGTGATAAATAATAGCCAGCATGGATTTGTCAAGAATAAATCATGCCAAACCAACCTAATTTCCTTCTTTGACAAGGTTACTGGCCTAGCGGATGGGGAAGAAGCAGTAAATGTGGCATATCTTGATTTTAGTAAGGTTTTTGACAAAGCCCCACATGACCTTCTTATAAGCAAACTAGGGTAATGTGGTCTAGATGAAATTACTATTAGATGGGAGCACAGCTGGTTGGAAAACCATACTCAGAGTATTTATTTGCTGTAAAATTGGGAGGATGTATCTAGTGGGGTCCTGCAGGGGTCAGTCCTGGGTATGATACTAGTCAATAGTTTCATTAATGACTTGGATAATGGAGTGGAGAGTGTGTTTGTAACATTTGAAGAGGACACCAAGCTTGGAGGGGTTGCAAGCACTTTGGGGATAGGATTAGAATTCAAAACTACTTTGACAAATTGGAGAATTGGTCTGAAATCAACAACACAAAATTCAGTACAGACAACTACAAAATACTTAGGAAGGAAAAATCAAATGCACAAATACAAAATAAGGAATAACTGGTGAGGCTATAGTACTGTTGAAAAGAATCCGGGGGTAATAGTGGATCACAAATGAGCCAACAATGTAATACAGTTGCAAAAAGCTAATATTCTGGGATATATTAATTTGAGTGTTGTATGTAAGACATTGACAGTAACTGTTATGCTGTATTCGGCATTGGTGAGGTTGCATTTGGAGCGCTGTGTCCAGTTTTGGGTGTCACACTTTAAGAAAGGTGTGGACAAACTTGAGAGAGTCCAGAGGAGAGCAACAAAAATGATAAAAGGGTTAGAAAACCTGGCCTCAGAGGAAAGGTTTAAAAAACCTGGGCATGTTTAGTCTCGAGAAAAGAAGACTCAGGATGGGACCTGAAAACACTCTTTAAATATTTTAAGGGCTGTTAGAAAGAGGATGATGATCATTTGTTCTCCATGTCCGCTGAAGGTAGAAGAAGTAATGCACTTAATCTGTAGCAAGGGAGATTTAGGTTCGCTATTAGGAAAAACTTCCTAACTATAAAGAGCGTTAAGAAGTGGCATAGGTTACCAAGTGAGAGGGTGGAATCCTGAAGGTTTTTAAGCACAGGTTAGACAAACATGTGTCAGAGCTTATCCAGTTATACTTGGTCCTGCCTCAGCACGGGGAGATGGACTAGATGACCTCTTGAGGTCCCATCCAGCTCTACATTTCTATGATTCTGTATGCTTCTGAAATCAGTGATGCTTCTTTTACCAACCCTCAGTGGCAGAAGGTCAGATACTGACTTTTCACTGAAGCGAACTACTGATGTATTCCTAGATTTTTAAAGTGAAAAGGGAACAGTGTCTAGTCTGAGCTGCTGCATAACACAGATCATAGAATTTAACCCAGTAATTCCAGTTTCGAGCCGATAAAATATGGTTAAACTAGAGCATACATAGAAAGACACCTCATTTTAATTTAAACTCTTCCAGGGACGGAGAATCCACCACATCACGTGGTAAATTATTCCCATTTTTCATGTTTCTTAATCCCTGTTGATAGCACTGATAGTGAAAGATTTGTGCATGTCATGTAATACAGCTGCCTCCACAGCAGGCTAATGGAAGAAAGGGGCAGCTCATCATCTGATGCCAGTGACAGTGAATTACAGAAAATAAAGTTTTCAGAGTAGCAGCCATGTTAGTCTGTATCCACAAAAAGAAAAGGAGTACTTGTGGCACCTTAGAGACTAACCAATTTATTTGAGCATAAGCTTTTGTGAGCTACAGCTCACTTCAAGTATTCATCTTTTTTTAAATCCCGGATGATACAGTAAGTGGATCAGCTGCTGTCCTTGCTTGTTAGCTCCAGGCAGCAGCTGCAGGGCTTCTATCTTTTTGGATGTGATAAAAATAACGTTCTACTCCCTCATGATCATTAAGAACCCATAGCCTGTTTGCTAGAGCTTCAAGTGCCTGTTTCCAGGCCAAATGTCAAGCCGGGTTATATTCTGTTGACCTATATTCCCTTGCAATTTCAACTGATTTATTACAGTAGTTATTCTTCACTTTTACATTGTTAAACACTTGTTTTATTTCACACTGTTGCTGGGAGGCACAGGTCCTGCTCCCTGCTGATATCCCATTGGTGTTAGCTGTTGGAAAGTGGGCATGCCCACACAGCCCCACTCTCTGCCATGTATCAGCTCCTAAAACTCTCCAGGAGCGGAGTGGGAGCACATGCTGTACCCTCTCCTGGGATGGCAGAGCTCAGCTCTATATTCACATGAGGAATTCTAGCTAGGTAGAGTGTCGCCCAATAATATGATTTTTGCTTGCAAATGGTAGGATCTAGCCCTAAGTCTATGAAGCCAACAGATGGGAAAGAGGACAGGTCTATGGATATCGTGGATGAGCTTCTAAATGTTGAGGGGGGTTTCCATACCAAACTTCCAAATCTTTTGAGGGTCACCGTCACAGCATGAGCTGTGGGACCTTGGGTCCAACCTCTCCTGTGCCTGGTTTATTTTCCAGATCAAGGGAATTAGGGCTAAGCCTGTTAGGAGATATAAGGGGCAACTTGTGCTCACTGCAAGGGGGATAGCTGGCAGGAGGAACGCTATGCTGCTCTCTATAAACCAGGCTCAGGGGAAGGACTAATGGTGACTCCTTCCCAGGTAGGGACTTGTGAAGGAGCTAGGAATGGGCTAAAAAAGAGGCCTACAGATGGGCTACAGCAGGACCTATGGGAGAGGTTTGTGTACTGGGGGAGCCAGAGAGGTGGCACTGAAGTTATGAAATGGTCCTGGGAAATAGAGAAACAGGGCAGCTTTGAGTCTGAGAATTGAAAGTTTACTACTGGTATGCTGTAATAGAAGGAGGGCACGCATCCCATTTCCCCCCCTCCCCAATGCCCCCATAGTGCCATGCACAGAGGATGTGTGGGAATGCAAGGGGGAAAGGAAATGTATAGAGGGCTGGTGGGACACAGCCAGGAAAAAGCCAGGAAATCACCTGAGAGCCTGGAAAGGGCCACACTGTCCTAAAGAGCTCAGAAGGGAGCAGAAAAACATTAGGGCTGTCGCGTGATTAAAAAAAGTAATCCCAATTAATCATGCTATTAATCACACTGTTAATAATAGAATACCATTTATTTAAATAATTTTGGATGTTTTCTACATTTTCAATATATTGATTTCAATTACAACACAGAATACAAAGTGTACAGTGCTCACTTTATATTTATTTTTGTTTACAATATTTGCACTGTAAAAAAACAAAATAGTATTTTTCAGTTCACCTCATACAAGTAAGCAGTCTCTTTCTCATGAAAGTTGAACTTACAGATGTAGAATTATATACAAAAAAACTGCATTCAAAAATAAAACAATGTAAAATTTAAGAGCCTGCAAGTCCACTCAGTCCTACTTCTTGTTCAGCCAATCACTTAGACAAACAAGTTTGTTTACATTTGCAGGAGACAATGCTGTCGGCTTCTTGTTTACAATGTTACCTGAAAATGAGAACAGATGTTCTCATGACCCTGTTGTAGCCGGCATCGCAAGATATTTATGTGCCAGATATGCTAAAGATTCATATGTCCCTTCATGTTTCAACCACCATTCCAGGGGATATGCGTCCATGCTGATGATGGGTTCTGCTTGATAACAATCCAATTAGTGCGGACAGATGCATGTTCATTTTCATCATCTGAGTCAGATGACACCAGCAGAAGGTTGATTTTCTTTTTTGGTGGTTCGGTTTCCGTAGTTTCTGCATCAGAGTGTTGCTCTTTTAAGACTTCTGAATGCATGCTCCACATCCCGTCCTGATCAGATTTTGGAAGGCACGTCATATTCTTAAACCTTGGGTTCAGTGCTGTAGCTATCTTTAGAAATCTCACATTGGTACCTTCTTTGTTTTGTCAAATCTGCAGTGAAAGTGTTCTTAAAAGGAACAAGAAGTGTTGGGTCATCATTTGAGACTACCATAACATGAATTATATGGCAGAATGTGGATAAAACAGAACAGGAGACATTCAATTCTTCCCAAGTAGTTCAGTCACAAATTTAATTATCACATTTTTTTAACGAGCATCATCAGCATGGAAGCACATCCTCTGGAATGATGGCCCAAGCATGAAGGGGCATACGAATGTTTAGCATATCTGGTATGTAAGTACTTTGCAATGCCAGCTACAAAAGTGCCACACAAATGCCTGTTCTTATATACAATGGCACCAGAAAGTGAGAAGAGGGCAGCATAAGTGTAAACAAAGTTGTTTGTCTTCGCGATTTGGCTGAACAAGAAGTAGGACTGAGTGGATTTGTAGGCTCTGAAGTTTTATATTGTTTTGATTTTCAGTGCAGTTATGTAACAAAATAAATCTACATTTGTAAATTGCACTTTCACGATAAAGAGATTGCACTACAGTACTTGTATGTGGTAAATTGAAAAATACTATTTCTTTTGTTATTTTTACAGTGTAAATATTTGTAATAAAAATAATATAATCTTTGATTTCAACTACAACACAGAATACAATATATATCAAAATGTAGAAAACACCCAAAATATTTAATAAATTTCAATTGGTATTCTACTGTTTAGCAGTGCGATTAAAACTGCGATTAATTGTGATTCAATTTTTAATCACGATTAATATTTTTAAGTTAATCGTGTGCATTAACTGTGATTAACTGACAGCCCTAGAAAAAATGTTTTGTTTAGTTGGCCTTTTGTTTCCCCCTATAAAGGGGAAACCTTTTGCTTAGGCCAGAGGTCCAGAGCTCTGAACTCCCACTACCAGTCTCTGACGAGAGGGGAACAGAGGCATGAGCCATGTCTCTATGCTGTGGGAGGTGAACCGCTTACAGTCACACATTGTTAGCAGTGATCAGACAATGCTGATCATGAAAGTAACACAGTGAGCTGAAGTCTCTTCCCCTTCCTTCCCCATTTTATTGAAATAGCCAAGTCTAGGGCAGTTCTGTTGATGGAATCTGCTTATTGCCTCTAATCTTTACATTTTCAGTAAAACAGCATTGGCCCTGGTCTTCAATCTTTCCATTGGTGTGGATGCAAACGAGTCACTGAAATATTTACAATCATTTCCAATGACAGAAATGCATAGCTGCTGGTGCATAGAGGAATCATAGAAGAGTAGGACTGGAAAGGACCTCAATAGGTTATCTAGTCCAGTCCCCTGTGCACAAGGCAAGACCATTCTTGCAGCTGTTTGTCCAACCTGTTCTTATAAACCTCCCATGATGGAGATTCCACAACCTCCCTAGGCAATTTATTCCAGTGCTTAACTACCCTGACAGCTAGGAAGTTTTTCCTAATGTACAACCTAAACTTCCCTTGCTGCAATTTAAGTCCATTGCTTCTTGTCCTATCCTCAGAGGTTAACAATATTTTTATTCGTGTTACATTTGTCAATATACAAAGAGCAAAGCATGTACTTTCTTTCTTGCAGTTCTCTTTTATCTCAAATTACTCTTTTTAGAAGGAAAGGAAAGTCACCATAAGAGCACTGTGTGTGTATCCTCCATTATAGACTGAAGCATCACTGAGAACAAAATGCCTCACTGTGTCTTTAGACATGAGAGCTTTTAGATATTTAAAGGTGCAGTGCACCACAAAGGCTTAATAGCTACATACGCCACAAATAGGTATGTTCTTCAGATTTATTTATTAATGGACCCAAATCTCCCCTTAGATGCACCCATGGAACTTGGCCCATGTGCCGCAGAAGATACTCACTTCCTTCCTAGGTTTCTCTTCACTGATAGTTGTTTGTTAATTGTGACTGTTTGAGAATCTGCCCATCATGTCAGTTTTTCAGAAACCAAGCAGGAGAAGCCAAGCTCCTCTTTTGGCCTTTAAGAGAGTGCCTAAGTCTTTTTTTCCAGCAGCCCAAGTTCACTGTGCAGAAAACATAAAGCATTTTTCTTAGTAAATTCCTAGCATATTTTCCTAGTAAACATTTGAAGAAAACTCAAACTTTCCGCCTGTGTCCAGAGGGAAGTTTCTAGCTGTTATCATTTTGCTATGCCTTTGTGCAGAAAAGAGCAGATTTCTGAAGCAGGCTGACTCTAATGTTCAGGCCATACACTAATTTGTATGCAAGGGCCTCTCTTTTTACCTATGGACAGTTCTAAACTGTTCTTTAACAGGCTAGTGCTTACATAGACACTGGTCTTATTTGCATGCTCTTACACCATAAGTGCATGCAAATATCGTATTCTAAAATACCTAGTGTATTATCACATTGGTGTGCTGTGGATGAATACAGTATTTTAAACCCTCTTGTCTATCTCCAAGCCATTGTTTTATGTCTGTAGTGATGTGTAATCCATAATACCTTGAAATTGGTAAACTTTGCCAGTGGTTCCTTCAGTCAGTAGGTGAACATGGATTTTTTTTTTTTCAGTTGGGGAAGAGATATTAAGCCTAATTCTTCTCTGTTATATCAAAGAAAACTTGGGAGTCACTCCAGTGGTTTCAGTGGATGGCACAGGAAGTAAGTCTGGGCAGAACATGACCCATACTCCCTACTTCACACCTAGACTTGAAAGTTTGCTGTAGAACGGCACAACAAAATCTTTATTAGATATTTTTCATAAGTGCCAGATTCTATCAGACATATTCCCAATGAGTAGAAACTTACTCTGTAGTTAGTTCACTGATTGCAACAGGACTTCAAAAACTTTTACAACTGTCTTCATTTTATTTGCCCTGGAAGGAAGAACAAAATGAAATTCATCAGGCTCCAAAATGGAAAACTTGGTTTCAAAATGAAATTTTCCTTTTGCTTTTCAACAACAACAAAAGAGTTTGTTTCCTCCTTTTCTGCATTTTGCCATGGAATGCAGTGGAATGAATGACGTTTAGTGTGTGGGATGTGTGTGTGTGGGGTGGGGGTTCTTATATCTTCCCTTTTGTTTTTTTCAACTATGGAAAAGTTAGAGTGGGAAACGAAAAAAGTGGGTGGGTGGACACCTCCCTAGACATCAATTAATTTTGTTGGATTCAGTGGCAAAAAGGAAAACAAAATTTGATTTAAAAAAAAAAAAGACACAAAACCAAACAGAAAACTTCAATTAAAAAATAAAATAAAAACTTTTTTATGTTGCAATTGCTCACCAATTTCATTTAAAACATTTTCCTGCAAATTTTTAAAAATGTTTTGACTAAATGCCATTTTTTTGAGTGGGGGTTTGAAAATGTCAAGTAGTTCTGTTCTTCTTTGGTAGAAATACCAAATTAATGTTGTTCGTTCTTCAGCACTTCCCTTTTTTATAACAAATGCCCCGTACGTTCAGTATACGGAACATGACCCAATCAGCAATTTGTTTGGCCTGGTTTACAAATCAAGCTGTGCACTGTTTAAAGCTGAGGTGAGGCTGTTTCTCAAAACGTCCATGATGCTCTCCTCAGGGAGTTCAGACCCGTGAGTCAAGGTGCTAGCTCTCTGCCTCAGCAAGAGAGTGCTTTGCTGGAACTTAAACTGTGTGACTGCCACGCCAGTCTGTCCACCTCCCCAACAAACTCCTCACCAACATACTCTGTCAGTCTAAGCTTTGACTTGCAGGTAACCATCTGTGAACTTCTGGTCCTGAGTTCCCCAGAGGTCTCTCTTTGCAGTGTCCAATCCCTGTCACTGGACACACAGAAATGAACCTAGTCCACTGTTTCCAAAGAGACAGAATAAATGCCAACCTGCTGGATCAGCTGAGGATGCTCACTTTACTTTAATATAACAGCAAGGAGATGGTTTAGAGTAAAACTAAGAATAAGTTTATTCATAAAGAGACGAGATTTAAGTGATTATAGTTATTGGTCGTGTCCCCACCCCCGACCTCTCCTCAAATCTGAATCCTGGAGATTTGTTTAAATCTTTGCTGGTGACCTGATGGAGATTTTCTTCAGCTGCGTACATGAAGAACTTTGTCAGAAGATATATTGGCCTTGATGGACTTTTCATAGTGCAAAGTACAGAGCTGAGCCTTACCTTTGTTCTAAGAACTCTCTGAATGAAATTCACCCTTGTGCAAGGAGCCAGCACAAGATCTCTGCTAGAGTTGGGCAAAATTTTTCAACTGAATAATTTTTTCACCAAAAAGTGCAGTTTGGGGACAATGAGAACTATTTGGGAACACAGGATGAATAGTTTTGGCCAAATGAAATTAAGATCTTTTTTTTAAAAAAAGTGAAAACTGTTTGTTTTGACATTTTCAAATTGAAAAATTGTGATTTTTTGTTTTGAAACATTCTGAAACCTGTCACTGTTTTGTTTGAAATTTAGCTAGATTTTTGGGGGGCTTTTCAAGGGTAAAAATACCACCTGGAAATATAAATAAATGAAATACTAAAACGGTTTATTTTCAGGTCAAAGGAAACATTTCTTTTAACCCAAAACAATTTTTTTTCTAGATTTTTCTGGTTCAGTCACCACGCAAACAAACAAAAAAATAAATTATTTACTGAGCTCTCATCTCTGCACCACTTAAATTCCACTTACAGGGTTAAATGGGATTCAAAAGGGACAGAAGAACTTGTGCTGTCCCTCTGTACAGGGGTGAATTTCACCATCATGTGTCCTGCCTCAGGGAGGACATGGAGTGTCTGGAGCCGGAGTTGGACTTCAAGTACAGTATTACATGAACATTTGTAGCCTTTGCATCCCTGAAGTATTCCTTACTACAGTGTACATAAGGCACTGGTCTGATGTTTATAAACTCTGCATGTTACAGACACATTCAGCTTCAGCAAAAGACTATCAACTCCGTGGTGCTTATAAACTCTGTTGGTGTACAGCTGTGCTGGCAGAGTCTGTAAACTTCAGCCAAACAAGCTACAGAGAATCGAGGAGATCACGTACTCCAGGAGCACATTATTTGAGTTTTCTGTTTCACTGAACCACATGCATTTTTTTACACTAAATCTGTAATTGCAGGAAAAAATATATTCTTGATCTCCGAAGAAATAATCTACATCAATTTTTCACATGACAAGGCTTTGACATAACTTCTTAAACTGAGGACAAAGCACAAACAAAGCTTCATTAAGATACAGTTTTCATGCATTTCAAATGGAAACTACATACCCCTGCTTAGAGCAGTCCATATAACACCTAATAATGTACAAAGTACCCTCTCGGTACATTGGAGCCACCTACCCTTACAGACTTTGAATTCACCCTCCCGCAATAAGTCAGCTAAAATAATCTTACATTTGTATAGAATCATTGAACCATAGAGTTAGAAGGGACTTCAAGGGTCATCTAGCCTACCCCCATTTTACTTGGCAGATACAAATCAAAGACCTCTGACTCACTTTCCCACTATATTCAAGTGACATTTTGACATCTCATTGTCTACGAGCTATCTTCCAATACTCATCACTATTCCACCACACTCTGCATACAGAGTATCAATTGCCCTTGTCCCCAGTGATGTGGCTGTGAGAGCTAACTATCTATGCACAACCAGGTAGGCACTATGATCCTGGCTGTTGAATAAATGCTAGCTGTACCCTCTGACTTTTAACCTCTATTTAGTGTGTCCAATGGCTTGAAATCACATCTGATCCAATTTTGTGTCTGGGAATATTAAATAAAGCACTCTACATAAAGAGCCTTAAAAGTAAAATAACACTACAGTTCCCCCTTAATAATGGTGCTGGAATACCATCTCAAACAACTTGACACAGGCAGCTGGTAATATTTAGGCAGTACTGGCTAAATAAAGAGTGACAACTTTCTGTCTATACCAGCAGCACAATCTGTCGTCTTAATGCAAAGTCTATAAAAGGGCAAATCCAGCTCACCTTAGTCCATGGGATATACAAGTACCAGGATGTGGCCCTCAAGATCTGGAGTCACATGTCATCGTTAGGAATTTACCAGTTCAAATGTGTTTATATCATGCTGAAGAAATCAGATATGCAAACAAACTCAGGACATTGGGCGTGTGCATCAGAGGAGTCAGGAATCAGAGATCCCCTGGCATGCTTATACCCGAGCATGCCACAGTTTGACAAACACGCATTTTCGCTTGACTAGTCAGAACAAAGGCAAATTAGTAAATCCCTGAGAATACAATTACACCCTCACTATCTAATATGCTATTTAATTATACCTGTTGCCATCAATGAAAAGGTCACTCGGGCAGTGGTAAATTATTAACTGCTGGCTGTATAGCATACTGTTCTGATTTCTCCTGCCCTTTACATTTTCTGTTCTCTGTTAAGCAGAAACACACAGGGGCCAATGCCATCCCTGATGTAACTCCACTGGAATCAGGGAGTCTGGACTGCTGTGTCTAGCTTTGTTTTGGTTTAGGCTTTGCAGGACACTAATTCTATCGCAAAGGACGAGGGTTTTCTTGCATGAGTGACCTCTCTGTGATTCACAGGAAGCTGGCTGCCTTTCCAGCTCAGGGCCCAATTCTCCACTGCTCTGTACCTAGTGGAACCAATTAGTCTTCTGCAAGACAGGATTTAAATGCTACCAGATCACTTGGCACAGGTTCAAATGGCCACAGTGGGTGCAGAGCAGTAGAGACAGAGGAGCAGGGAAAATTATTTTTATAATATGCTTTGAGATCTTCAGCGGAGGGCTGCTATATGGATACAAAGATATTATAACTTACTTATTTAGCACTGAAAGCAGAGGAAGAGATAAATGAGCATTGGCAGAGAATGGAGAGAGAGAGATTGATTCTTCTGACTCTTGTAAAGATGCAGATATGCAGGACCAAATGAGAACTCAGCCCTTGCACTCAGAGCCGGGAAAGGCTGACAGCTGAGGGGAGGGCATTAAAGCACCACTTCCAGCCTGAAGGGCACTTTGGTGCAGCTCAGCCAACAGGCACTCTCATGAGCTGCTCGTTCTGTTCTGATAGTAGCTAATGATCTGATCTATGTTAGGCATCCACTTTTCTGTGACTACATAGAATTACATGAGAGAATCATAGATGGAAAAGACCTCTGAGGTCCCCTAATCCATCACCCTGCCAAGACAGGATTCTCCCTGACAATGTGTTTTTCCAGTCCTGTTTTATGTGTTCCTTGCTATGAGATTCCCACTTCTTGTCATGTAGTTTTAACGCTGCCCCTTTCCAAACACACATGTGCAAAAGCTGAAAGACAGCACTCACTACAGCCTTATTTCACTAACAAATGAATGGACAGCAGACTGTTTTCTAGGGTTTATAACGTCTTTATCAACCTATTGTCTTGAAAATTAGCACAAGTTTTATCCTTCACCAAGAGCTATTCATACGCTTAATGTAAAGGGCCTGATTCTCTTCTACATTAGGAAGCTTTGCACAAAGCTGCCTCAAAGCCAGCTTAGCCATTCACTGCAGGATTATTCTACTGTAGGGAAATCCTTAGGTGGTGTGCTGGCTGATACGGAGGAATGGCTGCAGATTAGTGCATGTGGCTAGGGCATCATTTGTGGCTTGTTAATGTTTAGCCATAATAGTTTCTCAGGGCTGCTGGCAGCCACCGTGAATGTAACGGGCTACAAATATGCATAATTGTCACTGATTCTTCTACCCTATCTCCTCCTTCATGAAGACAAATTTCAGAGATGTCCACTATCTCAGATCTCCTGTTCAAAATTTTGTGAGCACAATGTTTTGTGTAAAAAGTGGCCTTGTTTTTCTGTGATTCAGTGCAAAACCCCAACCCCCTGCAAAACTCCACAACTCCTCCCTCCACACAGTAAAGTGTCTCTTGTGCTGAAATGTGATTTAAAAGTGAAATTTGGAATTGCAAGATCACTTGGCATAGAACTATACAATCTGTCAAATGAAAAACATTCCTTATTTTTGCATAGGTCTGATACAGACAATGTTGCTAAAACACAATCATACAGAGAAGATTGCAGCCAGCTGGCACACAGAATGACGTGTGTGTAGCAGAGAACATTGATGATTTTGGGGCTAAGGGAATGGACTGGGACTTGGGACACTTGGAGCCTTGAGACCTAGGTTCGATTTCTGGTTCTGTTACACACTTCCTGTATGATGTCTAGCTCACTGTGCTTCAGTTACACACCTATAAAAATTCTTTCCCCACCCTTTAACTGTCTTATTTAGTTAAGCCCTGAATTTGGAATTGACTCCATATGTGGGCATAGAGTTTCACCTGCTGAGGCCTATTTACACCAGATACCTGAGGTGCTGGAACAATTTGTATAGTGGGGGTGCTGCTGAGAGCCATTGAACCAAACTGTTAACCTTGTATATAATGGTAACCACTTCCAGCCAGGGGCTGCAGCAGCACCCCCAGCGCCCCTAATTCCAGTACCTATGCCAGATATAAGGGCTTTGGTACATTCATGTGTAAGGGATGGGGGAGAGCCAGGACTGTCTCCTTACTACATGTGTAGAGCACCAAGTGCAATGGGGTCTTGATTTTGGAAGTAGTGCATGGTCTCTCCAGTAATACAAATAACAATGTTGGTCAAGGGCAGAAAGATATACTATTATTCTTATGAAAAATGCCATGCCATCATTAATGTCCACGAAGAACAGATTGAATCACTTTTTAAAAATTAATTTTTAATATATTTTCAAATATTGACCACCTTTGAACTTGACACTCTCACTGTGAATTATGTCTGCCCCTCAGATCTTCAGCTGTTTTATTTCACACTTGAGTCTGAGAAGGGTATCCATTACTTCAGTGGTTGGCTCCTGCAGTTCCGTGACTATTCTGACATCCTAGCAGGGATTATCTTTTGTCACCTGTAGTTCAGACACTTCAAGAAATTTCAATTTCATGTCCTTTATCTATGAAACTTGTTCCAAAGTCCCATACAAAGGTCAAAACAAATATCAACTGTATAATTGCTCACCTGTTTTTGTTGTTTGGTTTCTTCTGAGTTAGTTTGGAGCTTTCATGCTTGATTGAGCAAGAAGAGAGACTTTGGCTGCCAGTCAAAAAAGGAACTGGCAAACTGGATGGTTGGTGATCTTCACTGTAAATATTGGTTTCAGAGTAGCAGCCGTGTTAGTCTGTATTCGCAAAAAGAAAAGGAGTACTTGTGGCACCTTAGAGACTAACCAATTTATTTGAGCATAAGCTTTCGTGAGCTACAGCTCACTTCATCGGATGCATAAAAGTGGAAAATGCAGTGAGGATGTTTTTATACACACAGACCATGAAAAAATGGGTGTTTATCACTTCAAAAGGTTTTCTCCCCCCACCCCACTCTCCTGCTGGTAATAGCCTATCTAAAGTGATCACTCTCCTTACAATGTGTATGATAATCAAGGTGGGCCATTTCCAGCACAAATCCAGGGGTTTAACAAGAACGTCTGAGGAACAGGGGGAGGGAAAGGGGGGGAAAAGGGGTAGGATAACCCCTGGTTGGGGTTCTAGGCATGTGTCTGCACAGATCTGTTCCTGTGCTTTTTCAGTGAGTTTCTTGAGCAGATGGTGTAGTTTCTTTTGGTAACCCTCAGTGGGATCAGAGGATAATGGCCTGTGGAATGTGGAGTTAAAGAGCTGCCTAGCAGCCTGTTGTTCATATTCCAACTTATTCATGATGACGACAGCACCTCCTTTGTCAGCCTTTTTGATTATGATATCAGAATTGTTCCTGAGGCTGTTGATGGCGTTGTGTTCAGCATGGCTGAGGTTATGGGGCAAGTGATGCTGTTTTTCCACAATTTCAGCCCGTGTACGTCGACGGAAGCAATCTATGTAGAAGTCCAGTCTGTTGTTTCGACCTTCAGGAGGAGTCCACTCAGAATTCTTCTTTTTGTAGTGTTGGTAGGAAGGATTCTGTGGCTTAGTATGTTGTTCAGAGGTGCGTTGGAAATATTCTTTGAGTCAGAGACGTGGAAAGTAGGATTCTAGGTCACCACAGAACTGTATCATGTTCGTGGGCCTGGAGGGACAAAAGGAGAGGCCCCGAGATAGGACAGACTCTTCTGCCGGGCTAAGAGTATAGCTGGAAAGATTAACAATATTATTGGGTGGGTTAAGGGAACCACTGTTGTGGCTCCTTGTGGCATGTAGCAGTTTAGATAGTTTAGTGTCCTTTTTCTGTTGTAGAGAAGCAAAGTTTGTGTTGTAAATGGCTTGTCTAGTTTTTGTAAAATCTATCCATGAGGAAGTTTGTGTGGAAGGTTGGTTTTTTATGAGTATCCAGTTTTGAGAGCTCATTCTTAATCTTTCCCTGTTTGCTGTATAGGATGTTGATCAGGTGGCTTCACAGTTTCTTTGAGAGTGTGTGGCTAATCTCTCAGCATAGTCTGTGTGATATGTAGATTGTAATGGATTTTTTACCTTCAGTCCTTTTGGTGTGATGTCCATCTGTTTGCATTTGGAAAGGAAGATGATGTCTGTCTATATCTGTATGGGTTTTTTCATGAAGTTGATGGATTTCCATTCCATATGGCTAAATTCAGTGCCTTGCATAATGACAGGTTTCAGAGTAGCAGCCGTGTTAGTCTGTATCCGCAAAAAGACAACGTAGACAACTGATGATTCATGTTATCTGGAATGTCTAGCACCTCATTATTACTCATCCTTCTTGTTACTCTCCACCATCCCATTGTGGTTTGGTCAGCTCTATTCTCCTCCCTCACCCCCACACACTCTGTATTGCTCATAGAATTTACAGATAAAACAGACCATTAGTTCATCTCCTATCCTCTCCCAGGGCAGGATTTTCTCTGTGTCCTGATCTGCTGTACTCTTCCAGTTCCACATTCAGCCGGGTGCCTAGGCACCTGTTTACCATTAGGCATCTGAGCAGTCCCACTGAAGTTAATCAGGGCCCCAGCTCCTTAACCCCTTCCCTTTCTCTTGTGACTCACACTGTCTCTGCTCCCACCTACGTTCTGTGCCTTGCTACTCTGAAACCTGTCATTCATGTGCCTTACTCATTCATTTTGTTGTTCTTTCAGCTTATTTACTTAGCACTGATCTCATGCCAGGCATCTCCCTGAATGAGCTAAGTGTTTCCTGTTGCTTCACAGAAGCAATCTCCTCCCTGCAGAAATGGGAGTTTGCTGAGATAGTTCTGTGGAAGTCAAAGCATGGAAGCAGATTCCCATGAGGCAGTGGGGAGGTGCTTCTGATCCTACCACCAATCCTGTTTCTGTGCTGTCCTGCGTCACTGCCTCAGATGGAGAGGCATTGGGGAGCTGCTGGCATGGAGTCTTCCACCCCTCTTATCCATAGCAGGGTAGGGGAACTGGTTCCCCATATCCTGGCTTGAATGGTGAGGAGAGCCAGCTAGTCATAAGAACATAAGAATGGCCATACTGGGTCAGACCAAAGGTCCATCTAGCCCAGTATCCTGTCTTCCAACAGTGGCCAATGCCAGGTGCCCCAGAGGGAATGAACAGAACAGGCGATCATCAAGTGATACATTCCCAGCGTCTGGCAAACAGAGGCTAGGGACACCATCCTTGCCCGCCCTGGCTAATAGCCACTGATGGAAATATTCTCCATGAATTTATCTAGTTTTTTTGAACCCTGTTATCGTCTTGGCCTTCACAACATCCTCTGGCAAAGAGTTCCACAGGTTGACTGTGCGTTGTGTGAAGAATACTTCCTTTTGTTTGTTTGTTTTGTTTGCTGCCTATTAATTTCATTTGGTGACCTCTAGTTCTTGTGTTATGAGAAGGAGTAAATAGCACTTCCTTATTTATTTTCTCTACACAGCCATGATTTTATAGACCACTATCATATCCCCCCTTAGTCGTCTCTTTTCCAAGCTGAAAAGTCCCAGTCTTATTAATCTCTCCTCATACGGAAGCCGTTCCATACCCCTAATAATTTTTGTTGCCCTTTCTGAACCCTGCCCAATTCCAATATATCTTTTTTGAGATGGGGCGGCCACATCTGCACACAGTATTCAAGATGTGGGCATACCATGGATTTATATAGAGGCAATATGATATTTTCTGTCCTATTATCTATCCCTTTCTTAATGATACCCAACATTCTGTTCACTTTTTTGACTGCCATTGCACATTGAGTGGATGTTTTCAGAGAACTATCCACGATGGCTCCAAGATCTCTTTCTTGAGTGGTAACAGCTAATTTAGACCCCATCATTTTATATGTATAGTTGGGATTATGTTTTCCAACGTGCATTACTTTGCATTTATCAACATTAAATTTCATCTGCCATTTTGTTGCCCAGTCACCCAGTTTTGAGAGATCCTTTTGTAGCTCTTCGCCGTCTGCCTGGGACGTAACTATTTTGAGTAGTTTTGTACCGTCTGCAAATTTTACCCCCTTCTCCAGATCATTTATGAATATGTTGAATAGGACTGGTTCCAGTACAGACCCCTGGGGGACACCACTGTTTACTTCTTTCCATTCTGAAAACTAATTATTTATACCTACCTTTTGTTTTCTATCTTTTAACCAGTTACCAATCCATAAGAGGACCTTCCCTCTTATCCCTTATCTTATGACTTTGGGAATGGACTAAGGTTACTTTGCTTAGTCCATTCCCTCTCCCTGCTCCTGGACCTACTTATGTAGTTTTCAGTAATTTCCTCCTGGAACGAGAGAGGCCTTTCCTATGGCAGTCCCTGGAAAGTGCTGGTGGATTTTTCTGCCTCATGGAAGGGATGGGGGGCCACAGGGCAGCTAGGCTTCTACTGTCTGGGTTTATATGGCACTGAAGCTCTCTTCCCTCTTGACCATGATCCAACTGCTGTCCTGGGCAAGTTCCTCGCCAGGGCCTTTTCAGGTCAGCCTCCAAGAGGTGGTGGTGGGAGCTCCTGGTTCACATGTTCCTGGGGGTGGAGGAAGTAGGGGTTGGAGTAGGAGAGAGATGGCGGCCTGGTGTCCCAGAGTCCAGGCCTTCAGGGTAAGGAGTTCAGGGGTACCTGATCATGTTCGTGTTACTCCGTAAGTCTAAGACCTGACAAACCTTTGCTTTTGTTAACACTTAGCACTTAGTTTCAACAAAAGTCTGTTTACAATAAGTCAAAATCAGAAGATGGTTGCTTACGGGAAGGTAGGATACAAGTGGGATTGTTGGCAAATATGGTTTAAATTGGACCAAGACCAACATTTTAAAATCTGTGTACTGAAAGTTACTTGACAAGAGCGGGAGGTGCTCACCGCTGCTAATATACAGATCATTTATTAGAACAATAAACATAAGAACATAAGAACGGCCATACTAGGTCAGACCAAAGATCCATCTAGCCCAATATCCTGTCTTCCAACAGTGGCCAATGCGAAGTGCTCCAGAGGGAATGAACAGAACAGGTGATCCATCCCCTGTCACCCATTCCCAGCTTCTGGCAGAAGAAGGTGTTTAAGTATAGATTGAGCTGCGTAATGTTAGCATATGTGGAAAACTTGGGCTCCAAACCTAAGTCTTCATTCAAATCAGAACTCCTGCTGAAGTTAATGGAAGTTTTACCTGAATGAAGACTTCAAGATTTGGCCCAATAACTTTAGGATGAAAATTAGTCACTGAGATAATGCATGCTGGGTGCCAATGTGAGAATCTGATGGGTAGAGAGAGAAACTGGGATATTTTGATTATTTTGTAAATAGAACCATTATGAGCCCTTTGAAGTTTTTTTTTCCTACACACACATGTACATTGTAGGAAATGTATGTCTGAGTACAGAGTGATAGATAATTTGATTACAACAGACTCTGGTAAAGTTGGGATTAAAAACTGGGACTATTTACTATACATTTATATACGAGAGAGTAACGTGGGGAGGCAAATGCAGCTGCAACGGTTGGTGATAAGCTCTCTGCCAAAAATTAATCAAGAATCTCACATGAAGGCTTCATACTGTGAATCTACTGTGTGCAATTGAGCAAGTTTCAGCCAGTGTGCTCAACCAGTCAATGATCCAGTAGTGTTACTTCCACAAAATGTTTGTCGTAATCCCAAGGGTGTGCATTATTTCACTGTTGGAAATAATAGTGTATCCTTCAGGATGTCTGTAACCTCCTTGTCCTTCCTGGAATCAAATACAGAACAGTCTACACTGTATAGGATCTGAAGTCATATAATCAGCAGCAATATGCACTTGGACAGCTTCAGCATATGTAAAATATAGCTAGCTAAGCAATCATTGTTCAGTGTTCAAGCATATGAAGAGAGCCAAAACAGCACAACATTCAGGCTTTCTTCTTTCCTCCACATATCCAGATGCCTCTTATCAAGCACTTCCTGTAAGTTCTCCAAGTTTCTAGACCTTACTCTATACATAAGCATCAGACTATAATGCCCCCTATTGGGGAGCTATTTATTGTAACAAGCATCATTCAACATACACTACATGTAGAATGCGCTGCACTGTAATGATACCTAATGATGATATCTAATGGGAACTTCTCCTTGAGCCCTCAGATACCCTAGTGATGGAAACATTATTAGAACCTGATGGACAGATAAATAGAATGTCCCCTTAGCACAGGAATACGTAATACTTAACAAAGGCTCACCTGGTGAAACCAGAGAGGACCAGGACAGTAGCTGAGCATGAACCAGAGCCTGAAGATAATGCTGGTTATGATCTATGGCTGACTGTTTTAAATGAATAAATACTAGAGCTGTTGGAAACTTTCTGCAAACAAAGTTTTGTTCGGCATAAAATGGTCTCTTTCAAAAATGAAACATTAAAGTTGTCATTCACCAAAAACTGCATTTTCTTATAGAAAACCAGGCTTATGGTAAATGAAAAATGTCAAAGCAATTTCAGTAAGGATTTCATGGAAATTGAGTCCATTTAGAACCCTGCAAAAAAGAAACCCCTTTGAAATGTTTTGTGAAATATTTTTCTATTCTTCTTCCAACCAGTGCTAATAAATACATATTGTACTGCTATTAAGGCAGACTTAGTGCAGGAGATTCCATGAGAACACCACTATACATTAACAAAATGAGTCACTGGTGAGGCAAGATGGCTGTCGCTAAGGAAAACATATTTGATTGGTACAGTACTCCTCAGATTTGTACTCCACAGGTAGCTGCCTGACCATTTACTGGATTCAACACCTTAATTGGGCCAAATGCAGAGCTGTTTGCTGTGAAATGATTACATGGTTGCAAGTTGAAGTGTAGCGCCCCTGATCAGTTCTATACCCAGTGTGGGTTACTTCTGGAAGCGGTAGGAGTAAACTGTGAGAGGAACTGGACAACAGCGTCAGGAAGAGGGCACATTAAAATGTGTCCATTATACCTCTTTGATCTGAAGCCCCACCCCAGGATCCCCTTCCACATATCTGACAATGGAAAACCAATGGAATGTGATCTCTGCAGGGTTTGGGGAAGCCAGCAGAATGGATCAAAACTAGTATAGTCTTTTGGGCTCGTGCCTGTGTAGGCTGATAACTGATTTTTGCCAGTGATCATAAAAGCTTTATCTTAACCCTGGTCTTTCAGTGTCATCTGAACTTTCTCAAGCCCACCAGAACTGATCTGCCCATTGCTCTCTGGTGATCTGGCACTCTAAAAATAAGATGAATACACATTTTAAATGGCTGTGACCCCTGGGATTGTCTCTCTTCTCAGGTGATACCACAGCATTTGTGATAAAAAAGGAGGCATTTGAGCTAAGAGTCCCATCGTCAATAAGGGGAGAAGTTTATAGTCAGGCCTCCTCAATTTACTTCTCCCTTGGATCCCAAGGAGAAAGACACTGGTCACCTCCAGGATCTGCAGTAAGACACTTCTTTCCCCGAGACGAATGAACTGTGGGACTGGGGCAGTGGTGTGCAGTCTTAAGGGAGGACTCTATAGAGCATCAATAAAGGGAAACCCAAGTTCTATTTCCAGTTCTGCGTTGGGCAAGTCCTTCATTTCTCTGTGCTCCTATTTCCCTTTGTCTGTCTTGGCTATTTAGAGGATAAGCTCTTCAGGGCAGATGTTTGTTTACTATGGGTATGTCTACACTATGGAATTAGGTCGAATTTATAGAAGTTGGTTTTTTAGAAATCGGTTTTATATATTCGAGTGTGTGTGTCCCCACAGAAAATGCTCTACGTGCAAAAGTGCATTAACTCGGCGGAGTGCTTCCACAGTATTGAGGCAAGCGTCGACTTCCGGAGTGTTGCACTGTGGGTAGCTATCCCACAGTTCCCGCAGTCTCCGCTGCCCATTGGAATTCTGGGTTGAGATCCCTGATGGGGCTAAAACATTGTCGCGGGTGGTTCTGGGTACATATCGTCAGGCCCCCGTTCCCTCCCTCCCTCCATGAAAGTAAGGGCAGACAATCGTTTTGCACCTTTTTTCCTGAGTTACCTGTGCAGACGCCATACCACGGCAAGCATGGAGCCCGCTCAGGTAACCGTCACCGTATGTCTCCCGGGTGCTGGCAGACGCGGTACTGCATTGCTACACAGTAGCAGCAACCCATTGCCTTGTGGCAGCAGACGGTGCAATACGACTGGTAGCCGTCATCGTCATGTCCGAGTTGCTCCTTGCCACGTCGGGCAGGAGTGCCTGGGCAGACATGGGTGCAGGGACTAAATTTGGAGTGACTTGACCAGGTCATTCTCTTTAGTCCTGCAGTCAGTCCTATTGAACCGTCTTATGGTGAGCAGGCAGGCGATACGGATTGCTAGCAGTTGCACTGTACCATCTTCTGCTGGGCAGGCAAGAGATGAGGATGGATAGCAGTCGTATTGCACCATCTTCTGCCGAGCAGTCATGAGATGTGGATGGCATGCAGTCCTTCTGCACCGTCTGCTGCCAGCCAAAGATGTAAAAGATAGATGGAGTGGATCAAAACAAGAAATAGACTGGATTTGTTTTGTACTCATTTGCTTCCCCCCCCTCCCCTGTCTAGGGGACTCATTCCTCTAGGTCACACTGCAGTCACTCACAGAGAAGGTGCAGCGAGGTAAATCTAGCCATGTATCAATCAGAGGCCAGGCTAACCTCCTTGTTCCAATAAGAACAATAACTTAGGTGCATCATTTCTTATTGGAACCCTCCATGAAGTCCTGCCTGAAATACTCCTTGATGTAAAGCCACCCCCTTTGTTGATTTTAGCTCCCTGAAGCCAACCCTGTAAGCCATGTCGTCAGTCGCCCCTCCCTCCATCAGAGCAATGGCAGACAATCGTTCCGCGCCTTTTTTCTGTGCGGACGCCATACCAAGGCAAGCATGGAGGCCGCTCAGCTCACTTTGGTAATTAAGAGCACATTAAACACCACACGCATTATCCAGCAGTATATGCAGCACCAGAACCTGGCAGAGCAATACCGGGCGAGGAGGCGACGTCAGCGCGGTCACGTGAGTGATCAGGACATGGACACAGATTTCTCTGAAAGCATGGGCCCTGCCAGTGAATGCATCATGGTGCTAATGGGGCAGGTTCATGCTGTGGAACGCTGATTCTGGGCTCGGGAAACAAGCACAGACTGGTGGGACCGCATAGTGTTGCAGGTCTGGGACGATTCCCAGTGGTTGCGAAACTTTCGCATGCGTAAGGGCACTTTCATGGAACTTTGTGACTTGCTTTCCCCTGCCCTGAAGCGCATGAATACCAAGATGAGAGCAGCCCTCACAGTTGAGAAGCGAGTGGCGATAGCCCTGTGAAAGCTTGCAACGCCAGACAGCTACCGGTCAGTTGGGAATCAATTTGGAGTGGGCAAATCTACTGTGGGGGCTGCTGTGATGCAAGTAGCCCACGCAATCAAAGATCTGCTGATATCAAGGGTAGTGACCCTGGGAAATGTGCAGGTCATAGTGGATGGCTTTGCTGCAATGGGATTTCCTAACTGTGGTGGGGCCATAGATGGAACCCATATCCCTATCTTGGCACCGGAGCACCAAGCCGGCTAGTACATAAACCACAAGGGGTACTTTTCAATAGTGCTGCAAGCTCTGGTGGATCACAGGGGATGTTTCACCAACATCAACGTGGGATGGCCGGGAAAGGTACATGACGCTCGCATCTTCAGGAACTCTGGTCTGTTTCAAAAGCTGCAGGAAGGGACTTTATTCCCAGACCAGAAAATAACTGTTGGGGACGTTGAAATGCCTATATGTATCCTTGGGGACCCAGCCTACCCCTTAATGCCCTGGCTCATGAAGCCGTACACAGGCAGCCTGGACAGTTGTCAGGAGCTGTTGAACTACAGGCTGAGCAAGTGCAGAATGGTGGTAGAATGTGCATTTGGACGTTTAAAGGCACGCTGGCGCAGTTTACTGACTCACTTAGACCTCAGCGAAACCAATATTCCCACTGTTATTATTGCTTGCTGTGTGCTCCACAATATCTGTGAGAGTAAGGGGGAGACGTTTATGGCGGGGTGGGAGGTTGAGGCAAATCGCCTGGCTGCTGGTTACACGCAGCCAGACACCAGGGCGGTTAGAAGAGCACAGGAGGGCGCGGTACGCATCAGAGAAGCTTTGAAAACCAGTTTCATGACTGGCCAGGCTACAGTGTGAAAGTTCTCTTTGTTTCTCCTTGATGAAACCCCCTGCCCCTTGGTTCACTCTACTTCCCTGCAAGCTAACCACCCTCCCCTCCTCCCTTTAATCATTGCTTGCAGAGGCAATAAAGTCATTGTTGCTTCACATTCATGCATTCTTTATTCATTCATCACACAAATAGGGGATGACTACCAAGGTAGCCCAGGAGGGGTGGTGGAGGAGGGAAGGAAAATGCCACACAGCACTTTAAAAGTTTACAACTTTAAAATTTATTGAATGCCAGCCTTCTTTTTTTGGGGCAATCCTCTGTGGCGGAGTGGCTGGTTAGCCGGTGGCCCCCCCACCGCGTTCTTGGGCGTCAGGGTGTGGAGGCTATGGAACTTGGGGAGGAGGGCAGTTGGTTACACAGGGGCTGTAGTGGCAGTCTGTGCTCCAGCTGCCTTTGCTGCAGCTCAGCCATACACTGGAGCATACTGGTTTGGTCCTCCAGCAGCCTCAGCATTGAATCCTGCCTCTTCTCATCACGCTGCCGCCGCATTTGAGCTTCAGCCCTGTCTTCAGCCCGCCACCTCTCCTCCCGGTCATTCTGTGCTTTCCTGCACTCTGACATTATTTGCCTCCACGCATTCGTCTGTGCTCTGTCAGTGTGGGAGGACAGCATGAGCTCAGAGAACATTTCATCACGAGTGCGTTTTTTTTTCTTTCTAATCTTCACTAGCCTCTGGGAAGGAAAAGATCCTGTGATCATTGAAACACATGCAGCTGGTGGAGAAAAAAAAAAGGGGCAGTGGTATTTAAAAAGACACATTTTATAAAACAGTGGCTACAGTCTTTCAGGGTAAACCTTGCTGTTAACATTACATACATAGCACATGTGCTTTCATTACAAGGTCGCATTTTGCCTCCCCCCACCGTGTGGCTACCCCCTCAACCCTCCCCGTGGCTAACAGTGGGGAACATTTCTGTTCAGCCGCAGGCAAACAGCTCAGCAGGAACGGGCTCCTCTGAATGTCCCCTGAAGAAAAGCACCCTATTTCAACCAGGAGACCATGAATGATATCTCACTCTCCTGAGGATAACACAGAGAGATAAAGAACGGATGTTGTTTGAACTCCAGCAAACATACACTGTAATGCTTTGTTGTACAATGATTCCCAAGTACGTGTTACTGGCCTGGAGTGGTAAAGTGTCCTACCATGAAGGACGCAATAAGGCTGCCCTCCCCAGAAACCTTTTGCAAAGGCTGTGGGAGTACATCCAGGAGAGCCGCGAATGCCAGGGCAAATTAATCCTTTCACATGCTTGCTTTTAAACCATGTATAGTATTTTAAAAGGTACAGTCACCAGAGGTCCCTTCTCCGCCTGCCGGGTCCAGGAGGCAGCCTTGGTGAGTTCGGGGAGTATTGGCTCCAGGTCCAGGGTGAGAAACAATTCCTGGCTGTCAGGAAAACTGATTTCTCTGCTTGCTTGCTGTGAGCTATCTACAACCTCCTCCTCATCATCATAATCTTCTTCGTCCCCAAAACCTGCGTCTGTGTTGCCTCCATCTCCATTGAAGGAGTCAAACAACACTGTTGGGGTAGTGGTGGCTGAACCCCCTAAAATGGCATGCACTTCATCATAGAAGCGGCATGTTTGAGGCTTTGACCCGGAGCGGCCGTTCGCCCCTCTGGTTTTCTGGTAGGCTTGCCTCAGCTCCTTAAGTTTCACGTGGCACTGCTTCGGGTCCCTGTTATGGCCTCTGTCCTTCATGCCCTGGGAGATTTTGACAAAGGTTTTGGCATTTCGAAAACTGGAACGGAGTTCTGATAGCATGGATTCCTCTCCCCATACAACGATCAGATCCCGTACCTCCCGTTCAGTCCATGTTGGAGCTCTTTTGCGATTCTGGGACTCCATCATGGTCACCTCTGCTGATGAGCTCTGCATGGTCACCTGCAGCTTGCCACGCTGGCCAAACAGGAAATGAGATTCAAAAGTTCGCAGTTCTTTTCCTGTCTACCTGGCCAGTGCATCTGAGTTGAGAGTGCTGTCCAGAGCGGTCACAATGGAGCACTCTGGGATAGCTCCCGGAGGCCAATACCGTCGAATTGTGTCCACAGTACCCCAAATTTGACCCGGCAAGGCCAATTTAAGCGCTAATCCACTTGTCAGGGGTGGAGTACGGAAATCGATTTTAAGAGCCCTTTAAGTCGAAATAAAGGGCTTCATCGTGTGGACGGGTGCAGGTTTACATCGATTTAACGCTGCTAAATTCGACCTAAAGTCCTAGTGTAGATCAGGGCTATGTGTTTGTAAAGGGCCTAATGCAATGGGGCCTTGTGGAATCTTGGTTAGGATTCCTAGATGCTACTTTAATACAAATAAGATTATATGTAAATATATTTTATACATGCTCATATGATCATAGAAGATTAGGGTTGGAAGAGACCTCACAAGGTCATCTAGTCCAACCCCCTGCTCAAAGCAGGACCAGCCCCAACTAAATCATCCCAACCAGGGCTTTGTCAAGCCGGGCCTTAAAAACCTCTACGGATGGAGGTTACACCATCTCCCTAGGTAACCCATTCCAGTGCTTCACCACCCTCCTAGTGAAGTAGTGTTTCCTAATATCCAAAGTAGACCTCCCACACTGCAACGTGAGACCATTGCTCCTTGTTCTGTCATCTGCCACCACTGAGAACAGCCAAGCTCCATCCTCTTTGGAACTCCTCTTCAGGTAGTTGAAAGCTGCTATCAAATCCCCCCTCACTCTTCCCTTCTGCAGAATAAACAAGCCCAGTTCCCTCAGCCTCTCCTCATAAGTCATGTGCCTCAGCCCCCTGATAATTTTTGTTGCCCTCCGCTGGACTCTCTCCAATTTTTCCACATCCTTTCTGTAGTGGGGGCCCAAAACTGGATGCAATACTCCACATGTGGCCTCCCCAGTGCCGAATAGAGGGAAATAATCACTTCCCTCTATCTGCTGGCAGCCCAATATGCCGTTAGCCTTCTTGGCACAAGGGAACACTGCTGACTCATATCCAGCCTCTTGTCCACTGTAATCCCCAGGTCCTTTTCTGCAGAACTGTCTCTTAGCCAGTCGGTCCCCAGCCTGTAGCAGTGCATGGGATTCTTCTGTCCTAAGTGCAGGACTCTGCACTTGTCCTTGTTGAACCTCATCAGATTTATTTTGGCCCAATCCTCCAATTTGTCTAGGTCTCTCTAGACCCTATCCCTATGGACCCTCCAGCATATCTACCTCTCCCCCGAGTGTAGTGTTATCTGCAAACTTGCTGAGGGTGCAATCCATCCCATCATCCAGATCATTAATGAAGATGTTGAACAAAACCGGCCTCAGGACCAACCCCTGGGGCACTGCGCTTGATACCGGCTGCCAGCTAGACATCGAGCCGTTGATCACTACCAACTGAGCCTGACGATCTAGCCAGCTTTCTATCCACCTTACAGTTCATTCATCCAATCCATACTTTTTTAACTTGCTGGCAAGAATACTGTGGGAGACCATATCTAAAGCTTTGCTAAGTCAAGATATATCACGTCCACTGCTTTCCCCATATCCACAGAGCCAGTTATCTCATCATAGAAGGCAATCAGGTTGGTCAGACATGACTTCCCTTGGAGAATCCATGTTGACTGTTCCTGATCACCTTCCTCTCCTCCAAGTGCTTCAAAATGGATTTCTTGAGGACCTGCTTCATGATTTTCTAGGGACTGAGATGAGGCTGACCGGTTTGTAGGTTCCCTGATTCTCCTTCTTCCCTTTTTTAAAGATGGGCACTATATTTGCCTTTTTCCAATCATCCACCTCCCCTGATTGCCATGAGTTTTTGAAGATAATGGCCAATGGCTCTGCAATCACATCAGCCAACTCCCCTCAGTGCCCTCGGATGCACTAGATTCGGATCCATGGATTTGTGCATGTCCAGCTTTTCTAAATAGTCCTTAAGCTGTTCTTTCACCACTGAGGGCTGCTCACTTCCTCCCTATACTGTGCTGCCCAGCGCAGCAGTCTGGGAGCTGACCTTGTCCGTGAAGGCCAAGGCAAAAAAAGTATTGAGTACTTCAGCTTTTTCCACATCATCTGTCACTAGGTTGCTTCCCCCATTCAGTAAGGGTCCCACACTTTCCCTGACCACCTTCTTGTTGCTAACATACCTGTAGAAACCCTTCTCATTCACATTCCTTGCTAGCTGCAAATCCAATTGTGCTTTGGCCTTCCTGATTACAACCTTGCATGCTTGAGCAATATTTTAACATTATGAATGTTACCCACTAAAATGTATCACATTATGAGTTTATTATTTTACATTGGCTGTAATATATTATTTGAGCCAGGTAGAGAGAGTTATTTGTATTTTAATTGTATTAAGGATATTGTGCTTTTAATTGGTTCAGTTCCTAGGGCTTGAAGAGGTGTTGTTATATATAAATGGGCTAGTTTGATTCAGATGGATCTTCTTTGGCATCCCTTCAGCACCCCCCATTTCCCTAGCAGTCTCTTCTGTACACTTTGGGCCTAATTTTTAAAGTTGTTGAATGCTTACAATTCCCAGCGGCTTCAGTTGTAGTTGTGGGTGCCTGGCACCTCTGAAAAAATCCAGCTCTATTTTCCTTTTTTGCTTCTACCCTGCATTTGTATGGAGATGGAGGGGATGGCCTATTAGATAGGGTGACTAGGTATCTGGTTTTGGACTGAAATACCCAGTCGAAAAGGAATCCTGTCGGCTGTGCTGACCGGGATGTTGAATGTCCGGTTCGTGGTGCTGCAGCGGGGATGGCAGGCTCCCTGCTAGTGCTGTGCACAGCTCCCTCGTCCAGAAGGAGCCAGTATTTCTGGCTCCTAGCCTTAGGGGCTGCCAAGGGTGCTCCACGTGCTGCTCTGTCCCCCTCCTGCAGGCGCAGCTCCCATTGGCTGGGTCAGGGCAGGGGAGGAACTATCGCCATTCATGAGCCGTCAGCAGGCAGCTGTTGAGGGGTTGCATGGCACGCACTTCTCCCACTGCTGCCCAGCCCTCTTCTCCTCACACTCCTCCTCTGGCTGGGCTTGAGCTGCGGCGCGTGCCCTGCTTTGAACCGCAGTCTGTCGCCCCATCACCGGCACCCAGGAGTTGGAGGTATGTGTATCCCCATCTTCGAGTGCTGGGAATGCTGCACCCCAATCCCCCTCACTGCATCCCTCCACATCTCAACCCTGCTGCACTCCCATCCTCCCGTCACTGCATCCCTCCCTGTCCCAGCCCCCTGCATTCCCATCCCCCTCACTGCATCCCGCCCCCCCATCCGCCCATCACTGCATCCCTCCCCATCCCATCCTGCCCCCAACGCGTACTCATTCCAGCCCTTCACCTCCCAGAGCCACCATCCCCCATGTCCCTCACCCCCCACAGCCCTGCACCCCATTCACCTCCACACACTGCTGCATTCCCATTATGTCCCTATACACCCCTGCGCCCCTCACGTCCTCATGCACTTGTAGCTTTCTGCCTCTCCCTGCATCCCCATCCACCCCACATACCCCCTCCTCTCTCCTTCACTGCCCCCTCTCACCCCCACCTTGCTCTCATCCTTGGCCTCTTTCCCTCCCCATCCTCTCTCCTCCACCCCCACCCATTTTTTCCCCTCCAGCCCACCCTCTTCCCTTCCCGGCTGGGTGATTTAGGCAGCCCCTGGAAAAGTGTTTGAAAAAGTGTCTCTGTGTAGGCAAGTGTGTGCATTGTATGTGTGTAAGAGACTGTGAGTCTTTGTGTAGGGAGGTGTGTGTATTGCCGCATGTGTGTATACCTGTGAGAATAAAATTTGCAGCCTGACTTTTTGACTTTTATTCCTTTTGCTGGCTTGTGCACGAAAAAAAAATGACGACATAAAATGTGTGTATTCATTTCATAACAAGTTTTTAAAAGAGAAGAACTCTAAAAGAAATGTATTATTTCTTAAAAGCTGAATGTTGTTGACTAGTAATTGGAAAAGAGCCAATGTATCATACATTTCTCCCCACCTTTGTCTAGTTACATTATAAACTCTTTGTTGCAGACTCTCTCTTTTTATGTGTGTGTCCAGCACCTACTACCCTGGAGCCCTGATCTTAGTTGGGGTCTCTAGACACTAAACAACAATTGTAATAATAAATAGTGTAGAAGTATGTGTCTTAATGCATGCTAGATATGTACACATGAATACACATGTGTATCTGCATGTAGGTGTGGGAGTCAGTTTCTGCAGATTTATTTTTATAGGTATCTGGACAGGTGTGCATTTCTGTGGTTGTGCTCTATGGATTTGTATTTGGGCTTTAGGAGTGGGCCTTTAATGGACCCATTGCAGCTGTGATAATGTGTGGTGCTAATTCCACACATAAAATTACAATAACTTTAGTAAACAAAAAACATGGAGCTGGTTATGAAAAATGGGAAGAGGGGAGGGAAAGAATCATGAAAATCTTTGTGAAATTTAATTTTTTTTAAAAATTACCCTTTTTGACTATTTTGCTGCCAGCTCTAGTGTCCTGTAACAAATAAAACCTGAATTTAGCATAATCATAGACGATTAGGGTTGGAAGAGACCTCAGGAGGTCATCTAGTCCAACCCCCTGCTCAAAGCAGGACCAACACCATAAGAATATATCTGTCAAAACAATACATATGCCTGTTTGGGCCTTGCAGTGAAAATGAGCACATGAGAGAGGATAGGGGAGAGCAAGCGACGGAGGGAGAGGGGATGGAGTGAGCGGGAGGTGGGGCAGTGGGCGGGGCAAGGGTGTTCAGTTTTCTGGAATTAGAAAGTTGGCAACCCTACTACTAGGTCTATTTTGTTTCTAACATCTATGATTCACTAGGGCCTTTGGATCCAAAGTGCTATGTAAAGAACTAAATGGTAATATACTATGATTCATTCTCGTTTTACTTATGTCTTTAATGTTCTTTTCTGTTTTAATCATTTAAGCATAATGGATTTATGTTAAGAACTCTTCAATGCATATAACATGCTTATAAGCTAACTGAATGCCTCAAAAGTTTCAGGGAACATTTGCTTGAATTTAAAAAAAAAAAAAAAAGAATTCACTTTGGCTGGAAGGTTAGTAATATACAAAGAGTAGGAATGAAATGGTGTTATGTTCCAGCCCCCAAGCTTCAGATCTTGAGCATGCTTTCCGGGCAGACAGTGTGCATCCAACACACAGCCCAGAAAAGTGACACTGTTAGGAAAAGTCAGCAGACAGCACACAAAGCATTGGGGTGGACACCCTTGTTGGCAGATTGCTACACAAATTAGTTCTGGATAAGTTGGCTCATCTACAGGCACATGAAACTATTGCTCTCCAACCCTCCTTCCTAATGCAGTAATACTGAAAGAACTACAGGACTGGAAATGTTTGGAGAAAGTATTAAGGGGGAATATGTGTTTGGGCGGGGAAGTCTGTAAGCACTTAGACAAAAAGAGTCGTGCAATAAACAGTTTGGGTTTATAAGGATAAAACATGCCAGACAAACAGGATTGGTTTTTTGGAAGGAATTACGGAATTAGTGGAGGAAAGGAATGCTGTAGATGTGATGGGCCAGATCCCAAGCTGTTTCTCAAGAGCACTCAGCATAGTTTAAGCCACTTTGGTGCTTCCCTGAAACTGGGGCTGCTGTACTTTATATTGGCTGTTAGCTGGGTGTGAAGGAGCTTTGACCATGCCCCATTACCTTTGGCCTTGCCCTTATATCAGCAGCCAGTGTGTTTATGGGGGGTGGTCTGGTGCAGAGCTAGCGGAGAAGCTCCCATATGCTTAGAGAATCCTTTACTGTCCAGCTAAGCTGGCTTTTGGGCATCTTTGTGCCAGTACAGGATTGGGCTAGATGCTTTAGCACAGTGTTTCTCAAACTTTTGTACTGGTCACCCCTTTCGGATAGAAAGCCTCTGAGTGCAACCCCCCTTATAAATTAAAAACACTTTTAAATATATTTAACACCATTATAAGTTCTGGATGCAAAGCGGGGCCTGGGATTAAGGCTGACAGCTCGCGACCCCCTATGTAATAACCTCACGACCCCCTGAGGAGTCCCAACCCCCAGTTTGAGAACTGCTGCTCTAGCATGCTATCTGGAGTAAAATCCTGGCCCCGCTGCAGTCAATGGCAAAGCCTTTGCTGACTTCAGTGGAGCTAGAATTCCACCCTACGTTTTAGAGAAACATTTGATAGAGTATGTATCAACACTTTACTTGGAACAATGCATCTACATTGGATTGGGTACAGTTAGTGGTGCAAGTAGAAATAATTTCTTGCTGGTACGCTGCACTCATGGAGGGACACGGGGGGAGGGGGCACGTGACCCCTCCACATGATTCTTCCCCACCCTGTCCCCAGCCCAGGCCCCTGCGCTCTCCCCATCCCCTCCCCATGGTCCACATCCATCCCCATTATCAGGGGGAGGGAGGAGTCTCTGTCCTCCCACTGCGCTGGACACCTCTGCTGTACAGACCCTAGGCAGGAGGACTCAGGAGACGCAGCTGTGTGGAAGGGCTGGGGGTGGGCTCCTCCTGTGTCTTTCCGTTACACCATACCAGCCATAAATATTTTACTGGTACAGCATACAGTACCGTACCACCATACTTGCACCACTGGGTACAGTTGTCTCTTGGCTGAAAACTAGCTGAAGCACCGTAAGCAAAGGGTAGGGATTAGGGGCAATGCAGCCCCATCCCCAATGGTGTGCAACAGAAATTGATGTTATTCCTGCCTTATTGAATTGGAGGAGGAAGGACTGCACTGATTCCTGCTCCATACTCGTCAGCAAGGTGTCCTATTATGGCGAGGAGCATGTGCTTACACGCCATGAGCGTTGCAGTGGATATGTACCCCTGCAAGCTGGGAAGCTCCAGCAGTCGTCCTGGCTCCAGTAGCTTCTGTCACTGTGGTACGGCTTTGCACTACTCCAGTGAGGGGCTGGACATGTTAGGCACGAGTGGGACTGATTTGGGACAAGTTGTCAATACCATTGTGAATAGAGATCGAACTAATTGTGCTCCCTTTTTGTTATAAAGGTAGGCGGGAAATTAACAGGATAAGATGTTATTTGAACACATGCAAGTGAGTACAGAATGTACTTTCTCCTCTCAGCTCTGTGATCACCACTAGCAATGGCCTTTGCCTGATGCTTCAAATTCCACCTTCTGAGCCAGTGAAGCTGATTTCCTCCCAGGGGAGAGTCACCCACAAAGGACGGCAGGTAGCATTTCTGTTGCTGTTCTCTTTTACAAGGTTTGCCTGGGGAGGGCAGCTTTAAACTATGGTTAGGCCTCCATAAGAGCCCCCCTGTCCTAGAGAGAGCAGCCTGGGGAAGTCCTGAATCAAAGCATCCCCTAGCCGCTTTTAACACCCCAGTGCTCCACCAGCAACCCCACCCCCGCAACTGGGGGCTCTGTTGGCCAGCTGCAGATCACCTGGTTAAGGAAGCTCATAAAGGCCTTGTGCTGATGTAACCCCCTCTGTGTTCCTCCACTATGCCAGTTGTCCGCTACTAGGGCTCATGTGCCCACGGTTCCACCAGCAGAGGCTACCTAACCCAAGGATAATCTAATCCTAAATATGTACTTTTTGATTAAACAACAAATAAAGAAAATGTATCCACAAGGATTTGATAGATATAAAGTCCAGCAAGGAAGAGGAATTGTTTAGTGTGGTTGAAAGAGATATGGCTAAGAGTGATTAAATAGAACAAAGAAAAATGCAAGATGAATATCAAGAAAAATCTACGAGACCTCTTAGACCATAGGAGATATTCCCAGGGATGCCCTATTGCTTGGGCTATTTTTAAACCAGACCCTATAAAGCATTGGCTAAAATATTGTACGGAAGAGTGGAATGTTCTTATTTCCAAAGATATTCTGTCATGCCTGGCACGTACACTCTCCCAGCTATACTTACACCCACATGGCTAGATGCCCATATGGGTGCATCACATGCAAAGAAGGAGAAGGGTACTGTAGAAATAAGAATTTAAACACTTTCTTTCAACCTGATTTGTCCTCTCATTCTGGGACCATAGTATCTTATGTCCAATCAAGAAAGCAGATAATTGGCTTTCTGTGCTGTCAGTAGTGATTCTGATATCTGTATCACCAGGTGAGGTGATAGCTTTTCATAGCATCCAGCACTGATTGCTTCAGACATGGGTATGTTTTCCTAGTATTTCAGCAGGCTGGGACTAGAGAATTCTTAAATTCACCACTTACTTGGGGTACTCAGATGTTTTAAGTGATGGCTGCCACCTACACCGCCTGGATTGGCTTATGCCTTAGATGGACAAATACACACCTCCAGATTAGACCTTTGCCAAATGTATAGGATGATGTTTGATGTGACAAATGAACAAGGTATCCAGCATCCCTCTTAAAGCACATGGGTGGAGCATTTGTAGCATACAAGAAATGGCATATCATAACTCCACCTACACCAGGAGTAGCTTTATCTCGGAGTCCTATAAATAGAAAACGTAATCAGTCATCTGACAGATGTTTCAGCCAGAAAGCTCAAGTTTACTCTGGCATGGACAGCACTAGCAAGTGGCTTGATTGTTTCAGTATCTTTTCTTTAAAAAGTCTCTTGCCTGTCAGAGGGAGAATTAAAGAGATATATAATGTTCAGGGGATAGGAATGCTTCTGCCTGGCGCCTATAAATCTACAGCTAACTGAGACACAAATGGCAAAGATGAACCAGGTAAGGCTTATTGTTTGTGTCCTCGTTGTCAAGGAGACAAGAGCTTTGTTTGACTGACATGGATAGCAGGCAAGAGTAGGAAATGTATATCCTGTTTCTATAACCATTTCCAAATTACAGGTTCTGTTCTGAAACAACACCATTGAATGATTTTTTTTTTGTAATAGGCATCTAACTAAATCCTACTTAACACAAGTGTTGACACATTTCTGAAAGCCAAAGCAGACTAAAGTCAGAAAGGAAAGAATTATTGCACCACAATCCCATATTGTTTGCAAGGAGGGGTGCAATGATGCTGTCACAGCTCTGGCAAAAGGTGGTGAAAAGTGTGAGGGACATAAACCTTTTAAAACAAACAGGATTAAAACCTTAAGTAACCAACATATGAAATGAATAGTCTCAAACTGTCTTCTCTCTGTAGAATAATTATTCTATCCTATATCATCCCACCACCAACGTACCTGAGCACCTACTCTTCCCTCTAGAGAAGTTCTTTCTTTCTTCCATTTACTAAGTCTTCTCTCTCCATTACCCTTCCTACTGAGGCCTGAGCTGTTTGAAGTGGCCCAGGCACTATACTCTGCTTGTCTACATACCTGTAGTAACAGGTTTCAGAGTAACAGCCGTGTTAGTCTGTATTCGCAAAAAGAAAAGGAGTACTTGCGGCACCTTAGAGACTAACCAATTTATTTGAGCATAAGCTTTCATGAGCTACAGCTCACTTCATCGGATGCATACTGTGGAAAGTACAGAAGACGTTTTTATACACACAAACCATGAAAAAATGGGTGATTATCACTACAAAAGGTTTTCTCTCCCCCACCCCACTCTCCGGTTGGTAATAGCTTATCGAAAGTGATCACTCTCCTTACAATGTGTATGATAATCAAGGTGGGCCATCCCCTGCCCCCCCCCCAAACCAACAGAGTGGGTTTGTGTGTGTGGGAAAAAAAAAAAGGGGGGGGGGGAGAAAACCTGGATTTGTGTTGGAAATGGCCCACCTTGATTTTCTCTCCCCCCCCCCCTTTATTTTTTCCACACACACAAACCCACTCTCCTGTTGGTTTGTGGGCGGGGAAGGGGGGAGGGGAGAAAACCTGGATTTGTGCTGGAAATGGCCCAACTTGATTATCATACACATTGTAAGGAGAGTGATCACTTTAGATAAGCTATTACCAGCAGGAGAGTGGGGCGGGCGGGGAGAGAAAACCTTTTGTAGTGATAATCACCCATTTTTTCATGGTTTGTGTGTATAAAAACGTCTTCTGTATTTTCCACAGCATGCATCCGATGAAGTGAGCTGTAGCTCACGGAAGCTTATGCTCAAATAAATTGGTTAGTCTCTAAGGTGCCACAAGTCCTCCTTTTCTTTATACCTATAGTAAATGCCTTTGTAGCCGCACTTCAAACTACAAGCTAGGGATGGGACAACTAGTTTGGATAAGACAGCTCATCTTCCTGCCTGTGATTCTTCACCTAAAACTTGAACTGAACCTGAACTTTATCAAAGTTTAGAAAAGCCTTTGATTCACTTTCCCTCCTCCATATGCCGCATGTCTTTATATCCAGGTTCCAGCAGGGACTGGAAATGCAGCTACACTGCAAGAAGTGCTGATCCTGGGGTCTTCTAGTCTGACCAGAAAATAGAAGCACTCAAAATCTCTGGTGAGATCCTATTCCCTAAAGCCTCTGTTTCACAAGAGGTTCAGAGACTATGAATTGGCTTCAGATAAGCATCCAGGTTTTGGAGAGATTATGTGATCTGAGCCTAAATACTGAACCTATTAAAGAGGCTCATCTGTATTTCGTATCCAAACTAAGCATGTGTAAGTTCCTTTAAATAGCAGCTCACTTTAAAAATAAAGGCTACCAAGTCATCTGTTCTCCTGAACTGGGGAATGAATACAGGGGTCCAACATATGAAATTCATTATTTACGGGCAGATGAATTCCTCATGGAAGAATGGGAAAGTCAGATGTCCAGCGCAGACAGCTTTGTGGTCTTTAGAGTTCCATTGTGTGCTGTCTTGTCCTTAATGCTGTGGAACGCTGTCAGCAGTATTGACAACAGCCTGACTGACACACTCATGCCACTCACGATGTCATCTCACAGGCATTTGTGTCAGTTCTTTCTGAGTATCCACTCCTGTACAAACAGCATTTCACTCAAGTGTAGCGGTAAAAGCTGTTTTCCATATTAATTAGGTTATATCCCCTAAAAAAGGCAATATACAATGAAGGGAACAATCTGGCAGTGGTAGAGGGATAGACTGCCTGACCCAACAGATCTCTGTATTGTACTTACCTGCCCCCCCTTACCATAGTATCCGAGCACCTCACAATCAGTAATATACTTCACTACATTCCTGTGAGGTAGGGAAGTACTATTACCACTGTTTTACAGAGGAGGAATTGAGGCACAGAGAGACTAAGGCCTGAACGCACAAAAGGAGTTAGGTATTGAATTGAACAGAGATCAGCTTCTTCTCCCCCTCTGGTGGAGGAGGGACTTGAACCCAGGGTCTCCCACATGAATACCCTAACCACTAAGCTAGGAGTCATGAGAAAGGTTGTCCTCCCTCAGCTGTTTTGTGTGAACGCACCTGCAGAGCCTGAGCTGCTAGGTGGTCTCTGAAAGCACACCATCAGGGTAGGCTCTGTGACTTAGGCAGCGGAATGCTTGTTTGTGAATCACTCTGGGGCTTCGGTGGGGAGATACGCATGTGGATGCTCCCAGAGAGGCAGCAATGCACATGCTTAGAAGTGGAAACATAGGCGGTTAGGGAATTTTACTGCCAAAAAACCCTCCAAAACCATAGGTGCCTACAGGGTTTCAGCAGGAGTTTTATGCCTTGCAGCAGTTCTGAAACTGGGACTTAGGCACCTAAATCCTTTGTGCATTCAGGTGTAAGTGACTTGCCCGTCACACAGGGAATCTATAGCAGAGCAGGGAACTGAACCCAAGTCTCAAGCTAGTGCCCTGACCACTGGATCATCCTTTCTCTCTGTGCCTATACTATTATGTCTTATGTATATAGACTATAGTTGTGGATGGTGCAAGTAAAAGTCATGGCCCCTGCCCTGAGCATCTTACAGTCTAAGATATATAAATCACAGCATAGCACAAGAAGGGGACATTGGGCAAAATGTTGGGAAAATGTGGGAGACTTATATTGTTTAAGGCTGTGAGGTAACTAATCTTCACATTGTACATTGTGTTATGGATTTTTGTTGTTTTAAATTGTAGTTTTGGCAAATGGGGCAAATTCAAAAACGACGTGCACCTTGATACAAGAGAAACATCAGCAAAGTGGAGGAAATTCAGAGACGAGCAATAAAGAAAGAGTAATCTTGGAAACTTTCTTAAGATTCAATTTAGAGTTCAGACTGTTAGCCTGGTGGGTCAGCACTGAAGTCAAACGAAAATAAACTTGTTAAATGTTTTTCCTTTCAAAAACATGCATTTCAAAGTACCTTCCCATGTAGATGACTTGTGTGGACAGCGAGTTTCACTTGGGGTCGGTCTTTGTAAATATGCATTGTTTGCAATAGTCTAGACTCATCTAGACTCTGATGAGTGGATATATTCCAAGGGTGCCCATCCTATCCAGATGAGTGCTTTTTGCTCAGTAGGGCCCCAATCCTGCAATTAGACGCACACAGACTTCTGCATGGAATCCTGTTGGCTTCACTGGGGCTCTGACCAGACACAGGAGTTCACCAATATGGTTGGCTTTGCCGTGTCAGAGCCTAGAAGAGCCAGGGGCTACACCTAATTTGCATTAAATGGAACAGATTGCATCTGCGTTTCCTTTTAATATAGTGATTTGATCCATAAAATACAGCCAGCCAGGAAATGGAGCATGGGCAAGATGTTTCATGCCATCTTTCCACCCTACATCATCTGGCATGGGCCAGGAGCCTCCCCAGCACCCGACACAACGAGGAGGAGCTCCAGAAGTTTCTCTAAATTACTCCACCTTTGGCACAGTCTGTACCTCAGGACAGTTACAGCACATAATATTCTGGCCCCACCCTCTCCCAGCACCCAAACATACATTTACATTGTTGTGCAGGGCTTAGCGAGTCAACCCCATGCCAGTGGGAAAGCCCCCTCGGCCCAAGAATTCCCCTTGGGAGTTCACTGTGCCTTTTGCACTGCATTGGCATAAAGGGGCCATAGTGGAACAGAACTGAGCCTACAGAGGACAGAGCAGGCATTCTACATCTTATTACTAGTGGCCATAACTCCATATCAGAGATTAATATTGCACTAAATTTGATCCATGGGCTGTTTTTTCCAACACATTTTGAAGAACTGCTTTAAACTCAAGGTCAGGAGACTTGGGGTTTTTCATACCTTGCTACATAATATCAAGGACTCACCAAGAGCAGAACTAACAAACATCCAGGACCCAGCCCACAGGGTTTAAGATGCATTCTGATATTTTGAGTTCTAAGTGAAAACTATTCATTGTAGGATTGGGGAAGGAATTTATCCTTTTTGTTTATTTTCTTTGGGCCTGATTGCAGTTGTTACAGCTTGGTTAGAAATTACTCCCCTGGCAAAGGAGATAAGAAACCCAGAAGAATCAGTGAGCAAAAATAAAGCACAGGAAGCCCAGCCTCAACATTCAAGGAATACTGCTCTGCAGAAACTGCAGAAAGGCCCTTCAAGCTTGCATAACTACCAGGAAGAACTAATATTATTCTGTTGTAAATGTACCTATTTGTGCTAGCATTAGATTTAGGCAACAAGTGAGAGGTCTGCAAACCTTTCAGTGACCTACAAACCTGCAATTTGACCAGTTTGCCACAATTTTTATTCTGTAACAAGTAAAAAATTTTCCCCAAGAATCGATAGTAGAGTGCGCTTCAATCTATCAGGCAAAGGTATAACAAAATCCCATGGCTAGAAATGGAAGCTAGCTAAATTCAAGCTAGAAATAAGGAGTAAATAAAGTATTTAACTGTGAAGATAATTAATCATTGGCACAACTCCCCAAGGGATGTGGTAGATTCTCCACCACTTCAAATCAAAATTTGATGTCTATCTAAAAATTACACTCTACCTCAAACACAATATTTGGGCTGGATGCAGGAATTACTAGATGGAATTCTCTGGTCTGTGCTATGCAGGATGTCTGGCTAGATGACCATAATGGTCCCTTCTAGCCTTAAAATCTATTAATACTGATGGAAAGTGAATTTTAGGCCCATAGCTGAGACAACATTTATATAAAAAAAACAACCCTTATTTCCTCTTATATTGTCTGTACAGCAATGTAAGCCGAAGGTCAGTGGGACATGAGTCAGCTGTCACATATCAGGGAACCTTGGGCTTGAGCATCTACACTACATTTTAACCCTATATTGAGGATTTTCTGACCTGTGCTGGTGTAACACTGACAGACTCCCCTGGTCGTCGACAGGCAGGATCGAACCGGGGACCTCTGGAGCTTCGTGCATGAGCCTCTTCAGCATAAGCTAAAAGCCAACTGCCTGGTAGCTAAGGCAGAAGAGCAGACTCATTTAGCTCTCTCTCTTTAAGTGGTCTCGATGCCACTAGATGGGATAGAACACCACACCCAGGAGGTGCGTGGGTTACACTGGAACCTACGCTCTGACGTCTACACTCCAGCACACAGACCTGAGTCAAAGTATCCCTATGTCAGAGTGCTTAATACCTAGTACCCCCCCTCCCAACGTTGACATGCTAGCCCTAGGAGCATGGTGCACTGTCAGAAAACTGAACTGTCCACCCTGTTTCCTAACTGTGACAGTGCTATCAATGGGATACTGGTGCTGATAAGGAGCACACGAGTATATAAACAGCGTGATATGCTCCTTTGGCTCCTGTCCTATAAAAAGTCTTCAAGGAGCTAAGGCATACTACAAAGTCTGCTGCACTCATCTTAGACCTGATGTAGCTCGTGAAACATAGAATCATAGAATCATAGAATATCAGGGTTGGAAGGGACCCCTGAAGGTCATCTAGTCCAACCCCCTGCTCGAAGCAGGACCAATTCCCAGTTAAATCATCCCAGCCAGGGCTTTGTCAAGCCTGACCTTAAAAACTTCCAAGGAAGGAGATTCCACCACCTCCCTAGGCAACGCATTCCAGTGTTTCACCACCCTCTTAGTGAAAAAGTTTTTCCTAATATCCAATCTAAACCTCCCCCACAGCAACTTGAGGCCATTACTCCTCGTTCTGTCATCTGCTACCATTGAGAACAGTCTAGAGCCATCCTCTTTGGAACCCCCTTTCAGGTAGTTGAAAGCAGCTATCAAATCCCCCCTCATTCTTCTCTTCTGCAGGCTAAACAATCCCAGCTCCCTCAGCCTCTCCTCATAAGTCATGTGTTCTAGACCCCTAATCATTTTTGTTGCCCTTCGCTGGACTCTCTCCAATTTATCCACATCCTTCTTGTAGTGTGGGGCCCAAAACTGGACACAGTACTCCAGATGAGGCCTCACCAATGTCGAATAGAGGGGGACGATCACGTCCCTCGATCTGCTCGCTATGCCCCTACTTATACATCCCAAAATGCCATTGGCCTTCTTGGCAACAAGGGCACACTGCTGACTCATATCCAGCTTCTCGTCCACTGTCACCCCTAGGTCCTTTTCTGCAGAACTGCTGCCTAGCCATTCGGTCCCTAGTCTGTAGCGGTGCATTGGATTCTTCCGTCCTAAGTGCAGGACCCTGCACTTATCCTTATTGAACCTCATCAGATTTCTTTTGGCCCAATCCTCCAATTTGTCTAGGTCCTTCTGTATCCTATCCCTCCCCTCCAGCGTATCTACCACTCCTCCCAGTTTAGTATCGTCCGCAAATTTGCTGAGAGTGCAATCCACACCATCCTCCAGATCATTTATGAAGATATTGAACAAAACCGGCCCCAGGACCGACCCCTGGGGCACTCCACTTGACACCGGCTGCCAACTAGACATGGAGCCATTGATCACTACCCGTTGAGCCCGACAATCTAGCCAGCTTTCTACCCACCCTATAGTGCATTCATCCAGCCCATACTTCCTTAACTTGCTGACAAGAATACTGTGGGAGACCGTGTCAAAAGCTTTGCTAAAGTCAAGAAACAATACATCCACTGCTTTCCCTTCATCCACAGAACCAGTAATCTCATGATAAAAGGCGATTAGATTAGTCAGGCATGACCTTCCCTTGGTGAATCCATGCTGGCTGTTCCTGATCACTTTCCTCTCATGCAAGTACTTCAAGATTGATTCTTTGAGGACCTGCTCCATGATTTTTCCAGGGACTGAGGTGAGGCTGACTGGCCTGTAGTTTGCATGATCACTTTGCATGATCCCTGTTCTGCCAGTAAATCCAAAAGTGTTCCAGCCACTGGACTCCGCCTATGCGTGGAGGGGAATGGAAAAGATAGAAAATCTATCAGCTGTCCCGGCTTCCCTCTGTAGCAATGGGAGACTATTCTCTCTTCCCCCCACCCTTGGCTTTACCACATGGGAGTGCAGAGAGAGCCCCACCAAACCAAAGAATCAGGAGGGGGAGCCAGGGGTGGAGAAAACCCACCAACAAAAAAACTCCTTTCTGCCAAGGAAAGACATTTCGTACCTGGGTCATTGTTCCTCAATTACACGCTGTATTGGGTTGGAGCAGTGACCATTTATCCCTTTTATGGCTTTTATCATCCATAATCAAACAGAAACCTCCCCTATCCACAGAGGACTTTGAGGTTTTAAGGGATGGTTACCAGACTAGATTACAGCAATGCCATACTCTTCATGGGCCTCTTGGTTCTGCTTTTCCCAGACTTGTATGCTGGAGCTGGTATGTGTGGATCTGACATGATAGCATTCTCTTTGACCTGCTCTTCCTCTTGCTCTCAGCGCTACACGCTGCTCTACTCCAGATCTGAGTGGAATAACTGAGATTAACCAGCTGTGAAGCATGTCAGCCCTTCCTAGCTGGTTAATTACACTCCCTTGACTTCTCAATATACTGTTTCCAGTCCCACTCCTCCAGCTCAATCAGCAGCTTGATGCAGCAGGGGAGATGCTGTGTGGGGATTAGGGAGTGTAATTAACCAACTAGAGAGCATTGGTCACATTCCTTTAGCTATTCTGTTATATAGCCCCCCACTCCACACTAACTTGGCTGCAATGTGAAAGGGCCGCCCTCATTCCCACATACCCTGCTTTATTAGGGTGCAGGCAGAAAGGGGAACTGACCCCAGAGCCCTGGTTGGTGAGAGAACTGGGATGAAATCCCACCCCTGACTTCCTCCTGCCAGCCCACCTCTTACTGGGGGAGAGGAATTCCATTTACAGCCGGAGCCCAGCCCTGTCCAACCACGGACAGGGAACTGGGTGACATGGGGGTGGAGCTGGAGAGAAGAGCCACACAAATGAGGTGAGAACATGTGGTGTTGCTACTGGCAGCAGAAGGAGGCCTAACCACAGACTGGGTCTAACGTCAGTACTGGGCAAATTAGTTGAAACAATAGTAAAGAATAAAATTGTCAGACACATAGAAGAACATAAATTGTTGTGCAAAAGTCAGCATGGTTTCTGTAAAGGGAAATAATGTCTTACTAATCTATTAGAGTTCTTTGGGGGGGTCAACAAACATGTGGACAAGGGGGATCCAGTGGACATAGTGCACTGAGATTTCCAGAAAGCCTTTGACAAGGTCCTGCACAAAAGGCTCTTACATAAATTAAATTGTCATAGGATAAGAGGGAAGAGCCTTTTATGGATTGAGAAATGGTTAAAAGATAGGGAACAAAGGGTAGGAAAAAATGGTAAATTTTCAGAATGGAGAGGGGTGACTAGTGGTGTTCCTCAAGGATCAGTCCTAGGACCAATCCTATTCAACTTATTTATAAATGATCTGGAGGAGGGGGTAAACCAGTGAGGTGGCAAAGTTTGCAGACGATACTAAACTGCTCAAGATAGTTAAGGCCAAAGCAGACTGTGAAGAACTTCAAAAAGATCTCACAAAACTAAGTGATTGGGCAACAAAATGGCAAATGAAATTTTAATGTGGATAAATGTAAAGTAATGCACATTGGAAAAAATAACCCAAACTATACATACAATATGATGGGGGCTAATTTAGCGACAACTAATCAGGAGAAAGATCTTGGAGTCCTCATGGATAGTTCTCTGAAGATGTCCACACAGTGTGCAGCGGCAGTCAAAAAAGCAAACGGGATGTTAGGAATCATTAAAAAAGGGATAGAGAATAAGACGGAGAATATCTTATTGCCCTTCTATAAATCCATGGTACGCCCACATCTTGAATACTACATACAGATGTCGTCCCCTCATCTCAAAAAAAAAATATTGGCATTGGAAAAGGTTCAGAGAAGGGCAACTAAAATGATTAGGGGTTTGGAATGGGTCCCATATGAGGAGAGATTAAAGAGGCTAGAACTTTTCAGTTTGGAAAAGAGGAGACTAAGGGGGGGGATATGATAGAGGTGTATATAAAATCATGAGTGGTGTGGAGAAAGTGAATAAGGAAAAGTTGTTTATTTGTTTCCATAATATAAGAACTAGGGGCCACCAAATGAAATTAATGGGTAGCAGGTTTAAAACAAATAAAAGGAAGCTCTTTGTCACTCAGCGCACAGTCAACCTGTGGAACTCCTGGCCTGAGGAGGTTGTGAAGGCTAGGACTATAACAGGATTTAAAAGAGAACTGGATAAATTCATGGAGGTTAAGTCCATTAATGGCTATTAGCCAGGATGGGTAAGGAATGGTGTCCCTAGCCTCTGTTTGTCAGAGGGTGGAGATGGGTGGCAGGAGAGAGATCACTAGATCATTACCTGTTGGGTTCACTCCCTCTGGGGCACCTGGCATTGGCCACTGTCGGTAGACAGGATGCTGGGCTGGATGGACCTTTGGTCTGACCCAGTATGGCCGTTCTTATGTTCTTAGGTTAGCGGAGCAGCTTAGAGTAGTCTGGGGCATGCTTACAGCTAGGCTGGGGGACAGATCCAGATCCAGAGAAGAGGCCTGACCAGCACTGCGACCGTGGGGAAGGACACCCAAAACACAGCAGGGACCAGAAGTTACCCCTCTTCACACTGTGCAAGAAATGGCAAGGGGCTGAAGTTACCTTGTTTTGGCACTAAGAGACTGGGGCATCTGGGATGGGTCAATTCAGACTCTTACTTGGGTTAGTGAGGGTTAACCTGTATGCCTAGGTGTTGGGGACTCAGTATATTGTACTATTGCTTGTGGGGGGAGAAAGGGAGTGTATATGTGAGTCCCTGTAGGACCCTCATCAGCCCCTTTTACTTGTCAAGTTTTGTTGCTGCCCAGAAAAGTGTGGGGTCATAGCCGAGTGCAGCATTTTTTCTGAGGTTGATTCCTGCTTCCCCCAAAATTGTGGAAGGCGACCAAGGGGTCTGGCCCTGGTGGGAGGCAAGCCATGTTCTCTGGCGTATGTGCCTGGGGGTTTGGGATCCAGTTAACAAACCCGGCATGCCTCCACCACTCTGTTCAGCTCAGGACTGGAGCAGTGCATGGCTGGGCAGAGCAGCAGCACGGGAGGCTGGGAAAGAAATTGCTTAGGGCTGTGGGAGTAGGAAAGGGAAGTACCCGGATGCTGAAGAGGCAGGAAGGAGGCCAGTGAACAGGAAAGGAGGCAAATGTTAGAGAGAGAGAGAAGATTCTGAGGAAAAGGCAGTAAAGAAAAGAGGCAGCAAAGGGCAGGAGAATAAAAACATGACAGAAAAGAAGGAAGAAGACAAAATACAGAGATAAGCAAAGTGATACCATGAAGGATGTCTCCAGCAGACATCCTGGGGAAAGGGCAGCTTGCATGAAGGCAGTGGGGCGTCTGGTCTCACAGTATGTGAGTGTGTAGGCCACTGCAGTGACGTAAGCACATGCTTGACTTTATACAGTGTAAATAACCGCATTGAAACCAAGCCACTTTGAAGTCAATGGGGCTACTCATAGTATTTAAAATGAAGCATGTACATAAATCTTTGCAGGATTGGGTATATAGTCACAATATAGGGGGAACTAGGCACAGACAGACAAAGCAGAGTGTTTAATTGATTTTTAAAAGAGGAATCCAGTATTTTATACATATAAAGCAAACTAACATTGGAAGAAGTAGCTATTGTATCAATTTTAAAATAATGATCTGAAGTAAACTTGTAAATGACAGTATTACTGAAAAATGGATCAAACAATTAGAAATGTTTCAAAATATTTAAAAATTCTTGACACGTTATTTCTGAATTGGAATTTAGGGCTGCGTACACAGGTTTTGCAGGAACCCAAATAAACCAGGATTTAGTATGTTGATATTCAGGTAAACCTGAATATCCTCAAGTATCTTAGTGTTTGTATGTTTTTCGCCAGCTTTTGTGAGGTTTTGTTTTGTTTTTTGTTCATGGTATTTCCACCATCCAGGAACATGCTGAAGAGGCAAAATTTTGTCATTTTGGTCTCATAAATGGCCAAATAGGCACTAATAGTGTCCTAGAAAAAGGTAAGTGGAATTGCAAATACTCAAACACAATCTGAATAAAAGCTGTAATGCCCGCTTGCACCCCAATACAATCTTAGATGACCTGCCGTTAAGTAAGAAAAAGGGGTGGTCCTAACTATGTGGGAGTGGTAAGTAGGGAATGCTAGCATGCTGGGAGTGATGAGTGAGGAATGCTGGGATTGTGGTTTGAGATTACTATACATTCGCCTTGCTCCCACACCACCACCAATTTGACCCCTGCTTTTCAAATGCCAGGATTGTACTGGTGTGTGTGTGAGTTTTAAGTCAAGTATAATTAACTCCTCTGCCAGAGAGCTTTCAGATTTGCTATAGAACATTAATGGTGCCTTACAGAGAATATAATGAGTTAACCAATAAATGCACCAGTAAATCGCATGGATTTAGATTCCTACCAGTATTCCATACTCTTATAACATTAATTCCAAACTGTTAATGGAACTCTTTGCCAATGAATGCTTTGTTTAGAAGTAATTTGAAAGCTTATTTTAAAAATGACTTTCTTTTCTTTAAACTGGATTTGATGGTACAGTATGAAAGTTGTTTGTATAAAGCATTGGGGAACACGTATAAAGGTTAGTAGAGAAATACTGCATGCATTACATTGTGTTATTTTATTGTGTAACTAAAAGGTTTCCTGTTCTGCAACAGAATTATGATTTGTTGTTTTTCCAGCACATGCATTAGTCTGTATTCAACACCTATACAACCCAAATCAAATTTTCAAGCTGACCTGAGCAAAGCCATTTAGCTCTGGCCAGATCATGTTTCTGTGACTCAATAGCATTGTATATAATGATGTGTTCCAAGAAAATGAAGCTATAAATCTCTGTGTTTATTTCTTGGATTTACTCTTGTACCCAACATTACACTATAGAATTATTGTGTTACTTTCTACAAAATAATGGGTTAAGTACAAGGATGGAGTCTAACACTACCGTGAGCAGATGCACAGCCCATGAAAATCTGCCCAAATCTGGCCAAGCTATGAGCCTTTGGAAAAATCTTAGTTTGCACATGCTTGGATTGTACCAGATGTGGGCGGGGGATTGGGAGCCAGTTGGCAGTGGGGAGGCTGAAGGGAAAGTAAGACTGGAAACCAGTGTGGGGGGAAGAGAAAACAGATCTGACGTGGAGTCAGAGTCTAGGGGGAGAACTGAGACTGGTTGGGGAAGAGCCTGGGACAAGGAGCGAAGGAGTGGTCAGGCTGGTTAGCACACTGAGATTGTCTGAGGAGCCCATGGTACTGGAAGTAAACTGGTACTGGGAGCCAGTGTGGGAAGAAGAGAGGGATTGGACAAGGAGCTGATAAAGGCAGAACTGGGACTGGCTGGGCAAAGACACTGGAGCTGGGATGAGAAGCCTGGGGAGTGGAGAGTGAGTCTCGATAAATGAGGAGAATGGGTCTTGGACAAAGAGTCGGGCACAGGGAAGAGACAGGACTGGGACAGAGACAAGTCAGAGGAGATGGGGCAAAAGGGGTCAAGCTTGTGATTGTGTAATTTAAGATCATGTCATAATGTACATGCACAAGGGGAGGGGGTGAATTAAGGCCCCATAGCTAACCTTAATTCTGGCTTTTACCTAATTTTTGAGAGCCTAACTTTGCAACTTTAGTGTTCTTTTAATATATTTTGTGTGTGTGTGTAATACACATCTATTGTAATCATATCACACCAAAAGTCAATTTCTAACTTTCCTACCATACATCTTACAAAACGTAGGTTGCCCTTCCCCTGACATTCCTTGCTGGCTTGCGCTTGACATTTTAATGTGATAAATGCACATCAGACTTTGCATTTCTAACACCACCTACTTGACTTGGCTCTAGTTTTTTGTGTTCATTAGAATTTCAGCAATGTGCTGTTTCATGGCAGATAATCTCCTCTCCCTTTCTGAGCTTAGTGTATGTAGGGGGTGAGGGCATGGGTGCATTTCTTGTCTTCTCGACATTTATTACATTCCTATTTCTCCACCTCATCTGCACCAATAAATCAATGCTGCTTGTTATTGTCTGCTCCCTGAGCAGTGTTTGGGAAAGCTGAACTGGGAGAGATCTGCTGTCCTGGCTGCAACTGTGTGTGGATTTTTTAAAATTCCCTCTTCCTGAGGCATGTAGATGAAGGACACCGTCTGGGCTTTGTAAACCAGATCCATCCTTGGGAGAGAGAGACCGTAGAGGTGCTCTGTCTGAGTGATAGACCCCAGGAGTGCTCTAGCTGAGTCAGCCAGAAGCCTTTTGATGCAATTGGAGAGGGAGGGGTGTACTGCCCCTTGTGTAGCCCTATTCCATCAAGTGCTATAGAAAGAGTATAGGGTTGCTGTCATTATTAGGGACATATGCAGAGAGAGGAAGGATTGAGATGGTGGCTGCCCCTCGCATAGGTGTGTGAAATGCGTGTGTTCCCTGCACACCCACAGGCAGCTAGTCAAAACTGAGCCCTAAAGAATGATCAAGGATGCGGAAGAAGAATATTACTTCTACGTTGTTTACCCTGTGGGCACTCTATCACATGCAGCAGCACACATCTTGCAGAGCAGCTTGGGAGAACTGTAAGTTCGCAGCAACATAATTGTGGAATATTGCACTCACTGGCAGAATCTGCCTGGAGGAGCCTTGCTCAGAGAGCCTCCCTGCTTGCCCAGTGTGTTTTTGTTACCTAATCCCAGTAAACAAGTTTCCTTCAAACATGCTTTCTGCCTATCCACAGAAATAAAAGACAATACCAGTTAACCGCTGCTAGGGGCAGTGAAACAGGTTGTTACCTCATCATTGAAAATGGCAAGGGAAAAATGAAAGGTTTATACTGATTGTGACTGGGGAGATACATGTTCCCAGTAAACTTAACTAGGGTTTCAATGGAGGATTACCTCAAAACAGAGAGGTATGGTTGAACCCAGCCTGAAAGGAGCCCTCACGTTTTGCAACACCAATAGGCCCCACCATAAACATGTGGGTTTGAAGCTCACATTTACAGTCAATCTGGGCTGTGTTCAGCCTTAACTTGTTCCTTCTGAATGTAACTAAAATACATGAATACAGGATTTTATAAAATGGATTTTGCAGGAAGTTTGTCATGCTTTATCTGCTGAATGGAGAAGGGCCTGGGCATAATAGGAAGGGAACTCATCCTGTGTTAATAGAAGAATCAGGAGTATTTCCATTTTGTGTTGGGCTGAAAGGTTAACGGTTTTTTAAAAAGAAGCTTAATATTAGCTGTTCTCAACCTATTCCTTCTTATGGGTTTTTTCATACAGAGATGAGAATTTGACCCACAGATACAGACAGACATCATCTTCCTTTCCAAATGCAAACAGATGGACATCATACCAAAAGGACTGAAGGTAAAAAATCCATTACAGTCTACATACCACACAGACTCTTTTGACAGCTTGTGCCACACGCTCTCAAAGAAACTGTGGAACCATCTGATCAACATCCTCTACAGCAAACAGGGAAAGATTAAGAATGAGCTCTCAAAACTGGATACTCTCATAAAAAACCAACCTTCCACACAAACTTCCTTGTGGCTGGACTTTACAAAAACTAGACAAGCCATTTACAACACACACTTTGCTTCTCTACAAAAGAAAAAGGACACTAAACTATCTAAACTACTACATGCCACAAGGGCCACAACAGTGGTTCCCTTAACCCACCCAGCAATATTGTTAATCTATCCAACTATACTCTTAGCCAGCAGAAGAATCTGTCCTATCTCGGGGCCTCTCCTTCTGCCCCTCCATCCCCATGAACATGATACAGTTCTGGGGTGACCTAGAATCCTATTTTCGACGTCTCTGACTCAAAGAATATTTCCAACACACCTCTGAACAACATACTAACCCACAGAGACCTTCCTACCAAGACTACAAAAAGAAGGATTCTGGGTGGACTCCTCCTGAAGGTCAAAACAACAGACTGGACTTCTACATAGAGTGCTTCCGCCGATGTGCACAGGCTGGAATTGTGGAAAAGCAGCATCTCTTGCCCTATAACCTCAGCCGTGCAGAACACAACGCCATCACAGCCTCAGAAACAACTCTGACTTCATAATCAAAAAGGCTGACAAAGGAGGTGCTGTCGTCATCATGAATAGGTCGGAATATGAACAAGAGGCTGCTAGGCAGCTCTCCAACACCACTTTCTACAAGCCATTACCCTCTGATCCCACTGAGGGTTACCAAAAGAAACTACACCATTTGCTCAAGAAACTCCCTGAAAAAACACAAGAACAAATCCGCACAGACACACCCCTAGAACCCTGACCTGGGGTATTCTATCTGCTACCCAAGATCCATAAACCTGGAAATTCTGGGCGCCCTATCATCTCAGGCATTGGCACCCTGACAGCAGGATTGTTTGGCTATGTAGACTCCCTCCTCAGGCCCTACGCTACCAGCACTCCCAGCTATCTTCGAGACACCACTGACTTCCTGAGGAAACTACAATCCATCGGTGATCTTCCTGAAAACACCATTCTGGCCACTATGGATGTAGAAGCCCTCTACACCAACATTCCACACAAAGATGGACTACAAGCCATCAGGAACAGTATCCCCGATAATGTCACTGCAAACCTGGTGGCTGAACTTTGTGACTTTGTCCTCACCCATAACTATTTCACATTTGGGGACAATGTATAGCTTCAAATCAGCAGCACTGCTATGGGTACCCGCATGGCCCCACAGTATGCCCCATTTTTATGGCTGACTTAGAACAATGCTTCCTCAGCTCTCATCCCCTAATGCCCCTACTCTACTTGCGCTACATTGATGACATCTTCATCATCTGGACCCTGGAAAAGAAGCCCTTGAGGAATTCCACCATGATTTCAACAATTCCCTTCCCACCATCAACCTCAGCCTGGACCAGTCCACACAAGAGATCCACTTCCCGGACACTACAGTGCTAATAAGCGATGGTCACATAAACACCACCCTATACCGGAAACCTACTGACTGCTATTCCTACCTACATGCCTCCAGCTTTCATCCAGACCACACCACACAATCCATTGTCTACAGCCAAGCTCTGCGATACAACCACATTTGCTCCAACCCCTCAGACAGAGACAAACGCCTACGAGATCTCAATCAAGCATTCTTACAACTACAATACCCACCTGCTGAAGTGAAGAAACAGATTGACAGAGCCAGAAGAGTACCCAGAAGCCACCTACTACAGGACAGGCCCAACAAAGAAAATAACAGAACACCACTAGCCATCACCTTCAGCCCCCAACTAAAACCTCTCCAACGCATCGTCAAGGATCTACAACCTATCCTGAAGGACGAGCCATTACTCTCACAGATCTTGGGAGACAGGCCAGTCCTTGCTTACAGACAGCGCGCAAACCTGAAGCAAATACTCACCAGCAACCAGACACCACACGACAAAAACACTAACTCAGGAACCTATCCTCTCAACAAAACCCGTTGCCAACTGTGTCCATATATCTATTCAGGGGACACCATCACAGGGCCTAATCACATCAGCCACACTATCAGAGGCTCGTTCACCTGCACATCCACCAATGTGATATATGCCATCATGTGCCAGCAATGCCCCTCTGCCATGTACATTGGCCAAACTGGACAGTCTCTACATCAAAGAATAAATGGACACAAATCAGACGTCAAGAATTATAACATTCAAAAACCAGTCGGAGAACACTTCAATCTCTTTGATCACTCGATTACAGACCTAAAAGTGGCAATTCTTCAACCAAAAAACTTCAAAAACAGACTCCAAGGAGAGACTGCTGAATTGGAATTAATTTGCAAACTGGATACAATTAACTTAGGCTTGAATAAGACTGGGAGTGGATGGGTCATTACACAAAGTAAAACTATTTCCCCCCCCCCCCCCCGGCTGTTCCTCAGACGTTCTTGTCAACTGCTGGAAATGGCCCACCTTTATTATCACTACAATATGTTCCCTCCCCACCCCCCTCTCTCCTGCTGTAATAGCTCACCTTAAGTGATCACTCTCGTTACAGTGTGTATGGTAACACCCATTGTTTCATGTTCTCTATGTATATAAATCTCCCCACTGTATTTTCCACTGAATACATCCGATGCAGTGAACTGTAGCTCACGAAAGGTTATGCTCAAATAAATTTGTTAGTCTCTAAGGTGCCACAAGTCCTCCTTTTCTTTTTGCGAATACAGACTAACGCGGCTGCTACTCTGAAACAGAGCAAATACTGTGTGAGCACGGTCTTTATTTTGGACTGAGAACAAAACAAGACCAGAAGCAATATCTCCATGAGAGAGAGGGAGTCTTTCTCCTGTAGCTGTCTTCATTGAACTCTGCTTCTTAAAATGGCTGCCTGCAGCTATAAGCCATCCGTTCCTACAGCCTGAAAGGTACAGTACATGGGGAAAATAAGCCATAATAAATACAAACCTCATAACAGCACACTCCTCCTGTCCCTCTCTCATGCTGACCACTCACTACCTGTCGAAGGGCTTGCCTTGCCTCCTCTGTTTCTGAGGAGAAAGTGTACACAAGAATTTTCAATTATTAAAACCTTTCATGCTAGATAATGTCTTAACATGAGGTTGGGTTTGAGCCTGCCTCTCTCCCTCTGGAGGCTGGACATGTATTACTGACCGCATCAGTGAACAAACAGCATGAAGAGTGGAGAAGCAGATTCACATGCGGCGAAAAAATAAGTTCCCTTTTATGTGGCACAGGAAACTTTCCAGGGCTCCAAAATGCACGTGATGACACACAGATAAAAATCTTCCCTTTTATACAGTCATGAAAGGGGTTTTGTTTTTCTTCCCCCCCGCCCCCCATGTTAATACAGCTGCCAGGGGATAAACACTCAGTGTGACAGAAATTAGATCCTCTTACAAGTACAGTCTCAGCCTTTGGGGATGTTATGAACACCTCTGGTTATAAAATTCCCCTTTCACCAGCATGCAGTGACTAGAGAGAGAAAGTGGGTTAGAAATGAGTGAAAAGTAGATCAAAGACAATTAGGTTCTGAAGACTTTCTGCATTTCCTCTCCCCTCCCCTCCCAGCCCAAGCTCTAAGTGCTTTGAGTACTCCTTGCCCCCTCTCACCTAGAAATCCCAGAGCACTTCCCTGCTTTGCCCCCCACAAGTACACAGTGGTTGGGGAGTCCGGTGTTTGGTCTTTACAGGGAATGAAAGCTGCATTTTAATTCTACTTATCTCTAGCTAAAAGGCCTATTGAGACTATTGAGACAGATACAATGTATTGTCAACAGCGTTGCTGCCTTTTCACATTTCCTTTTCCACAACTCACTCTCTTGCTGATTATAATTACCCTTTAATAGCTCATATAATTTCAGCTATATAACAACTGAGTTGTACTGTAGCTACCAAAAGTATCATGTATTTTTAATCATTAATTGAGGCTAAATAATTCCACAACATCTCTGAGTATGATAATTAGGTAACATTGGATACATCTCATGAGTGAACTTTCTTCAGTATACTGTGTGCTGGTATAAGTGTAATGCACCATTTTTCTCTCCAAGAACCATTTGCATCTGATGCTGCTGATCAGAGCTAGAGTGACAGTCTCAGTGAAAACAAGTGGAATACAATGACTATGAGAGGATTCAAAGTCTGGATGTATAGAAATTTGGAATATTGGTTAGGGCCCCTATTCTAGCTATCTGTAAGTGAAATAATCTCAGCACAAGTCCACTAACACATACCAACTGTCTCTAAGGTGGGATAACATGATTTCACAGTCTGCTCTAACAAATGTCATGGAGACATCCAGCCATATGAATACGACCCACAGCCAAGAAGGTACTACCCATTGATGTCAGTGCCAATTCCATTCCATGCCCCGATTGGATGCCTAATTGGAAGGAGTAAAGGATGGCAGTATCAAGATGGAGGTAACCCTTGTGAAAGTTCACTTAGCTTACTTAGTTTTGGGAAATTTAGATGCTGAGCCATATTTGGGGAGGTTGCTTGAATCAGGTGATGGTTTCTAAATAACAACAAGCTTGGATAGATCATAGATTTCTTAAAGAAGGTGTTGAAAATCTCATTTGTAGGCATCTCAGATACTCTGGACTCTTTCTCTAGTCATGAAAGGAATGGTTCAGAGCTGCAGGAGGTGGCTTGGCTTTCCTGCAGTGTTTCTAGGACCTCTTGTTATGTGAAGGGGCTGAATTCAGAATGAGGAGGTATTTGAAATACTGGGCCTTGAATGCAAGTGATTTTCTCTGAGAAGCAGGTTGACAATAGTGTTTCACTGTGAGAGGTGCTGGTTTATGGAGTTGAGTGGAAGCATTCTGGGCTAAAAAGACCATTCACAGCCCGAATAGTTCAGTGGGACATTATTTAGCAGATGCTATGGTTGGACAGAGGTGGATCATTTTGCTTTTTCCACAGGCAGAAAGAAAGAATTCCCTGTGCAGGAGCTTGTTGATATCTGCCCATGTTTTCGGCCATTAACACTTAAGTTTTCTTATCTAGTCCTAGGCCACCAGAGAACTATGGATATCTATAGGGGTGATGGGAAGAGAATGGAATTTTGGTGCCTGAATGTCAATGACCTTTCCTGCTTGCACCTCCCTCTCACCTCTACTAGATCTGTTCCTATCAGATTCCCTTTACCTAAGGATGCTCTCTTGAAGGGGAGGCCTGCTGACCTGCTATCCTAACATTTCCGGCTAAGTGGATTCACTGCCTTTCTGGTATTTTTCCTAAGTGGCCACTAGTCTCCTTCTATCTGTCTTTGTCTCTCTCTGTCTCCAGTGGACACTGCAGGCCCCCTTTTCCCATATCAGTCTGAGGGTGGCCAGAAATACCACTGACTTTGTTACTTCAGAGGTCCCAGTCAGGAAATGGAAGTAAAAAGTAAACCTTAGCCAGACATTTCAGTCTCTCTCTAAAAGCTCGTGTTGAGTTTGCCTCCATAGGTGGGCAAAAGTTTGAGGTGGAGTTCTATCTGAAACAAAACAATCCCCAATGTAAGATGGGGGGAGGGAACACAGATCCTCAGTTAATTTGGACAAGGTTTTGATAATGATTTGCCCATGACTGCTAAAAAGAGATGTTACAGCAGGGAACAATGTGAATTTATCAGATACTGAAGCCAGATGTGGACTCATGTAGTGATGAACACATATATAGTACAAAACCAAGGTCTCTTCTGCATCTGATGTTATGCAGCCAAAAAAGAGCTTTTTGTGAAATTGTTAAGGTTGACACCTGACACAAAAGCAGGGAAATAAAAAGTTCATTTTAGTTACATTAACACCAAGCGGTACATCTCCTCTACTCTTTCATAATTCCTACCATTGACCAACAAGTTGGCTTTCCATGAGCCCTCAATAAGCTGCATGTCTCCTGCAACCAGATCTCAGGGAGGAATAAGATCAGCTGAGAAACAATCTAGAATAGTCAACACACACCTGTGTTTAATCTGTCTTCAGTTGCACCACTTCTGTTGCACTTAGTTATCACCATCAGCATGAACAGTGAGTTACCCTGATGCTAATGATCATGCTGAAGCACTGATGCTGACTTCCTCATATAAATGCTTAATTGTTGCTAGTGATTCCCATGGTAGCATTAGCCAGTTTAACATTACATAGCATGAGAAAATTAAATGACCAGTGTCAGGCTAGGAGTGTTCATTGTTCTTTCTTTGTTTTTGTAAATGCTAGTGTGATGTGAGAATAATTACTATGCTGGGTTTATTGCCTTTGCCATTGCCCTGTGTGTGTGTGTGATTTAAATTGTCTATAATAGTGTTGTCTTGGAAGGGAAGGGACAGGAAGTAGGAGGAAATGGAGATTGATCTGAGATTAAAGTGGGTGTTTACTTTGATCACTTACAGGGTCCATTTGTAAGAGCAGAGTCTCAAAGCAAATGTCATCCAGGCTGGATTTGCTTTAAAGGGACCCTGTCAATTTAAAAATCACACTTCTTGCTGGGTCTTTTACCTCATGTTGCTACAGAAAACACCTAAGTCTATTATAGTCTTGTATTACCTTTGTAACACATACAATTATTATAGCTAAAAGACTAGAGAAACATATTTCTGTATTTTTTTCCAAATTTGTTCAATTAGTGCAATTGACAGCACTCTGCCTCTAGAATGTAGATGAGACTGAAAAACTGCAAAGAACACTGTGTAACATTTTGCCAAAATTTGTCATCCCCTTTCATTGAAATTTCAAACAGTGGACCAGTTTTTCGTCAGTTTCAATGTTTTTCTCTATATGGTCAGTTAGTAAGTAAACTTTCCTGTTGTCTGTGTGTCTCTTTCAGTCAGCAAGAAGGGCAAGTAAAACATAAATACATTTGAACATGTGATTTTTTTTTTTTTTAAATCAGTACAATACACACAGTGCTTGCTTGAACGGCATATTATCTTAGGTCTTGATCCTGCAAAGAGCTTTGTGTGGGAACCAGTATCTGCCTATGCAGAGTTCATTACAAAATTGGGCCTGATTTCAGGCATGATTTGATGAAAGGGGAACAAAACACAAGGCAGGAAGGCATAAATGAATATTACTAATAGAAATATTGCATTGTATGGAAATGCTTCTGCTCTTTACCCTTCATGGGAGGTGGCAGCTCATAGACCTTTGACAGGGAGTAGGTACATGCTGGGTGCAGGAGTTTCTAACTTTCAGCCACACACAGACGAGGCAGCCCTGAATGAACGAATACCTGCAGCTTTAAGAAACTAGTGAAAGTGTGGCTGATAAAGAGATCTATTTGACTGTGACAACTGCGAGTCACTGTCAGTATTAGACATCCCAAGAGAAAGGGGGAGACAAACGTGGTTGTTCACAGCCTTTGTTTGGCAGCTTTCAGAGATTTGAAGGAGCTGAACAAAATTACGCAGTGCTACATGCCAACTGTTGGGCTTTATCAAATAATAAAGCAATCCCACTGGGTATTAAGAGGCATGGAATTATTCTAATGAGTTTGGCAAAATCTCATTAGGATGAACAGCAGGCAATTACAAAGTGTATGATCGGTATGCAAATGACTTTCTTTCCTCTCTCTGACTACACACAATTTCTTGGGCTTGCAGAATAGGAGCTGTCAGAGAAATGATTACTCACTGGAGCGGAGTATTGTGTACAGTGGGGTCAGTATTTCAGATGCACCAATGGTAGAGATGGGTAAGGTCTGGAAATATATTCCATCCTCAGCGCAAGAACCCCTCTGCATCACTAAATTCTTACCTTATGAAGAGGTGGGCAGCAGATATCTTTCTGTTAGGCCTCCAGAGGTAGTGCTTCCAGGAATACCTTCAGAGTGTGACCAGGTCAGTGGCACGTGCTGTTACAACCCAGAGTAGCTTCTCTGCAGCTGTGGGAAGTGGGGACAAGATTTGGGGGCTGCAGTGAATGACACTAAAAATGACAGCTCCTATTGGTGGAGAGGTAAATTAGGTGGACAAAGTTGCTTGTATGCCACTAAGTCTGAACTCTCTACTCTGGGTTCAGAAATGCTCTTCTAATTAAATAGAAAATGTCAGGTATGCACACTAAAGTTTTGTTGTGCATGGTAAATGACTCCTTTGTCCCATTTGGCTGTCTTATGTCAGGCAGTGTAATCCCTGATATATTCAGTTTTCCAGGTCTGAGAAACTCTGTGTAGGCCTCTAAAGTGATTGTAGGAAATCAGGCTTTCATTGTATCCAGCTATAATTAATGGTTTTAAGTCATATTTTATTTCTTACCCAAGGTCTGATTTTGCTCCTTATATAAGTCAGTGGCAAAACTTTTTGCACAGTGGACAGGAAATTCCACAAGGGACTCATTTTTCTGTTGGAGTGCGGCAGGGAAGTGGGATGGGGAGGAGAGAAGAGAATTGAAGAGCTTTCAGATTAGATGAATCGACACGGACAGATATTCCAGTCAGTCTTCTCTCCAATGTGTGGAAACCAAACACATTCACTGCACTGTCCACATGTGGCTCTGGTTTGCTCCCAAGTAAGTAGCAGGAAGTTTTCTCCTGTCCCTCCCCTTCTCCCCCATGTAGAATGTGGGACTCTGGAAGGCAAAGCACCATAAGTGTAGAAGTTGTGTGCTTCCACTGTGCCTTTTGGCTCCTGCAGGAGTCCTTTTGCCAAGGACTCTCCATCATGGAGGGGAAAGTTGGGTAAATTAATGGTGATAGTTAGGCATTTACTTCCACTCTAAAGGGCCATGGAGTTGGGAAGAAAATGATGCCTTAAAGAGCAACCATTCCTTGGCCCAGACTCCTCCTAGCTCACCCTTTCCAACAGCATAAAGCCCAATCTGGAAGGGGAGAAATGATTCCATGGAGGAGACAGTGTCCTTCGATTGACCCTCTCCTTGGAAGACTCAATCTGTTTAACTTGAGGGGTCAATGTGATCCATAGATATTAAGGTGGATGTCCTCCATTGCTAGAACTAAGTTGTGATGGAGCTCTAGCCAAAGTACTTTCCAGTGACAGAACTTGAAAGAGATTATCGGGTCAGTACTCCATCAAGTGGGCCAGGCTGTCTCCCCAAAAGGTTAGTGAACGGATATTTTTAGGTTTAGTACATAAGGAGTTTTTAAAGCTGTTTATATAGTTTAGTAATCATTTTATATTAAATAATTGTATTAAATCTGACCTCTATAATCTAAGCACTGCCAAAATGATTGTGGTCCAAACATTACATTAAATATTAAAATGCAGAATGGGCTCCGTTTGCACTGCAGAGGAGTTCACTCCCAAGATTGGATTACACATCTCGATGTTGGGTGTTCCAAACCAAACCGACAGCTGTACAACGATGCCATAGGCTTCTGTTTCTGTTTAGCCTGTTTTGCTGACCGATGAAAAGAGATGGAAATTCCAAACCTGAAATACAGGGCTTGGACAAATATATTTTTTTCCTCATACAGTCTATCTATGTACACTACTGGCTGGTCATAAAATGTATAGCTTTACTTAATGAAGGTCTTCTATTCATTATGAAGTTCTTCTGTACCATGGTCAGCTTTTACAGTAGTGACCAAACCAAGCTGGAGAGAGTACTGTCATTATTCTCTATTTAGAACAGAGATAGCAGGGAACCTGAGGTGTTACCCTGAAAACACAGAGCAGGGAAGCTTTATTCTCTTTGTATTTTTGTACAGACCTAATATCCAATGCTGGATCTGCAGGATTAATCCTTACTTTCTTATGGTAGCTCCATTAAAGACAATGGGAGTAGTGCATGCTCAACCCTAAAAAGTCAAACCACTTTTTTTTGGGTGCCTAAATATGAATGTGCGTCTAACTTTAAGCACGAAAGTTTGATCTAAGCAATTTAGCTAAGCTCACAAGAAATCTGTGCAGATCCAGGATCCTAATGCCCACTTCCTGACTCCCTAGCCTTCTTCCTTTTGATAACTGACTAATCAAATCATTCTGACTTCACCTAGTCTATATTCGTAGCAATCCCTCAATCCCCGTGACTTCCCAATTCATCTACTGTACAAGATAGATTGTGCACCAAGGTACTGCAGCCTGTACAAAAGATGGTTGTTCAGAAGGTGATGTCTGCTTGAAGGTCGACACTGGCACTGGGAGGGCAGGTCTAGAGAGAGTCACTGATAGAAGCCAGGATGGACTTAAGCAGCATGGAAAAAATGTGGTCTTTATTGTTGGACTGTGACACCGACCAAGAATTACTCCCAGTTCTGACTAACTGTTCAGTTTGCTCCGTTTTTCCTGGGACATTGAACACATCTAACTGACAATCCTCCTCATCTCTCTCTCCTTTTTTAAGCAGTACCAAATAGATCCTTTTAGTTTCCTGTCTTCTTTTCTCTGAATAGCAAATGTGGCCATTCAAGTGGGTAACCCTTTCTTAGCATGACTGATTTTATAGATACTGGGTCAAATTGTGCTCACCGGACCTAACTGTGCTCCTGGGATGGACAAAAAGGCCTCCCCACAAGTGGATCAGCTTTTTTCCCCTTCTCCTGAGCACTAGAGAAAGCTCTTAGCAGATCCAGGGATCTATGTGGAGGAGTGGGCTGGAGGATGGGTGAACTGGGCACCCAGAGATGAGCACCTCATTACTTTTCAGTGCCTTCTTACAGATTCTTGAGAGTTCTAGGGGCTGCTGTGCCCAGAGGTGGCCCTTGGGAAAGCCACAGAAGGTCAAGAGCCCATGCATGATACTAAGACCCTGTGAGACTGAGTCCTGTGCGTCCACATACAGCCACAAGATTTATAGGCCAGACCTTTATGTTCTTCCATGGGTAGGGCAAAGCCCATGATCTGTTCTCCCCTCAGTGAGATAACACAAAGAAAACTTTGCTGAGGGACTGTAGTGAGGTAAGGCTCACCGGTGCGGTGCCTCCTGCTGGTCATCCAGGGAGTTAGCTCACGTCCTGCTCCGGAGCACCCTCCGCTGGTTGTTGTCTCACCTGCCTCAGGCCCTGTGTCCCTCCCAGGACCTTAGTGCCCTTTACCTCAGGTTTCTGCCTCAACCGTATCACCACACTCTGGGTCTCTCCTTCCAGGGAAATCCCTAACTCTTTAAACCCACCTTGCCTTAGTGGCTACTGCCAGTCGTCATCTAGCCTCTGCTCACTGGGGCAGACTGCAGTCTGTAAGGGCCACTCATCATCGGCAAGGGGTTAGGCCCTGCCACCTTTGTCTATCCCCGGGCTGCACCTTTGCAACCCCAGTACCTGTTTTGGCCTTTAGCAAGGCTAGAGAGAGACTGACCCAGCTCCTCCCTGAGCCCTTATAACAGGACCAGGTGTGGCCTGATTGGGGCATGGCCCCAGCTCTGGCTGCTTCCCCAATCATAGAATCATAGAATCATAGAAAATCAGGGTTGGAAGGGACCCCTGAAGGTCATCTAGTCCAACCCCCTGCTCGAAGCAGGACCAATTCCCAGTTAAATCATCCCAGCCAGGGCTTTGTCAAGCCTGACCTTAAAAACCTCTAAGGAAGGAGATTCTACCACCTCCCAATCAGCCTAGCCTTTTCTCTCAGGAGTAGGGTACCCACTACAGGGACCCATGCAGAGTTATCTTCACCCTTCCTGGGTGTTATCATGTCGGGGAACAATCTGACCCACTGGTACAACTGTTTTTGACTTCAGTGTAACTGAGAGCAGAATTCAGTTCATCACATAGTTAACTAACTTTTTTTTTTTTTTTTTAAATCTGTGCAACTAGGTTTTAACCTATGGAACTATGAACTGCAATTACGATCGTTAGCCTGCTGATTTCTATCCTTTTATAGAGGAGATAGAACACTTCCACGGAACATTGGGTGCTAACTAAACCCACATTATATTACCATACAGCTGCAATCAACAATCCAAGAAACAATAATTCCTTTATCAGTATATATTACCATAAAGAACTTAAGTAGTGCCACGTGTTATATATCACAGTTGATACAGGCATTAGAGAAGCCTTTATTCTACTAACTGCACAACAAAGTATCTCCTCTTGAAAATGTTCTTATCTTCTTGGTATCCTAAGCATGAGGTGGTGTTACTTGGAGAAAGCACTTCGATTTAATGATAGCATACTATCAGATTACCCCCCACCAGTCCTGTGTTTAGCTTTTGTCAATTTCTTAACATTTCTAAATCATCAAATGCCAGCCAGAGACACCTTTTAACATGTGATGATAATACATAGATTTGTCAAGCAGGCAAATGAAACTTGGTACCAATTGGACTGTATGAACTGCAATTAATATGGTTTGGATGTAGATCTGTAGGCAATGGTCCCTCTTTTAATCATACAATTACAGAGAAACTGATGTGCTGCAGGGTTTATGAAAGAATTATTGCTGAGCAACTATTGCAGTGGTTCAGTAAATATTGGTTGAAATGTTTCAATAAATTCACTTTGACCGTGGTTGCTTTTCATGAGCATCCATGTGATCTAGTAAAAGGCTTTTCATGAGAATTCACACCAGAAACCTGGTCATAAGAGTTACATTCATTTTGTCAAGGAACAGAAACAATATCATGTGACTTACATGACTAATCACAACTAAGCAAACACCACTTGGTTTAGAGATTTCCAATGCCGGGACAGAGGAAATGATGAATTGCAAATAAACTGGAAGAGACTGCAGTCAGATTGTGGCTATTACATGAATACAAAGATAGTTAATTGAATGAAACATTACAAATTATTTACTCAGCTCTAAAAACTAATGATTTGTCTCAAAGCAGTTACATGTGCTGACCACAAATGCTACATTGAAATGTCTCACCTCGACACTTTGGAATCCATGCATGATTTGAGTCACAAGAATTCAAAGTAAACCAATCAAGCTTGGTTTGGGAATTGAGGTCAACAAAGTCAAAAAAGATCTCCCAGGCTGGGCTTCCAGACTATCCCTTCCCTCCACTTCCCAGATCCAGTGTCTTCAGGAAGGTCTTGGGGTTTGTTGAGGAAGGCGGGAAGTTGAGTAAATAGAGAGAGACTGGCTGTGGGGAGGGGAATCGTCAAGCTCTTCAGTACAAATATCCACAGCCCATGTTCACTGAACATTGTGAGTAAAAGCCAAAGTTCGACTTCAACCCCAGAACTAAGTTTTAGTGGGTCTGGAGCTCAGAATAATTTGCAGAGCTCTTCTCATGTTACAAAGATCTTCAGGGATTCATCCTGTGTTCTGAATTCTAGAGGGGAAATTAATGGGTTAGTCTCATAGGTAACTATGAATAGAAGCTGGTAGCAGGCATTCCAAGCTAGCTAGAGACTGCCTCTGTCCCTATGCAATACTACTGCAGCTGGTATCAGGAGGAGAATTCAGATGGAGCCCCGTTCACTTTAAATGTGAGGAGCTGGCATCAAAGCATTCTCTGGGAAGGGTCTTTGGCTCTGAAATTTTCTCACGCCTCCATCCACAAGAGTCGAGGAGCCTGATCCAGCACCCACTGATGTAGCTGGGAGTCTTTCCAAGGACAGTGATGCATGCTGGATCGGACTCCAGATTTATTAACCTTTTGGACATGTTACAAAGCCCAGCCTTTCTCTCTGTTTTTGGTCAGCAGAGTGGGGTAAAGGCTGGGGGGTTGAGGGTGGATGGTAATTGACTAGAGTTGTTGTTATCATGGGTTAACTATTGTAGCCAGTATGGTCCTGGTTGGGAAGTTTAGCTGTTTTGCTTTTAGTTTTTATTTAGTTTATAATAGTTGTATTTTAATTATGTACTGCAGCTAGATCTCTAGAGAGAGGCTTGATAAACTGAAGTAAACAAATGTTCCTCCCTCTGCCATACCATACACACACCTGTCTATCCCTAACACATGTGTCTAGTGTTCACACCATGATCGGATACTCTTTCTTTGTGCCGCCCACCCACAAATATCACAGAATACAGCTACTTCAGCTGGTGATCTTTGCACTGTGCTCAGCAACATCAGGAAGTAATCACAGCTAATTGTTATGGCTGTAATTTCAAACCTGCCAGCTGGCAGCGAATCAGTGTTCATAGTCACATTTGCTAAATGTCTCCTTAATATGTTTCATCAGACACTTATGGCAGAGCTCCTTGAAACCTTGCCTTTTGACTACTTCCATTTCTCCAGCTCTTATTTGGCTGCTGTCGAGCTATCCTCCTCCAGGGCAATTATTTGCACAGTGTAATTTCTTGGCAGCCCACCTGGCAAATGTTGCTTTCACACAGGCTAGACTAGATCTACGTTGGGTTCGGATGACAGGGTAAAGAGTTTAGTAGTATCTAGAGTGAATGAATAAAAATGTTTAGAATAGAAATATAGATGCCATCTGCTTCCATTCAAACTAATGGCAAAACTCCTAATAGCAGCAAAGAGTCCTATGGCACTTTATAGACTAACAGACATCTTGGAATATAAGCTTTTGAGGGTGAATACCCACTTCGTCAGATGCATGTAGTGGAAATTTCCAGAGGCAGGTATAAATATGCAAGCAAGAATCAGGCTAGGGATAACAAGGTCAGTTCAGTCAGGGAGGATGAGGCCCTCTTCCAGCAGCTGAGGTGTGAACACCAAGGGAGGAGAAACTCCTTTTTTTCGTTGGCTAGCCATTCACAGTCTTTGTTTAATCCTCAGCTGATGGTGTCAAATTCGCAAATGAACTGAAGCTCAGCAGTTTCTCTTTGAAGTCTGCTCCTGAAGTTTTTTGCTGCAGGATGGCTACCTTTAAATCTGCTATTGTGTGTCCAGGGAGGTTGAAGTGTTCTCCTACAGCTTTTTGTATATTGCCATTCCTAATATCTGATTTGTGTCCATTTATCCTTTTACATAGGAACTGTCCAGCCAATGTACATAGCAGAGGGGCATTGCTGGCACATGATGGCATATATTACATGGGTGGACGTACAGATGAATGAACCAGTGATGGTGTGGCTGATCTGGTTAGGTCCTGTGATGGTGTCGCTGGTGTAGATATGTGGGCAGAGTTGGCATCGAAGTTTGTTGCAGGGATTGGTTCCTGAGTTAGAGTTACTATGGTGCGGTGTGTAGTTGCTGGTGAGAATATGCTTCAGGTTGGCAGGTTGTCTGTGCGCGAGGACTGGCCTGCCTCCCAAGGCCTGTGAAAGTGAGGGATCGTTTTCCAGGATGGGTTGTAGATCACTGACGATGTGTTGGAGAGGTTTTAGCTGAGGACTGTATGTGATGGCTAGTGGAGTTCTGTTGGTTTCTTTCTTGTGCTTGTCTCGCAGCAGGAGGCTTCTGGGTACACGTCTGGCTCTGTAGATCTGTTTCCTTATTTCCTCATGCGGGTTATCGTAGTTTTGAGAATGCTTGGTGAAGATCTTGTAGGTGTCTCTTGTAGAGACCAACACCTACAAGATCTTCACCAAGCATTCTCAAAACTACAATACCTGCATGAGGAAATAAGGAAACAGATCAACAGAGCCAGACATGTACCCAGAAGCCTCCTGCTGCGAGACAGGATTGGTGTACTAAGGAAGCCTGATCAAATTTAAGGGACTCTACTATTAATTATTTCTATCATGGTAGCACCTAAATACCTCAACCAGAGATCAGCTCCCAATTGTACTAGGTAGTGTACAAACAAATACTATGAAGACAGTCCCTGACTTGGAGAACTCACAGTGTAGTTACACAGCCTTTCACCACCTGTGAATTTGGTGTCAGGTGCAAGTATTAAAATGTGCTGATAGGATGAAACGTAAACTCTGATTCTAACACAACGCAGAGGTTTTGGGTAAATACGAAATCATCATTTTTTAAATAGCTTTAAAGATATTTTTAACCAACAGTACAGTAAAAGAAAGCCAAATCAAGAGATGAGCTCTTGATATGGAGCTTTTCAGATCCTAAGAGAACTGGGGTTCCAGAATGAAGAGGATAGACCCCCGCCCGCCCCCTGGTTGATTATTCAGTGCCATGGGTAATTCAGCATCTGCACGTTTGTGATGGGCCAAGCACAGTGCTTCTATGTTTGACTAACCAGGCAGAGCTTCACTAATAGAACTGAAAGGGGCTAAATGACTTCAAGATAAATAAGACTTTAGAAAAAAATAATGAAGGAATTAAACTGACCTTCTTTAGAAATGGGTGAGACAGGGTAAACAGGGAAGGATCTTGTTTTGCTTTCATCCTGAAAAAATAAAATTTCTTCCTTTCCAGCTCAGCACAGTTGACTGATTTGGAAACAGATCTGTTTTCTCTGGAAAGATTTGTTTGCCCAACAGACTGCCTTCTTTTTTTTTTTTTGTTGGCAAAAAGCAATAGGCTGGAAGAACAAGGATAGTTTTGTTAGCAAGTTTACAGGGCTCAGTAATTAACGGGTACATTTGAAGGCACAGCATGCAGGATACTTACAGTAACCTACTGTATTACAGTGTCATGTGGAAGTGCTTTGAATGGCATGATAACTTCAGAGAATGCAATGTACTTCAATTCTCAGCCAGTGTTAGGTAGCAGGAATATTTAACTATGAAGGAAGCAATAATCTTTGTTGAGCTAAGGACCACTCAAGTGTCCCTTGTGAAAACAACCGTGAATTTGTGAAGTGGTTTTTTTGGGGGGGGGATGGGGTGGGAAGGGAGAGATATAGTTCTTAAAAACAAAGATGCATTAATGTGGTGTGGAGGCAGCAGCCTGCACTTTTTCCACACCAGTCACTAATGATACGTAGTATGTGCCCAGTAACTACAACTCCCCACCCAGTGCTTTGGGGAATCCAATCTCCAAGGGGGATTGAGCCATGAAGTCATCTCTTTTTGGTGTATGGTGTGTAATGGTGTTCTGCATGACCAAAGATTTCTTAAGGCAATTGAGCTCTGCTTCCAGTTAACTTCTGTGGTGCCAGACCATCAACATACCTTTTTGGTTTGTTTGTGTTTTTGTTTTTGCTAATGAAGGCAATTATTGACTTAGGGCAAATTTGCTAACGTGGATACCTAACATTAGGCTTCTAAAACCGTATTGTAATTATTTACGTGCAGTTAATGTGATTTTCAAAAGTGCTGAATAGCTACAGCTCCCATTGACAATGATATGATCTGGAGGATGGTGTGGATTGCACCATCAGCAAGTTTGCAGATGACACTAAACTGGGAGGAGAGGTAGATACGCTGGAGGGTAGGGATAGGATACAGAGGGACCTAGACAAATTAGAGGATTGGGCCAAAAGAAATCTGATGAGGTTCAACAAGGACAAGTGGCAGAGTCCTGCACTTGGGATGGAAGAATTCCTTGCACTGCTGCGGACTAGGGACCGAATGACTAGGCAGCAGCTCTGTAGAAAAGGACCTAGGGATTACAGTGGATGAGAAGCTGGATATGAGTCAACAGCGTGCACTTGTTGCCAAGAAGGCCAATGGCATTTTGGGATGTATAAGTAGGGGCATTGCCAGCAGATCGAGAGACATGATCGTTCCCCTCTATTCGACATTGGTGAGGCCTCATCTGGAGTACTGTGTCCAGTTTTGGGCCCCACACTACAAGAAGGATGTGGAACAATTGGAAAATGTCCAGCGGAGGGCAACAAAAATGATTAGGGGACTGGAACACATGACTTATGAGGAGAGGCTGAGGGAACTGGGATTGTTTAGTCTGTGGAAGAGAAGAATGAGGGTGGATTTGATAGCTGCTTTCAACTACCTGAAAGGGGGTTCCAAAGAGGATGGATCTAGACTGTTCTCAGTGGTAGCAGATGACAGAACAAGGCGTAATGGTCTCAAGTTGCAGTGGGGGAGGTTTAGGTTGGATATTAGGAAAAACTTTTTCACTAGGAGGGTGGTGAAACACTGGAATGCGTTACCTAGGGAGGTGGTGGAATCTCCTTCCTTAGAAGTTTTTAAGGTCAGGCTTGACAAAGCCCTGGCTGGGATGATTTAGTATGGATTGGTCCTGCTTTGAGCAGGGGGTTGGACTAGATGACCTCCTGAGGTCCCTTCCAACCCTGATATTCTATGATTCTATGATATTTGTAAGTGCTCGCTGCTTCTGAAAAGCAGACTACTTAAAATGGATAAAAATGGATTTAGAACCCAAATTGTATGCAGCAACCTACCTGGAACTTGGAGGGAGAGACAAAGGTTGCAAGAGGGAAGAGTTTGGAGAAAACACCAGAAAGTCTGTGGGCATGTAGCTGAATTGTAGCATATTCACCCACGTATTCTGAAAGAACTCAAATATGAAATTGCAGGACTACTAAGTGCTGTATGTAACAGATTGCTTAAATCACTTTCTGTACCAGACGACTGGAGGATGGCTAATGTGACACCAATTTTTTAGAAAGGCTCTGGAGACGATCCTGGCAATTACAGGCTGGTAAACTTAACTTCAGTGCTAGGCAAATTAGTTGAAACTATAGTAAAGAACAGAATTATCAGACACATAGCTGAACCCAATTTGTTGGGAGAAGAGTCAACACAGCTTTTGTAAAGGGAAATCATGCCTCACCAATCTATTAGAATCCTTTAAAGCGATCCACAAACATCTGGACAATGGAGATCCAGTGGATATAGTATATATGGACTTTCAGAAAGCCTTTGACAAAGTCCCTCAGCAAAAGCTCTTAAGCAAAGTAAGCAGTCATGGGATAAGAGGGAAGGTCCTCTCATGGATCAGTAATTCGTTGAAAAAAAGAAAACAAAAGGTAGAAATGCACAGTCAGTTTTCCGAATGGAGAGAGGTAAATAGTGATGTCCTCCAGGGATCTGTACTGGGACCAGTGCTGTTCAACATATTCATAAATGATCTGAAAAGAAGGGTAAACAGTGAGGTGCCAAAATTTGCAGACAATACAAAATTACCCAAGATAGTTAAGTCCAAAGCAGACTGCAAAGAGTTACAAAGGCATCTCACAAAACTGGGTGACTGGGCAACAAAAATGACAGATGCAATTCAATGTTGATAAATGCAAAGTAATGCACATTGGAAAACATAATTCCAGGTATACATACGGAGGAGGACCGGAATATCATACAAGAAGATCTGCATGACCTTGTAAACTGGAGTAATAGAAATGGGATGAAATTTAATAGTGCAACGTGTAAGGTCATGCGTTCAGGGACTAACAACAAGAATTTTTGCTATAAGCTGGGCACTTATCAGTTGGAAGCAACAGAGGAGGAGAAAGACCTGGGAGTAGTGGCTGATCACAGGAAAACTATGAGCTGTCAATGTGATGCGTCCATGAAAAAGGCTAATACAGCCCTAGGATACATCAGGCGAGGTATTTCCAGTCGAGACAGGGAATTGTTAGTACCATTATACAAGGCACTGGTGAGACCTCACCTGGAATACTGCGTGCAGTTCTGGTCTCCCATGTTTAAAAAAGATTAATTCAAAGTATAACAGGTGCAGAGAAGGGCTACTAAAATGATCTGAGGAATGGAAAATCTACCTCATGAGAGGGGACGCAAAGAGTTTGACTTGTTTAGCCTAACCAAAAGAAGGCTGAGGAGCAGGGCTGGCTCTAGGCACCAGCAAAACAAGCAGGTGTTTGGGGCAGCACATTTCTAGGGGCGGCGTTCCGGCGCTGGCCATGCCACCCCTAGAAATGTGCCCCCCGCCGCCCCAGATTGCCTCCGTTCCACCTGCTCCCTTGAGCGTGCTGCCGCCGCTCCACTTCTCCCCACTCCCTCCCAGGCTTGCCGCGCGTGAAACAGGTAAATACCAGGGAGGGAGGGGAGTTATTTAAATTAAGCACCAAATTTGACTCAAGAACAAATGGCTATAAATGGCCATCAACAAATTTAGGCTTCAAATTAGGTGAAGGTTTCTAACCGTCAGAGGAGTGAAGTTCTGGAACAGCCTTCCAAGTGGAGCAGTGGGGGCAAAAATCCTAACTGGCTTCCAGACTGAACTGGATAAGTTTATGGAGGGATGGTAGGGTGGCACTGCCTATAATGGGTTTTGCTCATAGCAAAAATCCCCAATGGCTGGAGACAGGGCCGTAGATGGGGAGGGTTATGCGTTACTACAGAGAATTCTTTCTCAGGTGTCTGCCTAATGGTTCTTGAGTACATGCTCAGGATCTAACTGATCACCATATTTGGGGTTGGGAAGGACTTTTCCCCTGGGTAAGATTGGCGAGATCCTGGGGTTTTTTTGCCTTCCTCTGCATCATGGAGCACAGATCACTTACAGTTTAAATGAGTGTAAACGGTGAATTATCTGTAACATGAAGTCTTTAAACCATGATTTGAGGAGTTCAGTAACTCAGCCTGAGGTTAGAGATCTATTACAGGAGTGGGTGGTTGACGTTCTGTGGCCTGCAATGTGCAAGTCAGACTAGATGATCACAATGGTCTCTTCTGGCCTTAAAATCTATGATCTAAATTAACTGTTACCACTCAAGAAAGTGATCTTGGAGTCATTGTGGACTGTCCTCTGAAAACAGCTTTATTCACTGCTGCTGTCTATTGAGCAGATAACAGAATGTTAAAACCATTATGAAAGAGATAGATAGATAAGAGAGAAAATATCATAATGCCACTGTATAAATCCATGGTACACCCACAGCTTGAATACTGAGTGTAGTTCTGGTTGCCTTATCTCTTCACATAATGCACAGTCAACCTGTGGAACTCTTTGCCAGAGGATGTTGGAAAGGCCAAAACAATAACAGGGTTCAAAAAGGAATTAGATAAGATCATGGAAGACAGGTCTATCCATGGCTATTAGCCAAAATGGTGATGGATGCAACCCCATACTCAGGGTGTCCCTAGCCCCTGATTGCCAGAAGCTGGGAGTGCATGACAGGGGATGGATCACTCAGTGATTGCCTGTTCTGTTCATTCCCTCTGAAGCACCTGGCGTGGCCACTTTTGGAAGACAGAATACTGGGCTAGATGGACCACTGGTCTGACCCAGTATGGCCATTCTTATTTTAATCTCTATGTTATATATTTGTATTACTCCCCTCTGTGCTAGGTGCTGTACAAATGTAGAACAAAAAGCAAATAGTTCTCTTAAAAAAGAGCCAGTTTTGTTTTAGAAATATGAAGTCCACATGTTATTACACACCATCCGGTACTAGAAACATTTGTGTTTGAAAATGTGGGCCTCAATACCCAGTAAGCCTTCTATAATTCTTAATAAAAACTATATAGGAGTGAATAGAGTATCTTCAAGCACACTGACTTTTTTTAAAACTATATCTATTATTTATTTTGCAAACTGCAACTTCGATACCTCAGGTGAGAGCCAATGACTGAAATCTACAAGTAATTTCAGTTTCTTATTCAGGACCAGTTTTTGCCATGGGTATCAGTGCTGAGTAGTACCTTATTCCACAACCAATCCCCCTCCACTCTTTGACATTTACAGGGCCAAGTAGTCCCTTAGAAAGTACACACTTCCCCCACCCCCTGTAAAGAGAACCACTCACAAACACCTGAGAGCAGAATTTGACCCACAACGTTAGAAAATTTCTATCATGCTGTTTCTCTTTCTCACTGTTCCATTCTTTAGATCAGTGGTGGGCAACCTGTGGTCTGCAGGCCGCACGTGGCCCGTTAGGGTAATCTGCTGGTGGGCCGCGAGACAGTTTGTTTACATTGACCGTCCGCAGTCTCGGCCACCTGCAGCTCCCAGTGGCCACGGTTTGCCATTCCCGGCCAATGAGAGCTGCGGGAAGCGGCAGCCAGCACGTCCCTGCGGCCCGCACATCCCTGTGGCCCACGCTGCTACATTGCCAGGCGTAACTACATTGCCAGGACAAACTGGGGATAGGGAAAGGTAGTGCTAAAGACATTCAGTGTCCTCCCACCTCTTCCTGGCTATCTACACAAGGAGGGGGGATGACCAACCAGCTCTGTGGAGCCTATTTCTCCTTGTACATAGGAAGTGTTGGTACAGTGCATCAGTGCAAGGGAGTATGATATGGCCCTAACCTAAGAAGATCCAAGGGATGTTCAGCATGGATTTTTTTTTTTCATTTTAGTGGCTGGAAAGGATTAAGTTTAAAAGATCAAAGTAGAATGAGATAAATCGATTATTGGCATACCTTGTGGAGGGAACAGTGCCCTTGGGACTGGATGGGTAAAGTGGATATTGCATTGCCAGTCCATCTGTAGTCTGGGTCTGTAGTCTCAATCTAGCATTGAGTGGGTAGCCTGGAAAACTACACGGCTGAAATGCTGTAAGCAGTGCCAAATGCAGACGGCAGTCTTGTCCATCCTCTGAGGAAGATATATTTGGCCACACTGGAACAAAGGCAGAGTTAGTAATTAAGAGAGCCTACAGTATTTTTCTCCCTGTGCTAAAGGATGGTTAGTCCAGGCCAGTCCAGGTCTAATCCCCCACTGAACAGTGAGGGAAGCTTGCATTACATGATACCCGCTTTGCACAAAGGAGCAGGTTGCTGCAGTGCCAAGGCCAAATTCAATTCTCTGACTTCACTGGGGTTGCAACTGTATAAGCAAGAGGAACACCGAGCTCTGGGTGTCTAATCTGGGATCTTCGCTGGGACAAAAAGAGCTTGGTTTTGCCCAGTATTTAAAATAAACACATGAAAGCAAAGCATATGAAAGGAGATACCAGCATTAAATCAAGAGACTAAGGAGGGACTTGTGTTTGGGGAACTGAACTGGGATGTAGAAACTTAGGCTAAATTCCCAGCTCCTTTGTGAATGTGGACAAATTACTTTTCCTTCCAGTACCTCTAGTAATCTTCTGCTTCTGGGGGCATTGGGAGGATACAGTCATTAGCATTTCTGAGGTGCTCAGCTCCTATAACGATGGGTACCCAGACATGCCAGGTAGATTAATCATATTCGCAGAGTTTAAATGACTAACTTATTTTTGTTTAATTACCTGATTTTTTTTCTTTCCAACAAACAGATATTAAAAGTATCTGGAGGTATTTACATGGGATTGTGACACCAGAAATTTTTATATCTTAATTGAGATGTTTTATACATTACCTTTTAACACATATTACAGCTTTGGAGGAAGTGTGGGCTAGTGGAACAGGCATTAGGCTAGGAGTTAGGAGATCCAGGTGCTAGCCCTGGTTTGTCACTGCCCTTAGGTAGATCGCTAAACCATTCTGTGCCTTTGTTTTACCTCCTACTTTTTATTTGTCTTGTCTCTTTAGAGCATAAAATCTTCAGGGCATGGACTAGGCATGTGTACAGCTCCTTACATGGTAGAGTTTCAATATCAGCTGGGGCCTCTAAGATCTATTGTAATACAAATACGGAATAATATATTCACAGGGTTAAATTCTGTTCTTACATACACCTGCACAAATCCCAGTATGCACATGCTAACCCCTTCTGAACAGCACATATACATAATGAATGTAAACTAAATCTGTCCCTTGCTGCGGTTTGTCTTTCTTATGACCTTAAATCACCACAAAACCATAAGCTTTCCTAAGGTTTCCCCTGTAGGACCTCATAGTATCTGCCCCTAGTTCTCTTTACTTCCAACTCCCTCTTATACTTCTAAAATGGATCTAGTCTAACCGCAGAGTGACTCAACAGAAATACCTCTGTATCTCTATGTATAGTTCAAGCACCTCTGACATCAAGATGACTCAACAGAAAAGTCATGCATCTTCATTCAGGATCCTAGAATCTGCCTCCCTGTTACACTCCCATTGGGCTTGTATTGCATCTGTAAATTTTAATGGCCTTTTTTTTAATAACTCCCTCAGCTGCTGCCACGGTCTAGGATCCTACAGTACCTTGTGATCCCAGAGAGTTAGACAGGCTGTAAGGGGAGCCTTTTTACATTGAGCATTCCCACTCCCTCACCATGGCACTTTCTGCTGCTCCATGAAGTTAGAGTCATATTAGGGAATAGCTCAGGAGAGTCCTGCAGTCTCCTGGCTGAAGGTCAGTTACTTCACGCCTGTGCTTGGGGGCAGGGATGCCTTTAAGCCACCTTTGCACTTCCTTTGTTCTGTGGCCATGGAGAGGGCTGCCAACACCCAGCGTTAGCACACTGTCAGGAATGGTTTAACGTATGCTTTGCTTCCCATGGCCAAACATGAGCCCTAGGAAACAGAAGAACCACAGTGTAATACACTCCAGTCAAGTCCTAGACATGCCCTCTGTCAAGGCTGATTCCCCACTCTGGCACTTCGAGTGCAGAAGGTGGGGGCCCGCAAGGATTTTAAAAATTAATACTGGCCACTCCAGGCTGGTATTAAGCTCCCAAGGCCACAGCTTCTCTCTGACCTTGGATTGGTAGATGCTGACACCGCCCAAGTGCAAACTCCCCCACCCCCTTTTTGAGAACCCAGGAAGGAACACTTGGGAATTTCTTCCTGTGGGGTACCCTCAAGCCCTTTCACACCCCCTCCAGGGAAGAGCTGAGAAAAAAGCAAAGGAAATCAGCTGTTGCCACCAGCTAATTAAACAACATGTACACAAACCTCTTAGGAACACAAGAACCCAATTCTGTTCTTAAAAAGGTAAATTTTATTAAACCCCAAAAGAAAGGAAATACATTTGGAACTAAGGCTTTTTGCTAGATCTTAAAAGAAACAATTACAAAAATTAAGCATCAAGATAGCTCTCTTGATGTTCAGCTTAAAGGTTACAAGCAAAACAAAAGCATCTAGGGTTAGTACAGAAGAGTCCACAAGCCTTACAGAAAATAAAAGAAATAAACCTAATTGAGTCTCTCTAAACATTCCCTGTCCCAATGAATGCTTCTAGGTATGGATGATGAAGTTTCATACCTGGTCCAAACTTTACACCGCATTCCAGCTGCCCCCGTCTCTTCAGCCCAGAGAGAACAACAGAGAGACAAAGGGAAAGCTTTTTTCCCCATTTAAAAAAGTTCTAGCCCTCCCATAGGCTCTTTTGGTCAGGTGCCCACTCCCTTTTCTTTACCTGGGGGACTTTTTAACCCTTTACAGGTAAAACAAGCAGCCACCAAGAGGGACTTTTTAGCTAACTGGCTGGCTGGGTGTCCATAAAAGGTAGCTTCCACTCCCTTAATTATCACACCCTCACTCCAGCCCTATGCCTGGGTCTGGGAACAGGGCCACTGCACAGCTTTTTACCCCAGCTCCGCATCAGCTGGGGAAGCCCTCTGTGCAAGGGTATTCCTAGGGGGTCATTTCTGCCCATTGAAAAGCCCCTTTATGCTGCTACACTGATGTAAATGGGCCTAAGCAGGACTGAAAATCAGACCCTATATGTCTAGGGTAGCTTTCTATAGCTCATCATCACCCCACCTTGGAACCTTCTGCTATCTAGGGCCAAGGCCAGGGAGACATCAGTAGTCTACGATAGAGGAAGATTACTTATAAGTGGCCAGATCCTAGTCCTTACTCTGGCTTCTTTGTCCTGCATTTGTGATGTAAACATCTGTAAATCCATCTTAACTGAGACGTGAACGACTCCGCCACCTGTATCCTGTAAGGGAATCCTTGAGTGATGTGGAACTGCTTTACTGACTCCTATGCCAGCACACTATCCCAGTCCTTTGCCTTAAGCCCTGACAGTCTACTGCTGAGATTGAACCTGCATCCTTCCATCGGTTTCTTTTGATGCTTCTTTAAGCATATACTCTCCAAATTATTCCACGGGCAAACCACTGGTGTATGTAAACTGGAAACATCAGACATACCGTCTTATGAATGGAATCTATAATTTCATGCCAGAAGTTTTCAATGCCATGACAATCCCCTAGCATGAATAAAAAGTTTCCTTCCAACAATTTTACACACATAACAAAGCTCTGTTCTTGATGGGAACAGTTTATGTAATCTCTTTAGAAATAAATAAGCCTTCTGCTGAAAGTTAAATGACACTATAATTTTCTTGACGTTTATAGACTTCATTTCATCCTGCTCACATGTAGCTGTCTGAGCCAGATGTAAGCCAGGATGTGAATGAGCTCTCCCCTGCCTTCCACTGACGAACTGGGACAATGAACCGGACTTCAGGAGCAGACTGTATTTGCATCAACACACCTACTTTGCTTAGGTGATCAGGGGATAGACCTGCTTTGCCAAAGTGATCAATTTTGCCTGCTTTGGGTTAAAATTCACTTTAGTCTTGAACACGGGCCATGAAATGTTATTTTTACTGTATGACTGAACAGCTGAACTGTATTTAATATGTCCTAATCGAGGGGGTCACCCTAACTTTAACCTCACTTGCTAAGAAGGAGATAGTGATACCAAATCTGACTGAAAATCAGAAGGGGTGTGGATTCTGTTGAAAGGGTACTAGACACAATTTGACCTGTCTAGTGTTTAAAGACAGAGCTGCTCAGGTTTAGTTGAGTATCCTTGTTTCTATTCAGTAATTGCAGTGCTTGAACCAGAATAGTGTTGCAGTGAAAGATAACCCAGAGGCTATAGCAGCAGTGGGTTTCCCCATTACCTGGAGCAATCCCTTAGAACAGGGCTAAGTGGCGGAATCTCAGAACATGGGATCACAGCAGCAGCCATGAGCATTATGCAGCAGCAAAGACAACGATAGTGATGAGCAGCAGGACCAGAGGCATGGCTCAACCACACCCCCTCTTCCCCTTCAGAGTTGGGAGGTGAACTCACATGAACACACCTTGGACAACTAGCAGTGAGTGGGTGTAGGACCAGGAGCCTGGAACCAGAGTCCAGGTCAGAACCAGAGGCAGAGATCAGAGTCAGGGTTAGGGTGACCAGACTGTAAGAGCGAAATATTAGGACACATTGGGCGAGCGGGGCAGGGAGAAGAGACAGACACAGGTGCACAGCCCTGACCGGAGCCAGAGGCACACTGGTCCGCCTGGGCCTGTGCTACCAGCATGCCCCTTCCTGTTGGAGGTGGGCCCATGCTGCGCCACACAGCTCCCCTGCCCAGCAGCCCCTGGATCCACTATGCCCAGAGCCCCCCTACAACCCTTCCACCACAAATGCACAGTGCTGTGCACACGCATACCCTGCCCAGTGCCCCCTGCCCACAGCCCCACCACAGCTGCCCAGCACCCCACACAGAACCCCCCACTCACTAGTTTCCCAATACACACAGATTTCCCCTCCCTCCCATCCTTCCTCCCAGTGCCCTTCCCCACAGCCCCACCACCACAACTACACAATGCCCCACACAGACTCCCACTGCCCAGTGCCCTGACACACACAAATCTCCCCCACTCCCCAGCACGCCCCCAACAGGGCCCCACTGTCTAGCACCCCAAACACACAAACCTCCCTCACTGCCCAGCGCCCGCCACACCCTCACAGCCCAGCACCCCCCCCCCCAACTCCTAGATACTCACCATCACACCCAGCCCCCTTCCCTGGCCGCACTCACCAGCCCTGCTAGGAGGTCTCTGGCTCCTAGGGTGAGAGCGGCAAGGGGGGTCTCCAGACTCTCCACGTGCTGCACCCACCACAAGTGCAAGCTCCCTGGCTCCCATTGGCCGGGAAAAGTGCCAATGGAAGCTGCCGGAGCCCCCCCCCCACCGTAAGAGCCAGAGGGCCTTGCCGGGGGGCAAGGTGGGTGGTCCCGGCGGTGCTTACCTGGGGCGGCTCCCGTCCTGGGAAGCATCCGGCAGGCAGGTCCCTCTGGCTCCTAGGGTCATGGGTCGGGTTGGGTGGGAGGGGTGGAGGGCTCTCTGCCCGCTCCCAGCACCTGCACGTGTAGCCCCTTCGGCACGTGGCGCTCCTGCCAGCGGGTGGGCGGTGGGAGCTGCCCCAGGAAGCAGTGAGCGGGGGTGCCGCAGCTGCAGTCCAGATGGTCCTGATATCGGGACAAAGGGCGTCCCGACCAATGTAAGGTCGGGACGTGGCACAAGTCCCCTAAAATCTGGACTGTCCCGATAAAATCGGGACGTCTGGTCACCCTAGTCAGGGTAGGGCATAGGAGCAGGGACCTGCACTGAGGCAGGAACTGGGAATAGATGGGGTCTGGGATAAGAAGGACACAAACAGCCAGGCAGGCCGGGCTCAGGAGTCAGGCAAGTAGGCAGCATGCATAGTAACAGCCAGCCAAGGATTCATCAGGTTCACCTAAGAAAAGGAGGACTTGTGGCACCTTCGAGACTAACCAATTTATTTGAGCATAAGCTTTCGTGAGCTACAGCTCACTTCATCGGATGCATACTGTGGAAAATACAGAAGATGTTTTTATACACACAAACCATGAAAAAATGGGTGATTATCACTACAAAAAAATAATAAAAAAAATTTTTTTATCAATACAAAAAAAAAAAATACAGAAGACGTTTTTATACACACAAACCATGAAAAAAATGGTTGATTATCACTACAAAAGGTTTTCTCTCCCCCGCACCCCACTCTCCTGTTGGTAATAGCTTATGTAAAGTGATCACTCTCCTTACAATGTGTATGATAATCAAGGTGGGCCATTTCCAGCACAAATTCAGGTTTTCTTCCCCTCCCCCCCGGGGGAGGAGAAAACCTGGAGGGGGGAGAGAAAACCTTTTGTAGTGATAATCACCCATTTTTTTCATGGTTTGTGTGTATAAAAACGTCTTCTGTATTTTCCACAGTATGCACCCGATGAAGTGAGCTGTTGCTCATGAAAGCTTATGCTCAAATAAATTGGTTAGTCTCTAAGGTGCCACAAGTCCTCCTTTTCTTTTTGCAAATACAGGCTGTTACTCTGAAACCAGGTTCACCTACTTCTTGTGCCTCTTTCTGGTGGAAGTAGAGCTTTCCAGCTGATTCGGGGGGAAGAGGGAGGAGGAAGTTGGACATCTCCCCCAGTCAGGTGTTTTGCTGGCTCCCGGCTCCACTGGTTCAGGTGAGCTGCTGGGTAGTGGCTATCGTCTGAGCACTGCCTGGGGCTCCACAGGCCCTGGTTTGAGCCCCGCAGTTCCTCATGGGGGGAGGGGAGAGGAGAGTGGTGCGTTAAAAGGACATTTAGCCATTGGGCTTTCACACAGTGAGCTGGGGAACTGAGGCAAAGGACTATTGCCCAAGCAGAGGCTGTTTAGGTATGGTTTTGCACTGTTATTGTGATGTTTTCCCAAATTAATATAGACTTCCCTTTTTCCTTTTAATAAAAGGGCTTGGTGGTGTTGGTTATACACAGACTCTGTGCTCGCGAGGAGGGGAAGTATTGCCTCTTAGTGGTGCCTGAGGTAGCGTTTAGTTTTCCCACATTACTGGGTGAGGCCTCAAACTGGTTCTGTCTCATAATAAGAGGAAACCCTAGACATTGAACCCACTCTTCATTGCTGCCACTCACTGGCAGAAGGGTTTCAAACTTATACCCTCATTCCACTTTTCTAAGGGCTTGGCTACACTTGCAGATGTAGAGCGCTGGGAGTTAAATCAGCCTTTGGAGACCAGAGCAGGGAAAACGCTGCCCTGGGTTTATACTGTCAGCTGCAAATGCACTGGCGTGGCCACGTTAGCAGCTCTTGCAATGCCACAAAGAGCAGTGCATTGTGGTAGCTATCCCAATGTGCAAGTGGCTGCAACGTGCTTTTCAAGTGTGTTGTGGGTATGTGGGAGGAGCGAGAGTGTGTTTTGTGGGGCTGAGAGCATGGCAGCATGCTGCTTTGTAAGTTCAGACAGCAGCAGACCCCCCTCACCTCCTTCCCCCCCCCACACTTACAACAGCAGTATTCCACACTAGTCGCTTTGTCCCAGAGCAGATAAGCATGCTGGCTGTCAGACACCGAGCTTTGAAAGGGGATAGCCGCATGCCAGCAGCCAATTTCAAAATAATGACAAGAGTAGCCACTTGACTTCAGGGGATTATGGGACGTTTCCAGAGGCCAATCACAACGCAGTAATGCAACACCTCATCCACACTGATGCCTGGGCATTTCAGATGGGGCGCAACAAGCTTTATGCTTCTTGTGGAGGTGGATTACCAGGAGTGCTTCAGCTGCAGAGTCCAGGCGCTCTACGTGCCTTGCCAGTGTGGACACCTCAGGAGTTAGGGTGCCCAGGACTGCTTTAATGTGCTCTAACTCAGTGGTTCTCAAAGCCGGTCTGCCGCTTGTTCAGAGAAAGCCCCTGGCACACCAGACCGGAAGTGGCATGGGCCAAGGGACGTGCTGGCCACCCTTCCCACAGCCCCCATTGGCCTGGAGCGGTGAACCACGGCCAGTGGGAGTCTCTATTGGCTGAACCTGCGGATGTGGCAGGTAAACAAACCAGTCCGGCGCGCCAAGGGCTTTCCCTGAACAAGTGGCGGACTGGCTTTGAGAACCACTGCTCTAACTTGCAAGTGTAGCCAAGCCCTAAGATTCCTTGGAGAGAGGAGCATGAGCCATTCTGGGGCAGGGGATGTTAATTCTTATTACATATTTATTGAGCACCATGATCACTCCAGCTCTGTTTCCTCAGCTAGAGTGTGAGGGTAATCTGTTCCTTAGCACTGGAACTAGCTTGGAATAGAATAGTATCAAAATACTAGCGGTGGAATTTAGGACCTAGCGAAGCAGAGCACAAAACAGGAGTGCTCTACACAGAAGCCTTTAGTGTGAGAAGATTTAATTTAAAAACACAGCTTCACTTGTAAAAATGGCATTGTAGGTTTCCACTGAAAGCGAAGTGGGTTGCATAGCTGTGAATGAGGGCATCATCTGAAGATAATGAAATTTTAAAAGGACTACAGAATTGTTGTTTCTGTGATGGTGCATAAAAAGGAAAATTCAGCCTGATACTCTGAGACCAGATAAGTTTGCAAGGCTGGCAGTCAGGAAAAAAACAAAAGTTCATAAACTGACACCAAATTGGATATGAAATCATTGAGAGACAATTAACATTGTGATGGAGTCTATCACGGAGAGGGCTGGGTTGTGCCAATGGTTAGACAGCTAACATTATTTGTAGAGTTGGTGAGAAGTTTTTCCAACAAAAGTTTGTCATAAAAAAGGGGTTTATAAAAAGTTTTTTTTTTGAGAGTTTGATAAAGTTTGTTCATAAAAATTCTGAAGTGCAAAGCTTTAAAAAAAATAGTACTTGTGGGACCTTAGAGACTAACACATTTATTTGAGTATAAGCTTTCGTGAGCTACAAGTCCGATGAAGTGAGCTGTAGCTCACGAAAGCTTCTGCTCAAATAAATTGGTTAGTCTCTAAGGTGCCACAAGTACTCCTTTTCTTTTTGCAGATACAGACTAACACGGCTGCTACTCTGAAGAAAAAAAGAAAAAAAAAAGTGTTCATTTAGTTGAAGAAAAAGATCATACTTAAAGTCCATCCCCTGCAAAAAGAGAACAAGTTAAAAAGAGAGGTGGAGAAATCTACTCCCTTTGCTTTACTTACCTCCCTCCCACTTCTAGTTTAGTGTGGAAAAAAAGTAAAAAATAAAGTAAAATGGGAGAATGCTCTCCCTGTGGAAAAGGGTGAAAGCAGCCTGAGAAAATGGCTTTCTTCCCCCTTCCCTTAAAAACAAAACACCATACTAACTGTAGGACCAAAGAAAAGAATAAAGAGTAAGAAAAGTAGTATCCCAAAAACCTAAGATTTTTTTTATTTTGCCTGAATGAAACAAGTTTTCCAATCCAGTCAAACAAACCAAAATACTCATTTTCTTTTCAAGTGTTTGTGAATTTTTTTTTTTTTTTTTTTTTGCAACCAAGTCTAGCTACTTACATAAGAATCCTCAATGGAAAAATGAGAAAACAGACACCAACTACAGGGTGGGTTTCTCCTTTTCTTCTGTTAATTTCCCTTATCCTGTAAAAGAGACTTTAAATACTTTCCATAGGGGAGATTTGTTGGTGGTGCTCTCTTAAACCTGTGAGACTCCATTTTGAATCAAGTGGAGGATGCTGATTGGCCAGAATCTGTTAGGGGTGGGTTGAAGAAGCTATAAAGTCTGCTTCAAGCAGTAGGGACTCATTGCAGTCTGGAAGTTGATTTTAGTAAGAATTCTACTCTGTGTTGAGGAGCTGTTGTCAATATGGGAGCTTAACTAGGCAGAGGCCTACTCCAGACCAGCTGCTAGGGTTTCACGCCATTTTGGAAGCTTAGACTTGTTAGAAGCTTGTTCTGACTCTGTGGCATTGATTCCAGTTAAGTAGATCAGTTTATTTAGAGCCATGCTACAGCTCTGAGGAGGTTATGTCAGCATGGGAGTTTAATATAACTCAGGAGCCTACTTCAGATTGGGAATGTGTTAGAACTCAGAAACACAGTCTAGCTTGGAGGTTTTTAGCTCAGAAGCTCGCTACAGCCTCAGAGTTCAGTTTAACTTTGGAGCCAGGTCTAGTTTTAGGTTGCAATTAAGGCCTGCCTGCCTTTAATTAAGGGATTTGTTAAGGGACATTTATTTCTGATGAATCTGCTATTTGAATTTTATAATTTAAAATTAACATACTTCTTAGTATCCTAAATTACAAACCACTTATTTTCTACAACTTTCATAGACATATTCTCCTTATTTCCCCTACAGTCTATGACCTACAGCATACAAGCCACAAATACAGTGTGACACATGAAACCCCAGAATGCTGACTTTTGCGGTCACTGTTCAGATTAGATTCTCACTTAAAGTGCCTACAAGTTACCATGGGGACCACTAAAAGTTGTACATGTGCTTGCATAGCTAGAGACTCAGGCCCAGATCCACAAAGGGTCCTAACTTCATTTCAGTGGATCTGGGCCTCAGGGACTTGGACTTCTCACTCAACAGTAACTCACTGAGTCTTCTTGTCCAGAAGCCAGGGAAACAGCAACAGAAACAGCAAAAAACACTTATGTATTTTCTTGACTCTACTCTGAAGATGACCTCCTCTGCACTAAAGGTCTTGTTTGCAGCACAGAAGGCTACGTCTTTCATGCCATTTGAAAATCTGTAGTGAGTTAAATAGAGCAAACACAGTGTTAAATAGGAAATGGCACAGCAGAATGAAAGAGAAACTAGGAGGTACAGGCCAGAAGAAGGGCAGTGTTGTGCTGGAGGGGGCTCTTGGAATCTTCACAGATAACCCTTCTTCACATTTTGTCACCAAGTAAAGGGAGGAGGGTCTGTGTGACTTACTTCTTGAGTTCACTTGCTCTCTTCATGCTGCTAAATCACCCCTGGCACAGTTAATCTATGGCAGGAGATCACAAAACTGGAGAGCAAATTACTTGGCTTCATAATGGACCAGATTGCAGCAAGTGCACTTATTTTCCCATTTCCCTCCCACCCGGTCTGTGAAGTCAGCTGAAGCAGTTTCTGTGAAGCCAGATGAAAATTTCCAGCTGTATCTTGAAATAAATGGGGAGCTGGTGGAGCTGTGTGAGGATGTTGGTGCTGTGATAGTGTTCCAACTTTTCCTTTTAACGCCCACAAGAAGCTCTTACTCTTGTTACGAGGAACTACTACGGACTGAGAAGAGAATAGGCTCCGCCCGCTTGCAGGTTTAATAAAAAATGAAACTACGTAAGTCTTGAAAATTGGCCTTTCTAATGCAAATATTGAGAAAACTCAAACCACAATACCTTTTCCAAGTAGATAACACTACATATACAGCTCACTGGGCAAAGTCAGTCAGCATGGCTGCGACAACAACAAAACAGCAAGGCTTTAGCATTCCAGGAGTTGCTGTCATTATTATATTTGTCCCTAGAGGCTCAAAGCAAGATTAGGGCCTGTTGCTAGGCACTGTACATAGACAACAGTCTCTTCATTGACAACATACTGACTAAATAGACAAAGAAAAGTATTATCGTCCTCATTTCACAGTTGGGGCGCAGAAAGAGATTAAGTGACTTGCCCAAGGTCCTAATGTGTATAGCAAGAGAAGAAATTAAAAGCTCAGTCCAGTGTCTGAACCACAAGCCGCCTTCTCTTACTACCACATGAGGAAGCTTTCTAAGGCCAACTTGCATGAAAACTATTAAAGCAGGAATAAAACTGACCTTGTTTAAAAAAAAAAAAAAAAGTGTGCAAACAACAAAAGTCTTAATAAACACCATCTTGGCAGTCTCAAAGCCAGGCTTATTCTGTCACTAGAGAGGCCATCTGTGTCATTATTGCCTTTCACTTTCATATATTAACTTCAATTTTCTCATTTTTATGTAAGACCTGGGTAGGCTCAGACTGCAGTGTTCATCATCGGGGGCAAGAAAACAACACAGTAACAGAGGTTGCAGTTGGAGTGGTTTCAAGTGCTTAAGTAACCTTCTGGGAAATGGTAAGAGCTGCTCCAGTCAATTACAAGTATTAGTCCAGGCTTCCTTTCAGCTATAGAGAAAGATTGTAAACCCTCCAGCTCCTCCCTTCGTATTAACAGTTTGCTAGGACAACCACGGCATCGCACACTTGTCTTTCGTGATCTTCCAATTAATTGTGTGTGTTTTGCAAATGAAAGGACCAGCTCCAGAAGCTTGTTTTCCAGTTCTGTGATGGCCAGGTCCCTGTTTATATCCAAATGAAGAGGGACAGACCATTTTAGGCAAATAAGGGCTCCAGAGCCAAAGCTATACTGAGTGCGGAAAAGGAGATAGTAGGGAAGGAGTTGCACTATGATAATGTGCTGCTGGAGCCATTATACTGGTGCAGGATAGGATTGGGCATATGGCTCCAGCTTCAGAAATGCTGGGGGGCAGAAGGGGTTCAATTTGTTGCAACTTTGGAAAGATGTAATCTGTAAATCCCCATGGTGCTATTGTGTGACCCTGGGAATCAAGGCCGGATTTATCCTTCCACCCTGCCCAGCCAGGCCACCCTTGGGGTGCTGAGCAGGCTCAGGCTCAGGCTAGCAGCAACCTCTTTCCATGCTAAGGGAGTACAGACAGCCAAACCATAGCTGCCTCCTATGCATGAGCAATTGGGGAGAGGAAGGGCTCCAGGTAGCCTTGTCCACCCCCGTACACTCATCAGTAGGATTGTAACATTTCGATAGTATCATATTATTACAGAGTAACCAACCTAGTAGATGGGGGGAAGTGGCTGATGTGTTATATCTGGACTTTAGCAAGGCTTTTGACACAGTCCCACACAACATTCTCATAAGCAACCTAAGGAAATATGGTCTAGATAGAATTACTGAAAAGTGGGTACAGAGCTGGTTTGAAAGACTATATTAAAGAGCAGTTACCAATGGCTCGCTCTCAAACTAGGAGGGCATATCTGGGGGGGCTTGCAGGAATCTCTTGTAAGTTCATATTGTTCATTATTTTCCTTAATAACTTGGATGATGGAATGGAAACTATGCTTATAAAATTGGCAGATGACACCAAGCTGGGAAGGGTTGCAAGCACTTTGAGGATAGAATCAGAATTCAAAACAACCTTGACAAATTAGAGAATTGGTCTGAAATCAATGAGATGAAATTCAGTAAAGGCAAGTGCAGAGTACTACACTTAAGGAAAGAAAAACCAAATGCACAACTACAAAATGAGGACTAACTGGCTAGGCGGTAGTACTGTAGAAAAGGATCTGAGGGTTATAGTGTATCACACATTGAATGAGTCAACAGTGTGCTGCTGTTGCAAAAGAGACAAATATCAGTCTGTGATATATTAACAGGAGTGTCATAAGCAAGACACAGGAGGTAATTGTCCCACCCAATTGTGTGATAGCTCATCTGGAGTACTGTGTTGAGTTTTGGGCACCACATTGTAAGAATGATGGGAACAAACTGAAAAGAGTCCAGAGGAGAGCAACAAAATAAGAGGTTTAGAAAATATGATTTATGAAGAAAGGTTGAAAGAATGGGGCATGTTTAATGTAGAGAAGGGAAGGCTGAGAGAAGACATGGTAACAATTTTCAAATTTGTTAAAGGTTGTTTCTGAAGAGGACAGTGTCACTTCTCCATGTCCATCGAGAGTAGAACAAGAAGTAAGTGGCTTAATTTGCAACAAGGAAGATTTAGGTTAAATATTAGGAAAAACTTTCAAACTGTAAGGATAGTTAAGTACAGGAATAAGTTACCAAGGGAGGTTGTGAAATCACCATCGTTGGAAGTTTTTAAGAACAGGTTAGACAAACATCTGTCATGGATGATCTAAGTATACTTGGTCCTGCCTCAGTGCAGGGGATGAACTAGATCAGTATATCTCAACTACCAGTCTGTGGACTGGTGCCGATCCCTGAGATCTCCTAACACAGTTTAGGAAAGCAGCAAGCCGGTCCCTGGTATTAAAAAGATTGTGAAACACTGAACTAGATGACTTCTCAAAGCCCCTTTCAACTCAACATTCTTCTGATTCTATTTTATTTGAGCATAGCTGTAGCTCACGAAAGCTTATGCTCAAATAAATTGGTTAGTCTCTAAGGTGCCACAAGTAATCCTTTTCTTTTTGCGAATACAGACTAACACGGCTGTTACTCTGAAACTTCTGATTCTATGTCGACAGTCTGCCCAAATCTGTTAATCAACACTCATGGGAAGTACATATTTAAGAGGGATCTCTGCTTATGATAATGCTAACATGAATAGCGGGGAGAAAGGGTGTTCAAGCAAGGAACCAGCAGTTAGGAGATCTAGATTCTTTTCCCCATAACTACACAGTGAATCACAGACAAATCACCTAGCCCCACATTTTCCAATTTGGGTGCATCGCTTCTGGCACCTAAGGAAAGATACTTAGAAGTGCTGAAGTGTTCTCCTTTTGTCAAGTGCTCTGAGATCCTCAGATGAAAGCTATTAATGTAAATGTAACGTATTATTGTTTGTGATATGTAAGCTAATCAGAGGACAACATATTCCTTTGCACTATGGCTGCCATGGTAGCTTGGCATACCATCTGAAATGTACATCATATCTAAAGTGGGAAATGTCAAACTAGAAATGGATTTTCAAGGTAATCTGAAAAATTTCTGATCCTTTTTGAAATTTCACAAAATGTGTAAAAACATAGAAACATGCAAAATGAATTGGCAAAAAAATTGGCACTAAATTTTGCTCAATGCCTACTTTGCTTCAGTCTTCTCACAAAAAATAACATTTGACCAGATGACTGGTGAAGTTACCACTGACAGAAAAGGGGAAAGGATGCAGATCAGGATATATAAAGATATGCCAGGAATCTTCTGATCAATTTGAATGAATTCAAATCAGTGGGCCCAGATGCTATTCACCTGAGGATACTGAAGGAATTAGCTGAAGAAATCTCAGAGCCACTGGCAATAATATTTGCAAAGTCATGGATTACAGGAGAGGTCTCAGAAAACTGGAGAAGGGCTAATGTAGTGTCCATTTTTAAAAAAGGGGAAAAAGAAGGAGCTGGGGAACTATAGACCAGTCAGCCTGACTTCAATACCTGGGAAGCTATTAAAGCAATGTATAAAACATTCAATTTACAAATACCTGGAGGATCACTAGCAGCCAGCATGGATTTACCAAGAACAAATCATGCCAAACCAGCTTGATTTCCTTCTTTGACAGGGTAACTGGTTTGGTGGATAGGGGGAATGCGGTGGACATAATATATTTGGACTTCAGCAAGGTTTTTGACACAGTCCCACATGACATTCTGATAGATAAGCTCGAGAAATATGGGCATGGCAGAACTACCCTTAAGTGGATATATAATTCGTTAAACAACCACAAACAAAGAATAACTATTAATGGAATTATGTCTGATTGTAGGGATGTCTCAAGTGGGGTTCCACAGGGATCTTTTCTGGGTCTGGTGTTGTTTAACATCTTTATTAATGACCTGGATGTAGGGATAGAGGGCATACTGATCAAATTTGTAGATGACACAAACCTGGGGTGGGGGGTTGCCAACATTTTGGATGATAGAGCTAAAATTCAGAGGGATCTTGATAAATTGGAGAACTGGGCTATGGACAATAAAATGAAATTCAACAAAGACAAATGTAAGTGCTACACTTAGGGATGAACAAATACAGAATGGGGGATAACTGTCTTGGCAGCAGCACTGCTGAGAAGGATCTGGGAGTTGTGGTGGATCACAACCTCAACATGAATCAGCAATGCAATGCTGTTGCAAAAAAAGCAAATACAAGTTTAGGTTGCATTAACAGAAGCATAGCATGCAAGTCATGGGAGGTGATAGTACTGCTCTACTTGGCTCTGTTGAGGCCTCTGCTGGAGTACTGTGTCCAATTTTGGTCACCAATGTATAGAAAGAATGTAGAGAAACTGGAAAGGATCCAAAGGCATAAGACCAAGATGTTCAAAGGGATGGAATGCAAGCCATATGAGCAAAGGCTGAAGGAACTGGGTATGTTTAGTTTGGAAAAGAGGAGATTAAGGGGGGACATGATAGCGGTCTTCAAATACTTAAAAAGCTGCCATAAAAAAGATGGAGAAAAGTTGTTCTATCTTGTCATAGAGGGCAGGACAAGAGGCACAAGAGGCAATGGGTTCAAACTACAGCAGAGCAGATTTAGATTAAATCTCAGGAAAAACTTCCTAACTGTAAGAACAGTAGGACAATGGAACAGACTGCCCAGGGAAGCTGTGGAATCTTTGCTGGAGGCTTTCAAAAGGAGGCTGAGTCTTGAATGGTTTAGACACAACAAATCCTGTATCATAGCAGGGGGTTAGACTAGATGACCCTGGTGGTCCCTTCGATCCCTATGATTCTAAAAACTTTTTTCCAGTTTTACCCAGCACTAGTGGTCAAGTATTCCTCTCTTTTTAAAAACAAAACAAAACACCGTGAGCTATGCAGAGCTATTTCACATGTGAGTAATTATTCAGTCAGAAGCTCTGGCTAGTTCCTAAACAAACATCCTTTACTTTAACAAGGAAAGTTATTGTGTAGCCTCTCAGGTTACAGTTTGATGCCTTGTGTAATGTCTGACATCTGTTAATTATTTCTCAATGGTTACACCATTATCAACCTTTTAGGAAATTCTTTCTTTATAGTGTAATCCAAACTACAGGAGAAAAAAACCCCAATGTTTTGCTGTCTTCCAACCCCAAACATAACAAATTATTCATCATCGTCATCACACCAGAAAGCCTCATGATTTGGGAAGAGTTAATAAGATAATGCATCCCACCTATAACTGACTCATTGGATATAAAAAGTATATTTATGTGTGGAACCAGTAGACCTCACCCCTCTAACCTCGTGCTGCAAAGGGGAGCTCCCAACTGTTTGTACTTTCCCTCTATAGCAATCCAATTATCAGTTATATTGTCCCAAGGAAAAGAGCTAGAGATCTACTGGGTTTTTTTAAGTGAAAGCTGAGATTCTACTTCATGGGCCCCAAACCCAGGCCTGTTAACAAATTTTCAGTCTGCAGGGGTATGATTCTAGGACCTCCTCTTTCTGAGCTGTAATGTCTGGCTGAATTAGAGTATAAACTACTTGGGTCAGTAACAAGTGTTCCCTTGTATGACCATAAAGTGCCAAAGCTGTCTGTCAGCACTCAATAAATACAAATTAATAATAGGTCTGTAAATACTAAATATTGCTTCCAAGATACCTCTGATTGCAGGCGTGAGAATGATCTGCCCAAGAAGAATGAAGCATGTTCTTGGTTAAGTGATGTTTGTACATGGAACTGTTCTCTGATATGAAAGATTTGAATTTGTTTTAATGTGTGTCAGATCTACCCTATTGTACAAGTATGTCCAAACAAGATGCCCAGTGTTTACACTGTATAGCAAGAAAGGGAGGCACATGGAATGAAAATACAGATAGGCCACCTTCCTGAGTCAGTTGGGGGTCCCTCCCCCTTAGGTGGAATTCACCCACACTGGAGAACAGGCAATGTTTGCTCAGACACCCTCCTTTGGAATTTCTGCTAGAAAAGGGCAGCCTTTAACTGCTGTTAGGGCTTCATAGGAGCTGCCCAGGGATGCAGTGATTCAGGTTATCAACCCACTGCCATGGCCACGCTATCTCCCCAGCCAGTACCACTCACTTTTTGTATTGTGCCAAATGGCTATTGCCCACTTGTGGCCACTTGGTGCTACAGTAACCCTTCCCCAGCAGACTTCTACCACAAAGGGCAGTTCACTAGCAGAGGCAGGCCCTACCCAGGGCTGAATCTTACATAAATGTCTGAGTAAATTAAGGGCGGTGATTATAATGTACTGTTATGAAAGAGGTGTTAACGGCCTGCCCTTGGGGGTGTTAGATGCAAAGGCAATCACCGCATTCTCTTTTGTACCGAGCAATGGAGGTTCTTCTTCTAGTGCAGAGCAACAGTGCACAAAGAAGGGGGCTAATGCCTGGAGCCACTTGGTGAGACCACATGGCCCAGAGGGAGAGGTGAAGGTAACAGGGTTTCCTAGCTTTCAGGCGGGAAGAAAATGGTGCCTTAAGCAGTTGGGAGATTGAGTTTGGAAAGAAGCAGCCTGCGTTTGGCTGGGACTCTGTGGGAGGTCTTGGAGAGAGGGAGGCTCCGTAGCTGCTGCTTGGGACCAGGCAGTGGTTCCTTACCTGGGAAAAGGGAGCTGCCTGCATGCAGTGTGTTCCTGCAGCTGTTCACAGATACAGGATTCAGGTACGCTATGAAACAAACAAATTACATTCAGAAAATACCTGACTTTGTGCCACCAATTTCTGCTCCAAGTGGGAAAGTGAACTGCCAGGCCCTGAATTTCAGCTATTACTTCATCAAGGAGGCAACAGTAACAGCAAACTTCTTTTGTAAGGTCTAACTGTGTATTCCTCACTGAGGCAGAACTGCTAATAATGTTAGTGGGAATTTGGTCTGTAAGAACTGCAGAATTGTGCACCCCATCTGGAAAGCACACTGACTTGGGGCAAGGATACCCTGTTCGGTGTGATTAGAATGTTACACTCCTGCTTCCTCCACTCAGCCCCAATCACTCTACCTCCCAGACAGGATGAGCTGCCATTTCTGCACTGTAATTCAAAAAACTTTTAGGCATAAACTTCCCCACTTCTCTCTGGGTTTTTCCATGGAAGGGGATGATCTGGCCCCTAAACTTTAGAGAGAAAAAAGATATGTTATTTTGTATATGGCATCATACTTATCCATGCCACGATCTAATGGGCAAAGTGTGGCAAAAAGAAAAGTCCTTGCCTGAAAGATCCAAATGGGTGCAATACAATACAGAGCAAACACAGAGCAGGGTGTGACCATTGTAGCTGGAAAGCTTCACAGAATCCGTGTGTCTTGAGTAGTTTTCTGAGGCAGGATGTTTTCTGAACTTTAAAGGGGAGCCTGCTCTGAGTATAAGGCCTGGACTACACTAGGAAATTAGGTCAGTATAACTACGTTGCTCAGGAGTGTGAAAAATTCACACCCCTGAGCGATGCAACTAAACCAACCTAATAGCTTTAGGTAGATGGGGAAATTCTCCCACTGAACTAGCTACTGCCTCTCCTAGAGGTGAATTACCTATGATGAGAGAAGAATCCCTCCCATCAGAGTAGCTAACCTCTTCACTGAAATGTTACAGTGGCACTGCTGTAGCGGTGCAGCTGCGCCCCTGCAGTGTTTTAAGTGTAGACAAGCCCTAAGAGGTGGCATGGAAGAAATCATGGTGTCAGGAGTGGACCAAAGAGAAAAAGGACAGAACACTGGTGGGAATGTCAAGCCCTGAATTAGGAGCTGTGCTGAGCTGAATCACCACAGCTGGAGTTCCAATGCCTCCAGGAGCTTCCAGATAGTGCAGACACTGTACCACCCTTCACAAGTAGGGTTGCCAATTGTCTAACCACACAAACCCAAACACCCCTGCCCTGTCCCTTCTCTGAGGTCCCGCCCCGCTCACTCCATCCCCCTCCTTCCATCGCTCGCTCTCCCTGACCCTCACTCAGTTTCACCGGGCTAAGGCAGGGGGTTGGGCTGCGGGAGGGGGTGCAGACTCTGGGCTGGGGCCGAGGGGTTCGGATTGTGGGAGGGGGCTCTGGGCTGAGCCTGGGACAGAGGGCTGGGGTACAGGAGGGGGTGTGGGGTGCAAGCTCTGGGAGGGAGTTTGGGTGCAGGAGGGGGCTCTGGGCTGGGGCAGGGGGTGTGGGCTCTGGGAGGGAGTTTGGGTGTAGGTGGGGACTCCGGGCTGGGGTTGGGGTGGAGGAAGGGGTGCGGGGTGCAGGCTCTGGCCGGGCGATGCTTACCTTGGGCAGCTCCTGGTCGGCAGCGCAGCAGGGCTAAGGCAGGCTCCCTGCCTGCCCTGGCCCTGCACCACTTGTGGAAGCAGCAGCCATGTCCCTGAGGCCAATGGGAACTGCAGAGGCAGTGCTTGCAGGCAGGGGCAGCGCACAGAGGCCCCTTGCCCCCCCAGGGGCCACAGAGGCGTGCTGACTGCTTCCCGGAGCAGAATGGGGGCCAGGGCAGGCAGAAAATCTCCCAGTTTGGTTTCAGTAGCCTCCGGAAGATAGAGCACGATTCCAGGAGACTCCTGGCGAAAGCAGGAGGGTTGGCAACCCTATAGAATGCTGCTGTGAAAGTGAAGAACGATCGGACACAGGCACATTGCTTCTGGGAGACAAACCTCTGATGTCTTTGTTAAAGTACCCCTTACAGGGCTTCTGGTTCCTGGAGACCAGATAGATGACCATGATCTTTATGGTTTTAACTTAACTTAACAGGGGCAAGGTCCACTCCTCCTTCTTGCCCCGCACTGCCCTCTTTGCAGAGACTAGTGCTCATTGTCCTGCAGAATTCTCCCACTCCCTAAGCACAGGGATCCTTATTGTGCCTGACCCAAGAGAGCAGACAGGCACAAAGGGATGAGGCTTCTTGTACTTCCTGGGGCCAAGAGATGATTAGAGTGGACGGGGAGAAGTTGATGTTGGTAGGGACATTTTGGATCTCTTTGGCTACCTAATTCACCTCCATCACAAAGCCGGATGGTTCCCTGCAGACAGTATATCTTCCCGTGCTTTGTCCAATCCCATTTTAACTGCTCACTCTGTGGAACTGCCACCATTGCCCCAGGATGATGTTCTGCCGCCTTACAGACCTCACTGTTCTTTGATTTTAAGTTCTGATTTTCTTTGCTCAAATGATCCTGTGACTCCACGTCATTACAGTAAAACCTCAGAGTTACTAACACCACAGTTACAAACTGACCTCAGTTGGAACCAGAAGCACGCAATCAGGCAGCAGCAGAGGCAAAAAAAAACCAAAAAACCAAAAGAAACCCAAAAACCAAACACAGTGCTGTGTTAAATGTAAACTACTAAAAAAAAAAAGGGGAAAGAAGCATTTTTCTTCTGCATAGTAAAGTTTCAAAGCTTTAAGTCAATGTTCGGTTGTAAACTTTTGAAAGAATAATCATAACGTTTTGTTCAGCGTTACAAACATTTCAGAGTTATGAACAACCTCCATTCCCGAGCTGTTCATAACTCTGAGGTTCTACTGTGTTCTCACATGTTCTTAACAATTCTCTGCCTTCTCTGTCTTTACTCCCTGCCAAATAATTGGCCATCGTTATCACAATTCCCATAAAGATAGGGCATAGTTTAAAACCTTAACCTACACATGTTGTACCCCTTCTAGTTCCATTAAAAAGAAACAAAGTGGAGCATGTTAAGTATGGGATATTTGGTTTCAAAAGCAGGGCTTTTCCCCAATCAAACAGGGTAGATCACAGCAGCAACCTTTACAGAACATTGAAACATCATTTTGGAATGTTGATATTTCAGAGAGAGAGGTTTGTTGGCTACCATCAAAAAGCACAAAAATGCAAAGTTAAAAAAAAGAGTAAAAAATGAAACTGCAAACACTGAATTTTGCTATTTTTGTATTTTTCAAAATACTGACATTTTCTAAAACTCCTTTCCTCTTTTGACAGGTTTCAGAGTAGCAGCCGTGTTAGTCTGTATTCGCAAAAAGAAAAGGAGTAATTGTGGCTAACAAATTTATTTGAGCATAAGCTTTTCCGATGAAGTGAGCTGTAGCTCACAAAAGCTTATGCTAACATATATTTGTTAGTCTCTAAGGTGCCACAATTACTCCTTTTCTTTTTCCTCTTTTGGGGGCCCATCACTTAATATCTTAATGCCGAATTGAGGTTTACTAGTAAAAACAAACAGATAAATGGAAATGAAAACTAAGAGTTGAAAAACAAGAGATCGTTGTAATATTGTACTTTTCCATGAAAATTAACCACAACAACAACGTGAATGAGTCACTGACCTTTCCTGAATTGTCTCTAGTCCTGCTGGTAGACAGTTTCCAAATCTCACAGTATATTGAGTGCCATAATGGTGTTAAAAGAATATGTAGTAAAGGCTGTTTGGCATGAGAAACTATTTCTTCTTAAAATCAGGGTTGTGATTTTTAAAGCTGTCTAGGGGATTTAGATTAAAATGAATAAAAGATATGTATCTAAATCCTCTAGGTGGCTTTGGAAATCTTATCCTAGGTCTATTGAGAGAAAATTGCTATTGATTAAAGTGTTATTTTGAAGAACTATAAATCAATAGATACTATACTGGAGAGGGGACAGACCTTTTAACATAGATTCATCAGTGCATAGATGGAGAAGCCCTGCTCAGATCCCACCACTTTGCTGTTCAAATGTCAAACATAGTGATGTTCAGGTGGCATTATATTGATCTGGATTACTAGTTAAAACCCAGTCCAAGTCCATATTGACTGAAGAACGTTACCATCTAATGGCTGTTTGGTCGCCTCTCTGGACCACGTTTTGGTGGTGTGATTCTAAGTCCCAGTAGACAGGTTATATCCACATTGTTATTGGCACGAGTTAGCATCCTTCTAGACAACCCCACAGAAGAAACTGAATGGGTATAAAGAATTAATTATGCTCTCTCCCCCTAAAAGCGGTCCCTTTGGATCAGGTGTTGATGCACGTTGCTGTGGGTGTGAGAGAGAGAACCGAGTCAGTATGGTACGTACATATGAACAATACATTTGCACACACAACATGTACAAATGAATAATGGTTTCCTTTGTGAAGCAATAGTGTGTTCACACTGTGGTCTCAGGGCAATCTATCTCACTTGCGATCTGGTTTAAAAATCCGTGTTTTAATATTTTTTCCCATTGTAAAATATTGCAGTTGACTGAATGATGAACCATGGACCATGCATCAGCTAACCCTTTTCACCTTTGCCAATCCTGGACTAGAGTTTCTTTCCTCCCAAATTAGTTTCTAGGTATAGTGCCTATTGCATCTATGGGGTTGGGATTGTCTAAAATTACTAATGGTTTGTTCTAGAAACACTGGCATTATAGGAAGATGTCAAATCCTGTTAATGCGTTCTTTTTTCCAGTGTGATAATACAGTTCTATATTTTACTGTCCATTTTACCCGTTGCAGAAAGCATTAATGAGCACTGTAAGCAGAAAGCTCTAATTCCATATTTGTTTAAATACAGAGTGTATTGCAGGCTTTGTTGAGTGCTACTGGCTAAGTGACTTGGTTCAGCTGAACTGCTGTGGATTTCCTAGACGTTTGTGAAAATAATATTGCCCTCCTACTAGCTGGAGTCAATGCAAGATGACATTTAGTCTCCATTTACTTGGTAATGAATTGTAGGATGGAAGCTAGAAAGACTTTAAATTGCCCTGCTCAGTAAATAAGGAGCGAGAGAGTGCACAATGAGGGAGGTGGGTTGAATGAGGGAGAGATTTATTTATGGGCAGCAGAAACTGTCCAGATCAGTCTGCACTCCAAATATAGGAGCAAATTACAGCTGTCCCTGTGCAAGTGCTCTGGGGTGTAAGCGTGGAGAGGAAGTGTCAGGAACTCCTCCCTCCATCTACTCCACAGACGACACCTACAAAGTAGCTCACAGAGAGGTGGGGTGAGCACTAGTTCGGCCAGTAGCTCTCAGTGACACTGGCTGGTGTGAGCCTTGGTAGTTTGGGGGTGGAGGACTACACTGGGAAAGTATAAGCTGCAGCTTTCCTAAAGAGGAAGCAAGGTCATGTTTCCCTGATTGTCAAAATGATGCTTCTGAAATCTGAAAATATAATATCTTCATCTGTTGCCACTTGGAAGGTATGGGTGTATATGATGGCCATGTGAAGCAGTGGAAAAGAGGGCAGAGCTGTTACAATCAGTACTAAAAATGACATGGCCAAGCAGCTCAGCAGCCAGGATAGTCACTGATTAGTGAGAATAGCAAATCCAGCGAGAAGATGGAAGAGAGCTGAATGGTGGCCATGAGACTCAACCGATGAAGTGAGCTGTAGCTCACGAAAGCTTATGCTCAAATAAATTTGTTAGTCTCTAAGGTGCCACAAGTCCTCCTTTTCTTTTAACCAGTTATGTGTATTGCCAGTGAGGGCAGAAATGGGTTATGAAGCTGGCTTGGAGAAAATCCATATGCAGGTCACAGCAATCATTTAGTTCGACTTAGACTCTCTTGTTGAGGCAACCAGTTTTTCCCACTGCAATCTCTCCAGAGCAAGAACTTTGACTCCATCATAAGCTGTCTCCAGGACAGCAGCATCATTTTTGATCATCCTGTGATAGGTCATTTTTTATCCTCCATGTCTTCTCTTCCCTCCAGGTGGAATCCAATCTAAGATATACCTTGTGCTTCTGCCGAGGGGTAGCCCGATGGCCTGGCGAAACCACCATAGCAGTCTCTGTCTAATTGTTATGTCAGCTGTCTGCTGACCCATGTGGCGCAACACCTCCACATTGGTTACATGATCTTTTCAATGAATTCCCAAGATTCTTCTTTAACAATGTTGGTGGAATACATTCAGCATTCTGTTGTATACTTCTACCATCTATACCTCTACCACTTTTCAGAGGCAGACAGTACTGTTGGGAGGAGAATAGCGTACAATCTCATTTTAGTGTGTAGATGTATCTTCTTACTCTTCCAGATGTTTGACAATGGGAAAATGATCCACTGGCTCTAGTGATTCATACCATCACTTCTTTAGTGAGCTGATCATTAGCACATATTGTACTGCCAACTCTTTTGGATGCTTCTCCATCAATCACGCATCTTCCAGTCTTGATAGCATTCTCTCCTAGCTCCATGGTCTTGGTCTTCTGCGTATTCATACAAAGCCAACTTTAGCAGCTTCTGCTTTTATGCTCATAATGAGTTTTTTCATTACACCCAAGCTGTTATCCAGTCTGACGATATTATCTGCAAAATCTAAGTCTTGCAAACAGTACCAGTGGCCTTGGCTGCAGCCATTGCTCTTCCCATCACAAAGCCTATGGCAGTGCAGAAGAGAAGTGGAAATAGTATGCAACCTTGCCTTATGACAGTTAGAATCTTAAACCATTCTGTGTCTCCACTCTCTGTCCTGATGCAGCATGCAGCTTTTTCATACAAAGCTTTTATCAAATTAACAATCTTTGCTGGAATTCTATAGTGTCTCAAGATCTTCCAAAAGGCTTCTCTATGGACACTATCAAATGCTTTCGTAAAATCAAGGAAGTTTTAAAAAAACATCTGCTGGTCTTCTAGCCTTCCTCAATAAGTCTTCTGAAGTTGAAAATCTGGTCTGAGCACAGCCTACCAGATACAAATCCAGCCTATTCTTCCCTGAGTACTTTATGAATAGTAGTTTTCATCCTATTCAAAATGGTAATGCAAAACACTTTTCCAGTACAGATTGGAGTGTTATCCCTCTACAGGTATCACAAATAAGCTGGTTTTAGGGATTTTGCAAATAACACTTCTTCTCCAATCTTTGGGACAGATCTCCTTTTCTCCTTTTCTGTACAACCTGCACATTTCAGCATCTAATCATAGCATGGTGCTTTATCACTCTTCCACTGGTGTATTGACCTAGTTACTTCTTCAAATGCGATTACTTCTAGTGATCTAGATAAGTCTGTTGTTTCTTCATGTCCCTCAGAGTGTGTTTGTGGTCCTGGCTGGTTGAGCACAGCCTGGAAATGTTCCATCCAACTGACTCTCTGCCCTTCCTCTGTGGTTAAAAGTGTACCATCTTAAGCCTTCACAATGCCACAGTGATTCAAAAATTCTGATGTCAGTTGTTTAGATACTAGAAAAAGCTCTTTAGAAACCCCCTCTCTTGTAAGCCTCCTCAGCTTTTCTTACGTCATTTTCCAGTCATTCTCTCTTATCTGTTCTGGCTGATCTTTTAACTTCCTTGGTTTTGTCCGCATATTTTGTTATTGTGGAATAGGTTGTTTACTGTTGTCTCATTTTTGTTAAATTCTCTTCTTTTGTTGTTTCCTCTCTTCAACAGACTTCCATGTGTGTGGTAGGAGCCACTCTTCTTAGATCTTCTCACCCCCCACTGTACTCCTGGAGGCATCCACACTTGCTTCTTTGAAAAATTGCTGTAATTCTTCTATGTCATCCATTAGTGTCTTTAACTTTTCAAATGTATTGCTAAGTTGCAGCTTGAAATGCGCCTTCACTGCTGGATCTGGCATTTTTCTAGTACCATACGTACCCCCTACCTTGCATGATGTAACTTTTGTTTAGTTTTGTTTTGATTGTCCCAATAACAAGATGGTGGTCACTTCTGGCATCAGCAGTCTTACACGCCCTGGGATCCAACTGTGGTCTTCTCTCGTGCCTACTAGTAGCAACATGATCAAGCTGTTTCTGGGTGAAGTCATCATTTGATATCCAAGTCAATTTGTGTCTTTCCCTCTGTGGAACTAGTGTACCACCAGTGCAAAGACTGCATAGGCAACAGAATTCAAGAAGATATTTTCCCTTGTCAGTCTCTGCTAGGGTGCACATGTCTTCCCATAATGTGTTCATATCCAGTATTATCATTGCCAGTCTGTGCATTTAGATCTCCCATGAGGTTAACTATGTCATATTGATTAATCTTGCCAAGAACACTCCGCAATCTTTCATAGAATGACAGGGTCAAGTAAAGGGACAAGGTAGGTGAGGTAATATCTTTTATTGGACCAACTTCTGTTGGTGAGGGAGACACGCTTTCAGGCTTACACTGTGCTCTTCCTCAGGTTAAGGTAAAAATGTTCAGTAATCCTTCTCACCCACACATCATGTTTACCATTGTCAAAGGCAGACACCGCCCCTCCACCGACTGATTATTTCTGCCTCCGGAAGCACAACACTGACCCTGCATTTCTTCTCACTCCTGCTGTAACAAAAAACCTGAACTCTGACTGTAGCAATATAAGCATGATGTAGTGGTAGGCATATGGGGGCCAAATTCTAGGGTGATGTGGAGCTGGTTTGTGGAGGGCATATGAGGCTGGAGTAGAGGTTTGGTGTCACAGTGATTTGGAATGTGCATGTGTTTCAGTATGTGCTGGAGCCAGGCACCATTTATCTGATAAAGGCAACAAGGATTCCTGGAGACCCCATCGTAGAAGCTCCCCTGGGTCTGTGTGTGGTCTCCAGGGCAGCAGAGTTGTTTGTGGAGGAGCTCTGTCATAAATATAAAGGGAAGGGTAAACCCCTTTGAAATCCCTCCTGGCCAGGGGAAAGCTCCTCTCACCTGTAAAGGGTTAAGAAGCTAAAGGTAACCTCGCTGGCACCTGACCAAAATGACCAATGAGGAGACAAGATACTTTCAAAAGTTGGGAGGAGGGAGAGAAACAAAGGGTCTGTGTCTGTCTGTGTGCTGCTTTTGCCAGGGACAGAACAGGAATGGAGTCTTAGAACTTTTAGTAAGTAATCTAGCTAGGTATGTGTTAGATTATGATTTCTTTAAATGGCTGAGAAAAGAATTGTGCTGAATAGAATAACTATTTCTGTCTGTGTATCTTTTTTGTAACTTAAGGTTTTGCCTAGAGGGGTTCTCTATGTTTTTGAATCTAATTACCCTGTAAGATATCTACCATCCTGATTTTACAGGGGGGATTTCTTTATTTCTATTTACTTCTATTTTCTATTAAAAGTCTTCTTGTAAAAAACTGAATGCTTTTTCATTGTTCTCAGATCCAAGGGTTTGGGTCTGTGGTCACCTATGCAAATTGGTGAGGCTTTTTACCAAACCTTGTCCAGGAAGTGGGGTGCAGGGTTTTGGGAAGTATTTTGGGGGGAAGGACGCGTCCAAACAGCTCTTCCCCAGTAACCAGTATTAGTTTGGTGGTGGTAGCGGCCAGTCCAAGGACAACGGGGGGAATATTTTGTACCTTGGGAAAGTTTTTGACCTAAGCTGGTAAAGATAAGCTTAGGAGGTTTTTCATGCAGGTCCCCACATCTGTACCCTAGAGTTCAGAGTGGGGGAGGAACCTTGACATGGTGGCATAGTGGTGGGATTAACCTGAAATCATTTTGAGATCCAGTTGAGATTTTTTGAACTAGAAATACAGATTTTAAAAGGAATTTTTTTTTCCTGTGGCTTTGAAGCAGCTTTGAAACTGAAAGCAGCTTGGGTTTTCCCTGCTTTGTGGCCAAGCAGAGACAAAAGGGGATTATCTTTGTGAATTGCAGGTTTTCTTTGCCTGGAGGCAGGGTACTTAACTCCTGCAGGGAAATTCACAGTCTTCCAACCCAGAGTTTTTTTTTTTTCTTTTCTTCCTAAAAGTAAATAGGGGGTGTGTGTTCTACCCATTTGCTTTTTCTTTGGGCTGGGTAAGCAGGTTTCCAAGTAGTTGGAGGTTTTTTGCTTTAAGTTGGGCCCAGAGCAGAAACAAGGGAATTGTCTTTTTCTGTAGGCTGACAATCACTATCAGAGAATAGGTATTCTATTCCAGCACAGCAAAATTTTACAGCCAAGTTTTGTTTGTTTATTTCTAAACCTCGGGTGTAAAGTTAGTTAAAAACAGAGAGGTTAGAATGACCAAATCCTCAGCTCGACTACAGCTGGAATTAGCCAAATTTCAGGCTGAGGAAAGACAAAGGGAACATGAAAGACAGATAGAACTCATGCGGCTGAAGAAGGAACAAGAAAGGGAGGCAGAACAACACCAAGCGGCTGCTCACAGGAGAGCTATGGAAGCAAGGGACAAAGAACTGGAGGAGAAGGAAAAAGAGAGGAAGTATGTGGAGGAGATGGAGAAGATAAAGGCTCAGCATAATATCCCAACAAACCCTAGTAATCCTTCTCCAAGTACCACTTCCCATCCCAGAAAGTTCCACACCTACAAGGCAGGCGATGATACTGAGGCCTTCCTAGAAAACTTCGAAAGGGCCTGCCTTGGGTACAACATCTCTACTGACCAATACATGGTAGAGCTGAGGCCGCAGCTCAGTGGACCCTTAGCTGAGGTGGCAGCTGAAATGCCTAAAGAACACATGAACAAGTATGAACTGTTTAAAACCAAGGCGAGAGTCAGAATGGGGATAACACCCGAGCAGTCTCGTCGGAGGTTCAGAGCCCTAAGGTGGAAACCAGACATGTCATTTACCCGACATGCCTACCACATTGTGAAACATTGGGATGCCTGGATATCAGGAGCAAGTGTTGAATCTCCAGTAAATTTGCCCTTCCTAATGCAAATGGAACAATTCTTAGAGGGTGTTCCTGAGGAAATAGAAAGATACATCCTAGATGGGAAACCCAAAACTGTAATTGAGGCAGGAGAGATTGGAGCCAGATGGATGGAGGTGGCAGAGAAGAAGAAAACTGGTCGCAGTTGGAGCGGAGACCAGAAGGGATCACCCCAGACCACACCCTATTACCGGAGGCCGCCCAAAGCCCCACCTACCTCCCAAAGAACCCTCCAGACCCCTTATCATCCCAGCACCCCGTTCTCCAGCAACCCTCCTCGCCCCAGTGACCCGTCAGCTGGACGATGTTTTAAATGTAACGAGCTGGGGCATGTAAAGGCCAACTGCCCCAAGAACCCCAACAGATTACAGTTCATTGCACCGGAATCACACCAGAGGTCCACAGGCCCAGATACCTCCCAGATACCCTTGGAGCGGAGGGAAACTGTGAGTGTGGGCGGGAAGAAGGTCACCGCGTGGAGGGACACCGGAGCACAAGTGTCGGCTATCCATGCTTCCTTAGTGGACCCCAATTTAATCAACCCAGAGATCCAAGTGACGATTCAACCCTTCAAGTCCAACTCTTTCAATTTGCCTACAGCCAAGTTGCCTGTCCAGTACAAGGGCTGGTCAGGAATGTGGACTTTTGCAGTCTATGATGATTATCCCATCCCCATGCTGTTGGGGGAAGACTTGGCCAATCATGTGAAGCTAGCCAAGAGGGTGGGAATGGTCACCCGCAGCCAGGCTAAACAAGCCGTGAGGCCTAGCTCTGTTCCGGAAACTTCTATCAGGACCCAGTCAGAGGTGATGGACCCGGACCCCAGGCCAATGTCTGCAACAGCAGTAGTGGACCCAGTCCCAGAGACCCAGACGGAACCAGTCCCAGAACCGGAACCAGCCGAACAACCAACACCAGACCCCGTGTCAGCACTGAATCCAGTACTTGCAACCTCAACACCAGAGGGCCCCACCGACCCTGAACTGGCAGCAGCCGATAACCCAACACAAGAGGCTCAGCCGGAGCCTGTATCCCAACATAGTGCACCAGCGGAGAGCGGTTCACAGTCAACAGAAACAGCTCCATCCCCTATATCGCTTCCAGAGGGACCAAGCCTAGGTCCACAATCCAATGAGGGACTGATGTCTCCAGCATCAAGGGAACAGTTCCAGACCGAACAGGAAGCAGATGAAAGCCTCCAGAGAGCTTGGACGGCGGCACGGAGCAACCCACCGCCTCTCAGCTCTTCTAATCGATCCAGGTTTGTTGTAGAAAGAGGACTTTTATACAAGGAAACTCTTTCTGGTGGACACCAGGAAGACTGGCATCCTCAGAGACAGTTGGTAGTTCCAACTAAATACCGGGCCAAGCTCTTGAGCTTAGCCCACGATCACCCTAGTGGCCATGCTGGGGTGAACAGGACCAAAGACCGTTTTGGGGGGTCATTCCACTGGGAGGGAATGGGCAAGGATGTTTCTACCTATGTCCAGTCTTGTGAGGTGTGCCAAAGAGTGGGAAAACCCCAAGACCAGGTCAAAGCCCCTCTACAACCACTCCCCATCATTGAAGTTCCATTTCAGCGAGTGGCTGTGGATATTCTGGGTCCTTTTCCAAAAAAGACACCCAGAGGAAAGCAGTACATACTGACTTTCATGGATTTTGCCACCCGATGGCCGGAAGCAGTAGCTCTAAGCAACACCAGGGCTAAAAGTGTGTGCCAGGCACTAGCAGACATTTTTGCCAGGGTAGGTTGGCCCTCCGACATCCTCACCGATGCAGGGACTAATTTCCTGGCAGGAACTATGAAAAACCTTTGGAAAGCTCATGGGGTAAATAACTTGGTTGCCACTCCTTACCACCATCAAACAAATGGCATGGTGGAGAAGTTTAATGGAACTTTGGGGGCCATGATACGTAAATTCGTAAATGAGCACTCCAATGATTGGGACCTAGTATTGCAGCAGTTGCTCTTTGTCTACAGAGCTGTACCACATCCCAGTTTAGGGTTTTCCCCATTTGAACTTGTATATGGCCGTGAGGTTAAGGGGCCATTGCAGTTGGTGAAGCAGCAATGGGAGGGATTTACACCTTCTCCAGGAACTAACATTCTGGACTTTGTAACCAACCTACAAAACACCCTCCGAACCTCTTTAGCCCTTGCTAGAGAAAACTTACAGGATGCTCAAAAAGAGCAAAAAGCCTGGTATGATAAACATGCCAGAGAGCGTTCCTTCAAAGTAGGAGACCAGGTCATGGTCTTAAGGGCGCTCCAGGCCCATAAAATGGAAGCATCGTGGGAAGGGCCATTCATGGTCCAGGAGCGCCTGGGAGCTGTTAATTATCTCATAGCATTCCCCACCTCCAACCGAAAGCCTAAGGTGTACCATATTAATTCTCTAAAGCCCTTTTGTTCCAGAGAATTAAAGGTTTGTCAGTTTACAGCCCAGGGAGAAGATGATGTTGAGTGGCCTGAAGGTGTCTACTACGAAGGGAAATGTGCTGGTGGTGTGGAAGAGGTGAACCTCTCCATGACCCTTGGGCGTATGCAGCGACAGCAGATCCAGGAGCTGTGCACTAGCTACGCGCCAACGTTCTCAGCCACCCCAGGACTGACTGAACGGGCATACCACTCCATTGACACAGGTAATGCTCACCCAATTAGGGTCCAACCTTACCGGGTGTCTCCTCAAGCTAAAACTGCTATAGAACGGGAGATCCAGGATATGTTACAGATGGGTGTAATCCGCCCCTCTGGAAGTGCATGGGCATCTCCAGTGGTTCTAGTTCCCAAACCAGATGGGGAAATACGTTTTTGCGTGGACTACCGTAAGCTAAATGCTGTAACTCGCCCAGACAACTATCCAATGCCCCGCACAGATGAACTATTAGAGAAACTGGGACGGGCCCAGTTCATCTCTACCTTGGACTTAACCAAGGGGTACTGGCAGGTACCGCTAGATGAATCTGCCAAGGAAAAGTCAGCCTTCATCACACATCTCGGGCTGTATGAATTTAATGTACTCCCTTTCGGGCTGCGAAATGCACCCACCACTTTCCAAAGACTTGTAGATGGTCTCCTAGCGGGATTAGGAGAATATGCAGTCGCCTACCTTGACGATGTGGCCATATTTTCGGATTCCTGGGCAGACCACCTGGAACATCTACACAAAGTCCTTGAGCGCATAAGGGAGGCAGGACTAACTGTTAAGGCTAAGAAGTGTCAAATAGGCCTAAACAGAGTGACTTACCTTGGACACCAGGTGGGTCAAGGAACTATCAGCCCCCTACAGGCCAAAGTGGATGCTATCCAAAAGTGGCCTGTCCCAAAGTCAAAGAAACAGGTTCAATCCTTCTTAGGCGTGGCCGGTTATTACAGACGATTTGTATCGCACTACAGCCAAATCGCTGCCCCACTGACAGACCTAACCAAAAAGAAACAGCCAAATGCTGTTCAGTGGACCGGAAAGTGTCAGAAGGCCTTTAACAAGCTTAAAGCGACACTCATGTCTGACCCTGTACTAAGGGCCCCAGACTTTGACAAACCGTTCCTAGCAACCACAGATGCGTCCGAGCGTGGTGTGGGAGCAGTTTTAATGCAGAAAGGACCTGATCAAGAATTCCACCCTGTAGTGTTTCTCAGCAAAAAACTGTCTGAGAGGGAAAGCAACTGGTCAGTCACTGAAAAAGAATGTTACGCCATTGTCTACGTTCTAGAAAAGCTACGCCCATATGTTTGGGGACGGCGTTTCCACCTGCAAACCGACCATGCTGCACTGAAGTGGCTTCACACCATCAAAGAAACTAACAAAAAACTTCTTCGGTGGAGTTTAGCTCTCCAAGATTTTGATTTTGACATCCGACATATCTCAGGAGCTTCTAACAAAGTGGCTGATGCACTCTCCCGTGAAAGTTTCCCAGAATCAACTGGTTAAAATCGTCCTTGAGATGTGGAAAATATTGTTAGTCTTTATGTACTCAGTAGTATATTTAGAGATGCATGTGTCTTATTAACTCTGTTTTTCCTAGAGCTCCAGGAAGAAATCCCAGCCAGTGTTTCACCCTAGCTGAGATTTGGGGGGGCGTGTCATAAATATAAAGGGAAGGGTAAACCCCTTTGAAATCCCTCCTGGCCAGGGGAAAGCTCCTCTCACCTGTAAAGGGTTAAGAAGCTAAAGGTAACCTCGCTGGCACCTGACCAAAATGACCAATGAGGAGACAAGATACTTTCAAAAGTTGGGAGGAGGGAGAGAAACAAAGGGTCTGTGTCTGTCTGTGTGCTGCTTTTGCCAGGGACAGAACAGGAATGGAGTCTTAGAACTTTTAGTAAGTAATCTAGCTAGGTATGTGTTAGATTATGATTTCTTTAAATGGCTGAGAAAAGAATTGTGCTGAATAGAATAACTATTTCTGTCTGTGTATCTTTTTTGTAACTTAAGGTTTTGCCTAGAGGGGTTCTCTATGTTTTTGAATCTAATTACCCTGTAAGATATCTACCATCCTGATTTTACAGGGGGGATTTCTTTATTTCTATTTACTTCTATTTTCTATTAAAAGTCTTCTTGTAAAAAACTGAATGCTTTTTCATTGTTCTCAGATCCAAGGGTTTGGGTCTGTGGTCACCTATGCAAATTGGTGAGGCTTTTTACCAAACCTTGTCCAGGAAGTGGGGTGCAGGGTTTTGGGAAGTATTTTGGGGGGAAGGACGCGTCCAAACAGCTCTTCCCCAGTAACCAGTATTAGTTTGGTGGTGGTAGCGGCCAGTCCAAGGACAACGGGGGGAATATTTTGTACCTTGGGAAAGTTTTTGACCTAAGCTGGTAAAGATAAGCTTAGGAGGTTTTTCATGCAGGTCCCCACATCTGTACCCTAGAGTTCAGAGTGGGGGAGGAACCTTGACAAGCTCCATCAGGAAAGGGGAGAGTGGGGAAAGCGGGATGGTTGCAGTGCGGTGGAGGCATCTGGAGTGGATGTTTGCAGTGCAGAAGGGTCCTTGGTGGTGTCAGCAGGAGTTGGGGCAACATCCCTAACTCCCCCTTCATCAAGCTGGGACATGGGATGGGGTTAGAGGACTGGGGGATAGGGGGCAGCACAGAATAGTGGGATTGGTGTGGATAGAAGCGGGATTAGCTGAGGCATTGGGGGGGGCAGTCCTTATTGTGCACATGCAGCTGGCATTGCATGTGTGCAGGGCTGAGAATCTGGACCGAGATGTGTGACTAGTGGTAAGTACAACGGAGGCTGAGTTAAGCATTATACAACAATTTACATGCCAAAATTCTAGCTGCTGGAAGCTTGTGTCACTACTTTGTTGAAAGATGAAATCGGTGTTTGAGTTTAGATTTTTAATGGCAGTATAACTGATCATAAACACTGGTTTGGTTTCCCTTTAATTTTATAATGATGTGATCTCTATGGACGTGCCTTGAAATCATTTTCTTGTGTAACTGAGGTGTATGATGGCACAATTTCATGCTTTCAACTACCTGAGAAAGCAGTCCTCTTCATGTACGCATATGGCAATAAGATTGTAAAGGGATCTACAATTTTTAATGGTTTCAGAACAGATTCTCTTAACTGGCTCAGTATTATCTCACATATTGGTAACAATGGCAATGAATAAAACAGATAGCAAAAATGACATCTGTAGCACATGTACATTTGCCTTTTTAAAAAAAATAATCAGAGACATTGAAAATACTTTCAATTTCCAAGTTGCTAAAAGGCGCTAAAGTAGAAGAAGGAGTAAAGAGCTGCCAGATTGAGACTTGTTTTAGCTGAAGTTTGGAAAACAAAATAACAAAACAAAACAAACAAAAAAGGCATCAACAATCACAACACAGAAAGACAAACCAAGCCACAAACAAGGGGCCAAACACTCTTCTTAATTACTCATTGAAAGATAGTTACCCATTGATTTCAATTAATTATACGACTGATCAGTAACTGTTGTGAATACCCATCTAAGGATTTGCATTTATTCATTATGGCCCATATTTCGTCCTGGTTTTTACATCCCACTGAAATCAAGGTACATATCAGAATTCAAGTTGTAAGTTTACATCAGATTTCCATAAAGTGCATAATGAAGTGTAGCCACTTCAATGGCAGTTGTGCCCAGGCACCATAACTGAGAGCAAAATTTGGCCCAATATGTTTTATTCAACACATAATAAATTGAAAATAAAAACATTTCATATTAGTACATTTCTCCTGTACTGCCACAGGTTTGGAAATCTCAGCCTGCAATACTGCACATCACAAAAAAGTAAATGAGGGAGTCTGACAGCCATTCACACACTGCCATTATTTGTAAAACTACAATCAGAGATCAGAGACCCTCATATTGTGAGGAACTTTACACCCACATATAATGAAAAGACTGGTCCTGTCCCAAAGCATTTGTAATCTCTGAAAATCTCAGGATTTGAAAAACATTGTTAAAGTCATTAAGGAAAACAGTTAAATCATTAAGCAGAATTAATTAATAAAGTATAATAAACTAGTGTCTTGATGATAATGTGGAACTATGACAATTACCTGTTGTAATGTTTTGTATTGCTTGAGTGCATCCAATCTGTAGGCAGCAATGACACCTAAATACAATTCTTAGAGAGATTTAGGCAGAAATGACTTTACTGAATGATATGCTCAGCTTCTTAAAAAAAGATCTTAATAACAGTTTACAAGTGTTTCTCCAAGATCTAAGTGCTTATACATTCAGAGGAGAATTTATATCTTTCTCTGTAACAGTGCCATAGGTGACATCCAATAATGTTACACCAACAGACACAGATCCTGCAAACATTTCAAAGTGTGTAACTTAACACACATGAATAGAGCCATAGAGTTGAAGGCCAGAAGGGACAGGCAGATAATCTAGTCGGATCTCTTGTATATCACAGGCTGCTAAACACATCCGGCCATCCCTAACACCTAACACAACAACCAGAATTAGACCAAAGTATTACAGCTGGTCTACACTGCTGCTGAAGTCAATGTAACTTACATTGCTCAGGGGTGTGAAAAAGACACCCCCCTGAGCCAGGCAAATTACATCAACTTAAATGCGGACCACACTGGTGCTATGTCGGTGGGAGATGCTCTCCCGCCAACATAGCTTCCGCCTCTCTCAGAGGTGGAGTAATTATGCAGATGAGAAAATGCTCTCCCATTGGCACAGTGTGTTTCACTAGATGCACTACATGGATGCAGCTGCGCCTATGTAGCGCCATAGTGTAGACGTGCCCTAAGCTATTGTGTGCCACAGGTAAAGAAAAGGAGGGCTCATTGGCTTCATGTTAAGGAGTGGGAGGCTACATATATGCAATCAAAAATTATGCCCTAGTCCTCCAAATGTTTTACAGGATCATAGCTGTTCTTTAGCAGATTTACCCAACATCAATCAACAGTAGAGCGCTCTCTGGTCAACTCTGGTACTCCAGCTCTCCGAGAAGAGTAAGGGAAGTCCACTGGAGAGTGCCTCCCATCAATGCAGGGCAGTGAAGACATTGGGATAAGTTGACCTAAGTTACGTCAACTCCAGCTGCGTTATTCACGTAGCTGGAGTAGCGTAACTTAGATCGATTTACCCCCATAGTGAAGACCTGCCCTCAGTCTAAACAGTAACACGAGATTAAGATCTGTTTAGCCAAACCCTGGTCCAACTGAAGTCCATGGGAATTTTTCCTTTTACACTGTTAAACTTACATTTTACAAACATCAATTAAGCCAAAAAAAAAAAAAAAAAAAAGGGAAAGTATTTTCCTCATTTTTATGGATGGGAAAACTAAGGCACTGAGAGATTAGACAAACAGTGATTCATTGGCACCCTAGTCAGGAATAGAATTTAGTAGCCCCGACACTCAGCCCCCTTCTCTGAGCATATATTACCATCTTGTTTGTTGTCTCTACTGTGGAGTTTAATTTATAAGAAACTTGAATTTTGTGGTATACTTCTGACTCAGGCCTTTGCCACATAAGTGTCACACCCTCTGGTGTTTGGTTTAGTTAGCCTTAATAACTCTTAGTCACAGTAAATGGGATAAGGAGGTGCTGTAACTTTATATGGATTGGCAAAGTGTCTCAATCCTACAAAGCACCGGACTGTACTCGTTCCAGCGCACACAGTGGTCTCTTGCTCTATCCCTTAGTATTGTAGGACTGTGGGTCTCTGCCTACAGAAATTATTCCAGTGGAAGGTATGACGGTACTTAGCCAGGTCAATGTAATAATTTCCTTTCTCCTCAAGTAGATTGACTGCTAAGTGATTTACCTTTGATGTGAAATTACTGTTCTGACTTTTCCCCCCCGTTCTTTGATTAAGCTTGAAGAAAAATCACATTGTGGTTTTACGGTATGTATTTAGAAATATTTAGCCAGAAAATTGTGGGTTATGTAAGAGCAGTGCCATTTCCAAGTGATGTTTGTGAACTATCAAATCCAAATATGATGACAATACAACCCCCAACCCTGTATTAGACGACTTTTACTACATTATTTTGTTTTGACTTTGGGCATCAGGAGACTTCATCCTAACAACTACCCTTTCATGCCTATGTTTTTAGGTGAAGTGTAGTTGTAGCCGTGTTGGTCCCAGGATATTAGAGAGACAAGGTGGGCCCAATAAAAGATATTACCTCACCTACCTTGTCTTGCAAGGTGACATTGCAACCAAAGTGGTCATTGTTTGCAGGAAATGTGGAGATTTATTGGAGCTGCCTCTGCTTTATGTGCACATACTTCAAAAGAAACAAATTCTGTATTCTACTTTTGATATTTTCATTTAAGACAAGGCAGAAAGGAAAAACTCCTATTGTACTATTAATCTGAATGTCTCAAGGGAAGACAGGATCTAGCTCTTGATTACCAGTCTGTTTAGTTAATGTCAGACATATTACATAGACAGCTATAGCTCTGTTGTTATATATATTATAGTAACACCTAGGGCATGTCTACACTTACCTCCGGAGCGACTGATCCAGCGGGGGTCAATATAGCATGTCTAGTGAAGACGCAATAAATTGACCGCCGAGCGCTCTCCCATCGACTCCAGTACTCCACCAGAGCGAGACACGTAGGCGGAGTCGACGGGCGAGTGTCAGCAGACAACCTACTGCAGTGAGTAGATCTAAGTATGTCCATTTCAGCTACGTTATTCATGTAGCTAAAGTTGCATAACTTAGATCGATCTCCCCCTCCCCGCAGTGTAGACCAGGCCTTAGAGGCCCCATTGTGCTCAGCACTATGCAAACACATCGTAAGAGATGGTGCCTGCTCTGAAGAGCTCACAAGCTAAATAGACAAGAAAGACAAACGGCTAGGTGGAAGAAAGCATTATTGTCTCCATGTTACAGATAGGGAACCGAAGCATAGGAAGATTAAGTGACTTGCCCAGGCCACAGAGGATGTTTGTGGAAAAAACAGGTATTAAACATTGGTCTCCTGAGTCTCACTCCTGTGTCTTAACCACAAGACTATCTTGGTACCAGGGAAGAACATTTCTGAGAATGTCATGTGATTTTTTTGGCGAGTGGGGAAAGGAAACATAAGCCAAACAACGCAAATCACAATTGCTTTCAGGAGAACGTTGATTTCTCTGGAGTGTGACATCTCTTCCAAATATCCAGCAACCTTTGGGCAGTTTTCAAAAGTTCTCCTCAAGAGCTCTAGAAAATGAGTATGAAAAAAGACTAGCTTCTTAGAAAGCAAACAGAAAGTTGTCCAAATCCTCACACTTGGTAGCTACCTTTCATGATGTGGCATTATTTGCAGAGACATGCCCTCATAAAGGAAGTCAATATACCGCTGCTGGGCTGGCAACTGCAGAGACTGCATGCAAACCAGCATGTAGAAACCAGTTATCTCCCCGTCCCACTTAAACTTGCATAGGAGACCCACATAAAATGCAGAGGTCCCCTTCTCTGCCTCTCCATGCATACCAGGGATGTGAATGAGGGTGGGGCCAGAAAGATGGCAGTGGACAGGCTGGTTGATTCATGAAGCCACCGATTCACCATCCCAGCCCCTATGCCTCCCACAGCTTACTTGCCCCACTTTGAAGTCCCTTTCCATAGCAGTCCATGAGACACATTTCCATCGTGTGCATGGGATGAGAAGCCTTCCTCCATCTGCCATGCAGCAGAATCACAGTCTGCCTTCAGAGCCCCTGTATAACTTGGTGATACGGAGGGGAAGAATGTGCCCCCTAGTAACTCATGTACAAGTTGTCTGAGGGTGCAAATGAACCAGTGGTTCAACAGACCCTCAAGATAGAAGTGTCCCTGAAAGTGAAGCTGGCCAGGGATCCTCAAAATCTTCTCACAGTGCTCTTGGCTTTGGCGGATGTGAGTTTTGGCTGCAGCATGAATGCAGGTTCAGGCCCAGCAGCACATTATTGTGGGGATTGTTAAAGTCAACAGACTCTTAAGGATCTTGCCTCTTCTCAGCCACCTTGAAATACAAGTGACACAAAAGAAGACAGAAAGCAATCAGGGTCAGTGCCCTCAGTCAGATAAATGTTTCAGTTAGTGGTGTTTTGGGCACATCAAAGAGCTTATCAAATAGTTGGGTGGTAAAGCAGGAAAGAAGCATGGTTTTGGAGATCTTACAAACGGCCTAGTATCCACACAAATGAACTCACATGCTAAATGGGCTAAAAGCCATTCATTACAAACAACCGGTTATCAAAGGGGGAGTGCTATGAAAGCCTACAATGTTGCTTTGATGCAATTTGCAGGCTCTCCTGCTTTGCCATTTTCCATTCTAAACTGCCTTGCTGGCACAGCCCCCCAAGGAAGCTGTAGAGATCAGCCAACAGAGAAGGAAGGATGGGTGGCTACCAGCACACGTGCACGTGTGCAGGGAGTAGGGGGAGGATAAGAAGAGCAGCAATCAGAACTGACAGACCGGAGATATTTCACAGAGAAAAATGCCTACATGTCTTGGAAATTGAATGCTCCAAACTAATTTGTCTTGGTATATCGCAGACATGGGACAAAACGCAGATTGAAAAAAGTCTAGGGTCATGGCAGTGTTTTAATATCTGTAAATTCTTGACTTTGAAATGCAACAACTAGAAAAGGAGGATGTCTATGAAACCAATAGAAGAGATTTCACCCAGCCCCTGTTCATGGTTGGCTTGTAGCAGCATAATCCAGGGAAAAGAGTTTCCATTTGTGGAATGTCCACCGGGAAGAAGTTGCCGCAGCAATCACCCCCGCCCCGCCCTCCTTCCCCCACTCCACAAGAAGCCAAAGGACCACAGAACAGGAGAGAGGAGTTTATTAGCCCTTGAGGAGACAGGTGGCCATTTTCTATGTAAGATGGAACCCTCTGCTTTGCTTCAGTGTTCTTCAGCTCCTTCCTCCTGCTTTCACACTCAGAGGCCTGAGAGTCCATTCTCATCCTGAAATGCCAGGGGCTCAGCCTCACTTCTTCTATGGTAGCCCACTGATATAGGCACAAAAGTAGGAGGTGCAGGCCAGAGAATAGTAGCAGCTAGGGTGCCGGGGGTGGATGCCCATTCTCAGCAGCATGCCCTGGGAGAGAAGCATGCAAACACAGCCAGCCCTCAACAGGGATGAACTCACCCAGGAACACAGCAGCCTCTGCTGGCCCAGGGAGATGCAGTTCCCTCCAGCAAGGGTGAATCAATCCTCATAGGTTGTGATGCTCTCCTCAGGGAGCCCAGAACTGTAAGCCACTGTGTTACCTCTCTGTGTTAGCAAGGGAGAGCTTTCCTGGAGCTTAAACTGTGTGACAGCTCCCTGCCCCACCCATCTGCCTGCCTTTCCAGTAATCTCCTCAAGACTGCTCATCTAAATCACACCTTGCAGGTACCGTCCAGTGAACCCCAGGTCCTGAATTCCCCAAAGGTGTCTTTGTGCATTACCCAGGCCCTCCCGCTGGACACTCACAGAAATTAACCAAGTCCGCTGTCCCCAAAGATACAACAAGCTATCAGCAACTCCAGCCCGTCAGGTAGGAGGGTTTCGCAGAATCAGATGGTGCCATTCCTATTGTCCCCAAATTGAGGGATAACTAAGGAGTTCTCTCCCCTTCTCTTTATAGTCCAGTCAACCTTTGAAACGTAGCGTATTCTTTTGAAGTGTATCCCCGCACGAAGTTCTTCTCCCCTGCTGTTTGTCTCTTCCTGTTGAGTTCCCATCCCCGTGTTGACTCATATGTAAATGTAACTTCCATTGCCTCTGGCATCACCTTGCTCAGTTTACATTGGAGACACGGGCAAAACAACATTCCTTCCATGGGGACAAACTTCTTTATCAAGTTTGCTTCCAAAACATATTTTAGGAACATGTTTCCAGCACACCTATGTAATCCTTTACACACCGTCCATCCATGCATCATAATGATATTCATGACCAGCGTGTCACCAGTTTTTATATGATGCCTTACTCGATAACACTTTTATAGTACAATAATATTGTACGCAATCAGTTGATGAAATGCCTATCCCCTGGGATGTCTGAACCCTGACTGTCACATTATTGAAATAATCTGGGTTCAGTTCACCCCAACACAACCTGCTCACTGCAGATATACTGCATCCAGGGCCCTCTACTTTGAGCTATATGGATACAGAATCAAGCCCTCTGCAAATAATAAGTAGAGATCTGCTTAATAAATGGATCATACTGCATGGGAGTAGCAGTGATTCAGTTCTAAAGAACTGCAGGCTGTTCTCTCGCTATGTTAACACTCAGTGCAATTATGATCAGGAATCACTTGACAATGGTAGGGTTTGGTGATTTTTAAAAGAAGCAGGAATCTGTAAAATAAAAAGGGTAACATGTTTTTTCCTAATATTCGTTAAAAACTGGATCAGTCCAAATCTCAGTCATTCTTCCGAGGGAAAGACTCGACATCTAGATTCACTTGGGTCACTGGAGGCTGGTGAACTCAAGGATATTACAATATCAGCAGAGGAAAGGGTGGGGGTATTTGTCCCCAGAGCCAGGCTGGAAGATGGTCCCATTTTTAATAGCCCTGTTTTTATGCAGGGCAGGGTCCATAGATGTAGCAACAGAGGAAAAGACAAACTTTCTCCACTGTCTGCTGACTAATTCTGGAACTTCATCTGATAACTTTCAGTCATTTCTCTTCTATTGTCTGCTCAGCATGATGCTTAGGGCCAGATTTTCAAACCCCTCCTCAGGGTGAGTTGTCTACTCCCTAATTTATCCCATTGATTTAACTGGAGCTACTCACAGAGTAAAGTATTACTCAGCACAAGCAAGGGCGGCATAATCTGAATTAGTTGTTCAGTAATAATTATCTCAGTCTATCGGCTATGCTGATTGGGGCCTTGTTAATTGCCTGATTGATCACTGCCTAGCCGACCTGCTCTTAATCAAATGATTCTTTCTTCTCAACTGATTTTTGTTAATTGTCACCACATTTAATCATCTTGCCCAACTGTTCTGCTCTAATTAATTGCTTAATGTATTGATTGTCTGGCTCTTATTTTATTGATTCATTGGTTATTAATTGCCTTGGTAATCCACCACCTACCTCCCTGGCTTCTACAGTCACTGACATGTATTCTAATCATGGACTCTATCTATCACCTCACTCCTTAACCATTCTTAACACCCTTCTCCATTTCCCTCTCTCTTTTATCCTACTCTACTCTTCTGGCCAGCCCCTCACTATCCTTTCTCCCGCTCACTCAACTATGTCTCCTCTCCCCTTCATATTCTTCTTTCTGCTTTGCCTCTGCACCACCCATCATCCTACTCAACCTTCCCCACTCTCTTCTGAATCCTTCCAGTGGTACCTGCATCCTGATTGTCCCTTGCTGCCAAACCTCACCCTAGTCCCCCCAGCTGCCCCCTCTGGAACACATGTTCCAGCTGTAAGATCACTGCCATTGATGGCCTCTTCATTTCTCTTTTCTCTGTTTCTCTTCCTCTTCCCCCTCTTCGTCGCCTCTGCTTTTTTCTCTCCAAAATAATTCCAAATCTCACCCCTACAGGCTTAACTCCCCCTTCCCCCAATCTGTAAAATAATCACCATGGAAATAGTTAACTCTGCCATTTTAAAGTGTCATCACTAGGTGTTAGTTAGCACCTGGTGAGATGAATGGAAGTGGAAAGTTCACATCCCTCTGAGTTATTGTTTCAGGCTCTCTGCAGACTCAGGCAGGCATCAATACTTGGTTACATTTGATTTACATTTGGAAGGTTTTTTCACACCATGCGGGCTAGATATTTCTTTTTAATTCTTTTAGATTCTGCAGAATCTGAGTATGTTAAACAGGCTAGATCTGGTCTGTGGACTGGGTGTTCTCCACCGCTACTACCTACATGCTCTATTTATTTTTTTCTTTAGAATTTTTCCCTTTGCCTTCTGTGTTCTTTTCTCCACATTCCCTGCCAAGTGTAATGCAAACCCAGTGATGTTCAACTCTGACGTAAGCTTTTCAACACCTGGTGTTTAAATGGGTTCTAAATTAGGCAAAACGAATAGACCCATCCCTGAGTAAAATGCACCAGAAGCAAGTGCACGTGTAAGACTGTAAATCCACTTTGGGATTTCAGTTACAGTAACAAACCATTAGAGATTTCCTCTCACAGTTTATACTCAGCAGAAAACAAGCCCATATGTGATGCGGCAGTAACCATAGCAGCTGCCACAAGAAGATTTCATTAACTGTTCACAGCACGGCTGTACAGAGAATTATCAGGCAGTGAGTGAACTTTTGCACCTTTTAAAAATGTCTCTGGGGGCAAATATGTTGTCATATATGGTGGAACAACAGAATACCAATATGTTGTAATGAAATGTTACTGCACTGTTAGCCTCAAGCTGCCATGTCAGTGGCAATTTTGAAAGATACTGCGCACTTCTTCCTTTTTCCTGTCGGGTGGGTTTTGTTGTTTTGTTTTGTGCAAAAGGCAGCAATGAGTTGGTGGTCTTGGCCCAGTGCCTAATGGCCCATGTTCCATCCATCCCTACATCCCTCTGCAATTGGATTCTTTGTCAACAGCCTCAGGAGAGAGGCTAATATCTGAATGGCTGTGCAGAAAGAACTGTTAGTATTAATAATTTATGTTACGGTAGTAGCCAGAAGTTCCAACCAGGATCACAGCCTCATTATGCTATATGATGTACAAACACCAAGGTAGACACGGCCCCTACTCCCAGTGCCTTTGGGGGTTGGCTTGTTCTTAAAATCTGCTGCCAGCTGCGTAAGTATTTCTTTCAGACACAGAATGTGGCAAGTAGTATTGAGATTTCCTATCATAAAGAGTGACTTTGGGCTTGCAAGCTAGAAGAATGAGCAAAATATGAAAGGGATTGGGGTGGGGTGAGAGGGAGACAGCTATAATCAAATTTTTTTTAAATGATAAAATTAATTAACTTTAAAATTGTATATATTTGTAATCGCTTCCTTAAGTAAATGTTTGCCTTTCCCAGCTGCCTGCGTCAAATGCTCCTTGACTTGGTTATTTTAAATATTTTTTAAAAATCTAACATTGGTGCTAACTTGTATGTAACACCTCCACCAGAAATATGAAAGTTCAGGAAACAAGCAGATAAAATGTCAGTAAACAAGCTCCATGCAGCAGTCTGAAACGTAATGCATGCTCCGTACAGCACACATTCCCAACGCTGCACAGATCGCTCTGCTGTCCAATTTCAAAGCAGAAATTGCAGCCTTTCCTGTGGCCAGAGGAGGAAGTGGGACTCCCCCTTACACAGGTGCAGTCTCATCCTAACAAATGCCACACATCTGCAATGACAGGTTTCCCTTTCAGCTCCTCTTCTTGGCTACTCCCTGGCTTCTGATCAGGCAGCCAAGGTTTCCTCCCCCACTTCCCACTGCTCTCTGTTCTGGCTCCCACTGTGCCTTTCAGTGCAACACAATGGGGAAGGAATGGCCAGTACTGCTGCTTCCTGACCCTTAGGAGCAGCATGTTCCACCCCCAGTAGGCAGCAGTGACATGGGAGATACAGGACCTGAGGGAATAAAAGGAAATGTAGTGAGATTATGGACCGAGAAGGGGAAGCCAGATCACTGTGGTGAGAGGGCCAGTGGAAAAGTGTAGGGTGGTAGCAAAGAGAGAGACAATGGTGAAGAAATGAACTGGAAGAGAGATTGCAAGGAAAGTAAACACAGCAGATAAAAACAGGGGAAGGATGGTCTCGTAGCTAATGCACAAGCTTAGGAATCAGACTTCTAGGTTCCATTCCCAGCTCTGCCACTGATCAGCCGTATGACCTTGGGAATGACATGTCATCTCTTTGTGCCTCAGTTTGCCCATCTGTAAAATGTGAACGATAATGCTGACCTACCTCAAAGGCAGGTGAAAGCACCATAAATTCCTGGGATGGAAGTGTTATTCTTATTGGGCGGGGGTGAGGAAAGGCTGTATCGGAGGAAGCATGGTCACTTCCCATAATCACATCTGCAAAAATGTCACCAGAGTTGCCCCTCAGAGCCTGGCAGTGATGCAGGCTCCACTCAGTGTATATGGAAGGAGCATGCAGTCCTGCATATTAACCTCAGGATCTGGCCCTTAATTTTTCTTTCTTGCATCACTGCCTTACGGATGTGACTTATTGACAAAAGCTGGTGACCGCCCTGTAATTATCTCTTTCAAACACAGAACATGGCAGTTAATATTGAGATTTCCTTTCACAAAGGCATAACAGGTCTGGAATAAAAGAAGAGTTATGTAAAAATAGCAGAGTGGTTATCTAACCCAAATCTGGTGCTCTTCCAGGTGTCAGGTAGGTCACTTAAAACTTTTAAAAACCTCCACGCCATATGTATCAAAATAGCCACATGAAGAGCCATTAAAAAGTATCCATAACTAGAAAACTATAATGTTTTAAAAAAAAAATAAATTCTCTGAGAATCAGAATTGAGCCAGACTCAGTAAGGTATCATTTGCTTCCTGTTTACTGCAAAAGCACAATGAGTCTTGGCTTTGGGCCCCACCTTTTAGCATCTAAAAATATAGCAATGAACTTGTGGCACGATGGCCATGTCTCTCAGAAAAGCTGAAGTTAAGATTCAGAGACAAGCCTATTAAATAAGACATACATTTTACTCTGTTTAAAGCAAAACAAACGTAAATAGGTAGAGGGTTTTTTCTGCTAATTTTTTTGCATTTTTAAAATGCCAGATTTGGGATGATTTGATTTGGATTAGGTCAGACCTATACAGGAGTTTATTATTTTCAATGATTATGATTAAAACCATTTTAAGGCACACATCACCATAGTTACCTAGACACCATTATCAGAGGTGTCTGATCTACAAGATGCATGCCGTGTTGTTATAAGCATGTTGGTCCCAAGATATTAGAGAGACAAGGTGGGTAAGGTAACAGATTTTATTGGACCAACTTCTGTTGGTGAGAGAATCAAGTTTTTGCATGTACACAAAGTTCTTCTTTAGGTGAGAAGAGCTCCATGTAAACTCAAAAGCTTGTCTCTCTCACCAACAGAAGTTGACCCAATAAAAGATGTTATCTCACCCACCTTGTCTCTCTGATCTACAAGATGGTCAAGATAGAATGCAGGGGTATGCAGATAATTACAACATGTGCTGACATACAGATGTTTAATCTATAATCCTCTTTCTTACCTAAAAAATGCTCAGTCTAGACTCCAGATGTTGCATTTGAAATGAACTGCCTGGATCAATAAATTACACAGACACACGCACACTCACTTAATTTGCCCTGATATGCCAGCAACCTGACCTGGGGCCAAATAATGCCCTGCTTTACACTATGAAACAGTGATAACGGTGGGTTGCATGGGTGTAAATGAGGGCAGAATTAGTCCTCAGGACTAAATCCAAAATTAAATTATGTGAATTGAATCTGAAACATTTACTCTTAAACCATAGCTGTTTTTAAATTGTTAACTCTTATGCCAAAGCTATTTTTTATATTTCTCCTAAACTCTTTTAGTGTAACGTCTGCGTGTGTTTAGTTGGGGCTATCACCGAACCATGCTCTGTGGTGCTCTCCCAGCCAGTGGGTGACTAATATTGTGGTTTTGTCTGAAAATAGCTCATTAGTTTCCTTTTCTCTTTTTAGGAATCGTTTCTTCTCTTACTGTTTTTTTCCCCCTTATGCTTTTATGTTATTTTCAGGGTTTTTTTATTCCTAATGCAAACATATTTTTAATAATTGTTTTTTAATGACTGAAAATCCTAGCTAATTGAGTAGAGGGATGGTGCATTCAAAATTTCTCCCAAACAGGTAGTATGGGTTACTGTTTTGCTATTTGGGCTTGTACTAGCACCTAAGTCCTTTTTCTAAGCCAGATCAAGCCCCACAGATCTGTTTGTATGAATCTGCCCATCTGCATAGATGGGGTGGGGTTGAAAGCTGCCTCAGCACCACCCTCTTACTCTTGCTAGATTTGGAATGGGATCTCCATAGTTCCAAGGATCTATACATATGGGGCTGTGATAAGAAGGAAGAAGACATAGGAGAAATGCACTGCCTGCATTTCCTATCAAGGGACTCCTGGGGGTGTCACACATGGGGAAAATCATTGGATCCATGCTGCCAGAGGGCTGGAGGAAAACCACAAGAGTCCTCAGCAATGCTGTGGGGATGCAGTTTCTCCTCCTGGTTGCCTCTTTCCTTCCTATAGGACCCTGAGAGCCACACAGATACCAGAGTATCCACCAGGTTGTGAGGCCTGATCACCCAGGGTATGAGTCCCCTGACCCCCCCAATAGGCAAATTCTGACCCTGGGTTTTTACCCAGTCCTTACTCCAGCAAAGCTGACTGTGTGCAAAAGAGAATGCTACAAAAATATCTTAGCAGATATTACATTACAACAAAGTCACTGTACAATTCTCTGCAGTTGGCAGGCTTTTTTCAAGAGAGGTCCAGGACTGGAATAGCAAGGACATTGTATGGCAGGAGTGAGTGGCACTGGCAGAGCATTGTAGGGAAGTTTGCACAGTGCCTGTCTATAGTATGCCTGGCTCTAGTTGGCCTTGCTAGTCACTTAGCACTAAATTCATTCTGCACATGAAAAATGGTCACCACTAATTGCTAAATAGTAACATGATGTGAATTAAAATGTCCAAGTTAAATCTTATCAGTTCCAGAATTTGTATGAAGAAATAAAAGCACTAATACAGGACGGTGTTATTTCTAAGCGCTAGTCTACACTACAGAGTTAGGTTGAAGCAAGGTAGTTTACATTGACCTAACTCTGCAAGCGTCTACTCTAAAATTTCGCTCCTGCTGACGTAACTCGCCTGCTATGCTGATTTAATAACAGCACTCCCATGAGAGGCGTAGAGTCTGATGTAGTTAGGTCAACGTAGAGTCAGTGTAGACACTATGTTCCTTACATCGACTGTTGCTGGCTTTCAGAAGCCATCCTACAATGCCCCACGCTGATAGTTCAATCGGTGCAAGCGCTCCTCGTGAGGACAAGCGTTGCCGACACAAGGAGCAAAATGTAGTGACACACAAGCCATGTAATTACTGCGGCGGTTGAATGCTGACCTAAGTTAGGTCGACTTAATTTTGTAGCAGAGACATGCTCTAAGTGGCTTAGTCATTGCTTTATACATAGACAGTGCATGATGCTATGACACAGAATGCACAGAGCTTGATTATGAAAGAGGCCTCAGTCTGGCCTCTGGTGTGCACACCAACAATTTCATGTGTGCTTTTAAATCACGATTAAGGGGCTTGTGCACGCACACTCTACCAACTGTGCCTGGAGGTATTAGTATCAATAACAATTATTGAGCTATCCCCTCAACTAGGGACCAGGGTCCCATCTAGTACAGGGCACAGGAGTAAAACAAAGGCACACCCCCACCCGCCATCCGGAAAGCTCACTGTTTAGACTCCTAGACTTTAAGCCCAGAAGGGACCGTTGTGATCATCTAGTCAGACCTGCACATTGCAGGCCACAGAACCTCACCCACTCACTCCAGTAATAGACCCCTAACCTCCGGCTGAGTTAATGAAGTCCTCAAATCATGATTTAAAGACTTCAAGTTCCAGAGCATCTGACACGTACGCTGCTTTAAACCTGCGAGTGACCTGTGCCCGAGGCTGCAGAGGAAGGCAAAAAACCCCCAAGGTCTCTGCCAATCTGATTAGGGGAAAATTCCTTCCCGACCCCAAACATGGTGATCAGATGGACCCTGAACATGTGGGCAAGACCCACCAGCCAGATACCTGGGAAAGAACTCTCTGTAGTAACTCAGAGCCCTCCCCATCTAGTGTCCCATCTCCAGCCACTGGGAATTTTTGCTACTAGTAGTCGCCGATCAGCCACCTGCCATTATAGGCAGTCTCATCATACCACCCCCTCCATAGGCTTATCAAGCTCTGTCTTGAAGCCAGTTAGGATTTTTGCCCCCACTGCTTCCCTTGGAAGGTTGTTTACTAGGATGATCATACAATGCAACAGATGGATAAACAGACAAAATGATGGGGCACACGGTAACAAGAGAAGTGGATATGTTTGCCAGCATTGTCTCCACAGGTGGCCACCAGTCTACTCAATGCTGTGATTGCTGAAAAAAAGCTAAAAGATGTTTGTACATACACAAAGAGAGTCTGTCTTGAAGCCTCTTTCAAAATAGACCCTAATTCTCAAGGAATACCCAGTATAATATAGTTAATATAATATAATAATACCTGGTATAATATAGTTTATCTAATGGGCTATTTTTCTAGAGTATCTTTTTCTGAATACTTTATAATTAATTTTCATAAAGAAACAAACAATAAAAGTGCAAAAAGGTAAAGGACTTACAGCTTGTATATGTCACCAAATGCCACATACTTCAACAGGATAGCCAATATATCTTTTAAAAAAAGTTAACTTGTAGTAGCAATAATGTCTACTCTGTAAACAGTGGTCATTTGACCTATCTGTACTCTCCCCTTGTGCTTTTGTATTTCCTGTGTTGTCTCTCTTTCTAAGTCGGAAATTCTTCAAGATTTTTAAAACAAAAAAATCCAATCATCCATGAAGTGCAGGAGAAACTTGATTTGCTTGTAAATAATACACCAGTCCAACAATTCAGTAGATTTTGTACTTTTCAGCTAAATTCTATAGAGGGGTCTTGTGTCATGTTTGGACAGCTGTTGCTATTAAAACTCTTGCCAAGTAAGTTTTAAAAAAAAGCCACCTTCTAACTGCTATATTAACAATTACCCCAGGAAATTTCCAGGCACTTCAGTGCCAAATTCTGAAACCTTTCTGGAGCTACCTTTAGGGTTACTTTGAAATCTGTTTTGCACTATAGAGTTTGCAATCACTTTGCTTTACCCCACACTCTCCTTTTCACATCACAGATCTACCACAAAGTAAGATTTTTTTTAAAAAAAATATTATACTCAGGTGCTGGTGTATCCCAGTTTCTTTATTTCAGGGACATTTCAGACCAGGTGTTCCATTTGGCTGTGGGAAAAAAAAATTACAGAATTGCACTACTAAATGAAAATGAGTTACTCCTCCGCTGGCTGTAGGGCAAACTAAATTCTTTAATACTTCCAATGACTTCACTAAAACCAAAGGGGGGATGTATATGTAATGGAGATACTTCTCAAAATGTTCCTGGAGGGAGCAGTTCTTTAATTTAGTAAATGCCATGTTATGCACATGCACTCCTGCACATGCAAAGGGCAATGGACATGTGCTGAAGGGCAGTCTGGAGATCTCAAGATGGTGAGGAGCATACAGAGAAGGCACAGTCAACAGTGTCTTTCTTCTATAGTTATTCAAGTGAATCCCTGTTCATGCATTTTTCAACTTAATAATATTGTACTTTGTATTAGCTTTGTGTGTCCTCCATTGCTGCTCTGAGGGGTGGAATATCTGCTGTTTGGAGAGTGCAGATGAAGCAGAGTTGAGACCAGCAATTTTATGAACTCAGCAGATCCATAACTAGAGTGGGATTCAAACCATTTTGATGGAACTCTTTCCCATCTGAATGAGAGAATTCAATGGGAATGTGAATTACAAAGGAGTGGGGGTTCCATATTTTTTCATAAGAGAACATTTTTATTTTACCTTCTTGCGGAGATTTTCCTCTTGGTGCCAGGCAGAACCTTCATTCACAAAATATATAACTTCTTTCAGGTCTCCCTACAACCCAGTGATTTTGTGCCAGTTGAAAGTAAATCAAAAGGCACGGAAAACTTGGCAACATGAGTGGTGGATTTTTCCCCTCTATGAAGATCCTGAGCAGTGGTAACTGTCGTAAGGTTTTGGCATGCAGCTTACACCCAGTACTGAGAAGAGATCATTGTGACCAGGCTAATGCAGTCTTGTGAGACCAACATTTCAAATTACACATTAATTACCAAAGAGAGGTGTGGTCCGATGGTGTGACCACAGGGCCGAGAGCCAGAAATTTATGTGCTTTAGCCTTGGCTCGGTCACTGACTCCCTCCGGTAAGTTATTTAAACAACCTCACCCACACGATAGGATAATGATACTTACTAACCGGTACCAACCCCACAGGGAGATGAAGAGGGTTCATTTGTCTTTCCATGTTTGGAAAAACACTTTGAAGAGGAGGGCAAACTTTAGAATATTTTGCTGAAAATACCAGTGCTGTTTGGCTTTGAATCTGGGAGAAACTTTTTGGAAAGAAATGGTCCATTTATCTAAGCTCTAAATGGTCATCTAGGATGCAGAATGCTCAGCCTACTTGATATCACTGAGCTGGGTTGGATAAAAGACAAAATGTGGTCATTGCAGTGGTTGGGGAACAAAGTAAAATGTTCCCTGGCCCCAGATGCTGGTTTCTGCTTTATGACTTACTAAACTAGATTACCAGGTGGGGAAAATTACATTCAATATTTTTTCAGTTCTTGTGTATACAGTAAGGACATTCTTCTTCCAGGAGCAGGAGCACTGCTCGGCTCATCCTTTGGAGGTGTTTGTGTTACCATTACCATGGTAACAAGAAAGGATTAAATCGGGACTTTAAAAAATTGTGCAGCAAGGCGTGGATGGGGAGTAAAACTGCAAAACCGGGCACTGGCTTTTAAGGGATCTATTGCTTCTATATTAAACACATAGAGTAGAAATTCCTGGTGCCACTGCCTAAAAATAGCACGTCAGCCTTTATTATTGCACAGTGACTTTTATATATATAAAAATCTAGCAAGTCTTAGTTAAAGCAGATTGCAGAAATGGAAGCGGCTGGAAATCTACCTTTGTCTAGGTTGAGATCTGTGTCTCTTGCCCTATCTGGGGGATGGTGTTTTCATGAAACATAGCTGTTCCAGAGCAACATCCATAGTAATGGTTCTATGTGAACCGTTTTATAACACATGGACTTGAGCTGAAACTTACAATCGGAGCCCCCCTAATTTTCAGGGCCGGGTGCAGTTGGGATTCAGATCTTTGGCTCTGAACCTGCCCCTTTAGTTTTGGTTGTGGTGTGAGGCCTATTTTCTAGATTTAGTTTGAATGCCACTCTGTAATCCTGCAAGATTTTGCTGCTATCCTACCCAAATGCTAGCCCTGGCCAGATGGTTAAAGCCTATCAAATAGAATGGGGATGAAACCAAAAGATTCTGTAGACATTACTCTAAACAACCTATCAAACTGAAAGGAGAATTACAGCCCTGCTATGGAATTCAATAATGCTGATCTCTAGATATTCCCCAGATTTCCCAGAGAAATGTTCCATAAAGGCAGGTTTGGCCTTGAACCTTAATTCAGAACCCTAACCTAAAATTAAAGTAGGTCTGGAGCTGAACAGTCCCTCCTCAGCCCATCTCTGGTTACACTATAGTTCAAGATCCTGGTCATAACAGTTTGCATCCATGTGGACAGCTGTGCTAGGCAGTAATTGAGTCTTAAAGATGATTTTCAAATCCAGTTGCAAGCCCAAGGTTAATCTGATCTCTGCCTAGAGAATTTTCATAAACCACCAAAAAACATTGCCTCATTTCATAAGGGGAAGGCAGAGAAGCACACCAGTCAGTTTCAGTTTTAGGTAGGCCAGGTGCTCTTTCAGGTCTTCTTTTGTAATTAACAATTTATTTAAGTCCGATAAAGAATTTTTCCCAAGTTTGTTTAAGGGCTGGATAAATAAACCTAAACAACACTGAGTTAAGCCAGGACTTGCAAGTTAAACACTTACCAACTCAAAGAATTTTAAAGCTTCTGTTTATCACTATCTCAGATATTTTTCTGCAGACTGTAGTTCACGTCTCACCTTCTTACACTTTTTAAAGGCTAAGTTAGGTGGGTCCTGCTGCATTCAATTAGTGGACTGATGCTTCTTCAGTGCTGAGTGACCCAGCATTTGATAGTTTTCATGGTCTCATCATATTTAACAGCCTTTCCAGCACTGTTCCACTACGTGCTTGCTGCTACTCCATAGCTAATTACTTGCTCTTTAAATGCGAAGTGAGGCTGGCATGCTGCATTCAGTTAATAGACGGATACATTAAAAATACAAGGTTCATCTTTAATTCCACCATGCTTGCAAAGGATAATTTAATGAACAGTCAGCAAGCTGCAAATTCTCTTCTCAGCACCCAGCCCAGGTAACTCAGATGGTTGATGGGCAACTTTGTAGGGGCAGAACAGTAGATTCTGTAGTAATGGCATTCCCCATTGAGTGGTGGGGGAGGATAAATGGCTCCAGTTAATGATGCATCCTGTGCCCTGGCCTCTTGCTTCCAAAGAGCCAGTCTGTGCGTCTTTCTCAGGACGCTTTGTGGCACTGGGCTCCAAAGCATGGGCTAAGGTGACCAGATGTCCCAATTTTATAGGGATAGTCCTGATATACTGGACTTTGTCTTATATAGGCGCCTATAACCTCCCACCCCCATCCCAATTTTTCACACTTGCTGGCTGGTCACCCTATGGGCTCCTGTCATTGGTCCCCTAGCCCTAGGTGCAGTGGAATCCCACTTTCACTGTGTTACAGGGCCCCCCACAGCTGCAGGCAAGGAATTCATCTGTCACATTCCTAGGCCATACACTGAAGGACTTGAATCGTACCAAACACTTCCAACTGACACAATATGACGCCGAAAGGCTTTTTATCTTCTAAGACCTGAGATCAGAGTTCTGTGTTTCTCCTGCTGTTGGGGTCATTCCTTACTAGTGGAGAACATGACATCCCTGGGGCAAAACCCAGGCCAGCTGACACAGGATTGGGGAGGGACAGCATGGAGAAGAAGGATGAGTGGCAAGAAGGTTTGCACAGGAGACTGCCAAAGTTCCCAGATCTCCTGTGTCAGTTAATGCCTTTCCCTGCCCACCCATGGATCTGGGTATGTGAAGGGCTTCTGGTTAAAGGGCTTGTAAAGGGTGTGCTCACTACATGACCTGGAGAGCAAAGGACAGGGGCCTCACGTTGCTGGGCCTGTTAGGGGAGAGCTCCTTGAAATATACATGCATTCAGTGGGCCTTTCGTTAGCTCAGTTTATGAAGCCTGGGACAATACCTTCACATTTGTGTAATTGATGGGGATGCTGGGACATTTCCAGTATTTAGGGACATTTGTCAACCGTATTCTTCACACCTCTACAGCAAAAGGCACCTCCTATGAAAGGAAACACATTCCTTCCCCTAGATAATGAAGCAATCTGTGGAATACAGATACAACTGAGCCCGGTTCCCAGTTGGTGTACACTGGGGTCGCTCCACCGATTTCAATGCCAATTTACACCAGCCAGGAACATGGTCCAGTTCGCATTATACAACCCAGTACAGGGTGAATGTGTACTACAGGTCTCCCCACCCCCTCTGTGTCCAATCCACAGAGGACATGAGTTGATTGCAGCCCCACATAGAAAGCTTTAGCTCAAGTTGTAGCAGCTCATGCATTTAGCAATGTGGTTCTACTGTGTTGACCGAAGTGGCAGTTGTCACATAAGTGGGGTAGTTTCTGGAATTTGAACTGCTGTTGGCCTCAGCTGTAGGAACTCCAGGCTACAATAAACACATGGGGAACTGAGTTCCAAAAATCCAGACCTCAGCTACTCAAAGTAAAGAAGATCTACACTTCTTGGATAGAGTGGCAGGCTCTCTTCAGGCCAACATTACATATGACACAGCCAATATGTTAGATCTGCCATAGATAAGAAAAGACCTTTTTCTGGTGAATTAGATAATGGCTCCCTTCTGATCACTGTTGCATGCCTTGCTGTTGCAATATGTTCCCATATCCCCAAAGCTTCAGTCTTTATATGTAATCCTGCAAACAGAAAGGGATCCCAGGGAAAGAAAGAAACAAATTATACTGAAATAACTGAAAGCTTTATGTGAGTGGAAATTAAGCAAAAGTCACTGCCGTTGAATTTATTTTCACTAGTTCTCAGCTTTGCAGAGATTCAGCAAAATGAAATTTGATGATAATCCCAGCTAGTTACAGTGTCCAAAAAGAGTGAAAATACCTTCAAACTGGATGAAACTTGATGCTGCCAGAACTCTGCTGAATCCCCCTCCAGTGTATTTCCAAATCACATTCCTCCATTACTCTGTTAAGTGCTGCCCAAAGAATCAACAATAAATCAAGTAACCTGCAATATGGTTCTTTTTATAATGCATCTATAAATTTCATGGAATGATGGATTTCTTCTTATGAAATTTCAGTTGAGACATTGGAGGATACAAGGAACTCTTGGGTTTTACTGTATTACAAGTGCTTTGGTTAAAGAGACATTGTCCAGGTAAAACCCAACTCCACTCCAGCCCTCAATCATCAATGTTATTCCAGGTTCACCTCCTATAGGAAAATATGGCCTTTAAATCAAGAACTACAACTGTCTTAATCTCAGTTGAGCAATCTAATTACAACAAACCTCGTGAAGGTGGTCATGGATGTGTGGTGAGCACAGGCATGCTTGCTACACTGTTCCTTCTTTCTTCTAGCCTGCTTTTTTGCTATGCAGCTAAGACTGTGTTCATTTTAAAATCAAGATGGGATGGTTTATGCACCAGTTCAAACAGGAATTATTTTGGGGAAGGTCTATGGGCTGTGTTATGAAGGAGGTCAGACTAGATGATCACAATGGTCCCTTAAGACTGTGGAATGTATGAATTTGAACAAGAATTCCCATTGAATGGCTCCAGAGAGCAGCACTTCCATCACATTGTACACTCTGCTTGTGTGTGATAGCCTTTCCCCCATTCTGTGGCTGTCTTGTCTACTTATGTAAGCAGTGTCAGGATGAGCTCCACCCTGACATCTGGTGGTGAGGTGTGGCAAGTTGTGGAAAAGAACTTCAGGGGCTGATCTCATTTGCATAGGCACACCCACCACGCCTAAAATGAGACCATAGCTGCCCAAATGGTCACTTTGGCTGCTGTGGGATCCCCAGTGTCTCTGTTATTGGGGCAGGAAGAATAAATTGTTATTACCCTGATTATGGGAACTGTGCTTGGAACTGTACGTGGCCTTTTGTTATGATGGAGGGATTCACCATCAACTAAGTAGCACTCGCTAGGCAAGGGTCATGGGTTCCAAAACTGTGTGAATGGAGAGAGGCTGGGGACAAGTATTAATACTTGGTGGCATGGGCCTCTTGGTGAGGGCCTTACATGCTAATTGCACTTCCTCCTCTCTCCACTGTGGAATATCAAAGCTAATTTTGATTTCATTCAAAGTCTAGTTATAGGCTGCTGAGCTCACTTTGGGCTGACGGTGCACCAGCACTGGGGCTCCCCTACTACAAGCTGAATTCACCTAAGAGCTGAAATCACTGAGTGTTGTGTTAAGTAGTGGGGGAGCCTGAAGATATATTGTGGAGCAGTTTGCGGGACGGCTGGTGAAGCAGTTCGACGCGGAGCAGTGTGTGGATGGCAGGAGCTGCTTGTGGGCCGTGGAGCTGAGCGAAGGAGTTCGTGGGGCGGCTGGCGGAGCGGAGCGCAGCTGAGCGAAGGAGTTTGTGGGGCGGCTGGCGGAGCGGAGCGCAGCTGAGCGAAGGAGTTTGTGGGGCGGCTGGCGGAGCGGAGCGGAGCGGAGCGAAGGAGTTTGTGGGGCGGCTGGCGGAGCGGAGCGCCGCTATGGAGCTATGGGGCAGTCAGCTTCAGATCATGTAAGGTGCCTCTTACCCCCGTCCCATTTCCACTCAGGTTGGGAGGTAAAGCTCCGCAGATAAACTTTCGAACTCTGGGGCTGCCCTGACCAGGGACAGAGACTTTTGGGGCATTGGACTTTTGGGACTTTGGGTGATTTGGGGTTGCTGGACTCAAGAACCAAAGGGAAAAGGGCATGCCCCAATTTGCCTGGGGTGGGTTTTTTTTTTTTTTGCTCATGGGTTGTGTTATGAATCCTGTTGGTGGTGTTTCCCCAACATAATGCCACATTGTTTCTCTCTGTTATTAAAAGGCTTTTGCTACACTCAGACTATGTGCTTGCGAGAGGGGAAGTATTGCCTCTTGGAGGCGCCCAGCGGGGGTGGTATATATTTGTCCCAGGTCACTGGGTGGGGGCTCGAGCCGGTTTGCATTGTGTTATTGGAATGGAACCCCTAGATATTGAACCCGGCCCTTGTTGCTGCCAACTCTGACGGGCAGAAGGGTTACACTTAGACTGTAAACTCTTTGGGGGCAGGGGCCATCTACTACTCTGTGTTTGTACAGTGCCTAGCACAATGCGGCTGCACTCTTGGTTGGCCATTAGACACTAGTATACTAAATATGATTAGCTTTCAATCCCCTGTGGGTTTCTGAAGGCGGGGTGAGGGCAGGTTGGCTTGGCAAGGCTTGTTTCCTGGAGCATGAAACATCCAGCTTTCTGGATTTGTTGTTTTGCTTTCAGCTCACCACCCAGGATTTTTGTAAACAGGAATTTTTGATCATCAAAGTTTGGCTGTGGATAAAAATCCAAAATATTGGCTCCAAACCTCCTGAATGATCAAAATCTCATAAAAACCCACTTTCCCATAAGATTGCTGGGATTTCAATGTCCTGTCCCAACCACGAATTCTGTGAGACTAGCTTACAAGTGGACAGTGCCCCTTATTCACTTTTCTTTTTTTTTTTTTAAATTTAACCAAGTGTCCGAGTGTGGTGGGCATTCCTTCCTGGCACTAGCTGCTGCCCAGCTGGGGCAGGACCAACCCAGATAGGTTCTCCTTGAGGTGTTCCATGCAAACGGCAGCATCACTTGCCCCAACCTCTCCTGCATTAGCACCACTTTAGGGCTGCTTCCTGTGTGGCTGCAGTAGTGGGGGAGAAGCACCCTGTAAGCACCCACACAAGTCAGCCCCAGTTTGGCCCTATATGTGCATGCACAGGCCTATTAGAGTTAATCGTATACAATCTAATTGCATCTCGCTTCTAAAGGTCAATCTCCTCGTTTAAATTTAAACTCAGCTTCTGCCTAAATTCCACAGCCTCATTGACACTCCTGAGAAAAGAACCTGTGACCCCTGTTTGGCCTAAGGGACTCATTCCTTACTTCTCCAAAAGGCAGTATAGCTATGGAATATTCTCACCTCCTCAGGCTCTGAGCACTGTGCCTGAGAGAACATGCACTGAAGGTCCATATTGCTGTACCTGTCACATCCATGAACCAATATATCAATATACCTATAAAGAAATCCACACCCCCATAAAAACTCTATTTCATTCTATTTCACCAATAAAGCATGAAACATTTTAAAGAGAGATTTCTTTTCACCAAACAGCTTTCCATTACTTTTTCATCTAATTTTAAAAAGTAAGCAAAGATAAATATGTTGCCTATACAGTATATACACATTGTCAATAAAATCTGAGCTTGGACCAGTTCTGGAAATGTGTAGTTATTTGCTAAGTAAAAGGATTTTACCATTACGTGATACACTAAGTGTTCCCCTTAGAAAGCCTAAAGGAACTGTTTTGTTTCAGAAGGGGATTGATTTGTGGGCTAAATCTATCTACACCTTCATTAATTAGAGTTTAAAGGGTCAAAGCTCTGAAGGCCAGAGGGCATCATTTGCAAATAGTAAAGCTGGCTTAACACTTGATGTAGATCAGGAATAGGCAGCTGGCAGCCCAGGACTCTGGTCCACCAGATTGTTTTATTTGACCTGCCACAGCCAGGTTGGCAGGTGAAACCCTGCATCAGCTGGTACCAGGCAGGACCGGCTCTAGGCACCAGCAAACCAAGCATGTTGGCAATTGCACTCTCGGAGCTTGGGGCGGCAAAAAGCCTAGAGCCGGCCCTGGTGCCAGGGCCAAGAAGGGAGCAGGACATCGTAGGCAAAGAACCCCACCTGAACACGGATGCATGTCATGCGACATTATGGTGGGCTCTTTCTAATCTTCACTCTGAGAGTCAGTGGACTAGCTCACTCTCCTCCCCCATGTCACACCTGTGCAGAACCAGACCCTCCTGGTGTCACCCCCCGCCCAGGAGTAGAACCTGACCCCTCCAATGTATGGCTTGCCAAAGAGTTTTCGTGGATTTTGTGGTGCTCTACTACCTTAAAGCTGCCCATCTCTGATGCAGGTAATAAAAGACCCATCTGTCTGTCTACCTTTCAGCATGTCTGTGGCTGTGTGCCAATCAAAACATCAGTTGATGGTATCACAGCAGAAGTAACTTTTGTCGTGGACAAAGTGAGGCAATTGTAAAGTGACTTTTCAGGTCTAGTTCTTGCTCAAAATCTTTAGAGATGGTTAAGTGAGTCTATATAATCTTATTTTTCAAATCTTTATTGTAAGTAATACCCTCTTAGAAGAATGGAAATAATGGGCCAGATCCCCACTCTGCTGATTTAGACCAGCTAACAATGTGACCCTCTATTTTGAAGGTCCACAAAATGAGTGATTTGGAAAAAACCCTCATTGATAGATGGGTAGATTTCAACAAACCAACCCTAGCTATTTAGGGCATGATTGTGTAACAGCTTTGCTCTGAAAACTATTATTGAATTATTATTGAAAGGTTTGAATGTACAAGGAATTCAGGCTCAAACACTTAGACTTCAGAAAACTCATCCTGTCTCCTTTAGGATGCTGTGAATTTAAAGTTCAACCAAAAATATACAAGACCAAATCCTTGGGAATTTTATTTTATTTTAACTCTTTGGAGATGACAGACATCTCTTGCATTCCATGCATTTATTTGTCTAGCAGTCTGGAAGTGCCACTGTCTGAGTGTTTACAAGTAGACAGTGCCTCTTATTCACTGTTTAATTTTTTTAAAAAAATATTAACCAAGAGTTCCAGTAATGATTCCTAAATTTCCATAAAATCACCAGATATTTAGCTAAGAGCAATGTCCTGTATTTATGAAGAGCCAGTTTTAAAAAAAAATGTAGAAATCCAGTAATTATCACTAGAACTAATTATTAAACTTTGAAAATCAGCAAAGGATGAGCATCAGGACTACATTTTCAGCTATGAGTGCAACCATGGCCTCAACCGAAGTGCAAATTTCAGGCAGTTGTGTGCCTAATTACTGACTGGTACATGAAATCACCCAACTTGTGTGTGCAAGTGTGGGGTTACAGAAAGAAAATCCAGGGGTGTAGGTGTGGGAGAAATATGTAATGAGCTCACCTGCTTCACCAGAGGCTGAAAACTTGGTCCATATTACAGAGGCTTATTCATTAGCATTTGAAAAATAAAACAATACCCATACTCTCTCCCTACAAATGACAATGATTAATGCTTTATAAAGACCTAACATGAATGAGCAGATCGTTTTGGTCTAGCCAGCCTATTATGTAACACAGATTTCCCTCTCTTTTACATTTTGTCCTGTTCATTTTTCAGCATGTTTGCTCAAGTGTATGTGTGAAAGAGACAGGAGAGAGAAATTTCAATTAAGAAACCCAGATAAGAAACACCTACAGATAGCTGTGCTCATAAGCTAAACTCTAGAGGCTGTAGAGAGCAAGGGAGGGAAAAATAGAAATTCCACTCAGACAGCCTTTGAGATAAGAGTAATGGCCTCAGAAAGCCAAGGAAATCTAAGTTCTGCTTCAATGGCTCTCAGCACCCCCACTATTCAAATTGTTCCAGCACCCTGCTTGGCACCCCAGAAAGCTTCAAAATCCTCAAGTGGGGCACTTCCCTGAGCAGGTACTTTTTCCTGGTCAAACACTGGCCTGCACTTTCATGTTTAAAGCCATAAACCACCCCTTCTTCCTCAGACCAGCGCGGGGCAGGGCAGAGGGGAAAGAGAGGCAGCCTTTGCGTCAATATCTTGAGAAGGTGCCAAAATTCTACTATTAACTCCCCTCATTTTGACACAGCTCTCTGTGTATAACAGGAATCTACAGCCAAGCAATTTGCATAAGCCTACACCTGATTTAGATGCACAATCAAAATAATGGAACACACCAATAAGGCTCACAGCTGTGTGTTTATTTGCAACAGTAAGCATGTTGTTTTGAAAAATCAGTCCCAGGATGTTTCCCCCCTTGATTTAATAAAGTTGAAATTCCAAAATATTAAGAACAAAGAATATGTAAATGTTTGCTTTATTGCAAAGGCGTGCACACACACACGAGTTCGAATGGCCCAGAAAATCCACAATAAGCCCTCTCAAATTATCACATTGGTATATCTCTATCTTAAGTATGGCCCTCCATTACCAGAGTATCTGAACACCTCACACTCTTTAATGTATGTGTCCTCACAACACCCCTGTGAGATAGATAAATGCTGTTACCCCCTTGCGCCGCTCCTTCCCATTTTACAAAAGAGAAATGAGGCAGAGAGAGACCAGGGCCAAATTTTGAAAGGTATTTAGTTGCCTCAGGAGATTTTCAAAAGTGCCTAATGAGGATAGGCACCTATTTCCCATTGATTGCAACTGGAGTTTGAAGTCTTAAAATCCCCTTAGCACCAATCTGCATCTATATGTACCTACAGATCATTAAAAGTCTGGTCCTAAGTGATTTGCCCAGGGTCATGCAGTAAGTTTCTATCAGAACAAACACTTAAACCCAAGTCTCCGGCTAGTCCCCGACCTGTTGGGCCATCCTTCCTCTCTCCTACATGATTTGCTTGCACAGTTACAGTCACTATGCACATACATTAGGTTGCTGTGCAACTGCACCTGTAATTGTGAGTTCCCTATATTGAAAATGCAGCCAATTCTGGCCTCAGATTAGTGAAACTGAATGAGAAACTTCCCAGGAGTTTATCTGAAAGCTTTCCCTAAAAAGCAAGTTGTCATTATTCATTGCTGATGAAGTCGTTTCTGTCACCTGTATAAGTAGTGGGCATCACTCATCCCCCCCCCCCCCACTCGAAATCATCTAACTGTTCTGTACAGTTAGGTTCTTCATTTTACAGAAGCTGTCACAGAATTGTGTGGAATGCCAGGATAATGGTCCCTGGGAGAATCAGAGCCAAGGGACACAGAATTACTGCTCATGCTTCTGAGCACACTCTAGCTGCTGCTTAATTTTTTGGTGGATGGATAGATAGATAAATCAATAGACACATAAACAGACATATAAGATACACAGGTCATTAAAGTTTATAGCTCTTTTAAATGGGAGATCTTGCATAGCATGCCTGTTTTGCACACAGCACTTAATTAGAGTGTGATTTCCTCTGCAGCGTGGCAGGTACATTAATCTTTAATACAACAGAGCTTTATAGTGAGATAGTGACGTTATGTCCCTGGTGCCTTAAGTCAAACCAGGCTACTGACCAAAATGAAAGTTTATTGAAACAATTCTGCTCCTCCCTTCTCAAGCTTTAGCACTGTGGGAGGTGGGGAACAACACATAATCCAGCTAATTCCTGGGAAAAAGAAAAGGAGTACTTGTGTCACCTTAGAGACTAACCAATTTATTTGAGCATAAGCTTTCGTGAGCTACTGTAGCTCACGAAAGCTTATGCTCAAATAAATTGGTTAGTCTCTAAGGTGCCACAAGTACTCCTTTTCTTTTTGCGAATACAGACTAACACGGCTGTTACTCTGAAACCTAATTCCTGGGGAATGTCAACTCTTTGAGGTTAGTGACAGTGAAAATAGTAGCAATAGCTAATATTTTTCTGATGCGTTTGGGTCAGTTTTCTATTTTCAAAGGTACATACTTTGCACGTGCCACTTCCTAGGAGGAGGGTCTTATGGTTAAAGCACAGGTTGGGAACTCAGGAAATCTGGATTCTATTACTTGTTCTGCAACAGCTTTCCTGAGTGAACTTGGACAAATGTACATAACCTCGCTGGTTGAGGGTATGTCTACACAGCACCTACCAGATGTGTGTCCCAGTGCGAGTAGACACACGCTAGCTCTGCTTGAGCTAGTGCTCTAAAAATAGCAGTGTGGCCAGGGCTGCTTGGGCTAATTGCCAGAGTACATATTCAGGCGGGACTGTACTTGGGTGGCTAGTTTGAGCCACTGCTTGCACCACTGTGGCCACACTGCTATTTTCAGTACAATGGCTCCAGCAGAGCTAACATATCTCTGTCTACCTGTGCTGGGATTCCCACCTCCTAGCTGTGGTGTAGACATTCCCCTGAGAGTCTCCTGACTGTAAGAGAAGGATAATGGTTCTTTTCTACCTTGCAGGGCTGCTGTGAGGTTTAATCCATTAAGATTTGTAAAGTGCTTTGTAATTCTTAGCTGGGAAGGTAAAAATGCACCCTTGCAGAGGGGCCCCTCACACAGCATGGAATGTTGTACAGAAAGGCAGCAGAGTACAATCTTTGCACGTACATAGCTCCTTCTATTGGAGGGTAACACTGATTTTCAGATATTCATTTAGACTGAAGGCTCTTTATTAGGTAAGTGTTAGCTGCATTTTCTAGCTAAGTAAGGAAGCTGAGGCATGTGGAGTTTAAGTGTCTTGCATAAGCTCATGCAGAAAGTTTGTGGCAGGAATAGAACTCATGTCTTGCAAGACCTTGATGTCTGTGGTAACCACAAAACCACCCTCCCTGTCTGCAGGGTCACTTCTGCCAGAAGTGTGAGATTCCACACACGACATGCTGATCTGACACTCTAGAAAATAGAAAAACGCAATTTTGAAAAATTGCAAGGGGAAAAAAATTAAATGAATTTTCTTTGTTATAAACAACAAAACAGAGGAGCTCTGCTGATTCACCTCAGCTGAGCCTACATACCTTAACAGTATATTTCTGAAAATACGCAAGTTGCTGTTTTCTGATAATTTTTCTAAGTAATCAGGTGGGGGAGGAAGAGAGATCCAACTGCATATTTACTACTGTACACCCAAAGACTAGAGAGAAACTGCAGCACATTCAGGTACTTATAACTCTGACAAAGACACCTTAGTATTAAAAAGTCAGGCAATAACATGAGGCAGCTTTATTGTTAATTGGAACAGAATGATACATCAGAGATTTGCCTTGTTTCAGCCTAATTAGATTGGCGTCTCTCAGAAATTTTTAAGATGCTATGAGTTAAAGTCCCTTTACGGGCAGGTTATCCACGCTGGCACATGAGGCATGAAATAGTATGAGAAAAACAACACGAAAAGTAGGTGTTTGTGTATCACTTCAGCCAATTAGATTAAGAGAGCGTTGCTGGCAATGATTTTGTCTGTTTTCTGAGGAACCCATCAGGAACTGTATTCAAACAACTCTAACCTGCTGATGGTTTCTTTTTTATCCAACCAATGATCTTGGGTTGTTGGTAACAAAGGATGTTCTTGTTTTCAGTACTCTGAACTATGTAATTAAGGTACCTTGGAGAGAAATCAATAGTTTATATCACCTTTGAATAGCATGCTTGCCAGTGAACCTGCCTTGCTTACTTAGCTATATCTAGCAGTCACAGATGGCAAAGCTAACCCTGTTTTGTTATTGCTAAAGACTCAAATCTTTCTTTTCTCAGAAAAGAGGAGTTAGAGTACAGAAGCCACACCTTCAGTTTCAAGAAACTGTGGGTTTGATTCTGCTCTCCTTGACACTGGTTTCAAATCTCTATAGCTCCACTGACTAGAGTGGCTGGACTATAGGTTTAAACTGGTAAGTGAGAGCAAATTAAGCCCTTCATATTTTAATCTTTCCACCACCGAATACCGGTTTCCTCTCACAGTTTAAAAGTGTATTTCCTCCTACCCTCCACCTCCAATCGTTGCCATTAGGTGCCACCTTGGTGGAGGGTGGGAGGGAACAATTCCCTAGGATGGTTCTGGGGCATTCTAAGAAGTCTGGCTAAGCACCTCCATGTAATGTGTAACACTTCTTAGGTGTAATAACTTAATTGCTTTGAACAGCTCCAGCTTGTCACTCTGGTCAGTGGTCTAGACATATTTTTTACTAAGACTCCTTTTTTCAGGATATTGAAAAAATTCAGATGGGTTACATCAGAGCCTGGCAAAGTTTATCCAGTTCTTTAGAGCTCTGATGCAATTTTGCCAACTTCTAGGCCAAAACTGACTGTATTTTATGAAAACCTGAATTACAGTTTGGAGCATTTAGTCCTTCAAATAGTTTTAGTGCTTTCAAGCTTGGTTTGAAATGACCTATGTAATATATGTAGAATTAGGTGATTTTAATAGAAATGTCTCATTTAGTCAATGGGCCTGGAGTTCAGTTTGGAACTTCAGACTGGAAGGGAGCTTCCAGGTCACAGAATTGGATCCCCTGCCATCGAGGGCAACCCCAACATATAATCCTGTTAACTATTTTTGAGTTGGAGCTTGACAAACTCTTAAGTTGTTTGCCTGCACAGTTAAGCAGATGGAACCCATGGAGATCTTGACCCTCCACAAACAATCCTCCAGCACCCAACAAGTGCCCCCCATTCCCTTACCTGCAGGTACATAGCAGCATGGGACAACATGGCTGAATACTCGGTCTTTTCTTCAGTTGTTACTCAGTCAGAACTCCCGTTAGGGTGAACTCCACACAGAGACTCTCTGCACACCTTAGAACCGCAGCTGTACCAGTGCATTCTAGGAATCCTGACGCACCTTCTCCCACAGTAGTGATTGCTCTGATTGGAAATTACTCAAAACTTCCATTCCCAAACATGAAGCACGGAAGTTTGGAGGAGCAGCTGAAACACAACAGCTCTGACTCTTGTGCCTTTCTGTCCTCACTGAGAGGACAACACAAACTGGACTGGTTCAGTCAGACCTGATTCCAGCCAGAATAACCAGTGCTTGAAAAAAAGCGGGGATAGCCAGGGACTGAAAGATCAAGGTCTTCCATTGAGCAGTTTAGAATGCTTCCCCCTCCCCCCTTGTCTATTGCTGACAAGACCTTTATCTGCATAGCTGTCTGGAGTGCTCATAGAATATCAGGGTTGGAAGGGACCTCAGGAGGTCATCTAGTCCAACCCCCAGCTCAAAGCAGGACCAATCCCCAATTAAATCATCCCAGCCAGGGCTTTGTCAAGCCTGACCTTAAAAACTTCTAAGGAAGGAGATTCTACCACCTCCCTAGGTAATGCATTCCAGTGTTTCACCACCCTCCTAGTGGAGAAGTTTTTCCTAATATCCAACCTAAACCTCCCCCACTGCAACTTGAGACCATTACTCCTTGTCCTGTCCTCTTCTACCACTGAGAATAGTCTAGAACCATCCTCTCTGGAACCACTCTCAGGTAGTTGAAAGCAGCTATCAAATCCCCTCTCATTCTTCTCTTCTGCAGACTAAACAATCCCAGTTCCCTCAGCCTCTCCTCATAAGTCATGTGTTCCAGACCCCTAATCATTTTTGTTGCCCTTCGCTGGACTCTCTCCAATTTATCCACATCCTTCTTGTAGTGTGGGGCCCAAAACTGGACACAGTACTCCAGATGAGGCCTCACCAATGTCGAATAGAGGGGAACGATCACGTCCCTCGATCTGCTCGCTATGCCCCTACTTATACATCCCAAAATGCCATTGGCCTTCTTGGCAACAAGGGCACACTGCTGACTCATATCCAGCTTCTCGTCCACTGTCACCCCTAGGTCCTTTGCCGCAGAACTGCTGCCTAGCCATTCGGTCCCTAGTCTGTAGCTGTGCATTGGGTTCTTCCGTCCTAAGTGCAGGACCCTGCACTTATCCTTATTGAACCTCATCAGATTTCTTTTGGCCCAATCCTCCAATTTGTCTAGGTCCCTCTGTATCCTATCCCTGCCCTCCAGCGTATCAACCACTCCTCCCAGTTTAGTATCATAGAGAGGAAGGAGAAAACAACATTAGAGGGGTTACAGCAGGAACACAGATTGCAAAGAAAAAGGACATATTTGGGTTCATTTATGCACTCAGCACCACAATAGGACAGTGTGGTGAAGGCTGCTGGCTTCTCTTTTGTCAGCCCAAGCTCAGTTGGTAGTGTCTGGGAATTCTTAAGCATATCTAGGTGCAAAATGGGGGAATAATCAGTATATTGTGGAGAATGGCAAACACAGATGCAAATGAAACACTTCTTCCTTCACTGGTAGGACTGTACCTATGACTGTCCTGTGAAATCTATTCCCTTCCACGGGAGTATTAAGGAAGCACGACAATAGTGTGGATGTTTCGACTAAAATGACCAATGATTGATGCAGTCTCTCCTATCATATGTATGGCCCTGTCAGTTTAATTAAGCAATGTCTAATGAAAACATACCATATGCTCTTGTTGTCTGCATGCAAGTCTGGACAAGGAACCAGGAGGTTCCTAACGTCTAATCCTGGCTATGATACTAACTCACTTTGTGATCTTGGGTCACTTAATCTCTCTCAGGGCCCCCTCCATAAAACAGGATTAATCCCTACTTACTGTTGGAGGTTTAATGATTAAGTAACTAGTATTTTTAAAGCTTTGAATAGGAAAGGTGCTAATTATTAGTTTTTATTGTTGTGAGGGAGTTCACTCACCACACCTCCTCATGGTCAGGCGTGGCATAATGGTTCTCTCCCTCTCCAATGCCCCCTGCTGACAGTCACTCCAGTGCTGCTGTGACTGCTTCCCATAATATGGCCCTGGCTAGGTCACTATTTACACCACCCCTTCTGCGATAACAAAGAGTCCAACCAAATAAACAGTCCAAACATCCAAAAAGTCTTCAGCCCCAACTCCAGGCCTATGGCCTTCATACCCTTCTCTCCAGGCTCTCTATAATCCCTATCCCCGCTGTCTCTGGACTCAAGCCACCTTGCCAATGCTGCGAGGGAAACCTGGGCCCTCCCACTACTGGGCCATATAACCAGCAGCCAAGGTCGGCTCAGTTCAACTCCTCACTGTTTCTTATCCAGTCTCCCTCAGGCCTTCTTCCCCACAAGATCTCCAGGTTCACCCTTTGTTCAGGGCCAAGACTCTCAGGACCCTCCACTGGAATTCCCCAGCAAAATGCCAAATCAAAATATATAAACAAAACCCACTTGACTTTATTTCTTGGGATGCCAGGAGTCTAGTTTTCAACCAGAATGCCCAGTCGAAAAGGGTCCCTGTTAGCTTTGGTCAACACCACTTAAAAGTCCAGTTGGTGGCACAGTGGGGCTAAGGCAGGCTCCCTGCAGCTCCTGGAAGTGACCAGCATGTCCCTACGGCCCCTAGGCTTCCAGGAGTCACCTGAGGTAAGCGCTGCCTGGACCCTAACCCCTCAACTCCCTCCTGGAGCCCACACCCTCTCCCGCATCCCAAACCCCTGCCCTATCCCTGAGCCTCCTCCTGCGCTCTAAACCCCTCGGCTCCAGCCCCAAGCCTCTCATCCCTGGCCCCACCCCAGAGTCCACACCCCAACCCCCTTCCACAGCCCCACCCCAGAGCCCCCTAATGCACCCAAAGCTCTCATCCACAGCCCCACCCCAGAGCTTACACCCACTGCTGAAGCCTGTACCCCCTCCTGCACCCCAACCCTCTGTCCCAGCCCAGAGCCCCCTCCTGCACCCTGAACCCTTCATTTCTGGCCCCAACCCAGAGCCTGCACCCCAACCCCTTACCCCAGCCTGGTGAAATTGAGTGAAGCTGTGTGAGAGCAAGCAATGGAGGGAGGGGGGGCTGGAGTGAGTGGGGGGCAGGGCCGGGCCTCAGAGAAGAGTCAGGGCAGGGGGTGGGGAAAGGGTGTTCAGTTTTATGCAATTAGAAAGTTGGCAACCCTATTTACCTCCCTCTCAATTAGACAGCTCTCAGACTTCTCTCCCTGGAAGTTCACTTTCTGTCCTTTTATCAGGGCATCCCAGCAGAGCCTCTTCCACTCTCATGGCTGTTTTATGTCTCTCCTGGCTTCTTGCCAGCCTCTTCTACATAGGTGAGGATTGCTGGTTTTACTCTTCCCCCTAATCTCTAATCCCAGAGATTGAAGGGGGATGCTCTCCCTCCAACCCCTTTCTTCTTTAAGCTTCCTACCTTCATAATCACCACCCAGCCCCATCCCAGCTGGGCTTCATCTCCAATTAAGCTGGCTCTCCTGTCAGGTACAGTCAGGTAGCAGACTTGGCTGCTCAGGCCCACATTAACCCTTTCAGCTGCCTGGGTGGGGTATAGTCCCCATCATAATTATTATTATGAATAAATCAGAGAAAATGTAAAAACTTGGTGTTGAAGAGATGGAGTGAGCCATTTTGCTCGGCAGCCCTGTGATTGTGAATTAAGTCTCTCCTCTCATGCAAATGAGATTTAAAGAGCTGATGAATGTGAATTGGAATTTTTTGCTGAAATACAGCATGGAACTCTTCCTTTAGAAGTCAAGTTAATACAAATGGAGCATGAAATTGAAGTCAATAATTAGTAAATCAATCCCAATGTGAAGGTCTTGGCAGTTTGGACCCTCAGGCTTTGTGCAAAGTGGTTCTCTGGACTGATAGGGGAAACACTTCTCTCTAGCTGCACACGCTACAGCAGAGTTCAAAAGCCTTTACCTGAGGATATGACAATGTGGTGAGTTAAGCCCTGATGAAAATAAAGACACTGCAAAGCAGATGGTTCAGCAGAGCCTGGTTCAAAGCAGCCTGCCAGAGAGCTCTGCAAAGCTCAGTGACAGGAACAAGCTGATTCTGTCTGAGCCATCAGTGTACTTGTCATCAGAGCCACTGTCTGATGCGTGGCTACTTGCTGATGTTTATTGCTGCTGTTGGACATGGAGTGAGGTCTTCAACTCTTAACCTTTCACTCTGAGTGTAAACTTCTGCATTTAAACCACACCATGTATCAGTTGCTTGCATGCATCAACATGATTTATTTCACATCACTAGAAAAGCAAACCCACATTTCAGGCTGTTAACATTACTGAACATTTTTTAAATGGAGACCAATTAACTTTTTTTGTTTGCTGTGGCGTTATGCAGCCCCAGGCCACACTGGTAGGGCCTGATCCAGGGCCCATTCAAGACGTTGGACAGACTCTCAATTGTCTTTGGATCAGTCAGCTAATGAGGGAAGGGAACTCATTGAAAAACTATGCCTGCAGCCTGATGCGCTTGTGGTTTTGTGGTCAGTGCTCTGCGCTACACTTCTGCCTGTCTGGGTTTGATTCCAACACTTTTGGTGGATTTACTCTGCCTTTACATTGGTCTAAATAAAATTTAGTCTCTCTGGCTGTGTGAAATGTGAAGCCAGAGTGTTCATTCCCAGAAGGAGGGGGATGGCTTGTATTCCTCAGTAGTGCTGCACAAATTGTCTTGAAGTTAAACTCAATAATAAACCACTTAAGCTGTTTATTAAGGCCCCTGTTTTTCCACAAAAACCATTTAGAGGGGAATAAGGTAGTAAATCCTACCCCCTGCAGGTTTTGACATGTGGCCATTGGGTCCCATGTTTCCCCCCACTCCAGAAAACTGTGGCATAGGCAGGATGCAGGGTTGGAAAAATTCATATGTATCCATGAGCTGCAAGGAATATCCAAGCTAGTGGCTCTGCAGCAGGTGCATTCAGTGCCTCCTCCTCCACACTCCATTCCAGCCACCTCAGTAATGGCTGGTGGACATGGTGGTTGCCAGTGGCTGCAGACAACACTACATGACTCTTCTGGTAGGAGTCGCAGAGCAGGCTGGGCTGGTTAGTGCCACACACAGCAGCATTAACAAATCCACAATTAGAACAGGAGTACTTGTGGTACCTTACCTTATATATCTTACTATATGTTCCATTCTGTGCATCCGATGAAGTGGGTTGTAGCCCACGAAAGCTTATGCTCTCATAAATTTGTTAGCCTCTAAGGTGCCACAAGTCCTCCTGTTCTTTTTGGGGATACAGACTAACACGGCTGCTACTCTGAAATCCACAGTTGTAACATAGATGGTCACTGGTTTTTCCCTCTACTCTTTGGTTGCTCCCGTTATTAGCATGTTCCTTTTCATGACGTGGAGAAGATTCTGAGAGTTGTTCAGAGGTGGGAGACATCCTACGTCGCCAGCTTGTGGCATGATCCTTCTGCGATATTCTTGGGTTTCCGTCCTGTCCATGTCAGACAGCATACGCTGGAGGTGGCAGGGAGGAGTGCAAAGCACACATGCCTATCTACTATTCTTGTTAGTCATAGTAGTAGTATTGGATTACAGTAACACTTAGAGGCCCCAACTGAGATCAGGGCCCTAGTGAGCTAGGTACTGTACCTACAAATAGTAAGAATTATTCCCCACCCTTAAGGTCTCACAGGCAGACAGATGGTGGTGTGGTGTTCAGTCGTCACTCAACGCCCAGGAGCCTAACAGGGTTCTTCTCTATTCAGTGTCTGAGCTCTCACTGATCAGCATTGCATAACATAAGCCATCATAGCAACTGGTTCCAATTGGCTCCTGCCATTGCCTCGTAAAGGACAGTTCCCCACAGCTCAGAGAAAATAATTTTTTTATCAGAATAGTTATGCTTGTATGACCCCTAGTGTGGATGCTGTTATGTCAATATAAAAGGTACCTTTATACCAGTGGATTTTATTTCCCTTCCTGTACAGGAATAGCTATACCAGTTTAAGCACCTTCATACTCCTATGACTGCATCCACACTGAAGGGTTATCTGTACCACTTTCACTATACTGGCATATTAAAGTGCATTATGCTGAATTGCTTGAGGGCACTTGTAGTGTTCTGTGAGAGTGTCCCCACAGAGAGTTAGCGTGGAGTATCTGGTACGCTGCAAATTCACAGCCTATCTTTTTGTATGCTAACTTCCTGTGTAGACAAGCCCTTAGGCTCCTAAGTCAATCAGGCATTGCAATGCTAAATGGAACAACACCTACATACCTTTAAAAATATGGTCTTAGTTACTTGCCCAAGGTCATATAAGAAGTCTATGGCAGAGCCAGGAATTTTAGACAGATCTCAAGAACCCCAGTTCAGTGCTGTAAGCACAAAACCATCCATCCTCTCTAGGTAGTTAGGTGTTAGCCAAGCTTCCCATACAACTATGCTGTTTGCATGTCACATGAAACCTAAGCAGTTTGGAACAGAACAGTCAGGTGCAGCAGGGTTCAACTCCTATTGTCAGGGCTGGCCTTAGACCAAATGGCGCACCAGTCAAGGAGCATCTTTGGTGTGCTTTCTCTATCCCCCCCCCAACATCCCGCCATTTGTTAAACTTTTGAATACCTTATATTTTACTGTATTTGTAGCCCATTTCATGAATTTGATGCACAATTTGCATGCATGATTTATGCCTGTCATAAATAAATGTGATAAATGTGAATGCTAGGATCTGTAAATCTGTATTTATTCATGCCATATATAAGCAAATAAAAAAATTGTTTCCTCTCAGCTTATAGAAACTTTTCAATTTTAAGAATAATTGAAATGTATTAACATCAAGAAATTGAACTGTGAACCAGCAATTGGCTGGATCAGTATTAAATAGTGTTACAATAGGTGACAGCCTTAGAATGGTAACTTTAGTCCTTTAGTTTAAAAGGTCACTTTTCTCACCTTTGCCCTCACAAACTGAAGCACAGCATCAGAGAGATCCGAAGACTGGCCAATGGCAATTTCAAGTGATAAAATAGCAAACGATGTCAGTCTCTCATCAGCCATCATTGATCAAAGATATGTTTGAATGAGCCTGAGCTTCAAAAAGCTGCACTCACCACTCGTGACTATGACTGGTAGCGTGAGCAGAATCCTCAAAGCTATCCACACATTAGGGATAGTGACCTTCAGCTCTGCATCATGAATGAATTCGAGAACTTGGTGTGGAGAGTGCTTCCCAGGCTGCAAAATGTGATGGATGTTATCCAATTCAACATAGAGGTCTTTATCATTGATGTCCAAACATTCCCCATGTGTCAGCGTCCGGTGAAGGTCCATACAATTGTTCAAGAGTATTTTCCTGTCTGCCAGCAGCTTACTAAGGTCATACAAAACACCCCATGTATTTTTGTGGTGCTTCATTTGGCCAAACCTTTCTTCGATGGACACTCAAGCAGTGTCAACAAGCGAGCAAAAAAACCTCCCTCTTGAATTTTAATTCCGAGCTTCCCATCAACTCATCTCTGCCTGGTAACCAAACTGTCTCGTCTTCCGATGAATATGAGTTTCCTTGAAGACAGGCTCAACTCCTCATTTTTCCTCCATTTCTTTGGCAACAGTGATGGCATCTTCAAATCCGTTATTTCCGTAGGCCACAACTAAATCAAGGCAGCTTCTCATCAAAGTAGTAGCAAAGTAGACTGCAAAGTAGTAGCAGTCGTGATATTCATGAACTGAGTTTGTAATGTCTTGCTTACAGTGTTTACTTGGAACAGGATATTTTGTCAAACCACAACTGAGACCAGAAATTTGAAGTCAGTGATCTGGTTTGCCAGGCTTTGTGCCTTGTGTCCGATTCCAGCCTCGGCTTTACTTGGCTGCCAGTTCGATTAGGGCATCGTAAACCTAAGTCACTTGGTACCTCAGTGGCCTTACGCTGTCAATGTGGTTTTCTCAGCGAGTGTCACTTAGCGGCTTCACAGTCAGATTTGTAACATTGTCCGTGAGGATCTTTCACCTGATAGTTGATGCTGAAAACAGGAGGTGTCTCCTTTGCAGTACTCCAAAGAAAGACACTGCATCTAAAGAGGATGATGCTGCATGTGACACGGGACTTGAGGGAATGGCAGCCACAAGGCACGAAGAAAGCCCTGCGATTCAGCGCAAGGATCCTTGCCAGGATGCCACTGTTTCTTCCCTTTATGTTCATGCCATTGTCATAGCCTCGGTCATGGCAGTCCTGAAGCTTTGTTTTATTTTAATCAAAACATTCATAAACAGTTCTGTTTGGCCTTTTCCAGCAGTGTTGTCACAGACAGGAAACAAAATAAAGTGTTCCTTTGCTTGGATACAGCCATCTTCGTTGTCAACAAATCTTCCTGTAAATGACATCTTTTCACTGTGACTAATGTTGGGAGTGCAGTCCCTTATTATGGTGTAGTACTTCACTTTGCCAAGCCACATCAATATGTTATCAAGCACCTTCCCTACCATAAGGTCAATCAATTCATTCTGAATTGTTTTGGTGCAGTAATTGTCCATTGCTTCTTTACAAACTACTCAACATAGGTGCTCACACATGACATTGTCATATTTCCCAAGGAGTTCCATCAAACCAAATGTAACCCTTTTGCTAGTCAGAGTTGGCAGCAACCAGGGCCAAGTTCAATGTCTGGGGGTTCCTTTTCAACAATACAACACAAAACCGGCTCGATTCCCCCCCCCAGTGACTTGGGACAATTACACACCACCCCCTGTGTGCCTCTAAGAGGCAAAATTTCCCCACTTGAAAGCACAGAGTTTGAGTGTAGCAAAAAACTTTTAATAAAAGGAGGGAAGTAACTCAGCAATAATTTGGGAGAACGCCGCAACTAGGGTTCATAACATAAACCATGAGCAAAAGACCCACCCCCAAGTAAGTTGGACAGTGTCCTTTTCCCCTCAGGGTCTTAAGTCCAGCAACCCAAAAGTCCCTTTAATGTGCCCGTCCCTTCGCTGCACCCCACTCACAGTTGCTACTCTTGGTCAGTGCAGCCCCAGAATTCAGAGGTTCATCTGCGGCGTTCACCTCCCACCTTGGGTGGAAGTGGGAGTGTAAGGGGGCACCTTACATGCTCTGCTGCTCAGACGCTCACTTGCCACCCCTCTGGCCGATTGCCACGCCTTTCTGCGGGGCTCTGCTCTGGCCCTCTCTGCCAGCCCTGCTGGCCACGCCTCTTTGCCAGCTGCTCTACTAGCCACACCTTTCCATCAGCGGCCCTGCTGGCCGCTTGCTGCGCCTCTCCACCAGCCCCACCCTGCTGGCCACTGGCCGCGCCTTTCCGCCAGCCGCCCTGCTGGCCACATCTCTCCACTAGCCACCCTGCTGGCCGTGCCTCTCCACCAGCTGCCCTGCTGGCCGCTCACTAAGGTGTCTTTAGGGCCCACCACTTAACACAGCTCTCAGTGATTTCAGCTCTCAGTGTGGGAGCCTCACTGCTGGTGCACACTGGGCAATCTCTTGCATCAGAAACACTGCCCCAAAGTAGGTTTAATGTTTAGACCTAGGTATTAGTGATTTCAGCTCTGCTGTGTGTAACAAGACTCTCAACTGAGTCTAAATTAGCTCTTTTATTACACAGTGGAGAAAGAAAGAGTCAAATGGTGTCTAGGAGCCTCAAGCAAGGCCTGCAATACCAGGTACAAGTACGTGTCTCCACCCTCTTTCAACTCACTGGGCTTTGGAAACCATGTCCCCTGCCTAGCAAGTGCCATTTAGTTGAGGGTGAGTCCCTCCATCGGGGTATGTCAGGTACAGTTCTGCTGTCCTGGATTTACACAACAAGGATAAAACCCTTTATTACTCCAGCCCCAATAAGAAGAAGACTGGGGATCCGACACCAGCCAAAAGTGATCATTTGGGCAAACAATCCCATTGTGCAGAGCACCTAGGCAGGGTGGGTGTGCCCACGTAAACGAGATCAGCTCCTGAAGTCCTTTCCCACAGCTCACCACTAGATGTCAGGGGAAAGCTCATTCAGACTGTGCTTACACAAGGAAATTACCATTATGTTCAATGAGCAACTTATCTGATGAGCCCCAGAAAGCCGAATTATCCTTTGCAAGGAAGAGGGAAATTGAGATCTGATGCTTGAGCACATTCCTCCAGTGCTGGGTTTCTACATTAATAAAGCACTGTTTTTCTGCATCTGTGCATTTATTCAGCGTGAGCGTGGACTCAAGCTCCATCCATTTGGAGTAGGTCATAAAATGTCTGAATGACTTTTCATGTTGCTTCAGAGCATCAACTAAGTTATGCCAGGAATTGTACCTGGAAAGCACAAGCAATGATTTGGCGTTCTTGTCAAATATTGTCAAAAGTGTTTGCAACAAAAACAGAACACTTTGTCAGTTGATTTTGAGTTAACTAGACAACACCGATTCAGTTTCTTACCATTCTCGAGCACTCTTTCACAGTGTGACTTTGAGAAATGTCACTTCTGCTCATTTACTGGAAATGTCATATCCTTGATTTTCCCAGGCCTGTTCAAAATTGTACAATCAATATCAGCAGAGTTTAGGATCACTGGCCATAAAGTAGGATCTGATGTATCGATTTCTGGTGTGCAATTTTTCTCACTGCTGTTTCTGTTATTATGCAAGGCTGATTCTTCTTTATTGTTTCTCTCCTTTTCACGTAAACCAGATTTTTCTTTATAATAACCTTTCCTTTTCATGTGAGCCACATTATTCTTTATCATCACTGTCCTTTACACCACCAGGAAAACTGGATGATTCTCCATCACTTTTCTGACAGTTCCATTCCTTGTCTTGAAGGAAATTTGCCAATTCCTTAATAATAGGACTTCCATCATTTACATGTCACTCCTCAATTTCTTTTGCACTGGGACGATCGCTAAAGTCTAAAGTCTAAAGACTGCCTAAAGTCCAGTCTATGTTGTTCTGTTTCAGATATTTTCCCATCAAATTTGCATCTTGTTGCAAAATAGATTGCAATTGAGCTTTTCACTTCCTAAACTCAGCTCCTGAAGGCTTCTTCAGGGGCATCTTTTATTTTCTATGGGTGAAAACCAGACAGTATTAGGGAGAGCAAAAGTCATAGAAAGTCATCAAACAGTATGTGTTAAGCATGGCAAAAGAAGTAACAGTATTTCTTTTATATTGTTGCGCAGATAGGGGTTCAATAGATATCTCCGGCATCTCATTAAATATGTCCTTTATAAGTTGCTACTTACACTCTTCAAGTCTTAAAATACAAGTACACTTCCACAATTACACAATAAAATAAGGTTCACAATATCACAGCTGGGCTCTCACTTCACTTCACTTTGTTCTTATATCTCACTGACTTACATACCTCACCCCTTATGTACCCGTGAGGGCATGGCTGACAACATTCTAGGAGGTTCAAGGAAAATGTAGTTCTCAGAAAGTCTGGAAGTTTCCATGAGATTCTACAAAGGTCCAGAACATTTTAGGAGGTCAGTGAAAAAATTCCACATACAGAATACCTGAAACATTTTACTTCAAACGTTCTATTTTCTCTTTGATCACTAATAACAAAAACAGCACCCTGAGCTCGGCGCCTTCCAACTCCAGCACTGCAGGCAGTTGTCTGGGTCACCTGCCCCTAAATCTGGCCCTGCCTATTGTACCCTCTGTGGGCATGACATGCGGGATCAGATTGAAGGTATGGCATTCCCTTCAGCTAACTGAGAAGTGTGAGTAGGGCCCAGCAGTGCCGTCTGAGCAGGGCGTGCCTGAATGCTATTATAGAAAGGATCTTTCCAGTAATGGAAGGTATAATAAATACAAAGACTCTTTTACGATGCTTTCAAAGTTGTGTTTGGACAATTATGTTTATGATATGCAATTGCAGTATTGATGCATAGCTGTGATTCACCATTAGCCAGTCAGGCCCAATTTGTGTTCAGGGTTATGCATACCACAGAGATGAAATAAAGGTGTCTGCAGATAAAAAAAATCAATACAGCGAGGACTTAGTGCGAGGTAAAAGGGTGTGTGTACAATATTGTTTGTTTGCATGTTGCAAGGAAAACCATGGTAACTAAATTCACCTTTTGTTGAACAGAGAGTCTAACAGGATGTGAAACAGCTAGACAACTTGTCTCTAAATAAGCTAGAGCACTCTTGGCAACAATCCTATCCTCTTAACCCCATTGTTATTTCTTTAAGCAGTACTGCATATCCTTGATCACCCAATTTTTCCCTCTCTAGCCCCTTAATAGAGTTCTCAGCTGAAGACCCACTTTGTGCAGTAAACCTCTCTGCTTTGACAACCTAATCAGGCTCATGACAGGTCAGCAGTAGTGATGTGGTGAAAGGGCACTCTTTGACATCCCTGGGAGCCTTTGGCTAAAATTCTACAGCTACACTGAAAGGAAGGTTGGGGTGATTTCTCTGCCTCTTAGGCAATATGTTCCCTCTCTGAATACTGCTGAAATGACTGCTAGAAATGGCCTATCCCTGAGGCGCATACAAATTTCTACTGGAAAGCAGTTTTTGTGTCTTTAGGATGGTCTAGATCGGAGTGGACAAAGTTTTTGGCCTGAGGGCCGCATCGGAGTTCCGAAACTGTATGGAGGGCTGGGTAGGGAAGGCTGTGCCTCCCCAAACAGCCTGGCCCCCACCTCCTATCTGCCCCCTCCCACTTCCCGCCTCCTCAGAACCCCCAACCCATCCAACCTCCCCTGTCCCCTGACTGCCTCCACCCCGTTCCCCTGACAGGCCCCCTGGGACTCCCACACCTATCCAACCCCCCTGTTCCCCGTCCCCCTGACCTCCCCCACCCCGAACCTCCTCCCCATCCAACTGCCCTCTGCTCCCTGTTCCCTGACTGCCCCCCGGGACCTCCTGCCCCTTATTCAACCCCCCCACCCCCGCTCCCTGGCCCCTTACCATGCCGCTCAGAGCACCAGGACTGGTAGCCTTGCCGCCCAGCCGGAGCCAGCCACACCACCGCGCAGTCTAGAGCACCAGGGCAGGCCGGCAGCTCTCGCAGCTGCGCTGCCCAGCAGGAGCTCGCAGCCCCGCCACCAATAGCACTGGTGGCATGGCAAGCTGAGGCTGCAGGGGAGGAGGGACAGCAGGGAAGGGGCTGGGGGCTAGCATCCCTGGCCGGGAGCTCAAGGGCCGGGCAAGAGGGTCCCATGGGCCAGATGTGGCCCGCGGGCCGCAGTTTGCCCTCCTGTGGTCTAGATTGTCCTAGTAGCAGATATTTTCCAAAAGTTTCCCTGGACCCTTACAAGATAGTCACTTTCAGTTCCTTCTCTCCTTACCATCCCCCATCTCTCCTTCCCCTTCTCCCTCCCCACAGCTCAAGTGACCCAAGCTGCAGACTTTGCTAAGTTATACATGTATACTCAGTACATAATTCAGGAACAAAGCATAAACATTTCCAGCAAATGCACTTGATATAAGTTTGTTTGCCAAGTGCGATTGCCTTCTTCATTTATGGTGATAAAAAAACCAAATGAATAGCTCCCCCTGTTCCTTACGCTTCGTTGGATGATGGCCACCGCCTTGGCTGGCACACTGGGGACTGAACTAAGGCCCCTCCAGAACTAAAATGTGAGGTGCTATAGCTAGAGAACCAAGCCGTCTTAGCTGCTGCTTATAACAAATGGTATCCTCTGGGGATCAGCTCAGCGGGGGGACTTGTAACATGCACACCCCACAGGGTTGCATCTGCACAGCCCTGAACAAGGTACAAGGCGTTTCATTACATGTTAAGAGGGAGCATTCTGCAGAAGCCCATTATTCAAATATTGGCAATAAATTACTGGTCAGCACATGGAGAGGAAGCATTGACTGAACACCAAGTATTGCAGAAACGTGTGCTGGACTGCATGGACTCTGGGTCCTGCGGTGCTTTCTTGCAGAAGAGATCTAGTGGCACTTTTGGAAAAGGTTTCTCCCCCTGCGACCCCAGTAGTGTGCCAAGGCCACAATGCAGTTCCCAATCTGCTCCTGTGCAAACTCTACAGCATATTGGACTGACCAAGTACAGGTCTGATTCTAGCCTTTGCCTCAGCATCAACATGCCATGCTTGCAATACATAGAGGCTGTAAGTGAGCCATGAGGGGTGGGGTGAGAATTCCTACAGCACAGGGCTAATATTAGTGGCCCTATGCTCCCCATCATCCCACCAGCCCTGGCAGAAATGAGCGTGCCGGAGATGGGAAGATGAAGAGCTATAGCACTCGCTGCCCCAAAGATTTTAGACTGCAGTGCAGCCTGCAGGCAAAGGAAAGGCAGCCCCAGGTTAGAGCAGCTCCTGAGGTTGCTCTGACTTAGAGTGGGAGAGGGAGGGGTCACATCAGGCCAGAGTCTGAATAGCTCAAAAGTGGCATAAAGCCCTCTTTGCTGCCCCTACCCTGGGCTCTGTGGAGACACAACCAAAGGATCTGTCCCTACTATTATCCCCAATGTAGTTGACACCTCCCTCCGGGCTGACAGCATTTTAAAAATCAAGTACAGCATCACTGGCTAACACATCAGGCACTGACCCGGTGTTTATTTGCTTTCTCCACTTACAGGACTGAATAAGGAATGTTAATGGGAAATTGTTTAAGCACAACTGGCAAAAGTTAAACTCATGAATGAGAGGTCTTGGAACAGTTGTGTCTGAAATTTCCTTTTTTCTTCATAAACTGAAGTCAGTTTCCCTAATGAAACCTCAGGCTTTCAAATCCAGCCTAACTGCATGATTGTTATCTTTTTCCTGAATAAACAAAATACTTTATACCTTCTACTTGAGGCCCAGCCTCCCCTGGTATGCAGGAGAATGTGGTGACATTTGAAATGCTGCTCCCTGCACAAAAGCAGATGAAAGCCGAAAACTGTGAGAACGTGCCTGTTTAATCCTTGCTCTTTTCTCAGACTGCAGGGTGATAATGAAACTTGACATATCTTATTGCCTTCCCTGGATGGTTTCCTGATTGCAGGGCCGTACAAAAAATAACCTAACAAAACAGAAATGGGACCACTCCAGAGATGGTGGGCCTGAGCCTGCAATGCCGCCATCCTGTAAGCAGCCCCACTATCTGCTCACACGTGGAAGGATGTGCAGGATCCTACCTTTGTACTCATACTAATAACAAAGGGCTTGACTGTTTGTGCCACCAACTCTAAGGGGCGGTACAGAGTACACCAGGGTGGGGGTGGGGGGTACAGAGTATACCGGGGTGAGCGGGGGGTACAGAGTACACCCACCTGGAGGAGAAATGGGAAGATTGTAATTCAGGAAGACACAAATCCACAAGTGCTGCTCTCTGAGCAGGACATGCATTTCGCACCGGTCATTAGCCTGGCACCGAATGTTCCCCTTGCCATGCTGACCCTGCTCCGTGGCCCATTGCAGAAGGGGAAGGCTTGGCCCTGCTCCAACCCATCGCTTCTAGCTGCCTTGAGCCCCATGGACAAGTGGAAGGGTGCAGTCCCCAGAGTGCGGAGTGCTGTTGTGTGCTGCCATTGAGCAGCAGTTGCATGAAGGGAAGCTTTTTGCATGCCCCTGCACACAGAATCTGGCTACAACTGGGTAACATACCAATAGCCGAGTTAGTTTTGACTTTCCAAAGGCTGGGTCCTGCTCCCGTTGCTCAATAGGAAATTCATTGGGGAGGGGGCAGGACTGAGCCACAGTTTCCTGTTGCACATCTCCTCTGCGCTAGTAAAAAAGAACAGAACATTAAATATAAACAGGCACTGATATGCTGGAGCTAGTGTGACATCTTCTAGACACACATGGTTTCAATTAAGGTTTATAGCGGCAACAACAAAATGCAGTGACTCCATTAAGCATGTGTGCTTGTTGAGAGTTCAGTACAGGTCTTTGGTTTGTATATGTTTTTAGGGTCCAGTCCAATGCTTGTGGGGGGCCTTTTCATTTACTCCAGTAGGTGGTGGATCAATGCCCAAGCCTGTGGCAGTGCTGGGAACTGAATGGAGGTCTTCTGCGTGGAGGGCCTGAACCACAGCACTGTCTTTGTTCCTCAGTGAATTGTGATTATGAACCAGTAGCATGCCTGATTATTCTGATTATTGTTCAGAATTTGTCTATAGAATTAAGGAAGAGGATGGGTCGAAAAGGAAGTTTAGGAAAGCCTGTAAAATCCCTCTTTTCCCTCTTCCTATAATTTTGGAAGCTAAATGTTGTTGGGTTTTTTTAATCCATTCTGTTGCGTTCGTATTGTTGTGACACTTAACTGAAAACCAAAATGTAGCTTAAATCTAATTAAGGTACATAAGCAGCAGCAACTCTTATGGGAACTACACCTCATATTGTGTTACGCTCCAGTGCCAGAATGCGAGCTGGATTGGTATTACACAATCCAGTTTGCTCAGCTGCTGGGAAGCAGGGAAGCTGTTCCTGCTCACAGTATTTTTAATCGCTAGCAAATGGTGATGTCTGTTAATGGATAACATCCAGTTCTCAAGGAACCACAGCCCTTTTATGGCCTAACGCCTAAATGCCCCCGTGCCCTGGCAGGTGGTCCATATAACTTGTCTTCACACCAAGAGCCCAACTCTGCCAGCCTGTATTCATGTGAGCAGTCTTTACTCGCGAAAATGCATTTCCATTGCTGTCTCTGGGACTGCTAACATGAGGAAGACTTGTGGCATCAAGCCCCTCTAGGATAGCTTCATATCCCTGTGGTTACACTTTAAGGCCTGACTTTTCTTTCCAAAATTGGTTGCCACTTTGCCCAACACCCTGGGACTGTTCATTAGTCAGTAGAATTGCTCCCACTTTCCTCCTTACCAGGCACTGAAGCTTCATTGAGATTCAAGTGCTCACCCCATAATGAGAACTATGTTTTCTCACTAAACTCTGTGGCCCAATCAGTGACCTCTGTCTTTTTAACACTTCATAGCCACGTGTCCTTTGGCATCCAAATTCTATTCAGTTCTGGGTAATAATCCTTCATTTTATTGATTTCTGCTGCATCTCTATTCAGGATAAATAGTAAGGGATAAAGAGCTATGTGTCACATTGAGAATCCAGCCCTAATAATGATTGAATGCCCCCTCAGGGGTGCATAAGAAGTCAAAGACAACAGAAGCACCAATTACGAAGCTCTGCACTTCATTTACTGCTGGGGGAAGAAAAGGTTAATTATCTAACAATAAAGCAACTGTATTCGCTGAAGGTGGGCGGGTGAGGGGTTGTTCTGCTTCATTCTGAAACAAACAAGGTTGTGATCTATGATGTTAAAACATTGGAGCTGAATAGGGAACTGTCCAGTGTAATCTATCGTGCACAGGCAAATCAAACCGCATTGCAAAAAACTCTTGTCCAAAATAAACGGGCTATATAACGTCTTTTATTAAACCTGGTCTGGTTACGACACAGGGCATTAAAACCAACAGGTGCCTAGAAGAGTCAGACAGTCTCACGCTCTCTTAGTTACTAATATACAAGTACATGCACAAGTTCAAATGACTTACTGTGAAATAACTAGAGATAAGACCATGCCACCAAGTTTGAACCCAGTGCTGCGCTTTCCCAAAGCAGCTGAGTTTCAGTTTTCCTTTTACAGATATAGGAGCCAGTTACAAAGTTTCAAGTGGAATACGAGGAGTAATGGTCTCAAGTTGCAGTGGGGGAGGTTTAGATTGGATATTAGGAAAAACTTTTTCACTAAGAGGGTGGTGAAACACTGGAATGCATTGCCTAGGGAGGTGGTGGAATCTCCTTCCTTGGAAGTTTTTAAGGTCAGGCTTGACAAAGCCCTGGCTGGGATGATTTAACTGGGAATTGGTCCTGCTTCGAGCAGGGGGTTGGACTAGATGACCTTCAGGGGTCCCTTCCAACCCTGATATTCTATGATTCTATGATTCTATGAATACAAACCTCCTCCCCAAAGATCTGTGGTGTTTGGATTCAGGGTTTCATTCTGGGGACCTCTACAATTAATCCTATATAAATTAGCTGTTGGCAAACCTCAAAAGATTTAGATCTTTGGATAAGCACCATGGGCAGTGGGTGAAGCCCCCCTTGGGGGAGGCTAGCCCTCAGCCCCACCTCTTCAGCCCAAGGCCCCACTCCTGCTCCCCGCCGGAGGCCTGGGCCCCACCCCCCACGGCTGGAGGAGCCCTGTCAGCCTGCCCCAACTTTCCCAAGTCACTTGCCAGCCCACCCCAGCTGCATGGGCTGGCCCAACCCCCGGGCCACTGGCTGGCCCAAGCACTTGGTTGTCGGCTGGCTCAAGCCGCCCCTGACTACCCCGGCCCCTGGCTGCCAGCACGAGCCCCGAGCCTCAGGCTGCTCACTGGAGCTGAGTCCCTGCCAGCTTCAGGGGAGAGGGGAAACAAGGGTGGGGCCTCGGGACAGAGCGTGGGTGGGGCCACAGCCTGGGTTAAGGGAGGCTTAGCCTCCCCTGGCCTTTGATACCTGCTGCCCACATCGAAAAGTTCAGGAGCTAGATTCACCACTGGGAAGGCAATTTGCATCCTATTGTGTCCATGGGGACAGCTGTGCTAGGGGAGGAAAGATTCACCACCAGGGGTTCTGACATGGGACACCCGTCAGCACAGTGGCTGACTGAGCAGATCTCCATATAGCTTAACCTTGCCCCTCTGTAACCTACCCCACTCATTTTGAGAGTTGAGCCAGACACCTTAGACCCTAGGGTCTCACAGAGAGGAGGGGTTCCAATTGGTTACATTTGAAGAACATGGAGGTGCATTGATTAAGCAGTAATTCCTGGGACATGGGTTAGTAGTTGGAGCAGGGGGCTGGGAGTCAGAAGGCTGGGTTGTATTCCTCTGTCACAGATGTGAGTTAAGCCTTTAGTGTGGGGCTTACGTGGTGCACAGAGCCTGGAACAGGCATGCTATACAGATGCTTCATTCCCCAAAGTGTAATGTCATTCATTGCACTGAGCAAATGTTTTAATGTCCAACAATACCTCGTGCTTTATAGTATCTTATATGTGAGCTTCTCAAAGCACTTTGCAAGCATTCGTTAATTCCCACAGCACCCTTCTGAAATAGCAAGGGGAACTAGTCTCATCCTCATTTGACAAATGAGGAAACTGAGTCACAGAGACAGTCACATAACCCCTCAGGATCACATAACAAGTCTGTGGCAAAGCTGGGAAGAGAAGCCAGATCTCCCTGACTCCAAGTCACATGCCTTAACCACAGGACAACTCTTCTGCTTAAAGAAGCAGCTTCAAAGCCAACAATGAACTGACAAACAGGGGTTATGGTTTCAGCGAACATTGTGCTAAATACTTCAGAGAACAAAAGTTTGATTTATGTAGCTATCCTTGCACCAGGGTAAAAATGAATACTACTGTATCCTTATGTATGTATTTTGCCATGGGCAAAAATACAGAGATCCAAAATATACTGACTACAAGGATAGAATTTCAGCTAACTTTTAGTGTCTGCAATAGGTGTCCCTATTAATTTACTGGAGTCTGCAGTAGATGGTTTAATTCACTTGGAGTGATTCCTTTGTTAACCCTTTCCCCCGTGACCTCTCAGTCCTCATGTGTGGACTTCAAAGAATGCACAGTCAGCTCCCATGGTTTAAAAAGATATCAACTGGCTTTAGCTTGGCCCCTGTAAATCTGGTTCGTCTGCATAGATGGCTAGCAGTGGAAAGGCTAAGTGCAAACCTGAGAGACATTACGGAACTTGGCTAAATCTGGAGTTTGAACAGAGATGGTCCAGTAAGTCAGGATCTCCCTCTCTTTCCGTAATATGTGTGTGTGCACAGTATAGACAAGATAAGTCTTCGAGATCTGGGTCTGATATTCAGAGGTGCTTCAGTGAGAGCTGCAGGTGTCTAGCATGACTGAAAATGCGTCTTGTTTTATTTAGGAGCCTCCCTACAAATGCAGGATCTGACTGTAGGCAGCCGATGTTGCGCTTAATGTTTATGAGCTACAAAAATTGCATCACTCAGATGTAGTTTCTGTAAATTTGCTGTACAGAGGCAAAACCAGCCAGTCCCCCACTTCCTCCAGCAATGACGCAGAGTTTATTTACCACATCTGAGTCTTGTCATTTGAAATGTAATATGTATTTGCTAATAAAACTCAGGAAATTTGGGGGATTTTTTTTTATTTTCTATCCTCTGCTGATGGTTAGAAGCAACACAGTGATGTGTTCTGTGCTGCGTCTGAGCATAAACTAACACTGGAGCTCTTTGTTCTTGGGATAGTTTCTTTTCCTTAAGAGAAGCCATATTATAAAAGCTTGTAGTACACATTCAGGACCTGGCTGAGTCATGCCCAGTTGTTGTTTTTTTGACAAGTGGCTGCAGGTTTAACGTTCTGTAGCTGGAAGTGGGCAAGTGAATCTGTGAAATGTTGGCACCTTCAACTATTAATATTTAGATATAGCAATGGTGATTGCAATGAGATGAGGCTGAAAGAGATAATTATACAAGAAAATAGACCTATTCTTGCATGCTATTATTTAACTCGGTATATCTTCCCCACTGTTGTGGGAAATGCATTGGAGTTTTATATGTACCAATGCTATACTCCTGAGAACTACATATTTATATGCAGAGTGTACACGGATCTGACTATAAGGTTCCTGTTTAGTCCCTTGCTCCTGAGCTGGCAAATGCATGGGAAGTATATTCAGCCCCTGGGAAAGGGAGGTCCTTGTGGTGTTTTCTAAATACCACACAGGGTAGCTCAGGAATGTCTTCACACGTTCAATAAAGAAATACATCCAGTGCTCCTTGAATGGAAGGCTGGTTTGGTCAACATGGGGTAAAAAGGAAGACAGGAAAGTTGTGGAGATTCCTGGGGCTTCCAAAGGCACTCGAAGGAGTGAAATCATTCTGCTGCCCTCCCCATCCCAAAACCCATACAAAACTATGTACAGTGTGGGATGCTACTTTTATCTTCCTTGGGCTGCAACAAAGGGAGGGATCATGAGACCACATATCTTGGCTTTACTAAGATAGTCGCAGTTTTTCATATCATGTGCTGGTATTCCAAGATATTTTGAGACTCCTGAAATGGCCTGGCTTTTCATTGCATCAGTCAAGATCATCACTTTTTGAAATACGTTGTAAAAGTGAGCTGTAGCTCACAAAAGCTTATGCTCAAATAAATTGGTTAGTCTCTAAGGTGCCACAAGTACTCCTTTTCTTTTTGTTGTAAAGGTGTAGAGTTTAGTGAGTGTTTACCAAGAAAGCCCCATTCAGTGGAATGAGTGTTCACTGTCTGGGAAGAGAAAGGTCAAATGAGATTAGATCCTATTCCCAGCTCTTTTGTTCAAAGTGAATGTTAAGAACAGTTGTTCAGTGTTTCATGCTAAACTTATTCAGGGCACACAGTCTGGGATTTTCCAAAAAGCTGTAGGGGAGTTACATGTCCAGATTCCGTTAATATTCCATGGAAGCTGGATGGTTCAGTAACACCCTGAGGTTATGTGACAATCTCAAGATCTATTACTGGAAAAACTCCTCCATTCTCAGAAATATGTCCAGTTGCTGCTGAGTCAGAGACTGGCAGGAGAAGCAACAACATGGTTTTTCAGATAGCTTAAAGATTCATAGGCTATGTCTACACTGCAATTAAACACCTATGGCTGGCTCATGTCAGCTGACTCGGGCTCGCAGGGCGCAGGCTATGGGGCTGTTTAATTGCAGTGTTAGACATTTGGGGTTGGTCTGGAGCCCTGAGAATCCAGAGCCAGGCTCCAACCCAAATCTAAATGTCTACACCACAATTAAACAGCCCATAGCCCACACCCTGTGAGCCTGAGTCAGCTGACACGGGCCAGCCACAGGTATTTGATTGCAGTGTAGACATACCCATAGAGTCTAAGGCCAGAATGGACCATTGTGATGATCTAATCTGACCTCCTGTGTACCACCATAGGACTTCCCCAAAATAGTTCCCCGAGTGTATATTTTAGAAAAACATCCAATCTTGATTTAAATATTGTCAGTGATGGAGAATACACCACAACCCTTGGTAAATTGATTCAATGGTTTATTACTCTCACTGTTACAATATTATGCCTTATTTCCAGTCTGAATTTGTCTAGCTTCAACTTCCAGCTATTGGATAGTACTATTTTCTGCTAGATTGAACAGCCCATTATGATATATTTGTTCCCCGGGTAGATACTTATAAATGGTGATCAGGTCACCCCTTAACCTTCTCTGTTAAGATGAATAGATTGAGCTCCTTAGTCCATCACTATAAGGCAGGTTTTCTAAATCTTTAATGGTTCTCATGGGTCTTCTCTGGACTCTCTCCAATTCATCAACATCCTTCTTGAATTGTAGGCACCAGAACTGGACAGAGTATTCAAGGACCGGTTGCACCAGTGCCAAATCCAGAAGTAAAATAACCTCTCGACTCTTTCTCAAGATTGCTCTGTTTCAGTGCCCCAGGAGTGCATTAGCTCTTTTGGCCACAGTGTCACACTGGTAGCTTATGTTCAGCTGATTATCCACCATAAGAGGCATTGCTTCCCAGGATAGAGTCCCCCATTTTGTAAATATGGCCTGCATTCTTTATCTACATTTACATTTGGCTGTATTAAAATGCATATTGCTTGCTTGCACCCAGCTTACCACTGTATCAGTGACCTGTCCTCTTCCCTATTTACCACTCCCTCAATTTTTGTGTCACGTGCAAACTTCATCAGTGATGATTTTGTTTTCTTCCAGGTCATTAACAAAAATGTTAAATAGCATACGGCCAAGAACCAATCCCCGTAGGACTCCACTGGAAACAGACCCACTCGATGATGAGTCCCCATTTACAGTTACATTCTGAGATCTATCAGTTCCTCAGTTGCGTGGTACTGTCTCCTGGCTCTATAAAATGTTGCCAAATACTTGTCTCCGTTTTTGAAAATCTGGTCATTTAAATTATAGCTCACTTGGGGAGAAGCCTCAAGTGAACTAGTTAGTCCTGCCTCTCCCAGGCGTGAGCCAGTGTGTATAAAAGCAGCATCAACCAACACCCGTTTTGTGTATTCTTTACAATACACTTTTATAATAACTATCTTTGCACTTAGCAATTCAAAAGCAATGGGGAATGAAATAGAACTGCTGTCATTTCCCTATCATCTCTGCTGTCACTGCAGTCCGATAAGGATAATAGAAGCATCCTACATTATGCGTGATCTTTTGTGGCAGAAGGTGGGGAATGATCTCACTCTTGTTTTGGAATCTCCACCATTCGCCTTTTTTCCCCTTCTTGCTCCCCAATCTTGTTACTGCTAGGTAAGGATACTCACTACCATTAGTAGTCCTGTTGACACCAATGGAACCACACACAGCCATAAGCACTAAGCCAAGTAAGAAGTGTTTGTGTGATGGCCGCCCTTTTGGCCACCACACTGGAGATTGAACCAGGGACCTCCAGAGCTAAAAACATGAGCTGCTATAGCTTGAGGTAAGGAGCCATAATTCCACAACTTGGGACTGTAACAAATAATAGCTACAGAGGGGGATCTGTAATGTACACTCACCAGTGACTAGGGAACTAAATGCATTGGGAAAAGGGGAAAAATAAGGGAGGTGAGAATTGGAGAAGACTGAGAGGAGGACAAAATTAATGTCAAAATTTCCACATCAGCTTCTGCGTTCAAACTCTTGGGTTCTTTGTAAAACAAAATGTTTCAGATTCTCCCATTAATTGTTCTTTCTTACAAGAATCACTAGTGTTAATATAACACTTGGTTATATAAAAGACCTAAAGTAAGAGTCCCTACCCAAAGGAGCCTATAATACAAACCAATGGACAAGAACTCAGGGGGGAGATCTGGAAGGTACTAGTTCAGGAGAGGGTTTTGTTTGCTTTTTATATTGTAGTGACATCCTGATTGACATGCATTAGCATTTGGAAAGCTTGTAGACGCAGTGAGTTTTCAGAAGGAATCTAAGTGAGGAGCGTGTGGGTGCCTGGATGCGGTAAAGAGGGCATTCCAGGTGTACGGGGTAGCATGGGGAGGAGAGGGAGAAGTAAATGCAAGGAGGAGATATAGTTCATTAGTGGAGCTGTGGGTGAGAGCAACAAAACCAGAGACATAAGCTGGGGCAGAGGTGCGTTGGGCAGTATTCCATCCCTAATCATTTATCAGCAAATAACAATGGGTCTGATTTGCCATTGTCCTATGCCCTGTGCAGTGCAAAGTGGTTGTAAAATGCTACTAAATCAGAAGGATAGCATTCTGCAACTACTTTGCCCTGCTGTAAATAACTGCACAAGGTGCAAGGCAACGGAGAATCAGGCCCACAGGGAAAAAGCTCCATTATCTTGTACCCTGGTAAACAAACTGCTAGCACTGGTATTCTCAAGTTTTCAGATGAAAGGAGCGAATTAATTTTTAACAGATCTAATCACATTCTGCATGGACGTGATCTAAAATGTTTCCCAGCATATGGTAGCAATAAAACCGACTTTGTACAATTGGGAAAGCAGTGCCCCTATGCAGAGCATTACTAGAGTCAGGCATGGGAAATAATGTCTGAGTCACCAGTTTAAATCAAAAGCTTTCTGTTCAGCACACCGTGACAGTATTCATTTGACTCCTGTAGACTATGCTTCTGCCAGCTCTTGAGTCAATTACTGAGCACTGAGAGCCTGATTCTCCACTGCCTTAGTCCGTGTTTAGTCATTTAGACCTGTGCAAAGTTAATGTAAAGCACAATCAAATCAGAATTTTATCTTTTTATTATTTATACTCCAGGAACCCCAAAGCCAGGACCCCATTGTACTAGGTATATGTGTAGCCATAGTGAGAGACAATCCCTGTCCCAAAGAGTTTACAAGCTATATAGACAAGACAGATAATGAGTGGGAGGAAGGCAATACTATTATCCCAAGTTGACAGGTAAAGAACTGAGGTATAAGACTTTGCCCAAGGTCACACACAAACTATGTGACAGAAAGAAAACCAGATGTCCTGGGTCCACAGCCTTAAGTACAAGACCATCCTTCCTCTCTGCACTCACTTTAAATAGGTATATTTGACAGAATAAGCTTTAAGGCAGCAAAGAATCAGGCTCTAGCTGCTCATGTGAAATGTTACATATTAGTAGGTCTCAACTTGAAGCTGTATATTGATGACACTACTAGCTTTGGCTCACCACCAGATCAAGGAGCTGTCTCAGGACTCAGGACTTGTCTACATGGAGCTGCAGTGTGCTCTACAGGGTGTGAATGGTAGAGTGCTCTAATGTACTGTGCGCTGATTGCCCTGTGTAAATGCAACTGGCATGAACTAAAATGTACCTGTTTTGGGATTAAAATAGTCTTGTTTGAAATGGAACTACATCAGCACAAATGAGGTACCTCTTAGGGTTTACACAGGAGCAGTTAGAGTACAACACATTAGAGTGCTCTTACAATTCACACCTCTGTAGATAATACTGCAGTGCTGTGTAGACAAGCTCTAAGGCAAGTATACTGTAGAAATACATAAGAACGGCGATACTGGGTCAGACCAAAGGTCCATCTAGCCCAATATCCTGTCTTCTGACAGTGGCCAATGCCAGGTGCTTCAGCAGGAATGAACAGAACAGAGCAATCGTCAAGTGATCCATCCCCCGTCATCCGCTCACAAAATAATAATGGTTCTGTCATATGAAGTGAGGGAAAGATATAAGGATTGATTCTGATTCCCCTTCCATCAGTGTGACGCCACTGAGTTTAGCAGAGTTACTTCTGATTTATGCTAAAGTATGTGAGATCCCCTCTGTCACAGCTGTCCCTATCAGTGCCAAAGGCTGTGCAAATTTCACCCTCCTGTCTTGCGCACGCAGGAGAAAATCAAATCCTCTCCAATTCCAGGGCCTCAGTATAAAACACTGATCTATAGTTAGCTGAGAAGGGGAAAGCACTCTCTTACCCTTATACTCATGCTGACAAGTATTTTTACTGAAGAATCCATGTAGCCAAAAGCAGGTGGATTCAGCAGGCGCTGAATACTGAGCAGCTGAAGGCTGGTGCTGATCCTGATGGGCGACAGAAGTGAACATATATCCTAAATGTGCAGCATGAACAACAGATGACCTGAATCCTGTATTTCAGTTTAGAATGCCTCCTACATGCCCAAGAGCTCCAATGAAATATATGTCCTGAAAGATGGGAGGGGCAGAGATGTGTTTGGTTGATTATCCTTTCCTCTTTGGTTGGCTGAGATTTGGAAAAATAATTGTAGCCACATTACTCCCACTGAAATTAAATTTCAGCCTTTAGAAAATCCCAACCATTTGCCTTCGAGTGAATGCTGGCTTTTGTATCCAGACTTCAAGGCTAAGTTTGTTGGCACAGGACACAGAGCTTGCTCGGGGATCAGCCTGAGACAGTGGAATCATAGAAGATTAGGGTTGGAAGAAACCTCAGGAGGTCATCTAGTCCAACCCCCTGCTCAAAGCAGGACCAACCCCAGCTAAATCATCCCAGCCAGGGCTTTGTCAAGCCGGGCCTTAAAAACCTCTGAGGATGGAGATTCCACCACCTCCCTAGGTGACCCATTCCAGTGCTTCACCACCCTCCTAGTGAAATAGCTTTTCCTAATATCCAACCTAGACCTCCCACACTGCAACTTGAGGCCATTGCTCCTTGTTCTGTCATCTGCCACCACTGAGAACAGCCAAGCTCCATCCTCTTTGGAACCCCCCTTCAGATAGGTGAAGGCTGCTATCAAATCCCCCCTCAGAACTTCCCCAGGAACTCAGGACCATCACAAACCTCCCCATCTTTCTTCCCTCCTAGTGCAAGATGGACTTCCTTAACCTTGCCTTCTCTAACAGAAACAGAAAACACCATGTACAGATATTGTAAACTGCCCCCTCCCTCAAAAAAAAAAAAACCTACCAAAAACAAACACTTCACTTCACTTCACTGCCTGGGGAGGGGATGAGAGAACAAATCACTCATGACAGATGTGTAGTCACATTGCTTAAAGCACTGCCGGAAGGTGCTCAGTGATGAGCGGGCATAAGAACCTATGTAGAATAAAATAGAAATCCACCAAGAGAACTTCATTTACTGGGTGTTTTCTAAAAGAGCTGGGTGAATACCACAAGCATTTCCCACAACTATTCATTCAGTTTCTCTTTGGCCAGGCGCATACCCTTCACTGTTTGCTTTTCACAGATGCTTACTTTCCCAAAGTTACATAAACATTAACAATGTTAAATATTCCCATAGGCGTCTGTCTAAGACCAGAAATGAAAACGGAGTTTGGACCTTACGATGTCAACCTAGTACTGTTGACAAGAGTTTGCTTGGGAAAGAACTGGTTAAGAGCCTTAGCTTTTAGCTCTGAATAAATAAGAAAATCCTGGCTTGTTTTCAGCATGGATAACATCGGCTCATAGATTTTAAGGCCAGAAGGAACCTTCGTGTCTGACTTCCTGCAGCACAGAACTCACCCACCCACTCCTGTAATAGACCCATAACCTCTGGCTGAATTACTGAAGTCCTCAAATCATGATTTAAAGACTTCAGGTTACAGAGAATCCTCCATATACTGCAGAGGAAAGCAAAAACACCCAGGGTCTCTGCCAATATAACCAGGGGAAAATTCCTTCCCAACCGCAAATATGACTATCAGTTAGACTCTGCGCATGTCGGAAAGATCCACCAGCCAGACACCTGAGAACGAATTCTCTGTAGTAACCCAGGACCCTCTCCATTTAATGTCCCATCACTGGAACACTGGAGATATTTGCTGCTAGTAATCACAGATCAGCTACATGCCATTGTAGGTAGTTTCATCATACCATCCCCTCCATAAACTTATCAAGTTCAGTCTTGAAGCCAGTTAGGTTTTTTTGCCCCCACTACTCCACTTGGAAGGCTGTTCCAGAACTTCACTCCTCTGATGGTCAGAAAGCTTCACCTAATTTCAAGACTAAATTTGTTGATGGCCAGTTTATCTCCATTTGTTCTTGTGTCCCCACTGCGGCTTAATTTAAATAACTCCTCTCCCTCCCTGGTATTTATCCCTCCTTGCTATTGGTCTTGCAATTTCATGTGCCAGTTCCTTTGATATTCTTACATGGAGATTATCTGGGCCCCCAATTTAGTCCCATTAAGTTGTCTGAGTCTGACTTCTATCTTGGATGTGGTAATTTCTACTTCCATATCCATGTTCCCATTAGCCACCCTGTCGCTACACCTAAACTCTTCATTAGTCTTATTAAAAACTGAGGCAAAGTATTTGTTTAGGCATTGGGCCACACCTAGAATATCCTTAATCTCCACCCCATCCTCAGTGTTTAGCGGTCCCACTTCTTGCCTTGTTTTCTTCTATATGGCTATAGAACCTTTTGCTATTGCTTTTAATTTCCTTTGGAAGGTCCAACTCTGCTTGGCTTTGGGCACTTCTCACTTTATCCCTCCACTTTCTGATCTCCAAGAGAGACCTTCCTTGCTGATCCCTCCCATCTTCCATTCTTTGTTGGCTTTCTGCTTTTTCCTAATCACCTGTTTGAGATGCTAGCTCATTCAGCTTGGTCTGCAACCCTTCCCTACAATTTTTCCCCCTTGCTTGGGATGCAGGTTTCTGATAGCTTCTGCAACTTTGACTTAATTCCAAGCCTCCTTCACATTCAGATCATTGAGTTCTTCAGTCCAGTCCACTTCCCTAACTAATTCCCTTAATTTTTTAAAGTTATCCCTTTTGAAATCAAAGACCATAGTTGCAGATCTATTTTTGTTTATCCTTCCATTTAATTTAAACTGATTTAGCTCATGATCACTCAAACCAAGGTTGTCTCCTACAACCTGTTCTTCTATGAGGTCCTCACTACTCACCAGTACCAAATCTACAATGGCATTACCTCTTGTTGGTTCAGAGCCTATTTGGTGAAGAACTCTGTCAGCTATCCCATCCAGGAAAATCTGGGCCCCACTATTATTAGTAGCACTTGTCCTCCAATCTGTATCTGTTAAAGTTACAGTCTCCCATAATCAAACAATTCCCAGTAGTGTTTATTTCATTAAAACATTAAAGAGCTCTCTATCCATATCCAAATTGGATCCTGGTGGTCTGTAGCAGACCCCCACCACTATATCAGGGAACCTCTAGTAACTTTCTTTCCCAAAGTGATTTTGACTCAGACAGACTGTTTAATCCATTCCATCACTTCTAATTTCTTTATAGTCTACTTCATCTTTAAGATATTATGCTACTCCACCACCTTTGCCTTTATTTCTGTCTTTCCTCAACAGCACATACCCTTCAATACCTGTACTCCTGTCATAACTACTGTTCCACCATGTTTCTGCTATCCGTATAATATCAAGTTTCACTTCCTGCATCAGTTCCTTCATGTTGATACCCAAGCTCCTAGCATTGGTGTACAAACATCTTAGTTATTTCTGCTTGGCTTTGGCCACATTCCTCACCCAATTGGATACAGTCATTCTACTGCCAGTATCACCTACCTGACTGTTTGCTTCATTGGTATCCGCACTATTTTTCCTCTTAATGTCCATTCTCCTACCCCCTGCTGTTCCATTCTCCATTGCTGTGTCCTTTCTTACTTGATTTTCCTCCTGCCCAACATTAGACTCAGGCAAGGAGATGACATGCGCATCTCCCAACCATTTCCCCCAAGTTCCTAGTTTAAAGCTCTTTTAATCAGTTGTGCCAGCCTCCATCCCAGAAATCTATTTCCCTCCCTACTCAGGTGGAGATCATCCCATGATAACAGTCCTCTGTCCATAAATGCCTCCCAGTGGCCAAACATCCCAAAGCCTTCCTTATAGCACCACAACCTGAGCTATCTGTTGGTCATCATAATCTTGTCTTGCCTTTGTTCTCTTCCTCTAGGGACAGGTAGAATCCCACTGAAGGTCACCTGAGCCTCCATTTCCTTAAGCTTCTTCCCCAGTGTCCCTTGGCATAGTGTGCCTTGATACATTCCAGCGAGTCTCTAGCTGTATCATTTGTGCCCACATGAAGGACAATCAGTGGATTCTTTCCTGCTCCCATTAGGATTCTCTTCAGCCTCAGGTCCACATCCCGTATCTTAGCTCCTGGCAGATGGCACACCCTTCTGTTCCTTAGATCAGCTCTGGTAATAGGCTTGACCATTTTTCTTAGTAGGGAGTCATCAATCACGTAGACCTGCCTCTTCCTGGGGATGTGTTATTCTCTGGCCTTCCTCCTGTTCTTTCTGGCTGCAAGTCCTCTTGTCTTTTATTCTCCCTTGTAATCTTATGTGAGTCACCCTGTAGCCTCCTGGAGCTTTGAACTCTGGCTCTCTCCATTGACTTTCCCCCCTCTTCTTACAGGAGTAGCTGCTCCTCTCTTCTTCCTTGTCCTCCCACCTTCAGTTACTGCCTTCTGTGCCACTCAGCAAACCTGTTCCTGAACTATATTTCTTCTTCATTAGCTGGTCTTTTCCTCTACCTGGTTCTTGTAGTCACATGCTTCAAATGACCACTTTCCTCACCCAGCAGTTCTTCACTCTGAGTTCTTCATGATGGAGTGGATACTAGTACTCAAAATGTCTGACCATGTTATCTTCTCTCTTCCCATAACTAGCCACATACTTGGACATTTTGTTCTGCCATGGAAACAATAGATTCATTTTAATGAAGTGTAGCCACTCTAATGCAAAAGACAACTTAACCTGTTGTACATGAAGCACGTGCAATACCTAAATCTGGTCAGAGTAAACCTTCAGTGTAGGGCAGTAGAGGTGTTGTACAGTTATATGGAACAGGGCCAGTCACAGATGAATCTGGAGCTGCCAGTACTTGCAGACAACAACGTCCTGGAGGATAGGCCATTTTTATCACCCATTCTCGCAGCATAAGGGTCAGTGCTGACAAGGCCTAAGTCCTCTCGTCTGACCCACAAGACTTGCCTTCCATCTGAGATGCTGCTCTCAGGCTACTGTTGCTGTAATTCTCGCTGACAGGCATCATGAGCTAAAATAACCTTCTCTCTAATTATGGAATAGGCAATGGTCCTTATAAACATGTTGGGTGGGATTCACAAAGGTACTTAGGCACCTTACTCCAAAATCAGTGGGAGTTACACACTTAAGTATCTTTGTGAATCCCGCCCATTAACATTAAAATGTTTTTTCAACTTGTGATTCTGACTTGGTGCTCTTGAAATAGGCCAGCCTGTTTATTTCTATTGCAAAGTGACAATCACAATGGAGTAGCTGATCCGACTGGGAAAAATCACCAAATGTAAATGTTCTAAATATGCAACAGATTTCACGGGGCTACCACATCTAAATGAACCCACCAACATCCACACTTAAGAAAACATTCACTGAATTCAATTCAAGCAAAGGAAACTTTACTCATTTGGGGACATACTCAGTTTGCTGTTTTCACAGCAACAAACTCTATTCTTGACACCAACTGATGTAAAGCTAAAGATTATTCCTTAGCACAGGGATTATAGAAAGAGCATTATTCCAGTGAAAACCAAATTCCAACTGTGCTATTCTACCAGAAAAAGTCCCTCCAGTTCATTAGTCATAAAAAGCCAAGAGTGTTACCACAAAGGCTGTCTTAGATCAGGAAGCTGAATTGTGTAGGCTGTAAAAATATCAGGGAAGACCCATATGGACTCACTTCGGCAGGTGCAGAGTTGGTGCCTAGTAGAAATACATAAAAGGAAACTTAAAGACATGCAGTTTAAAACTGGAGTTACTCTGGAAAATGCTTGACAGAGTCACCGCTATGATCTCCCACAGCCACCCTTCTAAAGAGAAAGATCAGTCACTGAGAATTCCAATTTTATTTTTGTATTATGGGTGGGTAACATCCATGTTGCATGGAGTCACAAGTGCTGGTCTATGCCCCAGCCTATCACCAGTCTTCTGGGAGTGACCTCTTTAGCGGACTCACACATTTCCACAGAGGCAGGCCTGTTGCCTCCAAGACTCCCAGACTGGGCTGTTGGCACCAGCAGTCCCTGTCTCTTTCTGTGGCTCCCTGCAGCGAATCCAGCCAAGCCAAACTCATGTAGGAAGTTTGTACTGTACTCCTCTCAGTGAGTATTCACAGAGACACAAGCAGCCTTTTCAAAACAACTTAGCCATTTATTATTAACCTGCCATAATGAATCTGAAAGTTCTTAGCTTAGCACAGAGAGGCAGAAATTAAGCCATAGTCCACCCTCATCAAATAAGTGCCCTGGTGGACCAGCCAAGCTGTGATGGGGACTCCATCTCTGGTTCTCTTGCTCATCCTTTGTCTTCCTTGGTCTAGGCTCCCTCCAGCTCAGTTCCCAAGTCTCACCTGCTGGCATTTCCTACTGCTAGGTGTTGATTGTTCAGTCCTTGGGGCATCTCTTTGTATTGCTGGCCCTTCTGTTGATTCGGGTCAGCTTGAGCCAGTTCTTTAATGACTCTATTAATTCTCCCCAGACAGCGTGCGCGCGTGTACACACACACACTCTTCCTATCTCCTGCACTGTTCCAGGAGCAGTGTTAACCCCTTTGCACCCACTCGATAACAATGCAACATACAGAGGGAAACTGAGGCATGCCTAGAATGTATAGAAATATTGCAGAAAATTCCCACTTTGTCACACCATGTGCCCTAGATGCAATCCAGAGATCAAACCTGGGTTACCTCGCACTTGCTAATAAAGTGTTTTCTGCCAACTTCCTTTAACACATCCTACCCCACAAATCAGTCTGGGAATTTGATTTGTATCAATTCAACCACAAATCATTAAAAGCATGTGCTCCTAAATTGAACTGTGCCAAAACAGCATGCATTTCCAGTACTGCTTCCATCCGCTCTATTCTATGAAGACAAATCTGGAAGCAGTAAAGGAGGGTGTGGAAGCAGTGTCAGTTAGCAGAGCTTCTAGGCTAATTACCATTTATTCAGCCCCACCGATGTCAAAAGGAAGTGCAGAAATGTCAATCCATTTTCAACCACTGTGTCCCTGGGAGCTCGGAAGATCCCCTTAAGTTTATACATTGGAAATGCAATCTTTAGAACTCTAGCTTCTTCTTCTAGTATACCTCCCCACTTCTGTCCCCCGCCAAAAAACAGTTTGATCACAGTTCCAGACAGCAACATGACCAATCCCAATATAGCCCCTGAGAAGCTTCCTCAATGGATGTTTCCAATCTGACAGAGATGAAATGGGAAATCTACTTGAGAATGATGGAGGTTAAACAAATAAAAAAATCAATCCAGTGAAAGATTTGCTTACAATTATGTCTTGCCTGAGACTGTTAGGTATCTGGATTTAGCTTCCCCTGAATTATGAGAGAAGTCAAGGAAACAGAAAGTTATTATTAAACTAGAGATGGAACTGAATCAAAACCACAAATCCAACCATCCCCAAACTTTGAGGAAGTTCTGATCTGGTGAATGACTTTGCTTTTGGTCCCTGCTTCTGTCTTGGGCCAGACCAGAAGTCTTGATCCAAATCCCCCTGAACTTTGGGAAGGTTTGGATCTGGATCTACATTTGACATTTATGGCTTTGATCCATCTTTGTTTTAAACCTTTTGAGCTAATTCTGGTTCCCCCACTTCAGTTGCACAACAGGGAGTCCTGTTCTGTCACTACATATGGCAAAACCATAAAGCCAGTTCTGGCATTCAGCTATGTGAAGGGGAAGACAGACTAGCTTAGCCACTTGAGCAGTGCAAAGGAGAAACAGCAGGGCCAAGGATCCAACTCTGTTTATTGGAGAGGGGTGGTGGGGGGGGTGGAGGGTGTTAACACTGATTTAGCTCAAACTTCTGATGAACACTAGAGGGAAAAGTTCTCTTTGTGAAGACGCTATTCAGGGCAAGAGCCCAGCTGACAGCTGGCAGGAGAGCAAACAGCCTGGTGTTAGCACTCCACCTAACAAACCCCCTGTTAATACTTAACTAGCCGCAGTAGCCAAGCACACCAGCCTTCAACTGAGGGCTGGGAAAATTTCCTCTCCAGACTGTCAGTGAAAACAAGTCTTGATATTTATATTTCTAAAACAGAAAAACAGAAGAAAATGGCGCTTTCTCAAAGAAACTGCTCAACAAGCCTGTCAAATTCTCTTTAAAAACCCAAAAGCAGCAAAAAGGGGCAGATACATTTATTTTTCATTTTGAAAAGCTCACCGTTAGCACATCCAAACAACATAGTGGTTTAATGTGAAATCCCCACACATAAAACTTGTAGCCCACCATTAGAAAAACACTAGATTGGTTCTGTATCCACATACACAGGACCCCAAAGCAGCAGTGTATGGGGAAAACCAGTAGACTTGGCAGGTATGAAAGTGTTTATTGTTAAAGATACTTCACCTATGAGCTCAGGCATTTCTGCTAACATTCCAGAGCTACTGCAACTTGTTTATTAAGAGTAACTCTGGTGGGAGTTGCCATATGGTTCCCTTCCCAAGATGGGATTTGATTGCATTTTATTATAGTAGGAGACATTTCATGATATGGTCAAGCACATCGTAACTAGAGCTGGTTGCAAAACGTCGAGTCTTTTCCCTATGGAAAATGTTGACTTTTTGTCAAAAAAATTAAAAAACTAAACATTTGGCCAAACAGGTTTGGTTTTCAGGTTTTAGATTTTTTAACTAAAAGTTGACAATTTTCAAAGAAAGGGCCTTGGCATGTTGGTCGTCTAACTAAAAATTAACAATTTTTGAGGAAAGGAGACACATTCAGAGAAAACTTTCATTTAGCTGAAAACCCAATTCTCCATCAAAAAAAATTAGCTGGAGACTTTTGGCCACTCGTAATATCACTAGACATTTGACTTCAGTATCTTTTTCTTATTATACTGATTGACCAAGGGTTTCAGACATAACTCTCTGAATGCGTCAATTCTGAGTTCTTGAGGCCTGCAAGAACTTCCTGATCTCAAATGGAAGTGCTCAGCACTTTCTCAAAATAAGGCCTTTAGGGCTTCTCACATTGGGCACCCAATGGCAACAAAAGTCACTAGCCGCTTTTTAGAAATACTTGTGGTTATTGATTATTTGTATTGCCTTAGCTCCGAGACACCAATCAGCTTCACAGCCCTATAGTGCTGGGCATAGCTGGTCCATCCACATGAATACAGTTGCAAGATCTGACCCTAGATTAAGACAAGATGTGACAACTTTGTGGATGGTGCTGTAGAGATCCAATTCTGCAAGAGGTTAAGTGCTTCCCGGGAGTTAAAGCAATACAGCACCTCTCAGAGGCACTCAGCACCTTTCAGGATTAGGGCTAAGTGAGCGCAATACCTTACACAACAAAACTCACATTTGCTTTGCCTTGATTTAGTCTCAATCCAGTGATTTAACCACAAGACCATCTTTCGTCTTTCCACCAGCATTTCCTCTAGAAATCTAGTTCGCCTAGATTTGGGTCCCAATCAGCTGCTCTTCACCGAGGGGCTCATCTTGCACAGGCACTGGGAAATCTGAAGGATGGGGTTGGGGTGTCTGTGTCTGATGTGCACTAGAACTAGACTTCTTCTGGGGGCAATACCTAATTCTTTTCTTTCTTTTTTTGTTTGTCTGCATCGTAGATGCCCACCTCAAGAGTTACTGGGGATTGTGTCTGTATTAACCACGTGATCGTTACTTTGGAGCGCCAAACAGAAATAATCATATTTCTTGTTCTTTTGTTTCCTGGAAAGGTCACTACCTTTCCAAAAGGCAAAACGTCTCACTGCTCGGAGCAGTAGTACGAAGAAGACAATGTGATGCCTATGGTTGTGCCTTTGTATTGAAACCTGTCAAGAGCTGCACTGTTGACCACTGGCTGGAGAGCCCTTAAGGGCAGATATTTGAGTGGCTGTGCTCACAAGGACAAAACATGCTTTTAGTGGGTTTCATTTTTCTAACAATGGTGCTAATATTGCCAAAGCCACCGGTGGCACTTTCGCAAGAATGTTCTTTACCGATTGCTTGAACTTGCTACTGAAGTGTGACTGTTTTTCATAAAACAATGGTGGGCACTGTCAAACCAAATATTAACTCTTCATATCTGCTCTGTCAAGGCCTTTTGAATGTACCTGATTGGTAGGAAAAAAATCTCTGCTAGTTGTCTGCCACAGTAACCATCGAAAAGGAACGAAGCTTTCCATTGTTCCAGTCTCTGTCAGAAAAGAGGGATCCATCCAATCAATGCATTTTAGTCTTCGGGCCATCATTGATATTTTTTACATTTGCTAATTGCAGCTTCTTGGAGAGTCTGTGGGGTGGGGCATGTATAGGGTGTGGAATTCAGTACTGGAAGATAGAAAGGTAAGACAATCATTTTATTTATTAAGGGCTTCCTAAGGCACAGCCTATATTAAAGGGGTGGTGTGCAGTTGCAATGCTCCAAGTGCAACACTGGAAGACAGACTGCAGAATGGCTCCTTGGCAGACACCCAGCTTGCTATGACCCACCCTGCAGACAAATGGCTAGCCAGCTCTGCTGCCAAGAGTATTGGTGGGAGAAAGGACAGTCCTGCCTCTCTCCTACGTCTCCAGCCCTTTTAGTATGCCAAGGAAGTACACACAGGTCCTGTGCTCCCCTGAGCAAGGCAAGGAAGCTCCTTATTATTACACTGTTGCCAACTGTTGCATTTTTATCATGAGTGTCACAATATTTTACTCAACCCAGCTCCTGAAGGCAAGTGATGATTTGAGAATCTTGACTTTTCTTTTTTTAAAATATGGAAGTTTCCAGCCATCATAATTGAGGTGTGTCAAGGTTCCTCCCCCACTCTGAACTCTAGGGTACAGATGTGGGGACCTGCATGAAAAACCTCCTAAGCTTATCTTTACCAGCTTAGGTCAAAAACTTCCCCAAGGTACAAAATATTCCACCCGTTGTCCTTGGACTGGCCGCTACCACCACCAAACTAATACTGGTTACTGGGGAAGAGCTGTTTGGACGCGTCCTTCCCCCCAAAATACTTCCCAAAACCCTGCACCCCACTTCCTGGACAAGGTTTGGTAAAAAGCCTCACCAATTTGCCTAGGTGACTACAGACCCAGACCCTTGGATCTTAAGAACAATGAATAATCCTCCCAACACTTGCACCCCCCCTTTCCTGGGAAATGTTGGATAAAAAGCCTCACCAATTTGCATAGGTGACCACAGACCCAAACCCTTGGATCTGAGAACAATGAAAAAGCATTCAGTTTTTTACAAGAAGACTTTTAATAGAAAATAGAAGTAAATAGAAATAAAGAAATCCCCCCTGTAAAATCAGGATGGTAGATATCTTACAGGGTAATTAGATTAAAAAACATAGAGAACCCCTCTAGGCAAAACATTAAGTTACAAAAAAGATACACAGACAGAAATAGTTATTCTATTCAGCACAATTCTTTTCTCAGCCATTTAAAGAAATCATAATCTAACACATACATAGCTAGATTACTTACTAAAAGTTCTAAGACTCCGTTCCTGGTCTATCCCTGGCCAAGACCCAGCATACAGACAGACACAGACCCTTTGTTTCTCTCCCTCCTCCCAGCTTTTGAAAGTATCTTGTCTCCTCATTGGTCATTTTGGTCAGGTGCCAGCGAGGTTACCTTTAACTTCTTAACCCTTTACAGGTGAGAGGAGCTTTCCCCGGCCAGGAGGGATTTCAAAGGGGTTTACCCTTCCCTTTATATTTATGACAAGGTGCAAAGGGAGAAAATATGACCTCAGATCTCCAAAACCAAAAGGGAAATAAGAAGAACTTAAAACTTCTTTAATCCCCTCCCTTCCTCCCAAACCCTCATGCTTTTTAAGACTATCTCATATTGCTTTGACTGACTGATTTTTTGAGTGCTTGGGCTATCTAGCCCTAAGAGATTAACACACAAAGGATCATCATATTAATTGTGGCAAATGCACTCTGCCTGCAGCAAGCCTGCACTTGACTACGCAGATGAGCATTTCTGTGTTCAAGGTGAGGCTCTGTAAGCTCCAGCAGCTACAGTCGGCATTCGCAAATATGAGTTTTCTGCATGTGCACCCATTGCATCTTCCGATGAAAATGTAGCTTATAAATAGCCGCATTATATTTTAATAATTTTTGACTAATTCCTAATGATGACAAGCCTTCCCGCATGCTGCCTCCTCACTTTGTGAGCCCATGGTTGGTATTAATTAATTATTATTATTATTATTCATTGGTATTGTGATAATACCTAGGAACTGTAATAATGGCTCAGGCCCCATTGTGCTAGATACTATACAAACAGTGCACACTGTCTGGCTGGGCATCTGAAAAGTAGAAATGGCTTTACAACATGCCTGGGAATAAGTTTTTCACAATGAAGTTTTTAAATTTGTTTTAAAGTAGAGTGTGTTCAGATCAATTCATGATATCCTGCTCAAACTAATTCAAGGTGATTTGCAAAAGTTGCGAACCTGAGACCTAAAAGCTTTATGTGTAATCAAGTATTTTCCAGCTCTGGTTGAAAAATATTTTCTTTTTGGAACTGGATTTTATTTAACAAGGCTCTGGTTTCATCACAACAATTTTTCCAATATGGACTTGTTTTCTGTTTAATTTTGATAACAAAGAAAGGAAATCTGCAGGACACATATCACAATAGAAATATCCTGAACCCTCTGGCCCATTTCACATAAGCCACTAATAATAATAAATAATAATAATATTTCTATACTGCAGTTCATCTTATGATCTCAAGTGGGTTAGCAAGAATTTTTTAAAATTATTTTCTGATTTAGAGAAGCATAAACAAAAAGCCCACTCAAAGCTCAGAACAGTCACCCCCCCGCAAAAAAAAAAAAAATTACACTGCCTTGCTCTTTCAGACATAATATTTACATAACCAGCAGGTTAAACAGACCTGAGAATCTGTTCAACCCTCCCCACTCTTTACATACCTAGGAGAAAAGATGAGTGCCCAGATTGTTAACAGATCCAGGCTCTGGTAGAGCAAGGTGTAGAGTGAATCCCAAAGGCAAAGATCCAGCTCCCGTACCTCAGTTGAGCATAGATGCTGCAGTATAGTACTGGGGGAGACAGGGGGTTGTCTTCCTGGTTGCTACTTCTCAAATCATTGAGGGCTGCACAGGGAAGGCAAACACCTTGGATTCCTCTCAGGAATTGCCTGGGAGCCCACTGCAGATTCTAGATCACTGAGGTAATTTGCTTCCAGAGTGAAACTGCACTTAACAGTGTGGTTGGAGCATTCTGCACTGCTTCAGTTTGCCAGTGGTCTCAGTGTGCAGCCCCAGACAAAGCACATTATATTAATCCGCACTCGTCTAAGGCAGAGAGGAAAAAAGTGCCATTGGCCACTGTCATTCCCTGAGCATTCAGAAGACCGGAATCTAATAACACACCAAGTGTGCACTCCTGTATTACAATCACAGTCTTTCAGCAATCACAGGCCTTCAGCTGGGGGCAGTGGCATAATTTCTGGTTACAACCCCCAACCAGCTTTCTTTCCTCCCTGGTCAGAGTCGCTGTCAGCCAGCCCTCACCCAAGCCCTAAGCTCATGAAGACACTGAAATATTCCTTCCACTGCACCAGCCAGATCAGAAGTGAGAGAGACTTGGACCTGGGTGTCATCAGCAGGCTGAATACATTGCACATCTCTTCACTAGCACCCCCGTCCCCTCCATCACAGCAGTCTCATGTACACATCGAATAATGGGTAGGGTGACCAAATGTCCCGATTTTATAGGGACAGTCCCGATTTTGGGGGCTTTTTCTTATATAGGCACCTATTAAAAAATAGGTGGGGGTGCCCCCCAACCCGCTCTCCCGATTTTTTACATTTGCTATCTGGTCACCCTAACAACAGGTGACAAAGTAGACCTCTGTGCGTGCATCCTTCATGAGAGAGGTCTCAGGACAGAAGAGCACTTTCCCACTGCTCCTCTCTGGGTCCTCTCAGAACAAGGGGAATCAGCACCTATATATCAGAAGTCTGCTAGGGCCTGCAGATGTTTTCACATGCTCCTGGTCAAGCGTATGAATGGCTGCTGACAGATCGAAATGAAATCAGCACTGTCATTCTGTCATCATCTGCAGACAGGAGAATATCATTGACTAAAGCAAATGGTATGGTTTCTACCCCACATTCAGGCCTAAAGCCAGCTCATGTCTCTCGATGATTCTGAAATACTCTAGAGTATAATTCCCTTTGGCCACACAGTCCTCCGCACACCTTGTTAGATAATTGCTAATATGCCCGCACTGCTGGACTTGTGAAATGTTAGAGGTTCAATATTTTCAAGAGGACTTCTGAATTTTAACACATCTTTAGGACCAAGTCCAGCTATAGCAGATGGTAACATACCTGGACATCCATCCAACTGTGGTCATCAGCAGGTCTCCTGCTGAACGGGCATGTGGCTGCTACTGTGAGCAGGTCACATCTGAAGCAGTTATGCATGAGAATCCATTCTGTTCATGGAGAAGGGCAAGGATGCGCTGCTTCACCCTGTTGACACTGTTGCACTTGTGTCAATTCAAATTCATGTGAAGTGCATACAAACCAGTAATTATTGAAGCAGTAACATATAACAGTGTCTGACAGCTAAGCAACAACACATCACAGAGTGTGTATTCATCAGTTGGGGAATAGTCAGAGAGACCATAGCTACTCGGCTAAAGTTTGTATAAAGCACATGCCTTGTGTCTCGAAGAGTTCTGAGTTCAAAGCCTGTGTTAAAATAATACATGCATGAAACTGAGCTTGTTGGTCTCATCGTAGTCCTGCCATATTTGCCACATCACAGATCTCTGAGTGGTACTACATGATATGGCCTGATTGTCAAGAAAACCACATGCCTGGGATAGCAGGTGTGCTGAGCACAGTGTTGGGGTTTTTTTGAAAAAGTGAACCTCAGTCTTAGTATTTCCCACAGGCATCTAGGAGCTCAGGAGTCATCTCCTAATCTCATTCTGCTGCTCCGTGGGCTGATCAGAGCTTTCCGATTCAAGAACGAAGGACTGGCTAGCATGAGTCAACAGTGATATTTTTGTCCATACCTCTGAACTCATCAAAACTCAAATGGAGACTGGGGACAAAAGACCACGTGCTGGATTATGTGCATTAGCAACTTCATTATAAATCATTATCCCTGCAAGGAGCCCTCAGGTGTGAAAGAAACTGCTGTCCTTGGGCTGCAATAGCCCAGGATTGTTGTCCTTTGGAGCACCCTACCAGATGCATCTTCTTGTCTGGGCTGCTGGACCAGTTGGTGCCTGATGTGGGAGGTTATTTATGGGGACGGAGGTCTTCCCCATTGCATTGTGTTGGGAGTGGAATTTTGCTGGAGCTCTTCCTGGGAGTTTATTGCTGGGTTATATTGTTTTTTAAATAACATCAAAGGCACCCAGAGTAGCAGATGGGCATGACACAGTATGTTCTCCATTGCAATAAATAAAATAGTCTGTTCATGATTCTGCATTCCCATTGCAAATAATTGAAAACCAAAAGGAAACTAGAACAAGGGAGCTTCCTATGTTAGGGACACCTTGAGAATTTTGCCAGTGGCCACTTCAAGTGAGGCACTGATTGTCTCCAAAAGAAGGTCCAGCCTGTTCTCCAGCGCTGCCAGCAGCTGGTGTACAAACAGAATGGCCAGATTGAAATCAATGGGGTAACTCCACATTGACACCGGGGTAACTGAGCTCAAAATCTGGCCCTGCTGGGAGGCACCGATCAGAACAGATACAATCCCTTTCAATGCCTGTAAAATAAAAAATAATAACGTAGTACTGCAGTTGTATAGTTACAAATGGAAACAATAAGAGACACCGCATGGGTAAATATAACTAAGATAATCTTTAGGAAAAAAGACATGATTATACAGTGTATTTAGTGCATCAGATTAGTTCCTAGAAAGAAGGGAATAAAATCAATTGGCACAGTTACCTAATTATGCAGCTTTTGCTTTTCTTCACAGAGACGGTAATGAAAATGGCACCAGGAAAAAACACTTTAGTTTCTCAGAGAAATCAGAACTAACAAGGGGAACATGCTCTGGTTATAGAGTATCAGTGTTCCTTTTCCCGACATCTGAAATAAAAACAATTGCAGGAGATGAGCTGCCTGGACACTTTGCTGACTCAGCCGGTGTTGTTTGTTGGTTTGCAGGCGAGCCGATGGAGCTCATCAATCTGGCAGACTCTTGAGACTCAGCACATTATGTCTGACAGGGCACACCATAAGACTATAGTATCTGTCAGCAGCATTTCCCTGGATACTTTCTATTCTAGCTGGGCTAATGCCAGTGCAATCATTTACATTGTTACATGCTGTTATATAGACACACACTGTGAAAGGCCAGAGCTGAGGCTCCATGGCATGCTCCAGAGCATGACTAGGCATTAACTCGCTGTAAGTTAAACAGGCAGGGGGCGGAAACTTGTTAGTCTTGTCAAATAGTTTGGGAAAGGAGAATATGGTTTGTTCCCTCTGCACTGTGACCCACTCCCCTCCACCCCAACACTGAGAACAAGGAGATAGTGACAGGTCTCAGAGTGATGCCTGTTGGTTGACAGGGAATGACGTAGGGGTGAGAGGGCATGTGTGACGCTCATGCGAAGGCCCCTAGGCCTCACTGAATACTGCCAAATGCATAGCTGGAAACCAGTCTGGCTCACCTGTGTTTTAGTATTGTTAAAACAGGTATTAGATTGAGAGAGATGTGTTTAGTGTGTGGACTTTGTGAAATGCTTGTGAGTTGCTGCCTGCCTTAATCTCACTTACAGTATCTGTATTCCATGTTATAAGGTCGTATTTAAGTATTTGCTCTGTAACTGTAGAAGTGGTTGCTCTGAAACTGGAAACCCCCACAGCCAGGAGGGAAGCATTACTAAGCGTGAAATAGGAGTTCACCAAAAGAGATGTCATTCCCTGCCCAACAAAAGAAAGCATACAGACCCCAGATGAACCACTGTGGAATATCAGTGGACAAAAGGCTTTGTTGATTTCTCCCTCAAAAAACCACGGAGAGGGGGTGCACAAATCCTCACCCCCTCATAGGTTGAACTTTGGGGGACAGCAATAAAAATCCCTGATGGATGTGTATTGCTATGCTGCTTGGAATTTGGAGAGGGGAATATTTCTGAGTATAAGCAAGGGATCCACAAGCTGCTTACCTTATGCTAACCCTAAAGGACTCCTAGAGCTTGCATATTACAGCAGCTTCTATTGTCTTTTGGAACCTAAGACTAACTAATTTGCATGTGTATGTTTACCTGCTTTAACCTTATAAATAACTCTCATTCCTTTTTCCTAATTAGTAAGTTTATTACAGGATTGGCTTCAAGCATTGTCTTTGGTGAGAGACCTAAGATAAATTGACTGGGGTAAGTGACTGATCCTTTGGGACTGGGAGTAACCTGAACATTGTTGTGATTTTTGGTGTAAGGGACCATCTATCAGAAAGGTAGGCCTTCCTGGATGACAAGATAGACTGGAGTACCCAAAGAGACTGTCTGTCACTCCATGATAAGGCTGTTCTAGTGCTTGAGGAGTTCACACTGGATACTTGGTTGCTGAAATTTAATTATAGAACATACAACCAGCTTGGGGTTTGTGCCCTGGTTTGTAACAGTCTGCCCTGAAGTTGGCAGTCACGGTCTTGAGCTACTCCAGGCAGCGTGACAGGGTGTGTGAAATTTCTCCTGCTCTATACACTAGTGACAAATGTGATAGTTCCAGAGATCAAGTCAATGGTTAATGAAATATGTTTTTTTTCTTTTATATTTAACTAAAAGTTCCCCAGTCCAACACACTGTAGCTGAATGAAGAGCCTCAGTTATTGTACAGCAAGTTGCTGCCGCTGCAGCAGCCTGATTTCTGGTATCCCTTTTTAACTAAAGTAATAATTTGGATGTTTTCAGATTGCAGTTCAAAAACAAGCCAGTTCGTCACTCTTGCGAGGGAAAGGGAAGGGAGAGGGAACTGCATGGTTTCAACAGATTGGTTTGATGTCTCTGGGGTATTTGGGCTTTTCAGTAGGAAAGACTGCAAAAAAATTGCAACCCTCTCACAACTAGGGATATTGTTGTTAAATAAAAACAGGAAGCAAGCAAGCTACCTGAGTAAAAGCTTTTGCAATCTGTGTTTGATTTGGGATTTAAAGTGTACAGCACTTCTGAAAGCCAGGGTATAAAATAGTGTAATGGACCATTCTAGGGCATTTGAGCCTAAAAGTAAAGCTGTGTGAATTTTTTGCAACTAATTGTGAACCCAAGTGAAACTCACCAGATTTCAGACCTGCTGGTAAAACTGGACGATGTTTGTTTTTTGTAAACCTGTTGCTGGGACAGGGCACTGAACTGGGACTCAGGAGACCTGGATTCTATAGCCAGCTCTGCCCCCTGACCTACTTGTGTGGCCCTTGGGCAGGTCACTTCACAGCACCATGCCTCAGTTTCCCCCTCCACCTTTGTTTTGTCTCTTACTATGTGTTTGTACAGCATCTATCACAATGGGGCCACAATCTTGGCTGAGGCCTGTAAGCACTATTGTAATATAAATAATATGAATAAATCTCTTGGGGCCAAAGCCAGCAGAAAGTAGAGTTATGACAATGTTAGCCAAAGTTAAGCAGTGATTAGGAACTTCTAAGTACCTCGATAAATATCAAACCCTAACAAGAAAAAAAAACTGAATAAACTTACCACTATCACACATTTGCTGAAGTCGACCATTGTGTGGGTCTACATAAGCCTGAAACTCAAAATAAATCTCGTGGGGTGTGCCAACCACACGCATCGGGAAGGTTCACTCAGAGGTGTGTAAATCTCACTGAGCGCTCTGGTTGGAAGACTGAAGCCAACTCAGGGCCTGTTTTAATAGCAGGATGATAGTTCAGTGAACAGCCAACAAGACAGGAAAGGGGAGAAAGTGGATACACAGCACGGGGGCCTGGCTAGAAGGTTCTAACTGAACCCAGTTGCCCAGTTGCCCAGCTAGAGACAGACTGGCGGGCTCCTGGCCCGAAGAGGTGCTGAAGGGTGGTGCAGCTAGCAGCTGACAGGAAGACTTAGGGCCCTGATTCTGAGCTGTGACCAAGCTGAGCTCAGCACAGCTTTAGTGGGGAAAGAAACCAAGATGTATGTCACTTCATAGCTCATTGGATTCTGACGGCAGCAGGGGCCTGGCCTGGTTCATGGCATAAGCTATAGGAACCCCATAGATACTCTAACTTAGGGCTGCCTGCAACAGCTACTACCTGGGACTAGCTAGAGTACAGCGCACTTTATGCCTCCTCCTGTCCCAACGACACATGCCCTTGCACTGATGCTGTGATGAGGAGTGATAGAGCTATTCTGGTGTTGGGATCACCATGTCATGGACGGTGGCTCATCTCTCCTCCTGCCCTCCATCCATCACCTCTAATGTGGCAGAGCCCAGGTCCCTCCCAGCACTCACAGAGGGGTTTCCAGATGCTTGGTGGGGACAATGAGGGAGGTGGATGTGGTACTTCTTTTGGTTTACTTCCTGCTACCAGACAGAGGAAGAGTAACAGGGGGATCACATGCACAGGATTCAAAAGTTATGAAGAGTGTCATGAAAATTGATTGGTTCCCTCATTTTTAAAAATCCTCTGCCATAACAGAGGAAGAATAAAAGTGTGCTTGAAATTAAAGGACAGCACATTTAGGACAAAAAAAGGAAATTGTGGTCTGCAACATGTCATCAGCATTGAAATTCACTGCTGCAGGTGGTCATCAGAACATCTGCTGTGGCAAGATTTGAAAAGGGATGGGTAATTTTCTGAACGCAAACAGCATGCAGGCTCAGCTAGGAAAGAAATCACATTCTTCAGGGCATACTGTAGTGACCAGCAAGGGATATGTCAGTTATTATCTGCTACTAGACAGGAACATACTAGACTAGAATGGACCAGGGTTCTGAGCTGGTATGGCAAATCCTATGTTCTCTTCGTTTTTGAAGCTGAATACGCTATATTAGACCCCAATTATGCTAAGTGTCTCCATCAGCAGTCCAAAGAGGTCATTTGACCTTGCCAACTCCTTAACTCACTTAACTGTTTATTCTTGGTATTGTTCATCCTGGTATTATTTAATCTAACCTATCAACTGTAGTATGGGCCCCTGGAGTCAAGATTGTTAAGCAAAACTGTACTATGCAATCATTTGTTAAGCAACAGTTCTTGTTAATGAATAGTTTAGTGCTTTTGAGCTGTTGTATAGTGATGACCGCTTGTGACCTGCTGTCTGTGGGGGCTTTAGCTGCCCTTGATTTTCACATTCAAAACCTGTCCTCATAAAGGAAAGACCGGGAGGAGGATGGTTTGTATTTGCCTTCCTCTGAATATCCTGTCAAGCAGTTTTCTTTTCAACTAAGAATCCAAACAAACAAGATAACCATAAACACAAATGGAAATCCTGTTTGTTTTCTTTGGCTGCTTCTTCATTCTAAATATAGAATTTGGTGCTGGTGAAAGGGCCCCAGTTGATAGGAATATAAAGTAAAGTCCTCTATTCATCTACAGAATGGGTACAGTCTGGATGGGGCAGTGAAAGGCTTCCTTCACTTTGCTCTGCCAGTGTACCTCAGCCCTGCCTTGAAAAGACCATCTCTAGGGGTCAGAGGGTAGGTTAGGCCCTGTTCCTATTGAAATTAATGACAATCTTCTCACTGACTTCAATTGTGCAGGATCAGGTTCTTTTGCTGCAAATTTTGCTCTCAGTACATTGTAAATCTGGAGTAACTCCATGAAAATTGACACGCCATTTTCACTGGTGTGCTCCAGCTGCTTTAAACCATTGCAGCAGCACAAAACAGCTATGAACTAAGCTCAACTGGACAGCTAAGCTGAATTTTCAGGTATTTTACATTACAGGCAGCCAGGGCATACCACTGAATCTAGCCAAATGGACTAACTGATGATTTACACTAGCATAACTGAGAGCAGGATTTGACCCCGTGGACCTAATTCCACAGTTGTGTTCCCTTTGGGTAGCCTTTTATACCTATGTAAGACGTTCCCTTGGAATACTCAAGCCACTGGGTGCTCAGACAACTTGGGTGTGACCATTTGCCAGCTTGGAAAATCCCCACGGCATTCAACTACCATTTGAGCCCCCAGAGGGGTCAAAAAATTATTTGCACCTGCCCAAGCCTTTGAAACGTCTGGCTTTGCCTTCTGTGCTGGGGCTGTGGGTAAAGTGGTCAGTTACTGTAAACCATTTTTGCATTTGATTTTCACAGTCAAAAAAATCTATATTCACAAAGAAAACACTAGGCAGGGGGAGTGTGTTCATCATTGCTCTTGATCTCCTCTGAGAGAGATGTTTCCATAGGATCCAGAACTCAGGCAAATAGAGTAACGCTGCAACAGTGGAAAGCCTAAGGCTAAGGTTCACGTGGGTTCTTTTGCTGATGTCCTTGCTCACAATCAAATTTGCAAGAGATAAATACAATGGCCAGATTTTTGCCTTGTTACAAATGTGCTGTAGCTTTGCTCCATTTTCTCTCTTGCTTACTGCTGTTTTGTTGGTGAGAAGATAACTTCCAGAATATCAGCTCTCACCTTGAAGTCTGATCAAAGCATATCCCCTGGTTTTTAAAAAGAAATGGGAGATGGACGTAGCTCTTTCGTCCAGGAACAGTTTATTTTCGTTGGAATGGTTTTGCCTATTGTAACCCAGGCGCACTCCAGTGTTCTGAAGCTTTGCCAGTTCTGATAGGTTTCCTTGACGTTACTGTAGCCGACAAGGCTGAGCACAGCTGTCTGGTGCCTGCGATTCTTAGGAGCCCTGCAGGATCTGAACAAGTCAAATAAACTGAACTTAGACATAATCGGGCCAAGGGTTTCTTCAGCCAAATCCAGTGCAAATAGGCAAGAATCAAAGTAGACACAATGGGTCAAATTAATCCCTCGTGTAACTCTGTTAACTTTAGTGAAGTTATATCAGGAATGTATTTGCTGCAGTTTGTCCTCTAATCTAATGAATCTAAATTGTAGGGGCAGGCTAAGTAAACCAGAACCTGAGGCTCAGCCCTCAGATTTGTCTTATTTTAATATATTTAAGAATATATTAAGATCAGTGAGGAAGATCTTTTTTTTTTTAAATTGGAAGAACATTTTGATAAATTACCAAGTTTTAGAGGCAAGTGGATCCAGAGCAGCTGGGTCAAGAGCTAGACGTGCATTCCAGATGCCTACAGCTGTCCTAGCTGTGCATAAGAGAGAGACATGTGGGCAGATCTTGATAAATTGATGCAGAATATTTAGAACCCTGAAGCCATGGTGCTACCACAGCCTGCCTAGTGTTTAAAGATTGTGGGACTGATTTTTTCTTTGTGTAAGCTGCTTGGGTGAGGGACCATCTTTTTGTTCTGTGTTTGTACAGCCCTGAGCACAATGGAGTCTTCATCCATGACTAGTGCTCCCAAGCACTACTGTAATACAAATAAATAATAATAATAATAGGCATTGTGCTAAAACCTTGTCAAAATTCTCTACGCACATCCATGGTAGCATTTTGCACCATCTTTGCATAGGTGTAAATGACTTACACAATGTGCAAAGTAAATGGTGAAGCAGGTTCTCTGGCTCCCAGTTGTATTTTCTGTTATAGTGAAGGTGCATTCTGGATTGGGGATGCCATTTGGAATGTAGATCATGGCCATGGTGCACAGGCTCAAGGTTCATGAGATGACATCTCATGTGGTATCACTAACTGTTCTACTGTTGAGTCAGATTCTGCTCCCAGTTACACAGATACAAATTGCGAGTAACTCCATTGGGGCAGATTCATCACTATGCTCTGGCTGCTTTGTGCCTTTGCATCAAAGGCTCTTACCCCAAAAGTCCCCCCTTAGCTGCAGTGCCTGGATTACATGCATGAGTGTTGTGCACTGTACTGAGAGCAAAATATGATTCAATGATTTTGCTTCCTTTATCACACGAGGCACAATCCTCCCCTGTACCTGAGCTTCCAAGGGCCGGATATGCCAATTAGAAGCATTATAGAAATGGTACGCTCACCCTGAATGAAAGGCGAAGGCATCAGATTCAGGAGAGCATGGCAACTGCAGTTGCATATCAGGAAATGACATTAAAAGAGGACAAATGGCAAATCAGGCAAGTTTAGGAAACCTTTCAATCAGCATGTTCTTATTTTATTTTCAAGTTTACCAGCTTATAATCAATCACTCAGACATGATTATTTAATGGCACTAGAGAACCCTAACATTAAATATAATACTTGAGTAGTGTTTTGGGGGTGCTTACAAAACATGGAAATGTCTGACTATTAAAAGTATGTGTGGTGGTTTGCATAGCAAACCTTTCATCTCTCATGCAGCCTTTCTCCTATGTCCTCTCTCTAGCTTCATAAAATGAATGTGCCGAATGAGAGGTCGGTCCAGGCAACACAAATACTTTTGTCAATATATAGCCAGTGGTGAGCTGGAGCCGGTTGTTAAATTTTGACCCAGTTTTACAACCGGTTGTTAAAAGTTGTTACGGCTCCCTGAGCTCCCGGCCGGCCCCTCCCCTGCCTCCCCCCCTCCCGCAGAGCCTCAGCGTGCCGTGCGGCTGGCACCAGCGTTCTGGACCGCTCCTGGGCAGCTCTGCAGCGCCTGCCGCTTTGAGCGGCATGGTACGGGGGTGGGGCTGCGAGCTCCAGCGGGCCGCGCGGCATCCATACACGCTGCCCTGAGCGGCATGGTAAGGGGGCCGGGCCGGTGCTGGGAGGAGGGCTTGGATAAGGGGCAGAGAGCGGTTGGAGGGGGCGGAGGTTCTGGGGGGGCGGTCACGGGACAGGGAACGGGGGGGAGAGGTTGGATAGGTGTGGGAGTTCCAGGGGGGGGGTCTGTCGGGCAGGGCCGGTGCAACCACTAGGCGGATTAGGTGGCCACCTAGGGCACCAAGTGGTTGGAGGCGCCAAAAAGCGGTGCCCCCCCCATTTTTTTTAAACAGCGGAGCACAAGGCTGCTGCTGCTCCCAGCCTCCCGGCTCCAGAGGGGCCACCTGCGGCGTGGCCAGTCCCTCCCCCTAGGGGAGCAGCCGGTGGTGGAGCGGGGATGGGGAGCGTCAGGTAATGGCAGCTGTGCCTTCTTCCCCGCACCTTGGGCCGAGTCGAGCTCCCCGCTGCCCCTGGGGCTCTCAGCAGCGGCTGCCGCCACCGCCACTGAGAGCCCCCGGGGTGGTGGGGAGCCCGGTTCGGGCACGGTGGGGCTGGATGGCTGCACGGCTGTTGAGAGCCCCGGGGGCAGCAGGGAGCCCAGTTCGGGCGCAGCTGCGCTCTGCTCTTCGTGCGGAGAAGCTGGGTGTCTACTCCGCCTGCAAGGTACCTAGCCAGGCTGCGGGGAGCCGCAGGGGCCCGCGGAGCTCCAGAGGATGGGCAGGTCCAGTCCCTGGCCTGGGAAATGGTATATGTGGGAGCAACCTGGGCACCCCGCCCCCAGCCAGTGCCACCCCCTCCAACACCCACCAACCAGCTACCTTCTCCCCTGTGCACCCCCTGCCCCAACAACCCACCCTGTCCTGCCACTTTTGCCTCTTGGCAACCTCCACCCAGCAAACCCCTCCCCTCCGACCCCCCGCCAGCCACGGTCACCTTCACCCCTGCACCAACCTCGGGATCCCCATCCTGCCTGCCATCTCCCTCCTGCCCACTCCTCCCTTGTGCAAACCCCTCCCTGCCACCTTCACCCCCCTGCAACAACCCTGGGCACATACACCCCCCTGCCTGCCAGCCCCTTGCAACAATCCCCTCCTGCCCACTTCTCCCTTGTGCCATTCCCTCCCTGCCACTGCACCTCCTGCAACGTGCCCCTTTGGCCTCTGTGCAATCTCTTCCCTGCCACTACACCCCCGCCCCCTCCACCTCTTGGCACATCCCTTAAATCAGAACTTTTTACAGGGAATCGGTTGTTAAGATTTTGGCAGCTCATTACTGTATATAGCCGCAAAAATATCAGTGCTGGCAGTGTGCACACCTCCTTGAAAGCTCTCTGGTGGCTTGCAGGTCTCTGAGTCAGGGAGTGAAAACAACACCATGTGATTTAAGTGGCCAATAACATGGCATGAATAGCAAATTACAAACAATGAGTACGCAAAGCAATAATCATAGCAAATAACTGGCAAGAAATCCACACGATAAAACATGTTTGCACAAACCACTTGGCAAATAATAGTGAAAAATGCAAAAAGGACAGGCTAAATTCCTCAGCAAAACTGTACCCTGTATATAGCTCTCACCAACCTCTAGTCGTAAACAACATTGCAGCCTGGTTCTGGTCTCTCTCTCTCTCACCACACACACACACACACACACACACACGTGTTCCAGATAAACATCATATTCATAGTGAATATTGCAATTTCTGTTGACAATTCATGTCTGCTTTGATTGCCATTCTACTCACCTTCCAGAGTCTGGTGTGTTTATTGGAAAATACCACAGCTACTCTTTGAAGGGCCACATGATGTTTCTAGACAAGTGCTTTTTTTGTTAAAACATATAAATAAACATATACTTCTAAAGTATATATCTATATTATAGTAGGCACTTGAGGTTTATTTTCCCAAGACTGATCGTGTGCCCAAATAAAGTCTACCCCAATAACTGCCAGCTGTTTATTTATTTTTTTAAATAAATGCTGTTCCCTTGCTGGAAACCCAGGAGGAATATTACACTCTGAGGCATGTTCTCTTGTGTAGGAAGGGGTCCATGTTTGCTCAACTGTGGCAAGAAAAAATCCAACTGTAAAAAATTTTCTGCGATGGCCAAAGAAAATTATTTAACAAATATAATGGACCACATTCATCACTCCTGTAACACCACTGAAGCTAATGCAGTTCCACCTTCTTGTACCGAGGGTGAACTTTTCCCTGTACATTAATATAAATAAATAGAGCATACACAGTTAGTCTAGATAGGCTGAAATTACAAAAGCTATCAATCCTCATGCTTCAGGGCATAATCTGATTACCAGATGAGGTCAACTAGAAATTTCCCCTACTGGTATAATATTGCATAATTAGATTCATTATGGGTATTTTATGCCTTTCTCCAAAGCATCCTGCATTAGCCACTAGATGGACCATTGCTCTGTTCAGCTATGGCAATTCCTATGTTTCTAATCCACAAAGCAGTTGGCAGTGGACAGCATAGTTCCTGTTTTATGCATCACTCAGGCAGCCATGAACCAGATGGAAATGGGCCTGTAGCCCAGCTCTTTCACAAATGGCTGCTGCTACCTGCAAGTGACGCTTCAGCCAGGACACAGGGAAGGAGCAGAGGAGGAGGAGGAGGTTTACTGCCAAAATGAGAAAGTCTCTGGAATCATTTTCTTTATAGTGGCATAAATGGAAAGACACATCATTTAACCTGTAACTCAAGTGACAGCAATACATAGCGGCTTTAAAGTGTGAAACTGAAGTCTATAGACAAGAGTAGATATTCCCTAACTGGTCTGGGGACTATTGATGGGTGGAAGGGAGCTGGACAGGCATATGGTATGGTCTCTTCTTTTTTCCCAGATGGGGGAAGGGGAAATGAAATAAGGAGTGAAAGTAGATCGTGTGATCAACTGTATTCAATGCACTAAAGACAGCAAAATGACATAACTATTTCCCTAATATCACTTTTCCATGTAAACAAATGTTGCATTTGCTCAGGGATATTTATGTGATCACCAATGGGAGTGAAGAGGGGTAGGGGGATGCCAGACAATTGTGAACTTGGGGCGGGGGAGGGGATGACTGTGCACAAGATAATCTCACCATTAAGAGATGGGCTGGAAAAATGAGACACTTATCCCCTAACTTGTTGAGTCACAGCTCTAGGTTTATGGCCTATTCTGCACCCATTGCCCTCCCATTGGGAAGATCTCCCAGTTCAACAACACACAGACCTGACATGGCATAACGCTGTTCTTTTGGCTGCTTGACTGGAAAGCGGGAAACTTTGGGACTGTGTGCCTCCCAGGGAGCTGGCCCATTGAACTGAGCTGTATTTTCACTCTGTCTGAAGCAGAGATGGCTGCCAAGTAGTATCCTGCCACCTCTTTATATGGAAAATACTAGGGCGAGGTCAGAGATAAAAATAGTCACCGGGGTTCACCTTTACATGAAGACCCCCTTTATACCAGGCTGGTGGAGTAGGGGCTGTGAAGGGTCCTTAGCGTACATGAGAATCACCGCCCCCTCCAGGGAGCTTAGCAGGTGGAATGTGGGCGTTACTCATTAAAAAGAAGTTCTTGGTAGATAAACATATTGGTCATGAGTCATTTTTACAGGCTACCTCAACTAACATTGAAATAAATATTTGTTTGGATTCCATCTGTTGCTTCTGTTTATCAGTGCAGAGGAACTCAGCTGCCTGTAGTTCTTCTGTCACCTTATGTCAATTGCCACCTACGGAAGTTAGAACCATGCTGCTGGAGTACCTCTGATTTCCCTCAGATATAAAGCTGGTATCTCTGTCAATGTTTCTGGGTGGTTTTGTGGCATTACCTTTAAGGGCCTGATTCTCATTTACACTAACTCCACTTTCCGACATGCTGGCAGTTGAAAGGGGCCTTCGATTGGACATAACTGTAATTCACCTCCGCTATAAGAGCGGTATAACGTGGCCCCCATGTAAATGAGAATCAGACCTAAGACTTTAGTGTCAGTTTTACTAGCATACCCTATACGTCGCAGATGAAAATGAGAGAGAAAGGCATTAGCTTTAACACAAGATACTCATTTTGAAATTGTTTCTTAGGGTACCAATTTCCTCTCGTGGAGCATAAGGACATTCAGGAAGCTCCTGCCAGCATAACTAGAATGCTTTGGATGGAAGGAGAAGCAAAACATGTTCATCATGGGGCAATTTCTGCCTTCGCCTCTTCATGTGCACGGGACCGAACATGCAGCTAGCCCAGTGTCGTTTCCCCGAATGGGGTGACGAGGAGTTAGGAGTTCACTGAATACACACCTTCTGTAAAGCCCAGAGCTCAAACCCAGAGAGGGTCTCTGCTTGCTGTCATGTAAGTGGATTTCAGGATGGAGGTCTAAAAATCTGCCACTATGCACAACCCCCATAGGGAAGAAGAGCCAGAGGGAGATGGTGAAAGGGCTGCATCGCCATGGGGCTGGATTTGTAGCTACAAAGCTATTCTGTGGCCTGGGGGAAGATTCCACAGCTCCATGCGTTTGTGAAGATCTCCAGCCCTGGCAAGAGGGTAGGGGTTTGTGAGCACAAGTTATGCTGCCACCACACTCTTCCTGTAACAAATCTTAACCAGGAGAAATAAGAAGTGACTCACAGGATTTCATTGTATTGTTTGTAGTGAATCTAGTTCCCATGGAAGATGCCAGATCCACAGCTCTGGAGACTCAAGGCTTGTATTTCTCCACAGGAAAAGTACAGCAGGGTGTTGGAAGTTCTGGCTTCCCCCATACTGTCCTCGCAGCGGGCCTCCATCTGAACGGAAAGGGGACCACCTATAAGGAGGCAGAAGTCTCCGTTTCCATGAGCTCACAGCAGAGAGTATAGCACTTCATCCAATTTCTGATTTAAAGTGTGAGCCATTTTCCAAACGCTCTCTTGCCAGGTATATAAAAATAAAAAGAATTTAAATGTGATTTAAAAGAAAATGTAGTTTAAAAAATGATTCTGGAACCATCCAACTTTAGATGTGGTTTAAAAAAACAATACATTTATAACCCTGCTCCTGGTGAGGTGTAAATTTCCCACCCACAATCCACATCACAGACAGGATGCCAGCTGGTTGAAAGGGTTGTATATTTATTGTCACCATTGCACAATTATCATGGTAGTTTAGTTTTTTCCACAGAGCTAACTCTGATTGGTATAATTTTTAATTCTGCCTTTGCCTTTTTATGTTTCAGATCAACTGTGCATTTCATCAGCCTCTTGCCCACCAGCAATCATGAAATATGAGACATTGTGGGAAAGCAAAGTCGTAGAAAGAGTGTCTTGCTCCAGACTCCCCAGCCCAGCTGCTCTCCAGGCAGCTTTTGTGATGCTAGGGACAGTAAACATCAGCCTGAAAAAATCAGAGAGTTTGGGCATTTTGGCTTCCAGCCATTGGACAACTTCTTATTTTTACTGATGCATGGCTATGAAAATTAAAGGGCCCTTTAGTGTTAATATCTTTGGAAGCTGCTATGTGATATATCTGGAATCAGTCCACGATGTTCCTACCTGCTCTGCATCCTATGCTATAAGCAATCAAAGCAGTTCTCTTCTTCCTCAATGCCTCAATCTACACCAATTTTAATCAATTTTAATTTCTCCTTCCATTAAATTGGCCTGTCCAACCAGACTCACAAATAACGCAACAACGTTGAGTTTCGGGAGCCCTGTGTTGACTGGAGTAACTAGATATATCTCTTCACAGCTAGAGTGGTGGATATGGCACAAGTATTTGTTCTTAACTGCACTGCAGGGAATTAATTTATTTATGTATATTCCATTTACAGGCATGCCACACATCAGGCTTTCACTCTGTCAGTTTATATAACAGGATCAGAAGTGGCAGAGAGAAGGCAACACTCATTTCTGAGCATTTTTCGTTTGTTTATTTCTCCGGTAACTTAGTTAAAGACATAGCAGACTTTAACTGTCAATGAGCCAAACTCATCCCTGGAGTAACTATTGACTTCAGGGGGCTTATAGCAAGAATGAATTTCTTACCTACCTGACAACTCCTGCTCTGTTTCCACTTCTACAGTCTATCCTTAGCCTCTACATTCTTAGTTCTTCTCTGAGGTCTTATGTTAATTCTCTCCGTTGTGCTCAGGGCTACACTTAAGGAATCCAAAGACTGGCAGAAAAATGCAACCTTGGCATCACTGGCAGATTGCCACACCAATTAATATCACTCTAGGAGTTCAGATACCATGGTGATGGGTGTGGTATAAGAACCTGAACAGAATACCATGAATTGACTGTACTACAGATATGCTGTGGATAGCAGGTATATTTCTAAGTGAGTGTTCTGCGTGGACAGACACGCAGTATTCTGAACATATTTTTAATTATAAAGGATTAAATTCGCCCCATGTGCATAGGTCCAGTGGAAGTTAAGTAGGATTTCAGTGGTGCTGAAGCTGTCAACATATGGAGGTTTAGATTTGATTCCTGACCCTGCTTCAGACTTCCTGTGGGGCCTTGGGCAAGTCACTTAATCTCTCTGTGCCTTTGTTCCCCAACTGGAGGATAATACAACTTTGTTTCACCCACCCTTTGACTGAAATTCATATTGTAAGTTCTCCAGGGCAGAAGCTGTCTCCTACTGTTGCAGTTACTGTGCCTTGTACAAGGGGCCTGATGTCATTTGGGCCTCTATGTGCTACTGTAACACAAATAATAATTAATAAGAAACACCTGACTAGTTCAAAACATCAAGTCTGACTTCATCTGCTATTATAATGATGAAAGATATTATCAGACTCCATAAGCACACCAAATAGCTTTCTGGCTCTGGTGCACAGTAGAGGTAAAACATACTGACTGAAGTGCTCCAGTCCTTTCTGTGTGAGCAAAATGAAGCATCCACTCTCTGACTTACATCAACAAGAATCGTTCATGTATGTATGGAAGCCTTCTGTATGTACAGTAGCAAATGGAATAGACCAGTTTGCTGTAATCAGGATTTCTCTGCCAAAACAGTTATTCTTGTGTCTTTCCACACCTTAGGAACACATATATGAGAGCAATACAGTGAGTCTACCCATGGAATAATCATCTGTTGGCGTGAAAGGCCTATCAAGACTAATGGAAGCCATACACAGAATGTTAAGTAGAGTTCGGTACAATTTATCAAGGGCTATCTGACCTGTCCGGTCCTCCATCTGTTTCTCAAAAATGGCCTGGACAGTCCTTCCTCTCTGCCACTGTCCTGTTCTACAATATTAGTGTTACACATGTCAAAAGTCTACGTGCAAAGTTGGAACAACAATTAAGCAATCCCTCAGCTGAGCTCGTCTTGAGTTGTTCTTTCATAGGGATCCTTTCTTATTACATTTGCTATTGCCCAGTTTTTAAAAAATGGCTTTGGAGGGAGTGGGGTTATTCAGCCTGTAGTCAGGAAAGAGCTGGCTCAAGCTACCCTAGAGCTTCCCTTTCCATTTCCCCAAATACAAGGTCATCAAGAAGGCAAAGAAGATTCATGGAATGTTATGCACTGAAAATGAAGTTATTAGCATACAGTGATGTGTTCAGTATTCCTTAGAAAGCTGTTGTATAGCCATTCCTTTGTGTATTCTTGTCTTCCTTGGAAACTTGGACTTTGTAAAACCCAGATACTACTTAAATATATCACACATTATGTTTCTCTGACTAAAGTACATTGAACTAAATGAAATTCAGTTTAAATTAGAAAGCCCTGTTGTGAAGTTCAGATCTGGGTCCAAATCTGAACTGCCCTGGGACTGTCCAGCTCTAGTTAGCTATTTAGCCCAATGTATTTTATATCACCTTTAACTATGGTTGATCTGAGTTTGAGTTCTGGCCCATAGCTACTTATAATAGACCTGATCCAAAGTTCATTAAAAATCAATGAAAGTCTTTCCATTGGCATCAGTGGTCTTTGGATTAGGTCCCATCTATCCTATACAGAATGTCCATAATTAAGATTTTAAAAAATATCTCACCAACTGCTGAAGTTTCAGATCCACCACTAATCCTTCTTGTCTTCCAAGATTTGCTTTGATTTATGTTAAGGTGTTTGATAAACTCATCTGACTGGCTTCCTTTCCTTTGCCTATATTTTATAAATATACCCTTTAGTTTACCCCACAGTGTAGTTTTTTGCAGGAGTAATCTGCTTGTCCTGAATTATTAAATCAGCCAGATTCTGTTTCCAATATTCTAATACTTGTCCAGAATCTAAATGGAGCTTAGCCAAATCTAATGCTTTTAGTACTGAGTTAGCACCCCCACCCTTTTTCTTTTTCTTTTTTTTTTTTTGGCAACATGGAGCCAAAAGATTAAGTACTGGTTGGGCAATTAAAACTGGAAGATTAACAGCACAGCTTTAAAATGTGTGTCCCTTCCCTGAACATCACATCCTAGTTCCTCATGGTTGGGAAAGAAATCGTATGACTCACCAGCAGCATCTCTAAGTTAGAATTTCTTTCATGCCATCAACCCCATTTTAAAAATGAAGACTATAGTTGATCTTGTCTCCTGCAGCCAGGATTTTAATTCTATAAAGGGGGTCTGAGGTAATGTATAAACTATTGCTATTCACAGAATCATAGGACTGGAAGAGACCTTGAGAGGTCATCTAGTCCAGTCCCCTGCACTTATGGCAGGACTAAGTATTACCTAGACGATCCCTGACAGGTGTTTGTCTAACCTGCTCTTAAAAATCTCCAATTATGGAGATTTCACAACCTCCCTAGGCAATTTATTCCAGTGCTTAACCACCCTGACAGGAAGATTTTTCTGATGTCCAACCTAAACCTCCCTTGCTGCAATTTAAGCCCATTGCTTCTTGTCCTACGGTCAGAGGTTAAGAAATTTTTTTTTTCTCCCTTCTCCTTGTAACAACCTTTTATGTACTTGAAAATTGTTATCATGTCTCCTCTCAGTCTTCTCTTCTCCAGACTAATCAAACCCCATTTTTTCAATCTTCCCTCATAGGTCATGTTTTCTAGACCTTTAATCATTTTTGTTGCTCTTCTCTGGACTCTCCAGTTTGTCTACATCCTTCCTGAAATGTGGCGCCCAGAACAGGACACAATACACCAGTTGAGGCCTAATCAGTGTGGAGTAGAGCGGAAGAATTACTTCTCAGGTCTTGTTTATAACACTCCTGCTAATACACCCCAGAATGATGTTCACTTTTTTTGCAACAGCGTTACACTGTTGACTCATATTTAGCTTGTGGTCCACTATGACCCCCAGATCTCTTTCTGCAGTACTCCTTCCTAGGCAGTCATTTCCCATTTTGTATGTGTGTAACTGATCGTTCCTTTCTAAGTGGAGTACTTTGAAATTCAATATGGACAAATGCTTTCTATTTACTTCAGACCATTTCTCCAGTTTGTCCAGATCATTTTGAATTGTAATCCTATCCTCCAAAGCACTTGCAACCCCTCCTAGCTTGGTATCATCTGCAAACTTTATAAGTGTACTCTCTATGCCATTATCGAAATAATTGATGAAGATATTGAACAGAATCGGACTCAGAACTGATCCCTGTGGGACCCGACTCATTATGCCCTTACAGCATGACTGTGAATCTGGACCTTTAAGCCCAATTCTCAATTTAAGCATAGTCACAACTCTTACTGACTTCAGGGGGAGCTGCACCTCATGTCTACGGGCTACACTGGGCCCACACTAACTGAAAAGATATAGTCCTTGACCCAAGGAGCTTACAGTCTAAGGATCAGATCCTTCTTGCCTGACTCACAGTAGGATCAACTGACATCATTGAGAGTAATCATCTGTGAAAGCCAATCAGGGTTAACAAAACAAATAACTAAAGAGTAGGCTGAGATGGGGGAAAAGAAGATGGTAAAAGACAAACATTAAAAGATCCAAGGGAATAGATCAGTAAGGCGCACATTGTTTTACACTTAGCTCATATAAGCTATTGTGCCTTTTTGGTCGGGAACCTCCAAACCCTCTCTCACTTGAGCCGTGGTTACTCACATAAGTAGCTCCGCTGAAGTGAAGGACTCTAGCCAAGGGCTAGATCATCCATTTGTATTCTAGTCCATAGCAAGGGGCAGCGTACTGCTGCGCCACTCCTAAAGCATCTTGGGAACCACCACCATCTCCTTCCACAGAGTATGCCCCCTAAGACACACTGGTGTAACTACACTGCCAGACTCATGGGGGGTGGACAGCTTGGCGTCCATCCTGCCAGGCTCCTGGGGGATGCACAGCCTAGGGTCTGTCCTCTCCCACTTCTTCCCACCCACCTGTGTGAGGTAGAGGTTTTGCTTTCCTTTGCAAGCTGGAAGTGGTGGTGTAGAGCTCCGGGGTAAGGGGTTGTGTTATATGTCCTCCACCCCACTGTGCCAGTGTGCAGGGTGGGCCCTAACCTGACCCCAAATAAGGAAGAGTTTGCAGGATACTTGGTTTGCTAAGATATTGTTTTGTTTTCTTTAATAATTTCTGCGTGAAAAAATATGTGTGTTTTGCCCATTTACTACTAAATGACTGGATTTTTTTTTAGAGTAACAGCCGTGTTAGTCTGTATTCGCAAAAAGAAAAGGAGTCCTTGTGGCACCTTAGAGACTAACCAATTTATTTGAGCATGAGCTTCTGTGAGCTACAGCTCACTTCATCAGATGCATACCGTGGAAACTGCAGCAGACTTTATATATACACAGAAACAATACCTCCTCCCACCCCACTGTCCTGCTGGTAATAGCTTATCTAAAGTCACTTTAGATAAGCTATTACCAGCAGGACAGTGGGGTGGGAGGAGGTAATAAGCTATTACCAGCAGGACAGTGGGGTGGGAGGAGGTATTGTTTCATATTCTCTGTGTATATATAAAGTCTGCTGCAGTTTCCACGGTATGCATCTGATGAAGTGAGCTGTAGCTCACGAAAGCTCATGCTCAAATAAATTGGTTAGTCTCTAAGGTGCCACAAGGACTCCTTTTCTTTTTGGATTTTTTTTAATTCCACCCCTTTCTTGTCCCAGTTTTACAGCCATTACCTAAGTAATGTAATCCTGCTACACACACCGCACAACCACTCAGGAGAGAGGATCTGTAAATACAAAAAGCCCAGGAGAAATAGGATTTGAAGAAAACCATTTACTCATGACATATATGGTAGTACCCTGGCAGGATGAGATCACATACTGGAAAACAAATAAATATAGACCTGCCGATTTGAAACAAATATATTATACACACGTAGTTTCAGATAGGTATAAATATGACATGGTTTATGCTATGGGACGTATGTCTATAGGGCGGATATGATCTCCTATATTGACTCATGCAGTATATGAACTAGTTTGGAAATGGCTCCTTCCATTCAGTACTGTCCACACACATATGTGCCAGATGAAAATAAATGACATTATCTACGCACATGAAATACACGTGGATTTCCACATGAGTCGGCTCAAACCAGAACCTTGATCTGACACCCCTTGCACTTTAGGAACATTCCCCAACATTTCATGGGCTGACCCATCTCTGTTATAAAGCACAGGCAGGCAGCTAGTCAGACTGCAGAACATTTCTAACCTCATACATGTGCACACACAGGGTGCCTCATGCTGTGGAACTAATTGCTCTTAGACTGTTCCATTTTAAGATAACACCAAAGGAAATGCAACATTCTTCCTTGACTCTTAAAAATATCTGATTTCGAGCATTATGTTTATTTTTTCAGAGCGTTAGAATACATTCATGTTTCTCCTGAGGAGTGTCACCTTCACAGTTTGTTCAGGATAAAAACGGTTTTGGTTTGCACGCTTGTAGCCTGAACCAGCACAGCTAATGAGAAATTCTAATGAATAAAATGAAAGTAACCCTCCAGGCACCTTTATAGCAAACACTGCCAGTACCATCTAGAAAACGGTGCTCAATGAGAGGGATCAAATAGCGGCGCACACACTTTATAGCAACGCAGATGTTCTATGGCAGCTGACTTTGCCATAAAAGCCACACAAGCCTTTTTTTAGATCAATTATATTTCAAGTTGATATTTCAGAGTAACAACCATGTTAGTCTGTCTTTGCAAAAAGAAAAGGAGGACTTGTGGCACCTTAGAGACTAACCAATTTATTTGAGCATGAGCTTTCGTGAGCTACAGCTCACTTCATCGGATGATGAAGTGCATCAGTGCATTCGATGAAGTGAGCTGTAGCTCACGAAAGCTCATGCTCAAATAAATTGGTTAGTCTCTAAGGTGCCACAAGTACTCTTTTTCTTTTTGCAAGTTGATATTGTAGTTTACAATGAAAGGAATTCAATATATTGTCATGCCTCAATGCAGGGAGAAACACAACAGAGTCTGGATTCAATCAAGAATTGTGGCAGCATATTCACAGTGTACTGGATGTGTCTTTTCCCTTTTTTTAATACTGTCACAAGTCTGTCCTGGTTATGCACCTGTATAAGGTTAGAAATATTTTGCAGTCTGACTTGCTGCCTGTAAGTGCTATATGACAGAGATGGGTCAGACCCTGAAATCTTTAGGGCGTGGGATCGTTTCAAAAGTGCAACGGGCTTTGGATCAGGGTTCTGTTTGGAACTGACTCCTGGAAATTCAGCTTTAATGTTAATTTACAGCACTAACATTCAAGTCCATGTGTGACAGTCTCTCTTCAGTGCCTTTTCCTTGCAAAGCATGCAAGATAGGAGGGTACAGTGCTCACCTTGAAATCTTCCCTGTTTTGAGATTGCTAGCAGCAGATGTGGTGTTGGAGGGAAGACAGTAACTACTATGGCAATTTTCAGAGTAGCAGCCATGTTAGTCTGTATTCGCAAAAAGAAAAGGAGTATTGTGGCACCTTAGAGACTAACCAGTTTATTTGAGCATAAGCTTTCGTGAGCTACAGCTCACTTCATCGGATGCATTCAGTGGAGAAAAAAAAGCTTCCACTGAATGCATCCGATGAAGTGAGCTGTAGCTCACGAAAGCTTATGCTCAAATAAACTGGTTAGTCTCTAAGGTGCCACAAGTACTCCTTTTCTTTTTACTATGGCAATGTTAATTTTGTAAAGATGTCAATTTTAGGTTCTATTATTTAGGGCTTTGGAAGATAATAAACAAGCCATCTAATTAATAATAATCTAATGGCAAACACTGCACAATTTTTTTAATGCACTGTCTTGAATAGGGAACTCTCCACACTGCTCTCAGTTCAGCACAGTGTTTGAGAGCCATGCCAAAACAGTGGCCACCATTAAATGTTTAAAAGCACCTCATGCACCTTGCCTCCTGGAGTTCCCTGATGCACAGGAAGAGTATGGCTGCTGTTACACTCCGTTAGGTGAATGACTGGCAGTCAGAATATGGGACTATGGTCTCACCACTTGTCCCTCCTCACTCCTTTTAAGGTAGCTGTTGCTGCTTGTAGTCATAGCCACACCGAGTCCTTGCAGTGACTAGTGATAACATCTCTAAACAGCAATAACTCTATACCTTTTCTTAGCATGCATTTTTTGAAAGGTTTCCAGACCCACCGCTGTGATATTGTGCAGATTAGGCCCCATTATTAGATTGCACACCCTGCCTTTTGTTGTACCCCCTGGACGTCCGAGGAGTTGGCCTTAAGGCAGAGGTCCCCAAACTGTGGGGCGAGAAACGTTCGGGGGCGGGGGGGTGGAGCGCAGCTGGGGTGCAGGCCTACCCCCTCGGAGAGTGGAGAGGGAGAACCACCCAGTTCTGCTCCTGGCCCTGGCCCCAGATGCTGGCCCCGCGCCAAGGGTTCCACTACCAGCCCTGCACCTGGGACCCCAGCTGCTGTTGTCGGCCCTCGGCCTCGGCTCTACTCCCACTCCTGCCCCCCGCCCCCAGCTGTGGTTCCGGACTCAGCCCCTTTACCCATGTCCGCATCCCTTCCTCCTGGAGCCACAGCCCCACTCCTAGCCCCAGCTGGGAGGCGGAGGGGGGCAGATAGGGGTAGGAGACCACTGCCTTACGGTTTTGGAAGTCCCTCCTAACCTTTCCAAGCCTCCTATGTATCATTTTGGGGCACATGTATTTTTGGCATCATCGGCCATCTTGGAAAAAAATGTTTTCATTTTTATTTAATTTGTCCATACTGGAAGCATTACAAATAAATGAATAAATAGAGCTTTTATACCTTTTCCCCATTTTGAGAGGGAAATTTTTTTTGTATAGTTAGTATGATTCTAAATAAAGTTGATTAAATAATTGCAAAAAGGCACAAAGTATTAGTGACAGAGAGAGAAGACACAATAGTTCCATGTGTGCAGGGCACAATTTCAGATACCTTTCACAGTGGTCAAAAAAAGTTTTAAAGAAGCACAGAAAGGAAAGTTAGAGAGAGGAGCAAAGCAGGTCACCCCACAAAGTGACCTCAGCCAAATGTCAAAATCCCCTGTTCAGGAAGTTTATGACAAACCATGCCTGACAAGCCAAGCCAATTATAAGGTATTCTTTAATCCTGCAACTTTTTGCAAATTCAGACATCATAGATTATTAAATTGCATCAGATTTTTCCTGAGCCAGTCTGAAGGCTAGTCTAACCTCATGGCCTTTTATGGAATTATTCACCGTAACATATTAAAATGTAAATCAAACCTAAAATGCCATTCAAAAGGAGCATGCATGTAGATTTCTTCAAACTTTTTACAAAATCTATGTGAATTTAACAATTAACCTTATTTGTTTTTTGGTTCTGGACCATGAATAAAATGTCCTCTTCCTCCACAATAACTTCAGCATTTGTCTTTAAAAGCGGGTCGAGAAACCCTAATTGAATCATACCTAAACTTTGTTCCAATTTTCCTTATTTCATTTCCTCTTTTATTTCTTTATAGTTTTTTTAGTCATTAGAAATTAACATTTACTGGCTTAAACTATATTAGAGGTCTCTTGATTTTAGTTAAGTTTTTGAGAGACAGATAAATTAAAACAATATTTTAGCAAACATACCACACACACAGCACCAAGCCACTCACTCCTCCTTCCCCAAACAATTAAACATACGTTCAAGCCAACTTGTATACTATTTTATAGATAAACCGCCTCAGGCACACATTTAAATTGGTTTAATATCATTTTATAGAGAAGTCCCTTCCCACCAACCCCCCACACATACAAAAGGCACTCAGTTGTGGCCACTCATTGACAAATTATCACAGAATTGCAGAGATCCCTTGTTTAAATTGTCCCATATTCATAAGAAAAGTTTCAGGAGGAAAAAATGCTGGGGTGGGGGGAGTTTTGAACTTTTCATCAACTGTAGCGCCCTGTAACACAGATATCTAATTTGTATGCAATACAGAGAAAAAGTTTAATTACTTTCCAACATATGAATAGCAAACTTCCCCCATTCCCTCCCCCCACACACAGCATCAACCTCTATGCCACCCTCCACCTTCCCAAAACAATTAACATTCAAACCTAATTGGCTCCTGTTTTATAGGCATACTACCATAAGTGTAGATTCAAATTAGTTTTATTCTATTTTATAGATGTCACCCCCACACATATTCATACTTGTTTTTCAGCATTATTTTATACAAAACACACACACAGCCAAATTTAAAGGAAGTCTAACTGTTAATTGGTTAGTACACCAATGAAACAAAATGTATGCCTACTTACAATTTTTCTAAGTAAAATAATAACACTTTGCACTTCTCTTTCCACAAACTATGCTTTTTTATTGTTGTTAAGGTAAACCTGGAACTTTTTCAGAATTTATGAGACCCATATGGAACATAGATTTAATAAATAAAATAAAAAGAGCAGTGGAGTATTAGGAAAACCTATATTTCAGTATTTGGGAGGTAGTCTATACAAACAAAATAGTCTCCTTAAGATTCAGTATATCTTATATAGCAGTAAATATTTTGCATTAACAACTTATTTGCCATATTTAGCACAATATAAAAAGATATGAAAATCATGAAACTATTAGAGAGAGCAAGAGAAACCCAGTCTTTTAAAGATAACATGGAAAAGTCGGGCAAGGAGATGATGTAGAAATCCTGGATTTGGGGGGGAAACTTTAAGTATCTGTAATCTCTCTCTTTCAGTTTTTTTTAAGTGAACCAATTTTATATTCATTCTTTGGTCGTTGACATGCTTTAGCCTAGGTAAATGTGTGTCATACAGAAACGCTCTCCAAAGTCAGGAGGCATTATATTCCTCCCTCTGGTTTTCCAAGTTTTCTAATCACTTTTTAACAAAGGACCAGAAATAGTAAATAAATAAAACTTACAATGGAGCCCAAAAGATGGGTTATACATACTGGGGCAAGACTGGTCATTTCTGGCTGGGATGAAAACCACTGTAACGTAACAGAACTTTTGTCTTTACCTGTTTAATGACATTTTATAGAAGTACTTCCAAAGCAACACCTTTCTTTTTTTTTTCTTTAATACCCAGTGACATATAGTAGACTCTAAAAAGAATGAGAGGAGGGGGCAAAACCATTGGCAGCACAGGGCAGCCACACTGGTGCAAAACTCCAAGCCCAGACATTTTGTGACTGATAAAATCCCTGTGATATAATCAGGATGCATCAATATCTTTACATTTGGATTGATGTTGTATAGAGTTAGCTGCTAAACATTCCCCCCCCCCCCATTTTATTTTCCATCACATTGAAGTGGCCCCAAAGAATTAAATTTCCCTACACTCATGTAAAACTTTACATTTTATAATGTCTTTTTACACATGCTGTAACCTCGAGCACGCTCACCCTTCATTTCACCCCTCAACCAGTTTGACTTAGTCTTAAGCAAAGAAGAAGAGATCAAGTGAAATAAAACTGACAATATACTGTTGGAAAGAGAGATTATCCCAGCCTTTTAAAAATATCCCAGCTGTTTATTTTTAAAGTTTGACCTAAATAAATTGCATAGCATAGCATGCAAAAATCCCCATCCAAACAAAACTTCTCCAAATGCCGTTTATCCATTGTGATAAACTCAGGACAGATGGCTGCAAGGGCTGGCTTGGGGGGAGGGTGGGGAGAGAGATAGAAAACAGTCCCAGAAGGTTAAAAGGCCCTCCTCCCTATCAACTGAGGAGGGGGGGATTACAGGTCAATCAGGTTCAGCTGAGAAGGGGTTACCCAAGATCAGTTAGGATCAGTTGAGAGGGAGTTACCTGAGGTCAATTAGCATCAGCTGATTCCAACTAAGGGCTGCCTGAGACCTTTTTAAACCCTCCCCGGTTTGGAGAAGGGGAGGGAGGGAAGGAAAGAAGGAAAGAGCGAGCGAGCGAGCGAGCTAGCTAGCGAGCGAGCTAGCTAGCTAGCTAGCTAAGTGACCAATAGGCGAGTAGCAGCAAGGGAGCAAGCCTCTCCAGGAGGAGAGGCTGCATTCCCTCCCATAAGGGAGAAAAACAAGCCCAAAACACTGGCTGAGAGAAGGACAGACTGCCCCTGTGCAGCCAAGAGGGACTGTTTTACCCCAAGCCCATCTCACTAAGGCAAAAAAACAGCTGAGACTGGTGAGACCGAGAAGGTGCCTGGCCACACCATATAGCAGGCTCATCATTTGTAAATTGTGAAGGACGTTTCAGATTCCAGAGTACAATATAACTCCCCGCATTTGACATTAAAAATAAAGTTTGAAAACTCATAGCTTTCTTACTGCTTGAGGAACAGAGATAGAGACAGCATCTGATATCTCCACCCATCCCTCCTCTTTTCCTGAGTTTTTTGCTCTTATCTTATAAAACCATATGCCCCAATCCCCATCTCCTCTCTTTTCCTGACTCTTTTAGCTGGTATCTAAAACTGTCCTCTTCTCTAGCTCCTTTTGCTAAATGTACTCTTTTTAATCAAAGGTCTGAAGAAATGAAAAAATGTCATCAATTAAAGTTTTAAAAAATAAACTATCCTAAACTTTTACAAGTATAACATGAAAAAACAGGACATGGGGATATTTTTCCTCTCTTTCTCTAATATTTTGTCACCTTTGTGCAATTGTTTAATCAATTTTATTTAGAATTCTACTAGGTCAATCAAATATTTTTTCTAAAAAGGAGGAAAAGGCATGATTATATATCTGTGTAGTAACACGCTTTTTCTCTGACATTAAGACTTTATATAATTGAAGAGACTTTATTTATAATTATACTAACTACGTAAAAGGCATATTTCCATCTTAAAATGAGGAAAAGGCATGAAATCCTTTATTTGTTTATTTTTAAATGCTTCCAGTAAGGATAAATTGATTAAAATAAAAAACAAACATACATTTGTTTTTCAAAATAGCCATGTCCAAAAACAATACCTAAGGGTCCTGGAGAGGGCAGAAAGGGTAGGAAGGACTTCCAAAACCTTAAGACCAACTCATTGGTCAAAAATGGGATGAGACAGAAGGCCGGGCATGCAATCTAAATTGGCACAGTATCGCCATGGGAGGGCATGGAAACCTGGCAAAAAACTTATGCCGAGGTATGATATGGAGTTAGTTCTACTTCTCTAGAAACCCAGTGGTCCTAATTCATCTGTCAGTCAGAGTGGTGTCAATTAAAGTAACTTCAGAGATTTCAGGTCATTGATTTATACTAACGGAAGGCCTGTTCTACACACACATTTTGTACTGGTATAACTATGTTAGTTAGGGGTGTGACTTTTTATGGCAAGAGCTGTGCATGTGCCACCCCTATTATGGATACAGTTGTATTGGCACAATGGTGCCTTATACTGGTATAGCTTAGTCCCCTTCCCATATAGGAATAGCTATACTGGTATAAAGCATCTTTGTATTAATATAACTATGTCCATGCTCCGGGGTTGTAACACTATAACTATACTATTATAGTTTAAGCAGAACAATTTTTGAGTGCAGATAAGCCCTAAAAGAGCAGAATTTAGTCACAGGTTTGAATCCTGATTGAGGTCCCAGTTACCCTAAGTATGAAGCACATATCATTGAACTACTCACACACTTAAAAGTTACACAAATGCTTCAGTACTTTTGTTCAACTGGGGCTGTTGTTGGTGTCAAGGTTCCTTCCCCATTCTGAACTCTAGGGTACAGATGTGGGGATCTGCATGAAAAAAACCCCTAAGCTTATTTTTACCAGCTTAGGTTAAAACTTCCCCAAGGTACAAACTATTTTACCTTTTGTCCCTGGACTTTACTGCTGCCACCACCAAGCATCTAACAAATATAACCAGGAAAGAGCCCACTTGGAAACGTTTTTCCCTCCAAAATCCCCCCAAGCTCTGCACCCCCTTTCCTGGGGAAGGCTTGATAAAAATCCTCACCAATTTGCATAGGTGAACACAGACCCAAACCCTTGGATCTTAAGAACAAGGAAAAAGCAATCAGGTTCTTAAAAGAAGAATTTTAATTGAAGAAAGAGTAAAAGAATCACTTCTGTAAAATCAGGATGGTAAATACCTTACAGGGTAATCGGATTGAAAACATAGAGAATCCCTTTAGGCAAAACCTTAAGTTACAAAAAGACACAAAAACAGGAATATACATTCCATTCAGCACAACTTATTTTATCAGCCATTTAAACAAAACAGAATCTAACGCATATCTAACTAGATTGCTTATTAACTCTTTACAGGAGTTCTGTCCTGCATTCCTGCTCTGGTCCCAGCAAAAAACAACACAGACCGAGAGAACCCTTTGTTTCCCCCCACTCCAGCTTTGAAAGTATCTTGTCTCCTCATTGGTCATTTTGGTCAGGTGCCAGCAAGGTTGTCTTAGCTTCTTAACCCTTTACAGGTGAAAGGGTTTTTCCTCTGGCCAGGAGGGATTTAAAGGTGTTTACCCTTCCCTTTATTTTCATGACAGTTGGCTTTGGAGATCTGAAACCCTTCTGGAAACTGATCAGCCGCACTAAACCACTTCACAATTTGAAATTCTTTGCATTTTCTGCTCAGGAGAGGCTGTGACCAGAATGGCAGGAATTCTGCAAATCCAAAAGAAGGAAAATTGACAGAGAGAACTTGGAAGAAGCTTGGTCAGTGCATTGCTCAAGCCATTGTTGTTCACCCCTAATTTTATGAACACAAAATAGATACAAAACGTGAAAGTAAAATAATGATACATTTGACAGGAAACATTGAAAAAAATCTCATTTTAAACTGGTGAATTGTTGCACTCATGATGTATACATTTCTATGACCCTGTGCAGTAGATTTATGACTTTATAAACAGCTTAAAACAATCCAGCAGTGCTACTATCCTGTAAGGACCTAACAGGGTCCAAGCCTCATCAGAACAAAATGACAATGTATGCATTTCACAAGGCCCCTTCTATATATTAAAAAGTTGTTTTCATTGCCCTGAACCTGCTGTTGAACTTTATGAAACTTATCATATTTTAGTAGGTGGGGACCTGGTCCTGCTCCCATTAAAGTCCAAGGGAGTTTGGGAATTAATTACAATGAGAACAGGACTGGTGTTCCTAACGTGTTTACAATTCTTTGCAGCTACAACTAGAGCCATAGTTCTCAACCGGAGGCCCACGGTTTGCTTGCCACCCAATCAGCACACCACTGCGGCCCATGTGACACCCTGTTAAAAAAAATTTAAAGAGTGCTGCGCGGTTTGTTGAGTGATGCATTTGAGCAGTCGAGCATAGCTGAGTGTCGCGTCTGTGTTGTGTCAGCAGCTGAGGAGGGCACACAAGAGAAAATGGATCGGTTTGTTATTCGCAGAAAGAAAAAAACATTGGTAGCTTCAGAAACCGATGAAAAAAAAAAGGAACATGAACAAAAGAAGCATTGCAGTATGGCAGCAGGAGGCAGAAAGGTACAAGATGACTGGACAGAAATGTTTGCAGTTATAGAAAGAGATGGGAAGCCATTTTATTTGTACAGCCCTCACTGTGTGCAAAACGTACAATGTAAAAAGACACTCTGAGACAAAACATCAAGACTTTCAAACTAAATAGCCAGAAAAATCTGAAGATAGAAAGCTGAAAATTAGTCATCTTGAGAAATCGCTAAAACAATGAGCAGAAAGTGTTGCATGCCATGTTTACAGGAGCTGACGCTGTGACACTTGCATTTTACAAAATTTCTTGGATGCGTGCCAAACATAGAAAACCATTTAGTGATGGGGAGCTATTAAAAGAATGGGTTTTTTTTTTTTAGAATCTGCGGACTCGCTCTTTAATGTTTTGGTTTCTCATATCAAAATCATAAGAAGGATAAAAAAATCTGCTCTCAAGCAATGACGTAATGTGTTGGCTTTGAACAAAGGAAGTTGCCAGATCCGCCCAATGTAAGTGTTAGTCCAAATTAATTTTAACAGTTAATGTTTTGACTTATTTTGATAAATTAAAATTCTCTTGGTAGACATTTGCCCCTGTTGATATGAAAGGTACAATATCGATTTGAATTACATTGCTGTCAGATAACAAATGCTAAACCTTATTTTTTGTAGATTGTACAGGTAGTATCTATATATTGTGTGGATGCGGCCCACATAACACATATGTTAACACATGTGAGAGCTGCATATGTGGCCCACACTGGTAAATAGGTTGAGAACCACTGAATAGAGCCTCAAATCAGCCATGTACTTGAGCAGATGCTTCCCTTCTTTAAGCATGTGTTTAAGCCCCATTGACTTCACTTGCACATAAGTGTAACCCTTCTGCCAGCAGCAACCCGGGCTGGGTTCAATATCTAGAGGTTCCTTTTCAGTAATACGACACAGAGCCAGCTCGAGCCCAGTAACAAGGGGAAATTACACACAACCCCTGGACGCACATGTACTTAAAATTAAGCGTGGGCTTAAGTGCTTTCCTGAATCAAGTTCTACAGCAATGACAGACAACTGGAACCTTCAGAATATGTGCACTATTCTGTGCATTAGCACAATACTAAGCAATATGCTTAACTCCAATTTACATTATATGTAATGAAATAGGAGGATTAATCGACTCATAGATTGCAGGGCCAGAAGGAACCACTGTGATCATCCAGTCTGACCTCCTGTATAACAAAGACCATAGAACTTTCCCAAGGTAATTCCTTTTAGAAGAACATCCCCTTCTGATTTAAAAAATAAGGAGGTGGAAAGTAAATCTTTGGCAAAGGAGCTAGCTTAAGATGGCCAGTTAAAAAGAAAACAAAAATCACTTTAGAACCACTGAATTACACCAGGCAAAATAAATTGAAGCTGTCACTGTAACAAAATAGCCAAGAACTCTACACAGGAAAAAACAAAACAAAGCTGTTTTATATCAATAGCCAACATCAGAAAACAAAGCATATAGGAAAAGAGAGTGTGAAACCATTTTAACGGGCCCTCACTGCATCAGACTATGAAAAAACTGCAGTTTAAATCAACTATATTGAAAGAGATTTTATCAGGTGCATTAATAGGAAAGCAAGACACAAAGGAATTCAACCTCTCATCGATGTTACTGCATAGAAACTGACAGCCTCTTTTAAAAGAGAGGCACTTGATTCCCTAGTGATCTGTGTGCCAGTTACATGAGTTTTCTGTAAGATTTGATTTAAAAGGGGGGAAAAACACACCACAGACCACAGGAATGAATAAGGAAATCGTAATTTAATTTTAACAAGCTACCAGTCCCAGGGCAGCAGATGCTGTAGATGGAAGAGTTGCATGAAAAGGTCTTAAGTGTAAAGCAAAACTGGGAAATGTCTTTTCAACAATTTCATACACATAATATAGTATTTCTGATCCTCCCTTCCTTATGGACATCGAACTCCCATTGATTTTAAGGAGAGTTTTGCATACACAAAGAATACAGGATCAAGCTTTAGAAGGAATGTGACAAAATTAAGAGAGGGGGGAAAGCTCTACAGGTCTTAACAATGGCGTTATCTCCTAATAACTCATTTTGGCAGTAAAAGTCTCCCAAAGAAATATTGGGCATTATATTGCTTGAAATATTTACTAGCCTGGACAAACCACAGAAACATATACCATAGTGCACAAGCCTGCAGTGGCAAGGGAATGAACTAGGTAAACTAATGTGTCTTTTTAACCTCTAAACTTCCATGATTCATTTTTTGAAAAAGTGGCTTTGCTTATAAATAAAATGCAGTTTTACCAGTAAAGCCAGCTGGCCTTTTAACAAAATCAAGCTAAAGGTGCACTTCATAACAAAGAGAAGAGCTGAAAATCAAACAGAAAATCCCTCTTGCTGTGTGGTGTTTCCCTGAGTTTCGTTTGGGACTTAGGATCTGTAGCACTTGCAGCAGGAGAATGTAGTGACTCATGTGGGCATGTCAGGAACTGGGAAGAGAAGAGCATTGTAAAGTTCTCATAACATAAATTGCTTCTTGTCCTGCCCTTTGTTCTTTAAACAGATGCTCTTGGCACTGGTTCCTATTCCAAGGAAGAAGGAATGTCAGCAGCAGGCTGAACTGAAAGCCAGTTCCACTGGCACTGCAGCCATATTGAGAGGCAGAACAATTGTTCTGAATGGACATGTTTGCAAAGTGGGCGAGACAAATCATACAAATAAAAACTAACAGCCCCAATTCATTGTTATGTTCTTTCCCAAATCATTTATGCCCATGCAAAGTAGATGTAAACCACTATCATTCTGATTAGATAGCATTTTCCACTCACTTTGCATTGCTGTAAATGACAAGGTGCTGGGACAACAGAGAATCAAGCCTGATGGCAGCAGTTGAAATTACCAAACATTTCCTTCCTCCCTATCTCCCAGTGTGCGTGACCTCGTTATCAGTTATGTCAGTGCCTGTTCCAATGATAGAATAACAGTAGTCACGAGAGACAGAAGGGTTTTGGCTGGATCCAAGACTTCATTTGGTCTATACATGATTCCATGTCTCAGAATCTTTCAGCCCTGAACCCCTGCTCTAGGGTTGGGAACTGAATGACCTTGAGAGATGGAGTCATGTTCTGGAGTGGGAAAGGTCTTATTTTCTGAGATACTGCTGTGGAGACAAAGCCTAACAACCGTTCCCTCTGCCAGTGCACCACTGTTGGCTGGTTGAAATGGTCTCCTCAGGCAATGGTAGAACAGTCGGAGATACAGGATGGAGGCAGATGTCAAACTCCACAGGGACCAATTAAGGCTGATCATATCAAGTTTTCAGTAGTCCCTGAAGAATGTAGATTTCTTATTATTATTCTCCATTCTGCTTGTCTGTTATAGGAACATCAGAAAGAAAACATACACACAGAAATCTGTTAATATGATCTCAGGGGTCTGGGTTTTATAAAAGAACAGAACCAGAGACCTTTATTTTCCTCTTACTTATAGGAAGTGTCCGTGAAGGGGAACTCCAAGGAGTCAATGGAATTTCTTATACTGCAGAAATACTAGTACAAGGCTGCAGTGCCACACAGATTTGGTACCAATTAAACTATACTGGTGAAGGGTATGATTTTTCTACCAAATAGTTGAGGCTCTATAACCCCTAGTGCGGATGCAGTTATAATGGTGCAAAGGTGCATTATACCAATGTAGCTTACTCCCGATGGTGCAAGTGGAATCCATTTCTTACTGATGGAGGGGGAGCACGGAGGGCACGTGACCTCCTCACGTGACTCCTCCCCACCATGCCTCCCAGCCCGGGGCCCCCATGCTCTGCCCATCCCCACCTCATGATCCAGCCCCCTTACCTGGGGGTGGGGGGAACTCTGTCCTCTCGCTGCGCCAGAGACTTCGGAACCACAGGGGGAAGGGAGCAGAACATGGGGCCACTGGGCGGCCCCAAGCCAGCAGCTCCCCACGACCGCCCCCAGCCCTGCCCCCAGGCTGTACAGACGGAGGAGATCCTGCATGGAAGGGCTGGGGGCGGTACAGCTGCGCAGGAGGAGCTGCTGGCGTGGGGCCACCAAGTGGCCCCACGTTCTGCTCCTTCTGTGTCTTTCTTGTACACCGTACCAGCTATAAATATCTTGCTGGTACAGCGTACCAGACCGTACCGCCCTACTTGCACTGCTACTTACTCCCCTTTCCGTACAGTATACGCTATCTGAGTATAAGCACCCTTTTACTGATATAATTGCATCCACCTTGGGAGTTGTATTGCCTTCATTATTTCAGTATAATTAAGTGACACAATTTCTGAGCGTAGACAGTCCCTTAGAGGAGAACTAGGCCCAGGAATTCTAAATTGGAGGTAGCCTTGGCTTTGAGTTCCCTGGCTTTTGCATTAACAGTGCTAGCTGAGTGATGTTTGATACGAGCGGACATAATAAAGTCTTTGCTTTTTATTACTGTAGTCCTGCTTGCTCGGAAGAAACATCCCCCCACATCTTTGCTATATTAAGCCCAAACAGTTTTCATCTTCAACAGAGATGCTTCATCATAATTAGGAGTGGCACATCAGTCAGTTCATATACTCCCAGTTATCCGAATAGCATGGGGGATATGGATTTTATATGGCTAATTGGGAGTTTGATCATCAAGAGGGAAGGAGCAGCAACACAGGGGCCCTCTGCAGCTCCACCATCATGCCTGCCCCCCTACTCGCCCCCCCCCCCCCCCCGTGGCAGCTGGACTGCAGCTCCCTGAGCTGCCGCAGAAGCCGTTCAGCAGCAGTGCGCCCGCCCCCATGACCAGGGGTCTCTGCTCTGGTATCCAAACCTCCGCAGTACCAAATCCCTTCATGTTCAGGTAATAGGGTGTTGGATCATCAGGAGTACACCGTAGTCAGTCACTTTGTGTAGGCTCTTTGGCTGAGGTAAATAAGCAGTCAGTAGAATTAAACTGGATTTTTTTTATTCAAGCAAATTAAAGAAAAACAACAACCCTCCACAACAGGGTCTTTCTCTCTGCTGACCAGCCTCTTGTCCAGTCATTTATATTGGCACACAGTGAGTATAAAATGCCACCACTCTCATTCACTAACCTTTTACACCCAGCTAGCACTGGGAAATCAAGCCCTACGGTTCCCACCATCTTAGGTAACGTTTACAATATGCACGTATTTAAACAAACGCTGTCCCAGACCTCAAATGCACAAGCACATGGCATTCCTGTCCTGAGACAATGCCACATCGTCATTCTTCATTGCGAGTCGCTTTGAAGGAGATGTTATTGACCTATTTTTACAATGATACATTGCCACCTAGAGCTAGGTAGGGGCAGCTTAGTGGAATCGACACCCCCCCTTTTGTTTATCCACAGGAGGCCCCTGAGGAAATGAGCAAAACAGGAGTCCCCACGCCAGCTTGCTTGTGGCTGAATGAGTCATCAGGGTGGGGAAACATGTTCTACAGCCTTCAGTGGCTGCTGTTTGCATGTAGAGGTCTGAAGGGAGCCAGCCCTGGGTTCTTGACATACTTGCAAGGAAAATTTAAAGTGAGAATTTGAAGATGGAGGGAATGAATCTCTCACTCAGGCAGAATTCTAAGTGTGTTTGTGGGGGGGAGGGGGGGAATTCATTAGTGAGCACAATACTTGTAACAGTTCAGTGTAAAATTAATGAGAGAAGAGTCATGTTAGACCCTCATTTTCAACCAACCTCCAAATAACACGAATACTCAGGCTGTTGCACAACATTAGGCATTGTATGAGTGCACGTCCCTCTGATGGGCTTCAGAAGTCTCCGTTATTAACAAAAAATATCTAAGGGCCTCATTTCAAACCCCACATTAACTTGTTTGATTATATCTCTCATCTGTGATGGGAAAATGCTTCAGCTTAGGTAGAGAGAGACCCAAGGTGCACAGGTATCTCATTACCTCTGACAGCAGTGGCAGATGCAGGAACGTCTGCCCCGGTTTGGGTTTGATCACTGTAAAATTCATGCTTTAGTCACTGCGATTTTAGCAACTGTTTTGTAAGCCTCTGAAGGTAAAACACCAATTAGTCACCCGTAAGAGGGAACCTTCTGTATTAAGAAGCTACCAAGGGAGAAGCATAACTCTGTTCTGTCTTTATTAGAAAGCTCTTTTCATAAGCTATCACCTTTTGTTGATCCCTAGAAGTAGATCCACCTGAACCAAACATTAGCACTAGAGGGGCTATCCTGGTGGCCTGATGAAAGCGCAATGTTTTTGCAAAGGACATCCAAATGTAGATCTCATATGCAGCCCCTTGCTCCCATGTCAATAGGTGGGAGTACTACAGAGATTGCATGCTCGGCTCTAGAAGGCAGAGGGATTGGCCCAATGACTAACAAGCTACCATCCCAGCCTACCCACAAGTACAGCTGATGGCTTCAGGGAGAAGCTGTGTTCCATCTGTCTCAGCTGGTATGACAGGTTGCCCCTGTGTTTGGTCCTTAAAGGAGGAGGAAATAAAGGAGAAAGACAGGGAGTCCCAAAGGGGGAAGAGAAGCGCAGAGACATCCAGGCAAACACACCCAAGTAATAGACACAGCAAGGAGTGGTCTGTTTTGAAACTACGTGAAGCACACAAACAACTGCACACCTGGGAGTGATGAACTTGCAGCATTTCCTTCATGTCCGTGCAGCTTCCGTCGAGGCAGAGAGAGAAGAAATGTCCACTCAATTTTCAGCGACCATGGAAACAGCAGGCTGCAGACATCTCTACGTAGCAATCGACGTTACGCAACACCTAACCGAGCCTGTTACACTACATCCCTCATCTCTGCTGCACTGCAGCCAGTGATGGCTACACATTTTTTTTTCAGTCTATGGCAACATCTGTGTGATCAGTGAATAATAAATCGATTAACTGATTGTGTGTTGTTCAGGATGGATGAGCAGGTGGTACTAGTGAAAACTAAGGGTTGGTCTTACACAGAAAAAAACCACACAGCTGCTTATTTTATAGACACAGATCAGTTGTCCCCGAACCTGGGTAGAACACCAATTGGTCTTGTAGTGTAAATGGGCCCCCAGCCATGTAATCAGGTCCCTTAAGTGGTTATTTTGCAATGTGCATGGGCCCTATAGCAGGGTGGCCAAATTTACTGACCCTCCGAGCTGCATATGATAATCTTCCGAAGTTCGAGAGCCATAAGACGTGCACAACCTGCCATGTGGGGTGGTGCGCCGGGCAGAAGCCCTTAGCCCCACCATCCCACCACAGGGCAGAAGCCGCAAGCTCTTCCCCCCCAGCCAAATCTGGTACATGGAGAATAGCAGGAAGGTGTGGGGGCTCCTTGAGCCACACTTTTTAACTGTAAAAGAGCTGCATGCAGCTCACAAGCCACAGTTTAGCCATCCCTGCCCTAGAGTAAGGTAACTCAGCCAGAATTCATACTTAGGACTAAATCCTGCTTCATTTGCACCATGCAGCCCCATTTATATAAGTGGCACTACGCAGGTAAGTGAGGGCAGAATTTCGCCCCAATGGCAATATTTAAAAAAAATTAATTGGCACCTACAAAATACAAATGCACAAAGTAGTGATCAGGGATTGGCTCAAGTTGCACAATTTGGATCCAGATCTGAATTTCTCCAGAGTTTGGGGTTGTTTGGATCTGATTTTTGGTCCAGGGCCATATCTGGAAAGTACAGCTTTCTGTGTATATGGTGGGTGAACCAGGTGTGTAGGCAATTATCGGTTCACACAGGGATTCCCATGCTTTCTGTCTGAACATTGAGCCTGCAAAGTCCAAGGGAGCTTCTGTCACTGTAGAACATGTTGTTGGAGTTGTGGAGAAGGGTGACTGAAAAAGGCATGTCCACTGAGGATATTTTTTACAAGTGACAGCCCTGGCTCCGCCAACTCCCAGGAGAGATGTCAGTTTCTAACGTGTTATCCTACTACATGCGCCCGGCCTTTTCTTACACCTGTGCAAAAAGCGAACCCGGAGGAGGATCAGTTCCACTCCAATCTCTGCCTAGGTGTGTTTTGTGTAACCCTGGTTTCTGTTTCTTTTCTAACAATAAGCCGCAGCTGCTGCTTCAGGGAACCAACAAGGCAGTATTTCATGTTATATCCATTTAGAAATGACACACTCTTTCCATTTTGGGCCTTTCATGTAGTAATCCACCCACAGATAGACTGTATACACAAACACACACATTACCCGGCGGCTGAGACTTGCTACAGAAATTGATAGTAAGCTGTTGTTGTTTTAATTATGAGCTGGCTTCCTTAATTAAAACTATGCCACAGGTCATTTACTGTAGTACAGAGTCCATGAACATTCAAGCTGGGCTGTGTTCTGGAATTGCAAAATTCTCATTAGCATAGTATTGGCTGCAAGTGAAGTGTACTCATCTGAAATTCTTTACAAAGGAATGTAAATTAGCATCAGTGGCCTCAGTGTATTATTGACACAGTGAATTATTTTGCTGACTAGAAGTGAAAATGAGCAATGCAAGATGGAAATCATATTTGCAGCTCAGACTACACTAACTGTTTGCTATAAGGATTTGTATGGGTCTGTCCATAGATAGAGAACTCCCAGATTATCTTCTTCACTATATTATCAGGTTTCAGAGTAGCAGCCGTGTTAGTCTGTATCCGCAAAAAGAAAAGGAGGACTTGCGGCACCTTAGAGACTATTTGTTAGTCTCTAAGGTGCCACAAGTACTCCTGTTCTTTTTACTATATTATCAGTTCTGGATGTTGCAATTCCTTGTTGCAAGGGCAAAGACAGGAAATCTGTGTACACTGTAGTAATGACTGAGTATAAAAATGCTTTATAATGCCTTGTTAATTTGGTTTCTTTTTATAGCACAAAAACTCATACTAGGATTAGACCTAGGAGAATCGGTTTTGAACCCTATTCTAACAAAAGGATTTTACCCAGACACATTGCCTCCCCAGTCAAATCATGTGAGCACCCAGTTTGGCTACAGCCTGGTATAAATTGTGCTTTAGAATGGTTTTTAACTTTGGCTATGACATGAGTACAGAAAGGCCTCGAGACCAGATAAGCCAATTAGTTGATGCTGAAATGGAGGCCATCCTTCCGGGATGGAAGATTCAGCATCAAAACTGGCATGAAGCTGCCTGATGGGTAAGAAGTGGGACCACTAGCTGAATACCCACAGACAGGCAATTGCCAGAGGATGTTGTGAAGGCCAAGACTATAACAGTGTTCAAAACAGAACTAGGTAAGTTCATGGAGGATAGATCCATCAATGGTTATTAGCCAGGATGGGCAGGATGTTGTCCCTAGCCTCTGCTTGCCAGAAGCTGGGAATGAGTGACAGGGGATGGATCATCTGATGATTGCCTGTTCTGTTCATTCCCTCTAGGGCATCTGGCATTGGCCTCTGTCAGAAGACAGGATACTGGGCTCGATGGACCTTTGGTCTGATCCAGTATGGCCGTTCTTATGTTCCACGCTCAAAGAGAACAACATGGGGAAGACACACCCATAGCATTTCTAGTTTGCCTACAAGGTCTGTAGAATATTTTCCACACCGTTCTCATGGTATCCCTTCCATAGCCACGAGGAGAGTAAAATGTCTCCTTCACATTTTTCAGTGCTTTACACTTTTGTGAGTCTTCCTGAAAAGATCACAAACAATTAGTGAAACAAAAACTCCACCCCGGGAGACAGGTTAGTGGTATCCCCATTGCAGAGGTGGAGAAACCAGGGTGCAAACAGGCAAAAAATCTGACCGAGTCACACAGGAAGTCCTTGACACAGCCAGGAATAGAAACCAGGAGTTCTGCCCCTCAGTCCCTTGTTCTGACTCTCAGATCACACAGTGGTTGTGTATGTAATGGCTATAGCAATATACAATTTCGGGGACTATATTGTCATCAATTAATTTCCTACAGGAGACTGTTGGTTTAGATAGTAGAGCCCATCTCTTCCTGGATAATTGTTTCACCAGGACACTCCCCTTCTGATCAAAAGCCAAACCCATGGCCTGGGGGGTTGCACTACAGCAGCCATATGGGAAACTCAGTTGCAAATTAAGGATTTAGATTCCTGATGGTAGATGGGAATACTGCACAACCAGGACTTCAAGCTCATGAGGAAAATTATTACAGTATTCCACTGTCCTGGGCCAAAATGCTACTTTTACAAAAGTGATAGGGCAGTGGTAGTTTATAAGGGTGAGGAAGGGGGGCAGTGAGTGACAGGGAAAGTCCTGTTTTTCTCTAGGAGTGAAACTGGCTGGTTCTAAAGGGTGACTTTGCTAGCATTCTTAACTGGAGGAAGACTAGCAACTCAGGGCTGTCCCTAGCAAAGAGAATACACTAAAATGTGTGAAAATGGCCAGGGATTCTCAGGTCCATAGGCATTTTTACCCAAATCTAGATATCTAAGGTACTTATATTGCCCCCATTACTGTGGTATTTGAGTGCCTCACAACACCTGTGTGATGTAGGGCCGCGCTATTATTCCCATTTTAGAGATAGGAAACTGAGGCACAGAGAGACTAAAAGACTTATACCGGAAGTCTATGGCAAAGAAGGGAATTCAATCCAGGTCTCCCAAGTTCCAGGTTAGCACACTAAGCACTGAGTCATCCTTCCTCTCGTGGAAGTGAAGAATAACTATAGCCAAAATGCCAAATCCCCAAATGCTGCCAAATCCCATCTCGAATAGTTTGCAGAGAGCTTTTTTTTTTTAAGGGTTCAACCACCTTCTGGGAAGTAAAAATGTTTCCCTTTGAACTTCTGATGGGATATCACGTGTATGTTTTCTGACAGCTCCCATTAAAGTAGCTTTCCCAGGCACACCTCTATTTACAAACCTCCATTTGCTCCTGGTCCCCAGTTATTATTACTTTGATGATTCAACAGCGACATCTTGGGATCAACAATCGTTTGATCTTCAGGGTTAGAATACAAAGAAGGTACATGCTGGGAAACATCTCCAAGGAACATCTAAGCAGCACGATAGGAGACCATGAGCTGAGAAAGAGCCCTGTTGCTCTTCCAGGATTTGAATATATTTTGCATTCTGTGGTTTCACAGCATGTATCCTGTTTTTACTGCAAACAAATATTTACATTAGTTAGAATGAAACTGAGAGAGGGTTATACAGAATATATACCATACAGCCTTCCTCCTATGCACTCACCAGTCCTTTCACTTCAAACTCCATGCTAAAAATCTAACCCTCGCTCCTCACCTCTCAGCAAAATAGAAGCCAGTGGATTTCAATATGCTTTGCATTAGGCCCATAATGAGTTGCCCATCACTCTGCCTTTGCTATTTTTACAAAATACAGACTATTTAGGGCCTGAATTCTTCTACCCTCGTTCACAATCATGGACTTATTCATGGACTTACTCCTGTGAGTAAGTACTACTCGATGTGCATAAGGCCTTTTCTAGTATACTATGACATATCATAAGTAAAGGCAAATTATGATAATTTTCAAAGTACATTAACAAAATGTGTTTGGTCATGATTTATTCTTGCTTTTATATAATGTTTAATTGCTTAAACGCTAATTTGCAAAATTAATTTGAAATGGGTCCTCCCCAACGTTAGTGTGGTTCTCATTGTTCGTAGATTTCAAGGCCAAGGACCATCTGATCATCTTGTTTGACCTGTGTAACACAGCTGACCAAATTTCGTCCATTTACTTCCCTAGTGAGTCTAACAACTTGTGTTTGAACACAGCTGATCTTTCAAATGGACAACCAATCCTGGTCTGAAGACTTCAAGAGATGAGGAATCCACCAACTTCCTTCGTAGTTTGTTCCCGTGCTTAATCACCCTCACTGTTAAAAATTTGTGTCTCATCCTTCTTTGGAAAGGACCTCTGTCATGATGCCTCTAAGAAAAGAGCCAGTTAAGGATGACTAGATTGAGTGGGAATTGGAGGTAGATAAACCAAGAGTCAGTTATTTTCAATAACCCTCTGCCAAAAAGCATATTAAAATTCTTGGTGTTGACTCTTGCCCTCTGCGCTCATACATCTATTTGTGTCTCTTGTCTATTTTAGTTTGTCAGCAACTTGGGGAGGAACTGTCTTATGCTCTGGGTAGTGCCTAGCACAGCAGGGCCATGATCTGCTTGGGGCCTCTCGGCATTACAGCAACATAAATGTGAAATAATGAAAACATGGACAAAGGGCTCCTACACTCAGAGGCACATTTTCAGGAGCAGGGAGGAAGACAGGCGGGACATTTCCCTCCACAATTTTCAGTTGGGGAAAAGCCCTTGGTATGGGGGAAGATAATGGGGACTGGAAACAGATGCCCTGGGGGAGGCTGAAGTGGAGATTACAAAGAGCACCTGGCATGAGAGATGCCAGGGGTGGCTGATACAAAACCCTCAATGTGGAGCAGTGAATGGCTGAAGGGACAATACAGGGTCCCTGATATTGTGGAATGGGGGGTGGGGAACAAAGGGGTGCATCCAGCTTTTTGTCCCCCCCAAAAAACCTGTTGCATCAGAATTGCTCTGCCTTTTTCCTCATGAATGAATGGCTTATAACCAAAGAGATTTCATCCCATCAATATGAAATCTACCCAGATCGAGCAGTCTTTGTTCAGTTCACTGAAATTAATGAGCTTTTCCAGAGTAAAGAAGGGCACATGATTTCACCCATGGTGTCCCTCCAAGAACTGCGCCACCAGTAATGACTTTGTTCTGATTTGCAGAGGTAGAAAGGAGAGAGAAGGCCAGGCCCACTTTGCTCTCAAAGCACATAGCGCATGGAAAACCAGCCTACCTGGTTTTAGATGAAGGCCCAGCAGCACGCTCCCCAAAGGCATTGCACCTGCCTGAGACCCAGTGTCTCCCAGAGCATGCATTGTGGCACTGCACCTCCGCTCCACAGCCAGCGTGAGGCTGTGACTTAAATCCCAATCAACCACACTCACATCAGTAATTGCCATTAATTGCTTAACTAGGGTCACGCATCAAGTCATTTGGTGGGGAAGGAATCCACATCCTGAGGCTCCTACTAAATATATGAAAAGCTAAACAACAGTTTCATATGTGAGATTGACAAAACCCTCTTGTTTTACACATGTTTTGTGTAAAGCTGTAATGTCAACGGTTTTTGCAGCAAAAAAATGTTTAGTCACCTCTTGGCTGACTTCTCCAAAATATCCATTTGGCACACAAGAAAATTAGCAAAGCTAAACATGTCAGTTTTGCCTGACTCTCTAAGGGCTGAAAGGAGAAAGCAGGGAGAGGTGGGGAAGAGAAAGATAGAGACTCTCCAAATATAAATAGTAACATCTAATGCATTACCAAGGAGACCATTTGGACTAGAATTGGCCCAAAGAGATGGGAACATGAATTTAAAAAATTGGCATTGTTTTGGTTTCCTGGGGTTGAAATTTCCCATTTTTCATAAGATAAATTTTAGTAAATTTTATACAAACATCTCTTTCAAAAAAATGGTTGTTTATCAAACACCTTCTGTTCAGTTATAGAAACCCACAACATTTGCAGTGAATGACCATTTAACTAACGATTTCAAAATTGATTTTGATAAAAAAAACAGTCAATGAAAAATATTGTGGAAAATTTTGCAAAAAAAAATATTTTAATAATGATGATAAATTTCATGACAAGTTTTATTTTTGGAAAAAAGAGGTCATTTTTATGGGGTGGGGAAAATTTCAACCAGCTCCGAATCTGATCATTATGGAAGATGGAGTCACAAAGTTCACATTTTAAAAGAAATTGTTCTCAGTCCAACACTTTTTGACTCAGATCCTCAAATGCTGTAAAATCATCCTCAGACCTTATACACTGCTATATTGTAAGTTACACCCAGAATCTTCTACGCTTCTAGGGCCCACTCTGAAAGTGGTATTCTTTCTCTGTCTAAAGACTTCACCAGTGCTGTTTGAGAAGCTTTCAGTAGAAATAGCCTAAGATAATGTAATGCTCTTATATTGTTTCCCTAAGGTAAAACATAATAAAAAATACCAGGAGAGGAATTAATGCATTCTGAAATACCGTCAGAGTGCAGGTGAAACTCCTGTGATGGCACAGATTATTTTGCAGTATCTGTTAAGCATTCCTGGACAGACAGTGCCACTCAGTGGATCATGCTGGGCGTTGCAAGATCTGCTGTGTAAATACCATTACCAGTGTCAGCAGCTAAAAACAAAGGGACCAGTGCAATGCTGTAATGTGAAATGATCATGTCTCTGCATTTTGATCCTAGTGCATACACAATCAAGTCTTGTGTTTGGGCCTGATCATACCAGGTGCTAAGCTCTGTTGGGACTGGAGAGGACCAAGCACTTTGCAGGAGAAGCCCAGCCCCTCGCAGGATTGGGCCCTATTGCTGGACAAGACAACAATCCTGGGGCACTAAGAAGTCTGGCTGGACTTTTTCAATTGGATGCTGCACAAATCAAGGGGTGCTTCAAACGCCATCCCACTTTCAGGAATGAAAAGTGGGTCAATGACTCTGGGGTTCACAATCTGCTTGATGCCTACAAGGATGGTAATGCATAGGAATGCTAATGGGCCCCCTCCTGAGAGGTGCCCAATGCCTCCTGCAAATTAACAGGAGGTGAGAGCAGTGAGACTCTCAGATGCTCAGCTCCTATATGTGGATTGCCTGCCATTGAGAACTGAATTTTATACACTCATAAAATACATTATGAAGAGGTCAAATAGCTCCAGTGTTTTGGCCCATACAGAGCCTGTGAGGGCTGAGCCAGTGGAATGCTGTTTCCTTTGCCACTTGACCATGGCAATTAATAGATGGAAATGGATTGTGCCTGTTTAGGTGTGGATGGGATGCCGAAGGACTCTTTTAGGCTGTGTCATTAGTCTGGTCCTAGACAGACTTGTTTTCCTTAGAAGACCGATGGAAATGAAGGGAGATTATTCCCTTTTTACCTACTAGGGGATATGATAAGAAGTTTGGATTCTGCTGTTTGTAGGAACTTCTGCTTCATAAATTAGGGACAAGCAGACACCACATTATACTAAAACTGACACAAATAGGCAGGCTGAGGAGGCAGTGAGGTCCTAGTCACCAGGGCACGGTATTAAGGGTCAGGAAACCAGGGTTCTGTTCCCAGCTGTGTTACTGACCTGGGGGACCCTGGGCAAGTCACTTCACTTCCTTGTGCCTTGGTTTCCTCCACCATTTTCTCTCTTGTCTATATATAGTGTTAGCTCTTCAGGGCAGGGGCTGTCTCTGGCTACGTTTTTGTATAACACCTAGCACAATGCGGCACCAGGCTTGGTTGAGATTTCTACCATAATACAACAGTATTAGTAGCAGATCGTAAATATAACGTGAAAAAGCTACAACAAATGCAGGGTGCAGGATAAACATTCACCTATATCGCAGTGGCAAAGGGAATGAAACAAGAAGCTTTCCTCCACTCCAGCAAAGAGAGAGTCTCCAGGGAGAGCCCAGAGAGGATGATTCTCAGGCTACTCGACATATCAGAGAACACCATCCATTAGAATCATAGCATCATAAAATATCAGGGTTGGAAGGGACCTCAGGAGGTCATCTAGTCCAACCCCCTGCTCAAAGCAGGACCAATCCCCAACTAAATCATCCCAGCCAGGGCTTTGCCAAGGGCTCCAGTCATTGTGGAATAAGTGGCACTCATTTTTCTACAGTCAACCCCTGAATCTACAAATTAATACTGTGCGATCATTGTATTAGCTGCTCCAGTGCCCACCTGCCCCTCCCTCTCCTTTAAAAGTGACTGAAGTGAAGCCCAGAGGTGTTTAACTGCAACTTAACTGTGCACTCTGTGGAGAGTGGATCTACTGTCACAATACAATGCAGATTCCACACATGCTACCCATTCTTCAGAGGTCTCTTCATCACAGAAAATGAAACTCATTAGTATGGAGTTCAGTGGAATTTCACCAGCCATTCTTTTGGCATTTTCTCAGGTTTTTCCTTCTCTCTTAGCTGCTTGTGTCCCTTTTAGAGGACTAAATATTATCCTGCAGCCTCTTGAAATATCCTACAAAAAGACCCAGAAAACTTGAAGTAATAATTCGAGAGAGCAGACCTGATTCTGCTGTCATGTACACCAATGTAAATCAGGAGTAAGTCCACTGACCTAGATAGAGCTATACCAGTGCAACTGAGACCACCAATATTTTGGATCATTCCTGTGAAGGCCCCGATTCTGCAAACACTCACTATCAAGGCATACTGATTACCACCATAAGTAATCCCATGGAATTCAATGGGACTCTTCCTGGTATGCCCAGGAGTGTTTTCAGTATCTAGTTCTAACACTGTCGTGCTTTTAATCTGGGAAGCCTCCCCATTTTTTCTGAGGAACTCAACAAATGTTCCCGCCTCTCTTCTACCAGCCGTAGGCACCATCTTTCTTTCCAGGTGCAGATCTCAGCCTGGCTTTGGCAAGAGCGGAACAGTCAGGGCTTTTCATGGCCTCCATGATTTATTTCTTCTGCAGGAGCAGCGTAGCCTGCTGAGGTCGCTCCTGAATCTGAGGTCTCTGCAAGAACAGTGCAACAGAGATATGACACGTGGCATGTCTCTTTCCTACCTGTCATGCTATTTCAGCACGGATTCTGGAAATAAATTCATCCCACTCTCTTGGCTGCCGTGCCGTGAAAGATCACTGGCGAACAAAGACTGCAGTGAATGTATATGTCAATGCAATCATCATATCAATCAGAGGAAATAAAAAGGGGATACATAGCCCTGCTCTGATTTCCTCACCAAAACACACAGAATTAGCTGAAAATGTTCACAAAAAGTAAGCATTCTGACTCTGATTATCTGCACCAGAAACCTGATTCTAAAACTTATTCCCATGCCATCATGCGGGATGTTGGCACCCTTTTTACATGCCATGGGGAGGATTCCGTTTCCCCTGCAACACCTACATTACTGCCTCATGCAAAGAGCGTTGATTGCGGATTTGCAAGGGGATCAAAATTTCAGCCAAGCCTTTTTCCTGTAGCATTTGCCATTGCTCCAGCAGGTTTCCCTGATGCAGTTTGCGATAACTGGTTTAAAAAGCAGGAGAGCTTTTGGAATGCAGTCCAAGTAAAGTTTTCTGTTTTTTTCTGTTACATCAGTTAACAAAAAGACAGTGTTCTCTGTCCCCAACTGACTCTTCTTAACTGAATTCTCCTTCCCTGCAGTTGTCTCTAGCTATTAGATCATGCATGCCTGGGTTTACATAACAGAGCAGAGCTGGATGTGAGTGAGAGCCACCCACACAAAGAATGAAAACTGTCCACAGTGGAGATGTTAATATATGAAAATCAGGCTACCTCCTGTATGTGTGTTTATCCAGCTACATACACACAGCGAACGCTAGCTAGATAAACACAGATACTGTAAATATAGCTCTCTCTCTCTAGTGCACTCTCAGGCATATGCATGCATGCATGAACAGTACATCTTTTTTCTTGATATAGAGTATATCTTTTGCACAGACACAGAGGAGAGGAAAACAGTCAAAACTAGCAACATGTGACTGCAAAACCACGCAAATTCATAGGCAGGTCTAGAACATGAGGCTACCTTTAAATCATTTTTTGAAATTGACTAGTTTTCAATGTAACAGTATCCTCCCCAACCCCCCTCCTTCTCCTTTATTTTTTTCTGGCAAAGGCTAGTCTGTTTTCTAAACCTTGGAACAAATTCTACCTTATTTACACTCACACAATTTAACTATTTTCTATGGCATTTGCACAAGTACAGGGCCACATTCTGCTCTCATTACACCCATTGACTCAGTGGGTTGCATTTGAGGGCTGAATTTGGCATTCGCTGTGCAAATCACAATGCTGTATCACACATCTGTCTGTGGTAGACCACCTGCTTTAGGAGCTACATCGGAAGCACACATGTGTGAGTCCAATTAATCCCACCCCAGTGGATGCTGCATGGTGTGTCTTTCTAACTGGCCTGGAATCAACCCTCTGGCCAAGGCCTCTTGGCTGTTTTGTATCCTTTTGGGGGTCTCAGGTGAAACAACAAAACAGGACACACACAGCAAATGAGGTTAAACAAAATAAATGAAAAGAGAAACCTGTAAGCAGCTCCCTCCAGGATAGGGGCCTCTCTTGCTACTAAGGGCCCTGGGAGCATCAGTGTCCACTTCAGAGTTCACTGGGCTCCAGTGCAAATCTCAGCCATGTCCCACAAGGGTAGGGGCTCTGCAGGCTGTCAGCCCTTTCTTAGGGGCTGGAGAAGTTCAACAGCCTGCTCCCTTCCCCGGGTTGCCCCAGCTGAGTGGAGTTCCCTCATTTTAATTCTTCCTCCAGTCCTGGCACGATCCACAGGTGCAGAGGGGCAGGTCCACTCCAGCCCAAAGCAGTTCCTTAATTCCTTTCATGCCAGTGCATGGTTTATCTATGCCATCAAATTCTGCCATCTGCCGTACATTTTAAAGTAGTTTATATTCTCTAATAGAGGATAGCACACCCACATGCGCATTGAGACTACTGGCATGAGAATGAACCAGTCAGCAGGAGGAAGCGTTTCAGAATTGGCCTCCTGTTCGGTACTATTACCTGCTCACACAAGTTGCATAACTTGTATGTACAAGTGATGCACAAAAAGTTCACATGCGTGTGTGTCTGTGTGTGTATGGGAACAAAGTTGCTTGCTCAGAAGTGGAGAATGTCTTTCCAAAATAAGGCCACTGGTACACTACCTTTTGTGACAGGTTACAGTGCCTGTGTCTGTTTTACACTCTATACTTTGCTATAAATATTGAATGTTTTGAGCTGGGTATGAAGGTAGGGTTCATTGTGTTTCTCTCACATAAAAATTGCTTTTCAGTGGTTTAAGAACATAAGAACGGCCATACTGGGTCAGACCAAAGGTTCATCTAGCCCAGTATCCTGTCTTCCGACAGTGACCAATGCTAGGTACCCCAGAAGGAATGAACAGAACAGGTAATCATCAAGTGATCCATCCCCTGTCGCTCACTCCCAGCTTCTGGCAAACAGAGGCTAGGGACACCGTCCCGGCCCATCCTGGCAAATAGCCATTGATGGACCTATCCTCCATGAATTTATCTAGTTCTTTTTTGAACCCTGTTATAGTCTTGGCCTTCACAACATCCTCTGGCAAAGAGTTCCACAGGTTGACTTTGCGTTGTGTGAAAAAATACTTCCTTTTGTTTGCTTTAAACTTGCTGCCTTTCATTTTCATTTGGTGACTCCTAGTTCTTGTGTTATGAGAAGGAATAAGTAGCACTTCCTTATTTACTTTCTCCATACCAGTCATGATTTTATAGACCTTTAGCATATCCCGGCTTAATTGGCTCTTTTCCAAAATGAAAAGTCCCAGTCTTATTAATCTCTCCTCGTACGGAAGCTGTTCCATACTCATAATCATTTTTGTTGTCCTTTTCTGAACTCTTTCCAATTCCAATATATCTTTTTTGAGATGGGGTTGACCACAACTGCATGCAATATTCAAGATGTGGCCGTACCATGGATTTATATAGAGGCAATATGATATTTTGTCTTATTATCTATCCCTTTCTTAATGATTCCCAACATTCTGTTCACTTTTTTGACTGCCATTGCACATTGAGTGGATGTTTTCAGAGAACTATCCTCAATGGCTCCAAGATCTCTCTCTAAAGTGGTAACAGCTAATTTAGGCCCCATCATTTTATACGTATTGTTGGGATTATGTTTTCCCATGTGCATTACTTCGCATTTATCAACATTTAATTTCATCTGCCATTTTGTTGCCCAGTTTTGAGAGATCCTTTTGTAGCTCTTTGCAGTCTGCCTGGGACTTAACTATCTTGAGTAGTTTTGTATCATCTGCAAATTTTGCCACCTCACTGTTTACCCCTTTTTCCAGATCATTTATGAATATGTTGAATAGGACTGGTCCCAGTACAGACCCCTGGGGGATACCACTATTTACCTCTCTCCATTCTGAAAACCGACCATGTATACCAACCTTTTGTTTCCTATCTTTTAACCAGTTACCAATCCATGAGAGGACCTTCCCTCTTATCCCATGACACCTTACTTTGCTTAAGAGCCTTTGGTGAGGGACCTTGTCAAAGGCTTTCTGAAAATCTAAGTACACTATATCCAGTGGATTCCCCTTGTCCACATGCCTGTTGACCCCCTCAAAGTATTCTAGTAGATTGGTGAGGCGTGATTTCCCTTTACAAAAACCACGTTGACTCTTTCCCAACAAATTATGTTCATCTATATGTCTGACGATATTGTTCTTTACTATAGTTTCAACCAGTTTGCCAGGTACTGAAGTCAGGTTTACTGGCCTGTAATTGCTGGGATCACCTCTGGAGACCTTTTTAAAAATTGGCGTCACATTAGCTATCCTCCAGTCATTCAGTACAGAAGCTGATTTAAATGATAAGTTACAGACTATAGTTAGTAGGTCTGCAATTTCACATTTGAGTTCCATCAGAACTCTTGGGTGAATATCATCTGGTCCTGGTGACTTATTACTTATGACTTATTATTTATCAGTTTCTTCCAAAACCTCCTCTAATGACACCTCAATCTGGGACAGTTCCTCAGATTTGTCACCTAAAAAGAATGGCTCAGGTTTGGGAATCTCACATTCTCCACTGTGAAGACTGATGCAAAGAATTCATTTAGTTTCTCCGCAATGGCTTTATCGTTCTTGAATGCTCCTTTAGCATCTAGATTGTCCAGTGGCCCCACTTGTTGTTTAGCAGGCTTCCTGCTTCTGATGTACTTCAATTTTTTTTTTTTTTTTTTGCTATTACTTTTTAAGTCTTTGGCTAGCTGTTATTCAAATTCTTTTTTGGCCTTCCTAATGATATTTTTACACTTCATTCGCCAGACTTTATGCTCCTTTCTATTTTCCTCACTAGGATTTAACTTCCACTTTTAAAAGGATGCCTTTTTGTCTCTCACTGCTTCTTTTACTTTGTTGTTCAGCCACCGTGGCACTTTTTGGGTTCTCTTATTATGTTTTTTTAATTTGGGATATACATTTAAGTTGAGCCTCTATTATGGTTTCTTTAAAAGGTTTCCATACAGCTTGCAGAGATTTCACTTTTGGCACTGTACCTTTTAATTTCTGTTTAAACTAACCTCCTCATTTTTGTGTAGTTCCCCTTTCTGAAATTAAATACTACAGTGTTGGGTTGCTGTGGTGTTTTTTCCCGCCACAGGAATGTTAAATTTAATTATATTATGGTCACTATTACCAAGTGGTCCAGCTATATTCACCTCTTGGACCAGATCCTGTGCTCCACTTAGGACTATATAAAGAATTGCCTCTCCTCTTGCGGGTTCCAGGACTAGCTGCTCCAAGAAGCAGTCATTTAAGGTGTCAAGAAACTTTATCTCTGCATCCTGTCCTGAGGTGACATGTACCCAGTCAATATGAGAATAGTTGAAATCCCCCATTATCACTGAGTTTTTTATTTTAATAGCCTCTCTAATCTCCCTGAACATTTCACAGTTACTACCACCATTCTGGTCAGGTGGTTGGTAATATATCCCTATTGCCATATTCTTATTTTTAGAGCATGGAATTACTATCCATAGTAATTCTGTGGTACAGTTTGATTCATTTAAGGTTTTAACTTCATTTGATTCTACGCTTTCTTTCACACATAGTGCCACTCCCCCACCAGCAAGACCTGTTCTGTCCTTCTGATATATTTTGTACCCTGGTATTACTGTGTCCCATTGATTATCCTTATTCCACCAAGTTTCTCTAATGTCTATTATATCAATATCCTCATTTAATATGAGGCACTCTAGTTCACCCATCTTATTATTTAGATTTCTAGCATTGGTATATAAGCCCTTTAAAAACTTGTAACTTTTTAGCTGTCTGCCATTACATGATGCAATTGAATGGGACTCTTTTTCATTTGACAGTTTCTGATCAGATCCTACCTGTATTTTATCATTTTCCATCCTCTCCTCTTTACTAGGACATAGAGAGTCTCCATTAATAGATCCTCCCCTTAGGGGTGTCTCTGTCGGAACCACATGCTCTTCCGCACCCATTGGCTTTCCCCAGCCCTTAGTTTAAAAAACTGCTCTATGACCTTTTTAATTTGAAGTGCCAGCAATCTGGTTCCATTTTGGTTCAGGTGGAGCCCATGCTTCCTGTTTAGGCTCCACCTTTCTTCATGTGCTTGTGCCCTCTCCACTCAGGTAGCATAGTGGATGACAACTACACCAGTGTTGGGTATGACTCCCAAAGACAATTCTATCACATCAAATATACATCCTCAAAAAATCAACAGACAGACATTCAGACAGGAGGGGATGTTACTGATACAACCCCGAGTGAACAGTAACTCATACACTAATGAAAAATGACATGGATTTCCTATGTATAGTTTCTCTACTTCTCTGGGATCCTCACCAAACAAATCACTGTATCCCCTAATATTCTATGCGCCATTCAGAAATTCAGTCCAGATCATAATAGCTCCAGATTTCATTGTAGCTAGATCAGGAGATGGGGAGGAAGAACTCCTAGGTTCTATTCCCATCTCTACCCATGACTTGCTTTGTTACTTTGGGCAAGTCAATTAACCTCTCATTGCCTCCATTTTCTTATTAGTATGTTAAAGTGCACCGAGCTATTATTACAATTCATGATGGTAAAGCACTTTGAGATCAGTAAGAGGTGCTATTACCATTAGAAGTGATTTGTATTATGGGAATGCCAAGAGACCCCAGTCAGGACCCAGGGCTTCCTTGTGCTAGGTGGCATTAAGATGTAGGTTGAGATCTTTGAAGCTGTGGAGTTTAACTACACAGAAATCCCATTAATCTCAATGGGAGGTTGCCATGTTCATGAATCTTCTAGTCATCATAAGAACAGACGGCAAAATCTATTATGGTTGTGATGGTCCAGTGAGACTGTAGCAAAATCAGTGCCTTAGTTAGGACTGAATACGTACCAATGTGAGGGACTCAATTCCCTCCCAGAAAAGGTGGCATTAGAGGGAGGAGGAAAAGGGGCAAAGTGGAGAGACACCCAGCATTAAAGCAAAGCCCAAACGCTCAACACTATTGCCACCTACTGAAAAATCAGTAGTTCTTATTATCATGTTGAATACTCAGGGTCAGTTTGTTCAGTTTGCCAAAGAATGTCTGAAATAAGGTCACCTGATCTCAGTTTGTTCACTGATTGACAAAGCCCACTGACCTTATGTGATAGGTAATGGATACATATAAAGGGTCACATATTCAGAATGTAATGATAAAGATATTTGTGCAATATTATTCTTTGCACAATACTGAAAATATAGTTACATCACGGATTCCATGCCATGCTCAAAAATGAAGCTGTGCTGAAAGTCTTTCTAATTTTCCTGTTTCTCTTTTTCTAGGGCCTGGTGGCAATGTTAATATTTTTATGGTTCTTCATCTCTATATTGGATCAAAACAACAACCTCAGGAACCCGTTTTTCAACCTTCTGTCCCCATTGTTTTCAGGTAAGAGGAGATCACACTTAATCGGCTTAATCCTTCCTGCCCAATCAGAGTACAAGCTATACTAGGTCGCATGCAAAACATCTTAAGTAACTTTTTTGAAACAAGCATCAGATTTATCTGAACCCTGTATAGGCCCTGAAGCAGTAGACCACTGGAGTGGGCCTACTCCCATGCTCAAAGATAAGCACATAGGTACGCAAGTGCTCTGCTGAATCAGGTCTGTAGTGTTCAGAGTAGTAGCCGTGTTAGTCTGTATTCACAAAAAGAAGAGGAGTACTTGTGGCACCTTAGAGACTAACAAATGTATTTGAGCATAAGCTTTCGTGAGCTACAGTATCTGTAACAAAATTCTTGAACTCTATCAGGTATGAAAAATTCTCAACAATTGATGAAAATAAGAGTCAGTCTGGAGGTGCAGATGAGTAGTGATGGCACAGCATAATGCCATAATGCCATAATGCCAGGAGGGGAATGGAGTTCAAGGTACACAATCAGCTGTGGCGACCACAAGGTCTCCACTTCTGCTTAGTAGGTAGGATGGGCTTTGTGTCCCTCCATGATGAGCTCTCTGTTCAACCCAGCAACAGTTTTGAAGGGCTCTACACTCCAGAGAGCCCCTTTGTACTGAAATTTAGAGTACATAAGTAGTTATCGCATATATCAAGGGACCATTCAAGGTTAAGTGGCCCATTAACACCCCTCCAGTCATAAGGGGGAAAGGAAGGGCAGGGAAAGGCAGCTTGGAGGCGGTTGTTAGTGGGTTATAGATTGTTGTCAAAAGCCATAAATCCAGTATCTCTATTCAATCCATGATTTCTAGTGTCTAGCAAAGTTATGAATTTAAGCTCTCAGGCTCATATTTTGAAAGTGTTGTGCAGATTTCCTTTAGAATGAGGACTGATAGGTCAGAGACAGTGGGATCACTCTTGAATGAGCTCACAAAGGAAAACGATAAAAGAAACAAAAACACCATATCACCTGTGGGTGGACACTTTTCACAAAGCAATAACTTCACCTGAAATTGTCCCTTGAAACATGTGTTAACTACTTATGCTAAACAATCTGTTCCAACTTGTGTTTAGCTGTGACACTCTGATGCTTGGTCTACACTACAGAGTTACGTCAATGCAAAGTAGCTTACAACCTAACTCTGTGAGTGTCCATACTAAAATGTCATTCCTGCCAATAATAACTCACCCGCCTTGCCGATTTAATAACTCCACCTCCAAGAGAGACATAGTGCATATGTAACCCATGCCTGCTTGGTGTGGCACTCTGTTGCCCTCTAGTGGCACCTAGCCCAGCTAGAGATGGATGAGTCTGTTACAGCCATGTGGCTTTTAGCTCACGCAGTAGAGAAGCGCAGTGTGGATATGCAAAAATTATTTAATTACAGAGGTGGCTGTACGTTGACATAACTTAGGTCGACCTAATTTTATAGTGCAAACTTGCTCTTAGTGCATTTAAGAGCTCTGTGTAAGTTTAAAAGCTTGTCTCTCTCTCAACAGAAGTCAGTCCAGTAAAAGACATTACCTAACCCACCTTGTCTCTAGTCTCCTGGGACTGAGATGGCTACAACAACATTGCAGGCAAAACAGTATTGGTATTATAATAATAATTTTATTTATTTATTTATTTATTTACAGCATCCCAAAATATGCCAAACACTTAGCAGAAGATATGGGGCCAGATCCTGGGATCTGGATGAACTACACATGACACAGGTCCAGGGAGGGTGCTATAAAGGTGTCATAAAGCTCATCTTTGCCCTCCCTGGATCATGGGCTGATTGTGTATTGTGCTGGTCTCCAGGCATAAAGGCTGATCTGAGTTATGCCAGTCACCAAAAGACCCAGAGCACTTAAACAGCATCCCTAGCAATGAAAGCAGGGGATTGGAGGGATGTAAGGAAATCCCAGCCGTGCCCCTTTCCCCCTTGCCATGTTCATAACAAGGAAGGTAAGTTTGGTGTAGGAAGATCCATAGCACGAGAGGATCCTCCTATTCTGAAGTGAACCCTCCATGGCCAACTGAACTGGGTTTACGGAGAGAACTTGGTGGTACCGTGCAAAGAGGCGTTGCCAAACTACAGTTTCCAGCCCAGCCTCGTTGAGCTTGCAATCTACAGAAAAGCATGACACAACACATGGATTAAGAGAAACAAAAGGGCAAGAGGGAGCAAGAAGAACAAGGGTTACAACAGCAAGGCTGTGTGGTTGTTTAGTGAGTAACATATGCATCTTAATGGGTTTTTAAGTTGTGATTCATTTTGATTGGTTCTATCTTTCTTCTTTTTCTTCTTGTCATTTTGACATATTTGTTAAAGGCCAAGAAGGTGGGAAAAGCAACAAAATAAAAACAAACAAAAACATCTCCTATAATTGCTATTTCCAGCTCATGATTTAAAACTGAAATGTAACAATAACCTGTGTTAGGTACTTAGACTAAATATGGAATCATTTAAATTTGAGAAGGCTATTGTCATGGATTAAGTTGATTTAGATCTAATCTAAGTAGAATCCAACTTTTCTTCTCAATCCATTCAGGCTTTTGCTGAAGTGAAGTAGGGTTGAATGATTTCACATTTAGGAGAGTTCAGAGTTGCAAAACAGCTGTGACCAGAGTTCAGTGCTAACTCAGGAAATCAGTGGTTTGTCTCGCTGGGAAAGGCCAGGCAAAACACATATCGGAACTACAGTTTGATAACTGTGCGAACAAGACTATGGTTGCATAAATATGTAAATACAACATCTGAGAATGGAACAGCCAGAGAACTATTGTTTGACTGCAGGCCTAAAATATAGAAAAGAAAAGAAAAACCCTCAAAGAGTTACAATGCTCTTGTATACATTTTTAAACACTGATGCATGCGTTATGGCAGCAAAATGTGCATTTGCATGCATGCAGAATGGGTATGCATAAATGATCTATGAATTTGATCTGATTAGTACCTGTGTGCTCAGAGACTGTACCCATTTGTACACTCCAGGATCTATTTCTAATTGCAAATGAGAGTTTTGCGTGCACAGTTTCCTGTTTACATATTCCCAAATGCAAAATGAGGTGCTGAAGACCTTTGGTTTAGTGGCTGGCAAAACTTAGGCCCTAATCCTGCACAAACTTGCACACATGCTTAACTTCAGTAGGAGAATTCACAGTGCATAAAGTTACATATTTGTTTTAGTCTTTGCAGGATTGAGGCCTTTGGAGCTATATTTGAAAATCTCACCCCCTTTGTTAGTACAGAATTGATGAAGTGTAGCCAAACAATACAGAAAGAAAAGGAGTACTTGTGGCACCTTAGAGACTAACCAATTTAGCTCACGAAAGCTTATGCTCAAATAAATTGGTTAGTCTCTAAGGTGCCACAAGTACTCCTTTTCTTTTTGCGAATACAGACTAACACGGCTGTTACTCTGAAACCAAACAATACAGAGTTATACTGTTAAGAATTAATGTAGAACCTAGGATGTCTTAGAATGACAGAAGATGAAGAAGAATCATTAAAAATTAGAACCGGAAGACACAGAAATTGTCAGCCTCTGGAATATTTAATTTACAGTTCTTGTCCCCTAAGCATTTTTTCTCTCTTCCTTTAAATCCCTCCTTCAAAATATTTCTTATGTGAAACTTTAATATGCCGGTCATGTCACTAGTATATCTCCTGAACTTCACTGTTATCTGATGTTTGTTTTCTGTCTGAGTTAATGCCCCATGTAAATGTATCAGGGCTTCAGGAGTCAATCCTTACATTTTTCAGAGTAGCAGCCGTGTTAGTCTGTATCCACAAAAAGAAAAGGAGGACTTGTGGCACCTTAGAGACTAACAAATTTATTTGAGAATAAGCTTTCGTGAGCTACAGTGGAAAATACAATGGGGAGATTTATATACACAGAGAACATGAAACAATGGGTGTTACCATACACACTGTAATGAGAGTGATCAGGTAAGGTGAGCTATTACCAGCAAGAGAGGGAAAAAAAACAAAAAACCCTTTTGTAGTGATAATCAAGGTTAGTTATTAATAGAGTTAAGCCTAAACCAAACTCCTAGATTCAAACACATCAAAACTTAAAAACAGACACTTATAACTAGGCAAACCAAAAGACAAGGCCCAAACATCCTCAAATTTGACTTCAAAACCTGGATCCAGATCCAAATGCTGAGGCTTGAATTCTCTTTACACATAATATTATTAACAACAAAATGGACAACGCTGTTTTTATTGTGTTCATTATACTAGATGATCTGTGAAACTCTCTCACTGAAACTACTATGTTATTAACACAACACTAATTGCTACTGAAAGGAAAGCCCCTTAACTATGGGTGGGAATCTCCATCGCTTGCATAAGAAATGATTTTATAAGCTATTTCCTCCTCAGATAAAAATCCATTTTGACACTCCCTTTTCTAAGAAGCGTACAACACATGAACGGCCTCATTACAACAGTTTGATTGCTCAGTCAAGTTGACAGCACTAAGGGTGCTCTAGGTGAGCCTTGCTCTGCCCTGTTATTACATATTAGAGCTCCTTCAGCGTAGTCCTCCCTCTCTGAGTCTTGCACGTCAAGGATCAAATCCTGTCTCCTCCTGGGGAAGAGGGCTTGTGAGCCACTTTGCCAACAATGGGTTCTGCTGCAGCAGGGCAGAGTTACCCACTTAATGTTCCACAGAGCATGCATAGGGATGTTGCTCCTGCACTTGGCATTGCTCCACAAACCCATGGTCTTCTCCGTAGAGAATATGGTCATGTCCCCAGACCACCAGCCTGCTGGCTGTGGTGTGCAGCATGTACTAGAGCAGGGCAGGTGCTGCTCTTTGGTAACAAATTTACCCACACGGGAGTGGAAACTCCTTGGATTCACACTCTCTGGAAGTTTCCCCCTGATTCTCTCAGGAGCAAGGTGGAGTTTGAACCACCCCTCCCTGTAGGGAGGGCAAGGTACACAACCACCAAACCCAGCTTTTGAGGGATGATGCTGAGACTTTTCTGTACAACCCTCTCCCTCTCATCTCTCCTGACAATCCTTTGATATAAAGGTTGCGAGGGCCCTCTCCAATTACTGACACTCCAGTAGAACCCCTTAAGTTGTGGGAGGTCGCAGAGTGGAACACAGAGAAGTTACAGGAGAGTGAGTGCAGGAACTTGATTGGGTCTAGCTAGCCCATGAATTGCAGGTGAAAAGCCAGCAGAACCCAACAGAACCAATCCATTCCTTTCCACCCTCTCCCTAGCACCAGGGCTGGAGCCCTGCCCAGAGGCTTCCGTGGCTTAGTGAGGAGGTCGTGCCCCCTTTTTCTGCACCCCCTAGGTATTGGCAGGATCTGCTAGGTAATGGCCTTGCTCTGCTCAGAAAGGACTGGTTTCTGCCAACCTTCTTACCTGGTGTTTTATCTTACCCCACCAATGAGCCTCTTGTTTCCAATGTCACCACTTGCAGAATAAGGTACTTCTCAGTATGAGTCAGAGAGTGGCAGAATCTGGCTCCCCGAAGCAGTAGGGAGCATAAGGCCCTGAATTAGAAGCTCCGGATTTGGTCCACAGCAAACAAGAGAAGACTCCTGAGCAATTCTAAGCTCTCAGCTCTTGAGCCAAACACACCTAATGCCACTTGCTGTTACAGCTGGCTGCAGAGAAATATTGTGGTAGAAATTCTTCCACATCTGCACAATAGGGAGGTTAGCCAAGCTGAACAAAACTGAGAGAAGTTTCTTTTTAGTATTTTCAGTCCAGAAACACAGAAAGATATGAGAAGGACAGAGGCTTACCATTCACTGCTTCCCCTGTTGTCCTAGGAAATTATTGCCAATCATCTCAGGCTCCAGCAAATCACTTAAGCAGATGCTTAGCCTTATGCCAGGATTGCATAAATGCATTGCTGGACTGGGGTCTCAGTGCTTCCTAGCAGGATAAAAACCACTGTATCCTTCCCTGCTGATGCACACCCCTTCTCACACTAGAAGATGGTAGTGGGGAGAGAAACCCTTCTCACACTAGATTTGGAGATTGATTTAATCCTGTGCAAGTGGGTAAGAACTTCAACTGCCAACTCTGGTTCCTGGAGCCTTTCTAACCCTTGAGCCTTCAGACACATATCTTGTTTCCCAGCTGATGGTAATCTAACCTTTTCCTCTCCATCTCAGAGTTTCATGCAAAATAAATGGTGTCAAAATGAATACCTCCTGTTTGAGCAATGCAATGCTAGTTTGGTGCTGCCCACAATTAGGTGTGCCTCTCAGGACATTTGCCAGGTGCATCCGAGTAGATTGTGCAGGCATTGCAAATCCAAAAGGGGAAGAGGAGGTAAAAGTAAAAAGGAAAGAACTGAGACAAGCCAATGGGTGATATGTGTCCCATACTTTTAACAAACTCAGAAAAAATTGACTACCTAATTTAAAGTAGCCTTAAGCATCATTAGCATTTGTGGCCAATAACTTCACAGAGGAACACTTTTGGTAGTATTATTCAATCAGCCTGGTGACAATTACGGGGGTCACATTTTCACACAGATGAATTGTTCTTGAACTACCTCTTCAATGTGCTGTCATAGAAATGACTTCATCCTCATGATACCGTCTCTTTCCACCTCTTGTTTTTCTCCACAATCTCTAACCATTAATGTTTAATATCCTCTGACAGCATCCCAAGGCAGATTTGTTTCCTCACTCCTGTCCATTTACAAGAACGTTCCTTGTCATGTCTCCAGAGCCACAGAGTGACAAATATTTATCGCTCTTTTTCAACAGCAGTTATTCTGCTGGAAGGAGGTAGCTCAACCTCAGATTGGCAGGTGAATATCCCTATGGTGAGCAACCCCGAGACTATCTGCCAAGAGCATGCACTGGAACTGGCAGGCAGCACAGGACGTAGATCAACTGCCCTTCTTAGATTCATAGATTTCAAGGCCATTGTGAACATCTAATCCAATTCCAATTTCAGCCCAATAACTTGTGGTTAAATTACAGTACATATTGTTAAAAGACATCTAATCTTGAGGTAAAGACTTCAAGTGACTGAGGATATGCCTCAGTCTTAGGTAAACTATTCCAGTGTATAATTTCCTTCACTGCTAAAAATTTGCAACTTATTTCCAGAATGGATTTTTCTATTGTCAACTTCCAGCCACTGGATTTTGTTATGTCGTTGTCTGATGAACTAAAGAGCCCTCACATCTCAGATGCCACAGCATCAGGAATACCAATAGTTCAGCTGAGTAAGGCCTGTCCTCCCCCCACTCATGCAGGTTGCTCCTGGAAGAATACTATGGATTATGAATTACGGCTGGGGAGGCTAAAATAAATCATTATTAAAGCACAGCAGGCTATGAGTCCTTTGCAAAAGAAGAAGAAACCAAAGGTGGCTAATGTGGCTCACCACTCCAGAGTTTGGTAGTTCCGTGCTGAAAATTAGGTGTGAATTTGCCGTCTAAAGGAAAAAGGCCAGTGCAGTTTTACACAGAAGACAAAAGAGCCTCTATGCTGCTTTGGGATGACTGTACTTGGAATAATGCATCAGTTCAATTCTCACCCTTACCCAAAAGCTGTTGATAAACTGGGCAGAGCTCAGAGAAGAGCAGAGGACTGGAGGGGTTGATTTATGAAGAAAGATTCAAGGAGCTAACTATTGTAAATAGGTTAAATGATGACAAGGAGGAATATAATAACTGCCTATAATATGTGAAGGGTGTAATCACCAAGGAAGAAGAGGGGTTATTCTGGATCTTTCAGAGTGGTGTGCATAAGAAATAATTCAAGCTATGCGAAGAACAGAAGTTCCGTTTTGCAAAGGGCCTTGAGATTTTTGAAAACAAATGCCATTACAATTCAGAATGAATCCCCAAAGTTTTGAAATTCTCCATGATTCCAACAAAATTCCATTACAATTCAGAATGAAACCCCAAAGTTTTGAAATTTTCCATGATTCCAACTTTGTTTTAGATTATATTATAATACATAATACAATACAAAATAAATTCTAACCAAAAAGTTGTTTCAAAAGGAAAATCTGAAACTTTTTATTTAAAAAAACCTTGAAATGGGACATTTTGACATTGTCAGAGTTCTCCCCACCACACACTCTTTTTTTCTCCAAAACAAAATTATGACAACATTGACATGATTTCATTCAGCATTTCTAATTCAACTGCACTTCATTTTACAACGGAAACCTGTTCTCTCAGCTATTTTGCCAGCTCTAGAAACAATAGAAAGTAAAAAAGAAACTTTAGTTGAATGTCACAGTTTCTGAAAGAGTGCTGTATTAATAGTGTGGAATGGCTTCCCAAGAGGAACAGATGACAGTCCTGTATTTCAGAACATATAAAGTTAGGCCATGTCTACACTTAAAAGCTTACAGTGACACAGCTGTAAGAGCGCTCGTGTAGCCGCGTTATGCTAATGGGAGAGAGCTCGCCTGTCAACATAATAAAACCAGCTCAATGAGTGGTGGTAGCTATGTCAGCAGGAAAGCATCTCCCGCCGACATAGCGCTGTGCACACGAGCACTTATGCCGGAAAAACTTACATCACTCGGGGTGGGTTTTTTTCACACCCTTGAGCAACAGAAGTTTTGCTGACATGAGTGCGAGGGTAGACATGGCCTTCAAATGGACAAGATACTAGACCACAAACCATGTGGCATTGGCAGGGAGGTGGACTGCATACCCTAACAGATTGCTTCTATCTTTTAGCAATTAGATTTTGTGAAAAACAAGAGATACATTCATTACTGATTTATATGCTCTGCTCTCAATTCAGTGGCCTTGTCTATAGTGAGCATTTCTTGAAAACCCTCCTACCCAAAATACCCTGGTATTTTGACATTTGTCTCATTTATGCTTGTTCTAAGCTGGGTTTGACAATATAAACACCAATAGTCAGTCTATGTTAGCGTTCCCACCATGGTTAGCACGGATGTAGTTGCAGTTATAATAGTGCAATGGAGGGAAAATTTGAGAAATCTCTCAGTGTAGTACCAGCCAAGGGGATTGCACAAGATATAAATGAAGATTTGGCAAGAAACATCCATGAGCCTAAGGTGGCTTGCCTAACTCAGGTGAACTCCTGAAACTCTCGTAAAGCTTTCTACCACAATTTCCTAGAGAAGGAACTGAGACACAATTATCTGTATAATCATCTTTTTAATACAGATTATATAAAGCATTGAGAAAAGCATTGTAACTGAAAACATTCATTGGGCCTGATTCTCTCATCACACTGGGTTTTACAATGTTGACTTTAATTGAGTTACTTGTGATTTACATCAGTTTAGGGGAATCAGGCCCAGGGTCTTTCAGACAAAATCAACAAAATGTTTTCATTATGACAACATCTATGAGAGTCCCTTTAAGATGCCTTTGAGGAAAGCACTGAAGCACGTATCTCAGGTTTCTATAGTACCATTGGCAATGACATATTACATTTGCTTTAACTAAATGCCTGCAAAATGCAAAGCAAAATTTCACAACGCTGCCTAAAGCCATTATATCAGGTGAGAAAAAATAAATTATGCATATTTAAATGTAAAGAGTTCTTAGAGCCCACATTATAAAAGAGACATGTTCAAGTACTATGTTAGGTTCCCTACTTTCAAAATAAAGGATGTCAAATTACTATATTATAAGCCATTACAGTCATGCAATCCTATGCTAAATGTAGAGATGACACTGCTAGAAAAACAAATCTCATTCAACATTTACTAGTTCTGAATTACATTTGCAGTAGAATAAAGGAAACACTCCCTTAGGTATAATTAATTGTGAAAATGAATCCTAATAGTTTAGCACAGTCCATATTGATTTTGTCTCAGATCTCTTTTATGTTGCAGGAACCAAATGGAAATCCATGCAGTGTCCTTGTTCCCATGTTTGCCAGAATACAGGTTGCCTTAGAGATATGATGTCACATTTGTTAAAGTGGAATATAGATATTTCAGCCACATTGCTCATGATAGCTCAAGCCTCTGAAATTCTTCTTGGGGTCTCTTTTGAATGGATTACAAGGAGAAAACTCACACAAATAGATTCAGCAAAATACCTGTAACACGTGATGCTACTGTAAATTAAACATTTTGTAATGAAAGATCAGAGAGATTACTTTAAAGGCTAACTCCCTATTCTTCTCAGAGTGACATTAGGTAACACATAATTATGCTTTCTACCAGCACCAAGAACTGTATATTGCATATTAAAGGGAAAGCAAGCAAGTGAAACCTTTTAATGTTACAAAAATGTGCAGTACTGTATAATAATTTATAACATCCTGAGTGCATTTGATACACATGCCTAAAATCATTCTTAAATTAAATACTTCAAATGAATGCCTAAATTATTCACTCATTGGAAAACTCTGGTAAATGTCTGCTGGAAATGGAAAGCACAAGTCAGTTAAACTGTATTACACTTGGGTTGCCAGGATTCTTTGGAGGCACGTGTCCCTTCCAGCAAAGCAAGACATTATTTTTCCTGTCACATGGAGAATTTAGCATGCCCATGTAGTGTACTGTTATGTTGTCACACACGAGATCCATGTTCATGAAGGACTATGGGACTCAAAGGACAAAATCAGGGCACACATGATGTTAATGCACGCAGCCTCAGGATAAGCGAATGCAGTTCATCTCTCTCATTGCATTACTCAAAAGCAACTGATCCATGAAGTGAAATGAGGACAGCACAGGCTGAATCTAGGAACGTTGACTTGTTTGCTATTGAGGCTGATAATGGGGGACCATTGTGAAACCATCCTGTGGGGTATGGCTTGGTGGACCCTTACAAAGATCCTGTGCTTAGGAGGTAGGCTCCACACTGGCTCTGTGCTGTTTTAGAGGGGACTGCTGGGGCTATGTCAGAGAGAGCACAAATAGCTCCTCACATGGTTCCTGTCTAATAGCTGCTGCATAGAAAGACAGACTGTGCAAAGCCTGTACTGCATCCCCACAGGGTAGATTCTGTCTCCTTAAACACCTGCTCCGGACAGTCATATGAAGCTCTCTTATTCCGTTTATAGGGGGTTTTGTGTGGCATTTGTGAATTTCACCATACAAAAAGATAGCAGAAGATAAGCACGAGAAGGAAAAAACATTAAAGGGAGAAAAGACCCACTGTGCGAAATACAGTTCTGTCTGGGAAAGGTGAAACCCTTCCGGCATGTTAGTGGTTGTAATTTGTGGTGCATATGTCAGTGTGTGTTACACCAGTCAGTGTATATTACATGTGCTACTCTCTGCTCAATCCACAGAGGACTGGAGCCTATTACAGCTCTCAAGCTCTGACCAGAAGACCACACAGGAAAATCTACACACCTCCCTCAGAGACCTGAAGGTTACCATCCAATGCTGAAGCAACGCTGTTCTAATATAATACTTGATCATTCATTTCTCAAAGCCTGTTCAATAATTGGAATATATCAATGCAAATGAAAAGCTCTGTCCAGAATTTACAGCTGCATTGAATGTTAATTATACTGTATATTTACAGAAGACAGTGTTCAGTATGATAATATCCTCACACTCTCCTCACAGCACATCCCAGTAATAATTAATAATACCATTTACTAACTTGATAATAGCTCAGAGAAATGTTATATATTCACACTAGAAGTTAATGGGTGAGAAGGATTATTAAACAAGTATGTCAGAATAATTTATGAAACATGTTAAAAGTTCCCCTAGAGGTGGTGAGGCTCGGCTGCTACTACTGATCTGCTTATTAATACAAACAGCAGAAAAAACTCTACGCTTACAAACTATACACACAGCTGTGAAAGAACATGCTCAGACTATTGTTATCCAGTCCTACCTGCACCTTTTATTTGATTATATGTAAATATATTTGTTACGTAGAGCCTAGTGCAATGGGGCGCTGACTTGGCTGGGATCTCTTAATTATTATTTATTTATTGTGTGGTGGCAGAACATCAAGCTAGGTGCTGTACAAACACACAAAAAAGCTGGCCCCTGCTCTAAAATATAGGCTAAGTAATGTAGTGTAATAGAAATAATGAACAACAATGGTAAAAATGGCTTGTGAGGCTCAGTGTGAGCACATTTTCAGCAGAACTACTCATTTTGCACTTGTTCTGTGACTTGGATACTTTTCTTACCTATAAATGGTCATTTTTCCAACAGACAACGTAAGTCTCTAACATCACGCTTGAGCAGCTATGAGTGACCTGGTGGAACTGCAGAATGATCTTAAACCGCCAATCACATCCCAACTGCAAATGCTACAGTACTAAAGCTACAGACAGAAGCTGAGAGGGGAGGGGAGAGGTACCTTAAGGGAAATAAAACAGAGAACGATAACTAAAAGTGAAAGAACTTTCTCCAGAAAGACTGCAGTGCAAGGGAAAACGATTGTCCGAATGAGAAATAGGAAGTGAAAAACATACAAAATAAAACCACCGGTAGATTATAGCTAAAGAATAGTGTCAGTGGATTCTGACCTTGTCCATAAAGTCCATTTACAAATAAGACACAGATTTAAAAAAAAAAAAATTATCTCCAAATGGACAAGCAAAGTCTCTAATTTGCCAGGATCTAAATAGCAGCCCCTCAAAAAGAACAGATTACTTTTCAAGCACAGATGCCGGAATGATTTAGCTGAAGACCTATTGGCAAAGTCATAATAAGAGTCTACTTTACAGTGTCTTATAAAAATAGCTTTGGAACACCAAACTGCAGCTTCACAGATCTGCTCCAACAAAGCGTTATCCTGGCTAAAGAGTGAATGAGTGAGCCCTGACCCCGTAGTGGGCAACACTTATCCTGGCCCATGCAAGGGACTGGTTGAAAAATAGAAAAGATTTTCCAGACATTTCCCCCAAGACGTAAGCCAGAGAACTCTGCAGGTTATAATCATCCTAGTAATTAGGGTGACCAGGCAGCAAATGTGAAAAATCGGGACAGGGGGTAGGGGGTAATAGGAGCCTATATAAGAAAAAGACCCCAAAATCATGACTGTCCCTATAAAATCGGGATATCTGGCCACCCTACTAGTAATGGACCTGGCAGATAAATGACTACAGTACGGGGAGGCTCTTTTCACTCATATATGATGACCAATAATGTCTATTGTGAAACCATAGTGTCCAGAGACACATTTTCAGTAGGAGCATAAGAAGGGTGCATATTTAGATTTTACTAGCAGAACAGATAATGGGGTTAAAACAGGTTTCTTTTTTTTCTTGAGTTTAGATCAAGCAGAGAAGATAGTGTCTAGAGTAAGCTCAAGCTGGTAAGAAAGCATTGGTTACTAAGAACAAGCAATGTGGGAGAATAAGAAAGTTTCTGAGCTTTATTGAGGGTTACCTGGCCACATCCCCAACAACAACAGAACTATGTTCTATGTTTACTGGAGCTATGGTTGCAGATTTTATCTACCTCCGGGACTGCTGCCGAAAGCAGTTGGTGGTTTAATATAATAGAGACCTATCCAGGCCTATAATAGAGATCTATCCATTGCCATATCACAAGAGGAGTTCTCACCTGATCTTCTTCAGTTTTGAACCTTGCTTGAATTGTAAAGGCCTAACCGGGGAAAGAAAGTTAATGGAGATTTTAGATGCATGTATGGAAACTCAGGATTCCTGCTGGTCAGACTGTATGATATAGTGAGACAGAGATGCTGAGAGGAGCCATCAAGCTCACTTGGAATTGTATAAATTTTCAATTCCACTGATTATTCAGGCCTGAAACTGACCTTGTGCACTAAGAAAGGACTTGGTGTCCAGTGAAGCTAGCTTAGGAACTTTAATCATCTTAAATTAAAATCCATTGGGAAAAAATAAGCAGAAACCAAATCATGAAACTTTGGTTATGTATTACTAATGATCCCTTTGCAACTTTCATAATGAGCTCAAACATTTCAGTCCACCCAGCATACAGGCAGGGGGAGCTGAGAGCCAAGAAATATACAAAATAGAAAAGAAACATCTCCTCTCCAATATGTCCCTCTGATTCTGTGTCTTAACTTTGAATACAAAAATGATACATGCATACAAATAGGATGAATAGATTCAGTAGATCATAACCTTTACAGAGATATGTTACATGGCATATATACCATAAAACATATTCCAGTTATGTCATATATACATTCATAAGCATATTTCCATAAAGCCTTATGGGGTGCAACATCACAGCAGGTATAATTCAGAAAGGTATGGGGCTGTTGTGCATGGATGGCCTAGTTCCCACATATCTCCACTTTCCATGAGAACTTCCCCATGCAACCCTCTCTTTGGGTCTTTAATTCTGCTGCTGGTCTCGCCTCCCACAGAGGAATAAGGCATCGCAACAGGTACAAATCCTTTATGATAAATCCACTTCTTCCTCAGCGCTTATCAGTTGAAGGAAAGGGGAGAGGCCTACTATCAGGAGAGTAAGATGTCAAGTAATGCTAACAGTTATTGCCTGGTTACTACCCAAGGATAAGGGACGTTACCTCAGTCTCTGATCGATATGAAGCCAATCTGTGTGCCAAAGTTAGTGCCATCACGAACATGAGAGTAAAATGTATCAGGGTGGCATGCTGTGCAGAAAGTGAGACTTTGGTTGTGGTCAGTGACAGAATCATCCTGTATGTTCTGAGGCAGAATCCCTCCAGTCTCTAGAAGAATTCTTAAAGAACGGAAGAAAAAGAAAAGATGAACATTTTATCAAATGGCACATTCCTTAAGCCAGTGTGTTACTGCTATTGCAATAGTGTAAGACAAACTGTGCTAATACCATTTTTCTTTAGATTAAAATAAGTGGTTTTGCTCATTCTTTAGGACACATACTGAAGCTTGAACATGTATACAGAACAAAGAAGCTACTCTTAAGGCATAAAATAGCTGAAATATAGCAATATTTCAAACTAGAAGACTTGGTTCTGTCCTGACTTGCTGCTAGAGGAAACTCGATACTTTGGCAACACATAACAAAACTTTGCTTGTAATGTTGTTATCCAGAAAAGCTCAGTTCAGTACATGGTGTTCTTGGAGACAGTGGGGATTTCTTTTGTCCGTCCCACCCAGTTTTTCAAGTGGAATTCAACAGTACACAAGGTGAGCAAATATCGTCCTTAGGTTCATTCATTAAGGGCTTGATACTGCAATGCTCCCATGAAATTCTGAGAGCCCTCAACTCCTACCCAGTAGGACCACACTCCATATCAGTGACTAACTGGAACTAGAACCTAAATTTCTTTTGACTCAGTCTTTTGTCCTCATCCCTAGGCTACTTAGCACAACAAACTATAGCGTAGAAAAACACACGAGACTTACCGTGTTGCCCTTCTAATATCAATATAGGGAGTTGGAGAGTCAAACTGTCTGACACATTTTGGATCAAGACTGTAAAATTCCTTTGCTGATTCCCGACGAAGTGTAAAACAGCATGGTCCAACAGATGGGCCCAGCACCACAAGTATATCCTTAACGTTACAGCCATATTCTTTTATCATAGCATTTACTGTAGCCATAGCAACTCCTAACAAAGTGCCTTGCCATCCTAAGAAAAAACATAAGGGGAAAAAATCCTGTAAAATTATTTTTGAATTGAATGCTTACAGAAAATTATTATTATTAATTATTATTATTATTATTATTAAGGATCTAAAAGCCAAATACATGGAGGAATAATTAGCTTTTAGCAAACATTAACAGTCCTCAGAGCATTCTTCTGAAGTAGCCGCATTACCATTTTAGAGATGGGGAAACTGAAGAAGAAAGGAGCTTTAAACTGCCCAAGGGCAAAGGAAGCCAACATTACAAGGGGGCTTAGAACTCAGGAATCCTTTGCTCCCAGCCCTGATTTTAGACCATTCAATTACACCTCACTGTTCCTCTGTGCTGCAATATCTCATGGGTTAAACACTGTCAAGGTTTCTTTACAATCTCACATGACAGCACCGTGGAAAAATATTATTTAAATAGAAGGGAAAAAACATTTAATATTAAAAAAATCTCCTTATCTGTACTACTTGGCTGAAGCAAATGTAAACTGTGCTGCATGCCAGGATTGTTTGGGCTGCAAGAAAGAAAGCCCAGCTCTGACTTCCTGTTCCTTACACAGAGCTCAAGACAGGCTTTGTACAGAGCCGAGTGTGCCTTAAAGTAGAGGCAGGGCCATCCTTACCCATATGTAAAGTTCGCCAAATTGCCTCAGATTTCCTGGTGCCCTACACAGCTGCGTGCTGCTCCGGTGGCCAGACTGATCCTGCTACCAGATGAGCCGCCCAGAAAAGCTGCCCCTGCCTCATAGCCCCTGCCCCTGCTCCGCCCAGCCCTGCCTCTTCCCCTGAGCAACGACCCGGGGGACTCCAGCAGGGGTCGGGCGCACCCTGCACTCATCGGGTAGCGGAAAGTGGAGAGAACTGGCCCAAGCCCACTCCACACTGTCAGCGAGTGCTGGGGAGCATTTCCTCTCTGCCCCCCAAGTCCCAAGACTGGGAGCCAGGGGAGCAGAGTGGAGCGTGCTGGGGCCGGGTCACTGTACCTCCTGCTGCCCCATGAGTGCGGGGTTGGGCCTGCCCTGCACTCACTGGGTGGCAAGAAGTGGCTCGACCCAGCCCCAACCTGCTCCGCTCTGCCAGCTCGTACTGGGGGGTGGTTTCCCCTCTGCCCCACAAGCCTGCTCCTGCCCCCCAACCCACGGAGGCCTGGAGCCAGCCCCAGCCCTGCGGGGTGTGTGTGTGGCCCCAGGCCTCCACGGGGGGGAGGGTAGGAGGCTGTGTAGGGCACCAAAATGTCTAGGGACGGTCCTGAGTAGAGGCTAAGGTATTTTGTTTCTTTTTCTCCCCTTCTTTTCTGTGACCCCTGGCTACAGTCTGGGCCATGGTATTTAAGGGTATACAGAGCAAGGTTTAAAGCTGTTTGTAAATGTTTATGAAAATAATTTGACCTGCTACTGACTTCAGGCATGGATTTGGGGAGTGCAAGGAGGATGGAGAGGGGGAAAGAATATGTGACTGGTGAGGGATATGATATAATACAAGGCATGTGGATTGGAGAGGGGATTGGGTGACACATTCATTACCTGGTCTTGGAATGGGAGGGTGAAGCAGATGGAGGGGGTGGATGGAGAGGGCACAGGAGACTGGCAGAGAATGGACAGGGTGGAGCAGCTTGGGAGTCAGGAAGCGGGGAGCAGGTAACTGAGGGGCAACATAGAAAGGGACAGAGCAATGCACAAACTCTTATCCACGTTAAATTTTTAACACCTAACATTTCTAGATATAAAACTTCAACCTCTTAAAATTTTCAATGTGAATAAAAGCTTCCCTTTTATCCCCGCTTCGTTTCCGTCACCACTCATTTCCCCCACACATATAACACCCACCCACACACACCCGGTATTGCTCCCTACACACATACACTCTTCCTGTATGTATAAAGCCTGCAGAGGGGAGCTACACTCTGATGGGCCTTCTAAGAGCTATTTGATCCATGGATCTCCAGCACAATCTGATTGAAATGTTTGATGCTCACATCAAAAAGTGGGCAATTCACAAACACAAACCTCATTAGAAACAGTTAAAGTTGCAAGTGTGTTTGACTGGAGTTCGGCTAACTCCCAAACTATTACACGCTCTTCGGAAGAATTCTACATCTTTGAAAAAGAAGTATATTAGGAAGCCTGGAAAGGAAGAGTTAAGGGATTCAATTTGGAATCCTTCACTCACTTACTACTTGATTATTAATCCCGTTTACTATACAAGGGATCCATTCCCAGTACTCTCCTAGTATTATATTACTTTGATTATGAGAACTGAATACTAGATGCCCTTACCAGAATGAGCAGCTCCACATGCTTTTTTGACAGGATCAGCAAAAAGCATAGGTATGCAGTCAGCCCCGGGAGCTGCTATCGTAACATCTTGCTGATTCGTTACTATTCCATCATAGTTGTCAGGCTGGGGCTTTCCCATAATCCAAACATCACTGGCATGATTGACCTGTCAGTACAAAGACAGATGAAGCACAGTCATAAGGCAGTGAAAAAAAAATTAATTCATACTTTGCTCAATGCCTTTTCTCCAACTCTCTTGTTCACACCCTCGTCAGGCCAACCCTGATGTTTAGAACTCCATCCCTCTTCTTGTTCAACAAACAACTATTGTCTTTGCATTGAGATCCCTTCTTAAAACACACCTCTAGTGAGCAACCCATCCGCCTAAGAAAGAAATGAATTTTTTAAATAAAAAGATATCTGCACCGCTTTGATTTTGGATCTTTATCTGGTCATATATTGTATTATATCACTGAACTAACTGTATGATCTATTAGAATAAACTTCTTGGGAGAGGGACTGGGTCTTCCTCTCTATATAGTACCAAGTGTGTTGACAGCTATGATGACAGTTTCATCATGATAAACTGTCACAATAACTGTCTTAAAAAGTTGTCCTACCACTTATAATCTCTTGCTAGGAAAGAGAAGATTAATGCATAGTTAAAAAAACAAAACATTCACTGCTACACAAAGCAAGCTCTGATTAGTTAATATAGGAGTCCATTGGTATCTGATAACATACCTTCACACTGTGAAATGTCTCTGGGTCAAAGCCTGCAGCATTAGCTAACCTACGTAGATTTTCTTTAACCACGGCCTTTGGATCTCTCCGCTTGGAACTGCTGAAGAGGTTGAAGGAGCTGAGTGTTGGTATATAAGAGATTCCACCTGTCCTCGTGGTGAACCCATGTAGGAAGATGTGACCTGGTGAAGAGAGAGAATTTGTTGGAAACAAACGAGAAACCTGAAAATTATACCAGGTTCTGCCAAATGGAATTGGTATCAGCCAGTCAGATTGTTGGATGGCTGATTCTTATTTAATGATGACATTTAAAAACAAGGATCCCATGCTCCCTTCTCCTTCTGTGAGAACAAGTGAGAAAGACTGTGACTCTTGCCAGGATAAAGCATGGAGTGAATAAGAGCCAGGACAAGATCATGTTCCCTGTGGCCACATTACCCCTGGACTCCACAGAGCTCCAGGTCAAGGGATGTGTGGCAGCAGGCTCTCTGCTAGATCTAATATCACCCTCTCCCAGCTTCCAGAGTAAACCCAAGCAAATTACTGCTGTCCAAGTCTCTAGCAACTCCTCCTCTGAAGAGACTTCTGGGAGCACCTGCTGTGGAGGGGTTCCTGGCACACAGCTCCAAGAGGTGGAATACTGTCCAGGAACCACAGAAACCTGGGTGGGGAGCTGAGCACCAGGGCAGTGTCAAGCGATCTTTGGGCAAATGGTGCTTCCCTCCACTAGAGATCTCTAAGGAACTGCAGGTTTAGGGAGAATCAATCTTCTGCTAGGTGGATATGTGCAGGGAGACCCACTCCTTGTTCTGTAATAAAAATCCATTCCATGATTGCTTCACCCAAGCCAAGACTTAGATGGACATGTGTGGTGACAATGTGCAGAAAAGGCGGTGGCAGGGGCATGGCCACGGGTGGCCTGGGTGGGCCACGGCCCACACACTTAGCATCCAGGTTCACCCAAATTTGAGCAGGGGTATAGTGCTGCCACAGCAGCCCAGAAAGTCACTCAGGCACCTGAAATCCGGGATGGAGCTATGCGCCCGCCCTTCAGAAAGTTACGCTCCGGCAGCTCTGCCTTGACATTTTCTGAGCCGCCCCATATACGTGCCCAGCTTGGCAGGTGAAGTCCTATGTCTGGGGCACCAGGGCTAGGAAGAGGGTGTAGCATTGGGGGAGAAGCTGAGCTAGCAGTCTGTCATTGCCCGTACACCAGAAAGTTGGGGCCCACCCAAATTTCCACTCCTATCTATGCCACTGGACTGTGGGTATGCCTACACTACAGATGCCACAGCGACACATCTATGGTGCTGCAGATGTGCTATGGTGACACAAGGAGTGTTTCCATCGTTGTAGTTAATCCACCCCCTCAAGATGTGCTAGCTAGGTCACAAGAAGAATTCTTCCATCAACCTAGAAGTGCCTATATATAGAAGGGCTTAGGTTGGCTTACTTACGTCCCCCACAGGAGTGAATTTTTCACACCCATGAGTGATATAGCTAGGTCGGCCTAAGTTTTAGGTGAAGACCAGGCTTGTATCTGTGACCTAGATAGATAAGGAGAATTACAAAGTGTGTGTACATGTGACTGAGAGAGTAAGAGACCAGGCACCCTGAATAAAGAATTCCCAGTGCATTCTCTACAACCTCTAACCCCTCTGCCACAAGGGGTGCTGTGCTATAATCTCCTGTCCCCCCCGATGGAAGAATTCCAGGAAAACTCAGGTTGAAAAATCCCTCTTCTCGAGCTGGGAATAATGTACATACAGAAAAATGAGGTAGTAAGTCTTTGAACCATTACTGTAAGGTATAACTGATTTTCTCACTGGCTAAGGCATGTAGTGGGTGTGTTTTTGAAGATATTTGTTATCTTAACATCCAAACAGATACAGGATATAGCCAGATAGAGATCTTCCAACAATTCAGTTCTTTGACTTGGGGAGTGTCATTTCAAACAGTCGGAATATGAAGTAAGAAGGTTGTTTTTATCTAAACCATGAGATGCCCCCCTCCAATAGTGCAGGAAAAAACAATATCCAAAGATTTAATTAAATGTAAGGTGTGAGTGCTGGCAGAGCAGGGTAAAGGGAACCCATTGCCCACCCCTTCCCACCCAGAACTTCAACACAAGACACAGCAGCCCACAAGCGCTGGGATGGAGAGCAGTTAGATTAAGGGGAGCATTGTGCTCTATGGCTCCACTCAGAGAGGTGTTTGCTTTTTGTTTCTTCCCCATAAGAATCACTGCTACTGACCCCATCAGCTGAGATGGTGTCTCTGTTTTCTGCGTCAGCACTAACACTGAACACACAGAATCGTAACCTATGTTGTGCCATTCTTTAAGCCACATTTGCTCCTTCCCAATTTTGGACTGCTCCAGTGTGATTTAGGCATCCTGTGGGACTGATCTAAGTTATTCAGCAGTGCCACTGAGAATCTGCCGAGTGCTACAGGCCTACCTCTTTAGGCCCCTTCTATGCCCCCTGTGCCTGGACTTACAAGGTGGGGGCTGCATAGGACAATCTATGGCTATCTTATCTGATGTCTGCACTGGGGACTTCTCCCCTGGCTGGCTATAGGGATATCACAGCAGCAGAGAGACATTTTGGGGGTGAAAATTTCATGCCTAGGACTTCATGTTACTAACCCCTGAAGTAGAAGAATCCGTAAACTGAAAACTGAATGAAATAGGTTTAAAAAATCCATAAAATCTGTTTTCCAGTTTACCTGGGATCAAGGAAGATTTTAGAATGGTAAGCTTCCCTTTCAGGGCTGGCAGACTTTCCAAGAATGTCTGAATCTCATGCCTGACGAGTTCCATCTCAGGGGCAGAAAGTGTTTGTATGTCACTCTGAGGTTCAGCTATTTGTTGGAGATTGTTTCCTTCACAATCCACCCCAAAATCCTCAAACTGGAACTGGTAAACAGCAGTGAATAGGTGGTCTATAAACACTTCCATTAAAGCTTTCCTTTGTACTGGTAAAATGATTTTAATGATGCTTAAATCCTTTTCATCTAGTTTTTGTTTAATGGTGTACAAGGCAGCAGCTGTACTTGTCATGCACACAACCTCAATTCCTTTCTTCAGAATCTGAAAACCGCTGATTACTTTAAGTAACGAATCTTGTTCACTGCTCCTTTCGCTTCTCGGAGTTTGGTAGCACATTATGTAAACAAATGGAGCACTGGCAGAGAAGTGTTTTTCAATCCTTTCTAGTGTGCTACATAATAACTTCTGAACGCCATTATTTTGTGAGTTCATTTGTAGGCTGAACAGATCAATCACTACTGCTTCTGCCATCTTCCAGATGATTTAAGGAGTCCTAAAGGTACCAGATATTGAATAAAACACCTTCAAAGAAAAAGAGAACATTATTAGTCTAAATAAGCAAAGTTACAACTTATTATTTGTTGTTTAGTGGTTAGAGGAATTAACATACTGAAAAGTAATGTAATTTCAAATATATTTTCCATTGCATCCAGTGTGAAGAGCAAAAGGGAACTAAAAGAGATGGGAATTGTTCTGCTTTTGTTTAAATCTCCCTTCTGCATTCTTTTTGTGTTTCTCCAGATCTGAGAGGTTAAAAGTATGGCGCACAATATAATCTGGCTTTCACAAATGCATTTTAATGACCTGGATTCCTTTCCTACCAAATACAGCTTCTAAGGTGAACTTGAGGTACAGCTCCGTGAAGCAGTTGGTGCCTCTCTGTTAATTGCATCCTCTGGAGCAGTGGTTCTCAACCAGCGGTTTGGGGGCCCACGAGCAGGTTTCAGGGGTCCATCAAGCAGGGCCAGCATTAGACTCGCTGGGGCCCAGGGCAGAAAGCTGAAGCCCCCACCACATGTGGCTGAGGCCCAGGACCCTGAGCCCTGCCATATGGGGCTGAAGCCTGAGCAATGTAGCTTTGCAGAGGCCCCTGTAGCACGGGACCCCAGGCAATTGCCCTGTTTGCTACCACCGAACACCAGCCCTGGCTTTTATATGCAAAAAACTAGTTACTGTGACACAGGCGGGCCATGGAGTTTTTATAGCATGTTCGGGGGAGGGGCTCAGAAAGAAAAAGGTTGAGAACCCCTGCTCTGGAGGACATTGAAACCTGGCTCCAAATCCACATGACAAATGAAGAACATTCCTGGTTTTCATTGTCACCTTTTTCAAAGCTGGTGTGTCATAGTCCTAGTGGAACTCCCCCTGCTGAACACTCACCAGGTTGCTGTGTTTGGATCCCACCATGCTGGATTTGTGTACTTTAAAGCTTTCCTTGGGGCAGGGGTGGAGCTGAGGCAGGAAGAGGTGGGGCAGGGTGGAGCTTGGGGGTCCGCAACATTTTAAAAATCAAAATGGGGGTCCTCAGGTTGCTAAAGCTGCTCTAGGGTATCCAGGATCCTCACCCTTCTGTTTCTGCAGAGCATTGCTTTCTGCTTCTGGTCTCTTCCCCCTCTTTCTAAAATGGCTACTGAGAGTCCTCTTTTTATAAAGTTGCAGTTTCCTCTGTCATGTGACCTTGTCAGATGTTCAAAGTCCACCACCAGGTGATCTGTTGCCTGAATACTAGGCTTCCTGGCAGAACCAGGTTTTCTTGGTTTTGCCACCTTCTTTTTTCCAGGGTTTTCCCATTTGAATAGAAGACTAACCTTCCATTGCTAGCCCTGGGTTATCACCTCTTGGAATTTCATCCCAAAATGGAAGTAAAAAACCCCAGAGAAGCCAGACTAGCCTTACAATCAAAATGAAGTGTGCAGTTTGCTAAAGATACATACAGAGTTCATAATCTCAAACAGGATTCATAAATTGTATGTAGACAGATTCCCCAAATCGTCACAAGGTGTTACGGAGAAACATCCTGTACTCATTCTGTCTCTCATGGGGACTTCCATTTTGTTCCTTCTTTATTTTTGTTTCCCTCAAACGGAATTTAAAGTCATCCTGATTAAAAGTGCCTGTTTTCTCTTTGTGTACAGAATACATAAAAGATTTCATTCTTGCTATCAGATGCAGAGGACTTGACTGGTCTACTTGAAATAAGCTAGGACTCATGATCAAAATCTGACAGCCGGTGACAGTGTCTGTCAAGGGATTTATGACTCTCAATCTCCCTAGGACTATTATTACATACAACTGATGACACCTACTAGGGAAATCTGCTTGCTGATGAAACTGCGTGAGATAGGTCAAGACCACACACCCAACAACTGTCACCAGAGAACTCAGAACGGTAGCTTAAGTTACAAGCAGCAATAATGAGGTGGCAGTTGCAGCAGACATCTTCCTTGCCCTGCTGGCTCCCAATGGAGAGTGCCTTGCCTGTCTGCCATCAGAAGATCCCAGCTGAATTACAGGCAACATCATACCCCACAAAAGGAAACTTCTCTGGGACAAGACAGAAAACTGCAACTCCCTCTTACCTCATATATATGAGTAGGGAGGGCGAGCAGGGGTCACTGACTCCCACATCTTCCCTCCTTCCTAAAGAAAACACCACCTGTAAAATGAGGGAGGGAGGATGCCTGTTGAAGAAGAAATATCTACCAGCACAATCATTAAGATGTGCGTATACAGAAAGAAATCCATTAGGGCAATTATGAGGCTGTGCACAAATGGACATAATGAGGCTGATTCACTAGTGCATTTAGCCAGTTTTGTATCTTATATCTCCATCAAAATCAATGGTGTTGCACTGGCATTATTTTTATTGCAAATACAACATTTTGTTTACATTAGAGTGGAATTTGATGACCGCTTCTTGAGATATTCACAAAACACTGGGTACTGCTATACAGCACATTGTGTGCCAAGCAAAGCAGTATGTTGGGTTCTCTATAATGTATCATGGTTGTTGAAGTCTGAAATATCTTAGCTTGAAAATCCCAATGCTCCTCAGAATATGCAACTGCCAATTCCTTCATCAGAAAATATTTATTAGAGAGCAGTTCATTACAGTGCACGGTTAAAGTCTGAAAATTCATGCAGGTTTGAAGACCAAACCTGCAAATTCACTCTCTTCTGTACACCCTCTGAAACACTCAGTACACAAAGCTGGATGATGAGCAGAACCCATGCTACAGACCCCATCCAAAGAAAAGAAAGGAAGGATAAAATGATAAAGAGTGGTGGGAACTGACAGGAAGAGGAAAAGAGAGAAAAGAAACATAAAATGAAAAAAAAGCCAGGTCAGAATAGAAAAATATCATGAAGAAAATTTACCAGAAAATTAAACTGAAATCTGAAAATGAAAATAAACTGAATATATTCCCAGTTTTGGACTAGCAAAGACTGCCACTTTCCCCACATTGACCTCCTTTGGATCTTATCTATCTCTCTTATTTTCTTTTTTGAGATGTAAAGAGATATGTGCAGTTTTGAAAAGAGATAAAAAAGCCAGAAAGTATTTAACATCTTATGTGAGATTACTAATAAGTGAAGACATGCATCAACTCCAGAAAAAATACGGAGGGTGTTGAAAGTTCCACACAACACTTTTAATAAATCACTATATATCAACAAGCAGAATGCCATCGAAATGTAGAAACCACTCTTCATTTAGGAATATTTATGTGTGTAAAAGAGCCAGAAGTTAGCATTTACAGTTACAAAATACAAAGTACATAGAGTTTCCATAAATAAATATAAGCTCAAAGACGTAAGTACAGCTATTTACTTACAGAGGTGGACAATCCTTTTGCAGCTCCCGAGAGATCACACAAAATACCCACATACTGTTATGAGCCTTATATATCTGCATAATTGCAAGTCGTGCAGTAGATTTGTGCAAGATGGAAATCCCCTTCTAGGTGAGACCTGAGTGGGGGAAACCCACCTTTTCTCTGCCTGAGGCCCTGAGTTGCTACTGTCACTGTACACAGGAAATCCCAAAGGGTACTCAAAGGCACTAACATGATTAATTCCTAGGGTAATACAAAACCAGGAAGCAGTGTTAACCCTGCCATACCAGTTCTAGGCAGCAACTCCTTGTAATGATATGTGCCTCTGCGAGGGTCCTGTTCATGTATATGAAGCTTCACATAGCCTGAGAAATGGCTGGACCCCCAAATAAGAAAATAAATACATGGAGTGGAGAGAAAGGCAGCACAGAAGATAAAGAATTCCTCTCTGCTATAGTATAACTCCCTGCTCAACGGAGAGGTTTGGCAGTAAATCAAGAAGGGAACAGCCACAGAAAGTTAACTCAAAATTACTGAAAGAGAAAAGGGGCCGCAGGAACAGAGCTAAGGAAGCTTAGAGGCACTGCAAAACATGCAATATTTTTAAAAGGCGTCACTAAAAACAGGAAGTGCTTTTTCATTTTCATGAGAGCCAATTATTCCTGTGAGCCCTTCAGAAATTTTTAACTTCACTGGTACATTAGCATGGCCACAAGAATAAACCATTTCCAGCGATCTGCAGCCAACAATCAGATTGTGTATGGTATCTGAAGAAAAGTACAGAAAATAAAACTATGATAAAAGTAGAAAACACCATGGGAACAGCTGGTGAGAGTGCAGCAAAAGAGGCAAAAAAGATGTTAAGAAATAAAAATAATGGAATACAAAATAATACCAAAAATATTATAGTGACATGATATTAATTGATATTACTTCACCACCTGAAATACTGCGTTTAGTCTGAAGAGGAGAAGAGTAACAGGGAACATGGTATTATTGTATAAAATGATGCATGGTGTTGGGAAGGAAAATCAGGTCCTCCTGTTTATCCTTTTTCATAACTGAAGAACAAGGAGAAGCCAATGAAGCTGATGTTCTCAGCAATTTACAATGAATGCCATCAAATTTTAAAACTGATTTTAAAAATATTTACATTTTAACACAATGAATTAGTTAAGCTAAGGAACTTGTTACCACAAGGCAACATGGAACCAAAGAGCTTAGCATGATTTTAAAAAAATAGACATTTATACAGATAATGATACCATCAGTTAAATTAAGTAGGATAAAAATTGTAGGGATATAAACCTTCACATTTGAGGGTTGCAATGACAAAAGCATGACCTTTTCCATTTTTTGCATTGCAAACAAACCACCTTGCTTATTACTGGAAATGTGAAAGCCTAATTAATAAGACAGTTAAAATTAGGAACAGATACACCTTCATGTTAGAAAACATAAACAAAAACATTCCCCTAAACCCACATTTTACACAAGTTTCTAGAAAATCAGGGTGAGAGTCTGTGCTGTCCCTCTATGTATGTCTTCGCTGCCGAGTTAACTTGGACTCTTACATGTTGCCCCTAATCCCACTCCCATCCACACACAAAATCCCCTCACACAAGTTTAATGGTGCTTTAAACCTTGGCTAGCTGGCACAGCTGGGGGTTTAGGCCAAGGCCCAGGTGCTGCTTTCACTCAGACAGGTAACTTGTCCTTTTTACAGTGAGGGTGCAGGCTAGGAAATGTAGCACAAGACTGACAGCCCATGGGGTGGGGTAGCAGGTGGGGTGAGCTAAGGTGGTTTTAATACACCTTTATGCCCAGCTGAGCCTGGGGTGTTTTGGGGGTTGGAGAAGCCCATTGGGTAACTTAGAAAGCCCTGACCTAATTTTTCTAAGGGTATGGCTATACTTTGAGCTGAAAATGTAATGTCCAGCTTAAGGAAACATGCCCTCACTACCTCTGATAGAGCTAGAGTACTAAAATTAGACTAAAGGAGTCTAATAAAGGAGCAGAGGCTACCCAACCCTGGGTACAATCCCATCCAAGATACTCATGCATACCTGGGGTGTCTAGACCCTTCTGCTGCTGCAGCTACCCTTTTGTTTTTACTGCGCAAGCAGTGATTGGAATTTATACATCCAGCTCACAGTGCAGACGTACCCTAAGTTGCAGCAGTCTCCTAAGGCACAGGTCACTGAGCAGTGCTGGTGAGATGAGAGGGAGACAATTGTAGCAGGGCCCTGAGCTCAGGGTGGCCCCCAACACATCTGTAAATAGAGGGGAAAGGGAGAGGGTGGGGCCCCAGTGAACAAGATGTACTGGGCCGCACATAGCTTCTGATAGGCCTGACTGCACAGCCAGGAATCTCAGCCCCACCCCTAAATTAGGGCTTGCAAAGGAGTCCTGTAGCTGTTCATATCTTCTGCCTTGATAAGTTGCTTACTCCCTTTATTTTGTCCTCTCTCCTCCACCCCCACACTCTCTTTTGTTTTAATTCTTACACAACCCTTTTCGTCATTTGCAGATACTTCTATTTGGTTTTCCCTTCCACTTTCCTTCTTTGTTTGCCAGCACATCCAGACACGCCGCCTCTCGCGAATTTATCATGAGAGACGCGCTTTCTAAGTAAAATTAAGCCCCACTCATGATCTCACGATAGAACTCTCAAATGTCAAGATTTTTTCCCCAAATTCTGATATTTGAGAGTTCTCTCAATAGATCATGAATAAGGCTTAATTTTACTTAGAAATTGCTGTAAGCCCCGGGTGGCTGGGGCTCCCCATTGTAAGCCAGGGAAGTGGGAGAGGGGACCTTACTGTAGCCCCCCAGGCCTTGGGGGGGGTGAAGAACCCTAAGAAGAGCAGAGATGAGGCTGGGAGGGTTGAACTATGGCCTGGGGATTTCCTGAGGGGGCTTAAGTGAGGAGGGGTGGGGACTGGAGGGGCTGTATTGATGGTGGGTTCTGAGCAGATGGGGTGAGTTCTGGGAGGGTGAACTGAGTCAGTGGGGTCGATAGAGTAGGGGGGTTGAACTGATAGGGTGGTGATGATGGGGACTGGGGGACTGAACTGATGGGCATCTGGAGGACAGGATTAATTACTGGGCAAGAGACGGGCAGATGTGGGGGTGAGAGCACCTGCAGCAGGGGCCAAAATGACCTTATCTGGTATATGTGGAAGAGTAGGCAAAACTGTCACAGGCACAAACCCTGGGGACGAGCCAGGTGTTTTTTGTTGTTTTTTTCCCCAAAAATCAAGAGACTGGCCTAAAAAACACAATATCATCTTTTTTAAAAATGTCATGATTTTTTGGAGTACTTGTGGCACCTTAGAGACTAACAAATTTATCAGAGCATAAGCTTTCATAAGCTATAGCTCACTTCATCGGATGCATACAGTGGAAAATATAGTGGGGAGATTTTATATACACCCATGAAACAATGGGTGTTACCATACAGACTGTAACAAGAGTGATCAGGAAAGGTGAGCTATTACCAGCAGGAGAGTGGGGGTGAGGGGGGCAGGAACTTGTGTAGTGATAATCAAGGTGGGCCATTTCCAGCACTTTACAAGAACAGTGGGAGGGGAAATAACCTACATTCCACACAAAGATGGACTACAAACCGTCAGGAACAGTGTCCCCGATAATGTCATGGCAAACCTGGTGGCTGTACTTTGTGACTTTGTCCTCACCCATAACTATTTCACATTTGGGGACAATGTATACCTTCAAATCAGTGGCACTGCTATGGGTACTCGCATGGCCCCACAGTATGCCAACATTTTTATGGCTGACTTAGAACAACACTTCCTCAGCTCTCATCTCCTAATGTCCCTACTCTACTTGCACTACATTGATGACATCTTCATCATCTGGACCCTTGAGGAAAAGAAGCCCTTGAGGAATTCCACCATGATTTCAACAATTTCCATCCCACCATCAACCTCAGCCTGGACCAGTCTACACAAGAGATCCACTTCCTGGACTTCACAGTGCTAATAAGCGATGGTCACATAAACACCACCCTATACCGGAAACCTACTGACCACTATACTTACCTACATGCCTCCACCTTTCATCCAGACCACACCACACGATCCATTGTCTACAGCCAAGCTCTACGATACAACCGCATTTGCTCCAACCCCTCAGACAGAGACAGACACCTGCAAGATCTCAATCAAGCATTCTTACAACTAAATACCCACCTGCTGAAGTGAAGAAACAGATTGACAGAGCCAGAAGAGTACCCAGAAGTCACCTACTACAGGGCAGGCCCAACAAAGAAAATAACAGAATGCCACTAGCCATCACCTTCAGCCCCCAACTAAAACCTCTCCAACGCATCATCAAGGATCTACAACCTATCCTGAAGGACGAGCCATCACTCTCACAGATCTTGGGAGACAGGCCAGTCCTTGCTTACAGACAGCCCCCCAACCTGAAGCAAATACTCACCAGCAACCACACACCACACAACAAAAACACTAACCCAGGAACCTATCTTTGCAACAAAGCCCGTTGCCAACTGTGTCCACATATCTATTCAGGGGACACCATCATAGGGCCTAATCACATCAGTCACACTATCAGAGGCTTGTTTACCTGCACATCCACCAATGTGATATATGTGATCATGTGCAAGCAATGCCCCTCTGCCATGTACATTGGCCAAACTGGACAGTCTCTACATCAAAGAATAAATGGACACAAATCAGACGTCAAAAATTATAACATTCAAAAACCAGTCGGAGAACACTTCAATCTCTTTGGTCACTCGATTACAAACCTAAAAGTGGCAATTCTTCAACAAAAAAACTTCAAAAACAGACTCCAAGGAGAGACTGCTGAATTGGAATTAATTTGCAAACTGGATACAATTAATATTTTTTAAGCTTGAATAAAGACTGGGAGTGGATGGGTCATTACACAAAGTAAAACTATTTCCCCTTGTTTATTCCTCCCCCTCCCCCCCCCCCGCTGTTCCTCAGACGTTCTTGTCAGCTGCTGGAAATGGCCCACCTTGATTATCACTACAACAGGTTCCCCCCCCACCCACCCTCGGCTCTCCTGCTGGTAATAGCTCACCTTTCCTGATCACTCTTGTTACAGTCTGTATGGTAACACCCATTGTTTCATGCTCTCTGTGTATATAAATCTCCCCACTATATTTTCCACTGTATGCATCCGATGAAGTGAGCTGTAGCTCACGAAAGCTCATGCTCTAATAAATTTGTTAGTCTCTAAGGTGCCACAAGTCCTCCTTTTCTTTTTACGGATACAGACTAACACGGCAGCTACTCTGAAACCCATGATTTTTTGAGCCAATCCCAAGATTTTGGAGGGTCCGACTCACAATTTGTGATCTCTTGAAGTTGGCAATACTGCATGTCCCCTTTACCTCCTTGTCTCCCTGTCGGCTCTCTCCTGCTTAGACGCTCCCTTCAGCTGTGTCGATTCTTCTCTCTCATTTGGCTCCTCTTTAGAGACGCTCCCTAGCCATGGCAGGGGCCGGCCACCACAGGCTTCCTGCCCTGAGGGAGCAGGCGGCAGCAGGCCCTGCTCTGGGGCTGTGTGACGCTGAGGGGGAGCCCGCCGCAGCAGTTTCCTTTGCTTCCCCCTCCCTCACCCCAAGGTGCACAGGGGTTGGTTGGGGCACTGCAGGTGACCTCCCCCCTCCCTTTTCTTTGTTTGCAGATTTATTTTTAATGCCACAACCTCTAGCTCCTCCCCACTGCCTGGTGGAAAGGGGGGGCACGCCCATTGGCTTTAATTTGTACACCACGCCCCACTTTCCTGTCACGCTGCTCCCTTCAGAGGGGCTCTCACAAAACCTTTCTCCAGGGCCATCAGGGCCAGCGCTAGGCATAAACAGACTGAGCAATTGCCTAAGGCCCCAAGCAGCTCAAGAGGGCCCCCTATTAATTATTAGGATGTGGGGGGAGCGGGGAAATATTCCTGCTCAGGGCCCTTAGTGGGCGAGCACTGCCTCTGAGGGCGATACTAAGTGATGCTAGTCACTTACTGGATGATTTCTATATTAGAATTAATCCTGAGTCAAACCCCATGGGCAGCCCCCGGCTGTAAAAGGCTCAAAATGCACATCACATTTTCACTGCACATAGCCACCAGGGAGCAAAGGTCACACAGAGGGAATGTGACTCCCACACACTATGGAGCAGATCTGTTTAACCTCAGTCAGGGGAATTTCTCAGGGCTGCAGAACAGCCAACCCTAAGCATTAAAAAAAAATTTTTTAAATGAATCAGGCCTCAAAAAATTAAGTGATTGGCTTAAATATCATGAGCTTTTCTTTCAAAAATAATACATTTGGGGGTCTTTTTATTTGCCTTCTGATTCTTGAGGCTTTAAGGATCTTGTTTTCTCTGCAAGCACCAGGGGCAGAAACTTACTCTTTAAAAAATGATAACTGAGATTCTGACACACTGAGATTCTGACTTCAGAAGCTTGGGGTTCAAGCAAAACACAAAATATCATCGTGACTCATAATACCATCCTGTGTGATAATATTTGGACTTCTCCCATAATCTCAAGGCTATTTATTTATGCCACAGATACGTTATCCACAGAAATTGCAGCTGCCAAAGTAATGTTGAATAGAATAGAGGGTGAATTAAGAGTGTAGACAGGCCAAGAGTTCAGGAGTCCCACTATTATTCAGTTTCACCTAAAGAAGCGGGCATAGTTGTTTTCCTGATTTAAAATAAATTTGAAATGTATTTGATCATTAGCCTTGCCCCTCCCATGTCTCAAAACGATATAGAGAAATCATCTGAGAGGAAAATCTCTACATTTTCCTATTGTGGACAAAAATGCTGGAAAATGGAGTACTCCTCAGTGGCTCTCCTAATATAGCTATGGCGACGTGGTCCATACACAGCAATGAGGCCAAAACTGTATGGGGGAAAAGCAGCTGCTCATGTCCAGTACTCCCCACAGACCCAGTTCATGGCTAAATTATGTGCTGGTGACTGCAATTTAGTACTGAAGATATCCTTAATATGTGCCCCTTTCATGCACATTTTTTCCAGAGCATTTAGCATTTAGCCAGTTTACTTGACTGTACAGTGATTTTCTGTCTTTAATTAACCTTTATGTGAAGTGATACAAACAATATCAATAGGCTTCAGATAAATGGTTGTAAATGAAGTCAATCTGACAAACACATTGTGTTCTCTATGATTGTTTCACTACTGTGTCTTTTTTTCAGTTTTTTCTATTTTTTGTTTTACCTGAAGAAGGGATAAAGGGGTAAATAAGCAATATAATTAGGGCTGTCACTTAATCACAGTTAACTTACGCAATTAACTCAAAAAATTAATTGCAATTAATCACAGTTTTAATCACACTGTTAAACAATAGAATACCAACTGAAATTTATTAAATATTTGGGATGTTTTTCTACATTTTAAAATATATTGATTTCAGTTACAACACAGAATACAAAGTGTACAAGTGTACAGTGCTCACTTTATATTATTTTTATTATAAATATTTGCACTGTAAAAATGATAAACAAATAGTATTTTTGAATTTACCACATACAAGTACTGTAGTGCAATCTCTTTATTGTGAAAGTGCACCTTACAAATGTAGATTTTTGTTGTTGTTACATAACTGCACTCAAAAACAAAACAATGTAAAACTTTAGAGCCTACAAGTCTACTCAGTCCTACTTCTTGTGCAGCTAATTGCTAAGAGAAATAAGTTTGTTTACATTTACGGGAGATAATGCTGCCCGCTTCTTGTTTACAATGGCATCTGAAAGTGAGAACAGATGTTCACATGGCACTTTTGTAGCCGGCATTACACGGTATTTTTGTGCTGGATATGCTAAACATTCATATGCCCCTTGATCCTTTGGCCACTATTCCAAAGGACATGCTTCCAGGCTGATGATGCTCGTTAAAAAAATAATGTGTTAATTAAATTTGTGACTGAACTTCTTGGGGGAGAATTGTATGTCTCCTACTCTGTGTTTTACTCGCATTCTGCCATATATTTCATGTTATAGCTGTCTCGGATGATGACTTAGCATGTTGTTCCTTTTAAGAACGCTTTCACTGCAGATTTGACAAAATGCAAAGAAGGTACCAAAGTGAGATTTCTAAAGATAATTTCGAAAGATAGCTACAGCACTCGACCCAAATTTTAAGAATCTGAAGTGCCTTCCAAAGTTGGATTGGGACGGGGTGTGAAGCATGATTTCAGAAGAAGAGCAACACTTCAATGTGGAAACTGCAGAACCCGAATCACAAAAAAAACCACCTTCTGCTGGTGGCATCTGACTCAGATGATGAAAATGAACATGCATTGATCTGCACTGCTTTGGATCGTTATCGAGAAGAATCCATCATCAGCATGGGCACACATCCTCTGGAAAGGTGATTGAAGCATGAAGGGACACATGAATCTTCAGCGCATCTGGCATGTAAGTGTCTTGCAATGCCAGCTACAACAGTGCCATAGGAATGCCTGTTCTCACTTTCAGGTGACACTGTAAACAAGAAGCTGGCAGCATTATCTCCTGCAAATGTAAACAAATTTGTTTGTCTGAGCGACTCGCTGAACAAGAAGTTGGACTGAGTGGACTTGTAGGTGCTAAAGTTTTAAATTGTTTTATTTTTGAATGCAGTTATTTTTTGTACATAATTCTACCTTAATAAGTTCAACTTTCATGATAAAAAGATTGCACTACAGTACTTGTACAAAGTTAATTGAAAAATACTATTTATTTTATTTCTACAGTGCAAATATTTAAAATAAAAATAAATATAAAGAGAGCATAGTACACTTTGTTTTGTGTTATAATTGAAATCAATATATTTGAAAATGTGGAAAACATCCAAAAATATTGATATAAATGGTATTCTATTATTGTTTAACAGCATGATTAATCACACGATTAATGTTTTTAATCACACGCTGAATCACGATAAATTTTTAATCGCTTGACAGCCCTAAATATAATAGGCGTTTATGATTAAATTGCCTCAATCATATATTGCTGTTGCAATGTTAGAAATTACATTAGAACTGCAAGCAAAATCCTCAGCACATGTTGTGACCATATGCAGCTATGACTGTTCATACCAGCTGAGGATCTGCCCCATGAACCAGCAGGAAGAACATTTATAACACTCAACAAAGGAAAAAATGTAGTTTTACAGAAGAAACACCATGGTGTAGATTTTGAATCCTCTATCATCATTTCCTTTGAGTTTCAACCCATTAATTATGTTTCCTTGATGATCAAAAATGGGCCATGATGAATAATTTATTGATCTGGGTTCTTATATGAAGAGTAAGTCCAAGAATATTTTGAAAGTATTGTCCTTTGTCTTTATCAACTGTTTAACATGGGAATCAAACTAGACTATGTGAAAACAATATATTTTTATTCTGTGTTCTTACAATACTACCCTTTTGTCTAGAAATGGCTAAGCAAAATTCTCCATCATTAGTTGAAGTTGTAAAACAAGTAGCAGAACAGCAACATTCACAAGCATCAGAAATAGAAAAAAGCAAAATAGTTCTTTCTCAGTTACAGGTAAGATCTAATTTAGAATGTTGGATTTACAATGTAGTACAATAGACAAGAAAGTATTACTATGAATAAGGGAAGCTGATATTTCTCTATTTTCCTGGGGTATCTTAATTCAAAGTTAAGGCAGTTAGTCCATTCTTAAAAACAATGAGGAGTCCGGTGGCACCTTAAAGACTAACAGATTTATTTGGGCATAAGCTTTTGTGGGTAAAAAACCCTTTTCTTCAGATGCAAGTCTCCATGCATCTGACGAAGTGGGTTTTTTACTCATGAAAGCTTATGCCCAAATAAATGTTAGTCTTTACGGTGCCACTGGACTCCTCATTGTTTTTGTGGATACAGACTAACACAGCTACTCCTCTGATACTTAGTCCATTCTTAATTTACCTTGTTGTACTTAGGTTTTGCCAAAAACAGTATATGCCTATGTCATTATGGTGCAGTTTTAACAGAAGTTTTAATCTTTTATTTTGCAAAAATTTAATTGAAATGGCAAAACTCAAAACATGAAATATAAGCTTAGACCATTTTTCATGGTGGACTGAGTAAAAAAAATGAAGGGTTTGATAGAGAGAGGATAATAAGAGTTTAAAAATCACCATAACAGTTTTTCCACTGGAGTGTTTCACTTTTTGGTATCCTTTTTCAAGAAACCTAAAATCCTTTAGGACATGTGGATTTTGGCTGGATGGGGTGTGTCCTATCTCAGCCCTCACTGCCGTGCGTGTAGGTTTTGTTTGATAATATAATATATTATATACTGGATATATATAGCTATGGCTAAGATTGCATAATGGTTTCTGTTCTGATCCTTGCAAAAACTCCCTTGATTTTCTGAAACTCTCACCTTTTGGACTGAATTATTCAGTCTTGATTTCTATCTGAAAGCTATATTTTTAATATGGGGAGAATAAAAAGGAAATACATTATTTCTGAGCTAAAAATATTCTTTTGACCACTTTTTGGAATAGTCTTACATCTGAAACAGTCAAGGTTTGAAATTTTGCCTGAAAAGTAATTCCTATTTGAGAGCAGTGTACACTCTTCCTCCTGACAAAATCTGTTTTGATTTGATCAAGTTATGTGTATTGGGAAATCACATATTGAGTATGCATATTCAGTAGATTGTTTTTTCTGAGCTCAATGTGCACCTAAGGAAGATAGTTTCACAATCAACGGCAAGTCATCCATACTGCTGAAATCAGTAGCAGAAGGAGAATCACCACTGAGTGATGGGCTCCTGTGGTCTTTTTAAGGTCCACAAGTTAGGGGCCGCTTTATTACCTTATCAATCTACTATCTACCAGCTCCCCTGCATCTATCTACCAGCTCCCCAATTTGGGAGCTCTAAAGTTGCACAGGAGAGGAATCCCCACCTTTGGATCTTCTAAGTTCTGTTGAACAGTGGCTTCCTTCTTTAGACCTTCTTGGGCACATGGCACAGGAATTCCTTTCTGCAGACAATTTTTATGGCTCACCAGAGGGAACCTTGGTCTGTCATGCCTTGAAAGCTTTTATCACCTGCAGGAGAGGTGCTTCCTAAGGGGCATGCAGCAGAATATTGAGATATTGTTGCAGCAAATATTTCTAGATTATAATATTTACACAGGTTATATGCAACTTTTGGGAAGCCTACGGAGCTTCAAAGTCCTGGACAATTACACTCACTCATTTTCTTTTAGTTTCTTCCTTTTTTTAACCTAGAACATTCCATACAAAAGCTAGCATTAATGTTAAGATTGAATAGTTATGAACTCAAAAGTCAGGAAATACCAAAATTAAGATTGTATTTACATCTCTAACTCTACTTCCTTATGTGTATTTCACAGAAAGCACATAAAACAGTTGTTTCTTCTCCAAAATTCAAGATCTTTGCCGTTCGGACCTTTCACTTGTCTATCCTAGATGGCTGGTAGATCAGAGATGATGCCAGTTCTACTGAAAGTTTCTCTCTTGTTATCTAAGATTTGACAAAAGTTCTATATAAACAATATAGGGTCATTCTCCTTAATCCTGTCAAGGAATTCAGCTTCATAGATGATGTCCCTCCTCATACCGTTATCCAGGTCCTCCATGTAACAGTCCTGCCTAACAGCATGCCTGCACTCTAAATTGTTTATGATAGTGTTCATGATTAGCTCTTCAATTTCTGGACATATTGTTAAGTTAATTCTTTTTGGTTTAGTTTGTCAGAGTTCAGTTGTCAAAGTGGTTTACTTTAGAGACTTCAGTACTGTAAGTGGATTCAGCAACTTTACAGCAATGTGACTTAATTTAGACCATTAGTGCTTGCAGCCAAACAGATATCCCTCCTACATTTTCACTTGTCAATGTCCCTTTGAGTAGGTATGCACTCTCCTACTGATACCATCATAGAAAACGGAGATGGAAAAGATATAGTAGGTTATTTTGCCAATCACTACTATTTCATTATTGTTTTATATTGTGAGATGCTGAGTCCAGTCTAGTTTTATTCATAGATATTAAGACCAGAAGGCACCATTATCATCAGCTAGGCTGATTTACTTTAACAAAGGCCATAGAATTTCATCAACTGATTCCCACATCAAACCCATAAATCTGGCTGAGCTACGGCTTGATTTAAAGTGATGGAAAATCCACCACAGCCCCGGATAAGTTGTTCCAAGAGACAATTACCCTCACTGTTAAATATTTCTGAATTATTTCTAGTGTGCATTTGCCTAGTTTCAGCTTCCAGCCATCAGATCTCATTATGCCTTTGCCTGCTAAATTAAAGAGCTCTCTATTGTCAGAAATCTTCTCCCCATCTAGGTTCTTACAGATCTTAATCAAGTCACCTCTTAACCTTCTCTTGGATTAACTAAACAGATCTCACTTCTTTAGACTCTCAGTGTTAGGCAGATTTTCCAGTCCTTGAATCATTCTCATAGATCTTTTCTGAACTCTTTACTATTGTTCAACATCCTTTTAAAAATGTGGACACCAGAACTGGACCCAGTATTCCAGTAATAGTCTCTCTAATGTTGTGTATGCTGTTAATACCCTACTCCTACTTGATATTCCCCTGCCTATACTTCTAAGAATCATATTTGCTCTCTTAGCATCTGCATTACGAGGTGAGTTAGTGTTTAGCGGGTTGTCCTCATGACCCCTAAATCCATTTCTGAACCTTCCAAAATACAGTCCATAGTCCTATTAACGTGCCCTACATTCTTGGTTCCTAAATGTATGACCATGCATTTAGCTGTATTAAAACATTTTGATCAAGTAAGCCCAGTTTACTACAAAATTGAGATCTCTTTGTAGAGATCCCGCGACAGAAATCTGTCTTTATCATCATTTACCTCTCCACCAATTATTGTGTCATCAACAAACTTTAGCAGTGATGCTTTTATATTTTCTTCCAGATTACCGATAAAGAGATTGAATAGCACTGGGCCCAGAGCAGACCCTTGTTATATCTCATTAGAAATGAGTCATAGATGCATAGATATTTAGGTCAGAAGGGACCATTATGATCATCTAGTCTGACCTCCTGCACAACGCAGGCCACAGAATTTCACCCACCACTCCTGCAAAAAACCTCACACCTATATCTGTGCTATTGAAGTCCTCAAATCGTAGTTTAAAGACTTCAAGGAGCAGAGAATCCTCCAGCAAGTGACCCGTGCCCCATGCTACAGAGGAAGGCGAAAAAGCTCCAGGGCCTCTTCTAATCTGCCCTGGAGGAAAATTCCTTCCTGACCCCAGATATGGCGATCAGTTAAACTCTGAGCATATGGGCAAGATTCATCAGCCAGATACTACAGAAAATTCTTTCCTGGGTAACTCGGATCCCACCCCATCTAATATCCCATCACAGGCCATTGGGCCTATTTACCATGAATATTTAATTACCATATCCCATCATAAGCCATCATTGGATGACAATTCACCATTTACAATTACTTTTTAGATGAATCACTTAGCCAGTTTTTAATCAATTAATATGTGCCCCAATGATTTTGTATATTGCTATTTTTTTTCTCAGAATGTCAGGTGGTACTAAGTCAAATGCCTTCTAAAAGTCCTGGAGATCACAAGATTTAGGCTTATCTAGACTAGGAAAAAGTGATTGATGCTAAGAAGATCTGAGTTAACAGGAACTAAGGACCATCCCTACCTCTCACTGCAAGTGAAAGACACACTTCCTTGACCTAAAAAGGCACACTTCCTTGACCTAAAACACATAGCAGCACATACATTTTTACAAAACTCCATACCTAAACACAAAACCCTACACTGCACATGCAATTCTCCCCCTTGGGAGAACATGAGAAAGAGAGAACAAACTACACCTGATGGATGTTACTCATGTCACTTAATGCATGATTGGAAGGCACTCAGATATTATGGTGATGAGAGCAGTGTAAGAACCTAGATCGAATTGAGTTAGCTAAACCCAATTAACTCAACCACATTTCCTAATATAGAAGCAGGGTGACACCTTTACCTTGGTTTTAGCCTGTTGCCTCCTGATTTTACCCTGCATCTGCAATAGGAAAAGCAGTTGAGTTTAGTTTGGCCTAAACTCCTAGTTTAGATAAAACATTAGGGAGACTGATACAGTTAGGGTCTCTGACACATCCCACTATACATCATTTGACTATGAGGAAGCTGAACCCATTTGAAAGATAACAAATTTCATGTACACTTACCTTTAAGACCAATAGGATAAAGCAGGGGTCGGCAATCTTTCAGAAGTGGTGTGCCGAGTCTTCATTTATTCACTCTAATTTAAGGTTTTGCGGGCCAGTACTACATTTTAACGTTTTTAGAAGGTCTCTCTCTATAAGTCTATAATATGTAACTAAACTATTGTTGGATGTAAAGTAAATAAGGTTTTTAAAATGTTTAAGAAACTTCATTTAAAATTAAATGAAAATGCAGAGCCCCCCAGACCGGTGGCCAGGACCCAGGCAGTGTGAGCGCCACTGAAAATCAGCTTGCTTGCTGCCTTTGGCACATGTGCCATAGGTTGCCTACCCCTGGGATAAAGCCTCAGATATTGTCACCTATCATGTCTCTTGGTGATGATTTTAGGAAATGGAACTCTAGTGATCTCTTCTATTCAAACTATTTTTTTAAGTTGTATAGATTTCTTTATTGTGTGTTCTGTATAAAATGAAAAGAAAGAATTCTGTTAACTAAATGTAAACAATATTGTTTAAATAGCCTACTGCTATACTCCCAAACATTGGCTTTCCACTGAAAGGAGAATATTATAACATTTTACAGGCTGAGCTTCAAGAACTTGAAAAACAAATGGAGTCTGCTTTATTAGAAACAAAGGCAACAGAAAGGCAAATTTATCAGCAAGATGATGACATAGAAACTACAAAATATCACTGTGAAAATCTGGAGTCCCAAGTCAGATCCCTGTATGCTGAAAAGATAAGGCTGAAACTTGACACAGAAGCAGCGCAAGAAGAATTTGAGATGATGCTTTCAAGAAATAGTGCATATCATGAGAAAATAATGGCTCATAAAGAGCGTTATTGGGAAGCAGAAAGCAAAATGCCAGTTATGCTCGAACTTGCTAAAAAACGAGACATGGTTAAAGAGCTAAAGACAAAGAAAGAAGAATTAATGAATGATCTCCAGAATCCTGAAGGACAAGTTATAAAACAAGTGCAGGTCAGATGTTTCTGTTTCTACATACCTTTCCTATTGTGTACAAAAATATTTTACAATTTAAAATTATAATCTGGTCTAGCTTTGCAGTGCTTGCTATGGTGTGCGGATATGTGGAATATCTGGGTTCATTGCCCAAGCCAGATTGAGTAAATGGTGATCTTAGCTTACAGCAAAAATGGTACCAGCCACTATTCTTGATGTTTGATTCCAAAAGCTAGGTTCACCTGATATAACAACATTAACTTGGCTGTGAGGAAACTACAGTGCTGTCAGTTAAAATTCATCCACTGTTATTTGTAGGATACTGCAGGGTCTTGGATAAACCTACATATACACTTTTCAAACACACACTGTATATCCCTGTAAATGTTACATTACCACTGTCAGCTAACAGCACATTGTTTAGTTGGTAACAAATTGTACTTGAGCTATGTGTGAACAGAAGGTGGAGGGGGTGAGAAAAGATGACATAAGAAGGGAGAAGGAGAAAAAACATCAATTTTATTATGTCTAATCTCTAGCAATCGTGTGTGTGTGTAATTTTAATGCTTTATTAAATTTGTAAAAGTTAAAGCAGTCTGAGCTGCAAAAATGTACAACTATAGAGGAAAACTAAGTAACTGCATATTTGAAATTGTCTTAGAATCACAGAGTCTAATTCTGATGTAACTTACACTGGTATAAATCAGAAGTAACTCCACTGGAGTTACACTATTATAACAGTAATGTGAGATTAGATTAAACCTACAGCTCCCAGACTAAAAAAACAAAAACAAATTATCACAATAAACCAAGTCTTGCAACAAGATTAATGGACAAAATTAAGGCTTGACATAGGAAAGTTATGTCTCATACGGACTAGAATGGGGGTTGCACCTGCTTCTGCAAGGGCTAAGTTTGTTCAGGTTTTAGTGTCTCTTTCTTACATAAATGGCATTAAACTTTTACATTTGTTCAGATATGCCATAATCTGTATCCTCCCCCGCAGATCTATAGTGGCAAAAGTGTATATTACATAGGTGATCAAGTGATTATATGCACTAAAGCTTCGAATTTAAGGTTTATGTAAATGTATACATACATCTATATTCACATCTGGTGCTATAAAGAGGAACATGGAAGATATGCTCTCTTTTTGCTGCCTATAAACTCTATAAATTGTTGTGCTTTCTTTCTGTGGCTTGTGATTGCATATACTTTAAATTCCATGTGGCTTTTCTACCATAAAAAAGCCTATGTAGAATGAAGGTTTTATCTTGTAATCCCCTCTTTCTTCTCTGAGAATGAACTCTATAGAGAAACCAGCTTTTTTATTATAAATCATTTAGTTATGTAGGCGACATTGCTATTTGAGCATAATCAGAGAAAATTACAATAGATGAAAAATGATTTATTACATGTAAATCCATTTATAAATGTGGCCCTTCTGCCACGTGGAGTCGGCAGCAACAAGGGCTGGGTTCATAGTTTAGGGGTTTATCTTAACACTATAAAACAGAACGGGCTTGAGCCCCCACCCAGTAATCTGGGAAAACTGAACACTACCTCCAGGCGCCTTTAAGAGGCAATACGTCCACACTCGCAAGCACTGAATCTATGTATAACAAACAAGAACTTTTATTAAAAGGGAAAAGGAACCAAGCATTAGTTTGGGAAAACATCACAACCATATTCAAAAGCATGTGATCATGTGATCATCCCACCCCAGAATATGCTGGCAGTGTGGAAGTCCCACAAACAAGTGTTCTTTTAACAAGCCACTCCCCTCTCCCTCCACTGCACCCCACTCACAGTTGCTGTCCTTGCTCAGCAAAGACCTAGGGTTCAGAGGTGCGTTCATGTGAGTTCACCTCCCACTCACGGGGTGGCGGGGAATCAAGCGATGCCTCAGCTGCTGCTGCCATAGACGCTGCAATTGGCTCGCAGTTGCCACCATTCCCTCTGTATCTCTGCCCGCTGCCGCCACTGCGCCACCGTTCACTCTGCTCCCATTGGCCTCTACACCCTCGCTTTCTCTGCTGCCACCTGCAGCTCTGCTGTAACCTCTGTGACACCATGTCTTGAGGTCCCACCTCCTAACCCAGTTCTCAGTGATTTCAGAAATTCATGGGGAATCTCACTGCTAGTACAGGCTGTTTTGCTGAAATGCTGCCCCACAGCAGGTCTAAGAGCAGGTCTATACTTAAAATGCTGCATGGGCACAACTGTGCCACCATTGTGAAGACCTGGCCTAAGGATTAGCATTTAGAACTGGGTCTCAGAGACTTCAGCTGTAGTGATCGCTTAAAAAATCAAAACACTCTCTCTCTCTTACTTTTTAAAGACAGAACTGATTACATTCAGTTGAGAGAGAGAGAGAGTGCGCGCATGTGTGGAGGGAATGTCAAATAGCATCTAAGACACTTAGAAAGACCCCACACCACACCACCCCATCCCCACTCTCTCTCCCCTTTCATTGAGATTTGGCATCTCTGTCCCCTGCTTAGCGAGTGCAGTTCAGTTGATGGTGACCCCCTCAATCAGCACGTGCTAAGCACAGTTCTGCTTCCCTTTACAATAAGGATAACATTTCTTTACCCCTGCACTCAATGCTAAAGTGATTTGTAACCCAACACCACCCAAAATTGATCGCTTTGTCAGCACAGTTTGTCTGAGGCAGAGTAGGTGTGTTCATGTAAATACAGTTGGGTCCTCAAGTCTTCCCCCAACCCCCAGCTCATCACTAGATGTCAGGGGAGAGTTCATTCCCTGCTTACACTTTGATAAACACAATAGCCAAAATTCCATTAGCATTAGATTTCACATGGGAGGAGAATGTAATTCACATATTATGCACATTATTACATAATCAGTTGATTGAATTTTTAAAGTTGACTACTGGTATATATATATACCAGTACTGGTATATATGCACACTTCTAAAAACTTTTTTTTTTAAAAAAGTTGTGTGTGCAATAGTGTGCTAGATAAATTCAAATTGTTACAGCCCTGTAGCTGTAGCCATGTCCACAGCAATATTACTGTGTAGTTTTTGTAAATATATCAATACATATAATTTGCTAGGTAGGCAGGAAGTTTATTTAAGTCAAACTTTTAAATTGTTGAACTTATTTCTTTAGCTAAAGTCAATGTTTATGCAAACAGATTGTTAAAATGAAATTATAGACGGTAAACAATTATACTAGAGTTATTTTTGTTTTACAAATGGGGTTTGGGGTCTTTTTGTTTTTAATTCCCACGTGTATCTTCAGGAAGAAATTACACATTTAATAAAGGAAGTTACTATGGTAAAAGAGTCTATCGATGAAAAGAAAAAATTGCTTGAAGAAGAGAAAAAAGTGCACGCTAAGCTTAGAAAAGAGATTGAGGTAAGGTTTAGAGTTATTCGACTAGAATATAATTACAGTCATATGACAGAACATACATATTGTAGTTGAAGTTCTAAAATATTTTACTAAACAGGTTGCTACATATCCAAGCATATACATTAACCAATGATAACACCATTAAACTCAAATCCTGAAGAATACTTAATATTGGTAAAACTCATCTAACCTTGAGAGCTTGAATTTTTGAGAGCATGGGAAAAATTTTAGTCATCAGCATTTTCCACCGCAACAGCTTAGGAAGAAATACAGCCACGAGATCTTAGAATACTGTCAATCACTTCTCCTTTGCCTTCTTCTGAAAGCGAATGAAGAGATTGCTGAACTTGTAACACTTGTTGTTTCTTGAAGTTGCTCTTTATAGGTGGCAAGTTTAAGATGTTTGGGGAAAGGAGGTAATATTGGGAATTTTAAAAAAGAGTCTGCAATGGGATAGTATGTAGAATTTACCTAAAACGGTTTACTACTTGTTTCTGTCTTGACTGTTCATTGCTTGCCCTATGGTACCTGATATCTAACCAATGGAAGAATCAATTGCATGAAGAAAATGGCCTTCCTGAGCACCTTCAAAATTTGAGCTGTCTGTAAAGTAGAGAAAGCACAACTCCTCCTAATTTGCTATGTGCCCAAATATTAATTGTTATGAAGTTATTGTTTAAATAGTTGAGTGATATTCAAAAGTACATCTGAGAGGCGTTGAGCCTCAGACTTACATACCCTTTGTCTTGTTAGGCAAATTAAATGTCATAAAATGTAATGATCTGATTCAAAGCCTGATAATACAAAGGTTTTGAACAGATTTGAGACTAGCTCAGTAGAGCACTACAATATGGAAGGGAGAGAGGGGATTTTTTTCAGATTACAAGGAACAGGAGAAAATTCTTAAACTGAAAACACAACCATTTTAAGATCCTAGGTCAACTGTCTGTTCTTCGGCATCTGAAAACAGACCTTTTTATCATGACAAAATCCATCCGAGAAAGATAGAGGAGGAGTTTTAGGTCATCTGAAAGCACTTTGTAAAACATTAGGTTATCAGAATAAATGTAATTAATGCCCTTTATACTCCAGTCAGTTAATATCTACTTTATGACTGTTGCAGGCTGAAAATTAACTCTGATCCTGGGGTTACTTTCCATTTTCTTTAAGTTATTTAGACTGTGAGCTCTGTAGATCTCAGAGGAAAGGGGAATCTGAAAAAAACCAAACCCCAACCGAAAACACAAAGCACACGCACACACACACACACCCCCCCTTTGAGACTATCCTTTTTTTTTGTTAAAATCCTAGAAGGTTCCGCAAGGCAAATGCCTTGGTCTATGAGGTGTTTGGATGGAGAACTCCTAGGCCAAAGTCTGCGAAGCATTTGGTTGATTTTATAATATGAATATTGGAGACTATAAAGAGATCATCTAACTCAGGCGTTCCCAAACTTCATTGCACCATGACCCCCTTCTGACAACAAAGTTACTACATAACCCTGGGATGGGGCCGCAGCCTGAGCCCCGCTGCCCTGGGTGGGGTGGAAAGGGAACCACAGCTTGAGCCCTGCTGCCCCAGGTGGCACTGGAGCTAGAGCTTCAGCTTCAGCCCTGGGTCCCTGCAAGTCTAATGCTGGCCCTGGTGACCACATTGAAATTGGGCCATGACCTACTTTGGGGTCCTGACCCACAGTTTGAGAACTGCTGGTCGAACTTATTCTCTAGTAACCTAAGTTACAGTCAAATCCAGTTTTTGAGGAATGAAACAGTATCTTCACCCCTCTACTCTTTGTATTGTCTATACTCTTTTCTGTACAAATCAACATTGGCCAGAGCAGTGCAGCTTTCCTGACCATAGAGCCCTGCCAGCTACATTAGTCTGAATCTTTGTGTTACCTGCCAACAGTCCTCAGATGTATTTTATTCTGTTTTATTAGGTACAGAATAAAAGATGTGATGCTATTCTAAAACGTTTGCATTGTCAACTGAACAAACTCCAGTCGAACAGAAGACAGGGGCACTGGAACATTCAACAGATGGAAAAAAAGGCAGCTGAACTAAGAAAGTGTGTCGGAGCAATAGAGTGATATATAAGACAGTATAATACAATGCTCAGCAATTTATAACATATGCCATCCTTTATATATAACAGGTGGTTGTTGGAAATAATCCCTTGAACTTTGGACTAAGGATGAGTGATTTTTCCCCCCTCCTACTCTGTGCCCTAAAATACTTTGTGTTCTGTGCCAACCTTTAATGGCCTAAAGCAATGTTCTCTTTTGTTCATGGGGCAAGTGACTGCTCAGGAAGGAATTTATTACAATTCCCAGACTGCCTTCAAAAGCATCTACCAACATTTGCAAATCCCTTAAGACCATATAAATTTGGAAAGTTCCTTTTCGTTTGGTTGGAGGTTTTTTTTAGATCAAGTTCTGCATTGTTTTTCACTCTGGGAAATTCATATGAGGTGGATAATTGCATTTAATGAGCTACAAAAGCTTCAGCTCTTTCAAGCACAGCTCTAATCAGTGCAGTGTACTAAGTAACTCTGAGCTCTCTGGTAGTATTTTGCCATGTGGAAGAGTCAGCTGTACAAGATACTATAGCATTCCCGCTCGCCGTGTGCCAGGATTCCCCTCACCCTAGCACAAGTGTGTGGGAGAGAAAGAAGGCATACACAGTCTTTCCTGCTTGCTTACCACGAAAGGGCCAGGGTCAATCACAGGTTAAGAATGGCGCCTCCTAAAACACAATCGCTTCCAGAGCTCCCGGTAAGGCTGTGCAGCACTACACTACCCCTTCCTCAGCGTTGTGGCTAAATGCCACAGTCTAACTCTATAGAGGCTACAGTATGGGTAAAATTAATTCTAGTAAAGAAAGATCACTTTCTAGAGACCAGTTTTGTTTGAAACACACAGATGTATGTTTTCTGGGGTTGGGGGATGAAAGGAACGTAAAGAGTAAAATGGCAGTTTAGAATGACATGGTGCTGCAGATTCCTCCATCCTTCCGAACCAGTCCCTCTGTTAGGACCTGAGACTATTCCTATTGGTACCAATATCAAAACTCTTCTTGGATTCAGATGGACTAGGATCAGACCTTTGTTGTACACTGTTGATCTATGTCACAGTGAAAGAAGAGGGAGACAACATGGTATGATGGCCTTTTCCCTGGCCAACAAACAAACCAGCCAACCCAAACATTATTTAAACTGTAATTTTTTAAAAACCAGCTTTGTGCAGACTTTTTTACTGCTCTGGACAATAGAAAATGTGGAAGTTCAGCACAACATTACCAAGTTCTGTCAATTCACTTTTTTCTTGTCTGTACTGAGGTTTTGTTTTCACAGAACTGATCACTTGTTTGTCTTGTACTTCTTCAATTAACTTTCTGTGCTCAAAGTCAAAGCTTCAGAGGAGCACACAGAGCATCGTAATTACAAGACTTAAGTCATGCATTTCCCCAAGACTTTTGGAAAAGAAAAATGAACACCAAATCACCATTTATTTAAAACTTCATGTCAGAAAGTTAGTGAATAACCAGTTTCTCTGCATAATAATTTTTCTCTGCATGATTTGTATTGTTTTGTACTTTGCATTTCTGGAATTTGTATTCATTGTTTATTCTTATAGTTTAGATGACAATTCACTCTTGAGCCAATCAATAATATTCATATTTATTCCAGAAAGTATTTAATATTGTGTTTGATGAGGTATTGGTTTATGTAATTTACATTTGCCTTTGAGTATGTGCATGTATTTGAGCAAGTTGAATATTTATGTTTTACTTAGTTTTTTCTTATTAAACTGTCTAGATACTGTCAGTTTTAGGAAGCTAAAATTAAATGCATCATGACTGTTTTAATTACTGTTTTATTCTTAGTAAGAAAGTTCATATAAACATCTATGTACTTTGAAGAGTATGTGTTTTCCTTCATATAAACTGATTTGTGCCCATCACAATGAATCTCAAAGGGTCATTGTCACTTGTTTAATCCCCAACATTTGCCTGCCTTAGATAAAGGTAAATTCCCCATGCAGTAATCCACCTAAGGCACATTTTTAACACAGGTTTCAGAGTAACAGCCGTGTTAGTCTGTATTCGCAAAAAGAAAAGGAGTACTTGTGGCACCTTAGAGACTAACCAATTTATTTGAGCATAAGCTTTCGTGAGCTACAGCTCACTTCATCGGATGCGTACTGTGGAAACTGCAGAAGACATTATATACACAGAGACCATGAAACAATACCTCCTCCCACCCCACTCTCCTGCTGGTAATAGCTTATCTAAAGTGATCACTCCCCTTACAATGTGTATGATAATCAAGTTGGGCCATTTCCAGCACAAATCCAGGTTTTCTCACCCTCCGCCCCCCCCACACACAAACTCACTCTCCTGCTGGTAATAGCCCATCCAAAGTGACCACTCTCTTTAAATTGTTTCCAGAATACAATCCCCTTGCATTCTTTGTACCTAGATGTATGACCTTCAAATTGGCAGTATTAAAATACATTTTTGTTTGAGTGGGCCCAGCTTACCAAGCAATCCAAATCACTCTGTATGGCTGCTTTGGCTTCGTCATTATTTACCACTCCATCAATCTGTGTGTCATCACAGATGTTAGGAGCAGCGATTTCGTATTGATATCCAGGTCATTGATAAAAACGTTAAATCACATTGGGCCTAGTACTGATCCCTGTTGAACGCCACTAGAAAACCCTCTATCTGAGCATCACTTTCCACAGTTAGCCAGGTCTCAGTCTATTTAATGCTTTATCCATATTGCATAGTGCTGATTTTTTAATCAGAATGTTGTACAGTACTAAGTCAAACATCTTCCCAAACCTAAGTATATTACAGCTACGCATCATATGGTACAGACACCCTTTATCATATGGTACAGACAATAAAATTCTCAGTTATTGTGATTTACAGCCCCCACTAAACGCTGCAATTGTAGGCTCAGATCTTGCAAACAGTTAAGTGTGTGCTTAACTTTCCTACTGTGAGTGGCCCCATTGATTTCATTCCATTTCCTTACAGTGCTGTCTGTGCATTGAAGATATAATGAGTCCATTGAAATTTGTGTTCAACAGGAGTTTAAGGCCCTCAGGACTTCAGAGCAGGTGTTCAGTTCTATGGAGGAATAGGCCCACCTTGCAGAGACCAAGAATTAACTTCTTATTAAGTGTAATTCTGTTTTACACAATATTTAATATTTTTATCGTATGTGGAAATTCACAGCATCCCAGCTTCAGGAGTTTAATATTTAAGAAACAGTGCACACAAGAAAACAGGAGTAAAAACTTGCAGTAATGAATTCCAGTGTAGCAGGAGAGGGTGTAGTTTGCAAAAAAGGAATGTATATCATTGCCTGCACATGGGCCTAGCAGCATTCTTTGCAAGACAATGCTTTCAAAATGTTTGAGATGTGTTTTATGCTGCTTTTAGAATGCTGACAAATCTTAATGGGCTGATGAGGCAGTTAATTCTTGGTGTAGTATTCAACAGTAATCGTTTTCCCCAGGGGCATTCTTTCCTTCAGCAAGCAGTCACATACAACTGGGAATGACGTCTAATAAACAGAAATAATCCAGTGCATATACAAGCCCATTTTTACATTCTATTCTTTACATGTGAACATACTGCAAAGCTTTCCCTCTTTCTAGCCATTGTACCTTTTAACAATTACTCATATACGGTAGGTTTCAGAGTAACAGCCGTGTTAGTCTGTATTCGCAGAAAGAAAAGGAGTACTTATGGCACCTAAGAGACTAATCAACTTATTTGAGCATAAGCTTTCGTGAGCTACAGCTCACTTCATCGGATGCATAATGTGGGAATATACAGTAGGCATTACTTTTATGTAGCATGTGTGATAAATAAGGCAAGTTCTTGCAATATCTTTGGGAGACCATATGGTATTAAGTGTATGAATGGTCTACATATTGTTGTGGGCCAGGATTGTATGCACTCCAAGGGGTGGCGCAGGAAGGTTACCACAGCTCCACCAGGAAATGAAAACTGTAGGGAATGATCAAGGCAAATGACTCAGGTTATAACACCTCCAGGGAAGCACCATCTCCTGGGAAGATTTGTGTTGGTTCAAACTGGATTCCCTAGAGACCAACAGACAAAGGAAGGACTGTTGCATAAATAGCTAGAGCTTCAGTTGACTCAGGGCATTTATCCTGGTTACTGATCTAAAGACTGATATGTGTGTGTCACCATGGGGAAAACCCAGTTGTGGGATTTGAAGGTCTGACACCTCCCAGAGCCCTGTGTTGGAGTTGGGGATAGTTTTTTAGCATGCATGTAGGTTCTTTGATCATAACAATATGTTCTCTCTATAAGTGGGAATAAAGCTGCTTGCTTAAAAGGAGCTGTGTGGAAACTAACTGCTGACGATACACTGGCCAGAGCCCTCAGAGAGAGAAAAGTGCAGGTGCTAGTCTCTTAGGCAGACTGACTTAGCATAGATCAAGGAGCAGCTGTGCGGCTTTAAAACCCTGGTCAGAAGGAAGTGAGACACCAGGCTCTGCCCAGGAGAGGTGACAGCTGGGAGCTGGAAACCTGTAAGTGGGTGCCCTTGAAAGATCTTGGAGGGAGAAATACAGGTCAACTTATCCTGAAACTCTGACAATTTGTATTCATTTCCCCCCCCCCCCCCATCTCCTCTGAAGAACCTCCCAATTTAAGCCTCCTGCCCTAAAGGACTTGTCTTGAGGCGAAGGAACAGAGATAAATTAAATAGGGCCCCAATTGTCAGCAATGAGCACTTGCATCTGCATCTGGTCAGTCTCCGGGTGACCTATGAGTACAGCTGAGCCACCTCAGTGAGCATTCCTCCTGGCTGGCCAAGAAGGTGAGCAAGGGTGGCTCTTACACCCAACAGCACCAACTGATTGCTGGCTGCTCAACGTACATGCCTGCAATTGCAATCACGCCATTCTCTAGCCCTGCTTCCCTACTGGCTTCCTGACTCTGGGTCCTGACCCTTGACTCTGGCTCCTGACTCCCGACTCCGGCTCCAACCACCAGGCCCAACACACAAGTCCCAGTTTGTGACACCAATCAGCGAAAAAGGGTTACTGGAAAAACCACTTTTGCGTATTTCCCAGGATTTCTTGTCTTCCTGTGCTAAACTTCAGTGTTCCAAGTCTTGGGCACATTTTCTGAGCATAGTGGATTGAGATTATCTGTTCCACTGATCCTACCTTATGCCCCAATTCAGCAAAGTACTTAAGCATGTGCTTAAAATTAAAATATAATTAATATTACTTTGGCTATCAAAGTTGATTGTAGTGTCGTTGTAGCCATGCTAGTCCCAGGATATTAGAGGGACAAGGTGGGTGAGGTAACATCTTTTACTGGACCAACTATTGGTGAAAGAGACAAGCTTTCCAGACTATAGAGGTGACCTGAAGATCTCTGTGTAGCTCAAAAGTGTGTCTCTTTCACCAACAGAAGTTGGTCCAATAGAAGATGTTGCTTCATCTACCTTGTCTGTCCATCAAAGCCTTTCTAACATTACTCTGGCTATTGCATAAAGTTAAGCACACAATTAAGTGCTTTGCTGAATGGGTGATTAGTCCTGCACTATTGGGGAAGAATGAATAGTTTTCCATTCACAACACACAGCATAAACTCTGCATCTTCTCATTAGACCAAAAAACTGTTAGATTGAGGTACGGGAAGCATTGCTTCTCTCCTAACCTCTCTCACTGAACTGCCTCTACAACTCCAGCTGGCTGAAGGAGCAAAAGGCCAAACCAGGAAACAAACCGAAGTCTCTTTGACTGCAGTGCACTGCACTATTGCTAGGCAGCCAAGTTTGCATCCCTTTATACTTGATACATGCTGCACTGAATAAAGAATACATATATACATGAACTTGCTATGCTGCTAGCCTAATAGGACTTATCTTTTAACCTCACACATCCATAGCTCCTAGACATCATATCCCATAACATTGTCCTCCCAGGTCACCTTGACAAGGTGTTTGGGGAGGTAGCCGGAGCACCAGCTTTGAGCCCCATTGATTATGACTTTTTGCCAGGATTATTGTTGGAATTATTCTTTATGCAGGGTATTACCACATCACTAATTCAACAATAATTTCCCTTCTTAAATTCAAAGGCTGAATGGAATTTATACAATTGCTATAAACATGCCTAACTATCATCAATGGTAAGCAATTTATTACATCCAAACAGTAACACAACATTTATAAGTTTCAGAGTAGCAGCTGTGTTAGTCTGTATCCGCAAAAAGAAAAGGAGGACTTGTGGCACCTTAGAGACTAACAAATTTATTTGAGCGTAAGCTTTTGTGAGCTACAGCTCACTTCATTGGATGCATGCAGTGGAAAATACAGTGGGGAGATTTTATACACACAGAGAACTTGAAACAATGGGTGTTACCATGCACACTGTAACAAGAGTGATCAGGTAAGGTGAGCTATTACCAGCAGGACGGGGGACGGGATGACCTTTTGTAGTGATGATCAAGGTGGGCCATTTCCAGCAGTTGACAAGAACATCTGAGGAACAGTAGGGGGGGAAAATAAACATGGGGAAATAGTTTTACTTTGTGTAATGACACATCCACTCCCAGTCTTTATTCAAGCCTAAGTTAATTGTGTCCAGTTTGCAGATTAATTCCAAATTCAGCAGTCTTGCTGGAGTCTGTTTCTGAAGTTTTTTTGTTGAAGAATTACCACTTTTAGGTCTGTAATCGAGTGACCAAAGAGATTGAAGTGTTCTCCGACTGGTTTTTGAATGTTATAATTCTTGACGTCTGATTTGTGTCCATTTATTCTTTTATATAGAGACTGTCCAGTCTGGCCAATGTACATGGCAGAGGGGCATTGCTGGCACATGATGGCATGTATCACATTGGTACATTTATAAGTATTTGATCAAGTTACTTACAAATGGACTGAACAGTGGTGTTTAGACCCATATTGGTCAGCCAGATATTAGCAATGCATCCTCCAAGAGTTTATTTTTCTGTACCCTTTAGCAAACAAGTGATGTCATTGACAATTATAGGACCTTATCTAGGGGCAGGTGAAGGAGGTCCTTATATAGCCAATTATTTACTGCACCTGGTACCCAATTAACTGTGTTTTATTTCCATTACTTTAGCTCAAACCGTAAATAAGATAACATTAGTATTTTGAAGAGTTACTACAAGTTTAACACAACTCTTCTTTCTCATGCTCTCTTCCTTTTTGGTCACATGGTTTGGGCCTATTGCTCTTGCTAATATCCCATATTACAATAGTTCACCCAAATCTAATGTGGCCCTATATTCCTACAGTTACTCACACACAGAGTACGTTGTAGGGTCAGAAGCTGATAGTAAGGTTCACACTAGCGTAACAAGTAAAGAGTAGGGCTTTTGTTTTGGTTTCTTTTGCTGGGATATTGTATGAGATAATCAAGCTGTACAGTAACAAATCAACAGTCTTCAATGGCGGAAGCGGCCTTGTAGGACTCATAACGAATCAACAGTCTTCAAGACTGTTTTATTTTGTTTATTTTGGCTCATTTGTGCATAAATTATTAATGAACTGAGCAGGCACAAGGACATTGCCTTTGCGATGAACTCTGACATAAATGGGGAGCCTACTCTCCATTATCTTTCTAATATAGTGTCCAGAGGAATGATGTCAAGAAATTAATCAGCTGGTAACTCAGAACATCTAAAATGTACATGTCCTCACACTCACAGATGTTCAATATGTGACAGTATCCTGACATCACATGGCCTCTTCTGTTCCCTATTAGCCCTATAAATAAATGTCTGAGCCTCTCTCTCACTGAGGTTGCAATGATTTTCCAGTTCTTGGATCTATTCTTATTACAGGTTCTACAGCAGTCAGGGTTTGGTTTGTCCCCAGAATAAATTAGAGCAACTTCAGGGCTGCTCTAATTCACATGGGCTTCTAGTGGCTCCCAAGGGACCTGCTACTTCTCTTCCCCAATATTTTACAGCATAATCCCTATGACGCTGTGTGGTGGTATAGCCCTAGGCCTCCTGGGGGGATCCAGAGCTGCCCCTAGCTTCTTGACCACTAGAGTAGTACCAAAATATTGGAGCATGAGACAGGATCTTGCCCACAGGATCTGCCATACGGCATGATATCACTGGTCAGTCAAGTATGGTATCTTGCCATAGACCATATGTGATGCAGAAGAAGCTGTTTAAAAAAAATACAAGCATCCTGCATCTGGTCAATTGTGCAATGCTGCTGATTGGGGAAAAAAATCCTTCTTGATCCCTTTGTTAGTCAGTTTACTCCCTGTCACATGAGAATTGACTACATTGCTCTTTTCAGCTGCTACTAATGTCAGCAAATAGAGTGATCCAGCCCTTTTACAAAATCCAGCTACAGTATTTAATTCTGAGTCCCCTTGAGGCAGAGAATTTCAGAAGAGGAATTTCAAGCAGTCTGTAGAAATAATTTTCTTCTATTTGTTCTACTGTGCGGGAGCCAGAACTTTCTCCAGGGCCAAGACTGTGGAACTAACTCCTCTAGAAACTAAGGGTCAGCACAAATGTCACCACCTTCAACTCCAAGTGCAAGACACATTTCTTTGTCCTGCATTCTCTTATATAAACGAATAGTAACATGTATACTTAAAAAACAAACAAAACTCTCCCAAAACAAAACAACCCTACCAACCACTGCACAAACACCCTACCAACCACTGCACAGACTTCTCCCCTAGGGAGAGAATATGAGAACAAACAACACATGACTGATTTTAGTTGCATTGCTTAATGTTCTACTGGAAGGTACACAGATATTACAGTGATGAACATGGTATAAGACATAAAATAAAATAGAAAACTTTTACATGTCATTAATTTAAATGCGTGGCCCTTTATTTTAGAGAACATTTTTCACAGAACCCTTTCTAGTCTTACATACTTCATTTAATCCCTTCTAATTTTCCTCCTTACCAAGCTAAATAATCTTATTTTTAAAAAAATCTCTAATTTTATGTAAATCCCACCATACTCCAATATTTGCTGATTAAGTGTTAACACAAAAGCTCTCGTGTTCTGATTAAAAAACACTGCTAAATTTAATGTATGACTTGAATTATTTTCAGCTAAGTTACAAATGATCTCCTCATGTGAAAATAGCACTATTTACTTGAAATGTGTTCTTTGAATTTGTTTGGCCTTATGAGTGCTTTCATTCAGAATTTCTGCCATTTTTGTCCAAAATCAGTCTAATGGTTCCCTCTAGTGGTCAAATGTTGTCTTTACGTATGGTAACATGAAATGCTTTTATTTGAGGTTTATGGGAGCGTGTTAGTACTTTTAAAGCAGTGTGTTACGTACTGTAAACTATTCTTCTGCATATGTTCTTTTATATAGTAAAGTGGAAGAATCTGAAGGAGCCATGTGATTGTTCCAAGCAAAGTCCCAATTCTTACAACTATGAGACAATGGCATGAGGGTTGGATTTTTTTTCCTTCTTAGTTAGTCTACTTGTTTTAAAATTAAGCAACAGATTCCATCCAAGATGCAGAATCTTCCATTTAAAACAACTCTAAGTAATGGAAGAGAAAAAAAAACATTTGAAAAGTTCCCCCCAAATTTTCTCTTCTATTATGACTACTTACCTCTTATATAATGCTTTTTATCAGTAAAGCTCAAAGTGCTTTACAAAGGAAGTTAGTATCATTACCCTAATTTTACAGAAGGGTAAATTGAGGCACAGCACAATGCTGCGAGTTGCCCAATATCACCCATCAGGCTAGTGGTAAAGCCGAGAATAAAAGCTATGTTTTCTGAGTCCTAGGCCAGAGTCTAGCCATCAGGCAACACTGTCTTCTACAACGTAATGACTTAAACTCCACTGTGAATAATATAGAAAGGTTTCTTTTTTCCTAACAACTTTTAAAAAGTGTTTTCTTGAGCTAAGCGTGAAACCATCACAAACCTGGGTTCAAATTACTTGTCTTAGTAGTTACTGTTGGCAGGACCTGATTTAGAGGCAGGCAACCCAGGCCACTGCTTGGGGTTCTGAGCTTGGGGGTGCCGGGTGTGGGCTGCTGTTTTTGTTGTTAGCAACAAAAGGGAAAATAGAATGTCTGAAGTAAAATGTTTCAGGTATCTGTGGTGGATTCATTTTTCACTGACCTTCTAGAATGTTTTGGACCTTTGTAGAATCTCGTGGAACCTTCCAAACTTTCCGAGGATTACATTTTCCTCCAACCTCCTAGAATGTTGTCAGCCAGGCCCTCCTGGGTATATTTGCTTATATATGGCATGAATAAATACAGATTTGCACTTCCTAGCATGCACATTTATTGTCTTATTTGACAGGGATAAATCACGCATGCAAATTGTTCATCAAATAAAAATAAGGTATTCAAAAATGTAACAAATGGAGGTGGGGGGCGCTGAAGATGCTCCTTGCCTGGGGCGCCATTTGATTTAGGGCCGATCCTGACTGCTGGTCTTAGAACTATTAGCTGTTTTGAAAAATGTACTGTGTTTTAAACAGATTAAAAGCTGGCTAAAAGAAACCCAACTGATTAAAGCTGGTAGTGCCTCCATTCGTTCGAGGTTTAAGGTATTTTCCAGTATAAGAATTTTTTTTAGTTGTTTATAACTTTGCCAGACTTTAACCGTTTGGACAGAAATTTTCCATGTTGGCTGTGTATCTCAGGCTGAATTATTCTGGAAAAGTTTCAACACAAATGGTTCAGCCATTTCCAAGAGCAAGATTAAGAGATAAATGCTTTGTTTTTTCCATGTAAAAAACATTCTTACTTCCATTTCACTGAGAAGCTCTAGCATCTCCATGATTTGAAGCACAGACTTGAAATTTGACAGATAGTTGGCCTTTCTGTCAGAGTTGTGCTTTTGATCTCACCATGAAATACTGGCCAAATATGATCAACTTGAGAAAAAATTCAGTTCACAGATGCTCAGTAGAGACTTGCTGGAGTTTGGCAGCTAAATTTCCTGAAGATTCCATCTGCACTGAGCATCATCCAGCCCACAGCTACAGGCCTAAGCAGTACTTTCCCTGCAGTTGCTGTTCTCAGTTGCTACACTGTGGTGCTGGCATCCCCCTCAGTCTAATGATCTTTGGGTCTTAATTAATTTTATAATCAAGAGGTGGATCATCCCATCCTGATGTGTTTAAACTGCTGCCACACACTGCCCAAATGGAGTTAGTCCAGTTGGCCATTCTTGTTGTAACAAGGGATTATCTGCAATTCATAAAACTACACATATTCAAGTACTAATCACCCCCAGCACCTACATTATCTTCTGCAGCTGGGAGATGGGCTGACTCTCTTCCAGGGTCTTTGTAAAGATCAGGGCAACTGAAGAACAGAAGGAGAGAGTCTCAGTAATTCCATCTTAGTGACTAGTATCCTAAAATGTTCCCTCTGGGAGATGCAGTCTGCTGTATCCTAGACATCAGTTACTTTCTGTATTCTGGGTCTTACTGTATACCCCAGCAATAACTCTGACTTTTTCCTGGGCAATTTTCCACATGAGAATCCATTTCCACATGCTCCTCGGGAAGCCCACATGTTTGCAGTAAGAAGAACTGCAAGTAAGCAAGCAAGGTTGCTCAGAGGAAGGGGAGGCAAAAGGGGAAGTCTGCCTTGGACCCCCAAACCAAGCAGCGTTGTGAGCTACTATGCGGGGTCCCAACACCACTTCCTGAAATTTGGCCCAGCAGCCCCTCTGTCAGGATGGAGGAGTGGGTAGGCCACACCTGAGTGGCACTATAAACCAGCATGTCAGGTTGCAATGCCACTCACAGAAATTTGGCCCAGCAGCACATCTGTCATGGAGGGGCAGCCAGGCCAAACCTGCACGCCAGGTAACAATGCCCAGAGCAGGGAGCCAGGCCCAGGCCCCACGGGGCAGCCAAGCCATTATTGCAGGATGAGTGCAATGCAGTCTCGCGCTCCCATTTCAGGAGGGTTTGTACTCAGCATGGCTAAGCCATGCTTTTGCTGCCTCTACCCATGCTACCATATTTAACCTGCTATTTATATTCACGCTAGCTTGATGACAGCTACCACAAGTATGTAGACACGAGCAGGGAAATCACACCCCTAGCTTGTAATGTAGATGTAGCCTAAGCTGATGAGAGTTTTATAATTTATGTTGAATGAATGGGCACTAATGACTAAGCCCACAAGTGTGTGTTAGCCAAATGGGTCAGAAAGTGTATTTGTGTATTTCACTTGCCTTTCTTTGATGTTCATCATTGTAGTATTTGAGCACCTCATAAACATTAATGAATTCGTCCTTACATATCTCAAGTAGGGAAGTATTATTATCGCTATTGTTCAAATGGGGAACTGAAGCACTGAGAGTTTCAGTGACTTGCTCAAGGTCACATACGAAGTTTGTGGCAGAGCAGTAAATAGCATCAGGGTTGCTTATAATGCGTAGGGCCAGTCGTGTAGAGAAAAGATCCATACCACTGGAAGAAATGTCATTTCTTGTCCTAGTTCTGAAACTGACTTTGTCCATCAGAAAAACATCATTTTACAGCTAAGAAAATTTTTCTGTTCAGTGTGTTTGTGTGAGCATACACAACCAAAAGGTCTCTCAGTTGCTGGAAAATCTCCCTTTTATACCTACATCCATTTTTAATTAACACCTCGTTTATAATTGTTCAATTATCCCCCCTGCTGTTCAAGGAAACCAGCATAACAATCATCTAACACAACACAGGGGCAATTAGCACCCAGAAGACAACAAGGAAACTCATCACAACTCAGAGTTTCTGTATAACACAGGAAGAGGGATCAAAGTATGACATCAAAGTCAACTCATTGCAAACCTCCTAATGGAACTTGAGTTCTTATAGCAGCGACCATAGTATTTTGGTGTTTCTGAATTCTTTAGTTATTAAAAATAATATTTAACAAGAAGCTATGGTGCATACTTGTTATGTTTTCAAAAGTGTATCTTTTAACCCTTTGAGAGGTCCCCATTATGATACTGAAAGACAGAAGCTAACAGATTCATCGCTGGGTTACTCCAGTTTTATACAGTCAAACTCCATTGATTTCATCAGCATAAAACTAAAGTAATCTGTTGATGAATCAAGCAATATGCCTTTATTTATGTGACCTGTAGAGGATACAGTCATCACTTTTTACATTTTGTCTAACTCTCTTTGCCCTCATACTGCCTGTTGAGTTGAAGATGGCGTCCTTTTCATTTTAATGGTCTTGTGAAGAGCCTGTACATTTGCTACTTTCCCCCCCTAGGAATTGCATTATTTTATTAGCTGATGGCACAGGGGATTTTAACTACTTTTGAGGTTGTTGGCATCAGAGACATCCTTAACCATGCTTATTAAACCTTCAAGATTGCTAATTTCTTTGTACAAAGGGAGTTTTGAGCTTTCATTAGGATATTTCCCAGATGTTTTAATTTTCTGACACCATTTAGTATAATTATGTTTGCTCTTAGTACATAAGTATGGAAAATAATGTACATTAGGAAACAAACAAACAAACTAGCTGTCATATGAAAACATAATAAAGAGCAGCTGATAAGGAAAAACAGTCCTGGCAACATTGTTTTAACAGCCATGGGACACATAAAAAGCAGACATATTGTGATGGTAACAAATTTAATTACCCACGCAGAAATAAATAAAAAGAAAAGATAAGAGAATATACTAAAATGAGAAGTTCAGAGATGTGCACAACTAAAACAGAAAATCCTAATGAAATGTTTGAGCTGAAAGAGGTTTTTCAAGAGTGGCAGCCTACAGGGTATAGTATCTGTCATAAATATAAAGGGAAGGCTAATCACCTTTAAATCCCTCCTGGCCAGAGGAAAAACCCTTTCACCTGTAAAGGGTTAAGAAGCTAAGATAACCTCATTGGCACCTGACCAAAATGACAAATGAGGAGACAAGATACTTTCAAAGCTGGGTGGGACAAAGGGTCAGTTTTGTCTGTAGGATGCTTTTGCCTGGACCAGAGCAGGAATGCAGGTCAGAACTCCTGTAAAGAGTTAGTAAGCAATCTAGTTAGATATGCGTTAGATTCTGTTTTGTTTAAATGGCTGATAAAATAAGTTGTGCTGAATGGGATGTATATTCCTGTTTTTGTGTCTTTTTGTAACTTAAGGTTTTTGCCTAGAGGGATTCTCTATGTTTTGAATCTGATTACCCTGTAAGGTATTTACCATCCTGATTTTACAGAGGTGATTCTTTTACTTTTTCTTTAATTAAAATTCTTCTTTTAAGAACCTGATTGCTTTTTCATTGTTCTTAAGATCCAAGGGTTTGGGTTTGTGTTCACCTATGCAAATTGGTGAGGATTTTTATCAAGCCTTCCCCAGGAAAGGGGGTGTAGTGCTTGGGGGGGGGATATTTTTTGGGGGGCGGAAGACGTTTCCAAGTGGGCACTTCCCCGTCCTTTGTGTAACACTTTGGTGGTGGCAGCTTTTAACCTAAGCTGGTAAGAATAAGCTTAGGGGGGTCTTTCATGCAGGTCCCCACATCTGTACCCTAGAGTTCAGAGTGGGGAAGGAACCTTGACAGTAGCAGACATTTGTATAAAATGACCCTGTTGCTTTGAGTCAATAGCAAGGTGGGTATTTCTTTTCATTGGGGAGTAAGTGGTGATGAAAGGGAATGGTCTGTGCTATGGCCATTTGTTTTACACTTTTGTCAGTGTGCCTAATGATGTCATGTTGGGTGTGATGTACATTATTAGCTAGATAAATGAAGATTTTGCATAGTTCTACTCACGAATTCCAAAGGATTTTTCTTTAGGCAAAATTCTCCCCCTCTCTCCTTGGGGCTCTTCTTCCCTCCCTGCATAGCTGCAGACAACCCTTTGGCAGTGAAACTGATGCTGTTCCACTAGGCAAGTATAAGGATAGGATGTGCAGGAAATCACTTCTATGTAAACCCCTTATGTGCCCAGAGCCCAGCAACGCGCCTGGGCAGTGCAAATTGGGACAAGAGCAGAGCTGTGAGAATTCTTCTGTCTCCTGACGAACAGGGGAGTAAGGAGGACAGATAGGCCCCTGCACAGGCTACTTAAACCACAGACCAGTTCTGTCGCTGCTCCACGGCACAGATTCTTCCTCCATCTCTGCCTCCAACACACATATTTGTTCAGCATCCAGCCTGACTACTCAGGGGAGGGGCTGGGCTCTGGCTTCTGTGCTTACTGGAGATTCTATTCTCGTTCCATAAGCTCCCATACAGAATTCCGCATGCAGAACAAACGGAAAAAAATATTTAAAATGTCTGTTGTGTGGGTAAGAGATCCATAAGGGGCATGAGAGAGAAGACAACAGATATATCATTACAATATTTTTCAGCTCGCTTTGTTTCCAGTTGTTTCCTATCCAGAGCATGCTCAGCAAGCTAAACTTCATCTTCATAGGTTCCAATTTAAGTGCTAGATGTGACCCCCAGATTCTCAATGTGTAGTTCCTTCCTCCACTAGTATTCCCATTGACTCCAGTGGTACTGTATTGTGTACAGTATTGTACAAGGCCCGATTCATGAATAAAAGTACCACAATCTGGCCCTGGATAATTCTAGGATTTGTTCTAGTGAATAACACCCTTATGGCACTTCCTGTTAAAATACCACTAGGAATAATCTTTCTTCTTGAATTTTGTTGAGATGGAAATGGTGGCATTCTGGAGAGTCCAGGCAGAAAAGCTTTTGTCTTTGATTTATTGCAGCATTGCCATTTGCGTTGATGTACTGGATTGATGGCTCTCCCAGCATTTCACATCGTGAACTCCTATTTTTCGAACTATAGAGCTCCCTCATAAAAAAGAAAAATGTGGAACTTGACCCGCCAGATCCCAGACTGAGCGTGACCTTCATTTTAGATAATTAAACAAATCCATGGAGCCGTTTTTGAGTATAATCTCTTCATTTTAGACGTTAGTGGTTTAAGATGATATTTTGCATCTCTGTAACTTTTTTATGTATTTCTTTGAATAGTGAGTGAGTAGTCTGTAATAGAGGTATTTTTTAAGTTTAATTAAGATGGAAACACTCCAGTCTTGCCCTTAAAAACAAAAAAAAAAACCCCAAACCAAATAAAAACCCCAGACCAAAATTAGTAACCATGCTTCAGAGGGAAAGGCTTATAGAACTGAGTTCTCGGATTTGGTTCCTCTTCCCAGGCATTACAATAGTAGCTTTGCAGAAGAGAAAGACACCTCAAAGAGATTACACTCCAAGACTGAGATCCTCAGCTGCAGAGACTCATATCCTGTGGGCAAGGATTGCTCCACATAGCTCAGGAGCAGGGGGAAATGCAAATTAATGCTGAATGCCAATCCCACAGTGTAAGTTAGAACAGCCTCATTGTCATAAATATAAAGGGAAGGGTAAACCCCTTTGAAATCCCTCCTGGCCAGGGGAAAGCTCCTCTCACCTGTAAAGGGTTAAGAAGCTAAAGGTAACCTCGCTGGCACCTGACCAAAATGACCAATGAGGGGACAAGATACTTTCAAAAGCTGGGAGGAGGGAGAGAAACAAAGGGTCTGTGTCTGTCTGTATGCTGGTCTTGGCCAGGGATAGACCAGGAATGGAGTCTTAGAACTTTTAGTAAGTAATCTAGCTAGGTATGTGTTAGATTATGATTTCTTTAAATGGCTGAGAAAGGAATTGTGCTGAATAGAATAACTATTTCTGTCTGTGTATCTTTTTTGTAACTTAAGGTTTTGCCTAGAGGGGTTCTCTATGTTTTTTAATCTAATTACCCTGTAAGATATCTACCATCCTGATTTTACAGGGGGGATTTCTTTATTTCTATTTACTTCTATTTTCTATTAAAAGTTTTCTTGTAAAAAACTGAATGCTTTTTCATTGTTCTCAGATCCAAGGGTTTGGGTCTGTGGTCACCTATGCAAATTGGTGAGGCTTTTTATCCAACATTTCCCAGGAAAGGGGGGGGGTGCAAGTGTTGGGAGGATTGTTCATTGTTCTTAAGATCCAAGGGTCTGGGTCTGTAGTCACCTAGGCAAATTGGTGAGGCTTTTTACCAAACCTTGTCCAGGAAGTGGGGTGCAGGGTTTTGGGAAGTATTTTGGGGGGGAAGACGCGTCCAAACAGCTCTTCCCCAGTAACCAGTATTAGTTTGGTGGTGGTAGCGGCTAGTCCAAGGACAACGGGGGGAATATTTTGTACCTTGGAGAAGTTTTGACCTAAGCTGGTAAAGATAAGCTTAGGAGGTTTTTCATGCAGGTCCCCACATCTGTACCCTAGAGTTCAGAGTGGGGGAGGAACCTTGACATGGTGGCATAGCGGTGGGATTAACCTGAAATCATTTTGAGATCCAGTTGAGATTTTTTGAACTAGAAATACAGATTTTAAAAGGAATTTTTTTTCCTTTGGAAAGCAGTTGAAACTGAAAGCAGATTGTTTTTTCTCTGCTTTGTGGCCAAGCAGAGACAAAAGGGGATTATCTTGTGAATTGCAGGTTTTCTTTGCCTGGAGGCAGGGTACTTAACTCCTGCAGGGAAATTCACAGTCTTCCAACCCAGAGGTTTTTTTTTCTTTTCTTCCTAAAAGTAAATAGGGGGTGTGTGTTCTACCCATTTGCTTTTTCTTTGGGCTGGATAAGCAGGTTTCCAAGTAGTTGGAATTTTTTTTGCTTTAATTTGGGCCCAGAGCAGAGACAAGGGAATTGTCTTTTTCTGTAGGCTGACAATCACTATCAGAGAATAGGTATTCTATTCCAGCACAGCAAAATTTTACAGCCAAGTTTTGTTTGTTTATTTCTAAACCTCGGGTGTAAAGTTAGTTTAAAACAGAGAGGTTAGAATGACCAAATCCTCAGCTCGACTACAGCTGGAATTAGCCAAATTTCAGGCTGAGGAAAAACAAAAGGAACATGAAAGACAGATAGAACTCATGCGGCTGGAGAAGGAGGCACAGGAGGCTGCCCACAAGAGGGAAATGGAGGCAAGGAAGCATGTGGAGGAGGAGAAGGAAAAAGAGAGGAAGCATGTGGAGGAGGAGAAGGAAAAAGAGAGGAAGCATGTGGAGGAGGTGGAGAGGATAAAGGCCCGGCAGAATATACCAACAAACCCTAGCAATCCTTCTCCAGGTACCACTTCCCATCCCAGAAAGTTCCCCACCTACAAGGCAGGTGATGATACTGAGGCCTTCTTAGAAAACTTCGAAAGGGCCTGCCTTGGGTACAACATCTCTACTGACCAATACATGGTGGAACTGAGGCCGCAGCTCAGTGGACCCTTAGCTGAGGTGGCAGCTGAAATGCCTAAAGAACACATGAACAAGTATGAACTGTTTAAATCCAAGGCGAGAGTCAGAATGGGGATAACCCCCGAGCAGTCTCGTCGGAGGTTCAGAGCCCTAAGGTGGAAACCAGACATGTCATTTACCCGACATGCCTACCACATTGTGAAACATTGGGATGCCTGGATATCAGGAGCAAGTGTTGACTCTCCAGTAAATTTGCCCTTCCTAATGCAAATGGAACAATTCTTAGAGGGTGTTCCCGAGGAAATAGAAAGATACATCCTAGATGGGAAACCCAAAACTGTAATCGAGGCAGGAGAGATTGGAGCCAGATGGGTGGAGGTGGCAGAGAAGAAGAAAACTGGTCGCAGTTGGAGCGGAGACCAGAAGGGACCACCCCAGACCACACCCTATTACCGGGGGCTGCCCAAGGCCCCACCTACCTCCCAAAGAACCCGCCAGACCCCTTATCGTCCCACCACCCCGTTCTCCAACAACCCTCCTCGCCCCAGTGACCCGTCAGCTGGAAGATGTTTTAAATGTAACGAGCTGGGGCATGTAAAGGCCAACTGCCCCAAGAACCCCAACAGATTACAGTTCATTGCACCGGAATCACACCAGAGGTCCACAGGCCCAGATACTTCCCAGATACCCTTGGAGCGGAGGGAAACTGTGAGTGTGGGCGGGAAGAAGGTCACCGCGTGGAGGGACACCGGAGCACAAGTGTCAGCTATCCATGCTTCCTTAGTGGACCCCAATTTAATCAACCCAGAGATCCAAGTGACGATTCAACCCTTCAAGTCCAACTCTTTCAATTTGCCTACAGCCAAGCTGCCTGTCCAGTACAAGGGCTGGTCAGGAACATGGACTTTTGCAGTCTATGATGATTATCCCATCCCCATGCTGTTGGGGAAAGACTTGGCCAATCATGTGAAGCAGGCCAAGAGGGTGGGAACGGTCACCCGCAGCCAGGCTAAACAAGCCGTGAAGCCTAGCTCTGTTCCGGAAACTTCTATCAGGACCCGGTCAGAGGTGATGGACCCGGACCCCAGGCCAATGTCTGCAACAGCAGTAGTGGATCCAGTCCCAGAGACCCAGACGGAACCAGTCCCAGAACCGGAACCAGCCGAACAACCAACACCAGACCCAGTGTCAGCACTGAATCCAGTACTTGCAACCTCAACACCAGAGGGCCCCACCGACCCTGAACTGGCAGCAGCCGATAACCCAACACAAGAGGCTCAGCCGGAGCCTGAATCCCAACATAGCGCACCAGTGGAGAGCGGTGCACAGTCAACAGAAACAGCCCCATCCCCTACATCGCTTCCAGAGGGACCAAGCCTAGGTCCACAATCCAATGAGGAACTGATGTCTCCAGTATCAAGGGAACAGTTCCAGACCGAACAGGAAGCAGATGAAAGCCTCCAGAGAGCTTGGACGGCGGCACGGAGCAACCCACCGCCTCTCAGCTCTTCTAATCGATCCAGGTTTGTTGTAGAAAGAGGACTTTTATACATGGGGTCATGGTCCAACCCCCTGCTCAAAGCAGGACCAACCCCAACTAAATCATCCCAGCCAAGGCTTTGTCAAGCTGGGCCTTAAAAACCTCTAAGGATGGAGATTCCACCACCTCCCTAAGTAACCCATTCCAGTGCTTCACTACCCTCCTAGTGAAATAGTTTTTCCTAATATCCAACCTAGACCTCCCCCACTGCAACTTGAAACCATTGCTTCTTGTTCTGTCATCTGCCACCACTGAGAATAGCCTAGCTCCATCCTCTTTGAAACCCCCCCTTCAGGTAGTTGAAGGCTGCTATCAAATGCCCCCTCACTCTTCTCTTCTGCGATTAAATAAGCCCAGTTCCCCCAGCCTCTCCTCATAAGTCATGTGACCCAGCCCCCTAATCATTTTCGTTGCCCTCCGCTGGACTCTCTCCAATTTGTCCACATCCTTTCTGTAGTGGGGAACCCAAAACTGGACGCAGTACTCCAGATGTGGCCTCACCAGTGCCGAATAGAGGGGAATAATCACTTGCCTCGATCTGCTGGAAATGCTCCTACTAATATAGCTCAATATGCTGTTAGCCTTCTTAGCAACAAGGCAACACTGTTGACTCATACCCAGCTTCTCGTCCACTGTAATCCCTAGGTCCTTTTCTGCAGAACTTCCACTTAGCCAGTCAGTGCCCAGCCTGTAGCCGTGCATGGGATTTTTCACTCTGCACTTGTCCTTGTTAAACCTCCATCAGGTTTCTTTTGGCCCAATCCTCCAATTTGTCTACGTTACTCTGGATCCTATCCCTATCCTCCAGCGTATCTACCTCTCCCCCCAGCTTAGTGTCACCTGCAAATTTGCTGAGGGTGCAATCCATCCCATCATCCAGATCATTAATGAAGATGTTAAACAAAACTGGGGCACTCTGCTTGATACCGGCTGCCAACTAGACATCGAGCTGTTGATCACTACCTGTTAAGCCTGGTGATCTAGCCAGCTTTCTATCCACCTTTTAGTCCACTCATCTAATCCATACTTTTTTAACTTGTTGGCAAGAATAGTGTGAGAGACCATATCAAAAGCTTTGCTAAAGTCAAGGTATATCGCATCCACTGCTTTCCCCATATCCACAGAGCCAGTTAATTATAGAACATACAACCAGCTTGAGGTGTCTGCCCTGCTTTTTGATAGACTGCCCTGAGGTCGGCACTCACAGTTGTGAGCGCACTCCAGCCAGCATGACCATAGATACATCACGCAAGAATATTGATAAGTGAGTGACTAGCTTTCCAATGATCTATCGCATGACACCTTTTAGATACAGATTATAACCACAATGAATTGGGGTACACTGAGTGAGTCAAGGCTGCTGAAACTCACTGCGAGATACCAGGGAGCCTCTTGCCTTCTGGCATAGGGATGCTCTTATGGTCACAGTCACTATTCTGGTTGTTTCAAAGAAAATAATGGGAACCAACCTCCTTCAGAGAGTATACATGCTCTGAGCTGAAAGAAAACATCTAAACCTAATGACAAAATAAAGGGTTAAAGCTCCTATTAAACAGACATTTATAATGCATCTTTAACTATGGAGTCTCACCCAGCAACTCCATGATCGTACCTTGCACTTCTAAGGATCTCAGATGAATCTATGAGGCACATAAGTGTGATCTTCATTTTGCAGATGTGAATCTGAGAAACTAAAAGTTATAACTTGTCCACTAGCACATCGCAGGTCACCGGCACAGGGAGCAATAAATCCCAGGACTCCTGACCTCTCCCACAAGTCCTCTGATAAACTGCTTCACGACAGATTACAACCACCATTACAAAAATGGATTTGCATATTATTATAGATTTTTCAGGGGGCTAACAAGTACTATCCAAAGATATTGAAAAAAAAAACAAACAAGAAGATTTTTGCCAAATTCAGCTCTCAGTTACGCCAGCACAGCCTCCTGAGAATCAATGGGATTGTAACTGAAATTAGAATATGGCCCAGCATTTGAGACACATTCACAGAGCCACTTATGTTCCCATTCACACTGCTGTATACCAGAAATAACTGCACTGAGATCTGGGAGCAGAAACAGGCTTATAATTTCCATATCTATCTACTCTGTCTCTGTGAGTGCTGCTTTGTTTTAAAAAAGCAGCTGGGGCAGAGAATAAAACAAACAGCATCAGTCTATAACAAAGTATTTTTACTGAGATTTTTAAACATGGACATAAATTAGGAAAGTCTGGACCGCCTCCTCTGTACGATCTCATCACTGCTGGGGCAACAGCCTTCCCCTGTGCCGTTCCTGCCATCTGGATCAGCTTAATTACATCCCTCTTCCTCATCAAGCCTTCATCCAATTTCAGTTGTCAACTACAGACATTTCAACTAGACACCTTGTAATTTCTCTCTCTTCCTGTTAGTATGTATTATTTAACTTTGGAATTGTTTGCTTTACAGAAGCTGCTGTAAAGCATTTGGAGAGGCAATGCGTATGAAACACACAATACAAAATAATAGTGTGATTTTTTTGTTTTTGTGTTTTAATGGTACTTGCAGTAGCAATACCATATAATCAAAAACCTGATGTTGAGCCAAAGCAAAAAACAACCAGTAGATGGCACAATGTATTATGTTATAAAAGATTCATAACTACAAGCTCGAGGCCCCCACCCCTAAAACCTGGTTGTTAGTATAACATAAATCAAACCTCCATTTTAAGAGATGTTACTTATAAGCTCAATATAGCCCTAACTTTATGTCCCTTTTCAGTGCTTCCTCTGGAAGATTTGGTGGTGATCCCTTAAATGGAAAAAAACATTTTAGAAACAATAATGGATCTAGAGGGCAATAGGACACTGCCCAGGGGAGTTTTCTTCTGCTCTGCTCTTAAAAATACCAGGTTGCTTCTTTTCATTCCTCTGTTAAATAATAGAACTGCTTCAAGGGACATCTCCCTACTCGACCAACATAACTTAGAAAAGGTTCAGGCAATGGTCAGTTATAAACACTGTTGTAGCCATTCTATAATAATAAATAATAATATACACTTATAATAAACAGCCGCTTTTACCCAGGACAAATTAATTACTTAATTAAACAACACCTCTGTGAGCCTGGGAATGCTAACACTCCAGTAATCCTCTTGACCTCATTGGGGTGTCAATGGTTCTGCTTGTATGAGTAAGGGTTACTTTTGTGGGTAAGGATTGCAGGATCAGAAGTAAATACTGTAATATGTTTTCTGCTATTTCAGGCATATTTCTTCTGGGAGGGAAAAAGGAGGAAGTTTGTTGTGTTCACCTTCTAGAAATTAATCCCTGCAAAATATTTGTCAGCGGTTCAGGATATCTGTCTTTTAGCTTCAAATCTGTAATGTTTGTACTATGTCTGCTTAAAAGGCAGACTTAGTGGCTTCAGCATAATTTACTATTTAAGGTTAAAAGCTGTTGCTCTCTCTAATCTTCTACTCCACAGCCACTGCAACTTTAATACTGCAAGCCTCAGAAGAGGAGAGAAATGCCTTGCTGAAACATTTAGCATGATACAGTTTTCCATCTTTATTTTAAGTTATGAAAACTGTCTAAAAAAGCTAGTAAGTGTTTCCAGTCAGTGATAGTTTCCTGGCATCAAAAGATTAAGAAAATGAACTGAAATATCCAGAGGAAGAAATACTGAGTGGAGAAGATAGATTACAAAAAACCACCTTGTATTTTCTATATTTATCTGTGTGCTATGTGTATCTACTTCACTAGGCTGTCAATTTTAATTGGACAGAAATCTTCAGCAGTTCAGTTCACACCAGTTTAATTCAGAATTCCTGTTGTTACTTCATCCCTATATTCCACTTAAATAGAAGTGTTGTAAGAGTAGTGATGTTAACCCCAGTGTCCTGACATAATTCCAACTCAGGTACTTACGATCTGCCTACATAAATTATGCCTTCAGTTTCATCTCAGTACTTCATTTCCTTCCCTAATGTATTGTATGGAGTTGCTCTGCATTGTTAAAGAGCTGCTTTCCAGCCCAGAGATGGCTGCATTTTAGTGGTTTGAGAACTGATCTCTATAAATTCCAGAGAAATTACTTAGTGTAAGGGGACTCTTGCCCCCTTACTAACATTCAGTGTTTTAAGTGCTAGCTCCCAGTACTAAGAAGGGGGAAGGGTCGATGGGGAATCAAGACCCTAAGACTGACAGCCCCCAGGAACAATGGGAAGAGGCCAATGCTCCAGGTCAGCCTGAATGACAGGGCGGGCAGGCTGATCAGGGAGTCAGGAGGCCAGGGAGGTCCCGTCCTCCTTGTGAGCTGGACTTGCCTGGGTCAGACACAGTGGGGCTGAGCTAAGGAGAAAGCAGGGGCCCAAGCTGAGCTGGGGAGCAGAGCTGGGCCAGATCCAGAGGGAGCAGGCCCTGTCCTGGGAGCAGAGCTGCAGCCCCAAAGCCAGAGGCACAGTCCAGAGAGAGCAGACTTGCCCCAGGAAGAAAGCTGTAGCAACCAGAGCCAGAAGGGCCAGAGAAGCAGCCCAGGGAGCTGGAGGCAGAGCAGCAGTATTGAGACAGAGGGGTGGAGCTGGGGCGGGAGCAGTCTGGAGCTGGGTGCGGTGAGCAGCTAGGGAGTGCGAGGGGGACCCTGGGCAGCAGGCCCAGCACAGGGAGATGCCTCAGGCAAGAGGCTCTGCAGGCCAGGCTTGGATCGTAGCCCCGACAGGGAAGGGGTGACACTGGGAAGAAGGGCCCTACCACTTAGAGCCTGGGAGCATGTGGCCACCACCAGAGCAAGTGTCCAACCCCCAGCATCCCTGCAGCACAGCCAGGGCCTGAGAAGGCGGCCTGGGACTTACAAGGAACAGACTGTGAACTGCCCTGACATTCCAGAGACACTGTTTGTGATGTTCCCTGCCACAGAGCGGGTTGATGTGTTTCCTTTAACCTTTCCCATTTTTCCTTATGCTTTTTAAAATTAATTGTTGATTAAATAACTTGCATTTGCTTTAACTTGTATGTAATGGTCAGTGGGTCAGAGAAGTGCCCAGTGCAGAGAGAGTATTCCGGAGTGGGGACACCCTAGTTCCTGTGCTAGGTGACCACAGCAGGGTTGGGGTCGAGCCCCCCAGGAATCCTGGACCCAGCCTTGTTGGGGTTACGAGGACTCTGCCAGACAAGAGAGTGGAAGGGGAGTCCTCAAGGGCAGGGACACCACTGGGTAAAGGAAGTAGGAGCGAGAACTCAGATCCTTTCGCTAGCCCACTTCACAAGGGTAGTGCAGAAGCCAGGAAAGTTCCCCACAATAGCAGGACTATTCCCCCACTTACATTAGCAAATGTTTGCTATGTGTTGTGAGATCCTTGGATGAAAGGAACTGTAGAACCACAACATATTATTTGTCCCTGACATCAAACAAGGGAGCTAATTATCAATCTTGCCTACCTGTTTTGGTGGGCTGCGAATTTTTTGTTTTGGTTGGTGATTATTGTTGTTTGTTTTTGTTTTGTTTGTAGCTATGCTACAAGCAGGGTTAAAAAGGAGTTTGACTTGGCAGACAAGACCCCCATATAAAAGATAGTGGAAATCAATTATGGTTTCAGTTTTAGATGATGGAGCACAGGACAATACGATCCACTCTGCTCAAATAGAATTCCTGCCTATTTGCAAATCGTAAGGATGCCATGTGTGCCAGGCAGAAATCATGTGAACTGAAGGTTTGTTGCTTTAAAAGAAATAATAACATTGTATTTTGTTTCAGTTTTACATACTGTTATGGCTTGCAGGACCATTGTATTGCAGTGATGTCACTGCAAAAACCAGCATAACAGTGAATATTCTTGTGGACTACTCAGAAAGAACTTCACATGCAAGGTAGGCCAGAAGAAATCTTTGACTTGGAGACAGTAATAACCCTACAGTGGGCTACACTTGACAATCTTCCCTGTGAAAGGGGTGGGTAATCACCTGAAGAAGGAAGGAGAAAGGTCTTCTGACTGATGGGTTGCAAAATACTGTGGCAGTGCTCCCTGACTGCAATGGCTAGAAATGGAAGGATTCCATTGGGTAGAGAATGTTATGCCCAACTAATAGTCCCCAAGAGGAGACTGGATTCCTTTAGATTCCTGCCCCATGTTTTTATGGATTCCTACTGGCCTAAAAAATAAAAATGTATAAAAGGTCAAATCCTGACTCTATACAATTGTATTACCTCCAGATACCTAGTTTGGTCTATGTTTATTTTTAAAAAGGTTAGAGGTAGCTGGAGAGGGGTATTTTCAGAAGCATTCAGCATTTATACAACTCTGCTTACAAAACACTCAGCATTGGGTTAACTCCGCTCCCATTGACTTCAAAGTGAGAAAGGCTTTTGAAAACCCCACCCTTTAATATTACCTCTGTTACCAGATAGTACAGTGAGGGATGCCTAGAACTATATGTAATGATAAAGAGGATTATTCATTCCCTTCCAGAATCCTGCTCTGAGTGAATTATAAATGAAATAAAATCCATATTACAAAATAGGCAGAGATAATAAAATACAACTGGAATTCAGGGATCAGCAGAAAAGAGACAGCACAAAGGTCAAAACAGCAATCTTCTCTTTCAAAAGAGCTCTTACTACACAATGAGGAGAAGATTTTGCAAGGTACAAATGGCAGTTAGGTACCTAATTCCCAGTACATTTCAATGAGAGTTAGGCACCTAATTGTCATTCGTGCTTTGGAAAATTTATCACCTAGTCAAGTAGAGGACATCAGTTAACAGAAGGTATATTGATATGGTAAAATAGCTAAGCAGCACATTGCAAAAAATATTAATGTTGTTATTATTTGCATTGGTTTTCTTTCTGTATTTAGTTTACTTACTATTTCCTCATAGATTGCTTTTGTATTTTGTCCTTGGGAAATACTGAATAGTGTCTCTTAATACCAAAACATATAGCTTGATGCAGCACCTGACTCACCTGAGTAATCTTTACTCTTGTGATGAGCCTACTTGAAATCATCAGGACTCCAATGGAACTACTTGCATGTGTGAGAATTACCCATGTGAATAAGGGCTTTCAGGATTAGGCCCAAATCCTGTCAAATGTTTTCTGTTTTTTCCAAGTGTAAGTCTTCAAAGGTGGGAAGGAAGGAGAACAAAACTTGTTGTTTTTCCTTTCTAATGGTGACTGGAAGATTAAACACCAGATGTGAGGCTAGTCACAATGCAGAACAGTCCTCAGAACTGACAGCATTAGCTTTTGTATCCAGTCGTACAGCAAGGATGCAATTCTTAGCACACAGTACATGGAGAACTGTCAGCTCTGTAGCAATCCAATTAAGTTACATGGTTTCTGAACCTAGATGATTTGAGGAAGTTTAAAACAGAGAGCTAGCACTGTGCTGGCTCAGCTGTTGTGCCAATTATCTGGTGGGATGTTTGTGTAGCTCCGGCTGCTATAGTATTTTCAGAGCACGAGAAGGGCGAACACATTTCAGGGTTAATTATGAATTAGCATTATTTACTTATTTATTAAATAAGATGTCTAATATGTATTTTAAAGAGACACTGGCACCATCTGACAAATGGGACAAGTGAGCGCATTCTACATTTTTCAAAAGGATTATTGAAAAATTGAATAAAAAAGTACCTCACTGATAGTTAAAGTTAAAGTAGCATTAGTTCCTGTGGAGTCCCTTCCGGAATGGGTGCTCCGTGGGAAAAGCAGCATGACTCTTGACAGAACTATGCTGTTTCTATTCTGTTCCATCTGTTTTTTTGTTTTTTAATCAAGGCCATCAGCATAGTATTTGAAGTAAGATAAGAGTAAGAGCAGCAACATGGAAGGGCAGCCTCTTCATGGAGCTACCTTTTACCTCTTTACAATAGAGGGCTCTTAGATTGGCACATAGATTGGCACAGGGAACAGGAAGCCATGGCCTCTGCCCACTCTGAGCTCCCCCCCAGATTTTCCCTTCCATGCAGGGAGCAGTTTCCTGGAAGCTCAGCCTTGCAGTTAGCTACTCCCCTCCTGCACCAGTCAGTCCTCTTTCTGCAGGTTTCTTCACTGGAGAAGGCGAATAGCTCTCCTTTATTTATCAGTTTGAATTATAGCCTCTTGGGATACATGTGCAATATTAAAAAGAAATACATCTCTGATAACTAAGGTCAACAAAAGCAATCTACCTACCCCACCCCCCAAGGCATCTAAATATGCTGTATCCAGCTCCAACTCAGTTGTATGTCTGAGAAAAGAGATGGACCTGACATCACATTCTAAATGTCAGGAGTCCAGCCCTGTTGGTCTAGTATGGGAAAGGTAAATTCCAGTCAACAGCTGTCTAGTTAATGCATTCTGCTATCACTATCCCAGGATGAAATCCTGACCCTATTAATGTCACTGACAAAACTCCCATTAACTTCACTGGGGACAGATATTTAATCTAGGAACAGTTATTATCTTGAGCACCTCAGCTGATCTCAGCTGCCACTTCATTACACAGGGAGAAAGGGCATCATCTGCGGATCCAGCAGCACCTGCACAACCTTGAGTATGCTACTGCCCGGGGGCTATATTTCAGAAAAGTTGTACTGCAGTAGTAATGTGAAATTTACAAAATGAAGTAAAAAGTAAATAACAGAACGATAGCTCTGCTTGTTGACTAGCTAGTTCCCGTCCTAATTCTGCTTTGCATTAGGGTGTAAATCCCAAGTAACTCCACATTTACACAGCGCAAGTGAGAACACAGTTTATTCTTGTGTGCTTAGGAAGTGCCTAATGAAGTGCCCAACTCTAATGAAAAATGGAGTCCTCTACTGATTTCATGCAATGCAACTAGTTTAGTGCAAGGTTTCCCACAGAGTTCTACCAATGTGCTTGAGTTCTGCTACACAAAAGTCCTCAGGTGGTTTGGTCTTCAATACTTATTCAGTCTTGGGCTTCTCTGAATAGAATGCCAAGGTGGTGCTGGTTTCACTGGTGGTTTTTGCAGTGGTTGAAGTGAACTGGCTGAAAAGTACATTGACCCATCCACCCTCCATACTATCTCTTTCCAACATCCATCCTTCTCTCTCTGTGGGCCTGGAAAACTCTGTTCCCCATGAGAAGAGCTTATACTTTTTTCTTAATATTTTGTTTCTAGGATGAATTTGGAGGAAGAGGGTGGATTTCTTTTAGTGTGGATAAGCAATATAAATGCAAATATATGGCAGTTGTTATAGGAATAAGGACCCCAATGATTTGTACAGAGGAAAGCGTGAGAAAGGGATGAGAAGAAACACACAAATCTGATGCTATTTAAGTCACTGGCAAAACTCCCATGGGAGCAGAGTCAGGCCAGAAAGAAAGAAAGGAGTGAGAAGTGTTTTTGATGAATTTCATGCCCCATTTTCTTTTGTGTTTGTTATTTTTCTTAATCTCTTTCATGTACATTTGGAAGTTTTATGCATCATCGTAACAGAGTGAGCACATGAGGGGGCTGTTTTTTGGTTGCTGGTTAGTAATCTGAATAATCAAAGCACATAAGCCAATCAGAGCAGAAGGATTATAGTAGGTGGAATAGTGATATCTGCATATTCACAATACAGTTATTGGAAAAATCACTGTACAATAATCATACAATGCCCTGCAATCTGATTGGCTGTTAGTCATTATTAGCCAATCAGAGTTCAGGGATTCAAATAGCATATGGCTCTTGAGAGCTAACCAAACAGTAATAGTATAAATCAGATACCAAGAACCAGAGTGCAGGGAACTAAGTGGAAGAAAACAGCTTGGTTATGCCTCTGTAAGTGTATAGCATCCCTGCCTTCTGATTGGTTGAGACAGTTCCATTCCAGTGTAATGTATCATATTGTGTATATTAATGTTTCAGCTTTACAGTTCCATTTCCATTAGGGGAAGATTGCCTATGAGCCTCTTAGTGGATAAATAGGAATTTACAGCTTTCAAAAAATCTCTTAAAGCTTGCAGTATCCAAAGAAGAAGGAATTACATATGACTATTTTTGAAGCTTTAAAAGTCCAGAGGGCTAACTGTGCCCTTAGCTGTGTCTGTGCAATTCCTATTGAAATCAGGTGATGTAGTGCATGCATTTATGAGGGCTGAAATGAGGTCTGGTGGGGTTTTTGGTTTTGTTTATACTATCAGTCACATTTTCTGCTAAAAACAAAACCCCAGACCATGCCTAGGGGAATTCATCTTTCTGACTACAAAGATGCCATCAAAAATAAATTGTTTCCATTTTTAAAAACTTCAATTATTAAAAAAAAGATTATGATGTCTTCTGGGCAGGGGACATGTCTTCCTGTGTATGTACAGTGTCTAGCACAGTGGGGCCTTGCTCCTTATCAGGGCCCGTAAGAGCTACTGAAGTACAAATAGCAAAATGCTCAAATGGACTAGTTCTAGTGAAATTCATAACAGATAAAGTCCTTTCTGCTTCTCAGGATGTATACACATGCAAAAAGTGTTCTGTGAGTACAGTTGAGAGAGTATAAGACAATTAAAGGGACAACACTTAATTGCCAAGAAAAAATAATCCTTTAAAAATGTCATCCCTGTAGTCAGATATATTAAACAATTCCAGTGTCATTGGTGAGATTTTATATTAGCTCTGTTTTATATCACTTTCCACTTACATAACTGTCAAATAGAGCTTGTTTATACTGGGTGGAGTCTTTTTGTTTTTATTTTCAAACCAAATATGCAGGAAGATGAAGAAGCAAAATAAACAACAGTAAACAGAGACAAGTGGAGAGTTACTTTCAGAGACTGGGGTTTAGGACCTATTTGTTAATTATGCCCTGATTCTGCAAACACATGCTTAATTTTAAGCATGAATAGTCCTGTTTGCGGCAATGTACTTCAGTGGGAGTACCCATGTACATAAAGTTAAGCAAGTGTGTAAGTACTTGCAGTATTGGGATCTATACATTCTGTAACATAATTCAGTAGGTTTGTTCCAGTGTAAATAATATAGGAGTGAGCGTTCAAATTATGACTTGCTTTCACCAGGATTGCATCTGATAGAAATGCCTCCAGCAGCTATTCTTTTATACAGTTATCTGTGTCACTGTCCTATCCAAAACAAAGGCAAACTGGTGAAAAATGAACTACAGTGAGAAAATGCAGGGCAGTCATTCCCATCTTTGCATTGGTGTGTGATTATTGTTTGTTTTTTTAGAGTGTAAGTTGTTAGCACTTACTTAAAGCAGTGAATTAGTTTCTATGCTGTGTCCTCTACATGGATGTCCTTGTATTGCTTGTTGTCATTACTCAAACTGAAGCTGTGACACTAACCCTGCCAGCCAGGGAAAAAAGCCACACACAAAGGCGACGCAAGCCAGTACCAGTTTAAATCAGGCAAGCCTAGTGGGGTGGAAATGACTTCTGTTGCATAAAGTATATTTACTGGTAAACACAAAATGATTTGGTAATGTAAATACAAAATTAGCACAACACCTTTGGATATATTGTAGTGATGCTTTAACAAAAGAAGACCTTCAGAAATGAAAGAAAATATAAAACAACAATCCAACAGCTTTCTAGCACTAGAAATTTAGGATGTATCCAATCTATATGAAATGTTTAATATGCTACTTTAATATTCATGTTTGATATGATTACTTTATATACACCAAAGTAATTATCAACCTGAAGTATTCTGAAGCACACTGTCAACTGTTCAACAAAGGCATCACTTTATCCAGCACTAAAATGCAGACACCTCAGCTGTTTGCAGCACATCACAACTCTGCACCACCACTTAGGAAAGGGTTTGAAGAATTCACTTTTCCAATTGAAATTGCAGGATGAATTTAGATTAGCAAACACATTCTGCATGAGCTTAAATCCGTCCACAAAAACTGTATTAACACTTCTGCTCATACTAGGTGTGCCATCTAATTGTTAATAATAGTACTTAGTTCATACAGAGTTCACTTTTCTTCTCTAGAACTCAGATCCTCAAAGATATTATATCTTTGAGCGTCTGAGCCTAGTTTACTAAAGATCACTACATATGTACATTTGTATAGATAGGATAAAGGAAGCATGGAGAGGTGATGTGACTTGTGCAAAATCATAACAGGTAATGTTAGGAACACGACCCAAGGTTTTCTGATGCTCTGTCTGCTGGATAATACTGCCATAAGCAATCAAGACCTACTGTAGGTTTGTCTCATTGGAAAAAAGCATCTCCAGCAGCAGTGCCCTAATATCATGATTGATAGATTCTAAGGCTAGAAGGGACTATTGTGATCACCTAGTCTGATTTCCTGTGTAACACAAGCTGTAGAATTTTCCCATAATAATACCTACAGCATCTCTTTTAGAAAAACATCCAGTCTTGATTTAAAAATGGTCAGTGATGGAGAATCCACCATGACCCTCGGTAAACTGTTCCAATGGTTAATTACTCTCACTGTCAAAAATGGACACCTTAATTCCAGTCTGAATTTGTCTAGCTTCAACTTCCAGCCATTGGATTGTTATACCTTTCTCTGCTAGACTGAAAAGTGTATTATTGAATGTTTGCTCCCTAGGGAGATACTTATAGACCAGGGGGTCCCAAACTTGGTTCGCGGCTTGTTCAGGTTAAGCCACTGGCAGATGCTTTGTTTACCAGAGCGTCCACAGGTACGGCCACTCACAACTCCCATTGGCGGGAACGGCGAACCATGGCCACTGGGAGCTGCGAGGGGCCATACCTGCAGACTTTCAGCGGCCCGCCAGGGGCTTACCCTGAACAAGCCACAAAACAAGTTTGAGAACTCCTGTTACAGACTGTGATCAACTCTCCCCTTAACCTTGTTGAGCTAAATAGATTAAGCTCTTTGTGTACGTCTACACTGCAATAAAATACCTGCAGCTGGCTTGTGTCAGCTGACTTGGCCTAGGGCTAAAGGCCTAAAAATCTGAAGTGAAACATTCAAGATTGGGCTGGAGCCTGGGCCCCTGTGATGAGTCCCCAAGCCTAAGCTTGAGACCAGGCTCTAGCCCAATGCCTACACTGCAATTTTATAGCCCTGCAGCCCAAGTCCTGAGAGTGCAAGTCAGCTGGCACGGGCCAGCCACCAGTGTTTTACTGCAGTGCAGACATACCCTTTGAGTCTATCACTATAAGGCACTTTTTAAATCATTCTCAGTGCTCGTCTCTGAACCCTCTCCTATGTATCAACATCCTTCTTGAATTGTGGGCCAAATACAGAGGTAAAATACATGTCCAACAGGAGTAGAGAGATTATGTTAAGGATATTGATTTAGACTCCATACTAACTCAAGGGGTCAGAGTGCCTCTAACATTACTTCTTGTAGCACCCCTATTCTCCTTGGAAGATTCCGAAAGAATTACTGACCCAGTCAAACTGGGCATAAATTTGGGAAACTGAACAGGACAATAAAGTGGTTGCACATGTAAACCGTTCACAAGTGTTCTTTAGCACTGGCTTGTGTGTAAACTCCCGAGGCCCTAGGATGCCCGATAAAATGAGCAGAAATAAGGGTTATATTTTTGCTTTGACAGCTGACTTGTCCCCCTCACCCCTTCCTCCCTGTTGAAGGTAGCAGTGTGGGGAACCTCCTACATCTGCTGCTCTATAATTCACTGTATAATTGACCCTGTAACTCAGCAAACAGAATTCAGTGCCCCCTTTCCTGGAAGCTAATGCAACAGAACCTTTCAGGGAGTGAAATGGGGTGGATATAGTTTAATCAACATCCCCCCTCCTCACAAGAGTAAACTAAAGTGGCAACCTGCTGCCCAGCATTCAACACAATAGGGCGCACAGGGAGGCTCTGGGCATCAGCTAGGAATGAGCCTAGGTCTCTTTATTTAAAGCACTCTTGTCCCTTCTGTCCTTCTCCCCCAGAGCTCTTGGCTGAGGGCTAAGTCCCTTTGTGTCCCCACCCCCTACAAGCATCCCCTCCTATTCACTGGCTGCCAGTTTGCCACGGCTCCTTTCAAGGTCGCAGTGGCGTCTGTAGGTGACAGATTCACCACTTGCTGCCCTGAGGAGCTGCAGCCGCTGCCCCTAGCCTGCTGCATCCCCGTGCGCGGCCCTGGCACGGCGGCAGCTGCCTGCTGCTGCTGCCCAGGCGGATCTGTGCGCTCCCTGCCCCCGCACCAGCCGCCAACCCCCCCCCCCCTCCCCAGCACACCTGCTTTCCCCGTTGTCTACGGTTTTCCTAAGCGGGGGAATTTTCCCTCACTCCCTTGCCGCATCCCTCACACTCGCGCGCACCCCCAGCCCGGCACTGACACACACACACACACACACGTTTTGGATCAGAGGCGGCTGTTTCTCCAGCGCCCCTAAGCCGGCTCCGCTCGCTGCCGCTGCCCCGCGCCGCCGCCGCTCGCCGGGGCTTCCCGCCGCCACGGGGCGTCCTCCGCCCGCAGCGCTGCAGGCTCCGGCGGCCGGGCTCGCGCTCTGCCCGGGACGGGGGTGGGGGCTGCGCGGCGCCGGCCGAGGGGGAAGGGGCCGCGCCGCGCCCCGGCAGCTCCGCACGGCCAGCAGGTAGGGAGCGTAGGGGCGGGCGGCGGCGGCGGCAGCAGCAGGAGGAGCAGCATCCCCCGGGCTGTGCCGCTTCCCGCGGCTGCCTGGTCCCCCCGCCCGGCGGGGGGAAGCGCTGCCGTGCGGGGGCGGGCGCGGGGGCCGGGCAGAGGGGCTCGCCGCTCCCCCGCTTTCCAGCGCCCATCCGCAGCTGCTGCCGGCTCTGCCTCCTACCCCCCCCCGCCAGCCTCCACGCCGGCATCCCTCTGGGTGCGTGTCCCTTCCTCAGCAGCGCCCTGGCCGCCGCCGCCTCCCCTCCCCCTCGGCAAGCCCAGCCGCTGGTCCCCGGGGAGTCAGAAAGTTTGTTCGCCTCTCGGCGGGGGGGAGCATTTTTCTTTTGGCAGCCCCAGGGCCGGACTGGTGCCTCCCAGGCTGCTGCTGGCACCGGGAGTGGGGGTGGGGGAGCTGCGACCCCCCTCCCGCCCAACTCCCGGGCCGGGCTCATTCCTCCTCCCCTCCCCACCCAACCTGTCTGGGCATCCCCACCTCGCACGCGTGGTGCCGACAGCGCGCAGGGCCCCTGCGGCCCCCACGTCTCCTGCCCACCCACCCTGTAGGTCGGGCCCCCGGGGCTCCCTCTTGCTGATTGGCTGGAGGGGCAAACTCTTCCCAGCCCTCCAGCCTGGGGAGCCTGCGCTGAGGAGCAGCATCACTGGACCCTGGGTGAAGCCATCCCTGGAAAGTCTCTCTCTGCAGTTTCCAGGACAGTTTGGTTGTAACTAAAGAGCAGCTGTACTAGGTGACTGGTTTTCTTTTTTTTCTTGGTCCCTCGGGTGATTACTTAAGACAGGTTTCAGAGTAGCAGCCGCGTTAGTCTGTATCCTCAAAAAGAAGAGGAGGACTTGTGACACCTTAGAGACTAATAAATTTATTTGAGCAGGAAAGCTTATACTCAAATAAATTTGTTAGTCTCTAAGGTGCCACAAGTCCTCCTTTTCTTTCTACTTAAGACAGGTTTTGCTGAAGTTGGAAATGACACGACATGGGTGTGCGGCCAGTCAGGGGCAGAGAGACCCTTAGGTAGCTCTTAAACAATATCGCTTGTGGTAGAGTATTCTGCCTCTTGGCAAGGGGATGGATTTGGTGAGCTAGGTCTTGTCCGTCTCTAATTTCTCTGTTCCTATTGCGAGGGTTAGTTTATTGTTGTGTGATATGGAGAGAGCTGTCTTGCATGTCACTCTTACTCTTAATTTTAAATGTACATTGGTAATGACTGTCGGGTTCTTTAAGGAGAGGGTAGACATTAGAATAAATTCAACTCTGGGCTGAAGAGAGAAGGAGCTCTGAGATCATCCCTATGATTTGTGTATTTTATATGCTGTATTACTTTTAATATCAGAAGTTCCATTGTACTATGTCAAAGCTTTGATGTATTTTGGAACATACCTCGTTCATTTTCTCTCAAATTTTAATGCAACAAAAAGGTAATATGCATGGATAAATTAAAAAAAAAAAATTGAAAGGCCTTCGAAATACTATGTGTTGTGTAGGATGTGAAATTTCAGGTGTGCATGATAGAGGTACAGCTACTCCATAGGTTTTATTTAAAATCTTTCTTTGAGGCTATATCTGTGCATACATATATTCATCTGTCACTTTATTTCTAAGTATGATAGGCTCTGATTCCATCATGTTCTGATGATGCCATCACAGGCACCCACATTGTCTGGCAGTAACAATCTTTTTAATTCCTTGTTTAGGAAGCTTTGATAGTGTAAAAATATGTGACATTTTTACTGTTAGAATTGTTGTTTGCAATTGTAGATACAGTATCCTGCATTATCTTTTGTTATACTGGACACAGGAGCAACCTTACTTAGACTTCTATGTATCACGCTAAGCAATAATTGTTACATAGATAAACGGAAACCCCAACATGAGTACGATCTGAATAGCAAAATTCCCTCCAATCCGAATTATAAACTGTGTGCCTCTCTTGTTTCCACATTCTATTATGTGTAATGTATACAGAACTTTACAGTGTACAATAATGCCTCCCCTTTCTGCTTTAGAGTTTTGTTCCACTTGGAAAATGATATATGATATTCTTTGACAAGTTATGAAAAAATATAGATATGATTGCAAAAAATGATTGTGTTTGTGTGTGTATTTTAGTCGAGTACTTAAATTAGCCTGTTTTCATTGTCCAGGGATGTTTGAATCTTTTTTCTTTAATAAGTTTTAAAAAGGCTTCAAGAGATTCTTATATTCTCTCTCTCTCTCCATATTTCTCTTAGTCTTTATTTTTCTTATACATAATAAATTAATAAGTGACCTCTGTTAAATTTTAGAAAGCATTATTGCCAGGCAAACTGGGCAATAGATCATGAAATCAGACAATAGTATTTTGTTCCCTAGCAACCACCTACTGTGAAAAGAAAACAAAACGATGGTGGATGCTTCCAAATCATGATAGTCATCGATCGAAACCCTAAAGCAGGTGCAGAACTACAAGTGAGACTTGCTCCTGTTCATTTTCTTTTAAGCTGCTTTTTAAATATTCCACTTTAGCAAAAAAGGGATTTACTTTGTTTTGCAATTAAACAATTAAAATTTCACTCAAATGCTTGTAGCTTGACAGTTCTGCATGTTAGAATAAAAGGACAGAAGACTGGTAATAACTAGAGTTTTTTGCAAATAACAATTCTAAATAGTTTTTAAAATATTTTTATCGCTGGTTTTTATAATAAAATATTACTAGACCTGTAAAAATCTGACTTAAATCTATTTATTACCCACTGTAACTACTGTGCAATATTTGTTGGATATTATAGGAATGAAAAAGAAGTATAGCATGTGCTCTGTCCACTGTATTTATTACAATTTAACATTTCTTTAAGTGACAGAAAGTCTAGTAAGTAAAACCTGTGTTGCCTCAAGGTCTTTTGGCCCATTGAAATCAATGGATAAACTGCCACAGTGGGTGCTAAACTATTATTCTTATAAAAGTTATTTTGATAATGCAATAATACCCCTAATTTAAGACTATAAACACTGAAATGAAATCTTGACACGGGGCCATATTTTAATCTTAAATGCACTACGTGCATTGCCGTCTACCTGAAAAAATCCATTATTGCATGTTGTAAATCTAACCCAGTATCTGTGCTGCTTGCCTATCAGTTTACAACTTTTTAATAAGCCTTAGTGCTCAAAATTCTGGTGGTGATATTGAACTATGGTAACAAAGGGAGTTGTTTAGTTTAATGTGATGAGGAGTTTGTGCATTATACTTCTTGCTCCTGTCCCCCTGTAGTAGAATGTTACTCTGAGTGGCCTCTTCCTGGGTGCCCCCTTGTGGCCTCAAGACAATCCTGCAAGCAGCCCCTCACTTCAGTTTCCCCTCTTAGTTCATCAATAACCCCTCCAAATAGTTTTTACAAATCCAATAACTGCTCTCCTTAGGGTTCAGTTTGAAATGTTCAAAAAATAAACTCAGAAGTCTCCCTCCAGCCTTGAACTGGGCACAGCTCCCAAGTTCTCTGCTGCCTCAGCATCTTCCCTGCTTTACAAGGCTATTCTCAGCCTTCCCCTCTCCCAGTTGTGTGCTCCTGCTTTCTTTTGAGTGTTTGTTCATCCATTCTCACAGGCCTTCCCAGTTATTTCACTCCCCAAGTATCATTTTTTTCTGCTGGAGCCTACTCATTTCCAGCAGCCTATATGGATATATCTTTTCTGCTTCTGGGAGTGAGCCTCCCAGCCCAGCTCTACAGACTTGGGGCTTATGCTAGCCCAAGCTCCAGCCCAGCTCAAGTTCCAATGTCTACACAGTTATTTTAGGCACACTAGCATGAGTCTGACAACTTGGCTGGGAGACTCAGTCCCAGATACAATGTAGATATATCCTATATTTTACTCTGTTCTCCCTGAGATCTCTCTCTGCAGGGCCAGCAGCTGGGCTTCTTCCTGCTGCTCTTATACGGTAATCAGGTTATTCCTTCTCAATTGTGCCTCCTGGTTGGCTGGCCCCAGGCCTCTAGCTCATAAGGGGCAAGACACCCTGTTAAATTTACAGAAAGTTCTTCATATAGCTTTACGTATCGGTCTTCTGTAATATAAATAGACTATGTTGTGAAGTGGTTAATTGTCTTATTCACTCCCAAACTGGTTGCAGATTTGAATCAAGTGAAATAGAAGTACTTACTACATTCAAGAGAGTTAAAACATCTTGTATTTGCAATCTATAAAATCACAAGGAAGATTTGATACTTGGGAGAGCATCAAACTTTGATCACATATGCATTATTAAACAGCAACATTTTGTGTTCAGTATGGGAACTGGATACCCTGAGAGCCTTCTGGGGGTTCACAATGTTTTCTAAAGGATCCAATATGCTGTCATATATGATTGATTGATATCACATACAGGTGTGTTCCTAGCTCATTTAAGACGGTAAAATACACACACACAATTTGAATAAAAATGATTGAAGTTGAGTGGTGAGAGAATATTATAAATCTGTCAAGTACCAGTGAGTAGCTGTTTTCATATATACATTTCAAAATGCACATTTTAGTAGTGTAGCAGGTGTGCACAATTTGGTGTATAGCAGATTAATCTGGTTTTGGTAGCCTGCATGATTCTGTAGCAAATAATAATTTCTTCAGTATTTTTCTAAAGTGGCACTCCTGAATCTAGAACCTTACAACCAGGTGGTTGACAGACTAGTCTCACCATGTCTTAGAATAGTGACAACAATCCCACGTCCCCTCCCTTTTCTACCCCCTGCAAGTTTACAGAAAGTAGATGAAGAAAAAAGAAAAGAGAAATGTGTTAGAAAATCGAAAAAGGGGGAGAAAGAAAAGCAAAAACAGGGGAAGAGAATAACTCATCAGTTCTGCACATAAACCTAAGGCATTTAGAAGTGATTTTTAAATACTCTCCATGAAACTCCTGTCATGACAACTGCTGTGGTTTTTACTAGTGGTGAATGTAAACTCTTGGATTAAAACTGCTGTGTTGTTAGGGTTTTACTCTTTGCTGCACCATCCCTTTCACGTCCAAAGTGTGCTGCCCTTTCTCCCTCCTAAATTCCATCCCATTCAAGGGGTAACACTCAACAGAATGACCAGATAGCAAGTGTGAAAAATCAGAATGGGGGGAGAGGCAATGTGGGAGGGTAATAGGTGCCTATGTAAGACAAAGCTCCTAACATCAGAATGGTCCTGATAATATTGGGATGTCTGGTCTCCCTAACACTCAGTCTGGCCCACTTCATATAAAAGTGTTCAGCATGCATTAATTAAGAATTTGACATTTTTGTTCCCCAGTGGCCCCTTTTCTGTCTGTGAAATGATGGGCCTGACTAGTTGTCACGGTTTCACAGGTCTGGAGCTCTGGAACAGCCCTCCTTGAGGGTTGCACTCTCTATCGGAGGTAACTCCCTTGGCTTCACTGTCTCCTGGGACCGAACCTCAAAGCCTTCAGCGCCCCTGCATCATGCCATGAGCTACCCTCAGAGAGTCCATTCGAACTGGGCACCGGGGAAGGCTTGCATGACCAAAGGGAGCAATGCACCCCGACTTCCTTTGACTGGAGTGACTCTCGAGGCAACGTTGTAAAAGCAGAAGGGATTTTTAACTGTCTGGAACACAGTGTAGAAAGTTCTTAGGTCAGCATAGAGAATGGAAAAGAAACCGCAAAGTCCATCTGGGTGGGTACTGAGCCCAGAGTTTCTCCTTTCTGCCCTCTTCTGTGTCCTTGCCCCGAAGCGTGTGACCTGCTTTAGCAGCCTACACTGTACTATCCTCCATGGCCCTCAGTTCTTTGTTGTTCTTCCTGGGCAATGACAGTCACATGGTCATTCCCCTTAGCATTTTGTTCTCCTGCTGGCCAAAACTGGTGTGCTTCCTGAAGAGGATGGGTCCCAGGGTTGACAGTTGCTGGGTTACGAAATGTCTGGGCCATTGTCTGATCCTAGGCAGCTAGACAACAGTCACACCTGGATCACTACAAAGAATTAACCACCTTATTCCCACCACCTAGTTAAACACGCAGCACATAGAGAAACTGAGGCACACACAATATTCATACAAAATATTATGAAAAAATCCTACTTTGTCACACTAGTGAACAAGCAATGTGTTCATTCCAGGCTTTATCTGAGATTAGCGTGCTGTAACCTTGATTTGTGATTTTCATTAACACATTTTTCTTTAAGAGATGGTCACTGTTCATAATAATTTATTGGAAACTTAAATCTAAAATCTTAATGATTGTTGCAAGTTTTTCAATTAATTTTAAAAAATAAATAAAAGAAAAAAAGAGGGAGTGGAGTCCCTATCCTGAGATCTAGGAAATGTTCACTAACTTTAAAAAGTAAATCCTACAATAGCAAAAAGCTTAGCAGCCACTGCACACCAAATACCAAAAAACCCCAAAACAACAACCCCCCGCCCCCAGCCAAGCAGTTATAAACTGAAAAGACTGAATATAGACTACCTTCTCCAGTTAGTGACCTCCCAGACATCCTCTGTAAAATCAGGATGCGAGATAATTTTACAGGGTAATAAGATTTAAAACACAGAGGATTCCCCTCTAGGCTAAACTTCAAAGTTACAAAACACAGGAATAAACCTCTCTCTTAGCATAAGGAAAATTCACAAGCTAAAAAAAAAGATAAGCTAATGCATTTCCTTGCTATTACTTACAATTTTTGTAATCTTGGATGCTTATTTCAGGTAGGGTTTTAGGAGATGGTTTTTCCTACCCTGGTCCCTCTCTGTCCAAGAGAGAACACAAAGAGATCACAAACAAAACCTCCCCCCACAGATTTGAAAGGATCTTCTTCCCTTATTGGTCCTTTTGGTCAGGTGCCAACCAGGTTATTTGAGGTTCTTAACCCCTTACAGGTAAAGGAGGGATTTTATGCTACTCATAGCTGTATGTTTATGACAGTATCAATTTAAATTTTCAGTTGCACAAAATTATGGGTTTTGAACTTTTCCCCCCAACTTCTATGTATTTACATTCCCACAGTTGTGGGAAATTATGGGGAGGGTCCCACAATGGGTGGTGGGGGAGGGGTCAGACCATAATAGTTTAATGACAATAGATGTTAAGATTCAAAAAAGGAAAAATTTATAACTATTGAAACACAAATATCAGCATCACATATCAAAATATAGGAAGTAAATATCCTCAAATCAATCTCTAAGAAGTTCTCAAGCAGCATTTTTTTTCCTACTTTGCCTATCTGTACATTTTCATTATCATCAATGGACATTTTTTTCATTGTTTTTTGTATGTTTGGTGAAATTGACATTTACAGACAGTTCCTGATAATCTAACCCTTCAAAGACTAGTTTTAAGTTTGGCATGCAATGAAATGCTTTGTTGAATTTGGGCTGGAAGCATTTGTATTTTGGGAAAAACATATAACCTTTCAAACTAACAATATTTTCATTAATGATCTAGGAGGGGGAGTAAGAAGAACACAAATAATGAGACAACAAAATTGGGGAAAAGTACAAGTTTCGTGTGGTGAAAGTACCTGAAACATACACACTTGATGGGAGGGAGAAACTTGGGAAGCAATAATTGTGGAAGAGAGCTAGGAGTGATATCAGACAGCAAATTATGCATGTGTGCGACATGGTTATAGAAAAAGCCAGTTCACCTTTGAGCTGAATATGCAAGGGCATTGTGTCATAGAGCAAGGAGGTCGTAATCCCTTTCTGTTAGATGCTGCTGTGAGCACACCTGGAATTTCTGGACACATTATTACCAGAAAGCTGTTGACAAATTGGATGGAGCTCAGAGAAGAGCAACAAAAATACTTGGGCCTGAAGGCTTTGGCTTATGAGGAAAAGTTAACAGATACATATAAATAGAGAGAGCGAGGGAGCTTGGCAATAAATAAGGTTAACAGTGTACAGCTATTTCAAGAGTGTTAATGTAAAGAATAAAAATAATTATTTAACGTGGTACATGGGAGAATTCCTGGGAGTAATGGGATGAAATTAAGAAAAGGGTATCTTTGGCTGAATATCAGGAAAAACCGCTTGACAATAAGTTGTACTAGGCGGTAGAATAGTTAAGGGAGTAGTGAAAGCCCCATTGACTGGGACATTTAAAACTAGATGGGGCTAATCACAAATAAATGTTCTGTAGAGAATAATCCTGTATTTTCCAGGTGATGGAGTGGATGATTTAATAGATCTTTTCCATGTGTAAATTTCACTGTTGTAATTTAAGGAGCGGGGGGAGAGGGGGTGTGGGTTTGGAAATTAGGACACATTTTGGGTCTAGCATCCTTGACACGGGCTCTCTCTGCCTACAATATTTATATTATGGGAAAGTAATTTCTAGAGTAAGAAGAATTGTTTTGAGCTTTGTAAACATGTATTGTGATCCTATCCTAAGTCATAGGGTCAGACTGAGTTAGAACTTTAATAGGGGACATGCAAGAATCACCTCCAGCAGATGGCATAGGAAATGCTATTGACTTTTCCACTCAATCAGCAACCTGTACGGGTAAGGGACATTGTGCTGCTAGAGCATCCATCTCTTAGTAGCACTGGGCCTGGTTTTATTTCTCAGCGAGGTGGCATTTGGGGCTGTTGCCTCCCTATTCCCGCCTCTGAGCTCACAGCAGCTGCCTCATGTGATCTGGGTGGACTCTGGACAGCTGCTCATCAGTGCCCCTCTGGCTGCCTGCCACACTAGTGGAGGGGAGGAGAGAAAACCTCAGAGAACAGGGTATGCTCTGGATTGGCCTTGCTTGAGCTCCAATGAAGAGAGCATCTAACTCAGCTCCCCTTCTCACGCAGCCTGGGGTAGGAGGAGGAGAACCTGGACAGAAGCCTGCAGCTGAGAAGCTGTGGTGCTAGCTCTCACCATATTTGGTGTTGGTCTTGAAGCCCAGCCCCCTGGAATCATGTTATTACCAGAGAATCTCTTGGTTCATTTAAAAAACAAGCATTTCTAGCTGTCACGTTTTCAGACAAAGGACTGCAGTGTGACCTGCAAGCACGCAATGACTTGGAACCCCACAGGCTGATAAAATTAACCAGGAGCTTGCCACCTAGAAACAAACCCCATGACTCCTAAATCAATCTCAGGCTGTGCTAGGCTCCAACTCATGATTTTTACATTCTTGGGGTCACCAAAGCAGAAGATGGAGGCCAAGAATCAGCAGGCCTACGTGCAAGCCAATTCCGCTGAGCTGAGGGAAGTGGGAGATTGGCTAGCTGGGGTTGTTGCAGGGGCTAAGGATGAAATGACTGGGATTGGCAATGCATTGCTGAAGGTAGAGAATCAGTTGGTTGATTGGGGGATGCCTGTGGGACAATGAGTGGACTGAGTATGAGACATGGTATGGTTGGGTTTGGGTCACAGAGAATTGCAGAGAGTGAAGTTGGGGCAGACTGAGAATGATTGAATGGGAAACAGAGTACAGATTGGTGAAAACAGATCATTGAAGGAGATGGCAGAGAATGTATGGGCTTTAAGAGGATTACTTGTATGTGTTAAAGTTACTGTCACACACAAATGTTTGTAGGATCTGGGCTTACATATTGGGATCATTTAGAATGACAGAATAAGATTTTTATTATTCTGTCTGCCACTCTTCCAAAGAGAAATGATGCCATCAACAACCTTAGCTTCAGTTTGTTAATGTTTATGTTGTTTTTGTGTCTTTATTTTTACTTTTAACATAAATGATTCTTTTTTAATTAATAGTACTTTAGCATGGCCTACAGATACTTGTAATATTGCTTTAGCGCACAGCAGATTAGGCTTTAGGTATACTTGATCTCATCAATAGACAACAAGAAACGTGTTCTTCTTAAATATTTGTCCCTGCTCAGTATGATTTTAAAAAAGCCAAATTGTCAAATAAAAATATTTGGTTGCCTAATTTTTTGTGTAAATTTTAAAGGGGAGCTCAGCTCATAAGTCCCAACAAACAGCGGGAGAAATTTAGATAGGCAGAATGTAATTATTAGAGTGGGAATTTGGCTGGGATATCGGTATTAATCCCCTTTTAAGAAACCAAAGATTCCAAGGGGAATGTGCGAGTAGAGTCAACTTCTTCCAGTCTTAATCCTCATTATCTGATCATTTTTAAAAAGTTCAAGAAAACATACACACAACCATGCGTGTTATGATTTCAATAAAAATCTTACATTTCTATAGTGTCTTATATCCTGTAAGATGCTAAAGTGCTTTACATGTTGTACAGGAATGGTTCATATACAGTTGAAGGGCAGCCACCTCTGGAGTGGAACCATGACAGGTTTAACAGCATACTGCAAATCTATTTAGACATTTCTAATGCACCTATCAGTGTTGTATAGAAAAACTCTGTTGTGGGAAGTGAGGAAGAAATGAAACTATGTATTATCCAACTAAAATTGCTAGCTGAATTTAGGAGGATACAATGTCATTATTTAAATTAGATTGCTCACAACAATCATGCTAACACACTAGTTCTTATGAAAATGTTGTGGGATCTTTAATGATGTCAGACAGTTCTATCTTTTATCTGAAAGTAGCAGAATGTCTCTTAATATTATGCTGGTGTAACAGGATGGTGAAGGCTGCTGTCCTATTGTACTGGTTGGTCTGCATACAAAATAAGAGCTTACTACTGTTACCAGTTAACGGAGTTACCCTCAAGTGGTAGAGGCCTGTGCTTTGGTGCCAGAAGTCCTTGATTTTAATCTCTGCTGATGACGTAAGGTGGAGGTTGTAACATTATTTCAAGACTGACTCAGAGGAAAGAGTTACACTTACTGAGTAAGTAACCCACTTAGTTCATGAGGGTTTTCCTTGGAAGTGTGACCAAACTTAGCTGTGAGACCTTATCAGGTCACAGACTAAGATGGAATAGTTATAAAGACCTACAAAAAACTTTTACAATCCTATGCTGCTGGATGAGAATGACAGGCACATATACATAAACTCTCTTGACACATTTACTCGGTGCAGAGATGCAGCATGTTCATGCTTATTCATGCCTCCCTTCTACACAGATGTCTTTTGCAGTCTACATAGTGACAATGTAAACAAAAGGGTGGTCAGCAGTTTTATTTTAATGACAGTTTTAAAAACTGGAAACTGTTAAGTACAAAAAAGATGGAAATAAATTCTAATTTCAGATGTTTCTTTAGTTTCTTAAAAATAAGTGCTCCTCTGGCAGATTTCTTCTTGAAAATGAAAGAACATTTTGCCGATTTAGATAATCAGAAAATGCACATACATTAAAGGTGTGAGGAAGTACCAGGAGTGATGATATGTTTTTTTGGGATATGGTCATTTGCCCTGACCATCTTGGCTAATAGCCATTGATGGACCTATTCTCAATGAATGTATCTAATTCTTTTTTTAACCCAGTTTTAATTTTGGCCTTCACAACGTCCCCTGCCAATGAGTTCCATAGGTTAACTGTGCTTTGTGTAAAGTTGTACTTCCCTTTGTTTGTTATAAACGTGTTGCATATTAATTTCATTGGGTAACCCTGGTTCTTTGTGTTATGTGAAGGGATAAATATCCCTTCCTTATTCACTTCCTTCACACCAGTCCTGATTTTATAGACCTCTATCATAGCCCCCCCGCCCTTAGTCATCTCTTTTCCAAGCTGAAAATCCCAGTTTTATTAATCTCTCCTCATATGGAAGCTGTTCCATATCCCTGATATTGCTTAGAAAGTAGAGAGTGGAGTTGTCAACTGTTAGAATGGGTCTGATTTGTTAAAATCTGAAAACTGAAAAATCCTTTAGGCAGATTTAAGCTTTCAGGTCCACTACTAGATGCTGCAAGTGAAGAAACAGAGGGAATGATGAAAGAAGAACGAAAGGAATCAATATTGACATTAATGCAAGGTGGCTGGTTGAACATGAAAAATGACCTGACAGTGGCGACAAGCCTCCATACCAGGAAAAATGCATTCCTATTTAATGCTATTGATTGTATCTCCTGAAAAGAAAACCACAAAATATTGTGTCCAAGTTTTTGAATAGGTCAACCAAGAACGCTGAGAAAAGCATGAGGTGTTCTTCAAATACTTAGAGAACTGCTCCCCTTCTCCCAAAAAAGAAAAAGAAATGGAGATCTCTTCAAGTGCAATCTTCTTAAACTTCTCACGCTTGGGTGTTCAGGACATTGTTTAAATCTCATAGAACAACAGTCCTAAAGCACATTGTGTATTTCAGTAATTCTTCCACAACCACCATCATCTTCATTGGTGGATGGAAAAAGGACGATTTATGCCCTAGCTTCCCAATGACACTTGTTGGAACCCTCAGGAAGTTGGTCTCTATATTTGATCTAGCTATACCATAAGTGCATATAAATTTGCATAGAGCATGATTCTTGGAGGACTCTGGTCAAAACATTGTACGCATCTTATAGAACAAGGGATTTTACAGAGAATCCAAAATCATCTTCAGTTGCTTTCCTAAATTTTGAGAAAGACTTTGGCAGATTACAGGCTGATGACATCTCAGTCTCAGTGGAAATCTATCTTGATTTAGTTAGTAACCAAAGAATTGGAGCCACACAAGGACAAAATCGAAAAATTATTCAGAGAAGCTGTAGTAGCTTAATTGCGAGATTGGATCCTAAATATAAAGGTCAAAGGTTGAATACAAGAAGTAAACCTGAAATACAGATGATTTGGGCAAAATTCCTTTCTGTCACTTAAAATTGAATATCTAGATTTCCACCCTAAATCTATGTTTGAGGGAAGGTCATAATTCATTGTATCAAATAATGGAAATTTATGGAAGTAAAATCAAGGAAGACAAGACAAGTGACTTCAGATATCTCAGTTTTGAAAAGACCTGCTCTCCTGTCCAGCCAACTCCTTAATTGTGCATTTTATTAGCACATTTGTTCTGATTTGGTTGAAACATTGCATTGGGCTGGGATGCTGGGAAGGTGAGCAAGTTTTTAAAAGTGTATCTGTATATAAGGGTAGATACAAAAGAGTGAGAGGCCTGACTTGATGATAAACTCATATCTCAGTTGTTGTATTATTGTATTTACTTATAGAGTTGCAAGCTTTTTATTTTGGACAGTGTGTGACCATTTTCATGTCTGAGGGATAATCATGTTTATAAAGTGAATTGGATAACGTATTTTGTGTTTAATAAAATCTTTATAGGCTTTTTTTTAGGGTGTTGTTTTCTCTCTGACTGTGTACTTGTGGGAAGGGAGAGAGTTGTTTTTTGCAGAAGGGGGTGGATAATGGACCCCATTTTCTACCAACTTAAAATGCACAGTAACATCCACATCATTTGTGAAGAAAGTAGCATTTAGATTAATAAAAATAGCAGACGATATTAGGAGCATCAGGGCAAAAAGACTCCTTTTGCAATGTTTTCTGGACTGTCGTGTGAAACAAATTCGTTCCTATGCATGACACATTGATGGAGATTGCCTCCTTTTAGGTATGTATTGGTCAAGTGTTCAGTTAGAATTAAAATCTATAAAGCCAGATTCTGATCCATGCTGGCTTAAATCTGGAGTAACTTCACAGACTACAATGGAGTCTTTCTTGATTTACATCAGAGCAATCGGTCATAAAAGGATATTCAACTATACATTTTCTAAATCTCTGGTCAGTTAGTTACTTAATTCAATGTTGTATTCATTCTGAAGTGAGGTTGGTTAGCTTGGATTTGTGTGTGTGTGAATACCACACAACTAATGCATAGTGGTGGCCTTAACTAATTGTATAATTATCCAGATATATAGTGCTATCATTACCTTGAGTTACAATGTAACTACTGTTATTTTCATTTGAGAGAAACCCTATTGTTGTAATGAAATAAAGCACATTATTTTGCAGTAAGTATGCAATTAGCTCATATAACCTCTATGCTTATTGAGCCTCGTAGAAGATCCAGGGTGACGTACAGTTATGAGAACAGAGACCTGGTGACTGAGGGAGATAATACTGAAGTTAATATCAAAATTCACAACAGTTGTCAATAAAATGTCTCTAAAGCATCTAACTTACTAGTGCCATGTAAATATTAACAGATAATTATTGTTTCAGTTATTATTATTTCTTTATTTTTAGTATTCTGAAGGATGGAAAGAGTAACAGGATAAAATTGGGTGGATTCCTGTGTTTCTTGAGCACCTTTCTGTGCAGATATTTTAGTAAAAACTGTTATCCACATCAAACAGTATGAAATCTGTTGTCACACACACGGTATCCATTACATGGATCATCGCTTGTGTTGTGCTCCCTGTCAGTACCTGGCCCAGGTTGGGAAAACTAATGATCCAACCAGCAGACCAAATTTGGTGATGAATCCTGGTCACATGCCACTTGAGGCACATTGCATGTACGTTAAGAAGAATAAACTGATGTTCCCGATGCAATTTATTTCTTTTACAATCTTCAGATAAAAGAATACATTTGTTTGAAAAATTAAAGTAAAATTAAGTTTTGTATACACTCTTCTTGCCTCTAGGGTGTGTAGAATGAGAGGTATAGTAGCTTTGTATTGTTAATTCTTCACAATAGAAACGCGAAGTCCTTGATGTCTACAGTACAGTATACTTCATTTTAACTGGGGCATGGTTAGCCTTCAGAGAAGACGAGCTTTTTTTCTGAAAAGTATGGGTCAAGTCAAGGAAGGAGTTTCAGAAAGGTAGGAGTTTTAAAAAACATACCTGTCATTCACTTTTCAAAGGCTTTCCTCACACTGTTTTGACCCCATATTATTTCCGAAATAGATAAATTTTCAAACTTTACTTTTTCATTATAGTCTAAGGACTAGAAGTGATTTAAAAGTGGACTTGAAGTTCAGGTCACCATGATTTAGATATTTAAAGATATTATTATGTAAATACTAAAATAGAGAAGCCCCTACAATTAAAATATATACCCATACATTATGTACATATGTAATTTCAATGGGTGTATTACATTACATGCGCCAATTAAACACATGCCTTTTCAAAAGTGTGTGTGGTTCAGATCCCAAAGGCCCTTATGAGGAGAGGGAAGAATGACTGTCTGGGAGCTACAGAGTAGGAAAGATTATGTAGAGCCGTAAGGCTATGTCTATATTACAAACGAAGGGTGTGATTTTTTTTTCCTTCCCCTGCTTGTGTAGACATACTCGTGCTAGCACTCACTGAGCTAACATGAGTATAAATAGCAGTGTAGCTGCATTGGTATGGATAATGTCAGTGGAGGCAGAGTTTAGCTATGTCAAATATGTACCTACTTGTTTCAGGCGGGTTTGTACTCAGCATGGCTAAGCTATGCTTCTGCTGCCGGTACCCATGCTACTGGGGTTACAATGCCATTTTGTACTCATGCTAGTGTATGTGTATGCAAATAGGGAAAATCACACCCCTAGCTTGTAGTGTAGACATAGCCTAAGATTGGTGGGTCTGGCCTGCAGGAAGCACCAGAGGAAAAGCCGCATGGGAAATGTGACACAGGAAGCCAGATGTGGAGGCAGAAGGCTGTCTGTAAAAGAATAGATTTTATCCCTGTGTACTTTGAAAAGTCAGTCAGAGCACCTTGCAGTGTCTAAAGCAAGGGTTCCCAAACTTGGTTTGCAGCTTGTTCAGGGTAAGCCCCTGGTGGGCCGCGAGATGTTTTGTTTACCTGAGCGTCTGCAGGTACGGCCGCTCGCAGCTCCCAGTGGCCACGGTTACAAATACATAGTTAACTGTAAAGGTCACCAACTGCATAGAACTGGTCAAATGTGTCTACCGTTGTGCACAAATTTTGTCAAAGTTGTTCCACTAAAATAGCCATCACTCACAATTATTAGACCAAGTCAGTTCCCTGACAGACATCCCAGTTACGGACTTCAACCTGCATTGCACAGGCATTAAGTGTTACATCTATAAGTCTACCTTGACTGCCCCTATACCCCAAGAGCAAAGAGAAACAGAGACCATCATATCCATCATGCAATTTCATCTTATTATGGGCCACAAAAATCTTAATCACTTACCTTATAATATTACTTGGAGCAGGGACTGTTTCTTACTCTGTGTCTATGCAGGCACTTGGCACAGTCCTGCTTTAATGAGAGCTGTGCAATCCTTTTTCATGCAATCCTTTCGTTAATTTTTTGGCGAAGTGGCACTTTAGATTGGAACTTTCCAGCTAATGCTTGGGTTTTTTTTTTATCTAAGAAGACAAACTTTGTTAAGATATTTTTAAATATTTATTGATTACAATCTTTATTTTCTTATAAGCCTCTTCAGAGTTTTTTGAAGGAAGTTCTCTCTCCCTCTCTCTTTTAAATTGTAACAGCCACTTAATTGGAATGATAAAATGTTCACTGGTGTGTCCCAAATCAGAGCATTCTACCCTGTCAAAAACTCCCTTGAAAACCTTCAGTAAAGCTATTTCATAGAGATTGCTTGGCTAATTGGCTTAACAGTCCATAACCTGTTCTGATAAATTGGCCATTGACAGGTGATAGAAGGATTTATTAGTACTGCACACTATAATAAGTGGTTTGATAACTCTACTTAATGACAGGCCTCCTAATTACAAGTGCACAATTGTAATTGTGTTGGTGTGTGGAATATTTTGGCAGACTGTGCATCTTTTATTCTCTTGCCTATTGAAGGTTGGTCATCATCAAAGGTGCGGAGCTCATCTTATGCTATACATGGCATCAGGCATTCAAGAAGTGGTGAAATCAGTCATGAGTTGCCTCTTTACTCAGTGCAGTTACAATGGGAGTTGAAAAGGATCTGGCATGAAGTCCCACTGCTGGACAGGAAGCTATGAGTGTAGATCTTGAGTGGAAGCTTCAGTGGCTCAAAGAAATTCACGCTTTATTAGCTCCCCTTTAAATGGTTTCCTTTGTCATTTTCAGGGGGAAAGATAGAGTAACAGTGTTAGATATTCACTATTTTATCTTTTTTCTGTTTTCTCTTCCTCTCCATCCTTTCTTCTTTGTCTCTGACCTTGTTCACCTGTATTTCTGTTTAACTCTCCTCCTTTCTTTGTCTCTGGATTAGCCTGTCTTTCTTTTTGTTGGTCTCTCTTTAGTATGCGCCCCATTTTCTTCTGGCTCTTCTAACTTTCCTCCTTTCATTCTCATATTTTCTTGTTCCACTTTTTCTTCTGTATAAATTTATCCTTCCTGTTTCTGCTCCATTCTCTTTTTACTAATTGTTTCCTCCTGCTCACTCTTTTTTTTTTTTTTTTAAATCTGCTTGTCCCCTCTTTCCTGTCTTGCAGAGTCTTTCTGAGTAGCATCCTAGTTATTTTACTTCTGCAGAGGTAAACTGGGTAGGGTGCAAGATTTTTTTTTATTTTTTATCAAAGCAAGCTCCATGTGTGAAGTGTTCTTGCTATGGGATGCTTCTTCATCTGTACCTGTAGCCCATTGTGGTATTGCATGCTGGTGGCAGACCACTAGGTATGCTCATGTCACGTGTGATCAAGACTGATAATTGTGTTTATTTCCACTAATGTCCATATTTAACCTATTCTTGTATTTATCATTAGATGCAGTACCTTAAGTACTTCTCTCAAAGACTATTCCATTGCTTGATTACTCTTACTATCAAGAATACTTTTCTCATATTCTAAACTTTTCCTTCCTTAAACTTCAGTCATTCCTTCTTGTCCTACCACGTGAGCAGCTGTATTCACTTGTACAGTAGCATTGGGTAATTCACAGAATTTTGATACAGTTTGCTCAAAGAAAACTGCCTAGAATGGGGATCCTAACTTTTAGGTGATAGCTAAACAGAGCTAAATTATTGGTATAGTAGAGTATTGCTTATCCTTTATCATTGTGGTAAGTCAATAGGAGAAATGTTCTTATGTGTTCATAATGTCACTAATCCTAAATGTTCAAAAATGGTACTCCTGTCTTCAGTTTCAGAATCCTAGTGTGAAATATATAATACCTTAGAAAAGCTAAATTAGTGGTGAGTCAATGTAATTAAGGGAAAGTAAATAATCTTCAAGGTTCTCATTCCCCATGAAACTAATTTCATATCTTATCCTTCATGTGTTTTAAAAATAGTTTCCTGATCATTCAAGATGCTTGTGTACAGTGTTTGTGAAGTGCACTTCAATTCTATTGAAAGGATGGTAGATTAGGGAGTTATTTTCAATGGATTGATTTTTTTTTTAAAGATAGACATTCATTTTGACAACGAGTGAACAAATTGTGTTCTACAAACTGCACATCTGACACACATGCACTAAAGCAGGTGATGAGCCAATAATGTTGTGTTAGTTTTCAGCTAGACAGTTAATTTGATCTTAAATGTAGGGACAGTAGAAGTTTTTTTCTCTCTCAAGATTTTTTTTCATTCTGCTAAGGGATTGATTATACTGCCATGCCATTTCTGTTTACTTATTTTACCTCCAGTAGATCTTTCTTCTCAGTGACCGTGCCATTGGGAATGTAGATTATTTTTGTGATTTTTGCAACAATGGAACCCACCAGAAAAGACAAGTGCAGAGTATTAGTTCAGCTAAAATACTGGAAAGCTGCAGCCCTGAATAGCATCAACATTAAGTCTGATGGTGACTCGATTGGAGTGTTACAAGATTGCACTGTTAACTCCATCAGTATCTCTAGTAGTCACCTTAAGGGGACTAATGCATGTTTATGACATGTCTCCTGTTGGCGACACAGAAGAAAATGAATCTCAAATTTATGTATGTATGTATTGCCCTTTAACTCCATAGGTTTTCTACTGACCAAGGGAGGCTGAACATATAACCCACATATGGATTTCGTCCTCTTGGACACAGAAAAGTAAGTAATGATGTGAGGCAGGAAGACTGAAAGACAGGGACCATCAGGATTCAGGTGTACATTGTACACCATACATGGTATACTGATGCTTGTGTACACACCTATGCCAGCAGAGGATGCTGCAAGTGTTATTAAAAAAGCGGGCACATAGGTTAATTAATAAATTAATTTGTAGCGAGAAGTCAGAGGTAGGACTTCAGTCTGGGTTGACAGCATTCCCAGATGAGGTGGTAAAACGGGTTCCTTTACTTAGGGTGACCAGATAGCAGCTGTGAAAAAACGGGACAGACGGTGGGGGGGTAATAGGTGCCTATATAAGAAAAAGTCCCAAAGAACAGGACTGTCCCTTTAAAAACGGGACATCTGATCATCCTAAATTACAAGAGACTCTGATTTATTACTTGCAGGTCCTAACACTAGTTTAAGAGGACCCAAACTTTGTGGTTGTATCCTGCTCTCTGAAATTGCTGAGGAGTTCTATGCGAAAAGTTAATGCTACGCTGTGGCCCTGTAGATTTGATGAAAGAAGGAGATCATCAGCTGGTATTCCTGAGAGCAGGTTAAACGTCTGAGAAGGGCATTCAATAACCTGTTATCTCCAGTGGAAAACTGCTTTTTATTCATTGGTCAAAGAAAATGGTGAGAAAATAATTGGCAAAATGACTCGAGGGAGGGGAAAAGTAGAGTTGAGGAGTATTAGTAGTAGGTTGATTCTTAAATCTTTCATATACTGTATGTGCTGTATAGAACAAGCCTTCCATTTTTTCCTGAGAAAAGCCATGATGTTATCTCAGTAATTGAAAATAATCTTCTAAAGTTGCTCTTTAATTAGACTTACATGATTCCCTTTTAAATCACCTGTTATCTTTCTGAGGATTTTGCAGTAAATGTTGCTGCCTGCACTTGGACGGTGTGGTCCGGTATAACAAATAGGACTAAGTGCATTCTATTCATGACTCAAAACAGAGTGTTTCTAGCCCAATTATGGTGGCTCCTGGCAATGCTGCTGTAGTTGAGGGTGCCCGTTGGTGTTTCCATTATAAATCATGTTTATGAGGGTACTTGGATGGCACCAGGCAGAAGCTTGACAGTCTTTTCAGTTAGGCAAATTTTTCCTTCACTTAAAAAAGAAAAGAAAAGAAAAAAAAAAAGAGAAACTGTTGCGGTCCAAATACAAGACAGAACAAGCTTTAAGCAAGCAAGCAGGCTGGTCTGCCGATGGGCTGGTCTGCCTGTCAGCTTTCCACCCTCTCTTTTATTTCTCTCCCTCCTCCTGCGCATTACATAGTCCAACAGATAAAAGGAATACACTGGCTTTGTTTAATATTCTTATTTACCAATATCTATCTACCGCATTCCTTGCTTTCGGGCCTTGAGCCCAGTCCTGGGAGGCTTCCCATGGTTCATGACATCTGGGCGAGATTCCAAGGTTCATGCCCTTGAGAGGAGCCGTGTGTGCACTGCTCCTACACAACACTCGGGGTGTGCCCTGCATGTTGCCAAGTGCATGAACCCCGTATGAATCCTACAAGAGACTTAAATTGGGAAAACAATTTTGAGTTCTAGAATATAAAAACATTTCCCCCATTTTTAGGCACTTTTAAGTCACAACACAGAGCTGTTATATAATGTACATGGTTACAATTTATTTAATTGTGCAAACTACGTCCACAGACTTTGTCTGTTTTAATAACACAAATCCCTTCTATGTAAAACAGGGTATGCAATTATCTCTACCAGAAATTCCTCTGGCCAGATTTTAAATGGTTTCTGATCTGGAAGGTGTGCTTAGAGCAAGTCTACTGAATTGGGCCCCTCGGGTGAGATAGGAGAGGGAGAACACCTATCTGCATCTAGTTTGAGGATCCTATTGGGGCTTAGGCATGAGATCTGTTTCTGGATGCCTAGAGTGAGGCATTGTGCACTGCTCAGTGGCAGAAACTGAGGCTCCTTTCAAGTGAAAATTTTAGGTGCTGAGGGGTTATAGGTGCCAACAGGGTTATGTGGCAGCCAAGCAGGGGGATTTGAGGATCTCAATGGTGCCTACATTTTGGATTTAGACACCTAAGATGGGGAATTAGGTGCCTAAGTCCTTTGGTGGATTTGGGCCATAGGGCATGATTCAAAGCCCACTGAAGTCAATGGTGGGAGTCTTTCAACTGACCTTCCAAAGCAGTGTCTGCCAAAGTCTGAAGAGGGACTTAAGAAATGGCTTTGAGAGGCATAAACTGGATCTATAAATTTCAATGGGGCATTAATTCCAAACCACAATGATGTGAAAACAAAGGTAGATGTTTAACTATTACACTGCTTGTCAAAGTGCGGGAGACATGGGAGGGACAGTCATGCGAGGAAGTGCTAAACAATCTACTTGCATGTTGTCTCATTTTACAGCTTATGTTGGCGGAGCTTGTTTATAGGTGTTTCTTGGGAGACTTCTCTTCCAGTTTGATATCTGATTTGCCTGAATACTTATAAATAATTTTACTTTTTGCAGCATACTACTTGGGCTTGTGGAAAAGCTTTGACCTGCAGAGTCTCCATAAACTAAAATAAATAGCCCTCATCACGGACAAATTAACACTTTGGTAAAAGCTCTTTCCAAAAATCTATTACAACTATTGCATGTCACTGTTTTAGTAATAATGGGTTTTCAAGCATATGCATTCTAGGACATGTCTGATCTAGGCACAGTGTGGGTTTGCACAGTTTAAGATTGTGTATGCAGGAATAGGTGTCTGCACACAAATTGCAGATGTATGCATTGGGGATTTCCACACATAAATCAGGCATGAACAAAGCCATGTGCACACTTATTTGAGAATTTGGGCCAATAATATTTTGCATTTCTATATGATCTATAAATCTTTGGAATCCTATGATTAAATCATGTACATTTTTTTTCACAACAAGGAGATATTTTTTTTAATATCATATTCAATTTTATTTAAAAAAAATTTAGATCTCAGTCCTGTATGAACTGTGGTCCCCCATCACTCAAAAGAGGACCCATCCAAATTTCTGAGTGTCCTTGACATATATTTTAAAAACACAAGAACATAAATAAACATACAGAAATTAAAAATGGACCGAAGCAGCAACAGTACTTCCTACTACATGTCATTTGGTCATCAGTCATGTAACCAATATGGCTTAAACCCCCCATTGCACTTTTCATCAGACAAATTCCACCCTCTGTTGCCTCAGTTCTCCAGCAATGATTGTTCAGACGGATGGTCTATCCAGCATGTCACAAAGTCAACAAATATTAATGTATTCCAGCTCAAATGGAACATTGGGGGTAAAAACAGTCATGAATAGTAGTATGAGAAAGAGACAAGAAATGGAATATACTCATAAAGGTTTCACATTTTTTAAAAAAAAAACAGCCTGTTTTCCATTTGTATTGGAGGTGTACTGAGTGTTAGCATTTTACATATTCTGGGTGGGAGGAACAGTAAAATTCTGAAATGTTCTGCTAGAAGAACAACTATTCAACCTTTTAAAACTTATATTTGTCATAATACCTTGCTCCAACTTATTATTTATCTTTTGATATATAAAAGCTCATTGCTTCATCTCTCACAGTATATAAAAAATACCTAACTTACTCTCCAATACTGAAAAACTTTTGGAAGACTCACATCACTCAGCTATATGCTACATCCATAAACACACTGCCAGGCAATAGTCTGAGAGTAGAGGGATAGGGACATGGGGAGTGAGGTGTGCATACATATTTCTCCCACCTCATAAGAAGGCAAGTAATTTTATGTTGGGTCTGTAATTCTCCCAGCAGAGACATGACTCTCAGATGACCACAGCAGTATCCGTTCATGCACATCTCTTCTCCAATGTATGCCAGGAACCCTTCTGTTCTATCTGGAATATATCTATACAGCATTTACAAGAAAAGTTTTGAGCACAGTCTTGAATTGGTATCTTTGATACACAAGATTTTAAAACTTCATAATGTTAAAGCACAAAATAATAGATGGATATATATATGTAATGTGGTCAGAACACTGCTGCACTTGGGCAGTCTCTGGCTAACATAATGGCTTCTTGGGAGCTGTTACCAGCTTGTGAAAGTTAGAGTAGTGTTGAGGCTGTTCTAAATTACCCAGGGTTTGAATTGGTCCCTGTGCAGTCCCTCGATTAGGGGCAGCAAAAAGATGGGACTTAGGGGCTCCCCTTCTCTAGTTTCTGTCTTGAGTGGAGCTCAGCCAAACCACGGATTGAGCTCAATATTCCCAAATAAGAGATCCAAGAACTTCATATTTATCTAATAGAACAGACTTATGATCTTCCAGATAGGTCTAATTTAGTCTCATCTCAGACAGATGTTTCTTCTGTGCCTTTCTCTAAATGAGAAACTACGTATACTAAACTATCTGTTCAACCTTATATTTAGCTGTGACACTTTGAGTACCTCTCCTAGACCTGAAGAAGAGCTCTGTGTCTCTTGAAAGCTTGTCTCTCTCTTAACAGAAGTTGGCCCAATAAAACCTATTGCCTCACTAACCTTGTTTCTCTAAATGATTCAGAGTAAGATCTCCAAATCTAGAATAAATTTTCATGGGAATAATAAAGCTTCCTTTGCTTTATTCATTTATTATTTGTAGTTAGTGAAATCTTGTTTGATGTTTCTGATTTTTTGAAAAAAAATTTTGGCTTGTGTCATGGGGCTAAAATAAAGATAACTACAAAACTGGAATACGGAAAAATGTGGTTCCTGTTGTATTAATTTCAATGAAATAAATACGCCAAAAGTGTTAAGATAACCCAAGCACTGTCCAACATAAAACTGTGTTAAATAAGGCCCAGGGTTTGGTATATAGAGACCTAAGCCTGCTTATTACCATGGCAAACACACCATTAAAAATCCTTTTTAACTTCTTTTTAAAGATACAGAAAAGAAGAAAAAAACAGCTAAAGCATTTTGAAATGTGAAGTATTAAGTAAGGCTTTCATTTTAACTACATCCCTTGTTCCCTTACCCTTTAGCTGTAGACAGTTTTTACAAGCAACCCCCCATTTCTCCCTGTTTGACATCTCTTGAGTGGTAATAATGGTCCTTTTTGAGGAGAAGAGTTTAGTTGAGATGAGCTGGAGATGTCATTGCTGCAGTTGCTGTTAAAGTCCAGTCTTAGAAGTAACTCCCTCTACCCGCCTTGTTTGACAGTCTCTTAGATGGTATTAAAGATGGTAATAAGTGTCATCCCATGTGGTGTTTGGGATTAAGCTGGAGTCAGTAAGGGTGGGGATGTCACCTTGGTCCCCCTCTCTCTCTGGCCCAGTCCAGATCAGGATGATGAAGGCCCAGGGTCCCAGGAAATGGTGGGGGTGGCAACCGTGATGCTGAAGCTTGCTTCAGTCATCTTTGTCTGTTCTTCCTGGTTTTTCTTTTTGTTCTTTCATACTTTCCCCACAAAATCCCTTTCTTTTAAGAACCGCAAAAGGGAGTGATAGGTGGAATAGCCCATCCCCTTATTATTTTGTCCATCAATTAGGCTTAATATCTGACATGGTGATTTTGACTCATTAACTTCCAGCTCCATATCTCCTGTTTTTTAACTAGTATGATTTCAACACAGTTTTTGAATCATCTCAAGTTGGCCTTTTTGTTTAGATTAATTCAATTATTCTGTGTTCCTTTCATAGCTTTTCTCATCATCATTTTGTTATTATAGGTTATTGTAACATCTCGTAAACTTTTACATACTTTTTCAGTTGAGATCACAATTTGGATAAATTTGTAGGCCCCCTGCTGAGTTTGAAAATGATGGGCTTGGTTCTTCGTGTTTCAACTTGCATTTCAAGGACAACATGATCAGGATCAGTATGTTAACTAGATCAACACATTAGTCTGGGAGGTCGTTACTGTGGCAGAAAAAAGACTAATGGTGCAACTTCATTTTTATTGTTTGTGCATGTTGTTCTACTTCCATAAATAATATGAATGGGACAATTATCCTAGGGGATATAAGTTCTGATCTTTACCTCTAGAAAGGTCACTGATAATTGTGGCTTAACATTTCAGAGAAGATGTCTTCAGATATGTCTCTGCATGTTCATTTTCCACAGATCTATGTGCAAGGGGCATCAAAAAATGTGCACAGTAGAAAACTATTGTCTGAAATAGTGCTGCTTTTTTAGTATACAGTAAAAGCTTTGTTATCTGGCATGTTGCGGGAATGGGGGGTGCCGGGTTAGTAAAAAATTCCAGTTAACTAAGAGTTATACTTACCAATGAAGGGAGGGAGTTTGGATGTGGGAGGGGGCTCAGGGCTGGGGGTGCAGGGCACTGGCTCTGGGAGGGAGTTTGGGTGCGGGAGGGGGCTTGGGGCCTGGGGTTGGGGCACAGGAGGAGTTTGGGGTGCCGGATCTAGGCAGCACTCACCTCAGGCAGCTCCCTGGAAGTGGCAACATGTCCCTGCTCCTCCTAGGAGGAGGCGCTGTGGCCAGGCAGATCTGCACGTTGCCTCCACCCGCAGGCACCACCCCTGAAGTTCCCATTGGCTGCAGTTCCTGGCCAATGGGAGCTGCAGAGCCAGCGCTCAGGGCAGGGTGGGTGCAGTGCACAGAGTCCCCGTGGCCGTTCCTCCATCTAGAAGCAGTAGGGACATATTGCCTTTTCCGGGGAGCCACGCAGAGCCAGGTAGGGAGCCTGCCAGTCTCACACCAACCGGACTTTTGGGAGATATGAGAACTGCCAGTTTCTAGAGCTTTCTGGTTGGTAAAGTGACAAATAACACAGCTTTTACTATATTTTGAGAGGAGAGGGAGGATGAAGAAAGTCTTTTATTTTGAATTTTCCCCAGATTGCTGCTCCCTCCAGGTCCCCCTAAACCAGAATTTCTTTTAAGATAACAGTTCATGGTGACTCTCCTTTGGCTGAGAAAGGTTGGATAGTACTTTTAAGAGCCCCTCAACACTGCTCAGAGACTGGAGTCCAAATATTTTCATTTTGGGTTGATCAGTGTTTTTTGATAAAGAATCATGAGCTGTCAACATCAAAATGTATTAAGGAGCTCACTGTAAAAGAGCAGAATGATGGTATTCCTTCTTCCAAGTTTTTTTCAGATGAGCTCCAAAAAGTGTGGTTTGTTTGAGTTTTCAGCTATGATATGTATTGCCGTGAAAAAAATCACTCTGACTTTGTTTGAAATTCCTGATTGTTTACATATGGGTACACATCCCACCTGCATGCCCATGTGTGTCTGTGGTGTTTTGTTTTTTTTAAATGTATGACTGACAGACTACAAAATATGCATTATCATGCCCCAAGACAGATTTTCAGGAAAATCTTACATCAATTTGAAATAAGAAATATAAAGAATCAAGTATTTGGTATGTACTAGGCCACATTTTTCACATAGTTATATCTGTATAATCCCATTGGAGTTGCCTGGTGAAACTGAAGGCAGAATTTGGCTTACTGTTTCTTTGATAGATTAAGGAAATAATCTGTCTGGTTATTTTTTAAATTAGATTAAAACACATTGATTATCAGGTAAGGAGAGAATCTGGTTTTCCTCCTGGGAAGCAGGTGGGTTCTCCTTAGGCTACTCTGTTAACATACTTACTGTATTACTATTACTATTTAACCCAGCAGGGTATTTCTATGGCTACTTTACTCTGCTGTAATGCATTCAATAGATATTCATCTCTATTCACCTGTGGGAAAAATCAGAGTCTGAAGAATAAAGAGTCCCTTACTGGTTAAGAGATGCTTTTGCTTTTAGAACACATGTTATACACGTGCTTGATATGACTGCCAATGAGTGATTTGTCATTTGTTTATTTCAGAAGCTCATTTGGAAAGAAGTAAAAGGAGATTTGGAAACTGGTGCAAAAATACAATATCTGATTCAAATCCATTTCCTTAAGCAAATGGAAGACATTTATCTTAAGGATTATTTTTAATGGACATTGATTCATGGTATTGATTTTTGATTTGTGCTTTCAACTATTCCAAACACCTGGATCACCAGGAATTAGAATAAATACTTTATTTATAATAAAGGGTGAGTCTATTCTTTTACTTTTTCACCAAACACCAAATGATAGCTATTTGTACTTGTCAGGTACTAAATGGGGATGTAAAATGTTAACCGGTTAACTGGTAAGCATTAGTCTTACCAGTTAACCACCTTAACCATTGGGCCGGCTGGCCTGCTGGTCCTAGCAGCCCCACGGCTGCTGGCCCACTGACCCCAGGAGCCCCATGCCACAGCCACAGTTAATCGTTTAAATGAACTATTTTTAAATCATTTAAACAGTTAACTTTTTAAAGGGTGTTTACATCCCTAGTACTAAATATGAATCTGAAATTAATGCCCTGTAGACCTTGTTAGTTCCTGCTGTATCTGTGAGATCTGAAATCCCTTAGCAAGTGTGCATTTGACAGTAACTAGGGCTTCCATACTGCAGAATCCATTAATCAGTTGCTTGTGTAGCTTCACTATGCAGAAGAGCCAACAGGGGATAAAAATCTGGACTGTCACTTCTTGGAATCACAAACAGTAGCAAAGACAGCCAATGCTCTTGGTGAAAGCCCGTGTATGTATATGTCAGAGGCCATCATAATCCCACGTCTCATTAAAAAGGCTGTTTTAGGTGTCCAATTCTAATATGGCCAACAGGCTGCATGACTTATACAGTAATGTTTGCTATATACTGTTCATTTCTTTGATGTTGGTGGGGGAATAGGAGACAGCACAGCTCCTCAAACTGTGGAGGGGATAAAAAACCACCTTCCAGGCAGCCTCCCTCAAAATCCCCTCCTTCCTGTCCCAAACTTTAATTACTCCTTATTAGTTTAGAATTGTTTGCCAACTGTTTGTCTGCTCCATCCCAGCCTTCAAAAGAAATAGACAACTGTCCATCTCTTATCTGTTTGTAGGTGCCATCAGATAGTTAAATATCTAAATGCCTTTACTTAACACCTGCATTTTTTTCTTTAAACAATTTCCCCCTTCACATTGATTATGGACATACTGCACAATTGGAGAGGTTTGGAGATGAGCAGAGAATGAGTAAGGGCATGGAAAAACTCTCAGATGAAGATTGATTGAGAAGACTGGAAATGTTTACCTTAGAAAAGAGATAAATAAGAATGGACATAATAAAAGTATACAAAGTAATGAACAGAGAAGGCAGATCGAGAACTTCTTTCTAGTCACCCTATGTTGTAACACAAGAACGAGAGATACCATTCAATGAAATTGGAAGGTAGCAAATTCAAAACTAACAAAAGGAATTTTTTCCCCAAACAATTAACCAGTGGAGCTCCTTGTGACAGGGTTCTAGGCCAAGAGCCTAGCAGGCTTCAGAAAGTGTGGAGACGTTAATATGGACAACAAGAATATCTAGGGTTGTTATAGTAAAGATTAACAATTTAGTAGAAAGAAAAGGAGTACTTGTGGCACCTTAGAGACTAACGAATTTATTTGAGCATGAGCTTTCGTGAGCTACAGCTCACTTCATCAGATGCATACCGTGGTTTCCACGGTATGCATCTGATGAAGTGAGCTGTAGCTCACGAAAGCTCATGCTCAAATAAATTCGTTAGTCTCTAAGGTGCCACAAGTACTCCTTTTCTTTCTGCGAATACAGACTAACACGGCTGTTACTCTGAAACCTAACAATTTAGTAACGCTTGTGTTTGAGGGCCTAAACCGACTTCTAATTATTGAGGGTTTGGAGGAAACTTAAGAGACAGGCTATTCCCATGACTGCCTCCTGCCACTGCTGGAGACAAAACGCTGGATTAGGTGAACCACTGGTCTCACTGAGTATAGCAATTCTTGTGATCCTTTGAGGGTGCTAATTTGGAAGACTTCTTTAAAACTTTAGCCCAAAAAAGTTTAAATATTAAACCTAACATCAACACAAAACTAATTTGTGAGTGAGCTTTCTCATGTTTTTTTCTCTGAATTCCGTAGGAGAACACTGCCTTCTCCCTGGCTAGCTTGTAATTTTGTTGATCATTCATAAATGCTAATATGCTGTTTAGCTATGATTTATATTGCAAACTTTGACCCATCACAATCCTTAGGCAGTGAAGCACCAAGGACAGTAGTTACATGCTTTAGTTTGGGTTCAAGGTCAGTGCCAAATGTATCTTGTTTAGGTCTCTGTCTCATATTGTTGGCAAGAATTGATTGTTCCACAATGGGTGAAAGCAGAATACTGTATAATAGTGCTTGGAGTGTGCTACGGACCCCCATGATCTGATTTGGAGATGGATAGAGACCTCTGTAATATTTTTAATGAAATAAATACTGCTGGTAATTGTATGATTATAGGACATATAGATTGGAGGACAAGTGCTACTAATAATGGTAGGCCCCAGATTGTCCTTGATGTGATAGCTGACAGATTCCTTCACCAAGTAGTCACTGAATCAACAACAGATGATGCCATTTTAGATTTAGTATTGGTGGGTAGTGAGGACCTCATAGAAAAACTGGTTGTAGGGGACAACCTTGGTTTGGTTGATGATGAGCTAATTCAGTAGAAAGTAAAGGGAATAATAAACAAAAATAGATCTACAACTAGGTTTCAAAAGAGCAAACTTAAAAAAATTAAGCTAATCACTTAGGGAAGTGGACTGGACAGAAGAACGTAAGTATCTGAATATGGAGAAGGCTTGGAATTACTTTAAGTCAAAGTTGACAAAGCTATCTGAAGCCCGTATCCCAAGCAAGGGGAAAAAATTCATAGGGAAGGGTTGCAGACCAAATGAATGGATGAGCAAACAGGTAATTAAGAGAAACCAGAAAGCCTACACGGAATGGAAGATGGGATGAATCATCAAGGAAAGTTACCTCTTGGAGGTCAGAAATTGTAGGGAAAACATGTGAACTGTCGAAAAGTCAAGCAGAGTTGGACCTTTCAAAGGAAATTATAACCAATAGTAAATGGTTCTGTAGCCATATAAATAAAAAGAAAACAAGGAAAGAAGAAGTGTGACTGCTATGCATTGAAGGTGGGGTGGAGATTAAAGATAATCTAGGCATGGCCAACACCTAAATGAATACTATGCATCAGTTTTTAATAAGGGTAATGAGTATATTAGGGGTAGTGCCAGGGTCGTTAATAGAAATAAGGCTATGGAAGTAGAAGTTACCACATCTGAGGTGGAAGTCCAAGTCAAACCGCTTACTGGGACCAAATCAGGAGGCCCGGATAAGCTCCATCCAAGAATATTAAATAAAATTGCAAGATCAATAGCAGGGATTTTTAATGAATCTGTAAACTTGAGGATCTTACCCTATGACTGGAGGATTGCTAATACAGTTTCTATTTTTAAGAAAGGGGAAAAAGTGATCCAGGAAACTACAGGCCCCTTAGTTTAACCTCAATTGTATGTAATGTCTTGGAACAAATTTTGAAAGATAAAGTAGTTAAGGAAATACAGGTAAATGGTAATTGAGGTAAAATACAACATGGTTTTGTAAAAGGAAGATTGTGCCAGACCAACCTGACCTCTGAGAAGATAACTGGCTTTTTAGACAAAGGAAATTCAGTCAGTTTTATCTACTTGGATTTCTGTAAGGCATTTGATATAGTTCCACATGGGAAATTACTAGTTAAATTGGAAAGGATGGAAATTAATATGAGAATTGAAAAGTGGAAAAGGAACTGGTTAAAAGGAAGACTACAACAGGTCTTACTGAAAGGGGAACTGTCAGGCTGGGGGGAGGTTACTAGTGGAGTTCCTCAGGGATTGGTTTTGGGACCAATCTTCATTAACATTTTCATTAATGACCTTGGCACCAAAAATGGGACTGTGCTAATAAAATTTGCAGATGACACAAAGTTGGGAAGTATTGCCAATACGGAGGAGGATCAGAATATCCTACAAGAAGAGTTGGACACCCTTGAAAACTGGAAGAATAGAAATGGGATGAAATTTAAAAGTGCAGAGTGCAAGGTCATGCACTTAGTGACTACCACAAGATTTATTCCTATAAGCTGGAGATGTAACAGTTGGAAGTGACAGAGGAGAGAAAGACCTGGGTGTACTGATTGATCACAGAGGGATAAGTACCAGGGTTGGAAAGAAGTTACTTAAGTGCCAATGTGGATGCAAGAACAAATGGCTATAAACTGGCCATCAACAAGTTTAGGCTTCAAATTAGGTGAAAGTTACTAACCATCAAGGAGTGAAGCTCTGGAGCAACCCTGTAAGGGTAGCAGTGGGAGCAAAAGACCTAACTGGCTTTAACACTTATCTTGATAAATTTATGGAGGGGATGATATGAGGAGACTGCCTACAGTGGCATGTAGCTGATCTGCGATTGCTAGAAGCAAATATCTCCAATGGCCGGTGATGGAACACTAGATGGGAGGGCTTTGAATTATTACAGAGAATTCTTTTCCAGGTGTCTGGCTGATGGGTCTTGCCCACATGCTCCAGGTTCAACTGCTCACCATATTTGAGGTCAGGAAGGAATTTTCCCCACCGTCAGATTGGCAGAGACCCTGGGGGTTTTTCACCTTCCTCTTCAGCCTGGGACATGTATCACTTGCGGGTTTAAACTAGTCTAAATAGAGGATTCTCTGTAACATGAAGTCTTTAAATCATGATTTGAGGACTTCAGTAACTCAGCCAGAGGTTAGGGGTCTATTACAGGAGTGGGTGGTTGAGGTTCTGTGGCCTGCTATATGCAGGAAATCAGACTATATGATTAGTTCTGGTGAGTGGTGCAAGTAAAATCCATTTCTTACGGGACCGGGGGCAGCAGGAGACCTCCCCACATGACCCTCCATGTGACTCCTCACTGCCCTGCCCCCAGTCCGCCCTGGTCCCCCTGCCCTTCCATGCAGCTGCGTCTCCTCCATCTGTACAGCAGCCGCGCCGGGGGTGGGGCTGGGGGCGGTCCCGTGCCAGAGGAGCTGCCGGCCTTTCTGCTCCTTTCCCCGCTGCGGTTCCCGGGAACTGCCGCGGGAAAAGGACCAGAAACCCCCAACCCCTCCCACGGAGCTGCGTCTCCAGCTCCTTACTACAGCAGCCGCAGGAGAACAGGGCTGGGGGCCGTGCAGCTGCCGGAGGAGCGGCAGGCAACCTGCTGCGTTCGCCGCTGCTGCCTCTCCCAGCGGGGAGAGGAGCAGAAACCCCAACCCCGCCCCCCAGCCCTCTTCTCCGGCGGGGCTGCTGCTGGGTCTGTCCGGTCGGCTGTACCGGCTGTAAATCGCTTGCTGGTACAGCGGGCCGGAGTGTACGGGCGTACTTGCACTGTTGGTTCTGGTCTTGGTGCCTGTGAGTCTGTTTTAACTTAATAATGGTAAATGAGCTGCATGTTTCGGTCTTTGAAGTTAAGACACCTGCATCTTGAACCAAACAGTATGGAGCTTCGAAACCTTTTAATATTTTGCCCCTTATATATATATATATATACTGTCTTATACTATATATATACTGGTCTTCCATGCCCCTGAGGACATAAACATCTCACCTCGGCCCCTGAGCCCACAATAGCTGTTGTTATAACATACCTCCTGGCTGAGGGCACTCTTCGGAGCTAATCAGCCATGCTCCTGTGTGGGCTGGAGGGGCTTAGGTGCTCTTTTACATTGCTCCTGAGTGCCTCTGCAACACTTTTTTCCCCACTCCCGTTACGCTAATCTGATTTTTTTTTTAAATGAGATTATTTTCGAGGCCTTCCTACTTATGTATATGGTGCCATAAGAATGTATGGCACTTTAGACACAAATAATAGATAATGCCTTGTAATTTATGAAATTTTCTGTTAAATTAGTGTCCCACCCATAGGCTGTTACTGATCAGACCCTGGTATTGATCCCATCATGCCAGGTTTGTAGATGGCATCCCTAGTCTCCCTGCCATGGCAGTAATGCTGAATTACTGCCCCTGACCAGTGGCCTTAATGCTAAAGGTCTACAGCGCCACAGCAGCCATGCCCCAAGCCCCTGATTGGCTGGGCAAACAGCATTCCCACTGGATACCTGGACTGTATAAAGACCCCAACAGGAAGAGGAAGCTGTCTGAGAAACAGGCCATTGCCAACTGGATGCTGCCTAAACTGCATTGCCTTGCTGCCCTGCTGTCTTGCCTGACTGTGCCTTGCCACCCCGCCTCTCTATCCTGCCAACACAGCTGCTTTGGATTGGATCTTCCAGCTACTGACCCCTGCTAGAACTCTGACAATTGCCCTGGTCTGCCTCTAATATTGATTGACCTCCCAGCTAGCAGCCCCACCATGTACCATTTGCCCACAGCTCTGGACTGCCCCTACCCTGCTTCAGCCGCTGGTCATGACAGTTTGCTCAGACCTGCTTCAGTCCTCCTAGGTTTATGCTACCCCAAAAGGCTACAGAACCCAGAGGCCTGGCATCAGCAGCGTCTCAGGGGATGCTGAGCCACCAGGAGTAGCTAGCCCATGTACATACGAACAACTAAGCCTTGCAGGCTTTGCTGGACCAGCTTTAGGTCGAAAATTGCATCCTTTGGGAACAGATCAAAAAACTGCAAGCGGCGACTCCTTTCCTGACCCAGCATCTCACATCACCTTCTGAACCCAAGCCCACTGTGCCTTTATCAGAAAGCTATGATGGGACCAGTAGCAAGTTTTGAGGTTTCATGAACCAGTGCAGGCTCTATTTCCTGCTACAGCTCCCAGCCTAAAAGACAGACCAAGCAAAGGTGAGACTGGTCATCAGCCTTTTGAACAGGAGAGGCTCTGGACTGGGTGTTCCCTCTGCTAGAGCAGGATCATCCTGTATGGGCCAGCTGGCACATATTTCTGAGGACCTTTGAGACAATTTTTGATGACTTTCACCAGGTTTGCACTGTGGAGGTGGCCTTACAAAGACTCTGTCAGGCCTTATGGTGATCTGCATTGTATCCAGCCCATTTCCAATGCCTAGTGGCAGATATTGCTTGGAATGGACTGGCCCAGCTGCACCAATTTGGTCTTGGTCTCCGTGAGAAAATAAAAGATGAGCTTAGATGCATTTATTGAGCTTTGCATCGAAATCAACACACGACTTAAGCAGCGTTGACCTAACGAAAGAGGGATTCTACCCTGCATCCAAACACTGTCTGCAAACCCTGTGAAGGTCCCCTCACCTGAGCCCATGCAAGTGGATTCAGCATGGGTCCTGCTGGACCCATGTGAACAGGGATGCCGATAGTGAGAAAATTTGTGCTTTTACTGTGGTGGCACCAGCCATATGGTGTCCTTCTGTCTTATCAAGTCCCCGAGCAGCCAGCTCCAAAAAAATGATAGTGCCCAGCCTCAATAAGGGGGTTGAGCCTGGGGAATACTGGGAAAATCCCATGAAGGCCCTTCCATCAACCCATGCCGTGCACCTGGCCCAGCACCTTGAAGTTGTCCCTGCATCTACAATTCCAGCTGCAATTCTGCCTTTGGGTTTCTGGACAGGTACTTCCCCTAAAAAAAGCCTATGGACACTGGAGCAGGCGATAGCTTTGTGGATGCTACTGTGGCCCAAGTACTTGGTCTGCCCATACGTAAGGCCGCTCTGATCTAGTCAAGACAGTTGATTGATCGCTGCTTGCCTGTGGTCCCATTGTGATGATTGAGGAGCACCATAAGCTCCTCCAGTTCAGGGTGATCTGGTCCCCACATTTCCCTTTGATACTTGAAATCCTCTGGTTGGCAAAACGATCCACATATCTCCTGGTGACAGCCCACCATGACATTTAACTCTGAATTCTACTGGGACAACTGCCTCCTGACTTCCAAACTTGACCCCTTGGAATCTCAGGTGAGACACCTTGCCTGGGCTCCAGTAACAGAGAGAGATGGTCAGGCAACAGAGCGGGCTTCTCTGCTGTGAGGGTCAGCCATCACTCTCCCCGCGAAGTACCAGGAATGTTCACATGTCTTCAGAAAACAAAGCACAGACACATTGCCCCCTCACCAGCAATATGACCATCTGGTTGACTTACAATCTGGAGCAAGATTCTGTTTGGCTGAATAGACTCTGTGTCAGAGTCCAGATTAGCTGCTCTTCAGAATTATATCCACCAGGATATCAAAAAAGGTTTTATCCAGCATTCCACCTTCCTGGCCAGGGCCTCTGTCCTCTTGACCACAGCTCTGGACTGCCTTCTTCCAGCTTCGGTCACTGGGTATTACAGTTACATAGCATTCAAGTTTTTCTCTGTTTCTTGCAATCAAAGAAGTTCTCAGACTTCACATTTATTTCAGGTGGCCTTAGCCATGTCTTGCTATTAACTAAGATCTGCAGAGTTAGTCTGAGATGGTTTAAATAAGGAGTGAAACTAAGTGCAACAGACCCCATCTTTGGGCTAGTAGGAGCTTCAGAGACACTTCTGCAAATCTTTTTTTTTGGGGGGTGGGGGGTTTCTTGTTGGGTTTTTTTTACTCCTTGTTACTGTTCCTTAATAAACAAACATGTAAGGCATCAAATGTCAGAATCAAAATGTTCCCTGGCTCTAACCTGCCCTCTTTGGACAAGGATATTGAGAAAGTGACACAGAGTCAACTGGCAGTATCTAGGATCTCAGATTTCTTTATTCCCTGTTGACCTGGCTCAGGTCTGTGTATGACATACAGATAGCATTGCTCTTGTTGGCTGATGACCCCTCCTAGAAATGGATAAAGGTCAATTGTCCATGTTTACTCAAAAGCTGTTGATACATACACAATGCCTTTTACAGTGCTCTTTGTTGAACTGATTGCTGATCCTGACATGGGTGGAAAGGATTATTTTTGAGTGTCTCTGTTCCTTCCTTTCAGAGAGATCCCAGAAGGTGAAGTAGAATAATTATTCACACTAAGATATTTTTATCTTGAGCAGTTCTGCTAGGTAGGTTCTGTTCTGTCACCACTGATGCTTAATGCCCCTGTAAGGGAGCTGGAGCAAATCATGGTTTGGGGCTATGGTGCTATTGGTATGCTGATGATGTGCCAGTCTGCCACCTTTTCGTTAGCTCCAGATGGTAACTGTCCAGTGCTTGGGGGGAGATAGAGATAGATAAGGCCTCTGTAAACGGATTTGTTGCATTGTCTCTTAAAGAAGGGAATATATGCACTCATTCCTTCTGACCTTCTGCGGTATGAGTGCACATCTAGCCAACTTCAAACTGCATTATCTCTGTTGATAATGGGATTCTTAAAGTAGTATAAAGAGAATAGGGTTTTTTTTCATTAGTTAGACCATAGACCTCAAATTTCATCCAGTACTAGACTGGGAGCTGGTTTAATGCACACAGCACTAGTATGATTATTTTCCCTCCTCTACCCCTCAACTGATGGGTCCACTTTGGAGACATGTGGCTGCATGTTTTATAAGTTGCAACTTCCACTGTATGTAGAAAGCTATAAATAGGGAACATTGCAGCACCTCTTTGTAGAAGTGACAAAGGAATGGATCGCTGTGGTCAGGATCTGCCTCTGAGGGAAGCAGGTGAAATCCTGTCTTATGGAGCTGCGGGGGGAAGGCTATTTCTGGCCACTGTTGCAACTAAGGTGTCCAACCATAGAGATGTGTCTGAATCTGAACATGCATATAGAGGTATAGAGTCTAATTCAAAGCGCAGGTAGAAATACTCCAGTTGGCCTCAGTAGACTTTGGATTCAGCCCATAATGAACATTTTGAATCCTGAAAAATAAATAAATAAAAGTAACTTAAGCAGAGGACCTTTTAAGAAGTTAATTCTCTTGCATGTGTACAGTTTGTCATCTTGGTTGGCCCATATGATGCTCACCTACTTTATATTTCTCAAAACTCTCAGATGAAATGGAATTAAAGGATTATTATTATTATTAAGCTATTTGTAAATGAGTTAATGAAAACATTACTTTGCTATACATGTCATTGAGTATGGGTCATTAAACAGGGTGGTAAACATCTTTTGATACATCTTTCTTTAGTAGGCAATTTGCAGTCTATTTTCATTGCCATGTATATGTAGCAGGAGGGGATAGAAATAAACAGTAATTAAAATAACTTCTTTTCCTGCAGGATTTTTCCCCCTTCATTCTTTTTATGCACTTGCTATATTATATTTCCTTAGGTTTTAATCATTTTATAGTGGTGTATTTGCTTTTGCTGTTGGGCTCTGTATCATTTTATTTTAAAACCTTTTTTTCAAGGATATATGACCTTAAAATAAACATAAAAATACTTCCTGTGGTCCAAACCTAATCATCTAAGATCATCCTGGAAATGATGCCTTAGGTATAGGGTTGCCAATTTTGGTAAAACATATTCCTGGAGGTTTCATCACATTACATAATCTTTAATTAAAGATTAATCTTTAATTCATGGAGACTCCAGGAAAATCCTGGAGGGTTAGCAACCCTACTTAGGTCCCAATCTTGCAATTACTTACAGATGTGCTTAACTTTAAACATGGAAGTAGTTCCTCTGAAGTCAGACTGCTCCCAAGCTTAAAATAAAGCATGTGCATAAGCCCTTGCAGGTTTGGGGCCTTAATTATGAGCATTCAATACCTTACATGACGTAAAAATTTAGAGTTGTAGTATATCTAAAGGATACCTTCCTGAACTGGGAGTATGCTTTCTTCTAACAGACCTAGAAGAAGAGACTGGAATAGAACCAAGGTCTATTGAAGGCATGAAATTGATCATATGAGAGATACCACACACAGTCCTTTTACAGCATATACTCACATTTATTCATGCATTTTTAGGTGATGGAGTAGTGTGACAGCAGCAAAAACTCACAGCTTAAATATGCTGGCGCTACTTAACAATCAGTGTTTTGGTTAGTAAATTTGCAGTGGTGAATAAGAGGATTTAATATGTGATACTCTATTTTAACAGCTGTCTTTTGTAACCATTATATTATGGTATTGCCCATTAAATCTTCTTATTAATTGCTGCACATTTACTTATAAAAACGTGATTTTCCCCCACCTGCCCCCAGGAAAGTGCTTTTAACTTCAACAGAGAGTTGCTACTACCAATGCTTCCATTTTTCACACTGAACCAGAAATCCTCTTGGCTGCAGGTTTGGGTGTTCTGGTAGCATTTTTTTTTAAAAAAGGTTGAGGGTAGAGGGGAAAAAAGAAATAGGAAAGCTAGAAACAAAGCTGATGGTTTCATAGATTACCATAGAACATGGAGATAAGGGGGGAAATGTGGAGATCTGGACCAGAAAGGAAGAGGACAATGAAATAAGAAAAGGAAGGGGAAAAATAAAGTGGCCTGCTCTGTGATATGCAGGGATTAGTGTACAGAGCTCCGAGAAATACCAATGGAAGCATAATTTTTCACATGTTGGAATGAGATTGTAATCTTCATTTATTTTTAATCCTATTTTGCTTTTTTTCACTCTTCCAAAATATGTTTTGCCTAGGATTTTTTCCTGATTCTTTCTTCGTCTCTGGAGCTAGGGTCTCACTGATCCTGACTTCCCATAACAGCTATATTTCACTGGAAAAGTGGAACTGTCATGCTTTTACCGTCAGCTGTAAAATTTGTATGTGCAGGTGTTAGGGCTTTCTTGGAAACTAAACCAGGAATCTGAAACTCCCATCCAGAAGAGACGGAACAGACCAGGATGAAATGAATTATGGTGAATTTACAGCAAAATACAAACACTACTTTTTTTTTTTTTTTTACTCAGCCTGTTCACACTAATGCACACTCTCCGATCCTGCCTCTGCTCTGTGAGTGTGTGTGAGTGAGAGAGAAAGAGAGAGCTGTGATATGTTCACTTTTATAGTTTTGCAAGGCAGTGGGATAGTAAAGGAACGGAGAGACATGAACCAGGAGAGAGTTCTTGAGCCATAATGAATTAAATCTGTTCAATGAAGCAAACCCTTGCAGGGGCCATACCTAAAGAGAAACCCCTAGAAATTTAGGATGACTTTTTTTTTTACAAAAAAGAGAGGCTACCAGGAAAGAGTAAAATAAATGCAGTAGGCATTAGAATGCAGTAGACTCCTCCACTTCTTCTAATTTAAAGTTCTCATCTTTTCTTGAGGACAGTGATCTATTAGAGTTGGCATCTAAAAAGTCAGAAAATGAAAACCCAGGAGAAATTACTTCCCCTCGAAGATTGCGGAACTTTTTAGGTTTTCCAGCTGCACTTTGTTACCATAAAGTTTCTCTTGTCCGCAGCTTGCAGCAGGAATAGAAGGAAATAATTTCACTTGTAGTGCAATATTTCCTGAGTATCATCAAGAAAGAAACCCAGAATGTCTCTTAATATAATCAAAACAGTAAGTCGGAAAGGAGCGAATAATCTATGAGCAAGTGACTAAATGGATAGCTCATGATATTTTCTACCTTCCAAAAGGCACCTCATTTCCCTTCCAGGGTCCTCATAATCAAACTGGTGGTAGCAGTAGATAGAAAATAAACCATAGTATCAGTGGACTATGATTTTTTTACTGAAAGACCAAGTAAATAAAAACCTCAAACCTTCTCTTATGAGGAGTTAGGAAAAAAAGTAGCCACAAAAAGTAATTAAAGTTAACATTCACAGTCTTGCTTAGACCCAGAAGTTACAGTTGAAAATTAGGTCTGATAATCAGCCCTCAGCTCATCTTGTTTTTGGATATTACATTGGTGTCCAAAAAGAATAATGGGTGTTCTTGCATATTATGCATGCTGTAGTCCTTAGGCACAACAGAGTGAGTTAAGGACAGAGTGTCAGACATAATTTTCATCCTTAACTCTGAATTTGCTTGCTGTTGTGGACTTATGTCAGACTATTAATACTTGGATGTAGGTTTTTTTCTTTTTTAAATGTCTCAGCATGCTTTTTTCCCCCCTCTTCAATTTCAACAGTGTAGAATTCTGCCATTAAACAGTTTGTCTCCTGTTTTCCTTCTTTATTTTAAAGAAAACACCCTGTTAAAATAGTATAAATTTGTGTTCATTTCACTTTTGCAAACACTGCAGTGTGTTTTATTGATTACATTATTACTCTGTCATGTTTTCTTATGTATGACAAAAGTATTTTGGGCTGGTCAGTAAATCTATCTTCTGGGTTTAATGGCTATTAGCCAGTATGGGTAAGGAATGGTGTCCTTAGCCTCTGTTTGTCAGAGGGTGGAGATGGATTGCAGGAGAGAGATCACTAGATCATTACGTGTTAGGTTCACTCTCTCTGGGGCATCTGCCATTGGCCACTGTTGGCAGACAGGATACGGGGCTGGATGGACCTTTGGTCTGACCCATAAGGCCGTTCTTATCCATATAACTACTGTAAAAGTGTCCTCTTTTTCCTAGACAATATGCTTGCCAATATGTTTAACCACTGCCTAGCTTGATTTATCTTGTGTAGTATAGCAGTTTGCTAAATGTATTTCAAAAATTGCCAAAGGACTTCAGTTCATGAAAATGAGTATCAGTTTCCGTTCTTTCTCCCACATCTTGCTACTGCAAAAATATTAGCCAGTTTTGAGAACTTGTACCTTTGATTTCCATTTGTTTTCTGTTATTAAATTGGCTTACATATTTTACACCTAAAGCCAGTGCTTAATGGAATGAAGATAATTTCCCAGAGGGAAACACTGTTGTGTTCAAGAGAAATTTGCCTTAAGATTATATCTGTAGCTTCCAAACAAATGGAGGGAGACTAAACAGTCTCTTCCTTGTTTTAGTTTGTTTATAAATGCTAGTGATACACATGTGCAACCCAAGGCACTTGAGTGTAGTGCTTATGCATTGTTCATTTGAAATTAATTGTACTGTGAATGTTTCAGAATGACACATTGTATGAGTGTGATCTTTGTTAGAGGCAGGCTAAATTAGACAGTGACTTATACCCCTGGTAACCCAATTGACTTCAGTGTAGAGTTTATTGTTTCAAATGCTTGTGTTCTATGCTAGATATTTTGGTTTTCTACTATAATCTGGAGAGAGTAGAAACCTGTAATCTTTTTGTTGCTGTTCTTATTACTTGGATATGAATTGTTGCTCCACCCTTATGTCTTTACTTCGTTTAGACCCTTGTCATTTTAACCCTTGCTATTAATATATAGAAAAGTCAATGAGAAGGAAAAAACATCAGACTGACTGGAAAGCCGGGAAGCCTCCAGTGTTTGTACTAGAGAGAATATATTTCATGAGGCAAAGAGTTAAACTGAAAGACTTCCATAGACTTACAGAGCCAATTAAGAGTGTGCTGTCTCTTACTCTGCATGCATGCCCTTGTGCAGTAAAATGTAATTTATGTTAGTAATGTATGCTGTCCCTGCATAATGACCTGGGCTCAAGCTGTGACATATTCAATACACTGTGACAGTGAAAGAAGAAGACCTACATATACACGTACGTAAGGCTGGATTATTAAAACTGGAATAGCAAGGTAAAGTTAAAGACTATACTGTCTGCTCTTTAACTGCAGGCAGAAAAAAATCCGATCTTAAGATATATGCTTGTTCTTGCAAGGTCCTTGAACAGATATTAAACTGCTTGGTGTCAGAAGGACCTGCCAAGCTGGCAACTAATGAGAATTAATCTGGGTGAGAATTTTTTAAATTAATAGTGTATGAAATTGTAGACACTGGATTATCTTGTCTCTTTGCTGCTTCTATTAGCTTTTAAGTGTTTTTAATAGTTGGGAATCTGTCAGTTACTTGGAGGTGAATTTATTTGAAATGGTATTAAAAGTAGGGGGCTCATTTTCTATTTCACACCTATTTTCTGAGATTTGAGAATGTGTTTGGCATCTTTTAAAGGGATGTGCACAGATGTAATGCAGAAGTAGTAGATTTTCATAGTGTTAAACATGGTTTTGCAGAGAATATTTTTGGGGTGTGTGTGTGTATATGCAGTATGTATTGAAATCCATTATGTTATGAAGTACATGTACTATATGCCTACCTCATACTTGTATAAATATGTAAAAGATACATCTGAATGTCTGTGGTGCACTCAGATTTATAAACCGAAAACACTAACTGTACTTTGTCAGTTGGCATAAAAAAACCACAAAAAATGAAAAACAAAACCCAACAATAGCAACACTAGAAGACATTCTCTCAATTTGCTACCATCATCTCATGATTATTTCTTAGCGACTTAACTGTTGTCTTCATGCTATGTTTGCTTTCCATTTTGGAAGGTGCTGCAGACCTCTCTGATGTATGAGTTGTTTATGCTGGCCAATGCTATCTAATCTATCTAGCCATGTATGCCACTCTCATCACTATGGTATTGGTCTGATTCAGAAGCAACCTCAACAAAGGCTTGTCTGAGAGAACATAAATGAAGAAACGTATTATCAGCATTGTAGAAGCTTAGGACACATACTGTACTTGGAGATTGCCTTAAAGAACAGCAGAACTGATGGCTGAAGCCATTAGTCTGTAGCTAGTTTTGAAAGTCCTTCTAGGAGTTGACTAATAGTAGTAGAATCATAGAATCATAGAATATCAGGGTTGGAAGGGACCTCAGGAGGTCATCTAGTCCAACCCCCTGCTCAAAGCACGGCTGATCCCCAACTAAATCATCCCAGCCAGGGCTTTGTAAAGCCTGACCTTAAAAACTTCTAAGGAAGGAGATTCCACCACCTCCCTAGGTAACGCATTCCAGTGCTTCACCACCCTCCTAGTGAAAAAGTTTTTCCTAATATCCAACCTAAACCTCCCCCACTGCAACTTGAGACCATTACTCCTTGTTCTGTCATCAGCTACCACTGAGAACAGTCTAGATCCATCCTCTTTGGAACCCCCTTTCAGGTAGTTGAAAGCAGCTATCAAATCCCCCTTCATTCTTCTCTTCCGTAGACTAAACATCCCCAGTTCCCTCACCCTCTCCTCATAAGTCATGTGTTCCAGTCCCCTAATCATTTTTGTTGCCCTCCGCTGGACTCTTTCCAATTGTTCCGCATCCTTCTTGTAGTGTGGGGCCCAAAACTGGACACAGTACTCCAGATGAGGCCTCACCAATGTCGAATAGAGGGGAACGATCACGTCCCTCGATCTGCTGGCAATGCCCCTACTTATACATCCCAAAATGCCATTGGCCTTCTTGGCAACAAGGGCGCACTGTTGACTCCTATCCAGCTTCTCGTCCACTGTAACCCCTAGGTCCTTTTCTGGAGAACTGCTGCCGAGCCATTTGGTCCGTAGTCTGTAGTGGTGCATTGGATTCTTCCGTCCTAAGTAGCATGAGCACTGTCAAGAAGAAGGTGGCCCTATCAGAGAACTACATGCTGCCTGGGGAATACTGTTTTCACAAGGGTGAGTTATACCTTTATTGAAGCCAAATAGAAAAACAACTTGAGGGAGTTAGCTGCAGCCCACCCTACAAGTTAAGCATGCACTTGAAATAACCTTGTATTGGAATTTAAAATGTGCAGAGCATATTAGTAGGCTGGTAAATATGTATTCCAGTGACCTTTACAAAAATGTTCCTACTTTATGGTTGAGCTAGCAGAGGTTACTACAGTGCTAATTTTATATTCCCAAAGTACAATGATACTGGGAAGAGCTGATTTAACGTTTATTGAGAGTTAACTTTAAGCAAACTAATCAGATCATCTGCATCAATGGAGGGGTTCAAACATACCATACAAGTCCAGTAGAAAATGGAATGGGTAGGAAAAGTATTTGATTTGTGTGAGAGTGGATTAAAAGTTTCTCTGCAGCATAACACTAAGCTAGAACCTGTCTGATCTTTGTCTTAATGACGAAAGCTGCAGGATCTAACATTTCATATGGCACAAATTAAGCTAAAGGCACAAGAGGAGTATAAGAATGGGATATTATGTGAGTAGCTCTTTATTTTGTTCTTGCATCTGGATTTGAGGGAAAGAAATCAAGAAAGCATTCATGCAGGTGAGTTTATAGGGGAGGCAAATACTACAGCGGCAGGAAGAAGCCCCTTGCATCATTCAGCCTTTATATCATCTGTCCACTTTGGAAGCAGAGTTGATGGACCTCGTAGGGAGTGGCACTTGTTCTTCCTTGACTTGAATGGTGATGGCTGCTATGCAAGCTTTAAGGATTTAGGAAGCAGGGAGATGGAAAAATGGGGTCCCTTGGGACTTCAAGGGGTGCTCGGGAAAGAAAGAGAGGATGTATGGATTTCACTCAGTTATAGGTAGGACTACAGATTTGTCTCAGCATTTTTTAAAATAAAAAAATCACAGAGGAGTCATGGTAAATTTAGTAAAGGTCACAGGTTTCATGAATTGGATTTTTATAAAAATGGCAAATGAGGAGGAGGGGCCCTGGAGGGCGAGCCCCACCCCACACTCACAACACAGTGGTGGTTCCTCGGCTCCTGTACCGCGGGGCTGGGCCCCGTTCATGGATTTGGGACCTGGCACATGGGTTTGCAGCATTGCCTGGTTTGGCAACATTGAGACCCTGTGCATGGGGTCGCAGTGCTGCGAAAACTGAGTGGCACTGTGACCCCATGTGCCAGGTGGTAACTCCTGGAGTGGAAAAGGACAAAAAGCCAAAGTCACAGACACATGGGAAAATCAAGTTATCCATGACATTTTTCCCACTGCGACAAACCTGCAGCCCTAGTGATAGGTTCTAGATCCTCCCTTGATGTAAATTAGGATTGCTCCACTGAAGTCAATAGCTGTGCCAGTTTACACAAAGCTGGCTCTATGTCTACAAGAGAATTGAGTGTTCAGATCAGAATTTATATAAAACACATGGTATTAGATACACTTACAAACCTTGAGGAGACTTTCTGTTATGGGGGGACCAATTTGATTCTAGGAAACTAATTGTGTCAAATAGAGAGTCGTAATCTTGAAATTAAATAAATGTGGAGGAATCTTGGTGCAAGATTATCCCTGAGTTATTTTATTTGACACATCATAATATAATCATAGATCTGGACTGGTAAAGATGAAGGCAGTATGTCATGTCTGATACAAGACTCTCACTCTACTAGTTCTAGTATGTTTATAAATACCTAGCTAATGTTTCAAATGAAGTCATTCCCAATTAGGACTTTTGGCTACAAATTAATGAAGAAAAATATTTCAAAGTCAAATTCAACTTAAACATTAGTAGGTCACTGCTGATGGCATAACTTTGAGAGTTAATGATGAGGGATAAGCCCCATATTTAAAAGAGAAAATTAAGCATACTGCAGTGGTTCTCAAACTTTTTACTGGTGACCCCTTTCATGTACCAAGCCTCTGAGTGCGACCCCCCCCTTATAAATATATAAAAGAGTGTTTTTAATTTAACACCATTATAAATGCTGGAGGCAAAGCGGGGTTTGGGGTGGAGGTTGACAGGTCGCGACCTCCCCATGTAATAGCCTCCCAACCCCCAGTTTGAGAACCCCTGGCATACTGCATCATAGCGCCCTTCATTTATTTTGACAAGTGTCAGTTTTAATTTAGCGTACTTCATACTATACTAGTAATGTACTGTTGTATAATTTGTAAGCAAAATAGTAATAGGGGACCTTGCTATTGTTAAATCTCTGATGAAAAGTGAGGGAAGATGCTGGAGTATTCTATGGATGCGTGAGAGAATAATTGCATTTTATGTAAAGTGGAATTAACAAGGTTCTTCTGTCACTTATAGAGCCTACTCTATTGTCTTCTTGATCCTTGGGATTGGTCGGGGATGTTGTTGTAAAGGTGATGAGCCAGATTCTGAGCCACATTAAGGTCCATTTTGTGCTACAGGAGCAATGCAAAAGGATCTCTTATAACGAGCTATGAATAGGGAGCTGAAGATTTCCACAGTGTGGGGGAATCATCAGCTGGCGATATTGGCTGTATGCCAGCCTCTCCTCTCCCATTCTGTTCCTCCCATACTCCTCCACCAGCATAATGGGCTCTATGCATATTTTTAAAAAATCTCTACTAGACAAAACATGCTTCTTCTCCTGGAGAGAAGATTAGAAAACAAACACATGACATACATCAGTCACATTGGTTAATGTGCTACTGGAAGGTGGTCAGATACTACAGTGATGAGCGTGGTACAAAAACCTACACAGAATAGAATGTGGTAAAGCTGGAGCACACACAGCACTGGTGATCCTCGCTAGCATGTAATGGCCCTTAAGGCCTATTACAAGATGGCACTAGTTAGAGTAGCCCTTAGGCCAGTCCAGCTTGCACTAGAGGCTGGCTCAGCCTCAGGATTGGGTAGTGGGAATGGAAAGGTCATTTAGAACCACCTTTGTCTCTTCCCTCCACTCAGCTGCACTGAACTCTGCTGCAACAGAGCTAGGATTATTTAACCCTACATGAAGAGGTTAGTTGACAAATTACACAAGGTAGCTAAAAATATAAAAGGGAGAAAGAAGAAAATACAGAGAATTGCAGGAAAAATTAACAAGTTGAAAGGGATTCACAAACTATTCCAGGACAATATTTCCTAAGTGAAAAAAATTGTAGTGGAACAGGAAAGAGAAAGTACTTGAGAGTTAATTGCTATTGACACAACACTTCTTATGTACAGAGTCAGGCCTTGTTGCTATGTTAATAAGATGAAGTTCAGCTGAATGCAGAGGGCTCCTCCAAGGCCCTTAGCACCACTTAAATTGCACGGTAAAGGCTTAAGTAGGGCTTACGTGGCATGTAGGGCCCTGTGTGGGGGTTAATTTAAACTATGTAGAAGATGTTGATTCAGTTCGTTAACTCTATTCCCTCTAAGAAAGCTGAAAATACAGTCTCCACAATACATACAGCTGCCAGAGAGACTGTTCCTGGGGAGGGAAAAGAGTTAGAGGCATTTCAGTATCTTTAAACAGATTCATATAAATTATTTTATAAATCTAGAAAGATTATCCTGGACTATTTGAAGTGGGGTGAATAATTGAGACTAAATAAGGATGACAAAGAAGTTATTTGCCAACTTGAGATGTAAATCCTGCAGGCCATTAAAACTTTAAACCAGATAAAAATATGGATAAATCAGTCCCCTGTGGAATTTTATAAACAGCTCTGTGAAGTATCGATCCTATTACTACAAGAATCTTTTTGATGAAACTCTCTAGCCAGACAGTCATCTTTCTTCACCATGTAAAGAAAGCTTTAACTGATTTTTCCAAAGATTCTTTCAAAAAGCTTGGACTAAATTTTTCCAAAATGATTTATTAAGAGCAGGTGAGATTTTTGGGAAAGGTTTGTTGGGAGGCAATCTGTGAAAAATGTGACATCTGTTTCAAACATTATTAAAGCTGTGCAGTCCTGCCATGGTGCTGTCCTTGGCCATTAGGCACTGGATTAAACTTTAATGGTGACATTTGCATCCTCATCTATTCAGCATCTGTCAGTTTGTTCCACAGATTCACTTCAGGATCAGTATTTGATACATGCAGCGATGACGGCCAGTGGGATCTGGTACCCTTTTGAAATTTTTACAGGCCATGCAAGCAGAGCTTGGACTCTTTCAGCAAAATTAAAACCACATATGGTGGTTGCCATAAAAAAATTAGCACTTACCAACACCTGTGGGATATTTTTTCCATACTTGGAATGGTAGACAACTTTGGAAATTATATTTAGTAAAAGTGGAAACAGTTGACAATTTTTCTTTTACTTTTCATAGCTTCTATTGTGTGTGTCAGAGGGTGAGTTGTGGTTACTGTGAGAAAAGTGAAGGAATTTTCTGACTTCTGTGCTTGTAAAACATTTGAATCCTAACATTGCATTTTGTGTGCTGATTATGCTAAAGAGTGACAATATATACATGTTTCAGAATAGCAGCCGTGTTAGTCTGTATTCGCAAAAAGAAAAGGAGGACTCGTGGCACCTTAGAGACTAACAAATTTATTTGAGCATAAGCTTTCGTGAGCTACAGCTCACTTCATCGGATGCATTCAGTGGAAAATACAGTGGGGAGATTTATATACACAGAGAACGTGAAACAATGCGTGTTACCATACACACTGTAACGAGAGTGATCACTTAATACAGTGGGGAGATTTATATACATACAGAACATGAAACAATAGGTGTTACCATACACACTGTAATGAGAATGGTAACACCCATTGTTTAATGTTCTCTATGTATATAAATCTCCCCACTATATTTTCCACTGTATGCATCCGATGAAGTGAGCTATAGCTCACGAAAGCTTATGCTCAAATAAATTTGTTAGTCTCTAAGGTGCCACAAGTACTCCTTTTCTTTTTATATATACATGCTATATGTAAATAGATTCACATGGTTGCCTGTAATAACCACAGATTTTAACAGTGGGAAAAAAATATTGTATAAATAATAATTGTGTAATGTTTGAATTGTAGATACACTGTTGTTCTTTCTCATTGTTCCTTCTAAATAAATATGTCTTGAAACGAACCCTGAAAACTGAATGGATCTCTGCTAGGGCTGTCAAGTGATTGAAAAAATTAATCACGATTAATCACGCTGTTAAACAACAGTAGAACACTATTTATTTTAAATATTTGTGTATGTTTACTACATTTACAAATATATTAATTTCAGTTACGATACAGAATACAAAGTGTACAGTGCTCACTTTATATTTTTGATTACAAATATTTGCACTGTAAAAAACAAAACAAAAAAATTTTCAATTCACCTCATACAAGTACTGTAGTGCAATCTCTTTACCATGATAGTTGAACTTACAAATGTAGAATTATGTACAAAAAAACTGCATTCAAAAATAAAACAATGTAAAACTTTAAAGCCTACAAGTGCACTCAGTCCTACTTCTTATTTTACCAGTCGCTAAGACGAACAAGTTTCTTTACATTGGTGGGATATAGTGCTGCCTGCTTCTTATTTACAATGTCACCTGAAAGTGAGAACAGGTGTTTGCATGGCACGTTTGTAGTTGGCGTTGCAAGATATTTACATACCAGATATGCAAAACATTCATATGCCCCTTCATGCTTTGGCCACCATTCCAGAGGACATGCTTCCATGCTGATGATGCTTGTAAAAAAAATGTGTCAATTAAATTTGTGACTGTACTCCTTGGCGGGAGAATTGTATGTCTTCTACTCTCTTTTACCTGCATTCTGCATATATTTCATGTTATAGCAGTCTCAGATGATGACCCAGCCTATGTTCGTTTTAAGAACACTTTCACAGCAGATTTGACAAAACGCAAAGAAGGTGACAATGTGAGATTTCTAAAAAACAGCTACAGCGCTCGACCCAAGGTTTAAGAATCTGAAGTGCCGTCCAAAATCTGAGAGGGACGAGGTGTGGAGCATGCTTTTAGAAGTCTTAAAAAAGCAACACTCTGATGCGGAAACTACAGAACCCGAACACCAAAAAAGAAAATCAACCTTCTGCTGGTGGCATCTGACTCAGATGATGAAAATGAACATGCGTTAGTCCATACTGCTTTGGATCCTTATCAGGCAGAACCCATCATCAGCATGAAAGCATGTCCTCTGGAATGGTGATTGAAGCATGAAGGGGCATATGAATGTTTAGCATATCTGGTACGTAAATATCTTGCAATGCCGGCTACAATAGTGCCGTGAGAACACCTTTTCTCACTTTCAGGTGACATTGTAAACAAGAAGCAGGCAGCATTATCTCCCGTCAATGTAAACAAACTTGTTTGTCTTAGCGATTGGCAGAACAAGAAGTAGGACTAAGTGGACTTGTAGGCTCTAAAGTTTTACACTGTTTTGTTTTTGAGTGCCATTATGTAACCAAAAAAAATCTGCATTTGTAAATTACACTTTCACAATAAAGAGATTGCACTTCAGTACTTGTATGAGGTGAATTGAAAAATAATATTTCTTTTGTTTATCATTTTTACATTGCACAGATTTGTAATAAAAAATAATAATATAAAGTGAGCACTGTGCACTTTGTATTCTGTGTTGTAATTGAAATCAATATTGAAAATGTAGAAAAACCATAAAAATATTTAATAATTTCCAATTGGTATTGGTATTCTATTGTTATAAGTGCGATTAATCGCAATTAATTTTTTGAGTTAATCGCACAAATTAACTGTGATTAATTGACAGCCCTAATTTCTACATTAGAAAACTAAGGGTCAGATTCTCCATTGGCTTAACTCCCCTGAAGTCAAAATCTCTTTTCCCTCCTATTATTATTGGTTCAGTTATGAATAGGGCCCTACCAAATTCCTGGCCATGAAAAACGTGTCAAGGACCATGACGTGTCTCCCCCTGTGAAATCTGGTCTTTTGTGTGCTTTTACCCTATACTATAGAGATTTCATAGGGGAGACCAGTGTTTTTCAAACTGGGGGTCCTGACCCAAAAGGGATTTGCAGAGGGGTCACAAGATTATTTTGGGGGGGCTGTGGTATTGCCACCTTTACTTCTGCGCTGCCTTCAGAACTGAGCAGCAGGAGAGCGGCGGCTACTGGCCGGGTCTCCCAGCCAACAGCCGCCACTCTCCAGCTGCCCAGCTCTGAAGGCGCCGCTGCCGCCAGCAGCAGTACAGAAGTAAGAGTTGCAGTACCATGGCTTTCCCTTCCCCCCCCCGGCAACTCCTTTTTGGGTCAGAACCCCTCCAGTTACAACACTCTGAAATTTCAGATTTAAATAGCTGAATTAATGAAATTTACAATTTTTAAAATCCTTTGACCGTGAAATTGACCAAAATAGACAATGAGTTTGGTAGGGCCCTAGTTATGAGTTTGCCATGAGCTCAGAGTACGGGGCGGTGAGCTGTGACCAAAGCTCTGACCAGTTCCTTCCCTGTTCCTCTCACCTGTACGAGGTCAGCATATAGCAGTCCTGTGGAAGCTGATTCCCTGAACCCCCAACTGTGGTGCCCGTGCCCGGCACAGGGACATAAGGTTCAGAAGGCGTATGCCCTTTTTCTTCCCGCCCCACTTCCCGCCCCTCTGGTGACGCTACATTAACTGGGCCACAAGTTGGCTCTTCACTCCAAAAGGAAAAAATATACCAAGAAGTTGTGCCTTATAGACCTGATTCTGAATGATCCTGATATGAGCATCCTCACCTCCTGCTGAAATGTGCCTGGTCCTGTGAGGTGCCCAAGAGCACATGTGGCTCCATTGACTTCAGTTGGCGCAGCGGGTGTTCCACATCTTTCAGGATCAGATGCAGTAAATGCCTAGAAAAACAAAAAGTTAGACTCCTTCCATATGGGACTTGATGCTGTGACCATAATTGCGTCCCCTCTCACTCCCCAAGAAATGAGAAAACTCAAGGGAAATGCCTAGTAAGATGAAGCAACCCTCCAGACCTTATCCTTCAACACCTGTGCTCCTCAGGAACAATGAAATTATCTGCCTCGAGGATGAAACTTGTGATTGTTGGAGACAGGCTTTCCTGGCTGCTGGCATGAGCATATAGAACTCGCTCCCACAGGATGCCGGAATGACCACTTTCAGGCCCACAAGAAAGACTCATTTCTTTGACCACTCAGTTCCATTCAGCAGCACGCAATTTCACCCCACCCAGCATTTATGACAGAGCAAATAAAAGCCCTTGTAATTCCTAACCAAGGCTCAGCAGCAAGCTGTTTCGTCACTGTGCATCACAATTCCTGGATTCTGCACCATTCTGTTGTGGCAGGCAGGAAATTCTGCCGAATGTATATTTAGAAATACAGGGTTGTAATTTAAATATAATATGTAATAATACAGTCAATACACTAATTTCCGTGGTGTTTACTTTCATAGTACATTCAGTTTATTTTACATTGTCCTCCCAGTTGGGATATGCCAACGATTTTTGGAGTTGATAATGCATCCTACATTGGAGGGGGTGAAGCTGGTGGTTTTGGTAGTTAAGCAGGAAGAATTTTGAGGCTTTTTTGCCCCAGGGGAGATGTGGGAGGCAGTTGGGATTGCACGATAAGCACACTAGCTATAATGAACACCAATAAATTAGTTAACTATGTTGACATTTTAACTTGTCACCTTTAGAGATTTACTCTCTCATTGACGTGAACAGGGTGGAGCACACAGGGCCTTGCTTGTAAACCTCCTAGTCAAAGGGTAAGAGAAATACCAAAGATTAGATCCTTTTCTGGGCTCTTGCCCATAAAGTGCTTAGCTACTGTGGATGAAGGATGTTGTAAGAAATCTCCATAAAATAGAAGTGAACTATTGTATGGTCTTTCCTTCACTTTGGTCTGCATAACTCACCAATGCCAGCAAAAGATCTGAGTAGTGGATCTTTCCCATTGCTTAAGAAATGTGCTACCCTTCATGGCTGAAAGATCTTACATATGTTAATGATTCGTCTAATCAAATGGAATCAGTAGGAGGATAAGTACTGTAACTTGGATCGTATTAATAACTACATGAAAAATGGGTTCTTTGCATCATTTCCTGGTGTTCACAATGTTATTTAAAAGACCTAATGTGCTGTCATGTATGATTTATGCAATGCAGATATGTTTCTATTACATTTGGAGCAGATATGTATTACAAATAGTATATTGCGATTTTGAATATAAAGATATTGCAGTGGTGTGAGGAGATATCCCAGAAAGTCGTTTCTCAACACTTGACTGGGACTCAGAAGACCTGGGTTCTGTGCCTGACTCCACTGGCCTGCTGGTGACCTTGGGCAAGTGACTTTACCTCTCTGTGCCTCAGTTTCCCCCTCTGTAAAATGAGGCTAATGATACTGACCTTCATATAGCACTTTCAGATCTACTGTTGCAAAGCAATATAAGAAGTAGGAGGTATTATTCTACAGAAACATGCAGCCCTCTACCGTTATTCTTCTCCAACAAAATGTTTGCATGTTTATTTTTTCTTAGACATATGTACACTACATGACAATCTTTTACATGCGTTATTAAAAAAATCCAAGTTTCACAGGTGCCTAGGTACTCACAACTTTGAAGTCAATGGAGCTACAGCTACTCAGCAACCCTAAAAGTTTAGGTCACTGTTATACAGGTGCCTGTAGGATAGCCCACCACCTTACCAGCCCAGGAAAGAAGCAGTGATGGGCCAAAGTCTGTTTTGGCCCTTGCCTTTGGGACAATTTATTGTTCAAACACAAAAAACTCATGAAGTAAACAAAGTGGTTCCCCTGACCAAAGCTGTTGCAGTCCCCAGAGGCCTTTCCCTTTGCTTCTCTCATCCCTGCAAAGAGGACACACCCTTTCCTTCAGTCCTTGATGAATCCTGTGACAGGTAGCCCTTACCCATTTCTTTGCTTTTTCTCTCTGTCACCCCACTCCCCCTTGAGACTCTCCCTTCCTGGGAAATCTGCATTCACATGGGAAGCACCAGATCTGTGTTGCACCGTGAAAGCATAGGGATGCAGAGCCGGATACCAGCCTGGGGTTGGTCTCCTTCACAGATTGCAGACATTTCAGAGGGCCATGGTCAATCAACAGAGTAACAGGTGCCCCAAGCAGATAATAGCTCAAGGCCTCAATTGTTCATTTTATCACTACGCCCTGCTGCTAGACTGCCAAATAGTTGTTCTTTCTGGGAAGGAGCTTTTTCTGAGATGTGGTGCTGGGTGCTCCCCACCATCTAGTGCCTGCTAGACAAGGACTCCAAACCCTGCTGAATCCTTAACCCTTTCCTGGCTCTTTCTCCCTGTCACCTTGCTTAACTTTGAAATATCTAAATCTGAAAATTTTGGACTACTCCCATTATCTGTGAAAGCATGATTTCAATCCACCTCCAACTAAAATTGCAACCCACACACCACCTAAACAAAGAAGAAAGTTGTCTACTATTTTCTTTGTGTTATTACATTCAAACATCATCATCATCATAGTAATATTTGTTACCTTTAACCTTAATCATTGCTTTCACACTGATACTTAGACATACACCTATATATCTTGACATCTTTACTAACTCTTGCTTTTCCATTCTGCTTGCTTGGCCATCTAAATTTATGCCTTTGCTTCATCTGTTGTCTGTTTAATGCCTCCAAGTGCATTGCTGAGCAAGAACACGCTCAAACACCTCTTTAATTCCCTTTCTTGATGCAGAGCTTCATCTGCTTCTCCTGTCTGTCTCTACCTTGACAGTGAACTCTGTCTCATTTGATATGTCTCATTAGTGCTTCTAAGGCCATGTCTACCGGGGATCGATGCTGCTGCGATTGATGCAGTGGGGGTCGATTTAGTGGGTCTAGATTCGCTAAATGACCGCAGAGCGCTCTCCCGTTGACACAGCATGGTGTAGACGCCGCATTAAGTTAACCTAAGCTACGTTGACTCCATCCAGGACCGGCTCTAGGCACCAGCAAAGCAAGCACGTGCTTGGGGCGGCACGTTTCCAGGGGCGGCATTCTGGCCATTCTCTTCTTTCGGGGCAGTTGCACTCTTGGAGCTGCGCCATTTAGACGGGGCGACGCTGCTACGCACCCTGCCGCAGCGGGAAGGGGAAGCCCCAGCCCCGGGGATGCTGAGTTGCCAGGGCCCAGCCGCTACCTGGGGAGGAGAGGGTGAGTCCTGCCGGGGACTGCGCCGCCTCATCTGTGCACTGGCTGCTGCCCTGCCTTGTGCCACCCCATATATCGGGGCTTCTCTGCGCGGCCGGGCAGGGGAGGGGGTAAAGCCCCTGCAGGCGCTGGGAGAAGGTGACATCACTCCCTCCGCTTCCAGCGCCGCCTGCGAGCCCCAGCCCCACTTGAGCTTGGGGTGGCAAAAAACCTAGAGCCGGCCCTGACTCCAGCGACTTTATTCACGTAGCTGGCGTAGCGTAACTTAGGTCAACTTACACCCATAGTGTAGACAAGGCCTAACTATTGCCACCTTCACAACATTACTCATTACACCACTGCCTCTGTGTTGAAATCCACATCCATTCATCCATCTCCCCTTGCTTCAGATAACTGTAACTCTTCCCTTTGCTATTCCACTTGTCTAGGACTGCTCTTCTTTCTCTCCTGCCACACCATTGTGCAGCTGCTTGGTATTGTGAAAGGATGCTTTGGGAGTCAGCCAGCCATTTGAATGCAGCAGGTACAAAATTAACAGTGGACCGAAGGAAGCAAGTCACTCTCAGAGTCAATCGGACTGCATGTTCTGGGGCTGTTTTAAGTATGACTATGCAAAGGGAGAAATTCAAGAAGTAGCAAAGAGTTACCAATATTAGGAGGCAGCATCTTCCAAAGTGCTCTGCACTCCCCTCTGCTGTTTGGAACCGGGCCTACTCCTGCCTCAGCACAGGAGAGCAGCAGGAAAGGCTGTGGTTAGAACTGCTGTTGGTGTCCAAAGCAGCGTCTGCATTCCCTTCCGCTGCTGTGCCTCAGACTACTCTGAGCCCAGCTGGAACACTTATAATGTCTCCTTCGCCAGCACATTTTAGTTTTTCATTGGCTATTAATTAACTCTGTATTTCTGTTTTCTATTGGAATTCTTCAAAACAATTTGTGGTACAATACACTTTTTTTATTTTTAATATCGATTGTTATTTTTTTTACTGTTCTGTAGGAATTTATTTATTTATATTACTATAGTGCCTAGGAGTCTTAGTCATGGACCAGGACCCCATTTTGCTGGATGGTGTACAACCACCAAACAAAATGGCAGTCACTGCTCCAGGGCTTACAATCTAAGCCCCAAACACTTCATAACAGTAGTAGGGTTGGCCATAGGTTGTGTGGCGGGAAATGCAACAAGTTAGTTTCGGGAGCTTTTGGGTCTTTATCCCATTGCCAGCTAGAGCTTCCTTTCCTGGATACATAAATGTTGTTTGCACTCACTCAGTACATATCCAAATTTCCTGAAGGAAGTAGAGTTTCTAATCCCCTCTTTTAAATTACATCTCTTGAAATAGACTGCAGAAGCGAGTGTCCAGGAGAAGACTGTAAATGTTGCAATTCAGTTAAGTCTTTTGCCCTGTTTCTTGCACATCTCTCATTAGTATCAAAATAGCAGATGAATTTGCCTTTAAATAGCACTGGGGTTTTTTATGCTTTGTTTAATGAGAAATCTAAAACTGCGGATTTATTAATGTTGTGCATTAACATGATTCATAAACATTAGGATCTATTAAACACTTCATAAAGCCTTCAGGGAAACCTTTAACAAATGTTAGTTTGTGTTTATAATTTAGAATCCATTAGAAATTGGGTTATCATTAGTTTCCTGTCAAGGTAAAATGTTGCAGAAGAGTAGAAAGGGTGATCTAACATGACCTAGAATGAAAGTCTCCGTGAAAACCTGGTGTGTAGTCTGATTCTGATCTTGCCTTTAAAATTGGTATATCAGTGGACCCTTGGCAATACACATCTAAGCAAATGCAAGGGAAGCAAAAAAAACCTAGGTAGAAATTGAAGTTAGAGTTTGCACAACTATAATTAAAAAATGAGTGGAAATATAATCTGATTTCTTATTAGATTGGCAGAAAATCTAGCTCAAGACAACATAATACAGAACATGGCAAACCTTAAATATTCAAAATAGGAACTCGCTTCTTTGCATTTGTAAAAATCTTGGTATGAAAAGATTTGTATGCTCTAGTAGCATACAAAAAGTAATCTAGCAATGTGCCAAAGTAATTAAAGCAAAGTAAATAATCTCCAGTGTTCTTATTCCCCATAGAAATTGTTTAATATCTTATCTTTCAAAACTAGTTTTCTAAAAATTCATGATGTCTGTGTAAGATTCTTCAGTATTCATGCAAGGGTTTCAATAGTGTGAGAGTATCTCCTAACTATTATGTGCTTTGGGAACTGCCCCAACTCCAAAGAGACTTTTTCCATAGAGTGGAAATGCAAAGCATAAAACCAGCAATTGAAATTCCTAAATTGGCAGTTACTGTGTATAAACTGGAGAAGCTTTGTTTTACTGGTGTTGGTGATTCAATAGATAGTACTTCCTTTAAGTTAGTGATGTATTAAGGCCCCTGCTGTTGAAGGTGGTGGACCTGATTCTGATCTCACATTAGGGCAAATTATTAGTAACTCCCTAGAAGTAAATTAAGTTACATCAGTGTAAAACTTATGAGATAAGGATGAGACTCTCTTATCTTTTGTTTGATCCATACATATTCGGTTCTGATTACTTATGGTTGTTAGAGTTCCCCTGGTACTTTTCACAACCGAAGTAATATTATCCCCAGTGCTGTGGCCGGATGCCCATTTGGGTACTTGCTGGCACATTTTGGATTCCAACATTTCCTGTGCTATTTCAATTGGATACTGTATCCTTCTTGCTCTCCTTAAATGTTGTTCATTGTTGCTTTGTACTGTTAAACAGCAGCCACATTTGTTTCAGAGGTCGCTACATTTCAGTGATGGATGAAATGAACCTGGTCCAGTGGTTAGGGCATTACCCCGGGACCTGTTCTGCCACAGACTTCTGTGTGACCTCGGACAAATCAGTCTCTCTCGGTTTCCCACTTGTATGGCCCTACCTTACCAGGGTATTTTAAGGATAAATGCATTAAAGACTGTAGGGTGCTCAGGTACCGTGGTACTGGGGGGCCATATATGTACCGCAGATAGGTTAGGTAATGATTCTTTTGTATAGGAGTTAATCTTTGTATAATGAAGACTTTTTTTAAATTGAATAATATGCAAATAACAAGTTATTAGTGCAAAGCTCTGAAATTGAGACTCTGATTCTTTGTATCAGAGTTGGTTACAAGAAGCTTCCATTGTGCATGTACATGGGTGGGAGGAGAGTAAAATTTTTTGAGACTACAGATATTTGTGATAGAAGGCCCTGTGAAAATGAAATATTTTTGAGGTACAGATTTAATTATTTTCATATATGAACTAGTATCTATACAACAGTTACTGTAAGCAGGACTATGATCATCAGCAGTATGCTTTGGAATTACCAATGTTGATCACACAATTTTATTTTCAAATGTTAATTTGTCCATAGTGAATAGTGTTTCTCCTCAGGAAAACTTTCAGATAGATATGCCGAGCAAAATCAGTAGAGCAGCTTCCTTTTAATGTTTCTTGACATGAGCAGCTCCATTCCTCAAGTAGAATAGGAAATAAAATTGATTGTGCAGGTCCATGAGATGACTGTACGTTTGATCAGTAGCTGTAGTGTAAACTGGAAAGGTCACTATAAATAATGTTTTAGTTTTATTGTTCCTAGAAGGACCAGAGTGACTCTCTGTAGCTTTTTCCTATAACTAATAAACATTGGTTGAAAGAGTAATTTCTGCATGTTTATCAACAGTTGCAATTTGACAACATGATCTCGGTTTTTCAGATACTTTCTAAAAATATCGCTATGCATATTCTCTTTACGAGAGTTTGCTTATTTTTAAACTCATTAATATGTTCTGTTACTTTGCTTGCAGTCCACACTACAAATGTGACCCAGCCTATAAAAACAACTTGTAGACTTTCTACTTCATATATTATTTGTAATAGCAACTAAATTTCTATATTATACACTGCAGATAGTGATATTTGAAGTAAACAGACTTTGGATAATAATGGCCCTATAAAAGTGACAATAATAAAGACTTGTTGGAACTAATACAAACTGATGAAAGAATCCAAAGCAAAAGTGTCTCAGCCCTGGTCTACACTAGGACTTTAGGTCGAATTTAGCAGTATTAAATCGATGTAAACCTGCACCCGTCCACACGATAAAGCCCTTTATTTCGACTTAAAGGGCTCTTAAAATCAATTTCCTTACTCCACCCCTGACAAGTGGATTAGTGCTTAAATCGGCCTTGCCGGCTCGAATTTGGGGTACTGTGGACACAATTTGACGGTATTGGCCTCCGGGAGCTATCCCAGAGTGCTCCATTTTGACCGCTCTGGACAGCACTCTCAACTCAGATGCACTGGCCAGGTAGACAGAAAAAGAACTGCGAACTTTTGAATCTCATTTCGTGTTTGGCCAGCGTGGCAAGCTACAGGTGACCATGCAGAGCTCATCAGCAGAGGTGACCATGATGGAGTCCCAGAATCGCAAAAGAGCTCCAGCATGGACTAAACAGGAGATACGGGATCTGATCGCTGTATGGGGAGAGGAATCCATGCTATCAGAACTCCGTTCCAGTTTTCGAAATGCCAAAACCTTTGTCAAAATCTCCCAGGGCATGAAGGACAGAGGCCATAACAGGGACCCGAAGCAGTGCCGCGTGAAACTGAAGGAGCTGAGGCAAGCCTACCAGAAAACCAGAGAGGCGAACGGCCGCTCCGGGTTAGAGCCCCAAACATGCCACTTCTATGATGAGCTGCATGCCATTTTAGGGGGTTTAGCCACCACTACCCCAGCCGTGTTGTTTGACTCCTTCAATGGAGATGGAGGCAATACGGAAGCAGGTTTTGGGGATGAAGAAGATTATGATGATGATGAAGTTGTAGATAGCTCACAGCAAGCAAGCGGAGAAACCAGTTTTCCCGACAGCCAGGAACTGTTTCTCACCCTGGACCTGGAGCCAGTACCCCCCGAACCCACCCAAGGCTGCCTCCTGGACCCAGCAGGCGGAGAAGGGACCTCCGGTGAGTGTACCCTTTAAAATACTATACATGGTTTAAAAGCAAGCATGTGAAAGGATTACTTTGCCCTGGCATTCGCAGCTCTCCTGGATATACTCCCAAAGCCTTTGCAAAAGGTTTCTGGGGAGGGCAGCCTTATTGCGTCCTTCATGGTAGGACACTTTACCACTCCAGGCCAGTAACACGTACTTGGGAATCATTGTACAACAAAGCATTGTAGTGTATGTTTGCTGGCGTTCAAACAACATCCGTTCTTTATCTTTCTGTGTTATCCTCAGGAGAGTGAGATATAATTCATGGTCACCTGATTGAAATAGGGTGCTTTTCTTCAGGGGACACTCAGAGGAGCCCATTCCTGCTGGGTTGTTTGCCTGTGGCTAAACAGAAATGTTCCCCGCTGTTAGCCACAGGGAGGGAGGAGGGTTGAGGGGGTAGCCACACGGTAGGGGGAGGCAAAATGCGACCTTGTAACGAAAGCACATGTGCTATGTACGTAATGTTAACAGCAAGGTTTACCCTGAAAGAGTGTAGCCACTGTTTTATAAAATGTGTCTTTTTAAATACCGCTGCCCCTTTTTTTTTCTCCACCAGCTGCATGTGTTTCAATGATCACAGGATCTTCTCCTTCCCAGAGGCTAGTGAAGATTAGAAAGAAAAAAAAACGCACTCGTGATGAAATGTTCTCCGAGCTCATGCTGTCCTCCCACACTGACAGAGCACAGACGAACGCGTGGAGGCAAATAATGTCAGAGTGCAGGAAAGCACAAAATGACCGGGAGGAGAGGTGGCGGGCTGAAGAGAGTAAGTGGCGGGCTGAAGACAGGGCTGAAGCTCAAATGTGGCGGCAGCGTGATGAGAGGAGGCAGGATTCAATGCTGAGGCTGCTGGAGGACCAAACCAGTATGCTCCAGTGTATGGTTGAGCTGCAGTAAAGGCGGCTGGAGCACAGACTGCCACTACAGCTCCTGTGTAACCAACCGCTCTCCTTCCCAAGTTCCAGAGCCTCCACACCGAGAGGCCCAAGAACGCGGTGCGGGGGCCACCGGCCAACCAGCCACTCCGCCACAGAGGATTGCCCAAAAAACAGAAGGCTGGCATTCAATAAATTTTAAAGTTGTAAACTTTTAAAGTGCTGTGTGGCATTTTCCTTCCCTCCTCTACCACCCCTCCTGGGCTACCTTGGTAGTCATCCCCCTATTTGTGTGATAAATGCATAAAGAATGCATGAATGTGACGCAACAATGACTTTATTGCCTCTGCAAGCGGTGATCGAAGGGAGGAGGGGAAGGTGGTTAGATTACAGGGAAGTAGAGTGAACCAAGGGGCGGGGGGTTTCATCAAGGAGAAACAAAGAGAACTTTCACACCGTAGCCTGGCCAGTCATGAAACTGGTTTTCAAAGCTTCTCTGATGCGTACCGCTCCCTCCTGTGCTCTTCTAACCGCCCTGGTGTCTGGCTGCGCGTAACCAGCAGCCAGGCGATTTGCCTCAACCTCCCACCCCGCCATAAATGACTCCCCCTTACTCTCACAGATATTGTGAAGCACACAGCAAGCGGTAATAACAGTGGGAATATTGGTTTTGCTGAGGTCTAAGCGAGTCAGTAAACTGCGCCAGCGCGCCTTTAAACGTCCAAATGCACATTCTACCACCATTCTGCACTTGCTCAGCTTGTAGTTGAACAGCTCCTGACTGCTGTCCAGGCTGCCTGTGTACGGCTTCATGAGCCATGGCATTAAGGGGTAGGCTGGGTCCCCAAGGATAACTATAGGCATTTCAACATCCCCAACAGTTATTTTCTGGTCTGGGAATAAAGTCCCTTCCTGCAGCTTTTGAAACAGACCAGAGTTCCTGAAGATGCGAGCGTCATGTACCTTTCCCAGCCATCCCATGTTGATGTTGGTGAAACGTCCCTTGTGATCCACCAGAGCTTGCAGCACTATTGAAAAGTACCCCTTGCGGTTTATGTACTCGCCGGCTTGGTGCTCTGGTACCAAGATAGGGATATGGGTTCCGTCTGTGGCCCCACCACAGTTAGGGAATCCCATTGCAGCAAAGCCATCCACTATGACCTGCACATTTCCCAGGGTCATCACCCTTGATATCAGCAGATCTTTGATTGCGTGGGCTACTTGCATCACAGCAGCCCCAACAGTAGATTTGCCCACTCCAAATTGATTCCCAACTGACCGGTAGCTGTCTGGCGTTGCAAGCTTCCACAGGGCTATCCCCACTTGCTTCTCGACTGTGAGGGCTGCTCTCATCTTGGTATTCATGCGCTTCAGGGCAGGGGAAAGCAAGTCACAAAGTTCCATGAAAGTGCCCTTATGCATGCGAAAGTTTTGCAGCCACTGGGAATCGTCCCAGACCTGCAACACTATGCGGTCCCACCAGTCTGTGCTTGTTTCCCGAGCCCAGAATCGGCATTCCACAGCATGAACCTGCCCCATTAGCACCATGATGCATGCATTGGCAGGGCCCATGCTTTCAGAGAAATCTGTGTCCATGTCCTGATCACTCACGTGACTGCGCTGACGTCGCCTCCTTGCCCGATATCGCTTTGCCAGGTTCTGGTGCTGCATATACTGCTGGATAATGCGTGTGGTGTTTAATGTGCTCCTAATTGCCAAAGTGAGCTGAGCGGCCTCCATGCTTGCCTTGGTATGGTGTCCGCACAGAAAAAAGGCGCGGAACGATTGTCTGCTGTTGCTCTGACGGAGGGAGGGACGACTGACGACACGGCTTACAGGGTTGGCTTCGGGGGGCTAAAATCAACAAAGGGGGTGGCTTTACATCAAGGAGTATTTCAGGCAGGACTTCACCGAGGGTTCCAATAAGAAATGGTGCACCTAAGTTATTGTTCTTATTGGAACAAGGAGGTTAGCCTGGCCTCTGATTGATACATGGCTAGATTTACCTCGCTGCACCTTCTGTGTGAGTGACTGCAGTGTGACCTAGAGGAATGAGTCCCCTAGACGGGGGAGAAGGCAAATGAGTACAAAACAAATCTGGTCTATTTCTTGTTTTGATCCACTCCATCTATCTTTTACATCTTTGGCTGGCAGCAGACGGTGCAGAGGGACTGCATGCCATCCACATCTCATGGCTGCTTAGCAGAAGATGGTGCAGTAGGACTGCTAGCCATCCTCATCTCTTGCCTGCCCGGCAGAAGATGATGCAATAGGACTGCTAGCAATCCGTATCGCCTGCCCGCTCACCATAAGACTGCTCAATAGGACTGACTGCAGGACTAAAGAGAATGACCTGGTCAAGTCACTCCAAATTTAATCCCTGCGCCCATGTCTGCCCAGGCGCTCCCAGCCGACGTGGCCAGGAGCACCTCGGACATGACAATGACGGCTACCAGTCGTATTGTACTGTCTGCTGCCAGAAGGCAATGAGTTGCTGCTACTGTGTAGCAATGCAGTACCACGTCTGCCAGCACCCAGGAGACATACGGTGACGGTTACCTGAGCGGGCTCCATGCTTGCCGTGGTATGGCGTCTGCACAGGTAACTCAGGAAAAAAGGCGCGAAACGATTGTCTGCCCTTGCTTTCACGGAGGGAGGGAGGGAACGGGGGCCTGACGATATGTACCCAGAACCACCCGCGACAATGTTTTAGCCCCATCAGGCATTGGGATCTCAACCCAGAATTCCAGTGGGCAGCGGAGACTGCGGGAACTGTGGGATAGCTACCCACAGTGCAACACTCCGGAAGTCGACTCTAGCCTCGGTACTGTGGAAGCACTCCGCCGAGTTAATGCACTTAATGCACTTAGAGCATTTTCTGTGGGGACACACACACTCGAATATATAAAACCGATTTCTAAAAAAACGACTTCTATAAATTCGACCTTATTCCGTAGTGTAGACATACCCTTTGTGTTTGTCTTTATTTTTATTGTCATCAGTTATTCTGGACTCATTTCCCCCAAGAAAGAGATCTGATTATTTGTGCTAATTAGAAGTACATCACTGATCTGAGTCACTTTTGTAATTAGTAGAAAGTTTGCAAGTGGATGGCAGAGAGTTCCTGTGTGATTTGTACAGTTAAGTTACCACACACACACACACACACACACGTGGATTTACTGGAAAAATAAACAACAACAACAAAAAGAACAGCCAGTTCTCTTTCACAGACAATATGCCAGAAAGTGCTTCATTTTCTTATATTGCTATTCCTTTTGCTCTTGGTTGAGATGTGCTGAATTTTCTGTTTGTGGACAGCACTAGTTTGTCATAAAGAAAGTAAGTGGAGATGGGAAGCCAGAAAGTAAACCTGTTTGCTCTTGTAAGCGGCTGTGCCTGGTAATTCACTGTGCAGAAGTGTTGGAGCAAAGAGCACTCCTCTAGACTTACTGCCTTGGTTTCTGAGACAAATAGCAGATAAAAATGCTGGAGAGGGAGAGAGAAGAATTTGAAGGAAGGCTAGCAAGAAGTAGGCCTGGGACATGGAAGAAAACATGAGCCATCTGTAGGCTGCTTTAGTGTACCATGTCTTGTTGATTCCAGATTGGAAGTTTGGTACATAGTCCACCCCCTCTCTCCCCCCCCCCCCCCGCCTTCACTGTGTATAAAATGAACCAACTAATGGGTGCAAATGTAGATGACAGGATAAAAATGGCAACTATTCAAGCCACAGGCAATGAGCCTGTGGATTTCTGGCAATCTTAACTGCATAGATATTTTTGTCATTTACTTGTAGATGTGCTCTGGAAGGCTGAAGCCTATGTGTCTGTCTGTTTCCAGCTGTGCTAGGGTTGCCAACTTTCTAATCGTACAAAACTGAACACTCGAGCCCCGCCCAGCCCCTTCCCCAAGACCCCACCCCCTTCCCCGCCTCTTCCCCAAGGCCCCGCAGGGGGTTGGGGTGTGGGGGTGGTGGTGAGGGCTCTGGCTGGGGCGCGGCCGGGGATGAAGGGTTTGGGGTTTAGAAGAGGGCTCCAGGTTTGTGGGGGGCTCAGGGCTGGGGCAGCAGGTTGGGGCTCAGGGTTGGGGCGTGGGCTTACCCCAGGCAGCTCCCGGTCAGCAGCGCAGCGGGGATAGGGCAGGCTGCCTGCCTGCCCTGTCACTGCGCTGCACCCTGGAAGCAGCCAGCAGGTCCATCGCCTAGGCTGGGGGGCCAGGAGGCTCCGCGCGCTGTTCTCAGTTCCTGGCCAATGAGAGTGTGGAGCCAGCGCTCGGGCAGCGTGCAGAGCCCTGTCCCCTGCTGCCTGAGAGCTGGACCTGCTGACTGCTTCCGGGGCACAGTGCGGTGCCTGGATAGGTAGGGGCTAGTCTGCCTTAGCACCGCCAACTGGACTTTTAACAACTGGACTGGAGCCACCAGGATCCCTTTTTGACTGGGTGTTCTGATCCAAAACTGGACACCTGGTCACCCTAAGCTATGCATGCACATGAAATAGGGAAGCAAGCTAAGTCACCAGGCTGTGTTGTCCGCATAGACGTGCATGTAAAACACAAGCATAATTTTCTTCTCTGGTGATTGAGACTTTAGGGTGCTGTTCACATATATTTTTGTCAAGGGAGACCCTCTCTTCTTTAAAAAAAAAAAAAAAGAAAAAAAAGAAAGAAATATGGGGACGATCCCAAGTAGGGACAAATATGCATGGGATAAAACCCAGGGATTGAGGATCCCCAAAAGAAATGGAGAGTTGCATTGAGTGCAAAACTCGCAAGCTCTTCAAATAGCTCTAATGTATCTCTATAAATAATGGCTCCATAAATATTCAGAGTTAAACTAATATTCAACTAGAACAAAATGTGCTGTTCTCCTGGGAAGAAAGACACAATGGCCACAGCTAGGCCCTAGGCCAAATGAAGCAGTTCCCAGTTGGCCACACATTCCTTACAATGTTGTGTAGAGTATAAATCTACATGGATTTCCCTTATTCTCTGCCTACTCCTGCTGTGTCTACACATAGCTAAGAGAGAAGTTGAGACATCTCTGAGTCACTCTTTCTCTCTGTTATTTCTGACAGAGCCCCTCTTAACCAAAGAATAGCCCCTCTATCCAAAGAATAGAATAGCTGGGAGGTGATGGCAGAATCCAAGTTTTACTCCATTCAAAAATGAGAGGTCTTTTCACTTACAGGATAATTGTCAATCACAAAGGAAAGAGACATCCCATCATTTCTATTGGAATGCCGCACCTGTTTACTCTTTGCTAATGAAACATCTTCATTTGACGTTCTCCGGTGTATGTGTTTCTCTCTTGTTCCACTAGAAGCTCTTTCTCATATTTAAGGATATGAATTTGCCAAGCACACTGACTCATTTCTCTGCTTTTTTTTTCTTTTGTGAAAACAGTAAAAGCAAGGCGCACAAGTACCTTCTAGCGGTACATTCACTACCTGTGCACACCTGTTTTGACTTGATTGTCACAGGAATTACCCACAGCAGTTCTAGATGCAGCACCTGTTCCATTAGCAGTCAGTGCCTACTCAGCCTTTCATTAGCACGTACAAAACTTCACCTCTTATAGGACCTTTTCACTATATAACCTAGGAAGGCTAGGAGGAAACAAACTCATTTACCAAAGGAAAGTACCAATAATCAATGTAATCAAACTTCTCCTGAGAAGGAGGGCGTTACTGGTGGAGGAGGCAGTGAAACTGTTTGATCAGGAGGCCCCATTTGAAAATCCAGCTCTTTGGCACAAAACAATGGATAAAATATTTTCCACAAACATTAACAATAGGGATCTTTGGAAATCAGGATGATGTAGCAGGATTCACAGAGACAGTTGAGGGGGAAAGTGTCTGGGCTCAAGAGATCATCGAAGTAAACAGGCAGAGAGTTATTCTAAGTTCCAAGCTTGACAACCCAGAGAGATGCCTTCCTATAGAAAGCTGTAGACTGCCAGTTTTTGACATCAGCATTTCTCTACTACATTCAGATAATAAAGGCTCTATTTTAAGATCCATATGCACTTCTTTGAAGTCAATTTACAGGGAAATGTTGAGAAACTGTCAGTGAAAGCAAAGATGGGTATAAGGGGGGGAAGGATAGCTCAGTGGTTTGAGCATTGGCCTGCTAAACCCAGGGTTGTGAGTTCAATCCTTGAGGGGGCCATTTAGAGATCTGGGGCAAAAATTGGGGATTGGTCCTGCTTTGAGCAGGGGTTGGACTAGATGACCTCCTGAGGTCCCTTCCAACCTTGATATTCTATGATTCTATAAACAAAATATCAGCTTTGAGGGAAGGGAAGGATTTCAAAATCTGGATCCAAATTTTCTGGCTCAGGATCAGTTTCTAGTAGAAAATATTCCAAATATGCCGATTTGTTTATAGTCTCTAGGCTAAAGGTCAAGGGGAAGATGGGGCATTTATTTATTTAGTTTTCTTCTTCTTTTCTTAAAAGAATCCTCAGAAATATCCTCTTAGGAACCAAAAGAGTGAAAAAACAGAATATAGAGTTGATGCTTTACACTGTTTGGAGGAAGGCAACCCTTCAGTTCTGAATTTAGTTTCTCAGGGGAGCTTGGAAGGGGCTTCCACACACATGGAGGCTCACAGCCCCACAGGTGTAGATGAAGAACTTCGAAGTCAGTGAATTTTCTCAGCTGAGAGACCTTGAAGGAGCAGACAGTCCCAGGGTTTGGAAAAAATGTACACACATACAATGGAAAGAATCACAATTAGTACGTATGGGGAAGTGTGAAGTAGTCTCTCAATATAAGGTAGTGAGGATATAGACCCCAACAATTAAAAGGGGTCATGTAGAGATTTATTGAGCGGCATCTACAGGGTTATGGGCATAGTAAAAGGAAAATATCCTGAAAAAAGTACAAGCTTACTAAAAATGATAAATGAGATTTAAAATCTGAGTGACTGGATTCAGTCACTCGTCCACCTTATCACTTCCCATTTCCTGACCATTGGCATTAGTTTTGTGGACATATGAGTAAATGATGGAGACCCTGTTACTCTGGCATGCTAAGTTTGTATGTAGAGCCCATGGTACTAGGATTTAGGGACACAAGGAAAATACTGAGATGCTGCAGAACTTGTGGTGAAATCAGAGGTACTCTGACAGTTGGGTTTATTCTGTTTACTTTAGTTCTTGTACTGAGAGTAAGATGGCTGAGTGGTTGTGTCAATAAATATGATCCCTAGTACGTGCTTGTGTTTTATGGCTTTTGTTTTGTTATCTGATCTGGCATCCCTATGGCCTGGTGTTTTAACTAAATAAAATCCATATTCATGCTGCTGAGTAAACATTGTGATAAGAACCTACCTGCAAAACTGAGTGCCGTTAATCATTTCTTTTCCTTTGCTTCTTTTCCTTCATTTCCTTTGCTTCAGTTAATGTTCCTAAATGTGATTTAGCAGGTTCTTACACCTCCTCCTATTTAGGCTATGTCTACACTAGCACTTTTCTTGGTAAAACTTTTGTTGGTCAGGGGTGTGAAAACACAGCCCCCGACTGACAAAAGTTTCACAAATAAAAGCACCACTGTGGACAGCGCTATGTCGGCGGGAGACGCTCTCCCTAATTTATTTGAGCATAAGCTTTTTGAGCTACAGCTCACTTCATCGGACGCATGCAGTGGAAAATACAGTGGGGAGATTTTATATACACAGAGAACATGAAACAATGGCTGTTACCATACACACTGTAACGAGAGTGATCAGGTAAGGTGAGCTATTACCAGCAGGAAGGGGGGAAGCATGGGGGAAACTTTTGTAGTGATAATCAAGGTGGGCCATTTCAAGCAGTTGACAAGAACGTGTGAGGAACAGTAGGGGGAGAGGGGAGAATAAACATGGGGAAATAGTTTTACTTTGTGTAATGACACATCCCAGTCTTTATTCAAGCCTGACGTAATGGTGTCCAGTTTGCAAATTAATTCCAATTCAGCAGTCTCTCGTTGGAGTCTGTTTTTGAAGTATTTTTGTTGAAGAATTGCGACTTTTAGGTCTGTAATCGAGTGACCAGAGAGATTGAAGTGTTCTCCGACTGGTTTTTGAACATTATAATTCTTGACGTCTGATTGTGTCCATTTATTCTTTTATGTAGAGACTGTCCAGTTTGGTCAATGTACATGGCAGAGGGGCATTGCTGGCACATGCTGGCATATATCACATCGGTAGATGTGCAGGTGAACGAGCCTCTGATAGTGTGGCTGATGTGATTAGGCCCTATGATGGTGTCCCCTGAATAGATATGTGGACACACAGTTGGCAACGGGCTTTGTTGCAAAGATAGGTTCCTGGGTTAGTGTTTTTGTTGTGTGGTATGTGGTTGCTGGTGAGTATTTGCTTCAGGTTGAGGGGCTGTCTGTAAGCAAGGACTGGCCTGTCTCCCAAGATCTGTGAGAGTGATGGGTCGTCCTTCAGCATAGGTTGTAGATCCTTGATGATGCACTGGAGAGGTTTTAGTTGGGGCTGAAGGTGATGGCTAGTGGCATTCTGTTATTTTCTTTGTTGGGCCTGTCCTGTAGTAGGTAACTTCCGGGTACTCTTCCGGCTCTGTCAATCTGTTCTTCACTTCAGCAGGTGGGTATTGTAGTTGTAAGAATGCTTGATAGAGATCTTGCAGGTGTTTGTCTCTGTCTGAGGGGTTGGAGCAAATGTGGTTGTATCATAGAGCTTGGCTGTAGACAATGGATCGTGCGGTGTGGTCTGGATGAAAGCTGGACGCATGTAGGTAAGTACACCGGTCAGTAGGTTTCCGGTATAGGGTGGTGTTTATGTGACCATCACTTATTAGCACTGTAGTGTCCAGGAAGTGGATCTCTTGTGTGGACTGGCCAAGGCTGAGGTTGATGGTGGGATGGAAATTGCTGAAATCATGGTGGAATTCCTCAAGGGCTTCTTTTCCATGGGTCCAGATGATGAAGATGTCATCAATGTAGCGCAAGTAGAGTAGGGGCATTAGGGGACGAGAGCTGAGGAAGCGTTGTTCTAAGTCAGCCATAAAAATGTTGGCATACTGTGGGGCCATGCAGGTACCCATAGCAGTGCCGCTGATTTGAAGGTATACATTGTCCCCAAATGTGAAATAGTTATGTGTGAGGACAAAGTCACAAAGTTCAGCCACCAGGTTTGCTGGGACATTATCGGGGATACAGTTCCTGATGGCTTGTAGTCCATCTTTGTGTGGAATGTTGGTGTAGAGGGCTTCTACATCCATAGTGGCTAGGATGGTGTTTTCAGGAAGATCACCAATGGACTGTAGTTTCCTCAGGAAGTGAGTGGTGTCTTGAAGATAGCTGGGAGTGCTGGTAGCATAGGGCCTGAGGAGGGAGTTTACATAGCCAGACAATGCTGCTGTCAGGGTGCCAATGCCTGAGATGATGGGGTGTCCAGGATTTCCAGGTTTATGGATCTTGGGTAGCAGATAGAATGCCCCTCCTCGGGGTTCTAGGGGTGTGTCTGTATGGATTTGTTGTTGTGCTTTTTCAGGGAGTATCTCGGATTACAGAATAACATACCAGCCAGTTCTATACTACCACCTGAATCACAATTTTAGAGTGACATATACCTACTCTATAACTGATATAGATAAGAACTATGTGTGGATTTAGAAAGAGAATTAGTTGTAAGTCAAGACTTCAGAGTGACACCATCTCAGGGAGCATGATAACTAAAGTTTTGTGTCCTCACCTGAAGTCTTACAGTCAAGCTGTTAAAGTAGAGATGGCAGTGAGATACAGTGTTCTCAACTAGCCACCTGCGTGAACTTTCTGACTCAAAGAACGAATAGAGGGCTGATTGCTGTTTCATGTATGTGCTGCATGACATGATCTTGGGTGCTTGTCTGCCACATCCAGGACCTGACACTTGACATTGCACGCCAATCTCAATCGTTCTCATTTCACTATGAATGTCTAAGGAGCAAGTTGTGTGTGCATCTGGTAGCTCCCAAGGCAGCTGGGAATTGTGACATGCTATAGAAGGTATCTATTGGTTGGTGTTATTGCTATCCTTATATGAGAAATCAAGCATATTAAATAGTTTTCTTCAGAATATCCCCAGTAACGCTAAACCAATATGGGTAATGCCTATAGAATCTCTTACAATGGTTTAACTTTCCAAGAGCTCAATTCTGCCACCTTTGCTCAAGAAGTAGCTTTACTTTGTGAGTAGCCCCATTTATTTCTGGTGCACAGTTCCAAATGCTAGGCTTTGGATTTTGGTTGTACTACATGAAGAGGAAGGTGCTGTCAAGCTGTTTGGAATGACTCAAACGCATGAGTACGAACCTTAGAGCAGACTGTTAAGAAGCAGGGCACACACCCTAAATTGGTGAGTTTTATACATAGATTTCACCGACTAAATATCAAGTGTGAACTCCTCCAGGACTACAGCAGCCTTAACATGGAGTCACAGACAGTCCCCTTGGGCACTCTGATCTATCTTGCCATCCAGGTAAGCTTGCCTTTGTAATAGATGGTCCCTTACACCAAAAATCACAGTACTGTTCAGGTTACTCCCAGTCCTAAAGGACCAGTCACTTACCCCAGATCAATTGCACTTTAGATCTTGCACCAGTGATAACTTGTGTCAATCCAATAATAAACTAACCATTTATTAACTAAGAAAAATAACTGAGTGATTTATGTGGTTAAAGCAGATAAACCGACACACACAAAGGAGTTACAGTCTTATGTTCCAAAAGGTAACAGGGGGCTGCTCAAATATGCACTCTCTATATGTCCTCTAGGGCTAACCCCGGCTAAGCAGCTGGGGATCCCTTACTTATACTTAGAAATATTGTCCTCCAAAGTCCAAGCAGAGTAGAGATACAGTTTCTTCCTGTCAGGGATTTTTATTCCCTTCCCCCAAGGTTCAAGCTGATGGGACGAGTCCCCATGCACATCTCCTCTTCATGGGTATGGGGCACAATCAGGGAAATATTTTGTCTTCTGATGTTCCACAATGGTTTGTCTGGTGTCTGTGGGCCTTCTTTTCTCAGGCAGGAGATAACACCTCCTGTGCTAAACTAGAATTTCACACTTGGTAATCCTGCTCTCCTGACTGGTGGTTTTACAGACAGAGCAAACACTTAAATATTATCTTATAACATATTCAGATGTTCAAACTTCATGAAAACTAACAGAATGTTACTTGTATTGTTTTTGCTTATCTGTTCCTGGCATAATATAATAGCAAACATTTACATGGTAAATACCCCTATAATTAAATAATACATCAGACACCAAAGCAGCCTTTGGGAATGCTAATGAAGGACTTTATCAGAAAAGGTGCTAATTCCAAAGCAAATGGCCATATTGGTGATGACCAGAGGTCAAAAAATTAAGTGCATTTCTCACTCATTGGCATCAAAGGAAAAGCCCACATGGGTAGAGACACTGGCAGCAGCTTTGTGTGTGAATATACTACAAATATGGGCTGAAAGAAAGAGCTTTTGTCTCTGGATTGTTTGAATACTAACAGGGCAGAATTACTGAACGAGAAGATGGAGCTCTCCAGAGTTATTCTGTGTAGTCCCGAGAGACTTTTGGGAAACTGGCAGATGACTATATCTGTGCTACCATTTGGAATTATAGACTGTGACTCACCTGTACATACGTTTTACCTGCTTTAACGTCTCAATAACTCTCATTTCCTTTTCTTACCTGATAAACCTTTAGTTAGTTTAATATAGAATTGGCTGCCAGCATTGTCTTTGGTGTAAGATCCAGAGAACCAATTGATCTGGGGTAAGTGATTGATCTTTTGGGACTGGGAGAAACTTGATGTGGTGTGATTTAGGTTTAAGTAATCTTTTATCACAAAGTTCCATTTGTCTGGTTGGCAAGAAAGCCTGGAGAGTCTAAGGTGACTCTCTGTGACTCCATGGTAAGTCTGGTATAGTGATTCAGGAGTTCACATTTGTTACTGGCTTAGTGAATCTAATTATAAAATATACCACCAGTTTGGGGTGTCTGTTCTTGTTTTCTGACAGTCTGCCCTGAGAGAGGCACAGTTGTGAGCCACTCCAGACAGCATGAAAATGGGATACCGATATTACAAATGAGGTTAATGCATGCAGCATCCTATAAGCATTTAATAAAGCCTAAATACTAAACACCAACTTAACATCTATTTTAAATATTTTGAAAACCATCCTGGTTTTCAGCTTTGTATTGGTCAGCATTCAGTTGAGGCCTAGAGGCCTTGGCATGAGCAGGCACCTGGTCTGCCACTAGGGTTGCCAGCCCTCTAGGATTGTCCTGGAGTTCCCAGGAATTAAAGATTAATCTTTAATTAAAGATTATATTATGTAATGAAATCTCCAGGAATTTGTCCAACCAAAGTTGGCAACCCTATTTGCCACTGTCACAGATCTTACTACTCATCCAGAGCAAAAGTGGTAGAGTAGGGCCGTAAATATTCATAGAATCATAGAATATCAGGGTTGGAAGGGACCTCAGGAGGTCATCTAGTCCAACCCCCTGCTCAAAGCAGGACCAATCCCCAACTAAATCATCCCAGCCAGGGCTTTGTAAAGCCTGACCTTAAAACTTCTAAGGAAGGAGATTCCACCACCTCCCTAGGTGACACATTCCAGTGTTTCACCACCCTCCTAGTGAAAAAGTTTTTCCTAATATCCAACCTAAACCTCCCCCACTGCAACTTGAGACCATTACTCCTTGTTCTGTCATCAGCTACCACTGAGAACAGTCTAGATCCATCCTCTTTGGAACCCCCTTTCAGGTAGTTGAAAGCAGCTATCAAATCCCCCCTCATTCTTCTCTTCCGCAGACTAAACAATCCCAGTTCCCTCACCCTCTCCTCATAAATCATGTGTTCCAGTCCCCTAATCATTTTTGTTGCCCTCCGCTGGACTCTTTCCAATTGTCCCACATCCTTCTTGTAGTGTGGGGCCCAAAACTGGACACAGTACTCCAGATGAGGCCTCACCAATGTCGAATAGAGGAGAACGATCACATCCCTTGATCTGCTGGCAATGCCCCTACATATACATCCCAAAATGCCATTGGCCTTCTTGGCAACAAAGGCACACTGTTGACTCATATCCAGCTTCTCGTCCACTGTAACCCCTAGGTCCTTTTCTGGAGAACTGCTGCCAAGCCATTCAGTCCCTAGTCTTCTTGTAAGTCCTGGCTTAGGAGATAAGGAGTGGCACTGGTCTGTTTACCCAAATCTCCATCTTTGAAAACACAATTCAGTGAATTTAAGAAATGACAATCTGAGACAATAGTTTTTCCTGAAAACAGATATCACTGTTCCCAGAACAGCCATTGTTACAACTAGTGCTAGAAATCTGGGTAGCTGCTTGGGGTCAGCTTAATAAATGGAGGATAATTGCTTTGTCATTCATGCTTTTTAATATAGACTATTAAGACTGCAGGAGTAAGTTTTGATTAGCCATGCAGATACTGCTAAAGGGGAGATGTGTCTGGGCAGATATTTAACTTGTGTGGCTCTTGACACAGAATGACCAGTCTCTTACAGCTCTTCTGAGTACAGTAAATTAACCCCCAGGGAATGCAATGTGGTGGTTGGAGAGTTTGCTGGGTGGTTTGTTTGGTTTTTTTTGCCTATCTAATCCTTTGCTCTTGGGAAAGTTGCGAGATCTGTACCTCTAAAAATCCATTTTCTAATATACAAGTTCTGCATAATGCTTTCAATATCTAGCCCTCTGTGTCTTAGGAAGGCTTAAACTGAAAAATCCAAACCACCTGGGGTCTGGTGGAAAGCTGGGAAGATTTGCTTCCCTTAAAATATGTTGAGTGGCATGCTATGCAGGAGAGAGTATTATCTAACAGATGGGGATAATTTTAAAATAGGATGTGCCTGTATTGCATGAATAAAATTGGCAGTGGTGGGCTTATTTGGGTACACAATTGCACTTGCAGACACTTTAACATTTAAGCACCAATTAATACATGCAAACTTCTTCTATTTTCATGTGTAGTTATGATGCATTTCAAAACTGCATTTGTAATGCATTAGTCTGCATTTCTTCAGGTCAGACTACTGAGGGATGTATTTGATTTTGAGATAATTTTTTTAAAGGATTTAAGTTTTTAAAAAAAACACCAAACTAATTGCTACAACTGTGCAGTGCTGTGGTATACCAAGCCTTTAAGGTACTAGTAGTGTATTAGGTGTCCCACAGCTCAGAGGCCAGTGCGGGAGGTTCTTCAGCTGCTCGACCCTTATAGGTACTAGTCCTGGTGGGTCCCCCCAGACATGTATCTAGAGTGGAGTATTTTACTAGGGCTGGCAAGAAAGGGAAAGCTGAAAATGCCATAAATAGACTATCTTAAACAGGTACAGCTCAAAGTAAAACAATAGTAGTTCCTGTTTGGCCCTTGGGGGGAAGCCTAGTCCAGTTCTTTATTAAAAGCAAATAAGAGCTTGCAGATTTCCAGGTCAGGCTCAGGTAGTTGTGTGTCATGTTGGGGTGCCTTTGCACTGGCTCCCTGCCCAGTGTCTGCTGCTTCCTCACAAGTTCCACACAGACCTGAACCTTCCTGCAGTGTCCAACTATCACGTCCTGTTTCACACATGGTTCCCTGGCTGCTGTTGCAGCCTTCTCTGCACACAGTTCCCTGGAAATTTCCCTGCATTCAGCTGCTCCTGGCTTGCCTGCAGCTTTTGCTTCTCCGAAATCCAGGATACTTCCTGGGTCAGGGTGTTTCATTGCAATTCTGCCCTACTGGCTAGGGGAAATGGATGTGTCTACATATTCACCTCCAGAGGGCCCTAAATCAGTGGAGAAATGGTTGATGGGAATTGTAATTTCCAGTTTAGTAGATTTGTCTATTGGAAATAGATTGGAAAGAGCAAAACTATTTTATATAAAAACTCAGATAGTTAAAAAGGAAACTGGAAAAAAAAAACCTGTGACAGAATACTGTGGGTCGAATCCTATGGCCCTTTCTGTAGTCCCTTAATTAAAACAGATTTCCTACTGACGTTTTAATTAAGGTTTTGCCAGAATAAAGACTGTAGAATTTGGTCCTACATATAAAATGAAAAAGAACATACTTCAGCAGTGTCCAATCCACAGATAACAATGCTGTTAAAGAGGGAGCATCAAATATACTCACAGTTCAAGGACATATGAAAAAGATACAACCTCTATTCTGTTTTGCATGGGTGCTTACACTGCGTTCATCACCATAGTATCTTAGCACCTTGCAGTAGTGCCTTAGGTGACATGACTAACATCTGTCACATGTCGTTTGTTCTTTCATCCTGACCCCTGGGGGAGAAGTGTGCGTAGTGAAGTGTTTTGGTTTGGTTGAGTGTGTTTTGTCGGTTTTATTTTGTTTTTGTGTTTTTATATATATGTTCCGATGTGTTAGAGGAGTCAGGTCAAAGATAGGCAACTTGCACTTAGCGTGGAAGATGATGAGGTTTGTGATGGTCCTTAGTTCCTGAGGGAGTTCATTCCATGGTCTTTGATCAGCCCCCAGGGAAGTTCTCCCTCACAGATGAGCTTTACCCTTACTGAAGAGAGTTCCATTGTCCCAATGATCTCATACGTTACTGTAAGCAGTGAAATAAAGGGGAGAGACGAGAGAGTGTTTTACCCTGCTAATCTGGCAGAGATGAAGTGGTAGAGTCTCTGTTGTCTTTAAGGCACAGCCGTGTGTTAGGGGCACTGTAGAGGTACACTTTGGGGATCACAGAGTGCGCACGCAGCCACTCTGTCACTTCAGAAGAGGGTGCAACATCTACTTTCTATTGGGTATGGCCTGCTCTGCTCATGTCCACTCACTTTAGACAAGCTCCTATCAGCAGTGGCACTGACCTCACTCCTATCTATCCAGCTGTCTAGCTTCTTCTGTTGACAGCGGTCAGTGTAGTATCTGGGCATCAGTATGGGCTAGAGACAAACATTTTGCATAGTTCCAGTGTGTGTGCGCACAAGGTAAGGGAGCTTTCTTGTGTTGTTGCCTTGAACCTCATGCCCTTTGTGGACCAGCATAGGAACTGAACATGGGCTTACCTTTAGTGTTTTTCCTTTTTCTTCCTGTCAGTTGTCTTGGGGATAAACATTAAAGGTGACTCTAAAGGATAAAATTCTATTAAAATAAAATTTTAATTTAACATTTTTGTCTTAGTAACAGTGTGTGTGTGTGCGGGTAGTTGTAGCCTGCTGTAAATTACTTTAGTTTTGGTTATCAAAATCCAGTGGCTGAAGAGGAGTACGGGGAGGGAAAGGATCTGGCACAATCTATTTGCATCACACAAAACTGGAACAAACATGAGGGGACAGGATCAAGGAGGCATCGATCAGTGTCCAGTTGTGCAGGCATAGATTTCCATTAATGTTTTGAAAATCGGAAATTCTGCATATTCTGTTTTATGTTAATTGAGCACTTCAGGCACAAAACAGCATACAGATACATTCTATTCTTTAGCTGCATTTCTTATATTGCTTCAATGAAAATATGTCTCTTGCTATTGCATCTTAAATGGATTCTTTGAAAATGCAGCCCTGTCCATCTTAGGGAAGAAACTTATTCTGCATTAAAAAGTCAGAGCGTTATGGGAAAAGTAGGGTTACAGAGGATTGGTAGGAGGCTACTGTTACACTTGAAAGCACATTCCTCAATATTTGTATGTGTGAGTTTTTGAGAACATCTAATGTTTCCTGCTAAGGGAAATCGTGTTCCTTTGAATGGAATGGTGATTCTTTATGAAGACTCCTCCAATTTGCTGTTGCAGTGTTACAGGCCAACAGCAGTAAGTACATTAAGTCTGTGGCTCCCTCAGGTTTATTTTTAAACTAAAATTAATCTACAAACCTCTTCAGAATTTATTTGAGCTTTCATATAGGATGAAAAATTAATACAATTATTTTATGAACATATTCTATTTTTTCCCGTTCAACGTGTAGCTTGGTTAAGTGGAGAGATGTACCTAACAGATGTTTTGTTTGTGTGTATTGCTTGACAGCAATTGGCACCTTACAACGGCAAAGCTTAAACCAATTATGAGTAGCTGCAACAGCAAAAATCAAGATCAATACAACACAAGGTCGATTTTTTTCTTGTAATATTACTTTGTTGAGTAGTTGGAGGGAGGTTAGGGAGGAAGGAACAATAAATATATGTTTTTGCACTTCTGTTCTTATGACAGCAGAGTGCAATCAGTGTGTCTTGTGACAGGGAAGTAGTATCTCGTATCTCTTTAGAAACATAGGTAATAGTGGTACATAAGAACAGGAGTGCAAAAACACCATCATAAGTTTCCACCATCATAGGGGTCATTTGCCACAAAGGAGGGGGAATTGGTGATCCTTTAGTTTCTCCCTCAGCCTCCTTGCCCCATTGTGAGGTCCCCAGTTAGATTCTCACTAGTGGCCGCATCTGAAGCAAAGCCAACCCAAACCACCCGCTCATTTTTCCACCCCCTTTTGCTGAAGAAGAGAAGATTAGCCTGCCAGAGGATGAGAAACTGTGAAACTCCAGGGTAAGCCAGCAACTGAGGTTGCTATACTGTAAGCTGGCCTGCCCACCATTTAAAACTGTGCATGCTTCATCTCTTCTTTCCCACTAAAAATAGAGCAGATCTAGAGACAGATCATGGGATTAGTGAGTCTTCCATCCAGTTTTGTGAGGATAGCTCATTTGAGGAAGGGGTCAGTTTAACAAAGATAGTTCCAGCAAGCTGATCTGGAGAGATGAAGCATTATTCTGAATTTGTCGCTGCTGCCTATGTAGAGAATGAGTTTGATCTCGCAGAAACCTTGCAGTGGTATCAAAAGTTGAAAAGTTGCTAGGGAATATAAACTAGAGGACAAGAATACCTTACTTAACTTACTGAGCAAGACATGATTGTCCTTCCAAGCCCGTTAAGGATCATTGTTGCCCTTGGAAGATATAAGAGAAAGTATCCTGCCTGTCCACTGTTTGGTAAATTCTCAATCTTCTGTCTGGAGCACCCCGATCATAAATTTTTGGTCTCCATAACTCCCATAAGCTATGTTGTCTTACGAAAAAGAAACAGACCACCTGAGCAGAGTCCTTCAGCAGTCTCTGGTCCTACCACAGGTGACACCTTGCTGGATGGCAATGTATCCCCAGGAATACTGTAGACAAGAAGATAGAATGAACTTTCAAAGAAATGTTTGCACTCCCTAACTATTTCTGTGGCTTTCTCAGAATGCGTTTCAACCCAGCCACTGAATCCATCATCCCCCCAGTAAATCCCAATCCAGTTTGAAAGACACATTCCTTTTATAGCCTGACTGCAGAAGAGGGTGTGCTAACTAAGAGTTTCAGTTTGCATGCATTACAACACAGTGGCTAAGAACATGGAATGATGATTTCTCTAAGCCACGCTTTACATTTTTACACCCTGTCCTCAAGAAGAAATATTCTTTCAGTGACTGTTCAGATCAATCTCTAAGCAATGTTTCTGAAGAGAGGTTGTCTTCCGGACAATCCTCCCAAAAATACCAGAGGTATAACGGAAGTCATCTTGTAACTGTATTTGTATGGTTCCTTCTTTAAGCAGGTCTGTGAGAGTCTCTCTTAGTGTAAGGAGGTCTAATTTACATCACCTTACATATGACATCTAAAATTGGCTCTGGTTAATAAACAGGCTGCTCAAAACTTTCTAGTTGGTGATTGGCTCTGATCCTTGTTCATCTGCTTGAGGAGGTTCACCCAGACTTTACAAATTGGTGCCCCTGGGTGAAGATAATGAATTAATGAGTTTAAAAAGTCTTATTTCATTACCTGCAGCACACTCCATTGCACAATGTGTAAAGGTTATTTTGCCAGTGATGCACATGCTAATATATTTTATTGAAGCTATTTTGATATACTGAAGCTGAAGTCGTCTATACAGACTTTTCTAAAGTCTATTAGACATTGCATCTTAGGAGAGCTTTAAGAAGACGGATTCCCAGAGGTTATCTTTTCCTCCCCCTTCCAGGGAAGTTAGAATGTTTCATTTAATTTATGTTAATTAGTATAATTTCATCTGGGTTCAGGGGATAAGAGAGGAGGTGGGAGAGAATGAGTTTCCTTAATTTGCCTTTATTAACTACGTCAAGCATAAACCTGTGCCTCTTGATGTAGACGAAGGGTAGAGTAAAAGAAGGGAAATTTTGCTGTACTTTCAGGATGATGTTAAAAAGAGACTGAAAATATGAATGATAATGATGACAATGGTAGGGGAAATCTGAAAAATGAGGTGTATTATGATGTGTAGTACAGCGATACTTGGCATATTCATTTATTTTTCATATTTCAGTCTTTGGCTATATGTTCATGGGACTCTCTGAAGCCAAGGGGAGCCACCAACATGCATATTTAAAGGCAAAATTAGGCCTAAATATTATAACGGGCATCCTTGTTAAATACTGGTACATCTTAAATGGGTGTAAGATTATTTATGCAGTTAACATTTGATTGTCAGCTGAGATTTCAATGGTGTAAATAATAAAATAAAAGTTTAGAATAATGCTACAAAAAAGGCATTCTATTATGTGTTCACTTGTAGAGACATAAGAGCCATTTTCTACTATTAGAACTGTCAGACTATTGAATATTCAGTGTAACAGAAGTGCAAGAGTTATACAAATTATTGGGAAAATGAGGTGTTTGTAGTGATTTTTTTGATGATGTATTTCAACCTGAGCTTTCTGTTATGAAGAGTTTAGTTCATTTCTGCTGTTGATCCAGATCCTCTGATTCAGAGATGCAAAAGTTTTATATGGAACACTGTCCAATTTAGTCATTTTGCCTAATGAGATGAGTAAAACCTGTGTCTGTTTGTTAATTATGGTAAATAGTTCTACAGTAGTATGACATGGGTAAAGGATGATCTGATACTTGTTAGGTGAGGACACTTATCAGACAAAATGTGTTTGTTTAAATTTTTAAGATTATCCATGAGCATCCATGCTATACTCAAATAATGGACTGCTCTTGACGCATATATTAAGATCCTTACAATTGTTTATTAGTGGGTATTTTTCTTCACAATCCTAGCACTAGAAACTTTTCTCTTTCATATGAAAGCCTTGATCCTGCAGAGTTTGATAACCTCTGTCAAGGTGAGTGGATTTTTCCAGCCCTGATATGTGGCATCTAAAAGAATTGGCACAGACATCTTTGGGGCTTCTCCATCACTGTGAGATCATCAACAGAAAGTGCTGTTTCTGTCTCATACACAGACCTAAAACCAGAAAGATCAGGATCCAGGAAATCTGTAGCTTTCAGTTGCTGCTGGAGTAGCTTTGTCACAATCTGCTGTCCCAAAAATATGATACACTTTCTTCTGAGAACTCCCATTGTAAACTATGAGTGGAAACCTCCTAGCCTAGGCTTTAATTCCAAGTGTAGCCTATTGGCCAACTGCAGTCCACAGAGTTCTACCTTGTGGCCCAGGCTCTCCTTCTCTTCTTTATAGAGACGTGGCCTGGAGAGACTACAGGTTCCAACATACAGTGCTCATGGTGGCTACCATAGCTCATGGAGACATGCTGGGGTCTCTAGACATATGTCTCAAATATGTCACTGTTGCTGACATTCAGATACTAGTGTAAGGAAAATGGTATAAACATTCCGTCACATAGGTGGCAGGACTGGTTGAAAAATATCAATTATTTGTCACTGGAAATTAAAACCAAAAAATTATCCCCCCCCCCCCCCGCTGCATTTGCCAACATTTTGTTTGTGTTTGTCAATCTTTTGTACAAAAAACACTGAAAACCAAAACATCATGGTTTCTAAAAAGGATTTTTAGTAAAAATGTTCATATTTCAAAAATTAAGAAATTGTACTATTTTTTTTCAGGTTTTGTTTGTTAATTATGAAAATCTGGAAAATGTTGACTGAAAAGCTATTTTTCACCGAAAGAACTGGTTTGTTTTTTTTGGGGGGCGGGAGGGGGTGTGAAGGTATTAACAAACTCTAATACCTACTGTTTAAAAAGAAAGGCAGTTGCAAATTGGGCTTCTGATAATTTTGATGCACGTGTCAGTGTAAATGTTAAGAACCCCCAGACAGCACGAAACTGAGCCTTACTTTAAATTCTGACTTCAATGGTGGTAAAGCTTACTTAGGGCAACTGTGAAAAATAGGGTATGTTTAATTTAGCAGGCTTGGAAGTAATGATTTTTAAAAATGCCAAGATGTCAAAACAACTACGGAAAAGATTGAAGTATACCAGCATGTAACAATGCACTTCCAGTTTATCTGTTGCTGAATTTTTTCAATTTAATAATCCTGTCTTCCAGGGTCTAAAGTGGTGGTTCATTGTATGTAATGTTTTACTGTCACTCCACCAGGCATTAAAAAAAAAAAAATTGAAATTATCTTGAGGAAACCAAATCCCTTTATTTCAAAGACAAATTAGATTGATGTATCTTACCATTCTCTATAGATTTCTTCATAAGCGCATTACTTGTTGAAGTGGTACCAGACATTTTGTATATTACAGCAATTTGCATACATTCATTAAGCTGTACTTTGTAAGACTTACTGACAGGGGCATTTGATGATTTTTTGTGTGTGTGCACTGTATTGTGTCTTTACACAGAGCAATCTGTTAAATCATGCCTTTGTCCTTTAGTTTGTCAATAAATGATAAATGAAACAAATGTTAACAGCTGTGGGAGGGTTTTTGGTGTTCGCAGAATAAAGGACAACAGTGGAAGGCATGATTTGTTTGTGAAAATGGCAGTCACTGACAGTAAAGAAAGAAGAGCACTACAAATAAATACTTTTCACAGCTTGTTTTATATCTGTATATGCTTTTCAGGATAGCCTACTGAATAAACACGTCAAAAATAAATGCTACTCAGTACCAGGATCCAGAATTGGACTGATGGTGAGAGAGAAGAGGTTGTTTCCTTGTGCGGTTCTCTACAGCTAAACAATGGAATGTTCTTGTTGTTTTCTGTCATTTTTGCAGTAGAGTACTAGGAAGGAGCAGCCATCTGCAGGCTGGCTGATTATCTGGGTGGAAAAATGTGACATTTTCCCAAATTGTGCCTGCAAACCAAATTCCATTTACTTGTGATACCTGAATAATAAGATGCCTCTCATAGTGTGCTGTGCATAAGATGATTGTCCCTTTTGTTTATTGCACGCTTTCAGTAGTTGCCTTTATTAACTACGTCAAGCATAAACCTGTGCCTCTTGATGTAGACGAAGGGTAGAGATTTCAAAGGGGTTTACCCTTCCCTTTATATTTATGACACCCCCGATCCCCATCCGTCTCCTCCTCCCCTACAGAACATCAAATATGAGCCTCTGTGCCCTTTGAACATATGTTCATGCACACAGCTGGAAGTATAGGTTAAAGCGTGAGTTTTGCTGTAAGGTGTTCTCCTACCTTTCCATCTCGCAGTAGAGATGCCGCTAACGCACATGTTGTTGAGCTCGTGAGCTCCAGTGCCATCCCACAGCTCTTGGGTCCTGTGTGTTATGTCCCATCTACCTACTCACTTCCCACTCATCTCCTGTGCACTGGAAGCTATCTGCTGTGTTCAATGTGGGGAGCCTAAAGATTATCTACCACAAGGCTAAGGATGGCAAGTCTGGCAACAATCTGCCTGCGTGCCCTTACCACAGTGTATTCAACCACATATTTACTGCTACCCTGAGCATGGAGCCTTCAGTACAGTATAACATGCTGCTAAGCATGGCAGGTTTAATTTTTTTGTTTTTGTATTTTTTAAGACCAATGCAGGGATGTAGGTGCACAAGGCATCCCTTATTTCTCTTGCTTCTCTGGACCCAGCCCCAGTAATGGCAGGCACACCTTTTGATTGTTTGTACAGAGTCTGCAAACCAGCAGCATCTTGAGTTAACTCCGTGGGAAAATTCTAGCCCTCATCCTCATGGATGTTGTGCAGGCCACAGCACAGATGGAACTGGCTGCACTGGTATCCAAACAGATTTGTAGGCAGCACCAGCTTGCTTTCAGCCTGCCAAAAGCACGCTCCATCACCATCTGCAACTGCTAAGTGTGTAATTAATCCTTCTTCTGCCAGGTGCTCTGTGGTGAGGGTATGGTTTCATAAGCCGTGGTAGTAGGGGGTAAATGAGATCTCCTAAAATAATTGGGCACAAATACCCCATTGATGATAATGCTATTTGGAGGGAATAAGGTCTCTGCTTGTCCAAATAGGTAAACATCAAATCTCCTCAGTACCCTGGTGTCATGCACGTTTCCTGTACATCCCACATTGGTGTTCATGAACCTGCCTTTGTGATTGACCAAGGCCTGCAGAACAATAGGGTAGTATTCTTTGCAGTTGACATATTCATGTGGTCCTTGTGGTTGGCAAATTATGGGCAGTTGAGTGTTGTCAGTGGCCCCAGCGCAGTTTGGAGACCCCATTCTCCGAAAGCCAGTTATTATTTCAGGCATAGTAGCAATGTCTACCACTTGTGGCAAAACCACAGTATTAATGGTTTCACAAGCTACCACGACCATATCATCAACAGTTGACTTGCCAATAGTAAACTGATTATCCACCTGCCTGTAGTAGTCAGGGGTAGCCAGCTTCAAGGTGGCAATAACAACGTGCTTCTGGACTGGTGTGGCCTCCCTCATTTGCAGTCCTGGCACTGGAGGGTCATTCGGGGCAAGCTCCTTGTACAGATCCAGGAAGGCGGTCTTTATCTTGCGAAAATTCTGTAGCTACTGCTAGTAATTCCAGGTTTGCCTGACAATGTGATCCCACTACGCCGTGCTAGTTGTCCTGTGTCAAAAGCACTAGTCTGTATAGGAAACCACAGTTGCAGCATGCAACAGATATCTCCTGTCTGCTGTGAATGAGCTCTCCTCTGAGTCTTGTCACCACCTTCCATTCAGAAGGAAATGCTTCTGAAATGACACTCACCATCTTCTAGATCATCTGTCTGTATCCTGTTGGAATAACAGTTCAGCCACAAGTAGAAACAGCTCATCCAGTAGTTCTGGATCCATGGCCTGGCACCAGCTGGAACAGACAGAGCTGGAAGTGCCTCTGCTAAATGTTACACCGTCTACCACATGCCTTTCAAGATCCAGGGGTCCTACACCTGCCTATCACAACATGTATTGTACCTCATCCAGTGCACAGAATGCCCCGATAACAGCTATGGGGGTGAAATCAGACAATCACTACGCTCTTGAACAAACTCACACAGGAAAATGATAGAAGACAAAAACACCCTTTTACCTGTGGGTGAACAGATTTCACAAAGGTTTCAGAGTTTATGCCCAAATAAATTTGTTAGTCTCTAAGGTGCCACAAGGACTCCTCATTATTTTTGCCTTTCACAAAGTGATCCCTCTGAATCTGACCTATCAGGCTTCATCCTCAAAGGAAACTGCACAACACTTTCAAAAGATGAGCCTAGGAGCTTAAATTCATAACTTTGCTAGACACTAAAAATCATATGTTTCAGAGTAGCAGCCATGTTAGTCTGTATCCGCAAAAAGAACAGGAGTACTTGTGGCACCTTAGTGACTAACACATTTATTTGAGAATAAGCTTTCGTGAGCTACAGCTCACTACATTGGATGCATGCAGTGGAAAATACAGTAAGGCAATTTTATATACACAGAGAACATGAAACAACGGGTGTTACCATGCACACTGTAACAAGAGTGATCAGGTAAGATGAGCTATTACCTGCAGAAGAGAAAAAAGACCCTTTTGTAGTGATAATCAAGATGGGCCATTTCCAGTAGTTGACAAGAACGTGTGAGGAACAGTGCGGGGGGGTGGGGGGGGAATAAACATGGGGAAATAGTTTTACTTTGTGTAATGACACATCCACTCCCAGTCTTTACTCAAGCCTAATGTAATGGTGTCCAGTTTGCAAATTAATTCCAATTCAGCAGTCTCTCATTGGAGTCTGTTTTTGAAGTTGTTTTGCATGATCTTCAAAAAGACACTGGATTTATGCCTTATTACGACAATCTGTAGCCCAGTAACCCCTGTTTTTGGTCCTGTGACTACAGGGATGTTAACGGGCCACTTCACCTTGAATAGTGCCTTAGAATATGTGTTAACTACTGATGATTTAAGGCTGCGAGTCTGTTACAGAGGTCACAGAAGTCACAGATTCCGTGACTTTCCATGACCTCTGTGACTTTTGCAGTGGCTGGTTCTAACTCAGGGGCTGCCCGGGCTCAGGGCTAGGGGCAGGGGGTTGGGGGCTGCGGGTGGGTGCTTGCCTCAGGGTGGGGGGCTCCCACTGGCATGGCCCTGCAGGTCCTAGGCGGTGGAGGGGCCGGGGGGGGGGGGCGAAAGGCTCTGCGCCACGTGCTGCTTGTGCCCCTCCACTGCCGAGGAGCTGCAGGGACGCGGACCTGGGTAGGGAGCCCCTGCCAGCCCTCCCTCCCCCCCCAGCACCAGTGGGGTCCCAGGCCACCGGCCTCAGCACCCATGGCGCTGCTGGACTGCCCCCCCCCAGAGCACCGACGGCCCCCGCCCAAGTTTTAGTCACCGGTATTCTTAGTAAAAGTCATGGGCAGGTCATGGGCTATGAATTTTTGTTTACTGCCCATGACCTGTCCGTGACTCACTAAAAATACCCATGACTAAATCATAGCCTTACTTATGATAAACTATCTGTTCGAACTTATGTTTAGCTGTGACACTCGGACTACCTTCCCCAGACCTGAGGAAGATCTCTGTGTAGCTCAAAAGCTTCTCTCTCTCTCTCACCAACAGAAGTTGGTTTAATAAAAGTTATTACCTCACCCATCTGTCTTTCTAATAGCCTGGGATTGACAGCTACAGCTACACTGCATTTTGCTAATTGTGCTGGCTAGCTAAGAACACATCTGCACAAAGGCCCAGGAGGGATAGGCAAGTTCTTCCACAATACACCAACCAATTCCTAGGGTGGCTCAATTTAGTAAGGCACTAAAAACACTGGATTACCTCCCCAAAACATATGTAACTCCAGTGTCAATGTTGATGCAACTAGATTGGTATGGGGCATGTGCAGCTCTGTAGTGTGGACATTTGGCGGAGGCTTGGCAAGTACATGTGCATATACGTATCAGCCAGGACACACATACACTCTGCAGTGTAGACATACCCTTAGAAATCCTCAAGATAGTGTGGTAGACAAACTGATGGAGCCACCAGATAAGTGTTGGTACCAAATAAGGACCATTCCCACCTCAGTCTGGCACTTGAACTGTTGTCTTTTCTGCTTGCTTTCTTTTTCTATCCCTTTCCATGTCAGTTAAGTCTTTTTTTGTTTGTTTCCCTCTTCTGCCACATCTTACAGTTTTAACTGTGCAGTCTTTTCTTTTTCTTCTTTCTTTAGTAACTGTATAGTAAAACTAATTTGTTTTGTCAAATGGATTATACACTGCACAGTGCTGATATCTGTATCACTGTGTCAGAATCATCAGGAGAATTTATAGAGACTCTAGCTACTAATTGTGGGTAAGTGCTATGCACATGCACATGCCTGAACATGTGTCTGCTTTAGGGACAGAAATATATAGAGCCAGATTTTGGAATCCGTAGTAGAATTGTCATTTTTAACCTTTCTTTATTGATGCATGGTTCTCTAATTCATGCTGTTGCTCTGCTGCAAATCAAAGGCAGAATGTGGCTCAAATGTATGTCTGTTTGTAGTTTTTTTTAATAGATTTTTTATTTTCTGCCATACCACTAGCCATTATACATATTGAATGTGTTGGTTTTAGTCTATCATTACTGATAGTTGTAGTAAAATTACTATTCTGAAACTTGATGTTTGCAGGAACTATCCTGTACTATTTTTGAATTCCCATAAGCAAGCTTACTTAAAAGCTTTATGATACTGTATATGTCTTAAATGTAATATTTAATAGATTATCCTACTAGTCATCATTCTTTTCTCACACAATATGCATTGCTCTACACATACTGTAAAGGATAATATTTTAAATTTATTTCCAAATGGAAGTTTAGCGGAATGATTTTGCTCTGCTTTTATGCCCAAACTATTTACTTTCAGTGACATATTTTTAATGTCTGTGGTTTTCCTTTGCAGATCTTGGTCACTGAAGGTGAAGCAATCTTTGGATACATGCTTCTACAAACCTGGTGAAGATATACTACAAACAGGTACTGTATAGGATAACTCCAGAGTTGGTCTTACATTATTTGGTTATTGAACTAAGTTTTTATGACTATTAGTTGTAATATTGCAATTCTTAAATCCTCTGAAAAATCTCAGTTGTCATTAGTGGAGTAATGTGGTAGATCTTCGTATGCTACCTTTTCAGTAAGGTGTGTAGTCTTTGTATGGGAAAATAAAGAAATGCATGATGCACACGATTGTTTAGAGAGAATGGCATAGAACTAAATAGATAGTTTAATTTCAAAGTGGGCACAATTGTGGGTGTATATGAGCATCTTGGCAGTGGAGTTAATATACAGCCTTGCGTTTGGGCCTCAATCCTCCAAACACTGACTTAACTTTGCTACTGTAAGTAGTCTCATTGATTCCAACTGGAATTATTCAAGGTAGAAACATTAAACATATGAGTAAATGTTTGTTGAATCAGGGCTGTAGACAGTGAAATCCTGGCCCGACTGAAGTTAATGACAAATCTCCCACTGATTTCAGTGGGGCCAGGATTTCCCTCAGAATGCCTGTGGGGACTGCACAGGCAGTTTCAAAAATATGTACATTCATATAACTAAGCAATTATTAGATGATTTGGAGTTACTCAATTAGGTCTCAAAAGTTGGGTCACACCTTGTGACTCTTGAAAATGTTGTTGTGCTCCTGGAGATGAAGAATGTGAAATGAGAAGATTTAGAACAGTTTATTCATCCAAAAGGATTTACAGAACTAGATAATCTTTCTATTTTATATCTGAAGAGGAGCAGGGTTTTTCAAAGATACGGATTTGACAAACAAACTTTATTTGATCCTGTATGAGGAGCTTAAAAGATTTAGAGGGGGAAAGGATGAATTGTTCCTATGAAATAAAAACTAGGGTCAGGTCCAGGGTGTAGTAGTCCCCCAGGCAAAGATGGGATTTGGCAGTAACCTGGTTATTCCTTATTAGGCCTGTCTTCACATGAGTAATAGAACATAGGTGAGTCCTTATTTCTTGGGGGGCAGGATTAGGGAGGTAAATGGATTAGCAGGCTGAAAACAGAATGTCTGTACTAGCTAAAATAAGGGGAACATCCAGGGAATGATTTACAACAGACAAGATAAGAATGGGTAAAATAAGCCTGGAATGTAAGGTGAGGTAAAGAGTAAGTTGCACATGGACAGGGCGTGCTGTACAGTGATTGGTTTCGGCAGTCCAAGCCCATCCCAAAATGTTTGATGAAATGTATAGTTTCATCTGTAGATGTTAGTGTATTTTTAAAAGCTGGAGAAGTACCATTATCTCCATTTACTGGAGAAAAAAATATTATGTTTTAAATTAAAAAGAAGATTTTTTTAATTTAAATTGGATTTTTTATTTAAATTAAATATGTTTGTTTATAAAAATATTTACAATTAAATTTGAAATTTACAATTTATGTTAAGGCCTAAACTTACTATAATCTATTTAAATTATTTAAATTAAACACAAAAATAATATTAAGCAGTACATATTTGGTGCCAAATCCTAAAGAAACACCACTGAACTGGTGGAAGTCACTTGAAATCAGAGTTTGCTGAAGTGCTAAACCAGCTTTTGACAGCAGTAACCTCTTCTGCAGGTACAGAGAGAATAGTTTGTGCATTACAGTGTATTCAACTGATTTTGTTCAGTGATTAGTTTATTCAAAGTTAAGAAACCAATAGACTTGGACAAAAGCAGGAAAGCTTGTTTTTCTTCTTCCAATCTGCAGATAAAATGTAGGTGTGAGAAGATGAGATCTACTAATTCTAAAATCTTGAGGCATATGGTGACCAGAAAAAATCAATTCAATTTGCTAAGCACAGAATAATGGTTTAGATAGATAGATAAATGGTTTAATAACTAAGTTAGTTTTAAATGCATATCATGTTTTGATAAACCTTTTTTTCTTATGTATCCTGCACACTAAAGGTACTTTATTTAATTTAAAAAATAATTAAAATGCTATTTTTGTGCATCTTTAATTGAATGTGAATTTCTGTCTAAAGAGAGCTTGACACAAATTGTAAGTAAAAAATAATCATCTAGTACATAAGATATGCAACATTCACCATTTTCTAACATAATAAAAAATGTAAAAAAATAAGAATCTGAATAAATGCAAGTTCAGCTATCTAATTCCTTAAATAAACGTGTATTATAGTGGTGCAGTAGTGCCACTATCGTTAAGGTTCCATAACAACTTTTATTTAAATCTAGACCTTTCTAAGTCCCATTGTCAGAGTCCTTTGAAATTTGGTGCTCATAAGAAGGGTGCGGTATAGGGATAGTGATTGAAATTTGGGATCATTTGAAGTAGAGGTTGCGGAGATATAAACCCTGAAAAGAAGAGTTGTTTTTGAAAAAAAAAATTTTTTTGCAGAGCTAGAGATAAAACTGTTGATGTGATGCAGGTCAAAATCATCGCAGTCTCTGAAGTTTTACCCAAGGTAGTGTATGACATCCACTAAAGCTTTGGGGGCCCCAATCTGAGCATGGTATGCAAGAACATGTTTGCTTCTTTGCTTGCATAGATGGGTAGTCCAGAAGGATTGTATTGTGCATGCACCAATAAAGAAAAAAAAAACGTGAGAGGATTTCTATGCAGTCACTTTATACTTGCCTGGTTACTTTGAGGGAATGTGCTAACGCTACTGCCTCTGGTGAACATCCCACCATTGACATTTCTAATCTGTACAACTGTGCAATAAAGATTTAATAATTCATATTGCTTGCCGAAAGTTGTCTCTGTTATGTGTTTTCATTTTGTGGGGAGGTTTGCTGTGAACACAGCAGAATATTTTTGCTATATCAGGTGGGGAGGAGCCAAAGACAGCACTTGGTGTGTGTGTGGGGGTGGAGGGTGGCAGAACAAGGACAGGGAGCGAGGTTGTGGCTGCAGAGGGGTTGGACAATGAAGATGGGTGGTAGGCAAGCTTTGGACTGGTTGTTAGAGGAAATATCTGCATTGTAAGCCCCTGAGGAGATGGGAAGGGAGGGAGTGGCTACTTGCTGAACTCAGGGTAGGTTAATGTGGTGTTTTCAAAGACACTGCCATATTTCCAACATGTGGATACGGGGTAATTCCCAGATCATGAGGTTGCAAATGTTTGCAGGAGAACAATGGGTACAGCGTTCCATGGGGACTGCTAACTGCAGGCTGATTTGGGAAGAGAGAGGTTGCCTGCATTGGCATCATATTTTACCCACTCTGCAGCATTTACGTGGTGCCATAGGAAGTTGTGATTTACTGGACATTGTGTGATTCACTTGGGCAGAAATGATCTGGGACTTATTCCTGGTGTACACGTCAAACTATGTCTGAGAGCATATTTGGACTGCATCAGAGATTTGTGTCCAAGAGCAGTGATGGCTTTCTCTGACTTGTCTGAGCATCTACATAATTACCTCAGTGACCATATGAAAGCTATTAATAAGTTCTGGAAGAACATTTTTGGGGAAATTTGAGGGTTCATGGTGTCACAGTTCAGGGCCACTGCACTTTCCTTCCCCCTCCCTGGTCCAGCGAGGGCACCCACTCTTGGGCAGAGAAATGAGCCTCTCCCTCCTGATCAGGGTATTTCCAGACTTCACAATTCTCTGCCTACACTGTGAATTCCCCAGCAAGTCAGACTGCCTAAGTAGGCCTGCTTTCCCTTCTTCTCAGATGCTATAAGTAGTGTCATTGCCCATGGTTTAAGGTTACCACTCAGCTTTTTCTAAGCAAGCACATTTATTCTTAAGGGACAAGCTTTACAGAGAAAATATGTTAAAACAATAAAAGAACCTACAGGCATGTTAATTTTACCAGAGATCATCCACCATCTCTCTCCACAAGGGCTTTGGTAGGTGTCAGTCCTTCCTTAAGGATTGGCGCCTGCCCTTTGGACAGAAAGTCCTTTCCATTTGCTGGATCAGAATGAAGGCCCAGAGTCAGTTTAAACTCTGGCTATTTATCCAAAATTCCTTTCTGTGTCTGTTGGTCTTTGGAGAATCCAGTTTTGTGGTGTTTAGATGTTGCTTGTAATTATTAGAATTGGGAGCACTGGCTGTTGGGAGTCTGAAAGGACAGGAAACAGGAAGTAGTGGGGAGGAGTTGAGAGGCAGGGAGAAAGCTACAGAGGGTGCAGCAGCAGCTTGGTAAAGAGGTTTCCACTTTGAAAATAGAGTCCTGTTGAAGCTTGTTAGTACCTTGCCTGGTTGATACAACATTTTGGCGATGAGGATGGATCTTCTGCCTCTGAACCCACCTGCACCCTTTTTGCAAAGCCCAGGTGAGCCTCCAATTGCTTTTACTACCTGGATCCATATGTTTGAGACTTATCTGCCTGCAATCAGTGCTACAGAGATTTCTGAAGTAAGAAAGCATGCTCTGCTAATCCACTGCCTTGGAGCAGAAGAGCAGCATATATTTTACACTTTTCCCCTTGCAGATGATATTTATGAGACTGCACTCACTGCATTAAAGAATTTTTTTGTGCCAAAAGTGAATGTAGTAGCAAATCGCTACAGATTTCACCAGCGTGATCAGAAACCAGGGGAAACTATAATGCAGTATATTGCTTTCCTGAGGAGTCTGATTGTAATTTGTGACTTTGGGAATATGGCACATGAGATGATTAGAGACCAGTTCATTGAGAAAACAACCATGCTTCATGTAAGAGAACGCTTACTTCTAGAACCACAACTTACACTAGAAAAAAGCAATAACCATTGCTACTCAGATTGAGTCAGCTAGAGCTGAAGCCAAAATAATGAGCATGGATACAGGAGGCACAGACCAGGCTGTGACTCCTTTGCAGAAAAGTTCACTACCACTGCAGACTCACAATTGCAAAAGGAAAACTAATGAAAAACCACTGAATCAGCAAATTCAAAATACAGTAAAAGCATGTTTTCGCTGTGGATCCCCACAACACCTTGCAAGCTACACAGGATGTCCAGCAAAAGTTGCTCAGTGCAATCATTGCAAAAAGACTGGACATTTTGCTAAATTATGTCGCAGTAGCCAGTTCAATCAACAAGTGCATGCAGTTACAATACCAGATGTTACTGTGCTGAGTGTGAACAAAATCACTACTGCACATATTCCAGAACAGATAAAGTGCACTGTAAACATTTCTGCCATACCCTCAGGCAAACCACACTCTATTCAGCTAATGTTGGACACTGGCTCAGCAGTATCTATACTACCTGATTCCATCTATCTGCATTACTTTAAAGATGTGCCTCTTACTGAACCCAAACTTCACTTGGTGTGCTATTTGAAAAACCATATTCCAGTACACATGGCTGCCTGCCAGTAATAGTTACTTTTGGTGATTGCTGTGTAACTGCAGAGTTCTGCATTGTCCACAACGGCACTCCTATCCTTGGCAGAGATTTATTGGCTGCTTTAAATCTCAGGGTAGTTAATGGACGAATTGATCTTCCTCAGCAAAGCACTCTTGTGGTACACACACCAGTTTCAGCTGGGACCCAACACCAAGTTGAGGAGAAACTCGGTTGTGCTTATGGGTTTCTGCATAAAGTTAAAATGCGGAATAATGTGGTGCCTGTACGACAGAAGTTACGGCGCTTACCATTTTCAATCAGGGAAGCTATTTCAGAGGAACTTAGAAAACTTGTTCAAAAGGACATTATTAAAGAGATCGACTCCTCGGAATGGGTTTCACCTATAGTAATGTCACAGAAGAAGGGTGGAGGCATTCGCCTTTGTGTGGACTTAAGGGAGCCAAGTAAAGCTATTGTGATTGACAGCCATCTTCTTCCTCACATAGAAGAAGTATTTGCAGAACTCCACGGAGCAAAGATGTTTTCTATTCTCGATTTGCAGAATGCATACCACCAGGTTATGTTGCATGAAGATGATAGAGACCTCACAGCATTTATTACACATGAGAGACTATTTCATTTTAAACGTGTTCCATACGGTCTCGCATCTGCCCCAAGTGCCTTTCAAAAAATGATGTAATTGATTCTGAAGAATCAACATGGAGTTCAGTGCTATCTGGATGATATTATCATGTTTGGAAATACTTCTGAGGAGCATGACAATAACCTGCAGTCTGTACTAAACTGCATCAGCACAGCAGGCCTCCGGCTCAATAGGTCCAAATGCAAATTTAGACAAACTGAACTCTCCTTTCTGGGGCATACAATTTCACAGTCTGGACTAAAACCTGATCCAGATCATATCCTGGCAATTTCAAATGCTCCTCCTCCAACAGATTTTCAAACCTTACGTTCCTTCTTGGGTCTTACCTCCTGGTATGCAAAATTCATTCCCAATTAGGCTTCTGTCATTGAACCATTACGGGAATTACTACCGAGAAGTTCTACCTTAGCGTGGACAATGGATGCACAAGCTAGTTTGGAAACGGTGAAAGACTGGATTGTACATAGTCCAGTACTTGCACTATTCAGTCCTGCATTGCCCACAATTGTAACTACTGATGCTTCTGATTATGGATTTGGGGCTGTTCTCACACAACTGCATGAGGACAACACAGAGAGGACTGTTGCATTTGCTTCAAGGACACTAAGTAATGCTGAGAGAAAATATTCTACAGTTGAAAAAGAAGCACTTGCTTGTGTCTGGGCTACTGAAAAATGGAGAACTTACCTGTGGGGCCGCATGTTCAAGTTGTGCCAGACTGCAACCCTTTGACGATGTTGCTCGCAACGAAAGGACTGGGAAGAGCAGGATACCGTATTGCTCGATGGTCTGCAAGACTACTCTCTTTCAATTATGAACTGGAATATAAGCCTGAAAACCAAAATGTGGTCGCTGATTGCCTTTCTCGTCTGCCTTTGCCTTCACCAGATGGTCCACCGGAGATTGAGGATGTAGTGGCTGCGCTTATTACAAGCACTCTCACTGCAGTTACAATAGAACAATTTCAGGCTTTTTTTGTCCAATTTTGTCCAATTCAACAAAAACTACAAAATTTCTGCCAAAGAGATGGCCCAGTCACCTGAAAACCTTGACCCAGTTTTGCTGCCTTATTTTAGAGTTCAGGATGAACTTTCTTTGTTTGATGGCTGTGTGCTATGAGGTACGCACCGGCTCCTTGTGCCAGAAGAATTACAGTCAAAACTCATACACCTGGCACACGATACTCATCAAGGAATTGTCCGAACCAAACAACAACTACGGGATCTGTATTGGTGGCCAGGGATGGACTCTCAAACTGAAGCACTGATAAAATCCTGTGTCACTTGCCAAACGCATGATAAGACAGCAGTGACATGTACCCCTCCGTTACAGCCTGTTCATCTTCCTGAATCTGCATGGGAAAAAGTGGTGATTGACATTGTAGGACCCTTTGATACTGCTCCAATTGACTGATGTTATGCCATTACTTTAATAGACTATTTCAGTAAATGGCCTGAGGTAGCATTTACATCGCAAATCTCTTCTGCTACAGTAATTAAGTTCCTCTCTTCAGTTTTTAGCAGGGAAGGTAACCCCAAATAACTGGTTTCAGATAATGGTAGTCAATTTACTTCCCTGGAGTTTGAAACTTTTCTAGCACAGAGGAACATTTTACACGGAATGTCATCCCTATATTACCCTCAAGCCAATGGGGAAATAGAATGGTTTAACAGAAGTTTGAAAGAGAGAGTTTGCAAACGGCTAAACTAGACGGGCGATTGTGGATACCCTTCACTACTGATTTCTTGCAAGCATACCGGGCTACATGACATGCCACAACGCAAAGATCACCTGCAGAGTTACTGCATGGGAAACAGATGAATACTAAACTGAACATTGCTGGATTGTTAAAGGCACGACCTGATGCCCCGAACGAGGATGATGTGAGAAAAACTGCTGAACAGAACCAAGCAAAGTCTAAGGCTTTCACAGATAAGCAGTGGGGTGCTAAGGAACCAGAGTTTGAGTGTGATTCCTTCGTTAGAATATGAAAACCTAGAATTTTATGCAAAGGGGACCATAAATTCACAGCTCCTCTTAAAATCATAGAGAAGAAGGGACCTTACACCTATCGACTTTCTAATGGGCAGGTATGGAATGCTTCTTATCTTGCACCTGCCTATGCACCAAGAGGAGATTATGCCAACACCCAGTCTGCATTGGATGACTTTACTGTAGGACCAACACAACAAGACATTGCACTGGAACTGGGGTTTGAGGGACGGCCTGTCAGACCCAGACGACCATCTGTCTGGACTAGAGACTATCTTATGTAGTATCTACAGTGTTTTCAGTGTAATATTTCTGCCAACTGTATAGTGTCTTGTTTCATATTTGTTCCTGTGGTTAGAACAAGAATGTTTATTTTAATTGGGAGAGTTTCTTAAGAGAGGAGGGAATGTGGTGTTTAGATGTTGCTTGTAATTATTAGAATTGGGAGCACTGGCTGTTGGGAGTCTGAAAGGACAGGAAACAGGAAGTAGGGGGGAGGAGTTGAGAGGCAGGGAGAAAGCTACAGAGGGTGCAGCAGCAGCTTGGTAAAGAGGTTTCCACTTTGAAAATGAAGTCCTGTTGAAGCTTATTAGTACCTTGCCTGGTTGATACAAGAAATTTGAAACAGGATAGTTTGAAGCTTGCCAAGGAGGTGATACCTCTTTGGAGGTTTTACAACCTAAGTGAATTTGCCTAAGCCAAGCCACTCCACCCCACCCCCCACCCCCTCATTCTTAGACCCTGGAGAGGCTGTGGTTACCACCCTCCCGCAGAGAATTACACACAATCCCTGGATTGTATTGCATTCTGGAGGTACACGTGCGGCTCTTCCCCTTACTCACACACATCAGAATCTGCAAACATACATCTCCTCCTGTAATCATGGCTCTGTCACACACCTCCAAGTAATCCATGCATGTTGCAGGCCCAACTCCTGCCTTCACTATTTAGTGTAAGTACACCTAATACACTGTCTGCACCTGGAGTGTATATAAATAATTCCCATTGGTTACTGCCAGTTGCAGGAGGACAGAGGGAAGATGATGTGGGCAATTGATTCCTTTTTTTTTTTCCTTTTTGTCCTTTTAGTGTTAGACGGAATCCTCTGGGTGAGAGTGAATGCAGTGGGGTCAGGGGTAAAAGGAGGTAGAGAGCCTGTACATTTCAGCAACTGTGGGGTTGACAAAGGAAAGTCCTGCACTTAGGAAGGAAGAATCCCATGCACTGCTACAGGTTGGGGACTGACTGGCTAAGCAGCAGTTCTGCAGAAAAGGCCCTGGGGATTACAGTGGATAAGAAGCTGGATATGAGTCTGCAGTGTGCCCTCGTTGCCAAGAAGGCTAACAGCATATTGGGCTATATTACTAGGAGCATTGCCAGCAGATCGAGGGAAGTGATTATTCCCCTCTATTCGGCACTGGTGAGGCCACACGTGGAGTATTGCATCCAGTTTTGGTCCCCTGACTACAGAAGGGATGTGGACAAATTGGAGAGAGTCCAGCGGAGGGCAATGAAAATGATTAGGGCCTGGGGCACATGACTTACAAGGAGAGGCTGAGGGAACTGGGGTTATTTAGTCTGCAGAAGAGAAGAGTTAGGGGGAATTTGATAGCAGCCTTCAACTCCCTGAAGGGGGGTTCCAAAGAGGATGGAGCTCGGCTGTTCTCAGTGGTGGCAGATGACAGAACAAGAAGCAATGATTTCAAGTTGCCGTGGGGGAGGTCTAGGTTGGATATTAGGAAGCACTATTTTATTAGGAGGGTGGTGAAGCACTGGAATGGGTTACCTAGGGAGGTGGTGGAATCTCTATCCTTAGAGGTTTTTAAGGCCCAGCTTGACAAAGCCTTAGCTGGGATGATTTAGCTGGGGTTGGTCCTGCTTTAAGCAGGGGATTGGACGAGATGACCTCCTGAGGTCTCTTCCAACCCTAATATTCTATGATTCTATGAAAGGTATGTGTGTGAATGGGGGTTAATGGGGCATTGCTGAAAGAGGACAGAGTTAAGGTTGCATGGACAACTTTAACTGCACATTTGCTGGTTTTCAGAAGCTTGTTTTGCTCAACTCAGTGTTCTGCAAGGGTATGACATACCACGAAGCACCTTAAGTCTGCATTAGCATAGTTTTTTGCCATAGAATAGATATAGTGTACCCTTTTGGTTTGCAAAAAGAAGCACCATATTTAGTGTAAAAAGTTTATTTGGTTGCACATCAATGTGTTTTAATGCTTACCAACTAATGAGAATCAACCTTTCTTTAGGAAAAAAACAAAAAGTACAAATACAGATCATGAGTAAAATTGATGATTTAAATCAAGGTTTTCTGTTTGCTGATTTAAAGCATGATTAAAGTTGGTGATTTAAATCTGTTTGATTTTAATTAATACACCCTGATGAAGGGGGAACCTCAGAGAGAGAGAGGTCAAGTGTCTTGTCCAGGGTGATACAGCGAGACAATTTCAGAGCCAGCAAAAGACTCTCAGTCCTTTGCTGCCAGAATTCTAGCTGTAATGCAGCTGGTACAAGAGATCCTGAAATGCCAATTTTTCTGATTGTGTCTCCCTCATATTTCCAGCCTCTTTTCGCTTCTTTCCTATCCTTATTTCTCTCCTTTTGATCCGTTCCATCTTCATTTCATTTTGTGCTTTTGTTCTATAATTTGTTTTTCTTCCCTGTTTATTTTGCCTTTTCACATCTTTAGTGTTTTCCTTGCCTTTTTAATTCATTTTGGGTCTTGGGGGGGGGGGTCAGCACATGGGAGGGGTTGCAGATTACAGATGGAAATTCACTAGACCCAATTTCCTTTTTAATATTTGCTCTTCATGGAGCCTGCTCTAAAAGGAAACTTGCAGGCATTCTTGTAAGTTTCCCTTTGCATTCAGCTCTGTTGGGTGTCCCCTTTGACTTGGTGCCTTATGGACACCTGCTTTGCAGTTTATGTCTAAACCTAACTGGAATAAGAACAAACTTGAACCTTATCCTATTCCTAAATAGAACTTAAACCTTTATTATATGACCCAAATTCTCCTTCCTTAGAGGAATTTAAATTCTATACAGTGATCCTAGCGTTGTCTCTAATGTGAACCGTACTTAGGTATGTACAAGCAGAAACATGCTAATGGGGCTGCTACTTTGTCTGGACTATGTTTTGTTTTGCCTTGTGTGTCTGTGTCTGTGCTGGGGCTGTAGCAGAACTCCCGGAGCAGTATTAGTAGCTCTGACCTAGAAGTTCCAGTTGTTAGTAGGGGAACAGGCAGCTGGGGTTCATCTGTGGGGGCAAAATGGCCTTTTCCTGTCTTCGTTTCACCCACCAATGCCCTTTCCCAAAATGAGGTGAGTTGCTCTCCTTTTCTTACTGTGCTGTGCGTTACTCAGTTACTGCAAATTATGCTTTGTTAAGTTTTACAGAGATACAATGTGCCAGAAGTAAAGCACTAGGCAGTGTATGACTTCTTTGGCTTAGTTAATTTTCCATTGCTCCTGGGAACTACTGACTGCATGCACACAGCTGTTTGGGCACCACCCAGTGACAAAACGATTCTTCACAAATAGCAAGCCTATAAAGCCATCAGTATTCAGGCTGTAGTGTATGGGATGCCAAGCACTGATGAGGCAGCCAAATTCTCTGGATCCTGTCATTTTGCCCAAGATTCCAGGAAGGAATGATTACATATCTGCACACATTCTTTGACAATCTACCAGGCATAGAGTATTTGTAAACATAACCTCCAATGGAAAAATGGATTTGTATGATTTTGGTTTTTTTTAAACTAACGGGTTGTGCAAAAGTGCATTCCCATTTGACTCTTTGTCTGAAGTACTTTAAAAGTGAATGGGATGCACTTTAGTGTTTATGGCACATACGTTTGTCAGGAACATGAAAGAAAAAGTAAAAGATATTGTGTCAAATTGACCTCAGTTTGTGTCAGCATAGTCTTGGTGGAGTGCCCTGATGGCAAACTCTTTTGCAAGGAGAAAAGAAGTACTTGTGGCACCTTAGAGACTAACAAATTTATTTGAGCATAAGCTTTCGTGAGCTACAGCTCACTCCATCGGATGCATTCAGTGGAAAATACAGTGGGGAGATTTATATACACAGAGAGCATGAAACAATGGCTGTTACCATACAGACTGTAACGAGAGTGATCAGGTAAGGTGAACTATTACCAGCAGGAGAGCGGGGGTGGGGAGGAGGGGAAACCTTTTGTAGTGATAATCAAGGTGGGCCATTTCCAGCAGTTGACAAGAACATCTGAGGAAATCTGTCTTTTGCAAGGGTTCAGGTTATGGTGGCAGGGAGTGGCTGCAACTTCTAGTTGATAGAGGAGGGTGGGTGTGATCAGCCAATTCAGTTCTAAATTGCCAGCTCAGACTTTTTGAAAAGGGGCATAGCCAGTTTAGTCAGGGAATGCCCCAATTCAGCAGTTTCCCTCAGAGGTTCCTATTGGCAGAGTTCTGGCAGAAATAAAAGCATCCCCACTTGTTGGAAATTGAATACAGGGTGATGATGCCTTCCCTTCTCATTGGCCATAGAAGACTTAGCTGGCATAAGAAGGTGTACTTGGTCTGTTGTATTTTGAAATTAGCTAGCAAGAGACTGAAGTTTAATGCATGGAACACTTGTTTGTTTAAATCAAATATAGACCAGGAAATGCCTCGTTTGTTCATAGATGCACTCGTTACCAAGGAAAGTGTGTTGTCAGCCTTACTGGGCACTTGCAGTGTTAAATTGCTAAAAATTATTAAGTGAAGAATCTGGTCATTTTTAGGGGGGAAATCTGTGTTTCATCTATGGAAGCTTGTGCAAAACATCAGAAGAGTTGAAAATTTGGCTCTTATACTGTACCTAAATCTGAAATATTGAACACAAAACTGGTGTTAAATTGTGACCAATTGACAGAAGCGAGGAAATTTAAGCTTAGGACTGACATTTGGTTGGCTCAGGGACTCTCATGAAGTGTAGGTTTAGGCAGCTTTTCAAAGAGCATATTAATGTCCTCAGTTGAGTGAGACTACTTGCTACTTCGTAATTTTTTGTAATCTGTCCTCAGTTTTCTGAGTGAAGTCTAACCTGTCGTCACAAGGCTGAATCCTGAGCCCTGCTCCGGCCATTTTGCACTCTCCAGTGGGGCATGCTGGTCAGAAAAATGGCAGATCTTCCTGGGTAGCACATATAAAATCTGCGTAGCTGATTCCTACACCACTTCCAGCCCCTTCTTGGCCTCTGGAGTAAGGCAGTCCTGGGGGTGGGGAGAATGAGAGATGGCCAAAACGTAGTACCGTAGTTTGTGCACTAGCTGATTGGGGCCATGTCCAACCAGATATTGTTTAGAACAAACTTGAGGCTGCTGTAGTCTACAACAGGGGCTGAAACAGACCCCAGCCAGCCCAATAATAGGGAAGCTGAAAACAGCTTCTTTGTTCCCTCCCATCCAGATGTACCAAGCTCTTATCTTGAGTCCTGATCCAAACAACTCCCTTTCACTTCAGTGGGCTTTGAACAAGGCTCCTGGGGATTGAGGCAATACTGTATTTTAGTAATGCCAATGGGCAGTAGTTGTTTTGAAAGTTTGTTTAAATAAAGCATCAGTTTCTGCAGTTTTCCCATGATTTGTAATTTACCTTTTGTTTTCTAAAATAGGTAACAGTTCTTTATTTTCTATCAGAGAGTATATTTCTGCTGTGATGTACCCTATATTTAACAAAGTTGTGCAAAAATATTACCTGTTGACAATTTTATTTATCTTATGTTGTACTTTTTGGATTAGGTATTGCAAATATTTGTCTCTGTTAGCAATGCTAGAAAGTGTGTTTAGAGTGGATGATTACAAGCTGCAATACTTTGTTTAGTAATTCAAGTCTGAAAGCAATTCTTCCCTATGATTCACAGGAACAATTGTGGGAGAGTCACAGTGCGAAATACGCCATATTTTATCAAGTAACGTACTATACTATAAATTGAAGATGTCAGTACTGCATTACACAACTGTCAGACTTTAAATTAGAGCACTAAATAGGAACTTTGAAATTGTCTTGGTTAATATTTCTTACCATTTATAGTTCTAGTGAAACCAAACACAGATTTCATTTTGAACTAAAAAAGTAAAGGAAAATGAGCATAGTCCTTCTACTTCTGTAACTTGATTATTAAGGTGCGTGTATATTGTAAATGTACAGTACCATCGTGGTGCAAGTGAATTTGGATCACCTAGTAAAATCCAGATAACTGGATTATTATGTAACTTCACCAATCATAAATGTTTCTCAATGACAATCTCTCATCCTGTAAACAGTTACTGTGTGTCATGCATACATGCATGCACGGTGGTGCATGTAATGCAATATATTTACACACTTAATATAGATAATGAAAGGCTTCTTACATGACGATTCAAGGAACTGATTCAAAGTAGTCGCTTAACAGGTGTGATTGTCTGCTAATTCTATTGCACCTTTGTACTCTGCGTTTTTGGGGATTTTTGGGGCTGTCTCTTAAAATAGAGTGTAAGTATACATACTCATACTCTACATACTTTCTATATAGATATTGATCTTACACTCTTTATATATTCTGGCCCCAATGTATCACAGTGATATATGTTGATATTTTATTCATTATGTTATGATTGGATCCATATTATTCTAGCCACTGTGGTTAACATAGGACATGAGTAACACATTGTTTTGTGTGAAGACATGTTACTAACCATAGGGTGCTATAAATTGGTCACTGGCAGTAAAAGTCACTTTGATGATGACGAACCATGGCTAATGTCAACTTTTTGAAAAGGTTACTCTTTCTGCCCTTGAAAACTGCCTCTTGCAGAAGCTAAGTTGAAAATGTAAATAAGATGTGATTTGTTTATTGTAATGTGATTTAATTAGGCCACTACCTGGAGGCAAAGAAAAATTAGACAATTAAGAACATTTCAGAATGGAACCACTTTCTTGAGAAATTCTCTATCTGTAGAGTTTTGAGAAATGGAACATTTTTATTCTTGGAAATAGAGAGGGATGAAAAGTGGGCTTACAAGGTAATGCTGGTTATAGCTTCAATTTTGGAAAGATTACTTATCTCCATAATTACTGTTATATTAAGAGAAAGTTTTCATTTTTTATTTTGAAGGGTTTTATGTTTACAAACCATCTAAAGTGTTCTAAAGTTTGAAAATCACTGGTCTCTTATTACGAGTCTGGTAAAGAATAAGTTCCAGCTTAATATTGCAGATATGTTCTGACCTACCTGGGGAAGAGCAAAGGGTGATTAAATTAACAAAATAAGGTTCTTTCCTGTTTTCTAAATATGTTACTCAGCTTAAAATTAATGCAATTATTTACTAGTCACACACACGCTAATGAATCTGATAGTCTAAATCGGCCCATTGTGAAGAACTTCACTGTCATCTCCATTATTACCCTGGCATTTTCCCGAAAAGGAAATGATTACTGTAGTGCTTATACATGTAAAGCAAAATGCTTTTGGATGTTTTTAATACATTCAATTTCAGGTTACCATTAATTTAATTACATTTAATTAGTAAGACTATAAAAGAGCCACTGTATTTTTGCCAGCCTGTTTTCTAAACTTAAATCCCTAAGAGACCTGGAAGAAACTGATTGTGTTAAACAACAGCTGAATAGGTTTGGGGGCAAAAAAGAGACTATTGTACTGAAGCTGAGGGCTGAGTTTCCAAATGAGGGTCTATTATTTTATGTAAGAATGAACTCTTAGGAAAACATATTGACAAAAATGTATCTTAAAAGAGTTTGGCTATTAATATGATTATTCTTTTTAGGTTTGGAGTCAATATTAACTACGTGCAGCCAGTAGCCTCCGCCAATAATGGAAATAAAATATTTATATTAGTAAATTAATTTAAACTGTAGAATATTGAAATGTTTTTAATATGTCAAGTGACACTGGTTTGTAAAAACTCAGATTATTTTATAATTATAATGATCAACAATTGTAGGTATCTTCAGTTTCAAAAAGAATGGACTGGGATGTTAAATAGTAGCTAGCTTTAGCCCACACAGGTTTTTTTTTAAAGCTTTGTAGAGTCCTGGGTAAGAATCCCCCTTGACTTGCAAGACAGACACAGCTGTAGCATGAGCAGGGATAGATGGAGCACCAGTCTAGCTGAAGAGATTTCTGGCCTAAGGCTATTTCAGGCAGGAAAATGGATACTCTGTTTAAAAAAAAAACAAAAAAACCCTACTGGGCAATGTTAAACTATTTGCAGACAGCTGCATGTTCAGCCTTTTTGGACAGTATGGTTAAGTGGTTAATTAAGTGGACAAGTCAAACCTCAGCAGGCCCTCAGGGAGAAGGCAACCAGTAGCTCAGCTTCGCATGAAAATTTTGGCAGCTGTGGGTCTGATGCCATAGCAATCTCATCTTACAGAGTGGCTATGTGCATGATCTTCGGATATGACTTCTAAAACCAATTTCATTGGATTTCCCCCAGTTGCTGCCACCCACAGGCAAACATTTAAAAGAAATGCAGTTTTTGAAACCAAAATTCCACTGCAGCATACTCTTTGTATTTTTCCCCATTGTACATAATTAATAACATACTTGTGAATAAGTGAAGATTGTTCTTATAATTGCCCTGACTCTCTTACCCAATTCATTCAGTGACACAAACTGTAGATTATGACCTAACAATTGTTTCCTTGATGACAAATTGCAGTACTACAAGCAGCATGTTAAGGCATCAGTGGATGAATCAGGTAAGAGCAGGAGGTTGATGAAAAAAGGAGAAACTGTCTACTTTCACAAAGGAATCAGTATTGAAGGGAAAACATTTGTAGGCTTGTGGCCCAGAGCCTTAATGAAACATGATAATGCACCTAGAGTTTTATGACAGGTTTCAGAGTAACAGCCGTGTTAGTCTGTATTCGCAAAAAGAAAAGGAGTACTTGTGGCACCTTAGAGACTAACCAATTTATTTGCTGCAGTTTCCACGGTATGCATCTGATGAAGTGAGCTGTAGCTCACGAAAGCTCATGCTCAAATAAATTGGTTAGTCTCTAAGGTGCCACAAGTACTCCTTTTCTTTCTAGAGTTTTATGTGCTTCCAAGGTGCCCCCAGTATCCCCATGTTATCTAAGTACAGAAGTATCTGCGTGTATCTTGGAACTGGGGGCACTTTGCAAGAAACTAAACAAATAAATAGTCCGGACTAGTTTTTCATCTTCAGTGGAGCTACACCAAATTTCACCAGCTGAGGATCTGGCCCAATGAATTTAACTGCAAGAAACTGAGGGTGTCAGTGTATTTCCTGACCCACATTCCACCAAATAATGCAGCAGTAGGCTTGTAAACTCTTTGGCACAGGGACACTGTATTTCTTTGTATTTGTACAGTAGCTAGTACAGTGGGGCCTCTGGGTTCTGCAATATTTAATATATAATAAAGCTTTTTTAGTTTATTCTGTAGCATACAGCACTGTAGAATGCAGTTATTTTAATTAAGGTTTATCGTGTCAATATTTGCATCTTGAAAGGTCCTTGCACAATTAGTACCATAAAATGGATCTGGTTCTGACCTCACCCTAGCATCAATCTGGAATAACTCAATTAAAATTAGTGGAGATGAGCCAGTTTTATAGTACAAGAGGGATCAGAATCAAGCCCAGTCATTTCAGTGGGGATTTTCAGATCAAAAGTCATCTTTTCAAAAAGCCCCAAATTACACTGTTACACAATATACTGTATCACAACAGCTTTAAGGGAATATGTAGTTATTTGGGGTAAATGTTTCAGGATTCCAAAAAAACCCAAAACCCTTCATCACTTACAGCAATAAGAGTTAATTTCATTCTCATCATGAGTGCTTGCACTGGGAATATTGTGCATTGCCTTAGCTCAGACGTTATTTCCAATAAATATGGAAATAATGTCTCACAGTGCTGCAACCTGTTAGGAGATCTCGTGGGAAATCTCATAAGATTACGTGATGGGTTTGAAATTAATCCATGTCCCCACTGTATTTACACAATATACCATTGTTTCTCTGCCTGCTCACAGGGAAAGGTAAACAGTACAGTCCTAAATTGGTAGGGAACCTGCAGCAATAAATTCTCCCAGTAGGAACAAAATGTCTTTGTTTTAAAGCAAGCAATAGATAAAATAGATTATGAACCTTTTTTATGCTATGGACATTAGGCATACCACTGTTTGTCCTTTTAAATTACAGTTTGTAACTCTCTTATTTGCATCACTTCCTGTAGACATTAATTTGCATTATACTCATCAAAATCTGAAGGAAATAAAGAAGGATTAAAAGTGAATGGAGAGCTTCTTCCTTTTATTAGTGGATGTTGCCCAGCCGGGTATTTACCATCTGTCATTCTTAGCCTGCTTCTCTTCAGGTTTGCAGGGCTGTGACTCTTTTAGCCAAACCAATCTCCCTATTGACTTTACCAAGATGCAGTGGGGATTATCAAGCCAGAGATATTTTGTCAGACCTGTTGCCAGTGAATGACCCTGTGACACTGGCAGACCAGGTGCCAGCTTTTGCCAAGGCTGTAGGCCTTAGCTGAGCACTGATAGATTCATTGCTAGAAACCAGTCTGTTTCACATAAGAACATAAGAATGGCCATGCTGGGTCATACCAAAGGTCCATCTAGCCCAGGATCCTGTCTTCCAACAGTGGCCAATGCCACATGCCCCAGAGAGAATGAACAGGACAGGTAATCATCAAGTGATCCATCCCCTGTCGCTCATTCCCAGGTTCTGGCAAACAGAGGCTAGGGACACAATCCCGGCCCATCCTGGCTAATAGCCATTGATGGATCTATCCTCCATGAATTTATCTAGTTCTTTTTTGAACCCTGTTATAGTCTTGGCTTTCACAACATCCTCTGGCAAAGAGTTCCACAGGTTGACTGTGCGTTGTGTGAAGAAATACTTCTTTTTTTTGTTTTAAACCTGCTGCCTATTACTTTCATTTGGTGACCCCTAGTTCTTGTGTTATAAGGAGTAAATAACACTTCCTTATTTACTTTCTCCACACCAGTCATGATTTTATAGACCTCTATCATATCTCCCATTAGTCATCTCTTTTCCAACCTGAAAAGTCCCAGTTTTATTAATCTGTCGTCACACAGAAGCCGTTCCATACCCCTAATCATTTTTGTTGCCCTTTTCTGAATCTTTTCCAATTCCGATATATCTTTTTTGAGATGGGGTGACCACATCTGCACGCAGTAGTCAAGATGTGGGCATACCATGGATTTATATAGAGGCAAAATGATATTTTCTGTCCTAGTATCTGTCCCTTTCTTAATGATTCCCAACATTCTGTTTGATTTTTTGACTGCCGCTGCACATTGGATGTTTTCAGATAACTATGCACAATGACTCCAAGATCTCTCTCTTGAGTAGTAACAGCTAATTTAGACCCCGTCATTTTATATGTATAGTTGGGATTATGTTTTTTTCCAATGTACATTACTTTGCAATTAATCAACATTGAATTTCATCTGCCATTTTGTTGCCCAGTCACGCAGTTTTGTGAGATCCTTTGGAAGCTCTTTGCAGTGTGCCTTGGACTTAACTATCTTGAGTAGTTTTGTATCATCTGCAAATTTTGCTACCTCACCTCACCTGTGTTAGTATGGTTAAAATGGGTATTGGACTTATAACAATGCGTTTAGACTTCATGACTGTGAATTATAATTTCTTTATCAAACGCTATAAGATAATATTTAATTGTTGCATTATGACAGTAAAAAGTATTTGCTCTGAAACTGAGAACCCAGTCAGAAGGGATTGTCTCCTAACCATCAAAAAAGGCCTATCAAAACTAAATGGGCCATTGTGGGACATCTCAGTATAAAGACTTTAATTGTCCTTTCACACCTATGAAGAGGCCACATGCAAAAGGGCTCGTCCCATCAACTTGAATTCTGGAAGAAGGAAACAAAGATAGTTGTCAAGAAAATTTTTTATCTCTCTTCTGCTGTTTGGACTCTCATGGGGTTGGAGCTACAGAACAGAAGTGGAGATCCCCATGGATTAACCTAGGTTAGCCCTAAGGACATTCAGAGCTGACATATTACTACAACGCTGTTACCTTTTAAAACCATAAACTGTAACTCACTTGTTTATGTATGCTTTCCTGCTTTAACCTTGTAATAGCTCTTTCATTTCTTTTTCCTAGTTAATAAATCTTTAGTTAGTTTATTACAGAACTGATTACAAGTATTGTCTTTGGTGAGAGATCTAAGGTACAAATTGACCTGGGGTAAATGACTGGTCTCTTGGGACTGGGAGCAACCTGAATATTTTGTGACCTTTGGTGTGTAGCAACCATCTAGCACTAAGTTGAGCTTGCCTAGGTGGCAAGACACACTGAAGTGCCCAAGGGGACTGTCTGTAAATCCACAGTAAGACTATTATAGTGCTTCAGGAGTTCACATTTGTTACTGGGTTGGTAAAATCTAGTGATAGAATAGACAACCAGTTTGGGGTCTCTGCCCTGCTACTCGACAGTCTCCCCTGAGCAAAGGTGCTGGAATTAGTGGTACTGAGGGCTGCCGCACCCCTGGCTTGAAATGGTTTCCATTATATACAGGTGTCAAGGTTCCTTCCCCACTCTGAACTCTAGGGTACAGATGTGGGGACCTGCATGAAAGATCCCCTAAGCTTATTCTTACCAGCTTAGGTTAAAAACTTTCTCAAGGTACAAACTTTGCCTTGTCCTTGAACCCTATGCTGCCACCACCAAGCGGGTTAAACAAAGAACAGGGAAAGAGCCCACTTGGAGATGTCTTCCCCAAAATATCCCCCCCAAGCCCTACACCCCCTTTCCTGGGGAAGGCTTGATAAAAATCCTCACCAATTTGCATTGGTGAACACAGACCCAACCCCTTGGATCTTAAGAACAATGAAAAAGCAATCAGGTTCTTAAAAGAAGAATTTTAATTAAAGAAAAAGTAAAAGAATCACCTCTGTAAAATCAGGATGGTAAATACCTTACAGGGTAATCAGATTCAAAACATGGAGAATCCCTCTAGGCAAAACCTTAAGTTACAAAAAGACACAAAAACAGGAATATACATTCCATTCAGCACAGCTATTTTACCAGCCATTAAACAAAAGGAAATCTAATGCATTTCTAGCTAGATTGCTTACTAACTTTTTACAGGAGTTCTGAAGAGCATTCCTGATCTGTTCCTGCAAAAGCATCACACAGACAGACAAAGCCTTTGTTCCCGTCCCTCACCCCCCACTCCAGCTTTGAAAGTATCTTGTCTCCTCATTGGTCATTTTGGTCAGGTGCCAGCGAGGTTATCTTAGCTTCTTAACCCTTTACAGGTGAAAAGGTTTTGCCTCTGACCAGGAGGGATTTTATAGTTCTGTATACAGAAAGGTGGTTACCCTTCCCTTTCTATTTATGACAACAGGATTTACGGTTTGGTTCAATGACTCCCAGTATCCCCACTATACAAATTGTTCCAGCACCCCTACCCCTGAGGTTGACACTCATAGTCATGAGCCACACCAGACAGTGTGAGCGACCCAACAAGCATATGACAGTCCCCAGCCCCTGGGTTAGTATCTAACAGTGAAACTTGAGTATTGGCTGATCTTTATCCAATAAGCTAAAGGTAAATATTCATGAAGCTGTTAAGAATTTTAAAGGCAAAATAAGGGTGATCAGCAGCTAAGAGGCATATTCCAGAGCTTGAACTCCAGCATCTTCCTCTGCTTATTGTGTAATTGTAACTTATGCAATGACAAAATAAATGTTAGCATAGACAATGCCACGTCAACCAGAGATAAATTGCTAGATAGCCTGAACAAGACACTTTTTAAACCAAATGGACTTTCCTTGTGGCTTGTACTATCGTTGAAACTGAAGGGAAAGTCACTTTGTTCATTTTATGCAATGTGCCCTTCCCTGGGGGCTGTCCTAGCACCCTCCCTGCTTCCTCTATGGCTGGCTTCCTTCCTTTGACCTGAGCTATCCTGGAGCTTTCTCTCTTCCCATTGCAAATTTCTTTCCTTTTCCAGTGGCACCATGTTCTATTCCGGAGCCTTTCCAGCTCCTTCTGTAAATTCCTTCTCTTCCCTGAAAAATAATTCCCTACCCCTTCATCAGCTCTCCTGGATCCTCTCTATTGGTTTTTCTCCTTTCCCTGATGACTTCTCAGCCTCTGGAAGTTCCTTTTCTTTGTTCCTTTTCACGTTCCCTCCCCTCTTAATTAAACCCCATATTACCTTTGAATGGCCATCAGGTGCAGGAGAATAGACAAAAATGAACTGATCAGGCAAATCCATTTCTTAACTGACTAGAAAACATTATAAGTCAAGATAGTTCAAGATGAATTTAGATACAGGCACAAACTGCCATAGACTGCAGTTTGAGAGACAAGGTGGATGAGGTCATATATTTTATTGGACCAGCTTCTGTTGGTGAGAAAGACAAGCTTTTGCAGCTACACAGAGCTCTTCTTCAGACCTACAGAAGACCGGAAGAAGAGCTCTTTATAAGCTCCAAAGCTTTTCTCTCTCACCAGCAGAAGTTGGTCCAATAAAAGATATGACCTCACCCACCTTGTCTCTCTAATGTTTTGGGGCCAGCACAGCTACAACACTGCACACAACAGCAGCTCTAATTGAAAAAGTAAAAATGGGACGTAGCAGAACTGACACTTGTGTATATCAAGGAGTCAGATCTGCTGAGATTATTGCCAAATTATGATTCATACATGGCTCCCTTTAATTATTCATGCTGAAGAAGAAGCTGGGTGGAAAAAAACATATTCCACTAACTTTGCCCATATTAAGACTTTATAGATTGCCATCTGCTTTGACTTATTCACCTTTTTGTAAACCATCAGTGTGTATTTTACAACTTTCAGAGTAGCAGCCGTGTTAGTCTGTATTTGCAAAAAGAAAAGGAGTACTTGTGGCACCTTAGAGACTAACAAATTTATTTGAGCATAAGCTTTCGTGAGCTACAGCTCACTTCATCGGATGCATATTTTCTACTGAACGCATCCGATGAAGAGAGCTGTAGCTCACGAAAGCTTATGCTCAAATAAATTTGTTAGTCTCTAAGGTGCCACAAGTACTCCTTCTATTTTACAACTGTCTCTCTTTATATTTGTACTGCCTGTCTGAACCATATGAGTAGCTTCCCTGTGTTTGTTGTTCTTGGCAGCCATATACCTGGGAAATCTTGATTTTTACAGTTCACTTGTATCTTAATTTTTTTTCCCTTGGTGGTGGGAGAGGGGGTTTTATTGATTTTTCTTTCTGTTAATGCTGCTGAACTAACAAAGCTAATGTGGAGTGAGATACAAGATTCTACTCCATCTTCTTTCTGCTGTTGGTTTATTATGCATCACCAACAGGATTGTTTCCTAAATTGCAATCACCTAATCCTATAATACTATTAAAGAGCAAAAGGGTTACACAGGTACCTCTGAGAGCACAAACGCCAACGCTGTGGGGTTTCAGAGGTATTGCTGTAGGCCTGAGGAGTTCTCATTACTGGCAATGATGCAAAAGATGGAAGGAACTCAGCTTGACTCTCAGGCCAGCATAGAATTAGTGGGGCTGGGAGTTCAGAAAAAATCATATTGTTTAATTTACAAGTGAAATTATTCCTAGTTGAATTGTGTTTCACTCTTTTATATAGAGAGAAATGTAATAATTTAAAGGTGTCTCCTCACGTTTCTGAGTTATTGGAGAAATATGAACCTGAATTGTACTTCTGTGTTTAAAGTACAGCTTGAAAATTATGTTGAACACACTCTTATTTATCCATTTGTCAGTTTGTAGCAAATTTAATACTACACTATGTGCACCTAAACATTTATAACGGAGTGTTTTCTGAAGTCTGGTTACACGGAAGTCCCTCAGAAGATGTGCTGTTAAAAAAACAAAAAAACATTTTTGGCTTCATGTACTATAATGTGTATTTGTTCAAACAAAGAAATGCTTATCTGTTGAAAAGATAGCAGTGATATATTACTTTGGCTTTCATGCTTACCCACTATTTCCTTTTTGGCATTAAATCCTTGGCTGAATCAATTCAGTAGATAGGTCTAGACTCAAAAAAGTTAACTTGATGCCTTTTCCAGCAGAGCTTCTATAACCTGGTGATAAAAAGGAAAATAAGGCTTCCAAGGGGCCATCTAGTATAGGTTAGACATCATTGACTACATAAAGGACTGTAATGTTTAACTTTTCTTTTTCTAACTGTATTAATTTTCAAAGGGTATACACGTCCTCTCCTTTCACTGTCATGAGTGTGCCACATTAGATATCAACAGTGTAGCCAACCATCTGTTGAATCTAAATAGCATGCAAATTATTCTGCTTTTCATACTTTTCCTAACTAATTAAGGGTAATATTGCATATGCTCTATTAATCTGTCTGAAAAATTACTGACTCAACAATAACTCTTTAGTACTCGAGTCATTTCTTAATTTCTTTTGTCATTGACTTTAAAGTTCAAGGGCCTGTTTTATTTTGCATCAGACAACAACAATTTCTCTCTGTTTAACATGAAGTATGCAGAACTTGTATTTTCCATTTTAATGACTTATTTTAGATTCATCAGTCTTTTCCCCCTTGGTGCATAAATGAGCCATACAAGGTATGCAGGACAGGAGTATGCATCTCAAAAAACAAAACAAATAACAGCAATCAGTTTGAAAAATGCAAAATGAACAAAACAAAAATTAACAGTATTATAATATTTGTGTCTAAGATGAAATAATTAGGAACACTTACACCATTACTGGTCATACTGTACTTATTACAGTTATTGCCATATGCTTGCTAAAACTTGCTATATAATACAATGTTGTGGTCTTTAAAATACAGGAAAGTTAAATTCCCATACATCGACTTTGATCTGACAGGCCAGCTTTTTCATGTGGGATGATTCTACACTCAATTATTTCTTATCTCTTCCTTTCCTATGTATTGTGATATGACTGTCCACGTAAAGGATAACCATGAGTGAACCCCCAAAAAGGATTACTGTGTCTTGTTTAAGCTGGAGCGAGCATAGTCTAGTGACTAGAACACAGAAATCAGAAGTTCTGGGTTCTTTTCGTTACTCTGACACTGCATCACCGGGTGCCCTTCTACAAGTCGTGTGTGTGTGTGTCCCGGTTTCCATATCTGTAAAGTGGGAATAATTATACTGATAATGATGATTACAATTATTATTTGTAAATTTAGTATTATTATAAAGTGTGATTTTTCTTTTTCCCCTTAGGGCACAATCCTGCATGGTTCTGTAGGATCCTTACAGTGGGTGTCAATGGACTGCTCCACGCTCCTCAAATGAGCTCCTTTTTAGAGCATGATCCTACAAAGGCAGAAACACCCTCAACTCCCATTAAAATCCGTGGAAGTTGAGGGCACTCAGCACCTTTCAGGAACTGAGTCCATCTCAAGTTCGATGCTCTCAGCTAGAGTTTTGATACACCTTATTTTTTGCTTCTCGCTCTAATGAAATGGAAGTAACAGTACTACGGCCTTGTAGAGTTCTTAAATTATTAGGTTTGTGATGATCTTCTGCCCAAAAGAAAATATTGTTTGTAAGAGCTGCCTGACAAAATGGTTTTGGAAATGTGGACTTCCCCACACTGCTTATGATGATAAGTATCTCCAGGACATTAGTATCTATGTTAGTGATATACAGCCAATCGTTTAACAAGGTGCTCTCCCCAGAACTTTCTTAGTCTCTTTCTTAGAACCTTGTGTGCGTGGGGTGCATTAGCTTACAGAAGGGAGGGAATGGGGAAACTATTAATATATTTTCAAATTTAAATAAAAGGATTTTTCTCTGGATCATGAGAACAGAGGTAGTTCTGCTTGGCAAACAAACTTCTGTTAAATGCACTTTGCTGGAAATGATTATATTATTCTGTGACCTTGCTGTCTTTTTGTTGGTGGTTAGCACAAATGGGCACATTCTCCAGAAAAATTACAGAAGTCACTAGTTAATTAAACAAAGAACAACCTGTGTCTATTGCTGGAAGAGCTCATCTCCTGCCAGTGTTGTGGCTGACACCCCAACTTCCTTTCTGCATTACTTCCTGAGCCTGGGGACCTTCCCATATAGGAGGAACCATGCTGTCTGGGGAGCTGTTAGGGTTTGTGCCATGATATGCTCACTCACTGAGCCAGCACTGGCAATCTGTTACAATACATGTTCAACCTGGATAGTCTGAAATGGGAATGAAGGAGGCAAAGGCATTTTCGTGAAGGGGGCATCATCTTTTGGGAAACCATGTGACAGTTGGAATCTGGTCCATTGCTAACATGAAGAAATTGCGCTTCAGAATATTGTGATGAGCCTTAAGGGTGAGTCATCTCCAGTAGGTGTAGTTTTTAATAGCATCTTAATTATGATCATAGTCCATCAGTGACAGGGAAATCATCTCAAACCACGCTTTGCTGTTCCCCCTGAATTTCCTGCAAGGTCCCTGTCACAGATCTAGTCAAATGCCCCTTCTTGGGCATCACCAGACTGCTCTTTAGAGATCCAAATACTGAATCCCTCATGTGCTTTAAATCTCAGGTGTCTGAACAGAGTCCAGGCCCTGCCCCTGGCTTGCGGTCTCTAGGTACACTTTTGAGATGCAGATTTTCTGCCTAGCACTGTTCCTGAAAGTTGAGACCTCCGCATCCAACTGCCCAGCCCCTGGGAGTTATAGACTCATAGATATTAAGGTCAGAAGGGACCATTATGGTCATCTAGTCTGACCTCCTGCACAATGCAGGCCACAGAATCTCACCCACCCACTTCTGCAGTAAACCTCTCACCTATGTCTGAGCTATTGAAGTCCTCAAATCATGGTTTAAAGACTTCAAGGTGCAGAGAATCCTCCAGCAAGTGACTCATGCCCCATGCTACAGAGGAAGGCGAAAACCCCCCAGGGCTTCTTCCAAACTGCCCTGGAGGAAAATTCCTTCCCGAGCCCAAATATGGCGATCAGCTGAACCCTGAGCATGTGGGCAAGATTCACCAGCCAGATACCCAGGAAAGAATTCTCTGTAGTAACTCAGATCCCACCCCATCTAATATCCCATCACAGGCCATTGAGCCTATTTACCATGAATTCTCAGGTTCCTCCATAGCTTGAGCACACCCTCGCCCAGAACTCCAGCTGTGTAGTGTTCTGGATCCTCAGGTTAGCTCTTTGAGGGCAAGAGATAGGTGTAACATATCTCACAGTCAGACTTTGCACAGGATTCTAAATCATCATTGCTCTTTACTAATAGCACAAAAAAACCCACACATCTAGACAAATATAATAAGCCTTATGTGCATTTCCCTTCCTCAGTTTCCTCACCACTCTGACACACTCTTTGGGCTGGGATCAGAGTCCGCTGGGAATGTCCTTGATCCTTCTGATACAGCACACTTATTTTCTCAGCCTTGGAGCAGTCCCCTCTCTCCCCATGTCTGCTTGCTTTTACTGATCGTGGTTGGTTCTGCAGCTAATCTGCTCACCCTGCTACAAAAGCATTGGCATCTCTTCTCCTCTCCTGCCCAAAATTTCTTGACTGGGTCTGTGAGTCTTCTCTCTGACACAGCTAGTCTCTGTGGTTTTTGAAGGCTAGCATCATCAACACCTTCTTGGCTTTGTTCTGCATTTGGGGATTTTCCGCTTTCTCCCATTCAGTAGCCCCCTGCAGAGAGGTAGAGAAAAATGGGCATTTGTTGAATTCTGAGGACCCACCACTGTATGTGGTCTGGTGTTTGATAGCAGGGGTGGAATCCACATAGGCATAGAGGTATTCAAAAATATAGCAATACAATTAGAACAACTTCATAGCATCACCCAGCATTTCCAGTTTTACATGCAGATTCCCCAAATCGTCACAGCTCTGAATGACCTTTCTAGCATGCCACTGCTCTATTTGAAACTTTATTACAATGAAATTATCAGGGAAACAAAGAAATCTATCCTGGCTAGATAGCTATTACTGTGTTACTAAGAGGCAAAAAAAAATTGAAACATAAAATTTCAGTAGCTTTGTTGTGACCACAGCATTATTCTATGTTTCCTGTCTCTGTGTCTTAAGTCTTTTTTCTAAAATGGTCATGAGGAAATGAAATGCTCTATGATCAGCAGCTTGCCCTTGTCCTGACCTCCTTCTAATGGTGACCCTGTGTTTGCTGTCATCATTGGCCACCTGCTTCCCTTCAAAGCATCCTCATTCCAAACACAATCAATTCAGAATAATCACTATATATTTGGAAATGACAAAGCAATTCTCAGAGTCCCACTGATTAGGTTGTATAGCAACCCTACTGTATGTTGCCTCTGCTGCTTGAAAGGCTGGTAGCTGTTTGGCAAGCTGCAGAAGAAGTTTCTTTTCAATAAGTGCTTTTATTTTATTCCAGAGTGTAATATTATTTTTCTAGTGGTGTGACTAATAAAGAAAATACATATACAGCTAAAGAAATAATTTATAATACAGTATACACTAACATAAAATGGGTCCAATGACTGTGTACATTAAATTTACTCTAGGTTTTTGGCTCACTCTTTGGAATAATTGTTGCCCAGAAATTTTTTTCTGAATACTAATTGTTTGATTACAAGAAAATTGGTCCAAGTCTTATACTCAGCTTTGTATAATATTAAGTCTCTATCATTTTGCTTGCCATTTCTGAAGGTAGATGGATCTTCCACATATGTCAATTGCTGTATTAACATTGATGATATTTCTAGGGTGACCAGATAGCAAGGGTGAAAAATTGGGACAGAGAGCGGGGGGTAATAGGCATCTATTATAAAACAAAGCCCCAAATATCAGGACTGTCCCTATAAAATCAGGACATCTGGTCACCCTAGATACTTCTAAGAGAGTGAGCACAGGTGGATTAAAGCAGGATCTGGCTCCTTGGAGGCCCCAGGAACCAGAAAGCCTGGGTTCAAGAGGAGTGTGGGAGGGCATCAGAAGAGGACACTGGAGTCTTTAGAACTAGGGAGCAGGAATATCACTGGCACAGCATGGAGACAGGAGTGCAATGAGCACTTTTTGGGTTGGACAAGGGGAGCTTTCTTTGTTTGGGTGCTCTTTGGCTGGTTTGGATCCAGGGCCCATTTTTTTTTGAACTAGTGCTGCATGTCACAGTACTTATGAGTCTCGTTGAAATTCCTCCCCAAACTCATCTCATCCTTTTTCAATCATTTATACAAAGCGAGCCAAGTTTCAGAGTAAGATCCCCTCTTACAAAATCTGGGGCAATAAGGCATTGTGAATGTGGATCACTGTAATAAAAAATTCAATATGAAAATCATGTTTAAATGTTTTTAAAAGGCCTGCATTACGATGGGCAAAATATATTAATGAGCTAGAAAGATGTATAACATTATTCCAGTTTAAGAGAGAGAGAGAGCAGATGATTACAGTCCCAGAGGTTGAGCCTCCAAGACACTGAGCCAAGCTTCATGCTGCTGGAGACTTGCTTGCTTTGGAAATGGAATGGTGACTCATTGTTAAACCATATTGTGTGGTGATGACACTATTTTAGAAAATGGTTTAAAAAAATCTCCAAATGAAATAAATTAGAAATGACTTTTTAAAACATGAAAAGTCCTTTGTATAGTAGCGTAAGTGCTGTAACATTGTTCTGCAAAGATTGTCAAAAATACGGACTTCACAAGTAAAGAAATGAGGAGTGGGGGAAAGAACCTCAGAAGAGAGGGCTTCTTTGTGGATGTGTGACATGCATCCTAAACAAATCCAAGAATACTTTGTCGTAACAGTATGGAGAGACTTAGCCAGACATGTAGCTGTGTATATATGTGTATATATGTGTAGCTGTGTATATATTTGAAACTTAGGTCTAGGGAAACATTAAGAAGATATTCATTCCCACTGAGGTTAACAAGAAGATTTATAAAAGCGGTGTGTTATAATTTACCTTAAGGGATGCTACATTTTGATGTTGAATGAAAACAGAAGTGTCTCGGTATCTGCTGTTTGTAATCCTGCAGAGCCTTGTATGGAGAGTGTAATATTCATCAACCAAAAAAAAAAAAATCTTTAAACAGTATATAAGAGCTGAGAACAGTTTGACTTCATAACATCACTCTAGAGAATTACCTCAACGGTCTGTTCCTGCTAATGTAACTTACATTTTTTGAAAAGCTGCTACCTCAACACCCTCTGTTGTTGGTGTTCTGGCACGTAGTCTTGCAGTTTCTCAAAGGGCAACTTCTCTATTTTCCATATGCCAAAAAGAAGAGTCCAAGCTTCAGTCCAAAAGGGAAATGTATATGAAAATATGGTTTTCTTTAAAGCATAGGAGAATTGAAGAGAGATTGGGGGTGGGCTTGTGGGAGGGAGGGATCACAGGTTTGGAACAAAGTCCAACAATTTATCAGTACTTTGGGATGCTATGACCGGGATGTGAGAGAATTCAAACTCTAATGGAGGAGACTCCTCAGGGATGTTTCAGAAAGGCATGTTGTTCTCGTAACCTCTTACAGTGGTTTTCTGAAAGAACCAAGCAGGAGCCTTGAGTCAAGATTTCTCTTCTGTGAGTAATGATAAACACTTTTACTCGGAAAAAGTAAAGGAAACGTGTAATAGAGTATGTAGTAGCCATGCCCAGTGGCTAAGGAACTGCTCCAAAAACATACAAGAATAAACCAGTTTTGAGTAAACTTCACCAATAACTTAGCTTCTGGATCCTTGCTATCATGAGTTAGTGTACAGGGGCAGCCCTGCCCCAGGTGTCACAGCAAAATCTCAAAGTTATGAACTGACCGGTCAACCACACACCTCATGTAGTTATTTCCCCCTCTGCTGTGGGTTTTCCTCTGGGAAGAGCACATCAGGCAAAGTATCCTAATTAGTCATCATTAGATTTTCCCTTGTAGAGTTTTATGTAGTGTTAAAATTTGAGCCAAATTATGCCCTCATGCATATGCTAGGACTCCACTGATCTTAGTGGGAATTGTATCTGAGGGTAGAATTTGGCCCAGTTTTGTGTATTAGGCACATTTTTCCTCTGGACTTTTATTTTTTTAGAACTGAAAATGACCCCTCTATTGCGTCATTGTTGAAGAGTCTGAAAACATTTACTTTCCTTTTCTTGTATTTGGATTGGACTGCATTGCCCTGGTCTCGCTGATATTATTATTTATGTGTATTATGGTAGCATCTACGGATGCAGACCAAGATTGGGACCACATTGTACAACATAGAATAAGAGACAATTCCTGCCCTGATGTGCTTACAGTCTAAATAGACAAGACAGACAAACTGCTTGGGGGAAAGGATGTAACATGTGAGCAGAGTGAAAAATGGGATGGTTTGCAAATGTCGACTTAGTGCCACAATTTTTTTTTTTAAATATTTAGAGTGGAGATTACCTAAACAGAGAGACAAAGGAAGGTAGAGAGGACCCTGAGGGGAGACGTAAGGGAAAAATGGGGGAAGAAAGGAAGCGTGGAGAACAGATGGAGTGAGGTGGAAGTGAAATGACTGTGAGGAAAGGGGCGGGAGGGAGTTGGAACAATCAGCACGGCAGAGAGAACGCCCAGAGTAAAAGCTGTAAAAACCAGTCAGATGCTGTCTTAAGACACGCTGCGGCTACTTTTCTCTTCTCCTGCCAGGAGATAAGAACCCCCTAAGAAAATGTGCAGCAGTGAAGACTTGCTGGACCAGAAACTCAGCCTGGCATCAGTCCAGTTTCAAATGTGTGTAGGTGTACAAATATTATACCTTTGTTTAGCTAAATGGGAACAGTTGTGGGCAGCTAGCTACCCAGTTAACATGGGCAAAATGAGAAGCCACATTTTCATAAGCCCTTTTGCTCACTTAACTTAGATGGAATAATGATCATTATAGTTTTCACCTGTAACATTACCAAGTGTGGACATATAAATTAGACTGGAGTTTGGTGCAGTCCTCTAAGCTGTGCCACTGTTAATTCTTAACAGTTCTTCAGCAAACTTCATGTTACCCCATAAGGAACTTCAGTAAAGCATTTAAAAATAAATAATTTTGAAATAACTGCTGTATTAAACGGCAAAGACACACACATTCCAAAGCTGGATCTGGTTGAAACAATGCAGATGTTGGGGAGGCTTCATTCAGATGGCCTGACCTGGGAATAAAGTAAAAAAAAAACACAACGGTGAGACAGGTTTTCCAGTGATTTACTCACTGTGTGCTGTGACTCTGATTGTGCTTTTTCAGCACAGCTTATCCGATGGTTATGGATAGTAGAAGAAAGGATTCTGGTATTTCCTCAGAAATGATTTGGGGAATAGGACAATTTGAGACATTTTATATTCATTGTTGTGACAGTAAAGCACTTGAAATACCTCAAAATGATGATATAGTATGTGGTATGTACTGCATTAGCATGACCCAAAGATATAAATGGACAGTGATGTAATATATACTTTTTCTTTCTTCTAAATGATTTTAATTTCATGTTGATTATTTCTCCCACACATTTGTGTATCTGTATTGTTTATTTAGACTGTAAGCTGTTAAGGGCAGGAGCAACTTATTTCATACCAGTAGAGTGCCTGGCACACTCTTGGGCAGTACTTAAATATCAAGCAGTAATAGCCAGGATATTTATGAAAACTATACTCTAAAGTTCAGCATAATGTCATTTAAAAAAAACAAACTATCTTTTCTAATAATACTTTGTGCTGTCTGTAATGCTTTTCATATGAGGATCTCAAAGAACTATCCAAATGTTAGAGTTAGAGCTAAATTTAAATGGATTTCCACATGAATGTATCTTTTTTGGGGGTAAAATGCTCCAGAGCCAAAAAGTAGCCCTGGGAATGGAAACCACAGAAATGAAAAACAGCAGATGTGAAGCCGTGGCTTTTGAGAACACATGGCTTCCGGTGTACACACACAAATGTGCTGGCTAAATAACACCCTCAGAACACCCTTTGAGGTCATGAAAAAAGTAACACCAAAGTCATTTGTGCTGCTCTAAAAGAAAAAACAAAACCCAACAACCACCAAACGTGCATTTGTGCATGCACACAGAGGTGGATCCCTAGTAGATCTGTTTCTCAATATTACTTTATGGTTTCTCTCTATCCAAATGAATTACTGTGAAGAATTAAAGTAGTCTATAATGTGCATGCAATTTTTTTTGAGAGAGAAAGAGAAAGCGACCTTCACACTTGTACATCTGGGTTATTTGCACGGGCAAGAGGGAAAAGGATAGTGGTGGCACCCACACGGTACCAAACTTCAAGCAGTAGTTCCCTTCAAAAGTAATAATTACTAGAAATTTTAATCCAATTACACTAGCAGGCATGTGAATTAGCAGGCTTCCATTCTACTGGTATTGTGTGGAATATTAGTTGAGCTATGCAGCTGAATAACTTGAGGATTTAATTATGACCGTTACTGGTGTTTTTCAGAACATCAAAGACCTAGCTAGCAGATTATGAAGCCAGATGTATTACATGAAGCAAAAGTTGATCACAATTTTCTGGATATTTGTATCATGCATCAGGCAAAGGTGTAATTCAATGCTTATTGCAAGAAATTTTTATAGCTTTTTATGACAGTTGCCTTTATCTGCTGGAATATGAATTTGCCCTTAAGAGAACTAGAGAAAAAGAAGCAGTAGTTTTTAATTAGTCCAGTACAATCTTGTTAGACTCAAAAGTTTGTGGTCCTGATGCACTAAAGCAAGAAGTAAGTTGGTTTTATTTAAGACTCAAGATTTTCTAAACGATGCAACCTGAGTAGAGGTTTTTCTTCCGAATTAATTTGGGATTTCAAAGCAATTTAAATCTCTCTTTTCAATCCCTGTTCTGAAGTAGGGATGTTGAGAGACGCTAATGATTACCTATAGCATAAGCACAGGTATTTCTGTCTGTGGGTTGACAGGTAAGGTTTCCGACTTTCTAATTGCACAAAACTGAACACCCTTGTCCCGCCCTCTTCCCCGCTCCTTCCCCGAGGCTTCTCCCATTTGATGACGCCCCGCCCCTACTCCAAGGCCCCACCCCCCCACTCTCTCCATCCTCACTCCCTCCATCACTCGCTGTCCCCCACCCTCACTCATTTTCACTGGGCTGGGGCAGAGGGCTGAGGTGTGGGAGGGGGTGAGGGCTCCAGCTGGTGGTGCGGGCTCTGGAGTGGGGCCAGGGATGAGGGGTTTTGGGTACAGGAAGGGTCTCCAGGCTGGAGCCGAGGGGTTTGGACTGCAGGAGAGGACTCAGGGCTGGGGCAGGTGGTTGGGGTGCGGGAGGGAGTGTGGGCTCCAGGAGGGAGTTTGGGTGCTGGAGGGGGCTTGGGGCTGGGGTTGGGGTTACCATGTGGGAGAGGGTGCGGGCTCCGGGAGGGATTTTGGGTGTGGGAAGGGGCTAATGGCTGGGAAGGGGGTTGAGGTGTGGGAGGAGGTATGGGGTGCGGGATCCAGCCAGGAGGCACTTATCTCAGGCAGTCTGGGTCAGTGGCGCAGCAGGGCTAAGACAGGCTCCCTGCCTGCGCTGGCTCCGCGTGGCTTCCGGAAGTTGCCAGCATTTCTGGCTCTGAGGCACAGTGGCGGCGAGGCGGCTCTGCGTGGTGTCTGCTGCCTGCACCCTCAGGCGCCGCCTGTACCCTCAGGCGCCTCCCACTGCAGCTCCCATTGCCATAGTTCCCAGCCAATAGGAGCTGTGGAGACTGCGCTCGGGGCAGGGGCAGTGCGTGGGGCTTCCCTGATTGCCCCTGTACCTAGGGGCCGCAGGGACATGCTGGACACTTCTGGGAGCCGCACAGAGCCAGGGCATGCAGGGAGTCTGCCTTAGCCCTGCTCCGCCGCCAACCGGACTTCTAACAGGCCGGTCAGTGGTGCTGACTGGAGCTACCAGGGTCGAAAACCAGAGGCCTGGCAACCCTATTGACAGGTGTCCTGCTTTAAAAAAAAATTATATGGTTTCTTTATTATTATTAATTAGAAGCTACTCATGAAATGTTTAGATTTATAGGAGTAATAATAGATCTCGCATCTTCAGTAGACTGCAGCCAGTAGAGAGTGACAGTGATACACAGGATTGTAGTCTGGAGAGGTAAACGTGTATTATATAGTACCTTCCAGTTTACCTTACAGTATGTTAAATTCTGATATTACAATAACTGATAATATACCAAACCAGACATGTTATCCTGAAATTGTAAGACCACTACTACTGACCAGCATAATAATGATGTTTCAGCTATTTAGAATCAAAATTATGTGCCAAATTCATTCGTGGTATAAGTGTGTGAAAGACCATTGACATCAGTGGAGCTGATCCCATTTACACCAGCAGAAAAATTGGCTCTATTAAGACTTTAAATTTATTTCCCTTTGTTCCTCATCTCTTCCCTTCTATTGATACAGACTGGTATAAATCCAATGTAGTATATGATACAGATTGGTACAGGAATATTGTATGGATTGGTATAGCTCCATTTTCCTCAAAACTGCTGAATTCATCACATCTTTCCAGCAGCTCCTAAATAAAAGTGTTGTAGTTTAAATCCATAAGAACTTCTGTAAACAACTGTAAAAATAATTTGTACAAGTTTTTAAAGAAAAGCATAATGTGTTAGGAGAAGTATATTTCCTAAAGATAGCTGAGAGTTACAGTACAATAGATATTTCTTCTATGATTTGCCATGAAAGGGTTGTATTAATTGTAACAGACAGTTGCGAAAAACGTCCCTTTATATGCTAGCACTGCTGAAAAAATTCTGTAGGGAACAATCCTTTCTTGGGAGGGGATGGATTAGGCCTCTTCCACCTAGCAAGCCTTTTCCATGTCTGCCCACAATAGTTAAGGGAAATACCTTGTTCAAATTTTACTGTGGCGTCATACAATTTATGTGAGAAATCTATATCTGATTTTAATGGAAACATATTTTGTCAGCAGCAAGATGGCATTTCAGGACCCATCTGGAGGGGGCGTGCTCAGTTCTTCTCCTGACATCTGTTTAGTGGCAGACATAAAATTCCTTTTGTGAAACACTGCAGTGCTACAGAGCCTGACTATCCATGTGCCTTCTCTCTCTCAATTCATTCATTATCACATCCTTGAATGTGGGGAGCTATGGTTTACTTAAGGAGAATTCCAATGGAAAGGAAGATATGAGGAACTTGAGGAAATTAATTTCAAGTCCTCATATTGCAGATGTTGTAAAGTTTAGCTCTTGTTTATGGCATTACTTCAAATTATCTTAAAACTTTATTTTAATTTTTTAAGTATCAATTATTGCTATAATGTGTCCTTTCCTAAGTATGTAGTTTAGTTGGAGAGTAATTAGCAATAGACTTAATGGCAAAATGAGGATATTTGTGTTTTAGAATCAAGTCAGTTATGCAATAGAGCCTTAATAATAAATTATAATGGGAAGATAGTTGTTTTGTATCAGGCTTTTGGCTAGTTCAAATTCCCCTCCTTACAGGTTTACATGTCTAACAACATTTCATGTCCCTTGGGAATTACATATTGAAATTATATATATTAATTATTGCAAATATTAAAGTTGAAAAGTGCCAGATTCTAGACATATTAAGCAGTTTTACAAGTGGTTGGGTTTTTATTATTTCCATATACTTTTGGATAGAGTATGTCCAGCTTTGTAAGGAAATACTGTATATAGAACTGACGTGATTGTTCTGAAAATGTATGTAGGCAGATGTCACCCTCGCTGATAGACAGGGAAAATGATCTCTAGTATGTTGCGTAAGTTGCTTCATTAAACAGCATTTTTGTTAGGAAACAAACAAGATTCTTCTCTGGCAATTGTCATACCCAAGTACAATTGCAAATTTTACTTTAAAGACTGCCAGAATGCAGTGTTGCCAACTCTTATGATTTTATGCAACTCTAGCAATTTTGGGGTAGTCTTTTGTCTGTGTCATGATAACATGATGAAAGGCTGCAAACTTTCAATTTTTCCCTTATTCAATATGGCCACTATCTCCTATTACTGTCAATGCGGTTGAAGCCAACAAGATGGCCACCATTGCCCTACAGTGAATCTGCATGTGGAAGTGAGGCTGCCCTTAATAAAGTTGGCTGCTTCCTCCCGCTGTTTTTCTATGGGATTGAAATTATGGCTGCCCCTCTATGGTTCGTGGTCTAGTTGCTGACACAAGGACTGTGAGGCACTCAGAAGAGAACTGATATAGGGAGAGTGAAGGGGGGCAGGACACTGGGGTACCGCTAGATTTAGGGGGTACAGGGTGACTTGCAGGGAGGAAGGCGACTGGGGGTGTGCAGAGGATAGGGATGGGGGTGGGATGGGGGATGGAGGGATTGGATGGAAGCTCCCTCAGCCGGGTGGCAGTGGTGGTGGAGAGTCCCCTCCAGGCAGCCAGAGGAAGCAACTGTCAAAGGAGTTCCTGTGATGATGTGAGAAGTTCGTCTGATCCTGCAGAGGAGGGCTGGACAGAGCTCTTTGTAAGGCTGAGGACACAAACCTGACCTGGCACTGAGCTCCGCTGCCTTCAAAGTATGGTCCTATAGTGTTGAGAGGGTCCTGAGGCAATAGGAGACCCTGGACCTAACAGCAACACTTCCTGCCTCTCACTGCCTTGAAACTTCTCCTCTACTTGGGATCTGGGCAGAGGAGAAGCCTGCAAGGTACACCACTAGGCAGGAGAGAGGAGAAGCTGGGGAGGCAGTGTTGCTGGGTCTGTTACCTGGAGTTCTCTCAACCCAAAGCTCTTGGTAACTTTACTGTTTGTGAGGTGGTGTCAGGAAATAAATGAATGCGGACATGGCCTATCCGTCCAATTAAAATTTGGCACAAACCCAAAGTGCTTTTATCTAAAATTTTATTTTAGATCTATTTTATTAGATCTCCAGCACATACAGATATGCAAAAGGTTAGTGGTCCCCAAATCTATAGTTACCCACAATCTGGAGAGGTCTTGAGTGTTGAACGGCAAGGTTCAGGTGGCCAGCCCTCTGCCTGTTGCTGGGGATTCCAAGAGATGTCCAGAAGGTCAAATCCATATCACTCAGATTTCTTTACCTTTTTATGCTCAAAATGTCACATAGCTTGTCAATCACCAGTAACCACTGAACAAGCTGTTTGTTAAGAAATTTCAAGATGTTAGTTATGCAGGTGTGTTTTTGGAGTGTCTACACTCTCAGGGGCCCCGACACACACACACCAGAAGTCAAATATAGATAGACTTCCTGAGTTTCCAAAACCACATACTTCAGCAGTTTGAAAGAAGCAAGACAGGATGGTGCAGGCTCATTCTCAATTCTCCTGGTCACTCCCCGTCCCCTCCTGGTCTGCTTAGTTATGCTAAGGCTGCTGCAAAGGCCTTACAGCTGCTTTTGGCAATAAACAGAATAATCGATATTCCAGTATTGGCAGTGGCCTAGGCATTTTGCTGGGCTATGAAAGTCTTCCCTAACAGGTCCAGGGAAGGGGAGAAGCCCCGGGGGGGAGGTGGGGCAGCAAGATGGAGGATGGGGGTTGGGTGGGAGTCAAGACAGTAGTAGGAAATGTATGGCAGTTGCCCTGTCTTAGGGGTGAGGAAAGGCTAAGCAGAGTCTCCAGCTGGGCAGTGGCATACATTTTTTTGTGTGCAATGGAGATTGACTTTTCAACCTAAAATTATCACACACACACACACAACCAGAAGAGTAGAGGGAGTTAAAAACTCAGAAGGCAGACTAAAAATCATGGTTTGATGTTGTTTTTAAAAACTTATGATTTGTGGGGCCAATCTCATGATTTATTGGGGATCTGACTCATGCTTCTTGATCTCCTGAGGTTGTCAATACTGAGGATGGTAAACTTTGAGTTTGCTTTTTCATAATGGCTAGAGAGGAATAATTGTGTTTCATTCACTGTAATATCCTGACAATATTCAAAATTACTCCACAGCTTGTAGCATTCATGGCTAAATTCATGCTTGGGAAAATACCTGACATTGCTTATGCACCACTTAAGGCCAAAGACGCGACTTAGGTGAGATTTATGTGGTGCATAGGCCCTTGCAGGTCCTCTGTGTTATAGCATCCCAATAGAGGGCACTATAGTATGTTTATGTTTAGGAACTTAGAGTAGTCTAAGGAACTGATTAATGAGAGATGACAGTATACGTGGAGAAAGGAGTAAAGCCTGAATGTTGTGCTGTCTTGGTGCTCTCTCTCTCTTTAAGGTTGAATATTGAACATGATATTCAGATACTTGAAATCAGAAAGTAGGAATATTGGAAAAAACAAACAAACAGAAAACAATAATCCTGGCAACCTACAAGAATCCTGTTCCCAAGCAAATGAACGTGAAAAGGGACATGTTCAGGCAATTGGACAGTCTTTAGATCATAATGGCGAAATTATAAAATTGCAACAGGGATGGATAAAGAGGAAAACAAAATACTCTATTAGCCATAATGGGCAAAGGCCACCACATATTCCAACACATCTGGAATATGTCAGCAGCAGACTGGTGGGACCCACTGAAAATCCTAGAAGTGCTTCCAGAGTATCTTCAAACTGTGTAAAATGGCTAACTTGTGCAATTACCAAAACTTAAAAGATTGACTAATTTGTGAAAATTAGCAATATGAATGAAAGATTCAGGAGCTAGAATGAGAATGCTCACTAACTCTTCCTAGAAGTAGAGACATGTGCATAGTTACTGAACAAGCTTGCATCCAAATTCAGAGCAGATGTGGAGTAGAGACAGAGCTCATTCACGAAATAGCACAGAGAAAGCATGAAATACAATGAAAAATACATCAAAATTTGTGCAAAAATGAATGCTTAAACATGAAGCATACAAGACAAACTAAATGCAAAACTGATCAATTCATGCTCTGGTGAAAACCATGTTGAGGTCATTTTGTTCTCTTTATACCTTTTTATGGATACAGATTTGGCCTTAAGCGGCAAGGTATGAGTGATTAATTGATGAGGCAGACAGTGGCACCTTTATCTTTATTGCAACAGTGCACAACAATATTTGAATACAATACCTAATCTTTGTGGAAACTGGAACTTGCAGCTGATTATACAAGTGTTTTTAAGATCAATTCCCCAAACAAGACGACTTACAAATTAGCTGTTTATCACTTACAACGTCCCTCTTTTTACACATGACAGTTACGCATGTCCCCTTTGGTACATGTTGCAAATTTCCAAGCACATATAGTGATGTCCAGATTTTCCATACTAATGCGATTAGTACATTTTAGAGTTAAAAACACTTACTTCGTTAAACAGGCTATTATAGTAAGTGACTAAACTTTTCATTCTTAAGACTATCAATAAAGGTCAACCATCTTAGTTTCATCACGCTGCATTATTATTACAAATTATTCTTAAACCTTGCTAGGGGTTTGGTTCACTTAACAATAGGCCTTTACTTAACAACAGGTCTTTGGCTTAATGCTGAACAATATGCAATAATTGTGACAAGACATATCATTATGCCTAAAAATTGCAGACAAGAAAAACAAAGGAAACAAAAATGGCACCGTATTGAGGAAGCAAGTAGTGATTCAGAGGATGAAATTTTGCACATATGTCATTAATGCAGTGCAAAACAGAAAAAGTAAATGGTTTGAAAAGCTCGTACTAGCCCCAGATGCAAAGACAAGGCATCAGCACACAAACAAACAGGAAATTGAATTCCAAACAAACACTGGGCCGTCAGTGAATGTGCTAGGCTACAAAGACTTCATCAGTATTATTCAGGAGAAGAAAATGAAATTGCAACCAAGCAAAGTTAATTAAAATTATATGATGGCACAATTTTATTACCACTAGGATAATGTAAATTACAAGCAGAATACCGTGGAAAAGTATACAGGCTGAAATTTCAGGTAGAAGGGTTTAATAGCATCCCGGTACAAACTTGATGTGAAGATGCACACTTTCCTTGATCCCTATAGCCCTAGCTTTATTACAACCAGCAGTGGAAGGAGTAATAGGCAAAAAAGAAGAGACTCACAGAGGCCAAAGCCTATTATGACTGAAAAGTTAAGACCTTTCAGAACTACAACCCAGGGACCCTGTCAGGATTAAATTATTTCCTGAGGATACATCACGTACTTCAAAGCAAACTATGTGTGTTGAACAGATAAACCATCATTCTCGTAACATAGCAATGGATGGGCATATATTTCACCAAAACTGCAAATATATTCACCCAGTATGAACACAAGACAAAAACACAGATGTGGAGAATGGTGAAATATGCACTCTGTCAAGTCTTGATCAGTAGGAGGTGGAAGGACCACAGGCCTATAAGCAACCAATAGATATTGGAAAAGACTATCAAAACACCACACAAGAAGTAAAACCCAAGTGCAAGATAGTGTCTCCTGTCATCACAGGCTTTTGCTCGCTCCAACAGCAAATGGCCTACAAAGGCATACACAAAGCTTTGTACCATACTGAGGCTTGAAAGAACAACCCTCCCAAATCCAGAGGAAAATACCCTAGTTGTCAAGCAAGTTGAGTTATTTAATTTTTAAAAAGTTGGTGTTAAGTTTTATATATGATGACATAGGCTTTATGAGGGGTCAAATAGAATGTATACAGAAGTATGTAAGCTGGTTATGACATTCATGTTTAATTTTGCTATCGCAAATATGTGACAAAAATGATGTTACAATAACTAGCTTCCCAAAAGGGGGCGCTATAGTATGCTTATGCATAGGAATTTAAAGAACTCTACTTTCAGGAATTTCTTGATGAGCAAGAACAGCTGAAGGAAGGATATTTAGAAAATATCTGGTTCTCATAAAATACTGTTACACTACTTCATGGTCTATTTCTTGGTGGTTTATCACAAACAGGCAGAGTGCCCAGAGTTGTGGCATAAGCATGATCTCAGTAAAGAAAGGAAGCACATCTATTTATGTCTATGAGTGGTTGACGAGGCAGTTCCCTTCAGCTGCTGTTGGTATGACTAAAGCATTACATATTACTAAACTGTTATGAGATGTACAGTGGGGTGGGCTCACTTGCAGGGTTAACATGACAAAAGCAAGTGGCAACTGTCTTATTTTATTCTCCAACCAAGCATAAAACTCCAATTTGAAGAGGATTCTATATTTGCTTTAGACTTATTTTCATTTTACAGACCCTATTTAAATCTACTTTAATGAGATGATTATACAGTAAGTTATATTTAAGTTGGGTTTTACTTGGCTTGAAGACACGTACATACAACCACAATGAAATTTTAATTACACTCACTCTGTTAAAATAACTTATGGTCTGTGAATTACAGTAAAATCACCTGAAATATATCTACCTACCAGCCAACCATGTGTGTTAGGAACAGATATTTCCAGCTGTCTTTCCTGTCCTGGATGCGGCTGCTACTGCCAACATAGTTGCAGACTGGAGAAAGGATGGGAAGTAATTAGAATCTCCCAGCTGAGTGCTTGAGTTGCCTTCATGCTGCCATGATTCTGAATGTGGAACGATTAGGGGATGGAGATGCCCCCTGCTCTGCTGCTGCCTGGGATCAACACTGCATTCCATAAACTGTGTGAAGCACAAACTTTGATACTGTTTTTAGTCCATGGTATATTGTTTAATGGGGAAACTGAAATGGAATACTAATGACATTCTAATCAGCACACCGAATTACCAAGGTTAGTGAATTGTTTTTGTTTTTGTTTAAAATTAAAGGGTAAAATTTTGGCTGGCATTTACTCATGGAGGTGTGTGAGAACAGTTAAGACCAGAGTGGGGATGCAGGATAAAAGTGACTGACATGATTCTGATTCTCCCAAACCCATGGTTAGATGGCGCCATGGAACCTCTGTGGGTGGTGCAAAAATGGTTCCTCAGAAGAGTTCTCAGAGCAGTGTCTCAGGCTCAGGAGAAATAGCACATGAATGTTAATCTGCACAACCCCTGATATGACCTCTTGTGCTCTTGCTGTATGCAGTTTTTTTGATTGTGGGGGTATTGGTTGGGGCTGGCACCAGCCACAATCCAAGTGTACAATAATGTTTCTTTTGCGGTGTTAATGTGTACCCACTTCCTGGCCAATCCAGAATTTGTCTCCATACATGTTTTCAATATAATTAAAAAAATACTTAAAAATCAAATAATGATTTGCTGCCTTGACCAGCTAGTGATCCAAGATGAGATGCAGGAAATAACACTTAAAACTGTTGTAAGTTTCCTTATTCAAACAACTATTACATTATTTTTATAGAAATTTGTTTAGACTTACAACAGCTTTGAAAATCTGTGCCTTTCCTATGGGAGTGAACCACTTTTCAAATGAAAAAAGTTCCATTCAATTACATCATGTAATGGCAGATAGCTAAAAAGTGACACGTTTTTAAAGTGCTTATATACCAATGCTAGAAGTCTAAATAATAAGATGGCTGAACTAGAGTGCCTCATATCAAATGAAGATATTGAAATAATAGGCATCACAGAAACTTGGTGGAATGAGGATAATCAATGGGACACAGTAATACCGGGGTACAAAATATATCGGAAGGACAGAACAGGTCTTGCTGGTGGGGGAGTGACACTTTTTGTGAAAGAAAGCATAGAATCAAATAAAGTAAAAATCTTAAATGAACCAAACTGTATGATAGAATCTCTGTGGATAGAAATTTCATGCTTGAATAATAAGAATATAGCAGTAGGGATATATTATCAACCACCTGACCAGGATGGTGATAGTGACTGTGAATGCTCGGAGAGATTAGAGAGACTATTAAAATTAATAACTCAATAATAATGGGAGATTTCAACTATCCCCATATTGACTGCGTACGTATCACCTCAGGATGGGATGCAGAGATAAAGTTTCTTGACACCTTAAATGACGGCTTCTTGGAGTAGCTAGTCGTGGAACCCGCAAGAGGAGAGGCAATTCTTGATTTAGTCCTAAGTGGAGCACAGGATCTGGTCCAAGAGGTGAATACAACTGGACTGCTTGGTAATAGTGACCATAATGTAATTAAATTTAACATCACTGTAGTGGGGAAAACATTACAGCAGCCCAACACTGTAGCATTTCATTTCAGAAAGGGGAACTACACAAAAATGAGGAGGTTAGTTTAAGCAGAAATTAAAAGGTACAGCACTAAAAGTGAAATCTCTGCAAGCTGCATGGAAACTTTTTAAAGACACCATAATAGAGGCTCAACTTAAATATATACTCCAAATTAAAAAAACATGATGGGAGAACCCAGAAAGTGCCACCGTGGCTAAACAACAAAGTAAAAGAAGGAGTGAGAGGCAAAAAGGCATCTTTTAAAAAATGGAAGTTAAATCCTAGTGAGGAAAATAGAAAGGAGCATAAACTCTGGCAAATGTAAAAATATAATTAAGAAGGCCATAAAAGAATTTAAAGAACAGCTACTCAAAGACTCAAAAAGTAATAGCAAAAACATTTTAAGTATATCAGAAGCAGGAAGCATGCTAAACAACCAGTGGGGTCACTGGACGAGCGAGATGCTAAAGGAGCACTCAAGGGTGATAAGGTCATTGCAGAGAAACTAAATGAATTCTTTGCATCAGTCTTCATGGCTGAGGATGCGAGGGAGATTCCCAAACCTGAGCCATTCTTTTTAGGTGTCAAATCTGAGGAACTGTCCTAGACTGAGGTGTCATTAGAGGAGGTTTTGGAACAAATTGATAAACTAAACAGTAGTAAATCACCAGGACTAGATGGTATTCACCCAAGAGTTTTGATGGAACTCAAATGTGAAATTGCAGAACTACTAACTGTAGTCTGTAACCTATCATTTAAATCAGCTTCTGTACTGAATGACGAGGATAGCTAATGTGATGCCAATTTTTAAAAGGGCTCCAGAGGTGATCCCGGCAACTACAGACCGGTAAGCCTGACTTCAGTACCGGGCAAACAGGTTGAAACTATAGTAAAGAACAAAATTGTCAGATACATAGAGGAACATAATTTGTTGGGGAAGAATCAACATGGTTTTTGTAAAGGGAAATCATTCCTCACTAATCTACTAGAATTCTTTGAGGGGGTCAACAAGCATGTGGACAAGGGGGATCCACTGGATATAGTGTACTTATATTTTCAGAAAGCCTTTGACAAGGTCCCTCACCAAAGGCTCTTATGGAAAGTAAGCTGTCATGGGATAAGAGGGAAGGTCCTCTCATGTATTGGTAACTGGTTAAAAGATATGAAAAATGGATAGGAATAAGTGGTCATTTTCAGAATGGAGAGAGGTAAATTGTTGTGTCCCCCAGGGGTCTGTACTGGGACCAGTACTATTCAACTTATTCATAAATTGTCTGGACAAAGGGGTAAACAGAGAGGTGGCAAAATTTGCAGCTGATACAAAACTACTCAAGATAGTTAAGTCCCAAGCAGACTGCGAAGAGCTAGAAAAGGATCTCTCAAAACTGGGCAACAAAATGGCAGATGAAATTCAATGTTGATAAATGCAAAGTAATGCACATTGGAAAACATAATCCCAACTATACACATAAAATGATGGGGTCTAAATTAGCTGTTACCACTCAAGAAAGAGATCTTGGAGTCATTGTGAATAGTTCTCTGAAAACATCCACTCAATGTGCAGTGGCAGTCAAAAAAGCTAACAGAATGTTGGGAATCATTAAGAAAGGGATAGATAATAAGACAGAAAATATCATTTTGCCTCTATATAAGTCCATGGTACGCCCACATCTTGACTAGTGTGTGCAGATGTGGTTGCCCCATCTCAAAAAAGATATATTGGAATTGGAAAAGATTCAGAAAAGGGCAACAAAAATGATTAGGGGTATGGAATGGCTTCCGTATGAGGAGAGATTAATAAAACTGGGACTTTTCAGGTTGGAAAAGAGATGACTAAGGGGCGATATGATTGAGGTCTATAAAATCATGACTAGTGTGGAGAAAGTGTATAACACAAGAGCTAGGGGTCACCAAATGAAATTAATCGGCAGCAGGTTTAAAAGAAACAAAAGGAAGTATTTCTTTACACAACCACAGTCAACCTGTGGAACTCTTTGCCAGAGGATGTTGTGAAGGCCAAGATTATAACAGGGTTCAAAAAGTACTAGATAAATTCATGGAGGATAGGTCCATCAATGCCTATTAGCCAGGATGGGCAGGGATGGTGTCCCGAGCCACTGTTTGCCCGAACTGGAAATGGGCGACAGGAGATGGATCACTTGATGATTACTTGTTCTGTTCATTCTCTCTGGGGCACGTGGCATTCAGCACTGTCGGAAGACAGGATACTGGGGTAGATGTGGATACTTTGGTCTTTCACAGTATGGCTGTTCTTATGTTCCTACTGGTATAAATCAGTCTGAGTTCCCACAGGCAAAAACAACTTCTGGTGGCTGCAAAATCTGAGTTCCAGTGGTATGAGTCACCAACTCAGTCACAAAGAATAGAATAGTTAACAGAAACAGGCCATGTGTCTTAATTATATGAGCAAAAGAGAGAGAGAATCCAAGGTGAAATAATGTATTATAAAGGGTTGTTGGCATAAATTTAGGATGGCTGTATTACTCAGAAATGGTGGAATGTAGAGGATGTTAAGCGGTACAATGGGCATGGTTAAAAAGTTAATGCCAATGAAACCTTTAAACTATACCACCCAGTCCCCCTTTGGGGTGGTGGTGGTGGTGGTGAATGTCACCTTTTACAGAAAATCTTTTACAGCTTTGTTCCTAAAATGTTAGAATTGGCTATGAATATGGGTTTGAGGCCACAGCTGGATATAAGAATCTAGGTTGTGGGCTGGACAGTTCTGAGGGAGGAACCTTAGGAATGGCAGTGCCTGGGGAGAAGGGTTGAACTTATCACTGTTACCTTTGTTGTTCCCCATCTGCTTCTTAACTGAGCTAAACCCCAGAAGGGGTGCGTTTGAACCTCATGTAAAGTGTGAACTGTGTCTATAGTTGGGAAAAGACACAATGTCCTAATCAAATATATCACATATTGTGATCAAAAGAGAGAACAAAAGAAAAGCCTAACCACCCACCCCCCCCAACCCACATTGGCTAGCCTGCAGCCCAGTGGGAGCGCTCTGCATGCACAGGAAGGATGACTGAGTTTGAATATCATCCTCTTTTTCCCCATGCTAGCTGCTGCCTCGTCCAATCACTGTTTCCAAGTTGCTGTACCAGTACGTTAATAAATGTGATGCTATTTGCTTCCTGTCTGTGACTGGGTTGCAGGTCAGGGAACAGGATCAGGAACGATCAGAATTGGAAAGCAGCACGGTAAGGAGGGTCATGTTAGCTGCCCTCTGTGCACTGTAGGATCACTCCTTGCCCTGGCTGATGCCTACTTGTGGGAAATGCTGGCATTTATGTGGTGGGTTTATTTAATTTCCAAACGTAACAATACCCTCCCAGAGATTAGGAGGGTTTTATAGTACTAGGAAATCTTCTTAGTCCTCATCCTTTTCTCCTGCTTTCATAAATCTTCACCTCACCTTTACCTCTCTTCTTCCTCTAACTCATGCTCGCTCTGTTGACATCTGATCTAAACCTGGCCTTCAATCATTCATGTCCACACTCTTCACTCCCTTCCATTCTGCTGCTCCCTCTGGAACACATGCTGCCACTAAATAAAAAAATAAAATAAAAAAGTAGTAGTATCAAGATGTGTATAGAATGAACCTAATTAACCATGTAATCTCATTACAATCCTTGTCCTCCCTTCCCCTTTTCTCTCCCGTACTGTTTATTGTTCTCTTTTGCTGCATCACTTCTGAAATTAGCTTGTAAACTCTTTGGGGCATGAAGACTGTCTTTTGTTTATGTGAAGCACCTACCCATTTTAGACACTATACTAACAATAATCCTCCTCATATAAAACTATTTGCACTGACTATTCACAGTGTAGCATCTGCACCTAATTACTGGGGAAGTCTGCCTTATTCACATTAGTTAAACAACAATTAATCTTGATAGGAAACAAAATGACTAATAATAACTGGCCAGTTCCAGCATTATAACAGACCAGGTTGCTGAGAATAGTTTAGTGATTGATAAGATACAGGAATGGAAAAGGGACCTTGGGAGCGCAATTTACTGAAAATGAAAAGGAGCTTTATGGAAATCCCATGTACTCTACACTGGGTAATATTCTGCACTAATATTTCAGTTTTATTATTAGACAGAAAAAATAAAGTTCCCAAGATGCAAAAAACCAAAAAGAGCTAGATAAAAATGTGCTTACTCAATGCATAATGCATTAACTATATTTTGTTCCATTTGTACAGAGCAAAAGAGAACAAATAACCAATGTTTTTGGCCCCTTCTGGGCCTTTGTCAAGAAGAATTTCCCTCAGCAGTTTGGTGGGGAAAAGAGAAAAAAACAAAAACCGACGTAGACAAGTTTTCAAACGGGTTCCTCACGTGGGCCTACAAATCTGTATCTGCAATTGCCCATGTTTTTCTTTTTCTGTGCACAGTCACTTTTAGTTGTGAATAATAGAATGTATATTTCTAGGCATTGAATTAATGGGTGGAAACTCATGCTCACTGGTCAAATAGTCCAGGCTCAATCCTGCAAACCTGACTGTTGCAAGCAGCCGTTACTCATGCACATAGTTGTATTGCAGTTAATGGGGCTATTTGTATGTGTAAGGGTTTGTTAGATGGGGCTTTTATACACACATTTTATTATTTGTACCCATAAGTAATTGTCCTCAAAATTGGGAGTGTAAATTTAGAAACTGTCATGTTAGCCTTAAATCTTCTTACAATCTGAGTATAAGTAAGGTAGATTTAAAGGCTGTAACTTAAAATCAACTTTTTTTCTGCTGAGAGAAGCTCCTGCAGGTGCTGCAGCATTTAAGGCCTACTGTTCACTGCAAAGTGCTGTGACTGAAGTTCTGAGTCAAGTGCTGTCCCCAACCCAACTCCTGTCCACACACAAAAACTTCTTGCTCAAGTGTGGTGGTGCTTTACAGCTGAAGTTAACTGGTCTATCTGGGAGTATAGACTTAAGCCTGAGTTTGGCTTACACTCAAACTGCCAACAGGGCTCTTCACGGTGGACGTAGGCAAGATTTACTGTAGACTTCTTCATGCCGCCATCTGAAGTACACCACATATGGCAAGTTACCATCAGTGGAGAGTGACCAGTGGTTTTAACAAACACATCTGACCAGGGACATTGATTTTTTTGCATTTTTGCATTTTGCCCAATTAGTGTTGGCCATACATCTTTTCATCCATAGAAACTGCATTAATTTCAAAGCAATTCCTGAAATGACCTTTGACTATATTTGTATTTCTTTTAGGGTGACCAGATGTTCCAATAAAATTGGGACTGTCCCGATTTTTAGTTCTTTGTCCCATGTCCCGACCGATGCATGGTCGGAACGCCATTTGTCCCAATATTGCGGCTTTGGCTGCTCCAGAGGTTTCTTTTTTTTCTCTTTTTTTTGCTTCCCCCATGTGTCCCGATATTTTGTCCATTTCATCTGGTCATCCTAATTTCTTTGCAAATGTGTGTGTGTGTGTGTGTGTGAGAGAGAGAGATACAAGTAATCAGGTGTTTCCTGTGTGCCTATTTTTAAGGGAATCTTCAAAGGTTTGTATAAGGAATTTTTTATTATGCTTCCTCTTAGCTCAGCCATTTGCTTCCTGTATGAAAGATATCTGTACATCTATAAACTAATTTTCTAATTTTTATAGTATTTTTTGTATTAAGAATCATTATAAACTAAATAAGTCTAAAGATTAACTTATAATTGATGATAAGCTATGTATTTCCGAGAAATGTCACCATGTTTGATAGTTTTTGTAAGATGACAAACTAGTCATGTGATGCTGCACTTGTGGCTAACACTGTCTTTGAAAATGCCTCGTGTTTCTAATTCCTTGCCAACACAGCTTTTCAGAGGTACAAAGAAGCCTCACACTCTGGATAACTGCCTCTTAAATATACTTAAAACAAACTACAAGAAACCTTTTGGTCAAATTTTCAAACAGTGGCTTCCATTTGTGGTAATACAGCCGTTGTGTATATACATCACTTGTGCATGCAGTTTTTGAGGGTTATTAGCTCATGGCTCCTAAGGTATGCATGCTTTTTTTGGCAACATGTAGCGTGCATACACAAATAGCCCCCTTGCATTGGTATAAACAGCAGTGTCAACGGTGAAGCATGGCTTAGGTGAGTAGAGTACACATGCCTCAAGGGTGTGGGTTTGTACACACCCTACACAGCTCTCTACTTGCCCAAACCATGCCTCCCTCTCAACACTACTCTCAACACTACTGTTTTTAGCTATGTAATGTCCTACTGGAGGAAAAGCTCCGGCAGGGGAGAGGCATCAGGGAAAGGCTCCATCAGCTCCTTGCTGCTGGAGACTTTCCCCACTGCTTCCCCCGCCAGAGCCTTTCACTGATATGTATAGCTACACACTGTAGTGTGGACACAGCTTGCTTTTCACTGTAATGTGTAGCTACACATACTTTACATGCTGCCGACACTAGTGTGTAGTATAGAGCAGGGGTTCCCAAACTTGGTTCGTGGCTTGTTCAGGGTAAGCCCCCAGTGGGCTGCAAGATGCTTTGTTTACCTGAGCGTCCGCAGGTACGGCTGCTCGCAGCTCCCAGTGGCCACAGTTCGTTGTTCCTGGCCAATGGGAGCTGCGGGAAGTGGTGGCCCTGAACAAGCTGTGAACCAAGTTTGGGAATCCCTGGCATAGAGGTACCTCTAGATTCCACAGTGATGGACACATTACAAAAGTGTATAGATGTCACTTCGCAAACACAAGTGGAATTTACATGCACAGAACATGGCCTTTATTTGTGAGTGTGCAGTAACTTGTGTGCAAAAAATTTTAGGCCTGGTTCTTTTGCACACAAATGATAGAATGTACATGCACAAAAATGACTGCTTGCACAAACTGAACATGAGTCAAAAACAGAAATGTTTGTATGTGCATGTGGTTGCACAAAAACTGTGCATGTACATGATTTGTATAGGCAAAATTATACTTGCACAAAAGGAAGCCATTAGCCACATGTCTACACTGGAATAAAATACCTGAGGCACAGCTGTGACTGGCTCAGATCAGCTGACTTGGGCTCATGGGGCTCAAGATGTTTGCGCTCGGGTTGGAACCTGGGTTTTGGGATCTCACAGCACAGGGTCCAAGAGCTTGGGCTCCTGCCTGAGCTCTTCTACACAGCAATTTTACAGCCCCTCAGCCCAAGCCCTGCAAGCCCAAGTTAGCTGACTGGAGCCAGCCACATATGTTTAATTGCTATGTAGATGTACCCTAGAAGGCTCCTTTGAAAATATAGCTCTAAAATCTCTCTTTGATTTTTTTTTACCTGACATTTTCTCTCTGAAACTAGTGATAAGAACTTCCAACAGGTTCCCAAAGGCAGAGGTGGCGTGGCAGGGATGAATCTGAAATCAAACAGTGAAGGTTTTAGGATCCTAATAATACCGAGATTTCATAAAGTCTCCATAAGACTGACTCCTGGATAAAGAGTAGCTTGTTAAACTGAAGGAAGTTGTGAAGGTGGAAAGGAAGTGTTCTGAAGAATAATGTTGCATGATCTTGTAGTCTCCTCCTTGGAGGGTTAGCGGAAGAAGGCAGAGTCCCTGGAGCGATGACATTGGCATGAGCTCAGTAACAACAGAATATGTATTTATTACTGGAATGGTGGACAGAGTCAGCTCCCTTCCTGGTGCCGCTGACTCCAAAAACATTTTAAATTCCCTTAGACAGGAAGCACCTTCCTTTCAGGGCCTGTCTGTGGATGTATCACACACGCAGACCCAGCCAGCATAGTAACTTGGTTTCAATAATGACCTCTCCTTCCACTGAGGGCATATGCCCTCTTATTTTATGATGGTGTGAAGTCTCAGAATTCTTCTGATGTCTTTGCTGCTTCTGCATTTCCAAAGAACCAGAAACACCTTTTTCCATCTCAGGCTGGACAGGAGGCTACATGCTTATTGGGTATGGACCCTCTCACTGTGATCTGCACATGTATTCCTTCCAGGCCCAAGTAGTGCAATACACTATACCTGGTAATGAAAGTGGAGGCCATGAAGAAGCTTCAATTGATCTAATGCAGAGCAGTTTGTCTACTGAGGGGTTATCTATACTTAAAACACTACAATGTTACAGCTGCACCACTATAGTACTTCAGCGTAGATGCTACCTACACTGATGGGAGGGATTCTTACATCTATCTCTTCTGAGAAGCAGTAGCTATATGACCATCAATGAAAGAATTCTTCCATCGACCTAGCGCTGTCTACACTTGACCTTAAGTTGGCTTAACTGTGCCACTCAAACATCTGTATTTTTCACACCCCGACCGATGAAGTTAAACCAACCTAATTTTCTGGTGTAGATCAGGCCTAAGTAACACAAGTTAATGGGAACATTTCCCTCTGGAGCTTTGCTCGATACATTATCTCCCAGTCCAATAATGAATACAATTCCAAGTGCTGGTTTCATTCATCTGAGCCCTAAATGATGTAGGCCCTGGCTCTCTAAAGGATTACTTTTCTCTCTCTTCATGAACTAGAACAACAGGTACCCTCAATGGGTTAAGTTTGCAGAGCCAAGGACAAACCTTTCTCTGTGGCATATGCTTGGATTCAGAATCCCATTCAACAAGAAGTCAGACTGACCCTAGGCTGTAGCATCTTACAGCAAAGTATCTGTAGGCAAACATCTTCCCACAACAACAGTGTAAAAATGGCTGGCAAAGTGGAAATGAGTAGACAGAAAAACTAGAAGATATGCATACGTGCCGTTTATTTAAAAGGATGTCCACCCTGAGGATTCCTGTTAACTCTTACTAATTTCCTACTTTTTTTCCTAGTACAAATCTACATACTATAGGTTTCATGAACCAAATGTTGGGTAATAACATGAGGAATCCATGTTTCTAAAACTAAGCTAGATATTTATTAAAAGAACTATTTAAAGAGATGCTGCAACTTCAGCTACCATTCAAGCTATGTACATATAGATTCACTTCCTGGTTCCTCCTCCAAACACTTCCCTCCTGCAACCTCTGCTCTTGCCCCCAGGTTCCATGCAGATCGATACACTGTATATCGGTGGTCAAGTTGGGAGGTAAGAGTGAAAAATTTATTTGAAGTATATGAGAGAACTTCCTCTTGGATTCAGATAGAAAATTGTGTTTCATAATATACTTGATTTCTTGCCAGCAATTGATTGGGTCATATTCTACTTTCAATTACGGTAACATAACTCTGGAGAAACACTATTGAAGTCAGTGGATTTACACCTGTTTTGTCTCATTCAGACATTTTTGTAACCTTTGTCATCGTCACCTCCCTGAGGACTCTCCTATGTGACCTCTGCTTTTTCCACCAACCCAACTCATAAATTATTATGTTTTTAAATAGCACTTAGGGTGTCATAGCTGCTGCTAGCCTTGAAGATTTGTAGTGTACCCTGTAATTTTGAGATGAAAAAAATTGGTTAAGTTACAGAAGAAATATTGCACTTCAAGATAAAACTACTTTTGTATTTCATTTTCTCTTCAAGTCATTCATATCCCTGTCACTAACCTCATTAGGTCAAGGGCTTGAGGCAGAGAGTGGGCATAACATTTTTGGTCATAGCGATCCATTCTTCAACAGCTGAGTATTTGCAAATATCTGTAATTTCAAAACTGAAATGAATGTTGTATTTATTCTGAAGGCAAATATTATAAATACAATGTGTTACTGAAGTTTACATTCCTCTGGAATTCATAATTAACTGGCAACTTTCAGCCATTCAAACACACATGACTTGGCACTTGTTTTTCTGGACATATTAATCAATCTGCTAGTGCCAAGGCCGTTTCTTAGGATGCCATCCTTCTGGCTGTGAAGCCAATCCTGCATTTTCAGAAGTTCTAGGAAATTCTATAAGCCAAGTAGTTGAAATAATAAAGAAAAAATTAATCAGTCACATATTAAATGTGAACCATGGAACGAAGCATCTGCAGCATTCAGTGGATGTCTGGATAACATACTTGCAGTGCTATTTTGCCAGCTTTCGTCTGGAGTGGTTCATCAGAACAGAACAGATGCTAGTGTGAAATAGGTCATTATAGCAGCAGGGCATTAGAACAGAGACATTTCTTTTTTCTTGCAGCAACAGCTATTCCTTTTTTATTCACGCCAATTATGAAAATGTTAGCCAAATCTGACATATGAATGCATGTACTGTGACAAACCAATACTTTTAAAGGGCATCAAGGTAAAAGCTAACTCAGTGATGAAGCTTCACAAAGCAGTCCTTTTATAATCTAGATAAAGGAACCTTCACAATGCTCATGTAGGCTGTTTTTTGTTTTGTTTTCTGTTTTTGTGTTTTACTATAGATGGTATGCCCAGAAGCAGAGATGCTAATTCTCATGAGTTTCATCAGTCATTTCAAAGGAGAGGTCACACAGATAAGAAAAATGAACAGTACGCAGTATGTGAAGCAGTGACATTCAATGAGTCCTTGTCACTAGCAGTCATTAGCATGCAAGCCTGCTGTTATGTTTCAGTGCTTTATGTGCTTTTCTTGACCAGGCAGGGAGCCTTGGAGCACTGTAGCAGTTAATACCATGCAAGTTATTGTTTCTTTCTTGAATGCCTTATATTTTTAGTACCATTGAGATGCTTCTTTGTCCCCTGTGCATCTAAAATTTTAAAGAGAATCAAAGAATGTATAATTTATATATGTCTCAGAGGTAACGAATGACTCAGTGATATCTGTGAAGGAGATGATTTTAAATTTCATGTCTTATGCAAGAGGTGATTTTTATATGAAAATTGTAAGAGTTGGCCTTGGGGATACCCAGATAATTATCCTTACAACAGTGGGTGTGGATTCCAGAGGGATTGTAGCTGAAAGCTATAGAGTATTAGATTTACCCTTGTGTATCATAGTTGCCATAATGGAAAACATAGCAACTGATGCTTCTTAGGGAATAGAATTTGTATTTTGACTCTGAATAGCATACACTGGAGATATGAAAAGGCAGGTTTTCCATGATTGTGTTGAAGAATTCATAAAAGGCTTAGGCATTTGTTTACCACTGAAATTCTTTCTGTCAGTTAAAAGGAAAAAAAAATTGTTTACTGATGTAGGGCAGGACCCATCACTACATCCTTTATCATGTAGCATAGCTCCACTAGACTATTTCTGGTTTCATTGAACTAAAAGCCTGGAAGTACCAAGGCTAGAAATAAACGTCTGCTGCTTTGATATGCTATATGTTTGAAAATGCAGTTTAAGGTCTGTATTATAGACATTTCAAAGAGAATATAAATCAGTGCAGCATTCTTATTTTTTACAATCCAGTTGTATGTATCCACTGCAATTTTATAAAAACTGTTTTCAATAGCATTTTTAAAAATAACTTAATGTTATTTTGCATTCTCTTTTTTCTGAATTATAGTAAATAGACCCTTCTGAGCTCTGAACTTGGACTTTCCAATATTTAAATAATTGTAATGATCTTTCTGCTTCCATAGTTTCAGATGTTTAATAGCCTCTACATTAATGCTACAGTCAGCTTTTTAGCATTTCTTTCCTGAGGAAACAATTTTTTCTCTTCTCTACGGGAGGTCATTGTTTTTAACTTTTGTTTCCTGATCTTATAGGATTGGCCATGAGACTCTTTAACCTTCCTTCAGAAGTACGCTAATGGGGCTGCTGATAAGCAATCTGCTTTTGTAAAGGTCTGTAATTTATACTGAGTTCCTGATTATTCCAGCATATATATTACTACATTGATTAGTATACTGTCTGTTTATTACTTTCAGAGCATTGATATATATGAAGTAAGTTAAAAAGTTATAATTTTATTCGGGGGGGGGAGCTAGTTTTTGAGATAGAGATGGAATTATTTTTATTTCTTGAAAAATCGTTAGGTCATAATTTCCATTCTGTTACACTGTTGTAAATCTGGAGTAACTCCATTCATTTCCCATTTCAACTGAGTTACTCCAGATTTACACTTCTGTACTTGAAAAAAGAATTTGGTGTCTAAGTAACTTGACCAGACAACCGTGTCTTGCAGTATGTGGCAAAACCACATTATCTTAAACGTCATTGTAGTTTATTGCTCGCTCCTGCCATCCATGTGGTTAACTTGTGAGTAGTTTTGCAACTAACACTGCAGATGGTGCCAGGAACAGAAGAACAGGAGTTGGCAGAGGGTCAGTTGAACTGTTTAAGCTTTTGGGCCATAAGATGAGCTCTGGCTCATGGAATGTTTCACTATATTTTTAAAAAAAGGTTTTGGATATTTTAAGAAACTGTAAAAAGATCAGCTTGTTGCATGTGGATTATCAGAATAATAATGGTTTGAGTCCTGAGGTTATAGTGTGGTAAGGGATGGTGAAGGGATCATATATTCTTGTCAGATATAACTGTAGTGTACTAAATATGGTAGCCTAAGACCAAAATGATTTAAAGAATAGAAAACACTGTACTGCATCTCAGTATATTTTTAAACATAGGCAGGCATTCTTACAGTGCCACATTTTCTGTAAATATTTGGTGGGAGAAGTTAATAGAAATCAACTGACCTATCAAGCTGCTTACGTGACTGCCATCCCTACAGTACCTGAGCACCATAGACTTCAATGGAAGTTGTATTGAACCTAATAACCATTTTCTAAAGTGAATATTTACATCCAAAATATGCCCTATGTATTGAGTTTGTTTATTTGGGGATGGATGTGGAAAGGTATTCAGGTGCCTAAATACCTTTAAACATCTGACTTTGTGCTTGAGACAGCACTCTTTGTATAGTAAATTTCACTGTTTCCTATTTATATAATTATGTAGTTACAGAGGGAAATATGCTTGTAAACACAAATGTTGGCAGGGGGACTCGGGCACATGTAATACCTGAAACTCGGGCAGGTGTAATACCTACTTTTAATTCATTTTTTAAATTTGACTACATTTCAAGCTGAGTGTTTTTTTAAGAGGGCCTCAGATCTGAACCACCTCTAAGGCAGTTTGGATCCAGATCTGAACTTCATACACAGCTTTTACATTTATATTGGAATGAACAAAAATGGGATCTGGCCCATTTGAGACTGAATGGATACAATGAATTTTATGTCATTGTGTAATGGAAAGCTACATATTCTGAATTTGGACGACTCAAGAGTTAGAGAAAATTGCATAACCATCAATGATTCATGTCATTCTCAGGCTTTACAAATTCTTTGCTTCTTTCTTTCAAGCTGTGACCATGATATTCCCTGGGGCAAAACTTGTGTTTTTGTTTTTGAGGAGAGGGAAAAAAAGTTCAGACACTGAAAAGAATTCAGTATAAAGGGAGAAAACTTGCTGTTAGTGTTGGCATTTGGAATGTAAATCCTTTACTATTAACTGTGATTTTTATAAAGGCTGGCATTCCAGACTTACCTAGGAGTGACTTCGGGTCATGGTTCACTAACGTCTTCTAAGAGTTATTGCTGAATCTGTTTAACAAAGTGTAGCTGGGATTGTGTATTTTTACCTGTGTATCTGACACATTTGACACAAATTGAGGCAATGACTATTGTGCAGATGGAGCAAGATTAGTCCTTTGTTTAAAGACATATTTTAAGGAGGGAAGAGCTCTTAGGTTCATTGTTCAGAAGTCTGATTCTTGAAAAATAATAGTTTATGATTTACATATAAATTGGGATTATTTAGATTAGAGAGCAGACAAATAAAAAGTGCGATGATAAACATATATTAAAATCGTAAGTGGCATAGAGAAAGTGGTTAGGGTACTCTTATATACACCTTTCTTATAGTGCAAGAACAAGGGACAACCAATGATATTAAAAGGCAAGATGTTTAAACTAAAAAAGAAGTACATTTGTTCACAATTATTGAGGCAAAGTATTTAGTAGGATCTTGAAAAGGCTTAGACGTTTATGTGAATATCAGCGACAGTTACATTATCTACACTAAACATTTATAAGGCATATCAACCTACATACTTTAGGACATAAGTCAATCACCAACTGCCTATTTCAGGAAGAAGCTTCTGTAATATCCATGTTGTTGTATAATTGTCCATTACGGGGGTTATACACCACCTTCTGGTACTGCCTGTGGTGGGAGAGAGGATGCTTCACTGCATGTACCATTGATCTGATCCAGCATGTCTTTTATGTTTTATTGCACACTTTTTGTATTGTTTTTCCTACAATTATCTTCCCTCTTTCTGCACAGTTTTTATTTTTTTTTGCATTCAGTATTTTTATTTCCTGCTTGTGATGCCTCTCACATTCTCCCTCTAAGCCTTTCACTTTCTCTTCTAGATTTTTTTTTCTTTTCAGTTTGCTACTTATTTGCTGTTGGAATTTCCTAATTCCCCTATCGGTGTTTATCTGCAGAGGACACATCTACCTAACAGTCCTGCAGTGGACATTCTAAACTCTACCCGTGATATTTCTATGGCAAAACATGTTTCGATTTTTGGAGAGAAAAAGTATAAACATTGAAAACAATTCGGACTAAAGAATGGAAACTCATTACTGTGCTGGAATAGGAAAATCTTTTTAATGAGCTTTTTCCCATCTCTGAGTTGTGTTTCCCTCTCCCTCACTTCCTCTTGTTCTATAGCTTTCCCCCTTTATCTCATTGCTTTCTCTTAGTTTTTCATTCTGAATATGCTGAGATTGACTGAAATCCTGCTTCAAAATAGAACACTGAATCTAGTGAATGCCACTCGGTTGTTGGTGAACTCAGAATGGATTTAGGAGCAGCAGGCCTTCTCTAATATAATGAGATGCAAGCACGAAAATACCAATTTCACAAAGGCTGGGGAGAGCAATTTTCCTACAGTGAATGTAAGCATGGCAACCCACTACCTTCAATCTTCCTTCCAGAGCCATGCATATGTCTAGTATGCCCTTCTGCGCTCATAAATTTGGAAATATATACCATTTAAAAACAGGGTTTGTGTACATCACAGCTTTAAACGGAGATCTTCAGGGTCACCAACCTCTCTTTCTTCACTGGTAGCTGCAGGGATTTTCGGGATGGCTGCTCACAGCTCAGTTCTCCCGCTAGAGGCTGCAGGAATGATGGAATGGCTACTCATGCAGGATGTTGTAGCTTTGCAAATATGAAGCAGGGGAAGGTAATGCATTAAACAGAGAGGAATGGAGGGAAACAGGAAGAATTTTCAAATTCTTCCATCAACCTACCCATATCTACTTCAGGGGTTAGGCTGTCCCAACTGCAGTGCTCAGGGTATGACATTGTTTGCAGCCATGAGTGACATAGCTAGGCCAATCTAATTTTTAGCTATAGATCAGGCCTATGATGCAAATTGTTCTAGAAATGGATTCCTCATTGGTCACACCTGGTGATCAGTTACCTCCCATTTCAAAGGTGGCTGTTAGTTCAAACACCTTAGCTAATCTCAGCTGTCATGGTATCGCAGAAGAAAGGCTGTCTCTAAAGTAAGTTGGACAAAAAGCCATCAGTTCTCACACACCACATTGATGAGCCTAAATAAGAACCGAGATAGAGAATTACCCCTGTCAGCATATAGAAGCCAGTGCAGTTTCGGTAGCCCAGATATAATGTGTTCTCTGTGAACAATGCTAGTAAGAAAGCAGTCAGATGCAATCCCACCAGCTAAAGTTTCACAAGGATTTCATTTATTTTCATTTCATTAATAAAAAGGATGCTTCAACAAGGCATCTGGTGCCCTGCCAATTATAGTTTAAACTCAGCCGCATTAAAACAGTCAATCAGACGGGAGCCTGATCAACCAGCCACCTACCAAAAAAGCTCCTTCCCCCACCCCCTTCATTGTTCCAGGTTCATAGCCTTAACCTTTTCCAAAACCCCATCACATAGATAACTTTTGCAATGGCCCAGGCAGTCACTGAATTCAGCTTAGTTAGGATGAAGGTGGAGAGCAAATTCCATATCTGCTGATGCAGATGCTGAGCCCTTGCAAAGAACCCCCTGCCAGCAGTCATCTTTGATAATGATGGGGGTCCAGCTCAAACATGTGTGCTGACTGCAGCTGTGGTAGTATGGCACAAGGAGAAGGGCGCTCTCATGTGGGCAGGTTCATAGCCATTTAGGGAATTATAGATAACTACCAACACCTTAAACTCCCTCCCAGAGTTCAATAGGCTTACAAAGGAAGCAGTTGCATTCTACACTAGTCTCAATGTCCAAATGGTTGTAAGGTGTAACCATATGTAGAGTGCATTGCAAAAGTCTCTATATAAAGAGTAGCAAAGTCTACATTCAAATCAAAATGTCACAGCCTCCTGGCCAGATGCTCATGGTGAAAAGCTGTTTTAATATGATTGCAGTAGTAGCCAGGGATCTAGAATCAGCCCCAAGTTTAAAACCCTGGTGACTAATGGTTGAAATACTCCCTCAACCAAAGGAACTAATATTGCCTTTGCCATCTCTGACTGCTTCCTCCAAGCCACCATGAACATCATCTCAGTTTCCTGAGGATGGAGCTTCTTCCAGCTCATTCTCATCTAGGCTTCAGTCTGAGCTAGGTTCCAACTGGGGCGTTGAACCACATCATCTGATTGTGTCAAAATAGAGACATAGAGGTGGTTGTCATTACCATATTGAAAACACCTCACCTAATGCCTCATAGTGGTCCCATGTATATGCTTTGAACAGGAAGGGTGACAGAATGACACTGGACAGCACCCTACTCACTTGAGAGCTTTTTGGGGAGTGAAGCAACTATCCTCAGCTACACATCAGTTCTCTTTGAGAGAAAAGAATGGAGCCACTGATAAGCAGCCATGTCCACTCTCTCCAGGGTCCTCTGGTGAGTCAACAATGCCTCATGATCAATGGTATCGAAGACAACTGATGGATCTAATAATACTGGAATTCATATTTGGTCTTCGTCCATCGTCAGGGGGAGATAATCAGCCAACTGAGTGAATTCAGTTTCTGCGCCAAACCAGAAGTTTTCAGAGATAGCTCTAGCTAGAGCATGCTGCAATAATCCAAAATGAATGTGAGAAAAGCATGCATTACTGGGGTGAGTTCAATATCCGAAAGGAAAGGTTGCAACCTCACATCCAAGAAGATGAGAAAAAGGCACTCATGGTCACTGCTACTCTCTGAAATATCCAAAAGCAGCCGTGGCTCCAATAAGACCTGTGAGTTACAAATGTGAGAAATGAAAGGTGGTCTAGCTCCTTCAAAGATAGCAGTATTATGAAAAATCTTTTCCCCTTTCCTACAAAAAATCCAACCCAACATTGGAAAGTGAAAATCCTTTCTCTTTTGTTATTTATCTAAAAAAGTGCAAAAAAATGATAGATTTAACATTAAATGTGCCATTGAAAGCCACTTTACTGAAGTGGAAGAAGAGAACATTGAGTTTGATGATCCTACAGTGAATACATTTGCAATGCTGTTGTCATCATCAAAACTAAGCTGTGATGATAGTTCCAGCAACCCTTTGGCATCAGCTTCATTCAGGAGCAATCTCTGTTCATCCCCAACACTCAAAAAACCTGCCAAGTTCCATCTATGATTATATCATAAAACAGCCGTAAGACAGACTTTGATAAGAAAGTTGCAAACTACTTCTAGGTTATCAACATCTCCTTCAGTGTCATACAAAACAACCATTTTAAAGAAATAATTGAAGCACATCTCCTGGGATGTACTGCTCCAGACAGATATAGATTCCTGAGATCAGTTATTAGCAGCTACAACTGGAGATGCAGAAGGGAAAAAGAATGCAGAACTAAAAAGAATCCATATCAGCATTTAATGCAAGATGGTTGGTTGCATGGGAAAAACAATCCAAGCATTCAGGGAATAATGTGTTCCTACTTAATGCTATTGATTCTACATCTGACCACAGAATAGAGTGTCCAAGATGTCTTATAAGAACACTGAGAAAAATGGGACAAGACAGTTTGGCTCAGACAACAAAAATACAATCAAAAAGATGAGACAACGTCTAATGTGCAGTCACCCTAAAATTCACCTGTATGGGTGTTCAGCACACTATTAAAAATTCACTGAGAAAATCATAATATATAACACCCTGAAAATATGTTATGGAACTTGAAAAGTTCTTCCACAGCCACCTCTGCCTGGTTGTCATCTGAAAAAGGGGAATTGGTGACCCCAGTTTCTGGATTACATGATGTAATTCTCAGAAAGATTATGTCTCTATATTTGCATCCATCTACCATCAGGATGTTGAAATTTTGCACTGAGTTGGAAAGAAGTTTGACTGAAACACAACACACAATGTACAGAGTCAGGACTGCACAAAAGTGCATTCAACTTATGAGAGCCATTACAGAGGGACCTGACAGATAACAGGCTGACACTATTGTCACAGTCTCCGTGGAACTCTGGCTTGATGTAATTAATAAAGAACTGGAGGTTGGAACCAAAGGCACACTTATTCTGAGACGCCATGGAACCTTTCCATTTCTTAGCTAGTGAGACTGATTCCAAATACAAAGGTCCGAAGTTGAATCCAGTAGAGGGGAGAAGATGAAACGTGGCTGCTTATTCATAAACTTGAGTATTGGTATTCTTGTGTTTTTACTTACAGAATTGCAGCCTTTTAATTTGGGAAGAAAAATGTGTTCCTTTTATATTTGAGGGGTAAATATGCTTACGACGTGCATTACACTATTTTGTCTCTTTAATTTTGTGAAACCTTTCATGAGTTTGGGTTTTATTTTGGAGAGGGAGTGTTCTTCTCCACGCTCACTTGTGGGTTTTTTGGAGGCAGAGCGGGGGTTGGGGGGAATTACAGTAACCTTGCAAGAAAGGGTTTCAGACATAAACTCTGTTTATTCTAGCTGTTTTCCATGGTCTGTCAGCATTATCTATCTCTTATCCTGGGTGAGGTTCTGCAGACCAGTTGCTATCAAGTTTTCCTCTCCACCAGACAGGAGGAAAGTCAATCAAATGAATTATCTGGGTTCAGTGAAATAGAGACATAGAGCTGGATCTGTTCTGTATGCAGAAAGAAGCAGTCTGCACTGCTTCAGTATTTCCCTAACACACTCATATTTACATAGAACGGGAGGGTGACACTGGAAACCTGTGGTGCCTCACAGGTAATCGGATATCCATCAGATAGTATGCCAAATATTACTCTTTGGGTCTTCTCAGAGAAAAAAGAGAAAAACCATTTGAGTATCGCAATGTCGATACCTCCTACAGTCTGCAGCCATGTCAACAGTACCTTGAAGTTAGTGGTGTCAAAGACAGCAGAGCGTCTACACGGACAGTCAGAGTAGTACATTCAAAAGCACCTATCTGACTTAGGAGAGCAATTCTCATTTAAAGTTTTGAAAATTCTACTTAATCTTTTGTTGCCAGAAAGAGGATGCTGACCAGTGAGACCAGCCCAGTCCAAGTACTGAACCTAGGACTAAAGCCAGTTCGATAAGTGTCAAGGAAATCTGAGTATGTCAGATGTTGCTTGGTTACTACCTTTTCAATAATGCACCTTTCACCTCTCCTCAAAATGAGGCAGATTATAGGGAAAACAATAATTGGAATAATTTTCAGTTTCAAGACATGACTGTTTGAGCAAGAGCTGAACAATTACTTTTTTAAGAGGTGCTGTCACCATGCCCTCCAGAAAGAAAGCAATGAAAGTGTTTTCCAATAACAGACCTGATATCTCCCTCCTAGAATTTATCAGACAAGAAACACATCGATCCAATTTGCAGGTTGCAGCCTGTAGGTCCCTAAGCACATCTAAAACCTCAGTGTGTGACAATGGCTGAAAGTTAGAGAAGATGCTGCATTTGGTCCCTGGCACTTATCCCATGGTGCAGGCCACCAATCCCATTACAGTCTGAACAGCCTTGTCCATGAAGTAGATGAAACTTCCTCTGCTTCACTGGTCGGTTTCTCTCTTGTTTATAGGCAATTCTACTGACCCTCTCCCCTTCTTGGCTGTCGTGCACTAGCACAAGGCTATAATGTTCGGATTGTAAATACTGCATGGAAATGTTTAAATCCAGGCCAAAAATTGCTTTAATTGGAATTTAAAAAAAACCATAGAAATATTTCTGTTGCTCTTAGGTTTTGTAATATGTTGTCTTTCAAATTTGTCTTAGGACTGAATTCTAACTTAAATCATATTGACGCTGTCCTTTTAATTTCCTTGTCTGCTTTTTAAAAATCACCTGAGTATTTAAATTGACATCTTATCCCTCTCAGAAAGCCTTGTTGTAACGGTTCGTCATGCTTTACCTGCAATAATGAAACAAAAATGAGTATAAAATCATTCGCTTTCTGATTGATTTAGGGTTAGAAGATAATTCCTCCTTTGTTGTTAGAGACAAGTTTAAAAGGGCTACTATGGCAACCAAAATTAATGACAAACATAGAGGCTGTTAATCGTTCAGACTGACTGGAATAAGAAAAGCTTTAATCTTCACTGAGCCCATTTAATACCTTCCCAATTATTTGTGTGAAGAGTTAGTATGTGTGTCTCTTTAAAGAGTGTCTGGCACCACTGACCTCACTGACTGCAAAAATGAGGTTCATGTTACTAGGCAGAACCTTTGTGGTGGCCCCTCCCCCGCTGGTAACATGGGGCATGATCCATGGGTTTTGGATTATGCTCAGAGTGGGCCACTCCCATCTGTTGCTTATTATTAAGGTCAAGTGCTGATAGTATGCTTCGTGCTGTGTAAGACACAGAAATAAAGACTGTTCCTGCCCCAAAGGGTTTACAATCTACAAGGCAGACATTTGCCAGGAAAAAAAGGTACTGTGGGATCCAGGCAACCATGGTATCCTAGGGTATGTCTACACTGCAGTAAAAGTATGGGCAGCATAGCGTGGCGAGGAGGCGACCAGCCCTCTGTGGAGAAAGAAGTGGTTCGGGACTATTTAGAAAAGCTGGACAAGCACAAGTCCATGGGGCCGGATGCGCTGCCTCCGAGAGTGCTAAAGGAGTTGGCGGATGTGATGGCAGAGCCATTGGCCATTATCTTTGAAAACTCGTGGCGATCCGGGGAAGTCCCGGACGACTGGAAAAAGGCTAATGTAGTGCTCATCTTTAAAAAAGGGAAGAAGGAGGATCCTGGGAACTACAGGCCAGTCAGCCTCACCTCAGTCCCTGGAAAAATCATGGAGCAGGTCCTCAAGGAATCAATTCTGAAGCACTTAAAGGAGAGGAAAGTGATCAGGAACAGTCAGCATTGATTCACCAAGCGCAAGTCATGCCTGACTAATCGAATTGCCTTCTATGACAAGATAACTGGCTCTGTGGATGTGTTATTCCTTGACTTTAGCAAAGCTTTTGATATGGGCTCCCACGTGGGCTCCCATATTCTTGCCAGCAAGTTAAAGAAGTATGGATTGGATGAATGGACTATAAGGTGGATAGAAAGCTGGCTAGATCATCAGGCTCAACGGGTAGTGATCAATGGCTCCATGTCTAGTTGGCAGCCGGTATCAAGTAGAGTGCCCCAAGGGTCAATCCTGCAGCCGGTTTTGTTCAATACCTTCATTAATGATCTGGAGGATGGCATGGATTGCACCCTCAGCAAGTCTGCAGATGACACTAAACTGGGGGGAGTGGTAGAAACGCTGGAGGATAGGGATAGGATACAGAGGGACCTAGACAAATTAGAGGATTGGGCCAAAAGAAATCTGATGAGGTTCAACAAGAACAAGTGCAGAGTCCTGCACTTAGGACGGAAGAACCCCATGCACTGCTACAGACTAGGGACCGAGCCGCTGTTCTGCAGAAAAGGGCCTAGGTTTAAGGGGACTGTTGCCCCCTTACTAACATTCAGTGGGGGTGTTTTAGTTGCTAGCTCCCAGTACTAAAAGGGGTAGGGGTCGATGGGGAATCAGGACCCTGAGACTGCCAGTCCCTAGGAGCAATGGGGAGAGGCCAATGCTCCAGGTCAGCCTGAATGACAGGGCGGGCAGGCTAATCAGGGAGTCAGGAGGCCAGCGAGGTCTCGTCCTCCATGTGAGCTGGAATTGCCTGGGTCAGACAGAGTGGGGCCGAGCTAAGGAGAAAGCAGGGGCCCAAGCTGAGCGGGGGATCAGAGCTGTGCCAGATCCAGAGAGAGCAGACCCTGTCCTGGGAGCAGAGCTGCAGCCCCAAAGCCAGAGGCACAGCCCAGAGAGAGCAGACTTGCCTTGGGAGTAGAGCTGCAGCAACCAGAGCCAGAGGGGCCAGAAAAGCAGCCCAGGAAGCAGGTCAGTGCTGGGAGCAGAGTCACAGAAGCAGCCTGCAGAGCAGACCTGTCCTGGGAGCAGAGCTGTAGCAACCAGAGCCAGAGGGGCCAGAGAAGCAGCCCAGGGAGCTGGAGGCAGAGCAGCAGCCATGCTGAGGCAGAGTGGAGCTGGAGCTGGGGCTGGAGCAGTCCGGAGCCAGGTGTCGTGAGCAGCTGGGGAGAGTGAAGGGGGGGACCCTGGGCAGTGGGCCCAGCAAAGGGAGACGCCTCAGCCAGGAGGCTCTGCAGGCCAGACTCGGAGGGGGATTGGTAACCCTGACAGGGCAGGGGCAATGCTGGAAAGAAGGGTGCTGCCACCTCGAGCCTGAGAATGTGTGGCCACCACCAGAGCGAGTGTCCAAGCCACAGCATCCCTACAGCACAGCCTGGGCCTGAGAAGGAGGCCTGGGACTTACAAGGAACAGACTGTGAACTGCCCTGACATTCCAGAGACACCATTTGTGATGTTCCCTGCCACAGAGCGGGTTGATGTGTTTCCTTTAACCTTTCCCATTTTCCCTTATTCTTTTTAAAATTAATTGTTGATTAAATAACTTGCATTTGCTTTAAATTGTGTGTAATAGTCAGTGGGTCAGAGAAGCGCCCAGTGCAGAGAGAGTACCCCGGAGTGGGGACACCCTAGCCCCTGTCCTAGGTGACCACAGCAGGGTTGGGGGTCGAGCCCCCCAGGAATCCTGGGCCCAGCCTTGTTGGGGTTACGAGGACTCTGCCAGACAGGAGAGTGGAAGGGGAGTCCTTAAGGGCAAGGAGGCCACTGGGTTTAAAGGAAGTGGGACAGTGGATGAGAAGAGGACTCAGATCCTTTCGCTAGCCCACTTCACCGGGGTAGTGCAGAAGCCAGGAAAGTTCTCCACAATAGCGGGACTATTCCCCCGCTTACATAGGGGTTACAGTGAATAAGAAGCTGGATATGAGTCAACAGTGTGCCCTTGTTTCCAAGAAGGCTAACAGCATTTTGGGCTGTATAATTAGGAGCATTGCCAGCAGATCGAGGGACGTGATAATTCCCCTCTATTTGGCATCGGTGAGACCTCATCTGGAGTAGTGTGTCCAGTTTTGGGCCCCACACTACAAGAATGATATGGAAAAATTGGAAAGAGTTCAGCGGAGGGCAACAAAAATTATTAGGGGGCTGGAGCACATGACTTACAAGGAGAGGCTGTGGGAACTGGGATTATTTAGTCTGCAAAAGAGAAGAATGAGGAGGGATTTGATAGCTGCTTTCAACTACCTTAAAAGGGGTTCCAAAGAGGATGGAGCTAGGCTGTTCTCAGTCGTACCAGATGACAGAACAAGGAGTAATGGTCTCAAGTTGCAGTGGGGGAGGTTTAGGTTGGATATTAGGAAAAAGCTTTTCACTAGGAGGGTGGTGAAGTACTGGAATGGGTTACCTAGGGAGGTGGTGGAATCTCCTTCCTTAGAGGTTTTTAAGGTCAGGCTTGACAAAGCCCTGGCTGAGATGATTTAGTTGGGGATTGGTCCTGCTTTGAGCAGGTGGTTGGACTAGATGACCTCCTGAGGTCCCTTCCAATCCTGATATTCTATGATTCTATTAAAAGAGCTGCAACACTGAATCTCAAAGCCCGGGTCAATTGACTTGCATTTGCAAGGCCCAGGCTGCAGAGCAGAAAATGGCAGTGTAGATGTCCGGGTGTGGACTGGAGTCCAGGCTCTAAAACCCGGCAAGGGTGAAGGGTCTCGGAGCCCGAATGTCAACACTGCAGTTTTTAGCCATGCAGACCAAGTCCTGCAAACCTGATTCAGTTGACCCAACCTCTCAGACTCAGTGCTGTCGTTTTTTTCTTTTCAGAATAGACGTACCCTTAGATTGCTTTTTAAAATATAATTGGAGGCAATAGTGATGTGATATTGATGTGTGTTAATGGGCCTGATGTGACAGACAGGACAGCCACACCTCTCAGTAGAAAAGGAGGAGTGTTTAGGAGCCATGCAAACAATTAAATATATAAACAAATGCTTTTATACTACCAAAGAGGGCCTCTTATGCTCTATAAAGTAGGATTGATCTATTTTCTGCCACGTGAAAATCGGCCAGCAAACTGATTCTAGACATGCTTTGTGGACAGGCTGATCCGTTATACTTTTGGAAGAAAATACATCCATAGACAGCATTTAAAGTATGCAACATAGATTAATTATTTATTTTTATCTGTGCATCAGGGCTCCAGATGTATGGTTGAATCCCACATGGTCAACACCCCATAAGGTTGACAACCATATGGCTGAAAGCCTGCATTGCCAGAAAGTTGATGGGGAGATGGGAGGTGGGGTGGGGGGTACATATCTGCAGGTTCAGAGGGCGGAGAGGAGCTGTCACCTAGCAACATGATGCTGACTCTCCTCTTCTTTTGAGGCAGAGGTGTCAGCTTTCCAGACATATGGCTGTTGACCTTATGAGGTGTCAGCTGTATGGAGTTCAACCATATGAAATACAAATTGAAGAATCAGAAAGTACCCACTTTGATTTCCATAACAAAATTCTTAACTTTAAGAAAAATTTTCCAATGCTGTGATAGAGATGAAAAGCAACAGCTTAAAGAGCTAAGTGGTATCCACTCTTTTACAGCAACTCTTCAATAAAGAAAAGATCTAAACTCAGCCTGACTAAACAAAGCTATAGATTAGAATATTTGCTGCAACACTGTGTGATATTTTGTCTGTATGCCCTTTATGTTCAATAGGGACAAAGGCACCTGTTTTATTTCACCCTTCCTCAGTAGACTGAGATATTAATCCAATAGCTAAAGGATTAATTATATGACACAATAATAGATAAATGACATATGTGATACAATCCCAAACCACGGTTGCAGTTGTGGTTTTTCATGTGTACTCTATTGTGGTTAATAGCAATACATAAACTTTTGACTCCATGTTGTTTAATCAGTTGTGGCATATCTACCTCCAACACCTATTAGCTATCTGTTGTCAGTGAGTCACCTATTGTACTAAACATATAGCTCAAAATCCTGCAGTTTATACTCATTCAAAACTCTCACTAATGTTAACAGGAGTTTGCCTCCGAAGGAGTGCAGAATTAGGCCCAGGGGAACAAGACAGCTAAAAGTCATTGGGATATCCAAACCATGAACATGTGATGTTTTGTTTATTTTGAATTTGGCAAGTGTGTTTGAAAATTTTACAGTCCCTAAAATAGCCTTCAGAATGTTTCTTCCCTTCCCTCCTCTACCAGAAAAACATGTCACATATTTAAAGATAATATACGTGGATGAAGAGAAAAAAAAAGTGTGATTCGTTGGAAATGGATTCTTTTCAGTATAACAGTTAAGATACCAGAGACCACCAGGCCCTGACAGCTTCTGCCACCTATGATATCTATACTAAACACAATGTCATCTGTTAGCTACGGTGGTGCAGGTTCATACATATTTACCGATTTGCAAATTATGCATGTGCAGCTCTGAACAGAGCTGTTCTTTCTTTTTCTTTCTGCTTTTCTTCCTTCACTAATGATTTAAACTGCTTACATGTCTGGTATCAGAGGGCTGGATTCTGAGCTTGTAGTTTCCTTTGTACACCAATTATGTCTTAGCATTTAAATTACAATTTTATTTGCAGATTTGGAAGCATCCTTTTTGGTAGAATGAGATTTTCTTCATCCTGCAACTGTTCTTTGATATAATGATTTATTAAGGTACGAGGAGAAATATTGATCCTGCTAATAGCTTCTGCCTTGCCACATAATGCTTTGCATTTTACTCAGCTGAAAGGGCCATATTCCTTCGCTCATCATCTGATTGACCATAAATGCTTTGGCCTTTCCCCAGCAATTATCACACTTACCAAAGCAGTGGGTAAAAGTCAAGTATTTATAGACTAATTAGAGAAGTCAACATGTCCAAATAGTGTACTTTACATAACACAAGGAATCCTTAGCTAGTGGTGTGTGTGAAATTAGGGAGCAGTGCTATACTGTTTAAAAGCAAATTTAGCAAATTCAGAATTTTTATATGTACATTATTGATTAGGCCTCTCTTTTGTGGGGAGTTATACCCTACAGCTGTGATTTATTAATGGCATTTATGCTTACATTTCATTGATATTTTCAATTGTATTCTCTCTCCTGCATCCTCACCTTCTCTTGAAAAAGCTTTCTAATGTTATTGTCTATAGAAAGATGGTGAAGGATCAGTTGGAACTGATTCCTATTGTGGTTTTCACTATTCAACTTGGAAAGTGCATTATTCCTTTGGTAATGGTAACCACCTCTATTGCAAGGGGGAGAAAAGAAATACATGAAAAATACAGAACAAAGCTTATTTTTAAAGGACAACAGTCTACAGTACTTTATTCACCAAAACGAAGTCAAATGGAGCTCCACATGCTCATTACTTCTGAAAGCCAGGTCTTTGGTGTCTCGGGTTTGATGCTGAAAACCAAAGACATAAAATATTGATGGATACTTTTTTGAAAATAATGCCTTAACCTCTTCTTTACCTCAGTTTCACCTCTTGTAACTTGGCATATTAATACATACCAGTGAGGGATATAGTGAGGCTTAATTATTAATTAATGTAAAAAGTGGCAAATTAAAAACTAATCATGTGATTTTTTCCCCCCCACACAGTGTGTAATTAGACTTGGAACTCATTGCCTGAGGATGTTGTTCAGGCTGAGAATTTAGCAAGATTCAAAAAGGGATTGGTAGTTTATATGGATAACCAGAATATCCAGCTATAATAATTAATGCTAACAAAAGGACTAGAAGAGATCTAAGTCTCATGCATCAGGGTTTTAGCCAATCTTTAACTATTAAATGTTAGGAGAAGACCTAGTGCATATAAGGGACAGATTATTCTATATCTGTCTACTGTAGGATACTTTAATCTTCCTCTGAAACATCTGGTGCAGGCTGGACCTCTGGTCTGATCCAGGGTGGCAGTTCCTGTGTTCCTATATTCTAAAATGATCTGAGAACCTCAGTGGGAAAGTTCTGTGGAAATGTAAAGCATTATTACTGTCCCAGTTGAAGTTTGTGTTTATAAACACACTTTTAACACTGAATTTAAAAACCAGATGGCATGATTTCTCCCTTCCCCTTTTATAATATTTGTGGAGACTATCTGATTGACAGCACTGGACAGGGAAATGATTCACCCACCGAACATGGACAACACAGGTGGCTGCCACTGAAGCTCCACTGCCTCACCCCTGTGCCTTACCTCTGACTTGAAAGTAAATGCTCCTCATTGTTCAGTCCTTTTACCTGATGCTAAGCAAATGCTAAGCAATGAATAACTTATTTGACAAGTGTTTTCTGATTCTTTTACTGTTTGCTAGCTATCTGCAAACAAATCATGAAATTTCAAGTGTATTCCTTATTGGTAGGGTTGATCAGTGAATAATTCTTTTATTATTTGTGAATAGCAAATATCGGTATTTTGTGCTGTCTTGGTTGGTTACATGCATGTCAAGGTTCCTTCCCCACTCTGAACTCTAGGGTACAGATGTGGGGACCCGCATGAAAAAACCCCTAAGCTTATTTTTACCAGCTTAGGTTAAAACTTCCCCAAGGTACAAACTACTTTATCTTTTGTCTCTGGACTTTATTGCTGCCACCACCAAGCGTCTAACAAATATAACAGGGAAAGAACCCACTTGGAAACGTCTTTCCCCCTAAAATCCCCCCAAACCCTACACCCCCTTTCCTGGCAAAGGCTTGATAAAAAATCCTCACCAATTTGCATAGGTGAACACACACCCAAACCCTTGGATCTTAAGAACAATGAAAAAGCAATCAGGTTCTTAAAAGAAGAATTTTAATTAAAGAAAAAGTAAAAGAATCACTTCTGTAAAATCAGGATGGTAAATACCTTACAGGGTAATCAGATTCAACACATAGAGAATCCCTCTAGGCAAAACCTTAAGTTACAAAAAGACACAAAAACAGGAATATATATTCCATTCAGCACAACTTATTTTATCAGCCATTTAAACAAAACAGGTTTCAGAGTAACAGCCATGTTAGTCTGTATTCGCAAAAAGAAAAGGAGTACTTGTGGCACCTTAGAGACTAACCAATTTATCTGAGCATGAGCTTTCGTGAGCTACAGCTCACTTCATCAGATGCATACCGTGGAAACTGCTGCAGTTTCCACGGTATGCATCCGATGAAGTGAGCTGTAGCTCACGAAAGCTCATGCTCAAATAAATTGGTTAGTCTCTAAGGTGCCACAAGTACTCCTTTTCTTTAAACAAAACAGAATCTAACGCATATCTAACTAGATTGCTTATTAGCCCTTTACAGGAGTTCTGACCTGAATTCCTGCTCTGGTCCCGGCAAAAAACAGGCAGAGAGAGAGAACCCTTTGTTCTCCCGCCTCCCCCACTCTAGCTTTGAAAGTATCTTGTCTCCTTATTGGTCATTTTGGTCAGGTGCCGGCAAGGTTGTCTTAGCTTCTTAACCCTTTACAGGTGAAAGGGTTTTTCCTCTGGCCAGGAGGGATTTAAAGGTGTTTACCCTTCCCTTTATTTTTATGACACATGGGGTTGATTTTTTCCAGTTTGTGATTTTTACTGGGAGTAGGCAGTTCAAAATTTGCTTTCAGTCAATATTTTTAAGCTTCAAATTGTATGGTTTCCACTGTTCTGACAGCTCTGTTGCCAGCAAAGGTGCCTCCTAGAGCTAGTTGTGATGGTGTAATTTTTAATGTGCTTAATTATATGTTTAGGAGTGGGATTAGAGACCACCAACTCATTTGACAATAGGACACCAAGTATCTGATGCTTTTGGTTACCATTGACCCAAAACTGATATGAACTAGTGAGACCAGATCCTCAGCATGTCTAAATCTGCTTAGCTAATCATTGATGTTAGTAGAGCTGGACTGACCTGTGTCTGCTGAGGATCTGGCCCATGGGCTGGAGGTGATTCAGGCTATTCCTGAGTTATGTTACTAGTCCTGCATCAGAAATGGATTTTAATCAGTAGAAATGAGAAAATATTTTATTTTAAATTGTTCTGTTGGATGTGTGTTGCGGTTCAAGTACAAGACAGAACAAGGCTTTAAGCAAGCAAGCAGGCTGGTCTGCCGACGGCTGGTCCTCTGTCAGCTTTCCACCCTCTCTTTTATTCTTTCTCTCCCCCCGCGCATTACATACTCCAACAGATAAAAGGAATACACTGGCTTTATTTAATATTCTTATTTACCAATATCTATCTACCGTATTCCTTGCTCTCGGACCTTGAGCCCAGTCCTGGGAGGCTTCCCACGGTTCATGTCATGTGGGCGAGATTCCAAGGTTCATGCCCTTGAGAGGAGCCGTGTGTGCACTGCTCCTACACAACACTCCAGGTGTGCCCTGAATGTTGCCAAGTGCATGAACCTTGCATGAATGCTACAGATGTGTTCTAACTTTTCCAGGTACAGTAACTGTTGAAGTCTTAACAAAGTCTCAGCATCTGTCATAAATATAAGGGAAAGGGTAACCACCTTTCTGTATACAGTGCTATAAAATCCCTCCTGGTCAGAGGCAAAGTCCTTTTACCTGTAAAGGGTTAAGAAGCTCAAGTAACCTGGCTGGCACCTGACCCAAAATGACCAATGTGGGGACAAGATACTTTCAAATCTGGAGGGGGGGAAAAGACTTTTGTTTGTCTGTGTGATACCTTTGCCGGGAACAGATCAAGGATGCAAGCCCTACAACTCCTGTAAAGTTAGTAAGTAATCTAGCTAGAAAATGTGTTAGGTTTTCTTTGTTTTGGCTTGTAAAATTCGCTGTCCTGTAGGAAATGTGTATTCCTGTTTTTGTGTCTTTTTGTAACTTAAGGTTTTGCCTAGAGGGGTTCTCTATGTTGTGAATCTGACTGTCTGTAAGATATTCTTCGATTCTGATCTTACAGAGTTGTTCTCTTATTTGTTGTTGTTGTTTGTTGTTGTTCTTCTAATAAAGTTATGTTTTTTAAGAATCTAATTGGGTTTCTTGGGTCTTAAAAATCCAAGGCTGGTTTGTGCTCATCTTGTTTATTCTCAGGCCTCCCCAGGAAAGGGGGTGTAAGGGCTTGGGAGGATATTTTGGGGAAATAGAAACTCCAAGCGATCCTTTCCCTGATTGTTTGTTAAATCACTTGGTGGTGGCAGCGTTTTACCTAATCCAAGGGCAAAAACTTTGTGCCTTCGGGAAGTTTTAACTTAAGCTGGTAGAAATAAGTTTAGGGGGTTTTTCATGCGGGTCCCCACATCTGTACCCTAGAGTTCAAAGTGGGGAAGGAACCCTGACAGTATCTAACAGGAGGAAGGAAGGGGGAGAAAAGTGAGGGCATGTCTGCACTGCAATTAGATACCCGCAGGCTGTGGCTGGTCCATACAGGGCTCGGGCTAAGGGGCTGTTTAACTGTGGTGTAGATGTTGGGGCTTGGCCTGGAGCCCGGGCTCTAGGACCCTGCAAAGTGTGAGCGTCCCTCAGCTTGAATGTCTACACCACAATTAACCAGCCCCTTAGCCTCAGCCCTGCAAACCCGACTCATCTGGCTTGGGCCAGCTAAAGATTTTTAGTAGACATAGGGCAGACTTGGCAGAATAGAGGGAGTGAGTAGATGTATAGGGAAAGATGATCATCGACATAGATAGAAGGGAAGGACAGCAATATTGATGTGAATTTGAAAGAGGCTTTATGGGTGATTTTATACTATGGAAGCTGGACTACAACTGTGTGGCTTCCTCATGTCAATTTCAAAATATCTAGAACTTGTTATGCTGCATGATTTACATTATAGCCAGCCTGGCTATACCTATGATATTGTATCCCCCTTATTGCACCTGATACAAAACCCATTGAAGTCAATTGATAGACTCCCATTGACTCCAGTGGGTTTTGGATCATCCCATATTCAAGGTTGTCAATAGATTCTTCTGCATTTTATTTCTTTAAGTTATGATATCCTCTCCAAATGCTAATTCATAATCTATGTATTGTTATTTATGACGAGTGCACTCAATAATTCAATTCTCAACATTTAAATTAATGTTTCATAAATGACTCTGCATTGTCAGATTTTAAGATCAAGTAGCAGATCCAAAATTGACATAATATAATTGAGAACAACAAAATCACATTGGTAGGACTTGACCCTGCAAACACACATGCTCATGAGTAATATGACACATGGGTTGCTCCCTTTGAGCTCATTGGGACTAAGTGCTTGTGTAAAGTTGCTCATGTGTGTTTGGAGGATGGAGGCAACAGTATGTATTTTATGTTTAAATTGAATTATTTTATATTCACCATATGTTAAATGAAACTAATCTATCTGATGCCTATCTGGATGTTTATTAAAAATATTATGTAACTGTCAAAAAGAGAAAACTGCTATTGAATCAGAGAACTAGCAATGCACAATTTTATGGACAATTTTTCCATCAGGATATTAAGGTAAAACTAACTGTGTTTATGGTACCAGATGCAATCTTAGTTTGTATACACAACATGCAATCATCATACCTTATTAAATATATATAAACTAAATTTGATTAAATTGTAATTTAATTTAAAAATATAAAGCTTTCATTGTATGCAATGGCTTTGGTTTTTTAAGAAGGTCAGTCACTTCCTGGGGGATAAATATGCCATGTAATCCTGTGAAGATAAGCAAACCCATATGACTCAATTTTATTGCTGCATCATGAAGTCTTAATATGGACAAATGTCAACTGCTTTCTATGTGAATGTTGTGTCTGGAAGAGGATTTAAGAAATATTACTCTGTGGGAAGATACTGTGTTCATATATAGCTTTATTGAGAAGAGGAAAAAGAAACTAATAAAATGCCTAAGCATATGTTTTAAATTTTTTAAACATTAAAAAATTATCTAAGGTTCTCCTTTAAAACAAAACCTAGAGAAATATCTTGAGGCTATAATAAGTGTGTTGCTTAAATAATGCACAGAAAATCACTGAGGTTTCAATGTTTGAAGTGAGTATAGTTTATGATCTAATGTCTGAAGACCATTAACTAACATCTGCTAGTAGCTGGAAAAAATGGAGAAAAAAGCACCAAATTTTAACTCTTCAGTTATTAAATAACCCCTTTTCTATCGTACTGTTAGTAATGAGGAGAAAATCTTGGTGAAGTCTAAAGCTCCTATTTGTACCTAACTAAAATTAGATTGTTCTTTGTCATTCATAGTTGACCTAGAGAAATCACTTAGTTTTTCTTATAAATCAGAAAGTGGTGGTTGTGCTTATTTGTCTTGCATCTTTTAAATGGCCTCAGGCAGTCATGAAGGCTTTTAGGCAGGAACAAGTGTGTTTTGGCCTGTGGACCATCAGCAATGGCTTCTCGTGCATTACTCACTCTGATATTGTGATTTTCATTTAATGTGTTGAACATTCTAACTTGGAGCCAGATTCTGATACCCTTACTCATGTTGAGTAGCACCAAGTGTTTCAATGGGACTATTCTTGGAGCAAAGTGCTATTCAGTGTGAATAAAACTTTTGGAATCTGTCCCTTAATGAGAATTTCTGGATAGGAGATGTGCCAATACAGGACTTGTTCTGCTTGGTTATACAGCTATGTTTGGCAGGAACTAGGTTAAGAGTTGACATAAATCAGATGGAAGCTGGAGAGTGAGGCACAAAAAGGCTCTGTATTCACAATATATACATGCACTGTCTTCTATTTTCTATTTGAGTAATTCTTACACTCACAAGTTTTTCCACTGATCTCCTTGGGCTGCTTGCATGAGGAAGCTTTGCCAGATTGCATCCTTTAGAAAGGAAGACTATAGATAAAAGTGCATCCTAGTACATTATGGATAACATTTTCAAAATAGGGACATCCTATTGAATTTTGGTGTGTCATCACAGACTTAAATGTTCACTTCTTCATGAGACGTATTCTTGATCAAAATGTAACACAAGCGTTTCCTTCAGAGCTGTTTTATTTGTGTCCTGACATGGATTTAAACTCAACAGTTTAAAATAAGTTTAAATAAAGATGATGAAATAACATCAACTGAATTGTTTCAGAAGGGTTACATTTAAAATAAGGACAGGTTTCAGAGTAGCAGCCGTGTTAGTCTGTATTCGCAAAAAGAAAAGGAGTACTTGTGGCACCTTAGAGACTAACAAATTTATTTGAGCATAAGCTTTCGTGAGCTATAGCTCACTTCATTGGATGCATCCGATGAAGTGAGCTGTAGCTCACGAAAGCTTATGCTCAAATAAATTTGTTAGTCTCTAAGGTGCCACAAGTACTCCTTTTTTATTTAAAATAAGTAATTTCCTTTTATCTCTGTCCTCCTATCTGTAAAATGAGGATAAATAATATTTACCAATCTCACTGGGTTGTTATAAGCATTAATTCATTATTGTTATAAAGCACTTTGAGAACCTTGGATGGAAGGCACTATTGAAATACAAATTATGGTATTTATTTATTTAAAGGTGAAACTTTCAAAACCCTTTGATTTGCAAAGTGAACATGAACGTTTAAGTTTACTGAGTAGAGCAGAGGTGAAATCATTATTGCATAGCCTTTAGGATTACTAGATTAAATTGTCCTTAACAAGTGCTATAAGCCAAATGCTTCTCTTGGCTACATGGACTTGTAGCCCAGCTCAGATTGTCCCCATGCATCCTTTCTTATGGGTAACTGAGAAATCTCAAGTTGTTTGCGTGATTCACGGTGCTGTGGTCCAAAGAAAAAATGGCTTCTGGGAAGAATGAAAAGAAATAACAATACCTGTACATTTATGTTTACATTATCACAAAAACTGAAGAAGTCAGAACATTTGAAATTCTGTCTGATGTTATGGGCCAGATCCTCAGCTGATGGAAGTAATCGAAGTCAACGGAACTACGCTGAGTTACAATAGCTGGCACTCCATCTTAACTGACATGCTTCATGTAAGAAAAAGGTCACCACAGAATGGAGTAAAGGATAGATTCATTTTTTTTATTAAGTTGAAAATCAATTGAATATATTAAGATCAGAATTAGTTTAAAATTAATCTTGGTCAATTAGTTTATTAAAATATCCTTTTTGTCTATCTGTGTGTATTTAGTGCTTTTGAAAATTGCTACCAGCACCACCAAGGAAACTGGATTCCTTTTTAAACCACAGCTCTAGTAAAATATGGGCCAAAATATTATGACCTTTCCTCCACTGCCCTACTAATGTGCCTTGAGCTTGACAGAGAAGGCCTACCCAGAGGTGGTTCACTTATATGTGGACCTGGCCAATTCTTCATAATCATCAAGCAACCCTTCACTTACTTTTCCTTGGGAATCCCTCCCTCTTCTTAATCCTGCCACCTTCAGTGCTCCTTATACCAACCACCATCCTTCGAGTTGAGTAGGACTGGGTGGATTGCCCCTTTGGAGTGCTCCAGCTGCATGCTGTGAAATGTACATAAAATATCAAGTCAGTAACACACTATATATATATAGTGACAGGATCAGGCCAGATGGCTACAGGAGAGGGATTTTTTTTTTTTTTGAAGCAAAAGATGTTTTTTATTTGCATAACACACTTACAAAGTAAAACAGCAGCATATGCAATGTGTAACACAGCAACCAATCACAATTGTTTTCTCATTAGCTTCAGGGGAGGGAAGTGTTCAAGCTTGACTGGGCCCAGAGCGGAGGGCTTCCTCGACTCTCGTGGTCTTCCACCCTTCCGAGTTACCTGGTGGCCCAGAGTGAGGGGACTTCATCGACTCTCGTGGTCTGCCACGCCCGAGTGTCACCAACAATTCCCTCCTCTGAAAGCACCCAACAAGAGGGGCAGACTGTGGGGTGGACAATCTGGGGGAGGGGGGGGCACGTGCAGCCACGTGTGAAAGGACCCCTCTAAGGTGGTGGTGTCCGAAGCAGCAATGGCTGGGGCAGGGGTCCCTTACTCTCTCCCCCAATCAAAGGGTCAGACAAAGGGACCCGGACGGGGACACCGAGCAGAGAACCTCGGACAGCGCCTACCACTCCTCAAAAGCATCAAGAGAGTCACAGTAGACGCCGCCCAGAGGAACTCCGCCCGGATACGTGCACGGACCGAGGATCGGAAAACGGCCCCACAGTCACAGGAAACTCCATCGGCCAGCCTCCTCTCTCTGGTTTTATAGATGGCCATTTTAGCCAGGGCCAGGAGGAGGTTAACTAGGAGATCCCGTGACTTTGTGAGGTCACGGATGGGGAGTGCATAAATAAAAAGGTGACGGGAAAAATGCAACCAAAAACGTAATAGGAGATTTGTGAGGAGCTGGAACAGGGGCTGCAGCCTGGCGCACTCCAAATATACGTGTGCCAGGGTTTCCCTCACACCACAAAAGGGACAAGTATCTGGGACGGGGGTGAACCGCTCCAAGTACGTGCCCGTGCTCACAGCTCCATGAAGGAGCCGCCAACTGATGTCCCCGATGGGCCTCGGAACCAAGGTGGAATGTAGGCTGGCCCACCGGGGCTGCTCACCCTCCAAAGGTGGCAGAAGGTCTCACCACTTTGTGTCGGGGAGGGACACTAGGTTGAGGGCTTGAAGGGTGTGGAGCATGAGCGTGTATAGATGTTTCCTTGGCGCAGTTTGGAAGCGTACCGGCTCGCAGTGAAGAGGAGAGGGGGTCGATTGGGTCTGCGGGGCAGGGGTCCAATTAAAAGGTCCGGCAGGCCTGGGGTAGAGGGTGGGCAGGGCGAGCCCTCGAGCAGGACCCGGTCGAGGTAAGCTCGAGCAGCAGGCGGCAAAACGGCCTTCGCCTCCTGAAGTACGCGCCGGGGGGTGAGAGGTCTGGAGAGCCCCATGCCCCGGGCGAGCGTCAGGGGATCCATAGAATATCAGAGTTGGAAGAGACCTCAGGATGTCATCTAGTCCAACCCCCTGCTCAAAGCAGGACCGATCCCCAATTAAATCATCCCAGCCAGGGCTTTGTCAAGCCTGACCTTAAAAACTTCTAAGGAAGGAGATTCCACCACCTCCCTAGGTAATGCATTCCAGTGTTTCACCACCCTCCTAGTGAAAAAGTTTTTCCTAATATCCAATCTAAATCTCTCCCACTGCAACTTGAGACCATTACTCCTTGTTCTGTCATCTGCTACCACTGAGAACAGTCTAGATCCATCCTCTTTGGAACCCCCTTTCAGGTACTTGAAAGCAGCTATCAAATCCCCCCTCAGTCTTCTCTTCTGTAGACTAAACATCCCCAGTTCCCTCAGGCTCTCCTCATAAGTCATGTGTTCCAGTCCCCTAATCATTTTTGTTGCCATCTGTTGGACTCTTTCCAATTTTTCCACATCCTTCTTGTAGTGTGGGGCCCAAAACTGGACACAGTACTCCAGATGAGGCCTCACCAGTGTCGAATAGAGGGGAACGATTACATCCCTCCATCTGCTGGCAATACCCCTACTTATACATCCCAAAATACCATTGGCCTTCTTGGCAACAGGGGCACACTGTTGACTCATATCCAGCTTCTCGTCCACTGTAACCCCTAGGTCCTTTTCTGCAGAACTGCTGCCTAGCCATTCGGTCCATAGTCTGTAGCGGTGCATTGAATTCTTCCATCCTAAGTGCAGGACTCTGCACTTGTCCTTGTTGAACCTCATCAGATTTCTTTTGGCCCAATCCTCCAATTTGTCTAGGTCCCTCTGTATCCAATCCCTACCCTCCAGCGTATTTACCTCTCCTCCCGGTCGTAGTCCAGGAGGTCTCTGACTCTCGTGACTTCTGCCAGGATCAAGCTCTGATGCACCGAGCGGGACTCCGCCACCTGCACACGGAGCTGGGTGTTGTATAGCAGGGGCTCCGCGAGGAGATCTACCCCCTCGGTAGCCGCCACGGACCTGGTAATTAAAAACAGTTTCCAAGTCCGGAGGAGGTCCTGGTAGAAGACCGGCAGCCCCGAGAGGTCTCGCGGAAGACCTCCCAGATGGAGATAAAAGAGCTGCCAGTCATATCGGAGCCCTCGGATGCGGCGCAGGATGGCGTGCGCCAGTGTGCTCCACGCCGAACTGCCTGCACCATAGGGGAGCCTCTGTAGGGCCTGGAGGCAGAAGACACAGACCTGAGTGTGTAGACTGAGTAGGGACAGAGGTCAGGACCAGGCGGACACCCAGGTCCTCTAGCGGCTCTAGGGGGACAAACACCCCCCCCCACCAGGCCCCTCTCCACTGCCTCCTTGGCGGCAGCCTCCGATGCTAAGAAGAAGACGACCTTCCCATACATTTTGGAGGCACCAGAATGGCCGAGGGCCCCACCACCCTCGCCAACGCCCACATGTATGTCTCTACGTGGGGCGAGGCGGGCACCAGGAGGCATTGGACACTGTGCTTCCTTGTCATGGTGGGGAAGGGGCCCTGGCCGCTGTTGATGGTGGCGGAGGCGGTGGGCAGGAGAGATGACGAGGCGGCAGGCAGGGGGGCTGCTGCCACCCGGGCATACATCCTGGGGGGTGAGGGAGGGACACCCGCAGAGCAGTGGAGGGGGCAGCGGGGAGGGACTCCGTAGTCGGTGGTGGGGCCGCAGCATTGGGGGTGGCCCCTGCCACAGAGGGCCTGGTGGTTTTAGCAGGGCCCTTCCCCTTCTTCTTCCCCTGGCCTTTCCCGCTGGCTGGGGGGGCCCCCCTAGAGTCTGGGGAGGCGGTGGGCATGGCAGCGGCGGAGGTCACCCTGGTGCCCTCCATTGCCGATGCCCCAGCGGGGGTGTGGCAGGTGGTTAACAGGAGTTGGGGTCAGGTAAAAAGGGACAGGCTGTGGGATGTGCAGTTCCGGGGGAGGGGGGGCACATGAACCACCGTACGCTTGTCCAGAGAGTCCTGTTTTGTTGGCTGGTGCTTCTGGCCCACACGGTGGAATCAGGGCAAGCAGCTAAGTCCAGAGGCAGATGTTAAACAGCCAGCAATGACGGTGGAGGAGGCAGTTGTGAAGATGGTAGTGTGGGGGTTGGGAGGACACAGATGGATCGGGGGGCAGCTCCGTGCCACACCCCCTGTGTCCCTACAAACACAGTCACGACACAGTCAAGGCCTCCCCCCACACGATAGCACAGTTTGAAAGTTACTCAGTCTTGGTCCCCCTCCATGGCGATTTGTAAGTTCCCCGGGCGGTGTTGCTCTGGTAGACGGCTGTTTCTCTTTCTCTCTGTTCCGGACTTTCTCCGCAGCTGCAAAATTCCAGGGATGCCGGAGCAGATGATAAAAATTCCTCTCGGCCAAACAAACAGCAAGCGGCTGGGGCTGGGTCCCTCCACTCCCCCCGCCCCGGGGAGCGGGTCAGCAGGCCCCCCCTCTCTCGGGGGGGGGGGGTTTCAGCTGGAGTGGCAGCAGTGTGCGGGCGGGGGGGCTAACAGCTGGCTGGCAGCCGGCCAGCACTCTAGCAACAGCAGAGAAAGAAAAAAAACAACAAAAAGAAAAGAAAGGGGGGAGAGCGTCTGGCCCGGTCGGGGGGGAAGCTGAAAGCAGGGGCAAAAAGCAAGGAAAGCCCAGGCCAGAGGGCAGCAGCAGGAGAGCAGGCTAAGTAGGTCCCTTTTCCCTGGGGAAGGTAACAGGGAAGGTTTTTTTGAAACAGAAAAGAATTTTATTTGTAACACTTACAAAGAATTACCAAAGGAAACAAAACAAACTATGCAACAAAACAACGCAAACAGAAGGTATAACACAGCAGCTTTCAGGAGGGAGAAGTGTTCAGGCTAGCCTGGGCCCAGAGCGGGGGGGCTTCCTCGACACTCGTGGTCTTCCACCCTCCTGAGTTACCTGGTGGCCTAGAGCGGGGGGGCTTCCTCGACACTCGTGGTCTTCCACCCCCTCGAGTTACCCAGTGCCGCGCCCAGTGTCACCGATCCTCCCTCTCCTGAGAGTGCCCGGTAAGATGGGCACGGCTGCGGGGTGGGCGGTTTGGGGGGGGGTAGACACCCATGTATTATAGGACCCCTCCTAGATGACAGGAATGATGGTGTCCACAGCGGCAACGTCTGGGGCTGGCGTCTCTCGCTCTTCCCCTCAATCAAAGGGTCAGACGGAGGGAACCGGTTGGGGTCACCGAGCAGAGAAACCTGGACAGCGCCCACCGCTCCTCGAAAGCGTCAAGGGAGTCGGTGGACGCCGCCCAGAGGAACTCCGCCCGGATACGTGAATGTACTGAGGATCGGAAAAAGGCCCTACAATCGCAGGACGTTTCATGGGCCAACCTCCCCTCTCTGGTTTTATAAATGGCTGTTTTAGCCAAGGCTAGGAGGAGGTTAACCAGGAGGTCTCGCGATTTTGTGGGGCCACGGATGGGGAGTGTATACCAACAGGGAAGGTTTTTCTTTTTTTTTTTTTTCCTTCTTCTTTTTTTTTTTTTTTTTAAAACAGAAAGAAAGTTTATTGGTAACGCTTACAGAATTACCAAAGAAAACAAAACAACTATGCAACAAAACAACGCAATCAGAAGGTATAACACAGCAGCTTTCAGGAGGGAGAAGTGTTCAGGCTAGCCTGGGCCCAGAGCGGGGGGGCTTCCTCGACACTCGTGGTCTTCCACCCTCCTGAGTTACCTGGTGGCCTAGAGCGGGGGGGCTTCCTCGACACTCGTGGTCTTCCACCCCCTCGAGTTACCCAGTGCCGCGCCCAGTGTCACCGATCCTCCCTCTCCTGAGAGTGCCCGGTAAGATGGGCACGGCTGCGGGGTGGGCGGTTTAGGGGTGGGGGGGGGTAGACACCCACGTATTATAGGACCCCTCCTAGATGACAGAAAGGATGGTATCCACAGCAGCAACGGCTGGGGCTGGCGTCTCTCGCTCTTCCCCTCAATCAAAGGGTCAGACGGAGGGAACCGGACGGGGTAACCGAGCAGAGAACCCCAGACAGCGCCCACCGCTCCTCGAAGGCGTCAAGGGAGTCGGTGGACGCCGCCCAGAGGAACTCCGCCCGGATACGTGAATGTACTGAGGATCGGAAAAAGGCCCTACAATCGCAGGACGTTTCATGGGCCAACCTCCCCTCTCTGGTTTTATAAATGGCTGTTTTAGCCAAGGCTAGGAGGAGGTTAACCAGGAGGTCTCGCGATTTTGTGGGGCCACGGATGGGGAGTGTATACCAACAGGGAAGGTTCTAGAACAATCAGGAACTTTCTGGAAACAATTAAGGCATACAGGCTGATTAGAACACCTGCAGCCAATCAAGAAGCTGCCAGAATCAATTAAGACAGGCAGACTAATCAGGGCACCTGGGTTTAAAAAGGAGCTTACTTCAGTTTGTGGCGTGTGTGAGGAGCTGGAAGCAAGAAGTGGAAGAGGCTGAGAGTGAGAAGGTGTACTACTGGAAGCCTTAGAACTACAAGCATTATCAGACATCAGGAGGAAGGTCCTGTGGTGAGAATAAAGAAGGTGTTGGGAGGAGGCCATGGGGAAGTAGCCCAGGGAGCTGTAGCTATTATACAGCTGTTACAGGAGCCACTGTAGATAGTTGCAACCCACAGGGCCCTGGGCTGGAACCTGGAGTAGAGGGCAGGCCTAGGTTTTCCCCATCCCTCTATTCCCCCAACTCCCTACTTGATACCGGAGGAATTGAACTGGACTGTGGGTTTCACTAGAGGGGAAGGTCTCTGGCCTGTTCCCCGATCCACAAGGTGGATCAGCAGAGACTGCAGGTATTGTTCTTCTTCCTTTCCCCATGCTGGCCAGTGATGAGGCTAACTGAGTGAACAGCAGATTTGAGCCATGAAAGTGGCCAAACTGAGGGCTGCTGTGAAACTCTGAGGTGAGCAAATCTGCCAATAAGCGCAGGATCCACCAAGGCAGAGGAGGAACTTTGTCACTATATATATATATATATATATATATATAAAATCTCCAAGCATTGTCAGGCACCACTCCACTTTATGGACCAAAGATTTTTAGAAGCAAACATGTGAACTACTGGTTCTGAATTCTATAAGATATTAGAGACTACAAACTTCTGTTTTTGTGTTTTGAGAGTTGTATAATTTACTAATGTCCTAATCACTTTTTTCATTATTATAGTAAGGAGAAAACTGCCCTTGGTCTGTGGTCATACTGACCACAATTTAATGGTGGTATTATAAATCCCTTGGACCTAGGGATCTGTAAATTAAAATGTACATACAACTTTGAAATGTACAGTTTCATCATTGTTGTTATCGTAAATATGGGCCATAAAGCAAACCTCTGCTCTGAACCAGATTGGATCAAGCATCATTGCTGAGTCTCATTTACTTTTTCCTCATGTTCTTCCTCTGAGCAGCTGGTTTTATACTTCACTCTTCTCCATTTCAAGGTTATGTTTTGTTCCAGTCCTGGGGTTAAGGAATTGTCCCATTCCAAGGGGAATCTGTTTTATTATTTAATCTATCTTGCTGTAGGTTGCTGCAGCAAGTAGCTTCAGTAATCCATACTGATGAGTTGTCCTCTCTCAACATATGGCTGACAGGTAGACTTACGAATGAGAAAAAAAAATCTGGCCACAAGGGATCACTGCTGCTAATGCACATAGGAACTCATTTCTGCCCTGCCTCATTAAAGAGCAGATGCTGACATGTAACTCGCCTCAGAAGAGCTTTTATTCTTCAGAAGATACCTAAGAAGACGATGAAACAGAGAAATAAGAGGGCTTTTACTAACTTCTCTGCCTACAATGGCCAGCTATTCGGATAACGAAGGTCCTGCATGCCTAAAATTCTTGAGGTTAGACTTTATCATTATATAACAAAGCTTTGGCTGATTCACTTTTCAGCCAGAGTTTTCAGGGCTGTAGCAGAAAAGGGAATTGTTAACCTATCTGGTAAATAGGTTTTTGTGAGAGTAATGAATGTAATCTCTCCAGTAATTCATACACCTGACCACTTACTTTTATACCACGTAGCTGAATGATGATAATGGTTTCTGTTAATGTGTTAATTCTGGGGCTGTCTCTCCCGTGATCCCCATCTGCACTAGCAGCAGGGACCTCTTTTGGTGATAGATACTTCTCTCTTTTGCTTGTCTGTCTGCTTGTCAATCACATGTAAACAGAGGCATGGATTCTATTACATTTTGCAGGTAGGGTTCCTCTTGAAGGTCTGGTGCTTGTTTAATATGCACATTTTAAGAGATATGATTGTATATGAATCTCTAAAAAGCCTCATTTTGTAGCTTTCCTAAGACACTCCAATACAGGAGGATTTCTTGTTTTGTTTTGGCATGCTATGTGTAAGTGGTTCCTTTAGTCCCACCAGGATAAACAGGAAAAAAAGGTCTTCTCTGCTATCTGGTGATAACTTTCTAAAGGTCAATGTTGTCAATCCCTTTTACAAGAAATGCTACCGGACAGTTACTACCCCAAAATTCCATGAAGATACTGCTTTTCATTTCATTCCCAGGAGCCAGAGCAATGGAACTTTCCATGTCCAGCTCCCCCTCAAAACCACTTTGCATTCACTGGGTTCTGTGCATTGACCTAATGTTTTCTCAAAAGGGATATCACCATCCAAATCATCTCTGTCCAAGCAATTCTCCTCTCTCCTTCAGATTAGTTAAGAAAACCCTTGTAGATGTATGGTGTAGATTCTTAACATGACAAAGTTTGTTAATTACTGATGTGGAAATTCCTTCCCTTGTTTCAAGAAAAAATGAATTTGAGATTCATACAAGGAGAAGAGGATATAACTCACAAAGTAAAGTAATTACCTCATCTTTGACACTTAGAGGTCGCATGTCATTGTCAATGTTTGGGCAGGAAGAATGAACAGAATAACATCACTTACGGAAAGGAACATTTTAATTTGGATTAAACAAGTATTCCTCTCCCTGAATTGGTCACAGGTCAAAAAGAAATTCTTTTTTGCTCCTGATCTACTAATTACATGTATAGGCAAACCCAAATAAGCATTCTCTACGTGCTTGATCATTTAAAAAACGGAATAAGACTGACTGAAATTACTGTATTTTCATCAAAGATCTCCTTGGGTCAGATTAGCTGGCAGGCTTTATTGGCTAAAAGAGGAGGTCAATGGATGTCAACAGTTAAGAAATACTTAGTTCTGTTGGAGGAGGTATCCTTTCTTGAAAGTCTTTTGGATGTAAAAAAATGAATTTCTCTGTTCTCATTGCTAGCATCTCTTCAAGCCCTGACACAGCATAGACATTAAATTCTAAAATACTATAGTTTCTTGTCAATTTTTATCCTTTCAACAATCAGGAAACACTGACTGAGGTGCACACTTTGAGTCCCTCTCTCAGAAAAGGAAGCACAGCAGATCATGATGGCGACATTTATTTTCTCAGATTGCATCTCATTTTAGGACTTTATTGTCTACAGGAACTGGGCTTCAGGTTTCCTCAACATGAGCAGCGATGCAATCACTTTCTCATTGCAATAATGGTCTTCTGTCCCTTCCCCTGGCCTCATGGAAAAGTAGATGAGAATGGAAAAGTGAGGAAAAATATGACGAGTATTTCTGAGGGTGAGTTTCATGGATAGAAATGACAGTAAATGCCATCTAAGGGTCAGCAGCACAGGAGAATCATGTAGGGAAAGAGAAACATCTCCACTGCTGCTTTAAAAGGGACAGAAATAACTTTGGAGCATTTTTTTTTCCTGTTGTAAAAGGTATTTTTCTAACTCTTGATTTCATTTTTTTTTTAAAATTGTTATTCACTCAATTTTTGAAAGCTGCGGTAAAACTTAGAAAAATTACAGGTGTCAGACACCAAATCCTATTTTCCAGGTAGAGAAAAGGAAAATCCTGTAATACAAAAGAATTTCAGAAGGATGAAGCTGTAATTGGCAATTTTAAAAAAAGATAAACACATAAGTTAGTTGACTACTGCCAGTTTCCTTATCAACCAGCTTCATATGTGGCATGGAAATAGGACCAGAAAGCCATGGTGTAGCAAGGCGAAGACTCACCAGCGCGGCTCCTCCGGCTGGTCGTCCTGGGAATTAGCTCTTTCTAGCACGCGGAGCACCCCTTCTTCTGGTGGCTCTCCTGCCTCAGGCCCTGTGTCCCTCCTGGACCCCGGTGCCCTTTACCTCAGGGTTTTTCCCCAGCATTATCCCTGCACTCTAGGTCTCCCCTCCCAGGGGAACCCCCCACTCTATTCCCACCTGGCCTCAGCGGCTACTGCCAGTCATCATCTAGCCCCCTTTCACTGGAACAGACTGCAGTCTGTAATGGTCACTCATCATTGGCAAGGGGTTAGGACCAGCTGCCTCTGCCTATTCCCAGGCTGCACCTCTGTAGCCCCAGTATCTCTTCATAGGCCTTCACCAAGGCCTGCAGCCTGGGGTTTTAACAGGCTGGGGCTCCCTGTGGTGTTTAGATGCTTCTTGTAATTATTAGAACTGGGAGCACTGGCTGTTGGGAGGCTGAAAGGACAGGAAACAGGAAGGGTCATGGGGAAGTTGAGGAGGCAGAGTGAGAGCATCGAAGGGTGCAGCAGCTTGGTAAAGAGGTTTCCACTTTAAAAATAAAGTCTTGTTGAAGTTGGTTAGTACCTTGCCTGGTTGCTACAACTCTCCCCAGCTCCTCTTGCCTTTCCCTAACACTGCTCTACTTCAGGTACCTTCCTCTCAGGCAGCTAGTCCTTCCCTCTCTAGGGCTAGAGTGAGCCTCTTCTCAGCTCCTGGCTCACAGCCACTTTATAGGGCCAGCTGTGGCCTGATTGCACTGGCCACAGCTGTGGTCAGCTACTCCCTCAGCTGCTTTCACTTCTTTTATCCCCAGCCACAACCCTCTCCAGGGCTGCTTTTAACCCCTGTTCTTTGGGAGTAGGGCAGCCACCCCACTACACATGGACATGCTATAAGGCTCACTTTCCCAAGCCATTTTAACCATATTTTTTCCATGTTGGCATGAAGAAATTCACTAGTACAGCAGAATAGTACAAAGACTGGCCTTAATTCTTGTTTGAGGGTAAATAGTTGACCTAGTTGTATCAGCGGCTTTGAAGGTCCATATGAGTCAGATGTGCCTCTCTGATTCTCTAGCACTCACACAGATCAGATGTTGCGGTCTGGCATGTGGCCATAAGTGGAAACCAAGGCATGGTGTAGGAGGCCACACCCACCCTCTTCTGTGTTGCTTATCTGCCTCTGCCTCCCAGGGACTTTGGAGACCTAGAGCTGGTTGCCATGTCAGCAGTGCTAGAGAAACACACTGATCACCAAAAGGAAAAAATAATCTGTGTTACCTATGTTGAACAAGCCAGCAGATTTAGCCATCACAAACTGATCAGATCTGTAAGAGCAAACTCCAGTTTGACCACAGCTGAGTCACCCATCTCATGCCCATCTGAAAAGTCCATTTCAATTTGCATATGAGAGAGACCAGTTTTCCAACCTGGAGGTTCTATATGGAACATCAGTGCTGCTTTGGTGACCTGCCAGGTTGTAAAAATAGCAGTGAATAGTTGCCTGCAGAGATAGTGAGTTAGTGGACAGTGGCTAGACAGTCATTAAAACGTGTTACTGCTGTAAAATACAAATATTCAGCAATGTTGCCCTATATAATCCTATTAACTATTGCATGTGCAATAATGACATGGTTTTTATTGGTGCATGGAGCACTTCCTGGCAGTGCTTGGAGAGCTGGCAAAGCAAACATGTCTGTCCCTTTGTTTGCAGCTGCTCAATAGCATTAAAGGACCGCTAGCAATACATTACTTTCCTAATGTTTGTTTTCTGTGTGAGCAATTTCTGAGTGGGCACAAGGGTTGTGAATGGGAGGGGAAGTAAACTATGAAACAATCGCTGTTAAAATACGGTCCATATATTTGAGAGAACCTGTGCAGGAATGTAATCTTACTGGTTCCCTTACTATTCTATTTGCCAGTCCATGTAGTTTGCAGTGCAATCTGGAAAAGTAAGCTATTTGTATAGGAACACAGGAATTGCCATACTGGATCTCTCAGCAGTCTATCTAGTCCCATATCCATGCTTCTCTGAATCCCCTTGAGTTCAGCAATGTGCATTTTGAGAGGAGGTGACTGCACATGATGATATTATTGTATCATTCACCATTCCATTTCTTATATATTTGTTGCTTTTTTTGACCATAGACATACATTGAATGGAGGTTTTCATTGAGCTGTGTACAGTGACAGCCAGGTCCCTTTCCTGAGTTGATACAGTTAATTTTGAACCCTGCAACGTGTATGTTGTTCTTTGCAATGTGCATTATGTTGATTTATCAACACTGAATTTCATTTACTGTTGAGTTGCCCATTCACTTACTTGTTTAGATTTCTCTGAAGTTTCTCACAGTCCTCTCTGGTGCTAAATATCTGTGTCATTGGCAAATTTTGCTACCTCAGTACTCACCCCTCTTTCCAGATCATTAATAAACACATTAAACATGGGAACTAGTACAGAACCTTGAGGCTTTAACGCTGCAGATAATCTTTTGCCATGAGGAAAATGGACCATTTAATCCTGCTCTTTGTTTTCTGTTTCGCAGCCCATATTTGCTCCATGACAATACTTTGCCTCTCACCATGTGACTACTTAGCTTTCTTAGTAGCCTTTTCTGTGGAACCTTGTGAAAGGCCTTTCGGAAGCTTAGTATTTTTATGTCAGCTGGTTCTCTTTTATGTTTTAACACACCCAAAGAATTTTAAGGCATTAGTGAGACACAGATTTCCTAAACTGTGCTGGTTAGACTCTGTCATATCACAATCTTCAAAGTGTTTTGTTGTTCTGTTTTTAATTATTGTTTAAACCAGGTTGCAAGGTACAAGTTTACTGGCCTGTAGTTCCCCAGATCACCCCTAGAGCCTTTTTCAGTTATAGGTACAATGTTTGCTACCCTCCAGTACTCTTGAAAAATGTTCGCATAGTTTTTTTTAGTAGCTCAGCTACTTCACACTTGAGTTCCCTCAGAACTCTTGGATGTACCATCTGGACATAATGACTGAATCATAGAATATCAAGGTTGGAAGGGACCTCAGGAGGTCATCTAGTCCAACCACCTGCTCAAAGCAGGACCAATCCCCAACTAAATCATCCTAGCCAGGACTTTGTCAAGCCTGACCTTAAAAACCTCTAAGGAAGGAGATTCCACCACCTCCCTAGGTAACCCATTCCAGTGCTTCACCACCCTCCTTGTGGATATTTTCCTAATATCCAACCTAAATTTCCCCCACTGCAACTTGAGACCATTACTCCTTGTTCTGTCATCTGCCACCGAGAACAGTCTAGATCCATCCTCTTTGGAATCCCCTTTCAGGTAGTTGAAAGCAGCTATCAAATCCCCCCTTATTCTTTTCTGCAGACTAAATAATCCCAGTTCCCTCAGCCTCTCCTCCTAAGTCATGTGTTCCAGTCCCCTAATCATTTTTGTTGCCCTCCGCTGGACTCTTTCCAAATCCTTCTTGTAGTGTGGGGCCCAAAACTGGACACAGTACTCCAGATGAGGCCTCACCAGTGTTGAATAGAGGGGAACGATCACGTCCCTCCATCTGCTGGCAATGCCCCTACTTATACATCCCAAAATGCCATTGGCCTTCTTGACAACAAGGGCACACTGTTGACTCATATCCAGCTTCTCATCCACTGTAACCCCTAGGTCCTTCTCTGCAGATCTGCTGCCTAGCCGCTCAGTCCCTAGTTTGTAGCCGTGTATTGGATTCTTCTGTCCTAAGTGCAGGACTCTGCACTTGTCCTTATTGAAGCTCATCAGATTTCTTTTGGCCCAATCCTCTAATTTGTCTAGGTCCCTCTGTATCCTATCCCTACCCTCCAGCGTATTTACCACTCCTCCCAGTTTTGTGTCATCTGCAAACTTGCGAGCGTGTAATCCACACCATCCTCCAGATCATTAATGAAGATATTGAACAAAACCAGCCCCAGGACCGACCCTTGGGGCACTCCACTTGATACTAGCTGCCAACTAGACATGGAGCTATTGATTGCTACCTGTTGAGCCTGATGATCTAGCTAGCTTTCTATCCACCTTATAGTCCATTCATCCAATCCATACTTCTTTAACTTGCTGGCAAGAATACTGTGGGAGACCATGTCAAAAGCTTTGCTAAAGTCAAGGAATAACACGTCCACTGCTTTCCCCTCATCCACAGAACCAGTTATCTCGTCATAGAAGGCAATTCTATTAGTCAGGCATGACTTGCCCTTGGTGAATCCATGCTGATTGTTCCTGATCACTTTCCTCTCCTTTAAGTGCTTCAGAATTGATTCCTTGAGGACCTGCTCCATGACTTTTCCAGGGACTGAGGTGAGGCTGACCGGCCTGTAGTTCCCTGGATTCTCCTTCTTCCCTTTTTTAAAGATGGGCACTACATTAGCCTTTTTCCAGTCTTCTGGGACCTCCCCCCGGTCGCCATGAGTTTTCAAAGATAATGGCAATGGCTCTGCAATCACATCCGCCAACTCCTTTAGCACCCTCAGATGCAGTGCATCCGGCCCCATGGACTTGTGCTCGTCCAGCTTTTCTAAATAGTCCTGAACCACTTCTTTCTCCAAAGAGGGCTGGTCACTTCCTCCCCATATTGTGCTGCCCAGTGCGGTAGTCTGGGAGCTGATCTTCATGAAGGCAAAAAAAGCATTGAGTACATTAGCTTTTTTCCACATCCTCTGTCACTAGGTTGCCTCTTTAATTCAGTAAGGGGCCCACACTTTTCCTTGACCACCTTCTTGTTGCGAACATACCTGAAGAAACCCTTCTTTTTACTCTTAACATTCATTTTCTAACTGCAACTCCAAGTGTGATTTGGCCTTCCTGATTTCGCTCCTGCATGTGTGAGAAATATTTTTATACTCCTCCCTGGTCATTTGTCCAATCTTCCACTTCTTGTAAGCTTCTTTTTTGTGTTTAAGATCAGCAAGGATTTCACTGTGAAGGCAGGCTGGTCGCCTGCCATATTTACTATTCTTTCTACGCTTCGGAATGGTTTGTTCCTGCAACCTCAATAAGGATTCTTTAAAATACAGCCAGCTCTCCTGGACTCCTTTCTCCTTCATGTTGTTCTCCCAGGGAATCCTGCGCATCCATTCCCTGAAGGAGTCAAAGTCTGCTTTTCTGAAGTCCAGGGTCCATATTCTGCTACTCTCCTTTCTTCTTTGTGTCAGGATCCTGAACTCGACCATCTCATGGTCACTACCTTCCCATCCACTTTTGCTTCCCCTACTAATTCTTCCTGGTTTGTGAGCAGCAGGTCAAGAAAAGCTCTGTCCCGAGTTGGTTCCTCCAGCACTTGCACCAGGAAATTGTCCCCTACGCTTTCCAAAAACTTCCTGGTTTGTCTGTGCACTGCTGTATTGCTCTCCCAGCAGATATTGGAGTGATTGAAATCCCCCATGAGAACCAGGACCTGCTATCTAGTAACTTCTGTTAGTTGCCAGAAGAAAGCCTCGTCCACCTCATCCCCCTGGTCTGGTGGTCTATAGCAGACTCCCACCACAACATCACCCTTGTTGCTCACACTTCTAAATTTAATCCAGAGACTCTCAGGTTTTTCTGCAGTTTCATACCAGAGCTCTGAGCAGTCAGACTGCTCTCTTACATACAATGCAACTCCCCTACCTTTTCTGCCCTGCCTGTCCTTCCTGAACAGTTTATATCCATCCATGACAGTACTCCAGTCATGTGAGTTATCCCACCAAGTCTCTGTTGTTCCAATCACATCATAGTTCCTTGACTGTGCCAGGACTTCTAGATCTTCCTGCTTGTTTCCCAGGCTTCTTGCATTTGTGTATAGGCACTTAAGATAACTCACTGATCATCCTGCTTTCTCAGTATGAGGCACGAGTCCTCCCCTCTTGTGCTCTTCTGCTTTTGCTTCCTCCTAGTATCCCACTTCCCCACTTACCTCAGGGCTTTGGTCTCCTTCCCCCAGTGAACCTAGTTTAAAGCCCTCCTCGCTAGGTTAGCCAGCCTGCTTGCAAAGATGCTCTTCTCTCTCTTCGTTAGGTGGAGCCCGTCTATGCCTAGCAATCCTTCTTCTTGGAACACCATCCCATGGTCAAAGAATCCAAAGCCTTCTCTCTGACACCACCTGCATAGCCATTCATTGTCTTTCACAATTCGACGGTCTCTACCCGGGACTCTTCCTTCCACAGGGAAGATGGATGAGAACATCACTTGTGCCTCAAACTCCTTTATCCTTCTTCCTAGAGCCACGTAGTCTGCAGTGATCCACTCAGGATCATTCTCTGCAGTATCATTGGTGCCCACAGGGAGAAGCAGGAAGGGGGTAGCGATCTGAGAGCTTGATGAGTCTTGGCAGTCTCTCGTCACATCGTGAATCCAAGCTCCTGGCAAGCAGCACACTTCTCGGCTTTCCCAGTCAGGACGGCAGATAGATGACTCAGTCCCCCTTAGGAGGGAGTCCCTGGCCACCACCACCCGCCTGCTTCTCTTGGGAGCAGTGGTCGTGGAACCCCCATCACTAGGACAGTGCATCTCATGCCTTCCAATTGGTGGACTCTTCTGCTCTCTTCCCTCAGATGTATCACCTAGTCCACGCTCCGCATTAGTACATGTGGAGAGAACGTGAAAATGGTTGCTCACCTGTATCTGCATTGCTGGTACATGGGTGCTCCTCTTTCTTCTTCTGGAGGTCACATGCTGCCAGTTTTCTTCACCGTCCTTCTGTCCCCACTGCTCAGCCTGCTCTGAATCTTCAGAATGCTGTGCCCATAGAAGCATATCCTGACATCTCTCAGGAAATCTTCATTTTCTTTTATGCAATGCAGGGTCGATACTTGTTTCTCCAGACCTTGAACCTTCTCTTCCAATATGGAGACCAGTTTGCACTTTGTACAGTCAAAGTCACTTCTGTCCTGTGGAAGAAAGACAAACATGGCACATCCTCTGCAGGTCACAACAGTTAATTGCTCGCCATCCATACTACCTTCCTTCTAAGAGCTTCTTCAGCTGTTGCAGTAACTACTCAGAGAAGCCTGAAAGATGAAAGCCTCAGTGGGCTCGCCCCAGGCAAACTCCCTCTGATAGCCTCTCTGCTGTTCACAGCTCAGCTGGTTTGCAGCTGACTGCCTCTTTATAGCAGTCAGGCCCACTCAAAGCCCACATGGAACAAAGCGCTCCCAATTCATACTTTTCAAACAATCAAGCACACGGTCAAACTGACAAACTCTCTCCCCACAACAGGCACTCAGATACTCACCAACACAGCCCCCCATTGCAGCACTTAGCGTACCTCCTCTCGAACAGATCCCAGGCAAACTCCCTCTGTTAGCCTCTCTGCTGTTCACCACCATTTTTCTCCAGCTCATAGTCTTCTGTCACCTCAGCTTCCAAGAATAGATTCATAGATATTTAGGTCAGAAGGGACCATTATGATCATCTAGTCTGACCTCCTGTACAACACAGGCCACAGAATTTCACCAACCACTCCTGCAAAAAAACCTCTTACCTATGTCTGAGCTATTGAAGTTCTCAAATTGTGGTTTAAAGACTTCAAGGAGCAGAGAATCCTCCAGCAAGTGACCCAGGCCCCATGCTACAGAGGAAGGCAAAAAACCTCCAGGGCCTCTTCCAATCTCCCCTGGAGGAAAATTCCTTCCCGACCCCAAATATGGCCATCAGCTAAACCCTGAGCATATGGGCAAGATTCACCAGCCAGATACTACAGAAAATTCTTTCCTGGGTAACTCAGATCCCACCCCATCTAATATCCCATCACAGGCCATTGGGCCTGGTTTGCAAAACCATGTTATCCCATCATACCATCTCCTCCATAAACTTACTGAGTTTAATCTTAAAGCCAGATACGTCTTTTGCCCCCACTGCTTTCCTTGGAAGGCTATTCCAAAACTTCACTGCTCTGATGGTTAGAAACCTTTGTCTAATTTCAAGTCTAAACTTCCTGGTGGCCAGTTTATATCCATTTGTTCTTGTGCCCACATTGGTACTGAGCTTAAATAATTCCTCTCCCTCTCCGGTATTTATCCCTCTGATATATTTATAGAGAGCAATCATATCTCCCCTCAACCTTCTATTAGTTAGGCTAAACAAGCCAAGCTCCTTGAGTCTCCTTTCATAAGACAAGTTTTCCATTCCTCGGATCATCCTAGTAGCCCTTCTCTGTACCTGTTCCAGTTTGAATTCATCCTTCTTAAACATGGGAGACCAGAACTGCACACAGCATTCCAGGTGAGGTCTCACCAGTGCCTTGTATAATGGTACTAAAACCTCCTTATCCCTACTGGAAATACCTCTCCTGATGCATCCCAAGACCGCATTAGCTTTTATCATGGCCATATCACACTGGCAGCTCATAGTCATCCTATGATCAACCAATACTCCAAGGTCCTTCTCCTCCTCTGTTACTTCTAATTGATGTGTCCCCAGCTTATAACTAAAATTCTTCTTGTTAATCCCTAAATGCATGACCTTACACTTCTCACTATTAAATTTCATCCTATTACTATTACTTCAGTTTACAAGGTCATCCAGATCCTCCTGTAGGATATCCCTGTCCTTCTCTAAATTGGCAGTACCTCCCAGCTTTGTATCATCCGCAAACTTTATTAGCACACACCCCTTTTTGTGCAGAGGTCAGTAATAAAAAGATTGGTCCCAAAACCAACCCTTGAGGAACTCCACTGGTAACCCCCCTCCAGCCTGACAGTTCACCTTTCAGTGGGACCCGCTGTAGTCTCCCCTTTAACCAATTCCTTACCCACCTTTCAATTTTCCTATTGATCCCCATCTTATCCAATTTAACTAATAATTCCCCATGTGGCACAGTATCAAACGCCTTACTGAAATCTAGGTAAATTAGATCCACTGCGTTTCCTTTGTCTAAAAAAATCTGTTACTCTCTCAAAGGAGATCAGGTTGGTTTGGCACGATCTACCTTTTGTAAAACCATGTTGTATTTTGTCCCATTTACCATTGACTTCATGTAGACCTTGCATACTACAGATATCAAACTAACAGACCTATAGTTACTCAGATAACTTAGTTCCTATTTTTAAGAAAGGGGAAAAATGTTAGCAATTCTCCAATCATACGGTAAAACCCCTGAGTTTACAGATTCACTAAAAATTCTTGCCAATGGGCTTGCAATTTCATGTGCCAATTCCTTTAATATTCTTGGATGAAGATTATCTGGGCTCCCTGATTTAGTCTCATTAAGCTGTTTTGCTTCTACCTCAGATATGGTAATATCTACCTCCATATCTTCATTCCCTTTTGTCATGCTACCATTATCCCTAAGATCCTCTTTAGTCTTATTAAAGACTAAGGCGAAGTATTTGTTTAGATATTGGGCCATGCCTAGATTATCCTTGACCTCCACTCTATCCTCCGTGTTTACTGGTCCCACTTCTTCTTTCTTTGTTTTCTTCTTATTTATATGGCTATAGAACCTTTTACTATTGGTTTTAATTCCCTTTGCAAGGTCCAACTCTACTTGACTTTTAGCCTGTCTCACTTTATCCCTACATGTTCTGACCTCAATAAGGTAGCTTTCCTTGCTGATCCCTCCCTTCTTCCACTCCCTGTATGCTTTCTGCTTTTTCTTAATCACCTCTCTGAGATGCTTGGTCTACAACTCCTGCCTATATGAATTTTTTCCCCTTTCTTGGGATGCAGGCTTCCAATAGCTTCTGCAGCTTTGATTTAAAATAATCCCAGGCCTCCCAGGCCGCCTCCTACCTTTTTAGATCCATAACTTCTTCAGTCAATCCACTTGCCTAACTAATTTCCTTAATTTTTGAAAGTCAGCCTTTTTGAAATCCAAAACCCTAGTTGCAGATTTGTTTTTGTTAATCCTTCTGTTCAGTTTGAACTGAATTAGCTCATGATCACTTGAGACAAGATTATCCCCTACAACCATTTCTTCTATGAGGTCCTCACTACTCACCAAAACCAAATTTAAAATGGCATCCCCTCTAGTCGGTTCAGCAACTACTGGATGAAGGAATCGATCAGCTATCGCATCTAGGAAAATCTGAGCCCTATTATTATTACTAGCACTCGTCCTCCAGTCTATATCTGGGAAGTTAAAGTCTCCCATGATCACACAGTTTCCATTAGTATTTACTTTATTAAAAACATTAATAAGGGCTCTATCTTTACCTCATCTTTATTGCCAGAAAAGAGCAGTGTAGGAATCTCCCCAACAACTGTAAAAAGAACAGGAGTACTTGTGGCTCCTTAGAGACTAACAAATTTATTTGAACATAAGCTTGAAGACTCATATAAAGCAATCTGCATAGCTTCTCAGCCATATCCTTATTTTCCTTAATTGCTCCCTTTAACTTCTGGTGATCCAGCAGACCTACCATTTCCTTTCCCTGCTTCTGATACAGATAAAAAAAATATTTGTTTTTACACCATTAGGTATTTGCTCTTCAAAATCCATTTTGGCCTTCTAATTTCCCACTTACAAATTGCTTGCTGTAATTTATACTCTTCTTTACTGGCTTCAATACGGTCAGATTGCCAAATATTTGGCAGGATTTCTGTTTAGCTTGAATAGCCTTTCGAAACCCACCATGTAGCCATATTGATTTACTCCCTGCCTTCCTGGTTCCCTTTTTGGTCAGCAGCACACATTCCTTCTGAGACTCTATTTTCTTAAAGGGTTTTCCTTTCCTTTTTTGACCAACCTACACATTATACTGAAATCTCCTTTTTCTGAAATTCAGTCTCTATCACCTTTTGGTACAGCTACCTGCCCTTTGGATGTTGAAACTAATTATATTGTGGTCACTATTACTTAGTGACTCAGCTAATGTCACTTTAGACTAGCCTGTCCTTTGGGGTACTCCAGAGCTAGCTGTGCCAAGAAGCAGTCACTTAAAGTATTGAAAAATAATTTTTCTAAACTTTATCCCTTTGGGACATTTAACTAGTTTGTATGAGGGTTATTGAAATCTACCATTTTGTTAGATTTTTCTGCCTCGTTCGTGGTTTCTCTCAATTGTTCTTTCAATTTCTTTTTCTTGATCCAGTGTAGCACAATGATATCTACATTCTTACAGCTTGAGATACCGAAGAAAACTTGGAAAGTTGTGATCAGTTTTTATTTGCTGGGGAAGGAAAAATTTTATCTGTTAAAACTGTGTGTGTGTGTGAGAGAGAGAGAGAATCTGGAGAAAGAAATTACCAAAAAAAAAAAGTGGGAAAATTAATCACAGACCTGAAGGGTGGTAGGTTTGGAAAAAAAAAAAAAAAAAACTGTTTGACATAGTTGCCATTTCCCAATAAACACTTCTTTAGTGACCCTTTAATTTAGCTCTGAATATTCTTTCCAAATTACAGTCCTCATTAAAGTTTCCCACACCCTTTTTCCTAAGGCCTATTTCTTGCTCTTTCATATCATGGAGACTTCGCTTAGGGGGCTAAATCATCTGACTTTGGAGTCAATGGGAGTTTTGCAATTGACTTCACTGTATGCATGATTCAGCTTTAAGTGCTACTTGTGATGGTCCCTAAATGTCCCCAGATTTTCAGGCACCTTACTACCACCTGCCCTTATCATGAAGAAGTCTTGTCTGTTTCTGCTGTGGGTCGAGTCCCTGAAACCACCAGCCTCTGGCAACACAAGACCTACCTTCCAGACCTCCTCAGGCCTCACGCTCTCTGTACTGGTTAGCAATAGGTATGCACCAACCCCCAAGTTCTCAGAGCATTCCTGTAGTGCCCAGCCCCTAATGCACTAACCACTCACAGAATTACCAGGTCTTCTGTTCCCAAAGGAGTTGTACACACCAGCTTGAAAGATTCAGCTCAGGACCACCACTTTGCTTAGCACCACATCACTTAGATATATGTATAGTGAACACAAGAATAAGTTTATAATCAAAGAATAGAGGGATTCAAGTGAGAGTGAGTAATAATATTGGAAACAAATGGTTACATACAAAATGAAATCATGACGTGCTTTCTAGAGACTAAACTTAACTAATAGGTTATCCTCCTGTCTAAAGCTTATCTCACCCAAAGTTCTGGACAGCATTTTTCAGCCAAGCCTACCTGAGACTCCTCTTTCATGAAAGCGGCAAAGAGTCCTGTGGCACCTTATAGACTAACAGACGTATTGGATCATAAGCTTCCGTGGGTGAATACCCACTTCGTCGGATGCTGCATCCGACGAAGTGGGTATTCACCCATGGAAGCTTATGCTCCAATATGTCTGTTAGTCTATAAGGTGCCACAGGACTCTTTGCCGCTTTTACAGACCCAGACTAACACAGCTACCCCTCTGATACTCTTTCATGAAGTAAACTTCATTTACTATCCATTTACTACTTAGGTGAAACATGCCGGGTGTCTTCTTTGTCCCACAAATATACTAGAGCAAACTTTTCATGTGCATTTCAAGATAGGGTTCTTCCTGCCCCCAATCCTCCCGCAGTTTACTTCTTCCTGGTACTTTTCTCTCTATGTAGTTTTCACAATCCTTCATTAGCATTCAGTTCAGACTGGTGAGTGGTGACCCATTGTGAACTATACAGTTCTTAATTTACATGTAGACAGACAGACAAATGAATGTTGCTTGTCTGACAGCACACCTGTTTTTCACCTTTGCTGATGAACAGTCCCTAGATACAGAACATAATTTTCAGTGTATATGCATAATTCCTTACACAACATCTGTGTATGCGTTTCACAATGAAATTGATGACCAGTGTGGCACCAGTTTTGATTTAAGACCTCACACGACATTTTCTGGTGAACTAGAATGTACATATCAGACTCAGGAGATTCCTGTAAATCTGTGCCCCTTGCTAGTTGGCATAATCTGGTTTCTGATTCACACTACTCCAGTCCAAAGGATTTAATATCCTCTTCTTTGAATGGAAAGATGCATCTTTAATAGTTTCCCCCCATCTCTGTTTAGGGATAAGTCTTGGTTTACTGAAGAAAATAAATAAAGGCCAATGGGAACTTTTTTTTTTCTTCCTGTGTGGTGCAGGAATGAAACCTGGTCACCTGATAGACCTTTTTTTGAGTTGTTCTTTTGTTCCAATATAATATAAACATTGGGTTATTTTCAAACCAGCTTGATAAAAAGACAAGATGCTTAATAAAAAGAGAGAACGTTAATAGGGAAAATCATCCACCTATTCATTTACAAATTCTTTATTAAAATGACTGTAGATTAGTTTTTGAAGTCCTTGAATTTACCCTCCTACTTTAAATATAGTTTCTTGTCCCTTAGTGCCCATTCTGATAATTTTTCATCCCACCAGCCTTAAAGCTATCAGGAACGAGGAAGGAGGCCATGTGCAAAATGTCACCTCTGGTATTTAAATGTAAGTTAATCTTGCTTTGATGCTATTAACATTTGCTGGTTATTTGGGAGAGGTAATTTGCACTGCTGTGTGGTAGTGTAGATATCATTTGGTTTTGGGCCAGTTCCTCCAACAAGAAAGTTTCACTGTCTTCACATTGCCAATTTAGACCTCACCTTGTATGGCTTTTCCCAAACAGCAGAACACATGCATGCTGCCATTTGTAGGAAATTTTATAAAATAAAGTCACATGAGTGTATAGGTTGGAAGAGTGGCAGTCCTGGTTACCTGTTTAAAGAACAGATACAGTGATGGGCAGAGGCAGTGCATGTAGGGTGACCAGATATCCTGATTTTATAGGCACAGTCCTGATTATTTGGGGCTTTGTCCTATATAGGCAACTATTACCACTCAGCCCCCTCCCGATTTTTTCACGCTTACTATCTGATCACCCTAAATGCATGCTTCCCATCACTGCCTCATCAATGTACTAAAGCTTTACCTAGGGACATTACCTCTACGGCTAAAGGGTAATTTTTACTCAGACTGCCAGTTATAGCTATGGTATTTTGGTATGATATATTTTTGTAATGTAGACATTAGTCAAGTAGGAACTGGATATAGGTCCCCAAATAACTTTTGATCACTATTGATTTTGAATGTGTTTGTCCTATGGACAACAAGTTGTCTAACTAGTTATCACTTCCTGAGCTATCCATTCCTAAGAAGAGAGACAGTTTCCACTTATATCCATTCTCACATTATATCCATTGTATAAACCTCACAGATATGCCATATGTATCTAAAGGTTGAATTTTCCCCTTCCAGTCAAGAAACTGGTGGAGCTTGTCAATGCTAGGTTTACAGGGCTTTCCCTTTAGGTTACACTATATATATATAATTTCCTCCTTCCCCTCCAGTTATGATAGCTTAGGCAACAGTCTCAGACTTCACTCCCAAAAATGACATATTTATTTTTTTTAAAGCTAAAACTCAGCAGCTTTTGTTTTTGCCCCGAGTCTTAAAAAAACAAAACTGAATTCAGGATCAAGTCTGATAAATTATTTGCAATGTATCATTCCAAACATTGGGGTCAGACATCACCAACCGGGATTATTTGTCTTGAAAACTCTGGTGGATTTATGTCAGAAAAAAATTAAATTTCATTCTGCTAGAGTTGTCTTGTGCTATTTCACTTAGCTTCATGTACAAGTACACTAGTATACATGTACACATACTTAGCTATTCAGTCTATACAGACACATGAATGCATTTTGAGGATTGGATGTTGCTGTGTCTTTGCCATGCTACTTTTGATCAATACATTTATTTGAATGACTTTATAAAATTTTTGGTTGATTTTTAATGCTTACCAGTGATAGACTCGTGGCTTTGATAAGTATGAGTGAAGGTGGGTGAATGTGTGTGTTGTGCTGGGGGTGTTTCATGCTGGGAGAGTTGTTTATCTGTGCAAGTGGTGTCTGGGGGCTTTCTGCAGTGGTGAGGGGCTCTGAGTGTTTAGGTTATTGCATGAGCTCATAAACTTTAAGGTCAGAAGAGACCATCATGATCATCTAGTCTGACCTCCTGCTGGTTGTTTTGTTGTGCAGGTGGTTTGAAGAACTGTGGTAGTTGGGCCAACTAATCCACCACTTGTGCAGTTCCCTTCCATACAACCAATGAAATTGTTGCATACAAAATAGCTGTAGAGCAAGGGTGGTGTTTGGTGGAGACAGTTACTTCTGGGATCACAGTGGTCTAGAACTCTTGGCATGGCATAGTTACATGTTTTGCTGTTGCACAGATGTAATTCTTAAAGTCAAAATGGCTGCGAATGTAAACATTACACCGTGGAAAAAACTGCACATCCCAGTGATGACTGAACTTGTGGACATTCTGAGCATAAAGAGCTCTCAACCTTGGTTGTAGCTGCTTCATTCACTTCACACTGAATTGACAGACATTTTAGGCTTCAGAGTGACACTAGGGTTGCCACCTTTCTAATGTCTGAAAACTAGGGCTGTCAAACAATTAAAAACATTTATTTTGATTAATCGTGCTGTTAAACAATAATAGAATACTATTTATATCTTTGGATGTTTTCCACATTTTCAAATATATTGATTTCAGTTACAACACATAATACAAAGTGTATAGCGCTCACTTTATATTTTTTATTATAAATATTTTCACTGTAAAATTAAAAGAAATAATATTTTTCAGTTCAATTAATACAAGTACTGTAGTGCAATCTCTTTATCATGAAAGCTGAACTTACAAATGTAGAATTATGTGCAGTAAATAACTGCATTCAAAAATAAAACAATGTAAAACTTTAGAGCCTACAAGTCCACTCGGTCCTACTTCTTGTTCAGCCAATCGCTCAGACAAACAAGTTTGTTTACGTTTGCAGGAGATAATGCTGCCTGCTTCTTGTTTGCAATGTCACCTGAAAGTGAGAACAAGCATTTGCATGGCACTGCTGTAGCCGGCGTTGCAAGATATTTACATTCCAGATGCGCTAAAGATTCATATGTCCCTTCATGCTTCAACCACCATTCCAGAGGATGTGCATCCACGCTGATGATGGGTTCTGCTCGATGATGATCCAAAGCAGTGCAGACCAACGCATGTTCGTTTTCATTATCTTGAGTCAGATGCCACTAGCAGAAGGTTGATTTTCTTTTTTGGTGGTTTGGGTTCTGTAGTTTCTGCATCGGAGTGTTGCTCTTTTAAGACCTCTGAAAACTCCACACACCATCCCAATCAGATTTTGGAAGGCACTTCAAATTCTTAAATCTTGGGTCGAGTGCTGTAGCTATCTTTAGAAATCTCACATTGGTACTTTCTTTGCGTTTTGTCAGATCTGCTGTGAAAGTGTTCTTAAAATGAACAACATGTGCTGGGTCATCATCCAAGACTGCTATAACATGAAATACATGGCAGAATGCAGGTAAAACACAGAGCATACAATTCTCCCACAAGGAGTTCAGTCACAAATTTAATTAATGCATTATTTTTTAAACAAGCAACATCAGCATAGAAGCATGTCCTCTGGAACAGTGGCCAAAGAATGAAGGGACATACGAACGTTTAGCATATCTGGTACATAAATGCCAGCTACAGAAGTGCCATGCAAACGTCTTTTCTCACTTTCAAGTGACATTGTAAATAAGAAGCAGGCAGCATTATCTCCTGTAAATGTAAATAAACTTGTTTCTCTTAGTGATTGGTTGAACAAGAAGTAGGACTGAGTGGACTTGTAGGCTCTAAAGTTTTACTTTATTTTGAGTGCAGTTATTTAACAAAAAATCAACATTAATTTTGCAATTAATCAACAGCCCTTCTGAAAACTAGACCCCCTTACCTCCCTGAGCCTCTTCCCCCTGCTCAGCCTCTTCCCCAAGGCCCCGACCCTGTTCCACCTCTTCCCTCGAGGCCTTACCCCCCCCACTCGCTCCCCTATCCCCCTCCCCTGCTGCTCTCTCCCTCAACTCCAGGGTGAGCAGCCCCAAGGGACTTGCAAACTCCAGCTCCAGCAGGCTGCCTGGGAGTGCAGGTCACAAGAGAGCTGAGGCTGCATGGGAGCAGCCAGGCAACCCCACTGGTGAGCTAGGACATGTCCCTCCTACATGGCAGCCTCCTGCCTCCCTCTGCGCTGCTTGCCCAGCAGCCCCCTTTCCTACCCACTCGAGTCCTCCCTGCCCTGTAGCTGCTTGGGACCATGGCCGGTGGAAGTGCTGGCCGGTGGGGCAGCTTGCATTCCTTCCCTACCGGGGAACATTCCATGTCTGCTCAGAGCCCCTTACCCCTACTCACCATAGACTCCCATGCTCTGTTGCCTCCACTGCAGCCCTGCAAACTGTGCTCCTCAGAGGGGCTGCTTAAACCAGTGATTATGTGCTGCTGTGGGAGCAGCTGCTTCAGAGCCAGGCGCCAGGCTGCCACTCCTCCACCTCGCCCCCGCACTGGCAGTGACTGAACTTTTAGTGTCTGGTCATCTGACAGCACACTGCTAGGTCCCCTTTTTGACTGGACTTCCTAGTCAAAAGCCAGACACTTGGCAACCCTAAATGTGACAATCCTGGAATCATATTGTTTAGATGAAAGTGGAAAAAAGCAAATAGTAGATAATCACTCAACATGGCTTATACAGTAATTGTAGGTTGGCATATTGGCTGTAAATTATCATGGAAATACAGGGCATGAGACTCTGTGCTGTGCAGTCCAGAAAGGTAATGGGTCCTAATACGGCTTTGTCATCTTTGCCTCCTCCCAAATCTGGGTTGCTTTGGGACCCAAGTGGCCTAAATGTACTTTAGGGCCATCTAAATTAAAGCAATATGTCCCCAGCTGCTTTTGGGAAGCAGTGCTGTCCTACCCAGAAACTCTGCAATGCCCAACATGCCCCATTTGCCAGAGCCTGAGCAAGAATCATAGAGTTCAATGTGTGTCTGTTTTCTGCAGTTCTTGCTCTGGGTAAATCATCCCCTGATTGGATCCAATATTACATAGCCCCTTTACTCTGCTCCAGGCTCTCTACCTGGCGTAATGGGCCAAGATTTGGAGTGAGAATCTCACCCAAGATCTCTTACTCAAGCTAGAAACGCTTTTTCCTTAAAAATAATGGGATGTAAGTTATCTAGCACCCTCAACTCTTAGTGAGCTCCTTGCAGGATTGAGCTCAAAGAAGGGAATTTGAACTCACAGAAAAGTTAAACTGTTTAAATGTAGTGTTGTTTGTAGCCATATTGGTCCTAGGATATTAGAGAGATGAGGTTGGTGAGGTAATATCTTTTATTGGACCAACTTCAAGCTTACACAGAGCTGTTCTTCAGATGTGGGAGAGTGTCACAGCTAAATACAAAGTCCCACAGATTGTTTTGCGTAAGTAGTTAACAAATTTCAAGGGACCATTCAAGGTGAAGTGGCCCGTTAACACCTTACCAGACAGAGGGGAAGAAAAGTTGGGAGGGGGAAGCTAAATGGATTATAGATTGTTGTAAAAAGATATAAATCCAGTGTGTCTGTTCAGTCCATGATCTTTAGTATCTAGCAAGTTGAGCTCCCAGCTCATCTTTTGAAGGTGTTGGTCCAGTAAAAGATCATTACCTCCTCCACCTTGACTCTAAACTATTTAAAAATAGGCAAACCCATATACTACTATACAAACCTTCTGAATAAAGGTGCCTGCATCTCACTAATGCAGGTTCATTCTCCAAGAAGGAGAAAAACAAAGATTAGTACTTAAAAACAAAACAAAAAAACCCTCAACAAAACCTGAATATTTCAGACAGGTGGAGCTTATCTTTTTTGTGCACCACCATGACCCTAGAAGACTATGAAATATTACACAGAATTCTGTAGAGCTCACAGGTTAGCCTTTGAGTAAGGCTGTCAGAATCCGTACCCCTCCGCCGCAGTCAGCCCTGTCCAGTTGTGAATCCGGGTGCAGGGGTATCCCCAAGCACTTGACACTGTGGGCACTGGCCTGTGCAGATGCAATGCCCATTTTGGAACCCGTGGGGTTTTCCCACGATGCAGTGGTCCCTTTCCAGGCACTCATACTCAATGGTCTCAAAGAGGAGAGCACCCCAGTCCCTTTGGCCAGCACCAGACCTGGGCTTCAGTACCAAACCTCATACCAACCCTCAGAACCTTGACCTGTGAGACCTGGTCAGTGCAGAAGGAGAGGAGGAGGACCTCCTGCTGGTGCAGGCCTCGTCTTCCAGAAGTCTATCCCAGGACCCTCGATTTGAAGGTGCTTCACTCTTCTCAGAGCAAATGGATGTGAAGCTCCATGGCCTGAAAGACTCCAGAGCCACCTCATGTCCCTGGATCTCTATGCCCTGGCATCTTCAAGGAAGTACTTCAGACTCCAGCACTCCACCCATTTCTCAGCTCTGCCACCCCATCAGGACCTGCAAAAGAAACGAAGCCAGGGGTTTAGATGCAGGCAACTGCCCCCATTCACCTCAGCATCCTTCCCCTCTCGGATACTAGGGGACAGCCAAACAGAACTTTTGATAGGACACCCAAAGGTGTTATACCCATTCCCGTGCCACCGGATCCTGTCCCCCCTTTGTTTTCGAACTGCTTATCCCACTTCAGATTGGCATGGTCTCTTATCACCATGGACTATTGGGTGCTGAACACTGGAAAGAGGTTATATGCTTCAGTTTACTTCCATCCCCCTGCCATACCTCCCTCCTGGTCCCTCTTCAGGGACCCTTCTCACAAGCAACTTCTGGCCCAGGAGGTGCCAGCCCTCCTCCGAGTGGGACCCATGGAGGAAGTTCCTCAGGACTTAAGAGGGAAAGTGTTATACTCCTGATCATTCCTAATTCCAAAGGCCAAGAAGGGCCTCCTACCCATTTTAGTCCAATGCTGTCTCAATGGCTACCTCAAAGAGCTGAAGTTCCTTATGGTCTCCTTGGCTACCATCATCCCATCCCTGGATCCGGAGGACTGGTAGGCTGCCCTTGACTTATTTCCATGTCTTGATTTTTCCAAGGCCACAGGAGGTTCCCCACATTCATTGTAAACGAGACACACTACCAATTTACGGTTCTCCCATTTGGCCTTTCAACTGCCCTGTGGGTTTTCACGAAATGCATAGTGGTAGTGGCAGCCTTCCTCAGAAGAAGAGGTGTACAAGTCTACCCACACCTCAACAGCTGGCTGGTCAAGGGCCAGTCCTGGGCACAAGTGGAGACCAGTATTGACTTCATACAGTCAACCTTTCCGGTGCTGGGCCTGGTTATAAATGAGCAGAAGTCTCCCCTTGTCCTGGTGCAGAGGATAGAGTTTATTGGAGCAGTGCTCAATTTCTCTCAGGCCAGGGCTTTCCTCCCAGAAGCCCGTTTCCAGACAATGGGGTCATTGATAGCACAAGTCAAGGCCCGCCCAATCACAACTGCCAGTTTCTGCCTCAGACTGTTAGGCTGCATGGCTGCGAGTACATACATAGTGCAACATGCAAGGCTATTTCTCAGACCCCTTGAAGCTTGGCTGGCCTCGGTGTATTCACTGAGTCACCACTATCTGGTGTTTGGTGCTCACTTTTCCTGCCCTTGTCCTCACCTCCCTTGACTGGTGAAGGAACCCTCTGTTGGTCCTCTCAAGAGTCCCCTTCACCAGGCGCCAGCCCTCATTATTCCTAGATTTGGATGGATCAGATCTAGGATGGGGGGCTCACCTAGGGCACCTCAGGACACAGGGCCTGTGGTCCCTGGAGGAGCTCTCCGTGCATATAACTTCAGAGAGCTCAGAGCAGTCCACCTGACCTTTCAGATGTTCTTACCCCACATCGTGAACAAGAACATGCCAGTGCTCACAGAAAATACATTGGCTGTATTTTACTTCAACAGGCAGGGAGGGGCTTGCTCTTCCTCCCTGTTCCAGGAAGCTGTCCACTTGTGGGAGTTCTGCATAATGCACTCGATCCATCTCAAAGCTTCTCATCTTCCAGGAGCCTGAAACAAGCTGGCAGATCACCTCAGCAGTTACTTTTCTCCGGTCACCACGAGTGGTCCCTTCACTCTGATGTAGTGAGGGTAGTTTTCCAGTGGTAAGGGACTCCCCAGATAGACCTGTTTGTGACCAGGCAGAATAGGAAACCTTACCAGTTCTGCTCCCTGCAAGGCCACAGCCTGGGCTCACTCATGGACACTTTCCTGCTCCCTTGGATGGGGCAACTATTCTACACGTTTTTCCCCCTATTCCTCTCATGCACAAGTTCCTGCTAAAGATCAAGCAGGACAGATCATGAGTCATTCTTATAATCTAGCCTGGTTCCACCAGCACAGGTTCACCACAACGCTAGGTCTTTCAGTGGCGACTCCAATGCTGCATCCTCTCCCTCTCCTCCCAGACCTGATATTGCAGGGCCACAGTTGAATGCTCTTCTCAAAACCACATGCAAGCAGGGAGGAGCAACATCTCCACACAATGGATGTTAGATGCACCCTGGCTTTCTATATTGAGAAGACAAGTCTGTTCCATAGATCCATGCAAATCTTTGTGGCGGCAGTGGAAAGGATGAAGGGCCTTCCTATTTCAGCTCAGAGGATTTCATCCCGGATCACATTGTACATCCGCACAAGCTACAAGCAGGCATGTGTCCCATAACTAGCTATAATGCTGGCCCATTCTATGAGGGCACAGGTTTCCTCAGCAGCATTCCTGGCCCAAATATTGATCCAGGACATCTGCAGAGCGGTGACTTAGTCATTGGTACATACATTTTCATCCCACTACGCCATCACCCAACAAGCTAAAGATGATGCTAGGTTTGGTCGAGCTGTGTTGCAGTCCACGTGTCCATGAACTCCGATCCCACCTCCTATGGTACTGCTTGGGAGTCACCTAATGTGAAATGGACATGTGCAAGCACTTGAAGAAAAAATGGTTACTAACCTTCCTGTAACTATTGTTCTTTGAGATGTGTTGCACATGTCCATTCCATGACCCACCCTCCTAATCCTCTGTCGGAGCTGGCTGGCAAGAAGGAACTGAGAGGATGCGGGAGTCAGCCAGAACCCTTATACCAATGCATGAGCACATGGCAGCACACGATGCTAGAGCCGACCTGATGGATGCCACTGAGGGAAAAATTTCCAGCAATTGTGCACTCAGCGCATACACACCTAATGTGGAATGGACATGTGCAACACATCTCGAAGAACAACAGTTACAGAAACATGGCTACCGCTCTGAAACCAGTTACAGTAAGGTTAGTAACAGTTTTTCCTGCTTCACAAAAAAAACCAATCCCAAAACCACAGATAGCACATCACCCACCTACCACCACCAAGAATACACCACCACTCTCTCTTCTCCAGCTTATGTAGCAGAACGTGGAGTGGGACCAGATGCAGCTCCAATGCTGTGGGAATGTGAAACAATTACAAAGAGGAGGAGGGCTATCCTTGTCCAAAACTGCTACAGTCTGAGTGGATAGTGACCTTACTGTTCAACCCATAGGAGGTCAGGAACCCTTTCACCAAAGCAGCAGCTAGCAGTAGGCACTTAGAGATTGAGTAAGGCACAAAGTGGAAAAGCCCTCCTGGCTCTGTGGTTCCTTCTGGAGCTGTTTCCCCCTGTTTTCCCATACATGCCTCATACGAGTTTAACCTGATCACAAACCCTAGAGATAGTCATGGACAAGCATCTTCTCAGCACCTCAAAGTGATTTCAGTGCATGATGATCCACTACCAGTTTGCAAGTGTCACCAAGGGATGTGTGTACTGCAACCAGGAGGAGTCAATGCAGCACATGTAGACATACTCAAGTTAGCTTTGATCTGGCTTGCTTATCAATAGCTGTGAAGCTGCAGTAGCATGGACTAGCCCTGACTGCCCAAGACCCTAGATACATGCTTGAATGGCCACCACTTGTACTGGCTTCAATGCTGTGGTTACTTGAACTAGTTTGGTCTACCTTGATCAAAGCTAGAGTGGGTAAGTCTACACATGCTGCAGTCATACTTCCTGACTGCAGTGTGAACATAACATAAGACACTGTTCAGGATAGACTAAAGGTTGCCACACTTTGGCTCCCTATTTAAATGATATAGACAGTTTAGACTTTTTTGTACAATGACTACTTTAATTTTCAGATTTTTTTCTCCCTGTTCCTTTTATGCAACCCTTTCTTCCACATTCTTGCCTAAGCTGAATGGTACCCAAATGGTATCTGAGTCTTACTTTCAAACCCATGATGTTTGACTAGATATGAAATTAGGCAAAATAAATTAGTCCATTCCTAGTTTTAATAAACTCTTTTTCTGGTTCTGATAAGGAACCCTATTAAAAGCCATCAAGTCTATTTTAATAACATTGCTAAATGAGGCACATCACAAATTAAAGATTCACCATGCAAAGGAAAAAATGATATACTGTGGTCTATTAACATGAATTTGGGATTCTGTAAAGAGCATAGCACTCCCTCCTCCCCCCCGTTTTGAGACCAGTTTCTTTGCTCCATAGTCAAGCAAACTCCTGTTAAGAGCGGGGGAACAGTCCCACGGCAGCTGCGTGAACTGAAGGAAATGGGAGGTTTGACTGAGGAACCAGTGCAGAAAATATTTGCAGTGAACACATTATTCATCAGATCCCCCTATTTTCTGTTGTGAATTGTTTTGTAAACAGATCATGATTTCCACAGAGTTGTTTGATTTTCAGAACTCAACAAATGTTTTATGTGAACATGTTTCAGCCTATGGGTTTCTCATGAGCTTTACTTACATATTGCTTTGAATATCCAATGTTTACAGTCTGAGATATGTCCGTTGTCTTCTGTCTTCTAACAACATGGGGAAACTCAGGTTTCTGGTGTAAATACAGAAATTTTTCAGAATGCAAATTCTGATTATGTGTAATATTCACTTAGAATTAACTATTTTGGCCAACATTTCTGCTAGTAAATTTGTTTACTAGAATATTTGGGGAAATCCAACTCAAAAGGATTGTGAACACAGACAAAAGAAGCTTAACGTTCAGACAATTGTGTGCAAATAGTTTTTGAAGTCTTCTCCCTCAGTGAGAATTACAGGATTTGGCCCTTAATTACATAGTTGAAGGCAAAAAGGGAATATATCTACACCAGTCCAAAAGTATGATCACAAGTGTAATGATCATGCTTTTACAACAGTTTTTAAGCTGAAAATTAGTGTGTTTTTGACACTGTTCTATAAACAGTGATATACTTCCCACGAATGTCTAAATGCCATATGCATATTAACTACCTATTCTCCTGCCACAGTGTAATAAAATTTATATTTTGATTTGCATGGAAGTAAATCAGAAAGACTGGATGAATGCAAGTGCTTTAACTTTTCTAGCTAAAAGAATGAAATTACATATGCAAAACTAGTTGCCTGCTTCATTAAGAAATATGAGTGCAGACAATTTGTATGAAAAAATATGGGAAGCAATTGGCTAGAGAGTGATTTCAGGAGTCACTGTGGGTACTAATTGGCTTGTTCAGGACATACCCCAAACCTGATTTTCCAATCATTTCTAGCTTTAGTAAATGATACAATATTATGGAAATTAAACCGTGATTAATTTTTCTATGTTTATATATAAACTTTAAATGATCATCTGGGTTTAATTCAGATTAAAGAAAAATAGACATAACCTATTTTAAAATGTTACCTTTCAAGTCTTATTTTTCTATCAACCCTTTGAGTGCCTATCGGTGTCCAGCATACTGCAAGTTGTTGTCCTCAAACTGCTGATCTTAAGGATATTTACATGAAGCAGACGTTCCTCCTATCAACTTTTTTCATACTTGAGGTCATATTTCTGCTGAATGTGGAATCAACAGCTATTTCTGCAGTAACAAATTGTAATGTCTTTTTGAAACTGATTTCCTGTTATAGAACAAAGAGCGCTAGAACATCCCACAATGGTGTGTGCATTAGAGAATCCTAGGGTGACGAGAGGAATTGAAAAGGCTGAACCTTGAGGTATGTGGAACATAATAAGGATGCAGTATCAAAGTGGGGAAAAATAGAACAAGGCAGATCTGTTAGCTTGTGGAGTAATTTCCCAAGGAAAGTGTTGGAATTCCCTTCTTTGAAACCAGACTGGATGAAGCATGGGCAAATTATCTATAGAAAACATTCCAATATCTCTAATTTCTGTGGTTGACAAACAAAGGTGGTTTAAAGGAAGAGCCCTAGGGATCTGGACTCAGTGCTCTAAGGAGGTCTGTGCAGCATACTCACACTGAGAAGACAAGTCTATAGGTTGGGCAAGGGGCAAGCCTGAAAGCTCAAGATCAAGGAGTCTAGTAGGTTTGGAGGGAGATGGTGAGGATGAATCAGTTCCTCGGAATAGGCTGATCAACTAGAGCTGGCTCAAACTTGGAATTTCCATTCCATGGGAAATTCTGACATTTTGAAAAAGTGTCATTCCGTTTTGGAACAAATCCTAGACATTTCAAGGGAAATTCTGAAAAAAAAAAAATTGTTTAGGAAAAACTGAACCATTTTGGTTCCATTTTTTTCAAAATGAAACAGAGCAACTGGCTACCCTGACTCTGGGCCGTTCCTGTGGTGGCAGGGGAGTCCCTTGCCACAGAACAGGGAGCCTAGAAGCCCTGGGTTAAGCTGGGGTCTCTCAGAGCTTCTAGTCTCTCTGTCACGCAACAGAGAGCTTAGACCTTGAGAGGCCCAGCAAGAGCTGGGGCCCAAAGGCTTAGGGCAGTCCACATGGCAGGGCCACCCTGCAGCCATGGACCCAAAAAACCCTAGTGACTCTGGCCCTGAAAATTCATAACCAACTCTAGTGGGGACATAGTGGATTTAGTCTTAATTCAGTCCTGGAGGATGAGAGGCTTTTTACAGTTATTTCCAAATAGATACAAGAATAAAAAGCAGAATCTGATGCAAACAGATGAAATGTTTCTCAGGGTTTGTAAAAGTTACAATGAAAGATGAGCTCTGACAGCTTTTTTCTTATTTTCTTATGTTTATATATCATGCTGACAATTCTGTGGGGCTGTGTGTTTTTTATTTGTTTTGGGATTTAAAAAAATCTATGCAGTTTCAACTAAGCAAATTCTACAGATTTCATGTTAACAAAAACCTTTTATCCCCTCTACATTTTCTCTTTCCTACTAAGGCAAGACAGAAGTGAAAGGTGCAAGCAGGGGAGCTGCTAGCTTACTGTGGGCTTAGTTACTGAATCTTCCTGAATCTGTGATTGCAAGATTCACATGGTTGTTTTCCAGGCTGTTCATTAACACTTGCCAGTGTGGCATTGCATGGCTGAGCTTTGCAGTGATTTAGTTTTGTGCATAAGCTGAACAGAGTTATTGCATTTACATAACAGAGTCAATTTATTTTAGTACTTTAGGCTTCTTATGCAAAGGACAAACATTTATCAGTATCTATAGGTTTCAGAGTAACAGCCGTGTTAGTCTGTATTCGCAAAAAGAAAAGGAGTACTTGTGGCACCTTAGAGACTGACCAATTTATTTGAGCATAAGCTTTCGTGAGCTACAGCTTACTTCATCATGTAGCTCACGAAAGCTTATGCTCAAATAAATTGGTTAGTCTCTAAGGTGCCACAAGTACTCCTTTTCTTTTTTCAGTATCTATAGTTCCTCTTAAATATTAATCTAAATCTCTGCTCTGCTCGCCAACTACGTCTCTGCTCAGTGATCTGCTGCAGACTCCTTACCCCTTATCTCTTTCTCCCACTTGCATCTGCATGCCTTTTTACTAGTAGATAGGCATTCACATAGTCTATCACATGGTGTTGCATTTGGATTTTAAGTTTTGATTTATAGTTAGCTGTCTAGCATGAAAACTAAATTGTTTTGGGGAAAAATATAACTTTTTTAGTTTCTGAAATGTTCTTTAAAGACTCTGTCTTATTCCCATTGACATGAATTGCAAAACTTTCCTTGACTTCCACGGTGTGGGATCAAGCCACTGATGCATATGACACCTAGAGCTAGAGTTTAAAAACTGTTCAACATCCACAATCGGGGCCTGATTTTCCAAAGTGCTCAGCTTCCATTTAAGGGTCTAAATAAGTGGCCTGGTATTTTCAAAAGAGTTCAACCCGGAATGTGCTCAGTTCTTTTGAAAATCTGGGTCTAAGTGTCAAATTGAGAGTGATTGTATGCTAAGCTCTTTTGAAAATCTGGCTTTTACTTATGTGCACAAATTGGATTCTTTTGAACATCTGGCCTCACTTGTGGATGCTGACCATGTGAAAATCTGGTGTTGAGTTTTTTCCGGCCTAGTGAAAGGCTGTATTGCCATTGTCACCAGGATGGATGCCTGTGCAAAAATAACAATTCTGAAGTAATTGTACTCAGTGCCTAAGTGCTTGATTTTTAAAGGTTTATTTTGGAAACCTTCCAGTATTGCTAGCTGTCGCAAAATCTTTTGTCATCTTTCTATATATGCTTTGCTCCTGCTGTGTCTGTCTTAGCCTCATTGCTTCCACAACATCAGACAGTTTTTGAGCTATAGCTGATCAGTATTGTATCCAATGTTCAGTGCAAAGAAAAATTTGTGTGGATAGTTTACAACTGTCTCAAGGCAGTATTAGTTCAACCACTGCACAGAGCATTAGCTGAATAGTAAAATATCTGTCCACTGGAGAGTTTATCCTGTGTGCTGAGTTACATCTTGAATAAGAACTCAAAACATCAACCTTTCTCATTAGAAGGTTCTTGCTGATTGGATTGTGTTGAACAGCTTATTACCTGTTCTATTTGTAAATGTTGGGTTTTTTTTTTAATCTCCTAGTTTATAGATATGCTTAGTAACAAATGTTACTCAGGTGGCCCATACACATCAGGCAGAATAATAATTGTAATACCCACTTTTATAGCACTATCATGCTGTCTGGAGTGGCTCACAACTGTGAGTGCCAACCTCAGGTCAGACTGTCAGAAAACAGGACAGACACCCCAAACCGGTGGTATATTCTATAATTAGATTTCACCAAGCCAGAAACAAATGTGCACTCCTGGATTACCATATTAGTTTTACCAGGGAGTCAGACAGTCCCTATAGGCTCTCCAGCCTACCTTGCCACCCAGACAAATTGGACTTTTTCATATTGGTTACAATACCACATTTCATTAGAATACCACATTCCCAACCCCAAAAGGCCAGTCACTTACCCTATGTCAAATTGGTACTCTGGATCTCACCAAAGACAATGCTGAAGCCAATTTCTCTAGTAAACTAACTAAAGGTTTATTAGCTAAGAAAAGAAATAAGTTATTGAGAGGTTAAAGCAGGAAAAATATATTAATAGGTGAATCAAAGTTTGATGGCAGAGATGTAGTGATCTGCTAAATTTCCACAAGTCTCTCAGAGTTACCCACAATAATTCTGAGGATCTCTGTCCACTTGTTCAGTATTCCACTTAGTTAGAATCCAAAACAGTTCAGAGATGCAGGATCGATCCTTGGATCAATTCTTATAGCGTCTTTCCAGGGAAGGCAATTTGGCAAGTGTATTCATTCACAACATGGGCTCTTCCTTTGTTGATAAAACGTAAACAGAGTCTTTGAACTTCCATTGTTGAACACAATGACCCATGCTTTGCAGTTAGCAATCTTTTACATTTCTGTGGCTCCAATCTGGTGTGACGGGTAACGTAAAGTAAACACAATGTGATAGCCAGAAACGATCCTTCATTCGTTTTCATAAAGTTTACACATCAAGTAAATTCTCATCTTAATACTAACACACACTTTTGATCTAGCGTTAATTAAATACAAGGATATATATAATGTAGTTCTGTGGTGGGCAACCTGTGGCCCGCTGGCCACATGCAGCCTGTCAGGATAATCAACTGGCAGGCCCTGAGACAGTGTTTACATTGACTGTCTGCAGGCATGACCACCCACAGCTCCCAGTGGCTGGGAACGGCAAACTGCAGCCACTGGGAGCTGTGGGCCGCCATGCCTGTGGATGGTCAATGTAAACATTGTCTCGCAGCCTGCCAGAGGATTACCCTGATGGGTCGCAGGTCACCGACCACTGATGTAGTGGATCGCAATCAACAGGTTATAGATAAGTGAAGACAATGTCATTCACATTTCCTTTGAAGTAAATTAACATTTGAGTGAATTAATAACTTAACATTTCTTTGGTATTCATGCAAGTGAATTGGCCAATTGCACTGACCTGAGCTGGCCTGTCAGTGTCACAAGCACTTTTGATATTTAAAGTGTTTTGCAAACATTAATTACAACAACCCTGTGATGTGCCCATGTATGTATCATTTTCTCTATTTTTCAGATAAGGAAATGAGGAACTGTGAATGTAAGTGACTTGCTCAATGCTACAAATGCCAGTGAAGGAACTGGAATTAGCACTGAGAAATTTGTAGCTCTCAGTCTTGGTGCTCTGACCACTAGACCATGCTTGTCTCGCATTTAAAATGTTTTATTAAAATATTCATGCTTGTTGTCATAAATATAAAGGGAAGGGTAAACCCCGTTAAAATCCCTCCTGGCCAGAGGAAAAATCCTCTCACCTATAAAGGGTTAAGAAGCTAAAGGTAACCTCGCTGGCACCTGACCAAAATGACCAATGAGGAGACAAGATACTTTCAAAAGCTGGGAGGAGAGGAAAAAAAACCAAAGGGTCTGTGTCTCTGTCGGTATGCTGCTTTTGCCAGGGATAGACCAGGAATGGAGTCTTAGAACTTTAGTAAGTAATCTAGCTAGGTATGTGTTAGATTATGATTTCTTTAAATGGCTGAGAAAAGAATTGTGCTGAATAGAATGACTATTTCTGTCTGTGTGTCTTTTTTGTAACTTAAGGTTTTGCCTAGAGAGATTCTCTGTTTTGAATCTAATTACCCTGTAAGGTATCTACCATCCTGATTTTACAGGGGTGATTCCTTTACTTCTATTTCTATTAAAAGTCTTCTTGTAAGAAAACTGATTGCTTTTTCATTGTTCTCAGATCCAAGGGTTTGGGTCTGTGGTCACCTATGCAAATTGGTGAGGATTTTTACCAAACCTTTCCCAGGAAGTGGGGTGCAAGGGTTTGGGAGGATTTTGGGGGGAAAGACGTGTCCAAACTACGTTTCTCAGTAAACCCAGTTAGAGTTTGGTGGTGGCAGTGGATATTCCAAGGACAAAGGATAAAATTAATTTGTACCTTGGGGAAGTTTTAACCTAAGCTGGTAAAAGTAAGCTTAGGGGGTTTTCATGCAGGTCCCCACATCTGTACCCTAGAGTTCAGAGTGGGGGAGGAACCATGACACTTGTATAGTATAGCAGCTTATCTTAAAAGAATACATGCCAAACTGAAAGATAGGTTTTGGACACTGCAGGCTCACTATATTTATTATAGACTTGAAATATGGAAACTGATATTTTGAAAAGACTGGAAATTCAACATTCACGAGAGTCAGATACCTCATGTAGGAAAGACAGCCTCTGGCAATTTTACAGTTTCTCTGCACTTGGCCATTGACTTCAATAATCCCTTCCTATTAAAAAGTAGTAATAAAATATTTTTGTTTAGCAACCTACCTTTTCTGAATTGTTCTTCAGTTTAATCACCGTTGGCCCTGTCTAAGACCTTTGCCTGCTGTTCTTTCTTAATGATGCCACATAGCTTATCTTATAAAGTCTTATATCCAGTATGTTTATTGTTTTAGATAGTTGCTTTTAATTTAACAGTATTTCAAATTCCCTGTACCACCCCAAGCTCTTGGCTGTGATGGCAGCCAGTGGACAATCTTAGTGTAATTTTACCATTGCTCAGTTCTGTAGAGCCCACTGCAGGGTCCAGTCCTAACCAGAATTTACATAGCAGTATGGGGAATGTAAGCTCCAGTCACTTCCATGAAGTGGCTTCTGCACTGAGCTTACCTATTCAGAGAGGTTGGATTGATATATAAGATGAGGAAGAGGGGAACTGAATCTGTTTTCACAAAAAGAAAGAGTACTTGTGGCACCTTAGAGACTAACCAATTTATTTGAGCATAAGCTTTCGTGAGCTACAGCTCACTTCATCGGATGCATACTGTGGAAAGTGTAGAAGATCTTTTATACACACAAAGCATGAAAAAATACCTCCCCCAACCCCACTCTCCTGCTGGTAATAGCTTATCTAAAGTGACCACTCTCCTTACAATGTGTATGATAATCAAGGTGTGCCATTTCCAGCACAAATCCAGGGTTTAACAAGAACGTCTTGGGGGGGTTAGGAAAAAACAAGGGGAAATAGGTTACCTTGCATAATGACTTAGCCACTCCCAGTCTCTATTCAAGCCTAAGTTAATTGTATCCAATTTGCAAATGAATTCCAATTCAACAGTTTCTCGCTGGAGTCTGGATTTGAAGTTTTTTTTGTTGAAGAATTGCAACTTTCATGTCTGTAATCGTGTGACCGGAGAGATTGAAGTGTTCTCCGACTGGTTTATGAATGTTATAATTCTTGACATCTGATTTGTGTCCATTTATTTTTTTACGTAGAGACTGTCCAGTTTGACCAATATACATGGCAGAGGGGCATTGCTGGCACATGATGGCATATATCACATTGGTAGATGTGCAGGTGAACGAGCCTCTGATAGTGTGGCTGATGTTATTAGGCCCTGTGATGGTGTCCCCTGAATAGATATGTGGGCACAGTTGGCAACGGGCTTTGTTGCAAGGATAGGTTCCTGGTTTAGTGGTTCTGTTGTGTGGTGTGTGGTTGCTGGTGAGTATTTGCTTCAGGTTGTGGGGGGGCTGTCTGTAGGCAAGGACTGGCCTGTCTCCCAAGATTTGTGAGAGCGATGGGTCGTCCTTCAGGATAGGTTGTAGATCCCTGATGATGCATTGGAGAGGTTTTAGTTGGGGGCTGAAGGTGATGGCTAGTGGCATTCTGTTATTTTCTTTGTTGGGCCTGTCCTGTAGTAGGTGACTTCTGGGAACTCTTCTGGCTCTATCAATCTGTTTCTTCACTTCCGCAGGTGGGTATTGTAGTTGTAAGAAAGCTTGACAGAGATCTTGTAGGTGTTTGTCTCTGTCTGAGGGGTTGGAGCAAATGCGGTTGTATCGCAGAGCTTGGCTGTAGACAATGGATCGTGTGGTGTGGTCAGGGTGAAAGCTGGAGGCATGTAGGTAGGAATAGCGGTCAGTAGGTTTCCGGTATAGGGTGGTGTTTATGTGACCATCGTTTATTAGCACTGTAGTGTCCAGGAAGTGGATCTCTTGTGTGGACTGGACCAGGCTGAGGTTGATGGTGGGATAGAAATTGTTGAAATCATGGTGGAATTCCTCAAGGGCTTCTTTTCCATGGGTCCAGATGATGATGTCATCGATATAGCGCAAGTAGAGTGGGGGCGTTAGGGGACGAGAGCTGAGGAAATGTTGTTTCAAGTCAGCCATAAAAATGTTGGCATACTGTGGGGCCATGAGGGTACCCATAGCAGTGCCGCTGATCTGAAGGTATACATCGTCCCCAAATGTGAAATAGTTATGTGTGAGGACAAAGTCACAAAGTTCAGCCACCAGGTTAGCCATGACATTATCGGGGATAGTGTTCTTGACAGCTTGTAGTCCATCTTTGTGTGGAATGTTGGTGTAGAGTGGCTTCTACATCCAGGATGGTGTTATCAGGAAGATCACCGATGGATTGTAGTTTCCTCAGGAAGTCAGTGGTGTCTCGAAGGTAGCTGGGAGTGGTGGTAGTGTAGGGCCTGAGGAGGGAGTCTACATAGCCAGACAATCCTGCTGTCAGGGTGCCAATGCCTGAGATGATGGGGCGCCCAGGATTTCCAGGTTTATGGATCTTGGGTAGTAGATAGAATATCCCAGGTTGGGGTTCCAGGGGTGTGTCTTATCGGATTTGATCTTGTGCTTTTTCAGGGAGTTTTTTGAGCAAATGCTGTAGTTTCTTTTGGTAACTCTCAGTGGGATCAGAGGGTAATGGCTTGTAGAAAGTGGTGTTGGAGAGCTGCCGAGCAGCCTCTTGTTCATATTCCAACCTATTCATGATGACAACAGCACCTCCTTTGTCAGCCTTTTTGATTATGATGTCAGAGGTGTTTCTGAGGCTGTGGATGGCATTGTGTTCCGCATGGCTGTAAACCTGGAAATCCTGGGCACCCCATCATCTCGAGGGGTGGGGGTGGGGGTGAGAGAACCTGGATTTGTGCTGGAAATGGCCCAACTTGATTATCATACACATTGTAAGGAGAGAGATCACTTTAGATAAGCTATTGCCAGCAGGAGAGTGGGATGGGGGGAGGTATTTTTTCATGCTTTGTGTGTATAAAAGATCTTCTACACTTTCCACAGTATGCATCCGATGAAGTGAGCTGTAGCTCACGAAAGCTTATGCTCAAATAAATTGGTTAGTCTCTAAGGTGCCACAAGTACTCCTTTTCTTTTTGCGAATACAGACTAACACGGCTTTACCCTGAATCTGTTTTGTTCAGGGGGATGGAGAACTCCATGTAAATGAGCTCCCTATCCACTAACCACAAGTAGCATTGAGCGTATCTCTGATCCCTCTCTCTCACTCTGCTGGGAAAAGGAGTTACCAGCACTCACGTTGCAGCAACCCCTCTGCAGTTCTAGTGAGAGGAAGCAAGTCAAGGCTGCATTCCCATGCTTTTCAATAAAAAAAGTGAAAAACTGTCCATTGTATGTGTTTGCCCAAACATAGTATTCTACTGACTCATGAAAACGTGAAAGTGAAATGGACTTGCCTGTTTTCATTGTCCAGACTAAGAGACATGGGGAAAAGAGGAAAGAAAGAAAGTAGCAGTATAAATAGGGTTGGGAAAACTACGTTTTAAACTTTTGGTTTTAATAATCTAACACACTGTAGTTAAGAGTGTGTTTTTAAAATATTATCTATTTTTCTTCAAGTGTCTTTTATAGGCCATGACACAGTATGATGCAAAATAAAGATTAAGAACACTTCTGAATGCCTGGTTCAGAAATTTGAATAATATAACATGATACAAAATGGCATAGCCTTCAGTGTCTTTAATAATGCTAGTTAATTTCCTGCAAATGCTACTGGAATGATGCTCCAGTCAACTGGAATATTTTATTCATAATCATGAGGTGTTCAGTGCCTGTAATTACCAATTGTATTCCAATTTGTCAAGCTTCATAAAAGAGAAATGGTAGTATAAACTACAGTTTGATTTATCTAAGGGTCAGTGAATGTTTCCCATTATAAACTCCGGTTTTCAGGGGGTTATTTCTCAGTTGTTTCTAGGTTTAACATTCACTGTGTTACTCTGCTATCTTAGAGTTTTTAAAAATGTTATAGTAGCAAGTTTGATATTACACTACTTCATGACTAAAATAGACTTCAGAACATTGTTGAAGTTTAATTTGAGAGAGGCAAGAGGGAATGTCCCCTTGTGATCTTTCAGAAAGAGCTGGCAATGGAATAAATTGTCCTTCACTTTTTATTTGGGGCCTGATCCTGTGAAATGTTGAGCTCCTTGTATCCCCACTGTTTTTTCTGTGGAAGTTAAGAGAACACAGCTCATGACATGGACAGGGCCTTAACCTGTTTCTCATGCACATGTACCCTCTCTCCCCTTCCCTTCCTTTTCCTGCTTAAATCCATCCTGTATGCTGATAGCTATATAAGTGACTGAAAGACATGATCATCACACTAATTCTTGAGTACCTTGACATTAAATCACAATCAGGCATCCAAAGGAGGATAATTAAAAACAAACAAACAAAACCAATCAATGGTTCTGCCAAATCAGTGGCTCATCCCCTGCTATCAGAGTAAAGCTGCATAATTGCATCAATTTTCTTCTCCCCTGAAGTTGAGCAAACCTTCAAGCCTGGGTATCAGGAAATCAGTCTTATAGAGACCACTGCAGTTTCCTATCCTGCTTGGTGCATGTGCCCACCTACATACATGCCTATGGTTATTGTGGGGAACAAACTGCTAAGAAGACTTCAGCAAATGGTTGCATTCATTTTCTATATCAATCAGTTTTGTGTCTAAAAACCCCAGTACAGCAGTACTGAGGTGATGCTGGATTCTTGTTTGTGGGTATTGTGGTAGTACCTAGGAGGAGCCCTAGCCGTGGGCAAGAGTCCCATTGTGCTACAAACACACACAAAAAAAGATGATCCCTGCCTCTAAGATCTAAAATTAGAATGATCTGTGACTCCGTTAGCTGTAGTTTATTCATAGTCTGATTTTATAGAAGCCTCTGGTGTCACAGTCTTGAATTCTGTGGCGTTGAAACTGCTGCCACAGTTTAAGGGCATCAGGAGGGAGGGATATTTGATTGTTCTGCTTGGATGCCTTTAATGAGGAAAAAGTAGTGAGTTACCTGGACAACTAACTGTAAGGACCTTGCTTCTCCTAAACTAGTTACTTTGTATAACCAGCACCATTTTTTATGCCTATGTATTAATGAAAATGAATAAAAGCATTTCTGGGGGGAAAGGGAAATTTTGGCTGTTCAGCTAACTATAGTATTGGATGACAGAAAAGTGGTAGCTCAGCCATCACAACTAGCCAGTAAATATGTAGGCTTGTGTGTGGCGTTTGTTACATTTTAATTTTAACGTATGCTTGAAAATCGTCGTCTGAGTCACGGAGCAAGTCCAGTAGGGACAGACAAGCTTCCTCTCACTGCCTAATCTATGTGCCTCAAACCTGTCTTGAGGGAACCACCACTAAAGGTCAGAAGGAAATTCAGATTCCATGGCTTATGGAGTCCCTGGGCTTTTTGCTGATGCTACCAAAAATAATAGTGCCAGCTGTGGTGTTGGCTTATATTATGTGGCTACCTTTTCACTAGCAACTGTGCTGAGACCGCTGAGTCATCTCGCATAGGTAACCCTGTCAGACAGAAACAATTGTTCTAGGCAGGATTCGGAGCTGAAACCTAGATCTGAAAGGCTCTGTATGCAGTTCTCAAACCCTTAAAATACCCAATCACCTTCACGCTCCATAGGGTTGCCAAGCATCCAGGATTATCCTGGAGTCTCCAGGAATTAGAGATTAATTAAAGATTATGTCTTGTGATGAAACCTCCAGGAATACATCCAGCCAAAATTGGCAACCCTATGCTCCAGAGAGAGATTTTCAGTTACTTTTCCAATAAATTTCTTCTTTACCAGCTTTAACACCAACCTGGCTTTCCTTAGCATTCTCCTTCTGACTCTGGTGTTGCTCCCTGTTTCTGTTCATCTGTCTGTAGTCTGCATTCTCATTTATTCTACTATACGTTTAATTGCCGGTGCTGTAAACTATTCTGTCAGGTTTTCAAAACAATTTATTTTGATGGGTAAATGTGGCATAATGTCTGATTGACCCAATATTCAAAATAAATCTGTATTTTTATGTTGGATGAATCATATGAGCAAATATTCTTCTAATGAATGTTTCCAGACTTTTTGTATAAATAGTAAATGTCATAATTATATTCACAATATGGATGGTATTTTAGGAGATTGTTTAAATCTGAAATGTAATACTATATTGATGAGTTAGTCTATTGGGCAATGATGCAGTAAACAATTTCCATTCTTAAAACTGTCCTTGAGTTTTAAATGCACTCACTGTTGTAACCACAAGTCTCTTCTTATTCCAAGTAGTGCTAGATTGGCCCATTTGTGGGGTTAGAAATGGGATGCAGAGCTGTCAGTTCCTAGGCTACCAGTTCAAAGCCTGGCTAGGCTGGCAGTGGTAAAATGTCCTAACCTTCTAAGGGCAGATTAGGTGAACTGTTAGTGATCTCTGTCCATTTATTTTGGAAATGTATCCCCAGCATATACAACAAAAACATAGTTGATACTGCCAATTTTGTTGGCACCTCTGTAGTGAGACTAACATATGGTGATGGTACATAGTGGTCTCAAGTAAATAGCTAACAATTGTGACAAGTTATCACATTGTGGGATAGGATGTTACCATAGTTTTTCTTGCCTTTACTTAGAACAGGATATAAAATTGTGTGGTGATAACTGGTGAATGTTGATTATTTTTAATACTCTTATTTTTTCACAGGGTAATGTCTACACTATGGAATTAGGTCGAATTTATAGAAGTCGGTTTTTTAGAAATTGATTTTATATATTCGAGTGTGTGTGTCCCCACAGAAAATGCTCTAAGTGCATTAAGTGCAATAACTCGGCGGAGTGCTTCCACAGTACCGAGGCTAGAGTCGACTTCCGGAGCATTGCACTGTGGGTGGCTATCCCACAGTTCCCGCAGTCTCCACTGCCCATTGGATTCTGGGTTGAGATCCCAATGCCTGATGGGGTTAAACATTGTCACGGGTGGTTCTGGGTACATATCGTCAGGCCTCCGTTCCCTCCCTCCCTCCGTGAAAGCAAGGGCAGACAATCGTTTCGCGCCTTTTTTCTGTGCGGTCCCCATACCAAGGCAAGCATGGAGGCCGCTCAGCTCACTTTGGCAATTAGGAGCACATCAAACACCACACGCATTATCCAGCAGTATATGTAACACCAGAACCTGGCAGAGCGATACCGAGCGAGGAAGCGACATCAGCACGGTCACGTGAGTGATCGGGACATGGACACAGATTTCTCTGAAAGCATAGACCCTGCCAATGCATGCATCATGGTGCTAATGGGGCAGGTTCATGCTGTGGAACGCCGATTCTGAGCTCGGGGAAACAAGCACAGACTGGTGGGACCGCATAGTGTTGCAGGTCTGGGACGATTCCCAGTGGCTGCAAAACTTTCGCATGCATAAGGGCACTTTCATGGAACTTTGTGACTTGCTTTCCCCTGCCCTGAAGCGCATGAATACCAAGATGAGAGCAGCCCTCACAGTTGAGAAGCGAGTGGCGATAGCCCTGTGGAAGCTTGCAACGCCAGACAGCTACCGGTCAGTTGGGAATCAATTTGGAGTGGGCAAATCTGCTGTGGGGGCTGCTGTGATGCAAGTAGCCCACGCAATCAAAGATCTGCTGATATCAAGGGTAGTGAGCCTGGGAAATGTGCAGGTCATAGTGGATGGCTTTGCTGCAATGGGATTTCCTAACTGTGTGGTGGGGCCATAGACGGAACCCATATCCCTATCTTGGCACCGGAGCACCAAGCCGGCGAGTACATAAACCGCAAGGGGTACTATTCAATAGTGTTGCAAGCTCTGGTGGATCACAAGGGACGTTTCACCAACATCAACGTGGGATGGCTGGGAAAGGTACATGACGCTCGCATCTTCAGGAACTCTGGTCTGTTTCAAAAGCTGCAGGAAGGGACTTTATTCCCAGACCAGAAAATAACTGTTGGGGATGTTGAAATGCCTATAGTTATCCTTGGGGACCCAGTCTACCCCTTAATGCCCTGGCTCATGAAGCCATACACAGGCAGCCTGGACAGTAGTCAGGAGCTGTTCAACTACAGGCTGAGCAAGTGCAGAATGGTGGTAGAATGTGCATTTGGACGTTTAAAGGTGCGCTGGCGCAGTTGACTGACTCGCTTAGACCTCAGCGAAATCAATATTCCCACTGTTATTACTGCTTGCTGTGTGCTCCACAATGTCTTTGAGAGTAAGGGGGAGACATTTATGGCGGGGTGGGAGGTTGAGGCAAATTGCCTGGCTGCTGGTTACACGCAGCCAGACACCAGGGCGGTTAGAAGAGCACAGGAGGGCGCGGTACGCATCAGAGAAGCTTTGAAAGCCAGTTTCATGACTGGCCAGGCTACGGTGTGAAAGTTCTTTTGTTTCTCCTTGAGGAAACCCACCGCCCCTTGGTTCACTCTACTTCCCTGCAAGCTAACCACCCTCCCCTCTTCCCTTTAATCATTGCTTGCAGAGGCAATAAAGTCATTGTTGCTTCACATTCATGCATTCTTATTCATTCATCACACAAATAGGGGGATGACTACCAAGGTAGCCCAGGAGGGGTGGTAGAGGAGGGAAGGAAAATGCCACACAGCACTTTAAAAGTTTACAACTTTAAAATTTATTGAATGCCATCCTTCTTTTTTTGGGGCAATCCTCTATGGTGGAGTGGCTGGTTGGCTGGTGGCCCCCCCACCGTGTTCTTGGGCGTCTGGGTGTGGAGGCTATGGAACTTGGGGAGGAGGGCAGTTGGTTACACAGGGGCTGTAGTGGCAGTCTGTGCTCCAGCTGCCTTTGCTGCAGCTCAACCATACACTGGAGCATACTGGTTTGGTCCTCAGCAGCCAGCATTGAATCCTGCCTCCTCTCATCACGCTGCCACCACATCTGAGCTTCAGCCCGCCATCTCTCCTCCCGGTCATTTTGTGCTTTCCTGCACTCTTACATTATTTGCCTCCACGCATTCGTCTGTGCTCTGTCAGTGTGGGAGGACAGCATGAGCTCGGAGAACATTTTCATCACGAGTGCGTTTTTTTTTTCTTTCTAATCTTCACTAGCCTCTGGGAAGGAGAAGATCCTGTGATCATTTGAAACACATGCAGCTGGTGGAGGAAAAAAAAGGGACAGCGGTATTTAAAAACACACATTTTATAAAACAGTGGCTACACTCTTTCAGGGTAAACCTTGCTGTTAACATTACATACATAGCACATGTGCTTTCGTTACAAGGTCACATTTCGCCTCCCCCCCCATCGCATGGCTACCCCCTCAACCCTCCCCCCTCCCCATGGCTAACAGCAGGGAACATTTCTGTTCAGCCACAGGCAAACAGCCCAGCAGGAACGGGCTCCTCTGAGTGTCCCCTGAAGAAAAGCACCCTATTTCAACCAGGTGACCATGAATGGTATCTCACTCTCCTGAGAGTAACACAGAGAGATAAAGAACGGATGTTGTTTGAACGCCAGCAAACATACACTGCAATGCTTTGTTGTACAATGATTCCCGAGTACATGTTACTGGCCTGGAGTGGTAAAGTGTCCTACCATGAAGGACGCAATAAGGCTGTCCTCCCCAGAAACTTTTTGCAAAGGCTTTGGGAGTACATCCAGGAGAGCCGCGAATGCCAGGGCAAAGTAATCATTTCACATGCTTGCTTTTAAACCATGTATAGTATTTTAAAAGGTACACTCACCGGAGGTCCCTTCTCTGCCTGCCAGGTCCAGGAGGCAGCCTTGGGTGGGTTCGGGGGGGTACTGGCTCCAGGTCCAGGGTGAGAAACAGTTCCTGGCTGTCGGGAAAAGCAGTTTCTCCGCTTGCTTGCTGTGAGCTATCTACAACCTCATCTTCTTCGTCTCCAAAACCTGCTTCTGTGTTACCTCCATCTCCATTGAAGGAGTCAAACAACACAGCTGGGGTAGTGGTGGCTGAATCCCCTAAAATGGCATGCAGCTCATCATAGAAGCGGCATGTTTGGGGCTCTGACCCGGAGCGGCCATTCGCCTCTCTGGTTTTCTGGTAGGCTTGCCTCCGCTCCTTAAGTTTCACACGGCACTGCTTCGGGTCCCTGTTTTATGGCCTCTGTTCTTCATGCCCTGGGAGATTTTGACAAAGGTTTTGGCATTTTGAAAACTGGAACAGAGTTCTGATAGCACGGATTCCTCTCCCCATACAGCGATCAGATCCCGTACCTCCCGTTTAGTCCATGCTGGAGCTCTTTTGCGATTCTGGGACTCCATCATGGTCACCTCTGCTGATGAGCTCTGCATGGTCACCTGCAGCTTGCCACGCTGGCCAAACAGGAAATGAGATTCAAAAGTTCGCAGTTCTTTTCCTGTCTACCTGGCCAGTGCATCTGAGTTGAGAGTGCTGTCCAGAGCGGTTACAATGGAGCACTCTGGGGTAGCTCCCGGAGACCAATACCATCGAATTGTGTCCACAGTACCCCAAATTCTATCCAGCAAGGCCGATTTTAAGCGCTAATCCACTTGTCAGGGGTGGAGTAAGGAAATCGATTTTAAGAGCCCTTTAAGTCAAAATAAAGGGCTTTATCGTGTGGACAGGTGCAGGTTTACATCGATTTAAAGCTGCTAAATTTGACCTGAAGTCCTAGTGTAGACCAGGGCACAGTTAGGGTGGAAGTACATTAGCAGTTCATTGTGAAATAGCCTGAGCTGCTGCTACTTAGAGACTGACTTGTTCAGGGTATAAAAACAGGAGTTCAGTTTCTTAGTGCTCTCGTTCTGGCACTTGATCCTTCTTATGAGCCATAAATGCACTCCCGCTCCTGATTTATTTTAAGGGCTATTGACAAAATAAAGGTTGCCCTTTTTAATGGTGAATAAGGGAAGGGAAGTGGAGAGGACAAAATATGAAATCTTCAGCTAAACTATTCCTTACCATTGCTGGCTGTAACACTTTAAGGCAATATGGCATACATGAAATGAGAAAATCTCCCATATTCTTGTTTCATGTTTGTCAGGTATGTAAATATCTCAAATTATTTTGCTTAAATTATCCCCAAAGGGGTTTTATAACTCATTTCTGCATAAAATATAGTTGTAGTTCTCAGGTTATCTTTTATGTTGTCAAACCATTTTCTTGTTTGCATGCTGATCTAAACTTTGCTCTTCATCACTGAATAACTTTAGCAGCCTTAGTCTGGCACTATTGTGGTATTTTGCTTTGGAAAGAAAAATGAACGTGTCTGCTTTTCTTAATCTCAAATTCAGTCTCCTATTTCTCTGTTATAATTCCTTTGATGTGAACAAAACTCCAAATCCATTTTTTATGAAATGTAAGTAGCAAGTATATTTAAGAACCCCTATATATTATCAACAACTTCTCTATAATTTAATGATTAGTAAAAGCTGGGGAGCTGCAAAATTCTGGGTCTCAAAGGTTCTTGTTCTTTCATGCCTCAGTTTTGATTATCCTTGAGATGCAATTTTTAATTTCCAAATAAAATATAGGACTTGCTGTTCTTCAAGTGCTTGCTCATGTCCATTCCACATTAGCTGTGTGCATACCACGTGCACCCTTGCCAGAGATTTTTCCCTCAATGGTATATGTCGGGCTGGCTCTAGCGCCCTCTGGTGCCACATGCTTACGCACCAGTATGAAAGGCACTGCTGGCTCTGCACCCACTCAGTTCCTTGTTACTGTCTGGGATGGTTGCTGGAACATCTCCTCTTGCTTCAGCAAAGTGTTTTTCAGTGGTTTTCTTCTCTGTAACTTAGTTTATTAGTCTTAGTATAGTTGTAGTGTAAATATTGTAAATAGTACTATTGTAGATAGTTAGTCCCCCTCCTTTATTGTGTAGGGGCTCCCTTTGCTCCGGTCCCCAGGCTTCAAACCTTGTGCCTCCTCTGGCAAGCCTGTGCCAGTGAGTGACCCACACTCCCGTTGTCTGAAGTGTCTGGGAGAGAATCACATAAGAAGGCGCTAGCAGATTGGTTGGGACATTTAGCCTTGTACGAAGAAATGCAGAGAGTCTAGACTGAAGGCTGCCTTATCAGAAGCTGCTCTTAGCCTGGTGTTGGAGCCAAAAGGCTCGGATTCAGCATTGAGCATTTCAGCCTCGGTGTGAAGCACCCCTCTGGCACCACATATTTGCCAGCACCATTCTCCATCTCTGGGGTCAAGGAAGAAATATAAAAAGCAGCGCTCGGAGAGAGGGCACTCTCTGATGCTGAAGAAAGGCATTCAAAGGGAAGGAAGTGGAGTGCGACCTGCGTCAGGCCATTCTTCCAGCCCCGGTTCCTTGGTGGCACTGTCGACTCCGCCCAGAGGGACATTGATTTCAGTGCGGGACCCTCCACTGATGCCAGGAAGTTGTCACGGTGCCTGTGGAATCACAGTGCTTTCTACCATGGAGGCCTTTGCAGTTGCCAGGGACATATTATCGCCCCTAGTATCACTGACTTCTATGGAACAACCGCTGGTTCCAATGAGCACAAGCAGAAGAGAGCATGGTGGTCTGAGCTCCTTCCCGGCACCAGGTCCCTCAGTATCTTCCAGGGGCAAGACAACCCTACTTTCTTCTATTAGGCCGTCTCTGGCCTGACACTGGTCCGTGGACCTTTGGCACCGAACGGCAGAAGTGAGGGGTACCACTCCTCCATGGTCACCTTGAGAGGACTCTTTTTGTCAGAGTCTGAGGTGCAGCCCTGTACCCATGCCAAGTTGCCACTGGTACCCATTTTATGTACCACCAGGCCCAGGTGTGGGTCCCCCCTGCCAGAACCTGGTCAGGTGGTCAGTGGCCTATGCAATAGCCATTCTGGAGCCATTCATGGGGTTTTCCCCCAGTACTGGGTCAGTCATCTGCCAATAATACTCAGTCACTTCCAAGAGGCAGGCCCCCACACAGCTCCGCTTAGCACCAGACCCTGACTCCAGTATTGAACCCGGTACCAATACACAGGATGTGGTCCCCACAGAGGTGATTGAAACTGAAGAAGAGGAAGAAGCTTTTCATCTGGTACAGGCGTCGTCTTCCTCCTCCTCTCCGGACAAAGACATCTCGGGATAGAGCAGCTATCCCACCAGGAGTTTCTAAAGAGAAATGTGGCTAACCTGGGTCCTGAGGTTGAGTAGCTCAAGGAATTGTCCCACAGCCTCATTGACATTCTGGCTGCAGCAGCACCATCTAAGGTGGCCCCATCCATTAACGGGGCTCTAATGGGTCCAGGCAGACTCCATCTTTTCTCCCTCCCACTTTGAAGAGGGCTGAAAAGAAATACTATGTACCAGCCAAAGGGTATGAATACCTTTACTTGCACCCACCTACAGGGTCCCTAGTTGTACTGGCGGTCAATGAGAGGGATAGACATGTCCAAGCAAGTGCTACCCCCAAACCAAAGGACACAAAGAAACTGGATCTGTTTGGGAAAAAAATTATTTGAGGGGTGAACTACAGCTGCATATCTTAAACCAGCAAGCCCTTCTGGGAAGATATGATGACAATCTGTGAGACTCCCTGTCAAAATTTAAAGACTTTTTGCCTCAGGACTCGAGGCAAGAATCTCTGCCCTTTTAGTGGAAGAAAAGAATGTTGCCAGAGCCTCACTCCAGTTGCTACTGGGTGTAGCACTGTGGCCATTAGGTGATGCTCTTGGCTGTAGTCTTCTGGGCTACTTCAGGGACATCCAGCAGTTGATTGGGACTTCCCCTTTTTTTGGAGAAAACAGACACCAAGCTCCATGTCCTGAAGGACTCAAGGGCTACCCTCAGGTCCCTGAGCCTCCATGCTCTGGCCCCTTCGAGGAAGCACTTCATGCCTCAACAACCAGCCTGCTTCTCGGCTCCACCACCAAGGTAGGACCTATTCAAGAGAAGGAGCAGCGGTTACAAGCACAGTCAAACACTTCCATCCACCTCAACCTCCCTGCCGGGGTCCCATAGTTACTCTGGAGGCCCAAGCAGGCCTTTTGAAGGTGCGCCCAATGGTTGGACCAAATGTGAGACCAAAAGTTGGACCAACTTTCCCACTTCAGCTTGGCGGGTCCCTCATTACATCAGACCACTGGGTACTAAATACAGTGGTGGATGGTTATACCCTTCAGTTTTCATCCAGCCCCTCTCCCGTCCCCGTCCCTCTTCAGGAACCCTTCTCATGAACAACTCTTAGCTCAGGAGGTGCAAACCATCCTTTGGGTGGGGGCTGTGGAAGAGGTGCCTCAAAACTTGAGGGAAGGGGTTTTATTCCCGATATTTCCTAATCCAAAGGGCCAAAGTGGAGTCTTCACTCCTTCCTGGACCTGTGCCACCTCAACAGTTATCTCAAGAAACTGAGGTTCCACATGGTCTCCCTGGCCTCCATCATTCCCTCCCTGGATCCAGGGGACTGGCACGCTTCCCTCGACTTGAAGGATGCTTATTTTCACATTTCCATCTGCCTAGGCTACAGAAGATTCCTCCAGACCCATTACCAATTCACTGTCCCCCCCTTTGGCCTATCTGCAGCCCCCCCTGGTCTTTATGAAATGCATGGTGGTGGCAGCAGCCTTCCTCAGAAGGCAAGGGGTCCAAATTTACCCACACCTCAACAATTGGCTGATCAAGGGCCACTCAGAGGCTCAAGTAAAGACCAGAATCACCCTGGTCCAAACTACCTTCTGAGCTCTGGGCCTGTTGATAAATGAGAAAAAGTCAACTCTCATTCCAGTTCAGAGAGTGGTTTATCTGGGCAGTGCTAAACTCAATCCAGGCCAGAGCCTTCCTTCCAGAGGCTTGATTCCAGACAATGCCGGACCTGATATCCAGGGTCATGGTCCAGTCACAATAGCCCGGGTTTGCCTCAAGCTCCTGAGACACATGGCCGCATGCTCTGATGTGATATGGCACACAAGACTGCGCCTCAGGGCCCTGCAGATATGGTTAGCTTCAGTATACTCACCGAACAGACACAACATGGACTCGGTGCTTATGGTTCCAACTCTGGTCCACATCTCCCTCAACTGGTGAAAGGCTCCCTCCCTCCCCCCCCGTTGACAATGACAGACATCTCCTTTGTTACCCCCCAGCTCTCAGTTTCCCTAGTGTCAGATGCTTTAGACCTAGGTTGGGGCGCCCACCTCGATCACCTGTGGTCCCAGGAAGAGCCCTCCCTGCACATAAACAGGGAGCTCAGAGCAGTCTGCTTATCTTGCCAAGTGTTTCTCCCTCAGATCACAGGCAAAGTAGTATGAGTACCGACAGACAACACTGCAACCATGTTGTTGTATATCAACAATCAGGGAGGAGCATGCTCCTCAGCCCTGGGTCAGGAGGCCATCCAGCTATGGGCCTTCTGTGTGAAGCACTCCATCCACCTCGAGGCTTCCCATCTTCTGGGAGCCTGGAACATCCTGGCAGATCACCTCAGCAGATCTTTCTCCTCTCACCATAAGTGGTCCCCAGAGGTCACCAGGTTCATCTTCCAATGGTGGGGGTCTCCCCAGACAGACCTATTCACAACTAAGCAGAACAGGAAATGCCATCAGTTTTGCTTGCTGCGCAGGTACAGCCCGGACTCCTTTTCGGACACCTTCCTGCTTCCATGGACAAAGTTCCTATTCTACGCATTTCCTCCAGTTCCTCTGGTTCACAATGCCCTTCTGAAAATCAGGCAGGACAAGGTGAGAGTTATTCTTATAGCCTCGGCATGCCCCCGCCAGCACTGGTTTGGCACGCTGATATCAGTAGTACCCTTGCTATTGTTCCCACTCCGGCCAGACCTGATCTCACAGGCCACAGTCGTTTACTCCACCCAAACCTTGGGACCCTTCACCTGATTGTATGGAAGCTCCATGGCTGAACCTGGAGGAGCAAGTCTGTTTGGAACAAGTCCACCAGGTCTTGCTGGGAAGTAGGAAGCCATCTACAAGTGCTACCTATCTTGCAAAGTGGAAGCATTTCTCGATGTGGTCATCCCAGCAAAGCCTTTCTCTGACTTGGTCTTCCCTTCCACCTATTCTGGATTGCCTGTTCCATCTAAAATAGCAAGGTCTGGCCCTCACATCTGTCAAGGTGCACCTAGCAGAAATGTTGGCCTTTAACCCACCAGTGGATGGTAGATCAGTTTTCTCTCACAAGATGACAATAAAGGATTAGAGAGGCTTTACCCTCAGGTTCGCGAACCAATTCCCCCATGGGATTTAAACCTGGTTCTATCAAAACTCATGAGCCCTCCCTTTGAGCTGGTAGCATCGTGCCCTCTGCTTTTTTCTCTCCTGAGAGGTCACCTTCCTGATAGCGATTACCTCAGCCAGAAGGGTCTTTGCAATAAGGCCCTTTTTACCTCAGCACCACCATACATAGTGTTTTTCAAGGACAAGGTTCCCCTATCCAGCCTTCCTGCCAAAGTTGGTCTCGCATTTCCATACCAATCAAACCATTTTCCTGCCAGTTTTCTTCGAAGCCACACAAGAATTCTGAAGAACACACACAGAGTAGTGAACCCTTCACCAGCTTGCACCAATGGGCCTCTGTGTCACAATAAGCAACTTATGAAGGATGGTATGAGAGAGAAATGACCCAATACTCAGACCTGTTTCATTTGGAACCGAAAGTACACAATCAGGCAGCAGAGCCCTCCCCAAAAAAGGCAAATACTGTAAAGTACAGTACTGTGTTAAATGTAAACTACAGAAATAGAGGGAAAGTTTAAACAAAAGATTTGACAAGGTAAGGAAACTGTTTCTGTGTGTGTTTCATTCAAAATAAGATGGGTAAAAGCAGCATTTTTCTTCTGCATAGTAAAGTTTCAAAGCTGTATTAAGTCAGTGTTCAGTTGTAAACTTTTGAAAGAACAATCATAACATTTTGTTCAGCATTACACACATTCCAGAGTTATGAACAACCTCCATTCCCGAGCTGTTCATGTACTTCTTTTTTTAAAAAAAAATTGCTTGTTTCTCCTTGAAGTGCTTTGAATCCAAAAACTGAAGGGTGGTGGTTACTTTTTTTCCCATCAAAAATACTCTAGTCTTGGTTAGTTTGTAACAGTAGAAATCATAGTGGGATGGCCTCATAGATTGAAGTGAGTAATGTACATTTATGTACATAATCTATGATTTGTCTGTTCACATAATGGAATTTGGTATGTTATTGCTTCCAGAATAGAGTTTGGTTTACATGGAGCTGAAGTAATAGACACATGATTCAGTAAAATGCTCATTCATTATGACTCAATAAGGCTAGAAAGCTAAGTGGAGAGGGAAGAGGTAAAAGAAAACTGGATATTCCATTTTGCAGGAAGTAGCCATTTGAAGCCATGTGAGTTGTTATCAGGGCAGTCATCATTTACTGCTTTATGTAAATCTGTCCACAAATAATCTGATTATAAATGACTACTCCAATAAAGAATCAAAGCCAAACAGTGGTAGTCTCAGAGCTTCTCATTTAAACTCTGTCCTGTATTTAAAGAAAAACAGATGAGGACAATAATCATCATAATGTGACACCCAATTAACATATGCAGTGTTTTTGACTCTGTTAAAAATTGTGAAGTTTGCAAAATGCTGGGACCAAATGTTTTTGATCATAGACTATCCTTGATGCCAAATGATGACATTTTATTAAAAGCTCTATACAAGCAGTTTATAATAATAGATAATTTTTAAATACTTTTGTATTAGGGTAATCACTGAATGCTTTTGCAGGGTTGTAATATTTCCTTAACCCTCTCCAAAAACACTTTTTTGGAGGGGACCCAAAATAGTGAAACTTTTCCACCTTTCCCCAAAGGTCTTTATAAAAAGAAAAGAAAAGCTACCAATTTTAAGCAACTCACTTCATGAGAATATTTATTCCTCATACCAAAAAAGCACACACTTTGTCTAGAATGCAAAGCTTGCAATTCTGTAAGAAAAGCATAAGGATACAATAAGCAAGTCCCCTGTCTAACTAGCTAGGCCTACCATACTTTTTGTTTCTGCCATTAATTACAAATACATTTTTACTGATATTTCCTCTTCCATCATCTACCAAATGTGTTGACCAAACCATTCTGAATGGGTTAAAATTACATTCAATTGACAGATGAGGTTGGTTGGGTAGCAATGTATATATTTTTAAAACTGATGAAATTATGAATTCAGAAATCTTCTATGATTTCACATCCACAATTTCCCACCGTTTTGATGCAGTAAAATGTGATATTGCTTCCTTGGCAAATATAAGTTTAGGTTAGAAATCTGAGTCCACAGTTTTAAATTCTGGAATAGGTGAAAGCAACTCCTGGATTATATTCAATTAGTCATTTCCATCCCATTTTTCTTGTTCTGGGCTCAGACTTTAATCTTTGTTTTTATGATCAGTCACATTGGCTACGTGATGGAAGGGCTCCATAGCTTCTGTGAATCATGTTTGTCCTTGTGCAATTCCAATATTTTATTAATTAGATCAAGCCATTTTATTTTTGTTGGCCTGCAAATGGAAAAGACCTCCAGGTCATAGTTTTCATTCTTGGCAGACATCTTCAGCAGCTTGGATGTGACGGGCCAGATTCTCAGACCCTCAGGGTGCAATTCGCACTTCCCTGACTGGGGGCCGTTCTGTGCTGGCGTGGTTTCCCAGCTCAAATTAGAGCAGTTTGAGAGCAACTTTGGTCCCCCTGAGACTTTACAGAAGCTGAGAATTGAAGGGTCACTGTGGAGCCCCAGTCACAGCAGCTGTGGAGCCCCACTGCATTAGCAGCTGGGAAGAGGGCTGGCATAGGAGCTGCTACAATAGCTCTATGCTACCCAAAGACCCCTCTACCCCCCCGCCCACAGTTCAGGGGAGATCTTCTGGGAGCTGGATCCACTGCATCTCTGTAGTGGCACAAAGATCACAGCCAGTAGTCTCTTGTTTTCTTTTCAGACACAGAATCAATAGTATTAAGTAGGAATGCATTTTTCCCTGTATGGATGCTTGTGGCCATGACTGGGTCATTTCTCATGTGCAACCAACCATCTTGCATTAATGTCTTACAGTTTTTCCTTTTAACTTTTCCTCCATTTCTTCACTTTCAGCATCTAGTAGCGGACCTGTGAGTTTAAACCTGTCTGGAGAACAATATCCAGGGTAAAGTGCTTCAATCATGTCTTTAAATTGTTCGGTTTCATTGCATGAGAAGTTGTTAGCAGAAAAGAAAGGCCAAGCCTTGAACTTGATGTAACTTTTAGTTTGTCACAGAAGTTGGAAATTCGGCATAGTTGTTGGTTGATCTTTGCCCTTTGAGAGGATGGAGAAGACAAAGAGATGCTGCCCCTGAATGAACCTGCCATTTAATTGCCGCTGAGAGGCCTGGAAGAGTGATTTAAATTATCTCAGCTACGTGGTGGTGGTGATGATGATGATGATGATGACATAAAACCTGTTTCGCTTGCAGAATTATCAATTTCATCAACATTTGTGCTCTTCTGTTTCAATGGACAAAGTTTCATTCACTGGCACATTTTATCTTGAATCAGAGGAAATCAATTTTCGGCACCTTTTGAGATGGAAACTAATTTTATCTGAGTTCTGCTTAAGAACTCTTGACCATGTTTACATTTTATTTTAGGAAATTGTTTTCATTACTTTAGACTATTCAGCCAGAAATTTCCAACTAGTTGCTTCAATGTAGGCATGTCAGATAAATACATAAACTGTTGTGTAATAAACATTATGTAGAATAGTGATATCGAAGCTCCTTCCCACCTTCCAGACATTTCTAGTTTCTAGGAAATCAAGTTCCGTAACAGGCTACTATTCTACCCACTTTTCTTTCTTCAACATCCAGTACAAGTTAATTCTGCCCATTTTCCACACTCCTTTATCCAATCATCAGTGACTCCATTCATTCACACTTTCACCACTGGAATTCTGGACAGTTTGAATTCTTTCATGTTGTTTCCTAAGAGGCCTAATAGACATAACAAGAATACTTATGTCCTACCCTGTGAAGTCTCCCCTTTTAACTTTATTCAAAAATTTTTTTATACAGATTGAAATTAGAATCCAGTGTTTTTAGTATCAAAAATATTTCAGTTACCTGCTCATGGAAATACTTAAAATGGCAGAGATGTTCAGAAAATAAAGAAAACACACACAAAAAACCCTAATAAATCTGTGATTTTTTTATTATATAAGGGAAATATTACTTTTTCTAATACCACAGCCCTGAACTTTTCTACAATTGTTCTGGAAGAAACTACTAATAAAATAAAGCCTTCTTGTTAGACTGCTTGTAAAATTTATGGGGAGATATTGGTGAGCACCAGAGCTATGCACTGTATTCCAATTTTAAACTGTTGTATTTCTATGCACTCGTTACATATTTATAACTATTCAGTTTTATGAACTTTGAGCCACAGAATTAACTGCTTTTGTGTTGTTGTTTTTTAACAATTTTATTGTTGGGGTGGAATAAGTCCAAGTTTTAGTTCACAGAATAAGAGATGGTGCAGAACAGTGTGTCAGCCTACAATAGTCTCCTAATGTGCAAGTTTTGGGCCTGACTGACTTTTAAGCCAAAGCCTGAGGCAGATGGCACATGCTGCAGCAAGAGCCTGTGGGATGAATTCAGTGTGTGTGTGCTGCAATTGAAACTCTGCCATCCTTTCAGTGGGTGCTCCCCCACCTGCTATTTATCACTGGCTGCTCCATCGGCTCTTGTGGCAGGTACAAAGGGAATGGTTGGGCTATGGCCCCACACACTAATTCTAACCCTTTTCAATAGCTAGTGCCTGCACTCCCCATTTGGATTATGCCCACCTCCCGTGCATGGCCAAGTTGGGAAACAGATTCTTTTCACCTCTTCTCCCCTCTTTCTTCACTACCAAACAGCCAGGCAGACTCTCACTTTAGTGTCCATTAACAGAATTTCTGTTATTTTGTTCTGTTAGTGTTCAGGCACTTGCTATGCCTTTGAGCAAATACTAGATAAAAGCACAACTGGTATTACAGTCACTGTGCTTTATCCAGATAAAATCTCAGTGCTCTTGGTTGGGTTCATCTGGAGTTTTAGAAGCCAAGTCTGGAAGGAGGTTATGAAACTTGCTAACAGTTGCTGCTGGTGATAGGTTTCCCACTGAAATGGACATGGAGTGATACAGACCACTGGTCTGATACCTCCCAAAGCACTGGAAAGAGGAGAGAGTAAGAATTGGTGAATCAGCACAATACAGACCATGAACTTGTTGTTCTGAAGATACAAAACGCCCTAAACTATGTTGTTTGTTTTTGCAACTTCTATTTCCTTCCCATTTTTTCCTAATCTCAGGGATTCTTTTTCATGCCAGTTGATGTCATCTGCAACCATATTGAACCTAAATATTTACCTATCTTGATATTGGGTCCTACTGCAAGAGCTGCAGCCATATATACTTTTTTTTTTTTTTTTATTAAAAAGACAAAAATATCCTTGCTACATTTAGAAGTGGCAAAACCATACATTGTGCTAGGGAACAATTTATTTGTATTTGTGTGTTTATGGTGTTCTGCAAAGCCGGTAAAATGCTTCAATCGTGGCCAGGAAAAGAAAAAATTTCTAGGCACTCAGAGATGGGAGGGATATATAAATTTCCTAGAGAAACAGATAATGTATCTCATAGACCTTACAAGTGGGACTGCTATCAACGTAGGTCAGGTTTTAGCCATAACAGCCACGTCTCAAACCCTTTAATGACACCAACACTAAACAAATCCACACATAGAGCTTAAAATTACATTTTTCCAGACTATGCTAGTGACAATATTTTCTTCCCAAGACCTTTTCCACTGTAATGTGGTCTCATTTTTCTCTCCTTTCTTAATTAAGCCTTTCCAAACTTTCTGCTGCAAGAGCTTGCTTTTTCTGTAATGGTTTGGAGCAGAATACTGGATTTCATACCGCCCATTCTTTAAACACAAGTCCTCTACTCTGGTCCAGAAGAGGATTAGTTTAACTCCTATTAGCACTGTGCTTGGAAAATATTTAGTTGGAAAGAGAAAGGGTGATTATGCAATTTATTTTCCATTTGATGTACGAACCAGAATTCATTTTGTCTACCTCTGTGCGATGCAGAGAAATTTCAGTTGAATTAGAACATCAGAAGTTTGCTTTGGCACAGCATCTTTGGGAAAAAATGATATATTTCTGATAGTGCTGCTCAGACCTCTCAGTTGGAGATGGTACAGAATGTACCTCACATTAGATCTACATTTAATCTAACTATAGTCAACTAAAATCAGATGCAGGATAAGTTATATAAGTGGGACATAAATGATCAGGACAGACAGCCACTTTACTGGGGCAATCTTCAAGGAAACAGTTTTTTCCTATTAACTTATATGATTACTATGTTACTCCAAAGGGATGATCACAATTGATCGTACCATTTTGTTGGGACATTTCTTGGCTGAATTACCATGTCAAATGTAATAAGACATGTTTTAGTATTATGGGAAAGGATCATCATTTGCTTGTGGCTCTTATTGTCTGCCTGTCTCACTCAATGACTACTAGGAAAAGTCTAGTGATGTACTGGGGTTTTTTTATGTTCATTTCAGTGTTCTAATATTTTAGATCAGTATATTGCAAGTTAATCATGTTCATGCATTAAAAAAGGTACATAAAACATTACCATGATTCAGATGAAGGAAATGATTGCAGAGATGGTGTAATAACCTTAAGTAACATTTGAATACACATAATTTAAACGAGATCCCTTAAATGGGACAAAACTGTATCTTTCAGAGCATCCCTATTAGGCAGCGTCAACTGTACTTAATTTCTGCATCATTTTGAACACATACTATAGGGTAGTATTTATTCTTGAAAATTCCCTGTGGTTTAAATGAATGTCATGTAGTGTGGATCTCTCTTGGTAAATTATATAACTCTGGCCCCACAGCATGGAGAAATGCACAGCATGGGAAATTTACTCCAGAAACTCTGAGGTACACCTTGTGAAATTAGAACTCTGTTTCTCATTCCAAAGGATGGCTCCGTAGCCTTGTTGAATGGGATGGGGGAGCCGTGTACAAACCCCGCAGATCACTAGTTCCATTACTAGGATTGTCCTCTCTTCCACACTGTTCCCTATCTAATGGCACAAAGGCCCTCTTTGAGAGGGGCGTTTTCAATTCCTTTATGAATTTCTGATTGGAATTCCCCCAAGTCCCCAAGAAACATGCCATGGTGAGTGGCTGCTACCCAGCCCAAACTCCAACACACTACCTCCGGCCCCAGAGAGCTCCAACTCTGTGGTATGCATGCAGAGCGGTTTTGAAGATTACTAGAGAGTGGAGAGAATAAATGCTGTTGAACTAGCATATCTCGCTTTCATATTCCCAAGCTCAGTTTGCATCCAATTTTGCTCCTTTCTACCAGTATAAGTGGAGGGAAGAATCTATTGAGATGTCTTTAATTTGGAGTTTCGATTATTGCACTCATCTTGGGTAGTGGACCACCTACAAACATGGGATCCAGAAACATACAGATTATGACAAAAAGAGAAGGCAAGTAGCTCAAGAAAAAAACTATTTATTTTTTACCTATGTTCCATCTTGGAAATGCATTACCAAATGCCAGGTTTCAGAGTAGCAGCTGTGTTAGTCTGTATCCGCAAAAAGAAAAGGAGGACTTGTGGCACCTTAGAGACTAACAAATTTATTTGAGCATAAGCTTTCGTGAGCTACAGCTTACTTCATCAGATGCAAGTGACCTGTAGCTCACGAAAGCTTATGCTCAAATAAATTGGTTAGTCTCTAAAGTGCCACAAGTCCTCCTTTTCTTTTTACCAAATGCCTATGTGAAAATTAAAGTTATTTTGGCCAGCTCTAATTACATAAATTGATCTTCCTACCCCAAATTATTGCCAACGCTAGTCTATAGTATTGAATACAGGATGTATAATTATGCTTTGTTTTTAAATAGTGGCTGCAGCAAGAAAATATTTAAAGCAATTACATATTGTACATGTTAATTTACTCTTTGGCTTGTGGCTTTGGGTGCACTAGATGAAAGATACAGAGCTGTCTCTGGCCCTCTCCTCCTTTCCAGTTTTTTTAATGTATTGTGCAGTTTCTTGTTCATGTGTATTTTTGAACTTATATGTGAGCTTGCAAAGCTATGCAGTTTAAGTGCCAGTCTGTGCAGCTTACCAGAGGAGAAAGGCAATAAGGTGCAAGGACATTCTCTGCCTCCAATAGGTTATTTGCTATGTGACAGATGTAGATAATGCATTTTGCAGGACAGATTTTCTCCTGATGTCTTGCAGCTTAAACATGAGAAAAACCTAGAGACCACATTCAGAAGTGCTGGAATTTTGCTTGGTCACTAAAGACTCAAACCTTGAAGGTGGTGAGCATCTTTTGAGAGGTGCTGAATGCCCACAGCTCTCATTAAAAAGACTTTTGAGAGGTGCTGAGCACTTCACAGGATTGGGCACACAAATAGGTCCACTCTGCTTAACACATATTTCTCTGTTATGCAGAAACATACCCCTTGAGTTGTGTAATCCTCAGACCAGGGGGAATAAATATGCATTTGTAAGTATAGTACAAAATATTAGAATTTAGCCCTTAATGTAGCTAAGTGGCAGACTGTTATTTCATCTGAAGGACACACAGCTCACATAAATTTTCCCATTCTTTTCTCTAATTTTGGAGAAAAAAAGCAACAATAATATTGTAGCACTTTCACCATCAGCTATCTCTCTTGTTCTGTAAAATGTAACAAAGAGGGTGTATATTTTCTCCATATGGTAACAAAAACCTTTTTTATTCCCAAATGAAACCCTGAAAAGGTCACATTGGAAACCTGAGTCACAGGCTCTGTAATTCAAATGTGAGCTAAGTTTAAAAAATGATGTGTCTGCGGGTTGCCAAGTACCGTTAAAGTCTACAATGTTCGTTTGGAGTCAAGTCGAATAGAACAGGACCCAGTGGTTAATTGTACTTTCCTGAGCCGTGTATATGGATTTTTTTCCTACATACCTTTCCAGTACATATTACTACAGCAGAATTCTAATTTTCCATTAATTCTCTGTTTAGGGTTAAATAGTGTGTAAAAATCTGATTTCATGGGTTGGTTCTGACAAAAGTAGTTAATTCTCTAGTTTATCAATTATCATTAGAGAACTGTACTAACACACGTTTTTATGACTGATATGCTTGAAGCTTTCTAATGAATATAACTTGAAATAATGAAAGTCAACTTATTAATGGAACCCAAAACCTCTATTGTACAATAAAGAATTAAAATGAAAATATTTATGATTTCAGCCTCAGAAAGAGGACTTTGGTTTTGCTGTTTAGATCCATGTTGACTTCTACCATCCTTCCATCAGACATGTAGAGTGACCACTGAACAAAGGTCAATCTTCTCTCTGTTTCACAGTAACAGCTGTGTTAGTCTGTATTCGCAAAAAGAAAAGGAGTACTTGTGGCACCTTAGACACTAACCAATTTATTTGCGCATAAGCTTTCGTGAGCTACAGCTCACTTCATCGGATGCATACTGTTTCCACTGTAGCTCACGAAAGCTTATGCTCAAATAAATTGGTTAGTCTCTAAGGTGCCACAAGTACTCCTTTTCTTTTTGCGAATCTTCTCTCTGGTTCCTTTCTGTTGTGCTTCTAGGGATGGTTTCTCCTTCAAGTAGTGTCCCTATGGGAGCTCCACTGTAGATGTGTCTGCGTCCCGGAGCTGCTGATCAGAGAACTTTGGTAACAGGGTTTGTTAGGCCCACACATGTGCTGTCTCTCCTCATGGTGTGTCACAAGGCTAGTCAGCGCGCACAGGGTAACCCTCCTCAGTTCCTTTCAACCGCCCCTGGCTAGAGACGGAGCCATTAGCAGTCCATTAAGACTAATTGTTCTCCTCCTTTGCATTAACACTTAGTTTCCCTAGTTCTAGTTCTAGTTGTTAACTCTTTTTTCCTGTCTTTTAAAAAAAATTTTAAACCCCACAAACCTTTATTTTCTTCCTGCCTCTTCTCCCCACCGGGGACCCTTCCCCTCAGCAGGGTGTGCCCGGATCCCCAGGTTTCAAGAAGTACCGCACCTGCAACAAGGCAGTCCCAGTCCCAAGTGCATCCGCTGCTTTGGCGAGGGCCACATCCAACAAAAATGTACCCTCTACCAGCAGCTCCCGCTGAGATCCTGCAAGGATAGAGAGCACTGCCAAAAAATTATCTTCATGGAAGCAGCTCTCTGACCTCAACCTTCCGGCAGATGTGAGTCTTCCTTACAACCTTCAACTTCTAAGGGTAGTGGGTCAATGAAGCTGGCTGGGGACTACTCTCACAAGTCTGAAAAGAGAGTGGGAAGTCCCTTCAGTGAGCCTAGAGGTAGCTGCAAGCGATCACCATCTCACTCGGTATCCTCGGCACCGAGACTACAGTTCAGCACCTGTGCCTCAGGGTGACCACCGATATCCGGTACCACTGACAGGCTCACAGACCCTTTGGGCATGGGCACCGAATCTTTGGTACCAAGAGACAAGGGCAAACACCCTAGGAAGATGCTCTTGATACACAAGTTGACCTTGGTACTGCCAGGGGTGGCAGCCTGCCCAGCACCGGAGAGACCAGGGCAGACCGCCACCACCAGCAGAGTTCCACCAGATCAGAGACCTCTGCATGACAGATGCACCATGACAGATTCACCCCACTTCTCATGAGTGGTGAGTATCATAGGCTGGGGGAGGCTGTGCCTCCCCAAACAGCCAGGCATGGCCCTGCTCATGCTCTGCCCCCAGACCCGTTCCTGCCAATTCTCCTGTCCCTGTGCTGTGGCCCCAGCTAGGATTCAGGCTGGGTCCATACCACCTACCCTCCCGGTGCTCTGGGGCTGGGGAGGCTGTGGCCATGCCCTCCCCCCACCCCCACCCCCCGCCCTGCACTCCTGGCTCTCCGGGGCTGGGAGGCGGAGGCCACGCCACCCACCCTTCCCAGCACTCTGGGGCTGGGGGTGCTAGCCTGGGGTGGGGGCCAGCGGCTGCAGTAGGGGGGCTCTGGGCTCCATGGGGGTGAGAGCGGAAGGGGCAGGGCCTTGGTTGGAAGGGGCGAGGCTGTGGGCTAGCCTGCCTCCACTGGCGGTTCATGCACTGCCCATGCTGCTTCTCAGCACTGACATTGCAGCACCAAACCTTTACCAGCCACAGGGGATATCCCCACAATCATGCCATGCCCCTCCACTGTCTAGCGTGTGGTTGGACAGTGAGCCAGAGGAGGTGGTCTCACAGTGGTCCACAATCCGCCCTCCTCCTCTCTGCTTTGGGGTTCTTGTCAATGACTCTGTGGTAGAGAAGGAAATGAGGAGGTTTAGCCCGTGTGCGCTGACTAGCCTTGTGACAGGAGAGACCGCGCATGTGTGAGCCTAACAGACACAGCCACTGAAGTTCTCCGATCAGCAGCTCAGGGACACAGACACACCTACAGTGGAGCACCCATAGGGACCCACATCTCGAAGAACCATGTTACTGCACAAGGTGAGTAAATTCTGCTGTCTCCTATATCAGAGTAAGTATTGAGTAAATGGACTGAGACTACTGTAAAAACCAGTGTGAGAGGAGAATTTAGTCTTATACTTCACTCAGCCTCTGCATAGTTCAAAAATAAAGACCAATTACTCGGTGTTTGGTTTATTACTTATTAATGGCTCAATTCTACTTTTTTCTGAGCATGCCCTTCGAGGACATTTCTAGGACCAGGACCAGTAACTGAGGTTGTTCAGTACTTGGCAGAGTTATGCCTTTTCTACTGGCCAAAATTTCTGCGTTCAAAGAAATAGAACATGAGGGTTTGATCCTGAAAGGTTCTTAATACCCACAACTTCTTTTGTCACTCGATTACAGACATAAAAGTGGCAATTCTTCAACAAAAATAACTTCAAAAACAGACTCCAAGGAGAGACTGCTGAATTGGAATTAATTTGCAAACTGGATACAATTAACTTAGGCTTGAATAGAGACTGGGAGTGGATGCGTCATTACACAAAGTAAAACTATTTCCCCTTGCTTATTCTCTCCCCTCCCCCACCCCCCACTGTTCCTCAGACGTTCTTGTCAACTGCTGGAAATGGCCCACCTTGATTATCACTACAGAAGGTCATCCCGTCCCCCATCACCCGCTCTCCTGCTGGTAATAGCTCACCTTACCTGATCACTCTCATTACAGTGTGTACGGTAACACCCATTGTTTCATGTTCTCCGTGTATATAAATCTCCCTACTGTATTTTCCACTGAATGCATCCGATGAAGTGAGCTGTAGCTCACGAAAGCTTATGCTCAAATAAATTTGTTAGTCTCTAAGATGCCACAAGTCCTCCTTTTCTTTTTGCGGATACAGACTAACACGGCTACTACTCTGAAACAACTTCTTTTGACGTCAGTGGTAGTTGTGGGTGCTCAGCACCTCTCAGGTTGTCATCACTGCTGGTCTCAGTAGATTGATCCTCAGTCCTGTAGTCTTTTATAGCCACCCATTGCTGAACAGCCTGCAAGAAAATCAATAGAACTGAGAGGCAGATTGAAGTCAAAATTACTGACATCAGCTGTATGGTGGGAAAACATAGTGTTTAGATAGCAATGGTGAGACCTGGGTTCTCTCTGAATTTAATGACACAACCATGATAAAGTGTCTTTTGCCTGATGCCACACATCTGAACATATTGGTGTTCAGAGTATGAATAAAGCTGTACTCTCATGTGTTTTACATTTAAAAAGGAAAGGAAACGTGCAAAGTGTCAAAACTAATAAAAGCTGCAGAATGTAGGATTCATGTTGCTAAGCATCACTTAAAGTGCAGTTCTGCTCTGAAAAGTGGTTGTTAATATGGCACCATCTTACTCAATGGATCTAATCCTTGTGTGTTTTCAGAGGCTTATCTTCTAATGCTACTGAGAAAAATAAGGTTTTTTTTCTGCATTTTATTTCTGATATTGCTGTAGAACCAACACAGCTAAGGGTGTGAATTCTGTTTCTTCTCACGTGTCGATAAAATTGCTATCCAAGGTCTACTTACAAAGCCAAATTCTACTTCAGTGGTGTGCACTGCGGCATTTGAGTTGCACAGATGTAACAGCGGCTGTGTCTGTATTTTGAGCTATGAATGTGATTCCCCTGCTTGTGTGTGCATACTTGCACTAGATTGATGAGAGCTAGTGTAAGTATAAACAGTGGTATAGCTATGGTAGCACGGGAGCGGCACCAGAGCCATGGCTTAGCCTGTGCTTAGTACAAATCCACCTGGAACCAGTGACTAAGCCCTGCTTCCGTTGGGGCTACCCATGCTGCCATGACTACACTGCTATTTATGCTCATGCTAACTCTAGCATGAGTATGTGTACATGAGCAGGGGTATCTCACACTCACCTTGTACTGTAGAGGTAGCAGAAGAGAGACTAGAAGGCAATGAGATTGTGCGGGGTTAGCTGAGGGCAAAATCTGAAGACAACAGAATCACACAGCTAGAACCCAGGACCTAATTTAGCCTATAACATCTTCGTTACTGGTGGTGCTGTATGAGAGGAAAGAACACAGGTTGAATTGCAGAGTGCAGGTTGAGTTTTCACAGCTGGTAATTAGAAAAGCCATATTTTGACTTGCAAACTTGTGCAGATTGATCCTGAAAGCTGGAGTCCCAATAACTCTGCTCTAAGGGAGGAAGGATGATCTAGTGGGTAAGGCACTGGACTGGGATTCTAGCTTTGGGTTCAGTTCCCAACTTTGCTATAGAGTTTCTGTGTGACCAGAAAGTCACTTAAACTTTCTGTGCCTCGGTTTCCCATCTCTAAAAAGTGGATTACTACTTCCTTTCTCCTATATTTTTACTTTATCTAAACTGAACGCTATTTGGTGCAAGGAATGAATCAAGCACAATGGTATCCTGATCTCAGCTCAGGCCTCTAGGCACCACTGTAATATGAAGAATAATAATGTGGAGCTGCATTTTCAGAGCCTTTTTTCCATATAAAACGACTCTTCAATATGTGTACGTGTGCAGTGTGTGACGGAAGTCAATAACGTTACTAGAGGACGTGGCACTCGTACAATGAATACATTTGAAAACCTGGGTGAACAATGCGTTGGAAGTAATCGTAAAGTCAAGCACCATCTATGAAAGTTTTCTCATTGTCATTGACTAGTTGAGAGGACAGCAGGAGACAAAGGAAAGGGGGATGGAACTTGACATCTCAGGCAAGTAATGTAGTGTGAGCTGTGTGGCTTCATCTTCATTAGATGGAAAAGTGAGAAAAATGCTTTTGGTGTTTCCCCATCTCTGTTACAAGAAAATAATCTGGAAGAGTCACACAAACTGAAGGAGGTATTTAATATAATTTATTATTTCTTTTATTGTTGCTATGAATAAACTCATCAAACAATAGCACAACACTCATGTTGCTTGCTGTTAGTTCTGCTGGGGAACCGGAATTTCTGACTTTTAAAATCCCGTCTTCACCTTTTTTCAGTTGCTACTTTAGGAGCTTTTTATTTCCTTCACTATTGCAGTTCATTGATTAGAGATTCATTAGCAAATCTCATGAAAAGTGTGGTGGTTTCTAGTAATCGTCATTTCCATGTGTTTTCGGAAACAACCTTTAGCCCAAAAAATTTTAGCTCAAAAGCAGAGCAGCAGTGAAGCAGTGGTAGAGCACGTAAATGGAGCATTAGTGTAGCTAAGTGTACGTGGGTCCTTTCCCCAGATAAATAAACAACACTACTCCACCTTCAAGGGTCAGAGAAATATTTCATTTCTATGTGTGTGTAGCAGTGTCATTGTTCATATGCCTACTGGTATACTGATAAGCATACTATTAGAACTGGGAAAAAATACATAAACTTATCTGCTTTCACATTTTATTTCATTTGACTATTTTCACCCAGTGAAATACAGAAATCTAGACCATATAAACAGATCATACATGCTGTCAGGGTTCCTTCCCCCTTTGAACTCTGGAGTACAGATGTGGGGACCCGCATGCAAAACCCCCTAATCTTATTTTTACCAGCTTAGGTTAAAAACTTTCCCAAGGCACAAATTTCACCTTGTCCTTGAACAGTATGCTGCCATCACCAATTGATTTAGACAAAGAATCAGGGAAAGGACCACTTGAAGTTCCTGTTCCCCCAAAATATCCCCCCAAACCCTTACACTCCCTTTGCCGGGGAGGCTTGAAAATAATATCCTAACCAACTGGTTACAAAGTGAACACAGACCCAGATCCCTGGATCTTTGGACACTGAAAAAAAATCAATCAGTTCTTAAAAGAATAATTTTATTTAAAAAAAAAAAAGAAAAGGTAAAAATCGCTTCTGTAAAATCAGGTTGGAAGATAACTTTACCGGGTAACAAAAGATGCACAAAACACAGAGGAATCCCCTCTAGCCTTAGTTTCAAAGTTACAAACAAAACAGGGATAAACCTCCCTCCAGCAAAGGGAAAATTCACAAGTTGAGAAAACAAAAGATAAACTAATACGCCTTGCCTGGCTGTACTTACAATCTCTGTAATATGAGAGACTGGTTCAGAATGGTTTGGAGGACGTGGATTGATGTCCGGTCTCTCTTAGTCCCAAGAGCAAACGAACACAGAAACAAAGAACCCAAAACAAAGCCTTTCCCCCCTCCCCCCTCAATTTGAAAGTATCTTTTGTCCCCATTGGTTCCTTTGGTCAGGTGCCAACCAGGTTATTTGAGCTGCTTAACCCCTTACATGTAAGGAGGAATTTTAGGCTACTCTTATAGTTACAACACATGCAATACCCACTTCCTCCATTTGTAGCAGTGTCCAAGGATGATGGAAGATCCACCCTTTCCTCTTGTGGATGTCTTTTATGTAGATGAAAATGTGTTTCATAGTCATAAATTAGCACAACAAGGCCTTATGATACTCAGTATGATTTATTTTACTGCCATAGGAGGAGCACTTTTAGGATTTATGAAGCATTTCATCTTTTATTACTAAAGTTCTTACATAGTCTTGTTGACTCATTTCTAGATAAGACGTTGACTGTGGTTGGACTAGAACTTCTACACCCACAAGTTGTAACAACATTTTAAAATAAATATGCCAATATAGCACACAGTTATTTTATAAATTACTATTTCAGATGCATCCATGTGTCATGGAGAAGTAATAGCAGCTTCAACATCAATAAAAGATCAAAAATTTAAACCAAAAGAAATTATAACAAACTGAAGAAAGCTTTGTTATAAAATGACCACTGGACTCCAAGGCCCAGTTTTTTAAAGGTATTTAGGCATTGCTATGCTTATCATTGGGATGCCTAACTGATTTAGGAGCCTAGATATCATTTTCAAAGGGGATTGGGGATGTAGGGCCTAAACCCTATCAACTGTCCATGGGATTTTAGTACCTAAGTGCCTAAATCCCAATTGAAAATGAAATTTGGGTTCCTAAATCCGTTAGATGTTACGACACTGATTACAGCAATGCCTTAATAACTTTAAAAATCTGGGCCTGATTCTTTTGGAGAAGGAAGGTTCATGATCTTGTTATGGTGGTGGAGCATTGGTGCTGCACAGCATCCAATTCATTTTGCTCTGCTGAACAGGGAGTGAGGCATTGAAAGTCACTCGTAAAATACAAGATATTTCACAGACAAGGTGGGTGAGGTAATATCTTTCATTGGACCACCGTCTTTTGGTGAGAGGGACATACTTTTGAGCCACACAGAGCTCCTCTGGGAAACATACTCCCAGCATTACAGCAAAATGCAAGGTGGAACGCATTGTTTAGCATAAGTAGTTAGCATGTATTGTAAGGAACCATGCAAGGTAGAGTGTTCTGTTAAAACTTCTGCAGGCGCAGGACAAAATAAGGAAGTTATTGGGTTACAGATTATTGTAATAAGCCATAAATCTAGTGTCTCTCTTCAATCCATGAATAGGGTGTGTCCACACAGCAAAGAAAAACCTATGGCTAGCCTCTGCCAGCCAACCTGAGCTGCGGGGCTGTTTCATTCCTGTGTAGACTTCTTGGCTTGGGATGAAGCCCTGGCTCTAAGCTCCTGTGGGGTGGGAAGGACCCAAAGTAAGGTTGCCAACTTTCTCATTGCAGAAAACCAAACACCCTTGCCCCGCTACCCCATCTCCAAGGCCCCGCCCCCCCCCACTCACTCCATCCCCCTCCCTCCATCGCTCGCTCTCCCCCACCCTAGCTCACTTGTTCATTTTCACCGGACTGGGGCAGGGAGCTGAGATGAGGGAGCGGGTGAGGGCTCTGGCTGGTAGTGTAGGCTCTGAGGTGGGGCCAGAAATGAGGGGTTCAGAGCATGGGAGGGGGCTCCAGGCTGCAGCAGGGGGGTTGAGGTGCAGGAGGGGTGAGGAGTGCAGGGTCTGGGCTGCGCTTACCTCAGGCAGCTCCAGAAGTGGCGGCAGATTGCTCCGGCTCCTAGGCAGAAGTATGGCCAGGTGGCTCTGTGCACTGCCCCCACCTGCAGGCGCCACCCCTGCAGCTCCCATTGGTCAGGAACCATGGCCAATAGGAGCTGCAGAGTTCGCATTCAGGGCGGGGATCGTCATGTAGAGCCCCCTGGCTGCCCCTGCACCTAGGAGCTGGACATGCTTGCCGCTTCCAGGAACCATGGGGGTCCCAGAGCTCAGTCTCCAGCCTGAGCTCGGAAGTTTACACAGCAATGAAACAGCTCTGTAGCCCGAGCCCTACGAGCCTGAGTTGACTGGCACAAGCCAGCTGTGGATTTTTCTTTGCTATGTAGACATGTGTCTACCTTAGTGTCTAGCTGAGTTATGAATTTAAGCTCCCAGGCTCATCTTTTGAAAGTGTTGTGTAGGATTTTCTTTGAGGATGAGCACTGATAGGTCAGCTATACAGTGATCGCTATGTGAAAAGTATTCACCCACAGGTGATTGGGTATTCTTGTCTTTTATCATTTTCTTGTGTGGGTTCAGTCGAGAGCATAGTGATTGTCTGGTGTCACTGAATGCAACATATTTTACAAAAACTTGTAGACTAGCTCCAATTCATTAGACATCTTTAATTCCTAGTCTGGGCAATGGCTTTCACCGCAAGGGGAACTAGAAAATGATACCAAAATAAAATCCCCATCAGTTGCCCAGGTACCCATTAAATGTACCCATTCTGTGGGTGAGTCAGACACATTTTTCTAACTGGTTTCAGAGTAACAGCCGTGTTAGTCTGTATTCGCAAAAAGAAAAGGAGTACTTGTGGCACCTCAAGGTGCCACAAGTACTCCTTTTCATTTTTCTAACTATCCTCTGTGATAGTTATTTGCAGGGTTCGTGCAGTGTGAGAGGCAGGAAATCCAGCAGGTATGGTTATGTAGAAATCAAAGTAAAGTTTCTTTTCATGTTTGCATTGTTCAGTATTTTATACGTCAAATTTTAAAGCTCAGTAAAAAGGAAAAGAATGCATTAGTGCTTCCAAGAAAAACTGTTTTATACGTTTGGCGCAAAGTGACCCGCCTGCTAGCAGAGAGGCCAACAACTGAATAAAGAAGAGAGATCGCTTCCTTTCCAAGAGGATAAATTGGCATTCTCTGGATTTTATGAAAGTTTGTGTCCCCAAGACCTCAGTAGAATGGTATTCTGCATTACAATAGTTGGATCTGAAAAAAAGAAGGAAAGATCATTTTTTTTTCATTTTACTTCAGGACATTAAAATATCCAACTCAGATGTTTTTCTGGGTAACTTAATTGCCATTTAGGAGTCAAAATACAGTGTCCTGTTTTGTTTTTGTTTTTTTTTACAGTTGAAATGATTACATGAGTGTTCTTACATATGAAAGTGCGTTTTGGGTGAGAATCAAGCCCTCAGGACTCAGGAAATTGTAAAAGTCAAGGGCTTCACCACATTAATTTGCTTAGTTTGCATATCCTGTATATTTTATGGTATAGATAAAATAAACAGTAAAACATTAAAGTTTATATTTATTAAGAAAAAAAGAGAAAATAGTACAGGTTTAAGGGTAGCAGCCATGTTAGTCTGAATCCGCAAAAAGAAAAGGAGGACTTGTGGCACCTTAGAGACTAACAAATTTATTTGAGCATAAGCTTTCGTGAGCTACAGCTCTCTTCATCGGGTGCATTCAGTGGCAAATAGTACGTGTGTTTAATGCAGCTGAGTATTAAGAACTGTTACTTTGGAATTTTTGGGGTATTCTGTGTTTGATTTTTTTGTCCTTAACACTGAATTAATATTGGGTTTCTTCTTTTAGCTTTTTTTAAAATAACTATAAATCCTTTAAAGATGCCTCAGTGGTGCTAAAGCACTTTAGGAGCACCTCAGTATAACTAAACACCTCACCACTGCTAAATCACTGTAACAATGCATTCTTATCTGTATATCTGTCTAAATATGTAGCCTTGGAGGCCTTATCTGTGCATGTCCAATGTTCTAGATCTGTCTAAGATAAGTGTAACAGGAAAAAAAAGGAATAGGAAATTTTAAAGAGTGTGAAAATGCTAAATATACTGTGACATATGTACCCCAGTGTAATCCCATTTAATTATTTGAGTTATTTGGACTCTTTACTTTAGAAATGCTAAAGCCCAGTGTCAGGTTTCAGAGTAGCAGTCGTGTTAGTCTGTATTCGCAAAAAGAAAAGGAGTATTTGTGGCACCTTAGAGACTAACAAATTTATTTGAGCATAAGCTTTCGTGAGCTACAGCTCACTTCATCGGATAAATTCAGTGGAAAATACAGTGGGGAGATTTATATACATAGAGAACATGAAAAACCTAGTGTCTTATTGTTGTTTATTACAGTCATGCCTAGAAGCCCCAACTGAGATCATAACATATGATGCTAGGCACCATATAAACACATAGTAATAGACAGTCCCTGCCCTAAAGCGCTAACCATATAAACAGACAAGGCAGACAAAGGTTGGAACAAAGGAAATATTATTCCCACTTTGCAGAATGGGAATTGAGATACAAAGAGCTTAAGGCCAAAATTGTCAGAAGTATCTACTAATTTTGGATGTCCAACTTGAGACTTCTAGGGTCTAATTTTTCAGAGTACTTAGTATTTTTGTGTCACTTTGTATGACTAAAGCACAGCTTCCGTTGACTTCAGTTGCAGCTGTGATTGTTCAGTTGGACACCCAGAAAAAGAAGAAAATGCAGTGGCCACCTGTACAAAATTTGTTTTATGTTTTTTACCTAGCATCTCAAAGAAACTCTGTGTTAGAGGCAGCGACAGAATCCAGTTCTCCAGGGTGGAATTCAACAACCTTAACCACGAACCCATACCTTCTCTTCCTGCAATCCCTTGCCTCATTGATACAGATAACAGCCTCTTTCACAGTGTAACTCAGATCCATTCAGTAAGCACAATCCATCCTGTGCACTGAATGAACCAGTTGTCCTGTGGGGGATGGGGAAATATCTTGGGATTATGTAATTAAAGATTGTATCATAATACATATGCACAAGAGGGTCTAATTAAGGTTACCTTAATTCTGTCATTTCGTAAATATTGAGAACTTGACTTTGCAACCTTCATGTTCTTTTAATATAGTTTTTTAAGATGTAATATGCTAGGTTTAAAAAACTAATGGAAAGAAAAAAGTTTCTGCCATGTGGAATCATATTGGATCCACACACAGGTTAATAGTAGCTCTGACACACAGATCCAGAGCACAGAAGTCTACCATTTAAATTAATGGAATAACTGGCGATAGTAGTAGATGGTTGGTCCTCTGTGTTGGCCAGGCACTAGACAAGACACACATTTTGCCAGAGAGTTTCACAGATGTTTGCTAGCAACAGAGGAACGTTAGGATTCAGGAATCCTGGGTTCAGTTCCAGATTCTGGAGGAGAGTGTTCTCGAGTAGTTATAGACCCTTCTGCCTCTCTCTCCTGCAACTAACTGCCTTCTTCCCCTGTCCCCTAGCATGTCCCTCTCCAGCCTATCTCCTTCATCCCCTATTCACCCTGCTCCTGTCTCATTTTCCCTTCTCTTCTCCCCTGCTCCTCCGCCCGGCTCTCAAGCTTCCTCCTTTTTCCCTGCATGCTGCCTGGGCACCCGCAGTGGGGTCATTGAAAGCACAGAATAGATAGTCTCCATGCTCTTAGATCAGGTGCCCAGCACCACAGCAGCTAGAAGGAGCAATTGTAGCAGAAGTCCTGCTCAGCCCTGGGCTGGATGATGTGGAGATGGAGCATGCTTGGTGTGGTTGGGATGGAGCTGTATAGCTCATGTTTGCAGCAGATGTAACGTATGAAATATTTGCTGCTTGACTCTAACAAGCCTATGCTGAGCATGTGCAAACAGTAATTTTCAGAGGAGTATGATGCAGCCAAAATTGGGTGGACTTTCATATGGACAGAAAATAGCCTTTCTCTGACCCCACGGGAAATGCAATGGAAGAGAATACTATTATGGGAAGTGTTATTTACCTTTAACTACAAGTGTCACTACTGGCTCTACTTATAGCTATGATGGGGTGTACCAGGTGTTTGATTCCCCCCCCCCCCCCGAGGCCCCAGTGCTTTGGTGCACTACATTTGAAGGGAGTGTCCTTTGGGAGGGAAAGAGCAGTGAGTCAAGTCCTCCAGGAGCTGCCTAGATAGGCCACTAAGGACCAGCTGTTGGTGAAATCAACAAGAATTGGTCCACTAGCAGCTGGAAAGCCCATGAGCAGACAGAAGCCAATAAGGGACCAGCATGCAACATAAAAAGAGCTGATTGCCTCCTCTAGGAGATGGTTCTTGATGAATCTGGAACAGGGAAGGAAGGATCTCCCCTGTTTTAACCCAAAAGCCTTCTGCATCAGGAGCTTAACTCTGGCTGTACTTTTTGGTTGAGCCCGCAAAAGATAGTTTTGCTTTACATTGTGGAATTTAAAGTCCAGGGTGATGTCTACGCTGCAATTAAAAACCCGCAGCTGGCCCGTGCCAGCTGACTCAGGCTCGTGGGGCTTGGCTAAGGGGCTGTTTAATTACAGTGTAGATATTCAGGCTTAAGCTGGAACCCGGCCTCTAGGACCCTGTGAGGTGGGGGGTTTCCAGAGCTCAGGCTGCAGCCCTAGTCCGAATGTCTACACTGCAATTAAACAGCTCCTTAGCCTGAGCTTTGTGAGCCTGAGTCACCTGGCACGGGCCAGCTGCAGGTGTCTAATTGCAGTATAGACATACCTAAGGTGGCCATGCTGAGTTTGGATATTGATTGACAGCTTTAAAATTAAAGGGAGTTTGTTTTGCAAGGTGCTCCACTGGTTCAGGCCATTATCATACCACATACAATTTCTTTTCGCTGCAGTTAGAGATGTGAAAATAGGACCCAGAATCCAAGCAAGGGCTGTTCATCATCTTAATCAACCATGATTCACAACTTATATTTTTGAGGTTCCTTATCTCTTTGAAGCAGTGAAGATAGTTACCATACTGGTCCAAGCAGAAGTTGCTGACTTTTCACCAACCCCTTCTATCCAGCCTACTTTGTCCTGGTGCTATCAAGCCTTTTAGGAGTCATGCTAAGTAGAGTGCACAATAAAATGAATAAATAATAACAAGAATTCCTGCTATGGAAGGTACTATAATTTTAATGGGCCAGGACTTGGAAATTCATTACGAAGAAAGGGAATGTTCTGCAGTTTGATTCCCTTGTATGTGCTCCATCTCTCCTTAACAAATCACAAAGGCTAGGATCTGTTTCTTTATTTTTTAAAAATAAAATAACCAAGAATAAAGCAAAGCATGTCCCATATGTGACAGAAATGTGTTACTGGAGAAGAGAAACATAACTTAAACTTAAAGGTTTCCATTTATCTTCATATTAGCTTGTGATTTAAAGCCAAATGACCACATCCTCTGTTTCTGGTTGCCTGTTTGCCAGAAGCTGGGAATGGGCGATGGGATGGATCATTTGATGATTACCTGTTCTGTTCATTCCCTCTGGGGCACCTGGCATTGGCAACTGCCAGAAGACAGATACTAGGCTATATGGACTTTTGGTCTCACCCAGTATGGCCATTCTTATATTTTTATGTTCTTATGTTCTTCTTATGCACCAGCAGCAGTTTACTATATTTCAATCAGTTACATCTGGGCAAACGCACTGAAGGCAATGGGACTGCACAGATGTCACTGAGGGTATACTTGAAGACAGCGGGATAGTAGATGTGTAAATGATGGCCTGATGTGATTTGCAAAACACTTGTAGCTGATGATAATGCTCAAGGAGGAAAAAAATCCATCTCATTTTCAGATCTACGTTTGAGTTTGCAGAGCTGGAAGTTAGGAGAAAAAAAACCTTTTTATTTGTAAACTGAGCACATTGTATATGAAGTCATTGAAAGACAATAAGTATGAAACCACATAAAGACATTCCACAGTATAACTTTTCTTTAAACCCATTATACATGGGTTGCAACTTGATTTGACTGTTAGGAGTGCAGAAACCGCAGTATAAGGTTTTCAGGATCACCAGTCTTAGGCACCAGGGCTTCCATTCATCTGTGTGTGTCAGGAACACATCAATACAGTATGCTAAACCATGTGTAAAATTCTGTCCTAAACCTCCATTGGAGAATTTGATAACTTTGAAAATCTCATGGATAGGAAGGACTGCATTTACTGTTGTGAAATTAAAGTGTATTTTAAAAGGGATAAAGTTGCTAAGTCAAATTCATGTTTGTTTTTCCCCTTCAGAATTCCAGAAGTGATTGGAGTATGCAGTTCTGTGGACTTATCACTTGCCAAGTTTCATATTTTTTTAAATCAAAGCCATTTTCTATTATAAGACGACTAAGAAGCATTAAAAATGTCTTTTGCACTCCTAGCCACATACAAATGGCCCAGATTTAATTGGTCTGTGACAAGAAAGTATTCCCAGGCTGAAGTCTTCTGTGCCAAGTGTTAGTTTGTAGTGAATGTTTAAGGCCAAATTCTAAACCACTAAATAACAAGGTTTATGATTAAAATCCAGCCTTGATTACATCAGTGTTGTTGAGCACTATCATACTATTTGGGGGTTGTCCACACAGGAAAAAAGCCTGCAATAGCTGGTGTGCACTAGCTACTCTGCACTAGCTCCCCGTGCGTACACTCTTTGGGTATGTGTACACAGCAAAGAAAAACTCACAGCTGGCCTCTGCCAGCCGACTTGGGCTCAGGGGCCTCACTGCGGGTCTATTTCATTGCTGTATAGATTTCTGGGCTCAGGCAGGAGCCCAGGCTCTAGCATAGGGTTGCCAACCCTCCAGGAATTAAAGATTAATCTTTAATTAAAGATTATGTCATGTGATGAAACCTCCAGGAATATGTCCAACCAAAACTGGCAACTCTACTCTAGGACCCTCAGGTGGGAGGGTCACAGAGCTTGAGCCCAGAAGTCTACACCGCAATTAAACAACACTGCAGCCTCAGCCCCACAAGCCTGAGTTGGCTGGCGTGGGCCAGCCGCTGGTATTTCTTTGCTGTGTAGATGTACCCTTATTGCTGACTAAAGAGTGCCTTTGTGCGCATTAGCTTAATACACTTTGGTAGAGTACTATGCTAAACCACCTGAAGGCACTTTTAGTGCACAGTAAGAGTTAAAATGGAGTAGCTAGTGCACTTTAAATTCACACCCTAGCTTAGTGTGCACTATCTTCCTCATGTAAATAAACCCTTAGCCTTTTCAGTGTATCCATAATCAGTGCATTCATTTACTAGCTTACTCATTTTTATAACAAGTTTTTTAATTCTACATTCTTGCTCTTTCAAACCCCACTAAAACCGTATTGGTGGTTGTTGGGTTTTGGTTGGGGTGGTTTTTTTTTTTTGGTAGTGAAAATGTGATACTAACATTCTGAATGTACATTATAGCCAATGTGTGTCGAACTGCTTTCCTTTTTATCTATGGTTACAGAAAACTCATGTTGTAGTTCTGATAAACTGTCAATGCCTGTTGTCTGTGAAGTATTGTTTTTTCCTGCAGTGTTCATAGAAAAATTCACAGAATGCTTCACATCTCTACCCAAGGGTATAATATAATGCCTAGGTCTAGAAGTAGACAAGTGTCAGTCATAAAACAGGAATGGCTAGATCTGTAGAAAGGAAAGGAGTACAAGGTTCTGAAGACTACTTCAGGTGATTGAGGGGAAAAAAATCATGGTTAATTATAACAAATGCCACCCTACAGTAAAGAAAAAAAATGAGGAAAGAGAAGTAAAGATTTTTTCCCCTACGATTTTGCTAAGAACAGAAACAGAAGATATGCAAGGTGAAATCAATTATACACTTGTGGATAATGGGAGAGTTACATTCAGAGAACAGACCTGGAGAAAAGCATGTTTGAGTGAGGATGGATGAAGGGAGAGGAGATGAGTCAATTGGATAATCGAAATCTGGTTGTTTGGATTACAGTATCAATAAGGGAGAGGAGTCTGCTCTAGAAAGGCAGGGATATGACGCTCTGGTCTTAAAAATAAGGGTGGGGAGAGTATCCAAGGGGATAGGGAAAGGGAAGATACAAAGGGATACAAAGGGAAGTCTGTCAACAGCGCTGTCAAGCGCTTTGAATTCCATCTGCTGGGAGAGCAATACAGCGGTGCACAGACAATCCAATGGTTAGTCACATTTCCTGGCTCATGAGCACTTACCATGCAGCCTTTACATTCTCTTAATATAGTGCTTTTCTGGTGGAATTAAATTTTAGTTTTTTCAAGCCCCACTGATAACCATTCCCCATATGCCTAACTTCCATGCCAGTGTGACCTACAGAATGTGCTATGCTTTGACATAAAAGATATCATGAAAACCCTACTGGAACAGGGAGCCAGAACGCTATTTAGTCAGGTACAGCATGTTCTGTTTTTAAAAATATATGTAGTTTGGTGCTTTTCTAGTACTTTACAAATTATTTGTGTGTCCTAAAGGGTATGAAATAATTTGTAAAAGCACTGACAAGCCATATAAGAGGCTGACTTCTTGCTCTAGCAAGGTTTATGGTAGCTGCAATATCTCAGGATTTGTCTTCACATACAGTGCTACAGGGGTGCACTTCACATACAGTGCTACAGGAGTGCTTTAGTGAAAACTACTATGCAGATGGGAGAGCTTCTCCTATCAGCATAGTTCAGTGGTGGGCAACCTGTGGCCCACGGACTGCATGCAGCCCATCAGGGTAATCTGATTGCGGGCCGCAAGACATTTTGCCAACATTGACCATCCGCAGGCACGGCCCCCCACAGCTCCCAGTGGCCGCAGTTAGCCATTCCCATCCAATGGGAACTGCCGGTTGCTCACCATCGGCGTTGTTAATCCACCTCCCCGAGAGGTGATAGTTACATCGACAGGAGATGCTCTCCCATCGACATAGCACTGTCTACACAGGGGGGTTAGGTCAGTATAACTACGTTGCTCAGGGATGTTTCACACCCGTGAGTGACATAGGGCAGGTCTACGCTATGGGGCTAAGTCGCCCTATGTAATGCAACTCCTGCTACGTGAATAACGTAGTTGGAGTCGACATACCTTAAGTCGACTTATTGTGGTGTCTACACTGCGCTGGGTTGATGAGAGAAACTCTCCCATCGACTTACTTTACGCTTCTCGTTCTGGTGGAGTACCAGAGTCGACGGGAGACTGATCAATGGCCAATTTAGCGGGTCTTCACTAGCCTTGCTAAATCATCCCCCAGTGGAGACAAGCCCATAGTTATATCGATATAGGTCTGTAGTGTAGACCTGGCATCAGGTGCCTATGAGGATATTACATCAGAGCGAGAGTGAATTGGTCACATCAGTGATGGACATAATATGACAACTAAAGAAGAAAAATACACTTTGAAGTAATATTGCATTGAATGGATTTCTTCAATAGTCTGCTGAGGACCTTCCCCACACATTAGTAAGGTTACTTTACTTTCACAGGTCACCTTCACATTTTCAGAGAGGGGCCTGATGTTGATCCTAACTATCACACCCTATATTTGGTACAGCCTGTGTTTACCAACTGATGTAGAAAGGCACCAATTTTTTATATTTCGTCAAGCAAGACAAGCCCACAATTAAATTGTTTTTAACTGGTGTGTATTATAAATTTCCTAATAGGCAATCTTGGAAAGTGTGAGCTTTACAGGAAAATGAATGGGAATTATAATGTTAGTCTTTTAGTCTGAAATTGTCTGAAATACTTGTCAATAGAAATAGTTGCATACATTTGTCTTCATTAATCATTTCAAGGTGTTGCACTTTGATGCAGCTAGTCTATCAGTTCACAGGCACTTTAATTTTCCAATTATTGTACCTGTGGCTCAGAACAGATACTGATTAGTTTCACATTTTGCTCGGTGGGCAGCTTAATGTTCTTGTCACCTTATATTGAATTTTAAATGTTTAGAGTGTAAGAGAATGTCAGATGTGTTCCAAAGACTTTTGGGTCATGCTCAGTAAGTTACTGAATACAGTACTGATAGCTTTCTGAAATAATGATGAAAGAACAAGGTATGGAGCCAGAATCCTATCGCAAAAGAAACGATTCTTGTAAAACGGGTGTGAGTGATTTCATGTCTCATTCTGTTTCACATAAGAGTTCTTAGGTGAGCATGAAGATGATACTGCTTGGGTCATATCACAGCATGAGCAGTAAGACTTAAAAAATCAAAGAAAACTGTGATTTTTTTCCCCCTGTATTTACACATAACTCAAAGACATTTTACAAACTGTTGTACTGAGACATCTAGGAGAAAATACACACTTTGAAAAGCCCTAAATATATAGCTTAATTTTATAAAAAATAAAAATGTTGCTTGCCTACACTTTGTCAATTGTATACCAGTAATGACTCATTCATTCATTATTTTGAAAATTGCCATTAAAAACGTTCCCTTCAGAAACACACAACAACACTGAACATCTGCTGTGTAGGTAGTCATTAGATCTTTTTGCTTTGCTTTTGGCTAATTGCCGGGGAGTGAAGTTGAAGCATTTACTGGGACTTAACTTTGTGCCAGTATTAGTAGTAAAGATGCTGTAACGTTTTGAAAAAAGAATGGGAAATGTGAAGCATGTAGCCTCCCAAACATAAACTTTATTTACTGGTCTCTGGTGTAGTTTGTTTGCCTACGGTATTGCTTACATAACTGATAACAGAAAACGTATTTAATAACTACTCAGTGCTAATATGCTGTAGTATGCATGACTGCCTAATTTAATTTATCTCTGATTAAGCCTATTATGTTTGAGATCACTTTACAGAAGAGACTTCTTTTTGCCAGCTGTAAGCCTATTTGAATTGTAATATAAGTTAATAATGTGTGAAATAACCAGTGGTTCCTGCTTCTAAATGTTAATTTTACCAAATGACTTCTTGAGTTAGTACATAGACAGCTCATCCTTTGCAATGTAGTTAGTATGGTTGGACAAGAAGACAGCGTATTTAATAAGGCAGGGGGTCAGGTGAATGATATTTTTGCTGATGAAGAGCAAAGAACAACAATCATTGTATTGCTAATGGTGACACAGTGTCTATTTGGTGACCGTGTAAATTGAGGGCAAATGGTTGCAAGTAGTTCAGCTATGTCACTACATTTATTCTGTTAATTTTAAAATGTTCATTAAACATGTGCTTAATGAAAGAAAACTGTAGTAAGCACAAAGTGCAATCAGCAAGACCCAGAACAATGTCAAAAGAAATGAACTAAATAAAAGGATCTCAGCGGAAAAAGCAGTCACTGAGTTGGTTAAAAAGCAAAAACTAAATGATGGGTAGATTTGTATCTGGAAGGCTGCATTTTTGTGGGATCCTGGAATTGTCTCAAGCTGAGTATAGAGCAGACCTCTCAGAGTGGCAAGAGGAGGAGTGAAAGAAAACTACAAGAATTTAGGATAAAGGGAACACATCTCTCATCAAGAAAACTGCTCTTTCTCAGGAAAGGAAGAGGACTGCATCTCCTTCCTCTGAGGTTGGGGGAGGAAGGAAAATAAAATATGCTAAAAACAGTATTTGCTTTTATTCTTCTGTGTGCATTGTGGTTACCATGGTCTGCAGGTGGAGAGTGCTTGTTCTGCAAAAAGAAAGGCATGGTTTAATTTAGAAGTGTGCATTTTATGACCAAACATGAACATTGCTCGTGCCGTAGTGATTTTATACCACAACTGTCTCCTAAGTAATCCTTATCTTTCCTGGAAGAATCTATGTCCATGACTGTGCATAGATATGGAGTGAAATGGAAAATAACTGGTACTGTAAATGTACATGCATGTCTGTGACTATACAGCAACACACACTGAAACTGTAGTAGTTCATCCAAGCCTTATGACATCCCTTGTGAATGAATAACTGAACACAGCAATACAAAACATCACAACAGACTGCAGAATCCTGCAAACTCATAAGCTTGTGTGTAACTTTACTCATATATATATACTGTAGTTCCAATGACTTTGGACTGCTTGCATGGGTCAAGTTTTGCATGTACTCAAGTGCTTGCAGAGTTGGCGCCAGTCACAGCTGTTTCAAAGCATCCAGTGCAAGATGTAATGCCAATAGTTCAGATACAGTGCAAAAAGACTGATAGCATCCTGTCACTTGCCTGGCATGAAGGGAAAATTATGTCACACACAATTTCCTTTTCATGTCATTCTTTCTCCACCATGCAGACACCTCTGGCATGTGGTAAGATACGGTATGTCAAACACAATTGTTCACATTTTGTACACAGTATCTCATTTATTTATAGGTCAGTGGTTTGTGAGTGAGCCAAATAGGACTGTGGTTCTGAGTTCAAGACTTCTCTTCCCTCAGTGGTATATATCTCTTCTGGCTCAGCTTATGTGAGGTCCATCAAATGCTAGTTGTCAGGACAAACGTTTGGCTTTTATAGCGATGGATGTCTGAATATGTATCTTTTACATGATCAGAGACATAAATGAATGTGTGATACAGAGACCAAGTTCCTAGTGTTAAAAACTATAATGGTATTTTATATAGGATCCTGTACCGAGAGTTCAGGATATTTGTTCTATAGTATTTGTGATACCTGAAATACCTTGTATTTGTCCAGAATAAACAATCAACACATTTTTGAAGGGAATAGTTAGTGGGAGCCTGCTCTTCACATCAGTCATGGATGTGACTGATAATCTTCTTAACATTGACTAGGCTGAATGTTGTTTCAGGTAGTGTCAGTCGCAGAGAACATATTAGATCTGTTCTCCAGACTTTATACTGGCTTTTGTTTTGTTTTCAAGTGCAAAGTGTGGGGTTTGATTTGTAAAGGCCTAAATGGTTTGTGCCCTGGCTACTTTAGATATGGCCTTTATTTCCCTATGCACAGTCACAACTGTTGAATCAGCTGGAGGTGCTAGCAGACCTAAGATTTGAACATCTAGCAGCTGGAGACAGGATACTATTGTGGGAAGGGCCTTTGGTATCAGAATTGCATCGTTTCACTGGCTTGCCAGAGACCAAGATTGTTGACCCAAGTGGAAAGGGCATTTGTTTTCTCAGGCTTTTACCTAAATATGAGGAGAATATTCCTCTTCCTGTATTTGAGCAGGAGTTTATTTAAAATGAAGATAAATGACCAATTGTGGAGGGCTTTCTTTTAAGCATAGTTGCGTTCTGAAAGGTGACTTTGTAAAAATGGCACTGTGAGCTTCCTGTTTAATGTCTCAATTATTTTCATATCAAATGGTTCGTTTAGAAATGAAAAGATGTTACACTCTATACTAACTACCAGCCCTGCAAACTCAGTTTGGGATCTGAGAGATAACACTCTTTTTTTCCCATCTTGTCCATTATCACGAACATAAAGATAGTGAAAAGAAAAGGAGGACTTGTGGCACCTTAGAGACTAACAAATTTATTTGAGCATAAGCTTTCGAGCATAAGCTCACTTCATCTGAAAAGCTTATGGTCAAATAAATTTGTTAGTCTCTAAGGTGCCACAAGCCCTCTTTTTCTTTTTGCGAATACAGACTAACACGGCTGCTACTGTGAAACCTGTCATAAAGATAGTGCAGGCTAAATTAGATCTTCTTTGCACCTGTGCAACCTCATTGTCTTACAGTTATGCCCTCAATGAAACCTGTGAATCTCCATTGCTTTCAATGGATTTGAAAAGAGGTAACTGTTTGGAATTTAGTTAAATATTTTTTTGTTGCTGTGCATGAAGGAATAGAATTGGCAACTCTTACTCCCTTAGGCTATGACTATACTATGAGCTAGAGGTGTGATTCCTACATACTCCTGGTAGCTTGATGAGCTAGCATGAGTATAAATAGCAGTCTAGCCATGGTAGCACGGGCAGCAGCAGCAGAGGTACGGGTAAGGCATGCCGCGTACAAACCCGCCTGAAACCTATATGTATGTACTGGACATGGCTCAGCCATCCCTCCACTGCCCGTGCAACTGTTGCTACAGTGCTATTTATACTGGCTGTAGGTCTCATGAAGCTGCTCCGAGTATGTGTAAGCAAGCAGGGGAATCAGGTCCCAAGTTCATAAGGTAGACACAGCATTAAGGTATATCTTCACTTCAGTGTTCACTCAGGGATGTCTGAGCACCTGGCTTAGCCTAACACAGGTGTGAGCAGCCACTGTGGGACTTCTGGAGGCGTATCCTGTGTTTCTTTGTGCTGCAGTAAGCTGAGCCGCTCTGATTCTTTCCCAGTGAATTGTGGGGGAACTTGTCTGTCCTGGGGGCACCGTGAAATTGTGAGAAATCATTGGAAGGCTGTCAGCACTTGAGTGATTTGGCCTGTGTTCACACTGCAACGTGGGGGTTACCAGTCCAAATGAAAGCAGCACCTGGACTTTTAGTATGCTAGCTAGCCAGCAGCTAGCTCAGATAGAAGTTATCATTTAACTCCAGTGGGAGGGTTTTGTGTGGGGATGGGAGCGGGAATAGGGGAAACACAACACAAATATTAAGTTTAAAAAAACAAAACAAAACAAAACAGGGATTCCCCCCCCCCCCCCCGGCAAAACTTTTGACACTAAAGTCAGGAAACATGACTGAACATGTACAGGGAGCGGGTCCATTGAATAAGATGGTGCCTTTTTTAAGCACATTTTAAATGTGGTGAAATGTGATGATGGACCTGTATGTAGAAGACAAAATGGGTCAAATTTATCTCTGTTATTATGCTCTGTTTTGAATTGGTGAAGGTACCCATATGATAGAGAAATAAATATTTAGAAAGCACCTAGAATATAGTGGGCATTCACTTCCTTCTGGTATAATAATGACCATTTTTGTAGAGATGTGGATTTTTGAAACTCTACCTCTAATCTTATATATACACAGATCTGTGGTGAACTAATAGGCAGATTATGGTATAATTTATATACCACTCCTGTTGCAGGAAGACCTACATATATGTGCTAGTGAAGCACATTTCGTGCCAGGTAGATAGAATTTGGTTCATATTTACTCTTCCTGTGCAGAGGAATTGTGATGAAAAACAATACATAACTATTTCACATTTGGGGACAATGTATACCTTCAAATCAGCGGAACTGCTATGGGTACCCGCATGGCCCCACAGTATGCCAATATTTTTATGGCTGACTTAGAACAACGCTTCCTCAGCTCTCGTCCCCTAATGCCCCTACTCTACTTGCGCTATATTGATGACATGTTCATCATCTGGACCCATGGAAAAGAAGCCCTTGAGGAATTCCACCATGATTTCAACAATTTCCATCCCACCATCAACCTCAGCCTGGACCAGTCCACACAAGAGATCCACTTCCTGGACACTACGGTGCTAATAAGCGATGGTCACATAAACACCACCCTATACCGGAAACCTACTGACCGCTATTCCTACCTACATGCCTCCAGCTTTCATCCAGACCACACCACATGGTCCATTGTCTACAGCCAAGCTCTACAATACAACCGCATTTGCTCCAACCCCTCAGACAGAGACAAACACCTACAAGATCTCTATCAAGCATTCTTACAACTACAGTACCCGCCTGCTGAAGTGAAGAAACAGATTGACAGAGCCAGAAGAGTACCCAGAAGTCACCTACTACAGGACAGGCCTAACAAAGAAAATAACAGAACGCCACTAGCTGTCACCTTGAGCCCCCAACTAAAACCTCTCCAATGCATCATCAAGGATCTACAACCTATCCTGAAGGATGACCCATCACTCTCACAAATCTTGGGAGACAGGCCAGTCCTTGCCTACAGACAGCCCCCCAACCTGAAGCAAATACTCACCAGCAACCACATACCACACAACAGAACCACTAACCCAGGAACCTATCCTTGCAACAAAGCCCGTTGCCAACTGTGCCCACATATCTATTCAGGGGACACCATCACAGGGCCTAATAACATCAGCCACACTATCAGAGGCTCGTTCACCTGCACATCTACCAATGTGATATATGCCATCATGTGCCAGCAATGCCCCTCTGCCATGTACATTGACCAGACTGGACAGTCTCTACGTAAAAGAATAAATGGACACAAATCAGATGTCAAGAATTATAATGTTCATAAACCAGTCGGAGAACACTTCAATCTCTCTGGTCACGCGATTACAGAGATGAAAGTTGCGATATTACAACAGAAAAACTTCAAAACCTGACTCCAGCGAGAGACTGCTGAATTTGAATTCATTTGCAAATTGGATACAATTAACTTAGGTTACCTTGCATAATGACTTAGCCACTCCCAGTCTCTATTAAAGCCTATTTCCCCTTTTTTTCCCCTCCACCCTCCCCCCCACCCCCGTTCCTCAAACGTTCTTGTTAAACCCTGGATTTGTGCTGGAAATGGTCCACCTTGATTATCATACACATTGTAAAGGGAGTGATCACTTTAGATAAGCTATTACCAGCAGGAGAGTGGGGTTGGGGGAGAGAAAACCTTTTGTAGTGATAAACACCCATTTTTTTTCATGGTCTGTGTGTATAAAACATCCTCACTGCATTTTCCACTTTATGCATCCGATGAAGTGAGCTGTAGCTCACGAAAGCTTATGCTCAAATAAATTGGTTAGTCTCTAAGGTGTCACAAGTACTCCTTTTCTTTTTGCAAATACAGAAAAAGTGTTTAAGTATAAGCTATCCATACATTTTCAAAGAGTTTCACACATTTAGCAGGGTAGTTCCCTGGTTGTTTTGCAAATATACTCATTAGTACATACATTATGTACCACAATCAACAAGAGAGTCATTTCTGTACAAAATCCATGTTAAGTATTCTCAGTTCAGGTTCTCTTCACGTGGTCTTTTCTGTTGCAGTTCAGCATAGAAGCAATCTACGCATCAAGAAGTGTTATTGCTCTTCAGAGGACTATCGAAAACTTTTGGGCTGCCTGCCTCTTTCCCTTCCCCCATTTCTTTCCAAATACTAGCTGAATTGAGATCCCAACAATTTATCATCTGACAGCAGAAATGTCAGTCGATAGAGCCAGAGAATCACAGGTGGTGTGTATCTAACTGCATAGAACATTAAAGGCTGCTGAGCCATTGTTACAGCCCAAATTTACTTTTAAATAAAGATTAGCAAGGATAACTTATGTACAAGGCTTTAAATCTGCTTAGTATTCCATGACTGTTGTAGGCAAATAATGCTTCCTAAACACAGACTTTGAACATTTCTGAAGCTACTCTTCTAAATGATTAAGATATAAAAGATAATAGGATCATTTCATCTGAGAAACCAAATGATCTGCATTATATTAAAATATAGAAGGAACTCCCCCCCCAAAAACATACCATATACACTACTTAACTGTGTTACATTACTGCTTAATAGTATAAACATATGTTTAAAAAAAGTTACACTCCATAAAATGTCTGTATGAAGTGTCTATTTTGGCACCAGTTCTTAAGATTTACCTTCTGTTTAAAATTATAAATAAAATCTCTTTCTAGCTTTCACTACTTTAGGATTTATTTCTAGCTTATTTGAATTTTCATCTACTATTAAAAAAAACAAAACCCTCACAAACCGAAAAAACAAAACAAGAGCAGAAACAGGAGGTGTTTTTTCCCCTATTACTTGGACACTGGGGCTTATGCACAAATAGACTTCAGTGAGGAATAACGTATTATCTACCATTACAAAAATTGTTTGATTTGATAAAATGATGAAAACAATAGATGTATGAAAGGTCAGGGTTTTTTTACAGCAGTGGTGGGGTTTTTTTTAAAAAAAAGAAAAGTACTGCTAAAGAAAAGTCTTTTATACATAAATTGTGATTTTATTTGTTTATTTTTTTAAATTTTCATTATAAATATTACACAATGCTTTCCTTTTGTTTTCAATAACCTATCACTCTAATTAAGTAGCATTGTATTGTTACAGACACAAAACCATATGGTAGGGATAAGTCTGTTATTTATTTTGAAATAATTCACTGTTTCCCATTTCTTTTCAAACTGGTCCAAGTTCTGTGATGTTCTTGCTGAGACTTGCTCTGTTATAAGGTTTACTTTGATCAGGTTGAGCCACTCAGTTCTTTGTGGTCCTGCTGGGTTTGTCCATGCCATCAGAAATGTTTTTTGGCCATTGCTAACAATAGTAAGAGATCGCTGTTATCCATTTAATGTCATTTTAACATTTCAGCAATGTCTGGTGTACCCAATTGAGGTTTATAAGGCACAAAAATCTCCAGCACACCTTTCAATACTTGTGTTATTTCTTCCCATGGAAACAGAAAACTGCTTGTAATTTATAGTTATTGCAAATGGGGTTTTTTGCATATTGTATCATATAAACCTAAGAAAATAAAGCTACTATGGAGTGTAAAGTTCTGAATTTGCATTTGTGCATTATTTCTGGAAATATGTTTAATTTAGTAAGCCATAACCATAATAACCCCCAAACAAGTTAGAGATTTCAGTATTCATAGATTGAGGACTGAAAGGACCATTGTGATTTTTTAGTTTAATCTGCATAGTACACGCCATAGGAGTACCCTGAATTATTCCTGTTTGAAGTAGAATAGTGTTGAACAACCTGCAGCCCGTCAGGGTAATCCACTGGCAAGCTACGAGACAGTTTGTTTATTCCACAGGCATGGCCGCCCGCAGCTCCCAGTGGCCACTGTTTGCCGTTCCCAGCCAATGGGAGCTGCGGGAAGCAGTGGCCAGCACGTCTGTGCAGCCTCGAACACGGGACCAGGAGCGGAGCCACAGGCATGGGCTGGGGGTGCTACGGCACCCCCCGCACCCTTAGTTTCCACATCTATGCTTCCAGAATCCTCTGCCGTCTGTCTTTCTTCGCTAATGGACAGGCAGAATCTCTGAGATCATTTAGACCTTCTTCTTTACCATCCTTCAGAGTTGCATGGTACACAATCTGGCCTTGTATACCGAAGACATCCTAGCTGTTATAACTCAGCCAAAACAGTCAGTCCTAGGATTAATGGAAGTCAAAGATTACTCAAAATATAAAATTATTTAAATTCAAACAAAAAGCCCTACATTACGTGTCCGATCTTCCATCAGCTGTTAGATTAGTAATATTGAGGAAGAAACAAACTGATGGGTGGAACTCTCTTCTTAAAAGATTAAAGCAACATAGAGTACACTTTTTTCACTGGGGCTGTCAAGCCATTAAAAAAATTAATCATGATTAATCGCACTGTTAAATAATAATAAAATACCATTTATTTAAATATTTTTTGATGTTTTCTACATTTTCAAATATATTGATTTCAATTACAACATAGAATACAAAGTGTATGGTGCTCACTTTATATTTATTTTTGATTACAAGTACCTGCACTGTAAAAAAACAGAAGAAATTGTATTTTTCAATTCACCTATTACAAGTACTGTAGTGCAATCTCTTTATCATGAAAGTTGAACTTACAAACGTAGAATTATGTACAAAAAGTAACTGCATTCAAAAATAAAACTGTGAAACTTTAGAGCCTGCAAGTCCAATTAGTCCTACTTCTTGTTCAGCCAATCACTCAGACAAACAAGTTTGTTTTCATTTGCAGGAGATAATGCTGCCCACTTCTTGTTTACAATATCACCTGAAAATGAGAACAGGTGTTCTCAGGGCACTGTTGTCACCGACATCACAAGATATTTACGTGCCTGATGCACTAAAGATTCATATGCTCTTCATATGTCCCATTCATATGTCCTTTCATGCCTTAACCACCATTCCGGGGGACATGCGTCCATTCAATCCAAAGCAGTGCGGACCGACGCATGTTCATTTTCATTATCTGAGTCAGATGCCACTAGCAGAAGGTTGGTTTTCTTTTTTGGTGGTTCGGGGTCTGTAGTTTCCTCATCGGAGTATTGCTCTTTTAAGACTTCTGAAAGCATGCTCCACACCTCTTCCCCCTCAGATTTTGGAAGGCACTTTAGATTCTTAAACCTTGGATTGAGTTCTGTAGCTATCTTTAGAAATCTCGCATTGGTACTTTCTTTGCTTTTTGTCAAATCTGCAGTGAAAGTGTTCTTAAAAGGAACAAGTGCTGGGTCAGCATTCGAGACTGCTATAACATGAAATATAAGGCAGAATGTGGGTAAAACAGAGCAGAGGACATACAGTTTTCCCCACAAGGAGTTCAGTCACAAATTTAATGAACGCATTATTTTTTTAACGAGCATCATCAGCATGGAAGCATGTGCTCTGGAATGGTGGCTGAAGCATAAAGGGGCATACGAATGTTTAGCATATCTGGTACGTAAATACCTTGCAGTGCTGGCCACAAAAGTGCCATGCAAATGCCTGTTCTCACTTTCAGATTACATTGTAAATAAGAAGAGAGTAGCATTATCTCCTGTAAATGTAAATAAACTTGTTTGTCTTAGCGACTGGCTGAACAAGAAGTAGGACTGAGTGGACTTGTATGCTCTGAAGTTTTACATTGTTTTATTTTTGAGTACAGTTATGTAACAAAAAAAATCTACATTTATAAGTTGCACTTTCACCACACAGAGATTGCACTATAGTAATTGTATGAGGTGAATTGAAAAATACTATTTCTTTTGTTTATCTTTTACAGTGCAAATATGTGTAATCAAGAATGATACACACTTTGATTTCAATTACAACACAAAATACAATATATATGAAAATGTAGAAAAACGTCCAAAATTGCTAATAAATTTCAATTGGTATTCTATTGTTTAACAGTGAGACTAAAACTGCGATTAATCGTGATTAATTTTTTTGAGTTAATCGCTTGACTTAATTGCAATTAATCGACAGTCCTAGTTTTCACACATTCAAGTTGATTCTGCTACAATTGAAAAGAACTAGTATTGCTCTCAGCTTCAATGACAAATTTCATGACTTTACAGTGACAGTGGTGAAACTTTCCATGTCCTTTGGCTTTTAGCTATTCTAAGGTGTCAATCATGCCTAAGGCTACAAGTCTGTCATGGAGGTCACATGACTTTCTGTGACTTCTGCAGCGGCTGGTGCTAGCTCACGAGCTGCCGAGCTGGGTAGCCCCTGGGCCAGCAGCAGCAGTTTGGGTGTGTGGGAGGGGTCTCAGGACTAAGGACAGGGGGTTGGGAGGGTGGGGGGGGACTCCCCAGCTCCCACTGGCATGGTTCCCCCACAGGCCCCACCCCCACAGCTCCCATTGGCTGCGGTTCCCAGCCAATGGGAGCTGCAGCAGCCAGCGCTTGTTGCAGGAGTAGTGGAGCCCCTGCCTTGGCCTCTCCGCAACCTAGGAGCTGCAGGGACATAGGGCCAGGTAGGAAACCCCTGCCAACCCTCCCCCCACCAATACCAGCGCGGGCTGCCTAGCACCCTTGGTCCCCACATCCCGCCCCCCCCGGGGCACCCACAGCCTCCTGTCCCACCCCCTCAGAGCACCCGTGGACCCCAACCCTGCCCCCCGCAGAGCACCCGCAGCCCCCCGCCCAAGCTTTAGTCGCAGCAGGTATTTTTATTAAAGGTCATGGACAGCTCACAGGCCCGTGAATTTTTGTTTACGGCTTGTGACCTGTCTATGATTTTTAGTAAAAATACCTGTGACTAAAACGTAGCCTTAATCATGCCCAATGGAAGTCTAAAAAACAAAAACAAAGAAACCCAAATACCCCACATACAACTGTCACACACACACGCAATTTGTTAGAAAACAGCAATGGAATGTACAGACAACATAGAACAAGTGGGCATAAAACCCATATGGGTTATTGCTGCTTTTGTACGTAAAATAAAATACGAATCTGAGGTTACCCCAACAGTTTCTGCTGAGATCAGACCAGCATTACATTTTCCTGCAAATTCTGACTTTTTTAAAATTTATATTTTGAATGTAGTGTACATTTCACTTCCACTTCAGGCTAGTTCTCAATGCAAATTTTATGATATATTTAAGTATTCATTTTTAAGATGACACAAGACACCTCATGCAGCCCTGTAGACCCCAAAGTAGAAAAACCTATTAGGTATTACTTTAAACTTTAATCCATTCTGGGGTTCATGAAATGCTTTATCTGTAATGCCATTTATATTAATCATTATAAATATTTTATCCTTTCCAGAGAGGATGTGCTGACATATTGTCTCATTGAGAGAGAGAACTTGGCTCAGCTACTTTAAAATGCTTGCTTAACTTAAAGTGAGTACCAAAATGTGCCAACAGGGGTGTTATTCATAGGATTGCCAGGTGTCCAGTTTTTGACCAGAAAGTCTGGTTGAAAAGGGGACCTGGCAGCGTCCAGTCAGATTTACCTCAGGCGGATGGGGGGAGGGGAGGTGCCAGGTCATCAACCTGCGCCAGCTCCTGCTTAGCTGGGACTGCCTCCTAGCTGCATCTCAGGGCAGGCAGGCAGCAGACTCCATCCCAGCCCTGGAGCAGATGGAGCCCAGCTTCGGGGAAGGGAGGTGGAGAGGATGGAGCGATGAGGAAGGGGGTGGGGGGAGAGCAGCGAGTGATGGAGCGTGGGGGAGAAGGAGCGAGCAGGGGATGGGACCTTGGGGGAAGAGGCGGCACAGGGGTGGGGAGAAGAGGTGGGGTCAGGGGACCAGATGTCCAGATTTTATAGGGACAGTCCCAATATTTGGGGCTTTGTCTTATATAGGTGCTTATTACCCCCCCACCCCGTCCCAATTTTTCACACTTGCTATCTGGTCACCCTAGGTAGGGGGTCCAGGTTTCAGAAATTAGAAAGCTGGCAAATCCTAGTCATGCAGAAAATAAAGGGAAGAATCTGGGTAGAAGAACATTGTTGTGCTGTTGGCTTGTTTGGTGTTTTTTAATTTGCAGAAAATATAGTTGATTTTCAGTTCATCTCTACAAATATATTACATGCAACAATCCCAGTTCTAAAAATGGCAAAAGGGTGGGGTGGGAGGGGAAGCAAGAGCACTAAAGTATGAAAATGTATTCAAAAGCAGATGGGTATTTACTTGTCCTATTGTTTGTATACCATGTTATAAAGAATGGTACTGTTGGCAGGTTTGGCCTAGCAGGACTAAGCTAACAAAAATTCCATAGCTGTGCTTGGCTTATGACAAGGAGAGGGAGAGAACAGAGAGAATGGTCTAGGAGCTTGAGCATCAGGCTGGGAGCCAGGAACTTCTGTTTTCTAATCCTTGCTCTTTTACTCATTTGTGTGAGCTGTGATATGTTATGTAGGGCCAGATCCTAATACTCTTATTCATACTGAGTAGTACATTGTTCGATCCTCAGGAAGTGCCATCGATCATAACAGGACTACTCTTACAGAAGTTACTACTCAATATGGGCAAAAGTTTTAGAAGCTGCAGTTAAATCTTGGTTCATTGAAGTCATTATCTGGCCCTCAGTTGTAAACAGGCCCAAACCAAAACCCCAGACCCACACTGGAGATCTACTGTACCCTTTCGGTGAGCTAGAATTCCCTTTATTTCCCTTCTCCAATTCCTAAAATACCCAGCTCCCATAGAAAAGTAGCTGGAGACCCAGAGTTCAGTCTCTAAGGATTTTCAGCAAGGATTGCACAGGGTCAACCTCCCCACATTCAAATCCCCAAAGGAACTAAAATGAATGTAATTAAATAACTTTATAAAAATCTTACAATAAAGAAACAATAATCTAATTTTTACATCATAATGGCTATTTTGTAATCCACAGACATTATCTTCAGTTATACATAAACATAAATAAAGAAAACAAATTACAGTCTGCACAGTTCAGTCCCCACAGAAATACAGTGAGAAGAAACTGGGAGTTCCCAAAAGCTTAGGTTAGGTTCACCTAAGTCTCAGTTAGAGTCTTCGATCACCAAATCTATACAGTCTGCTGAGTCTAAAACAACACCTTCCCTCCACTTGCTTGTAGGAATCTTCAGCTGGAATCCGTGCAGACTCTTCCCCTGCTGAAATCACTGCTAGCCAGTCAGCTGATTGATTAACCAATCGCTTAAGTGTACAGATTTAAAGAAAACACTGTTACAAGAAAATACAAAACTGAGAATAGCAAAATATAAATGACTCTTTCCCCATTACTACATTTAAAGAAAAGCTGGTGAATCAGACTAGTTGAGACAATTTAACTAGAACAGTTTGGCTAAAATCAAACAACATTCAAAGCATACAATTAAAACAGAAGAAGTTATTTTCCCTCCCAATTTCCCCTTGCTATAATTAGCATGGCCCATGCACCCCTGATAATAACACTATCACTAATCTGCTGCAAAATGCTTCAGAGTTAGGGACAACAGCCTGCTTTCTGCTCCTGGGCTCAGCTTCTCCCACCACAGGACACATGGCCCTTTGTAAAGCAGCTGCCCTGACTGCCTGCCCTCACGGAGTCTCAACAGGGAATCTGTTGAAGAAGACCCAAAACTACCACACCCAATTCCGGAAGCTTCTGGATGTCGAGTGCTAAATCTGCCTAGCAACAATGACCTAGACACAACTCATTCTTACCTCCCCACAATGGGTCTCTTACAGAGATATCTCCCTATTTGGCACATGGGTTACACTATCACATCTCTATAAGGGCCAGAGCATATGGTCAATATATGTATCATACAGCGATATCATGGAAATTAGTGTTACCACACTTTAAAAATGTATGTTTCTATATTAGTGTTAATTGCTGTATTATTGCTGTTACCACTATTTAAAGTCCAGTAAAATGGACTAGTTACAGGATGTATTTGGAGTAAAACTAACATGATTCATAGTATTTTTAAACATTTCTATACTGTAAATATTACAGGAGTGTGTGTGTGATGCTTTTCATGTTTCCAGTAAATCTATCTAAATGTAAGGATGGAGTTTTAAGCAATCTATTTCTACATGTCCGACACATTGACAACAGACCTTTCACTTGAAGAGCCTTGAAGCAACTGCATGTACTCATTAGGGACCTGATCCAAAATCCATTAAGTCAGTGGTTGTCTCCTCATTGTCTTCAGTATACTTTGGTTAAGCCCTAATAACAAAACACATTGTACAAGTTTTTGCGATAAATTAACAAATGTAGGTACACATTGTTCAAAGTAGGATCAAGCAGTTTGTATGTATATTCTCTTTGCTCTATAGTATTTCATGTAAATGGGTATTGATTTACCTTTCAATTAGTATTACCATTGACTATCTTAATGGAAACATCTATTTTATAATAAATTCATCTCCCGCAAGTACTGTCAAATCTCCAGAGCTGGAACAGATTGTTCCAACATATTTATGTGCTTTTTGGATTAATTACAAATATTGTTTATTGTGTACATTTTTAAGACAGATTACTTGCATTCATGGAGCAAGAACAATATACCATATGACACTAAGACATGCAGTCTTATTAGCATGAATATCTGTTTGAATTTTCTACTTGACTAAATCCTTGACTTACACATAATAACTTCTTACTGGATGCAGAACTTGCCAACCCAATTTGCAGCAGCCTCATCACCAAAGTGCAGAGCCATCAGACCACCATCAACCATCAGTGATGTGAAACATTCTATCTTTGGTCACAGCTGCATATGAGAGCCTCTCATTGGCCCCAGGTGTGAAGTCTGGCTGCAATTGACACTGGCCTCTTCGAAATTGGTTCAGAAGGGCCTGTGAGCGCTGTGGCAAATAAAAGCAGGGTGAATGCATGGTCGGGTCAGTTCTAAGAGTCTGGTTTCTGACATCAGCTGCAAACCATTCTTCATGCCACATCAACATCACAGAGAAATCTGATCGGGGCAAGTGGGCCCAGAACGGGTGCCTCAACAACTAGTGCTCTCTTGGGTGGTTGACGAGGTCTGTCTCAACCCTTCTGGCTGGAGCATCCTCACGACAGATGTGTTGAAGAGTGATATGGCCCGTGGGCCATAGTTTGCCCACCTTTGGTCTAGATAATTAGTCCTGCCACGAGTGCAGGGGGCTGGACTAGATGACCATAGTCCCTTCCAGTTCTATGATTCTATTGGTATGTCTTCACTACTCACCGGATCAGCAGGCAGCGATCAATTTCTATCGCATCTAGTGTAGACGTGATAAATCGATACCCAAGTGCTCTCCTGTCAACTCCTGTACTCCAATGCCGCGAGAGGCGCAGGCGGAGTCGATGGGGGAGTGGCAGCAGTCGACTCACCACAGTGGAGACACCACGGTAAGTCGATCTAAGTACATCGACTTCAGCGACGTTATTCACATAGCTGAAGTTGCGTAACTTAGATCAATCCCTCCCGCTTCCCCCCCCTCCCCGCCCCCCAGTGTAGACCAGGGGTATTATGTGCCTGAAGTACCTATCAGGTACCTCATCTGTGAAATGCGGAGGAGGGAGTTAATATTTGTTGGCCTTCTAATCCAAACAAGATCTTGCTCAATAATATGGTCTGTGAAGTGTACAAAACTATTTATGCAAATAAGTGAAAGACTGGAACTCATGATCTCCACTGCTTCCCGCAGCTCCCATTGGCTGGGAACAGCGAACCGCGGCCACTGGGAGCTGCGAGCGGCCATACCTGTGGACACTCAGGTAAACAAAACGTCTCGTGGCCCTCCAGGGGCTTACCCTGAACAAGCTGCGAATCAAGTTTGGGAACCCCTGGTTTAGCCCCATTCCAAATTTCAAGTTCCTACTCCAAACCATGATGGGACCAGAGCTCTTCAAAGAATTGGCTGAAAATATTTGTTAACATTGTCAAAATTACCGATTCTTCTCCAGTGTCTTTTTCTTAAGCAGATTGGTATCGGTTTTTGTTTTGTTTTGTTTGGGTTTTTTTTCTGAAACTTTCAAAAATAGAAATATATATCAGCCTAACTCAAAGACCAAACTTGGAAAAATTTCAGCCCGTTATTAAAGCAGTGCTATGCCACTTAACTATAGGTATCACTACCATTCCTCTGAATAATACTAAAGTCCTTTTATTATTTGTACATATGTTTGTCTTGTATGAAAATTGTAGGCAGTACAAAGAAATGTTCTCTTTTTACTCAATTGAGTTCCCAGCTACAGGTATCTCTTATCTTTTAATGGTACATAGCATCTTGCTCAGACTTTGTGTGCCCGCACATGTGTAGGGGGGTTTGTTGTCACTGCTTTGAATAAAACTATAGGTCTACGGGATAACTCATCTGGCCATGTGCTAGTGTTTAATAAGGACCCATGAGTTAGGTTGCTCGGGAGAGAAAGGCAGAGCACTTAATTACCCACATAAGTACTCAGTTCAGCCTGTCTGTTGTGTCTTTTGAATATATCTGCTTCATTTTCTGTGTGTTCAAAGGCCTAACAAAGATGCTAATATACTGATGGTAGATTGTCTCATGTGTAGACTTCGGAGAAATCCATTTTTCTTTTTTTATAATATCAATGGATATCATAGATGTTTATTTTTAAACATTTTTTTTGTGTTTGTGTCCATTTAAATTTTCACAGGTTGCCTGAAATTAGGGGTGTGAAATTAGGGGGAAGCAGGGATGGGGGGGTCAGACAATAATTATTTAATTACACTTGACATTGAGATTTAAAAAGTTAAAGCTTTATAACCATTAAAACAGACATTGTCAACATCACATGTCAAAATAGAGAAAGTAAAAAATCCTTCAATCAAACGCTAATCAGTTCTCAAGCAGTATTTTTCTTAGTTTGCCTATCTGTAAATTTCAATTATTATTGATGGAAATACTTTTTTTTGGTTTGTGTGTGTGCGGTGTTGTCAATATTTACCGACACTGATAAAAATGTAATCCTTTGCAGCCTACCCATATGCAAAGCTGCTGCCATATAAATACTCAGTACCTGGCATACCCACAGTGTGTGCGCTTAGCTGCCCTTGCAGCAGCATTCAGAGTGGGACTAGCCCGACAATAATTAGTGACCACTTTCACAAATGCTGGGAGTTCTGTCTTTAATTTTGGACTATGGAGAGCCACACAGTGTTTCTTGGCTTATTCTCTGCAAGTTCAGACTGGTATTAATGTCACCATGAGGAAGTAACAGATTTCAGAGCACTATAGGACCATCAACATAAAGTGGTTGAATTTGAAGTGATGCTCTACTATTAACTTTTGACAGCCACCTATGTCTATTAACTATGGAAAGTGTTTGCTTTTTCACTGATAAATACTGTATATAATCAGATCCTCCCCTTTAGAAAATGCAAAAAAGGACTAAACATTTTGGAAGAATCTCTGAATGCTTTTGGCTCAGCAGAACTTTTCTGCCCTGGTTCCCACGCGAATTTCAACATAGAAGGTTTATCTTCACTATGGAGCTAAATGGGTGCTGCTGCAATCGATGCAGCGGCGTCAATTTAGCGGGTCGAGTGAAGACACGCTCAGTTGATGAGAGAGCGCTCTCCCATCGATTTCTGCATTCCACCTCAATGAGAGGCAGAAGCAATATCGAGGGGACAACATCTCCCGTTGACATTGCATAGTGTGGACCCCGCGGTAAGTAGATCTAAGCTACATCAGCTTGAGTTATGCTACTAATGTAACTCAAATTGCGTAGCTTAGATCAACTGGTGGCCCATAGATCTGGCTGTGGCATTGGTTTGCATTTCTGCACTTCGGAAACACACAGTCCTTGTTCAGTGACTAGCTCCACTGTGAAGCTTGACTTCAAGATGTTTTTCATTTAGTCATATAGTGTCTCATTTTAGCTTCATATCATTCAGTGTCTGATTATCCCGGACATTATTCATTGCCACAGTTTAGAATGCTTTGGGCAGCAATGAAAATGACAAGAATTACGTCACTAGCATTTTGTTGCAGCTTGGGAAAGCTATGAGTAGTAGCCAAGGCAGGCAGGCACTGGAGTATTCATAGGAGAAGAGGTCCCAAATAAAAGCTGGGGCAAGATAGAAAAGCAGAAACTCTTCCCTTCCTCTTCCTTCCCACCGCCTCCCCCATAATAACAGAGTCCGCCATCCACTCTGCAGCATCCAGGAGGTGCAGGGGTTGAAAGGAGAGAAAAAGGAAAATCCGTTTCCTTTCCTAATAGCCAGATGGGCTATGAGGGCTTCAATTGATCAGGCCTTTACTAAGCATACAAAAGATAGACCTCTCATCTAGGCACAGCACCTTGGTAAAAGCTCCTGTGCTCTCTGGCCAGTAGTTGTCTAGCAAATTTTTCAAATCCTGTGTATTTGAACATTATTTATTAGGGCTTGCAGCATTACTGGGCACGCAAGTCAGGGAAGTGATACGTATGTGACATACAGTCTCTTCAGTTGTATTCACAACAGTGATTACTTGTGGGCTAGCAGAGCCATAAAGCAGGTGCCTGGCATGCTTTTTGTGACACTGACATTTATGCCACACAATCTCATGTTTTTGTACGAGCAGTTTTCCTGCAGTGTTTGCTCAAATACAATGTGCTACTGCAAGAGCTAGCAGCAAACACTTACCATTTTGCTGAGTATCTGTGAAGTTTCAAAATATGTTGCCAAATTAATTGCTGCTGTAGGTGGGAGTGGAGATTTGTGCGTGAGAGAGAGAATTTACCGATGCTTCTTATCCTTTTAAATTTTGGAGTGGCGTTTGGAGGGAAAATGGATAGTTTTCCTTATAGAAACATAGGGCATGTCTACAGTGCAGCCGTACCTGATCTAGCTTTAATCTAGCTAACTTGCATACTAGTAGCTCGGAAGGCACTGCAACACACGTTTCGGCATGGGCTGCGTAAACCCAGTTGGGACCCCTGGAAATTGCTTGGGCAGCTAGCCCATGGTGAAGTACATGCTGCTATGACCTCACTGCTATCAGTACATGATCTAGCTAGATTAAAGTTAGCTTGGGTATGTCAGCATTTGCTGCATTTCCCCCCCATTGCAGTACAGACATGCCCATAGGCAATCAGAGAGAGAATATATCTGTCACATACGAAAATACACTATTTATATTTCATTGTAATGTTTTAGTTGGATCCAGAATCCAGGGAGTGTCCCGAATTCACACAATGTCCTGAGTACTATATTTTATCTCTGTATTTGTAGTTTAGCTGAAAGATGTATAAAATCATCCATTTCCTTTCAGATCGGAGGAGATTCAAGAACACTGCTTATTGCAGCTGAGGTTAGCATTAGCTTACTATAAAACTATTCCTTCCAGATCTACCTACTTAAGATCATAGCATATAAATACAATGGATGTCATTAAAATCTTAGACGTGCCTTTGTGAGTAATTAAATTACTGTGACATTTGTGGAATTCCCTATACTAAGATTAGGGAGTATCACAGTAACATGAATTACTTCCAAAGGCAAAATTATAAAGATGCCAGCTGGAATTTACTCTGAAGAGTGGGCATGTAAAAATGTTTTGGGGTGCAATGTTTGTCTCACAATGATTTCTGCTCCCAATGTCTTCAACTTACAGATTTTTTTTATATGATTAAACCCTGCAAACTCAAAACCTCGGCTCCGAGAGTTAGATTGGATCCTTTACTTCTCATGCATCATAGCTGATTCATGCAGCGTACATTAGATCCTCAGTTACATCTGAGTAATTCCATTGTCTTCACATTATGCCTCAGTGACACAGCTGTATAACCTCTTGGCCATCAATGGATTTGCACAGGTGTTACTGATTGGGACTTAGTAAACAATTCTGCTGATTATGTACGAGTTAGAGTAGAATCTAGCCACTCCCTTTTATGTGTATTTGTTCTGTGGGGCTAATAGGAGTAAAAAGCAGAAAATGTATTTTAGTCCCTAACGTCAGCAGTTGATTGAAAACAGAGAGACGGGTTTAAGGAAAAAGCTGCCTTTTTTAAAATAAAAAATGTACGACTGCTCTTTAATGGTGACCACTTTACATTACTTTTTGTGTATGCCTTCTCCACTTCCAGATGTTGAAAACATGCAGCTCTATGTAGCTTTTGTACTCTAGCAAGTTACTGTAAAAATGACAGCTTTTTTAATGACACCAGGTAAGCCTAGTTTACTGTCAACCCATTAATAAATGTATATAGCCCAAATCTGGAAATGTGCAATGCAGATCTGGTGGAAGAATCATGCTCTAGGACTTGAGCAGTTACCATGTACAGTTAAAAGGCAGTGATTTCTTCATATTATATTCACAATTCATGTGATGGCAAGCTTTGCAGGACAGAAACATTGTCCAACTTTGTAGCAGATCAAGAGATCCCGTGGCACTATATTTATGTATTGAATTGAATAGTGTATATGTTACCAAGAAGCTAAATAAGTAGTGAATAATGTATGTAATTTATATAAGTAATAATAATATCCAAGTGCACTTCACTTCAGTTTCATTCCATCCTCATTGCCCTTTCTCCTTTCCTGAGTTCTTATACTCATGTCCTCCCTCTCTCATCACTCTTTCATCATCTCCTTTGGATTGCACCTCCCACTCCATCTCTCAGCAGGAGTCCGACTGAGCACTGTGGTCAACTTCTACAACTCATGCCTGGGTGACTTCATCTGCTTGTATAGCTCTGTTATCTGTACTTTGACTCACAAATCTACCTCTGACACTTTTTGTCTCCCGTCATCCAGTCCCATGTTTCTGACTCTGTCTCTGACAAATAATCATGACTGGCCCATGCCAGTTCAAGTTTAAACATGACATGCTCTCTTCCCCAGCTCCAGAATACCTTGTTTACCCATGGTGAGGGCAGAAGGACTATTATAGGATTGGTGTCAGCTCAGAATTCCCACAGTCATCTGCTGTCTTAAGTCTTCCTTGCACGGCTTGAGTGAGGCATTAAGGGATTTAAAGGAGGGCTAAAACATCCAAACATCTCTCTCCTCCATCATGTCCAGAATGGAACTGGTAAAATTATACGTTTATGAGTCCATCCCCTTTCGGTCTTTCCTCTGGTTAGACTTCATGTGACACAACAGCGCAAGACTTAGCACATCATTTTTTTCCTTTTTCCATGCTTCTCCCATCTACCTAGAAAGGTTTTTCATTTCCAGTGCGTCAGGCCCTTTACCCCTTGTCACTAATCCACTTCTTTCACTGTCTACATTTCTAAAGCATTTTCACAAAGAGCACTTTTTCTGTGAGATCCTCAAGTACAAACTTACATCAGTCAAATTCTCTTTCCACCACAAAAGGAAAAGAAGTACTTGTGGCACCTTAGAGACTAACAAATTTATTTGAGCTTAAGCTTTCATGAGCTACAGCTCAATTGACGTAGCTCACAAAAGCTTATGCTCAAATAAATTTGTTAGTCTCTAAGGTGCCACAAGTCCTCCTTTTCTTTTTATGGATACAGACTAACACTTCTGTGACTCTGAAACCTGTCATTATGCTTTCCACCACAGTATTTCAGAAGAGGCAAACTAGAGGAATAGTACTAATCATACCAAAAATATTGTAAGTTAACAACTTCCTCTTTCTAATTTCTTGTCTCAGTTGTATCTGTTGTAATCTATCTAGGGCAGGGACTGTCTTGTGCATAGTACAGCATTGAACGTACCATTGACACTTCAGTATTAAAAATAATATAATAATAGCCTGGATGTTGTTATGCTGCTCCATATTCTTGGATTTCCCACTGATGAGCATTACAGTGAATGATGCTGGTGACCATTACACAGTGAATGATGGTGTTCCAAGAAGGAGTGCTAGGCATAGACGGGCTCCACCTAACGAAGAGAGGGAAGAGCATCTTCGCAAGCAGGCTGGCTAACCTAGTGAGGAGGGCTTTAAACTAGGTTCACCGGGGGAAGGAGAACAAAGCCCTGAGGTAAGTGGGGAAGTGGGCTACTGGGAGGAAGCACGAGCAGGAGAGGGGAGGGCTCTTGCCTCATACTAAGAAAGCAGGACAAACAGCAAGTTATCTCAAGTGCCTATACACAAATGCAAGAAGCCTGGGAAACAAGCAGGGAGAATTGGAAGTCCTGGCACAGTCAAGGAATTATGATGTGATTGGAACAACAGAGACTTGGTGGGATAACTCACATGACTGGAGTACTGTCATGGATGGATATAAACTGTTCAGGAAGGACAGGCAGGGCAGAAAAGATGGGGGAGTTGCATTGTATGTAAGAGAGCAGCCTGACTGCTCAGAGCTGTGGTATGAAGCTGCAGAAAAACCTGAGAGTCTCTGGATTGAGTTTACAAGTGTGAGCAACAAGGGTGATGTCGTGGTGGGAGTCTGCTATAGACCACTGGACCAGAGGAATGAGGTGGACGAGGCTTTCTTCCGGCAACTAACGGAAGTTACTAGATCGCAGGCCCTGGTTCTCATGGGAGACTTCAATCACCCTGATATCTGCTGGGAGAGCAATACAGCGGTGCACAGACAAACCAGGAAGTTTTTGGAAAGTGTAGGGGACAATTTCCTGGTGCAAGTGCTAGAGGAACCAACTCGGGGCAGAGCTCTTCTTGACCTGCTGCTCACAAACCGGGAAGAATTAGTAGGGGAAGCAAAAGTGGATGGGAAGCTGGGAGGCAGTGACCATGAGATGGTCGAGTTCAGGATCCTGACACAAAGAAGAAAGGAGAGCAGCAGAATACGGACCCTGGACTTCAGAAAAGCAGACTTTGACAACCTCAGGGAACTGATGGGCAGGATCCCCTGGGAGAATAACATGAAGGAGAAAGGAGTCCAGGAGAGCTGGCTGTATTTTAAAGAAACCTTATTGAGGTTACAGGGACAAACCATCCCGAAGTGTAGAAAGAATAGTAAATAGGCAGGTGACCAGCTTGGCTTAACAATGAAACCCTTGCTGATCTTAAACACAAAAAAGAAGCTTACAAGAAGTGGAAGATTGGACAAATGACCAGGGAAGAGTATAAAAATATTGCTCGGGCATGCAGGAGTGAAATCAGGAAGGTCAAATCAAACCTGGAGTTGCAGCTAGCAAGAGATGTTAAGAGTAACAAGAAGGGTTTCTTCAGGTATGTTAGCAACAAGAAGAAAGTCAAGAAAAGTGTGGGCCTCTTACTGAATGAGGGAGGCAACCTAGTGACAGAGGATGTGGAAAAAGCTAATGAACTCAATGTTTTTTTTGCCTCTGTCTTCACGAACAAGGTCATGGGGAGGAGGCGACCAGCCCTCTGTGGAGAAAGAAGTGGTTCAGGACTGTTTAGAAAAGCTGGATGAGCACAAGTCCATGGGGCTGGATGCGCTGCATCCGAGAGTGCTAAAGGAGTTGGTGGATGTGAATGCAGAGCCATTGGCCATTAACTTCAAAAACTCATGGCGATCGGGGGAGGTTCCGGATGACTGGAAAAAGGTAATGTAGCGCCCATCTTTAAAAAAGGGAAGAAGGAGGATCCAGGGAACTACAGGCCAGTCAGCCTCACCTCAGTGCCTGGAAAAATCATGGAGCAGGTCCTCAAGGAATCAATTCTGAAGCACTTAGAGGAGAGGAAAGTGATCGGGAACAGTCAGCATGGATTCACCAAGGGCAAGTCATGCCTGACTAATCTAATTGCCTTCTATGACGAGATAACTGGCTCTGTGGATGAGGGGAAAGCAGTGGACGTGTTGTTCCTTGACTTTAGCAAAGCTTTTGACACAGTCTCCCACAGTATTCTTGCCAGCAAGTTAAAGAAGTATGGGCTGGATGAATGGACTATAAGGTGGGTAGAAAGCTGGCTAGATTGTCGGGCTCAACAGGTAGTGATCAATGGCTCCATGTCTAGTTGGCAGCCGATATCAAGTGGAGTGCCCCAAGGGTCGGTCCTCGGGCCGGTTTTGTTCAATATCTTCATTAATGATTTGGAGGATGGCATGGATTGCACCCGCAGCACATTTGCAGATGACACTAAACTGTGAGGGGAGGTAGATACGCTGGAGGGTATCTAGACTGTTCTCAGTGGTAGCAGATGACAGAACGAGGAGTAATGGTCTCAAGTTGCAGTGGGGGAGGTTTAGGTTGGATATTAGAAAAAACTTTTTCACTAGCGTGGTGAAACACTGGAATGGGTTACCTAGGGAAGTGGTGGAATCCCCTTCCTTAGAAGTTTTTAAGGTCAGGCTTGACAAAGCCCTGGCTGGGATGATTTAATTGGGGATTGGTCCTGCTTTGAGCAGGTGATTGGACTAGATGACCGCCTGAGGTCCCTTCCAACCCTGATATTCTATGATATTCTATGCTGCCTGGCTGTTTGGAAATACTGAACTTAAATAAAGAAATGTTTTTAAAAGTGATATATTAATGAATTAGAGCCATAGGGTTGGTTGTTTTTAACAGTTAATAAGTGTGATTCCTGGTTTAAGTGAATCAGAGAGATGAAACATACTAGTGTGTTTCATGGCAAAGCTCTATAGTACCTCTGAAGAAATACTTGTAAAATTTTTTCTGCCCGGTTTGGTCTTTAAGAAGGGGGTCAAATGTGGGATAGAGGGGAGTAGCAATATTCTTCCAAGCTCCCCTCACAAAACAAGCTGCATGCAGTTGGGACACAAAATTATTCACTACTCGTAGAAGATATTCAAAATATAATGTGATCATGATTGTTTTGCTGAGCTCCACTGGGTTTGGGAGGGCTTGGGCTTATGAGGTTATCAGTTGAAGTCTCATCTTGCCTTAAGACCACAGAATATCAGTTACTATGCCACCATCATATTAGCTGCATGCTTCTCCAGTGCTGACACTTCTGTTAAAAGAACTGGAATCATTTTCTTGATCTCCCGTGTGTAAACAGCTTCCCTCCCCCCATTTTCTCAGGGGGAATCAGCTAATATCAAAAGCATAAGGAGAGCCATAGCTCAGTTCCAGTCCTTGAAGTGCTGAATGCCAGGATATTGATAAACATTTTTTAAAGTTTTATTTACAATTTTAGTAAGATAATTTCCAGTATTCCTTTAGCTGTGAGTTACTAATTGTACGCACTGAATCTGAGTCACTGGACACAATACCAAGAAGATACTTAATGTATACAACATACTTAGCATACTAAAGCAAGAGATTCTTCTTTCTGCCATAAAATTTATATGTATAATGTATAATTTCTGAGTTCAAATTAAAAAAAAAATACTTGCTTGGGAATGCAACAATTTTAACACAAGTCTTATCAGAAGACAGAAGTATTTTATGCTCCTGATACAAGAAAAACTGAGGATATGTAGATTTCTATAGTAATTTTTGCTCGAGGGACATCCGATATGAGTGTGGATGAAAAACTTCATGGGAAGCAAAATGCACAGATCAGAACTGAGTAATTCTATGATCTGTCTGTTCTAATCCTTGTCCTTCTCCATCCACTGTTACTGTTTGTTACTCTCTATCATTATATCATATCTAAAATTAGGGTTTGATCCAAAGCCCTGTAATATCACTAGGGTAACACCTACACTGCAAAGAAAAACCTGTACTATCAAGTCTCAGCACCTGGGTCAACTGACTCTGGCTTTTGGGACTTGGACTGTGGGGATACAAAGAGCAGTGTAGATGTTCCCACTCAGGCTGGTGCCTGGGCTCTGAAATCTGGCGGGGGGGAGCGTCTCAGAGTCCGGAATCCAGCCCAAGTGGGAACATCTGCACTATTATGTTTAGCCCTGCAGTCTGAGCCCCACAAGTCCAAGGCAGTTGACCTGGGCCCTGAGACTTGATGCTGCAGGTTTTTCTGTGCAGTGCAGCTATAACCAGGAGTCCAGTGATTGATTTGATTGTGTTTTGGACCAGTGCCTTAGATTTTAAGCTGTTTGGGGGCAGGAACTGTTTTATGTCTTTTTAATTTCATCTGTAAAATGCCTAGCATGTTTCTGGGTTGTGTTACGCAAATAATAATGACAATATGTACAGATCTAAATGTTTATGGAATTTTTAAAAATTGTGATAGTCCTCTTTTAAAAAATACTGATTTGTTGCCAGTAGAAAAGAAAACTGATTTGTATAAAAATAAGGCATGCTTTGATGTTTTGAGTACCTTCCTTCCTTGTCCCCAAGTTCCCTACACAAATGAGCAATGGAAAGGTGCCTAGGGAAAGTATTCTGTGAATTGCAAAATCAAACACTGAACTCTGGAACTGCACATTTTTCACAGTCTAAGTGTTTACAGTAGTACCACATGGAAAGCTCATGTTGCATGCACAACTGCTTTTGAGGCTTGAGATATGTGTGTCCATGAATAAAATATATTTGCATTGGTCTTCTATAAACAAAAAGAATAGAATTCTTTGGAAAACTAGAACTGGTCTGCATTCAGAGCAAAGTAGTCAGAGGTGTTCTAAAATGTTATTAAAGTTACAGTTATGTGTTTATTCACATATGGATATAAGTAAGAGCTTCACTGCTTCTTCTGGCTGGTGCAGATTCTTCTGGCTGGTGGTTTTTCATGTGCAGATTCCTTCTTTCCAGTGGATCTTTTGAACATTAGTCTATGCACTGTGATCATGACACATCAACCAAAGAAAATCCTAGATACTATTAGAGATAGTCAGGAATTGTTCAACACAATGTTATTTTGTCAGAAAATGCTGATCTCTTGAAACTGAAATGTTCACAGGGAAAGATTGGTCACAATGAATGTCCCATTTCAAAAACCTTTGAGGAAGGGGGGGAAGGGTCAAAATTGTTGAAACATTCTATTCTGTTTTTTAGTTCAAAGCAACTTTTTTGTTTAGAAATTTAACATATTGTAAAAACCATATACAAATAAAGTCAGAAATGAAATACTGTGAAATTTACATGTTTTGATTGACCTGATGCAAATTTTTGTCAATACATAATTTTTATTTTTTTAGATTTGTCTTTTTGTCCCTTTCAGAGATCCTAGCACCCCTTCCTAGGCAGCCACTAAGATTACTGTGAGGAGAATTGAAGCCTCCATGCTCTGGATTTGCAGGGTGTTCTAAGCTCCTGGAGCCTGAATGGAGTCCAGACACAGTCCCCAATTTCGGTGTCCCTAGCACACTCTTACGGTGCATACCTTCTATCTGGCACCCCTCTTCCAAGTGTTGGAGCCCATTGTCCAGCTGCCTAGCCACTGTGTGCAAAGCACTGACCCTTCAGACTCCCCCATACTTAAACATACCCCGTCCCAGAACTCCACCCGAAAGGTGTGAAGCTTTATAGTTTCAGGGACATGAAGTAGTTGTGAAACAGTCAACACACACACTCACTTTGTTCAATCTATCAGCTTTATGTTCTATATGGTTATGTAAAGCACAGGAGAATACAGATCACACCAAACAATAAAATATCCTAAATGCAATGTCCCTAACCCTTCCCTTGGGAGATCATCTGTGTTTTGTCAGGCAGGGTCCTCCAACCCCTTGCCTATCCTGCCCCTGTAGCAAACTTCCTCATCTTAATCTGGTGCAAGATGGCTCTTTCCCTCAGTTCCCCCCGTGAATGCCTTTATGTCTATAAATGGAATGAAATGGAAACCTGCTGGGATCTACCAGCAGGTCTACCTGCTGAGATCACCTCTTCTTTTGTTCTAACTTTTGGTCATTTTCCATTACTCCAAAACCCCATTCCCCTCAGACAACAGGAGGAAATGTTTTCTCCCAGGTAGAGCAAACCTGTTGTCCCAAGATGTTTTACTTTGAATAGATGATCAATGAATGCTGATCTCTGGCCTGGCAGAGACATGACACACTGTGCTAACTTCTGGGAGATTCACATACACATTGTCTTTCCTTAACACAGTAATTTCATGATACAATTTTATAAAGTCACCCAGAATTCAGACATGGTGCAGACAGAACCCCTAGTTCATCACAATCCCAATTTGAGATGGGAAAACATTTTGAAATCTCAAAATCTTGCAGGACAGGAAAACAATTTCCTGTCCAGCTCATGGTACTACTCAGTATATAGGAGATCACACAATTTAGCAAAAGGTGTATTTGAAATATGAATGGGATTCTTTTTATACCCTTTCCCCCTGGTTTCTATGCTTTATTCCTGTTGGAGCCATTGGGAATAATTAGTGCACAGCTAATGGCAGAATTTGGCTCCTAATTCATAAAACACTTATGTGATATTGAAGACACATGGGATACATCCACTAGATTATTTAGTGGATCTCCTTGAATCCATGATAAACTGATGATACTGCTGGACTTTAACATAGGAGCATAGAAGGAAATCCTTCAAAAACATTGATGAATGGAAAGTGATCCTGTAGTGTATAACCATTCTGCCCCTTATGGGAAAAATGAATTTAGTGGCATGTTCTTAAATTGTTCACAATAGCTGTATTTGTAGAAGAAACATGGACAGAAGACAAACATGCCTGCTTATCCTAAAGAAAACCTCTGTGCTTCCTTAATTTAATTTATTCAAATGCAGTTGCACTATGTGAAAGTGAGATGCTTGTAGTACAGCTGATAAATACAGACCTATTAAATAAATAATGGTCACACACCAAAATTGGACAGGAAGAATTCTACATTTAGACTAGGTTCTGTTTCATATGCATATATGCTTGTGCACTTCCATAATGCATAGAGTGGAAGTAAGCGCAGCAATTGCAGTTCCAACGTAAACAATGGTTATTTCTGGTTATTTCATGTCCATGGTTATTTCTGTCCAACTCACCATACTGCAAATTATGTTGTAATTGTTTCTTCGTAACTAGTCATTTCATTCTTCAGTATAGGCCCCAGTCTTGTTTAACCAGAAGGGTGATGTTTTGGGAAGGATATGAAAATTCCCTGTGAAAAACTGAGTACTCTTGCAAAACATACGTGCATTATAAAGACCAAATGGAGTTCCTCAATTTATTTGCTTAACCAGAAGGGCTGTTGATCACTGAATATATATGATATGTAGTATTATTTTATAAGACAAAAATGTAGTCGTGCACCAGATGCACTTATTGAAGTTTCATTGTTATTTTCTTTCAGAACCTTAGCCAGGTTGGCTATGTAATAAAATAGGGAATTAAGCTTTGACTTCCTATGCAAATTAAGCAAAAGTAGTTTCCCCCTTCCTTTTATATAAATTAACTATCTTTAAACTAATCAAGGCTATTTGTTCTGGAAAGAATGCAGCAGTATATCTTTCTCTCTAAGGTGGTTTAAGGGAGTTTTCATGGGAAGATGTTGAAAGTTTTCCTTAACATACAGGACAACATTAGGCAAAGTCTTTTGGAAAATTACACTCAGTTCCATATCATTGCTCTTCAAAATGCTTGTTGACGGATTCAAGGTTTTTTATTTATTTTGTTTTATTTTTACAGCAATTGCTAAAGTGGCCATTGCTATAGTCTCTGGACAACAATTTAATAGAATTCCTACATTCTTGAGAGCTCATGAGATATGTTTATTTGGGATCAAAGATCTGAGTCTTTTTCTGTATTAAAATCTAGAGGGCGGTTTTTAAAAGTGCTTAATGGATTTAAGCGCACAAAATGGACCACTGGGCTGGCCCAGTATGGCCATTCTTATGTTATTACATCGCCAAATACTAATTTTAAGAAAAAATGTACAATGTATACACCAAAGTATTTATGCTATATAGGTATGGTGCTCCTAAATATATATATTTAACAGTGGTCATCCTTAGAAACTCAATATTTGCCAACAATTACTACACGGAGCCTGACCCTGCAGAATGCAGATACAGAGCATTATACAAGAAGTAAGGTAAAAAGTGATGAGCAGAACAGGGAGTATAGGGACCCTGTGACAAGACATCTGTTTTACAACCATCTATTTACTCCTCCCAAGTACATGGAGTAAGGCCTGAGAGTGGAATGCATAGCTAGGTGCCACACTACTTTAATGATGGGCACACGTAAAGAGAAACTGTCAACATAAAAAAAATCTCACTTCTTGCCTAAATTTTTTTTTACCAATGATTTTCCAAGAAACACCTATGATTAGTGTAGCTGGAAGAAATTGGACAAGTTATTTTCCTCTCCTTTTTGTTTTTTTTTTATTTTGTGCCTCTGATAGTACTCTATATAGTATGATTTGTTGCTTTTTTGCATAGTCAATTAATTTCTACTGACTCTTCTAAACTACTTGTAACTGACTAAATTTAAAGTTATCAGCATCACTTTAAACCCCTGTTTCCTCAGACATGCCTGTTCTCTAGTCACACCATATCTCTTTCTTTCCCTGCACTCTTGGAAGTGAAGGAGCAGGTGTATAAGAAACTTCCTGCTTATTATCAGTGTAAAGGATCATGTCCAGAGCTTAACCTCATATATGCCCATATATAGCTTCCGACTGTACTGTGGGTGGTGCACCTTGCTGTGTGCCACACAAGGACTTGCAGGATTAAGATATCCCAGTGTTCCTTTATATTTAAAACAGGAATTAACTGCAGGGTCTCAGATACTGTACTGTGGTGACTTTTGGTAGATGCTGAATTTTTAATGATGGAACCCATATCACAAAACTCACAGTCAGCTAGCAAAATGATTTTTTTGCAGTGATGAGGAAAGCAGAAGAGTTATAGATCATGATTGTGATATCATAAATGATAAGAGAGGATATAAAAGTGTAGTTTTAACACAAATACAGTGTTTTAATCGTTCAAGTAGAACAGTAACTATATGACAGGTTTCGGAGTAACAGTCGTGTTAGTCTGTATTCGCAAAAAGAAAAAGAGTACTTGTGGCACCTTAGAGACTAACCAATTTATTTGAGCATAAGCTTTCGTGAGCATGAAGTGAGCTGTAGCTCACAAAAGCTTATGCTCAAATAAATTGGTTAGTCTCTAAGGTGCCATAGATAAGTATATGTTAACTAATAGACTTATAGTATGATTGCAAAATGTAAATACTTAGCTGTGCTGAGTGAATTACCTCTGTTGTCAGTGTTGATGCTACCCACTATCACTTGAAGAGCGCATAGAGTCTCAGCTGATTTAAAACGGACTGATCCAAACTCAATAAAAAAAGAGCTCTGTCAGTCTCTTTCCTTTAATGCTGTTAAGGGATGGCTCATCTGTTCTCTGCCTTGCAGGTTCACTGGATGGGGAGAAGGTGGCATCCTTTTACCTCGTCACTGAAATATCACTGTATGTGATGCAATTGAAGCAGACTGAATAATTTACTTGACAAGTTCTCCCTCTTGTTCTGCTTGAGAAATGATTTTATCCAATTTATTTGTTGCTTGAGTTTCCTGATGGGAAATTTCTCTCATTACCTCAGTCATTGACCAACAGTAATTAGGTGTGTGTGTACATGGTTCTTGCTAAGAAGGGTGCAGAAAGTCAGATCCTTGACTGGTGTAATTACCTTTATGCAGTGGCTCTGCCAGAGAATTCTGGGGACCGTGTTACCTCCAGCTGTGTCAAACGGTGCCAATCCTGTATCAGTTACACCAGTTCTACAAGGGAATCATAGAGCATGCACTCTTCAGATTTGTTTTGCACAGGCATTTGTGGGAAGCAAACATAAAAGGGGGCTGTGCCCAACCACAGCAAATTCATTTTTCAATTGGAATGAATACTTGCAACCATTTATTTAATGCTGTTTACTTGACTCTAATGTAGTTAGAGTTATTTTGGTGGTCAACTAACTGCCTTATAGATGTCAGAACAGAATTTTATGTCTCTGGATTTCCCTCACCATCTTTTTGTTAAATTTTATCCTTAAAGCCTTTATTGCTTTTTTAACAGGGAAGGGGTGTGGTTTTTTTTTAACAGTACTTGAGACCTGCTTTAATAAATGCCTATTAGTTATAACCGAGAGATGTATACCTATTTTTAGTTAACTTAATTAATGTGAAAACTGAGCTCTTGATTGCAACAAAATTGACTAATAAAAAACAGGTTGGGAGAAAATAAGAAGTTATAAGGCTGTGTGTGTGTGTGTGTGTGTGAATAGGGTTTTTGAAAAAGTATTATTTGAAAAAAACTAAACAGCAAGTTATGGGTTTAAAAAAAAGTACCAAGAGAAAGTTTATATTCGATTGAAAGAGGCTTTATTGGCATGACAAGATATACAAATGTTGCCAAAATGTAGAAAAGGGATAGGTCCTTCAGTTATATATCAGAGGTGGGCTTGTGCAGAGACTAGTACTTTATTAGCACACTCCCTGTTGTCCAGCTTTAGTACACAGATCCTTTAGTGCACGGTCCTTTGGAAAAGAAATCTATACACACACGTAATAGGTCCGTCACTATTTTATTGGCAGAGCTAACATTCTGCAGTAATTCTTGCAATACTGACTGATCCTACCTTCAGTGATCAGGTTCTCAGATTGCAGCTCTGCGGTGACCTTAAAGGTACGCACCATTAAAAGCACTGTTAAGGGTTTTAACCCAGGATATTTATGTCTGTGCATTTGGAGAAAGTTTTCACTGCTGGGACAAAAAGGCTGCTAAATCTATAAAAGCCATTGTTTGGACAGGGAGACATGTCCGTGGGGCCCATGCAGAGCCTCTTTACTAGGCTGGCAGGTTTGGTCTCTGCCAAGGGTTGTGGCTACTATAGAGAAGGACCACAGGATGGATTGACTGAAGTCAAAGTGATTTAAATCAGCAAGCTGGAAACCTCAATTTAAATCATCAATTTAAATTGTGTTTTGCATTTGTACTTTTTCGTTATTTTCCTGAAGGCTGATTCTCATTGGTGGATAAACATGAAAACATGTTGCTTTGTAGCTAAATGTAGCCTCTACACTAAATTTGGTGGTGCTTTTTGCCAGTCAGGAAGATGCACTATATCTATTTATTTAACCAATTGTGTCGCTTTACTTACATTTATGCTGATTCTTATTTTTTACATTTGTTGTTTTAGAAAATGGTGAATGATGCATTCCTTTAGTAGATGAAGATTAATACATTACTTGTGACGTGTCAAGCTCCGTTTGGATAAAAATCCAAATTGAATTAAAAATGCACAAAACTAGCATTTTTTGTTTATTTATTTTAGTAAATAAAACTAGCTTAAATGTGCTGGAAACGTAAGGGGAAAGAGTTTATAAAAAATTGTAAACATGTTTTGCATTTAAATCTAATTAGTTAAATAAACAAAGGAATTATTATTGATCGTTAGTAAATTGAACTGATTATTTCTGGTGAAGATGCAGAAACCAGGAGATGTTTCAAAACCATGTCAGAAATTGCAGTAAACCATCCCACTCTCAAATGTCCTGAGCAATGTTATTGTCTTGCAGTTTCATTTGCACTGAGGGCTAACTCATTACTGCAGTAGTGAGGAGAGGAGCTTTTCTTACCAGAAGCTGTGGGCAGGCAGGTGGGCTGACTGTTAATTTGTGGAGTCACCTGACTCCTCCATTCTTGCTCCCACATTCTTCACAATGTGTCAGATGCATGTATTACAAAGGAACTTGAATATGGCACAAAAATGAATCATAGAATCATAGAATATCAGGGTTGGAAGGGACCTCAGGAGGTCATCTAGTCCAACCCCCTGCTCGAAGCAGGACCAATCCGCAATTAAATCATCCCAGCCAGGGCTTTGTCAAGCCTGACCTTAAAAACTTCTAAGGAAGGAGATTCCACCACCTCCCTAGGTATCAGCCCAGCCATCCATGTAATAGCTTTGGGAGTGTAACAGCAGGGGGAAAAATAGTTTTCTTGAAGAGACCAGGAGCACTGGATAGTCTGGCTGAAATTGGGAGTCTTCTGGCAAAATAAGACAAGTTGTTGGAGTGTTAGGGGAGAAAAAGTGAGAAAGCAATTAACTCACACCTTCTGGTGTTTAAGGATACTCTTGAGGATGAGGCACAAGACTAGGAGGTAATAGGGCTTGGATTCTGTTGCCAGCTTTGTTAACTTCTTGTGTCATTTTGGACAAGTCACAACCTCTTTGATCCTCGTGTTAAATAAGGGTGATAATGTGTTTAGTATGGTGATGATTCTTGTGTTGTGAGGATTAATTCACAAATGTTTGCAAAATGCTTATCTGTATTAAGTTTTTGCATGTTTATGATGTAAATAGGGAGAAGGATGGCCCTGTAGTTAAGGCACTGCACTGCACTGGGACTCAGAGAACTGGGTTCCATTCCTGTGTCTGCTACAAGTCCCCTTTGTGGCCCTGAGCAAGTCACTTAAATCTCTCTTTGCCTCAGTTCACTGTCTGTAAAATGGGAATAATATGATTTACTTTCTACCACTTTTTGCCTATGTTATGTACGTAGACTCTTTAGAGCAGGGATGGTGTTTTACTACGTGTATGTATAGCCCCTACCCCATTGGGGCTTCTAGGAGCAACTCATCATCGCCATGGCAAATCCCAAAGGAATGAGGCCATCGTGCATATTGAGCACCACCCAGCTCGATCTCTGGCAAGGTGCTTAAGGTGGTCGGATCGTATAGTCAGTTTATGTCCATCCCTGGAGCAAGTGTAATACACTAATAATAAATAGTGAAGGGATACCATTTCAAATATTTTAGAGAGGCAAATTAGTATTTGGACTGAATACATACATTTAAGATTCATTTTGTAACAATATTTTCCTTACTTGGCAGGACAGGAATGGGATGGGGTTTTCAATAGTCCCTACTGGCATTGGGATTTGAGCACTGAACCCTGTAGGCACCTTTTAGAATTCAGCCTTAAGCACTCATAGCACTGTCTTGTTGGTGGGAGGTTGGAATGCTGCACATTCCATTATCTCACTCTGAAGAAAGAGACTGTAGTAAATACTCTGTTTAACAAAGTAGTTCAGAGTGCTTTGTACAATCGTAGGAAACATAGGCCCTGATTCAGCAAAGCATTTAAACATATGCTTAAGTCCCTGCCTATTCAACAGAGCACTTAAATATGTGCCTAAACATTAGCATATGCTGAAGCTTTGCTATATTGGGATGACTCAAGATTGTGCTTCAGTGCTTTGCTGAATTGGGCCCATAAAGGTAAATTACCAAAGTTTTCCTATAAGAGAAGTCTCTGTGGAACAGATGGGCCATCACTAGTTGCATTGCTAGGAGATAGACCAGACCTTTCCTTATTCTTCTTGCAGTTAAGGTAAGAAAAATCTAAAAATACTATTTAAATTGCTCCCTGCTGCGTAGTTATAGTAACTTTCATAATATAGATAAATACAATCATTTAATTTGATAGGAATCTTTTGATGTTAATTTTATGATCCTTATTGGACTAAAACAACAACCAAATTTTTTTACATTTTGGATTTGTCTGCTTTTGCTCTGGAAAACCTGCTGTTTAGTCTCAAGTTGGGCACCCAGAAATGGAGGCATCCAAAACCACTAGTCACTTTTGCAAATCTTGGTCAGTGACTAGTTCAGTGTTGAGGGGAGGGATGTTTTTCTCCTTATAATTTGCTCACTCTCTCCTTATAATTCTCATGCCTGTAGCTCCTAAAAATTTCCAAGAGAGGCTCCCTCTGGCCTCTCTAAAAGGTGCTCATACCAACCCACTGTTTTCATCTATTCTTAAGTGTGCGCAGTGAGCATTGTTCTGTACTGTCAATAGATTTGATCTCTATTTTCAGGAACAAAGTGAATATTTCCAGGGCATGTACCACAAGTTTGTTTGCCAAACACTGCTGCCTCCTTCCGTGGTTCTGGCGAAACGTTTTGTTGAAATGGAAAAAACAAATGAATAGTTTCCCCAGTCTATGAACACACACTCCCTTGGGACATGGGGTTTATTATAGGCGAAGGGGAACATTTTTGTGGGAGCCCTTTGTTGAAACATTGGCAGCACATCACTGGACCAGTTGCCGATACAGATGGAATGCTTTGCAGCACAGATGGCTTCTCAGTATTTGAGGAAGAGGGAAGGTACTTTATGTACACTAGTGTGTGTGGAGGAGGAGGGGGGAGACATTCCAAGCATACGGAGTGGTATGCAAGAAGGCTCTTTTTGTACGTAGTGCAGTTTGTTGCACTTGGAGTACAGCAACCTCTCCTCAAGTGATCTGGTTGGGAAAGTATAAACATGATGCACAGCAAGTGTCTAAAGTTATTGTAACACTTTAATTGGAGGAAGTAATGTATACAGATGCAATAAAACCAAAGGCATGGCCTACAACAGCCTACGTTCCTAAGTTTATAACTAACTGTCACATCCCAGGGACTGAACATTACACAAGAGTCAGAGACTTACTATATAAGTCCCAGGACCAGTGCCAAAGCAGCACTACTGGAACAGGGTGCTGTTACCATTTTAGGGTAGTTGTGAACAACTATGCCTAGAGACAAATGTTTCCCATCAGTGGGAAGCCAGTAATCCTAATTCTCCAACAGTGTATAGCATCCGTGTCTCACCAGGGTGAGCCTTGTGTGTAATGGCACCATTTTGATACCATCTTGCCTTCTTCCCTGTCCTTTCCCTCCTCCCCGACCCTTCAATGCCAGCTTCATTTTAGGTAGGACTAATGCTGTGCATCACCTGAGAGCTTGCAGTCTGGCCTTTCAAGCCATATAAAGTGTTAGTGTATGACCTGATGTTTACTGCTAAAATCTTGGAACTGTCATGCTGTTTGGAGTGGTTCATGACCACGAGTGCCTACCTCAAGGCAGACTGTCAAAAGCAGGGCAGACACCACAGGCTGATGGTATGTTCTGTAATTAGATTTCACCAACCCCATAGCAAATGTGAATGTCTGGATCACTGTAACAGTCTTACCATGAAGTCAAAGGCAGTCCTATTGGGCTCTCCAGTCTATCTTACCACCACGGCAGACTTAGTGATAAATAGTCACTTACACCAAAAATGACAAAATATTCAGGTTGCTCCCAGTCCCAAGAGACCAGTCACTTACCCCAGATCAACTTGTACCTTAGATCTCACACCACGGGCAACTAGGGTTATCACCCCTCCAGGATTGTCCTGGAGTCTCCAGGAATTAAAGATTAATCTTTAATTAAATATTTTGTCGAGTGATGAAACCTCCAGGAATACGTCAACCCAAAATTGGCAACCCTAAAGACAATGTGGTACAAGACAATCTTATAGTAAACTAATTAAGGATTTATTTGTAACTAGGAAAAAGAAATGGGAGTTATTTACAGCTTAAAGCAAGCAATATATATGCACAAATGAATTCAGTCAATGTTTCCAAAAGGTGACAGAGATGTAGTAATCTGTCCACTGCATGTCTTTTAGGCCTAACCCAGGTTGACCCTGGGGCTCTCTACTTTTTGCTTCTTAGCTCTAGCCCTTGTAAGAGCCCAAACAACAAACAGATGAAAATTTTTCATGTCAACTATCTTTATTACCTTATTCCAGCATTTTAACTGATGGAATGAGGCCTTCTGCATGTACTTCTCCATAGATGGATGGTGCAACCATCAAAGCTTTTTTCTGACAATGGTCCATTTAATTTTAATAGCCCTCTTGGATGACTGGGGGGAGCCGCTCTTCCCATTTGAATTCACAAGTTCAGAGCTGGCATTTTTACAATTATAAAATTAACTTATATTTTACCTTATAGCATGGAATATAGACATTACAAGAAAAGACTGATGCATGCAGCAACTTGGAAACATTTTATAGAGACTAAACACATCCCTACAAGTCTAACGCTTATCTTGAACAATATTATATAGATGAGCTGCTCTGGTTTCCAGCTATGAATTTGTCAGTGCTCAGCTGATGCCAACAGACTTGGCAAGAACTGGTTTACGGCATCACAGGAATTACAAAGTGGACTATGATCAGAAAGTAACCTGAACTGAAGGTGTGCTTGCCACCAGATTTGTGAAATTATTTTTCTATTTTTGTTATTGAATATTAACAGTATAAAACTTCTCAATTGTTACACAAAAAATGAAAGTTGAATATTTGTACCTCAACTATGGTACAATTTAAATTGAGAAATGATTGGACTTCATCTCCCATCCCACACACACCGTAAGTCTTATACTTTCTAAATATAATTTAATCTCTTCTTCTGTCGTATGGCTGGTGTAGAGCAGCAACTACAATTTCACTTGAAGTTGATAGAGCCAAATGGCTACATCAGGAGTAGCAGAATTTATTGCAGTGATGCCTGCTTCGTATTTATAACTTGGGCAGTAGGTAGTGATGTGTTCAGTGCTCTGTAATGGGGAACCACTCACACACCGAGGAGTCCTTGATTTTCCATTTGTGCATTAGATGTCCACATCTACCATGGTTGGTTCAAATTTGGTTCCGAGTTGACCAAGATGACCATGGAAGGTCAAACTCAGGAACCTTCTGCGTGGGATCTGGCACAAGGTGCTTATTTTTTAAGTCTTGTTTAGCCCAATCTGTTTACCAAGCCTCCTCCTGATCATAGCCTGACTGCATGAGGTTAAGCGAATATTCCCAGAAAGGCTTGGGAGACTTAAGACGTTGCGGGAGGGCATTGTCAAGGTCTTGGTGAATAAGAAGCCATCTGTTTTCACAGGTTCGCTGAGCTTCGTGGAATGTTGCAGCAGTTCTGCGTATCGGTGGGGGAGTGATGTTAGGACAGGTAGCCATGGTGTTGGAGTCAACTTAAGGGTTCCTGTGATGCACGTATCACTGTATTCAGCTGGGCTGCATCCACAAGCCACATGTGGCTGCGTCTGCTCCATACTGGTGCACAACATTCAGCTACTGAATATGCAAGTGCTATTGCAGATGTTTGCAACACTGATGCTGATGCACCCAAGTTGTACCTGCTAGTTTCTGGATTATGTTTGCTCTCATTTTTACCTTTGCAGCTACCTTCTCAAGATGATCATGGAAGGAGATAGTGTGGTCAAGTTTCACTCTGAGATATGTTGGAGTATAATCGTGTTGCACAGTTTTACCACAGAAAGCTACTTTCAATGTGTGTTTGGCACTCTTATTATCTAGATGAAATGTGCTGACTATTGTTTTTCCAGGGTTTGGTTTGAGCCCCCGTTTCTGGAAATACTGTTCCATATTTTGGAGGTCCTCAGTTAATGCTTTCTCAGTGTCATGGAGGTTTGATGCTTGGATTGTCATGGCAAGTTCATCTGCATATCTAAATTTTTGTGATTTAGTTGGAGGCATGTCACTTATATAAATATTAAAAAAGGTTGGCAAAAGTACAAAGCCTTGTGGTAGCCCGCTGTTTATGATATGGGATGAGCTGGTCTTATTACCCAGGTACACCCACAGGCATCTGTTACTCAGCATGGTCTGCAGCAGGCAAAGTGTTTGGTAGCAAGGTATAATTTTATCAGGTTTCAGCATCAGGCCCTTAATCCAATAAGTGTCATATGCAGGTGACAGGTCAACAAATACCGCGTCAGTATTTACGTTTTTTTGAGAGCCAGCCTCAATGTGAGTTGTGAGTGCCAGAACTTGGTCACAACAACTACGTTTTGGCCAGAAGCCTGCCTGTTCAACAGGGATAACTGGCTCATTAAAAGGGCATATTCTTTTGAGGATGATACCTTCAAGAAGTTTATAGGTCGTACATAAAAGAGAAATTTGGCTTATAGCTTCCCACTTTCCAGGCTTTGGAATGGCAATTAGCACTGCCACACACCATATTTCAGGGATGCATATTGTCCATAAGGTAACGGAGTGCAATGTTGCTAGTCATTGGAATCCTTTAGGGCTTAGATGGTGGAGGAATTCTGGCGGAATACCGTCAGGACCTGCAGACTTCCCTTTTTTCATTACGGTAAGGCCTTCTTTTACTTCCTCAGTGCTGACAGTGGAAGGTTCTCCTTGGGAGATTGATGCAAGTGTTCAGTGAAGTTGTTGATACACTTCTCTTCTTCTGTATTTATCAAGTGGTCCTTTTGTGTTCTCCACCAGTTTGGAGGCTGTTGAGTTTGGCTGGATTTTTAGTGCCTAGCCTCTTGGTCATTGCCAACATGGGTCTCTTGCAACATGAGGATATCAGTGTTGTAAGTCTTCAGCAAGTTTCCAAGGTACTCCCATTTTGCTAATGAGAGTCCTTCAATATTAAGTTGAAGGATTCTTATTCCAGGGCCTATTTGGCATGTTGTATGGCCCTGAGGACGAACTTTAGGATTTGCTGCTCTGATGACTGGGAGATCGCTGAGCAATGTTTGGTCGCCAAGTTGATGGCAGTCGTTGTGAGTTCTCACTTAACAAAGTTGGCCCTGGGAAGGCTGCTGCCTTCCACCTGACTTAATTCAATTCAACTATTGAAGCGCCTCTTGAATGTGAACCCACAATCTGCTTACAATATCAGTGGCATCAAGGGCCTCTAATGCAAGACTTCTCTGGGTGGTAAAAATATAATATTTTCTTTAAAGTATGACTCTGTACTGAAAGTACTTGTATAAAACAGGTCACTGACTCAGAGCCATCTGGATCGCTTGGTAAATCATAGAATCATAGTACTGGAAGGGACCACAAGAGGTCATTTAGTCTAGGGCACAAACATAGGGCATAAGCAAACAATATGGATTTTAATACATCTAAATGTAAATATATACATGTAAGAACAAAGAATGTAGGCCATACTTATAGAAGAGCAAAACTCTATCCTGGGAAGTATTGGCTATGAAAAAGATTTGGGGTTCATGGTGGATAATCAACTGTACATGAGCTCCCAATGTGACATTGTGGTCAAAAGACCTAATGCAATCCAGGGATTCATAAAACAGGTGAATCTCAAGTAGGAGTAGAGAGGCATTTTACCTCTATATTAGGCAGCAGTGCTTCCGCTGCTGGGATACTGGTTCCCATAATTCAAGAAAGATGTTATTAAATTTGGGAGGGTTTAGAGAAGAGCCACAAAAAGATTAAAGGATTAGAAAACATGCATTATGGTAGCTGAACAAAGAGATGATTAAGGGGTCACTTGATTACAGTTTATAAGTATCTATGTGGGGAACAAATATTTAATAATGGGCTCATCAGTCTCACAGAGAAAGTATAACACAATGGCTGGAAGTTGAAGCTAGACAAATTCAGACTGGAAATAATGTGTACATTTTTAACAGAGAGTAATTAACCATTGGAACAATTTACCAAGGGTTGTAGTGGAGTCTCCATCACTGATAATTTTTAAATTAAGGTTTCAGAGTAGCAGCCGTGTTAGTCTGTATTGGGAAAAAGAAAAGGAGTACTTGTGGCACCTTAGAGACTAACCAATTTATTTGAGCATAAGCTTTCGTGAGCTACAGCTCACTTCATCGGATGCATTCAGTGGAAAATACAGTGAGGAGATTTATATACACACAGAACATGAAAAAATGGGTGTTTATCATGCACACTGTAAGGAAAGTGATCACTTAAGATGAGCTATTACCAGCAGGAGAGTGGGGGGGAGGGGAAGAAAACCCTTTGTAGTGATAATCAAGGTGGGCCATTTCCAGCAGTTAACAAGAGCATCTGAGGAACAGTGTGTGTGTGTGTGGGGGGGGGATAAACAAGGGAAAATAGTTTTACTTTGTGTAATGACTCAACCACTCCCAGTCTCTATTCAAGCCTAAGTTAATTGTATCCAATTTGCAAATTAATTCCAATTCAGCAGTTTCTCATTGGAGTCTGTTTCTGAAGTCTTTTTGTTGAAGAATTGCCACTTTTAGGTCAGAAATCGAGTGACTAGAGAGACTGAAGTGTTCTCCGACTGGTTTATGAATGTTATAATTCTTGACATCTGATTTGTGTCCATTTATTCTTTTACATAGAGACTGTCCAGTTTGACCAATATACATGGCAGAGGGGCATTGCTGGCATATGATGGCATATATCACATTGGTAGATGTGCAGGTGAACGAGCCTCTGATAGTGTGGCTGATGTGATTAGGCCCTATGATGGTGTCCTCTGAATAGATATGTGGACACAGTTGGCAACGGGCTTTGTTGCAAGGATAGGTTCCTGGGTTAGTGGTTCTGTTGTGTGGTGTGTGGTTGCTGGTAAGTATTTGCTTCAGGTTGGGGGGGCTGTCTGTAGGCAAGGACTGGCCTGTCTCCCAAGATTTGTGAGAGCGATGGGTCGTCCTTCAGGATAGGTTGTAGATCCTTGATGATGCGTTGGAGAGGTTTTAGTTGGGGGCTGAAGGTGATGGCTAGTGGCATTCTGTTATTTTCTTTGTTGGGCCTGTCCTGTAGTAGGTGACTTCTGGGTACTCTTCTGGCTTTGTTAATCTGTTTCTTCACTTCAGCAGGTGGGTATTGTAGTTGTAAGAATGCTTGATAGAAATCTTGTAGGCGTTTGTCTCTGTCTGAGGGGTTGGAGCAAATGCGGTTGTATTGTAGAGCTTGACTGTAGACAATGGATCGTGTGGTGTGGTCAGGGTGAAAGCTGGAGGCATGTAGGTAGGAATAGCGGTCAGTAGGTTTCCGGTATAGGGTGGTGTTTATGTGACCATCGCTTATTAGGACCGTAGTGTCCAGGAAGTGGATCTCTTGTGTGGGCTTGATGGATGGTGGGATGGAAATTGTTGAAATCATGGTGGAAGCTTTCCTAAAAGAGAAGCTTTAGGAATTATTTTGTGGAAGTTCTGTGGCCTGTGTTATATAGGAGGTCACACCTGACAATCACAAGGGCCCCTACTGGCCATGAAATCTATGAATCAATGAAAAATGGCATTTTCTTAAATAACAGAACTACTTCATATGACTATTCAGAATCATATCCGCTTCCTTTGGTGACAAAAATAACATTTTATTCCTTTTTACCTCAAAATAACTATGGGAGAGTGGATTGGATTATAGTCCGGCTCACATAGCAGCTAAATTCCTGTTTGCAGGACCAAATTCTGAGGAAACCACTGAGATGTAATAAATAGGGAATTCCATAATTACATTTTTATATAAACATTTTTCAGAATAATCAAAATGAGCATCTTGTCTGGACCACCTCCAAGTGTTACCCCCATAATTAATTCCTTCCCAACCACAAAAACCTCCTTTATTATGTAAAAAAATAAGCAATTTTTATGGAGAAATAAATGACAGAGAATTAATCTCCCAAAGAAGTAATTGTCTAAGAAAGAGATGGGGGTTCCCCTCACTTTTTGGAACCTATATAATTTTGCAGCCTCACTAAAAACAATAGGAGAGTAGCATCACTTTGCTACACAATCCCCCCCTAAAGCTTCTCTAGAGCTACATCCGGTACTTCTCTCATTTATTTCTGCTAACAACCTGTACCACAACTGGGCTTTCTCTCCTTCCCCCATGGCCCAATCTAATCTGGTTGTCTCTGGAACTGAGACTTGAGAATGACAAACTATAGCCCACCTTCCTCTCCTAGCCTGGGTTTAGTGAATCAGCTGCAGAAAATAAATATTTCACATATTGGACAGATGAAGGATTTCACACAATTGCAGATTGCTTCCAAGACAACCAGTTCTTGTCACTTGAATGGCTTAAACATAAATGCAATGTTGAAAACAAAGCTTTTTATGTTTCTTCGACTCTATGATTTTATATGTAAAACATTATCCATCTCCCTCTTGTCCCTTCAACCACCAGCAGATATAGAAAAGCTGTTAGCATTAACAAGTAATACAAAACAATTTATAACCTGAATCTATTCTTTCTTCCAGTCAAGATGGGATGAAAAATATCATGCCACTTCACAAGCTTGGAATAAATATTTTGGGATTTGAAATTGCTCTGGTTAGTGCTATAAATCCTCAATATGCAACAAATGTATCCAAATGTAATACAACATTACACGTAGATTACACTGTTCCCCTACTACAATGAACAAAATCTGAATGCGTGTCTCCCAGAATATCCCAAATGCCATCATTCTAAAGTAGTGGGTTTTTTGACTATTTAGTTTTACACAAATCCTTCCTTTGGGCAAAGTTACTTGAGAAGCTAGTAGCAAGTGGGTTCCAGCCACACCCAATCTCTAACAGTATCTTTGTCTTTTTCCAATCAACAGGTCATGATAACAGACATGGTGCATATAGCACATGTAGACAATCTCCTCATGACAAATTTCCATGCTGTGGCCTTTAAAAGCTCACAGTTGAGCAGACTCTCCTTATCTGACTTTTCTTATTCCTCCCCCATAATGCTCAGTGTTATAACTGGCAACTGCACCTCCTCCGGCAAAGCTGCTCCCAACTCTGGAGCAATTCAGCTGTCCTATCTCCACTTGGTCTTCTGTGCTCTGCTCCCCAACCAAATCTTGATCTACATCAAGGGTCCAGTGCTAATTTTTTATAGACCCTCAATGGGCTGGAGCCTGGCAAGCTCAGCAACCACCTCTCTAAGACTGCTCAGGCTACCAGAACAATTGTGAGTGCGCCGGATGGAGCAATGGTGAAGTATTTGATGACTGGGCTTTCTCAGTAGCAAGCCTGCATTTGTGGAATCTTTAACTACCACAGATCAGGGTGACCAGAGATTTCCTGATGTTAGTATGCAATGTGAGATGCATCTTTCAGTGAAGACCTTCCCTTAATACAGTGGCTGCAGAATGGTGACGTTTTTCCAGGGGAAGAATAGATGGATGAGATTCAAGGTGCCTAGACACACTAATGATCGGCACATTAAGAACATAGCTGGCTGCTTTCAATGCAGCCCAGGGATTCAGACCCTCTTCCTGCTTTCTCCTAATTAGAGTACAGCTTTTTGCACTGTCTGAAGATCCTCTCAAACTATTGTATTCAAGGGGGTGGCGAGGATGTGATAGGAAGTTCTGAGGGGCAGTTGAGGCAACTGGTGTCTGTGCTGTCTTAGTGTGAATGTGTGTCCAATAAAGTCTCTCTTGTGTTAAACTGGCATTGTATGAGGCTCACGCTTCTGTAGCAGATCCCATGTTAGGAACAGTCTAACTACCTCTGATCATTCAACATTGTTCTTTCCATTGCCAGCCTTCTAGATTCTAGCCAGCAAGTCGTGAGTTAATTGCTTACCACCCTTTCTCACTCCTGTTTATTTCCTTCTGAGCAACAGACAGACTTTTTAGTGTTAGGTACACGAACTCAGAGACATTTTTTCTCTACCCTACAGTCTTAATAGCAAACAGTCACTCACTGAGGTCTTGCAGAACTTGTTACTTCCCAGGCCGAGTGGGCTTCAGGACCATGCCCTTCCCTTATGCTTTGCAGATTCTATTACAGGAATCCACTTCAAGAAACGATAAATGTTCTTAAGTGAGTATTAAGTTTGGAAATTCCCTCAGGATTCCTGCCAGTACATGCTGGGGCAGTGAAACTAGACAGGTTCATTTCATTTTTTTTGGTTCTCATGCACCAGCACAAAGATGTTTTGTTTTGAGTTTCCTGTGCTGTAGGGGAATAAAGCTTAAATATTCTGAGGGCATCTCTACTCGTATTGTGTTTTATAACCACACACCCTTTTTTAATTTTACAAACTGTAAATTTTGGGACAGTGTATTTGTGAATTTAATGCTGGTGAAAGAGACCACACTGACAGACCTGGAGATAGGCCCTCTCTATGAAACAAGGACAGCATGGGCAGGAACAATGCAGGCTTTTCCATCCTGCCCTGCCAGTATTTCTCAACTCTGACCTGAGGAGACAGCCATACTCATTCTTTCTTTTACTGCTCCACTGAGACTGCCAAAAGGGGTCCCAGTTAGTGCCACTGTGTAATCCACTCTTCAGTCATTAGATGGTAACAACTTTTAGTCACAGCTCACTGGACCAAGTTGTACTAGTGACTAGAAATGAGCGACTCTGTATCCCAACCACCTTTCCAATTCCAACCATCTGTGATATTAAGAAACAGATCCTGTGTGGTTTGGTTAGTACAAGCCAGGAGGACAAAGAAAGAGGTGTGACACCTATTGTACAATGGCAGCTAAGGTAAATTATCCACTTTTCTCTGGGGTACTATCTGAAAAGACATCTGCTGCTATCTTTAAGTTATAAACCCAGTTCAGATGCCACATTCCTAATTTTACCCAAACTGAATCAATTCTCCTGAAATCTCACATATGTGATCTTTCACTGTGGCAGTGGGGTTATACCCCCAGACCCTACATAATGATACTGAAGTCAACATATAGTTTCCATTGCTACCTCTTCACCCACTCTTCCATTGTGTGCTGAATTACCATTGTGCATCTAAACATGATTTCCCTCTTTGATAGTCACTTTTGTTTCTTAGTGCATTTGTGTCTTGCTTAATTGAATATGAGTCAACAATGTGATGGAGCCTAATATCATTGTGGGGTGTATTAACAGGAGTGTTGTATGTAAGACACGGGAGGTAATTGTCCCACTCTACTCAGCATGGGTGAGGCCTCAGCTAGAGGACCTTGTCCACTCCTGAGTCCCACATTTTAGCAAAGATGTGGATAAATTGGAGAGAGGCCAGAGGCGAACAACAAAAAATGATAAAAGGTTTAGAAAACCTGACAGATGAGGAAAGATTAAAAATGGGCCTGTTCAGTCTTGAGAAAAGAAGACTAAAGGGGAACCTTATGCCAGTCTTCAAATATGTTAAGGGCTGAACAGGGATCAGTTGTTCTTCATATCCTCAAAAGGCAGGACAAGAAGAAATGGGTTTAGTCTTGAGAAGGGAGATTTAGGTTACATGTTAGGAAAATCTTTCTAAGGCTATGACTACACTAGAGAGTTTACAGCGGTGTAGTTGCACTGATGCAGCCATGCCACTGTAAGCTCTCTAATTACTCCAGCCCCTGCGAGCAGCAGTAGCTATGTCAGTGGGAGAGCTTCTGTCCACACCGACACTTCAGTCCACCCAGCCGCTTAAAGTGGCATAAATGATGTCACTCGGGGATGGCCACTGAGCGACGTAACTTATGCCCACGTAAACTGTAGCGTAGCCATAGCCTAACTATATGGATAGTTAAATTCTGCAATAGGCTTCCAAAGGAGGTTGCGGAATCCACATCACTGAAGGGTTTCTAAGATCAGGTTGGACAAACACCTGGCAGGGACAGTCTATGTTTATTGGGTCTTGTCTCAACCCAGGGGGCTGGACTTGATGACCTCTTGAGATCCCTTCCAGCCCTACAGTTCTATGATTCTGTGATTTTAATATTTTAGGCTGTACCTAAAACAAATTGATCAGAATACACTTGAATGTAATGATCAGTGATCTCTCTGTGATAGAGGAAATTAGTCTGTCTAATTTTTGGAAGACAAAGGGAGAGATAAGTTGTAAGCTATTGAACTTTTTGTAACTGCACCATTAATGCCTAATAGCCTTTGGCAGCCATGAAATGCCTTTTTGTATTAGCTAGACCCAGTACTTTGGGGATATGCCTACGTGGCAGAAAGTGATACAGTTGGTGAAACTGTACCTCTGGGAACACATAATAGGATCCTTCCTGTGATATGCAAATCATTCTGCCAGGTTGCTGCATAAACAATTCATGGGAGACGCAATGAGAGGTAGCTAAATCATTGGATCAAATACTGGAGATAAAATTAATCACTGGAAATGGGGGACATGCATAAAAAGAATGTTTTTGCTTTGCATTTTTTTAAAAAGAGAATTTAAATGTAATTCTACATAATTCTATTCTCAAAGCGTTTAATTGTATTAAAGAGTACATGACACATACTATAGCACAATTGTTACAGCTCAGATTAAAAAACAGCCTATAAATCTAACATATAAGTATAGTTTTCGGCAGAAAAGTGTTTATGAATCTAAGCAAGACTTTTATTGGACAGTCAGGAGTGCCTAACGCATAAGATTACCTTTTAAATAAGCATATTACACCACAAATGTTAATCTGGTTACTTTTCAGGCAGAAAATTAGCATTGATTATATTTTTTTTAGTAATCTATGCAATCCTGTCATTCCTATTCTAACCATGAGCAATAATCTCATGAGAAACTGTTCAGAGTCATATGCTGCCCTAGATCAATATGCAGATATCTTACTGACATTAATGGGAGCTCTGTGCATAGATTTGGTCTGCTTGACTCAGGTTGCTTTATTTATACAAGAAAAGAATTTCAATTAATCACAGCCCTCCCCCCCCCCCCAAAAAAATGTTGTTGTTTCACAAATGCCACCCAAATCTTCACTGGCACTGTGTCCAATCATATTACTTTTCCATAGTGGTCCTTCCTTCCAAAAATTAGTCTCCCTTTAGCCATCTCCTGTGCCTGTTGCTCAGCTAAGGCTTTGTCTACACTGAAACCGGAATGACAAAAGTTTTGTCTTTCAGGAGTGTAAAAAACCTACACACCCGAACAACAAAAGTTTTGCTGACAAAAAGCGCCGATGTGAACGGTGCTATGTCGGCAGGAGACCTCTCCTGCCGCCAAAGCTACTGCTGCTCGTTGGGGTTGGAAGTTTTTTGTCAGTGGGAGAGCTCTCTCCTGCCGACAAACAGCGGCTACACTGCGGCCCCTTTTAGCGGCACGGCTGTAGTGGCACAGCTGTGTCACTAAAAGGTGCCTCGTGTAGACATAACCTAAGATTTTATTCTCTCCCATTAAGTCAACAGAAAGACTCCCTTTGATTTCAATAGGATTTGGATCATGTCCCTAAGATCTTAGAGGGACATGAGTAGAAAACTGAGAAGGCAGCATTGAATTATCATGAGACAAAGAAAATATTTTTTGTTTATGGTTTTCTTTTATTTTGTCATATAAGGGGAACAACATGCTAGGCAGAGGCATGGCCACATTATAAACAGATCTTGTATCGAGCAAATATGTAAGATTCTCTTCAATGTTTAATCGCTCATAAAAAACTGCCTCAGATTCTCTTCCAACAGGAACAATATCTCTTTGTTAGCAGTTGCTAAGGTATACTATAACAACAGAATGGGAAAATAAAAGGATTTGTCTTTAGACATTTTGAATTTGGATCTTTTTTCAGCCAACTCTCCAAGTATGCTGCAATTAATGAGAGCAGAGAGCAGGTCGTTCTCAGTAAAAGACTCACCAGTTTACACAGGAGGTTCTCAATTAAGTAAGTCACAGTTGCTGTGACATTGATTTTTTTGGAAGCCAGTTGCCAGAAACTGACCACTTTTAGGTTAGTAGTTTCCAGACCTGGTCAGAAAAAAGGTCTGGTATCATGTCTTTGGTTGCTTCAGAAAAGACGGTATTAGAAATCCCATAATGGGTATACTGTATCTCTTAATTTTGTATGGTGCTCAGACACGATGTTGCACTAAACAAGTAAATGAACAAGCTCATAAGGGAAATTCCTATTGAAAATCCCTTTAAATTGTGCTATCTGTTTAATTTTCTCTCCATCGAGCAGTATCAGATGTCAGAACCATTCTTGTTGCAGGGGAAATCAGTGACATAGAATCTTGGTATAGTCTAACTTAAACTGGTTTGTTTCATACTGTATTTATATCCTGTTTCTGGAACAGAGGAAGCTACAGACAGCACACAGACAATCCCCATCTTTCAGGCATCTCAGCCTAAATACCAGTGCCCAGTTCCCAGGGAGCAACTCTGCCCCAAGAATTGACTCTACTTAGATAGATGAAGGTAGAGAGTAAACTGCCTTGCACCAAGTTACAGCTCCCCCAAAGAAACACCATCAGAAAACGAAAACCATCACTACCTTTCTACCATGACTGAAATCTTGTTTGCACACTGAGGAAAAACAAATACAAGACACTGTATCATTGCCATCTGGTGACCACTTCCATAACTATTATTGTGATTTGTTGTGTGTCAGAGATGTGCTTTGTAATATACAAGACAGAAAAATGGACAGTCTCTGTTCTGAGGAATTTGTAATCTAAACGACAAATCTACATAAAAAGTAAAATGAAGATTTCTGCAAAAATTAATATTTTGTTTTATAATAAATAAGCATCAATAATAAATATAATAATGATATTAGTGCAAGGTTAAGGTTGCCCAAGTTAGCACTCAGAAGTCAGGAATTGCAAAAGTGAAGGTGGAATGCACATCTCTGACTCTACCTCTTGAGCAGATTTATCAAGATGAAGTCTAATTTTGTGATCACCTATTGTTTCCCAGACAATGCAATTAGGTGTTCTAAATTTTTATTTTGATTTTTACTAATTTTTGTCATTTGTTTTTGTTACACATTTTTACCAGAAATCAGTTGTTTCATTAAGAAATGAGAGAAATACAAAAATTAAAAACAAACAAACAAATACCTATGCAGGCTTTTATAAATTATTTCATTTATCGTTTGCATCCTAGGTTCCCATATTTAACTAAACACCAAAAAAACCCCTACTTTACCATAGTGCTGTTATGCATGACTAAGAAATAAACTTTAGATACAAGCTGTAATTTACAGCTGACAGAGTGTGAATTTCATTGGAAATCTCTTTAAAGGAAACTTGCAATTTCCCCACCTCTCCCAGTGTTCCTTGAAAAATTATGATCATTGCCTTTTTTGTTGTTGGTTACAGTGAAAACTACAGTCTCCCAATATAATACAGTGGAGGTTGTTATACAGGTGTAGATCAGGGGGCCATGGAGTTAGGCATAATACATACATTAGTATAATATCTCTAGTAGGGCTGTTAAGAGTTTAAAAACATTAATTGTGATTAATTGTGCTGCCAAACAACAATAGAATACCATTTATTTTAAATATTTTTGGATGTTTACTACATTTTCAAATATATTAATTTCAGTTACAACACAGGATACAAAGTGTACAGTGCTCACTTAATATTTATTTTTATTAGAAATATTTGCACTGTAAAAAACAAAAGAAATAGTATTTTTCAATTCACCTAATACAAGTACTGTAGTGCAATCTCTTTATCATGAAAGTTGAACTTACAAATGTAGAATTACATACAAAAAAACCTGCATTCAAAAATAAAACAATGTAAACTTTAGAGCCTACAAGTCCACTCAGTCCTACTTCTTGGTCAGCCAATCGCTCAGACGAACAAGATTGGTTACAATTCGCAGGAGATAATGCTGCCTGCTTCTTGTTTACAATGTCACCTGAAAGTGAGAACAGGTGTTCTCACGGCACTGTTGTAGCCAGCATTGCAAGATATTTACATGTCAGATGCACTAAAGATTCATATGTCCCTTCACGCTTCAATCACCATTCCAGAGGACATGGGTCCATGCTGATGATGGGATCTGCTTGATAACGATCCAAAGCAGAGTGGACTGATACATGTTCATTTCCATCATCTGAGTCAGATGCCACCAGCAGAAGGCTGATTTTCTTTTCTGGTGGTTTGGGTTCTGTTGTTTCCGCATCAGAGTGTTGCTCTTTTAAGACTTCTAAAAGCTGCTTCACTCCTCGTCCCTGTGATGTTTTGGACGGCACTTCAGATTCTTAAACCTTGAGTCAAGTGCTGTAGCTATTTTTAGAAATCTCACATTGGTACCTTCTTTGTGTTTTGTCAAATCTGCTGTGAAAGTGTGCTTAAAATGAACATTTGCGGGGTCATCATCCAAGACTGCTATAACATGAAATATAAGGCAGAGTGCAGGTAAAACAGAGTAGGAGACATACAATTCTTCCCCCAAGTAGTACAGTCACAAATTTAATTGACGCATTCTTTTTTTAATGAGCATCATCAGCATGGAAGCATGTCCTCTGGAATGGTGGTGGAAGCATGAAGGGGCATACAAATGTTTAGCATATCTGGCATGTAAATACCTTGCAACACCGGCTACAAAAGTGCCATGTGAACACCTGTTCTCACTTTCAGGTGATATTGTTTGTTTTAGCGATTGGCAGAATAAGAAGTAGGACTGAGTCGACTTGTAGCTCTAAAGTTTTACACTGTTTTGTTTTTGAGTGCAGTTATGTAACCAAAAAAACTCTGCATTTGTAAGTTACACTTTCACAATAAAGAGATTGCACTTCAGTACTTGTATGAGGTGAATTGAAAAATACTGTTTCTTTTGGTTATCATTTTTACAGTGCATATATTTTGTAATAAAAAATAATAATATAAAGTGAGCACCATGGACTTTGTATTCCGTGTTGTAATTGAAATCAATATTGAAAATGTAGAAAAAATCCCAACATATTTAATAAATTTCAATTGGTATTCTATTGTTATAAGTGCGATTAATTGCGATTCATTTTTTTAATCGTGATTCATTTTTTTGAGTTAATCACATGAGTTAACTGTGATTAATTGACAGCCCTAATCTCTAGAAAAGACTGACAAACAGTGGGAGAAAGAAAGAATTATCCCATTTTTTCTGATGGGGGAACTGAAGTACAGAGATTAAATGACTTGCTCAAGTTCACTCAGGAATTTTAAAGCAGAGCTGGGAATAGAACCCAAATCTCTGGACTGGATTTTAGTCCAGGGCCTTATCCACAAGAGCATCCTTCCACTTCATAGTGAAGAAGAACGGAAGTCCATTATTGGTTTCATGCAAATTACAGTTCCAGCTAGCACAGAAGATGTTTAGTGACGGCAAAGGCCTATTATGTCATCAAGTCTTTCCTGCTCCAAGAAACATTGACACAATAATAAATGTGGACTGTCCAAACCACTCTACTTGCTGCTGTTCCATTTTCACTTTCCTTGACCCAAAGCTCTGTCTCAAAATAGTCCTCTGCTGGAGGTCAAGAGGAAGGCCAGTGAGCTAGGTGAGTTTGGGGAAAACAGCTACACCACACAGTTTCCTTCCTAGTTGCATCATTTATGTCATATGCATATTCATAGACTGAAGTCAGAATTTGGTCCCAGGAGAGCACTGGTAAAGAAGTTTATTAGATGACAATATAAATTAACAAGTCAAAAGCTATGAAAGTTACCACATTCATAGCTACAGGCCAAATGCTTTATTCATAATGTTGTAGTGGCATCATTAACAGTATGTTTGTTTAAAAAGTAACTGATATACTGTTTGTGACCCTCATTAATACATGTGTTAAGCAGAGTGTGCTGCTGGTTTACACTGGTTACATTCTGCTTTGTTTTCTTCCAGGCAGATTTCCATTGATTTTTATTGCCATACCAAATGCTGTTTATGAATATGGGTAACTAATTGACCAAGGTTTCTCACAGTTACTTCTAGACTGGCTGTTCACCCTTCCTGAGTAATGGTTCTTAGGAAGTTTTTGGCTTCACTGTTGATTCCAGGTTTTTCTGGTTGTATCGTGAAGACTGGAAATACTGGATTACAGGAAAAGAAATAAATAATTTGTGTTGTTATTATAAAACATGAATATAGTGCAGTAAATGTACACTGTACTTTACTAAAATAGAGACAGACACATTCCCTGCCCTGAAGAACTTATAACTCAAATAAGATAAACAAACATGCAAGACAGCACTTGGGGAAAGGGAGAGGATTATCAGTGAAAGGAAGGAGGGTGGATTGCTTGAAGGGAAGGGTGTTGCTGGTTATCACTAATGTTTTTTATATTACAATAGTGTCTAAAGCTTCCAAATGAGACTGAGAACCTGTTGTGCTGGGTGCTGTACAAATACATTGTGAGAGGCTATCCTTCCCCAACAAGTCTAACTCGTTGAGACAGACAAAGGACAAAAGAGAAGACAGAGACACACAGAGGTGAAGTAACTTGCCCAGGTTTGGACAGCAGCTATGTGCTAGAGCTGTGATCAGACTCCTTATCCAGTGTGCTCTCTGGTGGAGATATTTGGATGAGAGAGGGGCTATTGGCAGATCAGGCCAGGGAAAGTGCCTCAGATGTGAATTCAGGAAGCCAAGAGTGTACAAAAAAGAAAACTGGAAAAATAAATTGAGGAGGATGGGAGGCATGCAGGGAAGGGGTGAGATGGGGAGTAGGGAATATAAATTTGGTGAGGTTATGTAAGGCCTTACAGGTGAAGACAAGGATCCTGAATGGGCTGTGACAAGAGTCAGTGGATGGATTCAAAGAGGGTGTGGCATAGGTGAGTGGAAGAGACTCAGAGCTTTTCTTTTAATGGATTTTATCACCAGAAACATTGACTTAAAAGCTATCTCCCAGCATCTCTCTTAGCAGGCTTTGTACGGAGAACATGTGATGCTGTCACATAAAGTTTGGATTGCTATGAACCTGGGGTGTCTGTATTGGCACAGTGACAAAGGCACAAATGAGTTATGCCAAATTAGAACCAAAATAATATCACATGAAACCACCATGTACTTCTGAGTATGCCACAGATTTTATAGAAAAAAAGTATTTTAGAAATTTTTAAAGAATTTGATTGTCATTTATTAATTCAAACCCCTCTGTCTGTAAAGCCAGGATGCCTTAGATCTAGGAGTTCAATTATACAGGACTTGGAGGCAGAGAGAAATGATAATGAATATATTTTAGAAACCTCTAAAAATTACTTAAATTAGCTTTTCCATACATAATGTTGCTATGTGAAACTAAGCTATCTCCTCATCTTCCAGGGCGAGAAGCAAGTGCTGTGTGTTCACAGCTGGAATCTCTCCTTTTCAGTGATGTTAAAACTCCTGTTTCTAGCCCCAATGGGTTGTGAGATACTGGATTATAAATTTGTCACAGGTGCAGGAGTGACTATGGGCAGTTACACATCAGTCCAGTTTAATTTTGTAGGTGTTGGGTGTGGGAGGATTTCACACTGTGTCAAGGTGGGAATAGCAGAAATGTTCTGTGGTAGGTCAAGTTTTTAAAAAAACGGAGTCTGAAACTTTTTTGAAATAGCTGTGGTAAGAATGGATTAATGGACAGAATGTGGTATGGTGAGCAAAGGCATGTGATAAGTGCAATTTATTACCTAGGGATCCCCACAACTACATATATAGAGAGAGAGAAAGAATATATCTGATTTTTTTGTATTAAATGGCATTGGTGAAGAGTCTAAACTCAGCTTATCAGTATAATTCAGTCTTTCAAAGGAAGCGGTGAAAGCCATGTTGCTTGAGACATCCCAAGCCAGACTCGAAATGTATTGGGCTATAGGGAACATTGCCCTAGATCATCCCCTCCAGCAGGAAGCCCTGTGAGAAGAGGCTGTGGTGAGGAAATCTCCATGAGGTTCCCTTCATAGAGATTCCCCACCCCCACCCTATGTTATCCTGCCAAGTCAGCACAATTGACCTCTTCCTACAATTCTGGTAGATTCCCAAGAAGCCAGCGCAATCCATTTGGAGGCCCTGGATCTCCAAACTGCTGGTGCCACCACCATTGCTCCCACAGCAACGGAACCAGGCTACCTGGGCGCCCCCTTGAGCATCTTGTTCCCTAGATTACTTCTGCGCCTTGCAGGCAGTGGTCTATGCAGTAAGGATAAAACAGTCCTGGGCTGTATTTTTTTCTGACTAATTTCTATCAGGTTGTGGAGAGGCCTCCTCAGGGCCAAGAGGTCAGAGGAAGGTATAGTGATGGCAGCTAAGCCGCCTTTCCATATGAAAAAGAGAGATATGCATCTTGAAGCTCCAGTCTTTGAGAGAACAACCTGGCCAAGTGACAGTGGACTGGACTAGATGACCTGCTAGGCCTTTTCTTTTTAATATTTCTATGGTTTTTTAATATTTCTTAAGTTTTTTATACCTATTTTCTCACTTGCTTTCTTATTTGAAAGTGAGACTATTCAAGTAAGAAAGATTTTTTCCCCAAACATGCCTCTGGTATAGAAGCCTCCAGTCGTACACAATACAGTCATTTCTGTTACTATATTTTATTTCCCCACTGTAAGACAGAGTGCTGTATGTGCTCCCTTTATTGTTTGAAGTATTGATTTGAGGAATGTCATATTTGTAAAAAAAAAAGCATTTTGAGGACCTTGGATGAAAAGCAGCATTATATTTTTTAAAACATGATCATTATAATTTGATTCGAAAATGTCAGAAGCCTCAAATATATATGTATTTACATCTGTACGGCTTAAAAAACTGCAATAGGAAATGGTGAAATGGTATAATATATTCTGTAAGCATTCTTCCTCTGAAACGGAAGGCACACAATCAGCAATTTAAAATCAGCTCCTAGACAAAGTGGAAAAACAGAGACCACCAATGGCACTTTGTATCTGAGCAGTATTCAAATTTGCTTTTTATCATTAGTTCACTGCATTGCTAGCTTGCAAACTTGCTTTTTTCCAGATAATTTTAGTCCTGCATATGCTTTTGTTATCCCTAAGCTGGACTTCTATAATGTCTTGCTTATTGTGTCTCCAGAATCTGTTATTTACAGACTTCAGTGTATTCAGGCTGCAGCTGCTAGGATTCTCACAAAAGAACAAGCACATTTGTAACCTGTTAAGACCTTACATTGGTTGCCTGTGAAGTTCTGGCTTGGATTAAAAAAATGTTGCTGAGTGACTTTTAAAACAACATTACAAAGGAACACCTATTTATCTCACAGATCTTTGTTTTATTTTTACATTCCTGAAATCTTCCCGTGTTCTACTTTCTGGAGGAAATCTGGCCTTTGTGTGTTCCAGATATTATCTTCAAAAACTGCTGAGCCAAAACATTTAGACACGTAGCATCCTGAAGGAGCAATTCTTCCAGATGATATGTTGTGTGAAAATTGGCTTTGCTAGATTTCAGAGTAAACTGAAAATACGTTGTGACTTTCTCTCAGTTGTCTTAGGTCCATTGACATAATTATGATTTGTGGTTTGACTGCAATGCAATCATTACTGGTGTAAATGCTCATATGTGAGTATGCAAATATATACATATATATATATGCATATACAGAAACATACATTGTACATACAAGATGTAAAGTGAAGTGTTGTTATATGATAACTTTCATTTTGTGAGTTTATAGGATTACATAATTTTCCAGTGGCCGAGTTGGGAGTGAGTAATGGTATCATAATTCATCCCAAATGATTGAAAATCAAAAGAATAATTTCATTTCTCACCATTTTAATTCTATAAATATACCTCCAGTATTCATTGTGTATATAAGTTCCTGTTTCCCGAAGACTTATATTCTTATACACCTGCCAGTTGCAATAACAGATTGTGCTGCACTCAACCTCAAAAAAGTTCATCTCCTTATTGCTTTATGGTTTGAAGACTGGATCTTCCATAATGGGCACCCTTTGGTCAACCAAACATTGTTGTAAGATCCAGATTTTGAAGTGCTTAGCATCCATAACTGCAACCAAATTTTAAAAAGAGTTCAGCTGCTGTCTGGTGCCTAAAGAAGGGCCAGATTTTCAAAAATGCTCTGGCCACTATTTTGGGGGCCTCCTATGTTTTATGTACCCAAGTGTGGAGGAAAAGTGGTAGCAGTTTTTTGGCACAGAAGGATATTGTTCATTTCATTTTAGGCATTTTCAAACCCTTTGAATTTCAGAGCTCAGATGGGTTTGGAGTTTTCAAAATATACAAAAATGCAGAAAGGCACCTTCACTTGAAATGCTACACTCATGAAATTAAGAGTAGAAGCCAGAGTGGTACAGAAGTCATCTCTGAAATGTTTCTTCTGTGTGCTGAAGGCAAGAAGGCTGGGATGATAGGGAGAGAGAAAATTCTGTCGTGATGTTGGCTGCAGCTGCTAATGCTTTCTCTTTCTCCAAGTTCCTTCCTCCAAAGATGATCAAGTAGATATTTAACACATGTAGTGAGCAGTGTGGTCTAACTTTTTTTTTTTTTGAAGCAAACTCTGTAGCGAGGGTTTTCAGCTTTCTAATTGCAGAAAACTAAACACCCTTGCCCCACCCCACCCCTACCCCAACGCCCCGCCCCACCCCTTTTCTGAGGCCCTGTCCCCTGTTCACTCCATCCCCCCTTCCCTCCATCGCTTGCTCTCCCCCACCCTAACTCACTTGCTTATTTTCACCAGGCTGGGGCAGGGGGGTTGGATGCAGGAAGGGGTGAGGGCTCTGGCTGGGGGTGTGGGCTCTGGGGTGGGGCCGAGGATGAGGGGTTTGGGAGGGGGTGAGGGCTCTGGCTGGGGGTGCAGGCTCAAGGATGGAGCCAGGGATGAAGTTTTGGGGTACAGGAGGGGGCTCTGGGCTGCAGCAGGGGGTTGGAGTGTGGAAGGGCATGTAGGGCTCTGGCTTGGGGTGCAGGCTCTGGGATGGGATAGAGGGTTGGGGTGCAGGGCAGGGTTGAGTGCCCCAGCTGGGAGTGTGGGATGGGGCTAAGTCCTGGGGCAGGGCATTGGGGTGTAGAAGGAGATGCAGTCTCCAGGAGGGAATTTGGATGCAGAAGTTGGAGTGCAGGCTTCAAAAGGGAGTTTGGGTGTGGGAGGGCTGGGGAAGGAGGTTGGGGATTAGGGCATGGGAGAGGGTTTGGGTGCGGGCTCCGGCTGGACTACACTTATCTCTGGTGGCTCCCGGAAGCGACTGGCATGTCCCTCTGCCTTCTAGGCAAAGGGGCGGCACAGGGCTCTGCTGCGTGCTTCCCCCCCACATAGGCAACACCTCCACAGCTCCCATTGGGGTGGGGGCAGCATGGGGAATCCCATGGTCATCCCTCTGCCTAGGAGCCGGACATGCTGGCTGCTTCTGGGAGCCACACGGAGCCAGGTAGGGAGCACTGGCAGCGCTGCCAACTGGAGTTTTAATGGCCTAGTCAGCAGCTGACCGGAGCTGCCAAAGTCCCTTTTCGACTGGGTGTTCCGGTCGAAAACCAGACACCTGGCAATCCTATCTGCAGCTCTACTAATCCGTAAATAAAAGCAGCAGCAGAGGGAGACTAGCTGAAAGTGTGTGGTATGTTGAAAACACCCTGACCTGTCTGGTAAATGGCCTGTATTTTTGCCTTATCAGGAGGTGCAGTGACTGATCTAATGTCCAATATCTTATGAATCACAGTGTGTGTTGTCCGTCAGTTCGGCTATGACATTTTCATGCTCTCTCTTTTTGTGGATTCTGGAGTGACTCTGAAGTCCAAAGGGTGACACACATGCTCGTGAGCAGATTGGGAGACAGTCATTGGTGAGCGTCTTGGTAGCTATAGCAGTAGTATGACACTTTTCCCTTGCAGTTGACAATCGATTATTTCTATCCTCTTCAAAGGCTTGGAAAGCTCTGAGTGATGTGTGCTGCCAGGCTGATCTATTTAACGCAGCTTTCTCAAGATCATCTGGTTTTATTGCACCAAAGTGTATGCTGTTGTCAATGCTGTCCTTGTAGTGCTTTCTGGGGCGGTCTTGATTCTGGTGTCCTTGTGCCAGTTCTCCATAGAAAATTTTTCTGGGGAGTCGATGTTCAGGCATCCTAATGATATGTCCAACCCAGCATAATTGGGCTTTTATCAGCATGGCCTCGATGCTTATGGAATTTGAATTTTCGAGAATCTCTTGCATTAAAATCGCCTAGGATGATTAGTTTGTCACTTTGTGGTGTTGACTTGATGAGCAAGTCGAGATCAGAGTAGAACCGTTCCTTAGCATCGTCAGGGCTTGTTAAGGCTGGCTGGGAGCATATGCACTGATGATGGTAGCAAATCGTGACTTATTTAGTGGTAACCGGAGTTTCATGAGTCTTTTGTTAATGCCTATTGGAAAGTCTTCAAGACATTGCAAGAGTTTTGGTCTTAATGGCAATTCCCACTCCAAGGATTCTATCTTTGTGTGGTTCTTGTCCCTTCCAATAGAAGGTATGACCCCCAGCCAGTTCTGTAATAATGCCCTCATCTGCCAATCTAGTTTCACTGAGTGCTGCAATGTCAATGTCATACCAGACTAGCTTTTTTGAAAGGAGAGCTGTTCTTCTTTCAAATCGAGAGGTATCGTCTTTGTCTATAATAGTCCTGATGTTCCAAGCAGCAATCTTTAGTGCTTTTTTAGTTATCTTTACTTTTCGACCATTTTGAGGATGATCCGCCAGCCGCAGTAAGCTGGCCGGATTTAATTTGGGCTGGGAATGTTTGAGGCACCTTTTCTAGCTGCTTCCCTTACAAAGGGAGAGCAGTGCAATCCTAAAAAGGGATGCTTTGTCACCTGGGTTGTTGCCGAGCTTCCTGGGTCAGGAATGGGCAACCAATATCCCAGGCTGCTTGCATGCAGGCTTGGTGCTACAACTGCCAGTAATCATCTTCACCTGTTGCTTTGCCACTCCCCCATTGCCACAGGACGTTTAAAGAGAGATGTGCATTGAATGACGTGTGTGTGAAGTTAATTAAAGAGTCATTGCACTGGGACAATCCTATTCTCTCAGCTGCTGAAGCTTGGCCCAGTGGCACAAAGACTGTTACAACTGGAGGCTTCTTTAGCTGCAGTGGATAGCCATGTAGTGCCCCATCATGCCTTTCGCCTTCCATAATACGTTGCTGCACTGCTTTTCAAGCCGTTGGACCAACATATGGTCTCTTTCACCTTAACTACCATAACAGTCTTTGTATGCTTGGGAGGGGAATCCCTAAATCACCGTCAGTTTCCACATTTCCGGTTATCCTCACCTAGTTTAGCCCGCCTGCCAAGGTGGTTTACTGGGGTATGGCCGCTGTCGCATACTTACAGCTACTTGGAGCCACAGGTGAGAGCAAGGTGTACAGTGAGGACCAGAGAGGAAAAGAACCGCTCAAGGACTCCAGCAATTTGGATCACTCAAAGGTACTACCTCTCCCATGCACCCCATACACCCCTATGAATCACAGTGGATGGAAACAAATGCTATAGACCTTTGGAAAGGTTGGAAATCCAGCTTGATCTGGTGGCTCATAAGATATCAGACCTTGAAAAGAGTCACATCATTCTGTCCACCCTCTTGCCTTTTAATCCACCTGATTACAGTGGCCACTGTCTTTAGAACTGTTAATCAGCATCAGTGATGTTTATTATCTGAAAACTTGTAATCCTCATTTTTGGAAAGTTGATATCATCAATCCCCTCCTTGAGGCATGTAGTGATCACAGAAGTTACAGAGAGGTGAAGGGACTTGCCCGAAGTCACACAGCAGGTCAGTGGCAGAGGGTGGAATAGATCCTTCTCTCGACTACCCGGTCCAGTCCTCATTGCCTCTGAAATTGCTGGCATATTTGGTTGACCATTTTACCCGGGCATTCTGCTAGCAGTTTTGACAGTAGGGAGTTTAATTTGCTTTATCATATTGCAATTCAATTGTCTGGGGTGTTATGGATATCTAAAGGGTAGGGTTTTAACTTAGCAATCTGTTGTGTTATTGAATTAGTTTTATGTTGTGTTAATCTCTTTGTCTCATGACATTCATTGACTGTGATAATTGATGCACAATATATAACCAAGTTCTGTATTCACTTGGGTAACTGCATTCAATTGCCTGGTATAAAATATGAGTACTAAGTACAATCTGCTGTGACTGAGAAGCTCTCATTGGAATGGACTTGTCGGCACTTTATCTTCCTGACAGCCTGTCTGAGGAAAGTCTAAAAGTCTCCCACAGCCCACCATGTAAGGATGGAGCATGGATATTTGCTTTGTGACTATGAAAAGAGAGATTGCCATAACTATTCTGTGGTCTTTTTAGAGTTCTGTTTGTGTTTACTGCATTGGGCATTAATACTGTGTTAATTGGAAGCTCCATAAAAATAAAAAATATACAGAAAGCTTTCTCCAATTTTCTCCTCTGTATTATTTTTAGGGCTAGATTCAGCTCAGTGGAGATACTGACCTGAGTAAAGTTACTCATGCGCATGAGTGTTTGCAGAATCAGAACATTTATTTTGAATGCCTTCATGTTACTAATATTTAAAAGAGCATCAATTGGTTTAAAATCATGGGCCAGCTCCTCTGCTGAGGGAAAACAGCCTCGCTCCCCAGGAACTCAATGGAACTATGCTGGTTTACATCAGGGGAGGATCTGTCCCCAAACAGTCTTAAACAAATTTCCCTCCCTATCTTATGAGTATCACCTTTAATTGTTAAAAGGGGGAGAATTTTTGAAAATTGAATACAGTTTTCATCCTTTATATCTGTTTGCTTGTTGCATTGCATACAGTGTGGTCAGTGAAAATAAAATAGTCCACTTCACTTTTGTTTCTGGTTTGTATGACTTTCTAGCTCTGGTGCAGAGCAATTCTGCAGTGTTCGTGTGGCAAAAACTGCAGGGAAATATTTAAAGCCACACAAAACCTTTTATTAAAAAAATCAAACTTTTCTTTTACTATTATGATTTGTAAAACTATTTTTTTTACAAAACCTAAATGTTGAGTCTAAACTGACTGTCAAGCGTCTCTATAAGATTATTTTATGCAATATCATTTTGCATAATGTTAATGCAATGTAAGAATTTTTCTCCCATAAAGAAGAACAGATCAATATCTTGTATTGTACCAGCACTGTTCTCAATACTATATCTATAGTTTTGTCAATGCTGCCATTATATATCAATTTTTGGGTGGAGTTTCTTTAAGGATTTTTAGAATTAGTAGTTTCTAACTCCAGAGTCCAGTCCTGTGCTTCTCTTTTGCATCTGTCACCAGTTTAATGTACATCATTTTGCAGAATGTTCAACAAGGAGCTTAGGTGCACAGATTTGTTATTCAGCTCTATTTCACTGACAAAATAGCCTGCAGCAATTCTTGGTTAGAGGAGATCAGTTCAGCTTCAGGCTTTGGCTTTTTGTCTTTCACCCTTCCTGCGGCTATTTTCTTCTTCTTAGCGTATGTGCAAGTGCCTCAGGTGGCACGTGATCAGGATTCATCACCGAATTTGGTCTGCTGGTTGGATCATTAGTTTCCCTGGCCCGGGTACTGACAGGGAGCATGTCATTAATGTCCAGCTGGTCAGGGAGAAAGCAAAGCATCCCTGAGCTACATGGGAGAAGCTATGGCACTTTAAAACCAGGAGTTCCCCAGATTCATAACCAGAGCTAGTGATACTGTTCAATAAGTGAATCACAAATATTTTCATGAATTAACACAATGCATTTCCTTTGCTGTTATTTGTGCAGTGATATTATTAATTTTCTGCAACTCGTGGTTTATTCAAGAAAATGTTCATAAACCCCCAAAGTTTCAGGCATTTTAGCATGAGTGGTGATTTGCCACTCATCATTCTACTGCCACTCATCATTCTCCTGTTTAAAATTTCTCTTGTCCAGTCAAGAAGCAGAAGCCATACTCAAGTGATTTAGCTGACCAGCAGTGCATCCCAATAACACATGGTAAAAGACACTGTCAAAACAAATAGTTTGCAAGCTGCCAATAGGCAAAAATTTGTTTACTTAAAATGTTCAGCATTTACTTGTGAAGAGTAACACATGTAGAAGTCAGGATTGAATTGTGAATGATTCATAAAAAGGAAAGAGGATGTACTGAATGTCAGATAACTTATCGACTGCAAATAATTCGACCAGCTCTAACTTTGAAATGGATGTTAGTGGCCAAAAATTTGTCATCTAAGGCAGATGAAGGAGCTAAATATGGATTTAAGAAGCTGCAGTTTAGGCAACCACTTTTCAACATCTCAATATGTAGCTTGCTTGATGAAAGCCACCCTCTGTTCAGAGAATCCTGTGACCTCTGGCCAGTGTTTTTGGTAAGTAGTGATTGTACATAAAATGTCAGTGTTATCATAGCACAATAAAGACATGACATAGCAAGGTCAAATAGTGAAATATGATAAATATTGAGATTTTAAGTAGACCCAGCGTGCCCCAGAACAAAATATGTTTTAACTTAGTAAAAGTGCCCATTTGTAAGTTACAACATATTATAAATGTGCAGAGTTAACTGATTACATTACATGATTATTTTTTTTTTACCTGTATGGCTTTTAAGGTGATCACCTTTATATGACATGAGTTGTAATTATAGCTCCATGCCTCTGCATTACTTATGGGAGGGAGGCCATTTGTACAACCATGTTAACCTTTCTGGTTTACATTATATTCACATAATATTAGAAGATAAAAGTGTGGGGAGAATTAATCTAAAATATAGTCTAATCACTTTTATTATGTCTTTTCTAAAGATGAAATATTGAGCTTAACAAACTGGAAACCACACGCTTAATGTCTCTTAAGTAATTTTCATAAAGAAAATGAGCTCCAAACTATTTTCCAAAAAGGCACCCAAAATTTTTTCTCAAACCCACATTTACACTTATGTGTGTTTGGTTGTTTACATAAACATTTTGTCTGTGCAGTTAGCCTTTAGCCCAAACAAATGTGAGATTTGCACATTCAAATTCTCTATATGCATTTTTGGATTCTCTTTTGCAAATCTTATCCTTAAAGCCTCCTTTTGCTTCCAGTGAAATTAATTCCAAAACTTCAGCTGACTTCTGTGATGAAAGACTGGGGACTTAAGGTTTGAACCAGCCAAGCACAATTAAATCAATGGGAATTTTTCCATTGACTTCAATGAGCTTTGGATCAAGCTTTTAGTGCTCTTACACAGCAGTGAAGCAATCATGATAGACTGTAAAGGCTCCAAAAAACCCACTGCAGTCTGTTACATAAGTAATGCATAAAAGGCCTAAAATAGGCTTAGATATGTGCTTATCTCAAGCAAAATAAATATTGCTCTCTCTCTACCGTAAGAATTTGAAGGTGCTGTTATAATCAAAGTTGTCACCTCTCAGTTTGGTTACATGCTTTATTTTCCTTTTCTTCAAATCCTTTTAATTATCAGAAATACGCAGACAAATAAGAGTCACAGACAAAAGAATTACCTTTATTGCAACCTTTCATGTTGCAACAGAAACCTGACAAAAGCAAAGACATTTCAGCTGGAGGCTGGATGTGCCCCCATTCCTTCACATTGGTGTCACTTTGTGGGCTCAGGATATTGTGTTTGTTAAAGAAAGTATGTCTTCCTTAACATTGCAAGCCCTTCCTGGTTAGTGTTCCACTCTTAAAGTTATTCCTTCGCCTGGAAACATATTTAACAGGCAACTGTTTCCTCGAAACTCACAACATCAATTAATTTTTAACTTTTAAAAAAATTCATATGCAGCCCAAGTATGTCCTTTCAATTGATGCCGGCATGCCGAGGTGGCTGTGCAGGTACTGATAAAACCTAATTTGTGAAGGCTTTTCAGCCAGAGGCAAGACATCTGATAGGTTCATACATGGGCACCATTTATTCAGTAAGCAAGAATCCAGGTTAGTTGAAACTCCTTCACTAACACCTGATGAAGGTATACAACTGAACTGGATTTGGAGATCCAACTGTGAGTAGATAGGAACTTCATATAGATTTCAGGCAGGGCATGCTATTTTGAAATTAGACTTTAAAATCAGCATTTAATATCTGATTACTTGTGTTTTCTTGCAGCGCTTAATGAACTGTGTGTGGAGTCTGCATTCAGTGACAGACATATTTTCCCATTGCAAGATGTTATTAATACAGTAGTGGATACGTTCCTACTTGAAGTCAGTCAGCGACAAAAGGAACCAGTTTAAACGATGGCTGCAGGTAAGCATCTGCACTATGCAGTGGCCACCAAAAATATTGTTGCTAAAACGATTAGTGATAAGTAACTTTTGTTTTCAAATGGAACTTAATAATCTTTTCCCTAAGATAAGTAAAATTGGTGTGACCTCTTTTTACATACAGTTGCCTAAAAAATGTCTTTAATAAACTACCCGGTACATGTCTTGAGAAATGTGTCCCTTCTTTGAATATGTGGAAATTTCGTGCTGTGTATTTCCATAGAAACATTTGCCATTGATTAGGTAGTCTTAAATTATAAGCTCTTTTGAGCAGGATCGTATCTTCTCTTACTGCTATACAGCACCTAGTAATTTTATGGGTGCTCCAAAAAGATGTATCATAATAATAAAAAAGTTGATTATTTTTGGTGAGATTTATTTATGTCTCAGACACCCTTTTTTCTGTTACAATTTGTGGCATATTGACTTTTAAACTCAGAATTTGTTTCTTTTGCCACAGCCGCTGATGGTTTGGGAAGTACAGCTATAGATACCACACAACTTAATATGTCAGTCACTGATCCAACAGCCTGGGCCACCGCTATGAATAACCTCGGGATGGTTCCAGTAGGATTAGCTGGACAACAGCTTGTGACAGGTAAGATTTCTGTTAGAGATTTGTTGCATGTGTCTATGGATTTTTTTCAATCTTTTTATAAACATCTGGAATCATTTCTGAAGACAGGTGTATTTTTGTAGTCTCAGAACAATTTTTGTAGGTGCACAGCTTCTGTGATTAATATTGCATACTATGTATTAGTCTCTTTGTATAATGGGTCTGTAATCCATACCGTGGTTTAACCAAGTGGAACAGCCAAAATATTTGGGGAAATCAGAGTTCTAAACCATTCATCTCCAGGCTCTATGCTGGGTCTAGGTTAGGGAGGGGATCAAGAGACGTACTTAGTCTTTGAGAGAGAGCTGATTTTCCATTCCAGTAGCTTTCCTTGAGGTTTTGCCAAGGAATAGTGTGGGCAGTGGCTGCAACCTCCTGACTGGAGGAAGATGGTTGTGCTGACAAAAGAAAGTGTAGCTATAAATAGATTTGCAAAAAATGTGAATCACATGCAATTCATATCCACTGGTAACATCAGCTAACTGAAAGAGAGAAGCAATCCCGTTCTTCTAACTTTTTTGAACACCATAATTAATTTTCAAGGGCTATTATTCTTTTACTTTCTCATTTCATTTACAGCTTGTGAGAGCTCTGTAGTGGATCACTTAATCTTTCTAGCAATAATAAAAATATTATTTTGCCCATTACAAACATTGAAGGTTCAATCCTGCTCCCATTGAAATCAGTTGATTTCGGTAGGAGCAGGATCGCGTCAAAATGAATTAAGTTTCACAACACTCTTGTGAGGTACATACAATGGGCCAGATCCACAGCTGATGTAAATCAGCTTAGCACTCTGTAAGAAAGATAGGGATAAAACCAACCTTAGGTAAGCAACTGCTTAACTGATTATTCGTACCGTCTTGCGTATGGTTCTTTTAATTTTGATTGCTTAACTAGAGAAAAGGACTCGAAAGATGAATTTAGTTTTATAGAGTTTCATTAAATATCCTTATCAACAGGAATTAATAGCACAGAATATAAGAAGTATTGGATTATGATTTGGCTAACATAAACTAGTAAAACTTGTCAGTATAACCATGTAGGTTTTCAGAATCAAATTATACAAAGACAATAGAAAATAACACATATATTCAATCACTATGTTGGGAAAGTATTGTTGTTGTTTTTTAATTTTGGCTAAGGGCACGTCTATACAGGAAAAAAAAAACCCTGTGGCAGCAGGTGTCAGAGCCCGGGTCAACTGTCTCCAGGTTGCAGGGCTTGCGCTATAGGGCTAAAAAGAGCAGTATGGACGTTTCCACTCAGGCTGGAGCCCAAACTTGACAGCCCCACCACCCTGACCTCCTCAGGGTTCAGAGTCAGAGCTCCAGCCCAAGCAGAGATGTTTACATTGCTATTTGCAGCCCCATACCATGAACTCTGAGTCAATTGAGACTTGCTGCTGCAGGTTTGCTTGCTTGCTTGTTTATTTGTTTTGTTTTGTTTTGCAGTGTGGTCAGGTGTCCTTATAAATACACATTTTGGTTTTAGTTCCTTTTATTTACTGACTCTTTCAGCATAGGCGTATTTCAGTAACTCAATAGCACAAATATGTTTGATTGCAAACATTAGCCTTACTTCTTCGCTTTATCACTTAAACTAAAAGAAATCTATATGAACGCAGTTCCTTTCTTTTCTAACAAGATTGCCCATGAGGTAAACCCTGTCATTGAAATTTACAATATTTTGCCCAAAGCTGTATCACTTATAGTTGACCTCCCTTTTATACACATTTTAATTATAATATTAAATTCCATCAAGTTCCCTATTTTACAACTCTATCTTGCACACCATAAGATATCAGTGTTTGATATTAATTTAATAGATATTTTTTAATTCATTCACCGACAGGGAAAAAGGGGAAGTCTCTTTAGCTGCACTTGCTCTTTTAGAAAAGAAATGTCTTTGAAGAAATCCAACTATTAGACCTGAGGTTTTTCTTCTTGTAGGCCTTCATTCTATCTTTTCTAAAGGGCCTTGATGCCTGGGCAAATCTTAAAATGTAATAACTCATAATTTTGGGGCCCTAGTTACTGCAACTATGTCTGCCTCCTAGGGGATTTGTGAAGTTAAATTTTTGGCTATCCTTTCTGAAATTAGGCAGTGAATGGAATTATGCCAATTTACACTAGCTGAGGCTCTGGCCCAGAATTACTCAACTTATAGATGGGTAAACTAAGACACAGAGAAGTTAGGTTATTAGTCCAGGATCACACAACCAGTCAGTCCAGAGCAGGAAATATAGCTGGTGTAGATCTTGGGTTGATTCCCAGTCCCCTGCTATAACCATTAGATACACTGTTTTCCCAACTATACAGCTGTACCTTGTCTTAAATTCTTCATCCACTTGGGACATTGGTGTTCAGTTGTGCAGTAAACTAGAGAGTCACACACTTCATTGCTTATGTAGGCCGAACTGTACACCCAATGAGGGAGACCAACATATTAAGCTGCTGCCTGTTATGTATAGGCAGTAGGTGGTGTGGAGATTTCTCTGCCTGTGGTACCAAATGAGCATCCTATGGGCCTGATTTTCCAATGAAGGCTTTTCCAGTTTTCAGATTTTCACCAAAAGCAATAGGGTTCTGCCTGCTGATGCCTAGAACAGTCTCTAAAGAAATTTGAATTGATCAGATGTGTTGTTCGAAAGCTATTGTGTCACAGATAGAAATGCCATCGAGTTGAGTATAGAGCTTTGCTTCGCTTGACCTATAAATAAGTGCCCTCTAGAAACAAACTAGCCCAGTGCTGTTTTGATGTGCTTTACTGAACTTTGTCTTTATATCTCCCTTCATATTATTTCCTTGCGTGAGGATCTCAAGGGTTTCAGTTTATCACCCTGATTGCTGCTAGTTTATTTTTGGAACTATTTTTTACCACCTATATTAGGAACACTGCTTGGATCAGTTAATATTTGTACAGCACTTTTAAAGTGTAAAGTGTGGCATAAGTGATAACTATTAATTGCTAGAGTGGAATATCTCCTTATTTCCAGCTAGGAGTAGAAGAGTCCCCTTCTCTCATGCCTTTTGCTTTCCTATGCATAAAACTATGTACAGTAGAATCTCAGCATTATGAACAGCAGAGTTATGAACTGACCAGTCAACCGCACACCTCATTTGGAACCAGAAGTACGCAATCAGGCAGCAGAGACCAAAAAAAAAAAAAAAAAAAAAAGCAAATATTCTACAGCACAGTATTGTGTTAAATGTAAACTACTAAAAAAATAAAGGGAAAGTTTAAAAAAAGATTTGATGAGGTAAGGAAACTGTTTCTGTGCTTGTTCCATTTAAATTTTTCTTGTGCATAGTAAAATTTCAAAGCTGTATTAAGTCGATGTTCTGTTGTAAACTTTTGAAAGAACAACTATAACATTTTGTTCAGATTTACAAATATTTCAGAGTTACGAACAGCCTCCATTCCCGAGCTGTTCATAACGCTGAAGTTCTACTGTATTATGTATTTCCCAAAGTAAATAGGTGCTTTGACATTTCACTCACCCCTCTCCATGATTTTGAGTTTTGACATTTTTCACCATGACAAAACCACAATTTTCACAATACTTTGCCATGAAAAGAATTATAGGTCTACTGGTATGGCACATTTATCTGCACTGAATTACATTTTCCATCCATTGTTTTAGCACAAGTACTTAAATGGTTCTTCACCCTTCCTGAGTCTGGTGTTCATGATTTATGTTAATCCTCGTGATACGTTAAACTTCTTCAGCATTTACACTTTGCTTTCAGTAATCTCATCAGCAGTATTTCTACAAACTAAAAAAGAGGAGACCCCTATGGAATCCCAGCACTAACTTCTTTCTGGCGCTAAAAAGACCTATTTCTGGCTGTTTTTATTTTCCTGCCTGGTGCCAATAAGGAATGCAGTAAATACCTTAGACTGAGTTTAGGTTGAGAATTATCTTGCATGTGAAATGTTACCTAAGCTAGCACAGTCTGAAATTTTGACTACAGTACAACTTATGGTGTCCTGGTGCATCAACTTTGTCTACAATCCTTGAGTTTCCCCAAAAGATATTCAGGCATGGCTTTCCCTTCCTGAAGGCCATGCTGGCTGTTAATAAGCTGCAGAGCTTTCCCCTCCACTTTTCCTCCATTTGATCTGCTCAAACTGTTTTAAGCTTTTTGTTCCTTTCCTCAGCTGATGTTAATTTAGTTGCTCTGTAGTACCCCAGAACTTGTGTCTTGTAATAGAATTATGCTGGCCACTTGGCAGCTTGCAGAACACTCTCCTGAACTGAGAATTTGTAAAAATGACAGCTTAAGCTTCTGCAATATCTGGTCAATTTTCCTATAAGTCTGGGATGTGTGTTTTGTGGTCCTGGTGACTAATCAATTTTAAGCACTGCTAACCTTTTAATACCTGTTTAGATGTTATCTGTACACATTTCATTCCTTATCTCCTAGAGCCGTAAATTTTGATTTTTGATCTAGGCAAATGTCAGAGCCTTTCATTTGTAAAGATGGATTCTTGTGAATACATGTATAACATCTCTTCTGTTTCTATATTATTTGCTTCTACTTGTTATTTAGAGGGCTCATCATTTTTGGTTATGTTTGGCTACTGCATTACATATAATTTAATGTATGTATTTTTACATTATATATATATATATATATATATATTGTGACAGGGTCGGGCCAGATGGCAACAGGAGAGTAATAGAAGGCAGATATATTAGCCCTAGGTTAAGTAGGTCCCATTTCCCTGAGTAAGGTAACAGGGAAGGTTCCAGAACAATCAGGAACCTTCTGGAGACAATTAAGACAGACAGGCTGATTAGAACACCTGCAGCCAATCAAGAAGCTGCTAGAATCAATTAAGGCAGACTAATCAGGGCACCTGGGTTTTAAAAAAAGGAACTCACTTCAGTTTGTGGTGCACGTGTAAGGAGCTGGGAGCATGAGGCGCTAGGAGCTGAGAGTGGGAACACATACAGTTGGAGGACTGAGGAGTACAAACATTATCAGACACCAGGAGGAAGGTCCTATGGTGAGGATAAAGATGATGTTGGGAGGAGGCCATGGGGAAGTAGCCCAGGGAGTTGTAGCTGTCGCACAGCTGTTCCAGGAGGCACTCTAGACAGCTGCATTCCACAGGGTCCTGGGCTGGAACCCGGAGTAGAGGGCGGGTCCGGGTTCCGCCCAAACCTCCCAACTCCTGGTCAGACACAGGAGGAGTTGACCTGGACTGTGAGTTCACGAAAACGGCCAAACTGAGGGCTACCGTGAAGCTCCAAGGTGAGCAAATCCGCCAATAAGCGCAAGATCCACCAAGGTAGAGGAGGCACTTTCATAGATTCATAGATATTTAGGTCAGAAGGGACCATTATGATCATCTAGTCTGACCTCCTGCACAACGCAGGCCACAGAATTTCACCCACCACTCCTACAAAAAAAAAAACCTCACACCTATATCTGTGCTATTGAAGTCCTCAAATTGTAGTTTAAAGACCTCAAGGAGCAGAGAATCCTCCAGCAAGTGACCCGTGCCCCATGCTACAGAGGAAGGCGAAAAACCTCCAGGGCCTCTTCCAATCTGCCCTGGAGGAAAATTCCTTCCCGACCCCAAATATGGCGATCAGCTAAACCCTGAGCATATGGGCAAGATTCATCAGCCAGATACTACAGAAAATTCTTTCCCAGGTAACTTGGATCTTACCCCATCTAAAACCCATCACAGGCCATTGGGCCTATTTACCATGAATATTTAATTACCAAAACCATGTTATCCCATCATACCATCTCCTCCATAAACTTATCGAGTTTAATCTTAAAGCAAGATAGATCTTTTGCCCCCACTACTTCCCTCGGAAGGCTATTCCAAAACTTCACTCCTCTGATGGTTAGAAACCTTCGTCTAATTTCTAATCTAAATTTCCTAGTGGCCAGTTTATATCCATTTGTTCTTGTGTCCACATTGGTACTGAGTTTAAATAATTCCTCTCCCTCTCTGGTATTTATCCCTTTGATATATTTATAGAGAGCAATCATATCTCCCCTCAGCCTTCTTTTAGTTAGGCTAAACAAGCCAAGCTCCCTGAGTCTCCTTTCATAAGACATAAGACTTTGTCATATATATATATATATATATATATGTAATAATGAATTTAGTTTAATTGTTAAAGATAGATGCAGTATAGTTCTAAGTATAGGGGTTCTGAGCCCCTCTCTTCAGTAGGTTGTAAGTTTTCCAAAAAATTACCTTTGCGGCTGAAATTTCTCATGCTTGGTCTCAGCCTAGAGGTGAACGTTTTCTGGAAAGGTTGGAGCAAATCTGTTAAACAGCGTTTAAATTATGCAAGCACTAAAATTGGTGTTTTCCACACTTTGAGACTTTGAGAAATATTGTCAGTTTCTTCTATGTGCTGCATCTTTTGTATGATTTGAAGCCCTCCCCATTCACTCAGTGGGAGTCACAGCAATTCTGGTACTCCACTGCCCACTATTTAATGTATTTAGAGTGATTTTTGAAAAAATGTTATTGATCACAGATCATTGGAGAGACTTATTTTGGTTTGCAGTGGAAATTTTTCAAAACAATTTTAGCTGAATATTGTCATTTTAGGGTGGTGTTTGCCTCAGCAAGTTGCATCAGATCACCCGGTTTTCTGAAAGGCAACATGCTGTCAGATGAGTGATTTATTTCTCCTATTTCTTTCTGATTGTTCTTTTGGTTCTAGGCCATCATTGTGAATATAGTGAATTAGCTTGCGTATTTATTCATCGAGACTAATTTTAAGTTTAGGAGACTGTTGAAGAAAAATTTGCCACAGTTTGTGAATCTAAGATGGTGGATGGGCAAAAATGTTGAAAATATAAATAAAAGTGAGGATGGGTATAATTGCCTGAAAGTCACACACCTGGACACCCTTAGAAGCTTATTTAATGTCTTTGTGCACACATGTGCTGTGTGATAAATAAAACAAAAAACACAAGTCCAGACTGTGACGGGTTCCCCCGGGGGTGCCACCTGGAATTGGGGTAATACGAGCCCCCGTGACCCACCAGCCTGGGCTCCCTCTCACACTATGCTGCTGTGACAAGCTGCAAGGCTGTCCAAGCTTGCTCTTTCACCAGCATACACACAGGTAGGGACAACCCAACTTACAGTTGCAGTACTTACAGGCTGCTGTGATCAGCTCTGCATGGGGAGGCTACAGCTAAGGAACTGCTCAGCTGCTCAAGAGCATAACCCCCCTCTGAAGGGTAAACCCAAAATTATACTGTCTTGCACTGCACAGAGATTTGTACAGTGTAAGCTCATGAAATTCGCCCCCTCCCTCAATATGAAGAAGGATATTCAAGAGCTTTCTGCACCCAGTTAGGATTTCCACACACTGGTTTTAGACACAACAAAAACAAGTTTATTAACTACAAAAGATAGGTTGTAAGTGATTATAAGGGATAGCAAACAGATCAAAACTGATTACCTAGCAAACAAAGAAAACATGAAAACTAAGCTTAATATACTAAAGAGATTGGATATGAGTAGCAAATTCTTACCCTAAATGATGATTTAAGCAGTCTGCAGAGATTCTTGAGGGGCCAGCCACACTTGCTTACAGCTTTAAACCCCAGGTATTTCTTTCACAGATTTATAATCCCTCTAGCTGGGTCCAGCACTTCCCCCAGTTCAGTCCTTGTTCCTCAGGTGTTTCCAGGAGTCTCTTTGGGCAGGGAGTCAATGAAGAACCACAATGACATCACTCCCCTGCCTTAAATAGCTTTTACATATGGCAGGATCCCTTTGTCTCCAAGCTTGGTTTCCACGCCTTTCAGTGGATAAACACTGGTATTCCAAGTTGGAGTCCAGTACCAGGTGATCTGGTCACATGCCCCTGTAGTGTCATAGCAGCCAAGACTCGATGCTACAAACAGCCTCACTCGGGAAGGCTCCCCAGGTGTAAACACATTTGTAATATATACATCAACAATATTCCTAACTTCAGATACCAAAACTATACATGCATACAAGTAGGATAATCATATTCAGTAAATCATAACCTTTCCAATGATATTGTATGTGACTCATCTTGCATAAAATACATAATTATGCCATACTCATATCATAATAATATTACTATAAAGAATGTGGGGCTTAGTGTCACACACACGTTCACAAAGAGAGTTTACACTTGATCTATAAAGTAATTTATTCCTGGCAAATTACACCATCTGTCTATTAATTGACCTGTATGCCTGAAAACTGAGATCACTATGGTTCCTAGAATCTTATATCATAAAAAGTCAGAAAACAGATGACTCAAGCACTGTTTGTGGAAAAATGCAAAGATTCAGACAGACTATGGCTTAAAGAATTCCTTTAGTCTTCTCCCTTGACTCATCTATTTTCTGCCATAACAATTGCTGAAGCATGCCTAGGGGAGCTATTCCAGACCACAAATCATCTTGTCCTGATGTCAGTAATATTAATTGTTGTTTTTATTAAAACGTTTTGCTTATGTTTTTTTTTTTTTGTACTAATTTTTTAAAGTAAATGAAAAGAAAATCTTACAGAACGGAGGACATAGTGGCCATGTCTAGCAGTTCCCCCCAAAATGGAAGATGTACTGCGACCGCTAGTGAAGACCCTGAGAGGAGGTCACTTGGCCAGCAGGCTTTGCCCCATCCTGGTGGATATACAACTGGTGAAAATGTGCCACATGTTCTTGATCCCCAGTTTCAATGGTTGCTGTGAGCTATACTTAGGAATAAATACAGCAGTCTACTGACACAGCAATGTAGGTCACTGGGAGCTTATTACCTTGCTGCTCCAGACTCTACATTGGCTTGCAACTTAACACTGGAACAAATTCAACGGTCTAAGTCTTAATCTTCAAAACCTTCAATGGGCTTTCCTAAAGCTTTGTGGTTACAGGATCTTAGGAAGATCCTTCTTTAGAAATCATGGCTTCAGATCATTCATATAATACAAAGAGGGGAAAAATCATGGCTTCAGACATTCATATAATACAAAGTGGGGGAAAAAATCAGGGGCACACTAGAGAAAATAAATAAGCAGAGTTCCCTAATTTTATTCTAGTTCCTTTTTGTGTGCTGTACTTGCACAGTCATTATTGTGGACATGCTGGGTTTTATTGAAGAGGAGGAAGAGCAAAGACTGACAGAGTTTAAGTTCCCTGAATATGCAATCAAGATAACCAAAGGAAAAGGACACCCAGTATACCATAAAGGTATAGAAGACTAAAGCTTCCACACTACTAAAACAATTTATTACATTCTCAAGACTTGAGAAAGCATTAAGAATAGAAGAGGGAATGTCAGAATGCAAATATGTGGAGCCGCTCGGAACATCAATAAAGAAATCTCACGTATCAGTGTAACAGGTTGGTTTTTTCATTGACCCAAAAAGCACCTGCTGAGTTAATCACACTTTCTGTAATGTGAGTGTTACACAAGGAGATTTCACACCAGGAGACTTCAATCCTAATATACTAGGAACAGACACGACTAGGTTACAAAAAAGGAGAGTCATCTAAAGGGGAGAGTAAATGTGTCTGAGATACTAAGAGCCTTTGATAACGCTATTCAGTGTGAGCATTCCTCTTAGGTCATTTCAAGTCCTCTGTATCGGTCCTTACTTGAAGCCAAGGGCAAAGATAATGGTTAAAGTTTGTTCAGCATTTAGAAATGAGTTGTACGTTTAAAATAAAAGTTGTAACTTTTGTATTAGGGCTAAATGCCCCCAAATAAACAGAACTAGAGGGGCTAGCCAGGGCATCTTAGCACATCTGTGTATTGAAGGAATGCACTTAATGTAAAATTCACGCTGTATATTGTAGGTTTTGTATTCCGTTATATTCCTCTCTTCTGTTGTACTGTGCTAGCTTGTGGCCTGAGACCCTTTGAGGGAAGGAACATGCCAACTTTTGTTATAAAGTGCTAGGTACATTTTTGGTGCCATATAATTCATACTTTTTAAAAATTCTAGCTGCCGTTTCTAACAACAAAAATTCCTGTTTTAACTGAAATTAAAAACACAGAAAATATTCTATTCAGGTTAAGGTTTTATAAAACTTTTTTTCATCCTTTTAGTTTAATTTGAGGGCAATGTTCCTTTATAGTTATTATTTTTTCTCTTTCCCCCCCCCCCAAGTCTCCATAAAGAACAGATCACAAACAATCACCAACATCCTACTTATACAAAATAATCCAGCATGTTCTGTGGGACAGTTTCATTCCCACCATTCATTCATGCTGGAACACAGATTATTAATAGTACTTGACATTTGTATAACTCCTCCAGTCAAAGGATCTCTAATTCCCTTTTCAACATTAGTAAACTAAGACTGACTCCTGTGCCATAGGTAGAGAAGTATTATCCCCATTTTGCAAATGGGGAAACTGAGGCACAGTGAGATTGTGGTTCACTCAGGACCACACAGGAAGTCTATAGCAGTGTCGGGAATAGAACACTGGTCTTATGACTCTCAGTCTTATGCTTCTACCACAAGATGACCTTTCTTCTTAGTCTGCCTGTGGTGAGGTAAAGTACTGCTTCATCCAATGGTTTGATAGCATTGTGTGGTTTCAGTTAAATAATAGATTTACCTGACCATGTATCTTCCATGCTCCACTGGTGGTGAATATGGGTATGACATCACCAGCAATCACACAGAGTAATATTTTATGGAACAGGAGGCAGCTGGTCACCTACAGACTTCTCTTAGTGGACACAGAAGAGCAAAAAACAATGACATTTAACCAGTCAGATAAGTTGAAATACTTTCTGATCTGTATTTAGACTGTGTTCTGTGCCCAAGTATTCGGGTTACTGTCTTACTATGGTTTCAAAAATTTGATATAGCCTCATTACAAGCAAGTCCCTTGCTGATATGTACGTATTCAGATTCTTCACCATCAGGAATTTTACCAAAAGATAAAAGCTGTATTGACTCTAAATGCTTTCCATTGTTAATTAATCTTCATCTTCCCGTACCCACAAAAATAATATTATTATTAATAGTAAAAATAATCATTTATTTTATTTATTTGTATTAGGGTAGCATCTAGAGGCTTATTGTACTAGGCACTGTACAAATATAGAACAAAGTCAGTCCCTGCCCCAAATTGCTTACAGTCTAAGTGAGAGAAGGTAGGTGAGACAAGCTTGTCTCTCACCAGCAGGAGATGGTCCAATAAAGATATTACCTCATCCCCTTGTCACTCTAATATCCTGGCACCAAAATGGCTAAAACACCGCTGCAAATTACAGTCTAAGTGTAAGACAGTAGACGAGTGGATAAAACAAATAGATGGGGGAGCACAAGGAAAGAGTGAGATGACACTAGTCAAGATGAAAAGTTGTCACACTAAAGCAGTTGCCTAACCATTGTCTAGTTCCCACGGTAGTTTTAGGGAGAGATTTGCAGGAAGGCAATGAGGTGGCTTTGCTGACATTTTCAGGGTGCTCTGGCAGACGGTGCTTGTTGGAAATCTTGTTTGAATGGGTGATCAAAATTGGCATCATTTGTGGAACAAAGGCTGGAGTCGAGATCTTAGTGCCACGTAATAGGAGACAGGTAAGGCAGGGATAGGCACGGTTCATGTTAAATGTTTCTTAAACTCATTTTGTGCTCTCTGCTATCATTGTCTTGCCCAATTACTTATTCCTTATTTTATTCTTTGGTGAAATTATTATGGCCAACTTCCCTGTTTAATATTTGTTACCTAGTCTTTAGATTGTCCCTAATCAAGCAATGCTTTTAGCAATTTTATGAATGCCTTTCAGGACTGTTAAAATGTAGGCCTCGATCCTTAGGCATGCATACGTGTTTGCAGGATCGGACCCTTACATAGTAGCCTAGGAATGGAAGGAGTCCCTAGGCCTCTCTTATCTAGGAAAGTTGGTGATACTCTTCCATCTCAAGCCTTTTTTTTTTTTTTTGACTTTTTAAACTTTGAAAAATGTACCAGAGAAGAGCAATATCAAAAATTTAAATAAAAACCCCACAAAGACCGAAAAAAAAAATTAGGAGGGCAAAAGAGAGAAATATGGCTGGTTTAAATTAAAACCTCTTGACATTCAGAGTATCTATTCCTGAGCACAAAGCTAACCACTGCCCATTTAATGTATTACATTCCATGTATTCATCTGTTTTTTGCTGAAATGCACTTCGGTACTTCAGCAGTGTAGCAACCTACATGGAACCTGGAGGAAGGACCATGGGCTGCAGGAGGAAGGAGTTTGGAGAACGAGTGCTGTGTGAGATGGCTAGGAATGTGAAAATATAGTTGGAGCTGTTCTGAAAAATGCTGATTTAATATAGACTGATTATTTTAATTAGGGTGGGGTCCTCTCATGTTGTTACCCAGCACTCGGACCATGAAACAGTCTCAACTGAAAGTTCATTCCTGTGATTCACGACCCCCTGAAAAATAAAATACCTCCTTAAATTCTTCCTATATGTATTGCCTTTTAACACTGTGTCTCTTAGTTCTGGTCCATCTAATTACCTCAAGTATGTCATCAAGCTTAATTTTATAACAACCGTTAGTTAGTTCAGGCATGTCACCACTGATTTATTGACTCCCAAAGCTAAGGCCTTTCAGTCTTGAGACTCAGAACATTTCCGATTGCAATTCAAGCTATTGTACTATAAATCTAAATACGGTTGGGAGCCGTGTTTTATATTTTCCATTTGTAAAAGTAAACATTCCAGCAGGTTTTTATTTTAGTTAGAATGGATTTTGTTTTAGAATGATGGAAACAACAAAACAAGAGTCTGATTCTGCAGAAGCTTGCTTACAAGTAATCCTCATTCACATGAATAGTCGTATTGGAGGCAATGGATTTCTCATGTGACTAACGATTACTCATGCAAATAACAGCATGACTGGACCATGGGAAACCACACAAATCTCCATGAAATGGCTCAGTATGTCTCCTCCATAACAAACTGCATCAGCTCTGCCTCACAAGATGTCATGTGACCCTGCAGACAGGTACGCTCCTTAGAAATGCAAAGGCACTGTGCAAAGAAAACAAAGTAATAATAGCTAATGACTGTGTGCACCACACTGTGTACCTTAGAGACTGCCTCTCTTTTCATGTTTTACCTCAGCATTTGAGCTGGGACATTCTAGTTTGCCATCCTCTGAAATGTTCGTCTAGGGGCTGGAGGTTGGCTGTTCTCAGGAGAGGGCTTTTTTTACTGTAACTCTTGTAGCTAACAACTAAAGGTTGCATTCCTACCTCCCTGCTCCCTCAATCCCCTGACCTCTAGTTTCCCATTAACAAAGCAGGTTTGAATACAGTCTTACTTTCTAACCCAACAAGTATTTCTAAGGTGCACTTGCAGCTGCGTGAAATAGCAGCACAAACACATCTCACTACTCTGAGTCTCACAGAGAGACATTGTCACTCACTCAGTTTTATATTTTACCTCACTGTTAGTACACTTTACTGTTCCTCATCTTACTTCGACACGGCTTTGCATTATTGCCTTTAGTGATATATTTTTTCATTGTTTCCCAAATCCTTATTAGAATCCTAGGTGATTGTTTGATTTAACGGACATAACATATGCTGGTTCCTTGTTTCCAGGCAAATTGTTTTACGTTGAATTGCATTTGACTTCTGTAATCCCAGTCACCTAAATGATCCAAATCCCTTTGAATCGGATTACATTGCTGCTTCTTAGTTGCTACACTTCTAATTTTTGTTTCATTTGTAACCTCTGAGATCTTGTTTTTAATACCTCATCCACATTTGTATACCATAAATTAGAAACAAAATAAGTCCTCTAAAGCACTTTACTTCACTCATAATCCATTTACAATTGGAAAATGGCTACCCTTTGTCACCAGCTTGTAAAGTGTAGCTTTATCATGGGCTTCCATGTTTATCGTGTTTCAGCAACTCCATATAAAATGTTCTGAGTGTACAACCCTGCAAACTCATCATGGGATCTGAAGGGTAGCCTGTATTCTTTGTCATTTATTCTTCATCAGTAAAATACAGTGATAAGTATTTCTGCAGGCCAAGTTCTGCTTTGTCTTCTCTGGGATTTCACAAGCAAATAAAAAAATGGGAAATTTGATTCAGCAGGGAGACTGAGTTAACAATTCTGCTGATACACAAACCAGAATAGAATCCAGCTTTCTTTCTCTCAATTGTGTTAACTCTACAGAGCTATTAAGAATAAAATGTTGTAAAACCTTTTGCTTTTGTTACCAATGTAAACAGACACAATTCTGAACACATATTGCCAGATTATGCGTCACCCTTGCACGGAAACCTTCCCCCACATCCTCTGTTGCCCCTTCACCCTAAGGGACAGGTAAGGGACAGGTACACTTGCAGTCCTTGCACTCTCCTGAGCTAAGGGTCTTCCTCAGATAGTTCATTCTAGTGCTTCAGTTACCTCAAAGGGGGAAGATATGGGGCGCAATGTTTCCTCTAATTTTTTATATCCATGTGTGGAATTAATTTTATTATGTGCACCAATATTGAGGTGATGTGTGGCAGGGGTGGAGCCAAGGGGTTCAGAGTTTGGGGTGCAGGCTGCCCCGGAGCTGAGGCCACAGGACTCCCCGCAACCCTCTCCCCACCGGCAGCAGCGAGTTCCGGGGAGGGCCCCCCTCCCCACCGGCAGCATGGAGCTCCGGGGGAGGGGCCCCTCTCTCCCCACTGGCAGCAGGAGCTCCGAGGCACAGGCCCCAACTTGCTCCCCTCCCCAGTCCCCGCCCACCTCTCTCCTCTCCAGGCCCCTGTGGCTGCATGGCCCTTTATAGCCTGCTGCGCAGTCGTGCAGCTTAGAGGGAACTTAGGGCAGGACCATGGCCAGGTCTCTCTCTCTCTCTCTCTCTCTCTCTGCAGGGAAGTGCATTCTATTAATTCCTCAGTAGAGGCACTCTATCTATGTGTGCAATTGTGTCCTAAGGCAGTGCCACTCTGCACTGCTCCAGAGGCAGGCCTGTGTCTTAATGGCAGAATTTGAAACATAGGGAGTAGATCTCTTCAGAAAGAAGGTGCCATTTGTACATAGCCACTCTGTACCTCCTGTTTCATGATGACTCATAGTCACTAATCTCTGATATGGAACCTCGTCACATATTTTTGTAAATCTAAACAAGTATGCCACTTCCACTATTATTTTCCTTAATTATAACTGTAATGTCTTTAAAGAATTCTTGCTTATAAGTGAACATTACTTTTCTCCCCCTGCCCCACATCACCTAAATCTTCATTTAACTTTCATCAGACTGGACTTTTCCCACCACATCCTTTAAGGCAGGGTTTTTTTTCACTAAGTGTCTTACCTTACAACCAGCTTTAACTCAGTGATTTATAGTGGGGTTTTAATGGGATTTAATGGACATGTTTGGAGATTTTACCCTTGGCATTAGGTGTGTGTTTGCATTGCCTAGGGAGGTGGTGGAATCTCCTTCCTTAGAAGTTTTTAAGGTCAGGCTTGACAAAGCCCTGGCTGGGATGATTTAATTGGGGATGGGTCCTGCTTTTGAGCAGGGGGTTGGACTAGATGACCTCCTGAGGTCCCTTCCAACCCTGATATTCTATGATTCTATGTGTACATACCATGGGAGGGGAAATAACCCGCCTAAATAAAACTATTCTTTCTGTGATATTTCTCTGGTCTCTCTTCAGTGCGTTTCCCCTGGAATTTGAATTGTAGACCAAACATATTTTTTTGTTTTATGAAATTTCCAAATCTTTTTCCTAAACACCCAGTTATATCAAAGAACAATGTATCGGTAATTAAATTACAGTGCACTGGCAGCCTTTGCACAATTAGGATTGCAACTGAGCTTCCACTGTAAACCCAATTTCTGTGTCTCCCCCTTCCCCCCCAAAATTAACAAAATTAAATCAAGGCCTCAAAATAAGGTCAGCTCTGGGATCAGGGTAGAACATTTTAATGTAACTAGAAGTGAATTAGAGATGGGCTCATGAATTATGATGTGCTAAAAATTGAGGTGTTCAGAGACCAGATCTCATGTCCCCCTCTTTCCCTCCTCCCCAGCCATACAACAAAATAAGGAAAGGAGAAAGAGAAAATCTAGTTTACTGGACTGGTCTAGTACAACAGATTTCATAAGTTATCAGCTTTTTAATTGGGAACATTGTGGCCGGTTGGCTCTCGCAAGCTATGTTTACCTCATTGGAAACTCCAGCGAGTAGCAGGAAGCAGTTGGGGAGCCAGAGTGGTTTTTCACTCTCCGAGTCTCCTGCTGGAGCCAGGGGAGCAAGGCTGGGGGTGGAAAATGCCCCTTAAGTACGGTATTGCCCCCCGCCCATAACTCCCTGTTTTCACTCAGTCTCTCTGAACTCCTGAGATCCATAGGAAGGCAGCCCTGTTTTTGAGGGATCTGGGAATCTGCACTGAGGGACTGGAAAGAGCAGTGGGCTTGGCAGGGGAAGAAATAATGTGGGTGAAATCTTCCCTCCTTTCTAGTGGCCCTACTGAGGTCCGCTGGAGGAGAGAGCCCCCACCAAGCCTTGCGGGGCTCAGTGGCCCTCCTCATGAGCCACAGGAGGCTATTTTGAGGGTCACACATTCCTGTTAAGCCTTATACCTTAAGCCGCCATTCAGCCCTTTATATGGGGCTACAGGTTCAGGAAGCCATAAAAGAGATTCCTAAGGCTCATGGGGTCAGAACTAGCTGCTAGAGCTCATTGCAGGAGTCTCCTAAAGTCCACAGAAGGCTTGGGGTTCCGAATGAGTCCCCTGAGGCTTACAGGAGATGATGATTGGAGGCTGAAGGTACTTCTAAGACTCATAGTGGGGGTAGGATCAGAGGGAGCAGGGAAAGGAGACTTTACTGTTTGGCTCGCCCTTACTGGGGCTGAGGAGCACAGGAGACAGGCAGATGGCAGCAGCAGTTAGAAGGAAAGGGAGATTGTCTTCCCAGTTCTGTTGACCCCAGCTCTCCTGCTGGTATATTTATTCCTCCTTTTCCCACCCAGCTCAACCTGAAAATGAGAGTCCCAGTCCCACAGCGATGATTAGGAAGTCGACAGGAAAGGAGCTACATACCTAAGCACCTCCTAGCTCTGTATAAGAGGAGCTCAGCTCCCTAAAAATCTATACAGGTTCTGAGAAGTTGGACTCCCTGTCTGTGGAACTTAGGAGGGTTGGAGCATTGTCACTTCCGTCCACAGGATGGTGCGCAGAGATAATGACTAGCAGGAGATTTTACCGCCAAACCAAGTGAGCATTCCTACCCCTTCCCTCTCTGGACTTCCAAAGGTCTGGTGGATTTTTGTTTCCCCTCTTGTGGACCTCATGGGGTTTTCAGGGATGTGGTTTTAGGTCAGCAGGGCTTAAGACCTCTTTTAAAAACAAACAAAGGAAATTTCTGTGACAAAAAAAAGTTTATTACAGTGAAGTTAAGATTATAGGCATATATTAGTGTTTTGAGTAACCTAGAAAATTCCAGAACTAAGGTTGCATGTCCACAAGGACCTATAGTGTCACAGTCCACTGACCACCACCTCCTTCACTCTGCTTCCCTGTTTGGGATAACAAAAGCCAAAACTTTTATCTGATTGTGTGGGAGACAATAACCATCCATTGCCCAACAAGTGCTAGTGCAGTGACTTGTGGTGCAACTGTGATGTGGAATTTGGCTCCATGCAGTGCAGCTGTAATAAACTTTCAAACTTCACCCTGTCACGGATTCACATTCCAAATGCTCATCCAAATGCTTGGTAGACGATCTGCCACTAGGCTCCTGGGGAAAACAACTTTGAAATTTAAAGCAAACATGTGCCCTCATCTTTTTTCAGGAGTTGAAAGTTCCAAACGTGGAAGCACTGTGGATTGTTAATTAACAAATTACATATAATAACATAGTTTCTTAAGATATTTTACATCATTAATGACCATTTAAAAACTAACACTTGGCATACATAAGTGCATGGGTACGTGATGCACGAAGATTTAATGGATTGCTCCATTGCTCCATTCATTACGCTTAAAAATTAAAGATGTGTACTGTTGTAGGCTGCAACATTTGTTATGCTCGCATTTACCAACAGAAAACATTTCCAAATAGCCTCCTTGGCCAGATGTTCATAAACAAGAGTTGGACTCTTGGCCCATATATCAATTCAACAATTTCATCATCGGTCTCTTAGGTGACTCACTTAAATATATATATATATATATATATATATATATATATATATATATATATATAATATATATTAAATATAGATTTCAGAGTAGCAGCCGTGTTAGTCTGTATCCGCAAAAAGAAAAGGAGTACTTGTGGCATCTTAGAGACTAACAAATTTATTTGAGCATAAGCTTTTGTGAGCTACAGCCCACTTCATCGGATGCATGCAGTGGAAAATACAGTAGGGGGATTTTATATACACAGAGAACATGAAACAATGGGTGTTACCATACACACTGTAATGAGAGTGATCAGGTAAGGTGAACTATTACCAGCAGGAGAGAAAAAAAGCCTTTTGTAGTGATAATCAAGGTGGGCCGTTTCCAGCAGTTGACAAGAACTTGTGAGGAACAGTAGGGGTGGGAAATAAACATGGGAAAATAGTTTTACTTTGTGTAATGACACATCCACTCCCAGTCTTTGGTCAAGCCTAATTTAATGGTGTCCAGTTTACAAATTAATTCCAACTCAGCAGTCTCTCGTTGGAGTCTGTTTCTGAAGTTTTTTTGTTGAAGAATTGCAACTTTTAGGTCTGTAATCGAGTGACCAGAGAGATTAAAGTGTTCTCCGACTGGTTTTTGAATGTTATAATTCTTGACGTCTGATTTGTGTCCGTTTATTCTTTTACGTAGAGACTGTCCAGTATGGCCAATGTACACTTAAATATGTTCATCTATACAGTCAGATTTACTTAAGATGAACTGTAAATATAACATCTGAGAAATCTTTTCAGTGGAAAAAATGACAAAGCACTTTCTGTCAGGATCAAGTAGATTTTATAATGCATGGTTACATTTTTGGAATCTAACACAGTAAATACATGAATAATGATCAGAGATTGGCCAAAAACAAATGGGTCTTTTAAAGAGAAATACAGATTATGACTAAGATTCATTAATACTTGTATGGAAAGTTCATATATGTTAATAACAATAAACTAAAAAGTTACAAAAATAACATCTTGCAAAACTTTCTCAGTCAATCTAAGAATACCACATTGTTGCAAGAGGACTGGGGCAGGGCTAAGTTTTTAGTGGTTTATTTTATTTGTGTTTGATCCAAACTCAAAATTGAATGGCTTATTATGGAAGTGCCACCTTAATTCTTGAATTTCCTTGGCTTCTAAAGTTTGTTGTTTGTTTTTGATAGTTTCTTTAACACTGCTAGGTGCATAAAACCTTCACCCTAGCAAAGATTTTTGTGGGATTTAAAACAGAAATCAAACTTTTGGATCTCTCTCAAACAAACCAGCCTTTAAAACCATAGCTGGCTATTTCTGAGGCATTTACAAGGTTAATAGAAAGTTTGATTATTTCTGTTTCTGCACATGTATAAATTATATTGAACACTGGGTTGAAGTTTTTCCAAATGCTTCACACTCTGCTGTTGAGAGAATCAAGGTTATAGCATAATTCAGAACATTTTTCTTGCTTGCTTGGCACTTAATGACAAGAACTATTGAATGTTTTCTTACAATGGGAGTCTTACATCTGTGAGTGGGTAAATATATTCTCCTTATTGCTCATGTACAAGATAGGATAAATCCTGTTCTCAGGACTATTAATATCAGTGGAATTATAGTGGTGGAAGGAACTGATGCAAAATTTGGCCTGTAGTATATATTTTAAAATATTCTGCTCTCTAGAATACATTAGTAGAATGTATTCCAAGAAAGAACCTCAAGTAAGGTGTTGGGGTTTGTTTGTTTTTTGCCAGTACTTGCATCAGTCATATCTAGTTATCCTGAATTTTCCCTTTCCAAGCTATGTGATGTTATTTATTTCAATCTGGATGGTGATTTCTCTCTCTCTCTCTCTAAATTAGAAAATAGTACTAATAAGCTAAGGTTTGCCTTTGAATCAGCACTACTGTATGGTTTAGCTTTGCTGAATACCAGCTTTGGTAGCTGTGCTCTTTCATATTCATTTCAAAACATGAAGGAGAACTCTACTGGAATTTAACGAGCCCTGGATAAAGTATTTCAGAAGAGTAAATTCAGATGTATACAGAAGTAGCTAAAGTGAAGAAGGTTTTGTATTATATGAGCCACTTTTGGTGGGGGTGGGGCAGGGGGCCCACATTTCTTCTTTAATCCATAACAACACTGATTCTAATATTTTGGGGCATGGTGGCTTTGACTATGTTTGATAATGTACTTCTGTAACCAGGCTGAAATGCTAAGAAAAGTGAGTATAAAATTAGTAGACATGAATTACTGGCCTTAAGACCATAGTTTTCTTGTGTACCTCAGGAACATAACTCATTTAATGGTGTTCACCTCCTAAGGAATATCCACATTCTAAATGTTTTTGAGCATACAGCTATTTAATGCTTAAATGACAATAACGCATAAAGCTACTGGCCATCATTTTATTTTACAGTGTATATTTTTCTGTGAAGCTTTGAATAACACATGCTTGATTTAAATATGTAAAACTACAGTTCAGTATGTGAACTGCAATAATATCAGTGTTGTAACACAGGGACCAAAGGAACTGTTCAGAAATAGCCCAAAGCTGCAAACTTATAATTTGTTTTAAAACATGTGCTCTAGATGTATAATTGGCCCTATTCTGGCCCTTTTGTGCCACAGCAGTGGTGTAAAGAGGCCCGAAAGCTGCCCTAAGGTGTCAGGCTGAAGACTCAGCTGGCTGGCAGAGATGGTTTAGCCAACACTGAACCATCCGTCGTGGAGTGTGAGGGTGGAAGAAGGCACGGACAGTGTAACAGCCCCTAGTGAGATGCCACAAGCTTACAGCTGCCCGGAGCTGCTTGAAATTACGCCAGGCATCAGACCAGTCCCCAGCAATCCTGGGAACTGGGTGAGCACAATGATCATTTAAAGCCACTGCGACCCTCCTCGCCTCAGCTTCATAGAGCACAGCTCTGGCGCAGTTGAGGATCCTACCCACCGACTTTAACAGTTTTGGCTGTTGTGAAAAATCAACACTTAGTAAACTAAATGATCCACACTATGAAGTGTCTTGCTGTGAGTATATTCTGAAAAATTCAGTCTCACGTAAAACCTTTGTACAATGGACAAATTCAAATACAGTGGCTAATTGTAAGGAGAGTTTTTCAGAACTTTATATACCACTTGTGCATTTTGGGTGAAAAATATTTCACCAACACATGGTCAGAAAGAAAAGAATAGCAAACAATAAGAAAATCCACCTTCTGGCTCTGACACTTAGTGTTCAATTGTTGGAAAATCATAGTCACAGCACATAGAGCAAGACCTAGTTAGCTATTCCAGACCCAGCAAGCTTTTACTAGAATCTGGCTGCTCAGATGTTGTTTTTATTTAGCCACTCTGGTCTTGGCAAAGTGTCACAAAGTTTGATTTGTCCTGTCTGGCTAAGCTGGAAACTTATTAGACAAAAAAAAGGGTAGAAGGCCACTCTTAACATTTTAAGTCCCAAAAATCCTAATGAATTCTTTCAAATGCTAATGGCCAAGAACAGAAGACTCATCTTGTGTTAGTGAAATCAAGATTCTCTTCTTGTTTATCTCTTTCCCTGGTTGTACACCCGGATGGTGAGTGAATCTCACCCTCCTTTCTTTTCTTGAATCTTGAGTTTTTAAATTGTGGCCCAATCCCCCATTTTATATTTATTTGACAAGACCAGTGTAGTGAATAGTCAATCTGTGTCAGTATATGGTGATGCTAGCTTAACAATGTGAGAGACATGAGTTTAACATGGTAGAGAACTTATCCCTAAATTATCACACACACACCCCATGCCCATGTACAACATAGTGTCAATCCTGTTTTAAAAAGCTACCACCACCACATGGGTCAAGGTTACCATCAAAAAGTTAGTCTTCCACTGCACTGACCATACCTGGCTCCTACAGTGGCTAAGGATTGTTGACTTTTCAGAACAAAGCTCTGCTGAGCTCCTACAACCCTTTTGACATCAAACAAAACAAAGGTCTAGCTCAGTTAGATCTCTGGCTCCTGTACAACTTTTGCATGTAAATCAGGATAATAAGAATTGCCATCCTGGATCACACCAGTGGTCCCTTTAGTTCAGCATCCTGTCTCCAACAGTGGCCCGTATTAGATACTTCAGAGGAAATTAGAGGGAACCCAGCAGTAGGCAGCTATGGGGTAACCTGCCCCCCCCCCCCCCCCCCGTCAAAGTTTCGCCCTAATCCCAATAGTTAGAGGTTGGCTGATGCTCTGAAGCATTAAAGTATACATCCCTACCAAAACTCTAGTTTATTCTTTAATATATTATCACAACTTTGGGTATTTTTGTTGTCTATATGAAGGTCTAATTTAATCCTTTAGGGAATTCTTGGCTTCGGTGATATTCTGTAGCAAGGCTTTCCACAGAACAACTGTGAGTTGTGTGAAGAAATATTTCCTGTTATCAGATCTGAATTTTCCACCTTTCTATTTCATCAGAGAACTCCTAGTTTCCGTACTGAGACCACGTGAATAGAAATTTCGCATCTACCTTCTCTCTGCCATTCATCATTTTGTATCATTTTGTCATGTCCCCTGTTAGGTTTTGCCTTTTCAGTCTCTCTTCATATGAACTTCTTTCTGTGCCTCTAAACATTGTCCAGCCATGCCAGAGGAAAGACAGGGGGCATTGGAAGGGGTTTAATTGGGCTGCAACTTTATTCACCTAAAATAGCAGTAAATTGTACAGTTAATTAACCAGTATCATTTCCTCCTGCTTGGGGGGCTGTCATCAACCCTACCCATTTCCAACCTGGTCCCAGCCAGCCTGCTGGGGCCCTACTGCCCTCCCCTCATTTAAGTGTTAAGGGAGCTGAAAAGGAAAGGGATTTGGCTCCCTGCCGTACGAGATGTTAGGAATCCTGTCTCACTTCCTTAAGGGATGCTTTCCTCTAAATCTGCTTCCAATCCATTTTATCTGATTGCTGTATTCCTTCCAGAACTAGTGCCTGCACCGGACATCTACCACGTTTTCAGTTACCAAGTGTGACATTTTAATCTAGCTTCCCTGTGCCATCGTGGGGGAGGTGACAAAACCCACCCCACCTCAGCCAGTCTGGTGGTGAAGGGAAAATTCCTTCCCAGACCCCAAGGAAGAAGCTGATTAGTGTAATCCCCACAACAGATCATGAAGAAGCCTAGTTCTACTCTGATCCTATGGGTGGGAGGGTGGTTGATGACTGCCAGATCCCAGTGGTAGAGGGCTTCTCCAGAACGGCCCAGGATATAAATATCCCTCCTTCTCTACTCACCTGGTAGGCAGTGGTCACACACACACACCCGCCTAGTCTAGCCACTTCCTCTTCTTCCTGGCCCCACTCCGGTAAACCTTCCCCTCCTTTCCTCTTTGCCACAAATTGCAAAGGAAGCCCTTAATGGGGCAACAATCCGTTTTCTTCTGGCCAGCCAGTCAAAGGACCCACCATATACAGTTGGGGGGAGCACATTTTCATTGCCCCTCTCTGAACCCCCTGTAATTTTGCAGTATCCTTTTTAGAGACACGGTCACCAGAACTAATGCAGTATTCCTAATGAGGACATACCTTTGATTTATATAATAGCCTGGTAATATTTACTGTATTTTTCTCCGTCCAATTCCTTATGCATGCCAGAATCTTGTTAAATGGATTAAAATTTGGCTAAGTGATAGCTCTCAAAATGGAAATGGAGGATCATCATTGAGTGAGTGGTCTCTAGAAGGGTCCTGCAGGGATCAGTTCTTGGCCCTATGCTATTTAACATTTTATCAATGACCTGGAAGAAAACATAAAATCACTGATAAAGTTTGCAGATGAAACAAAAATTGTGGGAGTGGTAAATAATGAAGAAGACAGGGCACTGATTCAGAGTGATCTGAATTGTTTGGTAAGCTGGGCTCAAGCAAACAGATGTTTTAATATGGCTAAGTATAAATCTATGCATCAAGGAACAAAGGATGTAGGCTATACTTACAGTATGGGGGACTTTATCATGGGAAGCAGTGATTCTGAAAAAGATTCGGGAGTCATCATGGATAAATCAGCTGAACACGAGCTCCCAGTGTGATGCTGTGGCCAAAAGGGTTAATGCCATCCTTGGATGCACAAACAGAGGAATCTCTAGTAGGAGTACACAGGTTATTTTACTTCTGTATTTGACACCAGTGTGACCACTGCTGGAATACTATTTCCAGCTCTGGTGTCCACAATTCAAGAAGGATGTTGATAGATTGCAAGGGGGGCAGGGTCAGAGAAGAGCCATGAGAATGATTGAAGGACTGGAAAACATACCTTATAGTGATAGACTCAAGGAACTCAATCTATATAGCACTATTTAGCTTGGAAATAGTGACCATAATGTAATAACATTTAACATTCCTGTTGTGGGCAGAACACCTCAACAGCCCAACACTGTGGCATTTAATTTCAGAAAGGTGAACTATGCAAAAATGAGGAGGTTAGTTAAACAGAAATTAAAAGGTACAGTGACTAGAGTGAAATCCCTGCGAGTTGCATGGACGCTTTTCAAAGACACCATGATAGAGTCTCAACTTAAATGTATACCCCAAATTAAAAAACACAGTAAAAAACTAAAACAGAGCCACCATGGCTTAACCACCATGTAAAAGAAGCAGTAAGAGATAAAAAGGCATCTTTTAAAAAGTGGAAGTCAAATCCTAGTGATGTAAATAGAAAGGAGCATAAACACTGCCAAATTAGATGTAAAAATGTAATAAGAAAAGCCAAAAAGGAGTTTGAAGAACAGCTAGCCAAAAACCTAAAAGGTAACAACAAAATGTTAAAGTACATCAGAAGCAGGAAGCCTGCTAAACAAGCAGTGGGGCCCCGGACGATCGAGATACAAAAGGAGCACTTAAAAACGATAAAGTCATCACAGAGAAACTAAATGAATTCCTTGCTTCAGTCTTCACGGCTGAGGATGTTAGGGAGATTTCCAGACCTGACCCGTCCTTTGTAGGTGACAAATCTGAGGAATTGTCACAGATTGAAGTGTCACTAGAGGACGTTTTGGAATTAATTGAGAAACTTAACAATAACAAGTCACCGGGACCAGATGGCATTCACCGAAGCGTTCTGAAGGAACTCAGTTGTGAAATTGCGGAACTATTTATTATAGTTTGTAACCTGTCCTTTAAATCAGCTACTGTACCCAATGACTGGAAGATAGCTAATGTAACGCCAATATTTAAGAAGGGCTCTAGAGGTGATCCTGGCAATTACAGACTGGTAAGTCTAATGTCAATACTGGGCAAATAAGTTGAAACAATAGTAAAGAATAAAATTGTCAGACACAAAGAAGAACATAAATTGTTGCGCAAAAGTCAACATGGTTTCTGTAAAGGGAGATCATGTCTTACTAATCTATTAGAGTTCTTTGAGGGGGTCAACAAACATGTGGACAAGGGAGATCTAGTGGGCATAGTTACTTAGATTTCCAGAAAACCTTTGACAAGGTCCCTCACCAAAGGCTCTTATGTAAATTAAGTTGTCATGGGATAAGAGGGAAGATCCTTTCATAGATTGAGAACTGGTTAAAAGACAGGGAACAAAGGGTAGGAATAAATGGTAAATTTTCAGAATGGAGAGGGGTGACTAGTGGTGTTCCCCCCAGGGTCAGTCCTAGGACCAATCCTATTCAACTTATTCATAAATGATCTGGAGAAAGGGGAAAACAGTGAGGTGGCAAAGTTTGCAGACGATACTAAACTGCTCAAGATAGTTAAGACCAAAGCAGACTGAAGAACTTCAAAAAGATCTCACAAAACTAAGTGATTGGGCAACAAATGGCAAATGAAATTTTAATGTGGATAAATGTAAAGTAATGCACATTGGAAAAAATAACTCCAACTATACAGACAATATGATGAGGGCTAATTTAGCTACAGCTAATCAGGAGAAAGATCTTGGAGTCATCATGGATAGTTCTCTAAAGACGTCCATGAAGTGTGCAGCGGCAGTCAAAAAAGCAAACGGGATGTTAGGAATCATTAAAAAAGGGATAGAGAATAAGAGAGAATGTCTTATTGCTCTTATAAAAATCCATGGTATGCCCACATCTTGAATACTGTGTACAGATGTGGTCCCCTCATCTCAAAAAAGATATATTGGCATTAGAAAAGTTTCAGAGAAGGGCAACTAAAATGATTAGGGCTTTGGAATGGGTCCCATATGAGGAGAGATTAAAGAGGCTAGGACTTTTCAGCTTGGAAAAGAGGAGACTAAGGGGGGATATGATAGAGGTATATAAAATCATGAGTGGTGTGGAGAAAGTGAATAAGGAAAAGTTATTTACTTGTTCCCATAATATAAGAACTAAGGGCCACCAAATGAAATTAATGGGTAGTAGACTTAAAACAAATAAAAGGAAGTTCTTCTTCACTCAGCGCACAGTCAACCAGTGGAACTCCTTCCCTGAGGAGGTTGTGAAGGCTAGGACTATAACGGGTTAAAAGAGAACTGGATAAATTCATGGAGGTTAAGTCCATTAATGGCTATTAGCCAGGATGGGTAAGGAATGATATCCCTAGCCTCTGTTTGTCAGGAGGAGAAGATGGATGGCAGGAGAGAGATCACTAGATCATTACCTGTTAGGTTCACTCCCTCTGGGGCACCTGGCATTGGCCACTGCCGGTGGATAGGATGCTGGGCTGGATGGACCTTTGGTCTGACCCAGTATGGCTGTTCTTATGTTCTTAACAAAGGAAAGGTTAAGGGGTGACTTGATTATAGTCTGCAAGTACCTGCATGGGGAACAAATATTTGTTAATGGTCTTAGTCTAGCAGAGATGGTGTAACATAATCCAAAGGCTGGAAGTTGAAGCAAGACACATTCAGACTGGAGATAGAGTGTAAATTTTTCACAGTGAGGGTACTTCACTGGACCAATGTAACAAGGGTCATGGTGGAGCACTGGCAATTATTAAAAGAAGATTGGATGTTTTTTCTAAAAGATCTGCTCTAGGAATTATTTTGAGGAAGGTCTATGGCCTGTGTTACACAGGAGGTCAGAGTAGATCATCACAATGGTCCCTTTTGGCCTTGGAATCTTATTTGCTTTTTTGTCACCCAGTGCTGCACATAGAGCAGAGGTCTTCCTTGAGCTGTGCCCAGTGATGCTCAGGTCCTTCTCGTAAGAGGATATCATTCATTTAGAACTCAGTAAAGTATATGAGCAGTTCAAATTATTCAGTGGTGACAAATGCACATGGCAGAGAATTTTATTAGTCATCATGTTGCCCATTTGCCTCACAGTTAAATAACGTTGTGCCATCTGCAAATTTTGCCACCACATTGCTCACCCTCTTTTCATTATCATTAATAAATACATTAACTTGGGGCACAGCTGGGAAACCATTGGAAGGCTTGCCAGAAACAGACAGGAGTGGAGGAGCTTCGTCACTGCCCTAAATGCCAGAGGCGTAATGGGAACATAATGCTGATGATGAATAAATACATCAGATCTTGTAGCACCCCACTGCCAAACTTTTGCCAGGATAAAAACCGACCATTTATTCCTGCTCTTCGTTTGCTCTTAGCCAGTTTGTTATGGAAGTATTTTTCTTCTCAGACCATGACTGCAAAGCTTCTTTAGCAGCCTCTTGTGAGGGACTTTGTCAAAGGCCTTTTGAAAGTCTTAATAACCATACTCAATATGTACACACAGAGAATCCCAGATCAGTACAGTTTATACTACTTACACATTTTTCTGACCCATTTAAACCCCACATGTATTGTTTACTCTTTTAAAGTCACCAATTAATTTGACCCATTCTTTTTTGTAGAAAACTCCTATATGTAAAAACTGCAAAATTAATTTTTTTCTTATTGGATAAAGTACTAAATCCATTGTATATCATTGAACTGGGACCTCTATGCCAATTTTCAATCTGGAACACATTTTTATAGTTGAGTTATAAATCTCTGACAAAAAAGATTTATAATAGAAGTCCTGGCATGGCTAGTGCAGTATTAACGTACCTCTACGTTGGTGAGAGGAATAAGGAACAATTTAATGTGAATAACATTTTCGAGTCCAAAAATGGCATAAAGAAACACACTTTCCTCTTAAAATTGAAAGATGCATTATAATTTCAAACGAAGTCTTTCTGACACCATTTGGTTTCATCTTTAATTGCAAAGTCTGACAAAGCTCTGTCCTTGCCTCCGTGGGTCCCGCGTTCCCTGGTGGATTTTGCTAGCCTCAGAGGCTCACTACGACCCTCCATGTAACCCTTCTTTCTCTAGAGACAAGGGTCACAGTCTACTGAGCCATTTTCATCATAAGCCAGCAAGGGAGGTGAGGAGAAGTTCTCCTTCCTTGCACAGTCTCTGTCTCCCAGTCTCAGTGATTAATCAGGGGGCAAAGGTGGGGAGGGGGAGCCCGGGCCCACCCTCTACTCCGGGCTCCAGCCCAGGAACCCTAATAGTATCAGTTATGGTAGCTGACCTTTTAGAAACATGACATGTACAATTCCCTGAGCTACTTCCCCCACAGCAGCCCTCGCTTCCTCAAGCTCCACTTCACCCTTACCTCAGGGCCTCCTTCCTTATGCCTGATATGGTGTGTACTACTCAGCCTCTCCAACAGCGCAACTTCCTCCCACAGCTCCTGACATGCACACCCACCTGACTGGCTGGGAGGCTTTTAACTAGTTTCAGCCAGCCCCTGATTGGCTTCAGGTGTCCCAATCAACCTAGCCTTCTCCCTGCCTTCTGGAAAGTTCTTAATTGGCCCCAGGTGTCTTCATAGAATCATAGAATATCAGGGTTGGAAGGGACCTCAGGAGGTCATCTAGTCCAACCCCCTGCTCAAAGCAGGACTGATTCCCAATTAAATCATCCCAGCCAGGGCTTTGTCAAGCCTGTCCTTAAAAACTTCTAAGGAAGGAGATTCCACCACCTCCCTAGGTAATGCATTCCAGTGTTTCACCACCCTCCTAGTGAAAAAGTTTTTTCTAATATCCAACCTAAATCTCCCCCACTGCAACTTGAGACCATTACTCCTTGTTCTGTCATCTGCTACCACTGAGAACAGTCTAGAGCCATCCTTTTTGGAACCCCCTTTCAGGTAGTTGAAAGCAGCTATCAAATCCCCCCTCATTCTTCCCTTCCGTAGACTAAAGATCCCCAGTTCCCTCAGCCTCTCCTCATAAGTCATGTGTTCCAGTCCCCTAATAATTTTTGTTGCCCTCTGCTGGACTCTTTCCAATTTTTCCACATTCTTCTTGTTGTGTGGGGCCCAAAACTGGACACAGTACTCCAGATGAGGCCTCACCAGTGTCAAATAGAGGGGAACAATCATTGTCCCTCGATCTGCTGGCAATGCCCCTATTTATACATCCCAAAATGCCATTGGCCTTCTTGGCAACAAGGACACACTGTTGACTCATATCCAGATTCTCGTCCGCTGTAACCCCTAGGTCCTTTTCTGCAGAACTGCTGCCGAGCCATTCGGTCCCTAGTCTGTAGCGGTGCATTGGATTCTTCCGTCCTAAGTGCAGGACTCTGCACTTGTCCTTGTTGAACCTCATCAGATTTCTTTTGGCCCAATCCTCCAATTTGTCTAGGTCCCTCTGTATCCTATCCCTATCCTTCAGGGTATCCACCTCTCCGCCTAGGTTAGTGTCATCTGCAAACTTGCTGAGAGTGCAATGCACACCATCCTCCAGATCATTTATGAAGATATTGAACAAAACTGGCCCCAGGACCGACCCTTGGGGCACTCCATTTGATACCGGCTGCCAACTAGACATGGAGCCATTGATCACTACCCGTTGGGCCAGACAATCTAGCTAGCTTTATATCCACCTTATGGTCCATTCATCCAGCCCATACTTCTTTAACTTGCTGGCAAGAATACTGTGGGAGACAGTGTCAAAAGCTGTGCTAAAGTCAAGGAACAACATGTCCACTGCTTTCCCTTCATCCACAGAACCAGTTATCTCATCATAGAAGGCAATTAGATTAGTCAGGCATGACTTGCCCTTGGTGAATCCATGCTGACTGTTCCTGATCACTTTCCTCTCCCCTAAGTGCTTCAGAATTGATTCCTTGAGGACCTGCTCCATGATTTTTCCAGGGACTCCAGGTCTTAATTGACCTGGAGCAGCTTCCATTTCACTTAACCTGGTACCAGGGATTTGTTTAGCCTGGAGCTAATATATCTATCTCCCACTACTTTTCTATAACCATCTGGCCTTGCCCCGTCACATATCCCCCACCATCTGCTCAACACCATAGAGTTGGGCAACTTGGGACGCCAGGCAGTATGCTCGTGACAGACCATCAGCGTTGCCATGGTGGCATCCAGCTCTGTGCCGTATGTGGAACTGGAATGGTTGGAGGGATAAGAACCACCTGGTGACCCTTGCATTCTTTTTCTTATTCCGCTGCATCCACTGGAGGAGTGCATGGTCCATCACAAGACTAAATTGCCGCCCTAAGAGGTAATAACGCAGTGTCTCCATAGCCCATTTGACAGCAAGGCATTCTCTCTCGACTACTGCGTATTTCTGTTCTCTTGGGAGAAGCTTTCTGCTTAGGTAGAGGATCGGGTATTCCTCTTACACCATTTATGACAGAACTGCTCCCAACCCCACCTCAGAAGCGTCTGTTTGTAAAATAAATTCCTGTTAAAGTCCGGGGCTATGAGTACAGGGTCATTACAAAGGGCCGTCCAAAGGTCTGTAAATGTCCCCTCTGCTGCGTCGTTCCACTTTACCATGTCTGGACCTTGGGCCTTCACCAGGTCTGTTAGGGGACTTGCCCTAGTAGCGAAAAGGGGAATAAACTGTCGGTAGTAGCCTACCATGCTTAGGAATGCATGGACCTGCTTCTTTCGGGTAGGCCGGGGCCAGTTTTGAATTGCCTCTAGCTTATTCATTTGGGGCTTCACTATGCCCCTTCCCACAATATATCCCAGGGTATGTCTACTCTACTAAATCAGGTCGAATTTATAGAAGTTGGTTTTTTAGAAATCGGTTTTATATATTCGAGTGTGTGTAACCCCACAGAAAATGCTCTAAGTGCATTAAATGCATTAACTCGTCGGAGTGCTTCCACAGTACCGAGGCAAGCATCGACTTCCGGAGTGTTGCACTGTGGGTAGCTATCCCACAGTTCCTGCAGTCTCTGCTGCCCATTGGAATTCTGGGTTGAGATCCCAATGCCTGATAGGGCTAAAACATTGTCGCGGGTGGTTCTGGGTACATATCGTCAGGCCCCCGTTCCCTCCCTCCCTCCGTGAAAGCAAGGGCAGACAATCGTTTCGCGCCTTTTTTCCTGAGTTACCTGTGCAGACGCCATACCACGGCAAGCATGGAGCCCGCTCAGGTAACCGTCACCGTATGTCTCCTGGGTGCTGGCAGATGTGGTACTGCATTGCTACACAGCAGCATCAACCCATTGCCTTGTGGCAGCAGACGGTACAGTAGGACTGGTAGCCGTCATCGTCATGTCTGAGGTGCTCCTGGCCACGTCGGCCGGGAGCGCCTGGGCAGACATGGGTGCAGGGACTAAATTTGGAGTGACTTGACCAGGTCATTCTCTTTAGTCCTGCAATCAGTCCTATTGAACCATCTTATGGTGAGCAGGCAGGTGATACGGATTGCTAGCAGTCCTACTGTACCATCTTCTGCCAGGCAGGCAAGAGATGAGGATGGCTAGCAGTCCTACTGCACCATCTTCTGCTGAGCAGCCATGCGATGTGGATGGCTTGCAGTCCTTCTGCACCGTCTGCTGCCAGCCAAAGATGTAAAAGATAGATGGAGTGGATCAAAACAAGAAATAGACCAGATTTGTTTTGTACCCCTTTTCTCCCTCCCCCTCCTCCCCCCTGTCTAGGGGACTCATTCCTCTAGGTCACACTGCAGTCACTCACAGAGAAGGTGCAGCGAGGTAAATCTAGCCATGTATCAATCAGAGGCCAGACCAACCTGCTTGTTCCAATAAGAACAATTACTTAGGTGCACCATTTCTTATTGGAACCAGCCGTGAAGTCCTGCCTGAAATGCTCATTGATGTAAAGCCACCCCCTTTGTTGATTTTAATTCCCTGTAAGCCAATCATGTAAGCCATGTCGTCAGTCGCCCCTCCCTCCATCAGAGCAAGAGCAGACAATCGTTCCGCGCCTTTTTTCTGTGCGGACGCCATACCAAGGCAAGCATGGAGGCCGCTCGGCTCACTTTGGCAATTAGGAGCACATTAAACACCACACACATTATCCAGCAGTATGTGCAGCACCAGAACCTGGCAGAGTGATACCGGGCGAGCAGGCGACGTCAGCGCGGTCATGTGAGTGATCAGGACATGGACACAGATTTCTCTGAAAGCATGGGCCCTGCCAATGCATGCATCATGGTGCTAATGGGGCAGGTTCATGCTGTGGAACGCCGATTCTGGGCTTGGGAAACAAACACAGACTGGTAGGACCGCATAGTGTTGCAGGTCTGGGACGATTCCCAGTGGCTGCGAAACTTTCGCATGCGTAAGGGGACTTTCATGGAACTTTGTGACTTGCTTTCCCCTGCCCTGAAGCGCATGAATACCAAGATGAGAGCAGCCCTCACAGTTGAGAAGCGAGTGGCGATAGCCCTGTGGAAGCTTGCAATGCCAGACAGCCACCGGTCAGTTGGGAATCAATTTGGAGTAGGCAAATCTACTGTTGGAGCTGCTGTGATGCAAGTAGCCCACGCAATCAAAGATCTGCTGATATCAAGGGTAGTGAGCCTGGGAAATGTGCAGGTCATAGTGGATGGCTTTGCTGCAATGGGATTCCCTAACAGTGGTGGGGCCATAGACGGAACCCATATCCCTATCTTGGCACCGGAGCACCAAGCCGGTGAGTACATAAACCGCAAGGGGTACTTTTCAATAGTGCTGCAAGCTCTGGTGGATCACAAGGGACGTTTCACCAACATCAACGTGGGATGGCCGGGAAAGGTACGTGACGCTCGCATCTTCAGGAACTCTGGTCTGTTTCAAAAGCTGCAGGAAGGGACTTTATTCCCAGACCAGAAAATAACTGTTGGGGATGTTGAAATGCCTATAGTTATCCTTGGGGACCCAGCCTACCCCTTAATGCCATGACTCATGAAGCCGTACACAGGCAGCCTGGACAGTAGTCAGGAGCTGTTCAACTACAGCTGAGCAAGTGCAGAATGGTGGTAGAATGTGCATTTGGACATTTAAAGGCGCGCTGGCGCAGTTTACTTACTCACTTAGACCTCAGCGAAACCAATATTCCCACTGTTATTACTGCTTGTTGTGCGCTCCACAATATCTGTGAGAGTAAGGGGGAAGACGTTTATGGCGGGGTGGGAGGTTGAGGCAAATCACCTGACTGTGGTTACGCGCAGCCAGACACTAGGGCGGTTAGAAGAGCACAGGAGGGTGCGGTACGCATCAGAGAAGCTTTGAAAACCAGTTTCATGACTGGCCAGGCTACGGTGTGAAAGTTCTGTTTGTTTCTTCTTGATGAAACCCCCTGCCCCTTGGTTCACTCTACTTCCTTGTAAGCTAACCACCCTCCACCCCCCCCCTTCAATCACTGCTTGCAGAGGCAATAAAGTCATTGTTGCTTCACATTCATGCATTCTTTATTCATTCATCACACAAATAGGGGGATGATTACCAAGGTAGCCCAGGAGGGGTGGTGGAGGAGGGAAGGAAAATGCCACACAGCACTTTAAAAGTTTACAACTTTAAAATTTATTGAATGCCAGCCTTCTGTTTTTTGGGCAATCCTCTGTGGTGGAGTGGCTGGTTGGCCGGAGGCCCCCCGACCACATTCTTGGGCGTCTGGGTGTGGAGGCTATGGGACTTGGGGAGGAGGGTGGTTGGTTACACAGGGGCTGTAGTGGCAGTCTGTGCTCCAGCTGTCTTTGCTGCAGCTCAACCATACACTGGAGCTTACTGGTTTGATCCTCCAGCAGCCTCAGCATTGAATCCTGCCTCCTCTTATCACGCTGCTGCCACATTTCAGCTTCAGCCCTGTCTTCAGCCCGCCACATACTCTCTTCAGCCCGCCACCTCTCCTCCCGGTCATTTTGTGCTTTCCTGCACTCTGACATTATTTGCCTCCACGCATTCATCTGTGCTCTGTCAGTGTGGGAGGAGAGCATGAGCTCAGAGAACATTTCATCATGAGTGCGTTTTTTTTTCTTTCTAATCTTCACTAGCCTCTGGGAAGGAGAAGATCCTGTGATCATTGAAACACATGCAGCTGGTGGAGAAAAAAAAGGGACAGCGGTATTTAAAAAGACACATTTTATAAAACAGTGGCTACACTCTTTCAGGGTAAACCTTGCTGTTAACATTACATACATAGCACATGTGCTTTCGTTACAAGGTCGCATTTTGCCTCCCCCCACCACGTGGCTACCCCCTCAACCCTCTCCCCTCCCCGCGGCTAACAGCGGGGAACATTTCTGTTCAGCCACAGGCAAACAGCCCAGCAGGAACGGGCACCTCTGAGTGTCCCCTGAAGAAAAGCACCCTATTTCAATCAGGTGACCATGAATGATATCTCACTCTCCTGAGGATAACACAGAGAGATAAAGAACGCCAGCAAACATACACTGCAATGCTTTGTTGTACAATGATTCCCGAGTACATGTTACTGGCCTGGAGTGGTAAAGTGTCCTACCATGGAGGACGCAATAAAGCTGCCCTCCCCAGAAACCTTTTGCAAAGGCTTTGGGAGTACATCCAGGAGAGCCGCAAATGCCAGGGCAAATTAATCCTTTCACATGCTTCCTTTTAAACCATGTACAGTATTTTAAAAGGTACACTCACCGGAGGTCCCTTCTCTGCCTGCCGGGTCCAGGAGGCAGCCTTGGGTGGGTTCGGGGGATACTGGCTCCAGGTCCAGGGTGAGAAACAGTTCCTGGCTGTCGGGAAAACCGGTTTCTCTGCTTCCTTGCTGTGAGCTATCTACAACCTCATCATTATCATCATCTTCTTCATCCCCAAAACCTGCTTCCGTGTTGCCTGCATCTCCATTGAACGAGTCAAACTACACGGCTGGGGTAGTGGTGGCTGAACCCCCTAAAATGGCATGCAGCTCATCATAGAAGCGGCGTGTTTGGGGCTCTGACCCGGAGCGGCCATTCGCTTCTCTGGTTTTCTGGTAGGCTTGCCTCAGCTCCTTAAGTTTCACGCGGCACTGCTTCGGGTCCCTGTTATGGCCTCTGTCCTTCATGCCCTGGGAGATTTTGACAAAGGTTTTGGCATTTCGAAAACTGGAACGGAGTTCTGATAGTACGGATTCCTCTCCCAATACAGCGATCAGATCCCGTACCTCCCATTCAGTCCATGCTGGAGCTCTTTTGCGATTCTGGGACTCCATCATGGTCACCTCTGCTGATGAGCTCTGCATGGTCACCTCTGCTGATGAGCTCTGCATGGTCATCTGCAGCTTGCCACGCTGGCCAAACAGGAAATGAGATTCAAAAGTTCGTGGTTCTTTTCCTGTCTACCTGGCCAGTGCATCTGAGTTGAGAATGCTGTCCAGAGCAGTCACAATGGAGCACTCTGGGATAGCTCCTGGAGGCCAATACCGTCGAATTGTGTCCACAGTACCCCAAATTCGACCCGGCAAGGCTGATTTAAGCGCTAATCCACTTGTCAGGGGTGGAGTACGGAAATCGATTTTAAGAGCCCTTTAAGACGAAATAAAGGGCTTCATCGTGTGGACGGGTGCAGGTTTACATCGATTTAACGCTGCTAAATTCGACCTAAAGTCCTAGTGTAGACCAGAGCCCAGGTACCTAGCCTCTGCTAGCCCTATGGCGCATTTAGCGGGATTAGCAGTGAGGCCAGCCTGCCTTAAGGTGCGCAGTACTGCCTCAACTTTCTCCAAGGGGGTTCCCCAGTCTGGAGTATGGATGATGACATCATCTAGGTATGCAGCTGCATAACTAGTATGGGGGGCGCAGCTGCTTATCCATGAGGTGCTGGAATGTGGCTGGGGCCCCAGGTAGCCCAGAAGGGAGGACGGTGTACTGGAATAGCCCATCCGGGGTAGAGAACGCTGTCTTTTCTTTAGCTTCTTTGGTCAGAGGAATCTGCCAGTACCCTTTTGTCAGATCCAGTGTAGTCAAGAATTGGGCACTACCCAGTCGGTCAACCAGTTTGTCGATGCGTGGTGTGGGGTATGCATCAAACTGGGATATTTCATTCAGTCGGCGAAAGTCATTACAGAATCTCATGGTACCGTCAGGTTTAGGGACTAGAACAATTGGACTGGACCACTGACTGTAAGATTCTTCAATAACCCCTAATTCAAACATTTTCTTTACTTCGGCCTTGATTTCTTCTCTTTTGGCTGCTGGGATTCGGTACGGTCTCAATGTTACCTTGGCTCCGGGGATCGTGCGGATATGGTGATAGGTCTCAGTCATTCACCCTGGTTTTGTAGAGAACACATCTCGATTGCGATTAATCATGTCGGCTGCCTCGATCTTTTGGATCGGTTTCAAGTCGGATGATATCCTCATTTGCTCGTGTAAGTTATCCTCCTGGGGAAGGGTCTCCTGCATGACTAAGCATGCCTCTCGATCATGCCAAGGTTTTAGAAGATTGATGTGGTAAATTTGCTCCAATTTCCGGCGGCCTGGCTGCCGCACCTTATAGTTCACCTCTCCCACGGCTTCAATTATCTTGTAGGGTCCCTGCCACTGGGCCAACAGTTTACTTTCTGCTGTGGGCACCAATACCGTCACCCGATCCCCTGGTTGGAACCGCTGAAGCTTCGCTTGGTAGTTATAATGGGTTTATTGGGTCTCCTGTGCTCTCTCCAAGTGCTCCCGTACAATGGGCGTAACTCGGGCTATCCAATCTCTCTTCTGCAGTACATGCTCAACTATGTGCCTTCCAGGATTTGGCTCCTCTTCCCAGGCTTCTCTGGCTATATCCAATATGCCCCGAGGGTGGCGCCCATATAATAGTTCAAATGGAGAGAAACCTGTGGAGGCTTGCGGAGCCTCCCGGATGGCAAACATGAGGTAAGGCAATAGGGTATCCCAGTCTTTCCCATCCCGGCTCACCACTTTCCTGATCATGGCCTCGAGGGTCCTATTGAACCTTTCCACAAGGCCATCTGTTTGCGGGTGGTATACAGAGGTCTGTAGGGCTTGTACATGGAGCAATGAACAGAGATCTTTCATCAACTTGGACATGAAAGGTGTGTCTTGATCAGTCAATATCTCCTTGGGTAGCCCAACCCAGGCAAAGATCTGTACTAGCTCCTTAGCTGTTGTCTTGGAAGCTGTGTTGCGCAGGGGAACAGCTTCCGGGTACTGGGTTGCATAGTCCAGTACAACAAGCACATGTTGGTAGCCCTGAGCTGTCTTCTCTAACCAAATCCATGGCTACCCGTTCAAAAGGAACCTCTATTATTGGAAGAGGTATCAAAGGAGCCCGCAAGTGCGGGCGGGGGCTATGTAACTGACACTCCGGACAAGAGGTGCAGTATCACCGGACATCTTCATGTACTCCTGGCCAGAAGAACCTCCGCAGGATCCGTGCCTGGGTTTTCTCTACCCCTAGGTGTCCTCCAAACAGGTGACTGTGGGCGAGACTCAATATGGCTTTCTGATGTTTTCGTGGCACCAGAAGTTGTTGTATCTCTTGCTCCTGCATTTGCACCATGCGTTACAGGAGATCTTTCTTCACTATAAAGTAAGGTCCGGGACCCTGGACCTTCCCATCCACAGGTATCCCATCGATCCCAGCCACCTCTTTCCTGGCGTTATCATATCTGGGGTCCTCCGCCTGGTCCTGCCCAAAAGTCTCTCTCCCGGGACTAACCTGCCCAAGCTCCCAGGGGCCGGCTTCTGCTTCTTCCAATGGCTCGCCGCAGTCATGGCTGGGAGCAGCTTCTGGCTCACCCTCTGTGGTGGAAGTTTCTCTGTTGGCTGCTCGTGTCCATCTGCCTACTAGGGAGGCCTTCTGGCCCTGGGTCAGGATCCGGATTCCCAAGGCCTTCACAGCCTTCCTCTCTTTTTTTGTCTTCCGGGTCTTTCGCGGGGCTGAGAACAGATCCTGAGAAATCTCAGCGAACATGGGGGGTTGACATTCCCCGGTGACGAGTCACTGTCCTCAGGGTCCCCACCTCCCTCCAGCCTCTCCGGAGGGAGTAAATTATCAAACCCTGGATAGTCCCTCCCAACGACTACAGGATATGGAAGTTCAGGAACTACTCCCACGGTCACCTCAATGGGGTTTCTCTGAACCTCTATCTCCACTGGGATGGTGGGGTAATGGCTCACAGCCCCATGCACACACGTCACTGCTAAGTGTTTGGTTTGTAGCAGCTGACTATTTTTACTAGCTTACCCGATATGAGGGTGATAGCACTCCCAGGGTCCACAAGCGCTGTAGTCTCTGCTCCATTTATCCGCACTGGCCTGGTGTAATTATGCGGGGCTAATGCGACCCCCATGAGGTGTATAAGGGAGCATGGGACCTCCCAATCCCCCAAGTTACATTGCATAGGCTCCTCGGTGCTGGGACACTGTGCTGCTATGTGTCCCCACTCCCCACATGCATAACATCTATAATTGCTTTTAATCACTCCCCTATCCTGGGGGTTAGAGGATTTAGTCCCGGGGTTTCCCCCACTCAGGCCAATCCCTTCCTTCTGAGGTCCCTGCTGGTTTTCGGCCCCCCCTTCTTCCACCTAGGACTCCCCAGGAGTTTGGCTGCCCAACCTTCCAGGGTCGGGGTTGGGTGCTTGCTTCGAAAGGGGCCTTCCTTGGGTAGTCAGGTCAGTTCTCTGGCTGTCATCCGTCTTTCTACAAGTGTGATCATCTCGTCGTACATGGACGGATCGTTCTGGCCTACGCATTTGTGGAGATCTGGCGGCAGTCCCCACATGTAATGGTCGATGACAAGGGTCTCCAAAATCTCCTCCGGCCTGCACACCTCGGGCTGTAACCACTTCCGTGTGAGGTGTATGAGGTCGAATAGCTGGGACCTTGGGGGTTTGTTCTCTTGGTATTTCCACTCATGGAACCTCTGGGCCTTTACCGCTGCCGTTACCCCTGATTGTGCTAGGATCTCTGCCTTCAGATGGGTATAGTCAGTGGCATCCATGGCAGGCAGGTCAAAGTAGGCCTTCTGGGCCTCTCCACACAAAAAAGGGGTGAGAATGCTGGCCCACTGCTCCTGGGGCCACGCCTCACGCTGAGCAGTCCTTTCAAATGAGAGGAGATATGCCTCTACGTCATCTCCTGATGTCATCTTTGGCAGACAACCAGTGGCCCTCAGGGTTCCCATCCGGTCCGACCCCCAGGCCTGGGTGGTGAGGATCTTCAGTTGGTCCACCACCTCTCTCAAGAGGGCATGATTTTGGGTCGCCGGGCTCATCAATAATTGATTGGTTTCCAGCTGTAGCCACATAGACTCCTGTTGTGCCATTGCCTGAATCCGGGTGGCCTCCTGCTAGGCTGCCGTGGTTTGTACCAGAGCTCTTACCACCTCCCCCATTGTGGTACAAAGCAGACAAACAAAAACCAAAAAAAAAAAAATCCAAAACCCCAGTGCACTTTTTTTTTAAACCTCTTTCTTCCGCCACGCTGTGAACGAAATCTCACTGCTGACACCAGTTGTGACAAAGCTCTGCCCTTGCCTCCGTGGGTACTGCGTTTCCTGGTGGATTTTGCTAGCCTCAGAGGCTCACTGTGATCCTCCACGTAACCCTTCTCTCTCTAGAGACAAGGGTCACAGTCTACTGAGCCATTTTCATCATAAGCCAGCAAGGGAGGTGAGGAGAAGTTCTCCTTCCTTGCACAGTCTCTGTTGTCTCCCAGTCTCAGTGATTAATCAGGGGGCAAAGTTGGGGAGGGGGAGCCCGGGCCCACCCTCTACTCCGGGCTCCAACCCAGGGACCCTAATAGTATCAGCTATGGTAGCTGACCTTTTAGAAACATGACATGTACAATTCCCTGAGCTACTTCCCCCACAGCAGCCCTCACTTCCTCAAGCTCCACTTCACCCTTACCTCAGGGCCTCCTTCCTTATGCCTGATATGGTGTGTACTACTCAGCCTCTCCAACAGCGCAACTTCTTCCCACAGCTCCTGACATGCACGCCCACCTGACTGGCTGGGAGGCTTTTAACTAGTTTCAGCCAGCCCCTGATTGGCTTCAGGTGTCCCAATTAACCTAGCCTTCTCCCTGCCTTCTGGAAAGTTCTTAATTGGCCCCAGGTGTCTTAATTGACCTGGAGCAGCTTCCATTTCACTTAACCTGGTACCAGGGATTTGTTTAGCCTGGAGCTAATATATCTATCTCCCACTACTTTTCTATAGCCATCTGGCCTTGCCCCGTCACAAAAGAAAGATTCTTCTTAAAGCAATAAACGGCTTCTCTGTGTTTATAAATCTTCATCTTTGTTGAAAGCACTGTCAAAGTGAGTCACATATTAAACATTCTGAAAGTAAATTAAAAGCAGCAGGAAAAGCTAATTTAGTTTTGAATGGTAGGATTTGGGTTTTTTGGAGGGGACACTAGCTTTTCTGTGTGTGTGTGAAATTATTATTCCTTTGGTTTACTGCTCTGAAACATTAACAAATAGATCTGTGCTTCAGGTTGCCAAAAATGATGAACTTTTACAGATGAACTTTTCTAGCAGCAAACAGTCTGAGATTCCAATTTTGTACTGAGTCATTGATGTACTCTAAATTAAAATATATGTAATATAGGAACAGCAAATCCTTGATTCTGCTCTAATTGACAGAGAAGTTAAACTGATTTTGAACACACAGGATCTCGCTCTGCTTCCTAAAGTATGTTGTTCACTTAAAAATGTCTCTGATTTCTTTCCAAATAAGAGGCATCTTTCCTCTGTTAAGCTGGATAATTAAATATTATTTTGCAAGAAAGATGTCAAGATTTTTAAGGAAAAAAATGTGCCTTTTTGCTGCTGAAGGGTAACCAAAAGCAGAGCCTTCATTTTAAATATCTTCGGAGACACTGAAACATAAGCAGTCTCAAAGAGATCCTTTCTTTCTGTTATAAGCATTTATCAGCTTTTTAGTCTTCTTTGTAAAGAATAAGATGAGGAGTGTGTTTGTTGTACAATAAACACTGTGTGCTGTCATAATAAACTACTTGATGAGGCGTAATCCTTTTTTGTAACAATTCTAAGATGATATTTTTTTGGTTGACTTTGAAATTACCATTTTCTGTAGTATCTCTAGTCCTCCTGCTGAAGTTCCTGTTGTTGACATAGTTTTTTTAGCACACATAAGGGCTGCAGGCTGCGGTCCAGATAGGTTGGCAAGTGGCAGTTCCATAAGTCACTGCTATTCCTTGATGGGTCATCTTGTGCTCCAAATTTTCAGCTTTTGTTTATTAAAAATCAAGGCCTAGATTTTCTCCTACTGTGAGGGGTTTTTTTGGTGGGGGGAGGGCATCAGAGTGCCAGTTATTTCTCCCCAGTTCTGTGGCCTGTCCCAAACCAGGTCCAACATAGCTTGGAACACCCTTGAGATGCTTTAACCCACTAGTGGCTACCCAATGGACTACATAGGTCAGTCAAGGATTACCAGTTTGTGTTGTGCTCTAACCATGCCATCCACATGCCCACCTACACTTAGTCTGGGGGTGGAGCTGGCAAAATGGCTGGCTACTCTGGTTTTTCCAGGGACTCCCTCACACTGGAAAAATGCCCAGATGGTAGCTAAAGAACTTTGTGCCAATCTTGTGCTGCAGACGTTGTGCCAAAGGACTTGTGGTGAGGTACCAAATCTAGTCCTAATTCTCTAATCTTCATGGTTGTGACAGAAAGCTTTCAAATTGTGGCCCAAATGTAACCTTTGGAGCAATGTCTGGCTGTGCTGCAGACAGCCTGAAATAATAACTCTGGGAACTCTAAATTGCCTTTATTCATCTCAGTTGGGTGTACACTCTGGAGCCTAATAATGCTGATTTCAATGTCAACCCTGTTCCACAGCTGATCAAAGGAGAAGGTATAGGTTCATAGATTCTACAGTTAGAAGGGACCACTGTGATCTTCTAGTCAGACCTACTTTATACCTCAGGCCATAGAACTTCCCGCAAAGAGTTCCTGTTTGCATGATCAGCTGGTGTCTCTGCATGCAGAGAATGCAAGAAATAATTATTATGAGGATCTGATCAATCTGAGGAGCTTCTAGTTTTAGCATCTGGATTGAATGGAGGTTAGTTTGTGCGTGGAGCCTGGAAGAGTACTTTCCCTCCCTCTCCCATTTAACCGCTGAACATAGCGGCCTACAATGGGACCTTTAAAAGCCTGAGAATTTCTTCCTATTCCTACCCCAGAGATACAATGAAAATCAGTTTCACAGATTCAAAGAAAAGATAGCACATGCTATCTGGAACTGAGGCGGCCTTAATAACTGCAATCTAAAAATTTCATGCAGTGCAAAATCTGGAGAGGTTTTGGTTAACAATGGAAGGGCACAGGGAACTTTGATTAGTGAGTGGGTTCAGGAAGCATCAAAATAAATATCCTTAGATCAAAGAAATGATTCATTCCACATGCCTGACAGCTATGAATCAATGCAATGCTAACATCTGGAAGCTGAACACTTCAGATTTTATTCTCATTTGTTTGTTTGTAAAAGAAAAACCCATGCAAAATACTAGTGTAACAGTAAGGTTGAGAAACCGTCTGCTGCTATTTTAGTCAAACCAAACAAAACCAAGGGGTTTTATTTTTCTGTTGCATCCTTAATACCCAATATCACAAAACGTTTAACAGAGACAAGCATCTGCAAGATAAAGAGGCAAGGAAGATGTGTAAGATTTACAGAGGAAGTGGCTAACAATGGGTGGAGACTGAGACACAGCAAAATACTGTGTATGAGCCAGCAGGAAGAACAGCCCCTATTTGGAGTCAGTTTGAAGCTGGAGACTGAGAAGAGGCCAACAGCAGAGAAATTGAATCAGCTGGCAGAAAGATGGATAGATATTTGTCCTGGGAGTAGTGTGGAGTGAATCCAAAAAGACTGCTAGAAAGCCAGGAGAGAAATAAATGCATTTTACATATTATAATCACTCTATTATGTTGAATGTTATATTTATTCTACTTCTATAGTTTTAAATATAGGATTTGGAGTTTTGAATGAAAATTCATGTGTGATTATGTATGTACTTTGTGGTTTTATTATTGGTTTCAGATTGAATCTTTAGCTAACTCTGTAACTTCCAATAAGTATATCATATGGAGATGGGAGATGCATGTTGCTTTTGTAAAGTGTAAAGCACACACACATAGACACACACATCAGAATGCACTGCAACAAACAACACAAAGTTTTCTGGATCCTGGGTTCTCCTGTTTTTAACTTTCTCTAGTTGTCTTTTCCTCCTCCACTTTTGTGTTTCTTCTTTGTCCTCTCTGCATTTCCATTGCCCCTTTATCTTTCACCTTTTTTCTGTCCTATTTTTCTATTTTCCCCCCTCCCTTCTAGTTTTCATCCCTACAGGTTTCAGCAACCACAGCAGCAAGTATTTGCACATGGAAGAGCAGCAGATTGCAGAGGAAAACTGACTAGAATTAATCAGTTTCTGTCTGAATCAAACTTCTTACATGTGGGGCTGTCAGCAATGAAAAACTGATAACTGTAGCTGATTTCCCTCTTCATCAAGTGCTGAGTTTTCCATCTTTGGTTCAGGTTTTGTCAGAAAATGAGAAGTGGATGGTCAGGCCAAGTGGTTGAAGCAGCAGTGGTCAGGCCTAATCGTCGGGCTGGGGACAGCACCAGGCATCAGAGCAGAAATCAAGAACAGGGTTGGAACACAGCTGGAGCTGGAACAGGAGCAGGAAGAGGAATAGACTGGGGCCAGAACAGGAGCAGTCCGTCAGAACTGCCAAGCATCCACTGACACTTCTAGGGAGATAGCGATGTTAAGCAGACTGGAGTGGCTGCTCTCAGTGGGAGCCTATATACCTGTCTTTAGGGTTACCTGATTAGACCTTCACCTGTGGATTGGCTGAGTCCTGGCTGATTGATGTGAAGCCCTCAGATAAGCATGCTCAGGGATGACTCAGGCTTAGAGGCTTTCTATTATGCCCTCCTTCCCTCCCCAAAGACACCTACCAAGAATCTTTAGACCAGGCTTATCGGGGTGTGACTGATGGTACTCTCAAAGCAGGTTGAGAGCATGTATGTTTTCAGCTATCTCACAGAAAGTATCATCTAATCATAACCCTTCCAATCAACAAGTTACATGAATTTTCCTCTGAGAATTTTGGAGTCCAAGATCTGCTTCACCAGGTATTCCTCATGCCCCAGACCATGATGGGTGGAGATGGCTGTTGTACTCATCCAGGGAAGGAGTTGTCAGTGTCCTTTTTCAGCAGGGAGACATGGAATACCAAGTGCATTTTCATCACCCTAGGTAGCTGGAGTTTGAAGATCTCAGGGTTGATCTGCTAGTTGACCTGGAGTGCGCCAAGACGTCAGTGTCCAACTTCCTTAAAGGCTGGGTAGAATCAAGGTGTTGTGCTGAGATCCATACTTTATCTCCAACTGTGATTCAAGGGGTTGCCTTCGAATGAAGGTCAGCATAACACCTGTAATCTCTTGTAGCTTATTTTAGGTGGGTTTTCAATTCTTCCTGGGTACAGCAAAGGTGTTTGAATAGATCAGACGTTGGAGATACAAAGGAGGCTTGTGGCATGGATGGGTGAAACCAAGGGTAGGAACTGTAGTTGGCATAAAAAGGATTCTGGCAGGTTGCTCAGTGGTCGGAATTATTGTATGCAAATTCAGCAAAGAGGAGGGAAACCCAATCATTCTGTTGATAGGTAATAAAGTAGTGATGGTATTTCTCCAGAGTCTGGTTCACTCATTCAGTCTGTCCATGAGTCAGGAGGCATAAGCTGAGGAAGCATGTAGTTCAACATGCAGGAGCTTGAACAACTCCTATCAGAAATGTGAAACAAACTGTGATCCTCAGTCAGATATAATATTAGATGGTAGGCCATGGAGTCTGAAGACAGAGGTGAAAAACAGTTGGGCTGTGTCAAGGTTCCTTCCCCACTCTGAACTCTAGTGTACAGATGTGGGGACCTGCATGAAAAAACCCCTACGCTTATTTTTACCATCTTAGGTTAAAAGTTCCCCAAGGTACAAACTATTTTACCTTTTGTCCCTGGACTTTATTGCTGCCACCACCAAGCGTCCAACAAATATAACAGGAAAAGAGCCCACTTGGAAACGTCTTTCTCCCCAAAATCCCCCCAAGCCCTACACCCTCTTTCCTGGGGAAGGCTTGATAAAAATCCTCACCAATTTGCATAGGTGAACACAGACCCAAACCCTTGGATCTTAAGAACAATGAAAAAGCAATCAGGTTCTTAAAAGAAGAATTTTAATAGAAGAAAAAGTAAAAGAATCACCTCTGTAAAATCAGGATGGTAAATACCTTACAGGGTAATCAGATTCAAAACATAGAGAATCCCTCTAGACTAAACCTTAAGGGTATGTGTACACTACGAAATTAGGTCGAATTTATAGACGTCATTTTCTTAGAAATCATTTTTATATATTCGAGTGTGTGTGTCCCCACAGAAAATGCTCTAAGTGCATTAACTTGGTGGAGTGCTTCCACAGTACCGAGGCTAGAGTCGACTTCCGGAGCGTTGCACTGTGGGTAGCTATCCCACAGTTCCCACAGTCTCCGCTGCCCACTGGAATTCTGGGTTGAGATCCCAATGTCTGATGGGGCTAAAACATTGTCGCGGGTGGTTCTGGGTACATATCGTCAGGCCCCCGTTCCCTCCCTCCCTCCGTGAAAGCAGCAGCAGACAATCATTTCGCGCCTTTTTTCTTGAGTTACCTGTGCAGACGCCATACCACGGCAAGCATGGAGCCCGCTCAGGTAACCGTCACCGTATGTCTCCTGGGTGCTGGCAGACGTGGTACTGCATTGCTACACAGCAGCATCAACCCATTGCCTTGTGGCAGCAGACGGTACAGTAGGACTGGTAGCTGTCATCGTCATGTCCGAGGTGCTCCTGGCCACGTTGGGCAGGAGCGCCTGGGCAGACATGGGTGCAGGGACTAAATTTGGAGTGACTTGACCAGGTCATTCTCTTTAGTCCTGCAGTCAATCCTATTGAACCATCTTATGGTGAGCAGGCAGGTGATACGGATTGCTAGCAGTCCTACTTACCATCTTCTGCCAGGCAGGCAAGAGATGAGGATGGCTAGCAGTCCTACTGCACCATCTTTTGCTGAGCAGCCATGCGATGTGGATGGCTTGCAGTCCTTCTGCACCGTCTGCTGCCAACCAAAGATGTAAAAGATAGATGGAGTGGATCAAAACAAGAAATAGACCAGATTTGTTTTGTACCCCTTTCCCCCCCCCGTCTAGGGGACTCATTCCTCTAGGTCACACTGCAGTCACTCACAGAGAAGGTGCAGCGAGGTAAATCTAGCCATGTATCAATCAGAGGCCAGACCAACCTGCTTGTTCCAATAAGAACAATTACTTAGGTGCACCATTTCTTATTAGAACCCGCCGTGAAGTCCTGCCTGAAATACTCATTGATGTAAAGCCACCCCCTTTGTTGATTTTAATTCCCTGTAAGCCATGTCATCAGTCGCCCCTCCCTCCGTCAAAGCAACGGCAGACAATCATTCCGCGCCTTTTTTCTGTGCAGACGCCATACCAAGGCAAGCATGGAGGCCGCTCGACTCACTTTGGCAATTAGGAGCACATTAAACACCACGCACATTATCCAGCAGTATATGCAGCACCAGAACCTGGCAGAGCGATACCGGGTGAGGAGGCGATGTCAGCGCGGTCACGTGAGTGATCAGGACATGGACACAGATTTCTCTGAAAGCATGGGCCCTGCCAATGCATGCATCATGGTGCTAATGGGGCAGGTTCATGCTGTGGAACGCCGATTCTGGGCTTGGGAAACAAACACAGACTGGTAGGACCGCATAGTGTTGCAGGTCTGGGACGATTCCCAGTGGCTGCAAAACTTTCGCATGCATAAGGGCACTTTCATGGAACTTTGTGACTTGCTTTCCCCTGCCCTGAAGCGCATGAATACCAAGATGAGAGCAGCCCTCACAGTTGAGAAGTGAGTGGTGATCGCCCTGTGGAAGTTTGCAACGCCAGACAGCCACTGGTCAGTTGGGAATCAATTTGGAGTGGGCAAATCTACTGTGGGGGCTGCTGTGATGCAAGTAGCCCACACAATCAAAGATCTGTTGATATCCAGGGTGTTGACCCTGGGAAATGTGCAGGTCATAGTGGATGGCTTTGCTGCAATGGGATTCCCTAACAGTGGTGGGGCCATAGACGGAACCCATATCCCTATCTTGGCACCGGAGCACCAAGCCGGCAAGTACATAAACCGCAAGGGGTACTTTTCAATAGTGCTGCAAGCTCTGGTGGATCACAAGGGACGTTTCACCAATATCAACCTGGGATGGCCGGGAAAGGTACATGACGCTCGCATCTTCAGGAATTCTGGTCTGTTTCAAAAGCTGCAGGAAGGGACTTTATTCCCAGACCAGAAAATAACTGTTGGGGATGTTGAAATGCCTATAGTTATCCTTGGGGACCCAGCCTACCCCTTAATGCCATGGCTCATGAAGCCGTACACAGGCAGCCTGGACAGTAGTCAGGAGCTGTTCAACTACAGCTGAGCAAGTGCAGAATGGTGGTAGAATGTGCATTTGGACGTTTAAAGGCGCACTGGCGCAATTTACTGACTCGCTTAGACCTCAGCGAAATCAGTATTCCCACTGTTATTACTGCTTGCTGTGCGCTCCACAATATCTGTGAGAGTAAGGGGGAGACGTTTATGGCGGGGTGGGAGGTTGAGGCAAATCGCCTGGCTGCTGGTTACGTGCAGCCAGACACCAGGGCGGTTAGAAGAGCACAGGAGGGCGCGGTACGCATCAGAGAAGCTTTGAAAACCAGTTTCATGACTGGCCAGGCTACGGTGTGAAAGTTCTCTTTGTTTCTCCTTGATGAAACCCCCCGCCCCTTGGTTCACTCTACTTCCCTGTAAGCTAACCACCCTCCCCACCCCCTTCAATCACTGCTTGCAGAGGCAATAAAGTCATTGTTGCTTCACATTCATGCATTCTTTATTCATTCATCACACAAATAGGGGGATGACTACCAAGGTAGCCCAGGAGGGGTGGTGGAGGAGGGAAGGAAAATGCCACACAGCACTTTAAAAGTTTACAACTTTAAAATTTATTGAATGCCAGCCTTCTGTTTTTTGGGCAATCCTCTGTGGTGGAGTGGCTGGTTGGCCGGAGGCCCCCCGACCACGTTCTTGTGCGTCTGGGTGAGGAGGCTATGGAACTTGGGGAGGAGGGCGGCTGGTTACACAGGGGCTGTAGTGGCAGTCTGTGCTCCAGCTGCCTTTGCTGCAGCTCAACCATACACTGGAGCATACTGGTTTGATCCTCCAGCAGCCTCAGCATTGAATCCTGCCTCCTCTCATCTCGCTGCTGCCACATTTCAGCTTCAGCCCGCCATCTCTCCTCCCGGTCATTTTGTGCTTTTCTGCACTCTGACATTATTTGCCTCCACACATTCATCTGTGCTCTGTCAGTGTGGGAGGACAGCATGAGTTCAGAGAACATTTCATCACGAGTGTGTTTTTTTTTTTCTAATCTTCACTAGCCTCTGGGAAGGAGAAGATCCTGTGATTATTGAAACATGCAGCTGGTGGAGAAAAAAAAAAGGACAGCAGTATTTAAAAAGACACATTTTGTAAATCAGTGGCTACACTCTTTTAGGGTAAACCTTGCTGTTAACATTACATACATAGCACATGTGCTTTCGTTACAAGGTCGCATTTTGCCTCCCCCCACCACGTGGCTACCCCCTCAACCGTCCCCCCTCCCTGTGGCTAACAGCAGGGAACATTTCTGTTCAGCCACAGGCAAACAACCCAGCAGGAATGGGCACCTCTGAGTGTCCCCTGAAGAAAAGCACCCTATTTCAATCAGGTGACCATGAATGATATCTCACTCTCCTGAGGATAACACAGAGAGATAAAGAACGGATGTTGTTTGAACACCAGCAAACATACACTGCAATGCTTTGTTGTACAATGATTCCCGAGTACCGTGTTACTGGCCTGGAGTGGTAAAGTGTCCTACCATGGAGGACGCAATAAAGCTGCCCTCCCCAGAAACCTTTTGCAAAGGCTTTGGGAGTACATCCAGGAGAGCCGCAAATGCCATGGCAAATTAATCATTAACCATGCTTGCTTTTAAACCATGTATAGTATTTTAAAAGGTACACTCACCAGCGGTCCCTTCTCCACCTGCTGGGTCCAGGAGGCAGCCTTGGGTGGGTTCGGGGGATACTGGCTCCAGGTCCAGGGTGAGAAACAGTTCCTGGCTGTCGGGAAAACTGGTTTCTCCGCTTGCTTGCTGTGAGCTAGCTACAACCTCATCATCATCATCATCTTCTTAGTCCCCAAAACCTGCTTCCATGTTGCCTCCATCTCCATTGAAGGAGTCAAACAACACGGCTGGGGTAGTGGTGGCTGAACCCCCTAAAATGGCATGCAGCTCATCATAGAAGCGGCATTTTTGGGGCTCTGACCCGGAGCGGCCGTTCGCCTCTCTGGTTTTCTGGTAGGCTTGCCTCAGCTCCTTAAGTTTCACGCGGCGCTGCTTCAGGTCCCTGTTATGGCCTCTGTCCTTCATGCCCTGGGAGATTTTGACAAAGGTTTTGGCATTTCGAAAACTGGAACGGAGTTCTGATAGCACGGATTCCTCTCCCCATACAGCAATCAGATGCCGTACCTCCCGTTCAGTCCATGCTGGAGCTCTTTTGCGATTCTGGGACTCCATCCTGGTCACCTCTGTTGATGAGCTCTGCATGGTCACCTCTGCTGATGAGCTCTGCATGGTCATCTGCAGCTTGCCACGCTGGCCAAACAGGAAATGAGATTCAAAAGTTCGCAGCTCTTTTCCTGTCTACCCGGCCAGTGCATCTGAGTTGAGAGTGCTGTCCGGAGCGGTCACAATGGAGCACTCTGGGATAGCTCCCAGAGGCCAATACCATCAAATTGTGTCCACAGTACCCCAAATTCGACCCGGCAAGGCCGATTTAAGCTCTAATCCACTTGTCAGGGGTGGAGTATGGAAATCGATTTTAAGAGCCCTTTAAGTCGAAGTAAAGGGCTTCATCGTGTGGATGGGTGCAGGTTTACATCGATTTAATGCTGCTAAATTTGACCAAAAGTCCTAGTGTAGACCAAAGACACAAAAACAGGAGTATACATTCCATTCAGCACAACTTATTTTATCAGCCATTTAAACAAAACAGAAGCTAACGCATATCTAACTAGATTGCTTCCTGACTTTTTGCAGGAGTTCTGACCTACATTCCTGCTCTGGTCCTGGCAAAATCAACACACAGACTGAGAGAACCCTTTGTGGTCGTCTCCCGTCCAGCTTTGAAAGTATCTTGTCTCCTCATTGGTCATTTTGGTCAGGTGCCAGCGAGGTTGTCTTAGCTTCTTAACCCTTTACAGGTGAAAGGGTTTTTCCTCTGGCCAGGAGGGATTTAAAGGTGTTTGCCCTTCCCTTTATATTTATGACAGGCTGTTACTTACGTGGTAGGAATTTTAAGTCATGGCATGAAATGACACATTTTTGTAAGCAGGTCGACAACAACTATCACTGCCGTGCAGCCTTGAGAATTACGGAGGTCAACAATAAAATCCCTGGAGATGGACAACAAGGGCTGAGAAGGAATAAGCAGTGGAATCAGAGCACCAGAGTGTTTGGTGCAGAGGATCTTCATCTGAGCTTAGATCTCACAAGAGCCAATGTAGGACTCAATGGACAAATTTAGTTTTGACCATCAGAAATATTGAAAGACCAGCTACAGTGTTTTCTAGTAGCTGAATTTGCCAGTCAGGGGCAAGTAATGGCATAGCCAGAGTATTGCTAGGCATGGTTCCCCATCTGGGTCACAGATCCAGTCCTTAAACATGAGAATCCCATTCTTGACACAGAATTTTGAGTCTGGAGCTAATTCCATACCAGTTGACATAAGGTTTAATGCAAATGGATTGTGGGATAGGAGAGGCTTCACGAGAAAAAGGAAGTCATTGTTCACCAACACATTGATGGAATAGCAAAGTTTCAAGACTGTGGCAGGTCAGGAGGACCTTAAGCTTAAGTACTCATCCTTGCAGGACAATGCATCAGGTTTATCATTCTGGATAATTGGCCGATAAGTCAGGGTGTAATCGGACCTGGAGAAAAAAAGAGATCACCAGATCTGATGCTGCTTAAGAATCCTTTCAATGCACATGTACTCCATTTTCTTATGGTCTGTATACACCTGGACCAAGAAAGGAGCTCCTTCCAGGTGGTGATGTCATTCCTCAAAAGTGGCCTTGATGGCCAGTAGGTCTTTGTCACATATTTCATAGTTCTGGTCCATCAACATGATTTTCCAGGAATATGCACATGGGTGGAGCACATTCTGGGGCTTATGTTGCTGTGACAATACTGCTCTCATCGCGTAATTAGAGGCATCTGCTTTGTCAATTAAGGGTTTTGCCAGGTCTGGATGTACCCAGAGGGTGCCTTGTAAATGCTTCTTTTAATAGATCAAAGGCAGATTTGGCTTCCTGTGTCTAAGTAAATGTGGTATTCAGAAAGTCTTTGCTGAATCTTTGGCAAAAGTTGGCAAACCCCAGTAAGTACCAGACATTTTGGAAGTTCTCTGTCTATCACACAAGAGGGAGTTTTGTGGGCTTCCTTTGCCTGTTCCTGCCTAACTCTTTTTAAAGAAACAGAGTGGGAGGCAGCCAGACAAGAGCAACCTACTTTGGCTGAACCTTCTTCCAGATGGAGAGGACAGGAAGAGGCTTTCAGTAGAGTTTTACACAAGGTGGCAGTACACCATGAAAGGAATGGTTTGTCCAGCCTGCTGCCAGGTTTGCATGGAATCAGTCTGTGCACACTTACTGTAGACGTCAATGTTTGCAAGTTGTGCAACCAATTGCTGCTGTTGCCACTGCTGGGCAGTATTAACAAGAGCAAGAAAGTGGAAATTAGAGCAGCCGCTTCCAGTAGCGTGGCTGAGTCTAAAGAAGAACTTGCCATGGCAGTTGCTTTTCTGTCTTTCCTGTGTCATGTTACATGTGTATCTTCTCTCAAGCTGTATGAAAGCTAGAAAGACTTGAATCAAGGCTCCATTAGTATAACAAGCTGGTAAATTTGATCATCTGCTTAATGTGGCATCACGCTGCAACCAGTCAAACATTTTCTGGTCCAAATTATGGGCAAGTTGTCATCTTTGTGCTTCATATACACTTAAAATATTGACATGTTCTTCTTGCAAAAAAAAATGAGTGTTCAAGAAGCCTCAAAAGTGGTATCATATGGCTTAAAGAGATTGATGCAAAAGATATGCCACATCGTGCAGTCTCAAATGGGTTAAAGATATATAACTTGTTGTAGAGTCCTACTGTAACTGTGTTCCACTGAAGTGGGCATAGTTTGATTGTGCTACTGGGAGTAGTTTCTAAGTTAAACTCATGCATAACTTTTTATATTCAATAAAGTGTTGCACTGAATAGACACATCCTTGATCAGGTGGGTGGTTTGAGGGTTTTAGACTGTTTTTTTCCCCTGTTAGCTGAACAGGATTTTCAAAGCCTTGGAGGAGAAATTCCACAATATTTTTGGCGGTTGCAATCATGTTCCGTTCTTGCCATTCACCTTCCAGAAACGCATGAACTGAAAGACTGAGGCATTGTGCAAAGCATGCCACATGGGCAAAGCCACTTCCTGAAGTGCTTTAACAATGTGGTCCCCATTAACAATACATTGTAAAGAAGAAAGCCACACTCTTATTTCTTGTTTAAACTCTTCTTGCTAATACAGTTTAAAATCTTAACTTTCCAAAACGGATGTTCTTGTGTTTTGAAATGTATGTCAGAGGCATCCAAACCTTTGGGATGGTTGCACTTAGTTGTGGAGTTTATATAAGACGGAGAGCTAAATTAAAAAAAATAGGGTAGTGCCACTTTTAATTGTGTTTTGCAAGTGACAAGAGTAGATGTAGACAAAAACAATGAACAAAGACAACCATATAATCTAATGTCTCATACACATATCAGCCATGCACTGATAAGTCTCCCCTTATCTTTTCTGGCGAGTGCGTGTTTCAGGTTTGTGGGGCTTGATATATTTTGTGAACATCAACAGAAGAGGAACTTGCAAAGACACAGAACCAGAAAGACACAATTCTTACAATCTCTCATACCCACAGCATTACCTAAATAACCTTAGCACTCGTGCTGGGTGGAGAAAAGGCATACCCAACTGGTAACCATTGGCTGTTAGTAGAAAAGTTAAAATACATTTGTTCTCATTTTAGCATACTGGAAGAAATAGTAGTCACTGACAATGGGTTAAAAGAACAGGAGCACTTGTGGCACCTTAGAGACTAACAAAGGTATTTGAGAATAAGCTCAATGGGCTGCATCTTGCCAGCAGTAAGTTCTAAGCTTGAGGGGTACCATATAATTTCAGGCATTTTATTTCCAGTTCCCTTTGGGGAACAGACTGGTGGAGAAAGTATAGTTTGCTAAGAGAATCCTACAGAGAAAAGACCTCATGATCAAGTATAGGGCAAGTCCCATGTCAATCAATGGAGCAAGCATAGTTCAGCTGATTATCCATTGACCGATCAGAGCTGTGCTGCCAGCTTTAGAGAGAAATCTTTGTCCTGAGAGGCTCTGCTAAAAGATGTGAGGCTGAGAGATACCAAACTGAAGAGGTTTAAGGCTTTTTTCTCTATTACTTGGAATGCCTCTGGAAGTTTACCAGGATACCCCATACCAATTTAAAACTGGGTGGGGAAATGTATTGGAAAATGCCCTCTGTTATCTGAACATAGCTGCACACCAAGATCCTTCCACTGTTATGTGATCTGGTGACAACAATTACCACATGACTCAAGGGCACTCATAGCACTTCATTGGAGAAGGCAGATAGTCCTGTTGAGAAAAGTCCAAAACATACTCATCAGAAGCCTACTACTGCACCTATGGGGTTTGATAATCCAAGGAATTAAAACCCTCCTCAAGGCCAAAAGATGGCAAGATCTGGATGCACAGAAACCAGCGATTCATCTGGATCTATAAATTGTGGTACATTTCATGTTTACTTGCTTATACAGAAAAAGGGGGACTGAGACAAGGGTATGCATACTAGCCAGACAGTAGGAAAGACTGGGGGAAAGTTTTGAGTAGAAGCTCTACAGTGAAATAGAAAGAAGTTTTAGGGATAATACAGTTTTACTTATTCTTATAAGGCTTCTTGTTCAGTGCTAAAAGGAAGTGACTCTAAGATTCTCCACCATTATCACATGATGAATAGCACTGCCAGTATCTGTTGTTACTTGAGAAGCAGCAAACACAGCATTCTACTTGCCTTTTTCCAGGGTAACTCCAGTTTTCACTTTCGGAAATTGGTTCAACATTAATTTTCAGAATAATCAACAAAGGTGGCTGCATTGTATTATCAGATTTCTTGGTTCCAGAACTTCCCCCTCTATGAGTAACAACCCTTTTGGTTTTTTGGTTTTGCTTTTTTTACTGCAAAAGCATGAATATAATAAGCTTTCCGCAGTGGCAGTATTGTAGCCTATGAGGTGAAGTCAATGCATGTCCCACTGAATTTAGTACTAGCAGCTGCCTAGATCCTGCTAATAACCACATTACATGTTGTTTGGCAACTGGATTGCTGGATCTGAATATTTGTTTTTGTCTTTCTGCTAAAGCAAAGGTAGAATATTTTTCTTAGATGTAAAATTACCATTGCCATTGTGACCAGTGACCACTTTTCTAATTGGGTTGCTCATCATTCTGGGGGCAACAGAAAAGGCTGTTTAACTGTTTTCACCACTGACATGCACATAAGGAGGAAGGAGAAGATATCAAAGTACTTCAGGCACAAGCACACTCAAGGTAAGAACCCTTCCAAGCATGCACGTACACATGGACAAATTAGTGTTGGTACAAATCAGTGCCCTTATTAATTAAACAAAGATATGTCTTGGCAGCTGTTATATAACACCACAGAGGCAGTTGGCAGGAACAAGCCAAATGAAAGGCACATCAGGGGGCTAAGTATTAGCAGCAGAAGAACACAGTTACGTCCTTAAGAAGCAAAGATGCCCTTATTGAGCAAATACGTAACTGGCCACAGCACAGCATGGCAACAACTGGCAGAAAAGAAGTGGCATGATGTTGCGGATGGAGCACTTCCCCCAAAATCACAGATGGCAGAATTGTGAGCACTTGTTATTGAAGCAACCATTTAACTTGGCAGAGCTGAAGACCACTTGGACAGCAAGAGTTGGCAGGCAAGGACAGAAAGCAGCATGGAATGGGAACATTCGATTGCTCACACCCCAACAGTTGCATTAGCAAAAGGGGTTGCCCCCCTCCTGTGCATCATATTAGAGAGTTCTTTTTAAAGGATTTTATCTGTCTGCTCCTTTTTTCAGAGCCTGAGATTTAATGTGAGTTGTTGTTTTTTTTTGTTTCTGTATCTCCTTATTGAAAAAGTGAGCTTCTCAGAGCTGCTTTAAGTGTATGGGAAGAACATTTCTCTTCTCTGTCTCTTTAAGCTCCATTTTTAATATAAGTCTTTTGTTTGTTCTTCAAAAGTTGCCATTGTTCTGTCTAGCAGATCACTTATTAGATGAATCAGGAAGTTACTCTTGTTTTGTTATAGATAGGCAGAACATGGTCCTGAAAATATTACCGCTCAGGGCATCTACTAAACCAACACTGTGCAAGTGGACCCATACGTGATAGTGTTCATCACTTATCTACAATGTTCACAGGGTTCAAAGTTAAGCATAATATGTTTGCACATTCTTAACTTGATTTAGTAATTTTTATGAATGTATTTAATATATGTCATCTTTTTTCTGTAATCCACATTGTTAAATCCATATTTATATCACATTGTTAATATAGATAATTATAGTTTCAACAGTTCAGAAAATGTATCTCTGTATGGCTATCTATATCCCTTTAAAAATAGTTTTAAAAATATAAAGCTAAACTATAACATCTTTACCCTTTAGATGTGTGATATAGTGATATGGATAATTTATCTATGTGTGGCATTTGTAGCATACCCATAACAGTAATATCTAGACGATTATGTATCAAAATATATCTGCCAACAACAGATATATGTTCTGGGTTATTTCTCATTTTCTTTACCACACCATATAGTCCTATCAATATGTCTGTTTCTGAAGACTGAACAAGCTAATTGAAAAGCTCAACAAGGTTCATTTCCATAGATAACATGATAACTAGATAACTCTAGTGTCCTGGACCTATCCAAAATAGGTATCATGCCAGGATATGAAACAGACCACACTGTCAACACTAATGGATGATCATTTCCTGCCCATAGACAAGGGCTATATATCCAAATTCATATTGCTGGACTCCTACGCAACACCTCTATGCTTAAACATGGAATGGTGCTGAATCCCATCGGAGCTGTGGCAGAAGTGACACTGTGCTTAGATGACTTCATTCCTTTCAATCTGCATGCACAGAATCAACATGGGCACTGATTTACAGCCCTCAGGCCCCTCACCTGTGGAGTTTTACAAGGAGCTGTCATCAGTACACAGTTGATGCTCGTCATCTTCTCATTAGATGCAAACACCACCAAACTGTCCAAGAGCCTGGTTCAAGATTACCAGCTGTATGAAGACCATATGGCTGAAACTGAATCCAGGAAAGACTGAGGAGGTGCTGTAAGATAGAAGTGCTTTGAAGAACTCAGTATCTCCATAATACTGTCTTTGATTATCCATTTTTTGAAAAGGTCTAATTTTTAGTAATCTGTTCCGGTGGAAGTGAAACAAAATGTTAAATACAAGAAGAAAAACATTCCTGTCTGGTAATAGATAGATTGGTTGGGTGACCTTAATCTAGTTGAAAAGAGAATGGCAAAACCTAAGGTTTGGGAAACCTGTTACTGTGGCCAAAGAGATACCGTAGCCCATGTGAGAAAGAGACACTGTGTATCTGTTAAACAGATTTGGTGAGGTACTGGCCAGCAAAATAAAGTAGAACATTTTATTTTCCTTTTGGAGGTTCAACATGAGTCTTTCATTAACTTCACTGAGCTTTGGATCAGGGCCTAGGAGAAGTGAAATTAGTTTTCAGGAGCTCCTGACTATGCCTCTGTCTCATCACTTGCACCTATCAGGGGACAGAGATGCCAGGGCATGTTGAAGTATATCACAGAAATATTGGTCCTATGCATCCTTTATACATCCTACATGAGTACAACCAGATGGTAGTGTTTTCCATTGGCTTCTAGAAAGCCCCTGAGAGATGCATAAGTAGCATGGAGAGCTTTGCCTGATTCCCTGTATCTTTCAGAATGTGGTGGCCTTGCTGTGGATGCTGTATATAGTTACCTATCTGGGTATGATGTGATAGAAGGTATCGCATTCAGTACTATGCAGTGTTACTTTTTGTTTGTGATGGAACTATCCAGGCACTTCTGGTAGCAAGTTGTAAGGATGGGCTTCTATCCACCGCAGGCTGCCTTTGGGAGATCATTGTGACTGTCAGCAGCGTGACTTTTAAAAATGCAAGTGAGAAAATTAGAATCGCCTAAGGACTCGTGTGAATTGCATCTCGCCCTTTCACCTCTGAGTTTAACTCACAGCACTCCGGAAACATGAATGTTTAATATGTCATTTACTGGCTCCCATGAAAGAAATGACAGCTGTGGAGTTTCAAAGCATAATCTGGAAGCAATGCACATGCCTCTATATTAAAAAAAAATAAAATGACACCCAGAGCAAATCCTTTTTCATAAGCCCAGTTATTAGAAAAAAGTAATGTGATATCATGAGCTTTCATTAATACTAGTCTTCAATAAGCCTAGAGCAAATTCTTGCTTGCTGTGCACTTGCTATGAAACAGAATGGCTTGAAAGCAGAACATAGTCAGTGTAGGGGCAATCGGGCGTGTGCAGCGGAACTAGAGAGTATTTCTACTGGCATAGCGGTTCTCAGCCAGAGCATTTTGGTTTTTGTTTTTTTTGTTATGTGAATTTGGTAAAAGAGGATTACTGGTATTTCAGCAAATCATAATACAGAGATCATATTTAGCACTTGTAGCATTCTTTACACCTACAAAGTGCTAAACACGCTTGGGTTAATCTTTGCAGGTAAGTAAGTATTATTATACTTGTTTTACAAATGCAGAGACTGAGCTGCAGAGCAGTTAGTACACTTGCCCAGGGCCACAGAGCATATCAGTGCCGGACCGAGGATTACAATTGAGGATTTCCAGGTTCTTGGGTCTATGTGTGGACCAATCATCATGCTGCCTCATAACAAGGTGTAGTTCAAATTTGCCAATTTGTGCTCTCAAAAAAAGAAAGTTTCTCTCTTTGTCAAAACAAACTCCCATGCTGCTGAACTAACTCCTGACTTTGCATGCATCATTAAATACTTTGCAGTTGCTATCCAGAAAGCTCTGCAGAAAACCTGTGGCCAACCCAAGTAACTCACTTTTCTTTTAAATAATTGATGACATCAAATAGCAGCAGTGTTGTGGCAACAAAGAGATCGCTCTCTCAAAATGTTTTATTTATTGAGAATTTACAAAATTGACTTCATGTTAATCTAAAACATCTGCTTATTCTAATTCAGGATGCCACAGCTCCGGTGCTATGAAATCCAAAAACATTTCAGATTTAAACAATATGTATGTAATATCTGGCAAAGAGATATGGGGAGGGGTGTATGAAAGCCAAATATGCATTTCATATTAATTTATTTAAGGGGATTATAAATATGTATTTAATAATAAGTGTGTTTAAGATAATTTACTAAACCACCTAAATACCAGCTAGAGAATAAAAATTGATTCTCAGCTTTAAACAAGACCTTATTAGGTAAAGTAACAACTTTAGTTTCCAAGAAAAAACACTTGGAATTTTTGTCAGGCCAGACTTATATAAAACACACTTAGAAGTGGAGCTTTTTCCATGGTGTTCATAAATCAAGGTCACTTATGCAAGAAGACTAAGTTTTGTTAAAACTGACAATTGTATATAGAGGGCATATCAGTGTTAAATGATATTCTTCCCACATTCTAGGTCAGAAGGCAGTGTAAGCAACACAGTGGCATTATAAAACAGAAAATTGCATTCCAGATAATAACAGAGCTTCACGGTGCATGGTTTTACTCTTTAATGTGCTGTGTTGCACTCCGTCATATTAAGATTTTAAATTATATCACATTTCCTCCTTCATGCATAGTTTTAATTTGTTTCCAGTGGGATGGCTGGCTGAAATGCAGCTTTTTTTTTTCTTTTTCTTTTTCCTTTTTTAATCCAATGATACCTAGAAAAAAAGCCTAGAGCAAAACTGTCTGTGCAGGAAAATGGAAACAAGAAGTAGTTTCAAGATTTATAAGCCAAGGGTTTATGTGATGTATTTACAGATTCAATCTGTGTACCAGGCTTTGATCCAAGCCTCAGCATGATGACTGGAATAACTCCAATTAACCCGATGATACCAGGCATGGGGTTAGTACCGCCGCCACCACCAACAGATGTGCCTGTAGTCAAAGAAATAATTCACTGCAAAAGCTGTACACTCTTCCCTCCAAACCCAAGTAAGTGGATCTGCAGAAAGAATGCTTGGCAATCTTGTTTTCTTAATATTTTGCATAAAATGTTTCTAGGTGCCAAACAATATTTGAGCACATTTTCTTTATAAATACAAAAGGAACCACAGTGGCATGTATGCAAGAAATAGAACTGATTTAATAAAGTGAATAATTTTGGATATGCGATGGTAACTAAAATGTTTGCAACCAAATTGTATGGATGTGTTGCAGTGTGGTAGAATATTAGAATATGTTCATTCATCTTTACAAATACAAGGGCAAACATAGAAAGACATTTTGTAAGAAAAAAAAGTGGATTAATTTAACAAAGCTGAAGGAGACTGGACGTCTCACTTAGTTTTAATAAGCCATTCCCCTCTGTATTTCTTTTTCATTTCTATGTCACTCATTCAAATCCAGCCCAAGTCAGTAGCGATGGAAAATTGTAACTGTTGGATGGTTATTCACTGGCCCTTATGAACTGAACGTGGTGCTCTTAGTCTAGTTCCCATGATCAGGTGTCCACATCACAAAAACAGCATACAGATGGGGCACCATTGTTGACAGTCTCAGAAGAAAGACTTCAATGGAAATGAGCATGAAGATTCACCTATTGCCTCACCCCCTAGAGGGGCTCCCTCTGCATTGTGGGGAAGGTGAGTCAGTAAGGAAATATGGGGAAGCTTGCACAGCAGTCACCCACTGTGTACCTCTTCTGGAGTAGACTGTCCACCAGCTGTAGTAAGTGATGTAAGTGGTGATGAGCTGAGCTGCCTGCAGAGAGCACTTGGGAACTCCCCAGGATACAGGAGAAATGTCACGGCACACAGCATAGTCGTCCCAAGCTGACGGCCAGTTCTGGGGCTTGACATGTAGAGAGGGCAAATCTATAGTTCCATCTCCCTGCCCTTTTAGAGCACCATGTTTGCCCCGGGAAGCAGTCCCTGTGCTCCCTTCTTCCTGGCCCTTGCATGGGCTGTGCAAATGAAAGACGGACTCGTCCCACTGAGCATCTGCATAAGGGCAAGGCAGAATCTTGTGACTAAATCGGAGGACTTCAGTTCCTAGGGTCATCAGTTAGCGCCTTTCATCAGCACCATGGGGAAAAAGGAAAGCGAAGCAAACAGAATTTTGCTCTGTGTTTGTACTGTGCCTAGCCCATTATTTAAGCAAACAGACTGGGTTTCAAAAACAATTAAAAGACTAACCTCACTCACCGTATTTAATTGCCAAATAACTAATTCATATTAATCAGTGTTGGCTTGTAACTGTTTTTTTTCCAGAAAAGTGCTCTAGTAATCTACACATAAACAAGGTGAAACATTGTGACAATGTACACTCTTTTATACAGCCTCCAAAAATTTAAGTTTGCTCATTTACATGTAAATGATGATAATTTTTTTTTAAAAAGTCACTTCATCCAGTGGTGTTTCAATGCCAAATGAGTATTCTGTGTGCTGTTAGGTTATCCTTCCCTTGTTCTAGCCTCTGTTCTATTATCTGGCAACAGGACAAAGTAGATAACTGGCAGAGGGTTTTCATCATGTTGTCATTTCATCGTGTTTCCCACTCTGTTTTGCTGTTTGCTATGCTTCTGTATTACAAAAGAGAAATGAAATTATGCTAAGACTGGGTAACATCTTCAAACCTGAGTGCCTGAAGTTAGGTTCCCATGTCCATATGCAGGCACCTAAACAAATGTGGCCTGATTTTCATCACCCATCGATTTGAGTCGGTGTTGTGTAAAAAATTAGAGATGAGCCAAAGTGGCTGAGTTCAGACTCAGCTCAGATTTACACTAGAGTTTAGGGTTTGTGTCTGAGGTCATGTCAGCACTAAGGTTCCTCTCATCCAAAATTTCACAGACTTTTCTTGTGGGATTTCAATTGAATCCAAGTAGGAAAATAGACCCCTTTGGGTTTTGGATCTGACCTGGACAGCAAATCATAATGGCAGGGATTTGACTGTGAAATCATCAATCAAAATTGGAAATAGTGACAATTCAGGGATACAGTTTTGGCCAATCTCTAAAATATTTAATTGTCCCTAACCCCAACCCCCTCCCAAATAAATTGCTATTCAAAATAATTTTTAGTGCATAAAATTGATTATGGGGATGATTGGGATGAATGAATACAAAGACAAAGCCTTGTGTTCCAGTGTGATTTTTGTTTTTACTTAGATCTTCCACCACCTTCCACAAGAGAGAGACCTCCTGGGTGTAAGACTGTGTTTGTTGGAGGTTTACCAGAAAATGCTACTGAGGAAATTATTCAGGAAGTCTTTGAGCAGTGTGGAGATATTACAGCTATTCGGAAAAGCAAGAAGAATTTTTGTCACATTCGTTTTGCAGAGGAGTTCATGGTTGATAAAGCCATTTACCTTTCTGGTACTTTACATTCTTTAATGGATTTTCTGTGCTTCTCATTTGTATTTTATGATGCTAATGTGTGCTTATTTTCCTAGCCTTTATCTCAGCGAGTGTTGCTTGAGCTCAGCAGCTTTGGCTAGAAGTGGGAATGGTGCAATTCCACATTTTCTTGTGCTCACCAAGACTAGTGTGTGATTCTGTGAATTTTACCTACCCCAGAGCAATTTCCCACCATCCCTGACAATTATTTTCGGTTTTATGCAGGTTTATATGGTTTTTATTCATATGTTGGGGTGGGGAGGGGGGGAGTGGAGGGCCCTGGGCCAGGATTGCTGCAGTACTTCAGTGCCAGTTTCTGTGACAGGTGCTGGCAGTTTCACTGGCATATTTTTATACATTCTGCAGTGTGGCCTGAAAGTATTCTGCCTTCATAAGCACATTATAGGTGTGATTCTGATACCCATACTCATACAGAGTAACACCTTTCTCCACAAAAAGTCCAATTGACTTTGATGGGGATATCTGTTCAAAACTACTCCTCATGAGTAAAGGTGTCAAAATCTGACCTAATATAGTGTTCGGGATGTTCCTCAAGATCTCCACCAACTACCATTTTTTAAAACAAAAGTCAAGTTTCATGCCTTTAAACTTGGGTGAATGTTAAATTGTGACTTGGAAAAACCCCACTCTTTTATTTTACAAAGGGGCAGCCACTCTTTCTTTTTAAAAAAAAAATTCCAATTCCCTGTCTTTGGAGCTCGGGGAGGTGAAATCATTTTTTTAAGGAAATTTTAAAAGACTTTTTTAAGTTTCTCCAAATCTTTATCTTTTCCTTTCCTCCTTCCTTTTTTTACCCCATTTCTTCACTCCCATCCCTGTCTCCTTTTCCGATCCCACTCCGGTTTCAACTTTCCTCCTTCCCATCTCTCATTATTACTTTTGTGTTCATTTATTATTTCTACATCACTATAGTTTGTGTGGCACTTTACAGACAAATGAAACAAAGCCCAGGTCCCAGCTCAGCACAGCTGATCTACAGAGGTGTTGAACACCTACTATTCATAGTACAAGTCGTGGTTGCTTTGTGTTTTTTAGGATGAGGGCCTAAATTGGACATAACCCCCCAAAAATGAAGGGCATAGTGCAAAGAGTGAGGGGAGTGGAAGAGAAGATCATAGAAAAACAGAAACTGTCATGCTAGATCAGAATCAAAGTCCAGCTAATCCAGTATCCTGTCTCTGACAGTGACTGACACCAGATCCTTCAGAGGATGGTTATAGGAATCCTGAGGAGGCAGATGTGAGATAACTTGACCCCAAAGAAAGTTTCCTTCTGACCCCTAATAGTCAGAGACTGCCTTAACTGAAATCTGCTGATTATTATGTATGCAATGTATTACTTCCTATTTTGCCAGTTTCTTTTTGATAATGTGCTATAGTTAGGGGACAGTCAGGAAAGAGAGCAGTGGTGGAGGTTAAACTTCCTTTCTGCTCCCCTCCCTCCTCATTCTGTGCAGGTTTATTTCCAAGCTCCCGGGACTTTCTCTTCCTGACTCTCCCCTTCATTCTTCATTCCATCCTTCCCCCTCCCTCTTTCCTCACTCTTCCTTTTCACTGCTGCTTGTACAACTCTCCTCTTTACGCTCCCACTTCTGCTTTCTTCTGTTTTCCCATCCTCCCTATCTCCATATTTTTCTCTCTCCTCATCCTCCTCTTTCTTCATTCCTTTTGTTCCTCTGGCAGAGACTTTTTACCTAGTGTCTCCAGCCACATTAAAGAAGGGACAGTGGGTTGGGAGTGAGGGATAGAGAAAAAGAAACAGGTGAGCATTGCTGCCATAATCAGCTAACTTGTGCTGTCAGCCTTGATTTCCATGGAATTCTGCAATAAACTCGGAGCCTTGACTGTTTTCCAGCACTGCAGAGAAGATCGTGCACTAGAGGCAGGTTTTAATTGTACTGAATGATTGTGTTTTTCTAACCAATCTTTATAGTGTTTTGAAACATAATGCATTTGGAAACGGTAGAAGAAAAACATACAGTTAAAGCAATTTCCCAAGCCTGTAATATACAAAAGAGACCTACAAATAGAAGGTATAATTTATTATAACTTCAGTATACTTGTTATATGAGGGAAAACCATGCCTTTGATAATGATGACTTAGTCTGTCTAATCGGTTTTATCTGTCTATCCAATCTAATCTATCTAGGTATTTATCCCATGCTTAGTTCCATAGTACCTTACGCAATTATAAAATCCATTAAGCAGTCTAATCGCTAGTTCTTTCCATTCTAACTCCAAATGGATGTATGGGGGGTTGGGAAGAGGCATTATGTTGCATTTTGATTGCAGGACGGGCTGGAGAAGCGTACATTCTGCTCTGAAGGTTGAGCAGTTCGCTGCCATTCTGATCTGTTATGGAAGTGAATTCCGAATAGCCATGACCAGCTGATGAGAAAGTTCTGCTTCCTGCCCTCATATGTTTCACCCTCATGACTGGGATGGTTCCATAGCTTGTGAAACTCTAAGCAGTCACGGACAGAAAGAGCAGGACAATATCTTAGGTTGCCAGGGCCCAGCCCTCTGGAGAACTTTCAAGATTATGGGCAAAACCTTGAATATGATTTATATCTGCTAATGTGTTCCAGTTTCTGCCCAGTGCTGAGTATCCAGGCAATGTATAATGTCATTTTTAAGCTCCCACTGGGTGCTCGTGCCCCTAGGCCCTCTCTTTTGGATGTCCGAGTCCAGGTGTGTCTCTCCCTGTATTCAGGGCATTCACTGGCCAGCTCCCTGCTCAGTAACACCCAATCACGAAAGGTAAGTCTTGGAGCATATACTAGATGTGTAACATGGAAAGGCTGGTTTTTATTTTTACAGCATAGTAATTGATTTTTCCTGGTGCTGCTCTTTTAAAGTTAGGCTCCTGGCGAGTGACCAAAACCCCTTCCTCTGTCTGTGTGTGAGAAACAGAGATTTAAAATGACACATCCTGCATGCAGTTAATGCAAGCTGCTGTTCCAAGCACCAAGGTGGGAAGAGGTTGTGTGAATGAAATTCATTGCCTTTCCAGGAGGAGGTCTGAAAAGGGTGCTGGGAGGGGTGCTATTATCTGTTCAAATACCTTTGAACACTGTTAAGAGCATAAAATAGTGGAAGACAACAGGCGTCAGACTTCTCTACAACTCACCGCTGGCATGCTGACTGCTTTGCCGGTGGCTCTGTAAACAAAGCAGAATCTGACAGACACACACACATACCACCCAGTGTATGGTCATGCCAGCCACACACCTATCTGAGGTTTTTATGTCAATCCAGGTAGTGCTGAGGTCATTGTACTGTCCCAGTAGTCCATTTAAGGACTGCTGAAGTGCCTAGATTGACTGTGCCTAAGGAGGGCTGCTGTGACATTTTGAAACAGTGGACTAGTTTTGACATTATGACATGGATGCTCACAAAAACCTTTTGGTTGGTTGCCCAGTGGCAGCCAGAGCGGCCGAACAGTCAATCTGATTTTTAGTCATTCATGGATGCACTCAAAACTGGCTGCCCTAAAGAGGTCTTTTGAAAATTCTCTTGTGAAGGACATCAAATCTAGGATCGAAACGCAGATATTCCTGGCTCCCTGTGCTGTGCTCAAACTGCACCTTCTTTTCTGCACCGTTCTCTCTATCTGTTCCCAAAAGATAGGGCTGCTCTGATAAAATTCAGCTTCCCTATTGCACACTCCACATTTTCGTTGGATTAGGGTGCAACCATCTTTATACCCTCTCACTTTGCTCCTTTGTCATTGTGAGTGGGCAGAGTTTGGACATACGTAAGAATCTTACTCTCTGAAAGGCTCCAAGAGCAAGACTCTTACACATTTCAATACCCTATCTGCTCATAACAACAGAGGAGACAAGCAGAGCAGAGGGAGAGCATTCACAAGGTCATATAGAGTGCAAAACACAACACAGCTGGGAGATCTAATTTTAGGCTCATGACCCTGGGCACTTTGGCAGTGTCTCTCAGACACGACTGATAAGGTTCTTTAAGTTTACAAAATTAGTTAGTTGATAAATACATGTTGGGAGTCAATTGATTTGTCTGACATTTGTCACGGTTACAGAGCTAGCTGCACCGCAGACCTCTTCTCTTGCCTTTCTGAGTGCACCCCCTGCTGGTAGGAGGCCTCACACCTTTACCTCCCTGGAGTAAAATCACACCATTCTCCCACTCGCAGACCAGGTCCTTGGTTACAGCACCCTGGGAGTCCTTACTCCCAACAGATCTGAGTGGGTTCCAGTACCTGTGGTTCTTCCTTTCTATATCTTGTGGCCAGTGGAGAATACAGTGACACCAAATGGCTTTCTTACACTAAAGTATTGTTTAATCTTAACTGTGAGAAAATGGCAAAGTATAAGAGAAGAGTTTAAAACAGTAACAATCTGTACACATGTTTATCTTTCCTAAAGGCTTAGGCAGGCCTATTTTACCGCAGCCTCCTAACTTCTGGGCTCTGGGTGTCAGTTTGTTCTCCAACAGTCTCTCTTCCCTGTCCTTGTGGGCTGTTCTTTGTCCCAGTTTTCCTGTGGTTGAAAGCTGGAACCCGTCTCCCCTTTGCCAGGCTAGACTGTTGAGCTCAACAGGGTGTTAGAGGAAAAACTTCAAAGCAAATATCACCTTTGTTGTCTCTTATGTATCTGAAGCCATTGTCCCCTTTTCTGCAAATGTGCATTCCACCTCTGTTTTAACCAACCCTTTTTATCTATACAATGACCCCCCCCAACAACAATCAGATAGGACTATAATATGTTCTAAGTTAGAAGTGCACTCACTGTGTCACAGCATTCACCCCTCTCTGTTCAAAGCCCAAGTTTGCCCTTCCCCTTGCAAAGCCCAAAGGCTGTGTTGGAACCCTGTGGTATCTAGGAGGGACAGGAACAAACCTGCTCAAGGCACAGGCAGGCAGTGGCTGCTGTTCAAGTTTATGGGAAGAAAAACAGCTTCTGCCTTTTCATGCTCTCTACACAGGAGTCCCCAGTCATTGGGTCTTCATAAATGCATCGGTACAGATGAATAGAGTGACTTACTTTAGGGACAGCCTAACCAGAGCCAGCGTGGAGCTCAGCTACCCAGCATGCAAAGGATCCAGAGGCCCCTATTGGGCTGTTCTCCTCATATCCCCATGAGCAGAGCTATTGGGAGGGTTGGCCTAGTGGGATTTATGCAATCCTTCTGTAAAGTGCAAATTCTACCTATTTTTCAGTGTCTCCTGTGATTGTACACACTGTTTACAGCTTTCTGCACTCTCTAAAATTACCCCTGAAGCACTGGTTAAGAACTAGGAGGATTATTTTAAAATTTTCTTTCAGTCGGTAATGTACAACTTGAGAAAGGATTGTGATGCTTCTCAGGGTATCCAGGGCTTTGAGCCATCTTGTTACCTCCTGCCTTTAGCCAGAGGGAGTCTTGCCTGTGGTGACTGGGTGTTTGTTCCATAACACCACTTGCTTTTCAGCCTCTCAAGCATTCCCCTCAGGGCTATACCAGACCTGAGAAGAAGTGCAGCCCAGTTCCCGAGTCCCCTCATGATATCCAGCCCCTCCCACTGGCTGCTCACAGAAATCCCAGATCCTCTGCCACCACAGGAGCAGTGTGGCCCAGTTTACCAGTTTTACCCGAATTCACCACATCTGTAGAATGCACAGCACTTGTGAGCACTTATAATAAAATGAAAGTTTTATTTAAGAAAGAATACAGGTTCCACTAGAAACGAGAGAGGGTGATGGAAACAATACAAAACAAAATCATAAAATGTGAATAGGGCCTACCCTTATTAATACTTACCTTGCTATCTAATACAGTAGATTTTCTCCCCAAAGTTGAGTCTGCTGCAGAGCTGGTTGGCTTCACAGGAACCATGGTCCAATCTTTCATGAAACAGCCCTGCTCAACAAGATGTCTCTGCACACTCCCCATGTTGGGATGGGATATACCAAAATAGGCTTTTGTCTTTATTCACAGATAGGGTGATACCCTGTATATTGCAATGTTCCTTTTTACCTTCAAGTTGTCTTTGATGGTTTTCCATGGACTTTTGAGATGGGGCGAGGGTAGACACTTGAACAATACATTACATAATTAGCCAGCCAGGGAGAGGTGACAACGCCCCAGCCACCTTGAATGGGCCATTACCAGGACATAAGCTCCCCTGGTGACTCACTTTCACTCCAAGACCATAAGGGCATAATTTTTAGTAAAGTCATATTATTCCATAAATATTACCCATACACACATCTCTCACAATGATCACAAATATTGATAAGTTACAAGCTTTCAGTAGAGACCTCCTATGCAATCCTTCATATATAGATAACATGAAAGTGATGTGTTGGGGTAGTGAGTTTGTCAGGTCTGAGACAGGAGCTGCTTTATAAAGAACAGTGAACCCTTTGCCCATTGTCACCAATAGGCATCTGTACAGTATCCCAAGGATTCTTAGCAAAATAGGACCTATCCTAACAGCTCAGCTTGTGCTGTTGTGCAGTATTGTCCCAGCGGATTAACTTTTCTTCATTTAGCACCCAGAGGTTCCAATGAAAATCAGGGCCCCATTGTGCATGGCCACTATATTAAAGAGCTTACAATCTGTTAGTTTTAGCAGGTGCAGCGTTGACCCATCTATGACTACAGAAGACGTTACTGAAGGGACATAACAAGCACCTTTTATACATTGTCTACAACAAGATTGCTTCTTCTGATAAACCAGTGTACTTTATTACAATCATTTTCAGACAGAATATGGAGAATAAATGCAGTTCTTAGACTGAATTTGATCTATTTATATCTGCTCCCATGCTGTTAGCATATTGTGTTTGTGACTATGAAAGGTCAAACCTGAGGTCCAGCTTCAATGCAAAGTGTGATGCATTATCCCTGGGGCTGGCAATTTCTATAACATGATTTGCTCATTTATCTCTGGCAGGGATTTTCAAGGATTTCAATCTTTTGTCCAAATCTTCTGAACCAGAACTAAGCCTGATCCAAACACTCCCAGGGTTAGGTGGGGTTCATAATCCAAACCCAGTCTAGCTGCACAGTTTTGCAAATGACCTCTTTGCTTATAAAGGTTTGGAACCTCAAACTGGAACACTCCAAAGTTTGAGGGGGTTCTAAACCTGGATCCAAATTTTGCTGGGTGAGTCTATCCCATCAGCTCAGCTACTGTGGTGATGTATGCTTTAGAAATATAGAGGGCTGGACGTGTAGGTGGATGTATATGTAAATGACAATGAAAAGTTTGATATGAGATGGGAGTTAGGAGATCAAGGTGGCGAGGGAAAAGCAAATAAACTTTTGATTTTTTTTCCTCACTGCCTAAAAAGTATAATTAAATAAAAACTGCAACAGTTCTGCTTGTTGCTTTCAGGTTACCGCATGAGATTAGGATCTAGCACAGACAAAAAGGATTCAGGTCGCCTTCATGTTGATTTTGCTCAGGCAAGAGATGACTTTTATGAATGGGAATGCAAACAAAGAATGCTGGCCAGAGAAGAACGCCATAGGCGCAAAATGGAAGAAGACAGACTACGACCTCCCTCTCCTCCGGCAATAATGCATTATTCTGAACATGAAGCTACTTTGCTGGCTGAAAAATTGAAAGGTAATGGACTTTTTTCCCCACTGTATTATATTCTAAGAGCAGAAGCCACCCAGATGTAAGAACACTGATAAAGCCAATCCCATCATAATAGTGCTGCTGATTTCTCTCTCATATACTCTTTTATTTGCCCTCTTTCTTCATCCCTCTGCTGCTGGTGTTGCCACCATTATAATATGCACATACCTTTCAGTGTGTGTCCCTCTGCCATTTTTATTTTAACAATTTAATTTAAAAATTCAGAAGTCTTTTGAATGTTTTTTTCCTGCTTTTCTCATCAAGGTATATAGTACATGAGCAGGGAATCCAACCTAAACATATGAGATCCACCTTGGATAAGGGGAGTCTTTCATGTGATGTAATTATCCATCTTGGAGGAGACACTCAATGTCAAAATCTCTTACGTACATTGTTCACATGTAGGGACCAACTCTACAGCCCTTACTCATGTTGAGTAGTACTGGGCTTACACTGAACTCAACTACCGAACTACTTACCTGAGTATACTGGTCAGTGTAAGTTCTTAGACTGCTCTCATCACTGCGTGCCTGTCAGTAGTTAATTAAGTGCTGTGACTAATATCTGTCACATGTAGTTCATTCTTACATCTTCTCCCCAGGGGAAGAATAGTGTGTGCTGTGTAGTTGTTGGGTTTTTATTTTTGTAGGGTTTTTTGTTTGTTTGTGTGTATATATATATACACACACATACATACATACACACCTGTGCTGAATAAGTACTAGTCAAGGTCAGACTTGAAGATTTGGACCCATAATAATTAGTTAACATGTGAATCATCTTAAAGATATAAACATTTAAAAGCAAATGGCTCCTCTCGGTTTCTTTTCCATTAGGCTTCTAGCAACTGTGCTTGGCATTCTTTCCCCAGAGCAGAGGCCAAACATGTTACCTCCGCAGTATGCCAGCTCACAAGAAAATATGATTCTTGCCACTGTCTTCTTCCATTGTAACTATTCAGATTAGACTTGGAATATCTTGCTGTCAACACACTGGCATACTGTGCTAACTATGAAACACACATTTGGAAAGCAGGATAAGAATAGCACACCGTGTGCTCCTGCATCTTTGGAGAGTGTAGCAAAGATGCACCCTACTGTCTCTGGGAGCATAGTGCTAGTCACAAAGATCTGTATCACAGGTGGAGCATGGATACAAATCTAATTCAAGTCTAGAATTAAGTGCAGATAGCTAGGAAATCAGAATGGTAGGCAGCATGATTAAAAATCACACAAAACAAAGTCAGGCAGTGTAAATGGTAAGATTCCAACAGCATTGTTAAGCATGACAACCTATTGGCTAGATGGTGTGTGGCCTGCACAAGTGTGGGTGGGGGAGGAGGAGAGCTCTCAAGCCTCTCCTCCTTCCATGTCCCTGCAGGTGCTCTCCTCTGCTGAACAAGTAGTGAACTGCACCACCTGAAGTAAACACACAGAGTTGGGTTTCATCACTATACTGAAGATATTGACATCCATGCTCACTACTAATCCTTCCCAAGGACTCAGACACCGTACACAAGAGGGCAGAGGAACAGAATGCTGTGGTACCCCACATGAGAGAGAGCCCCTGGGACAAATACATTGGCTAGTACTACCCTGTGAGGAATGGAGCAACACAAGAGAAACATCTATCCCTGCTAGAGACCATGGAAGCACCACCAGAGCCTCACAATCTATGTATGGTATTGAAGGCAGCTGGCAGAACTAAAATCAGCCTGGTTGCTTGATCTTCATCCAGATCCAAAAGCTGAGCTAGACGAACATAACTACTGCAGTTTCTGTATGGTATCCAGGCTGGAATCAAGGTTAACTGGGACCAAAGAAAAAGGCTTGGGACGTTACCAAATTTGCTTTGCCACAATGGTCTTAACAATTTTTCCCCTGAAAGGGAAGCTCAGAATGAGTCTGTTGTTAGGGAAGATTGTCCTGCTTGAAAGATGGACTGTTGAGCAGAGATCTCACAATTGCTTTCGTAAGGACAGCTGTTACCCTGCCCTCCCAAAGCAAGGCACTGACACCATCAATAATGAACCCAGTGCTTCTACACTAACCTTTATCACACAAGGGTTACAACTGCTGCATCAGCTCCAGAGCCTCACTGAACAATACTGGCTAAAATTCAAGCAAAGAAATGTAACATCTGCCCCCCCACCCCTCAGATACTGCTCTGCAACCACAAAGGCAGACAGTTTGGTCTGGATCCAAGCATTTTTCTGTCAAAGTACCCATGGAAATTCCTGACAAGAAAAATCTGACTTGATAACTAAGTGGAGACAACCTGGATTCACCAGGCCTTCCACAGACCAAGCTCGTTTTGCTGCTTAGGTATTTGTAGATTCTATGATGGAGGTAACAAAAATCTTTGCTCGTCTTATGCACAACCACAGCATAAGACATCAACAAATCATTGTACTCTGCCAGACTTGACATAAAAACTCTGCCTCCAGTATTCCAAACATCTTCCCACTTGTTTCACGAGTTGCAGTTTTTCTGGTGTACCAGTGACCGCTGAGGAAGAAGTCTGGTAAGAGTTTTATAGAAGTTACTGCGTGATTGGCTGAAGACAAACGTTCATTGTAAAATCTTGTCAGGCAAGGTGATAGAGTAGGCTGTTTGGCTAAATAGTATTCTGTCTCTGTGCCATCTTGAAGTACATTAGTTCCATTAGCCTCTGAACCTGGACTGTTAAACAGATCAGAAGGGGCAATGGTCAGTCTATGACAAGGGTGCCACTTCCACATACACCCCAGTCTCAAAGTCCTGCTTGAACACAAGGTCCAGAAGTTGGCCAGATGCAAGAGTTATCAGAAATTAACTAGGATACTCCCCTGGTAAAGTGGATCTTAGTGGGGTAGACCTTGATCCAGCAGTGGACTGGAAATGCATGATTAAAGAAAAACAAAGAGAATTCCCCTATGACATCTTGACCTAACCCAAAAGAATTATCTGCATGGACATCAATCAGCATCAGTGACTCTTTCACTACCAGGAGTCACAGTCAGCTCAATCAGAGACCATCATGGTTGGTGGAGCAATAGGGTTTTTTGTACAAATCCCCTCTTAATCCCAACCTGGAACTCACATGCAAAAAAGAGACAGTCAACTGGAACTAGTTTTGGAATGATAGACCACCTACATTTGAGGCCAGATGCAAATATGATGGCAATGCTACTTCCTGATTCTCTTTTTTTATGCTGAACTGAATACCCAGTTGGAGACAACTGTGCCAGCACAGGCTTTGTAGTATCATCCAAACAGGTTTCAGACAGAGGCCTCATCCTTTATTCAGTCATGGTTGTTTGGAACTTTGTTAGCCATATAGACAATGTATATGATCTTGCAGTATGAACTGACAAGCCTGATCCCAATCATCTGATGCCCACATTCCTGAGAGAAAACTGCAGGCAAAACCAGTGGAACAAAATTGCACCTTTCAACCTATGCTCATTATGCTAAAACTTGGTAATATCATGCCTTCTCTTCCTCTGCCAACCACAAAAAAAGGCTCAGCGATCTAAAGGACTCAACTCTTTTTAAGCAGCCTCTTCCCCTCGTGAGACCTCTGTACCCGTAGCACATAGTCATTCACCACACTTAGCCATCCTAAGGAATATGAGTAGAATTCTTTTTAATGGATCTAATATTTTAAAAAATGAAAATATACATAAAAATGTTTTTTTCTCTTTCTTTCTGTGCTCCCTTTTTCTAGGCCTGAGACTAGAGATTATAATTTTGCAATGGCAAGTATGTTCTCATAAACACACATTACTGCTGCTCATGTTAAGGGTCTAGCCTGCAATGGGAGGAGCAACCTCATCTCCTGCTGTGCAAAACATTTAAAACATCGGAATTGCCATATGGAACAGACCAATGGTCCATCTCATCTACTGTCCTGTTTCTGACAGTGGCCAATGCCAGATGCTCTGAGAAAAAGCATAAAACCTCATAATGCACAAAATGGTATATTACTGTACCATGAGGGGATATTTCTTCCTGACCCCAGCTTGTGATCAGTTTATGCTCTGGAACATGAGAATTTATATTCCTTTTACTTCTTAACATAACTAGTGTAACTGAAAAATCCATTTTTCTCCTATAAAACAGCTTTCTGTTGCAATGCTACTTGCCAGGCATGCAGGGTATTCAAAATATTTGTTTGCTACATTTTCAATAGAGGCCAGAATTGCCATTTAAGAGACCAGTATGTGAAAAGGTCTTCCAAGAAATGCTCAAGGTGCCCTTCAGAATATGACTGGGAAGTTCTCTTTGACTCCCTTGTTTTTGTTTATCAAGAAGAGAGAATTTGAGCTGTTTTCAAATACAACTGCTAGTTTCACCAGCACTGTTTCACCACTTTAAGATTTAAACTGCCTTCATTGAAAGATATGGCAATTCCGATGAAAGCTTGCCCTATCTTGCCCTAGTGCTATGAAGAGATTTCAAAGACTGCTGCTGTAATCAATTCTTTTTTGCTTGTATGGGTCTTTGTTGAAAATCAGGGCCTCTCTGCCTTGCCATAAGAAGTTCAAAACGGCTGCAAACACTTTGCCATTACCATTATGCACTCTTTCAAAGACAATATCCAGATTTGTAGTCTAGTCCTGTCACTACTAAATTTTTGTCCTCTGGTTTATCTGCTCCTATAGCATCTAAAACAGTAAACTGTTCCATGTTCAAAGATACATGGTCGGATTGTTCTCCGCACTACCCTCCCCTTCACATGACTCTAACGGTGCAAAAGGGCCATAAGATCAGTGTAATTTATTCCCACTTCAAAATCCCTTTACACTGCCACAGCAATGTTAAGAGGCGCTACTGCAAATCAAATTCCAGCTTTTAGACTTCAGGCATGGCTTGAGATAGGGCTGCTGAATCTACACTTTGGTTTTCTGTGCTTGCTCCTTCATGGCATCTACTAATGCCAGAGTGATGGACATATCCCACCTTGTGTCCTATTTTGAGGGGCAAAAGTGGTACTACTCTACTCAAACTGTGTCCACAGTTTATAATCCCAAGCTCCTGTCATGTCACTAGAGTTACTGGGTGAGTCTACTAAACTGATAAGCAGTGAAGTAGTTAACAATCCTGATAATAAAAGTGACATCTTTAGGCTGTAGAGTTAGCCTATTTTGATGAAAAGGAGCAGGCACCCATATGGTTCCACAAAAGCAGAGGTATGAGAGGGGACATTGTCTGACCTTCATTTCCAGTCCTATATCAGTTCATGTTTGGAATTAGATCCCTTTGGAATAAACATAAGGGCTAGGAAAAATATTTTTAAAATTCAAGTTTAAATTATGCAGAAACTCATACATCTACCAAGGGAGAGATCCAGTAAAGAGACCACTATGATCCAGCTCAATCAATCACTGTCTCTATTTGCATGCTAGCACAGACAGTGAATAACATTTTTCTTTTAGAGATCCTCAGAGCCCTGAAAATTCCACTCCCCACTTTCTTTTCCCTGCAAAACTTTCCTGCTGGCAATGAAGGCTGGACATTTTTATTTCTGCAGTATGCCTGATGTTAACCAGTACTTGCTTTGATCAGAAGGAATTTCAAAGAGTTTCCTCTCTCTAAGTGCCAATGTTGCCTTCAATTCATCTGTCTATCTGTCTGGTCAGCTTTCACCATGGCGTCTAAGTGTAACATCTAGCATCTGACACGTTGCTAACATCTTGTGGCTGGAAAACCTGGGTCTGAGCTCAGGGGTCAAATTTGCTGCCACAAAACTAAGATTGGTTGCTTACACTTTTCCTGCACTGCTCTACACTGATAGTGGCAGTATACAGAGATACTTCTTGCTCTGGTGACAAGTTCATTTGCATCCTTGGTTTTTTTTTTTTAAAGCATTGATCACAGCCTGAGCCAACATGGATAGAACCCATATATACCACAGTAACAGCCTTTGCTAAGGCATATACTATGTTGGCAATATCTGTCACAAAGAAACAAACTTTAATCTGGTTGTCAGAATCCTGTGTAATGTATGTAGCCCTTTTCCCTGGGGCCAACACATGAGAAGATCTGAGATTTGAACAAGAGTGAAAGCAGGGGCAGGATTACTAGAATGAAATGAGTGTCAAAGTGCTGACATTGATAGACAAGGGGATGAAGAATGTATGCTCATCCATATGTCCGAGGTATGATAAAATATCCAGACCTGAGGTGGTTTGATGAAATTTTCAACCCCCTTTCTGAGGCACACTCACGCATCCTAGGTAGCAGTCCATGTCTTTGCTAAAATGTGGTAACAAGTTGGCATATAGTTAAGGAAATCATGCATTTCTACACTGGACTGTGACTGTAGATCAGAATCTATCATAAGAGGGTATTTGGGATTGTGGTGGGCCTGGTACCACACCACCCCTTTGTGGCAGGGGTGGGATGGGGTGTCAGAACCTCACCACTCACAAGATCACATGCCTGCCTCTCTGTGGGCGGCCGGTTGCGGCCTAATGGCCTCCCTCCACACAATCACCCCTTGGTCAGGGTAGTGCGGCCTAGCATCCAGAGTCCATGTAACTCACCCCCAGCATCAGGGCAGTGTGGCCCAATGGCCAGGGTCCACATAACTAGCTCCTTGCATGGGAACAATGCAGCCTAATGGCCAGAGTTCATACAATCCCCCTCGCAAGCAGAGTAGTGCAGCCTAGCAGCCAGAGTCCATAGGATTCCCACGGTGCGGGGGGAGGGATGGGAGGGGAACCAGGCCCACCCTCTCCACCGGGTCCCAACCCAGGGCCCTGGTAGTGGCAAGTTCCCCTTGCCACCAGCTCAGCGGGTATCCACCTGCAACACACCAAGCATCTGTGTGGCTCTAATGCTGTTTGCCTCTAAAGTTCCCCTGGGTCAGTTCCTACTATAAACGCCAGGTTCTCCACTTTGGGTGGTCCTCCAGTCTGTTCCCTTCCTGTGACATACTCCATCAGGGTGCACCCCGGCTTGGCTGGCCTCTGCATCCTGGTGCGCCAGCTATCCCTCCTCAGGAGCTGGCATTGTGCTTCCTTCCCCAGACTGAACAGCTCTGCAGGCTTTTATACCATGCTACAGTTGGAGCATGCCCAGCAGAGCTTCCGGGGCGTGGCTTCCTCTGCTAGGAAGGAAGGGTTAACCCCTGCGGTACCAGTGCGGGGCCACTCTGCCCTGTCACAGGGATACACTACATATTTTAGCAAGAACAACAGAAAATTATGTCATCAGATAGTGTATTATGAAAATGGCTAGCATAACTACTTGTTTGTTGTACCTCTTTTCCCTGGTCTATATCTTTTAGATTTTGAGATCTCATCACATTATAGGTGCTACTAGAAATAAATAATTAATAATCAATCCTCCCAATCAGATGTATTGTTGCTGCATAAAAAGATATGATGATAGATATTTGGGACCAAATTTTCATGCATGCGTATGACTCTTCATGCAATTTTGTGCCCACAACAATGAAGTCCCAGCTAAAGATAGGCTCAGTATGTTGACCTTCTTTCTTTATTTGGATGCTGCTCTAACAGGTACATTGGAACAAATCATTTTAATCTGTATGCATATGACATTTAGGTTCCAAAGTGGAGCTTTGAACACCATGAGACTCCTAATTCAAGTTCATCTGTACCTAATAGTATCATCTTCACAAAACACTTATAGCAAATAGGCCATTTTGAAATACTGTGTCTGTCTTATTTGCTGCAGGTAGTCAAGCAGTCCGACTGTCTAATGAAGGCATCTCACCAAATCTCAATATCTGCTTTAAAATATTTTATAGAAAGGGAACATAAACATCTGTAAGACATGAACATTATTCTATTATTTACCTCCCTTTTAAATGTAGTGTCTTATTCTGAGCACAGCAAAGGAATCCACCTGCTTTTCCATTTAAAAAAAATATACTTTGCAAAATTCAGAAGCTGCATCTATGCCAGTTACTGCATTATCCCCCTGAAGAGAGAACAGATTGGAAATTTAAATAAATAGATGGCAGTTATAGTAGCATGAACTAACTGGGGACGCATCTACTGCAAGATTCAGGTAACATCAAGCTTGTCAATCTCAGCCTTTGAACATAGTTAGAAATATAAAAAAATATTTAATTGCTTGCAAAATAGGATATTTTACTGAGAAGAAATCCACTCTGTTTTCATTATAATTCCATACTTCAAGCTGGACTTTTAAGCCTTGCAGAAGTGGTGCAGTTAGCCAAAGGGGGAACCTAATGAAGTTTAATGTAGTAGAGACCAAAATTAATGCATCAGAAAGGAAGTCAGTTCCGAGCTCCTTCTAATGAAACTGCAGAGTGTCTAATGTAGTTGCTACTGAAATAATTGTGAGGCATTTTTGCATCCTATTCTTAATTATTATATTCGATACAAAGAATATAATAGGTTTCAGCGTTTTTATATCAAATCTGTTCACTCACCATTCCTGTGTTTATTTCAGAGTTTTTCCCTTCCTTATTCCATATGCCATGGCATCTGTTGTGAGACATGTATCTGGCTAGATTTAGGGGTGACCAGCAGGAGCTGTTGTGAGAGCAATGTTGCCTTTTGATACTGAAATTTAGGGTGCACTCAGCTATCAATGGCTGGGTAACCCAATTCCCTGGATACTCAGTACGCCTAAAATAAAATTACATTTATTATTAAGTGTGTTCTGAGTGTGGTCCTGACTCACATGATCCATATTACATCAAAGGGAATTTAAAAATGTTAATGCAACATAGCTGATTAAATGTACAGCACTGCCAAATTACTCAGTTATAACTGACTAGGAAACTGCAGTTCACGGATCTAAAAGTTTGTAGTACGACTTTGAGAAATAGGGAGGAAACTCAATAATCTCATAATTACATTTTATTGGAAATAATAGCATCAGCAGAACAAGATAATGAATTTCTGTATGTAGCACAGAACACCCACCTATGGAAGGATCCTCTGTGATTTGAATTTGGAAGAGATTGATTAGACAGTTTGGAACGATTACATTTGGGATATCTTTTAGTAAGTATATTTTTAAATTTTTAGTTTCAGCGACAATATGTTATTATGTAAAAAGTTTCCTGGATATAATATACAGTTAAGATTATTCAAGAAAAGCTAAGATGGATGATTAATCATTCTTTAAAGTAACCCTTTGGCACTGAGAATTGGGATTCCCTGATGCCAACTTATTATGCAATGCCATAAGGTTTAAAATGCTCTTAATTCCAAAATGACCAGACAGATGTCTGAAGTATGACACAGTTATATACAGTATATGAGCAGAAAAAAACAAGATTTTAATAAACTTAAGACTTAGGTTTCTAGATCAGTGACGTACATTGTCTGCAGGAGAGGAGCTTAAGATAAGAGGAACATGGGGCATAAATCAGGCACCAAACGCAGTGTATGATGGGAAGTAAATTATTTCTGGTGCGTGGAGGATGAGGATTGAGTCTGTTGATGAATAGGGTTATTAAACCTCTACCCTAGCCTGACTCACCTGCATAAATCATGTATTTTGACTTTCTTTTACATGGGCTCAAACTATTACATTTTAGAAATATAAATTACAGGTAGATAAATGACCAAGATAACATAACACATCAATGGCAAACCAAGCCAATGAACAGGGAGCCCTTCCCCTCCCTTCCCCCTCCGGACCATTTGGCATATTAAGGCAGGTCCCCAGTGCTGTCTAAGTTATTGGCAGGGGCTTTGGCAGCCTCAGAGCAGCCCAGACTCTGGACAACAAGCTGGATGCCATAGCCCCTTTCCCCTGGGTGCAAGTCCAGTGGTGTGCTTGTTAGAGGTGCAGCAAAGATTCTCACCCTAGAATAGAGTACTATAAATAAGGAAATGACAGGAACATTAGAGTGTCTGAAAGCCTCTCTCCAGCATGATCAGAGTATCAGTCTGTCACCATAAAGTGGGTAAGATTATAGGACCTATGGCCCAGATCCTGCCAGTGCTTATTCACAGGCTTAACTTTGCTGAGATGAATGGAGTACTTGTGGCACCTTAGAGACTAACCAATTTATTAGAGCATGAGCTTTCGTGAGCTACAGCTCACTTCATCAGATGCTGAGATGAGTACTCATGAAATTTCAGGTTATGCCGGGGCAAATTCTGCCCACAGCTACAACAGTGTAAACTGGAGAAACTCTATTTACTGAAAGTAGGATTTTTTTTTAATTTATGTCTCTGCAATGGTTCTTAGAGTACCCAGCACCGTGAGTCACCTTGTTATCCGCCTGCCTCCAGCAAGAGGAAGCCTTTCTTGTGGTAGCTGGGCGTCAGCTCCCTGGCACCACTAGCTCTTCAGCCACTCAAACACTCTCCTCTAGGCTTATGTCAGCCTTTCCTTCGCCATGTACATTAATAATAGGTTCACTCTAGTCCCTGAATCCCTTGGAATCATTTCCCCTGTAATATCTAGCTCCTAATACTGGCCACTCACAGAAATTCGAGATCCTCTTCACCCAAAGGTGAAGCATACCCCAATTTACCAGTTTTACCTGAAACCACTGCTCCTGTAAACCATACAGCTCTTGTGAGCACTTACAATAAAACAAAAGAAAGTTTATTTAAGAAATAATGAAGATTTAACTAGACACAAGAAAGAGTGGTGGAAACAAGTGGTTCCAATACACAACAAAATCATAAAACATGAACCTGAGCCTACACTTATCAATAATTATGTTTCCTAGCTAATGAAGTAGACTGTCCCCCAAAGTTCAGTCTGTTGCAGAGGTGACTATTTTTCAAGAGCCAGGATCCAAATATTCGTGAAAGCACGCCGGGGGGTTTTCTCAGTGAATGGATCCAGAGTGCCTTTCCTTACATTCTGTTATATTGAAAATAGCCCTTTGTTTCTATTCACAGGCAGTACAAACCCCTGTGTTCTTATAGAGTTTCTCTTCTACCTTTAAGCGGTTTCAATTGTCCTTGTCTCTGATGGCTTTCCATTGACTGTTCTGGAATGTGTCAAGGGAGACAATTGACTTTTGCATTACCTCACCAACTGACTAATGAGGGGTGTCAACTCCCTTTTGCTTAAATAGTTAATCATCAAGTAAAGTTACATCCTGGTGACTAATTTCTATTCCAAGTCTATAAAGCATACTTTAATACGTTATTCTGTAGATATTGTTCATGTTTACAGCTCACAATGATTATGAGTCTTGACAAAGTTATGAGCTTTCTTAGATACATTACATGTTACTCTTATGGATAAATATCCTGTAAGACATGTTTGATGTAGTGAGTTTGTCAAGTCTGAGGAGAGAGCTGTTTGCAAAGAATGGGGGCGCACTGCCAATGGATGTCTGTATCACAGCTTCTCATGTTCTATTTTGAGGCAACCCCAGCAGTAGCTGGTGAAAGTTTATGGGATGTTTAGAGCTGATCAAAAACAAGAAGAAAGATTTAAAAATGTTCATCAACAATTGTTTCTCATTTTTCATATAAATATTGCTATGGAAATTTTCAGTCAGCTCTGGGAATCATTTTCTTTTCTTTATTTTTCCTATCATCTCGCTTTTGAGCTAGGATGTAAGTGCCAACTATTTTCACCTGACATACAAAGAATTTTAAAATATCTTATCTCTGGAGACCTGAATGAGTGTGTCCAGAAAAAGACACCTAAACATTTCTAGCAATTGACACCAGGCTAGCTGTCATCAGAAGACTGATAACATTTAAAAGATACACATCACTACTTTCAATACAACTGAAAGCCTGTGCATAAGTACCTTATAGGTTTGTATAATTGATGTACTGTCATCAGAGGCATAATTTGTCTAAATGCACTTTAACTTTGGAGACCACATTTAAGTGCAAGAAAATACTTCAATATATGGTACATTTTAATGGAACGATTATATAAAGAAACATACCTAAGAGCACGTATTTAAACAGTGCTCCGTATTTTTGTTGCTGTACCTCTGAGGTAATACTTGTGAACAGAATTAGTTTCTGTCTAAACGAATGACTTTAAAAAGACTGCAATCCAAACCCTGTTTAAATTAGATTTTCTTGTTTTTGTTTTCTCTGGTGGAGAAAACTTTCTACTAAATAAGAATTTACATCAGGTATTGAAAGGTGGTTCTCCAAGTGAACTGGGAATTGCTCAGAAAGAGTTACACTGTGTTCTGGATGAAGAAAATTAATTAAATTAGAGTTGCAATTTGTCAGTAACTGGGTAGTGGAATCATGGATTTGAAAAGTTAGGAATGTAGATGAAATTAGGAATTTTTGGATCTGTAGAGAAAACCTGTTATTAACTAATGTAGTTCTGCTGTGAATTTACTACCCTCTAACGTTTATTAAATTATTAGAAAAATATATCTCCTAATTATGCAACTAGTAAAGTTTCTGATGTTTAATACTGAACATATTTTATTACATAACATATTTTCTGTTTGTGAAGAACCATCAATTTGCAGGCCCCTACAGCTCATTGAGATTGGGGTGTGTTAAAACAGGTTTTCAGTAAATATACGGGTGAGGGAGCAGGGCAGTTAATGGATTGAAGCTGTTTCACAAAAAAAGGGTACATTTATGAACAACTTCTGTGGCCCCCAGCTGTGCTTAATAAAAACAAAAGAGGGGTGTTTTCATTTATTGTAGGCTCAAGAGCAAAATGGCGTGCACTGGCATGCTGCGCAGAGATTAAAGTAAGAGCAAATGGGAAAATAGTTCTGCAAAACTGCTTTTTAAAAAGTGCATCTCAACTAAATATTTTTGTTCAATTCTGCTGACTGCTTATTCAGAAGCCATACTTGGGTTAGGCAGCTTCTGTGCACCATTTTTCTTAATTTTTCTGTCTGTATTCTTAACCTAACTAGGATAAGATAATTTATTGTAAATGCTATTTTAATATAGGGTCTCACCTGAATGCTAAATTATGAGGGGTAAGATCTGCTGATATCTACAAGGAAAAAAGAGAAGAATCTATTCAATTACATATACCTTATGTTCAACGTCAGCTGAATTTCCAGAGTTAACAAGCTAGTATTGTCCACAAAATCATCTAGCTTCATGATATTCCTTTATTGTGTAATTGGATTTTAAGACTATGCATGTAAACATTTACAGAAATGATTGCAGGCTATTCTCTATTGACTATATTGTAATTTCAATAAACACTCTGCTGTAGGGGCGAAATCGTTGTTCCGTTGAAGTCACTGGCAAAACTCCCATTGATTTCAATAGGATAAGGATTTCATCCTAGCTCAGAGGTCCTCAACGCAGTGGTTTCTGAGCTGAACTGAAGCTATCTCAGAATTTTATGAAGAGCTCTTTTAAGGTCTACATGTCTGGTGAGCTTCACTCATGAGAGTGAACTAAGTGCTGGCAGGTACATGTATGTGTATCACAGGTAGAACTGGTAGGTGGCCCCTGCAGGCAAAATTGGGACAGAGAAAGAGGAGACCACCATTTCTTTTCTTCTCAATAGCCACAAAATAAGTGAAAGAGAATGAGTGTATGGTCCTGTGTGGACGCAAAGTCACAACATACAAACAACACAATGCAAATATCAAACATTGTGATGCTTTTATTTTGTGGATTTCTGGGAGTCTCTCAAATGCAAAAAGAAAAGGAGTAATTGTGGCACCTTAGAGACTAACCAATTTATTTGAGCATGAGCTTTCGTGAGCTACAGCTCACTTCATCGGATGCATACCGTGGAAACTGCAGCAGACTTTATATATACACAGAGAATATGAAACAATACCTCCTCCCACCCCACTGTCCTGCTGGTAATAGCTTATCTAAAGTGATCATCAGGTTAGGCCATTTCCAGCACAAATCCAGGTTTTCTCACCCTCCACCCCCCCACACAAATTCACTCTCCTGCAGGTGATAGCCCATCCAAAGTGACAACTCTTTACACAATGTGCATGATAATCAAGTTGGGCCATTTCCTGCACAAATCCAGGTTCTCTCACTCCCTCACCCCCCTCCAAAAACCCACCCCCATACACACACAAACTCACTCTCCTGCTCGTAATAGCTCATCCAAACTGACCACTCTCCAAGTTTAAATCCAAGTTAAACCAGAACATCTGGGGGGGGGGGGTAGGAAAAAACAAGAGGAAATAGGCTACCTTGCATAATGACTTAGCCACTCCCAGTCTCTATTTAAGCCTAAATTAATAGTATCCAATTTGCAAATGAATTCCAATTCAGCAGCAAAAAGTCTATCCAGCTGGTAGAGGTTGAATCCAGCTGTTGTAGGTGACAGCATGGTTCAGTGAATGGGGGGCTGAACTAAGAGTCTAGAGACCTGGGGTCTATTTCTAAATCTGCCACGACCCGCTGCATGACTGCAGGCAACTCACTGTACCTCTCTGGATCTTAGGTCCCTATATTCTTTGTATCGTGATTTGTGATCTAGAATAAATAGTCCTGTATAACATATAATTATTATTACTTATTTTATTATTTCTTACAGATAGATTGTGTTACCTTACAAAACAATTTTAAAAAATTGCCAGATCTCTCCATGTCATTGGCTGGTTTTAATATTTTCACGTATTCATTTCAAATGGCATTGGGCAAAATGTCTGCTTCCTTCCACCCAGAACAGTAGATATTTATGCAGCAGGGGAGACATACTAATAATTTAAAATATATGAAGAAGTAAACACCAAGCATCAGGATGAATTATTCAGTAAATGGACAAAATCAGAAAAAAAAAATGCATGTAGGCTGAATTGTAAGGAAGTTTTATTTCACAGTTTACTGGACTTCACTATAAGACTCTCTTGAGGAAGAGGTGGAAGAATCATCCCAGGAGATCTTCATTAAAAAAAGTATTAGATGAAGTACTAGAAAATATACTGTAGGATGAAATTTTGCACTGGAAGGATTAGCGAGCAAGATGGCCTAGTAGATATTTTCCAACTCTAATTTGCATCCCAATTCTTCTGCTTTTACTGGTGGTGAGTAGCACTCTTGCTAGTCTCCTTGAAGCCACTGAGAAGCCTTGCATTACTCATTTTAAGTAATGATGACAGATTCAGGCCCTTTATCATTATAATACTTGGGCTGGTCTGGTTTGGTTGTTGATGTTCTATTTTATACAACCTCACAAAAACATAAGAATGACCATACTGGGTCAGACCAATGGTCCATTTACCCCAGTATCCTGTCTTCTGACAGTAGCCAGGGCCAGATGCTTCAAAGGGAATGAAAAGAGTAGGGCCACTATCAAGTGATCCATCCTCTGTCCTCCAGACTCAGCATCTGACAATCAGAGGATCTAAATGTCTAGTGTACTTACAATGCTTCTCCATTCTCTGTTTCTTGATGATCATAAAGTTCAGTCATTATCCAGTAATAGGTGCAAGTAGAGGAACTAAGTGTAGTGGGGGGTCTGTGTCACTGGAAGATTTTGAGTGGATATATTGATCTGCAGATCTAGGCCCTGTGTTTTGACAAGACCCGCAGAATGCAGAATTTTTATTGTAGACAAATGTATTATTTATTTGCCCAGCTTGAGGTCGTTGGGAATATGTACAAATCTTTAAATGCACAATAGTAAAGGCCAATCAATATGGCCACAAAATGTAGGTATTCCCTGATGTAACTGAAACATCACGCTATAGCCTCCCACATTAAATCCCTTCCCGAGTTTAATGCATCTAGCTCCTCACACACACACCCTTCCCATTTCTTTAGTGCATGTGAAAATTAGGCCACTTTTTTTTTCAAGGAAGAGAACTATTATAATCACTAGAAGACAGGTTTTGGATGACAATTTATGGAGCTTCATATGATAGCATCATCTCCCCAGATCTGGTGAAACAATAGACCAAAAAGTGTAACCAAATGTGATACAGTGTAAGCACAACTGATGAGTATTTTAATGTGGCGTAGCACAGAAATTGTATCCTTCCTGGGATATTTATATCTGTAGTTTAAAACCTGTGGTTTGACTGTTCTAGATGACAACAAATTTTCAGAGGCCATCACAGTGCTGCTTACCTGGATCGAGCGAGGTGAGGTGAATCGTCGCTCTGCAAATCAATTCTATTCAATGGTGCAGTCAGCAAATAGTCATGTTCGCCGACTTATGAATGAGAAAGCCACTCATGAGCAAGAAATGGAACAAGCCAAGGAGAGTTTTAAAAATGCCTTAACAGGGATCCTCACTCAATGTAAGTAACTCTTTTTTGTCCAGTGTTGTTGTTGTGATTGTGGTAGTGGTGGTGTGTTTTGTGTGTTCGGGGGTAAGTAGTTATGATAAAGTCACATTCTACTTCATATCCTATTTCATACGCTATAGCAATTTGGAGGAACAAGGACCATTCCTAAGAGCTTATTTCTCAAGGTGAGCAAAGTTTCAGTAGTTTTTCCATTAATAGATTGAGACATACTGTAGGATCCATAATGTTTCAGGAAACTGACCAGACAAAAGTATCCCTAATTTGGAACAGAGAAAGATCATGCTTTACCTGGAGTGCAATGATCTCTTATCTGTGAATTGTAGAGATAAGGAATTCTAGTTATCTTTGATACCTACAGAATAGAGAACAATCAGAGTATACTTTTAGATTGAGGTTAGGTAAAAATAAGTTATAGAAATGAACACCTTTCAGGGGGTTTATAAATAGTGTGTCAAGGCCACCCCCACAGTAAAGGAACTCTCTGCACCGCTCCGTTGATATTCTGCCAGCATTTATTTGGCAGGTAAAGTGTCTAAAATATTTAGTGCTGGTGATTTTTCCCTGTACAGAAATATAATCAATCAACTCACCTTAATGGGGTTCCCTCATAAAACAATAATCAGGATAATTGCCTAGGGCCCTTTAAAACAATTGTGCTTCATTTATGCAGGATTTTAATATGTATAATGCGTCCCCATAATCTTTGTTTTTGATTCATTCCATCTGTACCCAATCCACATGGAAAAAGGCTAGATTCCAATTACCCAAAGTTCCTCAAATAATGGATTTAATTATAGTCACAAAGATGCATCCTGCTTAAGCGTACAAGACAAAAAAAATTAAGAAAATTTTTCAGTCTGAGACCAATATGCTTGTTGCACTTTTGTGTCTTAATTATGTCTTTGGTATTTACATATACATTAACTATATGTATCATAAACACTGTGGGATCATGCTAAAAGATGGAGTTATTATCTGAGGACATGTGTGCAGTGGGTGAGTTTTCAAGATCAGTTAATACCCATGGTAGTTTGGATAGGCAGATCATGTTACATCTCAGTGACTGAGAAATAATATGTGAGGAAAAGGAAAGTGGGCACCGCCACGGCCATGTTGTTCTGGTCACACCAGGTTTCCAAAACTTACATGTACAACAGCTGGTTATAGTATTTAAAAATGTCTTCTTCAGCAGGGTTAAAAATCACCTATTGCCAGCAGTCTGCACCTTAGTTAATTCCATCTAAATAATCCTGTTCATCACCAACTATTGTGGAACATCTGTCACTGGTGACAGATTGAGAGCCTTGTAGTTGCAGGCTATGTCTACACTACAAACTTTGGTCGATGCAAATTACGTCGGCATAAAGCCCCCGCAATTAGTATATCACTTGTGTGCATACATATTTGGTTCCTTGTGTTGGCAGTGCATGTACGCACCAGCAGCGCTTATATCAATGCACAGTGCAGTGCACCATAGCTAGGTATCCCAGTGTGCAAAGGGAAGTTTTGGCTATGCATTGTGGCGCAGAAACGGGTCGTGAGAGCAAGGAGTCAACTTCCCAACGTGCAACTCTCTCCATCCCAAAATATCATCTATATCCCATAATTTCTTTGCCTCTTTTCAAAATCCCCAAAACCCATGCAGCCCTCCTTGCTGTCCACCATCTCTGACAGAAGCATGGAGCCTGCACAGCTCTGCACTATTGTTGTGAGCGTTGCAAGCACAGAACACACAATCCTCTGATAGTTGGAGGACAGATTGCTGAGGGACATAACAAGAACGAGCTCAAGGTTGGTGGTGGTGGAGCAGCTGTAGATGGGGAAGGGTCACTTATGGTCCCGAGAAATGAGCACTGACTGGTGGGATCACGTCGTAATGCAGGCTTGAGATGATGAGCAGTGGCTGCAGAACTTTCAGATGCACAAGGACACATTCCTGGATATGTGTGCCGAGCTTGCCCCAATCCTCTAGCTCAGGGACAACAAAATGAGAGCTTCACTGACAGTGGAGAAGTGAGTCATGATTGCACTGTGGAAACTTGCAAAGCCAGATTGCTGCCAGTCAGCGGGGAATCATTTAGGAAAATTCACTGTGGCAGCTGTCATCAAATGTGCAGGGCCATTAATCGCCTCTTGTTATGCAGGAATGTGACTCTCAGCAATGTGCAGGACATAGTGGCTGGATTTGCAGCAGCATGATTCCTGAACTGCATTGGAGCAATAGTTGCCTTGCCTATCCCTATTTTGGTAGACCACCATGCCACAGCGTGACATCAACAGAAAGGGCTAATTTTATATGGTTATGCAAATATTGGTGGATCACTGGGGAAGCATCACTGTGGGCTGGTCAGGGAAGGTGCATGACAGTGCTGTTCAGAAAGCTACAAGCAGGGACTTTCTTTGCTGACTGGTGGATTACCACTGGTGATGTTGAAACGCCAATAGTGATCCTGGGGGACCCAGCCTACCCCCAGTTCCCGTGAAGCTATATACTGGCCACCTCGGCAGCACCAAGTAGAGATTCAACTAGCAGTTCAGCAGGTGCAGAATGACAGTTGAATGTGCTTTTGATAGATTGAAGGGACATTGACGTTATTTACTCACGAGATTAGATCTCAGTGAGAAAAATATCCCACTGTTATAGCTGTCTGCTGTGTCCTGCATAATATCTGCAAACCAAAGAGAGAAAAAATTTCCACTGGGGTCGAGTGCAGAGGTGGAGCAGCTGTCTGCTGAGTTGGAACAGCCAGATACAAGTGCTATTAAAAGAGCTTAACGCAGAGCTATATGGCTCAGGGAGACTTTGAAGGAGCAGTTTAACAGTGAGCCACAGTAATGCATTGTGGTGTACTGTGCTCTACCTGGCTCTGCTATTTTTGGCCAGTTAGGAACTGTGTGGTGCTTGGTGTACATCTATGAATGTAACACCATCAATGCACCTATTCATTTTGTTTGTTACGGATCCTATGAGTTGTGTCACACAGTACAGTAACCAGTAAGTGGGTGCTCTCAGAACCGCTAGGCATTCTACAGCATATGTTGTGAACTAATAAAGATGAATTATGTTCCAAACAATAGAATTTTATTTGTAACAAAATCAGTGAAAAGAAAAATCCATACAATTTTAAAGTAAATACACTGAAAACTTAATAAATTTTAATAGAACAGAACTTTACAAGGGGAAAGAGTGTTCATGTACATTTTAGCGACATACACCAACTGTGGCTTTCACAGGTCCGTGTAGGTGAAGCTTTGGTGGTCTTTAATCTCCCCGCAGGTGGAGCAGTAGTGGTAGTGCAGCAGCCCCGGATGACACGACGAATGTCTGGGGGGAGGTGTAGGGAAGTGCTGCACTCGAGTTCTCCATGGACTGCAGAGGGTGGCAAGCCCAGGACTGTTGAATCTGTAGGTCCACAAGAGTCTGCAGCATCTGTGTTTGCTGCCTGAGAAGCCTCATTACATCCTGGTGCATCTCCCTCTCCTTTTCCTGCTAGGACTCCTGGGCCTTTCTCCTCTTCACTCTTTCCTTCTCTAGGCTGTTTGCAATGTTCACCTTCCAGGCCCTGGGTTCAGGGTCTGATGCAGCGCTGGCTTGCAGGATTTCATTGAACATGTCATCCCGAGTCCTCTTCTTTCTCCTCCCTGTCCAGCTCAGGCGTTCTAGAGGTGTGGAGGGTGAACCCCTCAAGGTCGCAATGGCAGCAACTGCAGATAACACACAGAGGTACCATTGTCGGTATAGTCACAACAGAAAGCAAAAGATTCAGAACTCCCCTTCCCTTCCTCCCCTAATGTTTTCAACAACACATTCTCAGTGACTCTTTTGCTTGGGATTACTGGTGCACGGCACCACTCACAGCACCAGTCACAGTGAGTATGGCTCCTGAGGGTAACACAGAGAGCGCACAGCTGCTGCTGGCATCCCAAAGCCACCCAGGCCTATATGCTGCTATCCTGTGTACTGCAATGGTGCCTGCCGAAGTGATCACTGACTGGCATGGGAAAGTGCCCTACCGTGGAGGAAGAAATAAGACTTCTGTCCCTAAAAAGCTTTGGGAGAAGATTGCAGAGTGCCTCCATGAAAGTTTCATCGAGATTTCTCAGGAGCAATGAAAAGCAGATAGCAACTCTACCTCTCTTCATTGTATCTTACCACTTCTAGTACAAATAAATCAATAAAAAGTCGTTAGCTGCACCCTGTTAAGTTAGGGGTGTCATCACTGTAGTGAGAAATACATAACTTGCCCTCTTCTAGAAGTGAGAGGAACTGTAGTCTGTTGTCAGGGTAATGTTTGACCTGAAAGGCCACCAGCCTAGAAGTAGTTGTTGAAGTCAGACATGGCTAGCAGAGCCTGGTGATTGGTGATGCGGAATTGTAATCCCACAGAGAAGACCTTTCTCCCCAGGAGGTCCAGTCTCTTGGAACTCTAATCTGATGGGCTAGTCCTTAGGTACTGTGACCTATTTCGTACCACCACAGAGTTTGGAGCAAGGTGGGAGAACAGAAATTTGGCTCCCTTTGCTGGGATGAAATAGCCACTCTTGGCTCTCCTAGGTATGGGGGCACAGAATGCTGGGATGTGCCAGACCAGTCTCACTGGTTCCAATAAAATCTTGTTAACTGGGAGGGCCACCTTACTATATGCTATTGCAGAATCAACCTTACACTGGGGTGATTTTCCTAGGCCCATATACACAGGTTTTGTGGGCACAACACACTACTGAGGTGATGTAAAATGGCCACATCAAGCCTGAGGATCTAGCCCCATGAGCACTGTATTTATTTGTCTAGGAAAAAATATGAATTTACATACATGTTAATTCCATGGTTACTTTTAATTCTTTGAAAGAGAATTAAAAATAAAGTTTTTTTTTATCCACTACTATGAAGCTACATATTTAAAAAAAGAAATGTGCTCCCAGATGCCATACACATTTTCAGTCACTGATCAAGAGCACTAGAGAAGGCTGGGAACTGGAATAAAAATGGCAAACATTTTCCTTTTGATTTATTGTCACAATTCCTTTTTCAGTACAAATTTCTTACCAGCTCTAGTGAAGACTTTTTCAGTGAGTTATAAATAATATTATATTCCTAAACCTTTGGTTATTATTATTAACTATAGTCTAATTATATTGTTGTTGCTAATTAGAACCAACCTTATGCTAGGCACTTTACAGACAAGTATAAAGAGTAGGAGTAGAATTTTCAAAAGTGTCTATGGGTATGTCTACACTGCAATGCAACCCATGCTTTAGCCCGGCTCAAGGCTAATGCCCCCTTGCATCTACATTGCAATTGTGCTAACCCAGAGCTCGGACCCAGGGTCCCAGGACTCTGCAGGGCTGGAGGGTCCAAGCTCAAGTCAAACAGGGAGCCACTGTCCGAGCCCTATTGTTTTGCAGTGTAGCCGCAGCCCCACTTGACTTAGATCCCAAGAATCATCCAGATGTATCCCACAATTCCATGGAACAACTTCCTTAATCCTCTCTATCCCAACAATCTGCAGTCCACTCTATTGAAAATGGAAGCCGCCCCTCCCCTGACTTGGCAAATGGTAGCAGCTCAGGTCAGTGTTAACCCATTCTGTTCTGATCACCAATCGACAAGCACACTATCAGGGAGCCTCCTGGGTTTGTAATGGAGAATGAACCAATCAAGCCTTCTGCAAAGCAAGCTGCTTCCTGGTAACATGCATGGTGGGCAGTAAAGTTTTCCCATGGTGCACCACTTTCCTAAGACTAGAGCAGAAACATTTCGGGTATGTGGGGGCACCAGGAACTCTGGGATATGATTACTTTGACTTGGGTCTGCACCCTGCAGTGTGGAATCAGGGCCGTAGGTTCAGAAAGTTCTTAACCTAGAGTTAAAATACAATGTAGACACTCAAACTCAGGGTTCCCTAATACAGGTCAGCTGATTTGAGTCCCACTAACCGGACCTTACGTTGCAGTGTAGACATACCCTAATCAACTCAGCAGTCTAAGGTCATTTTCAAAAACAATTTGTTGCAAGTCAACGAGAGTTTCTCTCAAGGCCAGATTTACAATAGTATTCAGGCACCTAAAGATGCAGATAGGCATCTATTGGGATTTGCACAAGTGCCTAAGCCTTTTGGGCATCTAACTCCGACTGAAAATCATAGGAACTAGGCACTAACCTCCTTAGGCACTTTTGCATATCTATTAAGTGCTATCTGCATCTTTAAATGCCTAAATTCCTTTATATATCTGGCCCCTAAGTCAATTTTGAAAATGGGACTTAGGCCATTATGTCACATATGCAGTTCTGAAAATTGTACTGAGGTACCCTACCCTAAATTGCTTATAATCTAAAAAGACAATATGTAGATGCAGCCTATGGTGTGGGCAGCAAAGTCACCTAGCTTATTGGAGCCACAATTTTTGAATACATAAAAAAAACCCCTCCATTTTCTATGACCTATACTGCTAACACTGCTTTAGAATGAGTATGAGGGAGTATAGGCCTCTTGGGGAACGTGTGCTTTGGGGAAGGGATGAATGGTGAGAGTGTGGAAGGTCAAGGAAGGAGTGCTGCATATATACAACCTCATGGTAGGTGGACAAAAGAGGTTGTAAACTCCATATAGGTAGCATGCTTCCTGAGAAGAAATCCCCATGAAGAACACATATTGCTAACACTTATTACAACAATCTGTAACCCACTAAACCCCCATTTTTGTCATGTGACTACAGAGGTGTTAACAGGCCACTCCATCTTGAATGGTCCCTGACATTAGGTGCTAAATACTTATGCTAAACTATCTATTCAACCTTGTATTTAGCTGTGACACTATTATTACCTTTCCCAGTCCTGAATAAGAGCTCTGTGTATCTTGAAAGCTTGTCTCTCACCAACAGAAGTCGGTCCAATAAAAGATATTACCTCACCCACCTTGTCTCTCTAATAAAGAGAGTAAGATCATCTGTAGAACTTTAACATGACCAGTAAATTGGTGGTTTGACAGCTATAAAACACTCTGTTTTGCTGATTACCCTGCCATAAACATCTGATCAGGCAATTAATGTATGTATTGAACACTTGACTCAAACATTTAGGTGTAATCCTCTTGCTAATCTTTCAAATACCTGCAGTCAGAAGCTTGTGTCAGGGATTTCATTACCTGTAGTTCTTTGGTGGCTGGGCCATAAGCTAAAATGTTCTGATTGCACTAGTCCTTGTCAATAAGAAAGTATTTTATATTGAGACTGACATGCACTCTGTATATATTTGAGACAAATGCACTTAAACACCATTTCCTTAACACAATTCTCCACTTCTTGCGCTATTCATTTTTCCTTACTATTTTGGTACTTTTAAATCACCTCCCAGGTTCTTCCTTTACACTTCTCTTTCAGGGAGATTTTTCAGCATATCCTTCTTACAAGTACTGTAATGCTGATATCAATTGACAATAACACTATAGTATTACACTAGTGTAAGCTGTTGTATTTTAGAATCTCACTGGCTTCACATAATTTACTAGATAGCACACCTATTCTGGATAGCTATGCTACTTGATGGTATCAAGTTTAATTTCAGATTTTTGTTTACAAAGAGTGTTATACTGATATGTATGCACACATACATAATTTTATGTGCATGGGAATGATGTAAATGAGACAGAGAATATTCCTTAAATCAACTGTGAGATATGCAAGTTCCTTGAAAGGAGAAGCCTGTTTCACAGTTCCTTGTTTAGCATTCTCTGGCTTACTATATATATGTGAAACATTGTCCATCTGTTCATAAAGAGTTTGCAGAGAATTTTAAGAAGACATGTTAATGAAATTAATGGGGCATATTTACAACATTGATAAAACAACAACTTGGAACATCTGAAAAGCTCATAAATTTGGTATTTATAAACATACATGGATTGTGACACCTTTACCCAAGTGTATCTTTTCAGAGTCCTTACCCCCAAATGACAGACCAGCTGGGGGCTACCTTCCTTCCAGGTACTGTTGAGAGTTTGTCAGAGTTGTGTAAGCCTCATCCATTGAAAAATTTACCCACACCAAAGCCAATTTTGCTTTTAAGGAAACATCACAATTCTGTACATGGCAGGAACTAACCGGACAGTAATACAAGTCTCACCTGGGGCCTGGTTTACACTACAAATTTAGGTCAACATAAGCCACCTTGCGTCAACCATGTGTCTACACTTAAATTTGTCTCCCACTGAAGTAAATGCCCATTACATCAACATAGCAATGTCACCTCCCCAAGTGGCGTTGAGCCGTGGTTGATGTAGAGGTTGATGCAGCACAGGTGTAGACACTGCATTACCTATGTTGACCCTAACAGTCCTCCAACAGATGTCCCAGTGTCCAACACTGAACACTCTGGTCACAATTGTGAACTCCACTGCCCAGCGGCCCTTGAATTTTTGGCTAGAAGCCACTTTTGACATCTTAGTCAAGACCCACTTACCATCTCTGATGCCACTTTCCCCTTCTTTGGTCACCTTTGGGGGCTATCTTACACTCTTCTCCCTCAACTGGGAGCTAATCATGATGGACAATTGGGGATTGGAGATTATCCATCAGGTATCCTCATAGAGTTCCTCTCCTTCCCTCCTCACAACCCCCCTTCAAGGTCTCCCTTTGGGGACCACCCTTACACGGTGAGTCTTCAACAGGAAGCAGAATCCCTATTACACTGAGGGGCAATAGAACGCAGACAATGTACAAGTGGGAGTCCCCTTCCCTACTTCCACTTCCAGTGTGACCATCATAATAGATGCTTCCCTTCTGGGGCGGGGTACCCACTTGAACTGTCACACTGAACAGGGCACATGCACCCCACAGGAGGCCAGACTACATATCAACATCCTGGAGCTGTGAGCAATCATCCTTGCATGCAAGGCCTTCCTCCCACTTATTCGCTCCCTCCACATCCAAGTTATGTCAGACAGTATCACCACTGTGGTCTACGTAAGCAAACAGGGAGGAGTGAGGTCTCTCCCACTCTGTCTGGAGGCAGTCAGGCTTTGGAACTGGTGTATCTGACTCAGCATGGCTATCCAGGTGGCATACCTCTTGGCTATTCACAACTCCTTAGCAGATAATCTCAGCAGGCACTTCTTGGCAAACCATGAGTAGGAAATCCATGACTCTGTTCTGACAGACATGTTCACACAGTGAAGCAGAAATTTATAGGACCTCTTTTTATCACAAACAAACAAAAAACTCCTCCTAGATTGTTCCGGGGAGCCATTGGCTGCGACTCTCAAGGTGGTAAGGTGGTGCTCTCCTATTATTGTGGGCAAACGATTCCAGATATGCCTTTCTTCCCATCTCCCTGCTTCCACAGGTCCTGGGAAAGAGACATCACAACAAAGCCAGTGTCCTTCTCACTCCTGTCAGCATAGAGCATCTTCACCAGACAGGCTACTGTGGCACAGCTACATCGGTGCAGCTGCACCAACGTAGCACTTCTAGTGTAGACTAGCCACTAGAGTAGAAAAGACTTGGCTAGGGCCAACTAGCTGGCTAAATGGAAAAGCTTCTCTGCCTGGATACAGAATAATCAGTCTCACGCAGTCTCTCCAAGCATCCGGGTCGTTTTAGATTAGCTCCTGTCTGTAAAGAAATATGGTGTTTCAGTCAACACATTATGAATCCACCTTGCAGCCCTTAGAGCCTTCCTCCCTCCAGTAGATGGGTGCTCTGTCTTTACCAACCCAACTATAACACAATTCATGAAAGGCATTATCAAGGCCTTCCTACTAGTCATTAAACCAACACCACTATGGGCGCTTAACCTCCTGCTGTCAAAACTTACTAGACCTCTATTTGAACACTTAACGATATGTTCGATGTTCCACCTATCCATGAAGGTGACATTTCTAGTGGCCATCACGTCAGCCAGGAGGGTCAGTAAACTGGGAGCCCTCAGGTAGACCCTCCATGTACAGTATTTCAAAAGGACAAGGTATCCCTCCACCTTCACCCTAAATATCTCCCCAAGGTTGCCTCCAAAATTCACCTTAACCAGTATATTCATTTACCTGTCTTTTTTCCAAACCCCTACGCTTCTCCTGAAGAGAAGAGATTTCACTCTCTTGACAGCAGGTGTGCACTGGCCTTTTAACTGCAAAGAACCAAACCCATCAGAGTCTCCAAAACTCTTCATCATGATAGCAGAGAGATCCCATGGTCAAGCTATATCCCCACAAAGGATTTCTAAGTGGGTTTCTGGCTGCATTATCAAGTGATACAAGCTAGCTCACATCCCGCCTCCCGATGGTATAACAACCTACTCCATGAGAGCACAGGCTGCCACGGTAGCATCTCTGCAGAAAGTCTCAATACTGGATATTTGCAGAGCTGCCACCTGGAGCTCCATACACATATTCGCTATGCATTTCATGTTAGTTCAGGCTTCAGTTGTGGATGCAGTGGTGGGATTGGCAGTGCTGCATGCATCTGTGTTGCTGGCTTACTCGTAGGCACCTCCAGTCTGAGCACCACTTGCCAATCACCCACATGTGGAATACACAAAGAGACCAGCACTCAAAGAAGAAATGGAGGTTACTTACTGTAACTGGAAGTTCTTCAGGATGTGTGATCCCTATCTGTATTACCCGCCCTCTTTCCTCTCTGTTTCCAATCTGGTTGGATTCATGGTAAGGAGTGGAACTGAGGGGCCATCAACTTGCATTGCCTCTTATAGCCTCACTCAGGAGCCCGAGGAGATCTACTGTGCATGCGTGGGCCAGCAGATACCGCTTGTTAAAATCTCTGGACTTGGCACATGGTGCACATGCATATCCATGTGTGGAATACAGGTAGGGCCCACACATCTCAAAGAACTTCCAGTTACAGTAACTAACCTCCATTTACATCGCATCCACTGATTTTGTTCTGTGCATTTTGATCATATATGGAGAAATGGTCCATATAATCTAGAGGCAGAAACGACCTATTCATCTTCGAGTCACTATCTCCATCTTCACAGGTTTCAGAGTAGCAGCCATGTTAGTCTGTATCCGCAAAAAGAAAAGGAGGACTTGTGGCACTATAGAGACTAGCATCAGTGGAAAATATCCATCTGATGAAATGAGCTGTAGCTCACGAAAGCTTATGCTCAAATAAATTTGTTAGTCTCTAAGGTGCCACAAGTACTCCTTTTCTCTCCATCTTGTTGCCAATGCAAGATTATTTCTTACAATGTATTTTCTACTCTGTTGTCCAATCTGTAGGGGTACCACCACTTCTTTTGAGATACTGTTCAACTTCCCAATAGCTTCCTATTTGCTCATTTGTTTCTTTATGATGTATAATGAGAGACTGAAAGGTGGTGGGGGGGGGTTGCTGAGGGCGGGGGTCATGTAGTTTTTTACCATAGAAATATCATGAATGTCAGCTTTGATCTTCCCTGGCCATTCCCTGGGATCTTCTCTATATCTCAAAGGATTTATATTGTTAGTGCTCTCACATTTTAATGAAGGGGAATTGAATGTCCTTTCTCAAGGAAATATCGGTGTTAACAAAGACACATTCTAAACAGTCTGGCTGAAATTCCTTTCCCCTCTCAATTGCTCAACTTCCTTGTGATATGATTTCTTCAGTTCTAAAGTCATCAGAGTCTTCCCAGCTAGAGAGGACCTGAATTTCTAATGTAAAAAACCAAGCAAAAAAACCCCAACCAAACTTAAATAAAATCCTTCCAGGCCTTCTTCATGCATAGTAAAAAGGGAATGGGCCCTGTTTTTGTTTTGTCCCATTTTCAGGTTACCTTTAAAATGTGCTCCATTATTTTACCAGGATAGAAGTGAGACTCATGTGTTGGTGGTTACTGGGATCATTACCTTCTTACCTGTTTTTTTTTTTTTTTAATATCAGCTCTGCGATTACTTTCTCCCACAATCCATTAACTAGATAGTATGTTCCGTGACTTTTCAGAAATACAGTCAGTTCCACTACAGGTACAATAGGTTTGCTAGTTAAGTGTCTTAGCATCCAGGAAGTAGATCATCCAGATCTTTTTTTTAAGTATTCATACTTTCCTAGTATTTCCTTAATTGCTTTCTATTGGTAGCTGTTTTAAAAAAGGTTTTCCTTAATTGCCCTGTCTTCTTTATTCCTTTTGCCAAAGACTAATTTGAAAAATTGAAATAGCTATTTCAGCAATTTTTCAAGCCATCATTAAGCTCTTCAGGGCAGGGATGGTCTCATATGAACTGTTTGTATAGTGCCTAGCACAATGGGGCCTCTTGTCCTTAGGTGCTAATGGAATACAAATAAAAAAATTAATCATTAATATAATTATCCTCTGGTACTTCTTTTTCCTTTGATATATTTGTAAAAGACCTTTATGATCCATTCAGCTCCTTGGGCTGGCATATTAATTCAGCATTTTATTTGTTTGATTTTTTTCTGATAACTTTTTTAGTAAGCCTTAACTGAGTCTCTATATTCTTTCATACAGATATTTTTTTAAAATGTTTTGTCCAAAATGCTGTTGCAATGGCAGAGGACCTATTGTAGGATGAATAGGTGTAGGTGTGTCCTGTGTTGTTATTGTTCCTTGCCACATTTTTCTATCTACTGTATAACCATGGTCTCCACCCCTAATGTTGTCTGATGGCTCATTCCTTTGTCATAGAATTATAGAGTCATAGAACATTAGGGTTGGAAAAAGACCTCAGGAGGTCATCTAGTTCAACCCCCTGCTCAAAGCAGGACCAACACCAGCTGAATCTCCCCAGCCAGGGTTTTGTCAAGCCGGGCCTTAAAAACCTCGCAGGATGGTGAACCTCCCTAGGTAACCCATTCCAGTGCTTCACCACCCTCCTAGTGAAATAGTTGTTCCTAATATCCAACCTAAACCTCCCCCACTGCAAATTGACACCATTGCTCCTTGTTCTGTCATCTGCCACCATTGAGAACAACCGAGCTCCATCCTCTTTGGAATCCCCCTTCAGGATTGAAGGCTGTTATCAAATCCCCCCTCACTCTTCTCTTCCGCAGACTAAATAACCCTAGTTCCCTCAGTCTCTCCGCATAAGTCATGTGCCCCCTAATCATTTTTGTTGCCCTCCGCTGGACTCTCTCCAATTTGTCCACCCCTTTTTGTAGTGGGGGACCCAAAACTGAACACAATACTCCAGATATGGCCTCACAAGTGCCAAATAGAGGAGATAATCACTTCCCTCAATGTGTTTCATCTGTCTTGGATTCCTTTGTTTCTCCAGTACTGTGTAATTTTAGTCCTCGTCGAAGTGAAAAGGAGTTTTGCTATTGATTTCAGTGGAGCCAGGATTTCACTAATAAGACTTCTCACTATTATTTTTATGTATTGTTTTATATAGGCCTATAAATGCACTTGGTGCTTTACAATCAAATAAAAGAGTTAGCTTCTAAAGAGTTTTCAGTCTAAGGCTTCAGTTCAGCAGTCCGTCCCTAGTTATCTTGATCTTGTAAGGTGTTCACTTCCATCGGAGTTGAGGGCACTCAGCACCTAACAGGATCAAGCCTCAAAGCACTGAAGCAATGGCTCAAGTCCCACTCAAGTCAGTGAACATGCTGAAGTGCTTTTCTGAACAGGTAAGGAGTTAAGAAGATGTTAAATGCTTTGCTGAAGTGGAAGCTAAATACTGTGCAGACATGATGTGGTGAGTGAAGATAATAAGGAACTGGAGCAGGGAAGAGAGGACAGGGGTTACACCAGTGAGGTAGAGTGAATGGTTTGGTTAGTTGGGCACACTTCATGACTGCTGCACTTTTAAAACTTGATGCAGTTTGTTGTTTATAAATGAAGGACCAGACCCTGCTAATATTACTGGCTGACATGATTACTGCCCTTACTGGGAACACTCACATTAGAGAGCTCTGTCTGGTAGTAAGTGTTCACAGGATTGGGCCCAAAGGTTGTAGTTTTTTTATTATTATAAAGATTTTTGAGGTGGTGTGAGCAGGGAAGAAATGTGAGAGCAAAGGAGGAGAGGAAGGAAAGCAGGAGATGGAGAGGGAGAGGGAGAAAGGATGCAAAAGGGAGAGAGTGAGAATGGAGGCAGCAAAGAAGAGGAGGAAGGCACAGGGTGCATATGGTATGCCCAGGGTGCAGATGGAGACTTGGAGGGGTTTGAGCAAAATGGGGGGAAGCAAATGTTCTCCAGCATTAGAAATTAGAAAGGTTTTTTTTCGGATGAGACAGATGACTTTTTGGCTGACAAATGAGGCCCTGTCTTTTTCCCTCGGCAAAGGAAATCATCTGACACTTGAAACAAATGTACCCTCCTGGTCTTCATTCAGAAGAAGGAGCCTCATAAAGCTGTCATGTTCTATTGCTCTGGTACGTTGTTATTTCAGGAGAGTCCCTACCCAGAGGGGAACCTGTCAGAGCCCAAGCACATTTATGATGCCTCTTCCTCTCAGGACCTCCTCCTGGAGCTCTTTCCTGATGAGATAAAAACACAAAAGTAGCTGTGACAGTCTCAACTATCTGCAGAACTATCTGCCAACTACAACAAAAACCACATCAGTCCCAATTATCAAGGAGATCCGCTAATTGCACAGTACATTAGGGATAGCAGAAAATCCAGTCAAGGTGATCAAGATAGTAGCATCCACAGATTCTTTCTTTGAATTAGATTTGTTTCTGTGATGTCAGAGTATAGCCCACAAGCTTTATTCCTTACTACACAATGTCAGCATTAACAGAGAAGGTACTGTGCATCTATAGCTGCCCTACTGTATCACACTGGCATGGTGACAGGTTCCAGTTTGCTGAGAAATGACATGTAGGTGTAGTGGTCTTGTTAAGTTCAAGTGATTTATTGCATGGCAGGATGCCAGAGCCCTTTGTTACACTGGGCTGCCAGTTTCTTCATTGTAAATTAAACCACATTTCAAATCTTAAAAGATTTTCAACATTTATTTTTCGGACAGATTTCCTAGCAATCCCTTGTAGGACATGGTGAGCTCTGTTTAATTTAAGTACATTCAGTTGTTTCAACATACAACAAGAAGTGTTTCTACTTTTCTAGAAGTAAGTGTTGTTTAATTATTAATATAAGTGCTTGGAACAAGTGAGTGTGCATGTTTTGTTATGGATTCTGAGGCATATGGAAGTTTCAGTATTCCCAGGATGTTCCCTCTTTAGGTCTTCCTCATCCTGTTTCTTTGTAAGAGAAAAGCACATTCCAAGAACAGCAACCAATGATCATAGGCATAGTTTGACTTATGTATTTGAGGGTGCAGCTCCACCCAGGCCAACAGGGCCATGCATGGGAGGCAAATTCCATGCCTGCCTGAGGCAGGCAGTTTGGAGGTGGGAGCAGTGCCCTCCCATGCTGCCCCCAAATTATGCCCAGGCCAATGACAGTAAATTAGAAGGACATCATGAGAATGGAGGGGGGTTATAATTTCTGTTGCAGAGGAAAAGCTAGGCAAGGCGGAATGAATAAAAACACTTATAAATGTTTTTTCCCTCCACTTATATGAGGTAATTTGTATATTGTAACATGCAAAACTCAGGTAATATCACTGCCAGTCACCCAACTTCTTAACAACCAACATTATAACATTGACTTGTACAAATATGATCAATGTGGGGTGAGGTGGGAGCTTGCAGGGGCTGATTTTTTAAAATTGAACTATTTGGGGTGGGGGGTGTCACTGATTAGGTCTCAGCTGGAGTATTGTGTCCAGTTCTGGGCGCCACATTTCAGGAAAGATGTGGACAAATTGGAGAAAGTCCAGAGGAGAGTAGCAAAAATGATTAAAGATCTAGAAAACATGACCTATGAGGGAAGATTGAAAAAATTGGGTTTGTTTAGTCTGGAGAAGAAAAGACTGTGGGGGGACATGATAACAGTTTTCAAGTACATAAAAGGTTCTTACAAGGAGGAGAGAGAAAAATTGTTCTTCTAACCTCTGAGGACAGGACAAGAAGCAATGGGCTTAAATTGCAGAAAGGGCGGTTTAGGTTGGAAATTAGGAAAAACTTCCTAACAGTCAGGGTGGTTAAGCACTGGAATAAATTGCCTAGGGAGGTTGTGGAATCTCCATCATTGGAGATTTTTAAGAGCAGGTTACACAAACACTTGTCAGGGATGGTCTAGATAACGCTTAGTCCTGCCATGAGTGCAGGGAATTGGACTAGACGACCTCACAAGGTCCCTTCCAGTCCTACAAATCTATGATTCTATATAATCTGTATTTGTATAAATAGCTATACCACACACATATGGTACACCTAGACACTACTCCCTTTCTGTGGTTATGGAGGACCTTTAGATATCCCAGCCAAGGGGGATTTTTATTTAAGAATTAGCAGTGACTGGAAGGAGGACTATAGTAATGTTGGCCAGGAGGACACTGTGGTTGGGGTCAATGTTCCTGACCCAGAAACCCCCTAATACTGGACACATTATCTGTTCTCAAATGCATTGTGGCTATTTCATGAGGACAGAGTATGTAAATAAGAGAGGGATGAATCATACCCATTAGATCCATGCAGAGAGGGGGGCCTTCATGCTCATTTCTTATCCTTCTCATGCAGAAGGGATGGTTCAGTGCCTATCTGGCAGCATCTCCCTTCCCAAGACCCCTACTCATGGATCTCTCCAAAGCTGAGATCCATACAGGGGAAAGGCACAGGCTGGTTGGGCTGGTGGTGGGAAGTGGCCCTGCATTGGGTGTGAAGCAGTTTAGAGAAACTCACATCATTTTCCCCTTGAGACGATGTAGATATCCCAAGAAACACTATGCAACTTGGGGCAGCATATCCTTTCCCAGAGAACCCACTGCGTGGTGAGGATCTTCCTCTTAAGGGTGACCTTGAGGGCAGATATGTCAAGGAGGTATTCCTGGTAGCAAGCCTCCATTGAAGCCTTGTGGCCAGCAAACCAATAGACAACAGGGCACACAGAGCTTCTGCATGGCTGCCTGGTCTCTCATTAATCCCTTAGGATTCCTGGCACTTGGGGTGGGTATTTTAGTCTTCCCAGTGGCAAACCCTCCCACCCACCCACCAACACAATGTGGGAGAAGCTCTTCAGGAGGGTCCTTGCAGAACTTCCCTTCTCTTAGGCTCTCCCATAAATTTTCCTTTGAGATGGGAAATTTGGCAGGTGTGGCAGCCTCCCTTCACAATGCAGTAGCCCTAACCTGAAGAAAATGCAGCAACTCTGAGGAAGTTTGTCAGTCAATCACACAGAGGTATATTTACCCTGGTAAGCTGTTATTTTCTGACTGAGTTGTAGCAAACGGTCATTCTCTCTTTGCCCTCATTTTCTTTTCAAACCATGGTGTTTGGTTACTCTTGGTAGATGTAGTATATTGCACAGCCGGTACAATGTAGGTCTTTGTTGTACAAATGCATTATGGGGTCTGTCATAGCATGTCTAATTGATTAGCAAACTCCAACACATGCTACTCTAAGTCCTGTGCTTTGCATTTCATGGGTGGTATTTTTAACTTTTATAGGTTACCTGCTCTGTTCTGCTAATGACATTCACATCTGTTTCTCCCTCTCTGGCAGTGTATCTTGGGTAACAGTGAATGGGCTCTATTGTCTTTTGGCTGTTAATGTGCAGAAGATAAATTCTTTTCTGAAAGTAAATACCATTGAAACCCAAATGCTTCTCTTTGGACCTGATTAATTATAAAATTCTGAATCTTTCTTTCCTTTGCCACTTAACTGAAATATTGTGTCAACATCACATGCAAAGTTGCCGAGGGTAATTTTGGTCTTGGACTCAATGCTGGAACATAGTCAATATGTCACCAAATGCATACCAGGACAGTTGCCAGAAATACGCCCTTTTCTATCCACAGCTGACCTGGAGATTCTAAGCCATTCATTTATAACATCAAGCCTTGACTACTGTAATTCTTTGTTTGCTGGGCTCCCTGCCAAATTGATTGGCAGACTCCAGCTTATTCAGAACTCAGCAGACAGGCTTTTGACTAAGACCAGGCTAACTATGTACATTCTTCCTGTCTTGGAGTCCTTATTCCAAAATCATGTTTATGTTGACTGTAAAATTTCCTTTCAACGTTAATTTTATGGGTGAAATCCTTCTTTTATTTTCAGTATCACTTGTCATGCATTTTAAAATCTTTCTAAGATAAATTGCTGCATATTCCATTATTCCACCTACAATCGTTTCGTGTTTGGACCATTTCATTCTATACCCCTCAATTTTGGAATTAGTTGTCCATGATATGAGTTCTGATTTTTTGTTTTGAGTTTAGGCCAAGCTGGATTCTATTTAGTTCATTGTTTCCTTTTATTGTAAAGTACTGTGAGACATTCAGTTGCCTATGTACATTTTTATTGCATAAAAGGAATAAGATCTTCATTTATGCATAATAATCAATGAAATATCAAGCAAAGCACAATTTGAGTTGCTTGTTCTTGTCAGTGGAACTTCAAGATGCAATTTCAGCCTTAACTTGTGTAGGTGGTTGAAAGAATGTATTTAATGTGCATAGTGGAAAACAAATGTTCTCCCATAGTCTCCCTATTTACAGAACTGTATAGACCTTTACCCCCATCTTTTCTCCATTCAGTAAACTTGCTATGTTATGGCATATTTTCTACTGTAAATATTCCACTTCTCCCTAAGATCAGTCCTCTTTGTCCCTACATCCTTAGATTTATAGTTCATATATATATATATATATACTGTACATTTAAGAGGAATATCATAATTTGGCCCGCTTTGTTTATGGCAACAAATATTGAACAATGATGATGTAAGTATCTCTTTAATATGCCTAATATAAGTTTCCACCAATTATAAATTATTTTGTAGTAATGTTGCAGTTGTGAACCATTAGCTGACACCTACATATCAACTCTGGTTTTCAGGGTTTAAAACTCAGCAGAAAAACAATAGTATAATAATCCTTTGTGTGAAACACACCACACAAAGTATCGCAAAGCCTTAGAGTGAGTTTTTAGGAAAATTGGAAACAAATCTGAATTATATTGAAGGACAAAAAGTATTGGGGTTTTTGCATCCTTCCAGAACAATGATATTCTTAAAATTAAATTTGGCCAGTTACCTATATTCTCTCTCAACAAGAAGCAATTTTGCATATGGCTAATGAAATTTTTGTTATATAATTTTATACAGATGTTTGTTGGTGAATATTTAATGATACTTAATAATAATACAAAGCACTTATACTCTACAGTGCTGTTCACACTCAGAACTGAAGGAACTTTACAGAGATGGGTAAGAATTATTAACCCCGTTTTACAGGTAGGGACCTTGGCCATGTTACACAGTGGCTGAGCCAGGGTCAGTAGTTAGACAGGGAGCACCTCTTGGCACAGTTCCTCCAGGAACTTCAGGGGTCAAACCAAGGTTGAGGGCCTTAGATATTTGTGGCCAAACTTCATCCCTGAAGGAAGGATGAGTAAACTGGAAGTGAGAACTCTGGAGCAGATCCTCAGCTGATGCAAATTGTCATAACTCCACTGGCCCAATTGTCTACAATGGAACCATGACAATTTGCGCCAGCTGATGTTCTGCCCCCCTGAGTAGTCTCTGTATGGCAGAGAATACATTCATATAGGGAAGAGTCAGGCTCAGAGGGCCAGATTTTTAAAGGTATTTAGGCGCCATGGGAGTTAAGCATGTAGTCACTTATGAAACCCCACTAAGCACCTATCTGCACCTTTAGGCACATAAATATCTTTACAAATATGGTTCTCTGAACCTGATATCTCCTGTATGGGTTTACTCTAAGCTGAAGCTGAGAAACTTAAAGGGGTAGACCCTCAACTGGTGCAAACTGTCATTGCTCGATTGAAGTCAGTGGAGCCTCTCTGTATTTCCAGAGACTTGACTTAGGCAAATAAAGTCAATAGGATTTTTGCCAGAGTGAAGACTGCATGATTGGGTTCCACATATCCATATTCAATTATTTTAAAAAAATGAAAATAACTAAGTATTATAAGAGCTAATATATAAATGTTAGGAAATTTAAAAGTCCTCCTGTCACATCTACGGATGAAAAGCGCTATGAGTGCTAAGTATTATTAATTGTTATGTTAATTATAATGGGCACTTAGCATTCTCTCCTAGTTTTTTCCCTTTATTTATATCCAGAGCTGTAGCTTGGAAAATATTGTGCATAACCACTTGACTTTTTTAGTTTATTGCACACTTAACATTTATTTTATTGATTTATTTCTTGAACACCTGAGAATTTTGATCATTGAAGAAGGCCTCCCATACACTCTTCACTTTGCCTATAAAAGAAAGATAGGAAATCTCTGTGACCTCTTTCTGCCTTGAGTTTTCACTGAAGAGAGCCTCTGAAATGATCAGATAAAGATTTCTGATAGATGTTAGCACCTGTAGAAAGAACTTTTTAATTAAACATTTAAAAGTTCAAAGGTTTCTACAAAATTCAGATGATCCTATTAAAACCTTTTAGTGGAAAATGGTAAACCAGGATTTCTTATATCTTTGTGAATCCTTTCTACTTGAATTTCCATTTGCTAATTAAACACAGATTCTTTGTGCACCGGGGTCACTAATGCAGCATAACCATTAAATTCTAGCCTTCATTTATATACATATAATCATGGGTACACTAATCTTTTTAAATTAATTTAATAAATATATACATTTTAATTCCATTCCTATATAACTCTACCTTTGGAGCCAAGCAAGTGTTAATATGCTGAAATTATTGTGACTCCAGTCAGAACTTGAACCAGAATGCCATTCCAGTACTCCTTAAACAGCCTATCTAGTTTAAGCAGAGTTTAAAATTTCATTAAACATATTTATTGCTGTACTTTTAGCAGTTAATTAACCAGCCTTGGTGGTTTTAAAGAAAAGCTTCCTCATGTGACTCAACCTAGTGTTGTCTTCCTGAATCTGGAAATAGCTTGGAACAATAGTGCAAAGAGAAGCAAGCCGTTTGTCTGTGTGATTAACTCTTGAGTCTGAGGATGAAAGTTTAAATACCAATATTGCTAACTGTTTCACTGTTGATCATTTTAGCAGAAACATCCATGGCCTTATACATTGGTTTGACATCATAGAAGTCAGAAATGAAAACAACCTATTAAATTGTCTAGCCCATTCTAGGGAAGCCAATGCAGAATTGGCTATACTGTATTCTCCAAGGCTGAGGTCTAGTTTACACTAGAAAGTTAGGTCAACCTGCTACATTGCTGAGGAGTGTGAAAAATTCACACCCCTGAAGAGACATCATTAAGCCAATCTAAGCCCCAGTGTAGACAGCACCAGGTTGATGGAAGAATTCTTCCATCCACCTAGCTACCGCCTCTTGGAGAGGTGGATTTACTACAGCAACGGAAGAACCCCTCCCATCGCTGTAGTAAGTGTCCCCACAACAGCACTGCAGATGCAGCACTGCCGCAATGCCACTGTAATGTTTCTAGTGTAGACATAGCCTTAAAGTCCCACGATTTGAAATGAATCACCAGGGGAGAGGAAAACAGCAACTAAGTATGTGGGTGAGGTAAGATATGGAGCTACCAGCTCAGGTGGCGCAGGAAGTGGGACATGAGCAGAGTTCCACCATCCTTTCCTTGATTCTAGTAGGCTTTAAAGACAGAACATGGTAGCTTTACAAAACAGATAATGCTAGTTTAGCCAACGAATCCAGAGAGATAAATCATAGAGAACTTCACTACAAAATGGTGCTTATTCACGTTAAACTGACAGACCAGCACAACAGCTCAGCTGTTGGTCTGGTTTAGTACAAAGTTCTAGCTTCACGGGCCCTCTTTGGGATAATGTCATTAGAGTGGGGGCCCACCTCACACCTTGCCTCTAACACGTCTTCCTCCTCCACACAATCCCCCTCCACCAACATTTATATGGACATACACACAGCACACAAATTATGCACAAGAGGCAACTGCATGCAAATTCTTCAGTATATGTTTGTAGATTGTATAGACTAAAGTTATGGAGACAGACTTGAAGGGAGACATCTCCAACATTGATAAAATGTAAGTACAAAAGACACATGATTGGATGGATATTGATGATGTTATTTCAGTAATGACATCATCCATAGACTCCTAGTGTCTTTGCTTTGCTTCTCTATAGTGATCACAACATAAATTGCTTGTCTTGTTTGACTTCCTTGTTCACCAAAGTTGAGCAGATTGTGGCCGTTTTCAACGCTTCTACCAGACAAAAAGCTTGGGACCATTTCTCGAAAGCTCAGCGAAAGAACATAGACATTTGGCGAAAGCATTCTGAGGTTGGTGATTTTATTATTACTTTTTATCCATCATCTCACAGCTGGATTGACACAGAACAAGTGTGACTGTAGCTGGACATACAGCATTCAGCAATATTTACAGCTGTAGTTTTAGCAGTTAATCAGCTAGCCATTATACTATCTCATTTACAGTATGTATTGCTCCCATTGCTCCCATTACAATAAATGTTGTTAAATAACACTAAGTTGGAGAGCAATGTGTTTTTATTTTTCTTTTACAAGAAATGGGAAATCATTGGAGGAATATGTTTACCACTCTGAAATAATGAAAAGAAATGGAGAAATTAGCAAAGATATTTAAAATAAATACATTTTAGAATTAAGTCTTTCTCATACTAAACGATACATTTTTAGGAAGGCACTGAGATTTGGTAAATAAAACAGATATATATTATAGATATTTGTTCTGGTTGTATCATTATATGGCCATAGCAATATGACTTTGTGGAAAATAAAATAAAGATTTCTTTTCTTAATAATCAGTAAAGTGTATTCAGTCCAGAGACGGGAGGTACTCTTTCCCATCTATTTTATGTCCATCTTTAAAAAACAAATCAATCGCTTGTATTGACTCTAAGTTCATGGCTGGCAAACACAGCAGTATAAATGTAATAATAGTACACATTAGGGTGACTATCCAAGTCCATGCATGTGTGACTGTCATAAGCATGAGCAAAGAAAATGAGAAAAGAGATCTGGGATTCCACTTTCCTTTACACGAGTGTCAGCAAAGAAAGTAGTAGTCCTGTTTTGTGTTATTGGTCATCCAGCTTTCGATTTTAATTCAGTATATACGCTATGAACCCGCAATTTAAAAGTAAGTACCGCTGTCTTTGTTTTCTTTCTTTTTTATATAAAAGTAATTTACATACAGTTACTTATTCCTGTAGTACAGTATGTTAATTGTTAACATTACAGTCCTCTAAATGATTTTCCTGTCTCAAAGCAAAAACTATAGAAGGTAAGATGAACTTATTTAATTATTTTGTAGTACACTTGTAAAATAAGTGTTGCACACTTAGTTTGAGAAACACTTAAGTGCTGTGATATAAATCATTTGGGTTGTGTTTTAAGTGCCCATTAACTAATGCTAAATTACAGTTGAATACCAATGGCACTAGATGTAACATCCACATGAATACCAAATGAATTTTTATTATCAGTGCTATTATGGCGAATACCAAATGACTTCACAATAATGGGATACTTAAAATAAAATGTTAGAATAATTTATTGTTAAAAGCTGTATTTTGCATTTCGTTCATAAATAATTCAAGTGGGTGGCAAATAAAGTCTTTGTTTAACTGGAAGTTGGGGATGTGGGTGTTTTCTTTCTTGTCTTTTAGGGAGATGTGAAAAGTGGTTTTCTGTTAGTTTATTTCAACTATGTTAAAGTAAAAAGAAAATAAGAATGGCCATACTGGGTCAGACCAATGGTCCATATAGCCCAGTATCCTGTCTTCTGACACTGTCAGTACCAGATGCTTCAGAGGCAATCATCAAATTGTCCATCTCTGACATCCACTCCCAGCTTCTGGAGGTCAGAAGCTAGGGATACCCAGAGTATAGGGTTGCATCACTGATCATCCTGGCTAATCCCCATTAATGGACCTATCCTCCATGAATTTATCTAATCCTTTTTTTAACTCCGTTATGGTTTTGACCTTCACAACATCCCCTCGCAACTTGTTCCACAGGTTGACTGTACATTGTGAGAAGTACTTCTTTTTGATTGTTTTAAACCTGCTACCTATTAATTTCATTGGGTTACCCCTGGTTCTTGTGTTATGTGAAGGAGTAAATAACACTTCATTGTCCACTTTCTCCACACCATTCATGATTTTGTAGAACTCTATCATATTCCCCTTAGTCATCTCTTTTCCAAGTTGAAAAGTGCCAGTCTTTTTAATCTCTCCTCATATGGAAGCTGTTTCATACCTTTAATCATTTTGTTACCCTTCTCTGTACCTTTTCTAATTCTAATATATCTTTTTTTAATATGGGGTGACCAGAACTGCACACAGTATTCAAGATGAGGGCTTACCATAGATTTATATAGTGGCATTATGACATTTTCTGTTTTATTATCTATCCCTTTCTTAATGGTTCCTAACATTCTGTTAGGTTTTTTTGACTGCCGCTGCACATTGAGCAGAGGTTTTTAGAGAATTATCCACAGTAACGCCAAGATCTCTCTCTTGAATGATAACAGCTAATTTAAATCCCACCATCTTGTATGTATAGTTGGGATAGCTTTTCCAATGTGCATTGTTTTGCATTTATCAACATTGAATTTCATCTGCCATTTTGTTGCCCAGACACCCAGTTTTGTGAGATCCCTTTGTAATTCTTCACAGTCTATTTTGGACTTAACTAGCTTGAGTAATTTTATGTCGTCTGAAAATTTTGCCACTTCACTGTTTACAGATCATTTATGAATATGTTGAATAGTACTGGTCCCAGTACAGACCCCTGGGGGACAGCACTAATTACCTTTCTCCATTCTGAAAACTGACCATTTATTCCTACCCTTTATTTCCTCTCTTTTAACCAATTACTGAGCCACGAGAGGACCTTCCCTCTTATCCCATGACTACTTACTTTGCTTAAGAACCTTTGGTGAGGGACCTTGTCAAAGGCTTCCTGGAAGTGCAGGTACACTTTATCCACTGGATCACCCTTGCCCACATGTTGATTGACCCCCTCAAAGAATTGTAATAGATTGGTGAGGCATGATTTTCCATTACAAAAGTCATGTTGACTCCTCCCCAACAGATCATGTTCATCTATGTACCTAGTAATTCTGTTCTTTCCTATGGTTTCAGCTAGTTTTCCTGGTACTAAAGTTAGGCTTACTGGCCTGTAATTGCTACTGGATCACCTCTGGAGCCCTCTTTTAAAAATGGTGTCACTTTAGCTATCCTCCAGTCATCTGGTACAGAAGCAGATTTAAATGATCCCTTCTTAAACTAACTTTTCATGCGGGGACACATCATATCATTCATTTGCTGGCTTTTAAATTTATTTAAAGTAAAATGCCTAAAAGTAGGACTTTCCATAAATGTTAATTCACAAAACATCTTTGCTTATTTGAAAGTTGTTGCTCTTTTTTTCTTTCTGGAGAAAGAAAACAATCAAAAATAACTTAAGAGGTTCTGAAATCTCTGGTTGAGGGCAATGTGTATGGACAACTCCTATTTCTCAGTTGTAAAATACTATGCATATGTCAACAAATAGCTCTCTTGATTCAAATCATATTATTTGATTATCCCTTCTTTGCTAAGGTGCTTACATTTCCCTTGTCACCTCTCCTCACTATGTGTGCTTTTCTGGCAACAAAAAGAAAAAAGGGACCTCTTTGAGGTTCCCAGAGAAGATTATTGTTTGGCTGCTAAAGACAGTTTTGAAATAGATGCTCCTGGGACATTTACAGTCTAAAATACATTAATCATTTGGTTTCTAAGAAGATAAAGCATACTCTCCAGTAAAGAGTGTTTGTGGCTCTTTTCAATATGGAATTACAAAGTGCTTTATGAATTTCTGTCTTAAATGCAATTAATTCATTCAATACTGGTTTTCAATTTACCATTTTAGTCATTTTTCTGAATTTCAAATGATTCCCGTGTAAAACACCCATTAATTAGCCTCTCTGCCTTTGCAGTGATTAACAGATACATATACCTTTATTATAGTGTATGACATTTACTGATGAACTCTAGGCACAGCCCCAAGGAAACACCCTCCTTTTTTTTCTCCCTCCCACTATGAGAGTTTGTTGTTAATTACATGGGTAAATAGTTGGAACCTTCAGCACTATTTATTCCTTCCATTGACTTTTCCTTATTTCAAAGATTTCAAACCATCTCTTTGGGAATTGGGCTCTTTGTCGATAGAAAAATTAGCTGTCTGCCGACTGAAAAGCTCTACACTAATCACCGTGCCACATCCCTGTGTTACACCTGACAGTATTATTAGGACAAAATAGAATTCTCTCAGTCTTCTCTGTGCTGCAACCATTCAAAAGCCAGTCATTACACCAATATTGTCCTGTTTTATCTTTTGAGGACAAAGACACTCTGGACTTTCATAAAGCCCACATGCTTGCTGATCACTTACTTAGTTACATACATACAGGCTCCCTGCCTGTCTGCCCTTTCAGGGTTTTTTTTTAGAATAGGCTGTTAGCTGTCATTTGTTTTATATCAAGATGCAGATGTTACCAAAAAAGATGTTTCTATGCTGAGAATTTAAAATTTGTGGAAATTGGGTTTACCGTGGTGCAGGCATAGAAATCTAGGGCTTATGAGAGTTAAAGCTTAGTATTTTTTTAGACAACTTGATAGCACCTTTATACATCCATTTTACATGCAGTATTAAGTGTTGCCATTACTGAAATATATCTGCCTGGGTAGGACTGGTAGTAATTTAACAAGGGGAACTCATCTTCTCGGTTGTTTTTTTCCCAGTGGTATATTTGACATATTCAGTTATTTAAAATATTTTAACACAAAGAACTCCATTCCCTTCAATTTGAGCCCTTCTAACTCTGAATCTTGTGCTGATTCTGTACTAATATTCATGGGTTATTTATATGTATTTTTTAAAATATCAGAATATAACATTTAAATTGGTTGTTTAGAAATAGAGAGATCAGTTCATGGAAGTCAATACTGATCCAGGGTCATCTTGGGTTTTAGGAACTCCGGAATGCTCACAGCGAACAGCTCATGGGGATCCGCCGTGAAGAGGAGATGGAAATGTCTGATGATGACAGCGGTGACAATCCCAGCAAAAAGCTGAGAATAGATGAATCAGGTAAAGTTGAAACCCTTCACAATATCCTATCAGATGTCAAACTGTTCGTTTCAAAACGAAGATGAGTGATAGAAAATAGTTATATAACATAGAATATCTACTTTTAATTTAATTATCCTTACATTTTGTCTTTGTATGACTCTCACTTGTATCTATAGTGCTTCTGTCACCTTCCAAGAAACATACTCATCAGAATGCTCCAGTTCTTTCCATAGTTGCTTCCATTTTGGGTCTTTCAATAAGGTTCTTCTCATCTTCCAAAACTGTATTTCATTCCAGGATAGTAATAATGTCATATTTAAATAAAAGCAGCTGAAATTGTGTTTCATTCAATAGTCTTTGAACCTCACCTTTTCTTTTCAGCAAATATATTTTCATGTATATTATCCGAATTTTCCATGGAATTAACTCTTAAAGACACACATTTCAAAGTGTGGCACTAGATATGCATTAATTGATACTCTTGCCTATCATGAAAAGAAGAGCAAGTACACTTGATATATTTCAGCAATCCCAGTATAAACAATTCAGGAGGTGGATATTGGGCTGACTCAATGACTTCTGAGTAACTGGTATGCACTACGGAAGGGAATACCTTGGTTTGAATCCTTTCTTTGATTTCTTGATCTTCATGTCAGCAATGGGTTATGAGAGTTGTGAGGGGCTGACAAGGGTTGAGCCCTGTGTTAGTCAGCATCAAGAAGGAAAGCCTTGCAGAAGGCCTAGATGAAGCTTCATTGCCAGACAGAGATGAGGTATATGGGCAAAGATGGGGCAAGTTATATGTACAAACTCAAGACGTTAACAATGACACATTTGACCTAAACGTCTGCACACAGGTTCCAGATTCTATGACCTGACCCCATTTCTCCCATCATGAATGGGGTCCTATGTCTGTGCATGTATACACATATGTGTGCTTACAGATATGCAAGAGAAAAGTGGTTACCGCACAGGTGCCAGTGGCTGTGGGAGGTTAAAGATCTCCAGAAATAAAGACTGAAAAGTAGGATACCATTCTGGAAAGAAACTTTCACTATGAACAGGAAAAGGGCACTTCTACTACAGGAAAAAATGGTTTTCAGAAAGATAGATGGCTATAATAAACCCTCCTGTGAGCAGCTTTAATTTCTGCTTAAGATAATTGTATGGGATTGAGTTTTCTAGTATTCATTAGTAGAGTGATTGGAGCTGACACGGTGGCTCTGTGGGCATAGTATTGCTGGCAATCACAGATTCTTATGAACATATAATCATTTGCCTTGGCATGTCCAGGCTTATGGAGATAAATAATTATAATTAACAATAACCAAAAAAGGTGAGCAATGCCAACTCACTGGACTCAAGAAAAATAATTATACTATGAACAGTCATACTTAATATTTCATTGTGTTTTAACAAATAAATGCTTAGGTTGTGGTACAGTTCAGCCATTGTGCATCATATTAACCAGTAGAAAATATGTGGGGTTTTTCCTGTAGTGAAAAGATATATTTTTCAGTAGGTTTGTTTTGTTTATTTTTAGACAAAAAACAGAGATTTCTGTGATTCTCCCTCCCCTGCTATTTTAATTGATTTGAATTGGTCTCTTATTATTGTCTTGGACAGATCATTCACATTCATAATATCATTAACAATTTTTCTAATACATTACATACAAAGTGCAAATTCAGTGGTATAAATCAAATACAGTGGCCATCCAAAGCCATCACTAGTGTAGCTCTCTTGACTTCAGCAGAGTTACACCAGGGTTCAATTTATCCCAGTATGTAGTTGATCGAGCCTGTTCTCTATGAAGAATCACCCAATAACAAAACTAGATTTTACCATTTTCTTTTTCCAAGATTAGACTTTAAAATCAATGTTTTGAATCTCCTCTCACTTATGAGAGGAGTTACTAAGTTGTGTTACTATTCAAAACCAATGAACTTACTCTAGTATAAAACTTGTCTGAGAGGAGAATCAGACTCTGCTTGTTGACTGTTCACCCTTTTCTATTAGTCAGGATCCTCACCCTCCTTTGCTGTAGATTTCAGGTTTTTTGTTTTTGTTTTTTATTTTTTTGCTTGAATATGTCATTCCTGACCCAACTTTTTTTCTTCTCTTATCTATTTACATGGTCTATTCTACAGAGATAAAAAAATCTTTATACTGCAAAGGGACACCTTTGTTCAGTAAGCAAACTTTGACATGTTCCTCACTGTTAAATCCTTGTGTATCTGTAGCATAGTAAAAGTATATAATTTTCATGAAGGGTAGGACAGTGCAAGAATGAGCAAAAGATGAATGATTCAATCTCTATTCAATTTAAGAGCACCGTATTCAAATAAACCTTTAAGAAAACTAATAATAGACTAAGGGTTCTAGTCAGCCCTTATATAAAAAATCTTGCCTCCCAGTGAATTCAGGTGCTGGAATTTTTTACTAAATGTTCTCACTACTACAGTTAAAGTTACAATTTCAGCAATCCTCTGAAACCATTTCATCTGCTTAATCAAGTACTATCATTCTCCTTGTGCAAAAATAACTTGGCATCCACGAGCATTTAGGTACTATGGTGATGAGTGCCACATACGTCCCTAACATCTAGATTGATTAGAATGAAACGGCTATATTTGTGGGATCTTTCATGTCAATACTTAAGTTTATTGAGATGAAATAGACTTAAGTATTAGTTTGTGTCATGTCAATACTTAAGTCTATTGAGATGAAGAGGGGTGAATTCCAGCCCCATGTTAAGAACAGGGAGGTGCAAGAGTCCTCATCTGTCAGGTGTAGTCTGAAGCCTGATCAAGTTTAAGTTTCAAAGTGGCACTACGCTAATGCCAGGCTCTTGGAGGCTGTGGATTTTGTGCACTATGGAGCAGATGGTGAAACGTCTGGCAGCGAGGTGTTTGCTTTGGGAATCATGGTCAGGTCTTCAAGCCAGCCACGAATTTGTTGCAAATTACAAATTGCACTAATCACTGCGTGTTTTGGTGGATTCAGGTTTGTTTCTTAAGGGTATACAGTGCAGCTTAATAGTGCCTCAGTACAAAGTACATTGTTGAATTTTATGCTTAAATTTACTTCTTTTACCCACAAGCCTATTGATTTTCTCACTGTTCATTTCCCTAATTTATTGATGTCAGAAATTCTTTATCTTAAAACCGTGGCCACACTGTGCATCAGTGGCAAAGCCAGGCTTATAACTCAGGGACTCCTGACTCCCAGCCATGTACTCATTCCTCCAGACCATGCTGCAATGCAGAGACACAGCATTCTGAGCAAACACAGCCTAACTCACAGCAGTGTTGTACCGAGACATCACATTTTATGGGCTTGAGGCATTAAGACCCTGCTCACATGAGCATGAGGTTATACAGGTTACATCCCCTACACCTCCAGGGACAGGGCAAACTGCAGTAATGTCCTCCACCAGCAGAGAGGAATTTTTAAACTGCTGCTGAGGCTCCATCAGAAACTTGCCACTGAAGTCTACGCAGGAGATATATTGAACTAGCACAGATGGCTTGGCTTTGTTTCATTCCTGGCCAGCCATGCCCACTCTGTGGGGCTGCCTGATGTCTTCAGGCCCCATGGCAGAGTTTAGAGTCTTGGTCACCTTGTTGTATTCTCCATCCCTCTCAGATTGGACCCACAGCATGGGACTGATGGTGAACTCCAAGAGACACCACCCAGTGAATCTGACCCACAGTTTGCAGCCATTTCTTTAGAGCCCTGTTTTCCACAAGTCAATCTTTAGATGTAAACATTGGCTTATTTGCATTGTGTATTTTGGAGCTTGAAGGGAAATAGAAGTTTGCTGAGGTAAAACTAAGAGATTGCTAAAAAATTGGCAACTGACTTCATTAATACATTTGAAAGTCAAGGTGCAGTTATTGAAGCATTAATTCAGAAAAATGGCACCCTGCACAGGAGGCTAGAGAATAGAGGAAAAATTTTAGAACAATTGGAATTTATGGATGGTTGGTCTCCCGCCTGCTGGCATTGGGAGCAGAGACTCAAAAGTAAAAGTCTCAGAAGTAATTTTAAGAATTATTGAAGTGAAGCTGCATCCTGCAGAGATAACAAAAAAGTTTCCTGTATCCTTAGGAGATATCAATACTTTTCCTTTAAGGGAAACAGGTGCTATGCTGTTCCAAAGACAACAGATCATGATTATGTGCTATTAATTCTATTGACTGCAACTCCAATGAGGGAGAGAGTTTTTCAGGCAGACATAAAAGTGAAAAGACACTTACCTTCAAAAGGCCACTGGATGGATGGTCCTGTGTAAGGTGACCAGGTGTCCAGTTGTTGAAAAAGGACCATGGTGGCTCCGGTCAGCACCACCGACCGGACTGTTAAAGGTCCGGTTGGTGGTGCTGCAACGCTAAGGCAGGCTAGTCCCTACCAGTACTGGGGCACCACACTGTGCCCCGGAAGCGGCCAGTGGGTCTGGCTCCTAAGCAGAGGGCTCCATGCGCTGCCCCCATCCTGAGCACCGGCTCTGCACTGGCCAGTGGGAGCTGGGAGAGGTGCCTGCAGGCGAGAGAAGCGCAAGTGGAGCCTCCTCCCCCACCCCCCCGCGCATCTGCACTGGAGCTGCTGGCCACTTCCAGTGTGCTCAACGCAGTGTCAGGATAGGCAGGCAGCCTGCCTTTGCCCCCTCTGCCGCACCACTGACCGGGAGCCGCACCCCAACCTCCTGCCCCAACCCTCAGCCCCCCAAACCTGGAGCCCCCTCCTTAACCCCAAAACCCTCATCCCTGGCCCCAGCCCAGAGCCCTCCCCCACTACACCCCAACCTCCTGTCCCAGCCCTCAGCCCCCCCAAACCTGGAGCCCCCTCCTGCACTTCAAACCCTTCATCCCTAGCCCAGAGCTGCATCCCCATCCCGGAGCCCTTACACATACCCTCACCCCAACTGCCAGCCCTGAGCCCCCTCCAACCTAGAGCCCCCTCCTGCACCTCAAACCCGTCAATCCCCAGCCCTAGCCCAGAGCCCGCACCCCCATCCCAGAGCCCCCTCCCACACCCAGAACCCTCATGCCCAGCCCCAGCCCCATCCCAGAGCCCTCACCCCTTCCCACACCCAAAGCCCCTGTGAAAGTGAGTGAGGGTGGGTGAGAGCAAGCCACCAAGGGAGGGGGAATGTAGTGAGCAGGGGCGGGACCTCAGGGAAGGGGTGGGGCAGGGGTGGGGCTGGGGTGTTCGGTTTTGTGCGATTAGAAAGTTGGCAACCGTAGTCCTGTGGTTAGGGCATTTGACCTGGACTCAGGAAATCCGGGTGATATTCCAGCTCTGCCACAAAATACCTGTGTGATCTCAGACAAATCACTTATCACTCTGTGTCTCAGTGCCCCATCTTTAAAATGGGGGTAATAGTGCTTCCTTTTGTCTACCCATTGTCTGTCTCGCCATTTAGATTGTAAGTTGTTTGATGTAAGGATTGTCTCTGACTATATTTATATGTACAGTAAGGACTTTGGGCCTCTAGGAACTACTGCAATAAAAGTAATAAAAAGTTCTGTCTCCCTTGTACTTGACATATGCATGACATATAGTTGTACATGTAGGACAGGCAGTTTCATGCACAATAGCAAATTAAGCAACTGTAAATTGTGTATGTAATTATGTGTTTGGGGTACATAGTTTATGCACATAATATAGATACAACTTTCCAAAGTCAGTGCAGTTTTGGCCTCTAGGATGGGATTTTCAAAACCACCTATGTGACTTAGTCAGTGTTTGAAAATCACACCCTATGCAAATAATACTACACCCGGGATAAATTAGGCTTCTCCATAAATCTCACAAATTGCAGGCCTGATCTCTACTTGGATGAGAAATCATCAAGGAAAGCCCCCCAAAATGCAGAAGTGACCTGGCTGATGTTGATTCTTCTTGCCATGATTCAATCTTCTCTTGCCATTTCTCAGGCCTTGTCTGTATCCACAGTCGCACAAGTTTAACAAAAGGTCTGATTTTAAGTTGATTTAGTTAAATGGGTGCAAAATGTTGAGTAGATAAACTGGTGCAATTGTGAATATTAACAAGACCTAAATCTCTTAGGCGTGACATTTTGGAACTTATTTCTGTTCTTACTTTATTTTTCCGACTTCCCCCTCTCAAAACCTTTTGCTTTTTCCCTCTTCATTCTACTTCTAAGGACTGGATGTTTCTCCCTTCATTTTCTTGTAAATCAGATATTTTGGTTTTACTTGAGACCATCAATTTTTGACTTGTTTGTTTTATTATTGCTTGTTGGTTTCCTTGCTTTCCACTGTTAGGTCAAATGTTAGAGTAATAGTATTGTTTTCATAAAATCTATCTTTTTCTTTCTTTATATCTTTTGACAAAGACCATGTAAATGTTCTCATTTATTACCCTTAGATGAATGGGTCAGTGCCCTTTTTTCTTCACATAAATCAATAAAATTTCTATGTAATCAACAACCCAAACTTACAAGCAACCCTAAATAATAAATTAATATGCATGTGAGGAGGAAGATAGAATTTAGTAAAAAAACCCTGCCTCTTTCACTCTACCAAGGGGTTTTGACGCAACAGCACAGAAAACAATATTTGAAATATAAAGGACTAAATTGTAGGCACATCAGGGTAATCCCCAAGTTCTCGGGGGATAGGGGACAAGGGAAATTTATACCTCTTTATGCTCTTGGAGCAAGGCAAAGGTACTTTATTATAGATGAGGATTTATCCCACAAAAAGTGTATATCAAAACAGCTTTCTCTTGAGGGGAAAAAGTCTGGACACAATTTCCACTAGAGACTTTGTGCTCCAGGGGACCATCAGAGATGATCACAAGAGAGCAAGACAAGATATTCACTCCCTCTATCAGGTAATAAGTCTGTATATGTATTTTTCCCAGCATGCCAGTTGGGAGCTGAGCTCGGTCCACTCATCAGGCAGACCAAAACCTGGGCTTTCTAACAGGATTTTGTACACTGATATATATTGCATTTTTCCACAGCATTTACAAAAACAAGCCCTGACTCAGGAAAGTCTCTAAGCACACGTCTAACTTGAAGCATGTGAGCAGTCCCATTAACTTCAATAGAACCGTTCCCATGCTTAGAGTTAGGCCTGCATATGTATTTTGCTGCATCAGGGCCAGAGGAGATTGCCAAACCTGCATGTTTTTTGTTTGTTTTTTGATAAAACATAACAAATGTCCTGTTCCATGTATCAGGTATGTTCCTCTGCAACATTAACATTTCCTCAGCCCAGGACCAGAGCCACATTCTGCTATAGTACAACACATCAATGAAGGGGTTAATAGCCATACTTTTGTTTTTAAAAGAAAGCATAACTTTCAAAAATATTTACCTAATAAGGATTTGGAGAAAATGACCAGTTAACTGAAATCTGCAGTGTGGTAAAGTCTGTGGTGCTTTGATGCCTTTCAACTGCCAGAAAGGCTATTATCTAGATTACGTTTTATTATGTTTTCTGGGTATTTCATACTGATAAGGTTTGATGCAGGATCATTACATATGAGAATAGATTTAATCCTGTTGTTTAGGAAGCTTTAAGGACACTGAGGGATTATTTATGTAATAAGATGCAAAATTGCTATGGAAAATGCTATAGCAACCTAACATCTTCACAAAACCAAACAGCCACTTATGACAGCAATCCAAATTTACATTTATTTTAGTGTCATTTTATTGACAACCTTAGTGTCTAATTTTGACAGCATGTTAAAATAAATTTTCAGATTGTGCTGGAGCAAAATTAACAGCACAATGCTGGAATGAAAAGAGTTAATATAATTTCCTGAACCAATATTAGGATATTTCACTTTTTGCAAAATTGCATTCAAAAATAGTAGAAAAGAGATTTTGTGGGTGTCCCAAATAAACGAAAATCATTTATGTCTTTTCATGAATTCTCTTTTAAGGTTTTTCTGTTAATTTATTAGTAAAGCTATAGTTGGTGCAAGTTAAAAGTAACAAGAGAACATTTTTACAAGAGTAAATGTCAAATTAAAATGTTTTTATTTGCTTTATATCTTCATGAACATATTTTCTAAAAAGAAATGGTTTTGTTCTCAGAATTTATTTCAAATCCTATACCTTTTACTGCAACTTTCACAGCTCAGGATATAAGCCATAATTTTTCATTAGGTTTAATATAGCAGGGCAACATATTTGAATACATAGAGTTACAGTCTGGCACTGAAATGCCCTATTTAAACAGCAGGAGCTCACCTTCTGAAAACACAAAATAAGCAGTAGATGTAGCCTTGTTGGAAGTAGAAAGACACAGAATGAGCCGTGTCCTGCTCTCATTGCAGTTAATAACAAAACTCCCATTCTCTTAGATGGGAGCCGAAGCAGGCTGTGCGTATTGATTTTTTTCCATACCCCTCCATTAAGAATCTTGAAATGCAACTGTAATGTTGTTGAAGTGGGATGTTGGCAGCAAAATCAATAAGAGACAATAGTGGAACATATGCTGTTTTCAGCTTCCTCCCAACCTGATACAGCCTTTATTAGCATCATTTTCCCAATTACACTCCACCCTCTGTGGAAAGTGATCTTTGTTAGAACACTTTGTCCGATATAAAGCTTTTGTGCCTCGGCCCCTAACTGCATTTACACTTTACTAGAATAAGACCTATTTCTAAAACTAAAAAAGTTGGGCTTTGGCCATGTCAGGGTTCTTTCCCCACTCTGAACTCTGGGGTACAGATGTGGGGACCTGCATGAAAGACCCCCCACCCCAGTTATTCTTACTAGCTTAGGTTAAAACTTCCCCAAGGCACAGATTCCTTTCTTGCCTTGGCATCGCTGCCACCACCAAGTGATTTAACAAACAATCGGGGAAAGGACCACTTGGAGTTCTATTCCCCCCAAAATATTCCCCCAAGCCTACACCCCTTTCCTGGGGAAGACTTGAGCATATATCCTCACCAATTGGTTACAAAGGGACTACAGACCCAAACCCCTGGGTCTTAGAACAATGGAAAAATCAGTCAGGTTCTTAAAAAGAAGGATTTTATTTAAAGAGAAAAAGGAAAAAAGAATCACCTCTGTAAACTTAGGCTGGTAGTTAACCTTACAGAGTAGCAGAAAATTCAAAGAGCACAGAGGAACCCCCTCTAGCCTTAGTTTCAAAGTTACAACAAAACAGGGATAACCCTCCCTCTAGCAAAGGGAAAATTCACAAGTTGAGAAAACAAAGATAAACTAAAAAAGAAAAGGAGTACTTGTGGCACCTTAGAGACTAACAAATTTATTTGAGCATAAGCTTTCGTGAACTACAGCTCACTTCATCGGCATCCGATGGAGCTCACGAAAGCTTATGCTCAAATAAATTTGTTAGTCTCTAAGGTGCCACAAGTACTCCTTTTCTTTTTGCAAATACAGACTAACACGGCTGCTACTCTGAAACCTGTCAAAGATAAACTAATACGCCTTGCCTGGCTGTTACTTACAAGTTTGAAATAAGAGAGACTTGTTTAGAAAGATTTGGAGAACATGGATTGATGTCCAGTCCCTCTTAGTCCCAAAAGCAAACAGCCACAGAAACAAAGAACCCAAAACAAAATCTCTCCCCCTGCACCAGATTTGAAAGTATCTTTTGTCCCCATTGGTTCTTTGGTCAGATGCCAACCAGGTTACTTGAGCTTCTTAACCCCTTACAGGTAAGGAGGAATTTAGGCTACCCCCATGGTTATGACAGGCTATGAATTGCATATGCCACAAATCACAGGCATCTTTGGCATCTTTAGGAGTAGTTCCATTTGACTTTCAGTTTTCTAATTATTGTGTTACTATTTTGTTAACGATCCTTTTAATATTTTTAATTTAAACTAAGCTCTAGGACTTTGGTTTTCTTCTTTATTAGTCTGCACTCATGCTTTGTTGAGCTTGAGAATCCTTTCTAACTCAAGATCTGCAGCTGTCAGAGAGCCTTACAAATACTTCTCAAGGTGGAGATTTAGAAGCTAGCTGACTGAAGTTTAAATCTGCAATATATACAGCTCTCACCCATGAAACCCCTGGTAATCTGTAGCATAGCATGGAAAGTAAATGGAATTGTTCTAAGTCTCCAAGCACAGATTTTAAACTCAAAGCTACAGACCAGGGAAGGGCACTGTTGGATCATGAGACATGCAAGGCCGACTAAGATCTCCAAAGTGTTTGAAGGCTTATCTCTTCAAAGACTGCAGATTCCATCTCCCTATACATTCATCTGGCCTGCAGTTTGAGAAATGCTAGAATTCCAAGAGTTAAGAACTTAGCAAGCATGGCTAGCATTCAGAACTGGGTGACGTTTGAAATTCCCAAAGCTACCAAGACTTAGTGATGCTGTTGTTTGTTTTGATAAATGAACTTCAGATATTTTGGATTCTGAGGTGTTTCAAGATTCCCAGTTCTTTAGTGTTGGCTTGAAGACTGTCCAAAGAAAAATCCATATCTACTAAAGCCTCATGTACATTTCAAATCATATCTGGGACCTATACATTGAAGTATTTGGTTTTTAAAGCCAAATAGCAAAGAGGTAAAATGCTGCTTCAAGGTGAGTGACTGTTTTTTAAATTACAGTTACATAGTGAAGAGGAGGAGGGGAAAGCTGTGTTGGAAGTCAAATCACAACTTCAGGAACTGGACATACTGTTTTACTCTTCGTCCCCACTAGTTTATACATATGGTTCAAAGAACTCTATTCCTATGGTATTTTTCTTATTCCTAAAAAGGTTAAGATTTTCCTCTGTTAAAAGAAAGATATTGCTGGAAGCTTTGACAACACACATTCTGGAGGTTCAGATTAGGGCTTTGAACCGCTGTAAAATTCTCCCTTTTTCATGAAAGAATAGCTGATTATTTTTTAATTTATTTATTTAGTGTTCCATAAATTTGGTGCATTGCAATTTTTAAGTCATATACGCAGTGGTTTCTAACATGTTTTTCAGTGGCTTGTATACCCCTCTGTGATTTTTGCATTGCTTTTAGAGTTGCCAAGTGTCCATCTTAAACAATGGCTTTTGAAGATCTCCATGTTTGCAGGCCTCGGCCAGTTGCTACTTCAGCTCAGCTGTTTCTGAACTGGTCTTTTTCTATGTTCACTATATGGCTGCTTTGGCCTCTTGGATTTTTCTGAGCTCTGAGAGGTGATTTTTCTGAGCTCCCACTTCTTAATAGATGAGGGGGAATGTGGGAAATGGTGTTAAATGCTCTATTCTGTTATATTATCCACCAGTCATTGTTCTCATCACATTTTATTCAGTGGCTTCAAGATATGCTGTGGTAATGCTTGATCCTGCTAGCTTCTGAGCATTGCTGAAAGAATCATGGAGGAACAAAGAGCTAGCACTCAGCTTTTGCTTGACATCTGTATGTGCAGTGTTGCTTCTGCAATGTGGACAAATGTGCCTGGTGCTCAACAGAGTCAGCAAATCTCTGCACCCAGGCTGAACAGAGAGTGAGGAAGAGGGAAAGTGGGCATGATGGGGTGGAGGCGGGATGTAGTAAGGGTGAAGGCATGTAAGAGTAATCCAGGAATGCAAGTTATGTGCATGGTTAACATTGTTGGGATTTTCAGTTATTCCAACTGCCTGCCAGGAGCTGGTTCACTCAAGTGCACTGAGGGGCTGCATTTAAGGAAAAAATGGAGGCTGGGAAAGTCAGGAGGGCCAGACAGCTGACTGAGGAGTTTCACAACGTGCCTCTGAAATGGTCTGTCTTGTAGCCAGCTGCTCCGTGTTAGTGATTATAATGAGTACAATAGTTTTGCTGGGTCATCAACCTGCAGCACCACTCTCTTCTCTTAAAGAAAGAAAAGAAGTACTTGTGGCACCTTAGAGACTAACACATTTATTTGAGCATAAGCTTTTGTGAGTTACAGCTCACTTCATCGGATGCTGTAGCTCACGAAAGCTTATGCTCAAATAAATGTGTTAGTCTCTAAGGTGCCACAAGTACTCCTTTTCTTTTTGCGAATACAGACTAACACGGCTGCTACTCTGAAACCTCTCTTCTCTTAGTTCAGCTTGTTGGATCAGTCGTAACTAAGCACCATATTCGACAAGCCTCCTAGTGGCTCACAACTTGTTGCTCTCTCACAACTCTCATGACTACAAGACTGAGTTCTTGGAAGGGTCTGTTCAGTATTTTGTATTGTCTTTTTGGGTTTGGGAGGATAACGGTAGGCTTTATGTACTGGAATTTCTTGGCTCTCTGTATTGATATATGGAGCTCAGTACAATATTCTTTTCCTCTGTTTGGATCTAGTGAATTTTGAAGGGCCCAATTTTCATACTTGAATGCATGTATTTTGGCATCAAAATCTGGATTTGCATGCTGTACTATTTTAAGGTAAATTGGCTAATAAAACTAAGCGGGAGAGGTTAAATATCATGCAGGCCAGAAGTAGAAGGCACTTGACTGTGGTTCCTGAACTTTCCTTGGCTTCGGTGTATTGAAGGGAATGCCAGTGAGAGTATGTGGAATGAGAAGACTATAATGAGTATGTGCAGAAAGGCTGAGAAGATCTGGGCTTCCAGCAGCAGCCAAGCAGGAAACCTTATAGAAGTCTTGTTCTGATGTTAACTCTTCTTGGTTTCTTACTCTTTGAAAGGCTCGCTAAGGTCTCCATTCCCTCCAAGGGTCTCCAGTCTGTCTGGGGCTCCACTCTTTACAAGTTTGTAGCCACTTTTTATTTCTCAATAGTTTGCAAAATATGACTTTTCAGATACCCTTAAACTTTGAAGGGGAGTGGTTATCTTTGTTTGTAAGCCCTCAAAGTGCAAAAAATGGGAATGGAATTGAGCGCTGGAGTGTGTGCGGGGCAGGGGAGGGCTTTGCTTGCAGCAGCAAGCTTTTCCCTGGACAGCTTCCCTGGAATGACTTTTTCAATTTACCAACAAAAGCTCTAGAACTACTTTTTGAGCATGACAATCATCCCTGTGCTGAACAATTCAAGAAACTGAAAGATGCATTTGAGCAACTGTTCAAAATATTTCAAAAGGACAAAAAATATTCATGTTTTTTATAGACCCGTTTTCACCTGAATCCAAACTAGAATGGACAAATTTCAGTTTCATTAATTGACTTAAATATCACTCCAGTCAAATTCAAGGTCGTGAAGTAAGCTCGGTTAATGAATATAAATGCCTGCTATTTGAGATATACCAGAATTTTGCAAGAAGGCTGTTTGTGCTTCCCTTTATGTGAACAGACCTTTTCTACTATGAATCAGAACAAGTTAAAACACTACAGTCACCCAATAGACTCACACCAAACCTGCATTCTCTAAGGTGTATGGCCAGATAAAGATGGATATCGTGAAGTTGGTTTCAGAGCAACAGTGACAGTCTTCCTGGGTTTACGCCTTCTCCTGCAGCTCCCAAGCCACATGTTGTGTTTCAATGGATCTGAACTTGCCCCCATTTCATGGCCAAGGAATAGGATCTGGTCGTTTTTATTTTATAAAACAAAGTGAACATAAGAATATTTCTTTAACTCCGATTAAAATTAGGAGCAGTATTTAAGCTCCTGAGAAGTTTCCAATGGCAGCCCTTACTACTGCAGAATGTTTGAACATACCAGATTATATTATTGGTATGTCTTACCAATTGTTGCCCCTCCACATTTATTTAAGCTGTATATTTTGAGACGGGGCAAGAGATGTCAAGGGCTGTACAGTGCTCACAAGTGTGGTCAGGAGCGCTTGTTTTACATCTGTTTCAAAAGGCAGCACTTCCGATGACAAAGTACCACTAACACCACATAGGCACATTGGTTCAATACTGACTCAGGAAAGAGTGTTGTCTACTGAATCACCAGTGCCATTTAACAGATTCCAGTAACACGAGCTTGTCTTACAATGAGCTCACTTCTTCCCTTCTCAGACCAAACAGCTTCTTATTAATTTTCACCATTAGAGGAATATAGTGATTTTTTTCAAAACATTGAATATAGGCAGAAGTCTGCTTCATCACTGGCATCTTTAATTCAAGCAAGGTCACTTCATAAATTTGTCTAAATAGCTCTTTCTCAATTAGAAAAGAGGCAGAACTGTTTAAGGCTATTTAGTGTTTGATTAATAGCACTTAACTGGTGCTTTAAGCACTTGCAGAAGTTTTTCAAGCATATACTTTTAAGAATAAAACATTACCATCTGAAGACTTAACCTTATCAGAAACTGAAAACAAATCATTCCAAGCAGCGGGGCGGGAGCCAGGACTCTTTTTCATTAATTTTTTTGGAAATGATATAAGTTACAGGGTATAAGGGCTCCAAAGAGATGTGGCAAGTAGTTTAGGCCCCAAATTTGACTTATTTTTAAATTGTAATGACTAGATGGTGAGTGCCTTCCAAATTCTAAAGGTACATTTTAAAAATTCAATGTAATATTGCTGAAAAAAAACAAAAACAAAAAAGCAACAAGACAATAATTATTTATGGGACATAGGGGAATGGGAAGAATCTTCAATTAAAAGGATACAGCTGAGGGGAGAAGAAGGAAACACCTGGAAATACTGGGGAGCTGGGGTTTACAAATGAACAAAGGGATAGGACCAGTGGATCAAGAGCTGAAGGAGGCAGGCAGGGAGGGACAGAGAAGGGGCAGTAGAGTGGAGAAGAAAAGGAGGGGCAGAAAGCAATGGCTAAATGATGAAAGAGTGTTGGAGGAACAAGGAGAAAGTGAATAGGGAAAAGGGGAGAAAAGTAAGAGGGTCAAAATGAGGAAAGGAGATGACAATGAGAAGAAAAAAGGTGCAAGGGGGAAGGGAAGGAGAGAGCAGACATGTTGCATAGTGTCCCCGATAAAACTCCTCTATCTTAAAACATTTTGAAGAGTGAAATAATGCAGGACAGCAAGAGTACAGATAGTCTAAATTACAAAGAAATAGTGGTTCAAAGAGATTGTATGAATAAATTAAAGCATTCAGTTATCAGGGCATTAACACAAGGAGAGAGAAGCTTAGAGGCAACAATACAATCAATATGTTCTAGGTGTCAGGGAAGGACAGAGCGATGGTTAGAAGCAATGAGAAGGGCAGTTCTGAACTGATGGATCCTAAAAAAAAGAACAAGAGCTTATGCTCGAGGATAGGGTGATGTGGTAACACTTGATAGGGGTGAGAAGGCAGATGAAAACACTCTGGGCACACAAAGATGGGACTCAGAGGCTAAAAGGAAGGAGATGCAATAGTCTAAACAAGAGTAGCTAGAATGAGGATTGAGCAGTACTGCAGCCAGTTGTATGTACATACCATGTCGTAGCGGTGGTGACTTGCAGACGTGGGAGGCAAGGAAAGCAAAAGTCAGTGTTGACGCCAAGGTTATGGAAGGTAAAGCAAAGAGGAGATCTGAGTCGAGAGACATATTTTGGAGAAGGTGTTGTATGAGGATGCGCTCTTTGTCTGAATGAAGCACTTCCACCTTTGAGATAATTGGATGAAGGAGGTTAAGACGAAGCCATAGTTTACCTGATCAAGACAGGCTGAGAGAATGAATGAGCAAAGAAAGCTTAATAAAGGTGGTGGACAGCTGAGTGTTATCAGAATAAGTGTGTAGGAAAAACAAAAAATAAACAACTGAGGAGAGGTGGGAATAAAAAAGAGATTAATAAACGCTATCTTGCAAGCCCAAGTTAAGTACAGTAGTTGTGACTCACTTGGTCTATGGTAGAAATGCTGGGGGAAAAGAGAAGCAAAAAGGAAGGATGTCAAATTCCTCTCAGAACTAAAAAACTTCTGGGTAGTAATGACTATTACCAAGTCTAGGGAGAGACCCTGGTATTATCATCAATTCCTCCCAGCCTCCCATTATATGTGGAATTTAAAATCTGCAGCACATAAATTCAGTTCTTCCTTTGGTTTTTCCTCTCAGTCTGTCTCAGTATTGCCAACCCCAGATCTTCAAAAATCACATCTGAGCCCCCCAAATATAACGAAATTGGCTTAAAAATCATAATTACCCCCAAAAAAGGTGTTTTTATTTGCCTTCTGGCATTTGAGCATTTAGTACTTGGGTCACTGCAGCCTTGGAGTCTTGAAACATAAAGCTGAGATTCTCACATAATCACTTGCCTCCAGGAGCTGGAGCTTTAAAGAAAACAGCAAATATCATGAGTCTCATGATAAAATCCCAAGAGTTGGCAACACTGACTCTCATTTCATTCTGAATCTACTGCAGTGCCAGTGTTTGCCAACAGCTTCTTGCCAAGGTTTTGTTATTAGACCCGAATGGACCATAAGCGTCCTCTTTTCTGCCCCCTACTCCTCTACACCCTCCCTGTCTTTGCAAATAACTGCATCCAGTTTTGAAATATTTCAGTAGCGGATTTCTCATTCAAAAAAATAGTCCTAAATAAATTACTGAAATTACCGGTACATCACAGTTATAGTACGTCTAGAAAAAGACAGAACAATGTTGTTTAGAGTCTGCTAAGTAGCTGTAGAAAAAATTTCAATAGGCAAAGAAAATGTTTCTTCAGACTAATGCTTTGGTCTCTCAACCCTTATGTCTGCCTATAATGGAATGGGATGGGTAAAACTGATGTTAGAGGAGGGTGGATTTAAAAAAACTTACTAGTTAGCCTGCTATGTGTTGCTTGTTCAATCCGTAACTCCTCTGTGAATAGAAAGTCCTAAAATAATTCCCATGAGGAACTACTTTGAACATCTGCTATCACCATGGATGTAACTACTGTAATGAACTGCTGTGTGTAGACTGTAGGCAGCATGGTGTGGAAAGGATTTTAAAGTGACTCCATCTGAGTAAAAACAAGACTTTGAAATAGAGTGAATTTCCTTCCCATTATGCAGGCCTAACTCCAACTAACATTAATGGGAGTAACCTACACAAAGGATAATTAGAGCCCTTGGAGTTTAAACTCACAGCTATTGAGAACTCTAGCTAAAGCGTGCATAAAGTTAGAGAAAATGTTTAAATTGCTTCATAGTTTAGTTATATTGTGTCTGAAGGTGAAAATCAAAATTTGCATAGTGCTAGAATAGCTGGTAATTGCCTGAATTTACTTTATATAGACATATATAGTGCTAATTATATTTTCGCTAGTTATTTTGCAGTTTTCAAGCTTCCACGAGATCATTTTCTTAAAGTATAAAGGATGATACAATCTATTTCCTTTCTGTTTCCTAACAGTAGGAAGAGGCATTTACCAGAGAATTCAATGTAGTAATCATATTGCTATTATTTATTTATTATCAGAAGTATTTATAAGGTGATCATCACTGTGGTATATAAACATCCCTTACGCTGTGTCATAAATATAAAGGGAAGGGTAAACCCCTTTGAAATCCCCCCTGGCCAGGGGAAAGCTCCTCTCACCTGTAAAGGGTTAAGAAGCTAAAGGTAACCTCGCTGGCACCTGACCAAAATGACCAATGAGGAGACAAGATACTTTCAAAAGCTGGGAGGAGGGAGAGAAACAAAGGGTCTGTGGGTCTGTCTATATTCTGTCTTGGCCGGGGATAGACCAGGAATGGAGTCTTAGAACTTTTAGTAAGTAATCTACCTAGGTACGTGTTAGATTATGATTTCTTTAAATGGCTGAGAAAAGAACTGTGCTGAATAGAATAACTATTTCTGTCTGTGTATCTTTTTTGTAACTTAAGGTTTTGCCTAGAGGGGTTCTCTATGTTTTGAATCTAATTACCCTGTAAGGTATCTACCATCCTGATTTTACAGGGGGGATTTGTTTATTTCTATCTACTTCTATTTTTATTAAAAGTCTTCTTGTAAGAAAACTGAATGCTTTTTCATTGTTCTCAGATCCAAGAGTTTGGGTCTGTGGTCACCTATGCAAATTGGTGAGGCTTTTTACCAAACCTTGTCCAGGAAGTGGGGTGCAAGGTTTTGGGAAGTATTTTGGGGGGAAAGACGCGTCCAAACAGCTCTTCCCCAGTAACCAGTATTAGTTTGGTGGTGGTAGCGGCCAATCCAAGGACAAAGGGTGGAATATTTTGTACCTTGGGGAAGTTTTGACCTAAGCTGGTAAAGATAAGCTTAGGAGGTTTTTCATGCAGGTCCCCACATCTGTACCCTAGAGTTCAGAGTGGGGGAGGAACCTTGACAATAGTGCTAATTATATTTTCGCTAGTTATTTTGCAGTTTTCAAGCTTCCACCAGATTATTTTCTTAAAGTATAAAGGATGATACAATCTATTTCCTTTCTGTTTCCTAACAGTAGGAAGAGGCATTTACCAGAGAATTCAATGTAGTAATCATATTGCTATTATTTATTTATTATCAGAAGTATTTATAAGGTGATAATCACTGTGGTATATAAACATCCCTTACGCTGGGACTCAGATTTATTTCTTGTAGGATCAGATACTGGAAGCATGAGCCCACCACCAACAATGTCTGCCCCTGACTGTCTTGATCTACACACAAGGAATATATAGGTGAAACTTGCTTTCTGAGTACAGTTGTCATGGTGGGGCATCGGAAAAGGTATGTGAGATAACTGGATCTGTTTGGGCAGTATAGATAGGTGACCAGCACCTGGAATTTTATTCAGAACTGAACTGGCAGCCAGTGGAGATTACAGACTAATAGGGTGAGAAGGGACCGCAAGGATCATCTAATCTAACCACCTGCAAAGATGCAGGATTTGTTGTGTCTAAACCATCCAAGACAGATGGCTATCCAGCCTCCTTTTGAAAACCTCCAGCAAAGACTCCACAGCTTCCATGGGCAGTCTGTTCCATTGTCCTACTGTTCTTACAGTTAGGAAATTTTTCCAGAATTTAATCTAAATCTGCTATGCTGTAGTTTGAACCCATTGCCTCTTGTCCTGCCCTCTATGACAAGAGAGAACAACTTTTCTTCATCTTTTTTTATGCCAGCCTTTAAAGTATTTGAAGACCACTATCATGTCCCCGCTTAATCTCCACTTTTCCAAACTAAACGTACCCAGTTCCTTCAGCCTTTGTTTGTATGGCTTGCATTCCGTCCCTTTGATCATCTTTGTTGCTTGCTTCTGGATTCTTTCCAGTTTCTCGACACACAGTACTCCAGCTGAGACCTCACTAGTGCCAAGTAGAGCAGTGCTATCATCTCCCATGACTTGCATGCTCTGCCTCTGTTAATACAATCTAAAATTTCATTTTTTGGGATTTTTTGCAACTGCATTGCATTACCGACTCATGTTGAGGATGTGATCCACCACAACCCCCAGATCCTTTTCAGCAGTGCTGCTGCTAAGCCAGCTATCTGTCATTCTGTATTTGTTCATTTGGTTTTTCTTCCCTAAGTGTAGCACCTTACCTTTGTCTCTGTTGAATTTCATTTTGTTATCGACAGTCCAGTTCTGAAGTTTATCAGGATCCTGCTGAATCTTAGCTCTATCCTCCAAAGTTTTGGCAACCCTCCCAGCTTGCTTAGTGTCATCTGCAAATTTGATCAGTATGCTCTCTATTCGTACATCCAGGTAATTAATCAAGATGTTATATAACACTGGACCAAGAACAAATCCCTGTGGAATCCCAGTTGAGATCTCGGTCCATTCTGACATCATTCGATTAATAGTTACTCTTTGTTTGAGCTTGTTTAACCAGTTATGTATCTACTTAATGGCAGTTCCACCAAGCCGGCATTTTTCCAGCTTACTTATCAGAATGTTATGTGGAACTGTGTCAAAAACCTTGCTGAAGTCCAGGTATATTATGTCCACTGCATTCCCCCTATCTACCAAACCAGTTACCCTGTCAAAAATGGAAATGGAAATTATTTGGCATGATTTGTTCTTAGTAAATCCAAGCTGGCTGCTAGTGATCACCCCTTCATCCTCCAGGTATTTGCAAATTGAATGTTTTATACATTGCTCTAGTAGATTCCCAGGTATTGAAGTCAGGCTGATTGGTCTATAGTTCCCTGGCTCCTCCTTTTCCCCCTTTTTAAATATGGGCCCTACATTAGCCCTTCTCTAGTTTTCTGGGACCTCTTCTGTCATCCATGAGTTTGCAAATATTATTGCCAGTGGCTCTGAGATTTCTTCAGCTAATTCTTTCAGTACCCTCAGGTGACTAGCTTCGGGCCCTGCTGATTTGAATTCATTCAAATTGGTCAGAAGATCTCTGACATGTTCTTTATTTATCCTGGTCTGCATCCCTTCTCCTTTATTGTTTATGGTAACTTCACTAGTCATCCAGTCACATGTTATTTTTTGTGAGAAGACTGAAGCAAAGTAGGCACTGAGCAACTCTGCCTTCCTATCATCTTCCGTTACTAGCTCACCTTCTCCATTGAGTAGCCCATACCATCCCTGACCTTTCTTTTTTGTCTGACATATTTGTAGAACCCCTTCTTGTTGTCTCTAACATTCCTTGCCAGCTGTAACTCATTCTTTGCCTTGGCTTTCCTGATTTTGTCCCTACATGTTTGTGCTATTCCCACGTATAGTTCTTCGGTGATATTCCTCTTCCATTTCCTGTATGTATCCCTTTTGTTTTTTAGATAGCTAAAAAGCCTAGAGTGGCTCTTCTTACCTTTCCTCTGCATCAGAATAGGTTGATGTTGAGTCTCTAGTATTATATCTTTTAGGAACTGCCAGCCCCCTTCGACTCCTTTTCTTCCTAATTGGTCTTTCCATGAGACCTTGCCTACTATTTCTCTGAGTTGAATGAAATTTCAAAGTCCACAAGCTGTGATAGTTTGGGATGGATGTAAAGAATAAAGTCTACTACTCCATCTTCCTCCACTTCTAAAGTCATTGAGCATGCCAACAGCAACCACTGCTTTGAGTTCCTTTCTTTGAACTGCCTCTTGGATTCTCTCTAATCTGACTTCTGCCCTCCAGACCCTCCCCAAGTTTGCCCCTCCCTGCTGATCTGCTTTTATCTCTCATTGCATCGCTCGCTGCCTGCTTTGTTTTGCCAGCACTAGCTAGAGAGAGGGCCTGATGGGGATGACTGATATTTGTGTACTTCTATCTCCAAACTTTGTGTGTTTTGCTTCTCTGATGGAAAGTTCTTCGGGGCAGGGATTGTGCCTGCTTGTTGCTATGGACAGCACCTAGCACATTGTAAGTGCTCCAGGATACCCAACTACATAAATAACAATTATAATGATAACAGTGGGATTTCTCTACCTTTTTTTAATAGCATGAAATGAAATTTTTAATACTTACATTGTTAAATTGGGAAGATATGACACTGACGTTAGCAGAATCCAGATGCTGTAAGGCTCCAGAACTGTCCCTTTGGCATCCTGCCTGGACAGAACCAATTCTTTAGTTATTACTCTGTTCTGGTCAGTGCCAGTGGCTCAATAGTGGCAATTACATCTGAGACATTAGCTAAAGTCTTGAGGGCTTACGTAATCCCCCCCAAAGTGTAAGACTCATGCAGTGTCTGAAGGTAGGCAAGTATGCACGTAAGGATTGGCTTCATAATAAGCTTGAGATTCAAAGCAGGCAAATACTATAAGAAAAACTTAAAAACAATAAACACTTAGAAAAATCTCTGTAGAGAGACACAGGGAAACTCTGAGCTGTCAAGCCCAACCATTTTTTTCCTCAGGAAAATATTGTTTCCACAAACTCTTAAGAAAAACTGCTAACTGTTCATTTTAAATGGAAGCGCCACGAGTGAGCCAGACACTAGATACTTGTAGCAGTAAGCAATTCAAGACAGAGAATGGAACAGTCTTACAGAAGAAAGGGACATCATCAAAAGGTGAACAAACTACTGCTCTGATCTATACAACCACTTGACAAATAGAGATTCTAGTGTCTTAGACAGCCCAGATTCAACAGAGGAGGATGAATTTCCAATACTACGTGAAGAAGCTGTGAAATCACTCAAGAATGAAAAGGCTACAGGTATTGACAACATCCCAGCCAAACTGATGAAATTCGGAGGAGAAATAGTAATAGATGTACTCACCAAGATCTGCAACAAGATCTGGCAGACTGGTGAGTGGCCCTCCATGTGGACAAAATCACTAATCATCACTCTGCCAAAGAAAGGCAACCTGAAATTGTGTCAAAATTACCGGACTATAAGCTTACTTAGCCATCCCAGCAAAGTGATGTTGAAAGTCATATTGAACAGATTGAAGCCATAAGTGGAGAATATCGTTGCTGAAGAACAGGCTGGCTTTTGTGCTGGAAGAAGTACAACAGAACAGATTTTCAATCTTCGTGTTCTATGTGAGACATCTACCACATCTTCGTTGATTTCAAGAAGGCATTTGACAGAGTATTGCACAAAGCTTTCTGGGCAAGCATGAAGAAGTTGGTTGTAAGTTTATTCTTACCATTAAACAACTGCATGCCAAAATGTCAGCATTGGGGGGTGAACAATCTCAAATCTTCGGTTTGCTGATGACATTGATGGCCTGGCAAGCAGCAAAGATGAACTTGCCAACCTTGTGAAATGATTGGATGAAACCTCCACAAAATATGGCATGGAAAACAGTGCAGAGAAAACCAAGCTGATGACAAACAAAGGTGATGGGATCAGCTCACATATCACTGTCAGTGGACAAGAGCTGGAGACAGGGAAACAGTTCAAGTATTTGGGGGCAATCATCACTGATGAAGGATCCAAGGCAGAAATTCGGGTAAGAACTGCACAAATAGCAGCAGCAGTGGCAAAGCTAAAGCCAATTTGGAGAAATAAGAACATCTCCCTGGAATCCAAACTGAAACTGCTGCATGCATTGGTCATCTCCATTTTTCTGTATGCATACGACCCTTACGGAAGAACTTGAATGGAAAATCCAGTTAGTAAAGATGAGATACTTCCGTAAAATCCTGGGCACCTCCTACTTTGACCACATCACTAACGAAGAGGTCCGCAAGATCATCACCCAATGAGCTGGGTCATATGAAGACCTCCTGACGACCATGAAAAAGCGCAAGCTGAACTGGTACGGCTATGTAACAAGATCATCTGGCCTATCCAAGATCATCCTCCAAGGGACAGTGCAGGAGAAGAGAAGAGGTAGACAGAAGAAGAGATGGATTGACAACATAGAAGAGTGGATAGGAATGGACTTCGCGGAGACTGAAGCACTGACGCACAATCGTCAGGGGTGGAGACAAATGGTTGATTGCTCATCAGTGATGGTGCCCCAGTGACCAATGCGGTTATGGGAGTGATGATGATGATGATTAATGATTGATGAATGAGCAATGTAAGACCAAAGTATACAGTTGGTTGGTTGAAATTTCCCAAATGTCAATGTTCTTAAAAAATTCAGTTTTCAATGGAAAAAAAAACCCAAAATTTTTCACAGAAAATTGTTATCATTTTCAACCATCTCTAATGATTGGAAATGACCAGTAAAGAGACAGTATGAATACAAAGTGGACATGGTGTCACAGGGTATGGCTCATTACACATGGACTCCATTGTCTATTATTACATTTTGGTAAGTCAAATGTAATAGAAATAGCATACCAACTAAAATAACAACCAAAAATTAACTAATACAACCTGTTCATAAAACACACAAGTAGAGACATGTGTCATAGATGTCAGGATAGTTGACCTGATCCCCCCGAAAAGGTAAGAGGGTTATTCTTTCTCTTATTGGACATGAGAGGACCTTTCCTCTTATCCCATTACTTTTTACTTTGCTTAAGAGCCTTCATTGAGGGACCTTGTTATAGGATTTCTGCAAGTCCAAGTACATTATATCCACTGGATCACGCTTGTCCACATGCTTGTTGACACTCAAAGAATTCTAATAGATTGGACATCCTAGCTGACATTCTTAGCTGCTGCACCATGGCAACACACTGAACCACCACTCCTGACCAACAACCTTAATGCTAAAGGCCTACAGAGTCACAGCAGCCACACCTCAGGCACGTGATTGGTTGGACAGATAGCCTTCTCATTGGATACATGGACTATATAGAGACAGGCAGAAGAAGCTGTCTGAGCAACAGACCATTTCCTGGTTGGTGCCTAGACAGCCTTGCCTAGCCCTGCCCTGCTGCCTTGCCTGACCTCGCCTCCCTAACTTACTGCCCTGGCCCCTTGGATTGGATCTTCCAGCTACTGATGGCTGTTAGAACTCAGACCATTGCCCTGAATTGCCTCTGACAGTGATTCACCTCCTAGCTACCTGCGGTTGCCCCCTACCCTGCCTTGGCCACTAGCCATTACATAATCATCCCACTGCATTCTCCTTGTTCGATTCCTCCTCAAGACTCACTGCTAGCATGAAGCCTACCAATAGTTATTTACTATTCATGGCTTGGTAAAGGACCACTGGGGGTAACAAGACAAAGTCCTTCACCAAAGGCTCTTAAGCAAAGTAAGCTGTCATGGGATAAGAGGGAAGGTCCTCTCATGGATTGGTAACTGGTTAAAAGATAGGAAACAAAGGGCAAGAACAAATGATCAGTTTTCAGAATGGAGAAAGATAAATAGTGGTGTCCTCCAGGGGTCTGCACTGGGACCAGTCCTGTCAACATATTCATAAATTATCTGGAAAAAGAGGTAAACCATGAGGTGGCAAAATTTGCAGATGATACAAAACTACTCAAGATAGTTAAGTCCCAAGCACACTGCGAAGAGCTACCAAAGGATCTCACAAAACTTGGTGACTGAGCAACAAAATGGCAGATGAAATTCCATATTGATAAATGCAAAGTAATGCACATTGGAAAATATAATCCCAACTATACATATAAAATGATGGGGTCTAAATTAGCTGTTACCACTCAAGAAAGAGATCTTGGAGTCATTGTGGATAGTTCTCTGAAAACATCCACTCAGTGTGCAGCGGCAGTCAAAAAATCAAACAAAATGTTGGGGATCGTTAAGAAAGGGATAGACGATAAGACAGAAAATATCATATTTCCTCTATATAAATCCATGGTATGCTCACGTCTTGGATACTGTGTGCAGAAGTGGTCGCCCCATCTCAAAAAAGATACATTGGAATTGGAAAAGGTTCCGAAAAAGGCAATAAAAATTATTAGTGGTATGGAATGGCTTCCGTATGAGGAGAGATTAATAAAACTGAGACTTTTCAGCTTGGAAAAAGAAACGACTAAGGGTGGACATTATAGAGGTCAATAAAATCGTGACTGGTATGGAGAAAGTAAATAAGGAAGTGTTATTTATTCCTTCTCATAACACACAAACGAGGGGTCACCAAATGAAATTTATAGGCAGCAGGTTTAGAACAAACAAAAGGATTATTTTTTCACACAACGCACAGTCAACCTGTGGAGCTCCTTGCCAGAGGATATTGTGAAGGCCAAGACTATAACAGGGTTCAAAAAAGAACTAGAGAAGTTCATGGAGGCTAGGTCCATCAATGGCTATTAGCCAGGATGAGCTGGGAAGGTGTCCCTAGGCTCTGTTTTCCAGAAGCTTGGAATGGATCACTTGGTGATTACCTGTTCTGTTAATTCCCTCTGGGGTTCCTGGCATTGGTCACTGTCGGAAGACAGGATACTGGGCTAGATGGACCTTTGGTCTGACCCAGTATGGCCGTTCTTATGTTCTCGTGTTCTTTACAATTTTTAATATGATTTGGACCCCTCAAGGTATCCTGTGTAATTCATGATCTTACTACTGTTACCCTCATCTTCCCTCCCCCATTTCCTCTTATTGTCTGTAACATTCATCTGTCGTGCCTTGTCTTCAATTAGTTTGCAAGCACTTTGGGACCTGGACCATGGCTTCCTGTGTATTTGTCCAATGCCTAGAACAATGGGGCACCAGCTCTGATTGGGACTTATTAGTACTGTTGAATTACAAATAATGATTGAATATTGAGATTGTGCAAAGTGACAAGAACTGTTCATGGTCACAAGTATTATAAGCTCTCATATGTTTCTGAAAGAACAGAAAGCATGTTGTTTCCTGTGGTGAAGAGTCACTTGTAACTGTTCAAACAGTGTGTGTTACTTTATCGTTGCCCAAAAGTTATTCTTAAAACTCTGAAGGTGATAATATACAGCTCAGAATAAAATGTTTAGGCATGGAGGGTTAGCTGTCTGGGTCAGGTAGCTAAAGATTAATGCAGACTTCACAAGCCTCCTTGTAACTAGCTTCTAATAACTTTGATGAGGATAGCAAATACTCTGTAGCATTGCTTATACCTGTCACTTGAATTGGCAACCAGTTTTGTCACTTGCAGGTGATTCTTACAATGTCTAATGGGTTCTTGTTCAGCCGAGTTGCCAAACAGCAGTCAGCAGCATTGCACACTAAGCCTCAAATCCTCTCCCAGGCACCCAGCTCCAGTAAATGGGCTGAACATATCCAGGGAGAAAGGAGGGGAAGGAGTATTCCACCAGGGCCACATGTCTACACAGGCCATGGCGGTGAGCCTCTGGGCCTGGGTCAACAGACCCGGGCTTTTGAGGCTCACCCTGCATTCTAAAAGTAGCTATGTAAATCTTCTGCCGACTTGCACGGGCTGAAATTGTGGAAAAGCAGCATCACTTTCCCCACAACCTCAGCCGTGCAGAACACAATGCCATCCACAGCCTCAGAAACAACTCTGACATCATAATCAAAAAGGCTGACAAAGGAGGTGCTGTTGTCATCATGAATAGGTCGGAATCTGAACAAGAGGCTGCTCGGCAGCTCTCCAACACCACTTTCTACAAGGCATTACCCTCTGATCCCACTGAGAGTTACCAGAAGAAACTACAGCATTACAACTCCCTGAAAAAGCACAAGATGAAATCCGCACAGACACACCCCTGGAACCCCGACCTGGGATATTCTATCTACTACCCAAGATCCATAAACCTGGAAATTCTGGGCGCCCCATCATCTCAGGCATTGGCACCCTGACAGCAGGATTGTCTGGCTATGTAGACTCCCTCCTCAGGCCCTACGCTACCAGCACTCCCAGCTACCTTCGAGACACCACTGACTTCCTGAGGAACTACAATCCATCGGTGATCTTCCTGATAACACCATCCTGGCCACTATGGATGTAGAAGCCCTCTACACCAACATTCCACACAAAGATGGACTACAAGCTGTCAAGAACACTATCCCCGATAATGTCACGGCTAACCTGGTGGCTGAACTTTGTGACTTTGTCCTTACCCATAACTATTTTACATTTGGGGACAATGTATACCTTCAAATCAGTGGCACTGCTATGGGTACCTGCATGGCCCCACAGTATGCCAACATTTTTATGGCTGACTTAGAATAACGCTTCCTCAGCTCTCGTCCCCTAATGCCCCTACTCTACTTGCACTATATTGATGACATCTTCATCATCTGGACCCATGGAAAAGAAGCTCTTGAGGAATTCCACCATGATTTCAACAATTTCCATCCCACCATCAACCTCAGCCTGGTCCAGTCCACACAAGAGATCCTCTTCCTGGACACTACAGTGCTAATAAATGATGGTCACATAAACACCACCCTATACCGGAAACCTACTGACCGCTATTCCTACCTACATGCCTCCAGCTTTCACCCTGACCACACCACACGATCCATTGTCTACAGCCAAGCTCTGTGATACAACCACATTTGCTCCAACCCCTCAGACAGAGACAAACACCTACAAGATCTCTATCAAGCATTCTTACAACTACAGTACCCACCTGCGGAAGTGAAGAAACAGATTGATAGAGCCAGAAGAGTTCCCAGAAGTCACCTACTACAGGACAGGCCTAACAAAGAAAATAACAGAACACCACTAGCCGTCACCTTCAGCCCCCAACTAAAACCCCTCCAACGCATTATCAAGGATCTACAACCTATCCTGAAGGATGACCCAACTCTCTCACAAATCTTGGGAGACAGGCCAGTCCTTGCCTACAGACAGCTCCCCAACCTGAAGCGAATACTCACCAGCAACCACATACCACACAACAGAACCACTAACCCAGGAACCTATCCTTGCAACAAAGCCCGTTGCCAACTGTGCCCACATATCTATCCAGGGGACACCATCACAGGGCCTAATAACATCAGCCACACTATCAGAGGCTCGTTCACCTGCACATCTACCAATGTGATATATGCCATCATGTGCCTGCAATGCCCCTCTGCCATGTACATTGGTCAAACTGGACAGTCTCTACGTAAAAGAATAAATGGACACAAATCAGATGTCAAGAATTATAACATTCATAAACCAGTCGGCGAACACTTCAATCTCTCTGGTCATGCGATTACAGACATGAAAGTTGCGATATTACAACAGAAAAACTTCAAATCCAGACTCCAGCGAGAGACTGCTGAATTGGAATTCATTTGCAAATCGGATACAATTAACTTAGGCTTGAATAGAGACTGGGAGTGGCTAAGTCATTATGCAAGGTAACCTATTTCCCCTTGTTTTCCTAACCCCGCCCCTTCCTCAGACGTTCTTGTTAAACCCTGGATTTGTGCTGGAAATGGCCCACCTTGATTATCATATACATTGTAAGGAGAGCGATCACTTTACATAAGCTATTACCAGCAGGAGAGTGGGGTGGGGGGAGAGAAAAACCTTTTGTAGTGATAAACACCCATTTTTTTCATGATTTTTGTGTATAAAAACAAACATCTTCTGTATTTTCCACAGTATGCATCCGATGAAGTGAGCTGTAGCTCATGAAAGCAAATAAATTGGTTAGTCTCTAAGGTGCCACAAGTACTCCTTTTCTTTTTGCGAATACAGACTAACACGGCTGTTACTCTGAAACCTATGTAAACCTTGTGGCTCAGGCTGAAGCTAGGGCTCCAAAGCCTAGGGAGGGAGTGGGCTTCAGAGTCCGAGCTCCAGCCCGAGCTGCAACTTCAAAGCAATATCTACACAGCTATTTTTATCGCAGTAGTGTGAGCCTGAGTTTGTCGCCCGGGGCTCAGAGGCTTGCTGCCACTGGCTGTATCGACATACCCGCGGGCAGTGGAAATGTCCACAGCTGTTATTCCAGCCAGGATAGGCTGTGAAGCCCTAGCACCTGACCTCCATCCGAGATAACAAGCCAACAGATTTACAAACCCAGTCCCTTCCATCTTTGCAACAGCTTTTGGGGATTTCTCTTGGAGCTGGGTTAGGTGATGCACAGGAGATGCACATTCTTCCCAGGTTCTGTTGCATTAGTGTCCCTTCTGTACCTCACAGAGTAGGAGGTTATCCCTCTGGTTAAAGCTTCTGTGTCGAAGTCAAGGTTAACACAGTGGTGGTGCATAGCACTGTGTAATGACTCTAGCTAACCATAAAGTGATGTCTGTTGATCAGCATGAATGTACTAGTGTATACATTTAGTTGCCTCGGTACATTGCAAAGAAGTCCCAAACTGCAACATTTGAAAGTTTGGTTCAGGCCTCTGAATTAGAGGAGGAAATTTTGAAAAATACTTTCTATTGGACTGGAGGTTTGTGTTTGCTTAGCCTGTTTTTCTCAGATGTAGTTATTTGGTTGTTATGAAAAAAGATTCTGTCCTCTTAGTTGTCCATTAGACTCCTCACAACAATTTCTTGAGGGTAAATTTTATCATGGAAGAATGATTACATGCTTTTCAAAACAATTTAATTTGATATAACAATACTGTAGCTGCAGCTAAATCTTCCAGAGAGATGCTGTGGAGGAGCCAAATTAGATGCAACAATGAACCTATAGGTGTATTTTAATGACTACACTATATTTGCAATAAGATATTTGTATTGTTTGAAAAATAATAGAAATTAATTGGGTCAAAGAAAGGTTTGTCCTGTCAAAAGTAAAGTATTTTTATTGCTAATGATGTATTGAGATCTCCTGTTCAGGCAACAAACTAGTTTGACAAAGATTTTGACTCATGTTATGTGCGATTACGCAGGATACAAGAGACTCTTTATACAGTAAGGTCTGTTCAAGAGAGGCCTGAAGTTAAGTGGTGTTAATATATCATTTCTTATTCTCTGGAAAGTAACCATATTGTTACTGTCGATCGCCATTAAAAATTCTGTAATATCAAGCTTGAAATCATTTAATCAGATTTGTGCTCCTGTTACAAAATGCAGATAGAATTTTGGAGGGTTTTTTTTTTAATTACAGCTATTGCATAGTGATATCACAGTTCAAAAATGAAGACAGTACTGCATCATACTTTGCTAAGCCAAATGACCATTGTTGCTGCCAAGTATAAGAACTGCCAAGAGTAAAGTTCTTCTCCAGGACGTTAATAGTATCGCTGAAATAATGGCTGTCACACTTCCTTATGTATATTTATGCTCAGATAATTTATTTAAATAGTGTTCTTGGTATATGCTTTATAGCCTTCCACATTTTGCTATACAAATTTAGGCTTATATTGCAGACTGTGCAATTCATTTGGCAAATGTAATTTCCATCCCTGCATACTAATCGATTTCTCCACAAACACCTGCTATCAGTTATGATAATAAAAATGCCATTCTAAATTGAAAAGGGGCCAAATCGAGCTTCCTAAGGAAATGACTTCAGTATCTTTCAGTGCAGCGAATGTAGTAATGTTCTTGTAGTGCCAAGGTTGGTTGTTGTTTGGGGTTTTTTTTGGGTTGTTGTTTGGGGGGGGGTTGTTTTTTTAGCATTTGTATTTTATATAATTTTGCTCTATGACATCATTTCTCTGTCTAAATGATTCCTCGTAACCAGGGAATTCGCAGGGAGGCAGGAGTGGAGTTTCCACATTTCCTCTCTCTTGGGACCAAATCCAAAAAGCTTTACTTAGCCAAAACTCCCTAGCATAACAGGGCCTTAATCCTGACTGGAACCTCTGGGTGCTACCATAGTATAAATATTAAACAGTCACGTCAGTTTCTATAACATTGCTGGGCAAAAGCTGTGAAGTCAATAGAGTTTTGCCAATTGAAGAACTTAAGAATTTTGCCTTTGCACTAGATATCAGTTTCTTCCCTAAAACCTATGTCTAAATTTAGCAGCCAGTCTATGAAGAGTGATTGAAACAATTTATGGCCTCATCTCACTAGGAAATAACCTCTTGTTGACTATGCCCCCGTCAAATGATTAACTGCTAATGTACACAGAACAAAACTGTTTTCACCATTATGCCCTCCCACACTCAGAAATGTCGTGCCCGTTTTCAGAAATGGTGACTCTCTAGTGGAGCTCAGCAGACATTTTTACCTCCATATGTGACTCGGTGGCAAAATGCATGCATCTCAGCTCCACTGCAGCTTATGCTATCAGTTGAACCAGTATGACTGCACCATTGCTGAGACACAGGTAGGAAACTGTCAAGAGTAGATACCTCCCTTGTAGAAAAAAATGAATGACTCCGTGTTAAGTCAGGGCTGTAGCACAGTTTCAGAATCAGGGTCAAAAATTCATTCACAGCTAAACTGTTTTCAACACTAGTTTGAGGTGGTGGGGTTGGAAGAGAATTATTGCTGACATCTGTTGTCAGTAATAGGTCATTTTCTGAAGTCTCTCTTAGGACATTTCTCTTGGGCAGTGGTTCTCAACTTCTCTCCTTCCCGTCAGCACTCTTCTCCCAGCCATTACACATCTGTCCTCCCATTTAGCAATATCAGAAAGGCAAGGTTGTCATGACCCCCTGACACCTATTTGCAATTGCCATCCGGGTCCCTACCTCCATGTCAAGAAATCCTGCTTTAGGATATTTATATAAGGCCTTGTCTGCACTAAAGAACTGAACCATTTGTTACTGAACCAGATTAAGTGTAAACAATTAAGTGTCTCCACACTAGTCATACCAAACTGGTTTATTTTGCCCCATATTCACACTTGTGCTGTCCTAAACAATTTCATTTGCAATTCCTTTTGTCTAACAATTCACAACCAGCTCCTAGAAGTAGTGCATCCTGGGAAATGTCACAAGGCCACTTAGGGCTTGACTAAACAGAAATGCTCAGGAAAGTGAATTAAGATAAATCAAATTTAGGACATTTTGATTCTGAATAAGAGTTTTCCACACAGGAGTTAAATGCAATTTAACTAACTCACTTTAATTTGGATGAACTTTCCTGAGTGTCCCCCTGTAGACAAGCCCTTAGTGTACTATGGGGCATTAATAGGGAGGACTAGTTGAACCATTTCAGCTTGTCTGTGTTCACTCTTGCACCAAACCAGTTGAAATTGAACCTATGAAGCTGTGACAGTTTATTGGTCCTGCTATTTCTAACGAACTATTAGACTCTTTGTAAACCATTAGCAGACCATTTGAGAAGTTCTTGTGTGTGCTGGACTCTTCAGACCCGAGAGTGGTGACTCAGACTCGAGCTGCATCCACACTACGAAGTGCCTGGGCTCTGACCCACATCACAGAGGGACTCAGGCTCTGACCCTCCACCCTGCAGGGTCCGTAGGCCCCAGTCAAGAGGGTTTCCTGACCCGAGTCAGCCTCATTTCTGTATGGATGGAAGGAGCGCTTGGGCATGAACCTGAGTCAGAGCTTGGGCTTAGTGTGCTGTGTAGACATACCCAAAATGTTCTACAAATATTCTTAAGGCTTTCACCAGTTTAATTTCTCTAGACCAAACTTAAGAGTCGAGTGTTTACCTTGTATAGATTTATGCTGCATCCCCTTTTGTCTGAACAATGCCCTATGTTATCTGCCAGCAAATAAGTCATCATATTGGATTTTTTTTTTTTAATGTTCATTTTCTCATAGCTCTAACAGCCCAAGCTTATGCACTGAAGGAAGAGAATGACAGCCTCCGATGGCAGCTGGATGCTTACAGAAATGAGGTGGAGCTTCTAAAACAAGAGAAAGGACAACTCTTTAGGACAGAAGAAAGTCTCACAAAGGACCAACAGTTGCAATTTCTGCAGCAGACTATGCAAGGCATGCAGCAGGTAACATGAGTCAATTTTTAATGCCTTTTCCCAATAATGTATATGCAAAAGGGGTATTTTTTGTTAGGAAAAAAATCACTGCAAATTTCTGCAGTGCTAAAATCAGTTTTTTTAAGATGGTAAGGGGCCTGACCATGATTTCTTTGCATACTCAAATGCCTGTTGATTTCTGCAGGCTGTTTTGGGTGTATACAGATGGCAGCATCAGGCCACAGGGATTAAAGACCTGCTGACAAAGGGGATGTCTACACTGCAGTCTGACATGTGATTGCAGCGTGGGTTGGCCTAGCTCTGCAAGAAAATAGCAGGTTTAAGAAGCCTTTTCCAACCTAGCATGACCAGTGCCCCAAAGGCCGCAGGTCAGGTATGGGTCATAGCACCAGCAGCCTTAAACAGCATCAGAGCTGTGCAGTGCGCGAGGGGAGAGAACACGCAGTACCACTGCAAAGGCTGTAGCAAGGGCTGCTGTGGCCTGTGCTCCCATGACACTTCTAAAGACACTTGTCCATCTCCTCAGCAACTATAAATTGACATACCGCCACTGAAGTCAGTGGCGCTAGATTGATTTACACTAGCTGAGGACCTGGCCCATTGTGACTGAGTCAAACATAATGTCGCCAGAAGCTGCTGCTGGTGTAGTACACCTCCACTTTCCTTCTACTGTGGCCAGTGACTTAAAGCCATAGATTGACCCTTTATTTGTAAGTATCTTCTGTTTCCAAACAGTTAATCAGCTCCCACTTCTGATATTATCATTGGAAGTCATAAATCCCCTCTCTGTGACATTGCAGTTAGTAGTCATTGTGGGGTCCCAGACTTATGCCTTCTGACCAGGAGTGAGCTTCAGTACAGATCTGTACATGAACACCCAGATCCCTCATCTTTCTTTTACAACATTGGGAGAATTTGTGGCCTAAGTGAGTAATTTCTTAATAAAATATATGAGCACTAACAAATTAGGCATTAGTTGCTCTTCAAATATGATGCTAAAGTGCCTTAGGCCTCAAAGCACCTAAGCACATGCTTTAAGCATATGAATAATCTCATCCTTACTTAAGCACATACTTAAGTATTGCTGACTTCATTAAAGTTAAGCACCTGAACACATGCTTTGCTAAATCTGCGCCTGAGTGCCTGTTCTCTGTTGCCTTGCACTTCGTGTAGTCATTCACACCAGGACAAATGTGTATAAAATGCTACCAAATCAAAGTGGTAGTGTTTTTACACTCACTAGCCACTGGTTTAGATTGTCACCTGTGTTGCAAGGGCAAAAGGGAATCAGGCCCTGGAATTTTAGATGAATTAGGATTGAAACTTCAGCCAGATACCAATATTGTTAACCAAGCGTGTTAAGAGAAAACCCACCGTTCATTATCCACTATCTATCTGTGTCACACCAGCTATAGTTTCCCATCCTCCGTGGTTTTTTAAATCCTTGACATTTTGCTGTGAGTTTTTGAATTTTTGCTAGTTTGACATCTGGGATCAAGCCAACCAACTTCCCATGGGGGAGGATTACAAAAGGTTCAAGAAGTTGGAAAAGGGGCTGTAGTTAAGCCAATTTGAGGATATGCTGAGGATTGCAGAGATGAGGAGTCTTGTTGGGAAGTTGTTAGCAGGTTCAACAGCTGAATGGAGCTGGGTTGGGTCACTTTTGCGGATGATTGTAATGGGTTTGAGTAGATGTGTTTGGGTTGTTAGTAGCACTTGTGACACGCCACGACATTTACACTTTCCCTGTGATTCATCCAGGAATATTTAGAAATTGGCCTCTCATTTAGGTAGAACCTATGAAATCTCAGTTTGGTTTTCGGAAATACTGAAGATTGACAGCTTCAATTGAAATCCATCAGCATAGCATGTGTACAGCACCTATGAAAATCAGGCTCTATATGAAATATTAAACACACATCCAGGTCTTGGCTGGTAATGGTTTAACAAGAAGACCTCTCTCATTCCCTTTTATCTTGTTGTGTATATATTATATTTAATTTAAGACAAGATGAACTGGTTTCCACCGAGTTCCTGAGCCCTACCTACACATTAGAAAAACCAGTTCCTCATCCTTCCTTTCCATTCACACCCACTCCCCTGCAACCGCAAACCCCTTCCTCCCTCTCACTTCGAAAACTAAAGAATAATTGATTTGAGCTGCAGTTGAAGAGCAGGTCTGTCTGAGAAAATGGATGCATTTTGAGCGTCAAGGAATTTTCTGTGCACAGACTTGGTGCCAAACAGTAGCAAATAATGCAACACTGATGTACTTTTAATGCACTCCAATTATCTGGTGATTTTTCAGGTTTCTTTTGCACACTTACAGGACTGATGAAATGAGTGATTATTTTCTCTTCTCTCACCACTTCTGTTGCTCAAAAGCATTATCAGCAAAATCACATAGATATTTGCTCATGAAGTATACCATATAGGCAGTCATAGCAATCTAGCAATTTATGTTGTCGAAAAATGTGTAATAGCAGCTCAGACATTGAAGTTATGTGTTTTTGAGTTAACTTCCTGCATGAATTTGTGTCACCATTTAATTTCATACCCACTATGAGGTCTCAAACAAATGGAAATAATGTCTTGTATCCATGGTAACAAATGAGGTACACTGTACCTGATTTGAAGATGGAAATTGAATTAACTTGTCACTTCTGTATAGGTGGTGTTAGCTTCCATGTATTTCTATATAGCAGTGGTTCCCAAACTTGGGACACTGCTTGTTCGGTGGCCAGTACGTCCCTCAGCCCGCGCCACTTCCCGCAGCCCCCATTGGCCTGGCACAGCAAACCGCAGGAAGTGGGAGCCATGATTGGCTGAACCTGCGGACGTGGCAGGTAAACAAACCGGCCGGGCCCACCAGGGGCTTCCCTGCACAAGCGGCGTCCCAAGTTGGGAACCACTGCTATACGGGGACACACATACAAAATATATACCTTTTCAAATTGCTCTGTATTTGAGCATCTCACCGCTGGAATCAATGTAAGGAAACTCTGTGATCAGAAAGATTTTGCTTTCAGAATGTAATTCCAGTGTCGTTTTGGGGAACAGGTTAGATATTTTAGGATCTAATGTTAATCACTCAATGCTAAGTATATTTGAATCTTGCCTCCCTAGTGTGAAATGACTGAAAATGCCCAGACAACAGGACATGGGTTTTTACCATATAGAGATTATAGATGACATATATTCTGAGCGATGCTGAAGTTCATTTTGATTAATTTTTAATGCATACCAGGTGACTTTATGAATTCCTTAGAGAATTATTTATCAGAGTATTAACAGTATTGGCCTGTAGACTGTAATATTGTGTGGACCTTTTGCTGTGTCCTCACACTACCTTGGTAACATTATTTCAGTTGAGACTTATGGAGAACAGGAGCGAGGATCTGACTTGGCCATCTTTAGGAAGAGTCACAGAAAAGTCATACTGAACAAAGGAAATGTCACAAAAACATTGTTAAAAATATTAAGAGGGAAAGGATTAGCCTGCAAAAGAACCTTTGTTCTGCTATTTACAATGCAAACAATTCATACAGTGCAAGTTCTGTGATAACAAATGGCCAGTTTGAACCCAGGTCTTAGACAGAACCGTCCTCTAGTTGTCAGGGCCTTTGCGTTGTTTTGCTGAGCATCCTGCATCTCCCACTGAAGTCACTGGGAGCTGGAGGTGCCCAACACTTGTCAGGTTTCAGGCTCTTCCTCAAAGGTATTCATATGAAATCAATGGAAGTTAGATACCTAAATACTTTAGAGGAACTAGGCCCTACTCTGTAAATTGGTTGATTATGGACCATGTCATTATCTGCATTTCAAATATCATAAAGGATGCCATCATTATTTAGCAAATAGTAATAACCATTGGTGAGATTTTCAAAAGCACTCAGCATTCACCTAACTTTGCTGGAGTGCATTGGGGTTTGACCATTCACTTTAATGGGAGCCATGTTAGGCCAATGCTGAGCACTTTTGAAAAGTCCTCACTATTCTGCTAGATGTTACCCTCTGAGAATTAAATTATGTAAGCCAGACTCTGTCATAGTTGGAATGAAAAACATTATCTTTTACATAGAGGTGGTGGGCAAATCGTGTATCAGCATGATCCCATTGACTTCAGTGGGCGAGGGCTGAGAGCATATTTCTTCACAGGGATGAGTTCAGTAACTTGTAGGATGGATCTATGTGGGACCTTTTTCTTCACTTCTTCCTTGTGGCTGATCTACTGTCTAAACTCCCATGAACCTCAATCAGTGTTTAGCGCTACAGGTCTCAAGGTCTCAAAGAAGATTTTCCTATCACATCCATTCCATTCACTCACATGCAAACTTTCCCAAATGCCAAAAGTCACAGATACTTTTGTAAAAGCCTGAAAATCACAAAATCCAGGGCTGTCATGACCACTATAACAACCCATTCATCCTTAAGTGTGAATGTTCCGGCAGCAGATGAATGCTAAGATTCATAGCATAGTCAGGTGGATGGGGCTCGTTGTGGGTTATATTCATTAGTATATCCTAACTACAGAAGGGCTTATTCTATTTCATCCTTCCACTCCGTACTCACCAAACATTTACTCAACATGTCGCCCAGCAGACACATGCTCAGGATTAACCTGTTTCTTCTGAAAATGCAGTATTAGAGAGGAGAGTAAATGAGAGGAAAAAATATCACCCTTATATTCACTTTTTACCTGCTGAATAAATTTACTAGAGTGATTAAGTTGAAAGTATTTTTGTTGCTTTCCAGAGTATGAATCTTAATTTGATCTATAAATTTACAAAGAGCAACAGCAGTAGCAAGAACCTGGCATTACTGAATGACATTTGAATTCTGAAAACAAGTAGCCCTGTTTCTGGGAAGGGGGAGGAAGTGGCTCAGTAACAGTATGTCTGTTCTACAAGCATGACATCTGTACAGATGCAGCACTGCAGCTATGCCACTGTAGTGTAGATACAGTACTTACTACAACAACAGAAGGGGTTTTTCCATTACTGTAGTAAATTCACCCTCTCAGAAGGAAGTCGCTAGGTCAATGGAACATTTCTTCTGTCAACCTAGCTACATATACAGTGGGTGTTAGAGCCACCTAACTGCATCGCACAGTGTGTGAAATTTTTCACAGCCTTGAGTGACATCGCTAGGTCAACCTAAGTTTTAGGTGTAGGCCAGGCCAAAGGATGCTTAAGCACTCTTTCCTTTACGCTTTGAATTTCACATCCCATTAGGCTTGCCATCAAATACCTACCTGCTGCTGTTCATACTTAAATAATAATTAATAAAGTGCACCAATAGGTTTACATGACAATGATTTAGTTTATCTCAGAATGGGAGACTGGAGTTTTCCTCCAAATGTGGCAACCCCTACCTAAGGCATTGTTTACTGCGGGCATTTCCCCCTAAAATTTCCTCCCGTAGCTATCACGAGTTCAGCTCCACAAGTGGTAGCAGTAATGGAAGTCTTAGTGTAAATAAGGCCCCACTGAGGTTTTAACTACCAGGTCATCTAGATCTGTTCTGAGATTACACATGGTTGAACTGCCTTTGTACCCCGACAGCTGCCACCAGTGATGGAGCTGAAGTGGTAACAGCAGCGGTACGAAATTTTAGGGGAAAAAAAGCCTAAGGTAGACATCCTAGTAGAAAGCACACTGACTGATGTCTACATGAAGATTATAGTCTAGCCCTCTTGCAGGAAATCCTTAAACACTGGACTTCTCTCGCTGGTTATATTACTCTTAGCTTTAGAGTGGAATTTTCAAAAGCATTTGACGTTGGCCTAATTCTGCTCCCATGAAGTCAATGGAAGCAAAGTTAGGCTAGCGCTCAGCACTTTTGAAAATCCCAGCCTTAGTGGTGAATACTTATTTCTTTAAAGATGAATGGTAAAATTGAAATTCATGGCAAATTTGAGTCAGCTCAAAACATAAACCTTTGCAAAGTAGAGTAGACCAGTTTTCAGAGTAGCAGCTATGTTAGTCTGTATCTGCAAAAAGAAAAGGAGTACTTGTGGCACCTTAGAGAGCTGTAGCTCCCAAAAACTTATGCTCAAATAAATTTGTTAGTCTCTAAGGTGCCACAAGTCCTCCTTTTCTTTTTACAGTAGACCAGTAATTTTTATCTAGACCAACTTCAAGGCTTTCTGTTAATCTATGTAGTTTCTCTAGCCTCAATGTGTAAGTTTTTTTTTAACTTTGCTTTAAAGATCAATCAAATATTTCTCTTTGAAAAAGAAAAAGAAAATCTAAAATCTAAGTGGGTTTGTTAAATATGAGGATGCTATGGTTATGGAGAAGTGGTTTCATGCAATTTGTGGTCACACGGAGAAATAGACATACCATTCAGTGCTCTACTTTTATAGAATGAAATTGTCATCCCTTCTAAGTACAAAACAAATGTATGAAATTGAAGCCTGATGAATGTCTCATTCTATATGCGTGCACACACACCTGTCTGCCTGACTTGGACTCATCCCTGCCCTCTGCTGTGCAGCATTGAGACTTCACACTCAAGGTGGCAGTAGGACGGCATATAGTACAGTAATATGCACCAAGAGGTAAGCCTGCCTAATGCCTTTACCTATGGGGGCATGCTTGTCCCACCCCAAATAAAGATTAACATTCATGCTGCTACCAGGTGAGTGTGCACTTTGTTCCTGGTTACAAGACCAGCCAGGTTCACTGCTCAGGGTGGAGCCCTGGCCAGCTGGAGCCAGTAGCAGCAAATGCACAGGGCTCTTAATCAGCACAGTGCCCGTCCGCCAGGTCAGGATTTAGATCCTTCTTCCATTACAAATCCCATCAGCCTCCCAGATAGTGAGATCCTAATGTATTCTGTAAAGTGGGCAGGCCTGGGGAACAAGAGAGGTAAGTGCCATACCCTTCACCTAACTGATATGCTGCATTTCCCTTCACTGTAATTTTTAAAAATTCATTAATTACCTTTTTAATTTGTCCAGTCTCATATTAGGCCTGGTCGTATGTTAATATAAATGCTGCAGTGTGGCTAGCTTCATTTATAACTCATTTCTAAAGCACGTGCTGCCAGCTCCTTTGACTTGTCTTTCACATTTTCTTGTTTCCTTGGTGATTTGTCTGGTCTCATCAGTGTCTTGTTACTAATGCATATTTGCTCAGCTGGGAAGTTGCACTCCCATTGTTCAAGGCTGCCGTGCACTGGCCATTTATGATATGAAATCCTGATTTAGTAGTGTACAAACTTAATATTGTAACTAATCCATAGAGCTAATGGGTTTGATGGCTGCAAAGTGTGTGTGTGTGTGTGTGTTCCTTCATTCTGCTTCATTTTTTTCTTCAACCTAACGAGAATTCTGCCAAGAAATGGTTACATTCTTCTTTTCTTCCATTGTTTGTAAAAAGCCTCAAAGGAGCTTGAAACACATTTACCCTTGCTGATTTTTGTCCTTTTCCATTTTGAAGATTTTAAATTCTCTTTATTTGTGTAGAATAAAGTTTTGATTGACTTGACTGGGTTTTGCTTTTAAAAAAAGGAATTGCTAGCCTGGATGTCTAATGGAATTCATAATGAGATAGGGAGACTTCCACCACTAGGTCTCTGATTCAAGTCTGCCCCAGGGGAAATAGTTCCATTCATGCATGAAGAACTAGTCACATGAGCAAAGGTTGCTAGATCAGGTCCTATGTTGTTAGTGACTGAAAACTGTCACCCTCTGATGTCTGGTTGTCTAATTTAACTGGTGTGCTGCAAATCGTCCTCAGTGGATATGCCACAGCCATTCCAGAGGCTGGGAGGAGATCTCATATCCCCTCCCAGGTAACTGAGTGGACAAGGTATGCTGTAATGAATACCTTGTTATAACAAACTTGGCTACTTCCTCAGATGTTCATTACAGCAAGTGTAATGTACTTTACTTTTTAGTAAAGTTAAATTATTATGATCGTTTTGTGTTTCATTTCCAGCAGCACTAAACAAAATTGTGACCAAAAGAGCAACAGTAGAAGCATGGTATAACAGCTAAATATATTGGAATTGCTGGGGTTCTTTTTTAATATCCTAAAAACCTTGCAGTCTGAAATATGACCTAAGGTCTTATGGTCTATTTCTAGAATGTGCTTGTTGGGCTATTTAGATAGCTGGTTATAAACAATGTTTTCATGGTGGAGCTGTTCACTAGGGAAGGTTTGTCCGTTGTTCTTGGGGGGTGGGGTGTCTACTTATGCACATATGTGTATATGCATGTATATAATATATATTAAATTTATACACACAGCATTTCTTTTGGTAAATGCAGGTCTTGGGGAAGTATTCAGTGGCTATGTGATGATCATAAACAGAAAGCTATTGCTTTCCCTTTGGGGATTTTTATATGTTTGGGGGGTATTCTGTTTTGTATGGATGTTAGCATTTCCAGCCATGCTGGCACCACATTGCACACAGCCTGAGTAATTCAGCTGGCTTCTAGAATGCCTTCTATATTTAATGTTTCATGAAAAGAGAAGATTGGTTTAGGATGGTAATTTTCTGTCTGCACTTTTGAGATCTGTGCAGTCTGGGTGATAATGAACTTTACTGGTGGCAGCAGGACAGCATATAGTACAGTAATATGCACCAAGAGGTAGGCCTGCATTGGAGATAGGGAATGTGTTTTTTTAAAAAAAAGCTACCTTTTATAATATGCCTGTTTGCTTTGATAACAGCTGTTTTAGTCCTCATGAATGATTTGAGATTAATAGCCCTGGAGATTGAAAAATTCTAATTATGTATAAAGCAGATACAGGAGAGTCAGTGGTAATGTAAGCAAACTCCTTGTGATGGTGGTATACAAATCTCACATTGGGACACAAAGGATTAACGAGTTTATGTGGGCTCAGTTGGCCCCGTCCAGCCCCATCTGTGAGAGAGGTCAGACTTGGAGGGAGGAGCTTAAAAAGGGAAAACACAATACAGTTAGTATCAGACTGGACCTCTAGTCTTTGGCTCCTGGAGAGCAGACTGGCTGGAGGCAAGAGCTCCTCAGATGACCTGGAGCTATTCCAGAAGTTCATCTTTCATAGATTACCAAATCATAGAATATCAGGGTTGGAAGGGACCTCAGGAGGTCATCTAGTCCAACCCCCTACTCAAAGCAGGACCAGACCAAGTACTGTCCCTTATTTTTGCCCCAGATCCCTAAATAGGCCCCTCAAGGATTCAGCTCACAACCCTCAGTTTAGCAGGCCAATGCTCAAACCACTGAGCTATTGCTGCCCCTCCATCTGTGGATAATTATTTTTGTTCAGTGTAGACCTGTGCAGCTTTCAAACCAGTGACTCGTAGAGGATAAACCTCTGCAAACATCTAAGGTATAACAGAGCCATGAGCAATACATGTCATGGATTTAGAACAAATAGATCTTGTCCGTAAAAGGCTGACCTCTTTCACTCAAAAAATTGCAGAATTGCTGATTGAAGAGAATGCAGGAGCTGTATTAAAGTTATAGAAAACTGGGGCCTCTTCAGTAAATGTTCACACTGTAGATAAAGTGGTCGGAGGGAGTTGATAGTTGAACAAATGAGCGAGCACTTTGGTGGCTGTGCTAAAAGCACTTGATTATAGTCTGTGAGCAGCTACACGGGGAACAAATATTTAGTAAAGGGCTCTGTAGTGGGGTGGGACTCACCCCTGCGGCACCTCCTGATGGTCGTCCAGGGAATTAGCGTTTCCAGCCTTCTACAGGCTGGTGTCCCACTTGCCGCTGGGCCCCGAGTCCCTCCTGGACCCCGGTGCCCAGTTGTGAGCTGGAGCCGGTTCGCACTGGTTCACTGGAACCAGTTGGTAAATTTAGAAGCCCTTTAAGAACCGGTTGTCCCACAAGGTTGTCCCACGAGGGCTTCTAAATTTAACAGCCTGCCAAAAGTGGCACCTTAGGTGCCAACTCCGTGGGTGCTCCGGGGCTGGAGCACCCACGGGGAAAATTTGGTGGGTGCAGAGCACCCACCGGCAGCTCCCCGCCCCGCGCTCAGCCCCAGCTCACCTCCCCTCCACCTCTGCCTCCTCCCCTGAACGCGCCGCCCCGCTCTGCTTCTCTTCCCCCCCCCTCCGCCCCAGTTTCCAGCAAATCAGCTGTTTGCGTGGGAAGCCTGGGAGAGTTGAGAAGCAGGCAGCAGCTTCGCGCTCAGGCCCAGGCAGGCGGAAAAATTTGTGAGATTTTTCTGTAAAAAATTCTGAGATTTTGAACATTTCTTTTTCTGTAGAGAAAAGAAAAAGAAATCTGACAATTCTTTACAAGATGGCAACCCACAAATCTTCCAGGAAAGCAGCCCAGGAAGCCAGCCAGGCAGAGAACCGAGCTACCGAGAAGCCTGGAAGCTGGGGCTCCCAAGGCTTCTAGGCTCTCAGGTGCCACTCAATCCACAAAGCAGGCTACTGAGAAGTCAGGAAGTTCTGGCTCCCTAGCAACTCGCAGGATGGAGCGAGAGGGGTGGGTAAGCTGGCAGGAAGGGCTCTGTCAGAAACCTGCCAGATTTTCATTGGAATTTCACGCCCCTGCAGAACATGTCAATTGTAATGAATCGGCGTTTTCTGACAGAAAAATGTTCCAACAGAAAATTCCCAAGTAGCTGTAATGAATGTGTATATTTAATAACAGTGATGTACAGATTGACTAAGTGCTCACCTTTTCCATGTTCTCATCACATCAAGTTTACGCTACCTTTATTAGCTGCCTCAGACCACACAGCAGATCCAGCTGCATTTTCTGCTCGTAATTCTTAAAACATATATAGCTTCAAGGCTTCAGAAGAACCTAGGAGTGAGAAGCCACTAAAGCTGTGGTGTCCAAACTTTTCCTCTCAGGCTCCCTGCTTCCCAGTAATGGAATGTGTCCATATCCCGCCCTGGCCGGGAGTGGAGTCGTGGCTGGGCCAGGGGCCAGAAACGGGGGCTGAGGGGTGAGAGTGGGGGCTGGGAGCCGGCCGTCGAGCCACAGCTGGAGCCAGGGCAGCAGCTGCGGCTGGGAGATGGGGCTGGAGCTGAGCTGGGGGAAGAGCGGGGCCGGATGGCATTCCCTCACCACCATCACCGCCACCCATGGGGGCTGGTCTGAGCCCCACCATGTCCCTTTGAACATTCCTCCATGCCCCACTAGGGGGACGTGACCCACAGTTTGGGGACCACTGCACTAAAGCAACCTAGCTATAGTTTGGATTGAAATCACAAATATAAAAAGAAAAGGAGTACTTGTGGCACCTCACAAAAGCTTATGCTCAAATAAATTGGTTAGTCTCTAAGGTGCCACAAGTACTCCTTTTCTTTTTGCGAATACAGACTAGCACGGCTGTTAATCTGAAATATAAAAAGGTGATTTATTAAAATTTACTTCCATCTAGCTGTGGTGACACAGCAATGCCACTGGAGGTTAAAAAGTCTGGCAGTGTTCATAGGAAGAAGTTTATGTAGACTGTCTAGCCCAGGAACCAGTGGGACTGAAACCATTTTTGATATTTGCTTCCACTTGATATGCACACTTTGTCAATCAGTTTAGATATGTGTTGTGGCCCAATTTGTATAAACGGGTAAGCTATTTAGCATGTTACTAAATGGGACATTCCAGTTCATAAATGATTATTTGTTTGGCTTCATGTGGCTATACATTGTCTGATGGAATGCGATGCTCTGGATTTTCTGAATCACCCTGGAAATTGAGCACAATTAATTGGAAAATGGTGTGTGTGTGTGTGTGTGTAATGGCAGTGTTAGAGACCTTTAAAACGTTGAATTAATCCATCCAGCTGGTAGTCATCCACATCAGAAATTCTGTATCAATCGCTACTCAAGCCTTGATGCTTCAGACATTTCCACACATCTCTAAAAGCAGGCTTCACATAGCATTGAAGAAGAAACTTTGATGCTTAATACTGCTAACTACATGATATAAAATTTATGCACTAAAAGGGCCTGCTAAACACTCACAGCATCAGCTGAAGTCAGAGAGTTATCGGTACTAAGCACCTGGGTAAATTAAGCCTTAAATGTTTACTATGTATAACACCAATAACTGAAGTTTCTTGCTACTAATGCAATTGTTCACTTACACACCTTTTTAAAAAATAGTAATCAAAGTACCATGTTTGCACAGCAAATAAATTTTCCTTGCTTGATTACTAAAGGGAGAGATACTAAACCAGTTTGTAATCTCTTGATTGTATTTTCCTGCTCTTCAGCAGGGTCTAGTACTTGTCCTCTCTTTTCCGAAATACATAACCAGTTTCAGAATTAGTTGAATCTAGTGACCAGTTCCTGGCAAGTCCCAATGGCTGTTCATGACTTATAACTGGATAAGATGAGGGGAGCCAAGCCCTTAAAAAAGTCTCTACATTTCAGAAATTCTCTGCATAAAAATAATCTTTTGGTCATCGTTTTGTGTTTTGACAGATCATATCAGCAGTTTTCTTGGCTGATACATTGATTGTAGGACATCCGTCTTGCTGATCTAATAACACATCACCATCATAGCATGAGAAGAAAATAAATGTTTAGTCTTTTTGGCAACTAAGTGCAAATGCTTTCCAGAATATTGCTTTGTGTTGAATGAAATGGCTTTGGGCCAGTGACTAATTAGAGTAAAGGGCTGTGCTTGTGAATTATGCATGCACTGTAGTGTTTACCCTAGTATTGTTAAAACCACAGCATATACTTCTACAAATAAGGTTGTTGTTCAGATGGATGTGACAGTCCTTCTGTGGATGATATACTCTACCAAGTGTTTGTGCTTTAGTGTAACAAATACTTTAACCGCACATTTTCAAATGCATTCCTTGTGTAGTACTGCTGTGGAAGGAAATGCAGATGGAAGTAATTTACATCTTGTTCAACTTAGACACAACAGACTTAGTAACAATAATAAATATAGAAATAACTTGAAAAATGTTGCTTGCAGTGAGGATTTACAATATTTAAGATTGCTCAGATTCTGATGGTGCTAATCACTCTTTTCACCTACCCAGCAATTGCTGAGTATACAGGAAGAATTAAATAACAAAAAATCCGAACTGGAGCAAGCAAAAGAAGAACAAACACATACACAAGCCAGGCTTAAAGTTCTTCAGGAGCAGGTGAGTGCTTTCATTGAGCATAATCCTTATTTAGGACTACACCAGGGGGCCTGATCCTACACCTTTGAAATCAGTGAAAGTTTGGCCATTGACTTCAATGTGATTAATATATGACCTGTGTGTGATCTAATGAGCATTTACAAAGGTTAGTTGAAGTTAATTGGTAGTATTGTTTGGGGGAACTGAAATTGAAAGTGAAATTGAACTCTTGTCAGTTTTGCAATATCAGATATTTAATCTCACATTTTGTATAACATTTTCTGTTATGTTCCTCCACACTGATACCAGTGATGTGTGAATGTTTTCTATCTGAAGACAAATGAATTTTGGGAGAGTTCAATATACCAGCAAAGCAAACATATTTCAGAAAAAGCCAGCCATTTCTTTTAAGACTAGTAGTGGGGGAAATGAGTTTAGCATCTCCTGTATTATTCATGCAGACACATGTATACAAAGGACTGAATCATGATGACATAAAAAAAAAATCCCCAGTGCATCAGTGCACTTATCTAACTGTGGTGAGAAGCAAACCTTTTATATACTCTGCAAATCTGATCATTTCATTTTTTGCTTTCATTGATATTGAAGTGCTGTATGACATTGATAAGTGTATTTGAAAATATTGTCTAATATGCAGGGTAAGATGGATTGTTTCACAGCAAAGGAAGATCTGTGCCCGTATGTGTGGTACTGGAGATGAAATACTGTGTTGTCCACACACACAGAGTATACAAATAAATGTTGTGTGTCGACAACTTGATTGTGGAGACAGTAGTCACAACTCCATAGTTTTTAGCTGAAGTAGGCAGTGGATTGCTTTTTTGATTGATTAATGTAACCTAGAGCTAAAACTCAGAAGTGTAGAATGTAAATTGTTTAGATGGCAAGGATTCAAAAAGTCTATGGTTTTCATAATTTTAAAAAATCCTTCTGAATTTTTGAATGTTTGTATGTTTTTATAGTTATGCACATCGGACGTGTGTCGTCAGATGCATTTGGCACAAATATACTTTACAATCTGACAATCCAGATTCTGCAAAATAAAGTTTTCACTTAAAAAGATATTTCTAGCGCTTACGGTTGCAAAGATAACTTTCTAAATGTGAACTGATGTAATGCCATCTTAGACAAAAGGGTATAAGGAAGAATGGATTTGATTACAACTTTTTTGGCACCTAAAACTTCAGATGAGAAATGGGCTAAGGGACATGCAGGATCTATATAGTATATACGAAACATAAATATAGGGTATTTTAGGGCTACAATTTTAACATATGTTAGTAGCATTCAAACAACAGTGTTATAAAATACTCTTTAAAAAATTTTTTATTATAGCACTCAAAATGTAATAAAACATACGGGAAGATCTTACAATCTGACAACCACCGTAGTGCAACTACGTGTTTTCATTGCAAATATCTGTGACATGCTGAATATTGAAAATCATGGGCAGAGTCAAATAAATGTGAACATTTAACATCAAAATAAAAGCACAGGGGCTACTGGATTGATTAAGAACATAAGAATGGCCATACTGGGTCAGACCAAAGGTCCATCCAGCCCAGTAGCCTGTCTACCGACAGTGGCCAATGCCAGGTGCCCAGAGGGAGTGAACCTAACAGGTAATGATCAACTGATCTCTCTCCTACCATCCATCTCCACCATCTGACAAACAGAGGCTAGGGACACCATTCTTTACCCATCCTGGCTAATAGCCATTAATGGACTTAACCTCCATGAATTTACCCAGTTTTCTTTTAAACCCTGTTATAGTCCTAGCCTTCACAACCTCCTCAGGCAAGGAGTTCCATAGGTTGACTGTGCGCTTGTATTGTATTATAAATTTTTGTATTACTTTCAGCAAAACCCGCTATTTTTAAAAGTTAATTTAAAGCTGAGGCAGAATTTCCAGCCTGTTGCACTGAAGTGCCACAGAAACCAAGGTTCTTAGTGCAAAATTTTGATCCAGCTGAGCTTTGATTGTACTCTTAAAGAGTCTGTATATTTTTACACATGGATTACCTGTAGAATGTGAATAATCCTGTAGAAGAAATGCCCCACTCCCAAAAAAACCCATGGACATGTCAGTGCACGGCTAAGGTTGTAACCCTTCTGCTTTCCTTTCAGATTCATGAAGGGTAGCCCCTTGGCAATTGGTGGCTCCAGTTCAGTGCAATGCATCAGCATGCTCTTTGCTGGTAACCACATTTGCCATTGAACAGCAACAGAGCCTGCCTTTGGGGTAGGGCAGCTCCTGGTTTTTTTTCAATATTGTATGTTTTTCCAGGGTTTCTGTTACTATTTTATGCCATTTAGGATATAAGATAAGAATATAATTCAATCTTGAACAAAAAACAATATTGGAAAAAAGGGATATTACTCTTGGTGTGTCTGCACCTAGGCGTTTTTCCTTAACGTTTTCCACTATCGCTACCCGCAGTGCAATGGTGGGAGCTCTAGTATAGACAAGGCATCAGCATGTTATCCTCTGTGCTGTCTAACCTTGCTCAGAACAGATGGCACAGAGGTGAAAATGGCCACAGCTGCCAATGCTGTGGCTACACTAGAGTTACCATCTATGAAACTTACCCATGGTGGTCATGGGGTGGAAAGTTTTTTGGGGGAAAAGTCTAGTATACATATTTACCTAGAGACAGATTCCAATCTCTAGCAGAGTGAGAGTGTGGTTCAGTGGTGAATCTGAAGTCAGCAGTAGAATACATGCTGCGCATCGCACAGGTAATAGCCAGTGATTGTAGGGTGGCTGCACTTGGTGAACCTGAAGAAGGCGGGGGTGAAGGTAAATAAACATATGAAATTAGCTAACCTTCCTTGCCCTTTTTATTTTGAGCAATGAGCAGGTTATCTTAAACAACATGCTGAGCTCCCTTTCAGACAAGAGCCTGCTCTTCTGACCTCTTACGCGTGTGGGGGATGGAGAGGCAGAGGGAGCCAAGGGCGATGGGGGGGAATGAGGGGGCTCTGGTGTAGGCAGCAGGGGCCAGGAGTGATGGGGGGGATGGCTGGGGAGTCCACGGAGGCATCAGAGGCCAGGGTGGGTGGGGAGTCCAGGGAAGCCGTGGGGGACCAGGGGCAATGTGGAGGATGGATGGGGAGGCAGCGGGGGCAAGGTGTTCCAAAATGCAAGTTCACCCAGGGTGCCGTTTTTCCCTAAGACCGGCCCTGGTTGCTTATCATTTCATGGAAGTGGTGGCGCATTCATATGGAATGCATTGGACTGCTCTAATTATAAATAGCAGCTGTTCTGATTCAAGCATATTGGTGTCCATTTTTACGAGAATTATAGGGTTGTTCTCACACGATAAACCATTTGTGTTAGGCAGAAAAGATAACTCTTATAACAACTGCTACTTCCTTAGTAAAAACAGGTTGAAACAGCAGAAAGAGCTGTTTACCCCCCCACTCTCATTTTGAATAGGTTAGAATAAAGGCATACATTTTTTTAAAGGTATACACACCTAAGTGCAAATGCGCTTTGTTCTGCATGCTCATCTTAAATCCCCAGTTCATGCAAGCATGTGAAGGTTGCAGTGGCACATACCTGTCTGTGTGGGTTCATCTGTAGATTGGATGTGCAGATATCTTTGAAAATTTGGCCCAAAATGTCATTAGGTAATTTCTTAAATCTTCTGATAGTGATTATTTTATAATCTCCCCTGAAGTAATCCTGAATTTCCATTAAAAATCTCATTTACTTTAAGAAAAAAAAAGTTTTGCTTCAGATCACCTGTAGTGAAATTGGCAGTATCTTTCCAGTTCTTCCTCCCGATAACTAAATAAATGAGTTCCATATCTCTTCCTCCTCCATCATACTCAGGAGCCATGTCAGTTATCTGTGTACTTCCTCAAGAAGGCAATATACAGGAGCACTCTGACATTTTAAACAACTCAGAATGTATCATTCAAAAGTAATCATAAGCCAACACTATTTAGCTAGTGGCAACTTGCAAACATTGCAAAGCTTAAATTAATAGCAACAAGAATGGGAAATGAAATCATTTATTCTTCCTGAGAGCCAATTTTGTACACTTTTTATGCCTTGAAACTGTTTTCTAATCTTATTATTTAAAAAATAATGATCCAGTCTTATTATTTTCCTTACTCCCCCCTGCCTAAACTTATCAAGCCTTAAATATGTTGGTTTCAAAATGGCTTGAGCAAAAACTCATTAGAATTATATGCTCCATCTGTTTTTCTCATTGGAAGCTTTATAAAATGCTACTTCAAATAAATCAAAGATAACTGTGTGAAATACTCAAGTAATGTGCTTTGTGTGGTTTTGGGTTTTTTAATTTTGTTTTGTTTTTGTTGTTTTTTTGTTTTGTTTCTTTCTTTATACTTTGCAGTTAAAAAGTGCCAAGGAGTTAGCAGAGATCAACGGCCATGACGAATCTCAGGCAAATGTAGGTACAGCTCTATTTACATTCTATTATTAAAGGTTATGGAATGGCTTACTGGTTTAAGAGCTCAGGTTTAAAATGCCTACTTTTCCTGCAGCTACAAGTTCAAATCCCAGCAAGTTTCATTTCAAGGTAGTTAAACTGAGTTCCGTAAAATTTACGTTGTGGGGTTATTTGGATGAAATGTTAACAGCTAAGGTTCTGCCTGCTCTCCATGGATGTTAACGGTACCATGGCAATTTTTGTAAGAATAATATTTTGCCTTAGTGTCCTGCTGCCCAGTGCTCTTCCCTTCTCTCCCCTCCCCCGCCCCATTTTTCTCACCAGCTCAAAGCACTAGTCTCCCACAGGCATCCAATCCCAGAATTCTTCCTGAACCAGTCCCAGCCTCCCCACCCCAGCTACCAGTCCCAATCCCTTTTTCCAACCAATCACAATTTCTCTCTTCCTGTGCCCCCCTCCAGTCCCAATCTCACCAGGTTCCTTGCCCCCAATCTAATCCTTTCCCCCAACCCTACCAGACTTTTGCTCCCTGCCATTCTGTCAGGTCATATTTTATAAAATCCAAGACCAATAGAAAAGCTTCCATTATCTCTTTATTATTCCAGTGGAGAAAGGTCCTTAGAAAAATGGCAAGGGGTAGGGTGGGTTAAAGAAGGATCCAATCTCTTGCCTGTAATCCAAACTTTGCACCATTTGCTTTTGTGTAAAAATCTGAAAATGAAATTAATAGACTTGAAACAGGTGAAACTGAATATCTTTGTCCTAGCTGAGCAAAATGCTCACAGCTTAAATACTGAAAAGTAATTTATTTTTTTAATCATTTTTGTGTTAATAATCTAGAGTGGTATCAGTAGCACAGGTAGGAAACCTATTTTGTTTTTAAAAATTATACTAAACCTGACCCGGACCCTAAATGTAATAAATAACATTTAAATGAAGAAGTGTTTTTCTTCCTTTTTTTAATGTTCTTTGAACCTTGTTCATTATGGTCTGATTCTGCAGTGAGGTCAATAGGTGCTCTGAGAATCTAGCACTGCACAGAAACCATTAAGTACTGTTCAAGTGTGCCAACAAAGCAAAAATTCCTGTTTGCACACAGCATCTGTGCAGCCTGGAAGAATTTGCTTTCATGTTGAAGAACTACATTAGCTTGCTAACAATCTTGAAATTGTCACTTCTGTTGCCCTGAACATTGTTGCTTTCACACAAGGGCGGGTCAAAAAATTATCTGATGGAACACTTTTCTGTTGGAAACTGATTTGACAAAATCAAAATGTTTTACAGGAACATATATATTTAATTTTAATTCTACAGGAAATTATCAAAATGTTTTTTGTCAGCTTATGTATAACATAGTCAAAATGTTTTGACTTGTATATTAATTATAATATAACAAAAGTCAAACTGACAACATCAAAATGAAACATTTAAATAAGGTTTGTTACCAGGGAAGCCACCTCCCATGCACCCCTGTGGCCTGGTCTTCCTCTCCAGCACTTTGCCTCAGTTTCTCCTCTTCAGGCATCCTTAATAAACTCCACACAGACCTCTGGTCCAACAGTATCGCTTCTCCCAGGGTCTAACTTACTGTCATAAAACTGAAAACAAAACTCTGTTGTCAGGCTTCTCTCCCTGCCATTTCCATTGAATTCTGTTCTCTGCAGCTCTTCCCGACTTTAGCAGGCCATTCTCAGCACTACGTGCCTGGAGATTTGATCTACTCCCCTGGAGTCTGCTTAGTCTTCAGCCCTATGACTATGGCTTCCAGGCTCAAACCCTTCCCCATGGTCAAGGAAGGTCTCTTGCAGGAGCCTCCTGCTCTCTGCAATCTCTGCCACGGGTTCCTCTCTCTGTTTCCTGTTCCACTCTGGCTCTTTATCAGGACCAGCTGCCCACTATCTGGCCCTATCCAGAGGCTGCTAATGAGACACAGGTGGACTGGACCTGTTCCTTCTTAAAGGGCCCAAGTCACCCAGTTGACAAGTTTCAGAGTAACAGCCGTGTTAGTCTGTATTCGCAAAAAGAAAAGGAGTCCTTGTGGCACCTTAGAGACTAACCAATTTATTTGAGCATGAGCTTTCGTGAGCTACAGCTCACGAAAGCTCATGCTCAAATAAATTGGTTAGTCTCTAAGGTGCCACAAGGACTCCTTTTCTTTTTGCCAGTTGACAAGGTAATTTCAGAATTTTTGTTCGAAGTAAATTTTGAAATTTTGACTTTTTGTTCTGATTTGGGATGAAAGGATATTTCAAAATATCAGCATTCCCCTCAGAAGGGAAATTCCATTTTCCAGCCAGCTCTGCTTCTCTCTCTCTGCTTGATGTCCATGTGCACCTGACAGTGAATGGGCATCGATGGGTAAAGAGGTGCATTGTGAATATTTACATCCGAAGGATCTCCCTCTTGAAGTTGGATCTATATGAACACAAAGGTCCTCCTCTGTGCAGAGCCAGTCCCAGGATCCAACGCCTAAGGGAAGAAGTCACTGCCATTCCTAAAATAATGGTGGAGAAGGAAACTAGACAACTGCACTTGTCAATCCACAAATTCAGAAAATTGTTCCACCTTAGGATAAGAGAGAGATTCAGGAACATAAATATAAATGGCAATAGATAAATTTATTTTGATACCTAATAGAGAAAGAGTGAGAATTTATTTGCTGCAGAAATGGACATGGTTGATGGACAGGAACTGAGAACCCTTTAAAGAGTACAATATGACTAGACTTCCAATTTAAGCTTTTAACCAATAAACACAGAGAAAACAACCCTGACACAAATAAAAATTAAATCAGTGTTTGTCCAGTAAACATCAGAAAACCCTGGAAATGTTTTTTTTTTTTTTTTGTACCTAAGGGCTTGTCTACATGGAGCAGTAATGCGGGCTATGAGATGTGATTTCTAAAGCACACGTTACACATTAATTGGTCTAGGTAGATCTTGCTCATGCACACTAATCATTCCCTAGTGCATTTTAACATAGGACTATTTGAAACAGAGAGATTACTTATAACTGTATTTACAACTAATGTATATAATACACATTCCTCATTACAGTATATACACAGAGGAAAGTTCCCCAAAAAACAATTTTTAACATCTATGTAGAACTCAAAAATTGCTAAAAATAAACCCTCAACAATGAAATTAATAAAATCCCCAAACCAGAATCCCTAAAAATGATTAATGTTGTTTACACTGAATATTTAATACTAATGTGCTTCTCCTCCAAAATGCATCCAAAGCTAATTACAAATAGAGTTTGTGGTTCTTGCCCTTGGCCAGCATCTAAATCTGGACTGATCAAAGAGGAAAAGATGTAATGGCTCCTACATGGTTATTAGCGGACTGTGATGCATATAATAGGATTAGTACATATTCGATACAGTTGACAAGTTGAATTTAGCAAATGAAATACCCTGACATTCAGGACCAGATTGGAAGGTATTGGCAAGCAAACATGAAAATGTCTATCTGTGTTCCAAATAGTATATATGACCTTTCACCCTACAACACATTTTGGGCTACCTGTACCTTGTACTGTAGTAGTAAAAAAACGGATTTTTGAAAAGGACAGTGGCAAATTTTATGAAGATCACTGCATGTATATTGCAGTGTTGTACTCCAAGAGTGTCCTCTCTGTATTGCTATTACAGTTTTTAAAAATAATTTTCCTGTGTCCTAAGGAACCTTTTCCACTAGTGGCGTTGGCCATAATATCGTAGGTATTTTACATTATCTTATTGTTTCTTGAAATAAAAATTAGAACATTTTTGGTAGCCAAAGAGAGTATAGACAACATGTATTGCGTATACGTGGCCGTATTCTGGGCTGGGCTGCACACTTATTGGTGGTCGGAACATCCTACCAGTTGTAAAATAGAAACACACTGCTGATTAAATGTGCCCAACTCCTGACAGGCACAAAATTGGCAGATCTTGGGGAGAGGGGTGTCTTGTTTTTGGCAAAGGCATTCCACACAGTTACTTAAAAGGCTGGGCAAGGGTAATGTTAGACCCACTGCTACTACAACTCACAAGCAAAGCTAAAAAGAAAGAATAGATTTTTGTGTGCATCAGCTGCATTAATTATTCCAGGGCAGTGCAAGAATAACTCATGTGCAGGACTCTGCAGACAGTCATGAGGCCATTTCACGAATGGCTTGTCAGGTACATGTGGTAATGTTTGTTACATCTGGTCACATTTCACATGATTTGAAGTGGTTTTTAATCCATTGAATGTGTCATTCTTGCTTGTGGTGCATTCTGTAGCAGGAAAACCCTGACATAAAGTGCATGTTGTGCCTGGAGCAAAAGTCCTGGCCCTGAGGGAGACCTAAGCTTAATAGTAACCTCAGCACTCCCATATTCTGGGCTGACAGAAGTGTTCTGACGTAAAACTTATTTCTGGGGGCTTAGGCGTGATTGTCCATTGTTCTTAATGCTGCTCAATGCATAGAGCAACTTGTTAATTTCCCCATCATCGTTGGACACAGTGATATATAATTCAGATCATCCTCTTAATTGAAGAGAAAACCCTAAATAAATGTACAACTATAATTTCAGATTTCATCCTTTGTCCAGCATGATCCTGGTCTCCCGTGACCAGACTAGCCTCATCTTGAAAAAAGCACTTCTTCTTTCTGAAGTGGGGCGGAGGGGTTACTAAATGGTTTATGAAGAGAAACCACAAAACACATGCTGTGAGATGCGAAACATCAATGTACAGTATTTATTCCTCAGTTGTATCTGGCTTGCTGTAGAGTCTCTTGCTGCGTAAAACGTGTGCTGTGTTTTGATCAACATCGTCCTTCTGTGCACTGCAAAACTCAGCATACTTAGGGTACCGGATGTCAAGGCAATGACACAGTCTTCCTGGGATGGTCCATTAAATTACATCGGGAAGCTGGGGCATCAATCCTATCAGACAACCACTGTGAGACTGATGCTAGTTAAAGAATTTTTGAATGTCCACAATGTACTTAAGGGATGAAATTCTAGCCCCATTGAAGTCAATGGCAAAACTCCCTATGGTGGGGTGTAATACCCCTTTAAGGGACAGTCTAGCACTTACAGCCAAGCAACCTGAGTTCAGTCAAGGAGTGCCCTGCCCCACCCTGGAACTGGGCTATATAAGCGGGAAAAAGAAGCTGAGCGAGAGAGAAGGGACCAGAAGCCACACTTGCAGCTATTAGCCTGATCTGCTTCGTAGAGGCTTTGTTTTCTGTCTATTAGTTTGATTGCTCTGATTCAAGGCACTTGAACTTGGTTAAGCTGCTCCTCCCCTGACTTGATACCTATGGGAAATGGAGAAAGCCTGCCTGCTTCCTAAAGCAATGAGAGACCGGGAAACTCTGCTGGCCAAAGTTGGTTTGGAGGCCTTGTAAAAGGGGACTTTGGGTGGTTTTGGTTAGCTTGGTTTTGGCCTCCTGTTGTATAATCCTTTACACTTCCATTGACCTCAGTTGGGCAAGGATTTCACCTAAGGACTCTGTTAAGTGTTACTGCTTTCTAAACAAAGTTTAAATAGTGTGCTAAACACAGACATCTCAGAAGGTTAGAGTGATTACATCTGAAAATTTCTATCCTCTTTTTCTATTTTCATTGCCTGAACAAATAGCAAAGCCTATCTTATTCTGCTTTCTCTGTATCTTTGGTTAGCATCTCTAGAAACTTGGACACAATAGTCTGTGGTTTTCTCTTCAGACAGAGAACCAATGGAATTAAGTAAGGATGTATTTTTCCCTTTGGATGCTTGTAGCCATTATTGGGGGAGTTTTCATGTTTGGTGAACCTTCGTTCACTACTGTTGATTCCTTTATTTCTTCCTTTATTTTTCTCCTTCTATTTCTGCACTTCCAGCATTAGTAGTGAACCTCTGAGTGTAAATCTGTCCAGAGGAATATACCAGGGTGAAGCATTTCAACCATTTCACTAAATTGTTCATTTAGTGCTACACTGAAGGTAATGTTATCTCTTATCAAGTTCAAGTCTTTGCCTTTAAGATGTTTTTATGGGGGTAATCACTGGATGATCCTTACTATTTTGGGGATGGCAAAGATAGAGACAGTTCCTAAGTGAAGCTGATCTTCAAGATCAGCTGGAAGATCTTAACAAGTACGTATTATAACAGCTATATTTCAGGGATCATGATGGCATCAAAATTGTTTCTTTGCAGGATCATCAGACTCAGTATTCTGCTCTTCCATTTCAATAGACGAAGTTACTTTCAGTGACACATTTGATGTAGAAGAATCCAAAGAAACTGATTTTTCTGCCCATTTGAGATGAACACAAACGCTGTCTTTCAACTTAACTCTTGACAATGTATACATTTTCCTGTAGAACAACAATATGTTTTCTTTGCTGCAGGCCATTGAATCACCTGTTTTCTACCATTGCCTTCAACTTTAGGGATGTAGAGTCAGATAAAGTCATAAAGTGATGATTGATCATCCTTTTGCAGTATTAATCAGCAGCTTTCATATTTACACCTTACACCAGTTAGAATGAGAAACAACCACCCAGTGAATTCGGCACTGTGAAGATTGAAAAACTAACACGAGCTCTAGCTTTGTACGGAGCCATGTTTCAGATGCCCTGTTCACCTTCCAGAAATTTCCAGATTCTGGAAAATCAAAAACCCTCACAATTCACAACTCCCCCCTCCCACTTGTGATTCTGTACATTAGAGGAGAGTGATACATACACATTACACGGTTCATTATGGTGCAGTGTTTAGACCTGTGTTCTTACAGAATCACAGTCTCTATGGTTTGAGCTGCAGTGCCTCTGCAGAGATCCAGCCTTTGGGAAAGTGCTGTAACAGTGTAGGCTGAGGCACAGTCTAACAATGAATATGTTATCTGAAATGGCCCCCGGCTTTAGTGATACCCCCTTCATTAACATGGAGCAACAAATCATACCACTTCCCTGGTTCCTAACTGGAAGTGCAACAGTGGCATACTGACTTAGCTTTTGACTGAGTAGGTTCATTTAACCTCAGCAAGAGAGGAGAGAATGGTCTGAAACACAATGTTAAAACCTATTCAGCCACCCACTCTCAGCAAAGCACAGACATTTCTGCCTTTGGATTTCATGAGCTCTGTGGGGATACAGTCACGCAATGCCCACAGCTACCAATAGCACCTGACATTTTAATAATACCTGACAGTTCTGTTCAGCCTTTCTTCCTACAGTGCTGTACAAAATATATAAACACACATACAGGAATCGCTTCTCCCATCAGTGAAATGGAGCCGCTTTTAATTATATATATGTGCACCTGTGTGGATACCCTGCACTTTGCATAGGGTTGGCAGTGCAATCTGGCTCATTGCTGTCACTACACTGTTTGTCTTTTACATTACATGGGCTCCCTAGTAACTGCTCGAAGGATTATGGAGTCTCTCTCTGCTTTTGCTGTAAGCCTAATAGTGCTCGCTGTGGGAGTGTTGACTTGGTCCCACAGCCCTATAGAGAGAATCAGGCTACTTCTTTCCCCTCTCTTCTGACAATCTTAATGGAACAGACAGTGAAGAATATTTGGGGTGGCAGGGGGAACCTATGTTGATTGCTCATAGGAGGCACTGATTTTGGGCGTGTTCATCATTCTAGTCAAGGTCCTGTATAGGAGGAGGAGGAAAAATGGCTGATATCTTGTGGAAGGCACACTAAAAGTATCTCTCATAAAAGCATCTCTCATAAATGCTATATTGGGCACCTGTAAATGGAGAGGTTGCCCTTGGCCACAGGGTTTTCAAGTCCCAACAGCTGGCTAAGAGTATCTCTCAAAATCCATTTACCCTCTCAGAATGGATAAGGGGTTTTTATGATTCCTTCTTGTTAGTTCAAGGATGCCTATCAGACCATCTCACAAACCCACAGAATCTATTTCTAGGGCAGAATTTTTTTTCTCATTTCAATATTTTTTTTAATGCTCTACTGTTCTTATGCTGGAGAAACATTCTGAGAGCACGTTATTACATCCAGATCCTGCAAATGAGTGCTATTGGGTGCTGAATATCTTTAATCCACATTGATTTCAGTGGGAGTCGAGGCCGATCAATACGTTGCAGGATCCAACCCCTGGTTTGCATAGCATATAGTGTGTCTGCGATGAGCTACAAGTATTCATTCAGCTTGCAAAGTTTAATTTACACATGCAGTTTGTGCTGTTTCAGTAGCACAATATGCAAGAAAATTGCGGGATAAATTTTATCACCATGTAGGTCTAATCCTGTGTTTGAAAAATCTGATGATTATTGCAATTATTTGTATAATGTCAAAAGTGTGCAAGGCACTGTACAGACATGTAGAACAATGATCTCTTCCCATACCAAATTATCTTCAGACTGCATGAAAAATAATATTTCCGTGAGCCACCAAGAATCTGCGCCCTATTTTATACTTTCAGAATATAAGGAAATGACACACCTGACCACCCATGTATTTTTAAAAGTAAATATCGAGTGACTTTAACATTAATCATCACATACACATTGCATAGTATATAGTCAAATAAAATATTTGTGTTCAAATACTATGGTAATGAGAGCCGTATAAAAAGATAGCTGAGATTAGACAGCTATTTTGACATCATTGCTAGTTGCCCAAACTTGCCAGGTGAAAGTTATAATAGTAAATGTTTTTATACCAAAACATAAAAAGTGTCTCTCTGGCAAGTGGACTGGAAAAATGGTATGTCAAAAACACTATAATGCAATTAATCTCCACTCCTGAAAATATTTCTATCATGCAGGATAAAACCAAACAGACTAATCTTAGCTGCATAGACATGCATTTTATAGTGTTTCATTTGCAAGATCTTTTATTTGTTGTTCTAATTTTTCTTCTTCTTTGTTGATGATGTACTTTAAATGCCAGTTAATTTTTCAGAGTTGTCAACTGCTTATTTGTTAGTGCCAACACACTTCTTAACTACACTCACATGGTGTTATTTTTAATATTAGGGTAGTTTAAAAAAGAATTGTGTGTGGTAGCGGAAGAACTCAGTGCTAGGTTGGGACAAGGCACCAAAGATAGGTTAACCCCAAAGGTCATCCCTGACTTGAGTGAAAAAGGACACTAATTTATTTTCAGACATTTTCAAATGATAAAATTCTTAAACCACTTACTAGTAAAACCTGTTATAGAATTGACCAGTAGCATAGCATGTTGTAACGAGCTAGCCCTACCGCATTAGCTGGATTGCAGAGGGACGTGGATCAAGAGAGATGCTGTGGGACTAGGATTGAAACAAAGTGTTCTGGTGGTGGGTGGTGCAGGACAAGTCTTTGGGCTTGTCTATACAGGGGTTTTAAAGCAGATCAAACCAAGTGAAGTTTGAAAATGGTTGCGTACACACAACACAATCCATGACTGCCACTAGCTCCACATTTGCCATGAACTCTGGAGTCTGGTTGCCAAGTGCATCAGGTTTGCTGTGCATTGAATTAGTGGGGTCTGCTGTTTGTGTGGATTCAATTGCTGCACACCACTTTTGTTTGCATGCTTCCAACAGCTATCCCACAGTGCTCAGCAAATCTATCATTACTGACCTGTCTATTCACCTCTCCTTGCTCTGATGTCAAGTTCTCAGGGCATCGCCTCCCCCCTTTAAAAACTGGTGCAGAACCAGAATTTGCCCATTTGCTCCTGGATCTAAGTGTACCAGCATTCTTGCAATACAACATGACAGCACTCCAGAAGCCCTACAGCATGCCTCGTGCAGCTGCTTGGAGGTGTGCTGAGACGCTGGATCTCCTTGTCATGTGGGGAGAAGTGTCGGTGCAGGAAGCTCCTGTGGCCAGCCACCAGAATAAAGACCTGTTTGTGGATGTTCCCAAGCACACGTCCAAGAGGGGTCATGACAAGGATGCTGACCAGTGCTGGATAAAGAACAAGCAGCTTAGGAGTAAGTACATTGAAATGAGGGACAAAAGGAGACAATCTGGCAGGGGATATGTGACCTGTCCTTTTTATGGTGAACTGGACAGAATGCTACACTATTATATAGCATGACCCCACCAACATTGTGGCACCGGCTGGCTGCACTCTCCCCCACACTGAGAATGACCAGCAAGGCCCACTGGAGGTTGAGCAGGAGGGTGCTGGAGAGGAGCTTTCCCCTAAGATCCAGGATCTGTTGGAGACCCAGAACCCTGACATCACCCAGCTAGAAAGCCAGCAGGAGTCACGCCCTGCTGCAATGTACCCCAATTCCTGCCAGGCATCAGCCAATCCCAGGTTCTAGCCAGAAACCCAGACCAGGACTGAAAAAGGCAGAACTCCTGGAGGGAACTTTGTCCTGTAAGTACCTATCATTTCAATTTATAATTATTGTGCTATACAGCCGTTCTGTCTTCTGCTCCGGGTACTTCATGGTCACAGCCATTTTAGACAGATGAGAGCTAGGAGCTGTTCTGAGAATCCAGCCCTCGCCTCCCTCTGTAATCTCACACTGCCCGTTCGGCCCCACTGTACATGTTTCCAAACATGCTTCGCCTGGGCAATTCATACTCCTGGAGGAATTCTCCGCCTAAAAATTCTGCGCACAGTATTTTAAAATTCTGCAAAATACTACATATTTTAGTTGTCAAAATAACACAATATAATCACACCAATTTCAATTATTTTGGTAATTTATTTCAAAATACCTGTCAGCAACTATGTCTGTAGCAATACAGACAACAAAAAAAGATTCTCCCAGGAGTAGAAAGTTAAAGAAACCCCTACGACAACCTAGCTCCTGTTTCTCTGTTATGTTTTGTCGCCACCTCAGTCTGGGAGTGTCACACATGCCAGTTGGGCACATCTTGGGGGAAAACTCTGCCCCTCCGGTCTTTTAGTGGATTCTTGGTTTTTTGCCCTGCCCAATAGGGTTACAGTTTTTCAAGTTGCCAAATAGAGGGTACTGCCACAGGAAGGGGGGAGGGAGAACTGGTGTGGGTGGGTACAGATGTGGGGGTGCTGAAGGGGTGGGTATGTGTACTCTGAGGAGGTATTTGGGGGGTGCCAGTGGTGATATTTTGGGGTGCTGGAGGAGTAGGTGTATGTACCGAGAGGGAGTATTTAGAGGGTGTTTGAGGGGGTATTTGGGGGTGCTGGAGGTGATATTTGGAGGGTACTGGAGGTGTGTGTGTACTGAGAGGGGGATATTTGGGGGTACAGCAGGGGGCTGCGCAGGGTCCCCGTGGCCCAGACACCCGCACTCCCTCCCCCAGAGCCCATCTCTGAGGTTCCCCCAAGGCTGGGAAGATCCTAAGGGAGGTAAAGTTATGTATGCATACTAAAAAAATGCTATCATGGCCTGTATGGAATGTGAACAATAAATGATTTTTCCCCCCATATTTCCATGGCACTTACAACAACCAAACCATCAAGGACCATGCCTTTATCTACTGCTAACAGGCAAGCCATCCTGAGGGGATGGGAAAGGAAGACTCAGCTCAAGAGGTTTGCAGAACTTATGATAGAGTCCCAGGGGAAGACCACACTAGCTGAGAAGTGCAGGCAGTACATGGTGATCCAGACAGAGAAGGAAATGAAGCTCTCCCAAGAGATCATGGCAGTGGCCAAGAACAGTGTTACAGAGGCCAAGGACAGCATCACCATGGCCCAGGACAGCATGGAGAAAGACAGGGAGATGTAAGGCAACTTATGGATGCTATCTGGATCCAGAATGCTCTCCTCCAAAACATGCTACTGCCAGGCCAGTGGTCCCTTCAGTCCTGTAAGCCAGGACTTAGCCACATCCTTCAGTCCCTAGACAATAGTGGCTACTGGGACCATCAACAATTCCTCCCCTCTTTACCCATTCAGCACTTATCCTAGAGACCATTCTCCTGTCAGATCCATCATCTGCCCACCAAGAAGACTGGCTTCTGGAAGCCCAGCACTTTTGACCTATGCAATGCACCTGCAAATTTTGAGCTGTGGTACTCAACCCCAGAACCCCCACATACAAAAAAAGGCAGAAGGAAGACCTATATGTGCCTGTAACTTTAAGCTACTTGTTAGTTTTGCACTGTTTGCATTGTTGCATTTTCAGTTTGGCTTGCACTGTTGCTTTGTTTAAAGATTTGTTTTTTGTTAGTCAGTGAGTAGATTGTTCTCGTAAATGTATTTTCAAATAAAAAACTATTGTTATTTATCCTTCGGTTCAATTAAACTTTATTTTTGACCTTGTTACTGTTCCTTCATAATAAAAACCTTTTAAAATCCATTTTGATCCATTATGACTCATCACTGCATGTAACACACAAAATCCTTTAAATGAAGCTAAAATAATCCATACGGCTTCACAAAAGTATATAGGCAATGTCCCACTTCTACCACCCACAAGCAATACTGGACTGCTCACAATCTATTTCACCCCCCATGGATTAGCAGCTGAATGCACAGCTACACATGTTCAACCATAAGACTCAAAATATGAATAATAGGCATCCCTGACAATATTCTCCCTGGTGTTAGCATCCTCTATGGGATGCCGTGCTAGCTGTTTAAACCACCAAGCAAGATCAGTACTTCAGCCTCCCACCGATCATTGAGGCTTTCCCCTTTAGTCTCACAAATATTGAGCAGAGCACAGCACAAAGCTATAATGGTCAGGACATTTTTTTTCTGCTGCTTCCAAATGATTCTGTGACAGAGTGCTGAGAGCTAACAGCTGTCCCAACACTCCGATCACTTAAGCTCTGATTACTTCCCCCTAAAGAAGACTTGACTGAGGAATGAAGTACTTACCTAATCAGACTTGGGCCTGGGAGCCTTAAGGAGCTAATTGTCCTGTCAGCTGGGAGGGGTAGTTAAAAAAGCACAGGAAGGAAACACAAAGGGGAAAGGCTAGCAGAGCTGAGGCAGAAGGGATCTCAGGAGGATGAGATCTCTCCCTGGGGAATGGTCTCCACATGACTAATGTCCATAGTGGTTCTGGGGGCAAACACCCCTTTCTCCATTAATTTAAATGGAACTGAGTTCTGAAAGATCTTCTCATCATAGACCCTCTCAGAACACCGTGCATTTCTGTCTGTATACCTGCTGCAGTGGTCAACCACTGTGAATAAATACCACTTTCTGTTTATAAATTCTGCACCCGGGCAGTGGGGCAAATGATAGGCATATTGGTTCCATTAGCTGTCCTAATACAGTTTGGGAACCCCATGTGTGCAAAGCCATCACTAATCTCCTGAGCATTATAACCCAGCTAGCTAGTACTTTAATGGCATAGCAGACCTGCATGAGACTGGTCCCAACAGTTCATCTCTCCAAGCCGAACTGGTTGGCTACAGACCAGTTACACTCTGGAGTGGCCAGCTTCCAGATGGTAATGATGACTTGCCTCCCTACAGGTATGGGGCACTGCATTTTGGTACACTGTCACTACAGCTCTGCACAGATCTCAATCAAGGTAGCCCTCCCCATCCCAAAGTTCTCGCACCACTGCTGGTGATCCGAGGTCTGCAGAATGATTCTCTCCCATCTATCCATGCTGGTTTGCCAGTCCCAGAAATGGCACTGAATGCTGTGTAGCTGATCCAGGAAGTGGTCCTCTAGTTCCAACAGCTCAGCATCCTCATCCTGCTGCAAGAAGGTCACGGTATTCTCCTGCTACCTGGAGGAGCCACTGATTCTGCCACTGAACATTCTCCTGCACCCACACCTGCACCATCTGCTCGGTGGTGCAGTGGACAGAGGCCAATGCAGAATGTGCCCGGGTTTGAATGCTGTAATACAGCCCCAGCAGCCTCTGCATATTCACACTTGCTGCCATAGCAGCATGGTGCATTTCTGGGTCCTTGCTGGCAGACAACAATTTGAAAATGATGCTAGCCCTCCCAGAAAGGAAGAATAGGGCAGAGACAGTGGAAACATGATTTTGGGATTTTTTATTTCAACCTGCCTGGCTTCTGCTTTGCATACTACAATTCACAGTGAAAACAAATCCACAATGCACACTGCTCGGCTGTGAAGCAAAGAACCATGGGATAGACCCCAAGAATGCTACTCCCTCACTTCTCAGCAAACTGCCACTGTGCGTTCACATGACGCAAATTGGACAGGCATCCCATGTGCATGCTTTTGGTGAGACTTGCATACTGCAGATTACCAGATACTCATCAAAAACCTTCACATTAAATCTCTTGTGTAAACAGACCCTTAAACTGGAGTGAACCAGCATTGTGTGCCTTGCAGCAGCCCTCTGCTAATAGTTCTTCTGCTAAAGCAAAACCAATGTTTTTCTAGATTCCATGTCAACAGCAAGATAATTATATCACTCAAATATTAGAGACTTTCTAATTGTCAGAATACTTTCAATCAAATAACTGGTAAAGAATCCAGGATGGCCATCATGAGAGAACATGTTGAAAAGCAGAGGTGTGTAAATATCATCCTCTTTCCTATTGTTTGGGACTGCAACTTAATCTGTGTGTCCCCTGAAAGCTAAGAATGGACCCGACCCGATGAGCACTGAAGTCAGTGGAGAAGCTCCCACTGACTTCAGTGGACATTGAACTAGACCCAATAGAAGCTGCACACCAGGATTAAATTATTACTCTGTGTGGCTATGGAGACATATGTAACCAATTGTCAGCAATTGTTGAAAGAAATGAAAACTGAGTTGCAGCACTTAAAGGTTGGGGCAGCCAAAAGAGGTTGTACGAGGGTTAAAAAAACAAAACAAAAAACTATATGTAAGTGTGGTGTAGAAAGAGGTAGTTTTAAAACTGTTGGATGCCAAGTAATTTTATTCTAAAAATGGTTAGTTTAGAGAAATAAGAATGGTAGGCCAGCTCTATTAATTGTTTCTCTTACTGCCAACTCAGGGACATGTCTCCCATTATTTAGTCACACCAGCTTTTTTCCATGCTTTAGGGGACATCCATGATCAAGCAAAATAAGCACAATTATTAACCATAGCTATTTTATTATTAAAGACAGGAAAAGAAACATTACACAAAACACAAATAATAAACTGGTTACTTCTGTTACAAACTCTTGTGTATGTCTCTCTGCGGAGAGCGTTTAACAGAAATTACACCTTTGAGAGTGGACTGCATCTGAGGGGCTCTTTTCTCTTCGTAAGTGAAGACCAAAGTATATTGTTGTCCACAATTACTGTGAATTCAGTTTTAGTATCTTATTAGATGGTTAAAACTGTTTACGTATGATAAAAATAATTTGTTTAGGGGCAAATGAAATCTGTCTAGTTATTAATAATAACCTAAACAGTTTATAGCTGGACAAAGTAAGCAATCTTAACTATGAAATTCAAAGAAGATTTTTAAATTAATTACTTTGAAGAAGCCATTTAAGAATCTGTCCTAAGCCAGGCCAATTACAAATATTAAGAATCTTCAATCCAGCTTTATCCCACTATTTTGCTGTTTACCAATGTCTAGCCCCTATCTCTGCTCCAGGCGATTAAACAGAAGAAACTGATAGTAATTTAAAAAGAACAGGAGTACTTGTGGCACCTTAGAGACTAACAAATTTATTTGAGCATAAGCTTTTGTGGCTCACTTCATGAAAGCTTATGCTCAAATAAATTTGTTAGTCTCTAGCCACAAGTCCTCCTTTTCTTTTTGAAACTAAAGACTAACACGGCTGCTACACTGAAACCTGACATAGTAATTTAAGTTACAACAGAATTTGCATAGCCCCGTAAAATCATTACAAGAGTTTTAAATCTAATCCATTGGCAGTCTTAGTTAACTTTCTCTCATCAATCCATGTTGAGGTCTTGGGGAGGTTTTCCTTGGGTTGGTTTCTTCCTGAGTCTTCTCTGTCTGTGAGTGCTTGCTGTCTAGGCAGAGTAGCAGAGGGGCGGTGTGTAGGATGCTCACTTCTGAGTCTTTTATACTCTTCTCCTTCCTATTTTCATGAAATGATAGGAAAACACCCCTCTCTCAGGCTTGTTTAAATTCAAGTTGGTTGTTGTCACTTTCATTGGCATCATGCCTTCAGGGTTGGCTTAGCTGACATTTTCAGCTCCTGAATATGCAGTCCGTTTAATGAATATGCAACATTTATTTAATTGCCTTTGTTCTTTTCCCAGCAAGAAAGATCCAGATAACTTTTAAAGTTTGTTTTAATTCTTTCTTTGTATTCAGTCCATTTTTGAGACTTGATTTTATTAGCATTTGAGAGGAAATGAAATTCTTTTCAAACAGTCCAAACATTCCTGTCCTTTATACACAAGTTTTTAGCTCCCAGAAGAGACTTTTTAAATTAAATAACTCTTACAAAGACTTTAGTTTAAATATTTAATAGTTGTTGACTCTGCAGAACAATTTCTGGAACACCAATTTTCTTGTCTTCCTGAGTTGGTGAGGGTTTGCTTGTGCACTGCCTGTAACTAATTCATTCTCCATTAATATAAATATTTTGCACTTAAATGGCCTCTTACATTAGTAATTAGTTTTGCATCAAATGAGCTTGCTATATTTATACATACAACATCTTATTATTCATACAACAATGCTGTCAGGCAGTTATTATATGAAGGTTTACATTTAGATATAACATATTTGCCAATATACATTTTGAAAGCTTATGCCATCTTAAACATTTGAGAAACAGCAAAGGTTTTCATCTATAAGTGGAAACGTGAGTTGGAAGTAACCAATATCTTCGGCAAAACATTTCCCACCATAAATGTTCCCCAAGTTCAAAGAAAAAAGACTTTAGGGTGTTTACAAAATAAATCAGTTTCAATAAGGATATTTCTGGAATTCTTTGTGTAGGTTTAAACTCAAGTTTTCCTTTGAAAAGAAAAGAAGGAGTTGGTGTAGGCTCACTTTACAAGTATATTTATGGCTCTGATAACACACCCTACGTTCCTTTTTTCTCTACTTAAAACATGAATGGTCTGTCTTTGTAATGTTGGCTTGTCCTTGAGAGATAAAAGCAGAAACCTTCTGGAATTTCTTTGACTAGCTCTAACACTTAGTAACATAAATAGCTAAATATATGTATTGTTGTATTTCCAAGCATCCTGGCTATAACATTCTTGTTGCTATATCTTAATATTTAGGAAAGGTGAAAACAAGTTTGAAATTAAGTTATAATCGTATTAATCTATGTCTGCATTAATATTGAGGTCTCTTCCCCACATAAGAAGAAATATACTGTAGAAAACAGGTGATCTTCCCACTGTAGGCCAAATTCTAATCATTGTTACAATGAGATTACTAGGATTGCATGGGTATAAATGAGCAGAATTTCACCCATATGTTTAAAATCTGAAGCTGAATTCTGCAGTCCTTAACCAAGCAAAACTTCTATTGGCATCGGTAACAGTTTTGCTCAACTGAGGACAGCAGAATTTGGCTCTTTGTGTTTTTTTCACCTTCAAAAATATAAATTGCCTTTTCTTCACATGCCTAACCATATCTCCACCCTGCTCTGGATGGCCTGCGTGCCTCTTGCTTTTGTTTCAGATACACAGATTTTTCCCTCCTCCTCATCTGTCTTCAGAGAAAGCTTGGGGCTGGTAAGAAAGGGTAGCAACTGCTTATGCACAGCCAGCCCTCTGCAGTTGCTCCCTGTGTGCCCCGCACTGCCAGACACCTCGTAATGTCCTTCTCTGCTTCCCCTTCTCCTGCTACTGTTGGCATAATTGCACAAAACAGCTGTTAATCGGGCTTTGTATCATCAGTATAAATGTCAAAACGTGCTGTGACCTCACACAAAGTGTACCTTTTACTGGGTGCTTCACAAAGCGTAATATTCTCCATGACCCACAAAATCCAGCAGAATCCCCCCACTCCACGCCACAGGGAACAGGCATTTTCCAGGTGCTCCATAAGCAATAGTTTCCCCCCAGGTTTTCAGACAATTTTCAAACCTTTGGATTACCCAAATAAGTCAGAGGCTTTTTAAACTCTCTGGATATTTGAATTTTGCAGACTGATCACACAACCAATCCATATTCCAAACAGTATATGGAAAGTCACAGACGTTAAGGTCCAAATGTTATCTGTCAAGCACAGCCCTGAGTAAGGGGTAAAGTAGAGGGGAACTGAGCTACTGTTCCAGCCTTAGAAAGCTCTGTAGACTAGTGTGTGCAGGGAAGAGTACCAGGGGAGGACACGTGCCATGTCCCCACCTACTCCCGACTTCTTTGGAAAGGTTAACATGCACAGGGATGTCCTTGCATGCATGGAAATGCATGGGCTTCTGTATTTGCTAAGCCCAAGGGAAGAGGGTACGCGGGTGTGTGTGTGAGGAGGAAGGCTCTTTACATCCATCTCACCCCTTTGCATTAGTGCAGGGAATGGCCATAGTCTGATCATATAAGTGATATGCTGTCTGGCAATTTAATGCCAAGGATGATGTCATGCTTTCCTGTGGGGGGGAAAAAAACTATGGGAGAACTGGGAAACTCCACAAGCTTCTTCAAAATCATGCTGCAGAGGGGAAGGAGAGTTTTGTCACACAGAGTGGGCAGGGGACAGAGACCTACCCTGCTGAAATTTCATGAGCTGCAGAGAAATCCCGTGATTCTCAGGGTACCCACAAGAAATCTGCATGGAGACCCAGCATCGCCCCACTACTCCTTAGGGGCCCTGTATTCCCTTTGGCAGCACAGCTCCCTTAGGAGCCAGGCTCTTATTAGTTCTCTGCCTGTAGATGGGCCCAAAGCCTGTGTGTGTGGAGTGGGACCCTGTGTGAGATAATGATTGAATGTCAGCATTACTTTACCTAGAAATATCCCTGCAGACTTGCAACCGAGAGTGACTCTCCACTGATCTGATCCAAAACCATGGAGCCCCAAAAGTGAAGCATCTGCAGACTCGGAGAAATCGTGCCCCCTCAGCCCAGGCCTAGCTCGCTAACAACATTTGGACCAAAGTGGGGGAGGGGAATTCAAATCCTTTCATCATCTGCTTGAGAAAAAATTAAAGCGATACTCTGGCCCCACTTACACCAAAAGGCCCCTTTTTTTGGTAATTGTGCTAGCACCATAAGGAATGACTCCATCCACGCTGAGCAGAAAGGTTTGCCTTATGTGTAGTCTGTCCTTAACTGTAGCACTCTAGTCATGCATCCATGTTCTACAATTACCTGATGAAATTTGTGACTCATGAATACTCCTGGGGCCATGTCCCTAATGGCTTCCAAGTGCTATTTAACCTGGCTTATGACAGCCACATATTCCATTTAGTCCTTCCAAGGTCATTTCACTTCTAATGAATACTAATTCCTCCATGCTCAGCCACACTCTTCACCTTTATTGCAGTAACAGACAGATGGTTGCAAACTATTTCTGTTATAATGAAACCTGGTAAAGGGGACTGCATAAAGGCCCAGAAACTAACATCTGCCAAGTAGAAATGGCCTCTGAACTAAGGGTGGAACAAAGTTGTACTGGAAAATGGAGATACTCTAGTGCAGTGTTTCTCCAACAGTGCTACAGAGACTGCTGGTTGCTGGCAGCAGCTGCTTATGTCACAGGGGTGAAACATCCGTCACTCTGTAACCCATGATCCTTCCAGTTAGTTGTAGCCTGGTCCAGCACTCTTTGAGTAAATGTCCAGCCAGGCTGACATGTAATTTTCCTGTTTGCAGACACAATTTGTGCCTGCAAAAAATGCACCATTTTTTCTCCTGCCCACAAGTGAACTGTGTGGATGCAAATCTTAGTGGCTTCAGACCCAACTACCAAATTTGCGTCTGAAGCATATACAGTAGTTAGACACGTAATTAGTAAGATTTTCACTCATATTATAATTGCAAGTGCAAATGTTGGATGAGTTGTAGGTGAATTTATTTTTTAAAATATGAACAGGGCCATTTCCTTTTCCTTCAACTCCTGGTTCCTACCAATGTTGCTACTGCCTCCTTTGACAGTTCTTAGCTGCCCTCTTTTTGCTATGGCATGAATCCCTAAGCCAGACTTGGCCATATTGGCCATCAAATGCATACAAATGGCTCCGTTCATCCATTTTATCATCTTCTCTGGGACAGCAAGTCTTGCACAGAAGAATTTTATTTCCTGTAAACCCATTCACTCTTAATTGCTCAAGTGCCTGCAACCTGCTTTTTAAGCATCCTCTGTGTCACTAGCAAGATTACCAATGTTTCCCTGCTTTCTCCCCCCACCATCCATCCAAGCAAGAACAACTTCCTGTGACTTCCTCTAGTCTTCATTAACACTGCTCCATAAATCATATTGAGGGTTTTGCACATCCTCAAACCTGCCCATTAGATGAGACACCATCTGCTGTCTAATGCCAAAGGGAGTAGAGTTTCTTTCCCTGTATCACCACTCTACAAAACTTTCTAACTTTCCAAAAAAGGTAGTCAGGTGTTTTGGGGGATTGTTTTATCAAGTGCCCATCTTGTTGGTCTCTCTCTTCCCTATCCATAATTACCCTTTTTAGAATGCTTTTATATCCTTGGAGACAAAAATTATATCTTAATGTATACAGTCTCTACTGACTTGCATTGCTCTAGCTTCATGCTGTATTCTCCTTCATCTTCCTCCTAGCCCAATTATTCTGCTCAGCGGGCCTTCTCTCCCATTGCAGAATCCATAGATAGATACATTTACAGGCTTTCATTAGTATTCTTCCTCCTCTCCTTTTTGTTGCCCAAAGTCTGCAGCAGATTAGTACTTACTTCAGCTGAAGGTTGTATCTGGAGCAGTGTCATTAGTGTTATCCATCCCAGGGATGATGATGATGATGATGTTATCATTTATTATTTGCATGACAGTACTACAAGTTAGTAAATGCCAAGATGACTTTCTTGTCTAAGAAGTAGAGCTGGTTGACAATCCTGCAAAAAAATGCCAATTAGTTGAAACAGAATTTTTTTTGCAGGAATTTCTCAACTCTAATTTTTTTTGTAAATGAAAATTGTTGAGACATCATTTTGAAATTGTCATTTTCTAAATGAAAAATTCAGTTTTTTCTAGTTCCAATCCACTTTTTGTTTCAAAATTTGTAAAAAAACATTTAAATAAAAAATGACTAAAATTGAAACAAATCACTTCAAAATTATCAAAACCAAATTTTTCAATTAACCCAAATCAAAAAATATTGGATTTGTGGGACACAAAGGTTTCTAAAATTGTGACTGTCCTAATTTGGGATAGGAATTTTTTAAAAAATTTCACAGGACAGGAAAACAATTTCGTGCTCAGCCCTACTGAGAAGCAGCTGGACCAAACACAGCTACTTAGGTGACTGTCCATCAAGATTTTACCGTAATTGCTGCTTCTTGGAACCAACAGTGCCCCCCAACACACACACACATTTCGAACTCTTTTTGTCATGCTGGTAATTTTAAAAATGTAAGTCAATTACCAGAGCAGAAAGTTTGTCACAATGATTTTTATTTAAAAAATGTGGAATATTCACAGCCTGTCAAATCCCTCCTTCAGTGCCAAAAAGCCATGTAAATATAACAGTCCAACCATATTGCCTAGTTGTTGTCTTTGTTCTGAGATTTTCTTAGGAGGTTGTAAGGTCCCCATTCTGCTTGCTGTAAAAGTGGAATTTTCTAAACCTCTCTAGTGTGTACCGTCTGTCATGCCTAATAAAGAGGCAGCTGTGACAAAGTTGGCACCTACTATATGCAGGAAATCGCTCTGCTTGCAGCAGTTGGGGAAACAGTGCGTCAAAAAGGCCTTTAATATTCTGCAAACAACTCAATTATTTATAATTGTTTTGTCCTTAGCTGTAAATTAAAGTAATGATCTTTTATAGAGAGAGTTAAAAAGCAGTAGGCAGGTTTTTTCTTGAAATGAATGAAATCTACATAAACACCTGTTTTGTTTTTAAACTTCGTAGGAAATCAATGTGTTGACAGTAGCATTGGTCAACCAAGAGAGAGAGAAAAATTCTGAGAAACGAAGCCAAGGTCTAAGATCAGAGAAAGAGGCGCTGTTAATAGGTAAGACAACTCAGTACTCAGTTCATCACTGCATATAACAACTAGGAAAAAATTATTGTGGAATAAGCAACCTTGAACGTTTGACTTAATGGAATTAGAACCTAAAGACTGTGCTGCTTATCATTCCCATGTGTTCACACGGGTTACAGTCAGAACAGCCACATGGAATCAGTAGAAACGTTTTGATCATAAGGGATACAGGACCAGTTCGACAAGGCTCACTCGCATGACTAAGCCTTACTCACCTATGAAGACCTACTAATTTTAACATAAACATTTCTTATGCAGGACAAGTTGCAGGATCTGCCTCTATGCTTGTAAGGTGACAATAGATAGAGACTGAATTTACTTGTTCCAGGGTCTCATGGAATAGAACAGTGTGAATGGTGATCTTCCCATTGCACTAACAAAATGGGTGTAAGAGAAAGGAACAGAAACAATATTGAACAAAATAAGGATGCCCTTAACAGTTTCCTTTTTTTTTTTACATTAGGTGACAGTTTACTGACAAGAATAGGTATGGGAAATACCTCAAGGACAGTTAATACTTTAGCATACCTAATGAAAAACTTTAAAGGGAAATTATAGGTAACAGGCATTGGTCCATTCCAGGAAATGAACTCTGACTGGCATGACATGATACAGTGGGGATGGATTGTGATATATAAGGTTGTTAGTTTGGGTTCTTTTTAATTTTGGATCAGACATTCCATACATAATTTCGGTCCCAGCATTTGGCTTCCTTTTAACTGTAACTATAAATGAATGCCTTTGATTTATTCATAGATAAATTGAGGTAGATGACTTGGTATATTGGGAATTTTATGTAGAGCTTTTCACCTCTAAGTGACCAGTTATTTGAATCCAGCCCACTTTGGTAATTATCTAAAGTAGTTACCACTTTATGGCTGTCCCATGGCTCATTTGAAGTGAGCATGTGGTCTCAGTCCTGGTCCTAATGGTCAGATGTCCACATCAGACAACCATCATCAGAACTGGTGGTCTTAATGGGAGCCAAGGACTGCATGGGCACGGAAACCCAACATTACTCTTTCCCTTCAAGATCAGGGATGAGGCACATTGGTGATTGGTGGGCGGAGACTTTGCCCTATATCTGCCCATTCTCTAGAATTGTCAATATTTCACAAGCACTAAAATTCACTTAAGAAAAGCTGAGTTACTAAGTTGGTATCATGCATCTCTAGTCAATAATTACAAGCATATTTTTAAGTAGCCTTTTATTTCATTTACATTAATTAAAAATGGGCCATAGGTACAGAAATCAGATCTGGATTTTGAATGCCCCAAAACGGAAGTGTTTGGGTATGAAGTTTTGGTTCAATCTATAACAAAGATGGTGCCATTAGCAAACTGAAGACTGAATACAGGTTTGGATTTCCAACAGATCCAGTCAAAGTTTAGTGGTATTTAGTTTGGACCCATCTCTGCAATTATTGGCAGAGACCTTGATCCTGCAAAGATTTACACGTGTGCTTATGTTTATACACTGTGGACGGCTATTTCCATTGATTTCCATGGGATGACCCACTATGTAAGTAAGTTTTTGCAGGATCAGGACTAGAATTTGCAAACATAACTGAAAATCTGAAAGAGGAAAAGGAAAGATGTAAAATGAGTTAAGCTTTACTTATCTTTTTCTAGTGTTGCCAGTGTTTGGGAAACGCTGAAACCTAACAGTGATTCTATTTCAGTCAGTATCAGCAGAGTGGCCTGCAGTTCACAAGACACAGTGACCCATTTTTGTAATTTGTAACCATTTTGCTCTTGCTCTGTTTATGCCTTAAAAATAAAGAACCACCCCCTTAAGGTTTATTAGTTAAGAAACTCGACCAAAGGGAGCTGAAAATATCTTTGAATCTTGCTATTCAACTCTCAGCAAATAGTTAGTGACATGCATGCTGATGACCATTCCATATACCCACTGTTCATGTAGAGAAGGAGAAATGGGATAATGCTTTTAATAGCAATGCTGACATCCAACATCCTGCTTTCTCGATTCGTCACTATTATGCTGACACTTGATTTCCACTGCAGGAAAAAAAACTCTAGATTTAGAATCTGACTCCTCCTCAGCCCTTTATTCCCAGACCTTTTAACATGATGTTGTAAATTGCAATGAAGAAAGACAGAGCTTGCTCCCTTTTAAGGAAAAAAAATAAGTAAATATGTCAAGAAGGATTTGTTCTTCTCTCAGCAGCACTTTGGGGTAATGTGGATTAAACACTTATCATAACTAGCAACAGCGTAATTATTAGAAAAATTCAAGGCAATGCAGTTTCTGACACAGTTTATATGAAACGTTTCCACAACAGAGCTTCCACTGAAGGGGAAAAAGCAATAATTTTTCCATTCCAATATCTACTATTATATATTGGTAAATCAAGCATAAAATAGGTAATTGAAATGTTTCCAGCAAGTCTTTGTTTAGAAATCCCTTTATTCATCTGTATATTACCTTGGCCACTTACTTGCTAACTGCTGTCATTTCTGAAGATGAGCGATTGTGTTTATCATGTTACTATGGCTGTGTTAAAAATGTACTGTTCTCTTTTGTTTGTTGAACTGTGTAAGAAATATAAGAATCGTAATGCAGACTGAAAAACTTGCAATGACTTATTCAGAACTACTGTGTTTAGACATACGATATATTGCCTCAGGTAATTTCAATACCTGGTGTGTTTGTTTTAATACAGGTATCATATCCACATTTCTTCATGTCCATCCTTTCGGCGCCAATATAGAATACCTTTGGTCTTACATGCAGCAACTGGACTCTAGGGTAAACAATGTTAATCAAAGTCTGGTTTCTTTATAGAACTTTTGTTTTGTTCTTTACTGCATGTTAAACTCGGCGTGAGTGTCCATTAGAGAGGTAATGGGATGTGGGGCTTGCGGGTTCGCAGTCTTCATTCATTCGCAAATTACGTTGCACACATGTACCTGAGGTCTTTTGCCTTTCATTACTTTGCTGTGCTTTTGTGGCAACGAAGGCTGTTGTATTAAATGGCAAAGACTACCACGCTGATTCTAGGAAATATGATTCTTATTTACTTCATGTAATATGTAGGAAATAAATTAAGATGTAGGTTTAGCTCTGGCCACCAAAAGGAGAGAGGATGGCCAGACAGAGACCTTTTCTTGGGACTGTGCCTCTTAGAGAGCCTTGTACCCTGCAATGCGTCCCTCACCTTACCCTGATGCTGCCCCTCAGAGCTGAGAATGCTCTTGATACTTGGATCAGTGAGCCCTCTGTGCACTTTGGAGCATGAATTATGCAGTACAAATGGAGAGTGGAGTATAAAGGACTGACAGGGCTGCAGGCCCTATCAGAGGAGCCACAGAAGTGGTCACCACCTCAGGTTATAGCATGCAGATGGACCAGGGGAAGAGACTACAGTAAGATAGATAATACACTGTCTCTCTTTTCACTTCATCCTATCCACATAATCGACACTGTGCTTATGAAAAATATTCTTTGCTCACTGGCTAAATGTGGTGATGCCTGTGTCAATGCAACAAAAGTCTGATTACATAAATGAAATTCATATTCCTATTATCTCTTCCTCTGGTCAGTATAACTTGGTTCTAAATAAACCCTTTCATTCTGAAGTAAAGAGTTAAATACTGGCCATGGTGTGGCTATAAAATACAAGCAGACATTAGGCACTTAACAATGATTTGCATATGTGGTTGTTGAGATACAAGTAACTAGTTACATACTATGGGTCAAATCCTGCACCCCTTATACTATTGACTTCAACTGACTGCAATAACCTCCCACTTCCTGTCCTCGTGGACTCTCCCCTCTTCAATCTAACATTCGGACTGCAGCCCAGCTAACGTTCCTTTCCTTCCGCTCTGACTATGCCACCCCTCCCTAGAACCCTTTCGTGGTCTCCATGCAAAATAGTGCAAGGTAGAGAGTAGTGGAGATGCCTTAGCAAGAGCCCCATTAGTGTGAGAGAGAAGGGGGAGCTGGCAGGGCCCTGAGCCTTTGCAACTCGCTTCCTGCCATAACAGCCTGTTTGTCAGCGCATCACAGGCCATCATTTTTCTCTTGTCCTGAAGGAGATGGGTGCAGGGTAGGGCTGGGTAACTGGATGGCTGTGTTTTCATTGCAGGGTTGTACAAATCCAAGTGATGACGTATTTCTTTCTGTATCGAGTTCAAATTCCTGGTCCTGACTTCCAAGGCACTTAGATCTCAGCCCCTTCTCTCCCCCACACTCCTCACCTAATGCTGTGCTCGGATGCTCCATATCTTCTCGCAGTCACGCTTTTGTGCCTCTTTTCACGCTGTTCCAAATCTCTGGCACATACTTGCTCTGCCAGTCAGCCGAGCGTCCTCACACATCTTTCAAATCCCTTTGTAATACCCACTGCTTTTGATTAGGTTTCAACTGCTGTCCTCTCCCAGGGTTGGCCACTCCTGCTTAATTACCAATATTTAAAATACAGGCTCTGTGTGCCACAGACCACAGTTCAGACTGGTATTTGTTGTACCCCTTATGCCTCTTTTCCGTCTCTCACTTGCCGGTTGGAATCATTTCCTGTGTTTAATTCAGGCCAAGTGCTGCAACCTTTACTCACACAAATTGTCTCATGGACTTCACTGGGAGCATTCACACGAGTAAGGGCGGCAGGGTCAGACACTTAGGTTGTAAACTCCTCATGGAATGGACCTTCATCTCTCTCCCTTTCTATAAAGGGCTGTTTAAATTTGCAGGGCTACATCAGTGCCAGATAATAAATGTGGACTGCAGGATTTGGCCGGATGAGCTTACTTCTGAAGTGACTGACAGTAGTAACCAATTACTTTTTAATAACGTGATCCTGAGATGTAATCTCAAAGATTAATTTCATTTACTTTCCATGGATACCTTGTCATTACTAACCTAAGCAGGAATGATCATGTCATAGTACCCAGGTTGGCTGCAGCCTCACTGTGCAATTCACACGTTACCCAAAAGTAACTTGTTATCAATTACTCTGATGAGAAGTAAGAAAAATATGTAGCAGATTTCGTTTTGGCTGTAGATTGATTGGCCCTTACACTGACTCTCTCTGGCACTTTTCTGCAAATCACTTAAACTCTGCCTCAGTCTCCCCTTTGGGAAAATAAAGGGGTATGGCTAATATTTTCTTATCTTGCTAGGGTGGTATGGTGAGGCTTAATTTGTGTACTTCCTGTTGGTAAAGTGCTTTGAAAATTAACAATACTCCCATAGTCGTGTGCTAGGAGTGTTAGTAAATAGATTTGTAATAAACCTGTTGTCCACAGAACTGGAGGATACTGCTGTGAATAACAAATCTATTGCGCAGGAAGCAGCAGCAGTACACATTTCCCCATTATTTTTTGTATTATGATCGTGCCCAGAGGCCCCCATCAGTATTCAAGCTCCTTTGGGCTAAATGCTGTACAAACACACAGGAAGACACAACCACTGCACACAAGGAGTTTACAGTCTAAAAAGACAAAGACCAATGGTGGGAAGAAGTGGGACAGAATACAAGCAGAGTGATCAAGGGGGACGGCAGGTTTTGAGAGTCCCAGTTTTTTGAGTGCCCAGAAGTGGGACTGGACGATGGGATGGATCACCCAATAAATTGCCATGTTCTGTTCATTCCCTATGAAGCACCTGGCATTGGCCACTGTCAGAAGACAGGATACTGGGCTAGATGGACCATTGGTCTGACCCAGTACGGCTGTTCTTATGGCGTCTATTTTATTGGTGGTATCTGAGGGAAAGAAGCTGAATTTATACTGCACTTCACTATTCTAATGTAATTTTAATTTATTTTTGCCCATTTTCATTTTTTAAAATACATATTTTACCTTATTAATTATTCTTGTCTATTCAGATTTTATTTTCTCCCATACCATGTGCCTTACCACTGACCCAGAATAGACACCTGGAGGACCAAGATGGAACAGTTTCCATGGTCATTCTGTTTTTGGCCTCTTCGCTGATTCTGTAAGGGAACCACTGTCGTGGTGATTTTTGTTTTTTGGGTGATGATGGGCACATCTTTCCTACTAGAAACTTGACTGAGGTGACCTGCTCACATAGCTCACCAAATGTACAAAGATTTTGAGTGACATGGAGGCAGAAACAATGCCTCCTAGAGCTCTGGGACTGCTGCCAAATCTCAGGCAGTGTACCATAGAGCTCTTAACCTGCAGGGGACCAGCTGTCACTGTGCCTCAGTGGGTCACAGCTGAGAATGCCAGGTTCATGACAAACAGCTGAGAAATAGGGCAGACTCACCCCAAACTGGTGGTTATTCCATTATTAAATTATACCAAGCCAGTAACAAAAGTAAACTTCTGTCTCACCACACTGGTTAACAAGAAGTCAGAAATGCAGTCTCCTTAGGCATTCCAGCCCTTGTTTCAACACCCAGACACTGGACTCTATGATGAGTGGTTACTGAAAACCAATTTCATCACATATAGGGTCCTCTAATCCCAAGAGATCAGCCACATAGCCAGGTCAGTATATAACTCAGATCTTACCCAATAATCATGCTGTTGCCAATCCTTTAGTATCTAATATCTAATGGCTTATTTATAAGAGAAAAGAAAGAGGAGAGAGTTAAAATGGTCAAAGAAATCATATACATACAATCATTGCAAAGTTCTTGGATCAGGTTTGTAACAGTGATGTTACAGATTTATGGCTTGCAAAGTCTCTTGGAACTTCCAAAAGATTGGAAGGTCCTCAGTCTATAGTCAATATGCTCCTTTTAGTGTAAATCCATAGTCCAAAGATCAGAGCAGGAAAGAGACAAAATGGTGATGCTTTCAGGGTCCTTTATACCCTCTCCCATGTGGAGGGACTGCTCTGAGTCTTAGTTTGTGGAAAATAACAGGCACAAGATGGAGTCCAGGGTCATATGAGCAAGTCACATGCACTTGCACGCTTTGATAGGAGCAACCATTACCCATATTCTGGTTAAAGCATCCACAGGAAGGCTCACCGGGTGCTTCTATGGCCCATTGTGAGAGTTACGTGTTCTTTAATGGGCCAGCAACTTGAATGGGCTATTCACAATGTGCTGGCTAGACTGGATTAACCTTCCTTCTCGGTGTTACTATAGGAGCAAACACATTTGAAATACTGGTACATAGTCAATATTCATAACTTTAGACACACAGATGATACATGCATACAAACAGGATAATCATATTTGATAAATTGTAACTTTTCCATTGATACCTTACATGACATACTTTGTATACAGTTTGGTGTAATTGTCTAACAGTGGCAATATTAATGACATAAATGGTAATATTTCAATCATACAGGATCACACCAGCTCCTCTTGCCAGTGTGGAGAAGGCCCTGGCCCACTGTGACCATTAGCCCTGTAGAGTCCTTGTGCTCAAGAGAGCTCAGGGACCAGGACTGTGCCCCTGTCCTTGCACACCACTTGCATGCCCACACAGGGTTCAGTGCAATCTGGCCCTTAATGGTTACCTGCTAAATTTAACCATAGTTTATGAAGTAAACTATTTTAAATACTGCTTCTACATTTTAGCTTAGCTGAAAGTGACCAACCAAACCTTTACCAAGGAAGGCTTATTTAATCAAAAATGTGGAAACCAAAAAGTAAAATTAATATTTTATGTTTTTTTCAAGAAAATTAGAGTGCTGAACCTCAAGACCAGTTAAAGTATATACACTTCTTAGAGAGACTAAAGTAAATGTTATGCAATGATAACAGCTTAGCAGTGGTATCTCTTCCGGTTATATATTGTTGTTCTTTTATAATGCCAGTCCAGGTACAAAAAGCAAGACCCATGCTGCAGGGAATTTACATTTGTGTTAGAGTCAGGAGATTCAGATGTATGGAGTTAATGTAAACAAAAGGGCTGACCACTAGCATACCATTAATTTAGTACAAAGCTGCAGGGTTTATTTATAGGACAGTCCCATAATAAAGACGGCAACGCTGCCTGATTAGCATGTATCTACTGCATCTTAGAGCATTTCTGCAAACAAGCTGATAATATGGTTGAGTTTGTTCTCACTTCCACCTGTGCACATCAGAAATAACTGCAGGTAGTGATGTATAAATAGGGTGAATGAGCTCAGAATCAGATTCAGTGTCTGGATGTCATAGCTTACCATGGCATAGATTTTGGGTAATACCAGAGGGTGTGGACGATTCTCCACATGCAATATAGGGAGCATTCCATGCGCTTTCTACTAGCTTGTGGCCATGAACAAGGTGCTGTCCAGAACCCCATTGGGGAAGATAGGCCATTTAGGGGTAGGAGGAGGGATTATGTGATGGGAGGAGGAACAATGGCGGAAGTTCAGTAGACTGCATTGTCTTTAAGGGCAGGCTAGCTGCTATACTCGTCTGTACTGTGTGGGATTCTCTTCGAGGAGCTCTGGTGACTATGCAAGTCCCCTTCATGCTTCCTCTTCCAGGCCCAATGGTACAAAGGGCAGGCACAACCTATCCTTCCCTGACCTTACCCCAAGTAATATTTCTTCCAGAACTGAATTTCTGAGAAATGTCTAAACTGAGTAGGAGGCCACTGAACTAGGACAAGAAGCAATGAGCTTAATCTGCAGCAAGGGAGATTTGGATATTAGGAAAAACTTTCTAACTACAAGGGTAGTTACGCTCTAGAATAGGCTGCTGGAATCCCCTCACTGGAAGTTGAAGAACAGGTTGGATAAGAAGTTGAAGAACAGGTTCTGGGATGGTCTAGGTTTCCTTGGTCCTGCCTCAGCGCAGGGAGCTGGACTTGATGACCTCCTGAGATCCCTTCCAGCCCTACATTTCAATGATTCTATACCATAGTGGGAATATGGATCTATCTGTAGATGGCATAAAATGTTATAAACTCTCAAAAAGAAATGCTGGGATTTTTAGTTGACCTAGAAAATGTTTCTTCTACGTGTATTCTCTAAATTTCCTATTTCTTAAATATAACCCAATTGTTTCTCACTGTATTTTTGCTTTTCCCTCTCTTTCACAGATCTCTGCAAATGAAATAGAAATGCTTTTGATGAGATTGCCACGCATGTTTAAACAAGAGTTCACTGGTGTAGGAGCAACATTGGAAAAGAGGTGGAAGTTTTGTGCCTTTGAAGGAATTAAAACTACCTGACTGTGAATAGTAAAGAGGTATGCAGAAGAAGAATTCCTAAAGCATGGCAGGGTTACAAAGTATTAAAGTATGAAATTTGGTTTTGGCACACGGACGTACATTTTCAGAGTTATCCAAGCCTAATTTTAGTTACATTTGTGACGTTCTCTTGTGAGTGGAAATGTGGTTGTGCACCAGTTCCTAAAAATAAAAATATAAAATATTTTAAAATGTGACCTATGAAAACTGAAGATACCACTGAAGACAGTCATAACGATGTCAAGATATTAACATGCTACATCTAAGAAAAGCTCACTGAGCAAATGGATAAGGGAAAAGATTGCCTAGTTATGGTTGCTAAGCTACAGCAATGTATATGTAATATATAGCAGAAATCATTACGTTATGTTCCTGAAAGTCTTTCCATTAAGTAAGTAATTGTACAGTGAGAAAAATTATCCCAAAAGAAAACTTGAAGATGTGTCTGAACAGTTATTGTCTTTTGTAAATTGCGTTTTATGCTGTTCCAGGGATTTTTGCCTTATTGAAAGAGGCCTGAAAATGTGATTGGACTCCTCGAGAATGCTTTATCAAGAATATTATTTTTCTAATGTAACTATTCCTCATTATAAGTTCCTTTAACATGGGTTGCATATCAATTTTAATAAATGTGTAAATAAAAAAGAAACCAGTGTTACTGTATTGTATTTGGTATGTAACATTCAGGTTTATGCATCAAAATAAATATTCAGTTCATTACTGTTAAGGATTTTATAGCAAATATATTAATTTTTTTTCAATAAATTTGACTTCTACCAGATTATTTTTACAAGTTGTTCTTCTGATGTTTCTGAATTGTTACAAATCCAAAAGGTGTCCGTCACTGTTTGCCCTCCTTCCACCAAAGCCAGCTATTGCAAACCTCCCGATGAAATGTGTTGAGTACTGAATCAAAGAAGAGACTGTAATATTAGATTAAATCAAAGGAATTAAAATTAGCACCACAGGAAGCTCCAAGGTGAAGATTGTGCTTTTACAAACTGAACAGATTTCATTTTGTTTTAAACATATCTAGCCAAGCAGCAAGGTATTTAAACAAACAAAAACAAAGCCAGGTTTCAGAATAACAGCCGTGTTAGTCTGTATTCGCAAAAAGAAAAGGAGTACTTGTGGCACCTTAGAGACTAACCAATTTATTTGAGCATAAGCTTTCGTGAGCTACAGCAGATGCATCCGATGAAGTGAGCTGTAGCTCACGAAAGCTTATGCTCAAATAAATTGGTTAGTCTCTAAGGTGCCACAAGTACTCCTTTTCATTTTGCAAAAACAAAGCCGTACATTTCACATTTTGCAGTGTTTTGTTGTGCAGCTACGATGCAACCTTGGTGCTTGAGGCAGAGTACAAAGTGCCCACTTGAAAATGAAGTGCATTTTACACTAACAAAGTATTTGTTGTTTACTGAAAACCGTATTATCCCCTGCCACACTGTGTTTTTCTAATGTGAACTCATGCGCTGTTGCATAGTGAAACCCAATTGTTTAATGAAATGTGTATCTCAGACTTAACTTTCATGTTCTCAACTCCCATGCCATCATACTCACTTAGGAATAGCTAGGCTCAGATTTAGTGAACATCCCATACAAAGCCACACTACATTTGGTTTTCATGTACAGTAAATATTATGCAGTCTAAAGCTGAAAACACTTATGCAAAAGCATTTGAGATTGTTTAACTAACTCAAAACTGTAGTCATGTAATTTTTCCCCTTTTTAATCAATAATAGTTTTGAGCATAAAGATTTCTATAGTAAAAAAATGTCCTGTGCTGATCTTTTTTGCACTTCCATTAGTATCCCTAGTCAGCTGTATGACTGGCTCTTATTTATCATATGCTACCCTTCTCATGCCTGAAATGGGAGTGTCACAGATGCATCTAGTTGTTTGACAGCTTGTTGCGTATGTGGCTTTTACCAGCTATTTTCTATGCAGTGGCATAATATCTGCTTTTTTCCTCTTCCATTGTGCACAACAGTGTGGGGATGCCTACCGATATTGCCCTAATTTTGTCCCCCAAAGGCTAGCTTCACAAAGGGGACCTTGGCATTGCAATGCCTAAATATTAGGCACCCTGCCACATAGTGGCATTCACAGCCCTGAGCTAAGCAGCCAGGCTCCTGTACAATGCATGGGCAGAGTTAAGCATCTAAAAATTGGATTCACAGACACCAGCAAGCTGAGCAGGATGCCATCTAAGCTAGCCAATAGGAAATGCCATGTTCCTCAAATGGAGTTAAGGTGCCTAACTGCAGGCTGGAGTACTTCTTCCATTTGGGATTCTCAGCCATGAACTCGCTCTCCTAGACTTTGGCAGCTAGGCCAGGTCAGTCCTTTCTCATAAAAAAGCATGGAGGAAAGTGATTGTGATGTCTCTTGTGGTACCCAGAACTGTGAGTCACACTGTGACACCCGCCTCCCTCTCCCTTCTCCCCCCGCTAGCACCTCAAGCACTCTCTTCTGGGCTTCACCAACCCTCACTTTGTCTTGCAGGCTATCAATAGGTGTCCTCCAACCCCTGAGTCCCTTTGAAGCATTCCCCTGTGATAACCAGCCCCTGGCTTTGGCTGCTCACAGAACTAACAAGCTTCCTGTTCCTAAAGGACCAGTATACACACCAGCTTGTAAGATTCAGCTCAGGACTAGCACTTTGCTTAACACCACAGCACTGAGATATAGTTATAGTGCAAACAAGAACAAGTTTATTATCGAAGTCTTGAGAGTCAGGAGATAGGAAGGATATTGGAACCAAATGGTTACATATCAAACATCATAACGCACTTTTCTAGAGACTAAGCCAGTTAATGCCCTAAAGAAGATTAGCTCAGCCAAACATTGCAATATTTTCAATCAAGATTGGCCGAGAGCCCATTTTTATTAATGTAAATGCACTACCCATCTACTTCCTAAGTACTGGATGGGCAGGGGTCTTTTTTGGCTGGCTACATATACTCCTAAAGTTTGTTGTCTGTACTCAGAGACAGGATAACCTCCATGGTTTGTTTTCCATATGTGCTGTTTCCCCGTTAATTTCAGAGCTCTTTGTTAACATCTGACTTTGTATGTAAATGGACATCCATTGTGTTAGCTTGCAAAGCTTCATTTACATCCCACCAGAGAGCTATACCTATCTTATCTCCTTCCCGGAGGGCAACCTGTTTTTCACCTGTGCCTTGATACAGACCCTCAAACATATTTGCAGTATATATACACCTAACTGCTTCCATAGTATCTGTACATACATTTCACAATGTTAGCAATGAGACAACCCCCCACCCAGCTTCTATTTAAGACCTCACATAATATTCTTTAGTCAACCAGAATATTCATACCAGAATCAGGACATTCCTGTTAACCCCTTGCCAGTTGGCATTAAGATGTAGTTGGGTCACAGTGGTGGTGACTCTCCTCCCCCACACAATTTATACCTACTAGTTTGAGTACTCACTGGGATGTGGGAGACATAGGTTCAAATACCGCTCTGCCTGATTGGCCTATAGGACTCAAGCTTAGGGGGCTGTTTAAGTGCAGTGTAGATGTTCAGTCTTGGGCTGCAGCCTGGGCTCTGGGACCTTCCCACCTCGCAGGGTCCTAGAGCCCAGGCTGCAGCCTGAGCCCGAATGTCTACACTGCAATTAAACAGCCCCTGAGTCCAAGCCCTGTGAGCCTGTGTCAGCTGGCATGGGCCAGCCGCAGGTGTTTAGCTGCATTGTAGTAATACCCATAGTGCACTTGGATTTTTCACAAGGTCCCTCACCAAATGCTCTTAAGCAAAGTAAGCAGTCATGGGATAAGAGGGAAGGTCCTCGCCTGAATCAATATCTGGTTAAAAGATAAGAACCAAAGGGTAGGAATAAATGGTCAGTTTTCACAATGGAGAGAGGCCCCCACAAGATCTGTACTGGGACCTGTGCTGTTCAGTGTATTCAGCAATGATCTGCAAAGAGAGTGAAAGGTAACGTGGCAAAGTTTGCAGCGGATACAAAATTATGCAATAGTTAAATGCAAAGCTGACTGCAAAGATAGGCATCTCACTAAACTGGGTGACTGGACAAGAAAATGGCAGATGAAATTCAGCATTGATAAGTGCAAAGAAAAAATAATCCCAACTACACACATTGGTTTTTGCCAGTGGGTGCCCCATCCCGGCTCCGCCCCCTTCCCCAAGGCCCCACCCTCACTCTGCCCCACTCCACCTCTTCCTGCCCCCGCTCTGCCCCCTCCCCTTACATCCTCTCCCCTGAGCATCTCCTGCCCACTGCTCACTCCTTTCTGCCTTGCCTGTCTTGAAGGCGAGGTGTGTGTGTTTGGGGGGGGAGCTCAGCCTCCCCCCAAAACTGGCAATTTTCAGCATATTTATACACATCTTTCATATTCTGTTATTGAATGTGTGTCTATCATTGGCATCGTAACAATGTAATCATTATTAAAATAGTAATGAAATATATCATTACATTATCATGAATGTACAGTAAAATCATTACACTCAGCTACAAGCTGTCTTCACTAACATCCCAGTTTAAAGACATTATGTTTGCTCTGGGCTTCACAGCTGCTTAGGCCCTGTTTGGGAGCTGAGGGCCACTGATGGCTGTGGGAAGAAGGTGGATGGGAGGGACAAGCAGTAGAGCATCTTTCCCCTCTCCCTGCCCCTTTCTCCTCTCCCTTCCTTTCGCTCTCCCTGCCCCTTTTCCTTTCTCTTGTTTCTTCCCTAAGTCCTTGCTCCCCTTCCTGATTTTTCCCCCTTCTTGCTTCCCACCCATGTCCCTTTTCACATCTCTCTCTGCTCCCCATCTCCTGGTGGCTCTGTCCAGTGCCTGCTCCCACCCACACACTCAAAGTGGCAGAGGAGGTTCCCCCTCCTTGTGTGGGAAGGTTGCCTAGTGGTTAAGGCACAGGCCTCAGGCTCAGGTGTTCTGGGTTTGATTGTCTGCTTTGCCACAGACTCCCTGCTTAGCCTTGGGAAAGTCACTTCACCTCTGTGTGCCCTCGATCCCACATGCCAAATGGGGCTAATGCTGATCCTGCCTCCTAGACTAAATCCATTCATGGCTGTGTGATGATGGGGGAAATGGAGATAACACAGTGGGTAGATTTGGGCTGAATTTCTCCACAGCCTGAGAGTGAAAGCCAGCTCCTCACAGGGTGGATGGGCGAGAGTTTGGCTAAAGCATATATTCCAGAAAGCCATCAAACGCTGGAGAATCCACCACTCCCCTTGGTAGGCTGTTACAGCAGATAATCAACCTCACCGTAAAAAAAGTATGTCTAATTTCTAATTGGAATTTGTCTGGCTTCAGTTTCCAGCCACTTGTTCCCCTTATGCCTTTCTCTGCTAGATTAAAGAGCCCTTTACTTACACACTCTAATCAAGTCACCTCTCACTCTTCTTTTTGATTAAATAAATTGAGCTCTTTCAGTCTTTCACTGTAAGGCATTTTCTCCAGCCCTCAAATCATTTTTGTGGCTCTTTTCTGGCCCCTCTCCAATTTTTCAACATCATTTTAAAAATATGGACACCAGAACTGTACTCAGTATTTCACCAATGCGTTACAGAGGTAAAAACTCATCTCCTTACTCCTACTACTCTTCTGTCTCTTATTCTTAAGAAACTAGCATCTTTTCACAAATGTCAATAGTGTAATTCAAAGAAATAGCTATTAGGTCATCTCGCGTATTTGACTGAGCATACATTATTCCCCTGAACAATATGCATGTGTAGACTGAATTTCTCCTGAAGCCAACGTTAGTTTTGCCTGTGTAAGGGCTAAGAATGGCCTTCAGGATTTGTACTCTATTAAAAGGGCTAGATAAGGGCATGGTATTTTCAGTTACATAGGCCAAGAAAGGGGTAATTGAATCTTGAGCATCAGAGAATATTAGTTGGTCATCTCAGGTACTTCTAGGAATGAAATAGCACAAGCCTTAACTAGGCTAGGATTAAAATGCTTGTTGTTAGCACATGTCAGCTAACGCATTCCAATTAATGCCTTTTAAAAGTCTTATGTAAACAAGGCACACTACCTTTAACTCATGCTAAGTGGATTGTGTTAAGCCCTAGGGTGTTAAAGTCTAGACTGCCTTGTCTACATTAGCGTTTCAAAACGTGTTCTTTAGAACAAGTTAGCGAAGAGATTGTTTATAAAAGGAAGTTATTCTGAAATGGGGTAGAGTTTGAATTTAAAGTACTATAGCTGTCTGAAAATAAGAATGTCTGCATGGGGAGCTCTTCCAGAAGGTCCATGGTAGAATAGTTACTCTGGAATAGTTGTGCTGGTCAGTTTCCCCATGTAGACAAACCCTAACAAATTTTAGCTAGCACCCCTTGAAATACTAGTCTGGACAAAGCCACACACACATCCGATAGAGCATTATATAGTTAGCCAGGTCTGCTAGGCTGTTGCACTGAAAACCCATTCTAGTGTGAGAAATCTTATGCTGAAGATTTTACAGATTGGTCCCACGAGTGGTTTACTTCTTATTCCCTGGTGAGTATGTTTGATTTTCTTTCCTATTTGGGGTGAAGGAAGGAGAACTCCTACACTCTATAGTGCTGATTGCTGATGTTAAAAGCCTATTCGCTTGCCACAAGAGAAAACGTAGAACAGTCGGTGTAAGAGGAAAGGAAGCACAGCAGTGAAACACCAGAAAATGGGATTAAAAATAGAGACCAGAGGGAATCTGTCAAAACCCTGGCACTCTGTCCAAAAAGAAAACAAAAACTACAGCCAAATGAGGTCAACTCTGAAGTCTACAATGAACTAAAAGGGGCCAGGAGAGTAGATTTTTTCCCTTGATAACATTTCTTACAAAGTATATCTGTATTGACTAAATTTGTGTGTGTTTCTCTCCATATGTGTGCACTGGGTACTATTTATAAATTTAGTTTAATTCAGTAACTGGCTTAGTTCCTCAACGGTATTTAGGCACCTAACTCCATTGTAATCAATGGGAGTTTGTTGCCTAAATGCCACTGAGGGTCTGGGCCTCTGGGCTTTCTATGATTCCTCCCAAATGTGAACATTCCAAAACCTTTCCAGAGTTAGTCCCATCCCAGAGATGAACAGATCTGCATAGCTTCCAATACGCAGGCAGCTGCTGTTGTAAGAAAACCCAAAGATTCTATAGTTCTTTGCTAGGTTCAGGTGATACTTTGTTAACATACTAAAAAAATTTCTTTTGCAAAGGTTAGTAAATGAATAAATTGCTCACCTAAGAGGTGACTAGTAGCCAGACATTCAGTCAGGGCTTGTACAAGTATCTCACAGCTTTTCCAGTGCTCATCCTTTATGAGTTGCTGTTCCTGGGCCTCTCTTAACCACACTCTCTGAAAGTGGTCATGTTCTCATGCACATAAATGTGGTTGGGTGGAGACAATAAACTCATCTGTGATCAGATCAGCATTTGAACTCTGGTCTCCGGCAACAAATGACTAGTGGATTATTGTACCAAATCAGTAGTCCTAGACCCACTTGCCCACTGTTGAATTGTTTATCGGAATTGCCTATCCAAAGAACAAGGCAGGAATTGTTTAATGAGGAGATTTAGCAAAGTCTATTAAAGACAGTAAAACACACTGATAAAAATGAAGCCAGATGGTGGCTCAGCAGCGGGGATTTTTCTAAAGTGAATTTACTGCCTCTGACAGATGCCGGATTGATGGTCCTGTTACCCACCCAGTTAGTGTTTACCCACAAAATAGGGTAGGCAACAGCAGTTCAAGATTCTAACACTGCCCCAGCCAAGACATGCAGCAATCACTTGTAGTGATGAGACAGTCATCTTCTTTCTAGGCCCATTAAATCTTTGCCCAATTTGTGCAAATTACAGACCAGGGAGCCATTTGTATACACTTTGCACTGCTTTGATGCCATATAACATTTGTGAGTTATAACTCTTAGTCACAATCAATCAGGGCTAGATTTGAACCAGCAACCTACAAATGTATCACTCATTAGGCTATTATCAGTCTCCTGAGCCATCCAGCAGCGGTTTTCGTTCAAGCACAAGAATACCAGGTGAAGAGGCAAATTTACTGGTGCTCCTCAGAAATGACCTTAAATGTTTTGGAGAAATTTTGTTTGGGGGAAAAAAAGCCCCACTCCATTAAAAGAAGGAAAAAAGAGAGTCCCCTACAATAACACTATTTTTGACAGCATTTCTATAGTCTAAAGAAAAACCTCTCTAGTTCACAACCTTCAGAGGCATTCCTAAAACACAAGCTTGCACAGAGAACTAGAAGGGCAATCCAAAATTGTAATTATGTCTTTCCTTGCAGCTCACTCCTTCCCCTTGACTGACCTTAGAAAAAAGTTAAATATGTACAACTTGGCTACATGACAGCAAAGATGGGGATGTGATCCCATGTATGTGTGGGGAGGGTGAAAACCCCATGGAGATAAATGTTTTTTAAAGTTCTTTCAAAATCAACTTACGGTTCACAGTCATTTGCAAATATTTTTGGAGAACTTGGTTTGAGTTGCCAGTCAAGCTCTAGAGTTTTGGGAAGGCATACTACATGGCCTGGCATCATATCAAGAAAGACTAGGCACCATTTGGCATTTTTGGCTTGCAATTTAAGTTTTGGGGGTCCATTAAATCAAAAATTCAAAGCAAAACTCAGGAGTATCACCCCAGGTGAACCAGAACTGGATGATGGTTCATGCAAAATGGAACAGCCAAATTTTCTACAGCTCTATTTAGGATCCATTTGTGAAAGGAAACCATGACTACAGTGTCATGGCAATTGGTCAGATGATCACTGAAATATTCTTGGCCATGATTGTTAGGAAGTGAGGGTCCCTACTATCATTTATATGAATAGCACACTCGCACTGTCATATTTAGTTGGACAAACACATTTGGATAGGGGCCAATTTTTTCCCTTGGTTATACACCTGTGGAACCCTCATTGGCATCAAGAAGGGTTGAATTGATGAGAAAGCCTTCCATTGGCTTCACTAGGCTTTGAATCAGGGCCTATCTAAATTGCCAGTAGAAGGCTTTGCACATTGAGTTCAATAGACTTTAGATCAGGCCTTACTAAGGGGAGAATTTGGACCTCATAATAGTGTCTACTGAAAATTTTAAAACAAGTTTGATAGTCAGCTTTAGATGTAATTGGAGAACCAAATATATTTTTTGAAGATTCCATAGATAATTAAACCTGACTTTCTGGGTTTGACTAAACTGCAATAAAAAAACTCATGGCACCAAGTCTCAGGGCCCAGGTCATTTGAGTTGGACTCATGGGGTTAAAAATAGTGGTATAAACATTCAGGCTTGGGATGGAGCCCTGAGATCCACCCCCCCTCACAGGGTTTCAGAGCCCAGACGCCAGCCCACATCTGAACATTTACACTGGACGTTTTAGGCCTGGGAACCTGAGCCCCACCAGCCCAAGTCAGCTGACCCAGCGTGTTCCAGTTCAGGTCTTTTGTTGACGTGTAGATGTACCCTAAATGACAATCAAGGCATTTACCCTTTTAGATCAAGCTTCTTGTAGTCTCCAAGTCTAAACGGGACATAGGGCATATTATTCAGAAAGAAAATTAAGTTTCTAACTCTAAGTAAGTCACAGCTTTTGGAAGATTGCAAAAGAGTCCCTTGCTGGGAGACTGGAAGGATCAAGGCTACTGTTTTTCTGTGTAACCAACTTGAAATAAGGTTTTCATTACCTCTCCTTATTTGATGCATTGGGAAACAAACAGTATACGAATTGCTAACTATGTTTGTCAAAAAAATGAAACAAAAGCCCAGAAGAACCTAGCCAAATGGTATACTGCCAAGAGCTATATAACAAAGCAAGTAACTGTTGATGTGCTAACTCTGTCTTGCTGCTAAGCAGGAGCCAACACCAGCACAATGCTATGAGTAAGCTCCAAGACCTTTTTCTTAAGAATGTTTGGAAACTGCTACTTTGTACCAAGTCTGAAGAAAATAATTTAGTAGTAATAACTAAGGCTATGATTTTGTCACGGAGGTCGCAGAAGTCTTGGAATCTATGACTTCCAGAGACCTCCGTGACTTCAGTCTACAGCATTGGGGGCCCCGGGAACGTCAAGCCACTGCGGGCGGTGGGGGTACCCTGCAGCTCCTGGCCACCATGGGCCCCTCCCACAGCTCCCAGCTGCTGTGTTGCAGGGAGACCCCGCAGCTCCAAGTCGTAGGTGACAGGAGGACCTTGCAGCTCTGAGCTGCGGGCAATGGGGGACCCTGGAGTTCTAGGCCCCCACTGGCAATGGGGGCCCAGGAGCTCTGAGCTTGGGCCCGCGCAGCTGTCCAGCTCCCATGGTGTGGGGATTCCACAGCTTCCCTGTTTGTCCCGGCAATTTTTAGTAAAAGTCAGGGATAGATCATGGGAGTCCGTGAATTTTTCTTTAGTGCCTGTCACCTGTCCGTGACTTTTACTAAAAATATCCATGACGAAATCTTAGCCTTAGTAATAACTCTTTAGTAATCAGTTTTATTACATGACAACATACAGGTCTGTCTAAGCCACAGTCCTCTAAGTTTTGAGCACATTGATGTCTGAGAAAAGAAAAGTGTAAAAGCAAGAGAACCAGTGACTGAAAGGAACAAATCAGGGCTCCAATCAGGAGCAGCATGATGCATATAGCCTATCAAATGCCTGAGCCTAAAGTCCTTACTCAGCCAAACTTTCACCTAAGCCACAATAACCGGAATTTAATCTGAATAGGGGCTGAAGGGTAGACCTGCAAAGGGACTTAGGCATTTAAGCCTAATATTTAGGTGCCAGAGAGGTCCTCACAACCCCTGCTCATCTTCTACCTAATCCTGCCTACATTTCTGCTGATAAAGTCCTCTATCATGTGGGGGAGGGAAGGTGCTCTTGTTTTCTCTGTTTTTTCATGAGAAAGGGCTGACCTGGCTTAGCAGCCTAACTCCGCGGTGGAGGCGGTCATAGTTGTGAATCTCAAGTGGAGATAGGCACATCTCACCAGCCCAGAGTTAGGCGCCTAATTACATTTGGCATTTTCTACTGACTACTTCAGGTGCCACATCCCCCCCTTCCCGCTCAGCTTGTTTGCTTCTGTGATTCCCTTTCTCAGGTGCCTAACTCTCCCCATGCACTGAGGAACCCAGACACCTAACTCACCCACTGTGGATTCCACTTGGCTGCAGGACACCTAAAGGTTACATGTTGCAACCCTGAGCAAATCTAGCTTTTTGTGGATTTAGCCCTGAATAAACACTTCAGGATAGGGCCCACAGCCCCTGTATTCGTAACATTTGCTCCACCAAGATAATATTAGGTTTTGGAGGAGTAGATATTAATTGGGAAGTGTCATAATTGTGGAATTCTCCCGCCATCCAAAATTGAACATGAAGTCTTTATTTTGACTTTGTCGATAGATACAATTAGAGGAATTAGTTGTAATAATTTTAAAACCCCTCAGTTTCAGTTAGCCATCTGCATATTGGGCAACTGTGCTGCATCACATAATTTTATTACTTCAGGATTGCATTAAAAGCTTTATTTTGAATTATTTACTCAGTCATGAATCAATGAAAAATGTCATTGAGTTTTTTCAATACTATGCTGTTGATGTCAATGGGACTTGCGCTTGTGCAGCTGAGGTCAGGATTTGGCCCTTGGGAATGAAGAATTTACAGTTTCATAATACTGGTATTTTTTTTTTTGCATTTCAAGCACTGAACTATGAATTTCAGGCATCCAAATGTATCCTGGGTGTGGTGTCCTGTCCCATCTAGTGGCACCTAGACCACTTAGAGCGAGATTAATGAGTCTGCTCTACACTCTTAGCTAACAGGCCTATGGCTTTTAGCTCATGCAGTAGAGGCTCATACATTTAGCTCCAGCAGGCCCAGGTTCAATCCCGCCTGCCGACGATCGGGCTCTGTTGGTGTGACACAAACATAAGACTCCGAAACAAAATATTGCTTAATTAGAGCCTTTTAAAGCAGTCCCTAGAGGTGAGTTTCTAATCCAGCCCTCTCAATCCAGTCTTGTTTGCAGACAAGACCATCCAGCTGGTCTTTGGGTTCTTATCCCATCATACAGAGCCAGCTCTAGGCACCAGCAAACCAAGCACGTGCTTGGGGTGGCATTTTTCAAGGGGCGGCTCTCTGGCCCATTTTTTTTTTTTGCTTGGGGCAGCAAAAAACCTAGAGCCAGCCCAGCCCATCAACACATTGTGCCTTTCATTTTTTTCATTATGTAATTTCTGTTTATTTTACTGGCAGTCTTAGAGGGAATTGCAAAGGAAAAATATCTGTCAATCCACATAACAGTCTCATGCATAGGGAAAATTTACATATAAATGGCAATCCATCCAGTTTACAAGGAAGTAAGAAGCCAGCAATTACAATGAGAACCCATAAAGATTTATATAAATGCACACCAGTAATTAGTTCTGAAAGATGAAAGGCTAATTGCTCAGTTATTTAGCCCCACTAGATGAAAGTCTACCGGCTCACAGCTATTTAAATCTTTGTTCAGATTACTCCTGTTTGAACGATGGTTGCCATGTTCTCATTCCGAATTCAGACAAGCTGAAACAGGAACATAACTTTTCTTCAAGAAGAATGGATCAGTTGTCTTTGGTGTCATGGGCCAGTTATACACCAGGGCAGTCACTGAAGTGAAGCCAGGGCAACAGAAGAGAATTTGGCCTCTCACACATGTGGCCACTAGAAAACGCCCGGTCACAACAGCCAGTTGTCGATGACTGTAATCTGACATCCCTAACGGAGAGCTCTGGAGCATGAGTGAACAATACATATATCAGTGGCTTATTTTATCCTTCTGTTTTGAACTCTCCCAATCAAAGCCAGTGTTCAGTTGTGAGGTGCCTGAACTACCTACAGGCCTTGTGCACTATTTCAAGTGGGCCCTGGATTTGTGGAAGCCCTTTAGTTGCAGCCCACTGGAGTATTACACTGTATCCCCTCAGCTTTCCGACTGAATTCGGTAAAACAGGGGAACATCTGGCAAATGTTGTCATTTTAAACAGGTTTTCCCGTAACAAGGATCCTCCTAAATCTGCAAACCTCCTCCCTGCTGCTTGCCCTTAAAACCAGCCCTGCTCCTTAAAGGTAGTGGTCAGCAGCGAACAGTGCCCCAGCTGAGGCCTATAGGTAAGGCTATGTTTCAGTCATGGGTATTTTTAGGAAAAGTCGTGGACAGGTCAGGGGCAGTAAACAAAAATTCGCAGCCTGTGACTTGTTCATGACTTTTACTAAAAATACCTGTGACCAAAACTTTGGGTGGGTGCTGGGGAGGGTGCGGATGGTGGTGCAAGGCCTGGGACCCCTGCTGGTGCTGGGCGGGTGGGAAAGGGTGCGTTGGAGGGGCCGGAAGGCTGCCTACCTGGTTCCACACCTCCCTGCCCCCGGCGCCCCGCCCCCCACCCAGCAGCAGCAGCAGCAGCAGCAGCAGCAGCAGAAGCAGAGTTTGGGTGTGGAAGGGGTTGGGGCATGGGATGGGGTGAGGCAGGCTCTGGGTGGTGCTTACCTGGGGGTGCTCCCCGGAAGTGGTGACATCCGCCTGCAGGCACTGCCCCCACAGCTCCCATTGGCTGAGGTTCCCGGCCAATGGGAGCTGCGAAGCTGGCGCTCTGCAGGGAGGCAGAGCACAGAGCTGCCTGGCCATCCCTCTGCCTAGCAGGTGAATGAGGGGGATGTTGCCGTTTCCAGGGAACGCCCCAGGTGAGCATTGCCCAGAGCCCACCTCACCCCGACCCATGCCCCAACCCCCTCCCACACCCAAACTCTGGTGCTGCTGGTTTGAGAGGGTGCGGTGGCCCAAGACTGCCCCAGCAGCAGCCAGTGCGGCTGGCACAGGGGCTGCCTGAGCTGCCCCGAGCCAGGCGCACCGGCTGCTGCAGAAGTCACAGAGGTCACGGAATCCATGACTTCCGTGACAAACTCGCAGCCTTGTCTATAGGCAATGATTTATTTGTGACACTTCCAGAGGAGGCAAAACACACAACTCTTGGAGCTGCAGATGAGCGAACTAGCATGCTGGAATATATTTAGCAAATGGTAATGCAAAACATTGTAGACTATAGGGAAAGGGGGGGTGCAATGCATATTTTCTCTGGCTTGAAATTTATTTAACACTAAGAGCCAGGGAAAATATAGATTACAGGATGTAGGTGGGCAGGAATTTTCCTGACTTCTGCCCAGCCATAAAAATAAATCACTGAATATAAGATGCAACAATGAGCAAAGCACTTTGGCACATGACTAAGACACAGTAATTTAGATTTATATTTGAACGCTTTAGAAAAAACGATTGCAACTACATAAACTTCTCAGGGTAATTTTAAGATTCATGAGCTTATGCTCGGATGGCCTAGACATTTTCCAAGTGCTTTGCCAAATACATTTCCACTGTTGCACTGAAATGTGACGCTGACACTCATCAAACTGTTTCTTTTGTACAGCTCAAACATACGTTCTCTTCATGCTTCTCATAGACTCATACATATTAGACACACATCTTTGGTTTTTAATTATAAAATTAATGTAGACAGCAACCAGAAATAAAGCTGACAAATCTAATTTCCCAAATAAGTCAATATAATCTAAAGACATCTGAGGGAGAGGAAAAAAATATTTTTCTGAGGTTTCCAGAATTTTACAATAGGGAATAAACTAAAAAAAAAAAAAAACAGCTGACCATTAAGGATCATTTCCTCAGTGTTTAATTCCCTGTCTCTCACAAATCAGAGCAAGCTGATGGGTTTTTGAAAATGAACTGCTTTTTTAAAGCTGCTTATAGTCCTAGATCCTAAACTGAAATAGATGCGTAAATGCTGCCATTATAAATATATTTTAGAACAAAATAATTATTTAGTTATTATATATACACATGTGTACAAACCAAGCCCTTCTCAACTCTCCACAGCTTTACATTTAATTTTTTTTTAAATGAATGACCCATCTAAAAGCGGAGTGATTTTATGCTCAAGTATATACAGCAGGCTAAAGAGCAACCATGGAAAGCTGGAGAGCTTTCAGTGGAAAGCCATCTTGAGGTCCCACATAAGAGAGGCGTGGCAGGGGTCTAGGAGAATATGCTGAAATGGTTTTAATTCTTCCTAAAAGGATGCACCCAAAGATTAGAGAAGGAAAAGTGCACCTCCACCACTCAACCCTTCATTTGTAAAGTTCCACAAGGTTCAATTCTCTCTCCGGTCATATTCAGCATCTACTTTCAGCCGCTAAGTGAACTGGTCAGACAACATGGACTAAAGTACCAGCAAAATGAGGAAGATACTTAGCTCTACCTATTCTTCACCACATACACCCACACCGCAATGCCAAGGTGGCCCAGGGCTTGAATGAGATCAGCTTGTGGATGAAGAACAGCTGGCTGAACCCAAGCAAGAAAGATGATGCTGATAGGCATAGGTGAGTCTGGGGTACAGAGTTATGTTGGAAAACTGCAAAGCTGGCATATGTGGAGCTCTGTGTACTACATAAATTAGTGCTGTGCTTCATGTCCCTTGAGGTTGGGATGCTAGGTAGGATTTCCCATTCCCTCAAGTTGCTCTTCATCGTCCACATGAAGGATGAGCACCTCTATTCTATTCTATTCTATTCTATGTCTTACACTGCCCTCTTCACCATAACATCTGATTGCCTTCCAGTAGCATATTAAACAGTGACTACTCTCTGTCGCATGGTTTGGTCTCTCCTCCTCTCTTCAGAGGGAGAACTGTGTACACATTATAGTATTTTGTTTTGGTTTTGGGTTGTCTTTTTTAATGTGTGCGCACTGCTATAACAAGGTCAAAGAAGTGTGTCTTGGTGGTGAAGTTTGCAGTGGTTCTTAACTCCTGAGACAGTGCCATCTCCTGTACGGACTAGCTTTATCCCTGTGGTAGAAAGATCCAGTGTGCCTGAGGAGCAGAGTTGTCAACCAAGGTCCACATTCCAGAACTTTAGGCAGTCTTCACAGAGCCTGGGCCCAGGCCATTGAGTGTCTTGACAATTGGGACAGATACCTTGAACTTGATTGGATATTCTATGGGAAACCAGGGTAGAGAGTGGAGGACAGCTCTGATGTGCTCACAATAGCCTGTGTTGCTGAGGAGATATGCTATAACATTCTGGGCTCCTGCAATTTCCTAAGAGCTGATGGCCTCATGACCAGATATATCAGCAGAGGTGTCAAAGACATATATAGCCAAAGCCAGGTAAACATCTGCCAGGATGGGATGGAGTCTCCTATCCACCCAGAGATCATAGCAGCCTATGTCCATAAATGTTTTCTGTGTTAGAACTTAGTATCAGCAGGGAATCTAGGAGAACTCAGACTACAGACTATAGACTCAGGCCATGCCTACACAGTGCTGTAGTGCAGACTATGTCAGTATGAATTGCAGAGCTCACCAGAGTCAAGCTCTAACTGCCCTGTATAGATGCTGCAGGCGTGAACTAAAAGGTACCTCGTTTGCATTAACATAGCCCTTTTTCAAACAGGCCCGTTTTAGTTCACGCCAGCACCGTCCACATGGGGCAGTTAAAGCACAATTCTTTGGTAAACTCTGCAGTTCACACTCCCATAGTCTGCACTGCAGCAGTGTAGACAAGCCTTGAATTGATCAATTGTAGATATGTACCGTCAACTACAGGAAACTACAACCTGGCTGCCACCTCTTCATTGGATTAGCTCAGGGCCTAGCAGTTTATAAATTACAGGAAGAGTTGAGTGAGGAATTTCTTGTAAGCCCCTGTGTTTTCTGTTGCTGATCACTTTGGAAAACGGTCACGGCCATAGACTTTTTGTTGTCCCCATGAAAAGCCAGCTCGATGTGGTGGTGTGGGAAACCTCTGAAAATCATTATATGCTAATGCCCATTACAGTTGGTTATAATCTTGCTGCTAAAATCTCTGAACATTCCATAACTACTGAGCAGCCTTCAGCCCTACAGAGCTCCCGGCATGAAAAATGCATTGATTATGCTTCTGCTCCAAAGACACAGTGCTAGTGCTCCAGACAGAGGGTGGTGGAGGGAACGATTCGGCCCCTGCAGTAGCATCTGCAGCTGCCCCTTTGGTCTATGAGAAGGAAGTTGTGCAGGGTGCCAGGAACCCATCTACAAGCTAGTCTGAGCTCTCCTACTAACTGTTGTTATAGATGTCTGAATTAATAATTCTGCGTACTTCACAGCCTTTATGTTTGAACAACACCTCAGCCGTCTACCTGAGGAGACAGGCAAGTGTAATTCCCCCCATTTTATAGATGAGGTGACTGAGGCTGTACAAGGCCACTTCTGAAGAACTGGGAATGGAACCCAGGCCAAGATTCTGCTCCTCTCAGGAGATGCAGCACAAAAGGTGCAGCCCCAGGGAGGCACTGAGATGGGGCAAAGGGGGCTAAGCTTCCTTTTCACCTCCCAGACTCTGGGCTGCTCTTCAGGTGGGAGAGAGGAGACATTAAATTAGAGTAGCCTTATTCAAGTAGCCTGAGCTGGGTGCTTTATGTGCTTCTCTGCAGTTCGAACTGCCACTTTGCCACACTGGTGTAGTTTAAGGCCATATATCTACCCTACCTTGCTCCTGTTCTGGGAGAACGCCCTCAGGATCCACTATCTCCTGTTCACAGTCCCTGTATGCTGTTATAGCCATCGTAGCATATGGCAGACCCAAGTCTCATCCACTTTGTCACACTGCCTTTCAGAATCAATGTGCTAAATCTCTACAGCTGGCTATGGTGTTTGTAACGACCTACACCTCCTGCAGAGCCAGGAGTCCAAGATTCCTGAGTCCCAATTTTCTTCTGATGTCTAGCAAAATAGATGTGTAAGTCACCAGCAAAAATATGTCATATCTCCTTTTAGCGACTGGTCCACAAGGCTTATACTGCTTTCAATTGCTTCTTTAAATCACCTGGTGGAGGTCTGTGCTGCAGATATAAAGATCCTGGGTTCCAACACATAAAAAGCTTTACAGTCCATCTTTAAAATGTATTTGTTTGTAAATGTGATTTGACATATGTTTCTTAATGATTTGGCATCTCAAACAGGCTATTTTGAATGCTTACTTTAAAGGATTTCATTTCATCTTTAATTTCATTATTCCAGAGAGCTGCTGGCAGTGTGTGACCTCATGCCTTGAACTGATTTAGCATCTCACATGTACAGTATGTGTTAGTTCACAGACATACAGACCTTTCAACAGAGGAAAACAATTATATAGGGCTTGGGAGAAGAGAAGTTTGACTTATGGAAAATGATATTTTTCTGCATATCTGCTGTAAACAGTAATTTGAGGCTCAAAAGCTTAAAAGGATAGAAACCAATCATGAATGGCAAAATGAAAGCTATGCTATACTCTATAAAAAATTATTGAGAACTAAGTCTTCAGTTTCTTCTCTGGGCAGTAAAAATTGTAAAAATAGAGTTCCATTTGAACAGCCAATCCTACAGGTTCCTAGCCTCAGGAAGACCATAATAGGAAAGAGTATCTGTAGTCATCTCTGATAATTTGATAGTGCCCCATAAGGTCAGAGTGAGCCTAGCTCAGATCACAGGATCGCATTCAATTTCCCTTCCCAAGATAATTTTAAAGGGACAATATCAAGGAATGTTGGGCCTTAAGTGAACCCTAGATGCAGCCCTGGTATTAGCCTTGTCTAGGCTAGGGAAATTAGGTGTGTTGAGCAAACATGTATTAATACATTTTTAAACACTTAGCAGCTAGTGTACACTGGTGTTTAAAAATGTATTGGCTGGTCCTGGTCAAACCCCGGGTTTCTCTTCCCCCCATGTCCCGCGAACACATTTTTTTAAAAAACAGTCTCTCTCTACTCTGTAGAACAGGGGTGGGCAAACTACAGCCTGGGGGCTGCATCCTACACGTCAAGATTTTAATCCAGGCCTCAAGCTCCTGCTGGGAGCAGGGTCAGGGGCTTGCTCTACATGACTCCCGGAAGCAGCGACACATCCCTCCTCCAGCTCCTACACGTAGGGACAGCCAGGGATCTCCGCACGCTGACACCACCTCAGAGCCCCCAGCCGGAGCCCTCACACGCTTGCGCACCCCCACCCCCAATTTTGTGAGCATTCATGGCCCACCATACAATTTCCATACCCAGATGTGGCCCTTGGGTCAAAAATTTTGCCCACCCCTGCTATAGAAGCTCAGTGGCGTCTAACATGTTAATTAAGACAGATAACAGATTTGCTAAGTCCATTTCATGTTCTTAATCTAGGCAGGACCCAGACAGACAGGATCTGTCCTCCCAGATATTTTTTTTTTTGTCTCTGAATTCTTGCTGTAGTCCTGTGACAGTGACCATGGTAGAGAAGAGAAAGGACTTTTTAATTAATGTGAAGGGAATTATCTACAGAAGCTATTGGACAGTGACAGTATCTAGTAGTTCTGTCTGGCTTTCTAGCCCCCAGACTAACACAACTGACTATCATCACAGAAGATCTTTGCAACATGCTGGCGTAGATTATGGAATGGACTGTTAATTATACTACAGAGATTAGTCCACTTGACTGCTATATATTGTGTGAATTAAAGCCAAATAAAGTTTCTGACAGCTTAACAATTAAGCTAGTGAAACATTGCAAAGGAGAAGGAAATACAGTCAAATTAAGCACTCAGTAGTGTTAACCATGTCTTATTCTTTTCCTCTAAATTGCTGCGGGATATGTCATTCCTCTGGGGGTCCTACCTTTGATTGGCCAGAATTAATGTGCTCCCGTATACGTGCCAGTCATACTAGGTTATAAAACTTGTATCACCAGTGCCCACCCCCAGCTGCCAAAAAGTCATGAGATTTTTTTAAAAATAATAAATGGTAGGATTATTTTTGTGTGTCTTCTGGCTTTTGAGCCTTTAGGGTGCACTTGGGTCACTTTTTCAAGCTTCTCTCTGCAACCGAGAGCTAAAAATGTGCTCTTCTTTAATGAATGCTCAGATTCTCGTAATCATGTGACTAGGGGAGCTGGAGCTTTAAGAAAATCACCAAATAATATGAATGTTAAAGAGCTCACACGCATGCTTCTCACACACACACTCTCTCTCTCGCTTTGTTCAGGATAATGTGTAATTCATTATAAAGCGACCAGTATGTCGTACTCCTGCCGTATCATAAGCAGATTCATTTGAATCCTTCCAGGAATTCAAGCACTGTAGCTTGCTGCTACTGTAATGACCACTGGGTAGCCAACAGAGCTCAAATGCTAGACCTCAGGCTTCTCAGCGCAGATTTTTTTCATTTAAGCTAAAGAATAACTCTTCCAGCAGACTAGAGTAGTCATCTGTTATCCACTAGCAGACCACTCGCTAGAGGGGGGAGGGCTGGTACACACATCTGGTGCTGTTATCAGCACTTCCAGCTGCTGCTTTTCCAAAGAGCCTGTTGAGCAAGTGGCCATGATGCTGAATGATGGTCTTCTGGACCCGTCCTATGTAAAATGCACCAAGAAATAACTCCTTATGTCCATTTACAGATATATAACTTACCCCACCTCACACAACACACTGCTAAATTTAGGCCTTAGACTGGAGTGATTGCCTCCTGCACCAAAACGATTATTTTGGGCAGCATAGTGGTCAAAGGAACAGGTGTCTGTTTTTCTGCTTAGAACCCACGTGTTACCCTCTTTGTCCCAGATCCACAGATGCATAAGTCCAGTTTGACGCACCACCATGATCCATGAAACACTCACTCAGCTTCCGTCTTACTCTGCAGGCAGCTGGACTCATTCAGCACCTACAATTTTTGCCGCAAAAGTTCCCTATATGCCAAAGTTTCTGCCTGAGGGCATGTTCACCGCTGCTGCCCTTAGGTGTCCACCTACTGGATTGAGTCCCTTTCAGAACCTGACCGGAGGAGGTGGTGCTGCCATCTACCTTATAACTTTTAGGCAAGTGGTTAGAGCACTCACCTGGGATGTGGGAGCCCCAGGGTGAGTCCCCACCTTCTCTGCCTGAGAGAAAGACCCCTGTTCAAATCCTCCCACACCTCTCAGGAAAGTGCTCTAACTACTGAGCTATGGGATCTTCAGATGTGGAGCTCCCCTCCTATTGTTCCACTTCGGGAGGAAGGGAGAGAAAGAGTGGATGAATGAATGACTGTATACTCCAGTGGTTAGGGCACCCACATGGGAGACCCAGGGTCCAGTGCTTCAGTGACTAACTATTTATACACAAAGGAACAGCTGCTACAGGAGGGATTGAGGAAACTCACACCAAAACATCCCTAGCTCAGCAGTTAGTGCACTTTGAGAGGTAGGAGACCTCCTGTTCAAATCCTTTCTCCCATCAGCAGAGGGAAGAATTGAAGCTGGGTCTTCTGCATCCCAGGTAAGTGCTCTCACCTGGACTAAAAGTTTTTAGATGCCCTCCCCTCCCTTCACCACCACCCCTCCACCTCTTTCCCCCACTTTTGGTGGAGTCAGGCCAGCCCAAGATTCCTCACAAGAAATAACTTAGGCTCCTAAACTCCCTGATTCCAGGAGAGGGGTTCCTGCTTGTGAATTGCTTGCAGAGATAGGCACCTCCCTGCAGCCCAGACTTTGGTGCCTAGCTCCATGAGCAGGGCGAGGCTTAGGACACAATTTTCATGTCAGCAATTTTCACTGGCTAGTTCAGGTGGGTCCCCACCTAGCATGCTGGCATTCATGGATGGCATTCTAAGGCACTAATCTCCTCCCACTCATTATATAGGGAGCACAAGCATCTAACTAAGGCTTTGTGGATCACGATGTTCCCATGATTATCTAGATGCCTAAAAGGGAGGCATTGCAATGCTCAGCATCCCAACACCCAAGCCCTCTTGCGCATCCAGTCTTTTGTTACAGCATACGTGGCCACTTTGGTGAAGGAGAGATAGTTTGGGGGTAAAGCACAGAAATGGGAATTGGAGGTGAGCTTGATTCCTGGCTCCACCTTTGGCTTGCTACATGAAGTATAACTTGTTTTCCTGAATTGTAAAATGGAGGCAAAGAGGAATGGCCCAGTGGCTATGGTGCTAGTCTGAGACTGGGTTCACAGTTCACAGCTGCTCTCACTGACTTTCCTGTGTGACCATGAGTAAGTCACATATTCTCTCTCTCCTTCAGTTCCCCATCTGTAAAATGGGGATAATGGCATTTCCCTCCCTCACTGGGGTGCTGTAAGCACAAATACACTAAATATTGTGAAGCACTCAGATACTGCTGTAATGGGGCTGTATGAGTACCTAAGATAGATAAAATGTTGTTGCTAGAGCATGGGATAGACATCTTTTACATATTTGAATAAAAAGTTAATTAAAACAGGGATAAAAGCACTTGCATAACAGGGGTGCTGAGAGGCTTCATCATTATTTGTTTGTAGAGCGCTCAGTGATCCTGAGATGTGAGATGCTATAAACATGCTTAGTGTTATAATTATCCTATGATCTACATAGCATGGTCATTTCGGACTCCAGAAGATCAGCTGAACCACCCTTGCAGATGTAATTGATTTACTTTAAAGGCAATCGTGACCATTTGTTTTCTGTGTATCATAAAATATAAAACAAATGTTTGTACGTATGGGAGGCTTCTTGGGAAAGAATGCTGTGGCTTTACAAAGAGTAATTACAGACTTATCTACATTAAGGTGGGTCCTGCTCCATATTGATTATTCCTAGGAAATACTTCTGTAATTATATCATCCTGTCTACTATTAGGCCAGGCATTCAATTGCCAAAGTAAGAAGGCATAGGAAAATTCCTGCCCCCCTAGAGGGTGCATCAAAGAGGGAATGGTTCCGAACCTAGCAGGTTACTATCTAGTGATCCCCTTGCAATAGCTTTCCCCTGAGGAAGTACGCCCCCTTAAATGAAAAACCTCGTGCTGCTGAGGAACGTTTTCTATTTTGGCAGGAATGTGGCTTCCATGGAATAGAAGCTTTACTGAGCTGTTCTGATCCCTTCAGTAAATATTTATGTATTGTCTGTAAGAAGATTTAAAGTTTCTTGGGAATATAGATAGTGTAGCGTGAGGTAAGGTAATTACAGTATTTTTTTGCCTGTGCTTTTGGAAAATAATCTACCTCATAAGAAGCCCATTTACATTTCATGAATTATACTGATCAGCACGTGTACACCTTAGCTAGAGAAGAAGAGTTATCAAACATTATCGGGTCTATTGCTAACAAGGTGACTTTCCTGGGTCTTATGAATTTTAAAATTAATATGATGAAGATGTTGACAGTAGTTATAGCTTTGCTTCCTCTTCCTGTGAAAAGGTCTATTCAGAGCTCGAGGGGATCCCTAAGGAGTCACACTATCATGGAAGAAGGAAGGCAACTTCACCAACTAGCACAGTTCCCTGGACCACGCAGCTGTCCTCTGTTTTCGCCACAGATCATTGTGGTATTCAGCCCCACAAGCCCTCCCCACTCTAGGGATTAAACACTGGAAGAATCTAGCAGGGTTTCCTGAATTTAATCCCCCTCTCCCCGTAGATTTTTTTTCTAGGAATGGAAAACATCTGGCCCATTGATTTTTCTAGGGATATGCAGACTGACTTAAGAGAAAACTCTTGAGTTTCCTGTTCCATAGCCTTCACCCATGTTCGCCATTATGTGAAGTGACTTACAACAAAAAAAGTAGGCACCGACATCGGGCCCGATCCTACCAGGTGCTAAGTGCCCCTGCCAGGTGCTTTGAGCACTCTCAGCCCCTATTGGCATGAACAGCAGCTGAAGGCACTCCGCGTCTTGAATGATTAGACTCATAATGAGAACATTCTTTCTCATCAAAATGGCACCACCTTTCTCCAACCCAAGACACATGTTAATTTGAATAAAATACCTGGCCCCGGCAATTGCTTCTAACTGAGTTCATTTGACCTTGCCTTCCTTTCTGTACATCCTCTAACGGGAGTAAGAGCTACAACTTCAGATTCCCCCCCTCTCCCCTCTCTCAAAATCAGCTAAAATCATTAAAAATATTCAGATGTAAATAACATGGCTATAGTGAAGTTGCTGCTGATACAAACCTTATTTTGGAGAGCTAAAGGGAGATGTTTTTAACAAAAGACAAACAGTTATAAGCAACAACAGGACAGAGCATATCAAACATTGCATGGAGGGAAATTGTGACTTAACTAAACAATCTCCACATGGCATAGACTACAAACATTTTTGTTCATAAAATATCTTAAAGCCCCCACTTTCCCTCTCACTCATTCACCTCCATCTGCAGGAAGATGCACAGAATATTTCTAGAGACTGTTTTTTCCTTACTAGCTATATCCCAAAGCAATTCACACTAGTAACCATTACTAGGCTTCCTATGGTATAACTTAAGGAAAACAGCTGTGGAAAGACACTGCACAGTAAAAAAAATTAAAACATTCAGTCATAAGATCAGTAACTGAGGGACAGTAATTAAAAGTCATAAAACAAACTGGCAAATAATTATTCAAAGAGCCTTCTTTTTAGCTGGGCCCATTGCTGTGGTCCTTGAGTGCTTTACAAAATGTTAATATTGTAAGTGATCTAATCAGAGATCTCATATTCATCTTTCTGCCTCTGTCCAGAGGCAGGTAGGACTAGCTAAAACACTTCTCTTTCCACATTCTGAAATTCAGTGGAGTATTAGCACTGGACGTTCAAATAGGGATAATGAGAACATTCATATTACATTGAGGGTGGGAGATTCCAATTAGATAAGCCATATGGTAAACTTGGTGGCTCCTGTACATATTTGAAAAGACAGGATTAGCCTTAAAGAAGGTATAAAATGTCCAGGAGCACTGTAAAGGTCCTGTTGCCACACCCTGGGGGCAGGTGAAACAAAAGCTACAATTTTACTTTTCATTTATGAAAATAGAAGTAAAAGCAATTCCCACAACACCCAAAGTTTTAATGGTTTCCCAGCACTGCATAAGGTGTTAATAGTCAGAAAGATGGCTGAAAAATTTTATCTTGTTACTGCACATATCTGCATGTTTTACTTTAAAAAACCTCTCAAGCAGCAATGAAATGAAAATATAGCTGTGTAAAAGCATGGGTGAGAGTTTGGGGGGTTTTTTTTTTGTAATTTTGTTTATATTGGATTCATCTTAGCTACACATGTACATCAAAAATAAAAGCAAAACTACTAATATTGTGTAAAGAAACTGTCAGTAAAAATTATACAATATATACACAGAGAAGTATTTTCAAAACAAACAGAGCCTGGATTTATGCTGACCCGTTAACCTAGTCCTAGAACAGCTCTTGAGACTAAGAACAAACAAAACCGAGTGTGTATTGGAGAATCCTATCATCAAAACCCACTTATTTCTGGCTAGCTTTCCATCATTAATCTCTACTCTGCCATTCTCTACATCACCCATAAAAGAAAAAGCAAACAAGAACAATGTGAAATGAAGTTTATAAATCTTCCCTTAAAAATACACTCCCTAACAAACATTATTCCCTTCCCATTGTTTACTTTTACACCCTCAATTTCCTTACCCTCCCACCCACCTTAGCCTGTTTTTTTGTTTGTTTGTTTTTTTGGTAAGGTTATCCCTCTTATTTGGATTGTAAGCGAGCACTTCCTCTCTTTTTACTTGTCTAACACTGCCATGCACACCAGTGACATTGTAGAAATAATATTCTGTGTAATGCCTCATCAGCTGGGTAAGTTTTGATTAATGAAAATTGATAATCAAAGTAAAATAACACATCTTAAAGGAAATGGAAGCATCATGGTCCAGTGGATTGGTGATGGGAAAAGAAACTGGAATTTCCTACATTCTAACCCTGATTCAGCCACTACTGTGCTGTGTGACCATTGGCAAGTCACTTAATATATCTGTGCTTCTGAACAACAAATTAATTCAGTTACATTGTTTGTGCTCATGATGATCACAACTATGCATGGAAATTGCATATTTGTTTATACAGATATAAAGGTAGTTAACTGCTTGTGTATAGCCAACTGTGATGTTTGTCTGCATAACTATAGGCATGTAGTTATGTCGGAGACCAGAGACGGAGGGAAAAAAATTAGACCATCTAGTCCAGTGTTCCTTTCTCAACATTTTCATCCCATACCCATATTACAGCACAGAAAAATCTTCAACTCCCCACTTTTCCTATCTATTCATAAAGAACAAGAGGGTGTTCATGACTGTTCTCCACGCAACTATATATCCCAAGTTTAAGAACCCATTATCTTGTCTATTTCTCAGCCAATGCAAAAAAGTGAATGAATTGGATACAAAGCTAACAAATAAGTTCAGATTCTGTATCTCTGCTGAAACTTCCAGCAAGGTGCAAATATACTTGATTTTAAATGCCTAAAATTTCAGAAGTGGTATTGCAATTACAGTGGTGTCTTTAGTGGTGGGGCCACTTGTCCATCAGAAACTGGACAAAGGTCAATTCACTGCTAATAGGTCAAGGATTAGACTTCAGATTGATGTGTTTCCTTTTCTCTAGTAACCTGGGTCACATTCAAAGCCAGTGATACTGTAGCTATCATAGGCTCCATAGCTCATACTGAAAACCCCATGTGGCTGGCCACATACCATAGGAATTTCAGTCTTGAATCTCTTTAGTTTAGGAATTACACTGTCTCTCTCCAATATGATACAGCCTGATCTTTACCAACAGTTATACATTTCAGTTTTGCCTGCACACTTTCAGATGTCACCAGACACTGGTGGTCTTAATAACTAGTGAATAATAGGTAATGTATAATGGCCTGAGGATATGTGGATACCCACTGGCTAAGGCTAAAGTAGATATTTTCATGTTAAGGTTTGTACAGTACCTACTTTAAGAGAGTCACCAGGTGTCCCAGTGTTCTTTTAAGAACAGTCATTCTTAGCCCTTTACCTGTCCAAAGCTGTGTACAAACAAACGTTACCTTATTTTCACAAACTTCCTTCTTAAGTATTATTGCAAATACAGGCATTAAGTGACTTTCCCAAAGCCATAGAAGGTCTCTTTGTCAGAGCCATTACCAGCACTCTGGAGCTAGTAGCTTTCAGCCCCATGCTCATTCTAGTTATCTCAACTTCCTTTCAAAAAATGAAATCATTTCTGCAAGATTAACTCTGAAAGTCATGCTACATCATATCCCAAGGGATTTCTCTGAGTAATAGGTAATTTATATCATAAATATCTGCCTATCCATACATATTGTCCTTTTTACTAGTGCCTCTAGTTCTCCAGATTCATAATTCTTTAATATGAGAAGCTGTAGTTTTCTTTCCATTCTCTGGGAGAGGATCAATAGTCTAAAATTCTAGCAATAAGTGTTTCACACCTTGAATCTCAAAAACAAAAAACAAAACAAAAATGCAGTGAGCAGAAAAAACCCCAGCTCTCAAGAGTGATATTTCCTAAAGATTCATCTTAACAGTTGCAATTAACTTCCCCAATACCCTTTTGGATAAAAGTTGTCTGATAAGAGATCAAGCAAGAGAACATGATTTAGCATCTGTACAATCTGTCTTCCCTGGTCTGAGTTCACTCGATACAACTTCTGTGTCATGTTCGTCTCTTGCAGAGACGGGGGAAAGAGTTTTAAGTCAAAACAGATAAGTGTAGAGTCTTTAAAGGCAAGGATGAAATGTCTTTTAATGGCATCTTCAGGACACTCTCAGAATATCATCATATCCTATGGGGCTGTGATGAAGATTTTTCTATCATCACTTACTTGAAAAGCTTCGGTAATAGTCTAAAAATACATAATTCTTTAATTTAAAACCCCTAAATATTTGGTGCAAATTCCCGGATTTCAGATTTGTGCCTGTGATGGTGGTGATGAGGTGAAAGGGAGGGGGGAAGAAACAGCCACATTTCCCCCCTTCTATATACTGACTTTAAAAATCAATGTAAAGGTCCATTTTAAAGGCAGTAGCTTTAAACAGAGCTCTCTGCGGGGATATCTAATTTTTGTGAGAAAGAAAGATCTTTTTCTGCCCATTAATGATCCTGCTTCCAGGCCTGGATTTTTAATGCTTGTGTTTTCTAGATCTTCCATTACCTCAGATTCTATTAATGTCTTTTAGTTTTATTTAGGTTAGTAAGTGCTCACTACATTTTCAATAGTGAAAATATACAATCAAGGCAAATGCCTTGCAACTGTCTTTTATAGTTAAGAATGTAAAACTGGTAACAGAGGTTAATGTTATTCTTAGGAGATATCAGTGGTTGCTATGGTGAGGAAGTTTTCTGTCACTCACTACAGGGAAGATGGCGCCTGTGTCATGAATTGCTTGACTATATTTTTGCCATTGTGATTAGCCATAGTAATTATTCTAATGCAGACACTGACTTGTACGTTTCATTGAAGGTCTTTCATTTGTGTGTTTTGAATCTGGATAGACTAGTTTCCACTTTTTTCAAATGGGTCCATTTAACAGTATTGCAAATTTCTTCACAGCTGAAGAAATAGTGGAAAAGCAACAGTAGCTTGTATTGGGAAACAACAGTCTTTAAATAAATAAACCCCCAGCAATCACATTTATAAAATGTATCTTACTGTAATGGTTCATATACTGGAGATTAAGCTTTTTTTAAAATATATAAGTAATTTCATTAGGCCAGATCTTTGTTCAGAGCTTAATGATCTGCACTTCCTACTGACATTTATTCAGGCAATATTCCACAAGAAATTGGTTGTTTTCAGTAGTTCATGACTTGTTATTTATTTAACATTTAACAGAGTGGCAGTTTATTTTGGTAACAACCAGTTCTGAGAAATTTATTGCCATTGTAAACCATATCAACCATTTCTATCACTTCTAGTTTTTCCAAGAGCTAACAATGGCCTGCTGCATGGGAAAATTGTTTAGCCAGTATAAACATTTGCATTGACGATTATGTATGGAGTTATTGCACCTTAAAGGTCAAATGCATTTACAGAACCCACTCACTTCACTTCAGGGTAAATTATTCCACAGATTGGTTAAAAGCCAATCCCAGAAAGAGAATGCTGATGCAATTCTCAGTCATTTTTTTTCAATTATGGGTATGAAAAAAGGAATCTGTAGGAGATGGACAATGCAGAAGATTGCGTTTTATCACAGCATCAGGCCAGGAACTAGGGCTTGGTGCCTTTGTAGATGTTGCAACTGATTCAATGAATAATTTATTGCACTCTACTCACAAATAGCTCAGTCATCAGGGTTTCCTATTTCTCCCTTATGCTACCGGGCCACAAAACTATTGATCTACATCTTTAGCAAAACGTTAGATATTCCAAAACACTTCAAGCCCAGTTGGCATAAAACTTCAAATAAAAGCACATCTGTGCTGTATCACATTATATACATACTTCATGTTGCCTTGGCATAAGTGTTCAATAGAATTAAATGAATAATTCACAAATGAATAATTTATCTGATATTAATCTTTTTTCCTGCTCACAGAATATATCTGCAAGCAGACTGCAGTATCCTCAGCTGTATTTGTTGTTCAATTGTTATTATTTTACTCAATTCATTTAATGGATAATGTGTAAATAATCAGTACTGGATATTTGAGCTGTACTCTAGCTGTGATTGGTTAGATAAAATTCACATGGTATTGTGTTCCCTGAATGAATAGAATCATAGAACCATAGAAAATCAGGGTTGGAAGGGACCTCAGGAGGTCATCTAATCCAACCCCCCGCTCAAAGCAGGACCAATTCCCAACTAAATCATCCCAGCCAGGGCTTTGTCAAACCTGACCTTAAAAACTTCAAAGGAAGGAGATTCCACCACCTCCCTAGGTAATGCATTCCAGTGCTTCAACACCCTCCTAGTGAAAAAGTTTTTCCTAATATCCAACCTAAACCTCCCCCACTGCAACCTGAGACCACTACTCCTTGTGCTGTCATCTATCATCACTGAGAACAGTCTAGATCCATCCTTTTTGGAACCCCCTTTCAGGCAGTTGAAAGCAGCTATCAAATCCCCCCTCATTCTTCTCTTCCGCAGACTAAACAATCCCAGTTCCCTCAGCCTCTCCTCATAAGTCATATGTTCCAGTCCCCTAATCATTTTTGTTGTCCTCCGCCAGACGTTTTCCAATTTTTCCACATCCTTCTTGTAGTATGGGGCCCAAAACTGGACACAATACTCCAGATGAGGCCTCATCAATGTTGAATAGAGGGGAACGATCACGTCCCTTGATCTGGCAATGGCCCTACTTACACAGCCCAAAATGCCATTGGCCTTCTTGGCAACAAGGGCACACTGTTGACTCATATACAGTGGACGAGAAGCTGGAACCTCTACGTCCTCTTCTGCAGGACTGCTGCCTAGCCATTCCGTCGCTAGTCTGTAGTGGTGCATTGGATTCTTCCGTCCTAAGTGCAGGACTCTGCACTTGTCCTTGTTGAACCTCATCAGATTTCTTTTGGCCCGATCCTCTAATTTGTCTAGGTTCCTCTGTATCCTATCCCTACCCTCCAGCGTATCTACCTCTCCTCCTAGTTTAGTGTCATCTGCAAAGTTGCTGAGGGTGCAATCCACACCATCCTCCAGATCATTAATGAAAATATTGAACAAAACCAGCCCCAGGACTGACCTTTGGGGCACTTTATTTGATACCGGCAGCCAACTAGACATGGAGCCATTGATCACTACCCATTGAGCTGGACAATCTAGCCAGCTTTCTATCCACCTTATAGTCCATTCATCCAATCCATACTTCTTTAACTTGCTGGCAAGAATACTGTGGGAGACCATGTCAAAAGCTTTGCTAAAGTCAAGGATCAACACGTCCACTGCTTTCCCCTCATCCACAGAGCCAGTTATCTCGTCATAGAAGGCAATTAGATTAGTCAGGCATGACTTGCCATTGGTGAATCCATGCTGACTGTTCCTGATCACTTTCCTCTCCTCTAAGTGCTACAGAATTGATTCCTTGAGGACCTGCTCCATGATTTTTCCAGGGACTGAGGTGAGGGTGACTGGCCTGTAGTTCCCTGGATCTTCCTTCTTCCCTCTTTTAAAGATGGGCACTACATTAGCCTTTTTCCAGTCTTCCGGTACCTCCCCCGATCGCCATGAGTTTTCAAAGATAATGGCCAATGGCTCTGCAATCATATCCACCAACTCCTTTAGCACCCTTAGATGCACTGCATCCAGCCCCATGGACTTGTGCTCATCCAGCTTTTCTAAATAGTCCCGAACCACTTCTTTCTCCACAGAGGGCTGGTCACCTCCTCCCCATGCTGTGCTGCCCAGTGCAGTAGTCTGGGAGCTGACCTTGTTCGTGAAGACAGAGGCAAAAAAAAGCATTGAGTACATTAGCTTTTTCCACATCCTCTGTCACTAGGTTGCCTCCCTCATTCAGTAACGGGCCCACACTTTCCTTGACTTGCTTCTTTTTACTAACATACCTGAAGAAACCCTTCTTGTTAAGAGTAACATCTCTTGCTAGCTGCCACTCCAGGTGTGATTTGGCCTTCCTGATTTCACTCCTGCATGCCTGAACAATATTTTTATACTCTTCCCTGGTCAGTTGTCCAATCTTCCTCTTCTTGCAAGCTTCTTTTTTGTATTTAAGATCAGCAAGGATTTCACTGTTAAGCCAAGCTGGTTGCCTGCCATATTTACTATTCTTTCTACACACTGGGATGGTTTGTCCCTGTAACCTCAATAAGGATTCTTTAAAATACAGCCAGCTCTCCTGGACTCCTTTCCCCCTCATGTTATTCTCCCAGGGGATCCTGCCCATCAGGTCCCTGTGGGAGTCAAAGTCTGCATTTCTGAAGTCCAGGGTCCGTATTCTGCTGCTCTCCTTTCTTCCCTGTGTCAGGATCCTGAACTCGACCATCTCATGGTCACTGCCTCCCACTTTTGCTTCCCCTACTAATTCTTTCTGGTTTGTGAGCAGCAGGTCAAGAAGAGCTCTGCCCCTAGTTGGTTCCTCCAGCACTTGCACCAGGAAATTGTCCCCTACACTTTCCAAAAACTTCCTGGATTGTCTAACAAACTCCTAAACACATCTGATACAAATGCTCACGTGTGAATAATAAAAAAAAAAAAAAACAGTTTCCACTACTACTCAAGAATGTGACTGCAAAATTCACTTTCCAAGAACATTCAGACCAGTAAAATTTGCTCTCAGCTGTTAATGGAAAATGAATAAAAAGGGGAAAACAAGTGTAAATGAAATACATTCATTTAAAAAACTGGGAAACCAGTAGCAGAATATTTTTGTTTTATTCACCCAGCTCTTGTCTTTAGAGCCATTTGGAATTTCTGGTACAAAGCTCTAACTCATTTCCCCCTCAAGTCTTCAAATATTATGTGTCAAATTTATCCCTGCTATAACTTCACTGAATTCAAGGGAGTTATGGCAAAGTTAATTTTGGCCATATATTTCTTATTTAAGAGCTTCCATATACATGCTTCTCATTCAGATGAGAATGATGATTACAGTTTTTCACTATTTATATTTAAATGATAGAAAATATGAATGATTCCACAGCTTTAATTTTCAGATAAATGTTGAGGATCTTGCCTTATGTAATTCTTAGTGGGTTATTAGAATTGGCAGAAGTGTTTGGCTGTTGCTTTCCTACTTAATTGAAAGCAGAGGTTCACCAAACTTTGTATGGGCGCATGACAAGGAACAGGTGGTAAACTCATGAAAAAAGAAAAACAGAATAGACATACCAACTGGAACAATATTCTCGCCTTGTCACACTGTATCAGAGAAGGGTGAATTATTCTACAGGGAGAAAAAGAGCTAGGAGAAAAACAAACATATATTTCCTAAGTCCTATGGAAAAAAACCACAATATTCAAGCCATTACTGTCAGTAACACTGCTGAGAATTCTCTTTATGTCTTGGCATAGACAGTAGAGCTTCAGCAATTAGTATCAGGTAATTCTGACTGCCAGTCACTAGGTGCTAGTAATTCAATGGCCCTTAAGAACTAAAAAGGAAAGCAGACTATTTCATAAAGAAGTGAAAAGAAATGGACTTCTCTTGTGCAGAGCTATTAGGGAACTGGAAGTGGATAAGTATTTAGACCTATTAGTGCCTCTTCAAGAATGCAAGCTGTCAAGGTTCCTTCCCCACTCTGAACTCTAGGGTACAGGTGTGGGGACCTGCATGAAAACCTCCTAAGCTTATTTTTACCAGCTTAGGTTAAAACTTCCCCAAGGTACAAACTATTTCCCTTTTTCCCTTGGACTTTATTGCTGCCATCACCAAGTGTCTAACAGATATCTAACAGGGAAAGAACCCGCTTGGAAATGTCTTTCCTCCCAAAATCCTTCCCAAACCCTACACCCCCTTTCCTGGGGAAGGCTTGATAAAAATCCTCACCAATTTGCATAGGTGAACACAGACCCAAATCCTTGGATCTTAAGAACAATGAAAAAGCAATCAGGTTCTTAAAAGAAGAATTTTAATTGAAGAAAAAGTAAAAGAATCATCTCTGTAAAATCAGGATGGTAAATACCTTACAGGGTAATCAGATTCAAAACATAGAGAATCCCTCTAGGCAAAACCTTAAGTTACAAAAAGACACAAAAACAGGAATCTACATGCCATTAAGCACAGCTTATTTTCTCAGCCATTTAAACAAAACAGAATCTAACACACATCTAGCTAGATTACTCACTAAGTTCTAAGACTCCATTCGTGTTCTGTTCCCGGCAAAAGCATCACACAGACAGAGAGAACCTTTGTTTCTCCCCCCCGTCCAGCTTTGAAAGTATCTTGTCTCCTCATTGGTCATTTTGGTCAGGTGCCAGCAAGGTTATCCTAGCTTCTTAACCCTTTACAGGTGAAAGGGTTTTTCCTCTAGCCAAGAGGGATTTTAAAGGTGTTTACCTTTCCCTTTGCATTTATGACACCTCCCCCCCCCCCAAATCACAGATAGGGTGAAACGCTGGCTGAGATTTCTTCCTGGAGCTCTAGGAGAAAACAGCGTAAATAAGACACATGCATCTCTAAATATACTACCACGTATATAAAGACTAACAATATTTTCCACATCTCAAGGACGATTTTAACCAGTTGATTCTGGGAAACTTTCACGGGAGAGTGCATCTGCCACTTTATTAGAAGCTCCTGAGATGTGTTGTAGGTCAAAATCAAAATCTTGGAGAGCTAAACTCCACCAAATAAGTTTTTTGTTATTTCCCGTGGCAGTATGAAGCCATTGTAGCGCAGCATGGTTGGTTTGCCGGTGGAAATGCCATCCCCAAACATATGGCCGTAGCTTTTCCAGAGCGTAGACAATGGCGTAACATTCTTTTTCACTGACTGACCAGTTGCTTTCCCTCTCAGACAGCTTCTTGCTGAGAAACACTACAGGGTGGAATTCTTGATCCAGTCCTTTCTGTATTAAAACTGCTCCCACACCACGCTTGGACGCATCTGTGGTTACTAGGAATGGTTTGTCAAAATCTGGGGCCCTTAGTACTGGGTCAAACATGAGTGTTGCTTTAAGCTGGTTAAAGGCCTTCTGACACTCTTCAGTCCACTGAACAGCATTTGGATATTTCTTTTTGGTTAGGTCTGTTAGTGGGGCAGTGATTTGGCTGTATTGCAGTACAAATCGCCTGTAATAACCAGCCAAACCTAAAAAGGATTGAACCTGTTTCTTTGACTTTGGGACAGGCCACTTTTGGATAGCATCCACTTTGGCTTGTAGGGGGTTGATAGTTCCTTGACCCACCTGATGTTCAAGGTAAGTCACTCTGTTTAGGCTTATTTGACACTTCTTAGTCTTAACAGTTAGTCCTGCCTCCCTTATGCGCTCGAAGACTTTTTGTAGATGTTCCAGGTGTTCTGCCCAGGAATCCGAAAATATGGCCACATCGTCAAGGTAGGTGACTGCATATTCTCCTAATCCCGCTAGGAGACCATCTACAAGTCTTTGGAAGGTGGCGGGTGCATTCCTCAGCCCGAAAGGGAGTACATTAAATTCATACAGCCCAACATAGGTGCTGAAGGCTGACCTTTCCTTGGTGGATACATCTAGCAGTACCTGCCAGTACCTCTTGGTTAAGTCCAAGGTAGAGACGAACTGGGCCCATCCCAGTTTCTCTAATAGGTCATCTGTGCGTGGCATTGGATAGTTGTCTGGGCAACTTACAGCATTTATCTTACGGTAGTCCACACAAAAACGTATCTCCCTATCTGTTTTGGGAACTAGAACCACTGGAGATGCCCATGCAGTACCAGGGGGCAGATTACACCCATCTGTAACATATCCTGGGTCTCCCACTCTACAGCAGTTTTAGCTTGAGGAGACACCCAGTAAGATTGGGCTCTAATTGGGTGAGCATTACCTGTGTCAATGGAGTGGTATGCCCGTTCAGTCAGTCCCGGGGTGGCTGAGGACATCGGCGCGTAGCTAGTGCACAGCTCCTTGATCTGCTGTCGCTGCATACGCCCAAGGGTCATGGAGAGGTTCACCTCTTCCACGCCACCAGCACTTTTCCCTTCGTAGTAGACACCTTCAGGCCACTCAGCATCATCTCCTCCCTGGGCTGTAAACTGACAAACCTTTAATTCTCTGGAATAAAAGGGCTTTAGAGAATTAATATGGTACATCTTAGGCTTTCGGTTGGAGGTGGAGAATGCTATGAGATAATTAACAGCTCCCAGACGCTCCTGGACCGTGAATGGCTCTTCCCACGACGCTTCCATTTTATGGGCCTGGAGCGCCTTTAAGACCATGACCTGGTCCCCTACTTTGAAGGAACACTCTCTGGCATGTTTATCATACCAGGCTTTTTGCTCTTTTTGAGCATCCTGTAGGTTTTCTTTAGCAAGGGTCAAAGAGGTTTGGAGGGTGTTTTGTAGGTTGGTTACAAAGTCCAGAATGTTAGTTCCTGGAGAAGGTGTAAACCCCTCCCATTGCTATTTCACCAACTGTAATGGCCCCTTAACCTCGCGGCCATATACAAGTTCAAATGGTGAAAACCTTAAACTGGGATGTGGTACAGCTTTGTAGGCAAAGAGCAACTGCTGCAACACTAGGTCCCAATCACTGGAGTGCTCATTTACGAATTTACGTATCATGGCCCCCAAAGTTCCATTAAACTTCTCCACCATGCCATTTGTTTGATGGTGGTAAGGAGTGGCAACCAAGTGATTTACCCCATGAGCTTCCCAAAGGCTTTCCATAGTTCCTGCCAGGACATTAGTTCTTGCATCTGTGAGGATGTCGGAGGGCCAACCTACCCTGGCAAAAATGTCTGCTAGTGTCTGGCACACATTTTTAGCCCTGGTGTTGCTTAGAGCTACTGCTTCCGGCCATCGGGTGGCAAAATCCATTAAAGTCAGTATGTACTGCTTTCCTCTGGGTGTCTTTTTCGGAAAAGGACCCAGAATATCCACAGCTACTCGCTGAAATGGAACTTCAATGATGGGGAGTGGCTGGAGAGGGCTTTGACCTGGTCTTGGGGTTTTCCCACTTTTTGGCATACCTCACAAGACTGGACATAGGTAGAAACATCCTTGCCCATTCCCTCCCAATGGAATGACCTCCCGAAACGGGCTTTGATCCTGTTCACCCCAGCATGGCCACTAGGATGATCATGGGCTAAGCTCAAGAGCTTGACCCAGTACTTAGTTGGAACTATCAACTGTCTCTGAGGATGCCAGTCTTCCTTGTGTCCACCAGAAAGCATTTCCTTGTATAAAAGTCCTCTTTCTACAACAAATCTGGATCGATTAGAAGAGCTGAGAGGCGGTGGGTTGCTCCGTGCCGCCGTCCAAACTCTCTGGAGGCTTTCATCTGCTTCCTGTTTGGTCTGGAACTGTTCCCTTGATGTTGGAGACATCAGTTCCTCCTTCGATTGTGGACCTATGCTTGGTCCCTCTGGAAGCAATGTAGGGGATGGGGCTGTTTCCGTTGACTGTGAACCGCTCTCCACAGGTGCACTATGTTGGGGTTCAGGCTCCGGCTGAGCCTCTTGTGTAGGGTTATTGGCTGCTGCCATTTCAGGTTCGGTGGGGCCCTCTGGTGTTGGGGTTGCAAGTACTGGATTCAGTGCTGGCAATGGGTCTGGTGCTAGTTGTTTCGCCGGTTCCGGTTCAGGGACTGTCTCTGTCCGGGTCTCTGGGACTGGATCCACTACTGCTGTTGCAAACATTGGCCTGGAGTCTGGGTCCATCAGCTCTGACCAGGTCCCGGTAGAAGTTTCCGGAACAGAGGTGGGTGTGACAGCTTGTTTAGCCTGGCTGCAGGTTACCATTTCTGCCCTCTTTGCTAGCTTCACACGATTGGTCAAGTCTTCCCCCAACAGCACGGGGATGGGATAATTATCATAGACTGCAAAAGTCCACGTTCCTGACCAGCCCTTGTACTGGACAGGCAACTTGGCTGTAGGCAAATTGAAAGAGTTGGACTTGAAGGGTTAAATTGTCACTTGGATCTCTGGGTCAATTAAATTGGGGTCCACTAAGGAAGCATGGATAGCTGACACTTGTGCTCTGGTGTCCCTCCACGTGGTGACCTTCTTCCTGCCCACACTCACAGCTTCCCTCCGCTCCGAGGGTATCTGGGAGGTATCTGGGCCTGCGGACCTCTGGTGTGATTCTGGTGCAATGAACTGTAATCTGTTGGGGTTCTTGGGGCAGTTGGCCTTTACATGCCCTGGCTCATTACATTTAAAATACTGTCCAGCTGACGGGTCACTGGGGCAAGGTGGGTTGCTGGAGAATGGAGTGGCAGGACGATAAGATGTCTGGAGGGTTCCTTGGGGGGTAGTTGGGGCTTTGGGCTGCCCCCCGTAGTAGGGTGTGGTCTGAGGTTGTCCCTTCTGGTATCTGCTGCAACTGCGACCAGTTTTTTTCTTTTCTGCCACCTCCACCCATTTGGCTCCAATCTCCCCCACCTCGATTACAGTTTTGGGCTTCCCATCTAGGATGTATCCTTCTATTTCCTCAGGAACACCCTCTAAGAACTGCTCCATTTGCATTAGGAAGGGCAAATCTTCTGGAGATTTAACACTTGCTCCCGATATCCAGGCATCCCAATGTTTCGCAATGTGGTAGGCATGTCGGGTAAATGACACATCTGGTTTCCACCTTAGGGCTCTGAACTGCCGACGGGAATGCTCGGGTGTTAGCACCATTCTGACTCTTGCCTTGGTTTTAAACAGTTCATACTTGTTCAAGTGTTCTTTAGGCATTACAGCCGCCACCTCAGCTAAGGGTCCACTGAGCTGCGGCCTCAGCTTTACCATGTATTGTTCTGTAGAGATGCTGTACCCAAGGCAGGCCCTTTCAAAATTTTCTAAGAAGGCCTCGGTATCATCGCCTGCCTTGTAGGTGGGGAACTTTCTGGGATGGGAAGTGGTACATGGAGAAGGATTGCTAGGGTTTGTTGTATATTCTGCTGAGCCTTTGCCTTCTCCATCTCCAGTGCATGCTTCCTCTTTTTCCTTCTCCTCCAGTTCTTTGTCCCTTGCCTCCATAGCTCTCCTGTGGGCAGCCTCTTGGTTTTTTTCTGCCTCTTTCGCTGCCTCCATTTCTTTGTCCTTTGCCTCCATAGCTCTCCTGTGGGCAGCTTCTAGGGCTTTTTCTGCCTCTTTCGCTGCCTCCAGTCTGATTAACTCCAATATGTGTTCTGTCTTGGTTTCTGTCATCTTTGCCTCTCTGTTTTTAACTAACTTTACACCCAAGAGTTAGAAATAAAACAAACAAAAAACTTGGCTTGTAAAATTTTGCTGTGCTGTAATATGATACCTATATTCTCTGATAGTGATTATCAGCCTACAGAAAAATCCTTAAAAAAAAAAAAAACCCTCACACCTTTGTCTCCAGGCAAATAGACAGAAAACCCCTCTAGTTCCTCTCAGGGAAAAAAAAAAAACTTCTTCAGGTCTGTGAAGGCATGAATTTCCCTGCAGGAGGTTAACTACCCTACCTTTAGGTAGAGAAAACACCAGCTCAGAAAAGACAATTCCCTTTTGTCTCTGCTCTGGCCCCCAAGCAGAGACAAAAAAAGGTCTAACTGCTATCAGCCAAAAACCTGCTTTCCAGCAGCCCAAAGGAAAAAAAAATTTCCTTTTAAAATCTGTGCTTCTGGTTCAAAAAATCTCAAATTGATCTCAAAATGATTTCAAGTTAATCCCACCGCTCTGCCACCATATCAAGGTTCCTTCCCCACTCTGAACTCTAGGGTACAGATGTGGGGACCTGCATGAAAACCCCCTAAGCTTATTTTTACCAGCTTAGGTTAAAACTTCCCCAAGGTACAAACTATTTCCCTTTTTCCCTTGGACTTTATTGCTGCCACCACCAAGCGTCTAACAGATATATAACAGGGAAAGAGCCTGCTTGGAAATGTCTTTCACCCTAAAATCCTCCCAAAACCCTACACCCCCTTTCCAGGGGAAGGCTTGATAAAAATCCTTACCAATTTGCATAGTGAACACAGACTGAAACCCTTGGGTCTTAAGAAAAATGAAAAAGCAATCAGGTTCTTAAAAGAAGAATTTTAATTGAAGAAAAAGTAAAAGAATCACCTCTGTAAAATCAGGATGATAAATACCTTACGGGGTAATCAGATTCAAAACATAGAGAATCCCTCTAGGCAAAACTTTAAGTTACAAAAAGACACAAAAGAGGAATCTACATTCCATTAAGCACAGCTTATTTTCTCAGCCATTTAAACAAAACAGAATCTAACGCATATCTAGCTAGATTACTTACTAAGTAAGTTCTAAGACTCCATTCATGTTCTGTTCCCGGCAAAAGCATCACACAGACAGAGAGAACCTTTGTTTCTCCCCCTGCCCCTCTCCAGCTTTGAAAGTATCTTGTCTCCTCATTGGTCATTTTGGTCAGGTGCCAGCGAGGTTATCCTAGCTTCTTAATCCTTTACAGGGGGAAGGGTTTTTCCTCTAGCCAGGAGGGATTTTAAAGGTGTTTACCCTTCCCTTTGTATTTATGACACAAGCAATACTCTATAAAATTGGGGGCAAAGGGATGGGTAATTCACTATAGGACTATAGCTTCTTCCATCTACCTATGTTTGTTAAAGGAAAATTAGTTCATGTATGAGTAGAATCATTAGCCACCTCCACTAAAGCTGACATAAACTGGATTATAAATTTGGTGAAAATGTGAGTCAGATTAGCACCTCCTGGTACAGACTAGTTCTTTAATTGAAATTATTATTTTTTCCTTTTGTTCTGTCATTTTGCCCCTTCATACTGTTGCTGTTTATTCTTTATAGTAGATCACTAGAAAGTTTGATAGCAGTTTTCTTCATGTGTTTGTCAAGGGAACAATTAAGGTATTTTTGCAAATTAATGATCTTGTTCTTCTCCCTTCTTTTTGGGCATACACTGACCATAGCTTCTGTAACTATAATTTTTGTCTTCTCTACTGTGCAGCTAGGTCCTCTGCCGATTGCTATCATTAGTGGCTTTTGTGTCATTCTGTTTCATATTTAAAATTATAAATAGAATTTAAAAGGGCTATAGTCATGCATTAGGGATTGTTGATAACAGCAGCTGTGCACTAGACAGCTCTTATTGTATCCAGTATTCCAAAGCCATTACACTACTTGCTAGTGAGCTAACCTTCAGGTTTCTCTGTGTAGACTTCCTGGAACCACAAGTTCAGATCCCTAAGTTCAGAAGGTCAGCTCAATCCTCCATTCTTCTGAGGCTGTCTTGCGCAATTTACTGTGGATGAGTCTTTGAAATAAGAACCTACCTACATAAGCCATGACTTTAAAAAATAAAAAGGGGGAGGCACCTAAAGTTAGGCTCCTAAATCTTTCACCTAAACAAGTGGCCTGACTTTCAAAAGTGTTGGGCACCAAGCAGCCACCAATAAAGGTACTTTTGCAGCATACACCAATTTTACATTCTGTAGGGTCACTAAAACTCTCCAGCGTTAAGGGTATGTCTACACTACCCACCGGATCGGCAGGCAATCAATCCAGTGGGGGTCAATCTATCACATCTAGACTAGATGCGATAAATCAACTCCCGAGCACTCTCCCGTTGACTCCTGCACTCCAGCGCCGTGAGAGGTGCAGGCATAGTCAACCGGGGAGTGGCAGCAGTCGACTCACCGTATTGAAGACACCATGTAGAGTAGATCCCCTCCGCCCCGCACCTTCAGTGTAGACAAGAGCTAAGACAAACTTCTGGGTTCCTAAAATTTCAGCCAGGTCCACCTGGGACAAACCTCCACTATATGTCTCTCATGGCATTTTCCGAAGAGTAGAGTGTTGCCCCAGTGACCCTAACCAAAATGTCTTCATATTATGATACTTATTCTCCTTTTTTACAGACTTTGAAGAAATAGTTAAGAAAAGCTAACAATGCTGACATTTAAAATATCATCTGAATTCACAACCGTTGAATTGAATAATGAGTTTCACATCTCTGAGCTATTGTCTCAAACTCTGCCAACTCCAGCAGCCACTGCCACATTGATTTCTCTAGTGTCACATTTTAACGGTTTTCTTTATAGCCGTTACAGAAACTTAAGAGCAGGCCCAAAAACGTACTTAGGTGCCACTTCGCTCCAAAGTATTCAGTGTGAGACTTGAACCTGACCCTCCTACATCCCAGGTGAGTGCCCTCACCACTGGGTTGGAGAATTGGTCTCTCTCTGGCCCAATGAAGAGTTATACAAAGTGGAACAACTCCAACATGAGACACTGAGATACCCACCCCAGAATATCCCATGTGGAATGTGGGAGACCCAAGTGCAAGTTCCTGCTCCAAATCAGGTAGTGCTAGAATTTGAATCCTGATCTCCCACATCTCAGGGGAGTAACCCTAATCACTGTACTACTGGCTATTTTCTGAAGCATCTCTCTCTTTCCTCCTCTCATCCACCCCCAAAAGGATTGATCTGGAGAGGGTTCACTGCTGAGGATCCTGAGTGTAGGGAGGGGCCTATTTTTGGCCCATCTATCAGGCACAAAAATACTAATGAGGACTTGGGCCCAAATCCCACCCCTTTTCTTTGCATTTCTCTCTAGTTAGTTTAGGTGGCTCCCCACTCAACTTACTGGCTTCTGAACCTCCCTGCTATCAATGGCAGATTAGCCACTTGGCCAACAGGGTCTGTGCCCAGGGGCTCCAGCTAATTGGGCGCCCCTGCACCCCGACCTGCTCTGCCCAGTGCTCCTGCAAAGGAGTGGGGTCAGGGTGCGGGGTTTTGGCAGGTGGAGCGTGGGAAGCCCCCACACCTTGACCCCACTCCCTGGCAGGAGTGGCGGGTGGGAATGGGGTGAGGCAACAGTATAGGGGAAGGAAGAGAATTCAACTTATTCAGTGTTAAATCTGCAGCACGAACAGTTAACAGGAATAAAATAGAAAAACTTAACAAAAATATATAACAAATGCTCATTTACATAGTAATTTTTCATAAATAGAACCACGCTTTAATACATAATAGTGTACTTTTAGTGAAAAACTTCATAATGTTATATTTGAGTTTTCATTAATGAACAGACCTACATACAGCCATTTCTGCTGTAGTTGCAATAACAATCATTTTTATTATTCTGTCCAAAAAAGTTGGGGTAGCTAAAACCATTTTGGTGCATTTTCTGAAACAGAAGGCGTCTCATAAGATTATAAGTATAGCAGCTGCACTGAGAGATCTTGGACATGAAGCACATTAATACTGTATGTGAGAATATAGCTTGAAGTGAAGGCAGTAGTCCCAGTAACATCTGCAGGATTGTGTTCTTAATGAACTGGGTGGAGTGCAAGACCTAAAGTGACTTACTGTACAGGGGAAAACTTAATTGTGTAAAATAAATGTACGAAGAGTCCAACTGAGCACGTAAGCAAGGTGTAGATGTTATGCCGGCATTTAGCAACTGGGCTCTCACATATTTTTAAGGCCCCTGTTGAAATGGTATTTATGTGCTGTGGAGAACAATGTCAATTGGGGGTTAAATAATATATTGAGATCAGTACAAACACTTGAAAGCTTTCATTTTAAAGCCTGATAAAATGGGAAATCCCATTGTTTCTCCCCCTATTGTGGCTAAAGAAAATCTAACTATGACCATTGTATTCAATCACTTAATTCCGAAACCTGAATTGCTGTCAGTAACCTAAAACACTCAAATCTTTAAACCTCCCTTAGTTGATCAATTTGTCCCCTAAAGCAATTTATACTACAGTAATTCTCATTGACGCCAGTGAGGGAAGCACTAAACAATTACTGGCTGGCCTGCTGCTGAACTCCACTAACTAGGTGCTCATGGTTCCAACAGAGATTTCTGTTTATTTTAGGTCAAGGGCAGCTTTACAAGCCAGATTTTCCTCTTCTTGGTACAACCTGAGCCAAGAAAAACCCCTCACGACTCAACACTGAGAACAAAGTATTGACCTGACCACTGACTCCAAGGCTTGACTCAGAATCCTCTGGAGCACTGGTTCTAATACACTAATGTATTATTGCACCAGTCCACCAAATTTTAGCTACTGTGCTTTTCTTTGAATAGTCAAGGCTATTTAGAACAGGATTTCATATTCAACTGTAGCCTTGAACATTACAGCGTATGACTTAAAATAATAAATAATAATAAACCACCCTCCCCACACATACTCTACAGATTGTTTTCCCAGGAAAGCATGTTCTGCTGTTTTTATGCCAGCCATCTATTTTTAACATTGGATTTCCCTTTATATTTCTGATTATAGTCATTGTAATACTGTGTAGACTCATATTTTTCACAATAAGTTGCTATTTGCACAATTGCAGATACATACGTAACACTGAAGGCTCATGAATAAATTCCATGAACTGGTGGAAGTCCGTACTTCCAAAGCCAGGCTTTATACAATATTTTAACACCACAAAACTATCCTGTGAGAGATGCTTTGACACCGGTTAAAAGAGTTTTACATGTAATATTTGTAATATTTAAAAAAAAACACAATCCCCTCCTTGTATGAATTAGTATAAATAGGAATCAGGAAATATAATAGTACAATAACGATAATTTACTGTCATAAGAGGTTATACACCAACTACTATCTGTACCATACATAATGCTCAGTATATTTGATAATACTAATATCAAAACAGTATTTTCTCATTCTAAAACATTGGTATGTATTGCCCCAAATTGAAGGAAGTAGTAATACTGCAATGCTTATTAATCAATTTAAATATAGAGTGTGCTTTTAACTATCCTGTAAACATTTGTTTTGAACAGTAACTTGGTTTAAAGATATTGGTCCAAGAGCATTAAATTATTTAAGAAAAAAATTGAATTCCAGTAATCTCCAAATGACTTCTCAGTTTAAGTTTAAATGAAAATAATTAAAGTGGAACTTTTAACTAGGATTTTGTTTATTTTTTGGCAAGGGCACAAGGGGAGGTGTTTGTGAAATTGCAAGCACACATTTCAAAGTGGAAGTTTTACTTCCTTTTAAACTGTAATTATCTGCTTTAGAAAGCCTATTTGGATTCTAAATTTCTGTTGGGTTTTTGTTTTATGAATTCCAGTACTATATAATAAATGTTACAAACCAAACAAACTCTTTATGGGATCCTAAGAAGTCATGTGCTTATGTATTTTGTTGGTTGACTGCAACAGTTAAACAAGAAAACACAAGTCTCATGGTTGTACTGACATCATTGATTATGCCGATTCACAAACAAAGACGTCTCAGCACTATACAAGCCAATGCTTTTGTTGTGAAGCCAAAAACAGCAATGTTAATTTAATCTCTATTCAAACTGGAAGTTCTGGAGGCTGCAGTGGGCAAAACAGGTGCCAGTCTATTCTGCTGCTTGCCAACAAAAAGAGGGAAAAAAACCACCTTTGTGCATGTACTGAAGACACAAGGAGAAAAAAGCTACTGCACACACCAAAAAATCTGATAAAAGTGGTCATCATCCTAAAGAGTGTATTATGAATACAATTATGAGAAGTTTAAGTTATTACCAAGCACTTGATCATAAACTTTTTCGTAAGCAATTTGATTACGGTAATCAAAAGATGAACACTTAAGAGACTGAGGATTTGTTAATCCTCCAGTTGCCCTCAAATATACATAAAGACACCAAGTTAGGCAAAAACAAACCAAATAACCAATTCAGATATGCACTTTTTTCTCCCTAAGGACTCCAACTGTGTGAGGTGGTCACCATTCTCAAATCCCACTGAGCTTAAGAAGACCTGCAAATGTTCAGGATCTCCCAGGAGACACTCAGAATCCGTTCCTGAAATGTACTAAGTCAGCAGAACCAATTGCTAAGAAGATTGCCAAGTTCCAGAAGAGTGTCCTGGGAATTGTAGCGAAGACCAGGCAGACAAGCAAGTGCAGAGACTGGCAAGTCATATTCTATTAAATAAATGGGGGCTCAGTGCTTTAATGGAGGAGGCTCTTCATACATTTTTCTTGCTAGTGAGTTTTGCTCATGGCAGAATATGGCCCTTTGAGAGTACATAGTTCCACTATTATAAAATAGTAATTTGAAGGGCATGTATTGTAAAACAATGTATCTACTTATTTCTGTTTCAACAGAGCCTAAGGACCCCAAACAAGCTTCAGCATATTAGGAGCTGTACAAGCACACTACAAAGACCTTCCAGGCCCCAGAGAGCTCAAAACTTGGGATGACATACACATAAACAGAAAAGTTAAGCCAATACTATTTCCCATGCGCTTACTGTTAGGTTAGACAGTATATATAGCATCTGCTTGATAGACCAGATGGTTCCTTTAGAATTCAAGATAATTTTACATGATTTCACTCGTTTTTTGAAAGTTTGTTTGTACATGTTTAATTTTAAGGAAAAAATACCTACATGTCTTGATGCACTGATCAAAGCTAGGAAATCACGAGCTAAGTCTGACAGACTCAATTGTTATTTCATTTCACTCCCCTGCTTTTTTACTTCCAAATATGATTTAATAGACAAAATATCAGCTTTAGTTTTCTTCTACTGCTCACCCACATGTGCAGAGTTATTGACCAGCTTGTGCTGCTACACATGCGCCAGAGCACACAATGATGATGCTCATGCTACTCTATATCTGTCAAGTCCCACATTTCATTGGGCCCAACAGATTTCAGTGAGACCTCAGTGACCGTCAGACTTATGCCTGGCTGAATGGGTTGGGGAGACAAGTCTCAAATGGGACAGGTGGGAGCTATTTCAAAGAAAACAGAACAACTGAACTAAGAAGAAGAAAATGTGGAGAGAAAAAAAAAATCAATATGACATGACACACATGCTGCCTGGAAAGCAATTTGGTACAGGCAGCGGATCTGGTAGGAAAGATTCAAGTCACTTGAAATAAAATAAACAACTATAATCTGGGAGAAAAAAAAACTTATTTCTTGGAAAGCCCTGAGAAGTTAATTAAGAACAGAGCAAAATTAACAGTTATTATATTTGTTTCAATTGATATTTTTAAAATGTGAGTTTTTTATAAAAATTTTCGCTCAGCAACAAGAAAACAAGCTCTCATGTGGGAACAATAGCTAGTCAGCTCATAAAATCATTAGAGGGAATACTTTTGCTGTCTACCATGCAGAGCAGTTTTGCTTTTGGGCAATGGTCCAGATCAATTACAGATTCGATCTATAAAAATCAGGGACAGAAAACTTTGACCATTTTTTTTCCTAATGCACACTAGATCAGTGAAAGGTACAGCTAATCTTAAGTCTATTTGAAATTGCTACTATTCTTTTTCAAAAGCGACACTGTTAAGGACTCACTGAAGTACAGGCACGTTGCTTTAAAAATGTAATAGATTTCCTGGTCTGCTTTCATCTTGCATTAGAAAACCAGTTAGATGGCAGAAGCCTATTAGTTATATAGTCTATGTCCACGCCAGAGCAGGAGTCTCCCCTTCAATATGATCTTCAGTGCTTTATCTATTCTAATTTTAAATGTATCATGTGACCCACAATCTCACAGAAATGTGGATAAAAATAAAAAAAAATCTTTTGATTTAATTGGATTTTTTAGTTATTTAATGTTTAAAAAAATAAACCTGTTTAAAATGAAATCTGAATGCAATACAAAATATGTTAGGGCCTAAACTTATTATAATTTAGCTGTAAATGTGAAATATGTTTTGATAAGAGAAGTTTATGGAGCCAAAACATTTAAGGTTGTTTTGTTTAATAAAAATAAATGTTATAGCTATTTTGTGTTTAATTAAATTTCAGTTACCGTCCTAATTCAGCTCGACCCAAAATGACCAAAAGTTAATTATCTCGTACAAAAGCAATATATCATATCATTCACCATTTTCTGACATACTAAAAATGAAGTTAATTAGAAACTGCAAATATTAAGCTATATAATTGCTTAAATAAATGTACATTGTTACACTGTGTTTGCACGTAGAAAAAGATGCACCAAATTTAGTATAAAGGTTCCATTAATTTGTAAATCAACATGTTTTAATCGTTATACCAACCAATAAAAATGCACCTCTCTTTAGAAAACAAGTAGAAATGGAAAAATTATTAAAATCGATTATTTAAATTGAGGCTTTTGACTTGGTGATTTAAATCATGATTTTCATCACATTGATCTAAGTTAATCCATGCAGTCTCGTACACATCCTGCATCTGTGACTGGCAGGAAGCATGACTAGATGACCTAACCTTCAAGGTTTCTTTCAAAGCTGGCCTTAGCATTTTTTTGGGTGGGCTGGCAAAAGAGTTTCACACTCTTCCCCATCATCAGACTCCTATTAACCATGATCACTGTGCTACATAGAGGACTAATCTAAGGATTTTGAGGAAGATTAGTATAATGGGGCTGTGTTCTGCTTAATTGACACATTTTAACACAAAGTGTGTGTATCTAGGTAAGAATGGGAAGACAAGACACCCCAGAGCCTCTAGTTACAGAAGTGGAGCCCAGCTGTGGAGGGTTGTGGCTAGCTGCCAATATTTAAAAAAAAACACAAAAACAAAAACCAAGAGTTCTCCCAGGAACAAACTGTCCAAGTAAGATGGATACCTAGGGGCCATTAGGCACTCTGTATTCTACTGAATGTTACCACATTACATGTTACCAACAGTAACTGTCCCAACTCTCTTCCCTCTGGCTAGTATTTTATAGAGAAACTAAGGCATAACAATTAAATAAGTTGACCATGGTCACAAAAGGGATGCTAGTCAGTGCTGAATTAGAAAACAGGAATCTCCTGTTCTTAATCTTCTAGGATGACGTCTCATGGAATTCTGTTGCTCCTCCTTGTGGGAAGAGGTAACGCGGGCTACTCAGAGGAGTTAGCTCGGTTGCAGGCAGCTGATTGAGGGGGAACCTACAGTCACACTAGTACCATGAATGAATCTTGAATGCCACTGCCCTATATATTTGTAAACTGATCTCGAGTCCTCACAAAGGGAGTTGTGGCACTGGTTTTCCCAAAGGCCAGCAATGCAGTGAGGCATAAACAGACAGTGAGTTTAAGGAAAGCTATCTTTCTCAAAGCGGTCTTAACATGGAAAAGGTCTAAGCACCTTAAAAAAAAAATTAAAAAAATCAGGCCGATATTCTCCTTTACACTTCTACGTCCCTCAAATACAGAGATAAGGAAACCAGCATTTTGGCGTAATCTTCAAGTCATTTTGTCCCAACCAGCAACTTTGAAATGGCATCTATGCTGCACATCAAAAGAAAGGAATCCAACATGTGGCAAGGCTTTCAGTTTTACCTTCTAGAGCCACTTCAAGTGACAGCGCTATACAGTATCACCATTATCAATAAATAAATATATAAATAAAGCCTATATTATAATACAAATGTTTCCATTTTAAAAAAATAAGTTCCAGAAGTCCAGCCCTATTGCACAAACCTGTAATAAACCATTTTTAAAGAACAGTCAATGAAGAACCAGCTTCAATGCTTCCAAAGAGTCAAAACAGATTGAGGGGGAAAAAAATACTAGAAATGAGACTTATTGTAAAATGTATCAGTTTGCTTTTTAAATAGTCTTAGATCTTTAATAATGAAGATAGATAACTGAATATTTGATCCAGTGTTATGCAACTATATAGAGCAGCACGCAGCTATTGCACAATATATCTACAGGATTTCCAGTAGAAAGGAATATATAAAAAGTTCTATCACAGAAGTCCTTGGACATTAATTTTTGGTGCTGGATTCTAACAAATCTTTTGCTTCATTTATTTTTGTTGCTAAGTATGGAGATCCACCTGAAAAAAAGGGAGAAAAATAGATTTATATCAGTATGAAATACAAAACCATTTAACTTAGAGCATCCCTTAAATTATTGGTGATGTGGTTTATTAGTTTCCTCCCTCTCCAAAAAAATCATTCATAAGCTTACGTGAAAATGTCAGAGATAAATTAAACTAGTGGATAAGTAAACAGAACAAACATGCAATAAAATCTTAATCACTGTGAAAAATAATGCAGAGCAGCACTCTCCTATCAAAGTGAAGTCGTCATGAACAGTCTAAATACTAAGATGATTTGAGAGAATAATTTTAGACTGAATGCATTGTTCCTGCACCTGTTAAGCAAGGTCAGCTACACTGCACAGATCATCTAATGAGAACAGCTAGGATTTTTTCCCCCCAGGAAATCATCAGAGGCAAAAATGTTATAAGCCAATTTTTGATACAGAATCATTAAGCACATACACCAAGCCTATTCCATTCTAGATTCAGAGACAGAGAAATACCAGCCAAAAGATGTCACATTAAAGCTATTTAAACACAGTACTCCTTCTAACTTCTGGTCCTGAACAGTGTCATTGCTTTATGCTCCATCTAACAATCTGATTACAGTTCAGTGGTCCTTGTGTTTGTTTTTTTACTCTCCCCTTGAGTGTCAACCATCTGCCTACAGTCACCAAAAACAACATTATAAGGTCTGTATCAGTATCATCACTCACTAGAACACAGCTCTATCTTTAAAAAGAAAAGGAGGACTTGTGGCAGCTTAGAGACTAACAAATTTATTTGAGCATAAGCTTTTGTGAGCTACAGCTTACTTCATTGGATGCATGCAGTGGAAAATACAGTGGGGAGATTTATATACACAGAGAAGATGAAACAATGGGCGTTACTATACAGACTGTAACAAGAGTGATCAGGTAAGGTGAGCTATTACCAGCAGGAGAGCGGAGGGGAAAAAATCTTTTCTAGTGATAATCAAGGTGGGTGGGCCATTTCCAGCAGTTAACAAAAACGTCTGAGGAACAGTGGGGGTGGGGGGGGTGTAGGATAAACATGGGGAAATAGTTTTATTCTGTGTAATGACACATCCACTCCCAGTCTTTATTCAAGCCTAAGTTAATTGTATCCAGTTTGCAAATTAATTCCAATTCAGCAGTCTCTTGTTGGAGTCTGTTTTGAAGTTTTTTTTAACTGAAGAATTGCCACTTTTAGGTCTGTAATTGAGTGACCAAAGAGATTGAAGTGTTCTCTGACTGGTTTTTGAACGTTATAATTCTCGACGTCTGATTTGTGTCCATTTATTCTTTTATGTAGAGACTGTCCAGTTTGGCCAATGTACATGGCAGAGGGGCATTGCTGGCACATGATGGCATATATCGTATTGGTAGATGTGCAGGTGAACGAGCCTCTGATAGTGTGGCTGATGTGATTAGGCTCTATAATGGTGTCCCCTGAATAGATATGTGGACACAGTTGGCAACAGGCTTTGTTGCAAGGATAGGTTCCTGGGTTAGTGGTTCTGTTGTGTGGCTGCTGGTGAGCATTTGCTTCAGGTTGGGGGGCCGTCTGTAAGCAAGGACTGGTCTGTCTCCCAAGATCTGTGAGAGTGATGGCTCGTCCTTCAGGATAGGTTGTAGATCCTTGATGATGCATTGGAGAGGTTTTAGCTGGGGGCTGAAGGTGATGGCTAGTGGCGTTCTGTTATTTTCTTTGTTGGGCCTGTCCTGTAGTAGGTAACTTCTGGGTACACTTCTGGCTCTGTCAATCTGTTTCTTCACTTCAGCAGGTGGGTACTGTAGTTGTAAGAATGCTTGATAGAGATCTTGTAGGTGTTTGTCTCTATCTGAGGGGTTGGAGCAAATGTGGTTGTATCGCAGAGCTTGGCTGTAGACAATGGATTGTATGGTGTGGTCTGGATGAAAGCTGGAGGCATGTAGGTAGGCATAGCGGTCAGTAGGTTTCCGGTATAGGGTGGTGTTTATGTGACCATCGCTTATTAGCACTGTAGTGTCCAGGAAGTGGATCTCTTGTGTGGACTGGTCCAGGCTCAGGTTGATGGTGGGATGGAAATTGTTGAAATCATGCTGGAATTCCTCAAGGGCTTCTTTTCCATGGGTCCAGATGATGAAGATGTCATCAATGTAGCGCAAGTAGAGTAGAGGCATTAGGGGACAAGAGCTGAGGAAGCGTTGTTCTAAGTCAGCCATAAAAATGTTGGCATACTCTGGGGCCATGCGGGTACCCATAGCAATGCCGCTGATTTGAAGGTATACATTGTCCCCTAACGTGAAATAGTTATGGGTGAGGACAAAGTCATGAAGTTCAGCCACAAGGTTTGCTGGGACATTATCGGGGATGCTGTTCCTGATGGCTTGTAGTCCATCTTTGTGTGGAATGTTGGTGTAGGGGGCTTCTACATCCACAGTGGCAAGGATGGCGTACATTGGCCAAACTGGACAGTCTCTATGTAAAAGAATAAATGGACACAAATCAGACGTCAAGAATTATAACGTTCAAAAACCAGTCGGAGAACACTTCAATCTCTTTGGTCACTCTATTACAGACCTAAAAGTGGCAATTCTTCAACAAAAAAACTTCAAAAACAGACTCCAACAAGAGACTGCTGAATTGGAATTAATTTGCAAACTGGATACAATTAACTTAGACTTGAATAAAGACTGGGAGTGGATGTGTCATTACACAAAATAAAACTATTTCCCCATGTTTATCCTACCCTCTCCCCCCACTGTTCCTCAGACGTTTTTGTCAACTGCTGGAAATGGCCTGCCCACCTTGATTATCACTAGAAAAGATTTTTTCCCCTCCGCTCTCCTGCTGGTAATAGCTCACCTTACCTGATCACTCTTGTTACAGTCTGTATAGTAACACCCACTGTTTCATGTTCTCTGTGTATATAAATCTCCCCACTGTATTTTCCACAGTATGCATCTGATGAAGTGAACTGTAGCTCATGAAAGCTTATGCTCAAATAAATTGGTTAGTCTCTACAGTGCCACAAGTCCTCCTTTTCTTTTTGAGGATACAGACTAACACGGCTGCTCCTCTGAAACCTCTATCTTTGTACACTAAAATGTGGTTTAAACATCACTGTGCCCTGAACAACCTTTTCCTAAGCATCTGTTCTTATGAATGAAAAATTATGAACAACATTTAAGGATACAGAAAGGACAAGTATCAGTTCTAGATGCCTGGCAACAGAAGGAGGTGGGACTTCGAAGACTGGAGAACTTCACTGTGACTTTTAGATCAGGAGTCTAAACCACTACAAACTCATTCCCAGATAGGGTTGCCAACTACTGGGAGTCTCCCGGAATCATGCCCTATCTCCCGGAGGCTACCAAAGCCAAACTGGGAGATTTTAGGTGCTGAAAGTCTGGTGGCGGCAGCGGGGCTAAGACTGCAACGCTCCCTAAAGTGGCTGACACGTCCCTGTGGCCCTCTTAGCCCAGCTGCGCCACCGACCGGTAGCTGCCCAAGGTAAGCGCCTCCCGGCTGGAGCCTACACCCCACACTACCTCCTGCACCCCAACCCCCTACCTCAGCCCTCCACCCCAGGCTCAGCTCAGAGCTCCCTCCCACACTCTGAACCCCTTGGCCCCACCCCACAGAGCCCATACCTCCTCCTGCACCCCAACCTGCTGCCCCAGCCCACTGAAAGTGAGTGAGGGTGGGGGAGAGCGATCGACGAAGGGAGTGGGGATGGAGTGAGCGGGGCGGGGCATCGGAGAAGGTGCAGAGCAAGGCATTTGGATTTGTGTGATTAGACAGTTGGCAACCCTATTCCCAGATCTAATACAGAAACAACTGAGTGAAGTCCATATTTTTAAGTGTGTGCTGTGTTGTGTTTGTGTGTTTGGGGTGGGGGGGTTGGGAGGGGCAGAGGGGGGAGAATGCTTACCAATACATATGTAAAGTTTTTCTGATAAATTGGGTTTCAGTAAGGAGTGGGGATTACTGAATTGAATATAGCTTGTCTATTCCCCTTTGAGAGCAGAGGCATGAAAAATAAAATAACTGCAAAAAGCAATACAAGCTAGAGAAATATTAACTATGCACTGTTTAAATGCCAAAAGTGAATTCTCTCAAAATAAAGTCAAATTTGCTAAAAGCGTTTTTTGTTACATTTACATCAAGTGCACAACCTATTTCATTGCCTTCCAATGAGAGAGAAACTTGTATCATGCAATTCAATTTGTAATTTTAGTTTGGATACTCCGTGCAACAATTTTTGTGGCTTTCGCTGTGCATATTATTTCTCTAAAAACATTTGATTTTGATTTATTTATTTAAAATTGTGTCTTCAGATCCCATAGTTCTCTCATAACTAGCCTATATAACTGTAGTTTTAATCAGTTTCCATTGTTGTCCTTTTACACTAACTCCATTTATCTGCTACAGTTGTGTATTATCTTTGGCTTCAACCCTGCCACTAATGAAGTCAAAGGAGTTCTAAGTGGGTATATGGGCCAGCCTGTGCAGATGCAGGATTAGGAACTATGGCCCCAATTCTGCAATTGGTAGCGCACAGGTGGGTTGCTGAGTCTACACGATGCCCTGTTGAAGTCTACAGAGCCCCAGGCAAGTGCAACTGTCAGCTCAGATGCTATCAATTGTGGGAGTGGGAGACTTTAGTGTATATCATCTTCAGAACAGCGATTGTCTTAATATGTTGGTACAGCACCCAGCCCAAAGGAACCAAGATCCTGATGGGGATCTCTGGGTGCCACTGCAATACAAAGGATAATGTTTGTTAATCAAAACTTTTAACATACTGTACTCTAAACTGTAGCTCTGACCATCATAATATATTACAAATATAACAGAGAATTCCTTTCCTATTTTCAGTATACCTACTTTACAGAAAAACAAATTAAAAAGCAGAATGACAGACAACATCTAAGCAAGACTGTTTAGCCGTTAGCAATCTAAGGAGATAAGGCAGCTGAAAGAAAAGTGCTTACTCAACACCTTATATTGCCAGCGGTCAGTTATCTTTTTATTATGATTGTTAGGAACAAAATCCTGTGAATCTGTCAACAAGAAATAAAAAACTTCACTTCCCCCTTTTGACTTTTGAAATACAGTGCAATTCTACCATCTGTTATTGAAAAGTAGAAACAGGAATGAACATATGGGCGCTCTCTTTCTCAAGCAGCTGTAGTGTAGTTAAAGTTATAATAAGCCTTTTTGTAAGATAAATTTACATTAAAAACCTGGCCAATTAAAGCAACTGTGCCCAGCTTTACAGTTTTCCAGGATGGGTTTAAGAAACCCAGAATCTGATATATTTAGTGATTATAGCACTTGTCCCTCAGAGACTTGTGTGCTCATATATTTATGGCCAGAAAAAACCCAGTTCAAGCATTTTTGTGTAATGTAAGTGGGAACTTCATGGCTAGTGTTTTGCCTTCTTCAGAGCTCCTGAAAAACTAACAACTAGTGAAGTGCTGATCTAGAAAATGAGCTCAGAAGGCAGCAGAGTAACCTAGTGCTACTATGGCATATGGAGCTTGGATATCGGTCTGCTTTATTTATTAGAGAAAACAACAACATATAAAAGCTTACCTGTAAGTCTCACTACTAAATATACAGCACATAATTTCATGAATTACATAAATGGCTAGCTACAACCAGTTTAAGTAAACTGAAAGGAGCTCGTAGTATGTTCTTTCCACCCAATATTAATGAAAACAACAGTGTACCTTTATCAGGGTGATTCAAAATCATGATTCTCCTATGAGCTGTTCTAATCTTGGCCTTGTCAGCAGATGGACTGTAGAAATAAATTAAAGTGCTTACCATAGTGTCAAATTCAGATTGTAAATGATCAGTTTGCACTGACTTCAGACAATTTAAAACTAGAGGTTTTCACCATCTTGTGGACACAACACACAATTGCACCTTTTGGGATGTAACATTTTAATAAGCCTTTTAAGACATTTAAGGAAGTACACCTCTTTTGTATTAAAAAAAAAAAAAAAGCGCAGCCAGTACAGTGAAGGAATACTGACAGTTTTTGTCTGTTCCAAAACTCAGCAGTTCCTGCCATATACACTACAGAGACTGTATCAGCACAGTTATGTCAGTGTAGCTATGCCAGCACTACCCTGACAGAAGGGGTTTTCTGTCAACGTAGGAATATCACCTCTCCGAACAGCATTAGCTAGGTCAACGGAAGCCCTCTTCCCTCACACCTCTAATTGATGTAGCTATGCTAATATAGCTTTTCATTATAGACAAAGCCTTACACACATTTAACTGGTTTTCCACCAGTGAACAGGGAAAAATGATTCCCGGAAAATGGTTATTTACGACCAATGACAAAATATATAATATTTGTTGTAACTATGAATCTATACAGAGTATTATTAAAATAATTCCTCATCCTGGTGAGATCCGAAAACTCTGCATTTTTTGTTTTTCCAAAGTTGTTCAATGTGTTATACTCAGGGACATGTCAATTTACAAATGCTACATAAAGCTGCTCCTTTCAATGACAGGAAGATAAAATATGTACTTCAACTAAATTAAGTGTGTACCTTACCAGCAAATAGCCACTTATGGAAGCATTGTGCCAGCACAGTAGCAGAGTTCCTTCTGGTTTGAAGAGGAACATTTGTATTTGAAGCTGTATGGTTTAGCTTTTTTAAAATTCGTTGACGTGGAAAATGTAGCCACCATTCGCAGCAACATTTACCACTTCAAGAGAAGACAGAGGAAGGCAGCTTTTTGTCACTCCGCTAAAGAATGCTATAGGGTAACACTGTTTAGTGGTACAAAATTTCAGCAGAGAAGGCAAATACATACTGCCCCCGCCTTTTCTTTTTAGCCTAAGTCTCCAAGAGCAGAGGCTAATACATACTTCCACCCCATTGCCCCCTTTTTAGCCGAAGGCTCCAAGAACCTAACTCCACTATCTGTGCAGGAATGCCAGGTCTCAGCCTAACTATAGTCTTGTGGGGGGACTCCCCTAAATATTGTAATTTTTACTCTTCAATCACGGAAAAATCAAAGCCTACATATGTTGCAGAAGTGGTGCACAGAACTGCACTAGAGAAGAAAAAGCGATGGGAATAAAAATTAGGCGGTCAGAGGCCTTGAAAATTATTGAGAAATAGGATTATTTATATTTCAAATAATTTTTATATCAAACTGTTAAAGAGCACAATTTCCCATTATTTCAACCTATAAAGCTGTTAATAAATAGGCTGCTGTAATCTAGTGGATTGACCACACAATTAGAACCAAGTTTAGCTGAGTTCTGTTCTCAATTCTGTAACTCACTGTGTGACCTGGGACAAGAAAATCTATATACTTCAGTTACCCCACAGGCGTAGTTCTCATAGGGACAATAATGTTTGCCCTCCTTAGTCAGGGGATTTCAGACCTACACTGCTAAAGGGCACTAAGTGCAAAGTACTATTAGAATCCAAAAATGAGTATTAATGTATTGTTAAGGTTAGAAATTTTAATGCTCAATAGTCAGGTTTTGGCAAAATTGCAGTAAAGTAGTGCAGTTCTGCTCTGAAAAATGACTGATAAAATGGCATGTAACATCAAATTTGCTTAATTTACCAGATGTCACTAATCCTGCAAACTCAAAACACTTTCTTAAACATCACCAGTCATAAAGGTTCTGCATTGCAAGTTACACTGACAAGCCTCAGTTTCATTAGTGCAACCTTACTCATTACCTTCAGGAAGGTTACACAGGGGTAACTGATTGGCTTTGTACATTTGGTCAGCCATATGCCTCTGGATATATATAGGAACAGATCTATGGAGTAACGTGATGCTATTCTCCAGTCATTTTTCAGAGTATAATCACACTTTAAGGTTGAATACATGATCTCAACGTTGCCCCGTGTGTATGCATTGATTATACAATCTACTGTACTACTTCTGAAATGCAATAACTTATGATTTTTCTACAGTCTTAGATTCTATTGTATATTCTTGCTATCTTTTTATTATTTCATACTTATTTTTATTGATTTATACCAGGGGCGGGCAAACTGTTTGGCCTGAGGGCCGCATCGCGTTTCTGAAATTGCTGTGCCTCCCGCAACAGCCAGGCATGGCCCTGCCCCCTATTCGACTCCCCCCGATGGCTCCCCCGGGACTCCTGCCCCATTCAACCCCCCAGTTCCCTGATGGCCCCCGGGGACCCCTGCCCCATCCAACCCCCCTGCTCTGTCCCCTGACCATCTCTGAACCCCCCTGCCCCTAACTGCCTCCCATCGCCCCATCCAACCTCCCTCTCCCTCCTGACTGCCCCCCCAGTCCAGGGGCAGTCAGGGAGCCCCGCCTGTAACTGCCCTCCATTGCCCCATCTAACCCCTCCTCTCCTTCCTGACTGCCCTCCCCCCGGGACCCCTGCCCCCATTCAATCCCCCTGTTCCCCACCCTCCGACTGCCCCAACCCAATCCACACCCCTGGCCCCGACCACCCCCAAACTCCCCTGCCCTCTATCCAATCCCACCCTGCTCCCTGCCCCCTTACCGCGCTGCCTGGGGTACCAGTGGCTGGTGGCATGGCTGCATCAGGACAGACAGGCAGCCACGCAGCACAGAGCACCAGGTCAGGCCATGGTTCTGCAGCCGTGCCGCCCCAGAAGCTTGCAGCCCTACCGCCCAGAGCATTGCACCGGCAGCGCAGTAAACTGAGGCTGCGGGGAAGGGGGAACAGCAGGGGAGGGGCCAGGAGCCAGGCCGGATGTGGCCCGCAGGCCGGATGTGGCCCACCTCTGATTTATACACTATGTAATTTTTCTAGCTAACATATCAATACTTTTGCCACCACTTACATACCATATATTGAAACAGTATAAAGATTTCCTTTGGAAAAAAAAATCTTTATTTTATCTTGTAAGCTGTCTGTTAAGACAACAATATGTACATTTTTAGTTTCTCTCATCTAGAACTAGCTAACTTACAATTCTCATTGGACTTATTCTGTAAATCTGGAAAGTTCAGGATGTTTGCTTAAAACAGGGAAGCTAGTAACATCTCCTATATTTAGATTCCCTAACATTTTCCGTTATAAAAGGTTCTTGTGTACTTCTCTTTGAAAAGCTCTCAACTCCATTGGCTGCAGCAGGCAGACATCATAATACTTCACTTATAATGCCTTCCTCATAAATCTCAAAATTGAATTAAGCCCCAGAACCGTTGCAAACTAAGGATTTCCTTTTTACAGATGACAAAAATGAGGGACAGGGATTAAAACAATTTGCCAAAAGCCACAGGAATTTTATGGCACAGAATAGGGAATCACAAGACCCAAGCACAAGACCATTTTTCTTCCCTTATGGAGACACCAGTTACTGCTCCATAGTTAATGCCGAGTTCCATTTTGCATTTAAAGTACAAATTAATCCTCAGTTTTATGTACACAGCCTCCACAAAATTGTTGTTTATTTCGGGGGCACAGAATGGATTTTCTGAGAATTTACAAGTCCAGTAATTAGTGTGAGTTAAAAATTCATTAAAATTAGCCTCTAAGAAATTCAGCATCTGTCAGTCTGGATGTGGGGGTCTGGATGTGGGGGCTCAGGGTGGTGCATCAAGGTGGGGGTTTGAGTGCAGGGAGCTCAGTGGGGAGTGGTCTGGGTGCAGGGGTGAGGGTCTGGAGGCGGGGGGTCTGGGTGCAGGGGGGCTCCGGGTACAGTGGTTGAGGTTCAATGGGTTTTTTGGGTATGGAAGGCGAGGCTAAGCGGGGGTGTCTGGGTATAGGAGGTCTGGAAGCACGGGGGTTGAGTGGATAGGGGGAGCAGCTCCCTGTACAATGACCCCTCCCCTTGTATGGGGAGGGATGAGGGTAGGAAGCAGGGGAGGATGCTGAGCTTCATGCAGCTAGGTGAGGTTTCTGAGCATGGGTCTGACACAGCCCCACCCACTCCTTGCAGGGGAAGAGGAAGTCCTATCCTCTCCTGCCTCCCGCCCAGACAGGACTAGTAGCTGATCCCGGCTCAGGGTAGGAGCCACTGGCTGCGGTGTTCCCAACCCCGTGGTGATTAACCTCTCTGCTGGCTGCTCTGGGTGCCTGAAACAATGTACCTGTGCTGCTAGAGAGTGGTGCATGACTGCTCTTGCAGCTTCCCTGTCGGAAAGTCATTTATCTGTGGGGAAGCAAAGAAATCTGCAGATGATATGAATTGGGGCAGAATTCCCCCAGGAGTAATATGTCCCTTCTTGCTTCAACCACCATTCCAGAGGATATGCGTCCATGCTGATGACGGGTTCTGCTCAATAACTATCCAAAGCAGTTCGGACCAACGCATATTCATTTTCATCATCTGAGTTAGATGCCATCAGCAGAAGGTTGATTTTCTTTTTGGTGGTTCAGGTTCTGTAGTTTCTGCATTGGAGTGTTGCTCTTTTAAGACTTCTGAAGACCTCATCCCTCTCAGATTTTGGAATGCACTTCAGATTCTTAAACCTTGGGTCGAGTGACGTAGCTATCTTTAGAAATCTCACATTGGTACCTTCTTTGCGTTTTGTCAAATCTGCAGTGAAAGTATTCTTAAAAGGAACAACATGTGCCGGGTCATCATCCAAGACCATTATAACATGGAATATATCGCAGAGTAGGAGACATATGATTCTCCCCAAAGGAGTTCAACCACAAATGTAATTCATGCATTCTTTTTTTAATGAGCATCATCAGCATGGAAGTACATCATCTGGAATGGTGGCCGAAGCATGAAGGGACATATGAATGTTTAGCATATTGCACGTAAATACCTTGCAATACTGGCTACAATAGTGCCATGCAAACGCCTGTTATCACTTTTACATAGCTTTGTTTTTGAGTGCAGTTACATAACAAAAATATCTACATTTGTAAGTTGCACTTTCACCATAAAGAGATTGCACTACAGTACTTGTATGAGGTGAACTGAAAAATACTATTTCTTTTGTTTGCCATTTTTACAGTGCCAAATATTTGTGATAAAAAAATACAAAGTAGACAGTGCTCACTTTATATACTGTATTGTAAATGAAATCAATATATTTAAAAATGTAGAAAAACATAAAAAAAGGTGATAAATTTCAATTGGTATTCTACTGTTTAACAGTGCGATTAAAACTGTGATTAATTTTTTTTTAGTTAATCGCGAGAGTTAACTGCAATTCATTGACAGCCCTAATTCAAAATTCTTGTTGGCAGATTAAGGAGAAAAGTGACAATTGGGGCAAGTAAAGGTTCTCTGACCACATACTGGCTGGGGCATCAGTACTTTAAAAGGCTCCCCACGGGATGGCATTCTTGCCTTTTCTCCACTGCACACTAAGATAGTACTAACTGGGGAAACTGAAACAGAGCATAAGGGATACCTTTAAAGTGCATGGACATTGGAATTATGGGGTTGGGATCTCCCATCCCTCCTTTACATAGCACCAGTTCTCTAACACAGACCTCTGAAACAATAATTCAACTGGGAATTAAGGTCCAGAATCACCAGTACATCAACTGCTATGAACTGTTCTGTCAAAGCAAACCAACTTTAAAAGCCATCTAAATGGACCAGTAAGCTCTAACTGCAATGCACTACTCTGGGGTACCAGTGAATCTACCCATAAGTTTAATTTTAATAAGTGATTTAAGGTTGCTAACGCATATCTTTAAGTTATCCAAAATACCACGTGGTACCATTCTCTTTGGATTTCTTGTTTAGTGTGCATGTATGAAATATATATTTTCAAAACCTAAGGAAATTGCAAGACAAAAAATATATCAAGGAGGACATAATTTTGGGACATATCAGTTAAAGATACGGGAATGTTGTAATTAACTTTAAATGTAACCTTAACTCTCAATTGCCTGGATTAATAAGGGTTAGATATGGCATCGTTACAACATTCCTGTAATTAAAGTCTAATTAATGTTAAGGTTACACAAACAAAAATCCAGACATGTTAACATGTTTGAACTGCACAGTTAAGGCAACCAAACAATCTTAACTCTGGCCTATAGAGACTTCCTGCAATAATCATGCAATTATGATTAAAACATTTTAATCTAATCTTATCTGGGGCCACAAATGCTAAACTGTTTTTAAAGACTTTCAGGACTCGCCCTACCCTTTCCTGCCTTCCTGGAGTTGCTATAGGGAAGAATAAAGGTGGTTTGGGTGCCTCAGTTATCCATTTCCATATGTTAAAAGAAATCCAAACATGTTTAAGTGTAACCTTAACTCTTAATTGCCTGGGTTTGTAATGCTTGGTATTGGGGATAATCACAATATCCCTGTAATGTGTTTTATCCTTAAGTTACACATGCCTACGCTCACCCTTAAATTCATCCTAATACGTTGTATAGCATCCTCAATTCCTTTAACCACAATAAAAAAGATGTGAAGAGAGATTACACATACATTTGAAATGACAGACTCAATGGAATTGCTTTCTGCATTACTGATGCATTAATACAATCCACAGTATTGTAAATCTTGATTTTTAGTGAGATCAGAGTAGATCATGTTGATCAGCATAGTATGTGTTGTTTTGATTTATATTTACAGCATTTGTCCTCTACTGCTGTAAGTGGCCTGAAGGTATGACAAAAGTTGCGTGGCTGCCCATTTTATTGTATGTTTTTTTTCCCACCAAAATACAACCTTAGAATGGCATATGGAACACAATTTTTGTTAACAAGTTACAACTGTGAGCACCATATAGCCCTATTCTTTCACCTTACATTTCTTCATTCAGTTTGGTGATAAAACAAAAACAGTATTAATGCAGCACACCTACCTTATGCCTAAAATAAGACTAGCTTCTCGTCTACTCATTTTCTGTTCAAATCCTCCTTTATAGTATGATGAGAAACTCTATGGGGGAATGGAAGGAGGAGGAGGGAAGAGAGAGAGGAAAATAATTAGTTCCACGTACATAGGTGTCATGATCTCAATGCTATTCTATTACCTTAACAAGGTTGATTAGCATTTGATTAGATTTCACTTCAAGTGATGAAACTACTGCAAAACAAATATGGTTTAAAAGGAACTCTGTCAAACACTGAAAATCTGACCTCTTAAAAGTTACAGTTTGTGTTTTTACAGTGTCACACTGATAATGAAAGACATTAATTGTTGCAGCCATTGATTTGTAGGGTTGAGAGTCTCCCTGCCCCTTGGCAGGGGAACCCTAATTGTCTAAATGCTGGGTAGAATGAAATTGCACATGAGCACAGCCCTGGGCTTCATGTGCACATAAATTCATGCCAGCTTAACTTTCCCTGCCATTTGGGATTATTTGCTGGTTTTTTCCCAGATCAGAAACTGAGATTTTAACCACTGTTTAAAACAACGGAAAGAGAAAACTTGTTTTGGAGAGTGAGGTGTGGTAAATTTTTTTAAAGCAAAAACTGTAGTTGTCCAGGGAATGGAGTGAGGATAAAACTGATGCCTATCAACCGTAAGTGTGTTAAAATAAATTACTGAAATACCATAGCATAACTAAAGATATCAGTGGGTTTTTTTTGTTTTGTTTTTTTTAAATAAAAAGAATTAGGGACTAGTCCAGCATCGCACAGCCGCAACCCTCTAAGTCAAACGAGCCTCAGAGACAACAGATGTAGTTCCAAGACAGCCTGACTATTGGGCGCTGGAACCCAGAAGTCAGTTAAGAAGACTGAAGTTTTGTTAACTGCCAAATTTATCAACAAGTAAGCTTTACAAAAAGTAAGTTTCATTCTTTTATCATCAAACTGAAGTCTGGCTTCAGAACTGGGCTTTTTATCCACAATTAAAATATGCCTGGCACTTAATGAAACATGTTTTCAGTTAGCTACTAAATATACCTAGTAATTACCAATAATAAAATGTGTCATATTTATACAGCACCTCATCCCAAATGAATTTACAAACACTCATTTAAATTACATGCACTTATAAGGCACCTATTACGGTATCTAAGCAAACTTCATAGTTAAGATTAGGAGCAGATAGTCTCCCAAACCATACTGCTTACACAAGAGGGACGCTTCACCTATTACCAAAAAGCAGCCACCTCTGAGCTAATACACCGCAACATTACGGCTTTAGAAAGGCAGAGAATTTAGTATCAAATAAAATTTCAGAGAGCACACAGGGCCTGCTAGTGCCCACTCTAGTCAATGGAAATCCTCCCAATCACTTCAACGGCCATTGGATCAGACCAGTGGTTCTCAACTCACGGGCCACTTGCAGCCCAGACCCAGCTGTGTGGTAAAAAAAATTCAAAGTTTGCCGGTCCCAGCAGAGGGCAGGGCCAGCTGAGGGGTAGATGGCATCATGGAGCCCTGCTGGAGCGCTAATGCCATCAGGGAAGGCAAAGCAGCTCTCCATGGCAGGGGAGCAGCTCTGGTGGCAGCCTGATGCTTCTTCCCTCTCCAGGACAAATGGTAGGGTTGCCAGGTGCCCAGTTACCACGTGTGGGGGAAGGCACTGGGCCATCAACCCATGCCAGCCATAGGCGTAGTTTAGGGGGGCATTGCCCCCACCACCTCTCGCAGAAATAGGGGGTGCTGAGCAGGACTTGCTCTGCTCAGCCTGTCAGGGTGGGCGGTGAGAGGCACAGGTTCTGTCCTTCCCACACTGTGCCAGCTCACTCTGCGCCTCTCCCTGGTGGAGGCTGGCAGCTCTGGGATGCTGCCTCCTGCGTCCTGGTGCCTGTCATTGTCCTCTTCTACGTGTGCCGGGTCCTGTTTCTGTACAATAGTGAGTGCCTATGCGGGGTCAGGGCAAGGTAGTGGGGAAAGAAGAAGGATGGGATAGGGCAGGGGGAAGAGAAGGGAATGGGGCAGGAGGGAGTGGGACAGGGGCAGGGGACAGTATGGAGAGGAAGAGAGAGGGGATGGGGCAGGGGTAAAAGAAAGGGATGGGGGAGTGGGACAGGGCAGGGGACAGAGGGGAGAGGAAAGAGGATGGGGAGGGAAGAGGAAGGGGATGGGGCAGGGGGAAGAGAAGGGGATAGGTGACGGAAGAGTGGGACAGTGGGGAGAGGAAGGGAGAGGGGATGGGGCAGGGGGAAAAGAAGGAGATCATAGAATCATAGAATATCAGGGTTGGAAGGGACCTCAGGAGGTCATCTAGTCCAACCCCCTGCTCAAAGCAGGACCAATCCCCAATTAAATCATCCCAGCCAGGGCTTTGTCAAGCCTGACCTTAAAAACTTCTAAGGAAGGAGATTCTACCACCTCCCGAGGTAACGCATTCCAGTGTTTCACCACCCTCCTAGTGAAAAAGTTTTTCCTAATATCCAACCTAAGTGCTTCAGGATTGATTCTTTGAGGACCTGCTCCATGATTTTTCCGGGGACTGAGGTGAGGCTGACTGGCCTGTAGTTCCCAGGATCCTCCTCCTTCCCTTTTTTAAAGATTGGCACTACATTAGCCTTTTTCCAGTCATCCGCGACTTCCCCCGTTCGCCACGAGTTTTCAAAGATAATGGCCAATGGCTCTGCAATCACAGCCACCAATTCCTTTAGCACTCTCGGATGCAACTCGTCCAGCCCCATGGACTTGTGCACGTCCAGCTTTTCTAAATAGTCCCTAACCACCTCTTTCTCCACAGAGGGCTGGCCATCTATTCCCCATGTTGTGATGCCCAGCGCAGCAGTCTGGGAGCTGACCTTATTCGTGAAGACAGAGGCAAAAAAAGCATTGAGTACATTAGCTTTTCCCACATCCTCTGTCACTAGGTTGCCTCCCTCATTCATTAAGGGGCCCACGCTTTCCTTGGTTTTCTTCTTGTTGCCAACATACCTGAAGAAACCCTTCTTGTTACTCTTGACATCTCTTGCTAGCTGCAGCTCCAGGTGCGATTTGGCCCTCCTGATTTCATTCCTACATGCCCGAGCAATATTTTTATACTCTTCCCTGGTCATATGTCCAACCTTCCACTTCTTGTAAGCTTCTTTTTTATTTTAAAATCCGCTAGGATTTCACCGTTAAGCCAAGCTGGTCGCCTGCCATATTTACTATTCTTTCGACACATCGGGATGGTTTGTCCCTGTAACCTCAACAGGGATTCCTTGAAATACAGCCAGATGGGGCAGGGGGAAGAGAAGGGGATAGGCGATGGAAGAATGGGACAGGGGGAGAGGAAGAGAGAGGGGATGGGGCAGGGAGAAAAGAAAGAGATGGGGATTGGAGAGTGGGACGGCGGAAAGGGACAATGGGGAGAGAAAGGTGGGTGGGGTGGGAAGAGGAAGGGGATACAAGGATGGGGCAGAGAGAAGAAAAGGGGATGACTGAGCGCCCCTGCCAGTGAGAGAGCTGTCTCCTCGCTTCTGGGCATCCGTGCCAAAGGCATCCACAGAAATGGGGGGGGGGGGTGGCAAGTGCCCCCGCACTAGCCACAGCTGTGTGTCACCTCTGGGGGCAGGATGAGCATGCTCCAGGCTGCAGTGCACCCTGGACTGCCTGCAGAAGACAGTGCCCACCTGCCCAGCCCCTGCTGGCCATGTCCAGACCCAGAGCTCACAGCCAGAGCTGGAGGCTGCCCTGCAGGTCCTGTCTCCGGTGGGAGAGCTGGTGCGGGGTGGAAATTTGTCCCATTGTGGCTTCCAGCTACGATCCCCCATGGCTCGGTGGGTGGGATTAACACTGCCCCTTACTGTCTGGGAGAAGATGTTGAGGAAAATGTGGCCAATTGGGCAGCCACAGCAGGTAGGGTGGCATATATATTGCGTGGATGTGGCCCACATAACACAAAGAGCTGTATATGCAGCCCACAATGGTAAACAGGTTGAGAACTACTGGATCAGACCCTGAGAGAGAGTAGAACATTACCGCCTAAAGAGAAACTTGGCAATGATACCTAATAACTGGGGGGAGAAGTAGTAAAAGATCACAGGTAACATTTTCCAAAGCACTTAAGTCTTCTTTGAAAGAGGGACTTAAGTGACTTATTTTCCAAAGCATCTAGGAGACTAAGTCCCATTTTCAAAAGAGACTTTGGTACTTAGGTGCTTTTGAAAATGTTAGGCATCATCTCTAGCATAGCTCTCTAATGTGACAATGGGATACTGATTCAGTGCTGATGGAGAAAAGTCTGCTATGTCCCGAATTATCTCCACCTTCTCCCACAGAACCCTACCCCTGCCTTTAATAGGCTCCATTTGAGGTACTGACCAGTACTCATTAACTTGAGATCACAACCTAAGTCAGTGGTGCGCAACCTGCAGCCCATCAGGGTAATCCACTGGTGGGCTGCAAGACCGTTTGTTTACATCAACAGTCTGCAGGCACAGCCGCCTGCAGCTCCCAGTGGCCGCGGTTCGCCATTCCCAGCCAATGGGAGCTGCGGGTGGCCGTGCCTGCAGACGGCCGTGCCTGCAGATGGTCATTGTAAACAAACTGTCTCGCGGCCCTCCAGTGAATTACCCCAACAGGCCGCATGTGGCCCGCAGGCTGCCCATCACTGGCCTGAGAAGTATGGCTGCAAGACAAAATACAAACTCCTTTTTATAATTGTAAACATTCTTCTTATTCGCGCCTAGGAGCCCTAGTCATGGACCAGGACCCCACTGCACTAGGTATTATACACAAAAGACAGTCCCTGCTTAGACTGTTTACTTCAGGGAGCCCCGATCTTTATAGTTTCCAAAAGGCATTAAACAAGTGTTTGCCCTGTTCTTTTGAGAGGAAGACACTCAGGCTGACTTGGACCTTTAAAATCACAGCTAGGTCATTAAGGATAATGGTTTCCTTCTCAGGGGATGCTTATGGCACAAACAGCCCCTTTTTTAATGAAAGTCCCAGTCCTAAAGAGATTTGAAGCTTCCTTTTTAAAGCAAAAGAAATCAGACTAAAAGTCATCTTTGTCTAGGTTAGAGGCATGGGCAAGTGGGGACAGAACATTCCTAAAAAAGAGGTAGAAAGGCAGTTTTCTAGCTACCAAAGAAGAGAGAGGTTTGACTACTCATCTCACTTACACGTGCTACTTGGACTAAAATAGTGAAGTGTTTTCATGAAGCAGTGCTACTTTTGGTATTTCCCTGTTAGGAAAACTCCTCAAAGTGATAAGGGAAGGACATTTCAGGCACCTTACAATATTAAAATCAGCCTACCACATCTGCAATCCTTGCTGGGCTGGAAAGATCACACAAGTGAGCTCTCCACTTCCTGATTACTTCTGATATTCTGGGCACCATTTAATCATAGGCATGTCTTCCTTACACGTTGTGCCCTATACAGCCCATGAGAGTTAATTCAGTTTCTTGCATGAACTCTATTAAAAGGTGAAAAGAAAATGGTAAATAGCTTTAGGCCCACTCTAAGTGTATGGTTTCCCTCAACAATCTCCAAAAAAAGGCTGTCAGATAGGGAAGCCAAATTTATTTGGGCTGTGACATCTTTAAAGACCTTCCCCGACTCACGTAACCCACCTTTCTGTTACAATTTCTGCACCAATAAGAGATATTCCAGTGTCCTTATGTTTTAGACTAATCACCACACCCCATCTGTATAGAAGCTATGGTTTTTATAAAATGTGTAGGTGTTTCAGTATCCCCAAGTCATCACAATCTCTCACTGAAGAGACAATACATAACTCCACAAAATAAAAGAGCCACTATATATATTCTGCTAGATATTAAGAATATTTAATGGGGGAAAAACTATGTTAATACAGATTTACGGTTGCTTGATGGTATGCTGTCCCCTTGCCGTATCCTGAGTTGAACAAAACTCACACTTCTGAAAACCAGGAAATGCCTCAACACCCTCCACTCCATTAGCACACACACTTTAATTCTGCCAACCCCACAGTTGCTGAAATATACAAGCTCTTCACCTTCTTTTAACCACCCATTCACACTCAGCCACAGGATTCCATCTAACAGTATTAAAGGCTAAAATAAGGGGAAATGGGGGGGGGGGGGAAGAAAGAGTTGCCTGCACCACCTGCCCTCTTCAAGCAACGTATCCATATGCACATGCTCACACTGGCTCCTGGCACTATAACATTCAGGAGGTTCCAGATCCTAGTGTACACTCACTCATACAGCCAACTTCCCAGAAAGAATACCACATGTGTACAATTTAAGAATCACTTCTCGGCCTTTTACAACTCCCTTACACTTACTCAGAGGATACCATCTCAACCTACACTTTCATGTAACCATCATTAAAGCATTAGAATCCTCTCCTATTCCACCTCACTACTGGACAATTGCCATTTAATAAAAGCCCTGTACCTTGCTACTGACATAACCTACACCATTCTACATAAAAGTGATGCATCCTGGAGGTACACATGCAGGTCTTCCCTTTCCTCACACGTTTCAGAGGGTGCAAAACACAGATCTCCTCGTATCACAACCACAGCCAATTTATCTGTTTTATTGAACTCATTTATACTTTTGGCCTTTACATCATTCCCTAGTAACAAGTTCCACAGGTTAACTTGCATTATGTGAAGAACTTCCTTATGTTTGTTTTAAACCTGTTGCTATTAATTTCAGTGGAAGATCCCCCAGTTGCGTGTTATGTAGAATAGCACTTCTCTATTTACTTTTCCCACACCATTCATGATTTTATAGACCTCTAATCTCCCCCCACCCCCATCATCTCTTTTCCAAGATGAACAGTCCCACTCTTTTTAATCTCTCCTCATATGAAAGCTGTTCCATAAGCCTAATTATTTACATTGCCCTTCTCTGTACCTTTTCCACTTCTAATATATTTTTTTTTGAGATGAGGTTTCCAGAACTGCAAGCAGTATTCAAGGTGTGGGCGTACCATGGATTTACACAGGGGGATTATCATATTTTCTATCCCTTTCCTATTTTGTGCAAATGTGTTCAGAGTACTATCCACCATCTATGCAAGTGAAAAAGTGAACTTAAATTCAAAATTTGGGTCTCCCAAAGACTTAGTGGCTGCCATGCACTACTTGGGTAAAACTGAGCAACAGAGATCAATCTGACCCATGACACAGCAATAGATTGCTCACTAGTTCTGTGCAAACCCCATTAGAAACCATTAGAAAAACAATGTTGTTGTTTCAGAGCTTATATATCTGGAACCCCAGTTCAAACCCCAAGGGTGGGGGAAGTGTCACTAACCCTACTCCGCACACCCACAAAGCATAGCAAATTTCCATACAAGCACAAAGATTTTAGAGCGCTTAGAAACATCCTTCTCTAAACAGGAAAGATGGATGGACAATGGATGGAAAAGGCTCCTGTGCCCGTCCATCTGCAGCACAGGAGGCTCTGAAATGTGTGAAGTGACCAATTCATCTCAATAAGGTGTTTTCAGCTGAATGAGAACACCTCATGGAGATTAATACAACCTGAAACAATAGCTCTGAGACATGTGAATTGCTCCATTCTTCTCAATAGGTGTTATATCGCCCTCCTGAGTATGGGAGAGCCTCTGATATGCATGAAGCATGCCTGTTTTCAGCTCCCCACCCAAAGGGAGAATACTCCTCCAGATCCTGGCTCACATGGGGGCAACGGTGGGGAAGAGGGGGTCCAACCCCTGTAGGTGGGCACATACTCCACAGATCCTGGCTGGGGCAGCCAGAAGGGCTCAGACACGCCCAAAGGGGCAAGGCCTTAGACCCTGGCTCATATGAGGAGGGCAGGCTCAGGACCCCCTAAAAGGGAAAAAGCCCCCCCATAGCTGGGCACATACATGGGAAGGAAGAATCCCTGCCTCTATTCTCCTACAGTCCCCCTGCCTCTCAACCCACTGTCCCCCTTCCCACTACTCCTACCTTAATCCCCAAGCCTCCCTCCCCTAACACCCACCTCCATTCATCTCCCACCCCCGTTCCCTTCCCCTCATTGCAGCTCCAAACCCCTCTCCTCCCTTTCCCCCATTTCTCTTCCCCCTAATTACCCCATCCCTCTCCGGAAGAATTCACATCTCTAAATTTTCCCCAAAGGCTTTGGGAGGTGCAGGGTGGTTCGGAGGCAATGGCAAAGCTGTGGCATGCACTGGGGTGAGGGAGCATTGGCAGAGCTGTGGAGTGCCACACTTCCCTCACTTGAGCCCCCAACCTCTTCCCTTCCTCTACCACCCATGCCCCTTCCAATAACCCTGTTCTCTTCACTGCAGCCCCAACCCCTCTCATCATATTCCCCCACTCCTCCACCCTTCAATGCACTTCCCCTCCCAGAAAGCATTCACATATCCAATTTTCTTTCCTTGAATTCTTTGATTACACACCTCACCCCCCAAAATGAAATTACTACCCATGACTCAAACTGTACCCAACCTCCAGCCACTCAGTCCAAAACTCCTTTTGTCACTGTAGGAGGGTGGGACAACAGGGGGAGAGAAATGAGGAACTTAACCTTAGTTACATTAACGGATGGGTGAATTCACAACCATAAGGAGGTCTGTGATTCATCTAGTCACCAGTACTTTTCAGTGAAACAGAACAAGGCAGCAGAAGGAAACTATTTTTTGGCAGGGACTGTAACTCAGGAACCTGTGGGTCAAATGACTCCAAGTTTGGATCACTAACCCTACCCCGGCACCCTCACAAGGCACACCGAATTTCAAAGCAATCCAATTCACCGTTCAGACTTCACAGCACTTACAAGAATTAAGCTTTAAAGCGGGCAAAATGGCAGGAATGGAAACCCACTAGCTGTTTTTCTGTATTGGCACATTCACAGTGTAAAAATGATTTAGTGGGTGCCATGCACTAGCTTGGGTAAATCTTGACAGCCTGAAACTATTTTGACCCACATCACATCATCAAAAGTTTGATCTCTAGTGCTGAGAAAACAAAACAAACGTTCAGCATTTTTCAGGGCTTCTCTCTCTGAAATCCCATGCTCAAATGACTCAAAATTTGGCTCACTAACTCTACCACGCATCCTCCTGAAGTATGCCAAATTTCAAAGAAATCCAACTAAGCAAGTCAATTTTAGAGAACTTAGAAAGGTCACCCTTTAAAAAGATGTCCCGATACAACCTATTGTGGCACTCTGTTACCACTGTAACACTGCATATGTTACAAATCCCAAGATTCATTTCCTCTTCCCAGACTTTTTAACATCTTTACTTTACACATAGCGTTAGAACGGCTGACTTGAGTTATATGAATCACAGAAGATGTGATCCCCCAATCTCATTCCTAGACTCTGACAGTCACATGACAGCCTGACTGAGCAGAATCCCAAACTCCGACCGGAAAGGAGAGAATTGCAAACTAATTATTGTAGTACTCCATGTTTGCTAAAGAGGGGATATATTCATTGTGGAAGAGGGAATTCCCATGACTGTGCATACTGAGGGCCATGGACATTCATTTTGCCTTAGAATTAATATGGTTATAGCTCAGTCTTCATATGCATCAGCAATTCAACAAGGTAGTGCCACTGAAATAACTCTTTATCTATGTCTTATTTGAAAAGTGACTGAAGTTATAATAATGGTAATATCTGCCTCAGTAATGCAAACCAATGATTAATTAATGTTTCACTCTTTTTGATGACAACAGGCTCATGTCACCACAGAATTAGCAGAACAGTGTAAGCCGCACTAGTGACATCAGTGGCAAATGACACTTTGAAAAGCTAAGTTAACTGGAAAAAAAGTGTTTCTCTGGAAAAGCCGCATTACAGGAGATGGTAGGTGAGGTAAACACTTAACAACCCTCCCTCCCCCCAAAATTCCTCTAATCCTTTCACTGAAATAACATATTACAGTAGAAACTTGAAGGCTGGACTACGGTAGTGTTTTTACTTATGTATATATACTTAACTGCAGTAAGTTATAGTTAAATGGAAAGTAGTGATTCAAAGTAAATTTCAATAGATTTCAGTTACTAATCTTAATTAAAAGATTACCAGAATTGTTGACTATACATGCTTTTTGCTTACATAAAAAAATAGGTAAGAGACGCAAGATACAGGCATTTTAAATGACCATTTAATAATCACTCAGCATGGGTTCAGTTAGTGATCTGGAAGAAAATCAATATGTTGTTTACTCTTATCTGTGAATGTAATTAACTGGGAATTGTTACAAACAAATAAAATTAGGATTAGGGTGAGATCTCTGATTATACAGAGCCGGAGGTGAACCACAGGGAACTACGGCCCATACCCAAGGGTCCCAAAGTTTCCATGTGCTCTGCTAGTCTCTCCTATAACATTAACCATAGACAACTATGCAACTATTAAATGTATTCTCCAGCAGCAAGAGCAGCAGTAATTATTGCTGTGATAGCTACTAGTTCAGTAGTCAACACCGTCCAGAAAGCAATATGTTGTAGGCAGAGGGGACTAGAAGGAACTACCTTATTATGTTCTCTAGCTTTGAATCCTTCTTCACAAAAACCATACAGATAGAGCACAAAGGAATTTGGGCAGCAGGGGCTTCTGCAGGATCCTAGGGAAAAAGTACCCTATATGCTCTCTCCTTTCATAGTTGGAAGATGGAAAAATCAGTTTTGTTCTGCTTTACCCACATCTTCTGAGTCACAGGCAGAAAATAATTAAATTGATACATTCTGGGAAAACATATCCCAACACAGATACTCAAGAGAAAGAAGATACTTGTAAAACAGAAATGCCAGAAAATGTTGGTTGACTGTTAGACATTTTTTAATGCATACTGGACCATAAATTTATAACGCACTTTAGAGAAAAACAAAAGCTATTGTTCCTGCCCTGGCAAAATTAATCTAAATAAGACACACAGAGGAAATAATGGCGAACAAGAAAAAGAACAGAGGGATGAAGGTTATAACAAACAAACACTTAACATGTGAGAGATGCTGAGTCTGATGCTTGAAATTTTTAAGTTTGCAAATAGAGGAGGACAAGTCAGAAGAAAGAAACTGCACTGACTGAAGATCATCCTTGCAAAGCTAGCCAAAAGAAAGATTTAAAGAAAGAATTTGAAGGGAGGAAAAAAAAACCTTTCATGTCCATTCCAATCAGGTGTGCGTGCACCGTGTGCATAGTTGTCGAAAATTTTTCCCCCAGCAGCTCCTGTCAGGTTGGCTGTGGAGCCCCCTGGAGTGGCGCCTTCATGGTGCTGAATATATGACGCTGCTGACCCGGCCTCTCCCCAGTTCCTTCTTGCTGGCTATTCTGACAGGGGTAGGAGGGTGGGTATTGGAATGGACATGAACAACACATCTCAAAGAACAATAGTTACAAGAAGGTGAGTAACCATTTTTTCTTCAAGTGCTTGTTCATGTCGATTCCAATCGGGTGACTTCCAAGCTCCATCCCAGAGGTCGGGTCGGAGTTAAGGAATCGCAGATTAGAGCATTGCTCTGCTGAAAGCTTCATCATCTTTAGTGTTGTGTGATAGCACAGTCAGAGGTGAACGTATGCGCCAAGGACCAAGCAGCTCTCCTGCACATTTCTTGTATCGGGACCTGGGCCAGGAATGCAGCTGCCGAAGCCTCTGCCCTTGTGGAGTCAGCCTAATGTGTGCAGATACAGGCTGGAATCCAGGAAGATAATCTTTGAAAGAGACCAGGAGTCCTTTCATGTGGTCTGCCACCGCCACGAACAGCTGGTTCGACCTCCTGAATGGCTTTGTGCGCTCGATGTAGAATGCTAATACCTGCCAAACATCCAATGAGTGCAGCCTTTGCTCTTGGGTACTGTTGTGGGGCTTGGGATTGAAGACAGGTAGAAAAATGTCTTGGCTAGTATGGAATTGTGACACTACCTTAGAGAGAAAAGCCAGGTGAGGTTTGAGTTGCACCTTGTCCTTGTGGAAGACCAGGTAGGGTGGATTGGAAGCAAGGGCCTTTAACTCCAACACCCTCCTGGCTGATGTGATGGTGACCAGGAAGGCTACCTTCTATGACAGGTAGAGAAGGGTGCAAGATGCCAGTGGTTCGAATGGGGGTTCCATTAATCTGGAGAGGACCAGGTTAAGGTCCCATGCCAGAAGAGGCTGTCTAACCCGAGAATATAGCCGTTCCAGGCCCTTAAGGAAACACCCTATCACAGGGTCAGCAAATATGGAATGTCCAGACATGCCTGGATGGAAGGCCGAGACAGCAGCAACCTTGATGGATGACACTGCCAGGCCTTGTTGGTTGAGGTGCAGAAGGTACTCCAGGATGAGTGGTATAGACGCCTGGAGTGGAGGAGTGTGATGTTGGGTACACCAGCAAGTGAACCGCTTCCACTTGGCTAGATAAGTGGATGATTCACCTGGTGGATGGTTTTCTGCTGCCGAGCAGGACCTTTCTTACTGGTTCCGAACACAGCTCATTGGGTTTAGCCATGAAGCTTCCAAGCCATGAGATGGCAGGCCTGAAGGTCCGCATGGTGAAAGTGACCGTGATCCTGCGTGATCAGATCGAGGAAGAGTAGTAACACGAGAGGAGTGTCCACTGACAGCTCCAGAAGCGTGGTGTACCAGTGTTGACGGGGCCATGCTAGGGCCAGCAGAATTACTACAGCTCTGTCTCTGCAGATTTTCAGCGGTACTCTGGGCATGAGTGAGAATGGTGGAAAGGCATACATGAGACAGTCTCCCCAGGGAAGCAAGAACGCATCCAAGATCAAACCCAGGCTGTGATTCTGAAAGGAACAAAACATTGGGCACCTCCTATTGCTCCTGGTAGCAAACAGATCGATTTGGGGAAACCCTTACCTTTGGAATGGAATATATGACATCCGGACACATGGCCCACTCGTGATTGTCCGCTAGTTTGTTCTGCACACCTGGGAGACAGCCCACTCCATTCACCTGGAAGCATTCTATGCAGAACTCCCATAGCTGAGGGCTTCCTGACATAGGGGGGAAGAGCGGGCTCCACCTTGCTTGTTGACATAAAACATGGCCAAGGTGTTGCCCGTCATTACTGCCACACCCTGGAATTAGAGCCGGGATAGCAAAGTTTGGCATGCTAGCTAGACTGTTCTGAGCTCTCTGATATTGATATGCAGGGAGAGCACGTCCTGCGACCATAATCCTTGTGTCTGGAGCTCTCCCAGATGCGCCCCCCAACCCAGAACTGATGTGTCCATTACTAGGGACAAGAGCAGCTGGGGGCTGTTGAAGGGGACTCATTGGAGGGACTCAAGTACTTAGCCTGAAATCTGTGGTCATGGTGCCAGACCGTCGAGCCCTAGGCGGCATACAGACGCGAGTCAAGCTTGAAGTGGTCTGAGTCTTCAGTTTGGCATGCCAGACCACATAAGTACAGGCTGCCATGTGGCCGAGGAGACTCAGGCATCCCCTCGCAGTAGTGGTCCGGTACCTCCTGAGGTTTTGGATAATGTCTGTCATGGTCTGAAATTGGGTCTCTGGCAGGACCGCCCTTGCCTGCACCAAGTCCAGCATTGCACCGATTAATTCTAATCTTTGAGTCAGTGACTAAGTTGACTTGTTCATGCTGAGGAGTCCCAGCCTCTCAAAAGTAGCTCTGACTAGTTGGACTTGAGACTCCACCTGCTCCCTGGTACACATCCTGAGTAGCCAGTCACTGAGGTAGGAATACACCTGCACCTGCCTCCTGCAGAGGAATGCTGCTACAACCGACATACACTTGGTGAACACTCAGGGGGCTATCAACAGACTGAAGGGGAAGACCGTGAATTGAGAGTGTTTATAGCTGGCTACAAAGCACAGAAATCATCTGTGCACTGGCCGAATAGCTACATCAAAGTTCGTGTCTTTCATGTCAAGGGCAGCATACCAGTCTCCCAGATCCAGGGAAGGGATGATAGTGCTGAGGAAGACCATGTGGAACTTCAACTTCACCATGAACCTGTTGAGCCCTTTCAGGTCTAGAATGGATCTGAGACCCCCACTTTGCCTTGGGGATTAGGAAATAGCTGGAGTAGAACCCTTTGCCCTTTAGCTTCTGAGAAATCTCCTCCACTGCCCCTATGGCAAGAAGCGATTGCACCTCCTGGATAAGGAGTTGCTCGTGAGAAGGGTCCCTGAAGAGGGACAGGAATGAGACGGGAGGAGGAGCAGAACTGGACAGAATATCCCACTTCTATAGTGTGGGGAATCCAGCGGTCCGATGTTATTTGGGACCATGCAGGATAGAAGTGGGATAGACTATTCTGAAAGCAGGGTTGAGGATCCGCTATACAGTCTAGCACGTCGTCCCCGCGTGCATCTTCAAAAGACCTACTTGGAGGCCAAGGGGGTGCACGCTTGGCACTGTGATGACGAGGGCGGAGATGGCTTATGCCTGCTGTTCCTACCTTGTCGTCTAGAAAAGTCTTGCCTAGGGTGAGGTTGATAAGGATATTGAGGGGGTTTGAGGCTTAAAGTGTTTTCGCTGAGAAGCTGGGGTATGCATCTCCAGCAACTTCATCATCGCCCTTGAATCCTTTAGGCTGTGTAGCCTGGGGTCTGTTTGCTCCACGAATAATCCTGTCCCTTCAAAGGGCACGTCCTGCAGAGTCTGTCGGATCTGGGGGGGGGCAGGCTCAAAACTTGAAGCCATGAGGTCCTCCTCATGGCTATGCCAGAGAATAAGGCATGCACTGCCAAGTCAGCAGCGTCCAGTGAGGCCTGTAAAGAGGTCCATGCCACTGTCTTGCCCTCCTCCACAATGGCCCCAAACTCATTCCTGGACTCTGATGGTATTAGTTCCTTAAATTTGAGCATGGAGTTCCATGAGTTCAAATTATATCTGCTCAGGACTACCAACTGATTAGCAATCCTGAGCTGTAGGCCCCCCGTGGAGTAGACCTTTTTACCAAAAAGGTCGAGTTTTTTTAGAGTCCTTGGACTTATGTGTGGGTCCCTGCTGCCTTTGTCTTTCAAGTTCATTAACCGCAGACACCACCAGGGAGCAGGGCTGAGGGCGGAAGTATAGATATTTGTAATGCTTGGAGGGAACAAAGTATGTGTGTGCTACCCCCTTGGCCACCAGGGGGATGGAGGCCGGGATCTAGAGGGCCATGGCGGTGCTGATCAGAGCTGGCTGGGTTAGTGGTGCTGCCAGGAAAGTGCCAAGACCTCCATCTGTACCAAGAGGATCGGGGACGCGATGATGATTGGCGCTGGGAGTCGGACCGCTGACGATCCAACGACCGGTGCCGCAAGTTTGACCAGTGCCGCAAGCGAGAGCGGCACCCCCTTTCCAGTGCCAGGGATCGATGACCTGGCAACACGGGCAGGCACATCATTACTGGCTTACCATGTGACAGTAGCAGCCTTGGCAGTCCTGGGGGCTGGCTGTGGAGAGTCGGGGGACTGCAGTACAGTCACGGCATTGAGGTCCTATGCAGCCTCAAAGGTGTCCGGAGTGGATGGTAGCCTCACCTCCTCCACTATATGGTTTGGGGAGTCGAACGGCCCCAGGCTCAAGGGTCTGAAGTTCCCAGTGCCAACTCCAAGGGTCTTTGGGCCAGGTCTCCCCCTCTGGGATGTGCCCCATTGACCTAGACTGCCGGGGAGGGTCTCACAGGAGATCCGCCTCTACCCTGCTTGGCGTGCCTCTTCTGTGGCGCCAGAGAGTGGGACTGGTGCTGGGCAGTTCCCACAATCTTAAGCCTGAGGGATCGGCAGTGCCGCGAGTCTCTGTGCTCAGAGATCTTCCACTGTGCCGATTCTGCCACCGACGCCGGCGTGCTCCACACCAAGGAGCTCCATGCCGGGTCCTGCTGTGCTGAGGTGGACTGTAATTTAAGAGTCGCCTTCAACCTGAAATCCCACTCCTTTTTGGTCCTGTGTAGAAAACCCTTGCAAATCCTGTAGTAATCGGCTTGGTGAGCCTCCCCCATACACTTTAAACAAGTGTCACCAGTTGGCACAGGCTTGTTGAAGGGTTTGAACTCCAGGGATCGAGGCATGTCCTGAGGTCCCCAGGGGGAAAGGTCGGGATGGAGGGGGAATCCCCCCACACTTCCAATGGAAACTACTACTAACTAATCAAACTAGAACTATAAACTACTGAGATAAATTATACTAGAAAGCTAGGGGAAGCGAGGAGAACTTGCAAGCAAGCCACTCGCACTTCCGACAACTGTCACAGGCAGTAAGATGGACCTGAGGAGGGGGCAGGTCAGCAGGGTCATATATTGAGTGCCATGAAGGCATCACTCCAGGAGGCTCCACAGACGACCCAGTGGGAGCTGCCGGAAAAGTTTCCGGCAACTGTGCACGCAGTGCACGCACGCCTGATTGGAATCAACGTGAACAAGCACTCGAAGAAGAAGAGGACATTATTCTAGGCACAAGAGTAGTCTAAGCTCGGGGAGAGGGGGACTTTGACTTGAGTGCATCTTTTAGACCTACAGAGCAAGAAAGAGTCCACCCGTCAGCTGGACTCAGACAGTGTATGGATTCTGATGTCAGCCCTATCCTTTGTATGTGTGTAAGTGAATGTGCACTTATACACTTGCAGCGCATCCTAAATTTCCAGTCCCTGAACAGTAAGAATTTATTTTATAATGGTACCCACAAAAGTTAGATTCCACAATTTTGTTTCTTTCTTCTAAGCTCCATGACTTACCCACCTTTGCTCCCCATCCACATTGGTACAGAAGTGCCATTATAGCACTGTGTGAGAAAAATCTATGACCTGCTGCTTGCTTTTGTGTTTATTTAAATTCTGCAGCTCTGCATGGGAGGGTGAAGAGACCTTGCTGCCCTTGATCTCATCACAAAGGGGAAGTGGTGCTGACTAAGATTTGCTTTTACTTGAATATCCAATATGCTTTGCGCTGAATATTAAACGTCAACATGCCCCCTGCAGAGAGAGCATTCCAGACTGCGAAGAATACGGAAGTGTCCATATCCTGAGGCCTCTGAAGGGATCCATTGAAACAAACAAATATCCCCCTTAGTGGGACTTTGCTTCCACAGAGAGGAATGGGAGAAACCTTTGTTAGCTCAGATTCCAGGAGAGGACACAGTCACCGAAGCCAAGATTAGATATTAAGGAGAGTGCACAGCAAAGATTCCACTGACGCACATAACAGAATGAAGGAAAAGATACCACAAAGAGGTAATCTGGGTAAAAATTCAGGCACCTGTTAGCTGGAACACACTGGATAAAAGCACAACTGATGTGTCCGAGAGAAGACAGGCTTCAATTCTTTTTCATGTTACCACGACAAACCTCCCCAGCAATTTGTTTACATTTTTATAAGCCATGTCTGAAAGAAAAGTGACTAGAGATTTTTATTTTCCACCATTTAAAGTGATATCTTAGGTCACGGGTAGTCATTTGGATCCTTCTAGAAGTTTGCCATAGCTAAAGGGGCCATGATTACATTCCTTATACACTCTCTGGCAAACAATTTTGAGACTAGGAAAGTCAAATTAGGGAACTAAACTCATACCTTGGATCTCACCAACATCTTTTGAGAAAAATTCATCTGAAAGCATTTAAAACTACACCGAACAAAGCACTGGAGCATGTAGCGTTGAGAATAATCTTGCAATGGAAAACCTAACTAGATATCCTAAAATGTTTCTCTTCAATTTTAAATCATGTTTGTGATTTTAAATATAATTTTAAATTGTTTATGATAAAATAATCTCTAAACTTACAGAGGTTGAAATCTTCCTTGCTGTTTCTGTGAATACTTGTTCCAGTGGTTTCCAGACCTGGAAAGCATAGCGACCTGAAAAACAATTAAATAATAATAATAATAATAAAAAAATCAAACTTCACTTAAAAAAGAAACCTTTACAGAGGTTTACCTGTGCAAACACTTATTTTGCAAGTATAATACCAGTGTAGGATTTTTGGTATAAAAATCAAAGCCATCTCCATTTTTAATCTCTTCATGTAATTTGTTTGCTGGCAAGCACTGTTGCACTTTACTGCTTTACAAGATGTTCCCTGAGCTGTCAGTTTTGTAGTCAGGCCCAGAACAGTTCTCTGATGAGTTTGCAATCGGTTGCATTTTTCAATCTTTATATTAAGAAGAGGGGAAAAGTCTGGTAATAAGTTTGGAAAAGAAAGTAATAAATTGCAAGATTCACAATGTTTGTTCCCAAGGCCAATATATTCCAATATGTTTGGATAGGATAAACTGAGATATGTGCCTTGTAAATTGTAGGAAATATTGCAATTAGCAATTATAGCTGGCATTTGTAATGTAATTCACCAAAATAAGTACAGCTCAAAGTTGTTTCCCAATTTATTTCCTTAGTGTTCATACAACTTTGCACCAATATCACACAGAGTGAGTAATTCTTTGCATTCTTATTTATTTAGTGAAAAACTGAGTCTTTTTGGATCCAGCACCATTAAAGACCCAACTTAGCCATGACCCTCTCTAAATACAAAACAGACTGGATGGAGCTCTATTTAGCAGTCAGTAAATTCTATACCATTTTGGGAAAGAATTGAGTAGGTCTACCAAGTTCAGTATCAGAATTTGCATCAGAGCCATCGTAGGAATGATCATTTTTTTGTTTGGTTGGGTTGTTTTTTGCTTACTATATACTAGAAAATTTAGTCATCATTATGCCATTTTAATTATTTTTTAAAATAAGATAATGCTTTAACCAGATAGCATTTTGTTTTCATTCTTAATGATCAAGATGTCTACATAGGTCATTTCAATCATGAAAGCGTGTGCTTAGGTTTACGAAGAAATCAAGTTAATATGGTGTGATTTGATTACCTGAAGTGAACAGAAATCAATTTGTAGATTTCAAGGCCAGAAGGAACCCCTGATCCTCCCATGCAACATAGGCCATAGAATTTCAACCTGTAATTCCTGAATTAAACCCAATAATTTAAGGTTGAACGAGAATCTATCTTTCAAATTAACATCGCATCTTGATTTAAAGATTTAGAGAGATGGAGAATCTACCACTTCCCTTGGTAAATTGTTCCCTAAATTGCCTGTAAATTGCACCACTGCCTCTTAAGCCTCGCGCAGGGGCTCAGGGCTGCGACAGGGAGAGATGTGTCTCCCCCAATGCGGATCTGCCCCGGTGGGGAGAGGAGCCCTCTCCCCGCCGGCTCCAGTGCGAACCTGCCCTGGACTTGCAGCAGCTGGGGGAGAGCAGCCCCTCCCCAGGCCTAGCCCAGCCCCACCAGAGCTGCGCAACCAGGGAGAGACGCCTCTCCCCCGGCCCCAAGCTGCTGCAGTGAAAGAGTGCTGGGGGGAGTCCTCTCTCCCCCACTGCAGCCCTGGGACAGCCTGCACCCCAAACCCCACAACCCTGGCCCCACCCCAAAGCCCGCACACCCCCAACACCCCAACCCCCTTCCCCAGCCCCACCCCCAGAGCCTTCAACCCTAGCCGAAGTCCTCACCCCCTGCACCCAATCCTCTACCCGAGTCCTGAGCCCCCTCCACACCCCAAACTCCTCATCCCCCGCTCCACCCCAGAGCTCACACTCCCAGCCAGAGCCCTCACTCCCCCCTGCACCCCAACCTTCTCCTCCAGCCCTGAGCCCCCTCCCGCACTCCAAACCCCTCGGCCCCATCCCCACTACATTAATTTTGTTATGTGCACCAATATGGAGGTGATGTGTCACACATCACCTCCATATTGGTGCACATAACAAAATTCATTCCGCACATGGACATAAAAAATTAGAACTGGTTGTTCCTATGGTTAATTACCTTCACTGCTAAAACTTGCTAGACAAATTCAAACTGGGAAAAAGGCGCATCAACTCTCTGCCACTGCATCTTTTTATGCCCTTGTAAACTAGATTAAAGAGTACTCTATTATCCCATATCTTCCAGGAGAGCTGGCTGTATTTCAAGGAATCCCTGTTGAGATTACAGGGACAAACCATCCCAATGTGTCAAAAGAATAGTAAACATGGCAGGCGACCAGCTTGGCTTAATGGTGAAATCCTTGCGGATCTTAAACATAAAAAAGAAGCTTACAAGAAGTGGAAGATTGGACAAATGACCAGGGAAGAGTATAAAAATATTGCTCGGGCATGTAGGAATGAAATCAGGAGGGCCAAATCGCACCTGGAGCTGCAGCTAGCAAGAGATGTTAAGAGTAACAAGAAGGGTTTCATCAGGTATGTTGGCAACAAGAAGAAAGCCAAGGAAAGTGTGGGCCCCTTACTGAATGAGGGAGGCAACCTAGTGACAGAGGATGTGGAAAAAGCTAACGTACTCAATGCTTTCTTTGCCTCTGTCTTCACGAATAAGGTCAGCTCCCAGACTGCTGTGCTGGGCAACCCAGCATGGGGAGTAGGTGGCCAGCCCCCTGTGGAAAAAGAGGTGGTTAGGGACTATTTAGAAAAGCTGGACATGCACAAGTCCACGGGGCCGGATGCGTTGCATCCGAGAGTGCTAAAGGAATTGGCGGCTGTGATTGCAGAGCCATTGGCCATTATCTTTGAAAACTCGTGGCAAACGGGGGAAGTCCCGGATGACTGGAAAAAGGCTAATGTAGTGCCAATCTTTAAAAAAGGGAAGAAGGAGGATCCTGGGAACTACAGGCCAGTCAGCCTCACCTCAGTCCCTGGAAAAATCATGGAGCAGGTCCTCAGGGAATCTATCCTGAAGCACTTACACGAGAGGAAAGTGATCAGGAACAGTCAGCATGGATTCACCAAGGGAAGGTCATGCCTGACTAATCTAATTGCCTTCTATGATGAGATTACTGGTTCTGTGGATGAAAGGAAAGCAGTAGATGTATTGTTTCTTGACTTTAGCAAAGCTTTTGACACGGTCTCCCACAGTATTCTTGTCAGCAAGTTAAAGAACTATGGGCTGGATGAATGCACTATAAGGTGGGTAGAAAGTTGGCTAGATTGCCAGGCTCAATGGGTAGTGATCAATGGCTCCATGTCTAGTTGGCAGCTGGTATCACGTGGAGTGCCCCAAAGGTCGGTCCTCGGGCCGGTTTTGTTCAATATCTTCATAAATGATCTGGAGGATGGTGTGGATTGCACTCTCAGCAAATTTGAGGATGATACTAAACTAGGAGGAGTGGTAGATACGGTGGCAGCTAGGGATAGGATACAGAGGGACCTAGACAAATTGGACGATTGGGCCAAAAGAAATCTGATGAGGTTCAACAAGGATAAGTGCAGGGTCCTGCACTTAGGACGGAAGAATCCAATGCACCGCTACAGACTAGGGACCGAATGGCTAGGCAGCAGTTCTGCGGAAAAGGACCTAGGGGTTACAGTGGACGAGAAGCTGGATATGAGTCAACAGTGTGCCCTTGTTGCCAAGAAGGCCAATGGCATTTTGGGATGTATAAGTAGGGGCATAGCCAGCAGATCGAGGGACGTGATCATTCCCCTCTATTCGACATTGGTGAGGCCCCATCTTGAGTACTGTGTCCAGTTTTGGGCCCCACACTACAAGAAGGATGTGGATAAATTGGAGAGAGTCCAGCGAAGGGCAACAAAAATGATTAGGGGTCTGGAACACATGACTTATGAGGAGAGGCTGAGGGAACTGGGATTGTTTAGTCTGCTGAAGAGAAGAATGAGGGGGGATTCGACAGCTGCTTTCAACTACCTGAGAGGTGGTTCCAAAGAGGATGGTTCTAGACTATTCTCAGTGGTAGAAGATGACAGGACAAGGAGTAATGGTCTCAAGTTGCAGTGGGGGAGGTTTAGGTTGGATATTAGGAAAAACTTTTTCACTAGGAGGGTGGTGAAACACTGGAATGCGTTACCTAGGGAGGTGGTAGAATCTCCTTCCTTAGAAGTTTTTAAGGTCAGGCTTGACAAAGCCCTGGCTGGGATGATTTAATTGGGGATTGGTCCTGCTTTGAGCAGGGGGTTGGACTAGATGACCTCCTGAGGTCCCTTCCAACCCTGATATTCTATGATTCTGTGATTCCTTCTGTGTAGGTACTTGTAGACTGTGATGAAGTCACCTCTTATTATCTGTGATAGCTAAACACATTCAACTTCATTAGGTCAGGTTTTCCAGACATCAAGCCATTCTCGTAGCTCTTTTTTGGAACCTTTCCAATTTTTCAACATTCCTTTTCAAGGGTGGACACTAAGACTGGACACAATATTCCAGTAATGGTCTCACCAGTGACAAATGGAACCTCCCTACTCCAACTTCTTATGCTCCTGCTTATATATTACATTAGCCTTTTTGGGCACAGCATCACACTGGGACCGCATGTTCAGATGGCTGGTCAGTTACCTGCAAATGCAACAGCTGCAACACCCAGGCCAACTGCCATCATAGTTCTGGCCTATAACAGAAAAACTGAGTCAGTATAAAATTTAAGCTCTGATTTTAAGTAAATTGACATTCTATTGCAACAGTGAGCATTTCTGAAGTCTGAATGTGGATACCATATGGTCCACCTCTGTAAACCCTTTAGCGAATCTTCCCCTAATAAGGTTTAATATTTTATTTCTTTCTTATAAAAGGAAATTACAACTTTTCTCTGCGTATTTTAACTTTGGAATGTACCAATACTTTCAGTGTGTAAAAAAGGAATAAATTCTTGGATACGTTTTAATGCATGAAATTAGAAACTCAGAAAACACTGGAAAATTAAATAGCTTTTCTTGTTCCGTGGCATTACTTAACCTCTGACAAAACCTCATGTTTAGTTTGAAACGGACTCTTGCTAGTGTTTCACAATTATGTGATTTGCTAAAACGTTTTCACAGGAGATCATATAAAATGACATGCAAAACCATTCTGCTAGGGTTACTTGAAATAATTCACACAGTAAAACTCCAGTTTAGTTTAAAAGGACACAGATAACAGAAAACTCCATAATATTAACTAGAAAATCCAGGTGGTTGGATTATGAATGGAAAAAAGTTTTCATTAGGGCTTTGCACAGGAATCTCATCATGACAGAATTTCTGGGATTAGAAAAGGGAGTATTAACTCAGGCACAGTCCCTAGACTTACACAGTAATAACTGGGAGAACTCCCAGCCTTTGGTACTCCTTCCCCAATGCAATCAGCATGAGTTACAGCTGAGGTCACAGGGGTAAAATAGGATCTGCAGGGATAAGTCTACACTGCAGCTGGGAGCCTCCCAGCCTGAACAAACACGTTATCTGTGCTTCGGCTAGCAGATTCAAAATAGCAACATGAATGTTGTAGCATGGGAGATGGCATGACCTAGCTTCTCAAGTACAAGGCTGGTCCAACCACCCTTGTCTGTACTTTGGTGGCTAGCCCATGCCGCCACATCCACACTGCTCATTTTAGCATGCTAGCTTGAACAGAGCTGCTCTGTGTCAGTCTATCCGGCCTGGGAGATCTACAATGCAGCTGGGAGTACAATACTGCCTTAGGGCCTTCTAAGTCCTCTGTCCCTCAAACTCAGACAGGCCTCATCAAGAGAAAAAGTTCTAGAACCTCTTGCTTTCTGACTACCTCCACATTGGGCACAGCAGCTGAGAGGAAGCTGGTGGGGGTGTATTTCTGAAACTCTGATGTTCTTCCCCAAAGCAGCCACCTTTGTTTTCCTTCTTCAAAGGAAGCCCTTGACTTGTCCTCCTAGCTCCTATTCCTCCAAGCAAGCATCAGCCTGCAGTCTTTGTTTTGTTTCATACCTTGAGATTCCATTCCTTGTAACTCCCCAAGCAAGTCATTAGAGATCTGAAACTTTTGGAGCCAGATGGAGTTTTTTTTTCCCTGTTGAAAAGTCAGAATTGGTGGGACGGGGGAAAAAGGAAAATCACAGAAACTGCTATACCAAATCAGTGGTCCATCTATTACAGTATCCTGTCTTTGACAATGGCCAGTAATGGATGCATCAGAGAAAGGTGTATTAAACTTCATAGTAGACAAATATTCAATAACTGCCAACAAGGGAGGCTTCTTCCTAACGTCTCTCAATTAGTCATTGGATTCTGCTTGAAGCATGGGGTTTATATCCGTCCTAAAAGAGGTTTTCTTCCTGTTTTAGTTAGTTTTTCTGTAACTGTCAACAGTATCATTATCAATATAAATATCTAATCCTACTTTGAATGTAACTAGGTTCTTGGTCTCAATGTTAGCATAAAGTTTCACATGTTAATTATGTAAAAAAAAAAGTTTATATCAGTTTTACAGTTGTTGCCATTTAGTGTCATGAAACTTCCCATTGCTCCTGCACTATGGAGAAGGGTAAACAGGAGCACCCAATTTACCTTCATCATACCATTTATTATTTTTACATTCCTCTTATTTATCTCCTCTCTAAATTTAATAGCCACAATCTTTTCAACCTTGCGTCACAGGGAAGTCTTGTCAGGCCTTTAATCATTTGACGCCTGTTTTTGAACCTCTTCTATTTCTGCTATCTCTTTTGAGATAGGCGACCAGAACTTGACACAGTATTTCAGGGGATGGCATCATATTGATACATAATTGCATTATGCTATTTTCATTATACGTTTTGTTTGGTTTGTTTTGGTGTGTACTAAGTAAAGACTTTCACTGACGTGTCCAAGTAACAGCTACATCTTTTTTCTAAGTTAAGAGCCCAACAATGTGTTAAGAGTAGTTCTCTCTATTCCATCCAACGTTTATTATCCTGTATTTGTCAAAATGAAATTTCACCTGCCATTGCGCTGGACACTGGCCTAACTTTGTTAAGTCCTTCTGAAATTCCTCAGTTTTATTTATTCTTGAATAAGCAAAATATTTTTTCATCTGTAAAACTGCCACTTTACAGTTCACTTTTCCAGATAACCGATAAAACACCACCAGTCCTTATGTGGAATGTTACAATTGATGCAATTTTTCAGAAAGTTGTGAATGGAGGTTCAGAAGTATCCATGTTAACTGAATCTTGAAAAAAAATCTGATAAATAGCTCATGGTGTAATTTTTTTGTTTGCTGGATAAAAATGGGTACAGATTTCTTAAATAATTTAGTAAATAAAAATTAGAGCGTCTTTCAGTTGAACTTGTTTAGGCACACTATGGAAGTATATTATTGAAATCTTCCATACACTAATCAAGGACTCAACTGTTATTTCAGTATTTTTAGTGCTAGACTGAAGCTTCTATTGTAGAGAAATCCACTAAAAATCTAAATTGATACTCTCTATTCTTCCACATGACCCAAGATTAATTTAAATCAATACATAAAAATGCTGCGTCACTAAATGACAGATCATGAGGTCCAGTAGAATGAACAGCAACTCCAAGTACCACTAATGACTCAATGAGAGCCCTGGAGTAAATCGTTTAGCCCTCTGTTTGTGTCCCCATCTGTACCCACTTATCTCAGCTGGATTTTTAAAGAATAATCAGTTTGTACACTGCTTTGAAACCGTAACGTGCTCAGTATTACTGATGTCAAAAGCACAAAACTTGAATTAAACTCAGATTTTTTGTTGATGTTAAAAGGCAATTTACTAGCATTCTCGAGGGTACAAAGAGATTTGTGTTATATGAGACTAGTACCACCAAACTACTTCTTCCTCTCATTGTCTGAAAATAAGTTATACATGCAGCATAGTAGAAACTGAATAAAGGGTCATTAACTTTCAACAGTGTGCTTACTTAAGGTTTACATTTTGGAGAGTGTACTGTTGAGGAATTTGTAAAATACAGGCTTTAGATGTAGCTACATTTAAAGTATTCCCTTAACAGCCAAGAAACAAATTAATGTCAAGGATGTATGAAGCTGTAATGGAACAGAAGACAAAAGCAGCTGACCCACAAACACTTTTCTTTTTTAGTGCATCAGCTCTCCTGGGTTAATCATTGGTATATCCTATTGTGCTGATCTCAGTATGTTTATTCTTACTATTTAGTTCAATTTACAATAACAAAGCTTTTTGGATTCAGACAACAGCAAGGCCAGTCAGCCTCACCTCAGTCCCTGGAAAAATCATGGAGCAGGTCCTCAAAGAATCAATCTTGAAGTACTTGCATGAAAGGAAAGTGATCAGGAACAGCCAGCATGGATTCACCAAGGGAAGGTCATGCCTGACTAATCTAATCGCCTTTTATCATGAGATTACTGGTTCTGTGGATGAAGGGAAAGCAGTGGATGTATTGTTTCTTGACTTTAGCAAAGCTTTTGACACGGTCTCCCACAGTATTCTTGTCAGCAAGTTAAGGAAGTATGGGCTGGATGAATGCAGTATAGGGTGGGTAGAAAGCTGGCTAGATTGTCGGGCTCAACGGGTAGTGATCAATGGCTCCATGTCTAGTTGGCAGCCGGTGTCAAGTGGAGTGCCCCAGGGGTCGGTCCTGGGGCCGGTTTTGTTCAATATCTTCATAAATGATCTGGAGGATGGTGTGGATTGCACTCTCAGCAAATTTGCGGACGATACTAAACTGGGAGGAGTGGTAGATACGCTGGAGGGGAGGGATAGGATACAGAAGGACCTAGACAAATTGGAGGATTGGGCCAAAAGAAATCTGATGAGGTTCAATAAGGATAAGTGCAGGGTCCTGCACTTAGGACGGAAGAATCCAATGCACCGCTACAGACTAGGGACCGAATGGCTAGGCAGCAGTTCTGCGGAAAAGGACCTAGGGGTGACAGTGGACGAGAAGCTGGATATGAGTCAGCAGTGTGCCCTTGTTGCCAAGAAGGCCAATGGCATTTTGGGATGTATACGTAGGGGCATAGCGAGCAGATCGAGGGACGTGATCGTCCCCCTCTATTCGACATTGGTGAGGCCTCATCTGGAGTACTGTGTCCAGTTTTGGGCCCCACACTACAGGAAGGATGTGGATAAATTGGAGAGAGTCCAGCGAAGGGCAACAAAAATGATTAGGGGTCTAGAACACATGACTTATGAGGAGAGGCTGAGGGAGCTGGGATTGTTTAGCCTGCAGAAGAGAAGAATGAGGGGGGATTTGATAGCTGCTTTCAACTACCTGAAAGGGGGTTCCAAAGAGGATGGCTCTAGACTGTTCTCAATGGTAGCAGATGACAGAACGAGGAGTAATGGCTTCAAGTTGCAGTGGGGGAGGTTTAGATTGGATATTAGGAAAAACTTTTTCACTAAGAGGGTGGTGAAACACTGGAATGCGTTGCCTAGGGAGGTGGTGGAATCTCCTTCCTTGGAAGTTTTTAAGGTCAGGCTTGACAAAGCCCTGGCTGGGATGATTTAACTGGGAATTGGTCCTGCTTCGAGCAGGGGGTTGGACTAGATGACCTTCAGGGGTCCCTTCCAACCCTGATATTCTATGATTCTATGATTCTATGATTCAAGGAAAGTGTTGCTGAATCAGCAAAGGCTAGATTTTTTTTTTTTTTTTTAAGAAATGCAGAGCAGAAGAGAGATTAGAAAGGCTGCTTCAGACATGACAGACCACACTGTTACATAAATAAAGGATGAAAAAAATGTTTACCCTCAAATAAATGTTATTTCTATTATATAAATTGAAATAACTTCATATACTGTAAGTGTACAGAGGCCAACTCATGACCCTTTAAAGATCTATTATTCAACAGCTTTTATTCTATAACACAACAACAAAAAGATGCAATGATTTAATTCCACTCTCCACAGATTCTCAATCTACTGTGTTGCATTAACAAATCACAGAAACAAAAGGCTGCAAGGGAGGTCAAGAGGTGATCTAGTGAAGTCCATTTCACTGTATGAGGCAGGGCCAACTATACCTAGACCAGATGTGACAGACATAGGCGCTGACTTACCTAGTTGCCAAGGGATGCTCGACCCCTGCTCTGCCCCAGGCCCAGGCCCAGCCCCCACTCCATTCCTTCCTCCCTACCCTGCCCCACCATAGCTCAGACAGGAAAACTGGGTGAGTGGGCAATGATGGGGGGCAGCAGGGAGGGGGCATCCGTTTCCCTCCAACCAGCCCTTACTGCTCAGTAGGCACCCGAAGATGAGGCTGCCAGGGGCACACAGGCTGCGGGGCACGCCCATGGGGCACAGGGGGGCACCGCTGGGGCTCAAGCTACACCCGCCCCTCCCAACCCCGGCTTGGTGTCCGTCTGCCTGGCCAGCCACATCCCTCTCCTTCTGGCGACATGCGCTGCTTCTGCTCCATTCTCAGCACTAGCCCCGCCCAGACCCACCCCAACAAGGCACACTCCAGGCGCAGGAGCCGGAGACCAGGGCAGCAGCACTTGGCACTAGCAGGACAGGGATGCAGCCAGGCCAACAGACACCAAGCCAGGGTCGGGAGTCCCAGCCTGTGGATTCGAGGGACTTTGGCCCAGATTTGGGTGGGCATGGTTGGATGTTAAGTGGGTAGCCTGTGGCCCACCCAGGTCCACCTGTGGCTACAGCCCCGCCCCTCTTTCCGCCCCTCCCCGCACTCCTCCATCTCCCTCCCCCAGGCCCTCATGCACACCACAGAACAGCTGATCCACGGCAGGCAGGAGGCGGCGTTAATCGGTGGGTTGCCAGTGAGGGGGAGGCGCTGACAGAGCTGCCGATGGGTGCTGAGCACCCACTTTTTTTTCCCGTCCAGCCCTGCAGCACCCACGGAGTCGGCACTTACGGTGACAGATGTTTCTCAAACCTGTTCTTCTATACCTCCATTGACAGGAATTCCACATCCTCCCTTGGTAACCTATTCCAGTACTTAACTATCCTTGTAATTAGAATATCTAATATCTAACCTAAATCTCCCTTGATGCATATTAAAACAGATTACTTCTTGTCCTCCCCTCAGTGGACATGGAGAACAATTGAAGAAATATCTAAAAATGTAAAATTTCTGTATTCCATAATTATGTGATGTTCCATTCAATGAAGGAATTAGAGGAAAGAAAAAGTAAAACATTTACTATATAAAAAATCCAGTATAGTAAAACAGATTTCATATGGCCTTATATTAGCATGATGTGGAAAGCACTTTCCTGATGGAATTGAAAACATGCCATTGCTTACATGTCTATAGCCTTCATAGCTCACTGCAAGGCCTAGATATATTTTTTAGGCATTTAAGTGGCTAAAGTATATTGTGGAGGACAGGGAAAGAGAAAGCACTTATCTAGCTCATCAGAACTGATGAGATTTGGCTATTGATATTAACTTAGTACCCCATTCATCAAGGTACTTAAGCATGTGCTTAACTTTTAATATGTAAGTAGTCCCTTTGAAGTCAAAGTTGATTTAGGCGTGTCCCTTAATTTGATTTTGAATTAACTGTAAAAGAAAAACTTGAAATCTAATCAGTTTCAAAAAGTGAATGAGAAGTAGTTTCAGGTACCCATGCTGATTTCTGTAATTCTACAATCACATTTTCCTATTTTTAGAAAGATATTTCTCACACATTTGTGTGGGTCTTTCATGCTGAAACAGGGAAAGCTGACCAATGTATTCTGTTAATACCTCCTTTAGAAAGCAATATCAGTCAAACTCTTTGAACAATGAATAGTTAGCTCAATCCACAAGAAGTTAACACTTGACCTCATCCTGTCTCCAAAATCCCATTCCTGGGCAAAATAATTGAGAAAGTAGTAACCATCAAGCTCCTACATAAAAGTGACAGCCAGAATCCTGGATTCAAACTAGGGCATAGGAACAATCCTAGTGGCCCTAAAAGATGGGCATAGTATGTACACAAGCACATTGCCCGTGTTCATATTGCTGGGGTTTTCTGCTAAACAGCAGACCACAAGGTAGTGCTAACCTGCCTACCTGACATAACAGGAGTAGATGGTACAGCACTAGTCACTCCAATCATTCCTCTCCAACAGACCTCAGAATAGTGATGTGTAATTACTCCTTCTCTCCATAGGCCCTCACCTGCTGAATCCCACAGAGATTCAGATCACCCCATCTGCTTTTCAATACATACGAAATTACTGGGAGAAACAGTGACATACTATGGGTTCAGCTGCCAATAATATGCTGATGACTACCAAATTAATGGCTGTGAAAAATTCCTCATGAACCATGAATTTGATTTTCTCCAGGAAGTCTGGTGCCCAGTCGGGGGCTCCTACCCTGTGCAGGGTTCCCGCTAGTAGTCCCAGCTGGGGATGAGGAGGGACAAGACTTTCTCTTCCCCTGGAGGGGCTGCTCCCAGGGCGGGTCAGACCCACTACCGGGAACCTCCCCTAGCTGCAGGAATCTCCGCATCTCCAGCTGTCATCTCTCCCCTTCTTCCCCCCACGGGGAGGCTGTGTCTCCAGCTGTCACCCCACAAGACACACTGGGATGGGAGACTGCCGGGAAAACCGGACATATGGTAACCCACCCTCCTACCCTGTGACCCACACTTCTGCACTGCTGCTGCTGGCAGCACTGGCTTTAGAGTTGGATGCCCAGCCAGCAGCCTTCCTCTCTGGCTGCCCAGCTCTGAAGGCAGAAAGGCAGAAGTAAGGTTGGCAATCCATTACCCCCCTACAATAATCTTGTGATTCCCCCACAACCGGCCTCTTGGGTTTGGACTCCCATGGTTACAACACTGTGAAATTTCAAATGTAAACAGAAAATGACTAATTTTAAAATCCCCGGCCATGAAATTGAACAAAATGGACTGTGAATTTGGTAGGGCCCTACTGATGACACTCTACAAGATTTTTCACCACTGATAATGCAACCATCCTCACTAAAATATCAGAAAGCCTACAGAACATCAGCTCTTGGACAAAGTGTAGTTGACTCAAAGTGATGCCAAGCAAGACTGAAAATGATGAAACTTTTTGAAGAACTAGCTGAGGTACAGTTGCCACCATCCATTGAAGGCATACAACCCCTATTCATTGAATCAGTGCAAAGTCTCCTTCTAAAATTTGACTTCTCACAAAGCTTAGATGATCAGGTATCATCAGTGAATAAAAATGCCTTCTTTCACCTCTTTCAGCACTCTAGGCATTCTAGGAAACTTCCACCCCTCCTTTCCAACAAGGACCTGGCCACATTGATCCATTCATTTTTCATCTCTAGGCTGGATTACTGCCATTCACTGAAACGGAATGCAGTGATGCTAGAATAATTTTTATAGTGTGGATACTGAAGACTGAAACCTTCTATTTCGGTTATTACTACTTCAAGACAGGAGGTACAGCAGCACTCCTAGCACTCTTAGTTTCAGCATTCACAGTGACAGCCGTGTTAGTCCGTATTCGCAAAAAGAAAAGGAATACTTGTGGCACCTTAGAGACTAACCAATTTATTTGAGCATAAGCTTTCGTGAGCTACAGCTCATGATGCAGCCGATGAAGTGAGCTGTAGCTCACGAAAGCTTATGCTCAAATAAATTGGTTAGTCTCTAAGGTGCCACAAGTACTCCTTTTCTTTTTAGTTTCAGCACTTATGGCTGAATGTGAAGACAATGGATTGGCTTCAAATAGTACAAAAAATGGCTGCCCGCTTTGTCCAGGTTCTGGATCACCATGAGCCCGTAAGGCCTGCATTCAAATCCCCAAACTCGTGCCTACTCAGTTTCAGGTGCCACTTTAAGGCTCTGATGCTAACCTTCAAAGCAATTAATGCATCATTCCCAGCTACGTTAACTGAATTTCTATGAACCACTGTGAAAGCAGTGCAAGGACAGGCAGATCACAAAACCCAGGATGAAGTACATGAGAGGTGGGAAAAAAGGGAGGGGAACCGTCTATGGCATAGACTCTATGAAATGAACTTCTAAAGGGGATTAGGTGAATCCTGAGTCTGACCCTTTTTACCATAGAAAGAAAAACATATCTCCTCTCTAAAAAAAATAAAAAATAAAATAAATGAAACAACCAACACAAGCACAACACACAATACCCCAAGTGGAGTTTGGTCTCCTCTCCAAAAAGAGAAAAAGAACCAGAGACTCCCAAGTCCACGAGGAGTTTTACTATTGATGTTCACTTCACGTGGAAGGCACTCAGCTACTACAGTGATGGATGGCAGTGTTGTAAAACCATAAGATAGACTACAAAGAAAACAGTAAAAGGAAAAGGAGTACTTGTGGCACCATATTAAAAGTTAATGTCTCTTAGAGACTAACAAATTTATTTGAGCATAAGCTTTCGTGAGCTACAGCTCACTTCATCAGATGCATTCAGTGAATTGGTTAGTCTCTAAGGTGCCACAAGTACTCCTTTTCTTTTTGCGAATACAGACTAACACGGCTGCTACTCTGAAACCTGTCATTAAAAAAACAGTGAAACCAACTATACATGAAGTGCTGTCAAAAGCACACAAAATGAATCTACTGAAGAAATGGAGAGAGTAGAGGAGGGAAAAAAGCTCTAAAGTTATAGAAATCTTAACTTGTAACAACGGTGAATGAAAAATTCATACAGAAGCGATTTTTAAAAAACTGATAGTGTCCCTTCATAGTAGAAAAATTCTTTGCACTACAACAACACAAATAATGACATAAGCAAAACATAACACAAGGCAGATTTTAAATGGTGAAAGTTTCCCCATTGCACTAGAAGCATGTTTACTTTCAGTAATGCCAACTGTGGCCAATGTTTTAAGAACTGATCCGTGGAGTTGCCTCGATTTTATTTGCAAAAAGAAAAGGAGTACTTGTGGCACCTTAGAGACTAACCAATTTATTTGAGCATGAGCTTTTGTGAGCTACAGCTCACTTCATCAGATTCATCATGCATCTGATGAAGTGAGCTGTAGCTCACGAAAGCTCATGCTCAAATAAATTGGTTAGTCTCTAAGGTGCCACAAGTATACCTTTTCTTTTTGCGAATACAGACTAACACGGCTGTTACTCTGAAACCTGTCGATTTTATTTGTCACCCGTTCCATAAACTGATCACCAGAACAAACATAAACAGACACCAGATAAAGGTACAAAATCTTTTCATTAGATCATGATATTACCTAAAATTCAGCAGGCATTTTACCTACACAATTTACTCAGTGCCTCATTGGCTCTCCCACCAGTTATACTGTCTGATGAGAATAAAATTTCCTAAGTGTAACTCTCAGAGCCTAGAAAATAATTTAAATTGAGAAGTAATAGAACTAAATCAGATGAGAATTTTACAGATAATGCCTTTTTATAGTATGCAAATAAAATAATCCTCGGCCCTGTCTGTACTAGGGAATAGGAAGGGGGGGAACTCCTATGTACACAGGCACAATGCTGTTGAAACAAGCTTTTTCCCCCTAGAATCCAAAGCCAGAAGGGACCATTGTGATCATCTAGTCTGATCTAACAGAGGCCCTAGAACTTCCCCTAAACAATTTCTACAGCAGATCTTTAGACAAACACCCAATCTTGATTTAAAAATTTTCAGTGATGGGAAATCCACCATGACGTTTCATAAACTGGTCCAATGGTTAATAACGCTCACTGTTACAAAGAAATTACCCCTTAATTCTAATCTAACTTTGTTTTGCTTCAGCTTCCTGCTGTTGGATCGTGTTACTTTGTGCTAGACTGAACGGCCTATCTTTAAATATTTGTAAATACTCACAGACCATAATCAAGTCAAGTCACCCCTTTTAAGGACCAGGTCAGCACTGAGGTCTCAACCAACATGGCGCTTAAAATCTGGGCGGTAGCAGCCTTCGAGGGCAGGGCTCCCGATCTGGCTCCCACCGGTGGCGCTGTCGTGTGTTAGCAGTGGTGCGATAACTGTCCGTGGCGGTGGCACAGAAGAACACGTGCTCGAGTGACGGTCACTAACCCATTTACCCTCTCAGGTGTCGTTTCCTTCCCACCCCCTGGCGCCGGCGTTGCCCCGCCACGCACACGCGTGATTTCCTGCAGTGCCCAGTGCCGGGCACCGGGAACCAGACACGCTCCTTCCTCGCCAGCAGGCTCCAGAAGCCTTTCCCCCCCCCCCCCCCGGAATTTATCCCTAACGGCTGAGGCGCGTCTGACCTCGGGCGGCGAGTCCCACTCGGGGCCCCTTTCCCCGCGGGTAACTGGGGGGGCGGGGGCAGCGCTCCGGCCGCGGGACAAAGCGGCGGAGCACGGAAGGGCCGGACTGAGGCGAGAGGGGCGCAGCACGGGCCCCTCACGCGCAGCTCTCCGCCCCCGTCACGCAGAGACGCGGGTGGGGGCGCGGAGGGGTAACCGCCATCCTAGTGGCGGGGCGGGAAGGGGAAGGAGCGCGACAGCCGCAGGCTCCCTGCCCCACACTCACCAGCCCCCTGTCCGTGTCGGGCTCACCCTGCCTGCCGCCGCCAGGGACCCTCGCGTACTCAACGTAGCGCAGGGTCTCCGAGGGGGCCCCGGCACCTTCCATGACAGGCCGAAAGAGTTGAGGGCGCCGTACGGGGCCGCGCTAGGGACAAGCGAGCGCCGAGGGCGGAGACAACTAAAGAAGCGCGATCCGCGCCGTGCCAGCCCCTCCCCCACTCGCCCTTCCTCTGAGGGGCGGGGCCAAGTGCGGGCGTCCGCCGCCTGTGCCAGCACCTCCCCGCCGGGGTCCGAGGGGTGGAGCGTCGTGTGCGCGTGAGCCAGCCAGGCGGGGGTGTCATAGGCACGCGACACTGCCGTGCCCGAAAGCGTTAAGCGTAGCCCAGTCCCTTCCGCCTCGCAAGCTAGTAGCGCTGGCAGCTTCTCAGCGCTGGCTCCCCTTCCTACACACCACAACGTGCTGGGGGAGGAGGGCACCCGAAGGGGGCATTCATAGGACACACGCTGACCCCATCAGTGGTGGATGGGGTGGAGACAGAGAAAGGCTGATAGTGTAGACAGGGCCTGTGAACACAGACCCTTGGGGGATTTAGTTCCTTCGAGAGTCAGATATTGCCCCCTCCCAAGCTGGTTGGCCCTACAGAATCTCCCTGTCCCCCAATCTTTCACATTATTATGTTTTAAAAAATGTAAAATAGTACACATGGCTCATCATGAAGTGCTGTCACCACTAAAACTCCCATGCCCACATGATAAAACGCATCACCTTACCACCTGTCCACCCCTCAACCCCCAAAAGAAGGCCTCTCGTTGCACCCTGAAGGTCAACGGGTTCAGGATATGTCACACAAGAGCAGAAAGCAAATTCCTGAGCCAAAGGCCCCCCACTGAATACATCTTGTTCCCATGTGCACAAATCTAGGAATTGTCTTCACTTTACCAGACCCTTGTCTAACTCCCCACTAATTTGTGGGGGATGCGGACAGGAAGACTCGCTCAGTGGATTTTAAGGGTTTGGTGTAATTCCCTCCTGAGGCCAGGGAGGATTTTGCAGTTTGTGTCCTGGATGGCAATTTGTAAAAGTTATTCACTTGTTCCCATAATATAAGAACTAGGGGCCACCACATTAAATTAATGGGTAGCAGGTTTAAAAAAAATAAAAGGAAGTTATTCTTTACTCAGCGTACAGTCAACCTGTGGAACTCCTTGCCTGAGGAGGTTGTGAGGGCTAGGACTATAACAGGGTTTAAAAGAGAACTGGATAAATTCATGGAGGTTAAGTCCATTAATGGCTATTAGCCAGGATGGGCAAGGAATGGTGTCCCTAGCCTCTGTTTGTCAGAGGGTGGAGATGGATGGCAGGCGAGAGATCACTAGATCATTACCTGTTAGGTTCACTTCCTCTGGGACACCTGGCATTGGCCTCTGGAGGTAGACAGGATACTGGGCTGGATGGACTTTTGGTCTGACCCAATATGGCCATTCTTGTGTTCTTATGCTATTTAACCTGTATTTGGAAGATGACATTCAAATTTCCTTAATTCACTCACACAACATCACCTGCTCACTTTCCCAAATCCCAAAACAATTGAGGGGAAGGAGCGATCAAGAGGAAGAAATGAAGGGATGAGAGATAATAGTAGGTAGAAACTGGAACAGAGAGGGAAAAAGAGGAGAGAGAACACTGAAAGTAAAGAGATATGGAGAGAAAGGCCAAACAGGAAGAAAAAAAAAATCTTGGCCTAAATAGAAAATTTCAGAGGAAGAAAAAGAGAAAACTTTTATAAATATGAAAAATTCAAGAAAAACTGGTCTGGGGGAAAACATAGACAATGAAAGAGACTAAAAATGCATAACTGTTTCTTTCAAGTTAGTCAAATATGATGTATTTTAGCACACTTTTGTACTTAAGTTTCACAAGTCTCCTGTAAATCTAGACCAGGGTTAGTTAATTATTTTTTGTCAAGGTCCAAATTTCTTGGCCAAGATATAGTCAAGGTCCAGACTTCAGAGAAACATTTTTCACACCTCAAGTGCTCCTGTTCAATGAACACCTACAATGCTGTGAAATATACTCAGGGCCTATTGCTTATGATTTTATTGCATTAAATGAAAAATAAAATCAAACCATTGTATAACCTGAAAATAACCCCCAAGAAAGGTGTAATAAATTACATCTCAGACGTTTCAGAGTGGCAGCCGTGTTAGTCTGAATCCACAAAAAGAAAAGGAGTACTTGTGGCACCTTAGAGACTAACAAATTTATTTGAGCATAAGCTTTCATGAGCTACAGCTCACTTCATCGGATGCATATAGTGAAAAATACAGTGGGGAGATTTTATATACACAGAGAACATGAAACAATGGGTGTTACCATACACACTGTAAGAAGAGTGATCAGGTAAGGTGAGCTATTACCAGCAGGAGAGCGGTGGGGGGGGACACGACCTTTTGTGATAATCAAGGTGGGCCATTTCCAGTGGTGTCTCTAAGACAGCTGGGAGTGCTGGTAGCATAGGGCCTGAGGAGGGAGTCTACATAGCCAGACAATCCTGCTGTCAGGGTGCCAATGCCCGAGATGATGGGGCGTCCAGGATTTCCAGGTTTATGAATCTTGGGTAGCAGATAGAATACTCCTGGTTGGGGTTCTAGGGGTGTGTCTGTGCGGATTTGTTCTTGTGCTTTTTCAGGGAGTTTCTTGAGCAGATGGTGTAGTTTCTTTTGGTAACCCTCAGTGGGATCAGAGGGTAATGGCTTGTAGAAAATGGTGATGGAGAGCTGCCTAGCAGCCTCTTGTTCATATTCCGACCTATTCATGATGAGACACCACTGACTTCCTGAGGAAACTACAATCCACCAGTGATCTTCCTGAAAACACCATCCTAGCCATTATGGATGTAGAACCCCTCTACACCAACATTCCACACAAAGATGGAACAGTCAGGAACAGTATCCCCGATAATGTCATGGCAAACCTGGTGGCTGAACTTTGTGACTTTGTCCTCACCCATAACTATTTCACATTTGGGGACAATGTGTACCTTCAAATCAGCAGCACTGCTATGGTACCTGCATGGCCCCACAGTATGCCAACATTTTTATGGCTGACTTAGAACAACGCTTCCTCAGCTCTCGTCCCCTAATGCCCCTACTCTACTTGCGCTACTGTCATAATTTACTTTCTTTGAACGTATGTGATTAATTTTTAACCTTCAGTGGAACTGCATTTCTTGTAATCATAAAACCTATTTTAAAATCAGTAATAGTGTCCTTACTCTTACTCTAATCCTTTCTCTGTTCATTGATTTACGTAAAAGTAAGGAAGAATGGCACATTGCTTACCTATTCTTTCAATTAGTAAATACAAGTAAACCTCAGATAAACTAGAAGTACTGGGATCTTTAAAGATGTGTAGAATAACTTAAACCTCTTGCCTTTTTCTACAACTTGTTCAGGAAATTTGAGCATTTATTGAGGCTATTACTGATACACTTTGTCAAAAGGTAAGGGACAGTAGGAGAAGATGGGGTTGTATGTATTTCTTTTTCGAGAAACAACTGAGATTGTGGGGAAGTGAAAAAAAACAAACTAACAAGGTTGGAGGAGTACAAGAAATGACTCAAATCAGTGATGGGAGGAACTATACAGAAGGAGGAGGCTGATTTTTCCAGTTTACGGCCAGATTCTGCAGTCTTTGCTCACTAGAAGTATTTACTCACACAAGTTAGTCCCACTGAGCTGAGTATGACTATTCATATATGTAAATACTACTCAGCATGAAGATGGGTTATAGAATCGGTCTCTTAATGTTCAAAGATTTTTTTCTCTCTTAAACTTTAAAAAAAAAAAAAAGCTAACTTTAAAATTTTGCGGATACTTCTGAACAAAAGCAGCTGGATTCCTTTATAGTATTAGTAAGGCCCAGCAAACAAAAATCAATGCTCTGAGTACATCAATAATAATACATTTTAATAATGCTTTGCACTTCTGCACCACCAAAGATACCAAAGCAATTTATATGGATTCATCCAAGCATTCAGGGATACAAAAGAAGTTTACAAACATTATCTAATTAAGCACTACAATATACTTGTGAAGTACATTAGATAAAGGAGCCAAAGCAATCTCTTTGTCCACAATTGAAATGCATTCACCACTGGAACAAAGTATATCAGCTGTTCAGTAATGCTAAATTACAACAATTTAGGACTGGAAATGAAGAAAAATATTTTTCTCCCACTGAAAATGCAGAGAAAGTCCACGTAGACAGAACAAGTACCTAAGCTTGTCCAGGACACTGAAGTTAACACTGTCACTCATACAAAATCTACCAATGTGATATATGCCATCATGTGCCAGCAATGCCCCTCTGCCATGTACATTGGCCAAACTGGACAGTCTCTACGTAAAAGAATAAATGGACACAAATCAGACGTCAAGAATTATAACATTCAAAAACCAGTCGGAGAACACTTCTATCTCTTTGATCACTCAATTACAGACCTAAAAGTGGCAATTCTTCAACAAAAAAACTTCAGAAACAGACTCCAACCAGAGACTGCTGAATTGGAATTAATTTGCAAACTGGATACAATTAACTTAGGCTTGAATAAAGATTGGGAGTGGATGTGTCATTACACAAAGTAAAACTATTTCCCCTTGTTTATTTCCCCTCTTACTGTTCTTGTAAACTGCTGGAAATGGCCCACCTTGATTATCACTACAAAAGGTTCCCCCCCACCCCCTCCCCCACTGTTCTCCTGCTGGTAATAGCTCACCTTTCCTGATCACTCTTGTTACAGTCTGTATGGTAACACCCATTGTTTCATGTCCTCTATGTATATAAAATCTCCCCACTATATTTACCACTGTATGCATCCGATGAAGTGAGCTGTAGCTCACGAAAGGCTCATGCTCTAATAAATTTGTTAGTCTCTAAGGTGCCACAAGTACTCCTTTTCTTCATACAAACAAGAACACGTGGGCGGACGGGAGGAGAGGAAGCAGAAGTACCAAAGAAAAGGCTATTCTCACAGTATTTATGTCCTGAAGGAAACCTTAAAAGATTATAAGTCTTGTGAGAAAGCATGATAGAGTGAGATTTTCCAGTCCAATTTCTAACCCAAGGAGTTTTTGGGGGGTTAACCTTTAAAGTGTGCTTATCACTAATTTATTTATTTCATAGGAGCAAAGTCTTCATTTCTGCCTGTACAGTAGGTATATTTTTCCTCATTAAACTAGATACATTTATGCTAGCTTATGCACAACACACAGGAAAAACATTTATCCTTCTTACATTTTTTCAGTGATTGTTTTTATCTATTTTTCTCTGGTGCTTTTTCACTGCTTTCAAATTGAGAAGTCCTAAGAAAATTTGGAAATCCACCTGCTTAACTTTATTGTTTATATCAGAACTGCTTACAGACAACAAATTGTGACTGAAGAGTCTTACCAGAAGAAGCAAAAAACAGAGAAATGAAGCTAAGGAAGCAGCCTGGGACTGTGTAAAGGAAAACCAAGCCAAATAAGAATGTCTTTACTTTTGACTTCAAAATATGTTTTCAGTTATTTGGCTGCAAACAGCACTTGAAAAACCAACATCAGGCTATGTGAGAGACAGCAAAATGCCCCTCTGTATATGTATCTAACATCTGGTTCTAGAAAAGGGGTATTGTCCATCACACACATTAGTCTAAGAGTCACCTAGAGAAACATCTACCAGAGATACTTCATTGTTGTAATATTCCAGTAGATATTTATTGACTTAAACTTTTTATATGATAGTTCCTCTTCTCTCTAAGATGTGCATTTTAATAGGTTGGGGCCAGATTCCAACATACTTACTCACATTTAGCTCCTCAGCTAAAGCCAATAAAGTTAGAAACTCCAGCTGAGGAAGTGCCCCACTGAGCCTGATCCAAAATCCGTGGAAGTAAATAGCCTCATTGATTCAGCAGGCCTGGTTGTGGCATAATGTACTATTCAGTGTGAATAAGGGTGGCAGGATCTGACACTGAAAGATATATGACCAAACTTTTGCCTGGCTGTGTATGGCTAGACCAGTGTATAACGGGGAATAAGATTTCCCACACACATCCCCCTGAGTGTGCTCTTCAGATCACTGCTAATTCCCCTCTCTAGCCATGCAGGTGGGTGGAAGGTGGGTGAAAAGTGATGGAGAGTGGCCAGAACCTCGAATCTTCCTCCCTAGTCTGCCAGCCATCATAGCTAAGATATCTGTTACTGTTAAGGGAAAGAAGCAGATTACTTCTCTTGGGAGAAAGGTGCTGAAGTATGGAAGGAACTGTGACTCTTTGGACATATAGTTCTGTCCCCAAACTCCTCTTGTGGTGCCACAGCTACATACCAACTCTTATGTAGGACTGTGCCCACAGACACAATCTAGCTCTTAATGTTTTAATTTAATTCTAAACAGCTAAAGAAGGCAGGACATTTTCACTGACAGTTTGTCTTGATATAATTTGCCTGTAGTGTGTCCATTAAGTACAGTTTTCTGTGTACTTTTCATATACATAACTTTAATGAACCATCGGCCATACACAGAGTAGTACAAAGACGAGGTGAGTGAGGTGATATATTTTATTTATATCACCTCATCAACCTTCACTCTCTAAAATCCTGGGACCAACACTGCATACACAAAGTAGTACACAGCATTCCAAGATGGAGGTGGGAACTGTGTTCAAAGAGGGCTCTGATGGGGAAGGAGGAGAGCCTAGATGTCAGGGGAATTTGGGAGGTTCTGGGGAATCTAGACTTAGGAAATTGAGAATCACCTGATGGCAGGGAGTAAAGCCACTGCGAATTGCTATCTGCCAGTAATCATTTCTAAAGCACCCATCACAATAGTACCAGGGCAGGGAAATCTAAGATGTCAGTGACTGGAATTTGATGATGGAAATCTGAAGTTTCTGAGATCAGAGAGAAAAGGGAATATAAGCAATTTAGTAAACTTGGCCGTCAGAATTTGAGCCTTGCTGATCTGTAGTATGCATACAAATGAACCATGATAAAAAAACACAAGAACATATACTTTGGACTGCAATGTAACCCTTCTGCCAGGTGGAGCCAGCAGCAACCAGGGCCAGGTTCAATATCTAGGGGTTCCTTTCTATCGATACAATGCAGAACCGGCTCAAGCCCCCACCCAGTAACCTGGGAAAATTACACACCACCCTGGGCGCCTCTGAGAGGCAATATTTCCCCACTTGCAAGCACAGAGTCTGAGTGTAGAAAAGAAACTTTTAATAAAAGGAGGGAAATAACTCGGTGATAATTTGGGAGAACACTGCAAACGGGGTTCATAAACCATGAGTAAAAGACCTACCTCCAAGTAGGTTGGGCAGTGCCCTTTTCCCTTCAGGTTCTTAAGTCTAGCAACCCAAAAGTCCCTTTCACATACTCAACCCTTCTCTGCACCCCATTCACAGTTGCTGTCCTTGGTCAGTGCAGAGTTCAGAGGTGCATCAGCAGAGTTCACCTCCCACCCTGGGTGCGGGAGTGGGGGGCTTAAAGAGGCATCTCATTCATTCTGCTGGCCGCTCACTGGCCAACTGCTCACTGCTCTCACCATGTTCCTCCACCAGCCACCCCACTGGCTGCTCATTGCACCTCTCTGTCACCACCCTGCTGGCCACTCATCACACCTCTCTGCTGCCACTGTGCTGGCCGCTCATCATGCTTCTTTGCCACCACCATGACGGTCACTCATTCGCCAGCTGCCTGTCAGTCACCTTCTGCCTCTCTGCTGTGACTTCTGTGATTTTCAGCTCTTTTGCAGGCTGGGAAGAAACATTACCCCATCTCAAGTGATTTCAGCTCTCAGGGATTTTAGTTCTTAGCAGGCAGTGTAGAAACACAGTCCCACCACAATTGGTTTCAACTCTGATTGAGCAATTAAAATTGCTCAATTGCTCAGGAAAGCTCATGCTCAAATAAATTGGTTAGTCTCTAAAGTGCCACAAGGACTCCTTTTCTTTTTGCGAATACAGACTAACACGGCTGTTACTCTGAAACCTAAAATAACAAAAGAGGCTCCTAATGAAGCCTATTTAGTTCTATTCTTTGAACAGTGGGGAAGAACAGGTTAAGCCAGTCTAGCGAGGACCCCAGGCCTGCGGCAGGGGTTTTTTACAGCCTCCTGATCAGGACTCCTGTCCCCACCCCTCTTACTTTCACAGGGCTCTGACTTTCGAGCCCTTGCTTAATGAGGTTCTTTCAAGGGGGGTGGGGGTGCTCCCCCTCAGTTGACCCAGGTTAAGCATAGTCCTGCTTTCCTGTATTCCTACAATAATTACAACATTGGTAACCATATTTCACTACCCATGCATTCAGTACTAAGGTCATTTGTACCAAACACCAGCTAAAGTAGATCCTTTGACACAGCTGTAAATGATAAATATGTAAACAGAGCAAGAGCAAACTGTATTTACATAAACACACCCATAGTCTCTTCCCTCCCAGCTAGCTATCAGGGAAGCATTCATTCAAACCCTGCTTATAGTAATAATTCATTTAAGAACTAGTACATTTCATAACAATAAATAATCCATAAAGGTGCGTCCTAGATACTTACCTTAATAACTGCAAAAAGAACAGGAGTGCTTGTGGCACCTTAGAGACTAACAAATTTATTTGAGCATAAGCTTTCATGGGCTACAGCTCACTTCATTGGCATGACCAAAACCTTGGATAGATTAGATTAGACTACAGCAATGAGCACCATACAAAACCCTAAAACAGACAGACAGAGTTAACCATAGCCCTCAAGAATTACAGTGGTCCATTTATTCATTTAAGGAGTAGAAGGGAAAACAAGGGTGTGTAAGTGCATAAGCACCTTTTTTGTGCAAATGAACTAGCATATAACAGGTTTCAGAGGGGTAGCCATGTTAGTCTGTATCAGCAAAAACAACGAAGAGTCTTTGTGGCACCTTAGAGACTAACAAATTTATTTGGGCATAAGCTTTAGTGGGCTATAACCCACTTCATCAGATGCATGGAGTGAAAAATACAGTAGTCAGGTATAAATATACAGCACATGAAAAGATGGGAGTTGCCTTACTGAGTGGCAGGGTCAGTGCTAACAGGACCAATTCCATCAGGTTGGATGTGGCCCATTCCCAATAGTTGACAAGAAGGGGTGAGCATCAACAGAGGGAATATTATTTTTTGGGGTGACCCAGCCACTCCCAGTCTTTATTCAGGCCTAATTTGATGGTGTCAAGTTTGCAAATTAATTCCAGCTCTGCAGTTTCTCATTGTAGTCTGTTTTTGAAGTTTTTTTGTTGAAGAATGGCCACTTTTAACTTTGTTATTGAGTGTCCAGGGAGTCTGAAGTGTTCTCCTACTGGTTTTTGAATGTTACAATTCTTGATGTCTGATTTGTGTCCACTTATTCTTTTGCGTAGAGACTGTCCAGTCTGGCCAATGTAGATGGCAGAGGGACACGGCTGGCACATGATGGCATATATCACATTGGTAGATGTGCAGGTGAACGAGCCCCTGATGGTGTGGCTGATATGGTTAAGTGCTATGATGGTGTCCCTTGAATACATATGCGGACAGAGTTGGCAATGGGGTTTGTTGCAGGGATTGGTTTTTGGGTTAGTGTTTCTGTTGTGTTGTGTGTCCACTAACACTAACAAAAAAACCTTCAAAAACAGACTTCAGTGAGAAACTGCAGAGCTGGAATTAATTTGCAAACTTGACACCATCAAATTAGGCCTGAATAAAGACTGGGAGAGGCTAGGTCACTCCAAAAAGTAATGTTCCCTCTGCTGATACTCACCCCTTCTTGTCAACTGTTGGGAATGGGCCACATCCACCCTGATTGAATTGGTCTTGTTAGCACTGACCCCGCCACTCGGTAAGGCAACTCCCATCTTTTCATGTGCTGTATATTTATAGCTGCCTATTGTATTTTTCACTCCATGCATCTGATGAAGTGGGTTATAGCCCACAAGAGCTTATTCCCAAATAAATTTATTCGTCTGTAAGGTGCCACAAGGACTTCTTGTTGTTTTAGCATATAACAGAATGCATGTACAAAACAAACCTCCTCCAGCATCAAAACTGCTTGAAAAAAGACATTCCAAGTCTGGAGAAAAACAAATTCAATGTGAAAACTTTGGTTTCAGAAGACAAAGTTTCTTAGTAACAAAGATAAATAAAATTTCTATTGAAAGGTATTATTTTAATGTTGACAGCCTCCTCAGGGCCTTTTTCTTTCTGACCACTGCTCCAAGAGTAGTGGTGGAATAAGTTTATTGCTCTTGAAAGCATTTATACAGTTTGCCAATTACCTTTGCAACAGCCTTTCTCAGCAAATCTCTCTCAAGAGTTTTCTAATGGCATAAAACATTCATTTCCAGTACTAATGGTTCCCAAAACATAGACCTTTAAAAACAGGCCTGTTCTATTATATTATTAATTATTATTATTTATATAGCACTGTGGGTATGTATGACACTTTATAGACATAAGAATACATTGCTCCCTGAATATAGCAATGCTTTTCAGAACTAGTTCAGGACTGAATGTAGCAAGTCCTGAACATCAGAACAATGTAATTTTCAATCTCTGGCCCCTTTAACTGAAGTGTAACAGCTAAGCAGAGAAGACCATGCTGTAATACTGAGGCATATTGCAGAGAAAGTAGGGTTCAATTTCTTTGAAAGAGCGTAGGATGATAATTTTTGACAGATACTGTCAGTTTCAGCTTTTGTAACAAAATGGAAAGTGTGTGCACCATTTCTCATCTCCTAAATAGATTACCCACCATAAACACGCACACTTGTCAAAGCTAATGACATTCTTCCTGCTGAGTCTGATAAATTCCTGTCCTGAATCTAAACAAGAATAAATCTTGGCCGAATGTAACATTTCACCCTTCTTTTAGGACCAGCTCTCCAGAGAGCAGTGAAATTTCTCCTCTTCAGCATCACAAGCTCTTAAAATTAATGCTATCAACCCTTCAGAACATTCTGGTCATTCATAGTGGAACATTTTATGTGAACTGCACAAAGCTGACAACAAGAAGAACCAAACAAATGTAGCATTGAGTCATAATATGTTATGTGTTATTGGTCTATTAGATTTCTGTGAGCTTAAATGTTGCACTAGCCATAATGTATGCTTTGGATTAAGTATTTTAAAAACATGGTTAAATATTTCTGCATTTTTTAATTTCAGGCTTTTACTTCATGGTTAATTGTACATCTTTCCAACTGGATTACATGAGAATATGATTTTCATTTAAAAACAAGTTTCTAGTCTTTATGGTTGTGGGGAAAAAAATTGAAAATGTAAACTTAAAGGCTTAGAAACCAGATTTTAAAATTGTGTTATCTTTTTAAAAATACATCATTTGCAAGCAATGTCATGATTTTTTGGAGCATCTAATTCATGACTTTTGAACATGGGTTGTGCAGTCTTCTCTGTCCTCCTCTGCTCAGATGTGGAAGCTTCTTTCCCCATGTGGTGTCCGCAGAAGTGGGGACAGTATGGGATGCTGGGGGTATATTTTGGGTCTGGATAGCTGGGGAGAAGGAAGCCCAGTCCAGCCTTGCCCAGCTTCCCTCCTCCCCGCTGTAGCCCACTGCTTCAGCTGCTCTGGCAGCTCCCAGGCATTCCACTTAGGACATGCTGTTGCTGCTGCTACTGCTTTGCCAGAATTCTCCTGAGGAACACAAGTAAGAAAGGAAAATGGTGATTTTTAACACTTTACAACTCAGATAAATCTGGATGGAATTTCATGAGACAGAGGAAAGCCATCAGTGTTGAAAAGTATAGATTGTAGAAAACGGGTATCTTATGCACCCAAGGGTGTGGGAGGACAAAGAAAGTAAGAAGAAGAATTTACTACTTGCGAGATGCCTGCCATCTTGGCCAACATGTTAGAGTTTGAAGCAGAGACCTTCAGAGTTAAAAGCATGAGCTGCAATAGCTTGAGCTAAAGAGCCAAGTTTCTGCACCAGCTGTCTGTAATAGCTCATATCTTCTGTGGATTGGCACAGAAGGAAACTTGTAAAACAAATTCACCAGTGAGTGTACACACTATCTTAACCCAGTCCAAATTAAAAGGTCCTGAACAGACATCTCCATTGAATTAAATGTAATCGTTTACTTGCTGCTGTAGCTAATCACATGCTCCATGGCTTCTGGTCCAGATGAGTAAGGAAGGATATTTTCAAAATAAAAGCTGTATACATTGATTCTAGTATATTTATTCCTCCACGTCCCCATTTCTATTTTCTCAGTCTCTCAGTTCTACGTTAATTTTTAACCCCATTCTCTCAGAACTCACTTCTTTTTTGTTCTTTCTCTCCCCAACTCCATTTCAAACCCTGCCTTATTTGTCACACCTCTCCTTTGTCTGTATAATCTGTCCTCCTTATCTTTGTTCATTTGCTTCCTCTATTTCTTTTTTTCTTCCCCTCCAACCTTGTCCAGTGTGACAAGATGCAGAAAAGTATGCATGAATTGGTTCCACACCCTTCCTATCAAGCACTTCCATTCAATCCTACTGCCCCAGTTTTTTTTAAATCCTCTTTTCTCCTCCCTCCAGTACACCCAGTCCTTCTAGCAGTGTGCCTTGACTGGCCTGAAGGTCCTTCTTGCATAAGGGCCTCAATTTATCCTAACATCCTCGTTGATTATGGCTGAAATGTACTCTCCTATTTGTGCCTCTCAGTTGTTAATGGGCAACAGACCTAATTTCTATTCCCAGCTGAGAGGCAACCATAAGAGGTGTACTATACAGAACGTGTTATATGTGCTACACCCTGTATCCCAGCAGTGACACATAGAAACTATAGCCGGGCAGAAATTAGGATGACCAGATGTCCATTACACATGTAAAACTTGAGAGATTCAGCAACAGAACTTGCTTGGTGGCCAAACCTTGGCCCTTCTGAGATTGAAATAATTTTGTACCTCACTGTTTTCGAGTTATATAGGAAGATTAACCTCAGTGCCTTAGCCTGTCACACTAATATAGAACAAGACCAAAATAATTTTAAAAACTCCAACCCCACAGCCAATAACTAATGCAAAAATGCCTCTCTCAGCCTTCAGATGGGAGGAGAGAGAAACACTTTGTAGTAAATTACCTGTCATTTTCTTGTAAGGCACTGGACACCACATTGTTGAGCAAGGAAAAGAAAGAATGTTCTCTCAGATGATTCACAGATTCAGAGATTCCAAGGCCAGAAGGGACCACTGTGATCATCTAGTCCAGGGATTGGCAACCTTTGGCACGCAGCCCACCTGGTAAGCCCCCTGGTGGGCCGAGCCAGTTTGTTTACCTGCCGCATCTGCAGGTTCTGCTGATTGCAGCTCCCACTGACCGCGGTTCACTGCCCTAGGCCAATGGGGGCTGCAGGAAGTGGCGGGAGCCAAGGGATGTGCTGGCCACCACTTCCCGCAGCCCCCATTGGCCTGGAGCAGCGAACGGCAGCCAGTGGGAACTGTGATCAGCCGAATCTGCAGACGCAGCAGGTAAACAAACCAGCCCGGCCCATATAACACAGACCATAGACCTTCCCCAAAACAATTCCTAGAGCATCTCTTTTAGGAAAACATCCAATCTTGATTTTAAAATTGTCAGTGATGGAGAATTCACCACAACCCTTGGTAAATTGTTCCAATGGTTCATTACTCTCACTGTTAAAAATGCCTTACTTCTAGTCTGAATTTCTCTACCTTCCAGCCACTGGATCATATTATACCTTTCTCTGCTAGATATTTGTTCCCTATGTAGGTAATTATAGGCTAATCAAATCATGCTTTCACCTTCTCTTTGTTAATCTAAATGGATTGAGCTCTTGGAGTCTATCACTATAAGGCATGTTTTCTAATTCTTTAATCATCTTTGTGGTTCCTCTCTGAACCATCTCCAATTTTTCATCATCATTTCTTGAATTGTGGGCACCAGAACTGGACACAGTATTCCACCAGTAGTCATATCAGTGCCAAACACAGAAATAACATAGCCTCTCTCCTCCTACTTGAGATTCCCGTGGTTATGCAGCCAAGGATTGCATTAGCCCTTTTGGCCACAGCATTACACTGGGACTTTATGTTCAGCTGATTATCCACAAGACACCTCCCCCCCCCAAAATCTTTTCAGAGTCCTTATGTCCCAGAATAGAGTTCCCCATCATGTAAGTATGGCCTACTTTTTTTTGTTCCTAGATGTATATATTTACATTTAGCAATATTAAAATTCATATTGTTTGCTTACATCCAGTTTACCAAGCAATCCAGATCACTCTGTATCATCAGCAATCCCTTGAGGTTGAGGATGATCTCTTTCACAGGTATTATTTTTCATGGGTCCTTTGGTGACTGAATAGTCCGATTCTTAAGCCACAGGCTCCTTGGCAGACATTGCAGGTGGTGTTGGAAGACAGGGATGGGCTGCGATGGCTGCATGACTGTTGTCTTTCCTTTCTTTTCTGGCATTTTTCTGCGACCTGGGCAAGGCGATTTTCCTCAAAAGTGGACGTTCCCTCTCTGACAAGTCTTCTCCAGTTATCCCTATCCTGGGCTGCTGTCTCCTGGTGTGCTGTGTCGATGCCACATCTCTTGAGGTTTATCTTGAGGGTGTCTTTAAAGCATTTCTTTTGGCCTCCTCATTTCCTTTCTCCTTTGGTAGTCAGGTGTACAGCAGTTGTTTTGGTAAGCGTACATCAGGCATGTGCACAAGTGCCTACTCCTCAGCTAGTGCTGGATAATCAAGGCCTCAACACTGAAGATGTTGGCCTCTGAGGACACTGACATTAGTGCAATGATCCTCCTACTTTATGCTGAGGATCTTCTGAAGAAAGTGCTGGTGCTGGTGTTCCAGGTTTTTCAGGTGTTTTCTGTAGGTCACCCCAGTCTCACAGCCATAGAGAAGTAAATTGGGATTACCACCGCTTTGTAAAGTAAAAGTTTAGTATGTGTTCAGTTTTTGTTGTGATTCTTGAACACCCAGCGAGACAGCAAATTCTGTGCTGAATCTCGACATCTATGTCTGCCCTCTGTAAGAGATGGCTACCAAGATAGGCAAAGTATTCTACATTTTCCAGTTCTTCTTTGTCGATATAGATCTTCCTTGCTGGGTCTGATGATTGACCGGGGACTGGCTGGTGGAGAACTCTTGTTTTGCCAATGTTCAGAGCTAGCCCTAGGCTTTTGTAAGCTTCAGAGAAGCAATCGAGTGCTGTTTGAAGATCCTCCTTTGAGTGTGCAACTACAGCACAATCATCCGCATACTGGAGTTCAGTTATTGTTGCAGATATTACTTTAGTTCCGGCACGGAGACGAGAAAGATTGTAGAGGTTGTTGTCAATCCGACACTGGATGCCAATGCCCTATGATAGACGGTCTTGGGTTAGCGTTTTCATAGCTATTAAGAAAATGGAGAAAAGGGTGGGTGCCAGTACACAATCTTGTTTTACGCGACTTTGGATGACAAAGGGCTCAGAGGTATGCACAGGATGGAGGCAATCATCTGGTCATGGAGGAGTCTTACAATGGGGATAAATTTGCTTGGGCAGCCAAACTTTCCACAGAGCCTCATAGTTGATAGACTAAGGCTTTGGTCAGATCGATAAAGGCCACATACAGCTCCTGGTGTTGTTCTTGGCATTTTTCCTGGATCTGCCTGGCTGCAAAAATCATGTCAGTTGTGCCTCATGATGGTCTGAAGCTGCACTGAGACCCTGGAAGTACTTCCTCTGCAAGAGGGAGCAGGGGATTCAGTAAGATTCTAGCAAGAATCTTCCCAGCGATGGAGAGGAGGGCAATGCCTCGATAGTTGCCACAGTCAGCCCGGTCTCCCTTTTTGAAAATGGTGAAGATGTTAGCATTATGTAAATCAGCAGTGATTTCTTCGGTGTGCCAGATTTTGAGGAGCAGCAAGTGAAGCTTGGTAGTCAGTGTTTATCCCTCCACTTTCAGTACTTCAGCTGGTATGCCATCAGGACCTGGTGCTTTATTGTTTTTCATTTGTTTAATTGCTTTGCAGATTTCCTTGGGTGTTGGTGGGTTGGCAAGAGTTTCCCAGATTGAGTGCTGAGGGATGGAGTCAACGGTGTCATCAATCACAGTCTATTCTCAATTTAGAAGCTTTTTGTAGTGTTCCTTCTAGTGCTCTTTGATGGATTTGTTATCTTTAAGAAGGGTACAACCATCTTCGGATCTCAGAGGTGTGAGGCTACATGAGCTTGGTCTTTGTCTCACAAAGAAGCTCCACATATTATGTCTATCAGCGAATGTTTGGATTTCTTTTGCTTTGTCCTCCTACCAATTGTTTTTGATTTCTCAGATCCTCCTTTGAACTTCAGCTTTGAGCTGATGGAAAGAGCTCTGCCTCTGACTGGATAGTAGTTGGTTTTGCGAGTCGCAGAAAGCTTTTCTCTTCTGATCCAAAAGGATATCTCCTGTGATATATTAGTGGGATGGAAAAGTGTTATCACCATCATGTAATCTCAACGTTGTCATCATCAAACCAGTCCTGATGGCAGCGAGTAGCAAGGCCAATGGATTCCTTGCAAACCTCATGGATGGTCTGTTTTAGGGCTTCCCAGTCTTTCGACACTTGTGTTGTCATTTTCTGGTGTGCACATGGCCAGTTTTTCACTGAGGAGTGTTTGGAAGTTCTCCTAGTGCACTGAGGTTTGAAGTCTTTGGACGTTGTATTGCTGTCTGTGTGATTTGGATTGCTTTTTATGTTTTTGTGTAATCCTGATGGACATGACTGACGTCACCAGACAGTGGTCAGTCCAGCAACCATCGGCTTCTCTCCTGATGCGGGTGATTTGGACATCTCTTAGATCCTATGTTCTTACAGTGATATAGTCTAGGAGGTGCCACTGTTTTGAGCGGGGGTGTTGCCAAGTTGTTTTGTACTTGTTTCTTTGTCTGAAGACTGTGTTTGTGATCACAAGGTCATGCTCCATACATTTGCTGAGTAGAAGGATGCCATTGGAATTGGTCTTTCCCACTCCTTCTTTCCCACTGGCACTACTCCATATGTTAGAATCTCAGCCAACTCTTGCGTTAAAGTCCCCTAGGAGGATTATCTTATCTGTTTTTGGAATGGATGGCAAAATTTTATCAAGGTCAGTGTAAAAGGATTCTTTCTGTTCTTCTTCACCATCAAGAGTTGGTGCATATGCACATGTACTAATAGTGGCAAATGACTTATTGACCAATATGATGCGGAGGATCATACGGCGCTTGTTGATGCCAACGGGGAGTTCAGTCTGGCGGTTGACTAGGAGGTTTTTGATTGCAAAGCCAACACAGTGTATTCGTGGATCGCTTGCTGGTTTCCTCTTCCCTCAAGTGGCCTTCATCTGCACATCTTGTTTTGCTGAGAGCAGCGATGTTGATGTTGTACCTCGAGAGTTCTCGGGCAACAATTGCTATTCTGTGTTTGAGTCTTTCACTTTTTGATTCGTCTAGTAGGGTATGGACATTCCAAGTTGCAAGAAACATTTTTGTTTTTCGACTGCATTGGGAGTGATCCCTCTGGACACGGTTATCCAGTCAGGTATGGTGGGATAGTCTATGATTGGGGCACCTTTTATAGCCTCTTTCCCATATGGGGTGAGCAGAAGGGTTCCTAAAAAGGCCTGCTCAGTCATGACCACTGCTGCCAAAAATGCCCCCTATCCCAGTCCAGGGGCACATGACGACCATCTTGCAATCACCACCTGTGTGTGGGTCTGTGACTAGTGACTCCTGGTGATCACTTCACCTATCCCCGTAGTCACTCGCTCATTGCCGCAGGACTTTTATGGGTAGCGGTGGGGGAAAAGTTCTTCCTCTGAAAGAAGCCTGCGTGTGAGTAATTTAATGTGGGGGAGCTGATGCGCACCAGCAGCCACACAAATCTTGGCAGAAGAGGCACCTGTGTCTGGTGGCAAGGTCTAAGATGACCGGGAGTTTCTCCTCTGTTGCAGCCTTCGTCTGGCTCCGTTGCAGCCTTCGTCTGCCTCCATAAATGTCCTGCTTCATCTGCCTGTTCTGCCATTGAGATTTTATACTAGGTTGTGCTGTGGTGGGCTGCACTTTGTGTGGTACCTTGACTTCGATGCGTGATCCTACCAGGAGTACAAGACTCCAGATGGCATCGCTCGTAGGGCCTTAAGTATACACAAGCTTCTCCAATATGTCAAGGTGGCAGCTCAAGGAGAAGACTCTGTATCCAGGGCCGGCTCTACAGTTTTTGCCACCCCAAGCAGTGAAAAAAAACTGCCACCGCGGATGGCAAAAGGAAGAAGTTGCCGCCGATTTGCCACTGCGGCCAGCAAAGGGCAGAAGCTGCCGCTGAATTGCCGCCATGGCCGGAGGAACTCCCACCCCTTTCTAACTGCCGCCCCAAGCACCTGCTTGGAACGCTGGTGCCTGGAGCCGGCCCTGTCTTTATCAGTAACCTATTGTCTTCATTATTGACCATTGCCCCAATTTTTGTGTCATCTGCATATATTATCAGTGATGATTTTATGTTTTCTTCCAGGCCATTGATAAAATCTTAAATAACGCCAGTCAAAGAATCAATTCCTGTGAAGCCCCACTAAAAACAGACCTGCTTGATGATGATTCCTCATTTACAATTACATTTTGAGACCTATCAGTTAGCCTATCTGTGTCCCATGTTAATTTTATATCATTCTAGTTTTCTAATCAAAATGTCATGTGTTACCAATTCAAACAACTTGCAGAAGTGTAAGTATATCACATAAATACTGTTACCTTTACCAACTAAACTTGTAATCCAGGTAGTTTGACAGGATCTATATTCCATAAACCCATGTTGGCTGGCATTAATTATATTATCCTCCTTTAATTCTTTATTAATTGACTTCTGTATCAGCTGCTCTCTTATCTTGCCCAGGATTGATGTCAGACTGACAGGCCTATAATTGCCTGAGTCATCCTGTTTACCCTTTTTAGGTACTGGCACAACATTAGCTTTCTTCTAGTCTTCTTGAACTTTTTCCATTGTTCCAAGACTAATTGACAATCAACATTAATGGCCCAGGGAGCTCCTCAGTCAAGTCTTTGAAAACACTTGGGTGCAAGTTATTTGGACGTGCTGATCTTAAAACGTCTGACTTTAGTAGCTGTTGTTTAACATTCTCTTGATATATTAGTGGAATGGAAAAAGTATTATCACCATCATATGATATGATTACATCATCTGTTTTTCCCCCAAATACAGAACAGAAATATTTATTGAAAACTTCTGCCTTTTCTGCATTATTATTGATAATTCTATCATTTCCATCTAGTAATGGACCAATAGCATTGTTAGGATTCTTTTTGTTCCTAATATACTTATAAGGAGAATAAGAAGGAGGTTTTTTTATACTGCTGGCCATAGGTTTGCTTCCCTTATCAACTTTCTATAATTCCTGGCTTCTAATTTAAATTCACTACTATCAACATCCCTTTTCTTCCATTTATATATATATAGACAGGGAAGTGAAGGCAGCTATAAGTAAGTAAGTAAATAAATAAATAAATATTAAAAATTAATAAATATTAAAAAGTGGCCTGATTTAGACCGGGAAGTGAAGGCAGCTATAAATAAATAAATAAAAATAAAAGTATATTAGGAACAAAAAGAATCCTAACAAAGCTATTGGTCCATTAAATATTTATTTGTTTGTTTATTTATTTATAGCAGCCTTCACTTCCCCGTCTAAATCAGGCCACTCTTTCAATCAGTAGGTATGTAGGGGGTGTGGCCCTCCCTCGCTGTCAATCTCTGAGGGAGGCAACACCTTTTTGCTGTCACACCTCTGGAATAGCAGTCTAACAAAGGGGGAAAATTAATAGTCTTTAGGGCTCAAACCCTTAGGCAGGCTAGAGTAGTGAATAGTCCAGAGGCTCAGGCACGACAGGGCCCCAAGCAGTCTAGGGTTGCCTCCCTCAGGCAGGGTCAAGCAGGGAAAAGTTCAGGGGCCCAGACCCTTAGGCAGGGCAGGGCACCAAGCAGTCTAGAGCTCCAGCCCTCAAGCCAGGTGGAGCAGGTAAGAGGAGCCTGGCCTTTAGGCAGTGGTGAGCCCCAAACACAGTCTAGCATCTTATCTCAGAGGACAGTAGATTAAGACAGGCCTCCTGGACTAAGGAGAGGAGGCTGCTACTCCATGAGTTGGGTGGCAGGGGGACACAGACCCACCCAACTCCACCGCATCCCAGCCCAGGGCCCTAACAGTGGCAGAGTGGAGATCCAGCCACAACACACTGACTTGGAGTCAGCCAGCAACCCAGCCGGATTGTAGTCAACTGGCCCTGGGCTACTTCCTCCCCTCCGCTTAGGGTGTACATGGGTCCTAGGTTTGTCCTCCATCTCCCCAGGATACACTGCCAGGGGCAATCCCAGCAGCTCCTCAGCATCAGGTGTGTATGGCAGTTCTGGTAGCTTGGGAGCATTCTCGGGACAACAGAAGTCTCCTGCGGGGCTCTGGTTCCAGCTGCAGGCTGGATGCATCTGTCTCCCTTGGTGGCTCCAGCCCAATTGAGTTGCAGGGCCCACCTCTTATACTTCCAGTTCCTGTTGCGCCCCTCTACTTCCGGCCTGGTGGGCATGGACTTCCTGGTTCTGCCCACCAGTGGGTGTCTGGACCTCCCTTGCTGTCAATCACAGAGAGAAGGCACACCTCTTTGCTACAAGGCATCTAATAAAATGTTCTTAAACAATTCATACATATCATTCACGTTTTTCTGATTAAATTCTTTCTCCCAGCTGATTTGGTTTATAATTGTTTTAAGCTTTGTGATACTATGATTGTAAAGCACCAATATAGATAGGTAGATAGATAGATAGATCTATATCTGGATTTTATTGTTTTCACATAATAAATGGGATCAAGTAATGATCACTTGTACCTAATGACTCTTAGTTTTTAGTTCTTTGATCAGTTCCTCTTTATTTGTCAAGATGCAGCCTAATATAGAATTCCCCCATGTTGGCTACAACACTTTTTGGGTTAGGAAATTCGCATCTATCATACTTAGAAATTCCAAGGAAGTTTTAGTACTGACAGCATAAGACCCCCAGCATATGTCATTCAAACTGAGGTCCCCATGATTGTGCAGCTTTTTTTTCTATACATTATAGATAGGTGTGTCGGGAGCTGGTCATCCTATTCCCTAATGTGATTTGGTGATCTGTAGCAGACACCAATTAATATCCCATCTTGTGCTTTATCTGTTAGAACATTGATGCATAAGCATTTGAGATTTTTTTTTCTGAGTTCTCAGTGATTTGGCAACAGGTAATGTCATTTTTGACATAAAGTGCCATTCCCCCTCCCCTTTTGCCATCTCCATTCTTCCTAAATAAGGTATAACCATTGGTTTTAATATTCATATCATGTGATTAATCCTACCAGGATTCAATAATACCAACGAGATCAAATTTCTGCTCATAAATGAGCAATTCCAATTGATCTTGTTTGTTACCCAGGGTCCTAGCATTGGTGTATAGGCAATTAAAGAACTTCTGTTATACCAATAAAATAAAACCCAACAGGATCTTTTAAAAGGGGGTAAGACAAAATGCCGTGTTTATTGTGAATACAAAATGAGGCACAGTAAACAAGTAATCATAAACATTCTATCCCATGTACTCACACAAAATACCAAAAGAGGCAAACCAAGTAAACAGTCATATTTACTACATCCCATTCACTCCCACACGCATACACATACAAGTTCTGCAAATTTCAGAGTAACAGCCGTGTTAGTCTGTCTTCGCAAAAAGAAAAGGAGTACTTGTGGCACCTTAGAGACTAACCAATTTATTTGAGCATGAGCTTTCGTGAGCTACAGCTCACTTCATCGGATGCATACTGCGGAAACTGCAGAAGACATTATATACACACAGAGACCATGAAACAATACCTCCTCCCACCCCACTGTCCTGCTGGTAATAGTTTATCTAAAGTGATCATCAAGTTGGGCCATTTCCAGCACAAATCCAGGTTTTCTCACCCTCCGCCCCCCCCCACACAAACTCACTCTCCTGCTGGTAATAGCCCATCCAAAGTGACCACTCTCTTCCCAATGTGTATGATAATCAAGGTGGGCCATTTCCAGCACAAATCCAGGTTCTCTCACTCCCTCACCCCCCCTGCAAAAACCACACACACAAACTCACTCTCCTGCTGGTAATAGCTTATCCAAAGTGACCACTCTCCCTACAATGTGCATGATAATCAAGGTGGGCCATTTCCAGCACAAATCCAGGTTTTTCTCACCCCCCCCCCCACCCCCATACACACACAAACTCACTCTCCTGCTGGTAATAGCTTATCTAAAGTGATCATCAAGTTGGGTCATTTCCAGCACAAATCCAGGTTTTCTCACCCTCCGCCCCCCCCCCCCCAAACTCACTCTCCTTGTGTGTGTATGGGGGTGGGGGTGGGGGGTGAGAAAACCTGGATTTGTGCTGGAAATGGCCCACCTTGATTATCATGCACATTGTAGGGAGAGTGGTCACTTTGGATAAGCTATTACCAGCACGAGAGTGAGTTTGTGTGTGTGGTTTTTGGAGGGGGGTGAGGGAGTGAGAGAACCTGGATTTGTGCTGGAAATGGCCCACCTTGATTATCATGCACATTGTAGGGAGAGTGGTCACTTTGGATAAGCTATTACCAGCAGGAAAGTGAGTTTGTGTGTGTGGTTTTTGGAGGGGGGTGAGGGAGTGAGAGAACCTGGATTTGTGCTGGAAATGGCCCACCTTGATTATCATACGCATTGTGAAGAGAAAAGGAGTACTTGTGGCACCTTAGAGACTAACCAATTTATTTGAGCATGAGCTTTCGTGAGCTATAGCTCACTTCATCGGACCTTCATCGGACCGATGAAGTGAGCTGTAGCTCACGAAAGCTCATGCTCAAATAAATTGGTTAATCTCTAAGGTGCCACAAGTACTCCTTTTCTTTTTGCGAATACAGACTAACACAGCTGTTACTCTGAAACCTGTCATTGTGAAGAGAGTGGTCACTTTGGATGGGCTATTACCAGCAGGAGAGTGAGTTTGTGTTGGGGGGGGCGGAGGGTGAGAAAACCTGGATTTGTGCTGGAAATGGCCCAACTTGATGATCACTTTAGATAAACTATTACCAGCAGGACAGTGGGGTGGGAGGAGGAGGTATTGTTTCATGGTCTCTGTGTGTATATAATGTCTTCTGCAGTTTCCGCGGTATACATCCGATGAAGTGAGCTGTAGCTCACGAAAGCTCATGCTCAAATAAATTGGTTAGTCTCTAAGGTGCCACAAGTACTCCTTTTCTTTTTGCGAAGTTCTGCAAAGTTGTTATAGTTACCAGCCTAGAGGTTGCTCATGCCAAGTTACTGGCCAGGTAACTTGGGCATGAGGGTGGAGCTGAGTCTTTGTCAGATGCGCATCCGATGCTCCTGGAGGGTGGTTGCAGAGCCAGACTCAAAGTCCTTAGTCTTTAGGGTCTGTTTTTATAGGAGTTTTATTCCTATGCCAGTCTATGGAGGTGGCTTTATCATGCTGTTGCTGAATCAGTCAGCACATGGCACATCCCTGACGGCTCCGTGCTGCCAGATGTTATCTTGTTATTCGGTTCTCCCATCCTTGAGGCTGTTGTGTGGATTCCAGTCTGCACTCCGGGGGCCATCCGCTTATCTCCACTTAGTGCATTCTTCGGCCAATCGATACTGAAGTGGTAACTCTTAGGCTGGCACTCCTAACCATGCATCTTCTCACACAACATCCATTCACATGCATTCTCGAGCTTTATTTCAACATATATCTCTTCTGACTTTAACAATTCTTAAAATGTAATGAAACTGCTTAACCCCCTTACCATATAACGTACATAACAAGCAAGATAAAGAACGTGAGAAGGGTGGGAGTCTCTGTGTGCTGTTCTGAGGAACAGTTGTTTTTGAAAAGTCTTATCTCTTCTGAGAACAGACTCTCTGGCCCAGATGTGCTGAGCAGTTTGGCCTTCTAATTAACATTAGTTTGGGATCTTTAAACTATATACAATTAAAAATCATATAGAAATCCTCTGGTATAATAACACTTCTTCTCTGCACATCCTTTGGTTCCTTGATTAATTTTGTTCTCAAAATCTCGATTTTGTGCCAAGTGTTCAGCTCTTCCCTCTTTTTACCCTTCCCTATTGCTATTAGTTTTATGCCCTCCTCGCTGTTCTAGCAAGCCTGTTCCTGAGAATATTGGTTCCACTTCTAATGAGGTGGAGGCCATCCAAATTATAAAGCCTGCTCTCCCCACAGAATGTGGACCAATATTCCACAAAACCTAAACCCTACACCCTATGTCATTTACCTGGAGGTTCACTTCCAGCAGTTCACTTCCAGAATCTTCTGCCCTCTGCCATCCTTCCCTCGTGGGACAGGAAGGATCTCAGAGAACATTGCTTGGACATTCTTTGTTTTCAGCATGCTTCTGAGTTCCCTGGAGTCATCTATTATCTGTGAGATATCCCGTGATACAGTGTCATTAGCGCTTACATGAACCATCACCATATGAACCATGTCAACACTAATGTGGCAATCAGGGAGAAATGTCACAGGCCCCTAGGAAAGGAATCACCAGTTCTAGAAATATGTGGCAGTTGGAGGCAGCTAGGAGCCATCAGACCAGAAGAAAGCTGTTGCCAGAAATTCAAATGACAATGTTGGGATCCTCGGACTTACGACACAATTCGTTCCTCAGAACTGCATGGTAAATCAAAATGTTGTACGTCGAAACCACTTTTCCAGAAGGAATCAATGGTATAAAGGGGGGGGATTGGTTCCTGAACCAAGGCTTGATACACTATTTTCACCACAGTAACCCAGATTTTTGTACTAACTGAATTATAGATGACGAATGTAGCAACATCAATTTATTTATTTGGTAAATAGCATTCAAATAAACATATAAAATCACATATGCTTTGACTTTCCATTTCCAGAATTTTTTGGGGCTTCCCCGAGGGCTGGGGCCCTTGCAGATGGTTATCTGATTGGTTTCCACAGCCGGGGTAGCTTGTTGCCGGGGCACCTTGCCGCTTGTTGTTGATTGGCTCCCAGCCCCGGGCTCGGCCAATCAGAAAGCTTGACCAGAGAAATCAGTGATTGATGGGGCTCAGCATGTGATGTGTGCTGTTCTCCCTGCCTGCTTTCATCTTAAGGGCGAAACAGGCTGTCAATTGAAAAGCGTCGTAAGGATTCCCCGTAATTGCTTCCCTATAACGGGCTGGTGTTGCTGCTACTGCTGCCCAGGAAGGGTAAAAAAGGTCCTGATGCTGCAGCAGGCTAAAAGTGCCTTACTGCCGCTGGAATTCTGAAGGCCCAGTAACTGCCTGTTGTTTGTTTGTCCATAAGAGCCTATATGGCCACTGACTCCTGTTAGACAGGATGCATAGGGTGGTAGAAAGAAAGAACCGAGAAAGAATATTCCTTCTGTCCTGCTCTGTATTCCTTGTAGGATCCCTTTACACTGCAGAAACAAACAAACCTCCTCTCCCCACAACATGTTACTACTACATGGCTATGTGTCCCAGTTAGGAATCTCGATTAGTCTGGGGCGCTAGGAGAAAGCTGAATATGTATATAAGTATAGATAGTAGAAATGATGGGCCTGCAGCAAAATAGTTGCGGGATCTATCCGAATAAAGGTGTCAAATTAGACTTGTGGCTGTTTTGTTTTGTTTGTTTGTTTTTTGTACCAGATATGATGGTGTTCACATTTTTTTCCCAATTTTTCCCCCCAGTATAGTAGAAGCAACACTGGCTCTCTATTTTGGTTATACAATTTCTGTGTTTTGTGGCCCAAAACTGGTAAGATCCAGCAGGATTCAGATGCTGGATCTGAGTTTCTGTGATACTATTACACTGGGGTCTGGATTTTTAAGGTGCAGTAGCAGCTAAATATGTTCTCTGGTTAGGCAATAAAATGTGGGCTGTTAGGACCAAAACCTGGCTGAATATAGGAGAATCCACAAGTTAGCACTGGATTTTTTTGACACTGTTTTATTGAATGAATTAGCATCCAGGTTTCTTTGGTGCAATCTGAGCAGCTATCTTGTTCTTTATTTAGCCAGTGGCATTTGGGAGACTGGTTCCAACTTGCAGGAATCTGGCAGAATTTGTGTGTTGGATCTAGGTTTTCCAGCTCTGTTGCACTGGGATGTATTGGAATCCAGATTTTTTTGTTAGAATAGGAGCAGCTAAACTTGTTCTCTACTAAAGCAGTGAAATTTGTGAAGCAGGTTCCCAAAATGTTCTGGATCCAGCACATTTCTGATGCTAGACCTGAATATTTGAAGTGCTGTTGTGCAAGGTGCATAGGATCCAGATTTTATTGGTTTTGTTTTCTATTTTGTTTAAGAAGAGTGTCTACATTTGTTCTTTCTTCAGGCAGTAAAATTAGGATGGTTGGAGCCAAACATCTGCTGGATCTATCAGGACCCAGATATTGGATCTCGGGTACTGCAACACTGTTGAGCCACAATTTGTCAGGGGCCAGGTTTTTTTGATGCAGTAGGAAAAGTTAGACGTGTTCTCCAGTTAGGTAGTGTAATTTGCGGCATTGGGGTCAACAAGTGAAAGGGATCTAGATTTTACCCAACCCCTACTTTAGATATTTCAGATATGTTAATTCAAAGAGAGCTGAGGCTGCACAAACTGTCACCCAGCTGGGCCATTAGAATGAGAGCAGAAAAGCTTTCTTTCTGTTTCAAAAAAAACCTCCAGTTCCCAGTTACCTTTTGTGCCCTTGTCACTCAAGTGATCAGCTTGAACTCCAGGTGGAGTAGAGGTGATTGGGTGAATGAGGAAGGGGAAGTGCTCCTGCACCTGTCAGAGCAGGGAGGAGCTGATTTGGGGTGGTCTTATAAGAAATTGAAACCAACTGACTGTAACTCAGCAGTTTTTTCTTTCATTTCCTGGTTCCTTGTCAAAAGTCCCTGGCTGGGCGGGATTTACAGCCTTCTTTGACAAGACAGGACACCCTTCGAGACTATGTATGGGGCAACAAGATGGGAAAAAGACAGCAGGCACAGGGTGGCTGCTACCTCCACCACCTCCTATTCTAGGGGTTATCAGGAGTGGGAGAACTCTGGGCTGACAGAAGGAGCTGGAAATCCTAGGGGGGACCTGACTTCTGCAGAAAAATTGGGGTGCCAAAAACCAACCTTGCAACAGGAGCAGCAGTAAGTAGCAACCAGTCTAGCCAAGTTTGTATGTATTTACAAAATAATATTGTGAGTATTAAGTGCCAGTGTTTCACCAGACTCAGTGTGTGTATTTATATAAAGGATGTGAGTACAGAGGAAATTTTTTTGAAAGAGTTTAGGGTCAGACTTTCAAAATGCTTGGCCCTTAACTCTTTTCTGAGAATCTGACCACTTACTTGTGCCTAAATGAGAGCTGAGCTCTTATGAAGACTCTGGAGATATGGTTCAGAGATAATATTGCTGTGTGACCATGCACATGTACTTAATATGTTCATGTAAAAAACATAGGCTTTGTGTGCATGCATTAGGTGCAGTGGGCTTACAGAATTTGGTGTGTATCTCTATTACTATCTGTTTCTAAGCAGATGGTATTACGTACATTGTGAATACGTGTATGGACTCTTAATTAGAGAAGGTCTTGAACTGGAATGTCAAAGCCAATTCTGATAATCTTTTTCACCTAAATTTAATCACAGGAGATGGATTAAAAACTGCCAGATCCAAAAAATCAACTTTGGTTCTGAGCTAGAACTGATTTCCTTATGTAGTTTGGATGCAACCCATGATGGCAGGAATTGAAGACTAGTTTGTAAATGCTTAACCCCGACAAATGTAAAGCCAAAGCCTTAACCCTGAGCTGTAGTTTAAAACTAACTGGGTTCCAGCCATCTCTAATTTTAACTTTTAGTTATTGTAACTAGATATTCTGCAGGCTGTATGCTCTGTGTATGCATATGCACCTCCTATATGTATGCTTAGCTGGGCAAAACTATTAATTACTTTTTTTCACCCAAATTTAATTATTTTTTGTTTCCAAGTTATTTCTACACTGAACACTGTTAATGATAATGTTAACTATTCTGTTGATCTTGCTGTTTTTCTTTTCTTTCAAAGTGCAGCTCGTTTAAATTAGTCCTGCTCACTAGAAGCTGTTTCAGTTTCCTTTCTTTCTTTTACTGAAACTCAAGGAGGGAAAAGGGTGGAGCTAACATGGGACAACTGTGGGACAAAAGATCATAAACGCTAGTTGGAAGTTTCACTTTTTATTTTAATTTAATTCTCTAATGTTGAATGCTTGAACATCTAACAAGTTGTAAAATGATCTACTCTTGGTATGTATGGGCTATTTAGTTCTGGATAACTTCACATAAGTTTTCTTCTGTTTGGGAAGATAATCATGCAGTCATGAATCTGATTAACTTCCTGCCTCTTCCAAAATTAGAAACAGGCAAGACAAAGACAGTTCGTGCCACCTTTTTTTATTCTTTCTCTATTCTGGGGCTATCCAGGGATCAATTCAGCCTCTAGCATAAATTAGAATAGCCCCAAGGCTGCTCTAATTAACACACAGATAACTATGAGCTCAGGGGATTTTTCTGGCAGCTGGGAATAGCTAGAATGCAGAGGCATTCTGGCCACCTCCTTTTCTTTGCATGACAGGAACACTCCTTACACCTGGAACGTTGGGAAATCCTATGACTGTCTTTCTAGCTCTGTACTATTAAGGAATTTGAAGAACAATCAGACCAAAGTAAAATCTGAAACTCTTTCAAACTGTTTCTGTTCCATCAGGATGCCTGACAATGAGAGGGAACCATCTGTCAGGAACTTAGCCAGCAATAGCATCTGTTCAAATTCAATTTGGAAATGAAACTCAAATGCCTGGACAAAACCCTATAGAATATCTTTGAAAGCCAAAATAGGGAAACAATGAATCAACAGGGTGACAAGAGCTTGAAAACACCTACTACTTGCTACAGTCAGTTTGTGCTTATTGGGTTGCTTGACTTCAAGTCTGTAACATGCTGTGAGGTTACATTTACTTGTAAAAGTTGATTTCCAAATTGCATGTGTTCAGAACAAACCTGAAAAAAAAGCTTATCCTGAAAAAATAAATCTGCAAAAGGTAGAAAATGAAAGTGTAGTCAAGCGACTAAGAAAGGAAAAGGTTGTGATGGCCCCTCTTGTTCAGCAACCAGCCTTGACTCTTTTTTTTATCTGACCTTGTGTAAAAATAGTTTCCAATAAAATCCACCTTCCTAAAAAACAAACCTGCTATCATAAAATCCAAGGAGATGACATTGTACAAATGAAAACAAACATCCCTTGCCATGCAAGATGAAAAGAGAAAGGACACAGTGGAACACTTGTTTACAGAACACTTATACTTTGCATTTACAGTTTAAAAAAATCTAGTTTTTTTTTCAGTCTTTATGCTCAATTAAAAAAAATCCATACAATCTGTTACCAATAGAAATCTACTTAGACAAATGGAAAATAAAACTGCAGTCTTTGTGCAATCAGATTTTAAAGGCCTGAAAATGAGTCCATTAAACTGGAGGCAAGAGGCTCTTCAAAACATACCTGTAGACAACTGTCCTCTGTAATTGCAAGATGGTATTCAGTGAGTTCCAGAATCCTCTGAATTACACAGGTTGTTTAGGGCCTAATTCTCTACTCTATTCGCAAAAAGAAAAGGAGTACTTGTGGCACCTTAGAGACTAACCAATTTATTTGAGCATAAGCTTTTGTGAGCTACAGCTCACTTCATTGGATGCATACTGTGGAAACTGCAGAAGACATTATATACACAGAGACCATGAAACAATACCTCCTCCCACCCCACTCTCCTGCTGGTAATAGCTTATCTAAAGTGATCACTCTCCTTACAATGTGTATGATGATCAAGTTGGGCCATTTCCAGCACAAATCCAGGTTTTCTCACCCTCTGCCCCCCCCCCCCCACACACAAACTCACTGTCCTGCTGGTAATAGCCCATCCAAAGTGACCACTCTCTCCAGCAGGAGAGTGAGTTTGTGTGGGGGTGGGGTGGGGTGTGAGAGAACCTGGATTTGTGCTGGAAATGGCCCACCTTGATTTTCATACACATTGTAAGGAGAGTGATCACTTTAGATAAGCTATTACCAGCAGGAGAGTGGGGTGGGAGGAGGTATTGTTTCATGGTCTCTGTGTATATAATGTCTTCTGCAGTTTCCACAGTATGCATCCAATGAAGTGAGCTGTAGCTCATGAAAGGTTATGCTCAAATAAATTGGTTAGTCTCTAAGGTGCCACAAGTACTCCTTTTCTTTTTGCGAATACAGACTAACACGGCTGTTACTCTGAAATCTATACACAAGTAAATCTCCCATCACTACACCTTTCAGGATCGCACTCATTCATACAGGGTTGTCACCTTTCTAATTGTTGGTAACTGGACCCTTGAGGTCCTGCCCCTGTTCTGCTTCTTCTCCCGCAAGGCCCTGCCCCCATTGCTTGCTCCTCTCCCACCCCCTTCTCATGGTTGCTTGCTGGATTGTCTCAAAGAGCCTGCCTGTAGGTAGGAGGCAACCCTGGCTCAACAGGGGCTGGTGTGGATTAATGAATGAGGGCCCTGCCCTGCGGTAACCGGACTTTTAGTTCAGATGCCATTTAAGGTTGCTAGTTCCCCTTTGGACTGGACTTTCCGGTCAAAAACCGGGAACACGGCAACCCTAATTATGGCACCCAACACAGAAGCCAAAAACCAGACTGTCTGGGTAAAACCTGGCCAGATGGCAACCCTACACTCTGTCATTATTGGCTAGTGAGTCATCTAATCCATCCCCATGTATCAGTTTCCCCAGAGAAGTGTGGAGATAAATATTTCCTTTCACTGTTGGCATTCAGATGACATCTACTGAACAGCAGAGAGCAGTTCACCATGATTTCATTTTAAGGTAACTCTCCCCTAATCTTAAACTGTGTGATAGTATAGTGCAGTGGTTCTCAAACTAGGGCCGCCGCTTGTTCAGGGAAAGCCCCTGGCGGGCCAGGCCGGTTTGTTTACCTGCTGCATCCACAGGTTCGGCCGATTGTGGCTCCCACTGGCCGCGGTCCCCCACTGCAGGCCAATGGGGGCTGCAGGAACAACAGCCAGCACATCCCTTGGCCCACGCTGCTTCCCACAGCTCCCATTGGCCTGGAGCGGCGAACTGCGGCTAGTGGGAGCTGCGATTGGCCAAACCTGTGGATGCAGCAGGTAAACAAACCAGCCTGGCCCGCCAGGGGCTTTCCCTGAACAAGCAGCGGCTCTAGTTTGAGAACCACTGGTCCAGTGGACCACCAAGCATGGTTTGTCCAAAGATGGTCCTGAACCAAACCTTGGGATCTAAGCGCCCCTCGACACGCCCAAAAGTTCAATTCTGGATCCCAGGTTTATGGCTTGGACCATAATCTCCAAATTTGGTAGCTCACCTCTAAACTTTAGTGACTGTGGTGTATTGAAAAAGTCTTAAAATTAGAAGCTATCACTTTAGATTCTCAGGGTTTTTCCTGGCCCTGCTTGCAGGCTAGAGGTTTCCATAAGGAAGCATGCAATCTTGGTCTTTCTACAGTCAAGGTGCAAAGAGTCAGCCAAAAGCAAGGTTGGGGAGTTGTGCATCTCTGCCTTAGGATCCAGCTTGCTTGGTCGTTCATTCCTCCTCCTTTGGTTCTTGTGTGTTAAGTTGCAACCTTCCAGTAAGTGTATTTTAGATGACCTTATTTCTCCGTTTGTATAGTGTGAACATAGCTGTGAGTCAGAGTTATACAGCTGAAAAGTGTATTCAGTGCCAATGTTAAAATCACAACTCTTGTTGCTGCCCCTCATGCTTTTTTTCTCCTCTCCTCTCTGTTTCCTCACCTCTGATCTCTTTTCCTATGTAAAAGGCTTCTCCGCTCAGGGCTGAATCTATAGTTCTTTCTTAGGCCTCACTCGGGCAAGACACCCTAGTGACTTGTACAAGGGCACTGCCTACCCCAAATCCTAAAAAGTTCATGCAGGAGCTAATTAACCCTGTCCTACTAGAGGGAGCAGGGGAAATATAAAGAGCTAATGACTAATGAGACAGCTGGGTGTGAGTTGGAACCCTGCCCCCTGGTTTGTATGACTGTGGAGATTATTTGTAGTTGCCACCTTTATTTTGCTACTGCTGTTTTGTTCTGTTTGGAAACTCTAGAACAGGGGTGGCCAAACTTACTGATCCTCCGAGTCACATACGACAATCTTCAGAAGTTCAAGAGCTGGGCACACCTGCCAGGGCTCAGCGCTTCTGCCCTGTGGCATGGTGGTGGGGCTAAGGGCTTCAGCCCCATGCGAGGCTCCTGCTGAGGCTCGGGGCTTCATTAAGAGTGCAGCTGAAAACCTGAGCTCCAGCAGGCACCTTCAGTGGGGCTGAAGTTCTGAGCCCTGGCAGGTGTCTCCAGTGGGGCTAAGGCAGAAGACCCAAGCTCCCGCATAGTGTGGTAGGTGGAAAATGAGGGGGGGGGGGGGCTGTTCAGCTGTAAAAGAGCAGCATGTGGCTCACAAGCTGCAGTTTGGCCACCCCTGCTCTAGATGTTCCCATAAAGGGGTTCCTGGAGAAGAGACAGTGAGTGACTGTCTTTTTTTATTTTGGGGCTGGGAAATCTGTGCCTCAGCAAACAACCCCCTTAGTGAAAACTCCCATTGAAATAAATTAAGACTGCAGGATTTGTCCAGTGATGACGGGAGAAATTTATGAGACCCAAACCTGTAAATGGATCTATGCTGCTGGACACTTGCACCCACACAGAGCCCTGTTAACATCAGTGTGTCTGTGTACACGTATCTGTTGTAAGGATTTGGACCTAGCACTGTAATTTTCAGTTATCCATTGCAACTAGCTCCATTTAATGGGAAACAGACAGCTACCGGGCAGTTGTTTACCGCTAGCATGGACCCACTTTGGGAAAATGTCTGATTTGGCAGGTTGGTGACAGCTTCATGTGTGGCTGGTGTCCACCAATGCAGCCATGTATATGTGCCTTAGGAAGTGGGATGTTCTTAACCAGTGCCTGACAATTGAATGCTAAGTCCATCTGTGAGTATCCTTGAAGGTGATGATACAACTCTCCTTGACAGTGTGATCCTTTAAGTCAACTAGCCTTCGTTTTCCTTCATGCAGTATTTCATGTAAACTTTCTCTGCTGCAGCTTAAGCCCATTTTTCTGCTTCTTTCCGCTGACTAATGAGAATAAATTGTTCTTGTCCTCTTTATAGTAGTCCTTTTCCATAGCTGTTGATGGTTATAATGTCTCCGTGATAGAATCATAGAATATCAGGGTTGGAAGGGACCTCAGGAGGTAATTGCTCAAATCAGGACCAATCCCCAACTAAATCAGGTTCTGTAGACTGAACCTGCCCACATCTCTTCTTTTTCCAGGCCTTTAATCATTTGTGATGCTCTCCCTTGGACACTCATGTTTCTATCTTACTGCAAACTGAACATCAGATGAGATCATCTAGTGCCATAGAAAGTAGAATAATTAGCTTGCAGCCATTTTGTATTGGTGCATATACTGTAGAACTGGACATACTTGCTCTGGAAATAACTGATAACATTTTGAAGAGATGCAAAAGTAACAGTTCCAATTTCATTAGCATGGCTCCGTAAAGGTAGTGACAGGAGAGTGCTCATGCTGCTGCTCGCATTGCCTCTTGCCTGGTAATGTAAGAATTTCCCAGCCAATGGTAAAAATAACATGCAAAATTATCAATGGGCGCCATCTGGCAAAATAGGACATGTGCAACCAAAACAGTCTTATGTTGTGTAACTTAATCAAAAACTATGCACAAGGAAGCAGTGTGAAATTTATGAAGGTCCAGGTCCTGCAAGCATTTTAAGTACAACTTCATCAGGACTATTGCATGAATAAAATACATACATAAGAGTATGTACACTTGGTGCAAATCAAACCGAACATTGCTGGTGTTTTCCTTCTTTACTTCATATCTTCTCTATTTGAAATAGTGTCCCCACTCCCACCCACACAGTCAAATACTCCCCCCCCCCCCCCCGAATATGTGGAATTTGTTTTCACAAACTCATAACAGTTGTTTCTTTTTTAAAAAGAAAATGCATTGCGGTTTCAGGCACCATACTCAGACCAATATCAAAGAAGTCAATGTTTGCTCAAAAGTAGTAGTAAGCCAAAATGTATTTTCTGTTTCTGTGGGGAAAATCTCAGAAAATCCATCAAGGATTTTCAGAGCTTATTAATGGGATCTCTATCGGGGGAGGTGGAGGAGAAACACATCCTCTATAACTCTAAAGAGACATTACAAGGAAAAGTTTTTTAAAAATAAAACAATAGATTTTTCATTAAGCACAAAATAAACAATTTAAAAAAAAAGTATTTTGGAGCCTGAGTAGTAGAAAACATATTTCCTTTTTGTTCCATGCCATTTTTTTCATACTCTTTGTACTTCACATTGTGTGCACTATTAATTTGAAATCTTCAAAATTAAGACATTTCATTAATTTCCAGCAAGGCAATTAGGATAACTCATTTCCAAATACAGTTACTGCAGTAGCTCAGATTCTGCTTAAACAGAAAACTGACTAGAATGTTAAATTGCTCTCTTGTAACTAGGGTTCTGAAGGCTTTGCAGGATCAGAGTGTCTGTGAGAGGATATGTCTGACACGTGGTATTGCAAACTGGCTCAAACAGAGTGAAAGAATTCCTTTCATAGAGAGGCAAAAGTAACAGTTAATGCAAAGGTCTCAAGGAAAAGGAAAAACAAATTAGAGTATGGATTTAAGCCCCGATCCTGCAATTTACAGTCTGTGAGTTGATTGCAGTGCCTGTACAGAACCTCATTAAAGAACACCTGTGGTAACTGCAGGACTGGGGACTTAGTCTTTGGTCCTGAGTTTCCACACTGACTGATTTCCAGTAAGCCTTGGGTGTCCAAAGCCACACTTTGGCTGTTCAGCTGGGTCTTCTCTAATGTTAAACAAGTCATTTTCCAACTCGCAATGGTGCACACCTGGAATTTCCTCATCAATGACCTTCCAACCCTACGCTCCTAATGTAGCCTGCATACATGGAAATAGGTACATGCATAGGGACTTCAGTAAAGGGAGACCAAAAAGGTGTTTACCTCCCCCCTATTTTGATAGTTTAAAATAACCAAAGCACTATATGATAGACTTGAAGGAAACCAAAGCTGGTTTTGTCCCTTTCCTGCTCTGCATCTGCCTCTCTTCTCCTTATTTTGAAGCTTTCATCTGGTTTCCAAATAAACTTCAATGATATGAAAACCCATTCAGCTTTTAACAGTCTCCTTTTTAACTGCACAGGCTTTTATGGTGCTGTTTACTTCTTTTACCTTGCCCTGATGCATTTGTTGCTGATACATATATTTGAGCCAGTAGGAATGTCAGACTAAGGAAATTATGTATGTTTTGGATTTGTTGACCATTCTTTCCATAGATACTTTTTAATATAGGTTTTAAAAAAAAACAAACTGGGGATCTAAAGGAGAGGAACCATAATACTGTGAAATTTCAGAGCCTTACCATATGAGAGTACATTTAAAGGCTAATTCCTATCTCTATCTGTATCCGTAACCTTTCATAGGGCTCATCACCATAGTCCCTTTCTTTCTGAAAAACAAAACTATACGTAATTTTCTTTGGCAAAGTTTGGAGAGACAATACAGGAAACAAGAAGATGGCTGAAGAAGTTGACAAACTCATGAATAACATCTCAAGAGAAGTAGTAGTCTGAAATCTGGCTAGTAAAATACCATAAAAACAAACGTAACAAAACCGTCAAAGAGCAGATGACATTCAAGCTTAGTTGGGGGTAGGAAGTCTAAACATTTTTAAATCCAGCCAAATAAGGGAATGCTTGGAGAAGCATACAGTAATATGATCAAGAATAACAAGTTGTGTTAAATGAACAAGGATAAGCTTTGTTAACTTGCCTTAAATTGATCATTAACTTAAGTGCAATACTTGAACATAACGGCCATACTGGGTCAGATCAAAGGTCCATTTAGCCCAGTATCCTGTCTTCTGACAATGGCCAATGCCAGGTGCCCCAGAGGGAATGAACAGAACAGGAGATCATCAAATGATCCATCCTCTGTTGCCCATTCCCAGCTTCTGGCAAACAGAGGCTAGGGACACTGTCCCTGCCCATCCTGGCTAATAACGATTGATGAACCTATCTTCCATGAACTTATTTAGTTCTTTTTTTTTTTTTTTGAACCCTTGTGATGTGAACTTTTGTCTGCACAACCTTATAACACATCATGTTAGACAGATTTGTGATGATGCAGTACATACTGCTTCCACTGAGTTTGCAGCACTCCAGTTGTTAAGGATATTTGGCTGCATGGAAAATGTTCAGTGGCTATCACAATAATAAGAAAGGATTGTATTAGCTGGCTCCATTAATGGAAGCAGCTTCATAGTTTAATTTTTGTAAATGAATCCACTTCCTAGAATAAGCGTTCAAGGAGAAATCAGTAATTAAACAGATATAAATACTTTCCTTCCCAGCCCTGGATCTCAGTGATATAGCAGCAGGCTGCTTTTTGCAGTGGAAGCTCTGTGTGATTTTTTTTTTTCCCTGTCCACTTTTCAGTTGCTTTCCTTAAGCACCTCTTGCCTCTCTCCTTCATAGTTCTCCTACTGCCAGCCTTGTTCTTCTTGCCCTCAGTGCTCCTCTGTCCTCACCCCATTCCTTTAATGTCTCTTTAATCCCCTAGCACAACTGGGACCCATTCTGGATTGCAGGATGGGGCGGGGGGGAGGCTTTCAGGCACTACTGCAAAATAATAAATATGCCCAGAAAATTTAAAGTCCTTCATAAGCATTAAGCTTCATGACACCACGGTGATGTACTATCCCCATTTTATAGATGAAGAAACTGAGGCACGGGCCAAAGATGGACATCAATAGGTGCTTGAGAGCACTAGGCACCTTGTAGGATGGAGCCTGGGAAGAGGAATAGAACCCAGAATTGCTACTTCCCACGCCTTCCCCGTTAGACAAACGTTTGACTGATGTTCATGGACAGGATGTACTGTATAACATTTTGTAGCAAATCTATGGACATAGTCTCCTACATCTTGAAATGAAGGAGACATTATATCAGCAGTAAGGGTGGGACTTTCGTAAGCAGAGTTGGGCCAATGCTGAGTATTTCTGAAAATCTTATTCTTGACACACATGACATACAGCATGGCTTGTGATTGAAAACATCCCTGTGTATATACCTACTGCAGAAATCATACATCCAGTTTTGTTCTAAACCTTGTAGCTATTCTTACAGAAATTCTAAAGGTCCATATTGAAGTAGAGTGGTGTCTCCCACACTTGAGATGCCGCTTGTTCAGGGAAAGCCCCTGGCAGGCCCGGCCAGTTTGTTTACCTGTCGCGTCCACAGGTTCGGCTGATTGTGGCTCCCACTGGCCACGGTTCGCCACTCCAGGCCAATGGGGGCTGTGGAAAGTGGTGGCTGGTACATCCCTCGGCCTGCACTGCTTCCTGCAGCCCCCACTGGCCTGCCGCGGTGAACCATGGCCAGTGCAGCCCCCATTGGCCTGCAGTGGCGAGCCTGTGGACACAGCAGGTAAACAAACCAGCCTGGCCCGCCAGGGGTTTTCCCTGAACAAGTGGCGTCCTAAATTTGAGAAACACTGAAATAGAGGATAGTAATGAATTCATTGGCTCATATGACAGTAATTAACAACGTTCTTTCCGTTCCAGTACAAGCGCATATGTCTTGATACCTCCAAATGAAACCAGAAGGAACAAGATACAGAAAAGTAAGTGCATTATCTAACACTCTCAAGATGAATTTTTGTGTTTTGTTTTTACAAAATGCAGCTTTTGTTTTTGTGCTTTATGACCCTTGCAGTTTTATCTCCGCCTTTACATTGGTTTTATGTGTGCAGCTGTGATAATATTAAAGCTACCACAACATAGACTCCACGGCCAGAATGGATCATTGTGATCCGTGCTTAATTTGTAATGAGGTGCTAGGACCAAACAGTTCTTTTTACTTTCATAACTGACATGGCAAACCTAGGGGTGCCGGGGCTCAGCCCTGGCAAGACCCAGCAAAAATTAAGCACTGATTGTGATCACTTAGTAAAGGTAAACTCCATCACCATGCAGACTCTTCTTGTATCTGTTCTAAAATATTTTGCATGGGTAGAAAAGCCAAATTAGGAAACGAATAGTTCAACCATAGAAAGATGGTGTCATAGCTGTTCAAACGAAGTTCTACAAGACACATTCAGAATTAACTTGATGCCCCTCCTAAAGTTCATAACCCTCCTCCTCTTTTCCCTTCCCCCCACCCCCAGGTGTCGAGTTTAGGTTTGAAGATCAAATTTTGAGTATTGTTTAGCTATCCATGGTCAAGTTAATCTTTCTCTAATGCCAATATTGGCATAGTATACCTATTGCATGTTTATATGGTTAAACTGGTCACGTGTACTGTTTTTCAGGGAGAAAATGTCCATTTATAGAATGTGCTTAACAAATTCTCTAAGTGCAACTGCACAATGCAAGGCATCTTACCTCCAATGGCTTGATATTTGAATAGCACAGAATATCTACATCAACAATCTCAACTCTAACTCAGACATGCAACAATTGGAGAACAACCGGCTCAATTGGAATTATTTAATCAGAGATTAGTACAACATTATGCAGAAAGAAATAGATACATTACCACGCCTGTGTTGTCAGACCAAGAAGTGGCTCTGTGTCTCTCCTTTACTGTATCTGGAGAGAGGTGCAGTTCTCATTCCCCAACTATGTTCCCTTACCAGTGTTGTCATATAGGGTTTTAGGCAAAGAAACCCTCTTTGCCAAAATAAACAGATGTTCTGATATCACTTCTATGCATTCTCAGTTTACCTGACTTATGTGTGAAGGCATGATTATTTACAGCTGAAAGGAGCAATAATTCTTCAAGATAATGTCTTTCAGTGAGTCCTTCTGACCCCACAATCGTCGTTTTCTGTTGAGGAATCAACAGGGAAGATCTACAGTAACAATCATCCCTCACTAGTTTCCCAAGCTTATATGTGCTTATGTAAGCTATATGTGCATAAGTTTATAAATGTGTATATTAAAGAGGTGGTTTCCAAGAATATCTGGAGTTTTATAGACATGAAGGCACTACAAATTACTAAATACAGCCTAACACACACAATTCCCGATTAGGGTTCCTTATCGGTGAAGGACCAGTGTTCTGGGCCTTACAATTCAGACATTCTCTTTGTTGAATATAGATTCTAAGGAATAGTTAATATATAAATGACTCAAATATACAGAAAGAACTAAAAGGTTTAATATTTACTAACAGATACTAAACCCCTTGAGCTTCAATGGGCTCTTGTAGACATTTGCTGCCTCCCCAAATCAGGTCTAATATCTAAAGTTTCCCTCCATGTTGAAGGATGCAGTGAAATCCACCACGCCCTTAAAAAATTGCAGTAGCCCATTTTACTGAAAATTTGGCGTATAAAATAAAATCATATATCATATACATTTTAAAAAAAAGATAACACCACAAAATCCAGGAATCAAAAACTGTGTACATAAATTCCTTGGTAACAAGCTCAGAGATGCAAGTGATTTACATAATTTTATAAATGCACACAAGCCTCAAAATGTTGACAGGGTATACAGTGTGTATACAGTAAACATTCTTTTAGATGGCAATCTAAAGTATTTTTCATTGTAAAAGTTCATATTGGCTGGCTTAAATATTTTTGTTTAGCCACTGCTAGTAAATAACGAATATGCATTCTGGACAGAAAAGATTAGGAGTAAATTAAGGAGTTTTATTTGGCAGGAACTGGAAGATTTTTTCATAATTTTTGTTCTTATATTTGGGAGTAACCCTGCACTGTAACTCTTCACCAATATCTTTCATAATGTCAGACAACTACCAGGGCCGGGTAGGAGCAATGGGTCAGCACTGTGTGGTTTGAAACCCTTTCGAGAGTGGTTAATTTTAATTTCTTAAATTTAAGACTCTGTGGTTGATCCAGGGCTCACTTTACCTCACTCCTGGAGTAAGCTGGTGTGGGGTTGTGGTGTTCTCCTCTAGAAAGAAAGTGAATCCTGGCATCTGTTCCATTACCATCCTTAGGTCCAGGAGGGAAACAATTCAGAGGAGCGAGAATCAGCCCAGGCAGACACAATGCTGCTGTCATGGTGGTAGTTGTGTTTGTGTTGTGACAACAAAACGCTAGGGCCCCAGTCCAGCAGAAAACTTTTGAGTGCAATGCACATGCTTAAAGCTCTGCAGGCACCTTGCTGGATTGGGGCCAAGATGGTTTACAGACAAGGAAAATGACAAGCGGGGGAATTCTTCCCAGTGCTAGTGGAGAGTGGCATGGGTGACTAAGGCCTTGTTTTCACTAGAAAAGAAGGTAGGTCTGAACATATGTTCAGCAGAACACATTTTACCCTACTGTGTAGGCAGTCTGAGAGTGGAGGTTTTATTTTCCCTTTACTAAAGCTGGCAAGGATCAGACTGGCCCCTGGAGCAGGTTAGAACAGCCCAAGTACCACCCTAGATTGTGTCCCCTGTTGCCATAGTCCCCATGCAGAGGCGAATTGCCAAGATGCAGAACTGCCACAATCCCCACCCCATCTTCTCCAGCCTGCTCCTGCCCTGCCCTGCTCAGTAGGGGTGCCATAACTCTGCACGTCACAGGAAGGTCTGCTGGGCTGGGGAACTAATGGGAGGGCAGTGCAGCTAGTTTCCATAGACCAAAAATGGCTGCAGCGAAGAGACTAACTTTCTTGATGGTCCCACAGCCTATAATATCCATAGAGAAGAGATGAATGCAGGGAAGGGAAAGAACAAAAAGCAGCATAAGTGAGCAGTGACAGATGGCACGTGTCTTGGGAGTTCTATGCATTTATTTATATAATTTTAAATAGGTAACTTGCTGGTATTATTAGGGAGAGCTACCAGCCAGGAACTACCATGACTATAGTCTATATATCTATAGTAGCCAGCCCTGCTTAAGACAACAATAATAGGATTTGAACTCAAGGCTTTCAGAGATTAAAGCAGTCCCCTAGCTAGTAGCTGGCACCATAGGCTCATTAATCTTTCATATGGACCAGCCATTAGTGTAGCTTGAACTATGTTTGTGGAGAATAGAGTCGACCTGCCCCTGAGTGCACATAGTTTTTAATGTGATGTAATTTAACAGTAGTACAAGTTCCTTACAGTAGTGGCTCTTATTTCTGTATGCTGATTGTTTTCTTTTTGATTTAGTTGCCAACAAAGAACTGGAGAACTTGGAGAGGTGGAAGGAACAGCACCGGCCGGGACCAATTAACCTGAAACCACAGAAACTGGGTAAGGAAATAGAAGTGAGCTGACTCGGTGGATTATAAAAAAAAAAAAAATACCAAATAATGGTTAAAATGTTAGCGATAATAGCTACTCTTGGTGGGATTTTAATGAACTTGACTATGAAGAAGTTCCTAAAACATAAATACATAGCTTTCGCCTTCATGAAATTTCATCTGACTGGTGCAGAAAACCCTGTAAAACATTATCACTTACATATTTTGAATAGTTATTTAGGCAATGGAAGAACAACTTGAAGAAAACACAGTGAGTGACTTGGCTGAGAGCACTGGAAACTGTAACATGAAAATTATAACCACAAAAATAGACACAAATATAAAAGTAAGTGCAGCATTAGGCTGGAATTTAAAAATGGCTTCCTTTTTTTAAGGTGAATTCTAACAATAAGGGGATGGGGGAAATGGTTAACCAGTATGTCTGACTTGCTGTTTTTCTAAACTCTTCTGGCTCTACTCAGCTGGTTGCACCCCAGACTGGACTTTCAGAAGAGGGCATGAAACTACTTACATCCTCTTCCTAAAGTACATTATGTGGTGCCCTAATCACTGGTGTTTACAATGAAACTAAAGTGGGAGATCACATTTTTCAAGTTTCGGGGCGGATGGCCAATAGGTCAATGAATCAAACTGTGGGTGTGGGTTGTAATTTCTAAACTGCAGATCATATCAACTTTTGCTCAAGGAAGGAACATAAAGTATTTTGTAAATGATTCATTTTGGCTACCAAAAATCATTCAGAGCAGCCACATTTTTGTGAAAGATGATCAAAAGGTTTAGGAAAAGTGACCTATGAGGAAATGTTAAAGAAACTGGGTGTGTTTAGTCTTGAAGAGAAGACTGGGCAGGAGGGGACCTGATAAGTCTTCAGATACGTTAGAGATATAAAAAGGATGATGATCTATTGTTCTTATTGTCCTCTGAAGGCAGGACAAGAAGTAATGGACTTAATCTGCAGCAAGGAAGGTTTAGATTAGATATTACAGGAAACATTCTAACAATAAGGGTAGTTAAGCTCTGGAATAAGTTTCCAAGGGAATCCCCATCCTTGGAAGTTCTTCAGAACTAGTTTGACAAAAACCTGTCAGACATGGTGTAGGTTTACTTGGTCCTACCTCAGCACAGGGGGCTGGACTTGATCATTGCTTGAGGTTCCTTCCAGTTCTAAATTTCTATAAAATTTGGGATCCACGTTGCTGCAATTTTGCTGTCTATGTACGAAGGTAGGCAAAGAGTTAAGGTGGCTTTTTGCCTTCCCTCATGCATAGAGACTATTGATGAAGTTGAAACCTCATTCACAAACCAGCCTTTGTAGTTGTGCTTTGTTTTTAAATAAGAACAGTATAACTGAAAAACAGTACATGAAACTGGAGTGAAATCTTTCTTTCAAGCAATCTTGAAAGAGGTAGAATACAGGGCTAAGGAGGTGTATGGAAGGCAAAAGTGAACTGCAGGGTTTGAAAAACTTACAAGATATTTAGGAACTGAAGGTCTAAACTTGTTAGCTCAAGACTGAATGAATGCTTTAGATCAGGGGCGGGCAAACTTTTTGGCCTGAGGGCCACATGTGTTTCCAAATTGTATGGAGGGCCAGTTAAGGGGAGGCTGTGTCTCCCCAAACAGCCAGGCGTGGCCTGGCCCCTGCCTCCTATCTGACGACAGCACCCCCGGGACTCCTACCCCATCCACCACCCCCTGTCCCCTGCTGCCCCATCTAACCCCACCCCCTCCTTCCTGACTGCCCTGCCCCTATCCACATCCCTGCCCTCTGACCACCACCCCCAACTCCTCTGCCCTCTATCCAACCCCTCCTGGTCCCTGCCCCCTTACTGCACTGCCCAGAGCACCAGGTCAGGCTGCGGCTCTGCAACTGTGCTACCCGGCCGCCCAGAGCGTTGTGCCGGCAGCGCACTGAGGCTGCGGGGGGAAGAGTCTGGGGACTAGCCTCCTGGGCCAGGAGCTCAGGGGCTGGGCAGGAGGGTCCCATGGACCAGATGTGGCCCGCGGGCTGTAGTTTGCCCTCCTCTGCTTTCGATGGAAGAGTGGCGGTGGAATGTTGCAGAAGTGAAAAGCCCACCCCTCCCCCATCTTCTGGGGAGGAAGGTGCTGGGCTTCCTGTCCTAAGGCACCTGCTTCCATATCAACCACTAGCTAGTGGGTGTTTAACTTTGAAAGTGCATTTCCCAGCTGCTGGAAAGGAAAAGGAACTGTCACTCACTTGTCCTGGCTTGGTGTGTTGTGGGGGAAGGGTTCACTGTCTGCATCCTAGTTGCTGAACAGAGAGAGTTCTCCTCCACTCTGCCTCTCTCCTAACATCTGTGTGGGAGAGTCCTCCTCCCCTCTGGATAAACAATCAGCAACAGGCTTTCACTAGCCTATCTGAAATTATTCTGAATGTGGCTTGTCCTTGTTGATAATTCCTGTCAAACCATGTTCCTCCCTGTTTCAGCAGCTCCTATTGCCAGTGGGCAACTTTGGTAGTGTAGACAAGGCTAGCAAGGTGTTAATTCTGACTGGGGAAGCCTCCACCTTCTTTATCATCCAGAAGGACATGGACTCGGGGGTCCTTTTAATCAAGGCACGTTTTAGTCAGGGCTATGTGCCTCCTTGTGCATGGAGATACCTAATGACCATGGATAAGAACTTGGTTCAAAGGGTATATGGTGACAGTTCTACAGAAATAGATGACTTAATCCTCCTGAGATGCATATCTCTGCCATGGAAAACTTCCCAGTGGTTAGGAGGCAAGTTGTTTTTGTTTTTTTTTCCTTCAAGTTCTGGTGAACTTTGCATTCTGCCCCCTTATTAGCTCACATCTGTTAATACTAATGTTGCCTTCATGTGCATTTTCTTGAAATGGCTCAAGTTACACCCTTGGAAAAGAGCAAGAACTTCAGAGCTTACGGCAGGAGAAAGAGGAATCATAGAATATCACGGTTGGAAGAGACCTCAGGAGGTCATCTAGTCCAACCCCTTGCTCAAAGCAGGACCAATCCCCAATTAAATCATCCCAGCCAGGGCTTTGTCAAGCCTGACCTTAAAAACTTCTAAGGAAGGAGATTCCCCCACCTCTCTAGGTAACCCATTCCAGTGTTTCACCACCCTCCTAGTGAAAAAGTTTTTCCTAATATCAAACCTAAACCTCCCCCACTGCAACTTGAGACCATTACTCCTCGTTCTGTCATCTGCTACCACTGAACAGTCTAGATCCATCTTCTTTGGAACCCCCTTTCAGGTGGTTGAAAGCAGCTATCAAATCCCCCCTCACTCTTCTCTTCTGCAGACTAAACAATCCCAGTTCCCTCAGCCTCTCCTCATAACTCATGTGTTCCAGTCCCCTAATCATTTTTGTTGCCCTCCGCTGGACATTTTCCAATTTTTTCCACATCCTCCTTGTAGTGTGGGGCCCAAAACTGGACACAGTACTCCAGATGAGGCCTCACCAATGTCGAATAGAGGGGAACAGTCACATCTCTCAATCTGCTGGCAAAGCCCCTACTTATACATCGCAAAATGCCATTGGCCTTCTTGGCAAAAATGGCACACTGTTGACTCATATCCAGCTTCTTGTCCACTGTCACCCCTAGGTCCTTTTCTGCAGAACTGCTGCCTAGCCATTCGGTCCCTAGTCTGTAGCGGTGCATGGGATTCTTCCGTCCTAAGTGCAGGCCTCTGCACTTGTCCTTGTTGAACCTCATCAGATTTCTTTGGCCCAACCCTCTAATTTGTCTAGGTCCCTCTGTATCCTATCCCTACCCTCCAGCGTATCTACCTCTCCTCCCAGTTTAGTGTCATCTGCAAACTTGCTGAGGGTGCAATCCACACCATCCTCCAGATCATTAATGAAGATATTGAACAAAACCGCCCGAGGACCGACCCCTGGGGTATTCTGCTTGATACCAGCTGCCAACTAGACCTGGAGCCATTGATCACTAATGTGAATGAAACTAAAGAGCTGTTGGTGTGTGTTCTCAACTCCATAAAGTGAGTGGAATGACTAAGAGGGAGCCTCAGAGCTTCCGTCAGAGGAATCAGAATTGTGGGAAATGCACAGTAATTAACACAGATTAAAAGGCAGATTCACTTCCTTGGGGACTTCACATCTGATATGTATCTACAGTGAAAAGAAATAACAGGCTTCTGACATGTAGAAACTTCAGCATTTGAGGAGGCTACATCAACAGTTACTGCTGGTACTTTCCAAATTGAAGCAAATACACATGGATGACTGAGAAATGAATATAGTGAGAATTGTCCACTATATTCAATATCTGGCATTAAGAACTTTAGCTCTATACTGGCTCATGTGGGCTTAAGAGGGCCAGCAGAGGCTTGAAGAAAGATTCCCAATGGCATTTTTAATGGTACAATTAAATAGGCTTATTAGATCGCAAATTCTTTTAATGCCTCTTCTCTGAGAGTGACTCTTTTTAGAGAGACTGTATTTTTAGTGTCCAAATCCTCAGATTTCCTCAAACTGAAGTTCTACAATTGCTTGGCTACCTTGATTAAATACTGTAAGAATTCCAAATCTGCACTATTTCTGCGACTGGCAGACATCCAACCTTTCTGGGACTACATAATTTCAGGTACCATAGAGAACAAACAAATAAACTTGAGTTCCATACTTTCCCTGAGATAATAGAACTCTAAGCAATAAATTAGCGTAAGTTTATAAAGAACAAATCCTGCCTGACAACCATCATTGTTGTTTTTTATATATATAAAGTGAATATAAAATGTAACACATTTTTGATTTGACTAAAACATTTTGATATACTGCTTCAAAAAATCTTATCTGAAAAATTAATTCAAGTTGTCTTGGATATGAGCCCTGTTGAATGGATTGAAAACTGGCTGGCAGGCTGTAAGCAAAGGGTAATGATGAACTGCAATATATTGAGTAGTGGCTGATGTCCAGTGGTGTTCCTCCATTGGAGATTGATTATGCACATGGCTTTAATTAACATCAGGAGCTGGAGCTGATGTTAAATTTGCAGATGACACTAAAAGGCAAAGTGTTGGCAATACCAGGGAGGGGGGGAAATAATACACAGGGCTCCAGAGAGGCTAGAAAAGGGTTCAGGAAGTAACACAAAAATGCTCAACCTGGAAAAATTATTTATAGTACCGACTGTGTGCTGATTATAGTGCCAATAGTAGGTATATTGTCTTGCATACTACATAGTCCCATTGATTCCTAGGGGGACTACACAGGTGTGTAAAGTTAAGCCTCAGGGTGTCCGCACAGACTAGGAAGGTAATAGTTCTGTATGTAGCACTCATGCAACCAGCTTTTGTAGTCTTGGGTACCTCTGTAATGACAAAGATGTTGACCAACAGGAAGGAATGCAGGGAAGAAAAATAGAAATAATTATGCAAAAAGAAAAGGAAGACTTGTGGCACCTCAGACTAACACACTTATTTGAGCATAAGCTTTTGAGAGCTACAGCTCACTTCATCGGATGCATTCAGTGGAAAATACAATGGGGAGTGCATCCGATGAAGTGAGCTGTAGCTCACAAAAGCTTATGCTCAAATAAATGTGTTAGTCTCTAAGGTGCCACTAGTCCTCCTTTTCTTTTTGTGAATACAGACTAACATGGCTGCTACTCTGAAACCTGTCAGAAATAATTATGGAGCTGCAATTAAAGGAATTAGCTTGTCCAAACAACAAAGGGAGACCCGATTGCCTTCTATAAATGGAGGGAACATCATGGAAAAGAGGAATTGTTCAGAGTAGCCTAGCACAAGAACTGAGAATAATGAGATTTAAATCAATTCACTTCTTTCTCCATGCCCTGCCATGAGAGTGAAGATCTATTGGGTCCCTCTTGCTGTCCTGTTCTAGAGTTTACAGATTCATGGTTAGAGGCTGGGTGCTCTCAATGGAGGACCCATGCCTCGGAAAACTATACTTCCTACTATTTGAACCTTGGTTTGGTAAGGCTAAGATGCAGGTGAGGCTTGTGTTTTCAATCAGGTTTTTGATTGCTTTAAAAATTGTGGTGTTTTCCCCCTTGCTAATAAAGAGCAAATTCTGTGTTTTCACTGATGTTAGGTGCTTTGATGGTTAGGGGCCATCCAATTAGAAACCTCAATAAAAATTTCTATCAATTTTGGAAAAGTATTTTTGTGAAATACTTTTTTTTGGACCAAATCTAGCACCAACATACAGTTTTTTGAATAAACTGAGCAAAAGAAAATTTAGGATGACCATCAGGAAATTAATCTAGAAAGTAAGACACTGTTAAACCGTGAAATAGTCTCTCAAGTAAAATGACGAACCCTCATAACTTCAGTCATTTACCAGTAAAAAGGACAATACAGTGAAGAATATTCTGCAAATAACAATCCTGTGCTGGAGAAAAACTGACATTAGAAAAAGAGATGGGCAAAAAGTTAAAATAGGCCTCTTCAATCTCTCATTTTTATCAGCATGATTATGAAAATATTCTCATGTATGCCTAATGTATTTATTATATTAGTATCTCTTGTTGCTGACAACTTGGGCATAACATTTTCTAACATGCAGAATGCAATTTGTATTTTCTAGGTGGAACTGAATCCGAGGCTGAAGCTAGGCAAAGACAACACATCAGACTCTTGCAATCTAAATATCAGCAAAAGGTCAGGAGGAATACATGTGATTTTTTTAGTTTAATTTACAAAATATTGTTTTTGTTGTTTTTTTTCTTTCCCCCTCTGAGGCCCACCGTTCCATGTGGCTGTAAAATGAACTCCCAGTTGTTTGACAAAAGAAATAAAGTCATGAGACTTCAAAAGAGACAAAGAAAAGGTGGAGTTGAAAGACTTCTCTGTAATGTAGGAAATGAGAAGACTGCTATATAAGTGTGTGTAAACAATGTTGCAGATCACCTTTAAAATAATGAGGTTAATGATAATGCCACCGAAGTTGCCCTTCATATTTTCAACATGCTACATAAACAGTAACTAGTCAATCAACACACCAACCCACCTTTTGAGGGCTGTAAGTATTATCCTCATTATTAAGAGCATACACGCTTGTAAAGGTCAGTCATAAGAACGGCAATACTGGGTCAGACCAAAGGTCCATCTCACCCAGTATCCTGTCTTCTGACAGTGGCCAATTCCAGGTGCCCCAGAGGGAATGAACAGAACACATCATCATCAAGTGATCCATCCGCTGTCACACGTTCCCAGCTTCTGGCAAACAAAGGCTCGACACACCCTCCCTGCCCATCTTGGATAATAGCCATCGATGGACCTATCCTCCATGAATTTATCTAGTTCTTTTTTGAACCCTGTTATAGTCTTGGCCCTCACAACATCCTCTGACAAGGAGTTCCAAAGGTTGACTGTACGTTGTGTGAAAAAATACTTGTTTATTTTAAACCTGCTGCCTATTTCATTTGGTGGCCCCTACTTCTTGTGTTATGAGGAGTAAATAACACTTCCTTATTTACTCTCTCCACACCAACCATGACTTTATAGACCTCTATCCTATCCCCCTTAGTCATCTCTCTTCCAAGCTGAAAAGTCCCAGTCTTTCTTCCTACAGAAGCTGTTCCATACCCCTAATCATTTTTGTTGCCCTCTCCTGAACCTTTTCCAATTCCAATATATCTTTTTTTGAGATGGGGTGACCACATCTGCATGCAGTATTCAAGATGTGAACATAACATGGATTTATATAAGGGCAATAAGATATTCTCCCTCTATTCTCTATCCCCTTTTTAATGATTCCTAACATCCTGTTTGCTTTTTTGACTGCCGCTGCACACTGCGTGGACGTCTTCAGAGAACTATCCACGATGATTCCAAGATCTTTCTTGAGTAGTCTCAGCTAATTTAGACCCCATCATTTTATATGTATAGCTGGGATTGTTTTCCAATGTGCGTTACTTTGCATTTATCAACATTGAATTTCATCTAACATTTTGTTGCCCAGTCACCCAGTTCTGAGATCCTTTTGTAGCTCTTTGCAGTCTGCCTGGGACTTAACTATCTTGAGTAGTTTTGTGTCATCTGCAAATTTTTCCACCTCACTGTTTACCTCTTTTTCCAGATCATTTATGAATATGTTGAATAGTACAGACCCCTGGGGACCCAGTATGGATGCTTGCATAACTACCTACTGATAACAAATTGTTCAAAACTAACATCATGGAGGAGCTATTGTACAGTTCATGTCTTCGTTCTCTAATTACAGTGAGGGGGCACACATGTTTGATTTTTTTCCTTTTTCTTTGTAACTTCATCAGAATAAAAATTTAGGGTTGGAAGAGGTGCAATACAAAAGCCAAACTGCATTGTCTGTGTATGTGTTCTCCCCCAATACCATATAGCTAAAGAGAGAAGAATATGCAAGAATCAAGAAGGAGGCTGAAGAAGCTGAAATCCTGACAATGAAAATGATTCAAAGAGAAAAGGTAAGACTTGTTTGAGTCTGCAATGGCCAGAATATCTCACTGGAGCAGTGCTTTACCTGGATGAATCCTATGGGATGGATCCTTGGCTCATGTAAACTGGCTATACTGATTTACACCAGCTGAGGAGCTGGTCCTTCATCTGAAATTTTGCATATCCCCTTAGATGAAATCTGAGCTGACGTTGTGCTGTGCTCACAAACTCACTTTGATTTCTGTGGCTCTAGTAGGGAAGAAGGTTGTTCTGGGTGCCATATAAGTTGTTCCTGCAGCTTTAACTTCTAGGTTATTTGAGTTCTATACCTAATGATTAGAAATAACTGTTCCTCCAAGAAGATGTGCAGAGCTGGAACCCCTGTGGCTCATCTCTCTAAGAGAGGAACCTGTTAAATCTGCCAGAAGTACGTATGACTGACAGTCACCAGACCAGAGTGATGTGCCTATAGGACCATTGATCACCTACTGGCCTGGGAGTATACTCCATCATGCTAGCTTCAAAACAAGGTATATTGGAGGTCCAAAATGTAAACAAACCAGTTCTGGAGGTGGAGGGTGTACTGTAATATCCTTTTGTTTTGGCTGATTTTTGTGTGGGTTGAGAACAGTAAGGATAACTCTGCTCTGATTCAGGGAATGTATCTAGAGAATTACACCATCTCGTCAAAAGTTGGAAAGGCCAATGGACAGATGTTCTATATATTAAACAGAAAGCTCTGCATTGGCAGCTGTACAGAAATACCCTGTTTTACCTGTGTAGCATGATGTAATGTCTGAATTTATGAAATGAAGATGGCTACCCTAGACCCTCCTCAACTGATGTTGAAAAGGGTTGTCCCATTGATGTAGATGAAGTCATAATGTCTTCAGTGTCCACTGTAAACAGAATTAAGGGTAAGAAGCCACAGAACAATGCTCTAAGGCAGGGGTTCTCAAACTTTCTTGCACCACGACCCCCTTCTGACAGCAAAAATTATTACATGGCCCCAAGACAGGACCAAAGCCTGAGCCTGCCCCAGCCCCTCCACCCTGGGCAGAGGGCCAAAGCCCAAGGGCTTCAGACCCAGACAGGGGGCCTGTAACCTGCACCCAGGGATGAAGCCCTTAAGCGGTGGAGCTCAGGCTTTGGCCCCAGGCCACAGCAAGTCTAAGTCAGCCCTAGTGACCCCATTAAAATGGGGTTGTGACCCACTTTGGGGTCCCAACCCACAGTTTGAGAATCGGTAATGTCTATGGTGAACTTCTCTAATGCTGCACTTTCAGATCTAAATCTGCAAATTCAGATGGAAATGCCTTCATACACTGAGGTCATGGTGAAACTGCAAACCGTTAAGCCTGTCCATTCTTCTAAAATGCAAGTGCAGACATGATTTTGCTGGGAGGTATTTACCCCAGTCTCAGGTGCACTTCAAAAGAAGTTGTGGAAGCTCAGGATGAAATCCCAGGCCCTATTGAAGTCTGAGAGTCCAGTTCTTAATGCTATGTGACCACATAGTCTCTAAGAGCCCATGTATTGTGGCACCCTGTCTGCACATAACTGACCTATCAGCCAGACTATCACTGATAGTGTGCCTGGTAATGCTCACTGACATGCACTAGGCCTTACCTCCTATTGCTCTCTTTCTGTCTGCAGTCCTGCATCAGTGGTAATGCCATCACTGCAGTATCAGAGTTCCTATTTGTCCATCACCTTACCAAGTTGTGCTAGCTGACCAGCTTGAATGTCCCATCTGTATATGAGCCTTGGACCAAAATGTTTTTTCAAGACTGTAAACATACGGGAAATGGCCCAAGATATTAGATTTTCCAACATGGCTGGATTAAACCATGTGGCATTGTTTTTCATCAAAAATTGGAAACATTTTCTGGGAAAACATTCTCTGGGCCGCTGTTTGCCTCCACCCCAAATCCCCGTTGTGTGGGGATGTGAAGTTGTCTATCTACTCAATGACACCAACCTCCATCCTTCTGGATGCATTAGGGAGTCAAAAGGCTGCCTGTGAGATTGCCTTGTGCCCATAATGATCTCCATAGGTGGTTCTGTGGCTCTGCTCTGGAAGGCAGACTGCAGCTTTCTCACATTCCCTTTTCCACTATGTAGGCTTCAACCTTTGCCTCTCTCTGCCAGGGACATCATTTGTATGGGGTAAAAGGGTCCCCAACAACCCCCAAGACATTGGACCCAATCTTTAAGAAAGCAGTAATTGCTTAATTTTTTTCCCCATTCCTGATGCTGTTTGGGACAGAGAATGTTCTATATGCTGACAGAACTTCACACCCCCAACCCACGGTCTCTGCTTCTCTCCAGAGGACAGGGATACGGTGTCTGTAAGAAACCCTTGGGAGACTAACTAGAACCACTATAATGCAGATTACAGGAAACTTCAATTTAGAACCCCAAATTGGTATGTATTGACAGTTTACAGAAGCAAATACATAATAAAAACATTGTAAAAGATTAAATGGACCTGTTTGGGGGAAACAAAACCATCCCTTCAAGCTATCCCCCCAACTTTCAGTCTAAAATAATTGCATGGCTTACTTTGTCACATAGTAGTGATCTCTTGGCTGTTGGACCTTCAAAGTCCTGGGGCAGATTCTATGCTGCACTTCCAAGAGTTTAGGCACCTCTGGGGGCTAATGTGTCCTTTAGCATAAGTTATAACAGCCCTCTCCCCCAAAACCCTCCCAGCTGAGCCCCAGGAAAAATTTCCAGATTGCAACATGCTCTCACTCCTGTACTAGGGACTGTGATGGGGGGGAGGGGCAGTTTATACACTGCCCCTGTGCAGGAGGAATGCCTCCTTAGTCTTCTGGAGCTATGTAAAGTGGTCAGAGGAGGAGGCCAGAATTTGTACTGGAAGATAGCTCATGTAACACCAATATTTTAAAATGGCTCTAGAGGTGATCCCAGCAGTTACAGTCCGGTAAGTCTAATGTCAGTACCAGGCAAATTGGTTGAAACAATAGTAAAGAATAAAATTGTCAGACACATAGAAGAACATAAATTGTCATCATGGTTTCTGTAAAGGGAAATCATGTCTTACTAATCTATTAGAGTTTTTTCTGAAGGGGTCAAAAACATGTGGACAAGGGGGAACCAGTGTGTACTTAGATTTCCAGAAAGCCTTTGACAAGGTCCCTCACCAAAGGCTCATATGTAAATTAAGTCCTCATGGGATAAGAGGGAAGATCCTTTCATGGATTGAGAACTGGTTAAAAGACTGGAAACAGGGTAGGAATGAACAGTAATAAATGGTGTTCCCCCAGGGTCAGTCCTAGGACCAATCCTATTCAACTTATTTATAAATGATCTGGAGAAAGGGGTACACCGTGAGGTAGCAAAGTTTGCAGACTATACTAAACTGCTCAAGATAGTTAAGACCAAAGCAGACTGTGAAGAACTTCAAAAAGATCTCACAAAACTAAGTGATTGGGCAACAAAATGGCAAATGAAATTTTAATGTGGATAAATGTAAAGTAATGCACATGGGAAAAAAATAACCCCAACTATACAGACAATATGATGGGGGGGCTAATTTAGCTACAACTAATCAGGAGAAAGATCTTGGAGTCCTCATGGATAGTTCTCTGAAGACGTCCATGCAGTGCACAGCAGCAGTCAAAAAAGCAAACCAGATGTTAGGAACCATTAAAGGGATAGAGAATAAGAGGGAGAATATCTTATTGCCCTTATATAAACCCATGGTACACTCACATCTTGAATACTGCATACAGATGTGGTCCCCTCATCTCAAGAGATATACTGGCATTAGAAAAGGTTCAGAAAAGGGCAACTAAAATGAATAGGGGTTTGGAATGGCTCCCATATGAAGAGAGATTAAAGAGACTAAGACTTTTCAGCTTGGAAAAGAGAACACTAAGGGGGGATATGATAGAGGTATATAAAATCATGAGTGGTGTGGAGAAAGTGAATAAGGAAAAGTTATTTACTTGTTCCCATAATATAAGAATTAGGGGCCACCAAATGAAATTAATGGGCAGCAGGTTTAAAAGGAAGTTCTTCTTCACTCAGCGCACAGTCAACCTGTGGAACTCCTTGTCTGAGGAGGTTATGAAGGCTAGGACTATAACAGTGTTTAAAAGAGAAGTGGATAAATTCATGGAGGTTAAGTTCATTAATGGCTATTAGCCAGGATGGGTAAAGAATGGTGTCCCTAGCCTCTATTTGTCAGAGGGTGAAGATGGATGGCAGGAGAGAGATCACTTGATCATTACCTGTTAGGTTCAGTCCCTCTGGGTCAGCTGGCATTGGCCACTGTCAGCAGACAGGATACTGGGCTGGATGCATCTTTGGTCTGACCCAGTATGGTCATTCTTATGTTCTTGTGTTTGACAGCGAACTATTAATAACTACTGTTTTTGAGGGTGGTCTTTCAGCCAGTTATGAATCCACCTTGAGTAATTTCGTCTCAACCTCATTTCCCTAGTTTGCTTATGAGAATGTCATGTGGAGTTGTCAAAAGCCTTACTAAAATCAAGATATGTCATGTCTGCAGCTCCCTTCTCCCCTCCCCCAGCCTCCATGCCTTAGGCTAGTAACCTCATCAAAGCAGGAAATTAGGTTGGTTTGGCATGATTTGTTCTTGACAAATCCACGCTGGCTATTCCTGAATTCTGTTATTCTCCAGGTGTTTACAAATTGATAGTTTGATAATTTGTTCCTATATTGTATTTTGATCATGCACTTACTCTTGCAGGCTCCCCCCTGCACAGAATGGCCATTGAGACTAATGGGGCTTCCTGTGGTTTACCCACACACCGTTAACTTGCAGTTTCGGGGCGTTAAATGGCTACTCCTGGAACCTTGTAAAGCTGTCATGAATAGTTACAAACCCATGCACAAAAATCCCCCTTCTCCAGGCTTTTCTATGAGCATTTATGACGAGGGAGGGGGAAAGGGAAACAAACTTTATTCATCCATTTTATATATTGATTTATTGCCCATGACAACTGGACAAGTTTCAAGTCTGCTGTAACTACAGTTATACCTGGAAAAAGTATTGATGTAGCAGTTTTGTTTTCCTACTTTTACAGTTTCCTGGCATTCACATCCACAGAATGTAAAATGTTTATAGGTCTTGTAGGTAGTAAAATTCTAAATAGTGATTTCGTTTAAAAGTGCAATATCATAGCAAATACCTCTACCATACAAACTGTTTATTTCCTAGAATTAAATTCATATTTTTAAAGCAAGTTGGGGAATCTTGCAAACCAAATAAATAAGTATCAAAGGGAACTTTAAAAATAATCAACTAGTCTGAAGATATTTTTTGTAGCAACCTGGGGACTGGTAGGGTTTTTGACTGAAATATATTAACATGCCGAATAATCCACCCTGTTTCGTAGAAAAGATCTGCAGTGCACTAAAAAGCCACCAAAGGGTTTTGATTTGGCTTTTGCCTTCAACAATCTCAGCTCGATTGCAGACACATCACTTATGATATGAAGAAGAAATGGGGAGTGGGGAGGCAAGAGAGTAAAAATGGAGGGAATAAGCTTCCCAATTCTGCAGAACTTTGGCCCTGCTGAATAAGACAGTGTTTGGCCCTGGTTATCCATGGAACAGTTTGGTTTGGTTTGCTTTTGCAAATAATAACTAATCTATCTGAAAACTAGAAGAATTGCTAGCTGCACCTGCAGAGCATCAACGACATTCATGTCTTTGATCAAAAGGAGGACTTCTGTAGGATATGAAGCAGGGGGAGGGTTTGTGATTTCTCAGGGAAAGCCACTATTCATTTAATAAAAATAAATTGCATGACTGTTTGAAAGATGATTATGGCTGGCTAGCTAGCTATGTCAGCAGGAGCATTGGAACTTTCACAGCTGGAGAACTACTTTGACATTCATGTTGGTTGGGAAAGAGCTACAAAATGTGTGATGGTTAGATATTGTGCTGAGATCCTCAAATAATAAAGAGGCGTTTGTGTAATGATGTTGCATCATAAGTCAATGCTACTACGTGTAGCTACAACCTCTGTATGTGATATTGCTCAATGTCATCTCCTACCTTCTCCTGCTGCGAAGAATAATTCTTGTTCTGGGGAGGGAAAAATAGAATCATACACTCTCTTATCCTTGCTACTGGGAGGCACAATAGGGTGGATAGGAGAAGGGTGGATCTCCATGTTTTCAACAGAATTGATTTGTTTGCCTGTTGTTCTCCTTGTTGTCTTGTGTCTATCAGCCTCGGCTAAGAATGATCATCAATCTCGCTCGTTGTACCTGTAATCCAGGCTAATGTGAGGAGCATAGATCAGCTCTGCAGACTCACTGAGATTCTATTTGGAATCTTCAAGACTGTTGATCAAGTACCACTGAGCTATGTAAATCCCACAAGCCCTTCTCCTCAATTTCCCCTCATCCCATCCCTGCCCCCCCAAATCATCTAGGTGATGATGCTGGAGCACTCGCTGAGAAACTTTAGTGGAGACCACTAAAGAAGATGTCTATTTTCCAGTATGGCATTGGGATAGATGTGGATGTACCTAATCTGTAAGAATGGAGGGAACAGATGACCAGAGGCAGCATTCCTGGTACCTTTTAAGGAGACTCTTACAATCCCAGATAATGCTGAGCTTTATAGACTTTAAGTCTCAGAAGCCCACCCAGAATGAGAATGTCCTCCTGATAGAACCTTAAGTTAACTTGAACTTTATTGTAGAGTCTTTAGAATGAAAATCCTGCAAAAGCATCTGGGGATGGGGAGAGGTAGATAAAGTTGAACTCATGCCTTCAGTGTAAATGGTGCAGGTGTAAAACCATGAACAAGATATCCCCACGCATAGCTCAAAAACTTCTGAAAGCATCTGTTTCTGCAACAGCAATTTCCTGAGATCAAACACCATATGATTGAGTCAGATCTGTTTTCTCTGTCTGGCATGTTCTGGTCTATAAGCTTGTTATTCCATTAGCATTTCCTGCACATATATTCTAAAGTTACATAGTTAAATGGTGTAAAGATTCAAATTAACCGAAGTGAGAATGCTATTGCATGTAACTAACTTTTTGCTGCTGTGTATCTCTAAGGGTCTTCATAAATGGCAGTTCTCTCTATTTAAAATAAAGAAAACAATATGGAATAAATCTTGTCTTATCAATGTGCTCTGTATTTTGGTAACGAGTAACTGTACTAGCAGACTTTTTTCATTTTTAGTATTTGCTGAAGGCTGCAGAATTCCTGGCTTTCTACAAACATCTCTCCTAATGCACTCCGAACATGTTTATCTACAGTACCACAGCTGTTCCAGCCCTGGCCCTCTTTGAAGAGAGAGTGCCAGTTGTGAAGTGCTTTTATGATGTTTGAGATCACACTTTCTTTTATGACCTAAGCAAGGATTTCAAGCTAAACTGATAGGTGAAAGGCTAGTGCAGTAGCCAGTGGCCAATTAGTTCAAGCCCTATTCTGTACGGTTGTTGGTGAATCCTTGCTGCCTTTATCCATTGTAGTCCGATATTTCCTACAGTTTGTATTTCATACACTAAATCACTCTCATGTGACAAATCCCTGCTTTTCTGTATGAACAAAAATGTGTCTGGAGGAGACAAATGTGGCTGGTGTTACAGCCAATAGTACCCTCTTGAGTCCTGCAATGTTAAGGAGTTTTCCATCATGCTGGGGAGACTTCCAGCACCACCAGTAAGATGGATTCACGACCATCTGGTGGTTAAATTCTTGAGACAGTGGATGTGTTGTTGAAGTGAACTGTTCATGTGTCCCTTTGGGAGGTCAGTGTGCCAACTTCCCTTTAAGAAGCATTATGTCCTTATTCATGGAAGCCTGCCTGTAATACTAAAAATCCCCCTAATTGTCACCCTTGAGGAAGGTGGTATTTGAAGCCACTCTGGCAATAGCTGGTGTGCTCAGATTTCCTCTGACATTGATCAGTCTCGTTTTAGGTACGGATACTTTGTTGATGAGGGATAAAAGGTGTGTGTCCCTGCTGATTTTTCTAAATCTGTCAGCTGCTCTGATACATTTGATATTGAGATACAACTGTGGATTCCTGCAGGGATTTTAAAAAAAAAAAGTTCTAGGTTGCGCAAAATGTATCTGCCTGCGTAAGGGGCTCTGCTTACATGGAGCACATTACTTCTGTGCCAAGCAATTTGCACAGGCTTCTTTTAAATGCACCCAAAAATGAATGGGTATTGGTTTTAACCTACCATAAAAACCTTAAATATATTGAGTCTTGGCTTTACTTCATAGACCACCTCAGGTTCACTGTCATACTGCTGTTATTAACAGAGACACCAGAGCTCAGTCTCTTGATTTTAATCATGAGGTGCTGGAAACACAAGATGTTTTTAGGGTATCCTCAACTGTGCATCTAACTTCCGTCAGTAGAATTCTTCAGAGCCCACGTTTACTGACCTGCAGGTCTTGCAACAAGATCTGTTTGGTGTCTTGGCTTTTGTAGGGGGGGAGAGGTCATGCTGACTGAGGCCTGTTGAGGGAAGCTGTTTTGAGTTGCAGAGGTGGATACAAGTTTTATAAACACATTTCACAAACCACAACCTAAAGCTGTACATACCCTTTTCCCCATCGGAGCATTGGGTGGCTGCATTTTTGTAAATGTCAACGTAGACTCTGGCTTCTTGTTTGCTTTTGAAACCTGTATCAAGATATTTATTTTAATTGCTTTGCATTCTTTAATTCTGTATGTGCCAGTATTTCAGTACTTCTCCTTTATAGTGTCTCATTCTGATATGTTTATATGAGCTAAGGGGTAGCCTATTGAAAGAGGATTTGATTTTTTTCCCTTCAGAATCAGTCCCCGAGTTATGCCCACATCACTGTTGTACTTACTCGTTTAATTCTTGAGCCACTTACAAAATATGGTGCAAGACATGATATGGCTTTACTCAGTGCAAGCTGAAGACTGATTTCACTACTGTAGTGATTTGTTTCACAAGCCTCCTCCTCCAGTCTTTCATTAGCCATATCTATTAAAGAAGGGGAAGGGAAGGGACCTGAATTCAGCTAAGGCAAAGTAACTAACTGTCTGATCAGATCTCAGTACCTGTTTGTCCAATACTTTTTCCATCATTTTAAAAATTAGGGATAGTTGTCTGGTATGCTGTAACATCCGTGCCTGTGGTGTGAAAACTTAATGTTTCACCAAACAGGCATTTTAGAATTTAAAAATATAGCAGGATTGAAATGAAGATTTGGAACTCTTGATTTGTGCTTGAAATATAGTGAAGTGTCTTAACTGGTCATCCAGAGACCACGTGTTGCACAAAACTTGGCTACTTACCTTTTTCACTGGAATTAATTTAGAACTCTCTATTTCCTCTGTGCTGCTGCAAAGTTCTCTATTAGTTTTTACTTCAAAATTTTATATTGCTTACTTTTAAAGCCCTCCACAGACCAGCTTTATGGTACTGACTTCTAAATGTTCTATGCGGTTTTAGATTGGAGATCTTATATTGTAGTATTTGTGGTACTGAATGTACTATGGATTTTCTTGGCGTCAGCATTTCAGTTGACTCTCTCATTGGGCATAGTGTTTAAGGATTTGTCTACATGAGGAAATTGACTAGAGTAGCTATCGCAGAATAAACTGTTGCAGAGCCACTCCCTATGGGGATGCTTCTATTCTGGAATAAGTTTTGTTTTTTGTTTTTTTGTTTTTTTTATTTGGGAACAATTAATGCAATTCCAAAGCAGAGTAATTATTCTGGAATAAAATAAAGTTTTTAATTCAAGAATGCTGCTAACCTGGGGAGCTATTATGGAATAGCTTATTCAGCAATCGCTATTCCAGTCAATTTCCCCATGTAGATGAGTCCTCAGTGTTGCAGTAAGAGTGAGTGTGTGTGTGTGTGTGTGTGTGTGTGTGTGTGTGCATGTCTTTCCCCCACCCCATTATCTGCGTAGGTTCAACTTCAGCCAGAATTTGGCCTTAAAAAGCCAAAAAATCTGATATCTATATGTATGTGCATAAATTTGCATTTCAGATCTTCTATGAACTCACTTTTGCAGTGATTTGCATTGAAATTGGTTTTGTACGAGCAAATGCTTGTGTACTTGGATGATAACTTGCACACACAGTTTCTGATGTGCTTTCTGAACACCAGGGATTAATTAGGCCATTTGGGCCAGATTTGTTGGCTTTGACTCATTTGCACTGCCAAAATCTAGCTGCAGCTGTCAGCTGAGAATTCCTCTGGTTGGCATGCATTGTCAGCTGCTATAAGCCAGCAGTGCTAGTTCCTAGAGAGGAAGGATAGTCCAGGGATTAGGGAACTAGACTCAGAGGCCCCTGGTTCAATGCCTTGCTACATGCTTCCTCTGGGATCTTGTGCAAGACACTTAGTCTCTCTGTCTCTATTCCCCATCCATATCATAGGGATATTAGCACTTCCATACCTCAGTGATGTTGAGGATAAACCATATGGAAATGGGGGCATATATGTACCTAAGTCAACCACCACCCCCACATCTCGAAGGATGGAGCACGTTCTCAAAGCAGCCGCAAGGAAACCTACACCAATTAATTTATTGTAGTGGTAACCTGATTTAGTGGCTGGAGAATTAGGAAGTGTAACTGGGTCTCTGATGATGGCTTCACTCCCACAACAAGCAAATCTTTGCCAGGAGGAAATCTGATCTATTATACTGAATTTTTTTGTACATGTTAAATTAGTCTTTTGACCCTGCTGCCAGGAGGTATTTGACTACTGCTCTGTTTTTAAGAGTACAGTCTAGGCTGAAGCCTTTTTAAAATAGTTTCCCTGTGTTTTGGGCTGTTGTATGCTTGGGTGTGAAATCTAATGGGCTATTAAAACAAAAAGAAGTAGTGAAATCATTTATTTCTCACTTAATTCTTAATCTCCTTCTATTTTGCAGGCTGATAAACTGGAAGAAAAAAGAAGGCAACAAGAAAAGCAAAGAAGAGAAATGTTTAACGAAGATCACTATCTGTAAGTAAAATGTTAAATCTGACTACCTAAGTCTGAAAGAGGTCACAGTCACTTTGTAGGCATAGGTGGTAAACGGATTCCAGATGACAAGCAGATGAAGTAATTCTTCCAGCCATGGCATCTGGCCTCTGGGCTCCAGGCTGTTCTGAAGCTGACTGTCTGTCTGCCTGTCCTGTGGCTAGGCTTCAGTGGCTAGGATATGTCCTTTTCTTCCTCAAATGTGTTCCTCTGGTTTATCTGTATTCTCCAGAATTTCCAGTGTTTGAACCGTTGGAGAATGGCTTTTGCATAGAGTATTCCTAAGCTAGAGATTTGTTTTTCTTAGATCGTTGTCAGTACAGAATATTTAACTTAAAAAAATCCAAGAAAAAAAGGCTGTTGGGTAATTCAGTGAAAGAGGATCTGTAACCTAATTGTTGCTGTGAATAAAATCTACTGAAAAAGTACCGAGATACCATGGTGATGGGTGCTTTTACAAATGCATTCAGAGATATTGATATTAAGGTCAGAAAGGACCATTATGATCATCTAGTTTGACTCCCTGCACAACGCAGGCCACAGAATCTCACCCACCCACTCCTGCGAAAAACCTCTCACCTATGTCTGAGCTATTGAAGTCCTCAAATCGTGGTTTAAAGACTTCAAGGAGCAGAGAATCCTCCAGCAAGTGACCCGTGCCCCATGCTACAGAGGAAGGCGAAAAACCTCCAGAGCCTCTTCCAATCTGCCCTGGAGGAAAATTCCTTCCCGACCCCAAATATGGCAATCAGCTGAACCCTGAGCATGTGGGCAAGATTCACCAGCCAGATACCCAGGAAAGAGTTCTCTGTAGTAACTCAGATCCCACCCCATCTAGCATCCCATCACGGGCCATTGGGCCTATTTACCATGAATATTTAAAGATCAATTAATTGCCAAAATCATGTTATCCCATCATACCATCTCCTCCATAAACTTATCGAGTCTAATCTTAAAGCCAGATAGATCTTTTGCCCCACGGCTTCCCTTGGAAGGCTATTCCAAAACATCACTCCTCTGATGGTTAGAAACCTTAGTCTAATTTCAAGTCTAAACTTCCCAATGACTAGTTTATATCCATTTGTTCTTGTGTCCACATTGGTACTGAGCTTAAATAATTCCTCTCCCTCTCTGGTATTTATCCCTCTGATATATTTGTAGAGAGCAATCATATCTCTCCTCAGCCTTCTTTTAGTTAGGCTAAACAAGCCAAGCTCCTTGAGTATCCTTTCATAAGACAGGTTTTCCATTTCTCAGATCATCCTAGTAGCCCTTCTCTGTACCTGTTCCAGTTTGAATTCATCCTTCTTAAACATGGGAGATCAGAACTGCACACAGTATTCCAGGTGAGGTCTCACCAGTGCCTTGTATAACGGTACTAAAACCTCCTTTTCTCTACTGGAAATATCTCGCCTGATGCATCCCAAGACCACATTAGCTTTTTTCACGGCTATGACATTGGCGGCTCATAGTCATCCTATGATCAACCAAGACTCCAAGGTCCTTTTCCTCCTCCGTTACTTCTAATTGATGCCTCCTCAGCTTATAACTAAAATTCTTGTTGTTAATCCCTAAATGCATAACCTTACACTTCTCACTATTAAATTTCATCCTATTACTATTACTCCAGTTTACAAGGTCATCCAAATCTTCCTGTATGATATCCCAGTCTCTCTCTAAATTGGCAATACCTCCCAGCTTTGTATCATCCGCAAACTTTATTAGCACACTCCCACTTTTTGTGCTGAGGTGAGTAATAAAACGATTGGTCCCAAAACTGATTGCTGAGGAACTCCATTGGCAACCTCCCTCCAGCCTGACAGTTCACCTTTCAGTAGGATCCACTGTTAACCAATTCCTTACCCACCTTTCAATTTTCATATTCATCCCCATATTTTCCAATTTAACTAATAATTCCCCATGTGGCACGGTATCAAATGCCTTACTGAAATCGGGTAAATTAGATCCACTGCATTTCCTTTGTCTAAAAAATCTGTTATTTTTCTCAAAGGAGGAGATCAGGTTGGTTTGGCAAGATCTATCTTTTGTAAAACCATGTTGTATTTTGTCCCATTTACCATTGACCTCAATGTCCTTAACTACTTTCTCCTTCAAATTTTTTTCCAAGACCTTGCATACTATAGATGTCAAACTAACAGGCCTGTAGTTACCCAGGTCACTTTTTTTTCTAAAAATATGAACTATGTTAGCAATTCTCCAATCATACGGTACAACCTGAGTTTACAGATTCATTAAAAATTCTTGCTAATGGGCTTGCAACTTCATGTGCCAATTCCTTTAATATTCTTGGATGAAGATTATCTGGGCCCCCTGATTTAGTCCCATTAAGCTGTTCAAGTTTCACTTCTACCTCAGATATGGTAATATCTGCCTCCATATCCTTATTGTTAAATGGAAAATGTACTGGTATAGCAGTGCAGCAGTAAAAACATAGTTACAAGTTAAATTTTACTCTGAACCCTAATTCTCACTTGCTTACAACTTTCTCAAAGCCTCTTTTGTCAGACATTTCTCAAGTTTGGTTGCAACCCAAAACTGCTTAGTGTGTGTTTCTGAAAGTTTGAACAAATTCCAGCTATTCTTTATTATGCAGAAATGGGAGAGAAGCTTTAAAAATCCCAGTATCACCTCTTTGGGCAGCTAATGGGTTTGTTTTAAGATTTCATACTTGGTGCAAAGGTATTCCTAAATAGTAACTTGTCTTGTATGAATATATTTCTGTTTTCAGATACAGGGCCAGATATTGCACTCTCATAGAAATAGCCCTGGGATGGGTATAAGAAACACAGTAAAGTTGGAGTTTACTTCAAATACTTTTCTAAGGGAAGTGTGAAGGAGCCACTGAGGAAAGAGGAATATGGCCACCCAGTCCCACAGATCCTGGAAACTTCTAGGGAAAGGGAATCTGTCATCCAGTGGAGGTTTAGCACCTTTTGCTAAAGATGAAGCAAAAACTTCTAGTAACATTGTTCTCTCCAGCACTCCTGGATGCATAGGTCTGCTCTAGTCTTTTATACAGGTGTAACAGCTATTTGTCCCAACTCTGGCACAGCAACTCACTATGTACTGCCAGGGCCTTAATTGAGCCCTTGCTGTCCGCTGAAAAGTAGATTCAATGTGCATGTTGGTCCCTCTGACTCAGACATAGTTGAATGCTTTTCAGCTATCTCCTTAACAAACTGAACCAACTTGGATGTAACTGAAGTTAAAGACTAACTTTCAGACACTGTCAAGCTCTGTTTCAGCAGAGACTGCATGTAACTGTCAAAAGAATGAACCTGGTGGAAGGTAGTGCAGAGAATAAACTAAGTATATACTGTGAAGTTCTACTGAATATCAAACCTGGGGAAAGTTGGACAGAAAATTAAATTAATAGGATTCTACATACTTAAGCAAAATTTATTGCATTGTGTGAGACAATGGTGTCTTCCCAAACACATACGTATATACTCGATCATAAGCTGGTTAGTTTATAAGCTGACCCTCCCCCCCCCCCCCCCCAGATGAATGAATAAATAAGGAAAATTCATAAGCCAACCCTATAATTCCAGGGTCAGCAAACTTTGGCTTCCAGCCCATCAGGATATGCTGCTGACAGGCCGAGATGGTTTGTGTATCTCTAGTGTCTGCAGGCACGGAGGTAAACCTAAGTAAACGAAGTGTCCTGGCCCGCCAGCTGCTTATACTGATGGGCCGGGACAGCACCTGGTGGGGAATTTTTTTTGTGGGGGGGAGATGCTGGGGGTCAGGGAAGTGACCCCCCCCCACTTCCCATTCTATCCCTTTCCATCTTAGCTAGGGCAGGCTAGGAGAGGATGTCTCTGGCCTGGCCGGAGCCTCTCTGGCAGCCTGGGCAGCATGGCTGCAGCGCACTCTGGCAGGCGGGGCTGGGTGGTGCGGCATGGCGCGGCGGCAACCTGCCGGCCCCAGAGCTGCGATGTGGCCAGAAGCTGAGAGACTCTGGCCCCGCCTTTACTCTTCTGGCTTTGCTGGCTGTGCTGCCTCTCCTTGCCCCCTCTGTTGGGGGAGAGGCTGTGTCCCACCTCTCCCCTCTCTATACCTGTTCATAAGCTGACCCCCTTCTCTGATACTTCCCTTTTTTACTAAAAAAAATTTGGCTTATGAACAAATATATACGGTACTAGTTAAAAGAATCTTCTACCATACAGAATATAAGGAACCTGGGAAAATAATAAATGAATCATTGAATAATGTAGTGACTGCTTTCAGGATACTTTTTGTGCTGTGCTGTATTGCACATTAACTTTACTGAGTAATGTGAAGATACGTGTGACATCTCATCTTGTTATGACATTAACTCAGGTTACTGTATCACCTTTTGTAAACCCATTTGAGATAAGCTTGGAGGAAGTGCTACATATAAAGTACAGAATATTATTATTCTTGGGCCTGATCCTGCCTATATTTTTATACAAAATGGGAGGTCAGAATGTTAACACCTTATTTGCTGCTAACCATGAGGTTACAATAGTTTATCATCCATCACCATGTACTCATAGACACGTAGACTTTAAGGTCAGAAGGGACCATCATAATCATCTAGTCTGACCTTCTGCACATTAAAGGCCACAGAACTCAACCACCCACTCCTGAAATAGACCCCTAACCTCTGGCTGAGTTACTGAAGTCCTCAAATCATGGTTTAAAAACTTCAAGTTACCATTTACAGTAGTTTAAACCTGCAAGTGACCTGTGCCCCATGCCGTAGAAGAAGGCAAAAATCCCCCAGGGTCTCTGCCAATCTGACCAGGGGCAAAATTACTTCCCTACCCCAAATATGATGATCAGTTAGACCCTGAGCATGTGGGCAAGATCCACAAGGCAGATACCTGGGAAATAATTCTCTGTAGTAACTCAGAGCCCATCACATCTAGTGTCCAATCTCCAACCACTGGAGATTTTTGCTACTGGCACTTGCCGATGGGCCACCTGCCATTGTAGGGAATTTCATCATACCATCCACTCCATAAATTTATCAAGCTCAGTCTTGAAGCCATTTAGGTTTTTTGCCCCCACTGCTTCCTTTGGAAGGCTGTTCCAGAACTGCACTCCTCTGATAGGTAGAAACCTTCACATAATTTAAAGCCTAAACTTGCTGATGGTCAGTTTATATACATTTGTTCTTGTGTCCACATTGGCACTTAATTTAAATAAATACCAGGGAGAGAAAGGAGTTCTCCCTCTGATATATCTATAGAGCTCAATCGTATCTCACCCTCAGCCTTCTTCTGGTTAGGCTAAACAAGCCAAGCTCTCTGAGTCTCCTCTCATAAATTAGGTTTTCAATTGAACAGATTATCCTAGATCCCCTTCTCTGCACCTGTTCCCGTTCAAATTCCTCTTTCTTAGACATGGGACACCAGAATTGCGCACAGTATTCCAGATAAGTTCTCACCAGTGCCTTGTATAATGGTACTAACACTTCCCTGTCTCTACTGGAAATACCTTGCCTGATGCATCCTAGGATTGCATTAGCCATTTTCACAGGCACATCACATTGACGGCTCATAGTCATCCTGTGATCAACCAGTACATCCAGGTCTTTCTCCTCTTCTGTCACTTCCAACTGATAAATTCCCATCTTATAGCAAAAATTCTTGTTGTTACTGCAAAGTCATGCATTTAGGGACTATTAGATTTCATCCCATTCTATTATTCCAGTTTACAAGGTCATCCAGATCTTTTTGTAGGATATTCCGGTCCTCCTCCATATTTGCAAAACCTCCCAACTTTGTGTCATCTGCAGATTTTACTAGCGCACACTCACTTTTTGTGCCAACGTCAGTAATAAAAATGTTAAATAGATGCTTTTTTATTTTTTGTGTGTGCCCAAGACCTATACAAACACCAGAATACATCCCACCCCCAAACTCCCCTTACAAATTCCCACTCAATCTCCCCTGTTTACAGCTCTGTTTGCTTCACTTGTGCCACTGTCTGGCTATTTGGCTGCCTTTCTAGGGTCCCTAATCAGTACTCTGCTTCTCTGACTGCCCACTGTCCCCTACCAGCCTCTACAAACTGAAGAAAAAAACCACATACACAAATCCACAAAAAACTCACTCCCTGCCCCTAAGTGTACTGGTGGGACTAGTGAGCATGTTGCATACCATGTGGAGAATCTTGTATTGTGGCTCTGTTTCAAACAGTGGGTGGGGTTAGACCAACAATCTATCCAGATATTAGCATCTCCCACTGCAATGAAGTCTCTTTCTAGCTTACAGAAAAGATCAAACTGGGGTGTGTGGTGGGGTGTGTTTTCTCCCAGTGGCATTGTCAGCTCCAGGAAGCCATGTTAGAGCAGAATGAGGTGGTCTCTTCACATTCTTTGGATGTTTGTACAGATGACAGCACTGCTTTCATCATACTCTAAAGAAGTCCTAGCTGCTGCTCATTTAGTCTAGAAAGGCGCATGTGGCTCTAGCCTGACTAGCAGCATCTGTTGTGCAGTGCAGGCATGCTTCTGCTGACTTGCAAATTATAGTAGTACATGCTGGAATTTTTCTGTTCCATTTAAAAATCCAGAGCTTTTACCATACAAGAGAATTACATTGAAAGAACATTTACATTGCAGAATAAAGCCCTCAAAAGTCAGAAAAGGCCTGACTTTTGAGGGCTTTACTTGGCAGCTAAACAACACTAAAGGAACCTTTCTTTTGTACGTACAGACTCTTTTTCAGGTCTGGACTTCAGACTGTCTTCATTATTGAGGTTATGCTGGGGTTCCTCCAAGACCTCTTCCACTTGGTTCCCCAAAAACTCAGACTCCAGTCTCATCTCTCAAGTTCTTTTATTTGGCATACAGCAAAGCTACACTGAACTGATGAGTCTCAAATGCCCAGCATGGATGCAGGGTACATCATAAATCCAAAGTCCCAAAACCAAAATGTTCCTTAAATATACTTCTACCAACACTAGTTTCTAACTGTACATTGCATCATATTCATCATGATTGGCTTGGTTGCTTTTCAGTAATCAATTGCTGTGTAGCATGCGCTGGCCACTCATGCATAATCTGACCTCTCCCTTGTCTTAGGCTTGTTTACGAACACCAAGATGTTCCTGCTGGTCTTAGCTGGCCATCCTGCTTCCAGCATACTGCTTGTTATGTGATGCTGTTGCAAATAAAGCAAATGCAATTTTGGTTTGCATTAACAGAGGCATAGCACGCAAGTTACGGGAGGTGATAATACTGCTCTACTTGGCATTGGTTAGGCCTCATCTGGAGTACTGTGTCAAATTTGGTCACCGCTGTATAGAAAGGATGTAGAGAAACTGGAAAGGATCCAGAGGCACGTGACCAAGATGTTCAAAGGGATGGAATGCAAGCCATATGACCAAAGGCTGAAGGAACTGGGTATGTTTAGTTTGGAAAAGAGGCGATTAAGGTGGGGCGGACATGACAGCGGTCTTCAAATATTTGAAAGTCTGCCATAAAAAAGATGGAGAAAAATTGTTCTCTTTTGCCACAGCGTGTAGGACAAGACAAAATGGGTTAAAACTACAGCAGAGCAGATTTAATCTGAATCTCAGGAAAAACTTCCTAACAGTGGGACAATGGAAACTGACTATTTAGGGAAGTCATGGAATCGCCTTCACTGGAGGTTTTCAAAAAGAGTCTGGGTAGCCATCTGTCTTGGATGGTTTAGACCAGAGGTGGGCAAACTACGGCCGGTGGGCCATATCCAGCCCGTGGGACTGTCCTGTCCGGCCCTTGAGCTCCCAGCCGGGGAGGCTAGCCCCAGCCCCTCCCCGGCTGTCCTCCCTCCCCCGCAGCCTCAGCTCTCTGCACTGCCAGCGCTCTCGGCGGCGTGGCTGGCTGCTGCTGGGCAGCATGGCTGCAAGCTCCCGCTGCTCTGAGCGGCATGGCAAGGGAGTGGGGGGGGGGGGGTTGGATAAGGGGCAAGGTGTTCTGGGGGGAAGTCAGGGGATGGGGCAGTTGGATGGGGTGGAGGTTCTGGGGGGGCAGTCAGGGGATGGGGAACGAGGGCAGTGGATAGGCATGGGAGTCCTGAGGGGCCTGTCAGGAGATGGGGATGTGGATAGGGGTCAGGGCAGTCACGGCATAGGGAGCAGGTGGGGTCCTAGGGTGGAGGTTAGGGACGGGGGGTGCCGGGAGGGGGTGGTTGGGACAAGGAGTGGGGGGGGGGGTTGGATTGGTCGAGGGTTCTGAAGGGGGCAGTCGGGGGCGGGGGCCGGGCTGTTTGGGGAGGCACAGCCTTCCCTACCTGGCCCTCCATACAGTTTCACAACTGCAATGTGGCCCTCGGGCCAAAAAGTTTGCTCACGCCTGGTTTAGACCCAACAAATCCTCCATCATAGCAGGGGGGTAGACTAGATCAGGGCCTCCGGGACTCCCACACCTATCCAACATCCCCTGGTCCCCATCCTCTGACCATCCCCCTGCCAGAACCTCCACCCCATCGAACCGCCCCTGACTGCCCTGCCCCCTTACCATGCCACTCGGAGCAGCAGGAGCTCGCAGCCGCCCGGCCGGAGCCAGCCACGCCGCCCAGAGCACTGGTGGCGCAGTGAGCTCAGGCTGCGGGGGAGGGAGGACAGCAGGGGAAGGGCTGGGGTTAGCCTCCCCAGCTGGGAGCTCAAGGGCTGGGCAGGATGGTCCTATGGGCCAGATGTGGCCCGTGGGCTGTGGTTTGCCCACCTCTGGACTAGATGACCCTTGTGGTCCCTTCTAACTCTATAATTGTAAGAAGTAGAGAGTAAGGTCCAGATCCTCAAGGGTATTTATGCTCCTAACTTCCATTCATTTCAATGGAAGTTTGGAACCTAAATATCTTAGGTCAAGATCTTCAAAGTGAAGTGCCCAGGGTCACACAAGGAGTTTATGGCAGAGCCAGGAATTAAAGCCCCGTTTCCAGACTACAAGAATATCCTTCAATTCATAATGGGTGACAATCACCTTAGAGGCTGCCTCCCATGGTGACTTGCAATGCCAGGTACAATCTTCAAGGTCACTCTGGATATATCTGAGCCTGAATAATATGGTACAATGTAATACCACCTTCTCACAAAATTAAGCCCAAGTCTTCTCTCTGACAATGTCTTGTTTTCATTCACTCTTTTGTATGGTTTCCTGATACCTCAGTGTTGGGTTCTTTGGAAAGTGGATGGATAGGCTGATCTCTGAGTATAAATAGGCAGAAATATAAAACAGACCGAAAGAGAGCAGCTCTCTTACATAGCCAGGTACACATCCAATAACTACTCAATAATACAGAGCTTGAAAAAACTGGTGAAGGAAATGTAGATTATTTTGAAGGCTTTTCTTATTTATAGATGCCAGACAGTATAACCGTGGCATACATGTATGCCCAAGATACAGTATTGTGTTAAGAATTTAGAGCTTTAAATGCAGAGTTTGTCTGAATACCATAAGGTGAATATTCCAAATATAGTGCCTGAATTTCACCAACAGAAGCTCTATTCACTAGCCTGCCAAAACGGTCTATCAAAAGTCATAAAACAAAGAAAATAAAATATGAACCCAAATAGGATTTATTTATTTTATTGTACAAGACCACTCCTAGTGTCCTTGCCGGTTCTCAGGGCTCTGTGATATGTAATTCAAACAGCAGGCCAGTAACAAATTTTCCTCACAAGTGCAAACCCAAACTTGACCAGACTGTAAATAAAGACCGCTAAAGAGAGCGTCACAAGCACTCCAAAACTGCTTTCAGCCTTGAGAATCTTTTGTTTGCTCTCTTTCACCAGTCTTCTCCACTTTGTTCATTTGCTCCTGATTATTTTAAGCATTGTCAATTATTTAGCTAACAGGCAGAAAACTAGGCTTTTATAGACATCCAAAGGGACTCTCCTGAGTGTAATAATGAAGGCGGTTTATTGAATGCCTGTGAGGTTGCTTTCTAATTGTACACATTAATCTGCCCGTGCAAGCTGGCTGAAAATATAGAAGCAGATTGTATGTGCAGATGGAACACACGCAATGGTTTGTATGGAAAGACCTCGGCAATAAACTTTTTCAAAATTGTCCTTTCCTTGAAAATTGGATTTATGGTGACTCTTACAAATAATAAATGAAACTTCATATCTGGAAATAACTTTCCCTATATTAGTTTTGCTGCCCCCTTCCCCTCTCCCTCCATTTCAGCCCACTGTGGCGAATGGACCCTAAACCATTACATTAATTCAAGGGTTGACTATTTAAAAAAAATAAGTTGGTGGAAAAGAGAATTGGCTGGGGGGGGATGCTATTTTATTATATTTACCTTTTTAATTCTATACTTTGCTAGCCTGACGCTAAAAGTGAGAGTACCATATTGTTGATAGACGTGGTGTTTAGAATTTAAACTGTCAATGTACAATGGCTACATTTAGGAATATTATTCCATCTGAAGATACCTCAATTCTGCTGTTCAGATTACAGTAACAGGCCCTATTTTGCCTTTAGATGTCTGTATAATTGCCAAAGAAGTCAATGGAAGCGTTGTGAATTTGGGGTCAGATTTTTGGCATGCAGTTATTGGAAAAAGGGGTTGGTGACAAGATTTTTCAGTGAGGTGGTGAGCACCCTCTCCTTCCATTAAAGGGCACAGAGAGTACTTTCAGCACCTTGCAGGACTGAGTGGGTGTTTTGGTCATGTCCACTTCACCTAATAGCTTTCCAACAAAAGATGATTGCAGGCACATGCATCAGGTCATAACAGCATGCTTACAGCATTCCCAATTTGTTGTTAAAACCAGCACAAAGTCTATGGGATAAATTCACTTTTGTAGCAGGAGTAGAGTGTAGGGGACACAACTGCATGTTCTGGGCCTATAGGAGCAGCTTCACCTGAGGGCAGATCCACTGCCATGGAAGGCAGTGATGGTAGTCTCCTGCCTCCCATGGTGGGAGAAGATGGATATCGCAGTCCCACCTCCTGTAGTGGCACTGCTGAGGGACACTTTCTAAGGGGACGTGCCAAACTAATACCACACTACTGGCTCTCATTACTTCATCCAAGATTACTGGGCATTAAAAGAAATTGGGGGAGGGCAATATTCTCCTCTGTCAATTTGTCTATATTGTAGTTAGTCAGTTTGCTGCGTGAGAGACCTACACAGAAAAGTAGGGGGAGGAAGAATTAGAAAACTGTTCAAAAGCCACAAATTGGCAGAAAGCTTGGTTAGCTGAAAAAACTTGTAACTACTCAAGCACTCAGTGGCTTCAGCTGGAGTGGAGTTAGAGCAACTCTGATCATTCATGAAAACCCCAACCTTAAAATCGAGCTATGGCTCCATTGGAGGCCTCTTTCCCCATGTCTCTTAAAGTAGGCTCCCTGGGAGAGTCAGTGAATCAATACAACTCCCATCTGGCCTGGTTCTACTCTCTGGGCTTGGCTCAGCCCCATTCAGGGCTGAGCCCCATTCAGGGCTGCAGCAGGAGCTAATTCCAGCTGCCCCCTCTGGGGCAGGATGTGCAGGCAGCATCCATGGCTGAGCTCTCATTCCTGGTGGGTTTTCTGTTGCTTGAGACCACAACTTGGGTTTCACCAGCCATGAATAAAGCCTCTAAGGGAACCAGACTAAGCATGTTGATTCTGATGGGGCAATGCAGGAAACTGTGTGTATATATATGAATTTAGCAGTATAGTAGTGGTATCTGGAAAGAAACTTAAATATGTGATTACAAGAAGTCCCATTATTACATGGTAAAGGCCAGATAAGAAATGTGCATGCAGGCCAGGAAAAAATATCTAGAACACTGTTCATGGGGGACTTTAACTACTCTCCAGTTGGGCCAGAAGAGAAATTGTAGAATGATTAGGGTGAGCATTGTAAAATGACAGAGCAGGCATGTTATCTGATAGCTGTTCCCCTTGTTCTTCTTCCCCAGACATTCCTACTGTCTTGGTACCCCATTGTTATTTTATGTCTCCAATTGGCATGCAGGCTTCTCTGGTCAGGGATCATATATTTTATCTGTTCTGGGAGATATCTAGCACACCTTGGGGTGCTGTTAGAATAATGGAATAAAGCTGCATTGCTGGAGATCCCACAGTCTGAGCAGGCAATGAGTTCAGAAGTTGTTTTGTTAATAAAAAGGTATGATTTTAAAAAATGAAGGTAGAGATTACTGAAAATCATAGGGAGAAATAAATCCTAGCATCAGATTTGTGATGGATGTGAAGGTACTGTGGAGAACAAATATACCAACTTTTAAAAAATAGATAATGGTAGCTTACTCTCCACTGATTAAAGAAACAATATTAATAGCCATTAGTTTCATTCAGAAGTAACAATTAAAAATACAATAGAAGGGTGGTTGTTTAATATTTTAACATAGCTCTGGAAAGTGTTGTCCATGGAGGTTTTTTCATAGGCATGTTAAATATCCCACTTTATAAAAAAAAGAAAATCTTTGTAAAGGGCAGGTAAGGAAATTTGTGCCCAGGCTGAAAAATATTGTGACTGCTTTTCAGGGCAGTTTATCACCAGACAAGGTGCCCAATTCAGCAACCTTTTCTCATACACTGAATCGTTAAATATGCACTTACAGGCTTTTCAAGATTGGGTCTTTTGTTGTCACCTCTTTAACTGTTGGATCTACAATGACATTTAAGAGATTAATCACAATAAAGTAAAAGGAATTGGCAAGAACTGAACTCTGTGATTGTCATGTTCCTGTACCAGATATTGACTGGCTATAGAGCTTGTGTGTGTGTGTGTGTGTGTGTGTGTGTATACACACACACACACACACACACACACACACACACACACACACACACACACACACACACACACACACACACACCCCAGCTGTGGTCATCATATGATCTTTGAATGCTCTGCCTGGTATGGCTGTGGTTCTTTTAAATAAGGTATTTTTACACACAGCACCACCTAATGGCTGAACAATATAATAGTTTAGCATTCCATTTCATCCCCTTTAATTTCTACATTCCTACCATTTACACTATCATGTTGTCTTTGAAGTTCAGTATGGAACAGTCTGTTAAGTGTGTCTGAATCTTACTGGTTTTCTAATTACATGACCCAAACGCATAACAACTTGGTCCTCTGGCTGTCCATTAGTTGCAATGACTGGCTGAGGTCAGTTTGGAATCCTTGAGACTTCACCATCTTGTTCTGCATCTGCTGTCTGTAGGGTTTGCTCTGATTGTTCCTCAGAAAGAACAAACTGTAGATGTTAGTGGTTTCTGTTGACTGCTCCACTCGGTCTCATTCTCATACAATATGGGCGCTGAATTATTTTTTTCTTTACAACAGCTGGATTTGGCCATCCTTTTTCTCCATCCAATCTGACGTGATCTTGATCACTAGGTTCTAGACCTGGCCGCTCTTTAAGTGTTGTCTATTTGCTTGTAAAAGTGTTCATAGACTTTTTTTTTTCCTTTTGAGACCGATTCTAGCTTTGGAAAAGAACAGTAGTTCTCAATTGTCTTCCCACTGAGAGTTGTGCTGGACTGTATCCAATAGCTGATATTGGTGTTGATGTGCAATTCAGAAAAGCAAGGAATGGATCTTCCTGCTGCAAGGTTTTCTTGGCTGTCTATACAAGCTCTCTCAGCTTCTCCATTCACTTATGGGCAATGTGGACTGTTAGTAATATGAATAAAATCACATTTCATTCAGAATGACTTAAATTCTGCCACAGTGAATTGTGATCCATTGTCTGGCCATCGTGAGTTGTTCTGGAATACTGAAGTGAGCAAAAGTGCACTGCAGTTTCTCAATAACACTGAGATGTTCGGTCTTTCGAATACATTTATTTCTTTATAACTGGAAAAATAGTCCGCAATGACTAGGTCAACCAGTCTTTTGAATTTGCATAAATCTGCATTTAGTCTCTTCCAAGATCTCTCTGGTAGAAGTATGTGTACACTGACTGATCCAGAATTGTCACTTAAGTTGATTTTTTCACTGGATCTCCTTTCAAAAGTCCAGTATCATCAAATCCTCCACAGAGTTCTTTCTTCTTTGTTACTAGTCTCATCATGGCTGCTACACTCCAGCTGAGGCGGTTATTGGCCTTTGATTACATGCACTCTGAATGCATAGCTTTTTGTCTTTTGTAAGTTTTCTGTGGCGAACTGGCCCATGCAGTTCGGAATAGCTCCAGGACCAGCTAGAGCTTTGTCATGTGACTGAAGCTCTGGGAGGGCTTGAAAGTGACTGTATGTCCCTTCTGAGATGACTGACTGTGACACCAGCTCCCCTGTCACTTTTAGAGTCAACAGTCTTGCTATGAATATTCAATTTCACTCTCCAGGCAAGCTCTGTCGTCATACGTGATTGATCCCAGAAATAGTGGCTCTTGATTGTTTGTAATATGAGTCAACTTCCTGACCATTATGGTGAGGCAAACAAAGGCACGAAATATGGACATTTTTTCCATGTATTATATCATGCGCCTCTAGTTGGACATGCATCCTCTTTTGGGATATGACTTTTTCCATACCTTTTGCACTTAGACTGGAATTTGTCCCTCTTAGTCTGGGAGTTCTCTCCTTGCCTCAGGGGTTTTATTACAGTAACTTTTCACATGCAAGTGTCTGTTTATAACTTCTAAGCCAGTATCAGGTTTTTCAAGTTGCATCCTGCCTTTTGTTCTGTTGCTTGATTAATTCTGAGTGCTTTGCTATCTGTATAGCCGGTAGTAAGGTCGTATCTCTCTTCAATTGTAGCTGTTGTGAAAGGTTTTTATCTGTAAACCCAGTAACCATCAAGTCTTATATTTTCATGGTTTGCATTTCCAAAATCAGTTTTCAGGCAATGTATGCAGAGTTCTTATAAAACATTCAACATTTTCCCCTGGTTCTTGAATTCTGAGGCGAAAACATGGTCCTTCATAAACCACATTTCTGAGGTATAAAATATGCACCAGAAATAGCCAGAACTCTTTTCTAGTCATCTTTGTGGCGGTCTTCATTAAAGTCAAAGGAATTAAAGATCTGGTCTGCCAGCTTCCCCATAATATAAATTAAAGAAGATATCTGTATATTTCTAGTTTCTCTGTGAGACTTGGTAGCAGTGTAAAATCTTGAAAAATGTTTCCAGTCTGTCCATTCTGGGGTTTGTCAAAGTGGAAGTTGTCTGGAGCACTGAAGAGTTGCATGTTAATGAGATCCTACATCTCTGCTACCTCTGCATTGTTGCTATTTTTCTTTTGTTTCTGTTCTTAATTTACTCCTGACACCATGTCATTTGCTTCTGTACCAGATATGGACTGGCTACAGAGCTTGCTTGTACACACCAGATATGTTTATCATAAGATCCTTTAATGTTCTGCAAGGTATGGCTGAGGTAAGCTTAAATAAGGTATTTTTACACACTACCACCCAGTGTCTGAACAATATAATACAGTTTAACATTCCATTACAATGATTATTAGAAATGTTAGGTGATACTGCAGTCAGATCAGAGTTTAGAGGTCTGCCAGTGTTGATCCAGTTGTAAGACTGGGGCCTAAATCTCTTGTAGATCATGATTTTGTTGGGAGTACCAATAGTATGCTGAAAATTCAATGGACTTTATTACGCTGCTTTCTATAATCCCTCCTCTGACTAGAAATCTAGGGGTTTTTATTAGTTTTTAAAAATTACATAGAATATTTAAAATTACTCTTTGTACAGTTTGAAGATGAGGAATCTGACAGTTAGGGCCTGCAGCAAGCATGCATGCTTGTGTTATGTCTTGCAGTAGGAACTTTCATTTTGAGCACACAGCACTGGGTAATATGATGGCATATACTGTGCAAATACAAAGGCATTGCACTTCTGTGACTTGAGTTACAGTTACACAGAATTCTGTGTTGCTACATGTGATCTTGAATTTCTTTCTAACACTTACTTATTTAAAAGCAGCTCAGCTGAGTTTCTTTTAAAAGGTATTTTATTTTCTATACACTTATGCTGAGGATTGTGACCTTGACTGTGGCTTAAAGCCACAGCCTTGGGTTAGAAGCTACTAGTATGGAAGTGTACCATCTCAGTGGGAGCTCTTGGACTGCCACCACTATAATGGTTGCACGCGTGGGAGGCTGGCTCTGGGTCTGTGCCATTTCTCAGGGAGATTAATGCCTCCTGAGATGCTGAACTATGCATAAAGGAGGTCCCATTCAGGTCTCTGCACACCTTGGTTCCCTGTGTATTGTGTAGCATCACTCTACATATAGGATAGGCTCACACAGTAATGCACGTACAGCTAAGGTTACTGTGACACAGTTGAAGTTGCCATGGCATTTGTGTGACTTTAAATCTCAACTGTATTGTTGTACTAATGGGTCTTTTTAATTTTGGTTCCCCCCCCCCCACACACACTAGGAGCCTCTAAACAATGGTTTCCTTTTGTATCTATTTACTATGAGCTCTGGACACACTCTCCTTCAGCTGACATTAGCTCCTTTATTGCACCCAAAGGGACTGTTTTGGGACCAGCACTTATTAGATTTTGTAGAAATAAGCTTTTCAAAGACTGAAACCAATAAGAGTTTCTAGGAATTTTTAAATTATTCCAGTGGAAACAGTTTTTAAAAAACAACTCACCCTTCCTGTGATATCAGCAACACCCCAAAATGCAGTGTTCTGTAAGTGCATGGAATCGTGAAAGTAAAATTGATTAGAAATATGAAGGGAGGTTGATCAGATAAGCTTTGGCATTTCTCCCAGCTTGAGAAGTAAAAATGAAGTAATCAAATTCGTAAGTCAAATTCACTCTTGCTGTCTATAGATTATTCGATGTAAGAGATTTCAAAGTGTTGCTTGTTAACAATATAAAAATTTTGTGGGGATTTTTCATTTTTTTTTGGTTGGTTGGTTTTCACCATGCCTCCATGGGTCACAACTGAGAATATCAAATTCAGGACAAACCCCTGAGAAATAGGGCAGACCTCCTTCCACCCCCCAAACTGGTGGTTATTCTCCCATAAGATATACCAAACCAGCAACAAAGGTAAACTTCTGTTTCATCACACTGGCTAACAAGAAGTCAGAAAAGAAGTTTCCTCTAGACATTCCAGTCCTTGTATAACCACCAAAAACACTAGACGTAAAGATGAATGGTTATTTAAAACCAATTTCATCAAATAAAATGTTCTTCTGATCCCAAAGGACTAGCCACATACCCAGGCCAATATACAACTCAGATCTTACCCAGGCATCACGCTGTTGCCAATCCTTTAGTATGTAAAATCTAAAGGTTTATTTATAAAAAGAAAGAAAGGTGAGAGTTAAAATTGGTTAAAGGAATCAAATACATACAACAATTGCAAAGTTGTTGGTTCAGGCTCGTAGCAGTGATGGAATAAACTGCTGGTTTAAGTCAGGTCTCTGGTTGCTTCCAAATCATTGGAAGGTCTTCGATCCCTTGGTTAGAATGCTCCCATTAGTGTAAGCTCATAGTCCAGAGGTTTGAGCAGGAAAGAGGCAAAATGGAGGTGTTTTCAGGGCCTTTTATAGCTTCTGCCATGTGGAGGGAAACCTATTGTTTCAAACAAAGCTCTCAGCACAGCTAGTGGGAAAATTACAAGTAGAAAGAAGGTGTTTGGAGTCACATGGGCAAGTCACATGTCCGTGCATGATTTCGCTTAGTCACCAGAGGCCATTACCACTTTTTCACATGAAAGTCCATCAGGCATAGATGGGCGTCTTCCATAGTCCATTGTGAGTTAAGTGTCCCTTGATGGGCCACTTATCTTGAAGGGGCTATTCAAGTTGTGTAGGCTAAATACCTTGTGGGTGTTACCGCAGGAGCAAACATATTTGAAATATAGATACAGAGCCAATACTCATAACTTCAAATACAAAAATGATACATGCATACAAATAGCCTAATCCTATTCAGGAAATCATAACCTTTCCATAGACACCTTACTTGACATAATTTGTACAAGATTTTTTGCAATTAAATAACAGTGGTAGCAACAATGATCTACATGGTCATATTTAATCAGATAACATCACAGGTTGGGTTTGTTAAAATAGTGTATATTATTTTGATGTTACAGTGTCCCTCTTAAAGTTGTAAAACACTCTAGAGAAACAGGGCCAAATTCTCTGCTGGTGTAACTGAAATTAAGCCAAAGAGCTACACCAGTAGAGAGCTCAGCTCACAGCTTTAATTACTAATAAAAATAGGAAACTACCAGTATAGAAAAAACAAACCTGCTATGACACTATTTGGATGCTGCTTGGCCTCTCCAGGTTCTCTTTCCTCTTTACTATGTTAAAATCCTCTTGACTACATTGAAGTTCATCTTGGGTTTGAAATGACTACACCAGTAATTCAACACAGGGTCAAAATAAGCTAGTGTGCTCTTCAGAGTAATACAAAGAAATCAGCAGCATTTAAAGATGAAAAACAAATCTGGGGGGTGGAGTTGAGGGAAGAATCAGATGAGTATAGAGCAAGATCCTGACCTTACTGCTGTGACTGGTGCTGTTTATCATTAGCAGGACTCAGTAATAAGCACTATTCTTTGCGTTTTTAAAAAAAAAAAAAATTCGTAAGTGGCTCACTCTGTAAGGAACAAAGTGGCTGAGTGGTCCATCTAGCATGCAGCTGCCAGAATCCATATGCAATAGGCCACAAAATGCTGCAGTTGTCTAACATATTAGCTACACTATTTCTAGTCTGTTGCGTTTGGGCACAGATGTTTGGGCACAAAAGCCTGAAAATGTACAGATGCCAGTGGAGTTTTCGTATGCATTTCTAAGCTTAGTTAAGCTAAGAAGTGCATATTATCTCTTTAAATTTGTGTGTGGGAGGAAGGGCTGCTTTTGCATATGGTCTCCTTCTAAACACTATAAAACCTATGAGAGCAGGCTGTACTGTAAGTTGCCACATATTTCTTTATGAAACTATAATCTGCCACAGTGTATCCCAAATCCATATCTGTTTTTTCAGGTGTTTTTTTAAAAAAAATACGCTTATAAGTGTGTCTAGGCACAGCTATGAAAAAAATCATAGTGCAGCACAAGGTTAAACTCAATAGATTGCCACAAATCATCACACATGTTCTCACCACCCAATCACACCTGCATGCAGAGACTTGAATAACAGGTATACCAGGCAACTTGTGGTGGAGGTCTGGAAATGCCTCCATGAAGATCTTTCCTCGGCAAAATCTGGCTTCATTTTTATATTGCCTGTGCGTGGCTACCATGACTGAGCATGTGAATCAACTATTTGCCTAATGGAATGAAATTAAGCACATAGTTACACGTTTTGAAAATCAGGTCCAGGGTTTGTGTGTTGATAAATTCATCCGTTTGACCAACGGACCTATCCACAGAGACTATGATGTACAGCTTTACTGCAATTCAAGACAAGAATAACTTCTAATAAATTGGATTTTATTTAACCCAGTAGAGAGACAAAAGAATCTGATGTAACGGTGCATTGTACTAAGCATGAAGAAAAATACTTTAAAATAATCTTGTCATTTAAGATGCTGGTGGGAGGGTTTAGAACGAAGGATTCAGGTAAGCAATATATGCTGCTGATGGTGAAATCTGATAGAATGTGTATCAGAATAAGAATTGAAAATGGTAGAGAGAGAGAGAGAGGCCCCTTTAACACAGAAATAGGTCCTTTTTCTCTTTCAAACAAATCACTCCCAACAAATGCTTTATCCACCATATCACTTCACGTTCCACTTCATTCTTTCTAGCTCTCAAACCTTTTGTTCCAGCTATGGTGCTTTTCTGTTCTTGCACAATAAATCTAGGTTAGAATCTAGGGATGCAATCGTAGCCTATATTTATATTTCAAGAAAGCACTAACAATTCTGTTTGGGTTTCTCTGTAGCAAAACTACTGAACTATTGGACAGATTGGACTTGGGTTTGCCAAAGAGAAACTCCTATCAAATAGCTAATCCTAGCCCAGAATCTACAGCATGGGTAAGTCCTCCTGTGGAATATGAAACCTCCTCTGTAATGTTCTACCAATGCTAGAGGTGCTACCAGCAGTACAATGTTAATGTTTCATTTAGTTTAACATACTGCACAGACTCAATGCAATGCATATCATGGAATTGTTTGTTTTGGAAGGATGGCTACAGCCTCATAAACCCTTCCCCTGCATTGCGCGGACTGGCCTCGTTATTCATAAATCCATCCCTGATCATTCAAGAGCCAGATTTTCCCAAATGCTCAGTATCTCCTAAAAAGTTGACCTTAACTGAAGTGCGCAGCACCCAGCAGTTCCCACTGAGAGCAACTAACCCTTCTGGTTGCTAAGCCCTTTTGAAAACCTTGCTATTTCATTTAAATACATAAATGGAAGTTGCTGGGTGCTGAGTTATTTTAAAAATCCAGCCATAGGAGTAAAGTCTACTCTCCAGTATCTCCTAGAAAAATTATTCTAAAACTAACTTGGGTGGGTTGTCCCATTTCTGAACTGATCTGATCTCTTATCTCATAATATCACTACTCTAATCAGCCACCAGTAACTAATCAGAATAACTGCTCTTTACATCTTTCCTGAGGGTTGTTTTTTTTTTTCTACATTCTTAACAAGGGAAAAACCACCTCGCTGTTTGTCTAATCAATAATTCCTGAAGTGTACTCAGCTCTTTGGGCTGCCCTGCTTCAGGAAGCATGTGCTGTGGGGAGTCATTATGCCAATGGTTGTAGAGCCATGCCCAGACTACAGGTGGGGCGACGAGCAACAGATCAGCTACTGTGTGCAGAAAGAAATTACAGCTGGTTGCTACATACCCTGGAGTCAGCAAAGCTTGGAAACCTTTATTGACTAGCTCATATGCCATAGAGGCTTTAGTGTCTGCTGAATCTTAAGTGTCAGCTACTAAGAAGAAAAAAAGAATTCCTCTCCCTTTTGGCTTTAGTCTTGCTTCAGCCTTTCTGGAAATACACTGGAGCCTCACAGGTTGAGAAACCTTGATGTAGAGAGAATATGTTCAGACCTCAGCATTTTCTCATAGGCCTTGCTTCAGTCTCTTTCCCTGTCCCTTAACACCATGAACAGAGAGGGTGGTGTGGGTGTACTACTTTTAGTTTAGTGGGTTTTTTTTTTTTGAGTCTTTGGGACCAGTTTCCAGTGGCTTCCTTTACCTTCAACATAAGCATAAGAGTCTTAGAATGGGTGGAAACAGCCTTTAGGGTTTCAGCTGTAGGGGAGGTTCCCTCCTTGGCACAGAGCTGGAGGAATGAGTTTCTAGTGCCCCTTGTGCAGCCACGAACACACAAGGTGTGCAGGTAAAGGGAGGGATGTGGCTGGAGTACAGTATGCTCTGGCTGTTCTCAGCTGATGCAGCATCCTTTGGAAGGCCACCTTCAGGGCTGCCCTAACTTACGTTAGGGGCCAAGCAGGCCACTGAAATGGCAAAGACTATGAGAGGCAGAAAGATGAAGTAAAGCCATGCTCGCCTCCCCACCTGTCACCACACGAGAGCTGAACAATGAGACCTGGGCCTAGTGGATTTATCTGAGGCAGAACTAGTCCTACAAATTTCAGTGGGATGTACTCAAGCTGAAAACATCCCCAGGACTGGTACTGATTTCAGAAACATTAGTGTAGTGTGATGGCCCTAGGCTAGGGAGAGGTGGAGTAGGTACAGATCCAGGGCTGGAGCCCCTCACTCTAAAGCTGTTTCAGTTTTATGCCTTATATTCCAATCTGTTTTATGACTGTTACTCGCTGCAATTTGTTGGGGGGGGGGGGGTGGGGGTTTAAACATATAGTGCAAGAAATGTGTGTGTTGCCTCTCAACTCTGGCTTAATCAGTGCCCAAGTAAAGAAGATGAATTACCTTGCTGTTTGTGCATGTGATACTCTTATTAACACAAGCCAGTATAGCATATGTTGTTTTTGCTAGGATGATTCTATGGCCTTGTATTTGTAAAAGGTCTGCTCAGGCTAGTGGAACCAGTCTACAGGTAAACTAGCACCTGGAGTGTCCCATTAAGGGGGCTCTAACACATAAGCAATGGAGTATCACTTGGTATAAAACCACTTGAGCACTAAGAGATAATAGCAAAGGGGAAATGTTATACTTGAATTGTGCTAATTTGATGTGGTGTTTTGAACTAGTCTGTTTCACCTGCCAAAAATTGTGGTTCTGTCTTCTAAAATATAAGAAATCTATTAAAGACACGTTTAATACAAATGGACAAAATAACTGACCTTCAGTTCACTAGCCATTCCAAATATGAAAAATATTCATTTCAGGTCAAATGAAGTGTTTTGTTCAATATGGATGTAATTTTTGAGTGATTAACATTCTTTTAAATGAAATTTGAAAAATTTCAAAACAAGAAGTCCTTTAGAATCAAAACATTTTGACCCTTTTGGAATTTGTTACAAGAACAATTCAGCAAAACTGACACAAATTCCCCAAATGTTTCCATGTTGCCAAATTTGTATCTTTTTTTTCTGGGAAAAGGGTTAGGTAAAATTTGTCACTCTAAATTCTAATTTTTAACATTAAGTTAAGATTCTCAGTGGTTGCATGTACTAGAAAAGGACATGCAGTTCTTACTAAAAACAGTTTAAATTCCCCAGATCCTTTCTGTGGTGCTACTATCTAGTGTACCCAGTGATATTTGTGTATATTTATCCCTTCCTACTGGAATTAGACAAATTCAGTTTCTTTTTAGGGACTGTCCTCTTTTTATTGGTGGCTTCTCTTCCTCCCCCCTCACATTTAATCAATTAAGATCATAATCCATTTTAATCCAGTCTTCCAAAGTGTTAACAATCCTGTCTAGATTTTTATTGTTCTCCAACTTGATTAATATATTCTCCACACAACTGCTCAAGTCATTACTGAAAGTAATAAATAATATTGGACCTAGAATGAATCTCCCTGGGCACATCTAACGGCTCCTCCAGCTTGAGACTGAACCATTAATAATTGCTGTCTCCATTCAGCCTTTATAGCAAACTATGTACCCATCATTCAGTAGCTTCATTTGGTTCACATTTATCAAATTCCTTTGAGAATCTTGTGTAGAATTATATCAAAGCCTTTATTGAAGTCAAGTTCCATGATGGCCACCACAACTTTTTGTACTAAACGGAGTGAGTTTTAACATTATTAATGTGCTAAGTATGATATATGCACAAAGGAAGGTACAGTCCTTTCTCAAGGTAAGAGTAGTACATCCCATCCCATCAAGGTTCCTTCTCCACTCTGAACTCTCAGGTACAGATGTGGGGACCTGCATGAAAACCTCCTAAGCTTACTTTTACCAGCTTAGGTTAAAACTTCCCCAAGGTACAAACTATTTTACCTTTTTGCTCTTGGACTTTTGCTGCCACCACCAAATGTCCAACAGGGATATAATTGGGAAAGAGCCCGTTTGGAAATGTCTTTCCCCCCAAAATCCTCCCAAACGTTACACCCCCTTTCCTGGGGAAGGTTTGATAAAAATCCTCACCAATTTGCATAAGTGAACACAGACCCAAACCCTTGGATCTTAAGAACAATGAAAAAAGCATTCAGATTCTTAAAAGAAGAATTTTAATAGAAGAAAAAGTAAAAAGAATCACCGCTGTAAAATCAGGATGGTAAATACCTTACAGGGTAATCAGATTCAAAACATAGAGAATCCCTCTAGGCAAAACCTTAAGTTACAAAAAGACACAAAAACAGGAATCTACATTCCATTCAGCACAGCTTATTTTCTCAGCCATTTAAAGGAATCAGAATCTAATGCATATCTAGCTAGATTACTTACTAAGTTCTAAGACTCCATTCCTGTTCTGTCCCCGGCAAAAGCATCACACAGACAGAGAGAGGCTTGGTTTCTCCCTCCCCCCCAGCTTTTGAAAGTATCTTGTCTCCTCATTGGTCATTTTGCTCAGGTGCCAACGAGGTTATCCTAGCTTCTTAACCCTTTACAGGTGAAAGGGTTTTTTCTCTGGCTAGGAAGGTTTTTAAAGGTGTTTTCCCTTCCCTTTATATTTGACACCCCCAATAACTGCAAATGACAAGCGAACAGGCATCCTTACTCATAAGTAAGGGTTGCAGAATCAGGCCACTTGTTAATGATTTCAGATCTAGTTCATAGACTTTTCCCATTCAAACAAATCCCCCAGAGGTGTCTGAACCATAGAACACTGCAGGCAGGGTCTCTCTGGAGAACAAACCACCCTAGCAGTTGTATTAAGAAAGGTGTATATAAACTAACTTGGAAATGGTGGATTTTTCGCAAAAGAGCCTCATGTCTGGTTTTTAAACTTAGATGAATCTATCCCTAAGTAATCAGAAATCTCCAACTAGTTTTATGTTGTTTGATTTTATAAAAATTGAGAGTGGGATCTTCTGTCAATATATTGTTTTTATGCTCTGCTGTGCAATAGACTAGAAGCCACACTTATAAGCAAAGCCTCCAGGAAGATGAAAACAGAAGACTACAGGAAATGAAGGCAGAACAACGGAGGAAGGTAATTATAATATGTTAACAGTTTGTGTATAATGTTTATGTACTGTGCTGTGTAACCAGTTTAAAAAAACATACTCATTACTGTGGCATATGAGCACCGGCTCTCCTCAGGAAAAGTACTTCAGACCAATTTGAGGCAGTCAAATAGGCAAAGCTGCAAAGTTCAGATATGGTTTGAAGCATCTACAAAGCTTACAGCTAGTTGGCTCTGAACTATTAGTTAGCTTTTTCCCTGCATTTAAACTGCATAACACCTTTTAGCTGATGGTGCCCAGTTTAGTATTCTAAGGAGCCTAATTTGCATTCCGCTCTTGGTGTGCACACAGTTGCTAGAAATTTCCCCCTCAGTGGTACCCGTTAGGGTGGCTTGAGCGCCTTCTGCTGCTGTATAAAGGGCCTAGGTAACCCTGAGCCCCCTCAGTTTCTTCTTATTGCCCGTAATGGTCACTGGAATGGCTCATCTTGCTTTTGAAAGTGTTCTCAGTGGACTGTGTACTTTTGTACTCTATTGTAAATAGTTTAGCGTTATTCTGGTTATTAGTGTTTTAGTACAGTCGGGTAGGTTTCACCCCACCTGAGGGTTTTGGTCAGTTCCTGGTGCCGAGGGATGCCTTGGTCAAGCTATACATTGCCTGCAATAAGGCTATGACCCTGAGCCACTCACTCTCAAGTTGCTTAAAGTGTTTGGTGGAAGCTCATACAGGGGAGCATCGCCAAATTTTCAGAGACCTTAAACCTTGCACGCACAAAGATTATCACCAGACTAAAGTTTCTACTCATGGAGGTGGCCTTGAGACTTCCATCTGAGCCAGGTCAGTCAGACTCTGAGTCCGCACCAAGTGCCTCAGTGCTGTTACATTTGGATTTTGTGCCTCCTATTGTACTGCTCACCATCCCCAGTACCTAAGAAAAAACATAAGAAGCAGACGGCTAAAAGGGGGTGATTCCTCGGCATCGAAGTCTGTTAGGCACGTGGATCAGAGTCGAGTGCGGTCTAAGCTGAAGCATTCCTTTGCTTCAGCACCGCAAAAGCCAGACCCGTAGACTTCGGCACTGTCAAGTCCGGAACCAGAAGGAGCACCTTCCACATCTGTGGTACCACTCTGTACCAACACTGTCTTGGTATCGACCATGCCAGAGGCATTTGTGGCTGTCAGGGAGCTTCTAACCCTGACAGAGCCAGTATCGCTAGCATTTCAAGAGTCAGTCCTATCGGTGCTCGCAGACATAGGGGGGGCCAGCAGGATCGCCACAGTGCTCAGCACTACGCGAGCCCCATGTAGACTCATAGACTTTAAGGCCAGAAGGGACCATTGTGATCATCTAGTCTGACTTTCTGCATGTTGCAGGCCACAATACCTTTTCCCCCACCCCCACTCCTGTAATAGACCCCTAACCTCTGGCTGAGTTACTAAAGTCCTCAAATCATGGTTAAAAGACTTCAAGTTATAGACATTCCACCATTTACTCTAATTTAAACTTGCAAGTGACCTGTGCACCATGCTGCAGAGAAAGGTGAACACCTCCCACCCCAACCCAGAGTCTTTGCCAGTGTGACCCAGGGGAAAACTCCTTCCTGACTCCAAATATGGCGATCAGTTGGACCCTGAGCATGTGGGCAAGACCCACCAGCCAGACACCTGGAAAAGAATTATCTGAAGTAACTCGGATCTAGTGTCCTGTCTTCTGCTGTTGGAGATATTTGCTACTAGCAGCCTCACATGGGCCAAATGCCATTGTAGGCAATCCTATCATACCATCCCCTCCATAAACTTAAGCTCAGTCTTGAAGCCAGTTAGGTTTTTTCCCCCAACTGCTCCCCTTTGAAGGCTGTGCCAGAACATCACTCCTCTGATGGTTAGAAACCTTTGTCTAATTTTAAGCCTAAACTTGTTGATGGCCAGTTTATATCCATTTGTTCTTGTGTCCACATTAGCGCTTAACTTAAATAACTCCTCTCCCTGCCTGATATTTATCCCTCTGATGTATTTATAGAGAGCAACCATGTCTCCCCTCAGCCTTCGTTTGGTAGGGCTAAACAAGCCAAGCTCTATGGAAAACCTACCTTATGAGAGGAGACTCATTCCTTGGATCGTTTTAGTAGCTGTTCTCTGCACCTGTCCCAGTTTGAATTCATCTTTCTTAAACATGGGAGACCAGAATTGCACGCAGTATTCCAGGTGAGGTCTTACTAGTGCCTTATATAATGGTACTAATGCTTCCCTGTCTCTACTGGAAATACCTCACCTGATGCATCCTAGGACTGCATTAGCCTTTTTCACAGTCACATCACATTGGTGGCTCATAGTCATCTTGTGATTAATCAATACATCCAGGTCTTTCTCCTCCTCTCATTTCCAACTGATAAATCCTCATAGCAAAAATTCTTGCTCTATTAAATTTCATCCCATTTCCTTATTACTCCAGTTTTTGAGGTCGTTGAAATCTTTTCATATAATATTCTGATCCTCCTCCATATTGGCAATACCTCCCAACTTTGTGTCATCCACAAATTTTATTAGTACATTCCCACTTTATGCCAAGGTCATTGAAAATCTTATTTAAGATTGGTCCCAAGAGGGACCAGTCCCTGAGGAACTCCACTAGTAAGCTCCCTGCAGTCTGACAGTTAACCTTTCAGTATGACCCGTTGTAGTCTCCTCTTGAACCAGTTCCTTATCCACCTTTCAATTCTCATATTAATCCCCATCTTTTCCACTTTAACTAATAATTTCCCATTTCGAACTTTATCCAGTGCCTTACTGAAATCCAGGTAGATTAGATCTACTGTGTTTCCTTTGTCTAATAAATCAGTTACCTTCTCAAGAAAAATGATCAGGTTGGTCTGGCATGATCTACCTTTTGTAAAACTTTTCTATTTTGTCCCAATTGCCATTTACCTCTGTCCTTAACTACTTTCTCTTTCAAAATTTGTTCCGAGACCTTGCATACAATTGAGGTCAAACTAACAGGCCTGTAGTTTCCCGGGTCACTTTTTTTTATTTTTCTTAAAAATAGGTAGTATATTAGCAATTCTGCAGGCATAGGGTATGATCTCAGAGTTTAGATGTTCATTGAAAATTCTTGCTATTGGTCTTGCAATTCCATATGCCAGTGCCTTTAATATTCCAGGATGGAGATTATCCGGCCCTATAAAATTTGGTACCATTAAGCTATTGGAGTTCGACTTCTGCCTCGTGTATGATAATTCCTACTTCCATATCCTCATTTCCATTAACCACCCTGCCACTCCCCTAATCTCCTCATTACCCTTATTAAAAACAAAGTATTTATTTAGGTGTTGGGCCATGCCTAGATTATCCTTGATCTCCACCCCATCTTCAGTGTTTAGCTTAACTGTTTCTTTCCTGCTTTTCTTTTTATATCTATGGCTACAGTACCTTTTGCTACTGGTTTTAATTTCCTTTGCAAGGTCCAGCTCTGCTTGGCTTTTGGCAGTTCTCATTTTATCCCGACACTTTCTGACCGCTAAGAGGTAGCTTTCCTTGCTGATCCATCCCATCTTCAATTCCTTGTAGGCATTCTGCTTTCTCTTAATAATCTGTTTGAGATGCTTGTTCATCCAGTTTGGTCTGCAACACTTCCCTATGAATTTTTCCTCCTTGTTTGGGATGCAGGGTTCAGATAGCTTCTGCAACTTTGACTTGAAGTAATTCCAAGTTGCCTCCACATTCAGATCCTTGAATTCTTCAGTCCACTTCCCTAACTAATTCCCTTAAATTTTTTAGTTTTCCCTTTTAAATCCTTTCCTTTGAAATCAAGGAATCAAGTTGCAGATCTGCTTTTTTAAACTGAGTTAGCTTATGATTATTTAAACCAAGGTTGTCCCCTACAACCAGTTCTTATGTGAGGTCCTCAGTACTCACCAATCCTAAATCTAAAATGGCATCACTTCTTCTTGGTTCTTGGTGACTGTTTGGTGAAGGAATCTGTTATCCAGGAAAATCTGGGCCCTACCATTTTTAGTAGCACTTGTTCTCCAATCTATATATGGGAAGCTAGTCTCCCATGATCATACAATTCCAAATAGTATTTATTTAATTAAAAATGCACCTCTGATGGCTATCCCTTTGGTACCATCAAAGGGAAAACCTGCAATGCTTTGCACAACTCTGCACAACTCTTCACCGGTCACTGGCACTGTCTGGAACTGCACCTCCATGGTCAGGGGAAGGAGGGTAGACTTCCTCCGAATCAGAGATTGGGTCCTACTACATCTGCTCTTGGAGCCACCCCTCCTCGAGATACCATTACCCTACCACAGAAGTACCATCAAGTGGTTGGCCACAGAGGTCACTGGGGGCCTATGCCTGTCCAGTGGCCTTTTTGGAATTAGTGGGGGTTTTCCCCCATATTCTGGGCACTCCTATTCAGTGGCCTCAGAGAGATGTACAGCACCTACCCACCAGGAAGCATAGGTTTCTGACTCTGGTACTGATATCAAGACCCGGCTCAGCAGGACCCCCCTTCCCCTGATGAGGCAGTCTGAGCATTGTGTGTTTTGCCTCCCCCATATGACTCCACGAAATGTTAGAGGGTTGCCTGAAGCCTGGGCATACAGGTGGAGGAAGTAAAAGAATCCTTACACCCCAGTAGGTCCTTCCAGAGTGGTCCTACCTCTCAATGAGGCCATTATATGAGCGCCGATCTGTCCACCTATATTACTGTCTTGGAGTCACCACGAGTGGAACGCACATGTGCAATCACTTGAAGAAAAAATGGTTACTAACCTTCCATAACAGTTGTTCTTCGAGATGTGTTGCACACGTCCATTCCATGACCCGCCCGCCTACCCCTGTACATTGGAGCTTTCTGGAAAGAAGGAACTGAGGGGACTTGGCGTCAGTTGGGCCCTTTGTATTGGCACTGCCAGCATGCGGCAGCAGAGGGCGCTCAAGCTACCCCAGCGGGAACTACTGAGAGAAAAATTTATGGTGACTGTGTAAATGGGGTGCATGCACACCAAGACTGGAATGGACATGTGCAACACATCTCGAGGAACAACAGTTATGAAAGGTTATAATAGCCTTTTTTCCCTCTCCTTTACACAGAAGTTCTCACTAACATGGGGCCATTCTGAATAGAGAACTAATTCTTCACACACAGTCTCCCCTCAGTTGTGTTTAGAACCAAGTCTTAAAATCATAGAATGATGGAAATGTAGGCTTAGAATGGGAGCCACTGGAAGCGGCGCGGGCCGAGGGACGTAGCGGCTGCCACTTCCAGCAGCTCCCAGTGGCCTGGAGCAATGAACCACGGCCACTGGAAGCTGTGATCGGCCGAACCTGTGGACACAGTAGGTAAGCAAAGGGGCTTTCCCTGCACAAGCCGTGGAACGAGTTTGGGAACCACTGGTCTACTGACTTCCAGTTTCTTCTCTAAACATTAAATCCTATCACTGCCTCTTATACACACTCCTTCTGTTACAGTAATTGGACATACGGGTCCTTCAAGAAATATGCCTTCATTTAATAAAAGAAATGTATGTAGCTTTTGTTTCCCATCATAGCATGCACCTTTTCTCTTATGTCCAGTTACCAACAAATATTTTTTCTCCTAAATAAAACCGTTATGAAATTTCAAATGCTATGTGTATGTATGTTATAAATAACTATGGCATTGTACACTGTGCCGTAAAGAAATAGTTTTTCATTTAAAACTAGCATAGGCCCCAACCCTTCATAGAGCTTGGCCCAGGGCATCCTGGTGTGGAGGTCATTGTAGAGTTGGGGCCACAGTCACATCTAAGGTAAATCTCTCTTTAACTAAATTTCTGATTTTTATGCTTTTTACTGTTTCTCTCTCTCTCTCTCACACACAGACTCACAGACACAGTATGGGCTGAGTGCAAAATGTTTGTTTTAATACATAGTACCAAAGTACTCCTTGCCTCAATAGCTGCTATTAGTACGTTAATCTGTCCAGTAGGTATTTGTAAACCTACTCTAAAGTGTACATATTTTAAAAGCTCTAATAATTGTCCCTCAGATTTATGTTAACTCACTTCCACTTCAAGCTAATATTTTATTAATGTAATTGTAAATTCTGTTTTTGTGTGCACCTTCTAGTGCAATATAGCTATTAAATTTATAGGTTTTTGTCAGTTAATTTTTTGGGGGAAATAGGTTTTAATATATATTGCTAGATTTAAAATGTTTTCTAGGGCACTTTGAACACAGTATTACGTACTTGCAGTATATTTCAGAAGGTACAGCTATTGCAGAAATCTAATGAATGCCATTAAAAGTCAAACATTAGAAAATCAGATACTGGATTTTAATTTTCAGGTTGAACAGTTATTTTAAAAGTGAAAGTGAAGCTTGGCTTTTTTATTTCTTAATCTTGATTTTCTTTTAGGGCTAGACAAACAGTGATACACAACACATTATCCAGTTATTGATTTGATTATATTTACTGCAAAGCTTTTATTAATGTTCAACTTAAATTGGTATTTATTTAATTCTGTAGTTCATTTTTAGTTACTGAACCTTTCTATAAAATTCATCACTTTAATTCACATTCCACCTTTATTGGTGTTCCATTACTATGGCAAATATGCAGGATAGGTCCATTTTCCCTTGGGACCCCTTTCAGTGGCAAAAGTTGGTAGTTTCAGTTCCTGTTGACTGTACCTGTAATGGCTTGAGATCCCTAGCTTATCAGTAATTCAGCTGGCAGAGATGGCATGTTGCATAACATGGAAAGGTACTGACCCAGCCACTTCAGAACAAGTTACATGGAACTGATGTTCCTTTAGTTAGCATTAGCAATCACCAGGATACCTGGCTGATACTTGGTGTTGCATGAATCAGAGCTAAACGATTAAACATGCATGGCATGGCCCAGCTCACTATGCTGATTTATAAACAAAACCATGGGGCCACACCATTGTAACCTTAAAAGGTGTAAAATGCAAGGAAGTAGGAACAACAATGGTCACCCATTGTGTGCTTCCTTCCAACAACTGCAGCTGGTATTAGCTAGTCGTAGTAGCTTCTCCCCAGTCCTCATATGGGTTGGGTCCTGGGTTCTCTGTTGCAATGCCTGGTGCCTCCACCCAAGGTGACTCTTATGTGCTCAGGACACTAGGGTGCTGTCCCTTGGGAAAATAACTAATACAGCTACTCCTTAATAAGGAGTATGACCCAGTGCACAAGAAACAAATGACAATAATACAAACGCCAACAAATGAAATGCTACATCCCAAAATAACAGTATAATAAAGGGGGGCTTTATTGGGGACAGGAAACAGAAGCTCTAAAGAAAGAAAGTGATAAGGTTAACCAATAAATGCTAAAACATTAATACAACCATTCACAACTGTACCACACCCCCAGCTCCTTCCCTGGCACCTTTCCAGCTAGGTGGAAAGAGTGTGAGTCCAGAGCTGGGTGTAGCAGTGCTTCAAATGTTGGCTAGCTTAAAGAAAACAAAAGGGGTTCTCCTACAGTATTTTCACTGCTGATTGGGAAAGGGTCCTCAGCTGGCCCCCTGGCTAGCATCCTGTGGAGGTCTTCGATGGTTCTTAGTAGATGGAACTGGGTTGGTTCTCTTCCTGGACACTCACCTCAGCAATGTTGGAACTGCCCAGTGCACGTTAGATCCTGCAGAAGTTCAATGTCTCCCTTTGTGGGGACTGGGAGATGAGCCATGACTCCCTAGGCTATTTTATCTCTCGGCTCCAAACTCAAAGGCTCCAAAAGTGAAAATTCCTTGTCCTCTGGAGACACTAGTCTGTCTCTGAGTCAGTCTGTCCCTTCCAATTGAAGCAACTGGGCTGTCCTGGCTTCTCATTGGCCCAGCAAACTGTCGATAAATCACCCTGTCAGAAGCTCCCAGTTGGCATTTGCAGGCATTTCCAGTCTATTCCGCCCCCACTCCGAACTCTAAGCAGACTGGGAAGTGGTGTCTGGAGGCTCTGCAGTGGTTGTTGTTTTAGTCCATATGGTAGGTCTCCAGAGGCTCAGTCCCGTGTTCCAGGAGCTGATAAACACCAAAGGGGATACTTAGGTGACAAGGAGATATAGGGATAGCTGTCAGGAAACCTTGGGGCCCAGTACAGCACCACAGTGTGATGCTGGAAGGGAAGATAGTGAGTCTACACATCATCTTACTATGGCTGTACTGCATCCCTTTTCTATTCTAGCTACGTGGGCACCAAAATATACGACCGCATAAGTCCTGAAAGGATCTGGAACTCCCAGAACATCTTCAGACTGTTCAAATCATCCTGTATCACCAGTTCTGCATAAATTTAATGCTGTCTTGGTCGGAATTTCCTCACGTGTGTTTGAGTAACACTTTAAATGCTACATTTAAAAAAAAATCAATTATGCAACCCTTTTCTGAGTAAGCCATACTCATGGGAACAGCCCCTCTGACATAACTGGCAGTAGTTCGCATAATTTAGGATTACTTTTAAGGGTAGCAGGATCCAGCTCTAGAACGATATTCAATTTGATATAAACAAGTATCCACAGACAATACAGCAAGATAAAAATAAACTGAATGAGCATATTTACATAGTGTAAAGAGGTCACTATGGACTCTCTTAAAGCCAGGTATTCTTAATAACAAGAGGCCTGACTTCAGAAAGGCTCAGCAAGGCCACTTCTATGGAAAACAGCATAAATGTGGCTCCAAAAATAATAGTGTGCAATTAAGTAACAAAGAAATGTACATAAATAAAATTCCCCCAAACTCTGTCCCAGTAACACTGGACAGAGGTAGTTTCAAAACTTAGAGCTATGTTGTAAAGGGTCCTGTTCTCCCTGCCACTTCTGCAAGCAGAAGAGAAGCAAAACCCATGGATCAGGGCAAAGGGAGGGACAGAAGGGAGGAGAGCATGCTCTATGGCACCCTCCCATGGCTGATAAACCATTTGGAAGCTCCTCCACAGTAGGTCAGCGGGAAGGCAGAGCCATTCAGTGGGAGAGGGTGGGGCTGAGGCAGGGCTGCAGGGCCCTCCAAAGCTTGCTTCCTCCTTCATGGCATAGTGTCACATATCACTGCAGACTTGCATCAGGAGGCAGCAGTGGTCTTTGGAACCACCACAAAGGGTGGAGGTAAAGACCTTCCATCTGGATGACACCTGGCTCTGGTAGATCCACCTAGATCTGAGTTTAGCTGTCAGAACCCCTGGCTTCTTTTGCAAGAGGGTGCACGCGCTTCTGTCCAGTGGAAGGGTGAAGAGGAAATGTAGTGCCTTTTTTGGATGCAATTGGGTATTGTAAATAAAACTTACTTCCCAGAGGAACTAAAATTTAAGTAAACGTTTGGCAAATTAAATAGTGCAGTAGTTAAGGTGAATATATTGTGTAATTAATTGGGTTTATCTTCTGAATAACTTAATTTTTTAAAAAATAGTTTTTGGGTTTCTCTTTTATTGTTCCCAGTGTGAATTATTGGAACTGAGACGAGAGCAAGAAGAGCAAGAAAGAACAAAAGTGCATCAGAATGAACAGAGGAGGTATAATTGATGGGGGGGGAAAAAACCCAGAAGAAATGGCTTACATTGAATTCCTGTGTAGACGGCTTCACGAAACTGCAATCTTGTGCTTTAGGGAACCATTGCAATGAGATTGCTCCAAGTAACATCTTCAGCATCAACCTTGCACTCGGACAAGCCATTGACACCCATTGTCACAACTCCTTTATAATCCATTTCTACACAGTTGTGCACGAGTGCAGTAACTTTTTTTCAAAAATGGGTTTTGTTACTTACCTATTTGTTTGAAGTCAGAATGGATCTTTTGGAATGCATTTGGAGGGCAATCTGATTATTATATCCTAAAGCCCAGAATTTCAGAGAACTGTGCATGTCACTATGCCTACCTTATCTTCTTAGTCATGGTAAATGCCTTAGCATGAATTCTTTGCTTCAGTCTTCACGGCTGAGACTGTTAGGGAGATTCCCAAACCTGAGCCGTCCTTTGTAGGTGACAAATCTGCGGAATTGTCACAGATTGAAGTGTCACTAGAGGAGGTTTTGGAATTAATTGATAAACTTAACAGTAACAAGTCACCGGGACCAGATGGCATTCACACAAGAGTTCTGAAAAAACTCCAAATGTGAAATTGCGGAACTATTAATTGTAGTTTGTAACTTGTCCTTTAAATCAGCTTCTGTACCCAGTGACTGGAAGATAGCTAATGTAACGCCAATATTTAAAAAGGGCTCTAGAGGTGATCTCGGCAATTACAGACCGGTAAGTCTAACGTCAGTACCGGGCAAATTAGTTGAAACAATAGTAAAGAATAATTGTCCTACGCATAGAAGAACATAAATTGTTGGGCAAAAGTCAACATGGTTTCTGTAAAGGGAAATCATGTCCTACTAATCTATTAGAGTTCTTTGAAGGGGTCAAAAACATGTGGACAAGGGGGAACCAGTGGACATAGTGTATTTAGATTTCCAGAAAGCCTTTGACAAGGTCCTTCACCAAAGGCTCTTATGTAAATTAAGTTGTCATGGGATAAGAAAGAAGATCCTTTCATGGATTGAGAACTGGTTAAGACAGGGAACAAAGGGTAGGAATAAATGGTAAATTTTCAGAATGGAGAGGAGTAACTAGTGTTCCCAAAGGGTCAGTCCTAGGACCAATCCTATTGAACTTATTTATAAATGATCTGGAGGAAGGGGTAAACCAGTGAGGTGGCAAAGTTTGCAGACGATACTAAACTGCTCAAGATAGTTAAGACCAAAGCAGACTGAAGAACTTCAAAAAGATCTCACAAAACTAAGTGATTGGGCAACAAAATGACAAATGAAATTTTAATGTGGATAAATGTAAAGTAATGCACATTGGAAAAAATAACCCCAACTATACAGACAATATGATGGGGGGGCTAATTTATCTACAACTAATCAGGAAAGAGATCTTGGAGTCATCATGGATAGTTCTCTGAAAACATCCATGCAATGTGCAGCGGCAGTCAAAAAAGCAAACAGGATGTTAGGAATCATTAAAAAAGGGATAGAGAATAAGAGGGAGAATATCTTATTGCCCTTATATAAATCTATGGTACGCCCACATCTTGAATACTGCATACAGATGTGGTCCCCTCATCTCAAAAAAGATATACTGGCATTAGAAAAGGTTCAGAAAAGGGCAACTAAAATGATTAGGGATTTGGAATGGGTCCCATATAAGGAGAGATTAAAGAAGTTAGGACTTTTCAGCTTCGAAAAAAGGAGACCTAGGGGGGGATATGATAGAGGTATATAAAATCATGAGTGGTGTGGAGGAAGTGAATAAGGAAAAGTTATTTACTTTTATTTACCAGTCAGCCTCACCTCAGTCCCCGGAAAAATCATGGAGCAGGTCCTTAAAGAATCAATCCTGAAGCACTTACATGAGAGGAAAGTGATCAGGAACAGTCAGCATGGATTCACCAAGGGAAGGTCATGCTTGACTAATCTAATCGCCTTCTATGATGAGATTACTGGTTCTGTGGATGAAGGGAAAGCAGTGGATGTATTGTTTCTTGACTTTAGCAAAGCTTTTGACACGGTCTCCCACAGTATTCTTGTCAGCAAGTTAAAGAAGTATGGGCTGGATGAATGGACTATAAGGTGGGTAGAAAGTTGGCTAGATTGTCAGGCTCAACAGGTAGTGATCAATGGCTCCATGTCTAGTTGGCAGCCGGTGTCAAGTGGAGTGCCCGAGGGGTCGGTCCTGGGGCCGGTTTTGTTCAATATCTTCATAAATGATCTGGAGGATGGTGTGGATTGCACTCTCAGCAAATTTGCAGATGATACTAAACTAGGAGGAGTGGTAGATACACTGGAGGGCAGGGATAGGATACAGAGGGACCTAGACAAATTGGAGGATTGGGCCAAAAGAAATCTGATGAGGTTCAATAAGGATAAGTGCAGGGTCCTGCACTTAGGAAGGAAGAACCCAATGCACCGCTACAGACTAGGGACCGAATGGCTAGGCAGCAGTTCTGCGGAAAAGGACCTAGGGGTGACAGTGAACGAGAAGCTGGATATGAGTCAGCAGTGTGCCCTTGTTGCCAAGAAGGCCAATGGCATTTTGGGATGTATAAGTAGGAGCATAGCGAGCAGATCGAGGGATGTGATCGTTCCCCTCTATTCGACATTGGTGAGGCCTCATCTGGAGTACTGTGTCCAGTTTTGGGCACCACACTACAAGAAGGATGTGGATAAATTGGAGAGAGTCCAGCGAAGGGCAACAAAAATGATTAGGGGTCTGGAACACATGACTTATGAGGAGAGGCTGAGGGAACTGGGATTGTTTAGTCTGCAAAAGAGAAGAATGAGGGGGGATTTGATAGCTGCTTTCAACTACCTGAGAGGGGGTTCCAGAGAGGATGGTTCTAGACTATTCTCAGTGGTAGAAGAGGACAGGACAAGGAATAATGGTCTTAAGTTGCAGTGGGGGAGGTTTAGGTCGGATATTAGGAAAAGCTTTTTCACTAGGAGGGTGGTGAAGCACTGGAATGTGTTACCTAGGGAGATGGTAGAATCTCCTTCCTTAGAAGTTTTTAAGGTCAGGCTTGACAAAGCCCTGGCTGGGATGATTTAATTGGAGATTGGTCCTGCTTTGAGCAGGGGGTTGGACTAGATGACCTCCTGAGGTCCCTTCCAACCCTGATATTCTATGATTCCCATAATATAAGAACTAGGGGCCACCAAATGAAATGAATGGGCAGCAGGTTTAAAACAAATAAAAGGAAGTTCTTCTTCACACAGCGCACAGTCAACCTGTGAAACTCCTTGCCTGAGGAGGTTTTGAAGGCTAGAACTATAACAGGGTTTAAAAGAGAACTAGATAAATTCATGGAGGTTAGGTCCATTAATGGCTATTAGCCAGGATGCATAAGGCATGGTGTCCCCTAGCCTGTTTGTCAGAGGGTGGAGATGGATGGCAGGAGAGAGATCACTTGATCATTACCTGTTAGGTTCACTCCCTCTGGGGCATCTGGCATAGGCCACTGTCGGCAGACAGGATACTGGGCTGGATGGATCTTTGGTCTGACCCAGTATGGCCATTCTTATGACTGGTGAAGTGTGTACATTTTCAAATATATTGATTTCAGTTACGACGCGGAATACAAAGTGTACAGTGCTCACTTTATATTTATTTTTTATTAAAAATACTTGCACTGTAAAAGTGATAGAAATTGTATTTTTTAATTCACTTCATACAAGTACTGTAGTGCAATCTCTTTATTATGAAAGTGCAAGTTATAAATTTACTTTTTTGTTACAGAACTGTACTCAAAACCAAAACAATGCAAAACTTTAGAACCTACAAGCCCACTTGGTCCTACTTCTTGTTCAGCCAATCACTAAGAGAAACAAGTTTGTTTACATTTACACGAGATAATGCTGCCCACTTCTTAATTACAATGTCACTTGAAAGTGAGAACAGGCGTTCAGATGACACTGTTGTAGCCGGCATCGCAAGACATTTACGTGTCAGATGCGCTAAAGATTCATATGTCCCTTCGTGCTTCTACCACCATTCCAGAGGACATGCATCCATGCTGATGACGCTCATTAAAAGAACGCGTTAACTAAATTTGTGACTGAACTTGGGGAAGAATTGTACATCTGCTCGGTTTTACCTGCATTCTGCCATATTTCATGTTATAGCAGTCTCGGCCGATGACTCAGTACACGTTCATTTTAAGAACACTTTCACAGCTGATTTGACAAAATGCAAAGGTACCAATGTGAAATTTCTAAAGATAGATACGTCCCTTGACCCAAGATTTAAGAATCTGAAGTGCCTTCCAAAATCTGAGAGGGACGAGGTGTAGAGCATGCTTTCAGAAGTCTGAAAAGAGCAACGCTCTGATGTGGAAACTACAGAACCCGAACCACCAAAAAAGTAAATCAACCTTCTGCTGGTGGCATCTGACCAGATGATGAAAATGAACATGCATCGGACTGCACTGCTTGGACCATTATCGAGCAGAACCCATCATCAGTATGGACGCATGTCCTCTGAAATGGTGGTAGAAGCACGAAGGGACATATGAATCTTTAGCGCATCTGACATGTAAATATCTTGTGATGCTGGCTACAACAGTGCCATGAGAACACGTGTTCTCATTTTCAGGTGACATTGTGAACAAGAAGTGGGCAGCTTTATCTTCTGCAAATGTAAACAAACTTGTTTGTCTGAGCGATTGCCTGAAAAGGAAGTAGGACTGATTGGACTTGTAGTTTCTAAAGTTTTACATTGTTTTATTTTATACATAATTCTACATTTGTAAGTTCAACTTTCATCACAAAGAGATTGCACTGCAGTACTTGTATGAAGTGAAATTAAAAGTACAATTTCTTTTTATTATTTTTACAGTGCAAGTATTTGTAATCAAAAATAATATAAAGTGAGCACTGTACACTTTGTATTCTGTGTTGTAACTGAAATCGATATATTTGAAAATGTAGAAAAACATCCAAAATATTTAATAAAATTTCAATTGGTATTCTATTGTTTAACAGTGTGATTGTGATTAATTTGTTTAATTGCAATTTTTTTTAGTTAATCACATGAGTTAACTGCAATTAATTGGCAGCCCTAGTTTTAACTAAGCAAAGGGGTTCACAGATGACTTTTAAGCACCAAAAGTCATTCACAGAATTTATATAATATTGAATTTCAAAGTCTGTCAACCTCTTAACAAGCTGCTATTATTAATGTTCATTTCCCCCTTGTTTTTAAGGGTAAATAATGCTTTTCTGGATAGACTACAAAGCAAAAGTCAACCAAGCGGCATTCACCAATCTGGACATTTTGAAAATATGGATCGTTTTGGTGGTGACAGCTGGGTGAGTAGCAAAAGCATCTTTCAAAATCCCACAGTTTAAATCAATAAAGTTTTTTTTTGTTTTTAATGTAGCTGTCTACTCCCCAGATATTCTTTTAGTGTTCTGTTTAGTCTGATGGGCAGTCTGCCAGGATGATTACTATAAGTTCTACAATAGCTTTTGAGAAAAAAATCCTGATATAAGCAGTCTTATCAAAATAAAAAATGACAGCTGCCTTTACTGCAGAACTAGATTGCCTTGAATGCAAGACTTTTTCACTGCTTCCCTAAGTTTAGAACAAAAATAAATGAAGGTTTAAAGAGATTTTCAAAAGACTCTAAATGAAAGATGTTTGGAAATGTTGTAAACATTTTTAATACATTCTTGAAGGGAAAAAATAGCACATCAAAGATACAGCTGTTCATTTTTCCCCATAAAATTGTGACAAGAAAGACAGTGTATCCAATTTAAAATATGAAACCTTCTGCTTGGCTTCTTTGAAGAAAAAAATCATGGAATTTTGCTGTAATCCATTAAATATTCAATATTAGGTTCCAAACTGTATTCACGCATTAATAAAAAATGAATGTGACTACAGTTCTGCATAATGGTATCACTGAGTGGTCCAAAAATATTTGTACTAGTCCCTTATATTTAAATGAACCACAGCAGAAATTGCCCATTAAGGGCCAGTGCAATTGTTAAAAGGATAATTTGCTGAAAAGGAAATTCTGCAAAGGGATTAAACATTGCAGAAAGGCACATAGGGTTAAGTGAACTGGCAAATGTAGCGAAAACCGATGCTAGCTTAAATGATAAACAGCAACTTTGAGTAACCATGGTGATTGTCTTCTGATGTCTGTTTCCAGCACATATAGCCCAATCCTACAGACTTGAATACATGTTTAACATTTATACATGTGAGCAATCCTGGTTAACCATGGATAGAAGTCTTTGCAATATAAGGGCCATCCCCATTGAAACTATCCATGTCACAGTTGTGCTAAGAAATCCCAGGCCAACTGAGCCCACCAATGACATAGAAAGAGACAAATGTTTAGCTCTTTGGGGAGGGTCTCAGGAGGTAAGATTGACAAAGGGTGGAGAGAGGAAGTATTACAACCCCCACTTTGCAGATGAGGGAACAGAGGCACAGACTAAATGTATATTTCAAGATGCTACAGGCAACCTGTGGCCAAGCAAGGACCTGAACCCAGATCTTCTGACTTCTAGTCCAGGGTCCTAACTACAAGAACGTCTGTCTGCCCAATTGCTGAGAATTTTGACAATGACTTCAGTGGGAGTAGAACTTTGCCATCAGAGCCAATCCACCATAATGTAGTACCCTACATAATACATGCTTCTGTTACAAAACATAAGTAGTCTGAATCTACGTATAGATCACTTCATATTCTATTATGGCTGTATGCAGCAATCTGTGCTATTGTGTTTATCCTTGCTTCTTTTTATAAGAATCAGCTAAACAAAGCCACAATACTGTAGCTCACAAAAGCTTATGCTCAAATAAATGTGTTAGTCTCTAAGGTGCCACAGGTCCTCCTTTTTCTTTTTGCGGATACAGACTAACACAGCTGCTACTCTGAAACCTTACTACTTTAGAGGCCATCATGTAAATAAAACCCCAAGCTACAATAGCCTGCCTTCTACTGTCTAAAAAGACAAAGAATGGCTTTCTGTTTCCAGCTAGAAATTAGAGAGAAGAGAAGAGCAAATAAAACAAGGATGAGTAAAAAATGCAATGATGCATCATGGGAAGGAATTTAAAGTGACCACTTAAAAAAAAAAAAATCAGCAGGGAGGGGAGCCCGAAATCCTACAAGCACAAATCAGGATTGGGAGAGGACTCCACTTGCAGGATTGAAACTTTAAACTCTGATCTTACAAAGACTTAAATATGTGCTTAAATTTAAGCGTATATGAGTTGTCCCATTAAAGCCAATTGCATTACTACATAGAGTGCATACAGTCAAGCACATGCAAAAATCTTTTCAGGATCAGGTTCTGAGATTGTAAACTCCTCCATTGGAGGGTTTGGATCCTGCTATCCATTTTTGAAGAGAATGGAGTACATAGTCTGCACTCCAATATTAAAGGGTGACCACTTTATTTTAAAGGTTATTTGGTTCAGAGTTTGATGTGATGTGGGGAGGCAAAGAAGCAATGAAACAAATTGGGTCAAATCATGGTTTATGCAAATCTCTAGAACTCAAAATTGGTTTAAATTAAGTATAGAGAAAAAAATCTTCAGTGACTCCTCCAGAAGGAGGGAGCTGTCAAATGTTCCATGATATTCTACCATCAAATTGAAGGGACAGATGGGATGATTTCCTGAATCTGGGAGTTCATCCCTTTTCTGGATACAGCTACCTGCCAGTAATGTAGTTCTCAGCATAGTTCTGGAGAGCAAATACTTTGCTTTTGGAACAGATCAGATTCCATGAAGTAGCAGATAGATAGATAAAAACACTAAAATCCCTGTCAAAGGATACCCCCATCTAGGGTTTTCATCCACCATAATCCACTTATCTTCAAATGATCTAAATTGAACATTTTGTTATGCCAAACATATACTCAGTTTAATACATTCTTGAAGGGAAAAAATAGCACATCAAAGATACAGCTGTTCATTTTTCCTCATAAAATTGTGACAAAGACACAGGGTATCCAATTTAAAATATGAAACCTTCTGCTTGGCTTCTTTTGAAGAAAAAAATCATGGAATCATGGAAACTCAGTGCACTTTTAAAGAACAAAGTATAAATCTTTCCAGCAAAATGCAGCTTCGTATCAGCTCGTTGACCAAGTGCTTTTACCTCCTTTCTTGGTTGTGGGAGACAAATGTTGTGGATTTTTTAAAAATGTAAAACAAATTAATACCCCACTGCTCTCTGCAAGCTGATGCTCCCTTGGGATGTAGGGCTCATCACAGGCTAAAAGGGAAGATCTTGAAGAAGGCTCCAGTTAATACATTGACAACCATTGTAAACCATTCTTTTTGGAAAACAGCAACAGCTGTCAGCTCAGTATAATTTATAATTTCACAAAGTATTAAAGCCCAAGGTTTAAATTGCGGACAAATTGTCTCAACTATTTTGGCACTAATAATTGATCTAAATGGTATACCTGGCTTAATTCAAATACAGTTTTCTTCTTCTTTTTTTATGAAAATAACAACTTCAAATATTTTGCACGTCTTTATATGCAGTTCAGCTGAATTTTTACCCATACTTAAAGAACTGAGGGATTTATAGAGGCCAAGTATTAATACGTTGCAAGTACCTTAATGGAGCTCTTATTTTTGTGTGAAAATCAAGGGCCCTCCATGGGCCTTTCCTTTATCCCATTCATAGAGCGATAACACATGGTAAACTGCTGAAATCTATGTAGTCTTCTTTAACAAAATATAAGCTGTCATGTTAAAACCTTACAGAGCTATGGTAAACTTGGGACCTAGAAAGCAACTTGGGTTATATTACTATCTCATGTCATGTCTCCATTACACTGTGTCATGCATAAGAATGAGGAATGCTTTTTGGATGCTGACTCTGCTCCTTTTGGTGAAGCACAATTAAGTATGAATACTTATAGGGAGCGGAAAGCTAATACACTGAAGGCATAGGTGCACTGAGATAATAGACCACATTCTGTACTGCTCCAATATGTAGAACAAGAATCTACTGGAAAAGCAACTGTGTCTAAATGAATGAGACTGACAATGTCAGTGTAATTTTGTAGTATGTTGTATTGGAATGATTCTTCTGGAGTCTTATTCAATAGCTATCGTGTGCTGTTTTCTCCTGCTAATTTTTCAAGGGATGCAACATGCCATAAAGCTTATTGTTGCATATAGTCCTGGTTAAGGAATGTAGAGTCACCTGACAAATCTGTGGTCCAATATTGAACAGCCTAATCACATGTGTAAAGCTACATTTACACTGGCATTTTTATTGCACATGTAACACTCATGAACATTGTTTCACCCTTGTTGGGAAACCAAACCAATTTTGCTTTCCTACCAAGGGGAGATTGGAGACCGGATACTGGACTGGCAGGACTAGGAGTCCAATCCAGTATGGAAATTCGTATGTTGAAAAAAATTGGTTACTGCTAATGGTTTTGCCTGGCTGGTATTCATTAGTTGGGGCACAATTTAGTTAATTAAGATGTGTTTTTAATGTTGAACCCTTTAGGAAGAACTATGAAAGAAATGGATGTTTAAAACCACTTTTACAGCAGAAACAGAGGTATAGAAAGGGGGCTTATTGAGTGCATCCTGAGTGGTTGCAGCTGAGTTTAATGATTATTTATCTGAAGAGCTGATCAAATAGCATATGCAAATATGTGCTATCTGATCTGAGGTAAAAAAAATTCTCTTGAATGTTATTTTCAAAGGGAAAAGTTGGCGCTCCTGTGTCATGCTGTCTGGAGTGGTTCAAGGGCATGAGTACCACCTTCAGGGTAGACTGTTTAAGCAGGGCACACACCCAGAATTGGTTGAAGAGTTCTGTACTTAGATTTCAACAACTAAGCCTCAAGTGTTAACTCCTTGGGCACTACAACTGCCTTAACATGGAGCCATAGATCATTCCCTTGGGTACTCCAATCTATCTTGCCACTCAAGCAAGCTTGCCTTGTTGATAGATGGTCACTTACACCAAAAATCACAACAGTATTCTGTCTACTCCCAATTCCAAAGGACTGGTCACTTATCCCAGGTCAATTGCACTTTAGATCTTACAGGAAAGACAACACTTGTAGCCAATCCTATATAAAATAATGAAAGATTTATTAAATAAGAAAAAGTGAGTTATTTACAAGGTTAAAGCAAGTAACCACACACACACACACACACACAGAGTTATAGTCTTTGATTCCAAAAGGCAATAGAAGCTGCTGTAATATGCAAGCTTTGTGTCCACTAGGGCCAGTCCAGACTAGGACCAGCCCAGCTGCTGGGGATCCCTTGCTTATGCTTAGAAATCTTTCACGCTCCAATGTCAAGCAGCATAGAGACCCAGTTTCTTCTCGTCAAGAATTTTTATTCGTTTCCTCCCAGACTATGAGTTCAAGATGATGGGATAAATTCATGCACAGGTCTCCTCTTCATGTGGGGTTGGGTATAGGAATACAATTAACAAAGTCTTTGTCCTTTGTTTCACAATGGCTCATCTGGTTGCAAAGGATCTCCTGGGCAAGATCTAATACCTTCGGTAGGAAGCCAGCATTTTAGATTAGGTCATGCATCTTTCCTCTTTGAGTTACAGTTATAGAGGTTGTCAAGGTTTCTTCCCCACTCTGAACTCTAGGGTACAGATGTGGGGACCTGCATGAAAAACCCCCAAGCTTATTTTTACCAGCTTAGGTTAAAACTTCCCCAAGGTACAAACTATTTTACCTTTTCTCCCTGGACTTTATTGCTGCCACCACCAAGCATCTAAAAAATATAACCAGGAAAGAGCCCATTTGGAAACGTCTTTCCCCACAAAATCCCCCCAAGCCTGACACCCCCTTTCCTGGGGAAGGCTTGATAAAAATCCTCACCAGTTTGCATAGGTGAATACAGACCCAAACTCTTGGATCTTAAGAACAATGAAAAAGCAATCAGGTTCTTAAAAGAAGAATTTTAATAGAAGAAAAAGTAAAAGAATCACCTCTGTAAAATCAGGATGGTAAATGCCTTACAGGGTAATCAGATTCAAAACTTAGAGAATCCCTCTAGACTAAACCTTAAGTTACAAAAAGACACAAAAACAGGAATATACATTCCATTCAGCACAACTTCTTTTATCAGCTATTTAAACAAAACAGAATCTAACGCATATCTAACTAGATTGCTTACTGACTTTTTACAGGAGTTCTGACCTGCATTCCTGCTCTGGTCCCGGCAAAAACAACACACAGACAGAGAGAACCCTTTGTTCCCCCCCGCCCCCAGCTTTGAAAGTATCTTGTCTCCTCATTGGTCATTTTGGTCAGGTGCCAGGGAGGTTGTCTTAGCTTCTTAACCCTTTACTGGTGAAAGGGTTTTTCCCCTGGCCAGGAGGGATTTAAAGGTGTTTACCCTTCCCTTTAAATTTATGACAGAGGCTTACAATGCAAGCACTCAATATAACTTTATAACGTGGAGTACAGATGTTATAAATGAGATTATTGCATGCATCATCCTACAAGCATTTCATAAAATCTAAGCATTGAACACATTTTTATAACTCCAATACCTGTTTTAACAATACCAACACACAGGTGAGCCAGACTAGTTTCTAGCTATGCATTTTGTCAGTGTTCAGTTAAGGCCTTGGGGCCTTTGCATGAGCTGGCCCCAGGACTGTCAGCATCACATCCAGAAAAAACACTTTTGAAGTGCAACATTGTAGTGGTGAGAGTTCCAAATATCTCAAACATTCAGAACAATACCTATGTTGACCTCATTTAGTGAACCCATGCAGAAAATATTTTGTCTCGTGGGTAAATACATCCTTCTATTCATATTAAAAAGAGTCAATATTTGCTTAATATTTTTACTGTAATTTTATTACCCAATCTCATATGTGCCTTTGAAATTTTCTCCCTAATTATATATTTAACAATACTTCCTTTAGTAAATATTTCTGTGCATATGTATTTATACTGTATTAACACAGGTACCTTTCTTTCTTGTCTAGCGCTCAAGGTATTTTGAGTAAAAGAATAATACAAGCAAAAAAGGTAAGAATAATAAACTATATTAGTTGACTTCAAGTGTTATGCAGATGTCAAAGTTAATTATCTTTTAAACTGGAAACTAAATTATTACCACTTGTAATTAAATGTCACAACAAGAGGTGTTTTGTGTTAATCATTTACATGCTTAACTTTAGTCTACACAGTTACATAATATAGCTATGATTTATATTATATATAAAACAAAGACACATACAATTCAGCTATAGCCATGTGATCTCATTCACATAGTGGAGTTGTACATGTATAATTGAGGGCCAAATCCGATCTATACAACCCCACTGAAGTATGAGACCAGCTGGCTGTAACCGACTGCAGAACTTGTATCATTGTGTTATGTATACTACTTCAACCCAAGGTAAGCTGCACCACTGCAAGTAAGAGTTTAAACTGGAGCATCACATCTACACTAGCATCAGTATAGCTACATCAGTGCAACTACACCATTGACCAATATAGACCAGTTCTCACTTCGGAAAACCTGTCTTCTGTTACACAGTCATGGACATTGGCCAGGGTAGGTTTCTGAGAACATGGGGTGGTGGAGTACCATAAATGAAATGCTAGCTGTGCATCTAATGTATGCTACCTATTCTTCCATTTATGGATAAAGTTTCTAAAATGTTGTGGCCCTAATCCTCCTCCCACATACACAAGTGTAAATTAAAAGGGACACCACAGAAGTCAGTGGAGTTCACTTTCTTAAAACTGGTGGAGGTGATGTGGGAATCAGGCCCTTTGTTTTAAAGTGGAATTTTCTTCTTTATTGTGTCTACATTTATCTTCTTTTCATCTCAGTCTATTGCTTTTTCCTCCTGCCTGTACAAATTGCCACACTCCGTTCTGCAAATCCTTAAATCTGTAAAGTGTTAGTCTCTATTATACCTCTCTCTGTGATACTGTTTGAAGAATGCAACATAGAAATAAACTGCCGTATTTTAGAAAGGAAAGGATTTTCTTTAGATTTTCTTCCCTGCTAATTCACAATCCCCAAGGAAGAGAATTGAAAGCTTAGCAGAACTAGGACTCCTGGAATCTTAAAATATGAGGTCTGGGGTGTCTGATGCCCCAGTATTGATGTCTTTCATAGCTCTGGCCTTGGAATAGGGCTCAGAATATCATCTCTTCAAGTGATAGAATGTGTGTGGAGAGACTTAAAAAAACCAACCCTGTTTTGTTTTAAATTCTGTGGGGTTACTTTGTTTTTAAATGTTCCCTCTCATTGCCCTGTGTCCCCTATGGGACAAAATGCCCTAGTGGTTCTTTATATTTTTTCATTAATTTAAACAGTTATCTTTGGAATGATTTTTTTTTAACATGGATGTATTCTGAAGAGTGCTCTATATTATCTTTTAATGAATTCCAGCTCAAGTCTGCTCAGCTGACAAGGCGTGTGTGTGTGTGTGTGTGTGTGTGTGTGTGTCTCTCTCTCTCTCTCTCTCTCTCTCTCTCTGTCGGGGGTGGCGAGGCAGGCAAATGCCAGCTCAGCAAGCATAACCTGGAATCTGAAAGCCAACCTGGGTTCTTTGTGGTTCACACATTGCCATGTCTACCCTTTTGGCCAATTCTATACATGAGCCACTCTAAAATAGGCTCCCTCTGTTGTATTGGCTCTGCGTTGGCTAAGAGGAGTAAATTGCAGTAAAACCTTGCTCAAGTTGAAGTAGGCATATATGGCGGTAAATGGACACCGGCAGTATGTCTATGGAAGAAAGTTCCGTTTTACCGTCACTTTTCAGATAACAAAACTTAAGGGTTTTTTTAAAAAAAAATTATGTAGCTAAATGAGCTGAGTTAATTGTAACTCTCTCTTTTTTTCACAATCCCTACAATATCTGGTATATAATGTACATCACCATGATCCTGGCATACTCCCTTGTAAGGCTTATTTTACTGTTGATCTGAGATGACGTCCCAGACTGCTACATTAATATATTGTTCAAAGAGCTATTAATGTGTCTGCAGATAACTAGAACATTTTGTAAGTCAAATTTATAATAAGATAAAAACATGAAATCCTTTTAAATTACAAAATAAAACATGTCAGAGGCAAAGGGAAACACTGGTTTCCAATGGACTCAATCCTGTAGCTGTATGGTCTGTTTTTTATTTTTGTTTTGCTGCGTAAGATGACTTGTATTCTGTTTTCCCTTGTTACAGGATGTTTGTGGAATATGTACTTTTATCTGGCCTTGACCGACTGACCTTGAAAAAGCTTTAGGGATGCTTTTTTTTCATAATGTTTATCTTTTTGAGCCGCACTGTGATTTCACCCTGACTTCAACTTCACACCCACTTCAGTGAGCAATCTTCAGTGACCGGTTTCTTTCTGTCATTGTTCACGCATATTTGAAGCAGTTGATTATCAAAGTCATATTTAATCTTTAATGACAGTGAAAGGTTTCATTATATTTTTTTCGTAATTTATTTTTCAGCATGCTTATAGCTTCCATGACTAGGGAACATGCAGGAATAACCTGCTCTCTCCTCTAGAATTAGCCAAAAAATCTGACCGCTTGCAGAGGCTTGTGGTGGGGGAAGGGAGAGGGGCATTGTGTTCATTTTTACTAGGTGCTTATCTGCTGAGGTTCAAAGAAAAAAAATTGAAATACTACTGTGTGCACTAAACTGAATATTTTACTTTTTAAATGTTTTTAAACGAGTATAAAATGTATGATAATAAAACTTTTGAAAAATATTTTCAATGTGATTTTAATTTATGGGGAGTTTTCTGTGCTATAATACACTGACTTTTCACTGTGCTTTTTTTTGCTTCAATTTTCTCTAACTTCAGTGGGAAAAAATTGCATGTTAGAAGTTAATGAAGCAATCCAACTTCTTTCTTTCTTTCTCCCTCCCATTCTAATGGAACTGACCTGTTGTAATATCACAATTTTGGTAAGGCACAACGTGCTAATGCTTTCCACAAAGTTCGAGGCACAAGCTAAATCTCTGCCTAATGTAAAATAGATGCTTACAGTGCCTGGTAGGTAAACCATGCAGATACGAAATATTCCACATTTAAAGGTGTGTGTCTTATGTAATGGTGAAGGTTTCCCAAACAGTTTTCTCAGTGCATAGATATGCCATGATATTTTGCATCTCCATTATAATATGGAATGTATATAAGAGATCATAAGCTTCAGCCACAGCTTTATTCCAAAGCTTGGATGCACCGACATTTTTTGCCCTGCAGGATTCTCTTTGCAATGCCCATAATTAAGTCTGTTTCAGAGAATCACTCACCATCTCATATACTACTAGATTGGAGTTAATTGTACACCCCGACCTAACCTTAGAGTGACTCAGCGTAAATACCTCTGCATCTCTATGCAGGGATTAAGCATCTGACATCAAAGAGATTCAGCAAAAGAGCTCTGCATCTCCGTAAAATGACTCTGTAATGCAAGCATTCATCACTGTACTCCGAGTGCTTCTATAAGGAAGAGCTCCGCTCTCCACCTTCTTTTTATAGTGGTCAGATCCTGGCACTTGGTTGTCATATGATATGTGATAAAGTGGTGGTGATTTAGGAAATGCCTGTGTTAGCTCTTGCATTATACTCTCTACATGGTGAGTCTCACACTCAGCCTGGATTATTAGTAGTGTAGTGAGACCCTTCACTAGGAATGTCCTGCCTCTCAACCCCATGAATTCATACCTCACGTGTCAGCTGAAGTGTTCCTGCTGAGCGTGACTGATGTGGCAGGGTGTGCAGAAAGAGGCATTCTGAAGGTAATTAGACAGTGATCCCTGTCTAAATCCAAATCCAACTTGGTTAGGCGACTGTGTCCCTTCATCCTAAGTGGAAAGGATGTGTCTATAGTTACTGTTGCTATTTTTACATCCCGGAACAGTGCTGAGTCTAATAGGACTGTGCACCATCTTGACCACCAGAAGGTGGATCTGCTCAGTGGTGAAAGAGGCACTTGTTCTTCAAAGTACTTCCCTTTCTCAATCTCGTTCATTTTGAAAGTATTCTGAAACCGATAACTGATTTCTGCACTACCTTTCCAGAATCATTACTGTGCACATCTAAATAGTCCCACTTATTTCTTTCCTTTCTGATTATATGTAATATAAAAGTTACAAAATAAATGGTGTATACAGAGGGCCAGTCTGTCACTTAAAAGTCATGGCCTGCAACGGACATGATGAGAAGGGGCCATAATGCAGCAAAATCACCTGAAGGAATTCTTGCTATCTCAGCTACAGCTTCTTCCTGAGCTCGTCCTGCAGTGACAAACTAGATCTTATTTTCAAAGGGCTGTATTGTGCACACTACCTTTACCGGGTATATAACTAGCTGTGGTGATGGCATTACCAAGGAGCAATGTCTGAAGTCTCCTACAGTGTTGTGCCTGGCTATGCAGGAATACAAGATGTGGGGAAAATGCCTTGTGCCTGTCTTTTCACAGATGCACAGTTGAGCTGAAACTCCAACCCTTCATTTCAAGATCATGGGTCCCTTGTATATGACACCCAGGTTTTTCTGTAATGTAATATCTTATCTTATACGAATGCCATGCTGTCTCCGTTGTGCTGGCTGCCACTTCCTGCAGCTCCCATTATCTGAGAACAGCGTACCGCGTCCACTGGAAGCCATGGAGGGCCGTACCTGCAGACAGTCAACATCAGAAAAATGTCTCACGGCCTGCAATCAGATTACCCTGATGGCCCGCAGGTTGTCAACCACTGGCCTAAAGGCACTCAGAAGCTCTTGGGTGATTTCTCTCTGCTTTTGACAAATGAAAAACATTCTGACAAGACAGACCTACCAGCTTCTGGAGCTCCCAGAAAAACTGGTTCATCGATTTTTAACTCTAGAATGAACCATTATGAGCAATTAGTCTGACTTCCTATATAACATGGGCCATAGAATTTCACCAAGTGATTCCTGTATGAAGTCCAAATGCTCCATCTCAACCATAAATCTTCTAGAAAGATACTCAATTTATGTCCTGGGATACGAGACTGGTGATAATTTACCCTAATTCTAAAAGAAGACACGGACAGTCTTCATTATGACAATGACCTATTCCATCACTATTGAACCCAGATCATAAAATTCGGACAAAGGTTCTCACTTCAACTTAAACAACATTGCTTTATCAATCATTCATGGAGACCAAATGGGTTTTATTCGTAGCAGATTAGCGGCAGACAGTACTCAGAAATTATTCCATTTAATCTGCCAGGCACAAATAACTGATGCTCCCAGCTGCTATCCTGTCATTAGATGCTGAAAAGGCCTACAATTGAGTGGAATAGCCATACCTACAAGTAATCCTGAGAAAATTAAGATTTGGATTTAAATTTCTGACCTGGAGTGATATTATTCACAAATCATCCCTTGCCTCTGTTCTGGCAAATGGTGTTGTCTCCTCTACTTTTCAGCTAAATTAAGGAATGGATCAGGGATGCCCTCTGTCACCTCTACTATTTGAGATTGCCGTGGAACCTCTAGCAGCACATATCAGACATTCTCCATTGAAGGAATTGCAAGCTGAGATAAAGAATACAAGCTTAGTCTGTACATGGATAATATTCTGCTCACTTTCAAGAATCCTTCCTCTTCAATTCTACCACTACTATCTGCAGTAAACTATTTTCATGATATATTGGGATTTTGGATGAACTGTAATAAGTCTCCAAGTGATTGATATTTCATGTGGACCAAATCCATCTCAAATACAATCATTCTCCTTTCATTGATGCAAAGAGAGAACCTATTTAGGAATCAGGATATGCTCTGATTTATCAAAGATTGTGTCTGCAAACACAGATGTCAGACTCAAAGTGATAAAAGACATGAAGTGGCATTCACCACCAATATCTTTATGGGGAAAGGTAGAAGCTATTAAAAATGAATTTAAGACCAAGATTAATGTATTAGGTTTAGCTTAATTCCTTCAATTTCCTGCTTCAACTTTCACAAGAACAAGAGTTGCACAACTTTTCTTTTAGAATATGAAGACGTTATGGATATCCCATAAAATACTTAACCTCGCCCCTCACTTTGGCCATGATTTCTTATCTGATTTGTATTAATATCTGGCTTTATTAAAATTTCTAATAAAATGGTTCTGTCCCGCCAATTCTTCCCAAGAACCTTTGTGCTTAGAGATTGAAGAAAAAGTAGTTAACATCTTTGGCTCTCTGCATTTCCATTTTTAAAATTGTTGCCTGCATCTTTAAGGCAAAATATAGTTATCTCCTCTTGGAGTGTTCTTCAGAAAATCAAGTCCATTACCTCTTCTAATCTCACCTTCCATGCCAATCTGGAATAATCCCCAATTTAAATTTGCTAATAGATCAAAACTCAAATTAATTTGGCTAAGCAAAAGCATGTTAACCGTAAAAGAGATTATTGAATGGACAACTGTAGCCTACTTCACATCTTTGTGATAAATACCAGCTACCAGCAGAGCAAGGTCCTTTCTACAATAAACTTTCATTTAAGATTATAGAAGAGCTGGGGAATTGCTGGCAGGCCATAAATAACATTCCACGGGAAGTGCACCTTAAAAAGTGTTTACTGACCAAATGGTTTTAGCTATGCATACGAATGGCTGAATGCCTTGATGTATCTTATGACTGTACCCTAAAAGAAAAATGGGAGAAGAACCTAAACATCTCCATTTCCTCCGGCAAGTGTGATACTATCTGGCATAATATATGCAGAACATCCAGTTCTCTGTTTTTGCATTTTTCAGAACAAAATTCTAAATAGATATTATTGGACGCCTACATGATTGCATGAAGCTGGACTTCCCCCACATACTAAAAGTTGATGTGACAGCTCTAATGCAAAACTGTCTCATGTAGTCTTTGAATGTCAAAATATATTCACACCAGGAAACAAGTGTGTGGCACTCTGTTTAAGGTGACTGATGTAGGAAAAACTCCTACCCTGAGCCTCTGTGTTTTGGGCATTCTAGAAACTCTACCCTGTTTGAAAAAAGAAAAGGAGTACTTGTGGCACCTTAGAGACTAACCAATTTATTTGAGCATGAGCTTTCGTGAGCTACAGCTCACTTCATCACCCTGTTTGAGTAATGTCAGGAAATGGATTGCTGCCTCACTTATAATGGTCAAATGAGTCATTTTAAGAAAATGGAAATCTGCTATCTCCTCCCCCGCATTCTTTGATTGGCTAACTCACTTAACAAACACTGCCCTCCTGGACAAACTGTCAACAATCTATAGAGGCCCCAGATCTAACTATGAAGACACCTGGTCTTTCATGAGAGCATTAGAAAGAGTGTGACCATACATCCCCTTTTGGCCAGTCCCCCTTTTTAAGCTTTATCCCCACTGCCCAGACTGTTTTGGCAAAAGTGAGTATTTGTCCTGTTTACTCTTGCCAACTTGATGAGTTGACAAGAGCAAATGGGACAAATGTCCATTTTTGGTTTTTTTAAAAAAAAAAAGAGAGAAAACTGGGGTGCACCAGAACGTGCATGGGGGCAAGTGGAAATGCCATCCCTGAGCTGGGGGAGCTGGCAGAACTCCACTGGGGGGCAGACAGGGATTGGGCAAATAGCAATGCCAGTCCCAGCCTTTGGGAAATATGGTCACCCTATCTAGTATGTGCGTCACTGCTCACCTGTCCCTCACATGGGTAGGGGGGCTTGGGTGAGTGGCTCGGGCCCATGGGTGGCTTCTGAACTGCTGTCTGGTGGAAGCTAGCCCCCAGCCCTGCCCCTTCCATGGGTCCCGGAACCCAAAGTCCCCATATCACAGCCACCGGCCCAGGCTAACTAGTGCCTGCAGCCCCCAGAGCCCCGGGAAGGAGAGCGCACACTGCTGCAGTGCTTCCCTCCCCCCACCCCCCCGCCCCGCCCCAGCCCTGGAGTGCACTGGGAGGGAGAGTGCACAGTGGCACTGTTGCAGTCCCCGTAGCCACAGGACGGCAGGCAGCGTGGCTCCAGCCCCTGGATCCCAGTGGTACCCCCAAAGCGGGGCCCTAGGGGTGGAGTCTGGGTGGGGCCATGCCTGGGTGTTTGAGGAGGTGCAGCCACCCCCAGTCTCCCCTACCCGCCTCCCATGCTTGGGCCAGCCCTGTGTATGCAGGGATGGCGGGGGCTCAGGACAACCTCATGGAAGGTCTCAGGCCAGCCAGCCCTACGCAGTGTCCTGCTTTCCTTTTTGGAAATATGGTCACCCTAATTACAAACCAGCTCCAGGTATATTGGGCTTCTGATGTTTCTGTTTGTGCAGGAGGGAGTGGGGAGAGTGAGGAGTTAGGGAATTATTTGTTTTATAACGCTCAGGAATATTTATGACTATTTCATACTGTGTTGTTTATTATGTCTATACTCTTGCCGTGTTTTCTTTGTCATTGTATTTGAGTATGTCTGTATGGATATGTTAAAAGAACTTTTTCTCAGAAAGTGGAGTAAAGCATGCCTTTGTCTGCAAGTTTGAAAAGCTCCCCACACTACTTGTTTTCGTAAGTATGTGTGATGGATATTACAACCACATGCAGTATCTCTGGGGGAATATATTGTGTTGAATTTGTGAATGATTCATGTCTCATTGTGGGCCAGGTATTGTATATAATTGCAGGGGGAAAGGGTTGCCACAGCTCCTCCAGGAACTAAAAACAGTGGTGGGGGACAAAGGGATGATTAAAGTGAAAAACTCAAGTTGGAAACATCCGGAGTCAGATCCCAACTGAGACTTGAATATATTATTACTCAGGGTTTGTACCAATTGTCCCCTCTTCTCTACCACTCCTGGCTGGCTCGCCAGTTATGTTACCCAGGGTTTTCAGAATCCAAAGTAGTGGTAATTTAACTGTTTCTCTCCAGCTGATGTCAGGAATAAATCAATGGGGACACAGTTCCTCTGTCTGCTAAATGATTGATACAGACCAGAATGCTTTTAACTAAGACTACCTTTTTTATTAGGTCTCAAGCACACACACACACATGTGCTATAGCAGTAGGTTCAAAAAACCTCAAACCCTATTACCTAAAGTTTGAAAGGGTTTCAAGTGATCAGCAGTCAGGCTTTCAGGGACCCCTTCTGTCCGGCTGATGGGGAGTTTAGGTGTCCACCCCTTGCCTGAAGAAAAACTTCCTTGGACTGCTCCAAAGCACCCTTTCTAGATTTTCTCTGGACAAAGGACATAACTCCTAATAGCCCCTAATAGGCTAACAATTTCCCTAGCAACAGCCAATAACAATTGATTATTCTCCTTATCAGCAAAGCCACTTCAGCAAAAAAACTTACAAACACAAACAACCACAATCAAAGTAAGTTTTCCACATCTTCCCCTCCCCCGCATAAATCTGTCCTTCACTTTATCTATCCCAATCAGTGAAATTGCAGCTGTTTTTTGTCTACCTAAGCAAGGCCAGATTTTTTCTCCTGACTCTGCGGTGTCCTCACTTCCAGCTTCAGGGGCGGGGGCTGTTAAATGCACAAGATGGCTACGGATTATGTCAAATCCAGTTCTCTCACAATATTGGTTCAAACAGGGTTCTCCAGTGATCATCCCACAAAGAAAGGGCTTTTCATATAAGAAGGCTGTGTTTAAACTGACTCAGGCTTTTTCTTTCAGAAAAGGGACATGATCTTCTGTCCAAGGATAGACCCAGCCCTTCCTTGCAGAAGGGTTGGAAAGACTGGGGTACTAGTAGACCAAAGACTGATGGGTAACTTCTGATAAGCTTTCAGCATACATATAGAAGCTTTTGTTTTTATATATTTTCTCTGTAATGCTTGAACCTTAAGAATAAAAGTGCTTGCTAAGAAGGAGCTGTGTGGTAACTTGTAACTGCTGGCAATACCCTGTTTGTAGCCCTTGGAGAGAGAGCAACATACAGGCACTGGCCCTGAGGCAGACTAGCTTGCTGGGGATATCACAGTGTAAGTTAGGGAGCTGTGCAGCCTTAAATCCCCAGTCAAGAGAGGGGGAGAGAAAAATTTTCTACTCAAGAGGGGAGATGGTTGGTAGCCAGAAACCTTATGTGAGTGCCCTTGAGCAGCTCTGGAAAAGGAATACAGTGTAGTTAACCCTGAGACCGTGACAATATTTACTTGCACACAGTGACTGAGTAATCTCTCAACCTTCTCTTCGATAAACTGAGGTACTTAAGCCTCCCATTGTAAAGCTTGTTTTCCAACCTCAGGATCACTATTGCAGCCCCAAGAGTCTGTGATATACCAAAGGTTCAGTCTAGACCAATGAGGCGCTGTCACCCCTGCAACCTTAGGTGCCTTACAATACCTTGCTGCAGTAGCACCCACCTAGGTCATTCACAAACAGCCATCCGAATGCAAGTCACAACACGAGTGTCTGTGTGTGACTGTGACCTTCCAGCCAGGAGTGATGGAAGCTCCCAAAAAGTGGGGGTGCTACCAGTGCCCAAACGGTGGCCCTGCCCCCTTGTCTCCCCCAGTGCCCACCCTTGCGCCTCCTTGCCACCTGATCCCCTGCCCTTATGCCATCCCTTCCTCTTGAGACCCCATCCACACCTATTCCTCTCTGCCCCCTCCCCCTGTCGCTTGCCCTTATGGCCAGTAAAAAGTGGGAAGGCATAGCCATGGCCCCCAGACTCCCCGTGTCCCAGTGCCCCTGCTGCCAGCCACATGTGGGTTACAGTCCAGCTTTTACCAGCCTTGGTTATACAGTTCTATAGGGTGACCCCAACATGCTCCAAGTCCTGGATTCTTCCCCACCCCCACCCCAAATGTATGTCCTGTACTGTCCAGCCCTCTCCTGGATGGTTCAAATATATTAAATCCATCATTCCTTTAAGGGAATAATATACACTAGCTTATTATCTTAAATAGTTACCCAGATACTTTAAAGTTAAACTCACTGGATTAGATAAAACAAGTTTAACAACTATAAAGGGGGAGATTTTAAGTGTGTACAAGCAATGAGGCATAAAAGTCAGAATTACAAGAAAATAAAGATAAAAATGCTTTCTAATGCTTAGCTTAACCAACTACACAAGATTCAAAGCAAACTTTCTCCCCACATGCTTCCAAAAGCATCACTGACCAAACTGTCAGGTCAGGACCCCTCCCCCAGAGTCCAGTGGCTGTTTCCTTTGTCTTCTCAGGTGTGGAGAATGAGATGGGCAGAGAGAGAGAGGAAAGGTCTCTTGGAGTGTTTTCCCCTCCTTTTTATAGTTTCCGTCCCTGTTTGAAAAGCATTTCTAGCTGAGAACCAAGAGACAGGAGGTTAGACTAGGTGAGCATGATGGTCCCTTCTGACCCTAGAGTCTATGAGTGTAAGGAGATCTCATGATGTTTCTTTGCTAAGATGCAGATCTTTGTCCCTGCCCCACTTTCTTGCCAAAGGATGGCCGCTTGATTTGTGATGGCCCATCAGCTTAGTTGACACCTGCCTAGGGCATCATCTTGCCCTTTGTCTTTTAGAAACTGGATTAGCCACTCCCCAGACTTATCTAGGAAACACACTTAAGTCATGATTTCAGTTTACATTCATAAATTTACACATAATGTTGCTACATGAATTTTACCATGCTATTACTGATCAAGTTATGAGTTTTCAAATGATACCTCACAAGGCCTACCTTGTACAAAGATTATTAAAAAAGCGTGTAAGGTGTGAATACAGGGGTGCATTCAGTCACAATTGGCAAAGGGTGCACCCAATGTACTGTTCTCAGAATATTTAGCCAAATAGTATTTTGTAAGGTATCATGTTAAAAACTGGTGACATGCTGGTTACTAATATTATTGCATGATGTATATATAGTGTGATAGACCCAGACCAGTGGGGTACAGGAGTTTGGTAGAAATCAAATATACTGGCCACTGGATGAATAGTTTTCTGTTCCCTGAGTGACCAGAGCAGGGGCTGCGCTATAGCAATCATGAACCTGCTAGAACCAATTAAGACAGGCAAGCTAATTAAGACATCTGGAGCCAATTAAGAACATACTAGAATCAATTATGGCAGGCAGACTAATCAGGACACCTGGTTTAAAAAGGACCTCCCATTAGTTAGTGGGGGGCGTGCAAGGAGTGAGGAAGATTGAGGAGTACAAGCATGATCAGGCTTCAGGAGGAAGATCCTGCAGTGAAGACAAAGAAGATGCTGAGGGGAGGCCATGGGAGGTAGCCCACAGTGTTGTAGCTGTCATGCAACCTATACTGGGCTGGGATGATTTAGTTGGGGATTGGTCCTGCTTTGAGCAGGGGGTTGGAATAGATGATCTCCTGAGGTCCCTTCCAACCCTGATATTCTATGATACAGGAGACATTGTAGACAGCTGCTATCCACAGGGCCCTGGGCTGGAACCCGGTGTAGAGAGTGGGCCTGGGTTCCTCCCTTCCCCCCCCCGCAACTCCTGATCGGACACAGGAGAAGCTGACCTGGTCTGTGAGCAACACCAGAAGGGAAGGTCTAATTTGGAAAGGGATCTGGCCTGACCCCGACCCACTAGGTGCAACAACAGAGACTGCGGAGGTTGTTCTCAGTTTCCCCCATGCTGGCCAGCTGAGTGAATGGCAGGTTTGAGCCTCTAGCAGAAGCGGCCAAACTGAGGGCTGCCGTGAACCTCTGAGGTGAGCAAATCTGCCAAAAAGCACAGTACCTACCAAGGTAGAGGAGGAACTTTGTCACTATAGTTAGCATGTAAAGAATTGTGGGTGTGATAGAAATATGTTCAGACCAACCATTCTGAGTAAAGTGAATAAACTAGTTTGGCATAGACAAAGGGATATTGTTTTATCTGTTTGCCCATGTCTCCAACTTAAACTGAGCAAGGTGAGGCCAGAGACAATGGAAGTACATTTACATCTAAGGAAAACAAAGTGATTAAGACCATCAAAAAAGCAAATTGACCAGAGCATAGCAACTATACACCAAAAAGGACTGTGGAACTGTGTCTGGGTTTATATTTCAAAGGTTTACTGGACTATAAAAAGGGGAGAGAACCCTTTACTTATCTCTCACTTAGGGAAGATGGGGGATAGCACCCTCTAATTCTGTGAATGTTGGATCCTGTGGGTTGGAGGGTTGGCAATTCTGGTAACTTGATGTAAGTGAGAAAAATGCTTAGGCAAAGTCTGTAACTTGCTAACATTTTAGGGTTTAGTCCCTAGAAAACATGTTATCTTTGTTTTGTTTGTAACCATATGTCTTTTTCTCTTGCTTAGCATCATTTAAATCTGTTCTTTATTAATAAACTTGCTCTTAGTTTTACTGTATATCCTCTCAGTGCTGTCCTGCTGAAGTATAGAGTAAGTCCTCAGCTAACCTAGCAGGATGGCATGTCCGGTGGCTTTGGAGGCAGCGAACCTGATAATTTCTTTGAGTATCCAGTGAGAGGGACTGGAGACTGCAGATAAATGTCTCTGGAGAGTTTGGGAACTGGGGCTTACTGAGTGTTACCTGCGAGGCAAGATAAAGACTGGTAGAGTCTCGCGGAGTTTGCTGGTGAGGAAGAGAGGCTGGTTTGGCAGGGAGCTGACACACACACTAATCCTCAGCAGAGCTCATTCTTGCTAAGGCAGAGGGGTAACACGGTGGCTTATGGGTCTGAGTGTCCTGAGGAGAGCGTCAAAGCTCTTCTTTGAACTCTCTCCTACTTTTCCATATCCTTCTTGAAATGTGGACACCAGCACTGGGCACAATATTCTAGTGGTAGTCTTACCAATGCTGCCTACAGAGGCAAGATCATTTCCCTACTTCCACTTGAGGTTCCCCTTTTTATACATCCAAGGATCACATTGGCCCTTTTACCCACAGCACTGCAGAGCACTCAGGTTGAGGGGGTTATCTACGATGACCTCAAAGTCCTTTTCTGAGACGCTACTTTACAAGACAGAGCTCCCATTCTGTAGGTATAGCCTGCATTCTTTTTTCCTAGGTGTACTACCTTGCATATGGCTTCATTAAAACACATTTGGTTGGATTGTGACAATTGAACCAAGTGATTTAGAGCCCTTCGTCACAGCCACCTGTCTTCATTATTTACTATCCCATCAATCTTTGTGTTCTCTGCAAACCTTATAAGTAAAAAATGTATGCTGTCTAGATCATTGACCAGTAAAATTGAATACCATTAGCCCAATAATTGATCCCTGAGGGACGCTGCTGGTACTGCCTCCACCCACTGATATCTTCCGATTAACTAATTTTAGATCTGTCAGTGAGCAAGCTTTTAGGCCATCTAATGTGTGCCCTGTTAATTCCATATAACGCAAGTGGTTTTTTTTTTAAATCAAGATATGTGATACTAGTCAAAATGCTTGGAGAAATGCAAGTATATTATATCAGTGCAGGTGTCTTTATCAACCAGGCCTGTAATTTTGTCCCAAACTGTCCCCTCTCCCCCACTATCCCCATTTTCCAGGAAATCATGCTCTCTGGCATTAATTATATTTTAGCCTCTAGTTCTTTGCTGATAGAATCTCAAATTAGCCATTTCATTATTTTGCCTGGTATTGACATCAAGCTCACTAGTCATTTTTCTGGGTCATCCCTTTTACTACTGTTAAATATTGGAATTACATTGACTGTCTTCTAATGCTTTGGAATTTTCCAAGATTTGTTAAAAATTAATATTAGTAGTTCAGAGGGCTCTTCAGGTCATTCCTTTAAGACGTTTTAGTGTGTCCAGGTCTGATCTGAAAATGTTTAAATTTATCAGGTGCTGCAGCTTCACATCCTCCTTTGTTACCGATGATAAATTATCTGCTCCATCCACATCATCATATGGGATGAATATATCCTCCTGCTTCATTCCAAATATAGAACGGAAATAACCATTGAATACTTCTTTCTTTTCTGCATCCCTATTTATGATTTTAGTGTCTGCATCTAGCAATGGGCTTATGCCTGACCTAGGGTTCTTTTTTTATTCCTAATATGTTAGAAATGCTGCCTTCTTGCCTTTAACCCTATTGGCCATTGATAATTCATTGATCCCGTTAGCTTCCCTTACCAGTCACCTACATTTTTAATGTATAACTTTATATTCATTGTCATTAACTTCCCCTTTTTTGAATTCTTTATATATTAATTTTTTTGTTCTGGTTTATCACTGCTTTTGCATCTCCTTTTAACCAGGATGGCTTTTTGACCAGCATCACTTTTTATTTCCTATTTAGAATGTTGAGGCATCCAGTTGAATGTTCTTGAACAATCCCTAGTTTTCATTAACACTTCCTACTTAAATTTATGTTCCCAGTCAGTTATAACAATTGCTTTAAGCTTTAGGAAAATGCCCCTTTTAAATACTGGTTTGAGCCATGTTCTGTTTGCACAAAGTAGGTGTAACCAGATCATGATCACTGGTACCTAGGCTACCGCTAACTTTTAGGTCAGCAATTAACTCTTTTCTGTCCATCAGAATGAGATGTACTATTGATGAAGTATGTGTCGGATGAAGGACTTTCTGTGTTAAAAAAAATTATTGTTGTGAGCTGACATAAACCTCCTGGGTTCAGTTAAAACCTCATTTGAAACTGATGTGTGAACATGCTGTCCACTTAAGATAATCGTAAAAAAGAGTTAAGGGGCCACACCTAAATCAAGGCAAAACAAAGTCTGCCTGTACCCTGGCACCATGTGGGCAGAGGGTTCTACTGGGCATTGCTATTACGAGGTGGGGGGGGGTCTGTGGGGGTGGGAAAAAACAACCTGGGGTGCAGACAAGAAACTGAGAGTAATTGAGGCAAAGCAGCAGCCTGTGAGCATGGTGTGACCATAGGAGAAGCCTAGAGAGGAGGATTTTGGGTCTGGTGCTGACTAGAGAGGTTTGAGGCTCTACACAAAGAAGCTAATTCCTGTTTTTGATTTTTCCTGTGGTCAGAGAAGCAGGACTTTGTACATTCCTTGTAAATAAACAAGATTGCACCAAAGAAAATACCAGACTCTGTCAGTTTCTACTCCCAACTGGATGGTTCCCAGGCCCCTAGATTTTCACTAGTTGCTCAGGTCAAAATGGGGCAACATCTCTGACGGCTCTTGTATAGATGCTGGGGCAATGCCCCATACCAAAGTAGCAAGCACGCACACATTTCATAAGTGTGTGTGTATCACTCACAAGCCCAACATGAACACAGCAAATCTATAGCAGACAGGGGGCCGTCTTCTCCACTGCCCCTGTGGCACATGTGCGGCAATGATGTATAAGGTCTGAGTGAGGCGTGTGCTGCAGCAATTTCAGGGGGTGGGAAGTGCTGGATATGGGAATTGTAGAGCACTCTAACATGTAGTGCTCTAACTGCTCTGGTACGGTACCTCCTGGAGAGCACCAGCAGGGCCTACCACGGGCAATTAGAGCACAGCATGGTAGAGCCCTCAATCGTCCTTGAAGCCTGTGGCCTGCCCTGTGAGCAAAGGAGCCAAGCTCAGGAATAGCAGCAAGTGCAGCACAGAGATTCTCCATCAGTAGCTTTGGGTAGACTGAGTGAGAAAAGGTCCATGAAGACAGAGAACAACAACAGAGAACAAATGGGGGCTTGATTCTCCCACTGGGCAATGTCATCGTCTTGTTTTAGAAACTTCTCTAGGAAGTTTTGTTCCTGGCCACAGAAAGCGTCCAGCAAATGTCCCTTTGACAGGGTATCATCCCTCTCCTCTCTCGTCAAGCCACAAACTGCTCAGAGACGTTCTTCTGGTCAAACACGGTGTGCAATTTATTACAGCACTCTCCCCACCATTGCCCTTACGAACTTGTGCAGCTCTATATTTACAATAGCATACACTCACTCAGCCAAGGAAAGGAGAGACAGAGGTATCTTTCTCCTTCTCCTAGCTCTGACTGTCAAAAGTCTACCAGTCTCTCTCTCTCTCTCTCTCTCTCTCTCTCCTCCCCTTGAACACTTTCTTATTATGTCTGTCTACTCTCTGGCATAATTAGTTAATTAGCCTTGTAGCTCTTTCCAGCCCATTCCCAAACTATCAATTAGCCATAGCTTTGCCCCTCATGTTTACTCCAGGGCAATTTTAATTGATGAGCCACTGATCAGGTGCTGGTACAGCTGCTGTTGCCCAGTGCTCTGTCACAGTCCCCCAGTTTGAAGTTATCCATGATAAGTTGTTGGGTTTTTTTTTTCTCCTGCGCCTGATGGACAGATGCTTCCAGAGCAGTCTTGGTGGTTTCTGATGCCCACCGGTTCCCCATCTTTAGTTTTATTAGTAAAAACCTTAATCCATAAGCCTTTGAGGTCCTGGGACTCTGAACGGTCTCTCACTCTAACAGGTAATGGTGTCTTTGATGTAAAGTGCCATCTCTTTTTCCCCATTATATCCTTATAGAACAAGTTTTAGCCATCAATTTTAGCGTTCCACTCACGTGACCTATCCCACCAAATTTCACTAATACCATATCATATTACTTCATATATAGTTTAACTGTAGCATCCTGCCTAGTGACTTGTAATAAAAAGTAGTTCATTATTACTGTAAATTGTGAATATCATCCATCTTCCTCCTAAACATAGAACAGAAATCTGTATTGAACACCTCTTCTTATTCTGCATCATTATTGATATTTTTATTATCCCTAGTCTATTTTGGTCTGCTAGGCACTTTATCAAATAGAAATAAGCTATCAAAACTCTAGGTAATGTGCATTATTATAAGTGTATGCTTGTTGTAAAATGTCCATTAATATAAAACCTTCCCCCATTCTCCATCTTCTCTTTGCATACATCTTTATTCTGCTTGTTACTGTGTGGACTGTCTGTGAAAATATATTTTGTAGCATATCCTGAAGATCATGAACTGTGGACTCTGGCAGGGAATAGAGTCTTCAGTACTGGAAGCTTTCACTGGAAATCCTCTGTAGTATCATTTGTATTGAAACATCTGACCTGGTTCTATTGATATCAATGGAAAGACTCCCATTGACTTCAATGGGGAATTGGACTGTGCTGTTAAATAGGGGTTAGGTCAAGTGCCTCAGCTGATTATAACTGCTGAGCTATCCTACATGAGAGAGGCAGTATCTCGGGTAAACTTCACTCATGACCCAACTCATCTCTTCACACCATCCAAGATGGCCAAACAAAAGGCTTTGGGTTTTGGGGATTTTCCCCACCATGTTCCTTCAGAGAAAGTGAAAGGTTGACAGGAGCGATTTATTTTATTTTATTTTTGGTATATCCTTTATTTCACTTTCCTTTTCAGATATTCTGTGGTACCCTGTCACATCGACTTAAACCTGATGAATTCTTTGTTCTCTTGGACTTTTATGTTTCTGTATGTGAGACCAGAACTCTCCAAATGCGAAATACTTTTTTCTTTTTTTAAATCAATGCCTCGCCTGGATCCACTTTAGAAAAGAATGTGTAAAATAGTGATTCATTGTGTTTTAAGTGTTTAATCTTAGAACATGTTTCCTATGCTCTTTGTGCCTTGGCAACGGTCTCCAGGCAGGAAACAAGTGGAGAGATTGGAATTGAAATAGTTTCCAGTTCATTTAACCTGCCACAACCATAAAGACCAACATTTTCAAAAGTGACCCCTGACTTTTAGGTGCCTCAGCTTTTGGATGCCCAGAAAGAGCAATGTGGGCTTGATCTCCAGAGGTTCTCTATAGCCACAGCTCCTATTGACTTCAGCTGGAGTTGTCACTGGTTCAGCTGAAAATCAGGCCTACATTGTCATGAGTTGGGCCAGAGACTGCTTTTCAAAGTATGGGTAGGATCTGATGAGAAACAGTCAAATGAAAGAGTCCCATTCAATTACATCATGTAATGGCAGACAGCTAAAAAGTGACAAATTTTTAAAGTGCTTATATACCAATACTAGAAATCTAAATAATAAGATGGGTGAACTAGAGTGCCTCATATTAAACAAGGATATTGATATAATAGGCATCAAAGAAACTTGGTGGAATGAGGATAATCAATGGGACACCGTAATACCAGAGTACAAAATATACTGGAAGAACAGAACAGGTCGTGCTGGTGGGGGAGTGGCACTATATGTGAAAAAAAGTGTACAATCAAATGAAGTAAAAATCTTAAATGTACCATAGCATCTCTATGGATAGCAATTCCATGCTCTAATAATAAGAATATGGCAGTAGGGATACATTACCGACCACCTAACCAAGATGGTGATAGTGACTGTGAAATGCTCAGGGACATTAGAGAGGCTATAAAAATAAAAAACTCAATAATAATGGGGGATTTCAGCTATCACCATATTGACTGGGTACATATCACCTCAGGATGTCATGGAGAGAGAGAGCGTTTCTTGACACCTTAAATGACTGCTTCTTGCAGCAGCTAGTCCTGGAACCCACAAGAGGAGGGGCAATTCTTGATTTAGTCCTAAGTGGACCACCGGTCCAAGAGGTGAATACAGCTGGACTGGTTGGTAATAGTGACCATAATATAGTTAAATTTAACATACCTGTGGTGGGGAAAACACCACAGCAGCCCAACACTGTAGCATTTCATTTCAGAAAGGGGGACTACATAAAAATGAGGAAGTTAGTTAAACAAAAATTAAAAAGTGCAGCGCCAAAAGTGAAATCCCTGCAAGCTCCAGGGAAACTTTTTAAAGACACCATAATAGAGGCTCAAACTTAAATGTATATCTCAAATTAAAAAATATAGAGAACCAAAAAAGTGCCACAGTGGCTAAACAACAAAGTAAAAGAAGCAGTGAGAGACAAAAAGGCATCCTTTAAAAAGTGGAAGTTAAATCCTAATGAGGAAAATAGAAAGGAGGATAAACTCTGGCAAATTAAGTGTAAAAATATAATTAGGAAGGCCAAAAAAGAATTTGAAGAGCAACTAGCCAAAGACTTTAAGAAAAAATAGCTATTACTTTTTAAGAATACCTGCTAAATAACTTATGGGGCCAGTGGATGATTGAGATGCTAAAGGAGCACTCAAGGACGATAAGGCCATTGCAGAGAAACTAAATGAATTCTTTACATCGGTCTTCATGGTTGATGATGTGAGGGGATTCCCAAACCCGCCATTCTTTTTAGGTGGAAAATCTGAGGAACTGTCCCAGATTGAGGTGTCATTAGAGGAGGATTTGGAACAATTGTTAAACTAAACAGTGTTAAGTCACCAGGACCAGATGGTATTCACCCAAGAGTTCTGAAGGAACTCAAATGTGAAATTGCAGGACTACTAACTGTAGTTTGTAACCCACCATTTAAATCAGCTTCTGTACCAAATGACTGGAGGATAGCTAATTTAATGCCAATTTTTGAAAAGTGCTCCAGAAGTGATCCCAGCAATTACAGGCTGGTACGCCTGACTTCAGTACTGGGCAAACTGGTTGAAACTATAGTAAATAACTAAATTGTCAGACACATAGATGAAATAATTTGTTGGGGAAAAGTCAACATAGTTTTTGTAAAGAGAAATCACGGCTCACCACTCTACTAGAATTCTTTGAGAGGGTCAACAAGCATGTGGACAAGGCAGATCCGGTGGATACAGTGTACTTAGGTTTTCAGAAAGCCTTTGACAAGGTCCCTCACCAAAGGCTCTTAAGCAAAGTAAGCTGTCACGGGATAAGAGGGAAAGTCCTCTCATGGATCAGTAACTGGTTAAAATATAGGAAACAAAGGGTAGGAATAAATGGTCGATTTTCAGAATGGAGAAAGGTAAATAGTGGTGTCCCCATGAGGTCCGTTGTGGGACAAGTCCTATTCAGTATATTCATAAACGATCTGGAAAAAGGGGTGAACAGTGAGGTGGCAAAATTTGCAGATGATATAAAACTACTCAAGATAGTTAAGTCCCAAGCAGACTGCAAAGAGCTACAAAAGGATCTCACAAAACTGGGTGACTAGGCAACAAAATGGCAGGTAACATTCAATGTGGATAAATGCAAAGTAATGCACATCAGAAAACATAATCCCAACTATACATATAAAATGTTGCGGTCTAAATTAGCTGTTACTACTCAAGAAAGAGATCTTGGAGTCATTATGGATAGTTCTCTGAACATCCACTCAGTGTGCATCAGCAGTCAAAATAATGAACAGGATGCTGGGAATCATTAAGAAAGGGATAGATAATAAGACAGAAAATATCCTTTTTCCTCTATAAAATCCATGGTATGCCCATGTCTTGAATACTGTGTGCAGATATGGTCACTCCATCTCAAAAAAAGATATATTGGAATTGGAAAAGTTTCAGAAAAAGGCAACAAAATGATTAGGGGAATGAAAAGACTGCAATACGAGGAGAGGTTGATAAGACTGGGACTTTTCAGCTTGGAAAAGAGATGACTAAGGGGGGATATGATAGAGGTCTATAAAATCATGACTGATGTGGAGAAAGTAAATAAGGAAGTGTTTATTTACTCCTTCTCATAACACAAAACGAGGGGGTCACCAAATGAAATTAGTAGGCACCAGGTTTAAAACAAACAAAGTATTTTTTCACACAATAAAAAGTTAGCCTATGGAACTCTTTGCCAGAGGATGTTGTGAGGACCAAGACTATAACAGGGTTCAAAAAAGAACTAGATAAATTCATGGAGGATAGATCCATCTGTGGCTATTAGCCAGGATGGGTAGGGATGGTGTCCTTAGCCTGTTTGCCAGAAGCTGGGAGCGAGCGACAGGGGATGGATCACCTGATGATTGCCTGTTCTGTTCATTCCCTCTGGAGCCCCTGGCATTGGCCACGGTTGGAAGACAGGATAGTGGGCTAGATGGACGTTTGGTCTGATCCAGGATTGCCGTTCTTATGTTCTAAAATGCTGGCCATTGTTTTGCGCGCACGCACACACACACACGTGTATATATACTAGTTTTGTGGAATATCTTGTAAAATACACTGCCTCTATTGGACAACTTTCCCACCCTTTCTCTTTTCAGTTTAACCGAGGCTACAGTGATAGCTGTAGCTATTGTGGGTTGAATAAGGTGCACAGGCATACTCCATATACTACAGGTTATGTATCAGACCTGTTCAGTTTATAACAAAGTCTTTGGGGCGGGGGGGGGGGGGAATGAACATAGTTAATTTACAGAAACTGAATTTTTTTTAAAATATTCTAAAACATTTAGTATATGGTTACTTGAATATGTTCTCAAGAACCAAGACATCCTATATTTGCAGGAGTGTCTGTGCCAAGTGACTTAGGTACAAAGAAGAATGAAGGTATTTGTAGTAAACTCTCTTTCTAAAGTGGTTTTTATAGCCAATTCAAGTTGTTTACAGGAAAAATTTAACATAGAAATTTTCTGAACCACTTTCTTATATGAGCACACAGAATTGCTCATTAGCTTGATGTGCTGCACACATTTGGTCCATACTGCGTTTTCTTTAGAACTGCTGGATTTAATTCACAAATCATTTTTAAAAAGGAAAATATGTATCAAATTTTAAAATATGGGCCTTAATCCTGAATTGGGGTCTGCTAATACAACCACCTGCTGACCCGCAACCAGCTGCAGTTACATTTTGTGATGGGGTATACAAACCCCATACTGGACAACACGGGGTTAATGAGCAAATGTGGGCTCGGGTGGTTTATAGTTAGGTTGCTAGGGAATGGGTATGTAGTCAGACTGTATTAATGCTTAGAAATTATTAGGAAAGGATTGATGCAAATGGTTATTATTAATGATTATGGTTAAATATGGAACCCAGAATGCTACAGATGGAATAGGGGCAAGCCTTGGCCTTGTGATAACTGGGATACCAGAACAAATATGGAAATATATCAATGACCGCTGTGTCATGTAGGGTATAAGACACCATGTCTAGTCCCTTTTCTCAGGTTCTCTCGGGCTCTGAACTGGTATCAACTGGATCCAAGACCTTCTGAGGCTCTCCACTTGCTTATTTTTCATCCCTGTATTTTCCTTATCTTTTAGAGTACAAGTATGGAATGCATTTATTATCATGGCCCTATTGGGTGCACAGGGTTTGTACTGTTTGGATAGGTTTATGCTGTTTAATTATTATAGGTAGTACAACTATTTGGTTTCTTTGTAAGGTTATAGTTAAATCTATGTTGTTATACCATGAGTCATGTCAATCCTAGAGGAGTTTCTAAAGAAAAATCATATGTAGCCTGTTTTGGGAAAGAACCTATAAGTGATTATTCATAGTAAACATTGTAAATGTGGCAAATCAGTTGTGTCGTCATCTGTAAGGGCTCCAGAAAGGAGGGAAGGGGGGAATAGAGTGAGGCAGAAGAGGGGAGCCTGGAGGTTGATGTGAAAGAGGGGGTTGGAACAGACAGCCAGTCAGTACAGGAGAGAGAATGTCTGGAATGAAAACGGTTTGAAGACAGTCTGATGGCAGTTCCCATCACTGCCTGCTGCAAAACCAGGCAAGGTCGCTTCTTCCCTACTCCAGTGCCCTGAGAATTTTTCTGGCCCCAGGAAGCAGGCTTCTCCTTGGAATCCCTCTTCATCAAGCCCACATGGCTTGGGGAAGAAGAAGCTCCTCATGAGTCCTAATACCACCATGTGGAAGGACAAGGGGAGAACCACCCCTGCACAGTTCTGGCTCTCGCTATGCTAGGTGGGAGGGGTAGCCTCAAACTAGGCCACTTCTTTCCTCCCCTGTCCCCTCCCTCACCACCCTGCAAATGCTACGCCTGCTGAGTCTGCTTCTACCATCAACAGGATTCCACACTGGTATGGAGGTCCATGCTATCGGATCTCAGAGCAGGACGGAGGCCATCATGAAAATTTGATATGATTTACCTGGGAATTCTTCTTATCCTTTGGGTGATCATGTTTGATACTGTTTGCATTTACCAGACATTATCTGGAGCAGGGCTGGCTCTAGGCACCAGCAAACCAAGCATGTGCTTGGGGCGGCACATTTCAAGGGGGCGTTCCGGCCCTCCTTTCTTTTTTTTTTTTTTTTTTTTTTTTTTGGCTTGGGCAGTTGCGCGCTCGGATCTTAGGGCAGCAAAAAACCTAGAGCCGGCCCTGTTTTGGAGCAGGTGATAATAGTAACCATTCCATGTAGTGTGTAATTAATGGCACATGATACATAGTTTTATACAGAGAGGGAATATAGACCTTGCAGGGGTCTAAGCTACCTTTAAATGAGATATAAATATATAGGGACAGATCATCAGCTGGCCTAAATTGGCATTGCTCCAGTGAATTTTGGCACTTCAGAATGTAATATGAATATCCTACAATGGTACGAATATACACTAGTACAAACACTGGGCCAGCCTCTGCTCTTAGCTATGTCTGAAGTCAATGGGGTCACATGACTATAGCTGAGAGCAAAATATGGCCCAGTGTATTAAATTGTCAAAATGATGTGAATTTTTTGTTCACCAATTTCCACGCTCCCCTTTCAAATGGTAAACAACTTATTCACTCGGGTGAGATTCACCTCTATGCAGAGGGCCAGCATAAGACTTCAAAACAGGCTTCTGCACAGCAGTGAATTTCAATTTTATATTATTTGACCTTGCATGTTGAAGGATCAGATCCGATGTGATGTGTGATGCCCACACCTTTCTACAAGACTAGAGCATATTGACTTGTTTAACCCACTTTGTTCTGTTCTGCCTGTCAGATTTGCACGGCAGCATTAGTTGTGTTCTCTCAGTTCTTCGACTCCTCTCTGAGTGATGATTACAGCTGGGCAGTGGGGACTGGTGAGTCATCAAAGGGCATAAATTCCACTCTGTGTTAAGTGTTAAAAAGGTGGTAAATGTACAAGATACATGAACAGCTTAAATCTTCTGCCGTTGGGAAAGCAGCGTGCTATACACAGAATATATTTAAAATACCTCAAGTATTTCACTGGTAAATATCACATAGGGACTTTTTATTGTGCTGTAATTTAAAATGAATGTTTCAGTACTGTCTGCTCTGAACTGACAATGAAATTAGATATTAATTGGTGAGGGGAAATAATGGCTAATGGGACTGGACCAGAGCTAAGAGAGGTCACAAAATTGATTTTATTCCTTATGTGCAAGTGTGCCATTTTAGGAACATTTAATGGAAACCATATAACTTAGTACACTCAAATTAATCTTCACTGACAGTGAAATATTTCATTAATGGTTACTGTGAGTTGGAGTTTAAATAGCGCATATATGTCCTGTTAAAATAATGAGCTCAGAGACAACAATTAACAGTTTAATCAAGAAATGTCACAATGCCAAATATCATAAAAAGGCAAACACATTTAAATAGTAAACTCTTTGGGACAGAGACTGTCTCTTTAAAATGTGTTAGTATTAGAGCTGGTCGAATAACTGTTGTTGTTGTTTTTTGTTTTAGTTCACTAGTTGTTTTGAAAAATTGGAGAAAAAAATTCTAGTCAGATCAAACAAACTGGAAATTGAAAAAAAAATTAATTGAAAAAATCTGTTCGGGGTATTTGTCAAGGGCTAGATTGACAAAATCCTTCTAACCTGTAGCCAATGGTTAGGGCATATACCTAGGATGTCAGACCCATGAGTTCAATCCTACCCTCTACCTAATGTGATGAAGGGATTTGAAGGGAGTGTCCCACATTGCAGGGGAGTGCCCTAGCCACTGGGTTATGGACCACTACAGTGTGACGCTGAAATTCTTGGCAGGACAATTACCCTATGACATTTTTAGCTTAATTCTTCTGTTCCTTTTTTTCTTTAATTTGCACACTAGGGGACCAATTGTACCAGCTTTACCTACGCGAGTAACCCCAATGATACACATTCTTGCCTTGGGTTAAACATGACTAAATTGTCTGTACTTGGATTGCTAGAGTAAGTAAGGTGAACACAATTTGACTAAAAAAAAATCAATCTTTCATGACATTGCGCCTGCTTTCCTCCTTGTTGTTTTTCTGTCCTGTCTCCCTTCCCTCCTGTGCTGTCCATGCAGTAGGGCTGCCATCTAGTGATCCCTTTAATCACCTGACTCCCTACTGTCACTTTGCAATATGCTTGTCTTGCAGCTCTGATTTTTCACTTTATAGCCTGCCCTCTTCCTCTTTTTCCCTTGTGTTTATGAACAATATCAATTATAAAGCACTGAAACATAGCCCACCAATTCCAGCAAAGGACACACCAAATTTGATATTAAGTCATAATTTTTGTCCATATAATATTTTTCCTCCTGTGTTTTATAGAAAGGCTATTGGATTTCTGTGTTTCACTGTAACCTTGCCATCAAATAAAAAACCCTCACCAAGGAAGAAGGTAGTTTATCTCACTGGCTGTGAACCATTGCTTAAGGCTGAATACATTTAACATCTAAATTACCCTTGTCTACACTGGTATATTCTGCACCTATTCTTTGGTTGTGTGGGCTTGTTTGTTTTCTTCATAAGTGGGTGTAACTGGACCAGTGGAGACATTTGCTGAACTAATAGCAGAGATGGGGGCTCAATTTTATTCAGCACAATGTCAAGGAAACCTGCTCAGAGCAAATCTTCTTGACATGGTCATAAAGAAGATAGTGCCCTAATCATGCGAGGTGATAAGCTATTGTCTGCACCAGTGTTGCTGCACCCACTGTGGACGAGAACTACAAAATGAGACTGTGTATAGGGCAGGCAAAGTTATAGACACGCAATCCTTACCCGGGCTCTTTATTCACCTGCTCTAAATTAGTTGCAAACTGGCCTTAATTCATTAATGTTTGTGCAATGCTCTGAAGTGGTAAAGCACTGTATAACGGCTAAATATTATAATTAATTCATTTCCAGATCTGATGCAATTAACACAGACTTCAACTGGATTTTTTGTAAGGAAATGTGAGACATTCAGTTTCCTCACATTTGAAACATTTCAAGATCTTCCCCCAAGATCCTAGCTATTTAAACTTTAGAAAATGCCACTCTTTTGGGAGAGGTAGGAAGGGGAGGAAATGAAAATTAAACATTCTACTGTGGGAGACAAATATAACGACTCTCCAGATTGACAGGCAACCAGTCCATCTAAGAAGCAGGGATATCAGCTGAGAGCCAGAAAATGTTGTTTGCGATACATCAGGGCCACAATCATATAAAGGAAATGTACAGTCTAAGGTACTTGAAAAATCACCGAGATTTACCTGAAATACCCATGACATCCCAGACACTTGTTAATGCAGGAGAAAAAGGTGAAAGCTTGCTTTCTCAATGAACAGATGGGAGGGTGCTTGGATCTGCATCAGTGCCAGTGGGATCATTGCAGACACCTGCAACATCAAGGCACCTAGCGCAGAGTCATTACAGACATGGGCACTGTAAATGTCATTGAGTCCAAGTAGCAACTGTCTAAAGCTGCAACATAATCAGCCCGGAGTGAGTTGTATTCTGTGAGTGGTGTCCTGAGAAAACCAGACAGATACATCCAGGGCTGATATACACTTTGAGAACTACACAGAATCTATTCACCACTTGTATAGTCTGTTATATATCAAAGGTTGGTGTTGTCATAAAAGAATTCAAGTAGCTAGAAAGAACAGGGACATGTAGGGACAATAGGGTAGTATATGAGTGATTATGCAACTGAGATGATGGAATGTTAGCATGGCACAAGTGACTATGCTCATTTGTGTTAAGCCTAGTATGGGCTAGCTGGTTCCCACAGCCTGAACAGTCTCTGGGTACGTGCTTGTGATATTAGCAAAAGTGCCTTTTCTCCAAGCTACTTGCTACTTAAACTTTACTGAGAATATATGGAACACTCCATTAAAGCACTACCTGGAGGTGGCTTAAAATATCCTTAGTATACTTTTCTGTTCTTGAAAATCAATTTACTTTCATATTACAGCTGTGTCTCCTCTTGATTTTTTTAATGTATAGTATAATCCTATAGTGAACCCCATCCAACTGAAACTCTCTATAAACACACAGGAGAATGTACTTTCAGTCAAAAATTCCTTTTTAGGCTAAAGAAGCAACAAAAAACAAGGAAAGCAAACTCCCCAGAAGAGAGCACAGTGTGTTTGTGTGAATGTTCGTTTGTAACATGCTACAGTCCCTGAGAACAAAATGGCTGCAGAAAACTGCACTTAGGGAGAGTTCTCAGAAAATTACTGGTGCAGCATCCAGTAAACAAAATGCATCACGGTTTCAGAGCGACATACATAAATTATATCCTTATGAGCTGGGCTTTCCTCTTTGCTCCGCGCTGGGTTCCCAAATGCAGAGAACAGTGAGGAGACTTTCTTTGGCAACCTACTCAACAGGATGGTGTCAGTAAGCTTCCCCAAGGCCCAACAGAACTACAGAAGCAGGCTGCACTCCAGGGATAAAGTCCTGGCCCATGGAAGTCAGTAGCAAGATTCCCACTGACTTCAAGAGGGTCAAGATTTCACTCCAGGTTCCTGCTGCAGAGTGAAAACACATGCCATTTATTCAGCTTTCAGACTATCTGGCTTTATGGGGTTATTGGAAAATATCCTCTTTCAGCTGGTCAGTATCTTATAAAATTATGGCAATTGGCCATTTGCTAGTTACACTGATGAGCTGAAGCTTTTGAGTATCGCTCAAGGCCTTTGGAGAAAAAAAGGTTCTACTGTATTTATAAGGAGTCCCCTGTCCAAGTCTTTCTGGAGTTACAAAAGGCTCTCATTTGCTCTTTGGAAAATGCAAGTAACTATGACCTTCATGTGTTGCTCAAAGAATAGTGTTTAAATGTAGCTTCAGTTATACAATTCTTTTATTCTATGAGATAAACAATATTGCACTGTTGTATTGCACAAATGCCAAAATGGGTTGTAACATCAGTTGTTTTAGGCTGTAAAAGGTTTATCTTGAGATGTTTATTACTTACACAGTTGCAGTAATACAGTGTACCATATTCACAGGAACTTTCCTATCAGTTTTTACTATTCGATCAGGTGATCATGTTTACTTAAGAAGCCAAAGAAGTACTTTGTTTCAAGTATTCATTGATCTTCAGTCAAAAATAGGGCAAAAGTTCAGAATAATATGAGTGTCATATAATACAAGTATAGTGTGGTTCTAGAACAACCCTTGTTCTTTTTTTACGATTCTGATTGGCTGGTTGGACACAAGGAAATTAAGCCATAAAGAATAAGTTGCTGTACATGACGCTTCCATTTTGGATAAATGGGAACAGAAATGCACAGGCAAGGGTCTAGTACATTCATCTCCCCAGGTATCCTGAAATGAAATGAAATGTCACATATGGCAGTCCTCATGCAGCCTTGCTATTTCATGGTTTTCATTTTAAAAAAATATTTCACTGAAATGTTACAAAGACCTGGCCCCTGGCTGCTTGAACAGCTTCAGTGTGTCTTTTGTTACATAGATGACAGCTGTCTACAACGTGTCCCTCTTATCTTTCCTTTCAGGACTGTCTGAATTTCAAATGGCCAACAATGTGTAACCATATCACTTAAAAACTGGTACTGAAGGCTCTCCTTCCATGTGAGGCTCTTTGAAGTGTTTGGCCCTTAATGCAGTTTTAGCAGGTGGCTAACTAACCTCAGCAGGACCCTCCAATGAAATATAAAATCTATTCTATAACCACCACTTAATTTCTTTTTCTTAATTTTCCCATTTGGTACCAGAGCAACCAATTAGACTGCAGAAAGAAAATAAATTACTTAAAATACTCCACAAAATATAAAATGCAGTTTGATCAGCAGTTCACTTATTCTTTTACATTCACCTTTGCTTTTTCCGTACTGAGAGAGAACATTTTCTTTTCATGGCCACTGGGATGGCAGCAGGGGTTCCCTTACATTTAGCTGTAAATTTAGATATGGTGCACAGCTGCCATGTTTAAAGAATTGTATTATACATTGGGTCTTAAAGGTGAAATAGTAAATATGTCTCCACTTTACATAGTAAGGCTCAGTGTGAACATATGGATCATTAGCAGGTATTTCAGTATCCTCTCCCCCATAAATAGATCTACTAAAGGAGAAAAAGTCATAAAGTTTCTGGCCTGTTGCTAGATATCCTGTTTGGGGGCCAGGTCAAATGACCACTGAAGTCATTAGGAATCTGTCCGTTATCTTCCATGAATATTGACTTGGAGCCTAAATAAGAAGTCCTGATGTTCATTCATCTAATGAAGTCAACAGCACTGCTGGAGGGTGGGAACCTGCCTATGGGGGAAAATGTCAGATTTTATTTAATGCTAACCACCAGTGGTCTTTAAGGTGATTTCTTTAACATTCTTGCTCTTCACAAGTGGTGATCAAATTTTTTGCGGTAGTTTTTTTTTAGTTGAAAAAATAGCCTTTTAATTTCCTGAAAAACTTTCAATATTTTTGACCTGGAATGAGATGAATCAGCTAGTGCAGGAAATGTTATATGCCTCCCTATTACATCTTGTGTAAACTTAGTCCATTGTTTGCTTTAAATGGTGTAATTATTGTTGCTGTTTTGTATTGATTTTTGTGGTACTGATATGATGGAAGCATTGTTAGCCAATCAAGTGACTCCTTCAGTCCAAGCTGCATGATAAACTGATAGTTATACTGAGCTATTGTCATGACTATTTGTCTGCAAATACACCGGTGGGCAAGCCTGTTTCTGCAGTTCACAAAGAGGAGGACAATTTCTAAGATTTTTCTATGAGATTGAAGTATTAAGTTTCAGGGTTCAGTTATTCACTAGACAGGGAACTATCAAGCATTCTTTTTTTCCCATGTCACACTGATTTTGCTAAACTGTGAGTAAAATGGAAATCAGGACCACTAACACAGGCTGGGCATACACTGAGCCTGCGACGGGAGCCTGTGGTTTTGATGAGAGATAATGTGGTGGTTTAGCTGTGTGTTAAACCTTGCATGGAGGATATAGTAGGACTAGCATATTTGGCGAACAAATCTATTCTTAAAAAATAAAAAACACAATAGTCTTTTTTTCCCCAGCAGACTCTAGTTTCTATGGCCGCTAGCCCAGTGGGGCTATATAGGTCTTTTGTGCTCTGTAGCAATGAAGGCTAATAGCATTGGGGCATCATGCTCTCTCTTCAGTGGCAACAATAACACTCTATTAGATCTTCTCTACAGCACCATTTTCATGGGAGGGGGAGTGGAAGGCTATCATTCTGTCTGTTATGTGGGCTGTCTCAGGATAATCAAGGAGCCCCTGCAAATTGACACCTTTGTGGCCATTGTCTTCAAGATTCAGTGTTTCAAAGTAGCCGCCATGTTAGTCTGTACCCGCAAAAAGAAAAGGAATACTTGTGGCACCTTAGAGACTAACCAATTTATTTGAGCATAAGCTTTTGTGAGCTACAGCTCACTTCATCGGATGCATGCAGTAGGGAGATTTTCTATACACAGAAAACATGAAACAATGGGTGTTACCAATGTTAACAATGGCTGGGATGATTTAATTGGGGATTGGTCCTGCTTTGAGCAGGGGGTTGGACTAGATGACCTCCTGAGGTCCCTTCCAACCCTGATATTCTATGATACCATGCACACTGTAATGAGAGTGATCAGGTAAGGTGAGCTATTACCAGAAGGAGAGGAAAAAAAACCTTTTGTAGTGATGATCAAGGTGGGCCATTTCCAGCAGTTGACAAGAACATCTGAGGAACAGTAGGGGGGGAAAATAAACATGGGGAAATAGTTTTACTTTGTGTAATGACGCATCTACTCCCAGTCTTTATTCAAGCCTAATTTAATGGAATTAATTTGCAAAGTGGACACCAATTCAGCAGTCTCTCGTTGGAGTCTGTTTTTGAATTTTTTTGTTGTAATATTGCGACTTTTAGGTCTGTAATCGAGTGACCAGAGAGATTGAAGTGTTTTCTGACTGGTTTTTGAATGTTATAACTCTTGACGTCTGATTTGTGTCCATTTATTCTTTTATGTAGAGACTGTCCGGTTTGGCCAATGTACCTGGCAGAGGGGCATTGCTGGCACATGATGGCATATATCGTATTGGTAGATGTGCAGGTGAACGAGCCTCTGATAGTGTGGCTGATATGATTAGGCCTTATGATGGTGTCCCCTCAATAGATATGTGGACACAGTTGGCAACGGGCTTTGTTGCAAGGATAGGTTCCTGGGTTAGTGTTTTTTGTTGTGTGGTGTGTGGTTGCTGGTGAGTATTTGCTTCAGGTTGGGGGGCTGTCCGTAAGCAAGGACTAGCCTGTCTCCCAAGATCTGGGAGAGTGATGGGTCATCTTTCACAATAGGTTGTAGATCCTTGATGATGTGCTGGAGAGGTTTTAGTTGGGGGCTGAAGGTGACGGCTAGTGGCGTTCTGTTATTTTCTTTGTTGGGCCCGTCCTGTAGTAGGTGACTTCTGGCTACTCTTCTGGCTCTGTCAATCTGTTTCTTCACTTCAGCAGCTGGGTACTGTAGTTGTAAGAACGCTTGATAGAGATCTTGTAGGTGTTTTGCTCCAACCCCTCAGACAGAGACAATGTGGTTGTATCGCAGAGCTTGGCTGTAGACAATGGATCGTGTGGTGTAGTCTGGATGAAAGCTGGAGGCATGTAGGTAATAGCTCACCTTACCTGATCACTCTCATTACAGTGTGTATGGTAACACCCATTGTTTCATGTTCTCTGTGTATATAAAATCTCCCTACTGTATTTTCCACTGCATGCATCCAATGAAGTGAGCTGTAGCTCACAAAAGCTTATGCTCAAATAAATTTGTTAGTCTCTAAGGTGCCACAAGTACTCCTTTTCTCTTTGAAGATTCAGTGTGTGGCTTTCACTATCACCTAACTGCAAAAGCATAGGCCATTCATGCCGGGATGTTCAGTTTCATGGGAAATATAGAGGAAGGGGGAAAACTAATGTGTTCAGAAACTGTGTGTGTGTGGAGTTAGAGGGTAGTTGTTGGAGGCCTTCTGTTAAATAGGAAGCATGGGAATCTACATTGTATTCAAGCCAGGGCTGTGATCAAATAGAAGTCATGCTGGTTCCCCAGAGGCCGAGATTAACACTTGGGAACTCTGCCAGTGGATCGTACTTCTTGCTGTATGGCACTGGAGTATGAGCAGTAAACATGACACTTGCTTGGGTTACCTGCACTGCTGGGTGGCTATGGTTAGGGTTACCAACTGTCTAATCATACAAACCCAAACAACCTCGCCCTGCCCTGCCCCTTCCCTGAGGCCCCGCCCCTTCTCCAAGGACCTGCCCCACTCACTCCATCCCCTCCTCCCACCATCATTCGCTCTTCCCAACCCTCACTCGCTTTTACCGGGCTGGGGGTTGAGGTGTGGGAGGGAGTGCGGGGTGCAAGCTCTGGGAGGGAGTTTGGGTGCAGGAGGGGGCTCTGGGCTGAGGCAGGGGATTGGGGTGCGGGAGGGGGTGAAGGATGTGGGCTCTGGCTGGGTGGCACTTACCTCGGGCAGCTCTCGATCAGTGGTTCAGTGGGCTAAGGCAGGCTCCTGCACAGTGCTTGGGGCAGGGGCAGCAAGTGGAGCCATCCTGATCCCTCTCCCCCCAGGGACTGGACACACCGGCCACTTCTGGGAGTGGTGAAGGGCCAGTGCAGGTAGGGAGCCTCCCTTAGTCCTGCTGCACCACCGGACTTTCAGCAGCCTAAAATCTCCCAGTTTGGCTTCAGTAGCCTCCAGGAGATAGTTTCACCAGGAGTCTTCCAGAATCAGACTCTATCTGTGGCAGAATTGTCTCAACCAGCCCAGATAGCCTGGTGTCTGTACTGTGAGCCTCATTCTCCAGAGTTTAACCAATTTATTTGAGCATAAGCTTTCGTGAGCTACAGCTCACTTCATCGGATGCAAGTCTGCTGCAGTTTCCACGGTATGCATCTGATGAAGTGAGCTGTAGCTCACGAAAGCTCATGCTCAAATAAATTGGTTAGTCTCTAAGGTGCCACAAGTACTCCTTTTCTTTCTACTGTGGGAAGTGTAGAAGGTCTTGCACAAAATCAGAATAGCAGCATTTAACACCCACTTTACATAGGAATATGTAACTGCACAGGAACACTAGAACTACTATACAGTAGTAGACACTTGTTAGTAGCAACTAGCATTGTCAAAAAGAAAAGGAGTACTTGTGGCACCTTAGAGACTAACGAATTTATTTGAGCATGAGCTTTCGTGAGCTACAGCTCACTTCATCAGATGCATACCGTGGAAACTGCAGCAGACTCTATATATACACAGAGAATATGAAACAATACCTCCTCCCACCCCACTGTCCTGCTGGTAATAGCTTATCTAAAAGCCATTTCCAGCACAAATCCAGGTTTTCTCACCCTCCACCCCCCCACACAAATTCACTCTCCTGCTGGTGATAGCCCATCCAAAGTGACAACTCTTTACACAATGTGCATGATAATGAAGTTAGGCCATTTCCTGCACAAATCCAGGTTCTCTCACTCCCTCACCCCCCTCCAAAAACCCACCCCCATACACACACAAACTCACTCTCCTGCTGGTAATAGCTCATCCAAACTGGCCACTCTCCAAGTTTAAATCCAAGTTAAACCAGAACATCGGGGGGGGGGGGGGGTAGGAAAAAACAAGAGGAAATAGGCTACCTTGCATAATGACTTAGCCACTCCCAGTCTCTATTTAAGCCTAAATTAATAGTATCCAATTTGCAAATGAATTCCAATTCAGCAGTTTCTCGCTGGAGTCTGGATTTGAAGTTTTTTTGTTTTAAGATAGCGACCTTCATGTCTGTGATTGCGTGACCAGAGAGATTGAAGTGTTCTCCGACTGGTTTATGAATGTTATAATTCTTGACATCTGATTTGTGTCCATTTATTCTTTTACGTAGAGACTGTCCAGTTTGACCAATGTACATGGCAGAGGGGCATTGCTGGCACATGATGGCATAAATCACATTGGTGGATGTGCAGGTGAACGAGCCTCTGATAGTGTGGCTGATGTTATTAGGCCCTGTGATGGTGTCCCCTGAATAGATATGTGGGCACAATTGGCAACGGGCTTTGTTGCAAGGATAAGTTCCTGGGTTAGTGGTTCTGTTGTGTGGTATGTGGTTGTTGGTGAGTATTTGCTTCAGGTTGCGGGGCTGTCTGTAGGCAAGGACTGGCCTGTCTCCCAAGATTTGTGAGAGTGTTGGGTCATCCTTTAGGATAGGTTGTAGATCCTTAATAATGCGTTGGAGGGGTTTTAGTTGGGGGCTGAAGGTGATGGCTAGTGGCGTTCTGTTATTTTCTTTGTTAGGCCTGTCCTGTAGTAGGTAACTTCTGGGAACTCTTCTGGCTCTATCAATCTGTTTCTTTACTTCCGCAGGTGGGTATTGTAGTTGTAAGAAAGCTTGACAGAGATCTTGTAGGTGTTTGTCTCTGTCTGAGGGGTTGGAGCAAATGCGGTTGTATCGCAGAGCTTGGCTGTAGATGATGGATCGTGTGGTGTGGTCAGGGTGAAAGCTGGAGGCATGCAGGTAGGAATAGCGGTCAGTAGGTTTCCGGTATAGGGTGGTGTTTATGTGACCAAGATTTCAACAATTTCCATCCCACCACCAACCTCAGCCTGGTCCAGTCCACACAAGAGATACACTTCCTGGACACTACAGTGCTAATAAACAATGGTCACATAAACACCACCCTATACCGGAAACCTACTGACCGCTATTCCTACCTGCATGCCTCCAGCTTTCACCCTGACCACACCACACGATCCATCGTCTACAGCCAAGCTCTGCGATACAACCGCATTTGCTCCAACCCCTCAGACAGAGACAAACACCTACAAGATCTCTGTCAAGCTTTCTTACAACTACAATACCCACCTGCGGAAGTAAAGAAACAGATTGATAGAGCCAGAAGAGTTCCCAGAAGTTACCTACTACAGGACAGGCCTAACAAAGAAAATAACAGAACGCCACTAGCCATCACCTTCAGCCCCCAACTAAAACCCCTCCAACGCATTATTAAGGATCTACAACCTATCCTAAAGGATGACCCAACACTCTCACAAATCTTGGGAGACAGGCCAGTCCTTGCCTACAGACAGCCCCGCAACCTGAAGCAAATACTCACCAACAACCACATACCACACAACAGAACCACTAACCCAGGAACTTATCCTTGCAACAAAGCCCGTTGCCAATTGTGCCCACATATCTATTCAGGGGACACCATCACAGGGCCTAATAACATCAGCCACACTATCAGAGGCTCGTTCACCTGCACATCCACCAATGTGATTTATGCCATCATGTGCCAGCAATGCCCCTCTGCCATGTACATTGGTCAAACTGGACAGTCTCTACGTAAAAGAATAAATGGACACAAATCAGATGTCAAGAATTATAACATTCATAAACCAGTCGGAGAACACTTCAATCTCTCTGGTCACGCAATCACAGACATGAAGGTCGCTATCTTAAAACAAAAAAACTTCAAATCCAGACTCCAGCGAGAAACTGCTGAATTGGAATTCATTTGCAAATTGGATACTATTAATTTAGGCTTAAATAGAGACTGGGAGTGGCTAAGTCATTATGCAAGGTAGCCTATTTCCTCTTGTTTTTTCCTACCCCCCCCCCCCCGATGTTCTGGTTTAACTTGGATTTAAACTTGGAGAGTGGCCAGTTTGGATGAGCTATTACCAGCAGGAGAGTGAGTTTGTGTGTGTATGGGGGTGGGTTTTTGGAGGGGGGTGAGGGAGTGAGAGAACCTGGATTTGTGCAGGAAATGGCCTAACTTCATTATCATGCACATTGTGTAAAGAGTTGTCACTTTGGATGGGCTATCACCAGCAGGAGAGTGAATTTGTGTGGGGGGGTGGAGGGTGAGAAAACCTGGATTTGTGCTGGAAATGGCTTTTAGATAAGCTATTACCAGCAGGACAGTGGGGTGGGAGGAGGTATTGTTTCATATTCTCTGTGTATATATAGAGTCTGCTGCAGTTTCCACGGTATGCATCTGATGAAGTGAGCTGTAGCTCACGAAAGCTCATGCTCAAATAAATTCGTTAGTCTCTAAGGTGCCACAAGTACTCCTTTTCTTTCTGCGAATACAGACTAACACGGCTGTTACTCTGAAACCTAGCATTGTCAAGCGATTAAAAATAATTAATCACACTGTTAAACAATAATACCATTTATTTCAATATTTTTGGATGTTTACTACATTTTCAAATATATTGATTTCAATTACAACATAGAATACAAAGTATACAGTGCTCACTTTATATTTATTTTTATTACAAATATTTGTACTGTAAAAAACAAAAGAAATAGTATTTTTCAATTCACCTCATACAAGTATCATAAAATCATAGAATATCAGGGTTGGAAGGAACCTCAGGAGGTCATCTAGTCCAACCCCCTGCTCAAAACAGGACCAATTCCCAACTAAATCATCCCAGCCGGGGCTTTGTCAAGCTGGACCTTGAAAACCTCTAAGGAAAGAGATTCCACCACCTCCCTAGGTAACCCATTCCAGTGCTTCACCACCCTCCTAGTGAAAAAGTTTTTCCTAACATCCAACCTAAACCTCCCCCACTGCAACTTGAGACCATTACTCCTTGTTCTGTCATCTGCCACTACTGAGAACAGTCTAGATTCATCCTCTTTGGAACCCCCTTTCAGGTAGTTGAAAGCAGCTATCAAATCCCCCCCTCATTCTTCTCTTCTGCAGACTAAACAATCCCAGTTCCCTCAGCCTCTCCTCATAAGTCATGTGTTCCAGACCCCTAATCATTTTTGTTGCCCTCTGCTGGACTCTTTCCAATTTTTCCACATCCTTCTTGTAGTGTGGGGCCCAAAACTGGACACAGTACTCCAGATGAGGTCTCACCAATATCGAATAGAGGGGAACGATCACATCCCTCCATATGCTGGCAATGCCCCTACTTATACAGCCCAAAATGCCGTTAGCCTTCTTGGCAACAAGGGCACACTGTTGACTCATATCCAGCTTCTTGTCCACTGTAACCCCTAAGTCCTTTTCTGCAGAACTGCTGTCTAGCCATTTGGTCCCTAGTCTGTAGCAGTGCATAGGGTTCTTCCGTCCTAAGTGCAGAACCTCATCAGATTTCTTTTGGCCCAATCCTCTAATTTGTATAAGTCCCTCTGTATCCTATCCCTACCCTCCAGCGTATCTACCACTCCTCCCAGTTTAGTGTCATCTGCAAACTTGCTGAGGGTGCAGTACATGCCATCCTCCAGATCATTAATGAAGATATTGAACAAAACCAGCCCCAGGACCGACCCTTGGGGCAATCCACTTGATACTGGCTGCCAACTAGACATACTGTACTGTAGTGCAATCTCTTTATCATGAAATTGAACTTAAAAATGTAGAATTATGTACAAAAAATAAATGCATTCAAAAATAAAACAATGTAAAAGTTTAGAGCCTACAAGTCCCCTTAGTCCTATTTCTTGTTCTGCCAATTGCTCAGACAAGTTTGTTTACATTTGCAGGTAATAATGCTGCCCACTTCTTGTTTACAATGTCACCTGAAAGTGAGAACAGGTGTTGTAGCCGGAATCGCAAGATATTTACATGCCAGATTCCCTAAAGAATTGTATGTCCTCCCATGCTTCAGCCACCATTCCAGAGGACATGCGTCCATGCTAATGACGGGTTCTGCTCGATAACTATCCAAAGCAGAATGGACCGACACATGCTCATTTTCATAATCTGAGTCAGATGCCACCAGCAGAAGGTTGATTTTCTTTTTTGGTAGTTCGGGTTCTGTAGTTTTTGCATCAGAGTGTTGCTCTTTTAAGACTTCTGAAAGCATGCTCCACATTCTGTCCTGATCAGATTCTGGAAGCCACTTCATATTCTTAAATCTTGGGTCGAGTGCTGTAGTTATCTTTAGAAATTTCACACTGGTACCCCTTTACCTTTTGTCAAATCTGCAGCGAAAATGTTCTTAAAATGAACAACATGTGCTGAGTCATCCGAGACTGCTATAACATGAAATATATGGCAGAATGCAGGTAAAATAGAGCTGGAGACATTCAGTTCTCTCCCAACGAGTTCAGTCACAAATTTAATCAACACTTTTTTTTTTTTTAAACGAGCATCATTAGCATGGAAGCATGTCCTCTGGAAAGGTGGCCGAAGCATGAAGGGGCATATGAATGTTTAGCATATCTGGCACGTAAATACCTTGTAATGCTGGCTACAAAAGTCCGATGTGAATGCCTGTTCTCACTTTCTGGTGACTTTGTGAACAAGAAGCAATCAATATTATCTCCCGTAATTGTAAACAAACTTGTTTGTCTTAGCGATTGGCTGAACAAGAAGTAGGACTGAGTGGATTTGTAGGCTCTAAAGTTTTACACTGTTTTGTTTTTGAGTGCAGTTATGTAACAAAAAAAATGTACATCTATAAGTTGCACTTTCATGATAAAGAGATTGCACTAAAGTACCTGTGTGAGAGCTTGGCTGCCAGTGGGTGCAGAGCACCCACTAATTTTTCCACGTGGGTGCTCCAGCTACAGAGTACCCATGAAGTCGGCGCCTGTGGTTGCAAACAAGTGTCTACTGTACCAGATCAGGCCAGTGGTGCATCTATTCCAGCATCCTGACTGACTGTAGTTGGTAGAAGATGCAATAAAACCATAATGAGCAATTATGGAGTAAATCTGTCCATAAGGAACTTTCTTCCTAATCCCTGTCAGTTAGTGACTGCCTTAGGTCTGGAACCAGGAGAGTTTATATAACTTAAACAGTCACCTCCTATGGGAAATTCTGTTGAAGGCTCCAGTCCATATGGTATTCTGAGGGAGTGTGTGTGGGGGGGGTGGGGTGGAGGTTCCATGTGTCCCCACAGTCCTGGCTCCCTTAAGGAAAGGAACAAGGAGGATTTGGGTAGGCCCCTCCCTGGGGTGGTGGTGGTGGCGGCAGCTGCTGCTGCTGAGATTTTCCTTCCTAGAGCCTGCTGGGACATGCTTAAAGGACCACGCCCCAGTATCTGTTATGTCATTGTAGCTACCTGAGAAAACTAATGCCATTGTAGTAAAACCATGCTACTCATAACACTCACTCATGCAGTATTATATGCCTTTTTCGTCTTCTCAACCCAGGGCAGTGGTTCCCAAACTTGTTCCGCTGTTTGTGCAGGGAAAGCCCCTGCCGCATCCGCAGGTTCGGCCGATTGTGACTCCAAGTGGCCCCGGTTCACTGCTCCAGGCCAATGGGAGCTGTGGGAAGCGGCAGCCAGTACGTCCCTCGGCCCGTGCCGCTTCCAGCAGCTCCCATTGGCCTGGAGCAGCAAACCGCGGCCACTGGGAGCTGCGATTGGCCGAACCTGCAGACGCGGCAGGTAAATAAACCGGCCCGGCCCGCCAGGGGCTTTCCTTGCACAAGCGGCAGAACAAGTTTGGGAACCACTGCCCTAGGATATAGACTATTGCACTGAAGATAAATGTAATTTCCTACCCACCTTACAAGTGATGGTGTGAAAATTAACCGGTTATTGTTTGGACATGAATTTGCTAGATAAGTACTAAGTATTATTTTAATTATAAGTATTAACTATGATAGAACAGGATGGAAACATTTTCATGGCTGCATAACCCATTGTCAGAGGGACACCTTAAATTGACCTGCGTATTTAATAACTTACAGCTACACAGTGTAGATCATTAAAACTAAATTGCTCGCAGGGTTCTTAAAAATAATTGAAAATCATGTTAATAAACTTAGGGGAAAAAGGAGCCAAGAGCAAAAACCAAGCTAACTCAGTTATCCATCCCAGGAGTTTCTGGACAAGTGCATGGGATCCTAAGCCTACAGGATATAGAACAATTCTCCAAATTACCTGCCACTGCCAGCAAATCTCGTTACTCCCCTAAAGATCTGACTTCTTAAGAACTGGAACAGAATCAAATGTGGGTAGGTGTATCTAGCAGGAAACAGGATGCAGCCCCCCCTGAGACTTAACTGAACACAAAGTATGAATACAGCAGTTAGTAGGCTTATCAGGTCATGCTGTATGGGGGGTAAATGCTGTTCGATGGTCAGAAGGGCCATAACCATCCCCTTAAAATCACAACATTAAAAGCTTGGAGAGAGTCAGCTGTAATGAATCCATGTGCTACAGCCAGCAGATGCAGTTACTAGATAAAACAAACACATGCCCTGGGAGTCTGGGACAAGGACTGTGGTCCAGCAGTTCTAAGCACCAGCCTCTCCTACTTGAGTTAAAAGAGAATGCCCTGAAGTCCTGATCCAGCAAAGTACTGAAGCCTGTGTGTAGCTTTAAGCGCATGAGTTGTCAGACCTCCGAAGGAGTCAGCCACTGGGTGGCAACATGATTTCACGCACACATATTTTTTTCTCCTAGCTCTGACCACAGCAGGTGAAATTTTCACCCTTCTATGAGTCCTTCATGTTCATGTAGAGGGGCCATAAATGTCTTCTCGCCAGCCAGGATAAAATTCCTGTGGCCCAAGCATTGCATAAGACAACCATCGGCTGCCCTGCACAGGCTCCCTCACAATCCCTGGTCTAGGGGGTGTGTTAGGGCTAGGCCTATTGCATGTAATGCTATAGGGATTCTAGGTAACAGCAGCTCTTGCCCAGAGGCAGCCCAGACTGGGCTGTACATTTTGTAATTCAAATATCTATTAGATATTACTAATAGTCATGAGGGAAGGGGTGGAGAAAGTGTAGGGAATGCTCATGGGCCATTGGGCTGATATAAACAGGACGTTAGGAAGAATGAGAATTACAGCACTGACATACTGTCTGTAAACATTGAGTGGCTGGCACAAACAGGGACAGAAGGAATCAAAGATGATTGTAGGGTATGGAGGCATTCCAGGAGGACTGAAGTGGTCCACACTGTAAAAGGACCAAAAGAAAGAGGCTGATAACTATATGGAGACAAGTGGTTTCTGTACTATTGCCAGAACAAAACTAAGATGGAAAACGGTCAAAGATTTTGTTGGTTGGAGTGGCTGGAGAAAGGAGCGAATACTATGTCACTGACTGCATAGTTGAGACCAGGAAGGACAAAGATGGAGTCTTGAAGAGACTCAGGATCAAGGCGAGGGTATTTAAGAAAGAGGCAGATGTAGGGAAAGCACCAGAGTCAAAGCAGCAATGTAGGGAGCAAAATCTAGAAGACAAAACCACGTGCTAAGAGAGAGAAGGGGATTGAGAGCAAGAGTAGTTTTCTCCAGAGACTGGATTACTGATAGTTATGTTTAGATATATGGACTATAGACAGGGACTGGAAAGAGATAGGGAAGAGAAAGTATTAATGGGGAACAAAGCAGGCTGCTGTTAGAAATGGGAATTCACATATTCTGTTCTCATAAATGTTTTGCAAATGTGCCAACCCCAATTAGTCATTCTTTACTGTCCCAATGTACAGCAAAAGATTTCTTCTCCATCTCTGGTTGTAATCTGCTAGGAGCAGATTCAGCAATGAAGAAATGATCATTAATAACAATAAGATCTGATTACTATTCACCTGCATAAACTCTGTTATCCAGCCCCTTCTCTAATTCCTTCTAGGCTGTGCCCTCCTTAAGCTCTGCAGCTGTACTAAATATCAATAAAATGAGAGTCGTGACTGCTCATGGTTTAATCAATAATGGATTTAGGAGATGAAGTCATCCTGTGCTCTCCATTTTTGAATCTCAAGCCCCATCTGCTGCTCACTCATTGACTGTGTGCTACTCAGGAGTTCACTCAAGTATATACTTTTGCAGTCTTCCCAATTATAGAAGACATGGGCATTGCCAAAATACAGTCTCTTTTGCCTCATAAATACTGCATAATACCATGAACACACTTATTCTCAAGACTTCCATCCTCGAAATCTGCAGAGGAATTGTAAAATAATACAGAAGAGATTTAGATGGGGAAATCACCTCCTGCATCTAATAACTTCAATTCTGGTGGTGCATCAAATCTAGGCTATTCTGAGTATCTTGAGCTAGATTTTCATAAAGGACTCTCTCTAGTCAGCCTATTGCATGTAGAACTTCTATTGACTCATGTATGCAGGCAAATCTCCCACTTAAGGCTCAAAGGATTGGGCCAAAGAGAGGACCAAGAGCCATGTAAATGTTCATGCCTACATTTGCATACACTAATACCACAATTGTGCATACAAAGTAAGCATTTGTATATGTTAATGGGCATTGAAGTGCCTCAAGACTTGTCTTCACCCAGGGAATAGCCCCAATTCAGCAGCTGACCGCAAACTCTCAGGGCTTGCCCACATGGGGACATTCAGGAAAGTTAATCTGAATTAACTTTTAAATTTGATTTAGTTAAAGTGTATTAAACCCTGGCTAGACACTCTTATTCAGAATAAAAACATTGTTAATTCAGTTTAATTTAATTCACTTCCAAAGATACACCTGTATCAAGTGTTGGCCACTGATTGCTAAACCTGGGTCACTGCCAAGTGTAAACATGTCTTTTGCGTGCAACAAACTTACGCATAAAATTGATGCCTTTGCACATGCACAAAGCACACAGACCTCAGGTTGCCCTTTATGAAAATTTGGCTGAGGGTGTTCAATGCTGAGCTGTTGCTACCACTGCCCCCATCCAGTCATTTCCTAGTATTTAAACAAATTGACCATAAAGGACAAGACAGGGAGATTTTAGCAGTCTGCTCCCATGAGTTTTACAACAACCTTCAAAGCATTTTTCTAAATGTTATCTAGCGGACTTTGTTGGTAAAGAGACTCTGTGAAATCTGTTGTATTGTGGAATCATAAAAATATACAGAATTAAAATCACAAAGAACAGGTCGAATTCAGCCCTGATACAAGTGAGTACAGATCCATTAACATCAAAGAAATGTCACTCACTTACACCAGGACTAAATTTGTTTCAATGGGCCTGATTTTAGTTTACAATAAGGTCATTTTACATTGCCATGACAGTGCAAAGAGGTCTTAAAAAGTGGGTTCAGTTGCAAGGATAAAAAAAACTAAAACCCCATTTATAAAAGCCAGGTGTATGCAGGTTTTGAACCAGTATAACCATGGTAATATGATGGCTTTTTACCAAAATAATTATACCAGTACAACTTCTGATGTGAACGCAGTGATCAGTCCAAAGGAGCTTTATTCCAGTATAGCAGCCTCTCTTGCTTTGTCTTGCCTTTGGTCTCTTTCAACCTAAGAAACCGCAGTTCTGAAATGTCTGCTATTTCCCCTTCAGCTCAGAGGATTGCCAATCCCTAGTTCTCAAAAGGGTCTGGAAAAAAAAGCAGGGGGGAGTGTCATAGCTTAATCCCAGCCGGAATAAATGTTCATGCACTTGGCAAGACAGTGATTAAAGTGCACATGTCAGCCATCTGGCTCAATCAAATATATTTTGCCAGGTTTGTGACACCTTGCAAGCCTGCCCACTTTGAGCAGTGCTGATTCCCTTTTTCCTTTTTATTACATTTTTAAAATTGCTTCCATATTCTACCAAATTTGAATACCCTGGAAAGGTAAAAGTAGAACCTGCTTCTATTCACACTAGAAATTTGATTACACATACCAAGGAAGATAATGGTCCTAATTCTCCACTCTACTACACTGGGTTTATACTAACATAACTCCAACTTCAGTGAAGCCTGCATAAAGCTGGTGTAATGGAATTATTCATGCTCCTAACACTCCCCACCCATCTTTTTCAAACAGAATGTTGACAGCTACAGTGTATACTCAATATTATATAGCATATTATTTCTCTTCCATTTCAACTGGCCTGTCGTGTTGCATTACATCCCAGCAATACGGCATGTTATATTAAATTGCAACACAATGCATTGCAATGTGGAACAAAAGAGAGACAAGTATAAAGAAAGGAGACCATAAATGACGGCTCGCAAACTGGGGGCACCTGCCTGCGGCAAAAAGAGATGAGGATGGAGGCACACACAAAAGTGATTTGTGGACAAAGTGAACTCACAGATGCTGTGTTCCATAAGGATATCAGTCTCTTTCTCAGGTTTGGTGTTTTTTGACACATCGCCACAAAATACTTCCTTAGTTTAACATCTTTGAACCTGGGGATGTTGACCTTTATTTCAACCACTCTGTTTTGCAAAGGGGTGGGAGAAGTAGTTTGCTTTACAGATCCCTTGAGGCTGGCAAATACAATGGTGCTGAGAAGATAGCAGAGTTAGCTCAGGTAAGTTGTCGGAAGAATGATCTTAAAGGCCATTCTGGCTTATTAGGGAGTAAAGTCTGTGTATTCTGTATGCTGTCTAACCCTACCTTCCCAAATGGAGGATAGATCTGTAATGAAAATTGTGAGAGGGAAGAAGAAGAATATGTTGGGCTGGCCGGCCCAGTAGCCTAATAATGATGATCATCATCATATAATCATAGAAATGAAGGACTGGAAGGGATCTCGAGCAGTCATCTAGTCCAGCTCCCTGTGCTGAGGCAGGACCAAGCATATCTAGACAATCACTGACAGATTTTTGTCTAGCCTAGTCTTAAAAACTTCCAAGACAGGGATTCCACAACCTCTCTTGGAAGCCAATTCCAGAGCCCTAATAGAATCAGAAATGTTAGGCTGAAAGGGACCTTGAGAGGGCCACAAGTCCAGCCCCCCGCCTTGAGGCAGGACCAGCTAAACTTAGACCAGCCCTGACAGGCTTGTCCAACATGATCTTAAAAACCGCTATTGATGGCTATTCTACACCCTCCCTTGGAAGCCTATTCCAATGCTCAACTATCCGTACAGTTAGAAAGTTTCCCCTAATATCTAACCTTAATCCTCCTTACTGCAGATTAATCCAATTGCTTCTTGTCTTGTAGAACAACTGATCACAGTCCATTATAACAGCCTGTAACATATTTGAAGACTGTTATCAGGTCCCCCCCTAAGTCTTCTCTTCTCAAGATTAAAAATATATAGTTTGTTAACCTTTCCTCATAAATCAGGTTTTCTAAACCTGTTTATCATTTTTGTTGCTCTCTTCTGGACTCTCTCCAATTTATCCACATCTTTCCTAAACTGTGGCACCTAGAATTAGACCCAGGACTCCAGCAGAGGCCTCATCTGTGCCAAGTAGAGTGGGACAGTTTCCTCCTGTGTCTTACATACAACACTCCTTTTAATAGACCATGGAATAATATTAGCCTTTTTACCAATTGCATCACATTGTTGACTCCTATTCAATTTGAGATCCACTATAACCCCCAAATCTCTTTCTGCAGTTCTACCACCTACCCAGTTATAATGCATTTTTTATTTGTGCACTTGATTTTTCCTTCCTAAGAGTAGCACTTTGCACTTGTCTTATAGAATTTCATCGTGTTGATTTCAGACCAGTTCTCCAATTTATCAAGGTGCTTTTGAATTGCCCTCCTCTCCTCCAAAAGTGCTTGTAAACCTTTCCAACTTGCCGTCACCCGTAAATTTTAGAAGCATACACTCCACTCCATTATCAAAGTCATTAATGAAAATATTGAGTAGTACAGGACACAGGACTAACTGCTGTGGGACACCACTTGATTTGTCCTTACAGTTTGACAGTGTACCTAAATAACTACTCTTTGAATATGGTTTTTCAACCAGTTGGTCACCCACTTTATAATAATTTCTTCTAGACCACATTTCCCTCATTTGTTTATGAGAAAGTCATGTGTGACTGTCAAAAGCCTTATTAAAAATCAAATAAATCATATCTCCCTGTTCCACCTTATACATGTAACTCTATCAAAGAAGGAAATTAGGTTGGTCTGGCATGATTTGTTCTTGACAAATTCATGCTGGCTGCTACTAATAGTCATATTATATACTCTAGGTGCTTACAAATTGTTTGTTTAATAATTTGTTCCAGTATCTTTCCAGGAATCCGAGATAGGCTTATTGGTATGTAATTCCTCAGATCTTCTTGTCCCAACCCCTTTTTAAAGGTACTACGTTTTCTCTCTACACTGTCATGGTAGAGACTCCCATTTAATCCCTGGTAGGCCCCAGAATCACAAGTAACCCAACAATAATTCCTCTGGCCAAATAAGAGGAATAATCAAGCTCCAATCTCTGAATAGAGTCTGTGGTAACTAGAGTCTAAGAAGGCTGATGGAGGAGGACCAGTTCTCCTCTGTGCTGGAGATGCTCAGGGCCTTCACCTGGGGAGACATTTTGTTTCAAAAACTGAAAATTGTGAGGGAGGAAAAAAATGTGTTAATTCTACATTTTGTCTCAGTTGCTTAATTGTTTCAGCCCTGGCAGGAAAAATGGTGCTAGGAACAGCAAAATATACTACCCTGAGTAGCACATTTCATTGCTGCTGGGGTGGTAGGAAAGCACAGTGACACCCCATTAATTGATCTGATGTTAGATGTTGTTGTGTGACAAACCACTGGCAGTTCAAATGAGTTCTTCTCTCTGTACAGTGCCAAAAAATGACTGCAGTTGCTCTGTTGTGATGGTGCAGGGAGAAGAAACTGCAAGGATGTGACTAAGTCTGGACTCCTTGGGTCAGATTCATCTCTGGGGTAAGCCTGTGGACTTTCATTAGGGATGAATTTGACCCTTTGGATCCCTCCCTGTACCTCTGTGTAGGGTCCATTATTATAGGTTGTCCTTCGAGTTTCTCCAAAAAACAGTTTATCCTTCATCGTCATGGCAAATCCCCAAGGGATATGGCCTCCTTGCAAATCAACCACCAGCTGGATCCATCTCTGGCAAAGTGCATAAGGTGGTCTAGCTGTATATTCACTTTATGTTCATCACTGGGAACTACCATGCAGCTGAAGTTTTTTGGTGCCCAAGTGATCACCAGCTGTGTAGCAGCATTTCTTGGTACACACTCTTCAGAATTCCTTGATCTTCCACTCTAATAATATATCTGTACTATGAAAGTCATCAAAACTGAATACGTGCTAATGAAAGTGGTTGGTTGCTGGGCTCAGTTTCTAATATCCTTATTTCTGATCTTGATCTTACAGTTTATTTCTGGAGATTTCCTACTAGGTATAAAGTATGACAATAGCATGGAAGAAGCATGATTTCTGGGATATACAGAGAACCTGTTCATATGGTTAGCTACTGTCTTGTTAGCTACTGCTTTGACCACTCAATGTGGTATGCAGACTTTACAGTTAACTGGAGCTGAGTGATACATTATTTAAACAATCCCTCTACTGGACTACACATCATTTCTGTGCTGTCAGCCTTCTAAATTTTGAAGATTGGATGGATGGTCCCTTTGGATATACACTATAGCATGGATATTTATTTGAATCCTCTTCTTTAAATTACAAAGAACGTGTACTGTAGATGTGTAGTCACTGGAGAAATTGTTGGTACTTATCTAAACTTACAGTAGACAAGGCCCTTCCTCCTGTGTCCACTTCTACAACACAGGACTATAAAGCTGCTGCACACTTCTTTTTCAGTTAAAAGATTTAATTGATCTTACATATTTACAGAGGCCTTTCATAATAGACTTGAGATAAATGAATTAGATATTCATGAAGACGCACCACATTTCTTCTGCACACTTTCAGCTGATCATTGAGCAGGGGGTTGGACTAGATGACCACCTGAGGTCTCTTCCAACCCTAATCTTCTATGATTCTATGATTGCTAGGGAGACTGGCTACATTGCTAATGCCAGTTGCTATTTAGTTATAAGAAAAGGAGGACTCGTGGCACCTTAGAGACTAACAAATTTATTTGAGCATAAGCTTTCGTGAGCTACAGATGAAGTGAGCTGTAGCTCACGAAAGCTTATGCTCAAATAAATTGGTTGGTCTCTAAGGTGCCACAAGTCCTCCTTTTCTTTTTGCAGATACAGACTAAGACGGCAGCTACTCTGAACCCTGTTGTTTAGTTACACTGTCTGTAACTTTATGCCTGACCTAGCAGGTCACTAGTTTGTCCAACAGGCGGCACTGTATCTTTGAGCCTTTAAATTTACTTGCTGAAGTTGCTTTGGTACAGCAAAGATCTTCCCTATGAATAAATAAAGCTGGTTTGCTGTTTTGTTAAGTGTTTCTGCTGGGTTTTCAACCACAGACCTCTTAAAATAAGTCCTTAGGTAAGTGTTTAAAAATGTACAACTTCAATAAAAACAAAAGTTTGATTTCAGGTTCTGACATCTAATTTTAATGTTGTTAGGGCTAAAAGCAATCTAAGCACTGGAGCCAAGATGCACAGGTAAGGGATGTCTCCACTTCAGGGAAATGCTTCAGGGCTCACAGAAATCCCCAGCTTCTACGAATGGTCTCCACTATGAAAACTAAACTGTTGCCCCATTGCAGTCTCTCTCATTTGGATTTACTGGCTGTAGCATATTAAGAAATAAATCCAAATATAATAAACCATGGAAACAACTCTTAATAAAGTGGCTCCAGCTCAGAATACCAGGCACAGCACCAGGACCAGTGACATCAACCACCAATGCCCCTCCCAAGTGAGCTAGCCACAGGCAGATGCTCTGCTGTGCCATGCCCCAAGAGTGCTTGCTCCTTCCCCAGAGTACCAGAGAGAGGTCAGAACTACCACAGGCCCTCCCCGCTCCTTGTGACACAGTGTGTGTCAGTTCCATGGTGTGATTCTGCCTCCGTGCCCCCTGGAAAGCCAGGGACTGTAGCAGCTATTTCAACATCCAGTGACGACCCCCCCCCCAAAAAAAAAAAAAAGAAGAAGAAGCATCTCTGCTATTGTAGATGCTGACTTGTACTTCCTCCTGAGCTTCTCTCTTCCTTTGGACCTTCTTCCACCTTGCCATGTGTCTCCTTCAAGTCCCCTCTTGTGCCCCCACTACATTTTCACACCATGCCCTCATCATTTACTTTCTGGCTCCCGGTTTCCACTTTCTTCTCTACTCACATTTTCCTCCCCTGCCTCTCTGGACCCCATCGCCATCTCTCCCTGCTTATTCCCCCATCCCCTTTTCTATTTCCATCTGCTGTCCTGCATTCACCTCCACCCAGCACCTCATCCCTCTTCCCTCTGTCTCTCAGATTACCCATCCCACCTCTTCTTTATTCTCCTCCTCTTTGCTGCAGTGATTTCTTCACCCTGTCGCTGATCCCTCTTCATACTTGTCCTCTCTTCCTGTTCCCATACCACTGTCATGTCTGTCCTTGGACTCTGTTCCTGCCACCCTTATTCCTATCTGCAACTCTCAGCTTTCTCTTCACCAAGTTCTCCTTGATCTCTTCATCATCTTGTGTATCCTGGTGGCCATTCCTCCTCTCACTCCCCCAAAAGCCATGGCTGTGATGTCAGGCTCCTCCTCTCCCCCCCGTCTCATTTCCGACAACACTCCCCTCCCCTTTCCATTCCTTCTCATTTGATGTCCACCCATTTTCTCTTTCCTTCCTCCAAATGGCTACTATCTACTTTTTCTGTGCTCTCTTCCCCTAGACTGCCACGTCTTACTCTGTTTCCTGTCCTCACACCCTCTCTTTGTCAATGGTGACTTTAGCGTCCGTGTTGACAACCAGTCCAACTCCGCTGTCTGTCACTTCTTTTAATTTAACCTCCCTCAGCTGGCCTCCAGCTTTTGATTAACTCTCCTATTCGCTTGACCAAGTCTTCACAAAATCTCTCCAGTCCTGCGATCTTGGAGTTCTATTTCTGTCAATGATGCTTGCTCTGCCTCATCATGTCTCCCTACCTCACCCCATCCTTCACCAATGCTTTAGTGAATTTCAATCTCTTGGCTCTTTCTCAGCTCTGCCTTCATCTTTGCTGAGCAACTTTTCCACGTCTCTGATCCACTTTTGATGCCCTAATCCCCTCTCCTGAAACCTTCCTCGCTGCCTCATTCCTGTACTGTTACTGTAACCTTTTCCTCTCGATCCAAAAACATCTTCCTTTCCCAATGCTGTAACCCCATCACTCTCTCCTTGTATCCTTTTGATTCTGATGCCATAAGAGATCATTGAATCTCCTTATTTTTTTTCTTGAAGGCCCAGCACAATATTTTCCTAACTACATTTCTGCTCTCCTTGGCCCCTATGCTCCCCCTCCTTACTGCTCTTGTTCTCTCTTTTTCCCACTCTCTGAGTTATACCTTTCACTCACACTATCCCTTGGAATGGTTGTTCACTAGTTGTCTGCTAAGTGACCTCTCTAGCCATTTAGATAGCCCTTGAAAACTCATAGGACCAAACTCTGTGCTGGTGTAACTTCAGGATTTGGCCCACTAGCTCCATGAATCCTTCCTGGGTTGATCCCTTCACCAACTATTGCCCTGTGATTTGTCTTGGCTGTGTTAGACTATTTGGAGCAGGGAATCCTATTTAGAGAGGGTCCCAACAGAACCAAATTTGAATGATTCCAAGGTGCTTTGGTGTCCCCGTTGAACTCATGATAGAGTTGGATCCAAACTCACTCCCTGTTGGCCTCTTATAAAATACCTGGCTCAACATATTGCTTGTATGTTAAATCTACCTTAATAGTTCCTATAGGCTGTGGGTAGCAGTAGTTACCATGTATGGTAACTTTTAATGATGCCATGTCCCTGCTACACTGGCAAAAATAAATGGTGAATGGATACCATAGTGAAAGGGACTATATAAGCAGCTAGATAGATAATATGGATATGGATTATACAAGATAAGAAATTTATTCCCCAAGGTTTACTGTAGCTGCTGCTATCTCTGAGTGTGGTTTGTTTGTTTTTAATAATCCAAAATCTTCATGTTTTATTCACTTTTTCTCTTCTGAGTGGTAATGCATAAAAACATCTTTTCCGGTAAAATGATCCCTTTACAATTTGGCTTTGATACAAAACCAGATTCCCACCAGAAAAGTTTTTACCTCTGGGCATATAGCAACATATTTCCTTCCTAATTAATACCACATCTGCCTCCATATTTCATTTCAGCTTCTCAAAGAACATTGATGAGGCAGCCAATCACAAACAAGGATCATATGCCACTGATCATTCAATCAGCACAGTTTCCAGCATATCTCATTACTAAAGCATAAGTAGTCTGTAAATGAATGGCGCTTGTCCATGCATTGCTAGTGTTAGCATAAATGCTCATTAGCCCCCATGAGCATGACTATTACATGACCTACCACCAAGTAGTTCATCTGTGTGAACACATGACAAAAATCAAACTGGGTAACTGAAAAAAGCCACAAATTTCAAATTAAAAGGAGTACTTGTGGCACCTTAGAGACTAACCAATTTATTTGAGCATAAGCTTTCGTGAGCTACCGTAGCTCACGAAAACTTATGCTCAAATAAATTGGTTAGTCTGTAAGGTGCCACAAGTACTCCTTTTCTTTTTGCGAATACAGACTAACATGGCTGTTACTCTGAAACCTGTCAAAATTTCAAATTATACAGGGTCAGATCCTGGGTTCTGGTCAAATAGAACATAGCACAGGATGGGGTAGAGACATGCAAATGTGGGATTAAACTCCCATGAGCACTCTTCTCATCCTCAGGAGGCTGTGTGCCTGGCCACTCCTATGGCATTAAATACAGCAGCTTAAGAATAGCTCCAATGTATACAGCTGCTAATGGCTCCAAGTTGAAACCTGATTTGACTTGACCACCTCTAAGCTGAGAAGATGGTTCAGTCTCCATAGTTAATTCAGTCCTTACCCTCTCCTGATGCTGCTAGCAGTCAGGTTAGTTTATGCCAGTTGTAGTGCTGGTATTCGTGATGTGAACACCTGTTCACTGGGAATCAGACATAGGGAACATCTACACTGCACGTTTCTTTCAGCTGTGGGCAGAGTACTGTGGAAGTATAACATTGTATAAGTATAACATTGTATAAGGGGACATGCTGGATACATTGTATATGAGAGGGCATGCCAAAACATGTTACAAAGTATCTGAGGGAGCACACATAGGGACAGTTAGCTTTTGAATGGAGAAGCAATTAAGATAGAGCCAGCACGTCTAAGAAGCAGGCATCAGAATGGAAGGTGTGAAGGGCAATTAGTTAAGTTAACTGGAAGCTGTTAAAGGAGATCGTTAAGGGTGGCAGGTAATTGAAGATACGTGACTGGTCTCAGGGATCTCGAAGGGTGGTGACTAAAATCTTTTTCTTCTTTTGTCGGTAACTTCTCTGTAACTTGTTCTCCAAAAAACTGTATAAATTAAGAGACACAAGCCCCACTCGGGGGGCTCACTTCTAAATGTATTAGCAGAGCAGCTTTGCTAATAAAACAGAATGGTCTGATCAATTGTGAGTCTGAGTCAAACTTTGACAATTTGGAGGTTCCACCGAGATGGCAAGCGGCTTCACTGAGGCTGTGTGATCCCTGACTGCCTTGCAGGACGATCGTGGCAGCCGGTGCCTGGACGCTTAGTCCAAGCGATCCTCCACAAGACAGAAAGGTACACAGCAGCAGCGCAGTCTATGCCATTGAACTTGTTGGTTCCCACTCTGTTCGGGTAGGGATCTTTGGATCCAGCTTCTGGAATCAGACGTCTCAGGTAATTATTATTTTTGTGCTTTAACCGGTTTGAGGACTGTCTTGTCTTTGTGTCTATCCGTCTTCCCTGTGGTGTGTGTGTGAATCTGGGAGCCATCTCTGTCCGGAGACTGGCTGACCAAGGGGTCCCCATCCCCACGGTCTGAATAAGTGGAATCTGCACAGCTGCAGCCACACCACGCCTTGGGTATAACCCCTGGTGTGAAAGCAAGGGCAGTTGAGGCAGTAGCCTGTGGGCTCCTTTCTGTGTGTTGCACTGGGTACCGCTCTGCTGAGCCCGAATTTCCTTCTTGTGTGAGTGCTGTGTGAAGTTCTGGATGGGTAATCAGAAGTCTAAGGTAGAACAGTTCCCCAAGGGAACTCCAGCTTATTTTATGTATTTTAGGAGGGGTCCGGACTCTTGTAGGTTTCTTGAAAAATGGTCCAAATTAGCTCTAGAGAACCCCAAATTACAGTGGCCACTGTTAGGTTCTTGGGACAAGGATCGAGTGGACGCTTTAAAAAGCAAACTCGTCCTCCCAAAAACCAAATTGGAGAGAGGAGAAGTAGACTGCTTCATGCAGTGGTGGGAAGAGGCAAATCGTAGATGGACTCAGTCAAAACTCACCTCTCTTAAAAATTCTATCAAAAAACTAACAGTTCAATTGGATGCAGTCTCTCCCACTACTAGTCCGAGCGCTCCCCTTTGCCCAGTCCTGTGCAATGATCCGGATCAAACCCGACCCCCACCATACTCCTGCGCAAATAAGAAATCAGAAAAGGAAAAATCTTCAGTGACTACAGATAATGAAAGTGAAGAAGATACCCTCATTGGCCTCGCAGCTCTGCAAAATATTATGAAGAAGAAATCCAAAGCAGACTGCAAAGATTCTCTTGACATCTCTTCTTGGAAAAGAGAACCTGATGGGAGGTTAATGAGAGACTCTGATCAAACTGTTGTGGCACCCTTACGAGTCCTTAAGATGGAAGAAAGTGAGTCCATATGGAATTATAAGCCCTGGACTCATATGGAACTTTTTCTATAGTTAAAAGTTTTCCCAAACCACAGGAAAACTCTGTCAAATTTGCTGAGGAGTTTCTGTTAATCTGTGAAACCTATGAACCCTCTGAGACAGATCTCCTCCAACTGTGTAAATTGTTAGCTCCTGCCAGTTATTATGAAAAATGGTTGGCTGCCGCAGACTGGCCAGCTGAGGCACACCACTCAACCATAAAAAGTACTGGCCCAGATTCGGCATACAGAGACCGGTGTATGGCTCTTTGGAAGCGCCTGCATCAAGCCATTCCCAAAGTGTGGTCTCCTAAAACAAACTGGACAGCCAGGAGAAAGCCCAGGCGACTATAGATCCCGGCTAACTGATATTTTCCTACAACATTCAGGAATACAAGAGCCCGATGTAAATGGGCAGGGGGCCTTGGCACATGCATTTGTTGATGGTCTTCTCCCTGCCACAGGCAGCATGTTAAAACGAATACGTGTGGGATGGGAGACTGAAACCATGGACAAATTGCTGGCAGTAGCAGAGCATTGCCACCGCACTTTAAAAGGAAAGGAGGAACAGTCCTCCCAAAAGTTAATGGCTCTGCAGATACAGCATTATTCAGGACTAAGCAGACCACACCAGGGACAGGGACGGGGTTGCAGAAGGGGGCGGGGGGCTGGATTAACTGGGGTTTGTAACTACTGTAAACAGCCTGGACACTGGAAAAAAGAGTGTCCAAGACGACCTAATAATTGTATGGGAAATCAAGTGAACCCCCCCTGGTTCCTCCAGCTGATCCCCAACCCTATTTTTCACCCCAACAATGATGGGATGCTGGGGAACCTCACAAAGTTTTAGCTCCCTTATTACCTCTGTCCCCTACTGGAGAATGTGTCCTGACTGTAAATGATCTCTCTCTCCCTTTCCTTGTTGATACTGGAGCTTCTCTTTCTACAATCCGCACCACTGACTTGCCTGAGGTTCCCTGATCTGGAAAATCTGTGTCGGCTGTTGGCATTACAGGGATCCCTACCTCTTTTCCCCTCTCAAAACCTTTGTCTGTTCAGGTCGGTCCCCTCTCTGAGGAGCATGCATTCCTCCTCCCTGATTCCACCCCTGCAAACCTTCTGGGATGGGACTTGCTATGCAAACTTGGCTGTTCTATTTACTGCTCCCCAGATGGTGTCTATCTGCAAATCCCTCAGTCTTCCTTATGTGATTCTGTAGCCTCCCTGCTGTCTGAAACTTCCCTCTCCACTCCGGTCCCTTGCTGTCCCTTAACTCCGTCCCTAGAGCACCTAATCTCTCAGGTTCCTTCCTCCCTATGGCCATCTCACCCATCTGAAGTGGGCCGATTAAATATTGACCCAGTTCTGATTACTGTAGACAATTCCAAACCTCTGCCTCGCCTGTCTCAGTATCCTTTGAATCCTGAGGCAGAGGCTGGGATTGCTCCAGTTATATCTGCATTAAAAGAACAAGGAATTATTGTCCCTTGTTCCAGCCCCTGTAACACCCCTATCCTCCCAGTTCAAAAGGCTGATGGCAAATCGTGGCGATTTGTTCAAGACCTTCGAGCTATTAACCATATTGTCATACCTTCTTTTCCAGTGGTTCCTAACCCTGCTACAATACTAGCATCTATTCCTCCAAATGCAACCCACTTTACTGTTGTAGATTTGTGCTCCGCTTTCTTCTCTGTCCCAGTTCACTCTGAATCCCAGTATCTCTTTGCCTTCTCCTACAAAGGTCAGCAATATACATGGACTACCCTTCCCCAGGGGTATACAGAGAGTCCATCCTATTTTTCTCAAGCCCTAGCCAGGGATCTCGCTGATCTGTTTTCCCATCAGGATCCACACTGATCCAATATGTGGACGACTTACTCCTGTGCTCCCCCTCTCTGTCTGCCTCAGAAACTGATTCACTAACACTTCTCACAGCTTTAGCAAACAAGGGTCATAAGGCTTCTCGCACAAAATTGCAGCTCTGCCAAACCTCTGTCACATACCTAGGCTTCCTTCTCTCCCAGGGCTCCCATACACTCTATCCAGCCCGGGTACAAGCCATCCTTAGCTTTCCCCAGCCTTGCTCTCCACGCCAGGTCAGAAAATTCTTAGGCATGACAGGGTTCTGTAGGCAATGGATTCCCCAATATGCTTCTCTGGCTAAACCATTCCAAGAACTCACTCGATCCTCTGTTCCTAACCCCATGCCATGGCCACTTGAAGCAAATGCTGCTTTCATCTCCCTTAAGCAGAATTTAGCCTGTGCCCCTGCCTTAGGGTTACCTAACTATGACAAGCCTTTTACCCTTTTCTGTCACGAACAATCTGCTTGTGCCCTCGGGGTTCTTACTCAGGAGCATGGTGACAGAAATCGCCCGGTGGCTTATTTTTCTGCAACCTTGGACCCTGTAGCCCAGGGTTTACCCCCTTGCCTACGCGCTGTAGCTGCTGCAGAGCGCCTGGTCGAGATGTCTGAGTCCCTTGTCCTCCGCTCTCCTCTCACTCTCATGGTTCCCCATTCTGTGGAAACTCTCCTTCTGCAACACAACACTGCTCACCTCTCCTCTGCTCGCCTTACTAGGTATGAACTTTTGCTGCTTTCAGCCTCACATATCTCTATTAAGCGCTGCTCCCGGTTAAACCCTGCTACTCTCCTTCCTTTACCTAGTGATGGTGAACCCCATGACTGCCTTGCAACTGTCTCCGCTATCACTGTCCCGTGCCCCGACCTTTGGGGTGTACCTCTCCCTAACTCTGACCTGGTATTATTCACTGATGGGTCCTGTTATAGAAATGACCAAGGCCACCTTCTTGCAGGGTATGCTGTGGTCTCTCTCTCTGAGACCATAGAAGCTGCGCCCTTACCCTCTGTGACCTCTGCCCAGGTGGCTGAACTGATTGCTCTAACCCGTGCCTGCTTTCTAGCCGAGGGGCTCTCTGCCACTATTTTTACTGATTCTCGGTATGCCTTTGGGGTTGTGCATGACTTTGGCACCCTCTGGCAGGCTCGAGGTTTTCTTACCTCTACTGGTACCCCTATCAAGGATGGCCCCTACATTGCCGCCCTCCTGTATGCAGTTTTACTACCGTCTGCCTTGGCAATTGTTAAGTGTACTGGCCACTTAGCGGCAGACACCAAGGTGGCAAAGGGTAATGCACTTGCTGAGGCTGCTGCAAAACATGCCGCCACTACAAAACCTTCACCAGAAGCATTTCTTGGTCCCCTCTCTGTCTCTGTAATGCCACCATCCCTGTCTCATCTCGCTCAGCTCCAGGATTCTGCCCCAGAAACAGAGAGAGACTCCTGGAGTGCTTTGGGTTACTCTTTGCATTCTGATTCCCTTTGGCGATCACCCACCGGTACCTTTGTAGCCCCCCTCTCACTCTACCCATCTCTAGCCGCCCTGCTACATGGTGTTTCGCATGTCGGCAAGGAGGGGATGGTCTCTGCTATGAGTAAGGCGGGGTGGTGGGCTCCCCATTTCAGCTCCTTTGCAACCCGCCACTGTGCCGCTTGTGTTACTTGTCAAAGCCACAATGTAGGCAAATCTGTAAAAGTAACACAATGGTTCCGGGGTTTGCCTCAAGCACCTTTCCTACACTGGCAACTTGATTTTGTACAAATGCCAAAGTGTCAGAAATATGAATTCATTTTAGTTATAATATGCCTGTTTTCAGGTTGGATTGAAGCCTTTTCCTGTCGCAAAGCTGATTCATTGTCCATTGCAAAATGTCTTTTAAACCACATTATCCCTACCAAGGGAATTCCTGCCACTTTGTCTAGTGATCGGGGAACACATTTTACTGGAAAAATTGTTCAACATCTAAACCAGGTATTACATGTCACCCACCTGTTGCACTGCCCTTACCATCCACAGAGTGCAGGGGCAGTTGAAAGGCGAAATGGTGTGCTTAAAAATAAGCTGGCAAAAATCTGTAGTTCCACAGGGTTAAACTGGCCAGCTGCTTTACCACTGGCCCTTATGGAAATTCGGTCATCCCCATCCCAGAGACACAAATTGAGTCCATTTGAAATCACCATGGGATGCCCTATGCGAACAATGGCTACTATTACCCCAGCCCCAGACCTAAACCTAACTCACAGCACGCTCCTCCATTCGCAGGTGCAAAGGGTTAATGCAAGCTGTGAGCTCCTTCCATTCGCAGCAGCTTGGCTGACGGAACCCACCTCTGCTGCCTGTCACACTCTTGAGCCTGGTGATTGGGTCTACCTGCGGCACCACCTTCGGAAGCACGCCTTGGAACCCCGGTGGAAGGGTCCATACCAGGTACTGCTCACCACCCAGACAGCAGTGAAATTATCTGGCATCGCTGCATGGATCCACGCCTCACAGTGTAAGCCAGCGCCACCTCAAGGGGACCAAGCACCTCTACAAGACCACGCAGAACCAGCTTCAACCCCAGAAGACAAAGAGGAACAGCCTGCAATACCTTACAATCTGTGCTCTCGTAAGGGTTGCCAGAAGCAGAGGGTAAGCAGACAGCAGGACCCAACAAACAAGAAGCAGTAGTGATCCTAGCGCTTGCTGCCTGGTGGATGTAAAACCATGACTGCAGCTCCCTCGAAAGGGGTTGTCGGAATCAGAAAGAGTCCTGCTTCCAACATGTGTCCTTTGAGAAGCTTAATCCTCAGCTACTGTGTCCTGAGGGTCTGGGGAATCCAGAGTGACAGTGACAATTCTTTCATCCAACAACAGGTGCAGATAGCCCAGATCCTGAATATTTCTAATTGCTGGGTCTGCAGCCACATCCCAGCTCACTCACAAGCTAGTATCCCCACCATGGCAATCCCTTTGAATTCCTCAGAGCTTGCTGGAGAACCCTATCCACTTAAAAGGACATGGAAGGAAAATGACACTTGGGGGCTGGGAAAAACATATGTTCCTAAACTTATAAGTGTGGTGAAAGGAAAGGACCACTGGTGCTGGGTGTGTAATGGGACAGGGCTGAATCTAGGGAGGAGCAGCTGTCTCCAATACATCGTGTCCCATGGTGTATGGGACTATTCAAACAAGGTTGGAGAATGGCGAACAGGGTATGGAAAGATAAACTTCCTCTCAACCTGGGATCAAACCAAAGATTCAATCTCTTGCTCCCCCTACAGCCTCCCTGAGAAAAACAGCACCATCTACAAATGTCATGTGAATGCTACCTCTTCTCCCAGTGAAAATCATCCTGTGCCCTTTGGGGGATACTATTCCTCCTTCGTAAATTCTTACATGTCAAAGGGTTGCAGTCAACCCTTCCCAGCTTTAATGGGACATCATTGGGTTTGTGGGGAAAATGCTTACACTGTGTTACCAGCAAATTGGTCAGGTATCTGTTATCCTGCTCAGCTTTTCCCACAATTCCGGGTGCTTCAATCCCTCCCACGAAATCGCCTCCGTAATTTCAGGCGAAAAAGGAGGGACTTGCCAGATGCTAAATGGTATGTGGATAACATAAGCCCCCTAACTTGGGAAGAAGCTGTTGGCATTTCTTTAGTCCCAGTAGGGGGGGTAATCCACCATGCAAAAAGGCTTTTAAGGTTACAAGCGGTGGTTGAGATCATGGCCAATGAAACAGGAGAGAGCTTAAAAGCTCTAGCCAAAGAAGCAGGAGCGGTCCGACAAGTGGCCCTCCAAAACCGTCGGGCATTAGATATAATACTGGCAGCCAAAGGAGGGACCTGTGCTCTAATTGGAACAGAATGCTGTGTATACATACCTGATAATACTAATGAGGTAATAAATCGTGCTAGCCATCTGGAGCAAATTGCATACCTTCCCCACAAAGAACCAAGTTCCTTGTGGAAATGGATAAGTAACTTATTCAATTTCTCTAGTCTGGGAAACTGGTTGTTTCAAGGAATCCTGACTATCCTATTTGGAATTCTAATAATCTTTGTGTGTTTTCAATTGATTTCTTGTTGTATCCAAAACTGCACAAGACACACCATCCATCAGGTTACCCCTAACCAGAGTGCTAATCTAATGTTGTTAAATGTCACCAGTGAAAGTAATGAAAAAGAACGATTGGAATCCAGTAAGTCATTGGCCATGGGCGTAGCCTTGACCAAAAGGGGGGATTGTGGAAGTATAACATTGTATAAGTATAACGTTGTATAAGGGGACATGCTGGATACATTGTATATGAGAGGGCATGCCAAAACATGTTACAAAGTATCTGAGGGAGCACACGTAGGAACAGTTAGCTTTTGAATGGAGAAGCAATTAAGATAGAGCCAGCACGTCTAAGAAGCAGGCATCAGAATGGAAGGGTGTGAAGGGCAATTAGTTAAGTTAACTGGAAGCTGTTAAAGGAGATTGTTAAGGGTGGCAGGTAATTGAAGATACGTGACTGGTCTCAGGGATCTCGAAGGGTGGTGACTAAAATCTTTTTCTTCTTTTGTCGGTAACTTCTCTGTAACTTGTTCTCCAAAAAACTGTATAAATTAAGAGACACAAGCCCCACTCGGGGGGCTCACTTCTAAATGTATTAGCAGAGCAGCTTTGCTAATAAAACAGAGTGGTCTGATAAATTGTGAGTCTGAGTCAAACTTTGACAGTACATATTCACAGAGCCCCTCCTACTGGGGTGTAAATAACAGCCTAGCTGATGAGGCAGTGCTTAAAAAAGTAGAGTAAAGACATGCTTGAAAGGCTTGGGTATGTATGCCAGGTCTCTGCTTGCCCAAGCCAGGCCCCCATCTACACTGCTATTTTTAGCAGAGTAGTGTCTCATTGCCTCCTGTCCTCTGGAACCTTTCCTTACCACAGGAAAAGACTTCCCCAGTGGGGGAAAGGCTGCCTTCCCCTTGACAGAGCCTTTCCTCACCGCAGCTGGAAAAGGCTCTGGCAGCTCCCTGCAGGGAAAGATTCCAACAATGGGGAAAAGCTCTGCCAAGTCTCCGTTACTGGAGCCTATCCCCACAGCAAGGAAAGACTCTGGCAACATGGAAAGGCTTTGGCACAGGGGAGCTGCTGAAGGCTTTCCCCACTGCCCCCACCCCCATGCCAGATCCTTTCACTGACACATGCACATATACACCGCAGTATGGATGCAGCCTACTTTTCACCGCAGCATGTAGAGAAACATAATCTCCACTCTACCACCAGTGGTGTGTAGTGCAGCCATATCCTAAGACCAACCCACAGAGGCCTCCTTTCAAGGCCCCTCCTTAGCCCTGAGGTCTGAGAATGATGTGATATTAATTTACCCCCTTCCTAAGTGTGTACAAAATCCATCTCTATATATTTACAAATGTAAACACCCTCTCCCTGAGCACCGTCTGAAATTACATACTACCTTCTGGTAAAATGTACAAATTAACCAGCCTGCCAAAGTCTTTGTGTTTCAATAACGAGGATAGTCTCTGCTGATTCTCAAGCCCACACACATATATACAAATTTAAATCTTCTCTTTTAGAATGGCGCATGGAGAATATTAGCTCACCTCCACTATCTATAAGAAATTATTAGGGAGAAAAGATCCTAAACGATGTGTTTTCCAGTTGAGAGAATATATAGAACTTTTTTGCTAAAGTTATAAAACATTCAAAGGAAAGTAGAAGAACCAAATACTAGTAATGGTCTCCTAAAGTAGCTGTAACAGCAAGGGACACAGTTTCTTCTATTTGGACCTTATCCACCAGGCACAGCTGTTGGTTGGTAAATTTAAAAAAAATCCTTTTCTGTAGAAGCAGATGCATTGGCTCTAATGTTTCTAAATCTATTTGCCTAGGTCTAGCAAAGTTTATTTAAAGGGAAGTTTTTTTAGGGATTTCTCAACAGATTATATACTGTGCATACCTTTGTGGAGCTATTCTCAAAACAGCCACCAAAAGCTGTGATAAAGCCATAACTACAGAAGCATGTGAGAGCTACCAGGGATATTGCATGACAGAAGTTTGTCTTAATCTTAACTCTAGCTCTACCCAAATCTACATTAATAGATATGGATAGGACATGGTGCACACTACAAAGGCCTATTTCTCCAACCATTTTATATGAGCAACTCCCATTGAAATGGCTGGTCAATCAACACCTGAGGAAAACTGCTTATTCATAGTAAATGTAGTGCTTGTAATGGGCACAGGCAAGAAAGCCTATGAAACTGAACTCTTTTTGTATTACCTCAAAACAGGTACAGCATGGACAGTGGCAAGGCAAGCTTCTCCCACACATGGGCTTCAGATCTACCCTGGAGGAGTGTGAGGATAATTTAGTTTCCATAGCTATTCAGAACTTTGAACTCTCTTCTGAGAGTGAAAACGCATGCCAGTTGTGGCGATTCTTTCTATGCATCATTAGCTAGTAGCTGAAAACCCACACTATCAAATGGCTATGGCGGTTGAGCTAAGGAACACACCATCTGTGCAGTCTCCATCCTACAACCAATGAAATTCTTCATGCAGATTAACTGTGGAGTAAGGCTGGAGATTGGTGGAGTTACCTCTCCTACTGTGGTTTAAGAACTCTTGACGTGGCATAGAGGTATCTGTTCTGCCCTGCAGAACTTAGACCCTATATAGACAAGAAACAAACAGAGTGGGATGGGAAAAAGAGGATGGGAAAGCCCAGGTCCTCAATGTTATGTAGGCTTCTAACTTCCATTGATTTCAGTAGAAGCTAGGAGCCTAAATACCTTTGAGGATCTGGGCTGAAGTGACTTGCCCAGGGTAACATAACAGCTCTTTGGCAGAATTTCAAATAAATTCAGTCTCCTGATTCCTAATCCAATGTCTTAATCCAGTAGACCACACTGCCTCTCATTATTTAAAATTATGAAGAGCTCCTTTTTTAAAAAAAAGAAAAAAATATCTTTTTAAAATCACTAATCCAATGAGTTTACAGATTGTCTATAACCTTAATTAATCTGATACTGTGCATGCATAGTAAAATATTTGGAAATAATTTCCTTCATTCTTTACCTGCCAGGTTTCAAATGCTGGGTTCTCCGCCTTCCCTGGGGATGCACAGATATAACAAAAGTTAGAATCTGGTCAATGGTATGCGGTATGTATATGGTATGTTTGGTATAAAATTGTAATTGAGTTCAGTAAGTGTCAGATCCTGCCCAGAGATCTTAAAAGAACAATAATGTTCCTTTAAAATCCCTTTGCTTTTCATCCAAATGGAAAATAACTTTCACAAACAAAGTTTTCAAGGTTATGCAGGCTGCCTGTCATTCAGTGATGTTTAGGCCCTTTGGTGGTTTCCACTTATGGCATATTCATCTTTTAACTATTAAGCTTGCAATTAACAAGAATTTACCCTGTGGGCTATTTACGTTTACGAGATTGTTAAAATCCCGTAGTGGGAAAATGTTCAATTTATTAGGCACATCAACCACTACTGAAGAATCTGTTGACTCTGTATATTGTCTTTTCCCACAGTGTATTTCATAAACATTTGAAAGTGCTGTGACACTCACAAGGGATACCCAGGGTTGTGAGTTACCTCACCACCACCTGCCCTTACTGTGAAGCAGTCTTGTCTGCACTTGCTGTAGATCAGCTTCCTAAAGCCACCTGCCTCTGGCAACAGAAGCACTGCTTGCAGGCCCCACGGACCTCACTCTCTCTGTGAAGGCAAGTGATAGGCACACACAAACACACACACACACACACACGAGTCCTTGGAGCACTCACTGCAGTGTCCAGACCTGTGGACGCTCACAGAAATTAGCAAGTTTGCTATCCCTGAGGGGACAGCGTACACACTAGCTTGTTTGAGTCAACTGAAGATCAACTCCTAGTTAACACCGTAGCACTGAGATATATTAATGAAAAAATCATGTTTATCATCACAGTTTAGATTTTAAGAGATAGTATAAAGATAATTAGAAGCAAAATGGATACATGTAAAAGAAAATCATAAAAGGCAAACCTGGATCTACACTTATCAGTGGTTACCTTTTCTATATAATAAAGAAGATTTTTCCCCAAAGATTCAGTCTTTTGCAGAATTAGCTGGTCACCCAGTCTGACCTCCTGTACATTACAGGTCACAGAACTTTGCCCACCCCCTCCTCTATTAGACCCATAACCACTGGCTGACTTACTGAAGTCCTCAAATCATGAATTAAAGACTTCAAGTTACAGAGACTCTGCCACTTAGGGTAGTTTAAACCTGCAAGTGACCCAGGCCCCATGCTGCAGAGGAAGGTGAAAAACTCCCAGACTCTCTGCCAATCTGACCATATATGATGATCAGTTAGACCCTAAGCATCTGGGCCAGACCCACTGGACAGACACCTGGGAAAGAAATCTCTGTAGTAACTCAGAGCCTTGCCCAACTAGTGTCCAGACAAACCAGGATACAGGTGTTCATGAAGCACCCACCTCTCACCAGGGTTTTCTTCAGTGATTGGAAAACAAAATGTCTCCTTGAATTCTTTTTATATTTTTCAAAGTTCAATTTCCCTTCCCCCGCCCTTAGACAGCACAAGCTGCCGTGGTTTAGTCTCCAGTGTCTTCCCATTTTCCTGGTTACTTCATATGTAAATTGGGCTTCCACTATGTTGTCTCACAATGTTTCATTTACATGTGAACGGAGATAGGGACTATACATCCTGTCTGGAAGAAACCTGTTTTCTCTTTGGTTGGTGACAGCCTCCGAAACATATTTTCTGTACATACACACAACTCCTTAAATATCATCCATACATCACGCAATGATTATGAAGATCAGTATATCATAAGCTTTTATTAGAGACCTTACATTATATTCTTTATGAATAAATGCAATTAAAGCAGTGTGCTAAGTGAAGTCACTAACCCAGCAGGCCTGCTAACATTTGCTGTTACAGATCAGTAAACCCTTTGCCAGATGGCATTATTGAGCCTCCATGTATCACATGGGCATTATATCTGCATTTCTCACTGTTCCAGCAATTAGCATTAGTTTTAGTTTTAATTAAATTAGTTTTAATCCCTGGTTTTGGTGGGGTTTATTTCCCCCATTCTGATTTAGTCGGAGCAGAAAACTTACCTAATTGAAGGCTACCTTCCGACTTTTCAGGAGCCTGAAGGGGACACAGCCTATTTTCCTTAAAATGGAGGAGACTGCAGCTGTCCTCATTTATAATAAAAAGATTAATTCTGCTAAAGCACCAGGTTCTAGAGTGCAATATACTCCATCTGGAGCCCAGAGGCCTTTCTGTAATTTCTGCAGGTCACACCCTACCTCTTAGGACCTAATCTTGCAAGGCTCTGACTTCAGCAGGAACTGATCTTGCTCAGATTTAGACTGAAAAGATATGGATGACTCTCGGGTTACATTGTAGAATCATGAGGGTGCATTTGACTAAAAGGCTACATTTTGCCCACCTGAGCTCTATCCGTATTCATTGTATTCTAAAACACTGACTAATTTTTACATCTTTTGTGCATTTAATCTTAGAATCATAGAATCATAGAATATCAGGGTTGGAAAGGACCTCAGGAGGTCATCTAGTCCAAACCCCTGCTCAAAGCAGGACCAGTCCCCAACTAAATCATCCCAGCCAGGGCTTTGTCAAGCCTGACCTTAAAAACCTCTAAGGAAGGAGATTTCCCCATCTCCTTAGGTAATCCATTCCAGTGCTTCACCATCCTCCTAGTGAAAAAGTTTTTCCTAATATCCAACCTAAACCTCCCCCACTGCAACTTGAGACCATTACTCCTTGTTCTGTCATCTGCCACCACTGAGAACAGTCTAGATCCATCCTCTTTGGAACCCGCTTTCAGGTAGTTGAAAGCAGCTATCAAATCCCTCCTCATTCTTCTCTTCTGCAGACTAATATTTTGGTTGTATTTAATTCTGTCACTTATTACTAGTGCTAAACATTTAAATCTTGGCTCCACATTCCTCCTGTCTGTTGGTATTTTAGTTGCTGGGAACAGTAAGCTGTAGACTGAGGAAACTAAAATTCTGACTCTTATTGCAGCAATCTGTCTAGACTGTCTAATAAGGGGATTGTTCTTGGGTGGCCGCATATTCTTTTTAATATTGACTATTTGTGTCCATAATTGCTTTCTTTGTAGATATTGCCAATGTTGTTCTCATTTCAGATTATATTTTTCTTTTGCGGAATGAAAAGAGCAAATCTCCCTCCATAACTGCTCTATAGATATTCCCTTCTCAATCCAGTTAGGCCCCCAGCATGGAAAAAAAAAGTCCTGTAAAAAGTCCCTGCCTCTACTAAAAAATAGTAGCAATAAGATGGACACCTGAAGGCAAGCGAAAACAAGGCCACGTGAAAATAACATGGTGAAGAGCTGTGGAAGCCGAGCTGAAAAACCTGGGGCACAGCTGGGGAACCATTGAAATAGTTGCCAGAAACAGACAGGAGTCGAGGAGCTTCGTCACTGTCCTAAAAGCCAGAGGCATAATAGGAATATGATGATGATGATGACATAGTAAAAAATGCCGTACTGGTTCTGGCCAGCAGCATCAGGAACTACACACAACACAATTATTTAGTATTCAGGGTTTGACTCTGCAAAGCCTCCACATACACAAGCCAATGTAAATTCCATGCAGGATCAGGTTCTCTGGGTTGTAGATCACTAAAATGTCAGTGCTTGTTTTGAAATGCCACTGCAGATATGTTCCTCAACACAATATTTTAGATTCTGGTTAGACCAGCACATTTCTTTCTTCTCAGTATCATACTCTGGGTTGTCCCAGAACATGACTATTTTTAAACAAATGAAAGGTCTGCGAAATACACCCCCTGATCATGTAGGACTCTAAGCAGCTTGTCATAAATATAAAGGGAAGGGTAAACACCTTTAAATCCCTCCTGGCCAGGGGAAAAACCCTTTCACCTGTAAAGGGTTAAGAAGCTAAGATAATCTCGCTGGCACCTGACCAAAATGACCAATGAGGAGACAAGATACTTTCAGAGCTGGAGGGGGTAAAAAACAAAGGGTTCTCTCTGTCTGTGTGATACTTTTGCCGGGTCCAGAGCAGGAATGCAGGTCAGAACTCCTGTAAACAGTCAGTAAGCAATCTAGTTAGATATGCATTAGATTCTGTTTTGTTTAAATGACTGATAAAATAAGTTGTGCTGAATGGAATGTATATTCCTGTTTTTGTATCTTTTTGTAACTTAAGGTTTTGCCTAGAGGGATTCTCTATGTTTTGAATCTGATTACCCTGTAAGGTATTTACCATCCTGATTTTACAGAGGTGATTCTTTTACTTTTTCTTCTATTAAAATTCTTTTTTTAAGAACCTGATTGCTTTTTTCATTTTTCTTAAGATCCAAGGGTTTGGGTCTGTGTTCACCTATGCAAATTGGTGAGGATTTTTATCAAGCCTTCCCCAGGAAAGCTTTCCCATTTCCAAGTGGGCACTTCCCCTGTTCTTTGTGTAACACTTTGGTGGTGGCAGTGTTTAACCTAAGCTGGTAAGAATAAGTTTAGGGGGTCTTTCATGCAGGTCCCCACATCTGTACCCTAGAGTTCAGAGGGGGGAAGGAACCTTGACATGGTGGCAGAGCTTGAAACTTGAAATAATTTTGAGATCATTTTGAGATTTTTTTTTTGAACCAGAAGCACAGAAGGATTTTAAAAGATTTTAAAGGGTTTTGTAAAAGGGAACAAAGCAACAAGCATGACAAAAGGGAGCTTGCTTTTGTGAGCTGGAGTTTCTCTACCTAAAGGCAGGGTAGTTAACCTCCTCCAGGGAAATTCACAAGTCTTCACAGACCTGAAGAAGTTTTTTGTTTGTTTTTTTTTTAGTTAAGAGCAACTAGAGGGTTTTTCTGTCTATTTGCCTGGAGACAAAGGATTTTTTTGTAGGCTGACAATCACTATCAGAGAACATAGGTATCCGGTTACAGCACAACCCATTTTTTTGACAAGCCAAGTTTTTTTTTGGTTGTTTGTTTTATTTCTAACTCTTGGGTGTAAAGTTAGTTAAAAACAGAGAGGCAAACATGACAGAAACCAAGGAAACGGCCAAAGAGGCTGCCTACAGGAGAGCTATGGAGACGAAGGAAAAAGAAATGGAGGAAAAAGAAAAAGCCCAAGAGGCTGCCCACAGGAGAGCTATGGAGGCAAGGGAAAAAGAAATGGAGGAAAAGGAAAAAGAGAGGAAGCATGCTGAGGCAGAGAAGGAAAAAGAGAGGAAGCGTGCACTGGAGATGCAGAAGGCAAAGGCTGAGCAGAATCTACTGGATAACCCTAATCATCCTTCCCCAACAATCCACAAATGGGAGCAACTATGTCCACAGTATGATGAATCCAGTGATATTGCTGAATATTTTCTACCCTTTGAGAGACTGTGCACTCTCCATAAAATTCCTGAAGCTCACAAAATGACCACATTGGTCGCAAAATTGACTGGAAGAGCTCTGGACATATTCAATAAGATGCCTACTTCTGACTATAATAAGTTCAAGGATTTGGTTTTAAAGCAATTTCAAATTACATCTGAAATGTACAGAGTAAAATTTTGAACCCTTAGGAGAGGGCCTGGACTAAGTAATATGGCTTATCTAAACCAGATGAAGGATCTTTTAGATAAATGGGTCCAAGGAAGGGTGTCACTAGCTTTGACGGAATGCGTGATTTGATAGCTTAGGAGCAATTCCTGAATATGTCCAAGGAGGAAATAAACAGTGTTTATGGGATAAGAAAATGGACTCAGCAGAAAGTCTTGCTTCTTATGCTGATCGATACGAGCAGTCCCAGACCGCCAGAGAGGCGGGGGAAGCTGGAACAAAACGGGTGGAGGGAGGAGAGAGGAACAACCCTGGTCGCAGTTGGAGCGGATACCAGAAGGGACACCCTCAGATCGCACCCTACTACCCGGGGCAGCCCAAAGCCCCAACTATACACCAAGGAATACTCCAGACACCTTATCGTCCTGCCACACCTTTCTCCAGCAACCCACCTTGCCCCAGTGACCCGTCAGCTGGACAATGTTTTAAATGTAACAAGCCGGGGCATGTAAAGGCCAACTGCCCCAAGAACCCCAACAGATTACAGTTCATTGCACCGGAATCACACCAGAGGTCCTCAGGCCCAGATACCTCCCAGATACCCTCAGAGCGGAGGGAAACTGTGAGTGTAGGCGGGAAGAAGGTCACCGCGTGGAGGGACACCGGAGCACAAGTGTTGGCTATCCATGCTTCCTTAGTGGACCCAAATTTAATCAATCCAGAGATCCAAGTGACAATTCAACCCTTCAAGTCCAACTCTTTCAATTTGCCTACAGCCAAGTTGCCTGTCCAGTACAAGGGCTGGTCAGGAACGTGGACTTTTGCAGTCTATGATGATTATCCCATCCCCATGCTGTTGAGGGAAGACTTGGCCAATCATGTGAAGCTAGCCAAGAGGGTGGGAATGGTCACCCGCAGCCAGGCTAAGCAAGCCATCATGCCTAGCTCTGTTCCAGAAACTTCTACCAGGACCCGGTAGAAGGTGGTGATGGACCCAGTAGAAGGAGGTGATGGACCCAGACCCTATGCCAACGTCTGCAACAGCAGTAGTGGATCCAGGCCCAGAGACCCAGACAGAGCCAGTCCCAGAACCGGAACTGGCAGAACAACCAACACCAGAGGGGCCCACTGAACCTGAACTGGCAGAAGCCGATAACCCTACACAAGAGGCTCAGCCAGAGCCTGAACCCCAACATAGTGCACCAGCGGAGAGTGGTTCACAGTCAACAGAAACAGCCCCATCCCCTACATTGCTTCCAGAGGGACCAAGCCTAGGTTCACAATCCAATGAGGAACTGATGTCTCCAGCATCAAGGAAACAGTTCCAGACCAAACAGGAAGCAGATGAAAGCCTCCAGAGAGCTTGGACAGCAGCATGAAGCAACCCACCGCCTCTCAGCTCTTCTAATCGATCCAGGTTTGTTGTAGAAAGGGGACTTTTATATAAGGAAACTCTTTCTGGTGGACACCAGGAAGATTGGCATCCTCAGAGACAGTTCCAACTAAGTACCAGGTAAAGCTCTTGAGCTTAGCCCACGATCATCCTAGAGGCCATGCTGGGGTGAACAGGACCAAAGACCATTTGGGGAGGTCATTCCACTGGGAGGGAATGGGCAAGGATGTTTCTACCTGTGTCCAGTCTTGTGAGGTGTGCCAAAGGGTGGGAAAACCCCAAGACCAGGTCAAAGCCCCTCTCCAGCCACTCCCCATCATTGAAGTTCCATTTCAGCGAGTAGCTGTGGATATTCTGGGTCCTTTTCTGAAAAAGACATCCAGAGGAAAGCAATACATACTGACTTTAATGGATTTTGCCACCCGATGGCTGGAAGCAGTAGCTCTAAGCAACACCAGGGCTAAAAGTGTGTGCCAGGCACTAGCAGACATTTTTGCCAGGGTAGGTTGGCCCTCTGACATCCTCACAGATGCAGGGACTAATTTCCTGGCAGGAACTATGGAAAGCCTTTGGGAAGCTCATGGGGTGAATCACTTGGTTGCCACCCCTTACCATCATCAAACAAATGGCCTGGTGGAGAAATTTAATGGAACTTTGGGAGCCATGGTACGTAAATTCGTAAATGAGCACTCCAATGATTGGGACCTAGTGTTGCAGCAGTTGCTCTTTGCCTGCAGAGCTGTACTACATCCTAGTTTAGGGTTTTCCCCATTTGAACTTGTATATGGCCGTGAGGTTAAGGGGCCATTGCAGTTGGTGAAGCAGCAATGGGAGGGATTTACACCTTCTCCAGGAACTAACATTCTGGACTTTGTAACCAACCTACAAAACACCCTCCGAACCTCTTTGGCCCTTGCTAAAGAAAACCTAAAGGATGCTCAAAAAGAGCAAAAAGCCTAGTATGATAAACATGCAAGAGAGCATTCCTATTCCTTCAAAGTAGGGGACCAGGTCATGGTCTTAAAGGCGCTCCAGGTCCATAAAATGGAAGCGTCGTGGGAAGGGCCATTCACGGTCCAGGAGCACCTGGGAGCTGTTAATTATCTCATAGCATTCCCCACCTCAAACCGAAAGCCTAAGATGTACCATATTAATTTTCTAAAGCCCTTTTATTCCAGAGAATTAAAGATTTGTCAGTTTACAGCCCAGAGAGGAGATGACGCTGAGTGGCCTGAAGGTGTCCACTATGAAGGGAAAAGTGCTGGTGGCGTGGAAGAGGTGAACCTCTCCATGACCCTTGGGCGTATGCAGTGACAGCAGATCAAAGAGCTGTGCACTAGCTACGCGCCGATGTCCTCAGCCACCCCGGGACTGACTGAACGGGCATACCACTCCATTGACACAGGTAATGCTCACCCAATTAAAGTTCAACCTTACCTGGTGTCTCCTCAAGCTAAAACTGCTATAGAACAGGAGATCCAGGATATGCTACAGATGGGGGTAATCTGCCCCTCTGGCAGTGCATGGGCATCTCCAGTGGTTCTAGTTTCCATACCAGATGGGGAGATATGTTTCTGCATGGACTACCGTAAGCTAAATGCTGTAACTCACCCAGACAACTATCCAATGCCATGCACAGATGAACTATTAGAGAAACTGGGATGGGCCCAGTTCATCTCTACCTTGGACTTAACCAAGGGGTACTGGCAGGTACCACTAGATGAATCTGCCAAGGAAAGGTTAGCCTTCACCACACGTCGGGCTGTATGAATTTAATGTACTCCCTTTTGGGCTGCAGAATACACCCACTACCTTCCAAAGACTTGTATATGGTCTCCTAGCGGGATTAGGAGAATATGCAGTCGCCTACCTTGACGATGGGGCCATATTTTCAGATTCCTGGGCAGACCACCTGGAACATCTACAAAAAGTCTTCGAGCGCATAAGGGACGCAGGAGTAACTGTTAAGGCTAAGAAGTGTCAAATAGGCCTAAACAGAGTGACTTACCTTGGACATCAGGTGGGTCAAGGAACTACCAACCCCCTATAGGCCAGCGTGGATGCTATCCAAAATTGGCCTGTCCCAAAGTCAAAGAAACAGGTCCAATCCTTCTTAGGCTTGGCCAGTTATTACAGGAGATTTGTACCACAATACAGCCAAATCGCCACCCCACTGACAGACCTAACCAAAAAGAAACAGCCAAATGCCGTTCAGTGGACCGAAGAGTGTCAGAAGGCCTTTAACCAGCTTAAAGAGACACTCATGTCTGACCCTGTGCTAAGGGCCCCAGACTTTGACAAACTGTTCCTAGTAACCACAGATGCATCTGAACGTGGTGTGGAAGCAGTTTTAATGCAGGAAGGACCAGATCAAGAATTCCATCCTGTAGTGTTTCTCAGCAAGAAGCTCTCTGAGAGGGAAAGCAACTGGTCAGTCAGTGAAAAAAAACGCCATTGTCTACGCTCTGGAAAAACTACGCCCATACATTTGGGCACAGCGTTTCCACCTGCAAACCGACCATGCTGCACTACAGTGGCTTCATACCACCACGGGAAATAACAAAAAACTTATTTGGTGGAGTTTAGCTCTCCAAGATTTTGATTTCAACATACAACACATCTCAGGAGCTTCTAACAAAGGGGCTGATACACTCTCCTGTGAGAGTTTCCCAGAATCAACTGGTTAAAATCGTCCTTGAGATGTGGAAAATATTCTTAGTATTTATATACTTGGTAGTATATTTAGAGGTACATGTGTCTTATTAACTCTGTTTTCTCCTAGAGGTCCAGGAAGAAATCACAGCCAGCATTTCACTCTATCTGTGATTTGGGGTGTGTGTCATAAATATAAAGGGAAGGGTAAATACCTTTAAATCCCTCCTGGCCAGAGGAAAAACCCTTTCACCTGTAAAGGGTTAAGAAGCTAAGATAACCTCGCTGGCACCTGACCAAAATGACCAATGAGGAGACAAGATACTTTCAAAGCTGGAGGGGGTAAAAAAACAAAGGGTTCTCTTTGTCTGTGTGATGCTTTTGCCGGGACCATAGCAGGAATGCAGGTCAGAACTCCTGTAAAAAGTCAGTAAGCAACCTAGTTAGATATGCGTTAGATTCTGTTTTGTTTAAATGGCTGATAAAATAAGTTGTGCTGAATGGAATGTATATTCCTGTTTTTGTATCTTTTTGTAACTTAAGGTAACTCAAGCCTTCCCCAGGAAAGGGGGTGTAGTGTTTGCGGGATATTTTGTGGGGGAGACATTTCCAAGTGGGCACTTCCCCTGTTCTTTGTGTAACACTTTGGTGGTGGCAGTGTTTAACCTAAGCTGGTAAGAATAAGCTTAGGGGGTCTTTCACGCAGGTCCCCACATCTGTACCCTGGAGTTCAGAGTGGGGAAGGAACCTTGACACAGCTCTTTGACGTTCTGAGCTCCCTTAATGTCCATTGAAGTCAACATGTTGGTGGAGTGAACCCAGAGCTCTTTTGAGCTATGGTAAATGGTCTAGTATTATTTATACAGTGTCATAGCTGAACATGGAATTTCACAGACAGACTCCACCAGCCCCACAGAGTTTATAATCTAAGTAAGATATGATAGTCTATGACCCATCCACACAGCAAATTATCACCAGATCAGTAACTGGTTATGGCAATGGTTAAGCTCAAAACATTGTTGAGTATGTACAGAAAATGTTAATGACCACTTACAACTGCTAAATCCATGCACTGCCCTTTCTAGACACTTCATCTACTAGGCAGCAGGTTTGATTACGACGGATATGTGTGGATGTGCCATTATAATTGGTAAACTAAGTCATCTCCCCACCCATTATTCTGTGGTAAGACCTCTCCCAATGGTTTTCTGGTTAAGGCACAAAATTGGGAATTGAGGATTGTGATGGGTTTCCCCCGGAGTGCCACCTGGAACTGGGATACCACTGAGCCCCCCTGTCCCACCAACCTGGGTTCCCCTTACTCTGTGTTGCTGTGACAGGCTGTGAAGCCCCCTTCCAGCACACACACAGGTAAAGACACACCCAGCTGCAGTTATATTCACACACATGCTGAGATCAGTTCTGCTTGAGAGAGCTCAGCCAAGGAATTGCCCAGGATGCAAGTGCACATCTCCTCTGGAGTATAAACCCAACATTGTATCGTCTTGCACTGCACTGAGAAGTATACAGCGTAAGCTCATAAAATTCACCCTCTCCCTCACTGTGGAGAGAGAGATGCAACAGCTTTCTGCCCCACATATGAGTTCCACACTGGTTTTAGAGACAAAACAAAACAAGTTTATTAACTACAAAAGATAGATTTTAAGTGATTATAAGTGATAGCAAAGAGATCAAAGCAGATTACCTTAGTACATAAACAAAAAACGCAAACTGATCTTAACACACTAGATAGGTAGGATATAAATCAGCAAATTCTCACCCTGAGTGATAAACAGGCTGGCAGAGTCTTAAGGCACAACTTGCCTTGGCTTTCCCAGGTTTTCATACACAGGCTAAAAATCCTTCTAGCCTGGGACCATCACTTCCCACAGTTCAGTCTTTGTTCCTCAGGTGTTTCCAGGTGTGTTGTTTCACAGAGAGTGAGGTCGCTCCATGATGTAATTTTGCCCCTTTTATATCTTCTCCCCTCTTTCTGGAAAGCTCTTTTGCTGTGACCTGGGTCAAACAGTCCCCACTGTGTAGTACTATCTCTGAGAGGTTTCTATTATACACAGTTCCTGGAGTAACCCTTGTGCTTGTGCGCATTTCCTCACTAAACCATTAACATTGTTTGGCCTTTTTACTGTCGCACCTGAAAGGCTGCTTGTGGGTGCTTTCACCCTCATGACATGTTTCAGTAACACATACATAGCCAAACTTCATAACGTCACCTACGATGAGAGCACATACAAGCCAATGAGACATTACTGTCCAGCAGATCAAGACTTTTAGAATGACACCTCACAAGGGATTCTTTGTATAAGGCATATCCTAATTACATGACAGAGGTGAATATTGGGGTGTCAGGGTGTCACAAGGATAGAAACGCTATTCCTGTCATAGAGTCTTCTTGTGTGACAATAGGCAAGTCACTGTGGTTAGATGTTGGCTGTGTGTGTGTTTATTTTGTGTGCTGTCCCAGCTCTGCACACATAGCGGAGATAGTAGAGCTTAATTAAACGCCCAATAAATCCACAGACTTGGTTTTCAGCAAAGGCACCCGGTCAGGTTTATTGTCGATAAAGCACAGTAATAGCACCTGGCAGACTCTACGAGGATACTATGACATGTATGCTCATGATGGATGCAGCTCAGTCAGTGGCAGGACTTTCCACTGCCCCCTAGGCTGGCCAAAGACACTCCATCTGAGATACATCTTTATACACCAAGGGTGGGCAAACTACAGCCCACAGGCCACATCCAGCCAGCCAGCCAATTTAATCCGGCCCTCGAGCTCCCGCTGGGGAGCGGGGTCTGGAGCTTGCACTGTTCCCGCGCTCCAGCCGGGGAGCAAGGTCGGGGCCCACTCCGTGCACATGTGCTGCAGCTCCTGGAAACAGTGGCATGTCCCTCCTCCAGCTCCTACGTTTAGGGGCAGCCAGGGGGCTCTGCATGCTGCCCCGTCTGCAGATACCATCCCTGCAACTCCCATTGGCCAGGAACTGCAGCCAATGGGACCTGCAGGGGCAGCACCTGCAGATGGGGCGGCATGCAGAGCCGCCTAGTCATGCCACCGCATAGGAGCTGGAGGGGGGATATGCTCTGCTTCCGGGAGCTGCTTGAGGTAAGTGCTGCCCAGAGCCTACACCCCTGACCCCTTCCCATGCCCCAACCCCCTGCCCCAGCCCTGATCCCCATCCTGCCCTCTGAACCCCTCAGTCCCAGCCCGGAGCACCCTCCTGCATCCCAAACTCCTCATCCCCAGCCCCACCCCAGAGCCTGCACCCCCAGCCAGAGCCATCACCCCTTCCTGCACTCCAACCCCAATTTCATGAGCATTCGTGGCCCACCATACAATTTCCATACCCAGATGTGGCCCTCTGGCCAAAAAGTTTGCCCACCCCTGTTATACACCAATACAAACAAGTTACATATTGTCCTTGACGTATCAGGGTGCCACCCTCTGAGGTATTAGGGCGCCACCCATTGCCTTGAATGTGTTTGTTTGATTAAAACATTTTTATTCATCATGCGGTCACCCTGACCTTAGCTTTACGATGGGTCACTGTGTTCCTGTTATCTTTGGGGAATATCCTGTATTGAGGTGTTCTGGTACCACCCTTTTGGAATGTGCTTGCATGAGTGCTCTGTGCCCAGCACTTCTTAGCGATATGTGTTTTTGCAATATTAGCCCTGTGCTTGCCAAATTTTGTGAACAGGGCTTGCCTCTTGCTTACAACTTAACTTTGCTTTATGTCAGCAGAGCTTTGACTATTTTAATTGAGGCCTCAGGCCTCATACCAGGCCTTTGATACATGGGCTTATGTTTCAGGCCCTCTTCTAACTACAGTCACTTGCTGCCTCACTTTTCCCCACTTGGGACATGGTACTGTTAACATTTCCCTCCCTCGCTTGTTGTGAGGTAAAATTCATTAATGATATTGTGGTGCTCATATGCTACAATGGTGAGAACCATAAACAAGCCCCTGGATAAAAATGAGTTTTTAAAAAATCACCTCTTGGCAGATACAGCTTGTGTAGATCCTCTTGCCCATATAGGAACCACTGTAATAATCTGAGAAAATAAGTGTTTTCAAAATGCCTAAGGTAAACAATGGTGGACATGCAATAATCTTTTTTACTATAGTGAGACTTCAAGTGGGTTCAACCTCACTATGTCTAATTTTGTTTGTTTGTTTTATAGGACGTATATTTACTTTCAGATGGTTTTCTTATTTTGATTCCATAACATGTTATTTCTTGTGCTATCCATTTCACTATTCAAGTCAACTCCCCTTTACAGTAATCATATTGAAACATTATGCAAGAATCACTGTTTGATCCAGTTTTAAAGATGAAATCTCTAACTGCTACATAATGTACCTATAGAATCTAAGCATTAGAAATGCATTGGATCAGTCTCCTTTCCTATTGTTTGTAGAACCAGAAATATTCAGCAGAAAAACTAAAATTAAATCTCCAGCCAGCAAAATATGTTTTGTAATATCTTTTGATGTAGGCATTACCTCAGACTCATTTGAGATAGGGAAATTCAGCTCTATTTTAATAATTCTGGAATTGATGTTTGCAGTTGCAGTCACACATACAGAAGTGAAGTTAGTATCTGTCTGTCTAGACATTTCAGTTGAGCTAATCAATGTGTGGTACCTGACCACCTTCAAATATTTTGAAGAGCTAGAAAAATCTAATAATGACCGACATATATCATCAGCATAACATGTTTTCTTTGTAGTTAATATCATCTGTTTTAATTCTTGTTCTCCCACACACACAACTCTGTGCACTGCTGCCATAGGGTCTTTTTCAAGGTTTAATGGGAATCCTTTTGAGTCTAGCAAGTGTAGCTATAGCTACATCATTCGGTGTGGGGTAACTTTTAGTCCATTTACCAAAATTGAACCCAATTCCAAATGAGCTCGGTGTTGAGGAAACGGGAAATGTACCTCTTACTCTCCCTTGGGGTGACCATGACCTCCTGAAACACAGCAACATCCCTGTTTTTATATTGGTTTTACAAAATTTAGGGTGAAATCCTGGCCGTCTTCAAGTCAATGGCAAAATTCCCATGGACTTTTATAGGGTCAGCATTTCACCCATAATGTTTTGTCCCTGTTTTTGTAAATGCTTTACAAATGGTGACCTACTGAAGAAGCTGTCAGACAAATGAGGTGGTGAAATTGATAGCAAGCTAGCTGAGCTCATGTGCGTTTTAAGACCACCCGCCACCAGACATATCAAATGATGCCATCTTGCTATTCCTTCTCTCCAGTGAGTAAGGTGATCTGGCTACAGCATTCATAAGCTGAATGGAAGAGTGGTTTAATGGTTAAGGTGCTAGTTAGCAATGTGGAAGTTCCTGGCTCCAGTCTCTACTTCACTTCAGGCTTCCTGTGTGACTTTGGGTAAATCACTTAGTCTCTCTGGGCCTGGGTTCCCAGTCTGTGGAGTGCGGCTATATATTCAAAGGTGGTGAGGCTCTCACATGCTGTGGAAGGGGGTGGGTGGGCAGGCTCTGTACCACAGATAGCTATATGATAATTTTGCTGTTACCTCATCCTTTCCCTGTACTCCTATTTTTGATGTCTTGATATAACCCAGAATGTGAACTCTTAGATAAAGCCTTTCTAAATTAAGGAAATTCACAGTCATGCAAACCCCTGATGTAGACAGCTTATACCACATGCGGAGTATTTCAAACTGGTGTAGTGTACTTGGATGTGTTACCAGTGTCGTAACATTTAGTTAAGTGGGGGTGAATTTCCATATTGTAGACTGGGCTCTGGTGACAGACATTTCAGCTCCGAAGAGCTGACAATCTAGGTTACAATAAGACACAACAAGCGGATGAAACCAACACATTGGAGGTGTGGGGGAGGGAAAAGGATGTTGTAACAATAAAACAAACAAATTATCATACAATAAGCAGTGGTGTCACCTCAGTACCTGTCTAGACAGCAATGTAGTTACGGACATGTGCACTGCTGTAATGTAGAAAGGACTGAGGAGTCTGTATAGTGGCTAGTGCAATGGGAAACTGATCCTTGATTGGTGCCTCAGGCACTATTGCACTATAAATAATAAATGACCGCAATGACGAGATGCCCCCAAAAACTTGGACTCTCTCACTGTTCTTGAAGGCCATTCCAGTATCTGGTTTGGGTTAAAATAATGTAAAATAAAAACATTTTGATTCCTATTTTTTATAATGCTACAGCAGAGCTGCTCCTAGCCAAGCTATGTTTCTGCAGAGGGAGGAGAGAGAGCAGAGAAGCATTCCCCACTACCTCCAACCTCTCCAAGGTGCATCTTCTTGACGCTCCTCCAAGACTCTGGACCAAATATGCAGCTGTCTGCAACCCCCGCAACATGTCCTGGTTTCTGGGTTTGACAATCTGGTCAGTGTGTGTTCCCTTTCAAATTCCATTTTCTTATCTATTATTTAATAGATCAATCAAAATAAGTACTAGAACTGGTGAAAAAATGGAAAGCCTCTTTCAGGAAAATTTTTGAAAATGTCAAAGTCGTTCTTGTTCTGCAGGTTTCACAGAATCATAGAACCATAGGGTTAGAAGGGACCACAAGGGTCATGTAGTCTAACCCCATGCCAAGATGCAGGATCTGTTGTGTCTAAACCATCCAAGACAGATGGCTATCTAGCGTCCTTTTGAAAACCTCCTTTTGAAAACCAGTTTTTCTTGTTTTTTTTAAACTTTCATTTTTGAAAAGTTTTGGTTTTTGGTTTGTTTCTTTTTTCTCCCTTTTCAACTCAACCTCCCCCCTATTGTTTTCTTTTTTCATTTTGCCACTGAAAGAGGAAGGGAAAAGGGTGGTGGAAGGAACTGAAACTGAAAATACAAAAGCCAGAAAAGGAAATTCAAATTGTATCCAACTAGAACAATTTTGAGAAACAAAAATAAAAAAAAATTTTGATTTTTTTAAAAGGGATATTTTTGCTTCAAAAATTATACAAAATATTTTTTTAATGTAAACAGCATGTTTGTAGTAAATTTTGGTGGTTTAGATAAAATGTCTGGGGAGGGGAAACTCATTTCAGTCCTTATTCTGTTAGCCTTCTTAAAGCCATTTGAGATAGTAGCTTATTCATTTGGGACCAGATTGTGACCCCTTACAATGGTGAGCAGTTAATCGCATGAATAGTTCCTTTGACCTCAGTGGGAGTGCTTGTGTGAGTAATTGCCTATGAACGGGCCAGTTTCTGATATCCCTACTTGCGCTGATTAGTACTGTAACCCACCACTAGTCTTACTGAAGTCAGTGGTGCTCCTGATGAAGTAAGGTACTATTAAACTACAGTAAAGGCAACAGATCTGACCCACCGTGAATGAGGAGAGTTCACATTCCGGGCCTTACTATTTTCATCTTTTTCAGTTTTTTTGAGATCACATTCAGAAATACATTTGTGTTACAGAAAAATATGTTGACAGCCATATAATCTGCCCTGGGGAAGGACAGGCTCTTCATCTGTGTTTGGTACAGTGCTCCACACAACGCCCTCTGATCTTGATCCTGAAGGGGCATGAGGGCACTACTGTAGGAAAAAAGATTAATAATATTTAAGGGAAAGACTGAGAACCCTATCTTCACACTGGTGAGAAGTTAGTCACAGGAGGAGTCTCACCAAATTCCATTCCCAATCTGGATCAGTAAATGATATTGAATTGAGGGGTACTGGGCATGGAAGTCACTGCTCAGTACTGGGAATAAGGCATTCTCAGTCAGGCCCTACACATTCATGGTTAAATGGATTTCACTGCAGTAGTGGTCTGCTTGTATGTTTTCCATTCCATACAGGAAACAGTGCAAGTTACTGCTTTCTTTTACCTCTCTAATTTTTGGTGTTAAAAAAAAAAAGTAAGCATATATATTTTGTGGAGTAAAGTTTTGCTAGTTCCAATTGGCTACAAGACTGTTCCCCTTATTTGTCTGTGGACAGTAAGGGGAGGGTATGCTAATAGAATTCTGTCATTCAGGAATCAATTGCAAAGGAGCCCAGGACAGAGCTCAGTGTGCTGAGGTGTGCAGGATGGATGGTAGCTAATAAATCACCTCATTACTTCTTGCGTCTCATTGCAGCTGGTATTCGTAGCTGTGTGTATAATCTCATTACTGTACTGCAGTTCTTCTGTATGGCTGTGGGAAGGGCAAATTCATTTCAATCCTTATTCTGTCAGCCTTGCTCATGTTGTATATGTATGGGGACTGTTGCCCCCTTACTAACATTCAGTGGTGGTGTTTTGGTTGGCTAGCTCCCAGTACTAAAAGAGGAAGGGTCTATGGGAAATCAGGACCCTGAGACTCATAGGCCCCAGGAACAATAGGGAGAGGCCGGTGCTCCAGATCAGCCTGAATGACAGGGCGGGCAGGCTAATCAGGGAGTCAGGAGACCAGGGAGGTCCCATCCTCCCTGTGAGCTGGAATTGCCTGGGTCAGACAGCGTGGGGCCGAGCTAAGGAGAAAGCAGGGGCCCAAGCTGAGCTGGGGAGCAGAGCTGGGCCAGATCCAGAGAGAGCAGACCCTGTCCTGGGAGCAGAGCTGCGGCCTCAACACAGCCCAGAGAGAGTAGAGCCAGAGGGGCCAGAAAAGCAGCCCAGGAAGCAGGTCAGTGCTGGGAGCAGAGTCACAGAAGCAGCCTGCAGAGCAAACCTGTCCTGGGAGCAGAGCTGCAGCAACCAGAGGGGCCAAAGAAGCAGCCCAGGGAGCTGGAGGCAGAGCAGCAGCAGCAGTGCTGAGACAGAAGGGTGGAGCTGGGGCGGGAGCAGTCAGGAGCGGGGTGCGGTGAGCAGCTGGGGAGAGCGAGGGGGTTCCTGGGCAGCAGGCCCAGCACAGGAAGACACTTCAGCCAAGAGGTTCTGCAGGCTAGGCTTGGATCGTAACCCCGACAGGGCGGGAGTGACACTGGGAAGAAGGTCCTACTACTTAGAGCCTGAGAGCGTGTGGCCACCACCAGAGCAAGTGTCCAACCCCCAGCATCCCTGCAGCACAGCCAAGGCCTGAGAAGGAGGCCTGGGACTTACAAGGAACAGACTGTGAACTGCCCGGACATTCCAGAGACACTGTTTGTGATGTTCCCTGCCACAGAGCGGGTTGATGTGTTTCCTTTAACCTTTCCCATTTTTCCTTACTTTTTTTTAAATTAATTGTTGATTAAATAACTTGCATTTGCTTTAACTTGTATGTAATGGTCAGTGGGTCAGAGAAGTGCCCAGTGCAGAGAGTATTCCGGAGTGGGGACACCCTAGCCCCTGTGCTAGGTGACCACAGCAGGGTTGGGGGTCGAGCCCCCCCAGGAATGCTGGGCCCAGCCTTGTTAGGGTTACGAGGACTCTGCCAGACAGGAGAGTGGAAGGGGAGTCCTCAGGGGCAGGGAGGCCACTGGGTAAAGGAAGTGGGAGCGAGGACTCAAATCCTTTCACTAGCCAACTTCTCCAGGGTAGTGCAGAAGCCAGGAAAGTTCCCCACAATAGCGGGACTATTCCCCCGCTTACATATAGTACCTTACTCAGAGCTAGATTCTTGATACCTTTAATCACACTGAATACTCGGGGTAGGATTCTGTGCTGTGCCTCTAAGAGGTGTAATGCCCAACTTGCAGCTCAGAAGGCATGGGAGGTTAAGGTAGAAGGCATCTTTCTTCTTCCTGATTCTGGATGTTCCTGGGGCCCTGTCTATGTTACAGCAGCCTCCCTGGGGCTACCCCATTGGCCATAGCATGGCCTGGAATCTCTGCAATGCTATATGCTGTTGCCCTTGTGCCCAATGTGCCCCTCCTGTCACCCAGCATCAGGGCTCATGATTAGTTCTCTGGAAGGCAGTAATATGGATATCTCCTGCTGTGCTCATACTACGAGAATCCTCCTCTACTCACACACACCAACCAGACAGGAGACTTTTGATGCCCTTTTACGTCACTCCAGCCCTCTGACTCAGTATAAATGGGCCAGAGTGGGGATGAGGATCTTGTCTTAGCATTTTACTCCATGAGCAGCTACACTGAGATCAGTGGGACTAGGCATAGGATCATCTAATGCTCAATTTAAATAGAGGTTCAGAATCGAGCTCCATTGACTTCAGTGGGACTATTTCCAGAGTAAGGTACTGCACGTGGTGAGTAAGTCTGAAAGAATCTGAACTTTTAGACTTTGCTGCTCAGGTTGGTGATCTACAGGAATGACAGGGCTGCAGATGTTTTCTGAGGGAAGATTGTTTTTAAAAAATCTGTTAATGGCTAGCTTGTGAGCTCCTTCCTCGCACTAGTGAACACTCACATGAGTAGCCCCATTGCAAGCAGTGGAACTATTTGTGTGAATATTTGCTCATCATTGTCAGGAAGGAGCTCACAATCGTCTCTTAACAAATGTGTAGTTGCTGAGTTTTGGATCTACATTAGGGAGTAAGACTACCTGGTGCTTAGCTTCAGGTGTGTAGGCAGAGCCAGCTGCTGCACACTTATATACTTATCCCCCACCCTAGGGCAAGTGGGTGAGGGAGGGAGTGATGCTTTGGCATCACCAACCCCATTTGCTGGGCAGTACAACTGTTGGTAGAGTCTAGCAATAAATTATACCCCCTCTCTGAAGCAAGGAAGGAGAGAGGAATTATGAATCGGAGGAGTGTCTCTGCATAATGTCTTGGTGGAGATTATACATCACCCCTTGCTCCAGACTGTGCCTAAAATTACAAACTGATTTTAAAATAACTCTGGTTGCCACCAGCAGAAACAGAATCCTTTCAGGTGCTCTCACTGCTGCATAGAATTTCAGCTTCTCATGTGGAATTTAACACAGCTGCCAATCATGGAAAGTATTAAGTTACCTGGTTTATCCCCCTGATAGTGCACAATTATTCTCTTGAGTGTATTTGCTAGTTCTTTGTCTCCAATGCTTTCCTTAGAAGAGTATCCACAGAAAAGGGTGGGTGTGGGGTTGTGATAGGGCAGTGGTTCTCAAACTTCATTGCACTGTGACCCCTTCTGACAAAAAAAATTACTACACAACCCCACGCCACAGGGGCTCGCAAAGCTAAGTTGCTTGTGCTTCAGCTTCAGCCCTGTGTGATGGGGCTCGGGCTTCAGCAGGGCTGGCATTAGACTCGCTGGGGCCCAGGGCAGAAAGCCCAAGCCCCGTTGCGCAGGGCCGAAGCCTGAGGTCCCTGCATGGCAGGGCTTGGGCTTCAGCCCCGTGTGGCGGGACCTGGGACTCGGTTTTCTGCCCTGGGTCCCAACGAGTCTAATGCTGGTCCTGGCGACCCCATTAAAATGAACTCGGACCCACTTTGGGATCCCGACCCACAGTTTGCGAACTGCTGGGACAAGGTATTGTTCGCTTGGTACAAAAAACAGTAGAAAATATGAGGCAAAGACATATGAGGAAAATGCCAAGCACATTGTGGATGCAACTGGAAAACATATTATTAATATTAGGTACTGCAAAATTATTTTTTTTTTATTTATACCTCATGCAGCCCTTGATTTCAGTGGATTTACAGTGTAGAATTTGGCCGTATCATTTTTGTGCTAGGAATATGATGTCAATCTGTGAAGTGTATGTCAGTGCAGAGCCTGGGCTTTACTTTCTAAAGTTGAAATCATGGAACATCCAAGACCCAGAGTCAGCATTTCAGCTTTTAAACAGACGCTCAGATCAAAGACAGACATCTGAAGTTCTGACATACCTCTTTGATTTGGAGATTTCAAAACTATTTTCTCCCACTCAGGCTAAATCACAAAGTTGCATTTAAAGGTTTATACTCTATTAATGTGTCTTACTACAGCAAACTGACCTGTTATTGTTTTAATGTGTGTAGCTTTTTCCTTTTTACTCTACTGAATTCTCTTTTCTTATTCTTATTTCTTATTCCTTAGATCTTTTACTGGCTTTGATAACTTCTAAGAAAAAAGTTTATATGTTATGCATCTTAAATCATTCATTTTCTCATTTGCTGAGTGCTGATGATAGATTTCCCTTTGCATTTGCTCAAATTGTTATGTTCTTTTTTCTAAAATGTTCTTTTTTCTAAAAAAAAAAAAAAAAGAAAAGATTTCCTGGTGTTCTTTGTGGATGAAAAGTTGGCATTCTGTTCAACTACATTATATTATTTAATTGCTTAACACCAATATATTGTATTGGGTTTGGTGTAAATATGATGGGTCTGATACATCACTCTCTTAACTTGGTGCCACAAGAGTGTGAAAGTGGTGTAACAGAGTGGGGAATCAGGCCCCATGTGTCAATAGGTAGGGAAATAGATTTGACATCAGTTTTTAAGTGGAACTCACATAGGAGACTGATGGCGAGTTCTGCTGAAAAACTAATGGCATGATATGGCCCTCTGGTTTTTGAACCATGCTCCTCATCACTGTTTACAGATTTAATAACTAGATTCACTTTAGCAGTCTGGTCAGGTGCTACTTAAAACAATGTTTCAGTTTTGATAGCAGGAAAATTTTGGATTTCATCTTTACCAGCTACAGGCTAAATTGAGAGTTTACTTTCAGCCCCGGATAAAGGGTGACGCTTCTCCAAAGGAAGCTCTGGGAAGAGAGTATGATCCAGACACCCCCCTGAATCATCGTTTCTCTGGAGCTCCTGTTTTATGTAGCGTGAAGGGCATATGCTGTCAGTTCATTATCAGATGTGGTATATTCTGCCCCCACTCCACACTTCTTCATGTCCAGCCAGCTCTGCTCGCTGGGCCATAGGCTGGGGCAGAACCATGTATCTGCCTACACCATGCCCCCATCCTGCCCTTGTCCCTCATCGTGGCTCACATTGTGAGGAACAGCAGGCATGATTCCTCTGCTCTTTCCCACCACCATGTCTAGACTCAGAGTCTTCAGTAGGTCCTCCACGACCTTGCAGGACCTTACTACCATGCACAGCCACACAAGTCATACTCATAATCTAGCACAATGTCTTCTGTTTACTAAAATCTACAGAACGATGCAACTAAACTGCTAAATCAATTGGCAGTATATACCAAATAGCTACAGTAATGGATAGCAGCGCTATATTGAATAATATGTTGTAATGGTGTAGTAAAATATATTGCAAAAACAATATGCCATGCTTAACAAAATTTCATCTTGAGATACCACTAATGTTTATGGTTTGTTTTGTCTTTTATATATTCTCATTACAGTGAGAGAGTATGTTTTTGGAAATTGATCCACAATATAGGATATGTTATATTTTCAGCAATAAAACATTACCCAGGGAAGAGAACAGAGGGAACTCTCGATTGTTACCACAATGTGAATCTCCCTTTGCTAGCTAAAAAAATAGTAGTTTTCTAAAGTGAAACCCTTGGAGGAAATCATATGTAGAGCTGGGTTGGATTCCAGGCTGGTGCAGAATAGGATTGTAGTCCATCTGTTGTTAACCTCTGATCACCAGAGGCAAAACATTGTTTCCTCTCTAAAATGGTTCTCTCAGGGAGGGTGGGGGTCAAAAATAATATGTGAGATATATTTTATATCAAAGAGCCTTATAGAGAAAACATTTTGTGAATGAGCTCAGCAGTAAAAAATTAAAGTCTCCTAAGTGTCCTAGAAAAATGTGAATGTGTATATAGGATAGCAGAATATTGCACAGTGAACAGCATTGCAAAAGGAATGGTATTTTAGACACCTTACTCTAAAAGATATTAAAAAGGTTAACCTACAAAATGTCCTAGTCCCAGTGCCATATTCCATCTTGTGTACAACTACAATCTACCTCCCCAGTTTCCTTCTCCAATCTTCATCACTCCCCTGAAGTGTCATGTAAACTTTACATATTCTATACAATTTATGTTTTTATACTGCACTCATCACTATAGTATCTGAGCACCTTGCTGTGATCTCTTAAACAGTTGCTGTGTCCTTCAAGAGGTACCTTCAGGAAGAAAAGTTCTCTGTCACTCAAGGCCTGCTTCTTCTGTCGTTATGTAGGGACTGGTTTCCACTGGTTCACCATTTCCTTGATGGAGTTTTGGGGGAAGGTTGAAGGTATGTTGCCATAAGACATAAGGTGAAAGGAGCTTTTGTGCTGCTATGATTTACTAGTTGGCTGAGTTAATGTGTTACAAATATATAAGCTTTTAATATTGCTGGGTTGTCACTATACATCTAATTAATCATTGAGCCATCTAGATCTTTGCAGATGGGTGTTTTAAAATCTAAATAAATGAATAAATATTGCTGTGAGCTTTAGTACAACTCAGTATTTCAAAACTGTCATGATGTCTTCCAGTTATAATTAGGGATAAATCTAATTGCAAAGGAAAAAGGGATTTTCAGTGCTGGGATTGTATTACAAGTTAATTGACGATAGGCACCAGGCTAAATGAGCCTGATACAATGATTTATTTACATCAACTCTGGTGCATTTAGCAATTCATTATGATTGTATAGACGCAGATGTCACTAGGACTTCATGCCTTTGTGGTTCTCTCCAAGGCTAGAAAATTGAGGCAAAATCAGAAAACTGCCAGCAATCCAAGGGACCCCATCCTGCAAGGTCTTCAGCAGCCTGTGCTCTCATTGGGTCAGATGGAGTGCTGCTGATCAGGATCCCCTTTTGCTATTACTCATCCCAATCAAGTTGAATGTAATTAGATTTATTGTTAGCCTAACAATAAGGCCTTTAATTGCTGCATAATTAGCCTGATTAAGTGAAGAGCTGCTCAGAAAATGCTGGGGGGCGTTTCCCCCTGTGGAAAATTACGACCTTTCATCAAAAACCTGCAAATCAGATATTTTCAACCAAAACTGAACGTTTCCATCGGGAAAATCAAAACGGAACCCTTTTGCTACAATGTTTAGTTACAGGGCAGTGTCCTCCTATGCTGCCACAGTGCTTCATGGGTAGGGTGACCAGATAGCAAGTGTGAAAAATTGGGACATGGGGTAGGAGGTAATAGGTGACTATATAAGACAAAGCCCTGAACATTGGGACTGTCCCTATAAAATCAGGACATCTGGTCACCCTACTCATGGGAGTTGTAGTTTGGGTGCCTCATGCCCCCACTCTCCCATATAGGCCAGCCTGCCTGGCTGGACTACGTCTTCCAAGTCAAAATTTTCCACTGAAAACCCAGTTTAGCTCTCATTTAGTCAAAAATCCACTTTCCATCAAAAAACAGTTTTGATAGAAAAAATTCAGTTGGTTCTATTGAAGTGAATTTGGTGCTCAGAAAAGGGTCTGGATTGACAGCCTTGAAGAGTGATGTCCTCTAATTACAGACCAATTACGGACCACATTCAGCAGTGCCAGCTTCTTCCCACTTCACCACAAATGTGCTTCAGCCCTGGCCTGAACAAACCACTTCTGCTCCATTGCCTGTGTTATCCCTGCCCTCTATGCACCGACTGTCAGCTGGGATGCCAATTAGCTCCAACCAAAGTTAGTATTTTTTGTAACATCTCCTAATTCTTAATCCTACTGCATTCTTTTGAATTTTCTACATCTTCCTTCTTTCTTAAGAGTTAAAGGCAAGAGAGAGGTTGGTTTGGATTCCTGTCTTCTGGTTGTTAAAGGGGGCATGGTTCAGGATGATCTCACTGTTGCCCTCCTTAGGGCTATGGGAGGTAGGTTTGGAATCTAATTGTATCGTGGAGAAGAGGCCCAGTTCTTTCAGACATACATGTGGTGGGAAAGCCCTTCATAGAATGCAGGAATAGAATATCTGGCGTATGCAATATCCATCACTGTGTCACTTGGAGGTGGGTGCAGATCAACTCAAAGCAGATATGCAATACAGTGAAGGAAGTGAAATGGGAACTAGTGGACCCGGGCCTTGTTCCTAAATGGAGGAGACAGACAAAAGATTGGATCCAGGGTCATGCAAGTTGCTTCCCAGACTTTAAAAAGATTAGCTGCCTCTATTTTGTCCAGCAGAAAGTTCATATGGTGGAACAGTTTTAATTTTGTTTACACATTGACATTCTTCATTTCATGTTTAAGGCTGGGATTTCAAAGGAAGTTCAGCATCCAATTTACACTGAAAGTTTTTTGCCTTTGGACATCTAACTACCTTAGTCTCCATGGAAAATCCCAGCCTAAATCAGTACCACAGCCAGATAGATGCTGCTTTATGCTGTCTGCCATCCAGCCCGCTCCCAGCCTGCTTTTGTCACATACCTCTCCACTCTTCAAGGCAGCCAGCACAGCCATCCCCACCTCCACACAGCGCATCGCAAACGTTTTAACGTTGAAATACAGCCAGTGCTTTAAACACAGAAAGATGGACTAACTGCCATTCCCTCCAGTCCCCATAAAGTCTACCTGGCTGGACTCAGTCACTGTGAATTCCTACAGATTGGTGGGAAAGATGGAGATTAAGTTTAAGTGAGGGATAGTTGATATCAATTAATGTCAGAGTTTGACTCTAACGGAAAAAGGTTAGTGAAGGACAGGCAGTTATCAGACATCTTTCCACTGGGACCTCAGTATGTCCATGCTGCCTTTTCTAATCCTGCCTGATTTAACAAAGAGAAGGTTAAGGGGTGATCATATCTTGTAAGTGCCTACCTGGGAAATACAAAATTGAAACTGGGCTCTTCAGTCTAGCAGGCAAAGGTATCACAAGATCCAACGGCTGGAAGTTGAAGCTAGACAAATTCAGGCTGGAAATAAGGCACAATTTTTTAACACTGACACTAACCATTGGAACAATTTGTCATGGGATATAGTGGAATTTCCATCACTTGCAATTTTTAAATCAACATTGGATCTTTTCCTAAAAGAGAGGTTCTAGTTCAAACAGGGATTATTTGGAGGAGTTCTATGGCCTGTGTTATACGGCAGGTCAGACTAGATGATCACAGTGATGTCTTCTGGCCTTACATTCTATGAACTACAGGCTGTTAATCCCAGCTGAGTTCTCCCAACACTGGACTTCAGAGAGGTGCTGTTTCTAGCTGAGACCTTCCTTGGGTCTCTCTCTTCAGCTTGATCCAGAAAGGAGGTGTAAAACCTGACTTCATGCTCAGTAATATGACCTGAGTGAGAGGATAGGGAAAATGGACAGGAATCAAATATTATACACACATACATGCACAAGTGCTATATCTTTGACGGGCAGTGATGTTGCATATCAATAAATTCACCAGAGAGGGGAGCCTGCGTTGGGAAAGCATCAAGCTGCACATAAAAACTAGCTGAACAAGTGATACAGCAGCATCACATCATGCAGCATGGTGTGTTAAAACTGATGGGATGAGAAGTGCTCCTTGCCATGCATGAGCTATGAAGTCTGAAGATAATATTTGTAACTACAATTAGAGCTTCAGAACCTTTTGCCGGCAGCTGCTGTCTCACGGAGATGTGACATTGTCCCTAATGCGGTCAGTGGTGAAAGAAGAAATGATATTTGAGACTTGTGCATCTGTGGTCCTAGCTTAATCATGAGAAGAAAATTTCTGCTACTTGACTCCATTTTTACCTCTCTAATTAGACGGACCATAATCTCCTCCCTGTAATCTGAGCGGAATTTAATAAATTGATTTTGACCTTACAAAGTCCTAAATAGTTTGGGACCCAGCTACCTCAAGGGCTACCTTTCTGTGTAGATATCTCTGCCGTTGTGGTCAGCACAGGCAGTTGAGCTAACAGTTCTTTGGGCTGGAATGTGTGGGTTCGGAGAGGGTGTGGCTGGTAGGGCAATTTCCATGAAAGGTCTTCAACTCAAATTCATTGTCTATCAAAGCCAAAATTTGTTGACCTTCAGGGCATGCCACAAAGATCCATCTGATTTTTGTTGGCCTTTGGTAAGAGTGTGGGATGAGGGATGGGATGGCTGGATGAAGAGAATGGCTCTCAGACACCTTGATGGAAGGAGAGGACATAGTATTTTTAATATCTTTTATCTTCTGATTTTATGCATTCAATGTTTCTGTAAAATAACACCCGGAGCTAGGGATAGGCACTCTGCGAATGAATAAATAACATCAAACCTAGAGTGTTTTGCTGCTTGTTGTCAGAGTGGCCTCTGCTGAGGAAGGCAGAGCGCATCAGCCAAAGGCTTCCTCACCTCTGCCTACAAACTATTCCAGGCTCCATTTTGTGTGTCCAGTGTATTATATGGCACCATAAACTTCTTATCCTATTCACTCAAACCCCAGGTTTACCCTCCAGTCTCCAATTTCTATAGATTGCTGATGCACACAGCAATACCAGCCGGCACTTACCCAGCAAATTCTGGCGCTGGAGATTGAGCATGTACTGATGGGACAGCATTTCCCTCAGAGGTTTGCTGTCATAAACTCTCATGATGCTATAGAGGTAGCATTTCTGGCCTCGCTTCAGGTCCTGTAAGAGCAAGGCAGCGCATGGCAATTTAACAGTTAGGACTAAATTTACATCTGATTCTATACTGATTTCAAACTGTAACGAGGGGATTTACGTCCATTGTTCTATTGCAGGGGGATTTTATTAAATAAAGCAGTAATTAAACCTGAGGAATAAACCTTTACAGACAAGTTTTAATTTAACCTTCTTTACCATTTAAATATACACAGAAACTAGGCTACAAGAATGGATAGCACCCTCTAGGATGTTACCTCTGCTCCTAAAGAGACATTTCTGTTTCATTTAACTAAAAGAGTTAAGTAAGACCCCAGGCTGTGAGTGAAATACAAAGAACACTAAACTAGGCCTGCTATCAGTCTGTTACCTTCAGTAAGTAGGTATCCTGAGCAGATGGAGGAACTTGTATGCATAAAACTTTTGGAGAATGACGGGGACCAGGATTTCTCTTCCAATTTTCACCCATCCTTACCCAGCCTCTCAAAAGATTCAAAAACATGAGACAAAACCAAACTTTATATCAATAATTATTCATGATCTTCAAATATCCAGTACAACTCCTCGGAGGGGAGGAACAAAAGCAGAACTAAATTTCCAGACCCATACAGAATGGGCTCTGGTTGGAGGCCCTGGAAAGAAGCATAAAGAACTGGATCACTGTGCCCACCTGGAATGAACTCTGCATACTGCCCTGGGGAAGAGAACAACAAAAACCAGAGTTCTGTCTGCCTTTCCCTTGTGCAAATGCTTTGCTCTCATAACTGTGAATTGTAAATTGTCACCTTTCAAACTGGACTTCGGAAACCATGCAGACCTCACACTACATAAAGCTAAAATGGAGACACCTTCCTATCCCTCTTCACCCATTGTAGAGTGCTGGTGCGAGGGATTAATTTAAGTATATAGTGATTTACAGAGAGAATACATACATAATCCCTGCCCCAAAGAGTTTACAATCTAAGGGTCAGATTCTGATACCCTTATTCACATTCGGTAGCACCCTACCCCACAAAAAGTCCCAAGGAAGTCAATTGTGAGGAAGGTGCTATACAGCGTTAGTAAGCCTATTAAAATTGTGTGGTAAATTGGATACGGTGTGACATAATAGAAGGGGAAACGACGCAGGGCAAGCTAATAAGGTTGCGTCCTTTATACTCTGGATCACTGCACTACCTACTTTTTAAATGTTATTATCCTACTTACGTTAGAAGGGCAGCATGGGTGTAGGAGTCAGCGTTGGAGAGACTGTGGGAATAGACGAGTTGTGAGGAGGAATATGAGGGAAAAGGAGGTTGCATGGTATGCAGGATTTGGAAGGTATTTCAAGCATAGGGGAAAGCATAGCAATTAAATCTTTCCTGAAATCATAGGCTATTTACAGCAAGGTGATCCCACCCCACTCTGACCATGGTGAAATCAAAGATCCCATGGCACTTTTCCAATAGGCATGTAAAGGCTAATCCAGGTCAACATTTCCCCCGCTCTCTCTTTTAGGAGAACTGCTTCTGACATCTACAGCTATGTGTGCTGCTGCTTAATGCACAACACCTGCTGCGTTTGTCTACCCTGTTAGTGAGTTGCTAGCATTTAGTTTACAGTGTTGTGCATTGAGTTACCTGGAATATGAAAGACCTCATACATAAAGCAAATTCTGTTCAGCTCTGACTCACCCCCGGAAATACAGCTTCCCTTTTCCACACAAGACAGCCTTAATACAAAACTCAGTTTCTCCCAGGAACTGTCACGTTCATTCTGTTGACAAATATCCTAGCAACATAGAGGGGGAGAGAGAGAGCGTTACAAGGAACTCTGGGAAGTTGGCCAAGTGCCTTGAGCAACCTCTGACCATCAACCTGCTGATTTTTTTACAATGACTCCATCTTTGTTGTGTAGGAATGGGTCTGACCATTCTACTTCTCCCGGGGATCTGGATGTTGTCTGAACAGCTAAATGAAACTTTTGCTCAGTCTTTATTTTGTGGTTGTAAAAACACTTGTGCAAAGACAGCTGGGGTTGCTGGGAGAATGACTTAGTTTTGAAGACCAGCACTTCCAATAGCACAGTGAATCTTTCCACCATGCAGGTGTGCTGGGAAATGGAGCATGCCCATATTATGAGAAACAAACAGCAGATAGACAGCCCGATACAAGGAGAGAGAACAGAGAATAGACCCAGGTGAATCCTACAAAAATGTTCTATAAACATACCTTCAAATTTATCAACAAATGTCCTTCATCTGTGTTAGCAGGAGGCATTTTCAAATGCACCTAAGTGAGGTAGAATCACAAGTCCTATTGACTTTCAATGGACTTGTACTCCTCAGTCAATTGAAAGTCCCACACAGCAACTTTCTCTGTTTACTTTTGATGAATATTCTAGCAAATGAATGTACGGATAGGAATGTTCACAGAAACTGTGAATTTCCAGGGAATACTGCAGGATATTCATGGAAAGCAAATTTTAAATGCATGCTCTATAACTTCCTTCTCAGAGTTATGTTCATCCAGGCAGGAAATGGAAGCGTACAATGTGTCTTATGTGTCTGATCAAAATAGCACAATTTCTTACTACGCTCAGTGAGCTGCTCACAAATAACCTACAGGCTGAGAATTATCTGCAGAAAGTATTTAGTGAGTAATTTCAAGTAATGAATAAATTCAAGAAAATGATTATCAGTTCACAGACTAGTCATGAACCAAGTAAGGAGAGGTCCGATCCATTGATTAAATGAATTGGTACCATTACGATGTACTTATCTAGTGGTAGTGGAGAGACATTTTGCTATATAGTAAACGGCATGCAGTATGCACTCAGAAACTGATTCTCTTATAAATATATTATGGTGAGAATGAGAAGTGGGTAAACTACTCAGACCACTTATTTACCATCATTTTATAGGTTTAGTACATAATCCTCCTTTAATACACTGTCCTTCACCACAGAACAAACACCAAACACCTTTTCCCGTACCACATTACCCAGAAGGGCAGGAGAAGCAGCCTAGTGATGAAGGATATGACTCTGCAATTGTTGCTCACATTGTGAGTATCTCGCCTGATTAGATGCTTCTCAATGTGAGTTAGGATAGCAGAGGCAGGCCCTCATATGCTGTTTGTAAGATAAAACAAAGGAAAATTTGCCACTGGGATGCACACGCTGGAGCTATACAGAACCAGTCCCACCCACAGTCCATCTTTAAGGGGGCACTAGGATCCATCCCCTGAGGTCTCTCTAATGAATACACCCCAGCTAATCACTATATCTCTTTAATTTTAAAGAGACAGGAGTAGCTTTAGGGAACAACTCTCCCTGGACCTGGTGGCAATGAGACTATATTTGTACAAAGAAAGGGGAAAAGGAGTTCGTTTCAACTCCTTTAATAAATATTTGGGTTTTAAATGAATGCATGAACTCAAACTTATGCTCTAATCACATAGTGTGATTCAGAGCATTTAATGAGTGCAGGAAGTATTTACTGTACATGAGGGTGTTTGGACAAGGTTTAAGAAAACGGTATGTCATGGGGAAGCTTGTGTATCTTAATACTTAGTCCTGCCATGAGTGCAGGGGACTGGACTTGATGATCTCCTGAGGCCCTTCCAGTCTTATCATTCTATCATTCTATGTTTAATGGAGCTTGAAGGGGTTCTCAGCTCTGACTTGTTCCATTGCCTCATCAACAGACCTGAGCCTTGTCCTGAAGGGAATGTCTTCATCTGACGGGATAAGAAATATAGTTTCCATGTTCTCTCAACTCTAGGCTCCTGCCCTACAAAACACACACTCACACATAGACACCTCTCTCTCTCTCTCTGCTCCCCTACCTCATCCTCATCCTCCATTAGACAAAGTATTCTACAATGATGGGCACAAATATTATAGATGTTACTGTTGTATTTGGAACCAGTACTGTAGCCTATTTTTATAAGGGTCATCCTAGAAGGTCAGCCCTACCTCTTCCCATGTTGTGAAGGGGACTTATTTGTTCTCATATCATTTCTCAGTGGACACTTCAGATTAAGGTGTGTTTCTGAAAGGCTTTGCTAAACAAGCAATGGGTGCTTAAAATAGCACAGATGTCAGAATTGGACCCCACCCATCTTTGTTTAAGGGAGAGAGATTATCTAAAAAGATTTCAAGCTAAATATTAGAGCTGGCCTCATTTACCAAAGGAAGTAGCCATCCTTGCCAAAGCTGGCATCATAAATATCTCAAGGACACAGTTTTTATTTCACACCAAAGTGAAAAGGAGGAAGAAAAAACAGAGAGAATCTGCAATACGGTATTTATCAATCTCTTTTTTTTTACTATGCCTCATTCTGTGTGTTTCTAGTTCTCTGTCTCTCTCAGTACATTTATTATATTATACACACATATCAACAGTTGTCTTTCTTATGCATGTATCTGCTTCCGCTTTATACGTTTCTTACTTTTTCTCTTAATCATTGGGGGTGGGGGAGTGTTTTCAAGACGCTGCACCTGATTCTAATCTCCACTATACTTGTGTAAATCCAGAGTAACCCCAATGGATTAAATAGAATTATTCTGAGATTTGACCCCAATGTAATGAAGATCAGCATCTAGCCAAGCCAAGTCACACTAGGGTTGAGTTTGGCCTGCTGTGTATCAGAGTTAGCCATGTGAATCACATTAATGTTAACTATGGAGTCCATGGAGAAATCCTCATTCATTATGCTGACAAAATTCCTTTCCCTGGGTTGTTCCCCTCTCCTACCATTGTTATTGTAGCGCTGCAGCTATTTTCCTCCTATTCAGTCCATCATTAGTTCAGCATGTCATTGAGACTAGAATATAAAAGTATCATCTAGGCAGCTTCTGTGTGAGTGGACAGCAACTTGTTGCTGAGCTGCCTCTGATGGGTGCTATTGCTGTTCATTCATTCACTCCTGTCTACCCTCTTTGGAGTTGGAGGTACAGACTTAGAAAGAAAGATTAAAAGAACAAAAAATGTACAGTTTGTCTTAATAAATCGTGGGGTGGAATCGGGGAGGAGGACATAATTGTCTCTGTGTATCTGAAGTGTGTGAACACCATGGAAGGAGTCTTATTCAGAACAGAGAGTTATAACTAGGAATAATGGGAGAGAATTAGGAAGGAGAATATTTAGGCTGAACCACAGGGCAACATTTCTGACAGAGGCATCTGTTAGAATCCCAAAGGGAAGTGGTGGAAGCCCCATTCCTGAAGACACTTGAAACTTAACTGGACAAAGGAATAGGAAACACAGTGTGGGAACAAGCCTACAAGGAGAGGCTTAGTCTAGGTGAGATTAGGGGTAACACTTTCCATGGGAGTTGGGCACATAACCAGCTTAGGTGCTTCTGAAAATCCCAATTAGGCGTCTTTTGCATCATTAGGTGCCTAAATACCTTTGAAAATCTGGCCCTAAGTCACTACTGAAAATGGCACTCAGGCTCCCAAGTCACCTAGGCACTTCTGAATATTTTACACAACATAATGAGTCATGTTGATGATAAAACCATCTACCATCTATGGAGTATGATGTAAAGACATTGTTTCTCTCCTCCGTTACACTGACACCAATGGAGATGCCCTGGCAGATCTCTTCCATTTCTTACTTTGACCGGCAGTCAGGTGCCTGGATGAACAACTTCTACCTGATATTTACACATTGCAGGCAACAGTGTCGCAAGGTCTCCTAGCAATGAAGTCCCTTCCATTTTTGTTCCTGATTCTAGGCGTACTGGTTCTCCCTGGCTTGGAAGGTGAGTATAATGCATCTAGAATGTCTGTCTGATGCTGCAAAAAAAGAAACACAGCCTCACCATTTGCTTCTTGTTGTTAGCAGCACAGAATTATTTTAAAGTTAATAGAGTAAAAAGTCTGAGGCTTTGGGGGTTTTTAACGTAGAATGAATCTGGTGTATTGTTTAATATTTCTGTAATGCAGTGACAGTGAGCAAAGGTTGGAGCCAGGTCTAGCGTGATGTGCCCTTGTGCAAGCCTTTCTACATGCAAAGAGCTGCAAAAGGTCCTCAGTAATTCCAAATGATCCACACCCTGCCCTCAACCCAGAAGTACAACTCTTCCGAGTATTACTGAGGCAGGGATAAAATGAGAATGAGCTGCTTTAAGACTGACAGGCCTAGGAGATGCTGGGGGGGGGGCAGGGGGGGAGAGAGAGAGAGAGAGAGAGTGTGTGTGTGTGTGTGCGTATCCATTGTGCTGTTGACTTCCCCTTGCATTAGAGGTGGTGTGGGCCTGCACCACCCTAAGGACCGCTCCAGGAGGGATCTCTCACGGAAGACCAGAGAGTGCAGTGGAAGCATGACCACTGCATTATGCCTGTACTGCCCCTGAAGTTGGTGCAGCACACTCCACTCTCTGCTCCTGGCCATCTCTGCTGGTTATCAGGCAGGTTGAAGGAAGGGTCCAGCACCATAATTCACCCCCTCCCTCTCCCCTGTGGGATGGCTTGAGTCCCCAGATACTGAAAGTGACCCAGAGTGTGCAGGTATCCTGGCAGGGAGCTCCAAGGGGAGAGTGGTGGGATGAAATTGTTCAGTGCACCTTCCTCCCCATATTGTTGCTGGGCTAGTGCCAGGCCCATCTAGCTCTAGAGGGGAAAATAGGGCTTCCACAAGATAAAATTTGAATGGATAATACAACAGATTCTAAGGTAGAGGAAATTACCATATGAGGTTTTGGGAGAGAAATCAATGATATTTGGAAGTTGAATCCAACTGTGCTGATTGTTTACTAAGAAGGATGTTGGAAAGAAATTGACTGCAATAAGTTTCACAAAATTAATCTTAATTCTGGCCTGACAGACCTGTATTGTTCTAGTATTCCTCCTTCTCTCCTAAAGGTGTTGATACATCTCAGCCCCAGCCTGCAATTCACATTGCTAGTCCTGTCCTGGGTCCTCCCTGACAAAGCTTTGCTAATACACATACTCCTGATCTGCAGAACCAAACAATACCGGCCAGTGCCTTTCAGTTCTGACCTGCTGCACCCCCTGCAGTCTCTCCCAGGGGCACAGCCAGAGAGGAATCAGCAAGCTGCGATGCATTGCACCAACCAGTGACATGGTTTTGTGAAGTAGAGAAGTGGATCCATTGTATCCTGCAATGAGAGCAGCAAATTAATATTGTTTATGACCTCATCAGAACTTGACTCCTAAGACGAGTACGCTTCATTTGCTGAATTTGCATTGTCCCACTGAATATCTAGTACGTTTGCTCCTAATTATATTCAGTAAATCATCCTTGTTTCACTTTATATAGACTGTTATAACTCAGTTCACATAGATTTAAAGAGACATCCAAGGTGAGAGGGAGACATATTGTCCAGAGAGATATATGGACTTTTGTTCTTCCGGTACCTCTATCTAGGAGTCGGTTTGTATTTCTTATAGGTGACGAGAACCCAGGTGTCAAACGTCGTGATGTCCGGTTCTTGGACAGCATATTTGGGGGCAGTCATTCTTCACCTAAGGATATTCAAGTCCCAGCTCAAGCTGAATCCTCCTTACTAGAGTCAGAATTGTTCTGCCAAGGTCCCTGTCAGGATGGATGGGTCAGTAACATGGGCCAGTGTTACAAGTTTGTCCAGGAGCAAAATACATGGGCCGATGCTGAGGTACCAGGTTCTTCAAAATGAGAATTTTCTCTCTCTCCCCTTGTTCTATCTTCTTTTTACTTTTTTGTTTCTTTTCTCCTTCCTTTCTGATTTACCTGAAATGTATCAATCCTGGCAGAAGGTACTTGATACACATTTCAGGGATGAACATGTGGGTGAGCTACCAGCATGCAGCTTTGCCATGTGAGATGCTCAAGTGGCTATGAACCAATTCCTACTCAGCTCTCAGATCTTTTGAAATCTGAAAACAGTTCTCATTTAATCCCATCTCTCTCCACTGGACAGGATTCACTGCCTTTGAACATTGGCATTTTTCCATCTAAACTCTGGAACAAGCCACAGAATTTCTAATTCCTTGTTAAAATCCTAACACCAAACTGAAGAGAAGGTTAGGTGATTTTCCTGTTTATGAGGCAGTTGGCCCCACCCCCACTCTGAATGTGCTAACTCATCCCTAAGAGGCTTAACTTTTATCTCTCTGCCTCATAAAAACACTTCTGAAGAGAAAATTCCTTTTGCCTTGTCTATGTTCCTCCAAATCTCAGAGGCTTGCTAAAAGATAATCTGACTTCACTTCGCTCCCTGTTCTAATTATACCAGATGAGGCCGGTGCTATATTGATGTACTGATATGGGGTGGGGGGAGGATGGAGTTCAAAATATTGTCAAAATATGCTAATTTTCAAAATGCAGACACCTCCCTCAAATGCACTCGGTGTAAATGTTTGCTTAGTGGTGCTGCTTTCCACGGAACTCTTTAGTAAAAAGAGAAAGATTTATACGATCTGAGGTTATGGCTATGAGAATATGTTCAGTTTAAATGACAAAACAAATGCCTTAATCATCAAGGTGAACTGGCAAAGGGCTCCTTAGGGCCAAAGCAAACTGTGCCTTTATTTCAGGCTGCAGACAAAGGGGCCTCCTGCCTTAGGGGAAAGAGAAACCATCTTCTTACCTGAAGATAGAGGCAAAAATCACACAATCCCACTCAGCAGAACATAGTTAAGAGAACTCTTTACCCCATCTTGATTGGTGGATGGCTGGGGAAACAAGAAGAAAATCTATTTCTTAAACACTTTTGGCCTTTCAATTTTCTCCATCTTCCTTTTCTCTCTCTACTTTTCTCCCTTCCTGCCCTCTCTGCTTTCCACACTTAATGTTCTTGTTTTCCCCTTTATCATTATTGCTTCCTCTCACACTTCTCCACTCTGGCCTAGCCTAGCTCCATTTGTATGTCTTTCTCTACTCCCTTTATACAACTTTCTCTCTTATGTCCTATTTCCCCCCTTTCTATTTCATTCTCCACTGCCCTTCTCTTTTCACTTTCTCTTATATTCTTGTCTCTCTTTCCCTCTTCACTCCCATACCCAAACTTTTTCCACTTTTCTCTCTCCCCTTTTTGTTTCACAAACTCTCCCCTCACTCTCTTTCCCACTCTATGTTCCTGGGTCGAATTTGCTTTTACCCTGCAGAGTGTTTGCCAGAGGATAGCAGAGGGAGGTCACCTCACCAGCATCTCCAATGCAGCTCAGAATGATTTCCTTGTGAACCTTGCCAGTTATGCAGACAAAAGGACAACCCAGTTCTGGACAGGAGGAAGTCACCAAAAGGTAAGTGTACTCAGAAGAGGCATGAAAACAATAACCAGCTAGGAGAGGTTCACAGAAGGGATGAGCAAAATTTTTCCATAGAAAATGTATTGATTTTCAGTGATTAATATTAATATCAACTTAATATTTTTAGCTTTGAGCCCCCTCCCAAAAATTGGTTTTCGATTGCAGAAAACCAAAATATTTTCAGCTGCTATAAGCACTTTTTTTTCAGATTTGATTTTTTAACAAAAATATTCTTCAGAACCCCATCCTCCCCCCACCACACACGCATTCTAGCCAACACTAGCCCACAACTGCAGGATGACCTGAGTTCAGGCTTCGCTGGATAAACTGGCATGTGGATAATGGGTTCTAGGTTTAATTTCTGCCTGGCAGAATGTAAACTCAGTAGAGATGAGTTAATACTATCAAAAGCTTCTGTGAATATATTTATTCAGATTTTTGTAATGAATTCACTTGAACTGTCTTCTCAGCAATATTCTAGGAAATGAGTTTATGGTAGGGGCTTTTGTTGATACAATGAATTTACAATTAGTGGAATATTCAAAGAAAGTGAACCTCATATTCGTAATCATTACTATTTGAACTAGAAACTTGATTCTATGAATTATATACATGCAATCAGGAACCAGAAATGTACCATGTTCTCAGTGTCCATTCCAAACATCTCAAAAATTGAACACCAAATACCTGCAATGAACTCGTCATAAGTGCGTTATAGACTGATTCAGAATAACAAACAGATTCAGGAAAATTGCAATCTATTTGAGGACAATTCACAAATGGAAGAACAGGTGAAGTGAATATGATACATTATTCAAAATGAATTATTCATGCAGCTCCACGGGCCAATAATGTGACTGTAGGCAATAAGGGTATGCACACATTTCTGTGGAAGCCCCCTCACACTCCTTCACTCATTTTCAGTCCCAGCAGAGTATTAGAATACCTGTCCTCTCTGCAGTTCTCATTAAACTTCTGTATTACTTTTCTGAAGGGTACATCTCTGAGATGGACTGATGGATCACTGCCAAATTTCATCCAGAGGCCTCTGAGCTCGATTTTCAATGCCATTGGCGGAATATTTAACCATATCTTCAATGTACGAATCTGCCTGACTCTAAATTTAAGAGGTAAAGAAAACAGGGATTGATTTATGACTTACACTTTCATACTAGGCAGAGTGACTAAGGGTAAGGAACAATTGTTTCTGTTAGATTAATAGATTATGAGGCTAAAAGGTACCACTGTGATCATCCAGCCATAGGACTTCCCTGAATTAATTCCTGTTTGAACAACAGAATATCTTTTAGAAAAATATCTAATCTTGATCTAAAAATTTCCAATGACAGAAAATCCATCACAACCCTGGGTAAACTGTTCCAATGATTAATACCCTCACTAATAAAAATGCGTGTCTCATTTTCAGTCTGAATTTGTCTAGCTTCAACTTCCAGCCACTGGATCTTGTTATATCCTTGTCTGCTAGACTGAAGAGCCCATTATCAAATTTTTGTTCCCCATGTAGGTACTTATAAATTATGATCAAGTCACCCCTTAACCTTCTCTTTGTTAGTCTCAGGGAGCTCAATCTAGGTTATCACTCTAAGGCATGTTTTCCAGTCCTTTAATTATTCTCTTGGCTCTTCTCTGAACCCTCTTCAATTTATCAACATCCTTCTTGAAGTGTGGCTATCAGAACTGAACATGTTATTCCAGTGATGCTTTTTGTTTCAAGACAGTTTCCTTGCTCATCAGGGTCAGAACTTCTCCCCAAAACACACCCATGCATGCAAACACACACACACACACACACACTCCCATATGCCCACAGAGCTCCACTATTATAACTCAACCCTGCTCTGTGAACCATTTTCTCCTGGGGCGAAACAGGAAGGTAGTCTCCATTTTTGTTTAATCATGAGCTTTCCTTAGCCTTGCCCTACCAATGGACCCCAACCACCCCCTGATTGGACCCATATTTCCTGGATTAGTTGGAGAAAATGTTACCTTTTGGGTAGTGCAATTTATATATTTTGTAAACACAAATTAGAAGGAGATTTAGTTTCCCAGGGACTGAACTGAGCCCAAATGAGCTCATGTCAGAAGTGAAAAAAATCATTTATAAATTGTTCTGTTACTTTTCCTTTTCATCTTCATTTGTCTTTGTTTCCAGTCCAGGGTAAGTGGGATGGCTGTAACTGCAACAAGAAGTTATCATTCATCTGCAGTTACAAACCCAGTTTGACCCCGCCTTAGCCTGCAACAGGAAGTCTATGCTGCTCATGAAATCTGACCACTTTTACTGCACTCAGAATGTCGTTCAGCCACAATTAATGAGTGATTCTTTCATATGGTAAAAATCAAGATGTCAGTTTAAAAAAACCCAGAATGTTAATTCATATGATATAGATAGAACAGAAAACAGTAGAAGAAATTAAAAAGTGACTTGCTCATAGACTGTATTTAGAACACTGTAAAAAGGGTGATATAAAAATAATTTCTGCTTTGATCTGAATGCTTGATGAAATCAGTGCACTATTGGGCTTTTCCACAGGGGTTTCAAGAATATTCATGAGAGCTCTTTAATTATTAAATAATTACAAATCATTACAACATTACCCATTTCACCATTTAATCACATCAATACATACATTTTAAATCCTGGAAATTCTCCTTTCTTAATGTCAGATAAATCCAAGAAAACTCAGCTGAATGTTTTTAATTTTTAAGTAGTTAAATGGCTAGTTCATTGAACTGTAATATAACCATAAAAAGAAGTACAAATCATATGGAACAGTCATGTGTATATCATTATACAGAGAGATGATACAGAGCTTTGTTAACTTCATGGGATAGAATTTTGTTAAGTGAAGCAAAACTTGTCATTATGGCCATGTATGATAAAATGACTAAACATTATACGCAAAAAGAAAAGGAGTACTTGTGGCACCTTAGAGACTAACGAATTTATTTGAGCATGAGCTTTCGTGAGCTACAGCTCACTTCATCAGATGCATATCGTGGAAACTGCAGCAGACTTTATATATACACAGAGAATATGAAACAATACCTCCTCCCACCCCACTGTCCTGCTGGTAATAGCTTATCTAAAAGCCATTTCAAAGATGGACTACAAGCCGTCAGGAACACTATCCCCGATAATGTCACGGCTAACCTGGTGGCTGAACTTTGTGACTTTGTCCTTACCCATAACTATTTCACATTTGGGGACAATGTATACCTTCAGATCAGCGGCACTGCTATAGGTACCCGCATGACCCCACAGTATGCCAACATTTTTATGGCTGATTTAGAACAACGCTTCCTCAGCTCTCGTCCCCTAAAGCCCCTACTCTACTTGCGCTATATTGATGACATCTTCATCATCTGGACCCATGGAAAAGAAGCCCTTGAGGAATTCCACCATGATTTCAACAATTTCCATCCCACCACCAACCTCAGCCTGGTCCAGTCCACACAAGAGATACACTTCCTGGACACTACAGTGCTAATAAACAATGGTCACATAAACACCACCCTATACCGGAAACCTACTGACCGCTATTCCTACCTGCATGCCTCCAGCTTTCACCCTGACCACACCACACGATCCATCGTCTACAGCCAAGCTCTGCGATACAACCGCATTTGCTCCAACCCCTCAGACAGAGACAAACACCTACAAGATCTCTGTCAAGCTTTCTTACAACTACAATACCCACCTGCGGAAGTAAAGAAACAGATTGATAGAGCCAGAAGAGTTCCCAGAAGTTACCTACTACAGGACAGGCCTGACAAAGAAAATAACAGAACGCCACTAGCCGTCACCTTCAGCCCCCAACTAAAACCCCTCCAACGCATTATTAAGGATCTACAACCTATCCTAAAGGATGACCCAACACTCTCACAAATCTTGGGAGACAGGCCAGTCCTTGCCTACAGACAGCCCCGCAACCTGAAGCAAATACTCACCAACAACCACATACCACACAACAGAACCACTAACCCAGGAACTTATCCTTGCAACAAAGCCCGTTGCCAATTGTGCCCACATATCTATTCAGGGGACACCATCACAGGGCCTAATAACATCAGCCACACTATCAGAGGCTCGTTCACCTGCACATCCACCAATGTGATTTATGCCATCATGTGCCAGCAATGCCCCTCTGCCATGTACATTGGTCAAACTGGACAGTCTCTACGTAAAAGAATAAATGGACACAAATCAGATGTCAAGAATTATAACATTCATAAACCAGTCGGAGAACACTTCAATCTCTCTGGTCACACAATCACAGACATGAAGGTCGCTATCTTAAAACAAAAAAACTTCAAATCCAGACTCCAGCGAGAAACTGCTGAATTGGAATTCATTTGCAAATTGGATACTATTAATTTAGGCTTAAATAGAGACTGGGAGTGGCTAAGTCATTATGCAAGGTAGCCTATTTCCTCTTGTTTTTTCCTACCCCCCCCCGATGTTCTGGTTTAACTTGGATTTAAACTTGGAGAGTGGCCAGTTTGGATGAGCTATTACCAGCAGGAGAGTGAGTTTGTGTGTGTATGGGGGTGGGTTTTTGGAGGGGGGTGAGGGAGTGAGAGAACCTGGATTTGTGCAGGAAATGGCCTAACTTCATTATCATGCACATTGTGTAAAGAGTTGTCACTTTGGATGGGCTATCACCAGCAGGAGAGTGAATTTGTGTGGGGGGGTGGAGGGTGAGAAAACCTGGATTTGTGCTGGAAATGGCTTTTAGATAAGCTATTACCAGCAGGACAGTGGGGTGGGAGGAGGTATTGTTTCATATTCTCTGTGTATATATAAAGTCTGCTGCAGTTTCCACGATATGCATCTGATGAAGTGAGCTGTAGCTCACGAAAGCTCATGCTCAAATAAATTCGTTAGTCTCTAAGGTGCCACAAGTACTCCTTTTCTTTTTGCGAATACAGACTAACACGGCTGTTACTCTGAAACTAAACATTATACATTACTGTGGTCTGTGTAAACAAACAACATCACTTTGTTTTTCTTAATTATAAGTTACTGTATTGCTTTTGACTCATTAGTTAGTTGAAAGTTCTTACTGTAATTGTGCCCCTCCCCGAGACATGTCAGTCATTGGCAAACCTTCATAGAATCCTAAAAGACTAGTTGGATCATTCAGGTGATAATGGAGCATCTAGGTGAATAAACTTTCCTTGGTAGCAATGGTGGGAACACTAACATAGGCCAACTACTAGCATTTTAATATCTGTGTCATCTAACCCTGCTCAGAGGACAACTTCATGCCATGGTGGTAACAACTCCAGGGCCTTATCTGTACCAGAGTTCACTCTTTTGCTGATAGCAATGGAGATGCAGTTGCCGGAGTAACAGTGAGAAATGTTTTTAAATGTACGAAGTTTGCCATAACATAATGTCCCCTCAATATCAGTGGCCATATGAATAATAATTACAGGGTATGCCACTGATACTGAGGTGAACATAAGAACGGCCCTACTGGGTCAGACCAAAGGTCCATGTAGCCTAGTATCCTGTCTTCCAACAGTGGCCAATGCCAGGTGCCATAGAGGGAATTAACAGAACAGGCAATCATCAAATGATCCATCCCCTGTCGCCCATTCCCAGCTGCTGGCAAACAGAGGTTAGAGACACCATCCCTTCCCATCCTAGCTAATAGCCATTGATGAACCTATCATCCATGAATTTATTTAGTTCTTTTTTGAACCATGTTGTAGTCTTGGTCTTCATAACATCCTCTGGCAAGGAGTTCCACAGGTTGACTGTGTGTTGTATGAAGAAATACTTCACACAAAGATGAAAATGATTTGTTGGGGAAGAGTCAACATGGTTTTTGTAAAGGGAAATCATGCCTCATCAATCTACTAGAATTCTTTGAGATCAACAAGCATGTGGAGTGGGGAGATCCAGTGGATACAGTGTACTTAGATTTTCAGAAAGCCTTTGACAAGGTCCCTCACCAAAGGCTCTTAAACAAAGAAAGCTGTCATGGGATAAGACAGGAGGTCCTCTCATGGAATGGTAACTGGTTAAAAGATAGGAAACAAAGGGTAGGAATAAATCGTCAGTTTTCAGAATGGAGAGAGGTAAATAGTGGTGACACCCAGGTGTCTGTACTGGGACCAGTCCTATTCAACGTATTCATAAATGATCTGGAAAAAGGGGTAAACAGTGAGATGGCAAAATTTGTAGATGATACAGAACTACTCAAGATAGTTGAGACCAAAGCAGACTGTGAAGAGCTACAAAGGGATCTCACAAAACTGGGTAACTGGACAATAAAATGGCAGATAACATTCAATGTGGATAAATGCAAAGTAATGCACATTGGAAAACATAATCCCAACTATACATATAAAATGATGGGGTGTAAAATTAGCTGTTACCACTCAAGAGAGAGATCTTGGAGTCATTGTGGATAGTACTCTGAAAACATCCACTCAATGTGCAGAGGCCGTCAAAAAAGCAAACAGAATGTTGGGAATCATTAAGAAAGGGATAGATAATAAGAAAATACCCTATTGCCACTATATAAATCCATACACCCACATCTTGAATACTGCATGCAGATGTGGTCACCATATCTCAAAAAAGATGTATTGGAATTGGAAAAGATTCAGAAAAGGGCAACAAAAATGATTAGGGGCATGGAACATATCTCTCCATATGAGGAGAGATAAATAAGATTGGGATTTTTCATCCTGGAAAAGAGATGACTAAGGGGGAATATGATAGAGGTCAATAAAATCATGACTGTTGTGGAGAAACTAAATAAGGAAGTGTTATTTACTCCTTCTCATAACACAAGAACTAGGGGTCACCAAATGAAATTAATAGGCAGCAGGTTTAAAACAAACAAAAAGAAGTATTTCTTCACACAACGCACAGTCAACCTGTGGAACTCCTTGCCAGAGGATGTTGTGAAGGCCAGGACTATAACAGGGTTCAAAAAAGAACTAAATAAATTCCTGGAGAATAGGTCCATCAATGGCTATTAGCTAGGATGAGCAGGGATGGGGTCCCTAGCTTCTGTTTGCCAGAAGCTGGGAATGGGCAACAGGGGCTGGGTCACTTGATGATTTTTCCCTGTTCTGTTAATTCCCTCTGTGGCACCTAGCATTGGCCACTGTTGGAAGGATACTGAGCTAGATGGACCTTTGGTCTGACCCAGTGTGGATGTTCTTATGTAATACTTCCTCTTGTTTGTTTTAAACCTGCTGCCTATTAATTTCATTGGGTGACCCCTAGTTCTTGTGTTATGAGAAGGAGTAAATAACACTGCCTTATTTACTTTCTCCACACCAATCATGATTTTATAGATCTCTATCATAGCCCCGCTTTGTTGTTTCTCTTCCAATCTGAAAAGTCCCAGCCTTAATCTTTCTCAGAGGAAAGCTGTTCCATATCCCTAATCATTTTTGTTGTCCTTTTTCATAACCCATGTTACATATTTATCTAAGGTCCATTGTTCAGGGTGACCACTGTATTTCAGTAACATCATTAGTTTACCACATTGGCTACCTGCTATACCAAAACTACCTAATCGATGCATAGTTTACCTGTGAGGTAAGTACTGTCAGTATTATGGAGCACATAGTACAGATGGGGAAAGTGAGACACACAGAGGGTAAATAACTTGTCCATGATCATACAGCAAGTCAGTGGTAGGGCAGGCATGTAGGACCCTCAGTCCTCATGCTTAGTGCACTAGACAGTGCAAAATCCCAACTCAAAGTGACTTTTTTTCCTTATCAATTAGTTTACCTCAAAAGAGCGAGCTGACTGACTGGACTAGTTAATCTGGGGTTCCTGATCCACAAAGAACACCATATTTCATTGTCAGCAACATGCCCCGCTCCTGGATTTTATTTTTGAACAACATCTCTGTCCCTAGAGAATGGGTTTAGGGGCCTGTGTTCTTAATGTAGAAGAATAAGGTTATTCAGATACAATGGTCATTTTATAATATGGTAGCCAGAGCTTCCAGGAGTCCATTAAAACATGGTGAATGCCTGGGGGCAAATGGGCTAGGGTTTTCCTAATAAATATGGAACTCTGCATCTCCTGTGCTAATATGAACCATGTTGATAAGATCTGAAACCTGACCTACATCCAGTGGGTGACTGGTGAACTATCTAAACTGATTCAGTGGGCTCACTTCAGTTCCCAATGGCATGTAGTCCACAACACTGAAACCACCACCACAATTAGCAATAATTTAGTACTTTTTTAAAGGCAGGGACAGCAGAAGTATCAAGGCCACAGACAGCAGGCACACACGGTAAACTTGTCTTATCCCTAGAGTAATACTGTGTGGTACTTTTTAAGCCATTAATCTCAGAAACTTTTACAAAGCAGGTTTTTTGCCCCATTTTACAGATGGGAGAAAATGAGGTACAGCGAGGTGAATACCTACAGCAAGCCAACGTTAGAGCTAGGAACAGTTCAGGGGTTAGAGCACTCATCGGAGATGAGGGTTCAGTGCCCCCCTTTCTGTCCTAGCAGTGAAAGGATTTAAGCTGGGCTGTACCACTTTTCAGGAGAGTGCTCTAACCACTGACCTGTGAGATACTCTGATGTGGGGCTCCCTCAGTCTCTCCTGTTGAAGCTGTTCCACTGTGGATAAATAATAAAAGAGTGGTTGGAGCAGGGAAGGACTGGACCTTTTGTCTCCTACCTCCTAGGTGGGTCCCCTAGCCACTGAACTCTATAGGCTCTCTCTTTTCCAAACATGTTTTCTTTCTTTAGCCACAATGGAACTTTAGCTTCAACAGGAGAGACTGAGGGTGCCCCAAATCCAAATATCTCATAGCCCCGTGGTTAGTGCACTCTCCCGAGACAAAGGACATCCCTGTTCAGATCCAGTTGAAGCTGGGTCTCCTATGTCCCAAGCACATGCTAAAAGTTGTAAGGGAGACTCAGCACCAAATCCTTCCCTTCCCCAAGCCCTGGGCTTTTTGTGAAGCAATGCAGCCACCTAACCTCAAGCAGCAGCTTCCTCCCAGAAGCCTGGGCTTAGGTGCCTATCTCCACGAGAGAAGCAGGGCCTAGGACATACCCTTTTCATTGGTTAGCCTAGAGTGCTGGCTTGTGTGGATGACATTCTTAGGCACATGTCTCTCCCCATTCATTGTATAGAGAGCCAAGGCCACTAACTCTGGCTTTGTGGATCACAGTGGTGTTTGCGTGATTTTCTGGGCCTCTACAAGTTAGGCACTGTGATACTCAGCATTGTAATGCCTAAGTCCCTTTGTGGATCCCACCCTAGGTGCCTATCCACATCTTTAGACACCTTATTACCTTTGAAAATCAGGCCCTTAGACATATTGGCAGAGCAGCCTTGGAAAATCTTCTCCATGCTGTACCTATTCTATGGACAAAGGCCTTCAGTATCCAGGCAATAAATGCAATATCTTCCATGAGCACTAACTGAGATAAAGCTATTTGTCCTTTTAATTAATTATTGCCTTTCCATGAGAATATGAATTATTCTGTCTGTAGACTGTGATATTGAGCCATTATTAGTTTATTTATAATTTATATTATAGTAGTGCCCAGAGGCCCTAATCTGCGACAGGGCCTCACAGTAGGAGGTGCTATATAAACCCCTAGGAAGACATGGCTCCCAACCAAAGAGTTTACAGTCTAATTCATGAGCTGGGGTGGTTGAGCTGATGAAGGAGTTAGGATATTATGGAGCTGTGACCTAATTTGATGTGGTGTTTTCCCAGGCTTTGTTACAATGTCACCATCTCTCTTTTGAAATGTCTTCACTGATTGTTCTTGTGTGGCCGTGCACAATGGGGCTAAGAGTGGAGGAAGGTATTTCCCTCCACAGAGGACTCATCTGAATGGTATTTGTGGTAGTTACATCCAACTACTTCCAGACAATCTGAAGAGAAATGGGAGACAGTACAATTGAACACAGCCCTACACAACCATCCAATCTCTGCGGTAGTCCCATGCTCTGGTTTTTTTATTTGTTTATATGTTTTGGTTTTGTCTTATCAATCAATCAGCCAATATGTTGGCCTACTAACCTGTGAGATCTGGTCCCTCAAGCTGTCAGTGACATTAGGTTAGTTGCTGTTTCTACAGGCAAATTGTCATTTCAGAGCTTTTCCTTCTTCCTACAATGCTGATGAATGCTTTTCTGAGAAGTATATAATACAATGAGAGCCTGATTTCCTAAGCTATGCACACACAATTGTGTCCCTTATTTGTGCAGGCAACTACTACAACATGCAAGCAAATTCGGTAAATGGGGCACAGATGGGCACTTAGACTCATAACTGATTACTTGCACATACAGTTACATGCATACCTGAATTTTCAATTTGTATGCCTTTCTTTTTGCTTGTCTAGTTCATTTGCGTGTGCAAGTACCTGATTTCACACACGATCACACAAATTAGGTGTGTGCTTGCAAATGCACAATTTTGAATAAATGCCATTCTTGGATAATCACATGGAAAACTTTTTTTGTCAGATCAGTAGTCTTATCTTGTACTATCAAAAGAATAGAGCAATGCTGCAGTAAAATGCTACAGATTTTGAGTAAAAAGCCCACAGGGGGCCACAAATGACCTAAATCAAGGACTCCTAATCCTATGGCACTTTTGCTTTAGTGCCATAGAGATGACAAATGACCCCAATAACTGCCCCCACTTTGATCTGGTAGGAAACATGTAAACCCTGCCCTCTTCTTTCTCAGGCGGGAAGTGGTTTCTACAGGCAGCCTACAGTTGGTCATGCTGAAAAAAGAGAATTCAGGTTAATTCAGCTTCAAAACCACTAAAATACACCGCAGAGCCCTCAGCAGCTTTAGACACAGCCTTCACCTCAAGAGACTCTAACAATTTTCTCCTTGCCTCTCAGTAATGATTAATGCACAGGCTGAAATACACAAAGGGGTAATAAGATACCCTGTGAAGGTGTTGAAGGCACTGCTACAGCTTTCCCAGTACTGATACATTATCTCTGCCAGTATCTTATTTGTGAAGGTGGCACTGTGGAAAATGGCAAAAAGTAAAAAATAACACTTTCCAATTAATAGTTAGTACCCCTGGTAGCAGAACACCGGCTGTACATGTGTGAAGAAGCTAATTAGGAAGGGGACTGTATTAACAAGGAGAGGAGTGTCTTTGACTATGCATCAGCAGAAAGGGAGAAAGCAAAAATGAACACAAGGAAGGATCCTTTCAGAGGAAAGGGGTAATTGCATATGGGTCTGGGAGGAAACGTAACCTTTTTCATCTCATGGTGCAAAGTTTCTTTGTTCATCTTATTGTGAATTAGCAGGCATTGACATTTTGAGTACTAGAGAGACAAGAAGACAGGGTCTCTCACTTTACTGCTTCTCTGGGGCCTCTCTACACAAGGGAAAAATTAGAAACCATTTCCAGTGTCGCTAACACTGGTTCAGCTGAAGAAGGCCATGTTGGGAGACCTAGCATAACTGCTGGCCATCATTTGCAGCCTAGTGTTGATTAGCCCTAATCCCAGCAGGGGTATTTGCTTAAAATGTTGTTAGCAGCTACAGGTCAATCTATTTATTATCATGTATTTATAAATATTATAGCACCTAGGAGCTTCAGTCATGGACCAGGACCCCATTGTGCTAGAAGCTGTACAAACACAAAACAAAAAGAAAGTCCCTCTCAATCTCATCAGTAGCTGTTCAACTGAACCAGTGTTCTCTATTCGACATTGGTGAGGCCTCATCTGGAGTACTGTGTCCAGTTTTGGGCCCCACACTACAAGAAGGATGTGGATAAATTGGAGAGAGTCCAGCGAAGGGCAACAAAAATGATTAGGGGTCTAGAACACATGACTTATGAGGAGAGGCTGAGGGAGCTGGGATTGTTTAGCCTGCAGAAGAGAAGAATGAGGGGGGATTTGATAGCTGCTTTCAACTACCTGAAAGGGGGTTCCAAAGAGGATGGCTCTAGACTGTTCTCAATGGTAGCAGATGACAGAACGAGGAGTAATGGCCTCAAGTTGCAGTGGGGGAGGTTTAGATTGGATATTAGGAAAAACTTTTTCACTAAGAGGGTGGTGAAACACTGGAATGCGTTGCCTAGGGAGGTGGTGGAATCTCCTTCCTTGGAAGTTTTTAAGGTCAGGCTTGACAAAGCCCTGGCTGGGATGATTTAACTGGGAATTGGTCCTGCTTCGAGCAGGGGGTTGGACTAGATGATCTTCAGGGGTCCCTTCCAACCCTGATATTCTATGATTCTATGATTCTATGTTCGCAATGGAGGGAAATTTTCTCAAAAATATCCCTAATGTAGAAAGGGATCTTAGAAACCTGAGTTTGGTAGTTAATGCAAAAATGTATCCCATGAATTGCCATTCGCCATCTTTGCACTTCATAATAGTAGTAGTAATATTGGTATTATCGTAATGCCCAAACAATATCAAGGCCCCATTGTGCTAGACACTGTAAAAACACACAAAACAAGGCAGTCTCTGCCCAGGAGGGCTTTTGCGTTCACTTCAAGTAATCCAGTTTCCTGGCACAAATATTCACAGAGAGTGAATTTCAAAGTATACATGCCGGAAGTGCGTGCATATTCTTACCCAGGCTAAACAACAGGGGCTTCAGAGCTAGAGCAAGGAAGCTAGCCCCTTGAGCGGTTGATGAGTACTAGAAATGCTTAGACAACTGGGGAGTCAGAAGCAGAGATTAACCAGGCACTCAGATACTACAATGAAGGTCATGGTAAGAACTGTGGTTGGAGAGATTGAGAGAACGTGTGTGCATATAACCAAGCAGTGATCACAGCCAGATTGTGTGGGTGTGGTGTAGGTGTGGGTGGCTGGACCAAGCAGTGGTCACAGCCAGATCACATAGGAAGTCTGGCTGCCCGTACAGTAAGGATAAGTGCAAACTGACTTCCTGGACCAACAGCTGAGAAGAAGACCAGGACCAAGGAGCTAGGAGCAAGAATCTTGCAGTGCACCGATGCTGCTTTACAAGCTTTACACAGTCTTTACTGCAATGGAAAAATGTTCAGTGGTTTAATTTTTAATATCATAACAGATGGTCAAGAAACACTGAGAATATCTGCATGTAAAACATAGCTTGATCACAATTTGATCACAATCTTCCCCTCCCCCTCATCCTTTCTCTCTTTAATCAATCACAAAATCACCTTGAGGATGTGCCAGTCTCTGTTTCATACCAGCAGCTTTTCTAAGTACTGCCCGGATTAAACGCATGGTCTGTGTACATAGCAAGAAAAGATGATCAATATGAGTGGCCTTTGAGTACAAAAGGTCGATTTCATTATTTTAGACCCATGTAACAGCAATCAACAACCTACACTTCAAATCAGGAGAAGCATTTCTGAGACAGCTAACAGAAAAACTCAGACTGTACATTAATAGATTCAGGCAAAATATTGCCAGTTAGTGTCTAATTAGTCAACTCTGTATGTACACCAGTGGCAGTTGTAAAGATCTGCTTTATTCTGAGTTTCGGGAGCACTCACCACAGGAAACAATATTTTATTATATGTTGATTTCCTGCAAAAGTCCTTAACGTAGGCCAATTCTTTTCAACAGTAAAGGCTGTATCTAGGAAGGGAAAGAAAAAAGGACGTAGGAAATAAATATTTTGATAGATGAACCAGGAATTATTAATCCTATGCTTCTCGTACAGAATATAAAGCATATATAATTTCCAGGAGGATGTGACTGATGGAGTAGCTCAACTAAGAACATTCTTCATAGATTGAAGTAGACAGGTACCATGTGTGGGGTCATGACGGTCCAGTCATGCAACAAAAAGCTTTGGACAATTAAAAGAAGGGAATTCTTCACTACTATTTCAGAAGTCAGCCTACAATTACATTTTTGTTAACTCTCTAGTAGTTTTGAAAGGCTCAGTAAATGGACTGTTCAACACAAAGGCCTTCTTTTTCAACTTTGTTGTACCTTTTCTTCTTTGAAGAGCTATAACATATTGATCAATTCTGTAAAGCCTCTTCACCTGTCAAGCACTATTTTCACCTTGTCCCATACAATCTTCACATTGAAAAAACACATTTGTATGTTCATGGTGCCCCCAAAATGTTTATTGTATCCATTAAAAGGGATTAAAAGTTGCTTATTGTCTTCAAAAAAGAAAGCCATATTTAGAATTATATGACTTCAACGAGAAAAAAAGGAGAATTTTTGTCCTACATTTCATTAATTAAGTGTCATACAGGCCTGCCGCCTTCAAATTCCAAATTCCTGCTGGAAGAAAGTGTCTTGAAGGGCGTGTTTTTTACAGAAACTCAATGTCATTCAATGGATTTTACCCTGCAGAGCAGAAAATGCTGGGTAGGGTGGAATCCCAGACTGCAAACTGATCTAATAAAAAGTAGTAACCAAGAAAGTCTCTTTGCAAAACTACTGAATGTAAAAAGGACACGATCAGTCTAATATGAAAGCAGAGAGATTATTCCAAATTGACTATTTCTACACATTGTTTGGATCTCTATCCGTATAAATCTGATATACAATTGAAACGAATTAATTCATCACAAAATATGTAACACAGTAAATGGCTCTGATTCTACAAACCTTTACTTAGGCAAGTGATGACTACTCACACAAGTCATCTCACTGAAGTAAATGAGACTACTTGTATACAAAAGTTTATAGCACTGGACCCTTACTCTTCTAGCGCTAACCGTGGGATTTTGATGTGGACCCCAAAATTAGACTCAAGGATTAAGGATGAGAGTGATGCGCACTGCTTCTTTCCCCCATGCTGTTGTGCACACTATATGCTCTTCGCGAACTGTGCTTCATGTTGTGGAGGAAGATTTTTTTCAAAATGAAACCACAAATGGAAAAATACGTCTCTGGAGTTATTCTAAAAGGCTTTCACTGTGTTCTTGTGTTTTATGTTACAGATCAAAACAATGAGTCATCTTTAGAAGGTTGTAATCGATTGGGCTGCGATCACACGGCACAGCAACATTATGAGGTTTTTAAAATTTATTTGTTCTCTCATAGAAAGAAGAAAAGACGTAGGTGCATTAGATAGAATGTATGGGAGCTGTCTGAGCATGCAAAGGAAAAATAGGTCTCCATGCTATGCACCCTGCTTACCAATGCCATGTCCTTTAACACTTAATTTTTGTATTATATACCCAGAGAGTTTGTTGCTCCTTAATTGGGTTGCTCAGTGCAGAGGAGGAGACTAGTCTAGACTGTTAAATGGAATTAAAGCACACAAAGCAGCCTGTGTAGAATGGATGACTTATAGGCAGCGATAGTAGCACTTTTTATTCTTACAGTTACCTGACGCTTTCCATTTTAAGACTCTGTTTTCAGCTGCCAAACTTTAACTGTTTCATTTCCAGGCTGGGTGTCTGCCTTAGGCTGAAACGTTTTTGAAAGTTTCAGCAAAAATTGCTGAGCTGTTTGTGAGAATGAGCTGAGGGGAAAATACATTGCTTTGTCCTTGGTTGGTTTTTTTTTTAAAAAGAGTCCATTTCATTGAGAAGGTCTAGAGCCTCCAAGCTTTGGAGTAGGGACTTGGAATTTGGCAGGGAGGGATGGCCTTTGTGCCAGGGATGCGCCTTTTGCTCTTCTTCCCCCAAAAGCTCACATTTGATTGTTAAAAGCATTTGAAAAATGGTGGTTCCTACATGTTCAGTAAAGCTTCAGAGCTACAGTCTCTGCAGATTCTGTCCACATTGGGCCTGCTCCAGATGGGTGCTGAGCAGGACTTTCCCTGCAACTGCAGCTCTGGGCTGCTGCTACAGCCTGTGCACTGTGGTCAGGCTCTGAAACTGAAGGTAAGGAGACTGTCTCTCCTCTGCTTTCAGTGCCTGAACTGCTGACACCCAAGCAACTGGGAGGAGGAAGCTACCTGAATCACATGCAAAGGGGACTAGAGCTAAATCTAGGGGGAAGAGGCGGGGAGAGTATATTGGGACATGGTGCCTGGAAAAAGTGAGGAAAGACAGGGACCAAAGGCTAACTTGAGGGAGAGGGAAACTGGGACTGGGAGTTGGGGTAAAGGGCAGATTGGGAGCTGCTGGTTTAGGAGACTGGGGCTGGAAATGGGAGGGAGGAGGTTGGAACTGGGACAGGGAGTTCATAGGATTTACTAGGCAAGAAAATGGGGACTGGGATGATGAGCATGAGGAGTGAGACTGGGATGAGTTAGGTGAGGAGAATGGCGCTGGGACAAGAAGTCTGGGCTGAGGAAGAGACAGGATTGTGACAGGGACAGACTGGAGAAGATGAGGCAGAAGGTATCACACTTGGAGGGGAACAGGCAAAAAAATCCGTGCCCACAAGAGCACATTCCCCTCCAGAGCATGGAATGGAATCAAAGATTGCTGAGTCTTGCCATTCCTCCGCTGTCAGCAAATACCTGTGAAACTCCCTGCCAAAGTTTCTCATCCGTCTGTAGTGCTAGTCCCCAGAGACAACTTACTATTACAACCAGCTATTCTATAAACCAAGGGGCAGAAGTTTTTGAAGTGGATGTAAAAGTTCCATCCCTGGTGATGACCCATGTGCAAGTCAACATGATGCCAAATGATGAAAATTCTGTTTTTTCAGTTTGCTTTTTTTAAAAAAAAACCTAGGAATTTACACACACAAAAACCTGTTGAAAGAATACTACTAAGGTTACTAAGTTAAGCACTCAAAAATTAGGGAATTCCTAACTTTAATTCCCCCCCCCATACATATGCATATGCATTTTGAATGATACAATCACATAATTATATGATCACGTACTATTTTTTCCTCCTGCCTCTTTCAGTGCACAGGATAGACAGTACTCATGGAGTGACAGCTATTCAGTATTTTATTTTATCTTCATTGTTCAACAGGTGGTCCCAGGCCTTATTTACTCCTCTCAATGTATAACTATGAATTTCCTCATTGCCTTTTCTATGGTGCTCATAATTATAATATCTGAGTGCTTCACAAACATTAATTAATTTCTTTTCTGGAACACCCCTGTGAGATGTGGATTTATTATCCCTATTTTACAGATGGGGAGAAAAAGAAAGATTAAGGCCAAAATATCTACTAATTTTGAGAGCCCGATTTGGGACACCTAGGATCTGATTATTCAGAGTACTTGGCACTTTCTACATTCAAAGTACAGCTCCCATTGACTTCAGGCGAGGCTGTGAGCAATCAGCACTTCTGCAAATCAGACACCAGGGTCTCAGGTTGGGCACCCAGAAAATGAGGAACAGACAATTAGTGAGCACATGTGAAAAGTTTGGTGTAAGTGACTTGTTCAGTACCACACGGGAACACTGTGACAGAGGCAGGGATAGAATCCAATTCCCCAATGCAGCATTGAACTCTACAATCATGAGACCACCCTTTCTCTTCCTGCAATCCACTTCCTCACTGACTACACACCTTCCAAGTTCTGCAACAAATGAGGCAGGGGTCCTACAACCAAAGCCCTCCTTCACTACACAATCCTGATTCCTTCCCAGAGCGGGTCCATCGTGTGCAGTGAATGAGGTAGGAGTCCTATGGTAAAACAGTATGTGATCATGTAATTAAAGACCATATCATCAAGTGGCCTGAATGAGCAGGTGCCATTTCTGAAAAAATCAGTAATGCTGTCTTCATAAAGGTTCATCCAAATTCTATGGGAGGGCAGTGGAGGGACAGTGTTTGTCACCTTAATGAACAAACCAGGAGTGTCTCAACTCCCCCTCTCCAATAGAAACCAGGGCTACATGTATGGAGTCCATGACATCACAGTGGCTCCAGTGCTGTATGACTGGAATGGAGATTCACCACCAGGATAACCTCCACTGACTGCTGCTCCTAAAGAGAGATGAACAGCACTGCATGGAGCCACAGAATAGCCAGGCAGCCTTCATCTGCATCAACTTTTCAGCAGATTTCCCACAGGATTTAGATGGAGAGTTGAACCGTGCATGTTCCTGAAACCAACCTCCTCACAGATCTCCAGCTCTGGAGTAATTCTCAACTGGGTCCTTCTGCAAGGGTTGGGTTCATGTGCACAGGGTCCTCTAGGGAATATGGTCTGGTTCTGGATGTGGAGTTCTCATTGCTTTGAGGCATGCAACTTTCAGTCTCACAAGTAGCTTCTAGCATGACATTTCTTGACTTGCCCCCAAGAAACTTGACATGGACCTGTCATTAAATTCCCCTGAGTACTTGTGAGAGAGCAGAGCCAGGAGTTGACCACTTGACAAACTCATACTTTGTGCAGAATTTGGAACTGAAGACCGGGGCCAAAAAATAGATGGTATGGTCAGTTTTCTTTTGAGGGATGGACATTTTAAAAAATATTGGTGATTAACTTCAATGCCAAGGATCTTGGTAGCAATTAAAATGGGTTAAGACATGTGCTTTCAATAAGAAAAAAGACCTTAGTGTTATTTTAAAATGAAGGGCCAGATGATGCTTTCCGGCAGTAGGAATTTGGACTGCACAAGGATAGCTGGGTCAGTCCCAATTTAAAACAAGACAGAGCTATATAGAAGCCAAGGGTTCACATTTCATTCAGAGACAAATAATAAAATGTAGCTCATAGATGCACTTTTCATGTGTAGATTTCAAAAGTGGGTAAGCGTTATTATCCCTTTTTACAGATGGAGAAACACGTTTCACTAAGAAGTGAAATGATTTGTCCACTGTCACGCAGGAAGTCAGTGGCAGATCCATGAACAGAATACAGGTCTTCTAGTCTGCTGCCATATCTACTGGCCCTGCTTCCTTCCCATGACAAAGGATGGTACATTAGATGGGAAGTAGACTATGTAGAAGTTTTGCAATGAAACCTCAAACCAAGCAGGTAAAATTCAGCAGGTTCAGATTTTTGTTACAAACACCAAACACAGGCCAGGGTCTCCAAAACATTCACCAAGGTTCATAAACTTTCACATGAGTCTTGGCTGTGGTTTGTGTAAACCAGGGCTGAGTTTCAATTGAAGGGCCTATTTATAGTTTCAGGCAGAAATCAGGCCAAACACAGTGGTTTTGCATGGTCTCCATCTGAAACTAGGCAAAAATTGGCCATTTCAGCTGCTTTTCACTTTGGGTTTTTTGGGTTCATTCAAAATTGAAACGATAAGCAAAAATAAGAGTATGTGAACCTCACAAGCCAAAACTGCAAAAGGTTTGCATAAAGCCCTGGGAACTGAAACCACTGCAATTTTCATGTCTCTAATGGTAAGTAAAGATTGCATGTTGAGCGAGTGTTTTGTAGGATTTTAAGAAACTATGTCTGTCGGAGAGAAACTTCATCATAAGTAGGTGGATTGAGAATGTAATAGAATGAATTATAAGTTATTTATTCCTCTGGAGGTGAGGAGAGAGAGGGAGGAGGTGAAGCTGACTTGATACTGCTCTTCTTACAGACCCGCTTAAGAACTTCTATTACTCCTGAGGCATTCTGTGCCAAAAAATTAAAAATTCTGTGCCAAAAAATTCTGCAAGCTTTATTTGTCGATAAATAAATAAATGCAGAGGCTCCAGCATGGCAGTGGGAGCACAGGCCACTGGTTGTACAAAGGTAGGAGATCAACCTCCAGCCTCCCCACCCCCAACCCCTGGGACACGGACTCAGTGGTGAGGCTGCACCCGACCCTGACACAGCACAAGGCCAGGGCCTACCCCAGAAACACCCTGGGGCCCTGCCCCTCTGCACCAGGTGCACCAGGTCTGGGGCAGGCAGGCTCAACCAGGCAGGATCCAAGTGTGGAGGGGCTCAGTGTGGGGGGATCCAGGTGTGGGGTGAGAGGATTCTGTGTGGGGCAATCTGGGTACAGGCAGGCCAGAGCGGGGGTCTAGGTGTGGGGGGATCTGGATGCACAGAGACTTATGGTGGGGGGGCATGTTCTAGGTGCAGGGACAATGGGACTCTGCAGGGGCTTCCAGGTGAAAGTGGCTGGGGCTCAGCAAAGGGGTCAGGGTGTGGGGGTCTCAGAAGGGGGGGTCTGGGTGCTGGGGGAGTGGAGCTTAGTGTGTTGCAATCTCAGTGCAGCTAGTTGGGAGTTAGTGGTGTGGGGGTCTGGATGTGGGGCCTTAGGGTGGTTCAGAGGGGTGGGGATCATCAGGGTAGTGGTCTGAGTGCAGGGAGCTCAGTGTGGGGTGGTCTGGGTGCCGGGGTGGGGGTCTGGAGGCAGGGTGTCTGGGTGCAAGGGGGTTGGGTATGGAGAGCTAGGGGGTTCTGGGTGTATGGGGTGAGGCTAGGCGGCGGGTGTCTGGGTATAGGAGGTCTGGATGCATGGGGGTTGGGCGGATGGGGGAGCAGCTCCCTGTACAATGACCCCTCCCCCCACAGCTGAGGAGCAATGGAGGCAGCAAGCAGAGGAGGATGCTGGAGCTTCCTGCAGCTGGGGGACGTTTCTGGGGGTGGAACCAGCCACTCCTTGCAGGGGAAGAGGAAGTCCCATCCTCTCCTGCCTCCAGCCCACCCGGGACTAGCAACTGATCCTGACTGAGGGTAGGAGCCACTGGCTGGGGTGTCCCCAGCCCTGAGGTGATATACCTCTCCACCGGTTGCTCTGGGTGCCTGAAACGATGTCCCTGTGCAGCTAGGGAGTGGTGCATGACTGCTCTGGCAGCTTCCCTTTGCTTCCCTGTCAGAAAGTCAATTTTCTGCTGGGAAGGAAAGAAATCTGTGGGGGACATGAATTCTGCATGCGTGCAGTGGCACAGAATTCCCGCCAAAGTAATTCTTTTGTAAAACTAGCAATCAGTATTTCAATGTCGAAAATCTATGCAGCTCACACTTCTCAGCTATGAAACCTCACAGATATATAACACCAAAAGGAAGCCCTGTGGTTAGGGTTGCCAACCTCCAGGATTGTCCTGGAGTCTCCAGGAATAAAAAAATAATCTTTAATTAAAGATTATATCATGGGATGAAACCTCCAGGAATACATCCGGCCAAAACTGGCAACCCTACGAGTGGTCCCAATGATGGTAAAGAAGAACTAGGAGCTAAGAGGAGCTGAGCCACTGGCTCAGGGTGCGATTGTGACTGTAAAGAAGCCATTCCACCGCCTTGTGATTCAATCATCCTAGCTCAAAATTAGCTTAAAAGCAGGTTGTTGAAAAATACCTGCTCAGACTGATCTATTAGTTGAGTCACTGTGCATGTGATGTTTCTGGAAACTTTCTTGTCATCAGCAATATACCTTATGAAGGTCAAGAAGGCTAAGGGAATAATCACAGCTGGATGTCTCAGGTTCATGCTACCACAAAGAAAAATTCTTAAAAAGAAATTAAACTATAGCTACCCAAAGCTATGGGGACAATGGGTAAAATTTTCAAAAACACCTATGTGACTTTGGAGCCTATGTCCCATTTTCTATAGTGAATTACCATTAATTTACTATCATTCATTTCTGTTGGGTTATTTTACATGTCAACCTGACTAGATGTAAGGAGGTGAAACCAAATAAAATGAAAGATCATAAACTATTGTTGCCCCTACGCTGAGTGGGAGAAGATTTTGGGGCCTTAGAATTCGTTTTCCCATTGAAGGAGAAATCAGTGACTCAGAGATAGGGTATTTTAACCAGTATTTCTGTTCAATAAACACACAGTTGCAGTCAGCAAGCTCTTTTCCTTAAATAATGCTGTATTAAAAAAGGAAGAATAATTTAGCATAAGCAGAAAGTAAACAACCCATTTGAAAATTCAGGGTCCACCCTACTCTTCTGACTCTGGTTGTGGACTTTTACCATCCCAAAGGCATTTTCTCCCCACTGTCTCCCAAGCAACGTGTTTACCTGAACATGCACACACACACACAAAACATGAGCTCATTTAATTTCTTTGTTCCTGTGACTGAATATTTAATGGTGGCCAATATTGCAGCCAATGTGGAAAAGTGAAACATTTACGATCTTTAATACAAAATACTACGTGAATCCAGGAGCTAGAGCTAGGACAGGCTTATGGTGCCTTTTCCTTAACCTGGCCCTGGAAGTGCTCTGTCAAATCTATCCCTTCTAAGGATTTTTCTTTGGCTTTAGGGCAGCTTGTGGCTGTCGGAGCAGCACATAGCTACCAATATACCACAGAGAATCAGCCCCCCTCTATTTTCTTGGTAAAGATCTTATATTAGTTAAAAAGCACAAATGTCAAGGGGAAAAGGTACTGCAGAGCATAACTCTCAGAAACATTCAGATTGCAATTACTGTAATTATATCTTTCAAAGGTAAGGTATGAAAATTATCACACAAATGAGAGAACAAGGAAAGCACAGGGAACAGTACGTTATTTTTCATCTTATCTTTGTCTCTGTGCCATTGTGCTGAATTGCTATGATTACGTTCTGTTAAAATCTTTTCATTTTTCTCACTGCTCTCTAGGGATCTAAGGCTCGGTGAACAAAGCAGGGTTATCAAACCAATTTCAATTTCGCAAACTCCTCATGGGAAATATTTATGAAAATGCAGACTTCAGAAAGATCAGATGCCTGTCTAACTTTCTTTTATGGGTTTGATAAGATTATGAACAAGACTGAATGCATCAGTTCTGCATTTTCTGTAGCAATATTAAGGACGCAAGAAATTTCAACAACAAGAAAAAGCCCAACATGCCTCGTCCTTTTGGTTTAGCTTAATCCCACCTTCCTGATTTCATAGATTCATAGATATTTAGGTCAGAAGGGACCATTATGATCATCTAGTCTGACCTCCTGCACAACGCAGGCCACAGAATTTCACCCACCATTTCTTGCCATGCTCTTCAATCTTTCCTTCTCCTGAAAAATGAGATGTCTCAAAATTCTATATATTCTTTGTTCAGTCACCTCCTGCACAGGCAACTTACTCCATGTATCTGTTGTCTTTTGCATGCCGTAGCCCCACTTGAGCCTCCTACTCTTCTATTTGTTGAGATGATGACTCCTTATCTGTGAACTCCTTACAGTATTCAAATGTGTCTCCACCAATTTTACCCCAAGGCTTTTTAAAATATTGATGACCTTCAAATGCCGGGGGTGTTTGTTAATTTTAAGAGGAACTTTGAATCCAGCCCTTGTTGTCGACAACAACTGGCATGATTACATAGAAAGAGAGAGACAGAGAGAAAGAAAGAGAGAGAGACAGAGAGACAGACAGACAGACAGACTACTTAATAGCTCGCTAGAAACAGATTGTTTCCAGGTGATGTTTGCAGGATTCACTTTCTCAATCGCTGGCTGGTGCATCGCAATGCACTGTATCAGTGGCAGTTGGTTCTCAACAGGAGTGGTGGGGCTGCAAGTAGCAATCTGTACCCTCATCGCAGCCTCACAGAGTGGTCAGATTTTTGAAGTAAAATGCTGGCGCACTCAGGTTGGGGGTGGCAAAGTCAGAAGATAAAGGAGGGCCCCTCTCCCCCTCCCTCTTCCAGAATGAAAGATAGGGACATTTTATAGTGAACAGCAGGATGGGAGAAGCTGAATGTAGCCCCCTATTGCTCCTTCACTGTTCTCCTAGGGCTAACCTCTAATGTCCAGGCTACTTACCACACCATCCCACCCGCATCCCACCACACCCCCACCAATCCACCCGCTGCTTCATTTTTTCCTTCTCCTCCACCCCGCACCCATTAAATCCTACTAGTCGGCCCATCCCTGCCAACCTCTGTACTGCCCCAAGTGCCTTCAGCAGCCTCCAAGCCCACCCCACCTGCTCAGAAATTCCTACATCCACTTAGCCCTCAAGATGAGGACCCCTCCTCTTCCTGTCAACCTCCCTACAGAACATTACCATGCCCTTAGCTCTGACGCCTCTTCCAGCTGGCAGTCCCAAGCTCAGAATGAACTCCCTTCTTTTCCTCCCCTCCCTACATCTTCGAGCTCAAAAACACCTGAGCTCATGCTCAGAACTCTTTCCCCTCCTACTGACACCCACACTACAAGGCTCAGAATTGCCCCTACTTACTGCTCGGTCTGGAAAAGGAAGAACAGAGATAGCTGGTAGCATCTGCAGACAGCCCTGTACTCTGCCTCTTTGGAGATAGCCCTACAAATGCCTACTCTGTGCCTCCTTCCTCCACGGCTCCTGGGTCTGAAGTAACACCTGCCCCACTCAGCATCTCCCAGTGGCAGGAGGCGGTACTGCAACTTGCGGTACATCAGCCGCACTACACAGTTGTGACATCATTGGTAGGGTTAGCGCCATTAATCCCTAACGATCAGCCACTGCTTCATAGACTTGAATTTACTGCATCAAGTAGGTAATAGATTCATGTCTGATCCTGTGAAAATCATTTACGGAGTCAGAGATGACCCAGGGTCTTTTGAAAAGCGACGAGCAAGGTTTTAAACATTATTTTGGACTTTGATGGTTCTCTGATTTTCTTTTTTCTCTCTCTCTATTCGAACTAGGAATTTGCAGTCATGAACATTAGTATCTTGAAGTAACCGTGCTTAGATTAAACCAGACAGCACAGAACTCTCCATGAAACTTATTAAATTAACACCAGCAGACTTTAGTAGGTCCCCTCCTGCCCCCGTAAGCTGTGTTAAGTGCAGAATTACAGCTTTAAAGCAAAAATATAATTTAAAAATTCTAAAGGTTGAAAGCAGTGAATCTCAGCACTGAACATCTTCAAAGAGCCGTACGACCTTTACCAATTCTCACCGGGCCTATAGAAAGCAGGTCAATGAGTACTAGCCCCATTTTACAGACAAGGAAACAAAGAGACACAGAGATTAAGCATCAGTTTTGAACTAAAGGCACAGACTTTGGGGCAGTGGGCGCTCTAAGAGGCATTGTGCTGAAGCAGTCAGAATGCTCCCAAAAGTATCTGGGCAGCACAGCTGCTATGCTAGTGCCTTCTTGGTAAACTGTTGTATGTTCTCTCCTCTGAGCCCAGCCATCTTTGCAAAAACTCTCAGTGAGCTGAGGATATCATGCTCCTTTCATCATATCCCTCCATCTGAAGTTAATGCAGGAGGCTGGTGGGGTGAGATGCAGAGGTTTCATTTGTCCTCTGCTCTACCACCTTTGCACCACCTAGAGCTTATTGTGGTGCTAGCCCTTCAGTGTCCTTGCGCTCCTACATACAAGAGTTTCTTTGATCCTTTCTGCACCAGCACACAGGACTCAGGCTTAGTCTAGACTTGTATGCTCAAGGCCACCTAGCAAATCAAAGTAGCAGAGACAGTATTAAAACTCAGGAGTTACTGGCTTTCAGCTTGTTATGAGAGCTGTATATAAAGCGTATTTATAGGCTATTCCCTATATTCTATATGAACTGCCAATGGGATATGATGGCTAAGACAGCAAGCCTGATCCTTAAGTGAATAAAAAGTGCCATGACTGTATACAATAGTAGCAAGAGCATCACTATACTATTGTGCCCATTTTTTGGTGTCCACACTTTTAAAAGGATGTTGACAAATTGGAAATGATTCAGAAAAGAGCTACAGAAATGACTGGAGGTCTTAAAAACCTGTCGTACAGCGAGAGACTAATTTATTCACTCTATTTAGTTTAGCCAAGAGAACGATGAGGTGACTTGATCATGGTCTATAAGAATGTACTTTGAGAAAATATTTCTGATAGTAGAGAGCTCTTTAATTTAGCAGACAAAGACTTGAGATTTAGCAGCTGGAAGCTGAAGCTAGACAAATCAGACTAGAAATGAGGCATGCGTTTTTAACAGTAAGGGTAATTAATCATTGGAACAACTAATGTAGATTGTCTATCCTTTGAAGCCTTTAAAACAAAGCTGCATGTATTTCTAAAAGTTATGCTTTAGCACACAAGAAGTTGTGAGCTTGATGCAAGAATGACTTAGTGAAATTCTATGGCCTTTGTCATGCTGCAGCTCAAATTGCATGATCATACAGGTACCTTCTGGCCTTCAAATTTATGAATCCCTCAAGATGTAAGTATCTATGTAGTGTGTGTATACAATTTGAGAGAGCGAGAGATAGATCTCCATCTAGTGGCATATAAGAATAATAGCATCTGTTATAAGAACAAGGAGTACTTGTAGCACCTTAGAGACGAACAAATTTATTTGAGCATAAGCTTTCATGGGCTAAAGCTCACTTCATCAGATGCATGCAGTCGAAAATACAGTAGGACTAGATAGATAGATAGATAGATCATGAAAAAATGGGTGTTGCCATACCAACTCTAACGAGACTCATCGATTAAGGTGGGCTATTATCAGCAGGAGAAAAAAAATGTTTGTAGTGATAATCAGGATGGCCCATTTCAAACAATTGACAAGAAGCTGTGAGTAACAGTAGTGGGAAAATTAGCATGGGGAAATAGTTTTTAGTTTGTGTAATGACCCATCCACTCCCAGTCTTTATTCAAGCCTAATTTAATGGTGTCCAGTTTACAAATTAATTCCAGTTCTGCAGTTTCTCATTGGAGTCTGTTTTTGAAGTTTTTTTTGTTGAAAAATTGCAACTTTTAGGTCTGTAATTGAGTGTCCAGGGAGGTTGAAGTGTTCTCCGACTAGTTTTTGAATGTTATAATTCTTGACGTCTGATTTGTGTCCATATATTCTTTTGCGTAGTTTGGCCAATGTACATGGCAGAGGGGGTTTAACAGTTTTTCTCCAGACTTTTCCATTGTTGTTTTTTATTTTATTAATTTAATTCTGAAGAATTTATATAAATATAACGTATATTTGTAAATTTTTGATATTAGAAATATTAGGCTTTAATTTCAATCTATGAATGAAAATTTTACTATTCAAAAGAGTGAAAAGAGAAGTGACAAGAACATCCATGTTCTGTCTATTAGGAAGCAGTAAGAAAGCAATAAAACTGCCTAGAAGCCTAAAGGGGAAGAGACTAGCTGGAATCATTTGTGATTGGAGAGGGAGGCATAGTTAGTGGTTGGAAATGGAATTAGTTGTCACTGAGTGATGAAAAGAGGAGAATGGGTGGCAGTTTGGACTCTCAGAAGACTTGGTTCGCTAGAATCTACAAACTTCTGAAAGGTGGGAAAGAGCTCTGATGTAATGCTTCTATGTAAAGCTGGCTAGCACATCTTAATTTTCAGTCTTCAGTGTTGCAGCTGGTTGTTTTTCTTTCTAAATGTGAAAGCTGCTGATCAATACTGCAAACAGGTGATTAATGTTTAGTGATTAAAAAACATTTGTCTGTGAGTTTGACTTAATATGCCCCAAAATGAAGGAAGTGGTACTATACCCTACACCCCTACTCTTGCCCTGAGCCCCACCCATACCCCAAAACCCTCATCTGCAGCCATACCCCACAGCCCTCACCCCTGCACCCCCTCCCTCTGCACCCCTTCCAATCCCCAAACTCCCCCCCAGAGCCTGCACCCCAAACCCCTGCCCCAGCCTAGGGCCTGCACCCCAGACCTCCTCCCCCACCCAAACTCCCTCCCAGAGCCTTGGGCAGGTGCAGGGCGAATTTTGGGCGGGGGCAGGTTCTGGGCACCACCAAAATTTCTACAAACATGCCACCCCTGCTAGGGTGTGGGTTGAGCAGTATTGAGACAAGAAGATCAGAGCAGCCTATTTAGTGACAAAGACTTAGGCTGAACTTTAGATAAATTAATTGTCAAGTTGTTAATAAATCCAAACTCCAGAATGGGGATGAGTTTGGACTCTATGCATGGCAAAGTAATGTTGCCTTAGAGCAGTTTGCCATACCGTTATTTGATTGTCTTTACCTCCTTGGATATGTTAGTTTCCAAATAACCTGTACTGTCTTATGTTCAGCTATCGTTATTAAGTCAATGTGTTCCAATACTAACAATATGTGTAGTATGTGGGGGATACATGTTATACAAAGTAAAAGTGTCTAATAAGTGATATGGGGCAAGAAAACTTGCCCTCATTTATCACCACAGAAAAGTTAAACATTTGGTGCCAGAGAGGCGACACCAGTGGGCGTGGGGTAAGCAAATTAACAAGGGTTCGATACAGTGAATGTGACTGATTAAATGTGAAACCATTGCAACCCATACAGTGTGAAAAAGTTTGTTTTCCCTCCTCAAGTACTGTTACAAAAGAATTCAAGATCTGAAAAGTCTCAGGTTTGTACCTGTTTGCATCTGGGGGACATTTAAATGTGCAGGTGTAATGTGTTACAGACAGAGTTGTCAGCATGTGGGTTCACTCTGGCGGGGGGACAGTCTCCAAATTGTACCGTATGGTTGAAATGCGGGAACATTAGTAAAGTAAAAACTGCCCATGCAAGTATTGTGTGGTGGCTGAAAAGGAACATTGCTGGTATGGACCCAGGGAATGTTATTTTAATTGGTGTATGTTCTGTTTCACACCGAAATTTCTTGTGATGATAAATGAAAAGATTTTTTATATTTTTTACCATTTTTTAATAATTAAATCAAAATAAAAGCAAAGTTAAAATTACAAAATGTTGCTGTAAAGGCAGAGCAAGCAAGAATCACACCCTGTGGTGGGCTATTCTGCAGTAGGGGATTTTGCATCCCCTGGTTTGTCCTTTGAGCCTAGTATTAATGGTGGATCAAATCATTACAACAATTGTGGTCTTGAAAATGTGTTGCTGAAAGCACAAAAGAACAGAAATAAAATGTATACTAATACAGAAAAGAAAAACAAAAGCAGTGGAATGTAGGCCTGACTTGACATGAGTAATTAAACATGGGAGACATCATTTCTTGGGAGACAGGACGAGGGAGGTAAATAGATCAGCAGACTGAAAACAGAATATCTGTGCTAATTAGGATAGGTAAATGGGTCTGTAAGCTAAGAGACAGAATGTCTGTACTAGCTAAGAAAAGGGGGAACATACAGAGAACCGTTTATAATGGACAAGATAACAATGGCTAAAATGGGTCCGGAATGTAAAGATGAAGTAAAGAGTAAGCTGTACGTGGACAGTGCCTGGACAGTGCATGCTGTATCTCAAGATACAAGCCAATCCCTAAACATGTAATGTATAGTAAATGCAATGTAATGTGTTAAATGTATATAAAGGAAAAGGGTTTCTGTGTACCGCTGGATGTGTGGTATGCCCTATACTCACTCCCACACTTGAGTCTGATCAGCTCAGCATAGCTTTCCTGTATGCCAAATTAAGGAACCTGAGTGACAAGACGGGAATCAAACTGAGTAAGTGGCAAAACAAGTGGAAGAGGCCTCTGGGAAGCCCCAACATTTAAATTGTCAGATATGTTCATTTCCAGAAAACCTGTACTACCTTATCTTCAGCTGTCATTACTGGGGATAGTGCTCTTTCTTGTTTTACATATTGTATAAAGCAGTCATTTGCTTGCTGCATTGTGATACAATCGATTTTAATGCTCAGTTTGACTGTGTAAAATAACATGCCTGTGTTTTTTTTGTATTTTGAATTGAAAGAGACTTTTAAAAATAAGTGCGGTAATAGAATCATCTGGCTCAATGGGTAAAAAGAATACTAACATGAGAAAAGAAATAATCTTGTTAGTCATGATGAATAAATGGCATACAATATTGATAGCATAAGTACTCATTATGGGCCAAATCCTCAGCCCAGTCCGCAGGTGAACTGACCCAGTGCTGGGCTGATGTATGGTGCCACCATGCTGCATAATAGCTATAAGAACTCTGTGATATGGTCAAACTTCTCCTGCCCTCCTAGTTCTCTTTTCTAGATATTCTATCATTGATTCTATTTATAATTGAGCCTCTAATACTGTGCCGTAAAGTATGATCCACCCACCCTAAAAATTAAGAACTGTGTAATTTTTTTTTATCATACAGAGTGAAGATCACCCTAGCACAAGACCCATGTACTATTTACATTCTACCTAAGCCTTCAGTAACAGGGATAAGTAGGATTTAATTGGTGCACAGTGAATTTCATTCACAGTGCATAGCAAATTATAATAAATCAAGATATTTAAGAAATATTTAAGAGGACCTGTCCCAGACTGAGGTGTCATTAAAGAAGGTTTTGGAACAATTTGATAAAATAAACAGTAATAAGTCACCAGGACCAGATGGTATTCACCCAAGAGTTCTGAAGCAACTCAAATGTGAAATTGCAGAACTAATAACTGTAGTCTGTAACCTATCCTTTAAATCAGCTTCTGTACCAGATGGCTGGAGGATAGCTAATGTGATGCCAATTTTTTAAAATGGCTCCAGAGTCAATCCCAGCAATTACAGGCTGGTAAGCCTGACTTCAGTACCAGGCAAACTGGTTGAAACTATAGTAAAGAACAGAATTAGCAGACACATAGATGAACGCAGTTTGTTGGGGAAGAGTCAACATGGTTTTTGTAAATGAAAATCATGCCTCACCAATCTACTAGAATTTTTTGAGGGGGTCAACAAGCATGTGGACAAGGGGGATCTAGTGGATATAGTGTACTTAGATTCTCAGAAAGCCTTTGACAAGGTCCCTCACCAAAGGCTCTTAAGTAAAGTAAGCTGTCATGGGATAAGAGGGAAGATCCTCTCATGGATCAATTAAAATACAGGAAACAAAGGATAGAAATAAATGGTCATTTTTCAGAATGGAGAAAAATAAATAGAGGTGTCCCCCAGGGATCTGTACTGAGACCAGTGCTGTTCAACATATTAATAAATTATCTGGAAAAAAGAAGTAAACAGTGAGGTTGCAAAGTTTGCAGATAATACAAAATTACCTAAGATAGTTCAGTCCCAACGCTGACTGCAAAGAGTTACAAAGGGATCTCACAAAATGGGGTAAATGGGCAACAAAATGGCAGATGAAATTCAGTGCTGATAAATGAAAAGTAGTGCACACTGGAAAACATAATTCCAATTAAACATACAAATTGGCTGTTACCAATCAAGAAACTCTGAAAACATCTGCTCAGTATGCAGTGGCAGTCAAAAAAGCAAACAGAATGCTAGGAACCATTAGGAAAGGCATAGATAATAAGACAGAAAACATCATAATGCCACTATGTAAATCCATGGTATGTCCACACATGGAATACTGAATTCAGTTCTGGTTGCCCCATAGAAATGAGAAAAGTAGAGAGAAGGGCAACAAAAATGATTAACGGTATGGAACAGCTGCCGTATGAGGAGAGATTAAGACGACTAGGACTATTCGGCTTGGAAAAGACACGACCGAATGGGGATATGATAGCGGTGTATAAAATCATGACTGGTGAGGAGAAAGTAAATAAGGGAGCGTTATTTATCCCTTCACATAACGCAAGAACCAAGGGTCACCCAATGAAATGAATAGACAGCAGGTTTAAAACAACCAAAAGAAAGTACTTCCTCACATAATACACAGTCAACCTGTGGAACGCATTGCCTGGGGCTGCTGTGAAGCCCAAAACTATAACTGGTTTCAAAAAAGAATTAGATAAGTTCATGGAGGATAAGTCCATCAGTGGCTATTAGCCAAGATAGTCAGGAATGCTCCCCATGCGCTGGGTGTCCCTAGGCCTCTGACTGCCAGAAGCTGAGACTGGATGACAGGGTATGGATCACTTGACAGTTGCCCTTGTCTGTTCATTCCCTCCGAAGCACCTGGCATTGGCCACTGTCAGAAGACAGGATACTGAGCTAGATGGACTATTGGTCTGACCCAGTATGGCTATTAAAAAAATAATCTGTTCGTATTGGCTGTTCATGCTAGGTGACTCACCCCGTGTAAAGAGCCAGCACACCTATGGTGAATAGACTATGTACCAGTAAATTTCCACATTATCTCTATTTTTCTCAGCTAAGGAGTCAATGATCCATGTCTTGATACTTCAGCTAAATATGACAGGTGTTTTGCCTTGCCGCTGAAGCATTCTTCAGCTAATCAGTTATATGCTGCCAAAACTTTAACTAGGGCTCCCTCAGAAAATTTCCTCTTTTGTCAGAAAAGCATGCAATATTAGCTGGTAACATACTTCTCCTCCCCTTCTTGCTCCTGATCAATGAATTAATCAAATGTTTTTTTAAAAACTCAGTTCACTGCCCTCTGCAAACCCCCCATCAATTCCATACTCTCTACCTCCTCAGTGCATCAGTCCTTTCACCCTCATCCCCTTCAGCACAGCCCCTTCTCACCCTACCATATTTCCATCTCATCAGTACGTCACTGAGGCTTCTTTAGGTGGCTCCCTCACCTGCTAACTTCCTCACAGCAACATCAGTAGCAACAGGTAGATCACCCTGCAGTCTCTGGTCGGGCAAGAAGCAGGCCCCCTTGGGCAAGGTGGCCAGTGAAATGCTTTTAGGCTTTGAGATAGACCCATCCCCCTGACCTCTAGAGGTCTCCCTTAGCTGGGACAGGAGACTGGAGAATGGGTCTCCCCTGGCTGCTGGGTGGTGACAGGGTCTCCTGGTTCCTTTCTAAAACAGTTTCTTCGCACTCTGAAATGGCAGACTGCAACAGGACGAGAGGCAGGCTGTAGTGGCTTCAGGACTCCCACTCAGTACATAAGCAGCATGGCCCCTTTCCATCTCCTCCTATTCCCCTTTCTACGCTGCTGGAGCAGCTGGCATTGCGGGATCTGAAAGGACTCTGGTGCACCCCCTATATGCACCAAGAGGCACTGGTGGGAATACAACAAAGGAGTGTCCTTGCAGCAGCTGCTTCTGTCACAGTGATAGCGAGCATCCTCGAAGAAGGCTGTAACTTTTAATAAGCACAGTCTTGTCATTTTTACGGTGACTTCCCAACTCAAATGTAACCAATTTCTGCCCGTGTTTATCACTTTACTATGCACAGGACCTGGTAAAGGATTTGTGAGGAGTGAAATGACTCTTTAAGATACAGACAGCCAGACTTAACTGACTTGATAGAGTAGATGTGGGGGATGTTTGGGGTCCATCTAGGTGCTTGCTACAGAAGTGAAACCCCGCTGCATTTTAATCTTAGCAATCGGTTTGCAGTGGTGTACATTTTCAAAGCTATCTTCACAGTGAAAAGGGCTAGAGACTTCCTTTTTCTTTTTACTGGGAGCTTGTGTTCTCCTTATCAGGGCCCAGTGGTTGGATTTGTTCACAAGCCCTGCATGCCCCTTGCATCTGATCAATGGATTCATTACATTTTAGAAAGACTTGGTGTGAGGCTGTGTCTATTACAGGGGGGTGGGCAAACTATGGCCCATAGTCAGGATCCATCCCGCAAGCCATTTTAATCCAGTCCTCAAGCTCCCGCTGTGGACTGGGATCTGGGGCTTGCCCCGCTCTGGCGCTCCGGCTGGTAAGCAGGGTCAGGGGGCCAATCCATGCAGCTCCCGGAAGCAGCGACATGGCCCCCACTCCAGCTCTTACATGTAGGGGCAGCCAGGGGCCTCTGCTCTGCATGCAGCCCCCGCCCCAAGTGCCGCCCCTGCAGCTCCCATTGGCTGGGAACTGCAGCACTCTCCTACACCCCAAACTCCTCATCCCCAGCCCCACCCCAGAGCCCGCACCCCCAGCCGGAGCCCTCACTCCTCTCCCCCTGCACCCCACTCCCCTGCCCCAGCCCAGAGCCCCCTCGCACACCCTGAACTCCTCATTTCTGGCCCCACCCCAGAGCCTGCACCCCCAACCAGAGCCCTCACCCCCTCCCCTGCATCCCAACCTCAATTTTATGAGCATTCATGGCCTGCCATACAATTTCCCAGATGTGGCCCTCGGGCCAAAAAGTTTGCCCACCCCTGGTCTATTAGCATCTCTCCATTTAGATTAACTTGAGCCTCTTAAAGGTGAAAACATAAACTGAGTTAAACTGTTTTACTCCTTCATTGTTTTCCTTATTGTTAAAATGCTCCCATCAGGGCCGCTCTTACTGGTATTGATGTCAGTTGGGATTTTCACTGATCCCAGCAGAAGCAGGATGGAGCCCTGAATCTCTGAAAGGTGGTATTTGCAAGAGTGCTCAGTGTTGGCCTAATCCTGCATCCATTGAAGTCAATGGTAAAACCTTTGCTGAATTCACTGGTAGCGGTGCTAAGCCATTGATTTCAATGGGAGCAGCGTTAGGTCAATGTTAACGCCTATTTGCAAATCTCACTCCAAAGGTCCAGGGCGGTAAAAGCCACTCCATGAGAGAATTCTGTCCTCTATCCTTGCCTGAAAAGTAGTTTAAGATAGGGAATAATATTTGGATTTCTTTCTAAGTCATCTATAATTTTTATTTAAGGTAACGTATTTCTACTCCTTACCATCAGTCCTAAAGGCTTCTTAAAAGCAATCTCTATGGTGTCTTGATTTCAGAAAAAGCTGTTCTACCCCCATTTATATAGCAATGAAACCAAGGCTATATCATGATATGATTGAGAGTTTCTTTTCTATCGCACATGTATGTAGGACAAGCTTTCTACTGAGCTACAGTTTTTAAAAGTCCATTGCTGAAATTTCAGTCTTAGGAATTACATCTCCCCAAGATAGCCAAGTCCATTCCACTTGAGTAACACTAATCTTCGACACAGACAGAGGAAAGATGTTCCCATTATTCACTAAGATAACTAGCTCCTCATTTTTGGCTGACAATGTCCTTTTTCAACTACTCAGACCAAAGAAGGTGGCAGAGTTCATTGGGAGCAGAAAGAAGCTGAGCTTAGGATCAGTCAGTGAATCTCTGAAGAGCTTAGTTCTTTTCATTTTAATTCTGATAAATGTGGAAATAACTTTAAGGTGCATTGATAAATGCCTGGAACTGCAGCTTCTACATAAGTGTATTCTGTACTTGATATATCAACAATTTGATATATACCTCTTGGGTTGGATCAGTTTTCTGCTTAAGGTTGCCTACAGAACATTGACAGAATACATCAGGTCTTTTGTTTTGAAGGCATATGCTGTGGACTGAGTTTTCAGCTTGACTTAAGACAGTCTCTAGAGTTACAGGACCAATTTTGCATTGCACAAGCAATTGCACCTGCAAAACTGGGAATACAGAATTCATGTCTGTGAACACAAATTGGCAGTGTGTATGCCCCAAACAGATGTACTACCAATCAGTTGTGCACATAAAACTGAGTATGCAAGAAGCTGAAAATGTGGTCCAATACATTTCTGAGGAAAGTACATAACTAAAATGGAATGTTGAAAAATGTTTATGGGTACACAATAGGTGAGAAGGGGGAGGAGAATAGGACGAACTATTCAGGGGAAAATTTGGACTTTCCTAATTTAGCCCTGTCCCAATTTGCTGAATGAATCTGAACTTCTGAATCTCAGATTTCAGAGTAGCAGCTGTGTTAGTCTGTATTCACAAAAAGAAAAGGAGGACTTGTGGCACCTTAGAGACTAACCAATTTATTTGAGCATAAGCTTTCGTGAGCTACAACTCACTTCATCGGATGCATTCAGTGGAAAATACAGTGGGGAGATTTATATACACAGAGAACATTTCTCTCCCACCCCACCCCACCCCCCGCTCTCCTGCTGGTATTAGCTCATCTTAAGAGATCACTCTCCTTACAGTGTGTATGGTAACACCCATTGTTTCATGTTCTCTGTGTATATAAATCTCCCTACTGTATTTTCCACTGAATGCATCCGATGAAGTGAGCTGTAGCTCACGAAAGCTTATGCTCAAATAAATTTGTTAGTCTCTAAGGTGCCACAAGTCCTCCTTTTCTTTTTGAGATCTCAGAAGATTTCATGACTTCAAGATCATAGTCCATCTAGTCCATTCTCCCCCTTCCCTACCCATTGTGATAGGATTAAATTTACCTAGACCACCCTTGAAACATGATAGAGTTTTTGATAACCTTGCCTCATTCCAGTGTCAGCTTAACTGAGTCCATATTCCAGAACCATATCCCCTCTCCAAATAGAACATTGGTCACATAGGAAGAGGACTGGCCAAGAAGATCCCGGTGATCTCAGAGCCCATATTTCAAGCACAAGCAGAAAGAGATTTGCTGATGCTTTTCATTGTGGCTTCCCACCAGCGCTCCAAGAACGTCTTCACACAGCACAAATTCTTCTGCACTGGCATTACTATCTAGGTACTTGTTCTGCACTCGTCTCTGTGGTAAATGAATGCTCAAAATGCAATGCAAATTTTGCAGCTAGAATATTATCCTAATCTTCTTTGGCACTGTCCTCTCCTAATTCAAAGCTCTTCTCATCTGTTGTGAATATACATGAACAAGACTGAAGGAATGACAGAGTAGTCTAAGCACCAGGAGAGACCATTCAGAAGTCAAAATCCTTAAGGAAAGTTATAAGAAATTGTATTGCTCAGGTTTGGCAAATAATTGTAAACCTGAATGACTTGGCTTCCATATTTTTTTTCTTTCGGTATTCCAAAGGGGATTGTATCACATTAGGGACTTTTCACCTGTCAAATGTATGTAGATTATAAACTTTTCAGAGCAAGTGCCTTATCTGTATTCTTGTCTGTAAAGTGCCTTGCAGCGCTATTGGCCTGATATAAATAGAAAATGTGATTATTTATTATTAATTATTATTATTAGTTAGAAGTAATAAAACATCTCTAAAACCAAATCTATTTTTGAGTTATAGGAATGTGAAAACATTTAAACAGGTAGATTAAAATACCATAACCCAACACAAATGAATCTATTTTTATTTTATTTTTTTTTAATTACTTCTGAGCTGAAACACAGTCAAGTTTCACCCTAGAGCAAATTTCTGTGGCTGAGTTATAAATCTCTTAATAATGAAGTTTTTAATGAAAGCAAGGCTAATACAGTGTGAAAGGTAGCAGAGCAAATTGTGTCACTATAGCCATATCTTAATGGAATACTGAAAATGTTTTCTGATTATTGCTTAATTTATCAAAACCACATCATTTACAGCACACAGTAAATGAGGCAAAATCGTTTTTAAAGATGCTACAGAGATAATTATATGAAAAAGTACTGAATGGCCAAGGAATGAGTAGGCAGAAAATAAGTCACATGAGAGGCAAAAGTATTGCCCAGCTAACTGGGAGTCCAACAAATATATCAAGTAATTACATTGCCAGCAATCCACAGGGGTGCACCAAGTAAGTAAGTGGAAATGAGATTGTGGCTGCTGGGATGGCGGTTATTTCTGTAACATTTTCATCTTTAGATATGGTATAGCTGTTATAAATTGAGGCATTTTAACAAGAAGCTTTAGAAACAATTAAGCAAATGAGCAGCTAAAACCAAAGGGCCCCAAAAGAAAGGAAAGGTTAACAAATTAGCTGCGAGGCAATAACACTTAGCACTCATATAGCACGGTACATTTTCAAAGCATTGTACAAATATTCACTAATTAAGAGCCTTCTCCTGATTACATTGAAGTCCATGGGAATTATGCCATTGACTTCAAAGGGAACAGGCCCAAAAGGAGATACCCAAGTCCACAAAGCAAATGAGTGCCAGAGCTGGCATTAGAAAGCGCACAGATGCCATGGTGCCGGGTGGTATAGAAAGCCCCAGAAGAGAGAGAATTCAGGAGTGACTGGTGCCTAGGACACCAACTATCGTGTTGTCTGAGGTGCATTCTGGGAGCACCGAAAGGGCAATAAAGGAACGCACCAAGGAGCTAGAGATCCAGTAAATAGGTAAGTGGGTAAGGCAGAAAGCTTGGGCATAAACAAGTTGTTTCGTGTCTATTTACAGTCTGAGCCAGCGTTGGCTCTGAGGGGGACATACATTTCCCAGTTTGTCCTTCAGTTGATTCTGAATACTCTCAGCACAAACAGACGTGGTGAACATTGTAGAATATGGCATGTTTTTGATGTTTCTGAAAATCTGGCTCTAAAGCTTTGGTGAGCCATTTATTCCAATACACATTTTGTGGTTATTAGTTTCAGCCCTGTATTGCTTTAGAGAGGACCCTGGCATACTCCTACTCCTGCCCAGGACTTTGGAACAACTGAAGCCGGTCTATGAAACGCCCCTGAAGAATCCAGCCACACATTTAAAACAAAAACAAGCCAACAAAGAAACACATCAATTATAGCACATCACGGAGCAAAACTTTGAGAGTTTTAGCTGTAGATCCACACAGGCATTCATTCCAAAAGGATGTAGTCCATTAAACTGCTAGTGCCTTGCATTGTTAGAGTATTCATTCAAGGCGTTCACAAACCTGAGACAACATAATCTGAAATACCATACCCAGAAGATTAGGAACTGGGAAAGCAGGCCAGTTCAGTTACAGCACCACGCTTCTGCTATCTTGTTAGCTGCTGTCAATCTGCCTCTCTCCCATCACATTTCCAAAAGTATCACTGTACCTCCTGTTTCAGTGATTCCAACTTGCTTCTGTATAGGCAGACTAATGGAAGCTGGCTAGAGAGACAGCTTGGACTGATGGAGGCAGCTGCAATTTTGCAAGAATAAAGAAAGGTCAACTAGTAGAAGGCAGCACCTTGCGTGATGTGTTGTCCCTAGGTGGCTTAAGTAAGGGACAGCTCACCATAGATACACAAATTCTTAGCAGACATCGGGAGCACACCAAGGTCAATGGAGGTGCAAAGAGCAGGCTAGAGGCTGTGAGTGCCAGTTAATAATAAATGCAGTTAAGATACATAATACCAATATTGCAACTTTTCAGGAAAATCCTCCTGACAGTGAATTTTATTCTCTCGTGGTACAATACCACTAGACTGCTGAACGAAACACTAGAAAATAGATTATATGGAGCAGCCTTTCTGCTAGATGGCTTAATTGTAGGGCCTTGCCCTCTCTAACATCTATCATTCTTCATAGATTAAAGAGATCCAAGTAATTAAGGTAAAGAAAGTAGCTTAATGGAAAACTAAATTATGAAGAAGGAAAATAATTAAAAATAATGCAGCCTATATTGACAGATTATAATAAAAAAGCACCACCTCATGTGGATTAATAGTATTTAAATAGCTGAGAGAGTAACCAAATTCTACTTTTTTGAGCGGAGGCGGAGGGAATAATCCAGGCTTAGCATCAATTTCAAGATGTCCAGTGTCCAGGTCACGGGAAATTGGGTGCATTTTCCAGATGTCTTATGTCATTGAGGGGAATGGTTCCTGCCTGCTTAATACAAGTGTATCCTCAGCCAATCAACTGCTAGATCATCAGTAACAGTGGTCTTAGTACAGTTGCTCTCCCAACAAGAGGACAGGACTTCACTAGGGGATACTGCAAAAGGCTGGCATCAAGGGGTGACGTTCTGCCACCCTTACTCAGATTGGGTCACACTCAGAACAGCGCCATTTATTTCAAGGAGGGGATTTTATATGGCATAAACGAGTGAGTCATACCCATATGCAGATGTCTGGTGTCACAAGGGGAAGTAACCACAACAAATGCGATAGGGAAGATTTGGCTGAAATTGAAACATGGAGTTAATAAGGCTCTTAGGAGGGCTGTATGGTGGTAACTTAGATCCTGAAAAGAACGGATGGATATCATCAGAAAGCAGTTTATGACCGCAGCTGATTTGCAAGGTGAGTCACTGAAGCAGCTACTTCAGAAGAAGGAAGTGCCCAGTAAAGAATGAATATATGTGGCAAACCACATGCCAGCACTGCCTCATATTCATCAGCTCATGTAATGATCATGTTTACAGTCTGTGTATAGTGTCTATCCCACAAACAGCCATCAGTTCTTCCAGGCACAGCAATATCTTTGACAATATTTTAACATAGATTCAAATAATATATATCAAATCATTTGTGCTCTGTGCCTTATCGGCTGAGAGAGGAAAAGGGACCAGCCTGGAGGCTGTGTCATTTAATGTAATTTAGCCTGTCAAGCAAGAGTGCTCCTCAACTGGGGGTGTTTAAAAGGGAATAAAGTTGCTCGTGGGGAAGCAGCAAGGTCAGAGATTGCCCTCCCACTGTCTAAGCACTGGATGCAATTCCATTATGGACCCTGCTGTGACAAGGAAGCCTCAGAAAAAGCCAGCAGTTGTGTAGGGCTGAGGTAGCTTTGCTGCAGGAACGGAGACAGGCATATGCCAACACGAAGAGTTTTAATTTCCCAAGGACAGCATCGAATTCTGTTTTTCATCAAACCTTAACACATTGCCAGCCAGAGTGGATACCTATGGCATGTAACTACTAAAGTGGCTACTTTGGGAGATTTCTAAAGGCACAAGGGAAGCTAGGGTGGGATCTACGAAGGGTGGGATCCATAAAGGTATTTAGGTGTCTAAATTCCATTGATTTCAGTAAGTCCCTGTGTGAATCCCACCCTAAATCATCTACCACTGGAGATTGTGGGGGAGATTTTCAAAGGCACAACAACTCCCACTGAAAGCTAATGGGAGTTGGGGACCTAAGTCACTTTTATGCCTTTGAAAATCTTCTTCTAGAGATAGAAATATGGGGGGAGAGGGGGATCAAATCAGCCAGTGCTGTTAATTATACCACCAGAATGCAGCAAACCATGGGTACTACCTCTTTAAAAACCAGTAATTCCGAGAGGAAAATGCCCTCTTAAATTATGGTTCTATGTTTATAAAGTGGCATCATATTACTGCTGAGATCTACTGCCTGTGGGATAAGTTGTCAGCACAAACATAGTCATACAATTCCCATTACTGAAGAGTCTTGTGCCTGTGTCTCTGCACATTACACTGAACATTTACTGTTATGTAGCCTCCAAGACGTATCACCTCAGTTTACTGACACAATCAAATGTTTACTGCTTTCAGCAGGGCACAGCCTATATAGCTGCCGAACAGCAAGCTGTATTCTAATCTACCTTTTGCAGCAGCATCAAAATTGCTAGCTGAATTCTGATGTCAGACGCTTTGTTATCGGCAGTGCAGATGTATAGAACCAAAAGAAGAAGGTTCGATTTCCAGAGCCCATCTGTCATTTCAAAAAATCATGTTTTTTCTCAACTATGAATTGAGCACATTTCATCTAAAAGTCATTGACTAAACATGGAGCATCATGGTGCACATTGGTCTGAATGATCAAAAACAGTCTCCAAATGTTGTGGGCACAATTACTGACAAAATTCCAGGCAGTTAGATGCCCAACATCCTACTTGAACCTACAAATCAGCTCATTAGGCATCTTCTGTGTGTATAGTTAAAAATACAAATGGTTATGTCCACAGTTTTATCTATGCATTTAATTATGGGTGCCGATTGTGCAACCAATATGGGGAGGGGTAGGCGATACCTGATTAAAAAAAATCAGATTTTCAAAAATACTTGCCTAAAGTTAGCCTCCTAAATTCATATTTAGGCACATAAATATTTAGCTTGCTTTTCACAAGCATTGAGCATTCAGCAGAGCCCAATAGGGCAGGCTTGGCATGAGGAGAGAAAGCAGGAGGGCTTTGGTTAACAGGAAAGACAAAGAAATAGACAGTGGCCATTCAGGAGCAAGAAGAAAGGGGGAAGGATAGAGAGGAGGATGGAGGGTAGGGAAGTTTCAGCTAGAAATGACAGACCAAGAGTGCGAATCAGAGTGAGTATGAACAGCCAGTCAGCAAAGGAAGGAGATCTGTGTGTATTCTCACACATTATGCATGCTGTATATATACCTGAAACGGACACCAACACCAGCCAGCCATTCCGTGTTCCACACCTACCCATCATTCTTTGCACTGCTAAACAGCTGACACATTCCGCCCCAGGGCTGGATGCGTATCAATGCTGGGTGAAGTGATTCCTGTATATGTTTTGAGAAGAGCTTTGGGATAATACAGTAGGATGTTATTATTTACTATACTGCATGCCATCCAGTTTCACAGACTTGGAAAAACATGACCAGTGACAGGCGGATTAACACTGTACTTTGCTAGGGTAACCAGCAAACATTGCATTAAATTCATTGCCGGGAGGTAAACCACATTACCACAGTTTCACTTGTTCTATGCCTATGAAATGCTATGTAATAGGACTTCACACACTGGAAGTTAAAACAAACAGACCAAAAAAGTGACCAGCGGATTAACTGTAGTTTGTCCATTATGGCATGTTGGGTGATTTTTCCACCATCTCAATACAGTTATTAGTGATGGGCCAAAGAAATGAAGTTTAGATCCAGAAAACAACGTATCCAGCATTTGAAGGGATTCTCATTTAAGGTTCCAGTTCTGATCAATCTCTAATTAATAATCCTTTCTGCCTACATATAAATTATCCATATTTTTCAGTTAATAGGTGAACAGAATGAGTTCAGCTCTTCTAAAGGGAAAAAATTTGTGTTGATAATATAGGGGCAGCTGCATTCTGGTTATAACATTAAACAGTGTTATTATGTTAACCTTTCAAAAAATATTATGCATTAAAGGTTATGAAAAAGACCACACTGCAGCAACATTTTGATTTGTGACATCGCTAAGTACAATATGCTGGTCCTGTCTCAATTGTGTTAGACAATATGCCAGCAAACTATAGTGTGTGCAATTAAGAATGATAGAAGCACAAATAAACAGTGCCATCTTTTGGCCATTGCTCAAACACCACATTTTAATATGTAACCTATCTATGTAATGGGTTGTTTTAGGGCAGGGGGTACATCAACTCATCTAGATATTTGCCTCATTTTACAACAGGCTACATAAAAAGCACTAGCGAAGTCAGTTCAAACTAAAATTTCATACGGACAATGACTTGTTTATACTGCTCTACACAGTACACACTGAAATGTAAGTACAAGATTTACATTCCAGCTGATTTATGTTATAATTATATAATGAAAATGAGAAAGTAAGCCATTTTTCAGTAATAGTGTGCTGTAACACTTTGGTATTTCCATATCTGATTTTGTAAGCAAGTAGTTTTTAAGTGAGGTGAAACTTGGGGTATGTGAGACAAATCAGACTCCTGAAAGGGATCCAGTAGTCTGGAAAGGTTGAAAGCCACTTTAGTAAAGTACTAACTTTATAGCCATGGAGAGGAAGGATCATAACTTACAGGAGGTATGAGCCAATGAGGATGAACGCATGAGCCCACTCCACACATAGAATCATAGGGTTAACAGGGACTGAAGGGTCATCTGTTCTAACTTATTTATTTCATTTCCAGTATTAGTATCTTTGCGTTTTGACCCATGAAAAGTATTAGAATAAAGCAGAAATGGGTCAGTGAGTTCATTTTTTGGCTGGCAAGGAGATGCCCTCTGTTTAATAGAAGCCAGTGCATGTTGTCAGCCTACTAACATTCTGGGTCAGACTTTTAGTGCAAGAGAGATGTGTGCATGTGGGAGAGAGAGAGAGAAAGACCCTTCTGACAGACTGGACTTGCCCAGCGTGGTCCACTCTTTGTCACTGTCAGGCCTGACTGCTGTAACATGCAAGAAGCTCCGCTTGGTTCAAAATGTGCCTGCTAAACAGCAAAGAATAACAGAGGCAAATCACCACTGTGCTGCAGATACTTCACTAGCTCCCTAATGATTACTATATCAAATTCAAATATTTCTAAAGGGCCACCCCCACAGTATTTAGGTGCCAATCTGAAGGCAGACTGAATCACATATAACATTAGGGTGTCTTTTAAAATAGTTTCTAAAGGGTTAATGGTAATTAAAAGATGTTATACCATGTTACAGACATGAGTAGTGTATATGTGCACTAGATGGTTATAAGTACATCAACAGAAAGGCTTATAGAAGATTATAAGCAACCTATCACTCCCCTAGATGCTAACACTTGATTAACCATTTATAAAAATATCTATTAATCACTCATTAACGCTTTGTAAGCTATTTAGACATAGAACCTTACTATTAAGTGACTATTCAGGATAGTTACTGAAGACATGACCTAAATAAAGCTAAATGGACTGGGGAAAACACTGGCTTCTTATGCTGCATTTTGTGCATACAGCTTCCAATGGCATAAAGCGACCTTATTTACTTATCAGGTCCTTGTAGCCTGAATCCTTTATAAAGGTTAGCAGTCAGAACCTTCAAAAATTCCCCATCTCTGCCCATGGTGCAATTATATTACCTCGCACAGAAGTGTGGGTGTATATATATAACTGCCACTGCAGGTGTCTTGCCTTGGGTTACACAAGTGGAAGCACTGACAGAGAGCTAGAACACTGAAAAAACAGTGGGAGATTAGGCATTAGATTTGGACAAACAGCATATGAAACCAAGGTGGAAGCAGAAAGGAACAATAGAAGGAATGAAAGAAAGAGAGAGAGTGAACCCTAGAGACAGAAAATTGAAGGCAAGGGAGAGTGACCAGAGAGCAGAGAGTTCTAACAGAAAAAACAGCTTTATGTCTGCAAAATAACGTGTGTTTATTTTACAGACATAGCCTTGTCTATCAGATCTGTCGGTGCTCTATGGACATTGTCTCACTTTCTGTTTTCTTTTACGTAACTGAACTGGCCAGAGAGACGGGATGCATTGCTTCTTTACAGCCCCAGGCAGCCTCTTCTGGTGAGCCCCAACTGCAAGTAAAGATGCCTTGTCCCAGGTATGACAGCTATTACAACCCTAAGCAGTATCTTTGGGGGCCATTTACTACATTTATTAATGGTTTGTGTATGATTGTGTTCTACTCCATAGGGGAGGATTACCACAGCTCCACTACAAATTCAAACCAATGAAGGGTGATGAAGGCTAAAAAACTCTAATGAGGTACCACTTCTTGGGGGCGGGCGGGAGGGGATGCATATCCTGGTTCAAACTGAGTTTTCCAATCACTCCAACATAAAAAGGGCTTTAAGTATAAAAAAGGCTAAGTTTGAACTGACACCGGGCCTTCTTTCTACTCCAGCAAACACACAGGACATTCTGTCCAAGAGAGGGGCACAACCCTTCTGGAAGGACTGGAAGACTTTGGTTTACCTAGGGCCTCCTGGGACTAGTGGGTGATCTCTGGTAAGCCCTTAGCGTGCATATAGGGACATTTATTGTTTGTATGTTTCCTCTGTAATGCTTTTATCCTACAAATATATGTATTTTGCTTTGTGAAGGCCAGTCGGTAACTGGTATACACTGCTGTAGCCTCGGAGAAAGTGTTAACCACAGCTGCTGGACGGCTGTCAGACCTGCTGGGGAAATAACAGTGAGGCGAAGAGGGACAGCAAGCCTAAGCCACTGTGGTAGAGGAGGAGAGACACACGAATTTCTGTCTGAGAGAGATGATGGCTGTGAGGCTGAAACCTTAAGTGAGTGCCCTCAAGGAAGAGTGTGGGGAGAGGTGGGGGTGTCAAAGGTGCAGTTTACCCTGAATCTGTGACACTGGGTAAGAGGAAATCACCCTGCAGTGCAGCATTTTCACTGGAGCAGGTGTTGTGAACTGAATCAACCTCCTTGAATGGCCAACACTGGTAGCAGAAACGGACAGTATGACAGCCCCTGAGTCACTCAACCTGACATATAACCTGAGTGATGCTTTTCTCCGTGCTACCATGTTCTTAGAACTTCTTGCAGGACATTATGGCTGCCTAGCCCTCTCTAGCTAATACCATTCAGCCTCCCCACTTTCCCCTCTCCCTGCCCCTCTCTTGAAGGAGTCCCTCGTGGTTGGATTTTATATAGCTCCGTAAGAATCCATTAAAATGTGAAGTCTGCCTGTACAAACTATTCTTTCAAATGTGTATGGTCCATTCCTTTAATTAGAATAGTTCGGCAGCAGCAACAACAGCCAAACTGTGCATGGTACACATTGCATAGAGATCTACGCAGATCTAAGCACCCCCCAGAGCCAGCACCCCCTCCCCCTTCTCACACACCCCCTCCTGCTCCCAAACTCCCTCCCAGAGCCTGAAACCCCATTCCCTCCTCCTGCACCCCCACCCCCTGCCCCAGTCCAGAGCCTGCACCCAGCACCCAAACTCCCTCCCAGAGCCTGCGCCCCAATCTCCTACCCCAGACCTCCTCCCCCACCCAAACTCCCTCCCAGAGCCTTAGGCAGGTGGGGGGTGGAGTTTGGGGTGGCAGAGTTTTGGGAGGTGGGTTCTGGGCAGCATGAGTGACAGTATTGGCCCACTGGGAGGATTTGAGGACTGGCACTGGTCCTAAGGTAAATTGAGTTTGAGACCCCTGCCTTAGATAATAAAGTTCACTCTGGCTATATAGATATAGCCATAGCTCTGAATGGCCACCTAATATCAGCAAACACGTCTACCGACCTGTAACTCCCCAGCCACATTGACTAGGCAGGCCTTCGTGGTGTGCCAGGAGTCACTGAAGTGATTCTTCAGCAATAATATAAACTATTCCCGCATAGAAATATATCATTCAGATATCTAAGGTGACATCATGTTGCAGTCTTTAGCCAGATGCCTAATATCAGGTAAAAGTCACCTTTCTGCAGAGAGCAAGTATAAGACCTGTGCACCTCCTAAAGCCCAATGGGTGTATTTCGCACATCTTATATTTGAAAAGCACAGGGCAACATGGGCAGCCTGTATATACACTGTCATCGCATAAGTCAGAGCAAAGTATATCCACGCCTATTTTATCTACCTAATCCTTTTAGCATTTTAGATCGATACACGTAGTATTGAAATACTAATTTCGGTCTGGTATCTTACCAGCAAAAATGAGCCCTTGCTTGTACCAGCCAGCACTTTGATTTCAAACGGTTATGCCAACATTGTTGTGGTTCCAGGGGATGAAAGTTTAGTGAGAAAGTATCATATTTGCAAAAAAAAAAAAAAAAAAGGGTAACATAGGCACAGTACTTACTTACATTCATGTTGGCTCTTGTTCATTTCAGCTGCCACTTTAGATCTAAAAGTGGCATTTTGGAAGAAATGACTTTAAGGTCTAGCAGGCTATTTAAGTCTAATACTACTTTGATGGGACTTTTTTTGAACGAATCACAGATTGATTATTAGGAATGATTTAATTGTTTCGGGCAATTTCAGTTTTAGCTGCTGAATTCTAGCATGTACTGCTGGTACTCCCAATGTCAGCATACCTTGAGACTTTGCCAGACACTCAGTTCTCTGTTTCTTTCATAGTCTATGCTGCTTAAAGCAAGGAGGAAATTGTACATAGTGAAGTGCAATGCATTAACAGTTATGCATTATACTGCTCCATATTACTGCTGTCTGCGATTTTCCGTGAATGCCTACTAATTGCCAGGTGCAGTTTAGTACTGTTAATGTTGACCTTTAATAACATCAATAGTTTGGATCCTAGCTAACTTGGAGACTTCTTCTGTTCCCTTGTGATATGACAGCACTTGTGGCCAAGTAATACCCTAGATATCAAGCCCCTCTGTTTACATGATATGAAGAAGCTGCTAGGGCATTAGCAGTGAAACGTCTTTAATTTTGGACTCTCCCCAACACCTTGGTCAACTGACTCAGGGGACCATCATGCATAAGTGAAGGGGGAGGTTTGAGTGGCTGGAGAGGATGGTTGCAGAACATGGATTTGGTAGGGATTGGAAGGGTGTTAGTTCTTGGACATTGAAACAATATATAGGAATTTTATACTATTCTTTGTATTTGTGGGGGAGGAATGTTTTTTTCAATGGACGTGGCCCTGGGCTGGGAGCCAGAATCATAGAATATCAGGGTTGGAAGGGACCTCAGGAGGTCATCTAGTCCAAACCCCTGCTCAAAGCAGGACTAATCCCCAATTTTTGCCCCAGATCCCTAAATGGCCCCCTCAAGGATTGAACTCACAACCCTGGGTTTAGCAGACAATGCTCAAATCACTGAGCTATCCCCGGTCCCTCCCCCCCCCCAAAGATGTCAAAGTTGCAGACTCTTGAGTTCTAGTTAATTGACTCCATGGATGTGGTGTGCAGCTAACCCTACTTTTTCCATTAGTAAGTCTAAAGACTCTCTTGAGTAGCCTAGTTTCTCTTGAGTAAATAGCCTATAGTTGGCATCTTACATACCTCACAGGGTGTTACGAGGCTTATTTTCAGTGTTTGTTAGACTTATTATTTATCACCCTTACAAGATGAAGATGTAAATTCCTCTCCCACCCATGCAAACCCAGTTGACTGCAGAATCTTGCCCAGAAAGCACTCTCTATATTGTGCATTTTATATGAATGGACACAGAAAAGGCTGCATTAATTTTCCTGATCACATAATGTTAAATGACTTGATGGCAGGTTAAACCACAAGCAACATAAATAAATGTTTGCACTGACAATTATTTTGAAAGGGAAATACATTTCCATTTTCATGAGACAGAGGAAGATAAAGTGATGTTTTGTCAGTTTCCTCTTATATGTCTAGCTGGCTTTGTGGAGTTTTTGGATAGCACTTTATCATTGTTGGGGCTTTTCCAGGAAATGAACATTTACCAGATTTTGAAACATATACTCCCTCTCCTAATCAGTAAACATGACCTAGTTTAAGTCACAGTATGAAGATGTGACCTAGTTTTAAAAGACACTTGTGTCCATTTTACTCAGCATAATAGTCTAAAATTTGAGCCGTCTTGTTCCCTCAAAGTATGGATCTCCAGCTTGTGTCACCACAGCTCTTGATCCTGTTTGTCTTGATGCCTGCACACCTGAAAAGAGACTAATATATCTGCCAGAAAGTCCTGGGCACTGCTTCTGTGTATGACTGACAGGAGGAAAGGCCTTTTGGGAACCACTGGATCATTTGGGAACCATTGGACCACTTCAACCCGGAAGACATGAGTGGAAAATTGACAGATTCAGAAACTCTGGCATATTGAGAGGTGCTGCAAACAGGCAAGCAGCATGAAAGAAATATAGATTAACAATAGACAAGTTGAATGTACTGTGGTTTTTCTCATAGAAGCTTTGCAACAATAGAGGGAAATTTTCTTTACTTGCAACTCCTATACCCCAGAAATCCCATATTGCTCCCACCATTCTTCTAGCAGAGGAATTCTGGGTAGACTTGCTTTTTAGAACCCATCTATGCCTATCTGGAGGGTTAGGGCTAGATCAGCAAAGGGACCAAGCTTCAGTGTTGCAACACCTAACATTTAGGTACCCTGACACCTACTGGAATCCACATCCTTGAGTTAGGTGCCCAGGCTTTCCATACAATGTGTGGGGAGAGTTAGGCACCTGAGTGTATCTCAACACTACAGGGGCTACAGCAGCACAGCGAAGGCACTGCAACTGTGCTGCCTTCACACTGTAGTGTAGACACTTCCTCCATCAATGGAAGTGGTTTTTCCATTGATGTAGTCAACCCACCACTCCAAGAGGTGGGAACTAGGTCCACAGAGAATTCTATAGTCTACTGTGGGGATTGGGTAAACCTAGCTGCATCACACAGAGTGCAAAATTGTTCACAGCCATGAGTGAGGTAGCTAGGTCATCCTAAGTTTTAAGTCTAGACCAGGCCCAAGACTGGAATTCATAAAACTAGCCAGCAGGATATGCTAAAGAGAGGAGTGTAGCCGAAGCCCTGCCCTTCAAAGGAAGTTGGGTGCCTAACTTTGGGCTGGTGGGAGACAACTCCCTCCGCTCAGGATTCACAGCCATGAATCCATGCCGGTATCGGGCGCCTAAGCCAGGTCAGCATTTTCTCACAAAAAAACAAGGAGGAGCTGGCAATGGAGCTATTTCATCATGTGTAAAATACTTAAATATTCATCGGGCCAGAAAGAGAATGTAGAGAATGACTCTACAGCAGAGTGGTTCGGGCACTCAGCTAGGAGAGCCAGGTTCCAGTCCCTACTCCAATGACTATTTAAGTTTTAATACCAAGTGAAACAGCTTCAACTGGAGAGACTGGGAGAGCTCCATCCCAGAATACCCTCCTATGCCCAGTACACAGGGCACTCGCCTGTGAGATGAGAGAACTGGACTCAAGTCCCTGCTTCAAATCAGGCAGCACAAACACCTTGGCAGTGTTTTGTGTGGAGCCTAATCCAGTAGGCACTCTCTGAGCACATTACCATATTGGGCCCTGCAGGTCAGATAGGCTGGGGCTCATTTGAGGATCCCACCAAAACTTAAGCACCAAACAGCTCAGTGGTATTATGACTTAGGTGGCTTTGCATGTGCTCAGCAGCATAAATTTAGGTACTTGGGGGACTTCACTGGTGAACAAGTAGGTACTTAAACTATTTAGGTGCCTACAGGGCTAGTCAGCAGCTGAGCAGGGGTTTTGTGAATGCCAGTGGTGTTTAAATGTTGGACTTGTGCCTAACTGCCCCTGTAGGTGCCTCTCAGTCCCCTTTGTGAATCTAGCCCAGTGTGTCCCCCATTTCCCCCTTCCAGTTTCCTGATCAGATGCGGTGTTCAAAAGTTATCATGTTACACCCAGACAAACAAACAGAGAGCCAAGCAGTGAAATGCCATCAAGTTGAGAGGAGGGCCTCACTTCACTCAGCCAGATAAAACATTGGTGGAATTAATATGGAGGTTCTTCCTTACCCCAAACTGAAGACTAACAAAAATCATGTTTATAATAACAATGGCTCTGGTGTAATGACCCACGCATTTAGTGACCAGCTCAGTACTCTAGTAGAAGGGACACTGAAATGTACTGTATTGTAATTCAGAAAAGGAAAGAATATACTTTCCAGAGCAATACAGAACTTGATCCTGGAGATGTGCATAAATAAGTGAAACAAGCCAGGCTATTATTCTTACTAATGCAAAACAATTGATTAAAAACATGAAGGTAACAGGAAAGCGTGGTACTAGTAATACATTGTCTCATTTCCACATACAAGAGATAATTCATAGAACACAGCCGTTCCAGGGTTACGTGCACCATTCAAATCTAGGTCACATTAAGAATTTCAGAGAAAACTTCTGAGTTTAATGATACATTTTTAACAAGCAAAATGTTTCCGAGCATGCAGTAGTCACATTAATACGAGAAATGCCAGCGTTTAATGCAGCGTAACCTTCTCTCACTCTGCAGTGAGCACTGTGGTGAACTTTCAGGTGACGGTCATAAGTAGGAAGCAAACAAGTCCTCAAGGGTTTTACTGTAGCCTAATTTTACTGCCTATTATCATGGTTGAAGCAGCACTCTACTTACTATACCCTTCATTTCCATTTTGCTGTCTGTGAGCATCCTGTTGGTGTGTGCTAATTCTGGTATTCAGCCCCAGGCACAAAAGGACAAACTTCAGTACAAAATAGTTCATTTGCAACAATTGGGCAGCACCAACTATCATTACCTCAAGAGGAGGAGCTGGTATTAAACCCATGGTACATTCTTGGTGTTGGTTCTTATTTTAGTGGCTCTTAGCGTTTGTTGTTTTTTCCTCCCTCTAATGGCCAAGAGGGATGGGGAGATCCTGCACTGGCAGCAGTGACTTTCTCCAGCAGACTCTTTGGTAGCTGGCCCATTCCCATTGTTGATTCAGACTGTCTCATGTTGGTAGCCAACCCACATTCATATACTTTTGCTGAGCGAACTTAAATTGCTCTTAATTTAATGTGTCTCTAACCCATAATGGTCATAAAGCCCATCTGGGTTCTCAGGCTTTTGTCTGAAGGGATGGGGACAAAAGATGCTGGGCATGGCTTCCCTCTGCCTAGCACCTTTTAGGGTCAATTACACCCTGTGCAAAGTGGATCCCCAAAACTACCACCAATGGGAGTGAGGGGTGATTTCTGATTTGATCATGTTTTGCATCCATTTTGCACAGGTATATATACAAGGTGCGAGGCAGCAGAGGATGCCTTATGTTTCCCATTTCAATCTGTTTAATTTCAGTTGATGCTAGATGATTAATTTTGTATTGTTCTTTATAAAACTGGCATAGGAACTGAAATACAATTTGAATGGGTGTGTTTTTAGAATCTTGCCTTATGAAAGATCTCATGAGAGCATGATAGATAATATGTCATCACTTTTAGCAAACACCATAGAACATGTACATCCAATATTATCATCAATCACATTTTTACCACATAAATTTAACATAAGAACATAAGAAAGGCCATACTGGGTCAGGCCAAAGGTCCATCCAGCCCAGTATCCTGTCTGCCGACAGTGGCCATTGCCAGGTGCCCCAGAGGGAGTGAACCTAACAGATAACGATCTCTCTCCTACCATCCACCTCCACGCTCTGACAACCAGAGGCTAGGGACACCATTCCTCACCCATCCTGGCTAATAGCCATTAATGGACTTAACCTCCAGGAATTTATCCAGTTCTCTTTTAAACCATGTTATAGTCCTATTTATATTTATATGAGGCAATTAGAATAGCTCACATAGAGCAACACTGTCACTTGTTTGGGGTTTTTTTTAATCAGTTTAATGCAACACAGAGTAAACAGGTAGAAGCATAAACTATAAGGATCAACAACTATTTCAGAGAAATTGTCATATTTTTAGAAAAATCTCATCTATATTCTACTGGTATCAGTAGAAAAACTCCCTTTGATTTCAATGAGAAGGCTCAGGTACTATATTACAAGTAACACACTAGATTATTAAAATGATTTTTTAAATCACCAATATGTGTATTTTTCAGAGGGTTGGTTTTTTTACAGTTAGCAAGTCTCACAGCTGCACCAATGGACTAGTCAGTTACATGTTTTATTACAGCTGTTTTTTCTAGTCAAATGTACATCCAGGTGCTCATACCTCAGCAAAATATTGCAATGTACAGATTGTAAACACTGCAGAAGAAAATTTTTGTTTAAAAAATATTCTTTGGACTTTACTAAAACCTAAGCCCACTAGATATTGTTTCATTTTTTAAAAGTTTTTGGTTTCATAAAATCGTTAATTTGAACCAAATTTGACTTTATGACTCTAAGAAACAAGCATAATAAAAGTATTATTAATCCAAAGGCTGCAATGCTTTAAATTGGACGGATAGCTAAAACTGCTTATTTTTGATATTTTCTGGGTTGGGCAACGTCACTGAACCTGGTTAGTGCAGCACCCTCCTTCATTCGGGGAAAATGTAAGAAATGGTAGGGGCCCCAAACCAAAACACTGACACTGCCCAAAACAATGGCACATCTGAGTCTGCTCAGGAATCAGAACTGTGTGGACAGAGGGTTTTTTGCTGGGTATCATTCTTGGGGTGGTATATGTGTGTGAGAGAAGGGGAGAGACGCCAGAGACGAGCAGGGAGAAGAGAGCAGGAAGCCAGACAAGGCCTGAACAGAGAGTGGCCCTGAGGAAAGTCGAGAAAGAGAGCTTTTGTGCCAAGTAATGGCTGAAAGGGACTTGGATCTGTGAGCAAAGAAACTATCTCTTGTTTGATATCTTCCTGGGTTCAGGGAAACAAGACTTTTTACATGCTCTGTAAATAAACAGGAGGGTATCAAAGATACCTGAACTCGATCATCAATTTCCCCTCCTAATGGAAACAACCTACGGGTCCCCAAACTTGGCTATTTGTTGGATCAAAAGGGAAACAACGCAATACTGATAGTAAAACAAATCCACAGTTATTAGTTACAAATAATAGGAATTTTTTTCAAATTCACAGTGATAAAATAGGAGAACTGGTTAACGTGCATTGAAAGAAGGGGGTTTAGACTGATCATGTAAACAGCAAGTTGAACCATAAACCATAAACAAAGGCATTTTAAATTGGTGGGATAATTAAAAATCTCCTCTCTGGATTGGCTATTACAGACTTGCTCACTTTCAAATTTCTTGTGTCTTCCTCTAAAGTATAGAATTCTGGCCACTGGATACTGGACGAGATGAACCACTCTTCTGATTTGCTATGGTAATTCCTATCTTCCTCAGTTTGACGCTACACAGAAGGAAAGTATTTAGTAATGTTAACTTTGCAAAATGTGACATAACTAATGAATCAGTCAAACTGACTGTGAAATTGTTCTGAATAATACAGAAAGTGCAATAAATGGGATGTTAACACAAAAATAACAGAACTTCTACATACAGTTGATGATTAGTGTAGATTCAATGGAATTATAACAGCAAGGAATTTGAAGGAAAACAGGTAACAGTCTAGAAATTTGGATACACAAGCTATACCATTTACTGTATTTCATTTCAGCTGGAGCTCCGAATGTGCCAAAGGGAAGAGCATACTAGGGAAGAGAACCAAGAGGACAGAGCTGAAAGAGAACGTAAACAGACTAAATCAATAGCAGAAAGGTTAGAACAGTAAAAATGATTTTTTTTAACTTTCAGCACATATGCATTGAATATAATTGGGATTATTTCAGTTAGTCAAACCGTATGTAAGCTGATCCAAATTTTGTGACATGATGTTCTTTGTACAGCATCTGAACTAAAGAGCTGTGCCTGATACAATCTAGAGAAGATGACAGGAGGTGACTGGTCAAGTAGATGGAATGCAGAGCATTGGGCATGTAAACACTCCTAGACAAAAATATTATTTAAAATGGAGTTAAGGCTATGAGTACATATCAATAATTCTAGGATTTAAAAAAACCCAATGCTTTACACTACCATTGTAGCTACTGAAAATACATTAGAGGTCCAAAAAATGCAGAGTTAAGACTAAACTTAAAAAAAAATCATTTGAAAATATGGGAAATCACAGAGACTCCAACAGCCTAATTCTGTCATCATAGTGACACCAGCCTCCCATCTTCATCCTTTTCATACCAAGGTCTCAGTCTTAGAAACACACGTTGCCTCCCCACTTGACCCCAACCAAAGAAATTCCCTCTAACCTCCCCTTTTCAATTCTACCAAGCAGGAAAACCCCCCCAACGATCTGAGCAATAAACAAATTCTTTGTCTCTCTGACTTTTGGGGATTGTGATTCTCAGAACTGGGACTTGAAGCCTTTCATTTGTGTTGTGAGTTCAATTGTAGCTCTGGTAGGTACTGAATAAAAGGTATTAAGCCAGCTGATACTTGTGTTTTAGACTTTATTTTGAACAGCTAAAATCTTTTAGACACAAAGCACCATCAAAAACTGGCCCCGCTGTTGGCACTCTCAGAAGTCTACCTATATCACTAGAGACCATCCCTTAGAACAGGTTCGATACCAATGTCTGGGTGATGCAGGGAAAAAATACTACTACTTCCAGAGCTGGAGAGAAACTTGCTCTTGTTCTGTTCTCTAAAAAGCCTTCAGCTCACACATCTCCTACCCACTCCTCTTTAAGATTTATGTGCTTCCCCCACCCTCATTTGTCAAACATGAATGTCATTCTGAAATTAACTAGAAAACAATTATGAACATTAGGTGCCAATTTTGATCTGTAAAGCAAAACTAACTATTCAAAAGAGGACTTGAAGGAGAAGTGATTAGATCATCAAGGTTCCTGTTAGACTTATGAAACAATAAGTTATAGAACTACCTGAAAGCTAGTGAATTCAGTCACACTCATTGTATTGCATCTCTGCATTTGCATCCAACCACATAGGTTGGAAGTTTGCACTAAGCAGGAGGATGACTGATCAATACATACCATGCTACACATGAGATGCTACAGAGAAGTGCTAAATTTACAAAAGCAATTGAGGTTTCAGATGAATTTGACAGATTTCTGGTTGACAGCCCTATTGTTGCAGTCTTAGTGGAAATTTGACTTAATCTAATTAACAAAGAAATGGAATCACTCAAACGGAATCACAAAGAGGTGAAAGGACAATTCAGAGAAGCTAAGTTATGGACCCTTTCCATCACTTTCCCCCATGACTGAACCAAATACAAAGGACATAAATTGAGACTAGAATGGGAAGAAGAGCCTGAAAATGGTAGGGGGGAATATAACACTGAGTTTGCTTCTTTTTGTTCGAGCAGATGAAGCTGAAGACCCATATTTCTACCCCCAAATCTATGTTTGTGAAGAAGATTCTATCAGTATGTTGCATCAAAATTGTGGAAGTAAAATCATGGAAAGTTAAATTCAGAATGTTATCAGTTTTAAAAAATACCTGTACTCCTGTTCAGTCAGCTCAGCAGTAATCAAGCATGCATTAAACACACTTAGATAGGTTTGGTTGAAATCATTAGTAGTCTAGGAACTGGTAAAAAAAAGTTTGTAAAAGTGTAATGGTGGCTAATGTTAGACCCAAAAGAGCGGTAGATCCAATGAGTTGGACTGGGGACTCAACTATTGTGTTTTTATGTTGAGGAATAAAATGCTTTATGAAGTTAATCATACAATAGCTGTATGGCTTCATAAAACCGCCTTGGGGTTATGAGACGTGGGCAATGTCTCTCCCCCCCCCAACAAGAAAACTTTTTTCCGAGATGGTGTGGGGGACAAAGAGGCAGGGGAATCACAGCAACCCTGACTACTGCTGTCACTGTTCTGTAAATTTCAACTACCAAACTTATCTGACCACCATCATGAGCACTATCATTCGATCACAGACATTTTTAATGTTCATCACTGTAATATCTTAGCCAAAAACAATTAAGACTTGCATTATTTTGGCCATAAAGGCCAAACTTTAGTTGGTGTTCCCTCTCCCCTCATTTAGAACTGATTCTTCTCTCACAGCTATGCAGAGTGGGTGTAAGTACCTCCAATTACTTCAGCAGAGATACTCCTGATTTATGTGTAAGTGAATGCAGATTTGAGCCCATTAATCTCTTTTTCTCTTTTACCTCATTCCACAAAAACCATAAAACAAAGAGTCCAGGAAACCAAATGCCAACAGATATAATCTGTGTCTGAATAACAATGAAGTTCATGTTTCTGTGTAATTCCTTAGAATGAGCTATACTACACACAGGTTGCATATTCCAGTACTGTGAACAAGATGGGGCGCACACAGGTAAACTAAGAGTTAACGAGCAGCTCTGGGCCCAAAAGGTACCACCCAGCTGCACCTACTGGGCATGCTAGGAGCGGAGGCTGAGCTCAAAAGAGAGCAGCTCAGTTCAGTCTAGGCAGACCAGCCATGTGCTGCAAGCTTCCACAGAGAAGCTGCTGGAGCTCCATGTGGCTAGGATGAGGAACCCACCACCAAGTCACTGCCTCATCCTAGCCACATGGGGCTGGAAATGATGGGCTACAACTGATAGAGAAGCATGATCGGAGAGGACTCCAGGAGCAATCCAGATGCAGACCAGTGGAGCCAGTGGAGGAACTGAAGCCAGGTTAGGAAGTGATCCAGGGAGCAGGTGCAGGGGCGCCCATCCCATGACCACACAGTTAAACTATTACAGGACCCTGGGTTCCAACCCTGTGGAACAGGGAGGGCCTGGGTTCCCCTAACTCAGCCAATGATTCTCACCACTGGGTGACACAGACACTGACTCTCACACTAGGTGGTGTTGCCCGGTTTGGATTTCAGCCCCCTGACACATAGTGAAGAATGTGGACAGCAACAAACTCATGTTAAAAGAACAGCAGGTGTAACCATTAACCCAACACAAGAGAAGCCGTTGACATGGAAAAGTTACTGAAGTGGATGGTGGAGAGCCAGCAACAGCAGGCAGCTACTCTGGAATAAGGCAACACAGATGCAAGAAGAGCAACTGATTGAGCAGATGGTGGCAGCCTTACAGTCCCAAAGGGCATCTAACGTCATGGTGCCTTCACCCGCCGGGGATGTCCTCCCCATCAGGCTCACTCTGGTCATCTTTGAATGGGTAGTCATGGTGGCAAGCTAGTCACAGAAGCACTGGGCCACCCTGATAGCCCCATATTTGAAGTGGAAGTGTTTGAGTACACCAAGGAAAAGGCCGCCATCCTTGAGTACCTGGACATCAACCCTGAGACATTTCACCAACAGTTCCGAAAAGAGAGAGACCTGCCAGGAGCCTGGCTCGGTTGATGGCCCAACACCTGAAGGAACAGGGTTGACACTGGTTGGACCCAGAGAAGCAGAGCACAGTACAGGTGGTGGAGGCAATTGCATTAGAGCAGTTCATCCAGGTTCTCCCAGCTGACAGGAAGGAGCGGGTGAAGAGCCATCAAACCTAGCTGAGGCTGTTACCTTAATGGAGAACTACGTGGTGGCTGAGAGTCCAGCCTTGCCAACACCTAAGACAGGGACCCCTGGAACCAGGATGCCAACCCCTTGTCAGGGTCATGCCAGGAGGGGAGGCTGAGGGTAGCTGAACAGGCCTTCCCTCCTCCACTTGGGTTGCTTCTACCTAGAAGACAGGATCCAGACACCGAGGCAGAGCGAAGAGGAGACTGGGGTCACCGAGGAGAAGAGTATGGCCCACTAGGAGGCCCCATGGCCCCGAAAGCAAGCCAGCCAACTATGACTCTGAAGGGGAGCTGCTTCAAGTGTGGTCAGGAAGTTGTATTTTAGGTGGGAGTGCCCCTTCATGGACTAATAGCTATAGGTGGGCAAGGATGGCAGTCACCAGAACCCATAAGCGAGGCCTGGCCAAGATGCTGCTGCCAGGACGGGTTAATAGTACTGAAGTGATGGGCCTGATGGACTCCAGGTGTAGTCAAACCATTGTACAGGTAAGCTCTGTAGAGTCCACTAACTTGCTGGATGCCCCTGTCTACCTCCAGTGCATCCATGGGGAAGTGTGACCCTACCTCATGACAAAAGTGCAACTGAGAGTAGGAGGCCACGCTGAAACTTTCCTGGTCTGCTTAGCAGCCACCCTGGCCTACCCAGTAATTTTAGGGCAGGACTGAAGATGGTTTGGGGAACTCCTGAAGCAGTGGAGCAGAGCCCCCACACACACACCTTCCCCCCACCAATGGAAACTAACCCAGGCCCCAAAACGATGGGGTTGTGGGCCAAGACAAGGTGGAAGACCCTGTAAAGGGCCCATCCAGACAGCCAGAAACACCAACCTGGCAGTCTGCTAGCCCTAGGACATCTGAGGAAGTAAGCCACACGGGGCTATCAGAAGATGAGGACTTCATGCGGTAACAAGAGGACCAGACTTTGAGCTGGGCATGGGAGCAAATAGCTGTTGCCAATGGGGAGGAGGGTGAAACCCAATGGTTAAAGCAGCGGCCCCACTTCTAGTTCCAGAACAAGCGATTCTACTGGGTGAAAGAAGACCCCAATCCCAAGAAATATGGTGACAGCTGCTAGTCCCCAAAAAGTTCCATCAGAGTTTTCTCCATTTAACCCACTCAGGGTCATGTGCTGGGCACTTGGGGAGAGAAAGGACACTAGAGAGAGTGGCCCTTTGGTACTTCTGGATGGAGATCCACTCAGAAGTTCACGATTTCTGTGCCTTGTGCCCAGAATGCCAGCTAGCAGGGCCCAAAGGGATGCCAAAGGCCTCACGGGTTCTACTCCCACTGGTAGGCATACTCTTTGAACAGGTAAGAATAAATCTAGTGCCCCTCAAGAAGAGCATACCAGGGTACTGTCACATATTAGTGATAGTGGACTCTGCTACACGGTACCCCCAAAGCCATCCCGCTATGCATGACAAATGCACCCACCATAGAAAACGAACTCATGAAGGTCTTTGCAAGGGTCAGAATACCAAGGGAAATTCTGACAGACCAGGAAATCCAATCTCTCATCCAAACTGATTCAGGAATTGTGCAAACTGCTGAGGACCAAAGCACTCAAGATGACACCGCAGACAGATGGACTGGTTCAATGGTTCTGAAGGCCATGTTGAGGAAATTTGTCAACACAGCCCCACAGAAATGGGAGCAACTGCTACCATCATTGCTATTCACCATACAGAAGGGTCCCTCAGGCCTCCAAAGGGTCCTGGCCCTTTGTACTTCTATATAGGAGACGTCCCTGGGGGATTTTGGACCTCCTCTCGGAAGCCTGGGAGGAACAGGATCATGGGCTCCATCCACTACATGCTCCAACTACAGGAACAGCTGAATATGCAAGAGAGCTACGCTAAGGAAAACCTTTCGAAAGCCCAGCAAGTCCAGGAATGTACCTACAACAAGGGGGCACAGTTGTGAATGTTTGAACCAGGTCATTGGTGGTGGTGTTACTCCCAACGCCAGAGTCAAAATTATTGGCCTCATGGTAGGGGCCATTTGAAGTGGTAAGGAGGGTTGGGTCAGTTGACTATGAAATCTGTCAGCTCAGGAAATAGGAGATGCAAATTTATCATGTCAACCTCCTGAAGAACTGGAAGAGCCTTCCAATAGCCCTGTACCCTCCCACCCCGAAACCATAACATTCCTGGGTCCAATCCCCATGTCTATGGGATTGGAGCTCAGGCCAACACAGCAACCCCAAATGCTGCAGCTGACTCAGGCCTTCCCCACTGTGTCCTCAGCCCTCCCAGGGAGGACGTACCTCACTCACCACCACATTGCAGTGACACCTGGACAGAGGGTAAGTTAAAATCAGCAACTCCTGCTGTAAAAGATGTGGGAGACGGTTTGTGAAGAGCTCCAGGCTATGTTGGTTATTATCAGAGTCCCACAGTGAGTAGAGCTCTATCTTGCTGGTGCTAAAAACCAACTGCTCAACGAGGTTCTGCACAGACTTTAGAAAGGCCAACATGATGTCAAGTTTCAACGCTTACCTGCTATTAGTGAGATTGGGGAACACTGACTACATCTCCATGCTGGATTTAATCAAAGGATACTGATAAATCCCCCAATGAGGGCATCCTGGGAAGACAGACTTCCCTATTCCATTCAGTCCTATCAATTTAACAATTGCCTTGGGGCCTATATGGGGCAGCTACCATCTTTCACTGACTGATAGACTAGATGCTGCGGCCCCATGACCAATACAGACATCTACATTGATGACCACTTACAGCATGTCACCGTGGTCACCCAAGCCCTAGAGAAGGTGGCGCTTACTACAGATCCTGCCAACAGTCATACCTCGGATACACCATGAGGCACAGCCAGCTACACCCACCCGGGTAGATAAGGTCCAGGCACTAACTGATTGCCCAATCCCATCAACCAAGAAGTAGGTGTGGTGTTTCCTAGGCCTGGACAGCTATCATGGGCAGTTTGCACCTGACTTTGCCACAATAGTCATCACCCTCTGCCCACTTCCTGACCTAATGAAAGGCACTTGTTCCAGGAAGGTGCAATGGACCAATGCATGCAACAAGGCCTTCAGAACACTGAAGAACTGGCTAACCCAGGGGCCAGTCCTTTTCCACCCCAACTTTTCAACACCTTTCATTCTTCAGATGGACAAGGCAGAAGTGGGTCTTGGCGATGTGTTATCCCAAGAGGTAAAAGAGAAACATCTGATATATCTGAGTAGGAAGCTGTTCCCACAGGAGGTGAACTATTCGATGCTCAAGAAGGAGGCCTTGGCTGTGAAATAGGCCAGAGAGACCCTAGCCAGGGGTAGTTTATTTTTTGTCAAGATCCAAATTTCTTGGTCAAGATATAGTCAAGGTCCAGACTCCAGACAAACATTGTTGAACAGGGGCACGAGCAGTGTGAACAAACACACTACACAATCTTATACCCAGCCAGTTGCCTATATTTTGAGTGCATTAAATGAAAAATAAAATCTAACCACTATATAACCTAAAAATAACCTCTAAGAAAGATGTAATACATCTGAGACTAAGTATTAAGATAAAATGTCAAATATATGCAAATATTAGCATTAAAATACTTTTAGAAAAACTGTTTTAAGTTTTGAATTGGTTTTGAGTTTACAAAGAATATAAACTTCGGTTTTGTCAAATAAAATCATCATAGGCATATAACCCTCCTCCCCCCGGTCATCCACCAGCTCCTGCCCAGAGAGTAGGGTAACCATATTTCCCTGAACTGAAAAAAGGACACACAGGGCTGACCTTAGCCATGTGGCATTGCCACTCATTCCCCCACCAAAAAACGTTCCCCCATGTCCCCAGTTGAACCAAGTAGCAGAGACAGGGGCAGGAGGAATTGATATAGGCTGTGGATCTGGGCAGCCAAGCAGAGTGAGAGTACTTTTGAGCTTAGAGCCAAAAAGGTGAAGCTATTGGACTATGATCCAGCTAGCACTGCAATGCCCCTTTGGCCGCTGGGACAGCAGATGGGCAGGAAGGAGACTCCAAATAGCAGCCCTTTGGAGGTGCCGGGAGGCAGAGATGTGGCAGAAGCAGGTGAGTGGAGGCAGACTGGAGTGTGTGAGAGGCCAGTTGGGACAGGAGGGCTCCTGGGGGGTGAGGGGGGCACGGCACCAGGGAGGATACAAGGCTGGTACTCCAGGAACCACTGAAGGGCAGAGGGCATGAGGCCAGGCTCAGTACCCCAGCACAAATGGATGCTGGAGGACCCAGTTGAGCACGTACCAGCAAGATACCCAGTCATGGCTCTACAGTGCAGCTGGCCCTGCCATCTCCACAGAAAGCAGAGAATGTGAATTAGAGCCCCTACAGCGCTGCCATCTGATTGGGCTGCAGAGTGAGCATGTGATACCTTATTGCTCCCTGATTGGAGGGGCAGGGTGTAGCAGAGACACAGGCTGCCTGCAGGGGTGTGCACATGGAGACGTTCCCCCCACCAAACATTGCCTCTCCCCCACCCCCATGCCTGCACTGCTGCTGGTGGGGCTGCTGTGGCTGCGCAAGCAGCCACCCAGGGACACGATAGCGCCCCGCAGCCTGGCCCAGCCACAGCAGCCCTGCATTGGGGAGCAGCACAGCTCTGCAGATCCAGCTCTGGCTCAGCTTCAGTCTGTGCAGTCCATTGAAAAGCATCTGGCAATCCGGATTTGGCCTGCAGCCCACTTATTAACTACCCCTGCCCTGTGCAATTACCTACTAGGGAACTCCTCCTTACTCATTATGGACCATGCCCTTCTTCGTACAGTTTAGCCAACTGAGAACACTAATGCCCAGATCAAGAGAAAAGGAGGACTTGTGGCACCTTAGAGACTAACCAATTTGAGCATGAGCTTTCGTGAGCTACAGCTCACTTCATCATTTGAGCTTATGCTCAAATAAATTGGTTCGTCTCTCAGGTGCCACAAGTCCTCCTTTTCTTTTTGCGAATACAGACTAACACGGCTGCTACTCTGAAACAGATCAAGAGAGTACCCTACTGCCACCACCTGGGAAGGGCACATGCAAATGCCCATTTTGCCCCCTCAGAATAGAGGAGAAAGACCCAGTGCTAGGTCCTAGCCTGAGAGGGAGGATGTGTGATGGTGAACTAAGAGTTAATGAGCAGCTCTGAGCCTGAAGGACTTGCCTAGCTTTACCTGTTGGGCTCAGCCTCCACTGGGAGCGTGCCCAAAAGGGAGCAGCTCAGCTCAGCCTCTAGGCAGACAGAGCAGGAGAGCAGTCATGTGCTAAAAGCTCCAGCAAACGCCCTGCTGGGCCTAAACATGGCCAGGCCCAGGCCCCACCACCAAGCCACCACAGGCCCTTAACCCATGGGGGACAGGAATGATGGACCACAACTGGTAGTGGAAAACCCCCTGGAGAGCAATCTGAGGGGACATTGGGGAAATCCAGATGCGTACCAGGGGCGCTAATGGAGGAACTGAAGCCATAATAGGAAGTGACCCAGGGAGCAGGGCCCTGGGTGGGAACCCAGTGGAGAAGGGAGGGCTTGGGTTTCTGTACCCCTGGCCACTGCCACTTGCCAGGTTCAGGCTTCAGTCACTCACAGAAGCACCAAAATGAAAGAGGAAAAAAAATAAGCCACAGTTTCTTTTCTTCAGAAATATATTTTGTAACAAAATATTAACATTCAAAAGAAATGTTTATTGTACAATATAAAATAATTTCTACTGAATTCAGCTTGGTTGCTTCAGTAAATAAACCTCTGAGGAGGTGTAAAAACATGTTTGGTGTTGTACAAAAATTCTACTACAGGATTTACAATTTGCTGTAGGAAAAAATGCATGTTCAATAATTACATAAATACTCTTGACAGATTTCTATGTCCCATTATGTACTTTTTTTTACCTTCCCAATTTGAAAGGGATCTGGTGACCAACCTTCTGGTATAATTTTCATGACAGTTTGGTTTTCTATAATACTGAAAAGTTTAACAGAAATCTATTAAGTTAAAAAGAAAGAATATATTACATTTGCTAATTGCAAACAATCTTTTAGCTGCAATTTTTCCCATTGGGATTAACAAAGTGCACCAGTTAAACATACATTAAAAACGGTTTAAAAACATTAAATATACAAACAGCAAGAGATTTTAAATATTTTGTATCAAATACTATAGGACAAATATAATTTACAATTTTTTTGCACAAAACATTACATCTGAAATATAACTTTAGATATTACAGACTATAAAAATACATATTTTGCCTCTTAAAAAAAGTATTTGCAGGTTCCGGCACAATGTAACAGTTCAAAGGAATTTAACACTTCAGATTTCTTCATTTGTAATTGGATGTGCAATGATAATTAATCAGACTTGCAATTAGTCTTCTGTAACTGCAAGTAAAATGTAAAGTCAGATCTCCTAAAAGAGCCCTTTCTAAATAATCCAAACGTAGTACCTGATTAGCTACAACACATATGGTGTGAACTATGGTCAGCCCTTACAGGAATGACCCACTCTAGTCCAAATTCAGCAAAACAAGCAAGCACATGCTTCACTAAGTATCTGCATAGCCCACTCGCTTAAATCGGACTAGTTACATACTTAAGTTTACTACAAACAATTATTTTGCTAGATCAGGGCCAGAGCACTCAGCACTTTTAAGACTGTGGCCATAGCATTCATCAGGGGCTCATTCTGCCCTGTCCTATATTTACACTGAAGTCAACAGGGTAACAGCATGTCAGGGCAGAATTTATAATTAGCAGTTCAAAGATGCAAGAACATCAGGCCTGATTCAAATTTCAGTTATGTCAGTGTAAAATCAGTAGAGCCAGTGGAGTTATACAGGTATGAAACTGGTGTAAGATCAGAATCAGGCCCATTGTGTAATTTTGTCCTAATGTTTTTCTGGGGATCCCTCTGAAGTAATCCTAGAGCAAAATTCAACCTGAAGAGTGATATTCTGCCTACAGTTACTGCAACTGGGCCCTAAAGGTTTTTTTCAATCATGTCTCCCAGTAGTCTCTGGCCCAGCTATATAATGATCAAACTTTTTTTTTAAAGTCCTAAAAAATACATATTAATTTACAGGAAATATCAAGACTCAGTCTATATCCCTTACTTTAAATGCCCCAAAATAAGTTGCTTCTTGAGATGAATCCAGTAATGATGGGTTTGATACCTGGATACTTATTACTTCTCCAGACTTTAGTTTAAAAAATCCTCCTATGTTTACAGAATAAAAATGAAATTCTGAATTTCCTGCCCAATATTTGGTGCTTCCTCCCTTCATCAGGACATCAGAGTGTCTTATTTTAAGGTTTGTTTTAATCATGTACACCATCAGCTGAAGCCCTCTTCTAGTTAGGTCTCCTGAAGTTTCATGGTGTCTAAAACAAATGTTGGCATACAAGTAGTAAAACCCATCTTGATTGACTATTAGTTTTCCATCACGGAAGGTCATATTCGATAAGTTTGCCTGGCCTTTGTCATGATGCCAGGATGTAAGGTTCACTTTGCGTGTGCCTAGGGAAAAAGGGTTTAGCAGAATGTTACTTTTGCTCACAAACATTTTCTACAAAGTTGAGAGATACCATGGCTGGATTTTTAGTGTCAGTAACAAAGGTAGCTATATAAGCTAAGGTAAAGAGTCAAAGTGAAGGGGAGAGAGACACTGTAGCCAAAAGGCTAAGATGAGGTCAAATAAGTCTCAGGCTTTAGGATATAAGCCAATTGCCACAAAGGACAGGAAGAAGTTTCCTCTCCCCTTGTGAATACAACTAGCTGTTCCTACCCACCCTTACTCTGGAGCATCAGCTATTAGCATGAATCAGGACAGGAGGTTTGTTTCACCAATAATCAGATCAGGCAAATCCTACATGGAATCAATTGCTAAAAACTGTCCCAACTAAAAAACATGTTTATTTAACGTACTTCAGAGTGGATTTTGCACTGGCCAAGGAAAAATGCCTGCTCTCCTTAACTATTTATTCTTAAATGGTTTGGTTAGTATTAATATAATGTATAGTTCTGATATAATCAGGGTAACCACTGTCTTGATAGCTAATCGGGACTTTACCAAGTACCGCTCTCCATCACCACATAATATGTTTCAATATTACTCACTACCAACCCAAGCATGTACTCATTTCAAGACTGACTCACTTAGCTTTTCTACAGTACTCAACTCCTTCATCTCTCCCCCTCTCATCATCTGTTGATTCCACCACCAACACCACACACTCTTCTGTGCCCACTCCCACAGTGCCTGTCCCACTGAACAGTAACCTTGTCTTCTCATCTCATGCTCTCCCCTCCCCATTTCCTGTTCTCATGCTGCAAAGCACCTCTGAAGAAAGTTCACAATGACTTTGTACTTTCAGGTACGTTTCTTCCTCCTTCACCTCTGCCTTTTACCTTGCTAAATAAATCTACTTCTTGAGACTCCTGCATCTGCAGCTCCCATGACTAATAATTTCCCTGACTCAGCTGAGATTCTCAAAGTATCTTGAAAGCCAAAACAGATGTTCTCTGAACAAAGCTGTCTTTCTCTGCCTCTCCTAGTCTTCCCTTCCTCTTTCTAATTTCAGAGAGATTTTTCATAGTATCCAAACTAATCCCAAATCCTGACTTTTCTCGCTCCATGCCATATCTTCTCCCTCACCTTTATGGTCAACCTCACTCTAATCTAGCACCTTTTCTTCATCTTTTTTCTTTTTTTGGACTTATAGTTACTACCCATCTCCCTCAATCCTTTGTCTCCAAACTCCTAAAACAGGAGTGGCCAAACCATGGCTCACAAGCTGCATGTGACTTTTACAGTTAAAGTGTAGCTCATGGAGCCCCCCAGTCCCCCTTTCTCCACCTACCAGACTGGGGGGAACTTGGGACTTCTGCCCTGTGGTGGAGTGGTGGTGTTAGGGGCTTCTGCCAGAGAAAACTGGTGCCTACTGAGAGTGGGGGGGCACAATTTAAAGGTCCCCTGCAACAGCTTGAGTCACGCCCACCAGATATGCCCCCCCACTACCCTCATTGCCCTCCCCCTGCAGTTCCCAGGTGATAGTGCCCCAGGGAAAAGCAGCAGCAAACAGTTGAGAGCTGCAGAGAAGGGTCACTGCTTTAGCTCCACGAAGAGAGGCAGCAGCTCTCCTTGCAACTCCCAGCTGTTAGCCGCTGCCTCTCCCCAGGGCCAAAGCTGCTGCAGTGACCATGCAGGGAGAGGGCCCAGCAGCACCATGTAACTGAGCAGGGCCAGCAAACCCTGGCAAAAATCTGGAGGGCCATGTGACCCCCTCCCGTGACACTTCCCGTCCCCCGTCGCCTCTGGTTTCTGCTCAGTGGGGAGGGGAGTCCGACGGCTTCAGCCCCGCATGGTATGCCTGATGGGCCAAAGCCCTGAGCCAGAGTAGGTGCCTCCCATTGGGCTGAAGCCCCGACCTCCCACTCCCTGCAGGACTGAAACCCCGAGCCCTGGTATGCATGCCCCAGCTCTTGAACTTCTGACAATTGTATGTGGCTCAGAGGGACAGTAAGTTTGGCCACCCCATCCTAGAATGTGCTTTCCCACATACGCTATCTAAACTTTCTTTCCTCCAACTCCCCTAAAGTCTGCTTGCCATCTCTCCACTCCATTAAAGACACTATAAAATCATCAATGGCCTCTTCCTGGCCAAATCTATGATCCTCTTGTCTGTTCTTCTCAATCTCTCAGCTGATTTTGACAGTGTCAATGACTCCCAGCAACCTCTGCTTGCTGCTCTACCTGCACTTGCCTAACTTTATGCTAATCTATTTCTCCTACCAATCCAGATAGGTGGAGGAGCAAATACATCTGTGTATCACACACTGCATGGGCGGGCAGTACACTTCTGTATGCAGTTCAAGGTTCTGGTTAACAATTAACAGATGGGAGCTCTTTGGTGGAGGGATTTTTTGATTTTAAAGAGCCACGCACACTTCTGGCACCAAATAAATAAAACATGGTTACCACACACAAAGCCCTACTGTCCTGTCAACCACCTGCCTCCAATGACCTCTCCCTCTGACCCACTAGTGTCCCATATGAACACAGGCAACTGTCCCAAAGGTGAGGTTCACAGGAACGAGAGGCAGGGCAGTCTTCAAACCAGGGCCCTATTAGTGGTACTGCAGTAGCACCAGGAAAGGTGCTTACCACAGTAAGGCTCCTTTGTTTGCACAGTGCCTAGTACATGTAGTTAAAGAAGACCGTCCCTGCCCAGAAAAGCTTAACTTGGTCAATATGATGCAACAAGTGGATGTAACAAACATGGGTGGAGGTTGGAGGGAGGGGAAAAAATAAGCATGTTTTTACATGGACTATGTGTAGACCTGCCTAACTTATCTGCTGGTAATGTGTGTCAAATCACATAGGAGAGGGAGAGAGATTTCCCCTTTGCCAATGGAATTCACTACTATTGGAAATACACATAACCCTAAGGTTGGGCGCATTCGTTAACTGGTGTAAGATACACCTCTTTATCCTGGCTTATCAGTTTTCTTATTTGGTTTACTAGTCTTCTTCATCAATGCATTTTAACATTGTGGGGTACATGGGATATTAGCTCCTTGCACATAAAGTGTCTACCATGTAAACTCAGCCAGATTATGGTTCCCAGCACCATGACAACGTTTGTAATAAAGAGACAACAGTATCTGAAAACTAAGTCTGGAAAGTTCAGTAGTAGGTTCTCCTTCTCCCCTGCATGACAGCTTCATATTTCTTCCACATTTAATTTACTGGGCACAGCAAATTTCATAAAAACACAGGCAATAAAAAGTAAACATGGTTTTAGCTTGAGATAAAGGAAAACTAAAAAAATCACCATAATTGTGTATTTTTGCTACAGCATAACATATATTGTACTTAAGGTACATAAAATAAGCAAGTGGGAAAATACTCCAAATACTTACGTAATAAAAAGCTTTAACATACAAAATTATGTGCTTACAGGCTTAACTCAAAGCTTGAATGAATACAAGACTCTAGGGTATGACTTAATCACAGTAGATTTGAGAGTGATTCATACATCATTCTAGCTCTGTAGTAACTGTACAGGAACAAGATCCTTATTTTCTAGGTGGTCAAATTAGTGGAGCTCCCAGGCCAAGAGTTTCAAGAGGGCTCGAATTCTGGGGTCCTCAACTTGAGATACCTTTAAAAGGGTCCAATTTAAGAGGGTGAATATTCAGCACGGTGTGAAAATTAGGCCCTTTTAAGTTCTCACACTGGGGACTCACAAACTAAGGCACCCAAAATCCCTGCTCCCCCACTCCTCCCATGAAAGCCGATATACTTGGGAATCAAACAATCAATCAATGGAAGGTGTAAAACTGCATAATTTAGGGGTGGTAGTACAGGTGATCAAGGTCCTAAGTTATTCCAAAGTGGTTATAGGTAAATATGGGTTGTTTAAAGTGTGTGTAAACTGGCAGATTCTGGGTATGGCTTTTGTGCATACCTGGAAGCAGCCACCTTAAGAGTTAAGAAACCTCAATGCTTTGTAAGGGGGATTTTAAAAAAAATGAGGGAATAGTTGATAGCATGGAAGGAATTTTTGGAATAGTTTTAGGGAGTATCATTTTGGTGATCCCATTGGATGCTAGGTTCACATTTACAAATACAAGGAGATGTGCCCGATGTAGTTGGGCTTAGAACATATGACTGAAGGACTTGGTGTGCCCAGAGATGGCCTGAGGAGAAGTTAGAAAGAAGTATACTGAGAGATCTCTCTTTTGGACTTTCTTCCAGTATTGGTGGCAGTCACCATTGGGGTGAAGAATTTAGTAACCAATAGGTTCATTTTTGGTGGGACAACCTGGCAGTGGTCCACTGCATTAACAGAAATCTGCAAGGTTGCCATGGGCAATGCAGCTAAAGACATCTGTATTCTTTGTTGAAAAATATTCTGATGTTCAACAAAGAACATGTTCCCAGTATTGACAATAGTATGGATTCAGGGAGATAACACCATTCACCAAAGACCCACTGCCAATGATTTTTTTTTTTTTTTTTTTATTTAGAGCCCTGGCTCCTAACATTGCTAGGACTGAGAAAATTCCAGTGCCTCACTGACATTCAGCATCCGTTTCAAGTGACTAGATATATAGAGTTGTTAGTACACCACAGACTGGTAGCATCCACCACATCAGGTAATCTCCCCGGCCTGTCATTTCATTAAAGGCTGGTGAGATTTGCTGATCTGTTAGAGGAATCTTGGTCAAGAAGCTCTGGGAAGGCTGGTCCAAATGTGAAGGCTGCACAGAAGTTGCCAGGCAACAGATAACTATACAGATCTTTTAGGTCAGTTGAGGCTTTGCCTCTACAGTATGTTCTTGGCAGGGAAGAGGCATTGCTCTTTGAGCATTTGCAGCATTTAGTGTTGGTCGGGTCATGCCTAGGAAACTAAGGGACAGTCCGGACATGAACTGGACTGGCAGAGGGGAAGGTGAAATAAGGGTCGAAGTCAGAACAAGCAGAAGTGGGGAGCCATAACAGAGCTAAGAGAATACCCAGATGAACAGGTATGTCCAATGAAAACCATAGGAACATTTCTGGCCCTACAAAAGAGCCAGATGTTGTATTGCACATGGAGATGGCAGCTACCTGACCAGATATCCATTTGCTGCAATACTGAGAAAGGTGTTAGTCTGTGTGTAAGGTGCAATCCAGCAAACTTTGGTATGCATTCCTTCATGACCAGTGCAGCAACATTTGAGGCATTTGATTAGCTGAAGCGTCCAGGTGGCTTGACTCTTGTGGTTGGAATGTTCTAGCCTATGCCTGCCCTACAATGGGAACAAGGGCAGATGTCTGGATTTGCAGACACCTGATAGTGCACTGATCCCACAAGAGGAAAGGAAAACAGCAGGCAAGTCACAGATGGGTTTTCGGGGCAGAGCTGTCTGTCTCTAATGATTTAGGAGGAGGAGCATGTTGTAGGCCAAGCCCATGCCTCTTCTGCGCTCCCTGATGGGCAAATCACATCTATGTCTTGAATATTCACTGAAGGGAAAATGATCTTGGGTTTTAGATGGGGGTAGATTTGAGACTTGTGAGCTAACAGGAACATCAGCCAGAGTACCCAGCTGTTGCTGGTTACCAACCATGGTTGTACGGAAATGCTCACAAGGTGGGTATGATTGAAGCAATCAAGCCTGCTTCTGTGGATTGGGCCTGGAAGAATGTGAACCAAAAGGGTCACCAGAGTCTTTGTGAACACTGATGGCACAGGGATGACATGCTGAAGATTCAGGGTGTTCCTGAGCATTACAGGGAAAATGGGCATGTTTATCAGACACACAGACTGATGTGTTTGGGAGAACTTACAGACTGGACTGATGGGAGGCAGATACCCAGCAGTGTGGTGTGGGCAAGCTATCTGCTGGCACCACCATATTTGCAGTCTAGTGCAAGTGAGAGGCTTAAAGAGGCCAGTTCCCAGAAGTAAACATAATACCCAGAATGGTGGCCCCAGTTAGCCTGGCAGAAGAAGAGGAAACCTTAAGCCTTCCAGACTGAGGTGCCCTTCATGTCTACCCTCATTCCCCCGGAAGGAAAAAGCACGAAAATCCAGAGGAGTGCTGAGTCCTAAGGATTAGACTCAAACCTGGATATTGGCACAGAGGCCATTTAGCATCACACTGCACTCCAGTGTCTGGAATTTGGATGTGGGGGATAAGACCTCCATTCAAGTTAACAAAATTACAGCTTTCCAATTTAAAATCCATTCTTCGTTTGTATTTCATTTTCCTGCTAGGCCTGATCATCAGCCACTTTTGAAAGTCTTTGTCCCAGGGCTTTATGTATTGTTCAAAACTGTGTAATGCAGCCAAAATGTTTTTACAGAAACATTTGATTAAAAGTGAACTTACCAGCTGGAATATTTTTATCATCAATAATGAGATGTGCAAAGGGCTGTTTCTCAGGTTTGTTTCTCTTGGACAGATCAAACAATGATGCTTCCATTATAGCTAGAGATAAAAAGTTACATTAACTCAAAGAAACAAATTTAGTAGGATTTCAAATACTTATTATAAGCCACTTGTTACCTTTTCCTGATCTTGGTGGCTCTCTTCCAGCAACGATGCGCTGTATCTCCTAAAATGAAAAAGAGCTATTACTCCATACGGTCATGTCCCCAGTAATGTACTGTACTGCTGAAAATTTATTGGCTTACATTACATAATGTTGAAATAATTTATCACTGTGTATTCAGGTGTCTGGAATATACGTTTTCAACCTTCCAGGACATAAAATATGGCCACAAGGGTCAACTTACAAGAATCAGCTCCTTTCTATAATGGGGGCACTACGTCCAATACTTCTGAAAAAGGAAAATAGAATGATGGTGTTTATAATTACTTCACAGTATCTTCGACTACACAATTATCAGGGGTACGGTCTGAAAACTGAAGATCATGCTGAAAGGATGGCTACAACCCTTTATTATTACTGTGCTTAGAGCAAATGCATTTCTGTAAATGTAAATGAACAATCAGAACAACCAAGTATCGAGCAAAGTAAAGTAAATATTTGTCACGCTGAACATTGTGCAATATGGAGTAATTTAGATACCTGGGGCCAGACCGTGCCATACAGGGGCAGCATGCAGTCACATGCACAAGAATTCAGGGATGTTGAGCATGTTAACTGCATCACCCTTTATGGGTTTTAGGAGGCTGAAGAGAGTTCTCTCCTTCACAACCAGCCATTTACGTGGGCTGTTGCAGAAGGACAATGATCCTTCTTCCTTTGCGATGGGGCTTGTGCCCTAGAGATGTCAGCAGGCAGCTGTCCCTGCACACAAATGAGTGAAGGGATCGCAAGTGTGCCTGGCCCTTGGTAAAGTATGCAAGAATGAGATGGGTAAGGCGCCTTGCACAGTCATACAAGGCCCAAGAACAGCCTGGACAAGTGTTAATTAAAATTGTAAGTGAATTTCAATGTTAATGAAAACAGGCTATGTATTGGCTATAGCCAGGCATAGCACAACCAAGAGATATTTAAGCTGCCACATATGCACCTCTGCTCCTGAACAGTCACTCCCCAACATTCCAGTCCTGATCTTCTTCAGAAGTAGATACTGAAATTGTAACTTTAATGACTGGAAGCAGTGTCTTGTGGGTAAGCCACAAAACTGGGAGTCAGGAATTCTGGGTACAGTTCCCAGCGCTGCCCCAGACTTCGCAAGCTTGGGCAAGTCAAACTCAGTGCCTCAGTTGCCCATCTAAAACAGGGGTAAAACTTTCCTTCTCCTAGCACATGTCTTGTGTAATTAGACGGCACACTGAGGCAGAGATTGTCATACTGGATTTGTACAGTGCCTAGCCCAAAGGAACTTGAACCTTAGTTGGCCTCTAGATAGCACAATAATACAAATAAATGATCATCAGAAGTTTTATGATACAGACATCATAATCAATCCCTCATGTCAGATTTTTCAACGTGTCCCTGTTTTCTATACGTTTATCCTTTAGTCTAAATTCTTTGGAACAGGGACTGTCGAAATAAATGAATCAAGTGCATTTTGTAATGCATTATTATTTCTTTTACTGTTTGAGAATTGGCAGGAATAATATCTAGGAGATCTGTTGTAAATAATATTGATCTAAATTTGCAATGTTCTATTGCAGTGGTTCTCAAACTTTTGTACTGGTGACCCCTTTCACATAGCAAGACTCTGAGTGCGGACCTCCACCCCCAATAAATTAAAAACACATTTTTATATATTTAACATTATTATAAATGCTGGAGGCTAAGCGGGGATTGAGGTAGAAGCTGACAGCTCGCGAGCCCCCATGTAATAACCTCACAACCCCTAAGGAGTCCCAACCCCCAGTTTGAGAACTCCTGTTCTATTGTATTCTGAATTAGTGCCATCTTGTGGAGTTTGACATGTAACACCAATTCTAAATATCAAGGAAATGTTACTTTTATGTAACTTTGTAACCACAATTAAATGAAGGTGCTCTGTGTGTGTGTAGATATCTGCTGAAAGGGGAAAGTGAGCATAATTAGGTAGGCGTCTAAATGCTAAACCAAAATGGAAAGCCACAGCAGCATGAAAGTCATAGTATGACTATCAAAGTAATGTAGGCCTGCTGAAACGCTGATGAGTTTATAGATAAGATTCTCTGCTCAGCTGTACAGCAAAGTAGCAGATGAATTTTATTTTTTGTTGAAGTTGCAAAGCGTTCCCTCCCCAATGTTGGTGGGAAAGTTATAATTAACTCCCCTTGCCCTCACTGGTTCTTCTGCTTTCATGCCAGTTATTAGAATATGTGGGTCAGCACAAGCTGTGGCTTAGTCACACGGAAGACTGGATGCAAGCAAAAATCTACTGTGGCAATATGAACGACAGCACCAACCTCTTAGCCACCCACACGAGCCTTGTTACCTCACTTGAAGGGGTAAGAGCAACAATGGTGGGCATTGAATATTCCCTTGTGCCAATAGCTACAAGGTTCCTGGAGAGGACATGCCACCATGAGAGGACAGATCTAGGGAGCATAACAACGTTCAGGACCTCTGAGAGGACACCCTTTATTTCAGAGCATCCATGAGATTAGTGCCCTTTGGCTCCAGCCACACACACCCTCCATCTGCCTTCTCTAGAGGGGATAATGCTCTTTATTGTGTTGCTTCAGAGCCATGGAAGTATTTGCTTGGTAATTTTCCCCTTCCGTGTAATTTGGGGACATGATTATTTAGTCCTAGATTTGTTTGTCTGAAGGGATTAGTTCACTGTCCAATTGATTAGGAAGTATATTTACTGCAAATTACATCCTTCTTGAGAGACCGAACAAAGACTAATTTCTTTCATTGTACAGCGAACTGTAGTAAAGCACTCACAAAGTTGCGTTCTTCTACAATCCAAGCAGTGGTTTCAGGAGTATCTAACACAGGAGACTAATCCCTTTTTGGCACAATGCCAGGCAGGGATCATCTACCCCAGGGATACTCAGAGTACAGTTCATGAGCCGCAAGCGTCTCTTTAATGTGCCTCCTGAAGCTCTTCACAGCACATGGTATTAACACACTGTGATTTAATAATTAACCAATACAAGTTAACCAATTAGTATGCTTCTATTATATTAACCAATTGTAGTTGATAATACTTGGTCATTTTGCTGTGAGATTTACCCTGTCACAGATGTATTCACTTTATGATTCTACCTCACTAACATTTACAGCAAACTGAGTACAATTAGGATTTGCACAAAGCAGGAACAGAACACAGGTAACACCCCAGATTACTCCCAGTTATAGGTTAATTTTCAGGTCAGTTACATACTTCAGTCTTACTCTGTATACTTAAACCCAGGTATAAGCAATGTTCCAGATCTTAATAGTTTATTATAATTTCCTTTTAAAAACTACAATGTACAATATTTTGATTTTTGCAGGCAGTCAGTCACAGTCACCTACTCAAACCTTCTAAGGCCCTGATCCTTCAAACGCTTAGACACATCTACATTTTCAATGGGTCTACTCACAGTAGTGCATGTTTTTAGGATTGGGCTTACTATAATCATGTAGCAACCACCACAATGATAGGCCAGAAATTCAACTTAGACTGCTCTACAGCAAGTATTAAAGTGCCCCAAAATCTTCAGTGCTAACCACGCAAGCATTTCAAAACCAAATGAATCTGTAGTTTAATGAATTTTTTAACATGTGATGCATTTACAAAGGTCTTATTTTCATAAAACAGAATAAAGCCTTTGCTGAGACTATCCTGGTATATTATGAATTTTTATTTTATTTATTAAACAGAACGCCTATTTCAGTAAAGGTCCCCTTGGATTTTCACACAGCCCAGCAGAAAAACATCACAGCAATTTTAGCATTAATAAAGGCAGGCTATTTTAGGGGGTTTACACTAGATTGCTAGTCTAACATTTCACAAGCCATCAAGGGGTAGGGTGCTTTATATTCCCGGAGAGTTGGAAATTCTGCTTTCCAAAAGGATGCAACACTTTGCCTCTGGTAGATAGCTAGATATCAGAACTAAAATTACAACAAGTAAAACTTTCAAAAGCACCTAACTGACATAGGAGCCTAAGTCTAATTGTACTTATGAAAATTTATAGAAAAGCTATTTTAAATTTATGAATGCTAGAGCTTAGTATAATTCTATTCTCTTAGGCTTTGTGCAATTTCCCTTCCCACAGTCTCAAACAAAGGGATGTAAATATGTTTGAAAAAGCCTCCAGGCTTTTGAAACTTAAGTGGACCCTTCTGACATTCAAATATATTACATGTATCAGGGGGTAGCCGTGTTAGTCTGTATCCACAAAAACAACAAGGAGTCCAGTAGCATCCAGTTGCATCTGAAGTGGTTTTTTACCCACAAAAGCTTATGCCCAAATAGCACCATAAGGGATTGCTGTAGTATATCTATCTTTAATGCTACCACCTTTGTTCATTTAAAACTAATTGATACCAGGAAGAGATTCTGATCATCTTGCAGGAAATTCAGCAGTTTGAAGAATTCCCCAGAAGCTACACTAAAGACACCAATCCTGTAACTCTTAATATGAGTATTCCCAGTACCTGCAAGAGGTTGCAGGATCAGGATCACAAATATTGGACAACTTTTAACTCTGAAACCTTGCCTCTGAAGCACTTTGTTAATAACCACATGTGCTTAGAATGTTTGTTAAGTCTTTATAAGGGCCATCCTGGAGGTCTAACAGTGAAGTGTTTTGTTGCCATGTGGGTGACTAGTTTAGGCCTGACGCTGCCAGGGTCCAGGAGCACTGCCAAAAAAGTGTTACTTCATGGATTGACCCCCAGCTATGTGTTTGTCGTTCTCTCTTTACTGCCAGACTTATGGTAGTCTTTACAAAAAGTGTGGTCAGTGTATCTGGACTGCCAAAGGGCTCTTAGGGTTACATGAAAGAAAAAAAGCAGCCAAGCCAAGCCAAGCAGCCACAAAACAAGAAAATTATATTACTTGTCTACCTAAAGCTGTGGTTCTGATCTCAGCTACTTCAGTGTAAATCTAAGGTAACTCCACTGATGATGACAAAGTTACTCCAGATTGCACAGGTACTTGAGATCAGAATCTGGTCTGTGATGAGGAATCACCACACTTAAGGTGAACAATCCCGTAATGCATTATTGATGCTTGTAAAACAATAGTTTAAATGTGCTGCCCTGAACATGCTGCTCTCTAAGCAACAGTTCCATCACCCAAGAACATGTCAAGTAATATAGGCATAAATATTAGATTTAGTTAGAAAATGCTTTAATGAGTGTTTTGGGTTTTTTGGGTTGGTTTTTTTGTTGGGTTTTTTTGTTTTGTTTTTTAAGGGGGAAATGTTTGGGCCCCACCCTGCAATGGAACTCCCAAATGACTTTAGTGGGAGCACTAAAATAGTTCCAGATTAGTCCCTGTTGTGGATGTAAACACTACTCTACACATATACAAGGAACATATGCAGATATATACCAGTGCACCCAAAAAAATCTTGAAAATGCAGCCTGCTACATAGAACATGAAACTGATTAGTCTATTTTCATTGGCCAAACTGAGTGAAGTGCAAAAAGTAAAAAGTCATAAATGACAAGAAGTTAATTAGATTTTAAAGTGTTGCATTTCAGTAACCTATTGTATAAATTAGTATTGCAAATAAGGAAGTGTGGATTTTAAAAACATACATGGGGAATATTCTCCAATAGGAAACTGCACCTAGAGAACTCAGGAAAGCACTCTCCATCCATGCCCCTGGTATGCCCCTTATACCTGGGGCTAGACCCAATAGAGAAAGAGATCCAGCCAATTTGCATTGCCAGAGATGGTGCAAACCACAGACTCTGACCCAGGACTTTTACCTTGACATTGGCCCTTTAACATCTGGGATATATGCTCATTCAGCTGAAGAGATGCACCTGAGGCTAAGTTAACATTTCTTTTTCTTATTTTGACTTACCTCCCTCAGTGTCAACATATAGGGCCAAATGAACTAGGATGCAGACCCGGTTACCCAGTGTCTCATATATACATTCTCCTTTACTGCGTTCAAATAAATTTAAAAACGGATTATTTTGGCAAGAGAAATTTTACTGTTCACTTAAATTAATGGCCATCAACCAAAATAATCACCCCTAGTCATTCAACCTATAGTCAGGATGACAGGACATGCAGCTTCCATTAAAGCCAATGCCTTTGTTGATTATACCAGCAGATAGTACTTCTCATTCACTTACTGGAACTATACACTCCATCCACAGAGCTCCCTGGAAGAGAAATGCACTATATGCACACAGAATATAAATATAAACGCTTGCCATTAACTCCTTTTTTCCCCCCCTCTAACGTATACAGTGGATGATTTCAGCAAATATTAGAAGAAAAACAGCTAAGCCCAAATTTTCCCAAAAGTCTTTGAAAGAGACAAGCTGGATGGAAGGAAGGGGCAAATATCTGAAATCTTAGGAATGTATAGGAGTTCATATAACTGAGGGAGTTTATATAATTATCCTCAGACAAATAGTCTCTACCATTCATGTAACCTATGGTATAATTCATGGTACATATGAAGGCAGCAAAGAAGTATGGACTAAGGGATTCTGACACGAGACTATTATAAAACAAAGAAGTCAAGGATTTAACACTCTTGGTATTTAAATAATTCTTTATTAGATGGCAATTAGGTTGAAATAGCACAAAATACTCATATGAATGTGCTAGGAGATCAAAACGTATAAATTCCCCTTAGGAACCTGGGTAATTGTGACAGGTACACCAAATTTGTCCAGTTCCCCCTCTCCCCACACCCCCATTATGGCTAATGACTTTATCTGACTAATTTCCCTGTTAGAGCTTGTCTACACTGGCACTTTACCGGAAAAACACCCCTGAGCACTGCAAGTTTCAGCATTGTAAAGTGGCAGTAGAGACGGTACACCAGCTCTGGGAGCCACACTCTCAGCACTTGGAGCTACGCCCCTCATGGAGGTGGTTATTTTAGAGCACTAGGAGAGCTCTCCTCCAGCGCTGTGCCGCAGCTACACAAGCCGTGTTCAAGTGCTGCTGCGGCAGTGCTTTAACGCTGCCAGTGAAGACGTGCCCTTAGTGTTTGGGAGTAAGCTTTACCTCTGCGATGCCAAGCAGGAGCTACCTACTTATCACGCTAATCAAGACTTCCTCATTACATTGTTCAGACTCGTTAACACAAAGGATCTGCTAATGGGCATGTGTGCAATTCCATGTGTGCAATGCAACTGTTGTAAAATTATATTAAAAGATGTGTCGTCTAGTTTTAGCCCCTTTCTACCAGATACATAGGCTTTGTCCACACTGGAAACTGAACAAAACTTTTGTTGTTCAGAGGTGTGAAAAAAATGCACCCCCGAAAGTAGCGGCACAGCTGTGTCACTAAAAGTTACGTAGTTTTAGACATTACAGTAGCTGAGAATATGGTTAAGTAAGAGGACTGCTACGTATTTTGCATTACTTTTAACTATCTTGTGTTTGTCCTCATTATCCCCCTATCCTACCGCTCTAAGATTATCCGGCACTCCACTCAGTGGTGTCAGCTCCCTTACTGGGCCTACATAGTTCTCATTCTACGTCAGTAGGAACGATCCCCACACAGAACAGAGAACTGGCTTGTGGGAGACTGAATTCTCTGTGCAAAGAACAGGAGCGGTTATCTCTCACACATGGGGGAGTCACATTCTTGGAATCCCACTTCACGCACAGAGGGCAAAGGGGGGAAAAAAGGAGAGATGCGCTGTTCCCTTCACAAGGAAATGAGAGTAGATGCCCTCCATCTAATATTTTGCTTGCCCAACCACCTTCCCTCTGCTTGGGAATTTTATTTGGAAAAAGAATGTCACATCTGACTCATCAGGAACACAATCAGGAAGATTGGAGATAAAAAGATAGTCTAACTCTCTCAAAACCAAAATTCTGGGATCCATTTGGACTAGCCTGAGGGACAAATTGGCCAATCAACTAACCACAAACATTGTTTTTCCTCCTAGTGTGAATCCAAACTTTCCCCTCTTAAAAAAAATGCTAGTCAAAGCACAATTAATCTGCATACAGACATGATGAACCACTACCAAGGGGTTCATGAACAAATGCAACAAAATACCAAAGATGTTAAAGATTACAATGCAACCACTAGTTCTATGTGAAACAGAAAACGCGGTTTTTCCCCCCTAAAACTTATCTCTCTCCAGGTTTTCAGAAGCTCACTTAAGTTTAAATATTAGTTTAATTCTTAGGGTGCACTGACCTTTTGCATAACTCCTTCCAAAGCCTGTTTTATTCTCCAGCATGATTCGGACATTAATTTTGTTTCCTGATTTTCCAGTGTTGTCTCTTGCAAATCTGTGCTTTCTTGAAGTCTTAAAAGTGCTGTGAAACAACGAGTGTCTTCTTTTGTAATTCTGTTAGGGTCCATCTGAAATAGGTTTAAGAACATCCATAATTTAAGTTTGTCCAATAGACCTTAACTCAGTATAACCGAAAGGTACACTTGTATGCCACTCAATGCAATATCATACTAATCTTACCGCTATAAAATATATTCTCAACACACAAAACTTCTATTCACACAAAATAAGTAAATGATAAGCAAAAAACACAGATGTCTTATATTAAAGTAAATCACACCAAATAAACTCATAAGGACTTTCAGATATAGTAGGAGCATAAAAAAGGTTTTCCCCAAATTTCCTAGGGATATGTAGATGTAGGAGATGGGATAACAGGACAGAGTATTTCCATGAAATCTTGAAAGGGACTCTATATTTTGCCTGTGCAGCAAATGGAACGGAGATCATGAAAATTAATAAGCTTAGAATGAATCAGACAAATGATCAGCAAATTTGGAACCTGATCACATGGAGAATGATCTCGTGTCCACTGTAACCACTGGATATTAACATTAAAAAAAAATGGATTCGTCAGGCTTAGACGCCAGGACATGGATCAGTGTCTTTATGTCAAACAGATTTAAAAGATGAACATTTTGTAAATGGTAAATTTTCTCTCTCTGCTTCGTATGTGACATAGAAAAACTGCCTTCAACTCTGGACACCACACTACATTTATTGACAAACTGAAGCAGTTCAGGACAGCACTTCAAAAATGATCAGTAGCTTTGAGGAATTTATAAGGAAAGATGCAAAATACACATAAGCATGGCTAGGTGATAACCAAGTGTGTGGAGAAAACATAATAGTCTACAAATACTTGAAGGGTTCAAACCTCATGAAGGGAGAGGAATTACTCAACATGGTTCATGGGGGTTATGACAACTAGAAACGCAATGAAATGAACAAAGGGAAAACTTAGGCCAAATATCAGGAAAAACATCTCAATAGCCAGACATACTGGTCTGTGGAACAGCCACCTGAGGGATGTGGTAGAAGCCCCATACTTGGAACTTTCAAACTCAGCTAGAAAACCCACTATAAAATGTACCATGGAGAATACTCCTACATTAGCAGAGGGATGGACTGAAGATTTAAAAAGTATTGTTAGGCTCTAACTTCTATGATTGATTCAAATATATCATGTTAAGATTTCGAAGCATAGGCTTAGAATCTATTGCCATCCAATTTGAAGCAGCTCTTTCTACATTTAAAAGAGTGACTGGAACTTAAAATATTGTAAGTACTGCATCTTAGAGTTGAATCACAAAACCATTTATTTCACATACTGAAGGATAGAAAATAAAGCAGCCTTCTCTCAGAAACCCAAACAAAAACAAACATGTATCATTCGTACTCAAGAAGACAGGACACAGGGTCATGCAAATGTAATGTGTGATCAATGGAAAGCATGTTAAAGAAAGTATTGAACTTAATGGAATACCAGAGGTAGGGTTAGCAGGATACAGAATTGCTAGCCAAAAACCGCAAATGAATTCCTTTATATGCATTCTAAAGCATGAGAATGAAAGATTCAAGCTAGCCTAAAAAACAAACAACAAAAACTCCTGATCAAGAGTGAATTTTAGAACACAGTGATCACTATTTAGAACAAATTAATATTTACTAATACATGCCAAACTGCAGTGAATAATACATGTAGACTGGAATTATCAAAGGGGCCTAAGGGATAAGGACTATTCACCAGGAGTTGGGTTTCAAACTCGTATAGCCCCCCCTTGAAATTCTTATCTACAATATAGTAACTTCAAGTATATGTTTACTTTTCAGTGGCAACCACTACTGAAAAGAGGTTACTATTGCAGTTTTTAATGTAATCAAAATAAAAGCTTCTGAAAAAAGTTGACATGGGTGTTGTAACACAAACCGGGGAGATCAAACTTTGTAGGGGCCAGATCCAGTACACAGCAAGTCAAATTCATCTGCAGCATAACTTCATAGACATTAATAGGCAATAAATCTTGTGTGTCAAATGGAAAGTTGCTTGAACAAGATCAACAGTGGATTGTATTAAAGTATTTTTCTGGATTATCTCTAATTTAGTACCTCATTTACTAAATGCTATTGGACAATAGCACAGAGAACGTCTTCACAAATGTAGTTAGAAAGGCTGATGGGGATATGCTGAGAAATTTACGTGACTACTGATGGCTTTGAAAACATGTGCAGGATTAGTTTAAATAATTCTGGTAAAGTTAGAAAGCTGTAGGGCTTCAGGGAAAACATTTGATTTGTGGTGGTCAGTTAATGTAGCTTATTGCTGCAGCCTTTCAAGGGATATTCACCCAGCCACTGCTACACCCATACCGTTTTTACGTTTTTTGAAAATTAGCTTGCCTGAGTAAAGTCTAAACAGAAGTTTATAGGAATCCACAATATTAATAAGAGGAACATTATAAAAGTTAGTCACCAAATAGACATTACACAGAGTGGGGGGAGGCGGTGGAGGCGGGAGGAGAAGGGGGAAGAGAGCTACAGGCAAGAACTCATTGACAAGACTTTTTTTAGAAAAGGCACTGAGAATTAATCACACATACAAACAAAATAAAATATCAGAATAGTTTCCAAGAAGTTGGTTGATATTCAGGTAAAAAGAATGCCATTACAATATTTTCAGTATTCTTTTCTATCCTATTACATATTTTAACAGTTAGCTTGCCTTTTTTTTTTACACCACCACTGCACAATGAGTTGAGGTTTTCAATTTGATACTCCAGAGTACCAAATTGTCACTTTTTGTGAGCAGTTACACAACTTAGAATCTACAAACATTACATACTTTTCAATCTGACATATATTACCATTCATTTGTCAAGACTAAATTTCACCTGCCAACATGTGGCCCATCATTCTAGCACATTATGCCCCACTGAAGTGCCTCAGTCTTTCAGCTTTGATTAACCTACATATTATCTCACTGGTAAAGTCTGTCACTCTACTAAACCCCCCCACCCCACACACAAAGAAATACATTTATTTATAGAGCTGGTGAAAAATGGTTAAGTACATTTCATTAAAAATTTCAAGTTTTCTGGAAAAAAATTAAAACTTCATTTTTGACTCCTTCTCTCCCCTCTTCTGGTGGCCAAAAGGAAAACGGGGAAAGGGAGAGAAGGGAGAACAAAACCAAAAACATTTTCCATGAAAATTGGAAAAAGTTTTAGTTTTATAATTGAAAAAATCCAAACACTTTCAAAAAACTTTTTTTTTCCAAAGATGACAGTTTCATTGAAAAAAGTTTTAAATAAAATATTTAAATCAGCTTTGTTTATTAAACATCTGCCCTTGTATGGAACCACTGTTAACTTTTTCTCACATTGAAAACTGACCATTTATTCCTGCTGCTGTTCTGCCTTTTAGCCAGCTTCCAATTTATCAAAGAACTTTGCCTCTCACTCTATGACTACTTGGTTTCCTTAACAGCCTCTTCTTCGGCACTTTGACAAAGGCTTTTTGAAAGTTCAAATAAATTACACAAGCCAGTTCTCATTTATCCACCAGTTGGTTAGCTTACTCACAGAATAGAACAGAAATCTGAAAGACTTGGTATATGAAAAAAAGCTTGTAAAATGGTCTAGTGTTAAAAGGTATATTTTCCAAATGTTCAGTAAAGCCTTTCTAATTCACACTTGGTCAATCCACACACAACTACTAGCTAGCTGAGTAGCTCAGCATCTTTGAGAAGAGTGCTCTGAAGATTCCTACTGCTAAGCTGTCATTACCTAACAAAATATACTAAAAAGTACATAAGTATACTATGAAGTACATCAGCATCATAAACAATTAACGCTATACTGCTCAAAAGTCATGCTCCAATTCACAGTGAAGTCAATGGAAGTCTCTTCATTGATTTCATAGGAGTTGAATCAGGCCCTGCATGATTAAGTGCATTTTGTCAGGAAGCATATTTTCTGTTTCCCTGACTATATCAAAATTTCTGAAAATCTGGAAGAGGTTACCATTCAATAGTGTGAATTAATGACGTTCTCTTGTATTTTATGTGCACTATTCTATTTATCCGGAGAGAGAGAGATGACATTAAAAATATTGAAGTCTCATTGTGTCTACAAATTGTAGAGAAATATTTTGGGCAAATCTTGTATCAAGTTGGGTCATTCAGATATTTTGGAACTAGTTCAGATTTAAAAATAAATAGGAGTTTCAGATCAATTAGAGGATCAGGCTCTAATTGTAGAATTATGTTTATATTGCTGTTTTTACATTATGCAGACTAAAGGATAATGTGTATGCCATGGGAATAATTTTGCCCTTTGTTACACCTGTATAACCTCAGACTTCACATTGTTAATTAGCATGCTATGAAGTCATTGCAACTAAACTTACTTGTCAAAATAAACAAAATACATTTAGTTATATAGAATCCTGACTTTTTTTGGCCTGTTTTTGAAGTAAACATACTATTGGATGTTTTCTATAAGTTAAGATGTCTTAATGGAGATGTTTCAATGGGTTTGTAATGGAGAGAATAATTTTTCACCCTACAAGTCGAGTTATTGTATACATTAGTCTATTTCACTGTCAAGAAAACAAGTAATTCTAAGCTACTTTACAATAAGTACCATAAATGAACTGTCACTCTGCTAAGGTATAGTCAATTAAGTATGTATAAACATGGAACAGGTCATACATAACTTTTAAAAAGTAACTAATAAACACAAAGCATTTGCCAATAATTGAAAACAGACAGGAATAAATAAGTAGGTGCAAGTAACAAATATAAACAATATTACAATAAATTTGGAACTGTCACTTGTTTTATTTCAATCACTCGTTTAAATGTGCATGCAATTGTACTACATCCAATCTGTAGGTGGTCTAGATTTAGAGTAGATTTTGTTGTTAATGTATCCAGTCTGTCCTGGGGCCCAAGAGCAATTCTGTCTACTTAAAGTATGACCTGAAAGAAAAATAGATTTCCACTTCTTCACTGACTTCAAATGAAAATAAAATAAAAGAACCATTTCTATGAAGACAGACTAGTGTTCGTACTATACATATAAAAACTTCTTAACACCCTAATTAAAACTCATATCCAGTTTTTGGACAGTAAAACTTATATCAGATCCTACAGCATCTTTAGTTCACCTATTCTGAACTAGTAATCTTTTTTGCAAACTTAAAGAGCACAATCTTTTGTTTTACCCCTGAGAAAGAGCAAACGTCAGCCCCCCACTTCCTTTGAGAAAGTTCACAGTACCAGGCAAAAAAAACCGTAAGTGAATCCAACCAATGTAGTGTAATTTCCAAGAACAAAAAATAATCTCTTTCTAAAAGCTTAAACCACTAGAAAGCATAACATTGTAGCCCAACCCCTCCCATCCTATCTCCCTGCAGCTCAGATCTAATGTGCATAGCATTGCCCAATTGAAAACATTACTTTGCCATATTTTTGTGGCCTAGTAGGGCAGTCTAATTCTCCCCTCCTGGGAAATGAGCTAACAAGTTACAGAAGGTACCTTTTCCCTGTGCCAGCCATTACACACCCAAGTTCCACAGTGAAGAGCAGCAGCATCAAATTCACAAGGAAGATAGCCTCTAAAAAGAAACCTGGGACAATTCTTATAGTAGGCTGCAAGTAGTTATCCTCCAAAGGGGAAACAATGATAACTTAAATAAAAGGCAGGGGCCCTATTTGTTCTATGCAACAAGGAAACTACTATTTGTTAGGGTCATACATACATACATACAAACCGAGTTTAGATTTGTTCAAATTATTCCCTTTATTTTCTGAACTCTCATTTACCTGCATGTTTCGGATGTCCTGGACACAATGTCACCATTATATTCTGATGACTATTTCTAAACTTGCCCACTCCAGGGCTCCCTTTACTCAGCGGGGCAGTGGTAAAAAACAGAAGTAGGTAAAACTAACTTGTCCTGAACTAGACTCCGTATTTCCCAAGTGAGAAAACTCAGTTTGCCCAGCTCACCCTCCAGGACCAGACACCCTTGACCGGAGCCCACCTTCTTCCAACCCTCCTCCCTTCTCCCCCCAACTCTCAGATCAAGAGCACGTGGAGAGTAAGTAAGAAGTGTAAAGAAGCAGCCCGCGTCTCACAACCCAACCCCTGCAGTGAGCAGAGCCCCTGGGTTACTCCGCAGACACTGGGTCTGTGCACCTGACCTCCGCCTCTGCCCAGCCTGTGAGGCGCCCAGCACCCACGTCCTCCCCTCCCGCCTTCTGTGCCCCAGCCACCCGCCCTAGCCACGGCGCGAGGGTGCAAACAAGAGGCGCCGCGACGCTACCTGGGCTCTGAAGCAGAAGAACAACGCAACGCTGCAGACCACCTGCCCCAGCCCGAGCAGCACCAGCGGGACCAGCAGGGCCCTGGCGGAGGCTGGAGGCGGCGGCGGCGAGTGCGGATGGGCCGGCGGCGCTGCCTGCGGCGGCTGCTGCTGCGAGCCCTCGTGGGGGGCGCTGCCGCCCAGCTCCTCGGAGCCGCGCAGGTACTTGGTGTAGTCTCGGCTGGCGCGGCGCATGGCGCTTCGGCACTCTCCGGGCGGCGCGGGCAGGCTCCCAGGCTCGGCAGCGCCCGGCGCCCGCGGGCGGCGGCTCTTATAACCTGGGGCCGGGCTCTTCAGCCAATCAGGAGGCAGCCACGAGGCTCGTTCTGCCCCGCCCGCTGAATCCTGCCCGGGCGCCAAGCTGTAGCCGCCTGCAGGTAGGGAGGCTGGCAATTGAGCGCAGCTTTATTTACCACCAAAGCCCGGATCCAGCCCCTTTATAACAGCCCTCCTGGCCGGCCCTTCCAGTGTGGGGACCCGAGAAACAGGAAATCAGTTTAGCCGCCTTTCAAAAAGTTACATCCCGACTCCCTCCGCCCCCCTTGAAACGCAACAGCACTTGTGAAACTTTGGCCGCAAACCCACAAATCATGCCATTAGAATAGACAGCTATCGTTGTTACCAAAACATAAAATGACATCAGTGCATCCTCCTGCAAGAAAACTCCAAAATGTGTAACATTGTGCCTGTATCCGGCAACCCCTACTTTTCAATCTAAATTTAATACATAGGCAGTTCCTCCCAGTCTACTGGAATATTGTAGATGATGGAAATCCTAATTTGTGCTGCTCACCCGGGATCCCTTCAGAAAGGATCAAATTTATCGGTTAATTTGCTATTCAAAATTATAACCTACCCCCTCAAAAAAACTCTGACATTTAAAGAGCATCCAGCTAGTATAAAAATAAAATAAGAATGAACAAATAGAAACAATTTATAGTAGCTTTCCATTCCCTGAACACTGTAAAAGTTGTTATAGACTTATTAGGCTAACCAATTTATTTGAGCATAAGCTTTCGGGAGCTACAGCTCACTTCATGCTCCCGAAAGCTTATGCTCAAATAAATTGGTTAGTCTCTAAAATGCCACAAGTACTCCTTTTCTTTTTGCGAATACAGACTAACACGGCTGTTACTCTGAAACTTATTAGGTTGTTACACATTATCATTAACGGAGTAGGTAAATGATACATATCAGAGATAGAGTCTTAAAGCCCTATGAATGTTTTGAGGAGACACAGAGCAGGTCTCTTAGCTCTACAGGGTAAGAATGACATGGAACCTTGTTCTGTAGGCACAGCTGATTTGGGAAGAAAAGCAACAGAAGAACGTTTCACCTGTGACTCTTGTTTTAGAACTTAGTATTCTGCGCTTGGAAAAAGCTGTCCGCCTGAATTAAGAATGTCCTTGCTTTTGTGGCTCTAAATCTCAGTGTTAAAATTATATAATCATAGACGTATCTAATTGGAAGGGATCTCAGCAAGTCATCAAGTCCAGCCCCTGCACTGAGGCAGGACCAAGTAAACCTAGACCTTCCCTGACAGGTGTTAGTCCAACCTGTTCTTAAAAACCCTCCAATTATGGGGATTCCATAACCTCGCTTGGTAACCTATTCCAGTACTTAATTACTCTTATAGTTAGAAAGTTTTTCCTAATATCTAATCTAAATCTCCCTTGCTACAGATTAACCCCATTACTTCTTGTTCTACCTTCAGTGGGCATAGAGAACATTTGATCACTGTCCTCTTTATAACAGCCCTTAACATATTTGAAGAGTCATCAGGTGCCCCCCCCCAGTCTTCTTTGCTTAAGACTAAACATGCCCAGTTTTTTTAACCTTTCCTCCTACGTCAGGTTTTCTAAATCTTTTATCATTTTTTGTTGCTCTCCTCTGGACTCTATCCAGTTTATCCACATCTATCCTAAAGTAGGGGAACCAGAATTGGACACAGGACTCCAGCTGAGGCCTTTACCAGTGCCAAGTGGAGTAAGACAATTACCTCCTGTGTCTTTCATAGAACACTCCTGTTAATACACCCCAGAATGATATTAGCCTTTTTTGCAGCTGCATCACATTGTTGACTCATATTCAATTTGTGATCCACTATAACCCCCAGATCCTTTTCAGCAGTACTACCACCTAACTAGTTAATCCCCATTTTATACTTGTGCATTTGATTTTTCCTTCCTAAGCATACTGTGTTGCCCTTGTTTTTATTGAATTTCATGTTGTTGATTTAAGACCAATTTTCCAGTTTGTCAAGGTCATTTTGCATTCTAATCCTGTCCTCCAAAGTGCTTGCAAACTCGCCCAGCTTGATATCATCCACAAATTGTAGAAGTGTCCTCTCTTCTCTATTATCCAAGTCATTAAAGGAACAGTCACAAGTGTGAAATGCCTGCAAGCTGCATGGAAACTTTTAAAAAAAACACATAATAGTAGTTCAAACTATATGTATACCCCAAATAAAAAAAACAGTAAGAGGACATAAAAAAATGCCACCATGGCTAATTAACAGAGTAAAAGAGACAGTTGAAGACAAAAAGTCATCTTTTAAAAATTCAAAGTCACATCCTACTGAGGAAAATAGAAAGGAACATAAACTCTGGCAACTCAAGTGTAAAAGTATAATTAAGCAGAAAGGCTGCCAAACAATCAGTGGGGTCACTGGATGATCATTGTGCTAACGGAGCACTTAAGGAAGACAAGGACTTTGCAGAGAAGCTAAATGAATTCTTTAAATCGGTCCTTACTGCAGACAATGTGAAGGAGATTCCCACACCTGAGCCATTCTTTTAGATGACAAATATAATGAATTGTCCCAGATTGAGGTGTCAGTAGATGAGGTTTTCAAGCAAACTGATAAATTAAATAGTCATAAGTCACCAGGAGGAGACGGTATTCACCCTCAGAGTTCTGAAGGAACTCAAATATGAAACTGCAGAACTACTAACTGTGGTATGTAACCTATCGCTTAAATCAGCCTCTGTTCCAGATGTCTGGTGGATAGCTAATGTAATGCTGATTTTTTAAAAAAGGCTCCAGAGGCGAACCTGGTAACTATAGGCCACTAAACCTAATTTCAGTACCAGAAAATTGGTTGAAGCTATAGAAAAGAACAGAATTATCACATACATAGATGAACACAGTATGCTGGGGAAGAGTCTACATGGCTTTTGTAATAGGCAATCATGCCTCATAAATCTCTTAGAGATCTTTGAGAGGGTCAACAAACGTGGACAAGAGTGATCCAGTGGACATAGTGTACATGGACTTCCAGAAAGCCTTTGATAAGGTCCCTCACCAAAGCCTCTTAAGCAAAATAAGCAATCATGGAATAAGAGAGAAGGTCCTCTCATGCATCAGTAACCAGTTAAAAGATAGGAAACAAAGGGTAGGAATAAATGGTCAGTTTTCACAGTGGAGAGAGGTAAATAGGAGGGTTGCTCAAGGATCTGTACTGGGACCAATGCTGTTCAATATATTCATAAACTATCTGGAAAAAATAATAAACAGTGAGGTGGCTAAGTTTGCATATGACATAAAATTACTCAGGATAGTTAAGTCCAAAGCTGTCTGTGAAGAGTTACAAAGGGATCTCATTAAACTGGGTGACTGGGCAACAAAATGGCAGATGAAATTCATTGTTCATTGATGCAAAATAGTGCACATTGGAAAACATAATCCCAACTATACATGCAAAATGATGGGGTTTAAATTAGCTGTTACCATGAAAGAAAGAGATGTTTGAGTCATTGTGGATAGTTCGCTAAATACGTCTGTTCAGTTTGCAGTGGCAGTCAAAAGAGCTAACAATGTTAGGAACCATTATAAAAGGAATAGATAATAAGACAGAAAATATCAAAATGCCACTATATAAATCCATGGTACTCCCACACCTTGAATACTGAATGCAGTTCTGGTCTTCTCCATCTCAAAAAAGACAGAATTGGAAAAAGTACAGAGAAGGGCACCACAAATGAGTAGGGGGATGGAACAGCTTCCATATGAGGAAAGATTTTAAAAACTGGGGCTGTTCAGCTTAGGAAAGAGACTACTAAGGGGAGATATGATAGAGGTGTATACAGTCATGACTGGTGTAGAGAATGTGAATAAGGAAGTGTTTTTTGCCTCTTCACATAACACAAGAACCAGGAGTCACCCAATGAAATTAATAGGTAGCAGGTTTAAAACAAACATAATGAAGTACTCCTTCACAAAATGCACAGCCAACATGCAGAACTCATGGCCATGGGATATTGTGACGGCCAAAAGAATAACTGGGTTCAAAAAAGAATTAGATATATTCAGGGAGGATAGGTCCATAAATAATTAGCCAATATGTAGGGACTTACCAAATTCATGGTCCATTTTGGTCAATTTCACTATCAAAGGATTTTTAAAATAGTAAATTTCATCATTTCAGCTATTTAAATCTGAAATTTCACAGTGTTGTAATTGTAGGGGCCCTGACCCCAAAAGGAGTTGTGGGGAGGTCACAAGGTTATTGTAGGAGGGGTCGGGGTACTGCTACCCTTGCTTCTGTGCTGCTGTTGGCGGTGGTGCTGCCTTCAGAGCCGGGCATCTGGCCAACAGCCGCCACTCTCCGGCCGCCCAGCTCTGAAGGCAGCGCTGCACTAAGGGTGGCAATACCGCAACCCCCTTACAATAATCCTTGTGACCCCGTCCCCGGCAACTCCCTTTTGGGTCAGGACCCCCAATGTGAGAAATCATAGAATATCGGGGTTGGAAGGGCCCTCAGGAGGTCATCTAGTCCAACCCCCTGCTCAAAGCAGGACCAATCCCCAATTAAATCATCCCAGCCAGGGCTTTGTCAAGCCTGACCTTAAAAACTTCTAAGGAAGGAGATTCCACAACCTCCCTAGGCAACACATTCCAGTGTTTCACCACCCTCCTAGCGAAAAAGTTTTTCCTAATATCCAACCTAAACCTCCCCCACTGCAACTTGAGACCATTACTCCTTGTCCTGTCCTCTGCTACCACTGAGAATAGTCTAGAACCATCCTCTTTGGAACCACCTCTCAGGTAGTTGAAAGCAGCTATCAAATCCCCCCTCATTCTTCTCTTCTGCAGACTAAACAATCCCAGTTCCCTCAGCCTCTCCTCATAACTCATGTGTTCCAGCCCCCTAATCATTTTTGTTGCTCTCCGCTGGATGTTTTCCAATTTTTCCACATCTTTCTTGTAGTGTGGGGCCCAAAACTGGACACAGTACTCCAGATGAGGCCTCTCCAATGCTGAATAGAGGGGAACGATCACGTCCCTCGATCTGCTGGCAACACCCCTACTTGTACAGCCTAAAATGCCATTGGCCTTCTTGGCAACAAGGGCACACTGTTGACTCATATCCAGCTTCTCGTCCACATGAACCCCTAGGTCCTTTTCTGCAGAACTGCTGCCGAGCCATTCGGTCCCTAGTCTGTAGCGGTGCATGGGATTCTTCCATCCTAACTGCAGGACTCTGCACTTGTCCTTGTTGAACCTCATCAGATTTCTTTTGGCCCAATCCTCTAATTTGTCTAGGTCCCTCTGTATCCTATCCCTACCCTCCAGCGTATCTACCTCTCCTCCCAGTTTAGTGTCATCTGCAAACTTGCTGAGAGTGCAATCCACACCATCCTCCAGATCATTTATGAAGATATCAAACAAAACCGGCCCCAGGTCTGACCCTTGGGGCACTCCACTTGATATCGGCTGCCAACTAGACATGGAGCCATTGATCACTACCCATTGAGCCCGACAATCTAGCCAACTTTCTATCCACCTTATAGTCCATTCATCCAGCCCATACTTCTTTAACTTGCTGGCAAGAATACTGTGGGAGATCATGTCAAAAGCTTTGCTAAAGTCAAGGAACAACACGTCCACTGCTTTCCCCTCATCCACAGAGCCAGTTATCTCATCATAGAAAGCAATTAGATTAGTCAGGCATGACTTGCCCTTGGCGAATCCATGCTGACTGTTCCTGATCACTTTCCTCTCCTCTAAGTGCTTCAGAGTTGATTTCTTGAGGACCTGCTCTGTGATTTTTCCAGGGACTGAGGTGAGGCTGACTAGCCTGTAATTCCCAGGATCCTCCTTCCTCCTTTTTTAAAGATGGGCACTACATTAGCCTTTTTCCAGCCGTCTGGGACTTCCCCAGATCGCCATGAGTTTTCAAAGATAATGTCCAATGGCTCTGCAATCACATCCGCCAACTCCTTTAGCACTCTCGGATGCAGCGCATCAGGCCCCATGGACTTGTGCTCGTCCAGCTTTTCTAAATAGTCCCTAACCACTTCTTTCTCCACAGAGGGCTGGTCACCTCCTCCCCATGCTGTGCTGCCCAGTGCAGTAGTCTGGGAGCTGACCTTGTTCGTGAAGACAGAGGCAAAAAAAAGCATTGAGTACATTAGCTTTTTCCACATCCTCTGTCACTAGGTTGCCTCCCTCATTCAGTAAGGGGCCCACACTTTCCTTGACTTTCTTCTTTTTGCTAACATACCTGAAGAAACCCTTCTTGTTACTCTTAACATCTCTTGCTAGCTGCCACTCCAGGTGTGATTTGGCCTTCCTGATTTCACTCCTGCATCCCCGAGCAATATTTTTATACTCTTCCCTGGTCATGTGTCCAATCTGCCACTTCTTGTAAGCTTCTTTTTTGTGTTCAAGATCAGCAAGGATTTCACTGTTAAGCCAAGTTGTTCGCCTGCCATATTTACTATTCTTTCTACACATCGGGATGGTTTGTCCCTGTAACCTCAATAAGGATTCTTTAAAATACAGCCAGCTCTCCTGGGCTCCTTTCCCCCTCATGTTATTCTCCCAGGGGATCCTGACCATCAGTTCCCTGTGGGAGTCAAAGTCTGCTTTTCTGAAGTCCAGGGTCTGTATTCTGCTGCTCTCCTTTCTTCCCTGTGTCAGGATCCTGAACTCGACCATCTCATGGTCACTGCCTCCCAGGTTCCCATCCACTTTAGCTTCCCCTACTAATTCTTCCCGGTCTCCCCCATGAAATCTGTATAGTATAGGGTAAAACCACACAAAAGACCAGATTTCATGGCGGGGGAGACCAGATTTCGTGGTCCGGGACACATTTTTCATGGCCGTGAATTTGGTAGATCCCTACCAGTATGGTCAGGGACACAACCTCATGCGCTGGGTGTCCCTTTAACTCTTCCTGCCAGAAGCTGGGACTGGACAACAGGAGATAGATCACTCAATAAACTGGTCTGTTCGTTCCCTCTGGAGCATCTGGCACCAGCCACTGTTGGAAGCCAGGATATTGGTCTGACCCAGTTTTATATTCTTCTATTCTACTAGATACATCCTCCCTGTTTGACAGTGAACCGCTGATAACTACTCTTTGAGTATGGTTTTTCAATCAGTTGTGCGCCCATTTTAGAGTAATTTAATCTAGATCACATTTCCTTAATTTTCTTATAAGAATGTCATGTGAGACTGGATCAAAAGCCATACTAAAATCAAGATATATCACATTTACTGCTTCCCCACATCCACTAGGCCAGTAACCCTGTCAAAGAAGGAAATCAGGTTGGTTTGGCATGACAAATCCATGCTGGCTATTATACTTATATATAACATTATTATACTGTACATACATATAAACTGATTGTTTAATAATTTGTACCAGTATCTTCCAGGTATCATAATTAGGCTGAGTGGTCTATAATTACCTGGGTCCTCCTTGTTCCTCTTTTTAAAGATAGGTCTGTTTGCCCTTTTCCAGTCGTCTGGGACCTCTCCCATCCTCCATGGGTTCTCTAAAGCCCTGTCTACACTACAAAGTTTTGTCAGCAAAAGTTATGCCACCATAATTAAAACTGCTGGTTCATGTCCACACTATGCTCCTTGTGTCAGCGGAGTGCATCCACACTAGCAGCTTTTGCATCAATACAGAGATCAGTGCACTGTGGGTAGCTATCCCACTGTGCAACTGGCCACAGGGTGGTTTGGAAAGGGTTTGCAATGCCTCATGGGGCAGGTACAGTGTCGCATGATGCAGGTTTCTCAATCCGATCCTTCCATGGGCATCCTAGTAGATTGTCAGCTGCTTTTCATCTGAAGTGGCGGGGGCAGTGGGAACGGAGAATGGTTCTGACTGACCTATCCTGAGGCCTGGGGAGACCCCCCACGCCCACATCAGCTCCTGGCTCTGCTCCACACAGCAGTCTCTTCTGCCCCTCCCACCCCGGAAGAAGCAGCCTGCTCTGCCAGCCTGCCTATGGTTCTGTGATTCCCTCTGAGTTCTCCCACAGCCTCCTCAGCTGTGGGGAGCAGCATCCTGAGCAGCTCTGTGAGCTCTGGGTGCTGAGGAATATCAACGCAGCACAGCAATGTCCCGCTCCCCCACCCTCCCATACACACACACACACTCTCTGCAGCAGCAGTTTGCCTGCTGCTGTGTTCCTAGTGGAGTGGAGAACAGGAGCTTTCCACACTAATGATTTGCTCTTTGCTCCCGGAGCAGAGCAGCACGCTCAGCTGTCAGATACGTCACAGTTTTGAAAGGGGAGGGGTGCAGGCCTGCAGGGCAGCCGAGATCAAAACAGTGAGCAGAGCAGTCACAGCAGGCATTGTGGGATACTGGTGGAAGCCAGTTATGTCAACAAAACAAACAGCAGCATCTACACTGATGTGTTGTCGCTTTAACTTTGCCACAAAAAGCTTTACGCCTCTCATCAAGATGGTTTTTTTTTGTCGGCAAAACAGCAGTTTTGCTGCCAAAAGTAGCTTTGTGGTGTGTACACCTCCACCGTTTTCTCGGCAAAATGCAGCTTTTGCTGACAAAACTTTGTAGGGTAGAGAAGGCCAAAGATAATTGCTAATGGTTCCCAGATTGCTTCAGCCATAGCCGCTGACTCCGTGGGTGCTCTGGGGCTGGAGCACCCACAGGGAAAAATTGTGGGTGCTCAGCACCCACCGGCAGCTCCCTGCCGGCCCCCCCACCCAGCTCACCTCCACCACACCTCCGCCTCCGCCCCTGAGCACGCTGCCACCGCTCTGCTTCTCCCCCCCTCCCAGGCTTGCCGCAAATCAGCTGTTTCGCGCGTGGCAAGCCTGTGAGGGAGGGGGGAGAAGCGGAGCGGTGGCACGCTCAGGGGAGGAGGCGGAGCTGAGGTGAGCTGGGGCAGGGAGCGGTTCCCCTGCACTCCCCCCCATCTCACCTCTGCTTCCTACGGCCCTCCCTGCGCCCACCCCCTCGCCCAGCACATCTCCGCTCCGCCTCCTCCCCTGAGTGTGTTACCGCTCTGCTTCTCCCCACTCCCAGGCTTGCTGCGCACAAGCCTGGGAGGGAGGGGGGTGGAGGGGAAATGCAGCACGCCCGGGAGAGGAGGCGGGGGCGGAGATTTGGGGAAGGGGTTGGAACGGGGGCGGGGCCGGGGGGCAGAGTTGGGGTGGGGGCAGGGGTGCGGGAGGGGGTGCGAGCACCCACTGGCCCCAGCTAAAGTCAGCACCTATGGCTTCAGCTAGTTCCTTCAGTACCTTAGGATGAATTTCATTAGCCCTGACGACTTGAATACATACAACGTATATAAATATTCTTAAACCTGTTCTTTCCCTATTTTGGCTTCTGTTCTTTCTCCCTTTTTGTTAATCTTCATTGTGCTGAGTATCTCATCACCATTTTACTGAAGCATAATAGACAGTCAGTACCTCAGCCTCTTGATGTTATCAGTTATTAGGTCTCCTTACCTGCTAAGTAGAGAATCTATGCTTTCCTTCCTTTTTCTCTTGCTCCTAATGTATTTAAAGGACCTCTTACTATTTCCTCTTATGTCCCTTACTAGGTGTCACTCATTTTGTGCCTAGGCCTTTCTGATTTTGTCCCTGCATGCTTCTGCTCTTTCTTTGTACTCCTCCTTAGCAATTTGTCCATGTTTCCACTTTTTGTAGGATTCCTTTTTGAATTTCAGGTCATTAAAGAGCTCCTGATGAAGCCATATTGGTCTCTTACTGTTCTTGCTGTCATACCTTTACATCGGGATAGTTTGCAGTTGTGCCTTTTATATTGTCTCCTTGAGAAACTGCCAGCTTTCCTGAACCCCTTATCCTTTGGAGTTTCTTCCAATGGGACTTTACCGACCAGTTCTCTGAGCTAAAGTCTGCTTTTTTGAAGTCCATTGTTTTTATTCTGCTGCTCTCACTCCTTCATTTCTTTAGCATCATGAAATCTAGCATATTTCATTATCACTTTTCACCCAAATTATCTTCCACCTTCAGATTTGCAACCAATTCCTCCCAGTTGATCAGAATCAAGTCTAAAATGGCTTCCTGCCTGGTTATTTCCTTTGCTTTTTTAAACAAAAAAGTTGTCCCCCACACATTTCAAGCAATTATTGGAAATTTTCTGTTTTGCTGTATTACTTTTCCAACAGATGTCTGGTTAATTAAAGTTTCCCATTACTACCAGGTCTTGTGTTTTGGATATTTGAATTATTTGTTCTAGAAATACTTCGTCCACCTCCCCTTCCTGATTTGGTGGTCTGTAGTAGACCCCTACCATGATTTCACACCCAGAGACTTTTAACTGATCTGCCTCTCACCTTCTTCTGGACCTTGGAACAGGTGTATACATTCTTGATGTATCATGCAACACCTCCTCCTTTTCCCCCTGGCTGTCCTCCCTGACCAAGCTATACTCCTCTGTACCAATATTTCAGGGTGAGATTTAGCCCATAAGACCTCTGTAATGTCAGTTAAGTCATAATTTATCTTATAAATAATAGGTGCAGTTCTTCCTTTTATTCTTCTTACTTCTTGCATTTTTGTATAGACAGCAAAGGACTTTAGCAGATTCTTCTGTTAAGGTTGCCTTTTTTATGCTTACCTGTAGGCTTTTATCACCTGCCCCTTTTAAATCTAGTTTAAAGCCCTCCTCACTAGGTGGTTGAATCAAGTGTGCAGGTGCCATTGATTTTTCACATTGTGTGAGACAAAACACTTAAGCATTTTCTTAACTTTAAGCATATGCTTAAGTCCATCCCTAGTTAGCAATTTACTTAAGGAAGTGCTTAACTGTAGGCACTTGCTTCAGTCCCATTGAAGTCAATGAGACCTAGCCACATGGCTGAATTTAAGCACATGCTTAAGTACGCTGCTGAAGAAGGATGGATTTAAGCATGTGCATAACTCCTTTGCCGAATTGAGGCTTGAATGCATGCACAAACTGACACCCAAGCATGGATATTTTCAGCCCAAAAGGTGTAAGAAACTTACAAAAAACTGAAAATAGCAGTTAGAATAGAAAGTTCTTCCTTCTCAGACTTAACCATAGTGTTCACTTATTGTGAACCTTGCAAGAGAGAGAATATATGGAACAAAGGATGGACAAGCTATTTAAATTATGAGGTTTTGCAGCCTTGTTGAACTATATTTTGGGGTTTGTAAAACTAGTATGAATTTCTGAACTTTTTTCTCCCTGTAATTTAAATCAGTTTTTTTCCCACAAGGATAATCCAGTTTAAAAAATAAAACCACCGCAAAAAACAACCACCACTATACCCCCTCATGTATTACTAGCTGAAGTGAAGTCTTAGGAACACTCCTCCAAAAGCTAGCAAAAAAGAGGTCCCTGTATTGTAAGCAGAGGGTCACATCTTCAGCGGGTGTAAATTATTCTCATTCAGTTGCCTTCAAAAGAAAAACATTTGCCCAGAATCTGTAGCTATACTTATAGCTAGGGTTGCTTAGATATTTTCATTTTAAATGGCCCCTTTCAATTTCTCATAACTTTCTTAAACATTTACTTTTTTTGGCTGAAATTTGGAACATTGCCTGGGTGAAATTTAAAGCAAAAATGGTTCAGGTGTTTTCAAGCACAGAGCATGAAAACGTACACTTTTTCAGTTACCAAAAATGTTGATTTTTAATAACTCGAGTGTATCAGTGAGACATGATGGAAACTTGACGTTTGACAGAGACATAGTGCTTAATTTCTACATATGCATACTGATAGTCTAGTGAACATCAGTTTTGATTTGGTCATCTTACAAGAACTTTTACAATGTGTTTTATGCTTGTACACTGAATATATTTCTACAGCTATACAATCTGGCATGGTCCATTGACACTTCACATTAAATAGAAAATCTTTCAGTAATCAATCTGTGCATAAAAAGGTTGAGTGAAATTCAGCTGTATTATGTATACAGCTCTGTGGATGAGGGGAAAGCAATGGATGTGTTGTTCCTTGACTTTAGCAAAGCTTTTGATATAGTCTCCCACAGTATTCTTGCCAGCAAGTTAAAGAAGTATGGGCTGGATGAATGGACTATAAGGTGGATAGAAAGCTGGCTAGATTGTCGGGCTCAACAGGTAGTGATCAATGGCTCCATGTCTAGTTGGCAGCCGGTATCAAGTGGAATGCCCCAAGGGTTGATCTTGGGGCAGGTTTTGTTCAATATCTTCATTAATGATCTGGAGGATGGCATGGACTGCACCCTTAGCAAGTTTGCAGATGACACTAAACTGGGAGGAGTGGTAGATACGCTGGTGGGTAGGGATAGGATACAGAGGGACCTAGACAAATTAGAGGATTGGGCCAAAAGAAATCTGATGAGATTCAACAAGGACAAGTGCAGAGTCCTGCACTTAGGATGGAAGAATCCCATGCACCGCTACAGACTAGGGACTGAATGGCTTGGCAGCAGTTCTGCAGAAAAGGACCTAGGGGTTCATGTGGACGAGAAGCTGGATATGAGTCAACAGTGTGCCCTTGTTGCCAAGAAGGCCAATGGCATTTTAGGCTGTACAAGTAGGGGCGTTGCCAGGAGATCGAGGGACATGATCGTTCCCCTCTACTCAGCATTGGTGAGGCCTCATCTGGAGTACTGTGTCCAGTTTTGGGCTCCACACTACAAGACGGATGTGAAAAAATTGGAAAGCGTCTAGCGGAGGGCAACAAAAATGATTAGGGGACTGGAACACATGAGTTATGAGGAGAGGCTGAGGGAACTGGGATTGTTTAGTCTGCAGAAGAGAAGAATGAGGGGAGATTTGATAGCTGCTTTCAACTACTGGAAAGGGGATTCCAAAGAGGAGGATCTAGACTGTTCTAAGTGGTAGCAGATGACAGAACAAGGAATAATGGTCTCAAGTTCCAGTGGGGAAGGTTTAGGTTGGATATTAGGAAAAACTTTTTCACTAGGGGTATGGTGAAGCACTGGAATGCGTTACCTAGGGAGGTGGTGGAATCTCCTTCCTTAGAGGTTTTTAAGGCCAGACTTGACAAAGCCCTGGCTGGGATGATTTAGTTGGGGGTTGGTCCTGCTTTGAGCAGGGGGTTGGACTAGATGACCTCCTGAGGTCCCTTCGAACCCTGATATTCTATGATTCTATGATTATTCTATTCTCTGTAAAACTTGTTAAATAAATAGTATATGACAGTTTATGTGAGAGCAGAAAAGGTCAGAGCCCTGGCCCTTGCCTCTTGGAAGAAATAGCCTTCTATAGCTGCACATTTATTCATCATTTCTCTTTTTTAAAAAACAAAGAAAGAAAGAAAGAAAGAAAGATAAAAATCTTCATTAAAAGAAGGTTCTGGTTGTAAAGTGGAGCTCACAAAAGCTTGAACATGGCAAAGTTAGGGTTACCTGCATCTCCTGAGGGTGGAGCTTTAGAAAGAACCACTACATTTTTTTCCAATTTGACTCCTATTAAACAGTGAGGATCCAAATAAATATAAAAAGCTGCCTGATTTCTACCTCACCATCCAACCTTCACATGTCATGAAGCAGCATTCATTAAGATCCATGAGATCCGTGTAGGCAGCTGGATCAAACCTTTATTGAATTAAGCTAAATTGGAATAAGTAAGGTTTACATCTATTTAAGAGCATCCAGTTGAGGTGTTTGTTTTGGTTTAACCACATTTGTTTCTAAATCAGTATAATTGAACCAGTGCACAAAGTTTACCTCTGCTTTGTGCAGACACCATACATGGGCTTACATCACCTCAAAGCAAATCTCTGCATTACCTCTAGCAACACTGACACAGCCTATGCTAATGTCCTACCCAGGTGGATGGGAACTGTTGCAGCTGGCCCTCCCAGGTCTGTCCCACATTGTTCACAACCATTGACCTTCATACAGAATTCCACATTGGTTTCAGTTAGAGCTGAGTGAAAATTGGAATTTCCATCCCATAGGAAATTTTTATATTTCAACATTTATTTTCAAAAATATAGACATTATTCAAAGCATGAAAAGCTCTGAAAAAAATGATTTGGAAATGTCAAAATATGCATTTGTTGAACCAAACCAAAATGGTTTGTTTTGAGGCACTTCAGCATCAACTGCATCTGCTTCTGGTGCTGTGGTGCCTCATGGGAGTAGTAGTTCAGGTGTCTCTTGCTCCCATTCTCCCCTATTGGCCAGGTTTGCTGGCTGGACTATATCTCCCATAGTGCAACCACAGCTGTTTGATTCCCATGATGCACCACATAGCTTAGTCAGAGGGGAGGTTGTGTGACATCATGATAGTTGTAGTCCAGCCAAGTAGCCCAGCCCATAGGACAGGGGTGGGCAAACTTTTTGGCCTGAGGGCCACATCTGGGTGGGGAAATTGCATGCAGGGCCAAGGCAGGGGCTTGGGGTGCGGGACAGACGGAGTGCGGGGTGTGGGAGGGAGTGCGCTGTGCAGGAAGGGGCTCAGGGCAAGAGGTTGGGGCAGAAGAGGGGTGCAGGGCATATGAAGAGGGCTCAGGGAACGGGGTCAGGGTGCAGAAGGGGTGCGGAATGCAGGAGGGGGCTCAAGGGAGGGGTGTGGGGTACGGCAGGGGGCTCAGGGCAGGGGGTTGGAGTTCAGGAAGGGTGCAGGGGGCACAGGGCAGGGAGTTGGGGTGTAGGAGGGGTTTGGGCTCCGGCCCAGCGCCACTTACCTGGAGAGGCTCCGGGGTGGCAGCGGCACGCACAGAGGCTGGGGCAGGCTCCCTGCCTGCCTGCCTTGGCCCCGCGCCGCGCCTCTACAGGGAGCGGCCAGCACCACGTCCCTGCGGCCCCTGGGGGAGGGGGGGCAGAGGGCTCTACGCACTGCCATTGCTGTGCCTCCAGATACCTCCCCTGAAGCTCCCATTGGCCGCAGTTCCCCATTCCCAGCCAATGGGAGCTGCGGGGGTGGTGCCTGGAAGTGAGGGCAGTGCACGGAGCCTTCTGCCCCCCACGCCAGGGGCCACAGGGACATGGTGCCAGCCGCTTCTGGGAGTGGCATGGTGTCAGCAGTGCCACGGGGGTGGCAATCCCACAGGCCATCCCCAGATCCAGCCCGCGGGCTGTAGTTTGCCCACCCCTGCCATAGGAGAAAATGGGGCATGATGTATCCAAACTACAGCTCCCATGAGGCACTGCAGTATCATAGGCAGATACAGATGTAACATCGAACTGGGTTGAAAAAAAATATTTTGGTTCAGTTCAAATGTTTCAGTTCACATCAAACCAAACTGAAACAATATATTTCATTTTGATTTTCCCAGTGAAAAATATAAATTAGAAAAATTGAACTTTTTCATAAACTGCATTTAAAAAAAAATCATTTTGACAGAAAATTCCTGACTAGCTCTATTTTAATGGGCAGTTCCACATGTGACTTTATGGCAAAATATAGAGCACCAAATATTTTATTAAGGAAATCTTCTTAAACTTCAAGTTTTAAATTTACAAACCAACCAGTACTATATATTTTTACATTCTTATGACCTTTTTCTTAAAATAGCTCTAACACTTCCATTGTTGGCAGAAGACCTTTGAAATTTAGTAGAGGGATTGCCTTGGAGCCAGGGATGTGCTTTTCGCTTGTACCATATAAATCCGCTCATATTTGGCTAAGTTATAAACAGCTGAAAACTCTAATTTCCAGACTCATTTCCCCACAAACCCCATAAAGATTCTGATGATCTGTGCATGTGCCTTGCCCCAGTGCCTAATTGCACCATTCCCCAGAGCTGAACCTCAGACGGGACACAGAGAAAATGGATTTGGCAGCAGCTCCATGTGTGCTGAGGGGGGGTTGAGGGGAGGGAGAATGAGACATAGAGAACAGGGGGTAAGACCCTTAGACACAGAGAGTTTACTGAATATCTCTGCTTGTCTATTTTCGTAAAATGAGGCTACTCCTGCATATGTAACCAGCTATTTCAGTGTTACATATCTTGTTCTAATAGCTGGTCCACAGTGGTTAACTCTGTTGGCTACTTCCAGCTAATGTAGTCAGGCTTTCAGTTAAGCATGGAAGGATCAGGGTTCAAACTCTGGTGATGATGTGGAGGGGCAATTGATACAGTTGCCCAAAACAGGCTGTTTTTTTATTTCTCCTCTTTTGAAAATACTTACAAAGTTATGTACAAAAACTGTTAAAAGGAAGTTATTTTATTTAGGTTGCAAAGTCAAGTATCCGCAAAAAGAAAAGGAGTACTTGTGGCACCTTAGAGACTAACCAATTTATTTGAGCATGAGCTTTCGTGAGCTACAGCTCACTCAAGTATGTGACAGTAAAGAAACCTTAATTCTGTCCTCTTGTGTGCATGCTTAGAAAAGAGACGACTCAACTTAGAAAAGAGATGATTCGGGGGGATATGATAGAGATCTATAAAATCATGACTGGTGTGGAGTAAGCAAATAAGGAAGTGTTATTCACCCCTTCACATAACACAAGAACCAGGGAGTCAGACAATGATAGGCAGCAGGTTTAAAACAAACATAAAGAAGTACTTTTTCATACAATGATTATCAACTGTGGAACTCGTTGCCAAGGGATGTTGTGAAGACCAAAAGTGAAACTGGTTCAAAAAAGACTTTGATGAGTTCATGGAGCATAGGTCCATCAGTGGCTATTAACCAAAATGGGCAGGGGATGCAATCCTTGCTCTGGGGTCCCTAAGCCTCTGCCTGCCAGAAGCTGGATGATGGGCGGTGGATCACTTGATAATTGCATTATTCTGTTCATTCCTCTGAAGCATCTGGCACTGGTCACTGTGGAAGACAGAATATTGGGCTGGAGGGACTCTTGGCCATTCTTATGCATTATGAAAAAATCTTTAATTACATGAGTACTTTTTTTTTTAAACACACAAAACTCTCTTGCCTCATTCTGTGAACAGGATGAAACATTCTCAGGGAATAAGGCAGCTGTTCAACATTTCTTTTTATCCTCATTGTGTGGCCCCTGCCTTATTTACGGAACACCACGCAAAGCCTTTACTGTATACAGAATTGTTAATAGCCTCATGGTTGGCTTTTGTCCTACCCTCTCTTTTTTAAACATCACAGTGAGTAAATATTACTTTCTCCATTTTACAGATAGGGAAACAGAGAGAAAGTGACTTACCCATGGCTATACACTGAGACAATGACAGAGCCACAATTAGAACTCAGGATCACCTGCTTCTTACTCGTGTGCTGATTTCTCCAAACTATACTACCTTTATAGCTACAGCTATTGAGTGTATCTGCATCTCCTATTGACTTCTATTGGAGTTGGACATGCTCAGCATTTTTGAATGTCAGCTCATAGGTGTATCTAGTTGGGCCCTCAGAAAATGAAGAACACACAGTTAGTGGGCAACAGAAAAAAATTCTGTTTAAGTGACTTGCCTAGCATAACACAGGAACTCTGTGACAAAGGCAGAAATAGATTCCAGTTCTCCAGCGCAACATTCAACTGCCTTAACCACAAGACCAATCTTTTATTTCCCGTAAAAACAACAAGGAGTCTGGTGGCACCTTAAAGACTAACAGATTTATTTGGGCATAAGCTTTCGTGGGTAAAACACCACTTCTTCAGATGCATGCGACTCCATGCATCTGAAGAAGTGGTGTTTTACCCACGAAAGCTTATGCCCAAATAAATCTGTTAGTCTTTAAGATGCCACCAGACTCCTTGTTGTTTTTGTGGATACAGGCTAACACGGCTACCCCCCAATACTTATTTCCTGTAGTTCCCCAGCCTCATTCTCTACCCACCTTCCAACTTCTACAGCACTTGAGGCTGAGGAAATACACACAATTTGACACAATAGCCTCATTCACTACTCAGCTGTGATTCAGTCTCTGAGCACGATCCATCTTGTACACTAAATGAGACAAGGGTCCTGTGGAAACAGGGTGGATAGATTGAAATCAAGGTGATTTAATTCTACCAAGTGGAAAGCCATAATCATCTATTTTAATTGACTTTTCCATTGTACTTCAATTATTTTCTAAAAAACAGTGCATTCTCACTGGTTGATATAACCATTAAAATATGTTGATTTACAACTAAATAAAGACTTTACACTAGATTTGGTACATCTTTTTCCTATTTAGGAGTATACATGATAACTATATACTTTTATTTAAGCAATTATGTAGCTTAACATTCTCAAATTCTTATTAATTGTACATTTTTAGTATGCTAGAAAATAGTGAATGGTATATTGTTTATTTACTGGATAATTGACTTTTGCTTACAATTTGTGTCAACCTGCATTTGGATAGTAACTGGAATTTAATCAAACACACAAAACGGCATATAAAATTTTAAAAAAATCTTAAATATTTAGGAAACATGAACTTTTCTTGTCAAAATGTTTCACGTTTACAACTAAATTATAAATTTGGCCCTTAGCTTATTTTGTATTAAAGTCAGATTTCATTTTAAACCGTTTTATTTGTAAAAAGAAAAATATATAATTTAAATAAAAAAATCAACAACATCTGATTTTTTTTTATTTTTTGAAAAACACTCATCAACTTTTATCCACCCTGTGTGGAAAGAACAGTATGTTATTATGTAATTAAAGACTGTATCGTAATGCAAATGCACAAGGCAGAAGAATTAAGTTTCCACAAGTCACCTTAATTCTGGCATTTCCTTACTTTTGAGCACTTGGCTTTGCAGCATAATTTTTTATTTTAACATACCAAGTATGGTGCTTATTGTATATAGTAACATAAAGAATTTACTTGGACTGACTTACTCTCTCATAATAAAAGAACAAGGAGACACCCAATGAATTAAGAGTGACAAATTTAAAAGTGACAAATTTAAAATTTAATTTTATAAAAGCATTGGGACTAGCCAGTGTTAGATATAGAATGTTGAAATGATGGATTGTCCATTTAATATGGTATTGTAACTCCTATGCTCCTATGAGTAAGGACTACAAGATTTGGCATCTTATAACTAATACTGTATTTGAATATTAATACTAATATAGATAGGACTACTGAGATATTTGAATTAGTAAAATGTAAAAAACTAAAAAAGCCTACGTTCATTTAAAAAAAATAACAGAGTAACATGGGGAAATAATTTACTGTGAAAATAAAATGTTCATCAAAATGTTAGCTAAAGAACAGAGGTAAAGAACAGGTTTGCTGTTAAAAAATAATTCTGAAAAATTAATGAGCCCAATACATCCCTCATATAACTGACTGAAGTCAGTGGAGTTACACCAAGTATTAACTTGTGCTACATATGAATCTTTTCCAAGTTAGATTGTAATGGCTCAGTCTGCTCCTATTGTAGTAAATGGGTAGAGGATCAGGCACAAAGCTCTGACAGTCCTAGGGGCAGGTAACTTGTAACTTTGCATAGCTGATATATTTAAACGGTCAGAACATTGTCTCTCCTGAGCAGAATTTTTTCACCAAACTGAACCGGAAAACGTATTTGGTGTTATCACCACCCCACCCCGACCCCAGGCTACCCATATCACAAAATAGTACTAGCGAAACACACAGATAAAAGGACAGGAAAACGTAAAACTAAAAAATACCAAAACATATAGAAAACAATGAGGGGTAGGTGGGCACAGAAGGAGGCCTTTTGAAGTGCATGGTTATGCAAGACATAACAAAGAAGTTTCATGATACAGAAACAAAAAATCCCACCCACATACAGGATGCTTAACTTTCCTTTTCTTTCTTTCTTTCTTTCTTTCTTTCTCTCTCTCTTGGCCTAAAAACAAGCAAATCAACTCTTCCAGAATTGTTGTCGGGCCTCATTGGGCATAGTTAATATGGCCCTATGTTTGTTCCCTTTCCTAGGCAGCTTTACCTAGGTCAGGCAACGTGAGCACTGAGTAGCAGGCCATAGGCCTAATGCCAGCTGCTGCTGTTGCTTTTTTTCCCCCTTCAGTACTCTTACCTGGTACCCTGAGAATACTGAGCACAAATGCTGAAGTCTCTTGGGGTATGTCTAAACCTTAAGGTCGGAGGTATAAATTCCAGCTCGAGGAGACCTACCCATGCTAGTTCTCATTGAACTAGGGTGCTGAAAATAGAGTGTAGCCATTGCAGCATAATTAGGAATGGCAGGGGGAAAGGGCGCTAGGCCTTTTTGAATGTATATCTAGGTCTCGGACAGGATTGTACTTGGGGCAGCTAGCCCCTCCCACTGCTGCAGCTACACTCTGGTTTTAGCCCATAGTTTGATCGGAGCTAGCATCGGTATGTTGTCCCCTCAAGATAGAATTTTCACCTCCAGTTCAACGTGTAGACGTACCCTTAGGCAGTTCTTTTTGTTGATCTAACCCAACTTCAGTGCAAGTTCACTTTTCTCCACAGTGGTTTGAACACTAATCTTGTAGAGTCAGAGTAGCCTACTTCAATGGGCCTTCAATGTCCTCTGCCCAAGTTCTATCCTTCACCAGAAGCCAATATATAGTTAAAATAAATACCATCATGAAATCTTCCATGCAACTGCCCAAGGGACCCACATTGAACACTACATGCCAGAGTTAGGGTCTGCAGAAGAAGGCCCCAAAACTGTATCATGTTGTGGTACAGGCAGGAACAAGGAGCACAGACAGGAACATGTGGTTACAACATAGGTAATATAACCTTTTATTAGTAGGTTTCAGAGTAGCAGCTGTGTTAGTCTGTATTCACAAAAAGAAAAGGAGGACTTGTGGCACCTTAGAGACTAAACAATTTATTTGAGCATAAGCATTCGTGAGCTACAGCTCACTTCATGAAGTGAGCTGTATCTCACGAAAGCTTTTATTAGTAATAACCTGTAAGTACACAGGTAGGCAGCAATACTTCCAGTTGTAATGAGACTATAGGCTTAGCTGTTTAAGCTCCATTCAGCAAAACCAAAATACAGAAATACAATAGGATAATCATAAACAAACACCTGCATAATAACCAGACCACAGGGTGCGTCAGAATATAAACATATTATACAAATATAATAAAAATATAATAAACAATTGTACGAAGGAAAGGAACAGAATGAATGGACATATGGTTTACACAGGAGCAGTTGCACATGAGGTATTCAAAAACAGATCAAACCGGTGTCCTTGGTGATGCTAAGAGAATGCTGTCATCAGATGTTCGGCTGCATGTGTGTTCTCCCTGTGTGCTGTTTCAGCCCTGCGCAGATAGATGGCACAGTATATCTCAAGTGAACTGCCCAATGACCACAAAATCTGTTAAGGTGCAAAGGCACTTGGTCAGGTTTATTGTCAGCAAAGCACAGTCCTAGGTCCCTGGATCAATGTCTACAGTTACACTAGAACATGTATGCCCATGACAATGGATACGGCTCAGTCCCAATGGTGGGACTTTCTACTGCCCCCTCAGCTGGACAAAGACACTCCCTCTGAGATACCTCTTTATACACCGATATAAACAAGTTATGTATCACCCTTGATGTATTAGGATGCCACTCTCTGACATATTTGGGTGCCACCCATTGCCTTGTACCTGTAGGTTTGATCAAAACATCCGTATTCATCATGTGGTCATCCTGACCTTATCCTTAAGATGGGTCAGCGTGTTCCTGTCATCGCTGGGGAATGTGTTTGGTGTCAGGATGTTCTGGTACCACCTTTCTGGACGGTGCTTGTGTGAGTGCTTTGTGCCTAGAAACTCTTAGGAATATATGTTTTTGCAATATCAGCCCTAATCTTGCCAAATTCTGTGAGCAGGGCCTGCCTCTTGCACACAGCTTAACTTTGCTTTATATCAGCAAAGTTTTGACTACTTTAGCTCAGGCCTCAGACCTCATACCAGGCCTCTGATACATGGGCTTATGTTTCAGGCTCTCTTCCTTCTACAGATGCTTGAATGAACACCTGTGGCCTGTAAAAACAGTCAAAGCTTTTCTAGTCATACAGAACCCACAAACAAGATCAACTATTTGTACATGGGGATGTCAGAAACCTGACCAGTTATCAGTTTGATGCAGCAGTGAAGATGGCATTAGCCTACTTAGGGCTCAATACAGCTAACTTTGGCACACATTCCTTCAGGATGGAGGCAGAAACACCTGCAGCCTCAGAGGGTTTTAACTCCCAGAGGAGCTAGGCAACAGAGTGCTGGAAAAAGAACTGTTGCAAGACCTATGTTTGCCCCTAGGGAGATGTTACTGGGGCAGACAAGGAGAGTAACTAACCCTGCCTGTGATTTCAGGAAATATCCCAAACAAGGCTGATGTCCCAACTCATGGGCACTCTATAGTGCATTGGGCTAACAAGAAGGCAGCTAGGTTGGTGAGTGGATGGCAGGTGATCTTCAGTGTTGAAATCTGCATTCAGTGGTTTGGCAGGAGAGGCATACTGTGGGATGAGCTCATGCCTCTTCTGCACTTATTTATAGGTGAATTACAACCGACCATCAGGAGTGCCCAACCTATGGCCCACAGGCCATACATGGCCCACCAGAGCATTTCATAAGCTTGTGGCCTGCTTCAACACAATATACTAATGGCCGATTCATTACAGTTTTGTCATCAAATTTTATGTACTCATTTTTTATTTGTTTTTAAATAGACAATACCGAAGTGGATGTTTCATAATCTTCGCCTCAACGTTGGTGATGTTAGCTGCAGAGAGAACGCGGGCACTGGTGCGATAGTCTTCCCATCTGATACAGAGAATCTTCCTACGGCAGTGCGGTTAGTTCTGCTCCAGACACTTAAGAGGGCGTCAGTATGTCACCCATGTCTCACACTCACAAAGAAGGGTGGGGATGACTACTGAATAGTAGACCAGGATCTTAGTTTCCATCCAATAAAGACATGATGAAGCAACTTTCTGAAGGATACGTGGGCACAATGGATCCTATGTTCAATCTCCACATCAAGATTGGCTGCCTGGGAGAGGTGGCTATCAAGTTAAGGGAAATGCTCAACGTTTTCCAGGGGTTCGCCACCAATGACAATTTGTGGGAGAACAGAGGCGACTTGTGCTGGAAAAGGCTGGTGGTGAACCTTAGCCTTCCCAATTTTGAGGGAAAGTTCCAGGCTGTGATAGGCACCTGAGAAGAGATCTAGGGTGGATTTCAAGTCAGCCTTAATGTGTGTGAGGACAGCACAGTTGTCAGCATGCTGGAGGTTGGTAATAAGAGTCCTGATTACTTTAATTTTATAATGAAGACGTCACAGATTGAAGAGCTGGCCATCCATGCGATGCTGAAACCCGATTCCAGAAGTATATGAATAAGAATCAAGATTCCAGCAAGATAGAAGGAAAAAAGGGTGGGGCAATAACACAGCCCTGCTTAACACAAGTATGGATGGTGAAAAGGTCTGTCTCCAACCTAATATAGAGGACAGTGATGGTCATCCCATCATGAAGTATCTTGAGCACATGAATGAACTTCAATGGACAACTGAACCTAGACAGCACCTTCCATAATGCTTCACAATTGATGGAAGCAAAGACCTTAGTTACGTAAATAAATCTGGATCTGCTGTGCAATGAATTCATGCTAGTGGTGCCCCAAGACGGTCTGAAACCACACTCGGATTGTGGAAGGATGGTTTTGGCAAGAGGGTGGCATGAAATAATATGAACCATAAGGTTACCAGAATCATTATGGATACTGATGATCCCATAATCACACATAGAGGCATCCATTACAATTTACTTGAATTTTTGGGGGACAATGGAGTGTACTTGTCTGACACAGGGACCAACATCTAGCTTTGGGACATTAGGGATTGGATCAGGTAGGAAATAGGTACTAGGCAGTGTGGGTGGGGAGTATGACCAAGCTAACTGCTGGTGACCCCATTGTCTAGGGCAAATAAAGGCCAAAAGAGCCAGCTCCCAGAGACGAAAGAGACCTGGTGGATCTTGGGCCTATGGGAAAAGGGGAGGCCTGAAGTCTTCACAGACCAAGGGCCCTTTTTGGAACCCTCTGTCCCTCTCATGAAGGTTTGGGTGACAGGTTCAGAAGAGTGAGCAGAATCCTAGGGGTAGGCTGAGGAAAGATCTACCCAAAATTAGGGGGTGTATTGTGGGAGCCTGGTAACTAGATCCACTCAAATGCCTGGTATGTGAGAGTTGGGGGAGGCAGGGCATGTAATACCCCTGTGTTAAGTTAGTAAAGTTGTAGCCTGCCACTTAAATCCTTCCCTTTGTCTGTCCTCATTCGCCAGCCAGGCCTGATCCAGCTGCTTTCTTTTGCACAGGGGAGAGGATTTTGCCGTAATCAAATCACACAACAGCCCTCAGAGGTGGATGAATGCTGGGGTAAACTCCAAGAAGCATTATTTTAAGGATTTAAAGAAGAATTCTATTTGTGTTAGTATAATACTGAAAAAATATAATAGCCAGAAAGAAGAGAAACCTGCTTTGGGTAAAAGCCAGTATGATGGGGCGGCAATCCCACACAAGGCCTGAGTAGAGAGAAAGGGCCAGTTAACCCTATGACAGGCTGCACCTGTGGAACAGTCAGGGCTGATAGGCTTTTAATTGATGATGAAGGCCAGCTCGGCAAAGGGCAGACTAACCTGCTATAAAACCAAGAAAGTCAAGTGTAAGAAGGTGGGTGTGGAACAGAAGGTCTCTTGTCACTTGCTGGGCTTAGAAAGGGAAAAGTGAAAACCAGGGGGAGACTAGAAGGGATCCTGACCCAGAGGAAGGGTGGGGAGAAGGAGCCTGATAGAGGCTAAGTAGGCAGCAGCCCAGGGAAACACCAGCAAGGTTTGGGAAAATGCAGACCCTAGCTACTAACTGAAGGGTCCTTGGGCTGGAACCCAGAGTAATGGGCATGCCTGGGCTTCCATACCAGCCACTGGAAAAGCGGCACAGAAGTAGACAAGAAGACTGCCTGAGACAGTTGTCCAATGGGACTTTGATACCCTGGAAATGGAAAATTATAGTGACCTGACTGGAGGAACAAGCCACAAAGAGGGAGCACCCTGACTGATGACAGGGGAGTAAGCTGACTCCAGAGAGAGCAAGTGAGAGCACAGGGTGACACCAAAGGAGGGAGCATCAGACTGGTCATGAGCTAATTCCCAGATGGGCCACAAGGAGGTGCCATAGCAGTAACTAGAATTCACCTGGTCGCCGGATATACTAATAATGGTATCAATGTATGGGCCCAAATGCTCTTATTACATGGAGTAAAGGTGGGTATTGAATATTGACCATATCTGCCTGATGCAGGTGAAAGGGAGAGTCGAGTCACTGACTGAGGCATGTTCCACCCTTTCCCTGAGCCTGCAGTAAGCCCTGTGTGTGTGTGTGAACACTGCATGGGTGAGTTCTGATGAGCATTGTGTTGGGGCAGAGAGGGCAGAGCTGACAGCAACCATTGTACATAATTTGCTTCCCTCCAAACCCAACCCACTTTCTGCCAGTAAATGCCTCAGAGTTGAATACTGTTAAGAGCAGGGGAGGTCACTGAGTACAAGCACCGGACAGGCACCATTGGAATCAAGACCACTAAGCTGACCATGTTGCCAATTGGGAGGTGAGTCCAGAGAGGAGCACAGACTTCTGCTCCACACACACAATCTGAAATTCTTGGTCCGGGCCAGAATGCACCACCTATCATTAGACTGTGTGCAGGTGGGAGGCTATGCCCCTTTCCCCTCTGTGCCAAGTCTTTCCCCTGAGAGGTGAATGAGTCGAAAAGTCAGAGAGCTTAGTTTTCTACTTATTTTTTTCCCTTCCAGACATCTGTGTGGAAGGGATAATTTGGCCCAAGGTTAATTTTTAGCCACAAGACTCATAATTTATTAAATGGCAGTTTACTGTCCATATAAGCCGTGATGGGATAGTAAAAGTTCAAGAAGTTCATGAACTGGTTCACCACAGTTATCTTGAACATGAACTCAGTGATTAGTCAATAGTTTAGAAAAATAAGGTTGGCCAGCTGGTCTCTGTGCTACTTACCACAGTCTCAGGGTAGGGACAAAGGAAACTAAGGGAGTTTTTTCCAAATAAAAACTGCCAAATTATGCAGATCTCCAGCATACCCCATAGATACTTGGTTTTATTTGCTCTGGAATCTGACATACATTGTAGTATGCTAATATACTCTATTTTTTATATATATATTCATATTGACATCTTAAATGACTACTGTTTCTTAACTCAGTATACCACCACTGCATCTGGCTGTTTCCAGTAGTCTGGGGAAGTGCCCTACCACAAGGGCTTGAGCCAGAGAAGATGGTGAGACAGATGAAGCTAGATAGTCTTTTTTATGTCCATGAGGGTAGTCTTTCAACACCGAGAAGAACTAAGACAAATAAACAGAAATGGGACACACTATAATTAATGGCTCCAGAACACAATAAATCTGGACAGCTTCATAGTTTCAAACTGTGGGTCATTTCAGACTAACTTAAAAGTAAAATCTAAAAACCCACTGTGGTCATTTCTTCCCTCTTAACTACTCTGAACTGAATCTTTTGGACAGAGGCTCTTTCAAACTAAATATGCCTGTAGACAGAGCAGTCCCCACACCTAAAAGCTGTGTGCGCGTGAGTGTGTCATTTGACAGTTGTCTTTCCCTCCCACTGTTGACTTATCCTAAGAAAACACCCTGTCCTCAAATTATGACAGTTTAACAGTATTTCAAAAATGTTGCCACGTGGACTTGTATCCAATACATCTCCATCCTGCTTAGTCCTCATGTACTGTTTGGTGGTATAGAATACCAGATGAATTGTTATTGTAAAGTCTTTCAATGCTGGCCTTAAAAAAGAGAGAGAACAATAGCTACTAAGCTATCCAGATTACCAAAGTCTCACACAAGACAACAGTATAGAAATAATGGTGCATAACTGCTATCATGTAAAACTAAGTGATTCATACTGGTTTGATATTCATGATCTATAACCCCCATTCACATCAAAATCATAATCCAGAATTAACAGCCTCTTGCTTTAAATCTTATTTTATATTATGCTGGTTGTTTTAAAAATTAGTCAAGTACTAGGGGCCTGATCCAAAGCCCACTGAAATCAATGGAAAGGTTCCCATTCCAAAACCAGGGAGATATGAAACACTGCCCACCTGTTATTTTTTATGCCCTGTACCCCTTCCAGAGACCTGGGCTAGACTCTCCTCTGAGGCACTGATGCTGGAGAATGAGGCAAGAGCAGACCGAATGCTTGGAGTGAGATTCATGAAGGAGTCTGTGCCATTTCAATATATACTTTGTTTTTAAATTAGCTCATTGCAAGCCTGTGATTCTATGTCACTCATTGCTGAACATATGCTACAGAGTTATAGCAAAGCTTCCAGCTAAACCTCACTTCATTGGGAGAGACTCCTACTTATTGAATTTTTAAGGCCAATGTTTGAAATACTATACCTACCTCTTATGGTGAAAGTTTTGCAATATATTTTAGAGAGAGAAGCTTCAAATCTCACCCATCACTGTTGTAAAGGTTTCCACTCATTTGGATTGCAACCATCTGACAGCCCTCTAACATACAGCATGTTGTCCTTCCATGCTCTGGGCCCCTTAGCTGGCCTGGGAAAAGCAGTGTGCTGGGAGTTTCTGGCCTCCTCTGGGGTTAGGTATGATGGTCTCAGTTGTGCGTAAGCAAGTGGTTTAAATCCTTAATTACGATGGGGAAGTGGTCAGACAACACACTCTGTCCTGGCAAGATAAAGGGTAAGATGTCTTGGAAGAAAACCAGGAAATAACAAAGTTACATATGAAATAAATATATATTTCTAACATTCTGGAAAATTTCTAACGTATTCTTGAAAAACAAAAGGTTTTTGATGGGCTTTATTTGAAGCTGGAAATACTATCTCATGCTTCTCATTCTTTATGGAAGTTAAATAGCCAGTTTAACTACTAACTAGACAGTGTAAACCATTGTTCCTTACAGCACAATTGCATACAATTCAAAACACTTATGAGGAAATGGATGTGGGTTAGGATTTTGATAGCAGTTGTCAATCAATAGCAAAACACCAGGAAGCATTGTTTTAAGTAGGAAAGACAACCTATCTCATCATAGCATAATAGTAATACCTTGCAGTCAGGGTCGTCTCTAGGGGGGTGCAGAGCTCAGGGCGGAAGTGACGGATTCGTCTCTTCCGGGAGCAACCGCACCAGCCAATCGCACCGGCCCGTGGGGCCCCCCAAAGTGTAGGGCCCGGAGCAGGGGGGGGCTGGGGCACAAGTGAGGGATTCATCTCTTCCAGGACCAACCATGCTGGCCAATCACATCGGCCTGCAGGGCCTCCCCAAAGCACAGGGTCCAGAGTGGACACCCCGATTCACCCTACTCAAGGGATGGCTCTGCTTGAAGTTATAGAGCACGTCTTCCAAAGAGCTCAAAAATCTTAACAAATATCAGTTCATTAAGCTTTACTGCATCCCTTTGAGTTAGTCTTTATTTTAACCACTTTACTAATGGTTAGCCTGAGATATGGAAAGGTTTGAATAACTAGCTCAAAGTCACCCAGTAATTCATGAGCAGATCTGGGACTAGATTCCAGTAATCTTGACCCCGTGCCTCCCTATAAACTCTATTTACAGTCCTGTTGATAATGTGTGAGCCAAAACAGAATCCAGCTCATTCTCCCATGCTGTGTGTATAAAATTGATTCAGTTGAATAAACAGTAGCCTTTGAACATATTACTGCAGAAAAATCCATCAGATGAAAACTATTGTTAGATTTTCAAAGCCAACTAGGGACTTTTCTCACAACTCTCATTGAAATTAATGAGACCCGAAATTGGCATAGGCCACTATTTTCAGACGTGGGCGCCTAAAGCTAAGCTGCTCAATTCATATTTAGATACCTAAATAACTGAACTGATTTTCAGAGGGCAGAGCACAGAGCATCTACTGCTTTCATTGATTTCACTATATATTGATTATTGCTTACAGTACACAAGCACTACCCTCCGAAGTGACCACATAATGGCAGTGTCCTTGTCTACCCCCCTCCTGCCTGTGTTGTTGTCACCTGCTGTTCTTGTCCTAACAAAAGCCCTGATCTTGCAAACACTCATGAATAACTTTAGATTGGAAGCTTTTCTGGTCAGGGAATCCATTTTTTGACTTGTTCTGTAAAGTCTCATGCACATCAGTAGTGCTGTATAATAAATAAATGTCACTCCCATTTGATATCAGTCCAATACAAGTTTTGCATGGAGAACCATAGTGATATAACCAATAGATTCAGGTCCCTGAGAACGGGAAATAAAGCATATCCATGAAGATGACGATACTGCTAGAACAATCAGCTAAATATAGTAAAATATGAACCATTTTTTGCAGGAAGAAATGCAGATGCTAATTGGTTCCAGTGTTTCAGCTGTGTGTACAAGTGAATAGTGTCTTGTCTTGTTTTGTTTTTTGCTCAATTCTGACCAACCATTGCAAACATGTAAAAATATCTTGGCGACATGTCAGATATTTTAAAATAATTGAGAATGTTTTTGAGGTGGCCACAGAAATCTTTAAGACATTTTTCCAATATAAGATGACTTTCAGAGATCTGAAGCATAAATAAAAACAGAAAACTGGGTTTGAGCCATTTCTACATGCCATTTTCACTTGTTTGCTGTACATCATTTACAAGATAAAACTTCAGTATCTTGGGGAGTTTTACAAAAAGATTATAACTCTCCAATTTGATAACTATTGCCCAAGGTCCATTTTTGTTTGCTCTAAAAACATAGTAAGTCTAAAGTCCTCCTACATGATCAAAGCGCCTTACAGAAATTATTAAATTAGCCTGAAAAAGCCCTGTAATGTAAGGAAGTATTATTATATGATCTAATGTCTTAGTAAATGCTCAGAAGTCATGACGATGAGCACAATATAAATATCCAGGTGTACAGATAGCCAGTGGGACAGGTATGCAATTGGCCACACTATCACTGCAAACTAAGTGTTAAAAGTATGAAATTCCTGTTCTTTATCTGTTTTATCTGCTCTTGTGCTCTCAACGCTCCCACTGCGGGTTCCCAGACAATATGGAGAATGACACCACCTGGCTTAAATGTAGAGGAGACAAGAACCAGACATGGAGGGAGGGGCAGAGGAAGTAAACTGGGAGAGGGAACCTTGGGGATGGAGGGGAGGAGTCAGAGCTGGCAAGCCTGTGGGGAGAGAAACTGGGACTGGATGGGTAAGGAGACTGGCAGCACAGGGGATAGGAACGAGGATGAGGATGAGGATGGGACTGGAAGTCAGTGGGTGAGGGAAAAACTGAGATCGGATAAGGAGCAAGGGGTGGGAGAGACATTGGGATGAGCTAGACAAGGAGACTGGAACTGGGATGAGGAGCCCCAGGGGTAGGGACTAGGACTGCGATAAGAAGTCTGGGAGTTAGACTAGGATTAGGATCTGGAGAAGAGGAAGAGGCAGAATGGGGACAGGGACAGGTTGGAGGGGATGGAGCAGAAGGGTCAGATTTAAGAAGAGATGGGGGCAAAAGGGTCTATGACCACTAGAGCACACTGCCCTTCAGAGTTTGGGATGGAAGCCAAGATCCTGAGTCTCACCATTCCTCTTCAGTCAGCAAACATTGGTGAAACCCACTGGCAAAGTATGTCTCATCCCCTTCTGTGCTGTCTCTCACAGAATGATGAACATCAGTCTTTAATTACATGATCACATACTATTTTCATGCTTGTACTTATACCTGAAGCACTTACAGCATTTGCCTGTGAATGTATAATACACCCAGCATGCTACTAGATAGCTAGGGACAACATTCACAGTGACATTCTGCAGCAATGCTGGTTACAAGACAAACCTTTACACCTGTGAGCACTCCTGTATTCACACCCTACACACATCTGTAATAATCTTTGTACACAATGTGTCCTGTGAGGTATTATTTGAAAATTAACAACTCACTGTTCATTAATATTCATATGTGATGTACGTATGCAGAGTGTTTGAAGAATTATGGATATATACTAGAATTATGACGAGAGTTTGTGTAAAATAGACGTCAGGGAAAGTTGGTGAACAGGTCTGCCTTAGACAAAGGAATGTGTATTTGATTCTCTGACCAGCCTGGTCTTCAGACAAAGACAATGAAGATCCATTTTTACCTGGCTATTAAAATAACAAGTGGGTGAGAAGACAGCATGGCATCTACACCCAGTAGGAGACAGAAGCTGGGTCGGGGTTTTGCTTTTCAAAGAATGCATTGTATAGGTTTACTGGTCTATAAAGATGGGGTGGAGGCTGAACCTCAAGTGATAAGCAATTGAATCAACTGATTGTATACAATATCACTGTGTTATGGAAGCGTACAGAGCAATCTCTTTTATGAATGCCTGCAATACACTGGTGATTAATGTCATTGTGAATTGTGTGTATTAACGACGACACAAGGAATTATGAATACACATTTTTAGTTGAATACTCATTATTTAGTTGGTGTTGGTCCTGCTTTGAGCAGGGGGTTAGACTAGATGACCTCCTGAGGTCTCTTTCAACCCAAATCTTCTATGATTCATTAATACTATGCTTTACAGTCTGTCACCCAAACAACGGAAGAAACAGGTCTCACCCAGACAGGAGGGAATGTCACAGCTATCTAATGGTCTCCAAAGAAATTAAGCCAGGTGTGACCAAAAACAATGGAAGCCCTATGTGCATAGAAATTAGCAGGGGAATAGGAAGACTGCAGGAAGGGAAGAACAGCAGGAGGTAATCCTGCCTCTTGAGGCAAAGTCAATGAACTTTGAGAGAGATGCTTTTCAAAGATTTATTAGACTATAAGAGGAGATGCAGATAACTCCTAAATGATACATCACTAGACAGACCAAGAGGCCAGAACTCTTGCAAGCTGAGAAAGATGGGTCCCTTCAACCAAGGATTGGGGTTGAAGTTTCTGGAAACTGAATATAGGTGAGGAACCTGCTTAGTCAAAGAACTTTCACATAGGAAGACAAGAGAAACCAGCATTTTGTATTTCTGTGGAAGGTATGACTGAGGGGAAGTCAGCCCTGGCTGGGAAGAAGAATGACTGGTGACAGAAATCATCTTGAACAAAGCCTATACCTTGCTAGATTAAGTGTGAGACTTTTAGGTGTGTCTTTCACCTTTCTAACTTAATTCCTTTTACTTGGCATCACTCAGCCTATGTCCTATTGATAATAAATTTGTGTTATTTTTACTATGAGCCAACTCAGTGCTGTGTTTAAATGGAAGGGTGTATTTCCCCCAGTTAAGTTAATATGCTGTGATGTGCTTTTGTGTCTCTAGAATAACAAAGAAACACTATTATTTCTCTGAACTGTGCAGGAGAGGGCTGGATATAGCAGAGCACAGAGTTTTGGGGAAATTCAGGACTGGGAGTGCGCTGGGGTCACCTTGTGGGTTGTAACCAAGGCTGGTGGAAGCCAAAGATGGTCTGTGGGGCTGTAGACAGACTGCTGGGGTCAGAGCTGCTGAACCAGGGCTGTCTAGCACACAGACACTTCACAGTGTAACCTGCATGCTGATGGGCTGGTTGTGAGGTTGCGGACGATACTAAACTGGGAGGAGTGGTAGATACGCTGGAGGGGAGGGATAGGATACAGAAGGACCTAGACAAATTGGAGGATTGGGCCAAAAGAAATCTGATGAGGTTCAATAAGGATAAGTGCAGGGTCCTGCACTTAGGACGGAAGAATCCAATGCACCGCTACAGACTAGGGACCGAATGGCTAGGCAGCAGTTCTGCGGAAAAGGACCTAGGGGTGACAGTGGACGAGAAGCTGGATATGAGTCAGCAGTGTGCCCTTGTTGCCAAGAAGGCCAATGGCATTTTGGGATGTATACGTAGGGGCATAGCGAGCAGATCGAGGGACGTGATCGTCCCCCTCTATTCGACATTGGTGAGGCCTCATCTGGAGTACTGTGTCCAGTTTTGGGCCCCACACTACAAGAAGGATGTGGATAAATTGGAGAGAGTCCAGCGAAGGGCAACAAAAATGATTAGGGGTCTAGAACACATGACTTATGAGGAGAGGCTGAGGGAGCTGGGATTGTTTAGCCTGCAGAAGAGAAGAATGAGGGGGGATTTGATAGCTGCTTTCAACTACCTGAAAGGGGGTTCCAAAGAGGATGGCTCTAGACTGTTCTCAATGGTAGCAGATGACAGAACGAGGAGTAATGGCTTCAAGTTGCAGTGGGGGAGGTTTAGATTGGATATTAGGAAAAACTTTTTCACTAAGAGGGTGGTGAAACACTGGAATGCGTTGCCTAGGGAGGTGGTGGAATCTCCTTCCTTGGAAGTTTTTAAGGTCAGGCTTGACAAAGCCCTGGCTGGGATGATTTAACTGGGAATTGGTCCTGCTTCGAGCAGGGGGTTGGACTAGATGACCTTCAGGGGTCCCTTCCAACCCTGATATTCTATGATTCTATGATTCTATGAGCATCCTAGGCTGGGAGCTGCAGCAACAAAGCATTGTAAGACACCCAAGGTGCAGAGCAAGTGATGACATGGGCCCTCACTGGTCTGGATTGTACCCCAAACATTGTGACAACGTTTTCTTATGTTGTCATCTATTTCTTGTTAGAAATCTTAAGCTTAATAGATAGGAGGAGGTTTTTTCTCTGGTTTTTTGTGCAGAACTGAACAAGCCCTAGGTGATGAACAAGTAACAAAGTACTGATCCAGCATGGCAATTTGTGTGTTCCAAAGAAACATAATATGATGAGTGCAGCTTACAGCTGGGTGAATTGCTGTGCCTACCTGGAGCCCATTGACTTGCATTTGAAAATTGAGTGCCCATTTTTTCCCCACAATGAATGCTTACATGGTGGAGAGCAGCTCGGTAGCAGGAGCAACTTTCTTAACAACTTCCACAATTGCTGAATCCCCAGCCCTTGGGCGTTAATATTCCTTTTGTTAGGTATATATTCAGTTTCACTATTTTCATCATAAAATAGTTTTCTTTTTCATTTCTTTTAAGCACCTTGCAATTCTCTCTGTGTATGTTCTTCTATTATCCGTCTTATTAAAATCAATTTAAAGGTATATTAGTGAGACAAGGTGAGTGAGGTAATATCTTTTATTGGGCTAACTTCTGTTGGTGAAAGAGAGATGCTTTCAAGCTACACAAAGAAAAGTAGTACTTGTGGCACCTTAGAGACTAACCAATTTATATGAGCATAAGCTTTCGTGAGCTACAGCTCACTGTAGCTCACGAAAGCTTATGCTCAAATAAGTTGGTTAGTCTCTAAGGTGCCACAAGTCCTCCTTTTCTTTTTGCGAATACAGACTAACATGGCTGTTACTCTGAAAGCTACACAAAGCTCTTCTTCAGACCCAAAGCATGAGAACTCCATAGCACAGAAGCTGTGTAGCTGAAAAGCTTGTCTCTTTCACCAACCGAAGTTGGTTCAGTAAAAGATGTTACCGCACCCACGTTGCCTCTCTAATATCCTAGGAGCAACACAGCTACAACAACACTGCAAACTTAAAAAGTATATAACAGACATGCAAAAATATCCTCCAAAACAATCTACCAATTATGCATTTGTTCTCTCAGCATATATTCTGTTTCCTAAATTATGTAAAAGACCAGGAGCAGACTTTATTCCTGTGGCCAGAAGAATAAGGTTAAAGAGTGGAGCACAAGGAGAGAGAGTGATCAAAATTTGTTTTCACACATGAAAAGCTATTGTCCTTTGAGACTATGTCACATATTTATCTTATAAGAGAGGAAGAGAATTACCACTAGATAGACTGGAAATTTGACAAAGGTCTGAGAAATAAGATCTTCTCAGGCTTTGTCAGTAGGTGGGTAAAGTCATAATGACTCTGTTTTTCTTGGTTTTCTTTACATGAGAAAAACTGTGTTAAAATGCCTTACCATGCAAAATTGTGAGGATATTAGTTGCTTTGAGTCTATTTTACACTATATCTCAATAAACTAAAAGGGCAGTTTAGTTATTTTCCCTTCCTCACATCCTATACTGAGGGGGAAAAAATTTCTCCTCCTTTCATATTTAGATAGGTTTTTCAGATTTCAATGAAAATTATAGCTGTCACCCATCTGCCAAACAGCTTCCTCCCATAGCAAGGACGACTCTGGGGTGACTGAGATTTTCCCTTCCATACATTTTATCTCTTGGTTCTCAAGCATAGTGCCAGTCAGTACTGCATCATGTTTAGCAAAAACAGCTGTCGTATCTTCATTGTAAAACCCCCCTGCCTTATGACTGAAAATATATCGTTGATCTATCCATGTGTACCAAATTATCCTATAGATGATGAAGTGTATTAACTTTAAGATCACCGTAATTAGCTTTTGTTTGTTTCCCATACAGCACTTATAAACTTGGGTTTCATACAGATTTGGTCAGATCTAGCTTTCAGTTTCCCATCTTAAAGCCTGATCCAAAGCCTATTCCAGGCAGAAGAAAGACTTCAGTTCACTTCAGTGGGCTTTGTATCAGGCCCCCTAGTCCCCATATTCTTTACATGGTAAATTTTAAAAAATGAAATGGGTCTAACAACCCCTTAATGCAATAATATTTACAGACAAGACTGGTAGCCTTCCCAGTGGCTTAGAAGTAGCTTTAATGTGATACCAAACAGGGAAATAGATTTTAATATTGACTTAGCCTCTCCTCTCCCACCCAAAAAACAAATAAAAAAAGGCAGTAGTTTGGATCACTATAGCATCAGGATGTTGAGAAATATAGTTTACATACCAGCTAGTGATTGAGTTTGACGTTAACTGAGATCCCAGCGAAGCCTATTTCATCTCTAGGTCAGAATCACATGTAAGCCATCAGAGGTTCTTAACTTTGGTAACTAAATGGGAGCCGAGCTCTTTTAAAAATTATATGAAGCATCCTAACTATGAATGTTGAGCACTTTTGAAAATTTGGTACGAGTTCATTAAGAGCAAAGATCAAAGCATTTCCACTACTGACAGCTGTGTGGATAAAAAAATAACCCAGGCTACAAAAAGGTCATTTTTTGTTCAAAGGTACTTGAGTTTTCAAGGGGTTATTAGTGTCAGCTTTGCTTTAGTCAGATTTCCCCTTCAATATATTTTATATTATATATAATATTATTATAAGCTTGGTTCTAAAGCACAGAACCAGTCAGTACTGCACCATATTAAATAAATCAGAGTTCATACCTCACAATCCACTCCTTGACTTTCCACATAATCCCACTAGTATATTGCACTGCTGCTTCTGCTCCCCTTGATGAGCATCTTCTCAACAGAACTAAAATGTCAATGGAGCAACTGAGCTCTACACAGAAGTGTTTGGGTAATACTGTGGCTTACTATATTGTCTAAAAATATGTGGCGCTGGTGTGTATTACCAATGCCTCTCAAGAGACTGGCTAACTACTTTTTAATATCTAGACATCTGACCTATGTGTTAACGTGCAGTTCTAGTTGCAAAAATCACTCTCTCTTACTCAACAGAGTGGCTCCGTGTGTGTGTTCCAAATCATACTTGCTGACTTAATTGACATATGTATGTTTTTACTACTTTTAGCCCTGTTGAATTTTATTATTGCCAAGTACCATCAAACAATATTTTTACTGGTGATGATACATGTGTCAGAAAGGACATTACTTGACTTTAAAATCCTAGGTTGAGTTTGTGGGGCTGGTAGTTAGGGGTGGGGAAGCATCTTTTTAATTGTAAACTGAGAAAATTTGATCAGGAAAGCACCATGGTGCAGATCCACAAGGGGCATAAGCATTGCGATGCTAAGTGTCACAGCACCTAACCTTTAGGGGCCTAGAAAAATCACTGGAACAACAATGGGATCCACAAAGCCTGATTTAGGCACCTAAGCTCCCTATACAATGAACGGGGAGAGATAGGAGCCTTAGAATGTGATCCACAAAAGCCAGCATGTTAGGCTGGGAGCTGCCTAAACTAGCCTCTAAGAGATGATGATGAGAGGGGTGTGTACTAAGTCCCACCCCTCTCATGGAAATAGGTGCCTAAATCCAGGCTTCAGGGAGGTGCCTATCTCTGCTAGCGATGCAAACCAGGAACCCCTCTCCTGGAGTCAGGCAGCTTAGTGCCGATGTCATTTCTTGTGAGAATGAGTTAGGTGCCTCACTGCACACAGCGAAGAGGAGGAGGAGGAGTGGAAAGCAGTGGTGTCTAACTTTGAGTGAAGTGGCTAATTCAGTCACCTGGGATGCAGGAGACCTGGATACAATTCCCCGCCTCTACCTGAAGAGGAAAAAGGATTTGACAAGGAGTCTCATACATGGGTCAGAAGAGTGCTCTAACCATTGAGCTATGGGATATTCTGATGTCGGGGGGATGTCCCTCAATCTCTCCTGTTGAAGCTATTCCACTCTGGATAAATAATAAGAATCACTGGCACCAAGGAGCTGGATCCTGGGTCTCCTGCATCCCCGGTGGATGCCCAAGCCATCAGACTATCGAGTCATTCTCACATATGCTCTGGCTCAATGACTCTTTAGTTATCTAATCTAAAGTGGAATCACTTCAACAGGAGAGACTGAGGGAGCCCCGTCTCAGAATATCCCCGAGCTGAGAGGTGTGAGAGATTTCTATTCAAATCCCTTTCTCCTCATCAGGCAGAGGGAGAAATTGAACCTCCCACATCCCAGGTAGGTGCTCTGACCACTGGGTTAAAAGTTATAAGGAGGGCAACAGCAGCAACCCCACTTCCTCTTCTCGCCACTTTTTGAAAGGGACCCAATTCAGAAGGCAGTTTGAGAAGGCCTACCAGATACAGCCCCCTGGGTGAGAAAGGCAGAGGGGTGCCCATCTTCTGTGGTTTGTGGATCACTCTGGATCTTAGGCGGGAGACAGACATCCGGACACCTACAGTGTAGCACCAGGGTCATCCCTTGAGGCAGAGACATAGGTGCCTAGGGACAGGGCCGGCTCCAGGCACCAGCGTTCCAAGCAGGTGCTTGGGGCGGCAATCTGCAAGGGGCGGCCGTCCGTGTGCCATTAGGGTGTTTCCACGGCAGCGGCAATTCTGCGGCAGCCTCTCTCTTCAGCCGCCCACAGTGGTAAATCGGCGGTAGCGCCTATGTTCAGCCATCCGTGGCGGCAATTCGGCAGCAGCTTCTATCTTCAGCCGCTCGCGGTGGCAGCAATTGGACGCGCTGCTTGGGGCAGCAAAAACGGTAGAGCCAGCCCTGCCCAAGAAACTTTTGCCCTGAAAATGTAGGTGCTGAGTAAGTTAAGCTCCTACAGGGTTTCAGGCAGCAGCCAAGGTGGATTTTGTGGATCGCAGTGACACCTAAAACTGGGACTTAGGTGCCTAAGTTTGGGGTTTAGGTATCCAAGTACCTTTGTGGATCTGGGCCTGAGACAGTAAACCTGGAAGCATATAATGTCATTTGTAGTCAGTTTTCAGAGTAGAACTGAACTTATTTAAATATAGTATCAATAGTTTCTTTCTCTTCCTTCCCATCTTCGGTGCTGGTTCAGCAAGATACTTAAGCACATGTTTAACCTGAAGCATGTGAGTAGCCCCTTTACTTCAATGGAGCTACTAGGATGGTTTATTTGTCTGAACATTGATATAATTATATTTTTGTATTTTATTTGAAAACAATAATATAGTGTTCCAAAAATTATTAATTTGAGAGGTAAACTTGTGGCTCTGCAGAAATGAGCCCCATTATCTCACAATATGAAACAGATAGGTACAGTAGACTGAGACATTGTAGCCCAGCTTTTGTCTTGCAAAAACTTTGTAGACACAGACAAATAGCTTGTGGGAGGCAGCTTAATTACCAATTGACTGTACAATTGTCCCTATGATTTAAAAAAAATATTCTGATGGTGTGTGGGAATGTGGATGTCTAGTCTCAGATCTGAATAAGTGAATTACTAATCAGTCATCGCATTCTTTTAAGTGAGGAAATTGGCCTTAACTATGTCATAAGCTTTTAGATCTTGACAGGTTGGGGGATGACTCAGCTGCCAAAATCCTGCGCATAGTAAATTTTGTATAAAAGTGGTGAATATTGCATTAGTGTAGCGAATGTATACTGGACAACCTTGTTTTTAATTATAGTGTTACGGTGAGCTATGGCCATTCCCACACAATAACATTTGATACAGTAAGCTCTGAGAAATGTAACTATTGCTAAAGAAAAATATGTACAGAGAAGTAGATGCTGATTTCAAAACAATTGTCTTTTAACTTCTATACTGTAAATATTTCTATATTCCTTACACTCTATATGCATAATAGGTTGATTGTTTTGGAAACAAAAAAATTATTTTTGAGTGCAGGTGAATAAAATAAGAAATAGACTTCCAACATCTGATCAATCTGCTTCTTAAAACTTAATAAGTCAGAGTTCTGGTAGCATTTTTGTACAAAATATTTTTGTTGCACAAGATATTATTTTTGTAGGCATTTTTAGTGAGCGCAGCTAAAATAAAAAGGCTAAATAAACATTTTTCTATTATTCTAGCCGCTTGTTTTCCATTCTCCAGCATAAAATGGATTATTTTAATTACCCAAGTGATGAAGGTTTTGGGGCTCAATCCAGCTCCCATGGAAGTAAATGATACACCTTTCTAAGCATTATCCCTAATGTTCACTTAAACCTTTTGATATTTTGAATTTTTACAGTAATTATTGAGCATATATCATAATGAAGTGCTTAGTTTCTATAACATTCACTTGAATCAAGCACATTTTCATTGTATCCTCTTTCAGCCTAAGGTTCTGAGACCATTTTTAGTTGGTTCTTACTCAAGCTAAACTTCCACTGAAGTAAATGGAAGTTTGAGTAAGTAATGAGTGAACCTGGAGAATGATGGTGCTTCCTTCCCTCGTGACAGATTGAGAGTAATATGCTGCCTCTGTCTTGGACTTTCTATCAGTGTCACATCTGGGACATTGCTAGGAGGACAAGCTGAATACCGAAGGGGTAAAGTTTACATATTATTTGGGTGGCTTGAATAGAAAAGGATGTCCGCACTGTAGACGTAACTACGGTTTAGTGCCTGGTTGGAGTACCTCGTGTTGGAGTGCCTGGACCAGCAGAGCTCCAGGAGAAATGCTCCCAGCCTTTAGGGTAGTGATCCCCAAACTTTTCAGGGCCCCTCCCCCCCCGAGCCGGCACTGGGAGTGGACTCGTGGCTCTGAGGGGGTGAGGGGAAGAGGATACAGACGGGGTAAAGGAGCTGAGGCTGGACACAGCTGGGGGCAGGGGTGGGTCTGGGAGCAGAGCCCTGACCAGGTCCAAGGCCAGAAACGGAGCTGGGTGGTCTCCCTCCCCACCCCCGTGTGGGGGCTGGCCCAGGCCCCAGCTGTGTCTCCCCGAACAGTCTTCTGCATTTTGAGGACCTGTGCTTTAGGGCACAGTTTAGCTAATATCCTTCTTCCACAAACCTTGAGACTGGCAAGCCGGTGGGGGTAGTCTCTAAAGTGTGTTCTATCCACCTCTCCGTGGTGTTGGGTGTGGGGAGTTGTGGTGGATCACAACCTCAACATGAATCAGCAATGCAATTGCTGTTTCAAACAAAGCAAATGCAATTTTAGGTTGCATTAACAGAGGCATAGCATGCAAGTCATGGGAGGTGATAGTACTGTTCTACTTGGCACTGGTTAGGCCTCCGCTGGAGTATAATGTCCAGTTTTGGTCACCAATGTATAGAAAGGATGTAGAGAAACTGGAAAGGATCCAGAGGCAAGTGACAAAGATGATCAGAGGGATGGAATGCAAGCCACATGAGCAAAGGCTGAATGAACTGGGTATGTTTAGTTTGGAAAAGAGGCGATCAAGAGGGGGACATGATACCAGTCTTCAAGTACTGGAAAGGCTGCTGTAAAAAAGATGGAGAAAAGTTGTTCTCTCTTGTCATAGAGGGCAGGACAAGAGGCAACAGGTTCAAACTACAGCATGGCAGATTTAGATTAAATCTCAGAAAAAACTTCCTAACTGTAAGAACAGTAGGACACTGGAACATACTGCCTTGGGAGGTTGTGGAAGCTCCTTCACTGGAGGTTTTCAAAAGGAGGCTGGATAGCCATCTGTCTTGGGTGGTTTAGACACAACAATTACTGCATCTTGGCAGGGAGTTGGACTAGATGACCCTTGTGGTCCCTTCTCACCCTATGGTTCTAGGATTCTATAATTTCGTATGGTTTCGAAGAGGATCATTTTGAAGGCCATAATTAGAGGTGGGCATTGCCCATATAGATCTAAACTTCCCCAAAGTTCAGTGGTGTTGGCACTGATATTTTGGTTCAGGGCCATCTCTAGGCATTATGCTTGATTATTCTGGGGTGTGATTCAGCTGAAACTCCATATGTATACATGTACGTGTGTGTGTGCATACATATACCTGCAGATTATTTAGTCATTGCAACTAGGAAATTACTCTATTTTACAGGAAAGGAATTTTATCTTTTAATTTTATGGTATTTACCTTACAAATGCCCTTTTACTACATAATATTTAAGGTAATTAAGCGAGCAATAGTTATAATGCTGGCAAAGAGTACCTAGTATAAGCAATTTGTCCACTGAAATGTAGACTCTGAAACTGAATATAAAAGGCATTCTGCCTTTGGGATATTCCTACCAAATTCCTAAAGTGCTTTCTAAACTAATATTTTATGAATTTAGATCAGTAAAAATAAATTATAAATAGTAATAAAAAAGAAGGGTAATTTAAAATGTAAAAAGATCATCTCTCTCCTCCAGTGAACCAGCCCCAAACGAAGCAGAATCTGCTTACATTTTACTCCTTAGATAAGTCTTGTAAGTTACACAGTCAGGGAACTAATTCAACTTCTGCAGAAGTGGTTGCACATCGGTGGGTGTCATATGATCTTTGCAAGGATCATGGATTGTGAATGTTCATAACTACTTTAGCCATATCCTCCCTGACCATTTCATGACCATTTGTCCTGTTGCTACTGACTCAGTCTTCTAATTGTCTCTCACGCCTCTACACTCAGTGTTAAACCAGTAATTCATAAATTTACAATAGAATTAAACTCCAAAAAACCAGAGACTACAACCAATTAAGTGCCATCACTGATAGTGTTCTTCCCTCCTCTATTCTATATTATGCTCTCTTAACCCAGCATTAAACTCCTCCAAGTTTATCCATTCATAAAAAGCAAGCAGGTATGACACTCTGGAAAACACCCCTCACTTTAGGGTATTGTAAAGTCTTATAATTTTCATAAAATGCCATTCTGCAACAGCAGCAATTGGGGAAAGCTTTAAAGACAGTAAAAATGTAAACATGTTATGATGGCCCTGTCTTGAATAAACATGGTTCAGAGAAAAAGTAGAATTAAATTAACATACCTGATTTAGGACTTCATTCCATTCCCATTAAATCCAGCATATCAGGCCCGTAGACCCCCACCTCGGTCCTGAAAACACTTACAAATTGAAGTCAATGAGACTACTACTGTGCTTAAGAGTCAACCATGTGGGCAAGTGTTTAAAGCATCAAGGACCTAGTGCACAACTCTGCTCCCACTAAAATTAATGGCAAAACTTGGTTGACTTTAATGGGAGAAAGAGCAGGGCATTTGACTGCAATCTCCTTAGACAGCAACTATGTCTTCCTTTGTGTGCCCAGCACCAAGCATAGTGTTCAGGGATTACGCAGTGTTTAAGGTACTTGTACAAAAGACTAGCTTTATTGTGTCTGGTTCAAATGGGTTGTGCATAATGAGAGCTTCACAATGCTCTGGGCAGAGTCTCTGCTTGGGAAGCTCAGCCCTTAAAGGCACAGTCCCCAATACTACAATTGGTGCTTAACAATCAATAAGTGTTAACAATGAATAAATATAATAGAATTATGGATAGAACTTGTTTGGAATGTTCTTCCTAAAATGTATTTCTCCTTGAACTGCAAGGGATTAAAAGAAACTAGTAGCTGTATCATGGGTATAATTCATAAAGTAACTTTTTTAAAAAAAAAAAACAAACCTAAAATGGCTCAGAACTTAAAAAATTGGGTGGCAAAAAACTGAATACCAGTGATGATTGAACCTGGTGATATTCAAAACATAAAGAACTCTGAGCCATGCTGGTAGCTGTTCCCATCACAATAGACATTCTATGCATCAGAGTGATGTTTGGGGTTATTGTGTGTGCTTGTTGTGTTGTTGTTGTTGTTGTTGTATGGGTAATTGTGTTGATTTGTGTCAGGGGGTGCTGGAAGATGTGCTGATTTGTGTGGCACTTGGGAAATTGTTTAACGCAAATTAGCTGTAGAGTAAGCATGGCAATTGGTTGAGTTACCACTGATATCACCATGGCCTAGATCTCTTGGCATGGCATAAGTACATGCCTTACTATTGCATTGGTATAATTAGTAAAGCCAACATGGTGGAGAACTTAAAAGTTGGATGGTAACAGACTGCAAAACCCAGTGATGATTCAACCTGGTGATATTCTGAACAAAAAGAGCCACCAACCATGTTTGTGGCTGCTTCCCATTACCTCATGCTGACTTTAAAGATATAATGGGTTTGAGAGTGAAAATCCTGTCATTTTGTGATATGGATAATATGGTTCTACTCTCTCCTTTGTCAATAAATTAAAACCTGACATATCCTTACATGTTACGGGTTTTACAACTATATATGTTACACTTTAATATCATGAAACATATTGAAATACTGTAGCATTACAGAAATGATAAAGATGATAGTCTTAAACACCTCAAATCTAAGGACCTTCCTCAAAAGGTCATTCTTCACAGCTTCTCTTTCTGCACCTTCAGTTTAACTGCAGTCTCAAAGGAGGACATGTAGACATCTCTCTGATTTCTGGGTGTCTACATGGCCTAATTTTTCCACGCAATTAATCGCACCTTCAAAACTGTACCCAAAAAATGTACATACAAGAAGAGAAGTCAGGTTTTTTGGGAAAAAACAGGTCCTAAAAGGTGTTAAAAGCATTTCAATTACCATACGGCAGCACGGACACATGGTCGTTAAATTCACTGTTTTGCCAGCCAAGCAGAGAAGGAGAGTGCACAGAAGGTTAAACAAATACACTGAGTGCATTTTACATTACTGTGGGAAAATGTTAGGCTTTAGGATACATGTATGTGTATTTTGTGGGCACCCAAGTATTGTAATACAAAAATACATATACACTACAAATTGGGCCAAATTCTGGGCTCAGTGACACATTCTCTCACCAGCCTGAAGATAAGTTGGCTAAGCAAAACATTTCTCAGGGTAACAGTGTAGAATTTGGCCTTTTATCAAAACTGTGGTATTATCTGTGGGTTCTAAACATATTCTTGCACATTGAAGGGGGAAATATTCTGTCCATCTCACACTGAGAATGAGTTAAGTACTCACTGCCACTGCGTCTAATAATCTTTTGCCTATTTACTTTCATTGTACAGAATAATGAGTGGTTATTCTCTCCTGTTACAGTCTGCTAATGAACTGAGCACTGCCATCTTGTGTTTTTGTGAGCAAGTACATTTATTATTTCATAAATGATCCCTTTAAAGCGCTTGAGTAAAATGTGTTGGTGAAGAAAAATCATAATGGCAGATCAGTTGGTGGATAGTATAACCCTCCCTTGACATGTGCCCTTGATACGTGAGCCCTTCAGTTCTTGAGTACAGACATGAGACCCAAAAAAAGTTAGAGTGTAAAACATTAAATGGAAAGTGTAGTATAATGAAATAGACTTTAAGCTTGGGTACGAATTTAGATTTGAATCTTTTGACTTGCAATTTTGGGGGCTCATGAACGTTTGTAATTAACAGTACTGTCCAAAGCTCACATCATGCAAGCAGTTGCCTGTAAGCTTCTCTGAACAATTATTTTAACACATTTAAAGGGACATTGCAAACTTAAAACCTAGTCAATTTTTTTTCAGAATGAATTGATGCAAGGACTTTGTGTTTTAAGGGTGGTTCTGTGCCGATATCCCAAATCTCAAAGCCTTCCTGTGTCAAAACCTCACTCTAGCAGGCAATGATTCAAAGGCTGTACTTTGGAAGTTGAGCTAGGCAACAGTTTTGAGACAGCTGCCTTTGAAGTCCTCCAGGCTGAGAACAGGCCTGACTTACATTTGGAGATCTCAGGAAATCTGAGGTGTTCAACTCTTTCCAAAGAGCTTCTGTTAGCATCTCTAGTTCAGAAGACCCAAATACAGCCTTGAAGAACTCTTCACTTCTGAAGATCACTCGAGTCAAATATAAAAAGGAAGAGACAAAGAAAGAAAACAGTGTCCACTGTATCAAAAGAAGTTGCCTAAACTTAGACAGAGAACTCAGTACTTCAGGATAAGTTTGAGGGTCATAGCTGCGAAGCATGCTGAAAGGTCAGTGCTGTTGGTGAAACACAGAAGGTGTTGATGTGCCTAGCGCCAAAGGAGTATCAGCTCCTGAAGGAAACGAAGCCAATCACCCCTAGTACACTGAAATAGATGCAAATAAACTAACTGCTCCCCTCAAAGATGCACTGATAATTCAAAGTTGACTTCAACTATGCAGCTAAAAGCATTGAAGGAAAATGGCACTGTGAGAACCACACTGTGAGATTTGGGGCACTGGGGATTCTGGAATTAAAGAGGAAGAGGGAAAATCAGTTAAAGAATAAAAATATGCCATCAAAATTGAAAGTCATGGCAGCACAGAGCTGGATGCACCTTAAATATTTCTGGTTCTGCCAGGGAGCTCCTTCACTGATCACCATTAGAAAAGAAACAACATTGTGCTGAGCCACTAGCAGTTGGTCTCAAAATGAGGTTGGCCTGCCTCCATCTAAGGGGACCAAACCATTTTGCAAGCTGGAGGACTTCAGCTGGACTCATGCTAAGGAGCTGAGACCCAGACATAGGAATTCACTCAATATTGTATCTTTAGAGACAACAATTTCTTCTGGCAAATACAACTTGTATCTACTCTGCTGATATTTAACTGCATGACATTTTTAGTCTGTAGTTGCAGAATGTAATTTCATAATCCGATACGTGCAGCTAAGGAATCAGACTTTTTGATGGAGCATCATCTACTGATTAATGCACAGGCCTAAGAGTCAGGAGATTTGGGTTCTACTCCCAGATCTGTCACTGATTTATCATTTGACCATAACCAAGTCACTTCACCTCTTGGTGCCTCAGTTTCTCCATCTGTAAAATGGGGATAATGATTCTTACTGATTTGTAAAGTACTTTGAGATCTACAGATGAAAAGCATTGTGTAAGAGGTAGGAATTATTATAAACCTCACAGCATCTCTGGTTAACAATCTGTAAAATGGGAATAATTGCCTAACTGACGGGGTGTTGAAAAGTTTTATTCATCAGTGTTTGTAAAGCATGTTGAGGTCCTCAGATGGACTGTGCAGTATAAGTGGAGACTACAATTGTATGAACATGTAGTAGTTTAAAGAATAATCTGACTCCAGGAAATGATATGGGGATGTTTTCCAGTTATTGTGACTCAATGATTCAGTTCATAAATTAAACCGTGAATTTTTTCTAACTGCAAACTCATCCTCAGATTTAAAAGCCAAGCTCTGTTTTTTCTGTTTTGTTTATTGCCACCAGTAACAAAGATCCTGCAAGCCAAATGCTGTTTTCTGTTGCACCTCTGCAACGTATTCCTTCAATGCGGTGTCACACAGGTGTGTGTGGACACAATTTGAAAACAGTGGGGTTGCGCAGGTGGGCCTTTGATTGAACACTACTTACCAATTCTATGGATAACTTATAAGCAGAAAAGAACCCAGCTCACGCTCCCAGAGCTTTGTTGTTTCAGCAGGGCAAACTATGAGGCATTTATTCCCACTTTACAGATTGTTAACCAGAGACACCCTGAGGTTTATTAGAATTCCTAGCTCTTACCCAGTGCAGTTCATCTATAAATCTCAAACTGGGCATTAAACATTTATTTGGGTTGCTAAAGTCAGCATAAATGACTGCATGCACAGAGGGAGCAAATCTGTTGAGGAAGAAGGTGCCATCTTTACATAATCACTTTTCAGAGTAGAACTGCACTTTAACATGTTTAATGATGCAATTAGTATTTGTCAAAATACCAAAAAAACAATTAATCTTCCCTCTGGCCCAACAGCCTGTCAAAATGTCACTTCTTTTTCACGTGGTTTCTAAATACAGATAGTTAGCACAGATAATTATGCCTTCTCAAACATAAAGTAGTTGAGTTTCACAAATCACAATGCATGAAGCTGGTTTTGTTAGCCTGTCTTTCTGAGCTAAGCTGATATAGTGTGATCTTGGTGCATGACGTGTAGTGGTTTTATGAAGAGCATTGGGAGGTTCAAAACAGTGCTGTATTGTGTTTCTACTGTGTTTAGATTATGTGACCATGTGGGCGCAAATACTCGCCGAGGCAAGCAGAAGCTGACTTTGTGGCCATCTACAACACATGGAATATGGCTTTTGTTTTACACAAGCAATAACATTATTTTGTATGTTATTTTTTTCTTAGCTGAAAGCGCATGTTTTGATGTTTCCCATCAATGTAGGAGTAACAATTTCTATTGTAGGTCATGAGACAAAAACAAACAAACAAACTTAGGGCTTTCTTTCTAAAGAAAATTTCTACCCACATTTTTTCCTAGTTTACCCAACTAATAAGGCAACTTATTTTTCTCCTATTTCCAAAACCCTAACACCTGTAAGTAAATCTTCAAGCATACTGTTGCCCTTTTGGGCCTGAACGGCTCGTCAAAGTTTGAGGTCCTGTGGGTAACCAAGTGGAGAGTAGAAATTGGTGGTACTCGGGTATTTCTTTGAGGTAATTTTGTTTACTTACAAAGAGCATACAAAAGCCTGTGTCTCTGAATGCAGAAGGAGGCAACAGAAAACAGCTTCTTTTGCTCACAGCACAAAGAGCACTCTTGTCATCCTTCACCTTGACCCAAAAAACCTCTCCCTAGCTTTCTTACAGGACCAGCCACACTCTGTGAGTTGCTCCTTTAGGCTATCTCGCACTCAGTCTTTTCTTGGCTAACCTTAGTTTCTGTGTGATCTCTCTTTCCACATACACACTCTCACCTAGCCCAAACAACACTCAGCCACAAGCTGGTACACACACACCTTTTGTCATAGGTGAGGGGCTTATACTTATTATTATGTTAACTGAAGATTGAGTTCACACCTACTAGTCTCAGTGGGGTTTTAACTCAACCCATAACAAGGTTTCACCAGCTTCTGCTTTCACCAGATTCTGATACATGGAGTGAGGTGCTGCTCACTGTGAATAAGGCTATTTGGACCGAAGTCAAATGGCAAGTTTTTATCTGTCATGACAATATATAAAAAGTGTGTAGACAAAACACTCATTTTTTCACCCGGATATTAAAAATGGCCACTTTTAGACTCTAAAAGGTAAATGCACAAAATGTGTCAACTTGGTAAAGGAGACACACTGATAAGATTGCCTAAATCACTGATCCACAGAACAACGCAGGCAAGTAGCATTGCAATTTCACTCAACAGCAACTCAACAATGTGTCTCAACCTAGATCTAATGGCAATCCTCTTTAGAGGTTAGAGGGTAGCTCATTCACCCCTGGAGCTCTGTTGTGATTGCCATTTGGAGTATTGTTTTTTCTGATGTGGACTCCTACTAAAAATGGGCCTGCGATGACACACCACATTCCATTGTCCATGTAGAGCATGACTATTTTTATCACAACCAACTGGCTTCACATTCAAACTAATGATGGACAGAAATCACCAGTAAAAACTTGCCATTTGACTTAAATCCGGATACCCTTCTTCACCATGAGCAGCACCTCACTCCACAAATAGTCCCATTCACTTCAGTGGGACCACATGTGGAGTAAAGTGCTACTCTACGTGAGTAAAGGTATCAGAATCTGGTCCTTGGATAGCCAAAAAAGGTTACCTCAGTACAGTAGAACCTCAGAGTTACGAACACCAGAGTTACAAACTGACCAGTCAACCACACACCTCACTTGGAACTGGAAGTACACAATCAGGCAGCAGCAGAGACCCAAAATAAAAAGGAAAGCAGCAGCAAACACAGTACAGTGCTGTGTTAAACATAAACTACTGAAAAAGAAAGGGAAAGCAGCATTTGTCTTCTGCATAGTGAAGTTTCAAAGCTGTATTAAGTCAATGTTCAGTTGTAAACTTTTGAAAAAACAACCATCACATTTTGTTCAAAGTTACGAACATTTCAGAGTGACGAGCAACCTCCATTCCCGAGGTGTTCGTAACTCTGAAGTTCTACTGTATTTGATCTGTTTCCTGTGTATTCCCTATAGTAAGTTACCCATTTTGAATATGCAGTTCTATTCAGACACATAGGCACCTATATTTGAAAATTTGCCCTTTCAGGTCCAGTCCTGCAATATGATGAACAGCTCTTGTGAGATCCCTGGTACATTGAAATAAATGGGAGTAGAAGTAATGCGGTGCTTTGTAAGATTGGACTTTTATGCCCCGATTCTAGGCTGTGTCCTGGCTCCCTTGTGCCACTCAGGTATTGTAAGTGGACCAGAAGCTGGCTGGATTTTCCCATCAGGAAATACCCCTGACATGGAGAGGATTCGCCAGTGATATACAGCTGACAGAATTATTAATAATATTTTAAATTATTAATATTAATATGAGAGACTACCAGACGCTAATTTAACTGTCAATTCCTTTAAGACCAAAGGGTATTTTATACAATTGTTCTAAATATGCCTAACAGACTAAAAATAAGCAGTCACTACACCCAACACAGTAACAAGGTATTTACAAGCATGTGATAAGTATACTTACCAATAGGCCAGAACTAGGGAAAACCATCTCAACCTGGTTCGCTGACATATTCAGATATGGTCTGACAAAGAAAACCTTCAGATTCTTTATATGCTTCAGCTAACATGCTAACTTGTGCTGGAAATGGCCCAACTTGATTATCATACACATTGTAAGGAGAGTGATCACTTTAGATAAGCTATTGCCAGCAGGAGAGTGGGGTGGGGGGAGGTATTTTTTTCATGCTTTGTGTGTATAAAAGATCTTCTACACTTTCCACAGTATGCATCCGATGAAGTGAGCTGTAGCTCACGAAAGCTTATGCTCAAATAAATTGGTTAGACTCTAAGGTACCACAAGTACTCCTTTTCTTTTTGCGAATACAGACTAACACGGCTGTTACCCTGAAACATGCTAACTTTAGCAAAACCCCATTGTGAAGCAGTTTATCCTTGCTACTTTCCTTCCTCCAAGATCTTCCTTTCTTATCTCCTCTCCCTCCTTGCTTACCAACAGAACACTGGGAAGGTTTGTGCTTGTTTCTTAGAAGACCATTTTCCTTTGTCTTGTTACTGCAGTGTTTCACTGTATCGGTTACTTTTTGAGCCATACATCTTTCCCACACTATAAGTAATATTACTTATTATTCTCACAGCCTCCTTTTACTTGCTGATTATGGCCTTTTCCATACTAGCCACAACCCACAAAGCAGATATATTTTTTTCATAACCAAACTTCACCTAACTTTAATTCTCTTAATTTCATAACTATTCCTACAGCTACCTTTCTCACAGTCCCCAGTACAGGGGCATAATGGGGACATGCCTGGGGGAAGAATGGGGTAGATCAGGAGAGACATGGTGGTCAGAGAGCTTGCTCTGCACTCCAATTTCTTCTGGGCTGTTGAACGGTCCCTTGATGATCGTTGCAGTCAGGGCAGAAATTAGATCAGCCTTCAGGCAACTCTAGCTTATCCAGGGACTAAACCCAGCAGCCACACAGTCTGGGAAGGACATAAAACTCTCTTTCGATGGCTCTAAGCTCAGCTCAGCCATTGCACAGCAGCCATTGCTCAGTTTATCCATGTAAGAGTGCAGGAGTCACTAGCAATATTTCTTCTTTGTTGAAAAGTATACCCTGAGGCTAGAGATTGCAACTTCCTGTTGCATATTTTGAAAGGGCTAAGCATATCTTGGGTACTGCTGTTCTCTACATAATAAATAACATCAATAACTAATGTTTCTCCGTTTAAAAAAAAATACAGTAACACCATTTTTAACCGCACTCCTACATCAGGAAAATTTCCTTGAAGAAATCATAGCACGATGCATTCTGAAAACTATAGTCCTCAGTCACAATTCTTTATTTTTGCTCACCACCGCATACAGATATCACTTAAGTTTTAGTGGCACATGATACTACACACAGAAGAGTCAGACTTACTGGTGATTATCTTGTGGACAATCCCTCATTTCTCTTGGAAACATTCCAGGGATGAAGTAACAGTAACCACAACGGAAAAAAAAGTCAAACAAACAATACAGTATTATGGTAACTGATTACATTTTATTCACAAAACATTAAGGGCTCTGTTCTGGTTTGTTTTGTTGTTTTTAAATACTTACACATACCTCTTTTTGCCCTTCGGGGGTTCTTTCATAAAGCAGAATGGAGGCATTAGTCACAATCCAGAGGGACACCCAAAACATGGGACATAAACTGACTTCTAGACTAATAACATGTATGACTATGAAATTAAATATGGCCCTGGAGATTACTTGTGTGGTCGCCTGGAGAAGCAGTGTGAGTTTCAATACACACTATATAGTTGATACAGCTGTCTGATCACAAAAGTTTACAGCAAATATTCCGTAGCCAACCAAAAAAGGATTACGAGGACTCTCGTCGTTCATATATAACTTCTCAGATTATAAATCAAAATACAATTAATACCTAAAAACAATGATGATACAAGAGGAAAACAGTATCTAGCCAAGTCACAGAGCACTTTTAACATACATTAAAAACACAGTTGCACAACCAGAGTAAAACCACATCTGTTTTTCCTCACCCCCCAAACCAAGAACTAACCAACCACGACTGAAAAGCAAAGCCCAAAAAGTAGCCTATCCAACCCAATATATTAGACTTCAGCACATCTGTTTCCAAAATACTGAGAATATTAGTGGGCATTTACAAATTAATATCCCTTAAAGGTCAACAGGTTGAGGTTATTTGGGATGGGCAAGAAAAGGGTGAATTCCAAAGTTCCTTGCAAGAAATGCACTGTTGGCAATCCTGCCTCTTTTTAACCAAGGTGGATCTAGGTCAAATGCTTCCACTGGTCGCAACAGAGTATTGTATGGGAGAGAGTCAGATTCCCCAGCAGGTAAATCCCAAACCACTAGAAATGTTATTGGAAACCCTACAAGCAATCAGTCCAGATCCTGACGCACTGGTGTCACAAGCTCTTAGTGAGATACATTGCTTAACTTAAAGGATTTAAGAGATATCCTTAGGTCAAGAGCGTTTTCTAATCTCAAGGTGACAAATGCCTAGTAGCAAGGTCCATATATGAACAATGCTCACAAACTCCTCGCCACACATAGATGAAAATTTCTCAGTTGCTGCTGCTCATTGAACAGCTGCAGTGGATGCAACAATGCTCTGAGATTGCAAATTCAAGGAGGAATACCAGTTGCTTCCTCACATCTGTAATGTGACATAAGAATACATTTAATTTGAACCTTTCACCTGAGAGTCTCAAAGCACATTACAAAAGCTTATTGATTGAGCCTTAACATTCCTCTGAGGTTGGTAAGTAGAATTATACCCATTGTACAGATAAGTAATATGAGGCCCAAAGAGATAAAGAGGACTTGTCAATATCACACAGAGTCAAGGGCACAGCTGGGAACAGTGTCCTACCTCCCAGTCATGTGCTCAAACCATAAGATCACAGTGCCTCACGTAACCTTTCAAATATATACAAAAATTGCAACCAAGTTTTTAAAATGACATTTTCACTATAAAGAAAAACCTTTTTTCTGTTCTCATATTTATGATTTTCACAGCTGTCATTCCACTGCAAAAGCGATTACATTCAGTAAAAGGAAAAGTCAGAATTTTGTGCTGAGCTGGAAATTAAACTTTCTTTTTTCATTTACAGAAAGTTGGGTTTGCTTACGAGCATGGTGATATTGCTTTTGTCAAATCCACAGAATCTCGTGAAAATATCATTTTCCACAGGTAATTGATAATTTTGCACAGCCCAAGAAGCGATGGTTTAGAAAAAAAAAAATATATATATATATATTCATCAAAATTCTGTCATGAACAAACCTCAGGCAACTCCATTAAGGTCAATTGAGTTACTCCGGATTTACAACAGTGTCATTCAGAACAAAATGTAGCACTCATTATATTGATTTCTAAGGAATTTTAAAACTCTAAATACCAAAATCAATAGCAGGATATAATCCTAAATAAAAATTCCTTTACACTATTTATTTACGCCTCAGTATTAGACACAGTGGAACTCAGACTTTAATTGCTTGACAAAAAAGAAAGCTGAAACTGTGGAAGAAGAAAAGGCAAACTCAAAAAATCTCTGATTTAAGATTTTTAATTAATTGCTTTCAAATGTCACCAACTTTAAAAACAACTATATTAGTGGTTCCTTCCATTTATGTTTAAATCAAATTTCATGTAGGGCTGCATGTTTCTATATTACTAATATTTTTCTACAGGACTGGCCACTAAACCAAAGGCTGCTTTCCAGCAGTGCCCTCACACTGCCACAATTGTGCAATAACGCAAACACACATAAACAATATATCTTACAATGCATGACATATTTAAAACCCACAATCAACAGAGGGCAAAATGGGGACTCAGGAACCCTGGCACAGGCACTAATGAGTTTATCTATGTGGACCCTTTGTCCGTGAGTACAAACTGGTTGGTACATTTTGGAAAACCAAATTGGGCCAATGCTTCATTCCTGATTGGATTCATCAAAGTGCCAGACTTAATCATGCTGGTTTCATTTCCTGTATGAGAGAAGATAAAGAAATACATCCATTGGTGTAACGATAAAAACATCTGTCAGAGTCATCGAATTGTTGGGTGGTTGGGTTCACATGAGAAAAGTTCCATAGGCATCTGATACCTAGCCCTTTCTAGTCATGAGGGTTGCCCTGGGAGATCACAGAGCCACAGTACCTGGGGCAGCAGAATGTGAAACACACTAAGAAATCATTCAGTATTTTTAGTTGGGGATTGGTCCTGCTTAGAGCAGGAGGTTGGACTAGATGACCTCCTGAGGTCCCTTCCAACCCTTATATTCTATCATTCTATGATTTTAAATCTACTTGACCAAGTGAAGTGCTTTGTAAATTTAGCAAAATAGATTTTAAAATGTTGAACTATTTAAGAAGCCAGTTCGGCTGTACATAGCCCAAAATGCTGAGATCAGACTGCTAAATGGAGGGGTTTTAATCTGGGAAGATCTGCAACAGCATCCAGTTTGGAGGATCTGCACTCAGGTATTGCAGTGATGGGTGGCAGTATGAAACCCTAAGATAAAAGATAGCAGCAATTACATCTGAATAACAAGACCTCTGTCCTCAAAGGTATTTAGGCACATTTGATTTCAGTGGCAGTTAGGTACGTAAATACCTTTGAGGACCCCGGTCTTGTTATTCAGATCTAATAGTTGCAAATAGTACCAAAATCAAGAGACAAAGGAGGCAATTGCTATGTTAAGCAACCCTGTGAGTTTGTATATTTAATGCCATGGTTCCTTATCCCCTGACGTTAGCTGAGCATTTGATGTGGTGATATTTTGAAACAGTATGTTGCCGGTTTTGTTTGTCTGATTCATGTCATCAACCTTTGGAAATGCTGAACATAATTGAAATGACCTGCCATTCCACACAGCTATAGATGAAATAATGTTTATAAACAATTTTTTCAACATTTTGGTCTTCCTCATCTTAAAAAAAAATGACAGGTTAAACAGTAAAACCAACAATTCAGCAATGAGACATCAACTACCGTGACACTGTATTAAAAACTTGCAACTGAACTTAGCTCATCCCATTGGTGACTAATCAGTTGCAATAAGTACACTCCCTGTGGTATAACCAGGCTTTCATACCAGTCTGCTGCATATGAGTCATCCTCAACATTAGTCACATCAATGGATGGGTCAAGACTGCCTTCATTGTTGTTTACTTTCCATCACTGGTCAGTAGGGATGGAGGGGACACTCATAATAGGGATTGCTTTTAAAATCCTCACTCAAGGTGTAATCCACAAAGATACTTAGGCACCTAAGGCCCCTTGTTAAGCACCAGCGCAATCCACAAAACTCCCGCTCAGCTGCTGCCTAACTCTGTAGGTGCCTAAAGTCACTTGGTGCCTACGTTTTTGCCTCTGAGCATGTGCACTGCTGCCTCACAATAGGCATGCGACCCCCTGCCTGAGCTCAAAGCAATTGACAAACTGGGAAAGGTAGGCATTTGGGCACCTAAATCGGGTACCAGGGGCCCGATCCAGTAGGCATGCTCAGAGGTCACTCACTGGACTGGGCCGCTCAGGCAAGTTCAAACAAAATGGCTGAGAAGAAGGAGGAGGACTTCGTAACCTTTAGCCTCGGGGACTCACCCAGGATGTGGGAGACCCCTAGTTCAAGTCCCCTCTCCTCCTGACAGGGGGAAGGGATTGGAACAGGATCTGCTACCTCTCAGGTGAGTGCCCTAACCATTTAGTACAACACAGGAGTATAAAGAACTCCACTAAAATTCTTCTAAGTTTCTTTGAGAGTTGTATATGGAAAGACCAAAATATTATTGTGTGCATGGACATATGCTAATCCAAATCTTGCTCCCGTGTTATGACAAGGACAACTGTTTAGACATGTCTGGCACCTCCTTGGAGAGAGGGTCAACACCACTCTTGTCTCAGAGACCAATGCACAGCTCTCCAGCAGCTCTACTCAAGCCATCTGCCCCCATACAGCAGGATGAAGGGGCGCAAAGTAAAGAAAAAGAAAAAGTCAGGATGCCTCTGTGCCCACTAAAGGCAGAGTCCAGGGCCTCCCAAAATCCAAGGAGGAAAAAAGAGAGAAAAGAACCAGCCCTTCTCCTTTGGGAGGCGGTTTGGACAGTCAAGAATCTCAAGCAGTTTCCCCAATCAGTAATCACCGCTCCCAGAGGTTGGGACTCTGAGTTACAGCCCTGGTCCTTCAGATAGCCACTCTGCAGTATGCAGGCACCACTCTTTTAAGGATCCACTCTTCTCCAGGCTCCTCAAGCCTCATAGGTGTGCGGGGGTGGGGCTGATTGTGCCCAGGGGAGCTCTGTAACCCTTTCCTGACTGGGGTGCAGATCTGCCCCACAACAACTACAATACTTCTGTAGCTCACCTGTCCTGAGCAAGTTTTAGCAGCACGGTCATGAATTCCTATTACATACACATTTCTGTTGAGGAAAAAAATTAGGGTGCCACTTTTTCTGGTGGCTTTTGTCATTTTACAGGAAACCCGTTTGGGGTCAGAAACTAAATGGAGAAACAAACCTACATTTGCTCACTTGTTGGCTTAATATTAAAACAACAATATGTTAACAGCAATATTTCTTTTAAAATATACCTCTAGGGGAAACTTTGTCCTTTGCTATTTTTTGTTTGTAAGATGTCGTGTTAGAATCACAGTGCCACATCCTGAGCAACACTGAGTTTTGTCCGGGTAAGAACTCAATAAGGACTTCAGGATATAATTGCACATGATCTACGTTGGACACAAAGTCCACATTCCAAGCTGTAAGTTAACTTCTTCAAATTGAATCTGCACCATATTGTATACAGCTGCATGTAAAAGAGATGCTTATTTATTAACCTGAAGTATTAGCGTATGCTGCAAATGTAGGTCAGCAAAACTTTGTGGCAGTAACAGAGGCATTTCTTGTTTGAAGCTGCCATTTGAATTTCAATAGAAATGAAAAAAGTAGTAATTTATTAATAGAAATAAGATTCTTATGAATGTTACAAAATAATCATTACTCATAGTTCATGATATCCAGATCCTTGTGAACTTGATGTGAACTTGGACAGATTATCCAAAGAATGTTTCCAGACAATGTCTTGTATATAATCCATAGCTATAGTTCTGGGAAAGTAAAGCAACTTGACGATGCCTGTATTTAGGATGGGGATATGTGCTTTCTCTTACCATTTATCAGTTATATTTATAATGCCTTGGTAATCAGGGCATCACAGGAAAAGGGGATTATTGCATATTTGAGAAATGGCTTTTTTAAATATGCAGCTGAAATGCTCGGCCGAGGAAGAGACCGATATAAATAAAGAACAGAAAACAGAAGACTGAATAAGAGCTTTCGTTCAGGACACGATACCTCTAAGAAAAACCAACAACAGCCACTATCAACATTCTGTCAATATCTTAAAAGGCCTAGTCAAGGTAAAAATTCTAAGGGCCTGATCCTATTCTTAGAGCAGCAAGTGTCAAAATTTACATAGTTAATGCGCTCTTAAGGATCAGAATTTAGACACAAATGGTCTGATTCTCAGGTGCACCACAGACCTTTTGTACTGGCTTCAAATAGCCAGGTGAGTGTGAAAGATGGAAAGATCCATTCCGTTATAAACCCTATTTTTGCAAGGGGACATGAATTTCCTGACACTTTGGACCTGATTCTGCTCTCAACTGTCGGTACCCCTTTATAGCTTCTTCAGATCCAGTCATAGGGGCAATTCTGGAGAAAAGGCTGGCCAGAGTATCACTGTACCAGCTGCCACAATGAGCCTTTGGGACCATTGCAGCCAGGTGTAAATTAGAGCAGCCCCACTAGAAAGAGAGGACAGAGGAAACATATCATACATCCACCTTTGCCATTCTTCTCCCACGGCCTATGCTGAGCAAATGCAGTTGGCTAGATCTGAGAACTGGACCCATGATGTCAGGAAATTATCAATTAAAGGAATGATGTGAGACACTCAGTTTTAACATGACCATGAGTTCACAATTCTGTGCTTAGCTAGATAGATCACTCTCTTTAGGCACCTAAACATAAGTAATTCTGTGTGGATAATTACTGGCTTGTTATCCAGAGGTATATATTCAACAGTAATGCACCACAGATTCATGGCACAAACCTTTAGTTTTCTGTCGAAGCCGAAATCTGAACGAGATAAGCATTCTAATGCCCTGTGCTCAAGTTGAGAATTTGAAAATGAGAACACACCCCTGAAGAGATTTCAAGTCACCAGCCCTAGAAACCAAGTACACTGGCTCCTATTAATGTAAGTTTTTCATATTTTTTTAAATCTGTTGTGAACATTAAAATCATGTTCCATTTGTCTGTATTCTACAGCTTTGATTTTACCTTTAAAACAAACACAGAAAAGAAATAAAAACGCTACGAGAGGAAATTTAGGTCTCTGTTACTGATCTTTTTGTGACTAGAAATGTAGTCCCTAGGGATACGTGTAACATCTGAAAGTGGACAGGAAAAACTGAATATGATTTGAGCCAATTTACTGGTAGAGCCGCAGGCAGGGCCGTCCCTAGCCATTTGGGTGCCCTACGCAGCACCCCAGGCCCCCCCCTCCACCAGGGTCTGGGAGGCAGGAGCTGTGGGGGGGCCACTTTTGGGGGCCCCACAGGCCCAGAGTGGCCCGGGGGATTAGCGGGATTAGCCCACTCCACTTCTCTCGCCCCGGCCCCAGCCGTGTCGCTTGGGGGAACGCCTCCCACTCACCAGCAGCGGCGGGAAACGGAGCAGCCCGGCCCCAGCCCGCTCGACTCCGCCAGCTGCCCGCCGCGGCGCTCCGCTTCCCGCCGCCGATGAGAGCCAGGGGGGCGGTCCTTTCCCCCAACCCGAGCCACATGGCTGGGGCCGGGGCAAGGGACGCGGAGCGGGCTGGGGCCGCATCGCTCTACTTCCCTTCGCCGGTGAGAGCGGGAGGGGGTCGATCCTTTCCCCACACTCACCAGCGGCTCGGAGCTGGCGGAGTAGGGCGGGCTGGGGCCGGGTCGCTCCGCTTCCTGCCGCGGAGGGCGGGCTCGCTGGGGGAAGAGGTGGAACGGGGGCGGGCCGGGGGCGGAGCAGGGTGGAGGGTAAGAGGTGGGGCGGAGGGAGTTGTCCAGGGCCCCACGCCCCCCCCCCCAGGGATGGCCCTTCCCCTTGCAGTGGGTGCAGACCGTGAGGCGGGGGGGCCGGCCGAGGGATAGGGCTGGTGGCTGGGGCTGGTGCTGCCGCGTATGCAGCACGCAGCTGCCATGGGGCACCATGAAATGTGGGGCAATTGGGTGCCCCACATTTCATGGTACGGGTACTGCGTATACTAGGGACGGCCCCGGCCGCAGGCATTACCCGTACTGCATCGTGCTCAAAACGAAGCCGGCAAAAACCTATCTTGGAGAGTTTTCATTGATTAGCCCCCATGCTGTTTCCAATGACTTAGGCCCTGATTCTGTTCTCACTGAAGTCCTTGGGAGTCTTTCCATTGACATCAGCAAGAGTTGGATCTGGTCCTTAAGCAGAAGATTAGGTTTCTGTTGCTTTCCTTCTGTAAATTATGCATGCTACAGTTTGCTGTTCGGTTCCAAGTGAATTTTTAAAATCATGCCAAATCTCTAACTTTCCACAGTGAAGCAAGACAGTTGTAGGTGTTTCTGGGCTGTAATTGTTCCTTCCTTTTCCACAACTCTTACAGTTATTTTTCAAGCACTCATGGAATGTCTGAAGTGACCACAGATTATCAGGTTGAACCCTGTCTATTTTCCCTTATCCTCTCACCATGTGGAAAGTCATACGTGATGAGGTTCAGGCATGCAGCAAAGCAGAAAGCATACCAGGAGTTGCCACACTGCTATTAAACATTGACTCCATCACCAGCGGCAGGGGGCCCATATGAAAAGCCACTGAGGGGGTAAACTACACATATGGTTATTTGTTCAACTTGTTCAGACTGTAAGCTGTAATGAGACCTTTCTCAAACCACTTAAGCAATGGGCAGTCTGCTTCCCGAAACTTGTGCCACTGCTGATACTGATGCAGGAGACATATCAGAAATTTGTTTTAAAAAATAAACCAAGTAAACAATCATGGTTAAGTAATACATTATTCAGCCACTTGTCCTTGGGGTCTTATCTTTTCCCCATTCGTTTTTTCCTCTTTGTCGATATCCGAGGGGGGCATTAGGTAGTTTTCTTCGGTCGATGGATATGAATCAGCACTATGTTGACTCTCTAGTAAAACTGGTCACTTCCTACCCAATAAAAAGTCAGTTTTAGCTGCTTCTTTGCACTAAGCTGCATTAAATTTCATACTTTACGGTCAGACATGTACAGGCACTTTAGCTGGCAAGTGGGAAGCCGGAAAAAACTCAAGGAGAACTCAAGAAGAAAAGAAACTCAAGGAGAAAAGAAAGTGGTCAGTTTGGTTAGAATGAATCCCCGCTAATAAAACTAGAAGGGTAAGTTGCTAAAATACTGTTCCATCTACATTAGTAGAAACAGTGATGGTCTCAAACTGCAAACCTCAGTTCTAAACGCCTTCCAACTTTAGGGAAACTCAAATCCATTGACTTCAGCGCACATTGGAGCAGGCCCTTTATGACTTCTTCATAACTGTTGCTTAGCACTTGGATACTAAAGTGATATGCGCCTTAGCAATACTTAGGAGAAAAGGACCCTGGCAGAAAGAAGCTGTCTAGGAGAGGCTGAGATGGGGCTGGCTGAAGAGGGAATATGTACAGGACAGCAGGAGAATATACTGATTCAGTGAGCCTCTGTTGCAACCTCTGCTGGCGGGGCTCCTATGGCATTGTTGGTGGAAATTAAAGGAGTCCCTCACTATTGAAGCACCTCTGAGAAGACAAATATCAAAATACTCCCCTCACTAGCTTGAATTCCTTCCCATAGCCTCCCCAAAGTCATCATGCCTTGCTGGTGCACCGGTGTGGGTGAATCTAGTATGATTACTATTTTTGCAACAGCCTTGTGAGCAGGTGAATCAGTGTTATTAGATATACAACAACAATTCTTTTGGGAGATTGAACCGCTTATAAAATTATCAGAAAACTAATCAATGAGTAAGATGCTGTCTACTTTCTATACTGTGTACTTTCCTTAGTACTGTGTAGACTCTCTCTTCATTAACATTCAGAACCTCTGCCAGTTCTAAAGATGTCTCCGACTACCCAGACTGCTAGGAGATTGTTTCAAAAATCTGAAAGCGATAATAAAAGTTGAAGAACTGACCCAAAGTGGAAATGTTCACCACTAACCAGAACTAATGCCAACCATTCTCTTCTCCTGTGCTCACGGTTACCCAATGAGAGCTACTTTTAAGAGGCAGCTGTAGCAGCTGAACAGTGACCCATGATTTCGAGAAGAGGAGGGAGGACGATTCAAACAGATGTGCAGATTCAGAAGTACATCTGGTCAAGATTTTTTCAATAAGACCTTTTTCATTGGAAAATGCTGATTTGTCCAAGACAAAACTTGTGTCAGGAAAGGATCAGTTTTAATGCAACTTTTGCTGGTTTCTCAGGTTGAGGATGGAATTCCTAATTGGAAAGAGACTGAGACCCATCCCAGAAGAGCTAATGACCACATGGTCAGGGCACGCAGCTGGGATGTGGGAGATCAAGGTTCAAGTTCCTGATGTGACTCAGGAAGAGCAGGGTGTCAAACTCACATAGATTCATAGATATTTAGGTCAGAAGGGACCATTATGGTCGTCTAGTCTGACCTCCTGCACAACGCAGGCCTCAGAATTTCACCCACCACTCCTGCGAAAAACCTCTCACCTATGTCTGAGCTAGGTGAATGCCCTACCACTGGTCCATTCTGCTGTAGCTGGTCTCACTGCCTTTAGTTTCTGAAGGTACATCTACACAGGGATAAAAAACCCACGACTGGCCCAGGTCAGCGGGGTCAGGCTCCAGGCTGAAAAATTGCTGTGTGCACGTTTGGGCTGGGCTCAGGCCTCAGCTCTGGGACTTTGCAAGGGTGCAGGGTCTCAGAGCTCAGGCTCGAGCCTGAGCCTGAATGTCTACACAGCAATTTTTAACCCCATAGCCCAAGCCCCATGAGCCTGAGTCAGCTGACCCGGGCCATCTGCAGCCATGTCACGGGTCTTTTATCCTTCCATAGAGGTACCCTGAGAGTGAGGCTCTGTGTGCTGTGTGCACCAGCTGTGTTTCTGGTAGTCTGTGTTTGGTTTTGCTTTGTTACTTGCTATTCCTTTGTTTTAGGGGGTTGTTGGCTCCCTTCCTTTTCCTTAGGGTGATGGGGGGTTTTCTCCAGGGGGTCTGTCATGCTGTCTAGGATGGCTCAGGACCATGAGTGCCAACCTCAGGGCAGACACCCCCGACTGATTGTATATTCTATAATTTGATTTCACAAACCCAGTAACAAATGTGAACTCCTAGATCACTATAGCAGTCTTGCCATGGAGTCACAGGCAGTCCCCTTAGACTCTCCAGTCTATCTTATCACCCAGACAAACTGGACTTAGAGATAAATGGTCGCTTACACCAAAAATCACACAATATGCAGGTTGCTTCCTGTCCCAAGAGACCAGTCACTTACCAGAGATCAGTTGGTACCCTAGATCATACACCAAAGACAACATCTGTAGCCATTCCTGTAATAAACTATCTAAAGGTTTATTAACTAGGAAAAAGGAATAAGAGGGTTATTTACAGGTTAGAGCAAGCAAACATATACACACAAATGAGTTACTACCTAAATCCTAAGAGTGACAGAGTTGTAGTGATCTGTCTATTCAAAGTGTCTTTCTGCGCTGTCCCAGAAGACAGCCCCTAGGGATCTCTGGCTTCAGTTTAGAGTCTGTATCCCTGTCAGAGTTCAGCAAAGAGAGATGGAAAATTTTCTTGTCACTTCGTTTTATTTCCTTCAGTCAGTGTCCAAGTCCACAAGACAAGTTTCCTTGTGTGTAGCATTTCCAAGATGTGATAGGTCCATTAACCAATCGTTTGTATTGTGGTGTGTTCCTTGATGGTCCATCTGATTTTGATAGTCCTTCTGGATGGGCGGGAGGGATGATTCTGGCACCTGGGTTCTCAAGTTCAGAGCAAACATTTTCAAAGTTATAAAGCAAAAGTTAGTATTCCATGCTATCAGAAAATACATGTGACATTACAAGTGAGATTAATGCATGCATCAACTTACAAGCATTTCATAGAGTCTAAACACTAAATACATTCTTACCAGTCTGTACCCCTATGTTCATAGTCTTTTACAGGACTATGTCTGGATTTAATGCATCTGAGGGTGCTGAGGGAGTTGGTTGATGTGATTGCAGAGCCATTGGCCATTATCTTTGAAAATTCATGGCGATCAGGGGAGGTCCCGGACGATTGAATAAGGCAGATATAGTGCCCATCTTTAAAAAAGGGAAGAAAGAGAATCCGGGGAACTATAGACAGGTCAGCCTCACCTCAGTCCCTGGAAAAATCATGGAGTAGGTCCTCAAGGAATCCATTTTGAAGCACTTGGAGGAGAAGAAGGTGATCAGGAAGAGTCAACATGCTCAGAGCTCCGGTACGAAACTGTAGAAAAACCTGAGTGTCTCTGGATTAAGTTTAGAAGTGTGTGCAACAAGAGTGATGTAGTGGTGGGAGTCTGCTATAGACCACCGGACCAGGGGGATGAGGTAGATGAGGCTTTCTTCCGGCAGCTCACGGAAGCTACTAGATCGCATGCCCTGATTCTCATGGGTGACTTTAATTTTCCTGATATCTGCTGGGAGAGCAATACTGCGGTGCATAGACAATCCAGGAAGTTTTTGGAAAGCGTAGGGGACAATTTCCTGGCGCAAGTGCTAGAGGAGCCAACTAGGGGGGCGCTTTTCTTGACCTGCTGCTCACAAACCGGGTAGAATTAGTGGGGGAAGCAAAAGTGGATGGGAATCTGGGAGGCAGTGACCATGAGTTGGTTGAGTTCAGGATCCTGACACAGGGAAGAAAGGTAAGCAGCAGGATACGGACCCTGGACTTCAGGAAAGCAGACTTCGACTCCCTCAGGGAACGGATGGCCAGGATCCCCTGGGGGACTAACTTGAAGGGGAAAGGAGTCCAGGAGAGCTGGCTGTATTTCAAGGAATCCCTGTTGAGGTTACAGGGACAAACCATCAAAATGAGTCGAAAGAATAGTAAATATGGCAGGCGACCAGCTTGGCTTAACGGTGAAATCCTAGCGGATCTTAAACATAAAAAAGAAGCTTACAAGAAGTGGAAGGTTGGACATATGACCAGGGAAGAGTATAAAAATATTGCTCGGGCATGTAGGAATGAAATCAGGAGGGCCAAATCGCACCTGGAGCTGCAGCTAGCGAGAGATGTCAAGAGTAACAAGAAGGGTTTCTTCAGGTATGTTGGCAACAAGAAGAAAGCCAAGGAAAGTGTGGGCCCCTTACTGAATGAGGGAGGCAACCTAGTGACAGAGGATGTGGAAAAAGCTAATGTACTCAATGCTTTTTTTGCCTCTGTTTTCACTAACAAGGTCAGCTCCCAGACTGCTACGCTGGGCATCACAAAATGGGGAAGAGATGGCCAGCCCTCTGTGGAGATAGAGGTGGTTAGGGACTATTTAGAAAAGCTGGACGTGCACAAGTCCATGGGGCCGGACGAGTTGCATCCGAGAGTGCTGAAGGAATTGGCGGCTGTGATTGCAGAGCCATTGGCCATTATCTTTGAAAACTCGTGGCGAACCGGGGAAGTCCCGGATGACTGGAAAAAGGCTAATGTAGTGCCAATCTTTAAAAAAAGGAAGAAGGAGGATCCTGGGAACTACAGGCCAGTCAGCCTCACCTCAGTCCCTGGAAAAATCATGGAGCAGGTCCTCAAAGAATCAATCTTGAAGTACTTGCATGAGAGGAAAGTGATCAGGAACAGCCAGCATGGATTCACCAAGGGAAGGTCATGCCTGACTAATCTAATCACCTTTTATCATGAGATTACTGGTTCTGTGGATGAAGGGAAAGCAGTGGATGTATTGTTTCTTGACTTTAGCAAAGCTTTTGACACGGTCTCCCACAGTATTCTTGTCAGCAAGTTAAGGAAGTATGGGCTGGATGAATGCACTATAGGGTGGGTAGAAAGCTGGCTAGATTGTCGGGCTCAACGGGTAGTGATCAATGGCTCCATGTCTAGTTGGCAGCCGGTGTCAAGTGGAGTGCCCCAGGGGTCAGTCCTGGGGCCGGTTTTGTTCAATATCTTCATAAATGATCTGGAGGATGGTGTGGATTGCACTCTCAGCAAATTTGCGGACGATACTAAACTGGGAGGAGTGGTAGATACGCTGGAGGGGAGGGATAGGATACAGAAGGACCTAGACAAATTGGAGGATTGGGCCAAAAGAAATCTGATGAGGTTCAATAAGGATAAGTGCAGGGTCCTGCACTTAGGACGGAAGAATCCAATGCACCGCTACAGACTAGGGACTGAATGGCTAGGCAGCAGTTCTGCGGAAAAGGACCTAGGGGTGACAGTGGACGAGAAGCTGGATATGAGTCAGCAGTGTGCCCTTGTTGCCAAGAAGGCCAATGGCATTTTGGGATGTATAAGTAGGGGCATAGCGAGCAGATCGAGGGACGTGATCGTCCCCCTGTATTCGACATTGGTGAGGCCTCATCTGGAGTACTGTGTCCAGTTTTGGGCCCCACACTACAAGAAGGATGTGGATAAATTGGAGAGAGTCCAGCGAAGGGCAACAAAAATGATTAGGGGTCTAGAACACATGACTTATGAGGAGAGGCTGAGGGAGCTGGGATTGTTTAGCCTGCAGAAGAGAAGAATGAGGGGGGATTTGATAGCTGCTTTCAACTACCTGAAAGGGGGTTCCAAAGAGGATGGCTCTAGACTGTTCTCAATGGTAGCAGATGACAGAACGAGGAGTAATGGCCTCAAGTTGCAGTGGGGGAGGTTTAGATTGGATATTAGGAAAAACTTTTTCACTAAGAGGGTGGTGAAACACTGGAATGCGTTGCCTAGGGAGGTGGTGGAATCTCCTTCCTTGGAAGTTTTTAAGGTCAGGCTTGACAAAGCCCTGGCTGGGATGATTTAACTGGGAATTGGTCCTGCTTCGAGCAGGGGGTTGGACTAGATGACCTTCAGGGGTCCCTTCCAACCCTGATATTCTATGATTCTATGATTCTATGATTGCCTTCTATAATGAGACAACTGGCTCTGTGGATATGGGGAAAGTGGTGGATGTGATATATCTTGACTTTAGCAAAGCTTTTGATATGGTCTCCCACAGTATTCTTGCCAGCAAGTTAAAAAAGTATGGATTGAATGAATGGACTATAAGGTGGATGGAAAGATGGCTAGATCATCAGTCTCAACGGGTAGTAATCAATGGCTCAATAGCTGGTTGGCAGCCGGTATCAAGTGGAGTGCCCCCAAGGGTCTGTCCTGGGGCCGGTTTTGTTCAACATCTTCATTAATAATCTGGATGATGGGCTGGATTGCACCCTCAGCAAGTTTGCTGATGACACTAAGCTGGTCATCAAGGAAAGGAAAGGTAGATATGCTGGAGGGTAGCGATGGGGTCAGAGTGACCTAGACATATTGGAGGATTGGGCCAAAAGAAATCTGATGAGGTTCAACAAGGACAAGTGCAGAGTCCTGCACTTAGGACGGAAGAATCCCATGCACCGCTACAGGCTGGGGACCAACTGGCTAAGCGGAAGTTCTGCAGAAAAGGACCTGGGGATTACAGTGGACGAGAAGCTGGATACTAGTCAACAGTGTGCCCTTGTTGCCAAGAAGGCTAAGGGCATATTGGGCGGAATTAGTAGGAGCATTGCCAGCAGATCGACGGAGGTGATTATTCCCCTCTATTCAGTGGTGGTGAGGCCACATCTGAAGTACTGTGTCCAGTTTTGGGTCCCCCACTACAGAAAGGATGTGGACAAATTGGAGCAAGTCCAGCGGAAGGCAACAAAAATTATTAGGAGTCTGGAGCACATGACTTATGAGGAGAGGCTGAGGGAACTGGGCTTATTTAGTCTGGAGAAGAGAAGAGTGAGGGGGGATTTGATAGCAGCCTTCAACTACCTGAAGGGGGGTTCCAAAGAGGATGGAGCTAGGCTGTTCTCAGTGGTGGCAGATGACAGAACAAGGAATAATGGTCTCAAGTTGCAGTGGGGGAGGGCTAGTTTGGATGTTAGGAAACACTATTTCACTAGGAGGGTGGTGAAGCACTGGAATGGGTTACCTAGGGAGGTGTTGGAATCTCTATCCTTAGAGGTTTTTAAGGCCCAGCTTGACAAAGCCCTGGCTGGGATGATTTAGTTGGGGTTGTTCCTGCTTTGAGCAGGGGGTTGGACTAGATGACCTCCTGAGGTCTCTTCTAACCCTAAACTTCTATGATTCTATGTTAAATTATATACAAAACATACTGTGTAAGGTATCACTTGAAAACTCATGATTTGCCGATCATTAATGTCCTGATAAAATATGTGGGGCAACATTGTATGTAAAAATATAAGATTCCACTGTATGTATTACCAAGACATATTCTAACACATTCTGGAGGGCAGTCACAAACAAGTTCCCCTGAGACAAAAGGCTAGCCAAGGCCTCAGCCAGGTGTCAGCAAGATCAAGTGGACCACCGCCTGACTAAATGGCCACTGTTCAGCAGGAGAGAGGATCTGGGTAAAAAATCTACATTTTTGACAAAAAAGCAGCTTACGGTTCCAGGACACACCAAATTTCTGTCTCCTAAACATGAGCTGGAGATGATTTTTGCACAAGAGAAAGGACTATAAGAAGAGAGGGCAGACGCCCCAAATAATCTTTCCCTTGCTCTCTACCCACAGCATCATCAAACACTGCAGAACAAAGGAAGCAGCATTGGATGGGGGGGTGAGATCCTGACGGAAAGAGGTTCAGCCAATAAGACGTCTGGAACATGTGATGAGAGAGACCTTTGCTTTGTATTCACTTAGCTTGTTACATTAGGTGTTAGTTGTGTTTTACCTTTTATTTCCTTGTAACCAATTCTGTCTTATATGCCTCATTACTTGTGGTCACTTAAATCTCTCTTTCTGTAGTTAATACATTTGTTGTTTTATCTAAACCAGTGTGTTTGGATTGAAGTGTTTGGGAAACTCCATTTTGGACAACAATATTTGTGCATATCATTTTCTATTAATAAAAGACGGACTTTATATAAACTTATATTGCTTAGGAGGGTGCTGGGTAGTACAAGACGTACATTTCCAGTAGAACGTCTGGGACTGAGAGTTTGCTGGTGTTGCCCTGTAGTGTAATTCATGAGTGGCTGGCTATAGCACTCATACAGTATAGCTGGGAGTGATTTACATGCTGGAGGCTGTGTGTGAGAAGACCAGGAGTGGTTGCTCTCACAGCAAAGCAAGGTAAAAAGCACCCCAGGTTGGGAAATGGAGAGGACACAGCTTTCCATCAGTCCAGATTGTACCCTGGATAATGTCACAAAGACTAAAACCTATTTTGAACAAAATTAACATACATGTGAACTGATCCGATCTCCAGCTACAAGGTTGTTAGTTCTTAGCTAATGCCTCCAGTCTAGGCAAGAGCTAGCCTCTGGCCTGCAAGCCTCACACCCCCAACTCAAAAGTGGTGTAGGAAGGTGTGTCCCTGACAAGCCTGAATACTCCTCAGGGTCCCCCCATTCTCCACAAGGGTGTCATCCACTGCATTTTCCTTTCTCTTGATATGAATTATTTCCAGATCAAATTCCTATAGGGCTAGACTCCAATGAAGAAATCTAGAATTGGTTCCCTTAGCTTGGTGCAGCCATGTCAAAGGGGCATGATTGCTTAAAACAGTACATTTTTATTACACAAATAAGGTTTAAGTTGCTTGACAGTCCAGACAATAGGCATAGCACACTTTCCTGATTATAAAAAGAAAAGGAGTACTTGTGGCACCTTAGAGACTAACCAATTTATTTGAGCATGAGCTTTTGTGAGCTACAGCTCACTTCATCGGATGCATACCGTGGAAACCGCAGCAGACTTTATACATAGAGAATATGAAACAATACCTCCTCCCACCCCACTGTCCTGCTGGTAATAGCTTATCTAAAGTGATCATCAGGTTAGGCCATTTCCAGCACAAATCCAGGTTTTCTCACCCTCCACCCCCCCACACAAATTCACTCTCCTGCTGGTGATAGCCCATCCAAAGTGACAACTCTTTACACAATGTGCATGATAATCAAGTTGGGCCATTTCCTGCACAAATCCAGGTTCTCTCACTCCCTCACCCCCCTCCAAAAACCCACCCCCATACACACACAAACTCACTCTCCTGCTGGTAATAGCTCATCCAAACTGACCAGCAGGAGAGTGAGTTTGTGTGTGTATGGGGGTGGGTTTTTGGAGGGGGGTGAGGGAGTGAGAGAACCTGGATTTGTGCAGGAAATGGCCCAACTTGATTATCATGCACATTGTGTAAAGAGTTGTCACTTTGGATGGGCTATCACCAGCAGGAGAGTGAATTTGTGTGGGGGGGTGGAGGGTGAGAAAACCTGGATTTGTGCTGGAAATGGCCTAACCTGATGATCACTTTAGATAAGCTATTACCAGCAGGACAGTGGGGTGGGAGGAGGTATTGTTTCATATTCTCTATGTATAAAGTCTGCTGCGGTTTCCACGGTATGCATCCGATGAAGTGAGCTGTAGCTCACAAAAGCTCATGCTCAAATAAATTGGTTAGTCTCTAAGGTGCCACAAGTACTCCTTTTCTTTTTATAATCAGGAAAGTGTGCTATGCCTATTGTCTGGACTGTCAAGCAACTTAAACCTTATTTGTGTAATAAAAATGTACTGTTTTAAGCAATCATGCCCCTTTGACATGGCTGCACCAAGCTAAGGGAACCAATTCTAGATTTCTTCATTGGAGTCTAGCCCTATAGGAATTTGATCTGGAAATAATTCATATCAAGAGAAAGGAAAATGCAGTGGATGACACCCTTGTGGAGAATGGGGGGACCCTGAGGAGTATTCAGGCTTGTCAGGGACACACCTTCCTACACCACTTTTGAGTTGGGGGTGTGAGGCTTGCAGGCCAGAGGCTAGCTCTTGCCTAGACTGGAGGCATTAGCTAAGAACTAACAACCTTGTAGCTGGAGATCGGATCAGTTCACATGTATGTTAATTTTGTTCAAAATAGGTTTTAGTCTTTGTGACATTATCCAGGGTACAATCTGGACTGATGGAAAGCTGTGTCCTCTCCATTTCCCAACCTGGGGTGCTTTTTACCTTGCTTTGCTGTGAGAGCAACCACTCCTGGTCTTCTCACACACAGCCTCCAGCATGTAAATCACTCCCAGCTATACTGTATGAGTGCTATAGCCAGCCACTCATGAATTACACTACAGGGCAACACCAGCAAACTCTCAGTCCCAGACGTTCTACCGGAAATGTACGTCTTGTACTACCCAGCACCCTCCTAAGCAATATAAGTTTATATAAAGTCCGTCTTTTATTAATAGAAAATGATATGCACAAATATTGTTGTCCAAAATGGAGTTTCCCAAACACTTCAATCCAAACACACTGGTTTAGATAAAACAACAAATGTATTAACTACAGAAAGAGAGATTTAAGTGACCACAAGTAATGAGGCATATAAGACAGAATTGGTTACAAGGAAATAAAAGGTAAAACACAACTAACACCTAATGTAACAAGCTAAGTGAATACAAAGCAAAGGTCTCTCTCATCACATGTTCCAGACGTCTTATTGGCTGAACCTCTTTCCGTCAGGATCTCACCCCCCCATCCAATGCTGCTTCCTTTGTTCTGCAGTGTTTGATGATGCTGTGGGTAGAGAGCAAGGGAAAGATTATTTGGGGTGTCTGCCCTCTCTTCTTATAGTCCTTTCTCTTGTGCAAAAATCATCTCCAGCTCATGTTTAGGAGACAGAAATTTGGTGTGTCCTGGAAGTCTGCTGCAGTTTCCACGGTATGCATCCGATGAAGTGAGCTGTAGCTCACGAAAGCTCATGCTCAAATAAATTGGTTAGTCTCTAAGGTGCCACAAGTACTCCTTTTCTTTTTGCGAATACAGACTAACACGGCTGTTACTCTGAAATCTGTTTCCTGATTACCTCTGCAGTCCCCATCTTGCATTTGGAGACCTTGACAGTGAGGTTGGCTTCTCTCAGCCTTTGTAACACAAGTCCCACATGGTTTAAGTGGTCTTGCCAGGAGCTACTGAAAATAGCCATGTCATCTACATAGGCCCTGACAAAGGTCTGTAACCCCCGCAGCACCTCATTGATAAGCCACTGAAAGGTAGCACCTGGATTTATTAATCCAAAAGGCATAACTTTAAATTCATATAGTCCAGATTTCCACTATAAAAATGGATTTTCCTGGGCATCAGCATCTAAGAGAATTTGCCAGTACCCACAAGTCAAATCCAGTGTGCTTATGAATTTTGCCCTCCTCCCTCCCAACCCCTCCTCCAACAGATCCAGTAAGTTCTCTATTCCAGATGTGGGATATGGGTCACATTGGGTGATAGCATTTAGCTTTCTAAAATCCACACCAAATCTCCTGGCTTTATCCTTTTTAGGTACCATTACAATAGGAGACACCCAGGGGTTTTTTGACTTAGTAATGACTTAGCTTTTGACTCAAAAGGTCCTTCCCAATAATCCTGCATTTTCTTTTTCCTCACTGGGATCATCACTAACACCAAATCACCAGTATCATATTATCTTTCTTCAGCATGCTGGTCATACCAAACTTTCTGAGTGTCATGACTTTCCTCAAGATTCTGTTGCACTAAATTCATCATAACCTACAAATTCTCCTTAAAACAAGTGACATACTCCTCTACAGGCTGTCCTGTCTCCTCTGGACTGCCCTCCTAAGAGCCTTGAATTAAATCTAGGCGTACCCTAACCTGCCTCCCATACAGGAGGTCAAAGGGGGAAAGCCAGGAGATTCTTGGGAAACACTTCTGTATGCATATAGCAAATAAGGGAGTAACACATCCCGGTCATTCTCATGCCTGGAGACATACATTCTTAGCATAGCTTTTAAAGTTCCATTAAATCTTTCCACAACCCCATTAGTTTCTGGATGATAGAAATGGAAATGGAGATATATAGCAGCCTTTGTATGTGTCACTCCACATAATTCCCATAACTTTTTAAAGACTACAGACATGAAATTTGCACCACGGTCCATCAAGATTTCTCTGGAAAAACTACTCTGCTAAAAATGGTGAATACAGCTGTAGTCACTTTGAGTTTCAATATTAGACGTGGTACCTGATGGCAGACTCCACTACAACAAGTATATATCTCTTTCCATTCCTAGAAGGTTTAGTGAGAGGTCCCACAATATCTACAGACAGTCTGGCAAACACCTCTTTAATAATGGGCAAAGGCTGCAGAGGTGCTTAATCCCTTGCTCTTCTGACATAAGTCACATCTCTTACAGTCCTCTTTCCCCCCAGCATGTTTCCAGCTTTCTCGGCCCCTGTCCCTGGCAGCTGCACCTGGGTGGGGAATGGCCTGCCACCACCTCTCCAGCCAGGCTTTCTCAGGCAGCTGCTACACAGCACAGAGGCAGCGACGGGAGCCGCCGGCTTCAGCCACGTGAAAAGCAACATCCTCCCACTCCCCACCCGGACCTAACTGCCAGGGAGAGCGGCCAAACGTGCCAGGGCAGAGGCGCACTGAGAGAAAGACAGAGCCCCTTCTCCTGCAGGTAATGTGGGGCGGGGAGAGCATGAAGGCCCTGGGCTGAGCGCGGGGCATGGGGGTCGCTGGGCAGAGGAGATACATGGGGTGGTCACATATCCTCCCCAATAGATTGCCTCCCCCACTCCCCGAGTATGGGGAGGCGTGAGTCGTCTATGGGCAAGCTGTTTTTGAGGGCCTTTCCCTCCCCCTTGCAGCCTTCCCTGCTCACCACAGACAAAGCAGGTGAATCAGATCTATACTTTCTTTGGGACTGGGTTATAACATGAATATGCTTAGGCATGGCTAAAATGTTATTAGCTATTAAAATATCAGTGGGCAACACATTTCTGAGCAGGCAGGAATACAAGGCTCAGTCGCCAAGTAAGCAGGAGAGGTCCATAGTAGCAGACAGCCAGGGATTCCGCTAGTTGCTCACACAACTTTCTATGTCTCTTCCTGGTTTAAATTGAGCTCCTCAGCCAGTCGGGCATGAATGTTTTCAGAGGAGAGGCCCTTTGTGAGCTAGCACTTCACCGGTTCTCTTCCCTGAATGCTCAGGTGAGCTGCCGTGTGGTGGTTGTGATCTGAGCGCTGCCTGAGGACCCATGGGTCTGGGTTTGAGGTCCACAATCACTCACCTTTTTCTCCAAGCCCCTATTTGTTCTCCAAGTGAGATGCAGTGCTTGCATTTGGGCAGGTTCCTGCCTGGCTAACTTTGTGCTGGGTCAGGCAAAAGCAGCCCTTTTGTAATCTCACCAGCACAGAATGGCCAGGGCAGAGCGGTGTGATGTGCTAGGATTGTTCCGTGCACTGATTGTATCCTGGCTGTGGCTTGATTACCCTTTTTATAAATCGACTTGTAACCTGGACAATATTTTAAGTGAACTTGGTGATGTGGTGCTTTAGTGATCCATGTTTAATGTTCACTTAAGACTTGTTTTGCTTTATTTTATTCATATCTTTTTGGATATATATTGTAATTTTATAACATTTTAATAGTTTTTTAAATGTGATTTTATGTGAATAAAGGTGTTTTTCATGTCCTTTCCCTCTCTCTCAATTTCAAAAGCACTATCTTTCATTCCGCTACAGAACAGGAAATTTTTTAAAATCTCAAAAATGTCCATGGGATGTGACCAGCTCTATTCATAAGCACCAGCAAATAACTCCACTACCATTTTAGTCTTACAGTTAAAAGGCAAATGCAATTTAAGAACCTGAACCTGAAAACACACATGTGCATTACTTTACTCAGGCGAATAGTCTCATTAAGCTCAGTGAGACTGCTCACATGAATAAACATATGTACCTGTATAAACATTTGCAGGAACAGATGCTCACAATGCAATGTAGCCAGGAGCACTTGGTTTACTTATTATCAAATACAATTTACATGGGTCATCTGTCAGTGAAGCAGCTTGAAGAAGTTTGTGGGAATAATGTTAGGATGCAACATTTGCTTACAGCAGACTGGCAACAAAATAAATCAAAGCATCACAGAAATTAGACATGGCTCAGCTAGTCTTTGCCCTGCCAATGCAAGGAAGAACATGTAGCTAGCCAGAAAAAATAGGCTAATACTGGATTCTCTCTCTCTCTCTGCATATATATATATATACACACACACATATACATATACGCACAAACACACAAACACTGAATTATAAGTTTTTGTCTCCTTTCTTTTCCTCACTATTGGTTTTTTGCTTTATGAAACCTTTCCCCACTTTCTGATGCATGACACTGAACACACTTTTCACAACCTTACCAACATTCACCTTTCCTTTAATAAGTCTTGCTTCATTTTCTCCTTTTTGGCTGTAGGGTTGTTGAAGAAAAAAAAACTTGCAAAAAGTATGTTCTAATTCAAACCATTCAAAAAGAGTTCAAAAGCTTCCAAAAAAAGTCACCTGTCAGCAGAAATCACCCACCAAAAATTTCACTTTGAGATGGAAGTTTCAAGAAGTTTGAAATCACTGAAAACAGAAGATTAGAAGATAAAATTGTATGCAGCCTGAGGGCCACTACAATCTGCTTACAATTTGCTGTTTCTATTAACATTTCTGCTAGAAAATTAATTCTCTAGAATATTCACAAAAGCTGAATACAAGTGGGATGCCAACTATGACCAAAAGTGAATTCAATCTGAGTGAATATTCCTGGAAGCAATTTGTTGTATAATCATTCAGCTTTACTCTACACTATTGCAACAACTGAAAAGTAAAAACTGCTTTTTTAGCAACTCATGACCTGTGGCATTTGATGGGATTCTTTTTAATTACACAGTATCTCTGATGGTTTGTAAGTGCCCTTTTCACCTGGACTTTGCTGCAACATTTCCAATAAAATTGATAGAAAAAATAGAGTTGCCAGGCGTCCAGTTTTTGACTGGAATGCCTGGTTGAAAAGGAACCCTGGTGGCTCCTCAGTGCTGACCGGGTGAATAAAAGTCCAGTCGGCAGCACAGTGGAGCTAAGGCAGGTTCCCTGCCTGCCCTGGCTCTGTGCAGTTCCCAGAAGCAGCTGGCATGTCCAGCTCCTAGGCACAGGGACCAGAGAGGCTCTGTGCGCTGGCCCCGCCCCAAGTGGGAACTGCAGCCAATGGGAGCTGTGGGGGGCGGTGCTGGCCAGTTCCGAGGAGCCACATGGAGCCAGGGCAGGGAGGGAGCCTGCCTTAGCCTCGCTGCACCACTGACCGGGAGCCGCCTAAGGTAAGTGCCATCCTGCCGGAGCCCAAAACCACAGCCCCAGATCGGAACCCCGTCCTGCATCCACCCCCGAGTCCACACCCCCAGCCAAAGCCCGCACACCATCCCACACCCCAACCCCCGTCCCAGCCCTGAGCCTCCTCCCGCACTCTCAACCCCTCAGCTCCAGCCCAGAGCCCCCTCCTGTACCCCAACACCCTCATCTTCAGCCCCACCCCAGAGCCCTAACCTCCAGCTGGAGCGCTCACCCTCTCCCGTACCTCAACCCACTGTCCCAGCCCAGTGAAAGTGACTGAGGGTGGGGGAGGGAGGAGGATGGAGTGAGCAGGGGTGGGCCTTGGAGAAGGGGCGGGACAAGGGTGTTCGGTTTTGTGCGATTAGAAAGTTGGCAACACTAAGAACAAACGCACAGAATGCTTGTTCCTGCTCCCACTTACTTCAGTGAGTGCAGGATTAGGCCCCTAATTATGCTACAATCTTGGAAAATCTATGATGAATTCTGTTCTTGGCTCTCTCAGCTTGATCCTGAAAAGTGCAGAGAGCTCTGACCCTGATCCAGCAAAGCACTTAAGCATGTGCTTAACTTTACACATACAAATAATGCTTTTGACTCCAGTGGAATTATTCACATATTTAAAGTTAAGCAGGTACTTAAATGCTTTGCTTGATTGGGGCTGGGGTGTTCTACACTTTGCAGAATCAAGCCTTGTGTCCGTATCTGACTGCTGAAAAGCAACATGGAGTTTAATACCTAGAGAGTGAATGGTTATTTTGATTCTACATGAAATTTATGGTGCAATTTTCAGAAGTTCCTGTTTCATGTTCATGTTCAGCCCTGGCATAAATAGCTGGAGTAACATTAAACTGGCGATAACTATCCAAAATGGATGATTACTTTCTTCACTGATGAAAAATTGTACATGTACATGCAACACATGTAACATTACACAAGGGCGTTTCAATTTACCCAAAATTCACTGCTAAATTTATATAATGGACTCATTGGAGATATTTTTAATACACAGACTCAAGAAGCTAACAAAAATGTCACAAAGAAAGTTTGCACTGGTCTCAAATCACTGCATTTCTGGGTACTTATTTAATTTTGCACTACTGCTAGCGCATTTCACACCAGAGACATGGTAATGGGGAGCAAGGCATTAATGACAATGAAAACACTGGCATTTTCTTCTTCTTCTTTTTTACAGATGTAAGCAGTGTCAGGATGAGCTCCACCCTGACATCTGGTGGTGAGGTGTGGGAAGTTGTGGAAAAGAACTTCAGGGGCCAATCTCATTTGCATAGGCACACCCACCCCGCCTAGAATGAGGCCATAGCTGCCCAAATGGTCACTTTGGCTGCTGTGGGATCCCCAGTGTCTCTGTTATTGCGGCAAGAAGAATAAATTGTTATTACCCTGATTATGGGAACTCTGCTTGGAACTGTACTTGGCCTTTTGTTATGATGGAGGGACTCACCATCAACTAAGTAGCACTCACTAGGCAAGGGTCATGGGTTCCAAAACTCTGTGAATTGAGAGAGGCTAGGGACAAGTATTAATACTTGGTGGCATGGACCCCTTGATGAGGGCCTTACATGTTAATTGCACTTCCTCCTTTCTCCACTGTGGAATATCAGAGCTAATTTTGATTTCATTAGAAGTCTAGTTACAGGGTGCTGAGCTCACTTTGGGCTAAAAGTGCACCAGCACTGAGGCTCCCCTACTCCAAGCTGAATTCACCAAAGAGCTGAACTGACTAAGACCTGAAATCACTGAGCGTTGTGTTAAGTAGTGGGGGAGCCTGAAGATATATTGTGGAGCAGTTTGCAGGATGGCCGGAATGCTTTGTGGACAGGCTGGTGGAGCAGTTCGTAGGACGGTGGGAGCTGCTGCTGGGCCACAGAGCTGAGCGAAGCAGTTCGTGGGGCAGCTGGCGGAGCGGAGCAGAGTGAAGGCCTATGGAGCTGTGGGGCGGTCAGCTTCAGATCATAGATTCATAGATATTAAGGTCAGAAGGGACATTATGATCATCTAGTCTGACCTCCTGCACAAGGCAGGCCACAGAATCTCACCCACCAACTCCTGCAATAAACCTCTCACCTATGTCTGAGCTATTGAAGTCCTCAAATCATGGTTTAAAGACTTCAAGGAGCAGAGAATCCTCCAGCAAGTGACCCGTGCCTCATGCTACAGAGGAAGGCAAAAAACCTCCAGGGCCTCTTCCAATCTGTCCTGGAGGAAAATTCCTTCCCGACCCCAAATATGGCGATCAGCTGAACCCTGAACATGTGGGCAAGATTCACCAGCCAGATACCCAGGAAAGAATTCTCTGTAGTAACTCAGATCCCACCCTATCTAGCATCCCATCACAGGCCATTGGGCCTATTTACCATGAATAGTTAAAGATCAATTAATTGCCAAAATCATGTTATCCCATCATACCATCTCCTCCATAAACTTATCAAGTCAGATAGGTCTTTTGCCCCCATTGCTTCCCTTGGAAGGCTATTCCAAAACTTCACTCCTCTGATGGTTAGAAACCTTCGTCTAATTTCATCTAACCTAGAAAACTCAGCCAGTAGTCATCCATACAATTAATCTCTCCTGGCTTCTGCTGCCAGAATCACCGAATTCTGTTCAGCACTGGTAGCTTTTGGTAGTTTTGCATTCTTTTGATTTTCTTGACAAATAACACATTTTCCAAATTTGTGGCAAGTCCTGTTCTTTCAAGTATGTTTTAAGGGGCTTGTGTCCTCGAAGTCTTCATATACTGTAACTTCTCTGTAGAGGTAAAATTCCCAAAGTATATTGTTAGCATTACCACCACCACCGTTTTTCATTTTGTACAAGTACACAGATTTGTGCTACAGAAGATATAAATTAGATCTATGTTAGCATCAGAACTGACATTTTTGTACTGACCTATGTATAAGCATCACTAAACTAAAAAGCTAATTTCTATAATATTTCAAAGGCAGGTGCCTCTTACCTCCACCCCCATCTTCACCCAGATTGGGAGGTAAAGCTCTGTAGATAAACTTTTGAACTCTGGGGCTGCCCTGACCAGGGACAGAGACTTTTGAGTCACTGGACTTTTGGGACTTTGGGTGATTTGGGGTTGCTGGACTCAAGAACCAAAGGGAAAGGGCATGCCCCAATTTGCTTGGGGTGGGTTTTTTGCTCATGGGTTGTATTATGAATCCTGTTGGTGGTGTTTCCCCAACATAATGCCACATTGTTTCTCTCTCTTATTAAAAGGCTTTTTGCTACACTCAGACTACGTGCTTGCGAGAGGGGAAGTATTGCCTCTTGGAGGCGCCCAGCGGGGGTGGTATATATTTGTCCCTGGTCACTGGGTGCGGGCTCGAGCCGGTTTGCATTGTGTTATTGGAATGGATCCCCTAGATATTGAACCTGGCCCTTGTTGCTGCCAACTCTGACTGGCAGCAATGAAGGATTTTATTTTCGATTTTTCTTAGGAGACTGCGCTAACCATCCAAATTAAATAGCATTGGTGCTCCGTAAAAATGTTTTGTTTTTTATTCTTGTTTAATAGTATTTGGGGAACAAAAAGGAGGTAGGGAAAGATGTGCAAGAAAATAAAATTCAAGTAATCTCAAAGTTTTGTACACTTTTTTAAAAAAAATATTATTTTCAATTAAACAAAACTCTGGAAATAAATCATCCAAAGTACGCTGTTAATAGTTTACTGTCTGGTTTGAGTGAGCTTAACCTTAAGGCGCGGTAGGCTCTGGAAACTTACTGTGACTCATTGAGTAATAAGTAGCTACAACATAAAACATCAACCCACACACAATTTCCCTGCCTCACTCTGTATATCTCTCATTTTAAAAGAAAAATAAATGAATTATCTCATTAAATCTGTTTTTAATCTTTATGAGAAAATAATGTATATAAAGAAATATTACTTTTTCTTGAAAACGTATCCATATATCAAAGAAAATAGACAGTATATTCTTTAAAACTCTATTCTGCAATCAGCCCTGTTCCTTTTCTAAACTCTGATTTTTTAAAATGAAGTTTAACATGTACCATATAACAAGCAAGCATTTACGATATATGAAATAAATGTATAACGTGTACACAAATATTCTTAAAGCTAGTAAGGCAAATCTAAAACACAAATCACAGAACAAATATTATCTCCATCCTTCAAGATATGAGTGCAAGAAAAAGGCTCTGCTCCTGCAAACCCTTGTGAATAAATCTTTTCTTGCAGGAGTAATCCAACTGACTTCAGTGGATTTACGCACATGAGCAAGAGTTGCAAGATTAAGCACATAATTAGGAGAACTGTTGTCTATTTCCAAATATCAGACTGCATATTATAAACAAATGAGGCAGCACCTGCTATTAATACAATCTATTTCTCATTTTCCATTTGCCAGCTTTCCAGTATCTCAGGAAAATATTTCTTTGCTCTCTATCTGCCAGTACCCATCCAAACTATATACTCTTTGGTCAGGTCTCCAAGTTTCGGCATGACTTGTAATAAACATAGCTTTGGCGTAGACAAAAAGTGAGTGCCTGAAATGTGACTTAGTATAATTTGTGCTGTTTATCAGAATCCTATGATCTTTAAACACTCCCCAAATATGATTTTTATATAGTCTGCCAGGTGAGAACACTAGCAACCTATTTCAAAACCATTTAAATCAGTGATACTGAAGCTATAGTACCTCATACTGCTCTCCTCGTGGATATGAATCCTGAAAATGAAGCACCCGTTGCCATGGGAACAATTTTGACAACTATGTATGTGCAGCCAGATGGGTTAAATCTGTATGTGCCATGGTAGCTAGCTGAGGTAAGTAAAAATGCCTCACATTAAAACATTGTACAGGATGTCTCTGGGCCAGTTTCTCTGACCATGTAAACTGACACCACTCCACTGATTTCAATGTTTCTGTGCCACTTTACACCAGAGAATTTGGCCCTCTGAATGTCAGTGACATGAAGCCAAGCACAACCAGTCAGTTGGAACCCTCAGTTTGCAAGGCCTAGGATTCAGAAAGTGACTATCTCTCCCACACCTGTCCCAAACTCCTGTGCCATGATAGCTAGGGTTGTTCAGAGCCATTGGAAGATGGTGTCAAATAGGTAACGTCTCTAGAACTGGTGTGGGGATTGGCAGAGGATGATAGAGAAACAATGAATGTTAAGATCTGGATGGGAGGGTTGGCAGCATTGAATGAACCAGTCCTTACCAGAACTGGGCTTGTTGTAACTGTAAAGAGTCTTCACACACAGAGCACTAAGTAATATTCTTCTTATTGTAACTGTTACATAGCTCTTTAAATGAATAATGGCACTTTGAGATCCTCAGAGGGAAGTAACTAAAGTAGAGCAAAGTGCTTTACATACTTTAATTACTGTCACCTACTGTTTAAAGTAGGTAATAATCTTATTTTGCAGGTGGAGAAATTGAGGCACTGAGAGCTTAAGTGATTTACCCAGGATCACTCTGGTTCTTGAATATTGGCTGCACAGATATTTCTATTCCTAATAACATAGCGAGTGTGCAAATCCCTTTGATGTAATTCATTGCTGTACTCATTATTCCCCATCCATATGCACATGGCAAACACAGCCACCTCAGCTTCTCACCCTTTTCTCTTGCCTCCTTGTCATCCCATTCCACTGTCCAACAGAGAGACATTTGTATAGGGATCACCCTCTTGCTGGACTGTGCTGAACCATCCTAAACTGGGGTGGCTTTTATTCCTGTCTTAGAAGAATGCTTCTGCCAGATTGCACCAAATGGAAGGGACTTCTGAAATTTCTGCAGGAAAATAATCCAGATCTCTCTACAAGGTTAAGGAGTTGTTGTTTTCTTTTAAAATAGAAGACCATATATTCCAACAGCGCTTTCCTAATTTTGGTAGCATAGGCCTCTATTAGTGGCGAGGGATGAGGTTACTCTGAAGGGCAGAATAAGTGAACCATAATATCCATAGCCCCAAGCAGCAGTTAGATATCAGAATCAGTGATATGATTGTGTAATCATGTGCAGACCAGAAAAACATACAAGTAGAACAGTGGACAATTCTAGAGATTTCACGTACTACACGTCTACTACATTCGCAGGTACACATACACATCATACTAGTGGGCTACAGCAGTTTTCAGAAAGAAGTTTAAAGACAGTGTATAGATCAGCAAGCAAATATCAAATACATAAACATTTGCATGGACACATTTGGGACATGCATCTGACGAAGTGGATATTCACCCACAAAAGCTTATGTGCCAATACGTCTGTTAGTCTATAAGGTGCCACAGGACTCTTTGCCACTTTTACAGATCCAGACTAACACGGCTACCCCTCTGATATTTGGGACCAGGTTTTCAAAAAAATGTTCGACTTGCAATTGTGTGTGCAAAAATACATGTACAATTGTAAACCTAATTTGTGCACAGTTACTGTTTGAACATATGAATCAGGTAGTTACATGTGCAAAATACCAGAACTAGCTAGCTGTGTGTACAGGCAGTCAATTAGTGCAGGTAGTCACTGTCACAGTGCACACACGTTAGCAACGCAACTGCACCCATACTTCTGTACATGAATTTGCATGTCTAATGTATTTAATAATCTTGCCCTTTTGTAAATGCTACGGTAACAAAAGAAATGGGAGGAATGGACAGTATAGAAATTTTCAAAGTCCATGGGATTACTCACGTGTGTAAGGGTTTGCAAGATCAGGCCCTTAGACATGCATTTTAAAAATGCTTGTTTCCTGCACTAAATTTGTAGACAGCACAGAGTTTCTCATTGTCCAGTGTCTCACACAAATTTTGTTTGTGGCCATCTCGGACGCCTACAGCTTTAAAGGCAGTAATTATCTCAACCCATATGCTGCCGAGTGCATTTTCCACTGCAAATGATAGATGGCTTATCCACAGAGTTGTTTCCTAATGGTGTTTTCCACGTGTATAAAGCACTTTGTGGATACAAAGGGGGCATGTCTGGTCAATACATTAAGAAAGTAAACACTGTATAATCTGCAAGCCTCATCTTCTCCTGGACATACTTAATAATAAGTACATTTGAAATTTGCAAGAGTAACAAATAACCCATTTCTGCTTGTTAATTTAGAATTGATCTCTGATATTCAGCACTAGTGAGGTTACAGCTCAAATTGGGTAGACAGTTTAATTTAATCTTAAATTAAAGGTACTAATAAACTGGAAAGGATATGGTGGAGGGTACCTACCATGACCAAAATGATGGGGTAGGAAAAAATCTTTAAGAAAACAAAAAACCAAACGTGTAATCATAGGAAAATAAGTTTCAATGGAACATGACAAAGATACACAAGCTTGTCTCTCTCACCAACAAAAGTTGGTCCAATAAAAGATATTACCTCACCTATCCTGTCTCTCTATGGATACACAAGGTATTTTATGAGGGAAAGAGAGAATCTGCTTACCCTAGTCAAAGAAAATAAAATCAGAAATAATTAACTAAATCTGCAGCAAACTAAATAGTAAGAAAGGCAGGGAAATGATGCAATTGTCATCACTTGAAATGTTTATGGCTTGGCTTGATAACTGTTGGAGATGGTTTTGAGTGATACAAAGTCTTGCCAAATCACATGAGGATGTAGTAATTAATCTAGTAAAGGCTTCTTCCAGCCCAAAAGTGTGTACAATTTTGTGTTAATGTAGCTGGTCTAAAATTTGCAGTTGATCCATAATACTGTATCAAAAAGGCTGTCCCTACTAGCAAAATAAATCACAAAATAAAACTTATTTTAAAATCATATGGTTAGATCTTTATTTTGATTAATAGCATGTAACTATAGCTTAAGAAATTAACAAATTCATAATTGCAAAATAATGTCAATTTATGTTAAAGAAATGTTTAGCAGGTAGAGGGCTGAAAGTATAAAATATCAGCAGTCAAAATTTTAAGCAGAATTTCAGAAATGGTAAATCCCATCATTACCATTTGAGCTGAGTGAGCCAACCTAAGTTTTGTGCAAAATTGTTAATGACAGCAATGGAGAAGCATTATTGCACAATAATACATGCATACGTTTCCATTACTTATAATAACTAGCAAAGCTAGCAATAGTGTATTATATGAGTTAAACATATCTGTACAATCCCAAATACTGAGCAATTATCTTATTTTTGGCAAATTTTTGCAACTTGTAGAAATATCTCAAATATCAGTGGGTACATTAAGGGTCATATTTTCAAAAATAAATGCCTAAGAAGCATTCACACAATATGCAGATGCCAAAAAAAAGTTTCAGAGTAACAGCCGTGTTAGTCTGTATTCGCAAAAAGAAAAGGAGTACTTGTGGCACCTTAGAGACTAACCAATTTATTTGAGCATGAGCTTTCGTGAGCTACAGCTCACTTCATCAGATGCATACCGTGGAAACTGCAGCAGACTTTATATATACACAGAGAATATGAAACAATACCTCCTCCCACCCCACTGTCCTGCTGGTAATAGCTTATCTAAAGTAATCGTCAGGTTAGGCCATTTCCAGCACAAATCCAGGTTTTCTCACCCTCCACCCCCCCACACACACAAATTCACTCTCCTGCTGGTGATAGCCCATCCAAAGTGACAACTCTTTACACAATGTGCATGATAATGAAGTTAGGCCATTTCCTGCACAAATCCAGGTTCTCTCACTCCCTCACCCCCCTCCAAAAACCCACCCCCATACACACACAGACTCACTCTCCTGCTGGTAATAGCTCATCCAAACTGACCACTCTCCAAGTTTAAATCCAAGTTAAACCAGAACATCTGGGGGGGGGGGGTAGGAAAAAACAAGAGGAAATAGGCTACCTTGCATAATGACATAGCCACTCCCAGTCTCTATTTAAGCCTAAATTAATAGTATCCAGTTTGCAAATGAATTCCAATTCAGCAGTTTCTCGCTGGAGTCTGGATTTGAAGTTTTTTTGTTTTAAGATAGCGACCTTCATGTCTGTGATTGTGTGACCAGAGAGATTGAAGTGTTCTCCGACTGGTTTATGAATGTTATAATTCTTGACATCTGATTTGTGTCCATTTATTCTTTTACGTAGAGACTGTCCAGTTTGACCAATGTACATGGCAGAGGGGCATTGCTGGCACATGATGGCATAAATCACATTGGTGGATGTGCAGGTGAACGAGCCTCTGATAGTGTGGCTGATGTTATTAGGCCCTGTGATGGTGTCCCCTGAATAGATATGTGGGCACAATTGGCAACGGGCTTTGTTGCAAAGATAAGTTCCTGGGTTAGTGGTTCTGTTGTGTGGTATGTGGTTGTTGGTGAGTATTTGGTTCAGGTTGCGGGGCTGTCTGTAGGCAAGGACTGGCCTGAAGTTACCTACTACAGGACAGGCCTAACAAAGAAAATAACAGAACTCCACTAGCCATCACCTTCAGCCCCCAACTAAAACCCCTCCAACGCATTATTAAGGATCTACAACCTATCCTAAAGGATGACCCAACACTCTCACAAATCTTGGGAGACAGGCCAGTCCTTGCCTACAGACAGCCCCGCAACCTGAACCAAATACTCACCAACAACCACATACCACACAACAGAACCACTAACCCAGGAACTTATCCTTGCAACAAAGCCCGTTGCCAATTGTGCCCACATATCTATTCAGGGGACACCATCACAGGGCCTAATAACATCAGCCACACTATCAGAGGCTCGTTCACCTGCACATCCACCAATGTGATTTATGCCATCATGTGCCAGCAATGCCCCTCTGCCATTTACATTGGTCAAACTGGACAGTCTCTACGTAAAAGAATAAATGGACACAAATCAGATGTCAAGAATTATAACATTCATTAACCAGTCGGAGAACACTTCAATCTCTCTGGTCACGCAATCACAGACATGAAGGTCGCTATCTTAAAACAAAAAAACTTCAAATCCAGACTCCAGCGAGAAACTGCTGAATTGGAATTCATTTGCAAACTGGATACTATTAATTTAGGCTTAAATAGAGACTGGGAGTGGCTATGTCATTATGCAAGGTAGCCTATTTCCTCTTGTTTTTTCCTACCCCCCCACCCCAGATGTTCTGGTTTAACTTGGATTTAAACTTGGAGAGTGGTCAGTTTGGATGAGCCATTACCAGCAGGAGAGTGAGTCTGTGTGTGTATGGGGGTGGGTTTTTGGAGGGGGGTGAGGGAGTGAGAGAACCTGGATTTGTGCAGGAAATGGCCTAACTTCATTATCATGCACATTGTGTAAAGAGTTGTCACTTTGGATGGGCTATCACCAGCAGGAGAGTGAATTTGTGTGTGTGGGGGGGTGGAGGGTGAGAAAACCTGGATTTGTGCTGGAAATGGCCTAACCTGACGATTACTTTAGATAAGCTATTACCAGCAGGACAGTGGGGTGGGAGGAGGTATTGTTTCATATTCTCTGTGTATATATAAAGTCTGCTGCAGTTTCCACGGTATGCATCTGATGAAGTGAGCTGTAGCTCACGAAAGCTCATGCTCAAATAAATTGGTTAGTCTCTAAGGTGCCACAAGTACTCCTTTTCTTTTTGCAAAAAAAAGTTGTGCGTACAAAATTAATTACTGTGCACTTATGCAAACAAGGGCCCATTTTACATGTGCAAATGCATATTTTATATTTGTAATTACCTGTTTCTACAAATATATTTTGTATGAGTGTTGTGAAAAACTAGTCCTTAAATTCTGTTCAAGTGACATTGTGGATCACTGAATCCTAGAAGAAATAGCAAGGGGATGGGGATCATCCAATCTATCCCTCTGCCAATGCCAGACGTTTTTATCCAGTTGAGAGTAAATATCCCAAATTATGGTGCTTCCACCACATCTATTCCATAGAATAATCGCTCCCATTGTCAGAGAGTTGCTCTTACTATTCACCCAGATTTTTTCTTAATTTCATTCCATTACTTGTGCTCATCGGTACCATACCAAATAATTTCCCCCTTCTTTGGTATTTACATTCTTCCAGGATTCATACACTGTAATCGCAGTTATTATCATGCTGCCTGCTTCATTTAAATTATGTTGTGATTGAGATATTTTTGTTTAATAACATTGTTAACCCCAGGCATTCAAAAATTCTAAGTCAAGGGCACCCCAAAATAACGAGCGTGGTTTAAAAAAATAATGAAATTTCAAAACCATTACATTTGGGTTCTTCAAATCCCACAACATTCATGTGAACATATACATTCCTTCAGAATGGCCACCATTTCCCATTGCTTTTAATGGGAATGAAGTTAGGCTACCCAGACTAAAGATGGTTGCCCAATCTCCAAAAGCTTTGCAGGTAGAGCTGTAGGTACTACTTGTGAGGATGGCTGCCATCTCCTATTGTTTTCAATTGGAAAGTGAGCTGCCCTCAGAGAGGATGGTGGTCCCCTGTTTTTTATGAGTGTTCCAGGCAAGAGAAGATGAGTATACAAAAAAATGTATTTGCAGACCAGGGGGATTCAGGAATGTGGAGTGACTGGCAGACTGAATGGAGAACAGGTAATATGTGGGGCAGAAAGGGCGACTGAGAGCAACATGGGAATGTGTGGGGGTAGGAGGGAAACTTGTGGGAAGGCAGGGGGAGAGAGTAGGAGCAAACCAAACTAGAGGGAAGGACATGTGAAGAGTGAGGGTGAGTGTGGGCAAGAGAAATGGACAGAGTAGAAGATTTGGATTGGAACAGGAAAATATTGGTGCAAGAGACTAGGGCAGGGTGGGGCGGGACGGGCAGGGTGGGGCGGGACAGGCTGGGGATTTCCAAAAAGTATAGGGTCGCTATTGAGGCTACCTTAGCACAACTTTTCATGACTCTCAGTCTTCTGAGAAGATTAAAGCAAACCGCAACATTTCCCTTCCTTGCATCAGAAAACACCACTCATACGAAGGTGTCAATATATGCTGAAAAACCCTGAATTGTGCAATCCCACAAATGAGCTACCGTACATTACATTTGTACCGCACTGGACTGGTAAATGGTGGCTTTCCTTATTTGTTTCCTGTTCAGAGTTCTTTGAAAAACATTGACTTGTTCACTTACATTACTCAGCGGAGGATATAATGAGCAATTCTTTTGCAGCATTGGCAGAACTTAAAGTACAATGATAATAGGACCAGATTCTGATCATTTAAACTCAAATTCAGTAATACTACACCTTACAAGCAGTCCCATATACTTCTGTTGGGTACACATAGAGTAAGCTGCTACTTAATATGAGTTAAAGTATCAGAATCTGGCCTATAACTTTTAAATGTGACATAGCAGACTAATATCTCTTGGAGCTTTCTATTCATGCTCACAATCAAGACTGTTTCAGTAAGTGAGCAATCAAAGACAACAACTTTAACCAAGAGATATATATCTAAAACAACTTCTAGTGTATTCTTAAAGCTCTTAAAGCATTGAAGAGAGATTCATAAGTAGATGATGAGCACATGGTAAGTTAAGTCCCCCATCTGTTAGTATGTGCTGTTCTAATACAGTCAAAATTATGCTGCAACCACATTAGTACAAAACTTAAATAACAAAAGCAAGGAATTCAGGGGGATGGTTACATCCATAACACTGAATTAGGATACATGTACCTACTGTGGGATAGGATGAGATACTTTTTTGAAATATCTGTAATACCTACACAGGCACAATGGAACAAGTGAAAGTATGATTTTTCTGCTCTGAAAAAATGCCCCTGTAAAAATGACATGAGATTCCCTTGTTTGTCCCTATCTCTGTTTTCAAATATGGTCAGTTTACAAGTCAACGTTTATGTGGTTGCTATTGAATCAGTGAGACACACTTAAACAGGGACTACACAATGACATTTTTATAGTCATTTTGCAAAGTTGACATACATTTTAAGAACTTGCACTATTTGATATTGAGTTTTGATTTTTCATTCCCTTGCATTTTTTTCCACAGAGAAATGGGGGTGGGGGGTAAAACCCCATGAGTCATTTTGCCCACCACTTGTCTGGCCATGAGCATCCCCCTGTTATAGTAAAATTCAATGTGCATTTTCATTTCCAAGTATCCAAAAAAGTGTACTTATGCATCCCTGAACAGAATGGAGTTTGCTCAGAGCAATCAGCTGATAGTGCAGGAACGAAACATACTTTACACTACTAAACACTTTAGAACATTTTTTGTTATTTAGATATCAGAATTGAGGCTACATTATTCCAGGGTCTATATGCACACACAGAACAGTTCCTGTGCCAAAGAGCTTACTTTTTCTACTATAAAAATAACCGAGTAAAATAACAAACACGTAATAAAAGAATTACAGATGTACTATAATGCACTGGAAGTAACTATGCTGCTCATTCATCATTTGAACATACCCCCAAACTTATTCCCTCCGAGAATAATAGACTTTTGAGTAATAGACTTACGATGGGCCCAGGTTCAGTGGTCATCTCACAGTGTCATAGGTTTAGAATGGGATTTTCAAAAGCACCTAAGTAATGTAGGTGCAAAAGTCCCACTGACTTGCAATGGGATTTGTGCTCCTGAATAATTAACTGGATAACTGTGATTCTTAATTACAGACTTCATTGCAAATCTAAGGTAAATTACTTTTGGTATATGGCCTGCCCCTCAACTTCTAGTCATGTAAGAAGACACTCCCAATCATTCATTGACATATCCACAATCCAAAATTATAGTATCAGACACATTTTTAAAAAGAATAAAGGAGTTCTTTACCTCAGCAGCTCTGCCAAGTATATTTAGTACAATAGATGTCTCTCTTTAAGCCTTACTTCTGCTGTGATGACTCCAGGTAAGATGATTAGCAGGCCCACACACAGCTGGTATACCCAAACCATGTTCATATTACTGTAACATCACCATCTTCAAACCCCACCCATCTGTTTGTTTCTTGCACCTTGTCATGAACAAAGACTTTTAACTGATCCTGCTTGTGGCTGCTAGTTGTTACAAATAATCAATAGTAATGATAATATAACTGCTACTATTATTTGATCCTATTACTTGCATCCGATGAAGTGAGCTGTAGCTGACGAAAGCTTATGCTCAAATAAATTTGTTAGTCTCTAAGGTGCCACAAGTACTCCTATTATTTGACAGTAAACATTCCCACAAAGGAAATGGTTTGCACAGTGTCAAACCATCACCTGTTATTGGCTCATGACTCCAAAGTTTCCCAGAAGGCAGATAATATGGTAAATACTGAGTCATAATTAATTTCAGTTTATTAATGGAAATTATACAATTCAAGGTCAGGTCTAAATCACTAAGGCTAATGAAAATCAGGACTAGGGGATTTCTGGTTGATTAGGATTATTCATCTAGCAACCAATCCTGCTCATAATGAGGATTTTTTAAAATAAGAATCATCAAAATCCAGGAACCCAAGATTACCACGTTACTGGAAAAAGTCCAGGCAACTCTTATCCAGTCTTCCTTCATTCATCAGTGTCTCTGGGCCCTGCCTTTCACATCTCGCTGATTATCCAGTATATCTGCAACAAACAGTATTTTTTTGTTGAATAAACCTTAGTTATAGATAGTCACTGGATATATAATTAGCTCCAGTAAGTTATAACATTGCAGCACTGAGATTATATTATATAGTGGTCTCCCTGTCCCATATTGTCATGTGTTTCTCTCTGTTAGAGTCAAGTATGATGGTGTTGTAGCAGGATGCTGGTTATAACCCATTATAGTTAAAGCCACATAAATTGTGTCCATTTTGACTCCTTTTATTCACCTGCTGATAACTTTCTACAGTTTCAGCTCTGTGGCTGCAATTGTTCTCTGCCCAAAGCTGAACTTGCTTTTAAAGAGGGTGCAAAAATGATTCAGTCCTTTTTGTGTAAGAAACGAATGAGGGAGGTGGTGGATACAGTACTCCCATTCTTTAAAAAATTGTGTGTGTGTTTGGTTTATTTTGAGGAGGAGGCAAAGCTCTGTAATTGAAATGGTTGAAGGTGGAAAGCTGGCATGGTTTTAGAACTCATGACAGAGCTGTTTGAGTTTTTCTGTGGGAGAAAATTGATGAGGATTTGACTAAGTGATCTGCATTTGATAAGCATGTAATAGGCAAATGTAGATTTAATTATTTTTTACTAAGTTCAATGAAGGCCTGATCTGAAGCCCACTGAAGTTAGAGGGGGATTATTGATGGACATCAAGGGGCTTTGGATCAGGCCCCAAATGTGCAGCAAAGGAAGAATGGACAATGCATGCAAGCACAGCTAAATTATCGAACTGTAGTCATTTGCGGCAGAAGCTGAGGCAAGTGCTTCTGCCAGGCGAGCTAGTGCCGGACAAGGGCTCCTGACCACCTTGTGATGTACTCAGAAACTGAGGTAAAGGTTCTGGCCAACTTTGCCAGGTGCACATAAAATGAGGAGCAGGAAACAGATGATGTGCTAGTTGCACTGATGAGGGAGAGAGAGGTTGGGATCTGACAGGGAGGAAGGTTTGACTGGGCTGTCATCATTTTTCTGTAGTAAAAAAAAAACTAATAAAAAACACATAGTAATTAATCTTCCCATTAACTGCACTAGTGAAAAACATATAGAGAAGCTAATATGTTATTTAGCCCATAGTTATTGTGTATTCCACATATGGTACAGCAACTGGGTTTAAACTAAAAAGCAGAAGATAATAAGCACACTACTGTTTCACTAACATATTGTTTGGGGCAACTATTATCTATAAATTATTTTAAAGCCCTTATCAGATAGTTCTTTGCTTCATTTAATAATATATTATGGCCTGAATCTGGAATTAAATTTGACACTGTTAAATCCTAAGAGATTACCAGTGAAGTCCCTACTCCCAAGTAAATAAAGACAAATCAAGACAACATGAAAGGAAAATAAAACAGCTGGAAAACTTAGAGCTCCAGTTTCTCTCTGCCAACTGACACCCAGACACTGGAACTGACACATATGGTCAGAGTGGGGGCGTCTTATGATCTCTGGCAGCAGCTCAATTGCATGCGGAAAAAAGCAGCATCTCATCCAGCTTCCCTCAGCAGCTGGTGGAAGCACCGGCAACAGACCATGAGAGACCTAGCCTGAGCGTTAACTGTGCTGGTGTTCGAGGCATTTTGGTTAAGTTTTCTCTTGCTCAAAAAAAAATAATAATAATAATCAGCTACAACTCTGTAGGTGTTTTATTCTCTGTCACCTGACCTGGATTTAACACAATCACTGTGTCCTCATTTGTAAATACACATTAACTCAAAACAAGGTTCAAACAAACAAATTTCTTCCTCCCAAGACTGATAGTGTCATAAAATTCCACGTGCCTAAAATAGAGTAAGTTTACAGTACATTTCTGACAGTGCTCCACTTGCAACAGCTCCCATTGCAGGTGGTAAGCAGTTTTGAAAATCTGCCCTTTAGTGAGTTAAAGCCCTACGGGTCGGATGATGGGACACTGTGCTATATTCATCCTTGTGGTAAGTAGATGCCGGGATTAATTTATCAGAGTCAAAACATAATAATTATTAACAAAGTCCTGACTAGCACCTAAAGGCAACAGGGTTTTTCTGTGTTTTCACAACATCCTCATTTAGTTAAATCCCTTTAAAAAGAGAGAGAGAGAGAGAGAGAGATTCCCTTATTTGTTTATTGAAAGATGTAAGCTGTGAAAAGAAAAGAAAAAGAAAGAAAGAAAGAAAGAAAGAAAGCCCCAACCCACTGCTTGGGGCAACATGCCTGAGTGAGAGGAGGTGAGCTGTAGCATTTCCTTCTGACAGAATGCCAGATGACTGGTCATCACAGGGTAGAAAATGGTAATAGGAGACAGGGAGGATGCAATGTACCGCAGACAGGGCACTGAGTTTTTTGTGGTTAAGATGACAGCAAATGCACACCTCTGTCGTCAACTCTTAGTACAATAAGACTAGTAAAGACCACTGAAAGCCATATCCATGAAGAAATTTAGAGAAACCAAAAAGAACCTCAAAACAACTGAGGTTTTGTTTATGAATAATGATAATGTACTGAGGAAATCCATTATCCTATTTATGGTTTGTTATTCAGTGTCAGTGCCCATAGAGTACAGCACATTGTGGATATATATGTTATATCATTAGAATGGGTCAGGACACAGCTGTTATGATTTTGATGCAAGATGTGAGCCAGGAACTGAATGGTCTCAAAAAAACAAACAAAAAACCCAAGCTACTGTTTGGGACAACACACTTGAGTGAGAGGAAGTGAGCTGTATGGTTTCCCTCCGACAGCACGTGAACCCTGTAACCTCAAAAGGTGAGGGGGTCTTTGTTTGCACGGGTAGGGAAAAAGGGTAGGGCTCCTTTAAGGGTCCCCCCTGAGCTGGGGATTAGGAGACAGGGAAGTTTCAAGCATTTTAGCGCAAACTATTTTTTCATCTGAAAATTTGTACAAGAAGAGCATTATTTGTTATTTGTCATTGTCTTACTTAAATTGTTTCTAATCAGGAAAAAATGTGACTTAGGTGACCAATTGCATATTGTGACTAGGCAAGGTAAATCATTTTTAAGCAATCCATGAGGTGAAATTTATTCACATACACTATTTGGCAAATACTTGTGAATACAGCTGATCAAAACACAGAATTTCTGTTTTACAGGAAATCCTGAAGTTTGGACACTTGTTTGCATCTCAAATTGGGACAAGAAGTCAGAATAAACATACAGCTGAAAGTTCCAAAAATTTTGAGTCTGAGATGTTAAAACATTTTATTTCAGGTCGGTTTGACAATCTGTACCTGCCTGAGCTGCTTCAGTACTTCATAAGAGTTGTAATTCAAGTGCGCCCCTATGGGTTGGGCTTCCTGGCCAGACTACCTCTTCAAAGCTGCACCATAATCATGAAACTCCCATGATGCTCAGCTAGAGGAGACATCACAGTGCATCATGGGACATGTAGTCCAACTAGCAAGCCCCACAGGGAATATTGAGGGCATTCAGTAACCAAAGTACAACTCCCATGAGGCACTGTGGTGGCTCAGGTAGATGCAGATTAACATTGAACTGATCCAAAACAAAACATTTCAATTTGAGTCAGACCATCCTGAAACAAAATGCTTTATTTTGATTTGCCTGACTGAAAATTGAATAATTTTGGCAAAAAGTAACATTTTCCTATGATAAATTTTGATTTTTCCAGACACACATTTTCCATTAAAAACAAGTCAGAAAATTTCCAAGTATCTCCACTTATTAATAATAAATACATCCATGAAATCAGGGTCTGCTCACAAATAATTTGCAAATAAACACCCACCTCAGATTCAAAATGACTGTTTCCAAATCTCAAGATTTTATTGTAGGACTCATGATATTTAGTGTTAAAGCCTCAACTGCTGGAATCAGGTTATTACCTGAGAATATCAGTTTCCAGTAAAAAGTAAAAGTAAGTTTCTAGCCCTCATGATTGTGGAGGGAAAGCTTCAAAAAGTGAACCCTAAATGCTCAAGCACCAGAAACATGGGTGGCGGGTATAAGGCACTGCTGCAGCCACTAGACCCCTGGTTGCAGGGTTTGGCAGGGGGAGTTTCTTTTTGACTATACCCGATGCAGGTTCTGGGGCAGCTGAAGAGGCAGGAAGTGCTATTCAGCCTCCTGGGTTAATTAGTAATCTCCCTGGACTCCAGAGAGATTACTGATTAAACCAGGAACCTGAGTAGCAAATACCACCTCCTCAACCGCCTGGGGAACCTGCATGGGGCATAATAAAACAAAAACTCCCCCTGCCAAAAGCTTCTTCTGGAGGAGAGTCCGAGACACTTTTCCCCGCGGTGGCTTGGTGTCTGGGGAGGTGTGGTGCAGCTCCTCAGAGCAAGTGGGCGGGGGCGGGGGGAAATCAGGCCTCTGGCCAGCCCAAGGCTTCTCTGACCGAACCAAGGCGGGGGCACTCAGGCCTCCAGCCAGCCTGGGGCTCCTCCAGCCAAGGGTGGGGTGCTTGGGCCTCCAGCCAGCCCAGGGTTCCTCCGGCCAAGGGTGGCCGGGGGGGGGGGGGGGCGCTCAGGCCTCTGGCCAGCCCAGTGCTCCTCCGGCCAAGTCAGGGGGGCGCCCATAGCTCTGGCTTTGGGAGGGGTTCCCGTGGGTGGAAGGGGCGGAACTAGGGACTAGCCTTCCCGAAGGGGGGCTCCACCTGCCACCCATGACCAGAAAGCACATAAAAACAAACCAATGTTTAAATTATATTGTAAATATCATTATATGGTGGGGGGCCTAACTCATGAGTGTGGAATACTTGGGGGTTGGCAACACTGCTATTGCTTGTAACAAATTATTTTACCGGCCACCCAGAGGAGTGTGTGGTTTACAGTTCCATGCAGTGGGAGATACTGACCGAGGTGTTTGTCCTGAGCCCTGCCCACTTCCCCTCACAGTGATAGGCGCATAAGTCCAGGATGAAGGAAGGTGCCTATTTCTACTTAGCAATCCATGAATGAGAACCAGCCACCTGCTGTCAGTCAGCTTCAGTTCTTCAGGCATTTCTTGTGGGAATGAATTAAGCACCTACCTCACTCTACACAAAGCAGCTGCATTAGCAGCAACTTCTGGCCACCTTATAGCTTTTAGCTTAGTAGTTAGAGCACTCACCTGGGATGTGGGAGACCTTGGGTCCAGTCCCCTTACTCCAATCACTCTTCCATTATTTATCCACAGTGGAACAGCTACATCAGACGAGAATGAAGTGAGCCCCACAGCAGAATACCCCATAGTTCCTCCTGGGGGAATTCTACACCACTGCACAATGCAGAATTTTGCAGAAATTAATGATGTGCGTGCAGAATTTCCTTTTTCCCCCCACAGAAATGGGCTGCAGAGATGTTTGCCACTGAACCCCGCAGAGCCCAGCTCACAAATAGAAGACAAGGCTAGGGGCAGAGGGAGGAAACTGGAGGGTTTCCAACAGCTGCAGTTCCCAGCACGCCCTGAAGGAAGGAGGCGGTGGTGCACAGGAAACTCTCTGCAAGCCCAGGACCCAGCATCAGGGTGTGAGTGTTTGGGCTGGGGTGGGGCATGGCTGGGCTCTGGGAGGGAGAGGGTGTGAGTGTATCGGCTGGAGGAGGCATGACTGGGCTTTGGAGTGGGGAAGAGGGGTGTGAATGTCTGGCCCCCCCAGCTGGGCTCTGTGGGGGAGGGGGAAGAGAAACAGGAACTGGGTTGTTATAGGAGTTTCTTTAACTCTCTACTCCTGGGGGAATTTATGTGTGTATTTGTTACAGGCATATTTGCTGACAGGTATTTTGAAATAAATTACCAAAATAATTGAAACTGGTGTGATTATGTAGTGTTATTTTGACAAATAAAATTTGCAGAATTTTACAGAATTTTAAAATATTGTGTGAAGAATTTTTAAAATTTTTGGCACAGAATTTCCCCAGGAGTACCCATAGCTCAGTGGTTACAGCAATGTCTTGAGTAGTGGAAGACCCCTTTTCAAATATTTTCTCCACATCTGGCAGAGAGGAGGTAATAGAACCCAGCTCGCCCACATCCTAGGTGAGTGCTCTAGCCACTGGGCTAAAAGTTATAAGGTGCACTCCATGACCACCACAATCTTCTCCTCCTAGATTTTGAATGAGACTCAATCCAGTAGGCAGCTTCTGAGCATACCTACCAGACTGGGCCCCACGCACAAATAGGTTGTCAAATATCTGTCTTCCCCTGGTTCAGTAATTGCTCTCAGGCTTAGGCAGGAAATTGGTTTCTGGGTGCTTAGAGTAAGGCAGTAGTGCGCATGCCTAGAGGAAGAAATTTAGACTGCTAAAGAACTTTTACCCGAAGACTTAGGCATCAAGTGAGTTTCGGCACCTACAATGTTCGGCAGAAAGTTCATAAATTGCAGGGGAACCAAAACTGGAACTTAGGCACCTAAATCCAGTGTTTAGGCACCTAAATATCTTTGTGGATCTGGGATGAAGTGCTCAAATCACTTTTAACAATGGGACTTAGGCTTCCACATCAGTTAGGCATTTTTGAAAACGTTACCTCAGATTTCATAGCCAAAAAATATTGAACTGACTAGTGACTAACTGGGGGAAAGAGGTTTGGAAGCACTTTATTGTTGTCTCATAATAGCCAAAAATGTAACTAAGTGAATGAAAGAGGGATGATGTAAGAATAAAAATCTCCCAGAATAAGTGTTTTCCTGTAACTCCCAATCAGGACTTGTCTAAACAAATCTGGCGCCTACTGCAAAATCTTTCAAGTGGGTTCCTGTCTGTGATAAAATTTATTGTATGAATTTCTGTCTGTCCCCAACCTAAGTCAAACAGCTGTGCCACATCTTCTGCAGAAAGTTTAAATACACAGGGTCAGTTGGGGTATGCCCAGGACTGGCAAGTGTATTTTTGCTCCTCAAGGAGGGCTTATGTTCTCTTCAGAAAGAATCAGCTTGTCTCTCATACCAGATGGCATTAGAATTTGAGTAGTAAACCTCTTGCTATTTTAAATATTCTCTTACAGGTAAATTCTATGTGTGACCTTTATATGGAGTTAGAAGCCTAACTTTGGCAGCAAAGTTTGAAATTTTAGGTAGTGATTTTTTAACTTGACGATGAATTAAGCAGCCAGGTAATTCCTGGCTGTTGCTAAGTCTCTCATGGATGATGAAATAAAGTAGGTCAAGGAAAAGTTTGTACAACTGAGAGAGTTTTAGGATAAAACCAGAATGCTGATTAAAGGGGCATTGTGCTGTTGATTTGCTGATAACTACACTCCAGGCACTATGGGTATGTCTACATTACAAAATTAGGTTGGTTTCATTTAAGTTGACATTGAGCCTCTGATTTAAGCAAGTCTCTTCTACATGTCCCCACTATGCTCATTGTGTTGGCGGAGTGCATCCTCCCTAGCAGAGCTTGCATCAACTCACAGAGCGCTGCACTGTGAGTAGCTATCCTACAGTGCATGGAGCTGAGTGGAATGCTGGGTTGGGCTTGCAATGCCTCATTTGCGCAGGTGGTTATGGGAACATGGCATTAGCCTCCCATGATGCACTTACCTCCCTCCCTCCCTGAAATCAATGGCAAAAAAAGCCTTTTTCATGCCTTTTTCCCTAACCTGGGTTATCCACGCAGATGCCATAGCACGGCAAGCATGGCCCCCGCTCAGTTGTACACTGTTGTTGTGAGCATTACAAACATCTCGCACCTTATCCTGCAGTATTTGCTCATCCGAAGCAGGAGCCACCACACGGAACAATGTGATGCCACGCAAGCAGCCCTGCCGGAAGCCATGGAGCGGAGCAATTCGCAGATGCTGGTAACAGTCGTGCATCACTTTGACACGGTGGAGCGCCGCTTCTGGGCCCGGGAAACAAGCACTGACTGGTGGGACCACATAGTTATGCAGCTATGGGATAATGAGCAGTAGCTGCAGAACTTTCGACTGCATAAGGCCACTTTCATGGAACTGTGCAAAGAGCTTTCCCCAACCCTGAATACTAAATGCTCAATACTAAAATGAGAGCTGCTGTGACAGTTGAGAAGCGAATGGCGATAGCTCTGTGGAAGCTTGCAATGCCAGACTGCTGCCAGTCAGTGGGGAATTAATTCAGAGTGGGTAAATCTACCATGAGGTCTGCTGTGATCCAAGTTGCCAGGGCAATCAATAGACTTCAGCTAAGAAGGGTAGTGACTTTGGGAAACATGCAGAACATAATGGATGGTTTTGCCGCAATGGGGCTCCCTAAGTGCAGTGGGGCAATAGATGGAATGCATATCTCTATCTTGGCACCAGACCATCTTGCCCAAGAGTACATAAACTGAAAGGGGTACTTCTCAATGGTGTTGCAAGCATTGTTGGATCACCGGGGCTGTTTCACTGACATCAACATGGGATGATCAGGAAAAGTGCATGACATACGCATCTTTAGGAACTCTGGTCTGTTCAGAAAGCTGCAAGCAGGAACTTTCTTTCCAGACTGCAAAATTACCATTGGTGATGCCAATGCCAATCGTGATCCTGGGAGACCCAGCCTACCCCTTGCTCCCATGGCTCACGAAGCTGTACCCAGGCAGCCTGGACAGCAGTAAGGAGCGGTTCAACTGTAGGCTAAGCAAGTGCTGAATGGTGATGGAATGTGCCTTTGAACATTTAAAAGCCTGCTGGCGTAGTTTGCTTACTAGGTTAGACCTCAGTGAAAGCAATATCCCCATTGTTGTTGCTGCATGCTGTGTGCTCCGTAATATCTGTGAAACAAAGGGAGAAAAGGGTCTGGTGAGGGATGGAGGCAGATCGCCTGGCAGCCAATTTTGAGTAGCCAGGCACCAGGGCAATAAGAAGAGCACATCAAGGTGCACTGCATCTCCATAAGGCTTTGAAAACTAGTTTCATCAATGACCCACAGTATTATGACACTTATGTGTGCTGTTCCTTACCAAACTGTCCCCTTCATTGCATGTACTCCCCTGTAAACTACACCCCCACTAACCATAGTGTGCTGAATGAATAAAGAGCCTTTTCACCTCAGTCCATTAATTTTTATTATGTTCACAAACACTGAGAGGCAGCAAAGAAAAGTAAAATAACCTGGGGTTAAGGGGCTGATAACACTGGGGGGCAAGGGGGAAAACAAGGCCAGCTCACTTACAATTGCACTTCAATAACAATCAAAGGTGTGGGAATGGGTGTCTTCTGGTCCTTGTACCCTCCCCTGGAGTTGAGTGCAAGGGATACTGGACTTTTCCCCCACCCCCGCATCCTAGGACATCTGGGAGAGGAGGATGTGGAGCTTGGTGTTGATGGCAGCAGGTTCACCATAGGCTGCAACAGGACTCTAGCATTCACCTGCCTTTCTTGAACCTCAGCCAGATGCCTCAACATGTCCGTTTGCTCCCTCATAATCCGCACCATCTCTTCCTGCGTGTCACGCTCGTGTTCCCTGCGTGCTCTCCTGTCCTCAGGGTCATTGTGCAAGCTCTCCAACAGTGTAATCCTCCATGCGCTGAGCTCCGTCTTGTCACTCTCAGAGGCATGCTTTAACTCATTGAACATGTCCTCCCGAGTCTTCTTTTTCCATCTTGTCTCTGTCCCGGTGTGTTGGATGTGCCTACAGACAAGGTTTCAGCGGCAAAGAATACAAAGCACAAGGGTAGCATTGACAGTGCATACATTGTTTCTGGCGCAAGGTTAATTTTTTTTATAAAAGAAACACCCCTCAATGCACTTCCCTACAAGCCACAACATAGTCACAACCGCTGGCTACTGCAAGAGTTGATTTGCTGCTACAGCCATGGTGAGTAAGGCCACAAGGCATGGATGAGAGGTCTTGTGCTGCAGCTTTTGTAGGATCATTGGTACCAACCTCAGCACAACCCCCTTTCCCATAGCAACCTGGATGGTGCTTGAGGACAGGCACCAGCGTAAAGCCCCGCAAATACTTGGATTGTTACAAAAGCAGCACCGGGTTGGGGTGGAAGGGAGACAAGCAGGAAGCATCGCCCCCCCTTTTTTTAAAATGCTGGCTGCAATATAGGGTGATCCCTTCCAACCACAACCAGGGCATATTTGGGAAAGCGTGGTTGTGTGACCCAGCATTCACCAAACAGAGGCGGATTATTTATCAAATGGTTCGCTCCACCAACAGTGATCTATGTGCTTCTTTGGTTTTACATTGGTTGTGTAACAGGAAGCTTATCTTCGTTAGTCAAAATATGCACATTTCTCTCTCCAGACGCAGGATTATTCATCATTAACTTTACAACAAAGCTGTCTAGTTTCTTTCTTTCATTCCCCTTTAGATAAGCTGCATAGTCTACTCTTTTGAAGTCCCAGACATTTCCCTAGTTTCACTACCTCTGTTATAATTCAGTAATATTGCCTTTTTCTGTCAACCATGTCCATGCATTTCAGCAATCAGAGTATTGTGTATGGTGCTTGGGTCTGTAGATAAGATAATGAATGACCTTACCTACATTTCATTTGTGTTCTCTTCCCACTCTCTTCTGCAGCATTAAACATTAGGGAGAGCCCCCACAAGATAAAATTACTCTCAAAATTCAATGCCACACATAATTTTGCCTATGTCACAATTTTATTCTCTGTCATCTATGAGTCTGGGCAAATGTGTTTTCTTCTGAATCTGGCAGAGAAATCACATCCTTAGTCATAACATTTATTATCAAACCAATATCTTCCTATAATCAGGGACTGCTGCTCCTATTGGCATGTAGGGGGAAAGGGAGAGGAATGTGTCTTCAAGATGAAGTAGGTATTTCAAAGGTAGGCTTTACATTTGGTGATAAACCAAGTTTTACTATCATCTCTGACAACAAGATAGTAAAAATGAAGCACATAAGCATGTAATAGTCAAAAAATAAAGCACCTGGCTCATTTGTAGATCACAACTATACCATATGGTTCCCTAAACACTGTTCATAGGATTAGGATTATTTCAGATACTTCAGATGATTGATACCCCCCCCCCTTTTTTTTTTTTTTTTTTTTTTTTTAAGAAAAAGCCACTTGCTGTACATATAAATGATTAAAATACATTAAAAAAATCACTAACAGTCCTCAAACAGAGAAATCCAACAGGGTTCTTCCTTAAAGATACAGTTAAATGTAAGGATTTAAATAGGAAATGTTTGCAAGATTCAGGTCTTTGATTTGTATCATAATCATTGTTCTTTGTTACTGTATGTACTGTATCCAGGCAAATAAAGTGCATGCAAAGTATCATAAACTTCTACTGGTGCGCCTCAGAAGAGGAATGGGAGCACTGGGCTAATTTCCAGATTTTATTATAGCATTTTAAAGCTCATAATTTCAATTAATTGATGCCCTCAAATGTAGCTTGGAATTGCCAACAATGAGCTTGAAGTTGAACTAGTAGAAAACCACACACGATTCTAGAAAAATGGAACATGGAAAATCCTGACAGATTAAAAACTGGGCCAGAGGCACTGACTCATCACTACATATGTTAAATGATTAATCACTTGTCCTCATTGTTAATATGACAACAGGAAGTCCACAAAACCCGCACATGGTCCATTTCTAGCTAATAAACTCTGACTAGTTAGTCCGGCAAAAAGCACACACTGCATCAACTATTATATATTAATTTAATACATTGGCATATACTGAGAAACTGAAACTAAGCTTATGCTCAAATAAATTGGTTAGTCTCTAAGGTGCCACAAGTACTCCTTTTCTTTTTGAAACTGTTCGCTAATTTATAAACAACTGACAGCGACTCATGTATGTTTCAGCTAGGGAAAGAATTCTGACTTTCAGCATCTGGATGAAATTTGGCCAACCAGAACAAGATGCTGAATCCAGAGTTCAAAGTCGGTCATTTTGTGTTGTTGCTGGAGACTTAGAAAGGGCTCTGTGCAATGCAAATAAAGTCACTCTGTTTAAAGGTGCTTATGAAATACAGACAGACACTTTTCTAGAGGAGACTATCCAACTAGTGCAATCCATGCTATGCTACCCATAACAACAGGCAGATGTCATGAAACAGGTTGTGGTGGCATGACCTTGAGTCAGTGCATAAGCCTGGCTGCCTTTCTTATGGAACCATTGACGATCACAGCTACAGTTTGGAAAGTATGGCAGACTTTCCACTCTGGGCAGCGCATGGCTGTTCAGCAAACCACCATCAACAGAGTGGGTCTAGTATTTAACAAACAACATTTCTGTGGCTTTCCTGAGTGGTAATATTTGCAAGAGGGTTTGCTACTCACATGATGATTTTTATCTCAAGTGTTTACTCCCTTTATCTCAAAAAAATTATGGATCTGTACTGAAGAGTGGGAGGAGACTCACTCTCAGACAACAGTCTACTGCCCTTTTCTCAAACCAAAGCCATGATGTAGCTCTATATGATTTTGTCCCTTGGATCTTTACATGTAAACTCCTAATGGGTAATGACAATTAATGCACATAAAACAAGAAATTAAGATATTGGTGTAGCCATCCACACTAAGAAAAATGTGATGTGCCATGATCACTGCTTGGTTAGCTGGTATCCAAGTACCACTGTTTGACTGATTAATTCACACTGATCCCATGCAGTGGCAGGAACCAGCAGCACACCAGCCAGACCATTACATTTGATTTGTGCCTTGGCATGACACAAGAATATATACACACACTGCATTGTCGTCCTCCTCTGCCTACCATTTCCATTTTAGTGAGAGCGCAGGGGATTAACATTTACCACACTCTCTTTCTGTACCTTTCATTAATAGCAACACTGTGCTCTGATACCCAACACTCTCAAAACAGACCATGATGTATCTATAGCACCCTCATGGCCAAGATGGAATCTGCTCTTTGGGGAAGCTCTGGCCAAAAAAAGGAACGGAGCAAGGGAACTCCTTTCCACCCCAGAGGCACCTGTTCCAAACTCCATTCCTGAGTAAACACACGCACCCCAGAATAGTACAACAAATATAGGAAAGGGAAAGAGGAGGTTACTTATTGGTAACTGGAGGTTCTTCGAGATGTGTGTATTCCAAACGCAGGTGCGCATGCGCCAGAGCCAGAAGTTTTCCAGCAGCAGTGTCCGTTGACCCACACAGCCACCCTACGTCGCCACATGCTCCATGCGAGGTTATAAGAGGCAGTGCAGGGCGACACGCCATCAGTCCCCCTCTTACTGCTGCATAGAGTGTCCACAGCAGAGGGGATGGTGGGCAGGTATTGGAATACATACAGGGACCACACATCTCAAAGAACCTCCAGTTACAGGTAAGTAACCTCCTTCCCTTCTTTGAGTGATGTTCCTTATACGTATTCCAAACACGGGTGAGTATAGAGCAGTGATCAGGTCAGAGGTGGGTGCGAGGACATGATGGGTAAGGCCTGCTTCAGGACATGTCCCACGGTCGTGTCTGTGGCTCCGCCGTGGTCGATGGCATAGTGTGCTGTGAAGGTGTGGAAGGAGTGCCATGTTGCCGCATGGCAGATCTTGTGCCAGGGGACATCTGCCAGAGAGAAGGAGGTAGTCGTGTGTGCCCACATGAAGTGTGCTGTGATTCTGCTGGGCGGCTTTGCATAACTTTCTGTAATGCACCTAGAGATTCAATTGGATGTGCACTGCAAGGAGAGGGCCTGCCCTCTTGACTGTTCCACAATGGCTACGAAGAGGCATGGGAAGGTGCAAAATGTTCAAGTCCTGTCCAAGGAGAAGGCTAGTGCCCTGCATACATCCAGGGAGTGCAGTGTCCTGTCCGCATGAGTGGCATGCAGTTTAGAATGGAAGACCAGGAAATGGATGAACTGGTTGAGATGAAACTCGGAAATGATTTTTGGGAAGAACTTAGGGTGAAGGCGCTGGGAGACCTTGTCTTTATGAAAAACTGTATGCTGACCTGCCAGGCAGAAGTGATGGCCACCAGGAAGAGGACCTTCATGGATAGGTGGGCAAGGGAACATGTGACTAGTGGTTTGAATGGAGGCCAGGTGAGGGCAGACAGCATGAGGTTGAGGTCCCGGGATTGGGGCGGGGGGTGGTAAAGTAGGGGTAAGGACCAGTGGGAAGCAGTTTGTCAGTTCCCTCAGGTAGTGGTAGGGTGAGTAAACACCGGCCATCCATGGGGGAAGGAAGCCACTGAATGCTGTGAGGTGAACGCAGATTGAGGTGAATGTGAGGCCCAAGTTCTTGAGCTCCAGGAGGTAGTCTAGGACAACAGTCATGGAGATGGCATGGAGGGAGAGGTGGCGGCATTGCATCCAGGTGGTAAAGCGCTTCCATTTCATGGTGTAGCATTCCCTCACAGACTCCCACCTACTGTGTGTAAGGATACAGCAGATGGGTGACAAAAAAGTACTATCTACCCGCAAGCCCCAACTGAAAACCAAGCCATCCATTGGAGCGGGCCCAGGTTGGGGTGTGAACTCTGCCGTTGCCCTGGGTGAGAAGGTCCAACAGTATGGGAAGGCTGATTGATGTCCGAAAGATTGAGTAGATTAGGAAACCAGAATTGTTGGGGCCAATGTGGGGCTATCAGGATGATCCTGGCTTATAGAATCATAGAATATCAGGGTTGGAAAGGACCTCAGGAGGTCATCTAGTCCAACCCCCTGCTCAAAGCAGGACCAATCCCCAATTAAATCATCCCAGCCAGAGCTTTGTCAAGCCTGACCTTAAAAACTTCTAAGGAAGGAGATTCCACCACCTCCCTAGGTAACGCATTCCAGTGTTTCACCACCCTCCTAGTGAAAAAGTTTTTCCTAATATTCAACCTAAACCTCCCCCACTGCAACTTGAGACCATTACTCCTTGTCCTGTCATCTTCTACCACTGAGAATAGTCTAGAACCATCCTCTTTGGAACCACCTCTCAGGTAGTTGAAAGCAGCTATCAAATCCCCCCTCATTCTTCTCTTCTGCAGACTAAACAATCCCAGTTCCCTCAGACTCTCCTCATAAGTCATGTGTTCCAGACCCCTAATCATTTTTGTTGCCCTTCGCTGGACTCTCTCCAATTATCCACATCCTTCTTGTAGTGTGGGGCCCAAAACTGGACACAGTACTCCAGATGAGGCCTCACCAATGTTGAATAGAGGGGGATGATCACGTCCCTCTATCTGCTGGCTATGCCCCTACTTATACATCCCAAAATGCCATTGGCCTTCTTGGCTGTTGACTCATATCCAGCTTCTCATCCACTGTCACCCCTAGGTCCTTTTCCGCAGAACTGCTGCCTAGCCATTCGGTCCCTAGTCTGTAGCGGTGCATTGGATTCTTCCGTCCTAAGTGCGGGACCCTGCACTTATCCTTGTTGAACCTCATCAGATTTCTTTTGGCCCAATCCTCCAATTTGTCTAGGTCCTTCTGTATCCTATCCCTACCTGCCACCGTATCTACCACTCCTCCTAGTTTAGTATCATCCGCAAATTTGCTGAGAGTGCAATCCACACCATCCTCCAGATCATTTATGAAGATATTGAACAAAACCGGCCCCAGGACCGACCCTTGGGGCACTCCGCTTGATACCGGCTGCCAACTAGACATGGAACCATTGATCACTACCCGTTGAGCCCGACAATCTAGCCAACGTTCTACCCACCTTATAGTGCATTAATCCAGCCCATACTTCTTTAACTTGCTGACAAGAATACTGTGGGAGACCGTGTCAAAAGCTTTGCTAAAGTCAAGAAACAATACATCCACTGCTTTCCCTTCATCCACAGAACCAGTAATCTCATCATAGAAGGCGATTAGATTAGTCAGGCATGACCTTCCCTTGGTGAATCTATGCTGACTGTTCCTGGTCACTTTCCTCTCATGTAAATGCTTCAGGATAGATTCCTTGAGGACCTGCTCCATGATTTTTCCGGGGACTGAGGTGAGGCTGACTGGCCTGTAGTTCCCAGGATCCTCCTTCTTCCCTTTTTTAAAGATTGGCACTACATTAGCCTTTTTCCAGTCACCCAGGACTCCCCCCGTTCTCCACGAGTTTTCAAAGATAATGGCCAATGGTTCTGCAATCACAGCCGCCAATTCCTTTAGCAATCTCGGATGGAACGCATCCGGCCCCCGTGCACATCCAGCTTTTCTAAATAGTCCCTAACCACCTCTTTCTCCACAGAGGGCTGGCCACCTACTCCCCATGTTGTGTTGCCCAGCGCAGCAGTCTGGGAGCTGACCTTGTTCGTGAAGACAGAGGCAAAGAAAGCATTGAGTACATTAGGTTTTTCCACATCCTCTGTCACTAGGTTGCCTCCCTCATTCAGTAAGGGGCCCACACTTTCCTTGGCTTTCTTCTTGTTGCCAACATACCTGAAGAAACCCTTCTTGTTACTCTTAACATCTCTTGCTAGCTGCAGCTCCAGGTGTGATTTGGCCCTCCTGATTTCATTCCTACATGCCCGAGCAATATTTTTATACTCTTCCCTGGTCATCTGTCCAATCTTCCACTTCTTGTAAGCTTCTTTTTTATGTTTAAGATCCGCAAGGATTTCACCGTTAAGCCAAGCTGGTCGCCTGCCATATTTACTATTCTTTCGACACATCGGGATGGTTTGTCCCTGTAACTTCAGTAGGGATTCCTTGAAATACAGCCAGCTCTCCTGGACTCCTTTCCCCCTCATGTTGTTCCCCCAGGGGATCCTACCCATCAGTTCCCTGAGGGAGCCAAAGTCTGCTTTCCTGAAGTCCAGGGTCCGTATTCTGCTACTTACCTTTCTTCCCTGTGTCAGGATCCTGAACTCGACCAACTCATGATCACTGCCTCCCAGATTCCCATCCGCTTTTGCTTCCCCTACTAATTCTCCCTGGTTTGTGAGCAGCAGGTCAAGAAAAGCTCCCCCACTAGTTGGCTCCTCTAGCACTTGCACCAGGAAATTGTCCCCTACATTTTCCAAAAACTTCCTGGATTGTCTATGCACCGCTGTAGTGCTCTCTTGGTCTTGGCAGATCTTGCAGAGGACTGGGGAAGGAGAGAAACTGGGGAAAAAGCGTACTGGAGGCTGTCATGTCATGGAAGAAGAGTGTCGCCTTGGAGTCCCAACCCTTGGCCCCCCTGGAGCAATAGACTGGGAACTTGCAGTTTGCATGGGTGGCAGAGAGGTCCCATCAGGAATGGCAGATGGAGCGGAGAGTGGGGTCATAGAGTTCCCCTTCATTGTTGAGGTACCAGGTCTGACTGAGTGTGTCTGCTAGAGAGTTCTGCACCCCCCAGGAGGTACGCCACATGGAGTATGATGTTGTGGCAGACACACCATTTCCAGAGGTGGATGGCCTCCATGCTGAATGACCAGGAGTAGGAGGCACTGGCAAGCCAGGTCCCAGTACCTGGTGTAGGTGGGTTGGTATGTCCGGTAGGGGCATGGACAGAACTGCGATTTAGGTTGCCAAGGACAGGGGTCTGGATCCCGAGAGACTGGAGGGTCACCCAGGAGTCCTTCAGTGAATGCAGGGTTTCATCCATTTTCATGGCTAACAACTTTCCCTCATCAAAGGGAAGATCTTGGATGGTGGATTGGACCTCCCTGGGAAAACTGGATGATTGGAACCATGCTTCACATCTCATCACCACTCCCGTGGAGAGGGAGCAGGAGGATGTGTCTGCCACATCTACCATGGCTTGGAGGCTGACCCTGGCCATCAGGTGGCCTTTATCCAGCAGGACCTGGAACCACTGGTGCTTGTCCTGTGAGATGTCCTCCAAGAACGCTGCCAGCTTGGCATAATTGTTAAAATCATACTTCTCCAGAAAAGCTTGGTAATTAGAGACGTGGAATTGGAAGGCCACTGAGGAGTACAGTTTTCTGGCCCATGAGGTCCAGGTGCTTCGCCACCTCATCTGGGGTGGGGTGGAGGTGTCAGAGTTCTGGTGTGCCTGTTCCATGGCCATGTGCATGACCAGCAAGGTCGGGGGGAGCAGGGGGAGAACAGAAAGTCTGCCCCCTTAACTGGCACAAAGTACCTGTGTTCCATCCTTTTGGGTGTAGGGGCACAGGACACTGGTGTGACAGGTTACCCCCCACTCTGGGGTGCCACCTGTGCCACCTGTGCCACCTGATTTACTGGGGTACCACTAAGCCCACCTATTCCACCAACCTGGGCTCCTTTACACTCAAGCCTCCTCCAGCACACACACAGGTAGGGACACACCCAGTTGCAGAAATACACAGACACTTAAATCAGCTCTGCATGGGAAGACTCAGCTAGGGAATTGCCCAGAACTCAAGTGCACACCCCCAAAATTGCATTGTCTTGCGCTTCACAGAGAACTGTATAGCATAAGCTCATGAAATTCGCCCCCTCCCTCCATGTGAAGGAAGATATGCACAACTTTTTGCCCTCCCTCCCCATTATGAATTCCATAAACTGGTTTTAGAGAAAACAAAAACAAGTTTATTAACTACACAAGATAGATTTTAAGTGATTATAAAGGAGAGCAAACAGATCAAAGCAGATTACTGAACAAATAAAACAAACACACAAACTAAGCTTAATACACTAAAGAAACAGGTTACAAGCAGTAATTTCTCACCCTAAATGTTGTTTTAGGCATTTCTTTCACTGGCCAGACACCTTTTCCAGCCTGGGCTCAGCTCTTCTCCCCACTTTTGTCTTTGTTTCTTAGGGCTTGTCTACACTGGCAACATTAAAGCACTGCTGCGGCAGTGCTTTAACGGTGGCTTGTGTAGTTGCAGCACAACGCTCTAAAAAAACCACCTCCATGAGGAGCGCAGCTCCCAGCGTTGGTGCACTCTCTATACTGGCACGTTACCGGGCTGAAACTTGCAGCACTCAGGGGGTGTTTTTTCACACCCCTGAGCGAGAAAGTTGCAGCGCTGTAAAGTGCCATTGTACGCAAGCAATGTTAGATGTTTCCAGCAGCCATCCTGGTATTGGTGGTGGTTGTCAGGAGGTGAGAGGGTGGGTGGGATCAGGACATCATCCAGAGAGGAAGAGGCTGCCATCAGGACTGGTGGCAATGCCGGTACCGGGTCAAGCTCCAGATCCTCCTCCGGGTCCAGGCAATCTGTGCCCATGGAGGGGCTGGTGTGAGGCCACCAATGGTGAGTACAGCTGGTGGGTGGTAAGTGTCTCATGCGGACCAGTGGTGCCATGGTACTGTGGGCCACAAGGATATGAATACCAGCCAGGCGAGCCCAGAGCTTAGTGCATCGGGCAAGGTGGGCTCTCAGAATTCCAAACTACACTGGAAGACCGGGGAGAAGGACAGCTTCTCTGCCAAGAAGCCCTCCGAGTCTGAAGAAGCCTCTGGAAGTGGTGGAGCTATCAATGCAGGCGATACCATGACCAACGGAGATGGGTGGCAGCTGAGGAGGAGCGGCTAATCCACCAGTGTTGGAGGCTGCAGGGCCGAGAGAAGCGGTGAGAGTGGGTACAGCAGTTCAAGGTGGGTGGTAGGGACCAGCAAATCTGTCCGTCCCGGTGTCCAGGACACATCCCGTTGTCTGCCGAACCAGGGCAGGGTACATGGAGCAGATCCTCAAAAATCCTGCCATGGGGCACACACCCACAGGCTATCATGACCCTTGGCCATTGCAGGGACTGGCGGTGCCAGGGGGTCTCACTTCCACTTTGCTTTGCCCCCGGCCTTAGGGGGTGGCCCTGTAGGGTCATCATATGATGTCTCAACTGACCAGGCCTGCCTTGGGGAGGAAATGTGATGCATTGCAGCAGTCCACGATAGGGATATGCTGCGGTGTTCATGAGAGTGCTTGCCTTCTCGCATCTCAGCAGTGCCAGTGGATCCAGGCCTGAGGCCGAGGACAGAATGCTCACCCCTGTTGAGGTGCCATGCACTGTCAGTACCGACGATCCGGGATCAGATCCCACACAAGGCTGGAGCACTTCCGCCATAAGGAACTTGCAGAGGTGCAGAAGATGAGTATCATGGATCCTTGACGGGAAGGACTTGCGGATGTTGCAGCGGGCAGCAAGACAGTAGAGACAATGCATGTGCTCGTCATTCACGGAGAACAAGTGAGGGCATGAGGCACAGTTCTTGAACCCCAGAGTGTGGGGCATAATTCCCTGAAGGGCTCAAGGGGGGCCCCATACAGGGCTATTATGTACACTAGCTAACTAATTTACAGAAGTAAAAAGAAAGAAGCAGAACTATCTACAAAGGACTGTTTTCTCATAGCGGCTACGAGCGTGAAGAAAGGATTCTGACTCTGACTGTGTGGTAAGAGGGAACTGAGGGCGCATTGCCCTGCACAGCCTCTTATACTCCAGCACATTGCGACATCAGACAACCATGTGGGTCAATGGACACTGCTACTGAAAAGCTTCAGGCGCATGGCACACATGCACACCCACATTTGGTATACATACAGGAACCGTCAGTCAAAGAAGAATATTTACAGAGGGATGAATGGAGGAAAAAAACGTGCGGGGGGGGGAAATAGGTGAAAAAGTAAAACAGGTTTACATCCAGCAAAAGGGCCCATGGGCTCAGTGGTACCACAATGTAAAAGGACAGACACCAAGAACTGCATCTAGACTCCATGGGCTGCACGTGGAAGCTAACCCCCAGCCCTGCCACTTCCACGCCCCTCTGCCAGAGCCCCCTCCCCAGCCATCAGCCCCCACCCCAAGCTAGCCCCCCCCCAGCCCCGGAGCACCTTAATTTCATAGACTCATAGGACTGGAAGGAACCTTGAGAGGTCATCTAGTCCAGTCCCCTGCACTCATGGCAGGACTAAGTATTATCTAGACCATCCCTGACAGGTGTTTGTCTAACCTGCTCTTAAAAATCTCCAATGATGGAGATTCCAAAACCTCCCTGGGCAATTTATTCCAGTCCTTAACCACCCTGACAGTTAGGAAGTTTTTCCTAATGTCTAACCTAAACCTCCCTTCCTACAATTTAAGCCCATTGCTTTTTATCCTATCCTCAGACACTAAGAACAATAATTTTTCTCCCTCCTCCTTGTAACAACTTTTATCTACTAGTAAACTGTTATCATGTCCCCTCTCAGTCTTCTCTTTCCAGACTAAACAAACCCAATTTTTTCAATCTTCCCTCATAGGTCATGTTTTCTAGACCTTAAATCATTTTTTGTTGCTCTTCTTTGGACTTTCTCCAATTTGTCCACATCTTTCCTGAAATATGGTGCCCAGAACTGCACACAATACTCCAGCTGAGGCCTAATCAGTGTGGAGTAGAGCGGAAGAATGACTTCTTGTGTCTTACTTACAAAACTCCTGCTAATATATCCCAAAATGATGTTTGCTTTTTTTGCAACAGCGTTGCACTGTTGACTCATATTTAGCTTGTGGTCCACTATAATCCCCTGATCCCTTTCTGCAGTACTCCTTCCTAGGCAGTCATTTCCCATTTTGTATGTGTGCAAGTGAAGTACTTTGCATTTGTCCTTATTGAATTTCATCCTATTTACTTCAGACCATTTCTTCAGTTTGTCCAGACTGGGGGGGAGGGATAGCTCAGTGATTTGAGCATTGGCCTGCTAAACCCAGGGTTGTGAGTTCAACCCTGGAGGGGGCCATTTGGTATCTGGGGCAAAAATTGGGGATTGGTCCTGCTTTGAGCAGGGGGTTGGACTAGATGACCTCCTGAGGTCCCTTCCAACCCTGATATTTTATGATTTTGAATTTTAATCCTATACTCCAAAGCACTTGCAACCCCTCCCACTGTAATATTGTCTGCAAACTTTATAAGTGTACTCTCTATGCCATTACCTAAATCATTGATGAAGATATTGAACAGAACCGGACCCAGAACCGATCCCTGCGGGACCCTATTCATTATGCCCTTCCAGCATGACTGTAAACCACTGATAACTACTTTCTGGGAAAGGCTTTCCAACCACTTATGCACCCACCTTATAGTAGGTCCATCTAGGATGCATTCCCTAGTTTGTTTATGATAAGGTCATGTATTTTTCAATTTACCTCATACAAGTACCGTGGTGCAATCTGTTTATCATGAAAGCACAACTTACAAATGTAGATCTGTTGTGTATAATTGCACTCAAAAACAAAACAATGCAAAACTTCAGAGCCTGCAATTCCACACAGTCCTACTTCTTGTTCAGCCAATCACGAAGAAAAACAAGTTTGTTTACATTTATGGGAGATAATGCTGCCCGCTTCTTATTTACGTCACTTGAAAGTGAGAACAGATGTTCGCATGGCACTTTTGTAGATAGCATTGCAAGGTATTTACTTGCCAGATACACTAAACATTTATATGCCTCTTTACGCTTTGGCCACCACTACAGAGGTCATGCTTCCATGCTGATGACGCTCATTAAAAAAATAATGTATTAATTAAATTTGTGACTGAACTTGTTGGGGAGAATTGTGTTTCCTTCTCTGTGTTTTACCCACATTCTGCCATATATTTCATGTTATAGCAGTCTCGGATGATGACCCAGCATGTTGTTGGTTTTAAGAACACTTTCACTGAACGCAAAGGAGGTACCAATGTGAGATTTCTAAAGACAGCTATAACACTTGACCCAAAATTTAAGAATCTGAAGTGCCTTCCAAAATCTGATCAGGATGGGGTTTGGAGCATGATTTCTGAAGTATTAAACGAGCAATACTCTGATGCGGAAACTACAGAACCCGAACAACCAAAAAAGAAAATCAACTTTCTGCTGCTGAGTCAGATGATGAAAATGAACATGCATTGGTCTGCACTGCTTTGGGTCATTATCAAGCAGAACCCATCATCAGCATGGATGCATGTCCTCTGGAATGGCATCTGAAGCACGAAGGGACATGTGAATCTTTAGCGTATCTGGTATGTAAATATCTTGCAACACTGCTACAACAGTGCCATGCAAACACCTGTTCTCACTTTCAGGTGACATTGTAAGCATTATCTCCTGTAAGTGTAAACAAACTTGTTTGTCTGAGTGATTGGCTGAACAAGAAGTAGGACTGAGTGGACTTGTAGGCTCTAAAGTTTTACTTTGTTTTATTTTTGAATGAAGTTATTTTTACACATAATTCTATACTTGTAAGTTCAACTTTCATGATAAAGAGATTGCACTACAGTACTTGTATTAAGTGAACAGAAAAATACTATTTCTTTTATTTTTACAGTGCAATAATTTATAATAAAAATAAATATAAAGTGAGCACTTTAAAACAGCGCGATTAATCACACAATTAATTCTGATTAATTTTTTAATTGCTTGACAGCCCTAGGTGAGGAAGATGATACACCCAGAAAATCTGGGTCATGATTTTCCTCCTCCACATATTCATGTGGAGCCAGTTGCTGTTACTCAGGAGAGGGGCAATGAGACTCTAGTAGAATGTACGGGTATTGTTGCCATGCATAAGGATTCCATAGACCCCAATAGGCCAGTACAACATGTCAAAGGCTTGTTGGGAGAGGCTCAAGGCACTGGACACTAGCAATCCCTTGTCGGGTACTCCTGCTTGGACGGTCAAGGAAACTCTCAAAAACCCTGTCTAGACTAATCTCCCTGGGAGATGATTGTTCATCCTGGACACTGGATTCAGCCTACAAGGTCAGATCAGATTTCATTGGTGGTATTAACAACAAGGAGTACTTGTGGCACCTCAGAGACTAACACATTTATTTATTCATTTATTTGTATCTGATGAAGTGAGTTTTAACCCACGAAAGCTTATGCCCAAATAAATGTGTTAGTCTGTATCAGCAAAAACAATGAGAAGTACTTGTGGCACCTTAAAGACTAACACAGAGACCACTTTGAAACCACTGGCGGTGTTACTGACGCCAGTGGAACGAAACTCTGGCTTGACTAGATGAGTAACTCCTTTTCCTTGTGGTAGTATCCTGTTCTTGGGTTAAAATGTCTCTCAGAAACAAGACTGAAAGTAGAGGAGATTGTGGGTCCAGGAAGGTGAAGACGTCCTCTGTGGTGGCATACATTTGAGTCCGTCCCCAGATACAAGGGGGTTTGGTTTTTGGTTCTGCTGGATCCAGTGCCATAGCAGACTAAGTGCTCAGTGGATCCTTAGGGGCCAGGCCAGTACTGTTGGAGAGAGTCCAGTCTGGAGGTCTTGGTTGGTACCAGTGAATGTTGGTCCTTCGGCTTGCTGGAGGTCCTGGCCGTCACCAGAGTTGGTAGTGAGGCTGGTACTCTTAGAGCTTTGCTTCAGCATGATTTTCCTCCAGGGTTAGAAGACTTCGGCAGACCAGATATTTGGGACCTGTGCATGAAGACTCACCCAACTTAGAAGGAGACAGAGAAGGACTCCTTCTCCAGGAAGCAGACTCCAGGAAGCTCTCCTGTCTGTAAGACTGCCCGTTACTCTCATGAGAAGACCAAGACAATGGGCCTTTAGGTTTTCTGATCTGGCTTCTGTACCAGAGCTCATGCTCAGCAGCTGTGGCCAATGTACTGGGGTTCTCCCTGGCCTGGATCTGACTGAGGTATCATGGCTCTTTTTTATGAGGTACTTCCTCAGTTAAAGCTTTTGTCCCTCTCAGGTCAGGGTGGCAAGGAGCAACAGGTACTGCACTTGACAAAGCTATGCACCTCGCCAAGGCAGTAAAGGCTCCAACAGTGGTGGTAGCCACTAAGCAAGAAGCAGCAAGAACAAAAGACAGTTTTTAATCCCAGAATTCTAGGCACAGCCATGCTCCTCAAAGGTGGGCTGGAGAGGGTCCCCAGGCTCAGGGGAAAAAGCTGTTACTTACTTTCTCATAACTGTTGTTCTTCGAGAGGTGTTGTTCACGTCCATTCCACATTAGGTGTGCGTGCGCCACGTGCACAAGCGTTGGAAACTTTTTCCCTTAGCGGCTCCCGTCGGGCCGGCAGGGCTCCCCGAGTGGTGCCACTGTGCCATGCATATATACCCCTGCCAGCCCGACCCCCTCCAGTTCCTTCTTGCCGGCGACTCCGACAGAGGGGTAGGAGGGTGGGTGGTGGAATGGACGTGAACAACACATCTTGAAGAACAGTTTGAGAAAGTAAGTAACCGTTTTTTCCTCTTCGACTGCTTGTTCATGTCCATTCCACATTAGGTGAATCACAAGCTTACCTCTGGAGGAGGGTAGGAGTCACAGAACAACTGCTTGGAGGACCGCTCAGCCAACTGCCGCATCCTCTCTAGCCTGCTGGTTGACCGCGTAGTGGGTCGTGAAGGTGTGCACCGAGGACCAGGTGGCTGCTCTGCAGATCTCCTGGATTGGGACCTGTGCCAGGAATGCCGTGAAAGTCGCTTGCACCCTGGTCGAGTGGGCTGTGACCATCGGAGCCGGAACACCTGCGAGCTCATAGCACGCCCGGATGCAGCTTGTCATCCAAGACAAAATCTGCTGTGCCAACACTTGGGAGGCCTTTTATCCTCTCGGCTATGGCCAAAAACAGCTGTGCAGATTTGCGAAAGGGTTTGGTGCGCTCCAAATAGAACGCCAGTGCTCAACACACATCCAAGGTGTTCAAGCTGCGGTGACTCGGGTCCGTATGGGGTTTCAGGAAGAACACCGGCAGACAAATGTCCTGGCCAAAATGGAATTGCGAGACCACCTTAAGGAGGAATTTGGGGTGCGGCCAGAGCTGTACCTTGTCCTTGTGAAATACTGTATACGGTGACTCAGAGGTGAGGGCCCTCAGTTCGGACACCCTTCTGGCTGAGGTAATGGCAACCAGAAATGCCACCTTCCAAGAAAGGTGGAGGAGAGAACAGGAAGCGAGGGGTTCGAAAGGGGGGTCCCATTAATTTAGAGCGGACCAGGTTAAGGTTCCATGGAGGGACTGGGGGGGGGGGGCGGGAGTACGGGAACACCCTCTCCAACCCTTTAAGGAACCATCCCACCATTGGGTAGGAAAACACTGAGCCCCCTGAGAACCCCGGATGGAAGGTGGAGTTGGCCGCCAGGTGCACTCTGAGTGAGCCCTTGCTGCTTGAGGTGCAGGAGGTACTCCAGGATGGCTTGCACCAGGGCCTGGCACGGCCGCACATGTCAGGGTTCACACCAACATGAGAACCTTTTCCACTTGGCCATATAGGCCGCCCTGGTAGAGGGCTTTCTACTGCCAAGCAGAATCTGCTGTACGGGAAGGGAGCTCTGGCTCTCCAGGGTGTTTAGCCAGAGCCTCCACGCTGTCAGGTGCAGTGACTGTAGGTCAGGGTGGAGAGGCCACCCACCGTCCTGTGTAATGAGGTCCTGGTGTAGGGGCAGGACTACTGGGCCCTCCACTGACAGCTCTAGGAGCGATGTGTACCAGTGCTGGCGGGCCCAGGCTGGGGCGATGAGGATCACCGCTGCCCTGTCCCTGCGCACCTTGAGTAGGACCTTCTGCACCATGGGAAGCAGGGGGAAGGCATACATCAAGCTTCCTCTCCACGGGATTGCAAACACGTCTGCGAGCGAGCCTGGGCTGCGGCCCTGGAACAAGCAGAACCGCGGGCACTGGATGTTGGCCCTGGTGGCAAACCGATCTACCCGGGGAAACCCCCACCTGCGGAAGAGCGAAAGCACGACGTCCACCCTGAGCGTCCACTCGTGCATGCGGTACGACCTGCTAAGGGAGTCCGCCAGCTTGTTTCGTACCCTCGGGAGATAGGACACCTCGAGGTGAATTGCATGGGCTATGCAGAGGTCCCAGAGGAGGTGAGCCTCACAACAGAGCGGTGAGGAACGAGCCCCACCCTGCTTGTTTATATAAAACATGGCAGTAGCGTTGTCTGTTAGAACTGTCACGCTGTGACCATTCAGAGTGGCGTGAAAGGTCTGGCAGGCGAAATGAACTGCCCTGAGCTCCTTCACATTGATATGGAGCGACCGCTCTGCTCCGGACCACAAGCCCTGAGTCCTGAGGTCCCCCAGGTGAGCCCCCGATCCGTGGTCTGACGCATTTGTCACCAGCGTCAGGTCTGGTTGTGAGGCGGCAAAGGGGATGCATTCGCAAACCACAAGCTGGGACTGCCACAACAGCAGGGAGTCCAGCATGTCCCTTGGGCTGTCACTACCAAGTCCAGGGGGTCCCTGCCTGGGTAGTACACCCGAGCGAGCCAGGCCTGCGGAGTCATAGAATCATAGAATATCAGGGTTGGAAGGGACCCCTGAAGGTCATCTAGTCCAATCCCCTGCTCGAAGCAGGACCAATTCCCAGTTAAATCATCCCAGCCAGGGCTTTGTCAAGCCTGACCTTAAAAACTTCCAAGGAAGGAGATTCCACCACCTCCCTAGGCAACGCATTCCAGTGTTTCACCACCCTCTTAGTGAAAAAGTTTTTCCTAATATCCAGTCTAAACCTCCCCCACTGCAACTTGAGACCATTACTCCTCGTTCTGGCATTACTCGTCTCAGTCTGGCATGCCTGACCACATGCGTGCATGCTGCCATGTGGCCCAGCAGCCGCAGGCAGCACCTGGCCGTTGTCTTTGAAAACTGGCACAGGGAGGCCACCATTTGCTGGATAGCCCAGAATCAGGATACTGGAAGGCTTGCCCTGGTCTGCACTGCGTCCAGGACCACCCCTATGAATTCCACTTTCTGCGTGGGTACGAGCGTGGACTTGGGGACGTTGACCAGGAGCCCAAGCTCGCAGAACAATCTCAGGGCCACCTCCACGTGGCCCCGCACTTCCGCCTTGGATCGGCCCACCAAGAGCCACTTGTCGAGGTACGGGTACACCCGGATTCTCTGCCTCTGTAAGAAGGCTGCCACCACCGCCATGCACTTTGTGAACACCCGTGGGGCTGCAGCTACACTGAATGGGAGAACCGCAAACTGATGTTCTTCGCCCTCGGTGAAGCGTAGGAACCGCCAATGTGCTGGGTGGATGGCGATATGAAAGTACACGTCCTTCATGTCGAGGGCAGCATACCAGTCCCCCGGATCCAGGGAAGGGATGTTGGTGCCCAGAGAGACCATGCGGAACCGGGCCTTGACCAGGAACTTGTTGAGCCCGCGCAGGTTTAGGATGGGGCAAAGGCCCCCTTTGGCCTTGGGGATGAGGAAATACTGGGAGTAGAACCTCTTCCCCCTCAGGCTGTGTGGCACTGTCTCTACCGCCCCCGCCTCTAGCAGCGAGCAGACTTCCTTCTCTAGGAGATGCTCGTGAGAGGGGTCCCTGAAGAGGGACGGGGAAAGGGAGTAGGAGGGGGGCGAACTGAGCAAGTACCTGTTCCGCACCATGCGTAAGACCCAATGGTCTGACATAATGGTGGACCACACACAGGAGAAATGGGACAGGTGGTTCAGGAAACAAAGGGACGGATCCAGTGACTGGTCTGATATGCTGTCCTCGAGTGCACCTTCAAAAGCCTGACTAAAGGTCTTAATGAGCGGGAGCGCTATTCTGGATGGACCTTCGGGGCTCAAAATGTCCACCATGGGGTCCTCCTGCTCAACCGTCTCCTCGGCCTGCAACCCCAAGTTCTGGGTGACCCTATGCAGCAACTCCTGGTGGGCTCTATGGTCTATCGGTGGAGGGCCGGACATCTCTGTACCCGCCACCACATCATCCGGGGATGACGAGGAGGTTAGCTGCTGCTCGACCCCCTCTGGTTGGTCCTCCTGCTCCCCTTCTCCCGTGGGAGGGGCCTCCGGCTTGGGCCGGGGTGGGAGTCCATGGGATAGCACCGGACTTGGTGCTGGTCTCTCTGGTTTATCCTGGGGGGATGCTGGAGGCCTGGATACTGTAGCTTCCAGCACCGTCTGGCATCGGTGCAGGGACTGAGACCGTTGGTACTGGTTTCCCTGGGACCAGGACCTGGACTGGGACCGGTGCTGGTGTTCCCTGGACCGTGACCATCAGCAGGAGTCCTCTGGTGAGGGCTATCTTGACTCCTCCCAGTGCTAGTCTCTGGGTGGTGCTGGAGAGCGGTGTGCCCTTTCCGGTGCTTCCTCGAGCCGACCCACTCCCAGTGCCGCAACTTCCTTCTGGAGGCTGGCAACTGTGAGTCCACGGAGTCGGAGCTTGGCCGGGACCAACTCTGGGAGCAGTGCCGGGATGGTGTCCTCGAGCGGCACACCACTGCTGGCTTACCCCTCGATGGCACCTGAGGCATGGGTGCCAGAGGGTTCTCCTCATACGGGACGGGGCTCGCCACCAACAGCTCGATGAGGTCCTTTGCAGCCTCAAAGGTGCCAGGCGTGGAGGGCTGATCCGTTATGCCCCCAAGCCCATCGTCCGCACTGTGCTCACTTAGGTCTGGGCTCAGTGAGGCTTGTGCTGCCAGGACCGCCGGGGTCAGCGCCAGTACCATGGCCTTCCCGCTCTTATCGGCACTTGGGGCCTTGGGAGGCGCCGGCCTCCTGTGTGGGGAACGACCGCGCCTTCCTTTCGGCTGCGCCGGCGGGCTGCACCAGGGAGGACGAGCGGTGCCGGGGCCTAGTCTGATGCTCTGGGGATGAGAGTTTACAGTGCTTAGCCGGTGCTGGGTCTGTCGACGGCTCCGGGGCACTACGCACCAAGGAAGCCTGAGCCGGCGTTGGGCACTCCGGGCCCGGTGGCTGCAATGCGGCCTCCATCAATAGCTGCTTTAAATGAAAGTCTTTTTCTTTCCTTGTTCTTGGCTTAAATGCCTTGCAAATCCTACACCATTCAGTTTGATGTCCGTCCCTCAGGCAATGTAGACATGAGTCATGGGGGTCACTAACTGGCATAGGTTTGAGGCACATGGCGCAAGCCTGGAAGCCGTGGGCCTGAGGCATGTCCCGCAGCCCGAGGCGGGTGCTGGAAGCCTCCAAGCACCTAATCACTTAAGTGTCCACAATAAAGGTATGTTAACTAACTGATAACAGCTACTCTGAAGGCTAAGGGACTGCTCTTCTACGGGAGAGAGAGAAAGAGGTTGTTCCAACGCCACCACGGATGGTAAGAAGGAACTGCAGGGGGTCGGGCCGGCAGGGGTATATATGCACGGCCCAGTGGTGCCACTTGGGGGGCCCCACCAGGAGTCGCTAAGGGAAAAAGTTTCCGACGCTCGTGCACGTGGTGCTTGCACACCTAATGTGGAATGGACGTGAACAAGCACTCGAAGAAGAACTAACCTATGATAACTCTATAGAATACTATAAAACATTAACAAACCATATACAATTATAGTTACAAGATGAAGACAATGCAAGGATAGCTCCAGCCACTATGCATTTTGACTCAGAGCATGCAGTGGAAAGGAGGAAATGGAGGTGGTCAGTCCACACTTCCCTTATACCTTCAGTGTGGAGCAGGAGGAGATTCAGGGCATAGGTGTGGACCAATATGCAATATTTTCTGGTCTCAAGTGTATGGTACACATGAGTACTCACATGTGGGATACATATAGAGACCAGCCCTGTGTTTTAGATATAAACAAGATTACAGGTTATATAGTACCTGCCAGGCTTTGAATATAACACAGATGTCTTTGGGAGAATGGTGCATGCTGGGAAAGGGTCAATATGGGACCTTGGGCTTTTAGGAAATTTCTCAAGACTTCTGTGAAAAATCTCCAGACTTTTAACAATGCAGCCGCTGTTGGTACTAACGTCATGGGTGCTACAACAATGAAGGTGACTGTACAAAATCCAGGAGGAAGAGATATGCTGGATTATTACTGCCAAACCTATGCGTTCAAAAATTATGAGTCAGGACACACAAAAGAAAAAAAAAAGTCATGACTGGCTTTAAAGCCATGAGATTTTTAAAAATAGTACGTTTCGTGTTCTTCCTTTGCGCTTTTGGTTTTTATGCGCACTGGGTTTACATTTTCAAGCTGTTCTCCACAACCATGACGGCGAGAAATTTCATTTAAAAAAAAAAAAAAGCGAGGTTACAAAAGGTGGGGGTTAAAGAAGAACATCTCATTGTGGGACTTGCAAGAGTTGGCAATGCTCATGTTGTTCAGACACAATGAAAATTAAGCAGCTCTCCAACCTCCATCAGTCCCTGGCTTCTCTCTCCTTCTACCTAGGAATCCGGATTCGTTTTTGTAGTATGGAACATATGAACGTGTATGCACCTCTTCGCCCCCGCACACACACATCCTCCAGCCTCTCTCAAACCAAAGGCCTGCCTGCAACCTCGCTAAAGGAAACCCATTACAATATAATTAAAAATGAGGTTGGATTTACGTTTCTCTCTTCCCTTCCAATAATGACAGAGACGCTCAGCCATAAAGTGCAGTGTTGGCGCGTAAGGTAGCCATGAAGAAACCTCAGGCTTTTCAGTTGTTCTTTCTGGCACATCATGATGGCAGCTAGCTTTAGAACGGCTTGAGACACACAGCACCCATCCCCTTGATTGCCAGGAGATTAGTCACCCTGCTACAGATACTGGATTTATTACATGACTGTGTGTTCACAGTTGGGAGTTGCAAACACAGGACACTTGTGAGGAAATTAATCTACCTTTAAATGAACTGAGATGCCTGGATCACTAGGGTAATTTAGGTTTCAGAGTAGCAGCCGTGTTAGTCTGTATTCGCAAAAAGAAAAGGAGGACTCGTGGCACCTTAGAGACGAACCAATTTATTTGAGCATAAGCTTTTGTGAGCTACAGCTCACTTCATCGGATGCACGTAGCTCATGAAAGCTCATGCTCAAATAAATTGGTTAGTCTCTAAGGTGCCACAAGTCCTCCTTTTCTTTTCAGGTAATATAAGGAGTAAAGCCCTTGCTCTCTAAATTGAGTAGATAATACATACATTTTTGGTAGGATGATTGAAACCTCATCTTAATTAGGGAATCTGGTGTTCAGGTTTTAAAACAGAAAATGAAAAAAGAATGATGCTACCAACCAGCCCTTATTTTGTTAACAGGAGTACAGAGGGCTGAGGGTTATCTGCCAATTCATCGACATTAGGGCAGCATGTTCTGTGGGTGACTAGCATAGGAATGCTCCCTTTACTCTAATTATAGAAAGCTACTACACTGAGGGAAAATATAAAACAAGTCTAACTCTAAGCAAACCAGAACTACAAGTTAAGCATGCTCACTAAACAGCGCACTCAAAGACAGTGTAAGAAGGAAAAAGTATCTTTAACCAAAAACGATTAGTTCTCTTCGAAAGCTAGCTCTATAAGAAGCCTTACAAACAGCTTCTCAAAAGCTCTTTGATCACATTAAGGAGGCCCCTCCAGACTCTGTCGGGAATTTCCAACACCCACCTCTTTACTTTCTCAGGCCATTACAGGAAGAGAGGTTTTACTGAAGATGCCAACATTTATTAGGCCAGTCAAGATGTTCCGTCTTAACCCTTTCACTACTCCAACCACCCCACCCCAATGGCAGAGCAACCAAACTTTTTCTGCTCTCCGGATTTCAACTTTAAATTGAGATGTTGATTCAGTTAGCTCCTAAATCAATAGGGTCTGAAATGTGCACCCTTGTGTTGCTATGGAGGCGCTTCCTTTAAAACTGAAATGAATTTATTACATGTTAATTCAAAGTAACTAGTTTTAATAATTAATGGGTATGTTACATAATAGAATAAATGTAAAAGAGTTCAGTTTAAGGTAGCAGTTAACAAACGTTACTATGTCTCCAGAAGTGATTTCCCCAGGCAATTATGTTACAATTAGCTTCTTCCTCAGTTTATTTTCCATGGAGTTTCTTGCTTGGTCATTTCTTTTATATTCCACTCTTCAAAGGAAACATGATTTATCTCCTGTGTATCTAGGGTTTCCATGGTGACAAGATGGTCAGTTAGCCCTTCACTGTATTTCTGTTCATATTACACTAACATTCTTGGAGGAGAAGGAAAAGCATGACTGATTTTGTGTGGTTAACCAATCTGGCTGTAATGTCTGCTGACAGCACAAGGTGAAGAGGTGATAATCGTGAAAACATACCCTTTTTCAAGCACAAGTAAATAGAAAATCATATCCAGTTTGTTATTAAATATTATGGTCCAAACAGACAATGTAAGCAACTCTACTGATTTTGCTGGAATTGTGCCTGCTAATAGTAGGGTGAGTCTGGTCTTGTGTCTATACAGGGTAGCAGCTTCCATACAGCACACAAAATATGCTTTGTCTGTGCAAACAACACAGTATGTTAAATTTACATTCCATTTCTGTCTCCACTTAGCCATGCTTACTGGTCAGCATAAAAGTTCAGAGTTTTGACAGTAATGAAACAGATTCCAAACCTAAACAACCAGATTTATTTATTTTTTTAAGGTGGGGGGAAAAAGCTGTAATTGAGGTTGGTTCTTCTGCTTTGCTGCCTGATGGTTTCTGGGAGGTGACCTCCTTCCATGGCTTACCCTCCCAACTGAACAGTCTCCCCAGTTGTCGGTTTTTAACCACTCCCACTGGCCAAGAATCAGTAGCGTAGGAGTCACATCAGGACAACAGGCTGCAGTCAGGAAAAAAACACAGTGTGAAGACAGCAGTGCTGATCAGATGACATAAATGAAGTAGGTGTGAACAAGGAGGTACCCTTGTGGACAACTGAGGTGTTCTGGCCAAAGGGTTTTTTGAAGGTGAGCCTGGGAAGTGTGGTGGTGGATAGAGGAGTTGATGTGAGAGAAGATACCACAGGGATAAGAAAGACAGAAGAAGCATACCCATCTCGGTAGTTATACAACTATATACATCCAAAACATGGATTAAACAGATAATCCCATCTCTGCCACCTTTTCCACAAACAGGAACAAGACTCTTTATTATTATTTTTCTTGAAAACAATGCTGAAGAGACTATCTGATATTTTCTCCTGAAGGCCCTGATTCATGGTCCTCCTTAACTCTTGTGGAAAGGAGCTCCAGAATCATGGACCAATCACTAAGAAGGCTCTTGTTACCACTCACACTGGTCTCACACTTGTCACAGATAGTTCCCTCGTTTCTGAGGATCACAGACTTTGCAACTTGCCTTGATGAGGGGTGGGGAAGGAGACAGGCTACCAGGCATTTGATAGCTACCCAAGGTAGCAATCAGAGCGTCGTCCTTCAATCTCAGCCTGCAGTCCTAGCATTACGCTTCCCTGGCCACCTCTCAATCTGATCCTCAGGATGGAAGTCAGTCACATTGGGAGCTCAAGCTATGGACTGAGGAGAAGCCAGCAAGGAAACAAGGGAGGTGTAAGGAGCAGGAGCAGGGTATGTGCTAGGGGAATGGTATGGAGTAACTGAGGACAACACAGAAGTTTTAGTATATCTGGATTAAACAGACCTTGCCAGACTGACTTGATGTAATCTTCCCTACTCATCCCCACCAAACTTCCTTTTTGTCCTGTTTATTTTTTACCATATAATGTAGCAAGAGTGTATACAATATATTTTCAAGCCATTCAGTAGAGATTTCCATTCAGTTGAACATGAGACAATGAAAAGCATAAAAGTCTCCCTGCTAATGGATTTCTTAATGAAGCAAAGAATGTTACCAAATGAAACAATCAAGTACATACAAAAATATCCTACTCAATATCCATAAAGACCATTTGGGGTTGGTTTTTTTTTGCTAAAATTATATATTTTTTAAAATTGTGAAATCAGCCTTCCCAACTTCTTGCTCCTCAAAACAACTGTTTTCAATGTGTTAGTATAGCAACAAAAATGTCAATGTAATTTACTTCTTCCTTGAGTATTTGACTCATTCTCCACATTGAGAGTCTTTGGACTTAGCACAGTCCAGTCACTTTGATGTAGTTTACAATAAAGCAATTCCTTATCTGACAAGTTAAGCAAACCAGAATTAGTTCATATAACACCAGTTCAGTTAAGTATTTTTAATCAATATACATATGCATATATTTTCATTACCACAATATCTCATTGCATTTATCCTGAAGACTCCATAGCGGTCTTTCATCCTGAAGGATTCCTCAAACACTGCACAATCTATACAGGCATCACTTCACCCAGCACTGAACTGTCAACACTTTAGGGAGCTGCTAAGCACACAACACTATACTACTGTTTAGAACAAGAAGTGAAGAACACTGTATTGAACTGACAAGTGTAGGGGAGACTTAGGTGGGCAGGATGCAATTCTCAACTTGGAATTTGGCAGAAAACCAGGATTAACTTCGCTAACTTTCATAAAAAGGACCATGAGAGCTTTACTATAAGTGGTCAGAACCCTGGTTTTCACCTCTCATGCCAAGGAGAGCACGACAATGTTTTTTAACATCCTGCTGGGACACTGATTTAGTGCTTAGTTAGAAGCACATCTACTCTCGCACTAGCACTATTTACTGTCCCATCCTTTGAGTTCTTTCACATAACCAAGACCAATCCTACTTAGTTTGTGAGAGCTGAAAAGAAAAGAAAATTCTAAGAGTTTATAATAAATGACAGTCCTCTCGAAAGCATTACAACACACAAGATGTGTTTGTTTTATTTGAAGCCACTGCTAAAAACAAGGACAAATTTAGTGCAACCTGAAGTTCATAATCTGGTAACTGAATACATCATCAAATTACTAAAATGGCAAAAGATGTCACTTTTTTTTTTTTTACAGTACAAGACCTTCATATTGTAATCATTTAGTATAGTTACATAAACATTTAAAGTTATTCAAACTGCTTCTGGTATACAATTGAGTCACTAAACTGGGCTGTGAATCATCATAAGAATGCACAAGTAACCAAATAAGCAGCAGTTACAGTTAAATACTATTCAGACATGACAAAGAACAATGACCCTCTAGAACTACAACTCCAGCTATACAACAGGAATGTACAAAGATGGTACAAAATAAAGTGACTACAGTGGTCAGACACTGTACTTGCCTCTTCAAAGCTCAAGTACAGTATAAGCTTGACAGTAGTGGCTCTTGCTGAAAAGCTGAAATTGCTAAACTAAACCAAAAACAACACAAATTTCTGAAATCAATATTTTATTCCTTCAAATAATGCTTTGTAAATAGTGATGCAAATACTAGCTCCTCTTCTGCTGGTGACAATGTTTACTACTTACTGCCTTCCCAAGTCTGAGCATCTCTTTACAGAAGAGGTCCCATATATATATAGTTACATTAGAAAAATGTAACATTCAAAATCTGATACATCTTTGAGAGACCTAAGTTCTGGAATGGTGATTTTTTTATCTCAAAGAGCACCAAGGATATATGTACTATTTATATGACTTTTAAATAAGTGCCTAGGCTTGGGTTATTTCGTGTTCTCATTTTGAAAGAGAAATACTAGATCTTGCTGATGGCATTTTACCATATGGGCTTGTTAGAAATGCTTTTAAAAAATCCTAATATTAAGGCTTTTGTTTGCATCTTGTTTTACAAATTTGAAGAGAAAATATATTTGTTTTAACATTGTCATTTTCACTGCTATTTTACAGAGGGACCCTTCTTAACGTGCTTTAACTACAGAATCTTACAAAATATATCAAAACATTACCAATTTTCAAAATACCAAAGATATAATTTATAATTTGGTTACTAAATGGTATTCTGGAACAGTGTAACTATTTCATATATTTCTATCAATCTAAAATTAAAGAATAGCCAAAAGAAGTTTCCCTAATTTTAGCATGCCAATACATACACACAATACATATAATGGGATAAATTCTGCTCTATTAATCTAGTCTAAATCCTGAAGACTCCGAGATTTGCTCTGGTCTGAGAGATCATCATGTGGCCCACTGTCTCGTTCACAGTGAATTTTCATTTCATTACACTTGTACTCTGAAGGGAATGGTTTAAATAAACTAGTTTATTGAATAACCTTTGATTCACTTTAGAATAGAAGACAATTTTCTTATTAACAGGACAGATTATGTCAATCAGATTTGTTCAGGATAAGGATTCCCACGAAATGTTATAGTTTTGTTTATTTAATGACACAATTGTATGAAAGTTAAATCATCAGTAAACTTGTCTCCTATTTTTAATATCCAACTGGTAATTGAAAAGAGTCCTGAAGCCATATGACAATGCCTTAACATAAGTTTAAACAAGATCTGTAAAAATATTATCTACTTTAAAGTATTTTCCATCAAAAACCTACACACATATTTGAAATCTATGCTATATGTTACTTAGAGAAAAAGCTAATGGGTCAAATTCATTCCTGATGTACCACTTAAGTCAATGCAGTTAAACCGTGGATATATATTTGGGGCCAAAGTCTCCAAGCAAGAATCACTTTTAAGAAGTTATACTAACATTTTAACGTAAATGAACTATTTCCTGCTTAACTATTGTTTAAACCTTAATAAATGTCAAGAACCTGCTCATCTGTCTACCTTTTGTAGAAAACCAACCTCATAAAAAAGTGATAATCTGTTAACCAACTTTTTAGAAAATCATATTCTACAAGTTTGTTAATCTGTTGATGTTGCATGGAAATTTTTGGAAAATTGTTTTTTTGTTTGTTTTTTTTCCAGACATTGGAGTATTTACATTATTTTTTGGATTTCTCATCCCTGTTTTAATTTAGGATACTAATGGGGACTTGGAAACCCTGGACCAATATTCTGTGCTGTCCTTCAATCCTTGAAATATCACTAAAGGGATTGCAAAGACTGTAAATCAGAGAAGAATTTAGCACAGTGGAATTGTTTTTAAGATTCATTTGGCTCTTGTTGCTTATCACTTAAAGTCAATTTTCTATTTGTGATAATTCTATTGATTGCTCTGCCAAACAGGAGAGGTCACAAACAGAGCTTGGTTTCAAATGAGGACTAAGCAGAAAGATCCAATGTTCTCAAGAAAACAAAAAAGACGATCAACCAACTATGCACATGCACACATACCAGGAAAACATAAGCCCCTGAAAAATATATTTTTGGGGGAGGGAGTGGGGTAGGTCTCGGGGAGGATGACAAAACAACAAACCTTAATTCATATTTTCAAAGCCCTGTAAAAAAATTGTCATTAGTTGCATTATACACATTGGGGGAGATAAAACAAAAAGTTAAGTAATTTGGGCAAGGGCACACAGCAAATCAGAAGCAATGCTAGGATTAGAACTGTCTCCTTGTGCTATGCTTAAATCAACTAGACCAAATTGCCCATATGAAACAAAATTATCTCTAAATAGATTTTTTTTTTAAATTTTGCCATGAGGCACCAATTGTTTTTTCAATTAATGAGATGATACAGTGACATGAAATTAAACTCTGGTAACAGTACCCAAGCAGACATCAGAAACTGGAAATTTAAACTGGTGTCAGTGGTCTAGGTTATATACAGTAATTTTATATATATATATTATACACATACATACATACACACACACACACACACACAGAGTACCTCACACACACAGAAGAGGTCTCCCATTAAAAGTTAAGTAATCTTTCAGTTTGGTGTGAAGAAAGACCCGTATCTTAACCATATTCTAATGTTGGGGGGTGGAGGGGGAGGGTGGGTGGGTGGTCTTTTTAAAGCCAGATTACTGTAATGGCTAAAAGATGAGCACTCGCATACTTTTTCAAAGCACAATGGCACTGCAAGGAAAGTGCTGGTGGGTTCACCAGGGTTCACCAGCTCTATGCATGGACCCTTTATCTGTAACCAAAGATGAAATTGTGAGCGTTGCTGAGCATACGCAATTTCCATTGTAAGTTCTCAACCTCTCAGGATCTGGTTCTAAATTTGGTGATTTAAACAGCGACAGTCCTTTGAAGTCAGCTGGCTGTTTAAGTTCAAAACAGATAAGGCCCTATGATTCTCTTGCAGTGACATCACTTTTGAGATAGCATCCTGATATTTATCAGGGAGCACTTTATCCCCTAAAGGGTCTGTAAAACAAAAGAAGATGATGAACTACTAGCACTTACAAACCAAAAGGCATGTACAGACAAAGACAAACCCTTCCACCACAGGACAAGGAGACAGCATTAGTAACCAACCTCACAATTCCATTTGTTAAAAGACTTGATTGAACGGCTTCCTTTAAAATAAGAATTTTAGCAAAAGGTATTTAAGAAAAATGACAACCAATTTGCAAACTTTTCTTGTTTTATATTTTAAGAAAATTTACTATTTTAAAAAGTGTTCCTTACTCAGAAGATCAGTTTGTGCCACAAAAATCATTTATATGTGAAGGATCAGGGATAAGGAACTATTTTTCTGAAAAGATGGCAAAATTCCAAGAGGAAAATCTCCAACAAGTATTTACTATTTCTAACACATTGATATGTCATATCAACATATATGAAAATGCTTCAAAACAAAGAATTTGCAATAAAAATGGTGGCAAGTAAAACTGAAACATGTTTCTTTAGCAATTCAAACTTAATAATGCTATTAATATAGTATGCCTCCAATTACAAACAACTATACCAATTCAGTCGGAATCCCTATATATCCTGTTTTATCATCTGTCAACTATTGTCCATGGACAAGATCTTTCTTCATACACATTCTATAGTCTGAACACAGCAGTATATACAAATATGCGTGGATGGACACAATACTCTAATATCAATTATGAAGATATGCACTGGATAATCATACCGTGTACAGTGTCACAAAATACTTACAGAACAGCTATATTTACTTTCACCCCAAAGTCTCTTAAAATGCTGACAGTTAATAGACCATTCATCAGTTAAATTTTAACACTATACATCTTTGTCCTTCATGTCTCTTTCTAAAGGAAGAAATGAAAGGAAGAATATTGGGTCTCTGGATTTTTCAGACATTTTCCAGAAGCCAGCCAAATAAAGGTTTATTCAGAAGTCTGTCCCCATCAGAAGTCTTCTCCATCATTTCACAGTATTTCAGCACTGCTTGCAAGAGATCTCCCACTTTCCAGTCCCTCTCTCTCAGTCTTTTTGTAAGCTAGAGAAACAATAATAAAATATTTAAGCTAGTGAAATAAATAGCTCGAATGATTAACAATTAAGAAAATTCTCCTTGAAACATCAGGTCTCATTAGAAAACCAGCTGTGAAGAGTTAAACATTATTCCACAGCTATAAAAACAAAACTTCCTCAAGGACCAAACATTTTTTTAAGTTAGTTTCCATAAAAATTTCTTCTCAAGGAAGTTACATTTTCAAGTGATATGGTCCCACAGCCATGTGGTCTGTGGTTCATGGGGGTTGCAGAAAACAGGAAATTCTGAACATCAGATTAATGCATTTGCCACACCCCCCCAACAGAACACATGCAATACTGTAAAAGACAAAAGTAAGGATTAATGTAAGGATGTGGATTTTCCTTTCACAACATATAGTGTGGTTTGGTTGGTATATATACACTCTACCCTCAACGGAAACACAGTCTCCAGTTAGGAAATTTCACTGTCTCCAAAGAAAACAAAACAAAAAAACAAGAATAAGTTAAACTTCCACTTACAAGCAGAGTCAGTGTAGTTGGAAACTACTTTTTCCTCAGAGGTCTGAACCAGGAATCCTCATATATTAGATATATACTAAGCACTGGGAGACAGTGACAAATGAACACGTTTTGCCAGCCTTGAGTTTTACAACCTTTTATTCTGGCTAAAATTTCTTCCACCACTGCGCCCATTGTTTTTCTTTACATTTAGCTCATCCATGCTTGTCTTCAGTAACTGAAGGCTGTTAGTCCAGGTTGAATGCCCTCTCTAACAAATATTCCACATCAAGAGGAAGTAAAATGCAAAAGAAATAGATTTATAACACATCTACCACTCTTGTCTAAATGAGGAGAGTAGACCTGGGCAAATATTAAAAAACTGGCAAATACTAAATTTAATTTTTTGAGACACAGAAACTATTAGCAAATGATGTCAAATTATGGCCAACCAAAAAAAAAGAAAAAAAAATTCAAAAAAGTCACAACAAATTTTTTGACTTTTCACTTTGAAACAGCATTTCATTTAGCTCAGTTAAAAAAACAACCCCAAAACAAACAAACAAAAGGCTGAAAACCACATAAAAACAGCCAGATACGGAAAACAAAACAAAAATTCAATGATCAAACAAAACGGTTCATTTGACCCAAACCAAAAAATATTTCAGCTCTTAATTTTTGTAAGAAAACTGAAAAAATTCAGTTCTGGTTCAAACCAAACTGATTTTTTTTTCCATTTCAACCCCCAAAACAAAAACAAATACAAAAATCAACTACTTGTGCTAGCAGGAAATGCTCTAGTCTTCAATGCACTAACCTGAGTGAAATTCCTCATGTAAAATTCCTACAGAATTCAATAGGAATGAAGCCAACAGAATTCTACAGAAATTACTATTTAAATCTGTATAATTATTTAATTGTATAGGTTTTTTATTATATCCTATACAATCCTACCACAAGGACACAACTCTGATGCACGTATACATGCAAAAACTGACTAAACTATCTAGAAAATATCTGGGTATCAGATTTAAAATAATGCAGAGTGACCAAACCAAGTTTATATTCTATAGCATAACTATTTCATGAAGATTCCAGAAGTGAGGTGCTCATTTGTCATAATCCAAACATAAATTTGGCAGATGTTCTTAAACAGGATTATTTTCTAGTGGCTAAGTAAATATATTGTAAAACACTTTTATCAGTTTTTGTAATTCATATACTGGGAAAGTATATGAAAAATATAATAAAACAAAGATGCAAAGACAGCATCTGGCTCTTCTAAATCTTATTGTTTCAATTCAGGGTTCAAAGGTCAAGCCCACACTTTCTTCATCAGACTGGTCTGTTTCCTACTGTCATCAGAACAGCTATATATTTCAGTTTACTCAAGTAGAAATGGGGAATTTTTAAATGGCTGGATGGAGGCCAGGACGCCTATAATAGTTAGGTCCAGTTTTGTTCCTTTGAGTCAGCAGTTGTAATTATTTTTCCCTCTATAAATGACCGTCATCTTTCTAAAAACTACTTATATTGCTCACTGTTTTTTTTTAAATCGTGCACTTTCCAGAACTCTCTTGAGCTTCCTGTTACTGCATTTGATGAATGGTGGCAAGCGTTAAGAATAATGGATTCTTTGTTGGGCTTACAAAAAAGGGATATGGTAGCTTTATTAAGTGTGCATGATACAGAGATGAGAGTTAAGTGAGTTATCATTTGGTTAAAAAACTAGCTGACTGTTTAAGAACTGATTTTTTTTTTCCGTTTTTTAAACTAGCTAAGGGCCTGATCCAATGTGTATTAAATTCACTTGGACAGGCCCCACGACAGTAAGCCCAAAAGGGGAAGGATATAGGTCATATATTCAGATTTTATGAGATCTTTTAGTAGGAGTTGTTCTGTTCTCTTGGTGTCAAGGACTGTCAATTTCAAAGTAGTGGTATCTCACCTGGCAGCTATTTTAGAGGTACTTCTATTTATATATTGGGATTCAAGTTATGGCCAGTTGGGGCAGTGCTGTGTGCTTCAGAATATTAGGTAACTTAAGTATCTAAATAAGGATTTAGAGGCATAAAATTTTAGGTACCCATTTTTGAAAATCAGCTTGTATGCCCAACCCCCAACCCCAACCCACCCCCCCATCTCCCGAAATACTGATTTAAACAATTACATATTCTTTATAAAAAGACCTTGAGGGGTTAAAACACTGTCCTGTTTACTTTTAAATCTTATTTACATCATCTTCAGGGCAGGAACGGTCTACTACACTGCATGCTACTACTCTATTACTACTGTATAGAGCTTAGCACAATGGGGCCTTGTTCATATGCACAAATGAAGCAAATAGAATAAATAAAAAATAAAGAAGTGAAATGCACAGAGTTTGGAAGTTTGCTGTTTTGAATTCACTGAAAGAACTGAAATCAAAGGAGTTACTCTAGGTCCAAGAATTAGGACCAATGTGCCTGGTGTTTACTGGTTGATATATCTGATTGTTGGGAATGTTTTTCCCATTTTACAGATGAAGAAACTGTGCATAGGAATCAAGGTTTTTTTTTTGGTTGGTTTTTTGGTTTTTTTTTTGTTTGTTTGTTTGTTTTTTTGTTTGTTTGTTTGTTTTTTTAAAGGAAACCCGGAAATTATGAATAACACCATGATTCTTAAGTGGGGCTCTGGATAAACTGTCCACACTGGAACTATAACAGGAATGAAGCCCAAATGAATAAGAACAAATGAAATTTTAAGAATCACTTTAGAAAAATCTTTCATCCTCCAAATCTTCAATCCTCTGGTGACAGTTTTCTGAGTTATCCAGAAATGACACTGATAACCTTGCTCCAAAACATTAGAAGATTCATATTCTGATGCTTTCTGGATAGCGTGACCACTACCTCCCAATGTAGCACTCATAATAGCATGCTAGGATTGTGTTTACCTGGGCCCTGTCCCTTAAATCTATTGCCCTATCCCTTTAAGGGTTTGGAGCTCTGCTAAAGAGATTAATTAATGATCACAATTAGGAAGCAAGGTGTGGTCCCAGGAGAGTATGGTGTGCTCTACTGAGACTGTGTAAGTGGGAGTGTAACACCTGCAAGTTGTATGTTGCATCTGGATGTGTCAATCTTAAAGCTGAGAAGTGGCAGTGTCATATGGATAAGCCATATGTACTGTCTTGCCTCTCTCCTGAATCTTTAGGGGTGTATATTCACCTCTTTTCCAGAGGGTTCCTCTAAATACAAGAGGTATCTAAAGACAGAATAAATGTTAGCTGAAAAATGCATCTAACCCTAACTCTAGATCCCTTCCTGTGAGAATTCAAGTGTTAGTACCCCAAGTCTGACACCTAAAGAAATCAGAGTAGGTAAAGGGATGAGGCTAGAAGAGAGATGTGCTAAGTATGCAGAGGCTTCTCTCATTCAGCTGATCTTTTCCTGACTCTTGTGTTCACTGAGTACAAGTAGTATTACTATAAATACAGGCACTTATATGGGTCCCATCACCATGCCGTTGGTGCTATATAAATGCTTGAAATAACAAGTAATAATAAAACAAGTATGAAAGGAGGGGAAAGAATGATAGATGAAACAAAACAGATTCCTAAGCAGGAATATAGGGTCTGATCCAAAACCCATTCTAGTCAATGCAAAGAATATCACAGAACTTGAACGGGCTTTGAATCATGCATATGACAATTGAGCAGTGGAAAACTATCCCCAAAGCACTTACAAAACTGACAAATACCACGGGAAAATGAAATGAAATTTGTAGAATGTCTCCACAGCTAATGGAGGCAAACAGAATGCAGAAGATAAATCCTCTTGATAAGATCCCTTTCCAAGTTCACATAAAATTAGACATAAAAAGTAGACATAAAATTCACTGTTACTCCTAATATTCTGATTTTCATTAGAAATATGAGTTTTATGTTGTCTTTTAAATTATTTTTATCTATCTTCAAGAAATGGAATACTGAACACACATTTTTCAATATTCCCATTATTTATTCTGCAATCTTCTGGACTTCTTTGAATCAGTACATGAGTTTTTTCACACGAAGAGTTTAGAAATAAATCTGGTTTTTCATTGGACAATACAAAACAACTGCTTTAGCTGCTTGAACTTCACAAAGCACCAAATAAGCTGAAACGTCAATACATCAAACAATCGAAATGATCCAAAATACAGTAGTCACGCTTTCTGAGATATAAATACACTTATCACAAATTATCCTGCCAAGATCTTCATTCTAAGATGCATGACACTACGTTAAGGGGTAATCTCTCTCTTTACATGTCAACAGCATGAAAAGTAGAACACCTGACAGGACACCATTCTTATCAATCTCACTACTTGGAAACAAAAGAAGTCCATCCTTTCATTAAATGATTCACTTGTTATAGCATACTGATTTTGTGATTACATTTCCCAAACCTGCTAAAAGCCACTATTTCCCAAAGGTAGCTGTCTTCTCAAAGGTGACTCAAAAGACTGTAATTTAACATTTTTTATATTTAATACAGTATTTAATCATGAATAGGAGTGATTGTCACTGCATAATCTTTGAGGACAGGACCACAAGAGGACCACGTTTTCAAAGCCCATCAGAAGTGGAGGGATCCCCAGGTCAGTCTCCATTACAATACTTTGGCTCTCCCCAAAGGCACATGCAAAACCCTGAAATCAGTTGGACTTCTTTAAGCCTTCCTTCATTCTTCTTTGTTACATAATAAATGCATGGTGTACAAACACACACTCAAAAAACTGTTTAAATAGGAAAATGTGGATAATTTATTGTAAAGTCTTTTTCTTCAAACTAACTATTTGTTTTGTAATAGTCTCTGGAATGAAAATACACTTAAAATCAAGTTTAATTAGATGTTAAACTTTTTCCTCTGTTGCTAATAAATGTACATTCACAACTGTAATAAGATTTGTACAATCAAAATATTAAACTAAGCTATAAACCAAATAACTGCAATTTAAGTTCACTTGTGTGGACAAGGTATTGGCAATGGCAAGGGTCAATTTTTTGGTAATTGAAACAAATACTGCAAAAATAATGCTAGAAAATACAGTCTATTCAGTTAAAGGGAAGCTTTTATATTTTACCTGCTTTTCATTAAATTTAAATGAAGTAACTCATTAAAATATATGGTTAACTGAGCACCTGATACAATTCTGTATATGCTATGTTCAGAGACAAACAGGCTCTCATTCTCTCTAAGGCTTAAAATAATTAAGTAATTTTTCTGAATACCTCATACTTCCTTGGCAAGTGCAGTAGAAACAGATAATAAATATCATAAAAAAATCTAATCACACTTTGCAATCACATGGCAACACCACAGTACTCACAAGAATGAATTCCTTCGTAACAGTGTCATGAAAACGAAGCTCGGAGACCTCTGTTTCGGAAGCTGCCAGCCACTGCAGGGTCATTCTCAACTGGGGGTCCACCATATGTGGTTCCATGTCAACATTCACTATTAGCAATGCCCTTCCTACCTGTCCCACACCTAATATTAAAAATAAAACACAAATGATCAAATCTGCAAGTCAACCGCAGACTCTAGAGACAGTTGAACTAGATATTTAATGAAAATGCATATATTAAATACATCATTTTTAACTCTCATTTTAACAAACATATTTTGATCAAGTAGCAGAGATTAGAAAACACACTGGCTTGAAAGCGTCCTATTCTCCTATATGGGTTGGGAAGGGAAAGCACTACTAGCTCCACAACTTGTGGCTGAACTAAAACATACCTGAAGGCAGAAAGAAATCTAATCGTGATTTAAAGAGTCCAAAGGATGGAAAATTTACTACATCCCCTATTAATATGTTTAAATGATTAATTATCCTCATTGTTAAAAATCTTCATTTTGCTTCCAGTCTGAAATTTGCTAACTTCAACTTCCAACCACTGGCTGTTGTTAAACCCTCAACTGCCAGATTAAATAGCACTTTAGTATAACTTCTCTCTGTACAAATTACACTCTGATCAAACTGCCTCTTAACCTTCTATAGAAAACACTAAGTTGACTGAGCTCCTTTAACATTTCACTGTGAGACACATTTTTCCAGAACTCAAACCATACTTACTACTCTTTTCTGAGTCATCTCCAATTTTTCAACATCCTTTTTAAAGTATGGGTACCAGAACTAGACGCACTATTCTAGTCGTCGTCTCAACAATGCTAGACAGAGAGGCAACAGCCACCTCCCTGCTCCTGCTTGATGTTCTGCTATTAATAAAACTAAACATGTTAGCCCTTTCTGCCACAGCATCACAAAGGCAGCTCATATTTACTTGGCTATCTGTGATGATCACTGAGTCCTTTTTGGAGTCACGGCTTTCCAAAATACAGTCCCCCTTCCTCTAAGTATGGCTTACATTCTTTGTTCCCAGATACATGACTATTTGTATTAAATGCCTGTATTACATAGCTTACATCAGCTTCTATTCCGTGAAAACCTATAATTTATATAATTCTATTGTAGCACACAATTTAATTGAAATTCACACCAATGTGGTAAAGCTCAGCAAGGAGGAAGAGAGATCCTGTAATGAAGAGGAGGACTGCCTGCCCTCTGGGAGGGGAAAAAAAAAAAAAGAAAGGAGTGTAACTGGCAATGGGGGAACCAACAGTTAATAGTAGGTACATATTTGGCAAGCAATGGGAAGATGATTTGGCTATATGCCTGGATGCTTGACATGCCATAGGAGGAAAATGCTAATTTCAGAAAATCCCTGATACTCAAGTGGATTGAAAGCGATGTGGTAACATGTCTACATATGGGACTTGCCCAGTGATTACATGCTTTTCGGTTTCATATGCTAATTATTCACTGAAGAAATTGAATTCTCAATCCTGTAGCTGGAAAGGTACCTCAAATAAAATTAGCTTAGAGAACGTTCGCAGTGTTGTTGTGGCTGTGCTGGTCCCAGGATATTAAAGAGACATAGTGGATGAGGTCATAGGCGCCAACTCTGTGGGTGCTCTGGGGCTGGAGCACCCATGGGGAAAAATGGTGTTGTTGAGCACCCACCGGCAGCCCCCCTATTGGAACCTCCCCCACCCCTCAGTGCCTCCTGCCCACCGGCGAGCCCCGCCGATCAGCGCCTCCTCATCCCTCCCCGTGCCTCCCGCCCGCCGCAATCAGCTGTTTTGCGGCCTGCAGGAGGCTCGGGGGGGGGGGAAGGCGGGGCATGAGAGAGGAAGAGGTGGGATGGGGTGGGAAGAAGTGGGTGGGGGTGGAGTCGGGGTGGAAAGAGATGGGGCTTTGGGGGAAGGGCAGGAGTGGGGGTGAGGCCTGGGGTCGAGCACCCCCGGCACATTGGAAAGTCGGTGCCTGTGGGTGAGGTGATATTTTTTAACTGAACTTCTGTTGGTGAGAGAGACAACCTTTCGAGCGAACACAGAGTTCTGACCAGAAGAGCAGCTCTGCATAAGCTTGAAAGCTCATCTCTTTCATCAAACAGAAGTTGGTCCAATAAAAGATATTACCTCACCCATCTCTTAGTTTAGAGAAGACAGAACTAGTGACTGACATGATACACACTATGACATACTCTAATGTTCTTCAGGGCAGGTGTGTTTGCTCAGCACGCACAAAGGGTTGCAATCCTGATTGTGGTGATACCATAACGCAAGCAATAAAATGATAAGAAACAACAATTCTCTAAATTGAATGATGAGTGGATAACTTGGTAAAACTGAAATAGCTGCACTAGAAAAATGGACCACAAAATTCCATAATAAAAGAGTAATATATTAAACTCTAGAAAACATTTTGAAATTGTGTAAAAAGTTAAAGATCAAGAACTGTTTTACTTATAATCCACTTGATGGATGCTACAATTTAAAAAGAAAAGGAGTCTCTAAGGTGCCACAAGTCCTAACCAATTTATTTGAGCATAAGCTTTCGTGAGCTACAGCTCACTTCATCGGATGCATGCAGTGGAAAATACAGTGGGGAGATTTATATATTATATAAATATAAATATATAATATATTTATTATATATATATATATATATTTTTGTTGCAAGGATAGGTTCCTGGGTTAGTGGTTCTGTTGTGTGGTGTGCGGTTGCTGGTGAGTATTTGCTTCAGGTTTGGGAGCTGTCTGTAAGCAAGGTCTGGCCTGTCTCCCAAGATCTGTGAGAGTGATGGGTCGTCCTTCAGGATAGGTTGTAAATCCTTGATGATGCATTGGAGAGGTTTTAGTTGGGGGCTAACGGTGATGGCTAGTGGCGTTCTGTTATTTTCTTTGTTGGGCCTGTTCTGCAGTAGGTAACTTCTGGGTACTCTTCTGGCTCTGTCAATCAGTTTCTTCACTTCAGCAGGTGGATACTGTAGTTGTAAGAATGCTTGATAGAGATCTTGTAGGTGTCTGTCTCTATCTGAGGGGTTGGAGTAAATGCGGTTGTATAGCAGAGCTTGGCTGTAGACAATGGATCCTGTGGTGTGGTCTGGATGAAAGCTAGAGGCATGTAGGTAGGCATAGCGGTCAGTAGGTTTCCGGTATAGGGTGGTTTATGTGACCATCGGCTTATTAGCACCGTAGTGTCCGGGAAGTGGATCTCTTGCATGGACCGGTTCAGGCTGAGATGGATGGTGGGATGGAAATTGTTGAAATCATGGTGGAATTCCTCAAGGGCTTCTTTTCCATGGGTCCAGATGATGATGATGTCATCAATGTAGCACAAGTAGAGTAGGGGCATTAGGAGACGAGAGCTGAGGAAGCGTTGTTCTAAGTCAGCCATAAAAATGTTGGCATACTGTGGGGCCATGCGGGTACCCACAGCAGTGCCGCTGATTTGAAGGTATACATTGTCCCCAAATGTGAAATAGTTATGGGTGAGGACAAAGTCACAAAGTTCATCCACCAGGTTTGCTGGGACATTATCGGGGACACTGTTCCTGACTGCTTGTAGTCCATTTTTGTGTGGAATGTTGGTGTAGAGGCTTCTACATCCATAGTGGCCAGGATGGTGTTTTCAGGAAGATCACCGATGGATTGTAGTTTCCTCAGGAAGTCAGTGGTGTCTGGAAGACAGCTGGGAGTGCTGGTAGTGTAGGGCCTGAGGAGGGAGTCTACATAGCCAGCCCATCCTGCTGTCAGGGTGCCAATGCCTGAGATGATGGGGCGTCCAGGATTTCCAGGTTTATGGATCTTGGGTAGCAGATAGAATACCCCAGGTCGGGGTTCCAGGGGTGTGTCTGTGCGGATTTGTTCTTGTGCTTTTTCAGGCAGTTTCTTGAGCAAATGCTGTAGTTTCTTTTGGTAACCCTCAGTGGGATCAGAGGGTAATGGCTTGTAGAAAGTGGTGTTGGAGAGCTGCCTAGCAGCCTCTTGTTCATATTCCGACCTATTCATGATGATGACAGCACCTCCTTTGTCAGCCTTTTTGATTATGATGTCAGAGATGTTTGAGGCTGTGGATGGCATTGTGTTCTGCACAGCTGAGGTTATGGGGCAAGTGATGCTGCTTTTCCACAATTTAAGCCCATGCACGTCGGCGGAAGCACTCTATGTAGAAGTCCAGTCTGTTGTTTCGATCTTCAGGAGCAGTCCACCCAGAATCCTTCTTTTTGTAGTCTTGGTAGGAAGGTCTCTGTGGGTTAGTATGTTGTTCAGAGGTGTGTTGGAAATATTCCCTGAGTCAGAGACGTCGAAAATAGGATTCTAGGTCACCACAGAACTGTATCATGTTCATGGAGGTGGAGGAGCAGAAGGAGAGGCCCTGAGATAGGACAGATTCTTCTGCTGGGCTAAGAGTACATTCAAAAACCAGTCGGAGAACACTTCAATCTCTTTGGTCACTCGACTGCAGACCTAAAAGTGGCAATTCTTCAACAAAAAAAACTTCAAAAACAGACTCCAACGAGAGACTGCTGAATTGGAATTAATTTGAAAACTGGATACAATTAACTTAGGCTTGAATAAAGACTGGGAGTGGATGGGTCATTACACAAAGTAAAACTATTTCCCCATGTTTATTCCCCCCCTACTGTTCCTCAGATGTTCTTGTCAACTGCCGGAAATGGCCCACCTTGATTATCACTATAAAAGGTTCCCCCCCACCCCCCTCCGCCCTCCTGCTGGTAATAGCTCACCGTACCTCATCACTCTCGTTATAGTGTGTATGGTAACACCCATTGTTTCATATTCTCTGTGTATATAAATCTCCCCACTGTATTTTCCACTGAATGCATCCGATGAAGTGAGCTGTAGCTCACGAAAGCTTATGCTCTAATAAATTGGTTAGTCTCTAAGGTGCCACAAGTCCTCCTTTTCTTTTTGCGGATACAGACTAACACGGCTGCTACTCTGCTACAATTTAAGGCTCTTTCAATCAAATAGGAAACACAAGGAAAGCTAACAATTTAATATTGAAGGCACTGCAGTATACCTTCAGAGCAGAATACAATTTGATGACATTACACAAAGGGTATTAGCTATTAAAAAGATAATTGTGTAGATAAAGACAGGAGAAGCAGGATTAATTTAGTCAGTCATCTCCCTCAGATTCTTTCAGATGCTTAATGGCAAGCCAAACTTTCTTTACTTTTCCTTAACAGCTAGTAATTTATTTTTTCAAAAGACTGTGGTTGTATTCCACATCAGAAAGTATGTTTCTCCACATCAAGTCACTAAAATTGTGCAGCAAAATTCACTCCCTAGTTGAAAGAGAGTTAACTAGAGGTTTATTCTGTCACACTTCAGTGGCCTTGTCAGCCAGCAAACTCCTTGTGGTCCCATCTAAAACATCTTCTCAATATATGGGAGACTCAGCTGGCACAGAGGTGTCATAACCAGCTCTAACACAAGACCCCCTTCATCTGGCCACGGGCTCACAGACCTATAGAATTTAGGGCCAGAAGAGACGGACATCATCATCTCGTCTAATCTCCTGTACATCACAGGATCTTACCCACCGACTGCTGTAATAGACCCATAGTTGAGTTACTGAAGTTCTCAAAATGATTTAAAGACTTCCTGTTACAGAGAAGCCACCATATACTCTAGCTTAAATCGGCAAGAGACCCGTACCCCAGGCTGCAGAGGAAGGCAAAATCCCACAGGGTCTCTGCCAATCTGACCATGGGGAAAATTCTTTCCCAATCCCAAACATGGTGATCAGCTGGACTCTGGGCATGTCGGCGAGACCAACCAGCCAGACACCTAGGAAAGAATTCCATGTAGTAACCCAGAGCCCTCCCCATCTAGCGTCCTGTCTCTGGTTGTTGCGGATATTTGCTACTAGCAGTCACAGATGGGCCACATGTCACTGTAGGCAGGCTCATCCCTCCATAAACTTACCAAGCACAGTTTTGAAACTTGGGTTTTTTGGTCCCATTGCTCCCCTTGGAATGCTGTTTTCGAACTTCACTCCCCCTAATTTCAAGCCTAAACTTATTGATGGCAGTTTATATCTGTTTGTTCTTGTGTCAACATTGGCACTTAACTTAAATAACTCCTCTCCCTCCCTGGTATTTATCCCTCTAATGTATTTATAGAGCAGTCATATCTCCCCGCAGCCTTCATTTGGTTAGGCTAAACAAGCCAAGTTCCTTGAGTCTCCTCTCAAAGTACTTTTCCATTCCTCTGATCATCCTAGTAGCCCTTCTCAGGGACAGGGAAGGAGCATGCCCAGAGCACAGTGTATTCTGGCTCTGCTAGTGTAAAATCCTTTGGCAGCTCACACCTACACTGGAGCTGGTGCAAATTTACCCTCAGAATTAATGAGCTATAACAAGTTCCCGACAGACCCTGTTCTGTGCTTCAGTAAAAGGAAACAGCACAGCAGAGAATTTGGGTCAATGTGCACTCAACACAGTCCTTGTAGAAATGTTAAAATCACCTGTATTAAATATCTTCCACAGAATGATGACAGACACATGAATTTACACTTCCAATGAGCTAGACACAGAGTTCAATGGCTTATGTGAATAAAGGTACATATTATAATTTTCCATATACCATAGTTTAAAGGGCATTAGAAAGTGTTTATAGGTATATCTACACTGCATCTGGGAGGGAGCCTCCCAGTCCGGGTCCACAAACTCACACTAGCAGGGCTTTGCTACCATACTAAAAATAGCTGTGTACACATGATTTGATGTTACAAATCAGGCTGTCATTCAGGCTCTTAAGCCCCCCCAAGATCCAGCCTGAGTAGCAACATCAAAGCAACATCTACACAGCTGTTTTAGCATGCTAAGCCCCACTATTGCAAGTTTGTGGAGTCACGCTTGGAGGCTCCCTCCGAGATGCAGGGTAGATATACCCTAAATGGTTCTAGATTAACAATATCCCTTTACACTTACATGATGTGTGCTATGTAAACCTCTTTGTATAACAGGGTTGTCACACTGGTGTGCGTGTGTATGTACTACCAAAGCAAAATAATTATTAAAAATAACCCATGTAAATTACAAAAGTCAGTTACAGTAACCTGTACCGAAATCATCATTACCTTCTACAGAATCCCTAGGGTCTTCATCCTTATCTTCTGTTCCATCGCTGGATTTTAAAAATAAAATATCAAAGAATTAATAGATACCCAGTACATTCACGATGGATGGAGCCAATCCTAAGAATCAGTGATGAGTGTTAAAGAGAAAAGGAACATGATCATGAAAAAGCATCTTTGCTTCTTACACCATTTCATGTTGTAATTGGGTTTGTTAACAAGTTCCCAAGGTTTAAAAAAAAAACAACTAAAAGAAATCCTATCTTAACATGAAAAAATATTCTAAGGGATTTTAAAAAGGAAAAAAACACGTTGCTACTTTTAAGCCAGAAACTTTATTTTAGCTTCATTACAAAAAAAAAAAAAGAAAAAAAGCTCATTGCATTCTTTCAGTTTATATTATTCATATTAAAGACCCCACTATAAAACAATTTAAAAAGTTTTCATAAGCTGAAGCAAAAGAAAAAACAAAACAGAAATCCTGTAGGAAGCAAGCTGTCGTTTGCATGACAAAGTAAATGAACGACTTATAGACTAGCAAAGCAGAACATGCACAAAAGGTATTTTTCGTTTTGCAATTAGACATTTGCATTTTAGCACAGCAGAATTTATCCATTCAGTATGAACTCACTGTCATGATTAAGTGAAAAAAGCATGTTGATAATGTATAAGATTAGCACATAAATTGTATCCCTCGTCTTCAAAAGTGATGATTTCATGCATTAATTATGAGGAACCTATCTGTTTAAATTTCTGGACTCGACCAACCTGTCTGATGTTGGAAAGGATAAATTCTCCTCATACATATCTCCTTCTAAACCAAGACTGCTCCAGCTACTGCTGTTACCATTACTGGCAGGGGAAGAAGAGAACAGAGCTGAACTAGAAAAGAACAATAGCTCAAACTAGAACCTTTATTTTCCTCAAAGCTGCTTTGTCAAGATATTTGATGTACGAGCATTGCAATTTCCTAAGTAGGTTTGCTGGAACAGAATATAAGCATGACCATCAGGACTGTTCAGAATAGTAAACTGCACAATCATGAAATCTGGTGAGCGCTATAAACAGGTGACAAGATTAATTTATAATCACACTCATTTTCCAAGTCACTGTTTACAGTAATTCTGTCCTTGGGCCCAAATCTACAGATCTTTATTTGTGCAAATAGTCTCATTGATTTCAACAGGACTACTCACAGGTCACAATGTAAGCATATGCATATAAAATATTAGGCAAGAGCTTGTACAAGTATACACTGTGAAGAAGGCTTCACAATAAAAATATTTCGTAAATCTCATTCCAAAACCCCAGCAGTGATCTACAACAGGTCTGATTAGCAGGAAAAGTTTAGAATTGAAAAATAATTAAATATGCAGAAAATATTTTATTTCATCAGAACTATAAAATTCTTTACAGGTGACTTTTTAAAAAATTGCTCTTTATTCTTTAGAACACTTCTAAAACATGACTTCTTGCTTTGCTGCAAGGTTCTATTTCACTAGTAGTTGGAGATCCATTCCACAGACAGATTGAATTTATTTTTATGTTTCTACGCAGGACAGGGCTAAATTGGGTAAATCACCACCCTAAAACAAAGAGGTGAATGCTAATTTAACTGAATGCCTGGAGCCCTCCAATATATTTTTAAAAAATGTTGCAGACCTCTGATTCAGCCAGTTTGGTGCATTTAACTAGAACATGCTGTGTTTTAGTATGTCTGTTCACTATTCCAATAAAGAAAAACAAAAGCAGCGATTTCTAGAGTCTACAACGAAAGCAAGTAAGTTCTAAAATTGCAGCAAACCAAATAAAATGGCACAGCTTTAAAAAAAAATTCTCAAATTCACAGAAGTATTCAATATGCAATTACTACAATAACATGGATAATTACAATACTACACAAACTAATTATTATACAGGCAGTTGTGAAAATATTTCTCAAGCAGCAGTGTGCTATATACTATGTGAACATTTTCATTTCTATATATACAAAAAAAATGAAGTTTTTAGTTCTGAATTACAAATATAGCATTCCACAGCACAAACATTAAATATAGTTTATTCAGATGACTGCTTTACACATACATATAGCACCTTTCATCTAGAAATTCTGAAGTGTAACTAAAAGACAAACACAGAAACTAAAAGAGATCAGTAAAAAGTTACTACGTTCTCAGTCAGATTGTAAAAGAAAAAAAGTATGATGCTTGAAATCTAATAGAATTATCTTGTACATAATACTGCTCTGATTATGCAGCAGCTTTACATATTTTCAATGAGCCACACTAATGTTTGAATTACTCAGACTAGATACTCAGCCACTTGGCTAGACTGTATAGTAGCAAAGTATCCGTTTTCCTGTAAAGTGAATTTTGTGTTGTTGCTAGATGCTAGATCCCTGGAGAATGAAGTCATCTATCCACAGAATACGCAGTGAACAGAAAGGATTATTATAAGGTTTCTGCACACTGCCCTCACCCATGACGGATAGAGAAACCCATGGAATAAGTAAAACTTGCTGGTCTGTCAAGTAAGTGTCTTTTGTATTATGTACATGTAGACGCTGAACTAAAAGCTACCAACCACCTTTACAAAGGGTATTGCATTAGAATTATCCTGGGTCATGTTCGCTACAGTAAATTGGAGATATAAGGCTTTGTAATCAATTACTACTCTTTCAAGGCATCCTGTCTCCTAAAGCTGGATGCCCATTCTTGCATCTTCACAGGATCTGCATTATTCCAATCTCTCTTCAATCCAAAAGCTAAACAAACGTCTCTAAATCCCATCAAGATAAGTATATATACTGTCAGAAGATTGTTTAAGAGTCACTACATAGAATATACTCTTCTCATGGAAAATATTTAAGAGGAAAGCAAGACACGCTGGACAGGACTGCAACAGCTTGAGGTGCAGATGCTTTACTCTGGGGAATTCATCCTCTGCATCAGTATCTAAACCAATAAAAATTATGAGTCTAGCTCTTACAGTTACGACGATAACTAAATATAGGCTTGGCAGGATTCAATATAAATCAGTAGATGTCTGTAAACATCAACTTCAGCTAAAATACTGAAATTGATGAAAAATATCCATTGGTAACAGTCACAGTGAGTGCAGCCTCCCCAGTGTACCTGGTGCTGCAGGAACTGAGAGTCATCAGCCCTGCAGCAGCACAGAGAGCCCTCTGCAGCTCCGCAGTCATGGCCCTGCTCACCCTCTAGCAAGGAGTGTGACATTGTTGCCAGACAGGAACTGTTCAGCAGCAACCTGAACAGCTCGTCCTCCTCCTTACAGACCTGGCCAGGGAGTCTCTGCTGTACCGGGCCAGGACACAGCCTCCTCTGCACCTTGTACCCCAGGGACTTGGGCCCCTCAACTGTACAGGGAGCCCCCAGCAGCTCTGCTGTCAGTGCTGGGCATGCCCTAAAGCTCTGCCCGAAACCTAACCCCAACACTACCTGACATAATTTCCCCAACAGTGAGTAATAGTCAAAATTGGAAAAAAATAAAAATAAAACTGATATTACTTACTGAAATGGCAAAAAAAAAAAAAAAAAAAGAAACTGAGTTTTGCCAAGCCTAACTAAATGTAACCTGTGCATTGATGCTGTCTACTCAGTTCTGTAGACAGCCTGACATCTATCCATTTCTTCCACACGGAAGATCCGAACGTCTACTTCCAGTTCAGTTTCAGAACTGATTGAATGTTCGTATAAGAACTGGCAAAGAGTCCTGTGGCACCTTATAGACTAACAGACGTATTGGAGCATAAGCTTTCGTGGGTGAATACCCACTTCGTCGGACGCATGTAGTGGAAATTTCCAGAGGCAGGTATAAATATGCAAGCAAGAATGAGGCTAGGGATAACGAGGTTAGTTCAATCAGGGAGGATGAGGTCCTCTTCTAGCAGTTGAGGTGTGAACACCAAGGGAGGAGAAACTGCTTTTGTAGTTGGCTAGCCATTCACAATCTTTGTTTAATCCTCAGCTGATGGTGTCAAATTTGCAAATGAACTGAAGCTCAGCAGTTTCTCTTTGAAGTCTGGTCCTGAAGTTTTTTTGCTGCAGGATGGCTACCTTTTAGAATTGAAATCTAATCACAAGTCACAAAGCAAAACGTATGAACCAACCAACTGAATGGATAAAAACTCTTGGCACTGGAAGACAGTTTAGAAACGTCAAAAGGAAAACACATTTTAAGTAAGGTAGTATGGATATAGCCTCTATTTATGGTTGTGCTTTGCTTTCTGAATGTGCTGGGAAACAGGTCTATTGCTTCTTTAGAAGATCAATGATAAAAGTTATATACTGGGGTCTTTTTAAATTTGGATGAATATCAGTGATACTGATAACTGTTCACAGTGCTACTGAACCGTACTATATCAGCACTATGGATAGAAATCAGTTCTACAAGTACCTACAATGCCAAAGATAGTGTCAGCCAGACTACCACACATAATCTTTGATGATGTGTGACTTACTGGTACAGCAAGTAGCTATAAAAGAAAAAGCAGTTTAGCACTAGGTCTGAATGTCCTGAAGTGATGTGGTCTATATATGACCAATACAGAGATTTTTAACAAGTGGCTTCAATGGTGAAACAGAAAAAGGAGTGACTTGCTCTGTCTGTAAAGTAGATCTCCCTAGCCATACATCAGTTCAGGGCCGGCTCGAGCTTCTTTGCTGCCCCAAGCAAAAAAAAAAACCACAACAACGACCAAAAACGGCGGCCAGAGAACTGCCAAAGTGCTACCCCAATATTGGCCAAAATGCCGCCCCTTCACAGGTGCCGCCCCAGGCACATGCATGCTTAGCCGGTGCTTGGAGCCGGCCCTGCATCTGTTAATCCTTTCAGCAGAGTGAAGAATTCAGAGCTCTGAAAGAGAGGGAGCTACAGAATGCTGCTGCCACAAAAGAGCTTTTATTTCAGTGTATTTTGAATAGAGAATGTATGAAAAATCAAGTCTAAATAAAAGTAGACCCAACCAGTCCATCTTACCACATCGGTGGGAGGGGGAGGAAGGGGGAGAATAGATGCATATTTAGATAAATAAATTCAGAGCAAAGGAAAGTCACTTACCACTTCTATTTAGGAGATATTTGGGGATGATGGGACGTGACTTAATTGATGGAGGGCTGTCTGTCTATAAAATGTTTCACAGGGGAGCTTAGAAGCAAGATAGAGGAAATGGAATCCAATGAAACCTGTTTACTAAAACTTTACAAAAAACTACTGCAGCAAAGACTATTAAGAATGATTAAAGCACTCTCTGTTATTCAAAGTAATCTTTCTGTTTCAACACAAAAAACAGATATTTGATGCAAAACTAATATGTAAATATGCAGAATTAATTTTAGTGCTACGTGCCTCAGGCTAATCAATTCAGCTCCTTACTCAAAACAATATAGCAGCTACAAAAACATCAGTGTGGTGTATATTTTGCCATCATGTGGACCAATGAAAAAACAGTTACCTACCTTTTTGTAACTGCTGTTCTTCGAGATGTGTTGCTCATGTCCATACCATTCTAGGTGTATGCGCGCCCACGTGCACAGTCGTCAGAGATTTTTGCCGTAGCGTAGGGTCAGCTGTAATGCCCCCTGGAGTCCCGTGCTCATGAGTTGGTATATCAGGCACCGCTGGCCCTACGCCCTCTCAGCTCCTTCTTACCGGCAACTCTGACAGAGGGACAGGAGGGTGGGTAATGGAATGGACAAGAGCAACACATCTTGAAGAACAACAGTTACGAAAAGGTATGTAACCAAATGTTCTGCTCTTCAAAAATAAACTTTAACCTATTCTACACTATGAAAAACCATCAATTATTTTGACTAGTTCAATAAATATTAATATTGTCCATCGCCTTCCATGCTAACTGAAAACTGACTGCAGGAAACAATCACCTATAAGCAAACGTTAGGAGCATATGAATTAGATGCTACTAGAAAACAAAATACTTTAAAATGTTGCTTTTACTCTTTATTTCCAACTCCCTGAATATTAGTTTCTTTGTATTTTGACTTCACACACTTAAACATCCAAATTCTGCTTTTAGTTCCACCCATGCATTCTCAGAGAATTACATGGTATTGCATAACTATCACTTAGGGCAGACTTTGTTACTGAATTAACACACTGATCCAGAAACATAATGTAAAGCAAATGCAAGAAAATACTTCAAAAGTTTAAGTGAGATGTTTCACTTTAGTGCATAAATATGGTGCTCATAATATTTTCGTAGCAGAAAGTGTATTAATTCTAGATCATTTGAACCAATTTCTAAAATACATTTAACTCTATTCTTCGTTATGTTTAAAGCATAAGTTGCAAAGATATATTTCCAGAACATATCTGTACCTACGACAGGAGCATAGCACTGAATTCATTCTGTATGATTGACAAGTCAAACTCCTCATTCTTTAACCTACTGCTTGCAAAAGTTAGAACAGCAAATCTCAACACAATCTTCAACAATGGGGGAAAAGTATGATTTTTTTAGCCTGTTCTATTTCCTCTTCACTACAGATAAGATTCACAGTCAGCAATGCACCCAACATGCATGCCCCAACTGAACATAAACAGAGTAATCTTTTCAAAATATTAATTATGAGGAACTAAATCTGTCAGTAACAAAATTACCAAATCCTCCCTGAAAACTGAAGTAACGTAAGAACGGCCATGCTGGGTCAGACCAAAGGTCCATCTAGCCCAGTATCCTGTCTTCCGACAGTGACCAATGCTAGGTGCCCCAGAAGGAATGAACAGAACAGGTAATCATCAAGTGATCCAACCCCTGTCACTCATTCCCAGCTTCTGGCAAACAGAGATTAGGGACATCATCCCTGCCCATCCTGGCTAAGAGCCACTGATGGACCTATCCTCCATGAATTTATCTAGTTCTTTTTTGAACTCTGTTATAGTCTTGGCCTTCACAACATCCTCTGGAAAGGAGTTCCACTGGCTGACTGTGCGTTGTGTGAAGAAATACTTGCTTTTGTTTGTTTTAAACCCGCTGCCTATTAATTTCATTTGGGCATCCCTAGTTCTTGTGTTATGAGAAGAAGTAAATAACACTTCCTTATTTACTTTCTCCACACCAGTCATGATTTTATAGACCTCTATCATATTCCCCCCTTAGTCGTCTCTTTTCCAAGCTGAAAAGCCCCAGTCTTATTAATGACAGGTTTCAGAGTAACAGCCGTGTTAGTCTGTATTCGCAAAAAGAAAAGGAGTACTTGTGGCACCTTAGAGACTAACCAATTTATTTGAGTATAAGCTTATTATTATTGAGTTATTTATTTTAATAGCCTCTCTAATCTCCCTGAGCATTTCATAGTCACTATCACCATCCTGGTCAGTGGTCGGTAATATATCCCATCTCCCATATTCTTATTATTCGATCTACTATCCATAGAGATTCTATGGTGCAGTTTGGTTCATTGAAGATTTTTACTTCATTTGATTCTATGCTTTCTTTCACATAGAGTGCCACTCCCCCACCAGCACCTGTTCTGTCCTTCCGATATATTTTGTACCCTGGTATTACTGTGTCCCATTGATTATCCTCATTCCACCAAGCTTCTGAGATATAATTATGAGTTTGGTGCTCTAATGTATTATATAGGTTGAACCTCTCTAGTCCAGCACCCTCGGGACCTGACCAGTGCCAAACTAGAGAATTTGCCGAACCATGGGAGGTCAACGCAGAGTTCCAGTGGGTCTCCACAGGCGTGGGAAGTAGTAAATTATTATCTGTTTTCAGAAGCTCACAACTTTCTGGAAAATATTTCTTTCCAGCTGAAATTTTACATGCATAGGTTAGCCCCAACCTACAGATGGAGTTCTAAGGAAAGTTTGAAGAGGAAAAGAAAAAAAAAAAATGTTCCCCTTCTTATACTTTATGAAAGGTGAAAAAAAACCTCATACTTTTCCCAAATTTAAGTACCCTGAGATATACTTTTGCTCTTACAACTAAAACAAAACAAAACAAAAAAACAGATAAAACTATGATCTGAAATGTTCATGTTAACTAGTCCTCAGTAAGGATGAAACCCTTACGTTATTGTTAAAAAAATTAAGTCAATTATATACTGTGACAAAGCTCTGTCCTTGCCTCCATGGATCCTGCGTTTCCTGGCAGATTTCGCTAGCCTCAGAGGCTCACTGTGACCCTCCACGTAACCCTTCTCTCTCTAGAGACAAGGGTCACAGTCTACTGAGCCACTTTCATCATAAGCCAGCAAGGGAGGTGAGGAGAAGTTATCCTTCCTTGCACAGTCTCTGTTGTCTCCCAGTCTCAGTGATTAATCATGGGGCAAAGGTGGGAGGGGGGAGCCCGGGCCCACCCTCTACTCCGGGCTCCAGCCCAGGGACCCTAATAGTATCAGCTATGGTAGCTGACCTTTTAGAAACATGACATGTACAATTCCCTGGGCTACTTCCCCCACAGCAGCCCTCACTTCCTCAAGCTCCACTTCACCCTTACCTCAGGGCCTCCTTCCTTGTACCTGATATAGTGTGTACTACTCAGCCTCTCCAACAGCGCAACTTCTTCCCACAGCTCCTGACATGCACGCCCACCTGACTGGCTGGGAGGCTTTTTAACTAGTTTCAGCCAGCCCCTGATTGGCTTCAGGTGTCCCAATTAACCTAGCCTTCTCCCTGCCTTCTGGAAAGTTCTTAATTGGCCCCAGGTGTCTTAATTGACCTGGAGCAGCTTCCATTTCACTTAACCTGGTACCAGGGATTTGTTTAGCCTGGAGCTAATATATCTATCTCCCACTACTTTTCTATAGCCAGCTGGCCTTGCCCCGTCACAATACACGTACAGTGGAAATTTTTACTAATGTTGGAGCTACTATACTAACTGAAGCTCTACATTAACATACTAATTAGTATCTTTGCAGATAAAATGGATTCTCTACTGAAATCTTAATTCTCCTGTGGAGCAAATGAGCTCTGCAGGAGGGAGCCTCTATCCTTAAGAGTTTATAAATCAGTGTAAGGGTCAGTTTTATAACTGAGCAACAGAGCTTATAAGCAACAAAGGTTATAAGCTCTCCAAGCTCAATAATTTTCCTCTGAAAGAATTTATAAATTCAATCAACAAATCCAATGGATGTGTAAGCTCTTCAAGCCTTACATGCTCTGAATTTTTCTTGGGTTTTTTGTTTGGTTTCTTCTGTTTTGGGGCTGGTTATTTATTTATTTTTGGTAAAAACAGGCAAATTAAAATACAAAATCTTGATGATCAAGAACTTAAGCATTAAAAATTAAGAAAATAAAAAAGATACTGTATTCATGTTATCCATGCCATGTTAGATATACATTGCATTTAGCACTCCTGTGTTGCTTTTAAAATTAGTATATTAATATACTGTCATTAAATACATACAATACTTAGATTACACTCATGGCGTGTCAACATTATTATAAAAACTGTAAACTGATTTCTTGCCATGAGAGTTTAAAATTCATACCGTAACTATTAATATACAATTTGTATAGGTATGAATGTGAATTCACACTAGAAAAATCCCCTTTTGAAGGGCAACACTGATTTAAACATAATAATGCTGACGCCAATTTTAGTGAAAAAGCATCTTTCTGTTCAATGGAAAATAAAGCTTTCTGATGAAAGAGAGAAAGCTAAACCAGCTCAACATACATTGAGGTGATTGTGTAAGCAGATAAAAGTGTTCGCAGTTACCTGTCACTGAGGTGAAGAAAACTGCTGCTCTCATCGGGATGTTCATCTTCAAAGCTTAGATTAGACCAGCTGCCAGTGCTATCATCACCAATACTGAGACTCATCTGCTGGCTAACTACAGATTCAGCTGAGTGAAATCCTTCTCTTCCCATAGAACTAAACAAAAATTAAGATGACAGCATTACTGGTGGTATATTTCACATTGTTCTGCAAAAATTCACTTAGCCTAATTTAATGATTCTTCAGAGGTATTAAGTCTCCTGCAAAGCAGGGAACATTTGTCAGCTGACTCAACTATTCCCTTTTGGATTTACAATTTGGATTTACAATTCTCAGAGACTATATATTACACTTTTGTAAGGAGATTCAAGTCTGGGAGCACCACTTAGGACCATCTTTTACTGGGGAAGTTGGGTAGTAGCATGGACACAAACCCTAATTTGAAAAACTAGTTTGTAGCATTCCAGCATTGGCATAGCAGTTCAGTCTTGTAGACCTCACATTTACTACAGTGACTACACCTACACAGGGAGGACCTGGCATCTTTGGGCTTGTCTGCAATACAAAATGATAGCTAAAATTTCCCAGTGTTGCTCTGACCAATTCAGCTCCATCAGGGCTAACACAGTCACTGGCATTTTAAGCACCCTGTCATACAGAACTGCACAAGGGTAGACAACATGATGCTTAAAATGCCACCTATAGCCCCCTCTAATTAGAAAAAAATGTCCTAGCGTTGTCTCCCTGTTTCAGAAAAAAATAGGTATATCCATTTATTTATAGACTTTTCCCCTCTGCACAAGAAACCTGAAAAATCTAGACTTTCAATACCTAGAACCAAATCAAGTGAGCAGGCTTCATTTGCATTAAAGGTATTTCTAAAACCCTTCATCAGGTCCATTCTAACAACACAAAAGAAAACTGTGGTCATTTTGCAAAGTGGTTCAGTCTGAAAATTTGCCTGGCAAGTGCATATAAACTACTCTTAGGGACATATTGTGGCTGCCCATGTGCAGCTGTGCTATGGCTAGAGGGTACAGAAAGTCCTATCTGCTCACTACTTCTTCCAAGGAAAAGTTGTAATATGGCTGCTGTGTTCACAAAGTACAACGATGACCACGATTGTACTACAGGCAACACTTCACATTTTAAATGGGGTATGTGGTTCTGAGGTGTGGCAAGAGTCCTTGTCCACAACATTAGCTAGTACCATTAGGTGAGTGCTAGGAGGCAAAAGGTTGCTGTGAGAAGCATATTCATCATTTGTACTTACTACACGGTATAAAAAGTGTGTGTGTCTGACACACTTTTTATACTGTGTAGTAAGTACAAATGATGAATATGCTTCTCACAGCAACCTTTGGAGTCTGTATATCTTATAGAGCCATAATGTCTCCCTCTGACACTACTGGACTGGTGCACAGCTGCTTCCCCAATCCATCATTCCCTTCGACTCTCAGCACCATAATTAAACTTGAAGCTTTACATGAAGTTTTGATTAAAATGCTGCATTTCTGAACCTCTTGCTGAAAACTGACATTTTTGACATCAACAGTATAAGAACTCAAGAGCACTTTATTTATAAGGTATATTCTCATTTAATATTACATGTATTCTGAATAAGGATTCCAAACAACGTAAGTACAAGGGCCAAGTAATGTGAATTCTCAGTCTTCTATCTTTATATGCTACAGGGAACTTTTAGTGGAAGGTCTATACTAGAAGGCAATCAAAAAAAGGAGAGGAAAATTTCCTTGAGTTTTGGTAGCAGTTCTGTGAGAGAATTAAAGATCTCTCTTTTAGAATATAAGCTCTTCAGGGCAGAGACCACAATTTATTATGTGTTTATACACATAATTTTGCCTTGAAAAACTGGGAGTAACCTGGTTGGAGCCATTAGGCACCACCACACTATGTTAACATATCCAGGTATTTACATTATACATTACCACACCGTCTAGAGTCAAGCAAATAAAACAGTTTATTACCAAGGAGATCCCACTCCAAGGCTATGATGAGAGAAATACATTGCTATTATTACTCAGTGAAAAACTACGCTGAAGAGCTAGGTAGGTCTTGCACTCGGACATGAAAATGGTGTTATCTGAAGTCACTCTGATCTTTGTAAAGTCTATTTTCATTAAGAACTAATTGTTAATGTACCTTCTCATTTACTAATTCAACCACATTCTATGCCATCTTCTATCAAGATATTTAAAGATATTCATTTCTTTGAATATACCTAAAAATATGGTATAGTTTAAGGACTTTTAATACATTAGTCCTTATCAGCAATGTAGCAAGAGCCTGCAAACCAGTTTCTAGTCTGTCTGCTTTAATAATCCTTTATCAACTAAAATCATATATAAAAATAAAATCATTTTTATTTAATATTTATTTCCTATTTCTATTTTCAAATATACACAGTTTTTTTTCTTCCAGAAATTAACAGTGTTAAAGTGCAATTACAATCAAAACAGGCTATGTAAAAGACAACACCTACTTAATGTAATACATTTGCTCTTGGTGTGCACTGCAAGTCACAGATTCTGTAAGTCAGTACTTCAGAGCTAATGCAGCTATAGACACAATTCGATTATACTGTGGCTCACAGATCAACTGAATTGTCAACTAAATTCCAGTAATTTATATCACTGATAAAACACTATGATCAGGACATTAGAGAAAAATTACGGAATCCCATTTACCAGTCACCCATCAGAGCATAGGTATATTCTAAAGTAGGCTATAAACTGCTTTGCACTGAGCGCCTGTAACTGACAAGATTATTATTAAAAAATTCCAAACATAATTCCGAATTTAAAATTATATTTTCAGAATGTAATTGTGGCAAACAGTGCTTCTGACCATATAAATGTTTAGATTAATGAATTAAGCAAAGTGGGTGCTGTTTTCTGGTAACAACAGCAAGAGAATAAGAGGGAGAGAATATAATGTTACCTTATGTTAACAGCCTGACCAATATTAGTCATAGCTGAAGTCATTATTTCTGTAGTGAGGCTTTCTGCAAAGCTGATTCCACCGTGTCCAATACCACTATCAGCTGTCAGACTTGTGTTACTCAGCTCTCTCTCTGCTTTCTCAATAGCTGAACCAACCACCTTCTCAGAAAATACTGTCTTCTGTTCCATGTCAATGTGAATTTTAGGAATATCAAGATGAAAAATTCTTGATTTTTGACAGACACCACCCAACCCTGAATTGGGGATCTGCCTGATTCTAGGGAGGGGCTCTTGTCCAGGCAGGTGAGGAGATGAACTTCCAGTACAACACTGATATTCCTTCATACTACAGTATCTGCAGGCTGTTCCAGAAAATGGAGACAACTTTTCTGTGTAAGTGAATCTATCCCCATTTTTCCTGTTTTCAGCAGGCTGGAGAAAAGCAGACTCCAAACTCATTTCTAAGGTGTCATCCACTACTTTTCTGGCATACTCTTCTATAGCTTGAATGATGCCTTCTCGGTAGCCATATTCATTTAAACTGCCTGTACTATGATATAGTTTATGTTTTTGTGAGAAAGGAAGAACTGTTTTAGAAAGTGTTGTTTTAAGGAGGTCCCCTGAGGCTTCATCAAATTTAGATTTTCTATACAGACAGGAATCTGTTAAGGATTTTGGCAAGCAAATGGCTGACATTTTCAGTTTTCTTCTGACATCACATGTTATATGATGAGCAAGGGATTCAGAAAAATGTAACAACTCTGTACCTTCAGTTCTGTGTACATTGTTTATTTCACAGGCTTGGCCACCACACCTATGAACACTACTTTTCATTTGCCATTTTGTATCCATATCTTTGTTCAATATTTTGAACAGCTCATGCCTACCATTTACCTGTGTTTTCTGTACAGGAAATATTCTTCTGTTGTATGTCAGTCTGATTTTCCTGGCAGCTTGTTGTAAGCCTGATTTTATAGATCTGTAAGCAAGTCTACTAGCATACTGATCCATTATTAACTCACTGTTGCCACCTTCCCTTTTCAAAACTCGAATGATGTGATCTGCATATTCATCGGTCACACTCTCGCAGCTTGGATATCTGGAAGTCAGACCTGTTGTTCCTAAACTCTGAGGTAAAGGAAGTACGGATGAATCTACCTCTCTGGACCACTGGTTTACTACCGGACACCAGCTCTCTTTTGATCTACAGTCTCTATCATCTTTTCTGAGAGAAAGACAATCTACATGACAGTTAACCCTCTTCAACCTCAGCAGCTTGCAATGCCTTGATTTTATCATCTTCTTAGCCTCATTGATAACCTTTCCAGCCATATCACCTGCATAATTCCACAACGAATGTAAAGTTTCTTCTGGGATATTTATAAAGGCAGTATACCCACATATTTTGTTTTGTGCATTTAACTGGTAGTGTCTGTCAGCTTCTCTTTTAATTGTTTTATCATCTAAATGGGAAGCAGCCATTTCAGTTGCCACAGAAATGATATGACCAGCCAAATGATCAGCATACTGTACTGTTTTCTCTGAATGTTCAGTTTTCTCCACAAGCATTTCAGAGTGTTCTTCGTCTTCACTGCTTTCAACTTCTTCAGAAAGTGATCGCATGAGTTTCAGCATAAACTCTTCCTTTTCCAAGGAATCATGTTCAGTTGCAGATAAGGCAGCAGCAGATGAGTTATAAGGTGTAGAAGGTGGTGTCATAGGTGCAAACTCCTTTGCTAATTCTCCCTTGAGTTTCTTGGTTAGCTTCCTTAGATTCCATTCAGAACTAGTCTGAGATGGTACTAAAGGAGTTGGTGGTGGTGTATCAGGTACTGCACAGACATTTCCATCTCTGACGCTTGATTTATCTTCCATCTGCAAAGAATCTTCACAGCCAAACATCACCAAAGAAAGGTTACTTGCATGTAGAAAACAGCTCTCCTGCCCAAAAGCTGAAGGACCTGGTGTTGTTTTTTGCATATCATGTGTTTTCAATGGTTTACTTTGGGATTTTATTGAACTGCTTCCTGAATCAGTAAACTCTTCTACATTACACCTAGCAAGAGTCACAGTAGGACAAGGAGGTGGAGTGCTTGAAGAAAATCTACGTACTTCATGTCCTTTACGTTCCTGAACACAGTCTGTACGTACTGAAAGTAAACACTGAGCAGAGTCATCTGAAGTAACAAGAAATTTAGGTAGGTTATTCAGAGGCAACTGTTGCGGTTCCACAATTATAGGAACAAATCTGTGTTTCTCAGATTCTTGTTTCTTTACTGCACTACTCAGTTCTTTTTTACAGTTATCTGTGTTCGTCTGTAAGCCTCCATTACATTCTACAGTCTCACTTGTGTGGGAGAATGTAGATTTAGTTTCATCCACAGACTGTTTTGCAGTATACTTGGACAAATGATCAGCAAAAGTATTCTTACGGATATCTCCACCAACACACTGCCAACGAGGTGTTTTTCTAGTTACAAAATCTGTATATTCCTCCACTGTTCTGGTAATCCTGGATGAAGTTATTGCTTCATAAGCCTCATTTACTATCATATCTACCATTGTTCCAGAGAAACTGTTGATGCTTGTGGGTCCAGTTGTTAATTCTGAAATATTATTCGCTCCAGGATTATTGTTTGTTGGTGTGAAATCATTCTGGTTACAAAAACATTGCACACTATTTTCAGTACTTTCACTGTGATCTGCAGTAAGGTAAATATTTCTAAGAGAAGCCACTTCCTCTTCTCTCTTTTTTGTTGTAAAATATGGCTGTGTAGAGTCTTTGTACACTTTCAGACTGCCATCTGCTGTCGGACAAGTCCATACTTTTGCCTTATGAACATCAGATGAAGTCTGATGTTGGCAAAATGCTGTTCCAGCTAAGGGCACTGGTATTGAACTTACAACACCAGAAGTACAAAACAAGGCTTGTTGTACAGTATAGTCTTTTCCAGTTTCTTGTATTGGATTCAATGCTAAAAGTGCACTATCATGAAAATTAGGAAAAGCAGGGGTAGTCTGTGTTGACTGCAATGTACTTTCTGCACTTACATATTTTATGTTGTCCATGGAAACACTAATTGCTGCTTGCGTTGTGAAGGTCACATCAACCTGGGATAATTCAATGAAAGCTTCCTGAATGACGGATTCAGACAAATCTTTAGCATATGATCTCACCACTTTGTCTTCATAATCAAAGGCCCAATCCTGTGCAGTCGTTGGTGTTGATGGATGTGAAAACTGGCAAACTTCCATGATTCCCTCAAAAATAAGTTCCTCAGTGAGATCTGCTGCAAATTTTGCAACTGTGTTAGTAAATATTTGTTTCTTTACATATCGCAGTTCTTTTAAAGCACTTGTTATAGCTTCACCGACCAAAAAGCTTGCTAGCCCATTAATTGCACGTTCCTTCAGTGATAAGGCTCGCCGCCTTCCAATCTCATAAAAAGCCATTTGAAAGACTGAAGAAGTCAATCTAGCAGCCAAGTGACACAGTGCATTGGTGCATGAAGAAACTCCTTTTTGTAAGTCTTTAAATGCACTACCAAAACTTTTTTCAACCAGTTCTGTTGCAAATTTTTGTATGCTGTCTTTAATCATTAGTGATTTGTGTTTAGATTTAACTTTCTTATCTGCCTCTTTTTCAGAAGTTTTCCTCTGGAATTCTACAATTTGACCTTTTTCCTCTTTTGAGACAATCCTATTAAGACTGGAAATGTTTTCAACATGTTTCTGTAGTGATGTAGACTGAGAATGAAAAACAGAACCCAGTATTTCAAATGAAACATTGTTTCCATAATCTGAATATTCACTATAAAGTGTATCATGATTTTGATTAAGCCCATCTCCATTGATATCCATCCGACAAAGACATTCAGTTGAAGCACAGCTCCCCAGTGGGCTGAACGCTGATGATCTTATAGGGCTGAACAAACCTCCATTATCTTCTCCTGTTTTCACTGGCCGAGGGGAGTCTGGAACATCAAAGAGGCTGCTATAGGGCGATTCTGGTTTACGAGGAGTTGGCTTCCTTACGTTGGCTGGAAGAGTGGGACGATCAAACTTGAATTTTTGAGGATTTAGAATACAATTATTATTAGTAGTTTTAGAATACAACTGTTCAAGGGCAATCTTTCTCTTCTGGGGTTGATTACCAAGGATGGGATCCCTTATCAGTTTACAAGTACTTTCCAGAGTCTGTTCCAGTTCATCAAACTGATCAAAACTATCAAAAAATTCACTTACTTCTGAGTCTGAGTCCTCTATACCATCTTTCACTACTGGAATTTTTGGTAGCTGAAGTTTTGCCTTCAAGCTTTTTTGATACCCTTCTTCATCTAAGAAGATAACAGGGCTAGGGCTGGAACAATCTGACTCAGATGATTCAGCAGGAGAGGAAGAAAACAATGTTTTATGCAAAACATTAACACGTTGATCAGAAGAATTACATGGCTTGTAAAAACTCCTCTGTATCCAAGGATCAGAAATAGAGGTTGTGACTGAATTCTTTACAGATGAGGACAGTTCTTTAAGTCCCAAGATATTTATCAGAGAAGCAGAAGATTTGGCAGATGACTTTCGATGCCCAGAGCTAACAATGATCTTTGAGTCAATAGCTTCTAAACAATGAGCAGGGATGGTCTGTGAAGCAGCATCCCGGTGGTTCTGAGTAGTATAGGTTGTGCCTAAAAAGAAAAAGAAAAAACTTTAAAAATAAAAAGAGACTAAAATAGCAAACTAGGTAATTGATTTTGACAGCAATATCTGGGATTTGTAATTATTACAATAGGTTAGAGGGTCTTTTAAGATTAGAGAAAATTTTAAAGAATAAAGTATTCCATAAGCACTTTATTATGTCAATGATCGTTCTCCTACTACTGCAGGTCGTCTTCTTAGCAAATGCGCAATGTGCCTCAGGTGGCACATGGCCAGGATTCATCACGGAATTTGGTCCACTGGTTGGATCATTAGCTTCCCCAGCCCAGGCTGGGTACCGATGAGGAGTGCGAAGTGAATAGGACTAAGAGCTCTTGCCTTCATATCACAGATTCTACTTTTTCTGGATCTGACACGGAGTCAAAACCTTTGCTTTATGTCATTCTGCTGCTGTGGAAAGAATTGTGAAATCTCCAATTATTCTGGGTTTTTTTGTTTGGTTGGTTTTTAAGGGGTCTTGTATGACAGTAATTAGCAAAAAAATAATTCGATATGGGTTTAATGTAGTTTACCACAGCATTAAAATCCCTCTTTAGCCTAAATTGCCACAAACGAGCTCTGCAATCTATTTCAACAGGACATGAAAACTAACCAGCATTTTGTATCTTTGAAGTCTCATCTTCATCTAAATGCTCAAAAGCAGTGACAAAATCATCCTCAATTGAAGACACTGACTGATTAGTGTCATCATCCTCTGTATGGGACATCTCCGTTTCATGTTTCTGTAATGAGTACACTTCCATTGTATATCTTACACCAGTAGCATATTTGCTCAGTAAGGTAAATACAGAATCAACTTTGATCCTTGGCAACGAAGGAGACAATCTCATCACACAAAGTACTCCAGAAAGGTGAATCTTGAGAAAGAAAAACAAGATGACAAAAGAGTGTTCTCAATAACATACTTTCATCTATAATGTAAACGTGAAATCATTTAAAATGGCAAGAACAACAAGAGCACAGGTCAAGGACATAAACTGTAGTGAAATTGTCTCTTTAAAGACATTTGTTAATAGTACTGTAATTTAAAAGGTATAACAATAATTTAAGTATTTAATGAATATTACAAACAAAACTCCATTTTACAGATGAGGAAAGTGAAGTAAAGAAGTTAAGTGATTTATCCTACATCACTAGAGCCAAGTTTTGAGAGGGTTTAGAGGCCACTCTTATCCTCTAAGTACATTGTGAATATAGGAGTTCTTTAAAATGAATAAATCGCTACACTAAAAAAACCAAAAACACAAACCCTGCTGGTTTGTTCTACGTAGTTTTTCTCCTGCAAGTAATACAATTACTTCATTATACATTATTAGTCAAAACAGTTTTAACTAAGTCAAAACAGTTTTAACTAATTCTAGCTATCTTCACTGACATTTAGAGAGGAAATGGGAAGTACTAAGTGTTGGGAGCAACTAACCTATCCTGTAACTTCTCTCCCCTGTTGTTTGACAGAGGAATAGCACTACATCTGAGAAGAGTTGAGAAGACTAAGGGCATGTCTACACCACAAAATTTAGTCGACATAAGTCGACATACAGCCACTACAGTAATTAATTAGATTTTTAATGTCCACCCTATGCTCCTTCTGTCGGTTGTGTGCATCCTCACTAGTAGGACACCGCAGTCAACCTAATTACATCAACTTAAACACTACACCTCTCAGAGATGGAGTTATTAAGTCAGCACAGCGGATGGCTTACATTGGCGGGAGCAACATTTTAGTGCAGACGCTTACAGAGTTAGGCTGACATGACACGCCTTACGTCGACCTAACTCTCTAGAGTAGACCAGGCCTCACTCAACCAGTTTCATCTTCCTTCCAAATGCCAGTACAAAGGGACTATGGTGTGGGGAGCAGAGGCATGTGGACTACTGGATGAGCACACAGGCATTTTACAGAGGGCAACTGAGCATGCAGTTCAGCAGGTTTCACTGCATGCTCACTGTCAGGCAAGTCTGCTGATGCTCAGCCATGTTCAACACAGCCAGCTGTGGTTCACTTTGGGGACGTCTCCATTTTTTTTCCCCCTTGGGCATCCAAGACTCAGACTTTTGAATGGTGAAGAGGAAGGGAAAAAAGGCCCCACAGGGACTTGTTCCTAGCACATTTGACTACTGCATCTTTTGAAGCATTTTCCTGCACAATTTGCTGTTGCCTAGTTCAGTGCTTATGGCTTCCACAGCAGAATATCTTCCTAGACTAGGAAGGAGAGAGGAAAGAACCTATGATAAAGTACCTTGCATGTCTTAATATTTCATAAATTGCAGCAGGAATGTCTTTAGTCAGTATAATATTTATACCACTATTAATAATATTAAAAATACCATCAGACAAGGTGGGTGAGCTCTGTGTAAACTCTATGTAAGCTCGAAGGCGTGTGTCTTTCACCAACAGAAGTTTGTCCAACAAAAAATATATTACTTCACTCACCTTGTCTCTTTAATATCCTGGGACTAACACAGCTACAACACTAAAAATACCATAGCACTTATAGAACACACACAGTTTCAAAACGCATTAAAAAAGTAGCAATACCCAGCAAGGTTATTGCCAGGATTACTTTGTAACACACATCTGAAAGATGAAGAAACTGCAAAAAAACATTAATATTCTGTGTAGCATATAAAAAGGATTAGGAATATTACCTGATGTTTAGGGACGTTGCTGGTTTCCATGGGTTTATTTATATCCTTCAGAAAAATAACTTCATTTTCATTTAGACTGCAGAAATGGAGCGATTTCAAAACATCGGGGAGCTCTACAGAAACAGCAGCCAATCCCTAATTCAAACACAAATTCACACACTAAGCAAAAAACTAATATGTTAATGGTACGGAAACTTTTTGATCTGGAGCACTAGAAAGTTACATAAATATCGCCAGCCTCTAAGTCTGTCAAAATCACCACTCTCTTTCCCTTCAGTTTTCCAATTATATTCCCACACCAAATTGGAATCCTGCTTTAAGGGCTAGTTTACAACAGAGTTCTAATTCAAATCTCAAGATACCGCTACCAGAAGAAATAGAATATTGCTGCCTCTCAAGACTCAGGGAAACCTTTAAAAGCACCAAGGAGAGTCTTGGGAGCAGTAAAGAGCAACAGAACATCACAGCAGGTATGTAAACACAGAGAGGGAATATTTGCATGCAACTGTTTCCATCTGGTAATCTCCACATGCTGTACGTTCACCATTATCAGGTTTGTATCTGAGCAGAATATTTTTAAAAAATAATCAATTCAGGTTTATGTTTAACTAGGATCTTGGTCAACATGGAATTTTGTTTACCTAAAATAAATATGCCCAAAAAAATGAGTGTTTAATATTATATTGCTTACTTCTTACACAATATAAATATGGAGACATTTTTAATATTATGCTTAATCCAATATAAATTACTGAACACAGTGGGCCCAGCTTTCACTTAGTAAACAGAATTCTTTGTGCAACCTCAAGTAGAGAGTCCAAGGTTTGGACCTGTATACTTAGAACAATATCTGTAAAGTGATTATTTTCATATCACCCTTAGCGTACTTGGCACTGAATGCTAGTCTGAGCACAATTTGACTCACAGTATTTATCCTTTTGCTTTTAAATACCAATGGACCGTTAACTAGGAAAGCCTCTATATTTAATGACTAACACCTTCCACCATACACCTCGTGCTTTATATTAGTTTCGAAGGGATAAGTCATTTTGAGGTTCATGACCTCATCAGCACCCTCTTTGGTGTGGTTTTCTAAGACACATCTATATTTTCCATTACAAGAAAACACACACTACACACACACGCGCGTAAAATGGCACAAGATAAAGGCACAAGGCACAAGATAAGTTTTATGGCTCCTGATTTTCTTTTACACTTTATTGCACATGCTTAAATGCAAATACTGACACCCTGAAACCAAAATAATTTAAAAATTAACCATGATGTAGTAATAAAATCAACAGTTCAGTGATACTTCTAATATTTATTTCACACCACTCTACTTCAAATTACAAGAAAATCATATTTCTCAATTATTTGTAAAACTCTAACTGCACAGTAGTCAAAAGTTCTACTTTGATATGACCTAGAACATGCTGGGAAGGAGGAAAGCATGAATCGCAAAGTAGTTTAATATACGACCTATACACCTGGAGAACTAGAGGAGAGAGAACTACAAAGTAGTTTAAGGGCTTGTCAACACAGAACGTGCATGTATTTTATGAAAGGTAAGTTGTTAAACAGATTTAGTTAAACTAGTACAATTGTGTGCCTGGAGTTTCTTGCGTTGTTTTAAACTTGTCTGATATCACTTTAGCTTGCACCTATCGTTTACAAGAGTGTTGACATACAAAGTAGCACTGATTTATCCTCACTTCTAAAGTTAAACCAGGCCTGAGACTAAACACACATGAGAGAGGGTTAAATCCCTAATATTCTTTAAAGTTGCATGAAACAGTCATCATACTTTTGTTACGCAGTTCTTGTTTTTAAAACAAGAGTGTATATAACTCTCCTAAGAATGTCTTAAGATCTGGCCACGTGTATTTCAAAAAGCACAGACCCAAAGCTGGCACTCAAGTTAACAAAAAAAAAAGTTACACCTTTTCAGGAGACAACGGAGGTTTAAGATTTTCCAGGGTTCTATATTCCAAATGAATACAAAACACTGGAGGTCATACGAAAATAAAAAAATTTAAAATTGTTAATTACAATGTTTAAAACACACCATTAATTTTAAAAAGCATGTTCCAAGACACATTCTTGAAGTAAAATAAGTATTAGGGCTCCTGCACCAAAAACATGAAATATCTCAGTTATAATTCAAGTGCTGGAGACAAAGTCATTATCCTGTGTATATATTACCTGCATATGAGCAGCATCTGTCTCTCCAGCAAAACTTAGAAATGTGATCTGTAAAACAAGCATACAAACATTATGAAATACAGGATCCAGAAAGAGTCTCCTGGCTTTCTAATTATAGAGAAAGCTGCTTAGAACTGAAAAGTGTAATGACTCTATTTAAAGTAAAGCTTCATACTGTTCTCATCAAGATCAGAAGAAATGGCCTTGCTAGGAGAATATACATTGATTCTGTTTTGCTCCAATCATTTACAAGGAAAGCCTATCTAACAGTTTGTTTTGAATCATAAGATTAGAGGAAAAAAGTGTCATCTAATGTTTTGTTCCAAATTCTAAATAAAAATACTGTTTCAGGAAGGCTCTTGGTCAATCTCAATGGTCACTAATTCCCCAAGGAAAGAAACTCAAGTGCCTGAAAACCAGTCACAGCTGCAGGGTGTAAGCAATTGGTATCCAATATGTCCCAGTCTAGGAGTGGAAAAATCATGAGATTCCATCCTAAGATAGGTAAAAGTCAGAGTATGCACTCAGTGACCACAACGGGGATAGCTAGCCTGTAACCATGACACAATCTCAATCTTAATCCCATTTTAACATAGTTTTTTGTTTGGGGATGTACTATACAGATTTTAATACAAGTGATGCTAAAATATTTACTAAAATAAGAGTCACACATCAGTTTAATATTAAAGTTCAAAGCTGTGATACAGGCATCTATTCTGCAAAAATCAAAGATCTGCAGAATTTGATGTTATTTACCTTGGTAACCACTACTCAGACTTCAAATATATTACCACCATCTCAGATGCTACAAAATCTACATTACAAAGATTATTAAGGTTGTAAAGTCAAATAAACAAAAAAGTTAAGAAATGCCAAAATTACAGTTGAATATGCACCAGGAGGCAAAATTAAGGTTGTATAGGCATTAGGATATCTTTAATTACATGATCACATACTATTTTAGCCACAGGACCAGGCCTCATTTAGTGCACGGGACAGTGCCCATTTAATTAGCAGCTATTTAATATTTTGTTTTAGTCTCACTGTTCTATATTTACCACATATTATTATTACAAACCCTGCTGTGAAGACAGAACTATTCATTTCCTCATGGGCTCTTCTATGACATTCATCACTATAGTATCTTAGTGCTTCACAAACATTAATGAATTACACACACACACAGTAAGGTGAGGGGATATAACTATCCCCATTTTACAGATGGAAAAGGAGTCTCCAGGGTAGCATTCAACTGCCTTAGCCAGGAGACCATTCTTTCTCTTCCTGCAATCCCCTGCCTCATTCACTCCATGCCTTCCAACTTCTGGAACATATGAGGCAGGAGTCCTATAGACAATAGCCTCCTTCACTACACAATCTCAATTCATCCCCAGAACAGGTGCATCTTGTGCACTGAATGAGGCAAGAAAGTATTCTGTGGAAAAAAAAACAGTACGTAATTTAAAGATGGCATTGTAACACATAAGCACAGGGCAGCTGAATTAAGGTTGCATAGGCAACATTAACTCTGGCATTTCTAAGTTTGGAATGCTTGATTTTGCAATCTAATATTCCCATAATGTGAGGGAGAGGGGTTTTTTTCGGGGCGGGGGGAGGTTACATAATGGGGGCGGAGGAATAGCTCAGTGGTTTGAGCATTGGCCTGCTAAACCCAGGATTGTGAGTTCAATCCTTGAGGAGGCCAATTAGGGATCTGGGGCAAAAACTGGGGATTGGTCACGCTTTGAGCAGGGGGTTGGACTAGATGACCTCCTGAGGTCCCTTCCAACCCTGATATTCTATGATTCTATGATAATTTCCTAGGTTTTTTAAAAAGCTAACTAAAAAAAGCCACCAGAGATTCCATCATGTGGCATTCATACTGGGTCCCACATGGGTCATCAGCAGAGCTGGAAAATTTAGGTCCACCACACAAACCTCTATTACTTGAGCTAACTTAGTAACTGATAACGGTAGTAGGTTGTGATCCTCTGTGGACCAGCATTAGAGATGAGTCACACTTTGCCAGTGGGCTTCACAGCTATTCAGTGACAGCAGAGCAATAGTGACACTCAGGAATTTGGGGTTCTATTCCAGGCTCTGGAGGGAATGTGCTTTAGGAGCCCCAGACTATTTTGCCCATCCCCCACAAGCTTAACTCCTTCTGCCTCATTCCCATCAACCTGTCCCAGACCCAGTCCTGTCTCTTCCCCACTTCAGACTCTTTGTCCCATCTCCACTCCTCAGGCTTACACCCCAATCCCAATCTCCTTGTCTAGCCAGTCCCTCCAGGCTCACTGTTCAAGTCCCAATCTCCCTCACTCCCAGTCCCTCCCACTCCCCACGCCTAGTCCTAATATCCTTGCTCAGAAAGTCCCACTTGCACTCTCTCCCACCACAACTCCCTTTACCCAGTCTCCTCGCTCAGACAGTCTGTTTACCTCTCTTGGCTATTCATCCTATCTGTCCTATCTATCCTCCATGCTATCTGCCAGTCCTATACTCCTCCTCCAGTCTCTTAGAATCATAAAACCTCAAGAAGTCATCCAGTCCAGTCCCCTGCGCTCAAGGCAGGATTAAGTATTATCTAGACCACTCCTGACAAGTGTTTTGTCTAATCTGCTCTCAAAAATCTCCAATGACAGAGATTCCACACTCTCCCTAGGCAATTTATTCCACTGTTTAACTACCCTGATGGTTAGGAAGTTTTTCCTAATGTCCAACTTAAATTGCTGGAAGGGTGGTTTTAAATCCATTGCTCCTTCAGAGGTTAACAAGAACAATTTTTCTCCCTCCTCCTTGTAACAATCTCTTATGTACTTGAAAACTTATGTCCCCCACTCAGTCTTCTCCAGACAAACCCAATTTTTTCTATCTTCCCTCAGAGGTCATGTTTTCTAGACCTTTAATCATTTTTGTTGCTCTTCTCTGCACTTTCTCCAATTTGTCCACATGCAGTGTGTTTATAATATGCAAATTTAATCTAGGAAAATATTTAAGTATTTACATAATAAACAAACTCAACCTGGATGCTGAAAGTCAAGCTATTATTTTTCTGTCACACATCACTAGTAATAAAGATGCTGAAATTGGACCTTGGTTAATAATTATGTTGATAATCAAGTCAAAAGAGAATTCAGCTCACTTTCGAATCTCACTTTCTAATAATTCTACTGGTTATGCAGTGCTAATAGGAGTTAAAGCTAATAAAAGACTGTCAGATAAGCAGACAGAATATATACAAAAAGCAGATCTGCTAAATGAGGTGCTATTTTCATAAAACATTAAAGTTGATAATGTCTCTTCAATTCAGCCAATATGCATAGATTTGTACTGCAATTTTTCTATCTCCAAAAAGAAAAGGAGTACTTGTGGCACCTTAGAGACTAACCAATTTGCCACAAGTACTCCTTTTCATTTTGCGAATACAGACGAACATGGCTGCTACTCTGAAACTTTTCTATCTCCGTTACTCACAACGGGATACTATATTTGAAGAAACCGCATTTATAAAATTCAAATAGTTTTGAATGAATGCAGTTTGGACTGAAAGGTTCTAAAGATACTAAAAAAAAGAATCCAGCACAAGTTGTTTTTTAATCAAACTTGTTCAGTTTACCTTATGTTGAAATGCAATCATACAGATTAAATTAACATTTTAATCACCCTGCTCATCAGGGAACAATAGAATGTAGGGCTGGAAATGACCTCAAGAAATCATCTAGTCAAACCCCTTACACTGAGGCAGGATTAAGAATATCTAGATCATCCCCGTCAGGTGTTTGTTCTATAAACCTCCAACAACAGGAATTCCACTACCTTCCTTGGTAACCTGTTCCAGTATTTAACTATCCTTAAAATTAAAATATTTTTCCTAATTAAAAATATATAACAAATAGAAGAAAGCAGAAGTTGATAGTAATGAATATAGATCATACAGAAGCTAAGAACTGTAGAAAACTGATAAGGGAAGCAAAGGGACACAGGAGAACTCTAAAGCCAGCAGAGACAAGGACAATAAGGAACAAAAAGAATCCTGACAATGGTAGAATTATCAATAATAATGCAGAGAAGGCAGAAGTATTCAATAAATATTAATTTTCTGTATTTGAGGAAAAACAGATGATACAATCTCATCATACAGTGATAACACTTTTCCCTTCTATTAGTATCTCTGGGAAATGTTAAACAGAAGCTACTAAAGTTAGACATTTTTAAATTGGCAGCTCCATATAACATGCATCCAAGAGTTTTAAAAGATCTGGCTGAGGAGCTTGCTGGAACATTAATGTTGATTTTCAATACATCTTGGAGCACTAGGGAAGCTCCAGTAGACTGGAAGGAAGCTAAATGTGCCAATTTTTTAAAAGGGTGAACAGAATGACTTGGCTGATTTTCATCAGCCTGACATCAATCCTGGGCTAGATAATGAAGCAACTGATATGGGACTCTAATAAAGAATTAAAGGAGGGTAATGTAATTAATGCAAATCAGCATGGGTTTATAGAATACAGATCCTGTCAAACTACCTTAATATCTTTTTTTGATGAGATTACAAGTTTGAGCGATATAATATACACAGTTGCCAACCTTCACGTGGTAAATAAGCACCCCAACTTCCACAATATGCCAAAAATCAAACTAATCCCATTTCAAAATAAGGCCAAAACAAGCCAACACTCTATGTGACTAGATCCCCCCAGCGTGCAGTCTGGAAGTGTGGTGGGCCCTCTGTGCACCCCTCTTTCCCCCCCTTGCCCCCCATTGGAGCCGATCCAAAAAAAAAAAAAAAAAAAAAGCAACAAGCTACAAACAAGCCAAAAACTAGCCAACTAGCAAGTCACAAGTCAATTAAGCCAAAAACAGCAAATTTCTGCGCTGTTTCTGCAGGTTTGGAATTGTGATAATATACCTACTACGGACATAACATACTTTGTCTTAGTACCACACGACACTGCGATTAAAAAAATAGAATGATATAAAATTAACATGGCAAATGTTAAATGGATTAAAAACTGTCTAACGGATAGGGTTTAAAATGTAACTGTAAGGGCAGGGATCAGTTCTTGGCCATATGCTATTTAACATTCTTATCAATGACCTGGAAGAAAACAAAATAATCATTGATTAAGTTTGCAGATGACACAAAAGTTGGAGGAGTGATAAATGATGAGGACAGGACAGAGTGATCTGGATCACTTGGTAAACTGGGTGCAAATAATGTGCCAAAAGATTTCATGTCTTTGCTATTATTTTAGATTAACTAGTTAAATATTATCAAACAGCCAAACAGTTTTGGTTTCATTATCTATTAAAAAGTACATGTCATCACAGTACAATACCATAGTCATCTTATTGGAAAAGACACTATTACATATACGGTGTTGTACCAGTGCTATGAGCATGTAAACAACACTGAATGACACACTTATTAATGAATTCTCAACACTTTTGAGATATAGCATTATTATTTTCATTTTACAGTTCATAAATTTAAGGCAGACAAGTTAAGTGATGTGACTGAAGTCACAGAGCAGCTAGATTTGGGATTAGAACTCAGGATTTCTAGATTTCTGGTTCTGTGCGCAATCCTCGAGATTATGCTTCTCAAGAAATTTATTTATCACCCACATGTGCCCATTTTATCCCAGTCCCATCAGCAGTTTAGTGTTAACTGAACATCAATACAACACAATATCCAATTGTTTTCTAAGCAGTTTTCTAGCAGTTAACTTGCATTTTACTTCATTAGCCCAAGATACAATACAAATGCCATGGCTAGACTCATCTTTGAGCCAACAACCTATTTCAGCCATTCCCAGACCCTCTGCCCTACAAATGTAACAAGTGGTTTCTTCCCTCGACTCCTTTACAAACAGACCCCACTCCCCAATACTACAAAGATCACAAACACTGTTCTCTTCTATAGCTACAGAAGCAAAATAGAAGGAGCGTCTAACTGTAAAATCATCTGGCCTCTGGGGGGACTGTGTATGAAGAGGATTTAACTAAGCTTATGTTTTTAGACTTTAATCTCTGTGAGCTAAATCTTTCCCAAATTCTGTATTTTGGGAATCAACTAATTTCCGACATTGTTTTTGAAAACTGTTCTTGGGTTTTACTTGAAGTGCAATTCTATTTTGACAAATCTATTAATTGGTTTGCGGGGTACCACATTTATTGTTTTCATGATTTTAAAAAAAAAAAAAAATCTGCTCAGTTTGCAAGTAAAAGTAGATGGCTTCTCTAACTGCCGATTGCAAACTCACCCTGAAGCTCTGAAAATCAAGCTGGATATTTTTCTTCTCATACAGACCAGATTCTGCTATTAGTTATACCTGTGCAACTCCATGTTATTCAAATTATACCCTCATTTAAATCTGTGGAACATCTGTGTTAGAATTCACCAGGATTGCATAATATAATAGAGACAAAAATTTGGTCCTTCAATTAAAGGACTTTAACAACTCTGTTGATAATACATGAGCCAGAAGAGAATCCAGCTCCAACTCTCATCGCTGTATTACCCCTACAGAAACAGGCGTAAACTTACATGGTCAGTAATGTCAGCAGATAGGACTATGAACACAGATCTACTGACCAAGAATATGCCATTTTTACAAAAAGTCACTTTTCAGATGAGAACTAATCTCTACGATGAATCCAGTGTTTTCTCTGTTTTGGTTACAGGCAAATTTAAATTTCATGAAGGCTGATATCATCCCTAATATGTCCTGCAAGATCTTGACAATGAGGTTACTCTCTTGTATCTTAGTAGATTTTGTTAAATACTCAGAAATCCCACCATTTATATCCTGAGAAATTTAAAACCAAACTGGACAAAGTCCTTAAAAGTGTACTGTAAGGAGTATCTACCACTTTCAGGGCCAATCACAGTATCACAAAACACAACCTGTTCAAATGCATTCATGGTCTGATCTTTAATTACACAGTTTAATACTTTGTATACTGTATTAACCATGACAGAATGCAGACTGAAATACTTTTTAACGTAAAGAAAATTTACTGTATCTTACAATAAAATAATCAGGACAACTTAAAGTTATATTGAAGTTAAAAAAGTCAACAATGTTTTAATCGATTTGATTTCTAAATAATATAATTTAGTTGTCTTAGTTAAAGAAATGAAACCGTATAATTTAAATTAACCTGGCCAGTTTAAAAAGTGTTTGAGACCAAACATAATTTTTGTTTTTACTAGAAGTGGTTAATCTGCAGAAAGCTGCATTACATTTCTTTGAAATATCTGATGATTGGTCCTCATTAAGTTAATTCATAGTAGTACATGTAAACAAAGCCAGGACATCACAATCCATTTTTGGATTAAATTAGTTATTGCATCATTCTTTTCTTAGACTTTAGACCACATGATATTTCTCAAAAAGTGGAAATGTTTACTCTTTTGGTCAACTCCGCCATTCTTCACTCTTCTGGTGAACCTAAAACTAATTAATTAGGTACGAGGGTAGTTGCAGTTCACAGTCATGTTCTAATGCACATTATACAATCCTGCAGCTTCTGATTCTGTTGTGAACTAAAAGCATCCTTCATATTTATACAACAGGGTAAGTAGACATGCCATGTCAAACCTCAATAAAATTGTCCTGTTCCTCCTGTTTTAAAGATTCTTCAGTGGACACGTTACATAATTCTTTTCTGCTCTGTAGCAATGATTTCACAGAGCGTAGTACACCATCAGTGAAATCCTGAAAGGTAATGGAGAAACACATAAATCTACAGCAAATGAAAAAGTTGAGCAGAATTTTAAATGCAGGGTATTTTTTCCACAAACATACAACTGTTTCCTGAACGCTGTTTCAAACTATTGTGTGTACAGGCCACCAGCCATCAGCTCCAATATTTAAATGCTGATTATGATTATGGGGGATCATGCAGTTTTCAAACTGCCAACAGACCTACGCTTCTCTCCAACCAAAAGAATACCCCTAATGCAAAAAAAGCCACAATCTTTCCAAAAATGCCAAGTCCTAGCTGAAAAGGCCTATAGCAACAGTAGAGAGAAAACTGCTTGCCATTAATTAGTTCAAGCAATACCTGGACTCTTAGGATGAGCAGGGAATAAAGACCCAGACAGATACAAAGAAAGGTCCCCTATACCACTCTGTACCTGCAAATGAAACCTGTACACTTTTCTTTTGCATAGGCAACAATTTAAAATTGTTCTTTCTACGGTAAAACAAACAAAAAAAAAAATGAGGAGGCTTCAGCAGTTAACAAGTAATATATTCACTCGGTCTCCCACGTAGCTACTGAAAGAATGATGAAAGAACAGGGTTCACTGCATGCGTTTCTTGGTGCAAATATTTAACAGGAGACGCACACATGAATAGAAGACCATTACAGACAGATGTTTGTGAAATAGGTACTTAAACATCAGTAGAATCTGACAATTCTGTAATTAAGACAAAGAACAAAAGAATCAAAAACTTGTTTATTATACCTGGAATTTAAAATCTATAGGAAAAAAAGGTTGGTAATACCGAACAAAAAGATAAACAAAACTGCTTGGCTCCTCAGGTCAGGAAAAAAAAACTTGGTGCCATCTCATTTTACTGCAAGAAAGTACTTTGGAGAAGGCCACCAGTTTGAAAAAAAACTTAGGTCTCCTTTATTTCTGTAAGAAATGCTAAGGTAACTCCTGAAACAGAGAACTGCAGTTAAGCAGTCAATAGTAAACATGTCTGCAAAACTAGCCAGCCAGATCTAACGGCGGTGCAAAAAATGAAGTAAATGAAAAAATGAGTTGAACCTACTAACATTGAAGTACAACATTAACAACAAAGTTACCTAAATCCTGAACAGCTTCTGAAAGATCAGCAAAAGTAGCAGAGACACTAATTTAATCAGGGAATGTTTGAGCTGCCGACATACCATCAGGAAAAAATAATCACTTTATGGTAAAATTATGTCTTATGTCTTACAATTTAATCTTAAATATGGCTGCAGAAAAGTGGTATAACATGCCACTCCATAAGATGCCTGATAATTCCAGAGTGGGCAGCACTATTATCTTTGTACTCTCTGACACTGGAGATTGAGGTAGCATCTTCAAAACTGTCAGACAAAAGGAAAATGTAAGCCTAAATTAAGGATTCTTAAAACTGTTCAAGTTGTGGAACACATTTTGGTAGAGTGATCGTCTCCTGGATCACTTGCCCTCTCACTGAAGATTGTACAACATCCCAACAACTAAAACAGTTACTTACACAGAAAGGTAACAGTAAGCAAGTGAAATATTTTAAAATGAAATTAATACTGTAAATGTTTTGGCCATGTAATAAAAATTAGTCATAGTGTCTTATTTTGCTATTCTTTTAATATTCCTACTCCTATTTAATCTTCCTACTCCATCCTGCTATCCCCACATGCTGTTCAGTTGCAATTTCCTTCCACATCCTGTCCACCTTCTTAGTCTCTTCATTTCCCCTGCTTCCATGCACATGTTGGCTGGTTCCCATCTCCCTGGACATTCCTCACCCATGGTTAGCTCCAGTCCCAATAACAGCTTATAGTTTCTCTCCTAAAAATGTTGGTGGTGGCTAGTAGTCATTTAGCGAAGAAAACTAGGCTGGCCTCATCTCCAGTTTCTACATTAACTAGTCAATAAGAAGCAGCTGGAAACCTGGAAAGCCAACACCATGTGATCTGACAATTCTTTGCAGATCACCAGTGGTCCACAGTTTGAAAACTACTTAGGATGGTTTCCAGCTATTATTCTTCCTAAATTGCCTATTACATTACACAGTGGATCTCAACTTTCTCATGCTGGGATCACTTTCCCTTATTTAGCAATATGGGAATGGCAGGGTGGTCACAGTCCTCAGGCTTAGGAAAAAACGGTTACTTACCTAAGTAGTAACTGTTGTTCTTCAAGATGCATTGTGCACATATATATTCTACTGCAAGTGTATGTGCACCCAATGCACTCAAGTCAGAGACTTTTGTTCTCAGAACCACTATGTGGCACATGACTCTCTGCTCTCCTCAGGCTCTCAGACGAGGACATAAAAGGAGTGTATCATACGCCTCCCTCTCCTTTCCTTCACTTCACTGTATGCAATGTCCAAAGTATTGGGGAAGACAGGATGATTGTGAAACACATCTCAAAGAACAACAGTTACTGCACAGGTATATAACCATTTTTTCTCCATCGAACAACTGTGCGCATATACACTTCACTGCAGAGGACTCGTTAGCAGTTCACTTACAGGTAGGGGGACTTCGGATTATCTGAACAAAGATTGTAACACTGATTTCCCAAACCTGGCATTGTCATGGGAGGCTTGAGTGATGGCATAATGGCTGGACAAAGTATGTACAAACCCCCGTGTTGCTGCTTTGCAGATATCAGCTAGAGGGATATTGCTCAGAAAGACTGATGAAGTGGACTGAGTCCCGGTGGAGTGAGCCATTATTCTTGGTGGAGGAGAGACTTTTGAAGCTCTGCTATGGTCTTCCTTACAGTCAGAAATCCAATGTGAGATTCACTGAGCAGACACTGACTGACCCTTAACTCTCTCTGTATAGACTATAAAAAGCCTTGGAGAGATTCTGAAGGACCTAGTGCATTCCAGGTACAATGCCAAAGCTCTACAAACATCCTAGGTATGAAATCTTTCTGCAGCTCAGGAAGAATGAGATTTTGCAGAAAACATCAGGAGATGAAGGGTTTGGTTCAGACAGAAAGCTAACTTTACCTTAGGCATGACCTGAAGGCATGGCTTAAGGAAAACCTGGTTAGCCAGGAGAGCCTGAAGTTCTGCAACCCTCTTTGTGGAAGTGATTGTCACCAGAAAAGCTGTCTTCATAGTCAATAAAGATAGTCAGGTTGTAGCCATAGATTCAAAGAGAGACTGGGGCAGGGGGGAGGAAGGGGGTCCTTACAGTTTGCAGAGGACTAGATTGAGATCCCATACAGATACAGGATCACACACAGGAGGGTAAATGTTGAACAGACCTTTCAAGAATTGGGAAGCAAGATGGTTGGAGAAAATTGAAAATCCTTCTATTGATAGAGGCAGTGCAGAAACTGAAACTAATAGACTCTGACAGAACTAACTAAAAGGTCTAATGACTTCAGCTGCATCAGACAGTCCAGCATGTGTGTCATCTCTGCGGGATGGGGCAAAAACTGTTGAGACTGCACCCAAACTGAAAATCTCTTCCACTATGCTCCATATGAGGCTCTAGTGAATTCTTTTCTGCTGCTTACCAAGATGATCTGAACCTCTCCGGACCACAATTTCTCATGAGAATTTGACCATAGTTAAGCTATAAAATTTCTTAAATAAATGTATATTAAAGTGTATACTCCTAGGTAGCAAAAAAAAAATGTGCCAAACCTAGTGTTAAGCCTCTATTTAGTTGTAAATCATCATGTTTTAATGGTTATATCAACTAATGAGAATGCACCTTTCTTTAGAAAACAACTGAGGTACAAATGGAAAAGCTGACTGAACTCAATGATTTAAACTGTCGTGATTTAAATCAATCCACCCCACAGAGACTGTCCATGCCATGAGGTGGAGACATTGGTGGTTGGGATGTAGAGACTTACCCTGGTTCTGAGACAGGAGATCCTCGACTAGGGGCAATGTTATTGGCGACCAGACAGAGAGATAATACCAATGCTGCCTTGACCATGATAGTGTGACAAGGATTAAATGTTGCTTTGTCTCTTTTCAGTTTCCTGAGTAACCTTGGAATGAGAGGAACTGCCAGGAAAGCATAGAAACAATGACTGGACCCAGAGAGAAGGAAGGTATCTCTGACTGAGCCGGGTTGCAGACCCTTCTGGAGCAAAATCTCCTGCACCTGTTGTTCAGGTTGGTTGTGAACAAGTCTATTATTAGATACTCCTGTAGTGGAAACCACTAATACGAATGGTCAGTCAGAAACCAAGCACTCTTATGCCTATCTGTGACAGGGATAACAGCCCTGCACATAGCAAGCTACTTAAATCCTGAGGATTTTTTTTTTAATAATAAATTCTCCTGGTAACTATTAAAAATACTTTCTAAACTAACTAACTGTATACACTAAAAGAGTTCTGAAAAGCTGGCTAAATGAAGCAAATGCTATGGGGAGCTCCAGCTGTCACCATAGGTGGTGAGAAAGAACTGAGAAGGAAGCGGCAGACATGACCCTTTTATGCCCTCATCTGATAAAGCAAAGAGAACAGGGCTGCATGTGCCACCTAATTGCACTTCTGGGGGGAAAAGTCTCCAACTCAAGTGCACTGGGCATACTTACACCTGCAGTAGAATGTATACGTGCACAACCACTTGAAGGAGAACTCAGGTTTCAGGTAGAAGTAAAGCATCTTCATCCACAAGTCAGGAGCAGGATTTGTTCTTAATAGCAACCAATGCATATAACTCCAATTCCTAATTATGTTATGGCCCAAAACATGAGTATTCTCAAAGCTGCACTTGCTAGTTCTGCCTATTCCTCCCACACAGACAACCAGATATCTGTGAGATGTTTGGTGAAGAGTCCTAGTTTCAGCAACTGATCAACAAAGGCTTCACTCGTATTAGTTATACTGAGGATGTTCATATTTCACCCTGAGAACCATTTGGAGCAAACCAGTGCTGACCAGTGAAGTACTGTATTCAGCAAGGAAAATCCTTGTCACTTCTTTTCCTAGCTTAAAGCAGCAATGCAAAACTTTGCCACATCCTCTCAGGAGACCGTAAAACAGGAAATCCACATGTAAAAATGCTTCCCACTCATACTGAACAAATGTTAAAAGGTGAACAAAAGCCATCTGTACTTTCATCACATTGTAGTACCTCTTCTAAAAAGCTGTTCCCGAAGATCTGTAGCCATGTCATGAATTTATCAGGTGATTGTCACTGTAGAGGGGAACTGATTTAACTGACTAGCTGCAGCAGATACCAACCATAATAAAAACTAACAAAATCAGACACATTTACAATTATATTAGGCTTACGAGTTTCACTATTTGCAGATACACCAAATATGATGATTGGAGTGCTTTCATGTTTACAGTGTTGCCCCTTAATTAAACAATCTTCCGATCTAGGAAACTCTTAAGCTTTCACTTGAATTCAATGAGTTTCTTTTGTAAAGATGGCTGCTTGGGTTCCAAATGATACAGCACTCCCGTGGCCACATCCATGCACTTGAATCCTTTGGCAGATAATTAAAAACTCCTCTGAAGTATCACAGTAGTTGATAAAAATTCTCGTACGTCTTTTGGTCTGAGTCTGCAGAAAAGGAAAGCCAGACTGCAAGGAGGGGTTCAATAAGAGAGGAAAGGGAGGGTGGATCATGATCACCATGCTGGCTGGCTCCATGTAACAAAGCAAGGAGCGTGCACTATAATCCAATTAACTGTCCTTTTGGGGAAATGTGGAGGACAAGAGGGAGCTGTAGTCAGATCCCAGCAGGCTTAGGAGACAGAAAACAATTTGATGGGTTCCTGGCTGCATGAAAATATAGAATTCCATGGTTTTAAAAAACAAACAAACAAAAAAACCCAGAATTTCACGACATGTCTGAAGTGCTAAATTCAATGATGCATAATCGCAGAGTCCACAGGACCCTGACTGAGCCAAGCATAACAATTCATACCTCTCAGACCTATTGATTCAGGCAGGAATCACTGCATTGGTTCACAATCTGTTCACATTTTCAAGGATCTCTCTACAACCATAAGGGCTAGAATTCTAGTAAAAGGATAATAAAGGAACGGTAGCCAAAGCCCCCTAAAACTCACTGGACATCTAACTTGAGAACTGCAACAAGTAAGTTAATATAGTTCAACAACCCTTTCTAAACTACCAGTTTCTCATAAAGCAATACATATTCTGGAACATAAATTCAGTTTTAAAACTTATTAAAAAATTTACAACAGAATACAAACACACCATGCCTTGTATCTCAATAAAAGCATCAAGCTCTTTGGGGGCAGGGACTGGCTTTTTGTTCTGTTTCTACAGCTCCTAACACAATGTGTTCCTGGTCTATGACTAGGGTTCCTAGATGGTACGATAATACAAATACAAAATGAAAGGTCTCCAGTGACAGTTCATGTCATTTCAGAACATCGGGTGCAGCAAAACTCAAACTTCGGAAAACCAGGAAACTCACTGAAGGTATATGCTTGTGCAACCTTGCCATTCCCCCCTCCCCACCACCGCCAGCAATAGCCACTGGCAATTATCCACAAGCACAGCAACTTCATTCAGTGTGTGAGCTGTAGTTGTACTGAATGGTTTGAATGTTGGAGACTGTAGGTGGGGCATGTTGGTTGAGGTGTATTTGTGAGCAAAGCAAACAGACATTAGTTTGAAGAAAGAAAAGGAGGACTTGTGGCACCTTAGAGACTAAAAAGTTTATTTGAGCATAAGCTTTCTTGAGCTACAGCTCACTTCATCGGATGCATTCAGTGGAAAATACAGTGGAGAGATTTATATACACAGAGAACATGAAACAATGGGTGTTACCATACACACTGTAATGAGAGTGATCAGGTAAGGTGAGCTATTACCAGCAGGCGAGCAGGGGGGAAAAACCTTTTGTAGTGATAACCAAGGTGGGCCATTTCCAGCAGTTGACAAGAACGTATAAGGAACGGGTGGTGGGGGGGGGGATAAACATGGGGAAATAGTTTTACTTTGTGTAATGACCCATCCACTTCCAGTCTTTATTCAAGCCTAAATTAATTGTATCTAGTTTGCAAATTAATCCCAATTCAGCAGTCTCTCGTTGGAGTCTGTTTTTGAAGTTTTTTTGTTGAAGAATTGCCACTTTTAGGTTTGTAATCGAGTGACCAAAGAGATTGAAGTGTTCTCCGACTGGTTTTTGAATGTTATAATTCTTGACGTCTGATTTGTGTCCATTTATTCTTTTACGTAGAGACTGTCCAGTCTGGCCAAAGTACACTATCACGGAGACAAGATGGGTGAGGTAATATCTTTTATTGGACCAACTTCTGTTGGTGAAAGAGACAAACTTTCGACAAGCTTCAGTGAGCTCTGTGTAGCTCGAAAACTTGTCTCTCACCAACCAAAGTTGGTCCAATAAAAGATATTCCATCACCTTAACTCTCTAATATCCTGGGACCAGCACAGGTACAACACTGCAAATCACATTATACAATCCTCTGCCCATCGGTGGGATATCTAATTGACTGCACTTCAGAGGTACATAAGACCCTGTATTGTTTCTCTTCCCTTGTTGTGATATTTTCTACCCCTACTACTCCTATCCTCTCTCTCACTCTCTTGGCTTTTCATCAAATCCTGAAGTCAACTATGCTGTATTCATCCAAGCTTCCCTTGTCTAAGAAGAAAAGATATAATCAAATGACATCCCTGACCAGACTGTAAACCAAGGTCCAAGCAGCAAGTGTCGCAGTTGACTTGCCAGCCAAAGCACCAGCTCGTAACTAACCAGTGATCCAGTGTTCCAAAAACATCCAAAAAAACCTGTATTTCACACCTCTTTTCTGTCCTGTCTCTCCATCTTGTCTGTCTGTCTAGAACAGAATAAGTAAATGTCCTCTACACATCAGGACAGAATAAAAATACACTTTCCTTTTTCATCAAAGAAAGGTTGCGCTGAAAATAAGACTCTCATATTTTGCCTCCAAAAAGAGAGAAATTAAAGATTTTCACTAAGTTTGTTTTGCATAATCACTCAACCACAGTTTCAATATAAATGCCTGTTTTAATTTCTTGTTCTCTCTTATGTTTAATCAATAAACTTTTAATTTGAACTAATGCTTTTGGGTGTTTGCCGCACAGAGTAAAACCAAGGCCTCTGTTTAACTTACTGATCTGTTTAATGTTGACAGTCAAAGAGTTTACAAACAGCTTTAATTCTTTAGGCCTTTGAGATCAGTATCAATACAACAGCTTCCCTCCCAGTGGGGCAGGGCTAACCCCAGATCCCGGCACTCACAAAAGGAGGCAGAGAGTGGGTCTCAGACACCCCATGTGACAAGAGACCCCCCCAGATCCCAGCTCACATGAGATGGGGAAAGGAGAGGGGCTCAGACCCACCCACAAAGAGAAGCCCTCCAGAACCTGGTTCATATGAGGGGACACATGGAAAGAGGTCACATCCCCATAGATAGGCAAGGGATCCCTCAGATCTTGCCACAGACACCTGGAGGGAAGAGAGGGAGGTTCCTACCCCCAAAGAAGCAATGCCTCCCCCATATCCCAGGTCACATGAGGGGGGCAGGAAGAGGGGTCTAGACCCTCCTAGATGGACAGGGACCCCCAAGACCATGGCACACACAGAGAGGAGAAGGGAATGAGGTTCAGACACCTCTGGGGGCAGGAACCCTGGATCTCAGCTCACATGGGGAGTGGAGAGAAAGGGGCTCAGACCTTCCCCCGACCCACCCCCAATCCTGACAAGCACAGAGAGAAGGGGAGAATTTGGGGCTGACAGGCTTTCCAACCCCTCTCATGTCCCCTACTACCGATCCCCATTTATCCCCCTCACCCTGATGCAGCCCTAAATCCTTCTCACACATTACCTCCACAACATAAAATGCCTTTATCCTGACAGTAAGCATTCATATTATAAAAATAATTATATTTATTTACAAAATAAAAACAAAGCCCTAACAGAGACAGAATTTAGTGATATGCCGCCAAACCTTTTAAACATTCCTGCCCAAGGTGCGACTAGAACGGACGTTGCTTGGGGTGGGTCAGGTTCAAAGGACTATTGTATATTCCCTTGAACATCCAGCTTGTGTGCAGCTTTGAAGGCGAACAATTCTGTTAACTCTTCTGTCCACACAATCCAGTAGGCATGCAAAGACGTTTGTCAAAATCTGAATTTGACTTTCCCCAAAGGGCTGGTCGATGCCATGCACTCTGTTGGGGGGTAACTCTGAGTATGTGAAATTGTGATGCAATGATCTGAGCCCTGGGTTGATCTCTATCTGTGAGCAAAAACAGGCTGCTAGAATCTGTCAACTTTAAGAAAAGCTGCTTTTTTCAGGAGCTGTATTTTGGGAACTTGTTGATCAGAACCCTGCACCACCATGAGGCACACCAAATTTCAAGGCTATTTGAGTAACTGTAGATTTTAGAGCACTAAGAAAAATCTAGCTTTAAACAGAAACAAAATCATTGAGAAAAGACTTCCGATATTCCCCAGTCTAAAATGACTTATTTCAAAAAAGCATATAAGATTATTAAAGCTGCTAAACATCATACCCTAAATGAAACAACAAAACAACAACAACAGTTATAAATACCCTCCATAACAAATGGAGGACAGATTTTATTTTTCACCAAAAGCACTGCCCAGCAGAAGTTCACATGAACTTGAGCATAAGCCAGTCAAGAACCTGGGGTGGAATTAATTTTTGTAGATACACCTCTACCCTGATATAATGCAACCCGATATAACGCGGATTCACATACAACGCAATAAAGCTCCGACACGCTGCTCTGAGCAGCGTGTTAAGGGTGCTGGGCCGGGCCCGAGGGGTTGGATAAGGGGCAGAGGGTCTCGGGGGCAGTCAGGGGCTCCCCCGCCCAGGGTCTGGGAGAGGGCACTTTTGGGGGCCATGCAATCCCAGAGTGGCCCGGGAGATTAGCAGGGGGCTTGGAGCAGCCTGCTCTGCTTCCCTCACCCCAGCCCCAGCCGTGTCACTCTGGGGAGGAGGCTTTGGGGAAGGGATCCCCCGCTGCACTCACCGGCAGAAGCAGAGCAGCCCGGCTCCAGCCCACTCCACTCCGCCAGCTCCCAGCCGCGGCGCTCTGCTTCCCGCTGCAGGTGAGTGCGGGATCTTTCCCCAACCCCCACCCCTAGCGACATGGCTGGGGCCAGGGCAAGGAAAGCAGAGCGGGCTGGGGACGCGTCACTCCGCTTCCCACCGCAGGTGAGCACGGGGGGCATCCCTTCCCCGACCTCCCGCACTTACGGCGGCGGGAAGTGGAGCACCACGGCTGAGAGGTGGCAGAGTGGAGCGGGCTGGGGCCGCGTTGCTCCGCTTCCCGCCACTGCCGGTGAGTGCTTGTCAGGGGGTGTGGATAGGTGTCGAACCAGTCAGGGGACAGGGAGCAGGGGAGTTGGGTAGGGGGTGAAGTCCTGGGGGTGATTAGGGATGGAGATCTCTGGAGGGGGCGGTCAGGGAACAAGGGTTGGGGGCTGCGGGGGGGGGGGGGAGCAAGTTCGATATAACGCGGTCTCATCTATAACGCAGTGGGATTTTTTGTCTCCTGAGGACTGCGTTATATCGGGGTAGAAGTGTATGTCTTATTATAACATCCTTAATACAAATGTCACAAAATAAGGTTTGATTGTAAACAACATATTTATGCTTTTTTTTTGTGGTAGGAAACCGTATACTAATATGAATACCTATTACTCACAAATAAAATATTTAGGTTTGCTAAATAAGGTAATCATCATCTAACCGTTGCAATTTTTCTGAAAACATTCTAGATTTCATAAGAACTAGAGAAAACATGAAGCAAGAGTTAAGTCCACTTTGTCCATTGTTTAAGTTACTCAGTTTCCCAGATTTAGTCACATAATAGTGCTTCAACTCATTACAAATGTACCAAAGCAAAAGCGATTTGAAAATCACATGCCTCCTTAAATCTTTAGCCTACTAAGACAAAACAAAAAATGAAAATTTACTGGACCTGTCAGCTTATTTTCTTCAATCTAACTCTCAAGATTCAGATCACAAAGAATTAGGGTTAAAAAAAAAAACCCCAAAACACACAAAATAGCTGTTTACCTTTTTCACTGACACTTTAGGCTTTGTTTGACTGCTTCGGGCCCTGGTATAAGTATCCATGGTTTAATTGATCTTAGTAGTCATGGAAGAAAGTCAGCTCAAAAATACCTACAGAAAAACATTTATGTCATTATTTTGTGCTTCCCATTTACATAGCATATATTTAGAAAACTAATTTTGATAAAACAAGTAATGACTCCACAATTTTGTGATAAAAGATACCTTAAAACCGAACATTTTTAAAACTTTTTATCCACGCAGATGTTGCCTTTTAGAAAAGATACTGCCCCTTTAAAGTTTATATTTAGTTTCTTTTAAAGAAAAAATGTTTGAAAATCTTATAATTAAAACCAATATACTTCCTTCTAGTCAATAGCGAGTGGGACAAGTTCCCTTGGTGAGCAGTGCCTGGTGAAAACGATAAATACTTCATTTTTTATCGTTTTCACCAGGCACTGCTCACCAAGGGAACTTTCAAATTGTTGTAGATGAATGGCCATGAAACTTACCAGAATTGTGTCACTGTCATTATTGGTGCAGAATAATAATAATTACAATTTAACTAGCTGTGCACACATACTTAACATATCTATATTCAAATGCACGCCAGAGAATGTAAGGACATTTTCGATTGTGCATTCTGCACACATCTTTGTTAAATCAAGACCATTTTTTCCAAACCAAGCAAAGACTTTAGTCCTCAACCATGAGAGCAATGAGGATTTGGAGCAGCCTCTCAATAAGAGCTGTGGGACAAACAACTTAGTTTTGAGAGAGAGCTGGACAAATTTTTGAGTGTGACTGTATGATGGAGTTGCTTAGGATGATAGGGGACAGGGCTCAACAGCCAACGGGCTCACTTCCCATTTATGTCTTAAAGTTCCTAAAAGCTCATACTTCAAGGTTTCAGCCAGTCACCTGCCAGAATCAAGAAGGGATTTTTCCACCTGCCCCCAATGTATTCTGGAAGGTTTTTTTAAATCTCCCTCCTCTGAAGCATCAGGGATGGTCACAGCTGGAGATGAGTCACTGGACAGAGACCGCCAGGGTTCTGAGGTGTCAACAAGCATTCTCTCTCTCGGGTACTTGGCTGACTGATTCCAGCTCACATGCACCCTTAGGCAGGGACCAAGCATGAAAAACTTCAATCTCATTATTGAGCTGTTCAGAAAGTTATGAAAGGAGGGAGAAAACGTAAACTCGTTTGCAATCTTATGCTATAACACCAAGTTTAAAAATCCTGGATTGGCAATAGGGTTGACTAGAAAGTCTAGAAGGTCTTTTCTATCTCCAATTTCTAATGATTTTACAAAGTCTAATATGACCTCTATCACTTTAAATAGCAGAGCTGGGAGCCTAGAAAAATTCTGCTCACACATGGTCATTTCTTTTGGACAAGTCTGTAAATTGCCTCCACTATAATCATAATCATGGTAAAGGTTGGGTGAACAGATTTTGTCCATGGATTGGTACATTTTCATGATAATTTGAAAAAGCTAGCTTTGATTTTAATTTTGTTATATTCTTTGTTGTGTCACATCATCATACCTAAAGTATGACATGAGACAGATACCACACTTAAAGTCTACTGCAGTTTCAGAGTGACACCATTTTCCATGACACAATCAGCACAGAAATTTTTTTCCATAATTACAGATTAAAAATAAACAATTTAAATTATGAATATAAATGAGCTGGTCATTTTCAAATTATATTATGATTTTCAATTCAACAGTTGCATCTTTGCTTATTTGTCGGAAGAAAACCTAAAACATATGTTGTAGAAATGTAAGCTTAATACCATGGTATAGTGTTCATAAAGACAGATGAACTTCTGGCTATCAGATTCAATATCACTTCTTCTAAAACAAAAAACAAAACAAACCCAAATGAACAAACTATTTTCTATTTTCCTCTTATTTGCTGATTACACTACTATTATGGAATTGTCAAAATAGATCAATTGCGTATTGAAAACAGCCATTTGTTTGTATATAAACTGAAAGCTGGGAGAGTCAGTATTTTTGACAACACTACAAATAAGCAGTATCTCTCTTAGAAAGAGAGCACACACCCATAGTACATTAAAACTGAGGATAAATACACAAAACGCTTAAAAATCTTTAGTCTATAATTTGGACTTGACCATTCTGCTATTTAAAAAAATTAACAAAATTAAGTTTGAAAACTGTCTCCAATGCAATTGCAGTCTATTTTTTCATGTTTTATCACAAAATATAACATTTTAGGGCATGTTCTAGCTGCATAATTACCTGTGAGGAAATGTTAAATTTAGTTACTCTTCTTCTGCCTTCTCAGAATTTTAAAAATAATCTTTCTTTCACCATTGTAAACACCAAGTCCTCATCTTTTTCCCATGTTAATGACAGAGTCAAAATTAACATAGCTATTTTTGTTTATTTCCTGGTAGTGTACACAGATGATAGCATCACAATCATAAAAATAGTATAGTGTTCTTTATTCATAAACTGCTTTAATTAAAAAAAAAAACTAACAATGTTAGGAACCATTAGGAAAGGAATAGATAATAAGACAAAGTATCATAATGCCACTATACAAATCCACCTTGAATACTGCATGCAGTTCCCATCGCCCCTTTTCAAAAAAGATATATTAGACTTGGAAAAGGTACACAGAAGGGCAACACAAATGATTAGGGTGATGGATCAGCTTCCACCAGAGGAGAGATTAAAAAGAATGGGACTATTCAGCTTAGAAAAGAGATGACTAATTGGGGATATAAAAATCATAAATGGTGTGGAGAAAGTAAATAGGGAAGTGTTATTTACCCCTTTTCATAACCCAAGAACCAGGGGTCACCTGATGAAATTGATAGGCAGCAGGTTTAAAACAAAAAAGAAAGTACTTCCTCATACAACAGACTATCAACCTTTTGAACTCATGGCCATGGGATGCTGTGAAGGCCAGAAGTATAAAGGGGTTCAAAAAAGAATTAGTTAAGTTCCTGGAGGATAGGTCCATCAATTATATTAGCCAAGATAATCAGGATGAAACCCCATGCTCTGGATGTCCCTAACACTCTGATTACCAGAAGCTGGAACTGGACAACAGAGGATGGTTCGCTTGGTAATTGCTTCAGAGGGAATGAACAGAACAGAACATCTGGCACTGGCCACTGTCAGAAGACAGGATACCAGGATAGATGTACCACTGGTCTGACCAAGTATGGCCATCATGTTCTTCTGCAGTACTAGGAAAGGAACCAGAAGAACCCTCAAAAATACTTTTCATTATTTTGCAGTTTTCCTGAAGTAAAACGGTAGATGTAAGCAAAAGTAAATATTTTTTCCTACCCTAAAATATACATTTTAAACCATTTTAAGGAAAGTCAAATGTTTGCTTAAAGTAAACAAACCCTACTTAATCCATCTGTGAAAACGTCATAATTACCATCAGAAATGTTGAGAGTGGGGTTGCTTCTGGATATGAAATTTCAAATTAACAAATAAAACCTTTCTGAAAACCTTATTCAGTAGAACCGAAATGGTCCGTTAGCGTAATTTGTCTTTTTTATATAAAAAGGTAAATTATACAACAGAATGATACAAATAGTGTGGCTGCAACAATAACACCATAAAAATTAAAAGTTATTACTTGATCAAAAAAATCTTATTTGCCCGGGATGAGTAGAATTTAGCAAGAGAATAGGGACTGTGACATTACAAGTGAACCATTTTGGGGAAAAAAAGCATTCTATTTTCTTTTGCTGTCCATCCACAGTAAGAGTAAGTAATATCACTAATTTTTTTCATCATCAAGTGAAAGTGGACTTTTAAATTTTGTGCAGGGCAGTGAAATTTCATAAGAAATTTATGAAGCTGATCAGCATGAATAGTTAGCAATGTAATTAGGCATAAAAACAAGACATGAAAAATCCACTTGCCTAGTCATTCACATTGACTGGAGACCTTCCCCTGACAAATAGGTCCAATGTCACCAATTTACATATAATTTAGGATCTCAAAACCAAGTTTCTACCTATTTCCATTAGCATATCTAAGTGCTAATCCTTAAGGCTCTGAAAGAATCTTTCAAACGTGAACACATGCAATGCTGTCTTCCTGAATCTGAGATGGACAGCTCCAATGCCTCTACTCTACTTTGTCCTGCTTTGAGCAGGGGGTTGGTCTAGATGACCTCCTGAGGTCCCTTCCAACCCTGATATTCTATGATTCTGTACCATTCATATCTTTCCCAAGAAGCAGCAAAGTGAAATTAAGATGACTAGTCATTTTTATTATGCTTAAACTTTATTATTTGTATTACAATAATACTGGAGAATTCCAGTCAGGATCTTAGTGTGGTGCACAGATGTTATTCAGAACTTTTGGGCAGAAGTGAAATTGGCTGCTTGGGAAAGTTTCCAGCAGCCATGAGGCAGACACTACCACGAACAGGGATCAACTCACAAAAATAAAGTCGAGGAGAGTGAAATAGAAGGCTCTCTATCCCCGCAGCCAGGGGGCCCAGACCTGACAGGAGAGGGGGGTAAAAGAACAAAAAACGAAAGCCCTTCACTTATACAGCAGCCAAATTGGGGGAAGGGGGGGCGGGAAGAGAATTCATATTTACTCAGCATCCACAAGCTAGAAGCTGATGTAAAGATTATAACAGGTGCGGGGGGTGAGGACAGTCTCCGCTCAAAGAAAAGGAGGACTTGTGGCATCTTAGAGACTAACAAATTTATGCTCAAATAAATAAACTGGTTAGTCTGTAAGGTGCCACAAGTCCTCCTTTTCTTTTTGCGAATACAGACTAACACGGCTGCTACTCTGAAACCAGTCTCTGCTCAGACTCCCAGCACCCTCGCACTTGACAGCGGCGCACCCTCACACTTGGCCCTGCCCCTGGGGCTCGCTGACGGGTCCCGCAAACCAGCTCGCCATCCCCGGCTCTGCTGGAAAGCCCCAGGGAGCGAGCCCAGCGCTGCTGCGACACACACGCACCCGGGCCGCTACCGGGGTCAGCTCCCAGCCGGGGAGGGGGGGTTTCTGCTGAGCGCTCCGAGCAGGGAGGCGACAACGATGCTCCCCTTGCGGTGACGGGGCGGGGAAGCGGCCCCGGATCCCTCCCCGCACGGGACCCGGGAGCGAGGGACCAGCGCCCCCGCTGCAGCCAGCCCGGATCGTTCCAAGCGCCTGCGCTGCCCGCCCGGGTCTGTCACTGGCAGCGGGGCGGGAGGCGCCTCGGGGCGGCGGAGGGCGGGGGGGAGAAAGGCCGTACCTGACTCCGCAGCGTCCGGCACCCGCAGCCATGTCACACCCCCCTCCACAGCACACCGCCGCCGGGCCCGCTCCAGCCGCCGCCACCGCCCTCTCCGCTCCGTCCCACCCCTCCACAGCTCTCGCGCGACTTCCAGCCAACCGTCGCGAGGTTCGCCGGGCCGCGCTCGCGCGCACTCGGTCAGGAAAAGGTCGTGTGGGAGTTGTCCTCGCCTCCTATTGGGCGAGGGGACAGCGCGAGCCCCTCTCCCCCCAGACTGAGCGAGACGGGGAAGGACAGGGGAGCGCGGGGTCAGCACGCGCCTCCGAGCCCTGGCGCGGCCGTGACCAGTGGAGGGGGTGGGGGCTGAGCCCGCTGGCGGGCGAGGGAGGACTCGGAGAAGCGGTGCAGAAGGGGCAGCGCGCGCGCGCCCTATAAGGCCCCCCACTCCCCCCCGCGAGACACGTGCGGGCCTGAGGCTCGGGCTGGGGGCCGGCCGGGCACCCACCCCCTGCAGCCGGGGGGCTGGGCGGAGAAGGGGCACCTTGTCCCTGAGCGGCCTAGCGAGGGGCTGCTCGGCTGTTGGTTCCCAGTCGCCGCGTTCGTGGGGCCTGCGTGACCTTCTCCGGCAGCTCTCGGATCTTCTCCTTTCATTGGAGCCGGAGCGGCGCTGACCAGGCCTGCACCGCACGCTGTAGCCGTAGCTGGCTGGTGCATCAGCCGTGGGGGCCAGGAGCGGCCCTGCCAACCTTAGGCTACTCCGCACTCCAGTGACCAGCCGAGGTGGGTTAACTGTTTCAGCCCCACTCTTCAGGCAGGGGGAAGTCTGTGTGTGACTAGATCCTGCTCCCAGTCCAGTTGATTAGAGGGCTGCAAAAAAATGGCCACGGGCCAGCAAAAAGCAACCCCCGAAGCCAGCCCAACACCAGTCTTCTGATAAACCCGTACCAGTGCACAGACAACACCGAAACTCTCAAAGGCTTCACAAACAATCGGGCATTCAGAAGAGGGGAACCTCCACGGACTCCCACACAAACACTCTCTTCAGCTCTAGCCAAGCTTTTGATCTCCCGAGAGCTGCACTCAGCTTCTCCCCCCCCCCTTACTGAGGTTAGATGGCCTTAGTGATAGGTAAGCACAAAAGTTAAAAACCGATGTCTTTTCCAGATTCTTCAGCTAGGGCCTGCCCCAGCTGGTACTGAACTCAATAGAAAGAGTCCTGTTGATATCAATGACAGTTGAATCAGGCCCTATTATTGGGAGAATAGGAAGCAGAAGATTCTGTTCATGGGAAGTCTGTCTCGAGGGATGCTCAAACTGAGGCAATGACAGCACAGTCTCAACCCCTTCTCTCTAATTTAGCCCCTGAGAACGTCTCTCTTCATTCCTCCCCAACCATTTGTTAAATTCAGCGCTGCAAGAGTGTCTCCAACCTGTACTCCAAGTCTGATGACATATTCAAAGTTTACAGTCAATATCTCTTGCAGGTTCTCATGCACTGTTACAACAATATAACACTTACTTGTATATGCTGCAGGGGCTCTTGCTCTCTTTTCTTATTTTTTAATCTGTATTAAAAATGGTGTTTCAGTTGGATGTATTCTTCATTTTATGGCAACATCTGTTGATTTATTAAAAAGTTTATAGAGGCTCCCCTATCATTTTAGCAGCCTGTAAGCAGGAGCTGTCCCACAGACAGAACACAAGCAGCAGCAGGAAGAAATGACACAAAGCACAATGATTGCTTAACAACTTGGAGCAGGGATCCTCTGAGAATGCTTCAAAATGCCCCCTGGATCCCCAAAGGTTGGCTTAACCCATGTTCCTGGACAAAAGTAGCCTGAGAGGAGAAGGACCTACAGAACCAGGGATCTGACCAACTGCAGGCCCAAGACCGCCTGCATATGGTTGGGGCTACCCAAACATGCACACTGAGCCTGAACAAGCAGTAGTTGAGAGAAAGAAGAGAATTCCTCAGTTGCTCTCAGCCACAAAGATGATACCGGTGGCTCCACTAGCCAGGAAAGAACTAACTGCCAGCCATTTGGCTTCCCTTGTACCAGGGTACCCCAAAGCAGCACCTGTCCATATCACAGTGAGAGGTGCCCCGCCTCCCTACCAGGCTTGAACACTCTTGAGCCTTGTACTTGATTTCCATACTTTCCCCTTTCATTCCTTGTTCCCACGCACACCATTTCTAATTTCACTCTATTCTTTCCCTTAATAAAGTGTTAGTTTCTTCTTACTGCTGTTTAGTCCATCATCATTTGGTAGTTCTCAGATGCATCATGAGGTCATATAGGCTACACGTGCATATATTTACCCTACTTCTACCACTTGCATCTTAATCTGTATAGTCCAGGAAATCTAGCAAGTTAGGGGCTACAATCTGTGCATTTGCTGGGGCTTGGAGCATAAAGAACCAGGAGCCCACTGATCCCAAGGAGGTCACAGAGGTGGGACAAACAAGCTCCACCACTCTTGAGGACTAAGGAGGAAGTCAAATACACTTGAAATCAAATTTGACCTGACAGTATCCATTAAGAAAATGCTCCCAGGGAGCATTTACATATTCTGTATACTTGACATCCCTACAGTAGATAAATTTCGAAAGTTCTGCAGTTCTCCAGTTAACAAGTTTATGACGGAAAGTTCCTCTTTGTTTCAAAATACCTTTCAGTGTTCAGGACAATTGATAATAGGGTGACCAGATATCCCAATTTTATGGGGACAGTCCCTATATTTGGGGCACTGTATTTTATAGGTGCCTATTACTTGCTAACCCATCCCGATTTTCACATTTGCTATCTGGTCACCCTATCAAAGTAATTACTCTATCAGAATGGCTTTTTCTGAATGTCAAGAGTTACTCAAAGTAAAATAATTTCAGAACAAAACAGGAACTAAATATGAACTAAAAGGAAGCTTTAAAAATAAACTGTGACATCTTTTTCCTTTTATTCAAAAATAATAAGTTCTTATGGCACTTTGCCAAATCTTTGACATTCAGGATTTATAACCACCAGGAAACCATGAAAACATAACCTACAGTACACCATTGTTTGCCCAGAAAATTGTTTTCATACATCGTGTTAGAAATGAAATTATTGACTGTATTGAAATGTTGATATTTAAACAGTCTGATCTAAATGTTGCGTTTGTGATTACACAAGAAAATTGGTTAGTTATTGGACACTTCTTATTCTCTATGTTGCCTCTGAAAAGAACATCTCACAGCAGCAGTTTCTGGGCTCCCGAAGCTGGATGTTCTATAGGATATATCTAGTTTTATTTTTCATGTATGCATGGGGGGAAATACAAACATATCCATTGCAAATGATTGAAAATTCAGAAGTTGGTAATTTTATTTATATTCTAGAATCTTCCATTCCTAGATGCAGTAGAGCAACCCGAAAGGCAGCAAATAGTTAATTGCCTTTTACATTCAATTCACATTTTCATTTTAAATACAGGCGTACAGGGACAAAGGACAAACAAAACTTGTATCTAACCGAACATAAATAAGACTGGCTGATTAAGACCACAATATGGTGGGTATTACGCTGCCCAAGTATCAGCTACCTTGCTAACTATTGCTAAAGAGTTTGTAAATCCATGTGGACAAAATTCTGAGGTAGAGTAACAGGACTTAAAACGCATGTTGGAAATAGTTTCAGATTTCAGAATTGTCTCTCTTTCTCTTTAGAGATCAAGCAAGGCCTACTTACATACACCTACTACTGTTTTGTGGCAGCTCCTGCCATCTTTACTAGCTGTCTCCATTAATACAATAATTTCTAGTGCACATTTTAGGATCAAACCAGCCTTAGCCAATAGCTGTTTTTGGATTGCTTCATTTGCATAGCACACCCAGCAGGCCTTTAAATTAATGTGTCATTTAAACTCCAAACTGGCAATGTTCTGTTAATTTTCTTAATTTGCCCACATATTCGTTTGCTTTTTGATTCAGCATATAATTCACTTTGCAATTAACAGTGGCTTTGAGGATAGGTGATTTTGTAGAATTTCCACTATCTCAGCAAATGCTTTGTCCATGGATTTAGTAGCAGTTATACCATGCAGCATCTTATAAGTTTAGTCCATTATGCTCCATAAGACCACCACCTTTTTTGCAACAATTGAATTGGTAGTTATTATGTACCATTGCAGACTCTTGACACAGATAAGCCATTCCTTTACTAAGCTATCAAGTCAGTTTTCCCAAACAACCAGACATTTTTAACGCTTTACTTTGTAAATGAGTAGTTTATTCAGTCCTGGTGGCTGCAGGTTCCTTTTCAGTTTCACTATAGCTCATGGTCACTATTTCAGTGTATTCCTGGATTAAGATCTCGTTGCCAATTGTTGTGTCTTTTCCTTTTTACAGAGTATGCAAAGCCTACCTACTGTGACAACGTTCCCCCTCTACCTTGGTGGGTCTTGTGCTTATTGGCGGATTTGCTCGCCTTGGAGATTCACGGCAGCCCTCAGCTTGGCCGTTTTCGTGAACCCACAGTCCAGGTCAACCCCTCCTTTGTCTGATCAGGAGTTGGGACGTTTGGGGGGAACCCAGGCCCGCCCTCTACTCCGGGTTCCAGCCCAGGGCCCTATGGAATGCAGCTGTCTAGAGTGCCTCCTGGAACAGCTGTGCGACAGCTACAACTCCCTGGGCTTCTTCCCCATGGCCTCCTCCCAACACCTTCTTTATCCTCACCATAGGACCTTCCCCCTGGCGTCTGATAATGCTTGTACTCCTCATTTCTCCAGCAGTATGCCTTCTCACTCTCAGGTCCTACTGCCTCGTGCTCCCAGCTCCTCACATGCGCACCACAAACTGAAGTGATGTTTGTGATGTTTTTAAACCAAGGTGCCCCGATTATCCTGCCTTATTTGATTCTAGCAGCTTCTTGATTGGCTGCAGGTGTTCTAATCAGCCTGTCTGCCTTAATTGTTTCCAGAAAGTTCCTGATTGTTCTGGAACCTTCCCTGTTCCCTTACCCAGGGAAAAGGGACCTACTTAACCTGGGGCTAATAGATCTGCCTTCTATAACTGTCCTTTAGCCATCTGGCCCGACCCTGTCACACTACATATATACACACTGCTGATCTGGCAGGTTTTGATGCATGCAACACTGCACACACTAGAGGGCGCTCAAACTATTTAAAGGGATACTACCAACACTCTAGAATAATATTTGGAAACTTACTAACTGAGGGATTGTCTCACAATCTTCCTTGATTTTCCTCAAAGATACCAGAGGTACCAAGATTTGAAACATCTACAAAATCCTGGACTGAGATCCTCCTCCCTTTTTCAGCTCCTTTGCGCAGACAACCTGAAAGCCCCATATCTGATCAAGGGAGAATTTTCCCAATGCAGGTACTCGCAAAGATTCCCTTGCAAGCCCTTGTGTAGGGTTTGTGCTGGGGTAGGGATGTGGGTAAGAGAAGAATATCAGGGGAAGCACTGCAGTACACAGCACTGTGGAGATTCTGAACAATGCTATAAAAACATAGAAATGTAGAAGGGACCTTAATAGGGCATTTAGTCCAAGCCCCAGCACTGAGACAGGACTATAGTCTGTATGACAGGGTAAAGAGGCTGATGCAATTTAGACAAGCCCCTGGCCTATGCCAAGTTACACTAGAGAGCTCTCCAGCCTGCAGAGCAGCCCAGGATCAAGAGCGCACAAGGTTGACTTAAAGCCATCATAGGCTGCAGTAAATAATCTCAGCCCTGCTAATTAAAGTTGTCACAGTTGGTAACTAGAGAGACTAACCTGGTCAGTTTGCCATTTTCATGACTATCAAATTTTACTGTGATTCAGTTTAAACCATGAACTTTACCAAAATTATAATTTCCAGCTTCTTCAGAATCTGTTTTGTCCTAGAATCCTAATTAAATTCCAAATTTAAATGCCAACACCTTGTAGATAGCAGCTTGACTGCCATTTGATGATGGTCCATCTATTGGTATCTTCAGTGTTACAACTCACACTGAGGGTGGAGATAAAAATAATTAAATAATTCCTCCAAAGATACAGTACTGCACAGTAATCCCTAAGCACTGCTCTAAGGCTAATTCTAATATGTGTTTTGGTTCATTGTGGAGAGAGACTTTATATATTACACATTAGTACTTTTTGAAATAAGACATGAAGGAGATTGTGCTGTTCTTTTGGACTGCATCCATCATCTAAAAACTCCAATACTTTAATCTGAATTGACGCAGGAATGATCGCATGCATCCCATTTCATCAAACATCCTTGTACTATGGAAAGTTCAAGAGGAGTGAGAGATTATAAATTTTACTGACAGGACTTTTCTGAACAAACTCATGGAGAAGTGTTCAAGTATGTATGGATCATTTGATTAGAAATAACAAAATATTCAACCAGGTTTACATAAAAGATCTTTATTGAAATAGCTCCTTGATAACGAAGACATTATTCAGAGCAGCATGAAGTCCTCTACCTTGGAATACAGTTTGTCATTTTACTGTTGCATAGTGCAAGACTGACTTTAAAATATGGAGGAGCCCAGGAAAATTATTGTGGAAGAGTCTCATTCCATCCATCTCTTTTCCCTTCTCTCATCTCATCATAGGAAACATAGGAATTGCCATATTGGATCCGTCTATAATATACTCCTGTAACTTGTCCCTGACAGTGGCCAGTTACTGCTGCTACAGAGAAAGCTGCAATAAACCTAATAATTAAAGAATAATCAGAACATAGGGGAAATTTCTTCATAATCTCTAGATAATCAAGGTGGGTGAGATAATGTCTTTTATTTCAGCAACTTCTGTTGGTGAGAGAAACAAGCTTTCAAGCTATGCAGACCTGAGGAAAAGCTCCAGAAGTTCAAAAGCTTGCCTCTCTCAGCAGCAGAAGTCGGTCCAATAAAAGATATTACCTCACCCACTTTCTCTCTCTAATATTCTGGGACCGACAGGGCTAAACCACCATTGCAAAATTCATATCTCTGACATTTAGCACAATCATCTTGTGTCCAAAGCATGAGCACATATCTCTTTTATTTGAAAAAGATATCCTATCTCATGCAACTATGAACGTTCTCGCTATTCATATAGGTCTGATCCAATAAGTCCCATTGACTTAAATGGGCATTGGATCAGGCGCCAAGTGATTAATCTAAATATCTCATGCTAGTGAGTTTCACATGCTAAGTGTGGGCTGTGTATAAAGCAATGCCAATTTATCAGTTTTAAATATGATCTCTTTAAATTTCAATGAATGCCACGTTCTTCACTATGAAAAAGGGTAAATGGAGCATCTGATTTACCTTATCTACACCATTTTTCATTTGGTTTACCACTGCTGGGATCTAATGTTGAAAGGAAAGGACATAAGGACATTGGATATGAAGTTAGAAATTGCTGTGAGGCATGTCAGGAGGGTTACATGATGGAAAGAGGTTGAGAGGAATGGAATTTCCCGCGCATAGCTTAAAAGGAAACCACCATGGAATGAATGACATGTTCCTATTATCATCCTGATCGCTTTGCTTGGATGTTGTATCACTGTTCCCTGCTCTTCAGCTGCTTTTGTCTTTTTAAAGCCTTAATTCTGTGACCTGATTTGCACACATGGACAGTTATAGTCACCCCTAAGTCAGTGAGAGCTCCAGGATGCTCAGCTTCTTTGAAAACAAGGCTTCTAATCCAGATGCCTAACAATGGAATTAAGATCCTATTTTTCAGAGTAGCAGCTTTGTTAGTCTGTATCTGCCAAAAGAACAGGACCACTTGTGGCACCCTAGAGACTAACAATTTTATTTGAGCATAAGCTTTTGTGAGCTACAGCTCACTTAATTGGATGCATAGAATGGAACATATAGTAAGAAGAAATATAAATACATACAGAGAACATGAAAAGGTGGAAGTTGCCATAGATCTAAGTTTCTAAGATCACCCAGGCATCATAGGCTACCTGGCTATTCCTCCCTTAGAGTTGGTATGGCAACTTCCACCTTTTCATGTTCTCTGTATGTATATATATCTTCTTACTATATGTTCCATTCTATGCATCTGATGAAGTGGGCTTGTCAAGGTTCCTCCCCCACTCTGAACTCTAGGGTACAGATGTGGGGACCTGCATGAAAAACCTCCTAAGCTTATCTTTACCAGCTTAGGTCAAAAACTTCCCCAAGGTACAAAATATTCCCCCCGTTGTCCTTGGACTGGCCGCTACCACCACCAAACTAATACTGGTTACTGGGGAAGAGCTGTTTGGACGCGTCCTTCCCCCCAAAATACTTCCCAAAACCTTGCACCCCACTTCCTGGACAAGGTTTGGTAAAAAGCCTCACCAATTTGCATAGGTGACCACAGACCCAAACCCTTGGATCTGAGAACAATGAAAAAGCATTCAGTTTTTTACAAGAAGCCTTTTAATAAAAATAGAAGTAAATAGAAATAAAGAAATCCCCCCTGTAAAATCAGGATGGTAGATATCTTACAGGGTAATTAGATTAAAAAACATAGAGAACCCCTCTAGGCAAAACCTTAAGTTACAAAAAAGATACACAGACAGAAATAGTTATTCTATTCAGCACAATTCTTTTCTCAGCCATTTAAAGAAATCATAATCTAACACATACCTAGCTAGATTACTTACTAAAAGTTCTAAGACTCCATTCCTGGTCTATCCCTGGCCAAGACCAGCATACAGACTCACACAGACCCTTTGTTTCTCTCCCTCCTCCCAGCTTTTGAAAGTATCTTGTCTCCTCATTGGTCATTTTGGTCAGGTGCCAGCGAGGTTACCTTTAGCTTCTTAACCCTTTACAGGTGAGAGGAGCTTTCCTCTGGCCAGGAGGGATTTCAAAGGGGTTTACCCTTCCCTTTATTTTTATGACACGCCCCCCAAATCTCAGCTAGGGTGAAACACTGGCTGGGATTTCTTCCTGGAGCTCTAGGAAAAACAGAGTTAATAAGACACATGCATCTCTAAATATACTACCAAGTACATAAAGACTAACAATATTTTCCACATCTCAAGGACGATTTTAACCAGTTGATTCTGGGAAACTTTCACGGGAGAGTGCATCAGCCACTTTGTTAGAAGCTCCTGAGATGTGTTGGATGTCGAAATCAAAATCTTGGAGAGCTAAACTCCACCGAAGAAGTTTTTTGTTAGTTTCTTTGACGGTGTGAAGCCACTTTAGTGCAGCATGGTCGGTTTGCAGGTGGAAACGCCGTCCCCAAACATATGGGCGTAGCTTTTCCAGAGCGTAGACAATGGCATAACATTCTTTTTCAGTGACTGACCAGTTGCTTTCCCTCTCAGACAGTTTTTTGCTGAGAAACACTACAGGGTGGAATTCTTGATCAGGTCCTTTCTGCATTAAAACTGCTCCCACACCACGCTCAGACGCATCTGTGGTTACTAGGAACGGTTTGTCAAAGTCTGGGGCCCTTAGTACAGGGTTAGACATGAGTGTCGCTTTAAGCTTGTTAAAGGCCTTCTGACACTTTCCGGTCCACTGAATAGCATTTGGCTGTTTCTTTTTGGTTAGGTCTGTCAGTGGGGCAGCGACTTGGCTGTAGTGCGGTACAAATCGTCTGTAATAACCGGCCAAGCCTAAGAAGGATTGAACCTGTTTCTTTGACTTTGGGACAGGCCACTTTTGGATAGCATCCACTTTGGCCTGTAGGGGGCTGATAGTTCCTTGACCCACCTGATGTCCAAGGTAAGTCACTCTGTTTAGGCCTATTTGACACTTCTTAGCCTTAACAGTTAGTCCTGCCTCCCTTATGCGCTCAAGGACTTTTTGTAGATGTTCCAGGTGGTCTGCCCAGGAATCCGAAAATATGGCCACATCGTCAAGGTAGGCGACTGCATATTCTCCTAATCCCGCGAGGAGACCATCTACAAGTCTTTGGAAAATGGCGGGTGCATTTCGCAGCCCGAAAGGGAGTACATTAAATTCATACAGCCCGAGATGTGTGATGAAGGCTGACCTTTCCTTGGCAGATTCATCTAGCGGTACCTGCCAGTACCCCTTGGTTAAGTCCAAGGTAGAGATGAACTGGGCCCGTCCCAGTTTCTCTAATAGTTCGTCTGTGCGTGGCATTGGATAGTAGTCTGGGCGAGTTACAGCATTTATCTTACGGTAGTCCACGCAAAAACATATTTCCCCATCTGGTTTGGGAACTAGAACCACTGGAGATGCCCATGCACTTTCAGAGGGGCGGATTACACCCATCTGTAACATATCCTGGATCTCCCGTTCTATAGCAGTTTTAGCTTGAGGAGACACCCGGTAAGGTTGGACCCTAATTGGGTGAGCATTACCTGTGTCAATGGAGTGGTATGCCCGTTCAGTCAGTCCTGGGGTGGCTGAGAACGTTGGCGCGTAGCTAGTGCACAGCTCCTGGATCTGCTGTCGCTGCATACGCCCAAGGGTCATGGAGAGGTTCACCTCTTCCACACCACCACCACATTTCCCTTCGAAGTAGACACCTTCGGGCCACTCAGCATCGTCTCCTCCGTGGGCTGTAAACTGACAAACCTTTAATTCTCTGGAATAAAAGGGCTTTAGAGAATTAATATGGTACACCTTAGGCTTTCGGTTGGAGGTGGGGAATGCTATGAGATAATTAACAGCTCCCAGGCGCTCCTGGACCGTGAATGGCCCTTCCCACGATGCTTCCATTTTATGGGCCTGGAGCGCCTTTAAGACCATGACCTGGTCTCCTACTTTGAAGGAACGCTCTCTGGCATGTTTATCATACCAGGCTTTTTGCTCTTTTTGAGCATCCTGTAAGTTTTCTCTAGCAAGGGCTAAAGAAGTTCGGAGGGTGTTTTGTAGGTTGGTTACAAAGTCCAGAATGTTAGTTCCTGGAGAAGGTGTAAATCCCTCCCATTGCTGCTTCACCAACTGCAATGGCCCCTTAACCTCACGGCCGTATACAAGTTCAAATGGGGAAAACCCTAAACTGGGGTGTGGTACAGCTCTGTAGGCAAAGAGCAACTGCTGCAACACTAGGTCCCAATCATTGGAGTGCTCATTTACGAATTTACGTATCATGGCCCCCAAAGTTCCATTAAACTTCTCCACCATGCCATTTGTTTGATGGTGGTAAGGAGTGGCAACCAAGTGATTTACCCCATGAGCTTCCCAAAGGTTTTTCATAGTTCCTGCCAGGAAATTAGTCCCTGCATCTGTGAGGATGTCGGAGGGCCAACCTACCCTGGCAAAAATGTCTGCTAGTGCCTGGCACACACTTTTAGCCCTGGTGTTGCTTAGAGCTACTGCTTCCGGCCATCGGGTGGCAAAATCCATGAAAGTCAGTATGTACTGCTTTCCTCTGGGTGTCTTTTTCGGAAAAGGACCCAGAATATCCACAGCTACTCGCTGAAATGGAACTTCAATGATGGGGAGTGGCTGGAGAGGGGCTTTGACCTGGTCTTGGGGTTTTCCTACTCTTTGGCACACCTCACAAGACTGGACATAGGTAGAAACATCCTTGCCCATTCCCTCCCAGTGGAATGACCCCCCCAAACGGTCTTTGGTCCTGTTCACCCCAGCATGGCCACTAGGGTGATCGTGGGCTAAGCTCAAGAGCTTGGCCCGGTATTTAGTTGGAACTACCAACTGTCTCTGAGGATGCCAGTCTTCCTGGTGTCCACCAGAAAGAGTTTCCTTGTATAAAAGTCCTCTTTCTACAACAAACCTGGATCGATTAGAAGAGCTGAGAGGCGGTGGGTTGCTCCGTGCCACCGTCCAAGCTCTCTGGAGGCTTTCATCTGCTTCCTGTTCGGTCTGGAACTGTTCCCTTGATGTGGGAGACATCAGTCCCTCATTGGATTGTGGACCTAGGCTTGGTCCCTCTGGAAGCGATATAGGGGATGGAGCTGTTTCTGTTGACTGTGCACCGCTCTCCGCTGGTGCGCTATGTTGGGATTCAGGCTCCGGCTGAGCCTCTTGTGTTGGGTTATCGGCTGCTGCCAGTTCAGGGTCGGTGGGGCCCTCTGGTGTTGAGGTTGCAAGTACTGGATTCAGTGCTGACACTGGGTCTGGTGTTGGTTGTTCGGCTGGTTCCGGTTCTGGGACTGGTTCCATCTGGGTCTCTGGGACTGGATCCACTACTGCTGTTGCAGACATTGACCTGGGGTCCGGGTCCATCACCTCTGACCGGGTCCTGATAGAAGTTTCCGGAACAGAGCTAGGCCTCACGGCTTATTTAGCCTGGCTGCGGGTGACCGTTCCCACCCTCTTGGCCTGCTTCACATGATTGGCCAAGTCTTCCCCCAACAGCATGGGGATGGGATAATCATCATAGACTGCAGAAGTCCATGTTCCTGACCAACCCTTGTACTGGACAGGCAACTTGGCTGTAGGCAAATCGAAAGAGTTGGACTTGAAGGGTTGAATCGTCACTTGGATCTCTGGGTTGATTAAATTGGGGTCCACTAAGGAAGCATGGATAGCTGACACTTGTGCTCCGGTGTCCCTCCACGCGGTGACCTTCTTCCCGCCCACACTCACAGTTTCCCTCCGCTCCAAGGGTATCTGGGAAGTATCTGGGCCTGTGGACCTCTGGTGTGATTCCGGTGCAATGAACTGTAATCTGTTGGGGTTCTTGGGGCAGTTGGCCTTTACATGCCCCAGCTCGTTACATTTAAAACATCGTCCAGCTGACGGGTCACTGGGGCGAGGAGGGTTACTGGAGAACGGGGTGGCAGGACGATGAGGGGTCTGGAGGGTTCTTTGGGAGGTAGGTGGGGCCTTGGGCGGCCCCCGGTAATAGGGTGTGGTCTGGGGTGGTCCCTTCTGGTCTCCGCTCCAACTGCGACCAGTTTTCTTCTTCTCTGCCACCTCCACCCATCTGGCTCCAATCTCTCCTGCCTCGATTACAGTTTTGGGTTTCCCATCTAGGATGTATCTTTCTATTTCCTCAGGAACACCCTCTAAGAATTGTTCCATTTGCATTAGGAAGGGCAAATTTACTGGAGATTCAACACTTGCTCCTGATATCCAGGCATCCCAATGTTTCACAATGTGGTAGGCATGTCGGGTAAATGACATGTCTGGTTTCCACCTTAGGGCTCTGAACCTCCGACGAGACTGCTCGGGTGTTATCCCCATTCTGACTCTCGCCTTGGATTTAAACAGTTCATACTTGTTCATTTGTTCTTTAGGCATTTCAGCTGCCACCTCAGCTAAGGGTCCACTGAGCTGCGGCCTCAGCTCTACCATGTATTGGTCAGTAGAGATGTTGTACCCAAGGCAGGCCCTTTCGAAGTTTTCTAAGAAGGCCTCGGTATCATCACCTGCCTTGTAGGTGGGGAACTTTCTGGGATGGGAAGTGGTACCTGGAGAAGGATTGCTAGGGTTTTTTGGTATATTCTGCTGGGCCTTTATCCTCTCCACCTCCTCCACATGCTTCCTCTCTTTTTCCTTCTCCTCCTCCACATGCTTCCTCTCTTTTTCCTTCTCCTCCTCCACATGCTTCCTTGCCTCCATTTCCCTCTTGTGGGCAGCCTCCTGTGCCTCCTTCTCCAGCCGCAAGAGTTCTATCTGTCTTTCATGTTCCCTTTGTTTTTCCTCAGCCTGAAATTTGGCTAATTCCAGCTGTAGTCGAGCTGAGGATTTGGTCATTCTAACCTCTCTGTTTTTAACTAACTTTACACCCGAGGTTTAGAAATAAACAAACAAAACTTGGCTGTAAAATTTTGCTGTGCTGGAATAGAATATCTATTCTCTGATAGTGATTGTCAGCCTACACAAAAAGACAATTCCCTTGTCTCTGCTCTGGGCCCAAATTAAAGCAAAAAACCTCCAACTACTTGGAAACCTGCTTACCCAGCCCAAAGAAAAAGCAAATGGGTAGAACACACACCCCCTATTTACTTTTAGGAAGAAAAGAAAAAAAACCTCTGGGTTGGAAGACTGTGAATTTCCCTGCAGGAGTTAAGTACCCTGCCTCCAGGCAAAGAAAACCTGCAATTCACAAAGATAATCCCCTTTTGTCTCTGCTTGGCCACAGTTTCAGCTTTCAGTTTCAGCTGCTTTCCAAAGGAAAAAAAAATTTCCTTTTTAAAATCTGTATTTCTAGTTCAAAAAATCTCAACTGGATCTCAAAATGATTTCAGGTTAATCCCACCGCTATGCCACCATGTCAAGGTTCCTCCCCCACTCTGAACTCTAGGGTACAGATGTGGGGACCTGCATGAAAAACCTCCTAAGCTTATCTTTACCAGCTTAGGTCAAAAACTTCCCCAAGGTACAAAATATTCCCCCCGTTGTCCTTGGACTGGCCGCTACCACCACCAAACTAATACTGGTTACTGGGGAAGAGCTGTTTGGACGCGTCCTTCCCCCCAAAATACTTCCCAAAACCTTGCACCCCACTTCCTGGACAAGGTTTGGTAAAAAGCCTCACCAATTTGCATAGGTGACCACAGACCCAAACCCTTGGATCTGAGAACAATGAAAAAGCATTCAGTTTTTTACAAGAAGCCTTTTAATAAAAATAGAAGTAAATAGAAATAAAGAAATCCCCCCTGTAAAATCAGGATGGTAGATATCTTACAGGGTAATTAGATTAAAAAACATAGAGAACCCCTCTAGGCAAAACCTTAAGTTACAAAGAAGATACACAGACAGAAATAGTTATTCTATTCAGCACAATTCTTTTCTCAGCCATTTAAAGAAATCATAATCTAACACATACCTAGCTAGATTACTTACTAAAAGTTCTAAGACTCCATTCCTGGTCTATCCCTGGCCAAGACCAGCATACAGACTCACACAGACCCTTTGTTTCTCTCCCTCCTCCCAGCTTTTGAAAGTATCTTGTCTCCTCATTGGTCATTTTGGTCAGGTGCCAGCAAGGTTACCTTTAGTTTCTTAACCCTTTACAGGTGAGAGGAGCTTTCCCCTGGCCAGGAGGGATTTCAAAGGGGTTTACCCTTCCCTTTATTTTTATGACAGGGCTGTAGCCCACAAAAGCTTATGCTCAAATAAATTTGTTAGTCTCTAAGGTGTCACAAGTATTCCAGTCCTATTTTTGGCACCCATTTTGGAAAATCGTGTCCTAGAGTTGTAAGTGCTAATGCACTTGCCTCACTTAAGAGCTAGCTAGCTTCTTTTTAGGAGTTGCAGATTTTAAGTAGCTCAAGAGGATCAAGCTAGTACCCTTAAATCCCAGTGTACTCAAGAGTTTCTAAGATCACCCAGGCATCACAGGCTACCTGGCTATTCCTTCCTTAGTTCTCAATGCCCTGATTACTTCTTAACTTTAGGGAGGTAGGGGACTCTGCATAGGGTTGCCAGTTTTGGTTGGATGTATTCCTGGAGATTTATCACATGACATAATCACATGACATAATCATTAATTAAATCATTAATTAATGTGACATATATCACATGACATAATCATTAATTAAAGACTAATCTTTAATTCCTGGAGACTGCAGGCCAATCCTGGAGGGTTGGCAACACTAACACTGCAGAATGCAAGGCATGGTGACTATTGCCCTGTTGATCTCAAAGTGTTCACGTTCTAGCTGTTCAGGACATTGTGAGCTACTAAGTGATATTTGGGTGCAGACTTCACAAAGAGCCACAACTTATAAAGGTGACTGACTAGCAAAACTCCTAAATTCAGTCAGAGCAGAGACCCAGCTTTTGAGGCTTTGAGCTTTGCCAAAGGACTGATCCATAACTCTGAAATGCCAGCATTTGGATGTAGAACATTACATACGTTGGCATTTGACAGTGAAAATGTTGCTCGTCAATTTTGGGTTAACATTAGTATCCCCATCTTCCATGGCATAAATAGGAGCAGTATGGTGAATAATACTAATAAATTTAGGCTTCAGAGTAGCAGCGTTAGTCTGTATCCACACAAAGGAGTACTTGTGCCACCTTAGAGACTAACAAATTTGGTGCCACAAGTACTCCTTTTCTTTTTACTAATAAATTTGTTAGTCTTACTTTATTTATTTTAAAATTAGCCTATGGATGAGATTTTACTCAGATCTATGTAAAGTTTCAATAGTTAAATCTATTTTTAAACTAGTGGGAACTGAAAAACATTAGACAAAATCCATAACACTTCAAAAGGGGTCCATTGTTAACACTATCCAATTTCTAAACTACTGAGCAGATTTGTGTGTAACAACAACAAAATGAGTCAGTGTTGTAATTTTGATGGTGAAATATCATTCATCCTTAACAAAGGGATTTAAATCTCTGCATTAATTGAAAAAACCTCAGCACTATTAATTATGTACCTGTTAATGATGCCTCCATGATATTATAATAAAATAATGACAATTAACATATTTATACAGTACCTTTCATTCTGAAAGATTCCAAAGCAATCAGGGCTGGAAATTGCAAACCTCTAAGCACCCATTGGCTTTGATGGAAGTTGAGGGTTTACAATACCTCTTTGAGTTACTCAGCTCCTTGCAAAAATGGAGCTGGTTAGTGATCTCTTCACTCATTATTGAAATGCAGCTCTCTCAGGGTTTGAAACACAGTCGCTATTTAACAGCAGGACAGAAAGTGACAAAATATCCTATCCACTTGAGACTGCTGGGAGACTTTAGCTAGGGAAATCAGGACACTGGGGTTAAATATCCACAGTATTAGGAAAAGTGCCATAGAATTTTTAATGACCCTAAGTTGTCAGGTATCCTGTTCATTATTCAGAAAAACAAACTCTCCAGCAGAAAAGTGGCCCCTAGCATCTTGCTTGGGGCATTGGTTACATACTGAGTCAGAGGAAATGGTGACACCTACTGCATCAGAAACATCATTCCAGGCTGCCCACTTCAGTTTTCTTCAGAGATGTCCCATCCAAGTGCAGACTGTTTAGTTCGTGAATTCTAATACTATTGCTACAGGGTTTTGTTTGTTTTTTCCCTAAGAGTGCCTCAAGTTTACCTTTTCATTCAGTGACATTTTGGGCTTGGTACAGTACGTATTAATGTTTCTATCCTAAATGTATTTTAATTTATAAAAGTTCTAGTCTTTATATTGTAGCATGAGTCACAGTGGCTATAATTTATGAAGTAATCAGCAGCTATGTATTTCTACAGTGCACACGATGGAGTAGTTTTGGATTTTCATGGTGATACAATTGTGCACCCACTGGGTGGCCCATTTTCAAAAGAATATAGAAAGCTCATCTATTCCTGTCTGCAAGCAAGAGGGGTGGATTGTAGGTACCATTGGACAAAATAGCTTAACTACTTCATAAATCACATGATAAGATTACTGAGGAAATACCAGGTGCTTTCAACAACACTTTCACTGGATTTATTCATTGGTCTCGTTATTCACATCATTTTCATATTCAGTCATGGACAGGGAAACGGGAGGGGAGAGGGAAACTGAAAAGAAGGGAATGAAGGGCAACACATGGGAAGAGATTGTGGATGTCTTTCAGAGCAGACCATAGGGTAATGCCTGGTAGATGTCATCATTCATACAGTTCTGAAAAAAAATGTTTATTCTATGCAAGTTAGTTTTGGGGACAATACAGTAATGACTTACTTAGATACCACAGTGGTAAGTACAGTAAAAAAGCCTAGAACAGCTCGATAGAGCCTATTCATTTCATATTGAAAGTTAGCTAGCCTTTGATGAAACATTAAGCAGTTCTAACACAGGAGATTATAACAGCTTTGTTACATACCTCAGGTCAGAAGTGAGTTTCTAGTGCCGTGACCGTTTATGGTGCTCAAGGATGGACTAAAGTTATCTGGGGCCAGGATCCAACAAAGTTGTGGGGCCCTGAGACACACATTTGCTCACCTTTTCATATTTACAATGGGAGCTGGGAGTGAATCTGACTGAGTCATGCAGCCAGGACATCAACAGATTAGTAAAATGCTGGGAGAGTGGAAATCCTCATCTCTCAAGTACATGTTCCAATGTCCTTCTCCCAGCCCAGAAACACACTAAGAGGCAGATTCACAGCTAGCATAAATCAGTGTAGCTTCATAGAGACTATTAGCTCTATTTACATTAGTTGAGAATCCAACTGCTTTTTCTTTCCGCTCACCCAGGCAGTCTTCATCTTTAGGTTTGTTTTGCATATGAATGTTTGTGTATGGCAGAAACCACACAACCCACGTTATAGTTAGAAAAAAAGGAAACAAAGAGCTTTGTTCTGCAAACTGGTTCCCATTAGTCCAGCAACAGGAAAATCTTGATTAAATTGTAATTGAATTGACTGTCTAATAAAATGTGGGGCAATTAATTTTCCTTTTGTAGTTTATGTATTTTCAGAAGGGATTCAAGTGAATCAAATATCTATGGCATATTGTTGATGATTCCCTAGTCAATGGACATGGTTTAATAATTTAACTTTTATTTAAAAAACAAACACTTTATCAAGCTTTAGTTGAACTTAATCAGTTATTAAATATAGTTCTTGACTGAGAAGTAATTGACTATTGAATGGCTTTGTACAGTTAACGGTTATTGGATTTTCAGGAATTTAGTTTCAGTTGGCTGGGCTACCCCTTCCAGTAGTTTTAGGAGATACAATTAGTGTTCCTATCAGTATTTTAACAGACTCAGTATTCTGGTAATTACAAAGTAATCGTTTTTATGATGGAGCAGCCACAGGGAGATGTGATTATATTCAAAATATTAACAATGAAGAAATTCAGATCTCCCTTGCTGCAGAGTAAGGCCATTGAACTACTTTCAGTGGACATGGAGAACAATTGATCAGTGTCCTCTTTAAAACAGCCATTAACATATTCAAAGACTTATCAGCCATCATTTTTTCTCAAGATTAAACATGCCCCATTTTTTTAACCTTTCCTCTTAGGTCAGGTTTTCTAAACCTTTTATCGTTTGTGTTGCTTCCCTCTGGACTCTCGCCAATTGATCCACATCTTTCGTAAAGTGTGGCACCCAAACCTGGACATAAAAATCCAGCTGATGCCTCACCAGTGCCAAGCAGAGCAGAATAATTACCTCCCATGTCTTACATACAGCACATCTTATAAATACACCCTAGAATGATATTAGCCCTTTTTTGCAACTGCATCATATTATTGGCTCATATTCAATTTGTGATCCAGTATAACCCCCAGATCCTTTACAGCAGTACTATTGACTAGCCAGTTATTTCCCATTTTGTAGTTGTGCATATGATTTTTCCTTCCTAAGTGCTGTACTTTGCACTTGTCTTTATTGAATTTCATCTTATTGATTTCAGAGCAATTCTCCAATTTATCAAGATAATTTTTAATTTGAATCCTGACCTCCAAAATGCCAACACTTCCCAGCTTGGTGTCACCCATAAATTTTATAAGCATACTCTACACTCCATTATCCAAGTCATTAATGAAAATATTGAATAGAACTGGACCCAGGACAGACCACTGCAGGACCTCAATAGATACTTTCCCCCCCAGTTTGACAACAAACCATTGGTAACTGAGTGCACATCCAGTTTTGCATTCACTTTATACAGGTAGTCCTTGGATTTATGACACAATTGGTTCCTTACAATTGCGTCGTCAGTTGAAACGTTGTAACTTGGAACCGCAATCTACTCCATTGCGGGATGAGCGTCGTAAACTCGAAACCTATAGTTGTAAGTCGAATCAGGGTGTCAATCTAGAAGTCGAACGGCACTTACAACGCTTAAGTCAAATGTCGTAAGTCAGAGGACAGCCTGTACTAATTTAATCTAGACCACACTTCCCTACTTTGCTTTGAGAATGTCATGTGGAACTGTGTCAATAGCCTTACTAAAATCAAGAAATGCCAGGTCTACAGCTTCAGAGTCCCATGATGTGCTGCCTTCCCGCAAGCATTGTACATTCTGACTTTACAGATGCCAAGTCCCTTACACCTTGATGTGCTCAGAATACAAATGCTGAGCCATGGCACTGCACTGCCATCAGATGGCCACAGCAGTTGAGTCCATCTACTTATTTCTTAACTGCTTTTGGTTTCTAAGAGTGTACTATATATATATATGTTCAAAGTTGCAATTATGTAATTAGAAAATAGCCTGTAATAGCTCCAAAGGAAACAACTAGTTAAATGTATAACTAGACAATACTCCCACATCTATTTCCAGAACAGTGGTAGATTTTTAACTGACGCACAGGTGAACTCTGTTTCAGTGGTTCGAATGGCATCATTTTAATATAATTTTGTTTTTCATTTTTGCACGACACCCACTCATAACATTAATGTGAAATGAAGACCTGTGTAGTGCCATTAGTTTTGCCCTTCCGACTATATTTTTGTTACCCCACTCCAACCATCCCGGTTTTAGCTTGTTTAGACCAGATGCCTCATCATCCTTTTCACTAAACGGCACAAACGAGAATGGGGGAATATTTAGATTTGCTCATTAAAGTTCTATTTGTGCAACAGTTCTAGTTCCAACTCCTCAATGTCTGTCAATTCATGTTGTTTTTGGATTTTGGTGAATCTTGTTGTCAGACTATATGTTAGCATGATTTCAAGTCCTTTAGTGGTATTTACTGCATTCAATACAATTATGATGAGAATGGAATAAATCATTAGACAAACAAAAACATCTTTTAAAGTGTTTTCAGTTTAAATTTAAAATCATATATATTTAAACCAGATTCTTTTAAATGGAAATTGCAGAGATCTAGCTGCATATCCCAAGATAAGAGTGTTATAACGAAACTATTAATCACATTCACAGTCTTTTGTTTTTTATTCAGACACACGTAAAAGAAGGTGATGGAGAGATTTTTTTGTGAAACCTACCTGTTAGTAAGGCTTATTGTTACTGGTGCCTCCAAAGTATCCTGGGGAATGAGCTAGACTATCAATGATCTTTCTATCTTATGCTGCCTAGGATCTAATGTCTTCTATTTTCTTTCATTATCGCCATTTCAGGCTAATTGTTCATTGGGATTCAAGTTAAGCTTTGAATATTACAACAAATCATTTTGGGTCACTTCAAAAATAATACACAAAAATAAATAAATTAAAAGTATTCCAAGTATGGGCTCTGATCCCAAGAGGAGGTGAGCACATGGAGCTCCCACTGCATTCAAGCTGCCAGCTCTGACATTTAAAAGATCTGGGTTACTAGAAGAATGCCTTTCTGATTCCATACCTTTGCAGTTGTGTTCAGCAATGACACTCAGGTTGGAGAAAATAGGCATTGCAAGTGATCAGAACCTCAGGAACAGGCCCGTAAGTCCAAGAACCGAATCGGGTTACTGTTTCACTGGTCTTCCATGGGGGGGAGGGGGTAGACTCTCCTCTGCATACACCATGATCAGTGTAGCTACTTTTGCATCATGTCCCCTGTGAGTACGAGGCCAGTAGCCTACCGACCCAGAGAACAAAAGCTAGTCCTTGTCTGCTGAAGTCGCCTCTGAATCTTGACAAGAGATCAGGTCATTCATCAGTTTAGCTGGGATGGCCGCTCAGATGTTCAATACGTACCTCTAGAATAAAACTGTTTGTACTACTATCACTTACCTTGGAAAAATGAGCACTGCTGTATATTCAAATTTAAAGTCAGCTGTTACTTTAGATTTACACTTGCATCCTTTTTTTCCCCCTTCATTTAATTTTCTGTATGTCAGCAACATCTAGCATAAGATCCTGCAAAAGTAAACACCTACACACACAGTGAACTACTTAGAAATTACACGCTGGCTTGCATGTAGGCATAAAGAAGGATTTTTTTTAAAAAAATCACATTTAAATGCTGTAATTTACAACTTTAGGGCTTTGAGTGGCATACTGCAAGGAGGTGATGCACGATAGCCACACCCCCAAATTTTATTCCATTTGAATTTACAGAGTTTTCTTTTAAACTTCAAAGGCTCAGTTGTGCCAACAGATTGAGGCAGAATGTCCTCTTGATTTAAATGGGGAATCTTGTTTTAAAAGTGATGGCATTGATAAGGTCCCAAGTTCTCAATTCCACAGCTTAGCAACTAAAAATGCATCCCCATTAACATTTAAAACTCAGGAAATTACAACTTTATCCAAGACTTTGTTCAACATCCCCTACATACAAAGAACCCAAAGACTTATTACATTGAATGCATTCTGTTTATTTAAGAAGGAAGATCTCAAGTGAGTGCCCATTACAGGAGGCATCTCTCATAATGTACAATAAAATCAACCATTGCTTCCAGCAGAATACAAAAATACACATCTCAGTGACTTCCATACAATAATAAATATGTAATCATGCATCCGACAATAAAAAGGCACAGAAAACTGGTCACTTAGTAGTCATAAAAATTACTAACTATATTAACAAAGCCACCCGAATTATCTGTACAAGGAAATGTAACAATATATTCCAAAGGTGAAAACACATAAACCATCTTTAAAATAGTATATGCAATAAATACCTCAACTGTTTTATATATTAAAAATAAAACTGTGCCATTGTAAACAGTATGTAAACAAACAAAACTCACTGTTCCTTACCATTATTAAAAGGAAATAAAGCCAAAAGTTACAACCCTGCTCTGTTAGATATATTTCATTGGCAAGTTTTTCAGGCAGTTTAAAGTTGTACTCTTTTCTGCAGCAAACAGAGCCCACTGTGTGTCTTATTCTTAGAAATAAGTACTACAGCATTACTATGTTTCAAAACTGACCACCTGAAATGTAGCAGGTCCTTAAATATCAACAAGATTGTCAAAACTGAAACTTAAGAAAAGCAATTTTTGTAGTGTTATGGACAAAAGTAACTGAATTATATGAAATATTATAGCATCAATAAAACTTAGTCACCTATATAACACCGTTCATCCACAGATCTCAGAGTGCTTTACAAAGGTGGGTAAGCATTATTATCCCCATTTTACAGAAGGAGAAACTGAGGCACAGCGTGGTTAAGTGACTTGCCTAAGGTTATACAGGAAGTCAATGGCAGAGAACTAGGAATATAATACAGGGCTCCCAACTCCCAGTCTGGTGCTCTATCCACTGTACTATACTTCCTCATTCCCTATATATTCTTAGTTTGAGATTTAATTTATATCATGTGCTTTAGGACAATGAGTATGGAGCCCTGCACTCACAGTTCCCACGTATAATTACAGAAAGATAAGGAAGATGTGTAGGAGAGTTATCTGCTCACTTAGCCCAGAATCTGCTCCCACTGAAGGAAATGGGAGTTTTTCTATTGACAACAGTGGGGGCATGATCGAATCTAGCCTTAGTAAGTCTCTGCACTAGCCTAGCGGTCAGCCCTTGCAGGCCTGATTGCAGAATCAAGGCCTTTATGTTTAGTCTTTTGGGGTCTGATCCTTCAAGTAACAAGCAGACAAAAAACTTCCAGGACACTCAACCAGGGCGGCAGATCAGGTCGTTTTCCAACATCATTCTTATCAAGGAGGTGGAAGGGTGCAAACAAAAAACCTAAAGAACTCTGAACCTAAATAATTTTCCCTTGGAAAAGAATCATCAGGGAAGAAGTGACATACTGTATAAATGCCTTTAGAATATCTCGGCCAAAGGAAAATGTTTAGCTTCTCAGTTCTTCAGCTTTTGATAACACTGGTACAGAGTCATAATTTTAAGAACCCTATTGTATCCCTGGGAGGTTCTTGACCAGTGATTATCTGCGACAGACAGACACTGATCTTTTTCAGATGTGCATATGCCAAAGTGCATGTACTTCTTATCTGAAATTAACATACTTAGGTCTAGATTAAGGTATTAAATGTAGGAAGGTATTTTTATGTTGCTGTTTCACAATAGAACATCTTTTCATGGCAAGCAGTGAGAGGCATCCACCTAAAGTATACACAAGTTCATATATCCCCTTAGAAGGGATTCAGGAAGCACTTCATTATTGTATTTCTATTCTACTAGTGCATATCAAGGGCCTGATCCGTCAGTCGTTATGTTAGCAGTTCCATTCACTTTAATTGGTTGCTGCATTTGGCCCCTCCACTGCATACTTATGTAATACATTTTTATTTATCTGAAGAGAAAAGAAAAAATGCCACTCTAGGACTAAGAGGTTAACACAACCCACGTCTTAGTTATAATTTTAAATTAGTGTATTTTTGACCCCCACAAAAAAAGTTTTTAAAGTGTCTAATTGAAAATCTACAAAAGCCAAGAAACAAAGTGAACTATAAAAAGAAAGGAGTACTAGTGGCAACTTAGACAGTAACCTGAACTATATGATATCTGGGAGTGTGAAAATTTAATGAGACAAAATAATTTTTCTGTGTCCCTCACCAGTAGGCCATATATGTGGGGGGAAGAAGAAGAAATGTGATCTTTTTAAATGCAGATCCCACATTAATTTTTACACATTTTAGAAAAAATGTATTAAAATTCATTATTAATTTTCTTAGGTGTATTAAAGGAACAGAACAATAAAAAAACGTGAATGCTCTAAAATGCATACATTCCTACCTGTGCTGTATTTTGCAGGTTCGATAGAAAAATCCAAAAAATAACTGTAGAGTTCACATTGGGAAAAATAAATATATTTCACTTATTAAAAAAAATCACACGAGGAAAACAGCTCAAGCACAAAACTTTCAAAGGGGGGAGGTCAAATCCTGGCCCCATTCAAGTCAACGGCAAAACTCCCATTAACTTTAATAGGACCAGGATTTCACGCAGAATCTTTAAGGATTCTTTAGATAGCAACAACCAAAAACCCTGCTATTGCATCATATACATTATACATATTTAAAATATTCATTAGCATCTGTAAACATCTTGAACAAACATTAACTAGTTTCTGCAATTCATCTGATTTAAAAATACTACTATGAAAAAAATCCATCTTTAGTATTGGATATACACCTCTACCCCGATAGAACGCTGTCCTCAGGAGCCAAAAAATCTTACCACGTTATAGGTGAAACTGCGTTATATCGAACTTGCTTTGATCCACCAGAGCGCGCAGCCCACCCCCCTGGAGTGCTGATTTACCGCATTATATCCAAATTCACGTTTATATCAGGTCACGTTATATCGGGGTAGAGGTGTATTTTAAGTTTTCCTGCACAGGGGTTAGAATCATTACACACACACACACAGTATGTATGTAAACATACACTCTTGCTTACACACTATATATTATCCACATGTATACACATACCATGGACAATATAAAATATGTATATGCCTATGTAATTTAAGTTTGCAGACTCTAATGTTCACCAATTTGATACCTATTTTTATTCGAGGAATGATTTCTATTTGCATTGAGCTGGTACACCCTGATCCTGTGAAGACTTGTGTAAATGCTTAGCTTTAAACACATGAACAGTCTCAGTTTAAAGCTAAGGACATGCATAGGAATTTGTAGAATCAGAGTCTCATTTTGCATGATGTTTGCAAAGCTATTGAATTTTCCTGTATATAACAAATTGTAGAGCAGTTTGGCATGTTCACACCAATAAGATCTCTGAAAGAGCTTTGATTCAACAAAAGTGTCCAGGACATTCACAATATATCTGTGGATAAAACAGCATAAAGCAAGTTGGATTGTTCTACTTGCCAATTAATATATTCAACTCCCTCCACCTCATTTGTAAGTCAGGTCATACTTTCAATCTCTAATATAACTAGAAGCATTTCAACTATATGATGATTTCATAAAACATTTTAGCAGATTTTATTAACTACGGGATTTATCCTGCAACTCTTACGTATGGACTAGTAGTCCTTATTCATGCAAGTAGTCAAACATTACTAAAAATAAAAACAGAATAACTTCACGATTAAAGGCTGAAGCCAACAGGAACAGACTTCATTTGGACTGCCAGTTTTAAGGACAGTTGCAGGATTGGGCGCTACTTGCGCATTTGTTTGGTGGGTGGTGGTTTTTATTATTGTGTTTGCAGTATGGATAATAAAAGAATCTATGCTAACTGTCCAAACAACTTCAATGAATAGATATTGAATAGCAGCTGTGTGGGGAAAGGAATACAACAATGGTGTTCAAATGTAGTCAGAATCTGATAGTGATATTTAAATCATCAGGATGATTTAAATTAACAGGATTACTACAATTGTAATGATTTATTCCTCAATTTTTGTTTGGCAATCACCTTTTTTGGTAGCCACTGTATATATAGGTGGGAACAAGAGAAAGCAATCTGATTAAAAAACAAATATGAAATGCAGAAACTAAACTGACAGGTTTCAGAGTAGCAGCTGTGTTAGTCTGTATCCGCAAAAAGAAAAGGAGGACTTGTGGCACCTTAGAGACTAACACATTTATTTGAGCATGAGCTTTCGTGAGCTACAGCTCACTTCATCGGATGCATTTTAAGCACGAAAGCTTATGCTCAAGTAAATTGGTTAGTCTCTAAGGTGCCACAAGTACTCCTTTTCTTTAAACTATTTCTACTACATTAGATGTCTTTAATGGGACATCTGAAGAAGTTTAAGGTGCCACCGGACTCCTTGTTGTTTTAATGGGAATATAATTGTGATAAACATTTACAGCCTAGCATTAAAAAAAAAACCAACAAAAAACTGTATCTTCTCCTCAAGGCGTACTATGAAAGTTAGTTGAAGGGTTTGTTCTCTGGGTGATTTAAGAGATCATCTGATCCTGAGTGAACTTTACTGCTTAATTCTCTTTACTGCATTGCTGTCCTTAGGCATACGCGGCTGCGTAGGGCACCCACCACAGCTGGCTGCTGCAGCCTGCTGAGTCTTCCTCCGGAGGGGATCTAGTACTTAAAAGTGAGGTTTCAGAGTAACAGCCTTGTTAGTCTGTATTCGCAAAAAGAAAAGGAGTACTTGTGGCACCTTAGAGACTAACCAATTTATTTGAGCGTAAGCTTTCGTGAGCTACAGCTCACTTCATCGGATGCATACTGTGGAAAATACAGAAGATGTTTGTTTTTATACACACAAATCATGAAAAAATGGGTGTTTATCACTACAAAAGGTTTTCTCTCCCCCCACCCCACTTTCCTGCTGGTAATAGCTTATTGTTTTGTGTGTATAAAAACAAACATCTTCTGTATTTTGTATTCAACAGTATGCATCCGTTGAAGTGAGCTGTAGCTCACGAAAGCTTATGTTCAAATAAATCGGTTAGTCTCTAAGGTGCCACAAGTACTCCTTTTCTTTTTACTTAAAAGTGAAAAAGCCTTCCAGCTTGCCAGACGTATTAGCACAACACTGAAAGAGCCATTCAAGTGGTAATGAAGCCATTTAACAGGCATTTGCCAAGCCCCAGGTATATACTGTCAGTTTCTGAATTTACTGATAAAAAACAGTTGTGCATTACTGTAATATTTACTCAAAACATGTTAAAATTTGTTTTAAAAATATTTCATTAGTTTGTTGTTGAAGATTACAAAATCACATCTCTAAAAAAATCCTTGCATAGATTTTTAGATGCACAATCTGAGTATTCATCTTTAGCCTTAAATGCTTGGATCTTCAGACATATAGTTTTTTAAATAAATCCTTCAAAAGGCTACCCGTATCTAAAATACACATGCGAGCCCGAGCTGCCGTCGGGCATAGGGGCACCAGTTTTATAATACTGCATAGGGACTCATAAATCCTAGGACGGACCTGAATACAACAGTTAAGAATGTTAGCAAGCTGTATACTCAACTCTTCAGGAGAAGGACAATATTTTAATCAACCAGTTATTTTCCTGAGGCTGTGACACATTAAGATGCTTGGGATTTTAACAATGAGTGCTGTTAAATAATTTAGCTAAACCTCCTTGTGCTGTTTTGGGGCCTAGTCCTACACTTCCTGTACCGGCAGAACTAACTTTGGCTTCAACAGGAGGTTTGCCTGTGCTAGGACTGTGCCACCTAGTTCTATTAATTTTAAATAAATGTCTGCTTTTACTTAACATTTTGCTCACGTTATTTAACTGATTCGTGGACTGCCATTATGGATTAAGACATGAGGCTTCTGGTTCTACATCAGACAGAGGCATTAAGCTGATGTTTCTGGTTTTTCAAATTCAATCCTGAGAGTTGCCAAGAGTGGGCATTCCTCACCTCTCAAAAGTTACTCAGTGCCTCGTAGGCTCAAATGAAGCTAAGGTTTTCGTAACAGCAAATCCCATTTATTGTGACTATAATCCCCAGCCGTAAACATTATTTCTGCTGTGTGACAAGAACTCTCCCCTTACCCCTGCTAAACACACCAACTTACAAACAAACTAAATAACCAGATAGATAGTTTGCCTGCTCTAGGAAGGTTCAGTGTTCCAGCCTTCCCAGGCTTCTAAGTACATAATATGAGTGTGTGTGGATAAACTAAGTAACTGTTTCAAGGTTCAGACACAGATCAACTGTTTGAGGGAGAGTAGCGTTTGTCTGGGAAAATGATGATTTTATCATATATATGGCCAAATTTTCCAAAGTGTGTGTTTTAAGCATTTAGCCAATTTGACATAGGAAATACTCAGATACTACAATGAAGGGTGCCAGTACAAAACCCTAAGATAGCTAGATAACTAGAAGGTAAAGCCTGTTGCACACACAAATATAGAGAGACAAAATTCTGAGAGTCTAGGGTAACTGGAAATAAGTGTTTTGTGTGTGCACCTGCATGCCTGAACACTTCCTTACACATGCTAAATATCATTTTTTTCAAGATGTCCAAAGAAAAGCATATATTCTCACAATTGCCTACTGATCACCCCCAGACCCCTGATCACCAACATACACATTCTCTTTAATTTATCTCTTCATCTGAACCATGGCACAGTAAACAGCCTCCAAGAGTTTTCCTGAACCCCCTCATTCACACAAACAGTTGCCTCTGTAACCAAAATGAAAATTGGTCTCAAGCAAACCCTACTTCCACAGATATTGAGAGGAAAATGTTATTTACCTTAAAATGTTAATAATTTGTTCCTTCTGAATTGCTATTAAAAGGATGCTATAGAATAATAATTATACTAAAAACAACAACAAGGATTTTAACATTCTAATTTATTCCTTATTGTTCAGATTCATTATTTATTTCTGCATTTCTCTCAGCTTTCACAATGAAAACAGACTCATCAGTTTCACTTTTGCTTTTAGTCCATTTCATGTTGGGTTCATTTTCCTGTTCCCACGCTCTAGCCCAAAGCTGATATGTTTGGGTTGCAAACACTACTTTTGAATAAGGATTTGTTTCCACCAGAATAAAAAAAAAAAAAACCATAGAAACATTTCTACTGGTCTTAGGTTTTGTAAAATATTGTTTTAATTTTATTTTAAAGAATATTTTTGACCCTGTGTGTGCCCATTCCAATTTCTTACAGATATTAGTTTGTTTTTAACCTCTGAAATATTTGTTCCAGAAAAAGACCTAAGAGACTAACCCTTACCTACTTTACCTATTAGAAATGTAAAAACATCTCATTGTTTTCACAAAAAGAACAGGAGGACTTGTGGCACCTTAGAGACTAACAAATTTATGAGAGCATAAGCTTTCGTAGGCTACAACCCCCTTCATCGGATGCAGAGAATGGAACATATAGTAAGATATATATACATACACACACACACACAGATAGGTTGGAAGTTACCATACAAACTGTGAGAGGCTCTGTCTATCTATATCTTACTATATGTTCCATTCTATGCATCTGATGAAGGGGGCTGTAGCCCATGAAAGCTCATGCTCTAATAAATGTGTTAGTCTCTAAGGTGCCACGAGTCCTCCTGTTCTTTTTGCGGATACAGACTAACACGGCTGCTACTCTGAAACCTGTCATTGTTTTCAGTACTTTAAAAACCACCATAAGTGATCACAGGGGTTTCTTTCTAAAAAAATATGCTGCAATCGGGAGAAATGTTAGTTGCTGGTGGAACAGACATGTCTAAAGAGCAGCAGGTCAAAAACTATCCCCAGTTGGGTCTGTGCAAGTATAACTAAGGGCAGAATTTGGTCCCCTATATTATTATAAGTATGAACCAACCCCTGCAGCCCTTACTCAGATGTGTAATACTTACGTAAACAGTCTCATAGAAAGCCACAGGACTGCTTTTATAAGGACTGCTCACATCAATCAGGGTTTCAAGATCAGGTCTAATTTCAGATCAGAGTTACATTATTCTACTGTATATTGTTTTATACAGATTTTTATTATTTTAAAAAATTATATTTGTCACTTTGGGCTATGTGTTATTTTTAGATTTATAAAAAGTTAATGGTAAACTAATTTCAAATTAAATATACACTCTGGGAATTTGTGTACAACCATATAATACACAGAACGTTTCATTAACTCAGCTGTTGTCACATACAGGTAACATTGGTTTTAATGAAAGTGCACTTCTGCGATTACTTAGCTTCCCAGGCCCCTGTTCTCATTTGGGTATGCAGTAGTATTTGGCCCAGATTTTTGCCAAACAGCTTCTTTTTTAGGCACCTAAATAAGTGGCCAGATTTTTAAAAGTGCTCAACTTCTACTTAGACACTTATGATGGAATCCTGGTCCCAATCCCACCGGCTTCAATGGGGCCAGGATTTCATCTCTAAGATAGCTGGACAGCTCAGTGGAAGCTGACAGGCAAAATCAATCTGCTTCATTTAGGTTCCTAAGGCTACATCTACACTACAGCTGGGATCGACGCTCTGACATCGATCCACCGGCTGTTGATTTAGTGGATCTAGTGAAGACCCGCCAAATCGACAGCAGATCGTTCTCCAATCGACCCCTGTACTCTACCCCAAAGAGAAGAGTAAGGTAGGTCGACAGGAGAATTTCGTTATTCACATAGCTGGAGTTGCATAGCCTAGGTTGACTTATCGTGGTAGTGTAGACATAGCCTAAGTGGGAGCTCAGGACTTTTGAAAATGTGGCCCATTGTCTTTAAGCACCGTACTTGTTGGAAATATTAAAGCACAAATGCACGATCACTTAGGTGCACAAAAGTCAGCATTTTTGCCAATTTAGCCAAGGATGTTAAGTGTTTGAATGTCATTGATGAGGGTGATAATGTTCTATTTTTCTGGGCTGTGAATGGATGAAATACATCTTTTGTTGTAAAATTTAGCATAGCAATATACATGAAAGTTTAAGACTTGGTGAAACCTGCCTGTAAGTGCTGGAAATATTAAAATCCTACATTTCTGATGGTTTTACTTCTCCTTTTTTGGCTGTTTTGTCCTTTACCACATTCATTTTTAAAACAAATGAATCTGTACTTAAGTGCCTACTGTTACAGCCTTTAATTCAATAATTCAAAAGAAGAATAGGAGCCTCTTCTTATTCCTACTGAAATTAATGGGAGTTTTGTCATTGACTTCAGTGGGTTGCAGGGTTGGACCTGGGAATTCTAGAAAATCTTTTGTGAGAGTAAAGATGGGAAGCTTTCCAAGTGCAATATAATTTCTGAGAAATAAACTGGGCTTCTGTATGGCAGAAATGAGCATTTCAAGTACATAAGCAAACCATTAACAGAGCTATTAAACATAACACAACAGCAGTAGAAAAGAACTAGAAAATGCATTTTTGTATAAAATATCCAATTCCACACTATATCCCATAGATAGATAAATACACAAATTTATACAACCGGTGAAGACCTTCTATTGATGATTATCAAGTGATACTTTATAATATTATCAACACTGCTGATAACAGTATCAGGTTTTTATCTATAAAAGTATACCAGCCAAATTTTAATTCCTACCCAAACTCCTCAATTATCTCAAGTCACCAAAAAAACCAGCCAATTATTTTACTCAAGCCAACAATATAGTCATGTACAATTCCTGAAAACATTAAAATCTTTGCAGCTTAAATGAGCAGCATTTTGATATAAAAATCATACCCCCAAATTTATAACCTGTTAGTAAAGAATCAGCAAAAGGAGGATCTTGTTGTATAAATGTAACACAGTATAATGCAGTAGTGAGATATTTATCCTACTTGGGAGAAAGGAGAAAAACTCCATATAACTCTCTGTGGCTTTGAATTACTCACCCATGAATGATCAGCTAATTCCCTGGTTGTAAGATAAATATATTACTCCAAGTCATTTATCCTCAACAATATATATATCTCACATAACTGAAACTTTGACAAATATCAACACTTTTTACACCACTAGTTACTAGTTACCAGAACTGTCAAACAAATGAAGGAGCCTAATACTTAGAGGTACAGATATAGCTATGAATAAACAGTGGTAAACATTAATAGTGCAATCATAAACATTAGGAATCAAGCAAAATAGATTCTCTTTCCTTTTTGTCTTTCATGTCCAATTGGCATTATCTATGTACAATATATTTTCTTAAATACATTTTTGAAAGTAACACTACTGTACTTTCTGTTATGTCTGGGTTTATATATTAATTTACCATTCAGTGTGAAACTGGTTATCTGTCAACCTGCCAGAAGGCAGGGCTATGATACAATGACAGAACACAGACAATCTTTACCAGGATACCTTGTGAAAAAAAGTACGTGTCTCATGTGGGTAGTGTGCAGTTTTCATAAGGTGAATTGGCATTATTTAATCCAGTTAAAAAGTATAAACTGGCAGATTACATATTTGTATAGACAAAATATCAGAGAATGCAGAGAAATCCACAAAAATGGAATAGGAGCATTATATTTGAAAATAATAATTCTTGTTTGCATTAAAATGATACGTTTTAGTGCACATTAGCTATAATGATACTCCTTCTCCAGAGCACAAGAGGCTGAGAGAACTATTATGTTGAAATAGACACAGTTCAGCTGGGGTTTTTTTATTACTGATTTTCTCTTCCCCCTTCAGTGTAAAATCTTTTCCTTTTAAACAGAAGTGTACTGGGGAGTAGATGGGGGGCAGGGGGAGGGTTTTACATGAAAAAAGTAGAAAGGGGAAAATGCACAAAAATATAGTGAAAAGAAAAAAATATAACAATTTCACATTTTTGCACATATTTCCCCCCTTACAATACCGTAAAAACGAATACCATTTGCATTTGTGATTTCAACAGACTTTTTTAAAGAAGGCATTTTGTATTATAAAGGCAGCACATGTACCATCTGAAAAAGTGGTTGCGACAATAGTTGAATGCAAGAAAGTAGAAAACATTATACAAAAAACAAACCCTGATTTTAAGATAATATATCTGCCCATGACAATCTACTACCGTTTTAACATGCATGTCTCCCTTTCCTCCTTCTAAGTAGTATAGCCAGGTCATCAGAACAAATACTGTCACTTCCATTTTAATAACAACTGCCCTGTTTTGCCTTGCACATATTTTGCAATGGGGCAGAAGAGAGTTGTCTACATTTAGAAGCAGAAGAGTCATCTTAAGTGTATTAAATCATGTTTTTGTTTCCTCCAGTGGGGTTTTATTTTTACTTTTTTGGTTATAGTATTACCTGACACAAGATTTCAGCTGTCATGAGTCAGATCCCCCCAAAATCATATTGGTAAAAAAAATTGAGTTTTTTAAAAATAATAGTTTTGGGGAATCTCTTCATTTTCCTTCTGCTTTCTGAGCCCTTTGAGTACATGTTTTCAACCTCTTCTCCATAGCCATGAGGACCTGAAATTCACTTTAAAAAAAGGACTCCAGGAGCTGGGGCTTTAACAAAAAACACTAAATATTTCAAAAGTTGCTATAAAATCATAAATTAGTAACATTGTGTTTAAAAAGTACTTCCTGCAGAAAATCGACATAGGTAAACAACATTATAGACTTATGCCTTCAGTAAAAAGATTCCTTAGTTATTTTTGTTCTACTCATCAATGCATTTGGAACTGATATGAAATACATTTTTAAGTCATAGTTTCCTATAAAATTTGCTCTCCTGGACCTCTGTCAAATAAAGTATAAATAAAGTCTGAAATACTTAGTCTACTTGTACATTAAAAAAACCTCCACTTACATAACTGATGTTAAATTCTTTGGCAGTCATTTAAAAAACCTGGATTACTGATAGAAAGACAACAGCTGAAAAGTTGCCCTATCCTGAGGTAATTTTAGGAGTGTTATAACAAAGAGGAATTATTAATAATACATTTTCCCGTCCAAAAGGAGTTTACCCTTTCCAGAGGCAGTCACTGAAGACTACACAGAAATTGAGAAAGAAGACTAAAGAAATTCTGCTGCATATGCCCAATTCTATGCATTGTTTAGTGAGACAGTGGGTATGTTAGAGATAATTCATCCTATGACTAGGAAATTATAATCTTGAGTTTACTAGCAAGATTAATTATATATTCTATCAGAACACCCACAAATTAGAATGCTGCCACACATTAAAATGTACACACTGTAGCTTACAGAGAAGCTGGGAGAGAAGGGAAAGATGGCTTATGGAGACATAACAGATGTCATCTGAACATAATTAAAGGGTCAGTGTCAAGTACATTTTTAAAACTCTCTATTGTTTGCATACCTTTTTAGGACAACAGCTTGAAAATAATGCACTTGGCAAACAGGTTTTGTTTTGGTTTGGTTTTTGCTGAAAACCTAATGGAACACAGCTTCTTTCTTTTGTTTGTTTACCAGCATGATCAGTTATGTCAGCACAATTCTCGGAACTGCGTCCTTCTATTTACTCTACAGCACATGGCGCTTGAGACAGACAGACTTGAGCTATTTTTTTTTTTTTAATTAAAATTTCTTGGCAAGAGTGGTGAAGGATGTTAGAAAAAAAACTTAAAGAAGACATTTACCTTCCAGGGGACAACCCCTACCAAATGAGAAAGATAGGTCAAAGTTAGGACCTAACACTTGACACTTTTCCCTTTAAAACATGTGGGAAACAAACTTTTTTAAACCAAATGAAAGTCTGTTCAAATATTAGAAAGGAATAATATATTAACCTACTCTTTAACCTTTAAGAGTTGACAAAGCCTCTGCTGTTGAAAAGGAGGATCTATGATTAGTAAAAGCCTTGCCTCTTTAGCTGGCATGCTGCATTCTTGCAAATGGCAAGGAGGTATCCATTTTATACAAGCTCATTTAGGGTATGTCTACACTTAAAAGGCTACAGGTGCTACTGTAGCACTTCAGTGTAGACCCTCCCTACAGTGACAGGAGTGGTTCTCCTGTTGCTATAGTTAATCCAGCCCCCTGAGAGGCGATAGCTAGGTTGACAGAAGAATTCTTCCGTCAGCCTAGCACTGTCTACACTAGGGATTAAGTCGGCATAGCTAAGTCTTGCAGGGCTGCGGATTTTGCACATCCCTGAGAGACACAGTTATGCTGATATAAGTTTTCAGTATAAAGAAAACTTTACCGTGTAACTATACCCAAGCTGTGAAACATCAAGATATCCTAATTATTTAAGTAGTTTTACTGTAGTTTTTACTTCCAGAGATATTTAAATTCTTTACTCATTAGATAAATACTTGATGAAAAATTATCTGGGAACTCAATTAATTATAAATCTATTTCTTGTTTAGATGCACCCCAACTGAATTTCATAAAGCCTGTCGTAATTAAATGTTTAGCATCGGAGTAATTCTAAATGAACCTGTTTACACTCTGTATTATTGTTTTGCATGTGATTTACCTAAGCATGCATAGTGTACAATACTTGGGAAAGGATTACCATTTTTACTAAATATGTATGATTTACCAGTGCAGTAGTACTGGTAAGAAACAGACTGAATATAGATATGTGGAGTAGATGCGTACATTGTTTTGGTATTTAACGAATCTTTAAAAAACAATATTAAAATGGTGCACATGGCTAAGTTCTTATATCAGACTGGGGAAGTTTACCTCACAAAATCAAATCAGCTGTAACATTAAAACATTTTATACACATAGTAAACAACATTAAATTACTTCTGGCTTTTAAAAAAACATTTCACTAACCTTTTTAATTCTCTTTTTGCATAACAAATAAAATGAGTAACGCCTAAAGTTCAGATATGCAACAGATATTCAAGGTAACTGACTAGCTATATTAAAATGCGCCATAAGAAAGCTCTCTGATAATTTTCCATTTGGGAAGCTGATTGATAATTTTGTGAGGTACCTGTCACTCCAAAACACTCAGGAGTTAATTACCTGATATACCTACTCAACATGGGTAATTTAAAAACTGAACTATAGAATGTGTCATTTATATACAATGCACATCATTTGCTAAATATGGCACAGATGCTAAGTGTTCACATCCACAAGTCTTTGCCACAGAACATGTTCAGGTAAAATACAACACAGAAGAATAGAAAAGTGCCTGTAACCAAATAAAAGACACACAAGTAGTAATAAATTAAATCTTATTAAAACCGATATAAAAATTGTTCAAGTGTTCAAAGTATCAGATATGTCATGCAACAGAAAGACAGACGATTCAGATAGGTACACCATGCATTATAGTTTGCATTCGTGCTGTCTGTAACCATACTCCTTGGCCAATGAGTGCTAAGTACCTGAGGCAATGTCAGTCTTGCGAGCAAAACCAGGAACATTCCATCTCTCAGTCTTCTGTACAAAATGTTTTAGGGAAGCTATGCTTCAGAAAGTTAACCAGGCAACCTCAGGCTCTACAGTGATACGTTGCTGCATTGTAAGAGAGCTGTACTGGGCCATACGTAAGGAAAGAGATCATTACTTAATTACATTTTCCAGGCAATGCAGTTCACTATATACCAACCTCTTTACCAAAATGTGCTCACTTGAACTTGCCAAGTTTGCACACTAAGAAAAGGTCTTCACTGAACATAACCTTTTTTTTTTTTTTTTTTTTTTTTTTGGCACAAAACCGTTCACATTCTCAGATCAAGCTCTTCACCACACAAGAATGCAGATATATTAACCTGCATAGTACACCAGTGCTTATCCAACCATATAGTAAACTACAAACCAGTAAAGTGCCTCCACTTTGCTAACTAGCAATTCTCCCTCCTTCCAAGGATAGCACCAGTATAGTTACACTTCGGACAAGGGAGCGTTCTTGCCAAGCTCTTTAATTCCCTGGAGAATTCGCTTCATATGACCCACTTTCGTTATCCCCAGGTCCTACAAAAGAAAAGGAGAGGAGGGTTTTGTTTACAAAAGAGAAAAATCCCAACACGATTCAGCCATGCAGCAGATACAGAATCCTTTACAGTTCATTGTAAGTAATTTGCAACAGCAAACGCATTTCTAAATGTGGAAATAGCAAAGTGTTATCTAACGTTACAAAAAATATACATTACAGACAACTTATCATGAACCTCTTTCTATTCAGCACAGAGAGTTACTTACCTGCAATAACCGCTGTACGTCACACAAACCCTTACTTTTGTGTTCTCCTGACTTCTGTGCACAGCCATTAGGTTTTTTAAATTTCCAGAAATTGCTCAATCTCCCTCTCCTCTCTAACGTAGCAGTTGTTGGCTTCAAAGGATGTGATAGATCATAGCTTCCATCCATCAATTTTTATTTTATCTGTGGCCCTAACATGCCTATCTTAATCAGCAAATATGCACATCCCCATGGGAAAGTGGATGTAGGTCTACAGGTATATAGGACAACTTTCCTTCAGAGAACAATAGCTAAGGCTAGAGTGAATTTGTCAGTCCAGAAAGGTAAGTATCTTAACATGGATATGCTTGGTAATTAGAGGAAAGTTTCTGACAAACATGACAAAGACATCCAGAAGGAAAATGGGAAAGTACACATGAAACAAATCTGAATGTATTGTATAACTTTCTCTATGTACATCAATGTGGCAGTTAACATCAGCTGAAATGTTCTCAATATTGTTTTCTGGGACCCAACTTTTCAGGACTGGCACTAGCAAGGACCTCTTAAGAAAAGGCTGCCTCTCCCCACCCACCCACACCTTTGGAACTCATTCCCTTTGGCAGTGAATTTGCAGAATTTCAAGGGCATTGTGCAAGAATTATTTATTTGTTTCAGCTTACTCATTGTCATTCACTTTATTTCAACAATTTGTCTACATTTTTTGCAACAGCCATCATACTTTTATTTAACCCGGTTGCTGATGAAATTCGTTTTTTATTTTTTTGTAAACAGTGTGTAGTTGAAATAAAAAAGGAATCGAACCTTGTTTAATTGGTATTGGTCTAGTGGTCAGAGCAGCAGAATGGGATTCCTGACTCTGCTACTGACCATGTAACTTCAAGCAGTTTACCTAACCTTTCTGAGTCTCAGTTTCCCCACATACAAAACCCAGCTTTGTTAAACACTTTGAAATCTCCTTGGATTAATGATGCCGGGTAAGTACAAGGTATAAATATTATTAAAGTTATTTGAATAATTATGAACATATTAATATCTTCCACTTTAGGAGAACACATTTTCCACATCAAGGATAATAAAGAGGGAAAGAGCAGCATAAAATAATTCTTCTTATTTTAATGTACTGTAAAAACTGTAGTAACAATATATATCCTGGTATGCACACTTTCCACAAAGAGTTCATATATATGTTTTCTGCAGTTATCAAAAACTCTGGAAATAAGCACTGATATTAAGATATTATGCAATTTAATTTCCATTTACCAACCTGAGACAAGGAGAGTGTGGTATAAAATTGAAAGAAATCCCTTTCTCTCTATAAAATTTAAGTGGGTACAAACCGAACACATGGGCCTCTCTTCACCTTTGAAGATTTGAGTTCAAATTCAGGTTAGGCTGGAAATGGAAAGAAATCGGTCCTGTTTCCTAATGGACAATTATCTACACTACAGCTCAAGATCATCATATATGATGATTTGGCATAGTTAGAAGGTCCTGCTCAGAATGGACCCCAGACTAAAACTGCAAGGGTTTTGCACATTTAGTTGGATTGACAGACTAATGTGAAGAAACTTGTAGCACATCTGTCCGTACTGCACTTTGCTCTATCCTCTGCTGTCAACCTCACTCTTTCTTGAGTACTCAACAAAAACATCTAAGAAAGAAAAATAGTTAATGTATGCAACAATTATTAAATGCCCATAATGACTACTGCAACTTTTTTCCTGAGAACGAACTGGCATAAGGCTATAGATTCGAAGTTGGAGAAATTTTCTTATTTGCCTTCAAGTTAATTTTCTAATGAGGAAAAGAAAAGTTCAAAGCAACTACTCAGAAACCTCCTTGCAACAATTTGTCACAGGATCTACTGTTTCCATCTAAATTACAGTCACTACAAAATAGAATGAAAATAGAATATATATCTTTCACCATCACCACCAAACTTGGGCATGCATTTGATGATGCTTTGCCAGGATTTTCATTCGTAGGATTTTTTGGTAGTTGAGCATTGTAGCAGGATTTTGTCAGATTTCAGGGATTAGAAAGAGGACAGGATCGTGTTATGACACTTCCAACATATCAACAGCTCTTTCCCAACCCTAGGCCTCAGACTCTCATTACAAATTCTCCTGGCCCCTCAGTTAAAGTTTGCCACCCTCAAGAAAACAAAAAAACACAGGTAAAATAGTTCTGAATTTTCACTTGTGGAGATCTTCCCAAATCATTCTGTTGAGAAGACAGCACATATGACAACTTTGGAAGCCATCTAGATGTCAAAAAGTTTGCAGGGATTTTTTTTATTCTGACTTTTGCCCTACACACAGGGAGGGATTTGGAACAGCAACACACTTCAAATCATTCACAAAGTAGACCCCACCCTCCAAAAGCATACATTAATTACCTTATATATGGTACCATATATCTCTATTTAACTGACATCTGATTAATGAACTTCCATTTGTCCAACATTTGTTCCATTCTCTGGGTTTTCAAAGACGGCAGGCTAACATATGTTGAAAGGGGGACCCACAGCACAATTTCAAGTCTAGTTCCAGAGCAGGACCTTCTCCCCCCACCCCCATCCTTTCCATGCCACACTGCTAGGCTACATTGCCAGCCCATCTCAGTTTCTACCGCCCAGTGATGTAAGTACTCAAGAGGTCCTTGAAAAATAACTGGAGAAGAACCTGATGAAAGTTCTTGCAACAATTTTTTTCTTAAATTGTTGTCAGCTGTCAGGGAATCTTCATCTGTACTATAGTCTGGAGGTGAGGCTAGAGACGGTAGGCTGCCTAGCCAGCTTTGCCCCCTGCCCCCCGGCCAATAAAAAGGTTTGCCACTCAATCTTTGACAAAAAGGGTTCCATTCTAATATTTCCAAAAAAATAATACATATAGAATTCTCTGTTAACATCTTTAAGATCAGAGATTTCTTCTAGCTGTATTACTAATTTAACAAAGACATCCAATAAGGCCAAAATCTAACAAATCTCAAAGGATTTTTTTTATATTCTCTAAAGGAGCTTTTTTTGAAAACTGTAATTCCTATGAGAGACACAAGGTGGGTGAGGCAGCAGCTTTTATTCGACCAACTTCTGTTGGTGAGAGACACAAGGTTCACGCCCTATGCCGACAGGAGGGGTTCTCCTTTCAGCGCAGGTAAGCCACCTCCCCGGGAAGCAGTAGCTAGATTGACTGGGGGGTCAGGTCGGCTTAACTACACCACCCTGGGGTATGGATTTAATTTTCTAGTGTAGATCAGGCCACGGAGCTCTTCTTCAGGTCTGGGAAATGTACTTAGGCCTAGTCTACTGTAGGAAATTAGGTTGGTATAACGACATTGCTCATGGGTGTAAAAAATTTGCACCATAACTCTAGCAAAGTTATGAATTGGGAGCTTAAACCCATAACTTTGCTAGACACTAAAAATCATGGACTGAATAGAGATATCAGCTTTATAGCTTATTACAACAAATCTATAACACACTAACATCTCCCCTCAAGCTGTCTTTCCCCTGCTCCCCCTTTTCCCTCCTCCTTTACTGGAGTGTGTTGGAGTGCCACTTCATCTTGAATGGTCCATTGAAATATATGTTAACTAATTAGGCTAAACAATCTGTTCCATCTTGTATTTACCTGTGACACTGAGTACGTTTCTCAGACCTGAAGAAGGGCTCTGTGTAAGGTCGAAAGCTCATCTCTCTCACCAATGGAAGTTGATATTGATATTGAGATAATGATATTATCTCACCCACTGTCTCTGTCTAATATCCTGGGACCAACACAGATACAACAAACACTTAATTCCTATTACTCAGTAAACAAAAACTAAAGATGAAAACAATACACAACTCGCACCATACATTTCAGTTTGACTCTCACTATACAACCATCCAGATTCTGCATCTTCAAATATCGGACGCACTTCTGGGCTGAAATCTTTCGATAGAGACATTAGAACTACAGTACCACTGTGGCCCAGTAGATACTCTTGCAGCTAGGAATATTAGCAACCAGCTCTCATGCACAGGAGCAGTTTTAAAATGCTAGTAACTGTTAACATTTCTTTCTGTAAATTAGTAGAGAGGTTAATTCTCAGGGAGAAGAACTCAGCTACAATTTTCCTATTTTTGAGTAATCCATGTGAAAACAAGCACTTTAAATGCCTTAACAATATAGAATTGAAGCGTTGGGACGCGCTGAGGGAGTCTGCTTGCAGAGCAGACAAAGGGAACTGAGGTCTCAGTCAGCCTTCCTTCCGCAGCTTCTGTGGCATTGACACTCAATGTTTCATTCCCACGACCATCAAAGGAAGGGAGAGATCTTGTGGATGGAAGGTCCATGCTAAGATCAGCTACCTGGGGCTTGGGAAGGGGCATTATGAAGGGACAAGAGAGGCAGAGTCTTGAGGGACGTCTGGCACTGCTGGCAGATGTTCTCCGTTTTGAACAGGTGCCACAGAGGCACAAACTGAGTCCAGGACACACCAACTAGGGCAGAAAAAAGACTGGTGTCAGGGGCTCCTCAGCTTGTTGAGTTACTTTCAACCCACTTGGATGCTGGGGTGAGGAGGAAGTGGTCACATTCCAGGACTGGGGATCTGGTTCATGAAAGGGCTTTCCTGGTGCTACAGTTTTGCAGTAACCCTCAGATAGTAGAGGAGAGAGGTGGGCCAGCAGGCTCAGATATAATGGGCAACAGACAGAAGCCATTTCCCATAGCTCAGGCAAGATGAGAGGTAAATCCACTGCAGACAGTCTAGGGAACAGGATGGTTACATACAGGTGATGGATCAAAGACCATGCCACATAGTACAAGCACAGGCCTTGTACAAATGTGGATCGCAATGAGGAAAGGATGTACGTGGATCCTAACTTCCATGTGTATTGAAGACCAATTAAGTTTTCACATTTCAGTAGTCATGTGGGAGAAAAATATGATAGGGGAAATTTGTGGATGTGTTTTCCAGTGTCCTTGTAGCACAGGGATATATCTTTGATCAACTCAGCAGTCAGAAAATTGTAGGTGCCGAGCACTGTCTCTAATTGACAAGCTGAATTCAGAGTTCATGCCAGTATGGTTTGCAACAAACAGGCTGAGTGCTCCACTCAACTATTCAGATATGCTGCTATAACACAAAAAACACAAACATTTGGCCAAAGGGTCTGCTGGGATTTAATGAGCACTTTTGGTGAAAGTTCCACAGCAATTCTGGCAAAAATATGAAACACTCCCAACATGACACTGTGGTTACTGCATACGACCCAGCCTCTAGTTAATGGACAGGGGCTTCCCTGCACCACTGGAATTAAAAATCAGTCTGATTCATCATTTGCCCTAGCTTCCAGGAGAGTCAGTTAATGGCCATGTTGCAGAAAGCTACTTGGTTAAGTTTCAGTTTGATCACACAATCAAAATTATCCTTGAATAAGGCCAGAGGGACTTTACTTGCCTACTGTAATGCTGTTTACTACCAGTCCATTCCAATAATTTTAATCTCTTAGGTTTTTCCTTTCAAGGAAGCCACAGCCCTGGGGTGCCAAGTTTCCTCTCTAGCTTTTGAATCGTCTAGTCCCTGTTGAGAATGACTGCACTGCACCTGAAGCTTGGGGGGAGGAATGTAGCAGTGCTTTACAGGTGTGGGGGAAGGAAGGAGATCAGAAGCTGATCTAAAAATGGTGGGTGGAAGTCAGCATGGCAATGCTGACTCATCCCCTGGGTACCTATGTGTGGAAGGCTTTAAAAGGGGCAGATTCAGGCATTAAAAGCCCTTTCTCCATGCAGCGGACAAGGCAGCACCCACCCTCCTTTCCTCTTGTCAGGGTTCCTTCCTGACTCTGAACTCTAGAGTACAGATGTGGGGACCTGCATGAAAGACCCCCTAAGCTTATTCTTACCAGATTAGGATAAAAACTTCCCCAAGGTACGAACTTTGCCTTGGCCTTGAACAGTATGCTGCCACCACCAAGCGTTTTAAACAAAGAACAGGGAAAGAGACCACTTGGAGACGTCTTCCCCCCAAAATATCCCCCCAAGCCGTACATCCCCTTTCCTGGGGAAGGCTTGATAATAATCCTCACCAACTGTACAGGTGAACACAGACCCAAACCCTTGGATCTTATGAACAATGAAAAATCAATCAGGTTCTTGAAAGAATAATTTTAATTAAAGAAAGGTAAAAGAATCACCTCTGTAAAATCAGGATGGAAAATACTTTATAGGGTATTCAGATTCAGAACACAGAGGATCCCCCTATGGGCAAAACCTTAAAGTTACAGAAAACAGGAATAAACCTCCCTCTTAACACAGGGAAAATTCACATAAAACAAAAGATAAACTAATCCACTTTGCCTGGTTGCAATATTGGAGACTTGGATTAGGATGGGTTGGAGAAGATGGATTTCTGTCTGGCCTCTCTCAGTCCCAAGAGAGAATAACCATGTAAACAAAGAGAAAGAAACAAAAGCCTTCCCCCCCCACCCCGAAGATTTGAAAGTATCTTGTTCCCTTAATGGTCCTTTGGGTCAGGTGCCAGCCAGGTTAGTTGAGCTTCTTAACTCTTTACAGGTAACAGGATGTTGCCTCTGGCCAGGAGGGATTTTATAGTTCTGTATACAGAAAAGTGATTACCCTTCCCTTTATATTTATGACACCTCCCCTCGAGATGCAAATATCAGGTTGGGTTAGGACTTGCTGTGGGCATAGTGCTAGTCACTCCTTTTTAGGGGGACTGAGAAGGAACATTTTCCCTCACCACCAAATTGGCTTCGGTGGAGTAGGGTTTTTCCGCCTTCCCCACAGTGGGTGTCAGGGAGGACCTATTATGGTAAGGAGGAAAGGTTGCTAGGCTCTATGTCGCAACTTATTCTGTAAGCATGGGGTGGATGTCCAGTGCAGGTACTCCATAGAGAAGGCATTCAGTGACCAGATAAATGGGCTGGTAAAGGACTTTAAAAGGAGGTGCTAGTTAAAGGAAGAGAATGGGGGGTGGGGCAGGTTCGGGGCTTCTATGATTGGTATGGCAGAGAGCCAACCCCCTTTCTTATAGTCCATGTTAACCCTCCCCTACAAGGTGGGGGGGTGGATGCTAATATCTAAGCCAGGGGTTGGCTGGGGGACCTGGATGAAAAATGAAGCGTGGTTGATAGAAGCCCCACATAGTTATTTAAATGAACATGGAGTTGCCTGCACTGTATACTTTTATCTGCCAGATAGTCCCAGACATCTAATAATAAAGCTGCGGCCTCATTAAATCCATATAAAGTTTCCTTCTTTCAGTATAGCTGGACAATGGGCAATTACACCAGAGACTGGAAAGTTGTCTGTGATGTATTATTTGGATAATTTTCTGTTTCTTGGTTCTTGCAGGTTTGGACTCTGTGAGGCCTCAATGGAAGCATTTAATTCAGTGACAAAGAGGCTCCGGGATCTCACTGATGCAGGATAAAACAGAAGGACCAGTGACATGTATCAAACAAGACTAAGTACATTACAAGAACACAACTACCTATGCCAACAACATTCCTCCTATGGCAGATATACAATGTCAGCACTCTCTTATCAGGAAGTATTCCAGGCTTTGGGAGCAATTTTTAAAACAATTTAATGGAGCATCCTTATAGATGTCCACATGGAAAAATAGCCTAGACATGCAGCAGTATTCAAATGTGGCTGGACACAATGACTTGTGTTTTAGATGTAAATGTTAGGATACTGTATAAATTGAAACCTCTTGTTTTATGCAGTATGAGAAGTTGCAATTTGTTGCATGCAGATTTCTCAAACACATTATCAAAAGGTCATGATTTCTGTTTCAGTAAAAAGTAATTTAATGAATCCCCAAAGATATTTTCTCTATTACATATAATGGACACACTTAAGTAGATCCAGAAAAAGACCAGCAATCTCAAACACCACCATTTCAAAGAGCAAAGTAACTATCATCTGCCAGGCTAATATTTTTCAATACATTAACACAGGGGTGGGAAAACTTTTTGGGCCGAGGGCCACATCTGGGTGGGGAAATTGTATACAGGGCTGGGGCAGGGGGTTGGGGTGCAGGAGGGAGTGCGGGGTGTGGGAGGGGGTGCGGTGTGCAAGAACGGACTATGGGCAATGGAGTGGGGCAGAGGAGGGGTGCCGACTGCAGCAGGGGGTTGGGGTTCAGGAGGGGTGCGAGGTGCAGCAGGGGGCTCAAGGCAGGGAGTTAGGGTGCAAGATGCAGGCAGGGAGTTGGGGGGTGGGGTGCAGGAAGGGTTCAGGTTCAGGGGTGGCAGCGGCGCACACCGGGGCCAGGGTAGGCTCCCTGCCTGCCTGCCCTGGCCCCATGCCGTGCCTCTCCGGGAAGCGGCCAGCACCATGTCCCTGTACAGCCCCTGAGGAAGCGGGGGGCACAGGGCTCTGCGTGCTGCCCTTGCCACGCCTCCAGGTACCTCCCTCGAAGCTCCCATTGGCTGCGGTTCCCCGTTCCCGCCAATGGGAGCTGAGGTGGGGCAGTGCCTGAAGGCAAGGGCAGTGCCTGAAGGCAAAGGCAATGCACAGAGCCCTCTGCCCCACCCCCACAGGGATGTGGTGCTGGCCGCTTCTGAGAACGGCGCGGGGCCTGCAGCACCACGGGGGCAATCCTGTGGGCCGGATCCAAAGCCCTGAGGGGCCGGATCCAGCCCGCGGGCCGTAGTTTGCCCACCCCTGCACTAACATTTCTTCTCCCAAAACATGGTTCTTATTTATTTGAACTGAACAGGGAGGAATGATTTTTCATTTTTTAAATAAGTGATCTCAGAAAGATAGAAGGCTTGATTTTTTTCACAAAATTAAAAACTGACCAAAAACAAAACAAAAAGCTGTTTTGAAGGATATATTTGGACACCTGACAAACTCATAAGCCTGCAAATGGCCAATGCTGAAGACTATCATCAAACTGTCCATCTTCCACACACTGACTACTGAAGTAATGTATTCATAATTTTAAATGAACTTTTACCTGCTGACCTTGCACTAGATACATTTAAAATAATTATCACTAGCCTAATAAATTGATTATGAACAATTCACCTTCCACACCAATCCTCTTTACTAAATCTAGTTAAAACTGAGTTTTTTTAAAGTTAACACTGTAATATATTGATGTAAGTAAGACAATGGGAGTGCTTTCACTGAGCTTGATGAAACATACTATAATTCTATATGAAGCATGAGAAAAGATAATCTCCAATATTGCTAATATCCATGGCTTGAAAATACAGGACAACATGTAAGAAATTCAGGCCACAGGACAGCGTGTAGTAATTTACTGCATATTTGCACAGTATAAGCCAAGCTACAAGCACATAACAGAAGCAAGGACAGTAGAAAGGTTTTGTTTTGTTTTTGTCAAAGAAAATTCTAAAGAGCAGAAAAGTAGCACAAAGGAAATACCTTAAGATCTCGCCTTTCCAGATGTAAAAGCTCAGAGCCTCGGATGTCATGGCTGATGAAGATTTCTTTGTACTCTCCCAAACTGAGCAGATCCAGCCAAGCAGCAACTTCATCTGTGCCCCATTTTTGAACTACCAAAGTTAAGAGCAAAACCCCCTTAATTTCTACATGCTCAAATGCATTACAAGCAAAGGTTAGGCCAAAGAGTGTGGAAAACAGAGTAGAACTGCCGTGCTAGCAAAGGGAAAGGTTAAAGGCGTCATTTCCACAAAAACTGAGTTTCTTTTTACATGCAGGTTAGAGGTTAGCAATAAATATGAGAAGGTATCTAAACAAAGATGGGGTTCTTTGCTTTGCAGCCGAGCTTTCAGCTTTACTCCAGTTTCCTCAATAAAGCCATCAAACCTCATATACTTCAACAAATTCACTTTTAATCATCTTAGGACCAGTGGTGCAAGGTCCAAGTTTGTTCCACTGTATACTAATGACACTTTATTGGTTCAGTGCAGCCAGAAATAACACACACTTCAAATACTAACTAAAATGTAAAATCAACATATATACTGTACTCCTATAGAGATCACAGCATGCAAGCCCAACTTTACAAGTTTTTCTAGTGTTCTTAATTAATGCAACAAATATTCTATTAACCATACTGGTTACATAGGCCATTAAAAAGCTCTCTGTCAACATTGTTCTCTAAGGTTAGTTGCCCACATTAGTCTTAATAGGCCAAGTTTATTCAAAGTAGGTTTATGTTACTATTATTCTTTTGCACCTTTGTTTATCTTTCATTCAATGCTGATTAGCTTCAGACTGAAGTACTCTAATATGTTTTATATTTTAACATATTAGAGAACTGAAAAGCTAAATTCAGATTAAAAACTGTAGAGAGCTTGTTTTGCATTTGAGGGCAGTGTAGCACACTGCCTGCTGTGAAAGACCAAGGCGTGGGAGCAGTTTTAGGTCTATTGTGACACCAGTTATTTTCAAGGCATAATATCAAGGCAGTATGTTCACAGAAAACAGTGGGGAGAGAGGAGAGTGGAGTTTGTTCAACTTCTACTAACTAATTAAGAGAGCAGGATTTTGTTTGATGTACAAAATTAACTGCAGTGAAAACTTATTTGGGACGTTAAGGGACAACTGGTTCAATTAAACAAGTGTTAATGAAAGCCATTGTGCAGCCTCTCTCAGACTACCCTGAAAAACCGGAATCAGTGCTTTATACAGAAACAGAACTGGTTTATGTATGACTTGTGTTGGCATGGAGTTAGTTAAACAAAACCACCCAAACAGACACATGGGACCTTCTATCCCAAAAGTAGATGGCAAAACAGTAGCTCCTGAAGTATTTTTTAAACTACTTCTTCTATTCACCTAGTTGTTTGGGGATCCTATTGACACACACCTGCGAAATGTACTGCATGAAATCCTCCTCCCTTTGAAGTCATCAATCAGCAAAACTCCTCCTGACTTCAATGGAGCTAGGATTTTATCCTCTAGGTGTTGCACATTATTTTAGCTGTTATGAAAGATATGAAATCATGTTTTCTTCCAAAAGTTATGATCTTTCTTGCAATGTCAAAACACATACCAGGCTGAGGGCTGCTCTTATGCTTTTGGACTTTTTCCTTTTTAAATTTTGGCACTATGCGAAATACTGTACTTCTGTTGTTTCTCTTAGAATAATCCAGAGGGGGATCCTGCATGGAAAAAGAGGAAAACAACCACTAAACTTTAAAAATGCCTCACATGATGATGGGGAATTCTAATTTACTCTTGTCTAGTGAAGTAAAATTATGTTCACTTAGAAGTAATCACCTGACCTACCTCATCATCATTTGGCTGGAAAACATAATAAAGCCATGGAATCTCAGCAAGTTTTCTCAATTCAATCTCCACACTGTGTAATGCATCAGACAGCAGCTCCTCATGGGGAGGATCCAATTGCTATTTATGAACAAACCAGAAAAAGAATGTTAAATGGCTGCCTTATACTGAAAGTAAACAAATGGGGGATTTCTTACCCCATTTAATTTCCCTGCGCATGCATTTCACCATTCTAGAGACTGCATTTGGGTTGGTCCTAACTACAAGAATGACAAACAGCTAAAACTTTGGTGTGTGCCCACCTATCTATTTCTGCCATCACTCATCGTACTCCAGAAATATAAATGGAGATTTAAAGCACAAGGGAGAGTCTCCCAAACTAATGGATGTACAAACCCAGAGAATCCAATGTACAGTAAGAAATTCCCTAGTCTTGTGGCCTTCTACCTCCATCAATCCAGAAGCACAACTGGTAATCAGCACAGTGCCAAATGTAGAAATATTAATATTTTGTGCTTTTCCCAATTCTGCTATAAGCTCATAGTTGTATGCTCTCATTGCTGGACTATGATGTCACGTAAGAATGGAGGTAAGAATTTTAAAAAGGCCAGTGGCCTGGAGAAAACTTAGATAAAAAACAGCATCAGAGAAAACAAGTGTAACTTATAGTGTCAGGAAGCCCAAGGTTGCCATTCCTCAAATTTTTTCATGTGATGCACAGCTCTTCTCTGGTTAGGAGGTAGAAATGGAATGGGTGGAGTAACCAGGCCATGAAGGCCTTTCCAAGATTTCAAAGTCCCTTTAATAGACTAAGCAAAGAATTAACAACTAGGACAGGGGTCAGCAACCTTTGAGAAGCAATGTGCCAAGTCTTCATTAATTCAAGGTTTCGCGTGCCAGTAATAAAATTTACATTTACAGGGACCCCCGAGGGAACCCCAGACTGGCAGCGGGCTGAGCGGGGCCGGCAGCCAGGACCCTGGCTGGGAGGGGTCCGGGTGGCTGGAACCCCAGACTAGCAGCAAGGTGAACAGAACCCCAGGCCGGCAGCGGGCTGAGCGGGGGTCAATGGCTGGGACCCTGGCTGTCAGCAAAGTGCCAGTAAAAATCGGCTCGCATGCCGCCTTTGGCACACATGCCACAGGTTGCTGACCTCTGAGCTAGGAATTTCCAAATTCTAATCCCAGCTCTCACAGTGACTCACACTGTCTCTCTGGAATGAGCAGGGGGAAAAGTAGGTATGTTGGGGTCAGAAATAGTAACTAGCCCTTTGACAGCCCACTTAATCAATTGCTCTAAAAAAAAAAGAAAGATAAAAATCGTTATCCCCTTTTGCAAATAAGGAAAAAAGAGGTGTGCAAGAAGGCATCTTTGTTTTGCTGAAACCAAAAAAAATCCATACCGAATTCCACATTCAGGTTATTTTGAAAATGACCACCAAAATTAGTACAATTGCTCCCATTTGAAAATGAATGTAATATCCACTAATAATTTATTTTATACTCCTTCCACATTTTCAGTCTTCAGTATGCCATAGAGTTTTGTACTGAAATGTAGCACTGCATAGAAGTTGTAATGGAGGAAGCTGGAAATATCAGCTGAGACTTTTGGCACCAGGAAAGGGGTTAGTGGTCATTTGTGATATGGGATAAGCACAATAGCTGGATATTTCTGCTAAAAAGAGCCATCATGTTGAAATTTTAATTTGCCATCATGAGGTTTCAAGGTAAACACCCCCACTGAGATCGATGGGACCATTCACATTTCTCAGAGATACAGTTTAGGGTTGGGAGCAGACTCAAGCAGACACATGGCATCAGTTTAAACTGCCATTACATTTTCAAAATTTCAAATTTAATTTTCATAATTCAGAGGCCTTGAAAGTTCATTATATTTTCTATTGAAATGAAAGCATAGATTCGAGGGCACAGTTCTGCATCGAAAGGTTGGATTCTGTGTCAAATTCTGCAGAGTTACAGAATACATGGTATCCTGGATTTGATTTCAAGAGTCCATTTGTCTGTGGCCAAGACAGTCCAGAGTGGTGCTCCTGCAGACTTTATCTGTGGGGTTGGACCTGCTGGATAGCAAAGATTTACACAGTTGTTGAAAGGGCTTTTGATCTCTAGTTCTGGAGAAATTTTTTTTTTTGAGATATCTTGGAAGGTAGAATTTAATTATAGGTATAGTAAAATACTTTCTTCCTTCCTGCCATTTCTTCCTTCCTGCCCTTGGAAATCTTAGTTTTCCCTTGTTATGGGATTTTTTAAAGGGAATATTTTAAAGAAGTTTCTAAGATTTATGGAGAAAATACAAGAGTCACAGCAGCCTTAATTCCCCCCCCCTCAGGCTGCTTGAGGTTCTCTGAGCTGCACAGTGGTGTTTGGGAGAGGTTTGGAGTGTGGGCATAGATAACAACGAAGCCTCTCTCTTTCCACTGAGGAAGACATCACTTTAGAATGTTTTCATTTTCTGGATTATTCTGTTTTTGCTTTATTCTTCTCAGGGGAAGATGAAAGAAGTGGACCAGTCCAAATGGTATGCGTTTCCTCAGATGGCACCTATCTACGGTCTCACAAAGAGTCTCAGAGAATTACATTTTGGCAGTGGAAAATCAATTAATTCTGAACTTATGGTGAGAAAGTGCACTAAGGGCTTGATCCTGCTCCCACTGAAATCAATGTTGAAACTCCAGCAGAGATAAGAGAATTGACCAATTTAGTGCAAGATCTCTTCTCTGCATGTCGAACAGACCATGAAGTCTTAGAACCTCACTGTTTCTAATGGAAAGATTAGCCCAGCAAATTAGAGTCGGACTTGTCAATTAGATCTTCTTAATAGGGAGATGAGAAGTTTGAGATGGAAGGAGCAACACTGGTGGAGACAACCCCAGCTGCCTCCTCCCCTTCCCAAAAAAGATCAACAGGCAGTACAGGCAATGATGGCATCAACTGCATGGCTGTCAGGAGCACTGGGCGCAGGAAAGGGGAGTGTGGAAGGAATGGAGAGATGAAAAGAGGTAAAAATAAGGAAGGAGCAAATTAAGAGATCTGCTTCTTTGTCAGGGGAGATGGTTAAACTGGAGTATGGTGCGTGACTGGCAGTTTAAGTAACACCAAACGTTTCAGCTGTATCCATCACCTCCATGGGTCGGCCCAACCTACATGTTGTTTCAGCACTGATGGAAGTACAAGCCAACAAGACAGTCCAAGACTAAGTTTTACTGCTGATTCACAAATGAGAGTTCTGGGTATCTCTAAAGTCAACATGCGGACTGACACAGAAGATATATTGATATCAGATAACAGCCTTGTTTAAAAAAAAATGGTTTGGCACAGATACTCTAAGAGTAAGGTTGCTCCCTCTATTGGCTGAAAAATGAGGGGTGTCAGTGTGTATGATTTCCTAATTTAATCAGGTCCTATCATCCCTTGATACATTACACCACTTTTAGTATAGCATCCCAATCATCATCTGAAGACTGTTCGACGAAATTCCTTACCCCAAACATTTTTAAATCCAAATATTGCATTCTTGCCTTCACATTAACATATAGGAATTTGAAATCTCAGCAGATTTCTTCCCCTATATTTGATAAATTTATCTAAAGAGTTTTGATCCCTTCCTAAAGTTAAATAAAACAGAGCATGTGCCTAACATGTTAATACTTCTAGAAGTGAACTGCTGACAGAGTCTTCAGATGGCAATGACTTTTAGTCACTATGGAAATAGAGTGGATTTGTACCATTTATTTAGGATGTGAAAGGGTCTTTATCTTAATATCATGCCTTTCAGACTCAAGCCCCTCTACAGGAAAATATTCCAATCAATATCCATTTGTAATTATCACACACTTAGGGTAATTAATAAAATATTAATAAATTTTCTCCTGAATCTGAAGACTAAAGGCATGGAACAGACACAACCATTCCCACTTAGTGTATCAACTGATAGAAAAGCATGAGGAACCCTATCAAATGTACCAATTTCTAACTGTATGTCCAGAGCACAATGTGTTATTATTGAAGAACTTTACTACTTTTAGATCCACACACAAGCAACCAAGGGAAGAGATACAAGACTTTTAATGCCAACAAAACTCTACTGGACACTCACCAATTAACAAGGGTTTAGGAAGAGAAACTAATGCCTGCCATGCTGCAGGTGAATGGAGAACTAGGAGAACAATTCATAATCCATTTCAACTCAGATAATAGGTGTAGTATAAAATCCTCTGATCCAGCCTTTTAAAGGTTCTGAGGTATAGTATTTCATTGCACTATAACCCTATGGTGCTCCTTCAGAGAAGCATGACTTACACAGTGACAAGTTACACAAGATGTTTATGAGTAAACAGATTAAACATTTATTTTATCTTCTTACCAAAGGAACCCTTCCTACTAGTAGAGATTCAGTTTCATTATGTAGTGCCTTCACATTGACAGCTATTTCAATGGCAGTATTTCTGGTAAGACTCTGGGGAATAGAAGCAGAACAGTCAAATAAGTTAAACTGTGAGCACAAGTACATTGAGTTTACAATCCCAACCTTAGGCAGTTTTTCCAAAATGAACCAGCTTGATTCAGCTCTGCTTGACAAGTTTATTCTACCAGACCAAAGGCAATAAGATATAGAGCAATGTACATAGGCCAAAATCTGATCTCAGATGCATCTGTATAACTACCACTGAAGCTTGTGGGAATTTCACCTGTTTATTTAGGGGCAGAACAGACTGTATTAGTTTATGTAACCATCCAGAATGGAATGGCGGGGGGAAATGTACTGTATCTTTGCTGGCTGGTTTTCACCTGACTCGGTTTACTGAGGTCTCAGATGTACTAGAGCACCAAGTGACCAGCCGCATGTTCTTTATGACTGGTTAAGGGCCACTAGAGAAACTCTGGGCCTTTTATTAACAAGGATTGTTAATGAGGGTTGTTCACATCACCCTTGAGGGAGGCAAGCTGCCACACTTTAACAAGCAGTGGTTAGCCTGCATAGTTACTATGGTGATGAGGGCTTAAGTAGATTAGGTTAGGTTAGACAAAATTAGACCGACAAACTCATGTCCATGAAATCAGATTAGTGCCCAGATCTTGCAAAAGCTCAAATTGTGGGGGTTGGGCTAGGAGATAAGGAGCTCAGTTCTGCTCCTGCTGAAATTCTCCCATTAGCACCATGTCCTCCATTAAGGTGTGTGTGTGCATCTGTGTGAGTGTGCCCACGTGACTGTACCTGGGTGTAGTTCTTTGTCCATCTCCCAACACTCTGAGTCATGCCCTTAATGCGATGCTCTGCCTTGCCCCTGTATCTTCCTTTGCCCCGTTCACACACACCCCTATTTCCAATATACGTAATGTCCCACTCCCACTTAGGTCCAGTCGCCACAAAAGGGAATGTTTTTCTACCCAGCAGTACCTTCCTCCTCCCCAGTGGGAGCTGTCAAGTACCCTCTACCTCAGGGGGTCAGCAACCTTTGAGAAGTGGCGTGCCAAGTCTTATTAATTTAAGGTTCTGCGTTCCAGTAATAAATTTTACATTTACAGGCCCCCCCCGACAGAACCCCAGACTGGCAGCCCACTGAGCCGCTCAGCCCGCTGCCAGCCTGGGGTTCCGTCCACTGGCCACTAGAAATCAGCTTGCGTGCCGCAGGTTGCCGAGCCCTGCTCTACCTCTTCCAATGTGCTCCAGGTCTGTGGGGAAGGGAGTCTTTCTCCCCCTTCCTCTTCCCTTTGGTTGCCCCTGCTGGTGCTGCCTCGGCCTTTCAAACTCACTGCAGTAGAGTCTCAGCAGAGCCCATCAGCTATTAAGTGGCCCAACAAGCGTAAGAAGGGGGCGCTGAGGCTGCTGCTGCAGGGGCAGGAGAAAAGGCATTGTTGGTTTCCTCCCCATCCCATTGGGTGGTTGTGCCTATGTCACACTCTTAAAGTTAAGCAAGTTTGCAGGATCAGGAGCCTTGCATATCAATAACCTCAGCAGTTAACATATTAGCCATTGGAAAATGGTGACTGGGACTATAGGACTACTCCGGTGTCTCCAGAAACACTTCTGCACACAGGGGCTCCAGTTGATTTATAATTAAATAAGGCTCTGTTGTTCCTTTACCTCAGGAAACCTTGGATTGGCTTTATTTAATGCATGTGAACACGCATTGACAGCATGAGCCAGCTCCTGTTCCAACAGGTTGTGTATTTTTGCGGCTTCACAGATTCTACAAAAATATGAAAAACAGGAAAGGTACTTTGCCACTTTCTTTTACATCCAGTTAAAATGTGATTGAAATTAAAAAACATTGGCAGATGGAAAAGAAATATTTCACAGAACATTTACACAAGCTGTACTAGCTGTACTAAGCATATTGCTATGTATCTAAAGCTTAAATATAAGTATCACCTTAGACAACAAAGAACTTTTCTCTCTTGTCTAAATGACATTCTTAATACAGAAGATCTGCTCTGATATGAGGGCTTGAGGAACGTTTATTGTCTTAACTGGCATGTCATCCAACCAGCAATGGGTACATATAGATTATACTGATTAAACCAGGAATATTCATTCACATAATTCATACAGGAAACACATTCTGAAGAGAATTATTATGGTGGTGTCATGTGACAGTCTGTATACCCTGTTAGTGATGCGTAATAATACATGCAACATAAAATGCAACATAAAACTGAACTTGACCACTTGTGATCATTAAAATTCCAGTGCAACTTACAATCTAAGCACAATTTTTTACAACAGTAAAGGTATTAACCTGTGACCTGGCTACATTTCATTTTGGATAATTATATTTCATTATGCCTACATAAATTCCCCCTTTCTGCCTACCTGAATCATCCCTGCAATTTAAACTGAATATGCTGTTCTATAATTCCTGTCCTAAACTTGTTCAGTTAAACAGTTGCTCTGGTGCAGTGTCTGGTGCATGAAATGATTTCTATATTATAGCATTTGTGACAGTGAGCACCATAATACAGTCCACTGTAAACTGGTATTTTCACTTGTTCATAATGGTCTCAAAAACATTTTTTAAACTGAAAATATCTATGTTTGTCTCTGCCCAAAGGTGAGTGTTTTAAAAAACATATACAAGACTGGTTCGGCGATTTTTCAGGTTGAGATTGATGGGTTGACAGGAGGGAGGGTAAAAATTCCACACACACCTGTTGCAACTGAAATTTTGCGCTCACACAACTCAGATGGCGCTAGTTAGAAACATCAAATGTGGTGCTATCCTAGACATTGCTGAGCCAGGAAAAGCAATCCAAGTTTGAAGACAATCCCTGTTCTAAAATTATGAAGGTCTGAAAATGGTGTGTGTGTCTGCATGTGTGTGATAAAACATTTTTTATTTAAAATATAAGACCACCAAAAAGCTGATCTGTGTTAGTATTTTGAGAGGGTGCTGGAATATTTTAGCATGAAGGTGTCCTTAAGTTGCTGGAGGCTGTCTGATTTAGGACCACAGCTCTAAAAGGATTTAACATGATGCAGTGGACAAAGTCAGGAGGACAAGGACTCTATTCCCAGCTCCATCACTTGACTCAGAGTGTGCCCTTGTGCAAGTCACTTATTTTTCTGTACCTCAGTTTCCAACTGTAAAATGGAGAGGATGCTGCTCATCTTTGTAAAGCATATGGTGATTTACAGTTGAACAGTGCTTTACAACTGCCACATATTTTCACAAAGTTATTTAGTGCTTCCTATCAGCAGCAGCAAAATGGTGGCTCTAAGACCGAGATGTCAGGTCTTCAGACTGCTTCTCCAAGCAGCAGCCTAGCTCCCAGCAAATGGAGAGAAGGGTGGGGCCACCATCATCACATTGTGTGCCAGGGAAGGAATAATGATGAAGCTGCAGAGACATTGCCTGACATCTGTCCTCAGTGCACATTGTGGGGAACAGAGGGGAGTATGAAGAAGGGACTGGAAACACAGGGGTCTGTCTGTGGGGAGTCATGTGCTGAACTCAGAGATATTCTCTACACCTTTCTAGGCAAGAGTTCTTCCTACAACACAGAAAGCCAGTGAAAATGCAGGAGGGGTACGACAAGGCTGAAGCAGTGAAAACAGCCAGTGAAAGGTAATGAACTAAGAACAAGAATTTCTGCTACAAGCTGGTGGCTCAGCAGTGGGAAATGAAAGAAGAGAAAGAAAGAAAGACCTGGGTGTATTTGTCAATCAGACATGACTAGGAGCCAGCAAAGTGATGTAGACATAAAAAAGGCAAATGCTATCTAGGATGATTCAGATGAGGTATTTTCTAGTAGAGATAGGGAATTATTAAGGCTATCGTATAAGGCACTTCTAAGACCTCATTTGGAATATAGTGTACAATTCTGATCATCCATGCTCAAGAAAGATAAATTGAAACTGGAACAGGAGCAGCACAGAGCTACTTGGTTGATCAGGGGAATAGAAAGCTTAATTAAGAGAGGAGACTAAAAGAGCATAGCTTGTTTGGTCTAGCAAAATGAAGGCTGAGGGGGGATATGACTGCTCCTTATAAATACATCAGTAGGGTAAACACCAGGGAGGAAGAAGAGCTATTTAAACTAAGGGAGAACATTGGCACAAGAACAAATGGGCCATGAATAAATTTAGGCTGGAAATTAGAAGAAGGTTTCTAACCAACAAAGAAGTGAAGTTTTAAGATGGAGCTTGATAAATTTATGGATGAGATTGTATGATGGCATGCTGTGATAGCAAGGGACTGGACTTGATTACCTAGGAGATCCCTTCCAATCTGTGTCCCATGTTTCTCTGAAACATTCAGTAAACTGACTTAAAAATGAGTGAGTGGCTTTGCTTGCAGTACACGCAAAACAAATACTTTTATAAAAACAAACATTTGCTTCTTTGAAAGCATAGGGCCTTTATTTTAAAAAAAAGCATAAGGAATTCTTAGTGGGCCTTTTCGCTGTTTTTCAAGGGGTATCTCATGTAAAAATAAAAGAGCTTTGCAAGTTGCCTGGAAAAAGATGAGTGGTGATTTGGGGGATTAAAATGTTTTATAAGCTTTGCTGGTGGCTTTTAAAAATGTTTGTGACTCAATAAAAACATACTTTTCTTTGAAAAAGTGGGGTACTTCTATGAAAACTGAATTTTCACCTTCTTAAATTTTTTTTTGCATTTTAGGGGGAAACGGTTTCTGGGGTGAGTGGGAGAGCAGAATCAGTTCCGGGTAGGCATATCCTTAACAGCCAAAAATAATTTTTTGGATGCATTACTCAAGATTTGGAAAATATTGAAACCAACAGAATTTGAACTCCAAACTGACATTACCACACTTCTAAATAAAGTGTGGCTCTTGTGTACCTTGGTTGATGTAGAATGATTCAATGGATGGAATTCCTCTGCCACATAGAGGAAATGATTTGGAGCGCGACACTGAGGGCTTGTCTACTTGGGGACACTCAGAAGGTTAATCTTAATTAACTTTTAATGTGGATTAGTTAAACCACATTAAATCCATGTGGATGCTCTTACTAAAGTGTCCTTAATTCAATTTAGCTTAATTCACTTCCAAAGTGAATTACACTGAACCAAATTAAGGCCACTTGCATTTTGAATAAGAGCATCCACACCATGTTTTAATACAGTTTAACTAATTTACTTTAAATTCACACCTTTAGTTAATTCAGATTAATTTTCCTCAGTGGCCCCAAGTAGACGAGCCCTGAGAAGGCAAAAGAATTGGATGCATCATTTGAATTCCTGAGACAAGAAAGCAAAAAGGGATTAGTTTGTGTTTGATTATGAATAGAAGGATGGGAAAGTGTATGAGCCAAAATTTAAATTCAAAGTGGATTTCTTTAGTATGTCGCTGGATACAACACTGGTTTCATACAGCTTGGAGTTTTCAAATTAATAGCTGAAACAAATCATTCCAGCTTGTAACTGATTTGGAATGGAGAAAGGAACAGCAAAGCCTTGCTGAAATGATACAAACCACTAGAAATTCTTCACTGTTCTTGCGAAGAAAAGATTTCAGCAGATTAAGCCCTGGTCTACGCTGAGGGTGGGGTGGGGGAATCTATCTAAATTACGCAACTTCAGCTACGTGAATAATGTAGCTGAAGTTGACGTACTTAGATCGACTTACTGTGGTGTCTCCACCATGATGAGTCTACTCTGCCTGCACCTCTCGCGGCGCTGGAGTACAGGAGTCGATGGGAGAGTGCTCAGGGGTCGATTTATCGCATCTAGACTAGACGGGATAAATCGATCCCTGCTGGATCGATCGCTGCCCGCGGATCCGGTGGGTAGTGAAGACATACCCTTAGCCACACATGAGCCCCTAAAGGGCAAAACTTCAACTGATCAACAGTCAAGAGACCCTTGGGACTTGCAGCAGAATGTGAACTCTCATAACAATGAATATGTAAACAAAAAGGTAAGAAGGGTCTATCGGACAATTAGACTTGCTTAGACTTTGTTCCTGCAAATATTTAATTGTTCAGTAGTTTAAGAGTTAAGACTGTGCTTATGTTAAAAAATTGTTTATAAAAGCAGAAACTGTGCTGTGCATTTTCATTAATGCAAATAATTGGGTGATTGGGGAACACAAAATTTTTTGTGTTGGGGTAAGGAATAGGAGTCATTAGAGATAAAAGTTTGGCAGATGGAAGGATGGAGGAAAAGCCTGAGAAAAAATGTTAAGGATTGAACACCAATGTCTAAGGTTAAGGATTGAACACATGAGGAGCCGCAAGATATCAGAGATTAAAACCCTTTGTATTTTATGCACAGAAGAACTGTTCATAGATTCAGAGATCACACTAAGAGGCTGTTACTGGCTCAGGATTGAATTCTTTCCCAGGAATTTCGGGGGGAAATTCCACATCTGAGGGGAGAAGCAAGAAACTTTTCTGTGGCTTGTGGATTTTCTTTTAAATCGTGGATTTTTTAAGACGGGGTGGTTATTGGCATGTGTTTAATGTATTGTTCTGTTTATCACGTGGATGTCACCTCCACGTATGCACTGTATGTGTTTATTTTTATACATTTCTCACATGCACAGTTAGGATGTGTTTTGGGTTTAAATGTAACATTTTGGTGACCTCCAATTCAATCCAGTAACAATAGTATATTTTTAACTTTAATGTATCACTTATTCTTAGGGTTGTCAATTAATCGCAGTTAACTCATGAGATTAACTAAAAAAAGTAATCACGGTTAAAAAAATTAATTGTGATTAATCGCACTTATAACAATAGAATACCAATTGAAATTTTGAAATTTATTAAATATTTTTAAATAATTGAAATTTATTAAATATTTTTGGATGTTTTTCACATTTTCAATATTGATTTCAATTATAACACAGAATACATAGTGCACAGTTCTCACTTTATATTAATATTTGTTATTACAAATATATGCACTGAAAAAAGGATAAACAAAAGAAATAGTATTTTTCAATTCACTTCATACAAGTGCGGAAGTGTAGTCTCTTTATCGTGAAAGTGTAACTTACAAATTGCAGATTTTTTTTTTGGTTACATAACTGCACTTAAAAACAAAACAGTGTAAAACTTTAGAGCCTACAAGTCCACTCAGTCCTACTTAAAAAGAAAAGGAGTACTTGTGGCACCTTAGAGACTAACCAATTTATTTGAGCATAAGCTTTCGTGAGCGACAGCTCACTTCATCGGATGCATACTGTGGAAAATACGCTGTAGCTCACGAAAGCTAATGCTCAAATAAATTGGTTAGTCTCTAAGATGCCACAAGTACTCCTTTTCTTTTTGCGAATACAGACTAACACGGCTGTTACTCTGAAACCTGTCAGTCCTACTTCTTATTCTGCCAATCTCTAAGACAAACAAGTTTGTTTACATTGACGGCAGATACTGCTGCCTGCTTCTTATTTACAATGTCACCTGAAAGTGAGAACAGGCATTTGCATGGCACTTTTGTAGCCAATGTTGCAAGGTATTTACATGCCACATATGTCGTTTGCCCCTTCCATGCTTCGGCCACCATTCCAGAGGACATGCTTCCATGTGATGATGCTTGTTAAAAATAACAATGAAATGTGCGACTGTACTCCTTGAGGGGAGAACTGTATGTCTCCTGCTCGGTTTTACCTGCATTCTGCATATATTTCATGTTATAGCAATCTCGGATGATGACCCAGCACATGTTCGTTTTAAGAACACTTTCACAGCAGGTTTGACAAAACGCAAAAAAGGTACCGATGTGAGATTTCTAAAAAGAGCTACAGCACTCGACCCAAGGTTTAAGAATCTGAAGTGCATCTAAAATCTGAGAGGGACAAGGTGTGGAGCATGCTTTTAGAAGTCTTAAAAGAGCAACGCTATGATGCGGAAACTACAGAACTCAAACCACCAAAAAAGAAAATCAACTTCTGGCTGGTGGCATCTGACTCAGATGATGAAAATGAACATGCATCAATCCATACTGCTTTGGATTGCTATCAAGCAGAACTCGTCATCAGCATGGAAGCATATCCTCTGGAACGATGACTGAAGCATGAAGGGACATATGAATCTTTAGCACATCTGATACGTAAATATCTTGCAACGCCAGCTACAACAGTGCCATGTGAATGCCCGTTCTCATTTTCAGGTGACATTGTAAACAAGAAGCAGGCAGCATTATTTCCTGCAAATTTTAACCAACCTTGTTTGTCTGAGTGATTGGCTGACCAAGAAGGAGGACTGAGTGGACTTGTAGGCTCTAAAGTTTTACATTGTTTTATTTTTGAATGCAGTTTTTTTTTACATAATTCTACATTTGTAAGTTCAACTTTCATGATGAAGAGATTGCACTACAGCACTTGTATGAGGCAAATTGAAAAATACTATTTCTTTTGTTTTTTACAGTGCAAATATTTGTAATAAAAATAAATATAAAATGAGCACTGTACACTCTGTATTCTGTGTTGTAATTGAAATTATTATATTTGAAAATGTAGTAAACATCCAAAAATATTTAAAATAAATGGTATTCTATTGTTAACAGCACGATTAATCACAATGAATTTTTTTATCACGCGATTAATCATGATTAATTTTTTTAATCGCTTGACAGCCCTATTTATTATTAATAGTTAGGCATAAGAAAGATAATCATTTTCATTTGCTGATCATAAATATGGAGCCAAATATAACATGAATAAATTCTGTGCATTTATAATTTTTCCATCACTTGTTACCTCTCTCTCATTAATTTTAACTCAGTTACCCACTAGATAACTATTGGGTTTGTATATTAAAGCTATGTTCTTATGATCTCATCTAGTCCAAATAAAGAAAAGAGATGAGTACCACTTTTTATTGTACTTTCTATCTCTGAGAAATGGTACAGCTATGAGTTTAAAACAGTGATATTTGAAGAAGAAGTTATATGGCTAAACCTACTTTGATTATCAGAAAATAAAATATCAAAGTGTGTATTGTTTTATGTATGCAACAGGCCCAAATTAACAATTTTTGGTCAAAATTGTTTTTTGACATAAAATTATATTTTCGACTACACTAGTATTTTTCTGAAACGTGTCTGCTTTCTGCAAAACTGCTGAGTTTTCATCAAAAACTCTCTGGACAAACACTGAAAACATTCAGTTTTTGGCAGAAAATGTTTGATTTATCAACACAAAGTCAAAAATTTTCATGGGAGAAAACAATATTAGCTGATCTGCTATAGCAGTGGTTCTCAAAGATGGTCCGCCACTTGTTCAGGGAAAGCCCCTGGCGGGCCGGGCTGGTTTGTCTACCGGCCGCATCCGCAGGTTCAGCCGATCACGGCTCCCACTGGCTGCGATTTGCCGCTCCAGGCCAATGGGGGCTGCGGGAAGGGCGGCCAGCACATCCCTTGGCCCGCATCACTTTCCACAGGCCCCACTGGCCTGGAGCGGCGAACTTCAGCCAGTGGGAGGCGCGATAGGCCGAACCTGCGGACGCAGCAGGTAAACAAAGCGGCCCGGCCCACCAGAGGCTTTCCCTGAACAAGCGGCAGACCGGCTTTGAAAACCACTGTGCTATAGTATATAAAATAGACTTTTAAAAATACTGATACTGTGATAATAAATCTTCAGTCAGAATATAGAAATACCCTCAGTTTTATAAATAATTTTACCGTGGGGAGTATGCTACTATTCCATTAAACCCATTTGTTCTACTGTACCTGGTAATAAGTTCTTCTGCGGCTTGTGAACACAGCTGGATCTGTGCAACTTCTTCTTCCGTAGCCAACTCAACAGCCTGTTGAGGGTACAAGTGAGATCGGAGGACAGGTTTGCAGGAATCATACTTCTGTTTGTCTTCCCAAGACTTTAGGGTATTTTCAAAAGCCTGATGAAAATGGTATGCTACATTAGCTGACAGTACTTGCAGTTTTTTAATTAAGCTTATTAGGCACACAGATTGGTACATCATTTTACATAAATATTACAAATACTCCACATTATAAATGGTGTTTGAAATTACTTTAAAACTAAAGTACTTTAAAACTAAATTCAAAGAACAACAGTTACTTCTGTGAGTAACCTCTCTCTCCCCGTCCTCTGTAAAATATGCTGTTAGTTAGAGACACATTTACATGAACACATTACTGTAGGCATACTTTGTCAGGACAAGATGTTCTGAACCTTCTGCTGAGCACAGTGGGAATCTAACAGTCATGCAGAGTCCAAACATGAAAACAAGGAAAAAAAAATGCCCTAACAAACTTTCTTTAAACAACAAAACAGCTACCATAACACAAGCCATGATGCAGGGAGAGGACTGAATTTAGCATCCACTCAGGCCAACGGACTGAGGAACTATGGGGAAGTTGAGAGTGTTTACCCCAGGGAGGGCAAACTACGTCCCACGGGCTGGATTCAGCCCGTCAGGGCTTTCAATCCATCCTGCAGGATTGGCCCTGTGGCGCAGCGGGACTAAGGCAGGCTCCCTGCCTGCCCTAGCCCTGCGTGGCTCCCGGAAGTGGCCGCACCACGTCCCTGCAGCCCCTGGGGGGTGGGGAGGAGGGCGGGAGGTCTCCGTGTGCTGCCCTTGCCTGCAGGCACCGCCCCCCGCAGCTCCCATTGGCCGGGAATGGGGAACCGTGGCCAATGGGAGCTTCAGGGTTGGTACCTATAGGCGAGGGCAGCACACAGCAGAGCCGCCTACCCCACCCCACGAGCCACTGCCGGACATGCTGGCCACTTCCAGGAGTGGAGTGGGGCCAGGGCAGGCAGGGAGCTTGCCTTAGCCCCGCTGCGTGCTTCTGCCACCCCGGAGCCGCTCGAGGTAAACGGTGCTGGGCCAGAGCCTGCACCCTGAAACCTTCCTGCACCCTGCACCCCAACCCCCTGCCTGAGACCCCTCCCACACTCCGCACCCCCTCCTGCACCTAACCCCCTGCCTGAGACCCCTGCTGCACCCCGCACCGCCTCCTACACCTCAAACCCCTTCCCAGTCCTACATTCAGGGCCCTACATACAATTTCCCCACGCAGATGTGGCCCCTGAGCCAGAAAGTTTGCCCACCTCTGGTTTACACCCTTGATTCTAGAGTGCTAGAATAGCGCACATGCCCCCAAGAGGCGAACTGGTTTGAAATAGGTTCTGTTACTATTTGGCAGGGCATGCAATCTTGCTGTGGCAGTCATGAAGGAGGCACGTTGTATACCTTACTACGTACGTAATTGCAACTAAAACTTCCAATTTATGATAAAGTACAAAGCTAGTGTCTGAAAGAGAAAGTACATTATAGTCACTAATTCTCTTTTATGTTTATACAAAAGTATACATAGTACTACAGGCAAAGACAGATAATCAGAACGTTTCCTCCTGGAAGTTTGAGGATTTCATCTTATCAAAAAAAGATGAGAGTTAAGCTATTTGTGTACAAGAACATATCTGTACCAACCTTTTATTTATTATTTCATAAGCTATTTTCTCTTTTTATAACTGAACCAAGTTGTTATAATAATGGCAGTAATGAAGCATCCCATATAAAAGAAAAAATGCTTTCTGTAACTTACTCTGTCTCGTGTTAACATCTGAGCTCTGTTTTTATGCACAATTTTAATAACTCCTGGAGGCTGGATCCATGCCTCTCCGTCTACTTGCACTGGAACCCCTTCATCTCCAAGTATGGTGATCTTTACTGACCGACACTGAAAGAGAGTAAACATGTTATTTCACAGAGTAATATATTAATGAAATTGACAGTCCACCTGCATTAGACTGGTTGTTAGGAGCTGTGGCTTCTATCCAGGTTTGTCTTGAGGGTGAAACACTGTTGTATTTCATTAATCATTTATGATGACTTGTTACCCGTTACAATTAAAACAAAGTCAACATTTTATTAATGTATAATGCAGTAGTTGTCTAGACTACCTCTTTTCTCTGCAGCCTTCCAGCATGCCAGCTATCTTGGTTGCTTTCCAACAAGACACATACCTGAGCTATTCTGTGGTGCTGCAATTTGATGACTCTTGAAACTGCCATCTGCATGCTGCCAAATACCGCAACAACTTCTAAGATTTTGTCATCAAATGATGGTGCTCCAAATATCTGAGAGGAAAAGAAAATATCAATATTAGACTCTAAACTCTTATTGCAATCTACACAGTGCAGGGATTCTGTCTCCTTTTGTGTCTGATGCAATTCCAAACACACGTTAGGTATTTAAATAGTAGAACTAATGTATTTGAAAAATAAAATTCTAGATTCAAGTATATATAAATTATACCATCACTTGAACACAGCAAAGGACTGTCATAACAAGGGTGATTATAATGGCCACAGTATATTATCCATATATAGGGTTGAAAGCCACAGTATATTATCCATATATAGGGTTGGTGGCAGGTTTAAATGCACATACTGAGAAGTGTTAGTCAACTGAAGATTAATGTGGCAAACATTACTATGCTAATCTTCACCTGGTCAATATTTCTGAAGTCCAAGAGTAATTAAGAAGGACATTTATTTACTTTAACAGAGCTCAAAAGTGTTTATCTTTCTTTGTCCAGAATTCTCTTTAGACCATCTTCAAAATCTATACGAGTAAATGAAGTGTCAATGCCACTTCATTTAATGCTGAAGAAGAATCTCATTTTATAGCATAAAATTCACCTGTTTTAATAATGAAAACTTTACTTGAACATTCTGTTTTTGTATCAAAATAATGCCCCAATCCAGCATGTATTTAAGTACGTGTCCGTTGACGTCAATTGGACTAATCACAGAGCATAAAAGGTAAGCACATGAGTAAGCGTTTGCAGGACCAGGACCTAACATTGAAAGCAGATTTTGTAAGTTAGCTTGGCAGTTCCCTAAAATAAAGTCTCTCTCTCTCTAGGATATTATATGACCCTCATCATCAAGAGCATGCAAATGTCTTACATGAATATAGAACACAAAGATTATTCTTTGCCAGGTGCTTCTCCTTCCTTTTCTATTTCAAGTAACTTTTGATATATCCAGCTTCAGCTTATTTGCCTTTAAGAAAAAAATGAAAGCATTTCTTTCATCCCTGAAATTATTCTTTAAAAAGCAGAGATGAAATGATTATGCTGTTTCAAAGCATGGAACAATTATCTATGATGGTTTAACTTTTCTTCTCTGTGATTCAGACCAGCCTACCACTTTTTAAAAGAAAAATTCAGATATTAAATACGATGAATTAACTGAAGAAACAATCTTTTGGAGATACTGAATAATTTAATGTGATACTTTGTTTATGTTTTTTAACACTTACTAATTTGGTGAATTTTTTGGATTCCTCTTTAACTGGATGAGTCTGTCTTGTTTCTGTTTGTTCCCTTTTAAATTTAAATTGATAGGTGGTGACTAGATAAATTGTCCGTTGTTTATCCAACTGAAGATCAGTGCGAACTTGTCCAAAAGTTCCAAACTGGATCATAGAATGTCAGGGTTGGAAGGGACCTCAGGAGGTCATCTAGTCCAATCCCCTGCTCAAAGCAGAACCAATCCTCAACTAAATCATCCCAGCCAGCACTTTGTCAAGCCTGACTTTAGAAACCTCTAAGGAAGGAGATTCCACCACCTCCCTAGGTAACCCATTCCAGTGTTTCACCACCCTCCTAGTGAAAAAGTTTTTCCTAATATCCAACCTAAACCTCCCCCACTGCAACTTGAGACCACTACTTCTCGTTCTATCATCTGCTACCACTGAGAACAGTCTATATCCATCATCTTTGGAACCCCCTTTCAGGTAGTTGAAAGCAGCTGTCAAATCCAGGATACAGGCTGCTAGGTGTTTCCGGCTTGTCTTGTGAGATTTGTAGGCATTGTATTGGTTGTTTATGTTGCTTTACTCCATATGTTCTTTTTGTTGATGAAAAGCTGATAGGGCCAGAAGTACAGTTTGTTAAAACCTCTACAGCGCAGTTAATCTAATGATCTGCCAGAAATGTACCAAGGCATGATGTCTCATTAATAAATACTGACTCACTGAGTCATGCAAAGAGAGATGTTCCCTTCTTTACTTACATAATGGCAAATACCCATGAAAATGTTGGGTATTCAATTCTGTGCTTGCATGCCTTTTTAGTCTCCTTCTTAGCATAAGCACAACATGCCTCAGGTAGCACATGACCAGAACTCATCACTGAATGTGGTCTGCTGGTTGGATCATTAGGTTCCCAAGCTTGGGCCTGGTACTGAAGGGGAGTGTGACATGAACACTGATCTATGTCCCAGGCCTTCTTAGTGACATTCCACAAAATGGCATCCTCCATGCAGTGTCACCTGACTTTTTGGACCACATTTGAATTCTGAGGCATTCAATGCCTGCATAGTGTAACACAGATGGCATGCCCCTGCATTTAGAAGGCACTTTGCTTGTAACCAGTGGATCTGAAATTACTCTAGGATACCACTTTTCCATCCTCCCAGGGACTGGATTACAGCCTACTCACAAGTTGGGATGAATTCCATTCCCCTTGCTTGCTTACAAAAGCCCATTTAGCTTGTGTTTTATCTTTAATGCAGGGATGGGTGTTGTTATATTCTGGTTTCTCTGCATGTATAATTTACTTGCATAGAATTTCTGTAGCATGCTTTTTTTCAACAACAAAAAAGAAATAACAGTCTTCTAAGAAATCAAATTCAAAGATTAGCATATCCCCTTTTTCCCCGGGTTCTATTTCTAATCTCCCTGTTCTTTCCAAACAAACTCACTCCCTGGGATAACTCCGCATATACAAAATTCAGTAAGAGTGTTGTGGCAAACCCCGCCAGGCTCACTGAGCAATATTTTAGGAATAGAGATTGCTGTCAAGATGACGACTTTCTTCTGTCCAGATAAGCAGAACCAGCAACCCCTAAAAGACTACAACTAGTATTGCTCTGTTGATCAGTCACCTGAGACAGCACGAAGAGCAGTGAGTTGTGCACCTAACCTCCCACAGAATAAACGTGTCACCTTTTTGACGTTTGATTATGAGTAGCAAAAATATTGCTCCCAAACATACATGTGTGTTGCATACAAATATGATTGCTAGAACAGTTTCCTCTCTTTCTTGACCCTCTGGGGATAAAAGCAGAAATTCCCGAACGTAACCTAGATGAATGTTAGGGAAACTTCCATGCTGCAAATGTGATATGGAGGCCACCAAAATGCTTGATATCTTCACTCAAATGCAGCTTGAGCTGACTGCCATGCTCAAAAGACATGTAGTATGAATAGGAAAAAGACTCCAAAGAATATGAAATAATGTTTTTGATGAAGAAGGGTGGGGGAAAAGGGTGTGGGATTGTGAACAGTAAGAAAGTTAAGCACTTCGGGGAAAATGTAAGGGATAGTCTATGTTAAAACACAATCTTACTAATAAATCTAATTTTACATGATAATTAAATGTACAAAACCATGTCAAAGCAATGCTGTGATTCAGACTTCACACACACTAAATCAGGAAATTAAAAATTATGGTAATCCCACAGCAATCATACTAGATCTTTTGTGCATAAAGTACACTTCAACAGTAAGAATCCCATCTGGCATACCCTCAAAGCAGTGAAACAGTAGCGTATGTAGTGAAGTGTCTGTGCAGTATAGGGTCTGTCAAGAAAAAAAGAGGACCATTTTGGATCAGTCCATAAGCTTACTGGCAACAATATATACAAGATATAGACACAGAAAAAGGTAATTAAAGGATTCTACAATTTTTAATCCTCTCCTTAGTTAATTTATTCTCAGTCCCCATTTTAAGATTCACCAATCCACCTACAGCTTTTTAAAGAATAGGAGCAAAATGAAGATATAAGCTGTGGGAATGATGCAGCTGGCCAGCTTCCTTTTCTGTTGGATATAGCACACAAAGTGCGTGCACTGGGAAACCTTGATTATAGCAGATCATAAACTAGTACATAAAAGAGGAGAGGAATTGCTATCATTCATCGTTTGAAAACGAGTCATGGCTAAAAATTCCATCTTTATAGCCATATATTCTTTGAGTATTGAGCCCTATTTGGAAATTTTGGTGACTTTAAGGGGAAAGGAAAGGAAAGAAAAAATAAATGAAAATCAAAGTGACATATTTTCAGTAAAAATGGAAAAACTTAATGCAAGAGCGCACATATTTCTAAACTGAAATCACCTTACAGAACAACAGCTTCCTGATAGTTATCCAAACTATATACCAGTACTATTACAATTAAATGAGAACAACAATAGTACAAAGTGCTTTTTGTAAATTTTGCTTCAAAGGGTTACTTTTCTTTAATGTTACTTACATCATCCTCTTTGGTTCCACCCCAGAAATTAGTCCCACCAGCATAGCTTGGAATGTTTAGCACAGCTATGCCTTGAAGACTGGGGAGGGGGATGTATTGTCCATCACACTGTAATGCATAAAAACCTATGTGAGAATGTAAAACAAATGACCTGATAAAGTAATCAACCATTTCTAATTCACAAAGCATTTCAACAGAGCCAGCAATGGAAGCTAAAGTCAATATTGCATTAGTAGCGCTCTATGAGTCTATTTTCCCTAGGCTGGGAAGTAGCTCTACATGAATCTATTCTTCACACACTAATCAAGATTTTTCTTCTTACACTACAAAATATTTGAGCTACAAATATCTGCAACAGAGTCAAAAGGTAACTCTCTCTGTCCCTTCATAGAAATTTGCTCAAGTTCCCAGCAGTAACTTCCCGCATTTATATGTCAATCTCTAACTACTAGGAATTTGGAGGTTTTTTGCATCTTCTCCTGAAGCATATGGGGCTGGCTGCTGCCAATGACAGGATACTGGGCTAGCAGGACTGATCTTGGTGCATATGGTCCAGCATGTCTACTCTCTTCTAACCAGAAATACTACCAACAGCAGATAGCATCTTTTAGTTGCAATTTAGATCTCATCACTGGAAAAATAACTATACTACTGCAGCGCAAAGAGGTCAAATGAGCATATAAAATATTATAAGCATAAATATAAAATGAAAAATTATTATATTAATGTTTAAACAATGTATAAAATGTTAATAAAATGTAAAAAGCTATGTAAGAATATATAAAAAGAGAAATACTACTTTCTTAAATAAACTAATACACTGTAGCATTCCATTTGTCAACCACATAATGACAGAAGCCATTGCAGCATATCTACTTGTTAACTCTGGGATAAAATCTAGAAAAAAATTGCTATGAAAAATGAGAAAAAGTACTTATTGTGAGATTTCACTTTAAACATGAGATTTCATTGGATGCTGCCACCTTCACCTCTCATTATTTCAAAAAAGGCATAATTAACCCACTGGATAATTAGAATCTCACCCTGCAGAGGTATTCATAGTATTGCTAAACTATTATTATTAGGATCTAGCATCCAAAGCATGCTAGATCCTTTCCTAAATATGCAAGAAGACTGTTTCCTACTCTGAAATACTTAGGATATAATCAGACAAACAGTGAAAGATGGAGGGAAAGAATTTAACAAACAAGCACAATGAGAAAGGTGGAGTTAACCAAAAGTCCAATTAGTGCTTATATGCTTGGCTTCACTTCTGTATTTGCCTCAGTGCCCTGAACTGTTCATGCCCATTTGCTATCCCAAGATGAAAAGACTTCTTTCACCATTTCCCCTGTACTCTGCATTGTCCACTTCTGACAATTTACAGAAAAACAGCCAGTCAGAAGATACTCATGAAATTCCAAACATGGAAAGAGTCTCTGGAGTAGTCCCTCTTTCTACATCCCCTATCACCTAAAATACTTAAACAACTCTGGTTGCTGCTGAAAAGTAACCCTGGAGTCAGAGAGAGAACAGTTTTGGAAGTACAACATATTGAACCCACTTCTGAAAAAGTGGTTCAAAATGTATTAGAAATATGCTTAGTAGCACCTGTGATCTCTGGTTTCATATTATTCCACCTTAGCAGCAATTCAAAATATAAAAACTTAAAATATAACAATATCCAAAGTATGGCATGAAATTAATAGATGTGACTGCCACCTGTGAGTTATAGTATATGATTAGTTCTATCTTTTGAAAATGACTAATTTTATTTCACTCTTCAATGCTGTGTATTTTATTACCGCACATAACATAGATCATTTTGTAAGACAATACTAAATATGAAGCCTCCACTGACTTTTTTACTTCCAAAAATATTAAGAAATAATTATGAAAAGGTCAGATTTGAATGCTAAAATATATTTTATTCAAAAGAAATGTTACATTTGCAGGTTCTTAAATTAGAAATCCACCTGGAGCATACATAATGTTCTTTCCTATCATCATCTCACTAACTACAGCACAATTTCTAGATAATTGCTAAATCCTTCGATAATGGAAACTTTCTTCTATAAGACTAAACCTTGTAAAGTGCACTCAAGAGAAAGAGTTATAATAAATTAAAATTACGACCTCAGGTTAACAGGTATCTTCATATAAATAAAACGAACTTCCAGATAAAATATTTAACACAAAGAAAAAGACAATGCATGTTCTTTCCTTCCCCATCACGCTTTGGAAGAAAACTTATGTAACAATTTCCCAGACTTATACCACGGCTAATCTCTTGCTACATATCTGAACTTGTTAAGCATTAATGTTTTCAAGTTCCCAGTATTTTGAAAAAGGCTTAAATTTGGTTTTAGAACTAGAGTAGGAACTAGCCAGATTGAATTGATTTATACATGTATCTGTGTTGTGGCAAGACACAATATCTTGCAACTTCTACACAGCTCCCTCGATATTGGAATTAGGAAAGTCTCTCTAAATGCCCTAGTTCTTTATGTACTAAATTCTTTATGTACTACATTCATCTGTCATTTATCATGAAGTCATTTTTAATGATTCTTAAGCCTTCTTTTCCAAGATGTTTATTATGTACTTTGTATAGACATTTAGTCAGTTTCCATACAGGTTAAACCAACGTGATAGGATTAATGATCTTTTTTTCCATAACGTATATATGTTTTTATTGTTGTTCTTGAGATCTATTCTCCATTCAATGTGCCCCCAAAACCTCTTATTGGTGTCAGTGGGAGTTGCATATTGAGAAAACAGATCACTTAGAGTCTACTGTCTCTTTAATTGTACAAAAAAATAATAGGAGTGACAATGATAAAAGTTATTCAGAAACACTGGATGCCATACTTTTGCAGATTTCAGAATACTTATTGTGTGTCCAAGGATTCACATTGTGATGAACTTCTCATCCACGGCATTTCACAGACTACATTTATGAGGGACAGATTTTTCATAGTTTCACCTAACTTAGGTAAAAAACAAGTGAGATATTTCAAGATGATCCCCATGTTCTGCACTGTAAATTTTAATGGCAAAAACTCATTGAATCTGTAAATAAAATAAATATTACCTCAAGCTGAACTTTTTGTTCTAAGTTCTTATAGGTCCTTTGCAGTAATTCTTTGGTACCAAGCACCCCATACCACATCATGTTCTTTGTCCGGCTTCTGGAAATAAGTAAATAAAAATTCATATACTGAAGCATGCAATTTGTTATGTACCAAAGCTGTGGAAAGAGTCAAAAGTTAAGGATATAAAATAAAGCAAACAGAATAACAACATTAAAAAAATTAAATTCCTCTGCTTTATCACTAAGAACTCCATTACCGGCACTTTTCAGGGTGTTCCTCTCGCTTGTTATTAAATTCTAATGAAATTTTTGCATCTAATCCAATTCCAAAGTAGTTGTTCATGACACATTTTTCTGAATATCCTTCCCTGTGAAAAGAATACATATATGTAAGTATCCAGTTATGAAGTTATCTGAACAATTACTTTAGAGCTTTGAGCTAGATTGTGGCTGGCCCTAGCACAGGACCATGACCGAGGCAGGGTGCAAAACATTTGATTGATTGATCTTAGATACTGATATGGCCCCATCACTCAGTATATGAACACCTCACAAACTTTAATGTATTTAAACTCTCAACACCCCTGGAAGACAGGGAAGTGCTATTAGCCCTATTTTACAGATGGCAAACTGAGGCACACAGGAAGTCGGTGATGGAGCAGGAAATTGAGCCCAGATCTCCCAAGTCCTAGGCTGGTGCCACAACCACTGGACCATCCTTCTGCTCTATAGCAGTCACAGGGACCATGGAGTGTAAGTCACCTCAAAAGGGTCAGAGAAGAGACAGGGCTTTACCTCCCCAACCCTACCTAGAGGAGCCTGCCCATGATGGAGGAAGTTGCATGCTCCTAAGGTGAAGAGAGAACATGCTTCATGTGTGTATCAAGGAGCTCCACTGGCCACAACGCCTTCCAGTGATCCTGCTGTAGCAATGCGACTGCATTGCTTTTAACTCAGGGCCTCTGCCTAAAAGACACCATCTGGCTCTTTGAATTTATTGAGCATTATTATCTATAAAAATTGTGCTTTAAGGCTTGCGTTATTCATTCTAGTAATTACAAAGTACAATTTCCTAAAGAAATGATAGTCAATTTGAGAAAACAAGGAGATTTTCTTACAGTGAATCTGGATCAGGGTCAATAAATGGGGTAGCACCAAATGGATCAATGTTTGCAAGTAACATTTTGCTGATAATAGAACTCCCCGCAATTGAGGCAGCTAATCCAGCTCTTAAACCTGAAGGAGAAAACACAGAAACAAAACAATATTAAAAAACAGAGTCACAGCAATATTTTTTTAATGTAACTCATGTAATCCTGAGAGATAGTATTGTCTATAGCCAAGCACAGGATGGACAGGAAGTGCGCTTTCTCAGACAGCTCTGCTACTGAACCTCAGTTCTACCTACATTACCTCGTTCTTCCAGCCTTGGCCTCTCTTGAGCAGAAAGCCATCTGAGTTGAATTCTGTGGTGGTTCACTGTCCGCCACTGGAGAAAAATGTCACGATTTCAATCCAAGACTCCGGAGGTGACAGGTTGCACAGTAATTAACTGGCTCACCTAATGCCACTGAAGGTTACCATATTTTTCATCTCTTAGTCCAATCACCCAGTCTCCAAACTATTTCATTACTTCGGGTTGGTTTTGGGAGGAGTTGGGGATGGGGAGGCGAGCAGGCTTCCAGAGCAGGATCATTGTTCATGCAGCCTGTCATCACATTTAGAATCTTTAAGAAATGCTTAACTCCTTAATTCGGCTTGATAAATGTATGTTCAGCAGGGAGTTCTTCCCTTGCCATCCTTTTACACAAGAGAACTTCCCTGCAAAATGTGTAAAGCCAGCACTTTGATCTCTTAGACGGGAGGAAGGGGTTGAAGACAAGTGAGAGAAGGACAAAGAGACAGAACAAACAAGTATGGGTGGAAAATGAGGGCAAGGGGAATAGAGAACAGAAAGACAGTGCTGGAAAGAAGAGGGATGGGTAGGAAAGAGAGAGAGAGACAGACAGGTGTAAAAACACAGAAATACAAGTTAAATGAAAATAAATAAGGAAGACAGAAGAGGAGAGGCTGGCAGGGAGAACTTGACTAATGAGCTACGAAACAATTTTTGTTTCTACCATGGGAAGGGTCAGAGCCTGATTAGTTTTGCCTACTGGAAAGTTGGCAACCCTGCCATGCCCATTTTGGCTAATATCAAAGTAACATGCACAGCTGTGTTTAATTAATGCAGATAGAAATTTGCTTTCAAAAGCTTTTAGTTAAAGTGATCTACAAACAATACATGCTTAGTTTTAACCTATGTTGTTAATATTGATAATGAAAGTTCATTAAGCCAGTGTTTTAGCAATGCTTTCTGGTATACATTTTTAATTTGGGATGTGTACAGATTTCCTAACTGCTATTGTTGCAAAGTACCTTTTTACAGTTTAATTTATGATATTTTTACTGACAGGTATGTCCCCTTGCATTTAATTCAGTCAAAAGATCATTTCTTACCGAACTCTGGCCCTTAGTCTCTTACTAGGCTAGCATAGCCTTCATCCACTAGGGGATCAAGGTTCCTTTGACTCCACTAATCAGTCAGTAATGGATGATGAACACAGCCCTCCCATTTCTGCTCCTCATTCCCAAACCAAGTGCAATGCTTTTGCAATATATCTGGTGCTCAGGACAGTGACCAGAAGCATTTTCAACTAACATACTTTCTCAATTGTACCACACAAAGAGGTTATGTGTAAAAATTGACTCATTTTTGTAAAGTCTTTGACATCTCTGGGTGGAAGACACTATGTAAGTGCAATGTATTATTATTTAACAACTAATTGTGGCATATAGCACGATACTGAAAGGACTAATAGAGTTCAGAATTATCATTACCTGGGCAGATTATCCTGGTGTTAAGTACAGGGAGGTTTTCTTTGCTGGCTGCCACAGCTGGGGCAGAGAAAGAGCCAGTATGAGAGGGGATGCCCCGACTTGTATGTCGATCTGGAGATTTTGGTGCAGTTTTAACTATGCCAAAAAAAGAAGAAGAAGAAATAACAAAGTTAGAACAAAATATACACTCACACACGAATTGTAGATCAATTGCATATGTGCTTATCTAAGGTTCAGAGCCTCAACATATTGTATAAGCATGAACTATTAATCTAACCCAAGGGTTCTCAGACTTTTGCACTGGTAACCCTTTTCACATTGCAAGGCTCTGAGCGCGACCCCCCTTATACATTAAAAACAATTTTTTATATATTTAAGGTTTCAGAGTAACAGCCGTGTTAGTCCGTATTCGCAAAAAGAAAAGGAGTACTTGTGGCACCTTAGAGACTAACCAATTTATTTGAGCATAAGCTTTCGTGAGCTACAGCTCACTTCATCGGATGCATACTGCGGAAACTGCAGAAGACATTATATACACAGAGACCATGAAACAATACCTCCTCCCACCCCACTCTCCTGCTGGTAATAGCTTATCTAAGGTGATCACTCTCCTTACAATGTGTATGATAATCAAAGTTGGGGGGGGGGGGGGCGGAGGGTGAGAAAACCTGGATTTGTGTTGGAAATGGCCCAACTTGATTATCATACACATTGTAAGGAGAGTGATCACTTTAGATAAGATATTACCAGCAGGAGAGTGGGGTGGGAGGAGGTATTGTTTCATGGTCTCTGTGTATATAATGTCTTCTGCAGCTTCCACAGTATGCATCCGATGAAGTGAGCTGTAGCTCACGAAAGCTTATGCTCAAATAAATTGGTTAGTCTCTAAGGTGCCACAAGTACTCCTTTTCTTTATATATTTAACACCATTATAAACGCTGAAGGCAAAGCGGGGTTTGGGGTGGAGGCTGACAGCTCGCGACCCCCCGCATGTAATAACCTCCTGACCCCCCTGAGGGGTCCCGACCTCCAGTTTGAGAACCCCTGATCTAACCTATTAACTCTCTTTGAGATCTCTGGAGAACCGGCAAATATCTGTATTGTTTTGTATGAATATTGTGTGTCCCTCTGTGTGTTTGCTTGTGATGGATTACTTGCTATGGAGTTAGATCAAAAGGAGTTGTTAAAGAAACCAAGCAGGAAAGATGAAATAATGCCCTAGATAAGAAGCACCCCAGGAAATGTTCAAACACAATAACCAGGAATATAACTGTGAAGATGTAGCTGTTTTGCCAAGGCTGAGAATCTAGAGATCAAAAGACACACATCTGTTAAAAGTCTGCCCTGCAGAAAGGGAGTGGGGAGAAAAGGTTGTCAGCTGCTACAGACTGACAGAGTCTGGGTCTGCTGAAAGCACAATGTAACTTGGTCCCCAAGAGACTGCAGGACACCACAGCTAAGTTGTGTCTACTGAGGGGCTGAGAAGGAATGCCAAGCGTAGTTAAGACAGTCAGCATATAGATGTGTTATTTTAAATCCACTTCTTGGAGTGCTGTGCACCTTTGGCAAATAAATCACAACTTGTTTTAAAGAAACTGCTTCTGTGTCACTGCATATTATTACTGTCCACAGGCTGCCGAAGGGAAACTCTGATAGGTGCCACGCCGATGGAGCCTGCTAGATGTCCAAACTGGCAATCAGGGGGGTGATTGGATCATGGATATCCACCCCAAAGAGAAGTGGAGGCACAATCATGCCTTGCAAGGGTGCGTGGAACTGGAAAAGGATCTCAAAAGGGTCAGCCTAAGCACGGACTATAACCAGAAATATCCCCATTTATTTGTTTATTTATTTCATTTATTTTACTCATGGAGAAACTCAGATGCAGGAAGTTCAAGTGATTAGCCCAAATGAAAATCCTCAAAGATACATAGAAGAAGACCTCTGGACTTCCCAACTTCCACTTCAATTCATTAGGGAAAACACTAATTTAATATTACCTTAAATACTGCACTTCATTTCTGATAAATGTAATAGGATGTCCCATTGAAAAAAAATGCAGAATTAAGAAGGAAAAAAAGGCAAAATTAATTCTAAGTTTAAAAGATTTGCTGTAATATGAATTATGTATAAGGCCACTAACCCACATCCAAAGTTCTTGGAGTGCTATATAATAATTTCATAATAAATAATAAACAAATCTAATAAAAACTGCCCTAATAAAACTAAAGAAAAATGGAGGAGAAAGGAAAACATTCTAATAGTTGGGGTAACAAGTAATCTATAATTAGGGGTAAGAGTACTTCACATTTTTTAAAAACTGGGAATAAATGCAAGTCTTTACTTGGTGTTTAAAGGAAGGGAGTGGAGGAGCTGTGGCAAACGGAAAGAGGAAACACCATAGAACCGACTACAGTTCGAGACAGATTATCTGTCAACATGAGGCCCTGGTTCAGGAAAGAATTTAAGCAAAAATACATACGTATGTGTTTATGTTCATTAACTTCAATGGGACAGAAGCGTGTGCTTAAAAGTTAAAGTGTTTTCCTAAACTGGGACCTAACACATGATCATGACATCAGCTCTAGGTGCAGACTCAAAGGGGAGATCAAACTTAGCTGGGCTTACAGTCAAAAATATGGTCCTGCTCTGACAAGCAACTCAATAAAATGGCTTTGTAGGGGGTCTATATTTATTGTCTCTACATGACATCTAGGTCAAACATGATCCACTTACAAGTAAAAGAGATGGGGGAAGGTGTTTTCTAATTACTAGCTTTGCAAAGTCAGCATGGGATCTGAAAGCTAAGCTCATCAGCAGCGTAACCACACTGTCTTCAGACTATACTTTCAGTGACGCTTGTGCAACCTCTTAATGTCAATGGAATTACATAGGTCTGACTGATTAGCCAGGTAGTTGGACTTCAGTAAACAATTTTGTTAATGATGCACAAACTGGAAACAGAATCCAGCTCAGACTCTCTCAGCTGTGTTGTGTCTGCAGGAGCAACAGCAGTAAAAATGTATTATTGTCGCTAAAGTGAGCAGATATACTCACTATGCCACAGAGAAGGGATAAAGATAAGTAAAGAGATACCATTTTAGATAGTCATTTTCAGAGTAGAAATTCACATTAAAGGCTCTAACAGTGACAGTTTAAAATTCATCCACAACGTTACAGGCAGTCAGTGTATAAATAAAGAACGCAGGGTGGGAGTATTACACAGTGACGGCTTCTTAAATCACTAAGGAAACACGCTGCAGCATTCTGTACTAGTAAGCTATGACAAAAGCCCACTGCTGGAAATCATACCAGGAGGGAATTATAATAATGGAGCCCCACAGCCGCCAGGGCGTGTTGCTGTTGTAATGTCATGAAAAACGGTTACTTACCTTCTTGTAACTGTTGTTCTTCGAGAGGTGTTGTTCACGTCCATTCCACAATAGGTGTGCGTGCGCCACGTGCACAAGCGTCGGAAACTTTTTCCCTTAGCAGCTCCTGTCGGGGCCCCCCCGAGTGGCACCACTGTGCCGTGCATATATACCGCTGCCGCCCGACCCCCTCCGGTTCCTTCTTGCCAGTGACTCTGACAGAGGGGTAGGAGGGCGGGTGGTGGAATGGACAACTCATCTCAAAGAACAACAGTTACGAGAAGGTAAGTAACCGTTTTTTCTTCTGCGAGTGCTTCTTCATGTCCATTCCACATTAGGTGAATCACAAGCTTACCTCTGGAGGAGGGTAGGAGTTACGGAACAACTGCTCGGAGGACCGCTCTGCCAACCGCCGCATCCTCTCTGGCCTGCTGGTTGACCGCGTAGTGGGTCGTGAAGGTGTGCACCGAGGACCAGGTGGCTGCTCTGCAGATCTCCTGGATCAGGACCTGAACCAGGAAACCATGGAAGTCGCTTGCGCCCTGTTCGAGTGGGCTGTGACCGTCGGAGCCGGAACACCTGCGAGCTCATAGCACGCCCGGATGCAGCTTGTTATCCAAGACAAGATCTGCTGCGCCGACACTGAGAGGCCTTTCATCCTCTCGGCTACGCCACAAACAGCTGCGCAGATTTACGAAAGGGTTTGGTGCGCTCCAAATAGAATGCTAGCGCTCAACGGATATCCAGGGTGTGTAAGCTGCGGTGACTCAGGTCCGTATGGGGTTTTGGAAAAAACACCTGCAGACAAATGTCCTGGCCCAAATGGAATTGCGAGACCACCTTAGGGAGGAACTTGGGGTGCGGTCGGAGCTGCACCTTACCCTTGTGAAACACTGTATGTGGTGGCTCAGAGATGAAAGCCCTCAGCTCAGACACCCTTCTGGCTGAGGTAATGGCAACCAGAAATGCTATCTTCCAGGAAAGGTGGAGGAGGGAGCAGGTAGCGAGGGGCTCAAACGGGGGTCCCATGAGTTTAGAGAGGACCAAGTTAAGGTTCCAAGGAGGGACTGGGGGGCGTGAGTATGGAAACATCCTCTCCAATCTTTTAAGGCACGGTCCCACCATTGGGTGGGAAAACACCTAGCCCCCGAAAACCCCAGACGGAAAGAGGAGATGGCTGCCAGGTGCACTCTAAGTGAGGACAGGGCCAGCCCCTGCTGCTTGAGGTGCAGGAGGTACTCGAGAATGGCTTGCACCGGGGCCTGGCACGGCTGCACCTGTTGGGGCTCACACCAACAGGATAACCTTTTCCACTTGGCCATATAGGTAACCCTGGTAAAGGGTTCCTTACTGCCGAGCAGAATCTGCTGCACAGGAAGGGAGCACTGGCTCTCCAAGGCATTTAGCCACAGAGCTTCCACGCCGTCAGGTGTAGTGATTGCAGGTCGGGGTGGAGAAGCCGCCCACGGTCCTGCGTGATGAGGTCCCGGTGTAGGGGCAGGACTACAGGGGCCTCCACCGACAGCTCTAGGAGCGTTGTGTACCAGTGCTGGCGGGGCCACGCCGGGGCGACGAGGACCACTCCAGCCCTGTCCCTGCATACCTTGAGCAGGACCTTGTGTACCTACCAAGGAGAGCCGGGGAAACGCAGACATCAAGCCCCTTCCCCACGGGATCACAAATGCATCTGCAACTGAGCCCAGGCTGTGGCCCTGGAACGAGCAGAACCGTGGGCACTGGGCATTGGCCCTGGTGGCAAACAGGTCTACCCGGGGAAACCCCGACCTGCGGAAGAGCGAAAGCACGACGTCCGCTCTGAACATCCACTTGTGCACGTGATACAACCTGCTGAAGTAGTCCGCCGGTTCGTTTCGCACCCCCGGGAGATAGGACGCCTCAAGGAGAATGGCGTGGGCTATACAAAAGTCCCAGAGGAGGAGAGCCTCATGACAGAGCAGCGAGGAATGGGCCCCGCCCTGCTTGTTTATATAGAATATGGCAGTAGTGTTGTCTGTCAGAACTGTCACGCTGTGACCATTCAGAGTGGCGTGAAAGGTCTGGCAGGCGAGACGAACTGCCCTGAGCTCCTTCACATTGATATGGAGCGACCGCTCTGCCCCGTTCCACAAGCCCTGAGGTCCCCCAGATGAGCCCCCGATCCATGGTCTGATGCGTCCGTCACCAGCGTCAGGTCCGGCTGTGGAGCGGCAAAGGGGATGCCTTTGCAAACCACAGGATGGGACTGCCACCACAGCAGGGAGTCCAACAAGTCCCTTGGGGCTGTCACTATCAAGTCCAGGGGGTCCCTGCCTGGGCGGTATATCCGAGCGAGCCATGCCTGCAGAGTCCTGAGTCTCAGTCTGGCATGCCTGACCATGTGCGTGCATGCTGCCATGTGGCCCAGCAGCCGCAGGCAGCACCTGGCCGTTGTCGTTGGAAACTGGTGCAGGAAGGCCACCGCTTGCTGGATAGCTCAGAAGCGGGATACTGGAAAGGCTTGCCCTGGCCTGCACCGCGTCCAGGACCACCCCTGTGAATTCCACTCTCTGCGTGGGCACGAGAGTGGACTTGGGGACATTGATCAGGAGCCCCAGCTCGTGGAACAATCTCAGGGCCACCTCCACGTGGCCCCGCACTTCTGCTTCGGATCAACCCTCCAGGAGCCAATCGTCGAGGTACGGGTACACCCGGATTCTCTGCCTCCGTAAGAAGGCTGCCACCACCGCCGTGCACTTCGTGAACACCCGTGGGGCCACAGCTACACCGAACAGGAGAACCGCAAACTGGTAATGCTGTTGGCCCACGGTGAAGCGCAGGAACCGTTGATGAGCTGGGTGGATGGCGACATGAAAGTACGCGTCCTTCACGTCGAGGGCAGCATACCAGCCTCCCGGATCCAGGGAAGGGATGATGGTGGCCAGAGACACCATGCGGAACCGGGCCTTGACCAGGAACTTGTTGAGCTTTCGCAGGTCTAAAATGGGACGAAGGCCCCCTTTGGCCTTGGGGATGAGGAAGTACCTGGAGTAGAATCTTTCCCCCTTAGGCCGTGCGGCACCATCTCTACCGCTCCCGCCTGTAGCGGCAAGTGAACCTCCTTCTCTAGGAGATGCTCATGAGAGGGGTCCCTGAAGAGGGACGGGGCAGGGGGGTGGGAGGGAGGGAAGAGAATTGCAGCGAGTACCCATTCCGTACCATGCGTAAGACCCAACGGTCCGACGTAATGCTGGACCACGCTCGGGAGAAATGGGACAGGCGGTTCAGGAAACAAGGGGACGGATCCGGTGACTGGTCTGGTACGCTGTCCTCGAGCGCACCTTCAAAAGCCTGGCTTAGTGCCCAGCTGGGATTTGTGCTGATCTTAGTTGTGGCCCTGCACATTATTATTGTTATTATTGCGCCATCGCCTGTTATCCCTGCTTTGCCTACCGTAAGGCTCATGCCTATGACGAGGCTGGTACTGACGCTGAGGGGAAGGCTGCAGCTTAAAGGGCTTCCTCTGCATCACTGGGGTGTGCATACCCAGTGACTTAAGTGTAGTCCTTGAGGCTATGCATCCTTGCGTCTGTCTGGTCCAAAAAGAGCCTGGACCCTTCAAAGGGGAGGTTCTGAAGTGTACTCTGGACCTCAGGTGGCAGGCGTGACTCCTGCAGCCACGCCGAGCACCTCATGACCACCCCCGACAAGATTGTTCTGGCCACCGTGTCTGCTGAATCCAGAGCGGCCTGGAGAGAGGTCTTAGCCACTGCCTTGCCCTCATCCACCAGGGCCGTAAACTCCTGTTGGGAGCCTTGTGGGAGGTTGTCCTTAAACTTCCCCACCGCTGCCCAGGAGTTAAAATTATGCCTGTTGAGAATGGCCTGCTGGTTAGCAATCCTCATCTGAAGGCCCCCTGACGAGTACACCTTTCTGCCAAAAAGGTCCGGGCGTTTCGCCTCCTTGGCCTTAGGTGCCGGGGCCTGTTGACCATGGCGCTCCCTTTCGTTCACCGCCAAGACCACCAGTGAGCACGGACTTGGGTGGCAAAATAAGAATTCGTAGCCCTTTGACGGGGCTTGTGCTCCACACCCTTGGCCGTTGGAGTGCTGGAGGCCAGGGTCTGCCATATAGTCTTATAATTCAATTGGATGGTCTTAATGAGCAGGAGCACTATTCTAGATGGACCTTCGGGGCTCAAAATGTCCACCATGGGGTCCTCCTGCTCAACCATCTCCTCAGCCTGCAGCCCCAAGTTCTGGGTGACCCTACGCAGTAGCTCCTGGTGGGCTCTGTGGTCTATGGGTGGAGGGCCAGACACCACTGTTCCTGCCACCGCCTCATCCGGGGATGACGAGGAGTTTAGCAGCTGCTCAACCCCCTCTGGCTGGTCCTCCTGCTCCCCTTCTCCCGCGGGAGGGGCCTCCAGCTTGGGAGACCTCAGGGCTGCACCGGATTCAGTGCTGGTCTCTCCAGTTTACTCTGGGGGGATACTGGAGGCCTGGATACTGTAGCTTCCAGGGCCATCGGGCGTGGTTGCAGGGACCAGGAGCACTGCACCAAATAGCTCGCCCTGGATGGGGCCTCTTGGAGCTGTTGATAGACCCAAGGAGTCCAGAAGGGCCAGTGACCTGTTTGCCCCCATTGGGGGTGCCACCCCGTCTGAGGGTCCTTGCTGTCCAGAGCACAGTGCGATTAACTGCAAAGGCTGGAGTCGGCGCCGGACTGCAGCAATGCCAACTGCAAAGGCCACGGCAGTGCCGATGATCTGTGCCAGCGAGAGATCGACGAGCGGCTCCTAACAGAACGGGAGCGAGACCAGTACCAATATCCCCAGGACCGGGATCCGGACCAGGGCCGGCGTTCTTGGGATCGGGATCGGCACCTGCGGGAGTCCTCCGGTGAGGGCCGTCTCGACTCTTCCTGGTGCCAGTCTCCAATTGGTGCTGGGGAGTGTCATGCCTCATTCGTTACTTCCTCGCGCCGATCCACTCCCAATACCGCGACTTCCTTCTGACCCGTGGGTAACTGGGAGTCCGCAGACAAGGAGCTCGACCAGGACCAACTCCAGGAGAGGTGCCGGGATGGCGTCCTCAAACGGCACACCATTTCCGGCTTACCCCTCGACAGCACCGTGGCATGGGTGCCAGAGGATTCTCCCTGTACAGGAGGGGGCTCGTCGCCAACAGCTCAATGAGGTCCTTTGCCACCTCAAAGGTGTCAGGCGTGGAGGGCATCCATTAAGTCCTCGAGCCCATCGTCCGCACTGAGCTCACTTAGGACTGGGCTCGGTGGGACTTGTGGTGCTGGAGCCACCGGTGCCAGGGCCGGTATAGCGGCCTTCCCGCTCTTATCGGTGCTCAGGGCCTTGGAAGGTGCCGGCCTCCTATGCGGGGAACGTCCGCGCCTTCCTTTTGGCTGCGCTGTGGGCCGCACTGGGGAGGACAATCAGTGCCGGGGCCTAGTCTGGTGCTGTGGGGCCGACAGCTTTCGGTGTTTAGCCGGTGCTAGGTCTCCGGACAGCTCCAGGGCACTACGCACCGAGGAAGCTGGAGCCGACGCCGGGCGCTCTGGGTCTGGTGGCTGTAATGCGGCTTCCATCAACAACTGCTTTAAACGAAAGTCTCTTTTCTTTCTTTGTTCTTGGCTTGAACGCCTTGCAAATCTTACACCGCTCAGTTTGATGTTCTTCCCCCAGGCAACATAGACACGAGCCATGGGGGTCACTAACTGGCATAGGCTTGCAGCATGTGGCACAAGCCTTAAACCTGTGGACTTGCGGCATGTCCCGCGGCCCGGAGCGGGTGCTGGAAGCCTCCAAGCACCTAATCACTTAAGTGTGCACAACAAAGGTATGCTAACTAACTGATAACAGCTATCTATAAGAGAAAGGCTAAAGGACTGCTCTCATACAAGAGAGAGAGGTTGTTCCAATGCCCTCACGGACGGTAAGAAGGAACTGGAGGGGGTTGGCAGCAGGGGTATATATGCATGGCACAGTGGCGCCACTCGGGGGTCCCGCCACTAAGGGGAAAAGTTTCCGATACTCGTGCATGCAACGCATGCACACATAATGTGGAATGGACGTGAACAAGCACTCGATGAAGAATGGGATAAATTGGGGTATAGCACAAGAAACTGGGAAAGTAAATAAATGTCTCCTACCCATGCCCAAAACATGGTTTGCCAGAGTAAAGCTGCCATGTAGCAGTACTGAAGTATCCAGAAAGACTTACACGATAAGAAACTTTTTTAGTTTAACAAAAATACTATTATTTCTGAAGCTACTCATTACGTGACTGTAGAATTTCAGCTAGAACCTTCCTCAGTTCCCTCCTGCTTGGCTTTCTGCTACATACAATCTCTTAGGACATGATCAAAAAAGACTACCTGTTTTAAAACCTCCAAACAAGACCTCGCTAAATGGGAATAGTAGAGAAGAGGAAGGTGTCACATACTGATGACCCTCCACCCCAGCAAGATTTCAATCTTCCCAGGGTTGAGGACAGAAAACTACTATAATTCCAGTGCATCCAGCTGGAACTGACTATTGTCAAGTAGTTCGCCAAGCCAAGACAGATCTAGTAGGTCTATGTGCAATACATGATATTAGGCTGTGTATCATCAATACACTGGTGATGTTCTATCCCGTGTTTAGAAATAACTCCCAGGGCTGTAAATGGTCCTCGTGGCTGCTCTGAACCCAGGAGCAGCCAAGATTTGGAAAAGCGCAAAGAAGGCTTAAAGACACCTTAGCCCCCCACATCCCGCTAGGCTCCTTAGATGTGCAGCATGGAATCTCACTCCATTTCTTGAGGACAGGGAAAACCTCTGCATAACTGAGGATAGTCAGCATCCTTCTCTCTAAAGGCCAAGGAAAGCCAAGGAAAGTGTGGGACCCTTACTGAATGAGGGAGGCAACCTAGTGACAGAGGATGTGGAAAAAGCTAATGTACTCAATGCTTTTTTTGCCTCTGTTTTCACTAACAAGGACAGCTCCCAGACTGCTACGCTGGGCATCACAAAATGGGGAAGAGATGGCCAGCCCTCTGTGGAGATAGAGGTGGTTAGGGACTATTTAGAAAAGCTGGACGTGCACAAGTCCATGGGGCCGGACGAGTTGCATCCGAGAGTGCTGAAGGAATTGGCGGCTGTGATTGCAGAGCCATTGGCCATTATCTTTGAAAACTCGTGGCGAACCGGGGAAGTCCCGGATGACTGGAAAAGGGCTAATGTAGTGCCAATCTTTAAAAAAGGGAAGAAGGAGGATCCTGGGAACTACAGGCCAGTCAGCCTCACCTCAGTCCCTGGAAAAATCATGGAGCAGGTCCTCAAAGAATCAATCTTGAAGTACTTGCATGAAAGGAAAGTGATCAGGAACAGCCAGCATGGATTCACCAAGGGAAGGTCATGCCTGACTAATCTAATCGCCTTTTATCATGAGATTACTGGTTCTGTGGATGAAGGGAAAGCAGTGGATGTATTGTTTCTTGACTTTAGCAAAGCTTTTGACACGGTCTCCCACAGTATTCTTGTCAGCAAGTTAAGGAAGTATGGGCTGGATGAATGCACTATAGGGTGGGTAGAAAGCTGGCTAGATTGTCGGGCTCAACGGGTAGTGATCAATGGCTCCATGTCTAGTTGGCAGCCGGTGTCAAGTGGAGTGCCCCAGGGGTCGGTCCTGGGGCCGGTTTTGTTCAATATCTTCATAAATGATCTGGAGGATGGTGTGGATTGCACTCTCAGCAAATTTGCGGACGATACTAAACTGGGAGGAGTGGTAGATACGCTGGAGGGGAGGGATAGGATACAGAAGGACCTAGACAAATTGGAGGATTGGGCCAAAAGAAATCTGATGAGGTTCAATAAGGATAAGTGCAGGGTCCTGCACTTAGGACGGAAGAATCCAATGCACCGCTACAGACTAGGGACCGAATGGCTAGGCAGCAGTTCTGCGGAAAAGGACCTAGGGGTGACAGTGGACGAGAAGCTGGATATGAGTCAGCAGTGTGCCCTTGTTGCCAAGAAGGCCAATGGCATTTTGGGATGTATACGTAGGGGCATAGCGAGCAGATCGAGGGACGTGATCGTCCCCCTCTATTCGACATTGGTGAGGCCTCATCTGGAGTACTGTGTCCAGTTTTGGGCCCCACACTACAAGAAGGATGTGGATAAATTGGAGAGAGTCCAGCGAAGGGCAACAAAAATGATTAGGGGTCTAGAACACATGACTTATGAGGAGAGGCTGAGGGAGCTGGGATTGTTTAGCCTGCAGAAGAGAAGAATGAGGGGGGATTTGATAGCTGCTTTCAACTACCTGAAAGGGGGTTCCAAAGAGGATGGCTCTAGACTGTTCTCAATGGTAGCAGATGACAGAACGAGGAGTAATGGCTTCAAGTTGCAGTGGGGGAGGTTTAGATTGGATATTAGGAAAAACTTTTTCACTAAGAGGGTGGTGAAACACTGGAATGCGTTGCCTAGGGAGGTGGTGGAATCTCCTTCCTTGGAAGTTTTTAAGGTCAGGCTTGACAAAGCCCTGGCTGGGATGATTTAACTGGGAATTGGTCCTGCTTCGAGCAGGGGGTTGGACTAGATGACCTTCAGGGGTCCCTTCCAACCCTGATATTCTATGATTCTATGATTCTAATTGTACAGATACAATTAAACCACTGCAAGTCTCCATGAAGACACTCTTATTCCAAAATAAGAGTGGCTCTTCCCATTTTAGCTTAAACTGCTTCTAAAACAACATAAAGATAAACGAGAAAAAAGGCACAGTTTTACAGAATAAAAGTTTCCTCTTGGAGAGTTATACCAGTATAACTGTAGCAGTTTAAATTCATACAGTACTTACTGTATACTGGTACAACTTCCTGTGTAGAAAATCCCTAAGTTAATCATTGACAGTGATTAAAATTATTGTATTAAAATCCCTAAGTTAGCCATTGACAGTGGCTGCCAAAAGTGGCATCACGTAACTAGGATGTGGGGGCAAGAGAGCTTCCAGGTATTGAGTTTCTGGGAAATCAGAGAAATACTGACCTTCCTCGTCCAAAACCAAACTGAACTCAACAGGGGAGAGAAAGCCTTTTGAGGTCCCGTCTCTTGATGTCAAAAGGCTTGGTAAGGGAAACCAGTCAAGAGCTGACCCTTCACAAAGACCACAAACTCATGGAAGCGATCAGCAGAAGTAACTGCTAATAGAATGGAGGAGAATGGATCAATAAGACATCACACTACGTAGAGGAGCTGAGTAGTCCATCAAACTATCAGTGTTAAAGACAGTGGATAGATCAAAGATGAAAGGATGGAAAAGAGGTGCTTAGCCATGGCCAGGAATAGGTCACTAGTGATCTTGGTAAGAGCAATTTTGTAACACCTATTGGCATTTGGCATAGCACTTCTGTGTGCCTGCATAAACAGAAGATGATCACACTCCTGATAGCTCTTGGTAATCTCCTCCGCAGTTTACTGTACATGTCCAAACTACTTCAACTTCTGATGGCCTGAACCATGCTGACCTCCATGTACTCGGAAAAGAAAAAAACCCACGGAAATCAGCTGACCTGAACATTTTCTTTCACCATTTGCACTATCAAGGTTTCAAAAAGTTCACAGAAAATATACTATAAAAAGTCAACAGTTAATATAATCTTGCACATTACAAACAGAACAATGTGAAAATGTCCTGCATTTCATATGGGTGAATTATTATGCTGACAAACTGAAGAGAGTGCAGAAAAGAGTCACAAAAATTATTTGAGGGCTGGAGAAAATGCCTTACTGTGAGAGACGCAAAGAACTCAATCTGTTTAGCTCATCAAACAAAGACTGAGTAGTAACTTTATTATGGAGTGTAAGTACCTTCACATGGAGAATGTAAAGGGTATCAAATCTAGTAGAGAAAGTTATAACAAGAACCAACTGCTGGAGGTTAAAGCCAGACAAATTCAGATTAGAAATAAAGCACAATTTTTTAACAGTGAGGGGTGATTAACCATTAGACCAAACTACCAATTAAGTGACGGTTCTCCAGCATCCTGAAAAATTAAGCCTAAATACATTTCCAGAAGATATACTTGAGTCAAATTCAAGTTATTGGGCTCAACATAGGGGTAACTGGGTGAGGCTCTATAGCCTGTGATACACAGGAAGTCAGACTAGGTCATCTAACTGTCCCTTCTGGCTTTCAATTCTAAGAATTCACAAATTAACTACAGACGTTATAAGGAGATGATGTTGAAGGACATAATATCAACACAAAAACATGATTCTCGTGTGTATGACAAAACACCATTCTTAAGTATTAGGGAGCTAAAACAGAAATACAGATGGAAAATGATATTCAAATTTTATCTAATTAAACATTATTATCTATTTAGACTAAGGTAATTAATGCATGGAAAATACTACTTTCATAAAGCAACTGAGGAAGAATCTCAGAGGATTAGCAAATAATACTCAGAACACAATTATCTTTCACTCTGCATAATGCTCCTCAAAAATTCACAGTGCTATTCTTACAACTCGTTTTCTCGGTACTCAGGAACAAGGCAGTAGCATTAAAAGAAAAATCAGCAGAACAGCTGCTCTTTATTTGACAGATGAGACTCATGGGGATAAGCTGCAATAAAAATAAAGTTTTGATCTGATAAAAACGAACACAGTCCTCATGAGTAAAACCGATGTTTCATTGCAGGTAATTGAATTAATGTTTCATGGTTTCTCCTGAAATACCCATCTCCCACTGACAATATTAACATGTACTCCACTTCACACATTAGATGTATGAATACTGATACAACTTCCTAATAAGTACACTAGTATTACTCTAGGAAGCAATGGTTATTTGATGCACAAACAAGTTCAGTATTGTTGGCTATTCCTATCTAACAGAAATGTTTATCGGCCATGAAATCAGCAAATGCAAACTACCACAAAGTTAGGTTAAGCTTCGTCTCTCTCTTTTTGCAATAACGAGGATGTTATTATAACGAGGATGCTCAACTCTGCACATGCTGTTTTAAATAAAGGTCTACATATTTATTTTTAAATACTGTGGTTCTGATATGCAACCCTCCATTATTTTAAGAGCAGAATTTGTGGAAGAACAAATTCAGCACAAGTTTCTGTATATGAAGCAGAGACTTCTTAGAAAAATATTTTTTCCTAACATAACAGACTCTTTGGCTTGTCCACCTCCAAATAATTCAACTCAGCCCATTTCTGTTCAAGTATGGCAATGGGGAGCCCCAGCACATGGTACATCCCCATTTTAAAGGTAATACCTAATCACCAACAATTAATTAACAATATAAGTAAAATAAAATTCTAAGTTTCATTCTTTATTATTGTGATAATAAAGGTGGGCGATAGCTCCCTTTGATGGACACACAGCCAACCAGTTAGCTGTAAAATCCCTCTTGGTAGCTGTTCTTTACTTGCTTTACCTGTAAAGGGTTAAAAAGTCCCCTAGGTTAAAAAAAAAAAAAAAAAAAAAGTGGGCACCTGACCAAAAGAGCCAATGGGAAGGTAAAACTTTTTAAAATTGGAAAATAAATTTTCCCTTTGTCTGTTGTTCTCTGGGCTGGAGGATCAGAACAGCCATGCTATAAGTAGCTTAAGCCAAGAATGATCATAAATCATCAGATCATGCCTAGAACTACTTATCTGAACTCCAAATGTGTAAGTAGATCAGAATGTTTAGCTAGACGTGATTAGGGTTATTTCTTTTATTTATTATTGGCTTGCGGACCCCTCTGTGCTAACCACAGATGCTTTTGTTTGCTTGTAACCTTTAAGCTGAACCCCCAAGAAAGCTATTTTGGGTGCTTGATTTTTGGAATTGCTCTTTTAAAATCTAGCAAAAGCCTAAGTTCCAGACGTAATTTTTTCCTTTTTGTTTTTAATAAAATTTACCTTTTTTAAGAACAGACTGGATTTTTGGTGTCCTAAGAGGTTTGTGCATGTGATTTGATTAGCCGGTAGCCACAGCTAATTTCCTTTGTTTTCTTTCTCAGCTCTTCCCTGAGGGGCGGGGAGGGGAGTGTGAAATAGCTTGAGGGTACCCCACAGGAAGGAATTTCCAAGTGCTCCCTCCTCAGTTCAAAGGGGTTTTTTTTGCACATGGGTGGTGGCAGCGTTTACCAAGCCAAGGTCAGAGAGAAGCTGTAACCATGGGAGTTTAATACAAGCCTGGAGTGGCAAGTATTAATTTTTAAAATCCTTGAGGGCTTCACTTCCTACACTCAAAGTGACTGGGATTCAGCCTTGACAACTATAATTAAACTTTAAACGTAATGGTCATAAAAATTTCCAGCCTTAGAGTCTGAAATCCTCTCAAAAGGGCTCAGCACAGGCAGCAGGAACAGAAGCTTCCCACATTAGCCCTTCTTTGTGCTCTAACCCTGCTTTAAAAGGAACCACCTACACGGAACAAGTTCGTTTCCATGCCCATTCAGTCCTTCAAAACCCTAGCCTCTCTGGTAAGTGCACACTTATTTATTGCCGTTTGTGCCAATTTCAGTAACATTTTGTTCCCTCTTTAAAATATATAACAACAATACAGATCTAGCACATAAAATCAGGTTTCTGTTATATAGTTATGATGTCCTAGTAAGGATACCAAAGTAGATGAATATGGCCCAGACTCCAAAGGGCACATTCTGGATTCTTAGCATGTCATCTGCCCAAATACCACATAGAGAAACAAAGGTTTGGAAAGATACCCACATAGAAAAAAATAAAAGTTAGGGTTGTGAATGTTGCATCCATTAACTAGCATTAACAGAATGCTATAGTTTAAAAAAAAAAAAAAAAAAAAAAAAAAGCCAGAAATTCAGGATATTAACAATTAAGGTTCCAACATCATATTAAACTCACCCGCCTCCCACCTATGGATTAAAAACTGTCAGCAGTTTCCATCTGAAACTAAAATCTGACCTGTTGAGAACACGAATTCTAACAGATGATTGTCTCATATAAACCTGCACTGATCTTTTCAACTTATATCAGGTGCAGGAAGGTTTCACTCTGCTGTTTCTCAGGAAGGTGTCAAAACAACAGAACAGAACCATACAATACCTCAAAGAAGTTATAAGCTTTGCAAAAACAACAATCAAAGCTTACAACACTGAGCCCCACTTTCAGGCTTCATACCGGTTTCAAGAGCCACTACAAGTGAAGCCAGGTGAAGTTCAAGATGGCTGCTATCGAGAGATATATAGGACAGTTTACTCACAAAGATGACTTTTTTTCCCAAAAAGTGGAGGGTGTATATGTGCATCAGAATCAGGCTAATAATGGAAACTGTCTAACCAGTTTAACTATGAAGTCACTACTTTGGTTTCATAATAGAAGTAATACTCTATAGAGTTTTAAAGAATTTTATTCTGGATTTACTTACTTGTCGGAGATTCATATTCCTTTGTATCTTCCTCTTTTTCTTCTTCTTTGGATTCATCCAATTCCTTACTATATTCTATAGGGGATTGGTTCACTTGATCTTCAGTGTGAGCATTCTGTTCATCCACAACTGAATAGCAGGAGGAAAAATAGTTAAAATTTCTTCAGAGAAAATACACATATGTAAAGCTTTTGTAGAAAATTAACATCCTACTTCTGTAGCACTAATTTAGGACATACAGATATTAAGAAAAGGACCGTTCTGCCTAATCAGTTCAAGAGCAGTTTACCAATCCTCTGCCAGTGATAATGAAAAAAATTAACTGAGAGGTGATTCACCACCATATCGATAATAATACTTTAAAAATGGAACTCTATGATGGTTTGGCAAAGCTTCCTGCTGATAATTTTCAGTACTTTTCTTTCTGAAGGAGAAGAGTTACAAAAGTAAACAAAACATATTACATCAGAAATCCCATTTAGCCCAGTTATACACTATATAGTTGGGTCAAATTTTCTAATATCACTGTATATTCTGAGAATATATTTTGGGTGTAATTTTCAAAATTACATGCACACAACTGTGTGCTTAATTTGTGCATGCAATCAGGTATAGTGTCTGAGCATGCTTAAGGCTAGTTATGTAAAGCTGGCCACCTGCATTCACAAATACCCACAGTAATTGTGAGACTCAGTGCAAAGCAGGTGCATTGCTACAAGTACATTTTTGTAAACCTCACTAATTTTGTAAACAAAAGTTTTCTCTTTTACTTTTAAATAAATGAAACTCTGAATTATAGTTATATAATGTAGCCTACCTATGCTATGAGGAACCTGAAGAGAACACTCAGACATTGTCACATCCTGTCCATTTTGAAGTAAACATGTGCTGATATACAACATATGAAGCTACACATTTAATCAGAAAAATAGGAACAGAAAATATATGTACCTATGTGTACACAGGTAAACTAACACTACTGTTGAAGGCAAAACTTAGCACTAAGAAGCCTGATTTCCCAGCCGCTGCATGCAAGCTAATCCCTCTGACACCTATGGAAGCTGTACACATGTAGCATCTGGAGAAGTGGGTCCCTGACTTCTGGTGATCAACTATGCAATCTTTTTGCTACTTTCACCCAATTTTGGCATCCAATTTCTTCATTTTTAAAGAAAAATATTCCTGTAAGCTAAATTACATCATAAGACTTTTCTATAAGAAAATGAATTCAGTAACTATAAATTTAGAAAGTAGTTTTAGTGCAAGATTAAGAAAAAAAATAGGAATGCCATTTATTTCTGCAAATTTAAAAAACAAAACCCAAAGCATACGTGCTTGTACTCCTCTCAGGAATTCAGACCAATATGACAAAAGGAGCAAAGAAAGTAGTACTTGGTAGAGATTTCTTACATTGTTGAGTACATCTCCACTAGCTACTCCCTTTGGCAGCAAACAAATGTCATGTTAAGGACTCCATCTTGTCTATCAGATAGCACAGGAATGAATATGGTATAAAGATACAGACAGACAGAATACTCCTCTCCCTCTCCCTCTCTCTCTCTATATATAGGATAGGAGTATTCTAACACATGGCATGTCTTGCCAGACAGCTTATAACAACCATCTACTGAATTTATGTAAGAATATGGGAATCAAATATTAACAATGGAACTTTATGCCACAGAAACAGTGACACTCTATGGTTAACAAGTAAACCCTTACTGATGTTCACCTTTTTCTGCTTGTTCAATGATTTGCCTCACTGCCTTCTTTAAACTGTTTGCCCGCAGCATTAACTGTTCTCTTGGTTTGAAGATTTTCTGAGTGGAAGACTTTGCAATGCTGTCTGTTAACTGTTCCTTGCTTTCAGACAAGGATTCTTCACTTGAAAACTCCTCAACTTCTTCCTCTACAATGGGGGGAGTGATCCGTGGTAGGATAGGAGTAGCCTGGGCTTCAGTGTGAAGAGCCTGGAGCAATAGGTCTAACTTCTCATTTAATTCTGAACACTAACAAAGTTACACATACAAACAAAAAGAAAAAAAAATCACTTGAGTGTCAATTCAAAAGTTAACTACCAGACTGTAGTGTGGGGACCTAAAAGTCTAAGCTTGGATAATGATTTCTCTTGTGCAAGATATTTTTTGTATTCTTCATTAAACACTATTTTAATAGTTTTCTGTTTTGTTTAAGGATACAGGTAAGAAATAATATCAGAGACTGAAATACAAAGGCATCATTGTACAGCAACATAGTCAGCAAAGTAAGTATTCTTTTTTCTGCTATGTAATTTTTCTCTCGCAAACCAGATTCTTAATTTCCTTACCCACCCTAAATCACGGGTCTGTGATTTCAGCCTGGCCCACTATATGTACTATTGTCTCTCCTCCTCCAGCTGGTTATTTTCTCTTCACAATCCCATTGTTTTACTGCAATTAATTGTATCCCTTTTAGAGAGAAGTCAATTCCAACAGCAGTATATTTCTGCAAATGACTGTGTTTGTAACCATGCATTTTACACACTTTCCCAATATATGCCTAGGACAGCAGTTCTCAAATGGTGGGTTGGGATCCCAAAGTGGGTCACGACCCCATTTTAATGGGGTTGCCAAGGCTGTCTTAGACTTGCTGAGGCCTGGGGCCGAAGCCCGAGCCCTACCGCCCAGGGCCAAAGCCGAAGCTCATGTTACAGGCCCCCTGCCTGGGGCTGAAGCCCTTGAGCTTTGACCTCCCTGCCCAGGACAGTGGGGGCTTGGGTTTGCCCCTCCCCCCAACGTCCACGGGGCAGCAAGGCTCTGGTGGGTTCAGGCTTCGGTCCCCACTCCTGGGGTCATGCAGTAATTTTCGTTGTCAGGAGGAGGTTGCGGTGCAATGAAATTTGAGAACCCCTGGACTAGGATACATGCTCTCTATTAACTGAAAAGTAAATAAATATTTTTTTCAATTGATAAGCTTTTCAATAACATCAAGTGTCCATTATTTAGCCTAACCAAAACAAGGCTGAGGGGAGATATGATTGCTGTTTATAAATACATCAGAAGGATAAATACCAGAGGGAGAGGAGAGGAGAGTTATTTAAGTTACGCACCAATGTGGACACAAGAACAAATGGATATAAACTGGCCGTCAACAAGTTTAGACTTGAAATTAGACGAAGGTTTCTAACCATCAGAGGAGTGAAGTTCTGGAACAGCATTTCAAGGTCAGCGGCAGGGGCAAAAAACCTAACTGGCTTCAAGACTGAGCTTGATAAGTTTATGGAGGGGATGGTATGATGAGACTGCCTACAATGGCATGTAGCTGCAGTCCCATCATACCGGTAACAGCAAATATCTCTAATGATTGGTGATGGGACACTAGATGGGGAGGGCTCTGAGTTAGCACAGATAATTCTTTCCCAGGTGTCTGGCTGGTTGGTCTTGCCCACATGCTCAGGGTCTAATTGACTGCTATATTTGGGGTCAGGAAGGAATTTTCTCCCGGGTCAGATTGGCAGAGAACCTGCAGCATGGGGCACCGGTGACCTGCACGTTTAAAATAGTGCAAATGGTGGATTCTCTGTAACTTGGAGTCTTTAAATCAGGATTTGAGAACTTCAGTAACTCAGCCAGAGGTTAGGGGTGTATTACAGAAGAGGGTGCGTGGAGTTCCGTGGCCTGCAATGTGCAGGAGGTCAGACTAGATGATCATGTCGGTCCCTTCTGACCTTATAGTCTATGAGTCTTGTTTTTATTTTGTGGAATGGGAAAGAAAAAAGGTCATCTTTAGTAAATTTAATAGATTGTTTTCTAATGTAAAGTTGGTCCCTTTAATGGAAAGAAAAACAACTTATAGCCACTGACCTCATTGAGAATAGGGTCAGGTCTCCTAAACTACTTTTGAATTACAATACCCAGTCCCCTGAATTACTTTAATTTTCATTAAATTTTAAAAACCTAATAGTAGCTGGAAAAAAACATGTTATGAAAAGTTCTTACTTTAATGGCCATGGTATCAGCTTCCTCTGCATTTTCCATTGTTTTTTCATAGGTCTTCCCTATTTTGGATACAAAGTCCTTTACAGTTTCACATAATATCCTTTGGATAAAAAAAGGGAGTAAAATAGAAATAAATGAACTGGATGTATCTATTAATATTGATTATTGGATGTATTTTTTAATTACTAACTTATTTTTGGTTCTCTTACTACAATTCCACCAAACTCAAAGAGAACTCCCATGCTTCTTTTGCATGAGAACATTAAGAAAAAGTTATAGTGAAAGTTTTAAAATCACACACTTCACAGGTGGAAGTGGACGAACCAATACGATTATAACCATTACTCTACAGTGTATACTACTGTAAACCATTCTGGTTGTAAAGGGGACACCATCAAATCATTTTTAAAAGTAGATTTTATATTTTTCTTTTTAAGTCTCCAGTGCCTTTTGGTACACATTGGTTCCCTACTCCTTCCTTCCGTTTTCCCTTCTATTTCTAACTGAGATGACATTAACATGGTCATTTTTATTTATTGCCTTGTTTGCATACCTTTCATTATCAGTATCATCAACCATACCAGCAGAGTTGATAGCAACTTGTGCTCCCTCTATGGACTTAGGCCAATCTGCAAATCATTCCACATGGGCAGACCCTTGCACTCATGCAGACTTCAGTGAGACTCTATGTGGGTACAGGGGTCTGTACTGGGCCAGCACTCACCTCTCGAGAGTGCCCCCTTCTGGTACGGTGTGTCTGCAGTCTTTCAGTTCTGGTGACCCCTCTCAGTGGTTCCCAGGTGGTTTTCCAGTGACTCAGCCCTCCGCTGAGTCACACACACACTGTGTACGTGTATCAGAACGGACCCCTTCTGAGGTATACAGTCCACAAGGGGCCTGTCTCACCACCCCTTGGCTGGTGTCTCTCTAGCCCTCCCTGGGCTCAGTCGTTAAGTAATCCTGGCCCTGGTATGGGGTCATATCCCCAGAGCTTCCTTTCTGGAGACACTATCTTCCTGTGGCCCTCCCCGGGCTCAGTCCTTACTCAGTCCCAGCAGGCAGCCAGGAGCTCCTTTGTTGCTCCCCTGGTCCCTGCCCACATTGAGCTGTCCGTGGTTCTGTTTGCCAGAAGCTGAGAATGGGCAACAGGGGATGGATCACTTGATGATTACCTGTTCTGTTCATTCCCTGTGAGGCACCTGGTATTGGCCACTTTCAGAAGACAGGACACTGGGCTAAATGGACCTTTGGTCTGACCCAGCATGGCCGTTCTGATGTTCTTTTTCTCAGCAAGGTCAAATGGAACACTAGCATTTCATATGGGATTCATGATTTCCAGAGAGATGTGCCCTCATATATAGAGGTGTTCAAATTTGGTATCAAAATTTTGTGGCTTGAGCTCATATTTAATTATTACATATAGCTGCAGACTCCTACTTCTACAATGGTTATGTGTGTGCTTCTAAAAGAAAGGATATGAACAACAAAAAAACCACTTTAAGTAAACCAGATCTCTTATATGCAGAAGTAACAATATGGCTTACATTTTAACTCAGTATACTAATGTCTTAATTAACTAAGTGATTTTTGCATTACATGATCTTTAAGATTTTTGTGTGATTGATTTGTTTAAATTACATTAACACATACAATATAATTATACAATACAACATAATTACAAAAAGAAACCAACCGTACTTTATAACATGTAAATCAGGATACTGTTAGGTCAAACTAGCTGATCAAGAGTCAGAAGGAATTTGAGCTTACTGGAAAGGTTATAATGTTCATATATGTAGATGGTACACAAGAATTTATCCCACACACTATACATCAAAATCATCAACTCACTTGGCAGATGATATGACAACTGAGTGTTGATCAGAATTGAGGATTTTTGTGAGATGAGCAGCAACTGAATCCTCATAAGCAGATATCTGAAAATGCAGCAAAAATGAGTCTTCATATTCCACCCGTGTTAGCATTTAACACAAAGTGGTAATTATATTCCCAGATAAGTGGGATTACTTCCAAAATATTAGATCTACACTTAGTGCAGAAAGGTCAGATGCTTCCCCTTAGCTGCAATTTAATATTCAAAATCACAGTGACTGTGAGATGTTGAATTAGAGTTCTCTCTTTTCTGGATAAAAAATTAATGATAGTTATTTCTGTGCTAAAAATCCAATTAAAGGTTTCCTTTAAGTTATCACCCTCCATAGCCAACAATATCATCCTATTTTTCTAGATGATGGTCTGATTTCAGATCTATAATAGTCAGAATCTTTTTTCCAGAAAAAAGTGAAAGATACCCTGCAACTAAATCAATGGGTTGGGAATAAATCACAGTTTTAGGGCCAGCTTCTGAAATCCTAATTAGTACTGAACAGTACCTCATTCCACAAGTTGTCCCACTGAAGTGAATAGGGTGAGCAGTGGAGTATGGGCTTCTAAACTGGTATAATACTATCAAAGCCTAGCCCTTAGTGAATAAACCATTTGTGACAATAAACCATTTGTCACCAAGTTCTGCTTGGCCTTCATGAAGATGCATTCAGGGAAGAGCACAGAGACCTCCCATGCCCCCCGCTTGCACAGTCTGCGTAAGGATCACACAGAACTGCACCCCCTATGCTCAGGGAGGGTGTAGGGAGGCATCATGGACCAGAACCATGTCCATAGACCTCACCCTGCACCAGCATGTAGGAGAAGCAAGCTACACCTTAATAGCATATGATTTTTCTCTGTGCACCAGTGAGCCATTCTGCCTCCTGACACTCTCTCTAGCAGCTCCACGCTGTCCCTAATGGTGGGCAGTCCATATCAGGTATGGATCTAGCTCTTAGTTTAAAATCTAAGTTCTGCTTCAAAATGACTGTGTGCTCTTGATATTTAAACATTAGTTACTTGGGTTTCCATTCATGACTGGAATAAGTAGAAATATAATTCCTTCTTTTCCTTTATCCACCCACCTTAGCTCCAGAGCTCTGATATGAAACATCTTTAATTTTAAAGAGAAAATAAATAAAATGTAGCATGGGAGAACAAACACTGATGTCTGAGCTCCCAATGTGGCCCAAATGAAATGGTTATGATGACAATGAGAGAGTGTGTGTGTGTGTGAATATCTACCATTTTAAATCAATGCTGCAATTTGGTACAACACATAATGTAAGATTGGTCTATTAGTCTCTACTGTTTCAAATACTTAAAATTCAGTTTAACCCAAACTAAACCATACAGAAAATATTAATATGCGGGGGAGTTCAAGGTGCCCAAAAGAAAACAATCCTTTATATTCAGAATACTTACAGTTAGCAAAATGGCCTATGGTACCTAGTCTCTAAATACTAAGATTACAAGTATTCTACAATTAGTTTCTTTAGCTTTAATTGGAACTAAATTTAACAATTTCATAGGAAGATATAACTGGAACATTCCATACATTTTCTTTTTCTTAACTATAGAAGATGAAGATGTATTTGAAGGCACTGACTGTTCTACAAAATGTTAGAAGAATACCTAAACTCTGCAGTGCATTACTGACATCTATCCACTGGTGACAGAGTTGTGTGGCAAAGGACCATAGGTATGGGAAATACAGGTTCTCCGCTCCTGGCCCCCAGCTGCCATCAGCCCTGCACCCGGGGTCCCCTGGCTGCCACCAGCCTTGCACCTGGGGCTCTGCTCCCATCCCCAGCTGTGGTCCCAGCCTTGGCCCCCTGACCCCTGTCTGTGTGCCCCAGCTCTGTGGGGTAGGGAGAAGAGGTAAAAAGTTGGGGGATCACTGGCTTTCAGCACCCTCACTGCAAAAGGACAGTAGAATTTCAGCTGTTGGGACCCCAGCCTCTCTGCATCTCAGTTATCTAATGAGCTCCCAGAGTTTAACAACTCCTGACTATCCAAATAGATTTGGTACTGTTTGAATGGTTAAATTAATCAGCAACCTGCTAATTAATTTCTGTTTCTCAAGCATTCTCAAGTGAAGATTGATAGCTGCATGGAATCTTGCAGGAGGGTGACATTTTACCATTTCCAGACATAACTACATTTTTATACCACATGAATTTAATCACAACACTTCATTCCACCCCCAGATCGATGCTACAATAGCAGTGAGGTAGGCAGCTAGTTTGAAAGCTGTATTAGGATATTCCCCCAGTCTAGCAATTATTTGGAGACTTCTGAATGGACAAAAAGGGGAGAGGAGAACATGAAGTCCTGTAAGGCACTTTCATCAGGTCCAAAATGCCTTTATTCTTGGCAAGAAAGCAGATTCCTTCCCAAAAAACCTCTCATTTAATTTTTCCCAAATTCAAGATATACTAGTAAATGTTTGCTTTTACAAGAAAATTATTGCACTGTTGGTATGAGTTATTTCTGATCCCTCTGATGAGGACCATCCACTCACCTCACTCTTTTTTTGGAAAAATCATATGAAATATTTTAACCAAGAAATGGAAACCTTATTATATTACATACTTATGACATGAACTAGATCTGACTTAAAGAGCAATTGAAGAGACTTCTTATTTCCTGTATCACTTCTCAGAACTGTTTTCGTTATCTTTTCAGTGTTGTCACTCAAATAGCCAAGTGTATGCAAAATAAAGCTTCACCTGACATTCCCCAGATTCCTCTTCTGGAGTAACTTGAAGAATAGAAGGCTTTGATGGTAATTTCAGTTCATATGACATTATACTCCATCTGAAGGAAATAGAAGCAGCAGCTTTTGAAGTTTTCCAAATTATCAGAGTCTTCTAAGAACATCCACAAAACAAACACTTCCACTTGTCAACAGAAAGAAAATTCAGTGACCAATTACTAAATAATCACACACATAAGGGGTCTTTCCTGGAGTTTTCAGCCTCAAAAAGGATTTCACCCTGAGCATGCTGAACAACAAAAACTCTTATTAGAAAGTTAGTGGGAGTTGTGAATTATCAGCAAGTCTTGAAGTCAAGGCACTGAGCTATGAGAATTTGTTGTCATCTCACAACAATTCACTGTTTAATTATTTAACATGTATTACCTATGATATCCAAATTACTTCCTGTATAAAAACTTCCCATCAACTTTCATTATGCATCAGATACTTATAGCAGGTAGTGTGGTGCACTGGATACGACTCTGGATTGGAAGTCAGGAGACCTGGCTAGTATTCCCAAATTCTGCTACTGACCTACTGTGTAACCTTGGGAAAGTCACTTCACACCTCTCTGTGCCTCAGTAACCCCATCTGTAAAAGAGGACTAATGATACTTACTTTCCTTTCTAAAACACTTTGAGGTAAGAACATAAGAATGGCCATGGTGCGTCAGACCAATGGTCCACCTAACCCAGTATTTTAGAGTAATTTTGTATAGTCTGCAAACTTTGCAACTTCACTGTTTACCCCTTTTCCCAGATCATTTAGCAATATGTTGAGCAGCTCTGTTCCCAGTGCAAATCCTTTGGGAACTCTGCTATTTACCTATCTCCATGTGAAAACTGACCATTTATTCTTTCCCTTTGTTTTCTACTTTTTAACCAGTTACTGATCCTTGAGAGGACTGTCCCTCTTATCCCATGACTCCTTACTTTGCTTAAGAGCCTTTGGTGAGGGACCTTGTCCAAGGCTCTCTGAAAGTCTGAGTTCACTATATCCACTGGATCAGCCTTGTCCAAATGTTTGTTGACTCCCCTCAAAGAATTCTAATAGACTGGTGAGGCATGACTTCTTTTTATAAAAGCCATAATGACTCTTCCCCAACATACCATGTTTATCTGTGTCTAATAATTCTATGCTTTGCTGTGGTTTCAACCAATTTGCCTGGTACTGAAGTTAGGCGTACTGGCCGGTAACTGCAAGGATCACCTCTGAAGCTGTTTTTAAAAAAATTAGTGTCACATTAACTATCCACCAGTCATTTAGTATAGAGGCTGATTTAAGTGATAGGTTACGTACAATAGTTAGTAGTTCTGCATTTTCACATTTGAGTTCCTTCAGAACTCTTGGGTGAATACCACCTGCTCCGGGTAACTTGTTATTGTTTAGTTTATCAATTTATTCCAAAATCTCCTCAACTGACACCTCAATCTAGAACAGTTCTGGGACAATGAATCTTCATTAATACCAACTTCTTTCTGGCATAGCACAGTATTGCATAGCACTGACAGTATGAAACTGCTAAAACTAAAATGCCTCAATATATGCAAAAGAAAGCAAGCAATTGCCAAAAAATGACCTTGGAAACAGTCTATGGAATTTATGGGGAGAAGTGACCAAGTTTTTTTTAATTAAAACAGAAAAAAGTGATTTATTAATAGTCTTCTAGGCACGTTTCTGAATGCCTACATTAAAGTTATTACTAAGGATCAATAACAAGAACTTTTTTATGTTGTAAAATGATTAAGTGATCAGATGAGGAGTTCACATTAAAAAGGACTCCTGATTTTGTGTGAGACATGGGAATGGGGGTAGTATGTAGTTATTTTATAATATCCACATACATACACACACGTGTACAAAACACATATACACACTAATAAACAATAGGGTATGATGTCTTCCTTGGATTGTCAGCACAGCCAATTTGTTTTTTAAAAACTCAAAGATCTTCCTTTGCTATATGAATGAACACAGCTGGCATGCAGCTCTCATGCAAAACAAGGAAGAGGGAGAACAGTTGCTTTTGGACCAAGAAAGTCTTAACAAAACTAAGAAAATGAACTCAACTGGTGATGGGTTTTGTTAATGTGCTACCTTTTAAGCTGTTTAAACAAACAACAATTAAACCGCTGAGAAAGAGTTTTAGGCCATTAGAAACCCAGGCAAATGTTTCTGAAATTTGTCACAAATACACATACATACTTATATTTTTACCTGTCCAGCATTTTAGTGCTGGCTCGTTCTAACTTTTCCAAAATCTGAGGAAGTTGTGTGTCATCATCACATGACCCTCCCCAACCGAGGACACGGGCAAGATCATTTCCAGTACCAAGGGGAAGCACTCCCAGCTGACACTGAAATACAGCAAAAGAACAAATCTTTTATTGCAACTAAAAGAACTGGAAGCATGAACTAACACAAATGTTTCAAGAAGCAAATGTTAATTATATAGCTGATTACTAATTCAAACCTGTAGGTCAAATCCTATGGTCTATATTCAGTTCAAATTTCCCAGCAACTTCAGTGGGAGTGTTGATTAAGTAAGGACTACAGGATTTGGCCCTCTCTCTACCTACCTACCTATCTATCTATCTGTGGGAAAAGGGAGAAAAAAAAAAGTAAGTACATACACTTGCCTGTTTGTGCAAGCTGAGTTTATCAATTTCTGACAAAACCCAACCAACGCTTCCATCTCCACCACATACAAGAATCCGGAAATTGTCAAACTTCTGAAATAACCGTAAACTGAAGGGAAAATGCAACTGGTTAGAATTCATGCCCATTAATGGATATTCAGTGAAAATGCCTGTGGGGTACATAGGTGCCTGCTTTTGCTTTTATGATAATAGGGATGTAGATAAGTCCAACTACTTCACCATATGTAACTTATACGTTGTCTGTTATAATATACTCTACCACATTTTCTGGGAAATAACATGCAGAATTTTAATGAAATTTTTCCCTTTAAGATATCATGCAGTTTTCAGGTTTTTTAAAAATGAGGTTTGTCAGAATACTGGGCAAACCATAGAGTCCATGCTCTGAGAATGCAAATCAAAGTCAGATGTTTGAGGCACCATGGCAGTCAATGGGAGTTTTGCACCAGTAAAGGTTAAGTAATGACTGCAGGGTGTGGTCCAGAATGTGGATGTCCCTTGCCAACTTGTGACTTTTCTAAACCAAAGGAAAATCAATGACTATACATGACATGGTGCTCATGAGTATATAAGGCAAACAGAGCGAATATATTTCATACTGGATCTTCCAACAATATCTTGTTTCTACTCATAGACTTTACCTGCCTCCAGTTCCTTCAGTTCTCCAAATTCTGCCAAGATATACAATACAATACTCTCCGTAGGGGATAAAGAAAAGGAGGACAGAGGAGACAGAGAACAAATGGAGAGGAGAGACTAAGAGGAAAGGAGAAGGAGACATGAAGAAATAGAGATCAAAGAGGAGAGAGAGCAGGAATGGGAAAACTAAGAGAAAATAAGGGGAGAAATACTAAAAAAATACTGATTCTTTAAATGATAAAAATAGGGCTGGGTATTTTTGTGCATTTTTTTTTCCAGAACATGTATCATCTTAGCATTATTTCTAAAAGAAGCATATAATGTGAATGTCAGATTTTTGAAAAGTAGTGGGAGATAGATATATTAGCTCCAGGCTAAACAAATCCCTGGTACCAGGATAAGAGAAATGGCAGCCGCTCGGGGTCAATTAAGACACCTGGGGCTAATTAAGAACTTTCCAGAAGGCAGGGAGAAGGCTAGGTTGATTGGGACACCTGAAGCCAATCAGGGGCTGGCTGAAACCAGTTAAAAGCCTCCCAGTCAGTCATGTGGTTGTGCATGTCAGGAGCTGTGGGAGGAAGTTGTGCTGTTGGAGAAACTGAGAAGTACACACCATATCAGGCACAAAGGAGGAGGGCCTGAGGTAAGGGTGAAGTGGAGCTTGAGGAAGTGAGGGCTGCTGTGGGGGAAGTAGCCCAGGGAATTGTTCATGTCATGTTTCTAAAAGGTCAGCTACCATAGCGGATACTATTAGGGTCCCTGGGCTGGAGCCTGGAGTAGAGGGTGGGCCCGGGCTCTTTCCCCCCACCACTGCCTCCTGATTAATCACTGAGACTGGGAGACAACAGAGACTGTGCAAGGAAGGATAACTTCTCCTCATCTCCCTCGCTAGCTTATGATGAAAATGGCTCAGTAGACTGTGACCCTTGTCTCTAGAGAGAGAAGGGTTACGTGGACGGTCACAGTGAGCCTCTGAGGCTAATGAAATCTGCCAGGAAATGCGGGACCCACAGGGGCAAGGACAGAGCTTTGTCACTATATATATATATATACACACACACATACAGAGAACATGAAAAAGTGGAGTAAGAGGCTAATTAAGATGAACTATTATCAGCAGGAGAAAAAAACTTTTGTAGTGATAATCAAGATGGCATATTTAGACAGTTGACAGGAAGCTGTGAGGATACTTAACATGGGGAAATAGATTCAATATGTGTAATGACCCAGCCTCTCCCAGTCTCTATTCAAACCCAAGTTAATGGTATCTAGTTTGCACATTAATTCAAGCTTCCCGATGTCAGATTTGTGTCCATTTATTCTTTTGCACAGAGACCGTCCGGTTTGGCCAATGTACATGGGGGGAGCGATAGCTCAGTGGTTTGAGCATTGGCCTGCCAAACCCATGGTTGTGAGTTCAATCCTTGAGGGGGTCATTTAGGGATCTGGGGAAGAAATTGGGGATTGGTCCTGCTTTGAGCAGCGGGTTGGACTAGATAACCTCCTGAGGTCCCTTCCAACCCTGATAGTCTATGAAGTGTTTGACATTTCTAATGAAAATAATGAATCTTGTATAATAGGCAGATGTATATTCAAAACAAGACAATATTACTCTTCTCAAACAGTGTTTGGAATCACAAAGCTGATGCCAAAATGATATTTGCCGTGCCAGGAACAGAAATAATCCTCCAGAAGCACACTATACAGAGAATCAGATTTTGCCTTTCTAATAGCTGAAAACAAGAAGTTATCAGCATCACCTGATAGACCAGGTGCCACAGACCCCTGTTTGGGAACCACTGCCATAGTGAATCACCTCCCAACTTTAGTACTGTGTCAAGTATTTAAACCAAGGTGCTTTTGAGATACAACTTTACAAAAACCTCAGACTTTTAAAAAACTTAAGATTCATTTTTCAAATTTTCATCTCTCAAAAATGGCTTGTCCAATTCAATTGAAGCTTCCTCTCTTTTTCCTCTGACAAGAGACCGCTGTGAAATATTAGGTGGAAAGGATGTTTAAGTTAAGTCTGAATCTAAATTAGGGTTATGCTGGAAAGTGACAGGTTTCAGAGTAACAGCCGTGTTAGCCTGTATTCGCAAAAAGAAAAGGAGTACTTGTGGCACCTTAGAGACTAACCAATTTATTTGAGCATAGGCTTTCGTGAGCTACAGCTCAGATGAGCTGTAGCTCACGAAAGCCTATGCTCAAATAAATTGGTTAGTCTCTAAGGTGCCACAAGTACTCCTTTTCTTTTTGCTGGAAAGTGAGTTACAGATATAGATACAGGCATTTTTTATTGGGGGGGGGGGATTTTTAAATTTTTATCATAGAAACATAGTTCTGCACGTAAGTGCTAGAACTAGGGGTGGGGGGTAGAGTAGCACCCCTGCCTTGTAGTGGTTTCTATTATATACAACGTTTACAGTTTCATTCAATGGCTCTCAGCACTCCCACTTCTGCATCTTTAAAAATGTAAAATCAATATATTCACTTGGTGTTACCTGACATGACTAGGCCATTTAATCACAAAGCAATATTTGAATGGAATCGGTTTAGGTCACAAACATTTGTATATAAATTTAGTATTTTATTAAAGCATTGAAGTAGCTTGAAATATAGCAAAGACTGGGCAAGTTTCCCTCCTATATCTCTTCCAATTTACTTAAACCTTGTCTTCCATTACCTCTGCTATTTCAGTCCTGGCTTTGTCTCAAACAAAGACATGACAAATTCTGCGTAAAGCTCACAGAATAACTCATTTGCATTTGTGACCTAAACTGTAACCTGAATTTAGGTCTCTAGTAGTGAAAAGCTATTGTACTTAACCAACCACATGATTTCCTACAGTATTTTCAAAGTGCCATTTGTGTCCAAAATTTTAAGGGCAAGTCTACACTACAGCGCTACATCGGGGCAGCTGCACTGATCCAGCAGCACTGCGGTAGCATGCCTGGTGAAGGCGCGCTATGCCAATGGGAGGGCGTTCTCCTGTCAGCCTAATTACTCCACTGCGGTAAGAAGCAGAAGCTATGTCGCGAGAGAGCATCTCTTTCTGACATAGCACTGGCGTGGACAGTGCGAAACTTGTGTTGCTCTTGCAGGGGCTTTTTCACACCCCTGTGTAACGTAAGTTAGATCAGCTTTACCGGTAGTACAGACCTGCCCTAAAGCTTTTTTAGAATATTATTCTAAAGCTATTTTAAGACATTACAGAAATAGTTACACATACATATTTCTGTATATAGATATTCACAATGAGCTGCCAATCAGGGCTGAACTATATGTTGAAAATACACCCAAAAAACAACAAGTTTCTTTCAGCTGTGTATAATGCCCTGATTCAGGAAAGCACTTCAGCATGTGCTTAACTACTTTCCTAAATCAGGGCCTTAGTAGGTATGTCTACACAGCCTGTGGCAGATCAGCCCCCTCCCTGGGCTTCAGAGCCCGAGCTCCAGCCCCACTCAAAACTTCAAAGCGCTGTCTACACAGCTATTTTTAGAGAGCTAGCACAAGCTCCACACGCCCCAGTCTATCACTGCTGCAGGCTGTGTAGACACAGCCATAGAGACCACAGCCTGGAGCTAGCCAACAGTCCATGAGAAATATGAATAAATCTTTAATTTCAAGTGAATCTTTATTAAATCTAAATAAAATCCTACACACCCACAGAACTGATAATGAAGTTACAGGTGACTGGTGTTTTAAATTTTTAACTTTATCCATTACAAATGTTAATAGGAAAGCAAATATCAGAGATTTGTAAAAAAATACTATAATTAGGGAACAACTGAGTCACTTTGTACTCAGTTCCCTTTGAAAAGGCTTGCTCAAGATTGCAAAGTTCATTACCCTAAATGAGGTCCTCCATTCATTAAATCAAACACCTGAGCTGGATTTAGCGACTGTTTGAATCGACGAAGAAACTTTACTCCCTGATTGTCTCCACTCTTTGAGTTAACAAAAACTAAAAGAGGACTGGCACAGGATGGCGGGCATGTGGCTTTCCAGAATCCTGTGAACAAAGTTAGAAAGAATGAAATAAATAAGATCTTTATATATGAACACATTCAAGAGAAATCACAAGAAAGAGGAGGAAAATGGATGAAAGGACAAAAGGGATGCTATCATATGATGCATAATGCAAAAACGGAATTGAGTATTAGCCTCAAGGAGTTAGCACTGTTATATTAAATCTACTTCAAATTTACTACTTTGCTTTTCGTCTCCTGGATTTTTACCTGAATTTTTTGTCTAAAGTTAGCAAAACACAAAAGAAAATAGCTTTATTTTCCACAGCAAAAATGTGGGTTGATGGAATGTTGCAATTTTTTCCAGCACACATCACCATACCATCAAATACGTTTTCCAGATATAAACCATAATTTTTTCTGACTTTTTTTTTGAAAGCTTCCATTAAGTTGCACCAGAGTGCAGTAGTGTCAATTGAGTCCTCCAATCTACAAAAGTTCCCATTCCCACCAAATCTAAGAACCCCCATACATTTCCACAAAATGTTATATTGTTAAATTACTCCCAACTGAGACTTTGCATGAAAACTTTTATTTCAGACTGAATTCATACAGCTGAATTATAATGGAAGGACAGAACAACACACCCTTATGGTCTAATCCAAAGCTTACTGAAGTCTTTGCAAGACTTTCAATTGATTTCAATGGGCTTTGGATCAGGACTTTAGTAAACAGTGCTAATGGACAGTGTTGTCATGAAAATCACATTCACTGAGGGCCCAATGGGAGTTATGGATACTCAGCACCACTTTGAATCAGGCCATATGTGGCCAGGTTTTGACTCTCATTTCAGACAAGAATAAAGCAATTATCTCTTTTTAATTGTCTAAAAAGAAATCTGAAAGCTAAAAATCTTATCAGTTCTAATGAATTTAAAAAATGGACTTTGAAAGTATAAGAAGTTTAATATAATTCCACTTTCTGTTAATGCATAATTTAAAACAATATTTTTTTAATGGTAAGCAATCTAATTGCACTTATAATGAAAGCAATCTTCTTAGCATGAATAATAAATAGCAGCAATTTCACTGCTTCAGCCAAAGACATTAGACAGCAAGTTCAGAGGCAGTGAACATCTCCAGTATTCAGTCATTTATATCAATCCCATACAAAAAAAAGTTCCTAACTTAGAGGTAAGGTAGTTGGGTTGCATATGCCACCAACACAAAGTATAAAAAAATATATAATAAAACAGTTGTTTCTCAACACTCCACTCAACAATTCATCTTCCCAACCTCAGCTTCACCTACTTTCCCGCACCTACAGTCAAGCTCATCTCTGTCCCGAACAAGCAATGCGCACCTTTCAATTTTCACTACCTTTAATGGTGATCTGTTCATGTTTCATGTTTCTGATTAAAATAAAATTTTGATAGAAAATGGAAACTATTTTTTTTATCCTCAAAAACATCAGAAGAGAGTGCATCTGAGGAGTTCAGTAAGCTAATCTGCATAACACAAACTCTTTAATTTTGAGTTAAAAAAATCATTCTTTGTGTTTTTTGAAAGTGGCCCATGTCAGAATGCATGTGTGTGAAGTTTTCAAGGACTCTGGTTGTTTCGTTGGTGAATCCCAGAGAAACATGAGAACAGAATTTTTAAAGGGGAGCATTTAATAATATTTCCTCTGTAAGCTAGTACGGAGTTTTCTAAAAAATAATTACATGGAAAATTCAATTACCATCTGAAGAGTTATTGTGCTAAATTTGGAGACTAAATTTATCTGTGAAAAAGAGGGATTTTAGCCCTGCTTCAGGTAGAAATCTCAGTGAAACCATAACTGCAGAATTCCTACTAATGGCCCCGTTATACTACGTACCATCAGAATCTATGCTGTTGAGTGCTGTTGGAGGTATGATGGATACCTTACATTGTCCAAGCGGACATTTATGAGGATACAGATCTTTACAGGCAGTGTGAACCTGAGGAAAAATAAGTTAAATGAATAATTGCTTCCCAACATATAATCTCATTTTATGGTAAAATTGCAATAGATACAGTAGCTAGATATTATTCAGAGATGGGGTAATATATAACAGACTATATTGCAGTATATTCAAACATATACAAACATTAAACCATAGATCTAGTTATCTATTTCTAAACAAAATATTCTGAATGCACTACTATACTTAAAAATTCTGCCGATTTCCCACTTCTAGGAAAAGCACCGAATTGCAGGAGAGAAGCTAACAAGAGATAAAGGCATCAAGGGAAAAAATGCAATTATATATTGATGAGAAGACAGTGATAGAAAGATGGAGAATTTAAATCTATACCACATGAAGAATACTACAGAAGATAGGAACAAGGGAAACAAAGTCTCAGCAATTATATATTTCAGGATAGATTAAAGACAATTAGTTTTATATTTATTAGAAGAGACTAGGAAGCCAAAATGATAGACATACATATAATTATAAGGGGCACAGAGTATGTCACCAACTATTCAAGCAGATGACCTGCTCGAAACACAATGGGCCTCTAGTATAGGATGAAGTACTAAGGGCCTGATCCAAAGCCCATTGAAGTAAAAGCAAAAAATCTCCCTTTGATTTCAGTGAGCTTTAGACCATGGCCTCAGGGAGTTAGGAGAAATGCAAAGGATACATGATACGTAGCAAGGACTATTAAAGAAAAACCTGTATTTGTGGACCTATTAAAAACAACAGACAAGTGGGAGAGACATTCTAGATTATGAATGTTACACATCTGTCCAGGTCACTCACTATGAACTGATCGGTCCCCTTCCCTTCCAAAAGGTTAAATAATGAAAAATGAGAATAATGGGTAAATAACCATCCTGGCAGAATCCAAGACATTTTTACAAGCCATATGATACCTACCATAGCTTTACACCAGAGGCACTTCCAATCTTGGAGGCGTAAAACGCTGCCACAGGTCTTGTCGCAGACTGCACATTTGGCACTAACCGGCAAATTACCCTCTAACCATTGGTGAGGCATAGCTATCTGTGAGGAAGTTGTTATAAAGTTAAATACCATTGCACGGAAATTTGCCATTAAAACTATAAAAAGATCAGTAATTCAGCATCCTCCTGAAACTTTCTTCTAATTTACTCTTTGCACCAATATCTAGGTATGTAAATTTCTGTATGCATGCATATTTTTGGCAATTCTAGCACTAATCTTCTAGAAAAGAATTATATGCCAGTGGCTGTAAATTTAACTCATCTACTTTGACACAACTCACAAAAAAACTGTTACATTTTCTACTTTTAATTTTAACAGTTACATGTATCAATAGAACTACAAGCTGTATGTCAATGAATTCCAAACAGATCTTCTGGAGAACTGGTGTCAGTTACAAGTAGACAAAGCAGGCCAAGAAAACAGCATATCAACAAGACTAACACAAATACAACTTCTTTGCTCAAGTTTGAGGTGAGAAAGAGAGGGGCTTCTCACAGCAATTCTCAAAGCTCAGAGGATCCGTCTATACTTCCCCCAGAATTCTGTAACATGGAATTCTTCCTTCTAGAGCCCATTGATGGTAAATGCGTCTCCTGAAGAGCCCCTTTATCAGGCTTTTAATATAGTATCTATAGCAATACAGCTAACTACCATTAACTTTAATGGGTCACTTAACATTTCTATACTTGCCAATTAAAAAATAAAATAAAATACCCACCAAACAATTAACTGTTGTGAAGTATTGAAAGCCTGAATAATACTTACACCATCTTCATCCTCAATGATATCTTTCCCAATAGAGGCTAACGTAGTCCACTTGCAATTATTTGTTGCCCTGACTGCACACCTTTTATGTGCTTTAAATTTACACACTAGAAAAAAGAGACAAATGCACTTTATATTATCTACTCCCTGATTGCAGTCTCTGTCAAGCATTACATCAACAGTTAAATTTTCAGAAATTCAGTCAAATTCAAATCAATCCATAAAACAGAGGAGTACATGTTCATGTACTGTTTCAGACAAAACACAAACTAATTAAAATAAAGAAAATTCAGAGTTCAAACTCTCACTCTGCCTTTTACTTGCTGAACTGCGTCTAGGGAATTACAGACTGCTGTTTGCTGGCTGCAAGATTACTCACTATTCTGTGTCCTCTGAAATTCTGTAAGATCTACAGACAAACCATGGAATGGCAGTCTTAAGTCGTCTTGCTCTTCTCAACTATTCATCTGTAAAACTTTAGTTATTTTAATTACTTTTAAAAATGCAATTGTTTTATACTGTAGCTTTTAAAAAAATTTTCAATTGCCATTATAAAAGACAGCATAAATGTCTTGCTCGATATATTTTGAATGCAACCCTCATTACATTTATCAATGGCTTTGTCACCTTAAAACTGAATTACTGCAATTGGAATACTCTGCATGAGGTTATATTTGGAGACCATTTGGAAACCTAAACAGATGCAGAATGCAATAGTCAATTTGCTTAGTTATTCATGGAAGGAGCATATTATATCTGTCCTCTGAGATTCACAGGGGCTTCCAATTAAATTTCCAAGTGCAATTCAATGTACTTATTTTGACCTATAAAAATGTAATTGTTTGAGTCTTGGCTACCTGAGAAATTGTGTCTCTGTGTGACAGCAGCAGCTGAAATCACCTGAGGCATTTGAGCAGCTAGCGCTCTGGTTTAAATGTGAAGGAAATGCTTGCCGGGCATTTCCAGAGAAGGAACTTTATACTGGAGCAAACTTTCCTCTTTGTCCAACATAGCCCTTTGCGGCACAATAGAAGGCCTGTTTTCGTAGACTTCTGAGAAGGTGGAGGATTAGGAGGGCATTTGTCTATTCAATAGGCTGGGGATTATTGTTGATTCTCATAGGTTACCTGAGTAAGGACAAACCTAATTTTTAATAGGTTTATTTGGAAAATCCATAGTTTTTTTAATATATTATACATATGCCTCGTGCATGTGGCTTTATTTTAAAAATCTGAATAATTTTTGTTTTGTTTGATATAATTAGCATACCATGTAATGAAATCATATTGTACCAAACAGACTGATGGATTACATTTGAGTCTTTGTTAGTGGAAGTATATCAGATCATTCCATTTATAGAACTTTATATAAATTATATTTGCAATAACCATAAAAGCTTTATAAGAGCATGGGCAGTAGCAGTAGTTTCATGGGCTCCAGCGGTATCTATGTCTAGCCCTCCTTAGCCAGAGGAATAGGGCCAGATTCTCAAAAATGCTCAGTACCCACATTGGTGACAGATTTCCAGAAGCGCTCAGCTCCCCTTGAGGCACAGAAATAAGGGATGGATTTTCAGTGTGATCAGCACTCTGCACTTTCCACTGGAACAGCCTGGGGAAGACTTTTCAAAGAGTACCCCATGTGCTTAGCTCACTTGAAAATCCACCACTTAATCTGGTATCTGAATGGGACCTAAGCACTTCTGAAAATATAGCCTTGACAGTGGGTGCTGAATGCTTTTGAAAATCCAGTCCATGAATGTGGGGTCATGAGAACAAGAGCAGCACTACACACAGTGATTCACACTTTTGTCACCTGCAAAACCACTGTGGACTAAATTGTAGAGTCAACCATGAGCCCTAAGTAAGAAGCAGTGTGGAGTTGTACTGCCTGAGAAGCAGACCAGAAATGAACCTGACTCAGTCACAATCTGAAGCCTACTTGACTCTTGCTCCAGGGGAAGCAAGCTGTGCTACTTCTAGACCTAGCAGCTTACTTCCCCCTGTACATCAGCTCAATAGCGATGGTGAGCACATGGGTGGGAATAAGGGGCTGCAGAACCAAGGCTCCCCACTTCACCAACCTTGCCTGTCCTCCTATACAGGAGCAGCAACCCCACGGAGGCCACTCACTCCTACAAACAGGCCTACATTGTGGGTAGCCCATACAAGGGAGTAAGGGGGTTCCTTGTGCCCTGTTACTCCTTTGAGAGCATGAAAAGGGAATCCCAACCAAGCCCTGTATCTAGGCCTGAAGCTGGAATCAATGCAAAGGCTCCAGTTCAGGCAGAACGCGGCAGCAAACCTCAGGGGGACAGGCTGTTGTGAGGCTATCACACTGCGGACTGATCCCTCCACTGGCTACCAGTCTGCTTCTCTTGCCAGTTCAAGGCTTTGGCCCTGACCCATAAAGCAATCAGCAACTGAAGACCAAGCTGCATCATACCCCACATCCTCGCCATGACCCACTAAAACAGCTGTACTCTGAAACAATGCAGAGTATGAAAGCCATGACAAACACAAGAGTGGGAGGAGGAGGGAGCTCTGCTGTAGAACAACCTTCTGGAGGGGATTAGACTAATTCATAATACGATCACCTCTAGGGCATGCTGCAAGGAAAGCATTTCTCAGCATACCTGAAATGATTTTTAACAAATGTTTCTATGTATATATCCCAAGCAGAATTTCCTGTAACCTTGGAAGGGAAAGGAAAGGAATGAAGACTCCATGAGGTCCACCAGGAACTTGCTATGCAGATCCAATCCACCTGTGAAGAATGTGGATGCTCTAGTGATGGGAATGAGAGGTAGGAAATAATTGTACGTCCTCAATTCATTACAGTTCATTGGAAGAGCTACCATCCAATCAGATAGCATGGCTCTGGGTCCAATGTCTCATCAACCTGGATGGCTTGCTGCCTGATTGGCTAGGGCTATGCGTGCTAATTAGGACCTGCAAATTCAGACTCAGAACCAACCAAAAAGTAACTCAAACCTACTTATCCCCAGCATTCCAGTAAAAAGGCAAGTATCCAGTCAGGAACAGTGGATAATACCCTGGCAAGTGACCGCTCACATGTGCTCTCTGAACACCCTGCCTCTTGTCCATCTTCAAATAAGGCTGCCTAAAGACAGCCACATCTATAAACCCACCCAGTACCAAAAAACAATGCCTGCCATCCTGTATGTTAAACACTGTCAGAAATAAGGGTGGTGGGAACAATGACCTTTGGAAAAGGACAAATGAATAATGGGGAAGAAGACTTGCAATTTCTTTAAATTATGAACTCATTCATAGTGTCCCTTTTAGCAATGCCACCATTTAAAGATAACATTTATTCAGAAAAGTGGAATTCAACCATAACTAACGTAGAGCTTTGCAAATGTGACATTTTAAACGCTCCTATCTCAAATGATACTGGGGCTGATTAATAAATGAGTTCTGTAGCATTCTGTATATCTCTGGATGTCAGCTGACAATTTTCTGATAAAGCTTAAAAGGAAAGGAAAGGAAAAATGCAGCCAGACAGAAACCAGGTTATTCACAATATATAGTATAATTTTAAAAAGTATAAGTTGTCTGGTATAGTTCTCTGATTAACTGTAATGTACAACATTTTTCCCTGAAAAGCAATCAAATAGACCATTTAATTAGTCAGCATTGTCACAGTTGCACCAACATCTGTTGCCAGATACAATAATTAAAATCTATAGCAATTATGAGGTATAATAGAAATAAAGCTAGAGAAATAATACACTGTCATGGGACCTCTTGCTTTGAAAACAAACATCTCTGTTATAACATGCAAAAAGAAAAGGAGTACTTGTGGCACCTTAGAGACTAACCAATTTATTGGAGCATGAGCTTTCGTGAGCTACAGCTCACTTCATCGGATGCATACCGTGGAAACTGCAGTAGACATTATATACACACAGAGACCATGAAACAATACCCCCTCCCACCCCACTGTCCTGCTGGTATTGTTTCATGGTCTCTGTGTGTATATAATGTCTACTGCAGTTTCCACGGTATGCATCCAATGAAGTGAGCTGTAGCTCACGAAAGCTCATGCTCAAATAAATTGGTTAGTCTCTAAGGTGCCACAAGTACTCCTTTTCTTTTTGCAAAGACAGACTAACATGGCTGTTACTCTGAAACCTGTTATAACATGGTTTTGCATTAAAGATATTTCATTTTCTTGACTGATTTATTAATTATACTGCATTGAAAAATCTGCATGTCCTGCCAAGCCTCTCTGTTGTCCTAAAAGGTTTTTTTGGTGGTTTTCAAAGAACAGCTGCTTATTTGGGAATGTTTTCCCTGACTTCAAAAGCTAAAGCCAAACTTTTGAAACTGACAAGGAGATCACTGTTCTGGTACCCATAGTTTATGTTGTCAAGAAACAAACACTTGTCCTGTGAGAGTCCACAGAAGCTATTATTTTGTTACCAAGAATACTGGGCTTAAAAATCCACACTGAAAAGAGATTCAAACACTGACATGAAAACAACAAAATTCAAAGCACTCCAATTGCAGCCTGTATTAGATAAACCTGTTTAGGAAAATAATTTGGAGATCCCTTGTTAGATTCCTCATTGTCATGTAAAGTTAGTCAGCCAATAACAAAATATTTATATACTACACCCACAAAAACTATGTTAAAACATTAAGATTGAATAGTCAGGCATTCAAATATTAGGAAATGCCACAATTAAGGTTGCCTCTGCAACCTTGATTCGACCCCCCTGTGCATATGCATTATGATAGTCTTTAATTATAAAATCACATACTATATTTTCCCCACAGGACCCCGGGCTCATTCAGTGCACAGGATGGACAATGCACAAATAACAAGCATCTATTCAATGTTATCTTTTATCTGCAGTGTTCAACGTGTGGCCCTAGCCCTATTTAATCCATACTATTCAAACCCTGCTCTGAATACACAACTATTAATTTCCTTATGGACTTTTCTGTGGCACTCATTGCTATAGAATCTGAGTGCTCCAGAAACATTAATGAAATTTATCTTCACATCACAACAACTCTGTGAGATGAGGAGGTGGTGTTACCCCCATTTTATAGATGAAGAACTGAGGTACAGAGAGAATACAGTCAAAAGCATCCACTAATTTTGGATGCCCAAACTGAGATGTCTAGGACCTGATTTTTCAGTGCACTTAGCAACACATAGTACTATATATGTTCAAAGCTCTCCACTCATTGACTTCAGCTGAGGCTGTGAGCACTCAGTACTTCCACAAATCAGACCCCAGGGTCTCATGTTGTGTGCCCAGAAAATGAGGAACACGCAATTAGTGACCACCAAGAAAAGTTTTGTTTAAGTGACTTGCTTAGCATCACATAGAATCCAGCCCTCCAGGGCAGCATTCAATTAATGATCTTTTCTCTTCGTACAATCCACTGCCTCATTCACTTCCAATTTCTACAATAAACGAGGCAGAAGTCCTACCACCCACAGCCTCCTACACAACAAAATCCTTATTCGTCCTCAGAGGAGGTCCACCGTGTTCACTGAATGAGGTAAGGGTCCTATGGAAAAAATATGTGATTATGTAACTGAAGACAGTCTCATAATACACAGGTACCACCAGGGGGATGGATTAAGGTTGCACAGACAACCTTAATTCTGACATTTCCTAACTTTTGATTGTTTGACTTTGCAACCTAAAAATGTTAATGTAATTTGTGTGTGTAAGAAATAAGGTTGAAAGTGTCTCATTTGCACTGAAGTCTTTAACTTACCAGATATGACTGACATTGAATTGTCAATATTAGCTCTGTTACGAAAAATTTATCGACTCTCTCTATAATGCTATATTCAGAACTAAACCTGGGTTGAGTTTACTCTATTTGTATTCAGAATACACATAAGAGCAATATTCCTTAGAAAGTGATATGGACATGAGTACAGAAGCACCAATAAATACTAAACTTATTAGTGGTGAGTGACTGAGGCCAAGGAGCATTCTTAGGGTTCTGTGGGTTATTATGGTTCTTTGTCTGAAAACTGTCTCTACACTTAACCAACCTCCTAAATTCAAGACTCCTAAATAAGGCAGACTTCACAACTTTGAAGGAAAGAGAAGTTTGGAAGGGATGGGGAATGAGAATTTCACTTAACTCAAATTATTCTGCATGGAATTCCAAAGCAAGGCACATCATGAATTTTTCTGTATTACTAATGTCTGTGCACAAATGCAATAGAAATCAGGATGTTATTCACACTAGCTAGATGCAAATCTGGACTTGTTGGCATCACATTTAGTGGGATGATTCTGATAACGGTAGATAGTGTACTTAGAAGAGATAAAAAGGAAAGAAAAACTGGAGGAATAGCACTGTATCGTAGAAATAATTATGAGCTACAAATAAACAAAGAGGAAAAAAACACCTTCAGACCAGCAGGACTGGAGGGAATGAAATATTACTGGACCATTTCTCAAAAGTTTTTAAGCTGCAAGATATTAACTGAGAGAATTTTGTTTAGCTACAAGGTAACAAATACAGCTAACCATGAATCAAAGAATACAAACAATCTAAGTTACACAAAAGACAATTCATGTGCCAGAAAGCAGAAACACCAACAAGAAGGAAGACATCCTGGATCTACTGATAAGGAGAAAATCACTGAGTACATGTGAACAACAGGGAAGCCTGGAACCAGTGACCATGCACTAATTGAATTTAGCATAGAAATGATTATTAGGTATAATAGAAATTATACAGAAGTACATGGGTGTCAAATTTCACGCATGACCATTTTAGCAAATTAAAAGAAACAAGCAAGTAAGATGTAATGGGAAGAAGTGGCATTGAAGATTTCTGGGTTACTCCTAAAAGACATCATACCTCCTACATTACCACTGATAAAAAGACTGTGTAGTACAAGAAATGGCCAACATGGTATTACAAAGGACAGCTCAAGCAACATCAGATTTTAAAAAAATGTTCTGGAAACAAACAAGGGAGACAACAAAGCAAGGACTTAGTCATGTAGGACTTACAAAGAAAGTCCAGGAAAGCAAACAACCAAAATGAGCTTGTTAGCCAAATAAATTAAAGGGGATTAACTGTGGCTTTTACAGGTATACAATATCAGGAGATGAGGTGGAAATACTGCAATACTAAAAAGAGAGTCAATCCATAGATAAATTAGGAAGATTAATTTAATGACTAGCTGAGATACTCCTTTTATGAAATTTGCCCTCAATAAGATTAAATTATATTTGAATGATTAGAAAGGAAGGAAGACTCTGTAAATATAAATTAAGAACAGGTGAAACTGGTGAAAGAATATTTGAATATACATACATAAACCAGTCCAGATTATATACATTCTAGAATCCAAAGGACATTCAGAAACAAATTACTCTACCACTAAGAATTAGACCTAAAAATCATGAAGAAATTGAGAAGTAACCGAAAACTAAAATAAAAGTAATATTAATTTTCAAAAAGGGAAAAAAGAGCGATCCTGGCAATTACATTGATGTAAATGTAACAGCCAGTCCTAGCTAACTATAAGAACATTAAGAAGCAAAAAACAAAGGTACTTAACAGCTAGAGGACAATGGACTACAAAAGTTGAAATCACCGAATCATGGAGTATAGGAGAAATACATGAGCTTACAAAAAATAATTCTTGCTAGAAAAAACTTACTCTTTTTTATTAAATAAGTAGAATATTAGCTCTTAAAGGGGACATAGTAGATGCAATATATTTGAATTCTGATTAAGCATTAGATATTGCGTCCCCTAAAAACTTCATGAATGACTGAAAACTATCTGAATGACTAGGGAAATTAAATGGGAAATGATAAACAGCAGTGACTGTGGGAGTCAGCTACACCATCACTAACTTCTGTGATATATGCAACCCCCAAGGAGATTACCCATATTCCTGGAGCTCTGTGTGCTGGTGACCTCCCAAGCTGCCCTGGTGACCCTGCCAGGAAGGATCCTGTCTTTTAAACTCAGACCTTACATTTACCCCTGCTGATTTCCCAGGAAAAATGAGTAAATTCCCAGTATGGATTACGAGAAGTAACTTGGTGTGAGCTGGAGGGAGCCGACCCTGAACACCACTTCATACTCAGTAATGTACCCAAGTTAGACAAATTGAAGAGGAGACTGAACCCTGCAAGCAGGCCTGGGACTCACCAGCCCCTTCCCCCAGCCAGTCCTACCCTTTCCCTGACTGGCCTAAACTGCTCCAAAAATGGCTTCTCCCCTCTCCTGAGCTCCCAGGGAAGGGCATCTCACTCCCTACTGGGTGCTGAGCAAACTCTGAGTCTGCCCTTGTCTTCCCTTTCCTACCAGTGACAGTGTGCCTCTCCCTGAGCTACCAGCACACAGAGCCCCAAGAATCTAGGGAATCCCCTTGGGGTTTACATATATATTCATAACAATGTCCTCAGACAGTTTCACCCCACTGGATGCCTTCAGATGGTGAATACTAAAGGACAGGGACCTGACACTGGATTTAGTACAGTTTACCAGCTATGTAGCACTGAGTACAGATAACAGGAACAGAATTCTATAGGTAGTTAGGTAACATATAATTTAAAATCTATTTCTGTATAATATACCGTGTAATAACTGATTACCATATTTACATTATTATACAGCAGCAAGAGTTTGCTGGGCAGTTAACTATTTTGTAATTACAGGTCTAACCATTATTATAAAGAGTATTTAGAACATAGTTTTCTTCCCAGTGAAAAAGCAATACCAAAACGTGTGTGTAAATGTCATATATATTCCATAAGGACATATATGACACTTAATTTACTGCCACATTCCAGGAAACAAGGTAGACATATCACTGAAGTTTTCACAGAAGTTACAGTGGAAAGCCAATAAATGATAAAATAAAACTGAATATTTTCAAGGTTATTATAGAAATGTGCCTGTACTAGATAATTCCTGCACTCTAGTTTAACAGTGAACATTTAGACCCATCCCATTTTTTATTTATGTTGGATGTTAGCTCTTTAATTATCAAATTATGAAAAACATATAAATCATTTTTTTTCTATTATATGACCAGTGAAGAAGCACATTTTACCCTCCCTGCCTGTACTACAATATCAGTCAGCAGCAAGAGAGCAGCAAATCAGACAAAAACTCGGAAGAAATAAGGTCATGGACCCAACTAAGGAGTTAACTGTTGTTCCAGATTTTTGCCGATGAGAGACTAACAATATTTTTATTTTTTTCCTCTTTTCTTTTAAAGGAATGCTATAACAATTCTGAAAATAGAGGAAAGAAAATGTTGCACTTTTGCTCCACATCATTTTTGAAGTGCAAATCAAAGTAATCTCATCTTCTCTCAAAAACCTTACACTCAGGCAAGCACATACCAAAAAAAAACAAACGGTATTTGTAGCAGGAGGAACCTTTTATATTGACATGAACTAGAAAATAACGTCCAGAGTGTGAATAATGCGTGTCATATTGTTCGCATTTATTCTAACCAACTGAAAGGTTCCTTTCTATAGCAATGAGTAGGTTTCTTCTTACTCCATAACATTTTCAGTACTTAGACTTAGACTTAATTTTTTATTAGCTTATGGGACATTGTAAGGAAAAATATGTTGACTTTACCTTCACAAGACAGGCCATGAGAAGTAACTCCAGAGAGGCTTTCTCTGCACACATTACAGAAGGTAGGTCGGGCATGGGAGCAGGCGTACCAGTTATGCATCCCTGAGAAATGTTCCACATTAAACTGTGCGGTCTAGTAAGGGAGAAGTTAAGACAAATTTGCAAGTACAGAACACAGCTACAGAAACTGCAAGTACTTAGGAGTTCCATATTTATGCTGGAAAATTCAATGTGGAGAAGTAAAGGAGACTAAAAGCTCTCTCAAAACCAAGAGCCATAGTAGCATGAATTGTACTGGTAAAATAAAGGTTTAACACGAAACTGCATTTTAACCTTACAGGTTTTTCACACTCCACAAGACTGTATGTCTTGGGTTCTGCGTACCATAGAGCTTGGTATATTAAATCAATATTTATCCTGAAAGAAGAACAACATGCACTGAAAGGGATATTATCTTACCTCATAATGTTCTCTAGACTGTACAGACTTCAGTGAGCTGATCCAGTCCTCCATCTCTTTTCTGTTCTCAGCACACAATATTAGCCTCCGGAATGGAGTGATTATCTGAAAAAGACTTCTCAATGTAATGATTCTGAATTTCATAGATAGGAGAGATCATTACAGAATGTAACATCTGACAAGCCAATTTTTTCTCTCTGATAATGCAAGTGAAATGCACACCCTAAAACTATATGATAATGAAAACCTTGAATATCAATGAGTTGTGGTTTTTTTTAAATCACTGTCTTAAAATGGCAAAGTGAACTTTTCTCATTTTAAATTCCCAGGTTTTGTATCAGGCTTTCACATGGGCTTTAAAAAAAATGTATTAATTATGTCTCTTTTTCAGCTCTTTATCCATATTTAAATGTAAAACTCCCTGCAAAGCTCTAAAATTGCTAATAAATCTTTCCATAAATTATTTTAAACAGATGTCAGTTCTGTTTCATAACAACATTATAGCAACTGCAAAGTCTATAATTACTGTAGGCGAAGACAAATCATACTGATACACAAAAGCCGGAGATTCATAAACATTCTGCGCATTTCTCATTTCAACATTGGTGATGACATTGTATTTACATAATTATTGTAATCAAATATAAAAACTTGATTTATGAGTTAATATAGGAATACACCTACACAAGCTGTATAATCAAAAGAGACAGAGCAAAAAACAAACAGTTCAAACCCTATGCAATGGTGCCTATGCAGAGCTTCAGTGCGCTCTTGGAACAGGTTGATGTTGTGCAGGGTTCAGTAGTCTGGATTTAGATCTTAGAGACTGTATTCATCTTGAAATCTGAAGACTGCTGAATCTTGGAGATTCAGAGTAAAGGTGTTTTTTTCTTCCCCCACTAGTAGATAAACAATTAAAAATAACAGTAAGGCACCAAAAACTATCAGCTAACTCCCACAGAAATTATTTTGAGCACCGCACTAAAATAGATATTGTAGTTGCTTTGAGAACAATGAAGGAATTTAAAATAAAAATCTAAGTAGTCAAAGGAAGAGTCATTTGCTTCTTCTGCAAAAATTAAAAAATAAAAATAAAACCTTGTTCAGTCTGAACATGTATTTCATTGTCCATATTGCCTACATTTGGAAATTATCTAAGTAAAGCGAAGGCATAAACCACAGGAAAACTGTTAATTTTCTCTCATGGTGTTATAATGTTCTTGTAACATTTACAATATATACATTATTAGTAAGTAATTATTTACAACTGTTTTTACTCACCCGGTCACCACGAGATAGCCTCTGCTCCTGGTTTGTGCTATGCAGTTCTTCATTAAGCTGAACTGCACTTTAATATATCTGACAAGCAACCTAACTGAAACACAGCAGACTACAAGTCACATGGAAGGGCAGCACAAACCTTTAAGCTTTTTTTTTTTAAAATACACAAGCTGCACATGAAACTGAAGGACTCCACTCTGTTTTCTATTTCCTTCAGTCTTCCCCACCCTTTTTTTGATAAGACTTATTAACATCTGTCCACTTCTCTTCCTGACTAAGAGTTAATGCAAAGAGCACATCTTCTCTCATTAGTTAGGAGCCAAATGGATGCTTTATTACTTCAAAATGTTTTTCTATGACAGCTCATCAAATGAAGCACAAAAAAGCCATTAAACCATAATGTTTCCAATAACAAGCACCGGGCTTCATTGAACTCATAGATATTATTTGTACAAATACTTCCCCCAGTCTTTATTTCCCAATATACTGTACGATATCATAATAAAGATACCCTTTTATAGCTTTAAAGTAAGGACAAGGCTGCCTTGGTCACACAGCTAGGTCAGAGCATTTCATGTTAATTCCTGCCTTCTGACTACCAACAGACAGTGTAGTGAAACACATTTAATCCAAAAATACATTTAACTACCTTTGCTCCTTAAAGTTCCTCTTGAAAAACCCTTGATAATCTTTCCAAAAAAATACAGATAAAATACATATATATCACTGATCCCTTATCTTTAGTAATATCATTCACATAGAATCCCTTAATTGAAAGGGACAAAAAGTCTCTTTGCCAAAATAACTCATGTATAACCATACCAGATATTCCTATAACAATACATTTTTATTTAGTATTTGTTCATATAAGTTACAGCAGGCTGTAGTAGAGTCATTAAGTTATACAATTGATGGCTACATATGAATGTTAGATAAATTATTATTAGAGCTATTAAAATAAACACACTGGAAAGTTGGAAGAGCCCCACATATTTGTAGATACAGGACGTAAAAGGCTATGAAGACTAATCTACTTATATTCTTTCTGCTTCGCACACTTCCAACAACAAGCTTCAAGGAACAGTCAGTCTGGTTATTGTAAGGGAGCCAGACATACAAAACAAAAAGACAACCTGATGTTATATGAAATAAAAATACCTATGCTGGAATAACATTAAGTTTCTGACCTCCAACCAAGAGAAGCAATGAAGCTATGAATTCAGGTTCTCTCTATCCTTAAGGGGTTTCCTGGGATTGAGAATGATCTTAGGTACCATACAATACCCCATCCTTCTCTTCTCCATTTATACTGAAGGCCCCTCTATATGGGAATATTCACAAAAAGTAAGCTGAATCGACTACATTTGACTAAATTTAAAGTGTATTAAACCTCTGTGTGGATGCTTTAATTCAGAAATAAAGTGCTCTTAGTTCACTTTAAAGCATACATACAAATACATTATTTCAACAATGACTCTTTTCCAATGGTATTGCACTGCAACATCATATTTAGTTTCTTTTCTATTATTACTCAATCCTTACTCCACAGATGGGCTCCCCTACTCAATTTGTATTTGTATTTTTTTTCTCTTCTCCCTGGAATTGGAAGAGAAAAAGTACCGAAAACAGCAACAAAAATTATTAGGGACATGGAACAGCCTCCATAGGAGGAGAGAGAGATTCATAGACTTTAAGGCCGAAAGGAGCCATTATGATCATTTAGTCTGACTTCCATATTGCCGGCCGCAGAACCTTGTCCACCCACTCCTGTAACAGACCCATAACCTCTGGCTGAATTACTGAAGTCCTCAAATCATGATTTAAAGACTTTAAGTTAAAGAGATTCCGACATTTACGCTAATTTAAAACAGCAAGTGACCCGTGACCCATGCTGCAGAGGAAGGCAAAAACCCCCAGGGTCTCTGTCAATCTGAGCTGGGGGAAAATTTCTTCCCAACTCCAAATATGATCAGTTGGACACTGAGCATGTCAGCAAGACCAACCAGTCAGACACCTGGGAAAGAATTCTCTGTAGTCATTCAGAACCCACCCCAGCTCTGTCCTATCTCCAGCCACTAGGGATATTTGCTACTAGCAGTCGCAGGTGGGCCATATACCATTGTAGTCTTATCATACCATCCCCTCCATAAACTTATCAAGCTCAGTCTTAAAGCAAGTTAGGTTTTTTGCCCCCACTGCTTCCCTTAGACAGCTGTTCCAGAACTTCACTCCTCTGATAGTGAGAGCCCTTCATCTAATTTCAAGCCTAAAATTGTTGATGGCCACTTTACATCCATGTGTCAGCATTGGCACTTAGCTTAAATAACTCCTCTTCCTCCCTGGTTTTTATCCCTTTGATGTATTTATAGAGAGTAATCGTATTTCCCCTCAGCCCTCATTTGGTTAGACTAAACAACCCAAGCTCTTTGAGTCTCTTCTCCATTGCTCTGATCATCCTTGTAGCCCTTCTCTGCACCTGTTCCAGTTTGAATTCATCTTTCTTAGACATTAGCCTTTTTCATAGCTGCATAATATTGGCTGCTCCTTAGTCATCGTGCCATCAACCAATACACCCAGGTCTTTCTCCTCCTCCAAAAATTCTTAAGCAAAGTAAGCAGTCATGGGATAAAAGGGAAGGTTCTCTCATGGATTGGTAACTGGTTAAAAGATAGGAAACAAAGGGTAGGAATAAATGCTCGGTTTTCAGATTGGAAAGAGGTAAATAGCAGTGTCCCCAGGCGGTCTGTACTGGGACCAGTCCTATTCAACATATTCAGAAATGATCTGGAAAAAGGGGTAAACAGTGAGGTGGCAAAATTTGCAGATGGTACAAAACTACTCAAGATAGTTAAGTCTCAGGCAGACAACGAAGAGCTACAAAAGGATCTCTCAAAACTGGGTGACTGGGCAACAAAATGGCAGATGAAATTCAATGTTCATAAATACAAAGTAATGCACATTGGAAAACATAATCCCAACTATACATATAAAATGATGGGGTGTAAATTAGCTGTTACCACTCAAGAAAGAGATCTTGGAATCATTGTGGATAGGTCTCTGAAAACATCCACTCAATGGACAGCGGCAGTCAAAAAAGCAAACAGAATGTTGGGAATCACTGAGAAAGGGATAGGTAATAATCATACTCGTTCTATATAAAACCATGGTACACTCACATTCTGAATACCGCATTCAGATGTGGTCGCCCCATTTCAAAAAAGATATATTGGAACTGGAAAAGATTCAGAAAAAGGGCAACAAAAATGATTAGGGGTATGGAACAGCTTCCCTTGAAGGAGCGATTCATAAGACTGGGACTTTTCAGCTTGGAAAAGAGATGACTAAGGGGGGATATGATTGAGGTCTATAAAATCATGACTGGTGTGGAGAAAGTAAATAAGGAAGTGTTATTACTTCTTCTTATAACACAAGAACTAGGGGTCACCAAATGAAATTATTAGGCAGCAGGTTTAAAACAAACAAAAGGAAGTATTTTTTCACACAATGCACAGTCAGTCGTTGGAACTCTTTGCCAGATGATGTTGTGAAGGCCAAGACTATAACAGGGTTCAAAAAATAACAAGATAAATTCATGGGGGATAGGTCCATCAATGGCTATTAGCCAGGATGGGCAGGGATGGTGTCCCTAGACTCTGTTTGCCAGAAGCTGGGAATGGGCGACAAGGGATGGATCACTTGATGATTACCTGTTCTGTTCATTGTCTCTGGGGCACCTGGCATCAGCCACTGTTGGAAGACAGGATATTGGGCTAGATGGACCTTTCGTCTGACCCAGTATGGCCATTCTTATGTTCTTGATGTTAGTACCTTAGTGCATGGCCTTCCACTTTGCACTATTAAATTTCATCCCATTCATTACTCCAGTTTTCAAGATTGTCCAGATCTTCCTGAATGATATTCTGTTCCTCCTCCATATTGGCAATACCTCCCAACTTTGTGTCATCCACAAATTTTGTTAGCACACTACCACTTTTTGTGCCCAGGTCAGTAATGAAAATGTTAAATGAGATTGGTCCTAAGACCGATGCTAGAGGAACTCCACTAGTAACCTCCCTCCAGCCTGACAGTTTTACTTTCAATATGACCTGTTGTAGTCTCCCCTTTTACCAGTTCCTTAGCCACCTTTCATATCCTTATTAATCCCTATCTTCTCCAATTTAACTAATAATTTTCCATGTGGAACTGTATCAAATGCCTTACTGAAATCTACTGAGTTCCCTTTGTCTAAAAAATCAACTATCTTCTCAGAGAAAAAGATCAGGTTTGTCTGGCATGATCCACTTTTATAAAACCATGTTATATTTTATCCCAATTACTCTTTACCTCTATGTCCTTAACTACTTTCTCTTTCAAAATTTCTGTCATGATTGAGGTCAAACAGGCCTGTTGTTTCCTGGACCACTCTTCCCCCTTTCTTAAAAATAGGTACTAAATAGGTACAACCCCTGACTTTTGGATTCATTAAAAATCCTTGCTATTGGACTTGCAATTTCATATGACAGTTCCTTTAGTATTCTTGGATGGAGATTATCTGGGGCCCCCAATTTGGTCCCATGAAGCTGTGTGAGTTTGACTTCCACCTTGGATATGATAATTTCTACTTGCATATCCTCACTTTCATTCCTGCCACTACCTCTAAACTCCTCATTACCCTTATTAAAAACTGAGGTAAAATATTCATTTAGGTGTTGGGCCATGGCTAGATTATCTTTAATCTTCACCCCATCTTCAGTGTTTAGTGGTCCATCTTCTTCTTTCCTTGTTTTCTTTTTAGTTATATGGTTATAGAACCTTTTACCATTGGTTTTAACTTCCTTTGCAAGGTCTAACTCTGCTTGGCTTTTGGCTGTTCTCACTTTTTTTCCCTACACTTTCTGTCCTCCAAAAGGTAGCTCTCCTTGCTAATCCATCCCATCTTCCATTCCTTATAGGTTTTCTGGGACTGTTCAGTTTGAAAAAGAGATGACTGGGGATATGACATAGATCTATAAAATCATGAATGATACAGAGAAAGCAAATAAGGAAGTGTTATTTACCCCTTCACATAACACATGAACAAGGGGTCACCCAATGAAATTAATAGGCAGCGGGTTTAAAACAAACAAAAGGAAGTACTTCTTCACACAACACACAGTCAACCTGGGTAACTCACTATCGGGTTGTTGTGAAGGCCAAAAGTATAAATGGGTTAAAAAAAAATTAGATAAGTTCACAAAGGATAGGTCCAGCAATGGCTATTAGACACAGTGGTCAGGGACACAACCCCATTCTCTGGGTGCTCCTAAACCTCTGACTGCCAGAAGCTGCGACTTGATCAATTTCCCTGAAGCATCCGGCACCGGCCACTGTGGGAAGACAGGATACTGGGCTAGATAGACCATTGGTATGACCCTGTGTGGCCATTCTTACATTGGCAGGGTCTGTCCTCAGATGTTTCTAGTACATCTCTATTTTTGTGTCATCTACATATTTCTTCCTCTTTCTAGATTATTAATGAAAATATTAAACAACATGATCTCCCATAGCAATCAATGTAGTACCTCCACTTACTCTTATCTGTATGGCATACAATATGCTAGGTGCTTTACAGAAAAGTAAAAAAACCTAGGTCCCAAGCTGGAAGAGCTTGCAATTCAAAGACAGAGAGAAAGAGGAAGAACTCTAACAGGAAACACTGAAAGTGGAGTTGAAAAGGTAGGATCAGAACCAGGAAAGCACTAGTTCTCTGAAGACTAGGAGACATTTAGGAGGTACAAGTGTTCAACCACATCAAAGGCAGCAGATAGGTCAAGAATGATGAAGAGGGAGAAAAGGCCTTGGATAAATTTTACTCTCCCTTTTTATCCCCCTTCAGGTGCAAATATTTCTATGCTTCCCCTATTGTTTCCATCCCTGAGGTTATCGCAAATGAGAAGGCGAAAAAAAAGCTCTTGCGATGACACGTTTTCCAAGCACATGCAGTCCTCCCGCACTGATAGGGCACAGCTGAATGCATGGAGGCATTCAGTGGCAGAGTCCAGGAAAGAGCAATGAGAAGAGGCAGGATGCAATGATGAGGCTAATGGGGAGCAAACGGACATGCTCAGGTGTCTGGTGGAGCTGCAGGAAAGCCAATAAGAGCACAGACCACCGCTGCATCCACTGTACAACCACCTGCCCCTCCTCCCCAAGTTCTATATCCTCCTCACCCAGACACCCAAGAATGCAGGGGGGGGGGAGAGGGCGCTCCGGGCACCCAGCCACTCTACTCCAGAGGATGGCCCAAGCAACAGAAGGCTGTCATTCAGACAGTTTTGATTTGTAGTGTAGCTACAATAAGCAATGTGCCATGTGCTTCCCTCCTCCCCTAGCCCACCCGGGCTACCTTATCAGTTATCTCCCCATTTTTTTTAATTAATAAAGAAAGAATGCATGGTTTCAAAAGAATAGTGACTTTTTTTCCTTTGCCAGCTGTGATCGAAGTGGGGAGGGTGGTTGGCTTACAGGGAATTAAAATCAATGAAGGGGGTGGGTTTGCATGCAGCAGACACACACACAACTGTCACACAGTAGCCTGGGCAGTCGTGAAACTGGTTTTCAAAGTCTCTCTGATGTGCAGCGCGCCTACCTGTGCTCTTCTAATCGCCCTGGTGTCTGACTGTTCAAAATTGGCAGCCAGGCGATTTGCCTAAACCCCCCACCCTGCCATAAACATCTCTCCCTTATTCTCAAAGATATGGAGCACACAGCAAGCAGCAATAACAATGAGAATATTGGTTGCGCTGAGGTCTAACCTAGTCAGCAAACAGCGCCAGCAAGCTTTTAAACGTCCAAAGGCACATTCTACCACCATTCTGCACTTGCTCAGCCTACAGTTGAACTGCTTCTTACTGTCCAGGCTGCCTATGTATGGCTTCATGAGCCATGGGAGCAAGGGGTAGGCTGGGTCTCCAAGGATAACTATTGGCATTTCAACATCCCCAACAATAATTTTTTGGTCTGGGAAATAAGTCCCTTCTTGCAGCTGCTCAAACAGCCCGGAGTTCCTAAAGATGCGAGTGTCATGCACCTTTCCCAGCCATCCCACGTTGATGTCGGTGAAATGTCCCTTGTGATCCACCAGTGCTTGCAGCACCATTGAGAAGTACCCCTTGCGGTTTATGTACTGGTTGGCAAGGTGGTCCGATGCCAAGATAGGGATATGTGTTCCATCTATCACCCCACCACAGTTAGGGAAACTCATTGCAGCAAAGCCATCCACTATGACCTGCACATTTCCCAGAGTCACTACCCTTGATAGCAGAACGTCAGTGATTGCATTGGCTACTTGAATCACAGCAGTCCCCACGGTAGATTTGCCCACTCCAAATTGATTCCCGACTGACCAGTAGCAGTCAGGCGTTGCAAGCTTCCACAGGGCTATCGCCACTCACTTCTCAACTGTCAGGGCAGCTCTCATCTTGGTATTCCTGCGCTTCAGGGTGGGGGAAAGCAACTCACAGAGTTCCAGGAAAGTGGCTTTACACATGCAAAAGTTTTGCAACCACTGGGAATCATCCCATACCTGCAAGACTATGAGGTCCCACCAGTCTGTGCTTGTTTGCCGGGCCCAGAATCGGCCTTCCACTGTATCAACCAGCCCCACTGCCATCATGATATCCCAGTTGCCACATCTCATGCTTTCAGGGACGTCTGTGTCCATGTCCTCCACACAATCGTCCTTGTGCTGTCGTCTCTTAGCCAGGTTCTGCAAATGATGCAGTATAATGTGCAAGGTGTTTACAATGCTCGCAACAGCAGTGGTGAGCTGAGCAGGCTCCATGCTTGCTGTGCTATGGCGTCCGCATGGGTAACCCAGGAAAAAAGGCGCGGAATAATTGTCTGCAGTTGCTTTCATGGAGGGAGGGTGGGGAGACTGACAACATGTACCCAAAACCACCCACAACAATGTTTTTGCCATCACGCATTGGGAGCTTAAACCAGAATTCCAATGGGCAGCGGAGACTGCGGGAACTGTGGGATAGCTTCCCACAGTGCACCGCTCTCTGAGTCGATGCTAGCCACGGTGGTGAGGACACACTCCGCCAACTTAATGCGCTTAGTGGGGACATACACAATCGACTGTATAAAATCAATCTCTAAAAATCGACTTCTATAAAGTAGACCTAATTTTGTAGTGTAGACATACCCTGTAGGGTAAGTAACTGTTCTTTCCTCTGGGTGACTGTCCACCCAGATTCCACTCTGGTGACCAACAAACAGTTATCCTCATAACTCATATCCTCAGGGCCAGTTGGGAATTTTTAGACAAAACTTTTTTCCATCGGAAAACAATGATTTGTCAAAACAAACTATTTGAGGGGAATAGTTGGTTCCAATTAATTTCCCATTTTGAAAAAATATTGAAAAAAAGTTGAGATTGTTAAAATGTCCTGTTTTGAAATTTATGTTTATTAAAGGTTAAAAAAAGGTTTTTTTAGATATAAAAGGTCAAATTGAAAACAAAACATTTTGAAATTATTAAAACAAAGCATTTTGATTGACCCAATCTCTTTGTGGAGGGTGTGGGGGTCTGAAACAGTTTGAGTTGAATTTTTTTGTCCCAATTTGGGATGAGAAAAATTTTGAAATCTTGAAAAACTCTTGCAGGACAAGAAAGCCATTTCCCACCCAGCTCTAGCAGATGCCCAGTTGAGGAGTGACTGTACAGTAGCTCTATCAAAACTGCCATTGACCCTGGAAATTTCTGCCAGCAATCAGTGGTAAACTGAAGTTGTGAATCAAAGTCCATGTTGCTACTCTACATATCTCCGGTACGGGGATGTTACCTAAGGAGGTTACAGAGGCTGCCTGAGCCCTCGTGGAATGAGCTCTCACCTATTCAAGTGGATCATTCTTAACCGAAATATAACAAGTCCTGACAAAGTCCAAAACCCACTTAACCTCTGGGATGATACAGATTGCTTCTTAACCCTTTCATAAAATGCCACAAAAGAGACTTGGTGTACATGTGAATGGCTTGGTCCTAGCCAAATAAAATGGCAATGTTTTTGGGGCATCTAATGTGTGACGTTTCAATTCACCTGGGATAGAATGAAGTTAGGGAAGGAAACCAGGAGGTGAACAGACTGATTGAAGTGGAAGTTGGAAACCACCCTAGACAGAAATTTCAGATGACGTATGAAAGTGACTCTGTCCTCGTGAAAGATAATGTAAAGGGTGGTACCAGGAGGGCCTGGTTGTCTTATGTCCTCCTACCTGATGTAAAGACTCTAAAAAGACTGTCTTCATCAACAGGTGGTAAACAGAACAGATAACTAGTGGCTCAATGGGGAGCTCATCAGTCCAGTTCACATTAAGTTAAAGTCCCAGAATGCAAGGGGTTCCTAGACCCGTGAGAAAACATGTGAGCCCTCTGAGGAATCTCGCCACTATGGGGTGTGAAAAGATAGTGTAGCCTTGTATAAGAAGATGGTTCACAGAAATTGCTGTCAAGTGTACCTGTATTAAGCTAAGGGACAGACCTGATTGTTTCAGATAAAGTAAATAGTCCAGTATAACTGGAATCAAGGCTACCACCAGCAAACGCTGACACTGCGCTGGCTAGACAGAAAACCTTTAACATTTGGCACTGTATGTCAGTTTGGTTGAGGGTTTCCTGCTTTGAAGCAAGATGCAGCATAGCAACTCTTTCTATAGACATCAGCAAGCCAGCATCCAGGCTCTGTCAGGTGCAGGGATGATGAATCCAGGTGCAGGATCTGGCCATAATTCTGCAAGATGGGTTGCCATGTTGATATGTTCATGAGGTCTGAGTATCAAAACTGCCTGGCTGATAGTGGGGATATCATGACCTGCGTCCTGCTTCAGTTTCCTCAAAACCCTGTATACCTGTGGAAAGGCGGACATCAGACCAGGAGCCCAAGTGATAAGAAAGGCATCCAAGAGGGATCCCAGACTCACATCTCCTCTGGAGCAGAACCTCTCGCCCTGGTTAATGTGACAGGTCACAAAAGGGTCTACCTACGGGAAACCCAATCTGCAAAAGATGCACAGGAGGACTGATTTCTTGAGGGACCACTTGTGTTATTAAACAGGACAATGATCAACTGTTCTCCATTCTCACTTAAAGTAGGACAAGAAGTAAGAGGCTTAATATACATCAAGGGAGATTTAGGTTTGATATTAGAAAAAACTTTCTGACTATAAGGGTAGTTAAGCTCTGGGACATGCTTCCAAGGGAGGTTGTGGGATCCCCGTCATTGGAGGTTTTTAAGAACAGGCTGAACAAACACCTGTCAGGGATGGTCTAGGTTTAGTTGGTCCTGTCTCAGTGCAGGGGGCTGGACCTGATGAATTCTTGAGGTCCCTTCCAGCCCTTATCCAGCTATTTATCCAAAAATTCTTTTTGTCTGCCTGGAGAACCCAGTTTGAACTATTATAAGTGAATCTCTCCATAGGGTGGCTTCAAAGGAGCTAATAACCAAAAAAATTATATTAGCATCCCTCTCCTCCTAGAGGAGTTACATATAATTCCACAATATCACATACACAACTGTATTTTAATATAATGGACACCAAAGGTATTAAACTAATTCAATAAGGTTTAACTTAATTCCATAAGGTTTGCCTAGGATATTGCAGGATTTTGTCAGTCTATCATACTGTGCATTTTTACAGAGGCACAATGTTGCCCTGACCTCAGTTGGGTCCTGCAATGAAAGCCCCAAATTGCATTATTCACTATAAATTTGTGAGTGATGGTAACATTATAATTTTAACACATATTGGAAAGGGATGAGGGCAGATGAGGGAGGGGGAGTTAAGAAAATCTAAAGAAACCATAAAATATGGTTTCATTTTTTAAAAACATCTCATGATTTTTTTGGGGTCTGACTCGTATTTCTTGTATTTTTGGGGTAGGCAATACTGCATTTGACTTGGGACTTGGGTGCAACCTGAACTGTGGGACCGCTGAGCCCTCTGTTCCACCAACCTGGGCTCCCTCTCACACTGTGATGCTGTTGCTAAGCCACAAACCTTTGTCAGGAACTGTACTTACACAGACATCCACAGGCAGGGACACACCTAACTGTGTTGCATGCTTCTCCCAGCCACTCATGAACAAACTAAATAGAGAGGCTCCAGCCAATTCCCCCCAGCTTCCCAGCCTTGCACCCCAAAACTGTACCATCTTGCACTAGTCAGAACCTGACCAGTGTAAGTTCATTACATTCGCCACTTCTACAAAGAAAAGTGGACATACACCAGCCTTTGTAACCTAAGCAGTTTTCCCAAGCACTGTTTTAGGTAAAACAGATATCTTAACTACAGAAAGATAAGTGATTATAAGTAATAAGCATAGAAATGAAAGTTCGTTACCTAAAAAATAAAATAAATTCGCAGTCTAAGTTCTATAAACTAAACTAAACAGCATTTGAATCAAGCAGTGTCTCAGCCTGATAGATAGTACAAGCAAGTTATAGATCTTGAATACACAGGCTGGAACTCTCCTTCAGCCCAGGACCACCTTCCCAGTTCAAAATCTTTGTCCTCCAGACATGTTTCTAGGTTTTGAGTTGTGGGGGGAGTGAGGTTAAGTGGTGATGTCACTTCCCCTCTTTTATAGTTTCTTCCAGCTTGCTGGAAAGATCTATGCTTGTGACCCCATGGGTCAAGCATTCTCCATTGTCTACGTGCCCTTTCTGAGAAGTCTCAGTTGTATACAGATCCTGGCATAGTCGTTGGGAGTGTGGGCCATCAGCACATCTGGCTACTCCACTGTTGTACCTGAAAGGCTGGTTGTGGATGTTCCCAACCTCACAACATATTTCAGTAACACATATATAGTAAAACTTTGTATCTTCACATACAATGATAGCACATACAATCCAACAGGATATTAATGTTCAACAGATCAAGACTGTCACGGTTGCTTCCCCACTCTGAACTCTAGGGTACAGATGTGGGGACCTGCATGAAAGACCCCCTAAGCTTATTCTTACCAGCTTAGGTTAAAAACTTCCCCAAGGTACAAACTTTGCCTTGCCCTTGAACAGTATGCCGCTACCACCAAGCGTTTTAAACAAAGAATAGGAAAAGAGACCACTTGGAGACATCTTCCCCCAAAATATCCCCCCCCCCCCAAGCCCTACACCCCCTTTCCTGGGGAAGGCTTGACAATAATCCTCACCAATTGGTACAGGTGAACAGAGACGCAAACCCTTGGATCTTAAGAACAATGAAAAACAATCAGGTTCTTAAAAGAAGACTTTTAATTAAAGAAAAGGTAAAAGAATCACCTCTGTAAAATCAGGATGGTAAATACTTTACAGGGTAATCAGATTCAAAACATAGAGAATCCCTTGAGGCAAAACCTTAAGTTACAAAAAGACAGAAAACCAGGAATATTCATTCCCTCCAGCACAGCTTATTTTACAAACCATTAAACAAAAGAAAATCTAATGCATTTTCTAGCTAGATTACTTACGAACGTAACAGGAGTTGTAAGGCTTGCACTCCTGATCTGTTCCCGGCAAAAGCATCACACAGACAGACCATAACCCTTTGTCCCACCCGCCACCTCCAGATTTGAAAGTATCTTGTCCCCTCATTGGTCATTTTGGGTCAGGTGCCAGCGAGGTTACCTTAGCTTCTTAACCCTTTACAAGTGAAAGGGTTTTGCCTCTGGCCAGGAGGGATTTTATAGCACTGTATGCAGAAAGGTGGTTACCCTTCCCTTTATATTTATGACAAAGACTTTTAAAAATCATACCTCACAAGGCATACTTTGTACAAAACATATCATAATTATATGACAGTGGTGAATATGGGGGTGTTTCAGGGTGTTGCTTTGAGGCACAGAGTGCCACAGACATTCTGTAATATTATAGGTCACAAATATTTTAAACAGATAGCAACTAACAACAGAGAGGCAGGTGAGCAGCACATGTGGAACTTGAACTGAAAATTGGAACAACCCTGGATGTCTTTAAATAGTTTTGCCTTTATAAAAAGGCTAGAGAAAAAGTTTTGTAGTGTCTGCAACGTACCGCACCCAATAAAAGCATACCTATTGTATTAACTGGTTATATTCACAAACAACATAAAAGCACATTTACACACACAAAAATGTTCAGAAGCAGATTCCTTTTAAAAAACCTAGAGCTCAAAAAAAGCACACTAAGAATCTCAGTTACTGCTGTGAAAGTAGAATGAATTATATTGAAATTATAATTCATTAAAGAAATGCTACTTGTTGAAATATAGTTGTCAGGAAGAGAAACATTAAGGAATGTGAGACAATGGGTCCTCAAACTAATTAACTTAGAGCTCCTACTGAGCTAGGAGATTGGTAAACGTTAGTATGCAAACAAGATATGTATGTATATTTGTCAGTTTCTGCTTTCTTTTTCTCTTATGTTAAATTGGCTTTGGCTTAGCTGTATAAATAAGTTATCTTGAGCCTCAGAGAGGGGCTCACATCTGGGTACATTAGCCAAGCGCTTTGCTAATAAACAGAGTGGTCTGACAAATTATGTGAGTCCTGAATCTGACTTTGACACTGCACAGGGTAAGTAACCTTCTCTTCGTCTTTGAGGAGTGTCCCTGTGAGTGTTCCACTTTAGGTGACTGCACAGCAGTGCCAGTCAGTGGAAGGAATGGGCTTCAAAGTTGTAGTCATGGTGGGTGATAAGATGGTAAGTCCAAATGGAGCATCTGATGATGAATGCTGCTCTAATGCATAATGTTGTATGAATGTACAAGTTGACACCCAGGTTGCTGCTTTGCAGATGTCCATTGTGACGTTGCACTCCATATGTTTTATGAAAATATGTTTATAAGTGTAAATATGATGTAACTGGAATATGCTTCATGCAAAAGATCTCTTGTAAGGTATCATTAAAAAGCTTATAATCTTCTGAGTGTTCATCCTATTTGTATGAAGTATGTAAGTAAGTATGTATGAAGTATTACTCTGAGGTCCTATTGTAATTACGCAAAGTGTGGGCCATTAATGGTGGCTTAGGATCTGGATGGCTCCCATAAACTGGAACAATTGGTTATAAATGGCTCTGTTTACTTGTAAGCTTTCCTGTATAGTTGGTGCCAGCAAGTGAGGAATGAAGTCACACAGGACATGTGAACATGTTACATGATACTGGAATCCATCTTAAACCTGGTGCTTTTCCATTTAGAAGGAAGGTTGGGAACCCAAAGAGAGATAAAGGATTCTTGCCTTGTGCCAAAGATATAAAAGGGGATGGAACAGAACAAAGGGGGCTGCAGTCATGAGAAATCCCCTAGCTACCACCTGAGCTGGAACTAACAAGAACTGTACCAGGGGAAAGAATTGGGCCCAGACTAAGAAGGAGTCTAGTCTGTAAAAGAAGCTTATTGGAACATCTTTGAGTGTGAGAGTTTACCCGTAATCAGTTTCTTAAATGTATTAGGCTTAAACTTGCATGTTTTGTTTTATTTTGCTTGGTAACTTACTCTGTTCTGTCTGGTATTACCTGAAACCACTTAAATCCTACTTTTTATACTTAATAAAATCACTTTTGTTTATTAATTAACCCAGAGTAAGTGATTAATACCTGGGGGAGCAAACAGCTGTGCATCTCTCTCTATCAGTGTTATAGAGGGCGGACAATTCATTAGTTTATCCTGTACAAGCTTTACACAGAGTAAAACAGTTTTATTTGGGGTTTGGATCCCCTTGGGAGCTGGGTGTCTGGGTGCTGGAGAGAGGTGACCTGCTGAGCAGTTTTTGGTTAAAGTCTGCAGCTTTGGGGACATGGTTCAGACCTGGGTCTGTGTTGCAGCAAACTAGCATGTGTGGCTCAACAAGGCAGGGTTCTGGAGTCCCAAGCCATCAGGAAAAATGGGCTCAGAGGTAATTTCTGCACATCAGGTGACAGTCTCAAGGGGATCTCTGTGACCAAACCTGTCACATCCATGATGGGGACATTGTTAAGGAAGGTTATCGAAGCAGATAGAGCTCCAGTGGAGTGTGTATGGGTCCCCACTGGGGGTTGAAGCCGTTGTTGACGATACAAAAGTCAATGCATCCAGAGATTCATCCTCTGTTTAGATATGGTACCTCCTTTTGAGCATGCTGTGATAGACAGAAATAATTCTGGTGATTTTCAAAAAGCCTTTGTTCTCTCGATGTAAAAGACCAGCATCCTTTTTACATCCACGGTTTGGAATACTGCTTCTTGTTTGTTCCCATGGGGTTTCAGGAAGAACGATGGGAGATGAATGGGTTGTTTCAGATGGAATGAGGCAGCAACCTTAGTTAAAAACTTGGGATGCAGTCTTAAGGTAATTTTATTTTTGAAGAATGTTGTGTATGGTAGGTATGCCATTAGAGCTCCTAGCTCCCCCACCAATTTGGCAGATGTGATGGCGACAAGGAAGGCTACCTTAATTGAAAGGTGAAGTAGTGAACAGGTCTCTAGTGGTTCAAGCGGTCGTCTGATAAGGCCCCATAACACTACATTAACTTCCCATGATGGAGTAGGGGTAGATGGGGTAGATGTTACAAAGGCTCTTAAGAAAATGCTTGGTGGCTGGGTGAGCGAAAATCAGTAACTCATCTACCTTATGGTGGAAAGCTGTGACAGCTGCAAGGTGTACTCTGACGGAACTCATGAAGAGACCTGATTTCTTATGTTCCAATATATAGACCAGTATCAGAAGAAAAGGAGAGTAGACTGTGTGATTTATTTATTTTGGCCCCATATAGTGAATCACCTCCTGTCAGGGCTAATTCCCCACTCTGGTACTTTGAGTGCAGAAGGTGGGGGCCCACAAGGATTCTAAAAATTAATACTGGCCACTCCACGCTTGTATTAAACTCCCAAGGTTACAGCTTTTCTCTGACCTTGGATTGGTAGATGCTGCCACCACCCAAGTGCAGAATCCCTTTGAGAGCCCAGGAAGGCACATTTGGGAATTACTTCCTGTGGGGTACCCACAAGCCCTTTCACACACATCCCCTCTGTGGAAGAGCTGAGAAGAAAAATAAATGGAAATCAGCTGTTGCCATCAGCTAATTAAACAACGTGCACAAACCTCTTAAGACACAAAGATCCAATTTTTCATTAAAAAAGGTAAATTTTATTAATTAAAAAAAGAAAGAAAATACATCTGGGAACTCAGACTATTCCTAGATTTTAAAAGAGCAACTACAAGGATTAAGCACCAAGAATAGCTTTCTTGAGGTCCAGCTTAAAGGTTACAAGTAAAACAAAAGTGCCTGGGGTTAGCACAGAGGAATCCACAAGCCATAACGAAATAAAAGGAATAAATTGCGTCTTCCTAGACATTTCCTATCTACTTACCATATCTGGGGTTTTAAATGAGTAGTTTCTAGGTATATACTGATGATTTTTTCATACCTGGCCAAAGCTTCTTACAGCATATCTGCTGCCCTGTCCACCCCTCCCCGGGAAAACAGACAGACAGACAAAAGGGGAGTCTTTTTTTTCCAATTTTAAAAAGTTCTAGCCTTCCCAATGGCTCTTTTGGCCAGGTGCCCACTCACTTCCTTTTACCTATGCATACCAGTGAGACTTTTTAACCCTTTACAGGTAGAGCAATTAGAGAACAACTACTAAGAGGGATTTTATAGCTACTGGCTGGCTGGGTGTCCACAAAAGGGTGCTACTCCCCTCCCTTCATTTATCACACCTCCATTTATGTAGTTATGTATGTCGAGTAGTTGGTCTACAACTATTTAACAGAACATCCCTTACTTCCTCTAAGCAGGTAATTTCAGTTTCTCGGAGCCATGGAATAGCCATGCCTTGAGGTGGAGTCTTGTCAGGTTCAGATAGTGAACTTGGCCAGCATCTTGTGAGAGGAGATGAGGTAGAAGAGGAAGAGTGTGTTGTGGGCACACAGCCATTCTTTAGGAGGTAAAGGAACCACGGTTTGCCAGGGCCACGTGGGGGCTATCAAGATGACTTTGGAACTGTCCATTCTGATTTTGTGTATGACTCATGACAGAAGCGGGGTCAGTGGGAAGGCACACAGTAGGGGTGCATCCCATTTGATGAGAAAGGCATCACCCAGAGAATGGGGACCCAATCCTGCTCTGGAGCAGAACTGTGGACATTTGGCTTTTTGTGTTGTCCTGAAGAGCTGTACAGTTGGGAACCCCCATGGTTTGAATATATTCTGTAGTACTCAAGGGTCCATTTCCCACTCGTGATCCTGGGAGAATTTTCTGCTTAGTGCATCTGCAGTGGTGTTGTGGCATCCTGGTAGGTAGGAGGCTGAGATGTCGATGCTGTGGCTGATGCACCAGGTCCAAAGTAGCATGGCTTCCATTCATAGGTACTGTGAACATGTACCCCCCTTACTGGTTTATAGAGAACATGCAAGTAACGTCGTCTGTGAGGATCTTTATGGTTTTGTTCTCGATCAGAGGTCGGAAATTGGAGCATGTATTGCGAACCGTCTATAGCTCCAGTAGGTTTATATGTAAGAGGAATTCCGATGGGGACCAACAGCCTTGGATAGTATGAGTCTGCACGTACGCCTCCCAACCTAATAGGGAAGTGCCTAGTGATCACCACCATTGGAGGGTTCTGTAAAAAGGGGACTCCTGCACAAATCTTGTTTGGTCGTGCCCACCACCATTGGAGTCTTTTACTTTGTTTGGCATCATAACGCATTTGTTTATGCTGTGTCTGTGCGGAATGTAGACTGTTCAGAGCCAGGCTTGCAGGCATCGCATGTGCAGTCTGGAGTATTTGACGATGAACGTTGTTGTGGACATGTGGCCCAACAGTTGTAAGCAAGCCCTGGCCAATGTCTGCAGACTGTCTGATGTTGTGGAGATCAGACTGAGTGAAGCTGTGAACTGTTGTCAGGGCAGAAAGGTCGTAGCCTCCAGAAAATTGAGGGAGGCTTTAATGAACTCCATTTTCTGCACAGGTGCTAATGTTGATTTTTGTGCATTTATTTGTAGGCCTAGACATGTGAAAAGAGCTACTGTGTTTTGAGTAGCTTCAAGTGCCCCTTGTTGAGTCAATGCTTTCAGGAAACAATTGTTCAAATAGGGGAATATTATGATCCCTTGTCTGTGGAGGTGAGCCGCTGCCACCGTGAGGACTTTCGAAAATACCCGTCGGGCAGTGGAGAGTCCAAAGGGCAGTATTTTGTACTGAAAGTGGTCTGCTCCTAGAACAAACCCAAGGAACCTCCTGTGTGAGGGATGTATTGTTATATGAAAATGTGTCCCCTGGAGGTCGAGGGCTGAGAACCAGTCCCCTCTTTCCAGTGCTAGAATTTTAGTTGCTCATGTGAGCATCCTAAAGCGTTGGATCTTCAGAAATTAGTTGAGTTTTTGTAAGTCGAAACAGGACCTCCATCCTCCAATTTTTTTCTGGGTTAGGAAGTATTGTGAATAGAATCCCTTCCCTCTGTGTTGCGTTGGTACTGGTTCTGCTGCACCTAGGTGTATAGGTGGTTTACCTCCTGTCATAGCAGATGTTCATGAGAGGGGTCCCTGAAGAGGGAGAGGGAAGGAGGGTGGATAGGAGGCTGCTGTAGGAGACCATGGTCCAGGGGGAGTCCGTGATTTGGGCTCAGACGCTGGGCACGGAGATTTCTCCATCATAAGGCGTTTCAACTGCAAGTCTCTCATCTTCCTGGTGCAGGCTTTCAGATTATGGCAATGTGAGCACTTCTGTGGGATGTGTGACTCACCAACGCAGCAGACACACTGCGTGCCCATCAGAGACTGGAACAGAGAGTCTGCACGTAAGACAGAGTTTAAAACTCAGGGAGCTGGGCATGCCCCTCAGAGAAGGCTTTTTCCCCAGAAGGGAGAACAACTACTCTATTCTAAAGGGTCACTAACAATTGAAACTTAATTTCCTAATATGAGAGCATTTTTTTAATAAAAGGGAAGTAAAGTAAACAGAGAAGGAAAGTTAACTATAAGCTAATCAACAATTAACTTTTAACTGAATAACTATGCTATTTAGGTTGAGTACTGAGGCACTGCTAAGTGCTCCGACTCCAGCAAGGCAGTAGAGAAGGAAGTGGGGGGGGAGGGAGGAAAGAGAAGGGAGGTTGTTCACACCGTGCTTCATAACTGCCTGAGGCACTGTGAGCAGAGACCGCGCTTATGTGACCCAACCAGGCATTGCTACTACAAATCTCTGATTACAAGCACAGGGCGCATGATTACCTTAAACTGTGCACCCACAAGGATACTTCTCGAAGAAGAATATTTTAGTTCGTGCCTACAGGGTCCACATGGGGTAGTTACAGTGCAGCACTTTGGTGCATACTACTATTTAAATCCCTGTAGTTAGAACTTTTGGGCAGTGTAGACACGCCCTCAGTTATTCATAGGATTGTTTTTGGCATCCAGAAGATTCTTTCTGTGTTGACAGATAAAGAGGCCTCTTTGGAAGAGATTTTTTTCCCAGTATATTAACTTCTGCTTTATTTCAGTATCTCACTTGTAAAACCATTTTTCATCATCAGTAACGCAATATTTGTTAGACCAAATTCTGGGGATGCACATTAGTCAGAAGTCTGCAATCTATTCTCCCATCTGTTTCTCGGCTCTTTGGGAATTATGAAGCACAGATCAAGCATAATTTCATGCTTTCTAAAGTACGTCTTAAATTCATTCCTTTTCTGTACCTATTTCATTCAATCTCTTTATTCTTGTTCTCCTCCTTCTCCCCACCCCTCATTCTCCAAAACAAATCATTCAACTTTTATCATTCTGCCAGGCATTCCTTGAAAACTCTTCCTTTACCCATCTCCTAATTTCTCCTCCAAATATAACTTTACCTGGTAATCCATCTTAATTATCAATAATCCCCACTTTTGGCTAGCAACTTGTATTTGACTGGACTATTTAGGATTTAAATCCTGCTCCCACTGAAGTCAATGGTAGATTTTCTATGTACCTTCAATGAGATCAGAGTCACACCCTTTGAATGCTCACCTAGGTCGAAGAATGCTCACCTAGGTTTGTAACAATGTATGGCACTGAATATATGATTTTGAAAATAGTAATATTGCAGTGCATTTATTCGGCTTTTCATAGCAATGTCTGCAGAACTGCTGCACCAAGCAACATCTTCAAATAACTCATATGTACTTTAATACAATGACCTATTTCTTGGCAGGAAAACAAAGCACACATACCAAAAAGGCACAGTATTTATTCCCATCTTTTGTTAAGTATACTCAGGTCATGAATTCAATAAACTAATAGCATCACCCTTCACCATATTAGTATTTGGGATACAGGTGGTCTCTGATGCGTCAGCAGCTTAGCCAGTAAACAAAAACAAAACATCTCAAGACACTGTAAGCCTGGGCAAGAAAATGATAGATACCGAGTTTCTCTCAATCCCCAGTGAAGCCAAGGAAAGGGGAATCTACTCAGCATCACTTAGGAGAAACTTAACAACTCACAGGATCATGTGTCCTCTCTGTATTTAGTAGAATGAGGATTCAGAATCATGTAGTTCTCTCAGTCTCATTTGACAGTTGCTACGTTGGGAATATGTATTTCCTCGATAACAGAATTTCACCAGTCACTAAAAAGTGTCACTTCAAAAATGCAATCAGTAAATACAGGTAGGAAAAAAACTACCGCCTTCCTACAAATATTTATTTTCTTCTTATATGTTATACACACATTAGTTGTTATACATACTGTATTGTATTTTTTAAGATATAATTATTTCTATAATGCCATGATGTGTGTCTGATAATTTATAGACACAAAGCTTTACAAATAAGTTATAAATGTATTAAAAAAGAAGAAACTCTGTCTCTCTTTTTTAAGGAAACACTTTAGACCATTAAACAGTTTTATGCATTGTAAAAGGATGATTACCAGCCTATTTTAATTGAGACGAAGAATGTAGTTTGTATTAGCTGTTGATTCATAAAAGAATACATGCAATTTTGTAGCTTTGTCAGAGTTTTATGAGACTTGAATATGTAGTAAAAGCAATAGTGCAGGTCCACTTTCTGATCTTGCTGTATTATTTACCATCCTGCAAAAGGATCAATGTAGTGCTATAAGGATCTGCCTTAATGAATCCCTTTGCAGGGTCAGGGTCTTATTTACAGTCAAGAACAAGCTAAATAAAAATGACATAGGAATTGCCTTGCTAAAATGTACAAATAGAATAGATCCACTAATGCAACATCCTGTCTCCAGCAATGTCTAACTGCTAAAATAAGAAAATAATTCCTTCAGATGAAAGGATAAAAGCCTAATAATGAACCTAACTATGTGATTTACAAGGAAGGGAGATTTCTTCTTGATATAAACTGGGATTGAGTTTATGACACAAAGGATGAGACAGAAGGAGAGAGAGATTTACCCTGAGCCACTATTTACATCTGTTACAAACCAGCAATTTTCTGGATATCATCTTATTCCTTGAACATCTCCTCTGTTCAGGTCTAAAGCTGCTATTTCTGATCTTATACTTGCCCATCCTTTTAAAAGTGATGCACTTGTCACAGAATTACACGCTTCTGTCTCCCAGCTCTCTTGGGCAAAGACCCACATGTCTCCCCTCCTGACTGGGGATTTTAAGGCTGCATAACTCCCTGGATTACACTGTGATATTCCCAGCCAGAAAGACAGCCTAAAAAAAGGCCAGCATCTATGCTTTGTTCTCTCTGAGGGTTATGATCAGTATATTGTCCACTGTTATAAGTTACCATGCAGCTCCTTCTAAGCAAACATATTTATATGGTAAAAGCATTACAGAGAAAACACATTAAAACAATAAAAGAACCTATATCTATATTAAACATCTTACCAGAGGTTACCTGCACCTCTAACCTGGGGCTCTGGTAGGTTTTAGTCCTTCAAAACTCAACTGGGTTTTCTCCGTGGTTACAAGTTATCTATCTTAGATTCACAACCAGAATAAAGGCTGGGAAGATCTGCCATTTATTTATATAGCTCAGGCCTTTGATCTTGGTTTTCTGTAGCAGGCAATCAGCAAGTAATGACCCTCTCCTGAGGGCGTTGCTTCAAAAAGTGGGGTTTTACATAACCGGAGTAGGGGAATTTGTAATAACCTCTCCCAAGGGATTCCTCAGGAAATTCACTTTAATTATTCCAAAAGTCCATACTTGTCTGGCACATTTTCAGTATAGTCTTTCAAACTCCTATATACTTCTCAAGTCTCATCGATGGCACATCTCCCCACTAGGGAAGCTGTATGCAAATCCAGCCCATCTTAATACACAAACTTAATATGATAAGGTCTTCCAAGGTTATTGCAGGAGATTGCCATACCTGTTACAACAGTCTCATACATGGAGAAGGTAGTTGCTGTACATTGCTATGCATTGAGACCTTGATTCAGCAATGTATTTAAGCATATGTCTAAAGGTATGTCTTACACTGCAACTGAGGGCATGAGTGGCAGCTTGCACAGATGCATCTAGCTGTACTCTGCTAGTCACATTGTGAGCTTCAGCACTGGCTGCACGCATTAATACCAATGAGCTTGTGCAGCCTGCGCCGAACCCCATGTTGCGGCATCATCTCCACTATTTTTAGCAAGCTATCTAGAGTACATGAGCTTGCATTCACTGTAGAGGTACCCAAAATGTCACATCGGAAGATCTGCATATTTAAAGGAAGGCACTCTCTTATGTATCTTGTTGAATCGGCATGAAAAACAACACACAATATATTGAAATCAAGCACCAACCATTTTCCTTTTGAAACAGTACTATACCTGCATAAAAATAACACATGTGCCTGAATTTAGAGATCACTGTTTATCAAACAGTAAATATATTTGTCCTTTACATACAAGGCATTGTTAACAAACACTATTTTGCATGCTGAAATTGTTCTAGAAGTATTTTGCAAGATTTTTACTGGCATTTTTATCAGTGTTTTTGTTCATAGTTATAATTCATCTTAGTGTATGGATCTGCAGCTGGGTGGGTAGGACAACAATTTAAAAGCAAAACTTTCCAATGAATGAAATTTGATCGTTGCATTAATTTCTAAACACTTGTCACTCTCACTGACTGCCTTTACAAAGTAACATAAAATGAGACAAGACAAGGAAATAAAACGTATATTTAATCTATATTAATCTCTTCACTGATGTAGTTATCTTTAAGTCTTTTTAACATGTTTTTTTCAAATTCTGCAAATTAAATAAGCTATGTCGTTCCCTTTTTGCCCCTAAAGTTATTAAGTTACCTGTGACCTGCTTAAGACAAATAACTGTAGAAAATAAGATCCATGAAAATATTACTAAAACAAGACTATTTATGTAGCCAGTGTCTTAAAAATCTGCTAATTATTTTTTTCTCTTCTGAAGTACTAAGCTTCCATTGTAATAGCCCCATTCCCATGGAGTTTATCCATGGATTATAGCCTCACCACTCAAATGCTTTATTGCTATTTCATAATTAAACTTAGAGCTTCACTGTCTCCAGGCACACTAAGGAAGGAGACAGCAAGCGTGCCATGTCTGACCTAAAAATGCTTAATCTTAACAGTCACACCCAGAGCCATCAAAGCATCCAGAGATAGTATAAAATGGTGCATTACTCTGGAGAGCTTCCAGTTTCATTACATTTTTTTAATCATTATCAAGAAAAAAAGTATGTATTAAATGGAGTAAAAAATTTAAATATTTCATAAAACTCTAACACTAATTGTTTCTGTAGCTCCCATTCTTTGCTGCAACATAATTAATTTGCTATTTCAGTTTGGTTTGTGTTTAAAACAGCATGAATATGAGAAAAACTCCATATGGGACTGAACGGAATACAAAGCGCTTCCCCGACTAATTCAGTAGTATGACTATCGTTCAGATCAACAGCAGTCAAAACTCGTTATCATCCATGAGCTATTTAATAATCTCTCAAAGAGCAGACAACCTAAATTACTAGAAGACCACAACCAGATCTCAGTTACTAGTAGAGTAAAATCATAAAGGATATTAATTGACACCCTTGACAGCAGTCTCTGCAGAAATGCCGAGAACTAAATGGAATGGAGACTGAACTACCCGCTCCTGGGTGAGACATACTGTTGAGGTATGTGTGTACAGAAGCTTGAACTGTTGCTACCCATGCTCTACCTTATTTTGATAAAGAAAGGGCTTCAGTCTGCAGACAATCACCTTGGGACCATTTGTTAGCATTGCACTGGAACAAAAAATAAACATCATATGGAAGTGTTTAGATGTGCTGGTTTTAAATCTTAGAGAGACACTACTCATCGCCCTTTTTGATAATGGCAGAGGACAGAACTCAAAAGAAAAAGTTTATAGGTAACTCATGGGAAAAGAAAATAGAAAGGTTACTAAAATTCTTAAAAATTAGTCTTTTCAATTAGCATTGCAAGCAACATAATCCATCTGACTCCAGAAAACTGTGGAGTGCCGGTGGTTGGCAGATTGATATTTGTTGTTGTTAAATTTATTTAAGTGGCTCTACAACAAAAAAAAATATTTTAAAATATTACATGAAGCTGCAAAATTAACTTATATTCAACTCACATTTCTGATCTAAGACAGGGTGAAAGGGAGCCTAAAGCCTTGCTACCACAAAATTTGTACCAATTGAACTGTAATAATTTTTAAAAATTAGTGAAACTGATGCAAACCTCTTTGTGGATGCTCTTAAATTGATTTAAATGTGTCTTATATTGATTTAGCTTAAGTTAGAGTAAGGAACGGACTTAAACTATATCAATACAAGATAGGTTTAAATCAATTTAAGCATCCACACAGGGGTTTTCACTGATTTAACTAAATCAAAATTTTAAAATATTTTGGTTATTTATATATAAAGTATAACCCTGTACAGAGAAGGTCTAACTAAGCAAGCTTTTCAAGAAATATGGAACAGTTTCAGAAAGGAGACACATTCATTTTATTAAATGAGTGGCCAGAGAGGACAGTCACCCTTGAAAGGAATATCAGCAGAGACTCATTTCTTCATTTCTGGCCCCACCCCAGCACCCAACCCCCAATTTTGTGAGCATTCATGGCCCACAATACAATTTCCATCCCCAGATGTGGCCATCGGGCCAAAGAGTTTGCCCATCCCTGCTATACATAGAAATCTAGTCAAAAGATATTTTCACAAAGAAAACAAATGGCAGGTAAAGGCACTTCAGAGTATTCCTACAGACCATAATGAAAGATCTAATAATTAAGGTTTTAGAACAAAACACAGGTCCCGCATTTTTTTGGCTTTTCTTGAGCGGTGGGGTTTTGGGGTTAAATGGATTTTCACAAGTGTTGGCTACTCACTAATCCCCTTGGAGTCAGTGGGAACTGCAGGTGCACCGCACTTAAGAAAATTTGCTATGTGTATTTAGCATGAAGACACAGCAGAACACTGAGCTCTTCATCATGGAATAATCGACTGGAATTGCAAACTCAGTTATCTAGCAATTTAACACACAGAGGCCAAAGCAACAAAAGCACGATGAATGGTGCAGATGAACAGAAGAAGCAGTGACATAGTTACAAGTTGATGATAGAATAACATGGACAATGACGGTGAAGGGAATACAGCCAGTAGTGAAGATGACAATGTTGTGCTGGGCAGTCACACCGTTCACTGAGGCTGTTGGTCATGGTAGCCACCTTCCATTCAGGCTAAATTAGGGAAAAGTTAAATGAGTCTTTGTTTAGTGATAACTGGAACAATAGAACGGCCCTGAGAAAAAAGCCTAAAGAGAGCTTTTTAAGCTGTGTGCTGGCTTGGAATTGTGAGGAAAGAAACTGTCTCCTGCTGTTTGATTCCTATTGCGTTCAGGGAAACAGGATTTATGGACATTCTTTGTAAATAAACAGGATTTCATCAAAGAAATACCTGACTCTCATTAATATCTCCTTCTAATAGAAACAACCCACAAGGCTCTGAATACTGGCTAATCAACTGGGCCAAAGGGGATAACAATAATAATTTTGATGTAAAATTATCCACAGAGAAAGTAAACGGCATTTTGTACCAAAACAGACATCTTCTAAACTGGAGGGAATGGTCTTGGGCTCTGATTCATGAAACCTGAAATCAAAAGGACAGACATCTGTAGTACCCAAAACTAAGGAAGTGATGAAATGCTTCTAATCTCTCCAGAGAAAAAAACTCTTCTAGTTTCCAGCTGTTGGCAGGGAAAAGATAGTTTAGCAACTCTTGCACTCAGTTATACTGAGTGGACAACAGGAGAGGGATCACTTGATGACTATCTATTCTTTCTGTTCATTCCCTCTGAAGCAACTGGTATTGGTCACTGTTGGAAGACAGGATACTGGGCTAGATGGACTTTTGGTCTGCCCCAGTATGACCGTTTCTTATGATCTTTCTCATTAAAAATAGAACAAAACACCTTAAAGATCATAGGACGAAAGGATCGAACCAGCACAGCTTCTGCAAAAGAATATCACACCTCACTAACCTATTAGAATTCTTTGAACATGTTAAACTACTGGATAAAAGAGAAACCAGTTGACAGATTATTCAACAAATTCTTGGAATACATTGGAGTCAATTTTTTATTTCAGAAGGTGGAGAAAGCAACTAGGAGAGAGGCTGTTCTGGATTTGATTTTTGACAAATAGAGAGGAACTGGTTGAAAATTTGAAAGTGGAAGGAAGCTAGGGTGAAAGTGATCATGAAATGGTAGAGTTCATGATTCTAAGGAATGGTAGAAGGGGAAGCAGCAGCACAAAGATCATGGATTTCAAGAAGGCAGTCTTTAGCAAACTCAGGGAGTTGGTAGGTAAGATCCCATGGGGGAAATTTAAGGGGAAAAACAGTGAGACAGTTGGCAGTTCTTCAAAGAGACATTATTAGACAAGAACAAACTATCCCCACTGCGTAGGAAAGATTGGAAGTATGGCAAGAGAACACCCTGGCTTAACCTAGAGATCTTCAATGATCTGAAACCGAAAAAGAGTCCTGAAAAAAGTGGAAACTAGGTTAAATTATGAAGGATCAATATAAACAACCACCACAAGCATGTTGGAACAAAATTAGAAAGGCCAAGGCACAAAATGAGAGCAAACTAACTAGAGACATAAAAGATAACAAGAAAACATTCTACAAACACATTAGAAACAAGAGGAACACCAAGGACAGGGTAAGGCCCTTACTCAATGACGGGGGAAAGATAACAACAAAAAACATTGAAATGACAGAAGTGCTAACTGACTTTTTTGCTTCAGTTTTCACCAAAAAAGGTTAGAAGTGACTGGGTGTCTAACATACTGAACACCAGTGAAAATGAGGTAGAAAATGAGGAAAAAACAAGTTAAAAATTACTTAAACAAGTTAGATATATTCTAGATGTCTGTGCCTGATGAAATACATCCTAGAATACTCAAGGAGCTGACTGAGCCATTAGTGATTATCTTTGAAAACTTGTGGAAGAAGGGAAAGATTCCAGAGAACTGGAAGAGGATAAATATACTGCCAACCTATAAAAAGGGGAATAAGGACAACCCAGGGAATTACAGACCAGTCAAGCTTAATTTCAGTACCTGGAAAAATAATATAGCAAATAATTCAGCAATCAATGTGCAAACACCTAGAAGATAATAAGGTGATAACTAACAGTCAGCATGGATTTGTCATGAACAAATCATGTGAAACCAACTTAACAGTTTTCTTTGACAGGGTACACTTGTACAGTTTGCAGATGATACCAAGCTGTGAGGGAGCAAAAGGGTGGGGAGGGTTTGCAAGTACTTTGGAGGATAGGATTAAAATTCAAAATTCAGACAAACTGGAGAAACGTTCTGAAGTAAATAGGATGAAATTCAATAAGGATCAAAGCAAAGTACTACACTTAGCTCTGGTCTACACTGGAGGGGTGGGGGGATCGATCTAAGTTACGCAACTTCAGCTACATGAATAACGTAGCTGAAGTCGATGTACTTAGATCAACTTACTGTGGTGTCTCCACCGTGGTGAGTCGACTGCTGCTGCTCCCCTGTCGACTCTGCCTGCACCTCTCGCGGTGCTAGAGTACAGGAGTCAATGGGAGAGCGCTCAGGGGTCGATTTATCGCGTTTAGACTAGACACGATAAATCATTCCCTGCTGGACCGATGGCTGCCCACTGATCCGGCGGGTAGTGAGGACATACCCTTAGGAAGGAACAATCAGTTGCACACATACAAAATGGGAAATGACTACCTAGGAAAGAGTACTGCAAAAAGGGATCTGGGGGTCATAATGGATCACAAGCTAAATATGAGTCAACAGTGTAACACTGTTACAAAAAAAGTGAACATCATTCTCGATCTATTAGCAGGAATATTGAAAGCCAGACATATGAAGTTATTCTTCCACTCTACTCCACGCTGATAACGCCTCAGGTGGGGTATTGCATCCAGTTCTGGGCGCTACATTTCAGAAAATGTGGACAAATTGGAAAAAGTCCAGAGGAGAGCAACAAAAATTATTAAAGGTCCAGAAAACATGACCTATGAGGCAAGATTGAAAAAAATAGATTTGTTTAGCTTGAAGAAGAGAAGACTGAGGGGGGATATGATAACAGTTTCAAGTGCATAAAAAGTTGTTACAAGGAGGAAGGGGAAAAAGTTGTTCTCCTTAACCCCCGAGGATAGGGCAAGAAGCAAAGGGCTTAAATTGCAGCAAGGAACATTCAGGTTGGACATTAGGAAAAACTTCCTAACTGTCAGAGTAGTTAAGCATTAAAACAAATTGGGTAGGGATGTTGTGGAATCTCTGTCATTAGAGGTTTTTAAGAACAAGTTAGACAAATACCTTTCAGGAACGGTCTAGTTATTACATAGTCCTGCCTTGAGTGCAGGGGATTGGACTAGATGACCTACTAAGGTCCCTTCCAGTCCTAAACTTCTATGATACTATAATTTATTAGCTTTCAAAAGGCCTTTGACAAAGTCTTGCAGAAGACACTACTAAAGTAACTAAGTAGTCATGAGATGAGAGACAAAGTATTGTCAAGGATCAAAATCTGCTTAAGAGTCAGAAAACAAAGGAGCAGGAATAAATGGTGAGCTTTCATCACAGCAAAAACTTAACAGCTGGGTGCCTCAAGGTTTTGTACTAGTGTTGGTGTTGTTTAATATCTTTACTAACAATCTGAAAAGTGGATCAGGAAGTAAGGTTGCTACATTTTCAGATGACAAATTATTTTGAGTATTCAAGCCCAGGGAAAACTGAGGAACTTCAGAGGGACTTAAACAAGCTAGGTGAATGGACAACATGATAACAGATGAAGTACACTGTTGATAAATGCAAAATAACGCACACTGGAGGGAAATTTTTAAATATTCATACACCTTACAGGGATCTAAATTAACTGTATCAACTCAGGAAAGGGACCTCACTGGGGCATCACTGAACAGTTCAAAGAGGACCTCTGCATAATGTGCAGTTGCTGTCAAAAAACCAAAATGTTAGGATGCATAAAGAATGGGAGAGAAAATAATAAGGAAAACATTATAATCCCATTATATAAATCAATGGTTTCCCCTCATCTGGAGTACTATGTGCAGTAGTGGTTACCCCCACCTCAAAAATTATATTGCAGAATTTGAAGCGGTCAGAGATGACTGGTGAGAATGCATAGGGGCATGGGAAACCTCTCACCTGAAAGAAAGACTAGGAATGATTACCTTAGGAAGTAGGTAAATGAGAGGGGAAGTGACAGAAATAGAAAATAATATGTGGTGCACTTAGAGAAAGTAGATTGGAAGCTTCTGTTTTCCCCATCTTGTAAGACTGGAAGAAGAGACTGTTCAATGAAACTGAAAACCAGCAAATTCAAAACTGATCAAAGGAAACACTTTTTCACACAGTATTAGACTGTGGAACTCCTTGAAACAGAATATCACGGAAGTCAAAAACTAGCAAAATTCCAAGAGATTAGACACCTATTTGGATAACAAGAATATCCAGAATAATAAACAACAAAAAAAATTATAAGGGATATAAAATCTCTTGCTTCAGGGATTAAGTCAATTTCTAACAACGTAGGGTAAGGACAAGACTTCCATAAGGAGCAGATTATCCCATATCTACCTACTGTAAAGTTTCTTGCACCTTCCTTTGAAGCATGTGGTGGTGGCTACCGTCAGAGGCAGGATACTGGACCATAGGTCTGATCTAGTGTGGCAATTCATATATTCCTAGCAGGGACAATGGTCCAAAATATGGTTTCATTATTTCCTTTATTACCCACAGAAGAGACTAGGCAGCAGAACTAAACCACTGAAGTTTTTCCCATTACTTGATGATTTAGAAGAGATAAAGGAAGTGAGCATTTATGGTTTTGTGGGCATGTGCAGGAAGGGTTAGAAATACAACTTAACAGCTCAGAGCTAAAATTCATACCCTACTGTTAACCATCTTTCAGTCATGCCTGTAAAGGCAGGTGATATCGGAACTAAAATTTTCCAAACATCAATTAGGACTAAAAATAGATGCTATACCACCTGATGCCTGTGCATTTCATATGATTGCACTAAGCCAGGTGGATTTGCAGTAACCATAGCATTTTACATACACCTGTAGATCAATGACTGAAACTAAATGTGGTTAATATTTATATGCATTTTAAAAATGTTTTGAAGTTATTTAATGTACTTTTTTAATAAAAAGCAAGACAGTAAGAGACACTGAAGATAAAAGCTACATTGTCAAAACTTGAAAAAGATCCCTATTAGTAATTATATTTGTTGTCCTGAGGTGTTTCATATTAATTTGAACCTGCCTGTGGAACCATAATAATTAAATGTAAAAAGATTCCTACTAAATATATCCACCTAAGCCAATGGAAAATAATTCCCCCACAAGATCCCTCAAATGCTCCAACTGATTAGTGTCACACTGTCACATCTTGGAGAAAACTCCTCAATGTCTAACAGAATTAAGAGTCATTTGCAAAATGATAACGTAATTTTCCTGAATAAAGGTCTGATATTAGTGAGGCAGCTTCCATTTCCCCCTGTTCAAAAGTCCAAGTAGAGTTAGGATACAAAAAAACTTGGAACCTCTTCTCACACGGGTAGACTACACCTCATCATCATTCCTCGGCTATCCCAATGCTGGAATTATAAATAGTTCTTGTCTAAATCTAAAACCAGGCAAGATGGAAGTAGAATTTCAAATAGGTAATGAAAATGACTATGAAAAAATAGCTAACATTCCATCACCCTCACTAGAGGGCATCTGTCCCACTGTCATCAGAGTGGCTTGCAGCCAAGAGGGCTTTCTGGACTCTTCACTGACAATAGACACCCAAATAGCAAAAGCACCAAAAAAAAAGGGGGCCTTTTTCTACCTTCCCCTAGCCAAAAGATCTCATACTATCCTGCCAGATGTGGATTTGATCCTCCAAACTTTGTTACTGAAAATCACTGTATCTGGGAAGGAAATTATAAATGTTAAAGAAACTTTAGTCAGTGCAACAACCTGACCTCCAACCTACGCTGATGAAAGCACACTTGCTCTGATCACTTTAGCTACTCATCAAACACCAGAATGAGCGAGCCCCTGGAGTCTTCATCAGCGAAGCTTTCATCAGGCTGGCACTGGAATTCCTTGGAAACTGACTCTTACTATGTGACCATGATCACCTGTGACAACTAAAATCCTCAGGAAAAATGGAAATGTTAATAGTTAGATTGAGAGTGGTGGGAGTTTCTGATAAGAAGATGAAATCCTAGTACCATTGAAGTCAATGGTAAACTCTCCATTGATTTCATGGAGCAGGATGTCACCCAGAGTCTTCTTGGCAGCTAGTCCTTGGCTATAAAACACCTTTCCATGAGAGTTAAGAATGTTCACAAAACCTCACCACTTTTGGGGGGGAAGAGGGAGAGGAACGGACATGACAGACCGATCTGTATCACCTACTTCCCATAATGAAATAATTTAAAACAATTACAAAAGATTCAGCCTTCCCTTAGAAGTGTGAAAAGATGACAAAATTCTAGGTTTTTGTGTAAAACGCCGATATGGATTTATATAAACTTGTAATGCCCTCATTCATATGCCACTGTATAAATAAGGTATAAATACAAAGACAGTGAGGTTGAAACCAACTAAGAATAATATGGTCAGCAAAAAACCCAATTATTTTAATACAGTTGAGGATCAGAATTATCAATTTAAGAATAGGGAATTAAAATAACATTTAGTGATAATCATGCAGGAAATTTAACTTAAAAGAATATGACACATTAAAAGATAAACTACAGCATAAAATAAAGATGACTGATAATAAGGACAGTTGATATTCACCCTCACTATTTTTTAATGTTCTGTATCAGCATTTTATGAAACAAATGTTAAATATACTAAAAGATGAGCATGAAACTGGGCTCAGAATTATCAACAGTTAATATAATGTTGTCATGACACTACAGGCTATTTCATCAATACACTTCCAAATAAAGGAAAATGAGAAACAATTTTATTGAGAACATTCTTGATTGTCTTAGTTAGTGTCTTTTTATAGCTTTCAAGGCTACAGCTATGATAATGGCACCATACCGTGAAGCTGTTGTTGACATTTTTTGTGCTCGATTCAGCTACACTGGCATCTGACAGGTCAACTTCATCAAATATTAGAGACTGTGAACAGAAAATAACACAAACACATTAAATACCACTTTTAAGCACACTTACCCTACTGCACTTTCACTTCCACATTACTGTTTTAGGAATCAAATTAAATAAGTAGAAAAATTACTAAGCAGATAAATCTTTCTAATTTAGCCTTTCAAAGGGAGCCATGTAACAATCTGATCAGTAGGAAAATTCAGAAACATAAGCGGGCTGAAAATGAATTTTATCCCAGTCAAAAAAGTAATCTTCACTTTAAAAATACCTTTGAGAAAATGTACAATATTATTTTCAGCCTTAAAGGGCCACTTAAGGAATCCATAATAGAATCAAAGAAGATAAATACATATAACAGTCTGTCAGCGTTTACTTTAAACATCGCAGCCTATTAGCCAGTGTTAAGTCTGCTGGGAAAGGGTTAAATGGGTTCTGTTGGCTCACTGAGACTCACTGATGAAGAGTAAAACAATTCCAGTCATGTGTCTCTTCTCCCTTCCTGTGGGAAAAAGAGTAAAAAAGAAAGCCCCCCCCCCCCCCGTCATCCCACATACACACACTCAACTCATGGCAGGGAGTTGAAACTAAGGATGGTCCTGCAGTTGAGGCAGGTATGACTGGGATGGCAGGGGATCTGCATTTAATTTCCAGATCTGCCTCAGTTTCCCACCTGTAATATGTGGATGATCCTGCCATTTTCCCACCTCTTGTCTGTCTTGTTAATTAAGGTTGTCAGTTCTTCAGGGCAGCAACTGTACAACTGTGCCTAGCGTGGGTGACTCATGCCCTCATTCTTACCTATGTGACCTTTGATACCTTTGACGCACCATGCAGCTGAGTCGCAGGGGAGATTGTAGTGCATCATGGGAAATGGAGTGGGTCAATCAATAGGAGCAAATGAGGGCCTGAAGCACCTGAACTACCACTCCCAGAAGGCACCATGGGGGCTCATGAAGAAGCAGCTTAATGATAAACTGATTTGAAATTAAATGTTTCCGTTCAGTTCAACAAACTGAAACATCTCCATCTGGATCAAACTGACCTGAAATGAAATATTTCATTTAGATTTTCCCTGACAGGAAGGAGAGTAATTTCTGAAAATGAAATTTTCCCACTGAAAATTTCAGTTTTTCAGAACTTCATTTTCCATTGAAAATTCATTTCAAGGGATAACTCCTGACTAGCAGTATTTAGCATAATCATAAAAACTTGAACTTTGAGGTTTAACATTTGAACAATATCCCTCCAATGTTTTTTTCCTTTTTAAAATTTATTTTCCTAAGCAAATAACAGAAATCAGCTTATTAACATTATTTGACTAATTTGTTTAAAAAGGGTAAAAGAACAGAAACAAACCACAATACAGAAAACTCAGAGGTGTATGTAACATGTCTTCTTTTGCAAATTAATTTTGTATACTAATCTTTATAAATAGCAAATTGATTGTGAAAACAATCACTGTTATTTTAAAATTGATGGTCTAATTTTAATAAACCTAAGAAACAATTGGTGTTACAAGCATAAGGCATTCGTTCTTAGTATTATACATCCTTACCTTTGAATCCTTGGCATAGTAAAGGGTACGGCCTCGAAGTTTGAAATAACGTTTTTTCCACCGCTGAAAAGAACTTGTTTGCTTCAATAGTAACCCTTCCTTTATACTTGTCTGAAAACAAGAAAAAAATATTTAAATACATCAGACCCAGTAAAAATATCCAAGTATCTAAATATACTATATAAAAAAAAATTCTTAGACTTTTGTAAACAATTTTCTGTTCTGCACAAAGATATTCATTGTTTTTTATTTGTATTCACGCATGAGATGATGATTGATTCTATCATTTGACAATCAAACTATGCACAATTATTTTTAACAATGCGAATACTGGCAAAAGGTTACTTCTGTGTACGCATTCAAAAAGCAGTGGAGATATACACTGAAAATGCCAATAATTATTCTGGAGATTAAATTGCTATTTAATTGTATTACTTCTATAATTCCAAAAGCACAATATTGTAGTGAGCAATGATTGGCAGTTGCACAATTCTGAAAAAAAATATTAGTTATCTATGCCATACAAGCTCATGCAGATCGTACTCTGTGGCATCTGTACTCTTGCTACCCTTTTTTTCTAACTATTAAAATGGAAAAGAAGACAAACTCAAACTTGGAAGAATAGTGTCAAGAGCACAATTTATTAATGTGTTTAGAAATGTTTTGGTAGTATCTGTGGGCCTCATCACACCATTGATTTTTAAGCACTCCCCATGTACTTTTCATAGGAGGAGTTTTTATAACTCAATGGTATAATATAGTTCTGCACAGTGGCCTATATCACGGAGTGTCTTAAATACCCAATTTTCTCTTTTGAACTACACTATTAAAAGGGAAAAGCAGATACATATGGATCTGGATTCTCTGCTCTAAAGTGGCCTCTGAAGCATGGTATTTCCATTTTGTATTATGTCATGATGCAGATGTCATTGTACAGTGCAATTTCTAGACAACATGATGCAAAGGTCACTTATAAGTTGATCTGGACCTCTTATAAGCTTAATCAAACCCTGAAAAAAGGGCATGACACCATCTTCTTTCAATGGATGTCAAATTCTTCTTAACTTTAACATAATACATTCACCGTAAAAAGGAAAATATACCTTTTTGTTTCACTATTTCACATTTATGAACGTGAAATAATTGTTAAATATATCCATAGCATGGCTACTATACTAAATTCTTTAATGGTTTTTTCCTACTAAAATGCCCCCAAATATACCTAACAAAGATAAAATATTTTCACGTGATGTAATGGATTTTATTTGTTAGCAATTCAGTCAACAGTAGTCATAGGCACACACACCAGTTTTGGTTTTGTTTGTTATAGCCATACTGTACTTGTGTTTTGTTTCCCTCTTTGAAATTTTCATGGTGCACATGAATTACGTGCATATGATTTATGTATATGCAAAAGTGAGAATAATATACAAATCAGTTCCATACAATACAATTTCTGTATTCAATGGTCCTAATTCCCTCTTCAAATATATAATGGGCATTGGCATTTATCTTCATATTATCCTGAAAGTGGAAACATCGAAATGTATGTTATGATATACATGGCATACATTATGGGAAGATCAGAATGTACACTAAAAACCTTCTTCATGAAGGAGATACATGAATTTAAAGTCTATAGAAAGAACATAAATCTGTTGGCCTATTTTTCTAGACTTTAAAAAACACACAGTTTTCCTGAAGATTAAATTAATTCCTTCATACCATTTCTACAAAAACAGGCATTATCACAGCTTTCTCTCTCCCTTTTAGAGCACTAATAATATTCCACAAACACTCCAACCTGTTTAATGTAACCAGGGGATTGTTGTCCATTAAATGGCTCTGGAATCGTAAACGGCTTATGAATCAAAACTCTATGACAAATCTTTTAAACTACCATTTTAACTATGAGAAAGTTGTTTTCTCAACCAAAAAAACCCTTCTGAAGTTGGAGGTGAAAACACATTTAACTGCTATAGCATATTTTTTCATATGAAGCTATTACAACAGATCCTGATAATAAATATTCTTATTAATTTAAAATAGCCAGGTAATGTACTTTCATTCGTGTACAGTGTAAATGCTTTCATCAACAGACATACTCTACTGAGGGCAGAGCACTTCCATCATCCAATTCCACTGGTACAGAATCCAACCCTTGCTACAGAACTTTGCTCCAAGGATGCAATAAGCCCAGACCCCCACTTCATTGGCAAAAGGTGATAAATAAAGCTACGATTTAGTAATGGAGGTCACGGAAGTCAAAGGCCTCCGTGACTTCAGCTAGTGCAAGCTGGGAGCTGCAGGGTCCCCTGCTGCCTGCAGAGGCAGGGAGCTGTGGGGTACCCATGCCACCACAGGCAGCAGGAGCCCCCCACCACTCCCGGCTACCACGGGCAGCAGGTGGAAGCCCTGCAGCTCCGAACCACCAGCGGAGGGGGACCCTGGAGCTTCGAGCCTGCCCACTGCTACCCAGGCTCCCCATTTTGTCATGGATATTTTTAGTAAAAGTCAAAGACAGGTCACGAGCTTCTGTGAATTTTTCATTATTGCCCATGACTTTTATTAAAAATATTTGTGACAAAATCTTAGCCTTAACGATAGGTCGCTCCGGTGGGAGACGGAGAGGTCTTGGCTGGTCTCTCTTACCTGGGAGCAGTCCTGGGAGATGGGGAAAAAGTAGTAACTGAAGCTGTCAGCAAACAGCATGGCCTGGAGAAGGGGCAGCAGCTTTTCCTGTAGCTCCAGCCCCCAACCCTAGCTCCCTGTTTTTCAGAACCCTGGGCTGCCCTCTCTTCAGGCTACCTCCTCAAACTCTTCTGCTTCCAGACATGCTTCAGAAGAAGAAGTCATGGCTTGGCAAAGACATACATGTGCTGTGCAGCAATGAGAAGGGAGGAAACAACATACATATGTGGGTGTCTCCTGGAACCCAATGCATGCACAAAATGGGATGCTGCTGAAAAGTAAATTGGGATCATTGCATTCACAGAGGTGTGCAGCTCTCGGTTGTATGTTGATTAGCAAGTCCCACAGGTCAGTGTGGTGCAATCCTGGAACATACGGGCTTTAATATTTTGTGTAACATGTACAAATACAGACTTTTATCCCCAGACACTTTTGGTAGTGATCTCTGCTACTTGGCAGATTACCTGGGCCCCCTCCTCAGGAAAATTCTGATTGTGCCCCTATTTTGGTCCAAAATCTAACCTTTATAGTGTGACACTTCCTAGGGTTATGAGGAACCTCCCCACCACCTGTCCTTAGCATCAGGAAGTCTTGTCTGTGACTGCTGTGGATCAGCTGTCTGAAAGCATCAGCCTCTGGCAAGACAAGCCTGACCTTCCAGGCCTAATTCTCTCTGCAAAGGTTAGCAATAGGTAAGCACCAACCACTGAGTCCTCTGAGGGTCCCTCTGGACCGCTCAGCCTGTTCCACAGAACGCACACAGAACTCTCAGATACACTACTCCCAAAGAACAGCACCCTTCCATTTACAAGGTTCAGCTCAGGATCCACCTCTTGGGGAAGTGGAGTATCTACGCCAACGGAAGAAGCCCTCTCATCAGTGTAGGTAGCGTCTTCACTAGTAAGTGTAGACATGCCCATAGTTTATCATCAAAGAATGGTGATTCAAATGATAGAAAGTAAGAATATTGGAAACAAATGGTAAAGCATAAAACAAAATCATAACATGCTTTCTAGAACCTAAACTTAATTAACAAGACACTGCCTAATTTCCTACAATATAGCTTACCCCAATGACTTTCCCCAGCATTTTCAACCAGTTTGGCTGAGATCCCTTCTCATAAAATCAAGCCCGCTGGCAGCTTGGCCTCACAGATTAAAGGAATAAGGGTATGCCTCCATACCTCTTAAGTACTTCCCCAAAAGTTCATTGTCCTTACTGGCTCACTTCTTCCTCTAAATGTCCTCTCTTTGAAGATTTCACAGTCCTTCATTAGCATTTGGCTCACACTGTGAATAGATGCCCATTTTGAACCATACAGTCCTTAATTTACACGTAAACAGACAAATAGACACACATTTCTTGCCTGAAAGAAAACGTGCTTTTCACCTTTCTGGTGATCAGCCTCTAGTCACAGACCTAAAGAACATAATTTTCAGTGTATATACATAACTCCATATGTTTTGCAATGATTATGATGACCAGTGTGATACAGGCTTTCATTAGAGACCTTACATGACATTCTTTTGATGAACCCCCTGCCAATCAATCTGCCAGCTGGCATCCAGAGGTCCTTGGGTCACATATAGATCATATTTCTAACCCCCAGTGTTGAGAGGAAAACCTTCAGTTACAAATGGAGCAGAAACCAAAGCAGTAATAATGTCTCCCTGAGTCTGCAGACAAGAAAACATCAAAGAGGCATGAACTGACCCATTCACCTCAGCAGAATATTAACTCTGAAGCATAATGGAAACAACTGTCAATATTGTTAACTACTTCACTGCTGTAATTTGGCAGAAGCATCCAGTTAATGGGCACATCTCACAAGCCCGAACTGCGATGCTTGCCAAAAGCTCTATCTCCCATTCAATTGCTAAAACCTCCAGCTTCCCCCATGACAGCTTGTGCAATCCAATTATACACCGTCACTGTAAAAATCTGCACACATACTGAAAACTAAAAATGTAGGGACAGAGCAAACACTCATGAATAAAATAGCCAGTACAATGCAATTTTCCTTTAGTTATTAATGAACTTGGTGGTACACTCAGCAAACTGAAATTAATGCCTATCACCTTAGATATCCTTACCCTTTAGCAACTTAGCAAACGGAAATTAATGTGCTACATAATAGTATTATATTCTCATCAAAACTCAATTTAAAAGATATCTCCACATTTTATAAAATTAAGTATTTGCAAATCAGTATTCAATTATTGAAAAAGGTAGAAACCCAATTCTTCATTGCAAAAACCCCAGTGATAAAGATGATTGGGGTTTGTGGATATTACAATGATTGAAAGATTAAAAGCACCTTCCTTTATAAAGATGAATTCTTAGATATTTAGGTATCATTCAAAGTTCCAAGACTAAAGAGACTTGTTTCTGTGAAAGTGAGCTGTAATCTTCAGAGTGTGTCAATGTCAAAAATGAGTTAGAAGTGATTTCAGACACCACACAAGCCCATGAGTCAATTTTTGTACTTTTATAATCAAATTTTCCTATTGTAAAAAAAAAAAAAAATTTCTCTTTTCCCTGTTTATGTGAGAAAAACCCACAGGAACAATAGGGGAAGTCTACTGAGGGGAAATATTGAAACCAACTATGTACAAAGTACTGCCAAGCACAAAAAAACACATGGAAATATCAAAGAAAAAATTACATTTTTCCCAGTCACTTTCAGTTATATAATCTTCGGTACAACTTAAAAAATTCAGACAGAGGAGTGATTTTTCAAGTTGACCTTTTGTTTTAAATTTTGTTTTTTGACTTTACCTAGGTCATCAGAAGCCTGGACAGTTAATATTTTGGTTGCTAAGATCACAAAATGTTTTAAATAAAACAAGAAAATATATTAAACATACAGTACATTCCATCCTCCAGAGACATTGCCTATTGATTTACCTTCCTAAATTTGAATACCAAAACAGATCAATGATATTTCTGTATTGCTGTGAGATTTCTATATGTTCACAGGGCACACAGTTATGGTCTGAAGCAAGCACAATTCTAAGCACATTACAGAAAAAGAAAATCTCATGGTTCTCATTAACTCATACTCCCTTAACATTCCAAGTCTTCTGCAGATCATTACATTTTTAATAATATGTCTTTTTCAATCAAAGTCTTGAATTTTGATCAAGATGGGATCTTGGATTGCAAGTCTATGCTTTGTTGACAACGTCAAAACAGTAGTTTCAATTCTGCCACTTATGCTGACAGCTCTCTATTAATGGTTTCAAAATAAAAATAAATTGTATCTACAGAAAACAAAATCTTCACCCAATTGTTAAATGTAACAGTACATTTTTATTGAGGGTTTCTTGTGACCTCAAAAAAGACAAAAGGATGATGTTTAAAAATAGCTATGCCAGGGATATGAATGAGCACAGTTAAATAAATTAACAGAAAAAAAAAGATAGAAAGGGGATTAGTAATTTAATGTAATAAAAAAAGATTGTAACAGTTTCAATGTGTATCTTAAGATAAAAATAAACCAACAAAAACTAGAAACCCAATGTAAATTATCTTTATGCAGCAATTTTTTGTGGTATCATAACCAATTGTACTTCTCTGACCTGTACTTCTACAGATTTCTCTCCTTGTTCAGCTGGTAAATCACAACTAAAATTCCAACAATTTCTTAGTGTGATTTGATCTATCTTGCTTTGAAACAGGACTAGATCAATGTGCACTAAGGAACTGTTAGTATGTGTTAGCAGGATCTGAATGGACAGTTATCAAGCGGCAGGCTAGTGTGAGACAGAGTCATACCCAAGCTTAACGTGAATGAAATGTTCCTATAACCAAGCCCTTACTCTCTCTGTGACCCTGAGTAATTATTCTTTCTGCTTCAGGTTCTCCATCTACAAAACGTTTCTCTCATTAGTTCATGTTTGTAAAGTTCTGAAAATGGAAAATACTATGTAAATGAAAGACAATTAACTGAAAGAACAGACTGTTCTTATTAATAAGGGGAATAGAACAGCTGTAAAATATTTCACAAAGGACAGATCACTTACAAGGTTGTGCTTTAGTGCCAAAGACTTGGTTATTATTCACAATTGAGTATTTAGTGCCAAAGACTTGGGTATTATTCACAATTATTAAGGGCTTGGGTATTATTCACAATTGAGCTAACTTCTGTCTTAGAACAATAATTTACAGCTACAACTTGGAATATCAAGTACTGTTCATTTTAGTTTCATTAGTTCTGAGTAAAAAGGTTTAAAATGGGTAAAATGACTCTTTCCCACGCAGGAGAGTGACATGGAAACACCACATACATCAGAAAATCAAAATTACAAAATTATAGAAATGTATATGAATTTTTCCAAAGAGACAATCAAATTAAAATGCTGATTAGGCTAATTTTAATAAAGTCATTCTGGCCTTGATCCTGTACTAAGTGAAGTCCATGGGAGCATTGCTATTGTCTTCAATGGTTGCAGGGTAGGCACTCAAAGATTTTGTTGTTCCATAAAATACATGTAGGTGTAACTACAAAATAACATGAACTACTAAAACTACTCAAGAGAAGATGCCTCCCACAAGCAAAATGCAAAAATCCCATTACAATTCCACTGGGAAGAGTAGAGTTTCTGTGGTCCTACGGTAATGGTCTAACACATTTAAAATGTAAACAGTAGCAATCATCCCTTACTAAAGGTGTGTAACAATAGTATTGCCGAAGAGAGGCATATTAACACTGCTGCACACTTTCAAATCAAAATCATTCGCTGAAAGAAAATATAAACAAAAATTACAATAACATCAATATTATAATTAGATCTGTCTCAACAAATATTCAATTTTTCATTTATATTACTCTATTGGTTTTCTCCCTTTAAGACCACTAACAAATTCCATTGATTAAGACATAACTCTAAGGAGTTGTACTCAGTAGAAAACAGCCTATTATTTCTGGCTATCAAATCCACTAAATGTTATCAACATTTCTGAAAATACTAAACTTTCAGACAATATAAATGTTGAGAAGACCTATAAAGTGAAAGGAGAGTGTTCCCAGAATTTTAATATGTATTGACTTTTCTAAAGAACCTAAACATGCATCAGTACTATACCCCTCCATTCGTAAAGGCTTTCCAAACTATTTTGGTTACAAAATGATCTGTCATTATACCATATTGTTTCTGATATTTTAATAGGTTTAAGTCTGTATAAGACACTACAGGTGTTATAACAACCAGCAGCTCATATCATAACTCTCGTTTATCAAACTCCTGTTAGTTGACACATTAAAGTGCTGGGTATCTTTGAGACTTTATAGATAGGCTTGGAAGGATTAGATTTTTACTGGTAAATGTCAGTAAATGTCAATTTCAGCATACACACAAAAACTAACAAAAAGCTATTTCTATGGATAATAATCAAAATATACAGATAAGTAAACTAAGAAAAATGCTGAGAACTTAGAGTTTAAGAATACTTACTGAGTATATTTTGACATCTGATGTGGACAATTTGTGTTTTAACAGTTACAAAGTGTTAACTTTGTGAATCTCAGCATCTAATGTCATTAAATAATTACTGTCAGACCCGCCTCCATAATTTCCTGCAACTGTGAAAATGTATATTGATAAAAGTAAAAAATAATACTTTAAAATGAACAGAGGTATCATCCATCAAAACTCAAAAAAACAAAAATAAAAAAAAATTGAATTCTGCCAGGCCTACTTATAGAGCATTTCCTTTTGAGTTACAGATTATACAGTTTAAAATAAATCACTGGTTTCACTGTATTCCAAATTTATATTGAGTTCACTCTACTTTACTAGAAGGTGTGGGAAATTCTGATTACTTATGTCATATTTTGAATTCAGTTACCTAACTATTCCTCAACAAGTTTAATTCATCTACTCTTTGATTAGCCAATTCAATGAAACCTTTCATCCACAATAACTCCTTGGACAGGGCACCTCTTTCCAGCAGATCTCAGTGGTGGAAAAAAAAAACAAAACATTACTGTCTAATTCATTATTCACTGCCCAGAAATCCATATTTTTAAGTGTGAAAAGCAGCAATCTAATTGATATGACTATGGTAAAAGCATGCCAAGGAACTGTGCAACATGGAAAAAACAGTTCATAGCAACAGACTCCAGATAAAGCTGAAGAATTATGGACTGTGCTTACTGTTTTTTAAATTTTCATGATTTATGTAATCTGGCATCCTGGGGACTGGATTAGGCTTTTCATATTTTATTAAAATGTTTGATTTAGCTTCAAAAGATGCCTTTATATCAGAGGTGGGCAAACTTCTGCCCGGCCCCTGAGCTCCTGGCCCGGGAGGCTCTCTCCCGGCCCCTCCCCCGCTGGGCCCCCTCCCCCGCAGCCTCAGCGCGCCACGCCACTGGCGCAAGGCTCTGGGAGGCCGGGCAGCGCAGTTGCAGAGCCACAGCCTGACCCGGTGCTCTGGCCGGTGCGGCTGTAGCGCTGCCAGCCACTAGTGCTCCAGACAGCGTGGTAAGGGGATGGGGACGGGGGGGGGGGGGGGGGGTAGAGGGCAGGGGAGTTGAGGGGGGTGGTCAGCGGCCGGGGGTGTGGATAGGGGTCAGGGCGGTCAGAGGGCAGAGAACAGGCGGGTTGAATGAGGGCAGGGGTCCGGGGGGGGCAGGATTGGGCGGTGGGGGACAGTCGGGGCAGGGGTTCTGTGGGCGGTTGGATGGGGCGGGGGGTCCAGTGGTGGTCAGGGGACAGGGAGCAGTGGAAGGTAGTCCCGGGGGGGCCGTCAGGGGACAGGGGGCAGTTGGATGGGGCAGGAGTCCCGGGGGAGCCGTCAGGGGGCGAGAAGCAGGTGCGTGGGGGTCGGATAGGCGGCAGGGGCCGGGCCACGCCTGGCTGTTTGGGGAGACCCAGCCTCCCCTAACCAGCCCTCCATACAATTTTGGAAACCCGATGTGGCCCTCAGGCCAAAATGTTTACCTGCCCCTGCTTTATACCATGCAGTTCTGTGAAGATATGGTGTAAACCAATGGCTCTCAAACTGTGATCAACAGAGCACTTGCTAGTAGGGCAGTCCGAAAAAAAATTATTCTGGTTCATGAAAAATTTAGAGGTTTCAAGATTTGTTTTTGTTCCACACTGGAACAAGACCAAGACCTTTAGAAATTTTTCACAAAAAAACAAGGGAAGAATAGGGACCAGCCCAGAATCGCCAATAGCCCAGTGGGTAGGGCACTCACCTGGGATGAGGCAGAGACAGGATCAATCCCTGCTGTGAATCAAACAGAGCTAAACAGTCAGACTCTCTGGAGCTCTCCTGTTGGAGCTGTTCCACTTTGTAAAATAATTAAATATTCCTTGGGACAGAGAGAGACGGATTCTCAAGCCAGTTAGTTAGCGCACAACCAGGGATATGGGAGACCCAGGTTCAGTTCCTTGTTCTGCCCAATTCAAAGTGGTGACTTATTACATATTCACTGGGCAGACAGAATCAGGCAGAGACGTGAACCTGTCTCCCCCACATATCAGGTGAGCCCACTAACCACTACTGGCTATGCTAAGGGTTTTTTTTTCCTTTCTCCCCTGCCCACCTGCCCTGAAATTTCAGACTGGAAGCAAGAAACTTTCCCAACAAAAGTTTTGATGAATCAGCAGTTTCTGACCAAAAAAAAAAAAGCTTTGTTGCAAAATTCCCCATCAGCTCTACTTACCAGTGATCTGTGGGGAGCTGACTAGTCACATGGCATGGCCTCCACTCCTTATTTCCAGCTACAACTTCATTCTCTTTAAGAGAATGAAAGCACAGATGGGTATTTAGAAGACTGGACTCTTTTCTCAGTTCAAATATAGACTCTCTCTGTGACCTCAGGTAAATCACTTATTCTCTGCGCTTTGGTTCCCAATCTGCAAAGTGGGGATAACACTTCCTCACCTCATAGTGGTGTTGGTATTGCTAGGTGTGAGGGGTGTACAAACCCCACACTGAAAAGGCAGGAGTTAAGTGCTATTTAGGGCCCAGGCCACCTCAACCCCCGCACCTGCAAAGGATATATGGGCTGGAGGAGGAGCTTAAAAAGAGAACAGAACAACTCAGTAGCTGATAGTCAGTGGAGGTAACAGATCTACACTCTTAGCTCCACTGTGAGAGGTCCAGCTGCTTGGGGATTCTGGCTACTGGAACTCTACCAGACCTACTGAGGAGAAGAGGACTCTGGACACTCAGAAGAATCAATTCTCTCCAGTCTTTTTCAACATCTACATGCAACCACCAGGTGAATTGGTCAGATGACATGGACTCAATTGTCAGCAACACTAGCTGATCTATATGTCTACCTTTCATCACAAACGACCACATCACCACCATTTCCTTTGATTGAAGGTTCACATCCACAATTGGTCAATTCAGTCTGCAGTTTGGGTATACTCTCGGATTACTCCCTGACGCTGAGCTCTCACATCATAATGGCCAGGACTAATGCTTTCTACCATCATCAATTAGCTAGGAGACTTCATCCCATCCTGGTGGACGAACATCTGGCCTCATTTATTCATGCCTTTGTCACTTCTTGGCAGAACAAAAGCAACACAATATATAGGTACCTGGAAATGAAACCTACAGCACTTAGGAACCTCCAACTACTACAAAAAGCTCTACTCTCTCATTTCCTTTTCCTAGTTACTAAATCTTTAGATAGTTTATTATAGGAGTATCTTTGGTGCGAGATCTAAGGTGTAATTGACCTGGGGTAAGTGTCTGGTCCTTTGGAACTGGTAGTAATCTGAATATTGCTGAGATGTTTGGTGTAAGGAACAATCTATCACAAAGTTAAGCTTAACTGGGTGGTAAGATACACAAGGGACTGTCTATGCCTCAAGAGTGCTTGAGGAGTTTTTTCACTTGATAATTGGTGATATCTAAGTATAGAACTCACAACCAGTTCAGGGTTTGTGCTCTGCTTCTGAACAGTCTTGGACAGGTATTCACGCTCTTGAGCCACTGGAGGATAGCTTGACAGATATTATGCATCTTTTTAAGCTAACAAAATTGCCTTTGCTTAAGAGGGCCCTAGAGTGAGGGACTCTCTTTCCCATGACCTCTCTCCACTTTTAACCATTACCTTAAGACTTTTTCCCTGAAGTTATTTTCATTAGCCTCTGTGATTACCACCACCATTAACTGTTTGCATCCTCTTTCTCCATCACTGCACCTTGTGTTCTCCCCCCCACCACACGCACACAATTTGTTTTAAAAGAGTGTTTTCTCTTTAAATGTTTTTCTTCTGTTGTATTTCCTGTTTTACTGTAGAACTCTCAGGCACTCTGGTATGAGAAGTCCACCTATCACTTGGCAGCCAGTGTTAATTAAATTAGAATAATAAGCATATATAGGATTATTCAATTACCTTCATTGCAATGAAGATATTATTTATTCTTTTACTGTCAGTGACTTGTGCAGTTAAATATGCACTTTGCGTTTTAAGTAGCATGATGTCTGCTTTTTCCATTAAAACAACTGAACATATTATTGAAGTATTTTTAATAGAAAAGCATGGAAAAATAGAAATGACAAGCATGGAAATAAATGTGTTAGAGTATCAAAACCGTCAAAAAAAGTTATACTTCTATAATTACTGCCTTTCATTTTATCAATAAAAATCTGTCTATAAAAATAAGTTCTCAATTTCTTACAAACAGGCATCTTATCCACACATGTTTGGTTAGGATTTAGCACCCCTTGTAGCTGAGAGCATCTAAGTACTGTGCAGCATGTTTATGTACAGACTAGTATTCAAAAGAATAGTCAGTGGAATTAAGGTCAAGGCAGGCTTTATCTCCTGTGGAGGACTGGGTTTATTAATACAAAAAACTGCAAATAAAACTCAAAATCCCAAAACAAACTCCATTCATAGACCACATGACACAAGGTTTCTCTTTCTGCTCCCAGCTCTTTCTGCCTGGGGCCTTTGCAGTCGCTCCTCTGCTTCAACAGGGTCTGGGCAAGGGTCTCACCCAAGCCTCCCTGCCTGGAGAGTTTTCCTTGATTTCTGCAGACTCTGCCACAACTTCCTGCTTCTTTTATAGTGGGATCATCTGACAGGTGGGGCTCAGCCAGAAATCACAACTGTCTTAGCTCCAGGCTCTCCAGCCCCTGGGGCAAGCCACCCTGTTACACTGACCTAGTCAATTTCTATTCAATTATAGTAGAACCTCAGAGTTACAAACACCTTGGGAATGCAGGTTTTCGTAACTCTGAACAAAACGTTATAGTTGTTCTTTCTCAAGTTTACAACTGAACATTGACTTAATACAGCTCTGAAACTTTACTATGCAGGAAAAAACATGCTTTCCCTTTATTTTTAGTAGTTTGTTTAATATAATATTGTACTTACTTTTTTTTTTTTAAATATATATCTGCTGCCTGATTGTGTACTTCAGTTCCAAATGAGGTGTGTGGTTGACTGGTCAGTTCGTAACTTTGGTGTTCTTAACTCTGAGGTTCTACTGTACATTGTTTGAAAAGAAAAAATTATCCTGTGTAAAGATGTGGTATACCAAACTGTCAGCCACTGAAGAAATGTAGGGACTATTTAAAAACTCCTGAACCAGTTCATACTAGTGTTAAACTTAGTATATACATTAAAGATAGGTAAAGTTATTTTCTGACACCTCTCAATGAAGTGTCATATATGAAAACAGGTCAATGAGTTTCTTTGGTATTTGCTTGTCTTCTACAATAACAAACCAGAAGCTAATACAATTTTTTCCTCATAACTGTTTACCTGTTTCTGTGGAGTTTAGCTTTGTGTGAATCTCTAGGTGATCGCTTCAGGATTGTCTGAAGAGACAGGATTAGTTCTACCCTACTGAGAGCATGAAAGTAGTGAGGAGACCTTTGGAGACAGTACTGAACCGCTGAACCATCTTCTTTGTGCATGTGGCCAAGGGGCTGTGTTGAATGCCCAGTTGCATGAGATGCACTAAGATGAGAATTCTGTGTTAAGAATTTATAATAGGCTTTGTGAAGAAGACAAGTTTTTAACATCCTAGCATGGAAGACGCAACTGCCTTCATCACAGTTCTGATAGCTCATGAGATAATGTTGGATATAAGAACAAATGGATATAAACTGGTGATCAGAAAGTTTAGACTTGAAATTAGACGAAGGTTTCTAACCATCAGAGGAGTGAAGTTTTGGAATAGCCTTCCAAGGGAAGCAGTGGGGGCAAAAGACCTATGTGGCTTTAAGATTAAACTCGATAAGTTTATGGAGGAGATGGTATGATGGGATAACATGATTTTGGCAATTAAATGATCTTTAAATATTCATGGTAAATAGGCCCAATGGCTTGTGATGGGATGTTAGATGGGGTGGGATCTGAGTTACTACAGAGAATTCTTTCCTGGGTATCTGGCTAGTGAATCTTGCCCATATGCTCAGGGTTCAGCTGATCGCCATATTTGGGGTCGGGAAGGAATTTTTCTCCAGGGCAGATTGGAAGAGGCCCTGGAGGTTTTTTGCCTTCCTCTGTAGCATGGGCACGGGTCACTTGCTGGAGGATTCTCTGCTCCTTGAAGTCTTTAAACCATGATTTGAGGACTTCAATAGCTCAGACATAGGTGTGAGGTTTACCGCAGGAGTGGGTGGGTGAGACTCTGTGACCTGCATTGTACAGGAGGTCAGACTAGATGATCATAATGGTCCCTTCTGACCTTAATATCTATGAATCTATGAATGTTGAATTGGCTTCCAAAGGGCCCACAGGCAAGATCATTCCAGTTAGTGGCAATGAAGGGCATTTGGCACTTCCAGCCCTACATACCATAGCATTGCCAGGTCAATGATTAATAAAACTAATCCATGATTCTTGCAAGCAGCATAACCTGAATTTGATATGCACACACCTGACAGCAGAATATAGTAAATGTAAAACATTTCCATCAAATAGTCTCACACGAATAGAACTGGTTTGCATAGTAGCACTTGGGAACTCTCCTAAGACAGTACTTAGGTACAAAAGTTAGTACCTAGAGTATAAGTTTGGTAGCAAAGAAATCCAGAACTTACACTTCAAAGTATATTTCTAAAATTACAATTTTCCTGTTTTTGTTTTTTTTTATTAATTTTTTTAATCTAATTTATTTGGTTGTGGTTTTTTGGAGAGATTTAAGTTCAAATAAATTAAAGAGCTGTGTTTAGGGGGCAAGGAGAAAACAAAAAAGTTATTACAACTACTATTGCTAGCATTTATAAAAACCAAAGAATGCAAAAGGGAATGAAATTTTACTATTCACATCACACCATTTTGTAACCCAACTGTATTTTTAAGCTTCTTTGCAGATTTTTAAAACTATGTGTAACTACAATTGGGATTCAAGCTATCACCACTCATTCACTTATCTATGTCTCTTTCCCTTCCCCATGCCAAACACATGCTTGCTAGAACCATCATGGGGCAGGGACCGCGTCTGTTTGTCTAACTTCCAGCAGTTAGGGCACTTCATAGTAAAGTTTTAAATAAACTTTCAAAATAATTTAAAAGTCTAACATAAGGGACAGAAACTACAGTCACACTAACTTGAAAGTATCCGTATTCCTCACGCAATTTCATTTGATAGATATTTTCTTTCTACTTAATACCTCTACCAGATCACTCCTGGGAAGTGGTTGGATATTTATATATAATCACAGTAAACTGGTATAGTCTTCAACAGCAATTCAGTGTCACCATTATAAGAATGCTTTCAGAATCCCTTCATTGCCAGGAAGTATTCACACTAAATTGATTTACGAAAAAAGTTTTCACACAAAAGGAGGAGGCACAGAGCATTAAAAGTGCCTCAAACTTGTTTTTATCAGTTCTTCTCTTAAGCGCCTTGGTCAGCTTTTTGATTGCTAATCTCAGTCGTCCAGCTACCAGGGGTTGCCCTATAAAGCTGATTAAGTTGAGGCCATTTGCTTCTCAGAGAGCCCAGACATGAGCCCCTTTCTCTTCAATCATTTGTTCTGACCAGTCATCCAAACCATCCCAACCTGCTCAGTTGTGGGAAGCAGAAGACTTTAGCAGAGTGTTAATTGTATCTGATGGTTTTGGTTGAAATCCTCTATTCTCTGTTCACTTGACTCTAGTGAGAGCAGTGTGCAAGAGATGTTTTATCTATTCCAGCACCATCCGAAATTAGATACAGAAAAGGATTAAGACACGCTGACATATATTCAATAGATTTTTAAAAAGCTAAGGCAACCTTCACTTTCTACCATGTAAAACGACACCAAGGAACTTACTGCTAACTTTTTTACTAGCAATGATGCAACAGAAAAATAGCTTATTTGAATTTACTTAGAGTACAATTCTCTCTCCAGTTGTTGCGTACTAAAAAAATCCGAGTGCTAAGTAGATTACTGTACTTCATTTATCACCCCCCCCAAAAAAAACCAAAAAACAAAAACAAAAAAACAGACTATGGAAGAACATAGTTTAAAGGAAACAGTATAAGCTTACAACAGTCTCATTTGCATATGTGTGCTATTAATTCATGCTCTGATTCTAGGTGTATGCCTATGCCATGTGCGCTGCAGTGGCATTTCTGCAGCTATTCTCTATACCAGTGGTTCCCAAACTTGTTCCGCCGCTTGTACAGGGAAAGCCCCTGGCGGGCCACACCGGTTTGTTTACCTGCCATGTCTGCAGGTTTGGCCAATCGCAGCTCCCAGTGGCCACGGTTCGCTGCTGCAGGCCAATGGGAGCTGCTGAAAGCAGCGGCCAGTACGTCCCTCAGCCCGTGCCGCTTCCAGCAGCTCCCATTGGCCTGCAGCAGCGATCAGCCAAACCTGCAGACGTGGCAGGTAAACAAACCAGCCCGGCCTGCCAGGGGCTTTCCCTGCACAAGCAGTGGAACAAGTTTGGGAACCACTGCTCTATAGCGTAGCCATCTGTAATGCAGACACTTGCTACAGAGAGAAGAGATTTTTTTGTCATTGTAGTAAACATACCCCTTTGAGAGGCAGAAGCTAGCTAGATGGAAGAATTCTACCATTGACCTATCTGCATCTACTGTGGAGGTAGGTCGACCTAACTACATTGCACAAGGTGTGACATTTTTCACAGCTCTTAATGATGTAGCTAGCGTGATTTGTAGGTGTAGACCAGGCCTAGATCTTAGACTCCAAGCCAGGACCTTGGAAGTATACTACACGGGAAAGGAAGGTGACAGTGAACCAAAAGCCTTTGAAACCTATTAGAAAGGTAGCGAATCCCATCCAATCTCACTTGTTTAAACAGATTTTTAATATAGTCAGTCACTAGCAACATGACAAGAAATGAGAACAGGAGTGATTAATCCTATCTCAAGGAGATTTTGTATTGAAAAAATCTCTCTCAAACAATAACATTGCGCTCCTGAATGTGATTTCTGTGGTAAGAGAAGAAACAGAGTTTGGAAATAGGGATATTGACAGGGTGAAGGTTTTTTGTTTGGTTGGTTATTTTTGCACATAGTATTGATTCCTTGTCAGATTTTAGAACATGAATTTTGAGCAGATATGATGCAACTGGACCAAGATAATTAATAATACCATGAAGGCATAAGCGTATATCAACAGACAACTGTCCTTATTTTTTTCACCACAATAGGCTAGTCCCATCAGTGTCCCCAGTGTTTGGCAGCTACCATCAGAAAGAATCAGATTGTCTGAGGAATTACATTTGAGAAGCATAAAAAAAAAGACAACTCCCCCCTCCATATGGAGGAGAAGTTGGCTTTATCTTTCTGCACTTGAACCTTCAAAACCATCAACAACTGGATACATGGCAGCTAGTACTGCCAAGACAGGCCCTTTCCCATGACCTGAGACAATTTAAATTCAGGCATGTTGTTTGCAGTAGATTATCCCATCAGCTACAGATATGGTCACTGTTGCATATTTTTCCTTTTATAAAGACAGAAGACTTTTAGTCTGTAAACTGAAATATTGACTAATCAGAACCACAGCACAATGGAATTAGCTAAAAGCAGCCAGAGCATTTCAGGAGGGCAACTGAGCCAACTTCACTACAGCAGAAGCCTATAAGGGTATGTCTATCCTGCAGCTGCGGGCGCAACTCTCAGCCTGGGGAAGACAGACTCAGACTAACTCAGCTTGATCTAGTATGCTAAAAATAGCAGTGTGGCCATCACAGCATCAGCAGAGGCTTGGGCTGGTCACCTGAGGTCAGACCCAGGGAGTCAGAGGGGACCAAGCTCAAGTGGCTAAGCTTGAGCCTACACTGGAGCCACAACATCCACATTGCTATTTTTAGCACACTAGCTTGAGCCGAGTTAGCGCATGTCTGCCTACCTGGGCCAGGAGGCATGCTCCCAGCTTCAGCGTAGTCATACCTTAAGTTTGCACATTCACTAGAAGGTTGCCTGAGTTACTGGCAGGATGGTTAAACTAATCTAACCCATAGTTATTTCTAAACTATTTTGTCACATACTTTGAGCTTCTTTTTGCATGTCTGATAATGGAAACACTGAAAAAGCAGACCACCTTTTCTGGTTACAAACTTGAAATTCCTTAACGACTCTTGAGAAAACATCATTGTTAGTACAAAGTGAACTTTCCCCTCTAACCTGCAAATCAAAGAAAGGTAGCTCTCGTAGCTAGTAGGTCCCTCAAAGACTTCCTCTGAACCTGTGAAGGCAGAGAAAGTTTTAAAGAGTTGGAGTTATCTCCCCCTTTCATTAACTGGCATCGTAAGTGTCTTAAGAATCAATGTGCTTTCTAAATATAATTCTGTGGGGCAGTAGCAGGGCTATATTCTTAAACCTGTTTATGCTACACTGAAAGTCAGGTTTGAATTTATATACCTGTAAGTTAATGCAGGTCTGGATTCACATGGGGGTTCCACAGAAAAAAATTAGGACAAACATTGACAAGTTAATACCCGATGAGAATGGCAGGGGGTCTGAGGTGCACTGATTATTGCAGTCTAATCATCTAATACATATCCTCCCCAATCCCTTTCTGGACTGTGGAACCAATCAAAACAGGTTTATTTAATTAGTGGACTCAGCTAAGAATCACAGGCGCCAGGAATTTGCTTTTTTTCTGCCATGGAGACTGGCTGGGTTATAACTGAGGAGGTGGGCAGTTACTTTAATTGCTTTTAACATATTTGTTTATGATGAGTTAAGTGGTGATATTAGTTTTATATATTTAAGTAATTTGGCTACTCATGTTTGCAGTGTAAGTGTTTTTCTATATTGTTCCATTTGCAGTAGAGGCTGCTTTAGTTGAAGTATCATTCACAATCATATTATAGTTCACTTTGTTTCAGAGCTCTGCTTGGGTTTTTGTTTGTTTATAAATGACAAACATAACTAAAAACAGATTTCACACAAAATTCTGACCTAAATGGAAAACAAAGTGAATTTGGGGGAAAGAGTCCTCTTGGCAAATAACCTTTTTTGCTGTACTAGTCACCAAAGATCTACTTCAAACTGGTGGCAAGTTGGCAAGTGGTCGCTGGTATTATATTTGTAGATACTGAAAATGTACTTAGCATTGTCCAGGGTACAAAACAAAGAGGTCCCACCTCAAGAAAGCTGCAGTCTAAACAAGCCATGTACAAAGACAACAGGATACACCGGGAAGCCCAGAGGAAGGAATAACTTCATTATTCTTTTAGAGGCAATGGCAGGATGATATTATTATTGATTCACTTCTTCCAGGCACTGTGGAAGAAATAAGTCTTTAACAGGAATTTTAATATATACAGAGCAGTGGCATGGCAAACAGGAAGTGATGGGGATCCTTACAGAGGTGATGACAAAGAAAGAAGTACAGAGAGGAGACTGGCAAACTATGGCATCATTGCCAGAGAAGTATACAACATGAGGCTAGGAGGATGCAAGATGCAATGGAGTTATATACGGCCTTGAAAGCGAGAAAAAAAATTAACTTAATGAATTGACAATGGGAGACTGAGTGATCCCAGTGGATGGGGTGATATAGTCACATAGATAGCAAGGAAGGCAATCTGGCAGCTACATTTTAGATGGACTTGAAGGGTCACTGAATATCTTACTCTTTTGATGAAAGAAGCGTACACTTCTGTGACACCCACACCCTCCAATTTAACACCTTTGTCAATGATAAAAAAATTAAAAGATCAAAGGTTGTTGTTTTTTTAACATCTTCAGTCATGTTGCCCAAGACTATGGATTCAAAATATCTAATGTGAGTCCAAGCTTTGAGACAAGGGGACAAAAGTGGAAGTCATAAGGCCAGTCCCATTGCCTATTTGATACTCATCGTAACAAGGCCTAAAGCTGCATTTTGATAATACAACAGTAGTTCTGACTTTAAATGAACAAGAATATTTCCAATATTAAACAACATGAATGCAGTATAAGCTTCTTAAAGGTCTGAAATGAGTCACTAGGAGACTGAAAATTGTTATGACTCATAATATAAGCTAGTTCATCAATTAAATTTACTGAAGCTACCAACAATAAAAAAAAGATTGGGATAATTTAAATATGTAAATCTAAAATTTTATTCAAACATTTTATTTATATTCTGTTTGGCATTTTTTGTAAAACAGAGTCCAGATTTTGGGCCTAAGTTCCCAGACATTCTCCTTTGCAGCCCAGAAAAAAATCTGTTGGCAATAGCTAGTTCTCATGCCAACTTACTAGACTATATATTTTTGGATACAAATAATGTATATATTACCCTAGATTTATGTGTAACAGGAAAAGTGTGCTGGTGGAGAAGTCATTCTTAATTCGATATACCTAACGTCTCAATCAAATTCCAAAATGGTAACAAAAATGCCTCCTTATGAGAAATTGGTAGCCTCTTTATGAGAAACTACAATTTCCTTTATTTTTAAGTAGAAAAGATATTTATGTATGTGGTCTAGCTATATCATCCTTCACATGAACAATAAGGATTTGTTGTTACTTGTATAAAATTCAATTATAGCCAATTACCACAAGGTGGCAGTGGTGTTATGGTAATGCTCAAATCCATGCAGTGCCTTGCATTTAGCGTTCTACATGCTGTGTACACTGTCATTTAACAAAACATCTGTGGACCCATTTCTGCAGTAGACTGTGGAGGGGCACACCCATGGGCCTGCATGATGCTACATTTACTTCTACCCCCTGCAACTAGAGGCAGTTAATTGCAGGGTAAGGTCCTAAAATATGGAAGGGGGAGCAAAAAGGAGTAATATAACAAACAGTCTCTGCTGTCTGTGAACAGTTTGTTGTAAAAAACAAAACAGTCACAAAATAACATTCAGGCCAGAAAAGGTCTGAATAATTTCTTGCAGTGATTTACAGAATTATCCCAGTATGGCCCTATCAAATTCATGGTCCATTTTGGTCAATTTCACAATCATAGGATTTAAAAAATTGTAAATTTCATGAATTCAGCTATTTAAATCTGAAATTTCAAGATGGTGTAATGGTAGGGGTCCTGACCCAAAAAGGAGTTGTGGGGGTTTTGCAAGGTTATTGTAGGGATGGTTGCAATACTGCTACCCTTACTTCTATACTGCTTCTGGCGGCGGCACTGCCTTCAGAGCTGAGCAGCTGGAGAGCGGCAGCTGCTGTCCGGGAGCCCAGATCTGAAGGCGGAGCCGTCGCCAGCAGCAGCACAGAAATAAGGATGGTGTGGTATGGCCACCCTTACTTCTGCGCTGCTGCCTGCAGAGCTGGGCCCTGAGTCAGCAGCCACCACTCTCCGGCCGCCCAGCTCTGAAGGCAGCAGCCCAGAAGTAAGGGTGGCATGGTATGGTATTGCACCCCTTACTTCCATGCTTCTGCTGGCAGGGCGCTGCCATCAGAGCTGGACACCCAGCCTACAGCCACTGTTCTCTGGCCACCCAGCTCTGAAATCAGCACAGAAGTAAGGGTGGCAATACTGTGACCCCCTAAAATAACCTTGTGACCCGCCCTGCAACTCTCTTATGGGTCAGGACACCCAGTTTGAGAAACATTGGTCTCCCCCATGAAATCTGTACAATATAGAGTAAAAGCACATAAAAGACCAGATTTCACAGTCTATGAAATGTTTTTCATGAGGGTGAATTTGTTAGGGCCCTAATTATCAGCAACCTTTTACTGACCATCTGATTGCACTGAACCTTCATTAATCTAGGAAACAGAGCCTGATGCCCGAAACTCGAGTGCCATGCAAGTAGACCTCTATTTAACATTTCTGAAGTACTAAGTGACTTGAGGCCGGATAAGTTTTTGCTGACTCAAGTTGGTAACACATCAGTGGTTGATTATTCCTTCCATAAACATAGGATTCAATATTCTACACACTTATTTTTAAGCGACAATGTGTAGAGTTGATCTTCCTCAAAAGGAAGATTAATTCCTTTCCACGATCTTTAGAGCAAGGGAGGTGAGAGAAAGCATGCCACTGGGTGATGCAGCAGTGGGATAAATGACAGGCAACACACAAGAAGCTTGCAGGTTTTGTTGTTTGGGCTTTTTTAGGTTACAAATGTTATTGGACTATTATATAGTGCAAATATAGAAGGAGAAAAAAGAGAAGTAGACACCAGATATAAATCAAGAGGATTAACTATGTAACTAGGCATTGCCACAAATGTTTATAGTTATTAAATGCATATTGTTCTCATCCATACTGTCATTAATAACACATGTTCACAAATTTTGAAATTTTTTTTAAACATATGACAATCATATCTATTTGATAAGGTTATTTGCTCCCTTTCCCCCAAACCCTCCCAAAAAATGTTTGTTTTCTAATACATCTGGGGTATTATGTTGGAATGTTAACTAACACACCAGGGATCCTCCCTTTGCACAGACAGCATATTTTTATTATTTAAATCTAAATAAATAAAGAAGAGAAAGTGTGGATTTGTTTAGTTTGGAGAAGAGAAGACAGAGGGGACATAACAGCTTTCAAGTACATAAAAAGTTGTTACAAGGAGGAGGGAGAAAAATTGTTCTCCTTAACCTCTGGTGAGAAGAAGCCAGGGGCTTAAATTGCAGCAAGGACAGTTTAGGTTGGACATTAGGAAAAACTTCCTGTCATGGTGGTTAAGCACTGGAATAAATTGCCTAGGGAGGTGGTGGAATCTCCATCATTGGAGACTTTTAAGAACAGATTAGACAAAAATCTCTCCGGGATGGTCTAAATAATACTTAGCCCTGCCATGGGCTCAGGGGACTGGACTAGATGACCTTTCAAGATCCCTTCCAGTCCTACCATTCTATGATTCTCTGCAATCTCTTCTCCGGGATTTAGGGATTTTTTTTTTATTATTATTATTTTTTACTCCTGCTACAGCACAACAGACCATTTGCTGATAGGTCAAACTGTTAAAACATGGCTTTGGGATCACGCATAATCCAGACAGGGATAGCCATTTGCCCTATTACTATAATCTTAGTCCCAAACCTCATTTTAGTGCCAAAGTCAGATTGGAAAGGACCATTCTGTCATAGCAAGTGAGGTGCTGCTGAATTTGTCTAGTCACCACCTTCCCAATTATCTTACCCAAGAAGGGGAGACTGCACAGTAATTGGCAGCAAGTGCAATTTTCTTGAGGTTGGATCTGATCACTGGATGCGTTAGGATTGTTAACATTATACCGTCTCTGAGGGGACAGGTTGCAATTGTCCTAGTTATTCTTACCTGGCTTTCAACTGCTATGAAAAGCAAAGGCCAAAATTAAATATAAGTAGCAAAGGCTTCCTTCAATAGTTTCAACATCTGTGCTTTAAAGTCAGACCTAAACTTAGTTGGACCACTTTCAGCTCTAGCACTTCCTAGGAAGTTGCAGACATTGTCATAGTTACACTTGATCTTTTCTGTGAAAACTCAATAACCTACACATCTTCCTGTTTATCAGGCTGGATATGAAAAAATATGGCCAATCCTTCCCGCTTTCTTTGCTTAGATTTGTGCTATGCTTGCTACAACAATGTGCCAAATATTAGGTAAACTGTGTTATTCAAACAGGTCTTATTAATGCAAGCAAGGTCAGGTATTTAATCAGAGATCAAGTCATACATGATGCTGGTTCATTGACAACGTTCATCAAATCCAAGATGGTGCTATCACAGCAGACGCAAAGCAGACTTTGCAGGGGACTCTTCAAATTTCCAGAACCAAAGTTTCATAGAGTTCCAGTGACTTAGATTAGCTGCATATTCATTTGTCAAAAAAAAAACCTCATTTCCTCTACACAAAGTGTAAGGCCTGAACATTAGATTTTAAAAAGGGGGGATGCTCTGTGACTAAGTGTACACTGTGCAAAAGCGTAGATGTAATTCCCTTAAAATAATTCTATTCTGATAAATTTAGAAGGACAAGGTGGTTGAGGTGATGTTCTCTCTCACCAACAGAAGTTGATCCAATAAAAGTTATTACCTTATTCACTTTGTCTCTCTAGTATCCTGGGACTGACATGGATATAACTACACTGCATATTCTGACAAATGTCATTTAGCGGGTTATCCTTTAACTATACGTTTGAGATCCTCAACTACCGCAGCATTCACAATGGGTATTCTGAACCCAAGATATTAATGAATGAATGTCCTAAAAGCTGGCATTGTTCACACTGGAAAGCACAAACTCTAACAGAAGCACTGAAGTTCTGATGACATCACAAAACATTTTATAATTGTTTATTCTGAAGAGCAATGATCTCAGCAGAATTTAGAGAGGTAGTACAGTCACCGATGACTTCCAACTGTGTCATGATAATCTCATTTACATAAAATCCCTGTGCTCTGATTGACTGAGGAAGTTTCATTTGCACTATTATTTCTCAATAATCCCAGTAAAAATGCTCATGACACGTACTCACAGTACAGCGGTTAACATTGCTGTATGGCTATTTCTCTAACAGTGCTGTATGAAAATTCACTGACTGTTTACTGCCCTCAGATGTCCACAACAAATATGGATGCATCAGTTTGGTCTCCCTCCCTAGCATCAGTCACTCCATATAGCCCGGCTCCTCCTAACCCTACCTACTTATGTGGCGTCTTGCTTTTGATGAAAGCTAAATCAACTCTTCAAAGAGTAATTTTTAATGATTATTTGTATTTATTTTAAAAGATCCTCATCTTTCTTTATTGTAAGTAAGAGCAGTGTTGACTTGCAGGTAAGGAACAAGGAAGGGGGCAGTACCCTCACAGTTCACTTTCAGAAAAAAGGAGAGAAGGGAAGCTTTTAATTTATTTTAAGCAAGTAATTTACTTGTGGGTGTGGGGAATAATCCTGAGTAAGCAGCATATAGGACTGAGAGGTGCAGTCATGGAGGAAGAGACAAGGAAAAGAGTAAGAAGGAACAGCATATTGAAATATACCAGCTTCTTGGAGATGCTCTGTGCTAACTCAGTCATAACAACAATTCCCTTGGCCTCTGCATAGCCTTAGCCAAGGATATAGTTACCACCACATAACAATGTACATGTTTAAGCAATCACAACCTCTTGACATCTATATGACCTTGTATCCGAAGCTCTGTGTATAATCTCTCTACAGCATATTCTTTTATTCTCACTTGCTTCCAGAGTTCTAAAATGCAACTATAGGGAATCATTCTGTACTCTGGGTGCCTATTAAAATAACACAGTAATGCAAAATAGACTGCCCATAAATCTATTCCCCCTTTCAGATTTACGAAAGAGAGAAAAGATAATAAATAAATATGCACATGTCCTGCTGTGTGCAACTACCAAATCCCAACCAGTGCATTTCAATTCAGCCAATGACTTTCCATTAGCCACAAGGTCTTTGTGAGGATGCCAGGCAGAGCCAATAGCCCCTCTAAATTTAGATGGTCTTTGAGAGCAGATGATGGATTGATATAAGTAGATCTGCTCCTCCAAACTCCACAAGGAGCAGTACAGAGCCACCTCCCACTGTTAACAATTTTCTTCTCCCTAGTTCAGAGAACACCCAAATTGCAGTCACTCTCTCATAGTTAGAATAACTTCTCCCAAGCTTCTTCACTGCACAGGGTAAACTTAGCCAATCAGAAAACTAGAAACAATCTTATGTGATTTGACAGGTCACAATCAATCAATCCAGTTTGAACTATTTTAATTCAATGCAAACAAATCTGCCACTGAATTTTCAGTTATCTGAGCAGCAAACCAACCTTAGTATAAAAGTGAGTTGAAAATTTCTGGCATTTCAGAATATTGCGCTTATTTTGTCAGAATTATGGCGTCAAATCCTGACAAAAAATATTTTACCGCAAATATTTTGCCCTACTACTTTTGAAACATGAACTATATTAAATCAGCAAAATACTAAAAGTGGAGTTGTCAGCTGATATGCTCTAAAAGTTTATCACAATTTTAGGCATATCTTTAAGTTCAGATTTTTTTAAAAATTACCCAAAACAGTCACAAGTTGGTTCCAAAGTATGTCGCTTTAAAAATAATATCTATATACAACAAATGTGTTTTATGGGATTTAATTAAAACTTAACAGTACTTTTGAAATGTAAACCCATTAAAATTACTTCCTACAGAAATCCTGGTAGTTTTAAATAGTTATACCTAAATGAAAAAACATACAGGCTCTCATGTATACAAAAGTGAACAGCCAATGGAAGCACCTCCTATTTTGTTAACTATGAAAAAAAACGGTTCCTGGTATGCGTGTGCAGTAGTGTCATGCATATACCTTGGGATCTTGGAACAGTACCAATTTCAGCATCTTCCCTTTCTAGATGAGATCTGACCAACAAAAGGGTAGCATGTCATGCCAAAAGAACAGCTCCTCACAGTGGGACTTATCTTCTTATGGAATTGGTATGTTCACAGCAAAACCAGAAAGCCAATAGGCTCTGGGTAGAAAGTTTTCAGCTGTTAATTCAAAATACAAGCAAGCCATGTGGGACATATAGGAATCTATGGATCACACACAAAGAGAGTCCAGTCTGTTTATCAGAGGTGGAGTGAAAGGACATTTGGAGAAAGGAGTGGATGGAGGGAAAAGACCTAGAAAGTTCCAGCACAAACAGTTCTTTCTTTTAAAAAGAAACTGGAAAAATCGAGGATAGTGGGTTGCTCCAGACAGCGTGAGAGAAGCAAAGAGAGAAAGAGAATAGCAGTAGTAACCTCTCACAATGGAGTGCCTCGCCTAGCTAAGTAATCTTACCACAGTAAAGGATTAAAAAGTATCTGACAAATGAGCCAAATTAAAACCCTAGCTCAGCCCATCTGCAACCTTCACCAGCTGAGAATAGAAAGGCATTGAAAATTGACCTCACCAAGTTTTAGCTTGCTTCCCGTCTCCATCTGCTGGTAGATCATATTACCTACGTTATGTGCTAAAATATTTGGCTCCTGAAGAACTGGAAATTAGACTTTTAAACTCATGTAAACCCTTCAGATGTTATGAAGTCACACAGTGTAGGAGAGGTTCAGTTTCATCACTTTTCTTCTCAGCAGTTGGAAACTTTAGCGTCATAAGATGGCTGACAAGACCATAAAAACATCTGGGCTCCCCATCTGTTAACGTGTGCCACTTCCACGAGCATGAACAGAATTACAGCTGAAGGGTGATGAGAGAAGAAACCCACTGAAGTGTCATCTTTAGAACCACAGTCAACATCACTTCAAACAGAAGTGGCAACAATCCATGACTGAAACTGTAATACATACATAGGGTCTCCAAACATTTCATTTAATCACATTTAATGATGGGTTAGTTTTAAACCTGTAAGGATGTTATTTCCTTCGTCATTAATCAACCCTTTTTACCTTGCCAATTTTACTCTGTTTTTATCATTCCATTTACACAAAAAATTCTTTAAAAGAAAATCTCTCTTTAACTCTGAATTATCAAAGGTTCTTTAACAAATAGGAACTTTATAGGTAACAATGATGTTCAGTTATTAGTCAAAGCAATATACTTCCACACCCACAAAGTAATAACTGTTGTAAGGACATCCCTTCTTCCCCTCCTGCTTCACTGTCACTGCAGAACTAAAACAACAAAGACCGAGTATTCTGGTCACTGGCTGCACTCATGTTGCTTAGCACATCCACAAACATTTTTCAGGATCAAGCATACATAATTACAACCTTGTTCACTGCTTGGCTGTTCATGCCTGTGTTAAATAAAACCTGGATTCATTTCATTCTTTAAAAAAGAATCTATTTTTGTCATAAGCATGTCTATAATTAACACAGCCTTCAATCACCCTTGAAGGTTAAGTGAGGACACTAAAAAAGAAAAGAATAGAAAATCAATACACATTCACCCACTCACGGTGGGTCATTGAAAAAAATCAACTTGACTTTAGCTTTCAGTTGCCAATGCAAATGTTAAGTTATTGTTCTCCAATAAGCCTACTTCAAGTCAAACCACGGAAAAGCACTTTACAGGGACAATTATGGCATTTGGAAAGAAATATAAAGCTAAGCAATTTATATCTAACTTCAGTGGAATAACTTCAACATATAACTACAATTCACATACATTTCAGCTTGTCTCTCAAGCCAAATTCTGTACATTTCCTATCATGGTAATAGGGTTTGTTTAATATTCCTTAATTAAAGGGGAGCTGCAGGCAGCATAGGGGGTTTTTTTTTTGTGTGTCTTTTAAATATAAAAGAAACTTATCCAAAGAAAACTAAATACAGTACTGATTTATAACAAGGCTGTCTGACAAAAATATACTGCTTTGGCTTCTTGAGAGTCAGCACCTGGATACACTGATGAACGGGTAAATCCAAATTGAGGCTGAAAATAAAAAACAGCCTCCCATCTTAGTTTCTTTACAAATACCACCAAATAGTGGTAAGGCCTTTGGAAAGGCTGAGCACATAATTAGCCCCGTACATTCTTCTCCATTGGTAGCACAGGGCCAGAGGTGAAAGTAAATATAGTGGCAAAAAAACCTTCATTACTTATGCCAATTGGTAGCATTCACAAAGAAAACAAGAGGCTTTTTTCAATTTAGGCTTGTATCAGGTAAGTTGCTCGTCAATGACCCAAGATTTTTAAGTGCACAGCCACAGCTTGTTCATCAGCCAATAAGCAACTGAGTTTTCAGTTTTATTATCCAGACCAGGGTTTCTGGTTGTACCCAATGTAAGTTTGTTTGACAAGTGGCATTGCCTCCTTCTTTGGTTATGCTTATGAAAAAGTATTTGTTTTCAAATAGGAAAACTAATTAGTAGGTGCCTCAGTACCTTCCCACCTCCTCTCTGCAAACACATAGGACAGGGAAAGATTTTGTGAGTGCTTGTTGCTAAAATACCCACAGCACATTACTGCCTTGGCCTCCTATGAAACTCAGGGGAGATGTGGGTCCTGTAGGATGAATCCCCTTCCATTTCAATGGGGTTTGGGAAGGGAAGAAGGAGGGGAAAATGTAATCCCTCTTCCCCCAAATCCAGAAAAATGTAAAGGAAACTGCATTGGAAATTCTTTATCTTCCGGTCCCCTCTACACAAGAAAACTACCTGTGAGGGGAAATTTGACTGTAACACATTTATATAGGATTCAACTTTGTTTGGGGCTCGAAGGGACTGTTGGGGCAGAGCCTAATCAAAAAATATTATAATTTTATTAATCTTTATTTTACTACAGATATAATTGGTTTCCTGTTAATTTAAAATTAAAATATGCTCTAATGTAAAATTTAAGAATACACGTAGAATAGATTTAGGGCCAGATTCCTAACCTCAGGTTTGTTTGTTTGTTTCTTGCCAATACATGTAAGAATGAGCAAAAACTATGCATGCAGTCATTTATGCCTTCAAAACTACAGGCACCAAGAGATGACCTAGGTTAACACCGTCCTTCTGAAAATCAGGACCTCAAAAATATATTGCCTTAACAGATTGTTTTGATAGAGAGTCTCATGAATAATATCATTTACAAATAAAATATTATTCCTGACTAAGCATAACTACTACTTGTCAAAATTCATTAAATTTTTTAACCCACTTATCATCTGTTTTTCATTTCTGAAGTACACAATTTCATCCTCTTTTGTAACATTAAGCCAAGAAAATTGCCAGTGGCAAAATAAACATAATAACGTTTCATGTAAGGTTTCCAAGATTCTGGTGGGAGTTCTGCGCACAAAAAATATTCCTGTACTCTGGGTTACAACATTCTGCTATTTAAATATTAAAACAGTGATGTAAACCAAATTAGAAAACAAAAACCTTTTCAATTAAGTTTATTTTTAGAACAAGTCCTAGTATTCTCATTTCAGCAGCATTTTCTGAACAGTGTTTTTCCCTTAAGATTTCTAACTAGCAAGGCTCTATAATCTACTCGGTGGTGGGAAGTGAACTTTTGTAGACAGAATATAGACATTAAAGGGCAACATACAACATTTCTAAACAGCCTACCAAAAGGCTTGTGAATGTCATGTATTAGTGTTTAACAGTGTTCAATTCAAGATTAAATCTAAAACTTTGCATTTTTAACATCATGAAAAGCTTGACTATAAGGAGTCTCTTTCAAAAGTCTACACGATAAATTTTAAAGAATTAAAAACAAAGAAACCTAATTAGTTCACAATGCAACAGAACACAGCTTCATTATTACAGATATGATGATAATGTGAGTTCCACTCATTCAGCAGACTGATACAGTCCAGCCTGAGCTGGACTGGACTGTCACATCTCTGTGTGGAAAAACCTCAAAAGCTGGTTATTTTTGGGGAAAAAAATTATTTATTTTTTAACATTTCTGGATAACAGCCAGTAATACAGGGCTATGTCAACCTGATAGAACCTTACATCTCTAAGCACCACTGTCACAGGAAACAGGGGTCAAGGTTAAAATGTGACCTGTTATGGGAGGATATGGTTAATCTCAGGCTTTATGTGGAACAAATCTGTCTTTTAAAAAATATTGCTAAGAATGGGGGTCAGAAGATACTTATTTAGTAAGGAAAAAATAACCATTTGTATTTTCCTCTCGCTTCACACTTACATGAATGAGGCGGTATGCAGCTCTTTCACACACATTCTTTCAACATATCAGCTAGACGTGAGACCTAGTTTTCATAGAATCGTAAAACTATAGGGTTTGAAGGGACGGCAGGGATCATCTAGTCTAACCCACTGCCAAGATGCAGGATTTGTTGTGTCTAAACCATCCAAGACGGACAGCTATCCAGCCACCTTTTGAAAACCTCCAGTGAGGGCTTCCATGACCTCCCTAAGCAGTCTGTTCCATTGTCCTACTGTTCTTAGGATTAGAAAGTTTTTCCTGAGCTTTTATCTAAATCTGCTATGCTGTAATTTGAACCCATTGTGTCTTGTCCTGCCGTCTGCAGCAAGAGAGAACAACTTTTCTCCACTGAACTTTGTTATTCAACATCATCTTGTAAACAATACCAAGGAAACATTGTTCATTCCATTAATGATCGAGTGAAGGCTCAACTGTAGTTTTTTGGTAACAATATTTCTCTCATTGCCACCTAAAACACCTGCTAACAGCAGGAATTTTATAACAATTAAAAATCTCTAATACTTAATACAGCACCTGCCATCAGCAGAACTGAAAGCCCTTTAGAGCATTTATGGAATTAGTTACAATGAGCCTGTAAAATAGGCAAGTATTAGCCCTATCGCATTTTACAAATGAGGACATTGCAGCCTTCAGTGTGTGCCTTGTACGAGGTCATAGAGGAAGCCTGGCAGTCAGGAACAGAACCCAAGTCTCATGACTCCTAGTCCAACATTTCAATAAAACCTCTCCTGATGAACACAGCTTCTGTGCTGCTCATAGCTCCCACTTCTCCATGTGTGTATGTGAGTACACAAACATGAACCCAACATGGGGGCGAAAGATAGCTCAGTGGTTTGAGTGTTGGCCTGTTAAACCCAGGGTTGTGATCTCAATCCTTGAGGGGGACATTTAGGGATCTGGGCCAAAAATTGGGGTTTGGCCCTGCTTTGAGCAGGGGGTTGGACTAGATGACCTCCTAAGGTCTCTTCCAACCCTGATATTCTATGAACATGGTCCAGTAAAATGGATCATAATTACACTGTTGCTACTTTTGCAAAAAAGAGTGCAATATTTATAAATATTCCAAAATAAAAACCAATCTGTAACTAAAATACAGATGTGCCTCCTCAGTGGCAAAATTCTGATCAATAAGAGAACATTAAGGACATTACTATTAGGGCCAAGTTGACAATCAGAAAGTGCCAAAGGCAAAAGAAAAGTGTCTGGTAGCCCATCTAATGGTCTGGGTCACATATCCATGCTGATTAAATTGATATGCAGAATTTTTATCCACAGCAGTAAAGAAGGGGGTGGGTTGGGGAAGTGATTGTACTGGTTAAAAAATGAGTAAACCTACACAAAGAATCCTAAGCATATAGGTAAATTAGGAAACTGAGAGACTCAGAGAAAGCAAACTCAATGAGGAGTCCTTGTGGCACCTTAGAGACCAACAAATTTACTTGGGCATAAGTTTTCGTGGGCTAGAACCCACTTCATCAGATGCATGAAGTGGAACATACAGTAGCAGGTGTGTGTATATACACACACACACACACAGTACATGAAAAGATGGGAGTTGCCTTACCAAGCGGGACGGGGGTCAGTCTAACGAGACAATTCAATGAACATTAGAATACCAAAGGAGGAAAAATCACTTTTGTAGTGGTAATGAGGATGGCCCATTTCAAACAGTTGACAAGAAGGTGTGAGTAACAGTAGGGGAAAAGCAGTTTATTAAATATTGTTTTTTTTCTGTTTGTGGGTGCATAAAAATGGAATTTGAACATGGAGAGATCAGGGCTCTGATGCACAAATGACTTCTAGAGAAAGGAAATACAGAGTCTAAACTCACACATTTAGCTAAATGTTCAAATACATTACTGATGACCTTAACAGGAGTCCCAATTGCCTAAATATAAAAATAACTGAAAACACGGCATCAGTAAAAATCCGGCGTATTTAACAAGAACAGCATGAAGATCCCTTTAACTAAAAATACATGATCAAAGATGGGAATAGATTTCAAAAGCAGTAATATAGACATACAACATAAAAGAGCCATGTCATAGGAAAATGTCTGATATTTGATGATGAAACAAGCATTCTTTTCCCAGACAGTAAGCCCATACTAGGTCACATACCCATATGCATGCATAGCAACCACATAGCAGGGCGAAAAATAGCAACAGACTGTTGCTTCATTATAGGTCACGATAATTGGTAGACTAATGAGGACAGGGGCCGATGACTAGGAATGAATATTTAAGAAACAGACGCAACACATGCTCAAGGGCAGAGTTTAAGTTAATGCAGGCACATTTCCAACTCTTTAAGATTGGAATGTGCTTTAAAAAAAAAAAAAAGACGTGTGCGCACACACAGCCTCCCTAAACATGGGAAATTTGAGTATCTACAATCAATTACAACCTGAAGAAGAGCTCTGTACAGCTCAAAAGTTTGTCTCGTTCACCAGGAGAAGTTGGTACACTAAGGGATGTTGCCTTACCCACCTTGTCTCTCTCATATTCTGGGACCAACATGGCTACAAAAACACTGCAAACAATGATCACTTTTGTAAGTGTTCTTTCAAATAGGACAACGTAACACGAACTAGATACACTTAAGCTTGTACCAACAGCGTTCACACAGGACAGTTAGCTCACAACACTTTGGTGGGCTCTGCAATAGTCCACAAGGCGATGCAGCGTAGACAAGCCCTAAATGGTGTTTAAATGTGTGTTCCTTAAAATATATTATTTAACATATTTTTAAAATATACCTTTTTTCCCCTTTATTTAGACAGTGCAGTGTTTGAAAAACAGCTATCACATTTTGGATTTTTCCACAGATTAATGAACCAATCACCACGCCATTAGGGGCCTGACCATGAGAGGTGCTGGACATCCTCCACAGCCATTAAGGATAATGGAAATAGAGTACTTAACACTTTGTAGAAGCACTCAGCACTTTGCAGGCCCTGGCGAGTGACTACTGTATGTAGTCTGGTACCTTGACTGGTCTATGTTGTGTCTGTTGGGGATGTTGATTGACACTGGCCATGCCTGTAGGGGCCTGAGATGGAGCCGTGCATGCTAGACCACGCAAGTACAGGCTAACATGTGGTCCAACAACCTCAGGCATGTGTGAGCAGTGGCGAGAGGGTGGCCCCACATGTACTAGATCAGGTCTGTCATGGTTCAGAACTGGGCCTTGGGGAGGAAGCCTCTGGACCAAGTTGAGTCAAGGACCGCCCCAATGAACTCTATCTGTTGCACCAGCATCAACAGAATTTTCTTTATCAACAGACCCAGATCGAGACAGGTGGAGCATACCAGATTGAGGTTCCTCTGCACCTGATCCCGAGATCATCCCTTGATGAGCCAGTCGTTGACGTACAGATAAATCTGAACACCTCAAGCTCCAGGTTTGCGGCCACTGGCGCCATGCACTTTGTGAACACTCTCAGGGCTGATGAGAGTCCGAAGGATAGTGCCGTGAATTGGAAATAGTGCTCACCCAGCACATAATGGAGGAACCGATTGTGTCCTTGGAAAATTAAGATATGGAAGTATGCCTCCTTCAAGTCAAAGGCAATGTACCAGTCTCCCGGAGGCGGCGTACAAGTCTCCAGGTAAGGAATGATGGAACTAGGGACACCATGCAGAATTTCAACTTTCTGAGATATTTGTTGAGGCAACACAGGTCCAGGATGGGTCTTAGGCCCCCTTTGGCTTTCAGGATTAGGAAATAGTGGGAGAAGAACTCTTTTCCCCTCATTTCCTGAGGGAACTCCTCTACTGCTCCCAGTCGTAGGAGGTTTTCCACCTCCTGAGTAAGGAGTTGCTCATGAGAAGGGTCCTCGAAGAGGGATGGAGAATGGGGGTGGGAGGGAGGGGTGGCCAAGAACTGTAGGGTGTAGCCCAAAGATATTATCTTGAGTACCCAACGGTGCGAGGTTACTTGCGACCATGCTGGTTGAAAGGGGCACAGACAGTTGAGGAAGAATAGGAGGGATGGATCTTGTAATCTGACTGGGGTGCCATCCTCGAGCGCACCCTCAAATGCCTGCCTCTTGCCCTCCTGGTATCTCAAAGGGCCGGGTTGAGCAGGTAAGTGAGAGGACGAGAAGCATCGTCATTCAAACCCTTTGTCTCTGTCCTTTCTCCTGTAGGCACCTTGCTGAGGAGGCCCCCAGGATCTAGGAGCAGAAGGCGGCCAGAAAACACTGCTAAATGTGGATGCCCAGTGAGCATAAGGTGGCATGGGAGTCTTGAAGGCCATCCAGCCTCGGGTACATCAGCTAAGAGAAGAGCCCCGTGCCCTCAAATGGGAGGTCCTGAATGGTGGATTGCATCTCTTGGGATAAACCCAAGGATTGCAGCCAAGAGCTGCACCTCATTACCACCGTCAAGGCAACAATTCTGGCGGCGGAGTCTGTAGCATCCCAAGCCATCTGGAGGGCACCCCTTGCAACTGCTCTGCCCTCCTCCAGGATCGTGGCGAACTCTTGGGAGAGGTCCTGTGGGAGGACCTCCGTGAACTTGCCAAGGGAGTCCCACCGATTGAAATTGTACCTGCCCACCAAGGCCTGATGGTTGGACACCTGTAACTGGGCACTGAATAAATTTTCCTGCCAAAAAGGTCCAGTCTCTAGTCTTCTTTATTCTTAGGCATGTTGCTTACCTGGCCCTGCCTATACCTTTCATTGGCTGCGGACACAACCAACGACCCAGCTAGTGGGTGAGTGTAGAGATACTCAAACCCTTTTACAGGGACATAATACTTCTTTTCTGCCCGTTTAGAATTGGGCGGAACAGCTGAGGGGGTCTACCACAATGCTTTAGCGATTTTGAGGACCCCTGGGTAGACTGGCAGCGCGACCCAAGCTGGGGTAGCAGACAACATTACATTAAAAAGGTCATCCGACTGCTCTGCCAACTCTTTGACCTCCAAGTTTAGACTGGAAGCCACCCTCTTGAGGAGAGCCTGGTGCTCCTTAAAGTCATCGGGAGAGCTACTAGTATGAGAAGGGCCTGCCACCACTTCGTCCGGCGACAAAGACGACGGGAGCATCACAGAGGGAGGAGAAGGAGGAATGGGTTCACCTTCTCCTTCTGGGGATGGCTCCCTAGGCGTCAGCGCCTGCTGTGCTACCCATGTCGGATTCCACACTGGGCTCCAAGCCTGGTGAGGGTGGTTTGTCCAAGGCGGCCAGGGAGGAGTGGTGAGAGTATGGCACCAGCATCATGGGCATGCCCCAGAGGTTCCAACTAGGCCATTGTGTCGGCCACTGGCCCTGCTGCCATGCCGGTCTCCAGAGCCGCCGGAGATCTATGCTTCCTTGCCAAAGGGCTGAACTTGGACCAGTCACTTTCCGGGACCAGGGTGGGGCCGTGGAAGCCTGTGCGTCTGCCGATTTACTCTTAGCACTGGAGACCCACCAGAGGGTGGGTATCGGCACCTTTGCACAGAACGGTACTGGGACAATGAAGACCGGTGCCGTGATGGTGAGGGGTCTCGCACCAGTGGGGACCGATGCATGGGGGATCGTCTAGATTATAGGGACCTGCACCGGGGTGATCGCTGGCGAGAGGCTGGTTGGTACTGGGAATACAGAGACCGGTGCCTCAATTCCAGTGTCGCATGATGCATAGAGGGAGATTGCGACTGTGGTGCCGGAGAACTGGGTAGTCTGGCCGGTGACCAAGGTTGCAAGGACAGGGTTTTAAGTCATGGGGATGTGGAATTATGCCTGTGTTCTGGAGATTGGCAGTGCTCCACTATCCTTTGGGGTGGCCCCATGGCTGGTTGGCTTGCCCTTGAGTTGCTGGGCCTTAGCCACATTGAGCACGAGGCACAGTGTATGCAGCACTAGCAGGCCCATCAGGTCTTTAGCCATCTGGGCAGCCTCAGGCATCCAAGGCCCCAGTAGGAGCCAGGGTCCCCTACCACTCCCAGGAGTCGAAGACAGATCCCTGGTTGACCTAGGGGATCCAACCAAAGCAGCACATCCTTGCAGCTCCGATGGGCACGTGGCCTGAACTGGGTCCTTTGTCCAGAGCCCTCTTCCCCTCCTTGGACAGCACTGGGGAGCTTCTTTGTTTCTTTGTCTGATGTTTGGTCACTCTGAAGGGGGAACAGTGCCAGGGGGAACCTAGTGCCTGTGGGGCGCTCTGCCCCAACACCAAGGTGCTGGGCGCAGAGACCGACTGGGAAGGTTCTGACGTCAGGTGAAGTGCAGCCTCCATGAGGACGGCTTTCAGGCGGATGTCCCATGCTTTCTGGGTTCTCAGACGAAAGTTCTTGCAACAAATCCTGCACTTCTCCTTTATGTGGGACTCTCCTAAGCACTTCAAACAGCTGCTGTGGGGGTCACTAACAGGCATAGGCCTGTTGCATAAGGAACATGGTTTGAAGCTTGGGGAATGGGGCATGCCCTGCCACAGGGAGCTAACTACTAAACTACTACCTAACACTTAATGGCTAAGTATCTGAGAAATATATAAAAAGAAGAAAAGGAGTACTTGTGGCATCCGATGAAGTTAGCTGTAGCTCATGAAAGCTTATGCTCAAATAAATTGGTTAGTCTCTAAGGTGCCACAAGTACTCCTTTTCTTTTTGTGGATACAGACTAACACGGCTGCTACTCTGAAACCTGTGGCACCTTAGAGACTAACAAAGAAGACAGTCAATGGGCTGTTAGAAAAACTGCTAACACTCTTGCAGGGAAAGATAAGGCGCTCCGACCAACCCTCAAGGACGGTAAGAAGGAAATGAGAGGGCGTAGGGCTGGCGGCACCTAATATACCGACTCATGAGCGTGGCACTCCAGAGAGCACCACTGCCGGCACTACAGATATCACTAAAGCAAAAATCTCTGATTGTGCACATGGGCGTGCACACTTAGAATGGATCTGACATGAGCAAGCACTTGAAGAAGAAGCCTGTTTCTAGTTTCAGGCTGAAACAGTGAAAATCCTATTCTGTGCGCATATCTAGACCATGGATTCTTGAATACATTCACATTAGCATCTGAACTTGTAGATACCTATCTGCAATTTTGATGAGTCACCCACCACTAATCTGTCTGACTCTATCACTTAACCAAATACCATCAAGCAGCAGCAATAAAAGCAAAAATAGCTTTTTAAATCATTATTTTTGGCTTGAAACGCTGTAGTCAACATTTGCTGGCTTTCTATAGTAAGCTAAACTAGTACTCTAGTTTAAACACTCCACAGCCCACAAAATGTTTACGCCTATTTTAAATCTCAAATAATTTGGGTGGTTGAAGTTTTAGAAAAAGGAGGTTAGTTTAAAAACAAAACTACAATGAAATACAAAAATAACTCTCTACTAGAATAAATATTCCAATATCAAAACTTTGGATAATACATGCTTCCAACAGCAACCAAGGCAAAGACAGGACAAAGATGCATGATAACATCATATATTATACACCCAGATACTATGGTGATGAGCATGGTATAAAAACCCATATAGATAAACAATCCTGAGTAGATCTGCAAAGCCTTTAAAAGGATATTCTCAAGAAGGCAGCCTTTTCTTTCTTTTTATATTCATGCAGTACTCCCAAAAATAGGTACAGCTGTTTATCATGTAAGGGCCCAATCTAGTTCCCACTGATAACAAAGGAACTCTCTCATTGACTTCAGTGGGAGCAGGATTGGGTTCCCAATGAAGAGCTAACAATTCAGCTTCTCGTAAATAATTCTTCTCATCCCAGGCACTATGAGGACGGTGGCTGAGTTTTTTGTTTTGTTTTGTTTTTCCTTTCTTTTTTTTTTATTCTTACTTGAACTATAAAAACAACAAGCCTTTCCTGTGCATGCTTCCAACCAAATAGTGGGCACATTTTACTTAGATGTAAATTTCAGAGTACTCTAGAACTTCATGCTAACACAGATACACAGAAAGAGTGAATTGTCATTTACAGTAGTGTTTTTCGCCCATCTGTTTCCTACCATATGTTAGATCAGTCCACAAACATGGTTTGGCACATCTCATTTCCTTGTTATCTAAAGTCAAAATGCTTTTTTATTATGAAAAACAATATCACAGAATAAAACACATATATCCATCTACAGTATTTTAGGTTAGGCATTGCTGACTCAGAGAACATTACCAGCATGTTTTCTTTGGCAACATACTGACTTGGGATTCACATTAAAGTGTTGTATTCTACAGGGTCTAACGAAAGAGGAGGTATCATACATTAGACCAACCAAGAAGTTTTAATTTAGAAAATGCTAAGCTTGTGTCCTATTTATTATGATTTCTTAAAATAAATGAATGCAAAAACCCAACAGCATCATGTAAGTAATAGCAACTTACAGCTATGGTATTGGCTATTTAGAAATACTAATTTCTACTGAGACAGATATGAGAGGATACAAAAAGTCCCTTTTTAACAGTCATCCTAATAATAAAATGCCAAACATTAAGGAGATTATATATCAACATTATTACCCACTATATTGTTACACAGTTAACACTTTTGTCAGGAAAAAAAAAAAGAAAAAAAAGTCCAAAGCATTGAACTATAAATAGTACCCTTTAATGTTGTGCATAGTTTTGGCTTTCATTTACACAAAATATAAATAAATTGACTCGGGCTGTCGATTAAGCACAGTTAACTCACAAAAATTAATCGAGATTAATTGCAGTTTTAATCGCACTGTTAAATAATAGAATACCAACTGAAATTTATTAAACATTTTGGATGTTGTTCTACATTTTCAGATATATTGATTTCAATTACAACACAAAGTGTACAGTGCTCACTTTTATATTATTTTTATTACAAATATTTGCATTGTAAAAATCATAAGAGAAATAGTATTTTTCAGTTCACCTCATACAAGTACCGCAATGCAATTTCTCTGTCATGAAAGTGCAACTTACAAATGTAGGGGTTTGTTGTTTCATAACTGCACTCGAAAACAAAATAAGTACACTCAGTCCTACTTCTTGTTCAGCCAATTGCTAAGACAAGCAAGTCTGTTTACATTTACAGGAGATAACGTTACCCACTTCCTATTTACAATGTCACCATAAAGTGGGAACAGGTGTTCGCATGGGACTTTTGTAGCCAGCATTGCAAGGTATTTACGAGCCAGATATGCTAAACATTCATATGTCCCTTCAGGCTTTGGCCACCAATCCACAGGATATGCTTCCATGCTGATGATGCTCATTCAAAAATAACACGTTAATTAAATTTGTGACTGAACTCCTTGGGGGAGAATTGTATGTCTCCAGCTCTGTTTTACCTGCATTCTGCCATATATTTCATGTTATAGCAGTCTCAGATGATGACTCAGCACATATTGTTTGTTTTAAGAACACTTCCACTGCAGATATGACAAAACACAAAGAAGGTACCAATGTGAGATTTCTAAAGATAGCTACAGCACTCGACACAAAGTTTAAGAATCTGAAGTGCCTTCCAAAATCTGAGAGGGATGAGGTGTGGAGCATGCTTTCAGAAGTCTTAAAAGCAACACTCCAATGCAGAAACTACAGAACCCAAGCCACCAAGAAGGAAAATCAACCTGCTGTTGGCATCTGACTCAGATGATGAAAATGAACATGCGTCGGTCCGCACTGTTTTGGATGGTTATCAAGCAGAACCCGTCATCAGCATGGAAGCATGTCCTCTGGAATGGTGGCTGAAGCATGAAGGGACATAGGAATCTTTAGTGCATCTGGCTAAAAGACCAGTGATCTAGCCACTACGTCATGCACAGAAAACTCTATCACAGTTTCATTGATTAGTTCCGAGAGGGGATTCTGTGTCAAAGAAAGCATAAAGGTTCTGATAAGAGAAGCACACAAGTAAGCACTGGAGGACAGCATCACTGATGGAGTAGCCTGAAAGCAGAAAAGAAGGGCAGGACTAAGTTATAAAGGGCCTTGAAGGTATGGATCAGAAGCTTGTATTTAATGTGGTGTAGAAGTAGAAGACAGTGAAGGGATTTTAAAGAAGATGACATAGTCTGAATGATGAGGCAGAAATTATGAGATTCAAAAGACTACTTAGTAGCATTTTATGTGTTTCTTCCTATAAAACATCAAACCCATTGCCTATAGCACCTGTGGCAAAGGGCCATTTATTGGACAATGTTGTTTTTTGCCAAAAAAAGAAATTATGGCCTTCCCTTTCCCATCTCTTCATCATGTGTTTCTACAGAAATTGTCTTTCATATAAACAGCAACATTCAGTAATACATGAAAAAACAAAGAAGGTATGTAAACTTGCACCTACAATCGTTTTAATCAGGCCCTCGAGCTCCTGCCGGCAACTCCCATTGACCAGCAACCACAGCCAATGGGAGCTGCAGGGGCAGCGCCTGCAGATTAGGCAGCGCACAACGCCGCCTGGCCATGCCTCCACACAGGAGCCGGAGGGGGGACATTCCGCTGCTTCTGGGAGCTGCTTGAGGTAAGCACCGCTAGGAGCCTGCACCCCTGACCCCTTCCCGCCCAACCCCCAGCCCCAGGCCTGATCCCCATCCCGCCCGCCGAACCGCTTGGTCCCAGCCTCCGCCTGCACCCCCAGCTGGTGCCCTCACCCCCTCCTTGCACCCCAACCCCCTGCCCAGCCCAGAGCCCCTTCCCGCACTCCTCATTTCTGGCCCCACCCCAGAGCCCAACCCCCAATTTCGTGAGCGTTCATGGTCCACCATACAATTTCCATACCCAGATGTGGCCCTCGGGCCAAAAAGTTTGCCCACCCTGGTCTACTTGGTGGATTTGCTGCATTTATAATGAATGCATTCCTCCTCAATTGATGGGTCTGTGACTTTTAGCAGGCAAGAGAAGCAGTTTTCTGCTTAAATCTGGGCCCACCTATGAAGGAAGAGGAAATGGGATGAAGCTGTTAGCATTTGGATTGGGATGAGAGTGCTAAAATGAGCACAACCCCCTTGTGTCAGGTGAGGCCTTGTTCTGACTTGTCTATTCTGCTAGTTAAATAAAATACCTTTTGCTAGTTTTCAGTAAAATTTTGGCCTTTAAATCTCAACTAAGCAATACCCACCACCAATTAAACTTTCAAGTAGTGTAAGCTATGAATGGTATTTCTAAGGCTTTTATAATTTTACATGGCATCTGTTTCACATACTATATGTCTGGTTTCTGTTGCCAAATGTTTACTTTTTATTGGAAACCACTGGAGCATTGTAAATGTATGGCAACCAGCTATAATTAAACAGTTTAGTGAAAAAGATAATTTCTCACTTTAAGAACAGGGAGGCCAGTATGGATTGAATTTCAAAGAAGCTTTAAATATTGTAAAAAGCCAGCAGATGGCACCTAAATGCAAGCAGCCAAGTCCTGGAGGATCAACTGCCTAGAGGAGCCAGAAGCCAGAGGATTCCATGACAGTCAGGAGGAACCAGGGGGCAGGAGAGTGTGCGCACGCATGGTGCCTCTGTGGAAAGAAGAAAGACTGTGTTTCCCTGAGTGTGGGAATGCATGAGCCCAGGGAAAAGGACTGTGATGAACACTGCTAGCCTGGGACTTGTGGTAAACACTTTGATCTGAGGCTTGCATGTGTCCCAAGGGCAGGTAAAAGCCAAGAAGCTGAGGAACAGCACCCCACCAGGCTGGAGGTCCAGAATGAGCAGCCACCAAAGGAGCTATGAACTTCAGCAGACTAGCACAGCATCGTTTTATGTGTAGCATTAAAGGCCTCAGGTTGGGGATAAAGGTTTTGGGCACCTCTGGAGGTGAGGGAAGGAATTGTGCTTCTGGTTCATTGTCTCATTGTCCTTATTGTATTCCCTTAGTTTCCCATCCCTATTGCAGCCCTCTGGTCTGAACTTATTCCCTTGACTAACATTCTTTTACATAAATGGTTACAAACTCTGTGTAACTGGGTTCTATCTCAGGAGCTCCCACACCCATGTAAGCTAAAGGTGCAAATGCCCCATCTGGAGAAGAATAGGTGCAGGCTCGCTACCTTTACTCCTGGGGGAATTTGCTCTCACAAGAATAGCAGAGAATTACAGAAAATCTGTAATTATTTCAATCACAAGACTCCATTGATGCCAACTGGCAAAAGGTTCATTGTTCTGCAACAGCAACTTCTATGAGGTCTGACAAACTCACTACACCTCGGGTATGTCTACACTACGGAATAAGGTTGAATTTATAGAAGTCGGTTTTTTAGAAATCGGTTTTATATATTCGAGTGTGTGTGTCCCCACAGAAAATGCTCTAAGCGCATTAACTCGGCGGAGTGCTTCCACAGTACCGAGGCTAGAGTCGACTTCCGGAGCATTGCACTGTGGATAGCTATCCCACAGTTCCCGCAGTCTCCGCTGCCCATTGGAATTCTGGGTTGAGATCCCAATGCCTGATGGGGCTAAAACATTGTCGCGGGTGGTTCTGGGTACATATCGTCAGGCCCCCCTTCCCTCCCTCCCTCCGTGAAAGCAAGAGCAGACAATCGTTTCGCACCTTTTTTCCTGAGTTACCTGTGCAGATGCCATACCACGGCAAGCATGGAGCCCGCTCAGGTAACCGTCACCGTATGTCTCCTGGGTGCTGGCAGACGCGGTACGGCATTGCTACACAGTAGCAGCAACCCATTGCCTTCTGGCAGCAGACGGTGCAGTACGACTGGTAGCCGTCCTTGTCGTGTCCGAGGTGCTCCTGGCCACGTTGGCTGGGAGCGCCTGGGCAGACATGGGCGCAGGGACTAAATTTGGAGTGACTTGACCAGGTCATTCTCTTTAGTCCTGCAGTCGGTCCTATTGAACCATCTTATGGTGAGCAGGCAGGCGATACGGATTGCTAGCAGTCGTACTGTACCATCTTCTGCCGGGCAGGCAAGAGATGAGGATGGCTAGCAGTCGTACTGTACCATCTTCTGCCGAGCAGCCATGAGATGAGGATGGCTAGCAGTCCTTCTGCACTGTCTGCTGCGAGCCAAAGATGTAAAAGATAGATGGAGTGGATCAAAACAAGAAATAGACCAGATTTGTTTTGTACTCATTTGCTTCCCCCCCTCCCCTGACTAGGGGACTCATTCCTCTAGGTCACACTGCAGTCACTCACAGAAAAGGTGCAGCGAGGTAAATCTAGCCATGTATCAATCAGAGGCCAGGCTAACCTCCTTGTTCCAATAAGAACAATAACTTAGGTGCACCATTTCTTATTGGAACCCTCCGTGAAGTCCTGCCTGAAATACTCCTTGATGTAAAGACACCCCCTTTGTTGATTTTAGCTCCCTGTAAGCCAACCCTGTAAGCCGTGTCCTCAGTCGCCCCTCCCTCCGTCAGAGCAACGGCAGACAATCGTTCCGCGCCTTTTTTCCTTGCGGACGCCATACCAAGGCAAGCATGGAGGCCGCTCAGCTCACTTTGGCAATTAGGAGCACATTAAACACCACACGCATTATCCAGCAGTATATGCAGCACCAGAACCTGGCAAAGCGATATCGGGCGAGGAGGCGACGTCAGCGCAGTCACGTGAGTGATCAGGACATGGACACAGATTTCTCTGAAAGCATGGGCCCTGCCAATGCATGCATCATGGTGCTAATGGGGCAGGTTCATGCTGTGGAAACCCGATTCTGGGCTCGGGAAACAAGCACAGACTGGTGGGACCACATAGTGTTGCGGGTCTGGGACGATTCCCAGTGGCTGTGAAACTTTCGCATGCATAAGGGCACTTTCATGGAACTTTGTGACTTGCTTTCCCCTGCCCTGAGGCGCATGGATACCAAGATGAGAGCAGCCCTCACAGTTGAGAAGCGAGTGGCGATAGCCCTGTGGAAGCTTGCAACACCAGACAGCTACCGGTCAGTTGGGAATCAATTTGGAGTGGGCAAATCTACTGTTGGGGCTGCTGTGATGCAAGTAGCCAACGCAATCAAAGATCTGCTGATATCAAGGGTAGTGACCCTGGGAAATGTGCAGGTCATAGTGGATGGCTTTGCTGCAATGGGATTCCCTAACTGTGGTGGGGCCATAGACAGAACCCATATCCCTATCTTGGCACCGGAGCACCAAGCCGCCGAGTACATAAACCGCAAGGGGTACTTTTCAATAGTGCTGCAAGCTCTGGTGGATCACAAGGGACGTTTCACCAACATCAACGTGGGATGGCCAGGAAAGGTACATGACGCTCGCATCTTCAGGAACTCTGGTCTGTTTCAAAAGCTGCAGGAAGGGACTGTATTCCCAGACCAGAAAATAACTGTTGGGGATGTTGAAATGCCTATATGTATCCTTGGGGACCCAGCCTACCCCTTAATGCCATGGCTCATGAAGCCGTACACAGGCAGCCTGGACAGTAGTCAGGAGCTGTTCAACTACGGGCTGAGCAAGTGCAGAATGGTGGTAGAATGTGCATTTGGACGTTTAAAGGCGCGCTGGTGCAGTTTACTGACTCGCTTAGACCTCAGCAAAACCAATATTCCCACTGTTATTACTGCTTGCTGTGTGCTCCACAATACCTGTGAGAGTAAGGGGGAGACGTTTATGGTGGGGTGGGAGGTTGAGGCAAATCGCCTGGCTGCTGGTTACCCGCAGCCAGACACCAGGGCGGTTAGAAGAGCACAGGAGGGCGCGGTACGCATCAGAGAAGCTTTGAAAACCAGTTTCATGACTGGCCAGGCTACAGTGTGAAAGTTCTGTTTGTTTCTCCTTGATGAAACCCCCCGCCCCTTGGTTCACTCTACTTCCCTGTAAGCTAACCACCCTCCCCTCCTCCCTTCGATCACCGCTTGCAGAGGCAATAAAGTCATTGTTGCTTCACATTCATGCATTCTTTATTCATTCATCACACAAATAGGGGGATGACTACCAAGGTAGCCCAGGAGGGGTGGTGGAGGAGGGAAGGAAAATGCCACACAGCACTTTAAAAGTTTACAACTTTAAAATGTATTGAATGCCAGCCTTCTTTTTTTTGGGGCAATCCTCTGTGGCGGAGTGGCTGGTTGGCCGGTGGCGCCCCCACCGCGTTCTTGGGCGTCTGGGTGTGGAGGCTATGGAACTTGGGGAGGAGGGCGGTTGGTTACACAGGGGCTGTAGAGGCAGTCTGTGCTCCAGCTGCCTTTGCTGCAGCTCAACCATACACTGGAGCATACTGGTTTGGTCCTCCAGCAGCCTCAGCATTGAATCCTGCCTCCTCTCATCACGCTGCCGCCACATTTGAGCTTCAGCCCTGTCTTCAGCCTGCCACTTACTCTCTTCAGCCCGCCACTCACTCTCTTCAGCCCGCCACCTCTCCTCCCGGTCATTTTGTGCTTTCCTGCGCTCTGACATTATTTGCCTCCATGCATTCGTCTGTGCTCTGTCAGTGTGGGAGGACAGCATGAGCTCGGAGAACATTTCATCTCGAGTGCGTTTTGTTCGCCTTCTAATCTTCACTAGCCTCTGGGAAGGAGAAGATCCTGTGATCATTGAAACACATGCAGCTGGTGGAGAAAAAAAAAGGGACAGCAGTATTTAAAAAGACACATTTTATAAAACAGTGGCTACACTTAGGGTAAACCTTGCTGTTAACATTACATACCTAGCACATGTGCTTTCGTTACAAGGTCGCATTTTGCCTTCCCCCACCACGTGGCTACCCCCTCAACCATCCCTCCTCCCTGTGGCTAACAGCGGGGAACATTTCTGTTTAGCCACAGGCAAACAGCCCAGCAGGAATGGGCTCCTCTGAGTGTCCCCTGAAGAAAAAAACTCTATTTCAAACCAGGTGACCATGAACTATATCTCACTCTCCTGAGGATAACACAGAGAGATAAAGAATGGATGTTGTTTGAATGCCAGCTAACATACACTGCAATGCTTTGTTGTACAATGATTCCTGAGTACGTGTTACTGGCCTGGAGTGGTAAAGTGTCCTACCATGAAGGACGCAATAAGGCTGCCCTCCCCAGAAACCTTTTGCAAAGGCTTTGGGAGTACATCCAGGAGAGCCGCGAATGCCAGGGCAAAGTAATCTTTTCACATGCTTGCTTTTAAACCATGTATAGTATTTTAAAAGGTACACTCACCAGAGGTCCCTTCTCCGCCTGCTGGGTCCAGAAGGCAGCCTTGGGTGGGTTCGGGGGGTACTGGCTCCAGGTCCAGGGTGAGAAACAGTTCCTGGCTGTTGGGAAAACCGGTTTCTCTGCTTGCTTGCTGTGAGCTATCTACAACCTCATCATCATCATCATCTTCTTCGTCCCCAAAACCTGCTTCCGTATTGCCTCCATCTCCATTGAAGGAGTCAAACAACATGGCTGGGGTAGTGGTGGCTGAACCCCCTAAAATGGCATGCAGCTCATCATAGAAGCGGCATGTTTGGGGCTCTGACCCGGAGCGGCCGTTCGCCTCTCTGGTTTTCTGGTAGGCTTGCCTCAGCTCCTTCAGTTTCACGCGGCACTGCTTTGGGTCCCTGTTATGGCCTCTGTCCTTCATGCCCTGGGAGATTTTGACAAAGGTTTTGGCATTTCGAAAACTGGAACGGAGTTCTGATAGCACGGATTCCTCTCCCCATACAGCAATCAGATCCCGTACCTCCCGTTCAGTCCATGCTGGAGCTCTTTTGCGATTCTGGGACTCCATCATGGTCACCTCTGCTGATGAGCTCTGCATGGTCACCTACAGCTTGCCACGCTGGCCAAACAGGAAATGAGATTCAAAAGTTCGCGGTTCTTTTCCTGTCTACCTGGCCAGTGCATCTGAGTTGAGAGTGCTGTCCAGAGCGGTCACAATGGAGCACTCTGGGATAGCTCCCGGAGGCCAATACCATCAAATTGTGTCTACAGTACCCCAAATTCGAGCCGGCAAGGCCGATTTAAGTACTAATCCACTTGTCAGAGGTGGAGTAAGGAAATCGATTTTAAGAGCCCTTTAAGTCGAAATAAAGGGCTTCATCGTGTGGACAGGTGCAGGTTTACATCGATTTAATGCTGCTAAATTCAACCTAAAGTCCTAGTGTAGACCAGAGCCTAGAAGGTTGCTGTATTAGTATTTATCTATACAGAATATCATGTGGGATCTTAAATGAAAGCCAGGATCGTGCTAGTTATTAATATCATTGTGAAATGTATGTACTGATTATATTTTTAAAGTTACGTTTTTATACTGAAAATAGGCCCTTATAGTTTGTATCAACGTGTTGCTTCCCACCCCCTAAAAGAAGTAAAGAATTGATTTTGCCAGACAGCGATGTGTAGTCATGTCTGCGTAGGTTCATATGGAGAATAAACATTTTAAACCAAACAAAACGTGAGCTACACTTGCATGTCAAGTCAACAAGAGGATGTGAACACAACCTGGAGCCAGCACACCAAAGAACAAATGGGGGGGGGGGGCATCTTTACACTGAGGTCAAAAACACTGAAGTTTTGGAAATATAAAAAAAAGTTGAAAGCCACTGTGGTATCCATTTACTGAGGAAACTCCTTGTCGGGTGTAGAAATAGTCATGAAAACTTGGTTTTGATTGAAAACCAGCAGTTCTGTCAAAGACTGAATCCTTGGGAGAAAATTTACTTTATAAAATAGGAAGTGTAACCATTAATAAGCGTAGAGCTGGGATTGCATTTTTTGTTTTGTTTTAGATATGTAACCAGATATGTTTCCACCCTCAGTATCTCTTAAATCGTAAGAATGGCTAAACTGGGTCAGATCAAAGCTCCATCTAGCCCAGTATCCTGTCTTCTGACAGTGGCCAATGCCAGGTGCTTCCGAGGGAATGAACAGAACAGGCAATCATCAGGAGATCTATCCTGTCTCCCATTCCCAGCTTTGGCAAACAGAGGCTAGGGGACACTATCCTTGTCCATCCTGGCTAATAGTCATTGATGGACTTATCCTCCATGAACTTATCTAGTTCTTTTTTGAACCATGTTATAGTTTTGCTCTTCACAACATTCTCTGGCAAAGAGTTCCACAGGTTATCTTAATCTTCAAAAATAAACTTTTTGTTGCTTTCACTCTAAATATATTTCATGCTGTAATGTTATAAAGGACCTGATCCTGAATTGCACTGATCAAGCTGCGTGTATTCTGTTTCTCTGGGGGGACAGTTTAACTGATAGTTACTGTGAGAGTCCTGTGATGGGACTGGATACTGCAGTGAGTGTTTTGAGAACTCAGGGGGTTAGTATTACGCTCACAAAGCCGAGTAATTATTCCAGAATCAACATCACTTTTATTCTGGAATAGTATCAACATTGGGAGCTACTCTGGAATAGCTACTGCAGGTTATCTATGCTGGTCAATTTCCCCATGTAGACAGCCTAAGAGAGTTAACAAGAAAATACAGATGGTTATGTCTAATATGCTGAGAACACTCAGCTTTATAAAGCCTTTCCATCTAACCCTGAATGGGAGAAAATGGCAAGTGTCTAATAAGAATGAAGCTCAATCAAGATAAGACCAAAGTACTCTCTGTGGGAAGCAACTGAGGCCAACAATTTCAGGAGCGACTACTGACTGTGGATGTCTAACCTGAGCTGCCTTAAAAGGATTCAAGTTTCATAGGGCGACTTCTCAATACTTTCTGAAAATCAGGCCCCTTCAATGTGGTATACATTGAGCACATAAAAGCTGAGGTACTCAAAATCACTAGTTATTCTTGAAATCTTGGTTTGAAAGAACTGGTGAAATTACCTTGGTACCCTTGGCTGAGGGTGTGCAGCTGCCATTTACTATTTACAATATTACAGTTTAAGAGCCTTGTTAGCATCCAGGAGCAACCCTGGATTTCCAAGAGCATTTTTTCAATCTGTATCTGGCAAGACAATTGTGACCATTACTTGCAGAAGTAGAGCTTGCTACTATCATCCATGCCTTTGCCATTTCAAGACCACACTATTGGAGAGGTCTGCTTGAGGCTACATCTGGACAGCTCAAAAACTTAAGCTACGGGAGTATGAAAATTTCAATTTTTAGCACCACCCAAGTGAACCCAATTAAAAAGAGAGTGTTAGTCAGTTTATGGCCAATCTATGGATTTGAAATTATTTGTTTCAAATTCAATTAAACTACCAACATCTCCATTTTCAAATATTTGGCTATCATTACCCTTTATACACATACTTCTGAGTGAAACTATTTTAGGGATATTTATCCTAGCTAAAAATAAATGAGAATTTACTTCTCAGCAATGTCAACCTCTAATTAAAACCAGTTCTCCAGCCAGACACTATACTAAAAAGAAAAAGCCCCTAGTAACAAAATTTTCATTGTTAAAGCAGACCTGTTCATAAGCAATTATACCTTGTCAACTCTAACAGTTAATCTAACCTCTTCAGTGACACCCAGTTATTTTCGCACTGAACATTCTGATACAAACCAATAATTATGGCCCTCACTTTCTATCTCCACTGACATTGGTTTCCAGACTATAAAGACATAGGCACATGAACTCATAACCTTAAGGTAACCACAGGATCATTAAAACGTTATTTTTTTGAAATATGACATTTCTGAAATGGTTTGACCATTAAATAACAAACATTTTAATCTTCTCCCTGCTTGTATTTATTCTGCCATTTTAATAACTGCTACTAATAGAATACTACTAGCAATAGGAGACCTTTCCCTTCTATGTGTCATCTTTTCACTTGCAGTAAGTCACTTAAAAAAATTAATTAGTACCATAATGTATAAACCACACCAAAGGCACAACTTATTAGCTGCTATCTTGTTTTCTCCAAGGAGTACTGGGCTGTTTCTCACTAGAGAAAGGGGGCAGCACAAAATTGCCAATCAGAGGTTGTAGAGGTACGGACTATGTCCCCTCCCACCCTAAATTTACTGGTAGAATAGGTCATGTTACAAACAAACATTAAAATCACCTTAAATTAAACTATTGTAACTACTTACATTTCTGTTGTTATACACACATTTAGAAGTAGAATACTAACAAAATTGGAAGAGACGGAATGACACAGATCAGAAGAAATTACAGTTAAGAAAGGTTTCCCTCTTTATTGTAGTACAGTAGAACCTAAGAGTTATGAATACCTCAGGAATGGAGATTGTCACTCTGAAATGTTCGTAACACTGAACAAAACGTTATGGTGGTTCTTTCAAAAGTTTACAACAGAACATTGGCTTAATACAGCTTTGAAACGTCACTATGCAGAAGAAAAATGGTGCTTTTAACCATCTTAAACTGAATGAAACAAACAAACAATTTTCTCTCTTTTTTAAAAACTTTCCCTTTATTTTTTTAGTAATTTACATTGAACACAGTACTGTTCTGTACTGAAATTGCTTTTTTTTTCTTTTCTTTTTGTCGCTGCTGCTGCCTGATTGTGTACTTCCGGTTCCAAATGAGGTGTGTGGTTGACTGGTCAGTTCGTAACTCTAGTGTTTAGAATTCTGAGGTTTTACTGTATGTCTGTCAATCACCCAAAATAGGGATGAAATTAGCTGTAAGTTATTAATAGGGAAGGCAAAAATAGACAACCCTGTATTTTTACAGAAAACAAAGATGGGTAAATTATGTATACTATGACTTTAAATGAGACTCCATAGGCTGGAAGACATTTCTCACAACAGCTGCATCAGAGGATGCTTGCAATAGACTTTCTAATGTTTAGCAAAGGTGTAAATGCCAACAGGTAGCAGCTTTGCAGGTCAGTCTGAAATGAAACACTAAATTCTTTCTGCTTATGATGCTTACATTGCTCTGGTCTTGGATTCTTACTGACTATACATATTAGTGAAATTCAGGTTTTTTGCCAGCTACCTAAAGACCTCTTCAAAAACACATATTTTAATGCTTCCTGATATCTGACACGATGACATGATTTTTCCTATGCAAACTAGGATTTCCTCTGCACTGTGGAAAAGAGAGTTGATTTTAGGACAATGAACTCTGACAAAGTTGTTTAACCACCTTGATCTGACACAAGATGCAAAATGGAGCCTAAACATTCATTAAGCTCCTGCCTCTTAAATTTTCCTAGCTAGTATAATGGCTATAAGGAATGTCACTTTGGTGGTTAAGGTGAATAGACATGGACCATCAGCTCTAAATAAGGCAAATGGAAGAAGCTGAAGGACCCATATGAAACCATGGAGGACATACTGTCACATTTTGGGGATTTAGTATAAGTTGCAGCAGTAGGTCAATCTAATCAAACTGGCCAGATGACCTACTGAGGTCCCTTCCAGTCCTACACTTCTTCGATTCTATGATTCAGTGCTCTTAAAAATGCACCTAAAAGTAACATGAATGGGCTCAAGCAGTCTCCTTTACCTCTTCCCTCACATACTTAAAAGTTCTTGTGACAGGTTTCCCGCATCATCTGCTAAAGACGACAGAAAACCCCAATTAGAGTCATGCTTTGGACCTGTGAGGTGATTGACTGATTACATCCCACTCAGAGGGGGCAGACGTAGGTAACATTTAAGACTTATAGGAGCCTGAGGGAACTCAGTAGAGGGGAGAATGCAGAGAAGGCAGTACTCCCCTAAAAGGAGAGAATCACAGAGAGCAAGACAGGCTCTTGTGAGGGAAGTCCTGAAGGAAGAATGACAGCAAAGTTGGCAATCTTGATGTAGCCCTGTGAAAGGGCAGAGGACCTTCTTGTTTACCACTGATTGGATCTTATTATGTTGGCCTTTTGCTACCCTGAAAAGAAACAAGACTGGAGAAGTGTCTTGGCCAGAGGACTAAGTAACAGCACACAAAGGCAAAGGACAAGCTGGTGCAGGACAGAAAAGCAGCCAAAGCAAGTGCTACAGGGGCAGATCAGTATAATGCCAACTTCTTCTGCAAGGAGGCACTTTTATCACAAGTAGAGAGAGACTGCAACAGTCCATAACTCTTCTTCCTTTGCAAACAAACTGATGCTCTAGGCAGAACTGCAAATGCTGTACCTTAGCAATGTTTCTTCAGTTTGTCTCCCATTATAGACTGCTATCTTGTCAACCAACTTCAGAGCAATACATTTTCTATTAGAAAAATTTCCATTCATTCATTTTAAAAAAGGGTCTGCAACAGTTTTTATCAATGATTAAAAAAACACTTTCACACATTTGAAAAGAAAGTCGATGGAACAGACTGCGAGGAGTTAATTTTTTCTGCAACAGCCTATTACATAGGGATACTAATGAGGAAGGAATGGAAATGAAGACTATCTCCAGACAAAGGAAATCTCTAGGGCATAGCCTTGGTATGTGTAGAGGATATGTATTACACCAACATCTTTTTTCTTCAAGTGTGTAGTACATTAGCAGGGGTTCCATTATAAATAGCATTGACTATGAATGAATTTATATTAATCTGGTCACTGCACTACAAAATTTTGAACTATTTTATTGCTTTAATTGTTTTCCTGTCTCCTTCCACATATCTACATTTTTGTAGTCTGCTGAGTCCCTTTTAGTGACCAAATTTTCACTGAATGAAAGGATTACATCAACCAGGAAAATGAAAGTAGGTCAGAGGCAGCAGTGATGGGGGAGGGGACAGCAAAAGGACTTGAGGGGGAAGAGGTGAATGGCTCTCTTGATTCCTCTTATAATGAGGAACTATTATATTGTTTGATTAAAGTGCCCTGATCAAGTTGTATTAAAGTTATAAAACAGATTTAAAATGACTAAAAAAAACCCAAAAACCTCAAGAAAACCCAGACACATGAAGAGAGCATTCTTCCATCAATGCAGTTTTAGGATACTGAATCTCTATTATACTGATCTCTACTATAATAATCAATCCACTGTGCTCACAACAGCTCACAATTTTATTCTTTCTGACAACAAAAATAAGGTGCCAAGTTTCACTCAAGGACCCCGATTCTGCAATTGGGTCTGTATGGGCAAATCCCGGCACTGATGGAGAGCCCATTGGCTTCAGTGGGGTTCCATGCAGGTTTAAGAATCCAAATGCAGAAATTTGATTACAGGATCAGGGCCTAGGTGAAATATCAAAGTACAATTTAAATTAAAGGTTATGACATTTATATGAATGAGGTAAATGATGTTATTTTCCTAAATGCAACACTATTTTTTAGAAACTGATTAAAAAAACTGATTAACTAAATCATCAAATACCATCACTCCTGCAAAGCCATGATATAGACTTCAACAATAAAAGGCATTCTCTTAAAGAGATTAAACTGATAATACTGATAATCACTCTAAATCTCCACAAATATAAAAATAACCAGGTCATCAGTTTATAACTGGGAGTTGCTTTGTGAATTCTCATCCCGACTCAAATTCTGAGCTAGCAAAAGCCTTTTATGCTATTTCTGCTATGCTTTTTCCTTAAAACAGGTGATGTCTTGTTCTCCAAATAAACAGAAGATAAGAGAACCGATTAAACATTCACCATATTGTACATAACCTGTTAAATCAAGTTGCATAAGGGACACTGTGGTAAATGCACATGAACTTTCCTTTGTTCCTAAAGCTCTCTAGGAACAACAACAAAAACACAAGAATACATCCAGAGAGCAGAGTTATAAATAGGGATTTTGTTTTCTAATAGAGTTATTGCTAGGATTTATGGTAAAGTTTTACCTGAAACAAGCAGCTAAGCCTCATGCAGCTGAACTCGACTTCTAAGCTTAATGTAAAACTGACTAGAAGAGGTGTGATATGGTACAAGATTGACCATAAGAGTCATATAAAGCAACATTTTAAATTAGGCTATACAGCATTCCATTTAAAATATCTGACCACTTTTTCCACACACATTGATACTGGAAGCCAAAAGTCCTAGTTACATGATCAGCATCACTCATGCAAGTATTACTATTATTCAGTAGCACCCAAGATATGCTAAACACTTTTGAAACACAAAGAAACAGGAGCAGAACCAAACACAAATGTTAGCTTATTTTGGCTTTATTTTTACTTCTTCCTATATAATATTACATATCAAAACAATTAAATTAAACAAATGGTATTTTCAGTACTTGCCTTTGCAACCTGAATACCAGACTTCAGAATAGGGTGACCAGATGTCCCGATTTTATTGGGACAGTCCCAATTTTGGGGTCTTTTTCTTATATAGGCTCCCATTACCCCCAACCCCCTGTCCCGATTTCTCACACTTGCTGTCTGGTCACCCTACTTCAGAATGCTTGTACAACTTTAATTCAGCCCCCTTGTGCACATACATTTTGATAGTCTTTTAATTGCACAATCACATACAGTAGAACCTCAAAGATATGAACTCCGGAGTTACAGACTGACTGGTCAACCGGACACCATGTGAAATCGGAAGTATCCAATCAGGCAACAGCAAAGACCAAAAAAAAAAAAAAGCAAATACTGTACTGTCCCTGTATTGCATCTGGGCTGCCTGTCCCCACCCCACCCCCACATGCGGGGGAGCCACTTACAGCAAGACACTGGGACTGCCAGCTCAAGGCAGCCAAAGTCAGCAAAGCAGGAGCAGTGCTGGGGTCTGTGCTGCTTTCACCCCTCCTCTCCCCAGCGAGGGGGACATGCTGCTTACAAACTCATGCCTGTGCTGAGTATGGAGATCTGTTGCTGCTGAAACCTGGCCTGGAATATCAGCTGCTGTATCTGGAGCCCAAACTGCACTTTGTTCAGAGTTACAGACAACCTCCATTCCCAAGGTGTCTGTAACTCTGAGGTTCTATTGTACTATTTTCTCCACTGAACCCATTCCTCATTCATTGCAGAAGATGGATGGTGCTCCACGAATGTGGCAGCTGTTCAATATTTATTCAATGTGCCTTATTTACTGCACATCATCCAAACCTTGTATTGGACAAAGAATTGTTCATTTCCGAATGATCTATTCCAAGGTGCTCATCGCTATAGAATCTGAGTGGCTTACAAACACTAATTTTATCTGCACATCTCCCCTGTGAGGTATTATTCTTCCCATTTTACAGATGAGGATAAAGAGACTTGCCTGAGGTCTCCCAATGAATCAGTGACAGAGCCAGGACCAGACCTCGAGATCTGATCTCTGGGTGCCCATCCCTGTGCTCATTCCTCCAGAACACATGCCTTACTGACAGAGCAGCTGAGCATTCACTGTTAATAAACATTCACTGACTTTCGCTGAAGCTGCAAGTGCTCAGATCAAGACCCAGGTGTCTCAAGTTGGGCACCAAGAAAATGAGGGGGACACAATTAGTGCCTCCCTACCAAAATTTTTCTTTAAGTGACTGGTTCAGTATCACACAGGAAGCCACTGGCAAAGGCAGGAATAAACTGAGTTCTCAGAGTGGCATTCATCTGCCTTGTCCACAAGAACATACTTTTCCTTCCTGTAATCCCCTTCCTCATTCTCTAAACATCTGCCAACCTCTACAATGAAGGAAGCAAAGGTCCTACAGACAAGAGCCTCAATGACCACACAACCATAATTCATTCCCAAAGTAACATCCATCCTTTGATATCCCAGAGGACTGAAGGGCCACTGGGGTGTTTAGTGAGTCAGAGAGATGGTTGTTGGGGAGAGCGCAGCCTGACACTCCACACCTCATCCCTATTCTCCTCCCAGAGTTTCCAGTGGTGCAGTGTATGCTGCTGCAGAGGAGACAGATTAGATTAGATTAGATTAGGCTGACTTAGACTAGAATGTGTATGTTCAGTCATAATGTTGACAAGCTGCCAGAATGCTGCTGACAACATACACGAAAGAAGGAAAATGTCCATTTTCAATAGTTTATATCTCAGCTAAACCTGAGTGGAATGGCATGGGACAAGACATCAACAATTCTCTGGCCCCGTATTTCTCCCTACTGAATTGCAAAGGCCTGCAGCAAATAATGGAGTTGACTGATCTTGTTTAAAAAAAAAAGTTACATGATTCTTTTATAATGGAAAGGGTTAGGCAAACTGCATACCAGAGTTGCTGCTAGCTGCCCCTATAATAAAAGAATAACTATCCAAGGCTCTTGGAACCCTTGACAAATTAAAAATACAGTTCAATAGCAGGTGGCGGCAGCAGCAGTCAAAGGCCAGACAATGCACAGATCTCAATCCCACCACAGTGAATTGGGTGCTCTCGCACCTGTGCGGCACCCACCTCAGTCCTCCTCCACTTCCACAGACCTTATCCAATTAAGATAATACACCATGAGGCTGTATTCCCTTTGCCGTGGCCCAGAAGCAAGAGGGAGCTGCCAGGGGTCAGAACTAGTGTGGGGGCAGACTCCCACAGCCTTCTCTCCCAGAGGCAACCCCTGCCTTTACTCTCAATGATACATGGAGATAAACATGGAGAGGAATCTTTGTGAGGATTTCCAGGGAGAGAGTCCTTTTATGCAGCTTTATACACTGTGGGGGTGGGACAATGACTCCAAAAGAACATTTCTTCCCACAATTTACATCTCTCAAATGTCCCCATTCAGCTCCTGAAAACCCTAACCCGACACAAACCTCAGCCATCTTCAGCGCCTGCCCAAATAGATGCCTAAACATTTGGACTACTTGGAATCCTAATTACTTCAAATGAGTAAATAATTCAGTATATAGTGCTTCTTAATACTCATTAAATAGCCAAAAACAGATTGAAATTTCCTCAAATATTTTCTATTTAATTTATTCAATAGGAAGCTTTTTTGGGGGGAAGGATTAAATCTATGGATTAATTGTACCTTGCTGTGAGAATTCAAGATAATCTTTATTAGGTTTTACTGTAACAACCATCAATGTAGGTAAAAGCACTGACTAGGTCGCACGTCGACAGCTAGAGTAGACTCCTCATCACCTTCTTCCAGTTCTAAAAAGCTCTCCTAGGACTGCAGAATTATTGTTTGCTTTGGTTTTTAAAAAAGCACTCCAGCAATGGTGTTAGCAAAAAAGGTGAGTCAAGCAGCTGCTTCAAAATCATTCGCACCTTGGCTCAGTCCCATCTCCTCTTGTAGCATGTGCCAAAAACCAATTCCCTTGACCAAGAAACCCATGTTTATATTCTCATGCAATCCTTTCTGGTTATTAGCATCAGACGTGTCCCACAGAATTGCAACTAATTTGGCGAGTCTTCCATAGAAGTCAGGCTCTAATGTAGCTGTGTCTTGCTCCATTAATGGCTTGGAAAATCATGCCCACAGCCTTCAATTGTTACCAGAAATGAACTAAAATAACACAGGACACAGAGCATAGGGGGTGATGTGCTCTCACTGGCTAGTACTGCTGAAAAGACAGCCTGCTGGATTCTACACAAGATGGAGCAATCTCTAACCCAAATACAATACACTACAGTAAACCAGTCTATAGTGGTATGTCTTCACTGCAGGGTTAACCCCAACTCTTACCCTAACCTGGCTCCCCTCCACATGCACACAACCCAAAACTGGTGGTGCTTTCAATCCAAGCTAGCTGGTCCATCTTCGGGTACAGGCTAATGCCCACATGCTGCTTTCACTCAGGCAGGTAACCTGCCCACTTTGCAAGGAGGATGCAGACTAAACCACTCAAGTGCTGATAGTCCACCAGTGTCTCCCACAATCCCCCCCATATACCCAGGACAAAACTTCTCCCACAATTTACTGGGAAAAATCATGGAGTGACTTAGTCTACTGCAGCACTAAAAACCATGAGATATGCCCCTGAAATTCCTACAAAACACACAGGTGAATGCAGCACCAGTTAGGACACAGTAACTCAGGTATGGCTTTGCAATGTGGCTATTCATCCCCAGGCTAGGCTAACCCTGAAGGACAAACATACAGATGACCATGGCCAGTGTCTCCTCTGGAAAGAAGGAGTGAGGTCTACTAAAAAAAGATGAAGTTGGAAGAATCTGTTTCTCACTTCTGTCATTACCTTAATCAGGTCCACTTTACTTGTAAAATAGCGAGAACATGACTTTTCTCAGACTGAAATCTCTGTTTTGTGGATCATAAAGTTATATTCAGTGTAACTGGAATATCTGTGATATTTTGCTTTTGCTACCCAGAGTTAAAATCCCTTAAGACAGAGGTGGGCAAATTACGGCCCGCAGGACAGATCCAGCCCGTGGGACCGTCCTGCCCAGCTCCTGAGCTCCCGGCCTGGGAGGCTAGCCCCCAGCCCCTCCCCTGCTGTCTGCCCTCCCCTTCAGCCTCAGCGCAACGCCAGCACTCTGGCCCACCAGGGCAGAGGTGTGGCTGCGAGCTCCTTCCGCTCTGAGTGGCATAGTAAGGAGACAGGGAGCAAGGGTTGGATAAGGGGCAGGGAGTCCCGGGGCAGTAGGGGACAGGGGGCAGTTGGATGGGGCGGAGGTGGTCAGGGGACGGGGAGTAGGGGGGCTGGATAGGAGGTGGAGTTCCAGAGGGGGCCGTTAGGGACAAGAGGGATTGGGAGTTCTGAGGGGGGCAGTCAGGGGGTGGGAAGTGGGAGGGGGCAGAGTCCAGGCTGTTTGAGGAGGCACAGCCTTCCCTACCCAGCCCTCCATAAAGTTTCGGAACCCGGATGTGGCCCTCGGTCCAAAAAGTTTGCCCACCCCGCCTTATGAATACAGTATGATTCTTAAAAAAAGAAAAGGAGTACTTGTGGCACCTTAGAGACTAACCAATTTATTTGAGCATAAGCTTTCGTGAGCTACAGCTCACTTCATCAGATGCAGCTCACGAAAGCTTATGCTCAAATAAATTGGTTAGTCTCTAAGGTGCCACAAGTACTCCTTTTTTTTTTGCGAATACAGACTAACAAGGGTTACTCTGAAACCTGTCAGTATGATTCTTGGTTTCCCAGTATTTTCAGAGTTTTCATTCGTACTTTCCACAAGCTCCAGAGGGTTGTAACCAAAACCAACTGTCATTTCTGCTTTGTCTTTCAACCCAAAGATTTCATCAGCACACTTCTCTACTCTTAACTTTCTGGCATTGTAAATACTTTTTACATCAATATCTCTTCCCTCCTTTTTCTCTTCCTGTCTCTCTTGTACTGATTATACCTCTCTCTACTGACACTCTTGTGGGGATCACCACCACCACCAGTTTTCTCTATCACTCCCTAGAAGAGACTCGCCATAGTTTAGCGAGAAACATGAACAGAGAAGGCAGTGTTTGGATCTGTATTGGATTTGAGCTAGATTTTAGGCTAGAGAATGAAACCAAGCTTGGGTTTGAGTTGTGATCAAGACCATACTGAAATTTCATCTTGAATGTTGGAAATCACATGATATATCAACTGTTCTTACAAGATTTTTTGTGCATCTGAACTGAAAAATAGGCCTGATTTTGTATCAGATCCAGAGATTGGAATTTCAAAATTCTTCCTAACATTCAAAGAGCTTGAATAGAAGGTTCTGGTTTTTCAATTTCTAAGATGCACTTTAGTCGTCCATGGTTGTTTTTCATACTCCTTGCACTTTTGTATATATACGTTAGTAGATCAGTCAACTTACTCCTCATTCAGAATTAATCCATTTTACGTCTTGCTACATTTTAATTAAATGAAAGCTCCCCTTTCCCTACCTAGTTTAAAAGTAGCATTAACGAGTCCCACTAGTTCAAAATTCAAAAGTCAGTACTTATTCTAAAAAAATAACAGTAGACTAACATGGCTGCTACTCTGAAACCTACTTATTCTAAGCCGGGACCATAAAATCCAAACCAACTATTCCTCATATTCCGATTCTAGGAAAATTCTTTTATGAAAGTTTCTTATTAAACATCCTTGTAAGCAGCTGAAGTACTGCATATATATATATATATATATATATATATATATATATATATATATATATATATAGAGCATAGCAGTCGGATCCTACTAGACTATTCACACCTGCAGTTGCACCTTAACTACGGGAAGTACAGATCTATCCAATAAGACAGTGCTATAGTGGTTCACTGATCATTACATGTAGCCAAAGGCTCATCCTGGGTTCACAAGCTACAGAACATAGCTGTTAAGGGGACTAAATTGTACCTGTATCTTCAGACAGGTGTTTTACATTTTACATGCTCAGGTTATTTGAATGTTTTTATTTTTTAAGTTAGAGCCTCCTAATGTTGTCAAAAGGCTTATAATTAACAGATTCAGAAGAACTACTGGAAATATCTAGTAAACTTTGATCAACTGTAGAAAAGAATAGGTCCTAATTGTTCTATTTTTTCTGTTTAAATATTATAAAATGAGCCATGAGACCACTCTGAGAGGTTGATGAAGATTCCAATCTGTTAATTGTGAAACTACATCCATATAATTTAGAACCAATTGCAAAATGGGAGAATATTACTACTATAAGTATAATGCTCTTCAGAATATCAAATGCTCCTTCTGCCAGAGACAGATGGCCTTTAATCGTGTCCTTCAGTTCACCCAAGGCATGTCCATAAGATACCTCAACCTTCAAATAACGCTCACAAGCTATATACTGGACACATGGTTATGTGACAAAAAGATGAAATATCCTGCTGCCCAATGTGAAAGAGAGGTTAGTAAGTATGTATAGCAGCAAAAAACAGTTGTTCATTTGGGAAAATCAAATATAACAGGATGTTCAAAATGTCGTGTTTGCGCCTTAAAGTAAATCACTAAAACATTAAAGCAGAACTTTAAAAATAGCTGTATTTATCATTCTAGGATTTACATTTTCATGTCACCCCATGTTTATAACAAGCAGCTTCTATACCCAAACAACAAGCTGACAACATTTGTTATTTTATACCGTGTATATCAGAGCTGATAGCTAAAAACAAGATGACCTGGCAGCATTACTGAGCAGAAATGACAGGAAGAGGAAGGACTAGAAAAAACTATTTTAATAGATTTGTTGGACAATTTAAGTTATACTTTTCCGAAGAGAAATTAACATTCATACTGCATTAATTACCTTCTTCCACTAGTTGCTAAGCAACAGCATCTGTCTCTATACAAACAGTACACCAAAAAAAAGACAGACAGACACAAAACACTATGTAGTAGAACACTAAGTAACAGAACACTTACGTGTTGTGCTCAAAGGTGGTTTTCAACCTGGAGAAAATAATGTCATTTTAATGTAGTAAACATGTAAGATTCGAAATCTGAATTTGAAACAGGAACGAGTTCAGGCCAAATTTTCTGAAGTATCCCTAACTTTGTGCACTTCAGCTTTTGAGTGCCTAATATGAGATATTTCAAGCCTGATTTTCATGACTGTTGCATACCCACAGATCCCATCGATTTATGGTGAAACTGTGAAATCAGTAGCTGGGAGGGGGAATAATCAAGCAGTAATTGCACCAAGGAGAGCACCCAAAAACTGAGGTACACAAAACTAGTGGACACTTCTGAAAATTTTGGCCTCAGCTTTTACTGACAGACGTATAGAAGCTTAGTATATGGCATGTTCAAGCCATGTCAACTTCAGTGAATAAGGGTAATTACACAGCAGTTGTCAAATAAGAGCCTGGTTTTGACTCCCAGTAGAGAATGGAGAAACTGGCTTTCAAAATAATTAAGTTACACCCAACACTAAAGTGAAATAAATTTAAATTAATCCGATGACTAGTTTTACCTGTCTTGTTTGTCACTTATCCAGAGAAAGGAGGGATGTAAAGGATATCTGAAAATTTCAAGGAGGAAAGCCATGTGCTTCCTTCCTCTTTTCCTTCCAGGGCCTTGATGACTTTCCTACTAGAGAGGCAGATCTTTGGAGGTCTCAAATAGCAATGACTGTAAGTTTTAATAGTTCATTTTACTTTTTTCTGCTCTACCACCAAAACCATGCAAGTAGTTTTCAGCAGTGCTTTTTCTGTATAAGTCTACTTTTATTTTGGGGTTCTCTGTGCTTCATATCTTGTACAAAGTGTAAACACATTTAGGCGAAGTACTCAGAATACCTTGAAGATGCATAGGTTCCAAAATTGAAGGTGAATCTCTTTGCTCCTCATTAGCAGAGACAAACAGAAGACCGAGTTTGAATTGCATCCTTGGTGACTAAAAAATTCTCTTGGGTCACAGGGTGCCTCCATTGCTACCCGGTGAAACCCGCTGCATGGCCAGTTCAGATGGTTTTGCAGACACAAATGCACACTGGTCTGTTTATCTTTCACCAAGGTGTGCATTTATTTCCCTCTTACATAATACCACCATGCAACACAGCCTTACAGCAAGGACAGGCTTCCCTGCAGCCCCCAACCCAGACTCACTCTAAGCTTCCTTGGAGCTTCTCTTGAACTGACCCTTGCTTCCTGTTTCCTCCCCTTATAGTCTCCCCAATTACATTAACCCAGTGGTTGTCACCCAGGTGTTCACAATGCCCCACCAGAAAGTACATAATTGCCCTAAGCTGGGCCTGCAGCCTTCTCTAAGCTGCAGCAGTGTCAGTGATCAGGGTACTGCTGATAGCACCCTGTCAAATCTTGCTTTAATTTTATGAAGTGACCAGGAGTTATGGAATGTCATTAGTTTTCCAGGTGAATCCCAAGGCTAAGTATGGGATGGGTGAAAGGTTGCAATAACTTGGAGAAAAGTCTGTGATGATGACTGCCACTACTAAACACTTAAACACTGCTTTATCAAGACTATCTACAGAAACAATAACTGATTGGTCCTCACAATACCCTTATGAAATAGGCAAGATATAATGAAAACAAGATGATTAAGCCGTTTGCTTTTTAAAATTTATTTATTTTTTCTAGAAGTTATCTGTATAACATTTTCTGCTGAACTACAAGCAATTAGAAAAATCACTCTGAAAAACAAACTATTATATTCAAACACTGTATTGAACATATTATAAGACAATCCTGCATTTACAAACATCGAGAGGGTAATAAACATTCCAGGCAGTGCGCTGCCTTTTTTCTTTTTTTTTTTTTAAGAGAGCAAACACATACTTATTAAGAGGATTCAGATTTGAAAATTATGGCATTTTAGACTTTAGGCGGGTGCATTTTGAGAATGGTGGTTTTGGCCATATTGTTCTTGTCAGACAGTCCAATAACGAACTAATGGAGATGCTGTATTAAATATTTTAATCTTTTTTAATATTGGATGTGTTTTAAATGTTGAGATATATGCCCCCACATCAAAGTAAAATACATTCATCAATATTACTGTTCCTCTAATTCCTCGATTCTCTTGATGGGACTGTCAAGGTTCCTCCCCCACTCTGAACTCTAGGGTACAGATGTGGGGACCTGCATGAAAACCTCCTAAGCTTACTTTTACCAGCTTAGGTTAAAACTTCCCCAAGGTACAAATTAATTTTATCCTTTGTCCTTGGAATATCCACTGCCACCACCAAACTCTAACTGGGTTTACTGGGAAACGTAGTTTGGACACGTCTTTCCCCCCAAAATCCTCCCAACCCTTGCACCCCACTTCCTGGGAAAGGTTTGGTAAAAATCCTCATCAATTTGCATAGGTGACCACAGACCCAAACCCTTGGATCTGAGAACAATGAAAAAGCATTCAGTTTTCTTATAAGAAGACTTTTAATAGAAAAAGAAGTAAATAGGAGTAAAGGAACCACCTCTGTAAAATCAGGATGGTAGATATCTTACCGGATAATTAGATTCAAAACAGAGAATCCCTCTAGGCAAAACCTTAAGTTACAAAAAAGACACACAGGCAGAAATAGTCATTCTATTCAGCACAGTTCTTTTCTCAGCCATTTAAAGAAATCATAATCTAACACATACCTAGCTAGATTACTTACTAAAAATTCTAAGACTCCATTCCTGTTCTATCCCCGGCAAAAGCAGCATATAGACAGACACAGACCCTTTGTTTCTCTCTCTCCTCCCAGCTTTTGAAAGTATCTTGTCTCCTCATTGGTCATTTTGGTCAGGTGCCAGCGAGTTTACCTTTAGCTTCTTAACCCTTTACAGTGAGAGGATTTTTCCTCTGGCCAGGAGAGATTTTAAAGGGGTTCACCCTTCCCTTTATATTTATGACAGGGACTTTTATAGGTGTTTATCAATTTTGTTTAAGCAAGGGCACTGCATAAACAGGCATAAAAGCCTGTTACTTTTATACTCCATCCTTACATCAATTGATGTCTCTACAGTAATACCTTGTGGAGTCATAGTTCTGTGTTTGTGACTTCACTGCAGAATCCAGAGGAAAAGTTAGTTTGAGGTTCCATACTGTATTTCAGTAATTAGCAGTGGCAATAGAATATATTGCCTTTTAATAATAAATGGCGTCTTATAAAGTTTACCCTTGTGTAAAGCTCCATCTTTAATACAGAATTGTTACTGTGCTCTATCTGTGCTACAAATTCAGCTTTGTTCAGTTACCAGTTAGTTCATCTTACCTGGTTACAACAAACAAGGTTTAGTTGTACCCACAGAGTAGATTTTTATTTCCCACAACATAGTCATGCGTTAACCACATCTGTTCCCCCAGACCTCAACTGCGCCTACATATATCAGCGCATTCTCAGGGGGGAAATGGGTTCTTATCCCACAGTGACTCAGCAAAGAAGAGTGTGTTCAAACATCATTCACCTTCAGCAAGATCAGAAAGCTGAGAGGAAGGGGGACCGGCCAATTACAGGATTCCAACCCAAGAAAGTGCAGGTACTGGGAAAGGATCACAGGAAGGCAAACAAATTCCAGTCTAGATTGCTGGCAGGAGCAATATTACTGCTAGCTGCCATGGTTACTCAGAGTATTGACCAGCCTATATAGAGACATAAACCATATCCACTAACTTGTGACAAAGTTATTTAAAAGTTGCAGTGTAGACTAGAACTTAGAACTAGTTCTTAGAACTAGAACTTAAAACTAACATTCAGGGCCAAAAGCTGAGGTGTAGGTGGGGCCTTAGAACTAGAACTTAGAACTAACGTTCAGGGCCAAACTCTTATTTTTTCTCTTTTTTGAAGCTGAAACATAGATCACACTGTTTTAAAAAAAAAAAAAAAAAAATTCAAGTGTTTTTGTGCTAACATGTGAAAAAAATTGTGTATAGCTACTCCTCCTGTCAGGCAACCACACCCACAACTCATAGTAGTCTTTGTATGTATCAGTGTATCTGCCTTTAAGACTTCATACACTGTGTGAGAACAATATTATATCCACCGTCCTTTTAGCTGAGAACACCACAATTTGTATTAATCACTTAAGGGGATTTGTTGGTTGTTAACAGATACTAATCCTACTTGTCCAGATACTGACCGTGGTGCATTCCCAGGTCATGTTTGGAATAACAGAGCAATTAAAAAAAAAAATCAAACCCTGTTACTAGCTATGCCATTATACTACTATGCTATACTACTATGTCATTATAATCCCCAACCAACATACACATCATGCATTTTCCCCATTTGTCCGGACATTCCCCCTCTCTGAACTGATGAAAAAAGGAAACCCAGTACTCTGCCTCCCGCCAATAAGTGCACCAATGACCAATGAGTGGTTCACAGATCACAGCTTGGGAACTTCCAATATAGAATACTGAATCTCAAACAAGAATCACTACCTCACTGTTAAGAGTTTCAAGTCACATACTCTATTTTAAATTTTACATGTTGTTCACTGGTGCCTCTACACCATTCAAGATTCTCCCCAAACTCTTGCACCCCATTTCTTCAATCTGCAGTTAGACAGAAAAGATATCAAAGTGTACCTGTAGGAACAATTACAATACAATGGAAATTCAAATTGAACATCACTTATGAACTGCAAGAACAAAGCTCTCTGGTTCTGTATTTTCCTTACACTCCCTTCTTTTTCTTCAAAGACCACTGTCTCGTGCAAATATGCTGGTTTTACTTCAGCTGCCTCAAAACTATCCACGTAGATTTCTTCACCAGGAACTTCATCAGGCTCAGAAAAGTGTATGAATAAGGGAGGAGAAGAAAGAAAGCAAGAAAAGCTAGTACAGAATCCGGTCATGTCAACCTATATGCTTCTACAGCTCTCCATCACAATGGTATCTAAGCACTTGACAAGCATTAATGTACTTATTTCCACCACACCATTGTAGGATAGGGACGTTTTTGTTTTTTTAATCCTGATTTTACAGATGGGGACAAGAAGCCAACTTAAAGGCTCCCATTGACTTCAATGTGGTTTGGATCAGGCCCTAAACAATTTACCAAAAGTTACACAAGAAATCTGTGGCACAACTAGAAATTGAACCCAGATCTCCTAAGTCTTAGCCACAGACAATCTCTAATCACTTTGACATTTGTTTCCTGAATCAATACTAACGTGATATAGTTATGAATTTAAAGTAGTTAAAGCAAACTGTAAGAACTTTTTCCCCCCAGTCTGACCTATCAGATTTCCTGGAAATTACAGTGTTTGTCAGAACAGTCAGTTTATTGAAAGCGTGGTATTGCACAATTTTAAACACTCCCAATTCTGTCACAAGTGTAAGCTGGTTTATTGGTGTGTGTTTTTTGTTTATTGTTTTTAAGGTTGATAAGCACTGGCACCTATTTTACTTATTCTTCTCAGAACATAGTCAAGTGGAGAATATGTAGATGCAGTATAAGTTTATAGGAGGTGCTACTATACTATACCGCTGTGTTCATACTGACTGAATAAGCAAATAGTTTTGATAATCTGTGTACATATAGTTTAAATTTTAAAGAAATCCTATTAGATATAATATATTCCAATGAACATATCTCAAACAATATATATGCTTTCATTAGGTTATTGGGGTTTTTTTTCGCTATAATATAGGGGTTAACTTTTGCAAAATGTTTTAAATCTGTCATGTACAAGTTGGAAGTGCTTCACAGAACATTAAGGGCACACACTCTATTCTGTTGTAAATAACGAGCATAACTCAAAATAGGCTTCTGGAGGAAACAGAGGTGAACATTAACATTTGTTGTAAGACTCCCCCCCACCCATGTACCTCAGAAAAACAGTTATACTCACACAAAAGATTCATACAGACTGCAGAAGCACTGAATGATTATATTGTCAAGATTCTGGAAGTGAGGAAGTATATTTAAATATAACATATGTGTTTCCAATATCTTGAATTCTGTTATTGCTAAAGTTATTCCACTTCCCAGATTCCCATATTATTTTGGGTGGAGATTTTAACCTCGTTATTACTTGAGTAATACAAAGGCGAGCAAGTTAAAGCTTTCTGTAAAGATTTTCATCTTTGGAATCAACAAAGCAGAAAGATTGTACTTTTCCCCCCCTTCCCACACAATTAATCTTCTACAAATGATTGTTTATTTTTAACTTCCTGGTATACTGCATATCTGTCAGAACTTGTTCAGCTATAACAACCAACATTATTATGTCAGGTCACTCCATTCTCTCTCTCACACCCATACCACCTTCCCTCCCCTTTAACAAAATGGATGTGGATTTTTTTTTATTAATATTTTTTGCTGGAGACTTCAACCTTCTTTTTTTCTCTCTCTCTATGATCCAATGTTCAAATAACTTACTTTGTCTCAATAAGAGCTCTTCTATCTGATTGAAAAAAATCTTTAAAAAGAACTCTACTAGAACTGAGTAAATACAGCAAAACATAGCTGCAAACATTTAGACCAAAAAGTAAAATGTTTTTGTTCTCAAGAACATCTGTGGAAAGCAAAAGACTTAGTCTGGGAGCACGTGTAATTCCATGGGCAAGCTCATGATAGAAAGGTAAGGGTGTTGTCATTTGATTCATAAATATCTAAATGTCACCTTCTGCGGTAAGGCAGGGGGACTCCCTGGTCCCTCCAGCTCCCAGTTGGTAAATAATAGAATTTCATTAGAAATGGGTTGTGTTGGATATCATTCAAAAGCCCTTTCTCCCACCAACACAATGGTTTCAAACGTGACAACCCTAGAACAATTATGTATATACACAAGGAAATGTTTAAAAATCACCTTTTTAAATTATACTTTAAAATGGGTTTGTCAAACATGCAGCCCTCACAAAGTTAAACAGTGGCCCTCAACTGACAGTACTGTGTTATCTGTTAATGCTCAGAACACGATACCCGATTCATTTTTTAAATGTTACTATATTTACACTAATTACTATAAGTGGAAGGAGTGTGTCAAGGGCAGGTTTATATATTTTGCTGCCGCAAACTTCAATTTCCTTGAAGATACAGCAGATGGCAAAGGTATTCTTCATACTACTGTTATGATCAGCTATCAGGAGCAAATTAATGGGGACCAGTCTCAGCCTCAAGTGCTGTCTGGATAAGCATAGAACCCTTCCTTGAAGGAGCTTCATGATTTCATGGCTCACTTACCTTCCTACCAATATCCAAAAATATGGAAGCCAAGAAGTCCAGTTTTCAGTGAAGCAGCAGTTAATTCGACTACAGTAACTCCTCACTTAACCTTGTAGTTATGTTCCTAAAAATGCTACTTTAAGTGAAACAATGTTAAGCGAATTCAATTTCCCCATAAGAATTAATATAAATAGGGTGGGGGGGTTTGGTTCCAGGGGAAATTTTTTCACCAGACAAAAGACTATATTTTTATATACATATATACACACACACAGAGTATAAGTTTTACACAAACAATTTAATACTGTACACAGCAATGATGATTGTGAAGCTTGGTTGAGATGGTGAAATCAGAGGGTGGGATATTTCCCAGGGGATGCCTTACTGCTAAAAATGATGAACCAGCACTCGGCTGAGCCCTCAAGGGTTAACACATCGTTTTTAATGTAGCCTCACACTCTACAAGGCAGCATGAATGGAGGAAGGGGAGAAGGCATGGCAGAAAGAGACAGAGACACACACCTACACTGTGTGTGTGTGAGTGTGAGTGTGAGAGAGAGAGAGAGAGAGAGAGAGAACGCTGACCCTACTCTAAGTACATTGCCCTTTTAAACAGATTAGCAAACTGAGACTGCAGCTGCTGCCAGCAAGCTTTCCTCCATCCTGAGCCCTGTCGTGTTGTGTCCCGTCCCCCACCCCCGCCATGGAAATAAGCTACAGGAGATGGGGGTACAGGAGCGGGGGGGAGGGGACACCCTGACATTAGCACCCTTCTTCCCCCTCCCTCTTTCTGCACAGCAAGCAGGAGGCTCCTGGGAGCAGCTCCAAGGCAAAGGGCAGGAACAGCACACAGCAGTGGGGGGGAGGAACAGCTGAGTTGCCCGGCAACTCATAGCCTGCTGGGTGGCTGCCACACAGGGAACTTACAGGAGGGGGGAACTGATGCGGGGGCTGCCGGTCCACCCTGGTTCCAAGCCCCCACCAGCTGGCTCCAACAGGCTGCTCTTTCTGCAAGCAGCGGACAAAGCAGGCGGCTGCCAAACGTCATAAGGGAGCATTGCACAACTTTAAATGAGCATGTTCTCTAATTTATCAGCAAAGTAGCAACAAAACAACGTTAACCGGGACGACTTTAAGTGAGGAGTTACTGTATAGCAGAGCTTTCTATATTCACTAGCCTTGTCCTCACTTGTGCAAAAGTGGGATGCACTCCAGAGGTGAAAAATCACTGAGTACAGCTTCAGGTGAAGAGCTAGAAGACGAACCATCAAATGATCCAAACATCCAGGACACATCATACTATACTATTTTAGGAGAAAGGTATGTTCTAACATAGTCAGCTTTTAACTCGGTACTACACGAAGTGCCAGAGCAAATTACCTGGGTATGCATCCTGCTGATCATACCTGCTAGCTCCACTGATCACTGAGTTCAGTTATTCCTTATGAAGCTGAAGTGCATGAACATATACATCTGCGGAACTGAATCAAAATGTGTTGCAACACTAGACAAGAGCCTTCATAGGCCTGTTCAACAGCTAATAATGTCCATGATGATCTTCGTGGACATTACAGTCTATGTCTTGGCGAACTACACATATTCTTCACAGCAATACGTGCAATTTGCTCCTTTGTTCATGGCTGAGATCTGGGGGATTTTGTACTGTGACAGTACTGTGAACCAGATTCTTGCAGAGAAAAAGCTGTAACATGCTATAGATGCACACATCCAAACACTGACTGCCTTTCAACAATACTTGACGTCGTCTTTGAAAAACACACGTGTTTTAAGCCATATCCCAAAGGTACAGGACTTGCAAGACAATTTCCACATATCCATATGTTTACCAAGAAGCGGACAAATGGAGAAGAATTACCACCAACAAGGAGTGCAGTTATACCTGCTATCAAGGGCAAATTATCAAGCAATGGAATGGCTCTGGGATGATCAAGCGCATCCAAAACAATGCTCCTCCATCGGGCATGGATGGGGCTTCGAGGATGGACTGATTTCACAAGTTGTGTGTCAATCAATCCTTCAGCTAATCAAATGCATGTATGCAAAGAACAGATGCTCACCACCCTGCAAATGTTTGACCAGCAGCCTGCCTTGTACAGAGATGTGCAAGTGCGGTGCGGGTGAGGGTCAGTATGAAAACACGTCTAGCACTGGTGCCCTCGACTGAGATAACACTGATGAGGACTTTGATGAATAAATGTTACATATGAAGGCCAGCTTCCCTAGGATTAGCAAAAATCAATGTTGTTTTTATGTAAGTAATGCACCCGTGTGAAAGTACAATTTTAAGAAAAGTTGATTTTAAGCAATTTTCTTGAATATATATCTACATAATTGTTCTAGGTTTGTAATGTTTGGTACTAATGGTTAATGGTAGAAAAGACTTCAAAATGATACCCAGCTCAACCCATTCCAGACAAAAATGTATCATCAAAATTTCTACCAATACGAGGACCGGGAGCTGGGGGGCAGCGAGTCCCCGCTGCCATGCCTCAGAGGATGACACCACTGAAATTATAATTCTGTACATTTTTACAAGCCAAATGGCACCGTCCTTACCTTTCTATCACTAATTCACCCACAAAAGGAGATTTTACTACATTATGCTCCGAGACTAACTAGCGAATATTCAGGCTTGCTCAAGTGTTTGCATTGCCATCTGGAAATCTCAAATTTCCCTCCTGTTTACAAAAGTTTCAGTCATGCAATTGGATAGGTTAAATTTAAGATATTAGTTGTGCTGGGATCTGCCTGCCTGAGAGACTGCCTCTCTAGGATATTGCCACAGCTGTCGTCAGGGAAGGGACTATTATAATAGTTGGTGCCTAACAGGCCTACCCCAACTGTGAGCTCAAATGTGGGGAAAGTGGAACATTTTATAAACATGTATCCAATCACCTACGTTAATGGGAAATGGTACAAAAGGGAGACACACGGAATTAGCCCAAACAAAAAAGCCTACTCATACAACTCAAGGACTGTGTTAAGACCATATCTGGTAAATAAAAGAAGTGGGGGACCGAAATTATGGACCAAAATTGGAAATATTGGAAATTAAGACTAATTGGTAGACAAAATAATAAGAGGATGAGGTATTTTGAGGTCTGTAAAGAGAGAGTTTAGGGAGAAATCATTACATTAGTTAATTAGATGCCTGGCTCAGAAATGGGTGAACTGCTCCACCATCATAGCTCCCACCCCTACCATCTCTTGGGACCCCCGGATCCAGCATGACTCCCCATTTGGCTTTCATTGTCCTGACTCGGAGATATGTCCTGACCAAACCAGATCACAGGGAAAGGGACACAGATGACATCACCACCTCTACTGTGTTCAGCTAAATCTCAATTACCACCAAAGATGCAAGACGTGGGTTCCTGATAGTTCTTTTCTTTTTCCCCACCCTATTTCTCCTTTTTCCTCTGTCTCTCTCTTTTTGTCTTCTGTTTAATAAGAGTCTGACTTAGTCAGCCAAAGCCATCTTGTTTGCAACACCACTGTAAGCCTGTGACCAGAAAGGTAGCTTAAAGCAATCCCCTAAAGAACTTCACTCTGGTACAAGTTTGCCAGGTCTCAGAGTGGCTAATGAAACCATGCACTGTTCCTGTCTCTCTCCAATGGTGAGGCTGCAAGGAAGAGTTAGCTCTGGGCAGGGGGCTCAGGGCTTCTGCCCTGTGGGATCACTGAGACTCAGCACTTTAGACCTGGTGGGGAGCACTGTGGGCTCGGGGCTTCAGCCCTGTGGCTCCGCTCCTGGTTTCAGCCTCTCAGGGGGCACCAGGACTCAGGGCCTTAGCTGCGGGGGGGAGAGCTGGGGCTGAAACCGGTGCTCCCCTTCTACCAAAACCCCTGAGCTCCGGCACCCCCCACGGGGCTGAAACCAACAATGGAGCTGCAGGGCTAAAGCCCTGATCCCCAGCACCTCCCGCAAGGCTGAAGTCCCAAGACCCAGCACTCCCACCCTGCGGCTGCAGCCACAACCTTTAGCCCCAAGGCAGTACAGTATTTGCTTTTTTTCCTTTTCTAGTTTGCGCTGCTGCCTGATTGAGGACTTCTGGTTCCACGGGGTGTCCCGTAAGTCCGTAACTCTGGTGTTCGTATCTTTGAGGTTCTGCTGTACCACTTTGATCAGGTTTAGCCCAAATTTGTTGATGTTATGGATATGCTGCAAGGTCCATCTATTGACCCCAGCTTTTGGGAGAGAGGACATGGTAAATGTTGCTATTTGCAATGAGGAAGTGTTGATTTGGTTTTTATTGTGTTTCTCTATAGTCATTTTCTGGTTTTGTGGTGAGGAATTGTTAATTTCTAAGATATGAAAAGAGATCTACATCTTAAGTTAGTCATTATTCCATCCTTCTCTCACCGCTGTTGACACACAAAGGGTGGAAACCAGTCTCTTCCATCCCCTTCTGCCATTAGCTGTTGTTTCCATCTGCTCTCTGGTGTTGAGATGGACTGTTCTGCCCTTCCTGATAAGGGTTCTTAAGGTTTCTCTTGAGTGCCATCATTGCCTCACACCAGTTGGTTTCCACTTGACAGTGTCAGGATTCCATCATAGGCAGTCAGAACCAAGGATCAGAGCAGTGGCAAACCTGAGGCAGGGAGTAGTGAAGCAGTGCATAGTCAGGTTCCAGGCCAAGGTCAATACCAGGGATCAGAGTCAGGTTTTAAGGTCCAAATCAAGCCGAAGCCAGGAGTTCAAGAGCAAGGAATGGTTGTGGCAGCTATAGGAAGTCCACGCTGTTGTCTGGATGCTTCCTGGAATGCCCCATAGGTTTAAATAGGGCAGGGTGACAATTAGGGGCCATAGGGCTGCTGCCTGTCAGACCGCTTGAGATGGGACTTCCCATGGTCTGTGTCCAAAATAGATTGCAGGCAGGAGAGTGCAAACTTTTTACCGCTGCTGCTAAGCGACACCATAGCAATGTCAGCTAACTAGCAGCTCTGCAGGGCCAAGTTCTAGACCAGTTGGGCCTTACAGACAGCTTCATGTGGGAGTGTGCGCGCTGGCATCTGGAGTACATGCTCCAGATATATCCAATATATCCATCTAATTCTAGTGGAGACAAGCTGCTGGTTAGTGATTACTTGGATCTCTTTGGTTGGTGATAAAGTCTCTCCAAGCAATGCCAGAGTCTTTCACAGGCACTTATTTTCAAAGGCATCTAGTTTTCTAACATTTTTACAGATATCCAGCTCTTGCAGCCCTGAGAAAATTCTCAGTTTTGTTTGGTACAGTGTATCTTTAATTTCCATACATTGAGTTTAGTGAATGCTGTGGATGCCTTTCCTCTCCTTTGATCTCACATCTTTCTTGAGGTCACTATTGGCTAGTATGGTACTTACCAGAAAAATGAATTGATCTACTTTCTTGATGTTTTTGCCTTCTAATATGAAGTTACTCCTTGACGTCTGGGTTTCAAGGATGTTTGTTTTGACACAACTGATTTGGGGCCTTGCTTGGCCAGCTGCTTTTGCCAAGGTGCCTGTCTTTGTTTATAGCTTTTCGGGGGTATCACTCAGTTGTGCAATATCACTGGCAAAGTCCAATCTTCTAGACATTTGCCCTCAATCCGTACTATGCCAATGTTTGTGTTGCTAATTCACTCCTACTTTATCCAGTTTATGATAATGCCAAACAACAGCAGAGACAGAATACAACCCTGTTTCATGCACATCTTAAATTAGGCACTTTTAAAAATTTATATAATAAAATCAAAACAACTAACATAAGTAACGTTTGCTCTAGGTTTCTTCCACACAGCTGGAAGAAGGCACATGCCCATATCCCTTCAGTATGCTTTGTCTGTAAAATCATTAACTATTGCATTAAGTTACCAGCTGTTCTCAAAGGGCATGGGGGACACCTGAGAACCATAGAGAATAAACTGCTCAACTATGATATTATTACTTGCATCTAATCCCAAATCCTGTATTCTACCAACAACAATCAAGTGACTTAGGTGTATTTTCCTCAACAAATCCAAATAATTGCTCTGGTCCAGGCTGTGTGCAGTTCATTTCTGTGTTAGCACCTTCCTCTATTATTCTACACTTTGTTCACACCCCCTTCTCCTTACTTCTCCTTCCCTAAAGTCCCCTCCAATTCTGGAGTTGGATTGTTCTGTTTTCCCCAATTTATACCTATGGTTTGTATTTTAAAAAGCGCCATCTGTCCTCCAATTTGATGTAACGATACCTCTTCATGAAACAAACCTGCAGCATGCTCAAAGGAAGTTTTCTGTAAGCTTTATTTGGATGAAAACGTGAGAGTTACTTGTTACTATTTTTAGCTGTTTTGCCATAGTTAGAAGTTTACTTCCTTAAATAGCAATCTGGATGTTTAGCTACATGTAGCTACAATCTTAGGGATCACAGATTAAAACAAAGCATATTCTCCATTTCATATGGATTACTATCTTAAATCTGCATGCCCCTTAAATAGGATCAGCTATAGTTCAGAAGTTTTGAAAAACAACTTCACAAAGCAAAACCATTAAGATTTGCTGTTCTTGCTGACTTTTTAATATGAAACTAATTTACTGAGTTTTAGAGATAGGCTGTTGAGAATTACGGAGTTGGCAGCAGCCACTCTAATTAAGCTTGCCACTGAATTTCTAGTATAAGACTTACTCTGGTCCCTTTTCACTACAATTGAAATAAATAAAAACTAGAGTCAAAATTGATCCAGGTAAAGGGTAGAATTTTTCTAACAATTTTGACGTGAATTGAACAATAGGTTCTCAAGTTAAGACAGAGATCAGGGCTCAAAAATATTTTTTTTGGCCTCTCTGGAGCAAACAAAAGGAAAGAAAAAGAAACGCCCACAGGAAGAACAAGAAAGAGAGAAATAAAACTTAGTTTACTGGATTCCATTCGTTGAAATCTAGTGTTAACAGGGCCAAAGGTTAGTTGATTAAACTCAAATTATAAAGATTTTAAAGTAATTTCAGAATAGCTTGTCACTTTCTGAAAGCTCACACAACCACTGGAGATCTAAGTATTCATCTGAAAAACCAATAGTCTCCAGATAGCTTCCTTGAAAAACATACTTGGTATAAAATAATCCCTGGGGAGGTTCTATCTCTTTTCCTGGTGCAGCATAAATGGGTGGAATAGTAAATTTAGAAGAAATAATGGGGTAAAACTTAGGGCAAATGAGGTAGGAAAGATGGAAGTGAAAGAGGATGGAGATTCAGGGTGTAACCCACAGTCTATTGACTTCAATGGGCTTTGGATCAAGCCTAAAGGCTGGGAGGGGAGAATGGAAAGAACAGAGGATGAGAAATGAGAAACAAATGTACATGTAACAAAAAGGAGAGAGAAAAAGGCAAACAGAAGGAAAAATACATAAGAATCAAAAAGATGAGACTTATGGAGTAAACAATTTGATGGTAGTATAGGAAGTTTTGTGTCAAAATACTACAATAAAAAGCACACAAATATATTTTGGGACATGACTGCGTAGGAGGAAGGGACTTGCAAAACCTAGGTTTAAATGAAAGATGAGTACAGGAACTTTGTTCTTATAGGGATGCATCCATACTAGGAAAAAGATGTGTTCTTAGCTTGTATTAAACGTGGGTAACACAAAATAAAATTCTAGTGAAGGAAAGTTTGTAGTTTTCACATGTGTTAGGTGGTCAAGGTAAATGTGTTAGCTAACACAAGATAGCACCACACCTTTTCTCCTAGTGAAAATAAGGCTATGGACAGGACAAGAGATATGTAAGACCAGAGCAGTTTATTGGGAGCAGCTTGTTTGGGTAGCTTTGGTGCACATTTGAGATTTTAATAAAACCAAAAAAGTTGTCTAGCCTGTTAGACACTTTCTATATATGCTGACTATAAAAATCTTAATTCCTAAAATACTGGAAATTGCATCAATTATCCAGGCAGAAAAGACCAAGCTCTAAGTTTATTTGTTGTATTTACAATCAATACAAAACCTAGATCTTTATAAGGTCTTAATGACAAGGAATATACTCCTAAGCCCGTATACTGCAAACAGACATGCATACTTTTTTTCCTGTCTCCTTTCAGATACAATTCTTCTCCTTTCACTACTCATTTCCTCACAGTGTATCCGAACATGACAAAACGATATTATGCTTCATCACTACATAGGAGACTTTGAGCAACCTGATGATGACCCTCTTATTTTGACCACCCATCCTTAAATACCAGACTTCTCCACTCGTCTAACATGAACATAGATATCCTCTTATGCTGCCCTCACCTTCTAGAACAGAGGTGGTCAAACTACGGCCCGGGGCCAGCATCTGGCCCTTCAGATGTTTTAATCTGGCCCTCGAGCTCCTGGGCTTGCATTGCTCCACATGTGCCGCGGCTATGTGTGGCTCCCAGAAGCAGTAGCATGTCCCCCCTCCAGCTCCTACGCGTAGGGGCAGAGGGGGATCCGCACACTGCCCCCGCTCCAAGCGCCGTCCCCGCAGTTCCCATTGGGCACCCTCTGAACCCCTCCCACCTGCCGAACCCCTCGGTCCCACCCTCCTGCACCCCAGAGCCCACACCCCCAGCCGGCGCCCTCCCCGCACCCCAACCCTCTGCCCCAGCCCGGAGCGACCCCCCGCCCCGAACTCCTCATTTCTGTCCCCCGTCCCCCCCCCCGAGCCTGCACCCCAGCCGGAGCCCTCACCCCCTCCCACACCCCAACCCCCAATTTCATGAGCATTCATGGCCCGCCATACAATTTCCATACCCAGATGTGGCCCTCAGGCCAAAAAGTTTGTCCACCCCGTTCTAGAACATCCTCACTGTTCTATATAAACTCTTTTTATAACTGTGATGATTTGGGGAAATCTATGTACAATTTACAAATGCTGTTAGAGATTATGAATTCTCTGTATGTTTAAACTCTTATGATTAACTTCACTGTATCCTCGCCTCATACTCCTTGCGTTAAGGAGACAAAGAGGGGAGTCGGAGTGTGCCTGTCTGAACAGGACCTTTGTTAAAGACCAACCCCTAGCTAGATCTTGCACAAACAGAACAATGGGATGGCTGCATCCTAAGTGAAACCAGTTTTCTCCACTTGTCTATGGACACCTAAAGTTTTAAGGAGTGGAAAACCCCCGGAAGGAAACAAAAAGCCAGACGATGTCAGAGCAGGGGTTAAAAACACTAAGGCTGTGAAGTCGAAGAGGGACTCAGAGGGGAAGGTTTCCTGAGCAAGAGGCGGCCTGTTGACTGTGGGAGTAGCTAAGGCTAAAAGGAAGCTGACTGTAGGAGCTGAGAAAGGAAACTTCTTGGTCTGGAAGAAAAGCCTGACCTGGAGGAGTGAAGTCTCAGTAAGGGGACCTGGAACCCTGAAAAGACACTGACCCAAATCTGAAAGGACACTCAAAAGCGGTGAGGAAACCTGGAGAAGGGAATAGCATGCAAGTGTTTATTATTTTGCCGAGATTAGTGTATCTCTTCTGCCGTCTCAAATAAAGATTTTAGAAACCCTTCTGCAATGTCTATGTCTATTATGCTAAGTCTCTGAAGGGATAAACTAAATCAGAGTGCCCACAAGGGTGGATCTGTGTGGAAGGTGTGCTTAAACTACAGGAGTATCTTGAGGTCAGTACTTGCTCTGGGTGCCTAGGGCAGCTGGCCTGTGGGATCCCACTTCTTGAAGAGGTATCAGACAGAGCTGGTGCGCAAGAAGTGTACTGGAGCCTACCCAGTGACTAAAGGGAGCTTAAGGGCAGATGAGCTCAACTTGTGGGTCCAAACACTGCAGCCTGGTGGGCATGCAGCAGGGGGAGCTCAACCAAAACTATGACAATAACACTGCAGTACCAAAGTTACATAGTTATGATTGGTTTCAGAGTAGCAGCCGTGTTAGTCTGTATTCGCAAAAAGAAAAGGAGTACTTGTGTCACCTTAGAGACTAACCAATTTATTTGAGCATAAGCTTTCGTGAGCTAGAGCTCACTTCATCGGATGCATTCAGTGGAAAATACAGTGGGGAGATTTACATACACAGAGAACATGAAACAATGGGTGTTACCATACACACTGTAATGAGAGTGATCACTTAAGGTGAGCTATTACCAGCAGGAGAGCGGGGATTGAGAATTCAACCAATTCTGTGCTTCTGTGCCTCTATTTTTTCCAGACATTTATATCTTTCCACTAAAATCATAATTTGAATGCAAATTTCTTAAGCTTGTTCTCTGTCCAAATGAGACTTTATTATTATTTTTTTAAATGATGGTGGTGATATACAAAACACATTTAAAATAGACCTTGTTCTTCAGGCATTAGAGTGCAGACTATAATAAAAAATGTCAATAAATCAAGAATACAAGGTACTGAAAACGTAAGTACAATATTATGTTAAAATATGTCATTTATTCCAGAATCCAGTTACATTTTAAAGGATTAATAATATAATGTAAATAATAAAGTAGAATGGAAGAAAGCAAATATGAATTCAAGAGGCAGCCATTAGCAACTTAGCACATATATAGTTGCTTTGAAAACAAAGTGTTGAACATGTATTAACTAATTAAGCTAATTAGTACTGCATATTACTAATCATCTAGAGACACATCAAAGTAATTGCCTCTCTGATACTGCGCAAAAGAACTGGTATTCAAAGTAGATCAAGCACAAAGTTTTATTTGCATAGAAGATACCAACTCATCAGTCTTTGGAATCAATAACTTTAAACTGGATTTAGATCTCAGAAGGAAACTGTTCTCACAAGAACTAGCTGATCATATTTAAAAAAACCTCATATCATAATTAAGAAAATGGACATATAGAAAGACCAGTACAAATTGCAGAGCCAAGTTTCATCACACATTTCACATTGCATTCATCCACCAGATTATTTTTCACTATCTATTTAAGGTTCTTATTCAGCCCTCATCCCTATAGTGTCTGAGCCCCTCCATCGCCAAAAGAGGATCACAAATATTATTCCTCCACAAGTGGACTCAGCATCCTTTACAATGCTGACAGACCCAGTGCTCACACCAACAAGCTGCTGAGACTCTCCATAGCAGATCTTACAACTGGCCGGACTATGGAAGGTTTTAACTCTTGCCGGGGGGGGAAGGGGGCGCGCGGGGGGGGAGCAAGAACTTCTGTAGAGAGACATAATTTTAATGCTAAGAGTGACAATGCAGTGAATGAGTTTTAGTGCAGCAAAACAGATCAGACACTTAAACACCAAAAAGGAGGGCAGTGACATGAAAAAATGAGCAAGCCAAAAGAAACAGTAATAAAAACCAAGGAGAAAAACTTTAATGTTGGGGGGAGGGAGGATGAAAAACAAAATATGAAAGCCAGGTTGAGTAACTGAAACCTCTATACCCGAACAGAAAAAAAAAAGGCAGAAATAAAGGGAAAAAAGACAAGAGATCCTAAGGGAAAAATATTAAAATTCTAAATCAGGCACTCTGATGGACTAAACCAATGTTAATATAGCAGTGGATTTAAAATATTTAAAAATTATATTTTAAAATATATATAAAATCCAAAAGACTAAGAACAAAAATGTAAACAGATGCAAGACCAAAAAGAAGATAAATACTGAAAAAAGAACAGCTTTATTTTCTCCCGAAAGTGATCACTAAACAATGGAAGAAAAGCAGCAGGAAACAGTGTCAGAAAAGAAAAGCAGTTATAGAAAAGAAACTGAAAGAGGTGGTAACTGTCTGGAACAAGTGATCTTACTGAACACAAACTGAGTTGCACATTTTTAACATAATTAAAAGCATGCTATTATCTTAAAACGCATAACAGTCTGAGTTGCTCATGATTTTTCCTGAAGAAAGCTCTATTTCAAGAATTCATGACAAATAACACCATACATATCAAACAGTTTTACACAAAAAATGTTGTTTTAATTCATTAAGCTGTGTAACATTTTATACAGTACCTACTTCTTCACAGAATTTGCAGAGCCAGCTAACCCAAGTCTTTTACAGGATCACAAATAAATCTCAGCAACACTGCCCTGGACAAACCTTACAAACATGTGATAAAAAAAAGAGAGACCTTAAATTTTTAGTGTGGTTTCACTCTCTCTAGATGCTAAATTTCCCTACTCGCAGTTATATTTATTGCTTCAACATAATCTAATGTAGGTTGAATAAATCTGATTGGCTAAACTGAACAGCTGGACTAACAAAGTGTTTCTTTATAATGCAATATTTTGTGCTTCAAGTTTAAGATACTTCACGAGCATACAACCTTCGGGGGGCTGGGGGAGGGGAATCCACTGCTTACCAGTAAATACTGAATTACAAATTTTTGTGGTGTTTATTATATTTTTAAACATCTGCACCTGCCTACTAGCATCATGAGGTTCTAACTGCTTTCAGTTAATTTCAGACTAAGAACTGAGAGGCAGACTCAAGCATGGACAACCAGAGCAGCCGCTCACTACGCTCCTCCTACTTTCCCACCTCAGCTGTTCTCCTTGCCCTTGGAGAGTCAGGGAAGAAGTAGGAACTCTGAATAAAGAGAAGGTAGCACACAGTATCCAATGCTGCCTCCCTTCTCCCAGCATAGCACTAGCCTGTACCCCACTTAACGCCTGCCTGCAGTGAGTATCTAGGGCTGTCCAATTCTCTCCTGTAGCTCATTTCAGGACTAGGACATGGAGGACACAGGAGGACATGGGTGCAGACAAGAGGCACAGGTGAACACATAAGGGGATGGACAGAGTGATAAGGGGAGGCAAAAATGGAAAGGTACTGAAACAGGAAGAACCACAGGGGGAAATTGGAAAATACAAACTGGGATAAGAGGCGATTGGAACTGTTGCTAACATTCTCAGACTCCTAAAGGAAACTAAAGGTCCCTGCCTCCCAGAGAGAGCTTAGGAGTTCATATCAAGCAGTTAATATATGGCAACTTGCGTTGTCTCCACTAGAGTCCTCAAATGTTTTTGCCAATACATTTTAAAAAAACACACCATTTATCCTAGTCCAGACAAGTCCATTGACTAAGTAATTTCCTAATAAAGTATAATCTGTTGTATTATCTCTTTTCAGCATTTAGTCAAGAAACCGCGACAGCCTTTGCTCTAACAAAATTACTCTGATTTATTACAAATCGCAATTAAAATTAAAACATCTCAAGCATCCAATTAAGATGATGAACATTAAGATGATGAACTTTTCTCCTATTTGGGGGCATCAAATTAAACTGCTTATTAAATAACATATAAAAGCCATTTAACCTAATGTGAAATTTAGCCCCACAGTGAAATCTTGTGTAAATTCAATCCTCTGATAATTTACTTCATGAATTACCGCTCCATGTCCTTAGTTATTTGGATCCATACTTTCAATAAAGTCATTAACTAAGCAAATCACAAAACATTCACATTTTGTTCTTTTACCTGACAAGTTTTTAAACTGGTAAAACTGCCCTATTATGAACAGCTTCTCACAGGGTGGAAACTAGCATCAGCAAGTGGAGGGGCAGAGAACACTGTAGACCAGCTCTGGTTCAGACAGTGGCTGAAACCTGATCTTATGAACATTGGACAAAGGTGTTTGTGGATGAATAGTTTTCTTATTATTCAACCAGATAGCTATCTTTCTCAGGTTCTTATTCAACCCCAATATTCTATAATGACGCTCATTATCAGATTATTTTAAAAGATGGGAAAGAGTTGAAGGAAGTCAAGCAGTACATTTTTTCTTTTCCGTTTTGTTTTTTTTTTAAATGCCAGGCAACTGGGCCACCCAGACCACGCCAGCATAATTCTGCCACATTACACATGAAGGGTAGAATGCCCCTCAGAACCTCTAGCAAGCATGAAAACTAAATTACAGGGTAAAAAAGGGGCAATGCCACAAAAATCTCTAGCACCTACAGAAGACAGCTGAGATCAAGACCCCAACTCTGTACTCCTTGCAACAGATAAACCCCTTATCAACTTCAGTGGGAGCTTTTCTTGCTCACGGAGTATGGAATCAAGCTCTGTGTCAAGGAAATTTATCCACACTTGAATGTCAAGTGTTTAAAGCAGAGATCTACCTAGATAAAACTAAGTGATAAAGTACATATATATAAGAAAAAACTGGTGAAGTAATTGAGTGTGGGATTCACAGCTAAGAAAGGGAAAGTTATGAACATCAATCAAGCATGTGCACTTAGGATAAAATTTAAGCCACTTCACAATACGAATGCGCGATTTTCACCAACTATCACAGTGATACCTGCAGACATGTTTACATACATTTCCAGCAATATGATTTGATTATGTTCAAGTAATTTTATAACCAATATATAAAGGGGATACTTTTTCAGACTTATTCTGTTTTTACACAGATAGGAATTATGTTCCTATTCTCAGCATGAAGGTTTAAAAAAAGGCTTCAGACAAGACATCTAATATATTTGCTTGTATCATTTGAGGTTTCTTAAAGGCACAGAAGCTGAATTTTTTAAAAACCTTTAAATTGTATACCTTAACAGGAGTATGAATTCTTACTTAAAAAGAGAAGTTAATAGGAACCAGTCAGAACACACCACATTTAACGTAACATTGAAGGGTTTAGAACAATTGTCCCATAATTCATGGTGAAATGCTACATGGGTGTGAAAGTTAATTGATCTGACCTACCACAGTTGCAGTCGCTCAAGCTGGAAAACCTGGGGAAAATAGATTTGATACCTAAAAGCAAAAAGTTACTTCAGCAGCTGCTTCAAATATTTTTCCATGTTCTTTATAATGAAACAGATGAAAAACCTATCCATTACTATTCTCAGCAGAATTAATGGGTTTTTTTAAAAAAAAAAGGAGTCCTTGTGGCACCTTAGAGACTAACCAATTTATTTGAGCATGAGCTTTCGTGAGCTACAGCTCACTTCATCAGATGCATACCGTGGAAACTGCAGCAGACTTTATATATACACAGAGAATATGAAACAATACCTCCTCCCACCCCACTGTCCTGCTGGTAATAGCTTATCTAAAGTGAGCATCAGGTTAGGCCATTTCCAGCACAAATCCAGGTTTTCTCACCCTCCACCCCCCCACACAAATTCACTCTCCTGCTGGTGATAGCCCATCCAAAGTGACAACTCTTTTTTTTTAAGCATTCTTCTCTATTTGTACTGACTTATATTTTCACAGTTGTGGGAAATTGGTGGGGGGGGGGGCAGTCAGACAATAACTATTTAATGACTACAGATATGAGATTCAAAAAGTTAAAGCTTTATAACCTTGAAAACAAATTGTCAACCTCACATCAAAATATACAAAGAAAATATCCTTAAATCAAACTCTAATAAATTCTCAAGCAGCATTTTTCTTATTTTGCCTACCTGTAAATAGATTACCACCTACAGAAATATTTTTTGCCAGTTTGTGTAAAGTGAAATTGGTATTTACTGACATTTACTGATAAAAAACTAATCCTTCCAAGACTAATTATTACCAGACACTTGTCCAGATGCATCTGCTATATCCCACTTCCAAAGTTTATTAGTTTGTGAGTTTTCATTAGGCAGACCCAGGAGTAACAATGTAAATGGGACGTGTTCATTAGCAGCTATGAGCAAAATATACACTAACTCAGTGTTACAGCACATAAAATTAATACAATTTAAGAAAGCAGTTTCAGTTAATAGATGATCAAATATTTAAAATTTCATTAAGTTGTTTCCAGAGTCAGTCAGACAAAAGACAGAGACAAAAATCAGTCAGACTTAATTATCCTTCTTTTAGATCTTTCAGATCAGATAGTCTGCTCTACTGATAAATTAATTCATTGCATTGATGTTGCTCTTACAGACGAGCAGAATTACCGTGGACCACTAAATTATGTGTATATACAATTCTTCTGAGAACCGATACGTGGCAAACTGTTCAAACTCTGTTCAATAACCACCACATTAAAAAACAGAATTTGAAGAAATAAACAGACTGCGAATATTAAAATATCCAAGTCTTACTGTAAGATCATACTTGGGTCTATAATTTTAGGGTTCCATCCTATCCCAGTTCACATTGCCGTGTACCTTGCAAAAAACTGCACACAACTATTTGCCAGTGTGTATTTTTAATTGGAATAGAAGGTTAAGGGTTAAAAACTGAAATCTGCTTTATGCTAAATGCACCTGATGTAACAAAACTCATTACTTGTAATGTATAAAAATTTGAAAGCATAAGAAAATAAGGAAACATACATGGGGACTCTCAAACTACTGGGAGAATTCTGTCTGTATCAACCCTCCTAAATCTCCTCTCTCTCTGCAACAGTTCAACAAGGTATGAGTTAGTAGCTATTATGATGAAGCAGAAGTGAGCTTTCTTTTGTTTCTCCCATGCCCAGGTCATAGTTTCACAAGAATTGTGTGTGCCAAATACCATTTCCATTTGAATGTTTCCCCTTCCCGCCTCCCCCCACAATCACCACAGCTAAAGTTTCCTTCCTTCCTGCTGCAAGCTTCTTCTTTCACAAGTTATCAGATACCCAAGGAAATCTGTGTGTTAATGAGAAGGAGGTGGATTCTCAGTGTAATAGTTGTAGTTAATGACTGGCCACTGATTCACTAGATCTTTACTCCTGGAGGAATTCTGTGCCACTGCGCATGCACAAAATTTATGTCCCCCACAGATTTCTTTGCTTCCCCACAGAAAAATGACTGTCTGATGGGGAAGCAAAGGGAAGCCACAAGAGCGGTCATGTGACCCTTCCGAGCAGTATGTTTCAGATGCCCACGGCAGCCAGCAGAAAGGTAAATCACTGTGGGGCAGGAGGCAGGCCTGGAGAAGACCTGACTACCCCTGCGCTGGGCTCAGCTGCTAGTCCTCCCAGATGGGACTTCCTCTTCCCCTACACGGCATCCAGGGCCCTGTCAGACCCACCCCCAAATTGTGAGAAGCTCTGCAAATTCCCACAGCGTGCTACGTACACCCATCACTCCTCAGCTACAGGGTGAGGGATCACTGTACAGGGAGCTGCTCCCCCATCTGCCCAACCCCATGCATCCAATCCCCCTCATACCCAAACCCTCCCACCAAGCCTCACCCGCCCACACCCAGAACCCCCCTCCCCGAGTCCCACTCCCCCTGCACCTGGACCACCCCGACAAGCCACCCACACCACCACCATACTGCGCCCCAACCAGCTGCATATGGATCCCCACTCCACTGAGCCCCACTCCCCCAGCATCTGGACCCCCCCCATGAGCCCCCCCCCATCCTGCCAAGCTCTACCTCCCCACTCCCAGACCCCCCCGCTGAGCCCCAACCACCTTCACCTGGACCCCCCCCCACAGAGTCCCATTACCATTGCACCCAGAACTCCCCAACAAGCCCTTGAGCATCCAGATCTGCCCCACACCCAGAACCCACACTGAGCCGCCTGTACCCAGATTTCCCCACACAGAGCCCTCTCAACCCACACCTGGATCCCCCCACACTTGGATCCTGCCTTGCTGAGCGTGCCTGCCCATACCTGGTGCACGTGACACAGAGGGGCAGGACCCTGGGGTGTTTCTGGGGCAGGCCCGGTCCTTACGCTATGTCAGGGTTGGGCGCAGCCTCACTGCTGAGTCCATGTCCCGGCGTGGGGAGCTGCGCAGTGATCTCCCACCTCTGTGCAGCCAGTGGCTTGTGCTCCCCAATGCCATGCTGGAGCTTCCACATTTATTTGACAAATAAAATTGGTAGAATTTTAAAATATTGTGTGCAGAATTTTTAATTTTTTGGCACAGAATACCCTCAGGAGTAGATCTTCTATTGCATGGCATTTTGGTGGCGTGCCTTCACCTGGAAAGATGTTTTAGAATTCAATTGGAACTCATTAACTTCCTGGATTATTATGGTTGCTTCCTTTTGACTAGAAACTGGGAGACTTCTGATCTCAACCTGGAAGATGGGCTGGTAAATCCAAGATTGATGTAAGCAATATGAAGTCTGCAAATCAGGTTCAGGATGTGACTGGATATGTGTGGAGGTGAAAGTACCTGTGAGAAACAGGGTGGAAAGCGTGGAGTGCAGGTTTTAGGTCACTGTAGCAAAGGTGTTGTCAATATGGATGTTGAAGTCTCCCAGAACAACAAATCTTGGGAACTTAATTATCACACCAGACAACTTCTCAGTTAGTTCCACTAGGAGATTTTTGCTGTTTAACAGCCTATACATTTGCAGGATGCATCTGATGAACTTGTACTTGGATTCAGATTTTTACCTTCTCTCAATTTTCCATGCCTCTTCATCTTACTCCTTCCACTGTTACATTTACGACAACTGAATGTTTTAAACAAGATAGGCCACATTTTCAAGAGAGCTTAGCACTATCCACTCCCATTTAGGCACCAAAATGTCACCAAATTGGAGTTGCTGGGTGCTGAGCAGTTCTGATATTCTGTCTGATATTTATTTGAACCACTATTTGCTATACCACATACTATGTACTACATTTTAGGATGTTGGTACAGTTTGTGAAAGATGCTATGTAAATTTGCATTGCACTAAGTACAATGTCTTGTAAAACTTAGTTTTCCAGGACTATTTTATTTTACAAAGACATTTATACAATTAAAGTATAGTACTACTTTACTAAGAAATAATCTGCAAATTTTTATGTATCCATGGAAACTTTAGTGATGTTATATAAATGAAGTGAATTATGTAATTACACACTGCTCCTTAACATCTCAGGACCTAATAGAATAAATGTTTATATTACTTACTTCATACAAATGTCAACACTGAAGTTACTCCATGAAGATAAAATCAAGTTCTTTAACATCCTAGTTTCTCTGCACTTACACTTAAACCTGTAACGCGATTACAGAATAGGACTAAACTTTTGTACTTTTATCCTCTCAAATGCACATGGATGTTTCTTAAGCATGTGCTGAGACACCAATATACCTTCGATGTTTCACTTAAAATGCTACTCCTACTTTTAAAACTCTGTGGTACTAAAAATGAAAACTTGACAGAACTTGACACTCTGTAAACTTGACAGAACTTAATATTTAGTGGTTGAAGAAACTGAATATGCTTTAGCAACTTGCAAAAACTTTTCTACCAAACATTCCATTAGGAAGGTAAAAATTCATATTCTTCTGAAAAGTTAAGTGGCACAGACATTCCCAGTTGTTGTCATGATTACAAGTGCCAAGAAAAACGTCATTGTGTCCCTAAAGCTAAATGTATATGCCAAATGCTTAGAATATATTGTGGGTAAAACCACAGATGTTCAACATTTTCACATTAAAGAGGAGTTTCCTCTCTAAATATATACCGAATACAAAGTTATTTTTAAGTAAAAAGGTCGTGGCATGAAAAAAGAACAGGCCAGGCAGTTTTTAAAAAAAAGTTGGCACTTGCATAGTTCATGATGTAATGGAGGAAAAAATATTATGGAACAATAGTATGAGTAAAGAATCAAGTATCAAACCAACTTTGAGTTGTCTGGGTTTTGTCAGTCCGTGTACAAATGTGATGTTTAACCACACTAACTCTACTTCATAGGGTGGTGGTGGATATTTTTTTTTTTTTTTAAAACTCAGATTGTAAAATGTTTTGTCCAATGAGGTGCTGACCGTGATCGGCTCTCTAGACACCACTGCAATACAAATAAGTGTAAAGGTGTAAATACTTCCAGTATGTAGGCATTTTTATTTGGAGGGGAAGTAAGGTAAGTTGAATCACTCCCTACTCCTCCCTCCTCTCCATAGAAGTGCTCACTGCAAAGACAAGAGTTAAAAAATTTTGAAGAGATCCAAACATGAAGCAGTTTTCCTCATTCCCTTTTCCCACAACCTGATTGTTAGGTATAGGAGGAAATAAGTTGTCTCCACTCCCCAGAGGTCCCTTTCTGCCTTAAGTTTTGCTACACGTTAGTTACGACAACAGTGCTAAACAGAGTGTTTGGTATGAACCAGGTGGGGGAAGGCAGAGACTGTCCTAGCACAGAGAGACATTTAAGCTCCTTCTACCAGTAATGAGCTAGGGACCAAAAATTCTGTTTCCAATCATGTTACCTTTAGTATAAGTGCAAGCAGAACTAAAGGCACCCCGCTCACTTCAGTGGGCTCCTAATACAATATTCACATATTAACCCATAAAACATCCTTCTTTAGAAGGAAGAGCTGAGTTTCAAGCCAATCCACAACCCAACCACAATAAAAACACCATAACAGAGGCTCAAACTACACATATACACACACAGAAACAGTCAGAGGACCAAAAAATGTCACTATGCCTAAACAACAGAATAAAAGAAGCAGAGACAAAAAGACATCTTTTAAAAATTGGAAGTCAAATCCTACTGAGGAAATAAAGGAACATAAACTTTTGCAAGTCAAGTATAATTAGGCAGGTCAAAAAACAATTTGAAGAGCAAGTAGCAAAAGACACAAAAATTAACAGCAAAATATTTTTAAATTACTTCAGAAGCAGAAAGCCTGCCAAACAATCAATGGGGCCATTGAACAATTGAGGTGCTAAAGGAGAACTCAAAGTAGAAAAGACTGTTGCAGAGAAGCTAAATTAATTCCCTGCATCGGTCTTCACTGCAGAGGATGTGAGAGAGATGCCCGCACGGGAGCCATTATTTTTAGGTGACAAATTGGAGGAACTGTCGAGACTGAAGTGCCAATAAAGGAGATTTTAGAACAAATTGAGTAAAAACAGTAATAAGTCACCAGAACCAGATGGTATTCACCAAAGAGTTTTGAAGGAACTCAAATACAAAATTGCAGAACTGCTAACTGTGGTTTGTAACCTATTACTTAAATCAGCTGGGTACCAGATCACTGGAAGTTAGCTAATGTAACGTTGATTTAAAAAAAAAAAAAAAAAAGACTCCAGAGGCAATCCTGGAAATTACAAGCCATTAAGCCTAGTTTCAGTACCACGCAAATTGGCTGAAACTATAGTAAAGAACAGAATTATCAGACACTTACATGAACATGATCTGTTGGGGAAGAGTCAACATTGCTTTTGTAAAGGGAAATCATGCCTCACCAATCTATTAGAATTCTTTGAAGAGGGTCAAAAACATATGGACAAGGGTGATCCAGGCGAGATAATGTACTTGGACTTTCACAAAGTTCTGACAAGGTCCCTCACCAAAGTCTCTTAAGCTAAGTAAGCAGTCATGGAATAAGTTGGAAGGTTGTCTCAAGGATCAGTAACTGGTTAAAAAAAAAAAAAGGAGAGGAATAAGTGGTCAGTTTTCACAATGGAGAGAAGTTAATAGCGGGGTCACCCAAGGATCTGGACTGGGACCAGGGCTGTTCAACATATTCATAAATGATCTGGAAAAAGGGGTAAACAGTGAAGTGGCAAAGTATGCAGACAATACTAAACTACTCAAGATAGTTAAGACCTAAGCAGAGAGTTACAGAGGGATCTCATAAAACTGGGGATTGGGCAAAAAGATGGCGATGAAACTCAGTGTTGAAAAATGCACATTGGAAAATGTTATCCCAACTATACATACAAAGTGCTGGGGTCTAAATTATGTTACCACTCAAAACAGAAATCTTAGAGTCATTGTGAATAGTTCTCTGAAAACATCTGTTCAGTGTGCAGTAGCAGTCAAAAAACTCATTAGAAAGGGATAGATAAGACGACAGAAAGTGTCATAATGCCACTATATAAATCCATGGTATACCCACACCTTAAATACTGCGCGCAATTCTGGTCATCCCATCTCAAAAAAGTTATAACAGAATTGAAAAAAGTACAGAGAAGGGCAACAAAAATGATTAGGGGTATGGAACAGCTTCCGTATGAGGAGAAACTGTTCAGCTTAGGAAAGAGATGACTGAGGGGAGATATGACAGAGATCTATAAAATCACAAATGGTGTAAAAAAAGGTGAATATGGAAGTGTTATTTACCCATTCATCTAACACAATAACCAGGGGTCACCCAATGAAATTAATAGGCAGAAGGTTTAAAACAAACATAAGTACTTCTCCACACAACGCAGTCAACCTATGGAACTCATTGCCTGTGGATGTTGTGAAGGCCAAAATTATAACTGGGTTCAGAAAATAATTGGATAAATTAATGGAAGATAGGTCCATCAATGGCTATTAGCCAAGATGGTCAGGGACACAACCCCATGCTCTGGGTACCCTTAGACCTCTGACTGCCGGAAGCTGGGACTGGACGACAGACAGTAGATCACTCAGTAAATTGCCGTTTTTATTCACTCCCTATGAAACATCTGGCACTTGCCATTGTCAGGCGACAGGATACTGGGCTCAATGGACCATTGGTCTGACCCAGTATGGCTGTTCCTATGTTCTCACCCTAAGATCTCCAATGAGCCAAAAGCAGAAAAAAGACGGGCTCCCTGGATGGGGCAAAAGGCCTTGCTCAGCATAGAGGCAATCACCTCTCAGGCAGAAAAAGATTCTCCAGCTTACAATGAATCAGAAACACAGGGGTGGGCTTAGAAGAGCACAATAATGTAAAGCCTACCCAGATAAGTAAAGATATCAACTGAACACTTAATACTGCCCAACACGACCTTTTGGATCTGTACACACTGTACTATGGTTAAGTTATTGGAATGTTAATTTTAGTTAATTACAGATACACTGTATAAAAGAACTCTGACCACATACAGTGGTGTTAAAAGATTTTGATAAGATCCCAAAGCTAACAGAGCAGGAAGGGCATTCCAAGTACTGATGTGCAAATTGGCAAAGCAGGTGTTCTGTTTTAGCACAGAATTCTGACCCTATTGCCTATCTAGCACTTTTACAACAAGTAGTAATACTTATCCAAGCCAAGCGTGCAGCCACTGACACTATGCCATATCAGGACCCATCACTATGCCCCGGCATCCTGATCTGGTATACAATGAAATTCACATGCAAGATTCTACCAACCTGTTTTAGAAAAGCAATTGAATGTAAAAACAACATTTTTAACAAGAGGCTGCTAGGCAGCTCTCTAACTCCACATTCTACAGGCCATTATCTTCTGATCCCACCGAAGATTACCAAAAGAAACTACACCATCTGCTCAAGAAAATCCCTGAAAAAGCACAGGAACAGATCTGTACAGACACATGCCTAGAACCCCGACCAGGGGTATTCTATTTGCTACTTAAGATCCATAAACCTGGAAATCCTGGACGCCCCATCATCTCAGGCACTGGCATCCTAACAGCAGGATTGTCTGGCTATGTGGACTCTCTCCTCAGGCCCTACTGTACCAGCATTCCCAGCTATCTTTGAGACACCACTGACTTCCTGAGGAAACTACAATCCATTGGTGATCTTCCAGAAAACACCATCCTGGCCACTATGGATGTAGAAGCCCTCTACACCAACATTCCACACAAAGATGGACAACAAGCCGTCAGGAACAATATCCCAGATAATGTCACAGCAAACCTGGTGGCTGAACTTTGTGACTTTGTCCTCACACATAACTATTTCACATTTGGGGACAATGTATACCTTCCAATCAGCAGCACTGTTATGGGTACCCGCATGGCCCCACAGTATAACAACATTTTTATGGCTGACTTAGAACAATGCTTCCTTAGCTCTCATCCCCTAATGTCCCTACTCTACTTGCACTACATTGATGACATCTTCATCATCTGGACCCATGGAAAAGAACCCTTGAGGAATTCCACCATGATTTCAACAATTTCCATGCCACCATCAACCTCAGCCTGGACCAGTCCATACAAGAGATCCACTTCCTGGACACTATGGTGCTAATAAGCGAGGGTCACATAAACACCACCCTACAACCTATCTTGAAAAATGATCCCTCACTCTCACAGATCTTGGGAGACAGACCAGTCCTCACTTACAGAGAGCCCCCCCAACCTGAAGCAAATACTCTCCAGCAACCACAAACCACACAACAAAAACACTAACCCAGGAACCTATCCTTGCAACAAAGCCCGATGCCAACTCTGTCCACATATTTATTCAAGTGACACCATCATAGAACATTGTCAAGGTTCCTCCCCCACTCTGAACTCTAGGGTACAGATGTGGGGACCTGCATGAAAAACCTCCTAAGCTTATCTTTACCAGCTTAGGTCAAAACTTCCCCAAGGTACAAAATATTCCACCCATTGTCCTTGGACTGGCCGCTACCACCACCAAACTAATACTGGTTACTGGGGAAGAGCTGTTTGGACGCGTCTTTCCCCCCAAAATACTTCCCAAAACCTTGCACCCCACTTCCTGGACAAGGTTTGGTAAAAAGCCTCACCAATTTGCCTAGGTGACTACAGACCCAGACCCTTGGATCTTAAGAACAATGAACAATCCTCCCAACACTTGCACCCCCCCTTTCCTGGGAAAAAGCCTCACCAATTTGCATAGGTGACCACAGACCCAAACCCTTGGATCTGAGAACAATGAAAAAGCATTCAGTTTTTTACAAGAAGACTTTTAATAAAAAATAGAAGTAAATAGAAATAAAGAAATCCCCCCTGTAAAATCAGGATGGTAGATATCTTACAGGATAATTAGATTCAAAAACATAGAGAACCCCTCTAGGCAAAACCTTAAGTTACAAAAAAGATACACAGACAGAAATAGTTATTCTATTCAGCACAATTCTTTTCTCAGTCATTTAAAGAAATCATAATCTAACACATACCTAGCTAGATTACTTACTAAAAGTTTTAAGACTCCATTCCTGGTCTATCCCCGGCCAAGACCAGCATATAGACAGACACAGACCCTTTGTTTCTCTCCCTCCTCCCAGCTTTTGAAAGTATCTTGTCTCCTCATTGGTCATTTTGGTCAGGTGCCAGCGAGGTTACCTTTAGCTTCTTAACCCTTTACAGGTGAGAGGAGCTTTCCCCTGGCCAGGAGGGATTTCAAAGGGGTTTACCCTTCCCTTTATATTTATGACAAACATAATCACATTAGTGACGCCATCAGGGGCTCGTTCACCTGCACATCTACCAATGTGATATATGCCATCATGTGCCAGCAATGCCCCTCTGCCATGTACATTGGCCAAACCGGACAGCCTCTACGTAAAAGAATAAATGGACACAAATCTGACAACAGGAATCATAACATTCAAAAACCAGTAGTAGAACACTTCAACCTCTCTGGCAAACTCAGTAACAGACTTAAAGGTGGCAATTTTGCAACAGAAAAGCTTAAAAAACAGACTCCAACGAGAAACTGCTGCGCTTGAATTAATAGGCAAACTAGATACCATTAACTTGGGTTTGAATAGAGACTGGGAGTGGCTCAGTCATTACACATATTGAATCTATTTCCCCATGTTAAGTATCCTCACACCTTCGTGTCAACTGTCTAAATGGGCCATCTTGATTATGACTACAAAAGCTGTTTTTTTTCTCCTGTTGATAATAGCTCATCTTAATTAATTAGCCTCTTACAGTTGGTATGGCTACTTCCACCTTTTCATGTTCTCTGTATGTGTATATATATCTTCTTACTATACGTTCCATTCTATGCATCCGATGAAGTGAGCTGTAGCCCACGAAAGCTTATGCTCAAATAAATTTGTTAGTCTCTAAGGTGCCACAAGTACTCCTATTCTTTTTTAACTAAGTAGCTCAATCATTTTTATTCCCGTATCATAACAATCTAAAACATATTTTCCTTCTAACAATAAACAATTAAAAAAACCAGAAGGCATTCATTGTATATGTGTTCAATATATCATGTAAAGCAACCACTTTCAACTTGTGAGTGCTAACACTTTTTTTCCCCACACAGTCAACATTTTCTGCAGCGTCTATTACCTCATTTACAAAAAAGGCTTCTGGTTTAAAAGAGAACCTTTAGAATGTAAATTGCTGCAGTAATTAGAAGTATTGCTTATACAGCATATTATTGAACAAATGTGTAAGGAGCATAAATTCCATAATATGTAAGTGAAAATTATATATATAGTATTCCTAAGAACACAGAAACAGACATACCAGATCAGAACAGTGGCCTTCTAGTCCAATATCTTATCTGACAACTTCAGAGAAACGTGCCAGAAACTTTGTGGTGCCCATTTATGGAATAACTGGCCATAAGGTAAGTTTCTTCTTAATCCCCATCCATTAGCAGCTGCCTTTTGCCCTGAAGTATGAGGTTTGTATCTTCATTGTTTTACTTAGGAAAAAATGTACAAATTTTCTAAAAATGTAGGCAATTCTATCTATTTTAACTTTGGTATAATGAGCAAAATTAAACTGTGTTTTTGCTCTTTTGGCTGCAACACCAGAATGAATTCTGGGATATGGACTCACATGAGAAAAAAAAATTGAGTGGTTCAGGGTTTCCAGGCTGGGGAAAACTAAAAAAAAAGATCCTTCATATGAACAGCACAGGCCCTTCCAATGCCAGGTGTCATATGCATGCTCAGAGCAAAGCGAAGTTCTTTTACAGGCATACAAAGGAGACCGCATTGAGGAAACTACACACTGTGTCTGATATGCACTTTTGGAAACACGCAGAAGCTGCAGGTGCACAGCCAGCTACAAAGTGACATGGCTGGGGTTGTGTTACATATCTCAATTTATACACCATGATCCAACATAAAAAACAACCTGCAGATAATAATTGTGTAATTTAGCTCCCACCAGCACTAACCAGTCACACACAATTGACACAATGGAGAGAGGACATTACAAAACCATCACAAGGGAACAGTTCCAAGGCACGACAAAGTCTTAGGTGATGAATCATCTAGTCGCACCCGAAAACCAGCAATATTGACCTGTGTGCAACTACGGTAGCTTATAGGCCAGTTGCTTATAGATGCAATAGTGTTCACATACCATAATGATTCATGTCCCTGCCATGCACATCCTCAGCTAGTATAACCTGCACACTGTGCAGTCAGGGCATTGGTACAGATGGGCATGAGTCTCTTCACTAATCCTAGAAGCTAAGAACCCTACCCCAGTGGGATTGTGTGGGTCAGTGTCTTGCTGCCACAATGTGTGTTTTTCTCTGTCCAACCATCCAGCACCATCTCTTCTTGCATGCAAGCTGGTTCTTGCTCCATCTCTGTCTGTGAGTTCTGCACTAGGTCCTTCCTTGCCTCTGCTCTGGAACACATTCCCTTTCCATTACACTTTATCTGGGCTCCAACTGGCTATAATACATATCGGGCACCTTCACTGTTGCAAATATCTATTCCTTCAAAACACTGCACCAGAATGACAAGTCAAACAATGACTCATGAGGTTACCATCCCCAACCTATGGTCTGACAATTCTATAAGCACAAGTTACCAAGTCGGCCTACACCTATCCAACCCCCAGAACCCCTGCCCAAACAGCTGTTCTCTAATGTGACACATAATAGTCTAGTCTTCTGTGGGTCTCATTTACTTTGGTCTCACTTCCATTGTGGGCTTACTGTACGGTCGTGTTGGCGGCCTGTAATATAGAGGAGGTCGAACTATATGATCTAGTGGCCCCTTCCGGCCTTAAACTCTATGACTGGTGTTGGAGACAATCCTGCATACTAACTGAATCTATGCGTTCAATGAGCTGCTGTAACCCCTGTAACATGCTTTTGCTCTATGCCCTAGGTCACGCTGTCTGAATTGACTCACAACTGAGTGTGCCAATCTCAGCTCAGACTATCAGAAACAGGCAGACACCCCGAACTGGTGGTATATGTTCTATAGATTTCACCAAGTCAGTAATAATTGTGTACTCCTGGATCACTATACCAGTCCTACCATGGACTCTCAGACAGTCCCCTTAGGCACTCTAGCCTATACTGCCGCCCAAACAAACTGGACTAGTGATAATGGTCATACAAACCGCATACTCCCACTCCAAAAGGATCAATCTCTTACCCCAGATCAATTGGTACTTTGGATCTCACACCCAGGGCCATCTTTAGGCATACACAGCAAATGCAGCTGCTTAGGGCACCAATAAATTGGGGGTACCACCGCCAGGATGGGACAGCAAGCAGGTAAGAGCAGGGTTGGGTCGTAGAGTCTAATGCACCGGCGCATTCTGAGGGAGGGTACTAGCTGCAAGGGTCTCTGGGAAGGGGCGGGGGAAACTCACCAATGTGACTCTCTCCCCGCCGCCGTGAGGTGAGGCGGGCTGGGCGGCGCCAGCTCCAGTGGTATCCTTTTGCTGCCCCCCATAACGCGCGTTCTACTTCTCCCCACACACACACAAACTGGAGTCCCCCCTCAGCACTGAGTGCAGCCCCCCACCCCCGCAGAGCGGCAAGCTCCCACCCCCTTACCCCCCGCCCCGCAGGGCTGGGTGGGGTGCAGGTGCTCAGGCTGGCTGTCTGCATGCCAAGGAAGTGACTCACTTCCTCAGCAGCCAGCCCAAGCGTCTCCACTGCAAGTGACCGCATAGGCTGGAATGCACACAGCTGGCTGGGCAGCGCATCTCTCACCCAGCGGGCACAGCAGCCTGGCAGCAATCCATCTGATCCTGGGGGGGGAGCCGCATAGGGCAGGAGGAGCTGTCGCAGCCCCACGGGTCCCCTGTCCCCGAGATGCCGCACTTCACCGTGGTCCATGGTGCTGGCGGCAGTGCCCACTGAAGTGACCTGACCTGAGGGTTTGCTGCTGCTGTTGCCACTCTGCATCCCAAGAGGTGGATTTTGGGATCCCACAGCTTTCCACCTATCTCCTCCTCTACTGCAGCTGTTGGACCAGCAGGCCAGGGGGTGAGCCAAGCATGAAAGCAGTACTGTGTTGCCATTGATCAGCTTTGAGCCTTTTATTTTTTTTTCAACCTTATGTTTGGCACAGGTTTCAAAATGGATCGGTTTTCCCTTTTTTGCCAGCCTTGGTGACATTTTACATACCTTTATCAAAATCATGTTAGAATGCTTATTTGCCAAAAATGCTTGCTAACAATCCTGAATCCAATTTCAATATTCTTTTTTTTTTAAATCAATATCTTAGCCAAAACCAGAAAATTAAGTTGTTGACAATTATTTGTGACAAGTTTGGTTTGGGGGAGGGAGTGGACAAGTTTTCATCAGAGACACAAAAAATGTTGACAGGCTTTCCTATAACCCTGTTACCACTAAATAGAGCCCTCCAACAACTGTAATATGCTTACTCCTTACTAGTCTTAGAGTGACCATGTTGTACTAAGAGTCTCTTGCTTTTTTTCCAGTGAGTCAGTATAGCTTTTGCCAGCCCAGAGGTTGGGCAACCAATGTCTTAAGTTTTCACAATGTTTTGTCCAACTTTCATAAAGTAAATAACTCTCATTAACCATGTAAAAAGGCAAGAGACACTTCCTTGTGAAGAATCTGTGCAGCAGATCATGCTAGAGCTATGAAAATGTCAGTTTTTGATGGAACTTTAGAGGCAGTGATTTATCATATATTTCTGACAGTGCCCAAAATGTGCTGCTATTGTTAACGTCCTTCTAAACAAAAATAAGGCAAATTTAAGGACTGGACAATTTTAAGGTCAGACATATGAACAGGGAAAGCTTAGAGGTGTGGGTGCAATGCAGAAATATCCTCAAAGAATTTTTTTTTTTCTGAATAAGCTCTTGATATCCAGTCAAGATGGCAAGTGATCAGAAGTTATCATCATCTGGTTACTCAGCTGTCGATGTAAAATGTACTGGTGATGGAAGTTCAGTCTCATAATTGACACTGTTTATCAGAAAGGATGAGTGATAAAACCTGGAGAGGGTCTTTCTGTAACAAGGGCACATTAGGTTGGAAAAAGAAATTAGCTTGTCTCTGTCCATGCTGCACTAATTTTAGTGGATAGGACTTCTGTAACATTTCTGCCCTACCTTAAGCCAGATGAGATGATTCCGTGCTGGCTTCATTTTGGTCACTTTGTGCTTTACCTAGGAATAAAACTAGGCTCCTATTTTCCCACTGCTTGGAAACCCAGCTTATTAAACTGGATAATGCTATTGATCTATTTACAGTATAACGTTGATACAGAGTTGTAACTAACATTAAGACTAACGCCCCACTACACATTTAAAACTAAAAAGTGACTTTGTAAAAATGACATGGGCTCCCAACTCTATTGTGTCTCAGTCAAGGTGGAGTGCCTTGTGAGGTGTCTCCAAACTAGCCCAAGGTCAGACTTACAGCTATCCTATATTAGCTATTTTAAATATTTCTGATAATCTGACAATTTTAACAGTTATTTCTTCTAAAAAAAACAGCCTTATAAGTTATGTCATATCGAAAACAACCTTCTGGGTCACCAAAAAGAAAACTGAAAGATGAAATAGAATTAGCTATACAACCACAGAAGGGTTCTATACTTAAGTCTGTGCGTCATGAAAACAACGAAGTTGATCAAGATCATCAAATAATTGCTGAAGAACATTTTTATGCAGACGAAGCTCAAGAAACTCAACAAAACACAGAACAATCATTTGAAACAGATGCAGACACAAAACAAGAAATTACAACAGTTGAAACTGTACTAGCATGGGATATAGCTGATGTTGGCGCATGGCCGCAATCTTTAAACCAAGAATTACACACCATTATACTTGAGAAAGGTCCTTTGAGAATAGAAAGTCTTGAATATCCTAAGGACATTAGAGGTAGGAAATTCACAGAAAACAATTACTACAAAACACTTTCTAATAGTGAAATTGTCAACAGACGGTGGCTTGTGTGCTCTAAATGCAAGAATGCTGTATTTTGTTTCCCATGCAAGATTTTCAACAGTTGCAATTTTAACATAGCAACCGTGGGTATTAATGATTGGCAAAATCTTAGTCACGCATTACTGCAACATGAAAAGGCATAACACCACACTGAAAGTATGCACAAAATGGTGTGAGCTGAGTGTAAGGTTAAAAAAAAAAAAAAAAAATCAGACAAATCTTATGCCCAAAATCAAAGATTGCCGGAGTCAGAAAAGCAGCATTGGCGTCATGTTCTTGAACGTCTATTATCTATTGTTGAATATCTATCGACAAGCAATCTTGCTTTTAGAGGAAGCGTTGAGAAATTATACCAGCCCAAAAATGCCAATTTTTTGGGCCTTGTACAACTGCTGGGAAAATTTGACACAGTGATGAATGAACATCTCCAAGAGTAACTGAAAATAAAATACATGACCGTTATTTGGGACCAAGAATTCAAAATGAACTGATCATGCTAATGAGTGGTAAAATTGAGAGACAAAATTGTTTCACTGGTTTCTTTGGCAAAATATTTTGCCGTAAGTCGAGATTGCATTCCGGATGTAAGTCATAAAGAACAGATGTCGTTAGTAGTGAGATGTGTCGACATTAGTGAGTCAGCACACATTACAGTTAAGGAATCATTTATCACATTTTTAGAAGTAGAGGACACTACAGGTTTTGGACTTCACATTCTCCTTGATGAACTAAAACGAACGGGATTGTCCGTAATGAATATTAGAGGAAAAGGCTACGATAGTTGCGCCAATTTGAGAGGATGCATTTCTGGCGTGTAAGCTAGGTTGCTGGCAGAAAATCCATGAGCCTCTTTTTTTTTTCCTGTGTGCATGCCACAGCCTTAATTTGATTTTGTGCGATATTGCCAAGTTTTCTGTAGAAGCTATTTCTTTTTCTGGTTTACTGCAATGCATTTACGTGCTCTTTTCAGCATCCACTTAATGACAACAAATATTCAAAGCACATGTCAGTGGTATTATCCTTAAGCCTCTATCCAAGACACACTGGGAAAGCAGAGTAGAATGTGTAAAAACGTTGAGATATAGTCTGAGGAAGTTTATGAAGCACTGATTGCTATTTTGGAAGAAGCCAGAGATCCAAAAACTAAAAGTGAAGCACAGTCATTGGCCTCTGAAATATCCAGCTTCAAGTTTCTAACATCTGTCATAATCTGGCATGCCATTCTTGTTAAAATCTCAAGTGTAAGCAAAATAATGCAGAGTCCAGCAATGCAGCTTGATTCAACACCTATCTTACTAAACAACACACAAGACATTTTAAGTGAAATACATAGAAAATGGATTCAAAGCAGCACAGGTTACAGCAAGAGAGTTTGCAGAGGCAATTCGCATAGAACCAAAATTTCCATGTCTGAACACGACAAGAGTTTCCAGGAAAAACGGCAAGAGGAATATGAAGCAGCAAATGAGCCCACAGAAGATTTAGAAAAGAAATTTGAGGTTGAATTTTTTAACGCTGCGATGGATAAAGCAATATCTGCTGTTGATGAAGGGTTTACTACCTTACGACCACACCATGAACAGTTTGGATTTTTGTAGGACATAACTAAATTCAACAAAATAGGAAACCAAGAGCAACTAATGACAAAGTGCAAGAACCTAGAAAGCCTCCTGAAGCATGGTGATAGTTTTAATTTAAATGTACTTGAACTGTACGAAGAATTGAGCACACTGTCATCAATGTTGCCACATACAAAGTCAGTGATGGACATTGTACAGTTTATTCATACCAGCAAACTTGTTGATATATATCCTAATGTGTACATTGCCACTGGTATTCTACTGACAATACCTGTAACAGTAGCATCAGGAGAATGGAGTTTCTCAAAACTAAAGCTCATTAAAAACTATCTCTGCTCTACAATGAGTCAGGAATGCTTGACTAGTCTTGCTATTCTTGCGGTCGAACAAGGCATCACTTTGTCCTTGTCATCTGATGACATTATTACTGACTTTACAGCCAAAAAAGCCTGAATGATTGCTTTTAATTAAAAACAAATCCTCATTTCAATACCTCTTCATAGAAATATCCAATAAAATGCTGACAAATTTTAAAAAATTATATTATTTGCATCCTTCTGTCAATAAATCAGAATTGTAGCGCTACTTCTTTAGAGCAAGTATAGTCCATCAGCATTATAGTGTGCATAATTTATTTAAACTGGTTTTAATAAAGTGCATGGGGCAAGTTTTCCAACACTGTAAACTTATGTTTGTGTTGCTAAGGAGCAAGTCGGGCACTGGGGCACCAGTTTAATAATACTGCGTAGGGCACCATAAATCCTAAGGACAGCCCTGCTCACACCAAAGACAATGCTGACAGCCAAATCTCTAGTAAACTAACTAAAGATTTATCAGCTAAAACAAGAAATGAGTTATTGAGAGGTTAAAACAGGTAAAATACATTAGACAGGTGAGTCAAAGTTTGTAAGTCAAAAATGATAGCAGAGATGTAGTAATCTCTCAGTTTCCCAAAAACTTTTCAGGGAACCCAGATGTTTCTGGCGATCTCCACTTTGCATTTGATATCTTCCCTGTAAGAGTCCAAAACAGTCAGAGATACAAGACCATTCTTTAAATCAACATTTATAGCTTTTTCTCCAGAAAACAATCTGAACAGTGTCTTCACTCACGGGGGTTTGACAAGTAGGAAATGCAGACTCTCTCTATGAACTTCCATTGTTGAACACAATGGCTCTCGATTTGAAGTTAGCGCATCTTTTTAATTTACATTTCCAAGGCTCCACTTGCATTTGGTGGATAATTTAATTACAAGGATATACACAATGTAAAAACAAAGAGGAGTACTTGTGGCACCTCAGAGACTAACAAATTGAAAGCTTATGCCCAAATAAATGTTTTAGTCTCTAAGGTGCCACAAGTACTCCTTGTTGTTTTTGCTGATACCGACTAACAGGGCTACAACTCTGAAACCTGTCACAATGTAAAAAGTAATGTAATAGCAAACCATAATCCTTCATTAGTTTTTGTGAGGTTTACGCATCAAGTACAGTCTTCATCTTAACACTAGCACACACACTTAACGTCGGGTTAACTAGTTACAGGGATATGCATAATGAAATGCAATAGCAATCAACAAGTATCACGGGGTAGCCATGTTAGTCTGTATCCACAATAACAACAAGGAGTCCAGTGGCACCTTAAAGACTAACAGATTTATTTGGGCATAAGCTTTCATGAGTAAAAAAAAATCTGAAGAAGTGGGGTTTTTACCTACAAAAGCTTATGCCCAGTGATGAGCTGCCAAAATCATAACAACGGGTTCCCTCCTCACCCCATGAGGGGGTCGTTGCCCACCCCCGCCCCCCAGGACCTCTGCCCCATCCACCCCCTTCCCCTGTCTGCCCCCAGAACCGGCCAGGAGGGTCTCGTGGGCCACTGTAGTGGGTGCCCACCCCATCCCTAAGAGCCAGAGGCACCTGCCGGGGGGCGAGGTGGGAAGTCCCGGCAGTGCTTACCTGGGATAGCTCCCAGGAAGCATCCAGCAGGTCCCTCTGGCTCCTAGGGGCGGGGGAGTGTAACTGGTGGGGAGCAGGGGGAGCGGCCGCTCCCCGCACTGATCACATCAAAAGTGGCGCCTTAGGTGCCAACTCCCTGGGTGCTCCAGCCCCGGAGCACCCACGGGGAAAATTTGGTGGGTGCATAGCACCCACCAGCAGCTCCCAGCCCCGCGCCCAACCCCAGTTCACCTCCGCCTCCTCCCCTGAATGCACCGCCCCGCTCTGCTTCTCCACGCCGCCCCCCGCCTCCTCCCCTGAACGCATCGCCCCGCTCTGCTTCTCTGTGCCCCCCCCCCCCCCGCTTCCCACAAATCAGCTGTTCGGCAGGAAGCAGGGGGGACCAAGAAGCAAGCCGCGGCTTCCCGCTCAGGCCGAGGGTGGCGGAGGTGAGCTGGGGCGGGGAGCAGTTCCCCTGCATGCTCCCCCCTTCCCCGGTTACCTGTTGCGGGCAGCCCTCCTCGCCCCCTCCCCCCCCCCCCCCCCCGAGCTCACCTCCGCTCTGCCTCCCTGGCCCTGAGCGGGAAGCCGCGGCTTGCTTCTCAGCCCGCCCTGGCTTCCCGTACAAACAGCTGATTTGCAGGAAGCCGGGGGGAGGGGACGGAGAAGCAGAGCAGGGCGGGGCGGTGCGTTCAGGGGAGGAGGCAGAGGCAGAGGCAGAGCAGAGGTGAGCTGGGGCCGGGCGGGGAGCTGCCGGTGGGTGCTCTGCACCCACCAAATTTTCCCCTTGGGTGCTCCAGGGCTGGAGCACCCGTGGAGTTGGCGCCTAAGGCGCCACTTTTGGCCAGTTAAATTTAGAAGCCCTTTTAGAACCGGTTGTCCCTCGCGGAACAACCACTTCTAAAAGGGCTTCTAAATTTAACAACCAGTTTTAGCGAACCAGTGCAAACCGGCTCCAGCTCACCACTGCTTATGTCCAAATAAATCTGTTCATCTTTAAGGTGCCACCGGACTCCTTGTTGTTTTTTTTAAGCAATCAACAGGTTACAGATACGTGAAGACAATACCATTAACATTTCTTTTGAAGTAAGCTGACATACAAGTGAATTGACCTGATTACACTACAATACTTTTTGACAGTCCTTTGACACTCTATTAGCATATGAGTGAATTAGCCTGCAGACCTGTCCTGAGCTGGCACCAGGGTAGACAGTGTCACACCCTACACTGCAGCTTTTAAGTATGGTGTTCAAACTGCACTGAACCCACGAGTGCATCTCTGTCTCTATCCTGCATTGCTACGCCCAGAAGTTTCCAAGAACAGTCAGCATATCTGTCCCCATGTCTTATTCCCAGGATGTTGGTACTTCATGTTGCGTTGTTTCCCATGTCTTCTATGAACCTAACAAAAAGGACAAAACCAGCATACATACTCCCCTGAAGTACTCAGGTTGCTACTTACATAGGCTACAATTCAGCGCAGATCACGAGGTTTTTTCATACTGTAATGACCAACAAAATTAACTCTTGATTGCTGTGAAATGGGTTTTCACTCTAATATCAGCTCCTAAAGATACAAGTCCTTGGGTCAGTCCACAATGAGTTTTTATAGCCAAATTATAAATCCCTAAGACTAGATGTTTGTAAAAGAAATGCTAAAATGGTCTTTAAAAGAATAGTACAAATGGTACTGGTGTAATAAGTGATGTACTGCCAGGATACTGCCTGAACTACAGGCTTAGCCCTTGGTCCTAAATCTTAAAATTAAAAGGAACATTGCTGAGGATGTGAATACATACAGTACATAAAAAGGACTGAAGAGTTATGACAACAAGGAATTCTCTGACAGCACACACAGAATATTCCATGTAAGCTCCATTCTCTAGGCTAAAATTCAAGTGCGGCACTCAGTCAGATCTGAGGTGTTTTAAAATTAAAAGACTAATTAGCATTATATTGTTAAGTGGTATGTGACTTGCAGCCCTTCTAATAAAGTACTTTTGCAATTAAACCAAAAGCCATCATTAAATGTAACATGTCAGAAGCTTCTTCTTTCTTTATACCTCTGAGATGAATAATCATTTTGTACATTGCACGGCTACCTAGGGAGGAAAAGCTCGACTGCAAATGTTTTTAAGACAGCAGTATTACATGCCTGTATGTAGTCTCAGAATTTATTGATTTTATTTTAATCAAAACCCAACAAAAACAATACGTATTTTTCTGCAGGTTTCAGGCATAATTTTTTCTATATTCTAGTCTAGACCATGTATAAATTACATCACATATGCCTCCTCAATAAGGGAAGATGTAAAGATCATTTCCTGATCACTACAAAACTCTGCACACATCAAAATCTAGGCTTTTGGTATTACTTAACACCTTGGGGTTGACAGCTGGAGTCTGTATTTCTCCACTGCCATATGTTGTAGTAAAATGGATTAGTGATATTAGCAGCAACTCCAGACCCACCAACTTCAAGGTGGTTTAAGGTCAAATAAAAGCGAAGAGCAGGCTTAGGATCTGAGAGATGACAGACCTAACTGCAAGACTTCCTAACAGTTTGAGAAATGTTTTATTACAGCCTACATGAAAGACACAGCACTTAAAAGGGAAAAAATTTAAGAAGGAAATAGACACAGAGTGATAAGTGTTAATGGGGAAAAATGCACCCACACACTACTGCATAGCTCCATGCTTTTGTGAAAGCTTAACAGGTTACCAAAAGAACCCAATCAAGAATGCTATCTAGCTTCTTTTTGGAGTTCTTACAGGAGGGGCTACTATTTTCTGTTCACCACAGAATGAAAGGATTCAAGGTAGGTAAGATGAGAGTAAATGACACTGAAAAATTAAAAACAAGGAGACCCTTTTAAGATCCCATCTATACTACAGTTGTGATTTGCAAGGGAACAGAAGGAAATCTAACTCCCTTCAGCTCCTTTGAAAATCCCAACCTACAAGTCTAACTATAACGGCATGTAACTGTCTGACACAAAAAAGCATTACTGGAGTGGGGATCATATTATAATATGGTTTTTTGTTTGTAGTTTGGACAGAACAAGTTTACGGACCTTTCCCAGGACATAACAGAATTCCCTAGCACTGTTTTATAATCATGCTGTCTTATCTGCAGCACAAACAAAAACTTATGTCAGAACAGTGACCCCCTTATTGAGTAAGAACTGTACAGTGGGACTCTAAAGGGTGTACTGGTACATAAGAAGCAGTCATTCCGTGTCACTGTACTGTGTTATATGAGTCTGTGGGTGGAGATGCTGATATGCTAAAGGTGTCTCCTGTGGGCTCCCAGGAGCCCTTTATTAAAATTGTGCCACCAAATGGAAGAGAAAGTTGAAATGATTACCCTCCTTCTGATGGAGTAGCCCAGTCTTTGGTTGCTGCTAAATCATCCCTATCAGGGATAATTTATACCTAGGAAGCAAAGTATTTCCTTTGAAATAAATGAGACTGCAGAAGCTGTTTTTCAGAAAAGTGGCAAACATTCACACAGATGATATCTCCTGGGAGAGGACATCTCCCTACATCACTTATAAAATCTTTATTCTACAACAAACTCCCAACTCCTTTCCCTTCAAATTACTAATTAAGCTATGTGTTATGCTATTGATAATACAATATATTTTTCAAGAATAAAGTATAGCTGTTGTTAGCACAAGTCAGCATAATATGCGTTGTTTGCTGCCTCCTTCCTTGGTTGTGGTTAATGAAAGTACTTAATTCTAATGGGAAAAATATAGATTCCCCAAGCACTCCTCCCCCTCCTTTCTATCAGCACTCCCTTGGGACACAAGGCTTATCACAGGCTAACCGGGTAATTTTATGTTTTATTTTAAGTAAGAGCTCTATATGAAATTATTGGCAGTACATCATTGTGCTGAAAGAGGATGGGGGAGGATTAGAATCCATGATACAAATTCTTTTTTTATTTCACGTTTTCCTCTTACTGACAGATTTACTTCTCCAAGAATCCACCCATGTTTGCCTCTTTTTTCAATACAATATAAATTATTCTTTACATTTTGTTATATATACACACACATACACCAAAGGCATGCAATTACAGTCCACTTTATACACAAAGTGTGATAATTCACAAACCTACCATCAGTCATGATATTTGGAATTAAGTTGGTATTGCAACAATGTGATCACAGTTTCTAGAAAAACATCTTTCTCGATCAATAATGCATTCACCTAGATTTTTCTTTTTAGCTCAATGAGACTACTCACTTATATAAAGTTAAGAGTGTGTGTAAGTGTTTGCAGGTTTAGGGTCTAAACTAGTAGCATTTACTTTAAAATTAAAAAAAAATAAAAGGAAAGACAAAAGCGTCAAATCAGTATGATGTACTCTGGAACACAACAGCTTAGATAACTCTGAAGTCATGAATCAGTGTATCCGACCGATTCAGAGTGACAACAGCTACAATCCAGTGATTATATATGAAACAGAAAAGACAGCACAGGATAGAAGAGAAAGTATTAGATGGTAAAAATGAAAAGAATAGAAGGATCTAGGAAAGAATTAGGGAAAACTGAAAGTTGGGTGGGGGAGACAAACCCTGCTTAAGATCACTTCAGCAACCTATTAGCAAAGCATCATCAGGCCACAGCCATTTTACCAGGTTCCGGCCTGGTTCACTGTTGTTGATTTTGACTACTTTCAATGGAGATTTGAGAAAGTGTTAAAATCACTGGTAGGCTTTTTAAATAAGAAAAAATATGAATTATGTGGGAAAGAGAAATTATGACAAATGGCTTGGTTTGTAGCAGAAGGAGATGAAACAGAAAATCAGAAATCTCTACAAAGAATTTTAGCAAAAAGCAACATTTTCTTGTAAGGTCAGTGTTATAACCTAAGAAGCAAACATCCACTGAGATAAACTTCACTGATCCATGGAAAGCATAGTTAAAACAACATGATAAAGACAGGAACCACAAACTATTTGAGAAAAGGAGCTTTAATGGCATAAAAGAAGGAATGGGATTCAGCTCTCTTTGTATTGCTGTACGCAAAATCAAACACTTGGGACCAAAAGGATTGAATAACATTCCTGATACAGTGTTGCAAAAGAACAAAGACAAAATGTTATGATACAGCAGTCACAGACATGGAATATTGGCTTCTGATAGACCTAGAAAAGCTCAAAACATCTTAAAAGAATAAGATTAAGAGGAGAAACCTGCCTGCTAGCAGACAACACACTAAAAGGATTCCAATTGCAGCACTGTTAACAGTTTTTGAAATTTTGTGTGGTCACACACTTTGCTCTCTGAAATTTTATAGGTTTCAGAGTACCAGCCGTGTTAGTCGCAAAAAGAAAAGGAGTACTTGTGACACCTTAGAGACGAACAAATTTATTTGAGCATAAGCTTTCATGAGCTACAGCTCACTTCATCGGATGCATCTCACGAAAGCTTATGCTCAAATAAATTTGTTCGTCTCTAAGGTGCCACAAGTACTCCTTTCCTTTCTAAAATTTTACAGATCACCGAAGCATACAAGCTTGGGGCCCTGACCTTGCAAACACTTACTTACGTGAGTATTCAGGATCAGAGCTTATTTTTATATATTGCTTAATGCAAAAAAGAAACAGTTTATTATTTATTTATTTATTTAAAAATCACAGCTGTTAAGGACAGTATTCTGGGCTGACATCTAGTGACCAGGGGCAGTAAACAGGGAAGTTTTAAGAGGGAGTTCTGCAGGTGAAGGAAATCCCTAAGTGATCCTTGGGGTGAGTTTGTTGTCTGTTACTGTGTGCCTGCTTCACTGAAGTTTATAGTGTGGTCTGTTTGGGGGACTGTGTGCTGAGCCTAATGGCCAGCCAGGCAAGGCTGAGAGCTTCTTAACGAGGCTCTAGCCTGCCATCCTTTGATCCCTAATCCCTTTAGGATCCCTTGATGAGGGGGCACAGCTAGCTAAATCCTGGAGAACAGGGGTTTAAAAAGCCAGCTCGTAAGCAACCACAAAAGCTAGTGAACAGGAGCGGCAAACAGGGGAATTCTGGGAGGGAGTTTAGAGAGGGAGCGTGAGAGCCAGATATACCTACTAAACAGTCTCTAAACTTGGGCCAATAATCCCGCCAATGGAAAAACCACACACACACACAAACAAAAAACCCCTTCAGGAATAGAAAAATAATGCAGGCAGAAGTCCAACAGCAGAGATGGGGCACTCCATTTTACTGCACTGAATGCAGCGTGTATGATTACCTGCCTTGTGGGCAGGTGGCATGTGTACACATCTGGTGCAAGCAACTCATGGCCCTCAGAGACAGAATTGGGTCTCTCAAGCCAGCGGGACTGAATTGGAGGAGCTAAGGAAGACAGAGAAGTATACAGACGAAACTTTCTGGGACACAGGAGAGCTGTCCCACTCCCAATCTGACAGCCTCTGAGCTGTTGAGGAGGATGGAAGTCTCAGGGAAGGAGAACATCCAACTGGAGCAGAAGAAAATGCTTCCAGTTCCACGTGCAGTGCCAGTTTGACAGGCAGAACCACAAGATATCAAGGCATGAATGAGACAGTGGTTTTTGGAGAAGGAATTTAGGTTATTAGGAGCTGGGGAACCTTTTGGGAAAGGAGAAGTCTATACAGGAAGGATGAACTCCAACCAACCCAAAACAGAACCAGATTGCTGGCATGTAAAGTTAAAAAGGCCATATAAGAGTTTTTAAACTAAGGATTTGGGGAAAGCCACCAGGTGCAGAGGAGCACACGGTTAGGACAGACACATCCTTTAGGGGAAGATTTGTTAAAGGGGATACTCTATATCCTAGTAACGACGAGAGGATAGAAATTGATAAAGTACGGGTAGGAACTGAAGAGAAACAATTAAACAAAAAAAATCCCATTCAATTACAGCATATAAAGGCAGACAACTAAATATTGACAAATTTTATAAGTGCTTGTACATAAATACAGTAAGTCTAAATACTAAGATGGGTGAGCTTGAGTGCCTGATATTAAATGAGGATATTGATATAATACGCATCACAGAAACTTGACGGGATGATGATAATCAATAGGACATGGTAATACCAGGGTACAAAATACTGTAGAACTGCGTTTATCCGAGCCTCCATTATCTGGCTGTCCATATTAACCAAACTTGGGCTGACAGCCCGGGCAGCAGGGCTCCAACTCTCAGCCCCAGTTTGATTAATATGACTGAAGCATGAGCCCTGCTGCCTGAGACTGACAGCCCGAGTCCCATTGCCCAAGGCTGAAGCTCTGTGCCCATTCTCTGGATTATCTGATCAGGCCCCGGTCCCAAAACGGGGTTCCACTGTATATAGATATGACAGAGTAGGTCATCTTCTGGAGGGAGTGGCACTATATGTGAAAAAAGGATAGAGTCAAATATAGTAAAAATCTTAAATGAATCAAACAGTACCATACAATCTCTATGGATAGAAATTCCATGCTTGAACAACAACAGTATTGCAGTAGGAATATACTACTGACCACCTGACCAGGATGGTGATGTGATTGTGAAATGTTCAGGGAGATTAGAGAGGCTACAAAAAACAGAATAGCCAATAATAATGAGGGATTTCAGCAATTCTCATAATGACTGGGAAAAAGTCACCTAAAGACAGGATGCAGAGATAAAATTTCTAGACACCTTTAATGACTGCTCTTGGAGTAGCTAGTCCTGAAACCCACGAGGGGAGAGGCAATTCCTGATTTAGTTTTAAGTGGTGCACAGGATCTGATCCAAGAGGTTAATACAGCTGAACCGCTGGGTAATAATGACCATAATGTAATTACATTTAACATCCTTTTGGGGGGGGGAGGGGAAATACTAAAGAAAACCCACTATAGGAGCATATAATTTCATACAGGGGAACTACACAAAAATTAGGAGGCTAGTTAAATGGATATTAAAGGGAACACAAGAGTGAAATGCCTGCTATCTGCATGGAAACTTTTTAGAAACACCATAATAGACTTTTAAACCAAACATATACCCCAAAATTTTAAAAAAACAGTAAGAGGACCAAAAAAAACATTACCGCGGCTAAGAGTAAAAGAGATCATGGAATCATAGAATATCAGGGTTGGAAGGGATCTCAGGAGGTCATCTAGTCCAAGCCCCTGCTCAAAGCAGGATCAATCCCCAACTAAATCATCCCAGCCAGGGCTTTGTCAAGCCTGACCTTAAAAATCTCAAAGGAAGGAGATTCCCCCACCTCCCTAGGTAACCCATTCCAGTGCTTCATCACCCTCCTAGTGAAAAAGTTTTTCCTAATATCCAACCTAAACCGCCCCCACCGCAACTTGAGACCATTACTCCTTGTTCTGTCATCTGCTACCACTGAGAACAGTCTAGATCCATCCTCTTTGGAACCCCCTTTCAGGTAGCTGAAAGCAGCTATCAAATCCCCCCTCATTATTCTCTTCCGCAGACTAAACAATCCCAGTTCCCTCAGCCCCTCCTCATAAGTATGGCTAGACACACAAAGAAATCTTAATTGGAATTCAAATCCTCCTAAAGAAATAAAAAGGAACACACTTCATTTGCCAGAATTTAATAGTATACCTAGACAGGCTAAAAAACAAACAACTGGAAAGAAACTAGCAAAAGACACAAACTAACCAACAAAAATTTGTTTAAGTACTTCAGAAGCAGAAAACCTGCCAATCAATTAGTGGGACCACTGAACAATCAGTGTGATAAATGAGAACTAAAGGAAGACACAACCATTGTGGAGAAGCTAAATTAACTCTTTGCACTGGTCTTCACTTCAGAGGATGTGAGAGAGATTGCCACACCAGAGCCATTCTTTTTAGGAGAAAATCAGAGGAACTGTCCCAGACTCAGGTGTCAGTAAAGGAGATTTGGGAACAAACTGATAAGTTACACAGTAATAAGTCACTAAGACCAGATGGTATTCACCAAAGGGTTCTGAAGAAACTCAAATACAAAATTGCAGAACTACTAATTGTGGTATTAACCTAATACTTAAATGATCCTGTGTACCAGAACACTGTTGGATAGCTAATGTAATGCCAATTTAAGAAAAGAAAAGAAAAAAAAAGACTCCACAGGCAATCCTGGTAATTACAGGTCAGTAAACTTGACCTCAGTACCAGGCAAACTGGCAAACCACATAAAAGAACAGCATAATCAGACACATAGATGAACACAATATGTTGGGGGAAGAGTTAACACAGCTTTTGTAGAGGGAAATCATGCCTCATCGAACTGTTAGAATTCTTTGAGGAGGTTCAAAAACATGTGAACAATGGTAATCCAGTGGATATAGTGTACTTTGACTTTCAGAAAGCCTTTGACAAGGTCTCTCAGCAAAGGCTTGAAGAAAAGTAAGCAGTCAGAGGATAAGAGGAAAAGTCCTCTGATGGATCAGTAACTGGCTCAAATATAGGAAATAAAGGGTAGGAATAAATGGTCCACTTTCACAGTGGAGAGAGGTAAATAGCAAGGACCCTCTAAAGATCTTGACTGGTACCAGGGCTGTTCAACTTATTCATAAATGATCTGGGAAAAGGGGTCAACAGTGAGGTGGCAAAGTATGCAGACAATACTAAACTATTCAAGATAGATAAGACCTAAGCTGACTGCGAAGAGTTAGAGGGATCTCACAAAACTGGGGCTGGACAAAAAGATGGCGATGAAACTCAATGTTGAAAAATGCACATTGGAAAATATTATCCCAACTATACATACAAAATGCTGGGGTCTAAATTATGTTACCACTCAAAACAGAGATCTTGGAATCATCGTGACTAGCTCTCTGAAAACATCTGTTCAATGGGGGGAGGGATTCTATGAATGTAAAGTAGCAGTCAAAAAGCTCACAGAAAGTTAGGAACCATTAGAAAAGGGATAGATAAGACAACAGAAAGTGTCATAATGCCACTATATAAATCCTTGGTACACCCACACCTTAAATACTGCATGCAATTCTGGTCATCCCATCTCAAAAAAGTTATAATAGAATTGAAAAAAGCACAGAGAAGGACAATAAAAATGGTTAGGGGGATGGAACAGCTTCCATATGAGGAGAAATTAAAAAGACCGGGACTGTTCAGTTTGCACAAGAGATGACTGAGGGGAGATATGATAGCAGTCTAGAAGATCATGAATGGTGTGAAGAAAGTGAATAAGTGCTCTTTACCCTTCACATCACACATGAACCAGGAGGTTTAAAACAAACATAAGGAAGTTATGCTTCCAAGCCTCCAACATAAGGAAACACTTCTCTATGCAACTCAGTCAACTTGTGGAACTCATTGCCAGGGGATGCTGCAAAGACCAAAGGTATAACTGGGTTCCAACAAGAATGAGAAGTTCATGGAGGATAGGTCACCAATGGCTATTAGCTAAGATGGTCAGGGATGGAACCCCATGCTCTGGGTGTCTCTAAACCTCTGACTGCTAGAAGCTGGGACTGGATGACACTCAGTAAATTGTCCTGTTCTGCTCACTCTCTCCAAAGACAGGATACTGAGCTAGATGGACCATTGGTCTGACCCAGTATGGCCATTCTCATGTTATCTTGCTCACATACCTCTACAAGGAATACCCTCCATCAATGGGTCTGTAAGGCCAATACCCACACTGTCCTCCTTAAGACCCACTTCTATCAAAATACAAGAAACTGCCCAGCTGACCATGGCTACTTAGAATAGCAAAGGGAATAGATGATATTTAATAATATCTGATTTAAAATAATAATTTAATTTTCTATTCCTTTTCCGTACCTTTATCCGTTGCTTGTCTTCCTAGGGCAAGAGTGTGGCCTAGGGTTGTGCAGTTGCACAGGGACATAAGGAGGGTAAGATTACACTCCTGTACAAAAGCTGCCTACCCAGGCCTTGGCTCCAGGGGTGAATGGGTACTAGTCACACGCTATTCTCCAGAAATAGGTGAGCTGAGTGTAGGCACATTTCCTTTCCCTGCTCCTGGAACAGAACAGGTACACATCACTGCATACACAGCATGGAGTGCCGAAGCACAATATAACCTCTAGAGGTTAACCTCTTTGAGGCAGGGACAGTGTCTTGCATGGCTATAGCTCTTAGACAGATTATGAGCACTACTATAATGCTAATAATAAATTCATAATAAAATAAATAATAAAGCATTAGTGTGTGTAAAGGGGCTACAAAATTCTAAGCAGGGGATCCAGTACAGGGAGAAATTCTTTCATTGAATCTTAAAAGATAAAACCTGAAACAGACAGGAAATAGTGTCTTGCTATAAAACACCTTAGTCCAATGACAGGTTTCAGAGTAACAGCCATGTTAGTCTGTATTCGCAAAAAGAAAAGGAGAGCTGTAGCTCACGAAAGCTTATGCTCAAATAAATTGGTTAGTCTCTAAGGTGCCACAAGTACTCCTTTTCTTAGTCCAATGTTCATTCATGACACAAAGAACAGGCAGCAGTCAATCAAACTTCGTGAAGAAAGCTTTTTAACTTCAGTTATTTCCTGAAAAGGTACATTATATTGTAATGGAGACTTCTATATTGTATGCAGTGTCTGCTCAGACAAATTCACTCCTGGGGAAAAATCAAATTTAACAATATCAAAGAGCAATAGGTCTGACGACTACGAAGGTTAAGTCTGTTTATTCTGCCTTTAATGAGAAGCTGTGTGAACTATAAAAATACATTTTTGTTTCCTTAAAAGCTCTGGTTTAACCTGAAATGTTTGCTCTTCTTTGCTGACCCAAGTGACTCATTTCTCGGTTAACCTTCTATTGCAGATCTCTACCCAGCCTTCATCGCCAACAGTATTCATATATTATAATACTGAAAATTAGCACACAAAAGAAATTAACAATGTATGTAACAACTGGTACATCATAATCTTTCATTAATGCAACCCTTGCCTTCCATACCCCACCCCATTACCTTTTGCCATCCTTTGTTGCAGTATATCTCATTTTAATTGTCAGTTCCTTAGGAGAGAGACCTGTTAATGTTTGTCCGTAAAGCACGAACATAGTGCTGTGTGAATAGTCAAGTAATAATAAATGGTTACAGTACTTTGGCAGCAGTAAGGAAGGGGTTTATTTCGCTTCCAGAGTAACAGTTCCACAATGATCAAACAGAAATAGGTCGGTACTGATGATGCAGAAGAGAATAGAGTTGCCTAGCACACATCACACAACAGTAGGGAGTGTCACCACTCAGGAGACAGCAACCACATGTGCTCAGGATTCCTCCAAATATACATCCTCCACAGCCCTCCTTGAGCCCTTTCCCATTCTCTCTCTGTGCAAATTACCACATGAACCCTCACGGAGCAGCAGTCAGGAAAGAGTGAGGGGATGTCAGGATGCACAAGTTACTAAGAGAGATTCAAAACAAGTACAGGTGTGGCTGTGTACATCTATCTCTTCCATGATCAATATTAGATGCATAAGTGGAAGGAGGAATCTCTCCCTGATGGGCAGCTGGGACTAACAACTGGCTACAATGACCCATTCAGACTTCCTCGGCTGTTACTAAACCAGGGAAAGCCCATCCTTGTCATTGCAGCCTTGTCTACACTACAAAATTAAGTTGATCTCAGTTAGGTCGACATACAGCCACCATGGTAATTACTATGATTTTCCATGTCTACACTACCCTCCTTCTGCCAGTGATGTGTATCCTTACAGGGAGCACTTGCACCAACTGAAGCGGGGCAGTAGTGGGTGGCTGACAGCCTGAACTGGAGCCCCATCACTGGGGGCTGACAGCTCAGGGCAGGGAGGCTCCAGCTTTTAGCCCCGCACAGGGCTGACAGCCAACAGATGATGTAAGTAACGTAGTATCTACATGGACACTGTGTCGCCCTAACTACATCAACCTAAGCACTACGCCTCTTGCAGAGATGGAGTTATTAGGTCGATGTAGTGGGCGACTTACATTGGTGGGAGCAACATTTCAGTGACACTCACAGAATTAGATTTGATGTAGGCACTGCCCCCGCTGTTGTTCCTGAGTACAACAGCCATAAGTGATGTCAGTGAGACAGTCACAAAATGAGCACCTGGGATTAAGCAACCATGTAACAGTACGTGGCTATCCAATGTGGCCTGTAACCCCTCTGGATCTAGTTAAATCTCCAGAGATGTGGAATGTAGAGTATGGACACACTTCAAAAGTTACAGCAGCACAGCTGCACCACTGAAGCTGGGCTGCTGTAGCGCTTCAGTGTAGACACGATCTACACCAATGGGAGCAGGTCTCCTGTAGCAGTATGTAATCCACCTCCCCGAGAGATACTAGCTAGGTCGATGGAAGAATTAAACCGACATAATTTTCTAGTGTAAACCAGGCCTTAGTCAGGTCACCACAGCACAGAAGCATGCTAGACCTGCAAGATTACATGAGTACACAGCATTGTTTTACACAGGGGCGGCGAGTTGTATTGGCCGGTGGTGCCCAGGCTCCAGCAATATTCAGGGCCTGGGGGCCCAGCTCCACCAACATTTAGGGCCTCCCCCCCTCCCCCTCCCAGCCCCCACTTGCTGCCCCCACTCACCTCCCCTGGCCCCGGAGCCTGCAGCTCACACTGCCTCTGCTCTGCCAGCCCCCGGCATCAACTGCTGATGCAGGGTCCTAGTGCCCCCCATTCACTAATGGCAGGGCAGGCTGCCCTTACCCTGCCTTCCGCCCTAGCCCTGAGCCTCTCCAACGCCCCAAACCCCTCATCCCCAGCCCTAGCCAGAGCCCTCATCCCCCCGCACCCAAACCCTCTGCCCCAGCCCTGAGCCCCCTCCTGCATCATGAATCCCTCATCCCCAGTCCCACCCACAGCCCTCACCCCTGCACCCCCTCCTATCCCCAAACTCCCTCCCTCTTCCCACACACCCCTCCCTTTCCCACACACCCCCTCCTGCCCCCAAACTCCCTCCCAGAGCCTGCACCCAAACTCCCTCCCAGAGCCTGCACCCTGCACCCCTCCTGCACCCTAATCCCCAGCCCAGGGCCTGCACCCCAGACCTCCTCTCCCCACCCAAACTCCCTTCCAGAGCCTTAGGCAGGTGGGGGGCAGAGTTTGGACACCACCAAAGTTTCTACAAACCTGCCACCCCTGGTTTTACAGGAGTTTCATTCATTCTTTTCAGGGAGGACCCACAGGATTGTGATGTGTAAATCCTCTCAAAGCGTTTTCTTGTGTAGTCCTGGAGGGGGAGTGAGGGAGATTAACTTTCCATTGAACAAGTATGGAATCTCACAACCTCACAAAAAAGAAATACTTAGTTTCAAATACCCATTAAGGTTACTAAGTGACAATAATGCAGCTACCTCTCACATCATTTACAAAACCCAAACACTTAAAAGCAGAGAAACGAATTGCTAAGGACATCATAAAGGCCACTACACACATAATAAACATTTTTCTCAATATAAAGTAATGTCTATTTCATCACAACACAACAATGTTAAAATCTCCAACAATCCCTGTAGGAGAGTTATGTTATTTTGGCTTCACTATTTATCTAAATCTTTTCTTTTTAAAAGAATACTGCTTAACATTAACATTTATCAAATGACAAACTTATTTGAAAAATATATTATTCAAATAAAATAGCAAATATAAGTACTGTAACAGAGAAAAGCATAAGTATATATATGGACTTGTTGACCAATGTGGCATTAATATGTATATATAACTTTTATGGTCATGATCCAGCAAAAGCACTTAAGCACGTGTTTCACTTGAAGAATGTGATAAATACCATAAACATCAATTGGACTACTAACATGCTTAAATTTCAGCACATGCTTAAGTGGTTTGCAGGATCAGGGCCTATGTTTCTTTTTCTAAGTATCCTGTGTAGTGTTTATATTTTGAGCTTACCAATGAAATAACAGCTATTTTGGGCCACCATTATGGTTGCTGCATTGTGATGAAACACATGCTTTGTAAGAATAATATTCCTGTTTATTATGCGTGCAGTGTAAGACTTACATGCCACAACTATGTGTTTGCTTTCTCTTAGTTGCCCCTTGCTCTCAGTTTCTTGGCTTTAGTAACAATGTGAGAGCTAACTAAATTGTTGTCAATCAGCAACCATAATTGTTAAGAAGGTTTTTTAAATGACGTTTTGGTTTTGAAAATTCCCTTTTTGGGAGGGAGGGGTGGAGGGTGCCAGGGGGTAAGTGGAGATATAATTTTTCCCCTTTTCCACAGGTAAAGATAGAAAGTTGTTTTGTTTTTTAAATAAGTGAGATTGTCAGGTCACCAAATTATTAAACTTGCGGGGGGGAGAACCAGACCTGGCCATGTTAATAATTTCTGAGGAAGCCAATCTCATTCATTACACACTTAACAAGATATGTATGTTCACCATACAGCTGAGCAAATAACACATGCATACACAGCACAGCCTATCCTCACTCCAAATACTAGTAAGAAACAATAAGCAAATCACAGAAAAGTAGACTAGAATCCAGTTCTCTTGATTCTGCATCCAATGCCAATTCCAGGGGCCCATTCTGCCACGTCACTGAACCTCTCTCTGCCTTAATTACCCCCATCAGATAATGTTAATATGGTTTTGCACTTACACAGTGCTGTTTCACCTCATATTTGGGGCTGCAGTCATTTAGTATGCCAATACCCTGCTCTACAAGACTTTCTCATTGAGCTCAGACTCTGCAGTCTCCATGCCATATGTGCCTGGCTGAGACAGAATTCTGGATGAAAGCTAACCGAATGAAGCTTAACCCAGACAAAACGAAAGTGATGCTCATGGATGGATGCAGAAACTATAAGGAATGGGCAGTGTCTGCAATTTATCCCTCAAATAAGGAGTTATGCTCAGCCTCCATTTCAGAGGTTCATAATCGTCTTATTGAAACCATCACCATTCCTAAATCAAGTGACATTTTTTGTGTAGGGTGCTTTCTATCATCCTCAGATAGCCTAGACATCCTAGCCTTCCATTCTCATATATCACAGTAATCTAATGCTTTGGTTACTTCCAGGACAGACTACTGTCATACTATGCATTCTACTATAGGCTACTATTGAAAACTACCTGGCTGCTCCAGCTAGTACATAATGAAATGTGGCAGTCTAATGTGAGCAAATTAAACCTATGCTCTGCTATTCACTGCTGGGAACAATTCAAGATGTTGATGGATTATCTATAAAGCCCTAAATGGATTGAGGCCCAGCTGTTTCCTAGAGTATTCCATCCCTGTGCCTTGGCGTGGCAGTTACAGAATACTCTTGCCATCTGGGGCTAAAGTTGGACACGTGAATTTGATGGGATAAGGTATTTTTGTTAGAGGGGGCTCTTTCTTCAGGAATACATTCCTTCTTGCACTCCATCAAAGCCAGAGTTTGCTGATCTTTAGGTCATACTGCAAGATGTTGTTCAGTCTGACTCTTTAGCCAGAAGGGCATTCGGTAAGCAGAGGGGAAAGGTGAGAAGCAGTCTGGTCTTGAGGTATTATTGTGTGGCCATTAGGTATTATTTATTTTAATTATAATTAATAAAACAGCATCAATTATTCTTACATGGAGTGCAAACACTTCCTAGTCACACCCATCTGAACAAACAGAATTTGCTAAAACCCAGAAAAACTTAGAGGACATTAATTTCAAATGCCAGTTTTCAAAGAAGCCTTAAACAATCTTTGCTAGTCAAACATAAGCCTTAACATTTAAATGTTCATTCCATAGTTAAAAAGAAAGCACATTGCAAGGCTAATAATTTGTTAGACCTTGTCCATTTTCCTCCTCCATATATATATTACCACAAAATTGCATTCGACTAATTGGAATAATCCTGATTTAAATAACTTGACCTGGAAGGCTGTTTAAAGCATGTAAAGTGTTCCTTAAACCAGCACTCAGGAATAGTGAACTATAATAATGTGAGTCACTCAATATGTAAAAGGCAGCACCCAAATATACAAAGTAGGGCCAAAAAAACAAAAAGAAAGATACAGTATTGCCTTGAGGATATATTTACCAATTATCTTTCAGCAAATGCGGTCTTCCTCTTGGAAACTACCAACATATAAATAATAGATTATCCTTAATATTTATTGTTGTTATAAAGTCTTGAAAGATTTGCGGAAAAGACTTTCAGGTATAGACAGGTTACACAAACACGTCTGAGGAGTTCTGTGGAAGTTTTCCAACGTGCATAAAACTGGGTAAAGATTCTCTTGACCTTTGTTCCCCAACCCCTTTTAAAAAAAATTGATACAGAAAGCAATAAAAAGAAAATTTCTCACACTAATCTAGATAAATGTCTGATTATCTTGCCTTTCTTCACATCTGTAGCTCACCAGCCAGCAGGAAACAGTTCTATTTCTGTTATTTTTCTAACCAAAATAGTATCAACCCTTTCAAGAAAATATACTCCTCAAAAAAAAAAAAAAAAAACACCAAAAGCAATTAGTCTCTTTCAAGAACTACTTGCTGCTATCTACCACAGATTTTTATAAGCACCTCACTTTCCTCCCCCACTTCTGATAGACAGCGAGAAGCAACATAAGTTTTGCCAATGTATATATTACAAAAAAAATAACAGATTTAATTTCAGCTATACAAACGTATATTACAGATTGAAGTGGCAATTACCACTATTCTTACAATAGAATAACTTTTCCATTCTAACTGCACTCTCCCCTACACTCCATGTTCAATAGCTCATAACTTTCTGAAACTGTCATGTTTTGGGCTAAAATTTTCCAAGAGTGATTTTTTTCTGGAAAATTGTGTAATGTGGTTCAGTAATATAATTATGAGCAGGGTGGAGAAAGAGTGCACTATTCCAATTATGAAAATAATTATTCTACCCTTTTGTGAACAAGACTACAACTGAAACGTCCTAAAGTGAAAAGCTGATTTGAATTTACAGAACAGCCCCCAATGACAAGATCTGCTTGAATTCAAAACGGTTAAATTGAATTGAAAAAAAAATTTCATTCTCAATAAGTTTCAGAAACATTCAGCTAAGGACGGTTGGGCTGTGCATGTCTGCATAACTAACTTAGTTGTGTATTGGAAACAACAGTGCAGGTACACATGGGTTGAGGCAAGCACTTCCCAGGCTCATTCCCTGTAGAGTCTGCAGACAGTGTCAGGCCAAAGAAATTAAGGAGGACTACTGCACATTTTCTGACTTTAAATCTGCCCCTTGTGAATATGCATGATGATATAATTTAAAGATGCTACATGCGTTTCTATTATTGAAAAATAAATTGTCAGTTACTTTGAATTTGAGAATTAGTATATGGTCAAACGGACAACCATAACACATACGCAAAGAGAACTAAGTTAAAGTTCGATTTGCCACCTTAACAGTCTCATGACAGATTTTTGTACAGAAAATAATATTGTTTTCTCAAATTACCACTGGGCTTACAACTGGTCAGATGGTATCCAACTCTGATACTGCCAAATAAACCCTAGACAAAACAGATTACAGAAGAGAAAATAATATTCACTGAAATCTAATATTAATACTGTCATCAGCCACTTACTAGAGAGAAACCTATACCAGAAGCAAACAGCAACTGACTAAAGAGACTTAGCACTATGAAGCATGTGGTAGAATTTAAAACATTTCTGAAAGTTCTGTTTCATAAACGGTTGGTGTTACATACTGAAGACAATAAAAATATAGTGTCAATTTAATTATTTTATTTTTATAGCCGGAGGGTGAAAGTGATCTCTCTCCTGCCATCCATCTCCACTTTCTGACAAACAGAGGCTAGGGAAACCATTCCTTACCCATCCTGGCTAATAGCCATTAATGGACTTAACCTCCATGAATTTATCCAGTTCTCTTTTAAACCCTGTTATAGTCCTAGCCTTCACAACCTCCTCAGGCAAGGAGTTCCACAGGTTGACTGTGCACTGTGTGAAGAAGAACTTCCTTTTATTTATTTTAAACCTGCTGCCCAATTAATTTCATTTGGTGGCCTGTCACAAATATAAAGGGAAGGCTAACCACCTTTAAATCCCTCCTGGCCAGAGGATAAACCTTTTCAGCTGTAAAGGGTTAAGAAGCTAAGATAACCTCGCTGACACCTGACCAAAATGACCAATGAGGAGACAAGATACGTTCAAAGCGAGGGAGAGGGGAGAAGGGTCCTCTCTCTCTGTCTGTGTGATGCTTTCGCTGGGACCAGAGCAGGAACGCAGGTCAGAACTCCTGTAAAGAGTTAGTAAGCAATCTAGTTAGATATGCGTTAGATTCTGTTTTGTTTAAATGGCTGATAAAATAAGTTGTGCTGAATGGGATGTATATTCCTGCTTTTGTGTCTTTTTGTAACTTAAGGTTTTGCCTAGAGGGATTCTCTATGTTTGAATCTGACTACTCTGTAAGGTATTTCCCTTCCTGATTTTATAGAGGTTTTTCTTTTACTTTTTCTTTAATTAAAATTCTTCTTTTAAGAACCTGATTGCTTTTTCATTGTTCTTAAGATCCAAGGGTTTGGGTCTGTGTTCACCAATGCAAATTGGTGAGGATTTTTATCAAGCCTTCCCCAGGAAAGGGGATGTACTGCTTGGGGAGATTTGAGGGGGGGGAGTGGGAGACTTTCCAAGTGGGCACTTCCCCTGTTATTTTTGTTAGACACTTTGGTGGTGGCAGCATAAGGTCCAGGACAAAAGGTAAAAGTTTGTACCTTGAGAAAGTTTTAAGCTAAGCTGGTAAGAATAAGCTTAGGGGGTCTTTCATGCAGGTCCCCACATCTGTACCCTAGAGTTCAGAGTGGGGAAGAAACCTTGACATGGCCCCTAGTTCTGATGTTATGGGAACAAGTAAATAACTTTTCCTTATTCACTTTCTCCACACCACTCATGATTTTATATACCTCTATCATATCCCCCCTCGTCTCCTCTTTTCCAAGCTGAAAAGTCCTAGCTTCTTTCATCTCTCCTCATATGGGACCCGTTCCAAACCCCTAATCATTTTAGTTGACCTTTTCTGAACCTTTTCTAATGTCAATATATCTTTTCTAATGCCAGTATATCAGTAGCCCTATAATAATTGCTGACATTTCAAAAGCAAATGAAGAGCTTAGAAAAAGTATTATAATTCCAATGATAACTTTTATCGTTAAACTAAATAACAATGCAGTATCATCTCTGCTGACTTAACACATCCCAATTTCAGAACATCTACTTGTGTAAGTACAACAGTACTTGTGTAAAAGCAGTAGCAGAAATATTTGGTGTAGAAGGAAAGGGAAGAGACAGTCCACAGGACAAGGTAAGTTTATTTACTCCCCTAAATTTTTAATTTTGTAGTTTCCTGCATTTTGACTAGAGTACATCTGCCTCATCCCACAATAAACCAGAGGTTGGAAAAACAACCACAGATCTGAGGAGCAAGGTCAGCTACGGAAGATACCCACTTGGTCAACGAGGAGCAGAACTTGTAACTACACTCATCTATCTAATCTGCTTCATAGTGTTTCAGGGACCATTTCCCTGAGACAAGCAAACTTTTTAAAAATGTACCAACTCTAAATTGAAACCTCTTTTCCCAGATAGGCTTCAATTCCTAAGAAATGAAACAAGGCAGTTTTCTTAGATTGTAGTTTGCTCTTCACTAAACCCAGTTGCATTTTAAAGTGACTAGAACCAAACTGAATATGATAGGCAGATTTTTGGAACTGCTGCCCCAAACAGCTGGAATAAGCTACCTGTTCTGTTTAAGTAGGTACTGTCTACTTTGAAGAAACTTTTGAACTATCATCTTGAAAGGAACTGAAATAATAAGCCACATTTTAGTGCAAATAAGGACAGAGTTTGGCCTTTGGACTGCAGAGTGTTTTCTGCTATTTTAGGTTAATTGTCTTGCATATAATATTGTTGGTACAGCACTGAGCATGTAGCTATAAAACTGTATGAATGCTGTTTCTCAACAGCCCTCATGAAAAGGAGATGTTTATTTTATAAGGTTATCCCAGTGAGCAACATTTTAAATATTAAATGTGTACTTCCTCATTCACAGTGAGGGAAAAAAAGTGGGGGAACTCAAGTTACTTATGAATTTATTGCAATGCCCTCTATTTGGGACTGCAGCTGAAGACCTCTCAAACTTCAGATGATACAGAATGTGGCAAACTGTTTATTTAGTGGCATTTTCTGCAGAGACTATATTACACCTGTGCACCATAGTAAGCAGCAGCTTCCAGGGTAAGGTTTAAAGATTCTGATTTTAACTTATAAGAGCACTAAATGATTTGGGTTCTGGATACCTTATAGACTTTCTATCTCTTTGCATGTTACCCTGGCAGTGGAAAACAGCACGGTGCTTAAGCAAACAGCTCTCAGGTTTAAAACAAGATGCTTTTTCGAAGGATATTTTCAGTCTTCACCTTCACAACTTGCTCCCTCCACCTCAGTTTGTCAGAGCCCAAATTTGTTTGCCTTCCAGCCTTCTGGAGGGTACAGAGGATAATTAAGATTCACTGACAGAATTTTGATATGGACAATGGTCGTATTTGTACCATGGACATGCCCTTAGAGTGTGGACAGGTAGTTTTTGTTGTTAAGCTTGAAACTTAGCCATCTGAGCTGAACCCACGCGTAATATCACGTTACTAAATTCACATCCAAATAAAACAGCTAAGTTACTTAAAGATCTGATCCTGTCACTCTTACACATGTTGAGTAGTAACGTACGGCAAAAATAATACCACTGAAACTTGTGGAGACAACTGCTACTCCACATAAGTAAGTGGGGCAAAACTGGACCTTCAGTAAATAATGCTGAAGCAGAAGTCTTAGTTGAGGAGCAATGCATAACTGATCAGTCTAATGTGGTCTTCAAAGGCAGTTCTCTCTCTCTTCATTTCCCATTTCATTATTCTTTTTTAGTCAAGTAAACAAGCTTTTTGTATTTAATTCAGAAGAAGAGCTGAAGTTTAGCAGTTAACTTTGAGCACGGCCAGTTTTAGAAATGACAAAATATATATTTATGAAAGGAGCAAGACAGGCAATCCTATTAAGATAAACATATTTGATTAATGCTATGATATACACAACATTAAAAAAATCCACTACTGAATGATTACCATATGGTAGTTCTTTGCAGATGGAGTTTTCACCAGTGATCAACTGTACCAAAACATCTAAAAATAAAGTCATCCTAAACTAAAACAAAAACAATTACCAGCAGAGGCTTCTGCATTCTAAGCTAAAGAATCAATACAAGCGGCAGAAATGTTTCAAGAAAGTATGTAAACAACCACTTGAGAAAAATAGCAATGTAAAACTATACTGCCCCACAAACTTGAGCAATAAATGTAGTATACCTCTTTGGGTCTCTTTCAAAAGTCTATTCTTAGCTGTCAGAGGAACCCAATCCATTTAAGTAAAACCTTGGCCTACAAACACACTCACTGAGTAAGTGAATCTTAACAAATCTAATTTCAATGAAAGGGACTAGCTGCGTCAAAGAGCAGTTCCTTGGTGTTCTTTGCTCCAGTGGTTTCACATAACCACTGATCACCACCAACCACTACAATATCAAACATACAACACCCTTAAACTAAATGGGAGTTGTCTGTCTAAATATAGCTACTTTTAAATAATGCATCATGAGTTATAAGATAAAGTGCTAGTGAAGTATTTATTACATCTCTTTTCTTTAACAAAGGTATATCACTTTTAACTAGGTGAAGAGAGTTATTTATATTCTGGTTTGCATACTGTGAGTTGTAACTGATAAAGCAAGAATCTAGATTTCCTGAACGCACACTGCACAACAGTTAAATCTGTAGTTAGTTCTTCCTATACAACTCTGATTCACACACACAAAACAAAACAAAAAAAAAAGGAACAAAAGATGAAAACTAAGTTAAGTAAAAGCGTCAATTCATTGGATGTCTTTTTAGCATACAAGACAACAGGAGATTTGTGGAATCTTATTTCTCATAGAACTGATTCTATCACATTCATATACTCCATAACATCTCTTTATGTGATTATAAACCTTTTCAGAGATGCTTGAAAATTAACAAACACACCTAATATTGCTATATTAAAAAGAAGTGTCACACATTGTTACTTTTTAAATATTTTGAAGATAGTCACATATAAGAGATGTCAAGACTGAATTTTTTTTATATGGTTTTAAGTTTAAAGAATATGCAATATTTGTCAAAAACAAATTTTAAGTAATGCTTTGCTACAAGAATTTCCCCCAATGGAGAAAGTACAGATATGTAATAGTAAAACTGACTTTTAGTAACCAAAAGGGAATGTCACAGTGCTTCTCAAGCTATCTGATGTGGGGGACTAGCAATTTTTTTCCCCCAATGTGCGCGCAGACCGGCAGCCGATGGCTCGTGGACCGTCACAAGTCCACAAACCACCACTTTGAGTAGCACTGGAATGTCACCCTATCTTCTTAGCAGGGGATTTCTGAGTAAGATTTCTTCCTACCCTAAACTGTTGTATAGTGTTACTCTATGCTGTTAAACGGTTAATGCTTTTCACCTGGAGGTGGCTGCACTTAATCTTTTACTTAAGTGAAATCCATATTCTGCCGCTGATCCTCAAACTACCTGTTGTATAGACAATGTGGGCATGCAGAGTCGTTTTGCCCCTAAAAACTGATTTTATAATTGCTGAGTAGTACAATGTCTTTACTGACTTCACTACATCCATATAAACATTAACTTCAATGGGGCATTGGGCAGGCAGAGTTTCTCTGTACTGATCCAGTTGCAGGATCAGGGCATAGTTTGTAAAGTGTTTTGAGAGCCTCTTAAGTATTTAGCACTGGTTATTTAGAGCCTCAAGAGCAATCTTATCTGCATTAGTTTTACAGGAAAGGTGTGAAGTCGATAAGAATGAGAAAGTAATGTAAGGTTTCAGAGTAGCAGCCCTGTTAGTCTGTATCCGCAAAAAGAAAAGGAGTACTTGTGGCACCTTAGAGTCTCTAAGGTGCCACAAGTACTCCTTTTCTTTTTAAAGTAATGTAAGCAATTCCCACCTGGGTGACTTCAAAGCCCCGAGCCAGCCAGAAAACTTTCCTTTAGGCATTAACATGAACTTTTGGCAACTATTTTTACGTATTCACGCCTAACCGGAGGAATGGATAGACGTTTCCTTCCATATTTCCAGCGTGGGTTTCAAACGGAAATCATGTTTCCTTCGCAGCTCTCCTGCTTTCAAAGAGGAATCGTACGTGCCCTTGGGGGCTTCAAAAACTTGTGCCTGTACTTGGCCGTAGGTAAGGAGCTGGTCACTGGGGCTAGAGAGCTCCCCACGAGCTGGGGCACACACTGGACCCAGCCCCGCCTGGCGTTCTCCCAGCGCTGAGGCCGCCCAGCTGGGAGCCCGAGGGGCATGCAATGGAGAGTGAATGGAGAAAGCTCCAGGGCTGGGCTTCGGCCAAGGAAGAGGCGCTGGGCTGGCGGGACGGATGCTGCCCCTCTCTGCCCGGGACGCAGCAGGCGGGCTGCGAGCTTTGCAAGCGGCTCGCACCGAGCCCGGTCGCTCAGCCCCCCCTGCAGGCGGTGACAGAGGTGGGCGCCCCAGCTCGGGGGAGGCAGGAGGAGACCCCAGGGGCTGGGGAGGGACGCGGCAGCCTCTCGGGCTCCAGCAAGCAGAAGCTCCCCGGGTGTGCCGGGGACCATCCCGCCCGGCGCGGCTCTTACCTTGCTGCGGATCTGGCCCGAGGTGGACACTTTCCGGATGAGTTTCTGGGGGCCCTCGTGCTCCCCCTCGCTGTCCGAGGACTCGTCTCCCGCCGCCGCTGGGGGCTGGGGCTGCTGCTGGATCCCGGCCCCGCTCATCCTCGCCTCGGCCCCGGCCATCTTCTCGGACTCCTGCCGAGAGAAACACACGAGTTCGGCTCAGCCCGGGCTGCCGCTGCCGCTCCCCTCCCCGGGCAGGAGGCGGCGCAGGAGGGGGGCGGAGGAGGAGGAGGAAGCGGAGGCGGCGGCGGGGACAAGCCGAGGAGGAGCCCGCAGCCAGCGCTGGAGGAGCGGCTCGCTCGGCCGCCATCTTCCGCCGCCCTCCCCCCAGCGCTCCGCGACCGCGGCAGGGCCGCGCTACCGGCTCCCGCCTGAGTGGGGGGGGGCGGCCGCTGCGCCCCGGGAAAGCGGCGGGGGACACGCTCCCCACTGGGCCGGCTCCTCCTGCGCCACCGCACAGCCCCGGGCCTCAGAGCAACAGGCTGGATAGCGCCCTCGGGGCGCTCAGGATCCAGCCCACGACGCTGCCGCAGGTCGGAGCTGGGGGGGGGGCATCGATCCCCCCGGGGCCCCGCGCCTCAGTCTGGCCGGCGCCTGAGCCGCTGCGGGGGGCTGCGTGTTCCCCTCCCCTGCTCGCTGCCCAGCCGCCCTCTGTGCAACTTTCCGCGCTGTTTGGCTGTACAAAGGGACCTATGGCCCAAGGGGGGGCAGCCGTATGGGCAGCCGTAGGAGCCACGGCGTGCCTGGCCGCCGGGCGCTCCAGGCTGGGGGCGTGAAGGACGAGTGCATGCCCCCCCCAAACGCGGGCCGGTCCCACCACGGCAAGCGCAGGGGCTTTGTGGTTTGCTGCTGGAGTCTCAGCTGCTGACTTTACTCTCGCAGCCGCACTCTGACCGCTGTGTGGGGATGCTGAGCCACTGCCAAGCAGGGGTGCCGGAGGTGGAAACCATGCACGTGGTGTTTGTTATTACTACTTCAAGCTTGCTGCACCCCCAGTTCCAGCACCACTGCTGGTAAGAAGTCTAGTCAGTTCCCCTAGAAGTCAATGGCTGTGTCTTCATTGCACCACCAAACTTTTTAATCTGGATGTAAAAATCCTAGATAGTTCTCCATGTAGCTAGTAGAGGTAGACCCCACGTGGGAGGTGTAGTGTTAACTCCAACTAGCTACACTGAGGTGAAAAATGCCGTGGCCCTTGTCTCCACTAGGATTTTACATTAAGAGAGTTGTCTCTAGATTTAAAAAACAACAATACACCTTTATTGTAGTGAAGACAAAGTTAACAACCCCAGTGGTAGTGCGACCAGCATGCCTAGCAGTAAGAAACTCTCTATCTGAGGGCTTATCTACATTACAAAGTTTTGCTTCTTCAAAGCTGCAGACTTCCTCTAGTGTGTATCACAATAAAAGTGCTTTGTACAGGTATAACTTCTTGTGGTTCAGGAAGCATAATAATGTATCCCAGCAAAAAGCACCTTTATACTGGTATAACACCATACGCAGTAGGGTTTATAATTATATAAATATATAGGTTTTTTAAATCACACTCCCACCAACATAGTCATGTTGATATAATTTTATAGTGTAACATAGACCTGTCCCAAGGATTTATACTATCACCTGTCTCTGTAGAATCTGAGCCCCTTCAATGTAATATCAATTAGCAATAGCAAAGTCACTAGTGGACTTTATGGAGGTTTTTTTGTTTTTTCTCCCTTTTTGAGGTATAAAACATTGCTTGGGATTGGGTTACGTGTATGTAGAAAGCCTTTACAAATAAGATAGTACTTTGCTCTAGATGAGAAAGACCTTTGTTGCGTTGGGTCAGTTTAAAGTTTGAACCTTAGCTTGTAAGCTGTTTGGAGAAGAAACTTTTTGTTCTTTGTTCAGTTCCTAGCACCGTGAGGTCCTGGCCCATGATTAGGGCTTCTAACTGCTGCCACAATACAAACAATAAATATCAGGACACTACTAGTATCTTTTGGTTTTCTCCCACATGTCTGAAATATTACACATCTGCAAGGACAGGTTTACAGTTACTTTCTCCTATTGTCTGTGCATGTCCCTAATGACCATATTTGTTGTTTTCTCCATTTGCATCTTTTGCTTATTGTCACTTTTTTAGTCTCATGTTCTGCAGCTCAAACTTTCGTGACACACTGCAAAAGTGTTTCAGCTGGGAGAATCTTTTTTAAAAAAAAAATCATTCTTGTGGTCTGTTGGTTTATAATCAGTGTTTATGGATAAGTATTTTATCCCAGAAACATTTAAGAAAAACACAAATGTTTGTCTGTGTGTGTGTATTTAACATAAGGCAAAGAACTGCATATTCCATCCACAATTCCATTCATTTAGAAAGGAATCTGAAATCCCTGATATGTTACAGGAACAAAATGGAAACCATAGTTTAGGTCCCGCTCCTACAGACACTTATTCATGTCCTTAATTTCACATACTGTGAGGAGTCCCACTGATTTCACAGTATGGGAAATTAAGGACTGCATAAATCTTTGCAGGATCGGGGCCTTGGTTTCATGTTGTTATGTCAGATGCTTAAAGTCAGATTCTGCCACCCTTGCTCATGTTAAATAGTGCCTTAATCTACTGGAAATATTCTAAAGGAATTTGCCCATTATTTTCTGTGTCATTCGTTGGAACAGTTATCTTTAGGGGCCAAATCCTGCCATAAGTACCACACCACAGATATGATAACTGCCTGTAATACAGCACTTTTCATCCTAGCTTAATTGCCTTTGATTGTGGGTAACAAAAGAAGCTAATTAATGAATATGCCCATGTTTAATCCTTCTCCAAAGGGGAACTTATATGAGTCTCCTTTTCTATAAGCCTATGATAATGAGATGACAAACTGCAACAGATCCTGACTCATTTACAAATACTTGAGTATACTTTAGGAATGTGTATTCAAACTGAATATTTGTGTATGTTTGGTTAATATTCAGATACTAATGTGACCTCACATGCAGCTATATCCTGATCTTATAAACACTTGCTACTACATTAGTGCTTACCACTGTGAATTGCTGAATTTAAGTCAATGGAATATCTCACACTGGTGAGCACTACACTGAAGTTATTGGAACAACACAACACATGTGAGTAAGGTGGACAGGCTTTGGTCCCATATTTGCTAGTATGGAGCCTGATCCTGCAAATATTTGTGTATATGAATATTATTATTTCTTTGTATTACAGATTTGGGGCCCCATTGTGCTGAGTGCTGTACAGAACCAAAAATAAATGACATTTCTTGCTACAAAGAGTTTACAAATGGACTTCTGTTCCCATGTGTTGCACCACTGCAAGATCAGTGTCTACAAAGAGCCAGGACATGACAGGAAAAAAGGCACATTAAGACACCAAGCATGTTACCAGGTTGCATATTAACTAAGTGTAGAATTCTGAGGTTGTATTTTATAACTCAATGGGATTACACAATTGGGTATAGTTACTCACCTGCATAAGTGTTTGGAAGAGCAGGCCCTAGATTTTTTTTTTTCTCTAAAGTAGCATTAATAGTTGCATGTAGTGTAGACCCTGATCCTGCAAATACTTAGGTGCTTAAAGTTAACCATGTGTGTAAATGTTTCCAGGTTCAAGACCTCACATTGGAATTTACATTTTTAAATGAATAGTATCAGTATTTTCCAGATCAGAATACTCATCTAATTTTCTTTTTCAAACCAGTTTTACTTTTTGGAGAGTCAGTGAGTAATTTGATAAAATATTAGGTCATGTAGCAATTGATTTTAAATATGTTTTACCATATTAAACTTACAATATTAAATATTTTAAGTTAAAACCCCTGATTTCTGTCACATATCTAGAACCTGTGAGTAGTGGACCCTAGACCACCTCCAAGGGAACTACAAATTTAACTAGACTGCTAACAGTTTCTTGCAGCCAGCCAAATGCAAAGTAATACATCTAGGAACAAGAAATGCAATCCATACCTACAGAACAAATGGAGACTATACTCCGCAAAACAGTGACTCTGAAAAGGATTTAGGGGTCATACTGGACAAGCAACTGAACATAAGTGCCTAGTGTGATGTTGTGGCAAAAATGGCTCATGCAAGGATTGAATGTATAAACAGGGGAATAGTGAGGTGGAGCAGGAAGGTGTTAGCTCTATATATGTGATTGGTGAGACTGATACAGGAATACTACATCCAGTTCTGGTGTCCACATTTTAAAGGATGTTGAAAAAATGAGAAAGGGACAGAAAAAAGGATGTGGGGTTGGTGAAAATGCCTTTTAGGGAGAGATTTAAGGAGCTCAATCTGTTGAGCGTATCAAAAAGAAGATTGAGAGATTATTTGATTACAAAAAGAACAGGAGAACTTGTGGCACCTTAGAGACTAACAAATTTATTAGAGCATTGATTACAGTGTCTAAGTACCTTCATGGGGAGAAAATGCCCCAGAGGTTTTTAACCCATTAGAGAAAGACATAATAAGAGCCAATGGCAGGAAGATGAAGCCAGACAAATTCAAATTAGAAATAAGGCACACATTTTTAACAGTGAGGGTGATTAACCATTGGCTACCAAGGGAAGTAGTGGATTCTCCATCTCAATGTCTTGAAATCAAGACTGGATGCCTTTCTGGAAATTATGCTTTAGCCAAACACAAGTTCTTGGGCTCAATGCTCGGTAACCTGATGAAATGTAATGGCCTGTGAAAACAGGAGATCCAATTAGATGATCTAATGGTCCCTCCTGGCCTTAAAATGCTATGAATTTATGAAACCCCAAGAAATTGGATGAAGTGCAGGAGGACTAGGAAAACAGCCAGTATGCAGGAATACAGTGTAGCTCCCCAGTGGCTGCTACATCACCCTGTGAGCTTGAGCAATAGTCCTAGATGCTCCTTGTACTGTGTAGGAATTGCCAGATATGTTTAAATATGGATCTCATAATTCCTCCTCAGGGGTGTCCCCACTGCCATCCTTCACTCTTCAGAGCCAATGCAAGACTCTTCCCTAGTAGCCACAGGCCTTCAGTTGTGAACAGGGCCATGGCCATCCCCAAAAGAATGATTTTTATCTCCTAATGCAGATTTCAGCTTTACAAAATTGGAATGCTTGGGAAAAGAGCTACATTGTTGGGGGGTGTTCTGTGCTAATATTTGATTATCTTAGTAGCAACAGTCTAGATCTGTCCAAGTGGCTGGATATGGCCCATAATTACAGATCATTCATAATATGGTTTCTTCAGAGTTTTTAATGGAAGTTTGTGTGATAATATGCTCTATATTCTGCAATTAGTTAATGTTTGTAGAGTGCTTTGAAGGTGAAGAAAGTTGTGTAAGTGCTAAATCACCCTGAACTGTTCATTTATATAAATGTAAAAAGTTCTTATTGTAAAAATACCTATTGTGCCTGTACAGAGTCAATTTATAAAATGTCAATGTTTCTACAGGTTCTACTTTAGAGAGGCGCTAATCGATATAATCAGGGCCACAGTCCTCACACAGGCAAAACTGACAATGATATTTTCCTCATTGAGGACATCAGGTTCAGGCTCTCATCTTGCTAAACTACTACAATTATACCTTTGTTATTATACTTTATCTTATAACTTAATCACACTGATTTAAGTCAGATTTGGTATAAGAAATTCTCTCCCAAGTTGAGATTTATACATCATGTTATAGCCAACAGTGAATTTGACTGTTAACTACAGTAGAACAATGGTAACACTAAAGGGGCACTTTGCTGTGAGTTAAATTTGGTTCATGGTCACATAGGTGAGACATTTATATGTACTTACATAGCAGGTATTATATAATATTTGGATATGTTTTTATTATTGCTTTCTGTTTAACATTTCATACTATTTTAAATAGTTGTAAACATTTTAATCAGAATTAAAGCAGATGAAGACTGGTGGAAAGAATAAAGTAAAAGGTGAATACTTCAGTGCAGATCCTCAAGTGGTGAAATCTAGCATAGTCCCATTGAAGTCAATGCTGTTATGACAGTTTTTACCAGCTGAAGTTCTGCCCTTTCATACTCAAAGAACCCCAAAGTGCTGGACAAATCATCTTTAAAAAAAAAAAAGATTTTAGCTGTACCACTTTTAATATTGTCAATAGTAACAGCATGACTGAAACCCATTTACAACAACAGCATTAGATATTATAATTTACTGTGAGAAAAAAGATTTGATCACAGAAACATGAGCAAAGAGTTCCAGCTCTCATGTTGATTCTCGTGATTTTGGGCAAGTTACTGCACCTTTCTGGCACAGTTTTCCATATGCAAAGTGGGGATAATATTCATGCACCTCACAGGTTGTTCTGAGAGGAGCTGGTCAAATAATGCAATTAGATTAATAAAGCATTGTTCATCTCATTATTAAATATTAAACCATTTCTAATTGTGAGGATTACTGTTTGTATATAAGTGCTAAGTACAATTGTTTAAGTGGACTTGGTATCCTGAGCAAATAAATTTCAGGTGATTATGCACTGCCTGTCCGAATTCTGTTATTCTTCACATGACCTCCTTAATAATAAAAAAGGCAAAGCAAAATATAACAATACATCTGTATACTGTTGTTGAGCAGAATGGCTACAGAAATTTTATCATAGTGGTGGCTGTATTTCAGTGGTGACTGAGGTTGCTCCATAAGTACAGGCTACAAAAGCTTATCAGTATATTTCTAGATGAACAGCTATAGAATATCATGAAAAAGGCAATATTAGCCAAGATAAAGGGATTATTTTGAAAAGTACCAGCTCTTATGTCCCATGAGAATGATCAGACAGAAGAGCAAATCCACACCATAGGTGGCCAGCATTAAGAGTCAATAACTGAGTCTAGACTCTTAAAAGTGTTACCAACCAGGTATACCACACATTGTATATATTTCTAATACACACAAAAATTGGCTGATCCTTCAAGCCTAACACAGACAAAACTATTGAATCTCTGTATGAGGACTGGGCTTCACAATCTTATGTATTATTTCTACATATTTGAAATTACTAAGGGCCTGATCCAGCTCTGGCTGAAGTCAGTGGGAGTTTTCCCCTTGTAAAAGTGTGCCCTAAATGCAGAAAATAATTGCATGGAACTTTGAAATTTTACACATGTATAGCCCAGATTTTAGAAGCAGGTGAACTTGTGTTTTCCGTTCCACACCCATTTTTGGTAGTTTACAGAGAATTATTATAGGAATAGCCATTCCATGTAACTGTGGACAACTTGAATGGGTAATTAATATACACCGATCTGGAAACTGCAATAAGTGGAGTAGCTTCCCCTATAACGTTTGTCCCTCTCTATGGTTTTTCAGGGTCTGTGCACTTCCTAATTTTCCCTGCTGCAGTTTCCTCTATGAAATTATTTTGTTTCTTAAATAAAAAGTCAACTGAAATAATAGTGATGTGGCTCTTGCTGTAAAGATGCAACCGGCTAAAACAAACAAACAAAAAAAAACATACGTTTTGTTCTAACAGAGGTTACAGTTTTGCTAGGAGCATCACTAAAGCAGGTAACTTTAAAACTGCATTCATTTTTTTGCTCTGATAATGCAGACATTAAATGTTAACTAGAGGTACCGGGACAAATCTTGTCCACTATGAGGGGGTGATTGAGAGCAGATTTGTTTCTTGTTTAGTCAAAGCAACTGCATGTGTGAAGGAAGGAAATGTGCCTCAATCGTTCAGCCAGAAATGATGCTAGGATTTCCAACCTGTAGGACTGAATTTGCTTTGTGTTCTGAGTTTCGGCTGAGTTTTAGACAGTGGCCTTCAATGTAAATACTTCAGTTTAATAAAGTAACATTAAATGGGAATCAGATTTGCCGTTTTCCTCCCACAGTATCTAATCTCTTAGGAAGGCTTCCTTTCACATTTATTTAATCGTTTCGGTGTCAGCAACATGTTATTGAAAAATGAGTGCAGCTGTTTTCTCTATCAAAGCTGCTTCTCAAGTAGGATTTGGGAACTCTGTGTAGGAATGGGTGGGGGCACTGAACTTTCAAACAATACAGACCAAAAACATCCAGGAGTTAAGGGCAAAGAACTATAGAGAAACTGAACAAAGGTAAGGTTGACGAGTCTTAACCACTTTTCCCTCTAAGCTGTACATGGGTGCACATGCACACAGATCCTAAACCCTGCACACAGTGAAACACCATGTGCACAAAAATTTGCACAGAAGAAATTTTTTGCGCACAGAGTCTGTCAAAAATTAGAGGGAACATTGATCTTAACTGTTAGGATTTGAATTTAATTCACTATGGGTGTCTTCAAAGAGATACAGTGTAAGACTACTACACTCTTGAAAATGCAAATGCAGAAACAACCAGCCAAAAGAGTCTTATCCTGGACCATCTGTACAAAACTGACAATAAAACAAAGTGAAATTTGCACGTGTAGGTGGGGGTGAAGCTAAACCCTGAGCGGTGGAGACAGCAAGCAGGGGAGAGGAGAGCACTGAACTGACACTTCAGCTTGGAAAGAAATCACAAAACCCTTCAGACAAACTCATAATCAGATTCAACATAACCTTGTATTTCATCCATTTCAGGTACAGTATCAGGTCAGTATGTCAGAGAGAAAACAGCCTGAGATCGTATTAAATCCCACAAGTGACTTACCCACAGGCTATTTTTATCCTTCACTGCACTGTGTGTGTGTATTTGCACAATACAGAAAGGCTCAGCAACAGAATCTGGTAACATTTCAGAGGGAAAATTGATATAATCTAGTGGCTACATAGGTGGCATGATTTCCTTTGACTTAAAGGGGAGACTAGGGTTTGCCTAAACAAACTGACATGCCCCCCCTCAGCAGCTTTCTTCAAGTTTGTGTCATATCCTCATTTCATGTTTACCCAAATAAATTTGCCGTCAGCAAGGAAAGGCCCCATCCCTCCTAATGTTTTGCTAAGAGAATAGTTAAACCAACGACATAAACAGGACTATTTCGATTAGAGGAATGATCTTCCTTTGAAATATGTGGAGAGCTTCAGATTGTTTTCGGGACATAACCCGCCATATCAGAAAACTGATTTCCCATTTAATGTTACTCCCCTCGGTCCTTCCCTGAAAAAAAAAAAAACGACTGTTTAATACTAAGGGGATCATCTTATTTCCTTCCCCCTCCAGTAAAGTTGTGCACTAGCCTTCCGAGCTGAGCCCAGGAATTCCACCAAACCAAGGAAACTAGAACAGCAAAATAACTCCACTTCGCACGGAAGACAAGACCAAGAACAAACCAGACAGACATTTAGGGACGCTAATAATAGCGGGGAGAGAGAGAGAGACCGCAGAAGAGCTCTGGTGAGTAGGAAGAAGTGAAGAGGAAACTGATAAGGAGGAACGAGGACAACACAAACCCTTGGCTAAACAATAGCGGCAGGCAGGCGAATAGGAAATGCCTGTGCAGTGCCGAGCGTGCATGTACCTACCAGTTCCTCCCAGGCAGGGCTGCGGGTACTATAGGAAGGGTGCCCATGCTGCTCCATCACCCCCCACAGCAGGGCTCTCCCCCTCCAGGCTGGGGAGAGCGGGGAAGACAGGGCACCGCCGGCGGCTGCTGCTTCTCCTGCTGCAGGTTGTGGCAATTAACCAGCTTTGCTGTTCTCTCTTCCCCCGTGCACCGCGCTCCCGCCCTCCTCCTTCACCCGTCTCTTTTCACTCAGCCTCCTCCGCCCCCGACCTGTTTCTCTCCCCCTCTCTCCCACAGACTCGGCGCGCAGATCCCTCCCTCCAGGGACCCGGGGCTGCAGCTGCCTCGCAGCCCACATGACCCGCCTGTCATCCCATATATGGTGTTGAACCAATAGCGGCAGCTTTTGCCGTCACTGCTGCCTCAGGATCCGAGCCAGAGGGAGCTGCAGCAAGCGGCTTCCCCTGCTCCCCCTAGGGCTCTGGAGCAGGAGCAGCTCGCTATGGCACCGAGCCCCCCGCCCACTCCCCCGGGGAAAGACGCTGGCAGCCCAGGGAGCTGGGTTAGCGACTCCCGGTAACTGGTTACAATGACAACTGCGCCTCGGTTCTGCTAAACTGGTGCCTGGTGTGACCTACATACGTCGCCGGATTTCCAGCCATCCGGCATGGAGCCTAACCCCCTGCTCCCCATCTCCCTGCTCAAGAGGGGTTCGGCTACTGACTTCAGTAGCGGCAGGATCCGGGCTTCGGACCGTGCCCCAGAGCTTGCAAAACCGCCTGGCGCTTGGTTTGTATCACCCCGCCTTCCTCTTTTGCGCCCAGCAGGTGTCAATTATCCAGCTCATCCCCCAGTAACACGGTCCGGTTAATCTGCTGTCTCCCGCCCCGCACTCCCGCTGGCTGCCACACGCGCAGCAGGGCACTAAATTATCACATGCACCAGGGAGTACACGCAATCGCATTTGACATAAACCGGTTTAAAAAAATCGTATATGGGCTGTATCCATTCTTCAGTGTGGGTACTGTCCAGCCGCCTGCTCCTGCCCTTTTATTTCTTTCTCGAGGGTGCTGAAAGGATCGCCCACTCCGTGTAGACAGACTAGAGCGCTCCGGAATCATGTTGTAATTTTTAATCCCCGAAGCGTGTTGGTCTCCTTCTCCCCCGCCTCCAGAGCGCTGTCTGATTTACCTAACGATGCAGCATGTTTCCGGAGCGGAGTCAGAACCGCAATAGGATCAGTGTGTACACACCCAGGCGGCCAGGCCTGCTTTAACACGAGCAAGTCAGATTGGTTGCTACCTGTCGAGAAGGGTAACTGTGGAGGAAAGAGCATGACAAGAACTTCCAAATGCTTACATCACGCAGCTCCTGTCTCAAGTTCTTTACCGCAGGGTCTTTGCTAAATCGGGAACCTCTGGATTTCTCGCTTCACAGTGAAGAACTCCAGGTGATGGATGCAGTCAAGATCCTGAGGGGGGGAGACTTTGTCTTTAGGTCTCTAACCTCCGTCTCCGATGGTCTGGGTGCACTGCCAAAGATCCATCTTTAGTGGCTCTGGGCACACGCTGACTATCTCCACCGGTCTCCTGCAGGACGAAGTGTGCCTGGGTTGATTTCAAAAGAGTCCCATGGAGGGTGAGTGTGCAGGGGCACGCCACTGTGTGCTTTTCATTTCCTAGGGCCAACCTTCCTTGTGGCCACTGGTAGGATTTCTTTGCTCTCCATGCCATCAAGCCTTTTATTAATACACGCTGTGTATACTCTAGACTTCTCAGTTTACTAGTTACCGGAACACCCTTGAACCACAGCCAGTGTATTAAAACTGCTTCAAGTGGATGTTGTTGTGCCTCTTTATGAGCTGCAACACGTGTACTCTTTTGTTTCTGCCAGTTGCTGTAGAATTGGCAAATAGTGTCTACAAAACAGATGGAAAGGCTTGGCACATTCGAAAGGCTGCATGTACAGAAAGACAGATTAAACAAATGAAACTCGAAGAATTGTTGATGACAGCTAAAAACAATACTTACACGATCTTACACTAACCCGGTAGTTCCCAAACTTTAACAACCTGTGAACCTCTTTCACTAAAATGTCAAGTCTCGTGAACCCCCTCCTAAAAATGAATATTTCCAGGGATTTTCTCCTTTATCTGAGTATAAATTATAAAAGCAGTGATCTTGGACATATAAAATTAGTTTTTATGACATGCTTATTACACACTATTATTATTATTTATCATTACAGTATTTTTATTACATTATGAAAATGGCAATGCTCTTCCAAGATCTCACTTTCGTAGCTTGGATTACTTTGAATAAGCCTGTTACAAAACAAGGCTCCTACGTTTCATCAAGGAGTATCAGATGTGAAACAGCAAGAAGATATTTAAGAAGTCAACTCAAAGAGTTCCTCCTACACAAGCATTCAGGTCTTGAGCAGTCCAGGAAAACAACGCATGTTACAACAAAGCTTAAACTTGTTCTTCCTAATAATTTTAAAAACAATACTAGCTGTCTATTTAATTTTCAAAACAGCAAAAACTATCCCCCCTTTCCATTTCTTATAAGGAATCTTGACATTTAAATCTCCTCAGTGGGATAGATATGCTTGCTTTGATCTGCTTAGCTCTTGGAAGTCCAGGGGCTGCTGGCCCCATGCTGCCTGGGGTCCCTAGGGACAGCTCTGTCTGCCATTAGGGAATTTTTCCCCCCAGAACCCCCTGTAACATTTCACGAATCCCCAGGGGTTCACGAACCCTAGTTTGGGAACCACTGACTAACCTGTCCCTTCTGTATTCCTTTTCATTCCAGCGTGCCAGAACATGCCCTTTTCAATCTGAAGCAATCAAATCAGACTTTTAAAAATAATGTCAATATCACCTATTCAAAAAACACTAATAATCAGAAGAGGACTTACTATTTCTAAACTATAGTTGCAGTTCAACAGAAACAGGAAGGGAATTTGTCTTTACGATGATACTCTGAAAGATAGTCGTTTTTACAAAAACTATCTTAATGTTTAAAAACTTTCCTTTGGTACTAACATTTTGGGAAACTACTATCTGATCTCTAGTTTTCCCATTTTGTAAAATGTATTGAGAGTTTACAGAGACCCTACCCCAAGTAGAGCCTTCTATAACCAGGAAGAAGACTGAGAGGACTAGTCTGCATGTGCGTTTTTGGATTTTAGTTAAATTGATGCAGTCTCATAACTTGGACCAGGTCTGTTTGCACAATGGCATTTATAGGAGTATAGCTTGTTTTGGTAACTGGTATAACTGCATCCACTCTAGGAGGTTGCACCAATTTAATGAAATTGGTTTTTCTAATGATTTATTAAATCAACGCAAAAACTGTATGTGGACAAACCTAGAGACCCCATGAAGTCCATCCACCATGAACTCTGCTATTGCCAATCTATTTTAGGTGGAAGGTACTCAGTTACTATACAGATGGGTGGCAGTATAAAATCCTGAGATGGTGATAGATCAGGTCTTGCAGGTGTAGGATTCAACCTTTTTTACCATCTTTTATTATGGTTTCAGTCTGTTTCATGGCAGAGAGATAGATCTGCTCAAAGTAATGGATGGTCTTCTAGAAATGGATGAAGGGAGCTATTCTTCTTGATAGTAGTAGATCTATCAGCAATCTGTTGATAGACAGGTGGTGGTGGTAAGACTGGATCCCTGGTGGAAGTAGACAAATTGCTCTTCAGTGGTTCACTTTGTACTAGAGCCTTACTCTAACTCACAGAGAATAAAGGATTTGGTGGACCAAGTACTCTTCCTGTCCACAGACTGTTATGGGAGGTGGTGGAGGAGTTTGGGCATAGGTTCTCAGTGTAGGGCTTTAAAAGTGAGATGTGAAAGACGGGGTGGATCTTCAAGGAATTGGGCAGCTGTAACCTGAAGGCCAGTAGATTCACCCATTTTATAATCTTGAAGGGGCCCAGGTATTGGCAGTCTAGTTTGGTAGATGGGTGGCTTGATTTAAAGTTCTGGGACAGAGAGTCACACCTTGTCCCCCGTGGACAGATTGGGGGCAGCCTGATCATCTTGGTCTGCAGGTGTTTATAGGCCTTTTTGGCACAATGCAAGTGTTTCTTGAGCTTCTAGTGCACCTGGTGTAGATGGGAGGCTGTGTCCATGGTAGCCAGTACCAGAGAACTCACAGGCAAGTCTGTGAGTAAGGTGAATGACCTCTTCAGCTGATCAAAGGATGACTGAGTTGACATTGCCCAGGTGAACCAGGCCCCCTTTAGCATCCAGGCTTGGAAAATCCTTTAATAAATTGCCTGTAGAAATTAGTAAACTCCAAGATTTGCTGCACCCCATGTACGTCTTTGGGTGTAGCCCAGTCAGAGATTGCTTCCACCTTCTGTGGGTCCATGGCGAGTCCCTCGGGGAAGATGGTATATCCCAAGAATTCCACTCTGTCCTTATCAAACTCACATTTTTCAGCTTCATAGACTCAGATTCATAGGCTTTAAGGTCAGAAGGGACCATTGTGATTGTATAGTCTGATCTTTTGCACATTGCAGGCCACAGAACCTCACCCACTCCTGAAATAGACCACTAACCCCTGGCCGAGGAAATGAAGTCCTCAAATTATGGTTTAAAGACTTCAAGTTACAGAGAATTCACCATTTACACTAGTTTAAACCTGCCAGTGACCCATACCCCATGCTGCAGAGGAAGGTGAAACCCCCACAAGGTCTCTGCCAATCTGACTGGGGGAAAATTCCTTCCTGACCCCAAATATGGTGATCATGTGGGCAAGACCCACCAGGCAGATACCTGGGAAAGAATTCTCTGTAATAACTCAGAGCACTCCCCATCTAGTGTTCCATCTCTAGCAGTTGGGGATTTTTGCTACTGCCAGTTGCCGATGGGCCACACGCCATTGTAGGCAGTCTCATCATACCATCTTCTCAATAGACTTATCAAGCTCAGTCTTGAAGCCAGTTAAGTTTTTTGTCCCCATGCTCTCCTTGGAAGACTGTTTCAGACCCTCACACCTCTGATGGTTAGAAATCTTTGCCTAATTTCAAGCCTGAATTTGTTGATGGCTAGTTTATATCCATTTATTCTTGTGTCCACGCTGGTGCTTAACTTAAATAATGCCCGTGTAGAGTGTGCATATGATGATTGTGGAGGTCTTAATTTTGGAGAAAATTAGGGTGTTAGCCAGGTAAATGATGACAAGTTGGACCAGCATGTCCCTAAAGATGTGAAGATTATGAAACGCTGGAAGATTGCCAGGGCATTGCACATCCCAAACAGCATGGCCAAATACTCAAAATGGGCCTACCTGGTATGGAAGGCAGTCTCCATTTGTCTACTTCCTGGATCCTCACCAGGTGATTATCTCCACAGAAGTCCAATTTTGTGAAGACCTGGTAAAGCAAAGTCTTTCAAACAGCTCATTAATAAGTTGTAAGGGATACTAGTTGTGACAAGTTCGGTCACAGAAACTCCCTCAGACTGTCACTAGATGCATGGGATACCACTGAGAACAAACCCCCCTGCCAGAGAAGGTTTCCCTCCACTCCTGTCTTGCTGAGCTGTACACACCAGTTGGCTACAGCACAGACCAAGAGGTTGGGCCACACACCCCTGCAGTTCACAGAACCTAAGATTCACTTAGCTCAGGGGCTTCTCAGTAAACAGGGACTTTCCCAGCACCCAGTATTCAGTCTTTTTGGGAGCTTAAACCACAAATGAATCCGTTTTACTCTGTATAAAGCTTTATACAGGGTAAACTCACAAATTGTCTGCCTTCTATAACACTGATAGAGAGATATGCACAGCTCCCCCAGGTATTAATTACTTACTCTGGGTTAATTAATAAGCAAAAGTGATTTTATTAAGTATAAAAAGTAGGATTTAAGTGGTTCCATGTAATAACAGACAGAACAAAATAAGTTACCAAGCAAAATAAAACAAAACACGCAAGTCTAAGCCTAATACAGTAGGAAACTGAATACAGGTAAATCTCACCCTCAATGATGTCCCAATAAGCTTTTTTCCCAGACCAGACTCCTTCCTAGTCTGGGCCCAATCCTTTTCAGACCAATGTTTTGGCTTATGGCCTGGGTCTAGCAACCACTCACACCCCTGTAGTTACAGTCCTTTGTTCCAGTTTCTTTTAGGCATCAGTTTGGGGTGGAGAGGCCATCTCTTGAGCCAGCTGAAGACAAAATAGAGAGGCTTCCAGGGCCTTTTATATTCTCTCTCTTGTGGGTGGAAACCCCTTTGTTCTTCTGTGCAAAATCACAGCAACAAGATGGAGTTTGTAGCCACCTGGGCAAGTCACATGTCCATGAATGATTCAGCTTTTTGCAGGCTGGCGCCCTTGTTTACATGTTAGTTCAAAAATTCCCAGGAAAGCTCAGATATGGATTTGTGGCTCCCAAAGTCCATTGTCAGTTAAGTGTTTCTTGATTGGGCACTTACTCAGAATAGTCCTTTCTTAAGAGGCTGACGAAATGCTTCACTGATGCTACTTAGCATCAAACACATTGAGATTCAAGTACATAGCCAATATTCATAACTTCAAATACAAAAATGATACACACATACAGACAGCGTAATCATAACTAGCAAATTACAACCTTTCCATAGACACCTTACTTGACCTCCTTTGTACAAGATTTGCTGCAACTATAGGATCTTGGTTGCAACAATGATATATACAGTCACAGTTCATGTCAATAACATCACACCAGTTTCAGATTGTGATCTTGTTCTGAGCTGACAATGAAAGAAGGAGCCATCTGTCTTTACCACAAAGCAGATTGGGGCCCTCACTACGGATGAGGAGGGGCAAATGAACCCTTCTGCAGGTTTTCCTCAAGATAACTCTGGAGTTCCTGTAGTTTGGGTTTGGAGAGGGAGTAAATGGGAATCTCTGTCCCCGGCTGGAGGTTGATGGGGCAGTCAGCTGCAGTGAGGTGGTAGGGTGTTGGCTTTCTTTTTGTCAAACACATCAACATAGTGTTGATATTTAACAGGAATGGTGAGGTCCTGGGGATTGCCACGGTCACCTCTGAATCCTCTCTTTATGCCTCTGAATTCTTTAGAGTAAGCCACAAAGGGTTGCTGGTCCTGGGTTGGCTCTTGGGAAACAGGATTGTCTGTGAGACGGGGAGTCAAAGCGTACTGTGCCTGACCGCCAGTGGATGTGCGGATCATGGGTGACAAGCCAGGGAATGCCAAGGACAACTGATGAATGCAACTCACAAATTAGCTCAAACTGGGGGACTTCTCAGTACCTCAAAGGGTAATTATCTCTAAGGGAGCTGTCTGGTAGCTGACTAGTCCTGACAAAAGGAATGACCCATCTATGGAATCCACTAAGTCAGGGGAGAGGCACCAACCCAGCCTGGACACCCCCCAATTGGGGGTGGAGCTTGGTGTTTCCTGACCAGAGCACAACTTGGTGGGGCAGCTTGGTGCAAAGTGTCCTGATTCTCTGCAGTACAAGCACAGGTCTGATGCCTGACATCAATTCTTCTCCATGTCAGAGAGCTGGGCTGGACCTGATTGACTTGCATGGCTTTGGGTAATGGAGGAGGGACTGGTAATGGGGGACCCAGGATCGGCAGGGCTGGAGGGAACAGGGATTACCATCTTTTTATTTGATAGCGTTTGTTCAGGCCATCGTTGATCTTGATGCATATGTCAACTAAGGCGACCAGGCTGGAAAGGGATTCCACCTGTGCCAATTCATCTTTAATACAGTCATTGAGGCCAAGCCGGAAATGACGCTGCTAGACAGCCTCATTCCACTCGGTGTCTACTACCAAGCGTCAGAATTACACCGCATTTTGAGCAACTGGCCACCATCCCTGTCGTGATACCTGAAGGGCAGCTTCAGCTGTATGTTCATTACTTGTGTCACTGAAGATCACCACTTAGCTCCAATGAAGTCCTCAAATTGTCTCAGAAACAGGTTTGAGTTTTCCAGGAGCAGAGACTCCCAAGCCGGTGTCTCTCCAGTAAGCAGGCTAATAATCAATCCCACTGGTCAGTATGACCATGGGCACAGAAGAAATAGGAATTGACACTGATTTAGAAACCCTCAACATGTGTCATGATCACCAATGAACTTGTCAGGCAGAGGGAACTTGCACTTGTGGAATGTGGGGGTCAGAGCTGAAGGCAGTGCAGCTTGAGCTCGCAGAACGGCATTCTGTGTCTGCAGTGGGACAACCCACTGCTCTACGGCAACTCTATGTCTCCCACTATCTCTTTCAGAGAGATATTGGCCTTTGTAGGATCAATATGTGCTATATCATCTCTAAAAAGAAAAGGAGTCCTTGTGGCACCTTAGAGACTAACCAATTTATTTGAGCATGAGCTTTCATGAGCTACAGCTCACTTCATCAGATGCATACCGTGGAAACTGCAGCAGACTTTATATATACACAGAGAATATGAAACAATACCTCCTCCCACCCCACTGTCCTGCTGGTAATAGCTTATCTAAAGTGAGCAACAGGTTAGGCCATTTCCAGCACAAATCCAGGTTTTCTCACCCTCCACCCCCCCCCACAAATTCACTCTCCTGCTGGTGATAGCCCATCCAAAGTGACAACTCTTTACACAATGTGCATGATAATGAAGTTAGGCCATTTCCTGCACAAATACAGGTTCTCTCACTCCCTCACCCCCCTCCAAAAACCCACCCCCATACACACACAGACTCACTCTCCTGCTGGTAATAGCTCATCCAAACTGACCACTCTCCAAGTTTAAAACCAAGTTAAACCAGAACATCGGGGGGGGGGGGGGGAGGAAAAAACAAGAGGAAATAGGCTACCTTGCATAATGACTTAGCCACTCTAGAGACTGGGAGTGGCTAAGTCATTATGCAAGGTAGCCTATTTCCTCTTGTTTTTTCCTACCCCCCCCCCCCCAGATGTTCTGGTTTAACTTGGTTTTAAACTTGGAGAGTGGTCAGTTTGGATGAGCTATTACCAGCAGGAGAGTGAGTCTGTGTGTGTATGGGGGTGGGTTTTTGGAGGGGGGCGAGGGAGTGAGAGAACCTGGATTTGTGCAGGAAATGGCCTAACTTCATTATCATGCACATTGTGTAAAGAGTTGTCACTTTGGATGGGCTATCACCAGCAGGAGAGTGAATTTGTGTGGGGGGTGGAGGGTGAGAAAACCTGGATTTGTGCTGGAAATGGCCTAACCTGTTGCTCACTTTAGATAAGCTATTACCAGCAGGACAGTGGGGTGGGAGGAGGTATTGTTTCATATTCTCTGTGTATATATAAAGTCTGCTGCAGTTTCCATGGTATGCATCGGATGAAGTGAGCTGTAGCTCACGAAAGCTCATGCTCAAATAAATTGGTTAGTCTCTAAGGTGCCACAAGGACTCCTTTTCTTTTTGCGAATACAGACTAACGCGGATGTTACTCTGAAATATATCATCTCTAGTCTCCTTATTGTTTGTGTTGGGGCTGCTCAAACCTTGTTGGAGAAGAAGTCAGGCCTTTTGGTCAAAACAGGAGTTGGTAGCCAGGAATCAGAGCTCGGGGTCAGAACTGCAGTCAGTGGCCAGATGCTAGAGCCAAGAGTCAGAACCAAAGTCAGAGGTCAGGAATTGGAGCCGAGTGTCAGAACTGCGTTACCTGGAGTAAGGCAAGGCAGCAGCAAGGCTGGAGTCCAAGCAAGAGCAGGGCTGGGTCCAAGGTAGAAGCAGGGCTGGAACAAAGCAGGAACAGGACTGGGAACAAGCAGGTGTACAAGCTATCACAGCTGTAGATGAATGCTTTGAGACGTCACCAAACTACTGCTGCTGTTGGGCTTAATAGCTGGTCTGCTGATCCTTCCAACCAATCAGGCAGTGTAGCCAATCAGGCAACAAACTGTGTTTGTTAGGTTGTCCAGAGACTGCTCTGCTGCAGGCCATGATTCCTGGCACACATTTTATGAAGAAAAAAAAATCCCTTTTCCTAGGGGTTGGGTCACGGGGTCAGTCTTTTCGAGGCTTGCTGGTCCAATGCTCACTCCATATCCTCTCCATCCTCCCATACGCAGTCTAGACACCATTTTCTTGTCCATCCTCTTGTTCTCTGCTCACAAGAAAAATCAAAGGAACAAATACAAAATGGAGAATAAGTGGCTAGGGGGTCTATTGGATCACAAATTTAATATGAGTCAACAATGTGATGCAATTGCAAAAAAGGATAATATCCTAGGTTGTATGAACAGGAGTGTCCTATGTAAGACACCTGAGGTAACTGTTCCACTCTGCTTGGCACTGGTGAGGCCTCAGCTGAAGTACTGTGTCCAGCTTTGAGCATCCTAGTTTAGGAATGATGTGGACAAACTGGAGAGAATCCAGAGGGAAGCAACAAAAATGATACAAGGTTTAGAAAACCTGACCTAAGAGGAAAGGTTAAACAAACTGGGCATGTTTAGTCTTGAAAAAAGAAGACTGAGGGAAGACCTAAGAGCAGTCTTCAAATGTGTGAAGGGCTACTTCAAATATGTGAAGGCCTCTATAAAGAGGATGGTGATCAATTGTTCTCCATAGCCACTAAAGGTAGAACAAGATGAAATTGTCTTAATCTGTAGTAAGGGACATTTGGGTATGTCTACACTGGCAGAGTTACAGCGCTGGAAGTTACAGCGCTGCTCAGAAAGCACTGAAGGGAAACTGCCATTGTGTGCTCACCTGTCAGCTGCCTGTGCAATAGCGTGTTCACACTTACGGCACTTGCAGCGGTATTTGGATCAGTGCACTCTGGGCACCTATCGCACAGAGCATCTCTTCCTCTTCTGCCACTAAGAGTTGTGGGAAGGCAGAGGGGGTCATGGGGCATCCTGGGTCCTGTCCCAATGCTCCGTGATGCATTGCTTCGCATCCCAGCAATCCCTGTGCTTCCGTCCATATTTGGCGCCATCTTTCAACAGTTAGTACTCTGCGTGCTCTGCTCTTCCTCTTCAGTCTGCAGCAATGGATCCTGCACTGTTGACCAATATGCTGCTCGCTCTCACTAACACGTCACACGTGGCAGTGGAGTTATTCCTAAAACCAAAAGGGCAAGAGCAGTTCGACATTGATCTCACCACACAAAGTAGCTACGACACGATATTGCTTGTGGCATTCACGGAGGTGCTGACCACAGTGGAACACCACTTTTGGGCTCGGGAAACAAGCACTGAGTGGTGGGATGACACTGTCATGCACATCTGGGATGACGAGCAGTGGCTGCAGAACTTTCGAATGAGGAAAGCCACATTCATGGGACTGTGTGATAAATTCACCCCAGCCCTGCAGCGCAAGGACATGAGAATGAGACTGTCCTGACGTTGCAGAAGCGTGTGGCAATTCCACTGTGGAAGCTGGCTACTCCAGACTGCTACCGATCAGTCACTAACCAGTTTGGAGTGGGAAAGTCGACTGCTGGACTTGTGTTGATGGATGTGTGCAGGGTCATTAATCGTATCCTGCTCCGAAAGACTGTGACTCTGGCCAACGTGCGTGACATTGTGGATGACTTTGCACAAATGGGCTTCCCTAACTGTGGAGGGGTGATAGATGACACACACATTCCAATTCTGGCACCAGACGACCTAGTCACAGGAATTAATCATTAATCATTAAACATTAATCACAAGGGGTATTTCTCAATGGTTCTCCAGGTGCTTGTGGATCACCATGGGCATTTCATGGACATTAACACAGGCTGGTCCGAAAAGGTGCATGACACATGCATCTTTTGGAACACTGGCCTGTTCAGGAAGCTGCAAGCAGGGACTTTCTTCCCGGACCAGAAGATCACGGTAGGGAAAATCGAAATGCCTACTGTGATCCCGGGAGACTCTGCCTACCCTTTAATGCCATGGCTTATGAAGCCATACACAGGGCACCTTGACAGCAGCAAGAAGCAGTTCAACAACAGGCTGAACAAGTGCAGAATGACTACTGAGTGTTCTTTTGGCTGTTTAAAGGCCCACTGGTGCTGCCTATATGGGAAGCTGCACCTGGCCAATGATGATATTCCTATACTTATAGCCGTGTGCCATACGTTCCATAATATTTGTGAAGGGAAGGGTGAAAGGTTAATTCAAGGCTGGGCTGCTGAGGCTCAGTGCCTGGAGGCTGAATTTGAACAGCCAGAGATCAGGGCTATTAGAGGGGCACAGCACGGGGCCATAAGGATCAGGGATGCCTTGAGGCATCAATTTGAAGCTGAAAGCCACTAATATTTATTGCTGTGTTTGGGAGTGCAGTGCTTGTAATGCTAGGAGGTGATTGTGATTGGTGCAGACGATGCACTATGAAGGATTAAGAAAATTGCCTGTTGTTTTGCAGGGCTCTGTTTGTTTTCAAGTAATGGAATAAAGAGTGCTTTCAAACCAAAACAATTCTTTTATTAAAAAACAACAAGTGGAGGAGATAGACAAACAAAAAAACACATCAGCACTGAGGGGGATGGGGGAAGGGAGGATCCCAAAAGGAGGTGGGGTCCTGGGATGGTTTAAGATTTGTGTATGTCCAGGTATCATATCCAACCTTCTCCTTTGGAGTACAGTACAGCAGGTACTGTACTTCAGCAGGGCTAAACTGCAGAGGGACGGGCATTGAGTGCAGTGGGTACCGGGAGTCCGCAGGGCTGGACTGTGATGGGGGAGGAGTGGAATGCAGCGGGTACAGACTGGAGCCAGAAGATTGATAAGAGTGTGTTGGCGGCGTCTCGAGGGTGTATGGGAAAGAGTTTTGCAACAGTGGCTGCAGGGGAAGGAGGATGGGTGCGGAGTTGCTCAGTCTGCCGTGCTAGTAGCGCCTGGAATAACGTGTGAAAGCCACTCCATGGCCTCATTCTGGCGCACCGCGTTCTCCTTTCGGTCCCTCTTCTCGCTGTCCCGCCACTCCATCAATTCTTGTTTTTCAGCCACAGAGTGCGTCATCACATCACACAGAAAGTCCTCTTTAGTTTTTCGTGGCCACTTTCTAATTCTGCGCAGCCGTTCAGGCGGTGATAACAAAGAGGGAGGCTGGGTTCCCAAGGTCATATCTGTGAAGCCAAAATGCAACTTTTTACCTAAGCAACACACAGACCACTGATTCAGTGATTTAAAACACAGCCAATATTCACATACCTATCGCTAACTGACTGACCCCAGGCAAGCACAAATGAGCCACAAGACCCCCAAAATGGTGAGTAACTGCAGGGGCAGGGGAAATCAGTGTTCCAGGACCGTACTGCACACTGGACACGTGGCACTTTGGGAAAGCCAGCACCGGGGGGAGGGGGAGCAACTTATAATCATTACTGTCCCCACATTTTCCACAGACTGTGTTCATTATGGAAGATATTTCACTGCTGAGGGTGAGCAGGGAATCAAGGGAGGGTCTTCTCCAAGACTGCGGCTTCTGCCCTGGCCCTTATGCGGCTTGCCTGTGTACAGCAATGGTCCCCTCCCCAGTGATGGCAGAGTGGCATGGGAAAGTTTCCCTTAATGGGGAAAGAAACAAAGCAGCTCTGCCAAAGAACCTGCGGCAGCGGATTGCACAGTATCTCCATGGGAGTTTCGGGGAGATCTCTGAGGCAGATCCCATGAAGTGAGGGAGTCAATCAACACCGTGTTCTGCCACTCAGACTAGACACATGGTGGTACACGTATCATAGAGACACAAGCCTGCTTTCTGCAACCCTCCTGCCCCCAACAACTCGCTTCAGCAATTCCCAAAATCAAAGCCACTTACCAGGGGCCTCCTCTTCTGCTTGTGCTTCACCCAGCTCTGACAGCTGTGACTGGCTAGCCTCCTCCAGGGTAGAGAAGAGCTCCTGGCTGCATACATCTCTGACCTCCGAGTCATCCTCTGCCTTTGGGTCCCCCTCCCTCTCCACATCCTCGTCCAAGATTTCCTCCTCCTGGCTCAGACCACTCTCAGCTGGCACACGAGCCACCAAAGTATCTACAGTGGCCTTCACAGTGGAGGTGGGGTCACCACCAAGTATTGCGTCCCGCTCTTTGTAGAACCAGCAGCTGATGGGTGCAGCACTGGAGTGGTGGTTAGCTTCCTGCAACTTGTGGTAAGCGTTCCGCAGTTCCTTCACTTTGACCCTGCACGGCAGTGTGTCCCAGTCATGGCCCCTTTCTACCGTGCATCGTGAAATCTGTCTGTAGGTATCGTATTTCCTATGGCTGGAGCACAGCTGTGACTGCACAGCCTCCTCTCCCCAAATGCTGATGAGGTCCAGCAGCTCGGCATTGCTCCAAGCGGGGGATCGCCTGGTGTGTGGAGCAGGCATGGCCACCTGGAAAGATGCGCTGAGACCACTGCACACGTCACGGAGCAAACAGGAAGGGGACTTTCAAATTCCCAAGGAATTTAAGGCGGGGGGGCTCATGATTGGTCACCTGAGGGCAGGGCAGTAGAATTCAAACCGATGACCAGAGAGGTGAGGACAGGCATTGTGGGAAAATGTCCTGGAGGCCAAATGCAGCACTGTAATCAACCAGGGTGTCTACACTGGCGCTGGGGCGCTGTAGCCCCAGTGCAGAAAGCTCTATGCCTCTTGTCAGGGTGGTTTTTTTTTACAGCGCTCCAACTGCGCTGTTTCTGCGCACTAAGTGGCTTGGTAGTGTGTGCACCTCGGGAGTTACAGCACAGAAAGCTGCTTTACTGCGCAAAAACTTGCCAGTGTAGACAAAGCCTCAGATTAGATATGAGCAATAACTTTCTAACCATAAGGCTAGTTATGCACTGGAATAGGCTTCCGAGGGCGGGGGGGAGACATGTTTAAGAACAGGTTAGACAAAATCCTGTCAGGGATAATACTAGGTATACGACACAGAGGGCTTGACTTGATGACCATCTAAGGTCCTTTCAAGTCCTACATTTCTATGATTTTATGATTTTGCCCCTAATGTGCAAATGACCACCCCTGCACTACATATTCAAAGAACATAGGTCAAAGAACATATTCAGTTTTTTATACTGGTTTATGTTTCTTCCTGTTACAAACATCTATGCCACTTCGAGTATATTATAGCATTGGTGTACTAATTTTCCTCAGTCTATGCGAACCTGTTTCTTCCTTCTTCTTGGTATCTGGCACATAGTAACATATGCCCATTTCAAACAAATTCTTTAAAGACAGATATCTCTTCAGGGAGGTGTTACTGTCCATCCCTCATTTTGTATATGTGCCAGCTGGCTTTTCTTTTGTGTTAATAATTCTACATAACATTTTGAAATAGGGCTTAATCAACATGTTAATTGGGTTGTTCCTGCCAGACAGATTTGTAGTTGCAGCTTGCATTAGATCATTAAAATGAGACAGATATTAAAAACAGAGTAAGCTGGTTATATTTGTCAGTCTGGCAAACATTCTGAGAAGACTGAAGTAACACCTGTGGATTAGGGAAAGCATTTTAAAGAACTTGCAACCGTTGTATGCTGTCCCATTATACACTGCACATAATGCTGGCAGCTTCCTCAAACCCCTCAAGTCATTACTTCTGAAGCAGCACTTTGACAAATTATTTGTAGCAAACAGCTTGTGACAAATTCTGCATTTATCTAGTTCACAGACAGAATGGATTTTATGGATTTGTTTGCTATTTGTTATAGTTCAACAAATGGTTCATGTGAACAAATATTAGCCTATAGTTTTTGCTCACAAACTGCCTTCACTTTGTATATTTGCTATTTGTTACTACCCCTGGGTGACTATGATGGCCAGTCCCATGGTATTATTTCCTGGATGAATGAGTACCTATAAAAGAGAGGAAAGGTTTACTCATTTCACTGGAAGTTTGAGTTCTGCAGTGAGAAGCACTTTATGAAATAAGGAGGAGCTTTAGGTTATTTTAGGACATTTTAAGCCTTTTTCTTAATGTAGCACTTGAGTGAGGCCAGGCCTGAGAAAATCACTGCTGGAAAAAAACATGGGGAGAGTGAGGCCCTAGTTTAGTATGGTAAGCATGTACATTACTTTGTACATTACTTTAAACACAGGTGGTCCCACTGAAGTCAGTGGGATCGCTTGTGTACTTGAACTTGGGATGTTATATTCAAGATCGGTTTTAAATTTTATTTTGACAGAGGTGAAGTTTCTGGGGATTCTCAAGTATTCAAGAGCAAAGTCACTGACAGGGGCCAGTTACCATGAAAGTGTTGTCTCTCCCGTGAACACAAGGCTCATTCCTGAGGCTGACAATTCCACTGGAAAGAAGCTGTTGCAGGAGGTCATGATCGCTGAGAAAGAAACCGTCCTTCTGGTAGCTCACAACAATCTGGTGAAGGACTCTGAAAAATGAATTTTGAAGCACTGAACTTTGTTGTCAATAGAGATCAAGTGCAGAAAGCTATAACTGAGTCTCTCTAGAATTATGGCTGTGTTTCACCATCAATATGATTGAGAAGGCTCTTCGACAAAGGCAAAATGCTATTTTATTTCAGAAACAAAAAATATATGAATGTACATAAACAAAACAAATAAGGAATTAATCTCCAGTTATCATTCACAGCAGCCATGGGGCAGTGCAGAGAACGGACAGCACCAGGAAGCCCAGTGCTGGGGTACCTTATCTCTACTTTTGCAGCATAATGCACACTGATGACACTATATGAATAATGATTGAAAGTGTCCATTAAAACAAGATAGTGGCAGGTTGTCAAGTTGTTTTAAAGATGTGCTGGGTCAGTCACTGCTCAATGATGGAATTCCATTCACTTTTAATAAATTCTAGAGCTTCTCTGAAATATATTTCTACTGTCATTGTTCCATTTGGTAAGGATGTTTTTAATGGAAGTGGAATGCATGCCAAAGTGAAATAGTTGGATTTTCCATTCAGGGCAGCTGTGGATCTGTCAGGCAAGTGAGAGGCTAAGCAGAATTAGGACCAGAGCAGTGACCCCCAGGAGTAGTCTCACATGGCCTAATCCCCAACTGCAACTCTCAGTACTGCCAAACCCATTCTGGGACCACTGTGTCCTGAAAACTGCAGGAAACCTTCGGGAACATGGCGTATGGTAGGGATGGTTGTTACTGCATTCCTTGTTTGTCAGTCAAGATATGTCTTCAGATTTGGCCATGTCATCCCCACAAGTAATCCCTCCCCCCCCTACCATTCAAGTCCTCTAATTTTGGGGGGGGCTGGTGTGTGACTCTAGGCAAACCAGTGTTAAGGACCAGGAGGTAGGCAGTCTAGTGGTCAGAGCAGGCATCCAGGTCAGGGAACAGAATCAAGGGCCAGCACCAGGTCAACTGCTGATTACCAGAGCCCCGGGGTAAGCCAGAATCTGAGCCAGGAATTTAAGCTAAGAGTCAGAGCCAAGGTCAGATACCACTGCCAGAGCCAAGCATCAAGCCAGAGTCAGAACTGGGGTTAGAGCCAGGACTGGTAACCGATGGACAGAAGCAAGGCATAAGGGCAGGAACTGGAGGAGAGGAAAGGATCAGACACAGAGCAGGATCACTGTGGGAAGTAGGAGCAAAGGCCAGGGACAAGGCAGGAATCAGAAACTGGCTTGGGTGCAGCATACAGGGTCTAATACAGCAGCAGAGGGATCACCTAGTTGCTCAGACAACTTGCTATGCCTCCTTCTAGCTTATATAGTATGGTTGGACCAATCAGTGGAGCTGGGCGATCCTCCAATCAGAGGCCCATGGGTGGTGCCTTGGCTGAGGCTGTAGTCCTGTTAGTTGCTCAGCCTTCCAGCTTTCACTAGATATTGGGTGGTGGCCAAGGTGTCTGAGCATTCAGCAGCTTGGGTTTGAGACCTGGGATGTCATAACCAGCTCATTGTAAACCACAACAGTAGGCTGTAAAAACGATTGATCTGCAAGAATGAAGAGCATCCTCAGGCAACTAGTTGTATAATTTTAGAAACCATAGGGGTCAACTGGTTGGTGGTTGGATCACACAGATTATATCATTTTCACAGAGTTGAAGGAGGCATTATACCAAACCCTTCTAAATTATAAGGGGAAAGAAAATTCCATCAAAGCACCAATATGCGTACTGGCACATCCTTTGACTGTAGCAATAAAGGAAGGGAAAACCAGTCCTGGGTGACTGAGGAGATGCTTTGGAGATACTTTTCAGAGTAGCAGCCGTGTTAGTCGGTATTCGCAAAAAGAAAAGGTACTTGTGGCACCTTAGAGACTAACCAGTTTATTTGAGCATAAGCTTTCGTGAGCTGCATCCGATGAAGTGAGCTGTAGCTCATGAAAGCTCATGCTCAAATAAATGGGTTAGTCTCTAAGGTGCCACAAGTCCTCCTTTTCTTTTTGGAGATACTGAGACTTAACTCACTCAGAAATTAACAGTGCAAATTAAGATGTAGGTAGTGTGTGAAGTAGGGATTTAAAGCCATTAGGCTAGATATTGTTTTCAGTATCAGTGGTGAAACTCTGGATTCGCACCACTGACTTTCATGGATTTACTCCAGCCTCACACTAGTGCAAGTGAGATCAGGATCCAACTTGTTGTTTTACATTTTAAAATTGCAGAGTGAATTTTGAAAAGAGTCTTCAGGGCATGGAACAGGTAAGCCATTTTTGTATAAAGGAGTGTTACTTTCTGATCTTCCAGATCTTACAAGGCTTAATACAGCATGTCTCACAAAGTCCTAAACCTTTATAAAGGGCCATTGTCTGATATAGGAAGCTCTTAGTGCCAACTGGCAAGGGGCACAGAGAGGGTGCATAGGGGTTACAGGCATAGGCGCCGACTCCACGGGTGCTCCAGGGCTGGAGCACCCACGAAAAAAAAATTCTGGGTGCTTAGCACCCACCAGCAGCCAGCTCCCCTTGCCCCTCACCAGCACCTCCTGCCCACTGTGATCAGCTGGTCCAGATCAGGAGGCGCTGGGGTGGGGGGCAGGGGAGCAATGGGGATAGGGTGTGCTCGGAGGAGGGGGCGGAACATGAAGAGGGGGGTGGGGGCGGAGCAGGGGCAGGAAGAGGTGGGGCAGGGGCGGAGCAGGGGTGGGAGGAGGCAGGGCAGGGGTGGGAGCTTGGGGATAAGAGTGGGGTGGGGACAGGGCCTGGAGTGGAGCAGGAGGTTGAGCACCCCTGGGGTTGAGCACTCCCAGGGTCTGGAGGAAGCCGGAACCTGTGGTTACAGGAATCTCCTGACTCTGCTCACCAAAAGAGTGTCATGTGAGGTCTTGAATAAAAGCCTGTGTCACTCTCATCATCAAGATAATTGTGAAATGTATGTACAGATACTATGTAAGAAGTTATATAAATATACTGAAAATATGTTTTTAATGTCTGTGTCTGGGGGGGGTGGTCACCAGCAAAGGTGAAAAACAGGCTCTGTCAGAGAAGAGGTGTTTGTCCTTCCATCTGTTTACAAGTAAATTGGGTATTGAATCATTCACAGTAGGTCTCCTGTCACCAATATGAATGCAAATGAAAGGTTGTAAGAACTTCAGAAAGAAAGTAAGGGCTTATCTACACTGGCAATTAACAGCGCTGCAACTTTCTCGCTCGGGGTGTGAAAAAACACCCCCCTGAGCTCAGCAAGTTGCAGCGCTGTAAAGTGCCAGCATAAACAGTGCCCCAGCGCTGGGAGCTACACCCCTTGTTGAGGTGGTTTTTTTAGAGTGCTGGGAGTATCTTGCCCACATGCTCAGAGTCACTGTTTGGGGTTGGGAAGGAATTTTCCTCTGGGTCAGATTCACAGAGACCCTGGGGGTTTCTTGCCTTCCTCGGGGGCATGGGTCACTTGGAGGTTTAAACTAGTGTAAATGGTGAATTCTCTGTAACTTTAAGTCTTTAAGCCATGATTTGAGGACGTCAGTAATTTAGCCAAAGGTTGGGAGTCTATTTCAGGAGTGGTTGAGGTTCTGTGGCCTGCAATGTGAAGGAGGTCAGACTAGATGATCACAATGGCCCCTTCTGTTCTAACTTTAAAGTCTATGAGTTAAATCGGTAGAAAGAACATTGTAGTGTAGACCAGGGGCAGGCAAACTTTTTGACCTGAGGGTCGCATTGGGTTTCTGAAATTGTATGGAGGGCCGGTTAGGGGAAGCTGTGCCCCTACCCCCTATCAATCTCCCCACTTCTCGCTCCCTGACGGCCCCCCGGGACTCCTGCCCCATCCAAGCCCCCTGCTCTCAGTCCCCTCACTGCCCCCGGACCCGCCCTGCCCCTAAGTGCCCCCCGCTGCCCCATCCAACCCCCCCTCCTTCCTGAGTGCCCCCCCAGGACCCCTGCCCCATCCAACCACCCCTTTACCCTGACTGCCCCTGGACCCCTCACCCCTAACTGCCCCCCCAACCCCATTCAACCCCCCCTCCTTCCTGACTGCTCCCCCCAGGACCCCTGCCCCATCCACCCCCCGGCTCCCTGTCCCCTGACCACCCCCCACCGCCCCATCCAACTCCTCCTCTCCTTCCTGACTGCCCCCCCCGGGGCCACTGCCTCATTCAACCCCTCTGTTCCCTGCCCTCTGACCACCCTGACCCGTATCCACCCCCCGAACTCCTCTCCCCCCCGCTCCCTGCCCCCTTACCACGCTGCCTGGAGCACCGGTGGCTGGCAGCGTGGCTGCACCAGGAGAGGCAGCCGCGCCCCACAGAGCACCGGGTCAGGCCGGGCTCTGCAGCCCCACCACCCAGACCATTGCGCCACACTGTACAATTCCCTGTGCAGCGCAAGACAATATAATTTTGGGTTTATACTCCAGAGGGGGTGCATGCCTAGAAACTGGGAGGTACCCTAGCTGGAGGCTTCCCATGCAGGGGCTGGTCAGAGCATCTGCATGTAACTGCAGCTGGGTGTGTCTCTACCTGTATATATGCAGGTGAAGGTGCAGGCTTGAGCCTAGAGAGGGCTTGTCACAGCAGTACAGTGTAAAAGGGAGCCCAGGCTGAGGGCTCGGGGGGGCTCAGTAGTACCCCAGTTCCAGGTGGCACCTTGGGGGGAAACAATCACATGGGGGCTATGACCCTCTTGGCCCTCCCAGTTTCTGCACCCCTGACCACAATGCCATCCTTTTGCTTCCTGAAATCTCCTGCCTCATTCACTACACACCAGGAGCGATGGAAGCTATCTAAAAGTGTGGGGGAGGGCATGGGTGCCCATACCAATCCCTGCTGCCCCACACTGCTCTTTCCCCTTCAGGCCCCACCTCTATGTCACCCCTTCTCTCCCACTCTCACACTGTCCCTTCCCACGAGACCCGGGTCCTGCACCGCCTCTTCTCCCCAAGACCCCAGCCCCCGCTTGCTCCTCTCTGCCCCTCCCCCCTGTTGCTCGCCCTGAAAAGTGATGGGGCCACGGCCCCCTGTCCACCCCTGTTCCGGCACCCCGCTACACACCTTCCAACTTCTGTAGTCAACAGGTCTGACAGGCAACAACTTCATTCACTACAGACACCTGATTTATTTTCTGTTTGTGCATGTTGACGCAGCCCAAGCTTAACAACCCTTTTTGCACTTGCTCCAGTGGCTCTGGCAGGTTCCAGTTGTTCCTGGTACGTGGACTGGAGACTTTAGAATGCTTCAGAGATTTTGTCAGACACCAAATGTTTCCTGAGGAACACAAGCGAGAGAAACGAAGTTGTGATTGTTAACACTTTGCAACTCAGCTAAGGGCTTGTCCACATGGAAAGTTATGCCACTATAAAGGTAGAGTATGAATTTAAACTGCTCTAATTACATCAGTATGACTCCCTATGTAGACACTTATTCCAGAGTGCCTTTTTCTGCTTTACCTTATTTGGAAGTGGTTTAAACTAAGAGGAAAAAAAATCCACTCTTATTCTGGAGTAAGAGTATTCTCATGGGGAGTTACATGGATATAACTATAGTGGTGTAATTAAATGTTATAACTGGAAAAAATGTCTGTATAGATGAGCCCTGTATCTGAACAGAATTTCATGGGACAAAGAAGAGTTGCTTCTGTAACTTGAGAAGACTCTCCCTGCTGAGTATCAAAGGCCTGCTGAAAACAATAGATGTGTTAATGCTTCTCAAACAAAAGGTCACAAGAATCCTTAATAATTAAATGTGTTCGAGGACCTAAATCTAGGGGTCACTGTTCTCTTCTGCAGACTAAATAACCCCAGTTCCCTCAGCCTCTCCTCGTAAGTCATGTGCTCCAGACCCCTAATAATTCTTGTTGCCCTCCGCTGGACTCTCCAATTTGTCCACATCCCTTATGTAGTGGGGGGACCAAAACTGGACACAATACTCCAGGTATGCTTACCAGTGCCAAATACAGGAGAATAATCACTTCCCTCAATCTGCTGGCAATGCTCCTGCGAATACAGTCCAATATGCCGTTGGCCTTCTTGGCAACAAGGGTACACTGCTGACTCATATCCAGCTTCTCATTCACTGTAATCCCCAGGTTCTTTTCTGCAGAACTGCTGCTTAGCCGGTCGGTCCCCAGCCTGTAGCAGTGCATGGGATTCTTCCTTCCTAAGTGCAGGACTCTGCACTTGTCCTTGTTGAACCTCATCAGATTTCTTTTGGCCCAATCCTCCAATTTGTCTAGGTCACTCTGGATCCTATCCCTATCCTCCAGGGTGTCTACCTCTCCCGCCAGTTTAGTGTCATCTGCGAACTTGCTGAGGGTGCAATTAATCCCATCATTCAGATCATTAATAAAGATGTTGAATTCATGGTTGCTGTATGTTGAAAACCTTGATTCTGACTTCAGCAGTATCAACATACATGCCTGTTGGATGTCCAGGCAGCAGTGGATTATTTCCCCAAGGGAAGTATGTGGCTTCACTTCCTTGTGTGCCTAAACTCCTTGATTAAACCCTTGTCCCACTGTCCATGCCCCACTTAATTACTCAATAGTGAACTCCAGTGTATTGACCATAGGGAGAGGCAGTTCTTCCCCCAAATACCATTTCTGTGATTTTTCCATTATTTAAATTGGCTCCTCTCTGTGCCAAGTTGCAGTGGGATTCATATAATTCCAAATCCTTGCAAAATAGAAAAACCTCTGTTTCATGAATCCACAAAATCAAAAGTTTAAAAAAGTCAGAAGAACTACTGCTAAAATTAAGATACAGAATCATTAATCATTGTGTCTTAAGATACTGAGAAAGTTTTCCATTTTCCCAGCAAGAGAAATACAAAGAACTTCTAACTCACCCATGGGATTCCTCTTATTCCGAAGAGCCACCGATGTGGTCTGTTTTGTATAGATTACAAAATGTTCAGGAATAAACATGTTAAGGACATGCAGTACTTCCTCTTTAAATATATATATTTTTCTTTAGAAAGACAAAAACTGCCAGACTCACTTAAGAAACCAAGCTCCATGCCTTACAGCAGCCCTTAGGCGTTCTGTAGCAGTTATAGAAATCCTTCTGACTCACCTGTTTGGACTTTGCAAGAGTTCAGAAACTCTTACTAATATCTTCCAGTGTGGAGAGAAGGAGACAAGTCCAAGCAGGCTTTCCTAAATCCAATGCTTTAGAAGGAGCGTAGGTTCCTCAGAGCAGACGGGAAGTTTTGCCTACCTTGGCTTGAATCAGACAGGGTATTCATTTTACCTAATGTTACAAACTCTCCAAACATGGCTTTACCTAAGTCCATCTCAAGTGCTTGGCAGCCATACTAATTAAAAAAAAAGCCATTTTCAGAAGCAAATTGTTTGCCATGGTGTGACACTACGCTCCATATTCTTTATGAAAATATGCTAATAATATGTATATGACATAACCGAGATATGCTTTATGCAAGATGGCTCTTGTGAGGTATCATTGGAAAGGTTATGATTTACTGAATGTGATTTCCAATTTGTATGCATGTATCATTTCTGTATCTAAGTTACGAATATGGACTATGTAACCATTACAACTGGGTGTGTATTGGGAAGATACCCACCAGACAACAGACCATCAGATTTGATGAGCCATCAAGAAGGGGCAACAAAACCAAGAAGATACTAACTAATCTCTCTCCCTCCTGGGAGGCATCCGGGGATGTAACTCTGACACTACTAGGTTATCATCTGATACTAAACATTACCTGGGACTTCTTGTAACTTTACACTGAGAGGGGAAGGGGGAGTCAAGTTTGGGAAACAAAAGGATTCCCGCCTTATGTAAATCCTATTTAAGGGTGGGGAGGAAGGCAAACGGGACTCCTCCTCTCCATGGTCTGTCTGCCTAAGAAGAAAGACTGCAAAAGACACATGAAGGGAAAGCAAGGGGGGAGTCCAGACTGAGACAGGAGTCCAGTCTGAAAAGAAATATAACTGGAACTCTTAACCACAGAAACTTTGAAACCTGCCTAAAATAACATTTAGGGTAAGAAATCACATTTTGTAACCTGTTTCTTAAGTATATTGAGCTTAGCTTGTGTAGTTTGTTTTACTTGCTCAGTAAACTTCTTTGTTCTGTCTATCTCTTATATTCACCTAAAGTTCACCTTTTGTAGTTGTTAAACTTATTTCTTGTTTATAATATAACCCCAGTTGTACAACTCACCATTGGGGTGGGAAGGTAAGAGGCTGTGCATATCTTCCTCCACATTGAGGGGAGAGGCAGATTTCATAATATATCTTTGGGTCTGCACCCCAAGGGAGGTGGATGCTTGAGTGCTGGAGGCAAATCCCTTAAGCTGAGCCTTCACAGAACTGATCTCAGTGTCTGTTTCGTTCTGCAGTTTGGTGTGGCCCTGCCTGTGTGTGTGCTGGAGGAGACTTAATAAAATAGCTTGGCTCAGCAAGACAGGTAAAAAGGGTATCCAGGATGGCATAATAGACAGGCTTAGTGGTATCTCAAGTACATTAGGTGGCAACCTAAGCAGGGCAACTCGTCACACCTGGGACCCAACATTTCTGCTTACTTGAATCTGATTTAGAAGAATATGTCAGTGAAATTGTCTAAGGTAAGAAGATTATCCAAGTATGTCTGTAGTCTGCACTTTTCTGAGGAGAAACTTCTTCAATATGGGGCCTGAATAATCATGAATGACAGGGATGACATTGGCTACTTGCTTGATCATTTAGCCCTTCGCACGCTCATACAGCTCTGATTCAAATCAACACGACTATTACATATGGGAGGATTAGAGGTTCAGGAATCTAACTGGAGGAGGGACTGCAACTTTTCTACATTAAAAAGACCATACCAACTCAGAAAAGTGTTATTCAATAAACTAAGGATGGACCTATAGTGAGTAGTTTATCTGACACTTCATTACACCCCATGCTCCCTTTCTCACAGCAGAATCTTCAGAGGCTTGGATACCTCATCAGCCAAGACACCCTTAGGAGTGCAGCTACCCCCTCTACACCTGGCCAGCTCTTCTAGCTGATGTAGAAGGAAGAAAAGGGCCATCGACTCATCTCCTCCTGTGATACGGTGTAGACCCCAAACAAGGCAAAGCAGGTTGCTAGGATAATTAATTTGCTAGCCCGCACCTAGGGCCAGCCAGGGACTGAAAGCCTAATTGATGACGAAACCTATAGCTGACCCTGTATAAAGTCAGCAAGCTGAGACCAGAAGAGGGCTGTATGGGAAGTAGTCTGCAATCATGCCCTGGGACAAGGGAGGCATGTTTGGGGCTACTTGTCTGGCAAAAACCCAAAGAAAGGAGTAGTTTACAGTTACTCCCTAGGAAGCAAGAGTTTGGGCTGGTAAACCCAGATGAGGGGGCCAGACAATAGAGAAGGGAAGTAGGAAGAAGTCCAGAGAAACAACAACAGGGTGTGGGAGCAAGCAGACCATAGTTGCTAGACATAGGGCCTCGGGGCTGGAATCAGGAATAGTGGGTGAACCCAGTTTTCCCCTGCCAGTCAGTGGGGAAGTAGCATAGGACCTGGCCTTGGAGCAGAAGACTGTCTGGAACAACAGGTGGACAGCTGACCCAGTGGGACTTCGATAGCACAGAAGAGGAGGAGTATATAGTGACCTGGCTGGAGGGCTGAGTCACAAAAAGGGAGCGCTGCGAATTCTGTAGAGTGAATCAGAAGCGGGGAGTGCCAGATCTGAATGGAGCTAACCTAGACACAGTCACATGAAGGTGCCCAGTGGTGAGTGAATCCTGTGACAACCATTTTATGCCCTGAGAGGTACATGTAGAGGAGGGTCCCAGCACTCAGGGAAATACATGGTTTGTCTATAGTGCAATTAAACACCTACAGCTGGCCCGTGTCAGCAGACTCATGCCGCGAGACTATAAAATGGCAGCGTAGACATTCAGGCTCAAGCTGGATCCTGGGCTTTGGGACCTCCCCCACCCCCCCATAAGGACATCTACACTCCCATTTTACAGCCGTGTAGCCCAAGTCTGCTGACATGGGCCAGCCATGGCTGCTTAACTGCAGTGAAGACATACCCACAGGGACTACCCAGCTGCTGTGCATAGCAGGGGAGGAAGGCTTCTTGCACACTTTTCACCCCTCCTGTGCATCTGCCCAATAGTCAGGCACTAGCTGGCCCTTTGCGTGTTTCTTTTTCTTCCATGTAGCCTGTCATTTTAGATTCACAAGAGCAATGGAGTCTGTGTCTGAGTAGCTGAGAGAATGCCTGGTTGGTGCATGAAATTCTTGAACTGGATTTATCTGTTACTTAGTGATTGCGAAGTGGCAGCAATGAGAAGTTATGGAGTGGTGAGACTGAATAACAGAAAAGAGATGACATTTTACAGCAGTAAATCAGGATTTATGAGACTAGTTATAGTGAAGGGAAGATGGGAAGCTGAACTAATGAGAGAATGGAAAGGGTGAGTAACATCCATCATTCTGCCTACTCATATTGTGGTAGGTGCTACTTTTTACATTCCTTTACTTAACTCTTTCAAAGCGAAAGAACAGCAAAGAAAACACTGTTTTTTTCTTCAGTACAGTTCCTCTATATAATTGGCTCAGCTGCAAGATTTATACATTTACATGCCAAATATATAAATCAATACAAAGTAGAAAAAAATAAGTAAGTAAAAATGGAAGACATTAGTGCTCTTACAATCACTAGGTTAAACGTACCACTGGTGTAACTCCATTTAGGTCAACTGAGTTGAAACTATCCCTTTATACACTGATTAATACACTATGGTATTGTACTATGCTTTTTGGGGAGCTTTAAAAGGAAAGTTAACTACATCAGGGACAACGATTAGATTTATTTTTCAAATGTTAAAAAAACTAAACAAAAATTTAAGTGAAATTTAAAACTCACTGAAAAGAAGAAAAGAGATGCAGCATGTTGGACATAGAAGCAAAAAGCATAAACATTTGGAGAAAGCTGGGAAGATAGCTGAGAAAAATGCAACAGAAACTGATGGTGAATGAACCTGCAAGTCACAATGTAAACAAGCCAAGTTACTACGAATGCTTCATTTTTGTAAGCCTGGAGGAGACTAAAGAGTTACAAAGAACAGTATAGGCATCCTTGTCTGATGGGTAAATAATGGGAAAATCCTTCCTTATGAAGTAATCACCAAACCTATCACCTCTTCTGCTCCTTCAGGCTTTGCCTCATGTTCACCCTGACCACACCTGGAATCCACATGGCAGCTTTTGGGGTAGTTCCCACACCTTTGAATGAAAGACTAGAATAGATACAATTCTTATTTTCTCTTCCCTTGAGAACATTTTACTGCTGGGGCACAGTTAACCTGGGTCTGCAGGGCACCCACTAATGCCACCCCGCCCCGCCCCACCCCTAATGCCCCACCTCTAATGCCATCCCACCCCACCCACAGGCCACACTACCCCTGGCCCTAGGCCATCGAGAACTAAGATTTCTTTGTAGGACAAGTTTGACCATGACTGTCAAAAGTTCCATGAGGTTTTTTAAACCAGCATCATCTCCTGTTCTTGTTGCACCCATAGAGGTATCCCACAGACTGGTCCAGGGTGGGACTTATCAGTCTGCTAACTGGAGAGGCATTGGCCTGGGCCTCTCCACTTTTGGAGAAATCTAGTTCCCGGACTTTGTCTAAGCCACAGCAGTGATTTTTGATGACCTGAGTCATACATGTATGGCAGAAGCTGCATGCCAAGCACGGAACAGCGATGCCAGCTGGTTGCTAATTATGCCACAGAATTTCAGTGCTTGGTGGCAGACATTGACTGGAATGAGGCCATGAAGTGCTAACACTTCCCACTTGGTTTAAACAATGAGATCAAAGATGAGCTGGCATGGGTGGAACCCCTGACTGGGCTGGACGCCTTAATCAACCCAGGTATCAAGATTGACAATTGCCTTTCAGAACACAGTCAAGAAAGGAGGATGGTTTCCTGACCCATGTCTATGTTGATGGAATCTGCCAGACAACCCCCTTTGTCCAGCCAACAATCTGAACCAATGTAGCTTGGCATGGCCCCACCTCTTCAATGAAGAGAAGAACCGATGTTGGGTGTCTAGTCTATATCTGTATTGCAGGGAACCTGGACATTTTGCCTTGAGCTCTCCTGCCAAGGCTTGATCCACATCTTGGTCAGGAAACACCAGGCCCTAGCCCAGATAGGGGAGTCTGAGCTGGCCCGGAATTTCTTTCCTTCCTCTCACCTGCAGCACCCTCATTTTACCACTGGTAGTCTGGCAGCATCTAACCAGCACCTGACACACATTCAGATTCTGCTTGGCTGTGGTACTCTTCCATGTCAGAGTCAACTGGAGGCACTAGTGAACTCTGGTACTTCCAGTAATTTTATGGACTTGGAATTCACTTGAGTGAATAAGATCGCAACACATTGCAAGGCTTTCTCTGATTTGAAAGAGTCCACTAATGAATCCCCTTTTTCATCAGGCCCAATCATGCAAGAGACTGTGCCCTTGGAGTTCAGTTCAGTTAGGTCTGCATCCCGCATTTCCCAGTTATTCTTGGCATCGCCTGGCTCACCACTCATGATCCACGCATCCTATGAGGTGCATGCATGGTACATTTTAGTTCTCCCTACTATCAGTCTTGTCTCCCTGAACACAGTTCCATGTTGGAGGTTCTTTGTAGTTCAACCTTGCATAAGCCCTGTGTGCCTAGGGATTCAGAGGGGGAGGAGGCCAGTGCAAGCGCACTCTTATTAGCTACCACAGCCCTCCTAGCAGCCTTGGTGATCCCAATGAAGGACCAAGACTGAGCAAATGTTCTCAGTAAGAAGGCTAGGATCTTGCCACCTCATCGTCACTGTGACTGTCCCATTGACCTCCAGTCTGGTGCCAAGTTTCCCTTGAGGAGTATCTACTTCCATCCTCTCAGTGTCCTGACCAGAGCTTGGGTGGGCAGAGCAGTGATGGTTAGAGTGAGGAATTAGGAGTCAGAACCAAGGGGCAGGAATCCAAGAGCAAGCTGAGAGGCAGGTCCATCATTACAACTGGTGAGGGTGTCCACTTTGTTGCACAGACACTTCCTTGAACTCCTCCTGAGCTTAAACAGGGTTCCTGAACCAGGCAGGAGCCACAAGAGAAGCTGTCAGTTCAGCCTCTGAGGTGGTAATTCCTCTGGCATTTACCTCAATGGGATCTAGGGGTAATGCATACAACCCTATGATGGCTGCCAGGTAGTGGCAGTGGAGGTGTTGGCAACCCCACAGACCTGGGTTCCAGGCCCGTCCGCACAGAACCTTGGATTTGGAAAGGGGTTCGTTTGTTCCTCCACAACCTCAGTGCGGGTCCTGATTTTCTTTGTGGCTAAGACAGACAGCTCCCTGCATTGTTGTGTGGATTACAAGGTAACTATCTGGAATAGGTACTCCCATCAATGAGCTCTTCTAGAGACTTTGCTCCACCAGAGTCTTCACTAAGCTCAACCTCCATGGGGCCTATAACTTGGTCTGGATTTAGGAAGCTGAGCCCGGCACTTGTTTGTTTGCACCATGCTATGAACATTGCAATGACTGCTGTGTGAGCCAGACTATAACAATGCACATGCGCCTATTACTATTGTCTTGAATGTTAGCAGCAGCCACTGTGTGATGGAGAATAATAAAGATAAATTCAGTTTCCATAAGTATATTTTTATTGCACAACCATGCAGGCATACCTATGTAATGCTGAAGTAAACTTCATACATGCAGGGGAAAGTATCTTTAAAGGGGAGGTAACAGGGAATTCACAGCACATACATCAACGAGGTTCTCACAGCTGGGTGTGTATGTGTCTGTCATTGTGTTTCATCTCCCACAGGGTGGAGTGCCTTGGGTACTGCTGCAGTATCTGCTACTACTGCTGTGGTGCCTGTTTTTACTTCTCCAGGGAAAGTTTTAATTTTGTTTCTTTTCATTCTTCCTTAAAACCATACTCTCTTTTCCCAGAGCCGGAGGCTAAGTATCCTGACCCTCTCCCTGACTGCTCCCCCGCCATACACCATCATCCTGACCCCAGCCCCTTCCTTGTAGAAGTGGCATGTCTGCAGCCCCACACCAGAGCGAGAGTTTTCCTCCCTATCACAGCCCTTCCCCTCCATGCCCCGAGCAAGCTGTGCCTGCACACCCTCCTCACCCCACAGACCAAGGAGACCCACCACCTCCCTGTGTAGTCCAGGCAGGAGCACGTTTGCTGCGTGGAGCTGGCATGCTCACCTGGGCAGCTGCTATGAGAGCTCTCCATGCCAAGCAAACAGGAAGAGCAATTTCAAAACTTCCTGGGGCTTTAAAAGGGGAGGGGCACATGCCTGTACACCTGGCTGCAGAGCAGCAGAATTCAAACTGCTGAGCAGAGCAGTCATGATGGGCATTGTGGGACATGTTCTGGAGGGCACTTAGGGTGACATAAGCAATGCAGTGTTTAGACTGACACTGTGTCACTCTAACTATGTCACCCTAAGCTTTATGCTTCTTGTCAAGGTGGTTTTATTACATTGACGTAACAGGAGAATTAAATTGGCAGGAGGTGCATTGTATACCTCCATAGTTAGGTTGATGTAAGCTGCCTTATGTTGACTTAAATTTGTAGTGTAGACACAGCCTAAGTTTCCCAGACCTGAAAAAGAGCTCTGCATAAGCTCAAACTCTTGTCTCTCTCACCAACAGAAATTGCTCTAATAAAAGATATTACCTCACCTCCCTTGTCTCTCTAATATCCAGGGACCAAGATGGCTACAACAACACGGTATTGTCCGTGTTATCATTTGAAACATGTGGGACAGTATGCCATTCCCTCTAAAGTAATTAAATCCTGTGTTACAACGTACCAAAACAGAGTGCCACAAACTATTTTGTATTATCTAGTGCTTTGTCCGAGCAAGTCTTCCTTTTTGAAAAGTTTCAGAGTAGCAGCCATGTTAGTCTGTATCCGTAAAAAGAAAAGGAGTCTCTAAGGTGCCACAAGTACTCCTTTTCTTTTTGAAAAGAACTCCTAAGTCATTAATTAACCTCCTCCCTGAAGAGAGTCTGAGCAAAGTTTCTGCATAGAGCAAATTTTAACATTAAGTACTTTCTCATTCCTTATCTTATTTTTTGAGATTCAAACATTTGTACTATTTATAAAAATTGACCTCTCAGTTATAAAGCAAACACAAAATTCTAATCAGCTAGCAAATTAGACTGTCCCACCTTGGCAATATGAAAAATAGACAGAATCTGAGGACTTCCACATTGCTCTCTCAAATTCTCTGACTTTTTTTTATATCTATTCACATGGCCTTAGGAAAACCAAATGCTGCTTTCAATTTTTGGTTTGATAAAAATAGCTTCATTGCTAAAGTTCCCATGATGTTCACAAAGCTGCACTCCTAATTTTGCTGACCTTTCGAACTATGTTCAATTTTCTTGGTATATCAAATAGTTCAGTACATCCCTAATAATTACTTTAAAAGAAAATACTTTAAAAGGTGAAAACCCTTTTGAAGAGAACATTTTTCAAGAGATAAGATGCTTTACCCAATTGGAAGAATAAAAGAACAACCTAATGACTGCAGCATTTTCTCTTTGTTCACATCTTTTCTGCTAGATTTGACATATCTATAATAAGACTGTGGGTCTGTTTTTTCTGCAACCTATTATGCATCAATGTAATACAAAAATATCTTTTGAATGTTAAGATTTAATTTAGGTGGTACAATCTATGTCTCATTTTGCATTGCTACTTTTCATTTCATCAAGAATTTCAAAAGCAGCATTGCTACTGGTGAAATACACAAATGTAAAACAATCTGCCTCCATGATGTTTTTCATTTCACTTCAAAGAGAGGTGTTAAAATTAAAGTCAATAACCATATATGTATAACTGTCCCAAATATTAGATCAGGTTTGTGACCCTAAGTGGCCCTGAATGCCTACTAACCAAGGGTTCACTATCACATTGCAACAACTCCTATCAGGCCTGACCAGACCTGCCAATGGGGGGGCCAAAAGGGGCAATTGCCCGGGCCCCCCAGCCACCGCCGCCGCCAGCAGCGCAGTGGGGCTAAGGCAGGCTTCCTGCCCGCCGTCACTCTACGCGTCTCCCGGAAGTGGCTGGCACATCCCTGGGGCGGGAGTCTTGGCGTGCTGCCCCCGCCCTGAGCACCAACTCTGCAGCTCCCATTGGCTGGGAACTGCGGCCAATGGGAGCTGAGGGGGCAGTGCCTGCGGGTAGCGGTGCCCCTGGGGCCCCCCACCGAGGAGCCACTGCCAAAGGGTTGTGTCGGTCACGTTGGGAGCCGCCCAAGGTAACACTGAACACCTGACCTCCTCCTGCACCCCAACCCCTTGCCCTAGCCTAGAGCCCGCATCCCGCACTCAAACTCCCTCCCAGAGCCCACACCCCGCACCCCCTCCTACACCTCAACCCTATGCCCCAGCCTGGTGAAAGTGAGTGAGGGTGGGGGACAGCGAGCGACAGAAGGAGCAGGGATGGGGCCTTGGAGAAAGGGCAGGACAGGGGCATGGTCTCAGGGAAGGGGTGGGGCAAGGGGCAGGGCAAGGGTGTTTGGGCTTGTGCGATTAGACAGTTGGCAACCCTACCAAGAGGGCATGTGGAAGCCCTGGCCATGCCAGAAAAGCATGTCCAGCCGCGCAGCCAGCAGCTCACTGGGCATCAGCAGTGCAGCCGGCAGCTCTCTGGGCACCAGCCAACGCAGGCACAGCAGTGCCCACATGTCAGGCGGATCGTATCCGCATGGGCGCAGCTTGTGCATGCATGGGGGCCCACTGACTGTGTGACGTTGCACCCCATAATACTTTATAGAAATATGCTTATGAATGTAAATATGACATAACTGGAATATGTTTTATGCTAGATATGCCATGTAACATATCTTTGCAAAGGTTATGATCTACTGAATATATTCATCCTATTCGTATGCATGTATCATTGTTATATCTGAAGTTAATAGTGTTGGCTCTATGCTTGTATTTAAAGTTTTTGCTGTAGGAAGCACATAAGACAGATTTGGTCAAGATAGTGTGAAGGGGTTATTCAAGCAATTGGGAGTACTTAACTAACAATGGACTTTGGGAGACGCCAGTCCACATCTGAGTTTTCCTGGGAACATTCAAACTAACATGTAAACAATGGCATTGGCCTGCAAAAAGCTGAATCATTCATAGGCATGTGACTTGCCAAAGTGTCTAGAGATCCCATCTTGTGGCTGTGATGTTGCACAAGAAAGAGAATATAAGAGGCCCTGGAAACCCCTCCATTTTGTCGTCAGCTGGCTCAGAGGATAGCCTCTCCACCCCAAAGAGATGCCTGAAAGAAACTAGAACAAAGGATAGTAACTACTGGGGTGTGAGTGATTGCTGGACCCAGACTAGGAGGAAGTCTAGTCTGTAAAAGAAGCTTATTGGAACATCTCTGAGGGTGAGATTTCCCTGCATTTAGTTTCCTACTGCATTAGGCTGAGACTTGCGTGTTTTATTTTATTTTACTTGGTAACTTACTTTGTTCTGTCTGTTATTACTTGGAACCACTTAAATCCTACTTTTGATATTTAATAAAATCACTTTTTACTTATTAACCCAGAACAAGAAATTAATTCCTGGGGGAGCAAACAGCTGTGCATCTCTCTCTATCAGTGTTATAGAGGGTAAACAATTTATGAGTTTAACCTGTATACCTTTTATACAGAGTAAAACAGATTTATTTGAAGTTTGGACCCCATTGGGAACTTGGTATCTGGTGTTGGAGACAGGAACACTTAAGCTGTTTTCAGTTAAGCCTGCAGCTTTTGGGGGACATGGCTCAGACCTGAGCCTGGGTTTGCAGCAGGCTAGAGTGTCTGGCTCAACAAGGCAGGGTACTGAAGTCCCAAGCTGCCAGGGAAAATGGGCTCAGAGATAATCCCAGCACATCAGGTGGCAATCCCAAGGGGGTCTCTGACTCAACCCGTCACAGACTGTTCTGCCCTGGGGTCTGTAATTGCTGTCGGTGGGCCTGGGCCTGACAAACTCCCTATACCTAACACATTGCTGTCATGTCATGTAAGTTATCACATAAAAACATCACACTAATATCATTAAAGCATTAATGTTATTGAGAAATGTATGTATTAACACTATGGGGGGAGGGATAGCTCAGTGGTTTGAGCATTGGCTTGCTAAACCCATTTGGGATCTGGGGCAAAAATTGGGGATTGGTCCTACTTTGAGCAGGGGGTTGGACTAGATGACCTTCTGAGGTCCCTTCCAACCCTGATATTCTATGATTCTATATCAAGAATTATGGTGTAGACAAGTCCTTAGTAATTTTCTATGAGTGTCCAGTGACAGGGGCTGTAGACTGCAGGGCAAAGCTTTTCAAGAGGGTTCAGAAATGAATATGTAGCAAGTGTTACCCACAAGACCAAGCAAGGGCTGGCAGAATTCTGAGGCATTTGTTGGGCTAGCTAACAGATACACAATTTAGCAGCTGAGCCAGGGGAGTAACAAGTTGACTTACAGTTCTGGACACCCAGAGAATAAGTTAACACACTTCAATAAAACTTAATATACATATAATAGAATGTGGTTTAAAATTCTACTTTGCAGTACTCTCATTCTTTTGTTACCCAAAAGAATAAATGTGCTTTAAAAACGAAGCAGTGCAGAGAACTGGCAGATAAATGTTTAATATAGAGCTGGATTCTGAAGTAGAAGTCAGGTTATTAGAGGGTAAATGTATCACAGTGATGATTGGTTCACAATCTACTTAGGACAGCGATTTACAGCCAAATAGTTTATATGACACACTGACCTCAGATGAGCTATGTAGTAACATTGGCTTTGGTTACTTTAGGCAACTGACCAACAACTTCATTCCATCTACTACGATGCGGGAAGGAGGTTCAGAAAGGTAAAATGAGACATAGGAAAAAAAGAGGTTGCTTAAAGTTGGATTCATAAACTGAGAAATATTGTTCGTATTAAGAGATCATTAAGTAGTATTTATTAATGAAGGTACTGAGGAATAGAGTGTCAGTTCTAAAATGCTTATATTGTTAGTTTTGAGCCTTGTCAGCCACATCAGTATAAAACTAAATGGGATTTAGAGAAGTGACAGGAATAGATTAGATGGGATTAAGGAATTTAACAGCCTTTTCTAACTGAACCTTAAAGAAGATGCCAGGTACTTGTTAAACTCTGGGGATAACGTATTAAGGAAATATTTCAAAAATCACCCCCCCCCACTCCTGGCAGTGGGTGAAACCTTGAAATTAAAGGCACCTGTATAATTTAGCTGGGCTCTAGTCCTGCAAACAATTGTGTATATGATTAACTTTAATACCATGAGTAGTCCTATTGAAATCCTCTTCTATTTTCAGTTGGACATAATATTCTTCTTCATTTCCTGTTCTAAACCTACTGGATAGTGTTGCACTGTTGAACAGCCTCTCTGTTCCACTCCAGAAAGAGCAACATTTCATTACTGATTGAAATTATTTCAACAGGTTGGATGAATATATATTAAACACTAAACTTGAGTACCTGTCAAGATAGATAATTATACCTTCATGTGTACACTACACTATCTCCTTGTCTTCCCTTCAGTCAGTAGGGACTGGATTTTCTTTGTTTGGGTTTTGTATTGCTCTTTAATGACCTGAATCAATCAGGACCTTGATTTTACATCTCATCTGACAGAGTTTACTTCAGCAGCACTGAACACCATGTGGTAGTACTGGGTTAGTATGCACTCTTAAGGAAGAATGCCTCCTACTGAAATACGTATACCAGCTCCCATAGACTCTGAGTTTTTCTTAACTGTCTTCCACCCAAGTGCTGATGAGGTCCAATTCTGCTTAGCCTATGAGAGCAGACAAGGCAGAAGTCGCATGGGATGCAGTTTTTAAAATAAAAAGTATATATATGCCAAAATATTTTGTACAAATAGGGAATGACACCTTAATTGAATATGAAGTTGGGAAGTATGCTAGAATTATTAAAACTTAGATCTCATCCATGCTCTGAATGTCCCTAGCCTCTGTCTGCCAGAAGCTGGGAGTGGATGACAGGCAACCATCAAGTGATCCATCATCCCCTGTTCTCTTCATTCCCTCTGAAGCACCTGTCATTGGCCACTGTTAGAAGACAGGAGGATACTGGGCTAGATGGACCATTGGTCTGACCCAGTACAGCTGTTCTTATGTCCTTCTGCATCTAAAGTATTTATAAGAGATGAGTTGATATGCTTCTTCAAGTGTTCCTGGCAGCTTGTACAAGATGGTGTAACTAATTACCAATACCACTGAAATTACTGGCAAAAGTATTTATTCTTAAAAATTGCATTGATTTCACCCCTATATATCTGGTATATCAGAATATTTCACTCTGTAACCCCTTTAATTTGAAATCTCCAGTTTTTCTTAATTTACCCACATTCTTCCAATAAAACTATTTTCATTATTTTATAATTAAAAAAAGCAAAAACATACACAAATACCCTTTGAATAGAAAAATTCCTCAGAGCTCTACAAATATCCAGTAAGTTTTTGGAATGTATTGGTAACAACTTTGTTTCAGAAGGAGGAGGAAGTAACCAGGGAGGACTTCATTGTGACTAACAGGGAGGAATTGGTTGTGAATCTGAAGGTTGAAGGCTGTTTGGATGAGAATAGTCCTGAGAGGACAGATTTCATGATTCTAAAGAAAGGAAGAAATGAAAGGAGCAGAGTAAGGACAACTGACTTCAAAAAAGCAGACTAACAAATTCAGAGAACTGGTAGGTGAGGTCCCATGGGAAGAAAAGAAACAAGAAGTTCAGGAGAACTAACAGTTTCTCAAAGAGACAATATAAAATGTAAAACAGCAAGGTATCCCAAGGTGAAGGAAAGATAGGAAGAACAGTGAGAGGCCGATATGGCTCCATCAAGAGATCTTTAGTGACCTGGAAAAAAAAATCAAAGAGTGAGAATATAGATAAACTGTTTAAGATGAGAACAAAAGAACAGAATAAACTTGTAGGGACAAAATCAAAAAGGTTTAGGTGCAAAATGAATTACACCTAACAGGGGACATAAAAGGCAATAAGAAAAGGTTCTATCAGGACTAAGAGAAAGACAAAAGAAAGCATAGGTCCTCTGCTTAGCAAGGAAGGAAAGCTAAGAATAGAGGACATCAAGAAGGCTGAGGTGTTTAATACTATTTTACTTTGGTCTTCACTAAAAAGGTTAATTGTGACCACATACTTAACTCAAACAATATTAACAACAATTGGGAAGGAACACAAGCCAAAATAGGGAAAGAACAAGTTAGAGTATTTAGATAAATTAGATGTATGCATGTCAGCAGGGTCTGATGATATTCACCATAGAGTACCCAAATATTGGAATTGTTAATTATGTTTGAGAACTCATGGAGGACAGGTATGGTCTCAGAGGACTGGAGAAAGGCAAACACGGTACTTATCGTTAAAAGGGGAAAAAGAGGAGCTGGGGAATTATAGGCCAGTTACCCTCACTTTGATACCTGGAAAGATACTGGAAAAAATTATTAAGCAATCAATCTGTAAGCAGCTAGAGAACAGAATTATAAGTAATAGCCAACATGGATTTGTCAAGAATAAATCATGCCAAACCAACCTAATTTCATTTTTTGACAGACTTACTCGTGAGGTGGATGGGGAGATATTTTGATTTCAGGAAGGCTTTTGAGAGAGTCCAACAAGACATTATCATAAGCAAACCAGGAAAATGTGAATTTTCTAGAATTTCTAGAGGAAATTACTATACAGTGGGTGCAAAACTGGTTGAAAGACCATACTCAGAATAGTTATAAATAGTTTCCTGTCAAACTAGGGAAACATATCTAGTGGGGTCCTGCAAGGATCTGTCCTGAGCCCAGTACCTGTCAATATTTTTATTAATGACTCGAATAATGGAGTGGATGTCACCAAACTGGGAGCACTTTAGAGGACAGAATTAGAATTCAGAGCAGCCTTGACCAGTTGGAGAATTGGTCTGAAAACAACAGGATGAAATTCAATAAAGATAAGTACTACATTTAGGAAGAAAAAAATCAAATGTAAAACTAAAAATGGGGAATAACTGGCGAGACAATTATAGTGCTGAAAAGCATCTGTGGGTTGTAGTGAATCACAGGGGGCCATGGATTAGTGTTCGCATTCCATTCTCCGCCAGTACCTGGCCCAAGATGGGGGAGCTAATGATCCAACCACTGGACCAAATTCGGTGATGAATCCTGGTTACATGCCACCTGAGGCACGTTGTGCATATGCTAAGAAGAAGTGGATCACAAACTGAATATGAATCAACAACATGATGCAGTTGCAAAAAAAGCTAATATTCCTGGGCTGTATTAAGAGGAATGTTGTATGTAAGTCACAGAAGGTAACTATCTCACTCTACTTAGTACTGGTGAGGTCTCACCTGGTGTATTGTGTTCAGTTCCAGGCACCACATTTTAAGAAAGATGTGGACAAACTGGAGAGGGTCCAGAGGACACCAACAAAAGTGACAATGGGTGTAGAAAACTTGACCTATGAGGAAAAGTGAAAAAAACAGGACATGTTTAGTCTTGAGAAAAGACTGATGAAGGACCCAATAACAGTCTTCAAATATGTTAAGGGCTGTTATAAAGAGGACAGAGATCTATTATTCTCCATTTCCACTAAGGGTAGGACAAGAAGTAATTGTCTTAACATGCAGCAAGGGAGATTTAGATTAGTTATTAGGAAAAACTAACTATAAGGATAGTGAAGCCTGGAATAGGCTTCCAGGGAAGGTTGAGGAATCCCTATCGTGGAGGTTTTTATGAACCAGTTAGACAAACACCTGTCAAGGATGGTCTTAGTATACTTGGTTCTGCTTCAGCACAGGGGGCTTGACTCAATAACCTCTCCAAGTTCCTTGCAGCCACTGTTCCCTCTAAGCTGTGCGCACGCACACAGATCTTAAACCCCATGCACATGGCGAAACACCGCACGCACTCCAGCTTCGGCTTTTTTTTTTTTTTCGCTTCGGCGGTGACACTCCGGCTTTTTTTTTTTTGCTTTGGCGGCAGCACAGAAGAAATTTTTTGTACACATGGCCTGTTAAAAATTGCTTGCAGCCCTACATTTCCATGAATTAGTTGATTGGTTAATTGAGTTAATTTGAATATTTAGCTGCCTTTCCTTAACTGCTCATTTCCATATTTATAAGTACATAGGTCTTTATTTAAAAAATCTAACCCTAATATTTCATTATGTATGTACTGTGACAGGGTTGGGCCAGATGGCTATAGGAGAGTAATAGAAGGCAGATATATTAGCCCCAGGCTAAGCAGGTCCCTTTTCAGGAACCTTCTGGAGATAATTAAGACAGGCTGATTAGAACACCTGCAGCCAATCAAGAAGCTGCTAGAATCAATTAAGGCAGGCTAGTCAGGGCACCTGGGTTTTAAAAAGGAGCTCACTTCAGTTTGTGGTGTACATGTGAGGAGCTGGAAGCAAGAAGCACTAGGAGCTGAGAGTGAGAACGCAGACTGTTGGAGGACTGAGGTGTACAAGCATTATCAGACACCAAAGGAAGGTCCTATGGTGAGGATAAAGAAGGTGTTGGGAGGAGGCCATGGGGAAGTAGCCCAGGGAGTTGTAGCTATCGCACAGCTGTTCCAGGAGGCACTCTAGACAGCTGCATTCCACAGGGCCCTGGGCTGGAACCTGGAGTAGAGGGTGTGCCCGGGTTCCCCCCAAATCCTCCCAACTCCTCGTCAGACACAGGAGGAGTCGACCTGGACTGTGGGTTCAGAAAAACGGCCAAGCTGAGGGCTGCCATGAAGCTCCAAGGCGAGCAAATCCGCCAATAAGCGCAAGACCCATCAAGGTAGAGCAGGAACTTTGTCACAGTACATAGCAGTAAACTTAAAATCAATGGAAGTTTTGTCATTGACTACGATCAGGCCAGGATTACACCTAGTATTGTTTTTGAGTGCTACTTTCTTACTTATTATATTGATCGACTTGTCCTGTACCCATAGCTTTCAGCAATATTCTACAGGGTCTTCAAAGGCACTATTCATCAGGGTGGACTGGTTTAAATTAAATGATGATCAAGATGGTCCTTTCTGACCTTAAAGTCTATGAGTCTAATCACCAATTTCAGTCCCGATTTAAATTAGCAAGCAGGAAACTTTGATTTTAGTAACTGATTCTAGTCTCCTTTTGCATTTGTATCTTTTACTTATTTTCCTAAAGAACTCTTTGATTCTTATTGGTTGGTAAACATTAAAACATGTTGATTTGCAACTAGATATAGCCTTTACACTGAATTTGGGCTTCTTTTTGCTAACCAGAAGATACACATTTATATAGCAATTATACAGCTTAACTGACATTTATTCAGATTCTTAATATTTACCCTTTTATTACACTAGTGGTGAATAATTAGTTTCTCCCTTAATAGATGATTATTAATTTTTGCTTGTGATTTGTTTCAAGCTCTACTTGGATGGAAATTAATATTCAATTAATGCACATGTAACATTTTTTTTAGTTAAATAAAAGTACTTCAAGTGTGCTGGATACATAAGAGAAGAGCTTATTAAAATATGTTTTACATTTAAAACTAACTGATTTATTAAACAAAGTATTAGTTGTAGTTAATGAATGGACTGATTGGATTTGGTCACCTCTGTCCTTCAGGATTTTAGAACTAGCAGCTCTCTTCTCAAACCTAGTTTTTATTAATAGATTCTAAGAGAAAAATAAGCTTCCCTGCTTTTTCAACTCCCAGTTGATTTCTTAACTTTGAATGAATTGTCATTGAACTCAACCAGTCAAATGAACTGAAGTGAAGAAAATTTTCTCTGTGCACCTGCAGAAGAGGCTACTATTGACAAAAGCTGGCCTAGCATTTCAACAAACTACTTCAAAGTGCTCAGCCAGTGACTTCCATCAGTTCTGTGGTTTGACTTTTAAAAAAACTTTGGCAGTAAACATGCTAATTAATATTTTTAAAATTTTAATTTAAACAACTTTAAGAGATTACAGTAAGTTTGTTGCAACATAGGTTGTCAAATCCATTTAAAATAAACTTTCAAGTTACTTTTTAAAATAAACCTGTATTTAAATAAAAAATTCCTGTTAAAAAAGAATCAATGATTTTTATCCATCCTGTTACTCGCAGTAGTAAAGCTAGGCAAGTGAGTACATGCATGCTGGATCAGGGCCTTATTTTTAAATCTTCATTTTTTTTACCTCAAAATTCTCTAATTGCCAGTTATTTTCCATTTTTTCTTAGACCTGAACCACTAGAACCACTGTCAGTGCTTAATACAGTACCATAAACCTACCAATACTGAATGTCTTGTTTTTCATAGCTTAACCAAAATATAAAATACGATAGGGGAAATCTATTCAGTATTGTATAACTCATTTGATTTGTGCTATCTTCTTCAATAAGCTTGTATTCCTATAGGGCCCAGACTTCCATTGACTTCAAAGGCAGCTGAGAGCATTCAACACCTGCCAGAAGCACAGAGACTATCTAGCAGGATAATGCCCTTTAGTTCTGCCAGCAGCAACTTACTCCATGAGCAATACCACTTTAATTGCTTAATTGGTTTAACTGGAACTATTCACAGAGTAAGTATTACTCAAGGTGAGTAATAGTGGAAGAATTGAGCACTTAGAAAACAAAATGAATTGGGTCTAGTAAAAATCTGTATACAAATTACAATTAAACAGTTATAAAAATTCCTGAGCAAATTAAATTACAAAATCAAATATTTTACAAATATCCTCAGCAGTATCCAGAGTTGTGTACCAGCTGCAGAGATTATAACGCTGGTTTGAAAAGTTCATGATATTGTATTTAAAACTGCTCCAAACTTCGCTTCTAAACAAAATGTATTTTTACATTGTTACCATTTGCTTTTTGCACTACTTTTCAAGATACTAAATTCAGTCAGAACGTGTCCCTCTTTTCAACCAAGCATTTGCAACTGTGTTCTGCAGCTTTGAGATGAGACTAACACTTGGTTTTACAGAGTCATAGTTTAAATCAATATCAATAATAAAATAATCATGTCTTTATAACACCTCCACAAATAATCAGAATAATGACCTTTTAGCTAAAAAGATTAGGGTACCTGTAGATTCAGAGGAGACATAGCTTACTATGGAACTGCTACAGGTAGCTCAAACCCGCTTCTGCAAAGTATTTCAAACCAAGTATTTAGGCACTTACAGATGCCAATAAGTGACTAGTGGGATTTTCAAAAGCACCTGGACACCTAACTCCCATTGATTTCACTAGGTATTAGGTGCCTAGTGGGATTTACAAAGGCACCTAGATGCTTATCTGTATCTTTAAGTATCTAAATAGCTATAAAAAAAATCTGGTACTCTGGCTTACCAGAGCTGTTCTGACCTTGGAGCAATCTCTCCTGATTTAAGGAGGCAGAGGGACGGAAATACAGAGCACTGATTTTACCTAGCTTTGTGTACAGCACATACTTTCAAGAAAATCAAAAAAGTCTACAATGAAAAAATATTAGAATCTGCACTTGCTTTGATTGCATCAAAAGCATACATCAACAATTGCTGCTACTCGTACACAAGCCAATTCCATGACTTTTGCAACAAGTGATGAACTTTCCCTGTTAGTGCCCATCCACAGCTGGCTTTTACATTTGTTGGATTCTAATTTGAAGTTGAAACTATCTAAGAAGATAATTTTTCAGAGTGAAGCTTGACTGTGGTTATTACTATCATCAAGGAGTAGCTTGCTCATTTTGATGTTTACATTATTGTCGACATGTGTGGATTTCCAGATCTAGCTGAACATGGTACAAAGATTCAGACACCAACCCTTCAGAAAGGAGAACAAATTAAGACCTTCTGAAATACATGTTTTCACTTAAGTAATCTCAGTATCCCTGCATTTTTACATAATGGACCAAATTTTGCTCTCAGATGCATGAAAACCCAGAGAAGTCTATATGAGCAGAATTAAGCATATTGTAAAATTGTTTGCTATCTAAGGGACTCACTTTTTTCCCTTTTTTATTTCATGGAGATTAGGGCCACAAAGGACCAAAAGATCATCTATTAGACCCCCGTATATCACAGGCCATTAAATTTCACCCAGATAGTCCTATATCGAGCCCAATTACTTTAGCTGGGCTAAACTGTAGTATACCGCATGCAGAGAACAGAAGATACCAAGGCCAATGCCCAAGGCCCCTGCAATGGCAGGGAATTATTAGGTGAGAATCATCATTCCAGGTGACCTGGCATCCGCCCCTTGCAGGCAGGCATGGTGTTGCAGTTGAGACCTTACTTGACTTTTCCATCACCCAAGGTGTCAACAAGTCCAAACAGACCGATTAGATGCTAAAGAGCATCTCCTTGTAGAGGGTCTCATTCTCATTTATTAACATTTTTTAACAGAACATAAACAAAACTTTCACCCCAGTATCTTAGCTGGGTCACCAGGTCATTCTTAGTCCATCTGTGCCCCACATGATTCCAGGGCTTGCCTCTACTCAAGCTCTTCCCCAGGGGTTCTCTTGCTCCAGCCTCTGGCCCCTATCAGGGTAAGATCCTTCTCTGGAATCAGGAGTCCTTGGAGATCTGTCTACTGCAACTCTTCTTCAGGAACAGTGGATGATCCTTGCCAGGCTGGGCTTCTGGCCAGTGTCTGGAAGGCCCCTGGCTGAGACCAGGCCCTCTTGAATGCCTGGTAATGGCAGTCCTCTACCTAAGACACTCCGCTATCTAGGAGCACCTTTTAGAGGCTCCCCATTCTACTGGGTTCCCTGGAAAGCTAACCCTCTAGGCTCCCAACTCAGACCTTTCCTGGGAGCTTCTCTCTACCTCCTTTTAGAGTTCCCCTCTAACTGAACTTTATTAGGTCCAGGTACTTGTTTACTATTCAGCCATCTGGAGTAGTCAATTACCCACAGGTGGGGCCTTCATAAGGCTGTCACAGACTAACTCCCCGCAAAGATATGCCCATATGATTCTAGAAGGGAAACCATATCCCATGCTTCAGAGGAAGGTGACCCGCCCCAGGTCACTATCGATCTGATTTTGGGGGAAATTCCTTCCTAGACCCAAATCTGGTGATCAGCTAGACCCTGAGCATGTGAGTAAGGCACATTGCTCAGGCTTCTAAGAAAGAAGATTCTCAGTAGCACTTCAGAGCAGTGGTCCACCCTCGCCGGTGTCCTGTCTTCAGCTGTGGCCAATCTTTGATGCTTCAGAGGAAGGTGAAAAAACCAATCAGAATAAATCTGCTCAATTGTGCATCAGGAAAAATATTCCCTCCTGACCCCTGCAGGCATCTTGCTGAAGCCTTGAAGCATGAGTTTAGATTATATTCATTGTCTCAGTGCAGAACTACAAGTGTTGTGAGTGTCCTGAGGGCAATCCTGTTCTCCCCCAAACCAGAAAGGAGGGAATGAACAAGAGAATTCATTTTAGAGAACTATTATTTAATCTATGTCTTACACATAAATCCAGGGTTTAACAGGATACAAGACCCAAAGCTCAACTACTGAATATTTCTGTATGCAAAGTAAACATAGCTGAGAATCTTAAGTCTGAATGTTGTGTACCATTAACTCAGTATATGACACAGCAAGACAGATAATTAGAGAATGGAAATCTGTAGCATCATTTAAATATAGCTTTTTTGCCTCAAACACAAGAAAGCCCTGTTGTAATAACTGGATCTACAAATGTACTCTGATTGTGAGCTAAACTGTAAAAAGTGTGTAAAAGCTTATAAAATGTCATAATAACCTATAGTAACAAACGTTGACGGGAAAAGTATGAAAGAGACAAAAATTGGTATTAGTCTAAACAAAAAGGGGCTACTTATATGGTTCAAGGACTGTGTTAAAATCATGCTTGGTAACAACAGAATATGTGGAACCCACTAAAATTAACAAAGCATAGTTGCTGTGTTAGATATTAGGCCTAATTGGTGGACTAAGGGATGGGCTATTCCATTCACCATTCTCTTTTCAGGTCCTTAAAGAAACAAACTTGGTGGGAAAATATGAGAAAAACAAAATGAGGCTAGTGGAGCAAGCCTCACCATCATGGCTGCCACCCCCACCATTTTCTGGGATCCTGGACCTACTTTGTCCTAATTCTCTGGGATGTGCTGCCTAGATTGGGTGAGAGAGAGGGATCCAGATGACTCAAATGAATCTTTGCACAAATCAGGGAATTCTGGTTGATCATCTGTGTAGACATTAAACAGCAAGGGTGATACTGCTGAACCATGGGGCAATCCATTACACTGAGTACGCCTTTGACTTTTCTGACCATCCATCTCAACAAAGAAACAAAATAAATTTAAACATCTGTGCAAGTGCTTGCAAGACCAAGGCTAACGCCCAATTCTGCAGACTTGTGCAGGTGTTTAAACTTTATGCCCCATAGGTGCAGTTCAGCTGCTCACAGTGAGTAAAGTTAAGTGCACGTGTAAATCTTTCCTGGATCAAGACCCAAGCCTCTATACTGACTTCCTGTTCTATCCATGGTGCAGTTTCAATACTGACCCTAATTTTTAAAGCCTTGAATGGTATGATACCCAGACTTATCTCTTCATTGAAGATCAGTTGGGAGTATTTTGCTGTCACTTTTTGTGGTTAAACACTTCAGGGCTGATGGCAGAAGTTGCTCACTGGAGGAGGTCTCTCTGTGGAATTTGCTTCCCTGAGTGGTCAATTAGATTTGAAGTTTAGCAAGCCTTAGAGGATGGATATAAAATATTTTCAATTTTTTAGGTGTAGTTTTTGTCCTCATTTTTATTTTGCTCAATTTTATTCGTTAAGTAAGAATAGCAATATCTATTCTAGGTGATTTTTTCATAATTTATTTACAGCAGTGAGGTTGCATAGGGTGTAAAAAAAGAGTAGAATTTCAACCTCTGTTTAATATTTGTCTCGTAAATAAGTGTCTCAGTGCTAAAGCTGATGCTCTTAAAAATCAATAAAAGAAAAAAAACCTTTTTTCTTCTGCAGGAAATCTTTTTTATACCACTGATTCTCAAACATTCTTAAAAGCAGTAATATGAAAATACAGCTTTCAAACAAATCTGACACCATTATAGTAACAGTAAGTGTTAGCATAAGGGGGACACTTCTCTCTTTAGTGCCTCCTTGTGTTTGGGTGTAGTACTGCAGTCCTTTTCCTGCTCTGAGTACCCCTGTAGGTTGTAAACCACACTGGGCAGGTCCATAGTGGCTTGGCCTCTGACCACATCACACAGTCAAAATGAGCCTCTTTCAGGGTAGCAAACAGTCAAAAAAATAAGACAGTCTATCTGTCCCCACCTGGGTCTTCAGCCCCAGCTCTGGGCCCTTCGTTTGGGCTTCCAAACAAGCTCTGTCCCCTTCTTGGGGTTTAGGTGAGGCATGCCCCCTCTGCTCTTGGGTATACACCACTTTGCCAGTTGGGGAACCCAGGCCCTCCCACCCACTACTCCAGGCTCCAACCCAGAGACCATATTACAAGCAGCAACATACTGCTCAATTTAATTCAGTGCTAGTATTTCTCTGGGCTTCTTTCCATCTGACCTCTTTATCTTAACCCTTAGCTCAGGGCCAAAGTTCTCAGATCCCTCTCTCCCTGCAAACCCAGCTATGCAAGTGTAGCCAGAGATAAACCCTCACTAATCCTCAGACTCCTGTAAATAGATCTTTCTTTCTCCCTCCCTGCTCTGGTCCCAGCTACTGACTGACCTGCTGGGCTCTAACTGGCTGTCTCTAGCCCTTCTAGTTCTTGGAGCACCAGCTTTCTGTAGTTTCCAAGATAGCTGCTCAAGAGAAGCCTCTCTGGGCATGCCTGGAGGACCTACCTTTGCTACTGCTTTACTCCCACTTTGCTGCTGCATAGTGGGTAGTAGGACCATGGTACCTCCTGTAAGGAGCTGCAAAGGCCAGGTACACCCCATCACAGTTACCCAATACATGAAGCGTTTGTTTAAATTCAAAAGCAAACAGCTGAACTAACTCCTATGTTAGGCTTCCTTTTAATGTAAATAATATAATGTAGTCATTTGATGAAATATTTCTTATTTTACAAAATGCTGAAAGTATCATTTTCTATATAACAAATATGTGTCTTCTGTTGTGTATTATTGGAAATCTGTGTCAAAATATCTGTTGTACATATTACTCAAGAAGTTCAACATAATTTAAGAGCAGAAGAAAATATATTACACTAGTAAGGATGCTTAAACTGGTCATTTTAATGAGCTACCCTGTTTCTCTCTCACCAGCAGGCTTGTTACTGTTCAGGGATATCCCTGGACAAACAACCTTGAGTCTTAAGACACCCAATGAAATACATATTAAAAACAAAAGAAAAACACCAAAATGTGTTCACTATCGCTAAGCTAAATCAATTTTGTACTTGTAACTCTCATTATCCCTTCTTCTTTCTTTTATTTTGTCCTGTTGTGTCTCTGCTTAGATTGTAACATCTTTCAGCACAGGGACTGAAAACTGGATTCTATGTAACAGCCAGGCTCTGGTTGGTACATGAATGCGGGATGATAATGGCATTAAGCCACCTTTATGCTGCTCCTATTTTCCACTCTCCATTCCATTGCCAGTACCCAGCACACCCTCTACACTGGGGACTGTGAGGAGGACCAGTATAGAGCAATTACACTATCTTTCCTCCATCCAGTGAGCCTGTCCATTTTTTGGTCCCCTTACACCACTGTGGTGTTCAGACACCCACCATAAAATGTTTCACATCCTTGCTCCTCATATTTTTTGTTCTTTAATAGTAAATTTCCAAACATTATTTCCTGCTCACATTTTTCTCTCTAGTTTTGCTTCTCTCTCTTCCCATTTATTTCATATATTTTGACACAATCCAAGAAAACAACAGATGGCATCTTCATTCAAGTGGGTGTTATCCACAAGGGACTGAATCGAGCTCTTGTTTTCCAATAACATCCTGTCTTTCATGTTAAATGTTTCAGAGGCACCAATTATGATTCTCTTGTTTGTCTCCCAGTAAAAGGACCCGCTCCAAAGCCCACTGAAGTCAATTAAAAGATAAGTCCGTAACTGAACAAAATTTGGGGAAAAAGAGAAAAATACACCTCAAAATCAAACTCAAGCTTAGAAAATTTGGCTCTAGTGATTCTTATGCACAATGCATTCTAGGGTGTAATTATAAGAGACAATTTCTAGATACATTGAAAATACAATCCATAAAACCAGCAAAACAAACCGAAAACGCTGAGAGAAAAGTGGAGGAGTGGGAAGTTAGGCTGTCTCCTACAAAATGTGGTTGGCAGAATAAAAGAGCTGGCAAAAGTTGTTCTAGAATGCAGGAAAGAGTAGTTAGCTACACCAGCAATCTTGCTGAGTCCTGCCACTTACTTGTACTTGTTCCATTATATAGGAGCATCAGCTGCCAATAAGGCCTAGAAGCTAGGCGATAGGTGCTGTAGAAATGCTTATAAATAGACAGGTTGGTCTCACTCCACCTAGCAGGGCAGGAGGCCACCCACCCATCCTCTGAATATATTATCTGGGCAGGAAAAAGAGGAAAAAACTGCCTGTCCATCACTACAAAAGACCATCTCACCATGATGGAAGAGTGGCTACATATACCTTGGGGTAAATGCGGTAACAGGCCATGGAACTGTTAAGGAGGCGTATGATCATCAAAGTGCAAAAGTTTATCTCAGGAGATGGATGAAGGTTTTAGCTTTTTTTTATTTGCTTGAACTGTTTAGCCTATGTCTGACTCTGCTGCGTAAAACACTACATTTAATCTGATTAATACCTGCTGGTTAGCTAAGGAGCACACCCCACTACAAATCATGCAAAACACAGAAGAACATTGATTGGTTGGGTCTGCAAGTTGATGGGCTTATTGCAAAAGCATGGGGGGAAGCACAGTCCTGTGGTGAAGGCACTGGGCTAGAACTCAGATCTGTGCTGAAGCTACCATGTGTCAAAAGATATGTGCAGCTAAGTATCATCAATAAAAAAGTGGTAGTTAAGATGAGAAGTACAGGTAAGATGACTAAGAAAGTACCCCCTCACAGAATAAAGCACTTGAAACAAAATCTCTACATTATCTATATTTAGACAACCTAGAAACTGGTCTTTGAAAAACCATGGCCTGGTCAATCTTGTATGAAGTGAAATAAAAGATTGCTAAACAGCTGTTTGGAATTCCATATAGGCATAAAACAATCTGCAGTTCTTCTATAAATAAAATGTTTTGCACTACACTTTTCTAGATAGTAAACTACTTACTACACTGAGAGCTGAAATGATGGCTCTTTCCCATGAACTTCTTAACAATTATAAACTATTCCGGGACTGAGGAACAATATTTTTGAAATATTTTTTAAAATATAAGCTAAAGTATTTCTGCCTGAACTAATATATTTAGCAAGAAACTTGATATAATGAAATGTATATCTCTTTTCTAATAGCGACAAGCAGGTAAGATGATAAGCAAACTATAGTAGTAAATAAAACAGTATTTTTGATGTTAAGGTTTGCTCTAGCTAGAAACTGATCTCCATGCACCTTTCTGTGACTTTTTTCCTCATTCTTTGTGATCCTGATGTAAGCAGGGTCTGCTGAATTCTTCCCTGACAACTAGCTGGGAGAGGGAGAGACTTCAAGAGCAAACTGTATTTACATGAACACACCTACTCTGCTCAGATATCCAGCAGATAGTGTGCTGCTCAAAGTGATCAACTTTGTCTGGTGTTGGGTTACAAATCACCTTAGTACTGAATACAGGGGTAGTGAAATGCTGTTACCAATGTTAGCATTATTGCGAATAAAGGGGAGCAGAACTGTGCTTAACCTGTCCCAAATAAGGGGGTCACCCTCAGCTGAAAGGACCTTGTTAAGCCAGGGGCTCGAATGCCAGAGCCCTGTGGAAGTAAGAACGGTGATGACAAGTATCTCAGGCAGGAGCGTGTAGCTCCTCCCCAAGGGTCCTCTCTGGGCTGGTTTAACATGTTCCTTCCTCACTGTTCAAAAAGAGTTAAATAGGCTCTATTAGGAGCCTCTTCATTATTTTAAAATGTTCAATCAGAGCTGAAATCACTTGAGATAGGGCAATGTTTCTCTCCTGCTTGCTAAGAGCTGAGACTGATGTGCAGAGGTCACAACAGAGAGGCAGGTGGCAGCAGAAGGTGATTGATAGTCGGCTGGTAAACGAGTAGCTGGCAAGGTGGTGAGTAGAGTGAGTGGCTGGTGAGGAACTGCAGAGAGGAACTGCAGCTGGCAGGATGGCCAGTGGAGAGGAACAGCAGTTGGTGGGGTGGCCAGCCAAAGAAAGTGCTCAAATGCCAGAGCAAGCAAGGTGTCTTCTTTCCCAGGTGGGAGGTGCCTCTGTACCCTGGGGTCCTCTCTGACCAAGGACAACCACTGTGAGTGGGGTATGGAGAGGGGCAAAGAAAAGGAACTGTTGGTTGTAGGACTCAAGAACACGAGGTGGAAGGCACTGCCCCACGCACTCTGGGGTGGGTGTCCTGCTCACAGTTCTCTGATTATTAATCCTGCTTGTGACATTTTCCCTAATTTATGTGGGATGACTTCCATCCTTTCATTAAAAGTTTCTTTTCTACATTCGGACTCTGTGCTTGTGAATGGGGAAGTATTGCCTCTCAGAGGTGCCCAGGGGTGGTGTGTAATTTTTCCAGGTTACTGGGTGGAGGCTTGAGCCAGTTCTGTGTTGTGTCGATGAAAAGGAACCCCTAGATATTGAACCCGGCCCTGGTTGCTGCTGGCTCCACCTGGCAGAAGGGTTACACAAATGCAGCCATTTACACTCTGGCAGTCTCCTTCTTAGATTGTCTGTGACAGAGTGAACCCTCGCTGGAGGCCTTGCCATCCTATTACACCTTGCCCTGGGAGAGGAGCAGTGAATGTGGGTCCACCAGGCCTGCCTAGAAAGGCTGCATAAAAGCAGCCAATCAGAGCCCCCAGTAGGCTTACATAAAATGAGCTGCAGGCCTGTAGCTGCTCATTTCCTGGCTGGAAATAAGAGGGGTGAAGATGGATGTACTTCGCTGTCCAAATGTGCTCTATGCACTGTGTGTACTGGACTTGGGAGAGAGGACCTAAGACTTTGAACCCTAAGTGTAAGGGGACTGTTGGCCCCTTACTAAAACTTAGTGGGGGGACTTTCGGTTTGCTAGCTCCCAGTACCAAAAGAAAGGGGAAGGGGTGGTGGGAAATCAGGACCCTGAGACTGACAGTTCCCAGGGACAATGGGGAGAGGCTAATGCTTCAGGTCAGCCTGATTGACAGGGTGGGCAGGCTAATGCGGGAGTTAGGAGGTCAGGGGGTTCCATCCTCCATATGAGCTGGAACTTCCTAGGCCAGAGTCAGGGTGAGCTAAAGAGAGAGCAGGAGCCTGAGCTAAGCTGGGGAGCAGAGCTGTGCCAGCCACAGAAAAATCCCAGGGAGCAGGTCAGTGCTGGGAGCAGAGCCACAGAAGCAGCCCAGAGAGCAGACCTGTGCTGGGAGGAGAGCTGCTGCAACCAGAGCCAGAGGGGCCAGAAAAGCAGCCCAGGGATCTGGAGGCAGAGCAGCAGCAGTGTTGGGGCTGGGGTGGAGCAGTATGGAGCCACGTGCATGAGCAGCTGGGGAGAGTGGGGGGGGGGGCCCTGGGCAGCAGGCCTACCTCAGGGAGATGCCCCCAGCCAAGAGGCCTGGCAGGCCAGACTTGGAGGGGGATCATAATCCTGATGGGGCAGGGGTACTGATGCTGGGAAGAAGAGTCCTGCCACCTAGAGCCTGAAGGCGTGTGGCCACCGCCAGAGCAAGTATCCGACCCACAGCATCCCTGCAGCACAGCCAGGGCCTGGCAGGAGGCCTGGGAATGTGAGAAACGGACTATGCACTTCCCTTACATCCCAGAGACTGCTATTTACAATGTCCCTGTGCCACAGAGCGGGGTTATATGTTTTTCTTTAACCTTTCCCATTTTTCCTTATTTATTTTAAATTGATTGCTGCTTAATAAATTGTATTTGCTTGAACTATATGTAATGACCAGTGTGTCAGGGAAGTGTCCAGAGCAGAGAGAACACCCTGGAGTGGGGACACCCTAGCTTCTGTTCTAAGTGACCACAACAAGGTTGGGGATCGAGCCCCCCACGAATCCTGGGCCCAGCCTTGTTGAGGTTATGAGGACTTTGCCACACAGGAGAATGGAAGGGGATCCCTTGAGATCAAGCAGGCCTCTGGGAAAAGGAAGTGGGAGCGAGGACTCAGATCCTTTTGTTAGTCCATTTCACAGGGGTAATTTATAAGCCAGGAACGTTCCCCACAATAGCGGGACCATTCCCCCACTTCCATAAGGTAACAGGTGAGAAGAGGCCCAGCGAACACAGCAGTAACTAACTGAAGGGAGCAGTATGTGACTGCTGTTTATATACTCCCTGGATTAGAACCCAGAGTGATGTGGGTGGGCCTGGGTTCCCCCATGGGCTGCTAGTAAACTGGCCTAAGCCCTAAGAAGAGAACAAAGCTCCTTTAGAAGCCCAAGCAAAGGGCTGGATTAAAAGGGCCTAGAGATGGGGCTGATGACCCTGGTGAGGGCAGACAGTCTGATGAACTCTTTGCTACCCCACAAGGTGTTCAATTTTGACTGTCTGACTTGGCGGGAGGGCTGAGGCACTGAAGACCGACCTAGTGAGATTGGCAACCTTTGAGGGAGGGTGCCAGGAATGGAAAAAATTGTAATACCACACTCAACTGCAGCACCCCTGTGACACTGCTGCTATAGCTATACGGGCATAAAACACTGGCTAAGTGTGTTTTGTCTCCCACTTGGTTGGACAGAAGATAAGAGTGTATTTCTCCTAATAGCTGATACAATTATTCTATTAGCTCAAGTGTTACAGCCTTGTCCTCTGCTACTGAAGGTCCTAGGTTCAATTGTCACTTGATGACTTGTATAAGGAGTCATTAAACACTCATCTCTGATTCACTGCTAAACAAACCTGTGGCTTTGTATCGGTTTATTTCAGTTACCCAAATGACTATGTTTTAGACATGTAAGAGGAGTATACCCAGGCATGGCTCTGTCCTTATATTTCCCATGTTAATTTACACTTCACATTTGTCTCCACTGTCTGTAATAATAGCAAGATCACTTACCCTGAACTTTCCTACCCATGCTTCAAGTTCACCTCTAATGAAAACTCATTCATGGTTACATTTTATTTTATTGCCTCTGTGACAGTGTCAAGGGCTAGCACTCTGGCCACTATTAATACTGAGTAGGTTTCCCTCGAGAAGGCCTAATTGGACAGGTGAACCTGATTACCTGGACAGATGGAGGCTATAAGCCAATCAGCCCATTAATAAGGAAGCTGTATAAAAATGCACAGGAAGGGGTGTTTGGGAGGGGGGAATCTAATCCCACCACTCTCTCTTGTCTGAGTAGAGACACCTTACCCCCTTCCTTTTAGTGAAGGGGTTAGAAAACTGAGATACAGTAAAGGTGTTGAAATACTAATGTGCATCAGGGGAGGGATTAAAACACTGTAAATAAACTAGATGGCAGTGTTCACAGGCAAAGCCTCAGAGCACTCTGTCTGTGGAAGAAGTGGGGGTGTGGTATGATGCCCCACCACAGCCCCAAGTTTCAACTGTCCAGAATTGAGTGTGTGCAAAATGTTCCTGATGCTCCTTTTCACGCTACCTCATTCCCAAACATCTCTTCTGTCTCCCTGTTCAGTGCAGAAACTGGGTCAAAATGGATGACTCTGTGCCAGTTCCACAAAGCAGACATCAAGATGACCCAGGAAAGAGTTAGAAACTCTGGTGGAACAAAGCAGACTTTAAGTTGTCCCTAGGGTAGTGGTTCCCAAACTTTAACAACCTGTGAACCCCTTTCACTAAAATGTCAAGTCTCGCGAACCCCCTCCTAAAAATGAATATTTCCAGGGATTTTCTCCTTTACTTGAGTATAAATTACAAAAGCAGTGATCTTGTAAATATAAAATTTGTTTTTATGACATGCTTATTACACACTATTTATTATTAATTATTTATCAATACAGTATTTTTATTACATTATGAAAATGGCAACACGCTTCCAAGATTTCACTTTCGTAGCTTGTATCCCTTTGAATAAACCTGTTATGAGACAAGGCTCCTACATTTCATCAAGGAGTATCAGATGTGAAACAGCATGAAGGTATTTAAGAAGCCAACTCAAACAGTTCCTCCTACACAAACATTCAGGTCTTGAGCGTCCAGGCAAACAAACAAAGCTTAAACTTGTTCTTCATAATAATTTTAAAAACAATACTAGCTGTCTATTTAATTTTAAAAACAGCAAAAAATATCTACCTCCCTTTCCATTTCTTATAAGGGCTTGAAGTTTAAATCTCCTCAGTGTGATAGATATGCTTGCTTTGGTCTGCTTAGCTCTTGGAAGTTCAGAGGCTCCGGGCTGCCAGCCCTGTGCTGCCCAGGGTCCCTAGGGACAGCTCTGTCCGCCATTAGGGAATTTTTTCCTGAGAACCCCCTGTAACATTTTGCGAACCCCAGTTTGGGAACCACTGCCCTAGGGGTATTTCTGAGTAGCCAGAGCTGGCAGAGAGCTTATGCACTCCTATGTGAGTGGGATTTTGGGGGCCTATGCGTATCTGAGTACCTGAAGGAAAAGAGACAACACAGTTCACTCTGGTTTTAATGTTCCAATCTGTAATTTGGAGGATGATATGAATTTGATGATTAAAGGCTTGGGAATTCTTTCCAGCACACTTACTATTTGTATTATTGTTGTGCTTAAGGGCCACAGTCATGGTTCAGGGCCCCACTGTACTAGGCATTGTACAAACCATAACAAAAATCAGCTCACAATTTAAGGGCACGTCTACACTCGCAAAGTTACAGTGCTGGCAGTTACAGCGCCACTCAGAGAGCACAGAAGGAAAACCGCTGTTGTGTGTTCACACTGTCAGCTGCCTGTGCAATTATGTGTTCACACTTGCAGCGCTATTCAGAGCGGGGCACAAAGGCAAGAGGAATACAACATTGATCTTGCCATGTGTAGTAGCTACAAGATGAGATTTCTTTGTGGCATTCACGGAGGTGCCCCAAGGAGGAGTGCCCCAAGGAGGTGCCCCAAGGTGGAGTGCCCCAAGGGTCGGTCCTGGGGCCGGTTTTGTTCAATATCTTCATAAATGATCTGGAGGATGGTGTGGATTGCACCCTCAGCAAGATTGCAGATGACACTAAACTGGGAGGAGAGGTAGACACACTGGAGGGTACGGATAGGATACAGAGGGACCTAGACAAATTGGAGGATTGGGCCAAAAGAAATCTGATGAGGTTCAACAGGGACAAGTGCAGAGTCCTGCACTTAGGACGGAAGAATCCAATGCACCGCTACAGACTAGGGACCAAATGGCTAGGCAGCAGTTCTGCAGAAAAGGACCTAGGGGTTACAGTGGACGAGAAGCTGGATACAAGTCAACAGTGTGCCCTTGTTGCCAAGAAGGCCAATGGCATTTTGGGATGTATACGTAGGGACACTGCCAGCAGATCAAGGAACGTGATCTTTCCCCTCTATTCGACACTGGTGAGGCCTCATCTGGAGTACTGTGTCCAGTTTTGGGCCCCACACTACAAGAAGGATGTGGAAAAATTGGAAAGAGTCCAGCGGAGAGCAACAAAAATGATTAGGGGACTGGAACACATGACTTATGAGGAGAGGCTGAGGGAACTGGGGATCTTTAGTCTATGGAAGAGAAGAATGAGGGGGGATTTGATACCTGCTTTCAAGTATCTGAAAGGGGGTTCCAAAGAGGATGGCTCTAGACTGTTCTCAGTGGTAGCAGATGACAGAACAAGGAGTAATGGTCTCAAGTTGAAGTGGGGGAGATTTAAGTTGGATATTAGGAAAAACTTTTTCACTTGGAGGGTGGTGAAACACTGGAATGCGTTACCTAGGGAGGTGGTGGAATCTCCTTCCTTAGAGGTTTTTAAGCTCAGACTTGACAAAGCCCTGGCTGGGATGATTTAATTGGGGATCGGTCCTGCTTTGAGCACGGGGTTGGACTAGATGACCTCCTGAGGTCCCTTCCAACCCTGATATTCTATGAACAATAGGCTGAGCAAGTGCAGAATGATTGTTGAGTGTTCTTTTGGCTTTTTAAAGGCCCACTGGTGCTGCCTATATGGGAAGCTGGACCTGGCCAATGACGATATTCCTATGCTTATAGCAGCGTGCCGTACGCTCCATAATATTTGTGAAGGGAAGGGTGTAAGGTTCATTCAGGGCTGGGCTGCTGAGGCTCAGTGCCTGGATGCTGAATTTGAACAGTCAGAGATCAGGGCTATTAGAGGGGCACAGCGTGGGGCCATAAGGATCAGGGATGCTTTGAGGCATCCATTTGAAGCTGAAAGCCACTAACATTTGTTGCTATGCTCGGGATTGCAGTGCTTGTAATGCTAGGAGGTGACTGGTACACTTGATGCAAGAAGGGGCCTCAACATAGCTGTATGTATGTTGCTTTCCAGTGCTCTTTTTGCTTTCACTTAATAGAATAAAGATTGCTTTCAAACAAACACAATTCTTTTATTGATAGACAACAACCAGAGGAGAGAGTCAAATGAAAAAATTAATCCGCAGGGAGGGGTGGGGGGGGCAGAATGGAAGGAATGGAAGGTCTCAAGAGGAGGAAGGGTCCCGAGACGGCTACAGATTTGTGTATGTCCAGGGATCATACCCAACCTTCTCCTTTGGAGTACGATGCAGCGGGTGCTGTACTTCAGCAGGGCCAAACTGCAGATGGATGGGTGTTGAGTGTAGTGGGTATTGGGAGTAGAATGCTATGGAGGTTGATAAGAGTGTGTTGGCAGTGTGTGGAGGCGCATGGGAAAGAGTTTTGCGACAGCGGCTGCAGGGGAGGGTGGGCGCGGAGCTGCTTGGTTTGAAGAGCTAATATCTCCTGGAGTGTGTCCGCTTGGTGCTCCATAACTGTTAAGAGCTGCTCCATGGCTTCTTTCTGGTGTGCCGTGTTCTCCTTTCGATCCCTCTTCTCGCTGTCCCGCCACTCCTTCAATTTTTTTTTTTTCCTCGGCAGCGGACTGCATCATAACCCCATGCATAAAGTCCTCCTTAGTCCTTCTTGGCAACTTTCAAATTCTTTGCAACCATTCTGCCGCCGATAAGGGAAGCTGGCCTCCCAAGGTCATTTCTGTGAAGTTTAAATGCAACATTTTACAGAAGCAGTATTGTTTGCAACACAGACAACACTGTTTCAGTGCTTTAAAAGACAGCCAGTACTCTCACACCTGACACTAACTGGCTGACCCCAGGCAAGCACACATAAGCCACAAGACCCCCAATATGGTGATTAGCTGCAGGGGCAGGGTAAATCACTGTTGCCGGACACTGCTATACACTGGGAACGTGGCTCTTGGGCATTGGGGAGAGCCAGCACTGTAGGGTGGGCCTGATAATCATTCCTGTCCCAACACTTTCCACAGGAGGTGATCATTTTGGAAGATATCTCACTGCTGAGGGTGATCAGGGAATCAAGGGAGGGTCTTCTCCAAGTCTGCAGCTTCCACCCTGGCCCCAATGCAGCTAGCCTGTGTGCAGCTATGGTCCCCCCCCCCCAACCCCGATGGCACAGTGGTGCGGGAAAGTTACCGTTAATGGGGCAAGAAACAAAGCAGCTCTGGTGAGGAACCTGAAGGAGCAGATTGCCCAGTACCCCCACAAGAGTTTCCTGGAGATCTCTGAGGGAGATTCCCGTGAAGTGAGGGAGCGTATCAACAGCCTGTTCCGCCGCTCAAACTAGGCATGATGTGGGAGACAAGCCTGCTTCCTGCAACCCTCCTGCCCCCAACAACTTGCTTCAGCAATTCCCAAAATCAGATCCACTTACCAGGGGCCTCCTCTCCTGTTTGCGCTTCGCCAATATCCGCCTGCTATGACTGGCTAGGCTCCTTCAGGGTAGAAAAGAGCTCCTGACTGCATGCATCTCTGGCCTCCGAGTCATCCTCTGCGTCTAGTTCCCCCTCCCCCTCTTCATCCAAGATTGCCTCTTCCTGGCTCGGTCCACTCTCGATTGGCATCAAAGCCAACGAAGTATCCACAGGAGACTTCACAGTGGAGGTGGGGTCATCACCAAGTATCGCATCCAGCTCTTTGTAGAACCGGCAGCTCGTGGGCACAGCGGTTTGTCTCCTGCGCCTTGTGGTAGGCATTCTGCAGATCCTTCACTTTGACCCTGCACTGCAATGTGTCCCGGTCATGGCCCTTTTCTATCATGCTTCTAGAAATCTGACTATAGGTATCAAAATTCCAACGGCTGGAGCACAGCTGTGACTGCACTGCCTCCTCTCCCCAAATGCCGATGAGGTCCAGCAGCTCGGCATTGCTCCAAGTGGGGGATCGCCTGGTGTGTGGAGCAGGCATGGCCACCTGGAAAGATGCGCTGAGACCACTGCACACATCACGGAGCAAACAGGAAGGAGACTTTCAAATTTGCAAAGGAATGTACGGGGTGGGGCTGACGGCTGGTCACCTGAAGCCAGGGCAGTAGAGTTCAAACCGATGGCTAGATAGGTGAGAACAGGCATTGTGGGACACCTCCTGGAGGCCAACTGCAGCACTGTAATCACGACAGTGTCTACACTGGCACCGCAGCGCTGTAGCCCTGGCACAGAAAGCTCTACACCTCTCGTTGAGGTGGTTTTTTTAGAGCACTGCAACTGCGCAGTTTCTGCGCACTAAGTGGCTTGGCAGTGTGTACACGTCGGGAGTTACTGCGCTCAAAGCTGCTTTACTGTGAACAAACTTGACAGTGTAAAGAAGCCCTAAGTTCAGAACACACAACAGGTGAATAGAACAAACAGGGAGTACAAGGAAACAATGAGACAATACTAGGCAGCCTGATAAGTCACAGAATACCAGCTGCCTAACTATGATTAAGTTTTTTTTTTTTTTTTTTTTTTTTGGTAGTCATCATGGCAGAGGAGAGTTTAAAGGTATTCAAAGTGGATTTGAAGGAGGACAATGAGATGGCCATTGTTTATCGGTATCTCTTGCCATGTATACGAGGCACACCTCCTATTTCTGTGAATGCATTCAAATTCACCCCTATTTCTCTTTCCTTTACTGCTAATGCTGGATGGATACCACTATCCTATTTGGTCACTAAATAGATTTTGTGATCGTTAAATAATTAGGTGTACAACTAAACTGGGAATCAGATCTATATGGCTGAGCATACATTTGCCAGTGCAGGGACACCAGGGCCATTTGTTCCCTGTTCAGCTAGCCACCACCCTCTCCTCATTTCAAAAGCTTCCTAAAAGCTCTTTTCTTCCACATTGCTGAAAGCGAGTTAACATTAAATAAATAATGTATTTGAACTAAGAGATGCACACATCACTAAGAGAATGAATATATGTATTTGAACTAAGAGATGCACACATCAAAACTAAGTAACTGATCTTATCACTGTAATTCTTGTCCTCCCTGACACTTCCTCTGTGTGTTACACATTCATTGTGTCACATGGCTCAAGCCCACTAATGTACACAAGAGTAACTTCACTCATGTGAGTACTCCTGTGGATATCAAAGGATCAGTGAGTAGTGCGTGAACATGCACAGTCAAGCTCTTAGACTAAACTTTTGAGGGCAAACACCTGTGTTGTTTGCTTTGTAATGCTTACTACATTTTAAGTGCTATATAAATAACAGTCAGATCTTTAATTCTACCATCACCCAAAGCCAAAGAGATGGAGAAAGGAACTGTAAAGGGAAAGAATAACGTCCCAGGTGTAGATGAAAGCCTAAGTGGGATTATACAGCTATTTTAAGGAACATTAATCCATTTTACATATTAAGACAGTGAAAGCAATCCCCTTGGTCAGGATAGTGAGAGAAAGTCTAAGACAGTGTGCTGGGTCACTCCCTGTAGGAAGAACAAAAACAAAAATATCTTTTTCAATTTTACAAATATATTCAGATCAATTTGTGGGGGTGTGACAGGGTATACCAGACTCTTTGAGGTGCTCTGGAAGACCCTGCAGTCCTGCCACACTCTGTCCCAAACAGAAGCAGAAGAGAAGTCCTCCAAGCAGCCTAGAGTGGTTGTGGGGAAGCAGCCAATGGGGGAGGTCACAGGAAATAGCCAGTCTGGAGCCAGCAGGTTCACATACAAGGAGCTGCAGGGCCAGAGTGACTCAGTTCCTTGCTGGAGCTAGAGGAGTGTGCCTGGCTGGCTAAGGGAGCTACAGTAGCTTGGACAGAGCAGTGCTGGCAGAGACCAGGATGGGGGTGTTGGCATGAGAAGGATCTCCATGCTGACTGCTGGAACTCAACCAGAACAAGGCCCTGAGATAAGGGTGAAGAATGTGTTGAGGTTGTGGGGAAGTAGCTCAGGGAAGTGTAGAAGCGATGCAGTTTAGTTAAAGGGATGTGGCAGATGGCTACTATTTACAAGGTCCCTGGGCTGGGACCTGGAGTAGTAGATAGGCCTGGGTCTCCCTCCCCTTCTCCCTGTTAGCCACTGGGGAGGGGTACTCACAAGGTGTAAGTGCCAACCTGTTATAGGATGGAATCTTGATTTGAGAAATCCATAAATTTCATGGATATTCAAAGCCAATTCTGGTTTAAATGTTCTAAAACAGAACAAAACAAGCAATCCAATCCTGAAAGCAAGACATAATCTGTGTTAACCCTGTTGTGTGCTGCCTTAATCAAACTTTCTTTGCAATGAAAATTTCCACATTCTTTCACTTGTCATAAGATTGACTCTTCCTCGATGGATTATCTGATTAAAATTATACAGTGAGCTACAGTACATTGAAAGATGGTGAAAGGAACCTGCATGTTCAAAGATCCTTGTCAAGGTTCCTCCCCCACTCTGAACTCTAGGGTACAGATGTGGGGACCTGCATGAAAAACCTCCTAAGCTTATCTTTACCAGCTTAGGTCAAAACTTCCCCAAGGTACAAAATATTCCACCCGTTGTCCTTGGACTGGCCGCTACCACCACCAAACTAATACTGGTTACTGGGGAAGAGCTGTTTGGACGCGTCTTTCCCCCCAAAATACTTCCCAAAACCCTGCACCCCACTTCCTGGACAAGGTTTGGTAAAAAGCCTCACCAATTTGCCTAGGTGACTACAGACCCAGACCCTTGGATCTTAAGAACAATGCACAATCCTCCCAACACTTGCACCCCCCCCTTTCCTGGGAAATGTTGGATAAAAAGCCTCACCAATTTGCATAGGTGACCACAGACCCAAACCCTTGGATCTGAGAACAATGAAAAACATTCAGTTTTTTACAAGAAGACTTGTAATAAAAAATAGAAGTAAATAGAAATAAAGAAATCCCCCCTGTAAAATCAGGATGGTAGATATCTTACAGGGTAATTAGATTCAAAAACATAGAGAACCCCTCTAGGCAAAACCTTAAGTTACAAAAAAGATACACAGACAGAAATAGTTATTCTATTCAGCACAATTCTTTTCTCAGCCATTTAAAGAAATCATAATCTAACACATACCTAGCTAGATTACTTACTAAAAGTTCTAAGACTCCATTCCTGTTCTGTCCCTGGCAAAAGCAGCACACAGACAGACACAGACCCTTTGTTTCTCTCCCTCCTCCCAACTTTTGAAAGTATCTTGTCTCCTCATTGGTCATTTTGGTCAGGTGCCAGCGAGGTTACCTTTAGCTTCTTAACCCTTTACAGGTGAGAGGAGCTTTCCCCTGGCCAGGAGGGATTTCAAAGGGGTTTACCCTTCCCTTTATATTTATGACAATCCTGAAATTCAGACTAAAACAAAAAAGTGGTTTGTCTGATTGTTTTTTGTTTGTTTTTAACATTCCATGCACCTTCTTTTAGAAGCCGCTCTCAATTAGTTATGGTAATATTACTAACTTTCAGTTTATATTGTTTCACCTGAACATTACTAAGAAGCAGAAGAAATAACTACAGAAATAATCCAAATGAGTGTGGTTTGTCTTTGCTTAGTTAGTGAAAGAGAGTGCTGTATTAATCAAAATACTGAGAGAATTTTAATCAACTCAGTTTCCCTTGAGGTTCTGTGTTAAATACTCTTTATTCAGAAAGAGTTCAGATTGTACTTGGGTCCAGAGATGGACTTTACAAGAGTTGAATTTCAAATATGTTCAAGATCTTTCTTTAGAAGCAAATCCTGGCATGTCCTCATAGGTGATTTTTTTTTTCATTTTTCAAAGATAATTAATTTATAGTCCATTTTGTAAATGTAGGTTTAATTAATTTTCAGTTTAAATTCCTGGAAAAAATACACACACATACACACACTTCAAATGGCCCTACTCACGTTAATTTATATTCAGTGCAATAGAATTCATTAATACAACATTGTTTGGAATTTCAAACACGAGGAAATTCAGAGAAAATTTAACTCTACTCTTTTGTGTATGCCCAATATAAGGTTTTACATTCCAAGTTCACATAGATATGTCATATAGGCTGTATGGTGACAGAGCAAAAGGCACAAGTTTGTTTCTTTTATTTTATTTGGAGTGACAAGGTTGAGGGGTTAGGCAGCGGAGTATGAACTCTCTGCTGCTTTGTAATACAGCCCAAGAACACATGCCAAAGGGGTTCTCATCAGCTACTTCCTAAAGCAAGGACTTAGGATATTATATTGCCTAAATGGAAGTTGGGTGTTGACCTAACCCTCCATTCTGGGCTAAATTTTTGTACCATGTGTCACCAGCAGCACTATCCTGTGCCTAGCTAGGAGGGCTGACAATTTTTAATTAAATTAATGCCTGTAGAGAGGCAAGTCTTCAAGGGTTCAGGAATAATACAATAAATATTCTCTTCCTCTGGGTTTGAGTAACCTCCATATTGCTCTGAGGCCCTGCCGGCCAATGTTGCAAATTCTAAGGCTAAACCAAAACTAAGTTTTGTACATTGCTCTTCTATATTAGCTCCTCCACCACCTTTTTAAATGTTAAACTATCTTTGTGACACATGTAGTTAGCATGCACTGCATGTGGGACTTCATCCTGTATCAGTGGGATCAGGATTAAGCCCATATTCAAAAACACCATATTCACTGAATTCATTTTATTGAAGCATCTTTCCAATCTGCGTCTGTTCTCAGTGACTGACAGAATAAAAGCCACAAGAAAAGCTATCTTAAGCAACTTTCACATTATGAAAGAAGTTAAATCCCTTTCCTCACCTGCCATGAGTACAGTAGTTTAATCTTTTGTTAACTGCTGCACAGCTGTTACACTAACAGCTTTACAGGCACCTTTGTGGCTGCCTTTTCACCAGTTACACTTGTTATCCACTTAACTGGGCAAAGAACCCAACTATTAGCATCCCACAAATGTTGTGGCAAGAAGCTTAAAAAAACAAGGCTGCAGCTAAACCGTATCTGGGGGCTCAGAGCTCAGTAGCAGAATTTAAGATGGTATTCAATGAGCATAATGATGGAATCAAATGTGTGTAGTATATTAAAGTAACTAGACTCATTTCTAAAAATGTCCAAAAAATTGAAGAAAGTAAAGAAGCCAAAGGAATTATATCATTCATCTGTAAAGTAATTCTATTCAAGAAATGTGTATTGAAGAATCACAAAACACCCACTTAAACAAATGCTTAAACTTTAAAATAAGCAAATAAAAGGTTTCCAAGGACTGTGATCCAGCTCCCACTGAAGTTAATGGAAATTTTATCACTTTGCCACTGAAATCAGTGGGAGCAGGACTAGGCCTCAGAGCCACTAAGATCTGGTAGCAAACTTCAAGACATCTCACTTAATCTGCTAAGAAGCATTTCTCTAGCTGTTGTTCTGTACAGCTGCACCCAGACTAAATTTATATACAAAAAACTACATTAAAATAGCATTAAGGTTGCAAAGTCAAGCACTCAAAAGTTAGTAAATGCCACAATTAAGGTTGTTAATTCAACCCCTTGTGCCTAGGCATTATAATGGTCTTTCATTACATGATCATATACTCTTCTCTCCCCTCCCACAGTTCCTAACTCTGATTTAAGGGACAGAATGGGTGGCATTCACTTCAATGCATAGCCATATGCCTTATTTACTGCACACTATTCAAACCCTACTGCAAATATAGAATTGTTAGCTGCCTCAGGGACTTTTCTATGGTGCTCAACACGACAGAATCCGAGCGCTTCAGAAACATTAATTTATCTTCACAGCAACCCTGTGAGAGAAAGCAGTAAAATTATCCCCATTTTACAGCTGGAGAACTGACAAAAATTAATGTCAGATATAACCTAATTTTAGATGCCCAATTTTAAATGCTGAGGACTTGATTTTTTTCAGAGTACTTACCATTTTATAGCACTCTGTGGTCAAAGCACAGCTCTCGTTGCCTTCAGTTGCAGAAGTAGTGAGCACGCCCTGCTGCAACTCAAACCCTATGGTGTCAAGTCAGGCACCTAGAAAATGAGGAACACTCAATTAGTGGCCACCTGGAAAAAGGTCTATGTAAATGATTTGCCCAGCATCCCACAGGAACCCTATGGCAGAGGCAGTGATAGATGTCACCCAGTAAAACTGGATTCTGACTGCCTAAAGCACAAGTCCCTCCTTTCTCTCCCTGAAATCAGCAGCCATCCCTTTCAACAAATGAGGCAGGGGTCCTACAGACTGCAGCCTCATTAATTACAAAGCCCTGATTCATTCATTGAGCATGGTCCATCCTATGCACTGAATGAGGCATGGCTCCTCTGAAAAAGTAGTGTGTAATTGTGTAATTAAACTGTCATAACAGATATGTCCAAGGGTGCCAAATTAAGAATACACAGGCAAACTTAATTCTGGTATTTCCTGGATTTTGCAACCTTAACATTTTAATCTACAATTTTATATGTAGTTTCTGAAATTTAAAACAAACAGAGGAAAAAACCAAATTCCATTATGCTGAATCATGTTGACTCCCACCTGGTTCATCACTGGAGTTAGAATCTTTAGCTCAACATCACAGTCCTCCGCCACTTGAGCTAACAGAGTAAGTGATAGCAGTAGTAGGTTGTCATCCTCTGTGTAGACCAGTCACTAGAGTGAGCTGAGGCACACACTTTGCCAGTACATTTCACAGCTATTTGCTGACAGCAGAGGAATGTTGAGACAGAGGAAACCTTAGCTGTCTTCTAGGTTCTGAGGGGAGTGTATTCTAGTGGTTTCAGACTCTCCTGCTTCTGCCCCCCCACACCTGTCCTTGTCCCAGTTGTTTCCTTAATCCCCCATGCCTCTACATCCCAGGCCCCCATTATCTTGGATCCACATCCTTGTTTCTAACCCCATTCCTGCTTGGACCTTTGTCCCAGTATCTCACCCCCAAGTCAATTCCTCACCCCTGTGCATTCCACGCAGCCTGCTTGCTTCCTCCTCCTCACTGCCTGAGAGCCAGCAGAGGGAACAGTGAGAGCACACAAGAGACAGTCTTCTTCTCTGTTGCTGTGCCAGCCACCACAGTGGCCCCTGGCGGCTAGGAGGAGCTATTGCATGGAAAATCCTGCTCAGTCCCTGCAGTTCTGGACTGGCATATGCTAAGGCTTGGAAGGATTAGATTTTAACGGTAATTGTCGGTAAACATCTATTTCACCATATACACAAACAGATAAAATGTATTTCCATAGAAAATTATCTAAATTTACAGGTAGGCAAAACAAGATGAATGCAGCTTAAGACCTTTAGTTTAGGCATATTTACTTTGTATTTTGACATGTGATGTTGACAAATTGTTTGTTAGAAAACTTTAACTCTTTGAATCTCCTGTCATTAAATAACTGTCTGACTGCACAACAATTTCACGCAACTGAAAATTTAAATCAATAAAAATAAAATGCTTAAACCCCATAATTTTGCTGTACAAATTTAAATTGATAAATGTTTATTTTAAGTGATAAAAATAAAAAATTCTGCCAAACCTAAGTATGCTCAATTTTTAATGGAAAAAAATAGCACATTAACACAGAGTTATGGTTGCTTGGTGGTATGTCGTCCCTTTGCAGAACGCTGAGTTGAGCAAAACTCAAGTTTCTGAAAACCATGAAATGAGCAATTAAGGTTGCCCATGTAATCTTAACTCTGCCCTCTTTCAGCAATGACCCACAAGGTAAGTCCCATCTACACACATACCTTTTCTCTGCTATACCCACAGTTGCTGAAATGTACAAGCTCTTTACTTCCTACAGACCGTTCACACTCATCCACAGGATTCCATCTAACACTACAATTGTACATTTCTTAATTAGCAGTTTCAATTTGGGTCTCCCAAAATGGGTGCATTGCACCCAATGTTGGGTAAAACTTGCCAGAGTGAGACCATTTTGACCTGTTTCACATCAATAGTTTAAGCTTTAGCTCTGAGCAAAAAACAAAACCCCAGTCAATCAAAGCTAGAAACTTTTTCAAAATGGTTATCTTTTCAGAGCTTTTATCTCTACAACCCCTATACCAAATGTCCCCAAATATGGGTCACTAACCCTATGCTGTTTCTGCCTGAAGCACACCAAATTTCAAAGGAATATAACTAAGCATGTTGACTTTAGAGGTTGACCTTTAAGTCCTCTAAACAGAAGTTGTGATGCAACCTTAATTACAGTGATACTGCTATGCTACTGTGATACAGACAATTGTCAGAGAACTTGACTACCAAACTGTAACAAATCTCTATTGACCACATGAAAACTATGATTTTCAGAGGCTCATAATGTGGTCAAATTTAAGCAGACTTTCCCAAGGATAGCAAAAAACACTCCCACCATCAAGATGAATTCCCTGCCAAATTTCAAATCCTTGCTCAAAAGCATTGAGGCACTAGAACTTATTAATGTTCAGTGATCTCTAATGGTCCCATGTATTGGTGATGTAACTTGGCTACAGGCTGGGGGGGGACCAGAGATTTTTTAATTGACCTCCAGTAGCTAGTTTAGGTGTGGCTTGATGGCCCTTATCTGCATACTTCTTGTAGAGCTTTTTAGCTGCTTATAGGTCTTCTGTGAGCTCTTGTACATAATTCAGATGGGTGACCAGGTCCAGTGCTGGAGTGACCAAGGAGCTCATAGGCTGCCCTGTGTGGAAGTGAAGGTGGAAACATTGGCATAAAACAGGCTCTGCTGAGTGGAGGCCTGGATCATGTTGTTATAAGCAAATTTGGCATATGGGAGCAAGGAGACCCAGTCATCCTGGTGGCATGAAGCACTACAGGTACTGTTGGAGAATCTGGTTCACCTGCTCTGACTGTCTGTTGGTCTGTGGATGATATACAGAGGAAATAAGGCATTCTATACCCAAGAGTTTAAACAGTTTTTGCCAGAAGAAGGAGATAAACTATGAGCCTCGGTCTGACAATGCCCCACAGTAGTCCATGGAGCCAGAACACAGGTTCAAGAGAGAGACCAGTGGCTTCCAGGGTGGCGGGAACCATGACAGAGGGGAATAAAGTGTGCTATCTTGGTCAAGAGACCAACAGTGACCAATACAACTAAACATCCACAGGAGCAGAGTATTTCTATTATGAAATACTGGGACATAGTAGATCAGGGCTGAGACAGGATGGGTAGGGGCTGAAGAAGACCAAATGCCCTTTCACAAGAGTTCTTGGTCTTGGAATACAGATCATAGGAGTCAATGTATTTCCTGACATAGGAGTGTAAATCTGGCCACCAGAAGTTTTGCAAAACCAAGTTCCTGGTTTTAGTTCGACCAAAATGGCAGTGACCTGGGAGTCAGGACATAATCCAAGAGCCTTGCACCTCAGAGGGCCAAATGGAACATAAATGCAGTCTCCATGGTAGAGAATTCCATCCTACAACCAAAACTCTGAACTAATCTGAGTGCTTACATCACTTGAGGTCTTGCAGGTCTGATGGTGAAGTGCTCATGAGGCAGTGGGAATTGAATGAGTGACATTAGGTCCCTGTCTATTGTTCCAAGAGTGACGTTGGATGGCTAAGGATGGCTGAATGAGGTGTGCATGACTCAGCAAGTTCATCCCTGCAAAACAGGCATCTGCCTTCCCGTTTCTTGCACCTGGGCAGTATGTAACAATTAAATCAAATTGGGTGAAGAAAACAGACCAACGGATCTGGCACTGATTTTGATTTTGGGCTGTACAAAGCCATGCCAGGTTTTTGTGGTCTGTAAGGATCTGAATTGGGAATTGGGCTCCTTTAAGGAGATGATGCCATTCCTCAAAACCTGCCTTAATTGGGAGCAGCTCCTTGTCTCAGATGTCATAGTTCCACTCACCCAGGCTTAGTGTTCTGCAGTAGAAGGCACAACGGTGGACTTGGTTACAGGGTCCCACTTATAGACAATTCCTGTAGTGAAATTCAATACATCGGCCTCCATGATGAAAACCTTGGTAGGGTCAGGATGGGCAAGGAGGGGAGCAGTAGTAAAAGCCTTCTTCAGCTGGTTAAAGGCAGATTAGGCCTCTGGAACAGATAAATTGGCTCCACTTTCAAAGGAGTGCTGTAATGAAAGCTACCAGGTGGGAAAGCCTCTTGATGAAATGCCAATAGAAGTTGGCAAAACTGAGGTATGATTGTACCCCATGCATGTCACTTGGAGCAGACCACTCAGAAATGGCAGACACTTTGTGGGGTTCCATAGTTAACCCACCTGGGGATAATATACACCCAGGGAACTTGAACATGCTATGATCAAATTTGCATTTCTCTAATTTACAATAGAGGTGGCTCTGGTGAAGCCTCTCCAGAACACAGTGTACATGTTGATTACGAAGGGCCTTGTTCTCAGAAAACATAAGGATGTCATCTAGATAGATCAGCAGAAACTGGTCCAACATGTCCCTAAATGTGTTATTGATAAAGTGCTGAAAGATTGTGGGAGCATTATATAGGCCAAGGGCATCAATAGGTATCTGAAAAGCTTGTCATGGATGTGGAATGCTATCTTCTATTTATCCTCTGCCAAGATATGGAATAGGTTGTAGGCCCCACAAAGGTCCAGCTTGGTGAAAATCCTTGTGGAATGAAGTCTCTCAAAGCTCATTAATGAGGCAAAGGGTATCTTGCTTGCTAGTCCCTGCAAGGGCACAGGGAGCCATCTTTCTTAGACACTAAGAAAACTGGGGTTCCTGCTGGGAAGCTGGATAGGCAGATTGGATTAATCTCTTTTTCAGGTTCTATCCAACACAGGATCCCAGAGGGAGTAAATACGGCCAAATGAAATCTCAGCCCCTGGCTGGAGGTCTATGTGCCAGTCATAGCAATGATGGGGTGGCAGGGAGAGGAGAGGGGGAAGTATGTCTGACTTCCTCTTGCCATAAACATCTGCAAGGTCCTGGTGTTTTACCGATCTTGTGTGGGTAGCCGATATCTGTGGTTTCACAGTCCATCACTGCTGTTCTTGTGGCCCCAGAAGGGCAGTGTGTCCTTGGGGTTGAATTGCGCATTGCTTCTAATTTGAACCCAGGTTTGAGGAAGCAGGACTATTTGTTGCAGAATGATGAGCAGAATGGAACTTTGCCAGAACTTCCAAAGGATCTATAGGTCATGGGTAGAAAGCCAGGTGATCCTGAGGATGACCAGAGAATGTGGGGAATGTACCAGATTGAACTGAAGGGTTTCATGGTGTCCCTGAAGAGCTGGTTTGGAAGCTTGACAGGACTCCAAGAGAGAAGTGATCTGTCAATGGATTCAACCAGGTGAGAGAGAGAGCCTTGAAGTGTATCTGAATTCCGCGACCTTGAGCAAAATCTGAGTCCGTAAAACAGCTGGAAGCACCAGAGTCTATTAGTGCTGTCAAGCTGACCTCTGACATGGCAGAATCTCTCAAAGTAGAAGGTTGGTTGACTGCTGCTAGGATACTGGTGGACAAGTGCAGAGGTCATTTGCGGTCTTGAGAGGAAGATGCCCAGCCCTCTCTATTTCCCGCCTGAGATGCAGACCACCTCTTCCTGTTCAGCAGTAGACTAGAAGTGCACCGATCCCACAGTAAAAATGTTGGCCTGGTGTCCGGCATCAGAGAGATAAGGCCATGTCTATGTCAGCTTGCATGGGTTTGGTATGTGTGCATGTGGAGAAGGTTACTGGAGGTCAGCAGACCAGGGTTGGTGGAGCAGGTATGGATTGAGTGGTTCTTTCTTTCAAGGTGGTCTGATAGCCAGTCATCAATCTTAATACATGGGTTAATAAATGCATCCAGGCTGATTGGGGGTTCTACTTGTGATAGCTTGTCCATGTTGTCATCATTCAAGCTGAGCTGGAAGTGGTAGCACTGAGCAGATTCATCCATTTGATGTCCACCACAAAGGTGGTGAAAACCTGCAGCATAGCTGGCTACCAGCCAGGGTCCAGAGTTTGGTCTCTGTTGTGCATGTGTGGTACAGGTCATCAAAAGATTACTGATATGGCATGGACAAACTCCTTAAACTGACCCAGGAGAGGATGAGACTAGGAAGGCTAGGAGCAGGACAGGCATAGGAGAGATCACAGCTGCAGGTACGTATGTTGAGCAGCCAGGGACCATTGGTTGCTGTTTGACCACTCTGGCTGATAAGACAAAGAAGCTTATCAGGCAGCCCTAATGTGGCTCAGCTGTGCTCACAGGCAGTCTGAGCCCAGGCAGGTGCAACTGCAAGTCCTCATTCCTGACAGGCAGCTCCCCATCTAGCATACTGGCTTTTTGTGGATTGCATTCTTAGGTGCCTGTCTCTTCCAAAACACCGTATAGCCGGCTGCCTATGTGCCGAACCCAGGCTTTGTTGATGACAATGTTGTTCCTGTGATTTTTCTAGGTGTCTAAAAGTTAGGCATTGCTATACTGAGCCTCATAGCACATAAATCCCTGTGTATCCAGACCATATTGATTAGTGTCCTAATGATCAGCTTACATTGTCAAGACTATACGTGTAATGAAAAGGACTAGGACCTGATCCTTCAATAGCATGCACATAGAGTCCTGAATCTACATGGAACCCCACAGAAGCTAATGGGAGCCTGCTGGAATGAAAGCTGTTGCAACTAATCCTAGACTCTTATTTAAAAAAAAAAAATTGGCTTGACATTTCTAGGTCTCCCAAACCGTGACAGACATACCAGAACAATGGGGTTTGTAGTCCCCAAAGGCTGGCTGTAGCCATGGCCCTGATCATGTGGAATAAGCATGGCTTCTGTGGGGACCAAGTAGAGAGAAAGCATGCAGTGGAACTCTTTCTATCCCCTACACACTTCTACAAGCTTTTGGTGCCATCCATATACTTATGGAAAGTGGAACATTGAAACCAGGGCGGGCCCACAACATTTTGGCACCTGAGGCAGGGAGCTCAAATGACGCCCCATACCCTTTCGCTTGGGCCAAAACTTTGAAAGGTCTCAATTCTGCCTTCTTCCTGTTCTACTCCTCTCATAGTACTGCTCTGCTACCTACCCCAATAAAGGAGAACTAACAACTTAAAATGCCTTGTTCAAAAATTTTAAGTAACACTTAACTTTCAAATGCCTGAACAGCAAATGTCACTTTTTTTGTCTGCATAGTAAACACGGGCATTTTTATCTGTTTGAATAATCAAAGTGGTGCTTTCTGTGCCTTCTTGGCTGCAAAGATCTGAACTGATTCCTGAAGGTCCACAGTCTGGGCCAGCTCATGCTCTATTGAGATAGTTGCAAGGCTGACCGGCCTCTCCTGTGTCATTGTGGAGCGTAGATGTGTTTTTATTAACTTCAGCTTGGAGAAGCTGCATTCTCCACTGGCAACTGTTACAGGAAGTGTTAGAAGTATGCGCAGAGCAACAAAAGCATTTGGAAAGAGGGTGGTCATTGTATTTGTGCACATATATTCAAGAACAGCCTTTGGAGTTGATCCTGCTGAAATGTATGTTGAAAGGGCTTTCAGTCCATCACCTAAATCACTCACATCAATATCATGCATGTCATCATGTGTCCACACTGTCTCTAGTGCCCTGCATTGCTGGTGTAGGTCTTCCTCAGGTATAGTGCGCAGTTTTGGAATATCATACAACACCCCAAATATACTGCTGTGTTCCTCAAGCTGCATGAAACATTCTTCAACTGACTGTATTGAACAATCTAACACCTGGTTAAAGAATTCAACTTTGAATTGTTGTTTGGGGCCTCTTATGGGATTATCCCATGCCTCATAATCAAAATGTCTTCTTCTTCAGCGATTCTTGTATTCTTGAATTGGTGGGAAATAGCTTCAGTGTGAAGTTCCTCTGCCAACTTCTGTGCACTCTTCAGAACATTTTGAAATCCCTCGTCTGACCGGTAAGACTGTAGGGATGACTTTGCTTTGTCCAGTTGTTCCATTGCTCCAGATATATCAAGATCAACACCTTGGAGTCTCTTGCTTACAACATTTATTTCAAACAGTATGTCATGCCACAACACTAAGCTACACAGAAATTTGAAGGTATGTATGTTTCTGGTGATTCCATTTCCCTCTGCCACTGTTCTCCCACGAACAATTCCTGTCATAGCATTATCCTCCATAATGGCAACTATGGCATCATCTATCTTCCGAATTTGGTGTTTGATAGGCTTTATCGCCTCCACTCAACTTTCCCATCGTGTGGCTCAGTGGTTTCAGTGTCAGAGAGGATGTTCCCAGATGTTGCTTCAAAATTTGCCATTGATGAGTTGATGCAGAGAAAAATACATAGATGCTTTGAAGTACATTAAAAAATTCAGCAGCCTCACTAGAAGCTGATGCTGCATCATGGACCACCAAGTTCAATGAATGAGAACTGCATGGGACGAAAAAAGCTCGACGGTTTAACTCTTGGATCTGTGTCTGCACTCCTTTGTTCTTTCCTCTCATGTTGGCATCATTATCGTAGCCCTGACCTCTCATGTCAGCTATCGCAATTCCTGTATCTTCCAGCTTTTTAAGAAGCACATTTGTCATTCCAGCTCCTGTAGTATCATCAGTGTCAATACATTCTAGAAAATGCTCTCTGACAGTCACTATTGCAGGGACATTTTCACTAGGTTCTGTTGTTACAAAACGCACCATTAAAGTAATTTGTTCCATATGGCTGATGTCAGGGCTAGAATAACAGAGTAATATCTTCCTGATTTCAGATCTGCCACAATCTTCTGTTTGACTTCTGTTGCCAGTAACTGTATGATCTCATTTTGAATTGTTTTTCCAAGGTAGTGGTGTGTGTACATTTCTTGGGTGGTGACGAGTCTTAGATGCTCCTGGAGTACAGCATCAAACTCAGATATCAGCGCCACAATTTTAAGGAAGTTTCCATTTTTTGGCACATACAACTGATCTGAAGTGCCATGCAGTGCTAGGTTTTGGGTAGCAAGCATTCTCACAATGGCAATGAGCCCTTTCAGAACATTTTGCCAGTAAAGAGACTCTGATGCAATCTTCTCTTGATGCTGATCATCTATGGTAGCCTTTAACCTTAGTCTCATATCAAGCTCTTTCCACCTATGGAATGATCTCTGGTGATTTGCTGCCTTCTCATGGCATGCCAGATTTCTAGCCAGCTTTTCCAGTCCTTTGTTCCTGTAGAACCCAATGTGGCTGGAACATTAGACTGGAAGAGTTTGCAACAAAAACAGTATGCAGCATTCTGGGTTTTCAGTATATAAGCCATGGCCTCTCCACTTTGTCACCACTGGGGATTTCACACCAGTAATGTGTTGAATGGAAACTTCTGTTTTCATTGTCTTTGGGGAACATGAAGTTTTTCACTTGCTGTGGCCCATGCAATACAAGAAGGTCCCTCAGGCTACTGCTCAAGTGGGTCCAGTCCTGGATCATCTAGACTTAAGGAACTAAACTCAGCAGCAGCTGTTTCTTGTGCCTCTACCACACTCTTCTCTGATCTACACTTTTCTTCAGGAATGTGCATGATTACATACATTTGAGATGGAGATATGGATGCTGCAACAGCTACCAGGTCACCTGCACTCTGACTAACTGGAAGATCAGGCATCTCCTCATTACTCACATCCTCACAGGGGCCGGAAGGCTCACCGTGAACATTTGTGTCTATGCATCGCAGGAGAGCGCCTTCCTGCTTAGATAGAAAAGCTTCCTTTGCTTTCTTTCTTTTTCTGAATGCTGCCCAAGAGGGGCGTTTTCTTCTTTCACTCATGAATGCTGTTCTCTGCCAGCTAGATTGGCTCTCAACACTCAATTGAAGGGGACAAATAAGCAGTTGGTAGCAGGGCCTGAGTGAGGGAAGATATCAGCGTTTTAAGGGCCTAACTGGCTCCTACTACTTCAGTTGACTGCCTGTCAGAGGTGAAAGTAAGTCAGTACGCCCTGGTACGGCGTACCAACAAGAGCCGGTGCGCCGTACCGGGGTGGATCGGCTTCCTCAGGAGCAATTTAAAGGGCCTGCGGCTCCCAGCAGCAGCTGGAGCCCCCAGTCCTTTAAATTGCTGCCAGAGCCCCGCTGCCGGAGCCCTGGGGTAGTGGCGGCGGGGCTAGGACAGCAATTTAAAGGGCCCTGGGTGGTAGTGGTGGCTGAGCCCTGGGCCCTTTAAATCATCCCTGGAGACCCGCTGCTGCTTCCCCAGGGCTCCGGCAGGCTCCAGGGACGATTTAAAGGGCCCGGGGTGGTAGTGGCGGCCGGAGCCCCGTCCCCGGAGCCCTGCTGCCGGAGCCCTGGGGAAGCAGCGGTGGGGCTCCGGGGACAATTTAAAGGGCCCAGGGCTCGGCCGCCACTACCACCCAGGGCCCTTTAAACTGCTGCCAGAGCCCCCGGCTGCCACTGTTACCCCGGGAAGGGGGAAGGAGGCACTTGGTACGGGTGGGCCGGGGCTGGCTAGGACCTCCCCCAGCCCCACCCCTTCTGCCCGAGGCCCCGCCCCTTCTGGGGGCCAGAGCCGGCCCCAGCCCAGCCCCATACCAGTAAGTCACTAGACTTACTTTCACCCCTGCAGTCTGTTCTCCTCAAGTGGGTTCAGGGAAGCAGCAGGAAACAGGAAGCTCCCTGAGAAGCTGGTGTTAATCAGTCCAGACTCCTGGAGGTGCTAGAGAGGTACATAAGAGGCTCCTCCTCAGGGGTGAAAGTAAGTTAGAGGACTTACTGGTATGCCGGAGTCCTGAGCAGGGGGCGTGGCCTCAACCAGAAGAGGCGTGGCCTTAACCAGAAGAGGCAGGGCCTTAAATCCCCAGGGCCTTTAAATCTTGATTTAAAGGGTCAGGGCTCCAGCTGCGGTAGTGGCAGCTGGAGCCCGGGGCCCTTTAAATCACCCCCGAGCTACTAGCTGCAGAGGTGGCTGAGAACTCCGAGGCTCAGGGGCGATTTAATGGGGCCCAGGGCTCCAGCTGCCACTACCGCAGGGGAGCCCCCGGGCCCTTTAAATCACTGAGGAGCGCTGGGGGCTCCTGGCTACCACCACTACCCTGGGGCTCTGAGCTCTGGCAGAGCTTTAAAGGGCCTGGGGCTCCACTGTGGTAGTGGCTGCCGGTAACCTGAGCCCTTTAAATCCTCGCCTGAGCCCTGCTGCTCGAGCCCTGGAGTAGCGGTGGCCGGGCTTCATCGGGAATTTAAAGGGCCCTGGGGCTCCAGCCGCCGCTATCGCCCCAGCCCTTTAAATCCACTCCGGAGCCCCACTGCCGCTACCCCAGGGCTTCGGCAGCAGGGCTCCGGCGGGGATTTAAAGGCCCTCGGTGGTGGTGGCAGCTGGAGCTCCGGGGTCCTTTAAATCCCTGCCAGAGCCCTGCTGCCGCTACCCCGAGGCTCGAGCAGCAGGGCTCAGGTGGAGATTTTAAGGGCCGGGGCAGTAGCAGTGGCTGGAGCTCCGGGGCCCTTTAAATACCCCGCCGCTGCCGCTGCTACCCCAGGGCTTTAAATTGCCTTCTGGGAAAGCCGGTCCCGGTACGGCGCATCGGCTCTTACCTGTATGCCGTACCGGGGCCTGCTGGCTTACTTTCACCTCTGCTCCTCCTTTCTCTCCCTGCAGCTCCTGCTGCTTTCTATTATTCCCTCTCACCTTTTCTCCTGCCTGCCTGTTATGTCTCTTGTGCCCTCCTTCCTCCAGAACAGCACTCCACCATCTCTGTGCATCTAGAGCAGAGAGAATACACATGCACCAGCAGCAGACACAATTTTCTACACTCTGGGTCCTAGTGGTGCTCCCCACTTTCTCCTCCTCCCCCCCACAATCTGGCACCTGAGGCAGCCGCCTCAGTTCTCCTCATGGTAAAGCCAGCCCTGACTGGAACTAAAATGTTCCGAAAGAAGTTTTGTGTTTACAATGACTTCCATTAACTATCTTTAGCTGCTAGAAAACAACCAGCGTAGTAAATTAAAAGGCATAATTCTGCAATCGCCAGAATGGGCAAAGGAAAAAAACAAAATAGCTTATTATTACCTTGTGTACTTAAAAAAAAATAATCACAGCATTTATGCCTGCAATACAATTATCTTCAAAGCAGGCATTTCCAAGCAATCAGATACTGGCTAGGTAAACCTCAACTCTTCCAGTCAGCCATCAATTGCCAAGAAGCTCCTGACCTAGATGTCATTATTGCTTAAAATTTGATAATGTTCTTTGTTAATTAACTGTTCAATTTAGAAAAAGGGAATAAAAAAAAAAAAAACTAAAAAATTCTGAAAAAAACAGGGCTTTGGAGCTTTGCTCTGGCTCTGCTCCAGCTCCAGGCAAAAACCTGCAGCTTCACTATTCTGGAGCTGCTCTGCATTCCAGCTCCAAGGTCTGCTCCAAAGCCCTGGAAAAAACACCAAGAAACAATTTTACGTAGTGAATGTTTGCTTCTTGAGTAAAGTACTAGTACAAAGAGTTAAACAAACCATCAACTAATTAGGAGACAATTACATGCTATTCTGAGGAGAAATAATATGTTAAAATACTTTTTGTGGTAGAATAAATAGCTTGATTTTTAACCCTAGATCAGGGATTGGCAACCTTTGGCATGTGGCCCACCAGGGAAATCTGCTGGCGGGCCGGGCCGGTTTGTTCATCTGCAGCGTTCACAGGTTCGGCCGATCGGACCCCCCACTTTCTACGGTTCGCCATGCCAGGCCAATGGTGGCTGCAGGAAGCGGTGCGGGCCAAGGGATGTGCTGGCCGCTGCTTCCTGCAGCCCCCATTGGCCTGGCACGGTGGACCGTGGCCAGTGAGAGCTGCAATCGGCTGAATCTGCGGACGCTGCCGGTAAACAAACCATCCCGGCCTGTCAGCAGATTTCCCTGGCAGGCCATGTGCCAAAAGTTGCCAATCTCTGCCCTAGATTAAAGCGTGAAATAAAAAAAAATCTTCAATGTAAGACCATGTAACACCATATAGGACTTAAGAAAAGAGGAACACTGGAAATGGTTACTTGTATCTAAGGGTTTTTCTAAACAGAGCAGTAAAGACTGGGGGAGGTGTAATTTCTAAAGCACACTAAGGTGTTGCACATTAATTGGTCCATGTAGATCCTTCTGGTATGCACTACAGTAGAACCTCAGAGTTACGAACTGACCAGTGAACCACACGCCTCATTTGGAACTGGACGTATGCAACCAGGAAGCAGCAGAGAAGGGGGAAAAAGGTGAACATACAGTATTGTATTAAATGTAAACTACTAAAAAAAAAAAAAAAGGAAAGGAAAGCAGCATTTTTCTTCTGCATAATAAAGTTTCAAAGTTGTATTAAGTTAATATTCAGTTGTAAACTTTTGAAAGAACAACCATAATGTTTTGTTTAGAGTTACAAACATTTTAGAGTTACGAGCAACCTGCATTCCTGAGGTGTTCATAACTCTGAGGACATTCAACTGTAAATGTTTCCTAGTGTGCTTTAATGTAGTGCTTTTTGAAACAGCACTAAAGTACGCTAGGGAACATTCCAAAAATATTACTCATTGCAGTATATACTGTAAAGAGAGAACCCCTGATTTTTGGACACCTACATAAAACTCGAATTTAAAAAAAATCAGAATGAAATTAATAAACTCAAAAAAAAAAAAGCACCCTAGTTATTACTAGCACTATCGGATGATGGAATAAAAAATACTGAATTCCCTAAAGAACATAACAAAAGGGGTTTCCTTTTCCATCTTCTGGATATGGCTCTGGATGATCCTCTATACAAAAGATTACGAGCAAGTAAAGGGTTATTTATCTTTGCATATATTGCAGATGGGTCAATCAGAACATGAGGCATTAAATCCTGGCTTCATTGAGTCAATTAAAGTTTTGCCATTGACTTCAGTGCAGCCAGGATTTTTCATCGCAGGTGTCTGCTCTCTTTATTGGGTGCTAGAATTGACTGGGAACAGGTCAAAGATGATATATTGTTCTTTACAGCTTGCACCTGTATCTAATTAATTTAGTCTGGATATACAGCTGTGCAGCAAAGCAGCTGACAGCTACTAGAGAGAACAGTCTGGAAGCTGTCAGAGAGCTGCTGTTTGATCTCTCACTCTTTGAAATATCTTTTCTCTGTTTAAAAAAAGTAAAGCATTTTGTTAAGAATCTTCAAGTTCCAAACAGGAATGTATTAGTCTGTTAAGTCTAGGAAATGAAAGTATGAAATATGTTTGTTCCTGGTGTTAAATCATCTATGGAAAACCACCCTGAGCATTTGCTCAATCTTTCCACTCCATCACAGGAGAGAACTACATAAGGAGTCATTCTTCTAACAGAAGAGGAATGATTGAGTGCAATGTATAGAAAGTAATACAGGTGTAGAGCTAAGTCAGTTGTGATTAGCCAGGAAACAGAAGGAATACTAAAGCATTAAAAGAAATAAAGATTTATAACTACACACAGAACCACTGTCGGCATGAATGTAAAGAAATCTCCTGCTCAAAGGCCATTGGATAATAGTGTGTTGTCATAGTATTCATAGTAGTTGCATTCAGCTTTCTATTATATACATTTTTCTTTGAAACTTTCCATGTTTCTTCTTAACCCAAAGATGGCTTTTTCAATTTGAGCAGTTTTGAAGATACAAAAATGGAAAAATATATACTTTGGAACGTAAAAAAGACTTTTTTAATATACACAACTCAAATGACTGAACTTTAAACTTTGAACTTTACAGGTGTTAAACTACATACACAATTAACAATGGGTCTTGTACATGCACAGTATGAAACAGTTGCCATTCTTTACTGCACTGGTATAGCACAGTTCTATAGTTGTGCATTTTAATTGTTTCCCGCTCTACAGAGTGGTTTATCATCTGTATTAGTTATGCCCAGAGCCCTCTTATCAAGATGAGGTCCTTGTTGGGGTAGATGTTGTACAATTACAGGTGGCAGAGACCACCTCTTAACAAAGCTGATAATCTCAGGTTTTTACATGTGCTTAACTTTATAAACATGAGTAGTCCCATTGTTACCTCTCTTCCTTGGCCTTTTAGTATACTCTCCCAAGCCTTCCACTCACCTCCATATAATTATTAACACTCATGGCCCTTGTTGTGTGTCCTGGGCTCTGGAGCTGTCCTCTTATAGGTGGTTGTGCCCCTGCCTATCCCACTCCCCAATTGAACTGTGTGTGTATAATGGCACATTCTACTTCAGGAATAATTCAGGTCTTATTAGCTTCCCCAGGATCTGATGATCGTTTCAGAGGTTCACAAATTTCTCTAAAATTAACTCTTAAATCTTCTAAATATATTTAAAATGGGGTGGGGATGGGGATAGGCAACCCAGATGTGCCTATATTTAAGATGCAATACAGGTGCAGTACAGTATTTGCGCTTTTTTTATTTTTTGTCTCTGCTGCTGATTGTTTACTCCTGGTTTCACATGGTAAATGACCATTCAGTCTGTAACTCTGGTATTTGTATCTTTGAGATTCTACTGTATGTGCAAAAGATCTCAGCTGAGTAATCTAAAATTTTGGGTAAATTCTTCTTTGGCTATAGAAAGAGAAGGAATTTCAGCATTAAAACTTCTTTTAAAAAAGTTGGGGTTTGGGGCAAGAGATCACATCAAATCACACTTACAAGGGCAAACTAGTTAAAACCAGTGGTGAGCTGGAGCCGGTTCGCGTGAACTGGTTGTTAAATTTTGAAGCCGGTTTAGAACCGGTTGTTAAAGGGGTGAGCAAACTCTGGATCGCGGGCCACATGTGGCCTGCGGGACCATCCTGTCCGTCCCGCCTGAGTTCTCGGCTGGGGATGCTCCCCTGTGAATTTTTACTCACCCAGTGGCATTTCGAGCCTTTGGCAGCACTTCGGCGGCAGGTCCTTCACTCGCTCTGGGCCTTCGGTGGCACTTTGGTGGCGGGTCCTTCAGTGCCGCCAAAGACCTGGAGCGACTGAAGGACGTGCCGCCAAAGTGCTGCCGAAGACCCGGAGCGACTGAAGGAACCAGTTCTTCAGCTTCTGACAGCTCATCACTGGTTAAAACTACCTATGGAGTCATGGCTTCATAATATACAGATACACAACATAAATGACTGCTTCTTGAAATCCACAAGGGGCGAGACAATTCTTGATTTAGTCCTAAGTAGAGCACAGAATCTGGTCCAAGAGGTGAATGTAGCTGAACTGCTCAGTAGTAGCAATCATCATGTAATTTAACATTCTTGTTGAGCAAAAAATATCCAAGAAACCCATCACAGTAGCATTTATCTTCAAAAAAGGTGAATTACACAAAAATGAGGACGCTAGTTAAACAGAAATTAAAAGGAAAGGTCACATAGGTGAAATGCCTGCAAATTGCATGGAGACTATTAAAAAACTCTATAATAGGGGTTCAAACTAAATGTATATCCCAAATAAAAAAAAAGGACTAAAAAAATGCCACCGTAGCTAAACAGCAGAATAAAATAGGTGCTTAGAGGCCAAAAGGCATCCTTGAAAAAATGGAAGTCAAATCCTACTGAGGAAAATAGAAGGGAGCATAAACTGTGGCAAGTCAAGCGAAAAAGTATAAGAAGACAGGCCAAGAAAGAATTTGAAGAGCAATGAGCTAAGGACACACAAATTAAATGGCAACTTTTTTTTTTAAGTACATCAGAAGCAGGAAGCCTGCCAACCAGGCTCTGGGGCCAGTGGATGAGTGAAGTGGAGTATAGCCAATGTAATGCCTATTTTTACAAAAGGCTCCAGAGGGAATCCTGGCAATTACAGGCTAGTAAGCCTAACTTCAATACCAGGCAAATTGGTTGAAAATATAGTGAAAAACAGAATGACCAGACACAGAGATGAACATGATACATTGGGGAAGAGTGAGCATGGCTTTTGTAAAGGGAAATCATGCCTCACCTATTAGAATTAGAATTCTTTAGGGGGGTCAATAAGCATGTGGACAAGCGTGATCCACTAGATATAATGTAGTTGGACATGCAAAAAGCCTTTGACAAGGTCTCTACCAAAGGCTCGTAAGTGAAGTAGGCAGTAATTGGATAAGAGGGAAGGTCCTCTCATGGATCAATAGCTGGTTCAAAGATAGGAAATAAAGAGTAGGAATAAATGGGTAGTTTTTTGCAATGGAATGGGTAAATAGTGGGGTCCCCCAGACCTAGAGTGGGAGCTGTGCTGTTCATCATATTCATAAGTGATCTGGAAAAGAAGTTAAAGAGTGAGGTGGCAAGTTTGCAGACCATACAAAATTACTCATTTTAAGGCTAAAGCTGACTATAAAGAGTTACAAAAGGATCTGTACAAAGCTGGGTGACTGGATGACAAAATGGCAGGTGAAATTCAATGTTGATAAATGCAAAGTAATGCACACTGGAAAACAAAATCGCAACTATACTTACAAAATGATGGGGTCTAAATTAGCTGTTGCCACTCAAGAAAGAGACATCCTGGATAGTTCTCTGAAATCAGCCACTCCAGGTGCAGTGGCAGACAAAAAAAGTTAAGAATGGCGACAGCCATTAGGAAAGTGATAAATAACAAAACAAAATATTGTAATGCCACTATATCAATATATCAGTGTTCCCTCACCTTGAATACTGTGTGCAGTTTCAGTCACCCCATCTCAAAAGATATATTAGAATTGGAAAGGGTATAGAGAAGGGCAACAAAAATGATTAAGGGGAAGGAACAGATTCCATACAAGAGATTAAAAAGACTGGCACTGTTCATCTTAGAAAAGAGATGACTAAGGGCAATACGATAGAGGTCTATGAAATAATGAATGGTACGGAGAAAGTGAATAGAGAAGTGTTATTTACCCCCTCACGTAACTCAAGAACAAGGGGTCAGTCAATGAAATTAATAGGCAGCAGGTTTAAATAAAAAAAGGAAGTATTTCTTCACAGAACCCATAGTCAACCTGGAAGCTCATTGCCATAGGATGCTGTGAAGGCCAAAAGTATAACGTTTCAAAAAAGAATTAAGATAAGTTCATGAATGATAGATCCATCATGTTAACCAAGATGGTCAGGGATACAACCCCATGCTCTGGGTGACCCTACAACTGCAACTGCCAGCATGGGAGTGGACAACAGGGGAAGAATCACTCAAAATTTCCCTATTCTGCTTATTCCCTCTTAAGCATCTGTCAGAGACAGTATACCGGGCTAGATGGACCACTGATCTGTCCCAGTATAACTTTTCTTATGTCCAGTGAGTTCATGTTGTTTTAAGATCTTGAGCTTTTGCATTTCCTGACTTTTATGTCTTTAAATTTGCAAACTTAACATTATCTGTACATAGTGTTTTGCATGTAATATCTAAAAATTGTCTGTACATGAAGTGCATGAGGAATCATAACTATATTTATCCACAAACACTGCATTCTAAGTGAATAAATGGCAAAGGCTAGCCAAACAGAATTAGGTTTATTTTTAAATAAAAAAATCATCCAGTACAAAAGGGGAGGTGGTTCCAGGTTTGCCTCTTTGCTCCCAAGACCAGAGGCTTGAACTTCAGATTAGGAACATAACTAGATAGACTATCCTCGCAAACTAAAGAAAGGAATAATACCTAGACACAGGAAGGCAGAAAAGTGAGACATGCATGTTAAATTACAAGAAGCCAGAAAAGAAAAAATAATCCAATGACTAGAAGCTCTTGTTCATAAAAGAAATTAGGTCACTGAGGGCTTTTATCTAGGGGAAGAGAATAGAGTGGAAGGGGGACGGGGGGCCAGGTTACAGACGGATAAAATGAGGCTAACGTCCCTGAGCCTGAAGCAACAGTGGAGCTACAGTTTTTTTAGTCTTTGTAGGAAAGATAATTTAATCTATATAACACTCTTCCTTCAGAAGAATCTCATGGAATTACAGAAATTAAAAATGGAAAAAATCTTTTTAGGCATCATCTCACTGCACTGAGTGTTCCCTGTAGTTTAATTTCTAGTATGTTTTTTAAATATCTTCAATGATGGGCTGTCTCAGGTTCACTTGTACTAGAAAACAAGCCCACCTTAATTTTACAACAACATATTGATATTTAACTCAAGATAGCCATTGGGGTTTTAAACACTGAAAAACAATTCTTCACTGACTCAACCAAAAAGGTATTGTCAGAGTGAGGCCCACGATGAGGCCAGGCATCTTGGGTTAAGACACGGGACATGCTTCCTCCTGTATCCCAGCCCCACCCAGAACTGGACCCTAGAAGAAGCAGCCAGCCCTTTTGATCTTACCTGCTGGGCTGTAATTGACTTCTGCCCACTCCTGGCCCTTCTAACAGCTAGGAACCAATTCTTGTTGTTTCTGCCAGCAGCTGATCCCAAATTGCCTCTCTAGGCAGTTCTTGGAGGTATGAACTAGCTGTTTTCCCCTGATATGGGCACCTTTTTAGATGGGGTGCTGCAGGGCCTCCAGGAGAAGATACAAATGTTTGCTACACCCTACCACATGGGGATTCAACCATTTCCTTTTGAAGATTATTCCACTCTCTCAGTTCACACACTCAGGTTTCCGTGCAATTTGTTAAACTATAATCTGCTGTTTTTAAAATGTCAACCCATTACTTCTAGTTAAACCTTCTGCCATACTAACAAATTCCTGTCTTAATTGTTTATACCCTCCAAATATTTAGCTATCACTTAGTCAAGTTAAGATACTATGGAAACGGGGGCATTATAAGAACCAAGGTAGATATTATTCATATTTAATTATTTTATCGCTTTCCTCATAAATTAGTCATTCCTGGCCTTATTCATTTGGGCTCCAATCCTGCATTTTGCAGAGCCTGTGTGGAGCCTGATTGCCTGGACACAGTAAATTGCAGGATTAAGGCTTTAGATGATCTTCTCCGAATTCCCACCAGAGTTTTTCTTCTCTGGTGATGCGATACATGCAAATGGATGCAACATCACACAAACTGTATGCCTCTATGCTCTGTCATGCCTCTGCAACCGAAAATTACATTGACCTTTCTTGGTGTCACATATAATTGCAAAAATCACCTCTAATTTGCTATCCACAATCATCCCAAAGCCTGTTTTGGCATCACCGATTTTCAGGATTCTGGTCTCATCAAAAACGTTTCTGATTATTTTTCTCAAGGGATATTAGTTTGTTTATGCCCCAGTTGTATCTCATTTTATTGTTTTCTGTCCATATTTTTAACCTCTCTTGGACCCTTTGTCCTTTGATCCTTCTGCTGGTCTCCTGTCACTCTTGAGACCTTTTCTACTCCTGAGGGAATACTGCACCACTGCATGGGCGCAGAATTCACGTCCCCTGCAGATTTCTTTGCTTCCCCTCATAAAAATGACTTTCTGATGGGGAAGCAAAGGGAAGCCACAAGAGTGGTCATACACCCCTCTCCATCAGCATGGGTGCATTGTTTCAGGCTTTTGGAATAGCTGGTGGAGAGGTAAATCACTGTGTGGGGAAGGGGCTGGTGACGCCTTGGCCGGTGGCTTCTACCCTGAGTCAGGCTCAGCTGCTAGTCCCAGCTAGGCTGAAGAGGACAGGACTTGCTCTTCTGCTGCATCTCCCCCCATGCCCCCGCTTCTTGTCCCCATTGCTTCTCAGCTGTGGAGGGAGGACTCATTGTACGGGGAGCTGCCCCTTGGCTGCCCAACCCGTGTGGATGGACCCCCCATACCCAGCCTCCCTCCACTGAGACACCCACAACCAAGCCCCACCCTGCTGAGCCCAACTCCCTGCACCCGGAGCATCACTGCTGAGCCCCACCCCCCCTACATCCACACCCCCACCCCTGCACCCAGACCACCACCCACTGAACCCCCTACACTCAAACTCCCACCCCGATGAGCCCCATGCCCACTGAACCTGGATGACCCCCCACACGTAGACCCATCCCCCCACACCAACACCCCCTGAGTCAAACCACCTTCACCTGAACCCTCCTTGCAGAGTCACATTGCCCCAGCACCTGGAACCCACCAATGAGCCCCTTTGTGTCCAGATCCTCCCCACACCCAGACCCCATCCCCACTGAGCCCCAACCAGCTGCACCCTGACACCTACCCCAGCAATCACCACTCCCGCAACACCCGGATCCCTGCCCATGGTGCCCCCCATACCCAGTCCCCCTGTTAACCTCAACCACCTTCACCTGGATCCCCTGCAGAGTCCCATTCCCACTGCACCCAGAACCCCCAATGAACTCCCGTGCATCCAGATTCCCCCCGCACCCAGACCCCCCACCCCACTGAGCTGCCCAGATTGCCCCACACCAAACCCTCTCCCCCCACAACTGCAACCCCCACACTAAGCCCCTCCACATTTGGATCCTGCCAGACTGAGCCTGCCTGCCCACACCTGGTGTACCTGGTGTGGTGGGGTAGGGCCCAACCCCAGGGGTATTTTTGGGGCAAGCCTGGCCCTTGCCCTGTGTCAGGGTCAGGTGCAGCCTCACCGCTGAGTTTGTGCCCCTGCCCCTGGAATCCCCCAATGAGCCTCTGTATGAGGGGGGCTGCAGGATGATCTCCCACCTCCATGCAGCCAGTGCCCTGTGCTCCCCACTGCCATGCTGGAGCCTCCAAATTTATTTATTGACAAATAAGATTTGCAAAATTTTAAAACGTGCAGAATTTTTATTTTTTTGGCGTAGAATTCCCGCAGGAGTATTTTTCTTCTCAGTTTCCCTTCTTTGACACGTTGTCCCCTCATACATTTTACTCTGGTTCCCATGAATCTTACCTCACTTCCTGATCCCTGTTTCTATTAGCTCGTCAGAGACATGCATTGCTGTCACTATGCCTTCTCCCGAACTTCCCCTTTCACCCTAGCTGTCATCCGATCCCAATACTGTACTGCATCCCTCTTTCTGCTAATGGAACATCACTCAGAACCTTTTGCAGTGATAATCAAGGTGGGCCATTGCCAGCAGTTAACAGGAACGTCTGACGAACAGTGGGGGGATTAAGGGGGAGAATAAACATGGGGAAATAGTTTTACTTTGTGTAATGACACATCCACTCCCAGTCTCTATTCAAGCCTAAGTTAATTGTATCCAGTTTGCAAATTAATTCCAATTCAGCAGTCTCTCGTTGGAGTCTGTTTTTGAAGTCTTTTTGTTATAATATTGCGACCTTTATGTCTGTAATCGAGTGACCAGAGAGACTGAAGTGTTCTCCAATTGGTTTATGAATGTTGGCGAGTATTTGCTTCAGGTTGGGGGGCTGTCTATAGGCAAGGACTTATACAACCTATCCTGAAGGACGACCCATCACTCTCACAAATCTTGGGAGACAGGCCAGCCCTTGCATACAGACAGCCCCCCAACCTGACACAAATACTCACCAGCAACCACATACCACTCAGCAGAACCACTAACCCAGGAACCTATCCTTGCAACAAAGCCTGTTGCCAACTGTGCCCACATATCTATTCAGGGGACACCATCATAGGGCCTAATCACATCAGCCACGCTATCAGAGGCTCGTTCTACCAATGTGATATATGCCATCATGTGCCAGCAATGCCCCTCTGCCATGTACATTGGGCAAACTGGACAGTCTCTACGTAAAAGAATAAATGGACACAGATCAGATGTCAAGAATTATAACATTCATAAACCAGTCAGAGAACACTTCAATCTCTCTGGTCACTTGATTACAGACCAAAAGGTCGCACTATTACAACAAAAATACTTCAAAAACAGATTCCAAGGAGAGACTGCTGAATTGGAATTAATTTGCAAACTGGATATAATTAACTTAGGCTTGAATAGAGATTGGGAGTGGATGTATCATTACACAAAGTAAAACTATTTCCCCTTGTTTATTCCCCTCCCCCCCACTGTTACTGAGAGACTATGGCACAGCACCCCAGCAATGTCTCCCCCCACCCCTGAGCTGGGGAGAGACGGACCCACTCGGGGCAGGTTCACTCAGTCCCTGCCTCTCGGGGCCCGGGCCTGCTCCCATGAAAGCGGATGGGAGAGCGCTGGGACTGGCCTTCCAACCCTGATATTCTATGATTTGGCTCCCAGGCCCCAGCATCGGGCCCCGGGGCAAACGCCGCCACAACCAGCCGCCGGGGCGCCTCCCTCCCCGGGCAGCCCGAGTCCGGCCGGCACCAGTTTCCGGTGGGACTTTGTGCCTCGGCGTTTCCCTTCCCCCCCCGGCCTGCCGCTTCCCCGGTCCCCGCCTGCCCGGTGCGCGTCTCCGGCCCGGCCTTCCCCATGCAGTCCCGGCTTCTGTGCTTCAGCGGCGGCCCCGCAGCGCGGAGAGTCCGGCTCCTTTTGCAGCAGGTGGTGCGGGGCCGCCTGGCTGGGGAGAGGCAGCTGCAGCCGGAGGTCAGGGCGCTGCACGGCCCGGGAGCCGCCGCAGGTAACTCCCCTCCCTGCTCCCGGGTTAATGGGGTGTGAGTGCGCCCCCAAACTCCAGCCACTTTTACACCCCTGTGAGCCTCCACGGCCCCCCATCAGCTCTCCAGCCACCATCAACCCCCATTGCCCCAGATCCAATCACCATCAGCCCCACCGGCCCCAAACTCCAGCCCCTTCCACTCCCCGCCATCAGTCCCCACTGCCCCCAAACTCCAGTCCCTTCCATCCCCTATCAGCTCCCACTGATCCCAAATCCCGCCACCATCAGCCCCCACTGGCCCTGAACTCCAGACCCCTCCACCCCCAAACTCCATTACTCCACATCCCACCATCAGCCCCCACTGCCCCCAAATCCAATCACCATCAGCTTTCACTGTCCCCAAACTCCAGTCCTCTCTGTGTCCCCATCCACTCCCACTGACCCTAAATCCTCCCACCATCGGCCCCCAGTGCCCCAAAATCCCACCATCAGCCCCCAGTGCCCCAAAAATCCCAGCTCCCAGATTCAGCCATAAACCCAAATTCTAGTCCCCCCCATTCACCATTAGCCCCTCACTACCCCATATCCAACCACCATCAGCCTCTAATGCCTCCTCCACACCTCACCATCAATCCCCATTACCCCCAAATCCCAGCCCCCAAATCTAATCCACATCAGCCCCTACTGCTCCCAAATCCCAGTCTCACCTGTCCAGATCCAGTTCTAATTCCCTCCTTCCCTCATCCCCAAACTCACTGGCTACATGTTTTTAATCTTCTCTAGTCTTAATCTCCTCTCCTCTTCACACACTAGTGGTATCTTCCATCTCATGCCATCTTCAACACACTGGGTGTGTTGGGGTTTTTTTGGTGGATTTTACTTTAAATTTTTTCTCAGGGTCTTGTATCCCTTTTACTTGTCTGGAAAGTCAAAACAAAAGTAACTGGGGAATAGGAGCAGGACAGTTCCCAGCTCCTCACTATCTAAACTCCACTGGATGTATAGGTTTTGTAGTGAAATTGGGGGATGTTGCCTCATTTTAGGGCAACAATTCACCAATTTTTCCATTCTGAGAAGCACCTCATGAGAGAGAGAGCCTCCAGAATACTTGCCTTATCTGTCCATTACTTTTGTTTCAAAATGCTTCATTTTGTGGATCATCAGGAAGAGCTCTGCAGCCTATAGTTTGAGAACCACTCCCCTGGGACAGAGTAGTGATACTTGTATCATTACATTGCATAGGGTTGCCACCTTATGAAGGCAGAACCCCACTAAATTCAGGGGTCCAATGGTGCTGATCTATTTGCAGGATTGGACTTGCCTGTAGAATATACTCCTCTTACCTTGAGGCAATTTTACAGGTTTAAAACATGGTCTTAGGACCTGTATATGTTCCCTTAAGCAGCACTGTTAGAACATATAATTGACCATTGTCCTGCATATATTGGGATGAGTGGGACCCTGTTCCTTGAACAATCCCAGAGTATCTTATAATGACGTTCAAGAAATGTGACAGCCTCACACAAATTAGTACTGGGTCTTAAAACAATAACATACGCCAACAGTAGGTGACGTTTTTCTGGGTGTGTGACAAAGGCATCACAATTCCTAAATATAGAATGAATAATGACCAATTATGAATTATTGAGCTAGAATCCTTTTGAGGGGTCCTGATGGTCTCTTAAATTTATGTAATTGTTTTAATTCTTACTTACAGCATTATTACTCAGATTTGCTGCCAGATAATGAGACAATCAGTCAAATATTTGAACAGATTTGAGTTAATCAAGGAAGGAGCTAGTTTGAGGAAAGAATATAATGAGCTAGTATAATATTCAGAGGATGTTGGAATAGGAAAAAACTTATAAAAAGTGAGATTGAAAAGATTGGGATTTTTTACCTTAGAAAGGAGATACATTAGAGGGGGGGTGATAAAAGTTATGTAAGTAATAGTATAGCACAGGTAGATCAGGAGCTTTAGTTCTCACATCTCGTAACTCAAGAACAAGAAGGCGTTCAATTAAATTAGAAGGTGGAAAATTCAAAACTAATAAAAGGAGGTACTTTTTCACCCCATGCATAATTAGACTGTGAAACTTTTTAACACAATGCATAATTAGATTACAAAACTCTGTGCCAGAGGATGAAATTGAGGCCAAGAATTGAGAGAGATTCAAAAGAAGATGGGGTATGTCTATGGATAACTCTGTTGTTGTTATCAAAATTAATGATGATAATTTTGGAAGGAATAGTAAGCCTTGTGCCTCAGGGTTTGCACGTCCTCTGAAGCCACTGACAGAGACCAGCTACTGGACTAGATGGATTTTGGATCTCACTCAGTAAGGCAATTCCTATGTTCCTATGAATTGTGAGGTCTTGATATTAGGAGTTCTGTTTATTGCCCATTCTCCTCCAGTGGACTCATTCTCCTTAGGTCCTCCCTGCATCCTCTTGCAGGACCCAGGACTCCTATACCTTTGATAACTTTGGGTGTGCAGTCGGGTAACCTGCTCCTCCTCTTTTGCAACAATGGGTACTTTCATTACCTTCTCCATGGGCTTTCAGGGGGTTGCCCCCACTAGCAGGCTTCTTGATATAGTGTTTCCTCTCTTCCCCTATGCAAAATGAGATTTTTGGGAAGGGGCTGGAAGCTGCAGCCAGCTAGGTAAGCAACAGTCAGTCTGGTGCCCTGATTGTCTGAAGCTGAGACACATCCCAGATACTGGTGTGGCAGTAGCTCCTCAGTATTGGGACAGAATGGTTGCCTGTCACAGTTTTATAAAATGTGAAGGGGTGGCACCCAGCTCCCCCTAACTTTCTTTGCAATAGGGAGTAGTGGCCTCCTGGCACCTTATGAAGAGCTGTGGAAGAACAGATGCAGGCAGCCAGTGTCAGAGAGTTATGAAGAGGGGGGTGGGGAAGTCATAGAATTATGGGAAGAGAAAAGGGGTTACTAAAGCTTCATGGAAATACTTGTGAGAGATTTGCACTTGTGCAGCTCAAATGGGAGATCCTAGTTTGTTCTGATTATTATTTGATTCCTTGAATAAAGGGCAAGAGTTGGTCCATTTGAGAATTTTTATATTCAGGTTGCATGTTCCAAGCCAGTGGAGTATAACCGTCTGTTACTTTTCTTCAGTGAAGTGGTGGTGATGAAAAATTTTTAAAAAATGTATTTACTTTGTTGACTGAGCTTATGAGCAATGAAGTGTGCAACCTTTTAATTGGCTGAGCGAAGTGAGGCCTACACTCCTGATGGCAATTCTCTGCTTGTGTGTCTGGGCATAATTCTTGAACACCACAGGCGATCAATTCCAAAATTGCAGGATATGTTATACACAAAAATGGGAAGAATCCTATTGATTTTTGGTGGAAATCAGAAACGGGTGGGAGGGAGGCAGCTCTTGGCATTTGGTTAGCACACCCTCAGCTTTAACCACATCTGTTGTTGTCTAGAGAGTCTAAAAAAAAAAAATGGCTGCCATCAACTTTTTCTTTTAACACCTTCCAGCATAACAACATACCCCATCTCAGCTCTGCCTATCGTTCCAAAAGCGTTTAAAATGTTGACAGCCTGAATGACTTATATTCCAGACAGAGAGAAAAGAAATAATTTTACAAATTCCAAATTAGGGGGGAAATGGAGGGCAGCAAGGACCCCCTTGTGTGTGAAAGGAGGTTGGCAACCCTCTAGATGTAAGCAGGCTAAGATGAGCAGTTACAAGGGAAATGGGGAAGACTGTGAGTTCTTGGCATATGGTGAAAGGGAGAATTTTTGAGGGGGCACACAGAGCCTCTGGCATGAAGATGGGAGTAGGGGAATTGCAGGGAGTGGTTTTATTTAGTCAGCAAGAGACCTCTCCTGCCGACAAAGAGCAGCTACATTGCATACCTTAAAGGACACAGCTGTGCTGCTGTATGGTGTGCAGTGTAGACATAGCCATGCACAGCTCAACAGGCTATTAACACTTAATAAACATGATTTCTTGGTCATTCTCTTTGAGTAAAATTCAGTATATAGGCTGTGAAATTCAAAATCTGGCAATTGTTTTAACTTCTGATATTTAGTAAATATTTATTTAATTATAGCCAGTTGTTTGTTGGTTTGTTTTGCAAATATTTTTTGGGTTAATACAGAAACCTTGTTGTCCTGAAGTTGAACTTGTTTAGCCGATTCAAGCACTCGACAAGGACTCTTATTAATGGTCACATAGGAATTGCCAGGATGAATTTTGAAGGGTGTTTCATCTAGTTTTCAATAAAAGGAAGTTCTTTTTAATAAGTCTCTTTGATTTTCAGACATAGTTTATTTTCTTTTATTGTGTCACTGAAAATATTCTAATTATCAATTATGCTTGATGTTTAAGCTAATTTAAGAATAGGTTGACAGCTTGGATATTCCACTTTGAACAAACTGTATTTTGCAAACCTTATTTTAGTATTGAAACACTAAGTTAATTTTCATATTACAGTACTGACAAGCCTGGACAGCTTAGCACTGATAAAGCACACTAGTGGGAAGTGCCAACTGCCTAATTGGTGAACAGGACAATTCTCAACTGTTCAGCCCAGGATATCATTCTCTTTGAGCCAGAGAATTTTTGGCCGTTAAATTCATGTTTTTACTGGAAAAATAAAGCAGCTGGCATATACCCCCTCCATGTCACTAAGATTCAGAGAATGCCGTCTCAACTGCGGGCCTCAGAGAACACAACCAATGTCTTTATTGACATTGTAGACCAGGGATCAGCAGCCTTTGGCACGTGGCCCATCAGGGAAATCCCCTGGCAGGTCGGGATGGTTTGTTTACCTACAGCGTCCGCAGGTCAGCTATTGCAGCTCCCACTGGCCGTGTTTCACTGTTCCAGGCCAGTGGGGGCTGCGGGAAGCGACATGGCCCGAGGGATGTGCTGGCTGCCACTTCCCGCAGCCCCCATTGGCCTGGAACGGCGAATTGCGACCAGTAGAAGCTGCGATCAGCTGAACCAGTGGACGATGCAGGTAAACAAACCGTCCCGGCCCGCCAGCGGATTTCACTGACGGGCCGCGTGCCAAAGGTTGCCGATCCCTGTTGTAGTGAACTAGTGAAGAAAATCATTAGTTCATAGTAGGGCTGTTAGCACAGAAGAAAATCAAGTCTCAGCCAAAAAACATCAGAACTTCTCTGGTTCTAACACAGCTAATGTTGATTAGAAATGACATTATGTATTATGAAAACATTAGATGCTGAAAGTCAGCACTGTGTTTCCTTAGAGGGAAATGTGGCACCCCATATTTTGTCCAGAAGAGTATCGGTTCTCGCTTGAAGAAATTTTGCTAACTAAGGCAAAAGACTTTTTTGGAATGTTAGTAGAATTTCAACGTAGGTACCTTTATTTGCTAACAAGTAACCCCCAACTCTGCAATGTCTGCAGACTGTTTAATGCAGTGGATATAGAGCTAACTTCGTCAGTTAACCCAAAAAAAGGAAGCAGTGGAACAAATTTTTGCTTGTGATACTGTTTTCCTGGAACACTTAAATAAAAAAACGAAACAAAACACCCCTAGTATTCCAAAGACCACAGTTATCCTTCAGGTGTGTATAGAATAGGTCTGCGAGCACAAATAAATTTATGACTAAAGACTACAAGGCACAAGCCAAAATGCAGGCACAGAACTATTTAAATAAGTGTAAAATCTTGCATTCAACTCCAAGTACATGCTTACTGTACTTTGTAATAATTTATTCAAAAAGGCTGCGGAAAAGGAAAAACCAAATTCTTAATAACAATACCATTACCCTTTTCAAGCTTAAATTGGATCTCTGAGGATGAGTTGCTATTCTCTTTGCTATATGTCCTTTTGTAAAGGTGTTTTATAAATGATATCAGTTGGAAGCATTTATTTTCCTTTCCTTCACTTTATCATAAAATGAAGATTTAAAAATATATATACAGATGTAATTTAGCTGTTGAACTTTTCTCAAACAGATGTGGTATAATCACACAGAAATTGGTGTTAGCAGTGCATAACACCACAGTTTAAATGTGTTTGTGCTATTAGTTGCAGGGAGAAGATGAATATTTTATATAAAACTGAATTATAGATATTTTGAGATCACTTTTTCAGTATGGTAATCATATAATTTCAGACCTAAAGAGGGCAAAAGAGAGAACCCTCAATCACCCAGTAAGAATGCATTTCAAACCTCCCCGTGTCTCATTAGGGTCCTAATCCTGCAAGGACTGACATATGTGCTTGGAATTATTTATATGCATAATGTTACTGACCTCAGTGGGACTGCTCACAGTGAGTAAAGTTAAATACATGCCTACGTCCTTTCAGATAGGAGTCTAAAATTATAGAGGAGATTCTTTGTTTTAAAATGGCCATTTTAAATTTATTGTATTTCTTTTGCTTTTCATGATGTGTTATTTCACCATAAAAAGTAGCTAAAAGAAAAATGTAGGAAAAACTATTTTCTGCTACTTTTTTTTTAAATTGAGGTAAAGATATAATCTATTTATCTGTCTTTATATATGACTCATACACAGTAGTGGTGTATGTCTACACTATGGAGACCATACTGGCATAGTTATGTTGCTGTAGCTATGCCAGCATAACCCCACAGTGTAGACGTAGCCTATTCCAGTGTAAGGGTTTTTTCTGTCAGTTTAGGAACTCCACCTCCCTGAATGATGATAGTAAGGTCAACGGAAGCATTATCCTGTTGGCATAGCTGCATGTACACCAGGGTTAGGTTGGGATAGCTGTTGGTCAGGGTTGTGGATTTTCCACACCCCTGAGCAAAGTAGCTATGTGAATCTAAATTTTAAGTGTAGATCAGGCCTTTGTATCTCACAGTTTTTAAAAATAGATCTAACAATAGGGATAGCTCAGGGGGGGAGGGATAGCTCAGTGGTTTGAGCGTTGGCCTGCTAAACCCAGGGTTGTGAGTTCAATCCTTGAGGGGGCCATTAAGGGATCTGGGGCAAAAATTGGGGATTGGTCCTGCTTTGAGCAGGGGGTTGGACTAGATGACCTCCTGAGGTCCCTTCCAACCCTGATATTCTATGATTCTATCTGAATAGCTCTTTATTCACCACTTGTAGGAAAAATAATTTGATGGGGTGGAAAAAATATCAAAGTAATATATGAGTTTTTAAATGAGATGTAAACCTAGGTCTCCAATCCTGCGATTGTGATCCATGTGTGTGGACAGCTGTCTGCATGAAATTATTATGTGGGATTAGGCATGGGCTTGATAGTCTGAATGATAGACCTAATTCTTGACCACTACCTGCCATGTAGACACAGTTAGGTCCACAGAAGAATGCTATTTACTATCACTTAGGGAGGTGCAGTTCCTACAGCAATGGAAAACCCCCTTCTGAAACTGTAGTCTGTGTCTACACTATGGGGCTATGCTATAGCTGCTGTGGCAACCATAGTGTAGACATGGATTTTTTTCACTTCTTGTAGGAATAGGGGTATATTAAATGTGTTATCCAGTCTAAATTGCAGTTCTAGACAAATAGAGGGTGTTAGTTTCCCTGGGTTGTCACATTTTTATTAGCTAAATTAACTCAAGATAAGCAAATATCTTTATTTAGAAGCTCACTTTCCAACATTTCTGCTGTATTTGAGTGAAAGTTAAAAATTGCACAGCTTCAGGAAAGTGCTGTTGAGCTACTGTGTTAAGGTTCACTTTTAAACTGGCACTTTTCCCCCCAAAGCTATCTGTTCAGCTGTGGTTTTCAGGACTTCATCAGTGCTCATTCTAGGGCCTGGTCTACGCTAGGAATTTACATTGGTATAGGTATGTCTCTCAGGCGTGTGAAAAATGTAGGTGAGAGACGTAGCTATAATGACCTAACCCCTGGTGTAGATAGTGCTAGGTCAACAGCACAATTCTCATCAACCTAGCTACCACCTCTCGGGGAGGCTGATCACCGATAGCGATGGGAGAATCCTTCCCATTGGCCTAGGTAGTGTCTACACTGAAGCACTACAGTGACACAACTGTGTCATTGTAGTATTTTAACTCCATTTTGATGGAGGTAGTACAAGAAAAGGGAAAGTTTGGAATGCTCATAATATGTGTTTGTAATTTTTAAAAAAACAGTGTGTCAATAGAGGGAACCCAAATAATATACTTGACTATGCTGATGTTAGAAGGACAGGTGAGGTCCCTTTATATATGAACCATAGAGATAAGCATGAATAAGAACCTAGACTAGAGTTGCACACTGTGGTGTTTCTGTACGCTGAGTTCACTGCACACACCTGGAGCTCCTTGCATTCCTCCATTTCACCACAATTTGTAATTTGTAAAATTATTTATTTTCTTTCTGTCTGGGAGATAAGTCATTCAGGGCATCATCATTTTAAATTCCATTGCCATCATGAGCAGAGCTGAGATGGGGAGGAGGATGTAAACTGGACAGTGTTAATGGATGTCATCAACTGGTCTTTTTATAGAGCTGGTTAAATCTGATGTGTTTGGTAACCAGATGTCAGGAGCTCTGTATGTGCCCTATTTCCACCTTCCTGTTTTCCCATTTTCACCAAATGGGCACTGTATGGGCCTGATTTTAATGGAATTTCAGGCTTTTCTGGTTTTCTGATTTTAATCAAAATCAATAGGCTCTGCTCTTTGATACCTAGAACAGTGCATGAAACTTTGGAATTGACAGGATGTGGTTTTCAGAATATATCATGTTACAGGAAGACAGACAAACAGAGAAATGCCATCAAGTTGAGTGTAAGGCCTTGCTTTGCTTGGCGAATAAAATAGTCTAAAAAACTGCTGTAGTTTCTATTGTATGCAGTGTAGTTGTAGCTGTGTCAGTCCCAGGATATTAGAGAAACAAGGTGGGCGAAGTAATATCTTTTATTGGACCAACTTATGTTGGTGAGAAGTTGGTCAAATAAAAGTAGTTTCTATTATGATCCTAAAGCTTATAGTGTCTTATTTTTGTATACAAGAAACATCAAAAATAGAAGGGAAATTGTTTTGGTTTTTATTTTCTTCTTCTTTTTTATTTTTTACTGGCCCACTCCTTGTCTGGTATCACACACCTTGTTCTTTCAGCCCCTGTCTCATTCCTGCTGTATTTGAAAGAATCATGTGTATATGGGAGAGAGACAGTATGTTTACAGCTTGAATGTAAATGATTTAAGCTAGAAGCTGATTAGTCATATACACTTGTTTTGTCGCTCGTTGGGTGGGGGAAGGCAAGAAAACAAACTGACACTAAATTCCTGAGGCAGACAATCAGACAGATGTTTTAAGAGGAATTTTAGCTTTCAAGAAGATGACCTGAAGAAGGAGGTTGTGGGGCTTCAGGCAAACAGTGGACCCCTTGGGACAGTTGCCGAAATTTCAGGTGTCTTCCACCTACTTGGATCCAGCTTGCTTCATTATCACCCTAGTGAGCAAGAGAAGTTAGAGCTGCAGACACATAAGGAGAGTGGGAGGGGATGCTTTGGTTGTAGTTTTCAGCCCTGAAGTGCTGGCTTACTACATTCTTTATAACAAATGGAAAGAGTAAGTTTTAAAGGGATCCTGAGCTTAAAGGAACAGTGACCATCAACTAGCCACAGGGAAAGACTGACCTATTATATTGATGTAAGTGGAGTTACTGTAGGAAACACTGCATACGTTGTTTGTCGATACAGTGCTTCTTGTAGACTGTTAAAGGGTATTAAATAATGAATGTTAGATTTGTTCAAGCATTTCTTAGGAACCAGGATTCAGGAAACAGCAAGAGGAATATGGTATTAAAATAGAGTAGCATGAAAGGAGGCTACAAAATATCATAATTCAGACACATTACATTACTGTTGATTCAAAAATGAAGAGTGTAAGGAAAAGGAGCTAATTTTTTTTTGTTGTTTTTTTTCTTGAGGGATTGGCCAAGGACTGGAAGTTGAAAATAAAATACAAATCTGTACTGGAAATGTAAAATTGAAAAGTGCAACTTAACGCAAGAATACAGCCAATTAAGGGATGCTGGGAAAAGATAAAGGTAGCAAAGCTGGAGAATGAGCTAATGCTAGTTGAGAGAGTCAAGGGAATAATTAGGGTTTTAGAATTTATCAGGGAAAACTTGTAAGACCTGAGAGAAAGTCCATCAGTAAGGACTAGCTTATGGGTTTTCCACAGACCCTGGGTAAATGGCAGTACAACTAGGTGTTGCCCAAGGAGAACCTTAGGGTGTCACAAAACGATCCCTAATTCCTCTCTTGCTCCAAGGAGGAAGTAATCTGCGCCAGCTCTGTGCCTGGCCCAAATACTTTCCCCTCTATGCCAGCTCAGCTGTGTTGGCTGGTGAATTTGTGGGGGTATAAGAGGTGTAGTGAAGGCTTCACCCACTTCCCTTCCCACCCAACTATGCAAGAATGGGAGAAGTGGCTCTGTGGAGTCTGCTCTTATTCCTCCATGCTGTGATATTTTTATGTTCCCTAATTCCGCTGCATACTCTGGTCTCTAATGGTGCTTAAACTGAAGAGGGATGTGTCTGTATCTAGTGAACTTTTAAAAATGTTTTTTAAAAAAAAACCCTCCTAGAAGAACTGTTTGAACTAGAGAAAGGTTGGTGGGAAAAATCAACTACTTAAAAAAGGAGGTGAAAGACCCTCTAAAATAACCATAGATAAGGGATACTTGGAAACTTTGAATATATACAATCAACATCAGACATTTTGCATACATGTTAAAATGATGAGCGAACACATTTATTGTCCCCTGTGGCCTCTTGTGAGCTGCTGCAAACAGGGAGCTGTGGCCAGGATCCTTTTGAAGCACATGGGCTGACCTGGGGGTTCATGAGAGGGTTCTGGGTGCTAGCTCTGACTTATATTTGCCACCCCAATCTCTCAGAAAAATATAACCGTAAACTAAGCTACCAATTCTAAAACTTCACAAGAGCTGAAAGGACTTAGTGTTTTGTGACATCTTAGGAAGATACCAGATTCTGCAGGTTCAACAACCATTGAGTTGATGGGGCACTGATTGAGATGAGTGGGTCAGTTTGCACAGCTCAGAGGTATTGTTTCAGGCTGTCTGCATACTCTGGAAAATCACCACTCCATTAAGTTATGCTCATTTCACATTTTCAAGGTTCTGCACTCTTGAGGGCTAGAAGATTAATTTTTAAAAGATGAAAGCTCAGATTCTGGAGCACAGCTCTGCGGCGAAGAGTGAATTCCATAGCTGTGGAATACAGAGGGCTCTGGCTATAACAACAGCAAAAGTACTGCCTATGGAAGTGTTCAGTTATTATTTAAACCAAAAATATCCTGGTGCTTGAACCATTGGAAAGTGTTAGATGCTAGTACAGTAATAGTTCTGAAACTCAGCAGAGGCTGTTCCCTGAATGTGCAGTCATACCCTTCTTCACTTTTAGGGCTACAGTATCAGCATTATTGAAAGCACATGTATGTTTTTAAAAAAGCGTACAATATATTTTAATATTTCTTCTTTTTTTTAGGTGATACTGTTACTATTGGAGATGTGTCATTTAAACTCAAAGTGCCAAAGAGCCCTGAACTTGTGCCACTGAACTACAGTAAGAAACCTCTTTCCTTTGGCTAGTGAATGTATAATGTGTCTAGAATATTGGAGCCCAGTCCTACAAACCCTTACTCTCATGCAAACAATATGTCTCAACTTATCCCTCAGTATTTTAAAGAAGAAACTGAGAAGAATATATTTTTTAGAGGGAAGCTGATTAAAACTGTAATGGGCATTCACCCTACCCTGCCATCCCCCTTGAGAGAGAAGCTGTGGGAATGAGAATGGAAATGCTTTTTGTGGTGGGCCTGTTGCTGGCGCTAGGCGAGGCAGGCACTGTTGTGGTAGGACTGTGGTTGCATTAAAGTTGTTTGGATTTTTAGATAATATGGTCTTACTTCATTCCTTCAGATACTCTTGATGTTACAGTACTTTTAGTATAAATTACTTATGTTAATTACTGTTAATACCTTAGATTAGTGTTTCTCAGTCTTCTCAGGTTGGCAACCCCTTATTTGAAGTAAAACATTTTCACAACACTTGTACTCATTTACTATAAAAGTCAGAGTACAAAATGTATTGGTAACAATAAACCTATATAATTTAACTGTGTATGTGTATGGAGAGGTTGATAGAGCGTATCTGATCTTGAAGAGTAAGGGTGTGCAGGGAGTGGGGAAGTGAGATTTCTTTGCTTTAGCTTGTAATAATTCTCTCAATGCCTTGTGACTCCTCTGGGGGCTGTGACACACCAGCTGAGAAATACTGCTTTACATCATTTAAAATTCCTAAACATCTGTGCTAAAAAAACAACAAGGAGTCTGGTGAAAAGAAAAGGAGTACTTGTGGCACCTTAGAGACTAACCAATTTATTTGAGCATAAGCTTTCGTGAGCTACAGCTCAGTTCATTGGATGCATACTATAGAAAGTGCAGAAGATCTTTTTGTATACACACAAAGCATGAAAAAATACCTCCTCCCACCCCACTCTCCTGCTGGTAATAGCTTATCTAAAGTGATCACTCTCCTTACAATGTGTATGATAATCAAGTTGGGCCATTTCCAGCACAAATCCAGGTTTTCTCACCCCCTCCCCCCCAAACACACACACAAACCCACTCTCCTGCTGGTAATAGCTTATCTAAAGTGACCATTCTCCTTACAATGTGTATGATAATCAAGGTGGGCCATTTCCAGCACAAATCCAGGGTTTAACAAGAACGTCTGGGGGGGATAGGAAAAAACAAGGGGAAATAGATTACTTTGCATAATGACTTAGCCACTCCCAGTCTCTATTCAAGCCTAAGCTCTGCGATACAACCGCATTTGCTCCAACCCCTCAGACAGATACAAACACCTACAAGATCTCTGTCAAGCTTTCTTACAACTACAATACCCACCTGCAGAAGTGAAGAAACAGATTGATAGAGCCAGAAGAGTTCCCAGAAGTCACCTACTACAGGACAGGCCTAAGAAAGAAAATAACAGAACGCCACTAGCCGTCACCTTCAGCCCCCAACTAAAACCCCTCCAATGCATTATTAAGGATCTACAACCTATCCTGAAGGATGACCCAACACTCTCACAAATCTTGGGAGACAGGCCAGTCCTTGCCTACAGACAGCCCCCCAACCTGAAGCAAATAGTCACCAACAACCACATACCACACAACAGAACCACTAACCCAGGAACCTATCCTTGCAACAAAGCCCGTTGCCAACTGTGCCCACATATCTATTCAGGGGACACCATCACAAGGCCTAATAACATCAGCCACACTATCAGAGGCTCGTTCACCTGCACATCCACCAATGTGATATATGCCATCATGTGCCAGCAATGCCCCTTTGCCATGTACATTGGTCAAACTGGACAGTCTCTACGTAAAAGAATAAATGGACACAAATCAGATGTCAAGAATTATAACATTCATAAACCAGTCGGAGAACACTTCAATCTGTCTGGTCACGTGATTACAGACATGAAAGTTGCTATATTACAACAAAAAAACTTCAAATCCAGACTCCCGCGAGAAACTGTTGAATTGGAATTCATTTACAGATTGGATACAATTAACTTAGGCTTGAATAGAGACTGGGAGTGGCTAAGTCATTATGCAAGGTAACCTATTTCCCCTTGTTTTTTCCTATCCCCCCCAGACGTTCTTGTTAAACCCTGGATTTGTGCTGGAAATGGCCCACCTTGATTATCATACACATTGTAAGGAGAGTGATCACTTTAGATAAGCTATTACCAGCAGGAGAGTGGGGTGGGAGGAGGTATTTTTTCATGCTTTGTGTGTATATAAAAAGATCTTCTACACTTTCCACAGTATGCGTCCGATGAAGTGAGCTGTAGCTCACGAAAGCTTATGCTCAAATAAATGGGTTAGTTTCTAAGGTGCCACAAGTACTCCTTTTCTTTTTGCGAATACAGACTAACACAGCTGTTACTCTGAAAGGAGTCTGGTGGCACCTTAAAGACTGACAGATTTATTTGAGCATAAGCTTTCATGGGTAAAAAACCCACTTTTTCAGATGCATGGAGTGAAAATCACAGATGCAGGCATACCCCTGATACTTGACACCATTTGTGCTGTACATTTACTTTTGCATTTCACCCAGTTTTAACAGTGAATATGCACTAGTCCATTTCACTTCTGTTTAGTCAGTTTCCATTTCTCTTACACTAATACAAATACTTTAATTTCAATAACAACAAATTACAACATTTTAATTCTGTTAGGTTGGTAAATCTATATGGGTATGTATTTATTTTCTGTGATCTAAATCTGAGGCCTGAATTATTGGATAGTGTCTCTTAGTTTTTTGTCATAGAATCATAGAACTGGAAGGGACCTCGAAAGGTCATCTAGTCCAGTCGCCTGCACTCAAGGCAGGACTAAGTATTATCTCTAGACCATCCCTGACAGGTGTTTGTCCAACCTGCTCTTAAAAATCCCCAATGATGGAGATTCCACAACCCCCCTGGGCAATTTATTCTAGTGCTTAACCACTCTGACAGGAAGTTTTTTCTAATGTCCAACCTAAACCGCCCTTGGTGCAATTTAAGCCCATTGCTTCTTGTCCTGTCCTCAGAGGTTAAGAAGAACAATTTTTCTCCCTCTTCCTTGTAACAACCTTTAATGTACCTGAAAACTGTTATCATGTCCCCTCTCAGTCTTCTCCTCTCCATACTAAACAAACCCAATTTTTTCCATCTTCCCTCATAGGTCATGTTTTCTAGACCTTTAATAATTTTTGTTGCTCTTCTCTGGACTTTCTCCAATTTGTCCACATCTTTTCTGAAATGTGGCGCCCAGAACTGGACACAATACTCCAGTTGAGGCCCAATCAATGCAGAGTAGAGCAGAAGAATTACTTCTCGTGTCTTGCTTACAGTACTCCTGCTAATACATCCCAGAACAATATTTGCTTTTTTTGCAACAGTGTTACATTGTTGACTCGTATTTACCTTGTGATCCACTATGACCCCCCAGATCCCTTTCCGCAGTAATCCTTCCTAGGCAGTCATTTCCCATTTTGCATGTGTGCAACTGATTGTTCCTTCCTAAGTGGAGTACTTTGCATTTGTCCTTATTGAATTTCATCCTATTTACTTCAGACCATTTCTCCAGTTTGTCCAGATCATTTTGAATTTTAATCCTATCCTCCAAATCACTTGCAACCCCTCCCAGCTTGGTATTGCCACAAACTTTGTAAGTGTACTCTCTATGCCATTTTCTAAATCACTGATGAAGTTATTGAACAGAACCGGACCCAGAACCGATCCCTGCGGGACCCCATTCGTTATGCCCTTCCAGCATGACCGTGAACCACTGATAATTACTCTCTGGAAATGACTTTCCAACCAGTTATGCACCCATTTTATAGTAGCTCCATCTAGGTTGCATTTCCCTAGTTTGTTTATGAGAAGGTCATGCAAGACAGTATCAAAAGCCTTGCTAAATCAAGATATATCACATTTACCATTTCCCCCCCTATCCACAAGGCTTGTTATCCTGTCAAAGAAAGCTATCAGGTTGGTTTGACACAATTTGTTCTTGACAAATCCATGCTGACTGTTACTTATCACATTATCTTCTAGATGTTTGCAAATTGATTGCTTAATTATTTGCTCCATTATCTTTCAGGGTACAGAAGTTAAGGTGACTGGTCTGTAGTTCACCGGGTTGTCCTTATTTCCCTTTTTATAGATGGGCACTATATTTGCCCTTTTCCAGTGTTCTGGAATGTCTCCCGTCTTCCATGACTTTTCAAAGATAATTGCTAATGGCTCAGATATCTTCTCAGTCATCTCCTTGAGTATTCTAGGATGCATCAGGCCCTGGTGATTTGAAGACATCTAATTTGTCAAAGTAATTTTTGACTTGTTCTTTCCCTATTTTAGCCTGTGATCCTACCTCATTTTCACTGGCATTCACTATGTTAGACGTCAATCGCCACCAACCTTCTTGGTGAAAACCGAAACAAAGAAGTCATTAAGCACCTCTGCCATTTCCACATTTTCTGTTGTCTTCCTCCCTCATTGAGTAATGGGCCAATTCTGTTCTGGGTCTTCCTCTTGCTTTTAATGTATTTGTAAAATGTTTTTTTTGTTACCCTTTATGTCCCTAGCTAGCTTGATCTCATTTTGTGCCTTGGCCTTTCTGATTTTGTCCCTACATACTTGTGTTATTTGTTTATATTCATCCTTTGTAATTTGACCAAGTTTCCACGTTTTGTAGGCCTCTTTTTTGAGTTTTAGATCACTGAAGATCTCCTTGTTAAGCCAGGGTTGTTTCTTACCATACTTCCTGTCTTTCCTACGCAGTGAGATAGTTTACTCTTGTGCCCCTAATAATGTCTCTTTGAAAAACTGCCAGCTGTCTTCAATTGTTTTTCCCCTTAGACTTGCTTCCCATGGGATTTTACCTACCAACTCCCTGAGTTTGCTAAAGTCTGCCTTCTTGAAATCCATTGTCTTTATTGTGCTGTTCTCCTTCCTACCATTCCTTAGAGTCATGAACTCTACCATTTCATGATCACTTTCTCCCAAGTTGCCTTCCACTTTCAAATTCTCAGCCAGTTCCTCCTTATTTGTCAAAATCAAATCTAGAACAGCCTTCCCCCTCGTAGCTTTCTCCACATTCTGAAATAAAAAATGGTCTCCAGTACATTCCAAGACTTGTTGGATAATCTGTGCCCTGCTGTGTTATTTTCTCAACAGGTGTCTGGGTAGTTGAAGTCTCCCATCACCACCAAGTCTTGTGCTTTGGATGATTTTGTTAGCTGTTTTAAAAAAAAGCCTCATCCATGAGGACATGTGGTTAAGTTACAAGATTTGCTAAACATGTGAGCAAGACATACCAGCCAGATATATAAGAAAGAGGATTCTCTGTACTACCTCAGAGCACTAGTCCACCCTGTCTGGTATCCCTGATGCTTCAGGGATAACACCACCCTCAAATACTTTTGGCATATGGTCCGTCGGAAAAAAAATTCCTGCGTGATGCTAGGCAAATCAAATAAAACTAAAATTTCACAGAGGTCACTGAGTTCTTCATTTTCTGGGTGCCCAACTTAAGACACTGGGGGGTTTGATTTGCAGAAGTGCTGAGCACTCAGTTGCAGTTGAGGTTAATGGGAGCTGTGCACTGAACATATGAAGTGTTATAAAATGTAAGTACTCTGAATAATCGGGCCTTAAGCTTTTGAAGTTAAGCACCCAAAATTAGCTGACACTTTTGAAAATGTTTGTCTTAATTTCTCTGCATTAATTCTCCATGTGTAAAATAAGGACAATAATATCACCTTACCTCAGACAGGGTTTGAAGATAAATTAATTTATGTTTGTAAAGAACTAAAGCCTGAAAATGAAAACACCATAGAAAAGTCCCTACACAAGAATAATGCTGTATACAGGATGTAAGGGTTGTATGGTGTGAGTAAATAGTGCATGGGGGGACACACTGAAGGGTGAGGACAAAAATAAATATTGAATGGCTACTTATTCAGTGAGTAGCATCCATCCTGATTGCACATGGATAAAATAGTACGTCACCGTGTAATTAATGACTGCATTATATGCATATGCACTGGCAATCCTCATTTTGGTATTTCCTAATTTGTATGTGGTTGACTTTGCAACCTTAACATTCTTTTAATGTAATTTTCTTGGACGCAGTATATACTGTAAAATCAGATTACCCGAAAAAGACTTTCCACATATTGGATTTTAAATTATTATAATGTAATATTCGTAAATACAACCTTAAGTCTGTCCAGTGGATGAGCATCTTGTGGGTGAATAGCATACAGAGACCATGAGTTGAACTTTCTGTAGAAGTATTCTACTAATAAATTAAAGTATTCTTATATGGTCCCCTCTATTTACTTCACAATATAGTATAATTAAAACAGTAATTCCTACTGATGTTGACTGCAAAACAGAGCCATCTTGTAGCATTGATCTTTAAACAGAATTCCCTGTTGAAGCTAATTAGCAATTCTGCTTAAAAAGTCAGTGACATTACTAGGCCCATAAATGATTAATACGTTTGTGTTAATAGCAGGATTTACAGCAATAACTGCACTTAAGGTAAGATAAGCTGTGTTTCTCAGGTAGTCATACATTTCTGAAACTTTCAGCTTGCAGGCTGAAATTGTCAAGGCTTTTTCCTGCTTAGTGTTGGTTGGTTTGTTTGTTTGAGAAAAAATTGTTCAGCCACTAGTGTTTAGGAGGAGAGTGAGGCAAAGTTATATTTCCTCCTTTAAATAGGCTCCCCAGAATCACAAGGAAGTTGCAAAAAAATGTTGACCAGTTTTAGAAAGAAATGGTTGGATTAGAAATATAAGAAAGCAGATATTGAGGTGTCAGAAGTAGAGGTGGTAGAACAAACTGATAATTTAAAAAAACATGAAATCCATAACAATGATTTACATCTAAGAGTTCTGACGGAGCTTAAGTATGAAATGGCTAATGTGCCTACAAAACTATCCAATCTCTCATTTAAAAACAGCCACTGTTCTTTTTCGAGCAGTTGCTCCACTTGTGGTTGCTCCACTTCAGGAGTGCATGTGCCCTTTGCCTTTGGTCAGAGATTTTTAGTAGCAGTGTATGTTTGGCCCGTGTGTGCACTCTTCACATCCTCTTCATGTCTCATGTCAAGGCTGTATAGGTGTGTGCATGTTAAACACCCATAGTTCCTTCTCAACCGCCTTCGTCCAGTGACAGAATTTAGTGTGTGGCTGTTTTTCTTTTTAGCATTAGAATATAGTACATAGTGTTAGTTCTTCAGTTAGTTATAGGATACTTAGCTGTATATAGTTGTTAGAATTGTTATTCTCGTGTTCTTTTTTCCTTCTAAAAAATAAAAATACTGTTTTTTCCCCTATTCAGGGGTCAAATTTTTTTTCTTGTATCTGGGATGCTGGGTTCCCTGGGTTTTAAAAGGTGCCTCTCTTGCTGAGTCAGGCGTTGCTTGGGAGACTTGCATATCCCCTGCAAGTGTAAGATTTACCATACCATAAAAACACTTCACCATAAAAACAGGAAAATTAAGTAGAGGCTATTAATGATGAAGCAAACCTTAAGACCGGCTTCAGGCCCGGGTACGGAGAACCCTCCTGTACAGGAACCCTCTAGTTCTGTTAGTGCCCTGTGTACTTTAAGATCATGGTCACGAGAGCTTCCAGCGTGAAGGCAGCATTGAGATCCCAGTCTTCAAAACTCTCTGTGACTGAGGTTACCTATAACTGGTCCATCAGTTCTGAACTTTCCACTCAAAGACGAAGGAAGGGGATAAAAGGAGCAGGACTAAGAGTTCCTCCTCAAAGAAGATCCAGTCCCTGGAGACTTCAGTCTCCGAAAGGAGTGCTGTTGAGGCACCGACTACTTCAGGTATGGTAAAGCACTCTAAGATTTCATCTCAGATCTGTCTCTTGGCAGGAAAAGAATGGGACCAAATACGACTACTACTACCATCAGAGCCCACAATAGCAAGAAAAACAGCCTCCTTAGAGTCTGTGGTGCCATCAGTATTTTCATCAGTGCTTCCGACAGCAACATCGGGAACAACCTCGAAGCCTATGTCAAGTTCTATCGTGTTCCTGGTATCTCAGGAGTTCCGGTGCCCTAAAGATCTCATGGTACCGAATGAGCCTCCTTGCGACTTCCAGACACCTCTTAGTACCAAGATCTGCTGGGTCTCCAAGTGCACATTTTGTATTGAAACTTACTGCTTCCTAAACTTCTACCATTCAGGGAGAAGGTTTGTCACCCCCTTTACAATATATGGAGGAGCATTCGGACTCAGACTCAGCTTTCTGTTCAAGGGTCTCCAGTTTATTCGAGAAGATGTTATTCCCCTCTGCAGCGGAAAGAGAGGCAGCATAGAAGACCTCTGCCTGTTAGTTCTTGGGAAGACCAGTGATGGCTACCTTCCTCCATGCCTCATGGTCCTCCTCATTGGCCTTATTGAAGCCCATAGGTAATGTACTGCAAGTAGTTTTGAGGTGCCCAGATTCAGTCTTATAAGGAATATGGACCTTGTTCTCTGATGCTTTCCATCTCCGGCTGAGGGTGCGGGCTCTGGGGTTGGGCTAGGAATGAGGAATTTGGGGTGCAGGAGGGTGCTCTGGGCTGGGATCGAGGGGTTTGGAGGGCAGGAGGGGGAACAGGGCTGGGGCAGGGGTGCAGGGAGAGGTTCAGAAGTGCAAGCTCCAGGCGGTGCTTACCTCAAGTGGCTCCCAGAAGCAGCAGCATGTCCCCCTTCCGGCTCCTACGTGGAGTCGCGGCTGGGCAGTTCTGCGCACTGCCCTGTATGCAGGCACCGCCCCCACAGTGCCCATTGGCTGTGGTTCCCGGCCAGTAGGAGCTGCAGTGGTGGCGCTTGGGGCAGGGGCAATGTGCAGAGCGGAGCCCCCTGGCTGTCCCTATGCGTAGGAGCTGGAGGGGAAATATGCCGCTGCTTCTGGGAGCCACATGGACCCTGCTCCCTGGCTGGAGCGCCGGAGCACCGAAGTGGGGCACGCCTCAGACCCTGCTACCCAGTGGGAGCTCGAGGGCCGGATTAAAATGGCTGGCGGGCTGGATCCTGCCCCGAGGCCGTAGTTTGCCCACGCTTGCTCTAGTTCAACTTCAGTACAAAGGAAAAAGTATTCTATTCAAGGTACTTTCTGATACCCAAGAAAAAATGGTTTTGGGGACCAATACTAGATCTCAGCCATTTGAACAAGGATGTCAGACATCTGAAATTCAGGGTGGTGTTCCGAGTAGTTATTATTCCCTCCTTGGAGTTGGTGGACTTGTTTGCGACTTTCAACCTCTACTTCCATGTAACAATTCATCCCTCTTGCAAAAGATTTCTTCATTTCATAGTTGATCACGGTCACTACCAGTATCGGGTCCTACCCTGCAGCCTGATTTTTGCCCCAGGGAGTTTCTCAAAAAACATCATGGCTGTAGCTGCCCGCCTCTGTTGTAAGACTGTAACAGACAGCATAGTTTGTATATATCATATCAATCGTCATAGAGGAGGACTTTCCCCCTCGCTCTGCACCAAAACAATAAAGCTTTTGAGTAGGCGCAGAGCCAACCAGATAGTCATTTGAGCTTCTTACCTCCCGGGTATACAAAACACCATGGCAGACGGTCTCAGTAGACATTTGCCCCTAAATTATGAATGGGATCTGGCCTCTCAAGTCCTCGACAAAATATTCCTAACCTTTGTGGTTTCCAGAGGATGATCTTTTGGCCCTGCAGCCAACATGAAGTGCATGAAATTCTGTTTAGGAGGTGCTTTTCTCATTTTATGGACAAGTTGTTCGTTTTATGTGTATCCACCAACTCCATTGCTTTTAGAGGTTCTCAACAAAATCAATCAGGACCAAGCCAGAGTCATTCTGATTGCACCAACTTGGCCAGGGCAAGTTGGTGTCCTTATCTCATCAGACTTGCCTCTTGTCCTCCATGGTGGCTCCTGATCAATTCTCAACTATTGTCTCAAAATGCGGATTGAACACTTCATTCCAGTATGAATGTTCTGCAACTCCAGGCATGGTTCCTGTCTGGACTAGAGGCATCCTGTTCATTGGAAGTGCAATGGGTGCTTTTAAATAGCAGGAAGGAATCTACAAGACACATTTACCTCCAGAAATGGAGAAGATATCATCTTTGGTGTAATTGCCATTATCTTTTACCTGTCCCATCATCTCTTTCCACAATCTTGGATTATCTGTTGGAATTGAAGACATCAAGACAGTCTGAATTCCATCAAGGCTCACTTAGCATCAGTAACAGCTTTCCACTCACCTGTAAAAGGTTTCTTAATTTTCACACAGTTGACTACAATGACGTTCCTGAAAGGTCTTATAAATTTTTTCCGCAGAGTTGAGATCCTACTCTGCTTTGGGATCTCAACCTTGTTCCTAATCATCTCATGAAATAGCATTTTGAGCCACTGACTATGTGCTCTATGTTACATTTGTGTATGAAGATGGCCTTTTTGGTGGCCATCAGTTCTGCTCCAAAGGTTGGGCTGATTGAGGTTCTAATGGCAGGCCCTCCATTTACTTCGTTCTCCAGGGAGAAGGTGTCATTACAACCCCTGCAAAAATTTTATCAAAAGTTTCTTCTGAGTTTCACATTAATCAGACTATTCACCTTCCAGTTTTCTTTTGTAAGCTATGTCAGACAGTAAAGGAAGTTATGTTCCATACACTAGATGTCAAGAGAGCACTGGGCTTTTACTTGAACAGAACCAAACCTTTCAGGAAGTCCTCTGGACATTTTGTGTCTTTTGCAGATAGGTCTATGCGATCCACTGTTTCCACACACAGACTCTCTAAATGGATTTCTGTATGTGTTACCTGTTATGGTTTCACTGATGTTCAACCTTCCCTATGAATGACTGCACATTCTATTAGATCACATTCTACATCTGTACCCTACTCAAGGACGTTCCAGTTGCTGAAATCTTTGGAGCCGCAATGTGAACCTTGGTACATATTTTTTTCCCAACCATTATGCTTTCGTTCATGCTGCTAGATTGGATGCTGCAGTAGACAATGTGGTTCTCTCTTCAGTAGTGGAATCTGTTCCAAATCTCCTGCCTCCTTAAGGGGGTTACTGCTAGGAGTCTCCTGAAGTGGAGCACTCCCAGGGACACTACTTGAAAAAGGAACACTTACTCACCTTGTGCATTCTTTGAGGCATATCTCCCTGTGGATCCACTACCCACCTTCCTTCCCCTCTGCTTTGGGATTTCTCTGTGGACTTTGTGGGAGAGAAAGAACTGAGGGCAGTTTACCCACACAGCCCTATATAGCCTTAGTACAGGGCACAAAGATGTGTAGAGTGCATTTGTGGGCTGATTGGGCACTGCTACCAGAAATATCTGATCAAAGGCACTGGACACATATGCACCTAAAGTTGAGCACCCACAGGGACACGCATCTCGAAGAACTCTAGTTACTCTTCTTCCAGAGCATTGGAGGGTAATAAATGTTACTGTATTTATAATTGGCTCTATGGATGATCCATGGAATTGCAGACCAGTAAATATCTGTACCTGCAAATTGGTTGAAATGGTAATTAAAAACAGAATGACAGAATACCTAGAAGATCATGATATGACAGCGTCTAACCAGAATGGTTTTGCAAAGGAAAATCATTTCTCCCTAATTCTCAGAATTTTTTCAACGTCTCACTAAATTAGTGGATAAAGGAGAACTGGTTGATGTCTATTTAGACTTCCAAAAGGCCTTTGGAAAAAGTACCATGTGAGAGTCTACTAAAGAAACTAATAATTGGGTGAGATGCAAAGTACCGTCATAGATCAAAAATTTGCTATGAGGGAGAAGGCAAATAATAGGATTAAATGGTCTATGTTCATCATGGCACAAGGTAAACAGCAGGGTTCGTTAGGGTTCTATACTAGATTTCATGCTGTTTAATATATTAATGATCTAGAAAAGGGGCTGGTGCGTAGTGAGATGAGGAAATTTGCAGATGACACGATGTTATGTAGATTAGTAAAGGCGAGAGAGGATTGTGAGGAGTTTGAGAGACCTAACCAAACTAAATGAATGGGCAATGCGATGTTATATAAAGTTCAAAGTTGATAAATGCACACAGTTGGTAATACACTTTGGAGGAAAAAACTGAACTACTTCTACACCTTACAAAGTTTTAAATTAACTGTATCAACTCAGGAAAGAGACTTGGGTGTCATGATAGCTCAATAAAGAGCTCTGCTCAGTGTGTAGGTGTGGTCACAAGAGCAATCAGATATATAAGGAATAGGTTGGAGAATAATAATGCCATTATGAAAACCAGTGGTGTGGCCTCATCTAGTACTGTCACCCCATCTGAAAAAGAATATTGCACAATTAGAGGGGGTTCAGAGAAGGTGATAAGAATAATCTAGTGGTCCATAGATGCTCTAATGGCTACTTCTGGCCTTAAATTCTATAACTCTATGAATTATTAGGGCTTAGAAAAATTCTCATATGAAGAGATATTGAAAAGATTGGAATTTGTTTACCTTAGAAAGGAGATGAATAAGAGGGAACATCATAAAGGTATTCTAATAGTGAAAAGTACAGAAAATATAGATTGGAAATTTCTGTTCTCCTTGTCTTGTAACACAAGAACATGAGTTCATTCTATTAAATTTTAAAAATGGCAAATAAAAAGCTGATAAAGGGAAATGCTTTTTAGTGTGGCACATAATTTTGTCATGGAACTTATTGTCACAGGAAGTCATTGAATCCTAGAATTTAGCAAGATTCAGAAGGGGATTGGACATTTATATTGATATCAAGAATACACATAATTAGAATTTAATGATGACAAAAATGTGGGATGGCTATTAAACCTCACGTTCAAGGACTAAGGTAATCAGGAGGACACCTACTGTGGAGGGCAGATAATCCCTCATGTGCCAACTGCTTAAACCTTCCTCTGAAACATCTGGTACTGCCTTTGTCAGAGACAGGATCCAGGTTTAGATGGACCTCTGGTCTGATCCATTTTGGCAATGCCTATATTCCTAAAAAAAACAGAACCAAATTCCAGAAAATTGCAACTTGCTTCTTTACAGCTTTAACACAGAAGTGGCTAGGGTTAGAAATTTGGCAGAGAAATAGACTTGAATAAGAAAAAAATTTATTTTCTGTGCTCCAGTGAAAATTGGTTTGGACTTGATCAAATTGTGAGCCTTTGAAAACTGTACTCATTACATGCAAAGTAAGACTGGTCTACTTGTGGTCTCCTTAGTTTTACACTTTACCATTGTGCATGACTGCTTGTTTAAGCTCAGCCACCCTTCCTTGCCTCCCGATGCCTGGCTATTCAGCTCAGGCTCCCTGCCTCTCCTTTATCCTTTTCATAGACTCAGAAGGCAGTGGGGTGACGGCCCAGTGGGCTGGATTTGCTGCAGGTTTTCCTATATGATTGTCAAGGGCTCCTTGGCACCCAATCATAGCCTGTCCGTGTGTTGGTGACTTCTCTGGCCCTAAGGATATCTTGACTGGGGCAGAAGAAGCAGCCTCCTTCCCCCATATTTAATCTCTTCTGGGGAAGGAGCCAAAGGGCAATTCAAGGTCTTCTGATATCGCAAGGTTTTCCCTCTGACCCCATCCACACACTGTAGGCAGGGCTCAGGGTAAGCCATCATCCTTTTCTATTGAATGTTCCATTGGTATGTTATCGCTAAATGTATGTTGTTATCCTGACTAACCATTGCATTTTCTTTTCTCTTTTTGCCAAGGCAGTTTGGGTTTCTACGTGATCTAGTATGTTATGTTGCTCCTTTGGGAGTGGATGTTATCTTGGTGGGGGTAAATTTCTTTGCCTGTCTGCATAAAGATGGTAGCTATGAAGGAAAATTAATCTTCCAGAATGATGGGATTCACTCTAGCTGGAACAGAGAGACTTGCCAGGAGAGACTGCCTAGAGTCTTTCAGTGGTGGCTTTCACCCTTTCTGTGGGGCAGAGTTGGTACAAGCTGCAAATCCAAGCATTAGTGGGCTGGATTGTATCTTTGGCTGGGTAACCATTTTGATTTTGACATCTGCCAGGTAGGAAGAACAAGCAGCGACAGCCATCCTGTGCTGCAAAGACTGTATTTTAGGTGTTTTTGAGGATTCTCGGGCTCAGGCTTGACTACCTACTTTATAAGCAATGCATTATCATGCACTTTCTTTCCCCTAGCCTAGATATACAAGCATAGCAACTTGTAATACTGTGTACTATTCTGTGTGTGCCTGATGGTCTTTTAGTGTATAACTTACACAGAATATATTGCAAACTCTTCTTATACAACATCTTACAGACTCAAAATAAAAATATAGTGCCAGATCCTCAGCTGGTGTTAATCAGCTTACCTCCATTGAAGCCAATAGAGCTACACTGAATAATAGTGAACGTTTTGTGGCATATATATGCAATCTAACTTTCAACTAGTTTGCCTCAACCCCTAAATTTCACCTTAAAAAAAGCTTTACTATTGGCCATAAAGTAAATGTATAGTACTTCTACGATGATGATAGATAAGAGAATATAACCATATAAAAAGTGTAAGTCAATATAGATATACTGGGTATACAATGTACTGGATATACAATGAAAATAGTGTAAGTACACAAAAAATAATGTAAGTTAGATGCACTTGTTCAGTATAAGTTGCTAAAGAAAGTGTCGAAAAAATGTGATCACCTAATTATGGACTGAATTATAATGCATAGGTACAAGGAGGAGAGGCGAGGTTGTATATACAATCATAACTTCATAATTTTCCTGAATTATTGAGTACTTAACTGTGTAATTTAAACATGGTTAATATATAGAGTATATGTATAGAGAGGATCAATGACGTATAGAAGTTAAATTTTAGTATAAAAATAATTTCTGGAAAAACAAGAGAGGTAGTGTCATGAGAGACTATCTACGAGCATACTTTCCTTGATGACTTTTCAGCATTTATTTGAAACATATTGCCTCTGATTGATTTTAGAAATACTCAATGTATTGACTTTTGTTATTTTACAAAATGTATTTTAATTGATAGAACTTTAATCTGCATGCTAACAGAATGATTTGGAACGAGTAAGCAAAGAAACATTTCTCCAGCTCCTGGGTACTAAATATGTCAGTAAGGAATTCTGCGTATGGTGTTATTATCCCTAAAAAGGGATATTATGAAATTTTGTAGGAATTTAATAACCAGTATTTCTGGATGTTAAAACTCCAGGGTAAATACTACAACCAGGAGAACATAAGTACACTGGAGTACATTAAATCTATGGGGGAATGCCCTAAAGACTTTAGAATTTTCTTGTATGCTGTACAACATTTATGTTCTGTTCTACATGTCAGTTTGTTTTGCAGATGTTGCTGTACATTCTTAAATCTTGTTTCTATTTCTGGCACTGCTTTTAAGTCTGACCCAAGTTTTTTCTTGAGGCCATCCTAAAAATAGAACTGGCTACTCATATTATTGTGAAATACACCAGAGGCATTCACAGTCACGCTGCATGACAGCTGACTTTGCCATGTTTTAATGCATGATTAGTGAAATTGAAGAGTTCAGTTTTACAGCAAGATTTCCTACCTACTTAAAGCATTATCATATATGGCTGTTGTAACCCTCTTATTAAAGAGTAGTCATGATAAAAAAGCACAAGGGACAAGTTCATAAAACAGGTTAAAGAACATAGTTAATGCCTTTCAAGGATGGTCTGCATCTTACAATTTTTAGGATAGGTTTATTTATTAAAACAATTTTACATTTGTGGTTATATTTTTTAAAAGCAAATACTTTTTCAGCAATTATAAATAGCAATCTCTTGATAGTGCAGTTTTTCTGATTTGCTGCATGAGCCGTCTCTTCTTGAACTATGTGTTATAATGAAGCTTTTTTTAATTTCCCAAAGTCTCTCATAGAAAGTTTCACACTGTTAAGAACATAAGAATGGCCATACTGGGTCAGACCAAAGGTCCACCTAGCCCAATATCCTGTCTTCCAACAGTGGCCAATGCCATGTGCTTCAGAGGTAATCATCAAGTGATTCATCCTCTGTCGCCCATTCTCAGCTTCTGGCAAACAGAGGCTAAAGGTGCCATTCCTGCCCATTCTGGCTAATAGCCATTGGTGGACCTATCCTCCATGAATTTATTGAGTTCTTTTTTGAACCCTGTTGTAGTGTTGGTCTTCATAACATCCTCTGACAAAGAATTCCTCAGGTTGACAGTGCATTGTGTGAAGAAATACTTACTTTTGTTTTTTTTAAACCTGCTGCCTATTAATTTCATTTGGTGACTCCTAGTTCTTGTGTTATGAGAAGGAGTAAATAACACTTCCTTATTTACTTTCTCCATACCAGTCATGATTTTATAGACCTCAATCATATCCCCGCTTAGTGGTCTCTTTTCAAACTGAAAAGTCCCAGTCTTTTTAACCTGTCCTCATATGGAAGCTGTTCCATGTCCCTAATAATTTTTGTTGCCCTTTCCTCTACCTTTTCCAATTCTAATGTATCTTTTTTGAGGTGGGGTGACCACATCTGCACACATTATTCAAGATATGGGCGTACCGTGGATTTATTGAGAGGCAATATGATATTTTCTGTCTTCTTATCTATTCCTTTCTTAATGATTCCCAACATTCTGTTATTCTCTGTGGTGAATTTATTTTTCATAATCTGTGTGTATGTGTTATCTATGGAATGCATATTGAATTTGAAAAAAAATATTTTTCCAGCATAGATGTGTTTATATGGTGACACCAGATGGAATAAACAATGTTATCATTCATACGTCCATAAATAATCTGTTGTTTAAAAGCACTTACTTGAATTGTCTGTTCCCTTTGGTTGTGTAATACAAATGTGTACGTTGTTTTAAACAGTTCGTGCTTAGGGCCCAGTATTGTTCTCATTGAAATCAATGACGGAAATCTGATTGACTTCAGTGGAAGCAGGATCAAGCCTTTAAAGTGGCTTTCCTGGATAGCATGTCAAAATATTCAGCTTAAAATGTTGAAGTTTTTTATTCTGCACTGAAAATCTTACTGAACAACATGGAGTAGTTTTGTATGCTGCATTGTAGTGTACCCTGTCCACCCTGATACTTTAAACAGATGCTTTTCATACAAGAAATGTGATTAACTTTTAAGTTGAATTAAAATGCTTTTAAAGTGAACAGGTACCAAATGCTATTTTTAGGGCAAGAGATGATTAGCCGAATATCTAGGTAAGATGAAATGATAAATAATTTGTATCTATTTTTAATTGATTGCATTTATTTAGATTTATAAAGCAGATGCTCATCTTATTCTCTGGGTGTGCATATAGAATTAATTTTTCATAACAATATAAAAATGGTTGGATCATCCCACAAGCCAGTAAATGCACATAAAATATAATAAATAAAAAATGAAAGTCAGATGTAGAAAATCACTTTGTATATTACTTATCTTTCAAGATCTGGTTTCTTTGTTTCTTCTGCAAGGCTTGGGTACATCACTAGCATCTGAAATTGTCTGAGGTATCCTCTGATGCTTTATGCCCTGATTCTGCAAAGACTTTCACATAGCAATTATCTCAGAGGACAGCAGATAGCTGTATTCTGTGCCTCTTACTGGTCTTGCATAGAAAAAAAGTGGTCCTAAGTATTAGTTCCTGCTTCTTACTGACTGCACAGCCTAGTTTAGTTAATTAGTACCCATTATGCCTCTGGTGTTTCAGGAAGCGATGGAGCTCCTCCACTCATGTACTTTTCTGGCAAGTCTTTCAGTGGTTCCCCTGCTGTGCCCCAGATTTTTCAGCTCAGCTTCACCAAGTTGTTTTCGGGCGGCCTCGTTTTCGCTTGCCTTCGGGTGTCCATCTTATTGCTATTCTGTTGATGGAATCAGTTTCCATCTGAAAAACATGGCCAATCCATCTCCAACGCCTCCTGGTAATGATGGTGCTCATATCTTCTTGGCGGCACTGTGGGAATAAGTCTTGGTTTGAGATTGTTCTGGGACAAAAGATAGGGAAGGCAGATTGAATGGAATGAAGATAGTGTGTACAGCCTAATATCTTTCTAAGTCAAGGGAGATGTGGTAACCCTTAAATTTTTCCAGCGCTCTTATGATTTACTGCTTCCTTGTTGTCTTTGAGGGCCCACTCTGAAGCCCAGCAGAAGCAGCTGTTCTATCTCGGGGCCTCTCCTTCTGCCCCTCCACCCCCATGAACATGATACAGTTCTGTGGTGACCTAGAATCCTATTTTCGACGTCTCCGACTCAAGGAATATTTCCAAAATACCTCTGAACAACATACTAATCCACAGAGGTCTCCCTACCAACACTACAGAAAGAAGGATTCTAGGTGGACTCCTCCTGAAGGTCGAAACAGCAGACTGGACTTCTACATAGAGTGCTTCCACCGACGTGCACGGGCTGAAATTGTGGAAAAGCAGCATCACTTGCCCCATAACCTCAGCCATGCGGAACGCAATGCCATCCACAGCCTCAGAAACAACACTGACATCATAATCAAAAAGGCTGACAAAGGAGGTGCTGTTGTCATCATGAATAGGTCGGAATATGAACAAGAGGCTGCTCGGCAGCTCTCCAACACGAGTTTCTACAAGCCATTACCCTATGATCCCACTGAGAGTTACCAAAAGCAACTACAGCATATGCTCAAGAAACTTCCTGAAAAAGCACAAGATCAAATCCGCACAGACACACCCCTGGAACCCCGACCTGGGATATTCTATCTACTACCCAAGATCCATAAACCTGGAACTCCTGGGCGCCCCATCATTTCAGGCATTGGCACCCTGACAGCAGGATTGTCTGGCTATGTAGACTCCCTCCTCAGGCCCTACGCTACCAGCACTCCCAGCTACCTTCGAGACACCACTGACTTCCTGAGGAAACTTCAATCCATCGGTGATCTTCCTGATAACACCATCCTGGCCACTATGGATGTAGAAGCCCTCTACACCAACATTCCACACAAAGATGGACTACAAGCCGTCAGGAACACTATCCCCGATAATGTCACGGCTAACCTGGTGGCTGAACTTTGTGACTTTGTCCTTACCCATAACTATTTCACATTTGGGGACAATGTATACCTTCAGATCAGCGGCACTGCTATGGGTACCCGCATGGCCCCACAGTATGCCAACATTTTTATGGCTGATTTAGAACAACGCTTCCTCAGCTCTCGTCCCCTAAAGCCCCTACTCTACTTGCGCTATATTGATGACATCTTCATCATCTGGACCCATGGAAAAGAAGCCCTTGAGGAATTCCACCATGATTTCAACAATTTCCATCCCACCATCAACCTCAGCCTGGTCCAGTCCACACAAGAGATCCACTTCCTGGACACTACAGTGCTAATAAACAATGGTCACATAAACACCACCCTATACCGGAAACCTACTGACCGCTATTCCTACCTGCATGCCTCCAGCTTTCACCCTGAGCACACCACACGATCCATCGTCTACAGCCAAGCTCTGCGATACAACCGCATTTGCTCCAACCCCTCAGACAGAGACAAACACCTACAAGATCTCTGTCAAGCTTTCTTACAACTACAATACCCACCTGCGGAAGTAAAGAAACAGATTGATAGAGCCAGAAGAGTTCCCAGAAGTTACCTACTACAGGACAGGCCTAACAAAGAAAATAACAGAACTCCACTAGCCGTCACCTTCAGCCCCCAACTAAAACCCCTCCAACGCATTATTAAGGATCTACAACCTATCCTAAAGGATGACCCAACACTTGTGCCCACATATCTATTCAGGGGACACCATCACAGGGCCTAATAACATCAGCCACACTATCAGAGGCTCGTTCACCTGCACATCCACCAATGTGATTTATGCCATCATGTGCCAGCAATGCCCCTCTGCCATGTACATCGGTCAAACTGGACAGTCTCTACGTAAAAGAATAAATGGACACAAATCAGATGTCAAGAATTATAACATTCATAAACCAGTCGGAGAACACTTCAATCTCTCTGGTCACGCAATCACAGACATGAAGGTCGCTATCTTAAAACAAAAAAACTTCAAATCCAGACTCCAGCGAGAAACTGCTGAATTGGAATTCATTTGCAAATTGGATACTATTAATTTAGGCTTAAATAGAGACTGGGAGTGGCTAAGTCATTATGCAAGGTAGCCTATTTCCTCTTGTTTTTTCCTACAACCCCCCCCCCCAGATGTTCTGGTTTAACTTGGATTTAAACTTGGAGAGTGGTCAGTTTGGACGAGCTATTACCAGCAGGAGAGTGAGTCTGTGTGTGTATGGGGGTGGGTTTTTGGAGGGGGGTGAGGGAGTGAGAGAACCTGGATTTGTGCAGGAAATGGCCTAACTTCATTATCATGCACATTGTGTAAAGAGTTGTCACTTTGGATGGGCTATCACCAGCAGGAGAGTGAATTTGTGTGGGGGGGTGGAGGGTGAGAAAACCTGGATTTGTGCTGGAAATGGCCTAACCTGACGATTACTTTAGATAAGCTATTACCAGCAGGACAGTGGGGTGGGAGGAGGTACTGTTTCATATTCTCTGTGTATATATAAAGTCTGCTGCAGTTTCCACGGTATGCATCTGATGAAGTGAGCTGTAGCTCACGAAAGCTCATGCTCAAATAAATTGGTTAGTCTCTAAGGTGCCACAAGTACTCCTTTTCTTTTTTCTGAATTCATGGTTCAGCTTAACCAGATGGCTCAGACCACACCCTTCCTTAAAAGCTCTGCAATCTACAAGAATCGTCTGCCTCCATGGATGGAAACAGTGAAACCTATGTGAAAAAAAGTTATGCCAGTTGGATATGTGACGGTCTTTCCACAATTCTGGGAGCTTGTATAAGGACAACATGAAATCTTTGGTTTGTTCAGTGTCAGACTCCAAAGGGCTTAGGGCCCTGGGAGGAATCCTTGCTTCATTGAAGTTAATGGCTGAATTCTCATTGACTTCCTTGGGGCTCAAATTTCACCCACTGCCTTGGAAGATCCTCTCTGATTAGAAGGAAAAGGTGAAAGAACTTTTTTCATCACTGCCTAATTTCTGTGTTCCTTCATTGCCTCTTCTAAACAGTCTGCCACAGTGGCAAGTCACAGAGGAAACATATGCTCTACCTAATGGCTAATTATTTTGTATGACTCAGTGCCAGTAGCTTTCCCAACACTTAGGATCCTAGGGGAGTTCTTCAGTGGCATGTCTGAGATAAAGAATAGGCTAACTTTTATATTGCTTTTGCCTTGGAAGCTAATTGGGAGTATGCTGAGGTGAGAATTGGATGTGTTATGGAAGGCACAAAATCTTCTGTGACAGTTTCTGTCTACGAGAGGGATTGACTGGTATAGTCGGTGATGGTATAACCATTCATAGAAACCACTTGCCTTTGAATGTATTTTTGTTTTTTGTTTTAAATTTTATCAAATGTTTTGGGCACATTTTTTGTTTGCAAGTCCATTACTATCTCTAGTAATGTACTGTAAACAGATTTAGGATTGTTTGATAAAAGGCTGCTGCAAAATGTATAGGAAGTATGAAAATAAGACACAGAAGAATCTTGTTAATTTTTATTTTTGATTGGGAAATCTATTCCAAATTACCAAATTTTGCATATCAGAGAGTAAGCAGAAAGACACAAATCAAAAACTGTATCAACTGTATCAATTTATGCTTTGAGCAGTATACTGGAATGTAAATTAACAGGATAGGTAGTATTTTTCTGGTATACTTCCATCCCTGACTTCAGCAACTCTAATGTAGAGCCAGTGGATCTGCTTTGAATCTGTTAGCTTTCAGTCTGTCTTTGGAGGCTGCATAATATAGAAGACTGAAGTACTAAGATTTGACTAGAATTTTTAACTCTGCATAGCTACTTATCTGTATTATAGTAGATTAAAATGTATAGAAGAACTTGATTAAAAAAAACCCTAGCAAATTAGACCTTATTTATCACTACAACTTAAGCTACTTGATCTGGTGCAAACATTACTATTTAATAAATATAATTTTATATGAAAGCAATGACATATAGGCTAGATAAGTACTGTTTCTCTAATAACAGTAGTAATTCATTTATTATTCATGTTACAGTAGTCAAGACTGGGGCCACATTGTGCAACTGTGACATGAATTTAACAAACAAATAAATGGAGTGAGGCAGGGAGAATGAGGGTAGGTAGGGAACATATGTGATTACAGAGACTATGTGCACAATTAGCTGCTTTTGAGTTATTCAACTTTGGATTTATTTATTTATGTATTCAATTTTAAAATCTAAATAAACAAGGAGTACGATGTCAGTAATCCCTACTGGCCACCAACCTCATTTAATAGTATTTGTTTAAAGCTGCATAATTCAGACTAGAGTTAATTTATATATATATTTTTTTCTTACAGTGTCAGACAATTTGGCCCAATCCGTAGTCCAGCATCTAAGATGGATAATGCAAAAAGATCTTTTGGGGCAAGATGTCTTTCTTATAGGCCCCCCTGGACCCCTTCGGCGCTCTATTGCCATGCAGTACCTGGTACGTTTTAAAACTTTGTTTATATTAATGAGAATGGAAGTAGTTAAGATTATTTAGTTGTTATTGTGTGTCTGTGTGTGTGGGTGCACGTGTGCATGTGTGTCTATATGTGTGTAGGTGAGTGTATGTATTCTATTACTTGTTGAATTGTAAAAGGTAATATTAGAAAAGCTTATATGACTTGTTACTTAGTTGCCAAAGAACTTATTCTATGCCATGCTTTTCAAAGTTTGATTTTTATTTTACAATGAATAAAAAGTACAAACATTTAAGTGAATATTTTTTTTGCTTAATCAATTAAATGTTACTAAGAAAAAACAGTTGAAAAAGTAAAGGAGTACTTGTGGCACCTTAGAGACTAACCAATTTATTTGAGCATAAGCTTTCGTGAGCTACAACTCTGTAGCTCACGAAAGCTTATGCTCAAATAAATTGGTTAGTCTCTAAGGTGCCACAAGTACTCCTTTTCTTTTTGCGAATACAGACTAACACGGCTGTTACTCTGAAACCAGTTGAAAAAGTGTTACCATATGCAATCACAAATGGAAAAATAGCCTATTCTTTGTATTTCATACTTTTCGGAATCAAGATCTCTGCATACTGTAAAAGACAGTGAGCCACATTGCTTCCTCCATGGAAAAACTGAGGGAAGGGGTTGAGGGAAGGAATACTCTGAGGTTTTCCTTGCAGATTTTCCTCATAATGTTTAGGTAGAGATATGCATTTGTTTTTATCCTCTGTTCCCTGGGGAAAGGGGAGGGAGTGTGGCACCCACACCCTGGATCTAAAGTATCTGCTGGAGGTCTTGTGACTGCACCATGTGTGAGGTTTCCTGCCCACCCCACTATGATCCATGGGTGTGTGGCTTCATCCATTAGCTTTGAAATCTACCACAATGTGCCCTTTTCTGCTTCCTCAAGTTGTATAAAGAAAGCATTTTCCTTGCCATATGTTTTTCTTTTGTTTTGTTTTTTTACATTAGAAATACAAATTGCATCTGTCCTGGGAGATAGTATGGACCATGAGAGAACTGGTATCGTTATAACTTACTAGATGTCAAGGAAATGAAATGTAATTAAATGGCAGTTATTCATAAGAACGGCCATACTGGGTCAGACCAAAGGTCCATCTAGCCCAATATCCTGTCTTCTGACTGGATAAGATTGCGTAAAAATTTTTTATGTTTGTGTGATGGGTTGCCCCCATTTGAGATGCCACCTGATGTGCTGAGATACCACTGAACTTGCCTGTTCTGCCAGCCAGTGCACCCTTTTTACCTGTCTTGCTGAGCCAGGCTATTAAGCCTCCTCCAGCACACACACAGGCAGGGCCACACCCAACTGCAGAACGACAGAGACACTGAGATCAGCTCTGGGGACCCAGCTTAAAGGACTTGCCCCAGCACTCAGGTGTCCACTTTCCTTGGGGTGCAGATCTAATGGTTATTATGAAATCTGTCTCCTCCCTCAATGTGGAGGAAGGTATGCACAGCCTCTTCTTCCCCACCCCCTTTCCCACTCAGTTATGAATTACACAAACTGGGTTGTATTATAAACAAGAAATAAGTTTATTAACTATAAAAGGCAGATTTTAAGTGATTAAAGGGGTAGCAAACAGAACAAAGCGGATTACTAAGCAAATAAAACACAACACACAAACCAAGCTTGTTTCACTAAAGAAATTGGTTACAAATAGTAATTTCTCACCCTAGATATTGTTACAGAAAGTCTTGAAAGGCTGCTGCACTGGCCGGCAGCTTGAGACTTCAGGTATTTCCACTCACAGACTGGTCGCCTTCCCAGCCTGGGTTCAGCCCTTCTCCCCTCAGTTCCGTTCTTGCTTCTAGGTGTTTTTCAGTATCTCCTTGGGTGGAGAGGCAAAGGAGAACCACGATGATGTCACTCCCCTGCCTTTTATAGCTCTTGTGTATACAGAAACCTTTTGTCTCCCAGTGGAAGAACACTGGCATTTCCAGGGGTGGGTCCAGTACCAGGTGACTCAGACCAATGTCTCTGCAGGGCTGTGGCAGCCATTACTCGTAGGCTGTCTGGAGTGTCCACAGGAAGACTAAGCTCTTTCACAGCCCATTGTCTTTGCTAATGGGCCATTAGCCCTGTCTGGCTTTTCCATTATTGTACTTGAAGGGCTAGTTGGGAGTGACACCCAAAGTAACAACATTTGAAATACAGATACATAGTCAGTATTCCTAACTTCAGATACAGAAGTGATGTTGGCATACAAATTGGATAATCACATTCAGTAAATCATAACCTTTCCAATGATATCATACAAAAGCCATCTTGCATAAAGTATATCTCAGTTATGTCATATTCATATCATAAACATATTTTCATAAAGAATATGGAGTGAAACATCACAGTTTGTTTTGCTTACAAATGTTCAAATGAACTGTTTGGGAAGAAAGTTCTGGTAAAAGATGCAAAACACTTTCAGCTAAGAGCTGAGAGCATTCTTGGTGTGTATCTCCGAGTCCCCACTGAGGCCTACAGAAGAACAGGAGACCCACCTGATATTCTTGCTATTTCGAAGGTTAAAAAAAGCAAAGTAGGATACAAACATAAGGGGGGAAATTCAAACCTATTCCATAGAACAGCGAAATGGCACAAACCCATTTTTTTGTCTTATAGAGGTAATTTGTTAATTTCCGGATTTAAAACTTTAGTTATTAATATAAATAATAAATACCATAGTACTCAGGAGCCCAGTCATGGACTTGGACCCATTGTGCTGGGCGCTGTATAAACACAAACACAGTCCTTGCTCCAAAAAGCTTACAAAAAATAACAGCATGATTCAGTAGGCAAAAAATGTAGTTCTTCAGCCTACTCACAAGGATGTTTAAACTCAGTGGTTATTTTTCTGAGACCAATATTAACATCACTGAACAGAAGCAGGGTGGGAACTTATAATACTCCTGAACTTAATAGGAAACTTGTGAATTTTTGCTTATGACTCATTGCTTTTCAGTGGCCACTGCTAGAAAGTCATCTTGGAGATAAAGCATTTTACAGGGCTTAGCTATTCGGTTTAGAGAATTTATAGGTGGTTGTTATGATTTTTAGAACAGGTTTGGGGAGTATAAAAATTTTATTGAGCAAAAATTCAAACTGTTATGTGTGAGGAAGAAAACACTGTAAACATCTTAAAACTAAGAGAGATTAAATTTTTGTTCAGAGCTACTTTAAATGACTGTGCTGCAGCCTAGGGTTGTGTAAAAATTTCTCACTACTGCCCACAGGAGCTGACCAAACGAGAGGTTGAGTATATTGCACTATCAAGGGACACCACAGAAACAGATCTGAAACAACGCAGAGAGATCCGAGCTGGGACTGCTTTTTATATTGATCAGGCAAGTTGCTATCACATCCCAAACTTCTTACTGTTTACAGCTAGTCCAAAGGAAATTGCAGTCTGAAAAATCAAAAAGAAATACATTTAAAGCTGTAAATTGGAATTCCAGAAATATTGATTTAAGGTGCTTTTTTCTGTAGACCAAAAGGCTTATGTAGTCCACTTGATTTTGCTGCTTCTGAAAATGCTTCAGCACTGAGGCCTTGTCTACGCTACCGCAGTAAGTTGACCCAAGATATACTATTCCAGTTATGTGAATAATATAACTGAAGTTGATGTAGCTTGGGTCGATTTACAGCGTTGTCTACACTGTGCTGGGTCAATGAGAGTTGCTCTCCCACCACCTTATGTTACTCTTCTTGGGGAGATGACCGGAGTTGACCGGAGAGCGCTCCGTGATTGATTTAGCGGGTCTTCACTAACTGCACACTGCTGCATTGATTGCCGCAATGCCGATCTACTGGTAAGTGTAGACATGGCTTGAGACCCTAAATTAGCAAAGTACTTAAGCACTGAAGTTAGTGGCACTGCTAATATGCTTAAAAGTTACACACATGCTTAAGGACCACATTTCAGGCCTTAAAGAGAAATGAAATGAACTTATTGGTACGTGGCTACATGCATTTTAAATAGAACTGAGTTCATTAGGAGCATTAATTTAGATACTGATGTTCTACCTATAATAATGAAACTTTCATAACCTAAACTTTAATTGATGGTAAGTAAATGTATGTGCTGTGTTACTATGTATAAAACCATAACATATCTAATGACCTTTTAGTAATAAAAGGGAATATTATACTCCTCGCACAGGTGCATTAAATCTTAATTTATATTTATAAAGTGCTTTTGAGTTTCTCAGATGTAAGGTGCTATATAAATGCAAAACGTTATAGAAGCCAGACACTAGTTTTCTGTAGTTTGTGTGATCCACAGAGTATGGGTTATTTCAAAATAGAGGAGGCTCTATGTAGGCTATCTTGAAATATACCCCAAAAGGATGATATAAAATAATGTATACAATAGACTTTGGATTTGAATTACTTCCATTGGCATAGCTGAGCCGGAGTTGAGATGCACCCCGGGGGGTAAGATTATAATAGACTCCATTGGCAATACCAGGAGGGATGAGCTAGAGTGTCGATGAGAAGCACAATCAGGAAAGTAACAAGTACTTCTCTCTAAATAGACAACCAACCTAATTCTCAATTACTGAGGGACAATCTCCACTCATTGATATATTTCACTTTCCACAATCAAATCTATGTACAACTTTTCATAAGTGAGATACCTGAGTATCCAGATTCTAATATCTAAACCGTATTGTTAAATATATTCATCTAAATTTGTTTTATTGCTGATTATGTATTCTATGTATCATATGACGTTTAAAAACTAACACAATGCTCATCTGTGACTGCTCTGGAGATCATTCTCAACTCTGCTGCACCTCAGCCAGGTACACAGGAAACAGCCCGCCCCTGCTAAAGCCCTGGGAATTTTTGATTTCCCATTTCCTGTTGGATCAGCATTGGGAGCATGCCAGCTTGAGCAGAGCTGATCATGGAGATTACATGCCCCAAATGCGCTCCAGCCTGGTCTGCACAGGATGTGGTGGATTTCATTGCTGGGTGGGGAGAAGAGTCTGTGCAGGCAGAACTCTGATGCAGCAGAAGAAATGCTGACATCACTTGTGGAATGGGAGAGAAGGGCTACACGAAGGACACACAGCAGTGCGGTGTGAAAATAAAAAAAACTTCACCAAGCGTACCAGAAGGCAAGGGAGGCAAACAGTTGTTCTGGTGCTGAACCCCACACATGCCAGTTCTACAATGAGCTGCATGCGATTCTCAGGGGTGACCCTACCCGCACCCCCACAAGCAACGTGGATACCTCACGGGTGTGTGAGTCTAGGGACAACAAGGAGGACAATATGGTGGATGAGGAGGAGGAGGAGGAGAATGGGAGACAGGTGAGCGGTGGATCCATTCTCCCCGAGAACCAGGAAATATTTTTAACCCTGGAGTCCTGTGGGTCGCAGGACATCACGGTGGCTGACTGTGATGCTGGGGAAGACACCTCTGGTGAGTATACAGTTACAATCAAAGTTCAGTTAAACTTTAGCGGACACACCCATTTGGTGGTATGGCATGTTTACTGTGAAGAAAAAGCGAGGTGCTGTGGCTCTCTGCTTACAAGAGGCCGCTCCAGCTATGCAGATGGTGGCCCCCAGAAAAGACTGTGTATGTGGACTGGGATAGCCCGGGAATCCTCAATGGATATCTCTAGGAAACTTTCATGGAGGTATTCTGCAATCCTTTGCGGAAGGTTTCTGGGCAGGGCAGTCTTATTTCTTCCATCATGGTATGACACTTTTCCACGCAACTCCTGAATTAATTCTGCTGGCATCATTGCGGTACACAGCATAGCAGCATAAGGACTGGGTCTATACCCAGACGCTTGCAGCATCTCCTTCCTTTCTGCCTCTGTTACCCTCAGGAGACTGATGTCACATAGGGTTGCCCAGGGGAAATGGGGGAAGTTCCCATTAAAAGTGCTCTTACAAGAAAAAAAAAGGGCACCCACACACGTTCAGGATCGCCAAAACACACAGCTGCTAATGTGCCTTTACTGTGCTCGGCATGGATCAGCAAGTAGTTTAAAGTGGCTGATAGGGGACTGGGGCCCCACATGAGAGATTCTGTAATTTGGGAGTGAAAATGTTTCCCCCCCCACTCCCCCAATGTTAGTAAACAGCTTCCCATGGTGCTATGGGGAAATGCTCTTTTTCTTCTAGCTACCTCTGCTTCCGAGATTAGCCTTCCATAAACTTCATAAAAAATGCGGTCACCCGTGACCCAGGGGGGCCTACTCACTTATGGCTGGAGCAGCAAAATGGCACAGTGAACGGCAACGGATTCTGATTATGTTGTGGCTTGCACCTCGTGTAATAAGGATTTGTTTTTTTTATGAGAACGGCCTTGCTATGGAAACTTTTTATTCATGTACAATGGCTCCTTTATTTTTTCCTATGACTGACAGAGGGAAATGTGTCCTTCGGCGTGTCATCAACACCTGAAAACAGACTTTTGATGATTAGAAGGAGGAGAAAGAGAATGTGGGAGGACATGTTCACTGAGCGAATGAACGCCTCTGGGACAGCTGTGACAGAGCTGAGAACATGGAGGATTTCACTTTCCGAGAAGTTAGACATGGACGTGGAGAGCAGGAAAACTTCCAGTGAGCAAGAGCGTGCGGCGCAGGATGTGGTGCTTCGGATTATGAGGAACCAAGCAGACATGTTGAGGCATCTGGTTGAACTGCAGGAACAGTAGCAGGAGGGTAGAGTCCCTCTGCAGACTCTGGTGGACAGCCAGCATGGCGCAGAAACACCCTCCCCGAAGTGTTCCCTGGGGCGTGGACGAAAAGTCCATTACCCCTTTCACTTAATGCATGGGGAGGGTACAAGGAACAGAAGGTGCCAATTCACAGACCTTTGATGGTCTGGAATGCACTATTATGTTACACAGCTGAAAATGTTTCTCCCGTTTCATGTTTACAACCTCTTTTCCCCAAGGTTACCTTTATTTTCTCTTCTCCCTCTTTACTTATGTTTGTTAAATAAAGTAAATGGTTTTGAGAAATAAAAGTTCTTTATTGAGTAAAAGCAGTGGGCTTGGGTTGGGGGTTGGCTTTATAGGGACAGTGATACAAGGCAGGTGAAGGTTTGGGAAAGCACAGTGCAGACAAGCAGCTCACACTACTGTGACTCATTATCGAAATGGCTTTTCAAAACTTTGCTGTGCTCCTCTTATTGCCTTGGTGTCTGGCTCAAAAATGGCTGCAATCTGTCTCAGCTGTCCCCTAAAAATTTCTTCCCCTTTTTTTCACAGATATTATGGAGCACACAGCAGGCAGCTATAACCATGGGGATGTTCTCCTCACTAAGGTCCAGCCTTGTTAGTAGACTTCTCCAGTGCCCTTTCAAATGACCAAAGGCACATTCAACCACCATTCTGCACTTGCTGTGCCTATAGTTGAACCGCTCCTTGCTGCTGTCCAGCCAATATACGGCTTCATGAGCCATGGGAACAAGGGGTAGGCTGGGTCCCCCAGGATAACTATAGCCATCTCAATGTCATCAGTGTTCATTTTGTGGTCTGGAATGAAGTCCTGGATTGTAGCTTTTTGAACAGACCCAAGTCCCTAAAGATGCGCACGTCATGAACCTTTTCCAACCATCCTATATTGATGTCGGTGAAATGCCTCCTGTGATCCAACAGAGCTTGCAACACCATTAAAAAGTATCCCTTTCAGTTTATGTACTCTTTGTCAGGGTGGTCTGGTGCCAAGATGGGGATATGCTCGCCATCTATTGCCCCACTGCAGTTAGGAAACCCAATCACGGCAAAACCATCCACTATGTCCTGCACATTTCCCAGACTCACTACGCTTCATAGCAGAAGTCAATTAATGGCCCTGCACACTTGGAGCACAGGAGCTCCCACAGTTGATTTACCTACTCCAAATTGATTCCCCACTGACCGGTAACTGTTTGGCATTGCAAGCTTCCAAATAGCGATCGCCACTCACTTCTCCACTGTCAGAGCAGATCTCATTTTTGTGTTGCTGAACTGCAGGGCAGGGGAAAGCTCTGCACAAAGTTCCTGGAGGTGGCCGTCTGCATTTGAAAGTTCTGCAGCCACTGCTCGTCATCCCATACCTGCAAAACGATGCGTTCTTACCAGTCAATGCTTGTTCATGGGACCAGAAACAGTATTCAGCAGAGTGCAGCTGCTCTGTGACTGCCAGCAGCAACTGTGAATTGTTTTTTTCAATGGCTTGCAGCAGGGCTGCTTGCAGGACATTGCTGTGTTCCATGTGGCAGACCCTACTTCGGGTCTGGAAATACTGCAGGAGAAGGCGCGAGGTGTTTGAGATGCTCACAGCAAGAGTGCACAACTGAGCAGGCTCCATGCTTCTGGGGTTATGGCATATGCGCAACGGTTTTAAGGTGCAAAAACCACTGGGTTATTTGCCATTGAGCACAGTGCATCATGAGATGCCGACGCAATGTTCCCATTCTCCCTTGTGACAATGTTTTGGTCCCATGAGGCATTGCACGAACTTCCCAAAACACACTGCGGCAAGTTGCACTTTGGGATAGCTACCCATGGTGAACTGTTTTGTGCATCAATGCAGGTACTGCTAGTGAGGACACACTCCATCGAGACAATGTGCATGGCCACACCATGCTCAATCAACTTAATTCGGAGGCTCAAGGTCGAATTAGATAAAGTCGACTTAATTTTGTAGTGTAGATAAGCCCAGAGTTCTTAACTGCATATTTTTTATTATGAAGCAATGGGTTGAATCTTTTTGAAAATTATGGTGTCAGTGGGTGCATTTGGGAATGGATCGTTTTGATGGGTGAAAAAGTATTTACTTTTGGACAGGTAAATTACTTCAAAAGCTGAGAAAACTAAGCTGTGGTGAAATAATGGAAAACCTCAAATTATATGTTATACTTAGTTTCTGTTTTAAATTGTGTAAAATAAAAATTTTATAATGGGTTAATGACCAGTTACTTGGCCTCTGTCAGGTAATGAGAGTCAAGTATTGTTTTCTTGTCTTTGCCCATAGCCATTAATTTCTCTATCCAGTCATTAAATGACTGTTACAAACCTCCAGAGATGCTGTTATTGCTGCTATGAAGACAATTAAGTAACCTCTTGACCTTCTGTAATTTATTACATGTGTTAATTATGTTGCATGTGAAGTAATTAGTCTGAATTTTCTTGTATTACTTAAACATTCAAATGGCCTCTTCTTCATATTTGGTTCTCTTTATAGACAGAGGAGCTGGTCTCCAGAGAATTGTTGTATCGCTTAAACTATATCTGTTTAGAACCTGTCAGGGCATACTGCCTTCTGGGTGTCCCCTCATGGTCGGGGTGGCTTTGGAGCATCCTGCCTCAGTTTTTCCCTTCCAGGGGCTCCTTACCTAAATGCCACACACAGGAGTACCATCCAATACCATCCCTCCTTGGAGGTATGTTTGATTAATAAAACAGTTCAAAATAAAGTTCTCAAATCCATTCATTTACCCTGTTATTAGGTAATGCTCAGGCCTTTTTTGCCTATCTTCTCCCTTGTCTGTAGTCTCATTCCCAAGTTCAGGTTTTTCTGATGGAGCCAACTTGCTCCCAGCAGCCTTTGTACTCCCGTCTCGTCTCCCTTCGCGTTTCCCCCCTCTCTGAAACTTTCTGCTGCTCTTTATGGGGCTGAGAATCAGCTGATCCCTGCTCAGGTATGTCTCCTTAGTACTAAGGTTGCTAGCCTCTTGCCCTTACAAAAACAATATAGTTAAATCAGTGTAACACCTTAGGCTATGTGTACACTACCGCAGTAAGTCGACCTACGCTACGCAACTCCAGCTATGTGAATAACGTAGCTGGAGTCGATGTACCTTAGGTCGAGTTACTGCGGGGTCTACAACACGGGGGTTGAAGGGGGGAAACTCTCCCATCGACTTACCTTACTTTTCTTGTTGTGGGTAGAATACAGGGGTTGACTGGAGAGTGATCTGCTGTCGATTTGGCAGGTCTTCACTAGACCCGCTAAATCGACCGCCAGTGGATCGATCTCAGAGCGTCGCTCCCAGCTGTAGCGTAGACCTGCCCTAAGTGTGCATGCAGTTAAACTGGTATGAAGTTTCTTATACAAGTATAGCTTATTTTTGTAAATTTACGGGATTTAGGTCAAATTTTTTTGTGTATGGTTGCACTGTTCCCATTCTTATTTGTCTTTTTACATGTCACATACCAAAGAGCAATATATACATCAACTTAAATTTGCATCCAATGCAAATCATTAACAGCAACCTCGTATGCTTTGGTATCAATTATTGCATCCCAAAGAAACTGTACAGAAAGAATGTTAAAGTCTCATTCACCTCAGTTGAACCTATGAGTGTCATTACTTTTGCAAATGAGAAACTAGGTGCCTTACGGAGGGGGCCCAGAAATAAAAGGACTTCACTGTTTTTTTTTTAAATTTGCTATTTAAATTTTGTCCATAGAGCAAGTAATTGTGTATATCGTTGTCCATTTTGTGTGTGCAAATACATAGCCATAAAGTCAGTACATGTGCAACATATGGGAGCACAGTATTTTTAATACATGAGTTTTGTATCCCTATGGTGCATCTTTATGAAGCACCTGAACCATAAGCTGAAAAATAAAATATTTGCAGTCTTCTGATTGCCTAGACAGCAGAAAGATTTTCTACGGTAGGTTGCAAGATTTATTGTAATAATCAGTTAAATGTCAAAAATGACAAATGACAGCTAAACAATCCTGTCTAGAAAATGAATGTGACAAGAAGTCCCTGAAGATAGCACCACACAGAACTGAGTTTGGTTTCTTTTAATCAGAAGAGATCAGAAAGCTAATTAAGACAATGAAATGAGACATGGAGTTAATTACATGAAAGCGTTGAGATGATTGCATTTGTTTGAGTGCAAATAGCACAAAAGTACTATGTACTGCAATGAAAAGAGTTGGGCAAGAACAACCCAATTTCTTGAAATTCTTGGTTAAGGATGCAAATTTTCTCTCTCCTCTATCTGGCATTTAATTATGAATTAGTTGCTATGTCAGTGCCTGCCAGTAGCTCCTCGCTAAATCTTCATTACTTTAACTAATTTGGGACTCTGACTACATCTGGATGATATTGTGTGATATCTGCCATCACCTAAAAATTGAGTCATAGCAATATTATTTAAAAAAAAAACCCTATAATTTTTCAAGATATTTTCCTAGCCCTTTTTTCTTTTGGGGGTCATAATTCACATGTACATTATTTTGATGTTCAAAAAGGGTAAAATTAACCCAGCTGCAAATAGTTCATGCACACCCTTCCACAGACGAGCCTCATGAAGGAGCTGTACTGGGGGTGGCGTAACATGTTTGCCTAGGGAACATAAGAACATAAAAATGTCCCTACTGGGTCAGACCAAATGTTCATCTAGCCCAGTATCCTGTCTTCCGACAGTGGCCAGTGCCCCGGAGGGAATGAACAGAACAGGTAATCATCAAGTGATCCATCACCTGTCACTCATTCCCAGCTTCTGACAAACAGAGGCTAGGGACACCATTCGTGCTCATCCTGGCTAATAGCCATTGATGGACCTATCCTCCATGAATTTATCTAGTTCTTTTTTGAACCCTGTTATAGTCTTGGCCTTGACAACGAGTTCCATAGGTTGACTGTGCATTGTGTGAATAAATTCTTTCTTTGGTTTGTTTTAAACCTGATGCTTATTAATTTCATTTGGTGACCCCTAGTTCTTGTGTTATGAGAAGTAGTAAACAACACTTCCGTATCTACTTTCTCTACACCAGTCATGATTTTATAGACCTCAATCATATCCCCCCTTAGCCGTCTCTTTTCCAAGCTGAAAAGTCCCAGTCTTATTAATCTCTCCTTATATGGAAGCCGTTCCATACCCCTAATAATTTTTGTTACCCTTTTGTGAACCTTTTCCAATTCCAATATATATTTTTTGAGATGGGGCGATCACATCTGCACAAGGTATTCAAGATGTGGGTGTACCATGGATTTATATACAGGCAACATGATATTTTCTGTCCTGTTTTCTGTCCCCTTCTTAATTATTCCCAGCATTCTGTTTGCATTTTTGACTGCCGCTGCATGTTGAGTGGATGTTTTCAGAGAACTATCCACATTGATTCCAAGATCTCTTTCCTGAGTGGTAACAGCTAATTTAGACCCCATCATTTTATCTGTATAGTTGGATTATGCTTTCCAATTTGTATTACTTTGCATTTATCAACATTAAATTTCATCTGTCATTTTCTTGCTCAGTCACCCAGGTTTGAGAGATCCTTTTGTAGCCCTTCGTTGTCTGCCTGGGACTTAACTATCTTTAGTAATTTTGTATCATCTTCAAATTTTGCCACCTCACTGTTTATCCCTTTTTCCTGATCATTTGTGAATATGTTGAATAGGACTGGTCCCAGAACAGACCTCTGGAGAACACCACTATTTACCTCTCTCCATTCTGAAAACTGACCATTTATACCTACCCTTTGTTTCCTATCTTTCAACCAGTTACCAATCCATGAGAGCATCTTTCCTCTTGTCCTGTGGCAACTTACTTTGTGTAAGAGCCTTTAATGAGGGACTTTGTCAGAGGCTTTTTGAAAATTGAAGTATACTATATCCACTGGATCCCCTTTGTCCACATGCTTGTTGACCCCCTCAAAGAATTTTAGTAGATTGGTGAGGCATGATTTCCCTTTACTAAAACCATGTTGACTCTTCCTCAACAAATTATGTTCATCTGTATGTCTGACAATATTTTTCTTTTTTTATAGTTTCAACCAGTTTGCCCGGTACTGAAGTCAGGCTTACAGGCCTGTAATTGCCGGGATCACCTCTGGAGCCCTTTTTAAAAATTGGCGTCACATTAGCTATCCTCCAGTCATCTGGTACAGAAACTGATTTAAATGATAGTTTACAGACTACAGTTGGTAGTTCTGCAATTTTACATTTGAGTTCCATCAGAACTCTTGGGTGAATACCATCTGGTCCTGGTGACTTATTGCTGTTTAATTTATCAATTTGTTCCAAAACCGTCTCTAATGATACCTCCATTTGGGACAGTGCTTCAGCTCTGTCACCTAAAAAGAATGGCTAAGGTTTGGGAATCTCCCTCACATCCTCAGCCGTGAAGACCAATGAAAAGAATTCATTTAGTTTCTCTGCAATGGCCTTATTGTCCATTTGTCCACTGAATGCTCCTTTAGCTTCCTGCTTCTGATATACTTGAAAAAAGAATTGCTATTACTTTTTGAGTCTTTGGCAAACTGTTCCTCAAATTCTTTTTTGGCCTTCCTAATTATATTTTTACTTTTCATTTGCCATTGTTTATGCTCCTTTCTATTTTCCTCACTAGGATTTAACTTTTTAAAGGATGCCTTTTTTCCTCTCACTGCTTCTTACAAGAGGGACTATCTTGTAATCCTTTTGGCCTGCCCCTTAAATGAGGGCATTTTCTACCTAAGAGTCTGATCCTACTCTGCTACTTGCAGATGAAAACCCTAAAATTATTGGCATATTTTGTAACAGGGAGAAAGGACTATACCGATTAACACCCTGTTTTCATTTTTCAGTATTCAAATATCGATTTTTTTTTCCTCACACATGTCTTGCTTTCTATGTTTGATGCAAATTTTCTGAACTATTAATGTCACTTTAGTAACCATTTGGTTTTTGCTGTGATTAGTTGCTTCCCTCCATGGCTAAGCAGTAGGAGTTATAGAGAGCTAATGCTGCTTTTGAGTAGTGGTGATGCTGAAGATGTTTGATTTTCTTCTGGCTATAAATTCTAGCTTTTGGCTATAAATTTTTTCATACATCCCTAACCTCTTCCAACAAGGATAACATCCATCTGGTTGGGTAGAACCTAGAAGGCTATCTTAGAACCATAGAATATCAGGGTTGGAAGGGACCACAGGAGGTCATCTAGTCCAACCCCCTGCTCAAAGCAGGACCAATCCCCAATTTTTGCCCCTGATCCTGAAATGGCCCCCTCAAGGATTGAACTCACATCCCTGGGTTTAGCAGGCCAATGCGCAAACCCCTGAGCTATCCCTCCCCGGGTCTGGGCCTCCCTCTCTTTCTTTTAACAATCAACTAAATGCTTGAAAATAAACTCCAACAGCTGTTACGTTAACCCCATGAGATAGGTTTGTTTTAACTTATATTATTTCAGTTCAACTCTATGTCCGTATTAAGAACATTTTATTATAAATATATACTTACATATTCTGCATCTTTAACATTTAGCAAAGGCAGTGTACATAAAACTGTGCACCTTGAATGGTAATATAGTTTGTTTCAGAGTGAGTTTGTGTGGGGGGGGGCGGAGGGTGAGAAAACCTGGATTTGTGCTGGAAATGGCCCAACTTGATGATCACTTTAAATAAGCTATTACCAGCAGGAGAGTGGGGTGAGAGGAGGTATTGTTTCATGGTCTCTGTGTATATAATGTCTTCTGCAGTTTCCACAGTATGCATCCGATGAAGTGAGCTGTAGCTCACGAAAACTCATGCTCAAATAAATTGGTTAGTCTCTAAGGTGCCACAAGTACTCCTTTTCTTTTTGCGAATATAGTTTGTGTATATCATTAAAATAAAATTTTAAGATAAGAAATTACCACTTGAATGAGGCGTTAGCGTTCACGAAGAACTTGCTTAAATAACTATGAAAATGTTTTTGGTAAACTTTGCTCAGCCATTCTAGATTTTGGAATATGGATTTTTCTGCTTTCTTACAAAATTATTAGTGTTACAATAAATATTTGGCTGCTTACATGCTATCTTTATCAACTAAAGTATTACAGCATTGTACATTCTACCCAAGAATGTTTGTATTAGCAACAAAAACAAACCAATTTTAAAACTATATACCAATACATTTTTGCCTTTTTTTTTATGCCTAGCCTATTAGAAGAAGCAAACCAATCTGAGTATTCTCCAGTAATGCTGTTGGCTGGACAAGACTGCAGGTCTTTTTAGAAATTAATAAAAATCTAGATTCACCTGGCTTGTGTTGCATGATTTTAGGGTAGAAATTGTGAGATTCCAGTTTAACTGCAAAAAGACAAAAAAAGGGAATTCAAGTTTACTTTTCATCAACCACTTTTCAGCTTGTTTTTTATTCTGGGCTCAACTTATGACATATATAATTGTGATCAGTCACGTTGGCTAAGTAATGGACAAGTTCTCTGAATCATTTTTCAGTTTTGTCCTTGTGTGTTTCCGGGTTTTTTGGCTTTTTTTTTTCACTAGATCAAAACCAGGTTACTGTTAGGCTAATGTAAAAAGGCTAATGTAGTGCCCATCTTTAAAAAAAGGAAGAAGGAGGATCCTGGGAACTACAAGCCAGTCAGCCTCACCTCAGTCCCTGGAAAAATCATGGAGCAGGTCCTCAAGGAATCAGTTCTGAAGCACTTACATGAGAGGAAAGTGATCAGGAACAGTCAGCATGGATTCACCAAGGGCAAGTCATGCCTGACTAATCTAATTGCCTTCTATGAAGAGATAACTGGTTCTGTGGATGAAGGGAAAGCAGTGGACGTGTTGTTCCTTGACTTTAGCATAGCTTTTGACACGGTCTCCCACAGTATTCTTGTCAGCAAATTAAAGAAGTATGGGCTGGATGAATGGACTATAAGGTGGATAGAAAGTTGGCTAGATTGTCGGGCTCAACGGGTAGTGATCAATGGCTCCATGTCTAGTTGGCAGCCGGTATCAAGTGGAATGCTCCAAGGGTCGGTCCTGGGGCCGGTTTTGTTCAATGTCTTCATAAATGATCTGGAGGATGGTGTGGATTGCACCCTCAGCAAGTTTGCAGATGACACTAAACTGGAGGAGAGGTAGATATGCTGGAGGGCAGGGATAGGATACAGAGGGACCTAGACAAATTGGAGGATTGGGCCAAAAGAAATCTGATGAGGTTCAACAAGGACAAGTGCAGAGTCCTGCACTTAGGACGGAAGAATCCAATGCACCGCTACAGACTAGGGACTGAATGGCTAGGCAGCAGTTCTGCAGAAAAGGACCTAGGGGTGACAGTGGATGAGAAGCTGGATATGAGTCAACAGTGTGCCCTTGTTGCCAAGAAGGCCAATGGCATTTTTGGATGTATAAGTAGGGGCATTACCAGCAGTTCGAGGGACGTGATCGTTCCCCTCTATTCGACACTGGTGAGGCCTCATCTGGAGTACTGTGTCCAGTTTTGGGCCCCTCACTACAAGAAGGATGTGGAAAAATTGGAAAGAGTCCAGCGGAGGGCAACAAAAATGATTAGGGGTCTGGAACACATGACTTATGAGGAGAGGCTGAGGGAACTGGGGATGTTTAGTCTACGGAAGAGAAGAATGAGGGGGGATTTGATAGGTGCTTTCAAGTACCTGAAAGGGGGTTCCAAAGAGGATGGCTCTAGACTGTTCTCAGTGGTAGCAGATGACAGAACAAGGAGTAATGGTGTCAAGTTGCAGTGGGGGAGATTTAGGTTGGATATTAGGAAAAACTTTTTCACTAGGGAGGTGGTGGAATCTCCTTCCTTAGAAGTTTTTAAGGTCAGGCTTGACAAAACCCTGACTGGGATAATTTAATTGGGGATCTGTCCTGCTTTTGAGCAGGGGGTTGGACTAGATGACCCCCTGAGGTCCCTTCCAACCCTGATATTCTATGATTCTGTGATATTGCTGAGACTGACAGTAGTCTGATCCTTTAGTAATCTGTCAAATTATTCCAAACCATCCCTCAGTTGCTTTTGTATGTCTAATGCCCGTGTAGAATTCTTGCTATGTTTTGATCAAAGTCCTCCTTGTCTTCCGTGCAAATGTAAATATATTTATTGTTGTTGGATGCAAATATAGAGATACACAGTCTTCCTGAGAATTCCATTAAGCCTGATTGTGGAAAAATGTTGAAGAGGTGGTGAAGGTGTTGAACAGAGTCTTAAATGATCATTCATGCTATATTTCAATGTTGTTGATGTTCTAAAAAAGTGTCACTTGCTCCAAAATTCTGCTATTCCTCTTCAATAGACAAAAGTTTCATTCAATGGACAATCTGAAGAAAACTATTTTGTGTCAATTATGGGAAGAGCCAGTCTCTATCTCGCCACTTAATAACTTTGGATAATGTTTACACATTTGACTTTAGAGGAAGTATATATTATTATTACTTCAGTTCATTTACTCATTTTTTCCCCACTAAGAATCATCCATTTGCAGTATTGCTCAGCACCTTTCCCATTGTAACTATAGCAAATGTGAAACAATCACCTGGTAAATTCAGTGCTTTTGAAGACTCAAAAATAAGGTGAGTTAGCCAGTTTTATTTAGAATCATTTTATCAGATGCTTTCCTCATCTTTCAGGTATTAATAATTACTAATATAGTCTCATAAACTAAGCAACCCAATAGGACACAGCTCCATGTTTTCAACATCCAATGACAGCTGATTTCACTCACGAGCCTTACCTCTCTCTACAATTGCCAGTACATGCGTTTTGTCACAATATAATTTTGCCCCATGGCCACTGTTTACCTCATAGCAGGATTTACAGATTCTTGTAGTTGTCTTACTTTGTATTGGTATTTGGAGATGCACAAAATTGTGTGATTATAGGAAAGACTATAAAATGTTTTTTTCTGGAATTTTTGAATGTAGGAATTCATGGCTTTAAAGTTAACTTTTTTTAGGTGTGGAATAGACTGTAATAAGCAATATTCATAACATATTTATTCTATAAGCCATTACCAGCCAAATAACATTTTTTAAAGGTTTTTGCTTTTGGACAACAAATCAGCCTATTTTAACCACTGAATTTTTACAGCGTATATCCCCCAGAGCAGGTATCCAGGTAACCATACTGTCATTGCTTCTGGGCGCAGGTGGTCGGTTGGAAGGAAAGAGCTTGTTTCTATCTGATGAGCAAAATAGTCCCTAGCTACAGCTACAATAAACCTAGAGAAAAACATTTCACAAATTCCCCTCACCCTTTTAACAAGGACAAATATTCAAAACCAGGATTATCAAGGTGATTTGTTGCATAATTTCAAAACCCGTTGATTGATATTTTGAACATGTTGAACAAACATTACAATGAGCCTTGGTTGGAGGCTGAGAACCACAACAATCTCTGTATTTTTATTATATAACTAAGAAGACAGTTTCATGGAAACATTTTTAAAAAGATCTTCAAAGAAAGATTTCAAACTTTTTCTGTCCCTCTCTCCTTCCCCCTTTATTTTTGTCAGTTTTTTTTTAAACTAAAATATATATCCTGATGCAGATAAAACTGAAATAATGGATGTTTTGCATTGTGTCTCGTTTATTGAAAATAGTCTAGTTGTGAGCCATCAGAATGCATAAATATGTTTTTCCAAAGGAAGATTTATAGCTGTTTTGCTTTCAGGAGCAACCTTCATTGGATATAATGTTAATACTACTTTCCGTGAGTTCTCTAGAGGTAGATAAATGCTGTGTGCATATTTCATAGGATTTTGGAGAGTGATTTCTAATACTTCATAGCTGTACTGTAGAAATCCATAGAGAGCATACTCGGATGAATATCATAGTGATAAAATTCATACCTACATATTATGGTGATGGGTGCATTATAAATAATTTTCATGGAAGGTGAAAGAAATTGGCTATAGACAGAAGCATTTAAAAATAAATAAAATTGTAATAAATTATAAGCAAAAGAAGATATAGCAATAATATTTGGAAAGATAACATATACTGAGAAATGTGTTTTTAAGGCAAAATCTTAAATAATTTGTCATGTCCAGGAGAACGGGTTATAAACAGAGTTTTAATTAATTGTTAAAATTTGGTCCTTCAGACTCATTTTCAACTAAAAAAAAAAAGTTAATGTAGAAAAATATGTTCCTTATGGATTAAAATTCTGATCATATTATTAATTGGTAGCCTGCTCATTCCTCCAAATTAATGATTCTGTCATACATCTGCTCATAACATGCAAGAAAAAGCATAGATTTCCTTCATGTTTGAACCCTCACAGTGAATTTGCACTGATATTGGTAGGATATAAATTCTGCAAATCTACATCCATAGTATGTGTGTCTCAACTAAGGCAAAAAGATACTATGGATACGCAAAATATTTTGAAACTATAATGAGCAGTTTGTGTATTTTCCCCTGGCTAGTAAAACTCACTCATAAAGTCTTTATAGCTTTATAGTATGGAAATCCTTGTAAACTGGAAAATTAGTAGTTTGTTGAAGTTTATTCTGGGTTTCTCCACACCCCCTATTTACACAAAGTAGGAGTGTTTGCTCATGCAAGCTCTTGGATTGACAACTTTAGAGACTAAAGTTTTCTATTAAGTCAGTTGGAGCATATTATTGACTTGATCGATGATCTCCCTAAACAAGAATATCAAAGTAGTTTTCCTTTGATACAAGAATTGTATAGTTGGGGATGGAGGGTAGGAGATAGGACATTTTATGCTATGTGTTTGAAATAGTGGTATGACCGAGGTGTTGTTTTAAAAACATACTTTTTGCTCTGAGTCAAAAGAATAAAACTAATTTAGAAATCTTTTGCTTTTGGAAGCAATTAATTTATGTCCACCCAGTGATTCATTTTAAGGGAAAATAACACGAGGCCTGCTTGTTATTTGCTCATTGCATTCCAGATTCCTCAGATGTTTATTTTGAAGCTAGATATTCAATCAGAAGTTTCTGTAGAATTTATTTGCAGGTGCAAGAGAAGGGGACTTGATTTGGAGGCAGGTCCCAGGATATTCAGTTTGCCTTTCTCTTCTGAGTCGCTGGCTTGAATCCAGTTTATAGAGGATAGTATTCAGGAGTCCTGAGCTTCTGATGATTCTTTAACCTTTGTGAAATGAGCCGGTGGTCTCCGTCCGTTTGCTAGTGGACACATATCACAAAATTACTGTCACAATTGACTCAACTATTTGCAATCTTACCAGAAAAGCCAAGGATTTCAACAGAAATGATCTTCCACACTGTCTTTAGAAGTGCCTCTGCCAAAACAGGTTTTAGACATGCTGTCAAGGTTCCTTCCCCACTCTGAACTCTAGGGTACAGATGTGGGGACCTGCATGAAAGACCCCCCTAAGCTTATTCTTACAATCTTAGGTTAAAAACTTCCCCAAGGTACAAACTTTGCCTTGGCCTTGAACAGTATGCTGCCACCACCAAGCGTTTTAAACAAAGAACAGGGAAAGAGACCACTTGGAGATGTCTTCCCCCAAAATATCCTCACCAATTGGTACAGATGAACACAGACCCAAACCCTTGGATCTTAAGAACAATGAAAAATCAATCAGGTTCTTAAAAGAAGAATTTTAATTGAAGAAAAGGTAAAAGAATCACCTCTGTAAAATCAGGATGGTAAATACCTTACAGGGTAATCAGATTCAAAACATAGAGAATCCCTCTAGGCAAAACCTTAAATTACAAAAAGGCACAAAAACAGGAATATACATTCCCTCCAGCACAGCTTATTTTACAAGCCATTAAACAAAAGAAAATCTAACACATTTTCTAGCTAGATTACTTACTAACTTTACAGGAGTTGTAAGGCTTACATTCCTGATCTGTTCCCAGCAAAAGCATCACACAGACAGATGAGCCCTTTGTTCCCCCACCTCCAGATTTTAAAGTATCTTGTCCCCTCATTGGTCATTTTGGGTCAGGTGCCAGCTTAGCTTCTTAACCTTTTACAGGTGAAAGGGTTTTGCCTCTGGCCAGGAGGGATTTTATAGCACTGTATACAGAAAGGTGATTACCCTTCCCTTTATATTTATGACACATGATATCTTACTAGTGATATGAGAAGCTTGCACTGCTGCTGCTTGTGCTGTATCTCTGCTGTCCATAAACAGAACTAAGGTAAGCGGTTCACAGTCTTCTCAGGTTGGAATTCCGTCTGCCTCTTGTGAGGGACCTGCATTTGATTCTCATCATATCCACAGTGCTACACACCGGTGTGTGGTTGCATCTCACTTGGTTTTGGTCCATTCTCTCTCCCTGCCTTATCTTTTTTTGTTCTTTTTTCCTTTTCATCTCAATTATCTGTTTTTCTGAGTTTTGCTTTCCATTTTTCATTCTTATTTTTGTTCTTTGCGCTTATTCCTCCGAATGCCTTTTTGCTAGTTCTCTTCATCTGAGTCTTCCTGACCCAGTTCTTGGTCTCCCTCCCTTTCTTCCAGCTGCAAACTCTTCTGATTTTACATTTTCCCTACTTTTCCTCCTAGTTGTTTCCTTATTTCCTCCCTTTTCCTTTCTCCTTCCCTTCATTCTCTTCCCGTTCCTCCCTCTCCCTTTTCTCCCTGTTCACTTTGCCTGCTATCCTCTTCCTCTCACTCCAGCTCCCAGCCCTTGCTTTGCGCTCCCTTTATTTCCCTCTCTTATTTAACAAAGGGCTCGATGCTAGGAGGACATGAGGTGCTCCTGTAGGTGCTTAGAAGAGACATGCTAGGAAGGGACTTTGGTCATTTTTCCTTTGCAGCTATGTCCTTAAGTAAAAGTGCTTTAAGAAAACTTCTGCTAAGTGCCTTAATATAGGTGTTTGAATGGAGTTACATTGGTGTAAAACTCTTTGATGTAGTGCCTTATGAGGCTGCCTATGCCTAAATCAAGCCCTGTTGCTACTTTCTAAACATGTGTGATATGCCACCCCATTGTGTAAATTAGTTATTTGTAAATAGTCTAGTATTAGGATTCAGGAATCTTCTATAGGATGGTAATTGTGAATATTTGGGTATGAAGTACTGTAAGTTTATAGGGACTAAGATGATGGGCAATGAGGAGGTTGCATATAATTACTGGCACTAAGGGTCAGTTTTGACCATTGGCTCAAATTATGTACTATAAATCAACACCCAAAGATAAAAAATCCCCCAAACTAAAATATGATGAAATCTAGATAAGAGAACATCATTTTGAGGCAGCCTTCTGTTTCAGAATGAGCTCCAAAATATCCCCAAATGTTTTGAATATAATTTTGCTCTACATTTAGTAGCAGCCTATTTCAGTTAACTAACAGTTTTTTTTAAAGTAACTTGTCATCGTTTTAAAATAATATTGGGCTTGATTCATCACGGCATTACTTCAGTTTTACCATGGGATAAACAAAGAACCTTTGGTTTTAATGGAGTCACGTTGGTGTAAAACTGGAGCAGCAGAGTAGTGATGTAGTTACACAGTCATAAAACTGGTGATTCAGTTTGTAAACTTTTGTAGGATTATTGTAAACATAATATTGAAGTTTTCTAAATTTTTTTTACTTTTAAATACCTTTGTTCCAGAATTGTTGTGTGTGCTAAAAGTAAATGAAAAATATAGGGGAAAAAAATCAAAAAGCATAAATCAAAAGAAGTAAATATTCATTGGCACGTCTGAATACCTAATATGTAATATTCACTATGTATATTTAAAAAATACATGCCAGCAAAAGGATTTTACATCTTACTACACTGATACAAAGGCACTCAAAATATCTTTAAGCAACTGATTTGGTTGGTCCCCTGTGTAGTTGCTTAAGATATATTTAATTGATGCAACATTTCGCTGCCCAGCTCAATAGACAGGCCTGCTAGGTGTGGTGCTCTGTCCCACTCTAGGGGCAACTAACGTAGCTAGAGATTAATGAGTCTGTTATAGTCTTAGCTAAGAGCCCTGTGGCTTTTAGTTTATGCAGTAGAGGCTCATACTTCAGAGGTCCCAGGTTTGATCCCGCCCGACAACGACCGGGGTCTGTCAGCATTACAGTAAGAGGTGGTTTGAGTCTTGTTGCAGTGTGCTTGATTGCTGCTTATGTGCTTTAAGGGTCTGAACCTACCACTCTTATGCATACAAAGTAGTCGCTTACTACACTGATTTCAATGGGACTACTTGCATTCAGTGAGGTACCACCCAATGTGACTGTCAGAATTGTGTCTTCTCTTCACTTTGATTCAGTAAAGGAATGCTTTGTGACCATGGAACAAGTTGAACATATTTGGAGTTTTTATTGTTTTAACTTTTAATATTTAGTTTTACATTTTGTGCTTGAAATATTATCAGATTTTTAACAAAAAAAATTGCACAAAAAATTTCCAGTGTTTGTTTTGATGCTGTTTTGATGCCTGGATTAAATAGTTTTTTAGATAAGCACCTACGGTAACTAATTGTTTCTGCAGAAAAATGTGTTCAATTTAATTGTTATGTAAGGGTAAGATCCTCCAAATGCTACTAATGGAAAGAGTACTTACTACCATGCTCAGTCCCATTGACTCAGATTACTTAGGCATCAATGTGTGCAGGATTAAGCCCTTCATTTTCAGTTGGATTTCATGTGCTATATTATGCTGTATATGTCTCTTAATGTTGTTGTTTTTGTTGAAACAGTGTGCAGTCCGTGCAGCTACAGAAGGCAGAATCCTTGTGTTGGAGGGTTTGGAGAAGGCAGAGCGGAATGTCTTGCCTGTGTTAAACAATTTGTTGGAAAACAGAGAAATGCAGCTTGAAGATGGGCGCTTTCTTATGTCTGCAGAACGTTATGACAAACTGCTACAGGTACAGGAAAGCATTATGTTGTTTTGAATTTTTATCTGTTTTTGACAGGGAAGTGACCCTATTAACTATGTCAGAGATGTACTGAGATAAACAGGGTACATCCCTTGGATGTGTCTTCACCTGTGTGAGGATGTGACTCAAGATGATAGCTGGCTAAGTGAAGGTCATGGGTGAAATCAGCCATTCGGTCATTTAAAAATAATTTTTTAAAAAATGTCTCCTGAATGTCCTTTATTCGCATAGAGACTGGCTACTAATTTTGAAGTAAATTCTACTTCCTTCTAACAAATACATACTATTCTGATTCACAAAGAAAAACATTTGTGAAAAAAAGTTGAGGTTGGAAGTGTTCCAGTGGAGTTAAGCTAACACTTCAAAATAACATTACTCTCTTTAGAAAGCCCTCTAAAAATTGTAGAATGTCTGAAAACGAACGATTAAAGGATGCAATGCATTCCTTGCTGCCACATAATCCTTCACTCAGAGGTGAAAGTAAGTACCAGTAAGAAAGTGGTGGCCAATATGGGCCAGTACACAGCCGATGTTAAAGCACTGCTGCACCAGGGCTTTAAGCGCCGTACTGGCAGGGCTGCTGATGTGGGGGGGCACACAAAAGGAGCATCTGCCCCGGGGTCTGGTGATTTAAAAGGGATTGGGGCTCTGGCCAGTGTTTCCCGGGCCCTTTAAATTGCTGCTGGAGCCCCAGGCAGCACTGAAGGGATGGCGGGGGAGTCTGGCCCCAGCCCTGCCCCTTCCACCCAAGGCCCCACCCTGCCCCCACCTTGCCCAGGACCCTGGCTGCCCTGCGTACCGGTACGTCCTTTAAGTTACTTTCACCCCTGCCTTCACTCATCCTATAATTTGCAAAAATATGTGCAAAAGGCCAATATAAATTACAGCGAGATTATTGGAAATTGATCCCTTGAATAGGAAATGGGATTTTATAATTTCCAACTGATGACTTTGACCTCTGGTACATTTTTTCAAGTTTTATGAGGCAAAATTAAGTTTGAGCAGGGTGTTTGTCAGTCCTCTGTACTCTACTTACATGCTCCATGGTTTCCTGTCCCATACCCTGTCAGTTTCTTACCATCCACCTGACTCGTACCTATCCATATTTCTTCCTATTATGTCTACCCCAATCTGCCAAATGAGCAGTAGTTTGTCAGTTGATAATCATTTTTAAATAATGTTAGACTTTGTTAGACTCTGCAATATTTCTGAAACATCTCTGTGTGAACGTGGCCAGTCTGTAACTTCAGGGGACAGAAAAGCTGACGAAGGGAATGCAAACAAAACATAGTAGCTTCTCAGTTAAAGGCACACTTACCACTGTACGAAGCGTGTTTCCACCAGGCATTAGGTACAGGGAGTTAGAAACTTCTACCAGGTTCAAAAAACCCAGCAAACGAGAAATAGCTTAAGCTTGCTTTAAGCAAAGTGGGGGAAAAATACCATCCTTCATTTCAAGTCTCTTAAGTAGTGTGTATAGTTCATCAGCTTCTCAGTTCTTCATTGCTTCCTGGCCCTATAGCATGGCTGAACTGGGTAAGTATTCTGTTGTTTCTTTTCCCCTCGGCATTTCAATTGTTCCTTTTTCTAACCCTGTCTTAGTGTGGGATATCAATTATTATGAGCTAATACAAGTTAACTTTTCTAACTTCAGATTAATTTGAAAAAGTGACTTTAAATGTCCTTTTTCTAACCTTCACTAAACTTCCCATAAAACTCAGTGCTGGGCTAAGATGGAGCCCCATGTGGCTCAGCCTACACAAGTCATAGGAAGGAAAATTGCAAATAGAGCACTGTGAATAATTGATTTTTCAGTTCTCTGGACAAACCAAAAAGTTGAAACGAATTGTTTCGGATCAATCTGAAACAAAAAATTTTTAGTCCCTTCAGCAAAACAGGAAAAAAAATTGTTTCAGGTCTAGCAAAATTTTCTTTTGGACCAAAATGTTTAATTTGGATTTGGGGTGTTTTTAACTGCTTTTTTAAATAAAAGTAAAGGCAATTTGGAACACTGTTCACAAAACCACCACAGGATGGAGATGGTGTCCTTTGCCCCTGATACTATATAGTCCTATGGTTAGAGCTCTCACCTGGGATGTGGGAATTCTAGGTTCAAGTCCCCATTCTGTCTGATTCAGAGTAACAACTTTAACTTGGGTCCTTTCACTTTGCAGGTGTGTGTCCTAACCACCAGACTATAGGGTATTCCAGGGTGAGTCTCGCCCAGCTTCTTCTGTTGAAGTTGTTTCACTTTGTATTAAATAATTAAATATTCATTAGGCAAGAGAGAGAGAGAATGGTGGTTAGGGGACTCACCTGGGAGGGGGAGTTCTGGGTTCAAGTCCCTGCTCCAATGACTATTTATACAAAGTGGAACAGCTTCAATAGGAGAGACTGAGTGAGGCCGATTCCAGAATACCATATATGGTTAGGGTACTCATCAGGGACAGGGGAGATTCTGAAACATGCTTAGCAGGGACTTGAATCCGGTCTCCAGCATTCCAGGTAACTTCTCTAACACCGAGGCAATAAGGCATAAAGAGGCCACCAGCCCAAGCTCCTTCTCTTTCCACTTCATGAAGCTACCTTGAAAATATTTTGTCAGAAACTATTTGGCAGATTTGTGTTGAATTCATGAATAGTTTCAGTAGACCTAAAACTGCATTTTTCAACAAATAAACTTTGTCCAAAATTTTTGTGCTCTACTCCAACTTAAATACACCCATGATCCTACATATTATTGCACAACATTGCCCACTGAGCCATTAAATACTGTAACTCATTTCTGAGACATTATGATTGGTGGTTATGCCTCTTTTCGCTTTTAGAGTATTTCTGATCCATTCCAGTCTGTTTCGGTTAGGAGAGGTAACTTATGAAAATGTAATTAACATACTGAAGTACAAAATGTGGTTTTTTATCATAGCTACATTTAAGGAGGAGACATGAAAACTGACTTTAAATTCAAATAGGAATTGATTGAGATTGTGCAGTACATTTTTTTGTACCTTGCTAATGATAAAATGGCTCTAAATTGGTGCCTTAGGTATACTGCTAATGTTATCTGATTTGAATAAATCTCCTATAGTGATACTAAATCTAATATTGTTGTTTTTTTGTTTGGGAATATTGTATTACATAATTTATGGCTCATTTTCTGTTCTTCTATGTGAATCATTATTCTTGCATTGGGTCTGCACGAAGTAGTCATGTATAATTTCAAGCGAGACTTGATTGTAATGTGGGAAGACTGCAGAACTGTCTTCTTTGTCTGCAATGAGTCTTTTCCTGGCAACGTGATTGAAGTTTTCAATATGAAATAGATGTACTCTTCAGAAAAGAGTACAGTGATAAACCTGTATTGTTATTACTTGTGGTACAGCATATTATATACAAACAAAATGTTCTCTTATTCAGAGGAGCATCCCTTCATTATAGTTAAAAAAACCAAACTTGCTAAAGTTAGACTTTTAATTCTGTGAAAAAAAAAATACATAACACAGTTTCATTGTTTTTTCTCTTCTTTATAAAAAGAAAGATATTTGTAACTCTAATTCATAGTTTCCAAACGTTGAGCATCTGTGGAAATCCATCATTAGCTTGCCTGAAGGCTGAACTCAGTGAAGCATATTTCAGCCGCCCTTACCTTAGAAGGCCTCGATGTATGATCTACAAATTGAATACCTTAAATCAAGATAGAACATTTCATTCTGGCTCCTCTGTGTTAAAGACGAGGGAAGCAGAAGACCAAATTTAACTGGAAGACCACTCTTTTGATCCCTCCCCTATAGGTCTTCAGTCTGTAGTTCAGGCATCAGGGCCATCACTAAAAGATGTCATTGCATTCCAACTATTACCTTATTTTAATTGATCCAGGAACATACTAAAACTGAGTTAGATGCATGGAAGATTGTTCGAGTAAGTGAAGATTTTCGTGTGATAGCTCTGGGCCTGCCAGTACCTAGATATTCTGGTAATCCATTGGACCCTCCTCTTCGTTCTAGATTTCAAGCAAGAGATGTTTATCATCTACCCTTTAAGGTAAGTGCCATTGTAGATCAGTTAAAGCTTGTTTACAGAGCAGGACTAATTGATACTTTAATCTTGTATTTTACCTATTATACATCCAAAAATTAATCCTTGAACATGAATAAAATATTTTGACCCTTTTTTGGGCGCGGGTCATATTGATACCCAGTTAATTACTGAAAAGAAAGAGATAATCTCCAAGAGATAAATTCATGGAGGATAGGTCCATCAGTGGCTATTAGACAGGACTGAAAACCATACTCTGAAGTGTCCCTAGCCTCTGTTTGCCAACAGGGGACGGATCACCTGTTCTGTTCATTCCCTCTGAAGCACCTGGCACTGGCCACTGTTGGAAGACAGGATACTGGGATAGATGGACCATTGGTCTGACCCACTATGGCTGTTCTGATGTTTTTATTTTGTAGCTAAAATTAATTTCAATAAAACAATATAATCCTAAAACAAAGATATGCGAACTTTTTTTTCTTTTAGAAAATTAATTCTGTGTGCCAAGACCAGGCTCTTTGCTTCAAAAGGCTCGGTGTCTAATCAGATGAGAAATAGAAAATATCTCGCACAATATGCACTGTTATCCATGGTATAACCCAGAAATTAATCTGATATGTGATGCTATGTTCTATTTTCAGGACCATCTTAAGCTATTATACTCGGTTGGATCAAATGTTTCTGCACAGAGGTAAATTTTCATAATTACAAAAAAGTAGTGTTGAGAGGCTGAATGTTCTGTCCTGTCAGGATTGTTTGCAATTTGTGTGCTGTATCCCTTGTGGTGGACTCAGACCAGAAGGCTATAAAAGAGTAGTGGAAAGTAAATATATCAGCTTCAGGATTAGCAGGTCCCTGTTTCCTGGATAGCCAAACAAAGGCTACCCCAGGCCAATCAAGACACCCAATGCCATTTAACCTGTCTAAGGATTAGTTAAGGCCGTTAGGCTAATGCAGGCACCTGATTACAATTAACCAGCAAAGGCTCAATTAAGGCCATTCGGCTAATGGAGACAGCTGGAACCAATCAAGGTCCCATTTACACTGCTTAAAAGCTCTCCTTCCAGTGAGTTCCAGGGGAAGGAAATTGGAGGAGAGGAAGCGATAGCTGAAGCCTGAGGAAGGGTCAAGGTAGAGAAAGAGTTGGAGGAGAGGAAGTATTGGGAAGGACAGAGGTAAAGGAGAAGGTAGAAAAGGAGGTTGCGGGGAAGTGGCCCAGGGAGTCGAAGCAGCTCCGGTGGTGAAGGGAAAGCCACCAACAGCTGCTACCATTAGGGTCCCTGTGCTGGAACCCGGAGTAGAGGGTGGGCCCAGGTTCCCCTTCCCCTTGCATGCTCTACAGAGACCTTCTTGAGAGGGGAAGTAGACCTCGATCCAGGCAGGGGGCTGAACAACATCTAAACCCAAAGGAGCAGCAGAGACTGTGGGGTATCCCCCTTCCCACCTCCCATACTGGCCTGTGATGAAAGTAACTCGGTGTAGGCTGTGGTCCTTGCTGCTAGGCTAAGGCAGCTCAGTGAGCTTCTGACGCCACAGAATCTGCCTGGAAGCGCAGGACCTACCAAAACAGACTTGGAGCTTTTCACACCCTAGAGACTGATGAGAACTAAGTGAATTTTTAGTAAGTATGGGAATATTTTTAAACAGTTTTTCGTATATAATTACAGTTTTCATATTGTGAGTCCTTAATTCTGTAGAACTTTATTAGATAAAATTTACTTGTATTCAGAAGTTGCTTCAACATCTTATGCTGTGTTGAGCTTCATAGGGCTTAAAGTTTTAAAGTATGTTTTGCATGTATAAAACATTACAGTTTCTTGTTTATTTTCCAGAATCTCTCAGCTCTTGTCTTTTGCTACAACTCTCTGCTCCCAGGAATCTTCTACGCTAGGACTTCCAGATTTTCCTTTAGACAGTTTATCAGCTGCAGTTCAGATTCTGGTACGTGCATGTAACTGTGAAGTGAAATTTTAAAAGTGAGGAATTTCCTCAGATATAATTTGAATGGTTCATATCTTATTAGTGTCTTTGGAACTACTAGATTAATAAGAACACTAAAAAAATCTTTCTCTCTCTGAATTGGATCTCATTGGACACATCCTTAATTGGATCTCTGTGGGCACCATAAAGACTGCAGAGATCCAGATGTAAGATCAGGAGATAAATTAGTATGAATCATGAGGCAAGAAAGATTTCAGCAGAGCTTCTTGGTGTATTGAACAATGATTAGATTCAATTAATTCATTAGGCGTGTGGATTAGCCAGGTGATTTAAAATTGATGTAGGTGTGTTTATTTGGGGGGGAGGAATTTGAAACTATTTCTCTCAGAGAAACTGACTTATTGATACCACATAAAAAACTATGAAGTGATAAGCACAGTGATTAGACTAATTTATAGTGTGCTTTAGGAAAGGAATATATGTGGGATTTTTAAATACATTATATCATTTTATTCTTCTAGCCCTGTGGTGAAAATGACTTTTAAATTAATGTCAGACTGCTTCCAAAATAGTGGAAATAAAATGTCCACTCAGCTATTTATGTGACCTGAGAGGTGAAGGAAGTATTTTATTTTACATTAAAAAATGTAGTGTGTTATCATTGTGTGCCAGTGTCTGATCTATCTATAGCTTCCTAAACCAGGTTCTCAACTTTTTCCATGCTGTGGCCCTGTTCCCTTCTGGGACCTTATGTTCCTCCCCTCATCTATATATGCCCATATATGTTGGGGATATGTGCAAACAAAAGAAACTAGAGAATTTTGAGTGAAAAATCTATTTTGTTTTATTTAGGGCTTGATTATGCAACTATTACTCACCTTGGTGAGCACTTAAACAAGTAGTTCTTCTTCTAGTGCTTGCTCATGCCGATTCCAAGTAGATGTGTGTGCTTAGTGGTACCCGTCGGGTCGGCTGTGGAGCCCCCAGGAGTCGTGCCTTTATGGCAGTGTATGTAGGTCCTTGCCGACCCGCTGCCTCTTAAGTTCCTTCTTACTGCTCATGATGGTCACTGGAGCTGCTGCTTCTCTCTTGATACGGGAAGCGATCCCCTAGTGGTCTTTCTCTTTGTATCTGTAAATTGTTAACTTAGTATTAGTTAGTGTTTCAAGTAGTGTTTATAGTTGGTTAGATAAGTTTCTGTTAGGGTTTCCCCCACTGTGTTCTTCCCCTTCTGGGGACTGCGGCATGCCTCGGTCTCAAGGGTTCAAACCATGCAGGTCCTGCCAGAAGCCTTTCCCCAGGGGTGACCCCCACGACCCTTGTTAAAGTGCTTAGGGGAGGCTCTCCAGACCTACAGGTGCAAGATCTGCAAAGGCTTCCACCCAAGATCCAAGAAGGAGAGACTTTAGGTTAAAACTACTCCTTGTGGAGTCAGTTCTCCATCCCCAGCCGGGACAGCCTGCATCAGACCCGAAGTCCAGTGCTTCGATGCGGAGTGCACCAGCCTCAGTGAGAGAGATTGCGGCGCGGAAAAAGGACTCTGGGTCCAGAGACCCTTGGCACCACCACTTCCTGGCACTGAAGACCTCCACTGTGGCTACCCGGCACTGCTCGCACTCGCTGGTGCCACACAAGAAGCAGAAGAGAGCCAAAAGGAGGGGGCGTTCGCTCACAATTAGAGCCGTGGAATGCGAAAGCGCTAGTGGAGTGCATCCCATGCCAGGACACTCAGCCCGTGCTCCGGCTAAACTGGCACCAGCCTTGCAGAGAGATCCGTTGAGTCCAGTACTGGTGGACTCCCCCACGCGGGAGAGTCTGGTAGAGGATCTGGATCTTCTGTCCACCCCGGACATGTTCGAGGCAGCCAGGGACCTTGTAGCTATGACAGCTCAGGTGGCACCGGCCCTGCAGAAAAGTGTTATGCCTTCTAAGGACAAACCAGCCATAATGCGGCACCGGCCGCCCTCCCCTTGACACTACTTCCTGGCACCACCCCATTGCGCATCCCTGTGGTCACCGAGATCAGAGTCCTTGTCGGACTCAGAGCCAGAGTGGTATGTCTCGAAATGGATTCGGCACTGTAACCCCCACTCAGAGGATAGGGTTAATTGGAGCTCTTCCAGACTTAGGTCAAGCCAAAGCATTCCTTCCGGAATCGCGTTTTCTGATCAGGGGCACCATCATTGAGGGCTTACAACGACAGCTCGCTGCTACGGTGCAAAATTGCCTGAAGCTGCTCAGTTGTATGGCTGCTTATACATATGCGGTTCAGCACACGAGACTGTGGCTCTGACCTCTTCAGGCCTGGCTGGCCTCAGTATACAGGCCAAACCGAGACCGCCTAGACAAGATAGTTACTCTTCCTTCTCCAGTTATTGAGTGCCTCCCGTGCAGGGGCGACGAGTTATATCTCCATGTGGTGCCTTAGCACCAGCAATATTTGGGGCCCAGCTCCACCAATATTTGGGAATGGATGTCCCCCCGACCCCACCTGCCGCCCCCCCCGTGCCTCCCCTGAGTGTCCCCCGACCCCCTCTTGCTACCCCCGGTCCTCCGCATGCCTCCCCGGGCCCCGGAGCAAAGCATCCCTGCCTCTGCCTCTTCCGCGCAGCTCCATGCTGCCTCCCTGCAGCAACTGCTGCCGCAGGGTCCTAGTGCCCCTCCATCTCCACTGCTACGGCACACTGACTCTGAGCCTGCCATTCCACCTCAGAGCCTTCCCTTTTCCGTCGGGACGCTCCACCCCCATGCAGGGCAAGGAGGCAGCCCCATCCCTCACCCCCAATGAGGCTACAGTCAGGGGCAACAGTAGGGGAGGAGGCGGCACCCACCATGGTGGAGGTGAAGGAGATTCCTGGACCTGAGAAGGGCCCTAGGAGTACATGCAGTGACAGTGGTGGGGGTAAGTGTGCTGCTGGGGGGGGCGGGAAAGGGGGGCTCCTCCCCCAGAGCTCGCTGTTGCTGGCAGGGAAAGGGCTGGGGGGAGTCCTTCTCTCTGGCCTCTGTCCTGGAGCAGACTGCCTGCACCCCAAACTCATCCCCAGCCCTGCCCCACCCCAGAGCCCACACCCCCAGCCAGAGCTTTCACCCCCCCACTGCACCCTCAACCCTCTACCCTAGCCCTGAGCCCCTCCAACAGCCCAAACACCTTATCCCCAGTCCCAGCCAGAGCCCTCATCTCCCTGCACTCCAACCCTCTGCCCCAGTCCTGAGCCGCCTCCAACACCACAAACCCCTCCTCTCCAGCCGCAGACACAGCCGCCATCCCCCCGCACCGCAACCCTCAGCCTCTCCAACACCACAAACCCCTCATCTCCAGCCCCAGACACAGCCCTCATCCCCCTGCACTCCAACCTTCTGCCCCAGCCCTGAGCCTCTCTAACCCCGCAAGCCCCCCAGCCCCAGACAGAGTCCTCACCCCCCACACTCCTACTCTCACCCTGAGCCCCTCCCACACCTCAAACCCCTTATCTGCAGCCACACCCCACAGCCCTCACCCCAAACCCCCTCCCATCCCCAAACTCCCTTCCAGAGCCTTGGGCAGGTGGGGGGTGGAGTTTGGGCAGGGGCGGGTTCTGGGCAAAATTTCTACAAGCCTGCCACCCCTGCTCCTGTGGTGGCAAGCGGTGTATGCAGAATTACCCTTCTCCAGGCTCCAGCCCTCACTGTCTCTAGTCACAGATGCTTCGGCGATGGGATGGGGGACGCACCTTGGAAGACTCAGGAGTCAAGGTCTCTGGTCCCAGGCAGAACTTTCACTGCACATCAATGTCCGGGAGCTAAGAGTGGTTCGCCTTGCTTGCCAGGCATTCCAAACCCATCTGGAGGGCATTGAGCAATATTCTACATAAACAGATAGGGTGGTGCCCTCTCCTCTCCCCTATGCCAGGAAGCCCTCAAACTGTGGGACTTCTGCATTGCGTAATCAATACATCTAGAGGCATCATACCTTCCAGGCTCTCAGAACGACCTGGCCAATCATCTCAGCAGGTCCTTTCACAATCACAAGTGGTTGCTTCAGCCGAATGTCGTGATCAGCATCTTCCAACAGTGGGGATTTCCCCAGATGGACTTGTTCACAATGAGGCACAACAGGAAATGTCAGCAGTTCTGTTCCTTCCTGAATCTCAGCCTGGACTTGCTTACAGATACTTTTCTCCTCCCTTGGAAGGATGGTTGGTTTTTGTCAATACGATGGTTGGCCGCTTCCTCAAAGGACTAGTTAGACTGAACCCTCAAGTAAGACAGCCAATCCCCCCACGGGATCTCATCCTGGTGCTTTGAAGACTGATGGGTCCTGCCTTTGAGCTCTCTTCTCTACCTTTCCTGGAAAGTAGCGTTCTTGGTGGCTATAACTTCAGCCAGGAGGGTGTCTGAGCTTAAGGCCTTAACTTCTGAGCCCCCATATACAGTCTTGTATAAGGACAAGGTACAGTTGCAGCCACACCAAGCTTTTCTCCCAAAGGTAGTTTCACAATTCCACATAATCCAGGACATATTTCTTCCAGTGTTCTTTGCTAAGCCACACGCTAGCAACCGGGAGCGAATACTGCACTCCCTGGATGTCAGGTGAGCGTTAGACTTTTACATTGAAAGAACAAAGCCTTTTTGGAAATCAGTGCAACTTTTCATTGTGGAGCGGATAAATGGACTTCCAGTATTGTCCCAAAGAATCTCTTCATGGATCATGGCCTGCATCAGGGCATGCTATGACCTGGCAAAGATCCCTGCCCCTGCGCTGACAGCACACTCCATACGAGCGCTTGCATCTTTGGTGGCATTCCTGGTGCAAGTCCCTATTCAAGACATCTGCAGGGCAGCAACGTGGTCATCGGTCCACACTTTTACATTGCGCTACGCCATTATTCAGGAGGCCAGAGATGATGCCACATTTGGCAGAGCGGTGCTGCAGTCTGCGACCTACTGAGCTCCAACCCTTTCTCCTAGGAAATGCTTGGGAGTCACCTACTTGGAATCGACATGAGCAAGCACTCGAAGAAAAAAAATGGTTACCTACCTCCTTGTAACTGTTGTTCTTTGAGATGTGTTGCTCATGTCCATTCCAAGACCCACCTGCCTGCCGCTCTGTCAGAGTACTCTGGCAAGAAGGAACGGAAGAGGCAGCAGGTCGGCAGGGACCTATATACACCGCCATGAAGGCCCAACTGCAGGTGGCTCTGCAGCCGACCTGACAAGTACCGCTAGGGGAAAAAATTTCTGACAACTGTTAATGCAGCGCACACACCTGCTTGGAATGGACATATCTCAAAGAACAACAGTTACGAGACGATAGGTAGACTTTTTTTTCATTCATCTGTGCAACCCTTACACAATCTAGCACTTAATTATATGGAATTCCAACTGTAGAGCAGGTAAATTGAGCATTGATTGGGATTTTAGTTTTCTGGAGTTTCTTTTTCTCCCATTGAAGGGTATACGTAGCTCATACCTAGTGATCCCCAATGACATTCATAGCTATGCTCAGTTTTTTATTTCTTTTTTACTTTGCCACCATAACTCAGTTATTTATGGGCTTGCTGAGTACAAAAAAAAAAAAAAAAAGAAACAGAGAGACATATTAGTTATTACTTACACTTAGTAATCAAATTGTTTTAGACTGCTAATACAATTTATTTTTTCTGCAAATAATTGGAAGTAAAGTGTAGTAATTTTTAGTAGCCTATTTCTACACTAAACAGTATTAACTGAACTATTCAGTAATTTCCAGTAATTGAATTATGAAGTAAAATCTGTACAGTGTAATGGAATCAATATTTAATTATTATAAATTGCTATGAATGACTCAACCATGCTGCAGATTTCTGTAATACAGATATTTATTTATTACTTCTATGAAACTGCCCATTGCATTTCTTTGCTCAGAGATATTTAGAAAATATATGTAAGCATGATTTATTCTATATTATAGTGTGCCATACACAGAATGGTTCAAGTAAGTGCAGCAATCACAGTAAAATAAGGCTTAATTTATAAATGTCTTGTAGGGAGGGCAAAAGAGCCTTTTTAGTTCCAAGTAACCTAATAGCCAGTATTGCCTAAACTTAAATGTCATAGCTGAATTTCCTCATAAAAAATCTTGCTTTACTACAGTTGTGGCTGCTGTTAGTTTCAGTTCCTTTTTGAAAAGTGGTTATAAAGTATACACTTAAGGACCCCAAAACATTAGAATTTAAGAATGTTAACACTTTGTAACCAGTAACTCTTCTTGAGAAGTCCTACCATCACTGTATACAAAGTTAAGTCTCTACACTCAAGAAAAGCAGATTGCAGGTATCAGAAATGACAGAAATGGGCCTGATCTCTTGACTTGCATATGAAAATGGATTGAAATAGAAAATTGAAGATAAAGGAAAAGTGTGGAGGGGCAAAGTGTCACATTGGTTTCAGCATTAAAATGTTTCTAAACTGCGTTCACTTTTAATAAATCTTAAAAATAGGAAAATTGTAGTCTCCCCTTGCATGTGAGTCTTCTCGGTCCTTTTTATAGTTTCACACTCCGATCTACTTTTATGGGAAAGTGTCTTTCTGCAGTTTAGTGGCATCAATCTCCAGTAATTTTTATTGATCTCTCTATGGTAGTTCTGTTGTTGGCTTGTATTCTAACTGATTATACTCCCTTCGGCCTTCAACATGCTGCAGCCAAAATGTATCTTTCTTTCTTGATGCTTTAATCGTTTCCCACCTTGTTTGAATTGCCCTACTGGCTTCCTGTGTTTCCACATAAAGTTCATACTCCTCCTCGCTGTCAAGACTGCGTTGCATCGCTCGTCTCCATCTTTGACTTTTTTTCCTGTTACATCTTCTTTTATGTTCTAGTCTTTGGCAATCCTTGCCTGTTTTCTCCCACTCATAACTTCACTCCTTTCATGTTACCTCCGATACTTGAAACAGCCTCACTATCTAGGGGGCCTCACCACATTGCTCTCTTCCTAAAATACCTTTTATCTTCCCTCCCACCATTTATGACTTAAGTAAAAAAACAAACAATCCTCCATTCCCAACCTGGTAAATATTTATATTATATCAATTCTGTTGAAATCCAGTCAAATTCTGTTAAGATCCAATTACAAGATGCATGCCTAACCTCTACAGTGTATATTGATGTAACTGATGCATCTAGACCCTCCTCCTCATGTTGTCTAACCTCGATTATAAAGTCTTGCAAGCTGAGATTTGTCTTTTTAGCACCATTCACACCTATAGTGCCGCAGAAACAACAAGGACAGTCTGTGAGCAGATAAGACTTGTTCAAGTGTACTGAATTTCTTGGCTACAGCACTTTTTAAAAAACATACCAGATTCTGACCACTGGCAGTCTGCAGTGGAGGCCAGTATATGCAATAAGCAACTGTAACACTCTTTACTTCTCCCTGATGTCTTCCAAGACCTCAAGGGAGTTAAGTAGCACAGAGCACCAGAAGGAAAGACAGCAGCTGTCATATCTTGAAACTACCCTGCCTCCTCTGTGTGATGTTAGAAATCAACAGCTGGTGGCTCATTCTTCAGTTCATATCTAGATTCTTTAGAATCTTCAGTTTCAACAATTAACCCCTCTCTCCACCATCAGAAAAGAGTATGAGACCTAGTGGGAGTGGAGGTGGGGAGGTAGGTGAGACAGCTATTGGGGAAGCATGGGTGAAGTGTCCCTGGTTTTGTCTCAAAAGCTGAATGGTGCCCTTGTTTGTTGTCTCTCTTGCCTCTTTTGCAGTTGTGTCAGTATAAAGTGTTCCAGGCTAATGGATAATTGAATTAATCTTTCCTGTATTTTTATTTCTAATTAGGATTCCTTCCCTATGATGTCAGTCCAGCATATAATCAAATGGCTTTACCCTTATAATGTCCTACTAGGAAGGGAAGGCAGGACTGCAGTAGAAGATGCATTAAAAGTGAGTACTGTGCATTTTATATACAAATCCCAGAGAGCAGTCAGTTACTACAGTAGCCCCATTAAATCATAATAAGACATCAAAGCAATGCTAATTATTTAAATAATATATGTTAACGCTGATGTTAAAAAAAAGATTTTGAACAATACCTTCATAAACCAACAGATTTCATTAGATGAGTGTTTTATATCTTCTACTGAATTTAGGCCACAATTCAGAGGTTCTTAAACACATGCGTAACTTTAACAATGCGATAGTCCCATTGATTTCAGTGTGACTACTCACATGTTTAAATTTAGGCATGTGCTTAAGTGCCTTACTGAATCAGGGCCTTAGCGAGAAGATATTGACAAGATAGGTCTTTGTCACTAAAATGGAAAATAATAATTTTTCTAAAATTCATAAACTTCTTAGAAAATTAATTGTGATTAAATTACTTCACATGAAAAATATTGAGTGTGTCGTGACAATTCTACTAGTTTGTTTATCTTTATGGACATTTGTATCTGTTAAACATTCAGTTAATCTATAGAGCTTTCTGAAATAATGCTGAACAAAAACTAAAAAACTAAAAAAGAAAGACAGAGAAAATGCGTATTTTATGTCTCTTCATTTCCCTGCCCACTTTCTCCTCCTGCCAGCATTTTCCTAGATTCATAGTCTTTTTCAGAGTCACTATTTCCAGATAGAATTTCCCGACTGGTAAGTATGCCCCCCATTCTTTTTTCTTAGATGTATTACTTTACATTTGGCCCTATTGAAAGGCTTATTGTTTGCTTGTACCCAGTTTACTAAGCAATCCAGGATCCGTCCTCTTCATTATTTATCACTCCCCCAATCTTTGTCAACCAACTTGATCAGTAATGATTTTATGTTTTCTTCTGGGTCATTGATAAAAATATTAAAGAGCACAGGCCTGAGAATCAATCCCTGCAGAACCCAACAAGAAAAAATACATGCTCAGTGATGTTTGTCATATTTGTCATTGACTGTTACATTTTTGAGACCTGTCATCCAGATTTTTATAAATTTGTATGCCATATTGATTTTGTATTGTTCTAGGTTTTAATCAAAATGTTGTGTGGTACCAACACAAATGTCTTACAGAAGTCTAGGTGTATTACATCAGCACTGTTACCTTTATCACTCAAACTTGTAATTTCATCAAAGAGTATCAAGTTTGTTTGACAAGATCTATTTTTCATAAATACATGTGGTTGGCATTAATTATATTACCCTTCTTTAATTCTTTATTAATTGAGTCCTTTATCGGGTGTTCCATTATTTTGCCCAGGTTCAGTGTCAGGCTGACAGACCTATAATTACCTGGGTCATCCCATTTGCCCTTTTTATATACTGGCACAATGTTTTTCCAATCATCTGGAACTTCCCCAGTTTTCCAAGATTTATTTAAATCAATATTAACTGTTCAGAGAGGTCCTTGGGGAGGTCTTTTAAAACGTTTGGATATAAGTAATGTGTACCTGCTGACTTTAAAATGTCTAAATTTAGTAGTGTGTATTTAATATCCTGCTTAGTTAATGCTGGAATGGAAAGTATTTCATCATAGGATATGCATACATCTGGCTTTTTCCCACATATGGAACAGAAATATTTATTGAACACTTTTGCCTTTTCTGCATATTGACCATTTTACCCTTTCCATCTCATAACGAACCGATACCATAAGAGTCCTTTTGCCATAATACACTAAAAAACATTTCTTGTTTTCCTTAACTCTGTTAGTTGTAGATATTTCCTTGTGTCCTTTTGCTTCCTTTATCAATTTCTACAATTTCTAGCTTTTAATTTGTATTTATTGCTATCAACATTTCCTTTCTTCCACTTCTAAAATTTATTTATTGCTTCTTTCGCTTCCTTAAGCCAGTCTGGTTTTTAACCTGTGTAGTGTTCTTCCTCAGTTGTGATTTTTTGGGAATTCAGTAAAATGTATTTCAACATCTCTCAATTAACAGTTTTTTTTTTTTTTTGTTTAAATTCTCCCAGCTGATTTGGCTCATAATTGTTTTCAACTTTGTGAAACTAGTACTTTTAAAAGCACCCTGTATAAATATTACTGGTTGGAACTTTATTCTGTTTGCACATAACAAATATAATTAAGTCATGATCACTTGCACCAAAGCAACCACTAACTTTTAGTTCTAAGATCATTTCCTCTTTATCTGTCAAGATGAGGTCTAATATAGAATTCTTTTTATGTTAGATGCAATGCTTTGTGAGTTAGGTAATTGTCATTTATACTACATAGAAATTCCAAAGATGTTTTACTATTAGTAGCATGAGACTTCCAGTTGAGCTGGGCAGGAAATGGTTTTTTTCCTGTTTCTAATTCGGACAAAAAATCAATCTTGGAAATTTTTGTGAACTGAAAAATCCAGGAAAAAAATAATTAATTCAAATCAATCAGAATGTTTCAGTTTTGGCCATTTTTATTTTTTAGTATAATTAGCTTAGATTTTGATACAGAACTTTATTTTGAACTGGAAGACTGGAATTTTTCATGTATAAAATGTCAAAACAAAACATTCTGAAACTATTTTCAACATTTTTTCGATTCAAGAAATTCATTGAAACTGACCATTTCCTGTGAAAAGTTTTGGTTTCTATTAACCTATACTCTGATGAAAAGAAATTTCATTGAAAAATTCCCTACCAGCTCTAACCTCCAGCTTTATGTTACTCAGATTGAAGTCACAAACAATAATGCAGTTTTTTCTCTTACACGTTATATAGGTAGGTGCTTAAGGAGTTGGTTACTTTATTCTTGTATGTGACTTGGTGGTGTGTAACCATTTTGAGCTTTATCTGTTACATAGTCAGTATTCTCTTTAATTTCAGTTAATTTTTTGAGTAATGATTGAAGGATTGAAACTTTACTATATTTGTGGGAAGTACTTTCTTTATGTTGTGATTTTTAATTTATTTTGCTAGCACCCAGAGCATTAGATAGCCATCTATAGTTGTATTGAGAAATGTGAAGAAATAAAATGTTTCCTTCTCTTGTTATAACTGCACCTGGAAATGATGCTGTAATTATAAGAGTCTATCAGCAATGCATGTGGAAATAGCGTTGGACTGATCCAAAGTATATCGAACTCAATGGGAGTCTTTTTGTTTACTTCAGTTAACTTTGGATCAGGGTCTCTAACTTGCCAATTTAAATCTTAGTTCAAGATGAAACTCAGAGTGCACATTCTCAGCTTTTTTCTATTCTTCTTCCAGTGTTTGGTGGTGGTTGAAATTGGTTCAGCTGTTAAAATAAAAATAGAATTTTTGGCAGTTTTACACTAAAGTTCACTTGAGCTTTTTTTAAAAAAAGTTCACATTTAAACATGAAATATTTGTAGTCTTTTAGTCCAGAATGTGAATCTGAGAGTGAAGAGCCAAAGTATATGTCTGATTATGTTACAAAAAATAATTGTGTTTCTAACCTTAATTTGCAATGTTATGGTATCTTGTACAAATAAAGATACATAGATTTTTATATTCTTTGCAACACACTTTTAATAAAAGCAATCGAATGTGCCTAAAATAGTGTGAAGCTTACTCTAATGTTTTCAAGAGACAAGGTGGGAGAGGTAGTATCTTTTTACTGGACCATCTTCTATTGGTGAAAGAGTCAAGATTACGCAGAGCTCGAAAGCTTGTCTCTCTCACCATGGAAGTTGGTCTAATAAAAGATATTACACAACATGGCTACAACAACACTGCATCAAATGTTTTCATCACAGCAGCAATGTTCATCATTATCTGAATTGCCAGACAGATATTTATCATGATATTTGAATTCTGAACCTTCATAACCTAATTTCTATGAAATATCCTTTCACCTGCTTGAAACATGAGGCTATGGCCAAGATGGCCAGCCAAATTTAAGATGCTCTGGAACCAGTTTTTAAAAATCAGTTAGGGTCCTTTTTGCTTCTTGATTATGTAGAAAAAAGACGAAAAATCATTTCCCAAATAAGTGTAGGTTGGGTTTTTTACTTGTTTTTTACCTCTGAAATAGCAGGTTTTACGGGAGGACTTTTTGGGTATCTTAGGGTTGGTTTACACTAGAAAGTTAGGTCAGTTTAATTACATCTGTCAGGGGTATGAAAAATCCACATCCCATTGTGGCTTAGTTAAGATGACCTAAGTTCCTGGTGGATTAAGTACAAGGATGGGAGAATCCATCCCATCAGCATAGGTAGCATCTACGTTCAAGCTTTACAGTGGTACAGCTGTGTCACTGTAGTATTTTAAGTGTAGACGAGCCTTCGGATGTGTGTGGTGAGCGCTCACACCCTTACTGAAGTGTGTGTGCATGTGTGTGGGTGTGTTGAATCTTACACATGGACATATCCTCTCTTGTAAGTGTTCATTAGGCAGTAGAGTTAGAGGTGTTAAGAAAAAAACAGTAGTTTAAAAAATCTGACTAAAAATCCCTTGCTCTCTATTACTTAGCTTTCACTCTTTTGCCTCCTTTGATGTCAATAGAGTGACACCATAACTTTTTCAAGCACAAGAAGACCTGAATTTCTAATATAACCCCAGGCTCCACCCAGATAAACAGATAAGATGAAAACAAACCAAAAAACCTCAAACCCCACCGTTTTTAGCAAAAAAATTTCACGCCTCCTGCATACAGCGTAGAGTGATGGAGGGGTGGTGGAGGGCAGAGGTGGTGATAAAAGGGGCAAAAGGCAATTTTTTCCTTGGCCTATTAAAGGCTATATAATAAAAGTTTCTTGTGTGTAGGGAATCCTCAACTGTAATTACACACAAGGCTATCAAACTAAATAAACATCTTAACTTGATGCGTAATTTTTTTTTTTTTTTAAAGCTGGATGTTAAGTGGTCATAATAGTCCTCAAAGATAAATGGTGTGCTAACATAAGTGCTGGAGGCTTGGAGCTTTATTTCAGTCTCTCTGGCTTCAACATCAACAAGTCAGCGGTGGGAAATTATATCAGTAGGGCTATCTTGCAGTCAGAATAACCTAGATTTTTTTTTAATTTAGAAAAGAAACATTAAAATCTCTATAACAGAAAATTCTATAAAAGATCTGGAATTCATGGATTTCTCAGAATTCACAGATTTCTGTTGTTCCAGCTCATGACTTAGTTTAATTTGTTTGACAAGAGGAGCAGCAAGCTAATAGTTTAATAGAGAACACTTAATAGATACATACCAATGTTAGCATCTTAAAAGGTCCATTTTAACTTTTCCAGTATTAAGGTTCTTTCAGCAAATGGATATTGAACTTCAGAAGAAATTAGTCTTGCATCAATTTCTGCCATGTTTTCAGTGGAAATATTTAAAAACACAGCACTTTGTTAAATAATTACTACTTTCTCAATTTTTACAGCGTTTTGAGCTCCAAGATTCAGAAAGCCCTTTGCTTCCCAGTAGGATTAAAAAAGTGGAAAGAATACATGGAAGCAAGACCTTACAGGCTGATGTAATTCTCCAGATTGCTGAAAAAGAAGTGAAATTCCAGGTAATGATTCACAGATTCAACAAGCGATATCGGGGTGGGCAAACTTCGTGCCCCAAGGGCCACATCTGGGAATAAAAATTGCATGATACACCATGCATGCTCACAAAATTGGGGTTGGGGTGCGGGAGGGGGTGAGGGCTCTGGTTGCGGGTGTGGGCTTCTGGGTGGGGCCAGAAATGAGGAGTTCAGGGTGCGGGAGGAGGCTCTGGGCTGGGGCAGCAGAGTGGGGTGCAGGAAAAGGTGCAGGCTCCAGCTTGGGGGTGCGGGCTCTGGGGTAGGGCTGTGGATGAGGGGTTTGAAGTGCAGGAGGCTGCTCTGGGTTGGTATCGAGAGATTCAGATGGCAGGATGGGGATCAGGGCTGGGGCAGAGGGTTGGGGTGCAGAGAGAGGCTCGGGGTGCAGGCTCCGGGCGGCGCTTACCTCAAGTGGCTCCCGGAAGCAGGGGCATGTCCCTTTTCCGGCTCCTATGAGGAGGTGTGGCCAGGCGGCCCGGCAGCTCCCATTGGCTGAGGTTCCCGGCCAATGGGAGCTGCAGGGGTGGCGCTTGGGGTGGGGTCAGCGTGCAGAGCTGGCTGCCCCTACATGTAGGAGCTGGAGCGGAGCCATATGGCTGCTTCTGGGAGCTGCATGTAGCAGCCCCTGACCCTGCTCCCCGGCTGGAGCGCCGAAGCAGGGCAAGTCCCAGACCCTGCTCTCCAGTGGGAGCTCAAGGGCTGGATTAAAATGACTTGCGGCCCAGATCTGGCCCGCGGGCCGTAGTTTGCACACCCCTACGCTATATTCTTGGTTTCATATCACTACCGCAAATTTGTTATGCTACTTTCTGTTGACTCCCACCTACATTTTGATGCTCTACGTTGATAAGGAATTTGACTGAGAGCCTCAGTGAATATCCACTTTTTATGGTAATATTTAGCAAATGTAATTTATGAACTGGAAAAGTAAGGCTTTATTTTTAGGTAACTTGTGCAGGTTTCTGTGTGGTTATTTTTTCAGAGACATGACCTATTTATTTAATCAATTACTAAAGTGTTGGTGGAAAAGTACTTTCTTGATTTCTTATTTTGCGTTGCGCCATGGAATAGCATAATACAAAGCGTTTGTGATGCTCTTGTGGCTATGTTCTATATAGTTTTATTTTTCTGAAAGAATCATTTTTTTCACTATATCTTTAAATAAAAACAATAGTAGTTTCTTTCCTTTTGTCCACCACATCAAATAAAATGTGCTTGGTAATATTATTCCAACCCAGGATGTTGAAACAGAAAATGGAGAAAAAGTTTTCATATTACTGACATCAAATACAGTTAGTCTGACTTTCTTCCAGTGAAGTTTATGGTCTGTTCGGTAGAGAAAGAAGGCACTTTTTATAGACACACATGTTGATCTGAGTTTAAAGTAGAGATTGAATTCAGTGACACTGAGGTATCTATGTAATAGAGGAGAGTTAGTTGGAGGCAGAGAGAGATCTGAGTCGCACTGGGGAGGGACGGCCTCAGAGAGTTTGTACAATGGAGGTGAAGAAGGAGATTGGAGAGCAGGAACAAACTATGGTAGAATCTATGATAAGCTGATTGGAGAGCTGCTCTGAAGGAAAGAGTTAGCTTCATTAGGCACTGGAGTGGACTCAGAGTTGATTGAGGAGTTTCTCTGAGGAATGAACAGCCTCTTTGGGAACAAGAGTAGAGGAGGAATTTGAAGGGGAAGCAGTGACCAGTGTGTGTGTGGAAAGAGCAACAGAATTTAGTAGCGTAAGCAGGGGTTAAACTAGAGGAAAAACAAGTGTTGCTATTCTGCAAAGCTCTGCCCACTTATAACACCGGAGTGAGATTTCCCTCCAAGTGGATTGTTCATATCTTCACCATAGGATCATTTCTCTTCTTTCTTACCCCCTGATCTGCAATAAATGATTCTAGTGTTCACTTTGTAATTGGGATTCAGTGTTAATACCCTACTGAGGTGAGTCAGAGTCCTCTCGAGACTATTGATTCATGTTGCCTGCAAACCAAACCAAATACCATTGCATTGATTTCCATTTGATTCCTGTTCATGGGTGGTTTTTTTGGGGGGGGGGAGGCAACCACAAGCCATAAAGGCAACTTTTTTTTTTTTTTTTAAAAAAGATTTAGATTCTGGAGCACAAGAATGCAATCACCAGTGAAAAGTTACAGGGCTACTGACCCAGTGTAAACCAATCTGCCCCCGAGCCTAAACCACTTTCATATAACTTGTTTATCTTTTTTCTCCTTGTAGGTCCCAGCTGGGACTCGACCATTAAAACTGTGTTCTGGATCAGACGCTTTCATAAAGACTTCCAGCCATAAGCAGCTGTTGGCAGAAATGATGCAGTCACATATGGTTAAGGATATGTGTTTGATAGGCGGAAAAGTAAGAACTGTAAACTTTTCTTTTTTTTTCCTCCTTGCAAGGTATTTTAAATCTAATGCCTTAATTTTTATTTTATTTTATTTTTTACTTTATAGGGCTGTGGCAAAACAGTTATTGCTAAGGAGTTTGCCAATATGTTAGGATACAACATAGAGCCTGTCATGCTGTATCAGGTAAAGTAAATTATACAGTGGTGCGTATGCCTTACAAATGGTCTGAAACATGACATACATAGGTTACAGATGAAAGAAACTAGATGGAATCTCTATGTAAGGCTACAGTCTCTGAAAAATCATTCATTTAAGGAAAGAAGCAAAAGTAATATAAGAATGAAAGGGAAGTAGTTCTTGAGATACTTTGTTTATTTGGTGTCAGAATACTGAGTTGCAGAGTCTCTTCCAATTTGCAAGGCTACGTAGAGAGATTATTATATAGAGTGTGGTATGGAATTCTGAGGTAGGTTACTATGTGTATAGGGTCAGATACTAAGTCAGTAGCAAAGGTAACATTGACTTCAGGCTCTTAGTAGAGATAGAAAAAGAGAACGTCAGTGAGTGGAGTATAAGGAGATTTGTTCAATAAAGTAAATTACGATATTTCTTAGTTGCAAAGAGCTGACAGCTGGTGCTGTGAATTAGCATAACAATGTAAGAAAGAAAAGATTTTTTTTTCTTTCTAGTCTTTGGATGTTGTTCTCCTAAGTGTGTTTCCTGCCTTTGGGTCTGCATGGTGACCAGTTGTTTTGGCATATTTAGAGGCCCTGGAAGACCTTTTCCCCTTCCTTTTTTTGTTTGTCCGTATGCTATAAAATTGTGAAATGGAATTCTCCAGCATCTTCATTTTTCTATTCTGGAAGGCAGTTTCTTTATTGTGTTGAAAATGCATATTTGCTTTTATGTTTTGGGGACCTTCTTTTTGTGTTACTTTTTATGTTCTGTATACTCCTGGGGGAATTCTGCGATTCTACACATGTGCAGAATTCATGTCCTGTGTTGAATTTTTTTTCTCTGCAGAAAATACATTCTGCCGGAGTGCAGTATGCCTTTTGCCCACAAGGGGCTGCTGTGGCATCAGAACAGAGAACAGCTGCCCCAGCTGCAGATAGGGAAGAGAAGCGGCTGGGTTCCTCACAGCACCCTGCTTGTAGGGCCAGGTCAGGAGGCATGGGATATGGGGGGATGGACAGCATGGGGTTGCTGGGGGGTCACAGACTGAGGTTCAAAAGGGCTAATGGAAGGGGGACAGACTGGGACGGGGACTGAGTGGGAATGTGGGGATATGGGGGAGGGGGTGGATGAGTGGGGATTCAGGGACACATGGGGATGGTGGAGGGGCACAGGGACACATTGGAACAGGGGCAGATGTGCCTGACAATGAGAGAGGCTAGGGATCTGCCAGGGTTTGCATGGGGGAGGCTCCCTAACAACCCGTCCCCCTCAAAACCCCCAAAACTTCCATACTTCTCCCAGTCACACCCAGCAACCCTCCAAGTTCACACGCCGGCTCCTTCCCAACAATTACTTCCCTCTCCCTCAGCTCCTCTGCAATCCTTGACTCCCCCAAGCCTTTGCACTGCTTCTGAGGGGTGTAGGAAATGTGTTTCTGTACTGTAGTTTAAATGAATTATTACTCAGAGTTCTGTATTAATAGGCCTAGTAAGGAATCTATTTGTCAAAAAACATTTTCTGAATCTTTTTTGTTGTTTGTATTGTTACAGACATACTTGCTGACAGTTTTGAAATAAATTACCAAAATAATTTAAACTGGCATGACTATATTGTGTTATTTTGACAAATAAAATATGCAGAATTTTGCAGAATTTTAAAATATTGTTCACAGGATTTTTAATTTTTTTGGTGTAGAATTCTCCCAGGAGTATGTATAGCTTTAATCTTTCTTTCTTTCTTTGTTCAGATTCCATAATCTTCTCATATTGTCTTACATATTTACTTTTCTGATGCATAATGTATAGAATTTAAACCAGTACTATTTTAATTTTGTCATGATTCTTGTTGTTTAATGTTTATATTAAATATAACACAGATCCCAGTCGGGATTGAGGCTCTGTTGTGGTGGGTTCTAGAAAAACACATTCAAGGATATGGTACCTCACTCTCAGAGCTTAGAATCTAAGATGAGAAGTCACTTATGAAGTGTAGGGGGAAGGGAGCAGAGAAAGATTAATCAAATATATACAATTTTTATACAAATTTACATTTTTTTCATTGTAAATAGACAATGTAAGTGCCACTGTCTCTTTCAGTCCATCAGCCTAGCCATCATTAATTGACTGATTACCTATGTGTTGTGTCAGAGGTGGGTCTTGAGAAGAGATTTGGAGAACAAGGTTGGCGATTTACAGAGCAGTACAGGGAAGGGATGGAAAAAGGTATAGAGACATTTTTGCAAGAAGCTGACAAATGGATGGCTTTGTTGGTTGACTGTAGGAGGCATGGGACAATGACCTCACTACACGTTAAGCAGTGTTTGGCTTGCAGGAAAAGGTGTTCGGCCAATTTAAGGGGTAGAGAGCCAGACTGACTATCTGCGATAGCGTTAAACCAGGTTATCATGGGAACACTGACCCATTCCCCCTCCCAGGTGGCCAGAAGAGAGGAGGGAACTATGCAGGTCCACACCGGTGCAGGAAAAGTGCACCTTTACCTGGACCAGGCAAAGCAGCACCCAGTGTCCCTCCTGTGGATGTAGTTAAATATCAGGTTTTGTCATGATTTGCTGTGGGCATTATGTTAGTTGCTCTTTTCTTGGAGGGCTGGGAAAGGCTTTTTATCTCACCGCCAGATAGGCCAAGACAAGGTAAGGGGCGGGTTTTGCCTTCCCTATAGCAAGTTGGGGACTTACTTAGATTCATAGATTCATAGATATTTAGGTCAGAAGGGACCATTATGATCATCTAGTCTGACCTCCTGCACAACGCAGGCCACAGAATTTCACCCACCACTCCTACAAAAAAAACCTCACACCTATATCTGTGTTATTGAAGTCCTCAAATTGTAGTTTAAAGACCTCAAGGAGCAGAGAATCCTCCAGCAAGTGACCCGTGCCCCATGCTACAGAGGAAGGCGAAAAACCTCCAGGGCCTCTTCCAATCTGCCCTGGAGGAAAATTCCTTCCCGACCCCAAATATGGCGATCAGCTAAACCCTGAGCATATGGGCAAGATTCATCAGCCAGATACTACAGAAAATTCTTTCCCAGGTAACTTGGATCTTACCCCATCTAAAACCCATCACAGGCCATTGGGCCTATTTACCATGAATATTTAATTACCAAAACCATGTTATCCCATCATACCATCTCCTCCATAAACTTATCGAGTTTAATCTTAAAGCAAGATAGATCTTTTGCCCCCACTACTTCCCTCGGAAGGCTATTCCAAAACTTCACTCCTCTGATGGTTAGAAACCTTCGTCTAATTTCTAATCTAAATTTCCTAGTGGCCAGTTTATATCCATTTGTTCTTGTGTCCACATTGGTACTGAGTTTAAATAATTCCTCTCCCTCTCTGGTATTTATCCCTCTGATATATTTATAGAGAGCAATCATATCTCCCCTCAGCCTTCTTTTAGTTAGGCTAAACAAGCCAAGCTCCCTGAGTCTCCTTTCATAAGACAAGTTTTCCATTCCTCGGATCATCCTAGTAGCCCTTCTCTGTACCTGTTCCAGTTTGAATTCATCCTTCTTAAACATGGGAGACCAGAACTGCACACAGTACTCCAGGTGAGGTCTCACCAGTGCTTAGGGCAAACATGAAACGGGGGTTGCAATTATAATGTTGCAACTCATTAGATCAGTGCAAGGTGGTTGTAGTGCTATCCTCAGAGATTAAAAGAACAATTTTTTCACCCTCCTCCTTGTAACAACCTTTTATGTACTAGAAAAATGTTATGTCCCCCCACAGCGTTCTTGTCTCCAAACTAAACAAACCCAAGTTTTTCAATCTTCCCTTATCAGTCTTGTTTTCTAGTCCTTTAATAATTTTTATTGCTCTCGTCTGGACTGTCTCCAATTTGAAATGTGGTTCCCAAAGCTGGACACAATACTTCAGTTGAGGCCTTATCAGTGTGGAGTAGAGTGGAAGAATTACTTCTCGTGTCTTGCTTACAGCACTCTTGCTGATACATCCCTGAATTATGTTCGCTCTTTTTTTTGCGGGGGGGGCAACAGTATTACATTGTTGACTCATATAGTAGATCACAGGCTAAATAACCCCAGATCTCTTTCTGTAATACTGCTTCCTTGACAGTCCTTTCCCATTTTGTGTGTATCCCATTTATCTTCATCCCCAACATTCAACAGAGTGTTTTACAGCCAGCAGCAGTCACTCTTCTTTGGCACAGGGGCAGTATTGCCAACCTCAAGTATCAGGCCCCAAAACCATGAGATTGGCTTAAAAATCATGATAGGTTAACAGAAAAGATGGACTTTTTATTGTCTTCTGGTTTTTGAGCATTTAAAGTTTTGTTTCCAAGTTTCTTTCTGCAGCCATAAGGGCTAAGCATTTTTTTTTACGGAAGCTGTGATTCTCATAATCATGTGGCTAAAAGAGTTGGGGCTTTAAGAAGAATGTCAAATATCACAAGACTCTTCATAACATAAGAGGTGGTTGGCTGTCGAGCCTGGTTTCAGGCAACCTGGTGACCTCTATACCTTCCTTCTCTGTGCTTCCCCTGCTGATGGCTAACCATGCTGGAGCCTCCAGGTGATAGCAGCTTGTATGTAGGTGAAGGGAGTGAGGGTGAGGAGGGACTTCCAAGCTTACACAGGGCTGTCAAAGTCGGCCAGTTTAAGAGGGCCTACCCACAATATTCCTTCCCAGAAGTGTTCTGCCTCTGCAGTAGCCATGTGTGGCAGCTTCTGAGGTCCTACTTTTTACCTATCACTGTTTCTTCTTGCTGGGGATCCCAGCTGTACTTTTTCCTTTTCTTCTCTCATTTCTCTTTATCTTCCTTCAGTTTTCCTCCTTTCTTTATCCGTGCATCTCTCTCTCTCTCTCTCTCTCTCTCTTTTTCCTTTCAGTACAGAGTGCCTGAGCCTCTGACTGAGCTGTTGCTGCAGCTGGATTCCAGATGGTAGGTTGTAAGAGACTCCTGCCAGTGTAACAAGCGTGGGGGGAGTTTTTTTTTCCCTCCCAGTGGATGGGCCCCAGTGTGTTTCTTGCTCACAGGCCCTCAACCCCATCATGGCCCTGCTTGAGCTTGGAGAAGAGGAGAACCAATGACCTGCCAAGTGTCCCCCGTGGGAATGGAGGGGAGGAGGTGGGAGAAAAGGTCTCAGTAGTGTCTAATTTAAATTATCTTTTCAAATGACAGTGAAATAAAAAGAGAGAGCTTTTTTTTAATCTTATTCCAGAAATAATAAATCTCTCTTGAAATTGCTAAGTTATAGCCAGCAAATCTCAAATTACAAACAGTAATTTTAAAAAGAATATTTGCTCCTGTTAGAATGGATATATGTGTTATTACATCCTGAAATCTATGTATTCTCAAATAGCTCACTGTTTGAGCACATTTGGTAAAGTAAAGAATCATTAGACAAGTAAATATTATTATAAAAAAGAAAAAGCAGCTCACGCAAACCCTGTCTGAAACTGAAATCTGGCATAGCTCTGCCTACGGACCACACTTAAATTTTAGATCTGTAACATAGAAAGGTTGACAGGAACATATTTGGAAGAATTTCAGATCCACAGCTGATGTCTGTTCTGAGTCTGACAAGTTATTCCCTGGTTACCATCTTTTGTCATTTTCTGTCATATAATTCTGCAGGATAGAAAATGACTGTGGAGTATTTCTCTCAGTTAAGGTTTGATTCCCCTTCCCCCCACTGTCTTTTTCTTGTCTCTAAAAACAGGCCTTAAATAAAAGAATATGAAAAATATATCTTCCTTCAGAAGGAAGGTATTGAGAATCATCTGAATGGCTCTGCTTTGAATGAGACATAAGTCAAAATCAACCTGTGGCACATCAACATCTTCAGGGCATTCCATACGTTCAGGCATGCCAGTCAAAGGAATGTGATGGGAGAAGACTTCCAGCATTGACCAATATCTGAATAAAACTAAAAACACTAAACTATAGAAAAACATTTCCTGAAGAAATATTTTTCTACAAAATACTATTGGTTTAGTTCTATTCACATTTATATGTGAGTGTTTAAGTGATGAATAGATCAACCTGTCTCTTCCAGTATTTACCTCAGGATTATATGATGAGGTTCAAACTCCTCTGAAGATGGTTATTGTGCACATCATTTCCCCTTCCTGTACAATTTTTCACTTTCAATGGGCTTATCTAGTATATACTTCCCAGGGGATTGGTCTTCTTTCTCTGCAGGATGGCTCAGAGTTTGATACGAGAACAGGCTGAGAATTTCAGCTAACTGGTATCAAGGGAATATGTGCTCTTTGCCGCTTGACAAATGAACCCACTCATGACAAATGAACCCTGACCCTTGTTATATACTAAGGGAAATCTTCATTATTTGTGTACACAATGTCAGGGTATTTTCTCATCGCCGGTATAGGAAGCCAGTTGGTCTTGGAAACTTAGGAATGTGGCTACAAATACCAGTGATTCAGGCAAAGTTTTTTCCAGGCCCCACCTCTAACCTGTATGGATCTGCAGAAAGGCAGCTAAGGACTTCCCATTTGGGGGCCCATGGCAGATAAAGCTGAAAATCATAGAATATCAGGGTTGGAAGGGACCTCAGGAAGTCACTTGAACAAATGAACTCAGTCCCTTTATAAAATAGCTTAAACTTTCACTTTCAAAAGGGTATCTATGATGCCTATGCAAAAGGGCCTGATCCAACTCCCACGGAAGTGAATGGGAGTCTTTCCATTGATTTCAGTGGGAGTTGGATCAGATTCTAAGGAAAGAGAGTTTACAAAGACATTTCTTTGACTTTTAGGAATTATAAAGCTATATTTAGGTGATATCAATAACTTTTATAAACTTGTTATTCAGTGTATATATATATATGTCTGCCAGAATAGAGAGAGTTTTTTTCTGCATAAAATAATTTTTAAAACATATACTAGTGTTTTTATATAACATCAACAATTTTATTATAGAAATAACATAAAATCAAGACAAGATTAATGTAAAGGATCAGAACCATTAAAACACAAATTGTATCTAATCTTTCCAAGCCTAACCATAAGTACATCTCCAAAATACGTATCCAGTTTTGACTGGAAATTACTAAGAACTTGAAACACCCTAGGGATAAACTAGAAAAAAAAGTAGGACATATCTGGTTTCTACAAAAAATTAAATTCATGATATTAAGTAATTAGCATTGGATATCAATATCATAATTTAATCTGATACTAGAACAAATATTAACGACATGCATTCATTCAATAACTAGGCAATATAGAATTTAATATCTAGTTTCACCTTTTTGGGTCAGGAAAAAAAGTCTTTGTGACTTCTTTAAGAGGCCAAAATCTCTTACTATAATCCTAATCCTAAAATTCAATAAATTTTTGTGTCTTCATAGTCAATTATAATTTAGCAAGTAATAATATAGGCACAGAAATATGCAATGAAGTAAACTTCAGCTGAAGAAATAACATTTTTCCCCTCTTCAGGCTTAACTCAATAGCCTTCAGGAGAAAGTTCTGGGAAGAAATTAAATTTCCCACAATTTATTTCCTAAAATATCTCCAGAAAGAAAGCAAAAAAAAAAAAAAAAAGAGAGAGAGGGAGGGAGCATGTTTTTTCTTAGTGAACTTTGCATGGCTCTCAAGGGTCTAATGAAAATAACAGTATTATGTCCCTTACATCTCACTCCCCTTTAGCAACTATGGCAATAGAAGCATCCAAGTTAACCAGTTTCCATTGCTTCGCCAACAGTTATCATTTTCTTCGCAGTTCAGAGGCTAGAGAGTCTAGGTTTCTTACTTTTGATGCCAGGTTAGATTCACATTCTGCTAAGATTTCTCAAACAGAAAATAGGAATGAAGAAGGTAGTAGAGAAAATTTTGAGATCACGTAACAACAAATGGCTGGGTTAGTGAAAGACACACCTTAGTTTTAAAAAAAAGTATTAAAATGCTTATGAACAATAATTATTTTCTAGAAAAAAAATCAAAGTGCGAATTTGTGTTAAAGCTACTACTATTTGGATATTAGATTTTTCTGGAACATCTGCAAGGGAGGAATGTTTTAAGTTTTTTTTTGTTGTTGTTTGCTTTTTTTTTTTTAATTTTTTTTTAAGTAATTTAGACTAGCGTTTCCCAAACTGTTGTCCACAGGAAAGAGCTGGCTGGTCATATGGTACTTAGGCTGCTGCTTCTCCTCATTTCCAGTTGCTTAAGTGCATTCAAAGACAACTAAAAATAAATTAAATACTTTCCTAAAATTACTTTCCCATGTAAGCAATTGCTGTAGTTGCTACAGGGATTTTATGCAATCAGAAATGGGAGAAAAGGTGGTATATGAGAACAAAATGGGAGAGGAAGGCCTCCATGAGACAATCTCTGCATTAAGATTTTGGGAACCACTGTGATAGATTATTTGGATCCTCTTCTTTTGATTTAAAAGGTTTTCAGAATCCTCAGTGAAAGTTCTTTCTATGTGACATTCACACTATAAGAGTAGTTGTCAAATCACTTTTAGACAGAGAAAGAGTAATGAAGCAAATATGAAGAATAAATTGAAATATCTGGTGTAACATAAAATAAAAAAAATCAAAGAATTAACCTCCTCAAAACACAATGAAAGCTTGAGTCTAAAGGGACTTAAGTCCAAAGGGAAATGAAGTAACCTTTCTGTCTTATAACCGAATCAGACTTTACAAGGACTTGGCTCAAAACAGGAAAAAAAATTAAAAATGCAGTTGTTTGTCAACTTCAGAGTGAGAGAATATGAAATATATTACTAGTGTAATATTTAAATAAGTAATCAAGGTTAATTAAATACTAATAAAGAAATCTTTGGTCAAAAAACTAATAACTTTAACCGCAGCACAGAAATTGAATAATTGAGAGAACTGGTAACAAGATAGTTTTTCATCTCTACATAACCAGATAAAATCCAATTCAAGTCATTTAGAATATGATGTGAAGTTTGATTTTATTTCTGAATTACACTTTATTGCATTCTGCTCTTCTGATTTTCTATCTTCAGCAAATTTAGGTTTTCCGTTTGGGCTCTTGGTGTCTGTCTTTGTTTGCTTTCAACATCAGTCTTAGCTTAATGAATTCATACTACGCACAGTTAATTTCATTCCCAAAGAGGAGTCAGGTATAAAGTGAAATTTAATTTAATTTTGAATTATAGTACATTCTCCTGTGCAGCATTTATTAACTACAGAATGTATAGAGAATTTCTGAAATAAGTGGCAGTTCAAGGGCACAGAAATATTTTTGGTATATTTTCCTTTGTTTTGATAAAGATATGTTTCTCATTCTGTGTGTAGACTGAGTATTTCAGTAGTAAAGCAAAATGGTGGATAAGTACAACAGTAAAAAGATGTGTTGTTTTTATGGTACTGACGGTGAAACCTTAAGTTACATATCCGTGGATGCCTCAAAGGAACAAGACTTTGTCCTGTTATTTTAAGACTGTTAAGGAAATGCAGAAAGAGGAAATGATCCAGGCTATATGATGTAATTTATTCTATTTTCATTGTTTAAAGTTCAAAGGATTTACCGCTGTAAGAAGAATGTATGCAAAAGCGGCAACTGCAGCAACAAATATTTTTCCCACCTCTGATTTTTAGGCCAAATGCTGTTCACTGCAAACAACCAAACAGGGTGGATTTGATTTAAAACATGATTTAAATCACTAGTCAGGAAGACTCATTTTAATTATGGATTTCTACATAAAAGTGCATTCTTGTTGGTTACCACCAACCTGAAGATCCTGCATGTTCAGACATGTTCCTTTCATCATCTTCAGTGCAGCTTCCTCCTGAGAAGGAACACTTCTCGTGATGTTGTTTTATTCGGGAAACCAGGCCTTGCACTTCTTTGTTGCACTGTTTGCATTTTGCAAGCATGCCTGTCTTACCCACAGGTAGAGGAACTTTATTAAAATATTCCCAAACTGGGTCTCTTTTATGGCCTGCTGCGATTATAGGTTTTCCCTTCTAGTGAGAGAATGGTATGGTAGATCTCAAATCAATGAAGGCTACACTCAGAAAGACCTCAAGACTTCTGGAATATGCTGCTCAAACAGTTTCACTTTTGTTTCTGCTGCCTGTCCCTTCTGTCTCACATTTATCTCCAGACTTCTTCTCCTTGTCCAGATCTATTCTGTCCCCAACAATCTTCTATTCACTGAACTTTTTGAAACTTTGCACTTTTAGAGAGAGGTAAGGGATTGACTCTGTCTACACAAATTTTCAGAGCGTTGAGGTCTGTTATTTTATTTATTTATTTATTTTAAAACATTTTTTGCTGTTAACAAGCATGTTATCTCTGGAGACACAAAGCCACAGTTTGAGAATTGCAAAACTAAGCATGTCTGATGGTATCTTCTAGACTGAACACTGAGTCCAGTTGGGTAGATAGAAAAATTAACCTAAATAATCTATATAGAAGGCCCTGGAACCCCATAAGATTGGGTCCCTAATCCATTAACTGTTGGAACTCATTTACAAAACTTTTCTTAAATATTACATGAATATATTGTCTCATACTGTAGAATTAGAATTTATAATCCCTATTCCATGATGAGATATCTTTGAGCTATAATATATCTTCATTAAAACTATCTTTAGAGAGGTTTTTTCCTCAGAAAGCATTTTATCAAAAAAACTGGATTTAAATTAAAAAAATCAGATTTTTTTGATTTAAAATAAATAATCATTGATTTTTATCCATCCTGCCACCAAAGTTACGGGGCTATGCCCTGGTTAGATCTTCTGCAGTCTAAAAAGGAGGAAGGAATTCATCTTCCAGGCCACATGGTGGCCACTACGATTTCCTCTATAGCAACAGGGAGTACCTCCTGTGAGGGAACCCACGAAGAATATATATGTAGTGGTTGATATGCTGGCCCCCTCCTCTGATTTGCTGTTGCTTTGTCTACAAAAGTACCTTCTATGCTGAGGTGCAGCGCCCATATGGAACTCTACTCCATTTTGTTTGGGGGCTCTTGGTCCCTCTATTGCTTTACCTTCTCTTCCCCCTCTTAAATATCTCAGTTGTATTTTATTTTTCTGGGTCTTAGAAATTAACAGAATTTTTTACCCGTGTTCCACATCAGTGAAATCAGTACCTGATTTAATTATAATTTCTGCAGAGTCTTACAACTGAGTGTCTTCAGATGATGCCAGGTCACAATTGCTGCTCCATTCTATACTCAAAGCTCTATAGTTTTCAAATACATATATTGCATGCAACAAAAATTCCATTTAAATTGCTTTTAAAAGTTTCCCTTTTGTTGGAGTATTGAAAAGGCAATGTTAATGTGTATAGAAACTGAAATTTTATTTAAAACAAAGATTTCTTGCCTAAATACATTTGGGTATTTGCCACTTAAAAAAACAAAATATAGTACTTGCAAATGAAATCAAGCTCTGATAGATCAGTATAATATAGTTTAAATTAGGGCAGTCAATTAATTGCAGTTAACTCATGAGATTAACTCAAAAAATTAATTGTGATTAATTGCAGTTTTAATCGCACTGTTAAACAATAGAATACCAATTGAAATTTATTAAATATTTTTGGATGTTTTTGTACATTTTCCAATATATTGATTTCTATTACAACACAGTATACACAGTAGGCAGTGCTCACTTTATGTTGTTGTTTTTTATTACAAATATTTGCACTGTAAAAATGGCAAACAAAAGAAATAGTATTATTCAATTCACCAATAAGTACTGTACAAGTACTGTAGTGCAATCTCTTTATGGTGAAAGAGCAACTTACAAATGTAGATATTTTTGTTATATAACTGCACTTAAAAACAAAACAATGCAAAACTTTAGAGCATACAAGTCCACTCAGTCGTATTTCTTGTTCAGCCAATCACTAAGACAAACAATTTTTTTTACTTTTATGGGAGATAATGCTACACACTTCTTATTTACAGTGTCACCTAAAAGTGAGAACAGCCATTCGCATAGCACTTTTGTAGCTGGCATTGCAAGGTATTTCCGTACCAGATATGCTAAACATTTGTATGCCCCTGCATGCTTCGGCCACCATTCCAGGGGACATGCTTCCATGCTGATGACGCTCATTAAATAAATAATGCTGTCAGGGTTCCTTCCCCACTCTGAACTCTAGGGTACAGATGTGGGGACCCTCATGAAAGACCCCCTAAGCTTATTCTTACCAGTTTAGGTTAAAAACTTCTTCAAGGTACAAACTTTGCCTTGTCCTTGAACAGTATGCTGCCACCACCAAGCATTTTAAACAAAGAACAGGGAAAGAGACCACTTGGAGACGTCTTCCCCCAAAATGTCCCCCCAAGGCCTACACACCCCCTTTCCTGGGGAGGCTTGAGAATAATATCCTAATCAATTTGTTACAAAATCATCAAAGACCCAAACCCTAGATCTTGGAACAATGGAAAAATCAGTCAGGTTCTTAAAAAAAGAATTTTATTAAAAAAAAAGGTAAAAATAATCTCTGTAAAATCAGGATAGAAAATACTTTACAGGGTATTCAGATTCAAAACACAGAGGATCCCCCTCTGGGCAAAACCTTAAAGTTACAGAAAACAGGAATAAACCTCCCTCTTAACACAGGGAAAATTCACATAAAATAAAAGATAAACTAATCCGCCTTGCCTGGTTTACCTATACTGGTTGCAATATTGGAGACTTGGATTAGGATGGGTTGGAGAAAATGGATTTCTGTCTGGCCTCTCTCAGTCCCAAGAGAGAACAACCACATAAACAAAGAGCACAAAACAAAAGCCTTCCCCCCCCCCCCCCCCGCCCTGAAGATTTGAAAGTATATTGTTCCCTTATTGGTCCTTTGGGTCAGGTGCCAGCCAGGTTAGCTGAGCTCCTCAACCCTTCACAGGTAACAGGATGTTGCCTCTGGCCAGGAGGGATTTTTATAGCACTGTATACAGAAAGGTGGTTAACATTCCCTTTATATTTATGACAAATGCATTAATTAAATTTGTGGCCAAACTCCTTGGGGGAGAATTGTATGTCTCCTACTCTGTTTTACCTGCATTCTGCCATATATATTTCATGTTATAGCAGTCTCGGATAATGACCCAGCACATGTTTCTTTTAACAACACTTCCAGTGCAGATTTGACAAAACGCAAAGAAGGTACCAATGTGAGATTTCTAAAGATAGCTACAGCACTCGATCCAAGGTTTAAGAATCTGAAGTGCCTTTCAAAATCTGAGCAGGACGTGGTGGAGAGCATGCTTTCAGAAGTTTTAAAAGAGCAACACTCTGATGTGGAAACTACAGAACCCAAACCACCAAAAAAGAAAAGCAACCTTCTGCTGATGACATCTGACTCAGATGATGAAAATGAACATGCGTCGGTCCACACTGCTTTGGATGATTATCGAGTAGAACCCATTATCAGCATGGACACATGTCCTCTGGAGTGGTGGTTGAAGCATGAAGGGACATATGAATCTTTAGCGCATCTGGCACATAAATATCTTGTGATGCCAGCTACAACAGTGCCCATGTGAACCCCTGTTCACACTTCCAGGTGACATTGTAAACGAGAAGTGAGCAGCATTATCTCCTGAAAATATAAACAAACGTGTTTGGCTGAACAAGAAGTAGGACTGAGTGGACTTGTAGGCTCTAAAATTTTACATTGTTTTGTTTTTGAATGCAGTTTTTTTTTGTACATAATTCTACATTTGTAAGTTCAACTTTCATGATAAAGAGATTGCACTACAGTACTTGTATTAGGTGAACTGAAAAATACTGTTACTTTTGTTTTTTACAGTCAAATATTTGTAATAAAAATAAAGTGAGCCCTGTACACTTTATATTCTGCGTTGTAATTGAAATCAATAGATTTGAAAATGTAGAAAATATCCAGAACTGTTCACATCAATGGTATTCTATTATTGTTTAACGGTGCGATTAATTGTGATTAATTTTTTAATCGTTTGACAACCCTATTTAAATGCATTCTTTTGATAATTGTTACTCATAGGATATGACAGCTCGAGATTTGGTGCAGCAAAGGTATACTCTTCCAAATGGAGACACTGCTTGGAGACCATCTCCACTTGTTACTGCTGCCTTGGATGGGAAGCTTGTTATTCTTGATGGTATTCATCGCGTCAACTCTGGCACCCTAGCTGTTCTACAAAGGTCGGTATGGGAACCCTGTTAAGCAGAGTGCTTGAGACTTGTTCATTCAGGACATTCATGCTCAGAAGCTGTGTCCTGTTTGCAAATACACAGCTGTGCAAATCCAGGTATATTTTAAAATTGCAGTCAAGGTATTGGATTTTTACAGAATACATTATGTTGGGACCTCAGATATGGAGAGCAGCAGCAAGCCATGAGTGTGTTATGTAAACCTTTATTAATATTGGCAATTGCAGCTGTTTATTCATGCTGTACTCTAACTGAATTAGAAAATGTAGTAGTTTCTATCCTAGTGAAAACTATGAGGCCTAAACATTAATAAGTTAATATTTATTAAGTAGTAAAGACATTATAAATAGTATTTGAAAATGCATTCTGCTTCTAATAAATGACTGATTAATTATACTCACTCTGAAAAATGCTTTTTTGGAATTGTTTACTAAATTGATTAAAGGAATCTGAAAAAGGGGGTGAACAGTGAGGTGGCAAAATTTGCAATGATACAAAATTACTCAAGGCAGTTAAGTCCAAATCTGACTGCTAGAGTTACAAAGGGATCTCACTAAACTGGTTAACTGGATGACAAAATGACAGATGAAATTCAGTGTTGCTAAATGCAAAATTATACAAATTGCAAAATATAATTTCAGCTACACAAACGAAATGATGGGGTCTAACTTGGCTATTACCACTCAAGAAAGAGATGTTGGAGTCATTGTGGATAGTTCTCTGAAAACATCTGCTCAATGTGCACTGGAAGTCAAAAAAGCTAACAGAATGTTAGGAACCATTAGGAAAGGGATAGATAATAAGTCAGAACATATCATAATGCCACTATATATATCCATCATAAACCTACACCTTGAATACAGTGTGCAGTTCTGGTCACCTCATCTCAAAAAAGATGTATTAGAATTGGAAAAGGTGCAGAGAAGGACAATGAAAATGTTTAGGGGGATAGAACAGCTTCCATATGAGGACATATTAAAAAGATTAGGGGTCACCCAATGGAAATTAATGGGCAACAAGTTTAAAAAAAACAAAAGGAAGTATTTTTCGTCCAACACACAGTCAACCTGTGGAACTCACTGCCAGAGGATGTTGTGAAGACCAAAGGTATAACTCAGTTAAAAAAAGAATTGGATAAATTCATGGAGGATAGGTCCATCAATGGCTATTAGCCAAGATAGTCAGGGATACAGCGCCATGCTCTGGGTATCCCTAAATCTGTGCCAGAAGCAACTGACACTAGCCACTGTCAGAGACCGGATATTGAGCTATATAGATCATTGGTCTGATCATTCTTATGTTCTTATGAATTAAAAACAAAAATCCTAAAAGTTACACATAATAATGTAAACTGTATTATTAGTAAATAATTACTACTCATATAGGGCCAGATTTTGACACGTGTTCATGTTGAATAGTAATACCCTTCTCCGTGAGTGATCACATTAATGGGGCCACTTGTGTAGGAAAGTGCTAATCAGGAGTAAGGAGGTACCAGAGTCTGCCCCATAATAAAGAGCCGAAAACTGCCCGTAGAAATGAAAATTTTCTTTTTACTTGGAACAAGTGAAAATATCACTTTTGAGTATACCTATCTTCAGTTCTTTTTGGTTTGCACCTCATAACATGTTATCACCTTTTAAGTTTTATTCCAAATAAGACTTTCATCATTGACTTACATATTTGATACAAATATATGACAGCATTCGTAGTGCATAAACTAGAAAATTCAGTTAACATCTGAACTTTCTGAAAACCTAATAATCTCTTCTGATCTTCAGTTTTTTATTAGATACTAAGGTGATCTTTGCATTAGACATAGCTAGCCCATTTTATTTTCAAACTGTATTTGTACCGTAATATGTAATTAGGAAGATGGCAGTTCCAAATTGCTATTGGTCAACCTGTCAGTTTCACTATAGTTTGATAAATATGAAAAGTGCTTCCTTTGCTTTCTGTTCCTCTTTATTTTTTCTTTGACTGAAGTGATCTGAAAAAGAAAAACCGTGCATTTGTGCTCTTTTTTGCCTATTTATGATGTGTTGGTCAAAGACCTGAATAGTTTTTCTCTCTCTTTTTTCACACCTCCAAAAATATTCTGCTTGTTTTGTTTTTTGTAGAAATAACAGGAATGCCAAGTCTTGTCTTCCCTTTTTTGTTGTTGGTGCACTTCTTGGATGGCTCTGAAATGTGTATAGGGAGTTGTTAGAGACAAGATGGGTGAGGTTGTATCTTTAATTGAACAGAATTCTGTTAATGAGAGAGACAAGCTTTTGAGTCACACCGAGCTCTTCTTCAGGTCTGTGTGGCTCAAAAGCTTGTCTCTCTCACCAACAGAAGTTGGTCCAATAAAAGATATTACCTCTCCCACCTTGTCTCTCTAATATCCTGGTGCTGACATGGCTAAAACTACACTGCAAATAGGGAGATTTGTCAGCCCATTGCTAATGGGGAAGTGGTGTTGAATCCTTAACAAAAAGAGCTTTTCACCCAAGTTTTGTAGTTACATAGCTGTTAGCAAAACCAACAGTCTAAATAAAAATAATTTCCTCTCTTTCAACTCGGTTTCACTTCCCTGGTACCTGTGCTATCATACTCCCTGTTTGTTCTCCATTCATCCAAAGAGTCTTTGAAGTAGACAAGACCTGAAGTTCTAATATGAAAACTTAAGCAGAACCCCATCTATAAGAATAAACAGACTTGAAAAGACCTTTTATGCCTTCTTCACACATTACAAAAAAAGGAGGACAAGGTAGTGCAGGGCTGGGCATAAGTCCATTTTTTTTCTCTTGTGCATTTTGTTCACCTCTGATTCTTTTCATTTTCACTAACAGAATATATATCAGTTAAGATGACTCCTAAAATGTATTGCTTCTAGGAGCAAAATAGGAGTATAGCACTGTGTGCCAGTTGGACAAAAATATTCTGAATTTCGTGCCATACACAGTGAGAGTATAATAGAAAGTCTTTATATATGGTCTTCAGTGGTTTGTTTATCTCTGAAAAAAAATTCTGTCGTAAATGGTGTTATGTACTGTACATACAGAAAATAGTTGAAGTTCTTTCTTGAGCTTGCCATTTAACTGGTATTTTTCTCATCACCAGGTCCTTCACTGAAAGATATAGGTCTCAACTTTTGTTAATAACTCAGGCATTGAAATTAAGACTTCTTGGGTAGAATTCCTCATTAAAGTAACATTGGTTGAGATAACTGTAAAAACTAAGACAATTAAATACTAGATTTTTCTTCTCTTTTGAATTCCCGAATAGGCTAATCCATGACAGAGAACTGACCCTTTATGATGGCACCAGATTACTAAGAGAAGATAGGTATCAAAGTTTAAAAGACGAACTGCAGCTCTCCGATAAGGAACTACAACAGAGGTAATTTGTTAGACGCTAACATGGTATTCAAAGTAGTTTGTATGTGATTCAGGTTGTAAAGAGTCTTCTATTTTTATTGCTTGATGTTACTAAGGTTTCTTGCAAGATGCTTGGTTTTTAAATCAGTAATAGAATCTGTTTTTAATACTGCTATCCTCAGTACTTTTTGTGTTAGCATGAGAAGAAAAATCTTAAAAGAGAAACTTAGAGCACTTAAAATATCCTAGCTGAAAGAAACAATATAAATACATAAAAATTTAGACACATAAGGTATGTCTACACAGCAAAGAAAAATCTGCAGCTGTCCTATGCCAGCCAACTCCGGTTCACAGAGCTCAGGCTGCAGGGCTGTATTATTGCTGTGTAGACTGCCAGGCTTAGGTTGGAGCCCTAGACTCTAGGACCCTGTGGGGTAGGAAGGTCCCAGAGCTTGGGTTCCAGCCCAACCCCAAATGTCTACACAGCAGTGAAACACCCCCGCTGTCTGAGCACCATGAGCCCAAGTTGGCTGGACTGGGCCAGCTGAAGGTTCTTCTTTGCTGTGTAGACATATGCATGGATGCACTGCATTGTTTTGAAGCATTTTATTAAGAGACATTGAGAGTTAAACAAAAAAAAGTTGAATGTTATAATTATTTCTTCCAATAGATTAGCTAGAAAACTGGTATGTAATTTAGAATTAACATGAGGCAGGAAATCCTAAGGGTGGGTTGGTGCCTGTCATGCTTATTCTTCTTGCTTTTTGAGTTCCAGTTGTCTGCTAGAAATATTCTCTGTGTTGAAATATTTCAAGTCCTTTGATCGCCAGACAGATAGACAGTCATTGTACTGACTGATTTCAGTTAATTGCCAGGATTCTATTTTGTATTACTCAAAACAAATATAATTTAATATGTAATAATATCTTCCATAAATTCTGAAGAGATGAAACTGTTATTCTTAGATGACACTACAGTTTAAATAATGTGGTTTTTATACTACTAATATTGTGATAAATAAAAATTCTTGTTTTACAGGGACCAAGAGCAATAGCTGATTTTTACAGTATACAAGTCATTATGGTTTGCCTCTAATTAGAACAGAGTCTTGTGCAGGAAAATAAACATGAGGGATTGTATGTCAACTATATAATGGGTACAATTGCATGGGTCTTTTGTATAATATAATATTTGGATTCTGAAGTAAAATACAAAAAATCTTCTATTCTTCTCTATATTTCCTTATAACTTTTACCTCAATAATAAGGTGACTCTCTGTAGTAAATTAGGTGAAATAAAACACGTCTTCTGTACTGGGAAAGTAAGTTGATACTACTTTTCTTCGTTGTCCAGTTAGAGCCTGCACTATATGAATGTTAAAACTGAATTCCTATTTTTAATGAAACCTGTTTGGTCAGTTGATATAAGACATGGGAGAACAGACTCCAACCAGTGATCCAAAACTTTTGCAAAAATTCTCAAATCCAAATTAATTGAGGAGATTGGATGATATGGGGCAAATTCCTTTTTATAGGGTATATAGGGTTTTCCCTTTTTAAGAATGAAAAGAATGGAGGCATTTTTAGACCTTTAGACCTTTAAACCTTTAGAGGCACTCAAGCGGAATGCCCGAAGGGTCGGTCCTGGGGCTGGTTTTGTTCAATATCTTCATTAACTATCTGGAGGATGGCGTGGACTGTACCCTCAGCAAGTTGCAGATGACACTAAATTGGGAGGAGTGGTAGATATGCTGGAGGGTAGGGATAGGATACAAAGGGACCTAGATAAATTAGAGGATTGAGCCAAAAGAAATCTGATGAGGTTCAACAAGGACAAGTGCAGAGTCCTGCACTTAGGACGGAAGAATCCCATGCACTGCTACAGACTAGGGACCGAATGGCTCGGCAGCAGTTCTGCAGAAAAGGACCTAGGGGTTACACTGGATGAGAAGCTGGATATGAGTCAACAGCGTGCCCTTGTTGCCAAGAAGGCTAACGGCATTTTGGGCTGTATAAGTAGGGGCATTGCCAGCAGATCGATGGACGTGATCATTCCCCTCTATTCGACATTGGTGAGGCCTCATCTGGAGTACTGTGTCCAGTTTTGGGCCCCACGCTACAAGAAGGATGTGGAAAAATTGGAAAGAGTCCAGCAGAGGGCAACAAAAATGATTAGGGGACTGAAACACACGACTTTTGTGGAGAGGCTGAGGGAACTGGGATTGTTTAGTCTGCAGAAGAGAAGAATGAGGAGGGATTTGATAGCTGCTTTTAACTACCAGAAAGGGGGTTCCAAAGAGGATGGATCTAGACTGTTCTCAGCGGTAGCAGATGACAGAACAAGGAGTAATGGTGTCAAGTTGCAGTGGGGGAGGTTTAGGTTGGATATTAGGAAAAACTGTTCCACTAGGAGGGTGGTGAAGCACTGGAATGTGTTAGCTAGGGAGGTGGTGGAATCTCCTTCCTTAGAAGTTTTTAAGGTCAGACTTGACAAAGCCCTGGCTGGGATGATGTAGTTTTTAGCAGGGGATTGGTCCTGCTTTGAACAGGGGGTTGGACTAGATGACCTCCTGAGGTCCCTTCCAACCCTGATAGTCTATGAATTGTAGAAGGTATCCTCTTCTAAAGAAGCAAGAAACATTTTAACAAATCTTTCAAGTGATCTTTCCATCTGTAAAAGGATTAATAGTAAAGTAAACGTAATGGGAAAGATTATACCTGCATTCTTTTAATTAGTTTAATTAACCATATTTTTTAAATCTGGGCACCTATTCAATAATAAGAACACAGATGCTCACCCAGAGTAAATCTGTGGTATTTTAGATACTGTATAACCCAAAGCTTAATGAAAATTTCCAAAGCTGATAAGATGATTCTTCTGACAGAATAACAGCTGCTTTATTTTAATATCACTTTATTTTATTTTTAGAGGGGAGGGTGGAGGAGAAAGGAGAATTACACAGGCTGTATTATGACCCAGAGAAATTACATGTGTTCCTGAGAGTTGAACATTTTTAATTAAGAAGAGGTAGAATTTGAGGGATTGAGTGGGGGTGGTGGCATGTTATTTGTTTAGTTTACAAAAATCAAATGAAATAATATTACAGTGACTTCTGGTTTTTTAAGCTAAAAATCATAGTTTTATTCTTGAATTAAAATTTTTGGAGGATGTATGTTAAAGCTGATAACTTCTCTAAGCGCTAATAAAATATATTTCTGACTCAAAAGATCTTACACGTGCCATCAGTTACATTTTCGCTTGATGTTCCGCCACGTTACTACTTCCATAGTCTGCACTAATTTTTTTAAACAAGGTTTACACGCCACGCAGGTGGGTGGCATGACTCTGGCAGACATGACAAGAGCTCAAGCAGCTGATTTGCGGTTCTGGGGATGGAGGATACTCATTGGCCAGTTGAAGGCCTTTTATCTATGAGCTAGCTAGCCGCCTGCATTGCAAATTGTTTCTACTGGCCTTCTCTTTAGCCAGTTGTGCTGTGTTATTACTAAACAGTCCAGGTACAATGGCATCAGGTCACATGGGGAAATTTTATTTTGTAGATTATGGATAATGGGAGAAGAAATCTATGCTGGCGATGAGGAAGGGACTTAAAAAGACTCTCTACGTATAGAGAAATTGTTGCTGCACAGTATTAGCTATTAATAGAATTGTATGATTCACTATGTTGAATTAGTTCTGCGTGAAGAAATGCAGTCACTTAAAATTGATTCAGAATGTATATCCAGGCTTTTTGTGTAGAATTTTCCTACATAAGCATTTGCTGAGGCAGATATTGTGAAGGTGGCATTCCATAACTATAAATACAGTTGGAAGACATAGGGCAAAGCACTAGCTTCTCTATGAAACAGTATTTTAACCTGTTCAGATGGTTTTTTGTTTTGTTTTGTTTTGTTTTTAGACTTTTCCACATATTAAGCATTTACTATAGTAAACAGGCAGCTAGTAGAGAAAAATATAGAAATGTTTATATAATCAGATTTGCTTCAAAAGCTGAAAGGAGCCGATTATAATGCATGGGTGGGTATTCTTAACACCCTTAAGGCAGTGAATTACTGTCCATGTGACTAGGCTGAAAGCGAGCACATACAGCATATGAGACAAATATAAGCAATGTGGCAGAAGGTGAATTTTGTAGACAATAGAAGCTCCAATATGTTAAATTTTAACTGAATATATTCACCACCCTTTAGTTCTGAGTTGTTTATTTTCACTTCTTTTTGTTTGGTCATTCAGTTTTAGTGTGTTTGAACATATACTAAAGCAGTCAGTTAATTAAAAAACACAATAATCCAAGCCAGTGTGTTATACATTGCAAAAAAGTAAAAAGGAAACAGATGCTTGATAACTTTTTATTCTGGCAGGGATAAGTGATGGAATATTTGAAAAGATGCAGCATAATTTTTCCCTTTAATTTAAATATATGTCCTCTATCTTAAACACCTTTAAATTATAGTTATTGTTAAATTTTGTTGTCAATACGTGAATTACATAAATATTTCATATGCAAACACCTGACCTTCTGACACACAATTATACTCTTGTGTGGCGATAATAATTTGTAAACGATCGCCACTCCTACATTTGTTCTCATTTTGTTTGCAGTAGTAAATGATGGTTTGTGAAACTGGAGAAGAGGAAAAGACAAATAAATGAAAAGTTTATGTGCGGCAGCAAGGGAATGCTCTTTGTGTGCCAAAGACAAGAAATCAGTCTCTAGCATTGTACTGGTGAGGCTGCATTCTCTGTTTGACCTTCAGTGAGGTTATTTTCTGTAAGGGCTTATCTACACTTACGGGGGGATCGATGAGTGGCGATTAATGAATTGGCAGTCTATTTAGTGGGTCTAGTGAAGACCTGCTAAATTGATCGCAGATTGCTTTCCTGTCGACTCCTGTACTCTACTGGATCGAGAAGAGTAGGAGGAGCATCTCCCGTCGACATCGCATAGTGTGGACCCCACAGTAAATAGGTCTAAGTTACGTCAATTTGAGTTACGCTATTCACGTAACTCAAATTGTGTAGCTTAGATCAAATTTCCCCTGTAGTGTAGACAAGTCCTAAGATTCTTCTTACCCCTGGGTGGAGCGAAATAGGGTCTGATGATCTCCCCTACTTGTCTGACCTACAGATTGAACAGGCAAGAGGAAAGGATGAAGATGTCTGGTACTCAACATTAATAAAGTATTGCCAATCCCTCCAGCCAATTTTATTCTAGGTCTTAGTGTGTTAGGCTTTGCGGTTACTTACATGGCTTCTGTCTGCAGAGTGATCAAATATGGCATAGACTTAATAAACATAGCTCCACAAAGAAACAGTGGCTATGATTGTTTCGAGCCTGATCCTGCAGGGTACTGAACAACCTCATCTCCAGTTGACGTTGGATGGAGGATTCTCTCCAGCTTGCAGGATTAAGCCCTTTTTAAAATAATAATTAAATATTTGGCTTTACATTTTCAAGAGATTGAACAAACATTAATCCAAACAACACCCTTGTGAAGCAGATGAATGTTGTTCCCATTTACAAACTGGGAAACTGAAACAGATGTTGCACTGGGCCACAGAGCAAATGATGGAGAGGAGAATATACCAGTAAAGTGCTCAGCAGATTAGTTAATGAGAACAAAAAGAGAAATGCATTTGTAGATAGCTTTCCAACGTGCAGTAGCTTTTACTGTTGGAAAGCTTTCCTCAACGAATAGCTGGTTTATTAAAAATTCCTTTGCCAGGGAAATTTTGTATTTGTAAAAAGAAAAGGAGTACTTGTGGCACCTTAGAGACTAACCAATTTATTTGAGCATGAGCTTTCGTGAGCTACAGCTCACTTCATCAGATGCATACCGTGGAAACTGCAGCAGACTTTATATATACACAGAGAATATGAAACAATACCTCCTCCCACCCCACTGTCCTGCTGGTAATAGCTTATCTAAAGTAATCGTCAGGTTAGGCCATTTCCAGCACAAATCCAGGCCTAACCTGACGATTACTTTAGATAAGCTATTACCAGCAGGACAGTGGGGTGGGAGGAGGTATTGTTTCATATTCTCTGTGTATATATAAAGTCTGCTGCAGTTTCCACGGTATGCATCTGATGAAGTGAGCTGTAGCTCACGAAAGCTCATGCTCAAATAAATTGGTTAGTCTCTAAGGTGCCACAAGTACTCCTTTTCTTTTTGCGAATACAGACTAACACGGCTGTTACTCTGGAACCTTGTATTTGTAAGTTATTAAAATATGCAATTCAAAAATTCAAAGATTTTTTTGGAATACTGTTGCTGGTAGCTAATTCAGAAATAATGGATTCAATCCTCAGATGTACTCTTTATCCCTGAGAGGAGCGGGGGGCAATGAGGGTGCTGTTTGTGTCTCCCCACTCCTGATCTTTGACTCATCTGGGGGCTTGTTTCTCAGAACGGCTCAAAACTGTGCCCAACTGGCCATACCCATAAGGGGGATTGCCATAGTGCACTGTGTTCTGGCTGTGTTACCCATCTCATTCACTCCCTGCCACATGCCAGAATGGCCCCAGCTGCATTGGGGGAATCCCCAGCTGAGGAAAGCTGACTGCATTTTGGATCCTTTATGACATAGAAGCATTGCAGAAGGACCAGAGCCAGGATCAGGAGTGAGCTTAATGTATGTTGAATATTTTTATTACTAATGAAAAAAAGAGGTTAATCGAAAATTAAATATGCCTTCTCCTATCTTCAAAACAGTTTCTCCTATAATAAGGTTGGTCACTGTTCCCTGACCTTTTCTGTGCGTAGAGATAATGACATACCCATTGGTTCCTATTCACATGATGATTTCAGACGTTTCCTTCTATTTTTATCAACCTGGGTGTAGCTTCTAGGCTTCTGACTTTAGGCTGAGAGTAACCGATGCCATCCACTTTGTTTGCTTTGATTTGGGAGTCTGATACAGCGCAGCATATTCAGGAAACAGTTTTTCAAGGGTGTTCACTGTATATGCTTTTCTGTATCAGATTCATTGTATATACCAGATCTGCCTGCTAAGCTGTTATACATTGTGTAATTTAAATTGAAGGGTCAAATTCTACCTTCGGTTACACCCATAATTTCCCCCCAAAGAATAACCAAAGATGGAATTGGGGCCAAAATATTCTAATTTCAAACAGAATTATATGCAAAGTAGCATATGACAACAGGCAGGAGAAATATAAATGATTGCATTACAATTTTCTCATTTTTGAATACTAAAGTATTTGTCTGGAATTGTAATTGAGGTGTTGAGTAAATATTGCATGCTATATTGCAACATCCAACTAATTTACATCTGAGTTGCTATTATTTACTTGTATAAACAGTTGCACCTGGAGACCGCAAGTGAAATCAGCGTCACATTATGCTAGGCACTGTATAGAAACATATTAAAAGACAGTCCCTGCCCTGAAGATCTTATAATCTAAATAGAAAAGAGAGACAATGGATGGGAGATAGTATCATCCCCATTCTACAGATGGGGATCTGAGACACAGAGAGTTTTAAATGATTTGCTCTAAGTCACACAGGAAGTCAGTCTGTGAATTAAACCCAGATCCTCCCCGAGTTCCGGTCTAGTGTCTTAACTACAAAATTATCTTTCCTGTCTGTCTAATTGAGTAGAAAAAGTTACCCATTGTTGCTGCTTCAAAAGATATTGCCGCCCCCCAGATCTGTCTTTTAGTAATACTGTTTTAGGTGATACTCTTGGAGAATGTTTCAAAACCATCACATTTGTAAATTTTGTCTATTTCATACATACAAAAAAAGTAAACAAATGGTAGCATGGTTACGGGTATTTGCTCAACTTGAAGCATGCAGGTCATGCTGTAGATGAAGCCAAAACTTGGGTAACCTTGTAGGCATTACAACTTACGAGAGTTATATTTTGTTTTTTACATTGCTAGTTACATTATGCAATTTTTGTCAGTTTTGATTTTTTTTATGTTGCATTGCGAATGTCCTGAATATAAATTGTGGCTGTGGCTTAATACAGTAATTCACTTGAAGACTGATTGTACCTCAGGTGGAGTTTGTAAGTTCAGATTTTTTATTTGCTGCTTCTACCAGGTAATGCATTTAAAAAAATATTTTCTTGCAGGTCCATCTTTCCTATCCATTCCTCGTTCAGAATAGTTGCCCTGGCCGAGCCTCCTGTCATAGGAAGTAGCACAAAGCAATGGTTAGGCTCAGAGTTTCTAACTCTGTTTCTGTTCCATAATGTTAAATCCTTCACCAGGAATGAAGAAATTCAAGTTATTAAAGAAATGGTAAGCACTTGCAATGGTTTGGCCAGTTATTAATATTGGTTCCTATTTAAAATGCTGAATATGATTATGAACTGGAATATTTTAATATACCATAGATACTCCCTTTTCTTATATGATGTGAAATCCTTTCACACAGCCTAAGTGACTCCTTGATTTTTAAGTCTAGGGTATCTTCTACTGTAATTAGTATAAATTCGTCTTGGTAGTTTTCTGTTACAGTATATTTTCATATTTTGTGACGCAGTTATTCCTTTTTGGTTATTTGAAATAAATGTATATGCAGTACATACATGCAGGCTGTGTTTATGTAGGTGCATACGTGTGTGTCTATATAAATTACATATGCACACATGAAATATATATCAAATACTTTTTTTGTCTTTTAAACAGATTCCAAATGTGCCCATGGTTGCTGTGGAACAGTTGTTATCGTTAACACACAAGCTTCGGGAGACAAATGACCCCACAGTGAGTCTAGTTTTTCAGATTTGTGTTCTACTTGTTGTCATTATATGTGTAGCTGTTTTTAGAGTCAGGATTTTATCTCTACTCAACAAAGGAATTATTTTCTCCAGCAATGTGAGGATGCTTCCTTATTTCCTTACGTTCTTGCCTTATGCTGACCTATCTTGACCAGTGGAGGCTGGATTGAGCTCATTCTGGAGCCAATTCCTTCACTTCTTGTATGGCCACAGGAGCAGAGTGTGCTGCCAGCATGGTATTCGTAGACCCTGCCTGCATGGGATTTGAGAAACCAGCCTTGGAAATCCAGCACTGGTTTCTTGTCTTATATACATGTGGCACCTTTTTTATTTTTAATATACTCATTTAGGACCTGATTAAGCAAAGCACTGAAGCATGTACATAATTTTAAGCATGTATGCTCAAATTCTAGTGAAGTCATGCAGTATTATAACATGTACACCGTAGTCAATATGACTTAAGCAAATGCATAAAAGAGGAATGGGATTTAAAAGCACATGCTGAATAGGGATGGACTAAAGCATATGCTTAAATTGTTTACTGAATTTATTTAAAATTGCCTCCCCTTAACAAATACTGTTATGTGTCATACAGTGCTTTAGTAATTGTAAGTTTGATACTTGGATTTGTTTTGGGATTACTTGGGCAGGGAGGACTATCTAACCATTAGAAAATGCAGACAGGGAGGTAGGGAGATGGGGAAAAGAGGAAAGTGCTCAGAACTGTTAGTAGTATTACTGTGGTAGGCAGTTCTACTAAAGCAGTAATGTAAAAAAAATTACTACTGGCACAAAAACTGCAGAACTCTTTTAAAACTGATACAGTCAAGACTCAGTTTTAAAAATTAATTTCAATGGCAACTTGAAAATCAAAATTTTGATGTTTTACTTTTTGCAGTAAAAAGTTTCAAACATTTTTATTGGAGCCACCCAACATGAGTGTATAGGTGTGCACATGTAACTTGTGTTAGGTTAGGTTATATACAGTAATCTACTTTCCTCAACTCTCAGGAGGTTAGCACCAGTAATAGTTTCCCACCATGTTACTGTTTAGATTTTTGATTGGCTGCATTCCAGGAAGAAATAAAGTGCACTGTCCACATCTTAGCGGACAGCAATTTTGTTTCACATGAGATGAAGTATTTGTAGTCCATTAGTAACCAAGGACGACATTAGAAATAAATCTTTTAAAATCAGCAGGCCTGGATAATTTCTACCCAAGAGTCCTAAAAAAGGTGACCTGAGGAGATTTCTGACCTGCTATTGTTCATGTTTAATAACTCTTGGAATGCTGAGGAAATTCCCCAAGACTGGAAAAATGTTAATGTTGGGCCAGTATTCAAACAGGGCAAGTGGGATGACCTGGGTAAGTATAGGCCAGACATCAATTCTAGGCAAAATAATGCAAAAGCTGATACAGAATTCAGTTAATAAAGAACTGAAGGATGGGATTATAATTAGGGACAGTGAACATGGTTTTATGGAAAAATAGGTCTATCAGAAAAAGCTCATTTCATTCTTTGATGAGATTACAATTTTGATTAAGTAAAGTGCGGCGAGGTAAGATACTTAGATGTTTTTATCATGTGTTTGAGTTAATACCATATGACATTTTGATTAAAAAATTTCCATTATACAATGTCAATAAAGCAAACACTAAATGGATTAAGAACTGCCTAAATGACAGGTCTCAAAAAAAAGGAGTTGTTCGTGGGGGAATCATCACTGAAGAGGGGCCTATATACTAAGCCCACAGCTACTCAGTTTTTTTACCAGTGGTCTGGAAGCATATGTAGCATTGTGGCTGATAAGAAAGGTTGGCAGAATGATAAATAATGGTGAAGACAAGGTGGTCATACAGAATGTTGCGAATTGCTTGGCCAGCTGGGCCCATTCAAACAAAATATATTTAATATAGCTCGAGCCTTACCAAATTCATGGCCTTGAAAAATATTTCACGGAGCATGAAATCTGGTCTCTTGTGTGCTTTTACCTACACTACAAATTTCACAGGGGAGGCCTGCATTTCTCAAACTGGGGGTGCTGACCCAAAAGGGAGCTGCGGGGGTGTGTGTGTCACAAGGTTATTTTAGGGGGGGTTGTGATTTTACCACCCTTACTTCTGCACTGCCTTTAGAGCTGGGCAGCTGGAGAGCGGTGGCTGCTGACTGAGGGCCCAGCTCTGCAGGTAACAGTGCAGAGGTAAGGGTGGCAATAAATTTGTTAGTCTCTAAGGTGCCACAAGTACTCCTTTTCTTTTTGCGGGTACAGACTAACACGGCTGCTACTCTGGAAAAAAAAAAAATACCATACTATGTGATCCTCACTTCTGTGCTGCTGCCTTCAGAGCTGGGTGGCCAGCCAGCTGCTGACTGATGGCCGAGCTCTGCAGGCAGCAGTGCAGAAGTAAGAGTCGCAATACCATACCTTGCCATCCTTACTTCTGCGTTGTTGCTGGCAGCGGTTCTGCCTTCAGAGCTGGGTTCTCGGCCAGCAGTCACCGCTTTCCAGCTGCCCAGCTCTGAAGGCAGTGCTGCCATGTGCAGCAGCACAGAAGTAAGGGTAGCAGTACCACACCCCCCCCTCCCCCCCACAATAACCTTGCAACCACCCCACAACTCCTTTTTGGGTCACGACCCCTACAATTACAACACTGTGAAATTTCAGATTTAAATAGTTGAATTCATGAAATTTATGATTTTAAAAATCCTATGACCGTGAAATTGACCAAAATGGACCGTGAATTTGGTAGGGCCAAATCAAGCGAGTAGAAAAGTTGATCTGCTTGGGCAGCACCTGTCACAGCGCAGGGCAATTGCACGTGTATTTCCGCCCTGTGGTCCAGCAAGGTTCCCAGCACCTCAGCCATCACCTCTTCAGGCTGGAGACCCACATCTCTCTCACTCCTAACCAAGATTTTTCCAGACTTCACAGTTCCCTGTCTACACTGTGAGTTTCCCAGCAAGACAGACTGCCTAAGCAGGCCTGCTTTGCTTTCTCCTCAAAAGCTATAAACAGCATAATTGCCCACAGTTATAGTTTCAAAACAGCTCTTTCTACACAAGCATATTTATTCTTAAGGTGATAGAATTACAGAGCAAACATATTAAAAACAATAAAAGAACCTACACACATTCTAATAACTTAGGCAGGATCTCCCCTATCCCCCCAACTCCAGCAAGGGCTGTCGCAGGTGATCAGTCCTTCATATCCCACCTAGGGAATTTTCTGTGGTTACAAGTTCAAAACAGGTGTTAGTTTAGAACAAGTACATAGCCTGCACCAATCAGCCTGTTTCTTTGTACATCTTGTGCCTTTGATCTTGTCCTCATGTAATAGGTGATCGGCAGACAGTAGCTCTCTCCTCAGGGCATATCTTCAAAAGGCTGGGATTTTGCATATCTGGGTGGTGGTATATTTACATTTACTAGAGCAGTGGTTCCCAGACTTGTTCCACCGCTTGTGCAGGGAAAGCCCCTGGCGGGCCAGGCTGGTTTGTTTACCTGCTGCGTCCGCAGGTTCGGCCGATCGTGGCTCCCAGTGGCCGTGGTTCGCTGCTCCAGGCCAGTGGGAGGTGCTGGGAGCGGCGCGGGCCGAGGGATGTACTGGCTACTGCTTCCAGCAGCTCCCATTGGCCTGGAGAAGCGAACCGCGGCCACTGGGAGCCGCGATTGGCTGAACCTGCGGATGCAGCAGGTAAACAAACCGGCCCGGCCCACCAGGGGCTTTCCCTGCACAAGCGGTGGAACAAGTTTGGGAACCACTGTCCGAGAGATTTCTTGAGAAACCCACCTAATTTTGTTTGTCTCAAAAGTTCATTCATGTCTGGCACATGGTTTAAAATAGTTTGTTGAAGCTCATAACACTTCCCAGGGTTTAAGTTGGTCATTGGGTACATCCCTCCACCCTTCCCCCCGACATTACATACAATTTCACAATAATACATAAAGTTTGCATTTTTAATACAATGAAATCCAAAGATATTTAACCTTAACACAATAAGGTTTTTCAGGGTTATTGCAGGAAATTGTCGTACCTGTCAGAGTAACTTACTGGCCAATGGAGAGCTCAAAAAGGAAGTGACATCAAGGATAGGAAAAGCATTCACAGCATGTACTAAACTTAACAACGTAGGGAAATCAAATATATATAGCATCAAAACAAAACTGAGAATTTTCAGTTCAAACATAATCTCATTGATAACATACAGCTGTGAGAGTTGGAGATCTACTAAAACTATACACCTTCAAAAAATAAGTGCCTAAGAAAGATTCTGGTCATTGGTTGAAACGATTTCATTACAAACAAAGAGATCCGAGAAATCATGAACCAGCAGCTTGTTTCCACCAGCATCAGATGGATGTGCTGGACATGTTTGGGGCATGTACTCCAGATGACAACACACAGACTCCCACATGAAGCTGTCAAGTGGAAACCAAGTGGTGTGAGAAAACGAGTACCCCCAAGAGAAACTATGACGAAGAATTCTTAGGGAGGGCAGAACAGTTGATCTCAACACCATATAGCAGATGGAAGCAGTAGCAAATGACATAGAGGAGTGGAAGAGACTAGTGTCCACCGGGAGGGCCAATATCAGTGCAGGAAGGATGGAGGGGACTCGAATTAATGACTGAGAAGAGCCACAAAAATGATTTGAGGGCTCCCTTACGGCGTGAGACTTAGCTCAATTTATTTAGCTTATTAGAAAGAAGATTGAGAGGTGACTTGATTAGTGTATAAGTACACTCATGGAAGAAAATAGTGGGTACTAAAGTGCCCTTTAGTTTAGCAGAGAAAGGCATGGCAAGAACCAGTGACTGGAAGCTGAAAGCCAGACACATTCAAATTGGAAATGTGACACACATTTTTAACAATGCAGATGATTAAGCACTGGAACAAATTACCAAGGGAAGTGGTGGATTCTCCGTCTGTTGATATCTGCTAATTAAGACTGGATGCCTTTCTGGAAATTATGCTTTAACCAAACACAACTAAGGCTTTAGTCAAACACAAGTAATTAGGCTCAATAGTTGGCAACTGGATGCAACTTAATGGCCTGTGATATACAGGAGGTCAGACTGGATGATATAATAGTACTTTCTGGCCTTAAACTGTATGAATCTATGAATGAATAAAAGGAAGTGAACCCGATACTTATTTATGTATTTATTGCATTATTGGCATGTATGTGGTTCTTTAACAATATATATTACAAAAGGGAATGTATTTGTTTGTAAAGTGTTTGGTGTCTGAACAGAGCGATTAAAAAAAGGGTCTCTCTAACATCCATAGCATTGTGAAATATCCAGAGAAAGTGTATGCTATAAGACAAATGATTCACTGTTGGAAGATACCTGTAGATCAGTATGATATCCGATGTGCATATATGTATATAAAATAATCATACACATCACAGGTTGGGCGATATATCTATCTATCTATCTCATATATATATATATAAAAAAATAGCATGCCCGTGCTGTGCGTTGACCTGTGTGTTTCACGTCAGTGGTTCCCTTTATTACTTTCAAATTATCAAAATGAAACATTTTGATTGACCCAAACCAAATTATTTTTGTGACTTTTGGTTCACGAACATTTTTGAGATTTTTGATTTTTCATTTCAATTTGAGATGGGAAAAATTTCTGAAATCTCAAAAATTTTCACGAGAGGAAAACCTTTTCCTGCCCAGCTCTATTATTTAATTAATAACAGTCCATTTTGTAAATGGACCCAGCAGAGACTCAAGAATGAATGGGCTTGGATCTTGAACTGTTATCTTGATTCTACAGGTGGCCTCACTCAAGCAGAGTTTAGAAACGTTGGCAGGACGGTGTGGAGAAGCTTGTATTTTTGTCACCCATGCTATGTACTTATTTTGTGGATTCATAAATTAGGCCAAAGGATACCATTACGATCATCTAATCTTTGCTGTTGCATAACACAGCACGCAGAATTTTATCTGATACCTTGTGGTTGAACGAAAGGATTTATTTTAGAAAGATCTCCAGTTTTGATATAAAGACTTCAATTTGTTCCAATAGTTAATTTAACCTCATTGTAAAATTTGCATCTTATTTCTAATTTGAATTTTTCTGACTTCAACTGTTAGACCTTTGCAAACATTATTGTCTTTGCTGCTAGATTCAAGAACCCATTAGTAGTTTGGTCACCATAGCTACTTCTGTCAGGGTCTGAAAAAACTACACCCCTGACCAGCATAGCTGTGCTGACCTAGCCCAACACAGACACAGCTATGTTGACGGGAGAATGCTTTTGTCAACATAGCTGCTGCTGTTTGCAGAGGTAGTATTTCTACACCAATGGAAAAACCTCTGCCATTGGTGTAGGCTGTGTCTACATTACGGGATTATGCCATTATGGATTATGCCATTATTATACGTTATGGATTATACCATGCTATACCAGTATATTCTCCGTAGTGTAGACATACCCTCAGGTGAATCGGATACCTTCTTCCTGTGTAATTACAGATTGCAATCAAGTAGTCTCTTAATCCTCTCTCTCTCTTTGATTAAATTAAATAGATTGAGCTCCTTTAGTGCTCATTATAAGGCACATTTTCCAGACTGTGAATCATTTTGATAGCTCTTTTTGAATTGTCTCCAACTTTCAATATCCATTTGAATATGTGGACACCAGAACACAAGAACGGCCCTACTGGGTCAGACCAAAGGTCCATCTAGCCCAGTATCCTGTCTTCCGACAGTGGCCAATACCAGGTGCTTCAGAGGGAATGAACAGAACAGGTAACCATCAAGTGATCCATCGCCTGTTGCCCATTCCCAGTTTCTGGCAAACAGAGGCTAAGGACACCATCACTGCCCATCCTGGCTAATAGCCACTGATGGACCTATCCTCCATAAATTTATCTAGTTCTTTTTTGAACCCTGTTGTAATCTTGACCTTTACAATGTCCTCTGGCAAAGAGTTCCATAGATTGTTCCACAAATACTTCCTTTTTGCTTGTTTTAAACCTCCTGCCTATTAATTTCTTTTGGTGACTCCTAGTTCTTGTGTTATGAGAAGGAATAAATAACACTTCCTGAATTACTTTCTCCACACCAGTCATGATTTTATAGATCTTGATTGTATTCCCCTTAATCCATCTTTATTCCAAGATGAAAAGTCCCAGTCTTATAAATCTCTCCTCATATGTAAGCTGGTCCATACTCCTAATAATTTTTGATGCCCTGTTCTGTATCTTTTCCAATTCCAATCCATCTTTTTTGAGATGGGGTGATCAGATCTACACACAGTATTCAAGATGTGGGCATACCATGGATTTATATAGTGGCAATATGATATTTTCTGTTTTATAATCTATCCCTTCCCAAATGATTCCCAACATTCTGTTCGCTTTTTTGACTGCTGCCGTCCCTTGAGTGGATGTTTTCAGAAAACTATCTACAGTGAATCCAAAGATCTTTCTTGAGTGGAAACAGCTAATTTAGACCCCATCGTTTCATATGTATAGTTGGGATAATGTTTTCCAATGTGCATTACTTTACATTTATGACAGGTTTCAGAGTAGCAGCCGTGTTAGTCTGTATTCGCAAAAAGAAAAAGAGTACTTGTGGCACCTTAGAGACTAACACATTTATTTGAGCATAAGCTACATCCGATGAAGTGAGCTGTAGCTCACGAAAGCTTATGCTCAAATAAATGTGTTAGTCTCTAAGGTGCCTCAAGTCCTTCTTTTCTTTTTGCATTTATGAACATTGAATTTCATCTGCCATTTTGTTGCTCAGTCACCCAGTTTTGTGAGTGTTCAAGTAATGCCCTGGACAGTACTGTATAAGTAGGTAATACAATCTCCCTGTTCTTGCCCATTATTCCCTTGTTTATACATCAAGGATTATGCTATCTCTTTTTGCTCTTTCACATGGGGAGCTCATATTCAGCTGGTAATAAATAGAAGACTTCGATTTCCAGGATGTCAATTCTGTTACAAATGCCAAATTCATTGAAAAATAATGGACATGAGATGATCTGAAATCAGGATACAGTATCTCTAATATATGCAGAGGCATGTCATATATGTTGAGGCAGTGCCATACAGTACTGCAGGAAACTTTCAGATAAATCAGCTTTAACACAAATAATTTAATTTTCACTTATTTGTCTTTTTGCTGTAATTCCTAATAATATTAATAAATAATAATAATTAATAATATAATGTTAACACATCTTATATAGCACACAAATCAATGAAATCATAATGCTGACATTTTGATGACATAATTATTTCCATGGTAATAGATTCCTGCCACAAACACGGAATTCTGACCTGTGAAGGATTAAGTGGTGCAAACTGGGATATGAGGACGAAAGCACCTGTTTAAGACCAAAATTTTGAAATAATTGCTTTCAATGTAAATAGTTTTTTTCCAAGTTTGTTCCAGTTTAAATCCAAGAGGACTATTAATAAAATTACCTTTTATTTTTGGCAGGCACAGTCACTGGCATCATCTTTGTCCACACGACAGCTATTACGAATTTGTCGTCGGCTATCACAGTATCCAGATGAGAGTCTCTACCATGCTGTCAATAAAGCCTGTCTTTCCAGGTAGCCATACTAATTTTACTGTGAAAGTTTAAGGTTCAAAGAAACAATTGCTAATATGATAAAAAGATGGCTTAAATTTTTTTTAAAGGAGTTAGACATTAAAAGTAGAACTGCTACTATTCTGATCCTCCCTAATCAAAGAATGTTAGATTTCACTTCTATGGAATTCCCAGATTTCAAACATCATTTGAAACAAATCATTCAGCACTTCTTTCTAATCTGTGTGTGTGTGTGATGTGTGTGTGGCATATGCTTAATGACTTGATAGAAATAGGTCTTCAGAACTAATGATTGTCAAAAGTGTGATGCTGTCTCAAAGATAAAATAATACTCAGGATTGTATTAATGGAATACAATGTGGTTAGGTGTCAGTTGGAGGTTTGTATTTAGTTTTAGGCATTGCATTTTTTTAAAAAGTTGTAGACAACTCAGATATTGCAAAGGAAGGCAACAGCAGTTAGAAAAAGTTCTGAAAATATGAGTGACGAAAATATAAGGGCCAAATTCTCCAAGGTACAGAGAATCTTAAGCTGGGGCCTGTATGATCTGGGATCAGTCACAGCTGAAGGATCTGGCTCCGATTAAACTGTGGAAGGAACAACGTCATTGTCCCCTCAGCATCCTAACTCGTTTGTCATTACAGCTTCTTCACAGGAATCCCACATAACAATGTAGTGCTTTAAAATGAGCATTTATGTTAATATAATTTTGGGACTGAAATTTAGATTAAGTCTAAAGGATACTTGGCTGCTACAACTTTCCGTATGTTGTGATTGTATTTTTTTTTAAACTCATATAACTTTGGAATTAGGAGTTATTGATGTGGGGAGAGGAAATTGGACAGTTTCCAATAGCATGAGGACCCATTTCCTTTGCTAAGCACAGATAGAGTAGGTGAGGAGTTGGAAACTGTCAGAGTGGGACAGGATTTGGTATTATTTAGGGCATGGAGTCAGGGTGAAGTGTCACATTGATCTTAGAAGACAAAAAGAACCCTGAGAAAAGTAAAAACTGACCTTCCTTTTTTCCCCCCTCCTTGATTTAGGTTTTTACCGAATCTCGCAAGATCAGCTTTACATAAAAATCTGCTGGATTCAGGGATTGAGATAAACCCGGATGATATTAGGAAACAAGAGGAAAAGGATTATAGTTGTAAGCTTCTGTCACCTTTTGTTTTTAATCTTTCATGAACATTACTCAACTGTTTGAACACAAAAAGATGTATTAAATGTTCCCTTAATTAAGTGTGCCCTGCTTTAGATACATCCCTTAGCCATTGTCTTGCTAAAGAATATACCTATATTTCTCTACATACGTTCTCTAAATTTTCATAACTGTAGAACTTCCTAAATCTAAGTGATTCTTTATCATAGCCTGGCCCGTGGAATTTTGTGTGTGACCTTTACATTTTTAAGTCTGCCAGATCAATGGTGCCCTTGTTCACTTTGCTTTATTGGGTCACTTTGCTACCTTCCTCTGTTAGCATTCTTGGCAATTGTGTGTGTCATCCTTCTTGTTGTCCAGGCTTACAATTTTTGTGTGATTGAGTCTTCTAGATCTTTCTCCATTGCAGCACATCCTCCACCTCCCCAATACTCTGTACATCCTCCTCTTTAATATGACCCAAATAAGCTCTTCTCGTTCATTATCGTGTTTGCAAAAAACCTTGGTCATCTCTCACTCTGACTGTGGCAATCTGTCTCTAGTCTGGCTTTCCCTGTTCTCCCTCTCTGTACTATACAAAATATTACTGTTACAGACAACTTCTTCTCCCATCACTAATAACATTTCTTTCCCCTCTTTGGTTCTGTCTCTTACCACGTAAATTTTGTGCTCTCCCCCTCCCCCCCCCGCCGTTAACTCTGTACATATCATTCCCGCTTCCATCTTTTATCTCACTTCCTATCTTCCTCCCCCCCCCCCTCCCCCCCCAATTTATTCCTCTCTGTCCTCTGGCCTTCCTGTTTCCATCTTTTTTTCTTACACTCAGCTTCATGTTTTCTGTCATGTACCATAGAGTCTGTCACTTCCTGTCCACTAAATCCTTCTTTTCAACTTATTTTATTTTCTTCTAGCCTCACCAGTACTCTTTGCTGTTCTTCTGCTGCATAGTTGTTGAGAGTTTTGTTTTACATGTGTTTGTCTTGTCTGTTTTCATTGCTAGATCTTTAAAACAGGAGGACATGTCTTAACATATATTTGGAAAATGCTGTACCAGTAAAAATGTCTACAGCTACTGTATCTAGTAATGCAGGCTCTCTTCAGTTTCAAAACATATGTGGTATAAATTGGGGCCAAGTACTAACTTCATATAGGTAGGATAGTTTGAATTATAGTAATATGACTAGAGAGTCATTCCGTTGCATTGAAAGTTTAGTTTTTTGCAAAACTGACACTAATATGCAAACTGTATATTACTTTATAAATCTGATTGAACCTGATTCATTAACAATGTGCAACATTAGAACTACCAAAAATACAACAGATTTAGTAAGTTCATGTTCATATTACCAGTAATTTTGTAATTCCACCATTTGCAAAACCATAGCAGAGTTAAACTAAACAAAATAAAAACGAACAACGGAGAGCAGTTTCTCAGTATTACAGTTCAGGTTCATCCAACCCAACAGGATGTCTGAATAGAGGAAAAGGGCAAGCATCTGTGGGAGGCAGAGTTGACTATCTGGAACTGCTGTGTTGTAGCGTAACTCCTTGTAGCAGACTACTGTGGTTAGCCAATACAGTGGTTTTAATTATTTTTCTCTCCAAACTACTTCTGAATGTTTCCCCAACATATGCAAATTTAGCCACTTTTCACTGACGTTTTAAATGTGCCTATTTTGTGTTATTAAACCATTTGTATAAAATGTGCTGAATGGAGAAACCAACAGTGACTTTATCTTGCCTAAAGTTTAAAGGAAATGACTGGCATGCTGTTTCTCCAAGGGGTGAGTACGATCAAACAGTTTTAATAACACTCAATGATTAGAGGAAGGGAGTACCAAGTTAAGGCTTCAGCCAAAGCAGCTGTCACAATTTGCAATGTTCTTTCTGATACTTGTCCCCCTAACATCACCAATTTGTCACACATTGTAATGGAACTGATTTTAAGCCTTAGAGCTTTATGCTATTCCTTTTCTGTCCTCTTTCTTCCGAAAGCTGGAAGCTTTGCTGTACCAATACATTGCAACAAATGTATGCATTATCTCATTACCAGTATTGTTGACCACATATCTGCAAATCAGTGTTCTAAGTAATTCTTTGTTTTTCATAAAATGTATAGGTGAAATACATAATGGGTTTCTGAGGATTGGATCTGCCACCATGCCTGTTTATAACCCCAATGAGAAAATGAAAGTGCCTGATGTTCTGTTTTATGAGAACACCCAGGTGAGTGCACTTCTCTGACGCTACAGATGCAATAGAGTTTGTTAAACATTGTAGTAAAGATTTTTTTAAATAGCATGTTGGTGAAGTGGTTGCATGAGGCTGAAACAGTGATCCTTGAAAATTTTTAATCTTGTTGGTAAATTTGGTGCTCGTTTCAGGTGACTAGAGATCAAGCTTCTTAACCATCCCTTTGTGAAGAGATTATAAAAATCTTGTAGAACTTTCATAAGAAGTAAAGAAACAACTATTGAACCTGGATTTTGTTTGTAGTGAATCAATAAAGTACTGTGTTGAGAGGTTTTATTATTGCAGCTTGCCTAAGCCACTATTCTTATAGGTAAACAGTTCCTTTTTAAGATCCTATTTTTAGAAGTTTATAACTTGAAGTTTTGCAGCTTGCAGTACACAATTTGGTTTAGGAATTACTTGTATATATTTTTAAAATACAAAAACAATTAAATTTTTGAAAACCTATCACTGTTCATAGTAATTTTATTTGTAACACTTTTTTAATACACAAACAATATGCTTATTAACAGCATACTGAGCCAAATCATAGACTGATGCACTCCTGTTTAAATACATTTCAGTTATTATTCTAAAATGGACTCTCTAGAGTGCAGAAATTCAACAAAAGTTGCTGCAGCATAGTTTTCCTCCATTTATGTAGTCTGTGCACTTTCATTGGTTCTGCGTGTCTAACTTGTATAATCACTAAAAGAAAAGGAGTACTTGTGGCACCTTAGAGACTAACCAATTTATTTGAGCATGAGCTTTCGTGAGCTACAGCTCACTTCATCGGATGCATACCGTGGAAACTGCAGCAGACTTTATATACACACAGAGAATATGAAACAATACCTCCTCCCACCCCACTGTCCTGCTGGTAATAGCTTATCTAAAGTGATCATCAAGTTGGGCCATTTCCAGCACAAATCCAGGTTTTCTCACCCTCCACCCCCCCACACAAATTCACTCTCCTGCTGGTGATAGCCCATCCAAAGTGACAACTCTCTACACAATGTGCATGATAATCAAGTTGGGCCATTTCCTGCACAAATCCAGGTTCTCTCACCCCCTCACCCCCCTCCCAAAAACCACACACACAAACTCACTATCCTGCTGGTAATAGCTCATCCAAAGTGACCACTCTCCCTACAATGTGCATGATAATCAAGGTGGGCCATTTCCAGCACAAATCCAGGTTTTCTCACCCCCCCCCCACCCTCATACACACACAAACTCACTCTCCTGCTGGTAATAGCTCATCCAAAGTGACCACTCTCCCTACAATGTGCATGGTAATCAAGGTGGGCCATGTCCAGCACAAATCCAGGTTTTCTCACCCCCCCACCCCCATACACACACAAACTCACTCTCCTGCTGGTAATAGCTCATCCAAACTGACCACTCTCCAAGTTTAAATCCAAGTTAAACCAGAACATCTGGGGGGGGGGGGGGTAGGAAAAAACAAGGGGAAATAGGCTACCTTGCATAATGACTTAGCCACTCCCAGTCTCTATTTAAGCCTAAATTAATAGTATCCAATTTGCAAATGAATTCCAATTCAGCAGTTTCTTGCTGGAGTCTGGATTTGAAGTTTTTTTGTTTTAAGATAGCGACCTTCATGTCTGTGATTGCGTGACCAGAGAGATTGAAGTGTTCTCCGACTGGTTTATGAATGTTATAATTCTTGACATCTGATTTGTGTCCATTTATTCTTTTACGTAGAGACTGTCCAGTTTGACCAATGTAAATGGCAGAGGGGCATTGCTGGCACATGATGGCATATATCACATTGGTGGATGTGCAGGTGAACGAGCCTCTGATAGTGTGGCTGATGTTATTAGGCCCTGTGATGGTGTCCCCTGAATAGATATGTGGGCACAGTTTTTGGTAGGGGGGTGAGGGGGTGAGAGAACCTGGATTTATGCAGGAAATGGCCCAACTTGATTATCATGCACATTGTGTAGAGAGTTGTCACTTTGGATGGGCTATCACCAGCAGGAGAGTGAATTTGTGTGGGGGGGTGGAGGGTGAGAAAACCTGGATTTGTGCTGGAAATGGCCCAACTTGATGATCACTTTAGATAAGCTATTACCAGCAGGACAGTGGGGTGGGAGGAGGTATTGTTTCATATTCTCTGTGTGTATATAAAGTCTGCTGCAGTTTCCACGGTATGCATCCGATGAAGTGAGCTGTAGCTCACGAAAGCTCATGCTCAAATAAATTGGTTAGTCTCTAAGGTGCCACAAGTACTCCTTTTCTTTTTGCAAATACAGACTAACACGGCTGTTACTCTGAAACTTGTATAATCACTGTACAATATTCTTATTAACTATATTATGTGCAAGTCCCAGGATTCTAATTGGCTGACAGACATTTTTAGCTAATCAGAGTGCAAGAATTGCTCGAGAACTATGCTGTATATATGCAAATCTTTAATATGGCTACTAATGGTTAAAATCTCTGCTCTGTACTCACAATTATCATGCTATTTGGTGTTAATAGAAATGTTTCAGCCTCTCACGCTGTTCAGCTGACCCAGAGAAATTCCAAAATGTATATGAAGGGGAAGAGAATAAGAAAAATAACAAAAAGCAAAGACGTGGGTCTGCAAACGTGCTATGAAAGGGGAAGTGTTTTTCTCTAGCAAAGGCAGGTCCACTGCTCTTCACTAGAGAGGGCAGGTGTCTGGTCACCACAGCACTGAAGTGTCAACTGTCAGTCCAGGGTATGCTTAGCCATAGGTCCTGCCCACTGAGTGAATCTCCTGAATGCTTTGCCATCCAAAGGCAGCACAGGCAGCTCCTGTGAAGTGTTTGCATGTTAGCACTAGCTTTTAGAGCCTTGGCAGGGCCTCTTCCTTAGGGAGTTTCCTTTCCTTCATTTTTTCATATCCTTTTCTTTCTTTCCGCCTCATTTGCTGGTCCTCCGCAGAGCAGAGCGTGCAGCCTCCACTGCATGGGCCCTGCTGGCAATGTGAATCTGTGAGAATCTTCTTAATTTTCCCTCGTAAAATTTGATGTTTGAGGTTTTGTTCTGTGCTATCATTTCAGTAAAGTACTTTAACTTTGGGACTCTCACAGATGAAATCCTAAACCCTAGAACAATGCTCTTCTGTGTGTGCTACTCTTTCCATCTTCTTGTTCAAGGAGGCAATAATTGCAGTAATTACAAATTGAAAGCACTGCAAAAATCTGAACCTGACCTATGTTAGAATATCATTTATCTGCTTTGTTTAGGTGTCACATTTTTGTTAAACATGTTGGCTAAAGGAAATTGCCCCAAATCTATCTTCCTAAAAAACTGTCAGAAAGTAACATATTACCAACTAAAAATTAGTTTTCTTCTTTAGTCCTGCACTGCCAGCTCCCATCCCAGTGTGACACACTAAAGTGCTCTGGTGATGATTTCACAACCATAAAACTCTGCTGGAGAATGAAACTGGCAATATATTCCATTATTGTGTGATGTCGTTAAAAACCCAGCACTGAGTTATGCACACTTGCCCCCAAAACATTTCATGTCCCAGTGGGGTTGCAGCATTGCTGTGAAATCACAGTGTGCTGCAACTGAAGATGTAGTACCAAAGCTGGAGCCTGCTATCTAAACTGGGCTGCGTATTATGAGACTCAGAAGAAGAACAGTGATTTTTAGATATGTGCTAAATGCCCCAATCAGCCTCGCTTTTGGGGAGCACTGAATATGTATTGCCAAAGCTAGTGGAATTTTGACATTTCCATTTGCAAATCTCTTATATGAACATGACGTGATTGTAAATGTTCTCTGTATATCTCACTACAACACTAGCTTGGACCCTGTTGCTAGGAAAATTAGACAATTTCTAATGAGTACTTGCATTTATTGTGCAAAAACAGTTGTTTGAGGGAAACAACTTGAACACAGTTATTTATACAATTTAGGATTTGTTTGTTTAAATGAAGAATTGTGAGGAAGTACTCACATGTTTTTAGCAATTAACTCAGCAAGTGTAATGGACGTGGCTTGCTGGGATACATGATGTTAAATCTAGACTAAAACTAATCGGGTCAGCTGTAAATTTACAGTGTATGCGTAAATACAGTAATTTGTCTTCAAGCCTTCTCCCCTACTCCTCAAAAATTATGGTGCATTTGATAGTCTCTTGACCTGGGTAGTTAGGATTTTGCAATATTAAACTTTGATTATAAGCATCATTAAAATATTGCCTTTTGTTCTGGTCTAAAGCAATTTGGAAAATCAAAACAGCTTTTGCAGTGTTCTAAATTGAATATTTCTGTATACTCAGTAATAATGCAGGAGTTACTGATTTCAAGAAGCAAATACCAATGATGAGATGATGATGCTGAAAGAAAAAAATAATATTATGTTACATTTATATAAAGACAGTTATTCCTTTTTCTAAGTACCCTGTCTGACCTACTTACAGATGACCTATTTTCACTAAATACAGAGGATACACAAGATTTTAATGCTAGTAAAGCAGCCTGCATTTTTCATGTTATCAGGCTCCTTAGATGATTGCATTATTTTTATTTGCAACAAATCTATTGTTTGGAGCAAGTTTAGGTTGATATTTGTTTTCAAGTACATTACTAATTGTGCATGTTAGAATGTTTTACAACATTTAGTTAGTATTAAATATATCAAGTATTTTAACAGTGGCTGTGATTAGTCAGTCTAATTCTGAGACTGTGAGAAATGCACACACTTTTGATTTGGGATGGATTTTCTTTGTTTTTTTCTTGAAAATAAACTGCAATTGGAATAGAAACTTGTATTTGAGATCAATGTCTCACCTTCAGGGGATATAAATGTGCGTAATTATAAACATATTGGATCAAATTCATCTCTTGACTTAGTGGAGTTGTACCAGAGACAAATTTGACCATTGGGACTTTTCTTCATATCATACGAAAAATGTTCCTATTAATTCTTGATTATTGTCGTTTGCTGTAATCTATTGCATGCTCTTTCCTCTCCAAAAGCTTGGGTAAAAGATGGACCTTGCTGCATGCCTTGAAGTTCAACAAATTCAAACTATTTTGATCCAGTGCAGGATGGGGGAGAGTTCCAAAGTTGTGGGTACTTCTGGAGAATGATTTGCCAGCCACTTTCTTTCTTTTATACCTGTGGCGGGACTTCCAGCTCAAGAGTCTTCTCTAGGTACCGTTATGGACATAACTATAGTCATCTAAATTTGAGGTGACAGGGCTTGGTTTTGCAGTAGTAAAATCTGTGACCCAAAGAAACAGTCATAGTTTCCAGGCTAGACAGATCTCTAGCATCTATCACTGCTGGGGCTCTGGGTCCCCGCTGCTGGCTGGGAGCTGCAGGGGCCCCTGCGACTAGGAACTCCAAGGTTCCCTGCCCTCCGCAGCTTGGAGCTGCGGGGGCCCCCCGCCACCCTCGGCTTATCATTTTCCTTTGTGAGTTCATTCAAGAATATAGTAATTCTCTGGGTTCCCCCACACAGCTTTATCGGGGCATTTAGTGCACTGGATGAGGCACACCACATGTTATGATAGGCATGTGCAGGATCCATGGATCTTGAAAGGTGTATTGTCGGGAGTGGAGATATGTCTGCAGGTTTTGCATCTGTTCTGGCAGAGTCTGGTGCTTCTTTGAGTTGGTGTGTCCTGGTCTATGGGGAGCTGGCTTCTGATGATGAGTTTGGAGAGGTTTGGGGGGTGGTTTGAAGGTCAGAAGAGAGGGTTAAGGAAAGATTTGTTTCAGGATGCGATCCACATAGAGTGCGGCTTGTACTTGTTTAATGATGCCCTGTATGGATTCCAGTGTGGAGTGGTATGGGACAACTAGGGCTGTGCGGGTGGCAGGGGTTTTAATTCTGTATTGAAGCAGGTTTTCTTGGGGTATTTGGGAGGCCCGTTCCATGATGCAGTTTACGTACATACAGTCATTATATCAGTCCTTGCACTGTGGCTGACAAATATTAGCCAACCATGCTAAAAGGAAATTCATTCTGAACAGTTATTGAGAAATACAGAAATCAGACACCTAACGCCAGTCAGAGTGCAGGATAGTATATCAATGGAGTTAAAAACTGTACATCATTGTTTGTTACTGAATAGATTCCCTCTGCTCTGATTGAGACAATTCTATTTCATTAGAATACCAAATAAATAGATATAGATAAGGGTTCTGGTGAAAAATACTTTAAGTAATAATCTTGCATTTATTTTGTGTGTATAAGCACAGTAATTAAAATTCTTGTTTTCTTTGTCTCTAGCATATGATGGTGATGGAGGATATGCTAAAAGACTTTTTGCTGGGAGAACACCTTCTTCTAGTTGGCAACCAGGTAAGTTAAAACATATCTCTCTTTACAGTGTGTGGACCACATTCACCATTGGTATAAGTAAGTGAAACTCTCTTTTGCTTTGTTGAAGTTGCATCTGTCGTGCCATTGATAAATCTTCAGTTTCATGTGCCTACATCTGAGAATGTTATTGGAATCTAGTTTTAGAATAAGTAAATAACTACAGAGAAATCTAAACCTAAAAAGACAAATATACTAGTATCCTGTATATATATAGCCTTATTTGATAGGTACCGTAAATTACTTCTGTGCAGCAACATAGAAAACTGATTGTATATCTGATTCAGTCACTTTAGGTGCTCTTAAGAGTTGATAAGGACTCTTTCTTTTTGTCTGGTTAATCCTGCTCAGAATTCAGGGCGTGGGGTTTTTTTTGTGTGTGTCCATAAAACACAGCTTGTTGATCACTGCCAGCACAGAAGTTTAAGTAACAAGAGGCTAGATATTAGGAATTAATCCAGTTGACATATTTTAAATATTTTTAAAAGCAGCCACATTAAGATAAGCCTGCTTTTGTGCCATGCACACTATTACTTTCCCATTCAAGGTGCCAAGGTTTTCATCTTCTGCTTGCTTGCAAACATTGTAATTAAAAAAAAAATCTATCCTTTTCTGTTCATTGAATTTAAGTTAAAAGTTTAATCTGTGATTAGAAACTAAGTCTGATGTCACTGTTTTGTGTGATCTGTTTGATAGGGACTGAAAGCTTAACTCTACCAGCATTTCTTTAGTACTGTAGCACATATTTGTCGTTCACTTTCTATAACATAGGATCAGTGGTGATTTGTGTGTTTGGGGTAGGGAAGGACACAAAATGCTGTGTGTTCAATTAGTTGAAGGTTTTTGTGTCTGTATGTGAGTGAGAGAGCGAGAGAGAGACAAACTATACAACGAATAACTGCGACATTTAGGGGTTCATTCCAGACCAGTAAGGGGTTGTGTCACCACCTAACCTGTAGCCCTGGGTGCCTCTGTGCTCTGCAGTTTTGGCTCACATCCCTGATACCAGCAGCGTTCTCCCAAGCACAAAGCCCCAGCATGGTTTTCCCCAGCCTGGTTACTCTATGCAGGGTGACACCAACAGCCTTTCCAGCCCTGAGCTTCCCCAAAATCATTTCCCCTGTTGAGTCCAGTCCCGCTCAGTGGAACACACACTAAACCTTATCAAGCTTGCTGCTCCTTTAAAGAGATAGTACACAGTACCAGCCTGCTAGCTTGGCTGAGGGTTTCACTCTTCAGTTTAAAACACTACACTGGGATGACTGGTTGTGTAACAGAACAAGAGTGAGTTTATTAACAAAGAACAGATATTTAAGTGACACCAAGTAGAAGTGATTGGGATAGAAATGGTTACAAACAAATGTAAAATATGCTTCTAAGACTAAAACCTTACTTAACAAACTAGAGTCTTTTGTTCAAAGTAGTTTTCTCACCACAGTGACAAACCAGTGGCCATCCCCCCACTGATTTGCCTGATGGCTTTGTCTACCTTGCATGTAAATTTAATTTCATGGTCTCTCCTTGGTTAATTTACATTGGAGATACCTGCAAGGGGGTGGAATCAAATTCCTTTGTCTAGGACTGGGTGACTTAAGCCCTGCTTCCCCAACACATTTTGCAAACATATTTCCATCACATATTTATAATTTTTCATATATCACCCATACATACACCATGCAATAATATGAATGACCGGCATGTTGCCATTTCTTATATGATACCTTACATGACACCTTTTAGGTACAGATTATAACAATAATGAGTTGTAGTACACTGAGCTGGTCAGGCCAGCTAAGACTCACTGCTAGATACCAGGGAGACCCTTACCTTCTGGCTGTCACAGTACCTAACAGTTTTGATCAGTTTGTCTTTGCACGTGCACAGTGGTTTCCCTTTAGATACCCATGCACATCTCCCAAAGACTTCAGTGGGTTGGTATGCATCTTAGAACAGAATCTGATCAATAATGTTAGTGTATATGCATGAGCTGTATCCTCATTTTATCTGCAAAGGAAGGTGTATCCTCATTTTATCTGCAAAGGAAGGTGTACAACTTGATCAGAGAAGTCTTTTTTTTATGTTCTTGGACCTTTAGGTTTCCTCTCTCCTCCCCTATTTTCATCACCAAAAGCCACCACCACAGTGAGGAATTGCTTGAAGCTCCTCGGTCACCTGGCAGCATGTATGTATGTGGTACAGCATGCAAGGCTGAGGCTCAGACCTTTCCAGGCCTGGCTGGCATCAGACTGTTGGCCAGGGCATGACAGTCTGGACAAGATGGTCACCCTCCCGGTGTCAGTTCTTGAATCTTTCCACTGGTGGCTCAATCCACAGAAGGTATGCGTGGGAGTCCCCTTCACCAAGCCCCAGCCCTCTCTGTCCCTGGTGACAGATGCATCAGCATTGGAGTGGGGTGCTCACTTGGGAGACCTTCAGACCTAAGGTCTCTGGTTGCAAGCTGAGCTCTCACTCCACATCAACTTCAAGAAACTCAGAGTGGTCCACCTGGCATGCCAGACTTCCAGGCGCACTTGCAAGGGAAACGAGCAGAGGTGATGATGGACAACACAACTGCAGTGTTTTATATGAACAAGCAGGGTGGAGCTCGTTCCTCTCCCCTGTGTCGGGAAGCCGTCAAGCTGTGGGACTTCCCTATAGCCCACTCAGTTCATAGCATCCAGGTTCTCAGAATGAGCTGGCGGACTATCTTAGCAGATCCTTTCATAACCACAAGTGGTCTATTCACCCGGACCTGGTGAACAGCATTTTCCAAAGGAGTGGAGATCCCCGAATTGACCTGTTTGCCACGAAGAGCAACAGAAAATGCCTCCAGTTCTGTTCCTTCCAGAATCACAGTCCGGGCTCCCTCACAGATGGGTTCCTCCGCCCTTGGACAGACCACCTGTTGTACACATTCCCACCATTTCCACTTGTCAACAGGGTTCTGCTCAAGATCCACAGGGAAAGGGCTGCGGTCATTCTGGTAGTGTCAGCCTGGCCCTGCCAGCACTGGTAAATCACGCTCCTGGAGCTATCAGTGGACACCCCAATCTTGTTGCCCCTGCTTCTGGACCTGATCACCCAAGACCACTTCCATCATCCCAGCCTCAAGTCTCTTCAGCTCACCACTTGGAAGCTTCATGGTTAAACACGACTGAGCTAATGTGCTCTGAGGCCGTTACGGAGGTCCTACTTGGCAGTAGGAAACCCTCCACCAGGGCCACCTACCTACCCAAGTGGAAAAGATTCTCAATCTGGTGTTCTCAAGTTCACGCTCTCCCGATGCAGACACCTATACCTCTTATCTTAGACTACCTACTACATTTGAAACACAGGGCCTCTCAGTATCATCTCTCATGGTCCATTTGGTGGCCATTTTGGCGTTCCATCCAGGAGCGGCTGGCTGTTCAGTCTTCGCCAACCCGATGGTCCCTCGTTTTCTGAAGGGTCTTGACAGGCTCTACCTGCAGGATAGACAACTGATCCCAACTTGGGACCTTAATCTGGTTCTGTCCAGACCTTTAGTGTCTTTACTAATTTCCAATTTTTGGCAGAAGGGAGAGAAATTATGTCCATGAAAAATGTTTGTGTATGGTGTGTGTGCATGCATGCATGTGTGTGCACGTGTATCTACATACACACACGCACACACCCCTAATGGTTTTGCCAAATGTCTGAGTTTGCTCGTATGTATAAAATTTACTGAACAGTTTTTCAGGGAAGGGAAGTGTTGGATTTTAGAAGCCATATTAATGGAGGTGCCAATTTCTTTCATTTCATTGCCCTTAATGTGGAGTCTAAGCAAATATGAACAGTCCTGAAGCGACCAAACAAAACTTGCAGCGTTTCAAGTGTTTTCTTTCCTTTTGGAGGGAGAAAGCGCACACCTAGGTAAGAAGTCACAAGGCTTCAGCTCGCCATTATTTCATAATCCTAAAGTACTAACATATTCAGTCTAGTGTTGGAGGACTGAACTACTCCATTTTATAGTCACTTTTTGACACACGCACAGTACAAGCTATTCAGACAATTGAAGACATTGCTTAGGCTGTGTCTACACTGCGTATCTTACAGCAACACAGCTGTGCTGCTACAGCGGCGCCACTGTAAGGTCTCCCATGTAGCTGCTCTTTACTGGTAGGAGAGAGCTCTCCTGCCAGCGAAATGAACCTCCCCTTCCACACAAGGAGTAGCAGTATCTTTGTCGGCAGGAGAGCATCTCCACTGACAAAGCGTTGTCCACACCGGTGCTTTTCGTCAGTAAAACCTTTGCTTGTTGGGGGTGTGGGTTTTTTTCCACACCCCTGATGGACAAAATTGCAGTGTAGACATAACCTTAGTGTCTGTTGATCCCTAAGAGGCCTTCTTTGAAGGCTTAATAAATATACAGAAATGCTTCATAACAAACTATATCTGTTTTGGTCCACAAGGACACTTTATTTTCCTCATTTAAATGCCTCCTTAAAGGTCACCTCTGTCAGGACATCTACTAGTGACTAAAACAGAATGGTTGTATGATAATCTTCTTGTGTCAGGTTAGGTGCAACTGGCATCAACAGCAGTGGTTCTGCCCTGGCTTGAGGGCAGTGTTACCCTTGCAATCTACAAAACATTCTTTACCACTTCATAGCAAAGGCAGAGTAGTCCTGTTTTAAATCTTATATGTCCTATAGTGTCTTGTTAAGATTATTCACTGGTTCATGTAACTGAAGTTTCAAGGTAGATGGCCAGACTCATGTATTCTAAAGTCAGTTTATACCACTTTGCCTAACTAAGCACGGTGCCCGTGATGTACAGTGCACTTATGCAGTTCTCTGCCTGCATAGACTGTCTGTAATGCAGTCCATACCACTGTGCAGCACAGTGGGTAGCATGATGGAGAAAAGGGGCATGGCTAGAAGGAAATGGGGTGGTTAGGTGGGTATTCCCAAAATTATGGGTATCCTCTTCATTAATCTGCTCATAAAGAGGACAGAAAACCACAGCATGAGTTAGAGCAGTTCAGCTGCTGTATGTGACTGAGGAGTGGGACTCCGAGATGCATTGGAGAACATTCCACACCAGCCCTGCTCACCAGTGCTATTCCCTGTTAATGACCACCAGACGCACATGCTTTTACTAGAAATAAATTTTAGCGTGAGGAAATTAATAAAACAAATGCTTGACTCTTTAAGGTATTTCTAAGGACGTGTTCTATAGAAAACTTGACCATGTTTCCTTCAAAGATAATAATCTTCTTCCAATCTAATTACATACACACTTGTGGAGAAACCAGGAGTACCATAATGGCATGTAACACTGAACAAAACTCAGAATAGCAAATGTATATTGTTTACCTGTTTTGTGGAGTGTGACAGGGTGCTGAGCAGAGAGACTGCAGAATCAGCCCCCTGCCACGCCGTTTAAGTGAATAAAGTGAAGCTGGCTGGAAAGAGCCTGTCCTAACTAGGGACTGAGAGCCCAATTAGCCCAGGGCTATATAAGAGACTGGGAAGAAGGAAGCCCAGGGCTATATAAGAGGCTGGGAAGTGGGATGGAGAAGAGCGAGGGAATGCAGACAGGGAGAAAGCCCTTCCCTCTTGGGTTCAGACACAAGGAACCCAGAGCTGTGTACACTGTATGGTGAGAAGGAGGTGGGAACACAGACTTGTAAATAAAAGCACCAGTGGTTTCAGAACCAGAGGGTCACTGAGTGACTTTATCAGAGGCAGGAGCCAGGAGGGCCAGCTGTGCTCTGCTACATGGAGCAATTTAAAGGACTTTTTTTTTCTTCAATCTATTGCCTGTGAAGGTGTGCAGCTTCCTAAACAAAGAAAGAATGTACCACCTCAAAGAAGGCCTTGCTATTAACATAAAGGCGTGCTATATTTGCTATATAGCTCAAGTATGCTATATTTCTGTCAGAATAAAAAAATGTACTAACACTTGCTTTTCTCGGATATTTTTATTTGGCTTAGCTAAAACTTCAATACAACTGTTATTTATTCATCCTGATTTGCATATTTCTGTATTTTTTGATTAATGCATATCTTTAAGCTTATATAGCTGAAATATTTCATACAGAAGTGCTATGCAGATATCTCAGAAAAGAAGAACTAATTTATTGTTCTTGTGCCTCTGATAAACTGAGTAGTCATGTTCCTTGTGGGTGGTGATGTTAAATCTGGCTGATCCATGGGGGCGAGTTACATAAGATTGAAGGAATTATTTGTTACCTCAGTCTGCCCATAGAAAACCCAATATTTTCAGCCTTTTTATATGAAGTGTGTAGTTAAATTGCTCATTACTCTAGATATCAGTGTGTATATAAGAGAGAGAGCTTAATTCTTGACGCTTTAGTACAAGACTCAAGGAGGGTGGCTTTATGCCATCCTTATGCTCCTCGATCTCCACAGCTACCATAGGCTTGTTTCAGGGTTATTCTAACTTGGGTCCACTGGTAACTTTTCCTAAGAGGCTGTTCCAACGTGCTGCAGTATTTCTTTTCCCTACCCATGTCCCAACACATACTTTATACCATGGAGGCCAGGTTGGAGTTGTGTAGAGCCAGCTGGCTCTTTGTCAGTTAGGATTTCCTCAGGAAGTCAGTTAAGCTGGTGGTAGTGGTCTCTTGATGGCACAATGGAGCCTTATAATAGGCCTGGATCTGTCCCAAGTGTTTTATTAAATCATTCCCTCTTGCTGGAATATTGTTCTTAATAATAACAATAGTTTACACTTACATGAAGCTTTTGCATCCAGAGAGCTGATTTACAAACAGTTTTAATCACAGAAGGACTCTGGTGAGGTATTCCCATTTTATAGATATGAAAATCTGAGGCAAACAGAGGTGGTGACTTGTCACAGTGTGAGTCTGTGGGAGAGTCAGGAATAGAATGAAATAGCTTTGACTCTGATTCCCTAACCATTTTTGCCAGTCAAGGATTTTGTGAGGTACACCACAATATCTGTGTAGGCACATACTGTACTCCTTCAAGCAGCTAAGTTTAAAAGTTGACCAACCTTAACATTTGTATAATCATTACGATCTAGTGGGGAATGCCTGTTTCTAAATATTATATGCATATTTTAAAAATACATCATTCTCACTGATTGAAAATAAAGCTACAACAAAAAAAGGGGCTGCATTTGATGAAACACACAAAAAATGTCTAAGGTGAAATCTTGGCTCTACTGGAGTCAATGGTAAAACTCCCATTGACTTCAAGGGGGCAGGATTTCACCTGTAGTGGTGTTAGTACTGCTCACTCCATTCCTTGGTGCTTTACAGTACCCATTTAGCATCTGAACATTCTTTTGGAAGCTAGGCATATTCTTACTCTCATCATTGGCAATGATAACTTAGAAAGAAGTAAACAAAAGGCAGCCGTGTTGTCCTCTCTTACATTAGAGAGATGAGGGGAAAAAAACACAAAATTGTTTAATAGTTGGGAAATATCTAAACTGAGTATGTGTGAGTTCCTAAGTAGGGTGACCAGATGCTAAATACAAAATATCGGGACGGCCGCAGGGGGAGCGCCTTTTCAATTGTTACACTTACCTGGCACCTTAGGCGGTGGGAAATAAATCTTGCCAGCGAAGAAAGAAGTACCTGCCGCCGAAGTGCCGCCGAAGACCTGGACGTGCTGGGTGAGTGTAACAATTGAAAAAGCGCTCCCCCTGCCTGTCAGCGCTGCCTAAGTTTAAAAAAAAAAAAGATGTGCTCGAAACAAAATATCGAGACAAATGACGTCCCGACCATACTTCGGTCGGGATGCAGGACAAACTGCTCAATATCGGGACAGTCCTGATTTTATCGGGATGTCTGGTCACCCTAGTTCCTAAGGCAGTATTACAAACAAACAGATAAATCATGCTTTCTCTCTCAATACAGATGAAAGCCAAAGAATCTTTCTTCTTCTAGTAGAGTATCCAATTTGTTTGATATTTGATGTGTTCTGTACTGATTCTGTATGTTGATCTGTCTCGCTGCAGCTTGCTTTTTGTTATAGTTGGCTCGAGTCCCATTCTGCAGAGAATTAGGCATGGACTGTACTAGGATTTGGCACACGATACTGACTGTAACCATCTGCCATAGTTTTTGACGGTCTTTTAAAAAAGTGCATTATGCAGTTCTTCTTCTGTGTAGCTGTGCTGAAACTAGGTGGAACATTTCAGTGCATCAGCCCATTTATGGTTTTAAAAATCTCATAGCTTAAGTAACAGTAGTGTATGGCTGTGTAACCATCTCCATATGTGATATTACAGTTTTCCAGCTATGTTTTATTTCTACCTGATAAAATGTGTGTTCTTTGACTTTGTAGAAGAACTTATGATTTCGCTATATTGATGAACTTATGATTTCGCTATATGTCTTGTTCCAAATACTAGAGAAAATTTTAAAAGTCCAATAATTCTTCAAGCATGTGATTACAGGATACTGGCAATTATTGAAAATAGAAATGTCAGTAATATGAAGCATATCTTATGTCCCCATCACATTTGTATATAAAGCTATGACTCCATTGGGAGATTCTGATGTCAAGAAATCATGAAAAGGTGGACTTATTTATGTAGTATAACCTAACATATGAAATATAGAGGTATCATAGAATCATAGAAATGTAGAGGTGGAAGGGACTGTGAAAAGTCATCAAGTCCAGTCTCCTGCTCTGAGGAAAGACCAAGTAAACCTAGACCATCCCTAACAGATGATTGTCTAACCAGTTTTTAACATTGTGGAGAATCCCCCAATGATGGGGATTCCTCAACCTCCCTTGGAAACCTATTCCAGAGCTTAACTACCCTTATAGTTAGAAAGTTTTTCCTAGTATCTACCCTAAATCTCCCTGGCTGCAGATTAAGACTATTACTACTTGTCCTGTTTTCAGTGGACATGGAGAACAATTGGTCACAGTCCTCTTTATAACAGCCCTTAACACATCAGTTGTCTTTTCTCAAGACTAAACATGCCCAGTTTTTTTAACCTTTAGGTCAAAGATAGGTCAAGATTTTTTAAACTAGTCATCTTTTTTGTTGCTTTGTTCTGGACTCTTTGAGGTTTGTCCACATCTTTCCTGAAGCGTGGTACCCAAAAATGGACACAGTACTCTATCGGAGGCCTCACCAGTGCCAAATAGAGCAGGACCTTTTACCTCTCATGTCTTACATAGCACACTCCTATTAATGCACCCCAGAAAGATATTAACCTTTTTCACAACAGCATCACATTGTTGACTCATATTCAATTTGTAATCTACTATAATCCTTGCATCCTTTTCAGCCACCTCGCCCTTTATTCCTCATTTTGTAGCTGCGCATTTAATTTTTCCTTCCTAAGTGAAGTACTTTGCATTTGTCTTTATTGAATTTCAACTTATTGATTTCAGAACAATTCTCCAATATGTCAAGATCCTTTTGAATTCTAATCCTGTTCTTTAAAGTTCTTGCAACCTCTCCCAGCTTAGTGTCATCGGCAAATTTTATAAGCATATTCTCCACTCCATTATCCAAGTCATTCAGAAAATATTGAATAGTGCCAGATCCAGGACTGATCCCTGCAGGACCCTACCAGATATATCCTCCCAGTTTGACAGCAAACCATTGATAACTACTCTTTGAGTATGGTCTTTCAACCAGTTTCATACTCAGCTCACTGTAAGAATACATTGTGGTTCTGTTTGGTCACCAGCTTTTTTTTTCTTCTCTGTTCTCTCTTGGCAACCTTATATGCTTCCATGATTTCAACTGCTACATTTATGTGAATGATTCTCAAATCTACTTCTCTATTTCTTTGTTCAGTCTTATATTTTCAAATGTCTCTTTAAGTATCTTAGATGTCTCATCACAATCTCCATATTTTCCAAAATAGTGAACTTATCGTTCCTCCTGATCTCTTTCCTTTGTTTCTTTTCTCTGACTGACAACTCTACTATCTTTCCCATCTATCAATCTTGCAACCACTATGCTATGGTCTGTGTAAGAGAGGAATTGTTTTACCCTCTGATTGATAGATGGAGAAAGTTATCACTCCCCTCCACTGTTATCTGATGGTCCAAGAGAAACAATGGATCAGCATGAGCCATAACTTCAGTTTGTGGACTTGGAGTTTTTGCCACTGATTTCAGTAGAACAGGGTTAGAAAATATCGTACATGATATTGAACAAAAGGCAATGCTCTAACCCAGGGGTGGCCAACCTGAGCCTGAGAAGGAGCCAGAATTTACCAATATACATTGCCAAAGAACCTCAGTAATTCAGCATCCCCCCGCTCCCAGTGCCTCCCGCCCACCGGCAGCCCTGCCGATGAGTGCCTCTCCCTGCACCTCCCAATCATCTGTTTCGTGGCTTGCAGGAGACTTGGGGGGCAGAGGGGAGGGAGCAAGGGCATGGCAGGCTCAGGGGTGGGGAGGGGGTGGGAAGGGGTGTAGCGGGGCAGGCCTGTGGCAGAGCCAGGGATTGAGCAGTGAGCACCCCCCGGCACATTGGAAAGTTGGCGCCTGTAACTCTAGCCCCAAAGTCAGTGCCTATACAGGGAGCCGCATATTAACTTCTGAAGAGCCACATGTGGCTCCGGAGCCACAGGTTGGCCACCCCTGCTCTAACCACAGCCAATTGCTCCTAGATGTTTCCCCTGACTACCAAGTTTACTACTTTGCATTTGTATTTAGTGTAAGCCCACCATCCGCACCCCTATTGTACTTCTGTCAAATGCTGGGAATTAAAGGTACTAGAGTAGTAGAAATTAGTTAAAAGGAGATGTAGATTTCAGTCATCCAAATACTGGTAACACTATTAGACAAAGTATGGTTGTAGATTATATTTGTATTCTGTATTTGCTGCTCACTTTCTCCTTTGCTTTGGGTACTTCACGTTAGTGTGCTCTGTTATTAAACCAGTTGCGCTGAATATGAAATAAAACATGTAGAAATAAGAACTACAAAACTAATCATCGTATTTCTAAGAGGGAGTGTACAACTGGTAATATGAAAATTTCTGCACACCTATTTCTATGCAGCTATTACTTGTGCAATGTATATATTCCATGTTATACCACTTTATATATATTAAAATCTAGTAGGACAGGCAAAATATGCAGTTACAAAGAATATGACTTTTCTTTTTCAAACTAAACATTGGTGTAAACCTAATAGTATAGTATTGTAATTGTGATCAAAACTTTTGTATCTTGTGTGAGATTCTACTAGATTGTAAAGGAATTCTGACCTTATTCTCTAGACAATTCTTGGATATTAAAGTACTCTTCTTTGTCTGTAATTTTTTTAATATACATTATTTCAGGGCGTGGGAAAAAACAAGATTGTTGACCGATTCCTTCACCTGTTAAATAGACCCAGAGAATATTTACAGCTGCATAGGTAAGAATGTCACTTTACATGATTTCTTTTTTTCAATGTCATCTTTATTTTCACTGCTGAGCTTTTAAATGTTTGCATCTCATGTTCCTGAAGTTTTATTTATTATTGTTTATTATTTGTATTACTGTAATGCATAAGAGCCCTAGTCAGACACCAGGATCCAAGTGTGCTCGGTGCTGTACAAACAGAACAAAAGACATTCTCTGCCCCAGAGAACTTACCGTCTACAGACAGACGAAAGAGTACAAGGAAACAATGAGACAATACTGGTCAACATGATAGGCAATAGTCTCAGCACAAAAGGACCTGACTGTTGTCTAGTTTATTGTAGGCATCAGAGCAAAGAAGAGTTTTAAGAAAGGATTTGAAGGAAGATGATGAGGTAGCTTTGCAGATGTTTACAGGGAGCTCCTCCCAAACATGGGAGTAAACAGAAAGGTGTTTGTCTGAAAATTTACCAAGTGGGTTGTGGAGACTGGAAGTTGTAGCGACTATTCTCTTTTTCCTTTTGCACCCCTACTTTCCACCTCCATCACAGACATACAGAAAAAGGATGGGGGGGAATATGATATATTATTTATACTTTTTTCATATGCAAACAATAAAAAAGCAAAAAACTTTAAACTCACAAATCAAAGTAATTCAAAATCTACAACAAAGGGTTGATATATAATGACTGGTTACATATCAACCATATATAACAGCAAATGATTGATCTATAATGACTTATCAACAATTTACATGCTTAGTCTTCAAAAGTGAAGCTGTGGAGGTCCTCTCTGTTTCCTTTGGAGACACTGGAATGATGGATGAGACATCAATAGTCCAATACATTGGACCATCTAAATGAAGAATCAGTTTGAATCAAATTGCTTCCCCATCAACCTAGTTTCAAACAGTGTTTAAATTCAGCCTGCCTGTTTTTGCCCCAGTGTATCTAAAACAATGCTACTAAAAAGGTTTCACTGCTGCCATTTGTCTGCATAATCCCTTTGTCGTTTCCCCTCTCATTTCCCTTCACTGGCTTGTTCTACTTCCACATGAACTTTAAGTTTCTTGTGTTCATGCTCAAGACTTGGTATAGTTCCATCCCTCTATCTCTCTGCTCTCAGCTTTGTGCCTGCTTTCATACCATTTCCTCTGCATGGGACAGCCTCCCACTTCCTGTGTGTGGAACACCTTTTCTCTTCTCCAGAACTTTTTTATTTCACAAAACTTTTCTGTGTTGCTGTCACTCAGAGCATATACATTTTTGCATCTGAATTGCATAGCTATATTGTGTTGTTACATTTTTCTGCTAGGCTGGAAGCTCCTTAAGATAGGAACCGTGAGCCAGATTTTTAAAGGTATTTAGTTGCCTACTCCCATTGACCTTTAAAAATCTAGCCTCATGTCTCCTTGGGTTTTTCTTGAATAGGGTCAAAGATTTTTTTAAACAAATACTTTAGCTAGCGCATTCTAACTAATGTGTTAAAGCGCTAGTCTAGACAATGCAAGTTGTACTTCAGTTTGGCTTCACATCAACCAACTAGCTAAAGTACAACTTGCATTGTTTAAACTAGAGCTTTAGAATTCTTTAGTTAAAATGTGCTAGCTGACATGTTCTAACTAAAAACCCAAACTTCTTCTTTGAGAGATGTCCCTGTGGGTGCTCCACTCCAAGTGTTGGTGTCCCCGGCGCCTCCGCTTGGAGATTTTTACAGCAGTAATCGCACGGTCCATGCATGTGTGGTGCCTGCCAAACATGCTTCAATGACGCACGCACAGCCCGGGCTCCTCAGTTCCTTCTCTGCCATCCCCGGCCTGAAACGGAGCTCAGCCGTCTTGCTCAGTTATTTCTTACTTTAGATAGTTAGTCTTTTTTTATGGCTTATCTAGTTTTTTTAAGTCAGATAAGTTTAATTTCCCCCTTCTTCTCTGAAAAAAAAATAAATAAAAAAAATTTTTTTTACTTCAGTTTTTTTCTGTCAGTTAGACAGTTCATACTATGTCTGGCTCGCCAAGTTTTAAGAGATGCGGTACATGCAGAGAGGCCATCCCTATCTCTGATGGCTATTCTCAGTGTGTTCGCTGTTTGGGGGAGTCCCCCAAAAATGTGCCCACTGCAGTAAACTAAAGGCTAGAGCATGAAAGGACAGAGAACTGAGACTCAAGGTAATTCTAATGGAGAAGTTCCTCAGATCTGCCTCTGACCCAGGTCAGGAGTCCTACTTGAGACAGAGCCCTCCTAAGTCCACTAAGGAGAAGAAAACAACAAAAAAAGGACCAGCTTCATCACTTCACAGAGACCAGGTCTGCCTCATCAGTGCCGACTGCTCTGCAATTCAGCACATACGCTGCATCCCTGGCACCATCCGTATCCCAGCTGCTGCTGGTACGCAGCACTCTGGTGCCGCAGCTACGGACTTAAAGTTGCCTGCCTCTTCTTATATGGCACCGCACAGCACCGCAAAGGACTCGGTGCCTACTCAGCTGAGTCTGCCTGTGCCACACACAAGTACGGTTGCTGTCCTGGCACCGACACCTCAATCACCTATGACTCTGCATACAGCGCTGCACCGCTCAGCACCAGCCAACCATATGGCACCGCCGCCACACCCAGTGCTATATATTCTGGCTCCTTTTACCTTGGCACCATAATTTATTCATTCCAGCGATTTGCTAATCTCGCCAACTCCAGATTCCTCATTACTTGGTACCGATGTCTCTCGGGGACCATCTGCACAGCACCAACAGCTATCCCCTATTCCTTCTCACTTTTCTAGTGATGAGGATGACAAAGTGGAGGGAGTTTTTTCACCATACCATTCTTCCCCCGTCACGCTCCTGCTAGCATGGGACCAAAGTCCTCATATTCTGGGGATTTACCATCCTGATATGGACACCTGTGGGTGTGACCAGCCATACCCTTCTCCAGACAATGGCATTATTGGAACCCCTGGCAGTCCTGCAGCAGGCACTACCGTAGCTAGTACAGCCCATGCAGAGGCAACATTAGATCTCCTCCTGTACCCGTCCACACTTCTGCGACGGATGGACAGGGGCAACCTGCAACGGTGCATGCAGACAAGGAGGCACTTGAACCCTCCCCAAATAATAATAATTCATCCACCTCACTAGGGAGAGAAGCTGAGCCCTGATTAGGGGGCGGGGCTTCTCTGACTAAGGGTCCTATAAAGGTAGCCAGCCAGTCGGGCAGCAGCACAGACAGCTGTAGCAGCACAGAAGCCAGCAAACAGAGCTGTAAACAGGGGAGTTTGAGTGGGAGTTAGTTTGTATTGCGGTGCTTGTTTGGGGTTTGGTTTTGCTGTGGGTGGTGGTGTTTTGGTGTGGATTGTGTTTCCCAGGGTAACAGGATTTAGATGGGAAGGCTATGACAGATACAGAGGCAGCAGTGGGAGTGACTCATATCGTGGAAGACACAATGAAGATGACTGGATGTGGAAGCTGCGGAAGCTCCATGATCCTGGAGAGGGTACCTGGTAATAGTTTTGTCTGCATGAAATGCCATCTGATAGAACTGATAGAGGAAAAGATCCGAGGTTTGGAGATGCAGGTGGAAAGTCTGGTTGAGTTTAGGAAGGGGTTTGAGCAGATTATGGAGCAAGACATGAGGTATCTGAAGGGAAAAGCTCAGACTTGCAATTGGAAGCAGGACTGAGGAATTCTGTGGGGAGACTGGGTGAGGACAGTGGTCAGTGGAAGCATGTGACTAAAAGAACCAGGCAGAGGAAAAGATGAGCTAGTGAAGGAGAAATAGAGCTCAAGAACAGGTTTGCAGAGTTGGAAAATGAAGAAGGGGCTCAGCAGGTCGTCATTGAAGGTGGAAGGGCAAGGAAGAAGAGAAGAGTGGCTAATCCTGTAGGAAAAGGGGAAGAGTCAATGGAGACAACACCAAATATGAGCCCTAGGAGGATACAGGATGGGTTGAAGAGGATTGCAAGGGAGAATAGGAATGGAAAGAACTTGCAGCCAGAGGGAACAGGGGCCATAGCACCATCACCAGGAAAAGGCCGGTCTATGTGATCGGGGACTCTTTACTGAGAAGAATAGACAGGCCTGTAACCAGAGCTGATCCAGAGAATAGAAGGGTATGCTGTCTTCCAGGTGCTAAGATACGGGATGTAGACCTGAGGTTGAAAAGGATCCTAAAGGGAGCGGGAAAGAATCCCCTAATTATCCTTCATGTGGGAACAAATGATACGGCTAGATTCTCGCTGGAAAGTATTAAGGGAGACTATGCTAGGCTGGGGAAGACACTTAAGGAAATCAAAGCTCGGGTAATCTTTAGTGAGATTCTGCCTGTTCCTAGAGAAGGGCAACAAAGGTGTGACAAGATTATGACTATCAACAGATGTCTTAGGCAATGGTGCTATAAGGAGGGCTTTGGGATGTATGGCCACTGGGAGGCATTCATGGACAGAGGACAGTTCTCTTGGGATGGACTTCATCTGAGTAGGGAAGAAAATAGACTTCTAGGGTGGAGGCTGGCACAACTGATTAAGAGAGCTTTAAACTAGGAATTTGGGGGAGATGGTTGGGAGATGTCCAGGTAATCTCCACGCCAGATTTTAGCATTGAGAGGGAAGAAAACAAAGTAAGAAAGGATACAGCCGTGGATAGGAGAATGTGTATAAGGAGGAAGGGCAGTGTGGATACCAGTCTAATAGGTTATACTGGGTGTAGAATGACCATGCCTAAAAGAATGTGAGCGAGGCCAAACAGCAAAAATTAAGATGTTTGTACACCAATGCAAGGAGCCTAGGTAACAAAATGGAGGAACTAGAGCTACTGGTGCAGGAAGTGAAACCAGATATTATAGGGATAACAGAAACATGGTGGAATAGTAGTCATGACTGGACTACAGGTATTGAAGGGTATGTGCTGTTTAGGAAAGACCGAAATAAAGGTAAAGGTGGTGGAGTAGCATTGTATATCAATGATGAGGTAGAATAAAGAAATAAGAAGCGATGGAATGGATAAGACACAGTCCGTCTGGGCAAAAATTACATTGGGTAAGAAAACTATTAGAGCCTCCCCTGGCATAGTGCTTGGGGTGTGCTATAGACCTCTGGGATCTAATTTGGATATGGATAGAGCCCTTTTTAATGTTTTAAATAAAGTAAATACTAATGAAAATTGCGTGATCATGGGAGACTTTAACTTCCCAGATATAGACTAGAGGACAAGTGGTAGTAATAGTAATAGGGCTCAGATTTTCCTAGATGCGATAGCTGATGGATTCCTTCATCAAGTATCAGAGTAACAGCCGTGTTAGTCTGTATTCGCAAAAAGAAAAGGAGTACTTGTGGCACCTTAGAGACTAACCAATTTATTTGAGCATGAGCTTTCGTGAGCTACAGCTCACTTCATCAGATACATGTGAGCTGTATCTGATGAAGTGAGCTGTAGCTCACGAAAGCTCATGCTCAAATAAATTGGTTAGTCTCTAAGGTGCCACAAGTACTCCTTTTCTTTTTTCATCAAGTAGTTGCTGAACCAACTGGAGGGGATGCCATTTTAGATTTGGTTTTGGTGAGTAGTGAGGACCTCATAGAAGAAATAGTTGAAGGGGATAATCTTGGTTCAAGTGATCATGAGCTAATTCAGTTCAAACTGAACGGAAGGATTAACAAAAATAAATCTGCAACTAGGGTTTTTGATTTCAAAAGGGCTGACTTTCAAAAATTAAGGAAATTAGTTAGGGAAGTGGATTGGACTGAAGAATTTATGGATCTAAAGGTAGAGGAGGCCTGGGATTACTTTAAATCAAAGCTGCAGAAGCTATTGGAAGCCTGCATCCCAAGAAAGGGGAAAAGATTCATAGGCAGGAGTTGTAGACCAAGCTGGATGAGCAAGCATCTCAGAGAGGTGATTAAGAAAAAGCAGAAAGCATACAGGGAGTGGAAGAAGGGAGGGATCAGCAAGGAAAGCTACCTTATTGAGGTCAGAACATGTAGGGATAAAGTGAGACAGGCTAAAAGTCAAGTAGAGTTGGACCTTGCAAAGGGAATTAAAACCAATAGTAAAAGGTTCTATAGCCATATAAATAAGAAGAAAACAAAGAAAGAAGAAGTGGGACCGCTAAACGCTGAGGATGGAGTGGAGGTCAAGGATAATCTAGGCATGGCCCAATATCTAAACAAATACTTTGCCTTAGTCTTTAATAAGACTAAAAAGGATCTTAGGGATAATGGTAGCATGACAAATGGGAATGAGGATATGGAGGTAGATATTACCATATCTGAGGTAGAAGCGAAACTCAAACAACTTAATGAGACTAAATCGGGGGGGCCCAGATAATCTTCATCCAAGAATATTAAAGGAATTGGCACCCGAAATTGCAAGCCCATTGGCAAGAATTTTTAATGAATCTGTAAACTCGGGTTGTACCGTATGACTGGAGAATTGCTAACATAGTTCCTATTTTTAAGAAAGGGAAAAAAAGTGATCCGGGTAACTACAGGCCTGTTAGTTTGACATCTGTAGTATGCAAGGTCTTGGAAAAAATTTTGAAGGAGAAAGTAGTTAAGGACATTGAAGTCAGTGGTAAATGGGACAAAATACAACATGGTTTTACAAAAGGTAGATCGTGCCAAACCAACCTGATCTCCTTCTTTGAGAAAGTAACAGATTTTTTAGACAAAGGAAACCCAGTGGATCTAATTTACCTAGATTTCAGTAAGGCGTTTGATACCGTGCCACATGGGGAATTATTAGTTAAATTGGAAAAGATGGGGATCAATATGGAAATTGAAAGGTGGATAAGGAATTGGTTAAAGGGGAGACTACAACGGGTCCTACTGAAAGGTGAACTGTCAGGCTGGAGGGAGGTTACCAGTGGAGTTCCTCAAGGATCAGTTTTGGGACCAATCTTATTTAATCTTTTTATTACTGACCTCGGCACAAAAAGTGGGAGTGTGCTAATAAAGTTTGTGGATGATACAAAGCTGGGAGGTATTGCCAATTTAGAGAAGGACGGGATATCATACAGGAGGATCTGAATGACCTTGTAAACTGGAGTAATAGTAATAGGATGAAATTTAATAGTGAAAAGTGTAAGGTCATGCATTTAGGGATTAATAACAAGAATTTTAGTTATAAGATGGGGACGCATCAATTAGAAGTAACGGAGGAGGAGAAGGACCTTGGAGTATTGGTTGATCATAGGATGACCGTGAGCCGCCAATGTGATATGGCTGTGAAAAAAGCTAATGCGGTCTTGGGATGCATCAGGAGAGGTATTTCCAGCAGAGATAAGGAGGTTTTAGTACCATTATACAAGGCACTGGTGAGACCTCACCTGGAATGCTGTGTGCAGTTCTGGTCTCCCATGTTTAAGAAGGATGAATTCAAACTGGAACAGGTACAGAGAAGGGCTACTAGGATGATCCGAGGAATGGAAAACCTGTCTTATGAAAGTAGACTCAAGGAGTTTGGCTTGTTTAGCCTAACTAAAAGAAGGTTGAGGGGAGATATGATTGCTCTCTATAAATATATCAGAGGGATAAATACCGGAGAGGGAGAGGAATTATTTAAGCTCAGTACCAATGTGGACACAAGAACAAATGGATATAAACTGGCCACCAGGAAGTTTAGACTTGAAATTAGATGAAGGTTTCGAACCATCAGACGAGTGAAGTTTTGGAATAGCCTTCCAAGGGAAGCAGTGGGGGCAAAAGATCTATCTGGCTTTAAGATTAAACTCAATAAGTTTATGGAGGAGATGGTATGATGGGATAACATGATTTTGGTAATTAATTGATCTGTAACTATTCATGGTAAATAGGCCTAATGGCCTGTGATGGGATGTGAGATGGGGTGGGATCTGAGTTACCCAAGAAAGAATTTTCTGTAGTATCTGGCTGATGAATCTTGCCCATATGCTCAGAGTTTAGCTGATCGCCATATTTGGGATCGGGAAGGAATTTTCCTCCAGGGCAGATTGGAAGAGGTCCTGGAGGTTTTTCGCCTTCCTCTGTAGCATGGGGCATGGGTCACTTGCTGGAGGATTCTCTGCTCCTTGAAGTCTTTAAACCACGATTTGAGGACTTCAATAGTTCAGACATAGGTGAGAGGTTTTTCGCAGGAGTGGGTGGGTGAGATTCTGTGGGCCTGCGTTGTGGAGGAGGTCAGACTAGATGATCATAATGGTCCCTTCTGACCTTGGTATCTATGAAACAGCAGATGATTTTACTCATTTTTAGGACCTCTTCAAAGGAGTGGTTAATGAGCTCAAGATCACTCTGGATGAGGTGTTGGAGACTCAACATGAGCTGACAGACATATTACAACCTTCGACCTCCTCCAAGATGGCACTACCTATTTATGGAGCTATTATGGACCCTGCCAAGAATATGTGGCAAACCCCAGCCACCATACCCTCTATCTGCAAAAGGGCAGACTGGAAATACTATGTCCCCTCCATGGGCTCAGAATTCCTTTTCACACGCCCAGCACCAAATTCACTGGTGGTAGAAGCAGCCAACCAAAAGAACAAACAGCAGCATTTCCAATCCACTCCCTCTGGCAAGGACAGCAAAAGAATGGACCTACTTGGCCGCAAAGTATATGTATCATCCATGCTACAATTTAGAGTGGCAAAGTATGCAGCCCTACTGGCCGAATATGATCACAGAAATTACAGGAAACTCATGGACTTTATTAATGATGTCCCAGAGGACAAGAGACAGCAATTCAAAGCAGTAGTCTCTGAAGGGCAGATTATTTCCCGCACGGCATTGCAGCCTGCCCTCTATGCTGTGGACACAGCTGCCAGGTCCACCGTGGCGGCCGTAGTGATGCGTCAGGCTTCACGGTTTACCTCCTCTTCTTTCCCACGCAAGGTACAAAACACCGTGGAGGATCTCCCCTTCGATGGCGAGAAGTTATTTGCAGCAAAAACCAAAGAGGTGCTGCACACCATGAAGGATTCCAGAGCGACACTCAGATCCCTAGGCATCCATACGGTGGCAACTAGAAGACGACAATACAGGTGTCAGCCTTACCAATGCCCACGATACCTGGCCTACACACAACAACAACAGAGGCCATACGACCACCAGCAGCAACACTGCCAGAGACCCAGGCATCAACGATGACTCCCCACCGCATCGGCACCATCCCAATCCCCTGTATCTAATAAGCAGATCTGAAGCCTTGGTCGAGGGTATAGAAGACCTCCTCCCCCCCTCCAGTGCTTATACTTCCCATCCAACCTTTTGGTCACCGTTTACTCCCATTCTACCACAACTGGCAAGTCATCACTACGGACAGATGGGCCCTAGAGGTCATCCGATTGGGCTATTCCATCCCCTTCCTATCCATGCCTCCCCTACCCCACACTCAGTCCCTCTTCAGGGACCCCTCTCACGACCACTTGCTCCACCAAGAAGTGCAATGTCTTCTGCAAATAGGAGCAGTCGAGACGGTTCCCGATCAGCACATGGGAAAGGGTTTTTATTCCCATTGCTTTTTGACAGAAAAGAAAAGTGGGGGATGGCGACCCATCCTCGACCTCAGGCGACTCAACAAGTTCATCAGAAACCAAAAATTCAAAATGGTTACCCTCACAACCATAATTCCAGCACTGGAGTAGCGAGATTAGTTCTCAGCCCTCGACCTGCAGGATGCTTATTTTCATGTAACTATACACCCTGCCCACAGGTGTTTTCTCAGATTTGTTATGGGCTCAAATCACTACCAATACAGGGTTCTGCCTGACGGCCTCTCAGTAGCACCCGGCATCTTTTACAAGATTCTCGTGGAAAAAAGGAGTCATAATTTTTCCTTACCTGGACGATTGCCTGCTCAAGGCACAGACTCTTGGGGAGGCCATTCAAGCCACGCAGATGACCATCGACTGCTTCCAGGGTCTGGGCCTACAAATAAACAAAAACAAATCCACATTAACGCCTACTCAACGACTAGAGTTCATAGGTGCTCACCTCGATTCCACAACCAGACTTTCATCTCTCCCATCCTCCAGATTCAACACCATAAAGTTGCCAAGTTGCAAAACAGCCCGCAGGTCACTGTCTGCAACTTCTCTGCCATATGGCCTCTTGCACATTTGTGGTCAAGAATGCATGCCTCTCCATGCTGTGCCTGCAGGGTTGGATGACCACTGGCTACAGACCGAATGTGCACGGCCTAAACAGACTTCTGTCCATACCTACCAAAGTTAAGGACTCAATCACATGGTGGACTCTTCCACACAACCTCTGCGCAGGAGTCCCCCTCCATTATAATTACAACGGATGCTTCCCTCACGGGCTGGGGAACACACATGGAACACCACACCACTCAGAGACTCTGGTCCCCTACAGAAGCCTTACTGCACATAAATCTTTTAGAGCTTCGAGCATTCCGCAACGCCTGTTTCCAGTTTCTCCCGCACATCCAGAATCAACACATCAGGATCATGACCAACAACATCACCTGAATGTTTTATATAAACAGACATGGGGGAGCTCAATCCCACTCGCTCTGCACGGAGGCTATCAAACTTTGGAATTGGTGCCTCCCACAAAATATCCAAATTTCAGCCTCCCACCTACCTGGTTCACTAAACACCATCGCGGACGAGCTCAGCAGATCTTTCCCCCAGATCACGAATGGGAGATAAACGATACCATCCTACACAACATGTTCAAAATATGGGGCTATCCGCAGCTGGATCTTTTTGCAACTGCAACCAACAAAAAATGCCAGGAATTCTGTTCCAGAGCAGGCCTAGGAAAGCACTCAATGGGAGACGCATTCACCATCAAATGGAGTGACAATTTCCTGTATGCATTCCCTCTGATACCACTTCTTCACAGGGTATTACAAAAAATGTGAGCAGAGAGGGCTAGGGTCATACTAAAAGCCCGGACATGGCCCAGACAGGCGTGATACTCATTTTTAATGAGGATGTTAGTTTGCCTGCCGATTCCACTTCCCTATCCCTTTCAAACCTGTTATCACAATGCAGGGGTCAATTAAACCACCCCAACGTAACGGTGCTGCACCTCAAAGCATGGCTCCTCAGTGGTTATCTAATGAGGACCTAGGCTGCTCTGAACAGGTGCAAAGAGTACTATTACATAGCAGAACACAATCCTTACGTACAGCCTATCTCCATAAATGGACTAGGTTCACTCACTGGTGCTCCGCCAAGCAAAACCACTCCTGCTTCTGCCCTCTTTCACTAATACTAGACTGTCTTTTAGAACTTAAGCTATCTGGGCTCTCCTTTAGCTCCATAAAGGTACATCTAGCAGCAATTACGGCATTTCACAATAAGACCGGAGACACTACTATCTTCGCCCACCCATCACAAAGCGGTTCCTCAAGGGCCTCCAGACCCTATACCCGGACATTAGACCACCCACTCCACCCTGGGACCTGCACTTGGTATGCATATGCTTGATGTGCCATCCATTTGAGCCACTTGCAATATGCTCCCTCCAACATCTATCCATGAAAACTGTGTTTTTATTTGCCATTACATCTGCCAGATGTGTAGGAGAACTTGGCGCACTTACGGCTGACCCACCGTACACTATATTTTTTAAGGACAAAGTCACACTCCGAACGCATCCTAAATTTCTCCCGAAGCTGCGTTCCTCCTTCCACCTTAATGAACCTATCCATCTACCAACCTTCTTTCTTAAACCGCATGCGAACACTTTTGAATCAGTAATGCACACACTCGATATGCACAGAGCATTGTCCTTTTATTTCAATAGGACTAAGCCCTTTAGAGCTTCCCCTAAACTTTTCATTGCAATCGCAGAATGATCCAGAGGCAAATCCATCTCTGCCAGAGAATATCCAATTGGATAGTAGACTCCATCCGCCTATGCTACCAATTAAAGAAGATGAATCCTCCAACTTCCGTTAGAGCACACTCCACCAGATCTGTGTCAACATCTGTGGCATTCTTACGTAACATTCACGTCACAGATATTTGCAAAGCCGTCATCTGGGCTTCAGAGCATACCTTTGTTAAACATTATGCTTTTACTCAGGGACCCCTGACTGACATTCGAATGGGCTGAGCTGTGCTGTCTACAGCTTTCTTACTAGATCTGAAGTCCCTACCTCCTTAGGAGATACTGCTTTTCAGTCACCTGGAGTGGAGCACCCACAGGGACATCTCTCGGAGAAGAGGAGAAGGTTACTCACGTGTGCAGTACCTGATGTTCTTTGAGATGAGTTCGCTGTGGGTACTCCACTACCCACCCTTCTTCCTTCTACTTCGGAGTTTGGAGCAGTCTCCGTTGTATACAAGGAAGTGTGGAACCCCGGCCGTGCACACGCCTTATTGAGGCACATTCAGTGTGTGAGGTAGGCACCACGCGTGCACGTACTGTAAAAATCTCCGAGCGAAGACATGGGGTGCACCAACACCTGGAGTGGAGCACCCACAGGGACACTCCTCTCGAAGGTCAGTTACTGCACAGGTGAGTAACCTCCTCTTTCTATCTCAGTTAAGAAAAACCTGAGTTTTTGAGTTTTTTTTGAGTTTTCTAAAAACTCTGTGTGCACTTACAAGGATCTGTAAACACCCTATAGAAAAAATTCTATAGAATTTAATAGAAAATGGTACAATCCTATGAAATTCTACAAAGTAATTTAAAAAAGTATATAGAAAGGTCAGCATTTCCTATTTCATTTGATGGTCTTTTCTGAAGAAATTCTATAGGACTTTTCAATCAGGATAATAATAAATAATGAGGCATACTTTTAGAATCCAGTGTCAAGTAAGTTGTAGACTGTGTGTAGGTTTACAAAAGATATGTGCTTTATTATGCTTCTTCGTTCTATATCTATCTTTCTCTCCAGCAAGTAACCAGTTGATTGATAATATAGAGAATATCTTTATTCAAAAATGTGTGAGCATTGCCTTGGGGCAATATTTCTGCGGATCAGTAACTGGCTAGCATCAGCACATCTGAACATGCTAACACATGCTATTTACTGCAGAAAAATAATTGCAAACTTTTCTAACTGTCATAGTTGTTTATATTTTATACATGGGTTACATTAGCCTATTGTGAGCAGAGTTATACTTCCTGTAAATGTCCATCAATTTGACTTGGTTCTGCAAGTGTCACATGGTGGAGACTGAAGGCAAGTATACTCTAACTGATGGATTGTGACCTTCTCTTTGTTGGCCCTTTCATTATTTCTCTGACTGCTCATGACCTCCGCATTCCTTAAAGTTTAGAGGTGAACACTCTAATTCCACCTCACTTTATCTCATCTGAATACAATGTTCACTTGCTAGTTCCTTACCTTGGGACTCTGAGTCCCGATGAGATATCTGTTCTACAGAATGGTTGGTAATATCTAGCACCTGTACTTGGACAGGCACAGGTTTACTGAATTCAGGGAGACTACTCATGTGCGTGAGTTTTTTATCAAAATTGGAACAGCTGTGTGTATGTAATAATTATTATTTAAAACAAGTAATATACACACACAACAGTGAAGGACAAAGGTTAACAATAATAATTGGTACTACAATATAACAAAACGTACTTTTTGGAACAAAAGACATGTATTCTTAAGTATCATATATTCTTAATACTGGTTATAATTAATGAATTGCTGCGGAAAAAACTGGTGGAATTGGGGAAAAAAGTAGCCAAGGCCTTAAAGATTAATGTAACACATATATCTACCAGTAGTTGAACCACTGTAAATATAGTAATTTATTTTGAAAAAATTGTAGAGAAATGGAAAAGGAAATAAAAGAAAATGATCATTAAAATTCAATCAGTGTAAAAGTTTTCAAAAGTGCCTGAAGTGACTTAGGAGTCTCAGATCTGGTCTATCCTTAAAAATTAGTTTGACCTAGCTATGTTGTTCAGGGCTGTGAAAAATTTTGCACTCTGGCGATAGCTAATTGATCTAACTCCTGGAGTAGATGCAGCTAGGTTGACAGAAGAATTTTTCCCTTGACCTAGTTGCCGCCTCTTGGAAAAACCCTTCCCATCAATGTAGGAAGCATTTACACTATGCTGCTACAGTGGCGCAGCTGCAGTGCTTCAGCAGTAGTTGTAATGTAAGCCTGCTGTAAGCTCCATTTTCAAAAGCATCTAATCCTGTTGACTTTCCATGGGACTGAGGGCTTGTCTACACAAACATTTAGTTCTCAACAAGCAGACGTGTGAATCTACCCCATACTAGCCTGCCGCATACTAAGGGTATGTCTGCACCAAAGCGGTATAGCTATGGCGCTGCAGCTGTGTCACTGTATTGTAGACACTTCCTGCATTGATGGAAGGGTTTTCCATCAGTGTAGGTAATCCAGCTCTCTGGGATGCTGTAGCTAGGTTATTGGAAGAACTATTCAGTCAGCATAGCTGCATCTACAGTGTGGGATAGGTTGACCTAAATAAATTGCACAGGGTTAAAAAATTTTCACAGTGCTGAACGATGTAGCTAGGTATAATTATTACAGTCTAATACTTATTTGTATTACGTGTCTGTGTAGACCCTGCTGACGCGCGTTAACTATTCATTAATGCTCTTTGATCTAGTCCTGTTTGAAATGGGATTTATGTAGTTTAATCAATCTCAAATTCACACCTTTTATTAATTTAGATTAACTTTCCTGGATGTCCCCATGTAGACAAACTGTAAGATATTTTTTGAAAATTTTACTTTCAGTAAATAATATGGGGGAAATAGAAAAAAAATAAAGTGTAACTGTAGTATGTCCTATTATAAGATGTAAATATACATTATGAAAGATTCCCCAACTCTCTTCTCAGCAAATGGGTACCTATCCAACTAAAAATGCTGTTGAAATATTTTTGTTTCATTGGTACAATATCATAAGGAGTTCTAACGATCTACCCAATATTCATATCCAGAAGTTAATTTACATGGTGTAAATTGAATTTTGAGGGATTATTTAAATTATAGAATATATATTATTCGAGCATCAGAGGACACTTTCCTAATCAGAGTCGGTGAGCTGATACCATGAGTTATTTTGAAGTCACATTTCATCAATATACTTGTACATGATAATGATGAAGGGAACTGAAAGGCGGAATAAGTAGGATTACTTCTGATTCACATACAAGGGGTAATACAAATAAATCATAAATCATTCTTCCTAGCCTTTCTTACAGTTCTTAGCTGAGTTTTCTTACTTTCCTGAGTGTCATCTTTACATTTTAGGTATTTTTTGTTCTCAGACACTAAAATTGGTACTCGCAACATTAATTTAAGGGGACACATTGATACAGTTAATAGGGAAGAACCTCCAAAACATGTTTGATTAACAAAATATCACTTAAACTGTGGGCCATTTCTTTCAGGGTAAGTTATTTCCTGTACTTCAAATGTATTTTAATGCCTCATAACAAGTATACACATAATCACATTTATTTATAATCAGAAATGAAATCCTAATTAAAGACAGCTTCTAGGGGCTGTTGTATAACACATCAATAAAACCATACATTTAAGGTACATAAATCACATAACCTCAGTATGGCAGTGTAACAGGGTGGCTGGGAGGCTGAGGCTATTCTGATTACAGAATGAGTCATACCCCAGAGAAATCAAGGTGACTGCCCTATAAAAAACAGGACAAGGCTGCAATGAAGGGGAGGAGCTCAAGACATTTTAGAGAACCAGCAAAGAGTATGAAGGCCTCTTGTGTGGAAGTCCCCAAGACCAAAGGAGTTGTGAAAGAGATGAGCCCAGGAGGCTCCTGTGGGGAAACTCAAATGGAGTTTGGGCCCAGAAAAACTGGCAAGACGAACTGTGAGAACAGACTGGGACAGAAAAAGAGCTGCAGCTGTGAGAGAAGACAGCAGAGTGAAGTATGGACTGTTGTGTGGTGATGGACTGTATTTTGGGACCCTGAGAATTGTTAAGAACTGCAGTTGTTATTAAACTAGCCCCAGGCAGGGGGTGTTATTATCCACAGTAAAGCTTGTGTGCAGTTATTAAATGGGACAGGGTGCCTGCAAAGCTACCCCGGCCACAAAGGTGCTCTCAGTCAATGGCTACACTGTTACAAGCAGACATACAACCTCTGGCTTTGAATTTATAAAATAAGCAGGGTTAGGCTAAGTATGGGAGACCTTCAAGGAAAAAATCGTTTGCAGTTAGTGGTGAATATAGTAAGTGGCACTCTTCCTTCTAAGGCAGTATTGAGACATTAAAGACTCCATGGCATTTTTATTTACAAGAGTGGGAAGTGTGTAGAATCCTGGCTAAATTGTTATTTGGATAATTACATTCTGCCTATAGTTTCAATTGCGTATTTTATTTTTTTACTTGCTGTCCTAAACTGTTTTTTAGTGTTGTTTGGTGCTGGTTAATGGTTGTCACATTTCTCTCTAGAAGAGATTATATTTAAATTATGGGTGAACTGATTCTTATATAGAGATTAAAAATCCATTGGTAAAGTTAATATGGAACTTTGAGATCCCTCTAGATGAAAGGAACTATATAAATGTAAATTCATAGTCAAGTATTTTAAGATTTTTTTAAAATTATAAACTGTTGGTAGTAGTATTGTTCTTTTAATAGTCTTCGTCCGTCTTATCACTTTTGACATTGCTAACTTTTGTTTTCTGTTATATTAGTCATTTAAAAAATTGCCATCACATGAAGAGAAATGAAAAATTGTGTATTAAAAACAGTTGAAGCCAAAGTTAGTAGAATGAATGACTCTAAAAGTGAAGTTTTATTTAAACGGGGGATCGGGTGTGTGTGTGTGTGTGTGTGTGTGTGTGTGTGTGTGTGTGTGTGTGTGTGTGTGTGTGTGTGTGTGTGTGTGTGTGTGTGTGTGTGTGTGTGTGTGTGTGTGTGTGTGTAAAAGCCTTCATCGGTTTGAAGAAAAATGGATGTGACAGCACTTATTTCAAAATTACTAAAGCCTCTCAGGGCAAAGATTCTGCAATGGAAAAACAATTTAAGCTTTTCAAAAGACTCAAGGAAAAACATGTGCATTGTTAGACTATAAAACCCTTCTTAGCACTGATGAGAGTAACGTATAAATGTAAAAATGTAAGCTCCCAGCGGCTACACAAAAACAACGTAAGAAGGTACCATCAAGTTTAGTTGGCTGGCTCCCTTGATGTAATAAAATGGAAAAGCGTCATTTTTGCTTCTCTTCTTCTATTACATTAGAAGCTAATTATATATGGAGAAAGGCTTTTGCTGGAGTGCAAATATCTTCTGTCTATTATTTTAACATTTAGTTCTGCATCTCTCAGTTTTAAATGTATTTCCATCTGTGACACAGATTCTTTCTGAAGAAGAGCTCTGTGTAAGCTCAAAAGCTTGTCTCTCACCAGCAGAAGTGGTCCAGGAAAAGAAAAAGAAAAAAAAAAACCTACTTCAGCCACCTTGTCATCTCACTGGTTCTTCCTTTCTGTTAAGATGCCACCTTTTTTTTTTTTTTGTCTAGAGATATAATCGTTATCCTTACATTACCATTATAAATTCTTCCCTTTGTGTGTAGAATTCTGACTCAAGCTCTTTCTTGGATGGAAGAAAGTTCAGTTTCTTGTCAAGGGTGTACAACTTGAGCTGTAGTTAATCAAATTTAAGAGGAGGTAAAAAGTTTCAGCAGCTAGGGACTGTGGAATTCACCTCAGTTTCAGAGTGCACAATCCAAGAATGGGGTCCTAGGCAGTAACTAGGACCTTGCAGAAGACATCCAGGACCAGTTGATAGAACAAGTTAAGAGGGGTCAATATTTTGCACTGGAGCTTGATGCATCCTCAGACATAGCTAACATGGTTCAGCTTCTGTGTTATGTGCGATTTGGCAAAGCAGGTACAGAAATTGCAGTACTTTTATTTTGCAGAGAAAGCAACACAAACAACTAGTGAGGAACTATTCAAGATCCTTCATAAATTCATAATGGCTGAAGGTCTTAATTAGGCAGGGGCCTGAGCACTGTTGGGGCAGCAACCCTGTTTGGAAAGAATGGTGGAACTGCAACTCGAACAAAGAAAGCAGCACCAGCAGCAATTTGGATACATGGTATGCTTCATCGTCCAAGCTTTAGCACAGAATATGTTGCAATCTGAAATACACAAAGCCCTCTACATTGCTATTAAAATAGTTTGTTATAAAATTCTGGGCAGCAAACACACATTGTTTTAGTATGCTGTGCAGAGATTGGCTCTGACCACACTCAGCTTCTGTTTCACAGTGAACTCAGTGAAGGTGATTGTCATGTGGGAAAGTGTTACAACATGTCTTTGAATTGCATGACAAACTCAGAATTTTCTCCTTGAGAAAACAGACCTTGCAGATTACATGTGTAATGTAGACTTCTTGACTGTGTAAGCTTACCAGGTGGACATATTTGGCAAACTGAATGCACTGTACCTAACACTTCAAGGTAGGAATACAAAGATACTAGATAACGAAAGAGAAAATTTGGGGATTAATGATGATAAAGGCTATGTGTTTGTCACGGAGGTCTCAGAAGTCATGGATTCCTGAGCCAATCGCACCAGCTGCTGCTGGGGCAGTCTCTTGCCCCTCTGACCCCCCAGCAGCAGGCGTTTGGGGGGAGGGCCTCAGGGCTGGGGATTGGGTTGTGGGCAGTGCTTACCGGGGTAGGGAGGGCCTCCCCGGAAGGGCAATAGGAACTCCTCTCCCCTAGCTCCTAGCCAATGGGAGCTGCAGAACGGGGGCTTTGGGCAGAGCAGAGGCAGCATGGAGGAGCTAGGAGGTCGCACAGCTAGGAGCTGGAGGTCACTGCTTCCCAGGACGCAGGTAGGGAAACTGTCCCAGCCCTGCCAACCTGCCCCCTCCTCCCCGAGCACCCATGGCGCCCCCCCGGGCCATGCTTCCCCCAATGGCGCGCACCCACACCCTCCCCCCCCAAGTTTTAGTCATGGGTATATAGTAAAAGTCATGGACAGGTCACAGGCTGTGAATTTTTGTTTACTGTATCCTGTCCATGACTTCTAAAAATACCCATGACTAAAATGTAGCCTTCCTGATGTTGATTTGTCTTTAGAAAGCGCTATTGATGTTTCCAGTGTTATCAGACTTTTAAAAAGAATAGAGTGAAAGTGATCAAAACGCTATTAAAAACCAAATATTAGCTCATTTGTCTGCTTTGTATTCCCATTTTGATGCTTATTTTCCTGGCGTTGAACATGAATCTATAGATACTGGTCAGATTCAAAACCTGTTTGTGGTAACAGTTTACTCCATTGCAATTTTAAGTATCTCAGCTCAAGAAGATCTCTTAGAATTGTCAAGTGATCACATGCAGAAGGTTAAGTTTTCAAATCTAACAAACCAGGAATTCTGGATTTCTGTTAAAGAAGGGTACGAAGAATTCGGTGATGTAGCTATGAAAGTGTGCTTCCATATGCTTTCAGTTACAGATGCAACCAAATTGAGCAACTATGCAATTTGAAACAGGCCCTTTCTTCTCACTAAAATCTTTGGCTGTGTCTGACCATGACAAAATAACCATATTTCCAAAGTATAGTTTTAAAAACCCAGATTAGATCAGATGATATAAGTAAACAAACTCTATGTAGTTGAATATAGTTGCAAACCATAGAAACCCTGGTATTCCTCTTTTATCTACTGTCTTGAACTCTTGAATATAGTATCCTGAGTCAGCAAAAAAAGGGAATGAGAGGTATATGGTTTGGGGAGACACCACGTTTTAAAATATCTGTAGGCTTGAAAGGATTAGATTTGTCAGTAAGTGTCTGTAAACATTGATTTCACCATACATACCCTACTTCTTGAAAAAATGTCTTTTGATAATAATCAAAATTTACAGGTAGGAACAGTAAGAAAAATGCTGCTTGAGAACCTGAGTGTGTGTCTGGCTCTGTCTTGAGAGAACTCTCCCCAAAAATATCTCCCTGGAAAACTGAAATGAGTCAGTGCCCAGAAAGAGAGAGAGAGGGCCTGAAAAGCCAAGCTACTCCATGCTGTTGTCTTTAGTTTGGGACATAGTTGTTCTCTGAAAGGCTGTCTTTGAGAATATAGACTACTGTACATTTTCTTGTAACTAGAAGTTGCAGAATCTCTCTCTCCTTTTAATTGAATATAAATATAAAGCAGGTTTAGTCAGGGTGCTCCTTTAATTAACCATATTAAGACTTCAATTCATTCTTTGCTGTCTTCGAACTGAAATTTCAAAAAACTTCTTTCCCCTTTCCCCGCACTGTTTGTGTGCGCTAAGGTGCATAGTGGCTTTGCTGGTAGATGATTTGACATAGTATATTTGTATATTTATCACTGGTAACAAAATACCAATATTAGTTGGATATAGCAATGTTAGGTATTTGGAAGACTTTCTTACTATTATTTAAAATGACTTTAACTGATTTGTTGCTGGACTTCCCTATTTTTGTAGGGGGGGTTTTTTGGCTGAGAATCTGCACTACTACTTCTGCACCTCCTTGTCATAGCTAATATGTTTGTTTTAGTGATTGATGATTAAAGGGATATTAATTCCTGTTTTGAAAAGCTATACAATGTGTCTTGTGCCTTTTCCACTTCACTGATAAACTGCTGAAGTATGCCAATTTTAAAAAGAAGAGACCGACTTGACACACGTGCTGTCCTTTTCAAAATAAACATGATTATTTTGAGATCTTTAACAATCAAATGAATGGGGGGGAAATGAGCTTTTGGTGTCCCTACAAGCAACACTTAGTATAAATTGTGTGTTAATCTTTTGATGTTAATTTTCTTTCCCCTCTTTACAGATCACCTAATCATTATAAATCCAATTATCTCTGTTCCCAGTTGGGATCATTTAAAATTACCCTTTAAGCTTTGACTTCAGATTTTTAAAAATTTTAAATTAAAAAGTTGATTTAAGGAAGAAGAGCTTGCGTGGTCCAAGACAGCTTATATAGTATAATTAAGATATAGCTGTTCTGGCAAGCTGATGTTTGATGGACATCTTTCTCTCAGGGTAGTTAGAATCTAAGACAGCAGGGAACAATTTAAATGGCAAAATATATCTGCATGTTTACTTGAGTTTGGCAGGTCTGTCCATTTTACAAGTACTGTTGGTGAGAGAAACAAGCTTCCATGCCACAAAGAGCAACTCTGTGTGGCTTGAAAGCTTGTCTCTCTCACCAATAGAAGTTGGCCCAATAAAATATACTACCTCACCTATCTTCTCTCTTCTTCTCCTGGGACCCACATGGCTACAACTACATTGAATTTTACAGGTAATCAATCACAGAAAAATCATTTTTGTACTAATGTCCCTGAGAATTTCTTAAATTGTTCTTTTATAGAACTTAGGTTTTAAGTTCAGTTATATACATTCATAGACAATTATGCCAAAGCGAAGAAGAAATATTAAGTGACAATATTATACCTGATGTACCAGTTGAAAGTGTCATAGTTGCTGTAATCTATGCAGACATATAAAGAATAAATATCTGTTCTTTGTCATGAATTTGAGTAGTAGAAATGCATGTCTAAACTATTATTATATTTGTTCATGCATCACTGAACAAAATAGCCTAAAACTGTGCTTTATTCTTTGAACAACTTATGCGATGGGAAATAAATATTAACAATAGTACCTTTGTGATATAAATTTCTCTTCATTAAAGAGCATTGAAGCAGTGACTATCATGTGACTGTTATTTCCATTTTTGTGTATGTTTTCAGTCATTGTAATGTTACAGTGTAAGACTTGCAAGCATTCGTCCAAGCTTGTGTTTTCTATTCCCATCACTAGCCTTTCATAAACTGTCAGTCTGACTGGTACTGAAATTGGCAGATTCCAGCTGCTAGAGAGCTTATTTACCTTGTTAGAAACTGAATTTGGCTTGAATTTGCTGATGTTTGGTAGTCATGGAGAAATACAATTAGAATAGAAAGGCAGAGATTTTCACTTTCCTCTCAAGTTGATCTAAATGTTTCCAGCTGTTCACTGAGTGAAACATGTTCTTAAACACAATGTGGGAGTTGTAGAAGGACATCTCCCTCACTGAGGAGCTAGCAATTAGGGTGAGATGATTTCATTATAGTTTAATAAAAAATTGGGGGGAAGGATATATAATTTCCCCATTTGAAGATGGCACATTGATTGGAAAGGTTAATTTGACATATAGTTTCTGTGGGCTTGGTTCTGCCACCTTCCTCATGCTGAGTTGTACCTTTTATAGCACAAGTAATAGTTCTGCTGATGTCAAACAAGTAAAATGTGTTGCTGAAATAGTGATAATAGCCTGGCTGAGGAATCTTAGGTATATAATTATAAGTGCACACAGAGAATGTGTTTAAGGTTACAGGCTCCAGAGCATCAACTTCCCAGAGAGGACAGCAATTGGGACACTAAACACAAGAATGGAGTAGCTTAGCCCTCAGCAATTAGACAACTCAAAACAGTCCCTGAACTATCTTAGTCACCCCAGAATGACTTATTTGTGTTCAGCTGAAATAAAACGGTGAGACTATTATTAATCATGAAAGCAGACCAAAGTTCACTGGAAGGAACATACATTCTGCCTCAATAAATAGTTGAATCAGGTCCTCTGCTTTCTCCCCTTTCACTACTAGGAAATGTGATTTGAAAGCTAAAAAAGGAAGAAGCAGTGGTCAGTCTCATCACCTCCAGCTGGGGAGGAGGCAGCTGTCCATCTTCCTGGCAGGCTGGATCTTGAATCACATGGCCCGTTCCTGTATCTAAATTCAGTCTACCTGAGCCTAATAATTTGGCAGTTGAGCAGTAGATGCTAAACAATATGGGATAATTTTCCAAAGGGATTCACCTAACATTCCACCCTCTCAGCCTACACAAGGATTTGGACAAAATTCTCCTGCTGTTTTCAAGATAGAAAGATTAACCTTAGTGAAACTGAATGTTTGTTCTGGATTCCTTGCAACATGCCCTAGACATCTCACTCTCCCATCTCAGTTAAACAGTGTCATATGCTTATTTTTCTGTTAGCTGAATGTAAGCCAATTATAAAAGGGAACAGAGCTTGTTCAAACACTTCCTTGGTAATGTCCTAGGTGGAAAATACATCAGCCAATACAGAAGAAATCTGTAAAGCTGTCACCTGGACACCATCAATGCTTCTATAAAGCATTACTAGCTCGACGTTCATTCCTCTGGGGAAACATCATTCAGCAAGAAGGTGCTCAGAATACTCTAATAATACCAATTCTAGGGAAGAGAGAATGTTATTCTTTTGTCCTACTTCCCTCTCTCTTTCCCTCCTCCTCCTGAACTAATTTTTCCTTACTGTTAGTTACATCCCATATGTCTCAGAATGGGGAAGAGGTCAGGATCCAGAATGAAATATTTGTTACTCAGTGATATGCCGTCTAGGACTGATCTCTCCGCATAGTCTTGCCCACTCAAGTCTTTTACGTGGCTCCTCCAGGTTCCATTCCTATAGTTGAATAAGCAATTACTGTTAAATATTAATCTATTAATAAGGAGTTAGGATTTCCAAATAGCTTTAGAAATATTCATCTGGAGCGAGAGTGGAAGGAATGTGGCCAAGCCACAGACCTAATGAACAAATCTGTACTACCTCCAGTATTTGCAGTAAGAAAGGATCAACCCAGTAGTCTTGCACTGGGGGAAGAAGTTAGTTCCAGAAAGTAAAATGTCAGGTAACAAATTTTCCACTTATTTTCAAATAAGTTGCATAGAGGACTTAATTTCTTGGGGAAATTGGCAATGGGATATGGATACTTTCATTCTCTAGTTGACTAATTTGAATTATGATCCAGGTTGGTAATGATGACCAGTATGGTTGGTGGCCTGTGTGAAATAGGTAGTAATTTTGTTCCAGTCCCTTGGTGGCCTGTTTGAGATAAGTAGTGATTTTGATCCAGTCCCTTAGTGAAGAAGTGACTGCATTTAAAAAAGGCAACATTGCATTTAGCACTAATTGGCGCCCTGGTTAGTCTCAGTGCTTAAATTGCCAGCAGGATTGAATGGGCATGGTAATTGCATTAATTAAGGTAATTAAATATACCCTAGCAAGAATGTCTTTTCTCCAAAATAGATTATTTTTGTAAGACTTACATAGTTTTAAAGAAAATGGTCAGTCAGCAGAGGGATTACCTCTTCTCTTCTACCACCAGTACTTGATCAAACAATCTGTTCAATAAGTACTTCTGCTAATGGGATTTTCCGAGGTCTCACAGCTACTCCATTGCACACTAGGAATCAAAATCAGATGGTATCTAATTCAGACAAGTTAGTGTTGAACAAATGAGTAAACCCCAGAAAAAAATAAATCTGGGCTAAACAAAGCACCAGCAGCAATGCACAGCTACCAGAAGGAAAACCTGCCTTGGCAAAACAAATATAATCATGGGATGGAGTAAGAAAAAAAATGCCAACAAGAGTTTTGGAAACACCGTCGTGAACCCAGCAGCATCATGATCGAGAAGAGCTGATTAGTTTTTTCTTTTTGTAGAGACAAAAATAAGCCAGTAGGAAATGACACTACATCATTTCGGTGTCTGCTTTTAATAGGACAGAACTAATTGTCTCAGTTAAACAGGATGACAATTTATTGGACCATTTTTCTCACCTGCTCCAACATTCCCACTTCTTGCTTCTTGTGGAGCGTGATGAGACTGCAAGGCTCTGTTGCTCAGGTCTCTTATAGAGCCTGGCTAATGCTGAGAGATTCTAATTAGTAAATATCAACTAGGAAAACTGAGAGTTTAGGTCATTTGATGTGGGGAGTGAAATTCTGCAACCTGGTGACAGGAATGCCAGTTATTCATGGTTTTAGCTTTAAAAAAACTACAGACAGCAATGTTGAGAAGTCTCAAATATAGCACACAGGAGAACCTCAGAGTTACGAATACCTTGGGAATGGAGGTTATTTATAACTCTGAACTAAACATTATAGTTCTTTCAAAAGTTTACAACTGAACATTGACTTAATACAGCTTTGAAACTTTACTATGCAGAAGAAAAATGCTCCTTTTTTTTTTTTTTTAGTAGTTTATATTTACCACAGTACTGTACCTTTTGTTGTTGTTGTTGTTGTTTTGGTTTTTTTGTTTGGTTTTGTTTTTTGGTCTCTGCTGCTGCCTGATTGTGTATTTCTGGTTCCAAATGAGGTGTATGGTAGACTGGTGAGTTTGTAACTCTGGTGTTTGTAACTAAGGTTCAACTGTAGTCACTTAATGTGTACGTCTCTACCTTAATGTAGTTCAGTACAAGATGGCGATTTTCTGAAAGACTTGAGTCAGTTTTGTATATGTTTTCTGTCATGTAATCCACATTAAATTTATTGAAGAAAAGTGGAAATTATTGAAGCCTAACAGCGTATTTTATGTTTATGAAAGACTGACAGGTTGTTAATATCTACTGCACCTGGTATGCCAAGAAAATATTGGATTTTGGCATACTGGATTTGGTTATACTGATCTGCAGGACAGGAGGGAAATCACTGGAATTAATTCTGGGCTATGCCAGACATTTAGCTTTCCTGATTATCTGCAAGTCCCCCCAGTACTTTTTAAAAATATTGTGAAAAGGGAAGGAATGGAGAATAGCCAGGGAATTGAGAAGAGATTTGGAAATTGCTTTGTGGCTATCCTGGAAACTTTGTAATACTATGCAAACTATCTTTCTTTGGATTTACTTGTTTTATCAAGAGATATTGTGATATTGTACACATGCTATAACTCCTGCATGCCAGTAGGAACAATTCAACAATTATTTTAGAATAATAGAATCATAGAAGGAAGGAAGCTCAAGAGGTCATCTAGTCCAGTCCCCTACACTCATGGCAGGATTAAGTATTATCCTGGACAGGTGTTGTCCAACCTGCTCTTAAAAATCCCCAATGATTGAGATTCCACAACCTCCATAGGCAATTTATTCCAGTGCTTAACCACCCTGACAGTTTGGAATTTTTTCCTAATGTACAACCTAAACTGCTCTTGCTGCAGTTTAAGCCCATTGCTTCTTGTCGTAACCTCAGAGATTAAGAAGAACGATTTTTCTCCCTCCTCCTTTATGTACTTGAAAACTGTTATTGTGTCCCCTCTCAGTCTTCTCTTCTCCAGACTAAACAAACCCAGTTTTTTCAGTCTTCCCTCAAAGGTCATGTTTTCTAGACCTTTAATCATTTTTGTTGCTCTTCTCTGGACTTTCTCCAATTTGTCGACATCTTTCCTGAAATGTGATGCCCAGAACTGGACACAATACTCCAGTTGAGACCTAATCAGCGCAGAGTAGAGCGGAAGAATTACTTCTTGTGTCTTGCTTACAATACTCCTGCTAATACATCCCAGAATGATGTTTGCTTTTTTCTGCAACAGTGTTACATTGATGACTCATATTTAGCTTGTGATCCACTATGACCCCAAGTTCCCTTTCCATAGTACTCCTTCCTAGGCAGTCATTTCCCATTTTGTATGTGTGCATCTGATTATTCCTTCCTAAGTGGAGTATTTTGCATTTGTCCTTATTAAATTTCATCCTGTTTACTTCAGGCCATTTCTCCAGTTTGTCCAGATCATTTTGAATTTTAATCCTATCCTCCAAAGCACTTGCAATCCCTCCCAGCTTGGTATCGTCCGCAAACTTTATAAGTGTACTCTCTATGCCATTATCTAAATCATTGATGAAGCTATTGAATGGAACCGGACCCAGAACCGATCCCTGCAGGACCCCACTTGTTATGCCCTTCCAGCATGACTGTGTTTACTCTCTGGGAATGATTTTCCAACCAGTTATGCACCCACCTTATAGTAGCTCCATCTAAGTTGTATTTCTCTAGTTTGTTTATGAGAAGGTCATGCCAGACAGTATCAAAAGCCTTGCTAAAGTCAAGATATACCACATCTACCACTTCGCCCACATCTACAAGGCTTGTTTCCTTGTCAGAAAGCGCTCAGGTTGGTTTGACATGATTTGTTCTTGACAAATCCATGCTGACTGTTATTTATCACCTTATTATCTTCTAGGTGTTTGCAAATTGATTGCTTAATTATTTGCTCCATTATCTTTCTGGGTACAGAAGTTAAGCTGACTGGTCTGTAATTCCCCGAAGGGAATTCCTTATTTCCCTTTTTATAGATGGGCACTATATTTGCCGTTTTCCGGTGTTCTGGAGTGTCTCCCGTCTTCCATGACTTTTCAAAGATAATTGCTAATGGCTCAGATATCTTCTCAGTCAGCTCCTTGAGTATTCTAGGATGCATATCATCAGGCCCTGGTGATTTGAAGACATCTAACTTGTCTTAAGTTATTTTTGACTTGTTCTTTCCCTATTTTAGACTCTGATCCTACCTCATTTTCGCTGGCATTCACTATGTTAGATGTCAAATCGCCACCAACCTTCTTGGTGAAAATTGAAACAAAGAAGTCATTAAGCACCTCTGCCATTTCCACATTTTCTGTTATTGTCTTTCCCCTCTTGTTGAGTAACGGGCCTACTCTGTTCTTGGTCTTGCTCTTGCTTCTAATGTATTTGTAGAATGTTTTCTACATTTTGCAGGCTCCCTGATGATTGAAACATTTCTGCCTTCTGTCACCTGATTCTGTTTCCTCCCACTGCTTTCAGTGTTGATTTCCCCCAAAGATATCCTTGTCAGTTAGAGCTCGTCTTCACTAGAAAATTAAGTTGTTATGAGGAGTTGTGTTAATTAGCATGCATAAAGCATGATTTTAGCACTCTGTGTAGATGGGGACCATTTTTTAACATCATGTCAGATGATGTTGGAGCCATATGATTAACTACAACCAGCTGACACACTGTTCTTACTTACACTGATTGCACTTATTGGTCTCTTGTTTTTCCTCTCTTCCAGTTCTGCCCATGCCCTCTTATGCCCATTCATAATACCACTGTATATCTCCCCACCTCTTTTGTCTCTGCAGTGGTTCCCTCTCCTTTTTTATGAAGGTCACACTTGTAGTCTTCAAAGCCTTCTGTAACCGCCTCGCCTGTGCCTTGTGTTTTCTCCAGGCTTTCGTCCTGATTTCTCCATTTGTCTCCTGTTCCTGTGGTGCTTCCATATTTGTGCCTTTGTTGTGTCCCCTTTTATGCTTTGAACAGTCCTGTTAGTATATGATAAGTATCTTCCCTTTTATCCTTCAACCAATTCATGAAAACTCATTTATTCCAGATTTGATTGACCACTGGATGTGTGTGTTCTAGTCTTTGATTGGCATGGTTTACATGTCATAAAATTCTTGTACCCTTAAAGCTCTCTGGGTTTGGACTAAAGATTATAACTTCAATGGATTTATGCCAAAATACAGCATCTGAGAATTTGGCCTATATCATAAGTAATCGGTGATCAAAGAATAAAAGGTTTCCATAACATTTCCTTGATTGAAGTTGTTGCTGCATCTAGTATTGATTTCTCTGTGCAAGACAGAAATGGGTTAAGGTAGTAGGAAAGTGGTGTTTCATGTTACGTTTGTCTGTAAAAAATACCCCGCTGCAAAGATTTAATTAGGAGTTTGTGTTTTTATTATGATCTTGCTTGGGGTTTTTTGTTTGTTTTGTTATTAGCAGAGACCTTAGGGCAGATCAATCATGACCTTTGTTAAACAAGGCAGTAGTTGTTGGGGATAGAAATGCTACTGACAGCAAATAAAGGAGATTTGGATGTTAACTACTTCCAGTTTTCAGCTAAAATTGGATGCTTTCCATTTTACAGTTTACTACAAACAATGCTATATTTGATTTCCTGTGTCTGTGAAGCCTATCTGAGTTCTTACTGGTTTTTACAAATGTGTTACAAAATCTGAAGATATATCTAAGGTCGAAGTTTTGAGTGATCAATAACCTTAGGATAAGCAAACAATTCTGGTTCAGTAGATGGCTATGAAGGTGAGTGTGATTTTTGTTAAATCAGATCTCATAATAAGGTTTGTGGTTTAAACAGATAAAGAGATATTGTTTGACCTTTCTGAACTGCAACCTGTTCTTCATTTGCTGCACTCTTAGGTTTCATTGAAGTCGATTGTACTAACTGAAATTAAGGGTATACTCTCCCCCACATTTTCATCAGACTGTTTTAAAAAAAACCTCCCTAAATGTATGTTATTTTGGAAAGAAAAGAACACCATGCCATTAAAAACCAAAAAACAACAACTAACTTTAGCACTTTATGATACAATGATGTATCAAGTTCTAGTAAATAGTTATTCCATCTGGTGCAGTTCAGGTAGTAAAAATTTTAAAATGAACTATTTTCTGGTCAGAACTATTTTTTTCTAATCTCACTTTCTCTTGGAGATAGTAGTATGGAGCAGGGCAATTAAAATATTAACTGGACTTCACTTTGACACTGCTAAGCAGTTTGCTTTATCTGAGGGGATTTCTTTGACATTTGGAAATGTTTTTCATGAAAATTATAGTTTAAAACACGCATGCTTTACCCACAACTAGTGGTAGCACGTTGCACTTCCATATGGGAAGAGGTGGGGTTCAGTGTTTAGATTTCTCACTTCCCAGGTTCAAAGGGGCAAGGAATTGCTATGAAAACCTTGAGTGAGGAAGAGAAATTGCTGAACAGTAACTTCTCTGACAAATTAGGGATCATGGTGATGGGCTCTCTAATCATTCTCAGTCCACTTCTTCTTATGGGTCTTAGAAAGTGGAGTGGAAAAGTCAGGCTCTCTGGGCGCCCAGGCACCTATCACTTTGGTACCTCATAAAGTTAAAAAAATAAAATTACACTTCGTACATGACATCACTATCTTACTCAACCCTGTACATTGGTTCCATGAGTTTCTGCACTCTGGTGCATAATGGTTTGTGGGCTTTTTATTAATATTTGCTTTCCCTGTTACAGGAGAGAAAATTCTGCAGTATTGCTTCCAAATAGGGCTTTTAATATTTTTTTTTCCTTTTAGTTTGACGAAAAATCAGTTTTATTTTGTTTCCAATTGCATTTTTTTTTTTAAATCTCAGGGATACCACTGTACAGAGCCTTACTCTGCAGCCTTCCGTTACAGATGGCCATATTACATATGAAGACTCACCACTGGTCAGTACTTAAATTATATTTGTAGATTTGAAAATCTATTTTCATTTATAAAACAATGCTAAAAAATATATTGGAAGCTCCACAAAGACCAAGGAATTCTGGGCTAAGTTATAAAATTCTTATCCCTGTGGTCTGGGTACTGTAACTTTCATGAGAATATTATAATTCAGCAACAGAATCAAATATGGCAAGACATTATTGGCAGTATAGGACAATTATTGTTCATTTCACATACATTTTCTGTGCCACAAGCTAATCAGTGTAGTATTTTGGGGTCTTGGTGTATCTGACATGCAAAAGGAGCATATTATTTATTTCACTTTGGAATTACTTGATGCCCCTCAAATGCTGATGCACTGAAATTTTCCCATGTCTCCCTTCCAGCTTCTAAACACACAGCCTACATACCCAGTGACTCAACCTCTTGACACCGGTGCCCCACTCCCTAAACTCTTTACTGCCTTCTGCTCCATCCTCCCACACAATCAGGACCCAGACTCCAATCAGCAGAATCTATTCCTGACCAACCTCTTCCTCTCCCTCCCAGCTGCAGCACCCCGTTCCGCCTGGTTCTGCTTTAACAGAACCACTCTTGTTTGTCACGTCAGCTTCACCTCATTCTCACCCCAGATCAGTGGCATCTCTTCATCCTCTTCTAGCATTCCCTCCTCATTTCAGTATCACCTGCTGCCCTTCCTCCATACGCACCAATACGCTGCATGTTGGCAAGGCCTTTTCCATGTGTGCACAGGCAATCACCATTCGTGCACAGGCACATGGTGTGCACGTATGCAAGAGAATCTTTTTCTGCATGTCATGCCATTCACGGAGTTCAGGTTCTGCTATGATAGATGAGGCCTTCTCTCCCAGCAGCATTTGCCCATGCATCCACTCCATTAGCTAGACAGAATCCAGAGGTAGTCTTCAATACTACATATGTTAAGATTTTTTTTTTTACATGGGAGCCTGTAGTTAGACTTCCAAATCCATATTCAGACACCAAGATCAGTAGTTTGATTTTTCAAAATGCTGAACGCTCAACAGTTTCCATTGACTTTCTGTTGGAAGAACACTGGGAGTTAGTGAGAGTTGCTGAGAGTTCAGCTCTTGAAAATCATGCCACTGATTTAGGTGCCTGAACATGGATTTAGGAGTCTACCTTTAGGCATCCAGTTTTTAAAATCTTGGCTGTAATTAAGGCTATGTTTTAGTCAAGGTATTTTTAGTAAAAGTCTTGCACAGGTCACGGGCAGTAAACAAAAATTCACAGCCCGTGACCTGTCCACGACTTGCACTATATACCCCTGACTAAATCAGGTGCTCTGGGGCAGAGGGCAGCCCTGGGGCGCCACGGGTGCTTGGGGAGAGGGGGTGGCCCAGGACCCCCACTGGTGCTGGGGGGTGGCAGTGCTGGCAGGCTCTCTACCTGGCTCCGCACAGCTCCCCAGAAGCAGTGACATGTCTCTTGGCTCCTAGGCAGAGGCGTGGCCAGGGGGGCTGTGCACACTGCCCCAAGCATGGGCTCTGCAGCCACCATTGGCTAGGAATTGTGGTCAATGGGAGCTGCGGGGGTGGTGCTTATGGGTGGAGACAGCGCGCGGAGCCGCCTGGCCATGCCTCTGCCTAAGAGTCACGGGAGGGACATGTTGATGCTTCCAGGGAGGTCCATGAGGTAAGTGCCGCCCGGGGCCTGCACCCCGACCCCCCTCCCATGCTCCAGCCCCCTGCCCCAGTCCTGAGCCCCGTCCCACACCCAAACTTCTGCTGCTGGGGAGCGGGGGAGTTGCGGTGGCCCGAGACTGCCCCAGCAGTGGCCAATGTGGCTTCCCTAGGGGTTGCTCAAGCTGCTCAGGCGGCCCCTGGGCCAGCCGCACTGGCCACTGCAGAAGTCACGGAGGTTCCAGAAAGTCACTGCCGTGACCTCCATTACAGATTTGCAGCCTTAGCTGTAATATATAATTTACCTGTTTTCAATTAGAAATACAAAGGAAAACAGAGCTAGGGTTCATACATTAAAATGTGTTTTATTTCAATTCATTGTGTTTGTGTGTATATATATATATATATATATATAGCTACATATGTGTGATTGCGGCAGAGAGTCCTGTGGCACCTTATAGACTAACAGACGTACTGGACCATAAGCTTTCATGGGTGAATACCCACTTCTTCAGATGCATGTAGTGGAAATTTCCAGAGGCAGGTATAAATATGCAAGCAAGAATCAGGCTAGGAATAACGAGGTTAGTTCAATCAGCTAGGGTGAGGCCCTCCTCTAGCAATTGAGATGTGAGCTCCTCCCTTGGTGTTCACACCTCAACTGCTAGAAGAGGGTCTCACCCTACCTGATTGAGCTAACCTCGTTATCACTAGCCTGATTCTTGCTTCCATATTTATACCTGCCTCTGGAAATTTCCACTACATGCATCTGAAGAAGTGGGTAGTCACACAGAAAAGCTTATGCTCCAATACGTCTGTTAGTTTATAAGGTGCCACAGGACTCTTTGCCGCTTTCACAGGTCTGGGCTAACACAGCTACCCCTCTGATATGCATGATTGCTTATGCATATTTAAACAGAAGTAAATCTGCTATTATCAATTCTCTGTAAACTATACAGGATTGGGGCTTATTAAAGGAGTATTGTAATACTTTTCTCGGAGGTTTGCTTCTGTGCTGATGACTGGTTCGGCTCGATAATGATCTAAAGCAGTGCAGACTGATGCACATTCATTTTCATCATCTGAGTCAGATGCCACCAACAGAAGGCTCAGTTTCTTTTTTGGTGGTTCAGGGTCTGTAGTTTCTGCATCGCCGTGTTGCTCTTTTAAGACTTCTGTCAGCATGTTCCACATCTCATCCCTCTCAGATTTTGGATGGCACTTCAGGTTCTTAAACCTTGAATGCTGTATCTATCCTTAGAAATCTCACATTGGTACCTTCTTTGCGTTTTGTCAAATCTGCAGCAAAAGTGTTCTTAAATCGAACAACATATGCTGGGTCGTCATCTGAGACTGCCGTAACGCCAAATATATGGCAGAATGTGGGTAAAACAGCAGGAAACATACAGTTCTCCCCCAAAGAGTTTAGTCACAAATTTAATTAATGTATTATTTTTTAACGCGCGTCATCAGCATGGAAACATGTCCTCTGGAATAGTGGCCAAAGCATGAAGGGGCATACGAATGTTTAGCATATCTGGCATGTAAATATCCTGCAGTGCTGGCTACAAAAGTACCATGCAAATGCCTGTTCTCACTTTCAGGTGACACTGTAAATAAGAAAGTGGGCAGCATTATCACCTGTAAATGTAAACAAACTTGTTTCTCTGAGTGATTGGCTGAACAAGAAGTAGGACTGAATAGACTTATAGGCTCTAAAGTTTTACATTGTTTTGTTTTGAATGCAGTTATGTAGCAAAAAAAATCTACATTTGTAAGTTACACTTTCATGATAAAGAGATTGCACTACTGTACTTGTATGAGGTGAATTGAAAAATACTGTTTCTTTTATTTACCTTTTTTACAGTGCAAGTGTTTGTAATAAAAATAATACTATGAAGTGAGCACTGTACACTTTGTATTTTGTGTTGTAACTGAAATCAATATATTTGAAAATGTAGAAAAACATCCAGAAATATTTATAATACATTTCAATTGGTATTCTATTATTGTTTAACAGTGCGATTAAAACTGCAATTAATCATGGTTAATTTTTTTAATAGTGATTAATTTTTTTGAATTAATCGCATGAGTTAACTGGGATTAATTAACTGCCCTACTGAAAACACACATTTTTGGTATTAACAGGACCCATTTCTTTCATCAGTTTTTCAAGCAACAATATATTAATGCTTTAACGTTATATTAGTAATCACTTACTGTCTCTTTGTTTTTCTATATTAACTTATAGAGGGAAAATACAAACTGTTACTACAAGAAACTGAGAAATCAATATTGCAATATATGTGTGTGTGTGTGTGTATATATATATGACAGTTCATTTCTTCTGTCTTCTAGGTGAAATCAGTCAAGTTGGGGCATATTCTGGTTATCGATGAGGCAGACAAAGCACCTACAAATGTTACCTGTATTTTAAAAACTCTTGTGGAAAGTGGAGAAATGGTTCTGTCGGATGGAAGGCGCCTTGTTGCCAGTAAGTTGCTTTTATAATCTACGGTGAAACATAGTATGTTGCCATATTACAGCAATTGCATTTATTAAGCCATAGCTACAAAAGAAAAAATGTCGAAAAAATGTTTGCTGTGCAAATGTTAGCAATTGGAGTTTTAAGTGTGGTACTTCTTTGTAGAGAGACTCCGTAAACATGCCCGTGAGACACCATGTTAGTGTTTCAGTAGTTATTGTCATGGAAAAGTTTTCCGAACTGGCAACCCTCTCGGGTGCGGATTCAAAAATCAAGTTGAGCTCTGTCTTCATCACTTCCAGTAATAAGGATGCATTTGACCAAATTGTGCTCTTGGTTACATCTATGCAGTCTTATTGCTCAGAACATATTCTGGTCTGCCAAATCCATATCTTAGGTTTTGGGTCCCAGGTTGAATTTTTTCAGGGCTGGCAGTTAGCAAAAATCTTTGTGTGTTTTTTTTGTTGCTGTTTTACTTGTACGATGAGAAAATTTCATCATTAGAATTTCATCAAGTGGAAGTCATTGGGGGGAAAAAACTGAAACACATTGGAATTTTTACAGTTACTTTTCAGAGTAGAGCTGTATTTGAAGTGCATCTTCACTGTTTGTCAATACAATGCTATATGAAAAGGAGTACTTGTGGCACCTTAGAGACTAACCAATTTATTTGAGCGTAAGCTTTCATGAGCTACGGCTCACTTCATCGGATGCATACTGTGGAAACTGCAGAAGACATTATATACACAGAGACCATGAAACAATACCTCCTCCCACCCCACTCTCCTGCTGGTAATAGCTTATCTAAAGTGATCACTCTCCTTACAATGTGTATGAAAATCAAGGTGGGCCATTTCCAGCAAAAATCCAGGTTTTCTCACCCCCCCCCCCCCCCCCCAAAACACACACACACAAACTCACTCTCCTGCTGGTAATAGCTTATCCAAAGTGACCACTGTCCCTACAATGTGCATGATAATCAAGGTGGGCCATTTCCAGCACAAATCCAGGTTTTCTCACCCCCCCCACCCCCATACACACACAAACTCACTCTCCTGCTGGTAATAGCTCATCCAAAGTGACCACTCTCCCTACAATGTGCATGACAATCAAGGTGATTGCCAGCAGGAGAGTGAGTTTGTGTGTGTGTGTTTTTTTTTGGCCGGGGGGGGGGGGTGAGAAAACCTGGATTTGTGCTGGAAATGGCCCACCTTGATTACCATGCACATTGTAGGGACAGTGGTCACTTTGGATAAGCTATTACCAGCAGGAGAGTGAGTTTGTGTGTGTGGTTTTTGGAAGGGGCGGGGGGGTGAGAAAACCTGGTTTTGTGCTGGAAATGGCCCACCTTGATTATCATGCACATTGTAGGGACAGTGGTCACTTTGGATAAGCTATTACCAGCAGGAGAGTGAGTTTGTGTGTGTGGTTTTTGGAAGGGGCGGGGGGAGTGAGAGAACCTGGATTTGTGCTGGAAATGGCCCACCTTGATTTTCATACACATTGTGAGGAGAGTGGTCACTTTAGATAAGCTATTACCAGCAGGAGAGTGGGGTGGGAGGAGGTATTGTTTCATGGTCTCTGTGTATATAATGTCTTCTGCAGTTTCCACAGTATGCATCCGATGAAGTGAGCTGTAGCTCACGAAAGCTTATGCGCAAATAAATTGGTTAGTCTCTAACGTGTCACAAGTCCTCCTTTTCTTTTTGCGAATACAGACTAACACGGCTGTTACTCTGAAACAATGCTATATGTGTGATGAAAATAGAGGTGGTGTTTTTCTTTTAAACAGATTAGGAGCACAGATTTAAGTGTGAATGAAGTAATTATTCAGTATTCATGTGATACAATACTAGAATTATACTGGGTGACCACAAATCTCTAGGGTGTCATTTAAAAGAAATAGTTCTGGTTGTTTAAATTAATATCCTGGTTGTGTAATTGTGAGAGGATTCCCTGTGGTACCAATGAAGATATGCTTGCAGGGAGCAGGTGGAGAAGCCTAGCCTGAGCCAGTTTGCACGTTCTCTGCACACGTGGCTCTGGCTTCTCACAGCTTCCTGGGGGTCTTCAAGTTTGTGCACAGGGTTTTCTGTAGGAGGGCAAGCTCCAGATCTCTTCTTCCTGCCTCACACAGGGCAATATGTAGAAATCTCCACAAGGGGGTTCTCATGGATATATCTCATGGTACCAGCCTTCTCCCACAAGTTTTACTGAAGGCACAAGTTGCTCTGGTCCTGAGATATTCAATGCATCATTGAGCTTGGAACAAATTATTCCTCTAGGTTTATGAAACAAAATAATTATAGTAAGTGCCTAGAGCTCTCATAGTGGAGCAACATGCTAATAAAGCCTTTGGGTTTTTTGGAAGATGTACAGATTTCTATTGTTTGTTTCATAAATGGCAAAACTAAAACATTTTTAACAATCTGTTTTCCAGATCCTGCTAATGTAGATGGGAGAGAAAATGTAATAGTAATTCATCCTGATTTTAGAATGGTAGTTCTAGCAAATAGACCCGGATTTCCTTTTTTGGGTAATGATTTTTTTGGCACACTAGGTAAGTGATTTGTATTAAATGGGAGCATTGTAAATCAGGTATATTCAATGGTCTTGGGTGTGGGAGAACATTAGCTTTCTTTCTTTTACTTGATCTCATGGTGAAAGGAAGAGTGGGGTGGTTGGGGTGGGGAGAGGACCCCTAAATCTATTACTTCCGGGTCCAAGGCATTGTTTTCCATTGCCTTAGACATGACCCTGTTTGGGATGTACATCTGTTCAGCAAGAAAGTTAGTTCCACATATTTTCCTGTGGGCAAGGGCAATCCAAGACCCTTCCAGGAAAGTGGTACTCAAGAGCAAATGTTTTACAGCCCTGTGTCCGTGTTGTAGACCTGTTCCCAGTGAAATTCACCCAGCAACACTGGACCAGGATGTCTTTACTATTCCATAGAACTTTCCCATGGTTAAATATGTCCTCTTCTTCTGCTCACATGGAAACTCATAAAGAAAACTGCTTTTAGTCATAATTGTCCCGGGCTTAGTTCTACCTTTTGATGCTATTTCCAGGGTTCGAAACCCCTCTGCTTTCATGTCAAGATCATCTTCAGCAGGGCCCAGTAGTGACCCTACATCCCTATGCCCTAAGCTTTAGTTTTGCGTCAGAGCACTCCTGAAAGAGCTGATCTTTCTCCACTATTCATTTAGCTCCCTGATGCCTTGAGTGTGTTATAAAAGTGATCCTCCTCAGCTTTTGTGAACTTCTGTTCAAGCATCCTGGAAGACTGTATCCTTTCCCCAGCCCATGAAGGATCGACAGTTTTATTTTCCAAATATAAGCAAAAAGAACAAAACAGTTCCTGAGCACACCATGGGCTACAACTTCCTGGGGACATTCCCCTTTGTCTTTCAGTCTCTCCTGCTTGAAGGCCTATGGCAGGATTCTCCTGTACTCCTTTAACAGAGCACCTTCCAAAGCTGCTTTCTTGGAGGCTCTTTTTCCCTCCAGTAGGTTCCCACTGCCTGTGCCTGCTCGTGCTCCATGAGCAATCCCCCTTCCATACTGAGAGCCTGGCTCATTATAGCTCGGGGGTGCCTCACTCTCATCATTGGTCCAACTGGGCATATCTGTTCTAGCACAAGGGAGCTGAGCTTCCTTCATTTCCAGGGGCCAGCCACCCTGTGGCACTTCTTCATTCAGTCAATTTCTGCTGCTGCTTCTTGAAGTTGGTTTCTGGCTGTTGATCTCCTTAGCCAGGATAGGGGTAAAGCTCTCCATACTTTCCCACAACTGTCCATATTGGTTCTTCATAGTAACAAGTTGGTCCTTTACACGTGTCCTAGTTTTTGCCAAACATTTTGCGCCCTTTTCACCTAGGCAAGTTACACTTCCCTTCTGATTTTCCCAATTCTGAACCAGGAATGGAAAACACCTTGTCTCTTTGACTTCAGAAGCACATTCAAAGTGAAGTTAGAATGATTAAAAGCAGGAAAATAAATCCCTTTTTCTTTGTTCTCTTCAAGAGTTGAAGGAAAGGCTTCCAGATGTCCTGTTATGCAATGGCCAAATGGACCAGGTTTGTTTTCCATAGGCCTTCAGAAATTATCTGTGTACTGAAATTTACTGTCCGCTCCACCTCCTTGACTGAGGAGAGGTGGTAGTGGACAAATTTTGAAAAGCAACCTCCTGTGGTCTAAACAGGCATTTGTGGAGAGAGCACTTATCTGCAGAGTGCTTAAAGCAGGACTTCATGAAGAAGTTCTCATTTCCAGGGAATTATAGTGACAGTTCAGAGGTTCCTGTTGCATCTCTTTTTTTTTTTTTTTTGCCAACTTTGCCTTCAGGCATTTCTAATTCAGCTTTCAGTCTCTTTATTCAGGAAGAGTGAGTTAAGAATTTTGTATTTTCAAAGGTAACTAGTGATTTTTGGATGCCTCGTTTTTGTGTGACCAGCATGGGAGGACTTCAGGTGGCCTGATTTTTCAGTGGGTGGGTGCTCAGTACTTTCTGAAGGCTTTCAGGGTTTTTCAACTATACAAGGTGGATATTATCTATTATTATTACACTCCCTTTGTATTAAAGCTTAAATGAACCCTATATATATTTTTTATTTTAGGGGATATTTTTAGCTGCCATGCAGTTGATAATCCCAAACCACAGTCGGAACTGGCTATGCTTAGACAGTATGGACCGGATGTTCCTGAGTCAATCCTTCAGAAACTGGTGGCTGCTTTTGGAGAACTGAGGAGCTTGGCTGACCAAGGAATTATTAACTATCCTTATTCAACCAGAGAAGTTGTAAATATAGTAAAACATTTACAGGTACAATATGCATTATCTTGAATTCAAAAGAATGCAATAAATTAAATGAACAGTAATGCAATATACTCTTTGAAAAACCTTCAAGTACTGTAGATAAAGATTTTTTTTAAAATAAGTAATAAATCAAATTTGTGGATGGAAGGATTTATCCAACAACTGCATTTAGAAAGGGTAACAATATCTAGATGCTCATTTAGCACAATGATAGGGTTCTATATGTATGTTGGTAGTTAGATCTTTGTGAACATTTATTTGTAAGTGTGTACAATGCATACAATACATTTTTATCTTTCATTATGTTCTTTGTGTGTGTGAGAGAAAGTGAACCTGTTATGCATTGTTCATATTGGTTTTTCTGATAGAATTCCCTGAGCTTTAATAAGAATAACATAACTTAATAATTTACACTTTTGCCTACTGTTTCATTTTTGATTTACATTGCCTTTATGGGAAATTGGACACTGTTGCTTAAGAATAATAGATCAAAAATCATATTATGTTGTCAAAATTGTACATGCATATGGACTTGGCAAACAGTTGCTCATGTACCTTGATTGCCTCACACAGTCAAAATGCAATATCCTGAATTCTGATTCAATAATAAAGTTAAAAGGTTTAAGTTAGGTTCTGCTAATAGAAGAATAGCTATATAACTTGAAACGTATTTGCTGCTTATTTGAATATGGAATGTTTGTATTTTCTACTATTTATAATCCGTGATGTAGGTATTTTAATTATTATAGTGCTGTTTCTTAGATTTAAGATTTTACTGTGTTAAATTTATTTTCCTAGAAATATTGTTGTAATAATTATTTTAATATAATGTCTCTTATTATAAGTTCTTTGGCAAAAGTACCATTTCTACCTGTATGTTCATACAGCACAATGGGGCTGCATGGTGAGGGGGGGAGGGTGTCAAATTTGTGTGTGTGACACTAAGATATTATGACTCAGAAATAGTATAGTTTTTTTTACAATGATACTTATACCTAGTAATTCTAGATTTCTGGAGCAGGGACTTTGTCATTCTGCAGTTTTAGTTGTTCTTTAGACAATATTTCTTGAATGCTGATGAGGCCTTTGGGTGCTACCATAATATAAATACAGCATAACAACACTGATAATTTGAATGTTTATGAAGTAATACCTATCCTGTGCTGAATGAGCTACAGGTCTGAAAGCTGAGGTGTTATTGACCAGGTCATAGTGATTTATCAGATTACTAGAAACAAGTATCATGTGTTATTAGTAATATTAATATATTAAAACAAATAATCAAATTTTAAATGAAAGAGAAAAAATGGGCTGCCAAACTGCTGAAAGGCAGATTTGTTTCAAAGAAAAACAACCCTTTTGGTTCTTCCTTCTTAATGCCACACCCCCAAATAATCTGTAATTAGAATATATGTTTTAATGGCAGGCCTCACCAAATGACAGCGTTACACTGCTTTATGAGTTATTTTTCATAGTGCGCAAGAAGTGTACAATATTTGAAGAAACACGGCTTTGTTAGTTTTCCTGATGCAGATTGTTTGGGGAAAGCTGTGGCAAACAGTTGGTTGGTTCTCTTCCTCAATTTCCCTCACTGGAGTCAATTATTAGTGCAGAGTTACTTTCTGGGAACAGAGTATTGGTGTGTGGGGCTGAGATTTCAGAAAGAGGGGTTTCCCTGTGTGCCTTTTGTGCCCACTTCTGTTGAATAACTAATGTATGTAGTGTAAATAAACAAGTTGCACTAAGTAAATATGCAGATTGCATCACTGAGTTCTCCTTCAATGCAAAACCTATCTCCAAGGCCCTGACATTGGCTACTGCTTAGCAGAGGGGCGACAGTTTACAGTAAATTGTATTTCAAAACTGGCAAGTAAAGGAGGTGGGATTGACCTAATGTAAACAATTAGTGTAACTAAAAATATAATAGTTATTCTGGAGAAAGGACCTTGCCGGACTTCAGGGAGGGAAGGGAGAGGAGGAAAGGAAGGAGGGAAATGAGTCAATGAACAGTGCTGGCCTGTAGGAAGGAAAGAGGTAATTTAGTCATATGGTTAAACAATTTCCTTTACAGCAGTTCCACAGCCTCACTTTCTTTGTACTCGTGGTTGTTTTCTTTCATGTAATTTTGGAACTTTTCTGCTTCTACAGAAAGGGGTTAGAAACTAAGGCAATATCTTTGTTTTTGGCAGAAAACCTGAAAATTTTAAGTGTATGAATCAGAAGTAATAGTACAGTGATTATGTAAATCTCTGCATTCTGACTGTCAGCCAATCAAAGTACAGTGATATGCATACTCTATGATTATGGAGACATAACCTTATGGAGATTATGAAGATAAATCACTCACAACCAGTCATAATGCAGGGATTGCAGAACTGAGGAAAACTGTTAAACTGTGTTCCAATAACAGTTCAGCATCTCTGTGCTCATGCTGAGAAAACTATTTCAGTAAAATGTTTTAGATTGAATAATAGAATACAGTGTTAACAGGTTGCTACTGTGCTTGCTATTTCTTCAAAAAAGTAGTTTTAGCAAAGTATTTGGTAAGATGTCAAGCTACATAGAATGTAAATGCTGACGTAACAGAATGACCGTGGGAGTACCGGTAGTTTAAAGTAGATTACAGTAGTACCCGTATTCGCAATTCACGTAAGCTTAGATTCATGTAAAGTACTTTTTTTTTTCAAGCCATACTATGTAATGACTTTAAGCATAAAATATATCCAGTATGAAGCTGCTAAAAGCAAAAACTGTTTTTGTTTTCAAAAATAACCAGAAATCTAGGAGTAAAATATTAAAGTACTCCAAGACACTCATAGAAGTGTTACTTGTAATGGAAAGACTCATTGAATGAGAACTGGATGTACTGATGGGGAATCAATATTTTGTCTGCTAATCTGGTTTTAAAAATCAATATCAAGTAAATGATTTGTAAAGACAGACAAATTTTGTGCTTCAAGTAAACTGTCAGTGACATTTTTTGGTAAACAGTTTTCCAGCCAGATATTAAAAATTTGCTGAATTTGTACCATTTGAAGCAGTAGAGCTCATTTTTAAAAATGGAGTTAAGTGAAGAACCTATTGACAGGTTCTCTAGTTCAGAATAATTTTTGTGAAAGTGATGATTTGCCTCTGAAGAAATAGAGTTCATATCATATAATATTGGTACAGGAAGCATGGAGATATCAGTTTCAGTGATGTGAGGGATGTATGTCAGAAGAAACAAAATAGTTCAAAAGAGGATAAAGAGACTATTGGGTGGGCTGGATAACATTTGAGTCAATTTATTAAAGCTTTTGCCGTTTCCTCTGTAAGCTACATGAAACAATAAATGTAGAGCAAACGAGGCTAATCATTATCCTCTTAAAAAAAAAAACAGGAGTACTTGTAGCACCTTAGAGATTAACAAATTTATTGGAGCACAAGATTTCGTAGGCTACAGCTCACGTCATCAGATGCACAGAATGGAACATATAGGAAGAAGATATATATACATACAGAGAACGTGAAAAGGTGGAAGTTGCCATACCAATCCAAGAGGCTAATTAATTAAGATGAGCTATTATCATCAGGAGAAAAAAACTTTTGTAGTGATAATCAAGATGGCCCAATTCAGACAATTGACAAGAAGGTGTGAGGATAATTAACATGGGGAAATAGATTCAATTTGCTGATAATAGCTCAGTATCAATAGATAGACTAACACGGCTGCTACTCTGAAACCTGTCATTATCCTCTAGCGTATTCAGATACTGTACTGAAAGTTACTAATTAAATCGGTGCAAGCTAGTTCGTTACACTTTGTAATGAGAGGAAGAATGTGAGTTATTACTAAGAAATGCTACCTAACCATAACTATTCATCATTATTACTGTTTTATTATTCAAAATATACTGTGTACTGTTAATTACATGATCATTTGCTTTACTTTTGCAGAAATTCTAAAATTCAAGATATATCACACCATGTTTTTCAGTTACATTTACAGTATATACAAGTCCTGATAAGTTCTGTTTGCAACAATGTCTATTAAATATATTTTGCAGAATATAGAAGTTGTCCAAGTATAATTTTGTTTCAGGCAGGATGGTTTTATGTGCTAAGCAGTAACAATATAAGTAGATATTTGTGCTTTTAATTTTGGATAGTGTATGCAATGGATCTGTCTGATATACATCATGATAAATGCGTAGATTATTTTCTGTGCAATATATTAATTTTGATTCCAGGATAGTGAAATTATTCAGTGCTGTAAGTCTTATTAGTAGAAAGGAGTTTAGTAGTTCAGAAATATCAATTAACTTTTTCCACCGGGATTCTATCTAAAATGTTTCAACCAACTTAACTTAGAACATTTATCACAGGACTTTTTTATATTTTATTCAGTAAGGAATAGCCACATTAAATGTGTTGGGAGCAGCTAGAGAATGACTTGTAGAATCCCACAATTACATATTTTGCAAAGCAAATAATTAGCTAAGTAATAATGCAGCCTTTTCTGTATACTCCAGATATGCATAATTTCTAGGGCATATTCTTGTGTATGTATTGTTCTTGTGTATGAGTGCTGTAGTATTTTGTGATACACACATTAAAAGGGCTTGTCTATACGGTGATTTAGTGTGCAGCAAGCAAGCCAGGGCATGAATGTAGAGTGCATTAGCTTTTCATGCACTAACTAATCGTGTGGACCCTGCTACCATGCAGTAATAATTCCATAGTATGCTTTGATGTACCACTGTTTCAGACAGGAGTATGTCAAAGTGCGCAATGGAACTTTTAGGCTGTGAACCCCTTATTCCACTGGTGTGTAGTTACTTACACAGTTGGGACTCTTATGTGAGTAAATGCTACCAAATAAGAGTGATGGGTTCACAATATGCCCCATGGGAATTTTTTGTCCCTGAAAAAACTTACGCATATGCTTAATTATGAGTAGTCTCACAATGGTAGAAAAGTTATGCATGTGCATATGTGTTTGTAGGAATGGGGCAATGGTCACTTAAGGAGGGGTGTAATGGGGTTTACAAACCCCATACTGAGCATAGGCAAAAGGGAGAGGAGAGTCTTCCCTGCTGACAGACTATCAGGCTGCTTGCACCCCTTCCCAGCTGCCAGCATTACCAGTTGTGAAGGTATGGACCTGTCTCTGTGACTGATACAGAAACAAGCCCAGCTATAAAGGAGGGAGAACAGAGAGGGAAAAAGAAAAGGAGTACTTGTGGCACCTTAGAGACTAACCAATTTATTTGAGCATAAGCTTTCGTGAGCTACAGCTCACTTCATCGGATGCATCCAGTGTAGTGAGCTGTAGCTCACGAAAGCTTATGCTCAAATAAATTGGTTAGTCTCCAAGGTGCCACAAGTACTCCTTTTCTTTTTGCGAATACAGACTAACATGGCTGTTACTCTGAAACCTGTCATTATGCAAGAGAGGGAAAAGGGAAGCAGAAAGGCCTGGGACAGCAGAGGGGACAACAGCCCTATGCCAGGCTGCTTCTCAGGAACTGATAAGAAGAGAAAAGAAAACTGCAAGCCCTGGTGTTTAAGGGCTGATAGACTCAGTTTAAGTTAAGAATTCATGGACTGATAGGACTGAAAGGGCCCACTTAGGAGAAAGCTGGGACCCCTGGAGAGACAGCACCCAGAGCAGCCAACAATGGGATTTTCAAAAAGTGTTCAGTGCTGGCCTGCCTCAGCTCCCATTAACTTCAATGGGAGCTGTGGTAGGCCAGCACTGAGAACCTTTGCAACTCCCACCCTAAATTAACTTCATTATTCATTCTTTATTTTTAAAAGTATGTACTTTCTAAATTGCCAATAGTTTGCTAAGCATTCTTACTTGTAAGAAGATAAGGTCCCTGCCTCAAAGATCATGCAATCTAAATAGATAACATATCAAGAAAGCATGAGAGATGCAACAAAAAGCAAAGCAATAGGGCAGTGAAGTTTAGCATGCATGTTGTTAGTTCTGCAATTTTTGTGTTAGTTGTTTCTATTGTATTCTATCTAGCAACACTAAGAACATGACTACTAGAGCTCATTATTTAGATGTATGAATCTAATGTTTTGTTTTGTTTAATTTAAACAGAAGTTGTCTTTCTAGGAAATAAATATACCATTTGTTTTATTGCTTCATGACAAATAAACATAGCATTTCTCTTTCAACTGACTTTAGCAGTTTAACTATACAGACTAACTACAATATAAAATATTTTAGTATGTGCAATATCTTAATAGATATGTGTAATAAGATGAATGTTGGGGTTTTGTTTCTGTGCAGAAATTTCCAACTGAAGGACTTGCAAATGTGGTTCGAAATGTGTTTGACTTTGACTCCTACAACAATGAAATGCGTGATACTTTAATCAGTACTTTGCACAAACATGGGATACCTATTGGAGCAAAACCCACCAGTGTACAGCTGGCCAAGGAGTAAGGCTAACCTAATATATATTAACACTTGTCTCTATCAGCCATTTTTCGCTTTCTTTTATTTTGCTGCTAATTGATTAACAACAACCTGGGATACTTGAAGCTAAATACTCTTATGGTTGAAGTTTTGTTTTCTGCAAATAATGGACAATTATATTTTACCAGTAAATTTAGTAGTAATAAATTACTAATATTTCATCTCTATTTAATGTCCATGTAAATGTTAATAGTATGTCTGAAAAACAGATACAAACAAATAAAGGGAAATATTTGTTTTTTTCTCTGTCTGTGTTTTTTATTGAATTACTACAGATCTTTTCCTATTTGCCATTAAACTCAGAAGCAAAACAAATCCCGTTGTCTTCAATGGGAGCAAGAATTGGTCCTTAATCCTCAGCTCTATAAAAATACATCATCATAGCATGTCAGAGCACTTAGTTATCCCTGCAGGCAACAAGAAGGGTTTTAACATTTGCTTATATCCAGATCCCCATTATTGTTTAATAATCATGGCCATTGACTGAACTTGTTATACTATGTACTATTTGAGAGATCAGAAATAAAATAGCCATTTAAAAAAAAAAACTAAATTGTAAAGTCACAGCTGATTTAGCTCATACCTTTGCACTTCACATGGATGTTTGTCTTTTTCTGCCTTCCAATAATATATTATTTGATAAATAAACATAATTAACAGCAATGTTTTTATTTTTATTTTTTTAAACTTCCTCTGAGATGTTTTGAAAAATCTAATACATCTTTTAAGGAATCTCAGAAAAAACAAACCATTAAATCAATCAAGGAACTGTTTATGGAGAAACAAATATTTCCCTTCTATAATAAAGCAAAGGAAGGATTATGGAAAATTCAGTTTTACATAGGATTATATTACTTTTATGTTTGCTTAGTGGCAGCTTAGTTGACTCCACTGACAAAATGTCTTTATCAGTTGTCAGTGTGTAGATTTTTCCTGCAGGAGCACCACTATAATCATGCCTAGCAACCTACATAGATGTTTTGAAGAAGACAGTCAGTCTAATTACTATGGCATAATTTTTCCTCTGTATGTCTGAGGAATCGCGTGTCTGAGGAACTCAATGCCTGGGTAACTACCATATGCATCAAGATGACAATTTACCCCTAAAACTGGTGCCACAATATCCATAATTTACTTGCTAAAAATCATTTGCTGAATTCTGTTTTGAAGGACTATAAAGTGGGTCTGAGTTAGAATGATCATTTATATTTGATAAGTTGGCATTTTATTTAATTTAATTAAGGATTTTAGAAAAATAAATGTACAGTTTGTTTTTATTGGTTATGGTCTTAGCCTTGAAGTTCATGTACAGATTCGGAGGTGATTAGATACAGGGTTTAGCCCTTTATAGAGAAGATTATCCTATCTGAACTTCCCCAGTGCTCACAAGTGTTCGTTTCTAGGGATTTTGGTCTAGGCCTATTTGTATTTTAGAAAACATTTTACAGGAATTTAAGAGTGGAATATTGAGGCTGGTTCGAGCCAGGAATAATGTGTTTGAGTGCTATGGAAATATTTCCACGTAGTTTTGCCACTGTACTTTAGTCCTAATTTTCAAGTCTCCTGTTTAACGTGATGGTTTTGTGAAATAAACAAATAGAGATTAGGATGAGACTGCCTGACTCGTTTTCACTTGTGACTTGAATCCAGGTTTCCAGAAATATTCTTGTTATTCAGCAGATTGCCAATGTTGCCAAATGAAGTAACAGGTTTTAGTGATTATAGACGCATTTCCATTCGACATTAGTTGGTAGAGACTGCTAAACTAAAGGATATGGAAGTAATTCTATTGATGCATTAACAACGAGGAGTCCTTGTGGCACCTTAGAGACTAACAAATTTATTTGGACATAAGCTTTCATGGGCTAAACCCACTTCATCAGATGCATGGAGTGAAAAATACAGTAAGTAGTGTGTATATATATACAGCACATGAAAAGATGGGAGTTGCTTTACCACAGGGGTGGCCAACCTTTGGCTTTGGAGCCACATGCCACTCTTCAGAAGTTAATATGCGGCTCCTTGTATAGGCACCGACTCTGGGGCTGGAACTACAGGTGCCAAGTTTCCAATGTGCTGGAGGGTGCTCACTGCTCAATGCCTGGCTCTGCCACAGGCCCTGCCCCCCACTCCAACTCTTCCTGCCCCCTCCCCGAACCTGCTATGCCCTCGCTCCTCCCACTCCCCCTCCGAGTTCCTGCATGCCACGAAACAGCTGATCGGGAGGTGTGGTGAGGGAGGGAGAGGCACTGTTTGGCGGGGCTGCCCGTGGGTGGGAGGCATTGGGAGCAGAAGCTCCTGGGGGGGCTGCTGACGTATTACTGTGGCTCTTTGGCAATGTACATTGGTAAATTCTGGCTCCTTGTCAGGCTCAGGGTGGCCACCCCGCCTTACCAAGTGTGGGGTCCATGCTAACGAGGCTAATTCAATTAAGCACTTGGTAAGGCAACTCCCATCTTTTCATATCTCCTGCTTACTGTATTTTTCACTCCATGCATCTGATGAAGTGGGTTTTAGCCCATGAAAGCTTATGCTCAAATAAATTTGTTAGTCTCTAAGGTGCCACAAGGACTCCTTAGTCTTCACTCAGCGAGTTGGAGGCAAGAGAAACTTCAAGCTGCTTGAATTTTTTAATGTCTGTTTTTTCCCCTTCCTGTCTCATGGATAAGAAATAGGAAGGTCATTAAACTGAAATCTTAAATAATACAAATAAGACTTTAATCAAAAGTTGTTTGTTTGAAATGCCATGATCTGGTTGGCAAAGAACATAAGAATGGCTATACTGGGTCAGACCAAAGGTCCATCTGCCCAGTATCCTGTCTTCCGACAGTGGCCAATGCCAGGTGCCTGAGAGGGAATGACCAGAACAGGTAATCGTCCAGTGATATATTCCCTGTCGCCCATTCCCAGCTTCTGGCAAACAGAGGCTAATAGCACCATCCCTCCCCATCCTGGCTAATAGCCATTAATGGACCTATCCTTCATGAATTTATCTAGTTCTTTTTTTAACCCTGTTGTACTCTTGGCCTTCACAACATCCTCTGGCAAAGAGTTCCACAGGTTGACTGTGCACTGTGTGAAGAAATACTTCCTTTTGTTTGTTTTAAGCCTGCTGCCTAGTAATTGCATTTGGTGACCCCTAGTTCTTGTGTTATGAAACCATTCCATCCCACCTTTGATTCACAAGACTGTGAGTTCCGATTCACAAGACTGTGAGTTCCCCAATTTGCTAGTCGTCTTTTATAACTCCTGCCTGCGGCTATATCAGTTCTGATAGCTACCTTCAGAAAACACAAATTACAAGTAACTTGATTCCTATAGACTTAGTCTCTTCATTTTTAGTGGACTCAAGAACTCCATTTATATTTTGCCTCTAGATAATTATTTTCTGACAAATTCTCCCATTAGACTATTGTACATGAAGAAAATCAAACTAAACAATTTTGTGTAGAATCACCATGTTGACTAAAGGTTTTGGGCCAATCTCCTCCTCCTTCAGAAAAACATTATTTACATAACCACCTCAAACTTAGTAGTGAATCCTGGATCTAGAGCCCTCAGGGTAAAATAGTCGCAAAGTAATAATTGAAACAAAATGGATCTAAAGGATCTGACAGGTTGATTCACAATCAAACAACTGACTAGGAAATAATTCAGTGGAATTGAGTGTTAGATGTTGGTCCTTATTCCATATGATGTCACATTAGGGGTCTCTAGAGACATAAAAACAAACAAGCTTTAGCTTTTGATGAAGCTTGTGAATAAGAGCTCTTGTTTGATACTGTAGATTATCATTCCAGAGATTGAAGGACTCTTCACAGCCTGCTTTGGACTTAACTATCTTGAGTAGTTTTGTATCATCTGCAAATTTTGCCACTTCACTGTTTCCCCTTGTCATAAAAATAAAGGGAAAGGTAACCACCTTTCTGTATACAGTGCTATAAAATCCCTCCTGGCCAGAGGCAAAATCCTTTCACCTGTAAAGGGTTAAGAAGCTAAGATAACCTCGCTGGCACCTGACCCAAAATGACCAATGTGGGGACAAGATACTTTCAAATCTAGAGGGGTGGGGAACAAAGGGTTCGTCTGTCTGTGTGATGCTTTTGCTGGGAACAGATCAGGAATGCAGCCTTCCAACTCCTTTTAAGTTCGTAAGTAATCTAGCTGGAAATGCGTTAGATTTCCTTTTGTTTAATGGCTGGTAAAATAAGCTGTGCTGGATGGAATATATATTCCTATTTTTGTGTCTTTGTGTAACTTAAGGTTTTGCCTCGAGGGATTCTCTGTTTTGAATCTGATTACCCTGTAACGTATTTACCATCCTGATTTTACAGAGGTGATTCTTTTACCTTTTCTTCAATTAAAATTCTTCTTTTAAGAACCTGATTGATTTTTCATTGTTCTTAAGATCCAAGGGTTTGGGTCTGTGTTCACCTGTACAATTGGTGAGGATTCTTATCAAGCTGTCCCCAGGAAAGGGGGTGTAGGGCTTTGGGGGATATTTTGGGGGAAGACGTCTCCAAGTGGGCTCTTTCCCTGTTCTTTGTTTGAAACGCTTGGTGGTGGAAGCATACTGTTCAAGGACAAGGCAAAGTTTGTACCTTGGGGAAGTTTTTAACCTAAGCTGGTAAGAATAAACTTAGGGGATCTTTCATGCAGGTCCTCACATCTGTACCCTAGAGTTCAGAGTGGGGAAGGAACCTTGACACCACTTCTTCCAGATCATTTCTGAATATGTTGAATAGGACTGAACCCAGTACAGACCCCTGTGGAACACCACTATTTACCTCTCTCCATTCTGAAAACTGACCATTTATTCCTATCTTTTGTTTCCTATCTTTTAACCAGTCACCGATCCATGAGAGGACCTTCCCTCTTATCCCATGACAGCTTACTTTGTTTAAGAGCCTTTGGTGAAGGACCTTGTCAAAGGCTTTCTGAAAATCTAAGTATACTATGTCCACTGGATTCCCCTTGTCCACATGCTCATTGACCCCCTCAAAGAATTCTAGTAGATTGATGAGGAATGATTTCCCTTTACAAAAACCATGTTGACTCTTCTACAACAAATCCAAGGGACTAAACCATTCAGAACTGGGTAAGAGACTAAAACCTTAAGAATTTAGGAGAAAGGTGAACTTAGTCCCATTAGTGGAAAAGAAAAGAAAAAAATGCAGTATTAACAAAGCAAAGCTCCAGCAAGACATCATAAAGATAATGTAATAGAGCCTCAACTTGAATGTGTACCCCAAATTAAAAAACATAGAGAACCAAAAAAGTGCCACCATGGCTAAACAACGAAGTAAAATAAGCAGTGAGAGGCAAAAAGGCATCCTTTAAAATGTGGAAGCTAAATTCTAGTGAGGAAAATAGAAAAGAGTGTAAGGTGTGGCAAGTGAAGTGTAAAAATATAATTAGGAAGGCCAAAAAAGAATTTGAAGAACACCTAGCCAAACACTACCTCATATCTCACCAGCCTACTAGAATTCATTTTTAGGAAGTGTGGAAATAGAGGATTTATAAACTCATGATATTTTCATATGTTGTCTACATCTCAGATTTAAAACAAAGGCTCTAATCTTTGACATTTTCTTCAGGACATGACCCAGTTTCAAACGGGTCTGGTATATCTCTCAATTGATCAGCTCTAATTGCCTCTCAAAAGGAGCATGTAGCTTTTCCAAAGACTGGAGAAAATTGTAAAATTTCATAAATAGTCATAATTATCAGTAGGTTCATTGATCTATAATGCATGACACATGAGAGTTATGTGTAAGAGTTCAAAACTAAAATCTAAGTCCTTGTGAAGTTGATGCTATTGTTACCAAGTTCATAGTGCCCACAGATAAATTTAAATTCATGTACTTCCTTCATAACCCCCATCACAGGGTCTGCACAGGCTTCCACCTCCTCGTGCCTGTGCCCTGTGTTGTCCAGCCAAATAAAGAGTCCCAACGCCTTCTTTGGTGCTTCACCCTTGTGTCTTTGTTTGTCACCGTGTAGTCCCTTTTATTCCCCCAACAGCTATCCCCATTCAGACCCTTCCCAGGGTCTCCTGGCCCATGAGGCTCCTTGCCTTTGGTGAGGAGACAGAGCTGTAAGCCTCCTACCCCCTCCCAGGCTAGCCTCCTGACTGAGCTTTCTCCAGGGCTTTTATAGCCCTTCCCTTCCTCAGCCCAACTGCTGTTACTTAACTGAAGTATTGCCCTGAGCCGACCCTCGTTAGGTCCTGCAGCTGGGCTCTCTGCTGGCTGCCTGGGCCCCTACACCTGGCTTCCCTACCAGAAAGCAGGGCTTAGCCAGCATTTTGGCAGGGCATTCAAGGAGTTTTACCCCTGCCCTGCCACACACCCCAAAAATGGATCAAACCCAGGCTTTGCCAGAAAATCATTTTGAAATCCAAAACTCTTAGTTTGAAATTTACTTTCATTAATAAACCACCATGTCATTCTAGTAACTGACTCTATACATAAATGCATCTGTCTTGGGTTATATGTGCATTAAAGAGTATACCCAGAATAAATGTTAATGATTGGATTGGATGTCATAACCTGAGCTGTGTTATACTTGCATTTCTTTTGGCTTTGGCTTAATTATGACTCCTGATGTGGGAGAAAACTGACCAGACTGGTTTGGAAACAGATTAAAAAGGTTGAGACACTGTGAACAGATTAATTCAAAAGTATTAATCTTTTTCCAATCAATGTTAAAAACAGGCCTCACACTGCAAATAATTAAACAAGGGGAAATTGAAAATAGGAAGCAATTACAAGAAATATAGTTCTCAAACGTTGGTATTGACGGATGTTGTAAATAGGTGTAGGGGGTCATAAAAACTGTCTTCTCAGAGCTGGTTAACTAGCGAATTAAACGTAATGGAAAACACCGCCTGTCAAGCTAGTTTAAATTCAGCCCAGATTGCATCACCAAAAACCATTACCATTTTATGGCTGAACATTGACCTATGTGAAATGCTTTGATGGTTTCAATCCATTTCCTAATTCAATATCACAAAACCTATTGTTGGCAACTTTATTGAGAGTCTCAGCAAATGGGCCAAGGACTGAATGGGTATGGAAACTGAACTACTCTCTCACCCCAAGAGGTGGCCCCTCTGGGTTGATTGAGGTACATGGGCAGAACAATTATTAGAATATTCTAATTTATTTTTCTTTTGCTATTCAGAAAGATTAGAAAATATAATTGTTCATTCCTAAAGTTGGAATAGAGAAAGATTTTAACTTCTCCAAAGTTCAGGGGGGCCTCAGACCCAAGGTTCTGGTTTGGGCCACTCTCTGACCAAAATATCTATAAGAAACAAATCTCCTTTAATTGCAGAGCCTATTATTTTTAAAGAATTCTGACTGTAGGAACAGACAGAGACAAATAGAACAAGAGAGATCAAGCACAGACAACAAACAGTCTTGGAGAACTTACTTAAAATAGCCTTCAGAGATGTATTTTTAGAAGGATGTCTTCTATTCTCATGCCAAGTTTTGTAGTTGTGCAATAACGTAAGAGGTTTAAATAGTGTTTAGAAATATCTTGCACATGCTCTCAGTTTACTTACGCTAGAAGCAAATTAAATACATGCTATGTGCCAACTAGTTCCAAAAGGAAATTTTCTGATACTGTATCTTAGCATATCAGTTCATTGGTTTTAATTTAATTATTCTGCATTAGCAAAACTTTAAATCATTTTATTAGTAGTTGCAAATCACTTGAGAGAAAGTAGAGGAAGAACAAAAATGTGTGTATTATATTCTGTGAAACTGCTTTATCAATACCAATATTTTCAGTTATTACAGAAATTATTTTTGACAGCGGCCCACGTGTTCTCTTCCTGAATGAAAAACAAATGGAAAAAAATGAGGTCAAGAACATCGTTCAAGTTTAGGCAAATTAACCCCGTCTTTTCAGCAGGATTGGCAAAGATTGTGTTGTGAGCAGGTAACCGTGAAAAGTAGTAGAGGCTAAGCATCTGTGAGAAACCCTACACCTGCCATATAGATACCCTTAACAGGTCATACAGAAGGACCATCCCTCTGCACTTTCTTGTGATACATCAGAACATAAGAAAGGCCATACTGGGTCAGACCAAAGGTCCATCTAGCCCAGTATCCTGGCTTCCGACAGTGGCCAATGCCAGGTGCCCAGAGGGAATGAACAGAACAGGTAATCTCAAGTGATCCATCCTCTGTCACCCATTCCCAGCTTCTGGCAAACAGAGGCTAGTTTTGGCCCCATAGGCAGTTAGCATACGGTCATTGTCTGTACTGTGTGACCCATTGGGGGTAGGAGAACATACAACAGCAGTTAATGCTCCTTCTTGCAGCAATAACCTGGTACAACATTTACTGTACTCATTGTGCATTTTTCCTAGAGGAAAATATCACTTAGAAAAACTCCTCCCACTCATTCTGGCATCCTCTTTGAATTGAATTAAGCTGATCAAGAGAGCACTGAATATGCTTTGCTATACAGCTCAGACAATTCAGACTTTTTAAAGCTTTTCTTTTCAGAGCATGGTCTTTTAAATCCTGAGATTACTTGTGTTTCAAAAAATTGAAATTTTTGCCATTTGAAAGAAATTGAATGTTTCAGCAAGGGAGCATTTTCAACAAGAGAATCTTCAAAATAGCCTCTTGGAAAAACTCTGTGGTTAAATGACGTATCCCTTGTTCATTGCCAATTAACAGGGATAAATGTTTCTTTGTTCATATGTTGTTTGACAGGCTACCATTGCCAGACCATACATTTATGGGCTACTGGAGAATCAATCAATCAGGGAACGCACAGCAGAAACTACTGTGTCCAACAGAAACCCATCAGTTAAATATAAAGGTGTGTGTCTTCTTTTTAATGCTTAAAAATATTGATTAGTCATTTTTTCTTTACAGCAATATAATATCACCCAGATTATGATTTAATAAATATAAGATGTCTCATTTCCTGCAGAAAGAAGAATCTGAGTTGATTTTTGTAACAAAATAAAAGCTGTTAATTGTACAGTTTAAAAAAGTAGACTATTTTGTGCATTCACACTGCAAGCTGAGTTGCTGTGGGGTCCTATCTTGTGAGCCCTCCATATGCAGGATATATACTGAAAGGAGTACTGGGGTGGAGGGACTTTGCAGGGTTGAGTTCAAAAGCTCTTGCAGAGTTCTTGCTATGAAGGTGACAATGTCATTTTTAGAGAAGCCTGGAAACAGGCATGGATATGTGGGGAGGTCCAGTTTCAATCCCCAGATCACAACTCATCTGGATGAGATCTAAAATGGGAAGGAGCCTGTTTTCCAGTTTCATTTCACATGCAGCTGAATTCTTCTGAAATTTTCTCTCTCTCAAATCTGAATCTGAACCTTTGGTCTGATTTGGCCTCCAACCTGAACCTAATCCACATCCTCTACAAACCCAATCTCTTGGCCTGTCTTTATTAATTATTACTTCAGTGGGGCAGGGCGGAACTGTTATTGTAATGTTGTTTGATATTTTAAACCTTCCATAATCAAGAAATTCAGAATTGTTTCCTTGCACATATGCACTGTGATCCAGTCTTTCATTATTGATCAAAAACACTCCAGGCAATGTGACCTCTCCTCCATGGGATTAAGGATCATGGTTCCATACTAAGTTCCATGCAGTCCGCCATGACTAAATGGATGTAGTAGTTGAAATACGTAGCCTAAAGAGAGGACAACAGTGTGGCTTTTATATTATGGGGGAAATGGTGTCAGGATCTTCAGGGCTCCAGGTGGGATACAGAGGGCTTACAGAAAAAGCAATCTGGTTTCTTCCCAAATATAAGCCTTTCTCTTTTGTTTATAATGCTTGGTCTGGCATTTAGTGCTAAAAGCAATAGAAATTTTTAGGAAAACTCCTAGCATTTATAAAGGTTGGTGAGTGAAATAAAATACCTAGTCCTCATGGTTATAATTTTCTCTTAGGGTCCAGTATATTTAAATGTTCAGGGATTTCCACTGGAACGGCATGAAGCAAGGTCCCTCAGTTTCACAGAAGAACTTGCTTTTTGGACACTGCCATTAAATGAAGTTAATTTCGTCTGTGATGTTGCTGTAGCAGAAGGTACAGTAAAATATTTGTAACTTTTGTAATGATCCCTCCCTGTTGTTGTATGATATAAGTTACACTGGAGACCATGCGGAATTGGACAGATGAGATCATACCTGTTCATTAATAGTCAGTACTATGTAGTTTGTATTCCCTTTTTTTGACATATGCAAGAGGAATATCACATTTTTGTAATGGCAATAAAAAAAAGAAACTCTACAAATTCTGCACTGAGTGTATGCGCAGTAACACAGAGTGCATTTCTGGGAACCTGTACTGTGAGGCCTGCATGAGATATAGAAAAAATTATATTGCTTGCTTTTCTCTTCTTTGTGTTTAACTTTTTTTTTTTTTAAGTAAAAGAAGACAAAATGCTAAAACCATCAATCACGAAAGAGGAGTATAATTCCATTAAAACATATTGGTGATAATGTAAACTATGAAGGAGATTTGGCTCTAAAAGGAATATAGATGCGTAATTCAAAGTGTGCCTAATTTTTATATTATATAATACAGTGGTTCCCAAACTTGTTCTGCCACTTGTGCAGGGAAAGCCCCTGGCGGGCCAGGCCAGTTTGTTTATCTGCCGCGTCCGCAGATTCGGCCAATCATGGCTCCCAATGGCCGCGGTTCGCTGCTCCAGGCCAATGGGAGCTGCTGGAAGTGGCGGACGGTATGTCCCTCGGCCCGCGCCACTTCTAGCAGCTCCCATTGGCCTGGAGCAGCGAACTGCGGCCACTGGGAGCCGCGATCCACCGAACCTGCGGACCCGGCAGGTAAATAAACCGGCCCAGCCCGCCAGGGGCTTTCCCTGCACAAGTGGCGGAACAAGTTTGGGAACCACTGATATAATAATTGTTTCAAAATTAATTTTAAAAAGTCTTTCTAACTTTGCCTCTCCTTAATTAAAACCAGTTAAAATGCAAGACTTGTAGCATGCAAAGTTCTGTGCTTTCTTTCTGGTGCTTATGCTGATCAATGCCCTTTCTTATTGAATCAATCCTTCCTTATTTAACTACATTATATATAGAAAGATATAGATATAGATATGCCCCAATGCACATCACATCATTATTGATATTTGTGACCATTATTTATGGTATATTATAAAATGTAATAAATTTTATGACTGTAATTTATTTTACATTGTAAATACATTAAAATTATGAAAACTGACAACGCTGCCTTTTTCTGATTGTGGCTTCACTTTCTAAGCATGTTCACAATTTTTTGATGACACTAATAGAAATTACAGTTTTAATTTGATACTCAGAAATGTCTAAAGTGAGTCAAAAACTGTTGTGTTTCCCTTGCCACATGAAACTTCCTTCCTTTTGTCTATAATTATTAAATGACCTGGTGTTTTAGTTCCAGTAAGTGGACACATTTTTAAAAAGTCTGCATCTGAAAACTTTTACTACAGTTTTCTCTTTCCTAGAAACTTTTCTTTTTTATAAGTAAACTTGCGTATGCTGTATAGGTTTCTGGTTATGAGGATTCATAGAACTAGAGTCTTTAGCAATTGATTTGGATGGCAAACGAGGTTTGTGTCTGCTACTCAAAGATCTTTTGGAATATTTGTGGAGGGAGTAACTAGTCAGTGTGAAGCAGGTAGCAACTTGACTGTTAAAAGTTTAGTTTACGTATAGACCACGTCGCATCCTTGGTTTATGTACAAAATTCCCTTTGTCATCATAGGAATGCTGCTGTAGGTTAAGAGTAGCACATAGTCCTACATGGATTGATTGATTGATTGATATATGTGACATAATAGTATAAACTTATTTTAAATATGTTGCTGTATTCCCAAAATAGTTCATCATTCAGTTTTCAGTTAATCTGCTGGTTAACATGGTTTTGAATCATGACAGCATCTTTTACTTTCATTAATTTTGCCTTACTTTCTTATTTCAGAAGATGAGACTGAAAATATTCTCTACGTGGCTACATGCAATCCAGTTTCCTTATATTTCATGAATGTATCTAGTAAAAATGGATACTTTGTGGATTGTTATGACATCTTCCCAAGAACGGTTGGAAGTATATGGCAACCCTTTGTGACTGTGGCACCTCTGGGAAATCCACTCAAAGGGCAAGTGATTCTACATGAAGAGCAGGTAAAATAAATAAATAGAAATCCTCCTGTTTCATGTTTCGTTGTGAGGAAAGTAGTACAGCAAGAGTAGGATCCCTGGGGTTCCTCAGCCTCTGTAGGTTGTGAGATAAATATGCACACTTCTGGATACTTAGTCTAATTGCACTTAGTCTAATAAACCTTTGGAGGGGGTCCCTCAGCTCTACTTTTTCTTGCGGTGTTTAGGCTGGTTTACTGTATGTTTTTATGTACTTTTGCATTATTAATGCTGAGATTTGCCTGTTTATCCTGTTAGTGGTAAAAGTAGACTGAGAACTATTGGAGGGGGGGAGAGGAGATTATGATTTGAGTTTGGGAGTCTCAAATTAGCAGAGGAAATTTATTAAGTCTAAACTACCTTATTTTAGGCTGTGTATTCAAATCCAAGCCCTGCTCATCCCTGTTCTAGTTTTTGAACTTTTAATAAAAAATAAATGACTTCTGAATCACAATTGTTCATGCTACCATTGTTTTTTGTTAAGTATCATGATGTTTTCCTTTCCATAGCGTGAGTTTTGTGCGAACACAAAACGGAGAGTAGGATGGATGGGTTAAACAAGATGGTGGTGTAAACCACCTTGTAGAGATGGATTCTAACTTTCTCAGTGTCAGATCTATTTGGTTTGGGCCCATCACTTCAGTAGTCTTATTTGGAACTGCTATTAGAAATTGATTAGAATATTTTCAATTTAACACCTTTTTACAGGGGATGGGAGAGCAGCCACCAAGATGCTGACATGAGTAAAAAAAGAATAAGTATTAATATGAGTTATAATAATAGCCTAATAAATATGATCGTGTCCCATTAATGCCTGAGGGGGGTAGACTCCAGGAAGGAAGAAAAGTTATTTAAGCCAAATAGCAATATTGAAACAAACACAAATGGCCATGAAAACATTTAGACTGGAAATTAGAAAGTTTGAGGAGTTAGATTCTGGAACAGCCTTCCAATAGCAGAAGTCAATTAATTTAAAGATGGCCCTTGATAAATTTATGAATGGAGTTATGTGATAGTATTACCTGCGATAGCAAGGGATTAGAATGAATGGCTCAGGGGGTCCCTTCCAGTCTTACGTCCTGTTTACATTCCTAAGTGATATGAGACGTAGCATTAACAATTATCATTATTGTTGGTCACCAGCCTCCCTCTTCCTTTTCTTGTTTGTTTGTTTTTTTCCTACTGGTTCTTGGTTTCTTTCCTCATTTCCCAGTGGCTATTAGCAAGCTCAGAGGAACCTTTCCTGCATTTAGTAGAGAGAATGAGAAATTTCCATTAACAACACAGCTGATGAGGTGTCAAATATTTCATACACATTTAATATCCCAGGAAGCCATGCATATTGTCGTAGCCTAAATATAAGCATGCTTTACTGGTCTCAGACTTATGACTAAATTCAGTGCATATGTAAGCAGGGGCAACCTGTTACTGATCTCAGAAGAATTGCATTTGCCTATATCCGTGTTAAATTGGCCTCCTAGAAATGCATTTTCCCAATTCTCATCCAAAAGCTAACTTCCTTCACTGTTGCCAATGAAATTATCTTGATTAGTTGTAAAAGTACTATTTGAGCTATTTTGGGAAGCTCATAACAAGTTTGTTCAGTTCAAAACAAGGCTTTGCCCTCCATGACTAAAGTCAGTACAGGAAATTATAAAACAGATGGCACTTGATCCTGTGCTTTGAGTACCTGAGAACATTTAGAATACTAGACGTTTTCTGAAGGCAGAACCTAGCAATACTCTCCCATTGTATTTCTAAACTTCTGAAATTCCTAAAATGAAAATAATTTTCTTAGTATTATTTTTAACCAAATTTCAGTAGCATTGAATCTCTTTGGGGGAGGGAGGAAATATTTTATCAAAGGCTTCTGTGAAACCTTAGGCAGTTAACTCAATGATTGGTTTTACACCGTGATAATGTCTGTCCTTTTGGGATACATTTTTCAATAAAAGCCTGAATTAAAATCTGATATAAAGACTGTACTGTAGGTTGGCTACTGTGGGTCAATGAACCATTGTTGTTGACTTTTGTTCAGCTGTAACCTTCTTTTCTTTCTCTGACCATTTCTTTCTCTGAATATTGGCAATTTCAGCCATGTCTTTCTCAGCAATTGCACAATTGGGCAAAGGCATTCTAAAAATAAACCTAATTATCATGCTGAAAAATAATATACTAACAATAATATTACTGTGTGTTTTGCATTATCTTAGGATTTCATATACAAACTTAATATTAAAATAGATCTTCACTGATTCTTAAAATATACTTCATTAAACTGACAGTTTGGATTTACAGAGCCTGTGTATGTTTAGGATCCCTTAAAAAATGACTTAACCTTTCTATAACAATCAGTTTCTTGCACTTTATGCATAAAAACTAAGGAGTATGATCCACTCATGTAGCATATTATTAATCACCATGGATTGTTGCCTATCGTTCTATTTAATTTTTTACAAGTTGAAAGCCAGGTTAATAATTTTCTTGATGCAAGGCCCAAAATGGGATACCAAGGAACCGGGCATTTATCTGGTGGGCTGGACCCTGGTTTTGCCTTGATGGCCACTGCTGTGTGAACTGAAGCTTTGATCTGGGCTCTCCCTTAGTTCACAGCTCATTTAGTCTGTTTAGTTTCATATCAGGCAGAATGAGCAGGGCCCAGATTACTGCTAACATTCGTTCAGCCTATTGCTTCCAGGAGGATGAGGAAGCCCCTGTGCTGGCATTTCCACACCTGACTTTTGACATGGGAAGGGGAAGGAAAGACAGTATTGTCCACGTCAAAAAAATCAGGAGATTTTAGAAAATGCTACATTTGGAGTTCTTTTTATTTTTCCCTGGTTTTTGAAGGCTAGAGGTGGGCAAATTGGACAAGTCAGGTAACACAGCTTGTACTTTTATCCAGAATTTTTAACTTGAAGTGAAATAATCCTTCCTTAAGGCTTCAAAAAATAAAGAGAGAGAGAGAGAGAGAGAGAGAGAGAGAGGTTTTTTTTTCTTTTTCTTCATGTTTTGAATCTCTGCACTCCTGGTCCCCGCTGAGAAGTGTAAAAATATAGCACTTTGAGAATCCATCTGATCTTGAAATATTTCTAGTTGTAACCATAGGCCAGAAGGCTTGATAGTATTGCTGGCAAGCCAGTTCAGCCTTAATTTGTTGAATTTGGTATAGTTCAAGTAAAGTTCAGTTAAACTTTCAGAGGGTAGGTGTAATCTAGTGGACAAGGATGACTGTGAGGTTAATAAACAGGAGACCTAGGTTTTATACCTAGCTTTGCAACAGGCTTACTAGGTGGTCCTGGGCAAGTCATTTAATGTCTCTGTGCATCTGTAAAATGGGAATGATGCTATTACTTACCTAAATGAGGCCAAATGTATTGATATTTGTGAGTTGATAAGCATCATAGAAGCGAAAACAAATAGTGAACCAAGCACAGGACTTCTGAGTGCTAATCTGAGCTCTGCCACTGACTGTCGGTGGCCTATGGCAAGTCACTTAACTTTTCTGTTTTGCATCTTCCTTGTGTCTGCAAAAGGAGACTAATAACATACAGAACCAATGTTACAGGGACATTGTGAGGATCAGCTACCACTGGTAAAGTGGTTTGGAGATAGAAAGTGCTATAATAAATACCAGGTATCTTTATGTAAACCAGATCTCCAGTTATGAGTATTGCAAAAGAAGGGCCCAAAAATGCTAAAATCTTAAAGGAAACAAAAACCACTTTAAAAATAAAATAAAATCTCTGCTTCCCCTTTTGTTATTTTTGTTTTTAAAATACCCCAGTACTTAGTATCACAAAGTAGTGACTTTCCAAATAGCTGTTTTAATAAAACATTTTTAGATGAACATTTATGATTCAATTATAAAACGCTTAAATAGATAATTATAGTGGAAAGGATGAGACAACCATATCTATGGCTGTGCAGACAAACTGCTGCTATTTATTTTTTCTCATATAATGTCCATCTGGATTGAGCATTGCACTAAAATAAAAGTTCTTAATTTCTTCCTCCTTTCTTAAATAAAATGTTACTAAAGTGTACTTTTTGGGGGCTTTAACTTAATTGCATATTTGTAGGGATTACCAACTTTTAAGCTACTCCCACATTTCCTTGGGAGAGGGATGGGAGACTCTCATTCTACTGAATGGCTTGAGGACCAGGACCTCAGTGGTGAGCGTGGCCCTTTTTTAATCTCTCCTATGTCAAATGCTTCAGTTGGTAATTTAGGAGGGCTTCCCCTTTATCAGCTGACTCTTGGTGGTAGATCCATAATGGCTCTCGTGGGGGAAGGAGTTCAGAGTGCTCAGCAGAGGCCTTCAGCTCTTCAGGGAAATAGCGTGGTGGTGGTGTTCCTTGCCACCACACTAAACTGCAGGGTACTCTCCCACTCACAGACCAAGTGTTTCCCCTCTGAATGCACCCAATGCCGCTGGCCAGTCTGAATGGTAACAGGTAGATAGCGGGTAAGTTTTGTGGAGTTGAGTGTGTGAAGCAAACCACATGCAAATTATTTAATTAGATTATTTGCATATTTAGAACCAATGTATCTGTAACAATAAACTTCTGTTTTAGAAAAAATTGTGTGGATTTAGTACTGGTAAAAAGCATTGATTCAGCATCCTAGTAAATGAAGTTCCTGTTATCAGCAGGACAGGCTGTCCACACACAGTGCCCTGCCAGCATACTTTCATCTTTATCTGGAGGATGTGGTGGAAGAAACTTGCTCTATGAGTAGCAGGGGTAGTTCAATCTCTGTGGCCCATGAGGTTTTTGACCCCTCTGCTGAGTCTGCCAACTAGTGCAGAGTATAGTGTGAGTTTGTGACATTGGAACTGAAACTGAAACTCACCAAACTCATCACATAATGGGGGGCCACCAAACATCCATTAGGTGGGAACAGTTTTTAATCCATAGTAATCTGGTCTGGATTAAAATTGGTGATCTACAGGTTGGAGGGTTTGCAGCCCATAAGCAATGCTCTGAGGCATCCAGTCCCCCGGTAAGATCTGATGCTACACCTTCATGAATGAGATTTGTTTTCTTGAAAGATACACAGATTAAATCAAGTTCTGACCTTTTTGGATCTTGCACAAGGTGAGGACTTCGACTCTGTTGACACAGAGACCAAATCTCCCACACATTGTTCTGTACTTCCATCCCATATTGTTCTTAAAGGGACAGCTCCCATTAACTGAAATGTAAACTGTAGAAATACAACAATAAAATTGATATTAACCCATCATAATAATTTACTCTTAAATATAACATTTTGCCATATAAAAGCATTTTAACAGCTAGAAATATTCCAAGGTTCTCACACTATATTTTACAAACAATAAGTGTTATATAAAAGCTCATTAAGGACTTGTCTACATAGTGGAGTAATGCACTCTACAGGGGTGTGATTCCTAAAGCACACAAAAGGGTTGTACATTAATTGGTCCGTGCAGACCCTGCTGGTAGGAACTAAAAGTTCCTGTAGAGTGCATTACCGCACAGTGTAGACAAACCCTAAGTGTGTATAAATATCCACAGTTTGGGAAAAAACGGTGTTCTGTTTGCTACAGTGAACCTTGCCTCCGCCTCCTTTTGTGTATGCATTGTGGTTGTTACATGGTCATATACTGTTTTTTTTCCCAGCTCAGAGTTCAGCAGAGTTGGAACCCAGGACCTTCAAATCCACTACACAGACTTCTTGCACTTACTTTCTCTACCTCTGTTTTACGGATATACAGTGACAGGGCTGCTAAATGTGTCAGTGTCACCTGAGATGTGCAGGTCTGCAGGTAGCAGTGCTAGGAGAAGCTGCCTGTGGAAGGGAGGCATTGGGAGCACACACTGTAGGGAGCAGTTTACTTTGCAAGGCCCAAAAGCCAGGAGGAAAGTCTCATCTATAACTGAAAGGGGAGGAATATTTCAATTTGTTGCATATATGTGTTTCCAGGGGGTGGGGCATATAAGACAAGAGAGGAAGAAACTGTGTGTGTGAGCATGGCTGCGTTTGAGAGGAGGCATATAAGAGGGAGAAACTGGGAATGGAGTTAAGTACCAAGGGACAGGAAATTTTGTTGCAAGAAAGATGGTTAAAAAGGAGGAAGTAAGTTAAAGTTAAATATTTATATTATTATTTTTATCTGTGGCCGCTCCCCCCTACTCCCCACTATGCCGACAAGAATTGAGCACAGCTTCTCCACTTGGCAGTGAAATCACAGCCCACTTTGGTTTAAGGACTTTTAAGAGGAAAATCCTAACTAAAATAAAAGCAGCAGTAAGGAAAGGAAAACTGCAGTCACTAAAAATAAAAGAACGCCACTCACAAGGCTGGATATTACATCTGTCCAAAGTTTGGAATTCCAGACATCAGGGTCATGAGGTCACTCAAAGGTTACTTTTCTCCCAGTTGAGAACAAACATAATGGAACTGCACATCACCATCTTTTCCCATCCCACTTGAAGGATTGCCAGAACTGCAGTTGGATGTGTTCACAAGTGACGCAAAATTCTATTATTAAACACAGACAGAATATGCCATCGGTCACTTAGCACAGAAGGAAACCATTAACATCAAAAGGGGTGGAGTAGAGAAGCTTTTTATATTACGAACTACACCTATAAACTTAATGCTAAGTAGCAGAACATAACTGATTCATATGGGGATTTTTGTTTCTTGGAAGGCTAATGCATTTCTTCAGGTCAGCTATGCTGATGCAGAAGTATATAAATACAATATGGCAGAAAACCAAAATCCAAAACAAACCCTCTCCAGGGCCACATTTCTATAATTTGGGTTGGAATACGTGAGCATTTAACAAATTCTTCTTTTATTAGAAGAGTTGAGCTGCAGCTGAATTTTCCAAATGCTACAAATGTCATGATAATATTTTAAATGTTTTACCATATTTAGCTACAGTAAGCTCTCATTAAAAATGAAAAGTTCATTGCTCTAAAATAACCTGCAAAAATAACCTACAGATTGAGTTAGTACGTATTTTATTTAGGAGAATCTTACGGACTTCACCTTTTTAATTCTTTGTCATTCAATGTGTATTACTTCAGATGTTAGACACACATACAGTTGACTTTTAATATGTCCTTAAAAAAAACCTTGAAGGAACGTAGCGTTTCACTGAATGACAAAGATTTAGATCCAAGACATTAATGAAGTAATGAAATACAAGACTTAATTAGCTTATTCTTTTGTAGCTTTTAAAATTTAATTTAGAGCAGTTAAGGTTGGCTGTGTGTGATCATTTTCTCGAGTCCTTAAAAGTTTAATGCCTTAGGAACAACTTTAGAATGTTTTAAAAAGAAATATTTAAAGTGATGCTACAGGGGTCACGCAATAAGATCAAATTTTAGCTTAACCTTTTTCCATATAGTAGTTTTTCAACTTCCATATACTTTAAATATTTGGGGGGCTGTCAAGGTTCCTCCCCCACTCTGAACTCTAGGGTACAGATGTGGGGACCTGCATGAAAAACCTCCTAAGCTTATCTTTACCAGCTTAGGTCAAAACTTCCCCAAGGTACAAAATATTCCACCCGTTGTCCTTGGATTGGCCGCTACCACCACCAAACTAATACTGGTTACTGGGGAAGAGCTGTTTGGACGTGTCTTTCCCCCCAAAATACTTCCCAAAACCTTGCACCCCACTTCCTGGACAAGGTTTGGTAAAAAGACTCCCCAATGGAGTCTTAGAACTTTTAATAAGTAATCTAGCTAGGTATGTGTTAGATTATGATTTCTTTAAATGGCTGAGAAAAGAATTGTGCTGAATAGAATAACTACTTCTGTCTGTGTATTTTTTTTTTTTATTTCAAAGGGGTTTACCCTTCCATTTATATTTATGACAGGGGCCCAGGGGTTCTGTTTTTCTAGCATAATGTTAAGGAAACACACAAGAGTTGCAGCAAATCTTTTAGCAAGATAGAAGAAGCAAAGCTGGTAAGACTTTTCTGTGTAGTTGACTGCAAATGGCTGCTGCAGATGATTTAAGCCTTAACTGCATAAATCATGGTAGGCCACTGTAAATTAACATTAGACTTACATAATTCCCTGTAAACAAACAAATTTGATTTTTTCAGCATGAATAAAACATTATAGAACTTTAAATAGGACCATTCATCTGGACCAACCATTGTCAGTTAAGTTGTACCTTTGCCTTACTTCATCAGTTCTGCACTGAGATCAGATTTACTAGACCAGAGGATCCAGTCTGCAATTTTCCAGCAAAGTAAAATCTAATTCATACTTTTGAAATTAAATTTCCTTGTGATATTAGTTGGCTTCAATTGCAAAGAACAAATACACTTCATGTAGACCTGTTGCTGTAAGCTTTAAGAAGACTGGGCGTAATACTCTCTTTTCTGTTTACAGAGTAATGTTGTCTTGTTGCTGGATACGAAAACTGGTGCCATGCATAGACTTTTACTCTCACCAGATACCCAAGAAGTGCCAAAGAGAGCATCCTGGTGGGGCAACAAGGAGGAGCCGGTGAGGAACAGCAACTTCCTGGCTAGACTATAGCAAACATATCAGAGCTCAGTATTACCGACATGATAGCAGGATACCTTCCTTTCTATCTTTTATGGAACAAACAGATTGTGTACTGTTTTTTATACATATATATATATTCTGCTGGTACAAAACTGAGAATTATATATATATATATATATATATATATTGAATTCTCAGTTTTGTACCAGCAGAATATATCATTGTTACAGAATAGAAGGGCAATAAATAAGGGATAAGAATATGAGAACATAAGAATGGCCATACTGGGTCAGACCAAACGTCCATCCAGTCCAGTATCCTGTCTACCGACCGTGGCCAATGCCAGGTGCCCCAGAGGGAGTGAACCTAACAGGTAATGATCAAGGGATCTGTCTCCTGCCATCCATCTCCACTCTCTGACAAGCAGAGGCTAGGGACACCATTCCTTACCCATCCTGGCTAATAGCCATTAATGGACTTAACCTCCATGAATTTATCTAGTTCTCTTTTAAACCCTGTTATAGTGCTCGCCTTCACAACCTCCTCAGGATGCTGTCTAGGGATATGTAATTTTTACAATAAAACCCTTTCAGATATTTTGCTAAGAGTTACAAAACATTTTGTTACAAGCTGTTGTGGTTCTGTTGAGCCCAGAGCAGAGTGAGCTGTAATTCATTTTACTCTGATGCAATTTTATGAATTTGGAGTAGGTGGAAAGGTGCTTTGAGATGCAGTTATCATAGTGAATTACTTAGTTAAAGAAAAACTAGCAAATTTGGTATGATTTCCGTGATTGCTGCTTGATTCTCAGCACTCTTAAAAATCAGGCCACCTATTTATGTGCCTAAATGTGGGTTTAGAAACCTAACTTTAGGCACATTTTTTTGATCATCTTGGCCAAATATTTTTGTTTCTGACCTTTCTAAACAGTAAAAAGCATAACTATAAATGTAAGGAGTCAGGGTAAACTACTGGGGACTGACCTGGCAAATTGTAATTGATGTGTAATGCATTTTTTTAGATCAGTCACAAAATGTGCAGAGAGTTTTCGCATAAAAACTGGCTGGTGTTCTACAAAGAAGAAGGGTGAGAGTTAACTATAAATTACATTGCTTTTATTTAAAAAAATAGATTTGTCGCGTACATTCTCTGCTTCATAATTGTTTTCTTGGTTTACATTTCACAGAAACCACCTTATTGTGCTGGATGTACTGGAGGGTCGAACTCATACCATCTCACTACCTATCAATCTCAAATCCATTTTCCTAGTGGCTGAAGACCGTTGGCTCTTGGTGGAAAGCAAAACAAATCAGTAAGTTAACCAATTCATTATTTGTTTGATAGTGTCTAGGAGCCCAAGTCATGGATCAGGATCCCCTGTGCTAAGAGCTATACAAATATAGAACAAATAGAGATATTTGGCAATATTTGCAGCTGCACACCAATATTTGTGTGCATCTAACCTACCTGCACAAATGCCTGATGTGTACACACAAATCTACTGATTTCATTTGTGTCTGTGGTTAGGTGCCTACAGTCAGATTTCTTAGAGGTGCAGATTTCCCCGTGCCCAAATTGCACTTGTGAATCCAGAGTGGTGAGTGTGCAAGATGAGCCTATGTAAAATTGCACCACTGAAAATCTAGACCAAATTTGGCTATGTCCACATTCATACCACATTTTACACAGCCTGTATAAATTAGGTCCTTGCAAATATTAGTGTGCCTAACTGAAAATCTAGCTCATTAGTCTACTTTCCCAGTTAATTTGATTCATAGTGTAATGGAACAAACAGTACTCCATTTTCCTGTTTCTGTTTAACCTCACAGTAAATAAAAGTGTAAAAATAGTTACCGAAAGCAAATCTGCCTCTCTGTGGTTTACTTTCTCGACCTGTAAACTAGAGAATAAATGCTTACCTACCTCATAGATGTGTTGTGAGGCTTAATTTAAGTAAAACATGTTGAGATCCTTGTTATATAAGTATAAAGTATTTTTACTATTTAATACATAAATGCTCTTGTTACACCATTTTTTAATAAGTCAGCATTGTTTACAGGAAATTTCTTTTAACCAAGCCAGCGCATACGGTATCTGAAGAAAGTGGAGTTTGCCAGCTGCATGCATTGAATGAAGACCCAGTTGACAAGGGTTTTGGTTTAACAACAGGTACTCAGTGTAAACCTGTGTCATTCTGTTTTTTTTATCAGCTCTGTGTTTGTACAAACAACATTCTGGTACTTTAGATGTTTGAGTAATTTTGTGTCTGATTCTTTTCCTGTAGTGTGGTGTTCATACCACTGTTTCAAAAAAGATGGCAAAGTTCTGTACGTGGGCTTGGAATTGTTTGAATAAAATGCCTTAGAAATTTTGAGAACTATACACACGCACACACACAAACATCTATTATAGGGGGCGCTGGTAACAGCCCCTTTATTTAGACTGTCTTATCACTTTCCATTATAAGTGATTCTTGCAACCTTTCATTTGAGGAGATCTCACACCTCCATTGTTTGTAGCAGACTTTGATATTCAGGAGGAAGAACCCTTTAGGTTTCTGAAGTTCCTTTTCTATATCCCATGAAATTCCATTTAGATTTGAATGAGATATTGAGTTAAAACATGCCGTTTTCCTTCTCTCACTAGTATTCCTCAGAAAAATGTTGCCAGCATACCACAATTATTGAACACTGTCTGTAGAGGCAGGTTTGTAACAAATTGATAAATTAAACAGTAATAAGGCATAAGGACCAGATGTTATTCACCCAAGAGTTCTGAAGGAACTCAAATATGAAATTGCAGAACTACTAACTCTGGTATGTAACCTATTGCTTAAATCAACCTCTGTACCAGATGATTGGTGGATAGCTAATGTAATGCCAATTATTAAAAAAGGCTCCAGAGGAGATTCTGGCAATTACAGATTGGTAAGCCTAGCTTCACTATCAGGCAAATTGGTTGAAACTATATTAAAGGACAGAATTATCAGACACAGAGATGAACACAATATGTTGGGGAAGGGTCAGTACGGCTGTTGCAAAAAGAAATTGTGCCTCACTAATCCATTAGAATTTTTTAATAGGGAGGAGAGTCAACAATTATGTGAACAAGGATGATCCAGTAGGATTTAGTGTACTTGGATGTTCAAAAAGCCTTTCACAAGGTCCTTCACCAAAGGCTGTTAAACAAAGTAAGGAGTCATGGGATAAAAGGGAAGGTCCTCTAATGGTTTAGTAACTGGTTAAAAAATAAGAAACAAAGGAAATGAGGTCAGTGGAGAGAGAGGTAAATAGCGAGGTCCCCATGGATCTGAACTGTGTCCCGTGCTGTTCAGTATATTCATAAATGATCTGGAAAGGGGGGTGAATAGTGAGGTGGCAAAGTTTGCAGAGGATACAGAATTACTCAAGATAGCTAAGTCCAGAGCTGACTGGGAAGAATTACAAAGGGTTCTCACAAAACTGGGTGACTGGGCAACAAAATGGCAGATGAAACTCAATGTGGATAAATGCAAAGTAATTGGAAAACATAATCCCAACTGTGCATATAAAATGATGGGGTCTAAGTTGTCTGTGACTACTCAAGAAAGAGATCTTGGAGTCATTATGGATAGTTCTCTGAAAACATCTGCTCAATCTGCAGCAGCAGTCAAAAACCTAACGGAATGTTAGGAACCATTAGGAAAGGGATAGATAATAAGACAGAAAATAACATAATGCCACTGTATAAATCCATTGTATGCCCACATCTTGAATACTTGTGTGCCGTTCTGGTTGCCACATCTCAAAAAAGTTACAATAGAATTGGAAGAAGTACCGAGAAGAGCAGCAGATGGGTAAATACTGGGTGCCAGAGTTTTCCCAGGGGCAAGAGAGATCTTCATGAGGCTGGGCATCCCCCTGACCAGTCCCCAGACCCACCACCTGCAACCGGCAACCCATCCCCCACATCAAAAAAAGCCTGCTGTTGCTGCCAGCTAACACGGTGATTCCTGTCGTCCTAGTAGCATCCATCTCTGCTGCAGTGCGAAATGTTCCCGGTTGAAACCATGCTGATGATTCACGATTGGGTGGGGGGATTGTTCCTGTTGTACATAGTAGAATTTGATTATGCTTTTTCCTTAAAAGAAAAAAAATCCGTAAAAATCTAGGAAATTGGCAGAATTAAGGCTTTCCTAACTTTTGAGTGCTCAATTTTGCAACCTAAATAATGTTAATTTAACGTCATTTTTTGTATGTAATACAATATTAGCATAAACAGATCTTTACTCCTTTTCTTCATTTTATTTCTGTTGAATTATGATAAGAATAGTAGTAATTAGCGCTCAGTGCTTATAAAGATAATTGGTTCCTCTTGCTTATTTGGATTTAATGCTTATCATTTGATTCCCCGCTTTAGCATCTGATTTGTGTGTGCCGCACACAGTTTCAAGTGACCAACTATCTTCAGAGAACCTAAGCATAGCTGTGGGACAGAAGATCAGCTCTCCCAACAGGATTCTCTTGGATGTGCATAATTATGCCACTATTGTTGTTGGCTTCCCAGAACTTATGGTAAAACCAGTATTATTAAATTGTAAAATAATGATCATTACATTTATTTCATAACCAGTTCATCTAAATAGTTAATAACCTAATTATTTGCAAGAGGTAGTGAATAATGAGGTAATAAAATTTGCAGAATATGCAATGTTTGTTAACATAGTCAAGTGTAGAGAGATTTCTGGAGCACTTGACAGTGATAGGAAATTGGGTGACACAAGGCAGATGAATTCAATGGAGATAAGTTTCATGCACTACTCATGGAAGAACAGTCTTACTCCTCATACACATGGAAAAGTTTTAAATTAAATGTAACTACTCAAGAAAATGACATAATTATGGACAATTCTCTGTGAACATCTACTCAGTACGCAACAGCAAACAAGACAGTATATGAGATGCCAAGCTGTATTTAAAAAAAAAAAAAGAAGTCTAGAGAATACTACAGAAAAATACTATCATGCCATTGGCTGAATACTATCATGCCATTGGCCACCCTGTTTCAGAAATCTTATAGCAGAAATAGAAAAGATCCAGAAAGGGAAATGAAAATGATTAGAGGAATAATGAGAGGTTTCAGAGTAGCAGCTGTGTTATTCTGTATCCGCAAAAAGAACAGGAGTACTTGTGGCACCTTGGAGACTAACAAATTTATTAGAGCATAAGCTTTCGTGAGCTACAGCTCACTTCATCGGATGCATAGGATGGAACATATAGTAAGATATATACACATACAGATAAGTTGGAAGTTACCATACAAACTGTGAGAGGCTAATTAGTTAAGATAAGCTATTATCAGCAGGAGAAAAAAAACTTTTGTTGTGATAATCAAAATGGCCCATTTAGACAGTTGACAAGAAGGTAACTTAACTTAAGGCAATAGATTCAATATGTTGTGACAGAGTCGGGCCAGATGGCTACAGGAGAGTAATAGAAGGCAGATATATTAGCCCCAGGTTAAGTAGGTCCCTTTCCCCTGGGTAAGGGAACAGGGAAGGTTCCAGAACAATCAGGAACCTTCTGGAGACAATTAAGACAGACAGGCTAATTAGAACACCTGCATCCAATCAAGAAGCTGCTAGAATCAATTAAGGCAGGCTAATCAGGGCATCTGGATTTAAAAAGGAGCTCACTTCAGTTTGTGGTGTGCATGTAAGGAGCTGGGAGCAAGAGGCGCTAGGAGCTGAGAGTGAGAACGCAGGCTGTTGGAGGACTGAGGTGTACAAGCATTATCAGACACCAGGAGGAAGGTCCTATGGTGAGGATAAAGAAGGTGTTGGGAGTAGGCCATGGGGAAGTAGCCCAGGGAGTTGTAGCTGTCGCACAGCTGTTCCAGGAGGCACTCTAGACAGCTGCATTCCACAGGGCCCTGGGCTGGAACCCGGAGTATAGGGCGGGCCAGGGTTCCCTCCAACCTCCCAACTCCTGGTCAGACACACGAGCAGTTGACCTGGACTGTGGGTTCATGAAAACGGCCAAACTGAGGGCTGCTGTGAAGCTCCAAGGCGAGCAAATCCGCCAATAAGCGCAAGACCCACCAAGGTAGAGGAGGAACTTTGTCACAATGTGTAATGACCCAGCCACTCCCAGTCTCTATTCAAACTCAACTTAATGGTATCTAGTTTGCATATTAATTCAAGCTCAGCAGTTTCTCATTGGAGTCTGTTTTTGAAGCTTTTCTGTTGCAAAATTGCCACCCTTAAATCTTTTACTGAGTGGCCACAGAGGTTGAAGTGTTCTCCTACCAGTTTTTCAGTGTTATGATTCCTGATGTCAGATTTGTGTCCATTTATTCTTTTGCGTAGAGACTGTCCGGTTTGGCCAATGTACATGGCAGAGGGCCATTGCTGGCACATGATGACAGATATCACATCGGTAGATGTGCAGGTGAACGAGCACCTAATGGCATGGCTAATGTGATTAGGTCCTATGATGGTATCACTTGAATAAATATGTGGGCAGAGCTGGCATCGGGTTTTGTTGCAAGGATAGGTTCCTGGGTTAGTGTTTTTGTTGTGTGGTGTGTGGTTGCTGGTTAGTATTTGCTTCAGGTTTGGGGGCTGTCTGTAAGCGAGGACTGGTCTGTCTCCCAAGATCTATGAGAGTGAGGGATCATTTTTCAGGGTAGGTTGTAAATCTTTGATGATGCGCTGGAGAGGTTTTAGTTGGGTGACAGCTAGTGGCGTTCTGTTATTTTCTTTTGGGCCTGTTTCTGTTGGGCCTGTCCTGTAGTAGATGACTTCTGGGTACTCTTCTGGCTCTGTCAATCTGTTTTTTCCCTTTAGCAGGTGGGTATTGTAGTTTTAAGAATGCTTGATAGAGATCTTGTAGGTGTTTGTCTCTGTCTGAGGGATTGGAGCAAATGTGACTGTATCTTAGAGCTTGGCTGTAGATAATGGATCGTGTGGTGTGTCGTGGATGGAAGCTGGAGGCATGTAGGTCAGTACAGCGGTCAGTAGGTTTCCAGTATAGGGTGGTGGTTATGTGACCATCGCTTATTAGCACAGTAGTGTCCAGGAAATGGACCGCTTGTGTGGATTGGTCTAGGCTGTGGTTGATGGTGGGATGGAAATTGTTGAAATCATGGTGGAATTCCTCAAGGGCTTCTTTTCCATGGGTCCAGATGATGAAGATGTCATCTATGTAGCGCAACTAGAGTAGCAGTGTTAGGGGACGAGAGCTAAGGAAGCGTTGTTCTAAGTCAGCCATAAAAATGTTGTTATACTGTGGGGCCATGCGGGTACCCATAGCAGTGCTGCTGACTTGAAGGTATATATTGTCCCCAAATGTGAAATAGTTGTGGGTGAGGCATATGTGGGGGGAGTATATCAATTAGGGATGTAGCACAGAATGAAGATGAACAAGAGGGACATGACAGGTGTATATTTGGTATTAAGAAGGTTTTTAGGATAATTCTATTTGCTACCTAATAATAAAAGGACAAGGGGACACCTGTTGGAATTAAAAGTCATCAGATTTACAATTGATAAAAGGAAATACTTTTTGACATAGCACATAACGTTAACCCATTGAACTCACTGCCGTAGCACTTGAAGGTACAGAGCTTACTAAAATTGAAACAAGACGTTTCTAAGAATAATTACAATATCAGCCACAGTTACACTGGCTAGGCCTGATTGCATAAGACAACCACTACTTCCCTTGGATTAGAAAGAAATGTTAGTCAGTATTACTGAATAGCTTTCCAACATGGGGTTTTAGTACATTTTATGAAGCCACTCATACTTGCCAAGATCAGAGACAGGATACATGACTATAAGGACTATTAGTCTAATGTTTTTCTGGTCATATAATATGTCAGGGTAAATAAGAGAATGAAACCATTAGCTGGCATTAGAAAAAATCTAGCTAGTATTCTGAAATCTAAAATAGATTAGGAAAAAAGCAGGTAAACCTCCCTCTATACTTTTACCGGATAGTATTTCAGTTTGATCTGATTTATATTTCAAATACTATATAATTAGACTAGGTTTAGTTTTCCATGTGTATATTATACATTTGTTTTAACTATGTTCTTGAATGTTGGGAAATAGACATTAAATAGTTTTATACGTAATACAGACCTAATGGCTTTTGCCAGTATCACATGGTTGGGGAAACAGTTTGTAAATAAACCCCTTTATATAGATTGGTTACAGATCAAATTGTTGAAACCTTTTCTCTTCCTAGTTGAATGGCCCGAGGGCGTAAAAATCTTTTGTGGCGTCATCTTTAATAATGGAAGTGCTTTTATTGAAAAGGCTTTAGAGAGTCAACTCTGATGTCCACAGCAGCCTGACCTCTCCTAAACAAGACTTGTGTGCTTTTGGCCTCTTGCTTGTCGTGGGCAGGTAGCATATGTAGGCGTGCAGTGCAAGCAACTCACAGCCGTCAGAGACAGGGATCAGGCTCTTGAGGCCACAGTGGCTGAACTGGAGGAGCATAGAGAGACAGGGAGGTACATAGAAGAGACTGTTCGGGACATAGTAGAGTTAGAGTGGTCCCACTTCCTGTCCAACAGCCCCTGTGCTGTTGAGAAGGGTGAAAGTCTCAGGGCATCAAGCTGGAGCAGAAGGAAACGATCTCATAGTTGGGACCCACCTTCCAGATGATGTCATGATATCCTCTTATACTGAGGATATCCCTCTGGGGACAGGGACCCCAGTTGTTAGGATAATAATGGTGGGTGATTGGATTATTAGAAACATAGATAGGTTTGTGATGACCTAGAGAACTGCATGGTGAATTGCCTGCCAGGTGTGAAGGTAGCAGATCTCACGAGACATCAAGATAGCCTTATAGGTAGTGACATAGGAAAAGGCAGTAGAGAGGTCCTGGAGGCCAAACTTAGGCTGCTAGGTAAGAGAATAAAGTCCAGGACGTCCACGGTAGTATTCTCTGAAATGCTCCCAGTTCCCTGCATAGGACCATAGACAGGCAGGACTGCAAAATCTAAATGTGTGGATGAGACGATGGTGTAGGGAGGAGGAATTTAGGTTATTAGAACCTGGGGGTACCTTTTGGTGAAAGAGTAGCCTATACAGAAGGGATGGGCTCCACCTAAACCAAAATGGAAGCAGACTGCTGGCACGTACAATTAAAAAGGTTGCAGAGGAGATTTTAAACTAAGGGTTGGGGGAATGCTGACATGGTTTGGACGGAGATATCTGTGAGGGATGAATTTATTATAGGGGGAACTCGATATCCTAGTATAGAGGATAGAACAAAAGTTGGTAAAGTACAGGTAGTATTTAGTGAGGAACAGCCAAATGTAAAAGAGATCCTTTTAAACATAACACATGAAAGCAAGCAGCTAAATATTGACAAAATGTGTAGGTGTTTATATACAAATGCTAGAAGTCTGAATACTAAGATGGGTGGACTAGAGTGCCTGACACTAAATGAGGATATTGCTATAACAGCCCTACAGAAACTTGGTGGAATGAAGAAAATCAATGGGACACAGTAATTTCAGGGAACAAAATACATAGGCGTGACAGAGTAGATTGCACTGGTGGGAGAATGGCACTATGTATTTAAAGAAAAAACAAGCAGAGTCAGATAGAGTGAAAATCTTCAGTGACTCAAACAGTACCATAGAATCTCTCTGGATAGAAATTCCATTCTTGGGTCATAAGAGTATAGCAATAGGAGTATACTACTGACCACATGACCAGCATGGTGACGGTGATTCTGAAATGATAGGGGATGTTAGAGAGACTACAAAACCAGAAAACACAATAATAATGGGGGATTTCAACTATCCTTATATTGACTGGATAAATGTCACCGACAGGGTGTGATGCAGAGATAACATTTCTGGGCATCATTAATGACTGCTTCTTGGAGCAGCTAGTCCTGGAACCCACAAGGAGAGAGGAAGTTGTTGATTTAATTATTAGTGGAGCACAGGATTGGGCCCAAGAGCAACTTTCCATAGCTGAACAGCTTGGCAATAGTGACCTAATGTAATTAAATTTAACATCCTTTGGGGGGGAGGGGGTTAAAAAAGAAAACCCACCACTTAACATTTAACTTTAATAAGGGGAACTACACAAGAATGTGAATGTTAATTATACGGAAATTAAAAAGAGCAGTCACAAGGGTAAAATGCTTGCAAGCCACATGTAGATTATTTAAAAAAACATAATAGAGGCTCAGACTAAATGTATACCCCAAATATTTTTTTTAAAGTAGGAGGACCAACTGCAGAGTTATGGAGGCCGTTAGAGGCAATACGGCATCCTTTAAAATTTGGAAGTCAAATCCTATCACTGAAATCAGCCTCTGTACCAGATGACTGCAAGGTAGCTAACATAATGCTGATTTTTTTAAAAAGGGCTCCACAGGAGATCCTGGCAACTACAAGCTGTTGAGGCTAACTTCAACACCAGCAGAATTGAAAGAAACCTATTATAAAGAACATACATAGATAAACACAGTTCGTTGGGGAAAAGTCAACATGGTTTTTCTAAAGAGAATTCAGGCCTCACCAATCTATTAGAATTCTCTGAAGGAGTCAACAAGTATGTGGATAAGGGTGATCCAGTTTATATAGTGTACTTGGATTTTCGGGAAGCCATTGACAAGGTCCCTCACCAAAGGAAACTAAGTAGTGATGGGATAAGAAAGAAGGTTCTCTCATGGATCAGTAACTGGTTCAAAGAGGGTAACAAAGGGTAGGAATAAATGGTCAGTTTTCACAATGGAGAAAGGTGAACAAGTGGAGTCCCCCAAGGATCTGTACTGGGAATTGTGCTGCTTAATATATTCATTAATGATTTGTAAAAGGGGGTTAACAATGAAATGGCAAAGTGTGCAGATGCTACAAAATTATTCAAGATAGTTGAGTCCGAAACAGACTGAGGAGTTACAAAGGGATCTCATAAAACTGGCTGAGTGGGGAAGAAAATGGCAGGTGAAATTCAAAGTTAAGTGCAAAGAAATGCACATTGGAAAACCTAATCCCAACTACACATATACAATGATGGGTTCTAAATTAGCTGTTGCCATCCAAGAAAGAGACCTTGGAATCACCTTGGATAGTTCTCTGAAAGCTTCTGCTCAATGCCTACCAGCAGTCAAAAAGGCTGACAGTATGTTAGGAACTATTAGAAAAGGTGTAGAAAATACCATAATGCCATTATATAAATCTATGATATGCCCACACCTTTAATACTTTGTCCAGTTCTGGTCACCCCATCTCAAAAAGGATATAGTGGAACTGGAAGAGATTTAGAGAAGGGCAAAAAAAGATGATTAAGGGTATGGAACAGTTTCCATACGAGGGGAGACTAAAAGGATTAGGGCTGTTCATCTTAGAAAAGAGACAATGAAGGGGGGATATGATATAGGTTTATAAAATCATGAATGATGTGGCAAACGTGAATAGAAAAGTGTTATTTACCCCTTCACAAAATACAAAAACCAGTGATCACCTGATTAAATTAATAGGCAGCAGGTTTAATAAAAACAAGGGGAAGTACTTTTTCACACAATGCACAACTAACCTGTGGAACTCATTGCCTTGGGATGTTATGGTGGCCAAAAGTATAAATGTGTTCATAAAACAGCCAGATAAGTTCATAGAGGATAAGTCCATCAATGGCTGTTAGCCAAGATGGTCAGGGACGCAGCCCCATGCTCGGAATGACCCTAAACCTCTGACTGCCAGAAGCTGGGAGTGGAAGACGGGTGGATTACTCCATAATTTCCCTGTTCTGTTCACTCTTCCTGAAGGTCTGGTACAGGCCACTGCCAGAGACAGGGTACTGGGCAAGAAGAGCCTTAGTCTGACCCAATATGGCTGTTTTTAGGTTAGTAGAAGCTCACACATCTTGCCAGTAGAAGTTCCCTCAAAGACAGAGACAGCCAACTCTTCTACCTGTCGTGGCATGAACTGAGAATTGTTCAGAATGGTTACGTTTGATTTGAAATGGGAGCTTATCAAAACCATTTGTTTAAAGGGTGCTTTATACAAGTCTTTGCTCACTGAAATTTTCAAGTTACCTTCTCTCTCTCTCAGTCTCCCAATGAGGTGTACAGCTGGAAAAGAGACTCGTCGCTGGACAGCAGACATGCTTCTCCTTCTGATCCATTTTACTATGGGAGGCGCAGTAAAACTGGAGTTGCAAAACAAATCAATTGTGTGACTTTATTAGCTACTAATCAGATAGTCAGAATTTTAGCACCTGGAGATGTCCCTTTGAAAGAACTTTATCCAAAAGGTAAGAGATATATCGTATTTCAACTATATCAACTGTAGATGAAGGCTTTGTTTTAATTGGAGAGTACTCATATTGTATGTTTATAAAGTACTTTAAAGAATCAGAAAGCAAACATTTCAAATCCTAACTGGATTTGGGGAGAAAGATGGTAGTTGCACACATTTTACCAATTCTAGAATGAATTTAGTGCACATTAAAGATCCTAAATTGTAAGATTAGGGAATTAAGTCATCTGAATACCCACAGAACAGGTATCCTAGTGGAGTTAATCCTAATGGAGTTAATTGTGTCTTCAATAACTTGACTCTGTGGCCATCTGTGCACATACATGCTCTAAGGTAGAAGGGGTAGAAGTTCATGAGGTTCAGGCACAGGTAAATCTGCTACAGATTCCTTGTGTAGCCTTTGGCAAATCACTTCATTTCTCTGTGCCAGTACGTCATCGGGGTGTTGTAAGCTTAATCCACAAATGTTTGTAAAGTGCCTTCGCATCTGTGGATGGAAAGTGGCATAGTAGAACAAAATATTTTTATTATATTGAGCATATGCAATTCCTGAGTCTAACTACTTTTCTTCCATTGATTTGCCATGTTGCCTTGGGAAATCATTTAATGTATCTGCCACAGTTTCCTCATCTGCCAAATGGGATATTATTGTATTTCCTTATCTGCTTCCCAGGAAAATCACATTTGACTATTTATTATATTTTGTGGATGAATGTTTATATACAATTTATATATAATTTCCCTAATTTTATAATTTCCCTGTTTATATAAAATTTCCCTAATAAAAACAGATTGCTTTAATGTAATGTACTTCTTTTTAAATTGATTAGTGTTTTATTTTGTTATTATTTAAGTGTATTTTATTTTTAAACCACTCAAATGATTAATATTCTTTTATTGTGGCTGACTCACTCATTCTGATGTGTGAAATCTACTTTGATTTCAGGGATAAAATACATGCCTCTTACATTCCTGAGCTTGTATGTGTAGCAGAAGGTTGCTTATTCACACCATTTATTCTGCAAAACTGAGTTGTCATGTGAAACAGAAGAAAGCTGCATATAAAACAATCATTAAAAATCACTGTAAGCTTGGCTTTATGCATGAGCAAATGCTGTAGAATGCTGATTCAGCAACTGTTGCAATTTGTTATAATAAAAAAACAAAAAAATATTTGTTCTAAGTATCCAGCCAAATTGAAATAACTGGAATTTGGTGTGTAGCCCTACTTTTCCTATCCTCCCCAGTAACTGGTCAGTTTTGGCACACAGCCTTCCATTTCTATTAAGAATTTAAAATACTTCAGCCAGATTCTAACACAGTGCAATACATTTTGTCAAGATTGTTCCAGCAGCAGTAAACAAAGAAGTTGTTCTTTATTTTATTGGAACTGGTAACTTAGATAGTAGCTATATTTAAAAAAAAAAAAAAAAAAAAAAGCAAATAATTAACTCTCCAAAGAATACCAAATAGATCTGTGCCCTCAAAATATAAACATAGGTAAGGGATCGTGTCATATTTCAGTAATATACTTATTAAGTCTGAAAGCAAGGATGTGTAAACTAGGGCTACTTAAGGGCAAACATGGACTTGTGCATTCATCATTTACTGGGTATGGATTTAAAATAACTGCTTACTTCTACCACATCATATGAAGGCAGACAACTAAATATTGACAAATATTATAAAAGCTTGTATACAAATACAAGTCTAAATATAAATATGTGTGCAGATGAGGACCTGGTATTAAATTAGGATATTGATATAAGAGGCATCAGAGAAAGTTTTTGGAATTACAATGATCGATAGGATGTGGAAACACCAGGGTACAAAATATATAGCAATGACAAAGTAGGTCAGAGTGGTGGGGGCATGGCACTATATGTGAAAGAAAGCATAGAGTCAAATATAGTAAAAATCTTATTTACGTAGGCTCTCTATGGATAGAAATTTCATGTTTCAATAATAAGCGTATAGCAGTAGGCATATGCTACTGACCACCTTACCAGGATGGTGACATGATTGTTTAATGTCCAGGGAGATTAGAGAGGATACAAAAACCGAAAACCCAGTAATAATGGGGGATTTCAACTATTCCCATATTGACTGGGAACATGTCACCTCAGGATGGAATGCAGAGATAAAATTTCTGCTTCTTGGAGTCGCTAGTCCTGGAACCCACAAGGAGACAGGTAGTTCTTGGTATAGTCCTAAGTGTAAGCACGATCTGGTCTATAACGTGACGACAGCTGAACCGCTCGGTAATAGCAACCATAAATAATTAAATGTAACATCCCCGGGGGTGGGGAGGAGGAGAATACTAAAGAAACACACCGCAGTAGCTTTTCACTTCAAACAGGAGAACTGCAGGAAAATGAGGATGCTAGGAACAGTCACAAGAGTGAAATGCCTGCAAGCTGCATGTAAACTTTTTAAAAACACCGTAACAGAGGCTCAAACAATATGTATACTTCAAATAAAACAAAAACAGGACCAAAAACTACCAGCGTGGCTAAAAAGAGTAAAGGAGGTGGTTAGAAACAAAAAGACATCTTTTAAAAATTGAAAGTCAAATGTACTGAGGAAAATAGAAAGAAACAGAACTCTGGCAAGTCAAGTGTACAAGTATAATTAGGCAGGCCAAAAAAGAATTTGAAGAGCAACTAGCAAAAGACACAAAATCTAACAAGCAAAAAACTAAGTACATCAGAAACAGGAAGCCTGCCAAACAATCCATAGGGCAACTGAACGATTTGAGATGCTAACAGAGCATCAGTCTTCAATACAGAGGATGTGCGAGATTACCACACGAGAGCCATCTTTTCAGTTGACATATCTGAAGAACTGTCCCAAATTGAGGTGTCAGTAGAGGAAGTTTTGGAACAAGCTAAACATTAATAAGTTATAAGGACCAGATGGTATTCCCCAAGCGTTCTGAAGGAACTCAAATGTGAAATTACAGAACTACTAACTGTGGTATGTAACTTATTGCATACCAGGTGATTGGTAGATAGCTAATGTGACGCTGATTTTTAAAAACCTCTAGAGGCGATCCTGGTAATTATGAGCTGGTAAACCTAACTTCAGACCCGGGCAGATTGGTTGAAACTATAGTAAAGAATAGAATTATCAGACACAGAGATGAACACAATATGCTGGGAAGGAGTCTGTCTGGCTTTTCTAAAGGGAAATCATGCCTCATCAGTCTATTAGAATTCCTTGCTGGGGTCAACCAATATGTGGACAAGGGTGATCCAGGATATGTATATACTTGGATTTTCAGGAATCCTTTGACAAGGTCACCCACCAAAGGCTCTTAAGCAAAGTAAGGAGTCATGGGATAGGAGGGAAGGTCCTCTCATGGATCCATAACTGGTTAAAAGAAGGAAACAAGGGGTAGGAATAAATGGTCAGTTTTTACAGTGGGGAGAGGATCTGTACTGTTCAACATATTCATAAATGATCTGAATAGGAGGAGAGACTAAAAGAATTAGGGCTGTTCAGCTTAGAAAAGAGACAACTAAGGGGCAATATGATAGAGGCCTATAAAATCATCAATGGTGTGGACAAAATGAGTAGAGATGTTTTATTTACCCTTTCACGCAATACAAAAACCAGGGGTCACCTGATTAAATTAATAGGCAGCAGATTTAATTTAAAAAATTACCTCACAGTTAATATGTACCTTGCGATTTTCAAGATTTTTAAAAGCACTGTGTTTTGAAATGCTCCACAAATATACTGTCAGTCAGATGAACAATATGAATTATCTTCAATGACAGGTAAAAGAAATGAGGTAGAGGTTGCAATAATGCCTGATGGGCATTTTTGTGACCAGGACTTTATTTGTTTTGACATCCACTGCACTGTACAATGTTGCTCTTTTATTATTGTAGCCTCCTAATTGCTGACTATTATATCAGTAATAAAATTCAATAATTGCAATGTATAGACCTACATTTAATTTGAAAGTTTATCATTTTCTGTTATGTCCTATATAATGTATGTTTAAATTTAATCTGATAGATACAAGTGTAATATTTTATTAATGATGTAGCTAAAGTAATTTTCTTTAACAAATGTATTTATCTGCAGATATCGCTCCTCCACAAGCAGCTGGATATCTGGAAGTAACAGACCTTAACTCAAAGAAACTTAAATACATCCCTATTCCCAGGTATCTGATTTCCATCAGTAAAACAGCCTCATCTTGTAGGAATAACAAATACAATTCATTAAGCTCTATTATTTAGAATAGATATTTGCTTTTCTTATATTTTCTATGTGACGTATGGGTGGGTTTTCAGTACACTGTTTCCTTATTACCTATTGGATTATTTAATGTTGTGAAAGTAATTTTTACTCCAATGTGCAGAACTCTTCAGCCACTGTGTATGGTGTACTCCTCTATTAAAAAGTTGTATTTATCCATTAGCTGGTACCCAGGAAAAAATTTGTGTTAGCAATTGATATTAGGGGCACCTTCCTCTTCTCCTTTTTCTCCCCTCCCCATTTCCTCTCTTCCCCCGTCTCACCCTTTGTCTCCTCATCTTCCTTGCTTCCTTCCTTCTCTCTTTTTATCTGTCCCTTCTCGTCTTCATATTTCTATCTCTCTAGGATCTAATATAGAGAGGAAAGACAGTCCGGTGGTAGGGGGACCTGAGCTCCAAGTTTCTGCTCCACTAGACTTCCTGTGTGATCTTGGGCAAAACACTTAAGTCTGTCTTTGCCTCAGTTCCCTGTCTGTAAAATGCAGTTTCTTGCCTCACAGGGGTGTTGGATGATAAACACCTTAAAAATTGTGAGGCCATATGAGTACCTTAGATAGATTGTATGGCCTCCATGTTATAGTACCTGACAGCCTACGTTAATAAATTCATCTTCAGCAAGTGCAAAGTATAATTTTAAAAGCATACTTTGCTTATGAATTGTCATTTTTCACAATAATAAAGGTTTCCTTGAATAACAGTCTCCCAACTTTTCATTGGTCTCCCAACTTTTCATTGGTACTGCACGTGTGTATAACCAAAATGTATGAAATATTATATTGATTTTAAAAAAACCTGTCTCATTCCATATGATCTTTAAGAGCATGTATGGAATGAGACCAGATTTTAAATGTATTCTGCTTCCTTCCAATTGAACTTTGAGGATACATATGGAATTATTTCCTGAATTTTGAATGCTTCATTTTGCGTCGCTAACATTCTTTAGTGTAGGTTTTTTTAATGGAATCCACTGTGTAAATGAGACATCTACATTTCTATTTATAGTTCAGTGTAGTTTTATCTAAAAATGATTGTTCATCCATGTTTCTCATGGTTTGCATAACCTAAAAGTTCTGAATATATACAGCCAAAGAGCAAATCTGCAGCTAGATCTTTTGTCCTATCAATTTGTAGAGAGCATTTGGCAGGGAAATGCATTGTTTGCAGGGCCTCAGCACATAGGTTAAAAGGCATGAATTCATAGTAATAAAGATGAAAGTCCTGTTTGGGTCTTTTCTCCAAATCTGGGTGGGTAGCTTATATTCAGAACCTTTTTGGTTCCGGAGTTGCTTCTTATTATGGAGCAGTGATAGTTGCTTCATAAGTGAGATTGAAGCTAGTTTTCCATTATAAGCTCTATTTTCAAACTCCCAAAACATCCCCCAAAAGGTAACTTTCTGTCTGAAATTACATATGCCACATGTTGTGTCAGCATATTCTGCCTGTTCAAAGTTTTCAAAAATATGTTCAAAGGTCCAAATAGATTATAAAATTCCATTTCCTTTTTAAGGGTTAATTTCTAAGCCCTATAACACAAATGTATACATATACTAAAACATTCCTAACTACAGAAAACTAGGTATGTTAGTTGCTACACCATATATTTAAAATAGTTAAAATAACAAACTTTCAGGACCTACATATCACTACATAACATTATTGCATCACTATTATTAGCGCATTTCATAACACTAAACAGATCAATCAATCCAATTCTGTCCCTGAAAATATTTGTTTACTCCAACACATTACACAATAAAAAAATTATAGAACTCTGACAACTCTGACATGGGACTGTATTCCTCTTGAAATATTTACTACACATTTAATAAACAATACATAAAATCAATAGCATACATCCAACAGCACATTTATGTTACAGAATAAACTAAAGGGGCAAAGTTTAGGTCAGATTGGCACGATCAATCAGGTGGGATGATGGTGAACAATGCAGGAGAATACAGTAGTAAAAAACAGACTGGATCCCCAAATTATTCATTTCCACTCTTCATAATTTTGTATGTTTTAAGAAATTTAGAATGTCTTTAAAGAAAAGTAATATTTTTTCTGGGTATTAGAGTCATAGAGTCATAGAATATCAGGGTTGGAAGGGACCTCAGGAGATCATCTAGTCCAACCCCCTGCTCAAAGCAGGACCAATCCCCAATTTTTGCCCCATATCCCTAAATGGCCCCCTCAAGGACTGAACTCACAACCCTGGGTTTAACAGGCCAATGCTCAAACCACTGAGCTATCCCACCCCAGCCTTAACATTCATTTCATTGTGTCATAAGCCCATGCTTGCATTCTTACCCGCCTAAGGATGCTTTTTTGAATCAAGGTTTCAGAGTTTTCCTTCTGGGTTAAGATTGTGATAGATGGTGCTAACTACTGCGTGTGGTAATGCAGACAGTTTTGTGGCATGAAACTAGTCCCACCATCATGTTGTTTAGCTGTACTAATTTAATTTCACATTATTTAGATGATAAACCTTGTCTGCATACAGTTTACATGCAAATTAAATTGGATAGAAACCTATTTAGTTAAAATGATACAACCTCTCCTAGTGTGGGATTTAAGAGTCTTTAAATCAGTTCAGTTTAAGATGATTACAAACTGATTTAAGATGAACTGATTTAAGGGATTCTTAAACCTATATAACCTTAAATTGCACCAGATCAATTTAGGCCTTATCTACATGGCAAGTTACTGCATGGCAAGCCACAGTGTGAATCTACAGCATACCAGCTTGCTGCACAGTAACTTCCCATGCAGACACAGGTACAGTGCACTGAAAGTCCTGGAGTTTGGCTTGGTGTACTACGATTTCAAGTAGTAGTAAGCCAAGCCGTACTCTAAGACTTCAGTGCACCGGAGCTGTGTCTACATCGTAAGTTACTGTGCGGCAAGCGGGTATGCTGTAGATTGACACCCTGGTTTCCCTCGCAGTAACTTGCCATGTAGACAAGGCTTAAATCATTTTAACTTCACACCTTTAATTAAATCGGTGTCACTTAGTGTGTAAACCAGGTCTTAGAGAAATTTTCCGTATTATTTCAAGTTATTTTCCAAAGTTACTATTGTGTTCTTTCCCATTTATTTTGTACTTTTCTGTTTTCCCTTGCCAAATATTTTTATAATCATAATTTTATCATATCTTTTATTTCTCTTCTCTGAGCCTTCCTGTAATTCCCAGCATGATAAGTTTGGGATCACTAATAAATTTGCTGCTGGCACTTGAATGAAGGTCATTCTTAGAGGCTATAACAGTCAGGATACAAATGCTCTTTTGGATTTCTGCTCAACTTCCCTATTTTCCAGATTTTCTGTGTTGCTTGCTTCCTGTTTGACCTGGTTATTTCATCCCCCCTTGTTCTCTCTAACAAGAGGACTGATCTTCTTAAAATAGATTGTAGAGAGAGGGTACTTATACAGCTACATTTGTCTTAGCTATCTTTTATTCAGTTATCAGTATTATGCAAACATCTTTCCACCCTATCTAGTTCGAGTATGTGGTGTGCTTTGGGTAATATAGTGGGACTGCCAGGTCCAGTCTTGATCTCACTTGGATTGTCGATGGATCATATTCACTACTATACAGCTTTCTGTGATCTTGCTCAAGGGTATTTTTTAAAATTGGCACCATGGCTACAGAAATATTTTCTCTAGTGTCAATTGTGACTGTTAGATAAACCATATTTGGCTTTATTTTTCAGATCAGTGTCTCTCTCACCATATACATCATGGCTGTCAAAGATCTCGGACACAGACGTTCTGTTGGCGCCACTGGGCAAAGTAGGTTTGGTTACAGTGGATATGGGAGGCAGTGTCAGGCTTTGGGAGACAGGACTTGACAGCCTACAGCGCTCTCTGCAGGACTGGAGAAACATGATTGGACAAGAGGATGGTAGACCTGTACAGGTAGGACTTTAAAAATCTCAAGTTAAAAACATTAACAGAACATTGCCAGTGAGTTGAAGTTTCTAGGTTGTTTAAAAAATAAATTGTGATGAAAAGTATCATGAAGTAGAATTAGACCTAGACCAGCAACAAAAATCAAATAGATCTTTTTGCAGAAAAATCATGTGGTCTTTTAAGAGCTTATTATAGGTGGAACTGATAGTAGGCAGCAGGATTAAAACAAACAAAAGGAAGTACTTCTTCACACAGTGCAGTCAACCTGTGGAACACATTGCCAGGAGATGTTCTGAGGTCAAAGATATAACTGGATTAAAAAAAGAATTAGATAAGTTCATGTAGGATAGGTCCATCAGTGACTATTAGCTGGAATGGACAGGGACACAACGCCATGGTCCAGGTATCCTAAACCTCTAACTACCAAAAGCTGGGATTGGACGACGGGATAGTGCACTCGAAGTTGCCCTTTTCTGTTCGTTCCCTCTAAAGCATCTGGCTCTGGCCACGGTCAGAAGACAGGATGCTGGGCCAGATGGACGACTAGTCTGACTCAGTATGGCTGTTCTTACGTTCTGGTAGTAATGCCTGTTGTTACAGTTGCCTAACGTTTCCAGGAAATCCTGTTTTCAGTTTGCATTTTTACTAGACTTTAACCATTTGGGCTGAAATTTTCCAAGCTTGCCTTCTGCCTCATGATAGATTTTTTTTTTTAAAGTTTCAGTGAAAATATTTCAGCTATTTCCAAAATAAGTATTTTTCCAGTAATCAAAGAAATTATTGGGAATTGTTTTAAGCACTGTACCACCTCCATACTTTCGAAAAGGAACTTGAAACGTTGCAGGAGAACGGTCCAGTTTCGAGAGTGGTGTCTTTTGCTGTCCCCATGAGAATCTAGGCAGATTGGGCCAAATTGTAAGTGTCTCAAAAATTCCATTGCTGAATAGATTTGTAGATAATGACAATATACAACATGTAAGTAAAAAAATATAAATATCTGTGAGTACTGTGTGTGTATAGGCATGCATGCGCACACACAAAATACATATACATGTATCAGCTAGTGTGTATGTGCACTGCAGCAATATAATGGACAGAATCGGCACTATTCAACTGTCTCATAATCTGTATACTGTAAACAGTTAAAAGAGGTTTTCCTATACTTGAATCAGTAGGACATGAGGTTCAGAAGGATTTGAGTTCTGTTCCAGCTTTTGCCATAAATTTCCAAGTAGCCATGCTGTGTAGTATATCAATCTCTATATAGCCCCATGTGGCCATAAATATGTTACTCCCTTTTTGTCTCTTTGCACAAAAAGGAATTGTAATCTTTATATGTAATTATAATTATTTCAGTTTTCATCAATCTGTATAACCCCTTTTCCAGCACTTTCAAATGTGACAGTAGATTTAATCTTTTCTAAATTAAATCTTTCCACATTATTTTCAAGAGATCCAGTAGCCCAAAGTATAAACTGGATTTAGTAGGCAGAAAGTATAATTCTCCTTTCACTCTCTCTTCCTACCCCCAACTCCCATTCCACAAGATGTTCTGTATTTATAGAATTTTGTGCAACCACTAACATATTCTTGTTACTGGAGCAAATGCCTTTCATAAAAGTCATGAGAAAAGAAAACACTCTTTCAGTACCAACATTTGTGTTGTTATTTATTGCTTTACCAATGCCAGACATTTCCATTGTCAGTAAAGTAGTGTTAGCGCCCTCTAATGGCCAAATGTTTGTAAATGGTTTTAACCAGAGTATTTTGGTTGATGTGTACCAAGTATCAGAGGAGTAGCCGTGTTAGTCTGTGCCCATAAAAGCAACGAGGAGTCCGGCGGCACCTTAAAGACTAACAGATTTATTTATAACAAATAAATCTGTTAGTCTTTAAGGTGCCGCCGGACTCCTCGTTGTTTTTCGTTGATGTGGTTAATAACAAAATATCACTGTTCTTATCTTGGAAGAACAGTGTCAGGATTACTGGCTTTAATTAGTTTGTTCTGTAGCTCTCTTTTGATTCAGTCTCATCGAATTACTATAATTTCAGTCAACTCAGCTGAATATTTTTAAAAAATCTACTTTGTGCTTGCGAAGTATACTTCATCTGAAAATGTCAAAGCATATTACAGCATTGAGTAATAATTATTACAGAAAGGCTACAGGATTTTCCCAAGCTCACAGAGTAATTTAATGGCAAATTAGTCATAGAATTTAGTTCTCTTGACACCAAATCTTCCTAACTACAAGACACGTTGCCACTTTTTTGTTGGCTATAAGATTCTAAAAGTTAGAAAAATCCTGTTAGCGCATCTACTTCTTCCTTCTGACAATGCAGGAGATACGTCTCCTATCAGGGCACTGTCAGATTTTAAAATTATATAACATTGATTTGAACTGAAAGGCTGAGAAGAAACCCTACATTTTGGTCTGCAAATTCAGACCATATTCATTTCTGCACGTTTTTCAACTTTATATTACTTTTTTTTAAAAGGTCAGGATTTTGATTACAAATCAGACTTGCTGCAAAATGCATTATTATCAGCACACAGCATTTTATAGAGCAGCAAGAAATAATTTATCATTTAGCATTTAACGTATCTTTTTTTTAAAATGTTGGCACGCAATATGTGCACATTGTGAAATATAAGTTTACCTGGTGTAGGGAAGTGGTTAGCCTTTTAATGGACATAGACATAATAGCTTTGTTTTATACATGGCATTTATTTTCATAAGCTAAGGGATGATATTGCAATGCATAAATATGTTCTCAATTTATCCCCTATCAAAAGTAAAAATTATTACCCTATCTGAAAGTAAGCAAGAAATAAGAAATGTGAATTTAACCTTGGCCTCAGGAGATACTGACAAGCTGCTCTGCTAAAAAAGCTGCATCAAAATACTGCTTAATATGCACATTTGAAGAATCAAAAGTGTCTTGCAGATCAACATTTGTTCAAGTTGTTGGACTTTTCCCGGGGATTTAATGAGACATTTCTGACCCTTCCACCGAACAGCACAACATGTCTGCTAAGCTTCTGTCCTTTGAAGCAAAATGGTTTGAAGTCTCTGATAGGAAGTATGTTCTGATAGCTGAGAACAGGCCTCCAAACCAGTTTTAGTTTTAGCTTCTGGACTTGTGCTTTGGTTTCCGCAAGCAGGCATTAAACCTCAGAAACAGGCAGTATGCACATAAGCAGCCAAACAAATGGAAAGCAAACATTATTTAAATAAAATGTCAACAAGGACTTCCTCTGAACTTTCTTTAGCTACAGCAGTCCACAAGGCTAAACAAATATGGATAGGTTTTAGGCAAAAACACAACTGTTCCATTTCGCCTTTGTATTCATCAATTGGGATCCAGTGGTGTAATCTTTTGTTAGCCTTCAAATCAGTCAATATTTGTTTTGTATTGTATACACACTCAACGGTGTTCAAACTGCTGAAACCGTGAGGCTACAAAAAATAGTTTCTAGAAGTAAAATTACATGTTAAAATCTAATCATAAATTTTTCCTATTTCATAAAATGTTTGGACTGTGTGTGTGTCGGGGATTTTATATAATATGCCAAAATGTTTACATCTGGGTGTCTGAAGTTAGGCTTCTAAGATCATACTTAGGCAACCAGTAAAGTGTTCAGATTTTCAAAAGCGCTGGACACCCATTTATGTCGATGGAGTTACTCGATGTTCTAGGAGTCCAGCACTTTTGAAAATCTGGCCACTTTATGAGGTGCCTAAGTGTGGGCTTAGAAGCTTTCCTTTAGGCACTCATTTTTAAAAGAAAAAAAACTTACCCTAAATGTTTTAGGGCAATGTACACAGAACCCTCAGTAAATTTAGTTGGTGGCTATTAGAGGGCAGACCTAGAAATTAGAGATAGAAAAGACTCTGGCTCTGTGGATGAGGGGAAAGCAGTGGACGTGTTACTCCTTGACTTTAGCAAAGCTTTTGATACGGTCTCCCACAGTATTCTTGCCAGCAAGTTAAAGAAGTATGGGCTGGATGAATGGACTATAAGGTGGATAGAAAGCTGGCTAGATCGTCGGGCTCAACGGGTAGTGATCAATGGCTCCATGTCTAGTTGGCAGCCGGTATCAAGTGGAGTGCCCCAGGGGTCGGTCCTGGGGCTGATTTTGTTCAATATCTTCATTAGCGATCTGGAGGATAGCGTGGAGTGCACCCTCAGCAAGTTTGCATATGAGACTAAACTGGGAGGAGTGGTAGAAACACTGGAGGGTAGGGATAGGATACAGAGGGACCTAGACGAATTAGAGGATTGGGCCAAAAGAAATCTGATGAGGTTCAAAAAGGACAAGTGCAGAGTCCTGCACTTAGGACGGAAGAATCCCATGCACAGCTACAGACTAGGGACCGAGTGGCTAGGCAGCAGTTCTGCAGAAAAGGACCTAGGGGTTACAGTGGACGAGAAACTGGATATGAGTCAACAGTGTGCCCTTGTTGCCAAGAAGGCTAACGGCATTTTGGGCTGTATAAGCAGGAGCATTGCCAGCAGATCAAGGGACGTGATCATTCCCCTCTATTCAGCATTGGTGAGGCCTCATCTGGAGTACTGTGTCCAGTTTTGGGCCCCACACTAAAAGAAGGATGTGGAAAAATTGGAAAGAGTCCAGCGGAGGGCAACAAAAATTATTATGGGGCTGGAGCACATGACTTATGAGGTGAGGCTGAGGGAACTGGGATTATTTATTCTGCAGAAGAGACAAATGATGGGGGATTTGATAGTTGCTTTCAACTACCTGAAAGGAGGTTCCAAAGAGGATGGATCTAGACTGTTCTCAGTGGCATCAGATGACAGAATGAGGAATAATGGTCTCAAGTTGCAGTGGGGGAGGTTTAGGTTGGATATTAGGAAAAACTTTTTCACTAGGAGCATAGTGAATCACTGGAACGGGTTACCTAGGGAGGTGTTGGAATCTCCTTCCTTAGAAGTTTTTAAGGTCAGGCTTGACAAAGCCCTGGCTGGGATGATTTAATTTGAGCAGGGGGTTGGACTAGATGACCTCCTGAGGTCCCCTCCAACCCTGATATTCTATGATTCTAAGTCCTATTAAATTCTCCCAGTGCTTGGTTGTCTCCTATAGCACATCGTTGAATCTTATGTCCCATCTAGTTTCCAATACATTCAGAATTGAGGGTTCTTCCACTCACACCACAATATTTATATAAAAACAAGCTTTGAGATACATTTTAGAAGGTGTGCAAAGTTTAATAATGTGATTATACATCAGGTACTTTATATACCTGAAACATTCAGAGCTAGCTTTCCATCTCCAAATACAGAATTAAAATAAATTACTCATTTCTGATAAGTTGCCATCTAGCAACATTCCCTATGGTCAGTACTCTTCACCTTTTACTATTGCAAATTGGTGCCAAAACTAGAACACGAAACTTGCCTTACTTAGACTCAGGGTCAGAATTCCATGTGTAGAAAATTATAGTCAAAATGTTAATGCTTTTAGAAGCCTAAATAAAACATCTGAAACATCAGTCCCTGGTGAATACAAGTGCAAATAAAGTGCTTGGGTTAAAAAATTACAAAAGATGTGTACAAAATTTCCGACACGTTGCACACTCCCAAAATCCAAAACCACGCTGCCACTTGTGGCTTACTGAAGACCTCCGGCCAATGCACTCTAATGTTTCCATGGTATTTTCCTCTTTGTAGCTGTGATGCTAAGTGATCCATTGTGAAATGTCGCCAAATTCTCACAGTCTCAATCTAGACAATACCACCATGAAAACTTGTCCATTAGATTCAAGGCAGTTTCTGTGCTCTGGGCACCACGAGTGGTTGCAGAAGTGAGCTGCTCTGTTCCATACCAGAGCTCTTTCCTTTAAAAACAGTAGTAGTTGGAGAGTAGAGTAGTTTTTCTTGAAGTATGTGTCAGTGTGCATCCCATTGTAGGTACACATGCATATCATGTACACAAGATCATAGTCTTTTGAAAAGCAGTTTCTGTTGGAGGGCATAAAGCGCAGAGAAGCCACAACCCTCCCTCAGGTCTCTCTTACCGCCCATGGCAGAGAGGCCAAATCAGGTGAGTGTCCGACCCCCACACTACTCTACTCTGTAGAGACATTAAAACTTTTGTCAGCCAACTTTATGAAGAAATCTTGATCTTCACACTCCCATCAAATTGGACATCACAGAAGACTATTGATCATCCAGCTGTACACCAAGACAAGGTGCTTTGTGCCAACCACCACACCTCTCGGTGGACTCATGCCTCTCAAGAACAGTTGTTGATTGTTCTACTTATTTGTTTTCAGTAAAGAGAAACATTGCGGAGGGTTATTGTCTTTTTGGCCTCAGCTCTGGCCAGCTGGCACTTTATTAATGTGACACTCAACCAGTGTTCCTGCAAAACATGAATCTGGCTGTGCCCTTACCCCAGGAACTGGAAAAGTTAGTACTTTATCCTTATATGATACTCTTCACATCTCAGAGAACTGTAGCAATGCCATGAAATAACCAGACAGTTGTGATTAGGATATAATAGTGTTTGTAGGCCCACCTTAGTTTGGACTGATGTTTTTAAAGGAACATTAAAATTTGTAGGAGATAGAGATAGTTACATGAAAAATAAATATACATCTGTTTTTCCTTGCAAGAGTTAACTCCTAGTTTATTAAAGGTCAATGTGCTGCACACTGTAGGGTTTGATAGCATGCCCTCCAATCACCACAAAGAGGAGCCTCACAGCTGCAGTAGCCCCTAAACCTCCTGTTCTCCTCTCCCACCATTCCCCTATACAGGATTGTTTGATTCTGAGATGCAGTAGTGGTCCACCAGCTCCTTCCCCAAGTCCTCTACCCATTAGGTGCATGGAACACTTGAAGGCTCCCTTCATCCTCCCCATCTTGCCCTCAGCCCACCAAAACTAAAGCACTTTTTTCCCTGCCTTTAGGACCTTTTGCATACATGGTGCAAGATTTAGCTGCAAGTGAATAATAAGCCATCAATTGTATAACATTTAAAATACATTAGAAATTGTGATTGCCAATAGAGACTCTCCTTTTCATTCTTTAATCTTCACATTTTGCACTAAAATATGCAGCACAGTGCATGCAGACCACTGAAATATGCGCCCCAAGTACTGGTTGAATTAATCTATGTTAGCGGTAACATGTCCGAAGATATAAATTTACTGCAACCTCCCAGAAAAAAATGAAATTCTTGTAGCTTTTACTCAGCACAGCTCAGCCATGCCTCCACTGCTGCTACCACTACTGCGGCGGCTACGCTGCTATTTATACTCATGCTAGTTCAGTGAGAGCTAGTGTGGTTATGTGTACATGAGCAGGGGAAATCAAACCCTTAGCCCCTACTGTACACATAGCCTTAAAGAGGCCTAGTCTTCAGAGTCACGAAAACAAAAGTTTTAGAATTCAGAAACAATATCTAAGCCTCGTAATTGTAAATAGCAATCGTTCAAACCATGCAGGGGAAATGGGAGAAAAAAGTGAGGGGGGGGGAACTAAAATGAGAATTTTCATAGACTAATGGTTGATCAGCTGAGAGAAGCAGCAAAGCCTTAACCTCATCGCACATTGAGGAGGGAAGATTAATTTTAGGGGTCTTGAGTCTTGTGTTCCCAGTAGAGCTCGTTGGGAATTTTCAGGTGAAACAGTTTCATTGAAAAATGCCAATTCCTTGTAGTAAAATGCTTCACTAAATCTATTACAGATTTGACAAAACTTTCACTGCAACACAGGCTGGTTTCCATTGGAAACCTGCTAGTGTTTCAGGCTTCTCAGCTCCGCAAGAAGCCTGCGAGTGGCTGGAGCCCAAGCTAGAGCCAAGACCCAGGGGTCTGGCAAGATCCCCACTCCGTGGCAGCATCCCTGGCAACCTCATTTGGAGCCAGGGGTCAGTCATTTAAGTAGTCCATGCCTCGGTATCCTCATCTGTAAAATGGGCTTGGTAGCTAATTCACCAGGGTGCTGTGATGGTATATTTATTAATGTTGTAAAGCACTTTGAGATCCTCAGACGGGCAACACTTTTGCACATAGTTTCATAGATTCAAAGATATTAAGGTCAGAAGGGACCATTATGATCATCTAGTCTGACCTCCTGCACAATGCAGGCCACAGAATCTCACCCCCCCACTCCTGCGATAAACCTCTCTCCTATGTCTGAGCTATTGAAGTCCTCAAATCATGGTTTAAAGACTTCAAGGAGCAGAGAATCCTCCAGCAAGTGACCCGTGCCCCATGCTACAGAGGAAGGTGAAAAACCTCCAGGGCCTGTTCCAATCTGCCCTGGAAGAAAATTCCTTCCCGACCCCAAATATGGCAATCAGCTGAACCCTGAGCATATGGGCAAGATTCACCAGCTAGATACCCAGGAAAGAATTCTCTGTAGTAACTCAGATCCCACCCCATCTAACATCCCATCACAGGCCATTGGGCCTATTTACCATGAATATTTAAAGATCATTTAATTGCCAAAATCATATTATCTCATCATACCATCTCCTCCATAAACTTATCGAGTTTAATCTTAAAGCCAGATACATCTTTTGCCCCCACTACTTCCCTTGGAAGGCTATTCCAAAACTTCACTCCTCTGATGGTTAGAAACCTTTGTCTAAGTTCAAGTCTAAACTTCCCAGTGAGCTTAAATAATTCCTCTCCCTCTCCGGTATTTATCTCTCTGATATATTTATAGAGAGCAATCATATCTCCCCTTACAATGCAATTCAAGGGAGTTACACTTAATTACTTTGGAGTAAATCCAAAGCAACATTAAGTTCAAAGTATTATTTATATGTCTGAAGGAAAAGGATCCTGGAAAGTTTTTTTTGTTTTGGTTTGGTTTTTTAATGGCAGTGTCTTTTCCTTCATCCCCTGAGATGTCCCCCTTTCCTCTTCTGTAGTCTGAAGGCAGATAAGTTGTAGTTGCTTACTCAGTTCTCCATAATTTTCAGGCAGTCTTGGAGCATTCTTTTTTCCTTCCTCTCATCAATTGTGCATAAGCGATTCTATAGTAAGTTATTCACCCTTTAAGTGGGTTAATACTTTTATTTTTATTCAGCTCATTTATTATTTCCATTAATTTGCTGCAGCTGTAAAATACTATACTGCTCAAGAAAGTTTAGCACAAAAAAAGGCCTAGTTGCTCAAATTTACTTCTAGAGTTAGGTGTTTTTGAGACCTAATGACTGTTACATGATTGCAACTTGCACGTGCTTTACATCCAGAAAAGACATCAGTTCAATCTTGTGTTCACATGAATCAACTCAGTTTGGAAACCAGATTGTTGAATTGGGGTAAAATTATAAAAAGCTCCCAAGTCCTTTCAAAAGTGAGTTAAGCTTTTAGAAGCTGAAGTCCCATTTTCAGTGAGACTTAGGGTCCTAAGAGCCTATAATACTTTTGAAAAGGAAAGTTAGGGTCCGGAGTCACTGAAGTGCTTTGGAAAATTTTATCCTTTGTCTGAAATATTTTTCAGTTAGTGTTGACAAGGGTAAAGGAGAGTTTTATTCTAAAACATTGCCTTGAAAAATGAGCCTTTCAATGACATTAAATGCCATATTTGTCATGAAGTTTATGCAGAGCATGGCTGCAATCCTTCGTATCTGATGAAAGGGAAGGTATTTAAATGACATCATTACTACATGTAGCTACTATACTTTCTTGTTCACTAATTGAAAGGGTAACATTTTCTATATTTTTCTTTTGTGAGGATAATTGCTTATTCTGACCACATGAGGGTATCAGTGAGCTAAAAATGCTAACGATTCTCATCTATTAAATATCCTTACATACAAATAGCATAAATTACATGGAGAAAATATTCAATGATGAATTACAGAATTTTCATGCATTTGGAATCACCATATTTCTGGGAGTCAGACCAGGTGGGGAGAACCCCAGATTCCTACAAATTTCACTCTGTGGGCTAAAACAAGGGACTCTGAAAGAGATGAAGACTGGGGATTTTAGAATTAGTCAGACTCTCTGAGTGGAGGCTGCACAGTCAATGTCTGGAATTCTCAGTTTTATGAGCTCCAGGTGTTCCAGCTCTGACCCATCCGGATCCTCCCTGATTCTCAGTGATGGGAAATCTCTGCCAAACATGGTGACTGACACCACTCTGGCTCTATGGCCTCTCCCTCGCCTGGGTGATTGGCTCTAAAGGAGATGCGGGAATAGCAGATAGGTGCTGACCTCTGAAACAGGTCACTGACATATGTGGAGAATGAGACTAGAAAGCCAACAACCTAGAGACCCCGACACGTTCATGACTTCAAAACTCACTACTGGGTGAAAGCAGCTCAGCTCCTCCCTCAATTCATTATCATTATCACTGAGACAGATATTGCAACCCCATGCAATGTCTTTGGGGACCATTGTATTAAATGTATGAGTGGTTTAGGTATGATTGTGTTCTGTTTCATTGACAAGGGTTAACACAGCTCCTCCAGGATTAAGGCAAGTCACAAAGGCTAAACAATTCCAGAGAAGTTCCACCCTCAGGGTGGTTTGCATATCCTGGTTCATCCTGGGTTTTCCAGAGACTAGGAAACAAAGAAAGGCCTTTTGATATAAAAAGATGAGCTTGAACTGACTTGTGGCCTTTTGATTCAACAAATGGTAGGGTTACCAATTTTCTGTTGCAGAAAACTGAACACCCTTGCCCCACCTCTGCACTGCCCCTTCCCAAGGCTCCACCCCTGCCCAACCCCTTCTCCAAGGCCCCGCCCCTGCTCACTCCATTCCTCCTCCCTTCATCACTCGCTCTTCCCCACCCTCGTTCACTCACTCATTTTCACTGGGTTGGGGTGTGGGAGGGGGTGAGGCCTCTGGGCTGCAAGAGGGGTCTCTGGGCTGGGGCTGAGGGGTTTTGACTGCAGGAGGGAGCTCAGGGCTGGGGGTTTAGGTGTGGGAGGGGGTGTGAGCTCTGGGAGGGAGATTGGGTGCAGGAGTGGGCTCAGGGCTGGGGTAGGGAGTTGGGGTGCGGGCTTTGGGTGGCGCTTACCTCAGGCAGCTCCCGGAAGTGGCTGCCATGTCCCTCCAGCTCCTAGGCAGAGGGTAGGCCAGGTTGCTCCATCCACAGGCACCACCCCCACAGCACCCATGGCCACGGTTTCCGGACAATGGGAGCTGCTGAGCCAGTGGTCAGGGCGGTGCCAGTGCCTCAGGCAGGGGCAGCACACGGAGCCCCCCGGCCGCCCCTGCGCTTAGGAATCAGAGGGACATGCCGGCTGCTTCCAGGAACTACTTGGAGCTGGCAGCTGCAGTCAACCAGACTTTTAGCAGCCAGGGTCCCTTTTTGACTGGGCTTTCTGGTCGAAAACCAGATGCCTAGCAACCCTAGCAAATGGACATGCCTTTCTGTCCAAGGGGAGGCCACAACCCTTGCTGAAGGGTTGGAAGGGACGTTGGTCTGTCAGACTGTCCATGTGGAAGATGGGTGATTTCTGGTATGTTTAGAGGGTGAATTTAAATCTGTTTGTTGTTTTTTATGTTTTGTCTGTAAAGCTTTTTGTCCTATGAATTAATGTGCTTGCTTGGAAGAGCTGTGTGGCCTCTTGTAAAAACATTGTCATAGTCCTCTGAGAGAGTGCCTCTTTTCAGAAAGGAGTCGGTCAAAGGGTCCCAATCCAGACACAGGTGATGGCTGGAAACCTGAGACCTGACTGGCACTCCTGGAGTGGATCACAGAACTGGGAAATACAGATGTGGTTACTCTGAAACAGTGACATCATCATCAAGGCTGCCAGCTGAAATCAGAGTCTCATTGTAGGCACTGTAGAAACGCATAATGAAAGACAGTCCCTGCCCTGAAGATTTTACAAACTAATTAGAGAAGACAGACAAAGGGTAAGTGGGAACAATAATCTCAGCTTTCTCCTAGAGCAGGTAGATACAGTACACAGTGCCTCTTTCTTTCCCCTAGAAATGTGGGAGACCGTAGCTCGCAAAAATAATCTGTTGCCCAAACAAATCATCCTTCAGTGCTATTGCTCAAAGTGTCTGCACCAGTGAGTGCTGTGGCCTTAGAGGCTAGAGCTCACAACACGAGTGATGACACTGTTATCGAACAAATAATAGTTCTGCCATTATTAAACTTAATCTGTAATCACTGTAAAGACACAAGGTATCAAAATGTTAGATCACTTAATATGTTATAGTAATACTAGACGTAGGTGGCTCACCTGTAAAACAAAGCCAGCAGTTCAGTCTCTTCCACAAAGCTGATATTTCAGATCTGTACTTTCTAAGGGAAAATTTGACATTTGGTCTAGCTTGCAGGCCCCAAGGCTGTGGAAAATTATCATCTTTCTGCTTTCATATGCAGTTCCTTTCAAGTTTTCTTCTGCAAGTAAAATCTCCCCCTTGTTTGCAAATCAGAAACTTTGGCTTCCCTTCAGCTCTGTTCACATTATTGATTCTCTGGGCTAATTTAAAAGAAACTGTATTCTTTGGTCTCCAAGTTAGTACATGAGATGCTAATTTTTCAAGCAAATCAGTCCTCATTTCAACTTGGTGTATAAAAATGGTCAATCATCGTTCTTGAATCTGGTTAAATATTTCACTCTGAAAGCCTGAATTCAAAGCAATGAAGGAATTTTTTTTAGAGTGCTGGGAGAGCTCTCTCCCAGCACTGCACCAAGACTACACAAACCATGTTGCCAGTGTAGATTAGCCCTCAGGTACATCTGCTGTCTACAGGTTATATCTCTGCTACAAAACATATGATGTCAAAATAATACAAGAGGAGGATGGAATTTTGTACCTAGGAGAACAAGATGCAGAACACTAATATGATTGTCCTTCCTGCAGGAAACCAAAGTGCCTAAATTAGAATAGCAAAATGTCCAGGACATTGTTGTGTTACCGACGATTTGGACATGGAGCATTAATAATGAAATCGTGTATATGTAAATCTGAGTGGCAAACAGACAGTGATTTGGGTTAAAGACTAATAAAAGGTTATCTAGTGAAGCAATAGTTCATATGCAAGATTTAAAGAAATAAATAAGAAATGTAATACTAATAAACTTTTTTATACTAATCTGTATTCACTGGATTCCTGCTGGCTAGAAGTGGTATTTCTTAAATAGGAAAAAATCCATATTGTTGCCCAGGGTAGATTGGTAATGTTAGTGTTATGGAGCTACAGAACCTGTCTTTGGCTTTCTGAACAGCCTCTTTGTTCAGAGGTGTCTGAAGAATGTCAGTTCAGTTCAACTTTTCTCTTGCCCAGATATCTTTTCTTTTCTTTTCTTTTCTTTTCTTTTCTTTTCTTTTCTTTTCTTTTCTTTTCTGTGAAAACACCGGCATTCAAAAAACATGTTCTTGCCTTTCCTGCCCCTGTAAATTGTTTACTCAACTTCTAAGGTTTTGTAGGAGCAATTCAAGGTGCTAAGGTTGAGCAAAGTTGATGAAAAACGGTTAGCAAAAATTGTTCAGAAGTTTCTGTCCGTTGGTTTTGCATGATTTCATGCCCCCTGAAATGTTTAATTTTTGTGATATATTGGTGGACTGAGAATTGTTAGAAAGGAATCATCCAGGAACTTGACATGCCACGTTCATATGAAAATTCACCTTTGTGAATTTGGAAAAAGAAGAGAAGGTGAGAAGGTGGTGCCAATCACATCCACATGGTCTAGTGGTTTAAACACATTCCTGGAAGCCATTGATTCTATTCCCATCCATGTCACACTTATATAGTACTTTCCAAACATTTAGCAGCTAGATATTATTCCTCATATTTTACAGATTGAAATACAGAGGTTCAGAGAAGATACATGATATGGTCGAAGTCATACAACTACAAATGATCAGAAAACTGGTCACTTGACTTCCATTCCTATACCTAAATCTCTAAACCAGAATGCTTCACAGGCAAGTCAATTAACCCTCACTCTGTCTTGGTTTCAGAATTGGTAAAGTAGGGGCAGTGGTATTTACCAAAGCATAAAATATACAGAGTTTTGAGTGTCTATAGGCAGAAAAAGAGAGAGGTCAGAAATACTATTCCTCATTTTACAGATTCAGAAACGCATGGTAAATTAGGCATTAGAGTCATGGAATAAAATCCTGGTCGGATAGAAGTGAATGGCAAAATTCCTATTCACTTTAATAGGGCTGGGCTTTTACCCAGGAAATGTAGTTTCTACATCTACTTAACCTGGGGCATGTTACTTAACAGAATCTCCGTGTATACAGGTAATAATGTGTTCACTAAATTAATGTTTGTTGTAAGGGTAAGATAGTATTAAGACCAGAGTTGGGATAGCACTTGAGGACTTTTTGATTCCATCTGTAGCTTCTATGAACTTTGTCTCCATTTTACCTCCTTATCCTTAAAGTAGCTTTTTTCAAACTGGTAAGGGTAAATGTTTTAAGCAAAAGTGTCTTTTAGATATTTTCACAATCTTCAGATAGTGAAAAACATTTTGCATGAAGTATTATCAAATCATTTTGAAATTTTGCAAAAATGCCTCAATTTTACAGGCATTACACAACATCCAAACCAGGCAAATTTCAACAACCACCACCACCAAAACCATTCTGACTATTTCACCCATCGCTAACGCTAATACTATAATGATGGTTAGTAGCTTTAGGGGCAGCATTGAAAGCACACAAAATAACACATACATTATTGTTTTCTTGATAACTATGGACATTGTTACTCCTTTCTATGTGAAAATGACCCTTTCCTGTGGGCTCAAGTCAGCACTATTGATGTCAGTAGAAGTTTTCCCATTAACTTTAATGAAAGCAGGATAAAATCCCATAGCTATAGCAATAAGAGCAGCGAGGGGTTTTTTTTGCCTGAGTCCCTCTCCTGTCCAACACTTTTCTACTCACATGCTGATTATAAAACATTTTCTTCATATCTTCACCAGAAACTGTTTTACATTAAAGAGAGAGAGCAGCACAGAACACTGTTTCGTACTTAAATAGCAACATGCAGATTTGCCTTTTGATATTAATTTAGTCTGAGTAAGAATTTCAGTGCATTCTTGAATATGTATTCACTATAGTGTTGATATAGAGAGTGTTCTGGGAAAAGATGTTCTTATGAACTATTAAATGTAGCCTAGGGCAACATTTTTATAAATCCTTTTTGCAGTTTAAACAGTTTAGGTCCCGGAAAATCCATAGTCTTGTACACAAACACTGAAGGAGACACTTCATCCTATGGGAAACGTAATCCTTCATCCTTTGAGTCATCTTGTTTTTGATCATTTATTATTTCTTTCATCTCAAGAATATTCACCTCCCAAATTGATGTATGGGGAAAAGTCCCTTAATAAATTACTGATATTCAGGTACAATCTGGATTTTATTAATTTTTCAATACTGAAACATTACATTTTATAGAAAAGGAAACCTTCTTTGACTATGATTATAAATTGTCCCATTTACTTGTACTGTATGTTAATAAAAGGGCAAAACATTGGGCTAGTTCAGGGATTGGCAACCTTTGGCTCATGGCATGCCAGAGTAAGCCCCCTGGCAGGCCGGGCCAGTTTGTTTACTAAAAGTGGTGGATCAATTGCAAGGTAGTTCTTACTGCTGCTTGAAAAGAAATAAAGTGCATTCTCCTTCCTAACACTTAGTTTCCTAGAACTGTCTTGACCACAAAATAGGAATCCTGCTAAGGTGCAAAGAGAAGGCTCATTTTACCCTTCTCTCTCTCCTAGCACAGCTGTACACCACAGAGCAAGAACTAGCCCAGGGATCGTCAACCTTTGGCCCACAGCCCGCCAGGGTAAGCCCCCTAGCAGGTTGGGCCAGTCTGTTTACCTGCTGCATCCGCAGGTTCAGCCAATCGCAGCTCCCACTGGCCGCGGTTCGCTGCTCCAGGCCAATGGGGGCTGCAGGAAGTGGCACGGGCCGAGGGATGTGGGGCTTACCCTGGCGGGCTGCGGGCCAAAGGTTGACAATCTCTGGGCTAGTTCTTTCCCTGTGGTGTACAACTGTGCTAGGAGAGAGAGAAGGGTAAAATGAGCCTTCTCTTTGCACCTTAGCAGGATTCCTACTTTGTGGTCAAGACAGTTCTAAGAAACTAAGGGTATGTCTACACTACGAAATTAGGTCGAATTTATAGAAGTCGGTTTTGTAGAAAGCGTTTTTATACAGTCGATTGTGTGTGTCCCCACACAAGGGCTCTAAGTGCATGTAGTCGGCGGAGTGTGTCCACAGTACCGAGGCAACCGTCAACTTCCGGAGCGTTGCACTGTGGGTGGCTATCCCACAGTTCCCGCAGTCTCCGCTGCCCATCTGAATTCTGGGTAGAAATCCCAGTGCCTGATGGGGCTAAAACATTGTCGCGGGTAGTTCTGGGTACATATCATCAGGCCCTTGTTCCCTCCCTCCCTCCGTGAAAGCAAGGGCAGACAATCGTTTTGCACCTTTTTTCTTGAGTTACCTGTGCAGACGCCATACTACGGCAAACATGGAGCCCGCTCAACTAACTGTCACCGTATGTCTCCTGGGTTCTGGCAGACGTGGTACTGCATTGCTACACAGCAGCAGTTAATTGCCTTTTGGCAGCAGACAGTGCAGTATGACTGGTAGCCGTCATCGACGTAGTCCTGGGTGCTCTTTTAATCGGGCGCCTGGGCAAACATGGGAGTGACTCAGCCAGGTCATTTCCTTTTTAAGTTTCGTCTCATGGCGATTCAGTCCTACCGGCAGTGCACTCTCTTTTAATCTCCAGCCAGCAGAAGATGATGGCTAGTCGTCATACTGCACTATCTTCTGCCAAGCACCCAGGAGATGATGACGGCTAGCGGTCGTACTGCACAGTCTGCTGCCAGCAAGATGTATAAAGATAGATGAAGTGGCTCAAAACAAGAAATAGACCAGATTTGTTTTGTATTCATTTTCTCCTCCTTCCCTCTGTGAAATCAATGGCCTGCCAAACCCAGTTTTGAGTTCTATCCTTGACGTTTTGAGTTCTATCCTTGAGGGGCCATTCAGTTTCTCGCAAAGCCACCCCCTTTGTTGATTTTAATTTCCTGTAAGCCAACCCTGTAAGCCATGTCATCAGTTGCCCCTCCCTCCGTCTGGACAACGGCAGACAATCGTTCCGTGCCTTTTTTCTGTGCAGACGCCATACCACGGCAAGCATGGAGCCTGCTCAGATCACTTTGGCAGTTAGGAGCACATTAAACACCACACGCATTATCCAGCAGTATATGCAGCACCGGAACCTGGCAAAGTGATACCGGGCGAGTAGGCAACGTCAGCGCGGTAACGTGAGTGATGAGGACATGGACACAGACTTCTCTCAAAGCAGGGGCCCTGGCGATGTGGGCATCATGGTGCTAATGGGCCAGGTTCATGCAGTGGAACACCGATTCTGGGCTCGGGAAACAAGCACAGACTGGTGGGACCGCATAGTGTTGCAGGTCTGGGATGATTCCCAGTGGTTGCGAAACTTTCGCATGCATAAGGGCACTTTTATGGAACTTTGTGACTTGCTTTCCCCTGCCCTGAGGCGCAAGAATACCAAGATGAGAGCAGCCCTCACAGTTGAGAAGCGAGTGGCAATAGCCCTGTGGAAGCTTGCAACGCCAGACAGCTACCGGTCAGTCGGCAATCAATTTGGAGTGGGCAAATCTACTGTGGGGGCTGCTGTGATGCAAGTAGCCAACGCAATCAAAGATCTGCTGATATCAAGGGTATTGACCCTGGGAAATGTGCAGGTCATAGTGGATGGCTTTGCTGCAATGGGATTCCCTAACTGTGGTGGGGCCATAGACGGAACCCATATCCCTATCTTGGCACCGGAGCACCAAGCCGGCGAGTACATAAACAGCAAGGGGTACTTTTCAATAGTGCTGCAAGCACTGGTGGATCACAAGGGACGTTTCATCAACATCAACGTGAGATGGCCGGGAAAGATACATGACACTCGCATCTTCAGGAACTCTGATCTGTTTCAAAAGCTGCAAGAAGGGACTTTATTCCCAGACCAGAAAATAACCGTTGGGGACGTTGAAATGCCTATATGTATCCTTGGGGACCCAGCCTACCCCTGAATGCCATGGCTCATGAAGCCATACACAGGCAGCCTGGACAGTAGTAAGGAGCTGTTCAACTGCAGGCTGAGCAAGTGCAGAATGGTGGTAAAATGTGCATTTGGACGTTTAAAAGCGCGCTGGTACAGTTTACTGACTCGGTTAGACCTCAGCGAAACCAATATTACTGCTTGCTGTGTGCTCCATAATATCTGTGAGAGTAAGGGGGAGATGTTTATGGCGGGGTGGGAGGTTGAGGCAAATCGCCTGGCTGCTGGTTTCACACAGCCAGACACCAGGGCGGTTAGAAGAGCACAGGAGGGTGCGGTGCGCATCAGAGAAGCTTTGAAAACCAGTTTCATGACTGGACAGGCTATGGTGTGAAAGTTCTGTTTGTTTCTCCATGATGAAACCCACCGCCCCTTGGTTCACTCTACTTCCCTGTAAGCTAACCACCCTCCCCTCTTCCCTTCGTTCACCACTGTCAGAGGCAATAAAGTCATTATTGCTTCACATTCATGCATTCTTTATTCATTCATCACACAAATAGGGGGATAACTACCAAGGTAGCCCAGGAGGGGTGGTGGAGGAGAGAAGCACCAGGAGGGGTGGTGGAGGAGGGAAGGACAAGGCCACACAGCACTTTAAAAGTTTAAAAGTTTAAAACTTATTGAATGCCAGCCTTCTATTGCTTGGGCAAGCCTCTGGGGTGGAGTGGCCGGGTGGCCAGAGCGCCCCCCCCCCCACCGTGTTCTTGGGCATCTGGGTGAGGCGGCTATGGAACTTGGGGAGGAGGGTGGTTGGTTACACAGGGGCTGTAGCAGCGGTCTGTGCTCCTGCTGCCTTTCCTGCAGCTCAGCCATACGCTGGAGCATATTGGTTTGATCCTCCAGCAGCCTCAGCATTGAATCCTGCCTCCTCTCATCACGCTGCCGCCACATTTGAGCTTCAGCCCTCTCTTCAGCCCGCCACTTACTTTGTTCAGCCCGCCACCTCTCCTCCCGGTCATATTGTGCTTTCCGGCACTCTGACATTGTCTGCCTCCACGCAGTTGTCTGTGCTCTGTCAGTGTGGGAGGACACCATGAGCTCAGAGAACATTTTATCACTAATGCGTTTTGTTCGCCTTCTAATCTTCACTAGCCTCTGGGAAGGAGAAGATCCTGTGATCATTGAAACACATGCAGCTGGTGGAGAAAAAAAAAGAGGCAGTGGTATTTAAAAAGACACATTTTCTAGAACAATGGCTACACTCTTTCACGGTAAACCTTGCTATTAACATTACATACACAGCACATGTGTTTTCGTTCCAAGGTCGCATTTGCCTCCCCCCACCATGTGGCTAGCCCCTCACCCCCCCGCCCCCCGGCTAACACCGGGGAACATTTCTGTTCAGCCACAGGCAAACAGCCCAGCACCTCTGTATGTCCCCTTAAGAAAAGCACCCTATTTCAACCAGGTGACCATGAATGATACCACTCTCCTGAGGATAACAGAGAGATAAAGAAAGGATGTTGTTTGAATGCCAGCAAACATACACTGCAATGCTTTGTTCTACAATGATTCCCGAGTACGTGCTACTGGCCTGGTGTGGTAAAGTGTCCTACCATGGTGGGTGGAATAAGGCTGCCCTCCCCAGAAACCTTTTGCATCGCTTTGGGAGTACATCCAGGAGAGCTGCAAATGCCAGGGCAAATTAATCATTAAACATGCTTGCTTTTAAACCATGTATAGTATTTTAAAAGGTACATTCACCAGAGGTCCCTTCTCCGCCTGGCAGGAGAGGCAGCCTTGGGTGGGTCCAGGGGGTACTGGCTCCAGGTCCAGGGTGAGAAACAGTTCCTGGCTGTCGGGAAAACCAGTTTCTTCGCTTGCTTGCTGTGAGCTATCTACAACTTCATCATCATCATCTTTCTCATCCCCAAAACCTGCTTCTGTGTTGCCTCCATCTCCATTGAAGGAGTCAAACAACACGGCTGGGGTAGTGATGGCGGAACCCCCTAAAATGGCATGCAGCTCATCACAGAAGCGGCATGTTTGGGGCTCTGACCCGGAGCAGCCGTTTGCTTCTCTGGTTTTCTGGTAGGCTTGCCTCAGCTCCTTAAGTTTCACGCGGCATTGCTTCAGGTCCCTGTTATGGCCTCTGTCCTTCATGCCCTGGGAGATTTTGACAAATGTTTTGGCATTTCGAAAACTGGAACCGAGTTCTGATAGCACGGATTCCTCTCCCCATACAGCGATCAGATCCCGTACCTCCTGTTCGGTGCATGCTGGAGCTCTTTTGCAATTCTGGGACTCCATCATGGTCACCTCTGCTGATGAGCTCTGGCCAGCATGGCAAGCTGCAGGTGACCATGCAAATAGGAAATTGAAATTCAAAAGTTCGCGGGCCTTTTCCTGTCTACCTTGCCAGTGCATCTAAGTTGAGAGCGCTGTCCAGAGCGGTCACAATAGAGCACTCTGGGATAGCTCCCGGAAGCCAATACCATCTAATTGCGTTCACAGTACCCCAAATTCGACCCGGCAAGGCCGATGTAAGCGCTAATCCACTTGTCAGAGGTGGATTAAGGAAATCGATTTTAAGAGCCCTTTAAGTCGAAAAAGAGGGCTTCATCATGTGGACGGGTGCAGGTTTACATCAATTTAACACTGCTAAATTCGACGTAAACTCCTAGTGTAGACCAGGGCTTAGTGTTAAGAAGGAGAATGCACTTTATTTCTTTTCAAGCAGCAGTAAGAACTGCCTTGCAATTGATCCACCACTTTTAGTCAGAACTTCAGCCCTGTGTTGGTTGAATGACTCTAATTAAACACGCAATTGCCAGAGCTCTACGCTTCCCCATCTTTCCCACTCCTGTCACTGGCAGCATTAAGGGTAGGTATTTACCCATTAACTGTTTGAATGAGTGCTAGTGAATGAAACAAAACTCTGGTACCTCAGCTTTTCATGTCTAATATACTAGGTGTAAATCATTCCAACAACTGTATATACAGCAGCTTTGGCACTGTTCTTTCAAGATACTGTTTAACACAGTAATGTGTGTATTTCAAGTTAAGAGAAGCATATAATCATATTATTTCCAGTGGTTTAGCAAATGTGCTGCACCTGGCATGTCTTGGAAGTTCCATAGGGTGCTGAATAAAGGCTTAAGGAAAAATTTAGTTAATCATTTGTCGCTGCATACAATAAAGAGAGGTTCATGCACTTACATTTTGGAGATGTATTCCAATGAAATCCTGTTTGGAATATGCCTCTGCTTTAATTCCCCAGAATGAAGAGGGGAAATGTAATTCTGGGAAATTTTGAAATGAAATTCTGGGAAATTTATTTTAAAAAAAAAAGGTATCTAGCTAAGACTCCTTAATACTGCTGGAGGCTAGGCTTGGGAGTAAAAAGCTGAACAGACTAATATTTCCCTTCAGTGTTCTCTTGTTTTTTCCCTTAAGAATAATTCATTTAGAATAATTTAGTTTCTTAAAATTATGTAGAATATACTTTAGAAGGACAGAGACTAGATATGAGTGTGTACATTTGTAGGGGTACATTCACTAAAGCTAATGCAGTGAAGTTATATCTCTCTGTGCCTGTGAGGATTCACTTCTATTGGAACCAGCATTTCCTCCACCATTCTCCTTAGGGAACTGGCTTTTCAGTCATATGAGGGTTCCAAAGGAGGAACTCTGGCACCAGTTGCTGAGGAAAGGCTGTGAATCCTCTCATTCCCTCTGGAGTTGTAATAAAGCTAACTGAACAAGACTACAAACACAAGCCACTGTGTAAAAGTCTGTAAACTCTCTAGATATCTTACTATGCTGAACAAAAATGTGTCATCTCTAGATAGTGTGGTGACAGGAGTACTAGAAATGCCTGTGATAGACAAGGTGGGTGAGGTAATATCTCTTATTGGATCAACTTCTGTTGGTGAGAGAGACGAATTTTCGAGCTTATGCAGAAGTTGGTCCAGTAAAAAATGCTATATTACCAACCTTGTCTCTAAGATCCTGGGACTGACATGGCTACAACAATACTATATATGATAGATAAATCCATCGACATCAAGAGTGCACCCAGATCTATGTCAAGGGACAACCGAAAAAAACCTCCACACTTAATTAGTGGCAAAACTTGTTGATCACAGAAAGGGAGTCGCTCATCTATTACTTTCCATCCAAGTTAGATGTATCTTCATCCTGGAGTGACCTTCACATATGTGGTCTGACCTTTTACCCCCTTTCTGAACGAAGATCTCCCAACTAATTACAAAGAGTTCTTGTCGCCTATTATAAAATCTAACTAGATGTTCTGCTGTTGTTGGAAAGTCAATTTATTTTAGGTAGAAAAGACTGAGAAAAGGATATGTGATAGGAATATCTCAGGCTGAGAGAAGTGTTGGCTATATCACAGGTATAGATGAAGTTTAGATCTCATATGCAAAACTCCCATGGATAATGGTGAACCTGGTTTTGGGTGGAAAGGTAGAGCAATGGATGAGAGATTTTTCTCTGGGAACAAAGACGCTCTCTTCATTTTTTGGTCCTTGATTTAATAAAACAATAGGCCTGTGAAACAGAGAAATGATGTGTGGACTAGTTGAAATGTGTGTGGGGAATGGAGAAAAAGGTGTACATAGGAATTTTGATTGTGTTAAAATGACAAATGATTTACCTGATTTCATAAATGCTCACTTGGTCATAATTACCAATGTTGTCTCTTTGTGCTTAAACTGTGCACATTAATAAATATTCTAACAATTAGAGGGTTCAAACAATATATTTATTCAGTCTAAAAGTATCCTAAAGAGTTCATTTTATCCATCTGTATAAAAAGGTAGCCAATAGGATGCCTTTATTGCTCTCATGTGGATAATTATGACCTATTCAAAGTTTAGGCTACCTGTTGGACCTTTTGCTTTATGACCCATTTAACATCATGGAGCACAAAATCTAGTCGGTTATTGAGTAAAGAGTCCCTACCCTCCATCACAAATTCCCTCTGCAACAGAAAATAACTTTTCCTGGTGTGGAGAAAGTGAATAAGGAAAAGTTATTTACCTGTTCCCATAATATAAGAACTAGGGGCCACCAAATTAAATTAATGGGCAGCAGGTTTAAAACAAATAAAAGGAAGTTCTTCACACAGCGCACAGTCAACCTGTGGAACTCCTTGCCTGAGGAGGTTGTGAAGGCTAGGACTATAACAGGATTTAAAAGAGAACTGGATAAATTCATGGAGGTTAAGTCTATTAATGGCTATTAGCCAGGATGGGTAGGGAATGGTGTCCCTAGCCTGTGTTTGTCAGAGGGTGGAGATGGATGGCAGGAGACAGATCACTTGATCATTACCTGTTAGGTTCACTCCCTAACAGTGGGCTGGATGGACCTTTGGTCTGACCCGGTATGGCCATTCTTATGTTCTGTTTTCTTAGAAATGGCAGTGAACATGGTGCTTACATAGAGTGCTTCTGAGTCTATCAGGTAAACAGCCATTTATTTATTTAACAGAATACATATTAGGTATCATCCCAATGAATCAATCACTGTACGCATGAGTTTTTAAATATCCTTATTGTTTGCCTGAAAATTGGGAAGTGAAGAAACAATTCTTGCCCATCAGTTGTGTGTGTGTATGTATTCCTAAACAAAAATCTGATAAAATTAACTTAGGGTTGAGAGTACATATCAGTAATTTAGGACAAACTACCTTATATTTAGGGATGTTGTTATCCAAAACAAGCACTACAAATTCAGAGTTAAGATTAAACCTAACCTGTTCGGATTCCTTTTAAGGCATGGAAATACACAGTTAAAGTACCCAAACAACCTTAACTCTGCCTGCTAGTGACACCTTTTAATAACCATATGATTATAATAAGACATTTAGTGTTTATGGTTCCAAATTAAACAAAACTTATTTTTAAAGACTTTTTTCTTTCTTCCCATCATGGTGTCACTATAGAGCAGAGTTAAGATTGTTTGGTTGTCTAGCGGTCATTAAGATTATTAGGAACAAAAAGAAAGATCTGAAATGACCTATTTTTAAAATTAATTTAACATAAACTAATTAACAAATTTACTTGTAAAATTCATTCTTACTCAAAGGCTAAGTGCTGTAATTTTGGGGGACACACAGTTATTTTTCATACGTGGTAAAGTAGTAGAATCCCTGAATAAAGTGCAAAACTCAGATTATTTTAGCTTCAGAGCTACAACTGGTGCCTCCATAATTTATACGTGTTTTTTAAAAAAAACACATTTCACAGTCTCTAAGGTGCCACAAGTACTCCTTTTCTTATTTCACAGTGGGTTACTGCAGACACATCCTTCATCTTCAATTGCTATAATTGCTCATAGAGATAATGCACTGTTTAATGCGGTCAGCTCTGTAGGTCATAATAAACCTTTTTTCAGCTCCTTTCTATCACCATGAGGGTATAAAAATCCCAAAATTGGACCTTATATTTGATTGATGCCACTGATTTCCAATTTATTGCTGTAGTTACTGTTCATTAATTTCTTTCATTAGATTTTATAATTTTTTAATTTTTATAATTCACAGCAGTAAGTAAAACAATCACATTTAATAATATGTAAGCAGTGACACATTTACACAAGTAGTGTTGTGAATGTAATTCTGGACCTAATTCCAAACATATTTAACTAGCTGAGACTCAATTAACACATGACAGAGTACCCCTTTCATATATTGCCTGGCCAGCATTGGTCTCCATATTGTACATATTACAGTATGGCATAAATTAAATAGCTGATTGGCACAAATGTAATATGGAAGACCTAATTTCATTGTGGCATTCAATTCAGTAAGTCATATATCTGAGCTCTCTGAGGCTGTATGTCTACTTCACATTTGTATATATGAAGAGTGATACGGTTTTTCTTCTTTGTTAGTTTATATCACTCCTAGTATTGGGAGTATCTACTGTAATCAGTAAGAGGAAACACAAATATATATCAGTCCTGTAATACAGTGAGATGTTTAAAAAGCCAGAACTGTGTGATCGAGTCAGTTGGGGTCTTATCCTGTGATTTGTGGCAGGCCTTTAACTCCCTTAGAATTTGAGGGCCCTAGACAGCTTGTCCAGATCAACCTATTAACTTCATTGGAAATTGTGTCTTCATAGGGACTCAGGATCAGGCTCATATGCAGCATAGTAGAGGATGACAATTCTGCTGTTTGTAGGTAGGAAACCCTGAAGAAGTACCTGGCCAAAGAAAGGCAGATAAAATGGAAAAATAAATACATTTCTAGGGCATGAATCACTAACATGTAAACAAACCTAGACACACACAAAAGAAAGACATGCCATGGTCACTGCAGAGCTTGTGGTTGTGGTGGAAACCAGTCCTCAGAGAAGGAAATCTTAAAAGAAAAATTTCAAAATATTTTCCAGCTATTCTGCTGTCACCCTTACCTCATAGCTAGAGCTCAAAAGACTTTTGACTGAATTCATCTGTTGTTTTACTTAGCTGTGATATGCACAGCATACTATGCAAAATCTTAACAGTAATGAATAAAGTTTGTCATTTGCCTACAGTTATAAGCACATAATGAAATGGCACAAGTTTCACTTCAAGAAAAATTGAAATTTCACTATAGTAAAACCTGACTAAAACAATCAAATTATTTAACTAGTTTGATAAAGGCATGCAATGAATTCAAAAGAAATCTCATCAGAAGGGATAGTTAGCACTTCTACTGGCAAATTATCTATGTATGTGTAACATGCCTGACTAGATCCTTCCCCTACTTGCATCTTTCAATTTTCCTGACTCCAAATACATCTCCTGAGCCCTCAATTGACTGCTTAACTTTTAACCGTCAATTACCTCAAGATGACTCCCAACCTTTGGTTATATTTTTGTTGAGGGGTGATCTTAGCTCCAGCACACGCTCTGCTGCATTTCACCTAGCTCTCCTTAGAACTCTCACACAGTGGAGGATCCAGTTAATCAAAGGATGCACAAATTTGATCTCTCCCATTATAAAAAATCCAGCTTTGATCCCATCTCCCTTCTCTGCTTCATCTTCAAACTCACTGATCATGCAGTCTACCACCTTTGTCTTACATACACCTTTAATTTCATTCAAGATCCCATCCAATCTAGCTTCCACTCCTACAGTCAATTGAAATGGCTCTCACCAGTCTTTGAGGACCTCTACCTGCCATATTTCAGGACCTCTTCCTCCTCCTGCTTGACATATCAGCTGCCGTTGGTGTCATTGACTAATTCTTCTCAAAATTGTGACTTCCCTGACTCTGTTCTCTCCTGGTTCTCCTCCTACCTCTAAGATTGTTTCTTCAGAGTTTCATTGGCGAGGGGATACTCTTCCACTCTCCCACTTTCTGTGGAAGTCTCAAAGCTTTGTCATTGCTCACTTCCCCTTTCTTCCTCTCTGGATGGTGTCATTCACTATCATGGCTTTGACTATTACCTTTTGCTGATGACTCACAAATATACTCTGGACCTATCTTCTTCCAGCCAAACAAAATTCTCAGCCTATCTTTCTGACTTACCCTTATGAATGTCTAGCTGTTAGTTGACCCTTATCATGATCAAAACTGAGCTCTTCATCTTCCCCCATAACCTTCTCCTTCCTCCCTGTGTCTTAATATTCCAAGTCGTTCAAGTCCATAGTCATGTTTTCATCTTTGATTCAGCCCTGCCTTTTGATCCACATGTCCAGGTCACTGTAACAGTTAATACACATCACTGTTGTTGTATACCATACTAGCACTTTGAGTATTCCAAATATTCAAACAAAAACATCTGCTAATTAAATACAGAGAACTTAGTAAGGGCAAGTTGCTAAACTAAGACTAATTCTAGACTGCTCGCTTGCTCTTTCTCACACTTATTTTTTTTGTTTTGTCTGTTTTAATTTTTTAATAAAAAGTAAGATAATATTGAATATTTTGCTGTGGCTAAGAGCAGTAAGACAGATTGTTAATCAAAGTAAGAGCAATAGTGGCGCCAAATTCTTAGAAAAAGCTAATGTATCAATTAAATTGCTACCGAGTATAAGGGTACGTCTGCACTTGAAAAGTGGGTAGATGCAGCTTATGCTGGCAAAAAAGGGCTTTATAATTTTATGTTAATTTTAAAATTGCAAACACTAGCTAGTATACAATTCTGTCTCAAACTATAACTTTCCAATAGTAATATGTCAAAAATGGCTGTCTTTCAAAATAATCAGCACTTTGTGAACTTTGCTCAATGGAAAAATAAAGTACCAGCTGAATGTCACTAAGTACACCAAAATAAGCTGCATAAAGCTTCCCTTTGTAGGATTTTTGTTTATTTTTCAATAGAGAAAGGGTCCATGAGGGCCAAAGTGCAGCGAGTTTCCCATGTTTTTAGTTTCTTTTTGAAGAATAAATATTTTCATTACATCTTGTAAGGCCTTCATTCTTTTTTTTTTAAAATAAACTCAGCTATTTTGGTGTACCCATTGACTTTGGTATGTTTAAAATGCTAGTCAAGCAGTTACACTAAAAGGTACTGTTTACTTTTTCCTTAAAGGCACCCACTTAAAAAAAAATTATACAGCCCACTGAAATAAGGACAAAACACTGTGGTGTGCTTTTGAAAGTCTGTTTTTAGTATGCAAATTTTAAATTAATGATATTTATCAGATTAGATCTTTATTTACCTTTATTTTACATTGGTGACATGTTTCACAGAGGGTGTATTATACATTTATGAATTAATACAAATAATATGAGGATGAAAAAAGTTATTCTTTGAACTGTTGCCAATACACTGTTTTTAGAATGTGTTTTCAGATCATAGGAACATTTGGAATTCCTGTCAGTGTTGTGTTGAGTCTGCAGCACACAGTGAATTCAGGGATTAAATTATTCTGCAGCTCTGATGGAAACCCTGCTAATGCCAGAGAACTTGTTCCTTAATGGGCTGTAAAATTGTGTACTCTCAGAATGCATCAATTTTACATTAAAATAAATGTAAAGTAAGTATATGGGTGGGAAGAGTTCATTCATAGAAGCTAGATCAATTTTATTACCTACAGTTCTGTGTCATTATATTTCAAGTAACAGTAAATAGCTTTAATTTATACAAAATTATTACTATAAAGAAAATGTATACATTAGGAATTGAGTCACTAGATGACTCAGAGGAGTGGTAATGGAGAGTCATTCTTTTACCTAAATGTCTCCAATTTGATGCTGTCATTACCATCCGACAGCTGTTTGGTGTTTTTTGTGTCCATTGAGCTGGTGGGCAAAGTCCAGCCCCACAGTGGATAGGTGTGCATATCAGAAAACCACCATTACAGACATCACCTTTGTTGGCAGACAGGCGAAGGATTAAATGAGCGTGTAACTTGAACTAACCTTTTATTTAAGAACAGGGTTCAGGCATGTTAGTAGACAGATGCAGAAAATTTGCCTATTTGTGAGTGAAGAGAGGTCAGCCTTCAGGTCTTTGAAGCTGGCATCTTGAAACTGGTCACTGAGTTGTAGTTTTAACATATTAGCTGGTTGAGGTGACCCCTCAGCTTCGCATCAGCCAACCAACACATGTTAAAACTATTTCTTATCCTGTCTGTGTTCGGATTTTAAAAGTGTTAGTTATCACATTTTAAATAAACACCTTTTTTCCTAGTGTGGACAAGTCCCAAGACTGCTCTTTGGTTTGGTTGGTTTGCAGTATTCTAAGAGCCTGTGCAGCTCTGACCTTTCTCCTCCTGGCTATTTTTTTTTACATGTTTTGTATTTACTGGCCTATGAAATAATACATCTCTTGAGTTTACTCTGGGCCTATGGCTCCTAAGTAGGACACAATGTATTATCATCATGCCATCACGATGGTCATAGAATTCATGCTGGGTATAATAAGAAGAGATATTTTCAACTTACTTTCTTTTTAATTTCACAGATAACCATTGAGAGAGACAGTGGTTTGGATGTGAGCTCCCCTAAGCATGGAAAGATAGATCTAGACAACATGCCCCATGTTGGCGGAAACACCTGGGCTGGTGGAACAGGTTAGTATTCGTTGTGTTCTCGTGATTTGCGTGAGTCTTTGAAGGATGTCTCAGATATCTTTGGTGACAGTTCTAAATTTCAAAAGTATTTTATCATTAAATTCTTTTCCTGCTGTCAGTTTTTAATCCATACTGTGGAAGGTAAAAAGTTCTTCAGAATCATATAAACATAGATACCCAGGACCAGGCAAGTAGATATTAGAAATCTTTATTTCTTACACTTTGGTTAAGGTTGTTAATATCTGATTCCATCCATCCAAAGAGTTCAGTGTCTCCTAATTCTGAATGATATGACAGCAGTCACACTATACACAGTAGTGAAAACCATAGGCACACAAACAACAAATTCTGGAGTTACATTGGCACCTTAGAGACTAACCAAGGTGCCATTAGTAGTCCTTTTCTTTTTGCGAATACAGACTAACACGGCTGCTACTCTGAAACCTGGAGTTACATTGTTAATTTACAGGAAGCAAAGTTAATAGTTTTAAGGGCTAATAGCTTTGAGGATTTAAAGTAGGAGTTAAGTGGAGTGTAAGCTCTCTGCACAGGGGTGAATTTCATCTTTGAAGAATAAAGGGCCTTATTTTCATTGCAAAATAGTATAAAACTGGAGTCAGAACTCCGCTTTACCATGGTATTACTTCACTTTTGAAAGTACACAGTTATTTGCAAATGCAAATAACGTATTTTCTGTGGGACTTGGGGTGGGGTGATAGTGGAGGTTTTAAAAGAGGAAGATTTATGTGATAGTTATGACACATACTTGATTTTCATATCATCTGTTCTAGGTGGGAGAGACACAGCAGGGCTGGGCGGCAAAGGTGGGCCCTATAGACTGGATGCTGGCCACAAAGTTTACCAGATATCTCAAGCTGAGAAAGATGCTGTTCCTGAGGAGGTGAAGAGAGCTGCAAGGGAGATGGGTGAAAAGGCCTTTAAACAGAGGTTAGTATTCAAATTTTATTTCGGCCTCCATTCTGCCCACCACCCATCCACACCAAGAAGAATAGCTGTATGGAAGCATTATAACAAAGATAGCTGAAATTGTTCAGATGAAATTACAGCAATCACAGAAGAGCTCTTTGTAAGCTTGAAAGCTTGTCTCTCTCACCAATAGAAGTTGGTCCAATGACAGATATTACCTCACCCACCTTGACTCTCTAACATCCTGGGATCAACATGGCTACAACAACACTGCATACAGTAATCACAGCTGTTTACCAGTACACCTTCATACTGTTTCACAGTTTAAGACAGGAAGTGAAGAAAACTATATCTTATTGAAACCACACTATTAAAATGCTAGGGTGATTTGTGTGGGCAGTTTGTAATTACCTGAGTGAGAATTTGGCCAGGTCCTTGATGTAAATGCTCCTACTCTTACGAAAAATGTCATAACCATATACAAATTCACATTTAAATTATGAAGAATTCAGATTATATACAGATGGTAAAAATCCACCATTGTAAAGCTTCAGTATCCAACAAACAGTCCCTTTAAACTGCTTTGAAAATTATCCTTGAAAAGCAAAACAGCTTATTTTTAAAGGATCTAGGGCCAAGTCTTTGGCTCATATAAATTGTCATAACTCAGATGACTTTCTTAAGAGGACCAGAGTTCTTACCAGCATTAGCATGATGTGTAATGGCTTTTAGATGCATAGTGTGTCAGGTTCTAAGACCATGCATAGAAATTTAGCACGTTTCTGCTGACTCACCCCTAGTGTCAAACTGTGGTATGTTGCATAAAGATGCAGAGTTCTTCTGCTGACTCATATTGGCAGCCAGACCAAGTGGGTTCTATTATTTCCCGCCCAGGCTATAAGACAGTTTGAGAGTGTCACTAGGACAGAAGGAACTACTAGATGGAGAGTAAAATCCATCCTAGAAACCACTAAGTTCTGGAGAAGCTCCATCAGGAACTGACATTTGCTGTTATTTAAGCAGTGTGGGAATGCCACTTGCTTACACAGATATATAAACAATTTTTATTATTGTTTTCTTGGGGGTATTAAATATAGAATGTGCACTGCACTGTTGAATCATTAGATTTTTGTTTAATTAACAATTTAGCTCTTTAGCACTCAGCTCAAAACTTTATTTTCAGCAGTATTTTATTACCAAATTGCCTGTAGTGTTCTATGATCATCAAAGGGGTTAACATTGAATTCAAAGCAGTTAAGACAAAGAAAACAAACACTATATGAGAGCTGCACAGAAAATGATAATGGAAAACAAAAGGAATTGGAGAGAGTCCAGCGGAGGGCAACATAAATTATTAGGGGGCTGGGGCACATGACTTACAAGGAGAGGCTGAGGGAACTGGGCTTCTTTAGTCTGCAGAAGAGAAGAGTGAGGGGGGATTTGATAGCAGCCTTCAACTACCTGAAGATGGGGGTTCCAAAGAGGATGGAGCTAGGCTGTTCTCAGTGGTGGCACATGACAGAACAAGGAGCAATGGTCTCAAGTTGCAATGGGGGAGGTCTAGGTTGGTATTACGAAAAACTATTTCACTAGGAGGGTGTGAAGCACGGGAATGGGTTACCTAGGGAGGTGGTGGAATCTCCATACTTAGAGGTTTTTAAAGGCTGGCTTGACAAAGGTCTGGCTGGGATGATTTAGTTGGGATTGGTCTTGCTTTGAGCAGGGGGTTGGACTAGATGACCTCCTGAGGTCTTTTCCAACCCTAATCTTCTATGATTCTGTGAAACAAAATGGCTTTTTAGAAAAACTTACTTCAACTGGCAATATGTACACCCATCCCAGTTTTATTTCCTTTTTGTACAATATTTTATTCATTTATTTATAGAACCTGATGTTGGTAAATTACCTCACTGTTTATATATCTCTGTTCTTCAAAATGACTCAACTATTGCAGTTAGCTATGAAATATTTTGACATTTTTGTAGCTTTTTGTATTATACATACAGATGCATACACACACCCCTCTCTACCTCCCTCCAACATGCTTCTATGTTTTTTCCCTTCCCCCAGTTACCCCTTTTCAGAATATTATCCTTCTTACTGGGGAAGGCTAGCGCCTACATATAGATGACATGGGAATGTTGCAGCTGCGTGCTATAGAACCTGAATATCTGCACCATCAACAACTCATGGATTATTAAAGTCCCAGGACTTATACCAGTGGTGGGCAACCTACGGCCCATGGGCCGCACATGGCTCGTCAGGGTAATCCGCTGGTTGGCCGCGAAACAGTGTTTACATTGACCGTCCGCAGGCACGGCTGCCCGCAGTTCAAGTGGCTGTGGTTTGCAGTTCCCGGCCAATGGAAGCTGTGGGAAGCAGCAGCCAGCACATTTCTGTGGCCCTCACCGCTTCACACAGCTCCCATTGGCTGGGAACGGCAAACTGCAGCCACTGGGAGCTGCAGGTGACCGTGCCTGAGGACGGTCAATGTAAACAAACTGTTTTGTGTCCCACCAGTGGATTATCCTGACGGGCCGCAAGTTGCCCACCACTGACTTATACACACAGTACTGTATTTGGCCCACTCTGGGAGCTTGAAACCACATTGATTCTGTATAACACTGCAGCAGTCCTCCTTGGACTCTCCTCTGCCCTCCGAGATAGCTGGGCCTCTGTCCCTTCTGACTGACGCTGACGAGTTGGGCTGCTTACTTGAAATTTTGTCTGGAACTGGACCATGGTTCTTGGCCTAATTATCCTTCTCAAGCAGTTCAATCAGCTGTGACTTGGTTAGCTTTTCCAACACAACCTTTTCTTACTAAACGGCTGTATAATCTTCCTTATGGAGCTGATTAAACACCATTTTCCTTACTGTTTCCTTTGACTTACCGCGTTTTAGCTCTTACAGTAACTTGTTGCGAAATACTACTGTTGTATCCAGTACCTGACAGTCTGTCACCAGCTATCATGGATCTACATGGGGTTTGACATCCCAGCCTTCAGACAGTCCCTTTGGGTGTACTCCTATTATTGCCAGGCTTTCAGTTTGGCTTTTACAAGGATGATGCAGTCTCATGACTCCAAGACTGGGCCCTTTGGGTCACAACACCCTTGTTTATCATAGTGCACTCTCCAGTAAGTCCAAATGAATTCAGACTCCTGTTAGAGATTTTACCCCTGCAGGGAGCAATGCAGGGTAGCCTTTTCAGAATAAGCCAGCATTTATTAGTCAACTGAAATCAATCCTTTGAAAGTCCTTAGGTTTGCATGGAAATGCCAAGTTTAAGTCAGAGTCTGCATTGACTGAAGCAATTGCTCCAACTTTCCATGGTTTGCTGGAGTCCATTGTCTCTATCTGTGTGCAGCTTAAGCCCCGGTTTGTTCATACCTGATCCCTTTGGGTAGTCTACACTGGAATGTAAGCCTGGGCTCAGACTCCAGCCCAAGCAGGATAGATGGTGGTGACTCCTTGTTGCTGGCTCCAGTTGCCAGAGGCATGCAGACCCAAAACATGGCCCTGCATGATGTATTAGAGGCTGCAACAACTTCCTGTAAACTACCATGGGATGGGCAGTCAAGTTTTCTTACACTGCACCACAAACAAGGGCTAGAGTGGCTACAGCTCGGGAGGGTGCTAGGAAGCCTGGGATAGACTGGTTTGACTCGGGCCTGCGAAGTACAGTGTAAATGCATGAGTGCAGGTGAGAGACCGGAATCCAGAAATTCTAAATCAGCATAGACTCTCAGGCCTTGACTTACAAACACCAAGTCTGCATGCTTGAGCCCCACACACCCTGGGCTTACGTTGCAGTGTAGACATATGCTTTGTCTCCAGATGCAGCTATGCTGTGTTCACAAGTTAATGTCCAGTCCTTCGGTCTTCCATTGTCTCTCCATTTATCTGTACTGATTCCATTCAGTTCTTGATGGTGCATTTTGGTCCCACCCAGACAGGCTGACACCTATATGATTCCAACATCTCTCTTGTTCCTCTTGTCCCAGAGAAGAAATTAATCCCTTCACACTCAGTGGCTAGACATACAAAGTCAGTGGGTAAACTGAATAATGCTTCATAAAAATATTACAAAAATTCCTCCAAGATCCACATCTCTTCCCCCTTTAAGAACAAACTGAGCGGGATTACTCCCAGTGATTTAGAGACAGTCAAGCACCGTGGGACAACACACAAGCAATAATATTTGCATTCCCCTTAATATGAATTACTTCCATAATCATAGTTATGGAGGGTTATAGTCCATAACAACCTGGCATTAGAAGCTTTCATATGATTGAGCCAGGCAAGCGATCCATATACAATAAAGTGCCACCCTTACAGATCTTCTTCCATGCATACTCTTACGAGCCCACACAGTTGCAAGACATTACTTTTCAATAGTTGCATAATTCTTTTCCCTGGGGAGCAGTTTTGTGCTTAGCTGTGCAAGTGGATGTCTCTTCCTAAGCATTAGTCTGCATCAACACAGTGTCTGAGGTATCCGTGAAGACCATAAAGGGTTTGTGAAAATCTGGGTTTACCAGAACTGGATCTTTGCTTAGGGTTTCCTTCAGTTCACAGAAAGCTGGTTGACACTGTTCCATCCAAACTACTTTGTCTGACTTACCCTTTTATAATTCAATGATAGGAGCAGCTAGGGAGTTAAAGTAGGGGTACAAATCTCCTGTAAAACCCCACGATCAAATAAAGGAGTGGGCCTGTTTTTGTTTTTTTTATTTTGAGAGCGGGTCAGTCCTTAATGGCCTCCATCTTTGCAGGGTCTGGCTTCATGAGACCACTCCCCAGACTGTGTCCCTGATAAGTCGCTTCTACTACTCCGCTTTATACTTTTCTACCTTTACAGCCAGTCCTGCCTCCCTAAGGCAGTGGAGAAGCCTCCTAACCTGGGACATACATTCTTCCCAGATTCGGCTAAAAATACAAATGTTGTCAACATATGCCAAGCAAACTCCTCCATTTCCCTCAGTAATCTACAAGACATTGAAAGAAGGCTGGTACCCTCTCCAGGCCAATGTAAGACCACAAACCTCAAAAAGCCTTATCAGAATGGTCATGACTAAAGCTCCTAGGCACTACAATAATGCAAATAATAAATAATAATATTACTGTCAAGTTTACTGAGTGGTAATAGGAACTAGTAAGGAACCTGCTGCATAGTCCAAGAAAGGTTGGGGTCTAGACTAAGGAAAGAGTGAAGTGAATTGCAAGATTCACTGTTTATATGTAATTATCTGAAAGGACTACTTAAATATAGTGCAGCCTGTTTAGCAGTTCTGAGTGGGAGGCTAGGATTTAAAATTATCACTCCTGAAATTTCCTGGCTGAAATCTACTGGCTATGGAAAACACATCAAATCACTGACATTATCAGTTGAATAAAAGTGGTCTCTGTTTATTCTGCTACTCTCCACCCCAGTTTCAACTTCTAGAATCCCCTGAGAGTTCCACACACCTTACAAGAGATTTTTCAGAAAGCTGTTACAACCGGTCATATTATTTCCAGTTTTCATCGTAACTAAAATAACACATGGTGCATTTTTATGTGTAATGTTATCATACTATTCATCCATACCTGTAAGCACAATGTGTTTTTTGAGCTCTCAAAGATCAGACAACTTATGCAAAACCTCAGATATTGCATAGCTCTTTTGCTGAACTGTTTTTAATTCTAGACTAAGCACTGGTTTTCTTATTAATCTTGCAGTATAATTCCCCTCTGTAGGGAGAGGATAACTGGTACAGCCACTGTAACTGTAGACATCAAACTAATAGACTGCAGTCTGCTGATTGTATCATTTTTCATGCAGCATCCACCTTGACATTTGAGACAATCCTTTGTAAATATTTGGAGAGACATGTGAATGTTAATAGAGTAGTGTAATCAAGCTACTTCTGGCAGGTGGACTTTCATAGTGGATGGTCACTGTTGTGATAATTGGGCCTATAAATTTACTCTCATGAACTCAACTGTAAAAAGTATGTGAAAGTTCACAAGTTGTCACAATAACCTATAATAACTAGTGTTAATGGGGAAAAAATACAAAAAGGAGATAGAAAAGCTAAATTAGTTTAAACGAAAAGGCCTACTCATATTGTTCAAGGACTATTAAATTCATTTTTGGTAAAAACAGAATATGTGGAACTGGAAATTAATGAACCAGAATTGGTGTGTCTGATATTAGACTTAATTGATGGACAAAATAATGAGGGGATGGGCTATTCCACCCACCATTCCCTTTGTGGGTTCTTAAAGAAAGACTTTGGAGGGGTGGAATAGAGAAGAATCCAGATGGAGGCTACTAGAGTGAGCTTCTTCATCATGGCTGCCTCCCGCACCATGTCCTGAGACCCTAGACCAGCTTTGTCCTAATTCTGAGGTGTCTTGACCAAATTGAGGCAGAGAGAGGGATCCAGATGACATCACCACTCCTACCAGCTCCAGCTGAATCCCAAACCCACCTGAGATGAAACGGGATCTGTCGGACTTTAGCAGCAGCTGCAGCAACAAACAGCTCCAGCTCATCTCAACTAACTTCTTCTCTTTTCCTCAAAAGGACAGATTTACCGTCTTCGGTACCATCTTAGAGACTGTCAAATGGGGTTTTTTTTTCTTCTAAAACTCTCTCTAGCTAAAGGGAGACGGAACAGAATTTAACACTATTTAATGTTGGACAGTTATGTTCACACGTTGGCCCATTTATTCCATCTAAATTAATGCAATATTTTTGGCAGCCCAATGTGTGACTCTCTCAGAAGATGGCACTTCAGCAAACAAGCGATTATTTTCAAAGTTCATTTCAAACAAAACTTTGTTTTAAAATTTTTAATGTTTAATGTAAGATTTATATCCAGCTGAATCCCAGCTGTGTCCGAAACACCACCTGAGATAAAACGGTATTGGACTTTAAAACAGCAGTAACAACAGCTCTAGCTCATCTCAACTAACTTCTTCTCTTTCCCTCAGAAGAATAGTTTTTACCTTCCAAGAGACTCTGAAACAATGGGGATTTTCCTTCTAAAAACTCTCTTCAGCTAAAGGGAAAGGGAACAAGAATTGTGGTTAAAATGAAAGCCTTACTTAATTCTTTACATTTCAAAGGTTAAAAGGATTTTTAATGGTATGTTTGCCATTATACAAAGCAGGCTGAGGTCTCTGTATACCAAACTTCAGACCTTTAACACTGTTTAATGTTGGGCAGTGAATGATTATGTTAATACCTTTGGTTCATTTGTTGCATTTAAATAATACAACATCGCATAGACTACTATAGTAAAACATGATCTTTAGTTTAATATTTAGGAGATACATTTTCTCTGGGTTGCGAAGGTATTAAACTCAGATTCCAGGAGTCACCAAGGTAAATGCCAGTGCACAATGTTGTTTGCAGTAGCCGTGTTGTTCCCAGGATATGAGACACAAGATAACTCTGCTACACACTAAAAACCATGAACTCAGCAGAGACTGGTTTTATGGATCATCACAACACCACACATGCCCTTGACCCACTTGCTAACCAATAACTGCCAGCTTCATTTTAAGTGGTGTCTTTCAGCATGTGTGAACACCTTATGCTTTACAATCTGTCCCAACTTGTATTTAGCTTAGATGCAGAGCTGTCCTTACCCATGCGCAAAGTATGCAGATGTGTAGGGCACCAGGAAATTTGGGGCACCAAATTTCCTGGTGCCCTGCGCAGCTGCTTGCTGCTCCAGCCCCTGCCCCGCTTCTTCCCCATGGCCTCCACCCCAGCCTCGCCTCTTCCTACCCCCACTCCACCCCTTCCCCAAAGCTCTGCTCCGCCCCGCCCCTGAGGAGTGCAGCAGGGCTGGGCCTGCACTCACTGGCTTGGGGCTTGTGGGCCGGCTATGTAGGGCCCCACAATAGCTAGGGACGGCCTGCTTAGACACTCTGGTTACCTTCCCCACACCTAAACAAGAGCTCTGTGAAGTTGGTCCAATAAAAGATTTTACCTCACCTATTTTGTCTCAGTGCACAATATTGAGAATTTTCCTCTTCCTAGCTATGGTGCTGTAATAATCTTCTGTAACGACTGTCTCACAAAGTGTATAATTCAGTGTAGAAAAACATTAGATCATAGTAAAAAACAAAGTTGTAATCTTTGTTTCAACATTATTCATTAAAGAACTGATCCAACTCCCACTGAAGGCAATGGGAGTCCTTCTATTGCTTTCACTGCAAGTTGGATTAGGCCCTAATGCAGTAGTTCTCAAACTAGGGCCGCTGCTTGTTCAGGTAAAGCCGGTTTGTTTACCTGCTGCTTCCGCAGGTTTGGCCGATCGCGGCTCCCACTGGCCACAGTTTGCCGCCCCAAGCCAATGGGGGCTGCAGGAAGCAGCAGCCCTAGTTTGAGAACCACTGCCCTCATGCATCTGTAGAATTCATGTTACAATATAATATGCTTGAGGCAAGTATCTTGTAATAGCAAATTAAGTTGTACCTCACCTAGTCTACCTGCAGTTTTTGTACCACTTTAACTATATCTGATTAAAAACCAATATTGTTAAAGCAGTGCAGCCCCCTGGCGTGGATGCAATTGTACTGGTATAAAGGTGCTTCTACTGGAAATAAGCCATACAGATATAAACACCTTTGTACCAGTGTAACTGCATCCACAGTAGGGTGTTGCACTGCTTTCACTGTATGCTTAGAAACAGATAAAGCAGTAGAACATGTGTGTGTAGACCAGCCCTACAGGAAATGGTATAAAATATATATACCAGTATCAGCAGCTCAGAAATAATTCTCTATTTTAGACCTTCTAACAACACTAAGCTCTGTGTTCTGCCTTCTTTGTTTAGGAGCAATTCTTTTAAACATTTGTTCAAAACTTTCCATTTGTTCTGAGGTTTCTTTATTTTGTAAAGGGTGTTTAAAAGGTACTAACTAGTTTTAGATCTACCAGGACAGACTTGCAGAGCACTACTTAACCTTATCTTTGTGTTAAATGTTGGTTACCCAGAATGTTTAAAATGCATTACAAATGAGGTAAAAAATACACACCTTGACAACTCCCTTTATGTACATATAGCAACACCTGAGCAAGCAACTGTTGTGTAATTTTATCACAGTTGTTAAAGTATATGACTTGCAGCCTAATCACTAAAACAAAAGGATCTGAGACTGCTAAAGGATTAGTACCCTCCATACATATTAAATGTGATGTAGGCTTTGTGAACATCAGTTATTAACTGTCTCTTCAGAACTCAACAAAAGCAGCTGCTACTCCTCAAAGTCTGTCCATTGTTGTTTGAGTTTAGCTATTGTGACAAAGTTCCTCCTCTGCTTTGGTGGGTCCTGTGCTTTTTGGCGGATTTACTCACCTCAGAGGTTCACGGCAGCCTTCAGTTTGGCCACTTTTGCTAGAGGCTCAAACCTTCTGTTTACTCAGCTAACCTAATGACTGGCCAGCATGGGGGAAATGGAGAACAGTCTCCTCAGTCTCTGTTGTCCCACCTAGTGGGACAATCCTTTCCAAATTAGACCTTCCCTTCTGGTGTTGCTCACAGACCAGATCAACTCCTCCTGTGTCTAATGAGGAGTTGGGTGGGGATGGGGGGAACACCGGGTTCCAGCCCAGGGCCCTGTGGATAGCATCTGTCTATATCTCCTATATCAGCTGCATGACAGCTACAGCTACAACTCCTTGGGCTACTTCCCCATGGCCTCCCCCAGCACCTTCTTTATTCTCACGGCAGGATCTTCCTCCTGAAGCCTAATCATGCTTGTATTCCTCAGTCCTCCAGCAGCACACCTTCTCGCTCCTTGCACACCCTCCACTAACTGATGGGAGGTCCTTTTTAAACCAGGTGTCCTGATTAGTCTGCCTGCCATAATTGATTCTCGTATGTTCTTAATTGGCTCCAGGTGTCTTAATTGGCTTGCCTGTCTTAATTGGTTCTAACAGGTTCCTGATTGCTCTAGTGCAGCCCCTGCTCCGGTCACTCAGGGAACAGAAAACTGTTCATCCAGTGGCCAGTATATTTGCCTTCTACCAGACTTCCGCACCCCACTGGTCTGGGTCTGTCACACTATTATCAACAAATAAATTTACCCCTCCCTGTAGAAATGGATTAGATGCTTTTTCACGATTCCATTCTTAATTTTTTAGCCTCTTTCTTGCTTCAGATTAAAGGAGATCCAGATGAGTGAATATGATGCGTCTACTTATGAAAGGTTCTCTGGAGCTGTCCGAAGACAAGTTCAGTCTCTCCGAATCATCCTAGACAATCTGCAGGTAACACTTGATTCATTGCTAAAGGGAACTGTCAACTCACTAGATTAGGACCAAAATGTTACCAACTGTGCTTTAACATTATATCACTATTTGATGAATATTATCATTGGGAGTCGAGAGCAAATTCAGGTCCTACATACAATTAGGGCAAACACAGGAATATGTGACTATTTCAAAAACAGCATTAAAGTGGACCTGTGTTCTGGCCACCCAAGAATCAGGATTCCCACACAACTCACCACAGGGATGACTTTTTAGAAGCACAGTTAAACCGAGTGAGAGAGGAGATATTGGGAGATGAGAAGGATGTGTGTGACAATGCATGGATCCCATTCCGTGTCCCTGATTCTGTCCTGGAGCCCCCCTGTGGCTCAGAAGTGTGAATAAGGCAGATTTTCATAGGGGGCCCACGGCTCCTGCCTGGTCATAGCTTTTCAGGCATCCAACTATGTGTAGCAGAAAGCTTAAATTTATAAAGCTTAAATTTGACTCCGTTTAAAAGAAACATCGCATTGGCACATTTAAAAATAAAAATAGCTGCTCTCTTTATGTAGGACATAACCAACAAGAAAGTTTGTCCTTTATTGCCTTTGTTTGCTGTATTATCAGTTAATTAACCATAGAACTGTGCTAGCTTCCAGCAATGCTGGTACACAAACACTGTAAACAAAAACAAGAATATTCATTTCAAGATAAAAGTGAAGAAAGTTGGAAAAAGGAAAGAATTTTTACATTTTTAATGGGAGCAGGTGGTGATAGCACTAGAGATGAGAAAACATAGAACTAGTTAACTTATCAGGCAGACATTCCTTATTTCAGGAATATAAAGTCAGTGGTGCAATTAAAAGTGGTGTCACTTTTAGGTCAAATTTTACTATGTAATTATGGTTTTGAAAAATAAGCTCCTTAAAAATCCTCAATCACTTTCTAACTTTGGGAGGTATTATAAACTGCAATAACTAGACATACAAATTCATAACTTTTCAAATTAAGTTTGAAATAAAGACAAATTTAAACTTATTATGATTGCATAATGTGTGCACATTGTTTATATTATTCAGACCCTAATATTTGTTTACTTGTCTCTTGCTTTATCGTGAATCCTTTAAAGATGGGCCATCATTTTATTGACATAGAAACAGCTGAAAATCATTATGGAAAAATAGTTTTTTCCTTGAGAGTTTTCAGGCACAGTTTGCTCTTTCTATTTTAGCAGCATCACATGCATTTACAAAATATATTGAAAACATATTGGTGTGTTTTTGTTTTGCTTTTACTTTGTAGATAGAATAGGAACTGTATGCAATTCTACATAGAAGGGATAGTCATTGAATATTTTAAATAATTTAGCAGTGTTTTGGAGAAGAAACTAGTTCAAATTTTAGCAGGAAAAGAACAATGTCAACTCGTTTTTCCCTTAAGATGTTTACAACTCAAATACTTTTAATTAATGCATAATCAGAATAGCAAACATCTTCAAGAAGAAGCTATCATCACCTGAAACACATCTCTGAAAATGACTAAGAGAATAGGATTAGTGTGAACCATGCCGCTAGTCAAAACATTTTCTTTCCACACATCTTTTCCTTCAGTAGTGAATATCCTCAATGCTATAACTTTGTCAGTGTAAACAATAACTAAACTAATTAAGAATATGCTCAGTGAAGCTGAAACTTTATTGCCTTCTGCTGTTTTTCTCTTGCTGTCGACCAAGAGGAAGTAGATCACAAATACTTGAAAGAACAGCAGCCCTCAGAACTTGGTGTGTTAAAGACCCATCCATGCTCAAATGCTTGTAGTCAATGCTGTGAACAAAATGTTATCTCAGCCCATTTTATTGTTCCTGTCACGTGTGTGTCTCTCTGTGTGTGAGACAGGGCAAACTGGCCATCACTTGTGAAATTTTGATAGGGTATGTATATATCATCTGGAAGTTAAAACAGTCAGAAAAGAAACCAAGGCAGGATGACAGACTGCAAACTTATTGACCTAAGGCAACATCAGAGGAAGATGAGACTTCCACTTTGTAATGCTTTACGAATCAGAAAAGATGCCAAAATCATTTGCTTTGCAGATTTCCTCATATTCCTCTCTGCTCCTGAAGTGGAAGTAGATCTTGTAGAATGAGCTCTTGAATAAGAAGAATGAGTTCTGCCCAGTCTCATACAAGATTTACAACTGCTTCCCCAACCAGTATGAAGATGGTGGCTTTCACAGTTTTAAAACCTTTGTCCTTGCCCATCTGGGAAATAAGACACCTGTTTCATCAGTTGTTCCACTATGAAATTCAGTATCCAGTTGGCTATGTGGGCTTGAAGTGGAAGGTGAGGTTTTCTCACTGCCTGGAGAACCTAGAAGTATGGGTGTTAAGCTAAATCCCTTTTCCAGAGTGTAAACAGAAGACTTCTAACAAAGACATCTGGACACGTAAGGCTTTAAAGGTCAGACCTTTAATGAATCCATCAATTAAGACCCAAAAGTAGGTTTTTCTAGAACTGATTTCAAACTGAGGACATGTTCAGAACACCTACATTTGAACACATGCCAGCGGCAGTGAGCTGGGATGTAGAATTTTTTGTGGACTATAGTGGGTCATCAAATAGCTGTCCACAGTGTACAAAGTTCCAGAGATCTGTCCTCTCAAATTCCAGGCGTGCATCTTGAACTTCTCTGGGATTGGCAAAGCATGGTCCCTGCTTCAGAAGATTTCTGATGAGAGGTAATTTCAAAAGAAGACAAACTGACATTTCTAACAGTTGAAAGAACCAGGGTCTGTGAGGACAATGAGAGACCATTAAGAGGACACTTAAGCCCTGTTATCCTCATAATCATGTGACTCCAGGAGCACTAGCAAAGATCTATAATACCTACACCTTAATCCAGTCCCACTGATGTTTAATTTACAGGAAAGGAGTATAATGTCCAACTTCTCATAGGTTGGGAGACAGACACACACAAACCATCCCATTTCACTCCCAAATAATTCTCTCTTTCCATGAAAATCTCAGCTGTACTGCCAGGACCAGTGGGTTAAAGTGGAGATCCTGTGAATCCGATCATACATTAAGTGAAACATGAAACCCACACTCAGCAAATAAACTGTGCTATCTTCAAATGGACCCTCTGACATGCAAGTCATTGTGAAACTATCCTTTGAAAATGTTCTTAAATACATTATTTTTGTCTAAGCACCCAATTCTTCAGTCCTCAGAGCTTACTTCAGTGGGAGTATTACTAGCGTATGGACTGCAGGACTGAGCTGTAGAGAATGGTACATCAGTATTAACAGTCAATGCACAAACAACCATGGTTGCAAAAAGTGCATTGTCTGAGACTCATAGAATATCAGGGTTGGAAGGGATCTCAGGAGGTCATCTAGTCCAACCCCCTGCTCAAAGCAGGACCAATCCCCAATTAAATCATCCCAGCCAGGGTTTTGTCAAGCCTGACCTTAAAAACCAATAAGGAAGGAGATTCCACCACCTCCCTAGGTAATGCATTCCAGTGCTTCACCACCCTCCTAGTGAAAAAGTTTTTCCTAATATCCATAATGTAGGGATGCAGTTTACAGAGACTTCAGGAGGTCATCTAGTCCAATCCCCTGCTCAAAGCAGGACCAGCACCAACTAAGTCATCCCAGCCAAGGCTTTCTCAAGCCAGGCTTTGAAAACCTCTAAGGATGGAGATTCCACTAGGTAACCCATTCCAGTGCTTCACCACTCTCCTAGTGAAAAAGTTTTTCCTAATATCCAACCCCACTGCAACCTGAGACCATTACTCCTTGTTCTCTCATCTGCTACCGCTGAGAACAGTTGAGATCCATCCTCTTTGGAACCCCCTTTCAGGTAGTTGAAAGCAGCTATCAAATCCCTCCTCATTCTTCTCTTCTGCAGACTAAATAATTCCAGTTCCCTCAGCCTCTCCTCATAAGTCATGTGTTCCAGACCCCTAATCATTTTTGTTGCCCTCCGCTGGACTCTTTCCAATTTTTCAACATCCTTCTTGTAGTGTGGGGCCCAAAACTGGACACAGTACTCCAGATGAGGCCTCACGAATGCCGAATAGAGGGGAATGATCAAGTCCCTGGATCTGCTGGCAATGCTCCTAGTTATACAGCCCAAAATGCTGTTAGCATTTCTTGATTGCATTGTTAGCATTTCTTGATTATTACTATTTGCAATGTTTTGATTGTAAATTGCATACCAGATTATTATGAATGCTGTTAGAAAAGGAACCACTCATACTCCATTACATAAAAACAACGAGGAGTCCGGTGGCACCTTAAAGACTAACAGATTTATTAGGACATAAGCTTTCATGGGTAAAAAACCCACTTCAAACGCACTTCTTCAGATGCACGTCTCCTTCAGTGTAGGTATTTTTACGTAACAACGTTGAGTTTTGCCTCTGTTTTAGTCATCCAATACATTTTGTCACGATACCTGGATGGAAAACACTTCTGTTGTGCCTGTCCCTCTAGCTTTATGGATTTCTGCATAGATTCATTTGCGTACTATTTTCCAACATATCTGCAATTAAAATGCAAAGATTACATGGTCCATATTTCAAATTCTGTATGTGAAAAGGCTTAGAAGTGACAAAAATTGTGGAGAAAAATATATTCTTTGTCAGCAATAATTAGTCCCTCAGCAAGAGAGACCAGGCATTGATGAAAATGTGTTCGGATTTCACCAACTTGTGCCAGAGCTGTCACATAATTACAAAGAAAACCCATATTTGTGTCATGTTCTGTATCTCTTAAACAGTGTAAAATGTTCCAGCAGCACTGAATGAATTAAGGATGCTTTTCTCTTGTAGGCCAAGGGTAAGGAAAGACAATGGCTGAGACACCAAGCTATTGGAGAGTTAGATGATGCCAAAATAATTGATGGACTAACAGGAGAAAAAGCCATTTATAAACGACGGGGAGAGCTTGAGCCAGAAGTAAGTATTCCATAACTAATGGGTGCAGCTAACGAGTTTACTAGTTCCTTGAGCTCCATTATGCTAGCCTAGTAAAGATGGTTAACAAGTTTAAATAAAATGAAATGACCATCACATCTTTCCTCACTAACACACTTTATCATGATATAAGAAAACTTTCCGCACTCAGGTTTTCGGATTTGCAAATTAACAATTCTAATATAAAATTAATGAGAAAATGAGTGAATAATTAAAACCTAAATAAAAGCTTTTAAAAATCTACTATTTTATGACTACTCATCATTTTGGATGTTCGTCAGAAAATTTTTTGTTAGAATTGAAAGAGTCATTGAAAGAGAAACCAGTTGACACACACCAACAAAGCAACTTTAAGACTAGTTGTCTTGATCATCATTATATTGTAATAGCCAGATTTAATATAGCAGATTATTTTTAATTTTAATGTTTAAGGTTTACACATGAAGGAATTTTATTTTGCAAACAATCATTTAGAACAGCTTTCTTCTCAGTAGCTAAATACATATTTGATACAACTCTCTCTAAATTATTTTTCATGCTACATGGTCTCACTATTTGTTGTTTTGAACAGCTTATGCAGCCTAGCCATCCTACATCAGAGCTCAGTAAGGGAAAAGCTATAATATCCTAATTTCTAGTACTCTTCAAAGTGCTGGTTTTGTATTTTTCAATACATTATAAAAAGAGCAGGGAAAATGCTAAGAAGGAAATTTTACATTTTGAATTAAAATATATAAACATGGGCTTCAGTGGGATGGGGGGGAAGCTGATATTGCAGTCCTTTGCATTAATAATAAAAAGAAGAAACTAAACTAAAAATTATCAAATGCTAGCTGAATGAAAGAGAAATATTTGGAAATCAGTTACAGATAAAGAAACGTTTTAAATATTTGTTTTTTTGCCAGACCATCTTTTAGTAGCCTTTCATTTGAATCCAGACTTGTCTCATTCCGTATGGGATAAAATACCTTTCCAGAATCTAGTATGACAGAAATTGTTAAAACAGACATTTAAGGGAGAGGGGGAAGTGGGAGTGGGGAAAGCTTTACAGTCAGAATGTACAAAATTGAGGAGTTAATCAGAAAAAGACTTCACACATTTTTAAAAAGGTATTAACTTCAGCAGACAAACTTTACAATCTTATAGGAGTCCCCTTTAGTACCATAATTCAAGGAGGCATTACCCTCACGACGCTTGGCAGAAACTGGATTTTTGAGATTCCTTCTATTGTAATAAAATGTTGTTAATTAGAAATATAGCAGCAAAGGTATTTTCCCTATAAATGTGTGGAATCGTCGTATTTTGTTTCCAGCCATTGAGTGTATAGAACAGAGAAAGAGAGAGACTAGATTCAGGTATCTAAAATAAATTTTTCTCAACTATTAATCAGAAAAATTCAAATAATTTCACCTTTTTTAAACATAATCTGAACTTGCTAGAGAGAGATGGCCTGAGTTTTTGTTGTCTAGTGTTTTTGAAAAGTGTGTGATAACTCCTTTTAAAGTGTTTTGTTCTTATCAAAACTGTGGCTTTCCCAATCATAAAGTTCTTTCTGGTACTTTTCTCTCATAGCTTGGGAGCCCTCAGCAGAAGCCTAAGCGTCTGCGCCTGGTAGTGGATGTTTCTGGCAGCATGTATCGCTTTAACGGGGTAGATGGTCGACTAGAGCGTTCCATGGAGGCTGTCTGCATGGTCATGGAAGCTTTTGAGAATTACGAGCACAAGTTTAAGGTAATTATAGCTGGGCCAGGAGTTTAGTGGTAATGCGTACTTGCACAGGCTGCGTACGGGCGGTGGAAAAAAGTATTTCATTACTCTGTCTCGCCAAAGAGTATTATTCATTCATGTAAGGAAATACAAACTTAATTAAATCTGTTGCTAGCAACCTGAAAATAATACCAGCCCCTGGATAGGAAGCACTGAACACTATGAGTGCAGATTATGATTCAGTTTATGAAACTTTTTTTTTTTTAAACAGAAATATTTAAGCCTATAAAACACAGGGACATGAGCTCAATGCACACACAAGCATGACTAGCCTTTGTTGGTGACCAGAGCTCAAACACCCATGCATACATCCTGGAAGATGAACCAGGTCCTTCCCCTCCGCTACACTCACCATTGTTTCTAATCCTGCTATGATGATCTGAACATAAGAAAAGTGTCTGTTTCTCACACTGACTGGTATAAGACCCAAACCTCATTTCAGATAATTCATAAGGGAAATAAAAATTGGGTTTATGCCCTCCTCCCTTTTTCTTCTCTATGATATATAAATATGGCTTGAAAAGTTTTCTTAAATTTAGAAATAAGGATGCCAGGTCTGGAGTTCCCTGTTTTGCTGGAGGTCATTCTTGGAGAACCAAAGCATGAGAGCTCAGCCCTTAGTTGAAAGGGTACAGGTGTCAGATATTTAGTAAAGACCTTTCTTCCAGCTATTCAGGCATATAACTTAAAATAGATGTTAATCAAAACAAAATATGAAAAGTTTTAAATAGAATGAATAAAAATCCTGTCCTTATCTCAGTCAATCCATTTTTATTTACATATTGACTTGGCAGAATTCAGTTTTTTTAAATTTTGACAGATTCGGTGTTTATTTTTATGCATTTTTTTCTATTTTTATCTATTTAAATTTTCACAGTTCTGTGAAGTTGTGGGTGTCAGAAAACAGGGGAATCAGACAATAATTATTTATGACAGACACTGAGATTTGAGAAGGTAAAGCCTTATAACCATTAAAACATAAATTGTCAACATCACATGTCAAAATATACAATGTAAATATCCTTAAATCAAACTCTAATAAGTTCTCAAACAGCATTTTTCTTTAAATGACTGCTTCTTGGAGCAGCTGGTATGGGAACCCACAAGGGGAGAGGCAACTCTCGATCTAGTCCTGAGTGGAGTGCAGTGTCTGGTCCAAGAGGTAACTATAACAGGACCGCTTGGAAATAGTGACCATAATATAATAACATTTAGCATTCCTGTAGAGGGAAGAACACCTCAACAGCCCAACACTGTGGCATTTAATTTCAGAAAGGGGAACTATGCAAAAAGGAGGAGGTTAGTTAAACAAAATTAAAAGGTACAGTGACTAGTGTGAAATCCCTGCAAGCTGCATGGACACTTTTCAAAGACACCATAATAGAGGCTCAACTTAATGTATACCCCAAATTAAAAAACACAGTAAAAGAACTAAAAAAGAGCCACTGTGGCTTTACAACCGTGTAAAAGAAGCACTGAGAGATAAAAAGGCATCTTTTAAAAAGTGGAAGTCAAATCCTAGTGAGGTAAATAGAAAGGCGCATAAACACTGCCAAATTAAATGTAAAAATGTAATAAGAAAAGCCGAAAAGGAGTTTGAAGAACAGCTAGCCAAAAACTCAAAAGGTAATAACAAAATGTTTTTTAAGTACATCAGAAGCAGGAAGCCTGCTAAACAACCAGTGGGACCTTTGGACGATCAAGATACAAAAGGAGCACTTAAAGATGACAAAGTCATTGTAGAGAAACTAAATGAATTCTTTGCTTCAGTCTTCACGGCTGAGGATGTTAGGGAGATTCCTAAACCTGAGCCATCTTTTGTAGGTGACAAATCTGAGGAATTGTCACAGATTGAAGTGTCGCTAGAGGAGGTTTTGGAATTAATTGAGAAACTTAACAGTAACAAGTCACTGGGACCAGATGGCATTCACCCAAGAGTTCTGAAAGAACTCAAATGTGAAATTGCGGAACTATTCACTATGATTTTTAACCTGTCCTTTAAATCAGCTACTGTACCCAATGACTGGAAGATAGGTAATGTAACGCCAATATTTAAGAAGGGCTCTAGAGGTGATCCTGGCAATTATAGACCTGTAAGTCTAACGTCAGTACCGAGCAAATTAGTTGAAACAATAGTAAAGAATAAAATTGTCAGACACATAGAAGAACATAAATTGTTACGCAAAACTCAACATGGTTTCTGTAAAGGGAGATCATGTCTTACTAATCTATTAGAGTTCTTTGAGGGGGTCAACAAATATGTGGACAAGGGGGATCCAGTGGACATAGTGTACTTAGATTTCCAGAAAGCCTTTGACAAGGTCTCTCACCAAATTCTCTTAAGTAAATTAAGTTGTCATGGGACAAGAGGAAAGATCCTTTCATGGAGTGAGAACTGGTTAAAAGACAGGGAACAAAGGGTAGGAATAAATGGTAAATTTTTAGAATGGAGAGGGGTAACTAGTGGTGTTCCCCAAGGGTCAGTCCTAGGACCAATCCTATTCAACTTATTCATAAATGATCTGGAAAAGGGGGTAAACAGTGAGGTGGCAAAGTTTTCAGATTATACTAAACTGCTCAAGATAGTTAAAACCAAAGCAGACTGTGAAGAACTTCGAAAAGATCTCACAAAACTAAGTGATTGGGCAACAAAATGGCAAATGAAATGTAATGTGGATAAATGTAAAGTAATGCACATTGGAAAAAATAACCCCAACTATACATACAATATGATGGGGGCTAATTTAGCTACAACAAATCAGGAGAAAGATCTTGGAGTCATCGTGGATAGTTCTCTGAAGACGGCCACGCAGTGTGCAGCGGCAGTCAAAAAACGAAATGGAATGTTAGGAAACATTAAAAAAGGGATAGAGAATAAGACAAAGAATATCGTATTGCCCTTATATAAATCCATGGTACGCCCGCATCTTGAATACTGCGTACAGATGTGGTCCCCTCATGTCAAAAAAGATATACTAACATTAGAAAAGGTTCAGAGAAGGGCAACTAAAATGATTAGGGGTTTGGAACGGGTCCCATATGAGCAGAGATTAAAGAGACTAGGACTTTTCAGCTTGGAAAAGAGGAGACTATGGGGAGATATGATAGAGGTATATGAAATCATGAGTGGTGTGGAGAAAGTGAATACGGAAAAGTTATTTACTTGTTCCCATAATATAAGAACTAGGGGCCACCAAATTAAATTAATGGGCAGCAGGTTTAAAACAAATAAAAGGAAGTTCTTCTTCACTCAGCGCACGGTCAACCTGTGGAACTCCTTGCCTGAGGAGGTTGTGAAGGCTAGGACTATAACAGTTAAAAGAGAACTGGATAAATTCAAGGAGGTTAAGTCCATTAATGACTGTTAGCCAGGATGGGTAAGGAATGGTGTCCCTAGCCTGTGTTTGTCAGAGGATGGAGATGGATGTCAGGACAGAGATTACTTGATTATTACCTGTTAGGTTCACTCCCTCTGACACCTGGCATTGGCCACTGTCACTAGATAGGATACTGGGCTGGATGGACCTTTGGTCTGACCCAGTATGGCTGTTCTTATGTTCTTATTTTGCCCATCCATAAATTTCAGTTACAATCAAAGGAAATAACGTGCAGTGGGTTTGTGTGTGTATGGTGAAATTGACATTTACGACATTTATCCATAAAAATCGACTCCTTCTAAGCCTATTTACATAGCTTCTCTGGTGGCATAATCTTACCAATCTTCCATAGTATCTTCTGGGAAATGACAAAACAAGATTTGAATTTCTGATGTAAGAAATAAGGAAAAACAAACTTTCAGGCCTTCATTAATCAAAGTAAAGAAATTTTTAAAAGACAAAGCCTATTTTTTTCCTTTGCTGGTTACCCTTAAACCCTGAGTTGCAAATGTCTTCAATTTAAGGATCCAGAATTTTTTTCTTTGTTCCAGTTTTTGTTGCCATCTCCTCTAAATGTTGGTACTTGGTCAGTTCCCTTATATCAGAAGAAAAATATAAAATCATGGTTGGCAAAATAGATGACACAAGAATTGGTAGAGTGGTAAACAATGATAGGGGTAGGTCAGGTATGGAGAGCAATCATCTGGATCGCTTGGTAAGGTGGGCTCATTTAATACAACCAAATGCAAGGCCATACATCTAGGAACAACAAATGTAGGTCGCACTTACATGATAGGATTCAGTATCCTGGAAAGCAGGGACATGGAAAAGGATTTAGGGTAATGGTAGTTAACCAACTAAATATGAGTTCTCAATGCAGTGCTCTAGCTAAAAGGACAAACACCATCACTGAATGCATAAACAGAGGAATAACATATAGGAGTAGAGAGGTGGGATGACCTCTGTGTACAGCATTAGTGAGACCATTACTGGAATATTTTGTCGGTTCTGATGTCCACACTTCCAAAAATAGGAAAGGGTTCATAAAAGAGCTACAAGAATGAGTACAGGGTCTGGAGAATGTTCCTGATAGAGATTTTAGAAGCTCAGTCATTTTGTCCAAGAGAAGGTTAAGAGATCTACAAGTGCCTATATGGAGAAGTGATTTCCGATAGTAGATGGCTTGTTATCATCAGCTTGCAACCATTGGATTTTGTTGCACCTTTTTCTACTAGATGAGACAAATTCAGACTACAAAGAAAGTGCACATTTTTAAGAGTGAGAGCAATAAATCATTGAAACAACTTCCCAAGACATATGTTGGATTCTCTGTCACCTGAAGTCTAGATTTAAAGGCTGGATGTCTTTCTAAAACATAGGCTGTAGCTCAAACAGAAATAATGGTGCCTTGGTGCAGAAATTACTAGACAAGGTTTTATAACCTCTGCTATGCAAGAAGTCCAACTAGATGATTGCAATGCTGTCTTCTGGCCTTAAAAATCTCAGATCCCGCTCTGTAGTTTACAGATCATCACCTCGTATTCAGAAATAATTTCAGTTGGCTGGGCATGTCCCCTAATGCATAGGGCCAAGCCACATATTTGGCCATATAAATAGTTAAAAGTGTAGTTAATTGTAGTATTGGTCACCCATTTAACAACCAACTTAATGGTTATAAAAATAGTCACACAAAAACGGAACACAGTTATTAGTTGTGACAATTGCCACTCTCGTAAAGAACTGCAAGGCTCATTTTATACTTAACATAATAGTGGTGGATAGGATATTGGAAATTTGTGGCACACCAAGGAGGCATTCTCCTCTTCCATTATGTCTGCTGCACTTGAGTTGGACCTTAGCTCAGTTCTCCCGTGCATCAGATCTCTGTTCAGTATAGGAGAATGGAGGTGGTGTCAGGGAGCTAGATATAGCTCCCTGATTCTGCCCCAGCTGGACCCATCTTGAATTAGAGCAGCTCTTATCTGGGACAAATGAGATATTATTCTTTCTCCATTTCTCTCTCTGCTGCTTCATAAGAACTAGACACAATTGGAGCATAAGGTCTGCAGAAGACCAGTGTCATCACTAGTGCTGTTCTCTCCAAAGTTGGCAATGAGGGAAAATGGCCTCACATTGCACTGACCAGCAGAGTTGATCCAAATGGGCAATGGGGGAGCCTTGGACCCATGAAATTGTAGGGCAGTGGGTGCACCCAGCCACAGTTGAGCTAACTCTTGTTGAGCTAACTGTGCTTCCCCCATACATACTATCCTTTTATTTCTCTTCCATGAGACAAAGGTTTCCTTGTTATCAGACTAGTCTTTAGAGTGTTTGGGAATTGTAGCCTGACTTACTGATTACATGATAAATGAAGTAGACTCACAGTTTTTTCCCTCTGCTACTTTACTTCTCTAGAGGCAAGAGTTAAATGGCCTTCACTCTCTTCTTTTCTCTCTTATCCCTCCACCTTTCCCCACACCCTTCCCATAACATGGTTTGACAGAATTTGTTGACCTTCAGAGATACTTGCTGATACCTCTTCCTGTTGTAGACTAATGCAGTGGTTTTCAAACCTGTGGTCCCTGGGCCCCTGGGGGTTTACAGACTATGTCTAAGATTTCCAAAGGGATCCCCACCTCCAACTGAAATTTTTTAGGGGTCTGCAAATGAAAAAAGGTTGAAAACCACTGGATCAATCTCTCAGAGGAGCAGCCATTTAAGAGCAGATTTTAGGAGTTTCTGGTGCAAGGTCTGGTGGATCTGTGAAGCAGCAGTATAAGCAAAATGTTCAGAACTGATTACATATTGAAATTCTCTGCTCCTGTTATTAAAGTTCTATTTTTGACTGCTTAAAACCACTCGCCAGCCTGTGCCCACTTTTTGTTCTTGTGCTTTAATTAGTTCTCTGCTGAAAAGGGGACTGAATCAGAGAACTTTTTTCCCTTCTTCACTGTGCTTTCTCAATACATATATATTACCCTGTTGGTCACCATCCCATGAGACAAGGATTTCCTTGTTGTCAGATTAGTCTTTAGGCCTGACATATTGATTACATGATACATGAAGTAGACTCCTTTTTTTTTTTCCTCTGCTACTTCACTTTATTAAGGGGCAAGAACTAAAAATGCACAATGTGGTTGCTCCAAGACAGACAATATGGTAGTGATCCATTTAAGGTTCGAAGAGTGACAATGGACATTTCTTGTCTATCTGTTCGCCTTTATGCCCAAGGTGGCTATTTGTTTCCAGTTCTCATAGGGACAGCCTTGTTCAGAGAGGAAGAGAAGGGAGACTCTTTCTACGATCAGGGAATCAGTTGGTCTAAATTAACTGCCATCTTTTAAATTCCTCCTCCAAAATCACCTCTTCTATGCATCTCACAAGGGCTTAGCCTCTAACTCAACATATTAAAGGTGTGGGAGAGAGGAGAATGAAGCTCTAGAACTGAACCTTCTTCCAAGTCTCTCAGTGCATTCTGTGCTGTCTATTTAGATTCTAAGCTTCTTGGGGAAGGTAACATGCATCGTTCTGTGTCCAATTGTCCTGTAAGTGGCTGAGCTCCTTGTTGGCATTTAATAAATGTTACTACCACTGCTAACTGTGTAGTACTCCAGGAGGTCACATTTTTAAAGGCCACTCCTAAATCGTGCATGCAAAAGGTGCACCTGCATATCCATCTACCCCTTTTCACATGTGCAAATGCCAGGATACACATTATAATAACAGTCATTTTGCAGATTTGAAATTATTACAGCATCTTTTCTAGTGTTGTCCATCTTACATGGTGAACCTATTTGAAAATGCAGTACCTCCTAAGATGGACGTTAGTTCTGTGCTTTACATAAAGTACAAAGTCCTATGGTTTTAGATCAAGAGCCATAACTCTGTTATTAGACTATGCAGCAAAGGTTTTATGAGGGTTTCAAAAATCTTCAGAAATGATTCCATGAACTGCAAGCTATATAATTGTTGGGGAAACGTCTTAAGTTTTTGATTTATAGTGATATTAAAAGGGAGCATTACACATTTTGTATACACAATTCGGGAGGCCACAGCTGAGAAGCTGACGTTAGAGGCAGTGCCATTTAAGTGGAAGAGGAAAAAGCAGAAATGTTCTGTAATGCTTGGCAACATAATTTCTTTTTTAAAGTCAAGCGGGTGGCAGGCTAAATAAAAGTATTAAAGGGTATATTTAGTGTTGTCCAGAACAGGAGGGGATTTGGAAGCTGGTATTCCTTCCAGCAAAAGCCTGTCTGATTTGTAATACATTTTCCATTCAACACACATGGCCTTTCATTTTTCCTTACTCCTTTGAAAAAAGCAACATCTCGGTGCAGAGTGCGGTAGCAGCAGTGGAAGATGATATTTTTCTCATTTCACGCACACTTTCTGAATTGTACAGTAGCAACAACACAGTATGTGCTGTATTTAACAGCAGAGTGGAATGAACTTTTACTAACTTCTGAAGAAAAGTAATGAACTAAAAGATGATATTTAGGGAGACTTGTGTTTTGCAGTTTGTATACCCAGAGTAAAATCTTTCACAGAGCATCCGATGGTATTAGAAAATTCAGCACCAAGTAGTGCAATAATCAATTAAGTCAATGAAGCTTGCACCAATTTAAGCATTACTGGGCTATTTGATTTGTGCTGTAACACACATGGGCTGTAAATCAACCCTAAAGAGAACATAAGAACGGCCATACTGGGTCAGACTAATAGTCCATCTAGCACAGCATACTGTATTCCCACAGTGGGCAATGCCAGGTGCTTAAGAGGGGATGAACAGAACAAGTAACCGTCAAGTGATCCATCCTCTGTCACCCATTCCCAGCTTCTTGCAAACAGAGGCTAGGGACACTTCAGAGCATAGTTTTGCATCCCTGCCCATCCTGGCTAATAGCCATTGATGGACCTATTCTCCAGGAATTTATCTAGTTCTTTTTTTAACCCTGTTATAGTCTTGGCCTTCACAACATCCTCTGGCAAAGAGTTCCACAGGTCGACTGTATGTTGTGTGAAGAAATACTTCCTTTGTTTGTTTTAAACCGCTGCCTATTAATTTAATTTAGTGGCTCCTAGTTCTAGTGTTATGAGAAGGAGTGAACAACACTTCTCTGTTCTTCTTGTCCACACCTGTCATGATTTTATAAACCTCTATCATATCCCCCCTTACTCGTCTTTTTTCCAAGCCAAAAATTCCCAGCCTCTTATTAATCTCTCCTTACGTAGAAGCTGTTCCATACCCCTAATCATTTAAATGCCTCTGCATATTGAGTGGATGTTTTCAGAGAACTATCTACAATGACTCCAAGATCTCTTCCTTGAGTGACAAAAGCTAATTTAGACCCTATCATTTTATATGTATTGGGATTATGTTTTCCAATGTGCATTACTTTGCATTTATCAACACTGAATTTTGTCTGCCATTTTGTTGCCTAGACATCCAGTTTTGTGAGATCCCTTTGTAGCTCTTCACAGGAATCTTAACTATCTTGAGTAGTTTTGTATCCTCTGCAAAGTTTGCCACCTCCCTGTTTACCCCTTTTTCCAGATCTTTTATGAATATGTTGAATAGTACTGGTATCCTTGGGGGACACTACTATTTACCTCTCTCCATTGTGAAAACTGACCATTTATTCCTACCCTTTGTTTCCTATCTTTTAACTTATTATTGATCCATAAGAGGACTTTCCTTCTTATCCCATAACAGCTTCCTTTGCTTAAGAGCTATTGGTGAGGGACTTTGTCAAAGGCTTTCTGAAAATCTAAGTACACTTTATCCACTAGATCCCCCTTGTCCACATGCTTGTTGACCCTCTCAGAAAAATCTAGTAGATTGGTGAGGGATGATTTCCCTTTACAAAAACCATGTTGACTCTTCCCCAACAAATCGTGTTCATCTATGTGTCTGATAATTCTGATCTTTACTATAGTTTCAACCAATTTGCATGGTACTGCAGTTAGGCTTACTGGCCTGGAATTACCGGAATCACCTCTGGAGTCTTTTTTTAAAATTGGTGTCACATTAGCTATCCTCCAGCCATCTGGTACAGAAGCTGATTTAAATGATAGGTTACATACCACAGTTAGTAGTTCTGCAATTTCACATTTGAGTTCCTTCAGAACTCTTGGGTGACTACCATCTGGTCCTGATGACTTATTACTGTTTAGTTAATCAATTTGTTCCAAAACCTCCTCTAATGACACCTCAAGCTGGGACAAGTTTGGAAATCTCCCTCACATCCTCAGCCACGAAGACTGATGCAAAAAATTCATGTAGTTTCTCCACAATTGCCTTATCTCTCTTGAGTGCTCCTTTAGCATCTTGATCGTCCAGTGGCCCCATTGGTTGTTCAGCAGGCTTCCTGCTTCTGATGTACTTAAACATTTTTTGCTGATACTTTTTGAGTCTTTGGCTAGCTGTTCTTCAAATTCTTTTTTGGCCTTCCTAATTATATTTTTACACTTCATTTGCCAGAGTTTATGCTCCTTTCTATTTTCCTTGTTAGGATTTAACTTCCACTTTTTAAAAGATGCCTTTTTGCCTCTAACTGCTTCTTTTACTTTTACTTTTACTTTTGTTGTTTAGCCAGAGTGGCACTTTTTTGGTCCTCTTACTATGTTTTTAAATTTCAGATATACATTTAAATTGAGCCTCTATTATGGTGTCTTCAGAAAGTTTCCATGCAGCTTGCAGAGATTTCACTTTTGGCACTGTACCTTTAAATTTCTGTTTAACTAATGTCCTCATTTTTGTGTAGGTTCCCTTTCTGAAATTAATTGCTACCATGGTGGGCTGCTTTGGTGTTCTCCCTCCCCCCAGAGATGCTACATTTTATTATGTAGGGTCACTATTACCAAGTGGGTCAGCTATATTCACCTCTTGGACCAGATCCTGTGCTCCACTTAAGACTAAATCAAGACTTGCCTCTCCTCTTGTGGGTTCCAAGACTATCTGCTCCAAGAAGCAGTCATTTAAGGTGTCATGAAACTTCATCTCTGCATCCCATCCTGAGGTGACATGTACCCAGTCAATATGGTAATAGTTGATATCCCCCATTATTACTGAATTTTTTATGTTTATAGCCTCTTTAATCTCCCTTGTGTGTGCAGCCATGCTTGTGAGGCTAATGTGTGAGGCTACTTGCACTGTGTTTAAAAAAAAAAAAAAAAAAAAAAAAAAAACCTCCACCAGGGTCACACCCAAAGTTCTTAATTCTTACTTAATCTTTTCTCCCAATGGCATTCATGAGAAAAAGCATTGTCTGCTGCTAGACACTGAAAGATAAACAGAAGGCCAAGATGTTCTGCATTTGACTTCTCTTTATAATAGTTGTTATTTGGGAAGCTGCTTTCGTAAGCCTTTTTGTGCTAATGATTCTTAAAGTGTGAGACTAATAGCATTGATTAAATCAGTCCTACTGCAGCCAGGTGCTCAAGCTTCCAAGTAGTTTTTCAGATACCTTTTTGCCTTGGCCTGCAGTTGCCCATAGACACTAGTCATGGACCTCTCTCATACAGGAATGAGAACCATACCAAACTGTGACTTGGTTTTGTGATATATGGACTAGGAGCTACTCAAACCCTATTTTCACAAATCATCTAAATTCAAGTTGAACCTAGTAGCTTCAGAGTGAAAGACTCATTCAGTATTGTCTTGTGCTAAGCAGCAGGGTGGTATTCCCAGGCAGCAAAATATGGAATATCCCCTTAAAGTTATTTGAGCATAAGCTTTCATGAGCTACAGCTCGATGAAGTGAGCTGTAGCTCACGAATGCTTATGCTCAAATAAATTTGTTAGTCTCGAAGGTGCCACAAGTCCTCCTTTTCTTTTTGCGGATACAGACTAACACAGCTGCTGCTCTGAAACCCTTAAAGTTGGTACGCTAACATCAGTGTCAGAACAGCCATCTGGGGAAGAAATCAGAAGGTCCAGATCCAAAGAGATAGTACATTACGAAAGAGTCATACGACCTTAAACGCAAGAGAACCTCATCTCTGCACTTTATGTAATTTAGAAAGTAACCCATATTGTTTTGGACAAAATATATATAATTTTTTGAAGCGATACGGTATTGAATACTGAGCACTGTGCTTTCACCGTGTGACCATTATTGTACTGGATTTGTTTCTGTACTAAGCCCAAAGTATGCTGAATGCAATCCTATTATTATCGTTATTAAAAATCAGAAAACATAATGGGGATATTGGAACTCACCCCTCTGGGTATTTCCAGCCATAGGTTTTGATCTATTGTGCAGACCTAAAAAGTGAAGGATGGATTTTAAAAAATAGCATGTAACACTTTTTTTTTTTCCAGATCAGAACGGAGGTCACATAAACAGCTTTTCAAACATCAGAGCTACTCTTTAACAATCCACTTCTTGTGTGCCAGATTGCAGGGAGAAGAGAGTAAATTGTAACTCTACAGATAAAATGGGCAGTGTGAAAAGCTAAGATTCTAATCTCACTTAACACCACTGTAAAGCTGGTGGAATGAGTCAGAATCAGACCCAACAAATATAATGAGTTACTGATGCTTATTTGCATTAGTTTGGGCAATTTTATCTTGCAAAAGTGTTTTAGTGGTAGTGAGAAATTGTGGTCAGTTCCTTTAAACGGATCATAAATGTAAACTGCAGTCAGTATTTATCTTTTAGTTAAAAGCAAATTGCCTTTGATCAGACCTCATGTCATTCTGAGTCAGCAGTCACTCCTTATTCTTAACAGATTACTCTTTAATTCTCTTTCCTGCAGTACGATATCGTTGGACATTCAGGAGATGGCTTCAACATTGCATTGGTTGGGAGTGACAAAGTTCCCAAGAACAATAAACAAAGATTAGAGATTATTAAGGTAAATCCTCTTAATAAATAGCTCTGGATAATCAAGGATTCTAAAATGCTGAGGATAAGTTCCTACAGGTCACAGAATACAAAAAGTAAAGAGGGGAAAGTTGCTGGAAGGTAGGCGAGGGAGGGATACGAGGAGTCATGTATGTAAACACGAAGCTGGGGAAAAAACTTTTCGACTTTTAAAAAACCTGTACCATAGTAATAGAATAAGGATGCATCTCTTTGGGATCTATGTCCTAAACAGTCCATTAATGATTATAGGAAGTTCCATACACACTGATCAGTTGGTACAGCTACATGGAAAGCTCTCTGTTAATAAAAAATATTATTGTTAACATGTAGCCACTGGTGAGTGAAACTCTGGGGGTGATCCTTAATATTTGTTTGTACAGTGCTTGGAAGCCATAAAGTGCTGTAATAGCAGTAAGAGTATGTAAACTCCTAGACTGAAAAGGTGTTAAACCATCATTGCGAAGCGAACATGTACTGTCATGTTCATGTACTAGCTTTTGCATAGGAAATGGCTTTGTCCTCCATATTCTCCATTGCAGAATAACACATTTCTTTCTTGTTTTGTAAACCATACGTTTAAATAATTTTAAAGTCTGTTTTGTCACCCTGAGCGGGCCCAGATTAACCAATGTTCACTTGTGGCACTTTCACGGAGCCCCACTGAAAGAGGGCCCCCACCACCAAACAAAAACAAAATTGGGTGTTGTAGCCACTTTGTGCACTAGGTCACAACGTCACTCACTCAGATTTGGGGCAAACACCCCTCTGTCGTGATGGAGGAGTAGCTGGGCCAGACCTGAGCAGTTCAGGGCCGTGTGCACGGGGGCTGGGAAAGGAGAGGGAGCGGAGCTGGGCGACTGGGATTGAGAGGAGCTGCCCTAGCCTGGGATGGGAGCATTGAGTCGGAGGGCAGTGGTGAGGAGCTGGGGAGAGTTGTTGGTGGGCTATGGGATAAGTGCAGAATATTGGGGCCTGCGGAATGGGATGCATGTTAGGGCTGCTGGGATGTGGCGGGGGGGGAGGATTGTAGGTATATGTGGGATAGGAGGGGCATTCAGGGGTCTGTGTGTGGGGTGGGGAGAGAGGGGCATTCTGCGATTTGTGGCGGGGGGTGGCATGTATGGGACGAAAGCACTTTAAGAAAGGTGGGGGGCCCCATTTCCACAGTGCATAGGGCCACAAAATTCTTTAATCTGATCATGAGTCTTATATTTGGCAATAACACTTCATTCTGAAGTCCATTAGTCTAATATACATTATGAACAGATGGGATTTGGTCAGGGTATTCTCCCTCAGATCTATAGCAATGGGGAAACCCAATCTCCAGCCTACCATAGTGTTTTACTTCTTCACTCTCTAGTTCTGAAAGCCAAATTCCTTCCATGTGATTCTTCCAGTTCTGACATTGCAAATTGGATTTTAAGAATTTATGGTTGTACTGAGTGAAATGAACCTTTGACTGAATCCTAAAATGCTGCATATTCTCTAAAATCTGGAGCAGGATGCACATTAATAAATGTGTTTCACTTAATATGGCTTAGAAGAATGTTTGCTCCCTTTCATACCAGCTAGAACGTATGTTTTATTTGGAATAGTTCTCTCTATACATTTCCTTTTGATTTTGTTGTGTACCCAGATAATGCATGCCCATGCTCAATTCTGTATGAGTGGAGACCATACCCTGGAAGGGACGGAGCATGCTGTTCGTGAAATTGCTAAAGAAGAGGCTGACGAATATTTTGTCATAGTTTTAAGCGATGCAAACCTTGAACGATATGGTATCCCACCAGCAAGATTTGCCCAAACCTTGACCATCAACCCTCAAGTTAATGCTTTTGCCGTATTCATAGGATCCTTAGGAGACCAGGCAGACAGGTAAATATATTGCTGCTAGTCCCTGAAAAATACAATGATTTGCCGTTTTCATGACTCTAAAGAGTGCTTTCAGAAAAATGTATGTCGGTGCAATGACCAAGCAACAAGCAGAGTTCTGCTCTAAGTGACAGGTAAGATTTGATTCTTGTCCCATGTTGTTTGATGAGCAGTGGTGACAGCACAGGCCTTATGCTACTTATCAGCAACTTTTTCCAGCCAGTTCAAGACATTGGTGGCACCAAGAGGGAGTCCATTCAGTTCTCTGGCTCCAAGATAGCGGCTTTCAAAGGCATAAATCCACTACGGAATTAAGGTTTTGGCCACAAATCGGCACCCGTGGACTCTTCCCTAACGAGGGAGTTAAAAATAGTCTAACTACTAACTATGTTTCTGATATATATATATATATATAGACATACACACACACATATATATACACATAGCCTATATCATAACTAGGGCCCTAACAAATTCACGGTCCATTTTGGTCAATTTCATGGTCATAGGATTTTAAACATTGTAAATTTCATGAATTCAGCTATTAAAGTCTGAAATTTCACGTTGTTGTAATTGTAGGCATCCTGATCCAAAAGGGAGTTGTGCGGGGGTCGCAAGGTTATTGTAGAGGGGGTCGCGGTACTGCTACCCTTGGTTCTGTGCTGATGCTGGCGACGGCGCTGCCTTCAGAGCTGGGCACCTGGCCAACAGCCGCCACTCTCCGGCTGCCCAGCTCTGAAGGCAGCGCAGAAGTTAAGGGTGGCAATACCCCTATCCCCCTAAAATAACCTTGCAACCCCCCAGCAACTCCCTTTTGGGTCAGGATCCCCAATTTGAGAAACGCTGGTCTGGCCTGTGCAATCTGTATAGTATAGGGTAAAAGCACACAAAAGACCAGATTTCATGGTAGGAAATCAGCTATCACAGTCTGTGACATGTTTTTCATGCCTGGGAATTTGGTGGGGCCCTAGTCATAGCTTGAGATGGTACAGGGGAGACAGAGAACTTTTATACAAGCCAACCTTCTGCATCTGCTGCCCAGTCACCGGTACATACGATTCAAAGCTATTATCTCTATCATAAACATGTGCCAATTACCACTAATGTTAAAGGGCCAATTCTACTTTAAAAAAAAAAAGTCATTGACTGAAAGAGTGGTAGGATCAAGCCCAGAAGGAGTTAGGCCACAACATGTGGTATAATTTTAAAAGGTTTGGAACATGCAGCTGCACGGTGGTTGCTGTTCATTGAATTTCTGCAGGTTCCATCAATCTATTGTTTGTGTTCCCCATAAAGAGCTCCTATTTTGAAATATTATTGGAGATTGAGTTTTATTTTTCTGACTGGAAAAATGGTTTCATCATTCACATTCATCCTTGAGGAAAAGAGGTTATCAATTTGACCAATTTACTAGATATGGAATATATATATGACACAGTGTCACTGAAATACAACTGCATGTATGTGCATAATTAAGCAAAGCTTTCCTTTAAAATATAATATTGGGTGGGAAGGCGGGAAGGGAGTTGTTTTTATTCATTTTTCTTTCCACATGGCTTATATTTTCATTTAAAATGGGCGATCTCTGGGATTGAGTTTATAGTCTATAGGGAAATGACAGTGGGACACAAATATAAATTAAAACTTGTTTTAAAAAATCAGTGAAACAGTATACGCCAAAACTGCTGATTAAATATTAGTGATGTGAATTTTGTTATGTACATCTTGTGTACTATTAAAAGCTTTGAATAAAAATGTACAAGGCTGACTACCTTAGGCCTCGGGCTAGCAGCTGTAGAAAAACATGAATTCAATTTAACCTAGGCTAGAAGCTGAAGTATCAACCGCACATTTATAGCCAATATATAAAACTTCAGATAAAATCAGTAGTTTCTGTGGGGTGGAGTTAAAGTTTCCCAAACACTTTGTCAGGTTAGTACAGTAACATTTTTAAATGAACTGAATGATCCCCCTCAGAGAGTGAGTTTTTAGTTGTTTCTAGAAGATCGGCTGTGCTAATACCTTGTTTGGTCACTGGTACCTTAATCTCAGCAGAGATTTTCACACACCAGAAACAGTGACCATAACAAAGGAATGGAAATCTGTAGAAACAGGTCAGTTGTCTTGCTGAAAAGACCTCTGTGACATAACCACTTTCAGTGTTTCCTTGCACTGCTGCTTTCCCAAGCTTTTAATTGCATAGTGCCGCAGTGTGAATGGCATGTATCAGCAAGGTATTCAAAAGTAAAAACATCCTTTCTTAAGGAACTCTCAGGACTCTTTGGTTTGCTGTCAGAAACATAATTTGTAATGGTAATTCTTTTTTTCCCCCATTCTGATCCCTAGGCTGCAGAAGATGCTACCAGCAGGCCGGTCTTTTATTGCCCTGGATACCAAGCAGATCCCCCAAATCTTGCAGCAGATCTTTACATCCACCATGTTGTCCAGTGCCTAAGATGTTCCTGTTACTATTAAATAATTAGACATTGTAACAAACACAATTCAGAAACAAGCTGCCTGGTGAAAGACAAAATTAACTCCTGTTGAAGATAAGAACTATAAAACTGATAAATATAATTTTTGTATTGAAATATTACAGTCGCTTAATCAAAATACCAAAAATAACACTGTGTAGCTTAGATTTTTGGTGAAATCGTACAGCATAGCCATCAGGTGACTTAAAGTTCTGCATTCAGAGGGGTAAGAGAGTACAAGGGGGTTGATGTAGTGCACAGAATATCTGTGACAAATGAACAGAGAAACAGATAACAGATTGTTTGTGACCATTCTGGCTGATATATTGCCAGCAGCTCTTTGGGACAGCATCATTTTACTCGATTTTATTATCAGTGTTTCTTGGGGTTGAATACCAAGTTATACAGCAATGTGCAAGTCGGACACAGCTAATCTACCCCACTCTTGTGTGTGCTGTGTTCAGAATTAGAAATGCAAGTAACTGCACATTCGAACAAGACTGCTCATCCTGATCTGCATCTGACCTTTGCTGTTGGATGTCAGGAACAATAGAATGGTCTGGAAGCTCAGAACATTGCAGTATAAACATACATTATTGGATCTGGCGCACAACTCAGAGTAGTGAAAATCCCTAGAAAAAAGTTAAATTATTTTTTCCTGGAAAGACAGAGTTGAAAGGGGTCTAAGACCTATCTATGAACATTTCAAAAGGGTGCACCACCATGACTTTGGCACTGCATGGTAGCAGTTGATGACGTCTAGTTTCTCTGTTGCCAGGAATCCTAGGAAAGGGCCTCTTCCCCCAGAGGCTGGATGCGCTCATGGTTTTTTTACATTTTGCTTCCACTTCAAGAGCTCTTTGCATGTTCTGTTTTGGTTTCTAAAATGTGGAGCTGGAGGGCAGATCTGTGTGTCAGAAAAACACTTTTAATAAAGAAGAAAATAAGTAACAAGGAAAAATAGATCAAGAGAGTAAAAGTATGTGGTTTTCATTTTGGTCGGAAATCTGTGTTTGGGGGTCTTCTTTTAATACAGAACATTCTCACTCTGCATCTTTTCTATTATAAGTATTTTCCTCCCATTTCCACATTCTCAAACAGGAACTCTTGCTTTAGAATTAAATTGGTTGAAGTTTGTACAGCACTTTGAAGATGAAAATCCCTATAGATGGGCTAACTAATAGTACTTTTGCAATCACTGTGCTTCAGGAACACTGGAATACATAATAAATTGAATTCACTATCCTACCGCGAGTAACTGTTAGCTCTCATCACCACCAATAAAAAGACTCTTGCCCCATGGTTGATTATTATAAAGAGATGAAAGATGCAGGAAAGAGCACTGTCTCCAATCATGCTTAGAAGTTGTGGTACTTCACTGCAAAAATGAGATTCCTAACTCCTACAACATTTCTAGCTACATTAAAGATGCTGTTTGGGAGGGATGAGGGGTGATGAGAGAGAATCTGTTTGTTCCTTCATTTCTACAAAACCATCACAGTTTTTAAATGTACCATAATGCATTTTTGCTAGTGTTGCCATTTTCCACCATGTCAATCCCGCAGCAGCATTATGGACCCAATCCTGTAAGATGATGAGAACCCTCAACCTCCATTCAAGTACAAAGGCAGTCAAGAGTGCTCAGCAACTCAAAGACTGAGGCATTCTGGGAGCTAGGTGTCTAAGTGCCAGGAGTGGCTCTACTGCAATACAGAAAACTCCTGCCTAACTCTGTAGGTGCCTAAACTCGCTCAGCACCTAACATTTCAGGGTAAAAGTTTCCTAGGCCCCTCTGTTTCTGCCTCTGGGCATGCGGTCGAACACTGATTTCCTGCCCAAGTCCCAAAGCAAGTCACAAACCAGGGAAGACTGGGATTCAGCCGTCTAAATCATGTGCAGAGTCCGCTACTGTAGGAGTGCTCAAATGTCCCACTCAAAACCCAGCCAGAGGAGGCAGTGGGCCTGGTTCCCAGTTTATAACTTTTAGCCCACTGGTTAGAGCACTCACCTGGGATGTGGAAAAGCCAAATTAAATTGCCCCCTCTGCCAGATACCTAATACCATGGCAGTAAGTCTTTCACCAATATTGTGAAGTAGTTGTTCAAACTAAACTCCACAGATAAACCTAATTCAAAATGAGTTTAAAAACTGGCCAGGCAATCAAAGCAACACCCAGCTGGACTGTCTTATGCTTCCTGAGGAGAAGAGATCACTGGGATACTACTCTGTGACTGGATTAAAAAACAAATCACACAGCAGTTACTGCCTGCACATGTCAAAATATGATTATATAAGCTTCTCAGACTTATAAATACATTCATTGTATGTATAACAACCCCCTAAGTATAACAGTGCTAAATGGAATTATTACTCCTTAGCACTCAACTTTTTGCAATTTCTCAAAACTCTACTTTTATCCTTAAAGATTCTTACAGTTAGGAAAATACTTTTCCCTTTTAAATTAACTAAAGATTTTATCGTACTTACTATACTGTAGACCAGTGCTACTCAAAGTGGTGGTCCGTGGACTGGTGTCCGTCTGCGAGCCATCGGCTGCCAGTCTGCACGCACATTGGAAAAAAATTTGCCGATCCCCCACATCAGCTAGCTTGAGAAGCACTGCTGTAGACCACTTGATTGTACAGATCCATCTCTGGTGTAACTCCATTTACTTCAGTGACCTCATTATCTTTGCAATAGAGATTAATGGTATTTCTTTTGGGGACACAGTAGAGTAGTTTAGATTAAATTTGAACTAACATTTTAAAAAGGAGACTGACAAGGGTAAATATCATGTTTACAAAAAGTATAGCTCACATCACCTCAGATTATTAAAAATGTTCAAAATCTCGTGTACTAGTTATTTATGCTGTTTATTGAATTATGTGCAGTTCTTTCACCTGGCACAATGAAAATATTTGTTTTTTTTTGTTTCCAGCCAGTATCTATTCAATTTTATTTTCAGATTCCATGTACTAACAACATGCTGCATCAGTTTCAACCCAAACACTTCAAGGGAATTTTTTAAAAAGCATCTTGCGGTGGAATTTAAGACAGCCCCCCACCGCCCCCCCTGCCCCAAACCATTATATGATTTCAGTTGGTTCTGGAATGGTTTTTACTTATGTCTCTCACTTCTGGGACATAGTTGACCTGACAGTGTCCCTTTACATTGTTATAATATGAGAAATTCCGTCTGGACTCTCTATATCTCACCTGCTTTAATATCCATCACTCTGGCATTGAGAAATCAAAATAGCAGCTGTTCTTCCCCTCCCTCTAGAATCTACAAAAAAAATTTCTGCTGCTCAGACAGTTAATAGAAGAATTTAGCAAACTCACACTGGTCTTCTGTGTCCTTAAATCATGACAGAGCTTTCAAATGTGCATTTAATTAAAACAATTATGAAAAACATCTTGATTAGCTGTTCACTTCAGCAGTGCCTGTTTAGCATTCCAGAGTCCACCAAATATTCCAGAGTCCACCAAAGCACACGTACCAACAATCCCCTTAAATTGCCATTTGATTTAATAAGACTTATTGTATCTTAAAATGACATATGACTTTTCCTTTTCCCACTGTTAATTATACCATCTTAGGAGTTTGAAACAAATCTATTATTTACTGAACTGCCATTGCTTCATTGCATGGATATTATTGTTTGTTATTGTAGGGTTCTGATTTACTGCAACTGATGTGTCATTAGCATCCTTGCTTAAGTAATCTTAAGGCTACCTCTAATAATGCAATTTTTAATTGGTTTTCTTTAAAATCATTAAATGATTGTGTGTATAAAGTGTAATCGTACTGACTATTTGTTGTTTTTCATTTCAAGCAGCATGAGGCAGTTTGATGTATTTATTACCATCAGGATTATGATGCATACTGCAGCAAATGGTATAAAAAGAGGACAGAATGTATTCTGTTGGAATGTGAAAAGTGCATTAGACAAGCACATTTAAAAACTTAAAGTAGCCTTGTATCGTTACTTGTAAAATGCCCTGTGTTAGTATAAAGCGCCTAAATAGAAGCTTGAAAAGATTAAGAGCAGGTTGCTAATCCTTGACACTGACTCCAGCCGTGGTGGTGTAGCTGTGCTGGTCCCTGGATACCAGAGAGACAAGGTGGGTGAGGTCATATCTTTTACTGGACCAACTTCTGTGGGTGAGAGAGACCAGCTTTTCTTCAGCTCTGTGTAAGCTCGAAAGCTTGTCTCTCTCACCCACAGAAGTCGGTCCAATAAAAGATATGACCTCACCCACCTTGTCTCATTGACCCAATCAGTCATTCAGTTACATATTTTGAAGTTTATGTCGTTACAATCTATCATCTGTAGCTTAGTTTCCTTTGCAGACATGCCTGGAAATCATTATGTATGTAATGCTATAGCTCAGAGTCTTCCTTTGTAAAATTTTAATTTCTTAATTTAATACACTGATGTAACAATCCATGGAAAGACAAACATACAACAGGAGCAGTGCTATTGAATTGCAGTATGGCCCCCATCTTCAAAATTGGGTTCTTATCCAGGAGTTTATTGGGCTACTGTGTATCTGTAAAATAAACTTCACAGCTGCTGTCAGGTTGGAGACAAATGTGAGCGCTCTAGAGGTTGTGCTTTTTTTGCAGGGGCTACGCGTTTTAAAGCCATAGATCAAAACTGCTTGAATACTTTTGTTACAGATGTGTTTAAGAAATTACTTTTTGTTATGTTGTTCATTGCAAGTATCTCTTTGATTGTTAAAGTTTCTATAAAACAACTGAGAACATACAAGCTAATTTACCTGATACCAATAAAATTCACTAACTTGTACTGAAGGCAGAAAGATATACCACCATCAGTAGTCTAATTTATTTGTATGTTTGTATTAGAGGGGCTTGATATTTTTTGTTGTTTTATTTGTAGTTTGAATATAGAGTTTTTCATCACTGTTATAAGTGTAATAATGGCTAGCACGGTGCTGTATGGCTGTGAGATAACCCCATTCCTAGAAGCACGAGAAGTGATTGGATTTCGCGTCAGCCTTACTTTCTCTGCCTCACTCCCCATTGCCTATTTTTCTTTTCTTCTGTAATTTCGAGAGGATAAACTGTCTTGATGACATTGATAGAGAACGGTTCAAGAAAGGATAGGCAACATTTCTCACTTTCAGTCTCTGCCCAAATTATTATAAGAAGGGCACTCATGGCATTCAAGTGTTTTTACAGCTGAACAGACATTTTCCATTAAGAGTTTAAAATGAAATTCACTCAGTGTGGCCTTTCCAAGTCCCTAGTCACCACACAAACTCTGCTGAAGGCTTTAGGCTTCCAGGGACACTATGCACTGTAGTGTATCTCCCCATTAATAAGGAAGGAGGTATATAGACACAGTTGCCAAGTCCCTCCTATGAAATGCAGAGTGCCCTCAAGTGCCAGAAAAGTCAGTGGGACTTTAACACCTTGTAGGTCCATGCTGTTAAGGAATGATAGTTTAAAAAAAAAATCTATAAGCAAATCTCTCAAGTGACTAAACACTATTCACTGAGAATGTTGCCTGCCCTTTCTATTCCTACAGAACAATGTGTGCTTGTTTATTTAAAATGGTTTAAACCCTATTAAACAAAGATTCCCCTACAAAAACCACTTGCAAAGCAAACTCAACTGGAGAAGGACTGAAGAGCTTTTGGGAGCCAAGGAGTAGTCTGAGTCTTAACTTTTAAACAGAGAGAGTGTTCTCCTTGCCACTCATACAATGATTCATAAACAGATTATTTTTGAATGCCAATGTTGCATAACTGCTAAGTAAGTAAACCAAATTTTACATGTGGTATTTTTCTGGCCAATGTGCACATTGCTATGAAATGAAGCAGTGTTATGTTCTGATAGTAGAAGTGTTATTACTTGGATTAACAATACATATAGCCTTTAAAGTGAAAAGAACCATAGTCCACATTGTTATCCAAATGAACAAGCAACAATCTACCTAATTTAAAAGATATGCTTTTAAAATGACCCCATTCTCATCTTTTATTTCTCACTGGTTAACTTTTCTGAGTTGAGTTCACATTCTCTTTCATAAACAGGTTAGATCAGTTTTCTTTCTGAGGCCCCACAGTGTCCTATTAAAAACTCCACAGCCCCCTTGTGCCACAACAACTGTTTTTCTGCATATAAAAGCAAGGCGCAGCGTTAGGGGGTAGCAAGCAGGGGACCTGCCCAGAGCCCCATGCCACAGGGGGCCCCATGAAGCTAAGTTGCTCAGGCTTCAGCTTCAGCCTTGGACGGAGGGGCTCAAGCCTCTGGGCTTCAAACCCCATGCAGTGGGACTTTGGCTTTCTGCCCTGGGTCCCAGCAAGTCTAATACTGGTCCTGCTTGGTGGACCCCCTGAAACCTGCTCGCAGCCCCACAGAGGGCCCCGGACCCCTGGTTGAGATCCACTGGTTTCGATCAGATGATCACATAAGTGGGCTTGAAAAGGAGACCAGCTGTGACACTGAATATTCAGAGTGAAATTTTCAAAAGCAGCTAAAGGAGTTACGCTCTTTCACCGACTTTCAAAGAGCCTTTGGAAATTCCAGACAAAACCAAAAGATGTTATAATGTCAGAACTATTTTACAATCAGATTCTACAACCAAGCTAAGAAAGATGGATTTAAAATATATGAACTTTGGCTTTCTGAACTTTGTATACAATTTTTCATTTTGACACAACATGCAAGCCTGTGAAGAGCTTTCTAGTTATCAATCACATTTTGTTTCAATATTGTGCACAACATTCTCGTGGTGTAACTCTGCTCCAGGTATTTTCTGCAGCCCAGCATCTCCCACAATTCTGATACGGCTCGGCTGCTCCCCTGTACTCTGCAACTCCCAGAGGCCGTTCAAAGCTGCAGCATAGTGTATGCTGACCCTTTCTCCTTTTCCTGCTTGCCAACAGGTCTCCTGCCTCTGCGACAGCAATCAAGTGTTTCATTTACGTCCATCCCTTCCTGTTATCTTTATTTTTTATCGCCATTTTTGTGCAGTAACAAGCCTTTTTTCTTTTATCTTACTCCTCCTCCAGGAGCTGTGCAGCAGTGTTGTACTGCCCCCAGAACCTCTAATGCACCTGCTTCCTCCTGAGCTCCTCTGCCCCATTACAGACATGACAGAGCCACTGTGCAAGCACTGGGCTGAGTACAAATGGGGCTCTAGATGTGAGGAAGCTTTCCCAGGAGCAGCTTGCTCCCACTCAGCTAACCCTCTTGCTGCTAGGGCACGAGGCTCTAGGTCAGATAGTCATGTTGGGGCCCCTATCCCCTCCAAGTAACCATGATTGCCACAGAAAAAGACCAAGGGCAGAACAGAGACTCTGAGGACAACCACTACATCCAGACAAGCCAGGAGTAAATCCTGGGGCGACTCAGGACCATAGACATAAGTCTCCTGCATGGTTACCAGTCCTCTTACTCTTCCTCGCCCCACCCCCAAATCTGGAAATAGGTCTCGGGTAGCCTTGGGAGAGAAGCCAGGCTTATATCCAGCCCCCCTTCCTCCCAAAACAAGCCAGAGAACTCTGATTATGAGACCACACACACACTCTGGAGAAATTAGATCCTGAAGTGGAGGACTTCCAGGGCGAAATTTCTAGAGTGCTCTGCACAAAAGGAAGCTGCAAACAACTGTGTGCCAAAAAAGTCCAAAAAAGAATAAAGAGGGGAAAAAAAAGTACATAAAAAATCCAGAAGGTACTCCGCTTCTGATGCAGACTCCTCCTCTGCCAAGGAAGGCGAGCTTTCGGGATCTGAATCTGAGCAGAGGAGAAAAAAATTGTTGCAGTTTTTCCAAAACCTGAGTGCAAAAAGGTGATGGCCACAATACAGATTCAATCTGAGCAGGCCCCTGAAGATAAGCCTCAAAGAAAATACTCTCACTCCAGATCCGTCCCTGAGATAGCGATCCCCTTGTACTCCTCCTTCGAGGACGTAATCAGGGAAGAATGGGAAAAGCCTGGCACAGGTAAATTTAGCAGCAAGCATGAGGTTAGGTTCCACAAGTTGCAAGACCCAAAGAATGTTCTTACTGAAGTCCCAAAGGTTGATGCCGCAGCAGAGTCCTGAGCTACATGGTTGTTCCTTCAGAAGAGGAATTCTTCCCTAAAGGACCTAACAGGCGACTGGAAGCCACCCTTAGAAGGGATGTTGAAGCTTCCTTGATCGCCCTCAGAGTGTCCTTGTCAGCCACATGCTTTCTGAGAACAACACAATGCTGGCTGGTGGGCTTCAGGGCCCGACGGACAGAAACCACCCTGACACTGGCGCTGCACTTAGGAAAGATTCCCTGGCAGCTGCATTTGTGGCTAAGGCCTTGCTGAACACAATGAGATTCTCAGCCAGGGTCATGGCATCCAGGGCACCAGCCTGGAGCTTCTGCTCCAGGAAAGTAGATGCTCACTCCAAGCATGACCTATGCTCCTCCAAGTTCACAGGATCTCTCCCCTTTGGAGAAAAGCTGGACAAGATAGTGTCAGAAAATGCTGCAAAAATCAAAGCAGGCTTTCCCCTTTCTGCCACGTGTTCTACGAAGGGCATACAAGCCCACTTTCAGGCAGAGACACTCCTTTCGCCCCTCCTCCTCACAGATGTATCAGAGGAAGGATACCCGAAATGACAATAGTAAGTCCTGGGACCGAGGCTGTAGTGGAAAGTTCAAGGGTGGTCCTTCAGCCCCCAATAACCCAGCATGACAACGACCAAATCTGGCTGTGCCTGGATCTGGCTCTAGGAGGCAGGATTTCCCACTTTTCAGAAGAATGGTCTGTGTCAACCACAGACGAGTGAGAGAGTGAATCAGGGATGCGCCCTTGAGCTACGGGCTCCATGCCATCCCTTCTTCATCCCTCCCCCATATCCATTGACTCAGCAAAGTATGAACTTATCTGGAACAAGGTCTCCCAGCTCCGGGATGCAGGCGCAATAGAAGGAGCTCCCTTAGAAGAAAAGTTCTCAAGGTTCTACTCCATCTTTATTGTTCAGAATAGCAGTGGGGCAGGCAAACCCACCCCAGCCTCAAGAGGCTCAACAAGTGAATAAAGACTATGAGATTTAGGATAGAGTCCCTGGCCTCCCCGGTGTCATCTCTATCCCAAGGGGACCTCCTAGCGTCAGTAGATCTAGCAGATGTGTAGCTTCATATTCCCCTACTCCCATGTCACCGCAAGCTTCTGAGGTTTGTGTATGGCACAGATCACTACCAGTTCTGAATGCTCCCATTTCCCCTCCCCTCCTCCTCCCAAGTCTTTACAAAGACTCTTATGGTGATTGTTGCCAGATTCAGGTCTCGGGGGGAACCACCTTTACCGCTTTCTGGGCAATATCCCAGTCAGACCTCTGACCCAGACTGCCGCACACAATGCCACGATTCAGACTCTGGACCTCCTGCAGGTGCATGATTTTGTAATAAATTGTAAAGAAAAGTTCACTGATTCCCTCAACAAGGATATCACACCTGAGAGTGGACATGGACACCTCGATGATGAAAGTCTGTCCATCACTGAGAGTGCACAAGGCCAGCATGGCTCAGTGTCTTCAGCTATTGGGCCTTCTTGTGTTGTGCATAAGGATCACTCCATGGACAAGATCACACATCAGATGTCTCCAGGCCTTCTGCTCAAAATATGGAACTGCTCCCCTGAGTGCATGAAAGATCAAATGCTGGTCCCAAATCAAGTGCATGATTCCCTAAAATTGACAGTCCCAGGCAACATCTGCAAGGACCTCTCCATATGCCTTCCAGACCCTCTGGTTCTCACAACCAGCACTTGCTTGATGGGTTGGGAAGTTCATTTAGGAACCCAAACTGCACAAACTCAAACTCATCTTTTGGAGCAATGGACAGAGGAACCACAGCATCAGTCTCCAGAAGATGAGACCTGTCAAGGTAGCCTTTTGAAGGTTCCAGAGCCACCTCAGGGCAATAATGTCCTGGTTCAGTTGGACAACACGACCATGGTCACATACATAAACAACCAAGGAGGGACAAGGAGCCCAGTGCTACATGCAGAAGCAATGGAGAATGGAGTCTCTTTCTTCCCTAAAAGAGGAACTGAACCAGAAGGCGAACTGGCTCACCAGATGCAGACTCAACGACTTGGAGTGGTTTCTAAACCAGGAATTTTTCAGCCTGATCTTGCAGCGCTCCAACTTTCCACCAGCTGACTCGTTTGAAAACCACAAGAACACAGAGTCCCAAATACTTCACCAGGGAAAGAGATCTTTCATCCACGGGAACAGATGCCCTGTCGCACAGATGGCCCCAAGGCCTGCTATATGCATTTTCACCCTTTTCACTCTTAGGGAAAGTGAGCCAGAAGATAAAGCAGAAACAAGCAAGTCAACCTTATACTGCCTGAGGAGACCCTAGTTTTCTGAGTTGATATTGCTGAAGCTGGAACCACTGTTGCAGCTACCGTTGGGACTGGACATCCTGTTCCAGGGTCCCTTTCTCCATCCCTTTCTCCATCGTCTCCAGCTAACATCCTGGTTATTTAACGGGAAGCACTAGCAACATCTGGCCTCTCTTCCAAAGTCATCAAAACTTTGCTGTCATCCAGGGGAGTCTCTGTGCTAAAAGCCTACTCCTCCAGCTGGGCCAAGTTCAGTGTATGGGGCCAGGAGGACGGTGTAGACCCTAGAGATCCAGGAATTCCAACTATTCTGGACTTCCTACAAGAAGGCGTGGATAAAGGTCTCCAGCCCAGCACCATAGCATTCCAGGTATGTTAGCAGGATCCTTGGCAGAGAACCCTAAGTATCCAGGTTCCTCAAAAGACTCAGACTGGCCACGCCAGCAGCCCAGCCATATGGGCACTGGCTAAATTCTTTATAAGATATTCTAAGGTGAATTTTCTGTCTTCTGCAGAGGCAGCCTCCAGCAGAAAGGTGCTGCAGGCAGTGGCCCAGTAATAGTATTGCCTTTGAGCAAGCTTTAGAGGGAATTTCCTGTCTATCTCATTCTGGTTTTTTGTGGTTTCTGGATCCCTCCCTGCTTCTGTTTCACTGCTCTCCACTTCCAGACATATCAGAATTGTGGGAGACACTGGGCTGCAGAAGGGAATCATTCCTTTCAGCTAGCAGCATCTCCCCCAATTCTCCTCTTCCTGGGTGCCTTGTTAGCCTAATGGTCCTCATTTGATTTGGACTATTACTATGCAGATAACTGCCTGCTGTGCATAGTTCATAAGTTGGCTTGGATGTTGTTGTTAATAGTATCTGTCTGTGAGTATTTATACAGCTCGGGAAAGACTCACCTGGAAGCAAGCAGGAAAAGGAGGCGTGGCCAGCACATGCTACACATTGGCTTTGAACCACCTCTGAGTATTATAGAGTAGAAGGAGGCAGCCCATTCATATCAAAATTGTGGGGGATGTTGCTATGTTCTGTGTCCATTGCTTTGCTACCCAATGACCTGAAAAGGTGACCTTCTCAGAAAGTAAATACACAAGGAAAGAGAAGAATTGTTTTAGTCCCTAACTAGAAATGATAGGCTGAAAATATACAGAATAGCTGAGGATCAGAATGCAAGTTCTTTTAGACAGTCTTGCACAGGAAGTTGTGAGAGCCCCAGCAGGAAGGTTGGAGCATTTTTGAATGTTGCAGTAAACTGGGTAAAACTCCCACTGATTTCGATGGGAGCAGACTTAGACCAATGCTGAGTGTTTTTGAAGACTAAATGGACAGGATGAGCTAATAAGGGTTTTCAGTTTTTTTTTTAAACGATGATGAAATTCTGTGAACCCTGACTCCAGCGCTTAAAGCTTCTACTCTTGCTCTCATGTAGCTGTAACTGAAGCATGAAATTTACAAAGATGTTAAAAAGTTGGTAGAAGTTACCTCCTGTCAGTGTCTCTCACTTCTTCCTAGTTCATTGCAAGCTTCCCAGGAAAAGCAGTACCCTGAACTAGCAGTCAGCCTCTCATTCCTCACAAGGATGCCTTCTGTAAAGAAGTTCATCTCTTTGTATTTTCTCCCGGCTCCCAAACATGTTGGACTATTGTTGCTAAATCTCTGATTTGTGGACACTTGTCTGAACATGATCCTCAATCCTCACAATACAAGTGCATTTGGAGAGTCTTCCTGTAGAGAGAACCTGTAATGTCTCAGTGAGCATTAAAGCACATTTTACAAGAACACAGATATTCAGAAAGTTGTAACTATGATAAGGTACATCATCCAATACAGCTTCATGGAAGAAGTGAGTTTTAAAGGAAGGATTTGATTTAACAGGGCAGTGGGATTACTTGATATACAACAGGAAGAGTTTGCCAAGCAAAGGCAGCAGCATGGAGGAAAGAGAAAAGGTATCTTAGCAACAGCAGTGCTAAGACTAAATGAGTGCAGAAATATAGGTAATAAGCTATAACCACTGAAACAGCCTGAGAGGGGAAGATAGCATAGGCACGGGAACTAGGGGTGCAGGGGGTGCTGCAGCACCCCCAGGTTTTACACAGGGCTCTGCTCCAGGCCCTGCATGTGGGGTCCCAGCTGCCGCCCTACACCCAAGGGTCCTGGCTCCCAGCTCCACGCCTGAGAGTCCCGTCTGCCAGCCCCAGCCTCGGCCCCCTTACCTCTGTCCCGGTCCCCCCCTCCCAGAGACACTTCCCTGCTCCTGGTCCCAGCTCGGGGGGGGGGGGGGGGGGGGGGAGGGGCGCAAACAGGGACAAGGGGGCTGGCTTTCAGCACTCCCACTATTAAAAGTGTTCCAGCCCCACTGGAAGACAGGACAAATTTTGAACATGATTCATTTAGCATTACTGTAGCCACAAGGTTGAATTTTGTTAGGAGACAACAAATATTCCCAGGTTTTGGTACACCATATCTTGTGGACTATTACTTAGGTGGAAAATAAGCTTTTGCTATACCATGTTCCTTGCTTTATATTGTGTGTTAGATTGTAAGCTCTTCAGAACAGTGTGTGTCTTATGTTCTGCAAAATGCGGTGTACATCTATGACACTATAGAGATGCTTAATAATAAAACAAAACTAGAAATCATGAAAAGTAATGTGTTTTCTATATAGCTCTGCATGCAGGCTATTCTAGCCATCTTTGAATGGTGCTAGACTATGTTTGGTACAAAACAAATTCATGAGGATATCAGGCTACACTTAAAAAGAAATCCAGAGAATTGAAGGGCCAGTTTCCTTTGAATAGAGAACCCAGCAACTTACACCTTACAGACAGTAAGTTAAACATGGGGAAATCTCACTGTTTCTTTAACTTGAGCTCTGTCTGTTTGGTATTTTTCCTTGTCATTTATAAACTTTGCACCATAATAGTTTGAAGGGGGGGGAAGTGTTTTCAGGGCTTATTTTTTCTTTTGCACACTAAAATATTTAGTTTAATGAAAATGGAGTCATTTCTATGTCACTTTTTAAATGGACTAACACAGCCTATACAGGATTGTTTTTTAAACTGTCAATTTAGATAGACAGTAGAGGGGCACCAGGGATAAATTTGGCCCTAAGTGTTTATCGAGATAGAAGGAAGGATGAAGACATAAGAATTTGAAGAGTTGGGTTCTATTCTTAGCTACAAACTTTAAGGATGTGACCTTGGGCAAGTTATTTAATCTCTGTGCTTCAGTTTCCTCACCTGTAGCATGCAGATAATAAACTACTTCCCTACTCAGAAGGTTGTTGCGGCTAAATTAACTAAAGTTAGTTAATATCCTCAAATAAATACAAGCATTTTGGATTAAGACAAATGTATCCTCTTAATAATAATGTATTGTTCCCCTAAAACAAGCACATACAATTCAGTGCTTCCTAGAACAACTCAAAATTTAGCAATCACTGTAATATTTTACTTACAGTGGAAACTTTCATTCCGCCCCTCTCAATATGATGAACAATCCTTTTCTGCTTTGGACAGATATTAATCCCATTTTTGCCAGTGGTCTTTTCAGTTCAACGCATTTTATGGGAATTATCTTGACCATCTTATTAAGCAACATGATAGAGTATTACAAGCAGACAGTGGTTTGGATAAAGTCCAAGGATAATATTTACTTGGTTGGGCAAATGTATTACACTATATAGTACAGGCCTGCAAACAGGAATACCATCTTTTTTTTTTTCCTATTCTGAATTCATCATGTTGGATGTGGTCTGAATATAGTATATAAACAGCTGTAATTCAAGCCTGGATTGGTTTCAGGCCATTAGGGCCATCTACAGAAGTTTCCTAATTGAAAATAATAATAGAATGAGGCTGGATTGTCCCTATATGGGGTACGGTATCATATAATATATGAACGGTATTTTTCCATATTTGAGTTATATTGGAGACTTCTCGTAGCAGAGAAAGTGTGTTCGTGTTTGAACAGTGCCAAGCACAGTCAGCATTTAATAAATAAACTATAATAATAATGATGCTGAGGCATAGGCCACTAACCCACACCCTTTTCCAACAATTTACATCCAACAGAAAAGGAAGAACATACTTTCAGAGCTGAGAATTAGTCTAGCCTGTCAGGTCTCATTTTGATTACTTTTCTCTTGGACTTTCCTGTATATTCAGATACTCCCTGCTCTACTTCTCCAGGTGTCTAGCCTGACTATATTTATACTCTCTGCAACAAAAAGCCCAATGGAAGTTTGGTAAAACAAAATAGACACACTATGTAATAGGTATCTCTTTCTGGACCACACACCACCAATCCACCTTATTCAGTGCTTCTTAATGCTGTTCAGGCTTTCAGTGTCATGATGCCAGGTGCTGAAGTCCAAATGGGAAACACAGAAAATCAAAGTACTCTTTATCTGCTAACTAACCCCCACAATGAGAACTTTCCTCCTCTGCCCTGTGGGTAACTTCAGGCCTAACCTAAAGGGACCATTCTGAATAGGAAGGGAATCAGTAGTTCAGGGCTTCACTTTAACCAGAACCAATTACACTTGCCAAATTGTGCATAATTACATGTGGAGAGTCTAGTTTAGGTATTTTTTGCTCCCTGACATGGCCTGAGTTGACTTGGCTCAGTACTAATATTTACTTTCACTAAATGTAAGTGGAAAGACCAGGGCCTTGTGCACTGACTCTGTCAATAAGTTTGCATTTTTAAGTCCTCTTGACTATATTTATGTGTAAGCACATTATTAACTCTTCAGACTTGATCTGGTTAATAGACATGCATTGTGTTTAATGGAAGTCTTGAAGCTTTTGTGATGGGCATATTAAAATGCCTAAGTGTGGCATATGGGGTGGGAGAGAGAGAAAGGACAAAGCAGCCAGCCTGGCTGTAAGATTGTATGTAGACATCTTGGTGTTCAGAAGATACTATGAAGAGCAATGGCAAAATAGGCCCTAATCCCGCATTCTGATCCGGGGGGGACTCCTGCATTCATAAAGGCTCATTGACTTCAGTAGGACTCTGCTCAGGCAGTAGGCAGAATGTATTAGATTGCTGCATCAGGGCCACAGTTTGTAGGAACAGCAAAACCTCAAGAACTTTAGTGGGCCCTTGTCTCACAGGTTTTCTAATTTCACTGATAAGAGTGAGGGCCAGCTGCTGTTTCCACAAAAATCTCATTTCCCCCATGTTGGTGTCCCCTTCGGAGAAAATTGCCTTTGTTCCCACTACTGGAAAAAAACAGTTTTGAGCTGTCTCTGGGCTACACACTGCTTTTGATTGATACTCAATGCAGTTACACCATAGATGGTCATGGTCATGCTGAAAAGGGGAAGACACTTTCTTCTGAAGTAGAGTGACCACCTCTGGGGCTGTCCTCATGGCAACAAAAAAATTCTGGCTAGCAGAGCCATCAAGTGTCAGTGTCTGGCAAGACAGCCACTGCTGCTCTGTCCAGAGGCCAGAAATAGATTGCTGAATCAGCAACCTCCATGGTAGAATCATAGACTATCAAGGTTGGAAGGGACCTCAGGAGGTCACCTAGTCCAACCCCCTGCTCAAAGCAGGACCAATCTGTTGGACAGGTACTGTTGGAATAGCTGTTGTCATTTATTCATGACTAGTTCAGTGGTAACAAACTCTTTCTGTAACAACTTAGTTCCAAAAAGGGCTATTGTAAGGCACCAGCTTCATCCATTGCCTTAGGTTTGCAGCTCAACACTGCAGAGTGGGAACCCCTACAGCTCAACTTTATAGGATAGTTTCTAAGGCAGCTCAAAGACGCCTATGCATTTTAAAAGTATATTCTCTTATAAATAAGTATAACAGGTCAGAAGAGTAGGATTAAACATGAGATTAATTTACTTATATTCAGAAATGGCAAAATGTTACACGTACCCATGAAGCAAGAGTAGTCTGTATAAGATATTTAATGTTAGTACAGGAAAGCTATATGAAAATCAAACTTCTTTTGCCCACTGGTAAGTGTACCTCAGATCAAGTAAATCCTGCCCTCTCCCAGAACACCTTCCCTGGTCTGGTATTGGGGGAAGTATAACTTCAGTGATGCCTGCATGGCTACTTCTGATTCACATGAGTGTTGTCTCCTCTCACTTAATCTCTTGTGAATCAGAGGCAGCCATGCAGACCTCACTGAAGTTATACTTGTATAAGAGGAAAGGAGAGTCGATGTACAGTGAATACGTCTGTGTGTGGATCCGTGGGGGGTTAAGTTCTGTTGGCAATTACCATAGTGTAAATTTAGAGTAAATCCACCACAGGCAATGGATTTATTCTGAAGTTGCACCAGTGTTGGAGCAGATCTGGGTCCATAGACCAAGATTTGGGGAGGGAGGGGGGGCCCAGATCCACAAAGGCGCTCAGGTGCCTAACCACAAACTCAGGCGTTTAAGTCCCAGTTTTAGGAGCCACTGCAATCCATAAAACTCCCGTTCAGCTGCTGCCTAACCGTGGAGGTGTCTACATTTTTACTGTAAAAGTTCTCAAGTCACCTATGTTTCTGCCTCTGGGCATGTGTACTGCTACTTTACTCTAGCCATCCAGATTCCCTGCTCCAGCAGAAGCCCCAGAGTGATCCAAGAACCAGGAGAAGATAGGCAGAAGAGCATCTCACTCACCTGTGGGGGGGCTGATCTAACAGGCCTGCTCAGAGGCCACCCACAGGATTGGGTCCCATTCAAAAGGTGGCTGGAGGAGGTGGTGATGCTGCTGCTACCCACCTTATCATGTTGAGTGCACTGATTACAGCATTCACCTGGGATGTGGGAGACCCAGTTCCCTTGCCAAAGGGGGAGAGAAGATTTAAACTGGGACACCCACTGTCAGGAGAGTGCTCTAACCACTAAGCTATGGTGTATTCTGCTGTGGGGCTCCCTCAGTCTTTCATTATTTAGTCACAGTGGAATAGCTTCAACAGGAGAGAGTCATTAGGCCAAGGAGCGAAGGATTTTGTAGCCTGGCAGCTAATGCACCCACCTGGGAGGTGGGAGACCCAGGCTTTAGTCCCTCTTGTGCCAATGACTGTTTAATTATTTATACAAAAGGAACCGGTTCAACAGGAGGGATTGAGGGAGCCCCGTATCAAAGTATCTGAGTGCTCTGGGCAGTGGGAGACGACTGTTCAAATTATTTCTGCCTATCAAGACCACCAGGGAATGGAACCTGGGCCCTCACATCCTGGGTGAGGGCTCTAATCACTGGGCTAAAAGTTATAAGGTGACTGGCCCGTCACTGCTACCACGCTCGCTTTGTGAGGAGTGAGGCAGGCACCTAGCACATTCTCACAAGAAGTGACTTAGGCACCTAAGCTCCACCTGACTCAGGAGAGTGGTTCCTGAGTGTGGATCCCTAGCAGCGATTGACACCCAGTTCCATGAAAGGGCGGGGTTATAGCACATACCTCTCACCAGCATCTCCCATGGGATAACTTAGTCTCCCGATCCAGGACATTCTTAGGTACCTCTCTCTCTCCCCGTTCAGTGTTTAGGGAGCTGTGGTGCCTATCTCAGGCTTTATGGATACCATTGTTGTGCCACTGATTTTCTAGGTAGCTGAACATTAGATGTGGTGCTAGTGAGCATCGCAGCACCTCTGGCCGTTTGTGGATCCAGGCCCTTTTGGCTTCAGTGGGAGTTACTGAGTGCTCAGCACTTTTGAGAATCTGATCACTTATGTCAGAGCCTAACTGCGAAAATAGATTCCTGCTCTTAGGCTCCTGTCTTGTAATATCTTGGTCTAGTGCACAAGATGAGTGCTGGTTCCTCGCACTCAACAGCAAGGATAAAAGAAAGTTATACAGCACAGCTACTTCATTCACAGTACGGCACCACGCCTGTGCAGGCCTGAGTCTCCTCCCCACTACAGAACTGTTTTACGCTAGTCTAATGTCATTTTAGTCAGTGGAGTTGCACCTGTGCTGTAAATTAGAGAATCAGGCCATTCAACAGTTTCAGGCAAAACGAAGTACTCCGTTGGCTGCTGACAAAGTAAATACTTACCTGCTCTGGTTTGTGCAACTGCACAGATTTGTATACGCAACTTAGATCGGCTCTAGTTAACACACAGAAAGCGTGTTCATTTATTAGCGTATCCAAGTGTGCTTCAATCTGAAATTTGAAGGGGAAGAAAGACTTAAAAGAAACATTAGATCAAAGTTGTTCTTAAATTACAAAGTGACAGTTCAGTAGTCATCCAGAAAATCAACTCAGAACAAACGGAGAATGAGCACCTAAGAATTCAAATCACATGCACTACAGAAAACCAAGAATAAAAAGTGACAATGTGGTTTATACCTTTTGAGAGGTTTAATTTGCAAAGCCAATTTGGATCTTGATTATTTTGCATTCCCAGGGAGCTCAGTGAAGCAAGAGCTTTTGCCAAAAGCTGAGGTCGCAATCCTGTGGAAGTGTGTGAACACACGATTAAAGGCAGTGAGCCAGAGCCTGATTTACACCTGATCTGTAGAGTGCATGTTGGAAGGGATGATCCAGAGGTGGCTTAAAGCTCATCTTTGCACTCCCCTGATCTTAGTGCCAGCTCAGTACAGGGCTACTCCTTCCCACATGTACAGTTAGAGAAGCCTGAGGCCTGCTACCAGCCCAAAACTGCAGCTGGGGAGTTTGTGTGGGACAGGGACACACCAACCATGGCCCTGTTCTCAAGCAGCAGGGACAGGGCATGTTATAAAAGCCCTTGCAACAACTCTACAGCAGAGTGATCTTCCATTGGCTGATTATGCCAAATGTAGAGCCTCGTTACTATGGCAGTGTGCCACAAAGCAGCTGCACCACACCAGAGAACTGGGCCCTGTATTGTTATGAACACACAAAAGGGAGCAGAATTAATGATTGCTTGTGCCACCTAAACTTTGGCATTTGCTGACTTGAGTCTTTCACTCTGCAAACTTAATGTTTTTTAAATTTGGTTTTTAGTATGGAATATTCTCGCTGCAAAATCCTTAGCGTCAGGTTTAGATTTCATTGTGAAACTTAAGTAGTTCTCCTTTCTCCTTTGAATTTTCATGAAAGCACAAGTTGCCGATTTTCATCCAGTTTTGAAAGGCTCTATCTCAAAATGTGTGCTTACAGAACAACTCGTCACTGCCGTAAGAGCGAGATGCAGGAGCATCAACGAATTTTTAACTCAGTTAAATGACTAAAAGATAGCTGCAAAATGAATGTAAAGGAAAATTATGTCAGTGTGGTAAAACAGCACAGCAATTTATGAAACATATTGCACCATTCCAACACTTTAATGTGTTGGCAACAGGTAAAGAACCAATTCCAGACTTCTTAGCCTGATTCATAGTAATCCTTTACCTCATTAATGCACCATCCGTTAGCTGAATCAAGACTGACAGGCAGATGGACTATTACTTTAAATTCAAGTTAAATCCCTGTCATTAGTGTTCTTAAGTTCTTAGATGCACCACCTTTTCCTAGTCAGGCATTGTAAAAGTGATTTGGAAACCAAGATTTCAGACGTGAGTTTTTTTAAAGAAAGTTTAAAATATACCCCAAAATATTTTATCTGTCAATGGCATTTTAAAACCACACCTCATCTTTTCATGTAAGCATTGGTCTTCTACAATTAACCATCACATCAGATTGCTGTGAAATACTCTGTAAACTGCATCCCTACATTATGGATATTAGGAAAAACTTTTTCACTAGGAGGGTGGTGAAGCACTGGAATGCATTACCTAGGGAGGTGGTGGAATCTCCTTCCTTATTGGTTTTTAAGGTCAGGCTTGACAAAGCCCTGGCTGGGATGATTTAATTGGGGATTGGTCCTGCTTTGAGCAAGGGGTTGGACTAGATGACCTCCTGAGGTCCCTTCCAACCCTGATATTCTATGATTCTTTGATTATATAAACACCCAACCCCCATCTATGATAGTAATATCCTTGTGATACATTGCAGTTTCCTATACATTTGACAGCTTCCCTTGGACTTGTTTGGCTCCTAGCATAATTTAGGCCTTGTCTACACTGCTCTTTCGTAGTTAACATTTTTGTGGCTCAGAAGGGTGAAAAAAACCACCCCCCTGAATGACAAGTTTTAACGACGAAAAGCGCCAGTGTGGACAACGCTTTGTCAGCGGGAGGCGCTCTCCCACCAACGAAGCTGCCGCCCCTCGTTGGGCGCGGTTTTGTCATCAGGAGAGCTCACTCCTCGCAACAAAGAACGGCTACGCTGCATGTCTTACAACGGCATGGCTGTAGCAGCATAACCACGCCGTTGTAAGGTGTGCAGTGTATGCATAGGCCTTGGCTACACTTGCAGGTTAGAGCGCTTTAAACCAGCCCCAGGTGCCCTAACTCCTGAGGTGTCCATACCGGCAAGGCACGTAGAGCGCCCGGACTCCGCGGCTGGAGCTGCACAATCCACCTCTACAAGAAGCATAGAGCTTTCTGCGCCCCGGCTGGAGCGCCGGGATGTCAGTGCGGACGACGTGTTGCATTACTGCGCTGTGATTGGCCTCCAGAAACGTCCCATAATCCCCTGAAGTCAAGTGGCCACTCTGGTCATTGTTTTGAACTCGGCTGCAGGCATGCAGCTATCCCCTTTCGAAGCTCCGTTTCTGACAGCCGGCTGCTCATCTGCTCCGGGACAAAGCGACCGTTACTGTGGAATGCTGCTGCCGCCGAGGCAGGCCTTTGTGCGTGTGTGTGAGACAGAGAGAGAGAGGCGGGGGCTGGGGACTGATGTCAGGTTTCCCCCTCCCCCCTGCCACTGTCTGAACTTACAAGATATTATGCTGGCACGCTCCGCCCCCCATGCTTTGCAAACCCTTTCCAAAGCACGCTGCAGCCACTTGCACCCTGGGATAGCTACCACACTGCACTGCTCTCTGTGGCGTTGCAAGAGCAGCTAACGTGGACCTGCTCCACAGTCACAAGGAGCAGAGTGTAAACACACAGCGGCGCTTTCCCGGCTGCTGTCTCCGAGGGCTGGTTTAACTCCCGGTGCTCTACATCTGCAAGTGTAGCCATGCCCATAGCCTTGGAGCAGCCTTAAGGTTGTTAGCTAATGAAGAAAGATGTGAGAGCAGAGTTGCTAGGAGAAATTAGAGAAAGTGATTGGAAAACAAAGTGGCACTAAAGTGAGTGGCAGTGAGGAGAGTACCAGAGTGTAAGACAACAAAGAGAGATGCCAACATGAGTCAGCACGAATTCATTGTTTTGCATCTTTATTCACGGCCATAGCACCTGAGCTAAGGGTGACTCACAGGAATTCTGCATTCTTCCTCTGCAAGGGTGTTCGACTCTGCCAGTCTAGTACAGACTGTTCAAACCCAACACTTCCTTGTATTTTTCCAGACATTATATAATAAAGGGAAATCTAAAAACACCTCACTGCATCCAGCTCTCCCGGTATTGTGACGAGTGTATGAAATCATGGCATATGGCTGCCATTGACTATTCTGCAAATTCCAACCATAATCGGGTGGAGCTTAGAAGAAACAGACAGCTAAGCTGAGGTCATGAAACCTTTTCCAACACTGTAGCGGAGACTTAGGATATTTAAGGACAGCCAATTAGGTTAACAAAAGACACTTTGTTTCTCTGGATGATTTTTTCTTAGCAAAAGCATGCGTGCAAATGTGGGAAACTCTGAGTCTACGAAGCAAGTGAATGTCAGAGTTCAGTCAACTTCTCTCAAAATAAAAGTCTAGGGGGGTGATGGATTTTTAAGTTAAAATATGTTTAAATTGCTTGATTTTTTTTCGTGCCACTCAAAACTAGATGTTCCAAAATTGCAGCCATTTATTTGGACCCTTCTGAACTTCTAGTGTAGATGCAGCTTATCCCAGAGTTCTTTGGCTGGTGTTGTTAAAATACCAGATTTTGTCACACTCCCAACCAACATAATATGCCAGCAAAACTTCTTAAGTACAGCCCAGGCCCCATTCAGCCCAATATGGCATTTTCTTCTGTTCCATTTAAGATTCTTTTCTCTGGAATTCTGCAGAATATTATGCAGTCTCTTATTGGGTTGTTTATCATTTTTATCCCAAATAATCAGTAACTTCTTCCACCTCAGTGTCTTCATAAATCCAGGGCTTGATGCTGCAGTTTACCTCTGAAGAGACATAGCTATCCCTAGCACTAGAAGAACTTTTACATCAGCTACTTTTGACAAGGTTTTTCTGAGGGCACTGAACTGAGGCTGTGTAGTATTAGATTGTCAAAGGACAATTATTAAGAGGTTAGTAATAGACTAGTAATTAAAATAGTTTTGACTTTAACAAGGGTTTGGGGGCTAGAAATAGTGCAATGTAATGTTCCTAGATAGTTGTTGTGATGTTACATCCCATATTCTTCATAGAAATATGGTTATGATCAGATATGCCAAGCCCGTGAAAAAAACGCAGAAATTGGGCTTGTTTTTGGCTTAATTGGCTTCTGAGTTGCTTGTTGGCTAGTTTTTGGCTTGTTTCTTGTTGGCTTGTAGCTTGTTGCTTCTTTTTTTTTTTTTTTTGATTGGCTCCTGGGAAGCAGGGACAAGTGGGGTCAAGCAGGGGTGAGGGGGGAGAGAGTCGGGGTGCAAAATGGGCCCACCACAGTCCCAAACTGCATGCTGGGGGGATCTAGTCACATAGAGTGTTGGGGTTCTTATGGATTGGCTTGTTTTGGCCTTGTTTTGAAATGGGATTAGCTTGATTTTTGGCTTATTTTGAAAGTCGGGGTGCTTATTTACCACGTGAAAGTTGGCGACTGTGGTTATGATATGAATATGGCATATACCTAAGCTATACTTTATGCAAGAGGGCTCATGTAAGATATCATTGGGAAGGTTACGATTTAGGGCTTGTCTACACTGGCACTTTACAGCGCTGCAACTTTCTCACTCATGGGTGTGAAAACCCCCCCCCGAGCGCTGCAAATTTCAGCGCCGTAATGTGCCGGTGTAGACAGTGCACCAGCGCTGGGAGATGCACCCCCTCATGGAGGTGGTTATTTTAGCGCGCTAGGAGAGCTCTCTTCCAGTGCTGTGCCGCGGCTACACAAGCCACGTTAAAGTGCTGCCATGGCAGCGCTTTAACTTTGCCAATGTAGACAAGCCCCTACTGAATGTGATCATCCAGTTTGTATGTATGTGTAACCCTTCTGCCCGTCAGAGTTGGCAGCAACAAGGGCCGGGTTCAAAATCTAGGGGATCCATTCCAATAACACAATGCAAACCGGCTCGAGCCCCCACCCAGTGACCTGGGACAAATATATACCACCCCCGCTGGGCGCCTCCAAGAGGCAATACTTCACCTCTCGCAAGCACAGAGTCTGAGTGTAGCAAAAGCCTTTTAATAACAGAGAGAAACAACGTGGCATTATGTTGGGGAAACACCACCAAGAGGATTCATAACACAACCCATGAGCAAAAAACCCACCCCAAGTAAATTGGGGCATGCCCTTTCCCTTTGGTTCTTGAGTCCAGCAACCCCAAATCACCCAAAGTCCCAAAAGTACAATGACTCAAAAGTCTCTGTCTCTGGTCAGGGCAGCCCCAGAGTTTGAAAGTTTACCTGCAGAGCTTTACCTCCCAACCTGGGTGGAGATGGGGGTGGGGGGAGAGGTAAGGGGCACCTTACATGATCTGAAGCTGACCGCCCCGCAGGTCCATAGGCCTTCGCTCTGCTCCGCTCCACGTCCCACAAGCAGCTCCTGCCGTCCCATGAACTGCTCCACCAGCCGGTCTACGAACTGCTCTGTGTCTCACAAGCAGCTCCTGCCATCCTATGAACTGCTCCACCAGCCTGTCCACAAGGCACTCCAGCTGTCCCACAAACTGCTCCACAATATATCTTCAGGCTCCCCACTACTTAACACAACGCTCAGTGATTTCAACTCTTAGGTGAATTCAGCTTGTAGTAGGGGAGCCTCAGTGCTGGTGCACCATTAGCCCAAGCTGAGCTCAGCAGCCTGTAACTAAACTCCTAATAGAATCAAAATTATCTCTGATATTCCACAGTGGAGAAAGGAGGAAGTGCAATTAGCATGTAAGGCCCTCACCAAGGAGCCCATGCCACCAACTATTAATACTTGTCCCCAGCCTCTCTTAATTCATAGACTTTTGGAACCCATGACCCTTGCCTAGTGAGTGCTACTTAGTTGATGGTGAGTCCCTCCATCATAAGAAAAGGCCAAGTACAGTTCCAAGCACAGGTCCCATAATCAGGGTAATAACAATTTATTCTTCCTGCCCCAATAACAGAGACACTGGGGATCCCACAGCAGCCAAAGTGACCATTTGGGCAGCTATGACCTCATTCTAGGCAGGGTGGGTGTGCCTATGCAAATGAGATCGGCCCCTGAAGTTCTTTTCCACAACTTGCCATACCTCACCACCAGATGTCAGGGTGGAGCTCATCCTGACTCTGCTTACATCTATATCATTTCCTTAGCTGAAGTTAGGAATATTGACTATGTAACAATTACAACTGTGTGTGTGCTTGGAAAAACGCCCACCAGACAGTAAGCAATCATCCTGAACGAGCCATTAAGAAGGACAGTAGAACTCTGAAGATACTAATCTCCCACCTTCCTGAGGCATTTCCTGGGATGCTGCATTGACTCTACAAGATCAGGTGATAATGCACCTGATGCAAAATACCACCTTGGACACTGTTGGTACTTTTCCTCTGTAGGGGGATGGAGATCAGACAAAGGTTTCCCGCCTTAGGTAAATCCTTTTTAAGGCTGGGGAGGGGGTTAATCCTTTTTAAGGCTGGACTTTCCTCCATTGCCTACCCAAGAAGAAAGACTGCTGAAAGTACCTGAAGAGGAAAAGGAACTAACCTGAGGGGAAAGGCAGGGTGAGTCCAGACTGAGAGAGGGGTCCAGGCTGTGAGAAGAAATAACTGGAACTCTAAGCTACAGAAACTCATCAACTTGCCTAAAACAACATATAGCATGAGAAATTATTTCTTGAAACCAGTTTCTTTAAGATCGTAAGCTTAGTATGCATGTTTTGTTTTATTTGCTTGGTAATCTTTTTTGTTCTGTTTGCTATCCCTTATAATCACTTAAAATCTGTCTTTTGTAGTTAATAAACTTATTTCTTGGTGATAACCCAGTTTGTGCAATCCATAACTGGGGGGGGGGCAAGAAGCTGTGCATATTTCTCTTCACAATGACGGAGAAGGCGAATTTTTATGAGCTCGCCCTGTGCAGATCTTTCTATACAGCGGAAGACAGTATTATTTTGGGTTTATTCCCCAAAGGGGGTGTGCATGTGAGTGCTGGGTGAATCCTCTCACACAGAGCTGACTTCAGTCTGTATCTGCAGCTGGGTGTGGCCCTACCTGTGTGCGTGTGCTGCAAGAGGCCAGAGAGCCGAATTCAGCAAAACAGGGAGAGGGAATCCAGGCTGGTGGAACAGGAGGAGCTCAATGAAACCCCAGTACATCAGGTGGCATCTCAGAAGGGGGTCTAAACTGTCACAGTTGTAAAATAATAACTATGCCATACTCTTTAACTTGTAATTAGGATTACAGTTGACCTGAGCATCTAGTTTGAGATTTTCCAGTGTTTGCTTTCTCTGGTGGACACAATAGCTACATGGCAGAGCAATGCATACACCTAAGAAACAACCAGCAGCATTATTTTAGGTTAGCTATATTTAGACTATGACTAACTCCTGGGCCATTTTCCCCAAATTATCAGCTGATCCTATGAGCTTGTGCTAACACTAACAAGCAACATGATTAAACAAGTGCTCCAGGCAGGCAAAGACTCAGCGAGCTATTTTCAATAAGCAATAAAACAACTAAACTATTCCCTGGTCAGCCTTAAACAAAATAAAATCAATTCTGAAAGCAGAGCTGCTATTCTGGTGCAATTGTATTATTTCTCTGGGATGTGAGACATTTCGGTTCTAACATTCCTCCTCTATCTATGTCATTGCTACATGACTGGTATACAGAGAGATGTGTGATAGGCATTTGCTTGTGCAGATGTCTTACCTTGCAGACTTGTCATCAAGTTCACACATCTGCATTGCAGCTGGAATAGGATGCTACTTATATGTCATTGTTGGAGCAAGCTAATACTAATGCATCGTTTGTACTAGAAATAGGTATTGACGAGATATGTCAACAAAATGGAGTTCCATAGCCCTTTGGGGCTGCGATGTGTGTGTGTGTGGGGGGGTTGTTTTATGTAAACCATGCAAATAAAAAGAGGAGAGCGTAGTCTAAGGCATTTGATGGGACAAGTGCCCTCTTTCATTAAGTCTCCCTGCTATAGTGCAAGAACATTGGCCAATATCGGGCAAAGGCCTCTCCTACCAATATGACAGGTTTCAGAGTAACAGCCGTGCTAGTCTGTATTCGCAAAAAGAAAAGGAGTACTTGTGGCACCTTAGAGACTAACACATTTATTTGAGCATAAGCTTTCGTGAGCTACAGCTCACTTCATCGGATGCATACTGTGGAAAATACAGAAGATGTTTTTATACACACAGACCATGAAAAAATGGGAGTTTATCACTACAAAAGGTTTTCTCTCCCCCCACCCCACTCTCCTGCTGGTAATAGCTTATCTAAAGTGATCACTCTCCTTACAATGTGTATGATAATCAAGGTGGGCCATTTCCCGCACAAATCCAGGGTTTAACAAGAATGTCTGAGGAACAGTGGGGGGGGGGGGGAAGGAATAAACAAAGGGAAATAGGTTACTTTTTATCTATTATTTATCTAAAGTCTCTATTCAAGCCTAAGTTAATTGTATCCAATTTGCAAATTAATTCCAATTCAGCAATCTCTCTTTGGACTCTGTTTCTGAAGTTTTTCTGTTGTAATATCACAACTTTCATGTCTGTAATCACGTGACCAGGGAGATTGAAGTGTTCTCCGACTGGTTTATGAATGTTATAATTCTTGACATCTGATTTGTGTCCATTTATTCTTTTACGTAGAGATTGATTATCATACACATTGTAAGGAGAGTGATCACTTTAGATAAGCTATTACCAACAGGAGAGTGGGTTTTGGGGGAGGGGAGGAGAAAAGCTGGATTTGTGCTGGAAATGGCCCACCTTGATTATCATACACATTGTAAGGAGAGTGATCACTTTAGATAAGCTATTACCAGCAGGAGAGTGGGGTGGGGGGAGAGAAAACCCTTTGTAGTGATAAACACCCATTTTTTCATGGTCTGTGTATATAAAAACATCTTTTGTATTTTCCACAGTATGCATCCGATGAAGTGAGCTGTAGCTCACGAAAGCTTATGCTCAAATAAATGTGTTAGTCTCTAAGGTGCCACAAGTACTCCTTTTCTTTTTGCGAATACAGACTAACACGGCTGCTACTGTGAAACCTGACTTGAGATACCATATGAAAAACTTAGAGACAGAGATAAGGAGCTTAGTACTCAAGGGGAGGCAAAAGTGGCTGTTGGTCACCCTTCTGCTTCATCCAAATCCTAGGGCTAGATGGCAGTTCAACCAGACCTCAGAACAAATCTGAGCAGCCACAGGGAAATTGTAATGTACTTCTGCTAGAACAGTACCTAGAAAAACTTTGGCAATAGCCCAAGATGACTGGAACATACTGTCACTCATCCTTGGTCTGCCTCTGTGTGTGTGCACATGGGGGCTGGGGGGTGAGGGGGGGAGAAGATTCAAGTAGTGTAGAAGAAGGCCAGCTTTACATTTTCCTTGCTGCAAAGGAACAGCACAATTGGGTTTAGCCTGGGTTGCGATTCTAGCCCAAGATATGGAATCTTTCACTTTTTTGTAACATTCACAGTTCTTCCACCTGTGTGTGTGGGTGGGGGGTGGGGAGGAGTACTTATCAAGATGCCAGATACCATTGCAATAATGCAGAATCTGAGAAACTCAATTTTCATGTCTACTTGTAATAGGCAATAATTGTTGATGGTGTGGTAATTATATGGTGTAGGCTGGCAAACCATGGCTTTTTTAAGGTGGCAAACCCTATATTAATATTCGGGAAAAGAGAAACTTGCAAATTCTCAGAGGTCTGACATCAGGTCATACTACAGAGATAGCATGACACAACATAAATCCAAAACTGTTATCTGCCATGAAACCTGAAGAGAAGAGGAGCATTGTTTAAACTGTGACATTGGTGATGTTTAAATGCTCCAAGCTCAATAAATACTTGAAGTAATTATCGGGTAGCCTCTGAAAAAGCACCGAATGTTACCTTGTTACAGTGCATTCAAAAATAACAGCTTCATAGTAGAGTATTATTCCATATGAGAGACAGGCTACAACAGTAGGGTTCCATTCTGCGGCTCTAACCCTTCAAAGTAAATACAAATAAGCTTGTCTATTTTTAGCCCAACTGTAGTTTCCCCAAAGAGCATCCAAATACACAATCACCTCAGCTGAAAGGGTATTGAAGTGAGGTTTAGAAGGATTCTCTTTTTGTAATCAGGACCAGTAAAGCCTCATGTTAGAATTATTTACATTATTTGTACTGCAGTAACACCAAGAACCGCTAATGAAGAATCAGGGCCCCCTTGTTCTAGCATTGTAGGGGACACAGAGAAATGTTCAAGGGTGGGGGGTACAGCATGCCCAGGCCAGCCCCCAAGGAGAGGTGGGCAGGGAGGGAGTACCACCCAGCCCCCACCTCTGTTCTGGCCCCACCCTGCAGCAGCCTCAACTCGCAGCCCTTCACCAGGCTCCTTCCCTTGCCGTGGGCCCAGCTGAAGGCTCCCACCATGGCCCGGCTGCAGTTCCACTCCCGTCCTCACCCCCTCAGCCTCGGCCCCTGGCCACGGCTCTGTTCCTGGCCCAGGCCTGGCCCCAGACCCACCCCCAACCTCAGCACCCTTATCCCTATCCACATCACCTCCTTTTCCCCACCCAGGAGCCATGACTCCGCTCCCAGCCCCAGCTCCCGGAATGGGAGTCATGGACGGGGTAAAGGGGTCGTGAACCTGAAAAGTTTGGGGGCCACTGTGTTGAAGGATAGCATTACTGGCCTTGGGTTGTCTTTCCTCAATTTTATACTGCGCACTTTTTCTGCCTAATATTGTCCATTGCAGAACTGTTTGTGAACTGCCCATCCAAGTGACTTTATGCCTCCTGTAATTCTCCCAAAGTCAGTACTGCTGAATGGTAAGCTGCGGAAGAAGGTGCTGGTAACACACTTGAAGCTGTCTGGAGGCAACTCACCAAAACGCTCCACTGTACTATACTCTAATTGCCCCATATAGATCCTGCTGGCACCAACTAAAAGCTACCTCGTTTGTGTTTAACGTAGACTGAGAAATGACTACATTAATGCAAACTGGGTGCCTTTCAGTTCACACCAGTAAGGCTTACACAGGGCAGTTACAGTGCAGCACACTGGAGAACTTTACAAATCACAGCCCCTCTAATGCGTTGTGCAGACAAACTAAAAAAAATGGATTCCTGTAACTCGCATTCAGGCTAGAAATCCCCCTCCAGTTTTCTAAAATTTCCTCAACCACAGGAAACATCAGTCAGCAACCTCTCATTCTCTTAACACCAAAACCACCTCACGCTCTCCAGTCTTGGAAATATACCCATCTCCTTCTTGAGTTACTTATTTAACGGGTGATTTTGGCAGTTTGCTCCATGTTTTTCAGGTACCCGTCTGTGAAAAATTCATAGCTGAGTTGTTTATACTGTGGCAAGATTTGTCTTCAATATTGACTCCATGACCTATTTATTCCTGCATTAGTAATAGACTAAAGACTCGGGCAGAGCGAATAATTAACAAATAATGTACTTGACAGATGCTAGTGGGCATCCTGGAGCAGATTGTAAATTTATCTCACATATGCTCATTATTTCACAAATCTATTTTTCATCTATTTTCATTTTTTCAGGATAGATTACATAGAAATTTAATATTTGAGCTCTGGTGTTGAGCTTAAATTTAAAACTTGGTTTCACCAAATCCACTCTCATGCAGCGTTAAAATTTCCTTTCCCTCTCTCCCAGTAAAACTATGTGGGGGCTTAGTTTGGCCCATCTGTTTTTCCTCTCTCTCTCTCTCTCACCCACAGACACACACACACCCCCCACCCCCCCACTCCCTCCCATGATTCAGGACAGAAACTGAAAAATGTCTTTTGGACTGAAATAGCAGGTCAGGACTGTAGCAACATGCGTAGAAATTGTAGTGAGGAGCACAGGTTGCAGGAGAAGAGCGTTTGACGACACACCAGAGGGTTAATTTGTGTGCACACGGATAGAATGCTAGCTACAGTATGTCTGTAAAAAGAAAAGGAGGACTTGTGGCATCTTAGAGACTAACAAATTTATTTGAGCATAAGCTTTCGTGAGCTACAGCTCACTTCATCGGACGCAGTCTGTAAATAGTTCTCTTAATAATGAGCCAGATTAGTTTTACAAGTGTGAAGCCTTCTCTTGTTATTACCCAGCACATGGTTCATGAAACAAGATCAGATTAAACACCTTTATCCTTTGTTAAAAGTATCACATAATCTTTGATAAGCAAAAGTGATAATTTGAGCAGCCTTGAGACACCAGCTGATACAATAGGCCATATTTTTAAGGTATTTAGATGCCTCAAGATGCAGCTGGGTGTCTAGTGGGATTTTTAAAGGTATCTAGGTGCCTAACTCCCAGTGATATCAGGCCAGTGTCATGTCATTCTTTACACTGTTAGTAGGGTGGCCAGGTATCCGGTTTTTGGGACCTGACAGTGTCCGGTCAGTTGTACTGTCCAGACACCCCAAGTCCAGTTACTGCAGGTGAGGAAGCATCAGGTCATCACCTGCGCCAACACCTACTCAGCCAGGGCCACCTCCTACCTGCATCGGGCGGCTGCAGCTGACAGCTCTAGCTCTGCAGGTGAGTACCTCCTGATCCAGGCAGAGGGGAGGGGGAAAGAGGAGTGAATGGGGGCACGGCCTTGGGGGAAGAGGCGGGGCATGGGCAGGGCCTTAGGGATAGCACAGGGGTAGGGCAGTTCTGGCACTCCTGCTGGAGTGTCCGGTTTTTAAATATTACAAAGTTGGCAACCCTAACTGTAAGGTGCCTATTTTTATAGCCACAAAGATTAATTGCTAGAAAGAGCTGTTGTTTTAGCTAATCTTGCAGTTGAGAAACATATTCCCTAATCTTTCTTTGTCTCTGATCTAGTTTGTGGTCCCAGTATCAACATCAGTAGGTGACATGTTTGGGTTTTTATGTTCTTTGCATTTGGACACTTCACTTACTGAGCCTCTTTGTAATAATATTACCATAACATGGAGACTTCAGTTAGTCCAAACAATAATCACCTAGTATGCTGTTGGTCCTTTTCCAATACAGCTGCACATTGCACTGTGGAAGGTTTTAAAAAAGTAATCACTCTCAAATCCGTTTCCTGGTCTATGTCCTGCAGCCACCCCATCTGCAGCTGGTAGATGGAACGCACATACTGTATAGATATCTACACTGATGTACCTACTTCTGCATTTCACTAATGCAAAACTGGGGGGCAATATAGGAGTCTGTGGGCGGTTGTTAGAGAAAGAGGCTTATTTCCTTGGAAGAGAAAATGGAATCTCTCTTTCCTCCCAAGAAGATATAATATTTTCAGGGTGTCTTAAATAACAACCCCCCTCAAATTTGACTTCAAGTTCCTTCTCATCATATCTCTTCAGAGCTGTAGTTTCCTGTTAGTCCAGATACATTAACTGGTAATGCAAATGATCCAAATCTCATCTCTTTCTCACTCACAGTTCATCACTATTCCCTGTTCTTCCCAAATTAGCATCACTGGGAAACTTGGAAATCTTGTTTTAAATACCCTATCTGCTGTATAATCATATATAAACAATGAAAACCTGTGTTCCCAAGCCTGATATTTGAAAGCAGTACAGTAATCTCTTTGAAGCTCAAAAAACGACAGCTCTGTTTATAGCTCTACTTGGGCAATTTTACATTCAATGAGAAACATCCTGCTTCTAATTTCAAAACGCTGCACAAACCACAGATAAGAGATTTGTGAAATGCTCTTTGGAAACCTTTAAAAGATAAACTCAAGTGACTTATAATCAGATTTTACATAGATAAATATTTTTAATCCCCAAATAGAGTTTTTTTTAAAGAAATACCTGCTGCAGACGTAGTATTTCTGTAGTAGAATATGGATTTGCCTTTCATCAATGACAACTATCATTTTGGGAGGAAATGCACAGCGTAGGACTAGCAGAAACTCATTCTGTATTTCACTGAACGGGAACAACAGGACACTCTGAAGGCTCTTTGGCAGTTACTGAAGAGGATTTCAAGTTTGCATGGAAAGCTGTTTAAATGTTCCTGTTGTCCCCATTCATGGAGTAACTGAGGGCATTTATTAGTTCTGCTATATGCCACTTCCCCTCAAAAATGTTGGACTCCAAGTTCCTCTGATCCAGTCAGTGCCCTTGACCTGGGCCTGGAGTGGAACCAGCACCCCCTGGAAGACAAAGGGCCTGCATTCCATTCCCAACCCCCTGAGCCAGTGGTTTTAAAACAAAAACTCCTGTGATTTTGAAGGACTGACAACACCAAAATACAAGAATGTTTTGTTGTGGGACCGTGTTTTGTATTGTTTCAAAACAATGGGACTTTAATTTACATACACCAATACCAGAGATGTGCATTCAAATGGCCAGATAGACTTCAAACTGGCCATCCGTGCCTATTAAAAAAAAACAAAAAACAACCAAAAAAAAAACCCACTGAATGTCTTCTATCCTCACAGGATCTGCATATACACATTAGACATGCCTTGTCACATGGAGCCAAAAACAGGCCCCGAGTGTGTACTTTTGCTGTAATAAAAGAGTGAAATGACATACGTTCATGCCAGTTTGGTTTGGGCTAAACCATTACACTGGTTTAGCCCAAAGTCTTAATTCCTATTTCTTTAGGGAAAATACTGTGAATTTATGCAATTTCTTTTCAGGCTATGAAGCTTTTAACTTCAACAATGCCCCGACGTACTATGATTTACATGCACTGCCCAACTTTCACTCATGAACTGAGTGGACAGTTTACTTCTCTGCTTTAGTTGCTGAATGTATTCAGTGGCTAAGAAATAAGCAACTAGTGGTCCGTGTCAGATGAAGCTGATGTGGGATTTTTGAATCCAGAGATTTACTAAGGCCTTGTCTACCCTGCACAGTTTTGTCGGCAAAAGTTTTGTCGCCGACCAAAAAAAGAAAATCACTATTGCATGGTCACACTAGGCTCCCTGTGTCACAGAGGGCATCCACGCTTGGGGCACTAGCATCACCAGTGAGAGCAATGAACTGTGGGTAGCTAGCCCACAGTTCAGCTCGCCACCTTCTGCCACTAGGTCTTGTGGGATGGTGGAGTGGATCGTAACTCTTGTTTCCTGTTCACCCCGCCATCTGTGTGTGAAAGGATGGATCCTGCACTGCTCTTCTAGCTGTCAGTAACACATTGCGGATCGCAGTGCAGTTAATCGTGACGTTCCTAACGCAGTAGGATTCACAGTTGCCTGACGTACTGTCCAACATGGATAGGAGCAACATTAGATTACTTTTGGCATTCACGGAACAGCTGCATATGTTGGACTGTTGCTTTTAGGCTCAAGAAACTAGCCCTGAGTGGTGAGAGTGCATCGTTATGCAGGTCTGGGATGACAAGCAGTGGCTGCAATGGATGCAGAAAGCCACATTCCTGGAACTGTGTGAAGAGCTCTCCCCAGCCCTACGATGCAAGGACACCCAAATGAGAGCTGCCCTCTTGATGAAGAAATGCATGGCAATAGCCGTGTAGAAGCTGGCAACTCCAGACTGCTACCAGTCGGTCGTGCATCAATTTGGTGTTAGGAAGTCGACCGTTGTGGTCAAGTGCACAATTAATCACATCCTGTTACGAAGGATCATGACTCTTGGCAATGTGCGTGAAATAGTGGATGTCTTTGCAGAGATGGGTTTCCCTAACTGCAGAGGGGCGGACAGATGGCATGCATATTCCAATTTTTGCACCGGACCACCTTGTGACGGAGTACATCAATAGGAAGGGGTACTTCTCCACGGTGTTGCAGGCGCTTGTGCGTCACTGCGGGTGTTTCACTGACATCAATGCAAGATGGTCCAGAAAGAGTCGTGACACATGTATCTTCAGGAATAGCAGCCTGTACAGAAACCTGCAAGGGGGGACTTCCTTTCCAGACCAAAAGATTACTGTGGAGAATGTTGAAATGCCCATAGTGATTCTGGGAGACCCAGCATATCCCTTACTCCCATGGCTAATGAAGCCTTACATGGGAAACATGGATAACAGTAAGGAGTGGTTCAACAACAGGCTGAGCAGATGCAGGATGACCGTGGAATATGCATTTGGCAGATTAAAAGCACGCTGGCAATGCCTTTATGTCGGTTTAGACCTCAATGAGGAAAATAGCCCCATGGTCATAGCCGCGTGTTGTGCATTGCCCAATATTTGTGAAGCTAAGGGTGAAAAGTTTGCTCAGGGGTAGACTGCTGAGGCAGACTTCCTGGCTGCTCAGCCAGATACCAGGGCTATTAGAGGAACAAAACGGGGAGGGGGAGGAATTAGAATCAGGGAGGCTTTGAGGCAACACTTTGAAAATGAGAACCAATAATGTATCTCATTATACTTGGGACTGCAATGTTCAGTGAAATTGAGTTTTGCTAGGAAGCACTTGTGATTTTTGTGGCCTAGGACTCCATGTAAGCAACTGATTTTTTTTTTTCTTGACCTGCTGCTCACAAACCGGGAAGAATTAGTAGGGGAAGCAAAAGTAGATGGGAACCTGGGAGGCAGAAAGGAGAGCAGCAGAATACGGACCCTGGACTTCAGAAAAGTAGACTTTGACTTCCTCAGGGAACTGATGGGCAGGATCCCCTGGGAGGATGACATAAGGGGGAAAGGAGACCAGGGGAGCTGGCTGTATTTTAAAGAATCCTTATTGAGGTTGCAGGAACAAACCATACCGATTTGTAGAAAGAATAGTAAATATGGCAGGCGACCAGCTTGGCCTAACAGTGAAATCCATGCTGATCTTCAACACAAAAAAGATGCTTACAAGAAGTGGAAGATTGGACAAATGACCAGGGAAGAGTATAAAAATATTGCTCTGGCATGCAGGAGTGAAATCAGGAAGGCCAAATCACACTTGGAGTTGCAGCTAGCAAGAGATGTTAAGAGTAACAAGAAGGGTTTCTTCAGGTATGTTAGCAACAAGAAGCAAGTCAAGGAAAGTGTGGGCCCCTTACTGAATGGGGGAGGCAACCTAGTGACAGAGGATGTGGAAAACACTAATGTACTCAATGTTTTTTTGCCTCAGTCTTCACGAACAAGGTCAGCTCCCATACCACTGCACTGGGCAGCACCGCATGGGGAGGAGGTGACCAGCCCTCTGGGGAGAAAGAAGTGTTCAGGACTATTTAGAAAATCTGGATGAGCACAAGTCCATGGGACCAGATGCACTGCATCCAAGAGTGCTAAAGGAGTTGACGGATGTGATTGCACAGCCATTATCTTTGAAAACTCATGGCAATCGGGGGAGGTCCCGGACAACTGGAAAAAGGCTAATGTAGTGCCCATCTTTTAAAAAGGGAAGAAGGAGGATCCTGGGAACTACAGGCCAGTCAGCCTCACCTCAGTCCCTGGAAAAATCATGGAGCAGGTCCTCAAGGAATCAATTCTGAAGCACTTAGAGGAGAGGAAAGTGACCAGGAACAGTCAGCATGGATTCATCAAGGGCAAGTCATGCCTGACTAACCTAATTGCCTTCTATGATGAGATCACTGGCTCTGTGGATGAGGGGAAAGCAGTGGATGTGTTATTCCTTGACTTTAGCACAGCTTTTGATACGGTCTCCCACAATATCCTTGCCAGCAAGTTAAAGAAATATGGGCTGGATGAATGGCCTATAAGGTGAATAGAAAGCTGGCTAGATGGTCGGGCTCATGGTAGTGACCAATGGCTCCACATCTAGTTGGCAGCCAGTATCAAGCGGAGTGCCCCAAGGGTCGGTCCTGGGGCCGGTTTTGTTCAATATCTTCATTAATGATCTGGAGGATGGTGTGGATTGCACTCTCAGCAACTTTGCAGATGACACTAAACTGGGAGGAGTGGTAGATACGTTGGAGGGTAGGGATAGGATACAGAGGGACCCAGACAAATTGGAGGATTGGGCCAAAAGAAATCTGATGAGGTTCAACAAGAACCAGTGCAGAGTCCTGCACTTAGGATGGAAGAATCCTGCTACAGACTAGGCAGCAGTTCTGCAGAAAAGGACGTAGGGGTTACAGTGGACGAGAAGCTGGATATGAGTCAACAGTGTGCCCTTGTTGCCAAGAAGGCTAATGGCATTTTGGGCTGTATAAGTAGGGGCATTGCTAGCAGATCAAGGGACGTGATCATTCCCCTCTATTCGACATTGGTGAGGCCTCATCTGGAGTACTGTGTCCAGTTTTGGGCCCCACACTACAAGAAGGATGTGGAAAAATTGGAAAGAGTCCAGCGAAGGGCAACAAAAATGATTAGGGGACTGGAACACATGACTTATGAAGAGAGGCTGAGGGAACTGGGATTGTTTAGTCTGCGGAAGAGAAGAATGAGGGGGGATTTGATAGCTGCTTTCAGCTTCCTGAAAGGAGGTTCCAAAGAGGATAACTCTAGACTGTTCTCAGTGGTAGCAGATGACAGAATAAGGAGTAATGGTCTCAAGTTGCAGTGGGGGAAGTTTAGGTTGGATGTTAGGAAAAACTTTTTCACTAGGAGGGTGGTGAAGCACTGGAATGCGTTACCTAGGGAAGTGATGGAATCTCCTTCCTTCGAGGTTTTCAAGGTCAGGCTTGCCAAAGCCCTGGCTGGGATGATTTAGTTAGAGATTGGACTAGATGACCTCCTGAGGTCCCTTCCAACTCTGATATTCTATGATTAAACTGCTTGTGTATGTGTTGCTGCCACCAGCTATCGCAATTTGCATGAAACAAATAAAGATTACTTATCATTCAAAAAATGTTGCTTTTATTGCACAGAAAACACTACTACCACCACCACCTCCACCCCCGCAACACACACATATAAAAACAAAAATATGCTTGGTGAGAGAGGAGGTACAAGGGGAGGGCTGACTTTCAGAGCTGTGCATAAGTCAAGCTATCATTTGAAAAGGTGTCCATGGGGGTGGAGTGACCGGGAAAGTGAGAAGTCCCAGATAGTGGAAAGGAATGCACGGGTGGAGCTTGAGGAGGGCATGGGAAATAGTTCTGAATGTGCTGAAGGGGAGGGTGGGCATGCATCTGCTCAATCTGTCACGTTATGAGGGACTTGAGCATCTCAATTTGTTCCTTCATAACTTTAATCATCCGCTCAGTAGCTTCCTTAACAAAGGCCTCATTTTCTTTTCTGTCCTGCCTTTCAATTTCCCTCCACTCCATGCGGTCCCTCTTTTCTGCATCTGAGTATTGCAGCAGCTCCCGGAACATGTCTTCCTTGCTCCATCTCAGGCACTTTCTTATCTGGCGAAGGTGCTCCGCCAATGTGTAGGAGGTGCCTCTAAAGGCCACATCTGCAGAAGCACAAGGAACAATACACAGAAGTGTGATTGTTAAGTACATGTACAGCAATGAAACAGTGCAATAAAATACACCTCTAGTAACATACCAACATAGGCGGAGAACTAGAGATACTGGGGGTGCTGCAGCACCCCCAGGTTTTACATGAGGCTCTGCTCCTGGCCCTGCATGTGGGGGTCCCAGCTGCTGGCCCCATGCCTAGGCTGTATTCCTGGCTCCACAAGTGGGATCCGGACCCACCCACCATGCTACTCTTCTGGCTCCCTATGCAGGGTCCTGGCTGCCGGCCCCAAGTCCGAGGGTCCCGGCTTCCAGCTCCACGTCCGAGGGTCCCGGCTTCTGGCCCCACGTCCGAGGGTCCCGGCTTCTGGCCCCACGTCCGAGGGTCCTGGCTGCCGGCCCCATCCTCAGCCCTCTTAGCCCTGTCCAGGCCCCGCCCCTCCCACGGACATGGCCCTGCTCCCGGCCTCAGCTCTGGGGTGGGGGCCATGGACAGGGTAAGGAGGGTGGCTTTCAGCACCCCCACTATTAAAAATGTTCCAGAGCCACTGCATACCAATCACTTTCTCACTGACCCTAGACAAGCACGCATGTTGGGGAACACCCCAAGCATAGTGAGTTTATGCCAGAGTGGCAGGCATTCTACATGGGGAGAAAAGCAATATGCAGTCGACTAGGGACAACACTCTAAATTTTCCCACCCTTTTCCACAAGCAGAGGTCATTGCAGCAGATATCTCACTCTGCTAAGCAAGGAAGCAAAGGTGCATCTATTGCACCTTCCAACCCAGTACCTATGCTGCTTGACTGTGTGCCGCTTTGGTCCCTGCATAAGTGATTGCAGAATAGCATGGGAAAGTTTCCTTCAATGGGGAAGGCACAAAGCAGCTCTGCCAAGGAACCTTTGGTAGAGGATTGCCGAATACCTCCAGGAAAGTTTCCTAGAGATCGCTCTGGAGGTTTCCCGTGAAATCTTGGTGTGCATCCACACTCTGCTCTGCTGTACTGCTTAGCTGCACAGGGAAATGTCCAGCACGCAGAAACACAGCTGTCCCTGAACATTTCTCTGCCCACAACTCACCTCTACACTTCACAAAGCAAAACCACTTACTGCGGTCTCCTGCTTCTTGCTCGACGGAGTGTGAGTGCTGAGACTGGTTAGACATCTAAGGGTGGAGAACAGCTCCTGACTGGCCACAGCACCAGACGATCCCACCGTGGGCTCCACATTGTCATCTAACTCCCACCTCTTCATCAATGACTTCGTCCTCTAGGTTAGGTCCACTTTCCGCCAGCTCCAGCCCCGCTGAAGTATCCACAGGGCTCTTGGAGGTAGAGATGGGCTTGCCACAGAGGATAATGTCTTATGGAAATAGAAGGTCTCAGGTCTTTGTCGCAGCACCGGACTGAGGGTTTGGCTCCCTTGCCTCCTGATACGTCTGCCTCAGCTACTTGATCTTTGCGCCGCACTGCACCGTGTCCCGACCATATCCCTTTTTGCACAAGCTTTGAGAGAGATGCCTGTAGGTATCAAAATTCCTATGGCTGGAGCGCAACTGGGACTGCACTGCCTTCTCTCCCCAAATACTGAGCAGATCTAGCAGCTCCACAGTGGTCCAAGCGGGAGAGCATCTGCTGCGTGGAGCCGAGCAAAAAGGAAGTGGAATTTCAAAAATTCCCAGGGCTTTAAATGGGGAGGGTTGGTTACCTGGCTGCAGGTAGTGGCGTTGGAACTGCTGACCAAAGTGGTCTGGATGGGCATTGTGGGATACCTTCCAGAGGCCAATTAAAGCAATATAATCAAGGCAGTGTCTACACTGGCACTTTGTCGAAAAACCTTTTACGCAAAAAGCCCTCTCTCTCTCATCAAGATGGTTTTATCCTGTCTCCAGAACTGAAGAGTTTTGTTGTCAAAAGTGGCGTTGTAGCATGTACACCTCCATTATTTTGCCACCCAAAGCTGCCGTTTGCTAACAAAACTCTGCAGTGTAGACAAGGCCTTACAGTAAATGGCAGATAAAACTTTTGCAATGAGAGCAAAGCGAGAGTTTGACATAGTCATGGAAACCAACCTGCTGCAAAGAAGTGGTTTAGAAGACATGAATTGCTGCAGCATATAGTCCACAATGGCTCTATTTAAATAGGACTAGGTCTAATTTAAGGGAACAGTATAAACCAAACCGGGGGGAATCAGGGATGTAGATCAGGTAGAACCCTTATGGCCCAGAATGACACGGTGCGTTTTGGTGCTCCTCTTTTAAATATAGAGCTGAGCTATTCAGGAAATCTCTTCCTGGAAATAGCTTTGCCTAAAGCAGAAGGCAAATTAGATATTGAATGTCTGAAGGTTACAGTACGGGCACAGGCCTAGTCTACACTAGAAGGGCTACAGTAGCGCAGCTGCACCAATGCAGCTGAGCTGCTATAGCGTGTCTGGTGAAGAAGGTCTCTGCCAATGGGAGAGACCTCTCCCATTGGCATAATAAATCCACCTCTGCAAGAGGTGGTCACTATGTCGTCAGGAGAAGCTCTCCCGCCGACATAGCACTGTCCACACCGATGCTGAGGGTGATGTAACTTACGTCACTCCAGGGGTGGCTTATTCACACCATCCCTTGCAACAGTGCAGCCTGCTTCTCCAACACACTTGCCAGATCTGCAGGCCAGTGCAGAGGAGGGCCAGCGCCAGGGACCCACCTCCTCTAGGATGGATTGTTCCCTGTGGAGCTAGCTCTATGCTCCCTTGAGGGCAAGGACTGTGACTGACCCCAGCCCAGTGCTAGGATTAGAGAGAACCTCTTGCCTTCTCCTCCCTCACATGAGGGCCAGAGCCCTCTGACCTGTTCTGAAGATTCTGGGGTTCAGCTTATTTCTAACTCACATTAATGAGTATGGATACACATCACAGTCCCCTTTCCACTAATCCATCAGTTGCTAGCAAGCAAGGATCCATATCACACTGGCAATCAGCAGCACGTCTGTCTTTCCTGTACTGTGTCTAAACCAGATGGCTTTCATTCAGGATCCCCTCATCTGCGGGGTGGAGAGGGAATCCTGAATGAAAGCCATCTGTCTCACTTGAGTGAGATAGCTGTATGGCAGACTCATTAACTATGTGAACTTGAAGGGCTTAACGTTCATAGTAAGGCACCTTGTATGTACGAAGTCAGACACAAACATTCCCTTCTACTGCTTATGGATGGCCAAGATTCAGTCCTGCACCGCTAACAGCTAATCAGAGCATAGAGTCAGGAGAAGTCCATTATCTCGTGGCCCTGTAGAAACAGCAGTTTTATCCCGCTGGGTAAGGGAGATACTCAGCTTCCCCATGGAAATGGCAGTATTGCTTTTGGCAACAAGTTAACCAACTTTAAAGACATTCTAAGTCACCTCTGGAGAGGTTTCCCTCCCCACCCCCTACCTGCCCCAGCCCTGTAGAATTGAACTCATGGAAACTAAGGAACAGACTTTAAGGCAGAGGGAAATAAGAACTAGTTCTGGTAATTTTTTTCAAGACACCTTTTGACACATTCCAAAGGCCTTTGCTTCTATAACCAATATGACCTGTACAAAACACCTGACTGTGTGCTACAAAGGTGTTATCAGCATTTGTGTGGGATGACTTGCATAATGCACCCATGGCTACATCACTAGTGATTGACAACCATCCCTAACGCATGCCCATATAACCTGAACTTCACCACCCCATCATATAGTCTAAGTATTAGTCCAGCACACCCATCCAGCTACAAGGCTGAAAGATGTCTGCATTCTAAGGTCCAGTGAAGATACTCGGGTTACTCCTTTGCTAAAAGTAACCAAAAATTTGTAAACGTGTCCAAAGAATTGGGAACAGTGCAGAAAGTGTTAATTAAGTCAGTGATGCTCATTCCTCCAAGTCAGTAAGGTAAGGTATTATACAAGGCTCTGGGTAGGTATTAAGAGGACACAATTACTGGAGGGTCAGTCTTTGAGATGAGCCACTTTTTCATTAAGGATCCCATGGCTTTTTCTGTAAAAGCAGAGAACTTTTAACCCTAATGCCCCAGCCAAACTCCTATTCTGGTGATAGCATTCTGTCTAACCAAGTTCCCCTTGTAGCTTAATTGGACACATTTTTTTTATTTCCTTTCCTAAACTGATGTGTAGTGTTACTGATGTGTTAAAACATTGCCTCTACCTCAGGGATCAAATATGGCATTTTCAGTGGCAGATAAAGTGATACCTGTGGACAGATTGTGTATCAGGCCTTGTCGACACTCAGGGAGAAGTCGATCTAAGCTACGCAATTTGAGTTATGTGAATAGCATAACACAAATTGACGTAGTTTAGATCTACTTACCTCGGGATCCACACTATGCGATGTTGACGGGAGACGCTCTCCTGTCGACTCCCCTTACTCTTCTTGATCCGGTGAAGTACAGGAGTCGACAGGAAAGGTATCTGCAGCCAATTTAGCGGGTCTCACCATGCATCGATCCCCTGGTAAGTGTAGGCAAGCCTTCAGATTAAGGGCCCAATTTTTGCAGGATTGAGCCCTATATGTGTAAAGTGCTTTGGGATCCTTTGGGATACAAGATATTGCTATTCTGTGCATGAAGCTACAGCTGCTACTTCAGTTAAAGACAATCTAAACCCAAGACTTACATTTTCAGCACAGCACTTAAAGATTTAGCCTTGCAACTGTCATTAACATTAATAATAATTGGCTGGAAGGAATCCCAGCTCACTACTCTGAAAATATATCCAATTTGTAGGGTATGTCTGCTTTCCAGCTGTAATTTACTGCTAAAGTTCTCGTAGTCTGGGAGAGAGAGAACAAAAGCCAAGATTATTCTGGCTTCTCTATACTATAATCAGTGAAGTGTCACTTTTAAGCATTTTGTGTGCTTAGGGGGACAATCAATCCTGCAGTAACAGAGACTTTCTTGACTAAAAACGTAACTGTGCTTAATAGTTTACATATTGGAAGCTTCTTCACATACTGGGGAAGTTGTGTGATCAACTACTACTTTAAAGTAATACAATTGTAGATATGGGCCCAAGACTCAGAGTTTAGCTATAGATAATACAAATTATCATAATCACAAGCTATGGGCTTGATGTAGGAAATATTGGATGAAATCCTATGGCTTGTGGTACAAGAATCAGCTTATCATAATGGTCCCTTCTGGCTTAAAAAGTCTGTTATATGACCTTTATCCAAGTTTGAGGGGGTTGGATCCAGGGATCTTTTTTCAGTCCACTCTAGAGAGGCCAGGCTCAAAGATCCGATCCTTGTCTGGATCTGAACTTTCCCAAAGTTCAAGTGTTTTGATCCTGGGCTTGGTTCAGGCCCATCTCTATTTAAATCACATCTATTATACCAGAAACACCATCCACAATAGATGTTGAGGTCTCCCAAGACCATCAATCTTGTGCACTTCGTTGCCATATCAGACAGAGCCACTATTAGCTCCTCTAGAAAGATTTTGGTATTGAGAGGTTTATAGACCAGCAAGATGCCAGAATTGCCTCTAGGCTTACAGAATAAATGAACAGCCTCAATCCTGCATTTGGAACTCATAGCACGGAGTTCCACTGACTAAAAGATCAAGGCGTATTCCTTTAATTCTGTCTGCTCTTACCTTTCTACCAATTATTTGATAACTGTCCGTTTAGAAGACTGTACTCTGAAGTTTTAGTTGCAGGGTTAAATTCTGCTCGGTTACAACAATGTGAATTTAGAGTTACTCCCATTGAAACCAGTGGAGATACTCTAGATTTGCGCTAGTGTAACTGAGCAGAGTTTGGCCCGTGATGTCTAAAAAGCTCCCCCAAAGTCACAGCTATCATGATCTGTTGACTGTCTGTTTCAGGGTAAAATGAATAAAGTTAAGATCAGGTAGCACCCAACTCTCAAAATATCTTGCCAACTTGAACACGTTATACAACAGCTGAATGACAGCAGCAGTTATGCAACGGATGTCTCAGCCCCAGCCTACGAAAGCCCAATTATTGCCAGAAACCAGCCCTTTCACATACAGGAGTAAATAGGCAGTCTCTGATGAGAGATGCAGTGATTTACATAGTGCTGATCTATGGCTGCAAGACATTTTGGTTTAAGAGAAGTCATTCACAAGCAATACTGGACTGCCAAAAGGGAGGATGAAAACGTATGTGAGGATTTCCCACACAGGGTCTGTGGCAACCCTTCTGTGCTCCCAAGGTTCACATCTATGCCTCTGTGCATGCAATTTATCTGCTTCATTTAGAAGCCAGACACTGCTGAACCATGCCAAATAGGCTTGACATGTCCCTAGATCATGAATATACTTATGAAGAATCACTGCACCATTTTTTTGTCTTGGGAATGCCTCCAATAGCGGTTTTGTTCTGCTTTTAATTCCCAGAGGAGGACACAACTGGATCTCCCCCTTGTGAATGAGTCAATCACCCAGACCACTTTGCAGCTGCCAAAGACAATCCCCGAAAAGCCCAACCACATTAGAACCCGTAAGACTGGAGGAGTGCAAAAGGGACAAGTCTAGTTATGGTTAATACAAGCATTTGTTTGGGGGAAGGGCAGTGGGGTGAAAGCAGAAGGCTTCCAAGAGCACAGAGCAAGTGCAGCGCCATTCCTTAGAGGAGGGGTCTCAAACACGCAGCCCATGGGGTTATTTTCTGCGGCCCGCCAGCTCCCTGTGGCTCCCCCGTCCCTCCAGCGTTTAGCTAGAGTGGCTCCGGCCCGGCACGCACCAGGGGCAGGGCAGGCTCCCTCCCTGCCTGCCCTGCCCCTGTGCCGCTCTGGCAAGTGGCCAGGACCTGGGGGAGGTGCACAGGGGTCTATGTGTTGCCCTGGCTGCTCCTCCAGGTACCTCCCCCGAAGCTCCCATTGGCCGCAGTTCCCCGTTCCCTGCCAGTGGGAGCTGCGGGAGAGGTACTTGGAGGAGCGGCCAGGACAACACACAGACCCCCTGTGCCTCCCCTGTGAGCGCCAGGCTGGACCCTCCCCCTTCCCCCCTCCTGTAGCCAAACCCCCTGCCTTGAGCCCGCTGCTGCACCCCACACCCCTCCTGCACCCGGACCCCCTGCCCTAAATGTACTGCCGCACCCCTCCTGCACCCCAACCCCCTGCCCTGAGGCCCCTGCTGCACCCCGCTCCCCGACCCCCTGCCTGAGCCCCCTGCTGCACCCTGACCCCCTGCCCTAAGCCCCCTGTTGCACCCCTCCCGCACCCCAACCCCCTGCCCTGAGCCCTCTGCCGCACCCCACACCCCTCCTGCACCCCGACCCCCTGCACCCCTCCTGCACCGCCTGGGGGGAAGGAAGGGGTCGGAGTTGGGGAGGGAATTTCGGGGAAGGGGTTGGAATGGGGGCAGGGAAGGAGTGGGAAGAAGCAGGGCATCATGGAAGGGGTGGAGTGGGGGCAGTGGGGGGGGGTGGGGCATGGGCAGTGGGGCAGCCCTCGGGCCAATGTACTAGTCCTTATGTGACTCTCGTGGTCATTTGAGTTTGAGACCCCTGCCTTAGAGGCTGTCTCGGCCCCAGGACTGAGCACCCCTACTGTGGCTACACTACAGATGAGGACCAAGACCAAATAATCAGTGCAATGGCAGATCTTCTGATCCAGTGCCTGTCTCTCTCCTCCACCCACTCTTTGCATGCCATGGGGAAAGGAAAAAATATCCATGGAGCAGAGCAGATCACAGACCCACAGAAAGCAGCCCCCACACCATCCCCTAGAATCCCTTGTGCAGCAGAGAAGTCCTAATTCCTGGGGGAAGCTTCATGGCCAGAGAGGTAGGGGGTGGAAGAGGATGAAATCCATTTCACAATGGAAAGGGAATGGATTTCATCCGCTTCCCTTTCCATTGTGAAACTTCTTATCTTTCTAACTTGCAGGATGCAAACTCACTGAAAGATCTCTGCAAAGAAAAATACCCCCCCATAGAGACATTTTGAACTTGCTTTAGTATTGCAGAAGAAGCAGAAATATTCCACTTGGCTTCGTTTCCACAGTAGGATGAACCCTTAAATGATGGGCTTCCAAATTGATGTGCTACAATACATTAAGGCCATTTAATCTTAAAAAGAACCGTACACATTTGTTATTTCAGTGCTGTGTAAATAACCCTAATAGCTTAAAACGACTATGCAGCAACAGCAGTAGATGGGGATTTTTAAGTCACTACAGCTACACTACAAAAGTACTCCGATTTTACAGAAGTCAATTTTTGGGAACAGATTGTATAAAGTCAAGTGCATGCGTCCACACTAAGCACATTAATTCGGCGGAGTGCGTCCACAGTACCGTGGCAAGCGTCGACATTCTGAGCGGTGCACTGGGGTAGCTATCCCACAGTTTCCGCAGTCCCTGCTGCCCATTGAAATTCTGGGCTGAGCTCCCAATGCCTGTTGGGGCCAAAAATTTGTTGCGGGTGGTTATGGGTAAATGTCATCAGTCAACCCTCCCTCCCTCCGTGAAAGCAACAGCAGATAACCATTTCGCGCCCTTTTCCCTGGATTGCCTGAGCAGATGCCATAGCATGCAAGCATAGAGCCCGTTCAGCTCACCGCAGCAGTTGTGACCATTGTAAACACCTCACACATTATCATGCAGTTTATGCAGAACCAGCACCTGAAGAAACCAGGAGAGGAGGTGACGGCAGCGTGGTGATGAGGACATGAACTCAGATTTCTCTAAAACCGCGGTCCCCGGCAATTTGGAGATCATGGTGCTACTGGGGCAGGCTCATGCCATGGAATGCCGATTCTGGGCCCAGGCAACAAGTACAGAGTGGTGGGACCGCATAGTGTTGCAGGTTTGGGACGATTCCCAGTGGCTCTGAAACTTTCGCATGCGTAAGGGCACTTTCATGGAACTTTGTGACTTGCTTTCCCCTGGCCTGAAGCGCAAGAATACCAAGATGAGAGCAGCCCTCACAGTTCACAAGCAAGTGGCAATAGCCCTGTGGAAGCTTGCAACGCCAGACAGTTACCGGTCAGTCGGGAATCAATTTGGAAAGGGCAAATCTACTGTGGGGGCTGCTGTGATGCAAGTAGCCTATGCAATCATTGAGCTGCTGCTATCAAAGGTAGTAACTCTGGGAAATGTGCAGGTCATAGTGGATGGCTTTGTTGCAATGGGATTCCCTAACTGTGGTGGGTCTATAGACAGAACCCATATCCCTATCTTGGGACCGGACCACCAGGGCGGCCAGTACATAAACCGCAAGGGGTACTTTTGAGTGGTGCTGCAAGCACTGGTGGATCACAAGGGACGTTTCACCAACATCAATGTGGGATGGCCAGGAAAGGTTCATGACGCTCGCGTCTTCATGAACTCTGGTCTGTATAAACGGCTGCAGGAAGGGATTTACTTCCCAGACCAGAAAATAACCGTTGGGGATGTTGAAATGCCTATAGTTATCCTTGGGGACCCAGCCTACCCCTCATGAAGCCATACACATGCACCCTGGACAGTAGTAAGGAGCTGTTCAACTATAGGCTGAGCAAGTGCAGAACGGAGGTAGAGTGTGCATTTGGATGTTTAAAGGGCTGCTGGGGCAGTTTACTGACTCGCTCAGACCTCAGCGAAACCAAAATTCCCATTGCTATTGCTGCTTGCTGTGTGCTCCACAATCTCTGTGAGAGTAAGGGGGAGACGTTTATGGCGGGGTGGGAGGTTGAGGCAAATCGCCTGGCTGCTGAATACGCGCAGCCAGACACCAGGGCAGTTAGAAGAGCACAGCAGGAAGCACTGTGCATCAGAGAAGCTTTGAAAACCAGTTTCATGACTGGCCAGGGTACTGTGTGACACTTCTGTTTGTTTCTCGTTGATGAAAACCCGCCCTCTTGGTTGCCTTGAAATTCCCTGTAAGCCACCCGCCCTCCCCCCTTCAATCACAGCTTGCTTGCAAAGGAAATAAAGTCACTATCATTTAAAAAACATGTATTCTTTATTCATTGATTATAAAAATAGGGAGATAACTCACAAGATAGCCCGGATGGGGTGTGGGAGGAGGGAAGGAAAAGGCCACTTTAAAACTTATTGAATGACAGCCTTCTGTTGCTTGGGCTGTCCACTGGGATGGAGTGGTTGGGCACCCGGAGCCTTCCCCTTGGGCGTCTGGGTTAGGAGGGTATGGAACTTGGGGAGGAGGGAGGGTGGTTAAACAGGGGCTGCAGCGGCAGTCTGTGATCCTGCTGCCATTCATGAACCTCCACCAGACGCCGGAGGACGTCTGTTTGATCCCGCAGTAGCCCCAGCGTGGCCTCATGCCTCCTCTGATCTTCCTGCCGCCACCTCTCCTCACATTCATTGGCCACTTTCCTGTACTGTGCTACTGTGTCCCTCCACACATTCTGCTGAGCTCTGTCAGTGCCGGACGACTGCATGAGCTCAGAGAACATTTCATCGCACGTGCGTTTTTTTCGCCACCTTATCTGAGATAGCCTTTGGGACGGAGGAGGGAGGCTTGAAACATTTGCAGCTGCTGGAGGAAAAAAAGGGAGTGAAGTATTTAAAAAGATACATTTTACAGAACAATGGCTATACGCTTTCACAGTGAACAACACTATTCACATTACATAGCATATGTGATTTTGGTACAAGGTCGCATTTTGCATCTTATATTGAGTGCCTCCGGCTTTGGTGTTAGAGATCACACACGCAGTGCTGGGCAACAGAATTTGGCTTTCAGGCAGTCATGGTAAGCCATAGTCTTTCGGCTTCTGCAACCTTCCTAACAGCAGTGCCCTCCTCTCCCATACCAAGCAAAGCATGTTGAGTTGGCCATTTAGTGCTGCAATTTTCCTGTTAACGTGCAGCAGCAGAAACCAAACTAACCGCCCCCCTCCAATTCTCTGGGATGATTGCTTTACTCCTCACCCCACCGCATGGCTGGTATCAGGGAAGATCCCTGCTAGCCAAACGTGAACAACTCAGTGCCAATGCCCCCCCGCCCCCACAACCGCGTGGCTAACTGCGGGGAGGATTTCTTTTCAGCCACAGGCAAACAGCCCAGTAGGAACAGGCACCTCTGAATGTCCCTGTAATTAAATTCCCCTATTTCAACCAGGTTACCATGAACGATATCACTCTCCTGAGGATAACACAGAGAGATAAAGAACGGATGTTGCTTGAATGCCAGCAAACACCGGGACCATACGCTGCCAGGCTTTGTCATGCAATGATACCAGATTACTTGCTGCTAGCATGGCATGGTAAAGTGTCCTACCATGGAGGACGGAATAAGGCTGCTCTCCCCAGAAACCTTCTGCAAAGGCTTTTAGAGTACCTCCTGGAGAGCTTCATGGAGATGACCCTGGAAGATTTCCACTCCATCCCCAGACATGTTAACAGACTTTTCCAGTTGCAGTACTGGCTCAGAATGTATCCCAAGTCCTCAGGGCTACTTAATCATTAAAAAACGCTTGCTTTTATAACATGTATTATATTTAAAAAGGTACACTCACCAGAGGTCCCTTCTCCAGCTTCATTGGGTTGGGAAGGTATTTCAGTCAGGGTGATAAAAAGATCCTGACTGTCGGGGAGAACAATGTGCTGTGTGCTCTCCTCAAGCTTGTCCTCCTCCTCATCTTCCCCGTCTGCAAAATCTTCAGGCATGGTGGAGAGTACCCCATCATCGGAGTCCACGGACAGGGGTGGGATAATGGTGGCGGCCCCCCCCTAGAATTGCATGCAGCTCAGCACAGAACCAGCATGTCTGGGGCTCTGTCCCGGCACGTCCGTTCGATTCTTTGGTTTTCTGGTACGCTTGTCTGAACTCCTTAAGTTTCACGTGGCACTGTGTTGTGTCCCTGCTGTAGCCTCTGTCCCTCATGGCGTCGGAGATTTTTTGAAATGTTTTGGCATTTCATCTTTTGGAACGTAGTTCTGACAGCACGGATTCCTCTCCCCATACAGCGATCAGATCCAGTACCGCCTGTTCAGTCCATGCTGGAGCTCTTTTGCGATTCTGGGACTGCATGGTCACCTGTGCTGATGAGCTTGCCTGGCCAAACAGGAAATGAGATTCCAAAGTTCCCGCGGCTTTTCCTGTACACCTGGCCAGTGCATCCGAGTTCAGAGTGCTGTCCAGAGAGGTCACAATGGTGCACTGTAGGATAGCTCCCAGAGGCCAATACCTTCAAATTGCATCCATACTAACCCTAATTCGAAAAGGCGATGTCGATTTCAGCACTAATCCCCTCGTTGGGGAGGAGTACAGAAATCAGTTTTAAGAGCCCTTTATGTCAAAAAATGTCTTCGTTGTGTGGACGGGTATAGGGTTAATTCGATTTAACGCTGCTAAATCGGACAAACTCGTAGTGTGTCAGATCCCTAAGGTTTCACAGTTCAGGGAATAAGCAGCTTGCTCAGCTCTGAATATTGAACAACCCCAGCTCACTACAATTTTACCAATAAAAATCTCAAATATTACAGTTTAAATTATATAGCTTATCAGGTGTCATAAAAGCTGAAAAGAAATTTCCCCTGTATTTCCTTTACCATCTATCAATCTGTTGTTTAATATATTATTGTGCTTTACTATACATTTAAAGGGAAGTATCACAACATCACCAGCCACTAACTGTGTGTTTTCAACGCTATTTAGGCCCTATCCTGCAATCTGATCCGCACAGGTGAAGCTTTATGCCTGTGCAGAGTCCTACTGAAGTCAATGACCCTCTGTATAGGTACACAGGGCCCCTTGTGTAGAATATATTGAAGGATTAGAACCTGGATTGTTGTTGAACACTTCTTTTTAAAGTGTTTATATTACAGGTTTAAATATGGACAATGGTAGTGATGATCTTAGGGGAGGGGTCTAGTTCCACTTTTCCTACCATTGAAAATATGTCTCTGTGCAGGTTGTAACTGAATTTCATTTATCAGGGGTTCTTAACCTAGGGTGGCGGGAGAGGGTCAAAACCAGGTTTCAGTGCAATTGCAACCACCTGCCCCGTCCTCTCTTACCAGTTCATTTAAAAAGAATCAGTTACGTTTCTAGCCCTTTGTTGTTGCAGAGACAACTTCAAAAACATGAGCTAGGTATAAATGGATGCAGTGATGTCTACTTGGATCTGCAGAGAGCCTGAAACAAAAACTCTAAGACCAACTCTCAAACAGGCAGTAGGTGGTCATGATTACCCTGCCCTTCCCACATTGTTAAATGAGAGGTGGGATCCCAGAGAGATGGAAGGAGGGCCTCAGGGGGATCTGGAATGGAAAAGGTTGAGAACCATTGATCAAAGTAGTTGAGCATGAAACAAAGATTTATAATATATCTCCCCTCTCCTCAAAGTACATAAAAATATTAACATGATCTTAGATAACGAACTTTAAACTAGGTTCTGTGTTACTGTGGCTTAAACAAAAAGCCCAGCCAAGAAAAAACTCCCACAACATACGCTTGCGACGTTTGTGGATTTTCCATTTTTACTCCGTAAGGTACAGTAGGAGGCTGTAATTTTGGCATTCAAATTAGTTGTTGCATTAGTGCGTCTTTATAAATCTAAATCATATTAGCATGATTATGTGAAAATAAAATTTGGATAACACTGAAACTAAAGAATATCCAAACATGACCGGGTACAATGAAAGATTAATGGTAAGCTCTGGTTATTGCAGAGCACTGTGGGGGGAGAGCTTGGTTTCATATTTTTTTGTTTCCACCCACACATGTACTAATGTAAGCACTTTTAAAAAAAACAGAAGAGCAAAGACCGTGAGGCCTGTCGGGTTGCTAATTTGGATTTAACAAAAACAAATGATTAACATTTATCTTGGAAAAGTAGAAGCTATTCCTAAAGCCAAAGCTATGACAGCACTGACCCTTGCTGTTGGGAAATGATCCATATACCATAGAGAAAGCCACCTGAAAAAATACCATTGGCTTAACAATTACATATTGATAATATATGTATAAAGCATGCATCATATGGTGCTCATTAAAACAATTAACCGGAGACAGAGCAAAATTTCCCCGCCCAGTGTATCTTGAAGTCTAGCTGCTGCTTCTCTGCAGTTCCAACTCTGGGTTTCTTCTCAGCTAGTCAAGCCAAATCACCAAAGAACTAAATCAACAACACTCATTGCACTTGTGAACACAGGTCTTCAGAGGTGCAGGGCTCTTTATGGAGGAAGGACGAGCTCAAAGACACTTTCCTTGTTTCAGATGTTTCTGTTGCCATCCTGCCTCCCCTCACCAACCCTGACATTACCTCTAGGGGGAAAGAAGAAGAGGCACAGAGCCAATGAATAGTTTTAGTATAGACCTCTATTTATGTCATCTTGTGAGGAAGGAGGAAGCACAAAGCCAGATCTGTCTAGTATTAGTTGCTCTTACATGTTGCAGATTCCAGACAGGATCCTCCTGATGACATCTTCTTGCAGAGCATGGGGTGATGAGGGTGTTAAGGAAGGGTTGTAAGTAGCTTCATTGCTTGGTTTTCTTACTGTTTTTTGAAAGTCGCTTTGTTGACATAGGCAGTGTCCAATATTTCCCTTCCCCCCTACAGAGTGATGGTTTCTCTCTCATTTATTCTTCCATTTGAGCATTAGGCCACAAAAAGAAGAAGAGAATACCACAAAGTATTAAGGCATCCCAAGGTATGGCCCATTTTCTCAGGTCAAGTTTCCCCATTAGCAAAAGGGGAGCTGCCAGTTAGATTTTTCATTGAGGCAATTCCATGTACCCCACAATGGTTAGCTCATTAATTGGACAATATTGGGATTACTGGGTGTGAGATTACTTTGAATAGATTTTGAGGGTGGGGGGTCCATGCTGTGAAAGAGAAACAAAATTAGTCACCTATATCCCCAAACATCATCTGGGTAATAATACAGTTGCTCATGGGGAGAGGTTGCAAATAATGAGGACAAACAAGACATTCAGAATGGACTGGAAGCAAGTAGGCTTTGTCTCTTGCATAGGTGCCGACAACAAGGGGGCTCCAGGGCTGGCACATCCATGGGAAAAAATTAGTGGGTGCTCAGCACCCACTGATCAGCTTCTCCCCCTCTCACCCCAGCGCCTCCCACCCACCGGCAGCCCCACCGATCAGTGTCTCCCGCCCACCACGATCAGCGTTTAGTGGCGTGCAGGAGGCGCTGTGGGGGAGGGAGCAAAGCGAGGGCAGGGCACAGGTTGAGCAAAGGGGTGGCTGGGGGGAGCCTGGGGCAGAGCACGGGTTGAGCACCCCCAGGAAAAGTGGAAAGTCGATGCCTCTCGTCTCTTGTGCTTGCTAAAGAAAAATTTAGTTTTTGGCAAAAGAGTGGACTCTTCGGAGAGTTCCCAGCGGAAGTGTAATTTATGTAGCCTGAGTTCAGCTGAACAACTCCTTGTCATTGAGACTCCCGAGCATATGGAGTGAGGAAAAGGAGGGGATTGTAGTCATTGAAGGGAAAATTGGTTCCAGTCTTAGAAATATATAAACCTGTAGAATCCCTAGCTCAGACAAGGAGTCTAGAGATTTCAGCTCCATTGGAAAGTTACTATTCTAATTGGGCATTTTAAAATTTTTCTGATAAGATTTCTTTTCTTTTTTTTTTTAAACAAAAAACAAACCAACCAACCAAAAGGGTCTATTATGCGCTGGAAACAGAACTAATGCACTTCTGGATTTGCCCTGGGCAATTTAGCAGCGTATCACAGAAAGAAATTATTTTAAATTTTTTAAATGAATTCCAACAGCTTGCAGTGGAAGCAGATATCATTGGTTATAATTCCAGATGGGAGAAAGTACTTTTTTTTAAAAAATGTAGATCATGATGAAGCTAACTGTTTATTAGATAATAAATTATTTGTTGAATGGTCTGAAGATGTACAGAAGTCAAATCAGGGTGATAATGATGTTATTATTCAATTTGCTTGGGCTGTTAACAGGGATGATCATGCCTGCCTATAAAACAATTATAGAAAAAGCCTAAAGGGGAGGACTTTCCACAAGGTTCTCTTAGAGATTTCTCCCCAGTTGTTTTGTTAAAGGAAGGAAGGAACAAAAGTCACAGATTTGTAAGGCCAGAACGGACCATTATGGTGACCTAATGTGACCAGTTGTTCTCAAAAAGGGGTACGCAGAGGTCTTCCAGGGGGTACAGCCGCTCATCTAGATATTTGCCTAGTTTTACAACAGGCTACATAAAAAGCACTAGCGAAGTCAGTACAAACTAAAGTTTCATACAGACAGTGACTTGTTTATACTGACTGCTCTCTATACTATATACTGAAATGTAAGTACAATATTTATATTCTAATTAATTTATTTTATAACTATATGGTAAAAATAGAGAAAGTAAGCTATTTTTTCAGCACTAGTGTGCTGTGACACTTCTGTATTTTCTGTACGATTTTGTAAGCAACTAGTTTTTAAGTGAGGTGAAACTTGGGGGTAAGCAAGACAAATTAGACTCCTGAAAGGGATACAGTAATCTGGAAAGGTTGAGAGCCACTGACATAGACCATGGAATTTCACCAGAGCAATTCCTGCATCAAGCCCATAATTTATGGTTGAGTTAGAACATGGGTGAAATCCCAGCTTCCATGAAGCCAATGACAAAACTCACACTGACTACAGTGGCGCCAGGATTTTCTCTCATATCTTTTCCGAATACTTCCAGTCTTGATTTAAAAAGACTAAGTGATGGAGAATCCATCACATCCCTAGGTAAATTGTTCCAGTGTTTAGTCATCATTATTGTTAAAAATGTGTGCTTATTTCTATTCTAAATTTGTGTAGCTTCCATTTCAGCCACTGGATCTTGTTATGTCTTTGGCTGGTAGATTACAGAGTTCTCTATCAGAGATTTCCTTCCCATGTTGACACATAAACAGTGGTCTCTTGGATCCAAGCTTCTCTTGGATAAACTAAAGATCTGCCCAGTTCCCTGAAGAACTGACAATGATATTGGTCCCCCAAGCCTGGTATCCGGGGAGGTGGGCAGGGCCGTATTTACACCTTGCATGCCCCTAGTACCTCTGGTGGCTGGGCAGCTGCAGGGGCCCTGGCTCTGAGCTCCTCCCCACTGTCTGTAGGAGCTCAGAGCTGCGAGGGGGCTACCACCCAGCGCCACAGCGGCTGGGAGCTGTGGGGGTCCCCTGCCACCTGCACCAGCCAGGAGCTGCGGGAGCTCCGAACTGCTGCGGGTGGCATGAGTATCCTGCCACTTCTAACTTTTAGGCGCCTTACCACACAGCCCCACCGCTACAACTGCCCAGCGCCCGAACACACACAGACCTCCTCTACCCCCCCTCCACTATCAGCACTCCCCACAAGCCTCCCACTGCCCAGCGTCCCCCACCCCCTCACTGCCCAGAGTTCCCCTCAAGTCCCCCCAGAGACCCACTCTCCCGTGCCCTGCCCGCTCCGGCCGCACTCACCAGCCCCGCTGAGAGGTGACTGTGTCTGCGGGGCTCAGCAAGCTGGCAGCATGGCCGGGGATCACTCTGGCCCCTCAGGAATGGTACAATCAGCCAGGTTGAAGCAGGACCAGGGCCTGCCCAGGCCAGACTCCCTCAGGACCCACTTGCCCAGAAGGGGCCCCTGCATTGGACTGCTGAGCTCTTCCCCTGCCACGGGGGGCTGCTTCACTTTCCCTGTATCCCTTTCTAGCCTTTTTCTTTCTTGCCAATTTAGATTGTATTTTCTTCAGGACGGTCTCTTACATATATATACAGCACCTAGCACACTGGAGCCCTGATCTTGATTATTATAAATAAATAATAATAAATTATACAACAGCAAGAGAGCCTTACACAGAGCCTAGAGACCAGGAATAAAGGTACATCTTCCCTTGGTGCTGGAGGTCTGATTCCAAGCTTGGGGAGACATTCCCATGCTACCTCTGATCAAGCTAGTGTGCTAAAACAAGAATGTATCTGGGGGAGAGGGAGCAGCTAGCTGAATGTCTCAGACAGGTGTATTTTGGGGGCAGCTAGCCCTTTCCACTGCTCGCACAGCCACAGCTACACTAGCTCAACCAGAGGGAGAACGAGTATGTCCCTCATATGTTTCATTAAATTGCTGATCCTCCTCCAGCTATGAACGCTGGACTCAACCAACATGGAAAATAAAAATCTGTTTTACAAACTGTAAAACCAATATAAAAGCTAGTATTTCACAGCAAGACAGTAAAAGGGAGGGCCAGAACATTTGTGACATCATCTTAAGAACTAGATACAATGCTAGAACGCACAATATTTGAAGTTATTATATTGTGTGTTTTATTTATTATCTATTTAGTTATAGATATTGCTCCCATCACAGATGACCATTTTTATTTTTAAGAAGTTGGTTTAGTTTAAAAAGTCCTTAATGAATTTCAAATGGAGACAGTAGAGACATTACAGTTACAAACTGCAACACATGCGTTGTGCACCACTGAAAGATTATTTCACAGATCACTCATCCTTGTGTAAGTAAGAACTCTAGATGTCAAGTTCAGTTACCTGTAATCCTAGAGATTGTATTTTGGTGGGGCAGTGGGGGCTCCAGCCACCAAGAAGAAAAAAGTGAACAGCAGAATCTAATTGCACTTACACATGCTTTTAGCATTTCAGGAGGAACAAGTGCTTCCCTCAAATTCTTATTTTTATGTACACGCACACACACACATTTACATAAAGACAAAAAGGTGAAATCCTGACATTTTTACCAGGTACACTGAATTAAGCATGTGTGACTGGAGATGGAAACTTCCTTTCTCCTATACAAGAGAAGTTGTAAAACTTAATCTTTCCTCACCAGCATGAAAGACAAGTGTTAATTAAAACTGTGGTTAAAACACCAAACGAGAGGGGAAAAAATGAGAGTGTAGGCTAGAGGAGACTATATGAAAGCCGATCTCAGAAAGCCCCTGCAAATAAAGCCCCTTTCTTATTTTATTGCTTTTCAGTGCTTACTGCTGGACTAGTGCACCCAAAGAATAGACAAGGATAAGCCTGTAATTCACCAGGACACACTGGCAGTCAAGAAAGGAAACAGTGAGAGCAGTGTGACTCCACAGCCTTATTCATTCACTGAGGCACTATGAAAATAGGAAACTGGGTCATCCTCCATTATACAGCAAGGGGCCAACATTGTTGGGGAAGACTGGAGTCTGGAAACCAAGAGTTTAAAAGCTTGTTAAATAAGCACTGTATTTACTCGTGTACCTTCCCATTGTACCTTTTCTGAGAGCAATGTGTTCAGTGTCAAATGCTAGCCAGGATTGGGGGGGGGTGGGAATTTGGTGGGATGGGATGGGGCTGCAGGCTCTGGGGTGGGGCCGGGTATGAGGGGTTTGGATGGGGGCTCAGGTCTGGGGCAGAGGGTTGAGGTGTAGGAGGAGGTCAGGGCTCTGGGCTGCAGGTGCAGGCTGTGGGGTGGGGCCAGGGATGAGGGGTTTGGAGTGCAGAAAGGGTTGGGGGGGGGGCTCAGGGCTGGGGCTGGGGCACGGGCACAGGCTTACCTCAAGTGGCTCCCAGTCAGCAGTGCAGCAGGGGTGCTAAGGCAGGCTTCCTGCCTCTCCTGACCATGCTGCACACTGGAAGCAGCCAGCAGCAGGTCCGGCTCCTAGGCGGAGGTACACGAGCGGCTCCCCACAACTCTCACACACAGGCACCACCACCCCCAGCTCCCATTGGCCGGTTCCTGACCAATGGGAGTACAGAGCTGGATGTGCAATGTGCTCAGGACAGGCACAGCATGCAGAGCCCTGTGGTCCCCCCGCCTAGGAGCCAGACCTGCTGCTGGCCACTTCTGGGGCACAGCGTGGTGTCAGAACAGGTAGCGACTAGCCTGCCTTAGCCGGGCAGCTGACAGGACTTTTAACTGCCTGGTCAGCAGTGTTGACCAGAGCCGCCATGACCCAGTGCCTTACATTCTGCGACCCAGTACTGGGTCACAACTGGCAGTTTGAAAACCACTTGGCTAAAGTCACATAGAGTCAGTGGCTAAACAGGGAACTGAACCTGGGTCTCCCTAACCACTGGACATCTTTACTCTCTACCAGAATTCAAGTCTGATACCCCCGCTCCCACACACAATTCAGATTCTAGTGAAATAGTTTTAGGCAGCTTTTCACATTGTTTTCTCTCCAAAGTAATTTTCTATAGTCAAGAAACAGTGTTGTCTCTTTACTACTGTGCTCACCTATTTTAGCCACATGCTAAGAACTGAGATAGGGGAAAAGGGATTTTTAAAAATCAAATGCTCTCCGGTTGAGCATTCAACTCTCATAACTGTTCCTTGTCTTAAACTGCAGAATGTCCCTTTGGAACTGGCTTTGTATTGACTGGAACTGTTTGGGGCATGCAGTAATAACAATTGCTATGTTTCATTAAATTGCTGATCCTCCTCCAGCTATGAACGCTGGACTCAACCAACATGGAAAATAAAAATCTGTTTTACAAACTGTAAAACCAATATAAAAGCTAGTATTTCACAGCAAGACAGTAAAAGGGAGGGCCATTACATTTCTGATATAGAAACCAAGTCCAACTAAACCACATCTTATTTTCCTAAGGGACTTAAGATTTAAAAGTCAAAGACATGTTAGAAAAACAGTACAGTATGCTAAAGAGTTTAGAGGCTATTGTGATGTACCTGCCATTATATATTATATTAAGTACATATTGTTCTCCATTGTACAGAAGATAATTATTTGGCCTACTTGAGAGATTTTGAAAAATGAAGGAAGTATACTTTTAACAAGATTGTATACTTTATTTCACCTAATCAAATGCCTCTGCATGTCTCATTTTTCCAAGAGGGAAAAGCTATGAACAAAAAATAGCATCTGAGGGTCTGATCCTACAAATGCTGTGACTACTAAGCCTGGCACCTACTACTGTGAGTAATCCCACCAGAGTCACTACTCCAGGTGGTAAGTGTTTGCAGAATCAGCTCCTAAGAGCCTAGTACTGCTCCCATTGACTTCTGTGGGAGCATGAATAAACCACATAATTTCAATAATCATTTCACCCCTCATGAAAGTGCGGGTACCAGTCTAACAATTTAGGAATGGACATGAAGACTATATTTAATTATGACTGGATGAGAGAGGGTTTTAGTTTGGCAGAATATAATTACTCAAGAATATAAGAACGGCCATACTGGGTCAGCCCAATGGTCCATCTAGCCCAGTGTCCTGTCTTCTGACAGTAGGCAATGCCAGGTGCTTCAGAGGGAATGAACAGAACAGGTAATCATCAAGTGATCCATCCCCTGTCGCCTATTTCCACCTCCTGACAAACAGAGGCTAGGGACACCATCCCTGTCCATCCTGGCTAATAGCCATGGATGGACCTATCCTCCATTAACTTATCTAGTTCTTTTTTGAACCCTGTTATAGTCTTGGCAGTCACAACAGCCTCTGGCAAGGAGTTCCACAGGTTGACTGTGCGTTGTGTGAAAAAAATGCTTCCTTTTGTTTGTTTTAAACCTGATGCCTATTAATTTCATTTGGTGACCCATAGTTCTTGTGTTATGAGGAGGAGTAAATAACACTTCCTTATTTACTTTCTCCACATCAGTCATGATTTTATAGACCTCTATCATATCTCCCCTTAGTCATCTCTTTTCCAAGCTGAAAAGTCCCAGTCTTATTAATCTCTCCTCATACGGCAGCTGTTCCATACCCCTAATAATTTTGGTTGCCCTTTTCTGAACATTTTCCAGGTCAGATATATCTTTTTTAAGATGGGGTGACCAAATCTGCAAGCAGTATTCAAGATATGGGTATACCATAGATTTATATAGATGCAATATGATATTTTCTGTCTTATTATCTATCCCTTTTTAAATGATTCCCACCATTCTGTTTGCTTTTTTGACTGCTGCTGCACATTGAGTGGATGTTTTCAGAGAACTATCCACAATCACTCCAAGATCTCTTTCTTGAGTGGTAACAGCTAATTTAGACCCCATCATTTTATATGTATAGTTAGGGTGATGTTTACTCAAACTGGAATTTAGCCTGGAAAATGGGGTTACTCTTGCAAAAAGTGTTATAGGATCTTCAATAAGTACAAGTGGCCAGGACATCAGATTTATGTCTCGTGTGAAAGATGATCACCTCAAATTCTGGGAGGTTCTGAAACATTGAACAAGCTGTCAGTCTTGAAGTTAATGAAAATTTCACCATTAACTTCAGTGACACCAGAATTGGTCCTCAGTAAATAAGCCATTAATTATAGATAATAAAATTATCTATAATTAAGCTACTAATTAACTATGTGGAGATTTACAAAGCTCTTTATTTTTAAGTTCCAAACAATCTGGTATGTTTGAAGATTGGTGAACATGTCCGGCCGGATTTGGGACAGATGCAAATTTGGTGGGTTCAAAAGTTGAATTAAAACTCAAACATTTTAAGGTTCATATTCCATGATGTGTAAGAAAAAGCAGACAGGAATAAATTAATTGACTATCCCTATCTCTACTACAAATTTCTTGTGTGATGCTGGGCAAGTCACCTAAACCAGACTTTTCACAGATGGTCACTACTTGTGCTTTCCTCATTTTCCATGTACCTGACTTAATACCCTGGTGTCTAATTTAGAGAAGTGCTGATTACTCACAGCCACAACTGAAGTCAATAGGAGCTGAGCTTTGAAGATAAAGCACTGTGTAATGCCAAGTGCTCTGAAAAAAGTCAGGTCCCACCCTAATTTGCAGCACACAAAATTAGCAGACTCTTTTGACCTTAATCTCCCTGGCCCAGATCCATGGAAGGTCATAGGAGCTGCAATCCTGAGCACTACAACTCCTAACTTTTAGGCGTCTAGAAAAGTCACTCTGATCCCCAAAACCTGAGTGAGGCACCTAGGCTCCCTGTACAATTGATGGGAAGAGGCAGGCACTTTAGACTCCTCACAGCCAGCGTGCTACCTAAACTAGCCAATGGGAGACACTGAGGAAAGGCCACCCCTCTCACAGGGATAGGCACGTAAATCCAGGCTTCAGTGAGGCACCTCTCTCTGCTTGTGATCCAGGAGCCTGGGGAAGAAATGTGGCAAAATGGCCAAGTCACAAAATGGCCAGCAAAGGATCTCCCTGGTAACCTTTACCTTAGTGGATAAAACCAAGGATGTGGGACACCCCCAGCTTAAGTCCCTCCTTCTCAAGGGGAAAAGGGGACTTGGACACTCACCTGAGAGATGGCAGATCCCTGTTCTAGTCACTAGCTATTCAACTAATTAAGTGGAACAACTTCAATAGGAGAGTTTGGACTACTCTGATGCAGGTGTCTCAATCTCTCCTATTGAAGCTGTTCCACTTTTAATTAAATAATTCATCATCAAGGGGCATTCACACAACCTTCTTTGGTGTCTAGAGAGGGACCTCAGGCCCCCCTGTTACTCTGGGATGCAGTGCAGGGACCCTGTAGCAAGCAGATAAGGTCTGCTTCCTCAGACTCCTTGGTACTTCCTACCTTAGCCTGCCTCTAAGCCCTTTTTGCTAGCCCCTCTCCCAGACTCTGCAGAGTTCTTTCCAGCTCCTGTATTGAGCAACATCTTCCAGCACTTTCTCCCTGGAGGTCTGGCTCCTGTCAGCCGCTTTGCATATCCATAGCTCTTTCCTCCAGAGACCCAGCCCCCAGAGCGCCTCCCCCTGGGGTCTTGCCCCTTTTGTCAAGGCTCACCACAGGAGCTCGCTCCACTCTTGTGGATTCCCAGTATCCATTCTGGCCTTTTACCAGAACTCCTGTCTTGGGAGAATAGTTGAAGGCCTACTCTCCCCCTGGGCCTCCCTTCTGCTGCCCTGAAGTTCTTCCTTTATTAATCACCCAGCTCCTCCCCATCTGGGCCTAATCCTGAATAGGGCCTGGCCCACCTTCCAGGTGCAACCTATTGTACTAATTGCTCTCTTGCTCCAGTCAGCTCTTTCTGTGACAGGTGTGAGGTACACACCCCATCACATGGGAATTTCCTAACTTTTGGAGGGTTGACTTTGCAACCTTAATAATGATCTTTTAATGTAGTTTTTTGTGTTTAATTCATGTATACTATGGTAACACCCAAAATATGCTACTGTACAGACAATGCTTGCCCAGAACAACACATTATAGGACTGATACTTGTATACCAATGCCTCTTATAAGTATGTACATTAGAAATGTTGCATATTTTGGATCAAGTTCTGCTTGCCACCATGCTTAAGCAAAACCAGAAAAACTGCAGCTGGAAGTAGAACTGTCCCCATTCTGGCCTCTCCAAAGTGGCAGAGGGCCTGCAGAGCAGACTATTTATCTAATAAAGGTGTGACACATGAATGCTCATAAGAGATTGGTCTTTATTTTCAGTCAAATGACATGGGTCAGGGTTACAGAAAGTGATATCCCTGTTACATGGCAGGGGTTAAGTATTCATTGACTTCACTTAAGCTTAGTGACCCAGCAATAGAGACCGACCCCCTCCCACACACACTCTCTCTCTCTATCTCTCATTCCTACAGCTGTGTCTGGTAGCATTGTGTGATGTGCTGTATAACTTCAGTTAAAGATTTCTGCAGCTAAGCCTCTATGTTCTTTGCAAGCTTAGCCCTTTTAGGGTATATACTGCCTGCAATCCACATGCTGAAGTCCTAGAACTATCCTCAGAGTTTTCTTAGGTCCCATCAAACTGTAATTTCTCCATTTTTTATATCTACTATGTAACCTGGACAGGTACACAACCCAGCCCAATGAAGTTGTTATTCACTACTCTATCGTTAGGACAATTACAAAATTCTACCCTTTATGCTTTTAGACTAGCAAGAACTTTCCAAACCATCAAGATGTGGTCATGCCTTAGCAGATATTTTCTCATATTAAAAAGTAAAGACCATAGCCAAATATTTAAACGCTTAGTACTACAGCAACGTGAGCTATAGAAAAACAAAGATTTTGACAGAGACGTATTCACTCCTAATTTAGGGCCTGATCCCATATTCCAGGTATTCCCAAGTCTCCCACTGATACCAATGAGATGTGTGTATCTCCGTGAAATTGAGGCCCATGTTCTTAGTTTGTGATTTTTTAGGGGGAAGTGATCTATAATTTTTCTTCTAGAGAACAGAACAGATCTCCTGTAAGAATGCTCTGTGCTGACTGGTATGGTCAGCCCCAGTCTGACGCTGACAAACCAGCTTTAAATGCTTACCTGATGACTGAGGCTTTCAGCCTTAATATTGCCTCACGACCACCAGTATGTATAGAAGATCATGTTCTCACCAGTGTAGAAACATTCACATACTTGGGCAGCACCATCAGCCAGAACAATGGAACAAGCCAGGACAGAATCAATCAATCCAGGAAAACCTTCAGGAGCTTAAATATAGTCTGGAAATCATCAAAATACAACATCAAAACCAAACTTAAGACTTACGAGGGCGGCTTACTTTCAACACTACTTTATAGTGGAGAATGCTGGGGAATGAGGAAGTATGACATGCCCAAACTGTCTTCATTCCATGCAACCTGCCTCAGAAAAATCCTCCATATCTTTTGGCCCAGAAAATCTCAAACCAAGACCTATTGACACAGTGCAGCCAAGAGGATATGAGCACTATCATTACCAAGAGGCATTGGAGATGGATTGGCCATGTATTTCGAATGGAAACTGATTCCATCACCAGAGTAACAATAAGATGGACACCTGAAGGCAAGTGAAAATGAGGCCACCCGAAAACAACATGACAAAGAGCTGTGGAAGCTGAGCTGAAAAACTTGTGGCACGCCTGGGGAACCATTGAATACTTGCCAGAAACAGACAGGAATGGAGGAGCTTTGTCGCTGCCCTAAACGCCAGAGACATAATGGGTAGTAACTAACTAACTGGTGACTGAAGAGCCGTAAGAAGAAGTGAGCCCAAAATGTTCTATTTTACAAAATAACAGAAATGCTAAACTAATGAGAAATAGCAAACAATATTAGGTTACATCTTTTTTATCTTGTCATTTAGACTGGCAGAATTGCTAGCCAAGCTGAAATGAAATCAGTAATGTGGGGAGCCTACTAAAGTCATACAGAAAACTGGAGTTTTCCCATGGAACATATGCAGTTTGTGATGCTAATATTTAATATTGGATTTAAGTCAAGAGCTGCTGCAGCCATGTTGGTTTTATAATATTCACTCTGTTTCCAAGCACAACAACCAGCTGTGTTACTGAAAGTTTCACTCCGACAGTCTAGCAGATGTCCTAACATTCCCAAGCCCTTTTGATTAAATGAACCTTACATAAGACAGCCATTTTTCTGAGACTCCACAGAGATGGGAATAACTTTCTGTTTGCATCTACACTTCCTCAGAGTTCCGCATAAGGTGGAACATTCTCCATTTTACTATTAAATTCCTTGTGCTTCACACTGAAAGCCAGTAGTGGAGGATAAGACTTTAAAGTGACACATTAATATTTGTAGTGTTGGTCTCAGGATATTAGAGAGACAAGGTGGGTGAGGTAGTATCTTTTACTGAACCAACTTCTGTCAGTGAAAGGGACACACTTTCAAACCACACAGAGCTTGGCAGTTAAAAACATTATTTGCAGACATGATTGCTTCTGCCTTCTAGAGGACTTTCTGTGTGTATTTTACTTCTGCAAACATCCGCTTCTGAGAACAAGGCTTAACTATGTACCAGTCCTTCCACTTGAAGGGACCCCGTCCTGAAATGATGGTATGAAAACACCCTCATGTAGCTGCTCAACTGAAGACACTTATTTTCCTAGCCCTAACTTTTCCTACACCCTTCCATCAAGTGATGGCCAGATGGGAGGGAGAACATAAGCAAGGTTGACTTCCACAACTTCTGCTCTCTAATCACATTTTTCAGTTTGAGCACTGAGTTTAGTAAATAATAGTCTGTTTTTCTTTTATGCACAACTCATCTGTCAATGCAGTATTCTTTTTCCTGAGAAAGTTGTTCAATATTCAGCAAACAGATACTACAGAGATAAAGCATTTCTAATGCTCCCAAAGCCTAGGCTGGGGAGAATGTGATGACACACGTAGGCATAGCCAGCAAGTCATTGCCTGATTTTAGCCCCAGATTTGCAGATTAACATCATATCATATGAGGTAAGCAATGGACTATACTTTAAACCCCTCTTGAGGTGTTATTGAAGTTATGAATTTGAATCCAGCCTTACAGATCTAGGTGCCTAACAAAGTGTCTCTCTAACAAGTATAACTAAAATATTTCAATTACTACATACATAAACAAGGCAACAGCACTCAGGAAATGGGGCGAGACAGTTTTGGATCTCAATTCCAGGCCCAAAGTCTGTAAGAGATTGGGTAATGCAAAAAATGTGATCTGAGGGTCCAGCGGTAAGGAACAACTCTCATCCCCAACATCTCAAACTATCTGAGTTCAGGAACAGTGCAACAAGTACCTTATATACACATCCTTCTAGCATAATAGCTCAAGTGCTAATTGTTTTAATATTTAGTTTGCGCATCATGTACTTTTGGATCACCACTTTTCTCACATCAGATTGTTCTACCTCTCACTATAACCAGGGAATCAGTGACAAATGGAGATGGTGAAACTGATGTCACTTTTTCAAGTTGTCTAAATATAATTTTTCCAAAATAAATCTAATGTTGTTACTTAAAATAAGAAAAAAATCATCTTCCCTTTTTATTTATCTGTTATCTGCTAAAGGCACAGAACTTCTCCCCAAAGACAGCACTTTCAGATTCAGCCAAATCAAGGAATCTCCTTCACGGAGCATATTAGAAACTTTCCCTTAGAGTTGGAACACAGAGCCTCACTAGGATTCAAGAATTTAAACTGGAAGGACCATATTCTCCTCTCAGTTACACTAGGGTCGCCAAAAGGAAAATTTGCTCCTGAAGGTTTGAATTTTCATATTGTTCCTCCTTTGCCGGAGCAAGCCTACCTAATGCCTCAGCTTGATTTTTCCCACTGTACAGTAGCCATCTGAGCAGATATTAGATCTCAGGCATGATTACAAGTGTGTTACTTTCCTGGACTGGAGTCTTTTCTCCTTCACTAAGTACAGATTTTGAAATTCCTTAAGCGCAACAGCTAAAACAATTCTTTGTGGATTTTGTTGCTTCATTATCTGCCTGGAGTTATATGCTAATGTTCCATTTTAAGTTTCTACCTTAACTGTTTCATCTGTCTGAGTTTAAATTCTGCTTCAATGCAGCTGAAACCAATCTACACTCCAATGGGAAGATTACCTCTCTAGTCTGCAGCAGAAAATTTAAAGGGACGGGCTTTTAAACAAACATCTTACGTTTACTTTTAAAGGGCATTTCCAGATTTTAGGCAGGGCTTTTACCTGAGCTGGTAGTGAGATTGTGAATCAAAACTCTTATAAGGGAAATGGAACTGGCAAATGAGAAGAACAACCCCTAACTCTCCTAACTCACGGCATGACAGGAGTGTCTGTCTTTGGAGAATGAGTGGGTAAAGAACCCATAGTAGGAAATCAGGGGCATGGGACTTTATAAAGACAATGGGCCTGGGACAATAGATCTCACACCAGCTTTACTACACTGACTTCAGTTTAATTACATCAGTGTGACATCAGGATCAGGCGCTATCGATTTTAAGGGACCAGTTCATCCATCCTCTTGAGCTGAGCTTGAAGCAGAGATTACATCTTCCCTGTCCTGGGACTTGCCAGGGGCCATTTTGGACACCATTGCAGTTTAGAAAGAGCAGCCAGCCTGCACCTTAACTGGCACCCCCAACCTGCAAAGGCATCTGTGGGCCCGTTTCCACCACTAGGAATAAATTGAGATATAAGAACATCCTAGCAAAGGTGGGTGGTGAAAATATTCTTTGAGGTGCTGGGGCTGAGCCTGCCCTCCACTTGCCCCACAGTGGCAGCTCGTGTCCTGCTGGACTGGGCCCAGCTCCCCCTCCAGACCATTGGCTCTCAACACTTGCAGATTCAGAGGAACCTGCCAGGATCACCTGACCTGTGCCTCTACACGCAGGCAGGGTCATATCCCTGGGATGCTAGGCCCCATCCCCTTTCCTGGTACCGCTGAACACAGGGTCTCAGGAGCTCCACCATCCCTCAGAACTCCCCTTCCTCCCCTGGGACACCCCTTTCCATCCTTCATCATCTCAGAATCCCGCCTTCCCTCAGGACTCCACTTCCCCCCATCACCTCAGACTCACCCCGCCTCCCTTCGCTGGGAACTTTCCTTATCCCCCAATCCTTTCATGATCTTCTCCCCTTCCTCTATCCCTTCCTCCCATCACCTTCAAATCTCCCCCCTCCTTCCAGGACTCCCTTCCCTCGTCACCTCAGGATCCCCCCCCCCCCAATCCCCTCAGGACTCTCCTTTCCTCTCCAGTCTCCTCAGGACCTCCCCACTCCCTAGACTCTTGCCCCCATCCCAGTGAACCTTTCTGGGATGTGCCACTCAGGAGCTAGGAGCCAGCATCGTCTGCCAGGAATCAAGTTTGCAGGTAGGGCCTTCTTCCCATGAAGGCCTGTCCGCCCCACTACCCTCCAGGGCCCTGGCACCACTGGATGCGGAACTTTACCTGCTGAGCTGGGTATGTGTACAGGTGGCAGCGTGACTCAGAAAAATAGAGTGGGGGAGACTGAGCCCCCGTTAGCCACTTATCGCCTATGCATCCTGGCCATATCCCCTCCTTCCCACAAAACATCCCTGATATGCCATTCGCCTCATGGGCTGCCGCAAATGAGATGTTTGAGATAGCCATGCCAGGTCTGTGCTTGCCAGGAGCCCCCTAAGTCCAGGAAAGGAAGTCATTAGGGTGACTTTTCAGCCCCTTTCTTGCTTTCATAATGGAGAAACATCACACGACTGAAGTTGATCTTAAAGTTACATTCAGATTTTTTCAAGGTATTGCTCCACTCAGAGTTGTAAGTACTGTAAGGACCTGATACTTAAAGGTACTTACACATTTCTCAACTCAGCATTGCAATGCCTAGACGTGTCCCTGCCACCTCATGGAATCCTCAGCCCAGAGTTAAGTGTCACACGGGGAGATACAGGCACCTGAGGAAGGGATCCTCAAAAGCCAACTAGCTGAGTAGGGTGCCAACTAAGCTAACTGGGAGTGAAATGAAGAGGAAAGGGGAGGGGCTTAGGTCCAGATCCTCAAACGTATTTAGGTGCCTAACTCCCATTGATCTGGGAGTTTTCCAGCTAGCTGAGAGGTAGCCACCTCCCTCCTAATCAATAAGCCTGGTGTTTAGATTACTGGGAGAAGGGATTTGAACCCAGGTCTGCCATATTGCAGTGAAGGCTGAGCTGGGCTGCTCTGCTCAACTTTGTCTGTTAGAGCTGTTCCACTTCATATAAATAGCTAAATATTTTGTGGAAGAGCGCTTGAACCTAGGTCTCCTACATCTTAAGTTAGTGCCCTAACCACAGGGCTACAGCATCAGGCCAGCTCTAGTTTTATCTGGCCCAACAAATGTTTATATAAATAATTAAAGTAGAACAACTTCAACAAGAGAGGTCAAGAGACATCTATCCTAGAACAGCCTTGCATTTAAGGTACTCAACTGAAATGTAGCAAACATGGGTTCAAGTCCGTGTTCCAAATCACACAACCAATGGAATTGAACCTGGGTCTCTCACATGAATGCCCTAACCCCCAGAAGGGAAGATTACATACTGAAAAGATTGCTATCTAGTAGGGCTGTCAATTAATCGCTGTTAACTCAAGTGATTAACTCAAAAAAAATTTACTGCATTAAAAAATTGTGATTAATTGCAGTTATTATAAATATTTTTGGATGTTTTTCTACATTTTCAAATATATTGATTTGAATTACACCACAGAATACAAAGTGCACAGTGCTCACATTACATTATTTTTATTACTAATATTTGCACCGTAAAAAAGACAAAAGAAATAGTATTTTTCAATTCACCTCATACAAGTACTGTAGTGCAATCTCTTTATAGTGAAAGTGCAACTTACGAATGTAGAATTTTTTTTCACATAACTGCACTCAGACAAAATAATGTAAAACTTTAGAGCCTACAAGTCCATTCAGTCCTACTTCTTGTTCAGCCAACCACTAAGAAATTTGTCTTCATTTATTGGAAATAATGCTGCATGCTTCTTATTTACAATGTCACCTGAAAGTGAGAACAGGTATTCTCATGGCACATTTGTAGCCAGCATTGCAAAGTATTAACGTGCGAGATAAGCTAAACATTCATATACCCTTTCATGCTTTGACTTTTAGATTGCACTTGTTTATCTTTTTTATAGTGCAAATATTTGTAATAAAACATAATAAAGTGAGCACTGTACACTTCGTATTCTGCGTTGTAATTGAAATCAATACATTTGAAAATGTAGAAAACATCCAAAAATATTTATAATAAATTTAAAATGGTATTCTATTAACAGTGTGATTGAAACTGCAATTAATAATTGCACGATAAAATTTACTGATTGTTTGACAGCCCTACGATCTAGCTTTCTCTCAATGCTTTCAGCATGCTCTGAGCATGCGTAAAGCATCAGGCCCTGCTGACAAGACAGGCATTCCCCCCAGGACCGGCGTTGGATTTGCTGGGGCCCAAGGCAGAAACTAAGGAGTGGGTCCCCACCCTGCCGAAGCCCGAGTCTCACCACCTGGGGCTGAAGCCTGAGCCCAAGACACCCTCCCGCACTCGTAACTTAGTTCTGCGGGGACCCCATGTGGTGTGGGGCCCTGGGCAATTGCTATGTCATAATGCCAACCCAGATTCCCCCACCTACTTTGAGAATCCTACGTGGGGCCTCTTCTTCAGTAAGAGCTCACTAGCTGTGGCACAGCATCAATGCTTAGGTGGCTTTGCAAATGCTGACAAGCCAAAAACTAAGGTGCCTACAGGCACTGGCAGGCACAGGCTCCCAAAAAGACAGTTACCTAAATACTTATGTGGCTCTGACCCAAAGTGACTTACATGGCTAAGTCACACTTTGAAAAGTGACTTAGGTACGTAGGAGCCTAAATCTTACTGAAAGTCAATGGGATGATCACTGAATGCTCCGCTCAGCATTGCAAGGCCTAAGCACCTTTAAATAACTTGGACTTAAGTGCGTTGGCTCCCAATCAGTGTTTGACTTAGAATGGTTCATTCAATATTATTAACATTTAAACGACACCACCAAAGCTTGGAAGTTCATTAAGGGGTCTCTTAGATAGGGCTTGAAAGCTCTTACACACACAAATCTAAGGGGTACTGAAGTCCGCAGAATTATACAAGACTTATTCTACTGTGAGATCAGCATTCGGCTCAATTTATTCTATTCCCTAGGTATTTAAAATAATATGTAATACTCACAATTACCAACTTTGGCCCTTTAATTGAGAAAAATGTAAAGTTTTGCATAAAGCCTGCATTTTGTTATTTTGCCTATCATGAAGTAAGTTATCAGACATTTTAAAAGCTAATGCATGTTCTCAGGAACCGAGATAAGTTTAATTTATTAAGTTTCAATCTTCTTAAACCCGCAGAGAGATTTTAGACAGCTTGATTTCAGTTCAGGTTTTATTTGTATACAAAAATATATTAAAAGCATTAAAGTTTCCAACTATATAAAATTACAAATATATTTTCATAAAAGCAATTTTAAATTAAAATTTAAGCTATATTTTTAAGAAAAAAATATAGTAACTGCACATTTAAATTATCTGATCCTGCCTGCCGCAAAGTAACAAAACTGATGTCATCAGTTAAATGCTTAGAGAAGGTGACTATTGTTATGTTCAGAAGATGAATATGCTGGATAGCAAAGTTGACAGTTGTCAGACATGGCAGCAGCTTTCAGTGATCCACACACTAGGTCTTCATTGCATCTTTCAAGGAATTATCTGTAGACAGGGATGATGCCAAAAATCCCCTTGCTTCACATACCTGTAAACATGAAAGATGAGAGATCCCAAATGCTACACTTAGCAAGATTACATTTCACTTACAAAATGTCATATTTGATGTCCCGTTTCTTAAATTCTCTGCTGTTTAACTGACATGAAAGGGGAGAAAGCCAAAAAATATATAGAGAAGCCAAAAAGTTATAAAGATTGTAAAGTTGTAATGGTTTAAGAAAATCACTGCTCTAGTGTGTGTCTTAGGTACCAAAAGGCATCTGCACAAGTAAATGTAGGCTGTTATATAACCCCAACTATATAGTAGAACTCAAAATATGTGATAGTAATATAAGACTGAAGTTGGTCTTCTTCACTGCATTACAGAGTCAAATATAAAGTTGGTATGTGAAAGTAGAGGCCGTTACATTGTGAATGAATAAGACAGGGTTGAAAAACCATGGACCATTGTCTTATTAGAATGCACTATAGCAGCAGCAGGTGGCATTCAACCTCTCAACTTGCCCTGCATTATGAAATGGACAATCTTATGAAGTCAGTATGAAACAGACAGCCCAAAAAAGTCACCTGCAATACAGCTGTGAAAGCCCTAGCAGCAAAAACCCAAAGAAAAGGTTGTATCAGACTCTCCTTTTTGGGTTTCGCTCTTCCTTGAATACCAAATCTCCTGACTCTCTGCCCTTCTGAAAAGGGTCTACAGATTAATAAATTTAATCTCACTGGTAAAGAATGGATAGCTCTAGAATGAATCCATTGCAAAAGATAGTAAATAAGAAAATACTTAAAATAAGTGAAACTAGGCCAGAATTAAGATACAAGTGAGAAGACAGCAAAGGCTAAACACCAATAAGCCAGATCATAACACAAGTTTACGATCATAAAAGAAGTCATCTTGAGTTAAACTCAAGGCAAATCAACTAAGGCTTAAAAAATACAAAGAAGGAAAAACAAAGGATTTAAAAAAAATTCCCACCATCAATTTGTATTACTCCTTTCATTCTTTGTTTGTACTGCTTATTTAGGGCCCAGTGGGCTCACTCTGTTTGCATGCAAAGGAATACAAGACCATGGCCCAAATGAACAGCACAGGCAAACGGTGAGAAGGGGAATAGATGTAACACAATATTTAAAAAGAGAAGTGTTTTTCCATATAGTCTGATGAAGAGCCAAACAATAGCAACTGAATAACAGATTGTCAGGTAGTGACAAATTTGGTCTGTATTTAATGGAGACTAGATCAACTGATTTTTTTTTTTTAAATTTAAAGTATAAGGTATGGACTTCCATTCCATAATCATTTTGTAAAGACAATGACAGCAGTCTAATACTTACATTTATACCAGTCATTCATAGTTACTGGCCAGTTATTTAGACGTATAGGACTATGAGACACAAGCCTGTTTTTCACAGTGTTGAATCAGTTTTTGAAGAACTCTTGCTTGCATAATAGGTGCACTATCAAAGCAACTTCATGATATATGGTTTGTTTTATGTCCCAAAAATGCTATATGTAAGAAGGTGTTAGTCAAAATCAAGTTGCATTTGGCTGTTAAAAAATGGGAATATATACAAGGAGGGAGGGGAGTGGATAAATGAGCGCATCTATGTAGCATATGATCACACTATCAGACAGGAAAAGCAGACTAGAGAGACCTAAAAGTACAAATACATGGAGAAAGGCAGATCTGTCCCCATGTTCTACCCCATTACTTCTCCCACAACAAAGACACAAAAAGAACTCTAATATTTTAAAGGAAATTTTGTAAAAATACTGTTCCCACCCCACAACCCCATCTCTGCTGATGTATTGCATTGTAAATACTTTAGCTCACGAAAGCTCATGCTCAAATAAATTGGTTAGTCTCTAAGGTGCCACAAGTACTCCTTATCATTTTTAAGGTACCACACAAAGTGAATCTACTTACTTGCTAATGTCCTGTCAAGATCAGCAATAAAGTCTTCTAGTTCTTTTGTGTCCCCAAGCTTTGCTGCAAAATAAAAGAATAAGGTCAGCACTGTTTATAAGTGAAAAATGTAAGTCTCTGTCACTGATAAATAATGGCAAATAAAGGCCATTAGAAACCACTTGAATTTTGAAGGACAACTCCCAACATTATTCCCAGTAGTATCTCACCTCCTCTTGATTATCTTCAGAGACCTCTCTGACCTTGACCTCTTCCTTTAATAGTCCTACTGCAATGTCCAAATGCTTCAGAGAAAAGACTGTCCTGATATCTGGCCTAAAATTTTGATTCCTTTATTTTAGGGAGTTAGTCACATGATGACATTAGAGCAAAACTCATTTTGTTTCCTTAAAAATTAGAAGTTAAGCTTTTTCCATCACTCTTAGATGTCCACTCCTTGATAGTGAAGAATTGTTATTTATGTATATATTCTAGTATTCTGTCCAATCTAGTTTTTTAATATTGCAAGTGGCTTCTATCACTTCCTTCTAGAGACTATTCCACAATTAAATAAACCTTGCTCTCAGAAATAGTTTCCGGACAGTCAGTCTAATTCTTTGCTAAGTCTCTGCTACCAACTTAATTGGATCCCATTACTCCTCATTATTACCCCTCCCAGTACCAAGGTAAATAGTTAATTCTTCTGATACTTGTAAGGTTATGTCCCCACCTCCCCTTAGATGGCTTAATCAAACTGTAGATATGTAGCTTTTTAATCTTTCCTCCTAAGTAAATCCCTCCACATTCCCTGTAATGGGTGCTCAATTGCACAGCCTTAATATTGCCTTAGCTTAGGTTATGTAAGGAATTTAAATTAAATATATGGCATGTCAGCATGTGTGTTCACATACGGGTAGGTGTGACCCTAAGCACCTCTGCATTGACACCCTACACACTATTGTACTCGCAAAAAGAAAAGGAGTACTTTTGGCACCTTCGAGATTAACAAATTTATTTGAGCATAAGCTTTTGTGAGCTACAGCTACACAGCTATTTTTAGCATGCTAGCACAAGCAGAGCTAATACAGCATACTCCCAGCTGCAGTGCAGACATCACTCTTCAGAAAAGGCGTAAGTTATCTGCGCTCAAGTTAAGGCCTCTCAAGTTAGCCTAGCTCAAGTGAGAGCAGTGATACTGCAAAGAGGAATTGTGTCAGCAGCTGACAAGTTATGCTAACTCAAGTTGTAGCCTATCCACCCTGACAGGCCAGCCAACTCACATTAAAAGCACCGCTGCACTCAAGCATTTTTGTGTGCACAGGATGACTTAGACAACATTCAAGTTGTACCATGAGTTAACTCTACAATGAAAATAAACCCATTCAAGGAGTTGTTTAGTAAGACACATCACAATTTTAGATCAGCCAAAAACTAATGTTTTCTTTAATGCTGTAGATTCATAGCTAATAGAATTGGCAGGCCCACCTGTGAACCATTGGTTATTGCAGACATTACACCTAGTGTGCCATTGTGTTTAGCATAGATACTAGTAGGACTTATGTTTGAAGTAGTCTTAATACTAACACTCAGGAGTTTGTTCGCATCTTAAATATCAGTAGATTAACATTTTACAGAGATGAGTCTGCACCACTCAGAGTTCAGAAGAAACTTAAAACACTTAAAATAAGATTATTATGAGATTTACCTTTACAAGGAGTTACTGCTGGAGATGGTAAAGTTGGAGTTGGAACTGACATTGTTGGAGAGTTAAGTTTTTCATCACTGAAGCTAAAACTATTTCTGTAGAGTGAATCTGCACCTGTAAAACAAATTCTAAGCATTAGAAATTAAAACCAGTGCCCATGGCAGGTTTATAACAGTAACAAAACAAAACAAAAAATGTAAACATCATAGGTGGAGTTTGGGAGTGGTATGGGGGGAGGGGGTATGGGGAGGCAGCCTGTGTGTGCAATCGAATGAGTTCCACAGAGGAGACAAGAGATGTGCTGCTCCCAGCTTGTGAGCCTGAGACAGGGAGTCAGAATTTTGTTTATAAACACAGTGATTAACAAGTGATTATGATAAGAAAGGACTGTTAGGATGTTTCCTAAAGTTAAATGATCTGTTCCAAGTTTGGTGAACTGCAAAAAGTAAGTAGCCTAAATGATAGAAAGTAATTGTATATTTTTCTACAGTTGTTTCAGTTGTTGTATTCAGGAAGTAGTCACAAAGTTACTAATACAACAAGGAGTCCGGTGGCACCTTAAAGACTAACAGATTTATTTGAGCATAAGCTTTTGTGGGTAAAAAACCCACTTCTTCAGATGCATGGCCACTGTGATGGGTTGGATCACAGAAACCCCCTTGGGGCTGCCAACTGATGTGCCAAGACTACTTCTACCCTTGCTTTTCCTGCCCTCCCAGCTTGGGACTTCAGTGCCCGGCCTATTTTGAGCCAGACCCACTAGACTGCTGCAAACCCAGACGCAGGTCTGAATCACATTCCCTAACAGCTGTAGGCTTAATTGAAAGCAGTTTAAGAAATGTTCCTGTCTTTAACACTCAGATGCTCAACTTCCAATGGGGTCCATAGAATGTCAGAATTGGAAGGGACCTCTGGAGGTCATCTAGTCCAACCCCCTGCCCAGAGCAGGACCAATCCTAACTAAATCATCCCAGCCAGGGCTTTGTCAAGCCTGACCTTAAAAACTTCTAAGGAAGGGGATTCCACTACCTCCCTAGGTAACGCATTCCAGTGCTTCACCACCCTCCTAATGAAAAAGTTTTTCCTAATATCCAACCTAAATCTCCCCCACTGCAACTTGAGACCATTACTCCTTGTCCTGTCATCTGCTATCACTGAGAATAGTCTAGATCCATCCTCTTTGGATCCACCTTTCAGGTAGTTAAAAGCAGCTATCAAATCCCCCCTCATTCTTCTCTTCCGTAGACTAAACAATCCCAGTTCCCTCAGCCTCTCCTCATAAGTCATGTATTCCAGACCCCTAATCATTTTTGTTGCCCTTCGCTGGACTCTTTCCAATTTCTCCACATCCTTCTTGCAGTGTGGAGCCCAAAACTGGACACAATACTCCAGATGAGGCCTCACTAATGTCGAATAGAGGGGAACGATCACGTCCCTCGATCTGCTGGCAATGCCCCTACTTAAACATCCCAAAATGCCATTGGTCTTCTTGACAACAAGGGCACACTGACTCATATCCAGCTTCTCATCCACTGTCACCCCTAGGTCCTTCTCTGCAGAACTGCTGCCTAGCCATTCGGTCCCTAGTCTGTAGCGGTGCATTGGATTCTTCCGTCCTAAGTGCAGGCCTCTGCACTTGTCCTTGTTGAACCTCATCAGATTTCTTTTGGCCCAATCCTCCAATTTGTCTAGGTCCCTCTGTATCCTATTCCTGCCCTCCAGCGTATCTACCACTCCTCCCAGTTTAGTGTCATCCACAAACTTGCTGAGGGTACAATCCACACCATCCTCCAGATCATTAATGAAGATATTGAACAAAACCGGCCCCAGGACCGACCTTTGGGGCACTCCGCTAGAAACCGGCTGCCAACTAGACATGGAGCCATTGATCACTACCCGTTGAGCCCGACAATCTAGCCAACTTTCTACCCACCTTGTAGTGCATCCATTCAGCCCATACTACTTTAACTTGCTGACAAGAATACTGTGGGATACCGTGTCAAAAGCTTTGCTAAAGTCGAGGAATAACACGTCCACTGCTTTCCCTTCATCCACAGAACTAGTTATCTCATCATAGAAGGCAATTAGGTTAGTCAGGCATGACTTTCCCTTGGTGAATCCATGCTGACTGTTCCTGATCACCTTCCTCTCCTCTAAGTGCTTCAGAATTGATTCCTTGAGGACATGCTCCATGATTTTTCCGGGGATTGAGGTGAGGCAGACTGGCCTGTAGTTCCCAGGATCCTCCTTCTTCCCTTTTTTAAAGATTGGCACTATGTTGGCCTTTTTCCAGTCATCCGGGACTTCCCCGGATCGCCATGAGTTTTCAAAGATAATGGCCAATGGCTCTGTAATCACATCCACCAATTCCTTTAGCACTCTCGGATGCAACGCATCCAGCCCCATGGGAAGGGGTGAGATAGCTTGTCTGGACTTGTCCAACCCCCAGATAAATCAGTTTTACCCAGTATAAGGCTTATACAGGGTAAACTCTAATTGTTCACCCTCTATAACACTGATAGAGAGATATGTACAACCGTTTGCACCCCGCCCCAGGTATTAATACATACTCTGGGTTAATTAATAAGTAAAAAGTGATTTTATTAAATACAGAAAGTAGGACTTAAGTGGTTTCAAGTAGTAACAGACAGAACAAAGTGAATTACCTAGCAAAATAAAATAGAACATGCAAGTCTATCTCTAATACAGTAAGAAAACTGAATACAGATAAAAACCTCACCCTCAGAGGAATTCCAGCAAGCTTCCTTTTACAGACTAGTCTCCTTCTAGTCTGGGTCCAGCAATCACTCACACCCCCTGTAGTTGCTGTCCTTTGTTCCAGTTTCTTTCAGGTATCCTTGGGGGTGGAGAGGCTCTCTGTTGAGCCAGCTGAAGACAAAATGGAGGGGTCTCCCCAGGGTTTAAATAGACTTTCTCTTGTGGGTGGACACCACTCCCTCCCCCGTGTAGAATCCCAGCTACAATATGGAGTTTTGGAGTCACATGGGCCAGTCACATGTCCATGCATGACTCAGAACTGACAGGTAGCATCAACACTGGTTCTCCACTTGTGAGGTAATTCCCTTCTCTTCATGTGTCAGTATAATAATGCCTGCATCTGTAATTTTCACTCTATGCATCTGAAGTTGTTTTTTTTTTAAACCCACGAAAGCTTGTGCCCAAATAAATCTGTTAGTCTTTAAGGTGCCTCCGGACTCCTTGTTGTTTTTGTGGATACAGACTAACATGATTACCCTCTGATTCTTGACAAAGTTACTAATATCTTTCTTTGAGAAGATAACTAATTTTTTTAGCCAAAAGAAATGCAGTAGCTCTAATCTACCTGGATGTCAGTAAGGCATTTGATACAGTTACACAAGAGAAATTATTAGTTAAACTGGAAAAGATGGGGATGAATATGAGAACTGAAAGGTGAACAGGAACTGGTTAAAGAGGAGACTACAATAGGTCATACTGAAAGATGAACCGTCAGGCTAGAGGGATGTTACCAGTGGAGTTCCTCAGGGATCCCAAGACTGATGCATCTTATTTAACATTTTTATTATTGACCTTGGCATGAAAAGTGGGAGTGTGCTAATAAAATTTGTGGATGACACAAAGTTGTGAGGTATTGCCAATATGGAGGAGGATTGAAACATCATACAAGACGATCTGGATGACACTGTAAACTGGAGTAATAGAAATGGGATTATATTTAGTAGTACAAAGTGCAACGTCATGCACTTAGGGACTAACAAAAAGAATTTTTACTATAAGCTGGGGACTTATCAGTTGGAAGTGACAGAGGACCAAGACAGGCCTGGGTGTATTGGTTGATCACAGAATGAATATGAACCGTCAATGTGATTCAGCCTTGAAAAAGGCTAATGCAGTCCTGGGGTGCTTCAGAAAATGTATTTCCAGTAGAGACAGGGAAGTGTTAGTACCATGAGACAGGGCACTGGTGAGACCTCATCTGGAATACAGTGTGCAATTCTGGTCTCCAATGTTCAAGAAAGGTGAATTCAAACTGGAACAGATGCAGAGAAGGGCTACTAGGATGATCTGAGGAATGGAAAACCTACCTTATGAGTGGAGACTCAAAGAGCTTGACTTGTTTAACCCAACCAAAAGAAGGCTGAGGGGAGATATGATTGCTCCCTATAAATACATCAGAGGGAGAAATACCAAGGAGGGAGAGGAGTTCTTTAAATTAAGCACTGCAATGTGGACCCCAGAACAAATGGATATGAACTGGCCTTCAACAAGTTTAGGCTTGAAACTAGGTAAAGGTTTCTAACCATCAGAGGAGTGAAATTCTAGAGCAGCCTCCCAAGGGGAGCAGTGGGGGCAAAAAACCTATCTAGCTTCAAGACTGAGCCTGATAAATTTCTGGAGGGGATGGTATGACAGGACTGCCTACAATGCATGTGGCCCATTGGTGACTGCCTGTAGCAAAAATCCCCAATGACTGGGGAAGGAACACTAGATGTGTGCCGCTTCCCACAGCTCCCATTGGTTGGGAACGGCAAACCGCGGCCACTGGGAGCTACAGGGGGCCGTGCCTGCAGACAGTCAGCATAAACAAAATGTCTCGCAGCCTGCCAGCAGATTACCCTGATGTGCCATGTGCCGAAGGCTGCCGACCCCTGCTTTAAACCATGATTTGAGGACTTCAGTAACTCAGCCAGAGGCTACAGTTCTATTACAGGAGTGAGTGGGTGAGGTTCTGTATCCTGCAGTGTGCAGGTGGTCAGACTAGATGACCACGATGGTCCCCTCTGACTTTAGTAAGAGTATTTGAGAAAGAATATACTTTAAAGTTTTAAAGCTAACCAGTGTCCCTTAAGTGACTTGCCACAAGATGTCAGAACCAGCTGCGTGGCTGCCTATTAACCCCCGCACAGGGGCTCAGGGCTGTGGCGGGGAGAGATGTCTCTCCCCGTTGGCCCCAGCACGGACCTGCCCCAAACTTGCCATGCCCGGGAGAGAGGAGCCCCTCCCTCAGCCCAACCCAGCACCACCTGAGCTGCCGCAGCCGGGGAGAGGGCTGTGGGGGAGTCCTTTCCCCCCTCCACGGCCCCAGGGAAGCCTGCATCCCAAACCCCTCATCCCCAGCTACACCCCAGAGACAATACCCTAACCCTCTGCCCCGAGCCCCCTCCCACACCCCGAACCCCTCATCGCCAGACCCACCCCAGAGCCTTCACCCCTAGCTGGAGCATTCATCTCCTGCCCCAGGCCTGTGCTCCCTCCAGCACCTCAAACCCCTCATCCCCAGCCCTACCCCCCCAGCCAGAGCTCTCATCCCCCCACACTCCAACCCTCTGCCCCAGCCGCGAGCCCCCTCCCACACTCTGAACTCCTCGACCCCACCCCCACCACATGAATTTTGTTATGTGCATCAATATGAAGGTGATATGTCACACATCTCCTCCATATTTGTGCACATAACAAAATTCATTCCACACATGGATGTAAAAAATTTGAGGGAACACTGGTCAGAACACATTAGTATTAGAGCTGAGAGGGTCTAATATTTATTTATTTTTCTTTCTTGATATAGGAATTAGATACAGTGCTCCTGTCAGATAATTTCTAAGTTATCTGCCAAAAAACAAGAGTTTTCAGTTGTCAGCCCCTAGAATTACAATTAAAGTTGACCATCTCCCTCCCCCTGCCAAAAAATCTGAAATAGCATCCATGTGGGCAGGCATGGAATATGCCACACACATACACAGACGTCCCCGTTGGCCTGACTGGAGTGGCCCCTCCTTAAATACAGAAGTCAAACTACACGTATGGTAAATGTCTGCACCCTCAGACAAAAAATTTCTGCAAGAAGCATCAGGCAGAATGCCTGAAAGGTTATAGAACAGATTCATCGATTTTTAAGGCCAGAAGGGACCATTAGATCATCCATGATTTCAAAACCAGTGTTTCAATGTCTATATGTTAGAAAGCGCTTAATCTCAGACACCCTCCAGAATAAGCGCAGGAGAGAGAAATGTCAGTGTGCCAAATTTATCCCTTGTGTAATTTCATCAAATTCAGTAGCTACGCCACCTCAGTTGAAGTCCTTATGTGCCTTGCCTGATTCACAATGGCAAGACAAAATGTGTTAAACTGAACTGTTTTTAAAATACCATTTAAAAACTTGTAGCAAACATAGCCCCACAAAAGCAGGGTCAGGGTGTAACACTGCAATTGCAATGTCAATGCTGAATAAATACAACGTGCGATAATCTAAGGCAGTATGCAAAATTACATTGAGAACAGAGATGCACATCAGCCACTATTATTAGCAACAGATGCTTCTGACACTTCACACAATCTGACCACCATAGGGGAGTGAAACGTCATTTGTTCCTACCTCTGACAAATTTTTCCTCCCTCTTTCTGCCTAATCTACTCTACCTTTCTTCAAAATCTCATTTCCTTTGTCTATAACTCTTGATATCACTCCCTCTGCTTTTTTAGATCTTGTGTCTTTGGATAATATTTTTTAATATAGTTCTTTTATACAGGGCTCTGAGATGCCAGCCCATGATACCTCCTACAGAGATGATATTCTGCACTCTTATTTTATAGGACTTGTGGAGAAAGGCTAAATGTGTTATGGAAAAGCAATAGGTCTAAACCCCTTAAATATGTTATTTGGTTCGGGATGTGGGGCAAAGCTTTTAGGTTTTTTCAACAAAAAATTCAACACTTCTGAGGCCAGGGGACCTGTGCCTCTTTTCATAATAATGGCCCCATGACACCCAGTTCTTGAAAAGTATTAGTCACAGTTCCAGTGAACGGAAGAGTTGTTATTGTGTGATACCTAGAGCTGCCAGCTCCCACATTAGGAGCCAACAACCTGAAAAATGTAGTTCTACAAAACTAACATTTGAATTTGAATTCAATAATGCACTTCATTTAATTAGGACATCTCCCAGGAGACAAGTTTAAACCTCATTATGCTTTACCGCAATGGCTGCTGCTCAGTGCTGATGGTGATGGTGATTCTGCTTAGGCGGGATACCTACAGATGATTTAGTTGTGCTTGTTTTTTGGTGTTTCCCTGGGCATGACTGCACTACAGTGCTACTGCTGCACCTACACTGCTGTAGTGAAGACACTTGCTAAAGCAACAGAAAGGGTTTTTATGTCACTGTAGTAAATCCACCTCCTTGAGAGGTAGTGACTAGAAGACCCCATGAAGAGGAACTTACTCACCTTGTGCAGTAACAATGGCTCTTCGAGATGTGTGTCCCTATGGGTGCTCCACTTTAGGTGTCTGTGTACCCCTACACCTCTAATTGGAGATTTTTGGTAGCAGAGTCCCAATGAGCCCGTGCATGTGCTCTCCCTCCCTCGTGGTCTGCCTCAAGGCTATTCAGCACTGCACGGGCGAACCCCCCTCACTTCCTTCTCTACCACAGAGTCCTATAGAGAACTCCGAAGAAGAGGGGAGGAGGGCGGGTTGTGGAGCACCCATGGGGACACACATCTCGAAGAACCATCATTACTGCACAAGGTGAGTAACTTCCTCTTCTTCTTTGAGTAGTGTCCCTATGGGTGCTCCACTTTAGGTGACTCCGGAGCAGTACCCACCACTGGAGGCTGGGACTTCAGAGCGGAGTCTTTTACTATAGAGAGTACTGTGGAGTCGAAGATGGTGTCAGCGGCCAAATCTTCAGTGATCACATAATGTTCTGTGAAAGTATGGACAGAGGCCCCAAACATTGCTCTACAGAATGGGGAGATTGAGGTAGGAACTGATCTCATGGAGTGCGTATGGACGGGAGCAAGTTGCACCCTTGCTAAGTGGTTAATGCAACTAGAGACACATTTGGATAGTCTTTGAAGAGATATCACAGAGCTTTAGAACCTTTCTGTAGATGAAAGGAAGAGCTTAGGGGATTTCCTGAAGTCCTTAGTCCTGTCCAAGTAGAATATTCATGTCCTTCTATTATATGCACTATTGTCTCCCAGTTGTCACAATGTGGTTTTGGGAAAAAACAGGGAGGTGGATCTGTTGATTCATATGGAAAGTGCAGAAAAAGTAGGGAGAAACTTGGAATATGGCCTTAGAGTTTTGGTTTTTTGTTTTGTTTTTTTTTAAAAGACAAAGGCCATGAATAGTGCTGCTATTTCTCCTGTGTGCCTAGCTGAGGTGATGGCAATTAGAAATGCTGTCATCATGGACAGGTGTGAGAGAGAACAAGTTGCCCTGGACTCAGAGGGAGGTCTAGTCCAAGCCCTGAGAACTAGATTAAAGTCCCAGGCTGGAGTGGGTGGTGTCACATGGGGGAAGAGAGAGTCCCAATGCCCTTAAAGAGTCTATGCATTAGTAGTTGAGAAAACTCCAAGTGGGAAACCATTTTTGCCATGAGATGTACCATAAGGGAGCTGAGTGAGAGTTTAAAAAGGGAGGAAAGATGAGGTTGGGTCTATCCATTTGGAATGGTACAAACTTGGAGTTGTTTCTATTTTGTAGATAGGTATGGGGAGTGGTCAACTTGTGGTTGTGTTGCAACATGTGTTTCAGCTTGTCAGAGCATTCGGCTTCTAAGCCTTGGAACAAAAAGATCCAAGCCTGGAGGTGGAGGACCCATTGGTTGGGGTGAAGGGTCAGCCCATTGTTTTGAGAGAGAGGGTGAGGAATGGGCTGACATCAGAGGAACAGGAGGGCATATTGCCATCTGCATCAGGTAAGGGAGCCAGACTTGTCATAGTCAAGAGGGGCAATCACAATAACTCTCACTTGTTTTGTTGAATTTTCAACAGATTCTTGGATAGGGTAGGAAACTGGGAAAAGACATACAAATGGGCCCTGTCCGCTGGAAAGATGAGGGCAACTGCCAGTGAACGTTTCCCCGAGCCGGTCCCGGAGCAGTAACAAGGACCTTTCTTGTTCCAGTAAGTAGCAAAGAGATCCATAGGTTGGGTTCTCCAAGGGGTGGCTATAGCTTGAAGCACCTGTGAATTCAGTATACACTCATTGTCGTGAGAAAATTCCAACTGAGACTGTTGGTTACCCCGTTCTGTATCCCTTGTAGACAGACAGCTGAGATGAGCACATTGTGATGGATGCATCAATTCCAAAGTTTGAATGATGTCTTGCAGAGGGAGGGAGATCTGGCAGCTCCTTGGCAGTTTATACAAAACATACAGGTCACATTAAGTCCATCATAACCTTTGTGTGTTGTTTTTGACGAAAGGCAGAGTTTGTGCACAGGCACTCCTGACAGCCCCTAGCCCCAAAAGAGTGATATGGAAGGTCATTTGTCCTGAACCTTGTTGTTGTGTAGCATATTAGGGAGACACGTGTCCCCAGGTGGTGAATGTGGGTAGTGAGAGGAGCGCTCTCGCTTGTACTGCATCAGGTTGGTGCTGATAAAGTCACTGTATCGGGGTTAGTATGTCACTACAATGAAGTGAACCTTGGAGAATACCCTGTGTGGAGCAGTCTGTACCTATAATGATCCTGCCCCAAAGGTAAGCAGTAGGAAATCTCCTGTACAATGATTGTATTGAGATATGGAAGTAGGCACCTGTAGGTTCAGGGCTAGAAATCAATCTCTTTGCTCTAGAGGTGGTCCTAACTGCTGAGAAGTAACGTAAGGTGACTTCTGAGTGGCATGACAGGTGTATAGATGGCAGCTGATGCTGTAAGGTATCATTGTTCAGGCCTCCGACCAGCTCATCAAAGGGCTTATAAGAGGCCGTTTGAGAGGTCATGGACTGGGGTGCAGACTGTTCTCACTTTTGAGCCCTGGGTGTCTTACACTGTAGCTCATAACAGCACAGAGATGGTGAGTATTGAGAAGATTGTGATCTGTGGTGTGGTTGAGAGGTATAGCTTCTCTTCTGTTCCACAGTGTAGATTCCTACGGAGTGTTCTTCGGTCCGAGAATCCTTCATGATGTGGAGAGAAAATCTGTCTTCTCCGCAAAGAGTTTGGCCCTTCAAATTGTCCAAAGAGCTACAGACTTCCAATCTAGAGAGGTGTAGTGAACAAAAAAGAACCCACCTCAGTATCACTGTCATGGAGACTGGGCGGGCAGCTGTAACAGCTACATCCAGTGGTGTCTCTAGGACCGGTCTGGCTATTAACTGACCTTCCCTAAGAATGGTCTGAATCTGTTCTTTTTGTGTTTCCAGTAATGTTTCAGAAACATCCTGGGATTCCCAAGATTAACAAAAAATTGTTTTGGCCATGACAATTTGGTAATTTATGGCTCTAAACAGTAACGTTGTCGATGAATATGCCATCTTGCGAAGCCTGATCATTGTTGACTTGGCATTATGTTGCTTGCTTCATGCATTAACCACATCCACTATGATGGAGTTGGGTTGAGGATGTTGAAAACAAAGTCTGCCTCTTTGGGTAGAGATGTAGGGTTGTTTTTGTTTATACTCTGTTGCTGGTTGGTGCGATGGAGGCTAACTCTGCCAGATGATTTTGGTAGGATCTAGAATCAGCTCATTATTTAGGAGGACAGTTCTAGATGAAAAGGTAGTGTGCAGAATTTCCACCAACCTGTGATGTGTATCTGCCACCGCCTGCAAGGGAATCTGCAGCTTGTCTGCCACCCTCTTGGTAAGATCCAGAAAGTTCTTAAATCTTCACTTAGTGATGAGGGGTGGGCAGCACAGTCTCATCTGGGAGAGATGAGGAGAAGTGTGCTGAAGAGGTAGCTTCCTCTTCAGGTTCTTTTTGTTTCTTTTTTTCTTCCCCCTTCTTTCCTGTTCTGAAAAAGCTTTCTCCTGTCCTGGCTCAGGTGCTTTCCTGCCCTGGCTCAGGTGCCAGGCTGTAGCAAACCATCTGGTAGACTCTCCCTGAGAGACACCAGAGACAGTTGCGCCATGAGTGTGTATACATCTGAAGAGTTACAATATGGCCTTGGGAGGGAGAGGTAGGAAGGCAGGCACAGGCAGTTGGTGTGATGGAATTGGGGAGGACCCTTGCAGTGTGGTGGTGGGCCACCGTGAGGGGCCAGGGAATGATCTTCTCCTGGCCAGTGTCAGATTCATCAATTGGTAAAGGTGCCGCTGACTGAGGTATTGGCAGTATACAGCCCAGTGCTAAGAGCGATTCTGGGTGCTGGGATGTGCTCGATACTGGGATCCTGGTACCAAGTAATGGGGATTGTGGTTCTTCCCCAATCATCGGGTCTGCATGAGCTCTGGTACCCTGGAGGACCATGAGTTCATTTGGTACCACAGAGGAGGGTCCGTGGTACACTGTCAGTACCGATAGTTGGGCAGAGCACTCCCTAAATGAGAGTTTTGCCCAGTACAAAAAGTTTGTTGGTGCCACTTTTTTTAGAGATGGTATGGTAATGGTCTCTCCCTGGGTACTGAGGCCACAGGTCTCCAGAGTATCAGAGCACCTGTGTTACCATGGGCTCATCCGGAACCCCAGAGGAGTGTCTGTAGTCTGTATCAATGGTTGGGAAGGTGCAGAACACTTCCTAGATGGGAGTTTTGTTGCATCTGGTACCACAGGGTTTCTCTATGCCGCTCTTTTAGAGATGGTATGGTAACTTTCTCCTTAGGGGACAGTACTGTTGCCTCAGAGCATGAGGGTGGAAGCCTCTGGTGTCTGGGTGCCAAAGCAGAGCTGACAGCAGGGCTTCTCTGTGTCGCTCTTTTAGACATGGTACGGTAACTGTGCCCTCTCCATGCATTAGTTGCCCAGAATAGAACTCAGAGCAGCACAGAGCTTACAGAAGCCCCTTGTCGGTGGGGAGAGCAGAGCTCAGAGCAGGGCAGAGCTCACAGCAGGAAGCCCCTTCTCAGGTTTCAGCTTCCAGAGCTTCCTGCGGAACAGTGCCCTTCTGGGGAGACCCACTGGCTGGCCAGGTACTCGGGATCGGTGCCGAGATGGCCACACTGGGGAACACCCCTCTGACTGGCTAGTTGCTCGGAGGAGCCTTTCCGGGGGAGTCTGATGGTGGCTGCTTCTTCTTTCTCTCTCTCTCTCTCTCTCTCTCTTCTCCTCTTCACCACTTTTGAAGGTCAATGCCCACCGGAGTACCCTGCAGACTGAAGTGTTTTCTCTATAGGGAGGAATTTTTACTTCAGCTCCCAGCTCCTGTGAGGCTGCAGTTTTAGGTATGGCAGGTAAAGCACTTCTGTGAGGGTCTCCCAGGCACAGTGAGTGTCTGGCCATTACAGGAACTGACTCCTGGCACCGCTTGGAGCACAGAGAGCCAGGCAAGCCCCTGGGCAGGGGGTGTCATCCTCTAGCAGGGAGGACTATACAGAAGAACATTGTCTTCTTAAAAAAAAAACTGAAAAAGAAAAATATAAGTCTACTAGATGCCCCCAGACAGGGAAGGCAAGTGAAGTTCTTTTCCTTTTTCTCTTTTCTTTTTAAACCAAAGGAATAAAATAAAACAATACACTAGCCTGAGTACTTTTAGGGAGAACAAAGGTAACAAAACAAACACTACGTATGCTAATAACACAGATAAGGAAGGGACACTGATCAGTTCTGTCAGAGGCCAAAGGCGATAGAGAAGGAAGTGAGGGGGGTTCGCCCATGCAGTGCTAAATAGCCTCGAGTCAGACCATGAGGGAGGGAGAGCACATGCGCAAGCTCAACGGGACACTGCTACCAAAAATCTCCGATTAGAGGTGCAGGGGCACACAGACCCCTAAAGTGGAGCACCCATAGGGACACTACTCGAATAAGAATTCTTCTGTGTACCTTTGGCCTCTGACGAATGAGCAGTTGTCCCTTCCTTATCTGTGTCATGAGCATAAGTAGTGTTTGTTTTGTTACCTTTGTTCTCCCTAAAAGTACTCAGGCTAGTGTTTTATTTTGTTCCTTTGGTTTAAAAAGAAAAGAGAAAAAGGAAAAGAACTTCACTTTCCTTCCCTGTCTGGGAGCATTCTCCCCCCCACATCTAGTAGACTTATAATTATTTTCTTTTGCAGTTTAAAAAAAAGTAAAGATGATGTTCTTCTGCATATTCCTTCCTGCTAGAGGATAATACCCTCTGCCCAGGGGCTTGCCTGGCTCTCTCTGCTCCAAGCAGTGCCTATCCTGCCAGGAGTCAGTTCCTGCAATGGCCAGACACTCACTGTGCCTGGGAGACCCTCACAGAAGTGCATTACCTGCCACACCTAAAACTAGAGCCTCGCAGGAGCTGAAGTAAAAATTCCTCTCGATCCTGGATCATCCCCAGAGCCTTCACTTTAAAAGGGTTGCTCATCTCTAGCCCTCTTTTATGATTCCAGTTTGACTTCTTCACTCCTATACTTCCACCCCACCTTTGCCAAATCAAATGCAATCCACTTGAAATGTCACAGCTGTGATTAGAGAAGAGTTCTGAGATGCTTGCAGCAAAATTCTAAATGCACCATTTAAAAGGTGGTCCATCCGACACCTTTTTAAAGTTATCTAATCTAAAAAACATTCCAATTGACATTGCTCCTCTAATTATGTGAGTCTTCCTGGTGTTGTACTGTACATCAAGTAAGGCCCAATAGATTGTAAGTCACATTTAAAAACATTACATGTTTCCTCCTGAGAACAGCCTGTAGACCAAGTTTCAACTAAAACAACATCTTTATAGCCGAGTTATGTGCCCCATGAATAGGATATTAACAATGGAAGATACAGACAACTTTAACTATGGCAGCATAAACACCAGCATTATAATAAAGTCAAACAACTCACAGCACTTCATATAAACAGCGCTGAGGCCAAGAGTCTTGTCCATTGACACACTGGTGAAGAAGAATGCCTAAATACCAATCCTTTCAGTACACTACAATTGGAAAGAACATAACTAATTTCAAGCAATTTTCTGTTTTAAAGCTTTTAGAACCAGCTGAATTGAATGAGATATGTATTTTTCAAACAGTCCTCATTGTAGTACCCTTTTCACCACATACAATGATAGAGGATGCTATATTTCAAACCAGGGATTAAAGCATGTCAACTCACAAGCTTCTGTTCAGTTTATAGGTAACTGGATCGAATAACATGCCCCTTTTGCTGAATACTTACAAGGGCAACTTAAATAAATTAAGCAACCTTTAATTTAGCACTAGCATTAGTAGTTTGTAAATTGATCTAGGGCTATTCACACAATTATTTTTCTTTATAAGTATATACTGATCTGAATTTTTAACAACCCTCTTTGATTGATAAATTATAAAACAATTACTGTGGTTTTCTCTCTTCCCATTTTCCAAGCAGTCAAAGTACTGACAACCCATTCTGTAATGGTTACTAACTAGAGCTAGTTGGAACATTTTCACTAAAATATGCTGTTTCATGGAGATGTATTGGTTTCTACAAAGCTTTAAGAGTTTGAGGTCCAGCGCAAAGAGAGAGATTTTGCAGAAACCTTTGAAGGGTTTTGTTTTTATTCCCAAGCAGAGCAAAAGCAAAAAATTTTAAACCTAAAAAGTTGCCACAAAATGGAATGGTCATCCTCCAGTTATCTCAAGTACTATCATGGTTTGTTTCTCCATTTAAAGAGTTCAAGTTTTATCATTCTCAGTAGGCGAAAATACACTTGCCCATTCACTGATGGAAAATCAAGTTATTGGCCAGAGGAGTACATTTCTCCTACCTTAAAAACCATCCTAGCCATTTTAGGCAAAGCATTGTTAAAAGAATACTTCTAATACTCACTTGTGTTGATTCAGATTCCAAGGTCAGAATTGTGACCATTGTGACCATCTAGTCTGACCTCCTGTATAACAACTTCCCCAAAATAATTCCTAGAGCATAGCTTTGAGAAAAACATCCAATTTTGATTTACAAATGGTCAGTGATGGAGAATCCACTACACTCCCTGGTAAATTGTTCCAATGGTCAAAAGAAAAGGAGTACTTGTGGCACCTTAGAGACTAACCAATTTATTTAAATAAATTGGTTAGTCTCTAAGGTGCCACAAGCACTCCTTTTCTTTTTGCAAATACAGGCTAACACAGCTGTTACTCTGAAACCTTCCAATGGTCAGTTACTTTCACTGTTATTTTCAGCCTGAATTTGTCTAACTTCACCTTCTAACCATTGGACTGTGTTTTACATCTTTCTCTGCTAGACTGAAGAGCCCATGATGACATATTTGTTCCCCATATAGATGCTTAGTTTAAACTATAATCAAGTCACTCCCTAACCTTCTCTTTGTTAAGCTAAATACACTGAGCTCCTATCAGGCATATTTTCTAATTCCTTTAATCATTCTTGTGACTCTTTTCTGAACCTTCTCCTATTTTTCAACACCCTTCTTGAATTGTGGACACCAGAACTGGACAAGGTATTCCAGCAGCAGTCACACCAGTGCCAAACACAGAGGTAAAATAACCTCTCTACTCCTACTTGGGATTCCCCTGTTTATGTATCTATAGCAGAATAGCCACTTACTGAGCACTGGTCACTGTGACACAGAGACCCTTTGGCAAAGGGTCCCCTGTTCTTTGTAAACAATTTTGTCTCAGACATGACAAACTCACTACACCAAACATGGCTTGCAGAGTATTTATCCACAGGGGGTATCATGTAAGGTATCTACAGAAAGCTCTTGTTAACCCACAAGGCATAGACATGACTAGCATAGCCCAATGGAGAGCGCTTGAGTGGCTGAAAGGCTGGTGGTGTTAGGGGGCTGATACCCTGTTACTAATCCCTCATGTTGGGGCAGGGACTAACAAGGTGACCCACAGTCCTGGGTACCCAGAGATCTGTCACAATCACTTTACAGGCATCCTGACCTTGTTAGCCTCCTCTTGCAGGCCCCTTAAGCATTTCACACAGTTTCTGTTGTGGCTCACAGCACCCCTCACTGGGGATGGTTTAACATCAAATAGAGTTCACACAGTCTTCAGAGTCCTTAATCGCAAAATAATCCAAACACTCCTCAAGGACTCCCCAAAATCAAGTTCATACTCAGAATTCTACTAGAATTCTTTAAGGGGGTCTACAAACATGTGGAAAAGAGTGATCTAGTGGATACAGTGTATTTGGACTTTCAGAAAGCATTTGACATGGTCCCTTACCAAAGGTTCTTAAGCAAAATAAGCTGTCATTGGATAAAAGGGAAGGTCCTCTCATGGATAGTAACTGGTTAAAAGATAGGAAACAAGGGAGAGGAATAAATGGTCAATTTTCACAGTGGAGAGAGGTAAGTAGCAGAATCCCTCACAGATCTGTACTGGAACCAATGCTGTTCAATATATTATATTAATAAATGATCTGGAAAAAGGAATAAACAGTGAGGTGGCAAAGTTTGCAGATGGTACAAAACCACTCAAAATAGTTAAGTCCAAAGCAGACTGTGAAGAGTTACAAAGGGATCTCACAAAACTAGGTGACTGGGCAATAAAATGGCAGATGAAATTCAATGTTGATAAATGCAAAGTAAAAAAACATTGGAAAACAATCCCAAATATACATACAAAATGCTTGGGTCTAAATTAGCAGTTACCACTCAAGAAAGAGCTCTTGGAGTCACTGTGGATAATTCTCTGAAAATATCTGCTCAAGGTGCACTGGCAGTCAAAAAGCTAACAATGTTAGGAATCATTAGGAAAGGGATAGAGAATAAGACAGAAAATATCACACTATATAAATCCATGGTATGCCCACACCTTGAACGTGTGCAGTTCTGGTCACCCCATCTCAAAAAAGATGTACTGGAATTGGAAGAGGTACAGAGAAGGGTCACAGAAATGATTAAGGATATGGAATAGTTTTCATATGAAGAGAGATTAAAAAGACTGGGACTTTTCAGCTTGGAAAAGAGAAGACTAAGGGGGGATATGATAGAGGTCTATAAACGCATGAACAGTGTGAAGAAAGTAAGTGTTATTTACCCCTTCACATAACGCAAGAACCAAAGGTCACCCAAAGAAATTAATAGGAAGCAGGTTTAAAACAAACAAAAGGAAGTACTTCTTCACGCAACACAGCGTCAACCTGTGGAATTCATTGCCAGGGATGTTACGAAGGCCAAAAGTATAACTGGTACAAAATATAATTAGATAAGTTCATGGAGGATAGATCCATCAGTGGCTACCAGCCAAGGTGGTCAGTGATGCAACCCCATGCTCTGGATGTCCCTAAGTCTCTGACTGCCAGAGGCTGAGACTGAATGATGGGATGGATCACTCGATAATTGCCGTGTTCTGTTCATCCTCCTGAAGCATCTGGCATCAGCCACTGTTGGAAGACAGGATACTGAGCTAGATGGACCATTGGTCTGACCCCAGATGGCCATTCTTATGTAATTCAACAGTTCATACTTAGCTCTGGTTCTGCTGTTACACCCAGAGCTCTTCCTCTGTCAGTCTGCTCCACCTAAAGCCACAAGTCCTAGCACTTTTTCACTGGAGCTCAGCCCATTTGGTTTGGCTTCCTTCTCCTGTCAGGGTCTCCCTTGTTCTGAGGAAGAAGACAGTCTATATACTGCACTCCCCCACAGAGCTCCTTTCGACTGGCTGGAAGAGAAGGGAGCCCTGCTCCACCATACACTACATGGCTCCTGATCCTGGGCCCTTAAAGGAACAGTGTCCTGGGGTTTCTGCCCCCTGCCCTCCACCTCCCACCCAGGATCCAACTCATAAATCCCCAAGACAGCTTCCTCTCTTCCACGACCATGCTATTTTCTGGACTTTTGTTCATTCCAAGACCTGGAATGGGGCCTTCTGGACCCCTTTATTCTTAAAAGGTCTAGTACACTCCACTACAGTATCCAAGGATTGCATTAGTCCTTCTGCCCACAGCATCACACAGAGCTCATATTATCCACGATAACCTCCAAATCTTTTACAGAGTCCCTACTCCTTAGGATAGAGTCCCCATCCCTTAAATATGGCCTACATTCTTTGTTCCTAGATGTATACATTTATATTTGATCGTATTAAAAACACGTTTGTTTGCACCCAGTTTACCAGATATCCCTGCAACACTGACCTGTCCTTTTCATTATTTATGACTCCACCAATTTTTGTATCATCTTCAAACTTTATCAGTGATGATTTTATGTGTTCTCCCATGTCAATGATAAAAATGCTAAATAGCCTAGGGCCAAGAACCGATCCATACAGCAGCCTGCTGGAAACACACTGCTTGATAATGATTCCCTGTCCACAATTACATTTTGAGACCCATCAGTTAGCCAGTTTTTAATCCATTTAATGTGTGCCATGTTAAAAATCTAGAATTGTGTAAAATTAATAAAAATGTCATGTGTACCAAGTCAAATGCAGTAGAGAAGTCTGGGTATATTACATCAACACTATTACCATTATCAACCAAACTTGTAATCTCAATGAAAAAAAGATATCAAGTTAGTTTGACAAGATCTATTTTTCATAAACCCATGTTGATTGGCATTAATTATATTACCCTCCTTTAATTCTTGTTCAGATAAGTTACCTGGTCCTTCTGATTTAAAAATGTCCAATTTTAGTAGCTACTATTTAACATCCTCCTGAGATAGTAGGGAATGGAAAAGGTGTTATCATAATCATATGATATATCATCTGTTTTTTCCCCCAAATACAGAACAGAAAAATTTATTGATCACTTCAGCCTTTTCTGCGTTATTATTGATGATTCTACCATTTCCATCTAGTAATGGACCAATACCATTGTTACGATTTTTTTTGTTCATAATATACTTAACTCCTTACGATCCTTCACTCTGCAGGCCATAGATTTGTCCTTGTGTCCCTTTGCTTCTCTTATAAACTTTCTACAATTCTAAGCTTCTGATTTATATTTATTACAATTAAACTTCCCATTTCTTCTATTTGTTATGTATTATTTTTATGTTATGAAATATCAGCCTTGGTTTAGTCTGGATGTAGGATAGAGAAATGGCTGGGACAATGAAGCGTCAATCTTTGCCCTCCTCTAAACATCCTGTCCAGGGCAGTTTGTGTATTTTGTGCATCGTTCAAAAGACACACTCCAGAAAGGGTGTAAGCCTTAAAATCCTCACCACCACCACCATCATCCTAGAAGCAACACTCCCAACGCATCCTGATACCCACCAGCTAGAGGCTGATGTCGAAGTTCTAGCACATGGATGCCCCTACCCATGCCACACACTCCTAGCTGTGACATCAGTCTTATCACTAAATTATTAATTATTATTATTATTATTATGGCTTTCTAGTTTTATTCCTCTGGCAAACCAGTGTTTGTTAAATTATGATCCCTGAGAGACTATCTTTTAAGTAGTAACCCGGTAAAAGCCTTTGCCATTTTATAAAGCTGCCAGCTGAACCCAAGTCAGTCTGTTCAGTTGATATACTTAGAATAGGATGAAGAAATAGCTACAAAATGAAGGGTTTGGAGTAAAGATGGGTGGGTTGTACTTTGGTGAAATAATTCATGGTTCTCACTGGCCTTTGCTGTCCCAGAACAACGTTAAACCTCAAAGCATAAAACCCACTGCAAGGCCATGGAAATATACAATATTTCCATGAGCTAAACAATTGAAACTTTCTGGATAGTAATTAGCTGAAAAAGGAAATCTTCAGACCTTCCCTTTTAAAACAAGCAATGATATATGCGAATATTTTAATAAAATATTCATCACAGTATTCTAGAAGACGCAACTTAGGGCAAGATTTTCCAAAAGTGTTTAGTGTTGGCCTAGTGTTGCTCCCATTGAAATCAAGGGGACTTTTTACCAACACTGAACATTTTTGAAAATCTCATCCCTAAAGTTTTCACAGGGGAAATTTTAAAGCTTCATTTTAAAGCCTCTTTAAATCATATATTTATTATTCTTCAAAGGCTCGGAACTTTTACTCACAGATTGCACAGCTCAACTCCTACTTAACATTAAGTGCTCTAGATCACTTCTTCTTCTCAAGCTATCTGATGTGGGGGGCCGGCAATTGTTTTTCCAATGTGCGCGCAGACCGGCAGCCAATGCCGTGGACCACCACTCTGAATAGCACTGCTCTAGAAGTCCATTTTAAAAAAAAAAAAAAAAATCAAGAAGTCAAATACTTAAATAGTTCTAATGCTGCAGTTAAAAAATGAATGTTAAAAGTCTTGGAAGAAATAAATAGAGCTGTCAGAACCAGAGAGAGCACTATTTACTTTGGACATAAACGTGCTCACACTTTACTGCATTGTTTACTCTATCAGCTTTCTGCTCCACTTGCTGACACTCTAAACAAAAAAACAAAACAAAATAAAAAAAGGTGGGAGGCACAGCCTGAGACAGCTTGCACAACCTGGGCTTGAAGATTTGAAGTGCTCCAAATCTCCTTTAACTCTTTGGCTGGAAGATACCAGGAAGGGATCATGGGAAACCAGTAGCTGCAATTTTTAGTGTGTATCATGGTTTCTCATTACATGTTTCCCATATAGTCCCCATCAATCTTGCTAATTGTGAGGCAGTACTTTTACTTTAAACCTTCTCTTGTTTAATGATGATTCTTTTTCCTAGAGCAAAAATAGTGAAAGTAAAAGAAAGTGGTATGCAGGAGGGTCAAGTGCAGGGCAGAACAAACCCAGAAGTGATAAGGTATTTTTCATTAGTCATTTTATTGCTCTCTGCTGATTGTAATATCTTGTTGTAGGTTTGAGGCAACAAACTATTTCTTTAGAATATTTTTCTCCACCATATCCACATACTGGTTTGTTACTGCAGGATTGCTAATGAATGCTGGCTTTTCATGATGAATATAGCATTATTAACTGGGTTTAAAATGATAAAATAAATAAAGCTACAGAAGCATGAGTGGGATTTGATTTTGAAAGCTAAGAGTTGATTGACAAAGAAGTTTACTCCCTAAGTCAAGAATGATATCAAGTTACAACATTGTAGCCAGAGCGGGATAGCGGATTATGGTTTATATTGTAAAAAGTGTTTTGTTTTTTTGGTGCATAAAATGCTATAGTTATGGTGAAACATTTCTATTCTCAAGCTCCTAATTAAGGTCAAGACTTTAAAGAAGCAAAATGAAAGGAGAGATAGGCAAGGTCTGCACTAGATTTTGCCTATATAGCAATAGTGGTGTACCGTACTGGCAAAGAACTCTTAGTGTGGATGCAGCTTATACCAGCCAAATTGTGTTTTTGCCAGCATAGTTTATTCCACTCCCACCCAACCACGATATGAAACAAACTATACCAGATACCAGCCAAAAAAGCAGTTCTATTAGTATAACTGGATCTACACAAGTACTATTGGCCATTATCTTTGAAAACTTGTGGCGAACGGGGGAAGTCCCGGATGACTGGAAAAAGGCCAATGTAGTGCCAATCTTTAAAAAAGGGAAGGAGGAGGATCCTGGGAACTACAGGCCAGTCTGCCTCACCTCAGTCCCCAGAAAAATCATGGAGAAGGTCCTCAAAGAATCAATTCTGAAGCACTTACATGAGAGGAAAGTGATCAGGAACAGTCAGCATGGATTCACCCAAGGGAAGGTCATGCCTGACTAATCTAATCGCCTTCTATGATGAGATTACTGGTTCTGTGGATGAAGGGAAAGCAGTGGATGTATTGTTTCTTGACTTTAGCAAAGCTTTTGACACGGTCTCCCACAGTATTCTTGTCAGCAAGTTAAAGAAGTATGGGCTGGATGAATGCACTATAAGGTGGGTAGCAAGTTGGCTAGATTGTCGGGCTCAACGGGTAGTGATCAATGGCTCCATGTCTAGTTGGCAGCCGGTGTCAAGTGGAGTGCCCCAGGGGTAGGTCCTGGGGCCAGTTTTGTTCAATATCTTCATAAATGATCTGGAGGATGGTGTGGATTGCACTCTCAGCAAATTTGCGGATGATACTAAACTGGGAGGAGTGGTAGATACGCTGGAGGGCAGGGATAGGATACAGAGGGACCCAGACAAATTGGAGGATTGGGTCAAAAGAAATCTGATGAGGTTCAATAAGGATAAGTGCAGGGTCCTGCACTTAGGAAGGAAGAACCCAATGCACAGCTACAGACTAGGGACCGAATGGCTAGGCAGCAATTCTGTGGAAAAGGACCTAGGGGTGACAGTGGACGAGAAGCTGGATATGAGTCAGCAGTGTGCCCTTGTTGCCAAGAAGGCCAATGGCATTTTGGGATGTATAAGTAGGGGCATTGCCAGCAGATCGAGGGACGTGATCGTCCCCCTCTATTCGACATTGGTGAGGCCTCATCTGGAGTACTGTGTCCAGTTTTGGGCCCCACACTACAAGAAGGATGTGGATAAATTGGAGAGAGTCCAGCGAAGGGCAACAAAAATGATTAAGGGGCTGGAACACATGACTTATGAGGAGAGGCTGAGGGAACTGGGATTGTTTAGTCTGCAGAAGAGAAGAATGAGGGGGGATTTGATAGCTGCTTTCAACTACCTGAGAGGTGGTTCCAGAGAGGATGGTTCTAGACTATTCTCAGTGGTAGAAGAGGACAGGACAAGGAGTAATGGTCTCAAGTTGCAGTGGGGGAGGTTTAGGTTGGATATTAGGAAAAACTTTTTCATTAGGAGGGTGGTGAAACACTGGAATGCGTTACCTAGGGAGGTGGTAGAATCTCCTTCCTTAGAAGTTTTTAAGGTCAGGCTTGACAAAGCCCTGGCTGTGATGATTTAGTTGGGGATCAGTCCTGCTTTGAGCAAGGGGTTGGACTAGATGACCTCCTGAGGTCCCTTCCAACCCTGATATTCTATGATACACTAGGAGCTATTGCTGGCGCAGCTATATCAGTCACAGATACGTATCATCCTACCCATGACCAACAGAGTTATGCTGAAAAAAGTCTGTAGGGTAGACCTGGCCTTAGAAGTTTTACTGTAAGTACCAACTTTACAAGAACTACCACCTAATGCCTGGAGCTTTTATACTTGTACTTTGACCCCACTGAGGGCTTCAGCCGAAACATGTAGGCACTATTTATCCCAGTAGTTCAGCAACTAGTCAATATTTGTCCCCTTTATTACTATGGGGAATAAAGAATTGAGTTTTGACATGGCACTAAGCCACCAGATGTGTAATGAATGCCAGCACAGACCCAGTTAAGTTAAAACTGGGACTTTATGTGCCTAAGTCCCTTTGTGGATCCAGGCCTAAGATCTTGATTAATGTTTATTCAGGTCAGAATTCTTTGTATTATAGTAGACTCTAGAGTCCATTGTTCTAAGTTCCGTACATAGTCATAGTTAGAGACAAACCTTGTGCCAAAGACCATACTATCTAAAGTACCATGACAAAGATCACAAAATGGGAGAATTTTCTAGACAGGGAAATATCTTTGGACTCTAATTCTAAAGTTTTCAAGAAGCCTCCCGTATACGGTATAAGATCTTCAATTAGCCCCTTTGGTGTCCATTTCCTTAAAACGGGACTTTTCAGACAGAAGCAATGTGTAAAGGATTGCTTTCTGTCTTAGCAAGACATTATGGGTAAGAGCTGAAATGCAAGCTTTTACAAAAGGAAAGTGGCTTATCCTACTGGCAGAAGCTCTAGAAAGAGGAAGGGATTTGCACACCCTACTACAAAACAGTAGTTTTCAGAGGAGGATACTTGTTGCCAGGTACATTGAATGTTAAAGTAGATCAATAGTGCAAAAATTGCTGTAACTACATTGTGTCTTTTTCCATCTTTGAGCCTGACCCTAGCAAACACTTACTAATAGACTCACAATTTTTGAGAAGTACCACTGATTTTGGATAGCTCAGCTTTGGTATGCCCAGCCTGTGCGTGCTGAGTCTTGTAGTGGCTCAGCACCTTTGACAATCAGCCCAAGATGTCTCATGTTGGGCACCCCAAAACCAAAGTACACAAAAATCAGTGGCCCTCTTGCTTATATCTTGGTGTAAGCCAACTGTGGTTCATGGATAAGGATAAGATTTTGTCACAGAGGTCATGGATTCTGTGACTTTCAGAGATCTGTGACATTTTCTGCTTCAGCCCCGTGCCTTGGGGCTGGAGCCATCAGCCACTGTGGGCAGCAGGGGCCGCGCAACTCTTAGCAGTAGGCGGGAACCCCAGAGCTATGAGCTGCGAGCCCTGCAGCTGTCAGCTATGTTGGGCTCCCCCCTGCTCCCCATTATTTTTAGTAAAAGTCATGGACAGGTCGCAGGCTTCTGTGAATTTTTGTTTATTGCCTGCAACCTGTCTTGGAGTTTTACTAAAAATAACTGACAAAATCTTAACCTTATTCGTGGTACAATGGCCCATAACAAGCACTTGTAGGATCACACCATAAAAACATGATCCTGTAGCTCTTATACACACAGTAATGGCTGTGGAATTGACAGATTTATGAAGATGAGGGAGTTTATATGAATTACACTTTTCAGCAAAAGCAGTTTTCAGAAAAAACAGTCAGCATTTCTTTTGCTGTTGTTGCAGATTTGTGTTTTAAGAATTTGTCCCCACACAGCCCAGCTACATTTAACGCAAGTGTTGCCACGGGAATAGTGAGGTCACTACAACCTCACTAAAAGATTAATTTGGACGAGAAGCTGGGCTGAGGGAAGAAGCCTATGTTTGAATAGAAATAGCTTGGAAAGTAACACACATAGTAAGAGGAGTTATGAAAGACAAGGGGAGTGTAACTGGATTTATCTTTATATCTGATATTTGAGCCTCTCTCTGATTATGAAAGACCGTCTTCATTAAAAACTGCCATTTGTCTCTGATTTCACCAAAATGGTACAGGGAGGTTTGGAGAGGGATTTACTATATTAAATGATGTCTTCAGAAAGAGAAGCAAGTTTTGCTGAGTATTTTTACGAGAACTAGATTAGAGAGCCAAGGAAAAAGAATCCAGGCAGGACACACCAGTATAGACAGGTCTCTAAGTAAACTGAACTACCTGATTACAGGCTTGCAATAAATCTGAAAATGGCGGAGAATTTTTTTTTTTTTTTTAAGGATTAAAGATTAATGAAAAAAATTAAATAACATTTAACTAATTTTTTGTACCAAAGTTAGCTTAACTCTAGCACTGGGGTATTTAATGGGTAGTAAAAATAGTGAGAATGCTAGTGTGGACAAGGCTCCTGCCGCTATGAGCTACCAGTGTTTTAACACTGGGGTCTTTTAAATTTGATCAGAACATAGTTAGATTACATTGTATTCAAAATGCTGGAGACTTCAGAAACTTTGTCTAAAGTAGGGCTCCTACTATGACTATTAATGGTGGAACTGTACCATTGTTATTAAGGATGGGAAACTATTGCCAGAAGACTCAGAAGTTGTCACAGGCTTATAGAACAAACTACACACAGACTTCAGCAGCTTAAAAAAAGAAAGCGAGAGAGAGAGTGCAGTATATACAGCTCAGATCTGATGCTTTAATACAAATGGAAGTATATGAAATCATTGTGGTAATCTATATGTATTTTAAGTGTCCCGTCAGCAATATCTACACCCTAACTGATTGAAAGAAATACCTTTATAATATAACCAATAGCCTAACTGTTATGAAGAATATATTGCTAACATTTTAAAGTGTTAAATAAAAACAAACTCATATACAAAACTATCATATTGACAAACTGATGATGCAAAGCATGAATGAATCATTGAAATGTAGAACTGGAGAGGAGCACAAGAGGTCATCTAGTCCAGCCCCCTCCACTGAGGAATATAACTAAATCATCTCTTACAGGTATTTGTGGAACCTGTTCTTAAAAACCTTCAAAATGGGGATTCTACAATCTCCCTGGCAAGCTTAACTATCCTTATCATTAGAAAGTTTTATCCTAATATCTAACCTAACTTTCTCTTTCTGAAAATTAAGTGCATTACTTCTTGTCCTATCTTCAGTGGACATGGAAAACAATTGAACATCCTCTTTATAACAGCCCTTAATGTATTTGAAGATTTATCAGGTCCCTCTGTCTTCTTTTCTCAAGACTAAACACGTCCAGTTTTTTTAACCTTTCCTCCCAGGTCAAGTTTTCTAAACTTTTTATTATTTTTGTTGCTTTCTTCTGGACTCTCAAATTCATTCATGTCTTTCTTAAACTGCGGTTTCCAGAACTGTACACAGTACTCCAGCAGAGGCCTCACCAGTGCCAAGGACAGGACAATTAGCTCACGTGTCTTACATACAAGACACTTGCTAATATACCCCAGAATGATATTAGCCTTTTTTGCAACTGCATCACATTGTTGACTCATATTCAGTTTGTGTCTGCTATAAGCCCCAGATCCTTTTCTTCAGTACTGCTACCTAGCCAATTATTCCCCATTTTGTAGCTCTCTATTTGATTTTTTTTCTACTTAAGTGTAATACGTTGCACTTGTCTTTATTGAATTTAATCTTGTAGATTTCAGACCAATTCTGCAACTTGCCAAGGTCATTTTGAATTCTAATCCTGTCCTTCAAAGTGCTTCCAACCCCTCCCAGCTTGGTATTATCACAAATTATATAAGCATACTCTCCACTCGTTATCGGATGTTAATGACAATACCGAGTAGTAACAGACCCTGTACAATTCCACTAGATATGCTCCCTGATTTGTCAGCAAACCATTGATTACTACTCCAAGTACAGTCTTTCAACTAGTTTCGATCCCACCTTATAGTAATTTCACCTAGACCTCATTTCCCTAGTTTGCTTGTGAGATTGTCATGTGGGACTGTGTCAAAAGCCTTACTAAAATCAAGATATGTAACATTTACAGCTTCCCCCCCATCCACAAGGCCAGTAACCCTGTCAAAGAAGGGAATTAAGTTGGTTTGGCATGATTTTTTCTTGACAAATTCATGTTGGCTATTAATTTAACCCAGGGGATCTCAAACTGGGGGTTAAGACCCCTTAGAGGGTCACAAGGTTCTTACACAGGGGGTCACAAGCTGTCAACCTCCACCCTAAATCCCATTTTGCCTCCAGCATTTATAATGGTGTTAAATATTTAAAAAAAAAGATTTAATTTATAAGGGGGGGAGGGTCACACTCAAAGGTGAAAGGGGCCACCATTACAAAAGTTTGAGAACCACTGTTATAACCCATTATCCTCTAGGTGCTTACAAATTGATTGTTTAATCATTTGTTCCAGTATCTTTCCAGGTGTTGACATTAGGCTGACTGGTTCCCCACCCTGCACCCCCTTTTTAAAGACAGGTACTATGTTTGCCCTTCTCCCGTCTTCTTGGGACCTCACCCATGCTCCATGTTTTCTTAAAGAGAATCACTAACAGTTCCAAGATTCAGAGTAACAGCCGTGTCAGCTAGTTCCTCAAGTACCCTAGGATTCATTTAATCAGGTTCTGACAACATGACTACAACTGACTTGTCTAAATAGTCTTTAACCCATTCTTTCCCTATTTTGGCTTGTGTTCCTTCCCCTTTGTTGTTAATATTAATTAGGTTAAGTATCTGGTCACAATTTACCATTTTAGTGAAAGAAACAGTTTCATTACTAGAAATCACTGAAAATCAGAAAGTTTTTATAAGGCAAATTCTATAGAATTTTTTTGAGGAGAGGAAGTTAGCAATTTAGAAAAATAGGTTTTGGTTGTGTGATTTTTTTTTTAAATGTACTTATGACAACTTAAAGATTGATTCCATGGCTTTTTAATGGAAAAGCAGGTTCTTTCAGTCCTCCTAATTACTATTAATTTTGGTACACTCTCCTTGACAAACAACCACCAAAATATAATTTTTTAAAGAAATCTGAACAAAAATCACAGCACTAACAAATGTATGCTAAACTTTATTTCTCAATTACCTTGCTTTTGGACATTCTTGATTCCATATCTTTTGCTTGTATGTATGCTATCAGTATTAAATTTAATACTCCTTTGTACAACTAGCACTTTTTCTGCACTCTGCAAATAACGTTTTGCCTCAAACTGGAACTTGTGATTTAAATTATCTTTAAAACAGCAACCTCCAAAACTAGAAAACAGCACCATTCACTGAAGGGAGAGGAGGAAGTGGTTTCCAGTATTTCTATAAACCTCTTGTGAAAATACTTTTAATACAACATTCTTGTTTAGTAAATATTTAGTTAGCTATAAGATGATGAGGTCATCAGGAGTCTTCCTGCTAGAATGGACTAGAGTTTTCTTTGGCTTCTAAAAAAAATTGAGTGCCTCTATAGTCTTCTACCAGCCAGCTGGGAACTCTTCCTTCTCTGACACCTTATTTTCCAGTCTCTGACCTTATCCACCCCAAGTACCATTGTGATTCTCTTTGACTTTTCACTTTTGTATAGCATAGCAAGATTCTCCCCAGCAATCATCAACATTAAGGGAACCCGGGGGGGCGGGGAGGGGGAGAGTAGGACAAAGAAAAAAAAAAGAAAAGGGCGTCTGTCCTTGTCTGCATCTTTATGCTTGATCAGTTAAGGTGTGAGAATTAACAAGAAATGTCTGAGACTTCCAAGATGACAAAACCAGACTTGACATTCTTGATATTTGTGAGGGAAAAAATAAGAAAATTATTTTAAAAACATAAATCTTTCCAGATTTCTTTATGTATCATAAAAGGATGGGGGGAAGGGGGAAAAGGACACAAATTAATTAAAAAACATTCTCTGCAGACCACCTTCAACAAGCTGTTTGATGGAAGGAACAAAGGAGAGTCACACGCGGGATGCTTGGAGAAGACAGAACAATTAAATGCATAATACTTTTAATTTGTGGCAAGCAGGGGACAAAAGTAAACAGTATAAAAAGTGCTATAATCTCTGCCTTTTGTAACACTAAGACCCGTTTCTTAAGAACTGTACATTTAGTTTAGATCATAGAAACTGGTACAATGTCTCCCCAAATGCTACTGAAAAGACCTAAGTTCCAGACACCAAAATACAAGGACAGAAAAAAAAGCCAAGCAGTGTTTTGCTTTGTGATGGGTGGGGAGAGCTGTCAAGTGTCTAGAAGTCAAAGCTATTTTTACCTGTCAGCTCTGAAAGGTCCTCCCCCAGGACTAAGCTGTGAAACAACTGGTTTGCTAGCCAAAGCAACACTGAACTGCATGCAGATGCGGTGCAGGAGACTCTAACTGGGGGCCAGCTGCCCGTGCCCGCTGCGCAGGAGGGAGGGGACGGGGGAAAGGGAAGCGTGCGGGAGGGCAGGGCAAGGGCCGGGGTGTCTCACTCTCCGAGTCGCTCATGCCGCTGCTGTCGCTAACGCTGGCGCTGCTCCGCCGCTTCATCCGCGCCAGGTGCTCCTCGTACTGGAAGTGGCGCTTGCTGACGGGCGAGGAGAAGTCCTCGATCACGGCATCGAACTCGCCCAGCACCTCCGCCAGCTCCCCGGCATCCGCCCGCAGGGCGGCAGGGCCCGAGCCCGGGCCGCACGGGAGACCGTCACCGGAGCCTAACGAGAAACACGGACACCCTTAAAACCCCCCGGGCCCTCGGAGAGCAGGGCTGGAGCACAAGAGGGAGACCGAGCCACCCCTCCCGCAGCGACACCCCCATGTCCCCCCAGAGAGAGACTGAGCCACCCCCGCCCCCCGGCGACACCCCCACAGAGGCGCCGGGACTAGGGCTAGCGAGGGGGCTGCAGCACCCCCGGCTTGAAGTGGTTTCCATCATACGCAGGGTTTGCATGGCTCTCAGCACCCCCCCCCCCACACACACACATTGTTCCAGCGCCCCTGCACCCCCGTTTCCCCCCAGCGAGACCGGCCCCCCCCCCGCCGTACCCCCCCCCCCAGCGAGACCGGCCCCCCCCGAGAGCGGAGAGACCGTAGCAGAGGAAGGGAGCCGCGAGCAGCCGAGCCTCGGTCGCTGGCCGGGCCGGGGTCGGGTCCTGGCCGCCTCTGCTCCCGGCACTAACGGGGGTTTGCACCGCTGAGCGCGCCCCGCCGCGACCGCCGCCCGGCCCCTGTGAAGCCTGGCCTGGGGGCGGGAGGCGAAGGGCACCGACCCCGCAGCCCGGCGCCGGCCGCCTCGTCCCCTCCCGCCCGCCCGCCCCGACGGCGGCTCTCGCGAGGGGGCTGCAGCCGAGCGCCCGGGCCGGCCGCGCTCACCTTTGCCGGCCGCGCTCTTAGCTTGCGGGGACTTCATGGCCGCAGGCTCCCGCCCCTCCCCGCCGCCTTGTGCCGCCAGCATCTGCCGCCAGCCCCAGCCGGAGCCTCTTCTAGCCGGTGCCCCGCGGAGCGGCCGCAGCGCCGCCGCCAGACGTGGAAGGAGGCGGGCGTGGGAGGGGGCACGGCAGCGCCCTGCTGCCGCTATCGCGCTGGGGCGGCGAAGTGGGAAGGACGCGGCCCGCCGGCGGGGCTGGATTATCCCCCCTGCCTCCGCAGCCGGTCCCAGAGAGCTCCGGGCCGGGGCCTCTCACTGGCGGGAGCTCCGAGCACCCCCAATCCAGCCTCCCTGACGCGGGGGTACGGGCGTTTCTCCCCTGAACGCCGGGCTACACGTGTCAGTGCGCGGCAGGGGTTCCCGCCTGCGTCCCCCGCAGAGACTGCGCGAGAGAGACGGTCTGTACCGGCCCCCCCCAGCAAAATGCCATCAAGGTCCCACCAGCGAAGTACGCTGCAGTGCTGGGTGGGAGGCGTTTGCTGGCTGGGGACAACGTGCTGTTAGAAAAACACGGCTCCCGGGGGAGTGGGGCAACGCACTGACGTCCGGAGCAGACAGGCACTGCCTGAGCGCGAGTCTGAATTAGTGTGGTTTGTGGGCACAGCTTCCTAACAGCAAATCAAGTGCCTGGGCTACAACCCTGTGCTACAAAGTAGAAGACCTGTCTTGCTTCCTTTTACTATCCGAAAGCAACATGAGGCTGCAGCAGGAACAATGAGAATTTAGCTACAAGTGAGTCAGGGCCTTTTTGTTAGCAACAGATAAATAGAAAAAATTATCTAGCTCTTGTAAAATCAAGGCAAACCCTGTTAAATGTTGATTTACTGCATGGGGGGGGGGGGGAATGAGCTGAAGAACCCTGGTGTGGATGAAGATGAAGTGACTCAGCAGCACACTTCATACTAGAAGAGGTATTGCAGCTGATGCACTCCTTCACCCTGGGACATTATCTTCTGGTTGGTAGTGGCGAGAGGAGAGCCAAGAAATTTCAGGTATCAGAGGGTAGCGATGTTAGTCTGTATACACAAAAAGAACAAGGAGTCCAGGGGCACCTAAAAGATTAACAGATTTATTTGATCTGAAGAAGTGTTTTTTTTTTTTACCCAGGAAAGCTTATACCCAAATAAATCTGTTAGTCTTTAAGGCATTTCATGTTCCATAAAATCAGAGCAATGATGGAATATTCCTCAGCCTTTTGACTTCCTCTGGTGGGGGCATTTGTGTCAGCACAGCTCTAGGGAGGCTTACAGTCTAGTAATGATGTATCTGCAGCAGCAGCACCAGGTAAAGGCACAGTCACTCCAGCAGGACAAGGCCTAGCAAGACAGTGCCAAAAAAGGCTTGAAAGCACCAAGGAGAGGAAAAAACTAGAAGGCTGAATCTACACTAGGTAAATTGGGTCCTGTAATTCTCGACCAGTACAGCTCCAATAGCATAGCCAAGGTGGGAACTGTTGTCTAGACAAAATGAAGGCATTTTTATCAAATCTTACCACAGGGGTAGCCCATTTAGCCATGAAGATAACTTTCAGAAAGCACCTAAATGCAATGCTTTTGAGGCTGTAGCCACACTGAAAGTGGGAAAGTCCCTCATTTATCACATGGGTGTTAATGTTATGGCCTCATTATCACTATCGCTATTTAAATGCTGTAACAATGTTAGCTGTTTCAGAGTAACAGCCGTGTTAGTCTGTATTCGCAAAAAGAAAAGGAGTACTTGTGGCACCTTAAAGACTAACCAATTTATTTGAGCATAAGCTTTCGTGAGCTGCAGCTCACTTCATCAGATGCATACTGGGGAAAGTGTAGAAGATCTTTTATACACACAAAGCATGAAAAAATACCTCCCCCCATCCCACTCTCCTGCTGGCAATAGCTTATCTAAAGTGATCACTCTCCTTACAATGTGTATGATAATCAAGTTGGGCCATTTCCAGCACAATGTTAGCGGTTTCACTTCTGCTTCTTGTATAATAAACATCCAACTACTGCACCTACTCAGGGTACTTACCTGCTGGTGATGCTTCATTCCTTCAAAAGGAATTTGCATGGGAAAAAGGCTGAAAAGCGTTGAATATCCAAAGAGCTGAATAAATCAGATGACCATGGGGAATGTTTTGAAATAGTTTAGAGCTATTTGAATAAGGGCTTGTCTTCACTGCAGTTAACTCTGGCTCTTACTCATGTATTGTCCCTAACGCAACTCCTGTTCACACACACAACCCTCTCCCCAAATACGGTGGTGCTTTCAGATCAGTTTCAACATAGCTAGCCAGCCTGTCCAGGATATAGGTTAAAGCCTGAGTACTCCCTATCTCCAGCTGGTAACCCAGCACATTTTTCAGGCTAAAACACTCCAGTGCCTTTCCATATTTCCCCTTATGTGCACAGAGGGACAGACAAGTTCTTTCAAAGTTCACTGGGAAAGAATCAGAGTGAAGGAAGTATTGGCAAGCTTATCAAACTACTCTTAGATGTAGGAAGTTGATGTGGAGCATGGCCTCTTGTGTAGACCACTTGCCCTAGGCTCAGCTTACTGCAGTTTTAAGAATTGTGGGATATGCCCTCAGAAGTCCTAGCACCTCACACAGGCAAGTGCAGCACTAGTGTTGAGGTATGTGGCTGCTCACAACCAAGCTAGACTAACCTGGGTGCTCAGACCCAGGTGCTGATCATTTGGGGTAACTGCAATGAAAACACACCCTAAGAAAGATACTTCTCTTGCCTTTAAAGTCAGGGTAAAACTGGTAGAATAAAAAAGAAAAATTCCATTGTAGAATTTCCCCAGATTTGAGTAGAATATATATATATATAGAGAGAGTATATTTCCCCAGATTTGAGTAGAATATATATATATATTGAGTAGAATATATATATATATATATATATACTGTCACCGGAGCCTAACGAGAAACACGGACACCCTTAAAATCCCCCAGACCCTCGGAGAGCAGGGCTGGAGCACAAGAGGGAGACCGACCCAACCCTCCCGCAGCGACACCCCCATGTTCCCCCAGAGAGAGACTGAGCCACACACCCCCACAGAAGCGCTGGAACTAGGAGTAGGGAGGGGGCTGCAGCACCCACTGGCTTGAAGTGAATATATATATATTGCAATCAAAAATATATTTCTTTTGACACAATTTTTTTTTACTGAGGCATTATAAACCCAAGAAATAAGAGACTTACAATGGAAAGTATCAGAGTTTTAAATACTGTATAGCTGAATTAAAGAAAACATTCATCTATGGGGATACTGTCAACTTGGTTTAACCCTAAAATTTAGCAGATATTAAACAAGGATTTTATAAAAGTTTGAAGGCTTCTAAAGGAAATCTGGCTGTCTGCTAATAGCCTCTGTACTTGTCCTTGCAGACTGACAAGTATATCAGTTTTTGTTTTCAGTAGAAATATCCAACACATGACTTGTAATGTAAACCTCAACTACTGAATCCCCTCCCTTCTTCCAAGGAACAATCCAATGTGTATTTAAAGTGTACTCGTTCCTGAACATTCGCCACAGCGTCTCCAGCTCCCTGTGAGCCAATGATACAGTGTTTACAATCCAACCTATGTTTTTCTATTACGTTTTTAACCTTGCAAGCTGACCCATACAGCTAGTTGAAGCAGCTCTACTGATTTGGCATGTGTCTGTAAAGGATATAGCAGGGAAAGAATTTAAAAATATTAGCAGGCACTCTTCTGTTGCCAAATAGCAAGGCTCCTACAAGGTACTACTGTGCTTTTGACACACATGTGGGCTCCCAGCTTTATGTACCTACATTTAGAAGAACCCTAAAATTTATTCACACAAGTATTTGTGCTTGCAGATTGTGAAGTCGGTTGTCTAGTTTCACTATTTGTCTCTGCAAATCAGAGATGGAGAGGTTACTTACCTGTACAGTAACTTGAGTTCTTCCAGGTGTTTTGTCACTATAGATACTTTGAGCAGAGATTGTGAAGCACTGTCCATGGGCCCATGGTGGCACAGAGCAGCTCCTCGTGTTCCCATTCAAGGGCACATGGGGTGGCATGGACTCACGCCACTCAGTTCGTTCTCAGCCACAAAGCCAGAGACTCCACAGTGGCAAGGAAGGAGGGCGGGAGATGGAGCACCCCTAGGGAAAAAAGATCTTGAAGAACTCACATTAATGTACAGGTAAGTAACCTCCCATTCTTCTTCAAGTATATGCCCTTATGGGGGCTCCCCTGTAATATACTCTCAGCCAATAACTTAACATGTAGGTGGGTGCTGAGGAAGCAGATCCAAGATATTCCAGCAGTCTCATAGCACATTAAGATGCAACCTGACACCCACTCTGACAGTCTTCGTGTAGAAATGGGCTGTCCTCTCATCCTCTTTGCAAAAGACACAAATAGTCTTGCAGAGGCCCTGAAGATCTTAGTCCTGTCAAGGAAGAAGGCAAGAGCCCTTTGGATAGAACACTGGTACCTGGATTTCCTGAGACCTTAGGGAGGAAGTGAGGGTGGAGACATAGTGAAACCTTATCTCTGTAGAAGGTAGTGAATGGTGAGTCTCCTACGATGTCATCTAGTTTTCCCACTAATCTAGCCAAACAGGTTAGCTCCATGCTTGAGAACCATCAAGAACCTAGCTTTCAGGTTCAAGGAGGGGGGCTGGGATGGATAAGGATCCCCGAGTTCTGTGGCAGGAGATCCCTCCTCAGGGGAAGGCTGCAAGGCATTGCCACAGAGAGGTGAAGAAGGTTTGAGTACCACACTTGTCTTGGCCAGGACAGTACTATGAAGATAACCCTTGCTTTTCCCTGTCACAGTTTTAGCAGGGTCTTGAGAATTAGAGGTAGAGGCGGGTAAGCATATAGCAGGGTATGTGGCCACTGTATTATCAGGGCATTTCCCAGTGAGTTGTGGTTGTACCCTTCCTTGGAGCAGAAGGGGCAACATTTTATGTTGATTGGATTAGCAGAGAAGTCTGCATCTGGTAATTCCCTACTCTAGCAGATGCTGTGGAAGACCGAATCATTGAGCTCCCATTCATGGTCCAGGTGGAAGTTCCTGTTTGGAGAGTCTGCAACTGTACTCTAGAGGCCTGGTAGTTTGTTGCCCTGTTGTCCAGCATTATCCTGAAGAAGTGACCCTGTACGTTGTGAAGGAAGTATTGGCAAGCTTATCAAACTACTCTTAGATGTAGGAAGTTGATGTGGAGCATGGCCTCTTGTGTAGACCACTTGCCCTAGGCTGTAACCCTGTGGAGGTGAGCCCTGCATCCAAAAAGGGTGGCACCTATTGAGAAGATCTTGGAGGGTGAGGAATGTGGGAATGGTATTCCCACGCAGACCTTCAGTGGGTCCTTCCGTCACCTGAGAGAGATTCCAGAACTTTTGGAGGTACTGTGATAAATTTGGACAGACTGTGTCTGGGTAGGATCCCCTGGGGGAATAACATGAAGGGGAAAGGAGTCCAGGAGAGCTGGCTGTATTTCAAGGAATCCCTGTTGAGGTTACAGGGACAAACCATCCCAATGTGTCGAAAGAATAGTAAATATGGCAGGCGACCAGCTTGGCTTAACGGTGAAATCCTTGCGGATCTTAAACATAAAAAAGAAGCCTACAAGAAGTGGAAGATTGGACAAATGACCAGGGAAGAGTATAAAAATATTGCTCGGGCATGTAGGAATGAAATCAGGAGGGCCAAATCACACCTGGAGCTGCAGCTAGCAAGAGATGTTAAGAGTAACAAGAAGGGTTTCTTCAGGTATGTTGGCAACAAGAAGAAAGCCAAGGAAAGTGTGGGCCCCTTACTGAATGAGGGAGGCAACCTAGTGACAGAGGATGTGGAAAAAGCTAATGTACTCAATGCTTTTTTTGCCTCTGTCTTCACGAACAAGGTCAGCTCCCAGAATGCTGCGCTGAGCATCACAGCATGGGGAGTAGGTGGCCAACCCTCTGTGGAGAAAAAGGTGGTTAGGGACTATTTAGAAAAGCTGGAAGTGCACAAGTCCATGGGGCCGGACGCGTTGCATCCAAGAGTGCTAAAGGAATTGGCGGCTGTGATTGCAGAGCCATTGGCCATTATCTTTGAAAACTCGTGGCGAACGGGGGAAGTCCCGGATGACTGGAAAAAGGCTAATGTAGTGCCAATCTTTAAAAAAGGGAAGAAGGAGGATCCTGGGAACTACAGGCCAGTCTGCCTCACCTCAGTCCCTGGAAAAATCATGGAGCAGGTCCTCAAGGAACCAATCCTGAAGCACTTAAACGAGAGGAAAGTGATCAGGAACAGTCAGCATGGATTCACCAAGGGAAGGTCATGCCTGACTAATCTAATCGCCTTCTATGATGAGATTACTGGTTTTGTGGATGAAGGGAAAGCAGTGGATGTATTGTTTCTTGACTTTAGCAAAGCTTTTGACACGGTCTCCCACAGTATTCTTGTCAGCAAGTTAAAGAAGTATGGGCTGGATGAATGCACTATAAGGTGGGTAGCAAGTTGGCTAGATTGTCGGGCTCAACGGGTAGTGATCAATGGCTCCATGTCTAGTTGGCACCCGGTATCAAGTGGAGTGCCCCAAGGGTCAGTCCTGGGGCCGGTTTTGTTCAATATCTTCATAAATGATCTGGAGGATGGTGTGGATTGCACTCTCAGCACATTTGCAGATGATACTAAATTAGGAGGAGTGGTAGATACGCTGGAGGGCAGGGATAAGATACAGAGGGACCTAGACAAATTGGAGGATTGGGCCAAAAGAAATCGGATGAGGTTCAACAAGGATAAGTGCAGGGTGCTGCGCGTAGGATGGAAGAACCCAACGCACCGCTACAGACTAGGGACGGAATGGCTAGGCAGCAGTTCTGCGGAAAAGGACATAGGGGTGACAGTGGACGAGAAGCTGGATATGAGTCAACAGTGTGCCCTTGTTGCCAAGAAGGCCAATGGCATTTTGGGATGTATAAGTAGGGGCATAGCCAGCAGATCGAGGGACGTGATCATTCCCCTCTATTCGACATTGGTGAGGCCTCATCTGGAGTACTGTGTCCAGTTTTGGGCCCCGCACTACAAGAAGGATGTGGATAAATTGGAGAGAGTCCAGCGAAGGGCAACAAAAATGATTAGGGGTCTGGAACACATGACTTATGAGGAGAGGCTGAGGGAACTGGGATTGTTTAGTCTGCAGAAGAGAAGAATGAGGGGGGATTTGATAGCTGCTTTCAACTACCTGAGAGGTGGTTCCAAAGAGGATGGTTCTAGACTATTCTCAGTGGTAGAAGAGGACAGGACAAGGAGTAATGGTCTCAAGTTGCAGTGGGGGAGGTTTAGGTTGGATATTAGGAAAAACTTTTTCACTAGGAGGGTGGTGAAACACTGGAATGTGTTACCTAGGGAGGTGATAGAATCTCCTTCCTTAGAAGTTTTTAAGGTCAGGCTTGACAAAGCCCTGGCTCGGATGATTTAATTGGGGATTGGTCCTGCTTTGAGCAGGGGGTTGGACTAGATGACCTTTGAGGTCCCTTCCAACCCTGATATTCTATGATTCTATGTTTGGGGTGTCAATAGTCCTTAGCCATGTCTGAAGGCACCTGGCAGTGTTTTTTCCTAGTGGAAAAAATCCACAAGACCCCAAATATTTGCTAACCACTCAGCTAAAATGGGGACTAACAAAAAACACTATGACAAAAGACATTTGTGTGTTAGTGCAATATAAAAGTAATTTTAACTGCTGTATTACAAGACTGTAATAACCCTACAGCAGTCCCTCGTTTTATGTTTTCACTTCTGGAACAAAGAAAGTGTTGTTTTTACCCTTGTACAGATGTGTAAAATCTTGTGTCCATTCAAAGCCTTCTAAAACCAGAATGGTTACAGGGAGCGTGGGAAGGAGTGAACGGCTGGATTCTGCACCTATCAGCATGCACCAGTCACTGACGCAGGAGTTTTCAAAATAATGAAGAAGGAGGAGGAGGAGGAGGAATATTTCATCAGGAGAAACAGGACCAGGGCTACTGCTGCGAACCAGGTCCATGTGCAATAACAGAGTGGGAGGGAGAAGCAGAGGCAACCTGTTTGGTGTGGGCACATGGTTGTGCATATGAGAGCAGTAGCCAAAGGATTTGCATTCTACAGTTATCAATAAATATCTGTACTGTCTTTATTACTCATTGTTTATTTATTTGTATTGCCATAGCACCAGGCAGGAACCAAGACCCCATTGTTCTAGGCACTGGAGAAGCAGAACAAAAAGATTATTGTCTTTGATTAGCTACTAAATAACCCACAGTAAATCAGAGCACAGGGATTTGCATGTCTGGCATTAAGAAATAACCATGCCGTCATTTTGCAAAGCAGACCCCTTGGCTAATCCAAGAGATGTATAAATGAGAAATAGCCATACAGTTGGGGTCAGTGATGTCCAGCCCTCTTCTCTGATGTTCTTAGACAATTGCATTTCAGTTTAATCAAAAAGAGAATTTTTGTTTTTGCCAGTTTTTCTCAACCCTAGAATATTTTTTGTGACAAGTCATAGTGGGGAAAAAACCTAAAGCCAACTAAACAATACTCTAGTTTTCCAGCCTGAAGGAGGATCTATAGCAGAAACTTTACCCATATGCTCATTTTCTATTTCCAGCTTCTATTTTATAAAAATAACTTGTATTCAGAGTGCTGTTTGTGATGCAGGGAACTGATGGGCAGGATCCCCTGGGAGGCTATGAGATAGAAAGGAGTCCAGGAAAGCTGGCTGTATTTTAAACCGTGTCCACTCAGAGCTGCGGGCGGCCGTGCCTGGGGACAGTCAATGTAAACAAACCGTCTCGCGGCCAGCCAGCAGATTAGTCTGACAGGCTGCATGCTGCCTGCAGGTTGCCCACAACTGGGTTAAGGATTATTAGAAAAGCTGGACATGCACAAGTCCATGGGGCCAGATCTAATGCATCCAAGGGTGCTGAGGGAGTTAACTGATATGATTGCAGAGCCATTGGCCATTATCTTTGAAAACGTGTGGTGATAAGGGGAGGTCCTGGACAATTGGAGAAAGGCAAATATAGTGCCCATCTTTAAAAAAAGAGAAGGAGAATCTGGGGAACTACAGACCAGTCAGTCTCACCTCAGTCCCTGGAAAAATCATGGAGCTGGTCCTCAAGGAATCCATTTTGAAGCACGTGGAGGAGAGGAAGGTGACCAGGAACAGTCAACATGGATTCACCAAGGGCAAGTCATGCCCAACCAACCTGATTGCCTTCTATGATGAGATAACTGACTCTCTGGATACGGGGAAAAATGGTGGACATGATATTTCTTGACTTTAGCAAAGCTTTTGACACTGTCTCCCACAGTATTCTTGCCAGCAAGTTAAAGTAGTATGGGCTGGATGAATGGACTATAAGGTGGATAGAAAGCTGGCTAAATCATTGGTCTCAATGGGTAGTGATCAATGGCTCCATGTCTAGTTGGCAGCCGGTATCAAGCCGAGTGCCCTAAGGGTCAGTCCTGGGGCTGGTTTTGTTCAATATCTTCATTAATGATCTGGAGGATGGTGTGGATTGCACCCTCAGCAAGTTTGCAGATGACACTAAACTGGGAGGAGAGGTAATACGCTGGAGGGTAGGGATAGGATACAGAGGGACCTAAACGAATTAGAGGATTGGGCCAAAAGAAATCTGATGAGGTTCAACAAGGACAAGTGCAGAGTTCTGCACTTAGGACGGAAGAATCCAATGCACCGCTACAGACTAGGGACGGAATGGCTAGGCAGCAGTTCTGCAGAAAAGGACCTAGGGGTTAGAGTGGACGAGGAGCTAGATATGGGTCAACAGTATGCCGTTGTTGCCAAGAAGGCCAATGGCATTTTGGGATGTATATGTAGGGGCATTGCCAGCAGATCGAGGGACGTGATCGTTCTCCTCTATTCGACATTGGTGAGGCCTCATCTGGAGTACTGTGTCCAGTTTTGGGCCCCACACTACAAGAAGGATGTGGAAAAATTGGAAAGAGTCCAGCGGAGGGCAACAAAAATGATTAGGGGACTGGAACACATGACTTATGAGGAGAGGCTGAGGGAACTGGGATTGTTTAGTCTGCAGAAGAGAAGAATGAAGGGGGATTTGATAGGTGCTTTCAACTACCTGAAAGGGGGTTCCAAAGAGGATGGATCTAGACTGTTTGCAGATGACAGAACAAGGAGTAATGGTAAGTTGCAGTGGGGGAGGTTTAGGTTGGATATTAGGAAACACTTTTTCACTAGGAGGGTGGTGAAACACTGGAATGTGTTACTTGGGGAGGTGATAGAATCTCCTTCCTTAGAAGTTTTTAAGGTCAGGCTTGACAAAGCCCTGGGTGGGATGATTTAGTTGGGGATTGGTCCTGCTTTGAGCGGCGGGGGTTGGACTGGATGACCTTCTGAGGTCCCTTCCAACCCTGATATTCTATGATTCTAGGAGCGGTACATCTCAGCCATGCAGCCGAAGTAATTTACCTTCTAGTGGTAAGAGCCCTCTCCCTCTCCAGAGAGAGGATATAAGCTAGTTGGTAACAAAGGATAATACATCCCTAGATTCATTCAGAAAGTCTCTGCACAGATATAGCTTGACCCCTTGATAGCTCCGCTATGGTAACAAATAGTTTAGGTGTCTTCCTAATATCCTTTGTTCTTTGCAGATAAAAGGCCAAAGCCCTTTAACTGTCCAGAGAATGCAGATGTCTCTCTTCATCTGAGGTTTTGGAAAAAATACTGGTAAGTGGATTGTCTGACTCACATGAAACTTGGAAATTATTTTAGGAACAAATATAGTGTGGGGTTGTGATGAGAGTTTTCTCTATAGAAGGTAGTATATGGTGGGTATGCCATGAGTGCTCCCAGCTTGCTGACTCTTCTGGCTGATGTTACAGCTATTAGAAAGACCACCTTTGTGGACAAATGGAACACAGAGAATGTAGCTACAGGCTCAAAGGAGGGTTTAGTCAGAAGAAATAGAACAAAAGTTGAGGTCCCATTGGTGCAAATTTCACCAGTGGTGGAAAGGATCTGAGAATCCCTTTCAGAAATCTAGTTGTGACAGGATGAGTGAAGATTGTATAGATATCCACCATAAGATGAAAAGTGCTGGTTGCTGCTAAATGCAGTTGCAGAGACCTAACTGCAATATCTGAAGACTTAAAGGTAAGTAGATACTCTAAGATAGCAGGGATCTCAGTACGTTCTGGACACAAGTTGTGCTGATGAGCCCAAGAGGAGAAATGCTTCCATTTTGCTGAGTACCAGCTTCTCATTGAGTCTTTTCTGCCCATCCAAATACCAGGCTCTGAGTTGCAGTGATCCTGGATTGGAGTGCATGAACCTGCCCCTGTCTTGTGTTAGAAGATCTGGCAAAGTGGAGATGTTCATCGATGGTTGAACTAAGAGCTTCAGCAGATCTGTAAACCAACACTGTCTTGTCCAGTTGGGTGCAATCAAGATGACTCAAGCTCTGTCTTGGTGGCTCTTCTGCAGAAGTTGTGGTATCAATGTAAAGGAAGAGAAAGCATTCCCCAGGCGACCCTTCCATGACACCGGTAAGGCATCTCCCATCAACCTGTTTCTCAGGGCTGATCTGGAGCAGTACCATGGAAGTTACCTATTTGACTGAGAGGTGAAAATGTCCCTGATTGGCACTGGGAACATATATTGTTGAAAACTCAATTGTGACTCTCCCATTCATAATTTGCAGGAAAATGTCTGCTCAGGCAGTCTGCTAGGGAGTTTTGCGGCCTAGCAAATATGCTGCTGATAGGGTTAGGTGATGGCTGATGGACCAATTCCAGAGGGTGACTGCTCCCATGGACAAAAGGAGAGATCTCCTCCCTTTTTTCATATAAAATACTGTTGTAATTTGTCCACTGTTATTTGGACGTGTTTGGATCAAATGAGTGAGATGAAGGCATTGTAAGCTTGAGGGATCACCCAGAGTTCTAGTAAATTGATATGCATTCTGGACTCCCATACTGTGCCATATGATTGCCCATGCAAGCATCCCAGGCCAAGAGAGAGTGGTGTTGGTAACGGTGGTAGCTTCAGGATTTGGTGTGACGAAAGGAAGCCCCACCCAAATCTTCTCTGGTTTTGTCCTCCAGATGAGAGTCTGAAACTTTGGGCAGAATTGTCACCTTGCTGTTTATGTTGCCCTTCTCTGGAGAGTACTTAGAGAGAAGCCAGGCTTGTAGGCAGCAAAGATGAAGACTGGCGACTAGAAACAGCTGCCAGCCTAATTAGCCAGGGGCTATAAAAGGCTGGGAGGAAGGAAGCCAGGGGAAGAAAAGGGAAAGGCCAGAGGCTGTGAGGGCCTGATGGCTCTGGTCTGCTGCTTGTGAAACCTGGCTGTAAAATCCTGTATATAGATAGTAAGGTCGTGGTGGGAAATAGATTTCAAAATACACTGGTGCTTGCATCAACCTGAGGCTTCTCTGACGGGTTTGTGAGGACAGTAGGGGCAGAAACAACAGGGACTCAGCTGCGCCTCGCTACAGTCACACACTAAAAAGGAGCAAGGGCCGAAAACAACAGTGTTTGAACCCTGGGGATAATTTTGGACTTCTTGCAAGGAAAAAGTTCCTGGTTGGGAAAATAATGGAGAAAAATACTAACTATACTATGTAGACTATAAAAAACTACTAAAGCTACTAAAAAACTATATACGACATTTTACAGCAATGACACAGGGAAGAAAGGAGCCAAGGATACCAAAGTTTCCAGCTCAGAGCATGCGGCAGTAAGAAGGAACTGGAAAGGCATCAGCCCACACCAACTTTTATGCCCTCAGTTCACAGCACAAGGAGTGCTATGGCACATGCGCAGGCCAATGGACACAGCTAACAAAAAAATTCAGGACTCAAGCTCATGGTGTGCATGCGTATTCCACATGTGGAATACACATAGGGACCATCGCTTGAAGAATAATCTTGGGATACATGCAAGTGAAGAAACCGTGAAGACACATGAACATGGGTAGGGTTTTGCTGTGAGAATGTGGACACCTGGGCTAGGTTAACCTGGGTGCCCTGACCCGAGTGCCAATCTCCTGGGTTAATTGTGCAGTAAAGGCGTATCTTCAAAGTCTGTCTACATGGGGAAAAGGTGTTTTAACACACATTAAAATCTGAGTGTAGACAAGGGCAAACTATATTTGAACGCATGTGAAGCTGGTGGAGGTAAACTGTGGGCTCCTTTCCTAGGCATTAAGGGTATAGCAACGCAGCAGCTAAGAGGTGTAATTACCAGCTCAGACAGACACAGATGCTAGCTTTGTTTCAACTAGTACCTAAAAATAGCAGTGTGGCAGAGGCTCAGGCTAGCCTCCCATGGACAACTCCACCCTGCAATTCCCTGGTACATATTCAGGTTGTTAGCCCAAGCCGCTGCAGCCACACTGCTACTCCCCCTGTGCATGATATGGAAGAGATTTGAATGTGTGTCTTTTGTGCTGCAGGAGAATGCCCTAGTCACTGGACCATGGGGTATTCTGATGTGGGCCTCTGCTATTGAAGTGACTCCACTTTATATAAATAACTGAAGAATAGTTGGAACAGGAATTAGTCCCCACATCATAGGTGACTGCCCTAACCATCAGGCTGTAGAGTCATTTGCTTGGGCTCTCTTCCTGGTCCAAGGACTATTCATTATCATGAATGACCAGGACTTGTCACTATGATGTGCACAGCAGAACACTCAATTTAGAATACCCCATAGCTCAGTGGCTAGGGTATGGTCCTCTCATCTGGGAGAGCTGTTCAAATCCCTGAACTGGGGAATTGCCTTGATTATAAGTCCTGGTGCAAATGCATACGTCTGAATTCCTGCAATAGACATGCAACTATATTATTTGAAACTTGGTTTAACCTGTTCACAAGTAGATGTTGGTACTAGTGTAGCTATGTAGGTGATTAGCCACAGATGGATGTAACCATGACAAATTCCCAACATAAGGAAGGCCTTAGTAATATTAAAATCCTCAACAGTACTTCATCAGCACAAGCTGGTATGAAGCTACTACTCTCTTATTCCTTTTCATATTTATATCACTAAGCTTTTAAAAAGAAAGTTGTGAAGATGGATGATATAAAGGCCAAGACTAACGGTTCAAAAAAGAACTAGGTAAGTTCATGGAGGTCCGTCAATGGCTATTAGCCAGGACGGGCAGGGATGGTGTCCCTAGCCCATTTGCTAGAAACTAGGAATGGGCAACAGGGGATGGATCACTTGATTGCCTGTACTGTTCATTCCCTCTACGGCACCCAGCCTTGGCCACTGTCAGAAGAAAGGACACTGGGCTACATGGACCTTTGGTCTGACCCCATATGGCCATTTTTATGTTCTTAAATGAATTTTTTGTCTGTTGTCCTAGTGTCACAGACCTTGCCAGAGCCTTGCAGCAGAATATAGACTGAGTTTGCCGCATAGTATATGACATACAACAATGGCTGAGAGTTGTGTGCTACAAGAGCTAAATCCACACTCCACATCCTCCTGCTCCTCAGTAAAGGAGAGGTAGGAAACTAGGAGTTACCCTGATCTCAGTTCTTGCCTCACCTGAGAAGCCGCTTCTCATGTCTCAAAAGAGTGTTTCTGAATCTGAGATCAGCTATATGCCTTGGAGGAGGCAAAATGAAGGGAAGGGGAGACTTGAGGTAAACCTTGGGGAGAGTTGTTGGACTCGAGAGAATGGTTTGGGGCAGGGTAATCTGAGGCTGCTGGACTTGATGCCATCTGTGAGGGTCAGAGTTCAGTTCAAGTTTGATGGGAAGGCCAAATAAACTGGCCCAGAGGGTATAGTGCAGATCTTTGTGGATAGTGTTACTATAGGAAGGAGAAATCCAGTTGTTTATTTCTATCGTCACAGCATGTAGGAACCGTATTCATAGACCTTGTGCTGGTGCTGTACTACCCCAAGGTTCCTGGAAGGCCATGATTGCTGAAGAAAGGTAGTGTGGGATAAATGGATAGAAGGGAATTAGGATTAGAGATTATTGATTGTGGAGTAATAAGTGGAGTTTGAGTGAAGTCACACAAGTGAAGAAAAAGAACGGAAAAGCAAAGAAGAGACTCATGAGAAGGAAATAGAAATAGGCGAAAGGAGGGACATGGGAAGCAAGAATGAAAAAAAGTACACAATAGAAAGAGAAATGAAGGGAAAAGGAAAGGAGAGCAAAACTATAATAAACATTTTAGAATTTAGTAGAAACCTGAGGCAAACTTGCAATAGAATACATACAATTAGCATATATACACACACACATATATTTTATATAAAATTCTCTGTACATAAACATTGAGTTCATGTGCAACAGCTTTTGATGGCATACATCCCCTCTGTGGAGGCTGCTACCATCCCTGCCAAGCCTGACATTTTTGTCTTTAGAATTACTGCAAAAGTAGCATGCATTTCCAAACACGTTTTCAGACAGGATCCACCCCTTGACACCTCTGTAGATGTACTCTCCTTCGTACATCACCCTAGACCTCCTCTGCAGTGGTCTGTAGGATGGTCAGAAGCGATTATACAAGACCAATTTGAACCTGTGACCCCAGCCATGGACCTTAGCTAGCCTCAGCCCCTACAGAAGGTCCAGAAAGAGCAGAGAGGAATGAAGGGATTCAATTATTACAATTAATAAACCCTTTTCACAGGGGCTTCTACCATTCTGGAAGCTTGAAAGCCACAGACCTAGTTCATCTACCTGCCAACGATGTTTGTTCTTTACACTATATATTCCTACTGCTTTCAAGGTAACAGATTGTTGACATGGTGCTATGAATATTCTGTCTTGGGGGTAAGGCTAGGCTTTATTCAAGATTTATAAGATCAATATGCAAAGCAGATCCCAGTGGCATTCCTATCACGCCATACCTGTATCTATAGTACTTCTGCCTTTATTGGGTGTTGGATTACACCTTCATTCATTTGGACACCAGTTTCCAGACCAAATATTGAAAGTGGATGCTGGGTGACTTAACTGACTTCTACACCTTAGGCTGCTTCAGAAGCAAACAGATTCAAAGGGTGCTTTGGCTCAATGGCACATAACTGCAGTCAGATGCTTTTCCCTGTTTATGCTCAAGTCATCTATACGTAGGCTACTTTCCCACCTAAAGGCATTATGAACGTCAGTTTGGGGCAAGACGACTGATGAGACAAAAGCTACTTGTAGAGGTCTCTCAGAGAAATCAGTTACAAAACCATCTATGAGGTTGTGGGTGCAGGAATTATTTTTTCACAACTTACACAGGTTTCAATGTGGAACTGCCAGTGACTGTGGAATTGAGGCTAGGAGCATTCAAAGAGAAAAACTAATGTGTGTTAAATGGATTTTCTACTTTAAAATTGTGTGGCCACAGAATCTGCAAAAAATTAAAACCAAAGGCAAGTGTGTACAAAATAATTTATTACAGCATAACATATGTTGGCATTATTTTACAGTGAGCTTTTCATTCAACAATTTTGAATCTAAACAGATGACACACAAAGGAGACCATTTTAATTAGAACAGTTTATTTGTCTTAATAAAATCCCCCTTCATGAACTTATATTAGCCTTAGAGGGGCTAGTTAATATTACTGAAAATATTTACACTACAGTGAAATAAAAACAAATCTGATTGAATGATTCCATTGCAGTTTCCAGAAAATGTATTTTTTGTACAAGCCACAGTATATTTAGGTTTTGATAGCAGTTCTTGTAGAATGCAAAGCTGTCATATGTAGTCATTTTGTCCTGCAATATTATGCTTTAAAACAGCTATGTTAAGTTCAGACTTTCATTCTGATGTGTTGTATATTTTATGCACTTATTAGTTAATGCACCAGAACACAGAATAAGAAAGAGGTTCATTGTGATTTGTAGTCAGCCTATTTGTGCTCCCTTAAATAATTTTTAAATATAAAATGCACTCCTCAACTACTAGTTGCTTTTGTAGCACTTAAAGCAATAGTATTTAGGCAAGAGAAGTATTAAATTTATCAGCTATAAGTCCACACCTAAGACTTTTAATGGAGGTATACAGTAAACTTACCAGTGAATTTTTATGATCCTGAGGAGAACCATATTCCCCATTATTGTACCTTATGCATCTGCCCAAAACTGGAGTAGCTTTTCCAAACCAATAAATGGCAATGAAAAAAGAAAGAAGACAGGCAGACAGACAATGGTATCGAAACCGTATCATATTCACTATTATTTCAAGGAACTACATGTAATCAACTGTTTTTTAAAATGTTAAACCATTCAAAAATGCAAGGAAACAATAGCTATGGAACAAAGGTAGATAGAAAAGAGTTTTTGAAAACTCTTACCATCTATTTTTAACCAAACCTCCATATCCACCAGCACTAGTTCCATATAAGACACAGAATTGACAAGAAACATGCAAACAGCCAACATTTACAGTTATGTGCTTCAAAAGAAACCAGAAGGACCAAAATTAAAGAAACCAAAACCAACAAAACAAGATGATGGGGATTGATACAAGCAGCACTTTTCAGTTCTAATTTGCTAAAATCTGCTCAACGGATAATTTCATCACCAAGAAATTATTATATGTACTTCTAAATGTAACAACACTTAGGTGAAAGTAGTCTTTAATGTCCATAATTTGGGGATTTTGTTGTTAAAAGACTTAAAACAGTACAAGAATAAACATGACAAATGTTGATTAGAGATAATGTTTACATAAACATTGGCAGTTCTTGTTGGATGAAAAACACGCTAACAGCATACTCCATTTTCATTTAAGCATCCAAATATTTCATTTTATACCTGTAAGATATAAAAACTGAATCCTGGAAAAGTAAACCTGATCTGCATCCCACCAGTCTGTAGGTATAGTCAAATATTTTATTTGTACACGACTTCAAATTTCATTGGACAGCACATCATGGTTAACGGCTGTATGGTTCACTGATGCAAAGCTACTGTCATCCTCATTTGTGGCAGGCATAAAGGCAGACGTAAAAGGAAACAGTTTATGACATGCTGTCCGATACTCTTCATATTGGGTATGGCAGCTTCCGAAGCTGCCATCAAGCAGTGCCTCGAAAACCTTTGTTAAAGTCTAAAGAAACAAGAACAGTTAAATTTAGTCTAGACTATTTTATTACCAAAGAAAACATGGGGCTCTGTAAATCTCGCTTGCATGATTAATGAATGCAGCGCCCTCTGCTGGCAATAAGTGTCATTGTCCTTGTTTACAGAAGTCTGACATCGAGAATATAATTTTAACCAAAATAAAAATATTCCTTTTAGTATTAATAATCAAGATTCAGAAAAATTAACCAGGTACATGTATCTTGTGCTTCGTATAACATGCTCAAGACCGCCTACTTTGTCCCTAAATATACAAAGAGGTTACAATTAAATTAGCTTACCTTCACATTTTTGTCTCTCATAGTTTCATCTAATCTAGTAGCAATAGCAATTGCTTTCTCCTGTCTTGATTTGTCCAGGAAATACATCATCTTAGCACCTTTAGCATAAGGAAAAAAAAAGACATTCGATCAGACACTGACAACATTCTTTGGTAAAATACTTGATTTATTGTAAAATTATAAACTGATACAGAAAACAATCCAAAAACAAAAAGAAAGATATCGTGGACTGGGGCTTTCTACAGATTTTAGAACATATCAATTTTTCCATCCATTATATTTTATATAAGAAAATTATATTTTCACATTTTACTTATTATAAGCGATGACAGCACAAATATTTGATAGTACATTAAGAGCATAAGGATAAAGTAAAGCTGTAGCTCTGCTACTGACAAAAATGAAATGCTCACTAGAAACTTTGCTTCAAATTTTCACTAAAATGTTAATAGAAATAGGATGCTTGAGGCACCAGTTAATAAGGAAAGAGGTCAACAGGTAGAATAGGGAAACAATATCTAGATAACTAAGTCATTCAAGTCAGCATGCTAGTTGAGATGCACCCTACAATGATAAAGGAACTGGCAGATGTCTTTTTAGAACTATTGTGAATTATTTTTAAAAAGCTCTGGAGTTAAGGTGAGCTGCTAGAATAACGATAATTAATCATGTGGCAGGTACGACAGGCCTTTAAGAAGAATTATAAGAAGAAGAATTACAAATTTACGTAATTTGGCATCCTACCTGAATAAATCCAAGGGCATGAACAGACATTGCCCCCTCCCAAATATGAACACATAGAAACTAAATAAGCACACAGCCTACTTGCAAGGAAAAATATATAAAAAAAATACGGTTTTGACCTAAAAAGTAACTAGATAAAAGCAGCACCATCTTACTCAGATCTATGCCTTGTCTGTAATTCAGTCTCATATTTGCTTACTATATTATTTTCTCAGTAAGTTTTTATAGCTTTTTATTTCTGATTGCTCTACGGAACTAAACACCTAAGAAGGGGTGAACTGGAATATGTTCTTGTCTTGTGGAATCATTAATAATTATTCATTAAATAAATGTAACCAATTTAAATGCAAGTCCAATGAAGACTATGAGGTAGCACAGGGCTGTCATCAAAGACTTAATTTAGCATGCAGAATCTTTTTAGTGATGATGCCCATAACAGGGTGGTTTACCTCTTAAAGAGCCAGGGCAGCCTGGGGCAACCAGCCCTGCTCTAGAGAGGAGTCCAGTAGGTAGCTGGTGGGAATCAGCCAACCCAGCTGGGCAGCATCAAGTGATTGGGGCTGATGATTCCCAGCTGGGGGATATAAATGAGGAACGCAGACTCCACATGAGAGTCTGGGACAAGGAGAGGGCTCGGTGTACACTCTTCTGTAGCTGCAGAAGAGGACTGTGTGGGGGCAAGTAGCCCTGAGGATTCCCCAGACTGGGAAAGCCCTGACTAATAAGCTGCCATGAGTCAGAGGACCCCATAACATAGGTAGGGAACAGGACTATTATTTTGTTGTTTCATGTTTCAATTTTTTTTTTATGTTGGAGAATAAACACAACCCTCAAGCACAGGCTAGAAACTGAACTGTGTGTGGCCACTTGTATGCCCCAGGATGGTGATTTAGCCCACCAGCCTACAATGCCCAAGAAAGAAAGAACCATCCAGCTTGCCTTGCAGATTCCAGTACTGGGTGTGCAGGACTGGCAATTATAAGAGACGTAGACTGCAATGAAAGTCTGTAGGCAAACCCAAACTTGATTATGTTGAAACAGGTGACAGCGTGATGCAGTCACACAAAGTTAATCTACATTACAACCCAGGACCATCCTTTTCTCCAACAATCTTATTCTCTAAATATTCTTGCTAACAGTACTGAACACACTGTAATGCTCCATAAACCATTAATTTTAATCTGTGCCACTACAATACTCGATTTACTGGTTTCCAGCCACTTAAAATACCTTAACCACTGGACTGGTAATGACTTAAACAGTCTTATCCATAGTGAAACAGTCACTAGGCGAGAGAGAATATGATTTTGTAAGTCCAGGAGTTAAGGCACCTGCCCAGGAGGTCCTGAGTCCAGTCCCCTTACTTTAGTCACTCTTTCATTATTTATCTACAGTGGAACAGCTTCAACTAAGGTAGACTGAGGGAGCCCCACATCAGAATATCCCATAGCTCAGTAGTCAGCACACACTCCTGAGAGGTGGGAGACCCTCTGTTCAAATATCTCCTCCACCCTCTGAAAGAGACGGGGGAATTGAACCGGGGTCTTCTACCTCCTAGGCAAATGCTGTAACCAGTGGGCTAGAAGTTATAAAGGTGGTCATTTCTTCCTCCTCCTGTTTTGTGTGGAATGAGGCAGACATCTAACTCATTCCTGGAAGAAGTCACTTAGGTGCCTCACCACCTGACTCCAGGCAATGAGATCCCGTTTGTGGATTGTAAGCAGAGATAGGAACATGAGTCCTGGCTGCAGGGAAGCACCTATTTCCATGAGAGGGACAGAGCTTAGCCCACATGCTTCTCCTCAGCATCTTCTATTGGCTTGCCTACACAGCTCCCCATCTAGCATGCTGGGTTTTGTGGATCATATTCTTAGGCACCTATCTGTCCCCATTCACTGTATAGGAGCCCAAGTGTTTAACTTGGCTTTGTGGAATGCAGTGTTGCTGTGATTTTCTAGGCATCTAAAAGTTAGGTGCTCTGATGCTCAATATTGCAATGCTTAAGTCCCTTCATTGATCCCACTGTAAATGTCTGATAAATGTGAAGACTCTTCTCACCTTCAAGCTGCTGGAAGGGAAAAGTTTTATTTTCTCTCACCCTTGCCGCTGTCTTCCTGAGGAGGAGATTTCTATTCTGAACTATTTTTATCCAGAGCCTTCTGGCCACTCCACTCCTCTACTCTACCCTATCCTACCCCCAAGTTGTTTTGTGTGTCCTGCTGCCACTTAGTATCTTAATTGACCACTCTTAAGCAGCAGCAACAAGAGCAGCGTAAAATTGACATAATTCTTGACTTTTCCGTCATTACCCAGTGTTGTGAATAGCAGAGGTGAAAGTTACTAGTCTTGTTCTTTCATTCTGTTGCTGCTGCTTTGAAAAGCTATGAGCAGAAGCAGAGGCACTCCAGCTAAGTGGAAAATAAGGAGGGAGGACTGTTTACATTACAAAGGTTTTTTGAGACCACAAGGGATAGAAAATTATTTTTCTTTTAAAAATAAATCCTGTAGAAACGGAAAGCTTCCCACATGAGGCAGTGAGTGGACAAGAGGATTGTTAAAGCCCTTCAAACAAACAGACATTTAAAAAATAATTTGTATCTGAGCCTCTGGCATATTCTAATTGGAATGAAGAACAGAGAAAGACATTAACTTGATTAGTTTCAGAGTGATAGCCGTTTTAGTCTGTATCAGCAAAAATAATGAGGAGTCCTTGTGGCACCTTAGAGGCTAAGAAATTTATTTGGGCATTCTTCAGATGCATGGAGTGAAAAATACAGTAAGAAGAATGCCCAAATAAATTTGTTAGTCTCTAAGTTGCCACAAGAACTCCTTGTTATATTAACTTGATTATTTACAATCATTTAACATTTTCATAGCATCAAAATAAACAAACCTGAGAGCAGATGCAGAATGGAGGTAGCATTATGTTTGAGAAACTCTTCGTTAAAACTTTCCAAATCTTTGTTAACAAAGATTTTCTGCATTTCTTGAGTTAGGACCTTGTTCACAATTTCTGGGAGATTACTATGATCAGATACTTTACAAAAAAAAAAAAAAAGAAAAAAAAAGAAAAGCAGAAAGTTACCGTTGCTGCTATTGGTCCAGATAAACTTCAAGTCTAGTAATACACCACTTTAGCACATACACACACACACACACAATGGTTGAAATCAGTATTACAGAAGTCAGTATTTTACCATCTTTGATTTTCAGCAAAATATTAGAGGGCTTCAATAGGTTCTGATGAAATTCTGAACACTTTGTATATAGTTAATGCAATTTTTTGCCCCGTGTGTCTATTTTATTTTAAATATATTAGTGTTTCTATAGTATTTAGACACTAAAATATCTACAGCTGCTTCATTGTACATACCAGATTTAGAGAATTTAATCAAACATTCATGTAGCCATGGATTATTATTGTTGATAGCAAAAGCTCTCTTGACAGACTGCAACATTAACAGAAACTTTCCTGTGCAAAAAACAAGAATCAAAAAACCAAAACCAAGGTTATAGATACACACTTCCCTTTAACTTTTTGTATCCCTTTAAATTTCAATGCAGACACTGACCCAAATCTTTAACTTTCTCATAAATATACCCCAAAATGCCAAACACCGTTAGATTTAGTTAAAAAAATGTTAGGCATATTTTTACTCTTCTCTTTTCAGAAATTTAAAAAAAAAATCATTGTTTTTACAGAGTGATAATAGCAATGTTTTCTGAAAAACCCACCAACCATGTAAAAATAAGTCTAATATTTAGGTGTCTAGCTTTTATAGGAAGTTATCTCCCCAATTCCTTTGTGATTTCATTAGTAAATCTAATGCAAATATTAGAAACACCAAATCTTATGCAGAATGGTCATATCTGTACTCTCAATACGCAAATACACAACACATTGTGGTAGCCCCTAACTTCATTCCATTATAGAAGAGCTGCTGCTCACAGTTATTAGCAACATTGCATCAGGTACATTAGTCTAATTTTTTAATTGCTGAAGAATTACAACTGGAAATATTTTTTCCTCCATATCTCATTAGCATATAGTCTTTATATAATTCCTTTATTCTTAAGGTCAGTTTTAAGAACAAATTATGTGCTGCCAAAGAAAGGTGACATGGTATACATTAAGTTTTCTGTAATATTTATCCATCAATGCTAGGCATGATGGAAACTCTTGCCTCAGTAAGTTAGTAAACATAGACTACAACTGGGTAAAAATAAGTTGAAGAAGGATTAGAACATTTGGAGAAAAATTAAAATTTGCATATACTTTACCTTTTCTAAAGTATATTTCAAATGCTAACAGATGTGTGTCTATGTTATCTGCAACAAGATTCTTAAGTGGCATAAGGAACTTAATAGCTTCCTCTAATGGATTTTTGACCTGTTTTAATAGAAGACGAAATTAAGGTTATGTAAAAAGGAGGCATCTATCACACACATATATATAAATAAAATCTTTTTAAAAGATTAAGCTTTCTATGAATTTCAACCACCATGCAGTGACAGATTAGCCCTTTTGTTTTTTTGAACAAAAACACAAATAAAAAACCACACACACACCTGTCCTGGTCCCACTATGCACAGCAAGGAAAAGAGTACTTCAATCACCTATCTGATTTCTAGAGTACAGGCACAAAACAGAAAAACCTCCATTTATACTCAAGAACGCATTACCTATAGAGCTTAAGAGATCACATAGCCAACCAGTAAACCATGACGACACCTGTCTGAAGTAAACTGAACCAAGAAACATGTATTTGAATAAACAGTTTATATATCACTGCTGTCTTTTGACCATTTTAAGTTGACCCCTATTTGACTATAGCTACATGTGGCATTACCGCCACGTATTTCAGATGGGTACCTTCTAACTAATATCATAGTGGTAACAAAAATAAACATCTGAACTAATTCATAATTAAAAAATAGTTTCAGATATTTACAAACAAATGTACTTAAGTCCTCATGCCAAATTTTGTGGCTGTCAATCACATTTTCCTACTTTTTCCTCTACTCTCTAGCTATGGAAAACACCTATATAAACGACAAGGGACACAGCTGTACAGAAGAACAGTGCCTACAAAAACTGACAATGGCTAGGTAGCTAATGTTCCAAGACCACTGCCTATCATGCTAACCAGCATCGTCTCATTTGTTTCCTGGTGCTCCCTCTGATTCCACCTGCTGTTTTAGACCATGGGATGTGTGTGTGTGTGTTTGTTTTTTAAAAAAAACACACAATCATCAACAAAGTGCTGTCAAATGCACAAACTAAACATACTGGAGAAAAAGTGAACTACCATTTTTTCTGTAATCTTTTATTTAATTATAGGTGTTATAAAAATGGTCGGCAAATTTGTTTTGTACAAAAATAATTTTTAAATTGATTTGTCCCTTTAAAAGGATTTTTAAATCTCACTTTAAAAGATTTCCAATGTTACAATCTTCCAGAAGTGTGTGGGGACGGGAGTGGGGGAGGGGTGGCCAAAGAGAATATCACAAGATGAACTGCCATAAATTTTACATAACAAGTAACACAATGCTTACTCTCTCCAGTTTTTCAGGAACTAATTCTTCCTTGGGACCACTAGTTTCCTCCTCTTCCTCATCTCGTTTTTTCTTTTGAGTCTTTTGCTGTCGTTCTCTTTCTGCATGCTTTCTCTCCTCTTCAAGTTTAGCTTTCTTCTGTGCTCTTCTCTGCTTGCTCAGCATTTTCTTCAGTTCTTTGGCTGAAAGGTTTTCTATAGATAAAATAAAATAAGTTTAAATTAACATCTGATTTATACAGACTCAGAATTTCAATAATAATCTTGGTTTTTCCTCAAACAATATATGGGCATCTCTAGACTTTTCATATAGGGAAAGGAGAGATGTATTTGTACAGAAATTTCAAAAAGAAACCTTTTTCACTTATCAGTAAAATGCACCAATTACTATGTAGTCTAATATTACTGGACATTACACTTTCAACAGAAAACATTTTGTAATCTTAAATGCCAAGGTTTATATAAATAATATAAAAATGAAAGTCCAGAAACTTAGAAATATTTATTTAAACCATGAGTCAGATGAAGTGTGAAGTTTGGAAATCCTATATTATTATTTGCATCCTGGGACATTATTAGACCACTGTGTACTCATACCATGTCTTTCATCCAAAGATCTCAGGTGGCCCAACAAAAGCTGGATGACATTTTTCTTGGAGACCAAACTTGAATTCACCTGTTACCCTTAGTTCAATATCATCTTAATGCTCTTGCTAATATCTACTGGAAACCAACTAAAACATTCATATTATACTGGAGTGTTTGTACCCTTCAAGTGCATAGACTTATACTACCTTCTAAAGTAAGTTTAACTGTTATATAGCATAAATAATTTATGTACAGCTAATGTACTAGGTGCTTCATAAGAACATAAGAGAAGCTTCCACTATAAACAGACAGACAACTTGGTGGAGAAAAGAAAAAAAGTGACATAAGTGCATTGAGCTGTGCTGTAAAACGTACATCTTGTTATACATGATGTATTGTAAAAAGGAAAGGAGGACTTGTGGCACCTTAGAGACTTAAATTTATTTGAGCATAAGCTTTCGTGAGCTACAGCTCACGTCATCGGATCTGATTGTATCCGATGAAGTAAGCTGTAGCTCACGAAAGCTTATGCTCAAATAAATTTGTTAAGTCTCTAAGGTGCCACAAGTACTCCTTTTCTTTTTGCGGATACAGACTAACACGGCTGCTACTCTGAAACCTGTCATGATGTATTGTGTAATTTATTATACTCTGAAGGGAGGACAAGGATTTATTGGTCTCACATATGTTGATTCTTCCTGTCCTTTAAAAAAATTAAATTATTATCTTTGAATTTCTTCCCCTTGATCAATGCTATCTCAACATTAAGATGCTCTGGATACATGAAATATTCTACTTGCAGCATCACTGGTGCATGGGTGGGAAGTACAGTCTTTAGATGCTTTGCAGGCATACTGTGTTTGAAGAACCTCATAACTAATTTACTCGCCATTACTACCCCCTTAGATCCTTCACATTTACACTTTCTGAGAAAATATTTTTCCAAATGAATACCATTTTCAAATTATTTCCCAGATGTATTCACTTGTATTTTGCCAAGTTGAAGCTCAATTTATTTCCTGTACATAATTCTAACATCTCTAGGTCTCTCTGTCTGTTTTCTCCAGGCACAGTGGTAGGTATTTTGCACACAAAATGTATTGTGGTGTTTACCAGTTCTATTAGATTATTAATATATTAACTACATTAGGTCTCACACCAATTACTGCAGCAATCCATTGACTACTTTCCCCTAAACTCAATACATGATTGTTTTATCATTACCTCTTCATTTATTATTTTCCTGGTTTAAGATTTATGTAATGGTGTTCATATCTAAAACAAGATGAATTTTTAGAATATATTTTATATACACCAAATGCTTTACTAAATTCAACCGATATCTGTCTTTTTTTCATCTACTAGTTTTGTAGTTTGATAAAAAAAAGCTTGTCTGTCATAATATTTATTCTTGACTATTTCTTTTCAGTTACTGATCAAACATTCAAGGACAGAAAATGAAAACTTCTGTATGTTACAATATATAATAATTTTATAGCCTGCAATATTATTTAGCTAAGTAAGTTTTAATTTGTGTTATTTACACATGTTGGCCTCCATTACTGCCTAGGTACCTGAATTCACTTCTTGTTCTTTGCTTTCATTGGTTAGAGGATTATCATGTAGTTTCAAGTAGATTTCAATTGCTGATCGAGCAGCCTTGAAATAAAAGGCATGTTTTCTGAGAACATCTTCCAATCTCAAAAGGTCTACGTAGGCCCGAAGAGTCATCTTTCTCATGCAGTATGTGTGGAAGTCAAACTGATCATCTGTAATCTCAAAAAAATGCTAAAAAAACAAAAACCAAGATCACACTTAAATCCTTTCACCAATTTTCTGTTCATTACCATTTAGATACAAAGTGGAGTAACAAGTAGCATTATTTGCAACCCCGACATATCTAACACAGAAAATAAGAGACAACCATTTATTGTCAAAATGTAGCTAAGAGAAATCCTCCCTCCATCTCTTTTAAAAGCAAGCTAACTTAATTTACCCAAAAAACAAACGCTGCCCGCCCCCGTTGATGTGAACAGCAATTTGTATTGTTCCGAGTCCATCAGAAAATACTATCCCATTTTATTTTGTTTTTAAACAATATATACATTTTTGAACAGGTAGAAGAGAGATGGCACAAAGCAATGTAAGAATAGTTTTAGATAACGTGTCAAAAAGATTTATGGTTATTGGACTTTTCACTTACCGTTTTAATAATAGTTACATTAACAAAGAACAAGATCTGTTATCCATTAAGTTAACACACAGATTATATAGCATTTTTAAAAACTGCAATATCCAGAGTTTTAAATGTTAAGAATGCCATGCTGAACTGATTGAGGCAACCAATATTTACACTGCATTATGAAAAAATTTATATAGGAACAGACCAAATTTTTTACCTACTTACCCTTTCCACTTCATGACATTTTTTCAAAGCATCACCACACTTCCCGAGTCTCTGATAAGCTGAAGCGCATTCAGTCTGGAACCACATACACTGCATCTCATTTAGATTTTCCATAGCAGATGTCCCTTCCTAAAATGAAGATATTCATAACTGGTGAAACCAATAATTTATCAACTGCTGTATACCCTTTTCCTCACACATGACTTTTGTTACTAAACAACCATTCACTCATCTATAAACACACTTGCAATACAATAAAAAATAGCGATAACTGCAAAACCTCTCTTATTGAATAGTTATTGACATTCTGAAAAGAAAAAAAATCACTCCTGCTCAAACTGATCCTTCTTCCAGCCTCCTTGTTTCTTTAAGTTGTACTTCTGCAAAGCCACATGGGCACAGATTAATATGCTTGAAAAATATCTCAATATTTTTTTAAGATAAATTCAAACAAGAAAAGAAACAATTCCCTCTTCTAAGATTAAGAGGCAGTGAAATATCAGACTCATTTTTATGAGAATCTAAGTTTCTGAAGGATTCGTTTATTCTTTTTTGCCTGAATCAGAGGAAGCACCTGCTAGTTTAAAACCAACAGGTATATTTACTGGTTTGTTGCTAGTACCTCTACTGATCCCAAACAAAGTTTTATACTCTGGATTTGGAATTAAAAATAAATAAAAATTGAGTGTAGGATTTTTTTTTTTAATATAAATTTCAAGATTTTAGATCAATAAAAACTACTGAATAAACTGGAAGGCACGTTCTGCATAAACTATCAAAATAATGACATACAAGAAACCAAGTTTGCCACCAAATTATCAAAACACTTAAGAGGAAAGGAAAACACTACTAAATAATCTAATTCTGACATATGAATTATTTAACACTTAAATGTATCTTTGTCTTAATTCTGTATCAAAAACTATAGATAGACTGCATTACTACATCTGAAGAAAATACTAAAATTGTTCCATTAATACGTGAAAATATAAATGTCAGCTGATAAAAATAACAAACATTTAGATCAAAACTTTCATAGATGATACAACAGAAGAGTCAACAAAGACTTCCATTGATATTCTAAGAAAACAAAGACATCTTATTTTCCACAGTACAAAAAACTTTATACAAAAACTAAATGGCACACTAAATCAAACCAGATCCTCCCTCACCTGCACTTAGTGAAAAAGTTCTCTGCTTATAGGAATCACCAGACTATACTGTGGATTTCTACAGTTTCTGGAAACTGACAAGCAGTGAGCACCTTAGGTAGAAGAATGGTATTACTGAAGTGCTGCTTAAATTTCTGGAATTATACAAACTGTTTTGCAGCGAGGACCTTAGTTTTTACACTCACATGAATGCAGACATCGTGGACTTTATAAGCAGGGGGCTACAAGTTAAGTTTTCAGGAGTGCATAAAAGTGGCTTAGGAGGCTAAATCCCATTTTCAAGTTAAATCAATGGGAATTAGGTGCTTAGGATTTTGATGTCTATCTGCATCGTTAGGTGCCAAAATAGCTTTGAAAAACTGGCCCTCAGAAGCCTAAGGCTATGTCTACACTACAAAATTAGGTCGAATTTATAGAAGTTGGTTTTGTAGAAAGCGTTTTTATACAGTCGATTGTGAGAGTCCCCACACAAGTGCATTAGTCGGCATTTAGTTGGCGGAGTGTGTCCACAGTACCGAGGCAACCGTCAACTTCTGGAGCGTTACACTGTGGGTAGCTATCCTACAGTTCCCGCAGTCTCTGCCGCCCATTTGAATTCTGGGTAGAAATCCCAATGCCTGATGGGGCAAAAACATTGTTGCGGGTGGTTCTGGGTACATATCGTCAGGCACCCCTTTCCCTCCCTCTCTCTGTGAAAGCAACGGCAGACAATCGTTCCGTGCCTTTTTTCCTGGGTTACCCGTGCAGACGCCATACTACACCAAGCATGGAGCCCACTCAGCTCACCGTACGTCTCCTGGGTGCTGGCAGACGCGGTACTGCATTGCTACACAGCAGCAGCTCATTGCCTTTTGGCAGCAGACAGTGCAATATGACTGGTAGCCATCGTTGCCATACTCCGGGTGCTCTTTTAGCTGACCTCGGTGAGGTCAGTCAGGGGTGCCTGGGCAAACATGGGAGTGACTCAGCCAGGTCATTTCCCTTTTAAGTTTCATCCCATAGTGATTCAGTCCTGCCGGCAGTCCTACTGCACCGTCTTCTAATAAGCAGCCAGGAGACGACGATGGCCAGCAGTCATACTGCCCCGTATGCTGCCAGCAAGATGTATAAAGATAGATGAAGTGGATCAAAACAAGAAATAGACCAGATTTGTTTTGTATTCATTTTATCCTCCCTCTCTCTGTGAAATCAATGGCCTGCTAAACCCAGGGTTCTGAGTTCTATCCTTGATGGGATCACTCTGTTTCTCTTTGATGCAAAGCCACCCCCTTTGTTGATTTTAATTCCCTGTAAGCCAACCCTGTAAGCCAGAGCAAAGGCAGACAATCGTTTCGCGCCTTCTTTTTCAGCGCAGACGCCATAGCACTGGGAACATGGAGTCCGCTCAGATCACTGCGGCAATTATGAGCACTATAAACACCACGCACATTATCTATAAAGATATGCAGAACCGTAACTTGCAAGAAAAGTGAAACCAGGTGAGGAGAAGGCGACTGCAGTGTGGTGACGAGACTGATGAGGACATGGACATAGAGTTCTCACAAAGTACAGGCTCCTACAATGTGCACATCATGGTGTCAATTGGGCAGGTTCATGGCATGGAACGCCGATTCTGGGCCCGGGAAACAAGCACAGAGTGGTGGTACCACATAGTGTTGTGGGTCTGGGACGATTCCCAGTGGCTGCGAAACTTTCGCATGCGTAAGGGCACTTTCATGGAACTTTGTGACTTGCTTTCCCCTACCCTGAAGCGCAAGAATACCAAGATGAGAGCAGCCCTCACAGTTTACAAGCGAGTGGCAACAGCCCTGTGGAAGCTTGCAACGCCAGACAGCTACCGGTCAATCGGGAATCAATTTGGAGAGGGCAAATCTACTGTGGGGGCTGCTGTGATGAAAGTAGCCAACGCTATCACTGAGCTGCTGACATCAAGGGTAGTGACTCTGAGAAATGTGCAGGTCATAGTGGATGGCTTTGCTGCAATGGTGGGGCGATAGACGGAACCCATATCCCTATCTTGGCACTGGAGCACCAAAGCAGTGAGTACATAAACCGAAAGGGGTACTTTTCAATGGTGCCGTAAGCACTAGTGGATCACAAGGGACGTTTCACCAACATCAACGTGGGATGGCTGGGAAAGGTACAAGACGCTCGCATCTTCAGGAACTCTGGTCTGTTTCAATGGCTGCAGCAAGGGACTTTATCCCCAGACCAGTAAATAACCGTTGGGGATGTTGAAATGCCAACAGTTATCTTTGGGGACCCAGCCTACCCCTTAATGCCATGGCTCATGAAGCCGTACACAGGCACCCTGGACAGTAGTCAGGAGCTGTTCAACTATAGGCTGAGCAAGTGCAGAATAGTGGTAGAATGTGCATTTGGACATTTAAAGGCACGCTGGCACAGTTTACTGACTATTAGACCTCAGCTTTCAGAGTAGCAGCCGTGTTAGTCTGTATTCGCAAAAAGAAAAGGAGTACTTGTGGCAACTTAGAGACTAACGAAATTTGTTAGTCTCTAAAGTGCCACAAGTACTCCTTTTCTTTTTCGACCTCAGCGAAACCAATATTCCCATTGTTATTACTGCTTGCTGTGTGCTCCACAATATCTGTGAGAGTAAGGGGGAGATGTTTATGGCGGGGTGGGAGGTTGACGCAAATCGCCTGGCTGCTGATTACACGCATCCAAACACCAGGGTGATTAGCAGAGTACAGGAGGGCACAGTGCGCATCAGAGAAGCTTTGAAAACCAGTTTCAGAAATGACCAGACTACAGTGTGAAAGTTATGTTCGTTTCTCCTTGATGGAAACCTCCCTCGCCCCCCAGGTTCACTCTACTTTCCTGTAAGCTAAGCACCCTCCCCTCCCCCCTTCGATCACTGCTTGCAGAGGCAATAAAGTCATTGTTGCATCACATTCATGCATTCTTTATTAATTCATTCATCACACAAACAGGGGGATAACTGCCAAGGTAGCCCACGAGGGGTGGTGGAGGAGGGAGGGACGAGGCCACACAGCACTTTAAAACTTATTGAATGCCAGCCTTCTGTTGCTTGGGCAATCCTTTGGGGTGGTGTGGCTGTAGGCCCCCCCGCCGCGTTCTTGGGCGTCTGGGTGAGGATGCTATGGAACTTGGGGTGGGGAGCAGTTGGTTACACAGGGGCTGTAGCAGCAGTCTGTGCTCCTGCTGCCTTTTCTGCAGCTCAACCATATGCTGGAGCATATGAGTTTAATCCTCCAGCAGCCTGAGCATTGACTCCTGCCTTCTTTCAGCAAGCTGATGCCACCTAACATCTTCAGCCCACCACCTCTCCTCATGGTCATATTGTGTTTTCTTGCACTCTGAGATTGTCTGCCTCCATGTATTTTGCTGTGCTCTGTCAGTGTGGGAGGACAGCCTGAGGTCAGAACATTTAATCGCGAATGTGTTTTTTTCGCCTTCTTATCTTTGCTAGCCTCTGGGAAGGAGAAACATATGCAGCTGGTGGAAGAAAAAAAGGGAGAGTAGTAGTTAAAGAGACATTTTATAGAACAATGGGTAGACTCTTTCACAGTAAATCCTGCTGTTAACATTACAAAGCACATGTGCTTTCATTACAAGGTCACATTGTGCCTCTTATTGAGGATATGCCGGTTTGGTGTGAGAGATCACTCACGCAGGACCGGGCAGCAGAATTCGGCTTGCAGGCAGCCATGGTAAGCCACAGTCTTTTGGCTTCTTTAATCTTCATAACATGTGGGAATGGTTTCAAACAGCAGCACCCTCATTTCCCATATGAAGTAGCCATTGGGTTGGCCATTTAAAATGGGTTGGCAATTTAAAAGGAGGGGCTGCAGTTTCCAGGTTCACATGCAGCGGAAACCCAACTAACCTTGATTTCTGTTCAGCCACAAACAGCCCAGCAGGAACGGGCACCTCTGAATGTCTGCTTACTAAAACAACCGTATTTCAACCAGGTGACCATGAATGATATCACTCTCCTGAGGGTAACACAGAGAGATAAAGAACGGATGTTGTTTGAATGCCAGCGAACACCGGGACCATACGCTGCAATGCTTTGTTCTGCAGTGATTCTCGACTAAGTGCTACTGGCCTGGCGTGGGAAAGTGTCCTACCATGGAGGACAGAATAAGGCTGCCCTCCCCAGACACCTTTTGCAAAGGCTTTGGGAGTACATCCAGGAGAGCTTTATGGAGGTGTCCCTGGAGGATTTCCGCTCCATTCCCAGACTTTCTCCAGTAGCTGTACTGACCACGAATGCCAAGGCAAATTAATTGTTAAACACGCTTGCTTTTAAACCATGTATAAATATTTACAAAAGGTACACTCACCAGAGGTCCCTTCTCCACCTTCAGGGTCCAGGAGCCCACCTTGGGTAGGTTCAGGGGGTACTGAGTCCAGTGATAAACAGATCCTGGCTGTTGGGGAAACCAGTTTCTCCGCTTCCTTGCTGTGAGCTATTATCTTCCTCGCCCCCAAAACCTGCTTCCGTGTTGCCTCCCACTCCTTGGATGGCGTCAAAGCACAGGGTTGAGGTAGTGGTGGCTGCACCCCCTAGAATGGCATACAGCTCATCATAGAAGCAGCATGTCTGGGGCTCTGAACCAGAGCGGCTGTTTGCCTCTCTTGTTTTTTGGTAGGCTTGCCTGAGCTCCTTAATTTTCACGCAGCACTGCTGTGGGTCCCTGTGATAGCCCCTGTCCTTCATGCCATTGGAGATTTTTTTCAAATATTTTGGCATTTCGTCTTTTCGAACAGAGTTCTGCCAGCATGGATTCGTCTCCCCATACAGTGATCAGATCCAGTACCTCCCATTCGGTCCATTCTGGAGCTCTTCGGCGATTCTGGGACTGCATGGTCTCCTGCAATGATGAGCTCTGCATGGTGACCTGTGCAGGTGAGCTCACCACGCTGGCCAAACAGGAAATGAGATTCAAAAGTTCGTGGGCCTTTTCCTGTATACCTGGCCAGCGCATCTGAGTTGAGAGCGCTGTCCAGAGCGGTCACAACTGAGCACACTGGGATAGTTCCTGGAGGCCAAAACCATTGAATTGCATCCACAGTACCCCAAATTCGACCCAGCAAGGCCAATTTCAGCGCTAATCCCCTCGTTGGGTGTGAGTAAAGAAATCGATTTTAAGAGCTGTTTAAGTTGAAAAAAAGGGCTTTGTCACATGGATGGACGCAGGGTTAAATCGAGAGAACTCTGCTAAATTCAACCTAAACTCGTAGTGTAGACCAGGCTTAAGTCTTATTGAAATGACTTGGATTCAGCATGAACAATTTGAAATGCAGATTTGTTCTTAAACCATTAGTCCAAGTTACATAGCTTGACAATGACAATTTTCCAAGACATGACAGCTATCAAGTGTGTTCCACAAAGGGACTTACTCCTGTATGCGTGGCAATGCATTAATGTTTCATTAATTTGTGCTGGACATGGCCCACCTTGATTACCATGCACATTGTAGGGAGAGTGGTCACTTTGGATGAGCTATTACCAGCAGAGGAGTGAGTTTGTGTGTGGGGGGGTGGAGGGTGAGAAAACCTGGATTTGTGCTGGAAATGGCCCAACTTGATGATCACTTTAGATAAGCTATTACCAGCAGGACAGTGGGGTGGGAGGAGATATTGTTTCATGATCTCTGTGTGTATATAAAGTCTGCTGCAGTTTCCACGGCATGCATCCGATGAAGTGAGCTGTAGCTCACGAAAGCTCATGCTCAAATAAATTGGTTAGTCTCTAAGGTGCCACAAGTACTCCTTTTCTTTTTGCGAATGTTTCTGGAGTAACATCTGTGCTACATCATAGTCTACTAGAAAATTAGTTATTACTAATATTAAGTTATAATTACACAGGCAAACATACCCTAACAATGGACAAATATCTCTAATGGGTAGATTTCTGCTATCACTCAAATCAGTTACTCTGGCAGAGATGCGGTATCAGATAATTACATCTGATATGTGATTTTCCAACTGAAAATACTACCAATCCCCTCTTTAAAACAATATTTCCTACCCTTGTAAACTTGGAACACATCTCCTCTGCATCTTTCACCATATTTGCTCGGAGCATATATTTTGCACATTTGGAGTTGATGAATCTATCTGCTGTATCCAAAGACTGTGCTTCATCCATCCATTTGGCAGCTTCCTTGAGATTACCTACATGCTGTTATGGAAAAAAAAAAAGTGAGTTATATTTCATTCTTAAATAAATTTTTGACTAAATATAGACATTTTATAGCTATAGCTATAGCTTTGGCACCAAGATTTATAAGCACCGTAGAAATGTTAAAGATAGATTTTAGTCTTTTTTTCCTGTGGACTATCCAAAGTGACCACTCGTAAGTTATGATGCTTTACTCCATAGTATAAACAAACTGGAAAGCGTGTTTACATTTTCTGATTGACAGAACAGAGTGTCAAATAAAAAACAGAGCAAATGATCATGCCCCAAACCAGAAAAATCACATTATCAAATCTTATGAAAATTTCAACTGAGTAAGGGACCTCTCACAGCCTAAAATTAGACATATTTAATTCAACTTTTTTACCTTGTAAATTTTTGCTTTTAAATAGAACAGTTCTATTAATGTTGGAGTGCTTGCAATTGCAGCATTAATGTATTCCAAGGCCAATGAACACTGGCCAAGTTTGTCAAAGTGCTGTGCCAGGAAATAACGAACCCAAAGTAGTGTCGTTGGGGGCTCCTTCTCTCCATTTTCTGTAACAAAACAGATATAAAATTACAGTGGCCAATAAGGTTGAAGACTTCATTTGGGGAAAAACACAAAAAAAACTTGATAAATTGAGCAATATTTGCTAAATTGTTTTCATTTGCAAAAAGGTAGAGATATAACTATTCTCTGGCAAAAGGCAGCAGCACTCCAACAATTATTGATAACTGTCAATACAGGGATTAGTAACTGAAATGTAATTTTAATACCTGTCCATTGAAACTTACCATATGGACTAAAAAAGTCACAGGTTTTCAGAGAGGCTTCGTAACCAGTAATAAGTTCTTGAATTATTTCTACCTATATATGAAAAATATAAATTTAAACGTTTGCCTTAAAATACTATAAATGTTGGAAATAGGCTAATGTTAATATTTTTACAGTTATATCACATCACCTAAAAATACAGTAAAGCAGTGTTTAAGGAACTACACTAAAATAAACAGATACTTAACTGGGGAAAATATTGGATGGATCATATGTGTATTCTAGAAACAACAATTTCTGTTCCATCACTTTCACAAGATATTTTGTGTTCATCCATGGTAGCTGTTCTACATTTTTTTCCCCACTATATATTCTTGAAAATTAGCCATCAAAACTCAATTAAATGTATTTGATTTGTCACCCCCTCCCAAGTGTTGCTTAGTAAATATTTCAGGTACTTCGATTTTTGAATGCCAGCTTGAGACAACTTGAAGAGGGTTGGTCTCTGAAGAGGGCTGCAAGTATGCTTCTCATAAGGATGAAGGGTGGAAAGGGGTCTCTGGCTGAGTCCCTGTGAAATGACTACATGAACGCTGCTGGCATTTTAATTGAGTTATTAATGATGCTAGGGCAGTTAGAACCTTGGCTATATGACTTAGATTTTTAAATCTAAATAAATAAAGAGGCCTGATTTTTGATGCTCAGCACTTGCTGAAAACCAGGCCCCTTAAATGTCTAAAGTTGGTCACCCAAAAGTTCAGGCACCTGAAATCAATAGTCTCTTTTGAAAATTTAGCCTACAATCCAAAATTTGCATTGTACAATCTTGACACAAACACACTCTCTGTAAAGAGTTATGTGTAATATCATAAGAACCAACTGATTTTATTCTAGAGCAGATGACTTGGTAGTGCAATACATCTGTTCCTGAACGCTTTAGAATTCTTTTAGTACAATTCATTGTTTTGTAGCTAGGTTAATGGAGATTAAAAGTTGCCTTTCAAGTCTAGCAAGTATCCAACTTCTCAAGCGAACAAGACTAGAAATTAAGATGAACAGGAACAATTATAATATGTGTACAAAATACAGTACATGCTCAAATGCATTTAAAATCTGGGTTGAGCATGGTGCATATGGGAGGGGACAACTCTATGGACCTGTTACATAAATGCATTAGCTTTTCACCACTTACAGATGTAAGTTAAAATCTGGATTGTTACACACAGAATGTGTTTGGTGACCACAATCTTCTCTATATAAAACAAAATAATTACAAAGTTAAAAGAAGAAATGATGGGAAAAACCCTGCAAAATTAGCAAGATTTAAATCTAATGAAATATACAACATTTTGAAAACATACTTTTAAAAGTATGAGAACTACAACACAAAAACTAAAGGTCACTCTAGAAGACTAAGTGAAGTGGTCAGAAGGGCTTATCTTAAGTAAACACACTTTAATGTGTCAGGAAATACCAAGTCTCATTTTTCAAAGTAAATTATTTCACATTGGATCTGTTAAATGCCATGAAGCCATTGCGAACTCCTCAAAAGGGGTTATATTTATGAATGGGCATAAAAAGAGTTTTGAAAAAAATCAACAGAAGTCATGTTTTTGGTAAAAAATAAAATAAATATCTTAGCACTTACATATTAGCCCTTCCCCCCCCCCCCACAGACCTAAATTTTAACATAGAAGAAAAAGTGCTGAAGAGCCACATAGGCAAGTAGACAAAGGAGAGAAACATATCTGATATTGCTCTCAGACCTACCTGCTTCCATTTGTTGAAAGGACCTTTAAAGGGCCAGTAGAAAACCTCTTATACAACCCTTTTCTAAGAGAATATTAAAATACTGAAAATACTAGTTTCCCCTTAAGCAGCAAGCTTAAGGTATATAGCTACACTACACAAAACAGAACAAGCCACCTTTCCTTAGTGCTTTTCATTACTCATCTGAAGCGCTCCCAGACTTTAAATTCTTCTCATTTAACTACTGAAAAAATCAGATAATTTTAGCTGAAGAAGCTTTACTAGCTTGAGAGTTATTTATGTCAAGAGGAATTAAATCTTCATACTGACTTCAGAAATACCAAACATGCTTTATGAACCAATTTGAGCATTGTCTGGTTCCTAAAGTGACACAGATTCTACTAAATTGCACTCGCTCTTTAACAGGATGCTAAATTCTTCCCCATTCAGTATTGTATACTGAGTTCTGTTTCTATAAAACAAGGACGTATAATGGAAATTTAATTCTGAAAAACAATCTAAATGATAAATTTGCAAGAGTAATATTTGAAGAACTCAGTGGAAACAACTGCAAAAAAGAAGTTACTCTGTAAATCAGGTATTTTATAGATGTTATTCCAAAGATTCTTTAGATGAAAATAAGTGTAATCTTTGTTTGCTATGGGTATACATGCACTGGGAATCCATTTTTCCTTCTCTCTCTCACGCACTTTGACCATTTTTATTTAATCTCTTACAGCAACACTAATAATTTAGAAAAATATATCTAAACATATTTCCAACTCAATACTCATTTTGATATTTACATAATATATCATCTTAAGATTTTGTAATGGGCTTTCAGATTTAATAAGTTAATGCAATTTTCAATTTGGCGTACTTGCTACTTCAAGGCAAAGTTAATGTCCTGCAAATATGATTCATCTTTACTCAGTCCAAGTCCTCAAAATATGACCATGTTACCTACAGTTTAGATGGAAATGTTCATCTCTTTGACACAGTTGTGCTCCTCAGACAAAAGGTTACAGAAGCAGGCCACCATGACTTAAAACTCAGGTTTCATTGGGATAATTGTGGAGCCAGTTCCAGAACTGAGGACCCTCCAGTGAGAACACCCTTGCCTCTGGTCCCCCAGAGAGATTAAAGGTAAGGGCTCTAGGCAGAAGTACCCTTTCTTCTTTACCGCAACAGGTAGCCTTCTTAGTAATCAGGACTTAGACCAGACAGAGTTACAGGTCAGCGTTTGTACCCTGCATTATATCTGGAAGCATTATCAAGCCAATGCAGGCTTTTGACAGGTGTAACGTGCTCCAAACAGCTACCACAGTTAAGAAAGCAGATTGCCACAGTCTGAACTAATTGTAGATTCAAAAAAAAAAAAAACCTTAAGAGTGGATAACTACCTCTCTGGCCTCCAAAGCACCTGCTCTCATGAAACTTATATAGCATGTTTTCACAGGTACTACTCAGTCAAAATATGAGTTGGTTACATTTGAAAATGAAAGCACTGAATTATGAAGCTAAGCAAAACCCAATTATATCCTAAGTAAATTCTGCATTGTTTGTATTTCTCAAATATATATTTTTATCGTACAAACTTAAATGCAAACAACATGTATGCACCTTAAAGTCATAAGTTATTTGTTATAAATGAATAGGTAACGGATTTCCAAAAATTCACACAAATGCATTTTCTTAATTATTTTATTCTTGTGCATAAATAGCTCTTCTTGAGTGGAATAGTATTGAAAAATAAACTGTGTTCTCTTAAGTAAGAGGTAGCATGGGGGAAATTCATCTTCTTAGTGTGATAACTAGTCAGTTTGACAGACAATAATATTTTTAAATAAATCCTTTCAGAGACAAGCACAAAAACTATCCAATTCTATTTTTAGAGATTGCTATGACATGTTAAAATATTGATAAAACGATCTGCTGAATACTGAGTTAATTACATCTTGTATTACAGCAGTTAGTCAAAATACATTACATCATGCTAAACACTCAAGATGGTTAACTAAATCATCAAATTAAATGACTAATATATTAAAGTAAAATTATTCAATATTTTACTTTATGAAATTGTAAACAAGAGCAAACAGAAGAAAAACTGAATATAGTTTTTAAAATGTTACCATACTGTATAACTTAGCATTTCATTTTGTTAACTACTTAAACAATACTAGTTTATCAGTCATGACCACCAGTTAAGTAATACCTTTTCAATTTTTTACAGCAAATAAAACCTCAATAAGTATTTCTACTGTATAAACCTATGAATACAAAAAATAAAGTTTTAAATATTTTACTCCTCATTATAATTTTCAGAAACAATCAGCACAATTAACATTTTAGCATAAATTTTAAGCACTACTTTCTGATTTTGTAGGATATAGGGCAGATGTATTTACATTTTCTTCTTAGAAAGACTAACTATGTTCAGTTCTATTTTCTTGTATGGTAGCCCCAGCAACCTGGACCAAAAGTAACTGAGATTCTTTAAAGGTAATGTACGTTGATTTCTGCATAATACTTTGTGAAATCTCTAGGAGGACTGAATCTGTCTTGCGATTCACAATTAAAGGCCACAAAAAATTCTATAAACGCATTTGTTAATTATTTATTAACTGAACACATGAACATGTGATTACAGCCAAGCAAACACAAAGGCCTCTTCTACATTAAGAATATTTGTCAATGTTTCTTTCCTCCACGAGTACTGCTTTGAGCAGGGCTTAATGACATCATAATAAAGACATTTGCATCCTGTTCATACTATGCCTTTTGCTGTTACAGTGGCGGGAGAAGAGGTGTGCACTAGTGAAGAAGAATTCTCACAAAATTTTCAGAGTAGACATATCCAGGGAGGATATGGTCTTGCCTAGACGGACAACGCAATCAAGAGGAGACTAAACAAGTAGGGAAAGGGAGAAGATACAGCTAGAGTGACCAGACAGCAGGTGGAAAAAATCGGGACGGGGGTGGGTGGTAATAGGTACCTATATAAGAAAAAGCTCCAAATACAGGGACTGTCCCTATAAAATTGGGACATCTGGTCACCCTAGATACAGCAGCCAGATCATATGGCTACTCAAAGGCATGTGCAAATCATAGTTGATTTTATAACTATAAAGGTGTATGCATTAAATGATTAATAAATAAAAACAACAGTCTTTATTTACTTTTCATGGCCACAAGAATTAAAGTGGGTCAGTCTTGTGGGAATTTTTGCATGAAAGGAGGTGGTGGTTTAGCAAAGCAATTCTGGGTCATGACCTTTTCCTGGATGAATACCTAGAAATCACACATTTTGGAATCTATTTTGATATTTGAAGTTTAAGTGTACTAAGATTTCATGTATTTAAAATTTAACTCTTCATTGTTTTGCACTGGTTTTAGTAATTTAGATAAACTGTATTTTTCAGTGGTTAATAATAAAGCATATAAAAGCACCATACAAGACTTAAGTAGATATTACTTATCTAGAGGACTCTAAAGACAGCACTGTAGAAAAGTGAGTGAACTTGTCTACCAATTTTCTGTTCCCAACACAGAAGCCTATACTTTATGCATTCTGGTTCTCACCAAACTCTGTAAAGCAAAGATCTTTTTCCCCAAGATTCCAGCCTGTTTAAAGTGTTTTTCCTGTAGCAGATAACAAATGATGCCGAATGCTTTCTGTGGGATGCTGAAGAGCGACATTACGTAACTCCATTTCTTAGTCTTATTTGAGATATGAAATAAAAATTTTAAAAATAAAAATGCTTTAAGGTCCCAGCAGTTTCAATTCTTCCTCCTCTGTAAACCGTAAATTGTTTGAGATTTGGAGGACTGAAAGAACTTGCCTGCAGAGCTCATGATGCTATACTACACCTTGAGTCTTAATTTTTTACAGCCTCACCAAACACTTACAGGGCATTTCAGAATTATCCAGTCCTCATTTTCTCCATCTAACAGTCTGAAGAATATAAAATACAAGATGACATATGCAGGATTCAACAGTGTAAAGGAGGGAACATTCAGGGTATGAAAGTATTTACTTGAAACAGTCAAGTTTGACTTGAGACACGACTGTGATGAAATCAGTACACAGCTAAGTTTCCTTTGTCTCACTTGTAAAGCTTCCATTACACAGCCTACTACATCATTCCTATAAATTAAGTCCACAGCATAATGAACAATGTAATAAGTACACATTAATCTCTTTATTTTTACATACCTTGTACAGTAACTGGAGTTCTTAGAGATATTTGTCCCTATGAGTGCTACACTTCAGGCATTCATGAGCCCCTTTTCCTTTGATCAGAAGCTTTTTGGTAGCACTGTCCATTTGATCTACATATGTGCCCTAGCTAGCCTCGTGCCCTGTACCTGATAAACCACCCTCAGTTCCTTCTCTACTGCTACGGCAAAGACTCCGAAGCAAAGGGGAAGGGAGGATAGATAGTGGCGCATGCTCAGGGACGCAAATCTCGAAGAACTCCAGTTACCTTGTAAGTAACTGCTCCTTCCTTCCTCAGACAACATCCCTGTGAGTGCTCCACTATAGGTGGATTCCCAAGCAATACTTCCTATAAGAGGGGGGTGTTTTGAAGCCCAATGTAAAGGCTAGTCTACGCTGGCAAGGCTAAAGCACTGCCGCAGCAGAGCTTTAAGGTGGCTTGTGTAGTCACGACAGAGTGCTAGGAGAGAGCTCTCCCAGCGCTCTAAAAAACCCCACCTCCACGAGAGGCGTGGCTCCCAGAGCTGGTGCACTGTTTATGCTGGCGCTTTACAGTGCTGAAACTTGCTGCACTCAGGGGGGTGTTTTTTCACACCCCTGAGTGAGAAAGTTGCAGCACTGTAAAGTGCCAGGGTAGACAAGCCCTAAGGCTGTTTGAAGAACAGCAGTTCCAAAAGCAGCATCTGCCCCTGAGGCACGAACCAGAGAACAATGGTCTGAAAAGGTGTGAGCTGAATCCCATGTGGCATGTCCACAGATTTCTACAAATGAAACATTCTTCAGAAGAGCTACAGATGTAGACTGTGATCCAGTAGAACAGGCTGTAACTGTTGGAGGGGGTTAAGAATTAGAAACCTCATAAGATAAACAGAGCCAGAAACTCATCTGGCTTTGGGTTCAGATGGGGCCCCCTTTAACTGTCTGTGAAAGAAACAAAATCTTTGAGAAGCCCTAAAAGGTGTAGTTCTCTCTAGATAGAAAGTCAATGCTCTAACGTCTAAGGTGTGAAGCGTGGCTTCTTCTCTGGAGTAGTGAGTCTTGCAGTAAAAGACCAGGAATTAAATGTTAAATTGCTATGGAAATTGGAGGTTACTTTGGAGAGAGGGGGAAAAAAAAAAAGGAAGTGGTCTGGTAGATAGAATCAGTCATAGAATATCAGGGTTGGAAGGGACCTCAGGAGGTCATCTAGTCCAACCGCCTGCTCAAAGCAGGACCAATCCCCAAATAAATCATCCCAGCCAGAGCTTTGTCAAGCCTGATCTTAAAAACCTCTAAAGAAGGAGATTCCACTATCTCCCTAGGTAACCCATTCCAGTGTTTCACCACCCTCCTAGTGAAAAAGTTTTTCCTAATAACCAACCTGAACCTTCCCCACTGCAACTTGAGACCGTTACTCCTTGTTCTGTCATCTGCTACCACTAAGAACAGCGTAGGTCCATCCTCTTTGGAACCACCTTTCAGATAGCTGAAAACAGCTATCAAATTCCCCCTCATTTTTCTCTTCTGCAGACTAAAACAATCCCAGTTCCCTCAGCCTCTCCTCATAAGTCGTGTGTTCCAGACCCCTAATCATTTTTGTTGCCCTTTGCTGGACTCTCTCCAATTTTTCCACATCCTTCTTGTAGTGTGGGGCCCAAAACTGGACACAGTACTCCAGATGAGGCCTCACCAGTGTCAAATAGAGGGGAACGAACCACCTCCTTCAATCTGCTGGCAATGCTCCTACTTATACAGCCCAAAATGCTGTTAGCCTTCTTGGCAACAAGGGCACACTGTTGACTCATATCCAGCTTCTTGTCCACTGTCACCCCTAGGTCCTTTTCTGCAGAACTGCTGCCTAGTCACTCGGTTCCTAGTCTGTAGCAGTGCAAGGGATTCTTCCATCCTAAGTGCCGACTCTGCACTTGTCCTTGTTGAACCTCAGACTTCTTGTGGCCCAATCTTCTAATTTGTTTAGATCCCTCTGTATCCTATCCCTACCCCAGGGCTGGCCCACAACATTTTGGCACCTGAAGCGGGGAGCTCAAATGACACCCCTGTGCCCCCTTGCTTCGGCCAAAACTTTTAAAGGTCTCAATTCTGCCTTCTTCTCGTTCTACTCCTCTAATGGTACTGATCTGCTACCTATCCCAATGAAGGAGAACTAAACTTAAAATGCCTTGTTCAAAAATTTTAAGTAACGCTTAACTTTCAAATGCCTGAACAGCAAATGTCACTTTTCTTGTCTGCATAGTACACACGGGCATTTTTATCTGTTTGAATAATGAAAGTGGCGCTTTCTGTGCCTTCTTGGTTGCAAAGATTTGAACTGCTTCCTGAAGGTCCACAGTCTGGGTCAGCTCATGCTCTATTGAGATGGTTGCAGGGCCGACCAGCCTCTCCTGTGCATTGTGGAGCGTAGATGTGTTTTTATTAACTTCAGCTTGGAGAAGCTGTGTTCTCCACTGGCAACTGTTACAGGAAGTGTTAGAAGTATGAGCAGAGCAACAAAAGCATTTGGAAAGAGGGTGGTCATCTTATTTGTGCACATATATTCCAGAACAGCCTTTGGAGTTGATCCTGCTGAAATTTATCTTGAAAGGGCTTTCAGTTCATCACCTAAATCACTCACATCAATATCATACATGTCATGTGTCAACACTGTCTCTAGTGCCCAGCACTGCTGGCGTAGGTCTTCTTCAGGTATAGTGAGGAGTTTTGGAATATCATACAACATCCCAAATATTCTGCTGTGTTCCTTGAGCTGCATGAAATGTTCAACTGACTGTACTGAGCAATCTAGCACCTGGTTAAAGAATTCAACTTTGCATTGTTGTTTGGGGCCTCTTATGGGATTATCCCATGCCTTGTAACAAAATGTCTTCGATGACTCTTGTATTCTTGAATGGGTGGGAAAATAGCTTCAGTCTGAAGTTCCTCTACCAACTTCTGTGCACTCTTCAGAACGTTTTGAAATCCCTCGTCTGAACGGTAAGACTTTAGGGATGACTTTGCTTTGTCCAGTTGTTCCATTGCTCCAGATATATCAAGATCAACATCTTGAAGTCTCTTGCTTACAACATTTATTTCAAACAGTGTGTCATGCCACAACACTAAGCCACACAGAAATTTGAAGTTATGTATGTTTCTGGTGATTCCATTTCCCTCTGCCACTGTTCTCCCACAAACAGTTCCTGCCATAGCATTATCCTCCATAATGGCATCTATGGCATCATCTATCTTCCAAATTTTGTGTTTAATAGGCTTTAATCGCCTCCACTTGACTTTGTCATTGTGTGGCACTCAGTGGTTTCAGTGTCAGAGGATGTTCCCAGATGCTACTTCAAAATTTGCTGTTGATGAGATAAAAATAGATACTTTGAATTACATTAAAAAATTCAGCAGTCTCACTAGAAGCTGATGCTGCATCACTGACCACCAAGTTCAATGAATGCAGACATGGATCCGAGAGTTAACTCTTCGAGCTCTTTTTGTCCCATGGGATCCATGTCTGTACTCCTCTGTTCTTTCCCCTCATGTTGGCACCATTATCATAGCCCTGATCTCTCATGTCAGCTATCGCAATTCCCGTATCTTCTCGCTTTTTAAGAAGCGCATTTGTCATACCAGGTCCCGTAGTATCATCAATCAATGTCAATAAATTCTAGAAAATGCTCTCGACAGTCACCATTGCAGGGACATTTTCACTATGTTCTGTGGTTGTTACAAAAACGCACCATTAAAGTCATTTGTTCCATATGGCTGATGTCAGCTGTGCAGACCTGAAGTCAGAAAGATATTACTCTGTTCTGATGTGTCAAATCTTCTGTTTGACTTTTGTTGCCAGTGACTGTATGATCTCATTTTGAATGGTTTTTCCAAAGTAGTGGTGTGTGTACATTTCTTGGGTGGTGACTCTTCTTAGATGTTCCTGAAGTACAGCATCAAACTCAGCCATCAGCTCCACAATTTTAAGGACGTTTCCATTGTTTGGCACATACAGCTGATCTGAAGTGCCGCACAGTGCTAGGTTTGGGTAGCAAGCACTCTCACAATGGCAATGAGCCCTTTCAGAACATTTTGCCAGTAAAGAGACTCTGATACAATCTTCTCTTGATGCTGATCATGGTGGCCTTTAACCTTAGTCTCATATCAAGCTCTTTCCACCTATGGAATGCTCTCTGGTGATTTGCTGCCTTCTCGTGGCATGCCAGATTTCTAGCCAGCTTTTTCCAGTCCTTTGTTCCTGTAGGACCCAATGTGGCTGGAACATGAGACTGGAAGAGTGTGCAACAAAACCAGTATGCAGCATTCTGGGTTTGAGTACATAAGCCATGGCCTCTCCACTTCGTCACAATTGGGGATTTCACTCCAGTAATGTGTTGGTTGGAAACTTCTATTTTCATTGTTTTGGGGGAACATGAAGTTTTTCACTTGCTGTGGCCCAAGCAGTACAAGGAAGTCCCTCAGGCTACTGCTCAAGTGGGTCCACAGTCCTGGATCATCTAGACTTAAGGAACTAAACTCAGCAGCAGCTGTTTCTTGCGCCTCCACTGCACTCTTCTCTGATTTACATTTTTCTTCAGGAATGTGCATGGTTACATCCATTTGAGATGGAGATATGGATGCTGCAGTAGCTGCCAGGTCACCTGCACTCTGACTAACTGGAAGATCAGGCATCTCCTCACCACTCACATCCTCACTGGGGCCGGAAGGCTCACCGTGAACATCTGTGTCTATCTCAGGAGAGCTCCTTCCTGCTCAGATAGAAAGCAAAAGAAGCTTTTTTATCTTTTTCTAAATGCTGCCCCAGAGGGGAGTTTTATTCTTTCACTCATGACTGCTGTTCTGTGCCAGCTATAATGGCTCTCAACACTCAACTGAAGGGGACAAATAAGCAGACTGGTAGCAGGGCCTGAGTGAGGGAAAATATCAGCGTCTTAAGGGCCTAACCGGCTCCTACTACTTCAGTTGACTGCCTGTTCTCCTCAAGTATGTTCAGGGAAGCAGCAGGAAACAGGAAGCTCCCTGAGAAGCTGGTGTTCATCAGTCCAGGCTCCTGGGGGTGCTAAAGAGGTACATAAGAGGCTCCTCCTCCTCTCTCTCCCTGCAGGTCCTGCTGCTTTCTGTTATTCCCTCTCACCTTTTCTCCTGCCTGCCTGTTATGTCTCGTGCCCTCCTTCCTCTAGCACAGCACTCCACCATCTCTGTGCATCCAGAGCAGAGAGAATACATATGGACCAGCAGCAGACAATTTTCTACACGCTGGGTCCTAGTGGTGCCCCCCCCAACAATCTGGCACCCGAGGCGGCCGCCTCAGTTTGCCTCATGGTAATGCCAGCCCTGTCCTACCCTCCAGTATATCTACCACTCCTCCCAGTTTAGGGTCATCTGCAAACTTGCTGAGGGTGCAAGCCACGCCATTCTCCAGATCATTAATGAAGATATTGAACAAAACCGGCCCCAGGACCGACCCTTGGGAATACCCTTCCTTATAAAAGACACTGTGGGAGGTTCAGCCATTAAGGCCCCTAATTAAGGGAAGATATTGCCACTAAAAAGGCAGTTCTCAGACAAATTTAACAGGGAACATTTGACTAGCAGCTTGAAGTGTGGTTTCATGGGGGAGTTGAGGACAATGTTCAGACCTCATGCTGGGGTAGGTTCTGTGATATACAGAAAGAGATGCAAAGCCTTCAATTAATCAAGATTAGTAGGTGAGCAAATATTGAAAATCCTTCCACTGGAGAATGGAAGACAGTAATAGCAGCTACATGAACTTTAACAGAACTCAAAGCTGAGCAGTTCAAAATGTGTGACTGAATGTAGTCAAGAGGGGAAAGACCCCACTAAGTGCACCAGTGTTGGAATCTTTTCCATTTCTATAGGTATGTTTTTCTAGTAGATGACTTTCTCCTGCTCTTGAACAGCCAATTTCTATTCATTTCTATAAATTACCAAAATAATGGAAACTGGTGTGATTATATTGTGTTATTTTGACAAATAAAATATGCACAGTTTAAAAATATTGTGTACAGAATTTAACTTTTTGGCACAGAATTCTCCCAGGAGTAAGAACTAGCTTTCTAGCCATACCTTTAGGAGGGACAACTTCCTGTCTCAGAAGTGTCCCTTAAGAGGGACAGAGAACGGGATTGGGAATGGAAACAAAGCATATGCCGTAATCTAATGTTACAACCTCCAGAACCCACCTGTTTGAAGTGATTAGTTCCCAAAATGGAAAGAAATGAGAAATGTTTTCAAAGGGCTGGAGTAGGTGGGTAGAACAATGCAGCTGATGATCTGCAACCCTCAAAAGTAATCAAAATGGTTGCTTGTTGTAACATTCTGTACCTCGGGGGAACACCCTACACCCCCATGTTCAACTTTATAAAATGATTGTGTGGTATCCAATGCAAAGTTTGTCATGTGGAGTGTTTTCGGAAGGCTCATAATGCACTGAGCATGGTTATAGCGATGTTACAGTAATTATTACAGTAATGTTACAGTAGGGTTATAATTTCATGTATATAGTTTGAAGCTGAAAATGTATCCTCATGGCTTAAAGCAAGCCCATGCAAACATTCTTCAAGAACAGACACAGTTCACACCTTGTCAGGGCATGGACAGGACGAACCCAGCCCAGCCTCAAGGAAGAATGGACATTGACTTAGGCAACAACTTCCTTTGGGAAGTTTGGGACTGCGATGAGGTAATGCTCACCTGACTTCGAAAGGGAAGGGGGGGGGGCGCAAAGCCAAGAAGAAAGAAAGGAGACATTTTGCCATGCTCTTCCTCTCTCCCACCTAAATCTATAGGCATCACCACCACGCAACGACTGAAACGCTGATCAAAGGGGAGAGTCTGACTGAAAAGTAACCAGCCAGCCTGTGGTGAGATGCATCTAAGTTTTTAAAGACACTAAGACTGTTAAGATCAGCTTAGAATGCATTTTACTTTTATTTCATTTGACCAAATCTAACTTGTTATGCTTTAACTTAAATCTGTTTGTTTATTCTACCTGAAATAGTATGTTTGGTTTGAAGTGTGTCAGAGACTCCCTTTGGGATAACAAGCCTGGTACACATTTTGTTAAATAGACAAACTTATTTAAGCTTGCAGCATCCAGCGGGCATTACCGGACACTGCAAGATGGAGGTTCCTAGGGTTGTATCTGGGACCGGAGATATTGGCAAGTGTTGTTCGCTTGCAAGTAGCTGGGAGCAGCTTACATGCCAGATACTGTGCGTGAACAGCCCAGGAGTGGGGGTTCTCACAGCAGAGCAGGGTAAGGCTGGCTCCCAGAGTCAAGGATTGGAGTGGCTTAGCATATCACTAGTCCAGACAACACCAGAGAGGAATGTCACACTTGCCCAAAGACAAGGGCTGTCACAGCAGAGGTTGGAGGCCTCCTCTTTCGGAACAGAGGCCTTTTCCTAAGGGGTTCCAATGATCTGCAACAGACCAAAAACTGAACACAGCGAGATCTCTGTGCTGTCTGTGACCTGCTACATTTTCTTTCGTTTGCAAGGGTTTACAATCCAAGCAAATGGAGGATGGCCCTGAGTCCTCCAAAGAGTGCAAGGACTCATCAATGGAATCATTAAACAGTTTCAAAGGGGAGATCTTAGATGGTGTTTTGGACCTCTCTTGGGATTCCTGAATATTATAGGCAGGGGGCACAACCCATGACAACTGCTGTGGACATGGATTGGACTGCCTTGTCAGCTTCATTGAAAGATGTTTGCAATGCTGTCCTTGTGCTATTTCGAGCTGATAGTTCGGAACTGTTCTTGAGGCCGATGATCAATAAAGGAATTGAATTTGGGGTAGTTTGTTTAATTATATTTAGCTATTAAAACTTGATAATTAGCAATACTAAGTTACAATGTAGCAGATTAATAACTTTTGCGAATGAGTTGTTTCTGATCCTGAGGTAGTATGGATCTGAAATGGTGCTATTTTATTCATTGACCACCAGAAAACCAGGGGCTGGGTTGAGAATAGGTACTGAGAACCCTTAGATGGAATAAAATTCTCTGTCCATCCTTTCACAAGTTGGGGGCACAATAGTCAAGGTTTGCCATATCACCTTGGCTTGTTCGACTAGAGGACTCATTTATGGGTAAAGCTACCCTACCAGGAGAGACAGCAGAGAGGATATGCACTAGCTTGCGTAAGGTCTCACAGATCTCTACAAAGGGATTTTCAGGGAATCGGCAATTCTTTTCATGCCTAGAGTTGTCTAAGCACGGAGGAGGAAAATATGTTAGTCTGAGGAGTAGCTTCCACATCTGCTCACATCTCTTGTTCTTCAAAGAATTCCTGCTGAGGAGGACAGCAATAGGAGGAATCAGAAAGAATAGACATTTGTTTCTGCTAGTTCTCACACTGAATGAGTATCTAGATCAGGGGTTGGCAACCTTTCAGAAGTGGTGTGCCGAGTCTTCATTTATTCACTCTAATTTAAGGTTTCGTGTGCCCGTAATACATTTTAAAGTTTTTAGAAGGTCTCTTTCTATAAGACTTTAATATATAGCTAAACTATTGTTGTATGTAAAGTAAATAAGGTTTTTAAAATGTTTAAGAAGCTTCATTTAAAATTAAATTAAAATGCAGAGGCCCCCAAACCAGTGGCCAGGACCCAGGCAGTGAGAGTGCCATAGGTTGCCTACCCCTGATCTAGATGTACTAGAGTACAGTTTCCTATAGGGTTTCCAGGGATCCAAGAATGACTGAGGGGGGCCATACTGGAAGCAGGCGACACGCAGTGGGGTTCAAAACCAGGGAGCTTGTGCACATCTGTATCTTGGAGTTTCTATCACAGACCAACATCCAGAGCTCTGGTTGGTAACTGAGCAAACCATACACAAAGGTTTTAGTCTGAATAACTGCCCTCATCATAGTCCAGAGGAAGGGAAGTTGATGGAGTAGAAATTAAAGGCATTTCTGCCTGGGGGGAAGGGATATACCAGGGAGTGCTTTGAGACTGGGGACAAGTGGGTTACTGAAAGATACTGTGTACTCATGAGCAGAAGGGACTCAGGTTCATCAGAAATGAACTAAGCTAAGTGGTGTCAGTACCAGCAGCGTTCTGGTCTCAGAGTACGGGGCAATCTAGGTGCCTGGTAGCCTTGCTTATGTAGAGGATATGGATGGTGCTGAAGGTTCTGTAGTCCCGAGGCTCTGAAGTCTCTTCTGTTGTCTTGATGGTGCCAGGCATGTGTCATCTGGTGGTACCAAGCCGTGATGGTTACTGTGGGTCTCAGAGTCGCTCAAAGCCTTATTGGTCGGTACAGGCCATTGATACTGAAAGAACCTGAAGCCTCAGCTGTACTCTTTTTAGAACATGTGGTCTTTGAAATAGCAGGCCTCCGAGGTGACCTAGACCTCTTACTGCTTATTCCGTGAAGCAATCTAGAGCTTTTTCGTTGCTATTGAAGTTTTAGAGTTCCCCCTCTCTCCAGTCTTTTCTTCAGTAGGAGTAACAGTTGAGTGGGCTACAGTGGAGGGTGAAGGGGCACTTTTGTTACCAAAGATCCATTGGGGGGGGGTATTGAGCATGTGTCTGATCAAGGTTGCAGGGAGCACTATCATGAGAAATCTAAGCTTTATTTTCCCATTCTTTCTAGACCTACTCCTGAACCCAATACAAACTCGACACCTACAAGGGATATGGGTGTCCCCAGGCAGTGAAGACAGCTAGAGTGGCAGTCACTAACATGGATGGACTCCCGACAAGTTAGGCACCATTTAACCCCAGGAAAATTAGGCATATTCCAGAATATGGAAAATGAACTTCAGAAAAGAAGACAATCTCTCAGGAACAGTGTGTGTGTGTGTGTGTCTGTGCGAGAATTAACAAACTTGCAAAAGGTCCCCCAAACTATATGCAGAACTAAATTAACTAGTAAACCAACTCAACAAAATTACCACCTACAATAAATTACACAGGACAGCTAAGCTATTTTAAGAAATGGGGACCTCAAGTCTTGCTCGGTCTCAGGCCAACGCAGTTGAAAAGGACAAACTGCTCTCAATTCTGACACTGCCCTATGTACCGTTGGTAAGGGGTATAAGGATAAGTAGGGTGCACATGCGGACCAAACAGGTAATGCTACCAAAAGTCTCTGATCAAAGGCACATGCGCATCTGAAGTGAAGCATCCACAGGGACATTACTCAAAGAACCACCTCGTTTTTATTTATGTTTAGGTGTTCCATTATGAGAGTTTTCTGGCTCCTACTGGAAGACTTTCCATAGTTTATGCCTTAAACAAGTGGCTGACAAATCTGCTCACAAAAGGCAGCAGAAGTTTTACAACTTGTTGCTGTGCAAGCAGAAATAAGGGAAAGTAGCTGGAATGGAATAGAAGGGCATGGATTTTTCCACACTTTTCCTTGCTGATGTCTTTTCTAAACCGTCTTCTGAAACTTGGAAGTGCAGAGACTCCTAATTTGTCTCTATAATAAGCCTTCTTGGCTATTTTCCTTGCCAGCCCCAATGAGTGAATTTTCTCTATCCAACAAGTCCTATTTATTTTGTCTGAGCTCCTACTTATTTGAACTGATTTGTAAAACAATCATTTTGGCTGTAAATAGATATTTACTCACTGCTATCCTAGAAAGGAATACCTTTGAGCAGGAGGAATAAATACCAATAGCGCTGCCATAAACACTTAGTCAGCTTGTTAATTCTTATTAGTGATCCTAGCACAGCTTGTAGAAAAGAACTTTTACCATTTATTTTTAATTAAAGTTTGTCCTAGGTGTCAAAGCTAGGTATTAGCTCTACTTCAGCGTTTCTCAAACTGTGGTTGGTGACCACAGATATTTCACAAAATATTTGCTGGTAGTCCACAAAGCTGGTTGGTCACATGATGCTCACTCTCCTTGTTTCCAGCTACTAAGTCACATTAAAAGACCTCTGAAATTAATATTTGCCTAGTATTTCTTTCCAATGTAAAATATTGGGATATATGTCACAACTGGGAGGGAATGGAGTTTACAACAATCTCTGTATCAAGAGTTGATCCACACTATATAGAAGTTTGAGAACCCATGTTCTATTTAATTTATTAATATTTCTATGCCTGGAAAACAACATGCAACTAAGCCAGCACTGTTAGTTCTTTAACGCTATGCCACTTACAACTCCCGTTCATGAACAACTGACTGCCCTGTTCAGTAAGCCCGACTCCAAAGTCTTTCCAAATACAGAATACATCCAGTGCAGTCAGAGACTTCGATTTTAACACTGTGAAACACACTGAATTATCTATGACATCCTCTTCAACATAGGAGACCTGAAAGACTTACCCCATGATGTGAGTCAATACTAGGAAATTTTGTACTAATTTTCTGGCAACATCACAAATGCTCTTACATAGAGTGCAGATGTTTTTAACCACCATGCCATCTAATTCTGCTCTAAGCCAGTTTTTATGACAGTGCTAGAACACCTATGTCCTGCTTATTCTAACACACTGGGGATACCACTGGTACAGGTATACCAGCAAAACAGGTACATTTTCTATTGTACACAACGTCACTGAATATGTAGACAGTCTGAAACAAGTCTAAGAGGTGTGGATTTCCCACACTCATAATCCAACATAAGACATTTCATTACTATTGGCCTTAGCTGAAACATCCAGGTCATGTGCCTATCCAGCGTGATGCGCTTTTTATTCCTTTGATAGAAGAAGAAATAAAATTGCAAGCTTTAAGACCCTATCAACCCTACAATTTTTAGTGCTTGTAATCAGTTTGAGACACTGTTGTCTCCAAACATGGTTTGTGCCAACATACAGTACAATTAAGACGCGGTGCCTAACAAAGTTTGAATATTTCATACAGATTTTGCCAACAGGCAAGGTCTAGCACTAGTGTTGTGGTGTAAGTCAGTCCTAGCACACACATTTTGTGATGCAGACTGTACCATTAATTAGGTCTACGTAAGTGGGTTAGCCAGTCTGGCTTCTTCTCAGGTATCTGTGTGGGAAGACACCAACATGCTCTTCCCCACGTCATAGGGGTTCACTCCTTGTGCCTTTATTTTAGGCAATATCCCTTACACAAAGCCATTTCTACAAGACTTTACTGGCTACATAACTCGGAGGCATAGAGAAGGTTTAAGTTTCTCAGCACTTCCTATTACTAGACACTACAAGTTTTCTTACCATCAGGCAACACTCCACTGGTATTAGAATGGTTGGAAGTGATAGTGTGGACAGACAACAGTAATAAAATCACTCGTGCCTGGTTTACATCAGCAATTCCAGGAGTCATATTGTTATGATACTGTCCAGCAGAAGTCCCAGCGGACTCTGAAATGCGGGGCTCATTCAGATTCTGAACAGTATTTCTAGTGTCTTAAATTTCGTAAGACTGGACTTCCTCCTGGGTAGTGTCAATAAAATGGCAGTTCCTGTGGACAGTCTCCAGCATCATTTAGTTATGAAAACACTGAAAAATGTGACTGGGGTTTCTAAATAGTTTTGAAAAATCATTTAATTTAGAATATTGTAACTAATCACTGGTACTTATGCTCAGGCCTGGTCTACACTTAAAATTTAGATTGACCTAGTTACATTGCTCAAGGGTGTGACAAAAATTCACATCCCTGAGCGCTGTAGTTAAGCTGAACACCCAGCAGAGATATGGTTAGGTAGAAAAAAAAATTATTCTGTCAGCTCGGGGAAGATAGATTACCTATATCACTAGAAATATCCCTCCCATCAGTGTAGGAATCATCTACACTATAGCTCTACAGTGATACCTGTAGTGTAGACAGACTCTCTCACATAGTTACAGAGACTAACTATTACTGATGCATCATACGTGAAGCAGAAACACCTATTCTAAGGCTGCCTAAAAATTCCCATTATAAAAAAATGGTTCAAATGTTTATAATTTTAGCAAACCTCAACTAATCAGGTCGGGATTTTCCATGTTTGGGGTTCAATTTATTTTTTGAAAACTCAACCACACTCAGTGTACCAATTTCCAAGAAGGTTACTGAAAAGTTTTGCATTGTAAAAAGAGTTCAGACTTAACAATCACCACCATCTCTTTCTTGTGCCATGATGCAGTAACTTGAAATTTTGCAGGGGGTAGGCCGGGGGTCAGACTGGTGCTTTTTACTGTATTACTGTCCCCATGAAAACCCTTCCAGATTTGGTCAAATTATAAACTGCGAGGGGGAAAAATCCCATTTGCATATGAGCTGTAGAACTTGTTAGAGGCTTTCTCCTTAAATTTCTCAATGTTCCAACTAAGATATGCATGCTCCCAGATACCACTGATTTTTTTTTCTCCATTGTTCTAAAACGGCCATACAGAACTGGATGGAGACAGACAAGATCTTTCTCCTGATCTTCCTTTCTGAACACCCTTCCAGCCTAGGGGAAGTGGCATTGCACTGAAAACTAGCAGACTAAGTTCAAATATTACCTCATCTATTGATTGGGGTTAATAATTCTATGTACTTTATAGCGCTATTAATGAGCAAGCACTCTGTACATTAGAAGAAGGGGCAAATATTAGCTGATCATCAAATTCTGGTACTGCTTAATGCACAATTTCTTACTTTCCTATTTACGCTTTTTGGAATTCTCTCATTCTTATGAAGAATATAGTTCTAAAATCAAAGATTTTTACATTTTGCTATGAATGTTCAGTAATATTTGGATATGATTTATAAGCCCACCTACCACTGAGTTCCATCCTTAAACTTCTAACCCAGAGAACTTTCTAACCAAGCGAGTAAACAGTTTCTCTAAAACTAACCTAATGAGATAGACATGAACAAAAAGGCGGCCGAGTCCCCTGGTTGCTAACCTTTTACTCTATCTTAAAATGTAGAGATAATCAGAATAGAATTAAAATGTCCTTCACTTCCTTATGTGATCTACCACTAATTCATGGAGGGCACCCAGCTACAAAACTTGGTCACAGCTTCCCTTTCGTGTCTATAGCTATCCAAATCAAGGACAGAAAGCCATCTTTCTTGTAAGAGGAAAAGAAAGGGCTTCAGGGGAGACAGCCTACCTTCCTGTGCAGAGAGCCTTATATCTTTTTTGAGACTTCTGAGGTTTCTTCCAGACAGACATTTTCTCTCATCCAGTATTTCCTCATAGAGCCTCCATGTTTTTAGTTACACAGAAATAGGACACATGCGCTTCAATGGAATCAACGCACCTGCAACACAATCGACGCAAACCTTGACTAATTGAAAGTCTTCACTCTTTGGATTTAATCTCACGGATATAGAGCACCACTGACTGGGGACCCAAAGAGGAGTTCTGAAAATTGGTCAGTCAAATTTAAAAACTTGCAATTTGTTTTAGTGTCTGATTTTGTTCTCTCTTTTGCTAGGGGATAGTGGGAACAGATGGGGATGTTAAAGAGTTTATTACAAATACATTTGTGGAGCAGCCCATGGAGTATGAAAATTCTTACATCTCAACGTGTCATTTCTAGTCAGTCATTTACGTGCAGCAAAATCACACTGCTAAGAGCTACTCTTAAGGCTTAGGTTCATGTAGAAATGGTAACTTCATATAAAGGCCCCAAATTCCATGTTTAATATACTAGGATTACTAGGCAGAATTTTTTCATCTTGGAGACATCAAGGAAAAAGTGCAGCTTCTTTTAGGTCATGCTTAGTGCTATATTTAGGCACTCAGATGCCATCAGGCCAAAGATTGTATAAATATGCCTAGATACATGTCTGCTACTATACCATCATTCGTTTTGTGAAGGCAAGCCTGATACAATTTTAGTACCCTCCAAACACAATGCAGTTAGGCTTCTGAAGCTGCTGAGTTACATCTACATTGCAGAGAAAAGTCTTGATAGTAAACTAATTGCCAAGACACCAACATTGCACTATTAATAAAACCTACAACTAAAAATCTTAATTGAAAAAATGACACGATAGCTGCATAATTACCCTAAAAAACCAGGAAGAAGCCATCAGCAAGTAAACAAGTCCCTCCAAACTTTCAGATATAATACTCAGTATCCACACACAGCATATATTGTACAGACATTATCTTTCCCTGCAAGTGCCACCACCAAACTCATTTGTAGACACACGCATCTGTCATTACACATTTCAAGCACTTACTATTGTATAAGAATTTTTGAAGTATGTTCTTTAATTGGCAGTCTATGGATGCTCTATACAACAATGAAAACTTATTTTCATATAACGCTACTTGGAAGTAAAAATCCTATAACATCCTTATCTCTAAAGCCAAGTTTTGTTTAGACGAGAATTAAATTGCTAAAGGAAAGGGAAATCCTGTTAATAGGAAACAATTTCAGTGCTACAGGATGGAAAGACAGCCTTTTCATTCAATATTAAGTAAGTTAATATTGCTACTATATTCTAAACTGATACTAATACAAAAAACTTGTGTTTAGCTATCTTAGGAAAATAACTTGCCTGTAATTCTTAATAATTCAGTAGTATAAAGATAAAAAGATCCAGATAAGTAGGGCTAGAATGCATTCTTAAATGAAACTGCCTCATCACCAGGGATAGCACACTTCTCTATTGCTGAGGCACAAATATCAGTATGTTTTTGGACCAAATTATTAATAGAATAGCAAAGAGAAATAAAATCCCACCTCCACAAGGGACTGGGGAAGATGGGGGAGGAAGGGATTACAGAAAGAGAACAGGAGTAAAATGAATCTTTAATTATTGCCTCCAGAAAAATCAAAGAATATAAATGCAGGGCTGAAAGGATGACCTGGACAGGTCATCAAGTCCAGCCCTCTGTGCTGAGGCAGGACCAAAAATGATAAAAAGTTTTAAAAACCTGATCTATGAGGAAAGGTTAATAAACTGGGCATGTTTACTTTTGAAAACTGAGTTGGGGACCTGATAAGTCTTCAAATATGTTAAGGGCTGCTATAAAATGAACTGAGATCAATATTTCTCCATATCCACTGAAGGTAGGACAAGAAGTAATGGGTTTAAACTGCAGCAAGGGAGATTTATATTAGATATTAAGAAACCCTGTCTAACGATGAGAGTAATTAATTACTGGAATAGGCTACCAAGGGAGGTTGTGGAAGCTCCATCATTGGAGACTTTTAAAAACAGGTTGTTCAAATTCCTATCAGAAATTATCAAAGTTTACTTGGTCCTGCCTCAGCACAGAGGACTGGAAGGGATGATCTGTTGAGGTCCCTTTCAGCCCTACATTCCAGAACACTGATGTGCATCCTTGATTCCCGTGGGGCCCACTTTCCTTGTGTCATGTGTTCTCCCATGTGCGCTCCCCTTCCACGTGGGATGCATTGTGATGACTGTCCTGTCTGGGGAGGATGGGAGAAAGGACACAGACCTGTCATAGGTCTGTCCACCACTAGATGGACGAAAGTACCTCAGGGGGAGCTATCTGGCATGTCATGTAGGTGAGTAGACACTGTGGAGCCACATCTGGAGGCAGAGAAGGAGGTGGAGACAAGCAAAGGCGGTGACATACATGCACAATGCCATGCGGCCAAGGAGGAATAGGCAAGCCCTTTATTGAAAACACTATTGGCCTACCATGAACCTCAGGAATTGTCTGTGGACCAGATGGATGTCTATGTGAAAATAGGTATCCTGCATATCGAAGGCCACAAATCACATGCCATCTTTTACTGACAGGATGATAGCGGCTAAGATGATCACATGAAACTTGGGTGTGTGGATGAAGTGACTGAGATGGAGATCCAGGATTGGTCTTCACCCTGCCCTTCTTTTTGGGTATCAGGAGGTAGGTTGACTAGAACCCCTTGATAGTGCAGATGAACTGCTCTATCACCCTTCTTTGTAGTAAGGAGTCCATCTCTACAGTGAGGATGCTATTGTAAGTGTGGTCCCTGAGGAAGGATTGGGGAGGGGATTGTGAATGAGGTAGTGTGGTGAACTCTATTGTACAGCCATAGTGGATGACATTTCACACCAACTTGTCTGTTGTTATTGCACTCCAAGCTGGTACAAAGAATGCTAGACGACCCCTGAAGGGGGTGGTGTGGTTGAATGGCAGTAAACAAGGTGGAGGACAGTTCTCTAGTGTTCCTCAGAAGTATCTTTTCTGAGAGGGTTGCACTTGTGAAGAAAAAGGCTGTGAAGGTGGACCTAGGGGCTGAGATGGTTCAGTCTTTTGGCACTTGTGTGGCAGTTTTTACGACCTCTGGTGAAAAAACTGGGAAGTCCTGTACTATTGTTTTGTGGGTGGTGAGCAGCAGAATTTACACTTGGGCACAAAAGCGTACAGATACCCCGTAAGCAAAATGTGGCTCTTGAATCCTTCAGGATGTGGAGGGAATCGTCCATTTTCTAATTAAAAAGGTAAAAGATTTGTGAACCAATGGACACTACTACTTTCAAATTCTCCAGCTCCGGATGCATGTTGCATGTAAACCCCCAGTGAAATATAATAGGAACCATCGCTCGAAGAAGAATTCGCCATCATCATGTCTGTTATGAGGGGTTTGACCAGGTGCTGGGTACTATGCTTAGCATGGAACCAATGGTAGCTCACGATGACCTGCGGACCCCAGAATCTAGCATGGGAATGGATGGGAGCCAGCAGCAGGCTCCAGATGAGACCAACAAAGTGACTCTGGTGATGAAACGAGTCCTGGAAGAGGGTTTGTCGCAGGAGCAGCTGCCGCACATCCTTAGACTGTACTCAGAGGAGCTTTTTGTTGAAAACCTCCCCTGGAGAAGCGACTCACCATGGAACCAGCAGCAGAAACTACACAGGCAGAAGTCTCCTCATAGCTAGGGAAGTTTCTGGCTTCATTTTTAAATTTATAGCTATGGAAAGGATTTTCATTTTATGAACCAAAGCAAAAATTAGTGCAAGCCCTGGGCAGCAGTGTATCTGCCAATGGCGGATTGCAGGCCAGCTCCTCAGTATCCCCCACCCCACCCCCCATAACCTGGAATTTAAAATGGATATCAGGAAGCACAAATGTGACAAGCCTCCAAAAGTCATGTTTTACTAGTAATGGGCAATTTTATTTTTGTGCTAGGACATGCTGGTTTGTTAAAAAGTGAGAACATTACGTTGCCCATCCTGCAATCACGCCGTATCAAGTCAATGAAGTAACAAGCCACCTGCAAATCCTGAACTGCAGAGGAGGATGGGGGGGGGGGAGGACCTGAAATGCAGTCATTTCAGTTAAATGTAGTCCATGTGCTCCATGGGTGATGAAATCATGTGTCTGAAATAGGTCTAGAGGTCTGAATGCAGTCCAGAAATTTACTGAGGAGTAGGAGAGGGAAAGGGGATGCCAGTGGAGTTTGTGTGTTTGCAGGCAGTCAAAAAGGCTACATCGGAAGCCGTCATTGTCACATCTGTTTTATGAGGGCTTTGACCAGGTGCTGGGTACTGTGCTTAGCCTGGAACCAATGGTAGCACACCATAACCTGAAGACCCCAGAATACATGCAGATGCTAACACAGCATCCTATAGACTCCCTCATGAATTTTGACCCCATCCTGGGTGCTGATGGCTGCAAACTTTTTCAGTAGCAGGAACTCCAGATAGGTAGTCATGTTTCAGGGAAGAGCGCATTTTTCAGGGCACCTCAGTAGCTCATCAGCCCACTCCACTCACAGATGTGTTTCACGGTGGCATAAACAGTTGGCTTCCCCATAAGTAGCTTGGAATAAACCTCTGCATCTGGGAACCACCAGAACTGTCGTGTCCTCCAAAATGTGGAATGCCTCAAATGACAGACAGCTTATGTAGATGGCAACTGAGGGGGGATTTGATAGCTGCTTTCAACTACCTGAGAGGTGGTTCCAAAGAGGATGGTTCTAGACTATTCTCAGTGGTAGAAGAGGACAAGACAAGGAGTAATGGTCTCAAGTTGCAGTGGGGGAGGTTTAGGTTGGATACTAGGAAAAAACTTTTTCACTAGGAGGGTGGTGAAACACTGGAATGTGTTACCTAGGGAGATGGTAGAATCTCCTTCCTTAGAAGTTTTTAAGGTCAGGCTTGACAAAGCCCTGGCTAGGATGATTTAATTGGGGATTGGTCCTGCTTTGAGCAGGGGGTTGGACTAGATGACCTCCTGAGGTCCCTTCCAACCCGGATATTCTATGATCTGCTCTCCTCCACAGTCCAAACTGGTCTGCAATTCTTAGAAAAAAGTGGTTGTGATTTTTAACTATGCACCTCTTTTTAACCCAGCTGTGTCTAGGGAACTTCTGTAGTCTGAAGCATCCCTCTGACAATATACTGAAGTACAGTTTTACAAAGTAACATATAAGGCCTTGAAATTCCAAAAGGAATTTTTGTGCTCATGTACTGACACACTTGAGACAATAACCTTCTGTTTCTTCCCCTCTTCCAGGACCATCAACCTCTGCAGATCATAGTATCCTTGACAACTTGCACAACTAGAGTAGAAGACTGGATCACCCGTACCATCACGGACTGGTGCAAGAGGAATCATTTCTGTGATGAACTTACGGTTGACATTCTCAGCAGAGCCAACAAGCAGTCCAGTACCAAACAGAGAGGGACATACAGCAAGCGGAAAGACAAGATGAAAGGCTCAGGTTGGTTTCACAGCTTGAAGACAGATTTCAGTAAGAGCTCAGATACTTGCCTCACAGTTCCTGGAAGAGGAACAGCAGTTAAGGAATGAAGATAGTTTTTTCTGTTGTGCGCTGAGAGGCTGCTTTTAATAATGGCTGCAAAACTGCAGACTGCTGCTGCACCAGCCCCATGGCCTGAGTCCTCCATGGAACAGATATCCCATGCAGTCTCTCATATGAGCTTCTCCCCAGTGGACACTCCACTGCCCCTCTGCCCCCGCACCCAGTGCGCAGCAAATGTGGAAGGAAAGGAGAATGGAGGGGCCAGGTTATATGCCACAGTAGCAGGATTCCATCTTGGAAATTGTTCCATTGTTCGCATTTTATTCATGTGCTTGGTTTATGGTTTATGTTTGGTGTGTTAATGTCAACCAGCCTGCCTGGAAATGATTTAATATTATACTTTTCTAATAAATGTTCAAACAAAAATATTTTATTAAGAAGTTTTGTTACCATCACTACATCACATCCTATATATATTTAAAAGAAACACATGGTAAGTGACAACTTTTGAAGTTGTACGCTAACACTATTTCTCAATACAGATATCTAAGTCCACAGTTGTGCATCTCCATTCCATTTCATAAGTGGGAATAGGTCATTCATAAGTCCAATGCATGTCAGTCAAGCCCCAACCCTTACCCAGTGTACTGTAAGCATTGCACAAGCACATCATAAAGGTACTATCTTTACCACTGGCCCATGCAAGTCTATAAAGTGTGAGCACAGTTATCCCTAATTTCTGATGCCTGGGTGCATCCAGCTCCAGTAGCTGCACTCTCTGGTTGAGTTTCCTGCTTCAGCAGACGATCACTGTCCATTCCATTTGGGGAACAATGGCTCACCTTTGGTGTCACAAAGATTGTGAAGAGCACAGCAAGCCACAGTAATGCAAAGAGCACTGATTACAGTGGAATCCAAATAGGGTCTTCAGGCAGTGCCAGCAGGATTTCAATCTGCCAAATGCACATTCAACCACCATTTTACACCTATTGGGAGTGTAATTAAACCTTCTTTTGCCAGGGCCTCTGAGATCAGGATATGGTTTCATACACCAAGGCAAAATGGGGCATGCAAAATCCCCAACAACAGTGGAAACACTAACTCCATTTATGACAATGTCATTTGGTAGGAACAGTGTCCCAGCAGGTTCTTGAATGTAGACTCTCGACTGGCAGAAAATCCTGGATCAAACTTTTCCAGTGCAGCCCATGTTAATGTAAATAAATTGGCTTCTGTGGTCTACACTGGCCTGGATAACAATGGAATAGTATGCTTTTTGGTTTATTTACTGGTGCTCCTTGAAGGCAAAACCATGGGTACGTGAGTTCCATCAATGGACCTGGTGCAGTTTAGAAACCCTATTCTCTCAAAGCCAGTAATTACTTCAGGAGTATCTTTTATGCCACTGCCTTTGAGTAAATCACATGCCTGATTGTCTAAGAAACCCCTGCCACCACTTGACCCACAATCAACTTCTCAACACTAAACTGGTTGGTAATGGACCTGTAGCAGTCTCGGATAGCCAGCTTCCACATGGTTATAGCAATCCACTTCTAGACTGGCACAGCCACCTTCATGTCTCAAAGCTGGATGGTCAAGGCAACATGCTCACAAAGCTCCAGAAATTTAGCTTTCTTCATGCAAAAGTTCTGGACTCACTGCTGGTCATCCCAGGTCTGCAGGACGATGTGGTCCCACTACTCTGTGCTTTTGGCCCTTCTCCAGAAGTGCTACATTGTGGGTAACAATGGCCATACAAAGTGTCATGAGCAGCAGCAGCCAGTCTTAGTTGCCTTTGGTGGGTCAGAAAAGGCCACCGGTATGTCCACCAGCATCTCACAGCAGCTCTGCCATCTCATTAAAACAGGAGTGAAAGCGTGAGTTCTTCAAATGGTGACTCCTCCACACTGTTGGCTCTGGATGCTGGAGCCGTATTGACCAAAAGGATGGCCCAAGCAAGATGGGTCAGCAGGCTGCTCAAACTTCCTGTGACCACAAAGAGCTAGAGCAGCCATATTTCAAGAAGGCACTAGGAAGTCTTGGATATCGTTGGACGGACTCAGACCTGTGAACCAGTTATGGATGCTGGAGCCCTGGTTCAAAAATTCGGTCTAGGTGTCAGCAACCACCATAGATGCTCAAGCCCTGGGTTCACAAAACCACAGTTCACTGACTTTAGGTCTACTAACCCTGGACTTACGTTGCAGTGTAGAAACACCACTAATAAGACAGTAAAAGTACTGTTTTAATTAATCAATCCCTTGAAAGTGTTTCTCTGACATAGGAAGAAATAGCAAAAACTACTAAAGTATGGAACTGCAGAGTACCAACATCATCTGAGGTTAGAGAGAAGTTTAAAATTCCAAGAAAAGGAAAAACAACACTAATGTTTAAGTAACAAAAAAGGACTACTGTCTTTAGCTACCTTGCATAAAGAATCCTGTAGTTAATTAACCCTCAGTGAGGGACCAAATGGTAGGTATTCAAACCAACAGAACAAGAAAATCTGTAACAGGTAAGGGACAAAACTATGTTCCCAAGAGCAGGATAATGGAATCCACTTAAATACTGTACTCTTCCTCTCAGCCTTCTTGAGAACATGAAGTGCATCTTGATAACAATACTGTAATTAAAAACAGACTATGTATGGCTTCTCTGTTGCAACTCTTCAACTTATGTAAACACTTATGAATAGAAGGTTCAGTTACTGAATTACCTGGGGATTAACCTTTATAAATCTCTTTTGGTTTGCTGTGGCACTGCAGACTGAATTAAAATGTTTAGTCTTGCAGTAAAGTTGAGGAGGAATTTTGACTCTGTCCAGCTCCAGGTTTAGTGAAGCCTAAACAAAGAGCACTGATGGGCATATAATGACAAGACTAAAAGGAGAGGTTTTATAACATCAGAAGTTGCATTTACTGACTATCCAGAAACAAAATCTACAACACAGTGTATTAACTGAATGGATTAGTTATTAACAGCATGTTATGTTCAGTATGATTAAAAAGGAAAATAAGTAATCTCGGTATTAATTATAAGAAATAATTGCTACAAGATTGAAAAGAGATTGTTGAGAAACGGAAGTGGTCTAAATCCCTTAACTGGCTTTGATAATTTTAATAAACTGAATGTGACTACATATTAAACAAGAGGTACTATTTGCTTCATTGAATTAATCACCTATAAGCTACTGATTAACAGCACCTAAGACTCAGGGAAGACTTACAGAAAAGTATTTTATTTAAGGCATTGGTCTTCCTTCTTCCATTAAGTTGGAAATTAAGCAAATCTTGGATACATGAAGATAAATGGTTTAAAATTTCAGTATGGAAGTCAAAGTTTTTCATTTGGATGGCTGAGGCAGGATCTTCAGTTACATAGTAGTTTACACCTACCTCCCAGTGAAGCTTTTTTTAGTATTAATTTATATTGCCAAACAGTCCATTCTCATCAAGTAGTAGATTTGAAAGTCCCTATCAGTTGGAAGGGAAATCAAAGACAGCAACTTATTACACCTTGTAATAAGAGACTCAGCATAACTTTTCCACACAGCCTCATGCTTTTATTTTATACTGAAATCTAGAAACAGACCCCCCTCCACTTAAATGATTAAGGCTTGGAACAATTTAAAACTAGAAAACAAGAAGTTAGGCAATGCACCTTAGAAGGTAGTGTTTAAACTACACATCCATTGAAGAGTTCTGAATTGGTTATATCCTTTCAGGAAAGATCTACATTACACTTATACATGACTGGTTTAGGCAATGCCATACAATATATGCAACGTGCCAAACTAGCAGCCAGTGCTTGTCCCCTTCCCCCGCACGCACACACAACACTCAAGTGTCCTTCCCTTCTAAAACTTATCTCCCATATCACTTCCACAAAGAAGAAACCTAGAAAGTAGTAATACCAAGACATCTGGGGAAATGCCAATAGCACATAAAATAGGTGCTCAATGTGATATGGTGGTCAAAAATGAGTTAATGCAATTTTGGGCTGCTTATATAGAAGAACCGGATCAATGAGCACAAAAGATTGTGACTTTAGTAAATTCTGGTGAAGCAGCACCTGAAATACTATGTCCATCTCAGTACTAGACTGTGTTCTTTGAACTTATTTATTAGGGAACTGGAGGGACTGCTTCATAAGGGGAGCAGTGTCTAATGGAGGAGGGGCTGCACAGAGAAGACACATTTAAAGGATACTGTGATAAGCAGCTATGCCTGGACATATACAGAGAGATCAGTTTTTATATATTCTTATTCACTTGAAATTTGCAGTAAAGCTACTTTAGGGAGAAACTGTAGGTTTCTGTTCAGACAAATGCCTGGAAGAGGAAAAGAAATGCTCTCACATGCCCAGACTAGTACCATCAGGTGTGCATTGAAGTAATATCATGAGCTAATTGGAGACCAGAGGGTCTTTTGGAAAGAAAAAAGACCAGACCACCATTAAATAAGGAAAGTCCCCCTCCTAAAATGGCATATTGACTGAAAAAAGTCTCTGCTCTTGCCTTCTTGATAGTGTAAACTTGGGGGCGGGGAACAGTAAAGTAGTAGATATGGGCTATGTCTACACTACAGAGCCTGTTGGCATAGCTTCCTAGTGTAAACGGAGCCTACATTGACAAGAATTCTTCTGTTGGTGTGGGAACACCACTTCTCCCAACAACGCTAGCTGAGCTGACAAAGCTGTGTCTACACTGAGGTTTTGTTGGCATAGCTAAGTCACTCGGGTATGGTTTTTTCCACATCCTGGACTGATGCAGCTACACCGATATATAGCGTAAGTGTAGACCAAGCCATGGACTAACCAGTAAAATAACTACATCAGTTTCTGATTTTGACCTAAACCATCTAACCTTGTTAGGAAAGGCTTGACACAGTACATTTTTTATTTCACCATGCTAAGAGACTATGCTCCTTTCTTTTGGCAGAAGATCAGACCAGACTGACCCTCGCATGTGTCATTTCCACATTTTTAAATTAATTTAATCCGTGTGTGATAAATAAGGGGGGATAGCTCCCTTTGATGGACACCCAGCCAGCCAGCTAGCTGTAAAATCCCTCTTGGTCTGTTCTCTACTTGCTTTACCTGTAGGGGTACCTGTCCAAAAGAGCCAATGGGAAAATAGAACTTTTTAAAATTGGGAAAGAAACTTTGTCTGTTGTTCTCTGGGCTGCAAGAACATGGAGCAGCAATGCTACAAGCAGAAATGCAGTGTAAGGTTTGAACCAGGTATGAAAAAAAGTGTTTTCCATACCTAGAAGGAATCACTTGGATAGGGAACGTTTAGACAGACGCTACCAGGTTTATTTCTTATTTTGGCTTGTGGATCTCCTCTGTGCTAACCCGATGCTTTTGTTTGCTTGTAACCTTTAAGCTGAACCCCCAAGAAAGCTAGTTTGGGTGCTTAATTTTTGGAATTGCTCTTTTAAAATCTAGCAAAAGCCTAAGTTCAAAATATATATGTACTTTTTTTGTTAATAAAATTTACCTTTTTTAAGGTCAGGATTGGATATTTGGTGTCCTACGAGGTTTGTGCATGTTGTTTGATTAGCTGATAGAAAACAAAGGGGATTAGCTGTGGCTTTCTCAGATAGCTCAGTGGTTTGAGCATTGGTCTGCTAAACTCAGGGTTGGCGGTTCAATCCTTGAGGGGGCCATTTAGGGATTGGGGCAAAAATTGGGGATTGGTCCTGCTTTGAGCAGGGGGTTGGACTAGATGACTGAGGTCCCTTCCAACTCTGATATTCTATGATTCTTCCCGGAGGGGGGGGGGCTTGAGGGTACCCCACATGGAGGAATTCCCAAGTGCTCCTTCCTGGATTCAGAGGGTTTTTTTTTTGCATTTGGGTGGTGGCAGTGTTTACCAAGCCAAGGTCAGAGAAAAGCTGTAACCTTGGGAGTTTAATACAAGCCTGGAGTGGCAAGTATTAATTTTTAAAATCCTTGCGGGTCCCCACTTCCTGCACTTGGGGTGACAGAGTGGGACAGACACTATGCATCAGCAAATGAAGGTAGAAGCAACACAGAAGCTTCAGTCTGATAGCTCAGTTTTCATTGGGATAAGCCACAGAGAACAGAACACTGGTGCTCTGCACTGTCTACCGATTCCCAGTTCGCTTCCAATGTCAATTCAAGGCCTCAGCCTTATACTATAAGGCTATGAACAGTTCAGGACCAGGATATGTTAAAGATAACTGCGTCATCTATTCTATGATTTTCTGGGCTATTCCCGAACAACGCAGGTAAAAAAGCCCTCAAAAAGCTTGCAAGAGCCACAGGGCATTCATTTAAGGGAATCCTGCTGTAGAACAAGCTACAGGAAATAAGACTAAGGCAAAATCTAACTATTTTCAAAACATGCTATAAATTTCACTTATTTGCCAAAATCGTCCCATCTTAAGAATTAGTACAAGAGTGTACCATGATGGAGAAACTTCTTAGAAACTGGGAATATTCATTTTGTAGTCTATTATGGAAAAAATGTTGATATCTATATTGTCTTCAGCACCAATCATGGTGAGAAGTTTTACAGATTGTTTTAGTTTTATGTTTGTCATTCAACTTTTTATTCTATTAAAAGGACAGTATTTTGTTTAAAAGCAAGTGTTAACAATGAGGGACAAAGTGCTGACTGACTCTCTCCTTGGGGAAGAGAAAACAGATGCTGGCTAAATGGTACACAGGTACCCAAAAGAGTCTTGGGAAGTGCTGCAGTTTCTACTTAGAGGTACAGACCGAGGGAATCTGGGCTGGTATTAAATAAATCCTCCCATGGGTACTAGGACTCTTAACACTGAGGATGGAGAAACATTTCATGTGGTGCAATTGAAGGAATATACCCAGGAAAACAGAAAATTTTGAAGTATAGCCTTGAAAAATCAAAGCCTCATAACTTGGGGCATTTAATACTGGACTGTATAAAGCACTATTCAGAAGATCTGCTGTAGGTACAATTAGCTAGTGGAAGGAGGAAAGAACAGGACTAACCCATCTTTAACATTTCTAATTTCAAGATAATAAACATTATACAAGCGTACGATGATCAGTTATTATACTGTCAGGGAAATTACTTTCCTCCAGTTGCTGAATTAGATTTACTATGCATTTTGTACACCATCCTCTGAAATATCTGACACTGACACACCCTCCCAATATCCACACACTTTTTCCTGAAATAAACACACTGGAAAACTCACAAAGAGTCTATGACAGAAGTGGGCTAACTAGAGCCTGCAGGACTGTCCTGCCTGGCCCCTGAGCTCCCGCAGGGGAGACTAGCCCCCAGCTCCTCCCCCGCTTCCCCCCTCCACTGCAGCCTCAGCTCGCTGTGCTGTCTGCTGCTCCTACCAGGCAGTGCAGCGGTGTGGCTGGCTCTGGCATGGTAAGGGGGCGGGGGGTCCCAGGAGGCAGTCAGGGGACGTTTGGATGGGACAGAGATTCTGGGGGGAGGGGCGGTCAGGGAACAGGGGGAACTGGATAGGCATGGGAGTCCTGTGGGTCTTGTCAGGGGGCAGGGAGAAGGGGGGGGTTGGATAGGGGCTGGGATCTTGTGGGGGCGGTTGGGGCAGGGGTCCCGTGAGGGGGGGTCAGGGGACAAGGAGTAGGGGGGGTTGGATGAGTCGGGGATTCTGAGGGGGGTAGTCTGGGGGTGAGAAGTGGGAGGGGGCAGATGGGGGCGGGGATCAGGCTGTTTGGGGAGGCACAGCCTTCCCTACCTGGACCTCCATATAGTTTTGCAACCCTGATGTGGCCCTTGGACCAAAATGTTTGCCCACCCCGGTCTATGAAATGAAATGTAAAATACATACTAGGGGATTTGCTTTGCCAGCATTTATTCCCTAAACATAAAGAGGCACACATTTTGATAAAAAAGAAAAGCCTGTAATTTTGTAAGTTAAACACAAGAACACAATATTTGAGTCCACAAATCTATTCACTTAGGCCTACCACTCTTGTATCTACTCTTAGATATTTAAACACGTGTCAATGTACTTTTTTCAGCACCTGAGTTAAGTAGTTTGACCAAACCAATCATACTGTGCTAAAATGTGCTTAGTTGATGTTGAGCTGACAAAAAAGAGTAGCGGTTTTTAAAAATGGACAAAATGCTGAACTCAAAGTTCTATCTCCTGATATTTTACTTTCACAATTTTCCCACCATTTTAATGCCGTGAATTGCTCCAAACTACTTCCACAACCACATTTGTAGCAGAAGGGAAGGAATGTACACAGGATTATATTTCATGAACCACAATTCAAGCTTCTTCCTCCCACTCAGGGCTCAACCAACAACACTGATCCCAAACACAAAGGTTAAGTTGGATAAGTAGGAATAGATTCCATAGCTTTCCTCGGTTTGTTTTGTTTACTTGATTTTGTCCTTCTCGGTCTTTGTTGTAAATTTAGCTCAACCAGATTTCCCCTGAAACTGCAACAGTACTGTTATCAGCCATTAAATCTCATGTTTATAACTTTAATACCTCTCTGTTGAGCCCCTTTTAATAGAAAATTATTGGTATATTTTGATCAAAGTTCTGTTAATTTCTACACATATGATCTGGATGCAGAGACAAAATCTTCCTGGGAGTTCCACTGAATATCACAGGGAAGACTTGGAAATCAATCCTTTTCCTATCAACCAACCAATCATGAAACTGAATGACAGCCGTGACGAAACAGTCCAACATCTATAACGTACTTCAGGATTGTGTTACATATTATGTCAAAGATTTCATGTTACTGCACTTGAGAAGTTATTTTTATTTTCATTGTCTGATCAAACACCAAAGCCATAATTTGCCATAATTTTCTCTGCATTTTTGTGTGGCATCTTCATAACTTGGACAATACTTCACATCTTTCTTTTTCCACACACAGAATTTGTCACATTGAGTAGAAGTGTATTTTCCCCGAGGTACAGATGCTTGTAGCCATTACAGGGTAATTTCACACAACCAACCAACCATCTTCTATCAACAATCAATGCTGATTTTAGTTTTTCCTAGAATCATGTATTACCAGAGGCCCTGTGCAAGAAGATTCTTTCAAACCAAGACCTTATAATCAATTCACAGCTCATCTTCAATATCCAGACACGGTTGATTCTACCAAGCTGACATGCTGCTTCCTCAAAACGTAAGTAACTATTCCTTTCCACCCCGAGCTTCTAGAAAGTTGTAACAGGGATAACAACATCCCTGACATTCATCAATTCACTTAATTTTGAAATAGTTAATTTTATTCAGACTGAAATTAGAGCCAATTTTCTGGTTTCAAAACCCTTTGAAATATGGTATTTCCACAAACATAAATGAGTGAATGCAAAAAACAAAAAACTTGAAGAAACCCTCCCCTTCCCCCTTTCCAGGAAAAAACCCAAGTATTTCTACAAATGTAAATCCTGTGTTCCCTGTGTCTAATAATTGCCTCTGTCTCTGCATACAAATTATTGGTTAGTCCCTCTGAATAAACTGGCAATCCTAAAAGTTTTGATTTCATGTTCCCAACTTGATTGGTGGCAAGAAAACTGCTCAGGTAAAAACTTGCCATAGTGGAAGCAGTGACTAGCCCTTTCTTCTCATTATATATTACACATTGGCCTACTCCGAGCACTTCCCAACCCACCTAATTTTGCCATCCTTGGTGAAGAACTTTCTCTATTACAAGTCATAAACAGAAAAGGAGTACTTGTGGCACCTTAGAGACGAACCAATTTATTTGAGCATAAGCTTGAAGTGAGCTGTAGCTCACTTAATTGGATCATGAAAAAATGGGTGTTTATCACTTCAAAAGGTTCTCTCCCCCCCCCCCCCCGAAACCCACTCTCCTGTTGGTAATAGCTTATCTAAAGTGATCACTCTCCTTACAATGTGTATGACAATCATGGTGGGCCATTTCCAGCACAAATCCAGGGTTTAACAAGAAGTCTGAGGAACGTGGGTGGGAGGAAGGAATAAACAAGGGGAAATTGATTCATTATAAAAAGTAACTTATTTCCCCTTGTTTATTCCTTCCTCCCACCCCCGTTCCTCAGACGTTCTTGTTAAACCCTTGATTTGTGCTGGAAATGGCCCACCTTGATTGTCATACACATTGTAAGGAGAGTGATCACTTTAGATAAGCTATTACCAGCAGGAGAGTGGGGTGGGGGGGAGAGAAAACTTTTTGAAGTGATAAACACCCATTTTTTCATGACCTGTGTGTATAAAAACATCCTCACTGCATTTTCCACTTTTATGCATCCGATGAAGTGAGCTGTAGCTCACGAAAGCTTATGCTCAAATAAATTGGTTAGTCTCTAAGGTGCCACAAGTACTCCTTTTCTTTTTGCACATACAGACGAACATGGCTGCTACTCTGAAACCTGTCATTACAATTCATGTCATCCATATCAGTTTCCTGAACATCTCCAACTTTTGGATTCTCCATACAGTTGCAAAAATCAAGTGGAAAAAAAAACTGCTTTATTGCTTATTTACAGCTCAAAAAAGCAGACAAATTAAAGTTTTTAAAATCACAGTTTGAGTTCAACTTCACTATGTACAATTTTTCATACAAACTGCATTATTATATATTGAATACTTTTTGTGTATTTAGCGACACACAAACACACCTGATGCTTTAAAACCAATAATTAAATCTAGAAAAGCAGATTTAGTACAAAACAAAACTAACATACCTTGAGATTTTAGACCTGCTCAAATATAGTACTACACAAACTTTAGACTGAGACTGACATATGGAACAAATATCTCTAATATATAATACTGTATTATCACAATTCAGAATCACTACCCGTTGTCTACTTTATAATAAAGATTTCTAGCGATATCATAAACCACAAATTGAATCAACCCTGACACATTTTCATCCTAGGACAAAGAATACAGTTTAGTAGATTAGTCTTCATTTATTCTTGACTTGTCAAACTTCTGTACATATTTGTATCTGATTCTGACAATGTCAAAGTCATCAAATTTAATACAGATATGTACATATTACTATGTGATGAGTAACCACCTAGTAATTCTGCAGTGAAAGCAGTACACTAACTACTAAGTAGGAGATTGTTGAATAACAGTCATTTGTAAATTCCAGAGGAATCTATATAATACACTTACAAATTAAATTAGTACAGCAGATTATATGAAAACTGAATAAATACTAAAATTTACCTTTTCTGTATTGTAATATAAAGATTTCAAAGTGGTAAACAAGGGTGGGCAGCCTTTACTGAAGTTAACCCTCAGGAACTTATCCATTAGTTCTCTAAATGTTTCACCTAGAAACAAAAGTGTATTTGGTTATATTTTAATGTTTGTGAGTGCTGTATACTGATCAGTGCTTATATTTATACAACTATGGATTATCACCAATAACAAAGAGAAAAGTGGTCTAATGCTTTGATTTCTTTCCTGTTAAAAAAGAAAAACAGAAGATTCACATCTTTCCCCCATAAATAAATGTTTATGTTTGGGGAAACTAACATGTGACCATGACTTTCTACACTAAAATCAGTTTTAGAATTTGAAACTGATTGGGAGACTTGGTTTCATAAGGCAGAGTCCCCACATCTTTAACAAAATATTGTAGGAGGAGGTTACTGAAATACTTAATTATCTGAATGTATCTGTGGGCACAACCACAGTACTTGTTGTGCTATGATATCGTTCTATTAGCAGAGACAAGATTTCTGGGAGAGACTTAAAGGAAAGTAACTAATAAGCAAATCAACCTTTATAACACTGATGTCTGAAAACATCTTAGGTTAATACTTCCATGAATTCTGATGATGAGTCAACTGGACAGACACGTGATACAGATATAAGAATACTTTCCATATGCTCAGTAGGGTTGTATAAATATTTAATAGCTACCAAGCTTAGAGTATTTACAAACTGAAATACTTTTGACAGACCTAGAAAAACAGAAATTAGAGTAACTAAAATACCTTGTTTGTTACGAAAAGGCATGGAAAGGTAATCCAGTGAGACACTCTGCATGGCTCTCATTTAAGTGTGAATTATCTTGCTTTCATTTCAAGTACTGCTCAAGAATGGGGCAACTAGTTTTTATTACCACACCCATTCCCATGGAAATGAATATATTTGACAATACAGACTTACAGTGTTATAAAGTGTTCCACAACCAACACATCCACATTGAAAATTATCCCTAGTAATAAAAATAGGCAATAAGGTTTGTCCCTTATTTTCATGTTTTTCTACTTATGGAAATAAAACATTTAATCTGAAGATGGTAAATTGTCAGGTAGCTGCTCAGAAATCAATTTACAAGATGAACTGCTTAAAAATCAAGCAGAACATAAAGGCGACTATGATCCTGAAAAGAATTAGTTGAAGTAAACACCTGGGATTTAAGTGAGGCATGAACAGCATCCTTCAATTTTTGGCTTGATCTGTTGTGAAGCAATGGTAATTTTGAAGTTGCACACCAAAAAAAAAAAAAAAAAAAAAAAATGTAGATTTCAGGAGCAAAAGAAAAAAATGGACTAAACTTGCTTCGAGGGATGACCAGTGTGCTAAACAAGTGAACTGATCTTAAAATGTATTCATCTGAAGATAATTTAAGGAATATGTGCAGTCACTCTTCCAGTTTCCTTCTTTCTTGCATTTCTTTCTTGAAAAAGTTTTGTTAGCATTACAAATATACCTGTTAGTTTCCGTATAATCTAAAGCTTCAAGTTGTGGCTTGCCAAAGAGCATAAACCTAATGCACTCCTTTTTGAGCACACAGTGGGTATGTCTATACAGCAACTGGAGCATATGTGCCAAAGCTAACTTTGACCACTGTCGCTTGATAAAAAATAGCAGTACAGCCACAGTGGCATGGGCTAGCCACCCAAATACAATCCTGGCTGGGACCCTAGGGTAACTAGGCTACACTGCTATTTTTAGTGAGTTCAATCACTCTAGTTCAGGTATGCCTACCTGTGCTCCCCCCATTGCAGTGTAGATGTACCCTGTGTATCAAGGCCATTCAGAGGCAAGCGAAGAGTGGAGGTGCGTTGTTAATGTCCATCTCACTGATGGATTCATTAGTCCTCAGGACAGTGTGAATCACAATTTCAAACACCATTGGGGCTTCCCTGAGCTAATTTTAAGGTAAGTAGGAGAGTGAATATGGTGTATATTTGAGACCAGTAATAGCTCCTCCATGAAGGTGACAGCCACACAGAAGCAGAGTTGAAAAGATTTTGTTTCATATGAGAGACAGATGCAAATTCATCATCAGGTGACATATCTACATTGGTTTCTAGAATTATAATAGTACTCAACTCTTATAGCTCTTAGAGGGTACATCTATGCTGTGTTTTAAAACCTGCAACAGTGAGTCTCAGAGCCCAGGTCTACAATTTTGGTCTCACACTACTGCATTAAAAACAGCAGTATAGATATTGAAGTTCAGGCTCTGAAGCCTTACTCCCCACCCTGGGTTTCAAAGCCCTAGTTCAAATGTTTACACTGCTGATTTTCACGCCATAGTGCAAGCCCAAGTCTGTAGACCTGGGCTCTGAGCCTTGCTGCTAAGGGTTTTTACATGCCATCTAGACAAACCCTTACTCTCCAAGGCACTGAACAAACATGAATATTTATGATCCTAATTGATGGTATCAAACCCTTTCCATTTCTGTGAAGATGTTCAAGTTTTCCACCCTGTACTTTTTTTATAAGATGGCAATTTTTATCAACTTAAATGCAACATCTCATGGACTTCAATACAGCACAGTAAAAGAAAAAGGTTGTTAACCTGTTCCGTAAGTGTTGTTCAAGATGTGTTGCATATGTCCATTTCACTCTGCGTGGGTGTCTTGTACATGGCTGTTGAAACTTTCTTCAGTGGTATCTGTGAGAGCGGGTCAAGCAGTGTGCTCTTTGAGCAGGCATAAAGGGCAGATCCACCCCGATGCCTCTCAGTCGATTCTTGCTGGAAACTCCATTGCAGAGGGGTAAGAGGCTGGGTCATGGAAAGAGCATGTGCAACACATCTCAAAGAACTACAGTTGTGGAACAGGTCAGTAACCATTTTTTTCCCTAGTGATTGCACATGTACATTCCACAGTGACTCTCAAGCTATGAAATCAGAAGATTGGATCAGAGTATCTGAATAAAGACTGAGGACAGCTCGCCCAAATCTGGCATTTGAGAGATGGTATAATGGGCTGCAAACGTGAATTGAAGACCTAGTTGTCACTCTACAAATACTTATGACAGGCACTTGACCAAGAATGGCTGAAGACGCCGCTTGCAATCTCGTTGAATGTATTGTCATTCTGTTTAGTGGAGTAGCAGTTGGTAAGTCACAGCACAAGTGAATACAGGAAGCTATTTAAGATTAAATCTTTGAAAAGAGACTGGGAGCCCTTTCATTCTGTCCATGACCACCACAAACAGCTGCAAAGACAAGTGGAATTGCCTAGATCTGTCAAGGTAGAAAGCCAACACTCTTCTGACATTTAGATTGTGCAGCTGCTCATCTTCATTTGAGTGAGGCTTTGGGAAGAACAAAGGCAAATAAATTGCTTGGTTGATATGGAAGTTATATCATTTGTGAAATAAACTTTGGATAAGGACACGGATAAGCCTTATTATTAAAGGAAATTTTACATGGAGAGCCAAGCATTAATACACGTAGTTCACCTATCCTCCTAGTAGCACTGATGGCCATCAAAAATGCTACCTTCATCGAAAGATGAAGTAAGGAGTAGGCAGCTAGAGGCTCAAAGTGATGTCCCATAAGTTTTGACAATACCAAGTTCCAGTCACATGGGGGTGGAGGGGGGGAGAGGAGAACAGGATCTTGTATGTGAGGGTATAACTGCTTCAGGCCTTTCAAAAATCCTATTGACATCTTATTAGAAAATAAGAAGTATCAACCTGAGGGTGGAAAGTTGAGATAGCTGTTAGGTGGACTTTGATAGAGGTAACAGCCACCACTTATTGTTTTAGGTATAAAAGATAGTCCAAGATATGCTGGATCAAAGAATGTGACAGCGAGACTCCAGATTGTTCGGACAAGAGAGAATTGCTTCCACATCATCAAGTAGATAGATCTATATAGATGGCTTCCTACTATTTAAAAGCTCTTTTGAACAAGACAATTCCTGAAGGTCTAGCTATGCAGGATCCAGGCTGCTAAATGAAGCACCTGCAAATTTGGGTGGAATAGCTGACCATGGTCTTGAGAAATTAGGCATGGGGCCAAAGGAAGCAATGTCAGAGCTTTTACCTACAAGGGGGAGGGGAGAAAACTAGTGCTGCCAAAGCCAAGCTGGGGCTATACGTAGGACTCTAGCATACCCTGTCTGATTTTTAGCAACATTCTGGAAGGAGTGGAATTGGTGGAAAAGCATACAGAAGTTTGCCCATATCAGGGCCTAGGAAAATGTCTGAGGGAACCTTGACTACGCTCTTGAAGGGAACAAAAGTGCTTACACTTCTTGTGGTTCTTATTACAAAGAGGTCTAGCTAGGGAGTCCCCCAAAGCTAAAAAATGCACCTGGCTACATTTGGATGTGGAGACCACTCATGGGGCCTTAAATGATCTGCTTAGGCGGTCTGCAAGCTCATTCTGCACCCCTGGAAAGTAAGAGACTGTGGGGTCAACTGAATTGGCAATACAAAAATCCCAGAGTTAGACTGCCTTATGGCACAGCTAGGATAAGCAGGTCCTTCACAGCCAGTTGAGGCAGAACATTGCCATTGTGTTTTCTGTGAGAATGAGCAAGCTTTTCCCATTGATATGGGAGAGAAAGCCTGACACCAGCTGAATAGCTCATTTCCCTGAAATTTGTGTGTTAAAAAAAGTCCTTTTTGGACGGTGTCTTAAGGGAACCCAGATGAGCCCCCCGACCCAGACCAGACGCATCTATCACTAGTGTCAATGAAGGCAGAGGCATTACAAAGGGAATGCCTACATACATGTTTACAAGGTTCATCCAAGAGGGGCTAAAACCTGAGAGGCTACCCTCACCACAAGGCTTAGAGGGTGATGACTTGGAGAGAATATGGAGGTCAGCCAAGACTAGTTCCTGAGGCACAATCTGGAATGTTGGACAATGTACCTGCAAAAGGCCATGTGCCTCAGAAGCCACATGTATTTCCATTCTGTTGTAGTTGGTTGAGCCACAGGATCTAAAATGATGGATTGAATTGGCTGAAATCTTGACCATGGAAGGAAAACTCTGGCTTGAGTCAAGTGAACTGGGGAGAGGATAGATGTGTGTATTGATTAACAGTCCCAGAGCCCTGAAGGTTGACTGCATAAAAGACTGGATAGTATCTGAACTCTGTATCAGCCTCTCACCAGCTAGTTATCCAGTTATGTATACACTTGCACACCCAACTTCTTCATAAATGCACCTAACAATGCTATACATTTTGTAAAAATTCTGGGAGTGGGAGACAGGCCAAAGGGTAGCACTGAATTTGTACGGAGAATGGTTCACCCAGAGCCTTAAATACTTCCCATGGCCCTGATACTGGACAAGTATTTCCATGTGGTGATGTAAGTTGAGAACAGCATACCAATCTCTAGAATTCAGGGAAAGGATAATGGAGGCCAGAAAGACCATGCAAAACTACCTTTTTCAGATATTTGTTGAATTGATGGAGTCTGAAACTTGTCTGAGACTGCTCTTTCCTTTCGGAATAAGGAAATAGCAGAAATAAAAGCCAGTTCCTCCGGAATACTGCTGAACTTCTTCTATGACTCCCAACTGAAACAAAGAACACACCTCCTGGAGGAGGACCTCCAGTGACCACTCTCACAAGAAGAGGGACAAGGAAGGAGGGAGGTATAGAAATAAAATGAAGGGTGCACTCCACTTCCACAGTGTTTAGAATCCACTGGTCTGAACTGATTTGGGACCAACCAGCTAGGAAGTGGGACAGCTGACCGCAAACAGAAAGGAGGGGCTGGAATTTTGGACACTGGCCTGATAGCCTCAATTAACCCATCAAAATGATTGTTTAGAGCCCCCAGGGTGCCTCGATGAACTAGGAGCTGTTGCAGCAGATGAAGGGGGTGGTCTGCATCTATAACCCCGACTCTTTTTCCCTAATAGGTCTTGTTGAAATGCAAAAGTAGCATATTGGCGGGACTACTGTGAACAAAAGTGCTTTCTAGTGAGGGCAGGTGTACATATACCCAGCGACTTTAAAAGATTCCAGGGTGACTCAAAACAATGCAGTTTGTCATCTATCTGCATTGAGAACATGTCCTTTAAATGGCAGGCTCTGAATGGTATTCTGGATTTCCTGGGGCAGCCCTAAAGATTACAGCCATGAACACCTGCGTATTGTAAGAGGCCATGCCTCTAGCAGCTGAGTCAGCAGCATCTAAACTGGCCTGGAGTGATGTTCTGTCCATCAGCTTTCCTTTGTCTACCAGTGAAAGAAACTCTTGTTTCAGGTCCTCCTGTAACTAGTCCTTAAGCTTTGATATGACTTGAATATCTGAGACTCAATAACACCTTAACAAAAGCAATTCTAAGTTGTAACCCAGACATAGAATAAATGTTGCTACCAAGCAGGTCAAGTTTTTGAGGTCCTGTGATTTAGGGGTGGCAGCCTGCTGCCCCTAGCGCTCCCTCTCTCCCTCTCAATAGCTATCAAAACAACCAATGACCACCGGAAGGGGATGTGAGAAGCAATACTCAAAGCCTTGTGAAGGTACATACAGTAGTATTAATCCTCATTCTCTCGGATGTCGGAGGAAATTTGTCACAGGTTATTGGTTGAGCTCTAAAATCACCTCATTAATTGGTAAGGCCACTCAAGGGGGCCAGTTGCTGTAAAAATGTCAACAAGACTATGGGACAACTCCTTATCTTCTTTCTCGTGGATATCCAAGGCTGAGGCAACCATTTTCAGAAAGTTCCTGATGAGTCTTGAAGTCATCAGGTGGGGGTGAGGACCTTCCTGAGGATAGTGCCTGACCCAGTGCTGGAGTCAACAGTGCCTCCTTACCCGATGATCTACTCATTCCTGCATCACCCTTCTCAGCGGGCATAAGAGCCAGAAATCATCTTCTTCCAGCCTCTTCCCTAGCAGCCTTATGCTTCCTTGGCACCAGAGATCATTACTGATGCCAGGACTCTGCCAAAACTGGCAAGCACTTGTCACTGAAGCTGAAGAGGTGGTCCCACTCTCTGAGCAGGAAAGCTCCAATGGTAGTCTCAGAGCAGCTTCCATCAAAAGAAACTTCAGTCTAGTATCTATCTTTTTCGGTCGTAGGCCTGAAGTCCTTATAAATTTGACAACAGTCGGATATGCAAGACTCAACTAGGCACTTCAAACAGCTAGAATGCAGGTCACTCACACACCTCATTTTGGAGCAAAAATAACCAGGGTTGAAGCACAGCAATTGAGGCATTCCTCGGTATCACAAATCGAATACCAAGTAGGGGAACCAAAAAAACAGCAAATCACTAATACTATGAAAAATGGGTAACTATCTACAAAAAATAAGAGACACCGAGAGAATTTGTTAAAGCAAGACCAACCGATTAGCCATCCTGGGTAGTAAAAAGGAACTGCGGGGGTCACGGGCAGCTCTGCACTCTATGCCTGCTCACAGGGGCATGAGGCAGAGATCACTTGAGCCACACCAACTGGTACCACTAATGGGAAAAGTTTCTGACAAGCATGCACAGGGTGCACACATACCAAGAATGGAATGCACATGTGCAATCACTGGAAGAACCACTTTTTCGATTATTATTTTTCCAGACTTGAGAACACTTATGTGCCAAGTTTCAGTATAGAGGGTTTTTTAAATTTGTTTAAGTGTAATAAACTCCTCAAAATAAAGCACTTATAACAAACTCATTAAAAAAGTTAACTATAGCATTGCTGAATATGATTCTACAATTAAACTTCCTACTGGAAAATGCTGCAAACCTAGTTTTGAGCTATAGATAACCTGGCAAGGTACAGCATGGTAATAGTAGTTAAAATTTTAACTTAATCTCTAATGTAAAGACAAAACACTGCACTACATTGTAGCATAAAATTCTTTGAGGTACGCTGGGAGCTTTCTTGGGAAAGCCACCATCACTACTGTTAACTTGCAGTTGTGAACAAAATTAGGCCCACTTCACAGCTGAATGATATATACATTTATCAGCATTTGTTCCAGCTTATAAAATACAGGGAGATATGAGGGCAGGGCTTGGGACACCCAAAGAAAAGTAAAAATATTAAAAAAAAAAAAAAATCAAGCTTCTAACCCAGACGGTGCAGTTGCTGACAACTAGGTTCCAGGCCAATGAAACAGTACAGAGAAAACTTTACTGTAATTTTCTGTGCAACACATGAACTGTAAGTAGAGCTTGCAATTTCTTCGCCTGTTAGCTTTTCGGCCAACTTCTTCTAACAGTCAAGAATATAAAGTCAGTCTTAGGGGACTTCTCCTCTAAGAGGCTAGAGAGGAATGTTATCAAAGTGTATAAACAATTAAAGAAACAAAAAGCTGAAACTTATTATTCCCTTAACACAATAGCGTACCACACTTCATACTCTTATCTGGGGACATCACCTAGCACACAGCACAGGAACAAAGGCATTTTTATATATATCTTGCTATTCTTACAATATATACACGGCTATCCACATCAGTAAAGGCAAAATATTAGCATGAAGGACCTTTTGCTATCAGCCTTTGTAGTGTACTACTGACATTTTTCTCCATACCTACAGAGATGCATAGTCTTCAAGAGTTGAAACCAAGCTTTATGCACCTTTATATATATAAATGGATGTTCAAAATATAGGACAAAATTAATTACTGACACCTTAATAAAAAGAACAAAAATTAATAGCAATATGGAACAGATATGCAGTTTATTACCTGGAACAAAGTTTAAAGGTAATCTTCTAGGTGAAACTGCTCTGGGATGTCTTTTACTAACTTCTTCATAAATCTGAAGCCTCTCTTCTAAAGTGCCTATTATCAGTAAATATAAGAGATGTAAGAAACACTGGAGAGAAAAATCTATTTTTGCATTAAATTCTTATTTTAAAAAAGATATTAAAACTATAATTCTAGATTTTAATTAGCTAAACCTACCAGAAGGTACAGATTTAGTTACAACAGTGGAAAAATTTACACGAAATTTTTCATTTATTTAATCATACACACTATGGAAGAAGGTAGTGTGTTGTAATCTTTTGTACATATAATAGACCCTATCTTTTGTTATTAGTTTTTTAAGTAATTAAACAGCAGACAATGTAATTACCTTGTGCCTCCAATCACAGGGAGATTGTGTTTATTTTCTTACAACTACATACTGTACAATCCCATTCACAAAACAGTACTTCAACATTTGCAAATAACGTATGCAAACTGTCTATCAATATGAATCCACTTAGGGCAACTGCTTTAAGAACTACCATTTAATCGTTTAAAAGTATTCTAAAAATATACAAACGAGCCTTTTATTACAAAAGTTACAGCAATGAAAGTAACCTAATACTAACTATACAAGTACTTAGCAGCAGGACTGTCAATACATCAAGTTTAAGAAGTTTTCTTTTCTTTAGACCGCCTTCCCACTCCTCCCCTTTCCCCCATAATATGCTTTGGAGCTCCAATGTGGTCAGAACTTTAAAACAAACTGATCTATTGGTTTTGAAATGCTATTTTCAGATTCATAAGTGAATTTAGTGGAAAAGTCAAATTGCTTGGTGAAATTTAATTCTGAAAGTTAAGATCAAGGATATAGTATGAAAAATGCTTAGTAGTTATACTCTCACATTTGTTTCATATGTAAAAAGCCTCACGTCATTGAGATCTGATGGTGGTGGTGGGAAATATTTATATATGTACACAAACACACACGTACACGTATGTTACCCACTGGCTCCAGGGTATACATAATTCTAAGAGTCATAAATTAAAATATTAAAATTGGAACTAAAGCATATAAAAACCCTATATGAAGTCACAGGTTGGAGCTCCAGAACTTACCATGGGGGAGGAAATAGTCCTAAGACCACCTAAAAAAAATAAAGTAAATTATGTTTAATAATTAGTACAGTTTAAATCAAATAGGATTTTTATGTGAAATGTACATTACATATACATAATTGTTCTTTATTAATAATTATAAATGTGGGTTTCCAAACGTTTCAGTTAGAAACCGAATAGAGTCAACCCCTTGACTAGTTTAATTGCTTAGATCAGTGATTCTCAACCTGCAGCTCACAGGCCACTTGTGGCCCAATCAGTACACAGCTGCGGCCCATGTGACATCCTCAGGGCCATACAGGTAGTATATATATTGTGTGGATGTGGCCCACATAACACAGAGCACTGCATGTGTGACCCACAATAGTAAACTGGTTTAGGCAATATCAACTACTGTACCAGTTCCATGGATACAATGTAACAAATACCCAGTAGATAACCCTAGTCTATAAATATGTTTGAACAATTTAATTATAGACTTTTACTCAACCTCAAGTCATATTTGCAGAGCGTTTAACAGTTTGACACCTTTTTGGTGTCAACTATTTCCTTAAACATGGGAAATTCTAAATTGCATTAAAAACATACTACTACTACTACATCATCTATGAGTAATATTCTTGTGGTTTTATATTATCCGAATTAATCGAATAAAAAAACACCCTTCTGCTTTCTATTGAACTGTGGAACATTGGGGGTTTTTGGGTTTTTTTTGTTGTTGTTTTTTTTTTTTTTTTTTTTTTTTTTTTACAGCTGTTGAAGAATAACTGAGAAAACAGTTTTTAAATTAATGTTTTAAGATAAAGGTTTGGAAAGTTAAGATTCCATTTCTTGGTCATAGGTATCTGCTGTTCCAGTATTGTATGCCTCAAAAACTATTAGTTATTTTTTTCTGGAAGACCAAAATAACTGTACCAGGAGTGAGCTTTAACTTTTAGGAAATCCTCAATTATTTATCTTTTCTTCTCTTCCACACGAAAGCTAGTCCCTGCTAAAATGATATGCCTTTAGAGGGTCCTATCCAAGAGAAATTAAAGCAATATATTTAATCTGCCTTTGAGTTTAACAAAAAGACACTGTTCCTTTTTAAAGAGCTATTATCCCATGAAATCTCAAATTGACAGCTTTATGAAAACGGTAATCCTGTAATTTGATCCAAACAAATTACTGTGCGAGTCAGCCAGTGATGACGACTCCCTTTACAAAGAGGGTGTGCAGGGGAAGAGTTCTCCTTGGGCGAGCAAGCATGAAACAAACGGTCCGCTTTAACTCTGACCTTTAAAGAAAGAGTCAATGTTGGTACTACATGCACAGATGTTTCAATTAATTTTTAAATGAGTAAATCTGACTACAAATTGCTCAAGTTCAGAAGATACACAAAAATTTTTCAGCTGAATTGGGATGTTCCAATTTCATATTGTAACATTCTATCAGACACCAACTGTTTAAATAGAAAGGAGGAAATTAAAGTACATCACTGCATTACTTACTAGGTTGTATGGCCTTTTCCAAGCCTTCATAATAATACCAGTTTTCTGCATTCCGATCAATTAATTCTTTGTATATTTCACCAGCTTCTTTTAGTCTTCCCAACTTCAACAACATTTCTCCTAAAACAATGCAGTTAAACATCAATATGGACTTAAATGAAAGTATATTTATGGCTTGAGGCCAAATTTTCAAAATTGGGTACCTAAAACTAGTTCCATAAGGCATATTTAAGCATCTAGCAAAAATAAAAGTGGCTGATTTTCAGAGGTGTTTTCCAACCCACAGATCCCATTGAATGACTACCTCACAGTGACTTCCAATGGGATTTGTGAACATTCAGCAATTCTGAAAAATAAGGTTGTTTAGATGCCTTTTTGGGGGGGGGGGCTTTATGACACTAACTTATCCAGGTATGAAAAAATGACAAGAGTTAGTGGATTTGTATTAGCTAGCCAAAGGAGGCATTTCAAATTCAATGCAAGCAACACTGATGAAACATTAAGTTTACAATTTTACTGGCCCATACTCAGAAAATTTAGAGTTAAAGTTCTCACAGAAACCTCAACTCTACTTCTTTTTGTATGTACCTTGCAATGGGATTTTATATCAGTATTCCTGCCAATGTTGTCCACTCTTTCTTTCAAGAAGGTTAAGGGGCTACAATCAAACACTTTGGGGTAGATTATCTGCCCCATTCCACGGCTCAAGTGGCAAACATGGAGTGAAAACCACCCACAAAATCCTCTGCTTGCTCCCTACACTTTCTTCCCCATACTTCCTGGTGCAGGGGACATTTCAGGGGAAGGGAGGAGAAGTGTGTGCTACACAGTGGCTATCTCCAGCTTATGGATGGTCTCTAAGGAGCTGTTGCCAGCTGGCACAAGCTAGAGAAGCCACCTTAGCTATTGGTAAAGGGCTCAATTTTTGTAGGTACTCCCCTTGACAGGCACAGCCACTCAAGCTCCTACCTTGCTGTTCTCAGGTTTCCCATATCCAGTAGGGAAACAGGCAACAGAACAGTCATGCCCGGCCAACCTGATTGCCTTCTATGATGAAATAACTGGCTCTGTGGATATGAGGAAAGCAGTGGATGTGATCTATCTTGACGTTAGGAAAGCTTTTGATACAGTCTCCCACAGTATTCTTGCCAGCAAGTTAAAAAAGTATGGACTGGATGAACGGACTGTAAGGTGGATAGAAAGCTGGCTAGACTGTCGGGCTCAGTGGGTAGCGATCAACAGCTCTATGTCTAGTTAGCAGCCGGTATCAAACGGAGTGCCCCATGGGTCAGTCCTGGGGCTGGTTTTGTTCAACATCTTTATTAATGATCTGGAGGATGGGATTACACCCTCAGCAAGTTCACAGATGACGCTAAGCTGTGGGGAGAGGTAGATACACTGGAGGGTAGGGATAGGGTCCATAGTGACCCAGACAAATTGGAGGATTGGGTCAAAAGAAATCTGATGAGGTTTAACAAGGACAGGTGCAGAGTCTTGCACTTAGGAAAGAAGAATCCCATGCACTGCTACAGGCTGGGGACCGACTGGCTAAGTAGCACTTCTGCAGAAAAGGACCTGAAGATTACAGTGGACGAGAAGCTTGATATGAATCAGCAGTGTGCCCTTGTTGCCAAGAAGGCCAATGGCATATTGGGCTGTATTAGTAGAAACATTGCCAGCAGATCAAGAGAAGCGATTATTCCCCTCTATTTGACACTGGTGAGGCCACACCTGGAGTACTGCATCCAGTTTTGGGCTCCCCACTACAGAAGGGATGTGGACAAATTGCAGAGAGTCCAGTGGAGGGCAACAAAAATGATTAGGGGGCTGGGGCACATGCCTTACGAGGAGAGGCTGAGGGAACTGGGTTTATTGAGTCTACAGAAGAGAAGAGTGAGGAGGGACTTGACAGCAGCCTTCAACTACCTGAAGGGGGGTTCCAAAGAGGATGGAGCTAGGCTGTTCTCAGTGATGGCAGATGACAGAACAAGAAGCAATGGTCTCAAGTTGCAGTGTGGGAGGTCTAAGTTGTATATTAGGAAACACTATTTCACTAGGAGGGTGGTGAAGCACTGGAATGGGTTACCTAGTGGAATCTCCATCCTTAGAGGTTTTTAAGGCCTGGCTTGAGAAAGCCTTGGCTGGGATGACTTAGTTGGTGCTGGTCCTGCTTTGAGCAGGGGATTGGACTAGATGACCTCCTGAAGTCTCTTCCAACCCTAATATTCTGAGATTCTATAGCAATCAGGACAACTCTTTCCTCCCTCCCAGCGAGGCAGCAGGTGGCCACTGGGGTTGCTGCAAAGCAGCTGCAGCATGCTCAGAGTGCTCCCAACTCATATCAGTAACAACACAGTGGATTCAAACACTTCAATTTAAACTGTGCAGGACGTAGCTCAGGGAATATATTTTCAAGGGAATTTGGACACAACTAATATAGGCAATTTGATAAACGTCTTGCAAAATAGTTTATAAACATTTATAAGTGACACAGAATTATACTTATGGTTTACACTAATTGCAATAAGCTGGTCGATACAGGCACATTGCCCTAAGAGAGAGTCCCAGCACAGAGGTCAATTAAGGAATATATGAAAACTGTTTGTGTCACAAAGTTGCACATATTCAGAACCTCAGCAGTCCAAGTTTTTATAAAACCCTAATGCATCAATTTTAACTGAATACATATTTTTTTCAAAAACTGTATGATAATACAAAAAGGCATTGACGCATTTAAAAAGAAACCACAACCTGATGCTCCAAGCAGAAAACCAACATTTCTTACACACGGGGCATTACATTTCTTAACTTGCAGAGCTAAGTAAAGATGAGTGGGTTACTAGTTTTGACCTACTGTACACAGACTACTCGTAAGTCTTTGAGATATACTCTGTATCTGTGAATGGCCCTCTAATAATAAGGAATGCTATTTTATTCCAAATTTATTTCCATTCCATATCAAAGTAACGTCACCCCACCAACACTCCACTTTGTCAAAGAAACTTAACAAAATACCAAATTATAGATTTGATATTAATAAATTTATCTATACAACAATTTAAATAATTTAGAGTCTCCATATAACCCTCATTTTATATGATATGGTTAAAAGCCAGTAGATACTTCTAGTTTGGGTAAAGGTGAGTACAAAGAGAAAAAAAATTTACCTTTGATTTCTTCTACAACAAGCTTGTCACATATTTGCTTCTCATATGTTTCTATATGTTCTAAAGACTCTTGAAATAGATCTGCCTCTCTCATCACTTGGTTCTGATATAGGATCAGTTCACTATATTCATAATCTATTTTATTAGGAGGAATCTGTAAAAGACAGGTTAATTAGCATGCATCCTACCACTTGTAACTAGGCTGTGTGCAATTGTACACAAGGCATTTTAAGACTCAGTCAGCAGGGACACTGAAATGTAGACCTCACGATGTAAAAGTCTCAAATATTTAGTTAAGAAGAGATCAACTGAAGCTGGTCACTGGATGCCTATTACTATACAGGAGGTAGTGTATAGGTAGGGCCCTACCAAATTCATGGCCATGAAAAATGTGTCACTGACCATGAAATCTGGTCTCCCCTGTGAAATCTGGTCTTTTGTCTACTTTTACCCTATACTATACAGATCTCTTAGGGGAGACCAGCGTTTCTCAAACTGGGGGTCCCGACCCAAAAGAGGGTTGTGGTGGGGTTTTTTTTTTTTTTGCAAGGTTATTGTAGGAGGGTTGTGGTATTGCCACGCTTATTTCTGCACTGCCTTCAGAGCAGGGTGGCCAGAGAGCAGCAGCAGCTTCTGGCCAGGCACCCAGCTCTAAAGGCAGTGCCCTGCAAGCAGCAGCAGAGCAGAAGTAAGGGTGACAACACCATACCCTGCCACCCTTACTTCTGCCTTCACAGTTAGATCAGGACCCCTACAGTTACAACCCCATGAAATTTCTGTTATAAATATCTGAAATAATGAAATTTACAATTTTTTAAATCGTATGACTGAAATTGACCGAAATGGACCATGACTTTGGTAGGGCCCTATGTAGGCCATCAATTTGGTAGGCCCCTACACTTAAAAACAAAACAAAAAACCCACACCTTCTCCTCTCTCCCCACCATTCCTTGCTCTGGAAATTCTCAGACAGGCTATCCCCTTTAAATCCACTACCAGCTGAACTGCAGAACACATGGAAACTTTACTATAGCTACAGTGAAACAGTCACCCACCCACAGGAGCAGCAGCCCTTGCCAAGTCAGAGAAATTCTCTTCCAGTAAGAACGTTCTTCAAGTCGGACCCCTTTCATGCTGGGAGATCACAATGATCTTAAACTATGTACCCAAACCTTATTAGCTACTAGTGAAATGCAAGAACCTTAAAAGGTGGAACACAGCAACTACTGAAAATTGTTCAGTAAAGCTATACAACCTTTTAAGGCAGGAAGAAAAATATTGTCTTCAGTTCAAACTGCAGGGGGAACTAAAAGGTAAACATAGAAATCAGAAAAGTAGGACTGGAAGGGACCTCAGTAAAGTCAGCTAGTCCACTCCCATGCCTCGAGGCAGGACTAAGTAGACCATCTCTGACAGATTTGTCTAAGCTGCTCTTAAAAATCTCCAATGACTCAGAGTCCATAAGCTCCACAGGTAATTTGTTCCAGTGCTTTACTACCCTTACAATTAGGAAGGTTTTTCCGAATGTCTAACCTAAAACTCCCTTGCTGCAATTTAACCCATTACTTCTTGACCTGTCCTCAGTGGTTAAGGAGAACAATTTATCACCTTCCTCTTTATAACAACCTCTTATGTACTTGAAAACTGTCATCACATTACACACAGTCTTTTCTTCTCCTGACTCAACAAACTCAGATTTTTTCAATCTTTCCTTGTAGGTCATGTTTCATGTGTTTAGGAAATGCTGAACAGCTAGTGTGACTTTTTTTTCTGTATTGTAATTTAAATACATTACCAAAACAAAATTGAAAGTGGGGTGATTATATTGCATTATTTTGACAAATAAAATATACAGAATTTAATTTTTTGACGCAGAATTCCCCCAAGAGTAAAAGGTCCATAGATTAGCAGCCACAGATGGTATTATCTACTGAAATAGGTCCCAAGATGCTAAGTGAAAAACAAACCTGTACAAACAATAGCCACTTCCCCCTTCAATATTTGTAGTTATTCAAATTCTGCTTATCTAAGGAGAATTATTCATTATTATGAAACAGTATATATGTCTTACCTGTTGAGTTTTTCTAAACTCTTCCAGTAGTTTTAAGGCCATATCATAATCTTTTAACAAATGATATGCAATAGCATATCCAATCCATGAAGCCCGTTGTGTTGGACGCAGCTGAAGTAGCTGATACCTTGTCTCCTTTAATAAAAAGGAAAGTTCCTTCAATGAAGATGTTCTAAAATATCTCACTGAATCACAACTGTGATACACTACTAGTAGTATTTTAATCTTGAATATTACTGGAAGCTGGACATTCTTAAAAAGCAAGACGCAATTCTAACAAAGTAAATGATAAACAGTACTACATTTGAGTTACAGGAAAGTGGGATTTACACTAACTGTAGTATTCCTGACATAAAGCCTAAAATCTATTTTAAAATCAAGATAAAAGTTTCAAAAGCATTTAAGTGACTAAGTCTAATTGATTTTAATTATACTTAGGTGCCTAACTGCCTAAGTTGCTTCTGAAAATAAGACAGGCTCCTAAGTCACATAGGCACTTTGGAACATTTTACCCAGCCTCTGCATGCTGAAGAAGAATTTGGACTTTTACAGTCAAGGAACATAAAATAAGTTTCCCTTTGAGCAAAACAGACTCATGAGCATGGGAACTACCAGGTTCTCACATTCATGTCTTAACCTCTCATTAATTTCCAAAAGAAATACGGCTGGAGGGAGTCTGAAATCCTGCAGAATTATTCCTAGAAGTGTTTGAAGTCATATTCAGTAGTAGTAGGTTGTGGCATGACAGCCATATTCGGGGAAGAAGAGGAGAAATAATAGTGTTGGTGAAACTTCTTCCTCCTCACCTCATTCGGAGAGAGGCTCGATCTCTGGTGGGCAAGAGATTGATGGAGAAGGCAAAGATGTAGGTCTCCAGCTTTGCTGCATGACAAGCTTCCTCAATTATGTCGTGTACATGGCCTAGGGATCCCAATATAGCCAATGTGGGGGAAGCAGAACATAGAGTTGCATCCATGCTGGTTCATACCAGGGTTGTGTCCGGGTGTGGATTACACATACTGAGGATATGTAGATGAAGTAGATTGCATGGGTTTCAAATAAGAGGGGATGATGGAGCCCCACTCCTCATCTTCCTCCTTGTCACTGGGGAAGGGAGGCAACATCCTCGGAGGAGAAAGGGAAGAACGTCATGAGTCCAGAGAGGAGGGTGGAAATTGGGTGAGGTTGTGGCTGAGCAGAAGTGACTCAGGCATGTCGTATACCAGCAGGTCTTTAGGATGTCTGGATTCCTGTGGTGGAGAAAGGAGCATCATCAGTACTGGAGCAGGACTCAGTGCCGAGGGACACATGCAGGAGTAATCAGAAAGTGGAGCTGAAAACTTGATGGGTGCCAATGATCTTGTCGGTCTGTAGCTCCCGAAGTCCGTCTGTCTTGGTCTCTAGAACCAAGAGAGAGTGCAGAGGGCTGTAGGTCTGCCTGGTTAAGGTCCTTAGACAGATGTTTCGTGCTGGTATCAGAGGTACTTGGATGGGCCCCGGAGCTATGTCCCCTGTCAGAGGATGTTGAGGCAACTGACCTCACAAGGGATGGAGGAGGAGGGGGAAAGGAAGGAGGGCACGCTGTGCCTCAGAATATGGGGAGGGAGCCAGTTTCTTCTCATCAGAGTGAGAGAGGGACAACTTTCTCTTATGGGACTGCAGTGATTGGCAGATGACCTGGCCAAGGGTGAAAGCTGCACGGGGGAAGAGTCCAGGCCTGGGTCTGATGCTGGATGCACTGATTTCTCCATGAGGAGAAGTCACAACCAAATGTCATGGTCTTTTCTGGCCCTAGCAGTCAAGCCATGGCAGTGAGAACACTTTTGTGGGACATGTCCCTCTCACAGACAGCGAATACACTGCAGTGGCTCTGCTGCAGATTCCGTCCCAGATCAAAGGCAGTAGAGAAGGAACTGGGGGGCAGTCGTACTGCATAGTGCTACATATATGCCCCGCTCCCAGCGTGAGAAGGGGGAGGTGCACATGTTCAGACCAGTGGGCACTGCTGATTAAGATCTCCGATCCCAGGAGCAGAGGGCGCTGCTGCATGACAGTGGAGCACCCATAGGGACATCACTCAAAGAAGAAGAACTGTCAATTTTTCTGAAATAAAATTAGAGTTTTCATTTTCATACCTCCCCATTTCTTCCTTTGGTCTTCTTACCACCTAGTTCCACTCTTTCCTCTGGCAATTTTTATAATGAGACGAAGTGAGGTCCTGGTATTAAAGATCAATACCGAATAGTCTCTTCCATGCTCATGCTATATGCAGATGAGGAGGAAACATAGCAGCATCTGCCTTTAACATACAGTGCTTCCTAATATATCTTGCAGCCAGTGCTAGTGCTGAATGAAGGTTTCAGAAGACATGGGATTAGCCCATGGAAAGTTAAGGACAGCATCAGTACTTGAAAATGGGCTCTTCTGAACAGAAAAGCAAACAGCCCTAAATCCTTCCTCTGCCCAGGATGGATTCAAAGGCCGAGTGGCTACTGGCCATCTTAAAAAAAAGTATCCCAATAATCCTCAAAGACATTAAAAACAGGTGTAATGTGGAGGGTGAGAAGGTAGGCATCATCCATAAATTGAGGTAAGCAGTTCATGTTCTTATCAGGCTTTGAAAATGTAAGGTGTGAAATGGGTGCACAGTATTAAGAAAAAACAAATATACATGAGTGAATTGGTGAACATTAGTTTAGAGTATGTTTGGCAATTGAGAAGCACAGATGGCTCTGTGGATCAGCTAATACAGCGTAACAGTAGCATGGCTGGCATCCTCTCAATACACCAAGTGCACCATTGCTGTAGTTCACTGCTCAGTCTTTCCTAGACAGCAGCTCAAATAACTTGCTACTTTTGAGTTAAACTTACCAGATACAAAAACTAAAAATCAGTAGTTTTAAAACATACAAGTTTAAATAAAATACTTACTCTGTATCCTTCTAGATCTCGCATTTGGATCTGCAACAATGAAAGATCTCTTAGGATCTGTAGATTGTCTTTATCTAATTTGAGAGCATTTCGATAACATTTAATGGCTTCATCATATTTCTTATCAGAACGCTGCAAGAGTCCGTACACATGCCAACCTAATACAAGTTAAGGAAAGTGACAGACATTCACATTTTTCTGAAGGTAATTACATTGTCTATGTATTTTACTGACCAAAATCTAGATCTCTCTCTCTGAGAATCTTCCATGCTATTTAAGTATGATTACTCTTCTCAATCTTTATGCTATACACTTTCTTGTCCTCCTTTACTGCCAGCAGGCTTATTTAGTGTGTATTTACAACCGTCATTGGATTGCTGAGGATCGGCAAGCCACTGTCCTGTACTTCTGAAGGAGGGCTACAGGTCAGGAGATTTTTTCTTAACTCCAAGAAAACTGCAGTAAATTACACTGTAACAGTCTAAGAGCCAAATAATCTAAAGTTAACAGTTTTACTAAAAATAGGAGATAGTCATATCAAATCAAAATTTAATATAAAATATTTAACCAGTCTGGCAACTGCTGTGTTAAATAAGGAAGAGGTATAGTTCATTCAACGAAGAAATCTTCCAGTATGTGTGCATCTCCAACTGACCAAGTTTGACTGTCAGCACTGTAATACCTTAGGTTTCTTCTAGCTTCGAGACATTGGGGATCTTGAGTGAGGACTTCCATTTTTCTCCTTTAAGTGCCCCTTCCTCTTTTACCCTGTGAAAGTCTTTGAACTCAAGGCATGATACTATGAAATAATCTAAAAAAAATCCAAATATTACATCTGGTGTGGTCACTTCAGTCATTAACTTCACAATTCTAGCAAATAAAGGAACGACCTTGTCAAACTGGTTTGATTCTTTAGAACTCTCAAGTTGACATTGCTAATTGATACAGCAGCCTCTAGATTAGTAATTCTCAACTATTTTGGTCTCCAACTCAAAAATTGCTCAAAAGTTATCCCATGAACATCATATCCCACAATCCTTTGTGGGTTCCAAGTATTGTGGGATTGAGGTCGCAGTACCTTTATTTAACCGTTTTGTTGACTGCAAAAGGTGGCACAAATGGCTTGTGGAGTAGGACAGACTACTGCCTGTGAAGGGGTAGGAGTTCTCTGAAAATTTTGGCTAATTTTCTTTGAGTGGGAAGCAACTGCTCCCCCCCAAAAAGAGTTAGCTCATCACACAAAACAAAAGAAAGATTGAAAAATGCCTTAAAATGGTAGAATACAACTAAATGTAAAAAATAAATACCCTGTACAAAGCCGAGATAGAGCATTGAACAAATCTAAATAAATGCAGAAGCTCTAACAAGTTAGAACTTGTCCACACAGAGACTTAGGCCTGGGCTACACCGGGGCAGGGTTCGAACTAAGATACGCAACTGCAGCTACGCTATTCGCGTTGCTGACGAAGTATCTTAGTTAGACTTACCTGGTCTTCCCCACAGCGGCGAGTCAACCGCGGCAGCTCCCCCATCGACTCCGCTTACTTCTCCTGCCGAGGTAGAGTACAGGCGTCGATTTGGGGATCTATTTATCGCATGTAGATGAGATGCAATAAATCGATCCCCAACAGATCTATCACTACCCGCTGATCCGGCTGGTAGTGAAGACATACCCTCAGAATATGTCAAGCTAGAGTGTGAATGTACAGCTCACTAAGAAGTAACCTGTAAGGCCCTAAAAGTTCTACTCTGTACATGAAAAAGGCACTACAGAACTTTTACTGCACATCACGCTAACATACCGTACAGTCACATCCCAGCTTACCATGCACTACATCTGTGTGGACAAGCTCTAAAACAGAAGCTAGAGCTTTAAGAATATCAGCTATGTCAGTTAAAAAGATATTGCTCACCATGAAGGAAGTTGTCTCCCAAGGTTTCATTGTTACATGCGTCCATCTAGTCAAATTCTAACCAGCATTACTTTACAGTACGATCTACTTTTGCTGCAGCATTGAAAAATTGACCAAATCTGGATTTCTTGTACTGTACAAGCAAATGACACTGATGATTTTACATGCACAACTTCCAATTTGCAGCAAACATTTAACAATGAAATACCCACAATAAAGTGGGAGAAGGCATCCAAATGGGGGAAAAAAACACAATTTAAAAAACCCTTGTTTTTATTTTAGTCAGCAAAGAATTTTATTTGTTTTTAACGAAGAGTAGGACTGCTTTGCAGTGTCCTGCATCTACCTGAATCAGAATTTTTCCCATCAAATTCTCTCCCTTTTCATAATGCAGGTACCTTGCACACATGGCAAATTTTTACAGGAGAAGCATTTCCTACTACTTTTCCTTTCACAATATAAAATAAGGTCTGTTTTAAAGAAATCCAAAGAATATGTACTAAAAGGTCACTTTATGGACTTCAGATTTTTTTTAATTGGACCTCTGATACATAAGAACTATTTGTGCAAAATAAAGACAATCAGTATAAAAAAAGGTCAAGTTATACCATTAGAAAGGATACAGACATGACTCTTTACATCATTACGAAGTCCTTTACGAACAAATTCGTATGCTTCTTCTTTCTTCCCTAAACAGTTCAAGGTCAGTCCTTTCATAGCCAAGGTCTCTGTAGAAAACATTTTGTACTTGTGAATGTGAGAAATCAAAATGTACACCTACCATTTATGGTGACTGTAACAGACTATACTCTGTACTCACAGCCTACACAGTAGTCTAATAATCTTTATAAAAAGTATGCCTTCTAAGTCATCATCTGAAAATTCATAATTTGCTGGTCAATGCTGTCCTGATAAAATATATGTAGCAATGCTGTATGAGAAGTTATAAGATTCCAATGTACGGTGTTATAGTAGAACCTCAGTTATGAACATCTCGGGAATGGAGATGGTTCATAGCTCTGAAATGTTCGTAACTCTGAACAAAACATTATGATTGTTTCAAAAGTGTACCTCCAGTTCCAAATGAGGTGTGTGGTTGGCTGGTCAGTTCATCACTCTGGTGTTAGTAACTCTTGAGGATCTACTGTATTAACATATGCTAACCTGTGTTGGCAAACAAGTCTGTCCTAAACAAAGGAATGTGCTTTGGTCTGCTTAATTCGCATTTAAGCAGTAAACAGAGTCATTAAGCTAGAAGGGAAAACAAAGGAAGCTCAAAATTGTTGAGAAGAAAGCAGCACGGAAATATTTCCCCAAATATTTTGTCTCCTGGTACCTAACTGGAAATATTTTTCAAAGGGGGAGGATGACTAAAACCATAAAAAGGAGGGACAAGGCCCCACACCACCTCCTCTCTCTCTGGCCATCAATTCACTGCATCTGAAGGGATAAAAGTAGCAACCGTTGGACTGGAGAAGGGGCCCTGACCTAAAGAGTTTGGTGAGTAAGACTGCTGGAAGCATATGGTAAGAACTTTGCTTTGAATTAACATATAGTTTAAGTCAGGTGTCAGTAGCATTTTATCTTGTAACCATTATGATCTTTATGCTTCATTACTTATACTCACTTAAAATCCTCTCTTTAGAGATTTTAAGTGAGTATAGTGCAGCGGAAGTAATCAAACATATTTCAAGCTCCTTCTGCCAGTGCTTGCTGTTGGGATTTCCTGTACCCTTTGTTAGAGTTCTCCTGTCTGTCTCTTTGCTGTGGAGCACTATTTTGGGGAGTTGCTGTTCTACTATTTTATTTAATCCAATGTGTTTAAATTGAAGTGTCTGGGAAACTCCATAGGGGAGGCAAGCTGTGTGCATATTATTTCTATTAAAGAAATGACAGTATATAGCTTGTATACTGCTGCAAAATCCTACTTCAATGCCTCAAGTGGCGCAGCAGTGACCCTGGCTTGTCTGGAATCACCCTGCAGTATAACGAAAGCTGGGGAGGGGTGGGGGGTAGCTCCTTCACCATGGCATTGTGATGCACCCCAGCCTGCAGGCAAGGGTGACATAGCTGCTCATTACTCTGGATTGTCACAGGTGACAAGTGATAAAGATGCAAGATGCTTTGAATTTAATTCAGTAACAAGTTAATCAGTGCACTGAAACTAGTTTAGATCAGGGCAGAGGCTTAATAGTGCTCAGCACTGCATTACAGAAGTGATTTGATTCCTGACCTCATTTTAGATAGCCAATACCAATGCCTCACTAAGATACGCTTTTGTATTTTCTATTTGTCCTTCTGCAAGCAAAAATCTGACTTGCTTTCATGCAGTTAAGATTAAGTGACCTGAAGAAATTTTTACAAGAGGTTAAAGTAATATATTTATGCTCTAGATAATTAGGGCAAGAAAAATGGTCCTATGATCCAGGAAGTTTTTGGAAAGCATAGGGGACAATTTCCTAGTGCAAGTGCTAGAGGAGCCAACTACGGGGGGAGCTTTTCTTGACCTGCTGCTCACAAACCGGGAAGAATTAGTGGGGGAAGCAAAAGTGGATGGGAATCTGGGAGGCAGTGACCATGAGTTGGTTGAGTTCAGGATCCTGACACAGGGAAGAAAGGTAAGCAGCAGGATACGGACCCTGGACTTCAGGAAAGCAGACTTCGACTCCCTCAGGGAATGGATGGGTAGGATCCCCTGGGGGACTAACATGAAGGGGAAAGGAGTCCAGGAGAGCTGGCTGTATTTCAAGGAATCCCTGTTGAGGTTACAGGGACAAACCATCCCGATGAGTCGAAAGAATAGTAAATATGGCAGGCGACCAGCTTGGCTTAACGGTGAAATCCTAGCGGATCTTAAACATAAAAAAGAAGCTTACAAGAAGTGGAAGGTTGGACATATGACCAGGGAAGAGTATAAAAATATTGCTCGGGCATGTAGGAATGAAATCAGGAGGGCCAAATCGCACCTGGAGCTGCAGCTAGCAAGAGATGTCAAGAGTAATAAGACGGGTTTCTTCAGGTATGTTGGCAACAAGAAGAAAGCCAAGGAAAGTGTGGGCCCCTTACTGAATGAGGGAGGCAACCTAGTGACAGAGGATGTGGAAAAAGCTAATGTACTCAATGCTTTTTTTGCCTCTGTCTTCACAAACAAGGTCAGCTCCCAGACTGCTGCGCTGGGCATCACAGCATGGGGAGTAGATGGCCAGCCCTCTGTGGAGAAAGAGGTGGTTAGGGACTATTTAGAAAGGCTGGATGTGCACAAGTCCATGGGGCCGGACGAGTTGCATCCGAGAGTGCTAAAGGAATTGGCGGCTGTAATTGCAGAGCCATTGGCCATTATCTTTGAAAACTCGTGGCGAACGGGGAAAGTACCAGATGACTGGAAAAAGGCTAATATAGTGCCAATCTTTAAAAAAGGGAAGAAGGAGGATCCTGGGAACTACAGGCCAGTCAGCCTCACCTCAGTCCCCAGAAAAATCATGGAGAAGGTCCTCAAAGAATCAATCCTGAAGCACTTACATGAGAGGAAAGTGATCAGGAACAGTCAGCATAGATTCACCAAGGGAAGGTCATGCCTGACTAATCTAATCGCCTTCTATGATGAGATTACTGGTTCTGTGGATGAAGGGAAAGCAGTGGATGTATTGTTTCTTGACTTTAGCAAAGCTTTTGACACGGTCTCCCACAGTATTGCTGTCAGCAAGTTAAAGAAGTATGGGCTGGATAAATGCACTATAAGGTGGGTAGAAAGTTGGCTAGATTGTCGGGCTCAACGGGTAGTGATCAATGGCTCCATGTCTAGTTGGCAGCCGGTGTCAAATGGAGTGCCCCAGGGGTTGGTCCTGGGGCCTGTTTTGTTCAATATCTTCATAAATGATCTGGAGGATGGTGTGGATTGCACTCTCAGCAAATTTGCGGATGATACTAAATTAGGAGGAGTGGTAGATACGCTGGAGGGCAGGGAATAAGATACAGAGGGACCTAGACAAATTGGAGGATTGGGCCAAAAGAAATCTGATGAGGTTCAATAAGGATAAGTGCAGGGTCCTGCACTTAGGATGGAAGAACCCAATGCACCGCTACAGACTAGGGACCGAATGGCTAGGCAGCAGTTCTGCGGAAAAGGACCTAGGGGTGACAGTGGACGAGAAGCTGGATATGAGTCAGCAGTGTGCCCTTGTTGCCAAGAAGGCCAATGGCATTTTGGGATGTATAAGTAGGGGCATAGCGAGCAGATCGAGGGACGTGATCGTTCCCCTCTATTCGACATTGGTGAGGCCTCATCTGGAGTACTGTGTCCAGTTTTGGGCCCCACGCTACAAGAAGGATGTGGATAAATTGGAGAGAGTCCAGCGAAGGGCAACAAAAATGATTAGGGGGCTGGAACACATGATTTATGAGGAGAGGCTGAGGGAACTGGGATTGTTTAGTCTGCAGAAGAGAAGAATGAGGGGGGATTTGATAGCTGCTTTCAACTACCTGAGAGGTGGTTCCAGAGAGGATGGTTCTAGACTATTCTCAGTGGTAGAAGAGGACAGGACAAGGAGTAATGGTCTCAAGTTGCAGTGGGGGAGGTTTAGGTTGGATATTATGAAAAACTTTTTCACTAGGAGGGTGGTGAAACACTGGAATGCGTTACCTAGGGAGGTGGTAGAATCTTCTTCCTTAGAAGTTTTTAAGGTCAGGCTTGACAAAGCCCTGGCTGGGATGATTTAATTGGGGATTGGTCCTGCTCTGTGCAGGGGGTTGGACTAGATGACCTCCTGAGGTCCCTTCCAAACCTGATATTCTATGATTCTAAAGCATGAGATCAGAAGCTGGAAGCAGGGTAGATCTGGATTAAATCAAATTAATTTAATCACTAGTCAGGAAGACTATTTAATCATGGATTTCTACATAAAAGTGCATTCTTGTTGGTTGTTATAACCTTAATATATATTCTTCACACCTCAGAGATAGATGTACCGTTCATAAGCCAATTTTTTTTTTAAAAACAAAACAAAAATTAAAATAGACTGTGTCAGCGAGGTCAACATGAAAAACTTAAAACATTGGCTTCTGCAGCTAACACAGTTAACTTCATTTTCCTGTTTGTTCATAATCTGGAAAAGGGAAAAGAAAAAAAAAAAAAAAAAAAGAGCTTTTCTGCTTTTTCAGGTCCCCAATGATTTCTCAATTTGGAATGAACTAGTCCCAACGCAGAAAATAAGTCTTTCTGCACCAGCAGAAGAAGCTACTGCTGTAAAAGTGAGATCATCACTTTAACAGTCTCTGAATTTAAGTGCTTAAGTGACTTCCACCAGTTCACTGGTGTGATTTTCTTTAAAACATTGTCAGAAAACATATTTTGCTTAAATGGTTCTTATTCCCGAACTGGATCTCTTTTACGGCCTGCTGCCATTATAGGTTCTCTCTTCTAGTGAGAGAATGGTATGGTAGATCTCAAATCAATGAAAGCTACACTCAAAGACTTCTAGAATATGCTGCTCAAACAGTTTCACTTTTGTTTCTACTGCCTGTCCCTCCCTTCTCACATTTATCTCCAGACTTCTTCTCCTTGTCCAGATCCATTCCGCCGCGAACAATCTTCTATTCACTGAACTTTCTGAAACTGCACTTTGAGAGAAGTAAGCAATTGACTTTGTAAACAAATTTGCAGAAGGACAATAGCGTTGAGGTCTGTTATTTCTCACCTCTATATATTTATTTAAATACATTTTTGCTGTTAACAAGCATGTTATCTCTGGATACAAATCCAGTTTGAGAACTGCAAAACTAAGCATCTCTGATGGTATCTTCTAGACTGAGCACTGAGTCCCATTGAGTAGATAGAAAGATTAATCTAAATAATCTATACAGAAGCTCCTGGAACCCCCTGAAATTGGGTCTCTAATCCATGAACTATTGGAACTCATTTACAAAACTTTTCTTAAACCTTACATGAATATATTGTCTCATACTATAAAATTAGAATTTATAATCCTATTCCATGAGGAGATATCTTTGCGCTATAATGTATCTTAATTAAAGCTATCTTTAGATAACATACTTTTGAGGGAAAAAAACCTATAAAAAAAACTGATTTAAAAAAAAAAATCATTGATTTTTATCCACCCTGGCTGGAAGACCTTTATGACCGACAGACAGTCGTACTGCTCTAGGATAGTGGATTTCAACCTTTTTTTCATTTGCAGACACCTAAAAAAATTCAAACGGAGGTGCAGACCCTTTTGGAAATCTTAAGCAGTCTGTGGACTTCCAGAGGTCCACAGGCTGGGGGGAAAAATGTACATGGCAGAGGGGCATTGCTGGCACATATCACATTGGTAGATGTGCAGGTGAACGAGCTGTACATTGGCCAAACTGGACAGTCTCTACGTAGAAGAATAAAGGGACACAAATCAGACGTGAAGAATTATAACATTCAAAAACCAGTCGGAGAACACTTCAGTCTCTCTGGTCACTCGATTACAGACCTAAAGGTCGCAATATTACAACAAAAAGACTTCAAAAACAGACTCCAATGAGAGACTGCTGAATTGGAATTAATTTGCAAACTGGACACAATTAATTTAGGCTTGACACATCCACACCCAGTCTTTATTCATTACACAAAGTAAAACTATTTCCCCATGTTTATTCCCCGCCCCCGCACTGTTCCTCACACGTTCTTGTCAACTGCTGGAAATGGCCCACCTTGATTATCACTACAAAAAGGTCCCCAGCCCCAGCTCTCCTGCTAGTAATAGCTCACCTTACCTGATCACTCTCGTTACCATACACACTAACACCCACTGTTTCATGTTTTCTGTGTATATAAAATCTCCCCACTGTATTTTCCACTGCATGCATCCAATGAAGTGAGCTGTAGCTCACGAAAGCTTATGCTCAAATAAATTTGTTAGTCTCTAAGGTGCCACAAGTACTCCTTTTCTTTTTACTGTTAAACCTTGCTGTTTTAAGTGTTGCAAATACTCTATGCGATTGTCGCTGCCATTCATTCTAGATGAAACACTCTGAGAAGATGAGAAAGAATCACTTCCATTTTGCCAGTTAAGTGGCCTTGGAAGAGGGCTTTCTGCTTCCTAATAGAAGCTCACGGACCAGCTCCAAGCAGGCTAGTTCTACAAGGTTTAGCCATCGAGCATCTGGGCCATCAGGTAGAGGGATCCAAGGTTCAGGTGGAGCAGACAATGACTATGATCCTCAGAGATCAGGTCTGGATGAAGAGGAAGCGGGACTGGTGACACTACTGAGAGGGCCAGCAGAGCGGCGAACCAACGCTATCGGGGCCAAGCCAGAGCTATCAGAATGACCCACGCTCAGTCCAGTTTAATCTTCAGCAGGACCTGTGCACAAGCGGAATAGGAGGGTGACCCATCCATGGAAGAACAAAAGCATCTGAGTGTGACCCAAGGCTGTGACCCAGAGAGCAGAACTGCTGACACTTCCTCGTGTCTTGTCACAAACTGATTTGGGGAGTCCCTGACTGCTGGAAAACAAGTTTCAGGACATCTAGGTGAAGGAACCATTCATGCCGATCGGAGAAGGATCTGCTGAGGTGACCTGCTAACTCCTTTGTGCTCCTGGTAGGTAGGAGGCCTCTCGGTGAATCAAGTGGGCTAAGCAAAGATCCCACAACTGAACTGCCTCCCAACACAGGCTCTTCCCTGCTCTATATCATGATATAGAGCAGGGATATAGAACATGGCTGTCATGTTGTCTGTTAGAACAGACATTAGTGCCTATAACATGAAGCTGAAATGCCTGACAAGACAGGCAGACTGTCCTGAGCTCCTTGACATTGATGTGTAGAAACAGTTCTTCTGGGTACCAAAGGCCTTGAGTTCTGAGAGGACCCAAGTGAGCTCCCCAGCCTAGTGCTGATGCATCTGAGACTGGGGACAGCAACAGGCAGGACCGCGAGAACAGAATGCCCCCACAAACCACCATTGGGTCCTGCCACCAATTTGAGTGAGGCAAGAACCGGGGAAAGAATCATAAGGACCAAGTCCACATCGTGGCAGTTTGGTGACTCCAGTGACTCCTGGAGCAGTCTGAAGTGTAGTCTCAGGCATACTGCGCTCCCAAGAGTCTCAGGCAACTCCAAGCTGTCATCAGGTGATCCTTGAAGTGGGCTATGAGCACCACAATTGCTTGAGAGTGCCCTTCTGGGAGAAAGGCTCTGGCTTGGACAGAGTTGAGCACAGCCCCAATAAATTCTGTACCAGGGTAAGGGTGGATTTCTGCGCATTTATAAGCAAACCAACATCCCGGAAGGTCGACTGGATGAGGTGTAAGCTGGACTCCACTTGAGCCCTGGTCTGTCCCCTGACCAGCCCCTTGCCTCCTCAAGAAGGCCGCTACAACTGCCATGCACTTTGTAAACGCTCATGGGGCAGCCGACAGTCCGAAGGGCAGAACCATGAACTGGTAATGCATGTGATCCACGACAAATCTCAGGAACCTTCTGTGTCCCTGAAAAATCAAGATGTGAAAACAGGTGTCTCAAATCGAGGGCAGCATACCTGTCCCCTAGACCCAGGGAGGGGATGATGGAAGCCAAGGAGACCATGCAGAACTTCAGCTTCTTGAGGTAACTTACATTGGCACAGGTCAAGGATAGGACTGAGACCTTGCTTGGCTTTTGGGATTAGGAAATAATGGGAATAGAATCCTGTACCCCTTAGATTCTGTGCAACCTTTTCCACTGCTCACACCTGTAGGAGCAACTGTACCTCCTGGGCCAGAAGTTGCTTGTCAGAGGGGTCCCTGAAGAGGGACCGGGGGAGAGAGAGAATTTAATTGGACTGTATCTCTCACTTTCACCATGCTCTGAACCCAGTGGTCCACGGTAATATGGGACCATGCCCAGAGGAAGTCGGACAAGTGGTCTGCAAAACAAAGGGTAAGCTGGATCTGAGGTTTCTAAAGTGGGTATGGCATCCTTGAGCACCCCATCAAAATGCCTGCTTAGAGTCTCCTGAATGCATGCGGGGGGCAGGCGTTGATGTATAGGATGACACAGGTGAAGGCCTACACCTGAAGCCCTTGCTCCTCTCTCTCTGATCCTCCAGCTTGGCAGGACGAAGGAAGAACCAAGAGGATTACTGACGCCTATAATGCTTTCTTGAAGCTACTGAGGTGTATAAGCCCAGGGACTTCAGAGTAGCCTGGAATACTTGAGGCCATGGAACTTGGATTCTGTCTACTCTGAGAAGAGCTAAGTGCCCTCAAAGGATGATCCTGGAGGCTCTCCTAAGCCTCATGTGGGAGGCCCAACGATCAGACCCAAGAACTCCTATACATGACCACTGCACAGGCTAGGGGTGGCCAACCTGTGGCTCCGGAGCTGCATGCGGCTCTTCAGAAGTTAATATGTGGCTCCTTGCATAGGTGCTGACTCTGGGACTGGAGCTATAGGTGCCAACTTTCCACTGCTCAACCCCAGGTCCTGCCCCAACTCCAACCCCAATGCCCCCACCCCTTCCCGCCTCCTCCCTTGATTCTTCTGCACCCTTGCTCCTCCCTCCTCCACCCCAGAGCCTCCTGTACACTGCAAAACAGCCAATCACAGCAGGCACGGGGAGGGAGGGGGAGGCACTGATCAGCAGGTTTGCCAGTGGGCAGGAGGTGCTGGGGGTGGGGATGCTGATGGGCGCTGCTGATGTATTACTGATACTGGATGTATTACTTCTCAGACTCAGGTTGGCCACCTCTGGCATAGGCCATGGACTAGGCAGCCGCATCCAGGATCCCTTGCAGGGAAGTCCTTGCTTCCATCTCCCCCTTCTCAACCAAAGAGAACTCCCTTCTGGCCTCTTTGGGCAATGAATCTTTAAACTTTAAAACAGAGTCCCATGCATTAAAGTCCAATCTTCTCAGGAATGCTTGTTTATTAATGATCCTGAGCTGCAAACCCCCAGTTGAGTAGACCTTCCTCCCAAACAGGTCTACTTTGTGTCCTCTGCTTTGGGGGTCACCCCTTATAGCCCCTGCTGCTCTCACTCATCGGCAGAGACCACCAAGGATCCTGGGGAGCGGAGAAATGGGTATACAAAAATTCATCTCTCTGAGTCGGGACAAAAATACTTCTCGGCCTTCTTGGCCATGGGAGGTAGGGATGTCGGGGTCTGTCACAGGGCCTTTATTGGGTCCATGATGGCCTTGTTGAGCGGAAGGGCCATCCTTGACAGGCCCACCACAGTCAAAATGTCCACCAAAGAGTGAGAGGACTCCTTAATGCTGGTGGCATGGCGAGCTGAGGCTGTGGTGGAGGGGGCTCCAGGCTAGCCTCCCTGGCCGGGAGCTTAAAGGCCGGGCAGGACTGTCCCGTGGGCCAGATGTGGCCCATGGGCCGTAGTTTGCCCACCTCTGCTTTAGAGGATACCGAGGGACTCAGTACCAAGCTGCAAACGATAGCCAGTCTCTTCTGCACCGGCACAGACACTGCCGACTCTTGTACTACTAGGGACACTGGCACCAACAGCGAGAGTAGGTCTCTAGCCTCAGCAAAAGCCCCCAGTATGGGTGGCACCGCCAAAGTGTCTGTACCATGCTGCCCCTCTGGTGCAGATGGATGGTCCAGTGGTGGGCTCAACAGCACGTGCAAAGTTAACTGTGCCAGCTGAGCTGCTGGAGCCCCCAAGTGGCCTGATGTGGGTTGCACTTTGCTCTAGTCTCCATGCCTGGCCATCTTCAGGGTTGAGGAATAGTCTCATTTGGCAGGCATCGTCTTTGGTTTTTCCTTGGCACTGGAGACGGTGAACAGTGCCAAGATTCCTGGACAGTGGCAGGCATGCTCCTCACTGACACCGAGGTGCTCAATCCAGATTCTGAATGGCCCAGCTCTGAGGGAGGTCTGAGCGCTACTTCCATCAAGATGGACTTCAGCCTAGTGTCCTGGTCCTTTTTAGTACGGGGTTTGAAGTCCCTGCAAATCTTGCAGTGCTTCCAAACGTGAGTTTCCACCAAGCACTTAAGGCAATTGGACTGTGGGTCACTCAGAGGTATAGCCTTTCTGCAGGAGGCTTGAAGCCCGGAAACCAAGGCATGCCTTGGTACCAGAGTGGAGGAAACGCTGCTGATAATGGAGGAAACTAACTCTAAAAGAAACTTAACCAACTACGAACAAGAATTATGTACAGAAATACAGAGAAAAAGTCCTTAGAGGAAGACTTGCAAGAGCCAGGATAGATCATTTCCAGTGATTGTCATGGGCAGTAAGAAAGAACTGAGGTGGCGTGGGGTCAGCGGTGCCCTTAATACTGGCAGTATGGACATGCAGCCCCAGAGGGCACCAGAGCCAACCCATCAGATCCCACTGGGGGAAAATTTTCCAGTAACTATGCTCGGAGCACACACACACACCTACATGGGAATGGACGTGTACAAGTACGCAAAGAACCACCACCATTCTGTGCTAACAATTTTTTGCTCAAAATAGTCTGCAACTTCCAGGAGTCCACGCACCACAGGCTGAAAACCACTGTTCTAGGACAATAAAAATCACAATCAGTAAAAAGAAGAAACTGGAGAACCAGTAAGAAGAGACCCCTAGGACAGCAACAATGGACAGGAAATAAACAAATTTATAGTGTGAGAACTATAAAAGACAAGTGTGATTTTGTGCTTTAAATACAAATGCATCATGCCATGGAGCTGGGAAGAAAACAGATGTCTGTAAAAATTTGCTGTGACAGTGACAGGAATAATGCAATTAGACCTGCACACCATGTTACATGGAAGATGCTGTCATATCAGTAGGAGGAGCTGAGATGATGGAAAATTAAAAATATACATATTTATGCAAAGACAACTGGGACACGGATACAACAGCAAGCTGTAAATAATGAAGGGTATAAATACTTAAAAGAAATGAATTTATCTGAGTAGGTTTAACAGTACTAATAGTCTAAAAGTAAGAAAAGGAACATTTACATTGAATTTTAGGGGGTCATGGGGAGGAGGGGGAAAAAGAAAAGAAAAGAACAGTGATCTTTCTCAAGGCAAACAGTAGAAGTTCCATCTTGTAGCACACCTACAATTACAGAATTTTCCTATGTGGAATTATTGAGCTATGACAGGCATGGAAAAGAGGAACCCACACATCTCCACCTCTAGTTTCTACGATACATGCCAAAATATGGACTTTTAGGTTCCGCCTTCCATGTCATAATTCATGGTATCAGTAATACAATGCTTAATTAAGGAATACAACTAAACACAAGCAGTGATGTTATAACTTACAGCAGGGGAAAAAAGAAGAATAAGTCTTTCAAGCCATGCAATTACCTCCATGTTCAGCAAACTTCGGGTTGGAGAGGATCATCTTGCAAAACTTGAGCCCATTTTTGTATTGTTTTTGTTCGTAACATTTCTAGAAAAAAAACAAGGCTCAAATTATACTACTGGAAGTGCTTTTGAAACAGTAGTCCATCAAAATAGACGAATACAAAATAATGCACCAGATCCTTCAGTGACAAAACAACGATCAGACCACTAATGAAAATTCTGTTGAATTCCGCTCCCTTGACACGTTGTATGTTTCTCTAAGATATTTAGGGAAGTGCCTGCATGTGTGTTTGGACACTGCGTATCATTATGGGTGCTGTCAGAACACAAAATAGGTTTTTGGAAAGTAAAATGATAGAGTGTAGCTGTAGTATTCCAGGGGTACAGGAAAAGCAAGTAGGAGTGCAGATGGATTTTGATGTGGAAGAGAGTTTATAGATTCCCAATTATTCATCGACAATAAACACCATTTGCACAGAGTTAATGCTACCTAGTAGTATCTTGTGATCTTCTAGAACACTTAATCAAAACACAAACTTCAAAAGCCAGGAAACAGTTCAAATATAGCTGGTGATGCAACCTTAACTCTGCCCCCTCGGAGCTGGCAATAACTACTGAGAATTACTGCAACTGCATCCAGTGTGTTAGGTGGAGTTATGCCGAATGATAGAGGCATTAGTTAATCACAGGTCTTCTAAACAGCACTATGATATGAGGGGATATGGAGGGATCATGCCTCTCTGGGGAGCACTGAGCTTTTCTCCTGAATCCCAGGTGAGAGAGATCAAAGGGAAAAGCTGCATGTGTAGCTTGAGAGAGCCAATATGCCTATTTCAACACTATGATTTTTGTTGTGCCAGGAGCAGGCCAAGAGGGGTCTTCTTGCCATGGGGATTGTAGACAGATGGGTTGGAGAGGAGTGTTGTCTGCTTAACGATGGGCAAGTGAAAGTATAATGCTATGTGGCATCATGCGCCTCAGGACAAAGAGGCTGTAAAATTTAGTAGCTATGGTATTCATTCTGTGGAGCAGGCTAATTATTTTAGTGTAGGACAGGTGTAAGCAGAGGCAGAGTGCAAGTATGGGTGTACTGGAGCAACACTCAGAGCAGGAAGAGTCATGACTGTGTGGGCATGTACCTTCATTTTATTTCCTGGGAAGCTGCACATGGACCCAGGAGGAAAAAAAAAGTTCTCTTTGCAGGGATGTTGGGATCAGGGACAACTGTTGAGTGGGCTAATTACTGCCTGAAAACTACCACTGTTGCATATCCTGGAAATGCATCCCATTGTCACCTCAGGGTGACCAAGATGGTAGAAAAATATCGCTACATTTTGAGAATATTTCTGTGGGAGTGTGCAGTGGGGAAACAAAGCAGGAAGAGAATCAGGCATTTTAAACATACACCTGTTCCTGATTTCAGTTCCACTGATTTTACCTATTATCATCATCATCATCTCTCAAAAGCCTGGCGTATCAGAAAACAAGAATTCCACTCTCCAGTTCATATTGATTAACAGAAAGTCCAAGTCAAGGTTTCCACCATTTAGGATTTTATCAAAAAACAGTGAGACAAAACTGTATGGCATCCAGCTGTTAACATCCATATTCAGTGGAGCATGAACTAATTTGGGGGGGAAGAAGGGTGTTCTCCAGAAGTACAAGTCCTCCTCCCTTAAAATTGGATTGAATATATAGCGTGTCCATCTTGTACAAGATTCTGAACAGCAGGTGAATAAAACCAGTTCTGATTTAAGTCACCCCGATACACCCAAGACTTACTATTCGGAAGGACACATTTGTTTACTCCACAGTAACATCTGCCAAATTTTAATCTGCGGATTTGTTTCATGTCATAGATAGCCAAATCTATTTCTACTTGGTGAATGATTTGAGTATTTTCTGTTTGGAGGAAATTGTGATTTAGGGACAAAGTAGTACAGATTTGGATCTAACTGTCTCCGTTTGTAAAGGCAGGGCAACATCTTAGGAGGCAGAAACAAATGCTTTACATTGTGCTGCAACCTGGGCCATGACTGATGGTCAGTGGAGATGGGCCCACTGCTAATGGGGATTGTCAGTGCTTCCCTTAAAGAAGGCAGGCTACCAGCTTCAATTAAAGGAACATTGATACAGTGTATCCTCAAGAATTTATCATCCGATGTCTATATATCCCTGTGGAGTTAGAGGTTAATTATGGGTAAGATCATTCTCAATATCTAGATGCCTCCAATTTCTTTCACCACAGACCTACATTGGTACAAATGTTACTCCTGGTGGAATTCTGTACTATTCATCGGGAGCAACTGGTATCTTAAAAAAAAAACCCTCACATTTGATCACGTCATGAAATCTTTCTTGCACAATGAGTGAATGAAATTCACAAATGCACTCAATCACAGACAATATCTAATTGAAGAAGAACTGAATGAAGACTACTCCTCCTGCCTATTTGCCATTTCACTGTGCAGTTTGATGGCTCGAGAGGTAAAGTTATTTCACATTTTTTCAAGCTCCTGAAATCAGTAAAATTGGTTATGGAGGAGAAGCACAGAATACACTCTGAGCTTACAGATTCTTCGTGGGTTCTAGATTTTGCATTTCTTGCAGACATATTGCTGCATTTGGATAAAATAAAAATGGATTTACAAGAAAAATTCTGGTTGCTGTCTGATCTACTGCAAAGTGTATTTGCGTTCATGAACGAATTGCAGTTGTTTCACAGAAATACCTGAGGGAGAGCTGACACTTTCCCTTAATGTCACAACTACAAGCCAGACCAAAAGAAGATGTAGCAGAACCCCTAAAATGGAGCACAACTAGATATGTGAGCATGATTAAAGATCTTAAGGACAGTTTTGAGGAAAGATTCCAAGATTTGCAGTGGAAAAGACCTCAATTCAGATTTCTGATTGACCCTTTTAGTGCTGAAGATGACTGAACCCCCTTTAGTCACTGATGAAGCAACTTCCCAGGTGGAAATAATAGAACTTTTGGAAGATGACAGATTAAAATCTGTTCAGAAGACATAGGGGGATCCTTACTTTCTGGAAATCTGTACCAAAAGACAAATACCCCAACATCAGAGATGCAGCCCTAAAATTAATCTCGATGTTTGCCTCAACCTATCTTTGTGAGTCTGTTTTCTCGACACTCAAACGTGTCCGAGCACCGATCCGTTTTGACAGCCAGTCAGTCAGTTAAGAGAACTGCTGCATGTGAGCACACCTGAACACAAACCAAACTTTAAGGGAATTGCTGAAAGCAAGGATTGCCAGAAGTCCCACTAAGTAAAAGGATAAGTTTTTATTATCATCGTTGACTATATATTATAAATGTATAAAATACACATTATCAAATTATATAACGATGTGTATACACACACATACAATCATTACATATTACTGTGGCTCTTTGGCAATGTACATTTGTAAATTCTGGCTCCTTCTCAGGCTGGCTACCCCTGTTCTAGCTTCTCTGCTGAATTCAGACCTGGAGCATTACCATCTACCCATAGGCTCTGGGTGTGCTTGAAGTTGGATGTGACATTCCCATGAACTTCAAGGGACAAGCACTTGTCACACAGTACACTAGTATTGGGTGCTCTCCACAGGCAGATTAAACTTCTGTCCTGGACATCAAATTCAGGAATAGACCCAGCACGTTTCTTAACCCAGTTTGAGGATCAGGGCCAGATATTGTTCCCAGTGATCCTGACGGAGATGAGAAAAAGGGAATTTAAGCTCTCTCTATACCTAAACTATACTACTGAACTAAGGACTATTTAAGAAAATAGTTCTGTATTAAAGTTTAGAAGTCTGACCGCTAAAAGAGAGGGCCCTTTGTGTTTGCTAAAGAGGGAGCAAGGGAACTAAGGTGACTGGAGAATGCACTTTGTGCCACACGAGGGTGCTTGCACTCCCCACGACACTTTGAAAGAGGTTTCCACATGGCCACTATTAGTGGAAAAGTCCAAGCAAATACTCACCAGCAACTACACACCACACAACAAAAATGCCAACTCAGGAACCAAAACCTGCAACAAATCTCGGTGCCAACTCTGTCCACATATGTATTCAAGGGACACCATCATAGGTCCCAACCAGATCAGCCACGCCGTCAGGGGCTCATTCACCTGCACATCTACCAATGTGATATATGCCATCATGTGCCAGCAATGCCCCTCTGTCATGTACATTGACCAAACCGGACGGTCTCTATGCAAAAGAATAAATGGACACAATTCTGACATCAGGAATCCTAACATTCAAAAACCAGTAGGAGAACACTTCCATCTCCCTGGACACTCAGACCTAAAAGTGACAATTCTTCAATAAAAAACTTCAAAAACAGACTCCAACGTGAAACTGCAAATTAATTCCAGTTCTGCAAACTGGACACCACCACATTAGGCCTGAATAAAGACTGGGAGTGGCTGGGTCATTACAAAACCTAAACCTAATTTCCCCCATACTTATTTCTTCCTACTGTTACTCACACCTTCATGTCAACCGTTTGAAATGGGCCACTCATTACCGCTACAAAAGTTATTTTTCCTCCCTTGGTATCCTACTGTTAATTAAATTGTCTCATTAGACTGACCTCACACTTGGTAAGGCAACTCCCACCTTTTCACGTATTTATAGCTGCTCCTGTATTTTCTGATGAAGTGGGTTCTAGCCCACTAAAGCTTATGCCCAAATAAATCTGTTAGTCTCTGAGGTGCCACAAGGACTCCTCGTTGTTTTTTGCTGATACAAACTAACACGGTTACTACTCAGAAACCTCTCACAATTAGAAATGTACATATATCCTCAGACTCCTATTGGATACTGAAAGATGGGAGTTATATCAGCCTGAGATATTTGACTTCAAGGCCTGGACCACTGTCAAATGCCACTTTTGATTTGAAAAACCAGTGTCTACTTTTACTGTTAGATATACAGTGAACTATAAGGACTAAGAATTCCATGTTTCTAAGGTTAAGTAGCATGTGTTTCTATCCATAACAGTTCATGATATATGGGACATGGAAATTCACATCATGTCGATGTTACTGTGTCATTTCATCCCCTGTGCACACACTTTAACTCTAACCTGATTTAAAGGCCACAATCTTGAGAACTGTTAGAGCAAACACCTCATGCTGCTCAAAACACTGAGCTATCCCTACCCAAGATGTTAGTCGCTGCTAACTTCCTAAATAACTCCTGTTTCTATGAGCCAAGAACTGAAACAGGCCAATTAAATGGATAGAAATATTTAAAGGATCAAGTCTAGAATCTTTATTCACAGTATTTACATTTTTCCAGAGTAGCAGCTGTGTTAGTCTGTATTCGCAAAAAGGAGTACTTGTGGCACCTTAGAGACTAACAAATTTATTTGAGCATAAGCTTTCGTGAGCTACAGCTTACTTCATCAGATGCATTCAGTGGAAAATACAGTGGGGAGATTTATATACATAGAAAACATGAAACAATGGGTGTTACCATACACTCTTTAATGAGAGTGATCACTTAAGGTGAGCTATTACCAGCAGGAGAGCGGGGGGGGGGGGGGGGGTGGAAACCTTTTCTAGTGATAATCAAGGCGGGCCATTTCCAGCAGTGGACAAGAACGTCTGAGCAACAGTGGGGTGGTTGGAGGGGGGAAATAAACATGGGGAAATAGTTTTACTTTGTGTAATGACCCATCCACTCCCAGTCTCTATTCAAGCCTAAGTTAATTGTATCCAGTTTGCAAATTAATTCCAATTCAGCAGTCTCTCGTTGGAGTCTGTTTTTTAAGTTTTTTTTGTTGAAGAATTGCAACTTTTCGGTCTGTAATTGAGTGACCAAAGAGATTGAAGTGTTCTCCAACTGGTTTTTGAATGTTATAATTCTTGACGTCTGATTTGTGTCTATTTATTCTTTTACGTAGAGACTGTCCAGTTTGATCAATGTACATGGCGGAGGGGCTTTGCTGGCACATATCACATTGGTAGATGTGCAGGTGAACGAGCCTCTGATAGTGTGGCTGATGTGATTAGGCCCTATGATGGTGTCCCCTGAATAGATATGTGGACACAGTTGGCAACAGGCTTTGATGCAAGGATAGGTTCCTGGGTTAGTGGCTCTGTTGCCTGGTGTATAGTTGCTGGTGAGTATTTGCTTCAGGTTGGGGGGCTGTGTAAGTAAGGACTGGCCTGTCTCCCAAAATCTGTGAGAGTGATGGATAGGTTGTAGATCCTTGATGATGCGTTGGAGAGGTTTTAGTTGGGGGCTGAAGGTGACAGCTAGTGGCGTTCTGTTATTTTCTTTGTTGGGCCTGTCCTGTAGTAGGTGACTTCTGGCTCTGTCGACCTGTTTCTTCACTTCAGCAGGTGGGTATTGTAGCTGTAAGAATGCTTAAGAGAAATCTTGTAGGTGTTGGTCTTTGTCTGAGGGATGGGAGCAAATGCGGTTGTATCATATAGCTTGGCTGTAGATAATGGATCATGTGGTGTGGTCTGGGTGAAAGCTGGACGCATGTAGGTAGGCATAGCGGTCAGTAGGTTTCCGGTATAGGGTGGTGTTTATGTGACCATCGCTTATTAGCACTGTAGTGTCCAGGAAGTGGATCTCTTGTGTGGACTGGTCCAGGCTGAGGTTGATGGTGGGATGGAAATTGTTGAAATCATGGTGGAATTCCTCAAGGGCTTCTTTTCCATGGGTCCAGATGATGAAGATGTCATCAATGTAGCGCAAGTAGAGTAGGGGCATTAGGGGACGAGGGCTGAGGAAGCGTTGTTCTAAGTCAGCCATAAAAATGTTGGCATACTGTGGGGCCATGTGGGTACTCATAGCAGTGCTGCTGATTGGAAGGTATACATTGTCTCCAAATGTGAAATAGTTATGGGTGAGGACAAAGTCACAAAGTTCAGCCACCAGGTTTGCCGTGACATTATCGGGGATACTGTTCCTGACAGCTTGTAGTCCATCTTTGTGTGGAATGTTGGTGTAGAGGGCTTCTACATCCATAGTGGCCAGGATGGTGGTTTCAGGAAGATCACCGATGGACTGTAGTTTCCTCAGGAAGTCAGTGGTGTCTGGAAGATACTGGGAGTGCTGGTAGCGTAGGGCCTGAGGAGGGAGTCTACATAGCCAGACAATCCTGCTGTCAGGGTGCCAATGCCTGAGGTGATGGGGTGTCCGGGATTTCCAGGTTTATGGATCTTGGGTAGCAGACAGAATACCCCAGGTTGGGGTTCCAGGGGTGTGTCTGTGAGGATTTGGTCTTGTGCTTTTTAAGGGAGTTTCTTGAGCAAATGCTGTAGTTTCTTTTGGTAACCCTCAGAGGGATCAGAGGGAATGGCTTGTAGAAAGTGGTGTTGGAGAGCTGCCTAGCAGCCTCTTGTTCATATTCTGACCTATTCATGATGACGACAGCACCTGCTTTGTCAGCCTTTTTGATTAGGATGTCAGAGTTGTTTCTGAGGTTGTGGATGGCATTGTGTTCTGCACGGCTGAGGTTATGGGGCAAGTGATAATGCTTTTCCACAATTTCAGCCCGTGCACGTCAGCGGAAGCACTCTGTGTAGAAGTCATCAAAGATGCACTGCAAGAACCACCTTTCTTGAACAACTGGAGTTTGCCAGAAGTCAGTCAAACATTTCAGATAGTCTTCTGCTGTGAACAAGCTGCATAGCATATATGAAATTATACACTCAATATGATGTGACCAGATGAAACTTTCAATATGCTTAGATACCAATTAATGGAAATAAAGTGAAATGATGAAAATATAAGTAGTTTTGCTATATTGTTTTGAAAGATCGAAGGACCACCGAATCCAACCAACTGGACACTCAGCTCATTTCTAACCCTGAAGCTACTCAAGAGGCTAATTTGATATCTGCATTGAGCAGCCTGCACTTAATTAGTGAGCCCTTCTGTCTGAGTACTGACATCCTGTGTAAACAGTGACATGCCAGATGAATGTCAAGATTCCAGAAAAGAAAAAGAAAAAAGGCACCCAGACAAGTTCAGCTACATTTAAGTTGTTGGACAAATAAGTTTATATACTGTACCCTTGAGTTAAAGGGACATCACCAATAAAAATATTAGTGGGTAGTATTTTTAAGACACCTGTAACTGAAAGATAACATGGTAATCTATTTTCAGTTTCCTTTGAGGATCCTGTAGCACTTTCTGTATAGTCACAGTTTCTTGGAATGAGTGGATCTTTCAAACAGCAACAGAGTATACAAACATTTTGAAAAGGAAAATGAGACTAAAGACACAAAAGCCAGTAGAGGGGCACATTATACCTTAGTCCACTTCTTAAACTGGCTAGATTCCAAGCTAGTGTCTCTATGGCCTATTTAATTCTCATAGACCTCATGCTATTGCATAATACTGACAATTTGAAACAAAGCATAATATGCACTGTAAGGCTGGAAGTGGAGAGTCTAAAACCAGAAAGCAGAGATTATTATCCAGACATAGAAAAAAAGCCAGAGTCAATACAAGCATATGGAAGTGGTAGGAGAAAACCCACCATTAGTGTCTAGTTAATGAAATTGCAGTGAGAAAGGAAACCTGTTCAAACCTGCAGAGACTTTTAGAAACAATTCTGTCAAAAACTTCTAAACCACTTTTTAGCCACCATATCTTTTTTCTGGGAGCTTCTCCTGGCTGTAAGTGCTTAGAGGCCCTTTAGCTATGCTGAATGCATATACTCTAGTCACAAATACATACTGTTCACAGACAATGCAGAAACATTAGCGTACTGACATGACAAATATTTAGAAGTTCCAACATTAAATGACAATTTATAAGTAGAACTTGATTCACAGAGCATTTGTTTAGTAGTGTCTGTTTTAGATGTGTGTCTATCAAACATTATATAAAGTCTGATTAGACTTTAGGAGACAACATTTAGTAGAATATATACACTGAATACTACCTAACTAATTACACTGGCAGTGCTTGTTATGTTTGTTCAATGCTGGAGTAACTTTAACTTTTAAAAAAACTGGATAACATTGTTTGAATTTGAAACTTCATCAGGTATTAAGAGTGGTATTCTGTATACACTGAGTCCATGAAAGTCACATCTTTATTACTTGCACGGATACTGCTTTTTTAAAAGCAAGGAAGCAGCATGACAATAGTGCCACTTTTTTTGTATGATACTTGTGAATGTGTACAGCTTTACTCATCCACTGATTTCAATGGGACTATTATAATGTATGTGGAGTTATGCATATGCGCACTTCTTTGCAGGATATAGATCTTAGATATTACATCAGAAAACCAGCAAGATATAAAAACAAATAACGTTTTTTCTACTCTAACTGCAAATTGACAGAAGACAAACTGTTTGTCAAACAACTGTTTGAAAACACAATTTTAATTGAGAACTCGAAACTCATGGCTATGTTTCACATTGCCAGCTGTAAGTGCTTGCAGTTTCACTATTATGAAACAGTGTTGCACACCGGAATAAATGAGCTTGTATAAAATCCATTTAAAAGGAAGATTTTTAAGCTTCACCCATTCTAACAGAAGTTTGATTTTTTTCAAGTTATTTATGCACTCTGATAACTCAAAGCAAGCATACGACTAACACTGGTAATTTTAAGTGGCTAAAAGGCAGACTTATTTCTTAGTGTTCAAAATAGGGCTGACGCATTAAAAGCGTAGTCACATGAAGAGCATGCACGCTACGCTTCCCACCTACCATCCTGCAAGAATTATACAGCAAGTGAAATGGCCCTGCCAATCAGAGCAACATTTCCCAGTGTAGTTACGATTCAGAACAGCATGGTCATTGCCACAGTGCAGGGCAACGGCATCTGTATTCCCCCTTTATGGGGCAGAAAGAGCACCCACTCAGGTTCCCCTACCCATCACCTCCCTTAGATGGAGATATGTCTCTCTCCCTTCTGACCAGAGTATTTCTAGGCCGAAGAGTTCTTTACCTTCACTACATTATTCTTAGGAAAGACAGGCTGCCCAAGTAGGCCTGCTTACTTTCTCAGATGGTTAATTAAGTGTGACTGCCCACAGTTATAAGGTGCCACATAGCACTTCCCATGCAAGCCTAATTTATTCTTAAGGTAAATACTACACAGAAAACATTAAAAGTTTTAAAAAAAAATCTACACAAAGACTAATAAGCTAACGAGCGATCACCCCAACATGGGCTATGGCTGGAGCCATCCTTCTACATCCCACCCAAAGGGTTTCCTTGTTTCAAATTCCTCACAGCTTAAGCTCAGAACACACACACACAGTCTTATGCGGCCTCAGTAGGGTCAGTTCTTCCAACCTTTCCCTAAGGATTGCGTCCCCCCATGAACGAGGGGTCCTGTCTGTTTGCTAGATCATGAAGAAGGCCCTGAGCCTGTTTAGAACCAGGCTATTTATCCAAAGATCTTTTCTTTCTCTGTTGGTCCCTGGAAAAATCCAGTTTGAATCCATATATGCAATTCTCTCCAGAGAGTAAATTTAAAAGGCCTGATAACTAAAAGGAATTACATTAAATACGTAACTCCTCTAGGAGGAGACGGATGCAATTCCAAACACACAGGGCTTGTCTACACTACTGCATGGGGTCGATCTAAGATGCGCAACTTCAGCTACATGAATAGCGTAGCTGAAGTTGACATACTTAGATCTACTTACTGCGGTGTCTTCACTGCGGTAAATTGACAGGTAATGCTCTCCCGTCGACTCCGCTTGTGCATCTCATTCTAGTGGAGTACTGGAGTCGATGGGAGAGCACTTAGCGGTCGATTTATCACGTCTAGTATCGACCCCCACACTGGATCGATTGCTGCCTGTCGATCCATCAGGTAGTGTAGACAAGCCCACGTGCTCAACTATATTTTTAATTCAATGGACTCCAAAGGCATTAAACCTAATTCAATAAGGTTTAACTGAAGTCAGTAAAGTTTATCTTAATTCCATAAGATTTATCCAGGATATTATCAGTCTGCCCAAATCATCAATTACGAAGTGAAACACCTGTGAATTGTTACGGTCCTTGAACATCACAAGCCCCAAACTAACACCGCCATCTCAACTTTTTGATTCATTCATCTTGCAAAATAGTAATCACACCAGCGTAGGATTACTACTGAACTTAAACAGAAAGTAATCCAATTTCTCCATGCCATCACTAACATTAAACCAAGTATCACATGCAAATTTATCACGTCAAAAAGTTATTCTACAAACATGCATTACACGGTGCAGCTTTAAATACTAACTGTTCATTCCTATTAACACATGTAATATTTCTATAATACTGTGGTAACTTAATGACATGTTTTAGCAACTTCAGAGAAAATAATGGTCTATAATAATTTGTGCTTTTAGGCTGATAAATGACTCATCTACATTTATTGGTAGGCAATACCTATATAAGGCAGTTAAACAAGAATATTAAGCTAGAACATTTGATGAAACTTGAAGATGTGCTTCGTAAATAACCAAGTAAAAATGAAAAAAAAAACTCAAAGCCATTGACAAATTATTGTAATAAGTGACCATGCAGAGAGATTTATGTAGCCATTATGATTTCAGTTTTCTAACTGGGCTGCAAAACAAGTCCACTTTCTGATGCGTGATTTATTAGAGCATGAATTCCAAGTGAATGTAGTATATACTAAAAAAGAATTTTAAAAGAGATTAGCCAGTGATTCTCATGAGTCAGCCCAATAACAGAATCCCAAAAGAAACAGTATTAACATTCTTATCTAAAGAAGTCCTAAAATACACTTTTTTTAAAAAAGCTACAATAAATACTGTTTTCTAAATAAGAAACATTAAGGGCCTATCCACCCTACTGGTGCAAACTCAATATTTCTAGGGTGCTTTAATGTAGTACTGTCTACCTGGACCAATTAATGTACAATATTAGTGTGCTTTAGAAATCACATCCTGTAGTACACACTGCTATTCTGTGTAGACAAGTCCTAAATTAAGACTAAATTCTGAATTTAATTTAAACACACTTTTAGAGTGCCCATCAGTATTATGGGCATCAGATTAACACTAAAACTGAAAAAGATTAGAGCACATTAGTACTTAAGACACTGGATCACCCAGTGCACATTAGAGTCTGCAATTATGAGAGACAAGGTATCAATGTCCTGATCAGAAAACTATTGAGTGCACAAAGTTGCGGGGAGATCAAAGAGGCAACTAAGTCTAATTACTCCTTGGGAAATTCTGCACCACTGCAAATGCCCAGAATGTATGTCCCCTGCCGATTTCTTTGCTTCCCCACAGAAAAATAACTTTGACGGGGAAGCAAAGGGAAGCCACAAGAGCAGTCATGCGACCCTCCCCAGCAGTATGTTTTGGGCGCTCAGGGCAGCTAGCAGAGAAGTAAATCACTGTGGGGCAGGAGGCAGGACTGGGGAAGACCCAGCTGGTGGCTCCTACCCTGCGCTGGGCTCAGCTGCTAGTCCCGGCTGGTCTGGGGGAGGACAGTACTTCCTCTTCCCCTGCATCCAGGGCCAAGTCAAACTGACCCACCCCCAGATTTTTCCCCCTGCTGCAGGAAGCTCTATAAACTTCCCTACTCCAGGACCCATTGCTCCGCAGCTGCAGGGAGAGGGATCCCTGTACAAGGAGCTGCTCCCCCACCCACAGTGCATCCAGACCTCCTCATACCCAGACCCTCCAGCCGAGCATCCCCCTCTCCCCCACTCAGAACCGCCCCGATGAGCTGCACAGTGATCTCCCACCTCTGTGTGGCCAACGGCCTGGGCTCCCCAATGCCATGCTGGAGCCTCCACATTTGACAAATAACATTTTCAGAATTTTAAAATATTGTGTGCAGAATTTTAATTTTTTTGGCACATAATGTAACTAATTGTGGACTTTGACTACCAGCATATAAACTGGACAAAGTCACCACCTGAGAAGTTTCAGCAATTTCTCAACCATTTAAACAACTGCTTCTTTATACAATTCTACAGCATACAAATTAATCGTTTCTCCCCTTAGGGCTTGTCTACATAGAAAAATTAATTGCTATAATTATATTGGTATATTTCCAAGTGGACTATTATTTACAACAGTGGACTTTTTAGGTTTAACTTAATTAATTCCCTTTTGAAGCAAGTTAAGCTAAACTGAAAAAAGGCCACTGTTATTGCAAATTATAGCATCCACATGGTAAGTTACACTGATAACTATACTGGTATAGCAATGCTGATAAAATTTCCCAAAGTAGACAAGCCCTTGTGCCTCGGTAAGTAGTAACCAGAGTTGAACCATTACATAACTATGACTGTGATGCAGTATGTGAAAAGGAATCCTACCAAAAAATAATGCTGTGAAACGAAACTTCAGGGGATTAAAAAGAGAAAAGAGGAAGCAGTAACAAAATAGCAAAAAAAAAATCAACTAATCACAGGTCAAGTGAAGAACCCAAAATTCTGACTGGTTAAAATGTCAACTGACCAGCTATTATTTGAGCTCCATCAAATACTCTAGCAAGAATGCCCTGATGTAGGTATTGGCCTACTTTTTTTGATTGCATCATGATGCCATTCTTTCAGAACTTCATTTCACTGTGTTTCACATTTTTCCTCTGTTAAAATAATGCAGTTAAGTAACGTTTTGTAATTATGCATAAGTAAGTATCTCAGGTCATGCTTATTGGAGACCATAAAGTCTTACTCTTTTTTTGTTTGTTTGTTACTGTACTAATAAATTAGTGCATTAAAATAACCTGACAATTGACACTATTTGATCCATCAACTGACCAAATGTTTTTGGATAGGTCACATGTGCAACCCTAGACCCTCGTATTCTCAAGTACCCTCTGAGCAGAGTTGCAGAAGATGTATTTATGCAGAAATAGAGGAAGTATGAAGACAAGGACACAATGTAGTATGGTTAAATGACAAGGTTCAAGGATGTTATTTGAGCCAAAGATATATCCTCCAGAAAATGGAACTCCAACCCAAGAGAATCCTATATAATGTAGCAAGCTATTGCAGGTAATATATAAATAAGAGAGGTCAGGAGGGAATTTGAGAAGAAACAAGTAGTCCTAAACCAAAAAGCCCATATACCAAAAGCAGCAGCCTAGGATAGAATCCACACGTACTACTAGAACAAACAGAGCAATTAAGAATAATGACCAAGATACCCGATAAGAATATTTTTTAACACCACATACACATATTGTTTCTAGGCATATACTAAAATAAAGCCAATTAACAAAAGGTACAAAATATAAGCTATGCAGACATTAATACTTCAGGGAATTAGTTGGGAACAACTGCAAGGATAAAACAGAAAAACGAACACTGAGAAATTTTAAAACTTGATTTTTTTTCTTTCAGTACATTAAGATCAATTGAACAAGTGAATGGCAGCATGTGGACAAGAATTCAGGAAATAATCAGTTATTAATCCCTATGTAGATCATTAACTCACCTTTCACAAAGGGTAAACATTCATTCTCACTCAACTGCCACATTATTTTTATCTGATTATCTATAATTAGACATTTGAAGATAAAATGGTGGTAATTTGCCTAAAATGCACTTGCCTAAAAATTCTATAAATTTATAATGTTAATTATACAAGATATATTGGGAAGTGACTGCTAGGAACTTGTTTGCTCCTAGTAAGAATAATCACTTATCTGTTCTAAAATTAGTAATTTATTTATAGCAGAGAGCAAGGGGAGTGCTAGATTACTTAGTAAGATGCATACCATAACCATACAGTAAGCAGCAAATTGCTATTAAGAACTATTAAATCTTCAAATCTAAATGCTGCCCAAAGCCAACAAAAGAAACCAATCAAGAAACACCTGCCAGTACACATCAACAGCACACATCTGAGCTTAGACACTTAGATTTGTGTTCTTGTTAAGCACTCTGGCCTTTGCTAAACTCAACTTATCCCTAAAAAATAATCCTCACTATTATTAACACCAGTAGTAGCAAGACGGATGCTCTAGGAGCAAATAACGAACCAGTGGTTGCCAGTAGTTTTACCACCATGACACATGGACCTCCTATGAGCAGGTATAGATGACAAGGTAATTTAAAACTCCTGGAGCTTTGTTCACACTGGGGGTATGTCTATACAGCAGCTGGGATTCCCAGTTCATGGAGACACATATGCTTGAGCAGACCTAGCGTTGGTGCCTAAAAGTAAGTCTGGACACAGCAGTCTGAGGCTCAGGCTAGCTACCCAAGTAGAACCCTGCACATGCAGTCTGTACTCTGGCGGCTAGCTTGAACTGCAGCCTGTGCTGCCACAGCTACACAGCTATGTTTAGGAGTAGCTCAAACAGAGTTTGCACATGCATGTCTACTAGGGTTGCCAATCCTCCCGGCTTCGCCAGGAGTCTCCCAAAATTGGGTTCTATCTCCCGGAGGCTAGCGAAGCCAAACAGGGAGATCTTAGGCCGGTAAAAGTCTGGCGATACAGCAGGGCTAAGACAGACTCCCTGCCTGTGCTGGCCCCACGCCACTCGTGGAAGGGGCCAGCACATTCCTACGGCCCATTCGGGGGAAGAAGAGGGGAGACAGGAGGTATGCACATGCTGCCCCCCATCCCAAGCGCCAACTCCACAGCTCCCATTGGTCGGGTACTGGGCCAATGGGAGCTGGGGGGGCGATGCCTGCAGGCACAGACAGAGCACAGAGCCCCCTGGTCTCCTCCCCGCCCGAGGCCACAGAGACGTGCCAGCTGCTTCCTGGAGCAGTGCAAGGGCAGGCAGGGAGCCCGCCTTAGCCCTATTGCACTGCTGACCAGGAGCCACCTGAGGTGAGAGCCTCCCGGCCACCCCCTCCTGCACCCCAACCCTCTGCCCCAGCCCTGAGACCCCTCCTGGAGCCAGCACCCCAAACCCCCACCTGCACCCAAACTCCCAACCAGAGTCTACACCCCCTCCCACACCCCAATGCCCTGCCCAGCCCCGAGTCCCCTTGTATACCCAAACTCCCTCCCAGGGCTTGCACACCACACCCCCTCCCACACCCCAACCTCCTGCCCCAGCCCAGTGAAAGTGAGTGAGTATTGGGGACAGCAAGCAACCGGAGGCATGGAGCGAGTGGGGCAGGGCCTCAGAGAAGGGGCAAGGCTGGGAGGTGGGTAAGGGTGTTTGGATTTGTGTGATTAGACAGTTAACAACCCTAATGTCTACCCAAAACAGGAATCACATCACTCAGCAGCTGTGTAGACATACTCTACAACTTCACTACTAATCACCCATGGAGCTGCACCGAGTGAGATTTTTTTCATAAAATAGTTAATACACAGAACAGCCTAAAGGATTTTTTTTTTTTAAATAACCTAGACCAAGAAAATATTTCAGACAAACTACAATGGATGACCCAAGAAATGGATTATTTATAACACAAATTAAACCTCTGGCAGTTTAAACACTTGATCAATTAAGTAAATAAATTGAGTCCTTGGGCTGACCACTTACACGTTAAAAAACCCCTTTAATGATGTTGCGGAGAACCCAATTCTGCTTTACTAGGCTGCCAGTCATGCTCAGCCATGTGGCTAAGTGAAAAAATCTTCCTGCATTTTAATATCTTAAATCTAGTCCCTCTATACCATGTGTTCTTGGTCAGTTGCTATCCAAGAGATGGCTGCATTTCAGAGATGAGGTGAGAGCCCCTATACATCGGTTACATTTGTAAAGTGCTTTGGGATCCTCCTTCGAGCTGAGCGTGCTGTTTAAGTGTAAGATATTATTATTAGCCACACACCTGAACAGACATCCCCAGTTCTAGAGAGGTTTGAAATCTGAACCCAGATCAGGCTCTCACAATTCAGCGGTGTGTTTCAAATGGGCCAAGCCAAAACCCCAGCTCCAGGCAGCCGAAACTTTTTTTTTTGCCCCCCTCCGTGGAGGGCGGGGGCGCAAGGGGAAAGTGCCTCAAACCTGGTTTCAGGCTTCGCAGCCGTCTGTGGTGACCAGCGTTCCCCGGGGACCCTGCATCCCGCTCAGGCGCGCCCCGGCCATGGGGAGCGGAGGCGGCTGGGCACAACAGCGGCGCGCCAGCCCGTTTGCGGCGGCCCCGCTACACCCCCCTTCCGGGGGGTCAGGCGGGCCCCTCATGGGAAGCGGCTGCCGGGCCTGCTCTGCTCTGGGCTCCCGCGAGACAAAGGAAGGAAGCGGGCGAGAGCCCGGAGGCGGCGGGAGCTCCAGCCTAGCCAGCGCACGGGGCCAGGGCCGCGCACCTGCTCCCGCGCCCCCGGGGGAAGCTGGCTTGACGGGCTGGGAGAGGACGGGTGTCCCGAGCCGGGGCGGGCCTGGCCGCGCGGGGCGGTCACTGACCAGGATCCGCTTGAAGAGGTTGCTCTCCTTGGGCGGCAGCAGCACGGACGGCATGGTGCGCGAGGGCAGCCCGGGCGGCGCGGAGAAGACGCGGCTCCTGCCAGGCGGCGGCGGTTTAACTCATTGGCCTGCGCCGCCCGGCCGGCTCCCCTCAATCACGGCGAGCGAGCGCGGCGCTTGTGCGCAGCTGCCGGGGAGGCCTCGCTTCCCCACTGACGCTGCAAAATGGCCGCTGGGATCCCCCTTGGCGCACGCGCAGATCCTGCTCTATAGCCTGCGGGGTGAGAGGGGAGCAGCGCCCCCGCTGCCAGTCCTGGACCCCCGGCGGCGGGAGGCATCCCAGGAGGTAGCGGGCTGAGTTTGGCCTCGCCCAGATTTGCCACCAACTCTCGCGATGTTGTTACAAATCTTGGGATTTGGTGCCTGAGGAGGTCAGCCTTACCCCGTTTGTAGCGCTTGTGGTTCGAGGGGAACCTCTCTCCCCCAACAAGGCACCACCCCAGGGCAAGTCAGAGGAGCTGTGAGATTCAAGGCCTGGTGGGTGGCTCCGTGGAGGCCTGGGGCTGGCAGTGCAGCGTGGTGTTTGGCTGCGGAGGGGCATTGGCGGGGTTTGACCTGTACCTGTGGGATGTGACAGGATGGAAAATCCCATTATTCTGATTACACTCTTGCCACCGTCCCTCCTCTTTGCCTTAGCGTCCTGTGTCTGAAGAACTGTTTGTGCTAGAACCACATAATCTGAGAGCCAGGAATCCCTACTTTCAAAGAGAGATACAATGCATTCGTCTCTACGCTACCAAGTTTGTGGCTGCTAAGATCTAGCTGGAATTTAAGGAGTGAATGGCAGGCTAGTAATCAGACAATTATGATTATAACCTATGGATGTCATCTAATGTATTCATTCATTTTTCAGTGTTTGACATCAAATGTTAGCTATGTAAAGCTTCCTAGCCATCTCATAAATATTTGTAAGAGTTAGTATTTGTTCCTAGGCTGGCAGTGGTTCCTTTACCAAGTAAAGTGTGAGGCTTGAATGGCTTGCTGCTGTTGACATAATAAGAGTTACCTGTTTCCACATTGAGAACTTTGCTCTTCGAAGTCTGTAGCTTCTCTTGAAGGTGTAGAGTAGGGAATTGTCTGTAACTTCAGTGGCATCACAGATGCAAGTGTCTCTCAGACTTTCCTGGGAAAAAGAAAAGGAGTACTTGTGGCACCTTAGAGACTAACCAATTTATCTGAGCATAAGCTTTCGTGAGCTACAGCTCAATTCATTGGATGCATTCAGTGGAAAATACAGTGAGGAGATTTATATACAGAACATGAAACAAGGGGTGTTATCATACACACTGTAAGGAGAGTGATCACTTAAGATGAGCTATTATCAGCAGGAGTGCAGGAGTGGGGAGGGGGAAGAAAACCTTTTGTAGTGATAATCAAGGTGGGCCATTTCCAGCAGTTAACAAGAACGCGTGAGGAACGGGGCGGGGGGGGAAATAGTTTTACTTTGTGTAATGACTCATCCACTCCCAGTCTCTATTCAAGCCCGAGTTAATTGTATCCAGTCTGCAAATTAATTCCAATTCAGCAGTCTCTCATTGGAGTCTGTTTCTGAAGTCTTTTTGTTGTAATATTACAACTTTTAGGTCAGAGATCGAGTGACCAGAGAGATTGAAGTGTTCTCCGACTGGTTTATGAAATGTTATAATTCTTGACATCTGATTTGTGTCCATTTATTCTTTTACGTAGAGACTGTCCAGTTTGACCAATGTACATGGCAGAGGGGCATTGCTGGCACATGATGGCACATATCACACCGGTAGATGTGCAGGTGAACGAGCCTCTGATAGTGTGGCTGATGTGATTAGGCCCTATGATGGTGTCCCCTGAATAGATATGTGGACACAGTTGGCAACGGGCTTTGTTGCAAGGATAGGTTCCTGGGTTAGTGGTTCTGTGGTGTGGTGTGTGGCTGCTGGTGAGTATTTGCTTCAGGTTGGGGGGCTGTCTGTAGGCAAGGACTGGCCTGTCTCCCAAGATTTGTGACAGTGATGGGTCGTTCTTTAGGATAGGTTGTAGATCCTTGATGATGCGTTGGAGAGGTTTTAGTTGGGGGCTGAAGGTGATGGCTAGTGGCGTTCTGTTATTTTGTTTGTTGGGCCTGTCCTGTAGTAGGTGACTTTTGGGTACTCTTCTGGCTCTGTCAATCTGTTTTCTTCACTTCAGAAGGTGGGTATTGTAGCTGTAAGAATGCTTGAGAGGGATCTTGTAAGTGTTGGCCTCTGTCTGAGGGGTTGAAGCAAATGCGGTTGTATCGTAGAGCTTGGCTGTAGACAATGGATCATGTGGTGTGGTCTGGATGTAGGTAGGCATAGCGGTCAGTAGGTTTCCGGTATAGGGTGGTGTTTATGTGACCATCGCTTATTAGCACTGTAGTGTCCAGGAAGTGGATCTCTTGTGTGGACTGGTCCAGGCTGAGGTTGATGGTGGGATGGAAATTGTTGAAATCATGGTGGAATTCCTCAAGGGCTTCTTTTCCATGGGTCCAGATGATGAAGACGTCATCAATGTAGCACAAGTAGAGTAGGGGCATTAGGGGACGAGAGCTGAGGAAGCGTTGTTCTAAGTCAGCCATAAAAATGTTGGCATACTGTGGGGCCATGCGGGTACTCATAGCAGTGCTGCTGATTGGAAGGTATACATTGTCTCCAAATGTGAAATAGTTATGGGTGAGGACAAAGTCACAAAGTTCAGCCACCAGGTTTGCCGTGACATTATCGGGGATACTGTTCCTGACGGCTTGTAGTCCATCTTTGTGTGGAATGTTGGTGTAGAGGGCTTCTACATCCATAGTGGCCAGGATGGTGGTTTCAGGAAGATCACCGATGGATTGTAGTTTCCTCAGGAAGTCAGTGGTGTCTGGAAGATACTGGGAGTGCTGGTAGCGTAGGGCCTGAGGAGGGAGTCTACATAGCCAGACAATCCTGCTGTCAGGGTGCCAATGCCTGAGATGATGGGGCATCCAGGATTTCCAGGTTTATGGATCTTGGGTAGCAGACAGAATACCCCAGGTTGGGGTTCCAGGGGTGTGTCTGTGAGGATTTGTTCTTGTGCTTTTTCAGGGAGTTTCTTGAGCAAATGCTGTAGTTTCTTTTGGTAACCCTCAGAGGGATCAGAGGGTAATGGCTTGTAGAAAGTCGTGTTGGAGAGCTGCCTAGCAGCCTCTTGTTCATATTCTGACCTGTTCATGATGACGACAGCACCTGCTTTGTCAGCCTTTTTGATTAGGATGTCAGAGTTGTTTCTGAGGCTGTGGATACCATTGTGTTCTGCACGGCTGAGGTTATGGGGCAATTTTTTCCACAATTTCAGCCTGTGCACGTCGGCGGAAGCACTCTATGTAGAAGTCATCAAAGATGCACTGCAAGAACCACCAGGGTGCCAATGCTTGAGATGATTGGACGTCCAGGATTTCCAGGGAAAAGGAACCATCTGAAGGATAAAGTGACTCTTCTTATGTTTTGTGAGAGACAAGGTGGCTGAGGTACTATATTTTATTGGATCAACTTCTGTTGGTGAAAGACAAGCTTACATAGAGCTCTTCATAAATTAACGTTCAAAAACAGAACTATAAAACCCACATTCTCTACATTGGCTGGCATCCCTTATATAAAGATGATTTTTTTCCAACTTGTCAAAGAAGATGAATACTTTGACATACACTTCAAACACAGTAATAATCAGTACAGTTTTCCAAAGAACTAGGCCACGGGCTAAAAAAATTCCATTTTCCACACCCTAGTACAATATCTTACTCACCTGCACTCAGGGGTTGCAACCCCCATTCCAAAGTAGGAGTTAGAGTTGATGTTTGCCTACAGTGGCCAAAGACCATACTAGTAGCCTGGAATGCTGGCATAATAGCTAACCTGTCCATTCTGACATACGGCTGTCAACATAGAGGGGTTGCACCTAAGATGGGTGCATCATTAGGTTGTTAATGCCCTTATGCGGCAGTACAGGCTCTGGATCCGAAGACTGGGAAGGATTATGCTATGTATATTTCTGTCTCTGGAGAGAAGAAGAGGGAATTTTGGGGTGAGTGCATTTCTAGGGATTGCAGAAAATATGGGGTATATTTTGTATAAAACTAGAAGAGAATTAAGATACACACTATGAATCGGTCATACATGAATAATAAAATATTCCTTTTCCTGGGGAATTTTTATTTATTATACTCTTTAGAGACCGCTCTGAAACAACCACAGCGCAAGCCATACGGCTATGCTTTCCCTCTACAGTTATTCAGCACATAGACATTCCCTATAGGAGGTGAGCTCAACCTTTTTATGCTCACCCAGAGGGTTAACAAATTTCACCAACTCCAAATGACTCAGTCAGCTCTTCCTCATTTCCACAAGTTACGTTCCACATACACCCCAACCTCCCTCAAAAAAAATAGCTGGTCTGAGGTCATTAGGAACATAAGAATGGCCATACTGGGTCAGGCAGCATCTCGTGCCAGATGTTTCAGAGGGAATTAGCAGAACAGGGCAATTATCACGAGATCCATTCCTTGTCATGCAGTTCCAGCTTCTGGCAGACAGAGGTTTAGGGACACCCAGATTGCGGGGTTGCATCCCTAACTATTTTGGGTAATAGCCCCTGAGGAGCCAATCCTCCATGAACTTACTCATTCTTTTTTGAACCTTGTTATATGTTGACAACTTCACAACATCTGGCAATGAGTTCCACAGGGTGACAATGTGTTGTGTGAAGAAATACTTCCTTATGTTTGTTTTAAACCTGTGGTGTATTAATTTAATTGGGTGACCCCTGGTTCTTGTGTTACGTGAAGGGGTAAATAACACTTCTGTATTCACTTTTTCCACACCTTTCATGATTTTGAAAACCTCAATCATAGCCTCCTAGTTATCTCTTTTCTAAGATGAACAATAACAGTCTTCTTAATCTCTCCTCATATGGAAGCTGTTCCACACCCCTAATCATTTTTGCTGCTCTTCTCTGTACCTTTTCCAATTCTAATATATGTTGCTTAAGATGAGGCAACCAAAACTGCACACAGTATTGAAAGTGTGGTGTACCATGGATTTATATAGCGACATTATGATATTTTATGTCTTATCATCTGTCCCTTTCCTATTGTTTCCTAACATTCTGTTAGCTTTTTTGACTGTCGCTGTACATTAGTAGAGAACTACCCACAATGACTCCAAGAGCTCTTTCTTGAGTGGTAATAGCTAAATTAGACCCAATAATTTTATATATATAATTGGGAATATGTTTTCCAATGTGCATTACTTTGCACTTACCAACATTGAATTTATCTGCCATTTTGTTGCCCAGTCACCCAGTTTTGTGAGATCTGTTTGCAACTCTTCGCAGTCTGCGTGGGACTTAACTATCTTGAGTAATTTTGTATAGTCTGCAAATTTTGCCAGCTCACTGGTCACCCGCTTTTCCAGATCATTTAGGAATTTGTTGAAGAGCACAGGCCCCAGGACAGATTCACTCCATTGTGAAAAAGGACCATTCTGTTCTGGAGTCTTAAAGGCCCAGATTCTCAAAGGTATTTAGGCTCCTAATTTCCATTCATTTCCTTGGGAGATAGGAACCTAAATTCCTTTGACGGTCTGGGCTAAAGGAGCTATATACTTCGTCATATAAGGAACTAGGATTTAGATTTATTTTAGTTCAAAGCCTGTTTTTCTTTCTTTTATTTTTCATTTTTGAACCACTGTTGTTGTTTTTTAGCATATGCCTTTACATCAGATTGCTTGAAAAGAGACTTAACTCAAATTGTATACAAAATAGCTATGTTACAAGAATGTTAAGGTTGAAAAGTTTATCACACAAAGGTTAGTAAATGAAGAATTAACATTGCCCATGGAACTTTAGTTAGGCCCATTTGTGGGAATGCATTATGCTACTTTCTTTAATTATATGATAACTAGAGCTTCTCAATTAAATGTTTTTAAAAATTTAATATGGGCAAAACAATGTATTTTTTTCCTAATCTCATTCTTGGAAAGACGTTCAAAAATTCAATCTGAGGGAGACACCCAGAAGCAAAATTTCAGCTCAAACAGTTGAAGTCTGGCAAAGGTATAAGCAACTTAAAGCAGAGTTTTACAATGGAAAATGTTAAGCCACCTTAACTATAGGCCATGCTACCAGTTCCATTTGCAATAATGTCTTACTGTTCCTTAGTATTATTATTTATTAATATATATATCCTATATATTGGTATGTTTTAAATAAATATTTATTTTCTAATAATATAGATGTCTAGTAAAACATTTATTGCTAGTAAACTCTGTTTACATTAACTGACTACCAACAATGAAGTGATGTTGTGAAAATAGCTTGGAGACAGGTACCATTTAAGTCAGATGTACAATACCATTTTCCCAGAATTACTGCATTTAGTTAGACAAGGTGTGCAAGGTAATATATATATATATTTTTTTTATCAACTTCTGTTGGTGAGAGAGACAAGTTTTTGAGCTTATACAGAGCTCTTCTTCAGGTCTGGGAAACTAAATCAGTGTCACTGCTCATGTTGTGGAGTTTCCATTTCAGATGGCAAAATTCAATATCTTCCATTATTGTATGCAGTGTTGTAGCCGTGATGGTCCCAGGATATTAGAGAGGTAAGGTGGGTAAAGTGATATCTTCTTTGGATCAATTTCAGTTGGTGAGAAAGACAAAGCTTTTGAGCTTTTCAGAGGTCTGGGAAACTAATGTTACAGCATACACCAATCATGTTATCAAAGCATATCTTTAATCTATGAAGCTGATGGACATGCTAGCCATCTTCTCTTCTGGCTAAATGAGGGAACAATTAAATGCATTTTGTTTAGGGTTGCAAGCAACCTCTTGAATTGTTGGTAATGGGAACCTCAAGGCTCCACACCCTACCCTGCCCTGCCACTTCAAACAAGGCCCCACCCTGCTCTGCCTCTTTCCCCAAGCCACCCCCATTGCTCACATCTCCTTCCCCCTAGCCCCCTCACTCACTGGATCATCTCAAGGAGCCTGCCTGCAGGTAGGAGGTGGCCCCAGCTGAGCAGGGGTTGGTGTGGGTTAATGACCCAGCACCTACCCCCACCCCGTGGTAAGCAGACTTTTGGTTCAGGTGCCATTTAGGGTTATCAGTTCCCCTTTTTGACCAGACTTTCCAGTTGAAAACCAGGCACCTGGCAACCCTAAATGGCACCCGGACACAGAAGCCAAAAACCGGACTCTCCGGCTATTACCTCCTATCATTTGATCCTACTGTGTTCAGAGAAACAGGACTTTGTACACATTCTTTATAAATAAACAGGATTGCATCAATTAATACTTGATTCTATCATCAATATCTCCACCTGATGAAAACAACCCACAAGGCCCCGAATATTGGTTAACTGCTCTGATCAAAAGGAGGTAACGGTATTATAACAATATATAAATGATAATAAACTTACATAAGAATGGCCATACTGGGTCAGACCAAAAGTTCATCCAGCCCAGTATCCTGTCTACTGACAGTGGCCAATGCCAGGTGCCCCAGGGGGAGTGAACCTAACAGGTTAGGATCAAGTGATCTCTCTCCTGCCATCCATCTCCACCCTCTGACAAACACAGGCTAGGGACACCATTCCTTACCCATCCTGGCTAATAGCCATTAATGGACTTAATCTCCATGAATTTATGTAGTTCTCTTTTAAGCCCTGTTATAGTTCTAGCCTTCAAAACCTCCTCAGGCAAGGAGTTCCACAGGTTGACTGTGCGCTGTGTGAAGAACTTCCTTTTATTTGTTTTAAACCTGCTGCCCATTCATTTCATTTGGTGGCCCCTAGTTCTTATATTATGGGAACAAGTAAATAACTTTTCCTTATTCACTTTCTCCACAGCACTCATGATTTTATATACCTCTATCATACCCTTAGTCTCCTCTTTTCCAACTTATAATTGTGCCTGGTGACAGAGTAACAGCCGTGTTAGTCTGTATTCGCAAAAAGAAAAGGAGTCCTTGTGGCACCTTAGAGACTAACCAATTTATTTGAGCATGAGCTTTCGTGAGCTACAGCTCACTTCATCAGATGCATACCGTGGAACTGCAGTTTCCACGGTATGCATCTGATGAAGTGAGCTGTAGCTCACGAAAGCTCATGCTCAAATAAATTGGTTAGTCTCTAAGGTGCCACAAGGACTCCTTTTCTTTGTGCCTGGTGAATTATTTGATTTCAAAACATATTAACATAAACCAGTATCTGTATAAATGATGAAGTATGGCTATACGCCTGTGTTTGCGTGGAGCCTCACTGATGTCAGTGGGTCTCAGCGGAGACACAGAAGTCCACCAAATCAGAACAAGTTGTGAGACAACTCTTTACATCAGTGCCTAGACAACAGCAGAAAGAGAAGGGTTCTCTAATTCACTGAGACTGCAAGGCAGTGGCCCCAAACTGTGGGGGACGCCCCTTAGGGAGGCACAAAGGAACGTTCAGGGGGCGTGGCAGGGCTCAGGCCAGCCCCCATGGGGTTTGGGGAGGGAGTACTACCCAGCCCTGCCCTGCTCACAGCTCTGCTCCAGCCCCGCCTTCAGCTGTGCCTCTGGCTCCTGGCCGTGCCTCCAGCCTCGGCTCCACACTTGGCCATGGCCTGGCCATGTCTCCGCTCTCAGCCCTTGCCCTACCTGAGCCCCTGACCCCAGCCTTGGATCCCAGCCATGGCTCCGCTCCTGCCCCCACTCCCGCACCCAGCTCCGTTCTCAGTCCCAGCCTCAGCCCCTGGCAGCGGCTCCGTTTCCGGCCCTGCCCAGCTCCCAGACCCAGAACCACGCCCAGCTGTGGCCACAGCCCCAGCCCCCTTAACCCTGTCTGTGTCTCCCGCCACGGGAGCTGCGGCCTTGCTCTTGGACTTGGCTTCCAGGGGGATGTGGACAAAGGTAAAGGGGGCGCAACCCTGAAAAGTTTGGGGACCACTGCTATAAGGTATATAAGCATACAGAGATCTATGTTTCTTTTAGTACATGTCTAATTTCCATTTAGAGTAATTGGGGCTCATGAATGCCTATGGAAAAATTGACACCATATATAATTATCTATTAAACATATTCTGGCATCTTTTTATATTACATAAAGAAAGTGTTTACCTTTTTTATACTACTTTCCCCTTGTCAACCAGGTTTAATAATAAATGAATCATGTTCGCTTTTAATCAAAGGTTTACTATCTTCAGATGTAAATAACTATTGTTGGCTGCCACTGGCATTACTTCTGATTTTTAAGCCAGTTTAGTAATTTATACATTTGAGTGCATGAGCTGTTTGTGACTTTCATATAATTTAATAATAACCATTATTTACCTGTCCAAGATTTTAAGCGTTAAATAATATTTTAATGCGAGAAGATAATTTGATGATTTAAAATCATCAGTGTCTAAGGCATATTCCGATGAGTGTAGGGTTTAGGGTTGAGGTGGGCAAACTATGGCTGGTGGGACCGTCCTGCTCGGCCCCTGAGCTCCTGGCCCAGGAGGCTCACTCCCGGCCCCTCCCCCGCAGCCATGCTGCTGCGTGGCGCAATACTCTGGGCGGCTAGGCTGCAGAGACCGGCCTGACACGGTGCTCTGTGCTGTACGGCGCGGTGCAGCTGTCTTTCCTGGCGCAGCCGCGCTGTCAGCCACTGGTGCTCCAGGCAGCGCGGTCAGGGAGCAGGGTGAGGGGGTTGGATAGAGGGCAGGGGAGTTTGGGGGGTGGTCAGGGGCAGGGATCTCAGGGGGGCAGTCAGGAAGGAGGGGGGGTTGAAAGGAGCAGGGGGCAGTTTGGGGGCAGTAAGGGAGAAGGGGTGGTTGGATGGGGCAGGGGTCCCGGGGAGCAGTTAGGAAGGAGGGGGGATGGATGGGGCAGCGGGGGGGTCTGGGGGTGGTCAGAGGACGGAGAGCAGGGTGGTGGATGGGGCAGGGGTCCCCGGGGGGCCGTCAGGGGGCGAGAAGCAGGGGAGTTGGATGGGGGTAGGGGCAGGCCATGCCTGGCTGTTTGGGGAGGCACAGCCTCCCCTAACTGGCCCTCCATACAATTTCAGAAACGTGATGCAGCCCTCAGGCCAAGAAGTTTGCCTGCCCCTGGTTTAGGAGGACAAATTCGGTGAGATACAAATGTATGCTGAATCCCTTTCCAGAATTGGCAGTTTCTGGTGGAAAAACTATTTACTCAAAAAATTCCTGACCTGCACTACCCATAAACCAACAAGTCAAATAAAAAACCTGAAATTGATTATTCTTTGAAAATGCATGATTTTTAGTCAATCTAATGATTTTTAAGGCCCTGACTCATGTTTTTTGAATAGTTGCATCTGGCAATATTGAATTCCACACAAATGATTTATTTATATTGTTGTGCCAGCTGCTACACAATAAGGACCTTGGCTGGGGGCTTTTGATCAGTGCCACACTAAAAGTAAATAATAAACATAAATAATATTTTTAGAAATTGCATATTCTCCATCTATGAGTGTGTTGCCTTTCAGGCTTATGATGAAAAAAGGGGTTAACAGCTCTGTGACTGAGGCATTCTGGGAGCTGTAGTGCTTAGCAAGAATGCTGGGAGTGGTAGTTCTTTTTCAGTCTTTCTCTTCCTCTCTGTAATGGCTGCATGTTATAAGGTACTGTTTCTGTCTGTTCTTCTCTGAGCAAGTTTATTTTAAAATTCTGTGCTACCATTTTTTGTTGGTAAAATACCCCTCGAGGAGGGCCCTTGGTTCCGAAGGTATCATCACCTCTAGCAGTGCTGGGATGTTAGCCCTGGGAAGAGAGCTGCTGTATGGAAGGTGGCATGGAGAATAAAGAGCAAAGGGGTTAACTGGAAAATTAACTGTAACTGCATCTGGGATTTCATAACTGCATAGTGATTTTAACTTAACAAATATCATATATTCCTATAATGATGAAGGGGTGGAAGGGAGTAGCTAGCTGGCTGAATTCCTGCTGAACTGATCACTTTAATGCTGATGAGATTTAATTGTATTGTTAGTTGTGTGTTAGGGCACCTAAAGCCTTGGATAGGTGTGTTTTAAGTTGTTGTTACTCAAGTTGAAATAAATGAACCTTAACTGAAACCATCAAGTTAAAACTATTTTTAAGAATTACATTTTTCTGTTACTAATAGTGCCTTTAATTATTAAAACTGAAAGACATTTTAAAATCTAATTTACTTATTGCTTTGTTTTTTATTAGCTCTCTGATTGACTAGTATATTTGCACTGTCCAATCTCAATTTTTTCACCATCAGTTTCATTTTCTGGTTCTGATGCACTACCTACAAGCCTGCAGTGTTTTGATTGCAAACATTGCAGGAGAATGCTTAATTGAAATTTTTAAAAAATTAATAGAAACAAATGTTTTGGCCATAAGTTTTGTAAAAGTTTGGTTTCAAAATACTTACGTTTTGGGACAAATTTAATCTGACAACATCTATTTAAGAGAAGGATAATTATTTGTGTGTAATTATTTCTAGGCAATGCACCTGCCCAGTTTGTCTGAACCACACAGTAGTTTAAGTCTCATGAAATAACCATTTTTGTTTTTTAATTTCCGAAGAGCTCAGGTGAGGCTGTATTAAAAACAATTATTGAGTACTTCTGCTTTTCAGAATATCAGGTACTCTGACTCTCTTAATGGTGTTTCATATTGTTTTTATAATGCGGTTAATTGAGTCAACATAGAAAATTGTGGACCAGATTGACCTGGCATAAGCAGCTGAAACTCTATTGACATCAATGAATCGCATCTTTTTAAGTGAAGTCTAAATTTGGGGCTGTGCAATTAAGTCTAGGGCTGTAGATGACTGACCTGATTGTGCATTGTTCTAACAGAAGCATGTCAAGATATGGGCAAGGAAAAAGATGTGTAGAACAACCCCTTGGGGCTATCAGCAGCCAAGTGTCAATTAGAGCAGCCCTCAGGTTGCTATAATTTGTACCAGGTGCTAGGCGCGACCTAGCCAGCTTGTGAATAGTGGGAGGTGCAAAGGAATTCTTCCTGATTCCGTCAATGCCTGTGACACTGACAGTTAGGTCAACAATTTGAAATACTCCGCTTCTTGCCATGATAGGCTCACTGACACAGTGGATGGAATTAGAGAGTTAAAGTGGTGTGTTAATAAAAGGCCTGAAGGTGAACAAAAAATATCTGCTACTGACCTGAAAGAAACCATGATATCAAGAAATTAAAACTGGCATACTGTGACATATATGGCATATACCTACTTGCCCACATCTGTGTCTAAGGTGTTAAAAGAAAATGACCCTGAATTTTATTTAATTGTAAAAATATTTCTGTCTCCACGAGTTTAAAAAATAGAAGATGGGACAAAGAACTCCCACTGAGATTAATATAAATAATATGGAATTTATTTAAAACAAATCTCTTGGTCTTCTGTAACTGTCTTGAGAATTTTGACTGTTGCGGGGGAAGGTTCCTTCCCTCATTCTCTGAGCCTTGCACTTTATGTCAATCACACCTCTGAGAAGTAGGTGTAAAATGTTACCGTAGCAGAATGATAGCATTTTTCACAGATGTAAATACTGACGCAAGGTACTAAAGAATCAGGCCTTCAGAAATAAATACGAGGACTTTATCCTTCATGGTTATTCTGTAGTGAGATGGTGACTATTTCTTCTTCCTACTTTCTTGAGGCAGAGTGGGAGAGGGAGTTCCCTGTTTGCTCTCTAAACCCTGTCACTTCAGGCAGTGCAATTATTCAGATTTCTTTCTCTGAAAAGTCCTAGCATGTGGTTATCTGAGAGGGGATCTCTTCCCCTATAATCCACTGCAGTGGTTAAAATTATCTGGGATGCTCTTTATGTTGGTTTCCAGGCAGTGTCTCCTACTTCCTCCACAAACTCCAAACCTCTCCTTGTTGCTGAAGAGATGCAGAGGAAACTCTGCAGGGAACTTCATGGAATTTCCACTTGATTTCATCCATTCCTACATAGTATTTTGTTTTCTTTCTGCAAGAAACCCTAAAACTTTTGCAAACAAGTTAGTAGAAGCTTGAGTTTTCCCCTCCTAAAATGGAATTACCTGCGTCTTTTGAAACAGGTCACCCAAAAACACATACACTTTTTACTTTAATTGTGTTGCAGTTCAGGATCAAGACACTTAAAAATAACGACCTCTCTTGAACCAATGCCTTGGAAAAAAAATTTTGTTAGTTGAATGAATGGCGGATTGCCAACCAAAATTAGGTGGCCTGTTTCCCCTCAAATTGACACAGGAAGGATGAGGAAATATGGACAAAGACAAAAGGACTCACAGTATTGGCAGAGGCGGTAGGAACCCTTAGTTCCATAACGAATCCTTTCTTGTGTCACAGTCTCACTGAAGTCAATAGGACTACTTGTCAGAGTAAGGACTATTCATGTGAATATGGAATGCAGGTTTAGGCACCTTGATAGGCCACAACATCAGGACTTCCTGTTACAAACTGGAAAAGATTCTGTGATGTGAAATGTACAAACTGGTTGTCAAGGTTCCTCCCCCACTCTGAACTCTAGGGTACAGATGTGGGGACCTGCATGAAAAACCTCCTAAGCTCATCTTTACCAGCTTAGGTCAAAACTTCCCCAAGGTACAAAATATTCCACCCTTTGTCCTTGGATTGGCTGCTACCACCACCAAACTAATACTGGTTACTGGGGAAGAGCTGTTTGGACGCGTCTTTCCCCCCAAAATACTTCCCAAAACCTTGCACCCCACTTCCTGGACAAGGTTTGGTAAAAAGCCTCACCAGTTTGCCTAGGTGACTACAGACTCAGACCCTTGGATCTTAAGAACAATGAACAATCCTCCCAACACTTGCACCCCCCCTTTTCTGGGAAATGTTGGATAAAAAGCCTCACCAATTTGCATAGGTGACCACAGACCCAAACCCTTGGATCTGAGAACAATGAAAAACATTCAGTTTTCTTACAAGAAGACTTTTAATAAAAATAGAAGTAAATAGAAATAAAGAAATCCCCCCGTAAAATCAGGATGATAGATACCTTACAGGGTAATTAGATTCAAAACATAGAGAACCCCTCTAGGCAAAACCTTAAGTTACAAAAAAAATAGACAGAAATAGTTATTCTATTCAGCACGGTTCTTTTCTCAGCCATTTAAAGAAATCCTAATCTAACACGTACCTAGCTAGATTACTTACTAAAAGTTCTAAGACTCCATTCCTGGTCTATCCCCGGCAAAGACAGAATATAGACAGACAGCACAGACCCTGTGTTTCTCTCCCTCCTCCCAGCTTTTGAAAGTATCTTGTCTCCTCATTGGTCATTTTGGTCAGGTGCCAGTGAGGTTACCTTTAGTTTCTTAACCCTTTACAGGTGAGAGGAGCTTTCCCCTGGCCAGGAGGGATTTCAAAGGGGTTTACTCTTCCCTTTATATTTATGACACTGGTGAAGAAATAAAGACCTTTCCTTGAACAATGGCCATAATTTCCAAAAGGAATAAGTACTATGTCACTGTTCTTGCATCACGGTAGAATAGTTCAGACAAATTAGTTGTACTTAAGACTGCTTTTTTTTTATTTATTGAAATTATTGTAAGACTTTTTTTTAACTGAAATTATTTTAATTAATTAAATTAAATTATTTGTAAATTTAATTTGGAAATATATGCACAACAGGCTATGTAGCATTGTTGCAATGGCACCAATCCTGCAAACACTGATGCATGTCAGTAGTCTTGCCAATTAACCTGTTGCAAGATCAGGACCAGTTTTACTAATACATTCATGGCCATGCTCTGCTCTCAGTTACACTAGTGTAAGATTTTCTACACTAGAAAAGATTTGCTGGTATAGATATACTGGCAGAGCTATGCCAGCAACCTCCCCAACTGTAGATGCAGCTTATACCAGCAAGAAAGTTCTTTTGCCAGTATAATAGCTTAAACCAGTTCCCCAAATCAAATAAACTATACTGGCAAACTGACTCTTTTGCCGGCATAACTGTGTCTATGCTTCGGCTTTTGCCGGCATAGCTATGTTAATTGGGATGTGACTTTCTTCACACTGCTAACCAACATAGCTATGCCAGTAAAAGTTTCTAGTGTGGTCCAGACCTAAATCTGGGATGGTTCCATCTAAGGTGGAATGGCATTACTACATTTATACTGATGCAACTAAGAGCAGGATTAGACCCCTATTTAGCATTTTAAAATACTTTTTTTTTTAAAAGCCAGTGAAAAAGTGGCCCATATTGTATCTGCTTTAAATTTCAGGTGGTGAACAGTAAAAGCTGAGATGAAACCTCACGGTGGCGTTGGGCTTTTTAGAAGTCTGCTTGCTAATTGTTTTCATCACTATCACCATCACTGCTCTCCTCTTGTTAAAAGGATAGGTCACATGATGGAACTATCTATCTTTAGGCGCAATTATTTATTAAAAATAGTTAAACCTACTCTGTCACTTAATGATTGGTCAAGGAGATATCACCAGGATTTTAGAGCACTATGGAAGCATGAAGCTGTGGAAAAATATCTAGAGACCTTAAACAGAGAATACCAGCGGGTTGGCCAGTTGTTAAATAGTGGCTCAATGAATGAGTATGATCGAAGCACTCTGAGCAGAAGACATAATCACTTATCCACCCTTGTAGCTGCATTTCAAGAAATACAAGAGGCAGAAAGAGAAGTTCAAGAGATAGAATCCATGTGTACAAGTAAGTAAAATGCATCTGTTTATGCAAAGCAGCTTTTTTTATGATGCAATATGCCTTATTACCCAGAATTTGAAACAAGTCACTCAGGGAGCAGTACACTAGGCACATACATTTTCCTGAGGGTCCTCCGTGTCCCTATTAAAGCCTTCTAGATCCTCCCATTTCGTTTTGCTTTAGCTCCACCACACCTACTCTTGAGGCCTCAGAGTGACCAATTTTGCAGAGCAGGCCAGTGTCATGTACATTACACATTCAAAGTCACGTGAATGCTGTCTTTAGCTGAAATATTCTAGAAAGCTTCGTTATTGTAGCCCTTGTTTCATAGGGCTAATGACAGTTTTCTTCCTAGGGACATATTTTAGGTAAGGCTAATTTATTTGGGCTGAGGGGGGGTGATTTATAGTACATCAGACTTGACATCGTAATTTAAATTTGGATTTTGGTGTTTGGTTCATTGATATCTATTAAATTATGGGCTTTGCACATCTCTTCGAGATGCTCAATCCCAAACCCTGAATTGTCAGGCTTCAGTTTAACCTTATGTGAAATACTAGTTCCTTGAAGATATTTGAGAACTCTCATGTGGAGTGAAATAAACAAATGGTTATCCCACAATCAAAACTATGCCCAGTGGTTTTCAACATATTGACTCATGATGTGGAAGATGTGGGTGGCGGGGGAGAAAGCAAGGTAGCAGAAATTGCTGATGATACCATTATTAATATTAGGACTAGGAAGAAATGCAAAGAATGGAGCTTACAAATTTGGTAATTGTGCAACACTGGCAAGTGAAATTTCGAGTATGTGGTGTAAGGTAATGCACACACTAAATAAGGAAAGTAGCCACTGATAGTACTACATACACTAATGGGTAGTAAATTAGTAGCAAGAGACAACAGAACGTAGAGCAGGGAGAACTTCGAATGGCAGCCAAAAGCCAATGTAAGGGATGCAGTGTCTACACAGACACTACATCGCCCTAACTACACCGACATAAGCCCTGCACCTCTCGTGGAGGTGGAGTTATTATGTCAGTGTAATAGGGCACTTACATTACAGCAAGGCTGTAGCGTGTACACTGACATAATTAGGTTGAGGTAAAATCCTTAAGTCGACCTAATTTTGTAGTGTAGACTAGGCCTTAGTGGTGCCGCTAGATCAAGGACGAGATAAATTGGTAGGAAAGCTTAGACTGCCACTGCCCTTGCTTTTCCTCTTCCTTTGGTAAAATAGAGGATGTTGGTCTCCAGGGTTGTTGATCCACCATAAATTTACTTTTAAAAACAAACACACAGATAAAAATCCTGATGTATTGGGACCCCACTCATTCTCAGTAAGGGGATAGTTCAGGATCCCTGCCCATTCAGACCATAGTCTCACTGTTGAGGCTGCCAACAAGTTTGCCAATTACTGTAAATAGTTATTAGTTTTAGTAGGAATTAGATTATCAGTTCGTTTCATATGTGCCAGTGAAGAGCTATGGCATAGGGAATGACTTTTAGCTGCTACTGACTTTGGCTAGGTTTGAACTGGAGATATAGAGGTAAAATCCTGTGTTCCCCATTTCTAGTCTCCCGAGCCATCCAGGGCTCCTGAAGATCTGAACATTTAATTAGTAATGTACATCATCTTATGCTTCTGTCGTTATTTGGTATTTCATGCTGAGAATAAGCAATTCCCTGCAATGGAAACGATTATCTATTGTAATAGGTGTAATTTGGCATTTGTATTACAATTTGCTCTAAACTAAATAGATTGGTTAACATTTATTTCTATCATTGGAATTTAGAGCTAGACAGCAGAGTTGAGAAACAGATGCTAGAACTTGCCTTGGAAGAGAAGGAAATCATTAACCAAAAAATCAACACATTTTGCAAAAAGGTGAGCTAGAGGTGAAGGTACAGAGTCTTTAAGATGAACATCTCTTGACATCTTCATTTACAAGTCTTCATACAGCCACGCAATTTTATTGTACCAGACAAGATTTTTTTAACAACAGACTATAACACTTGCCGTTAATGAAACAGGTCTAGCTTCTGTTTTCTCATTGGAAAAGACCTGGAAATGTTCACTGTTAGAAAGTCTCACTACTGCCAAATGCACCTTAGAAGCTCTTTCTTTTAGACACTTTTTGTATGTGTGCTTGTTCGTTTGCTGTCATTGAAAAGTCTGTAACACAGTGAACTACTATGCTACGAAGACATGGCATGGGGTTCCGCCAGTTGTTCATGGCAGCAGAGAGGGTACAGAGATGTCTTGAAAGGCTTTATCCTCATGGAACTTTCAATCCTTTATCATTTTCTTCAGTTGAATGAGACCAGTGTGTGAAAATAATTGTAGTAAGAGAAGCTGAAAGAAATCCAGTGGAAGGCTTTATGTTGTGAATCAAGTGTTTGTATTTTAGAAAATTAAGATAATCTGATTGTATGAAATAGAATCTTTGGAAAAATAAGGTCAGTGTCAGTGTAAACTGACTTTCCTGGCTAGTATCATTATATTCACAAGGGAGGCTGCAGTGGTTGATTTGGTGGTCTCATGCTTGGCATTGTGGAGTTAAATTTTTAATTAGCCTCCATTAACACACCAAAATTTCAAAGTCTGGGGTTTGTGCATGTTCAGACTGATGCAACCATGAGAGCTGGCTGTAAATTTGATCGGGAAGGGAAATACTGATATTTTTTTTCTTTCTTTTCAGCTTTTCCAGAATATAGTGCCAAGGGAGAAACATGATGAAAGTGATGTTATATTAGAGGTGACATCGGGCAGAACCACTGGAGGTCAGCAAAGTCATCACAAGTAAAGGTTACTCCAAACCTCCATCCAGGTTTACAAGGCTTCATTAAATTAGGCTTGAATAAAGACTGGGAGTGGATGAGTCATTACACAAACTAAAAACTATTTCCCCTTACCAATTTTTCCCCTACTGTTACTCACACCTTCTTGTCAACTGTTTGAAATGGGCCATCCTGATTATCACTACAAAAGTTTTTTTTTTTCTCCTGCTGATAATAGCCCACATTAATTGATGAGTCTTGTTAGACTTGCTATGGCAACACCCATTTTTTCATGTTCTCTGTGTGTATATATATCTTCCTACTGTATTTTCTACTGCATGCATCCGATGAAGTGGGTTTTAGCCCATGAAAGCTTATGCCCTAATAAATTCCTTAGTCTCTAAGGTGCCACAAGTACTCCTCGTTCTTTCTGCTGATACAGACTAACATGGCTACCACGCTAAAGGCTTCAATTGTTTCTCTTATATTTTAATAATGTAAAATGGCACTTTGTAGAGATGAGCATTAATTTATCTGCATAAAGCACTATCTCCAACAACAATGATCTTTAGAGTTACTGCTAATGCTAAAAATTGGTAATTTTGAGGGAAGAGTCTATAAACTTATATTTCATGTTGTGCTGTCTAAATATTTAATTTTGTAGGTGACATTTGCCAACAGTTCACCAAAGAAATGTTTGAGATGTACCAGAATTATGCAGATTACAAATGTTGGATCTTTGACATTCTGAACTACACACCAGCTGAGATTGGTATGATAATGTTCTGTTCTTTCTGCCAACAAGACTAAGTTAAAGCTGTGTCTTTGGACTGTACCTCTTATGCAATATTTGTCTTTCAAGGTGGATTGCACCATGCAGCTGCTCATATTTCGGGAGACTGTGTCTACAGGTATTTAAAATATGAGGGAGGGACTCACAGAGTTCAGCGAATTCCTGAGACTGGCCTCTCGTCAAGAATGCAGCGTATTCACACTGGGACAATGTCAGTTGTTGTCCTACCTCAGCCAGAGGAGGTAAACCAGTTTTATTCTGATTAAAGGTTAAAGTGTCTTCCTGGCTTTTCTTTTTGGCATTTGAGTGTGTTATATTTAAAACAACAAACCCCAAAGGCTAAGCCAAGTTACTGCTATTATTTTATGGGTGCCAACCTATATTGTCAAGTCCAGACAAAGGATACACAAGCTTTTCTTCTGTGCCAGGCTGTAACTCTTGGCTCAGCACCTGGCTAAATGATTCCCTACAAACTTTACTGGATCCTCAAAAGCAACTTTTTAGAAATCCACTACTGCCTGAGATACAGTGCAATTCAAGGGCATAAGAATACAGACCAGTCAGCTTAACTTCAGTACCCAGAAAGATAATGGAGCAAATAACCAACCAATAATTTTGCAAACACTTAGAAGATAATAAGGTGATAAGTAACAGTCAGCATGGATTTGTCAAGAACAAACCAACCTAAGAGCTTTTTTTCAGAGGGTAACAAGCCTTGTGGATAGGGGGGAAATGGTAGATGTGGTATATCATGACTTTAATAAGGCTTTTGCTACTCGTATGACCTTCTCATAAACAAACTAGGGAGATACAGCTTATATGGAGTTACTATACCGTGGTGCATAACTGGGTGGAAAACCATTCCCCGAGAGTAGTTATCAGTGTTTCACAGTCAAGCTGGAAGGCATATCGAGTGGGGTCCCACAGGGATTGGTCCTGGGCCCAGTTTTGATCAATATCTTCTTCCATTATTTAGATAATGGCATAGAGAGTACACTTATAAAGTTTGCAGGTGATGTCAAGCTGGGAGGGATTGCAAATGCTTTGGAGGTTAGGATTAAAATTCAAAATGGTCTGGACAAACTAGAGAAATGTCTGAAGTAAACAGGATGAAATTCAATAAGGACAAATGCAAAGTACTCCACTTAGGAAGAAACAATCAATTGCACACATACAAAATAGGAAATGCTGCCTAGGAAGGAGTACTGCGGAAAGGGATCTGGTGGTCATAGTGGATCACAAGGTAAATAGGAGTGAACAGTGTAACGTTGCAAAAAAAGCAACATTATTCTGGGATGTATTAGCAGGAGTGTTGTAAGCAAGATACGAGAAGTAATTCTTCCACTCTACTCCGCTGATTAGACCTCAACTGGAGTATTGTCTCCAATTCTGTGAGCCACATTTCAGGAAAGATGTGGACAAATTGGAGAAAGTCCAGATGATAGCAACAAAAATGATTAAAGATGACCTATGAGGAAAGACTGAAAAAATTGGGTTTGTGAGGGGGGACATAACGGTTTTCAAGTACATAAAAGGTTGTTACAAGGAAGGGCAAAAAATTGTTCTTGTTCACCTCTGAGGATAGGACAAGCAGCAATGGGCTTAAATTGTAGCAAGGGAGGTTTAGTTTGGACATTAGGAAAAACTTTCTAACTGTCAGGGTAGTTGAGCCTTGGAACAAATTGCCTAGGGAGGTTGTGAAATATTTGGCATTGTTAGACAAATACCTGTCAGGTATCGTCTAGTACATCGTCCTGCCTTGAGTGCAGGAGACTGGTCTAGATGGCATCTCGAGGTCCATTCCAATCTTACACTTCTATGATTCTATGGAAGTTAATGTTGTTAAGCTCTCCAGCTCCTGGCATTCACAAAACTGACTCACTAGGAGTAAAACCAATTCTAAATTAAATGATGTATTGAGGCTTGGGAGTACATCTAGACAAAAGTTTGGTATGACACAATCAACCTTTCGGAATATTCTTTTTTCTTTTCAATCACACATCTTATTTTTGGTACTTTCCTCTGCTTAGATACACTCTAAATCTAGGTATCACCTTCAGCTCAGCCCTTTACCACACATCTAAATTGTGTCTGAATTTTGCCACTCATTTCTGTACATTTCCAAGAGCCAGCCTTTCTTCTTGTGCTGGAAATGGCCTAACCTGTTGCTCACTTTAGATAAGCTATTACCAGCAGGACAGTGGGGTGGGAGGAGGTATTGTTTCATATTCTCTGTGTATATATAAAGTCTGCTGCAGTTTCCACGGTATGCATCTGATGAAGTGAGCTGTAGCTCACGAAAGCTCATGCTCAAATAAATTGGTTAGTCTCTAAGGTGCCACAAGGACTCCTTTTCTTTTTGCGAATACAGACTAACACGGCTGTTACTCTGAAACCTTTCTTCTCAGTCCATTCAGCTGAAGCTGATCCAGGCCTTCGTTGTCTCGCATCTCCATGGCTGCAAACTCCCTTTTGGTCTTGTTTCACTTAGATCCATTAAAAACATTGCAGCAAAAATCATCTAGGCTTGTAACTTTGACCAAGTCACTTCCCTCTTTGGATCCCTCCATTCGCTCCCCCTTATTCACCATATCAAGTATGAACTACTTGTCTTAGCTTTTAAGGCCCTTCGTGGCCTATCTCTAACCCTGTCCTGTCATAGACCTCAGCCAAAATCTTCAAACCTGGTGCTTAAAATTAAACTTGTACCTAAGCTGTAATTTTCAAAAATGCCAAGACAGTTTAGTAACCTAAGAACCATTAACTTGATAGAGTTTGTACATGTTTGTAGAGTGCCTTGAACAATGGAGCCCATGGGCTCCAGGCAGGCCTACTGACAGAGTGGGGGCAAAGGGGGCAATTGCCCAGGGGCTGGGGCAATAAAAAAGGGCCCCCGGGGCTGCTGCTGTGGGAGCTGGGAGCCCCGGGCCCTTTTAAATTGCCTGGGCTCCAGGGCTCTTAGGCGCGTGCTCCCGAGTCCCAGCACCCACCACGGGCTGCAGAACAGGGGAGGCAGGGACAGCTCGGCGGAAGGAGCTGGGCATAGGACCGCTGGGGGGCAGACTTGAGATTGGACTCAGGATCCAGCAGCCGCTGGTCCAACATCTGTAGCAAAGGCACTGGCAGCACCCCACTGGGCACTGGTCGGGCTTTGTCTGGGGTCCGCCAGGGAGGAGAAGGGCAGGGTGGGTCTGGGAAACGGGATGGGAGGGTGTTTTAGTGACAGCGCTAGGCTGGTGGTGGGGGTGGTGTTTAAGGCTATTTTGATTTGGGCTGGTGGCTGTTCTTTTGGGTTATGTGGCTGATCTCATTTGGGGATTATCACTGGTATTTGGGAGTGATGGGATGATTGGAGATGGGGCTGGTAGTTGGGGGTGAGGATGTGTTGCTGTTGGGACTCTTGTAGAGTCTCACCAGAGGATTTATTTATGTTCACTAATAATAATCCTGGTGGATACTCCATCACTGACCATTTTAAAATCAAGATCTAAAAGATCTGCTGTGGGAATTATTTTGGGGAAATTCCGTGGCCTCTGTTATGCAGGAGGTCAGACTCACTAGATGATCACAATGGTCTCTTCTGGCCTTGGAATCTATGAATAAGAGTGTAACGCTCCAAAAAGAGTTTCAACTGGTGAATGAGTAATATGTCAAAGAGGGACATACAAGCATTGGGAGATTATTGTGAGAATTTTCATACTTCCACAGCTTTAGGTTTATAAAGCCCATTAGTGCACAGTAGGTAAATTTAATCATTATTTAGGTCACTGGTTAATGTTGGGACCCTCCCTCTCCCATATAGTACTACTCTGTTTGTTTCAGACAGACTTTTAGTTGAGATTTTCCTTCATGTGCTGGGTAGGAAATTGGCAGAGGGATGAGGATTAGCTGGAACACAATGCCACGATGAATTTGGCTCAGGGAGATTAAATGACTTGCCTAAGGAAACCCAGTGAATCAGTGGCACAGACAGAGAGAACCCAGTGTGCTGCTCTAACCTTTAAGGCAATATTATATTAAGTATTCCCTAAATTTAGGCATAAAGGGCCTCATTTTTAAAGGAACCTCAGTTTGGCCTCCTTTGCAGATTGTTGCATAGGCATGCAGTGCCCATGACAGGGGGATTCTCTGGTTGCTTGTGGGCTGGTTCTGGTTCAGGGAAGGGGGGGATAGAATGCCACCTTGGGTAAATCACTTAATCTCTCTGGGCCTCAATTTCCTATCTGTAAAATGGTGATAGCAATCCTGCCTTTGTTTGTCTTGTCTGTTTAGACTGTAGTCGCTGTAGGGCAGGGAACTGTCTCCATGAGTGTGTACAGCACCCTGCACAATAGAGCCCTGATCTCAGTTGGGACCCAGAGGTGCTACTGTAATACAAATGCATAAATAATAACAGCTGTAATGGTTTCCCACTTGGATCTGAGTTATGGTATTTGCATGCTCAAGTACCTTTGGATACGTTCCTAGTTTTTGGACCGGTTCTCTGGAAACACCTTTTAAAAAAAAAAAAAAGGCAGATCTAGGCTGGTTACTAGAGCATCAGGTTACCCCTGGCCTGGGGAAGGAAGGGGAGAGGGAATTCTTCAGTGCTGAGACATTGCCCTGCAAGTTCCAGACGCAACGCCTTCAGGTAGTGACACAATTACAAAAACTGCAGTTTATTCTGCCTCATCCTCCCAAAGGCCAATGAGAAGAAACTGCTTTGGTGATATAATGGGGAAGGGGCTGGGTGGTATCTGAGAAACAAACAAATTCTGAAGCAGCTCTGGAGCTTGCAGCAGTCCCAGGTGGATGAGAAAGGCAGCTGGATGGATACCCATGGGGAAGAGCTGAAAGTTAGAATCTCTGTGGTTGGTAAATGTGTATTAGAGAAAATGATCCACAGAAACACAGACAGTAGGAGACTGGAAAGAAGCGAAGGTTCCCCTGGGCCCCACTGTAGGAGAGGCTGTGCCCATCCTTTCTAGGGGGCCTGTTGACTGTTCTGCCCTGGGGCCCAGAATTGCTGTCGATGGGCTTGCCTCTAGGTGTGGTCACCACACAGATAATAAATAGTAACCTTTCTCTGTTCTTCAGCAGTTTTAGGATGTTAGCCTGCAAACACTTACACATGTGCTTAAATCAATGGGACTACACGGGGGATTTAAATTAGGCGCATTCATAAGTGTTTGTAGGATTGGGGCCTTTTGGTGTAGCACAGATCCACACTGGTGTGTAAGTGTGGGAAAGAAGTCAAAAGTAGTCTCTTATACTACATCTGCTTCTGAGTCTCCCTGCCAGTTGTTGTGGTTTTACAGTAACATTTTCCTATTCTTTAAAGATTTTTCTCTCCCCTGTTGCTATGTGAAAGCTTTTGCACAAATAGGGGAACTGACCGATTACACGGGGAAACCGTGAAATTGACTACACACAAATAATTATCAAAGCCACAGAGTAAACAAACTGAAAAGAACAGAAATGTTGTTTGTTTACTAATTTCTTTCAGTTACAGTCACCTCGGTGTTACTGGTAACAATGGGAGGCAAGCAAATTTTGGACAGAAGTGGTGTTTTTAAACTGATAGTATCTCTTTAAAATGGTTATAAGCAGATGGTAACTTAATTTTCTTTGACTCTAGGTAGATGTTAAAGTGTATCCTAAGGATTTGCGTATAGATACTTTTAGGGCCAAAGGTGCAGGAGGGCAACATGTTAACACAACGGACAGTGCTGTGAGAATAGTTCATATTCCCACTGGTAAGTGTCTTGGATTTTGTATTTTTAAACCTTTGCCTTTTAGTGCATAGATGCACATAACCTAGATCCCAAAATCAAAGGCTCTGATCCCGCATGCTGCGTCACTTTAGGCACTAGGGTCTGTCTGCACAGAACAGCTGGCAGGACTGCAGCCAGTACAGAGAAAGTCAGGTGGCCCTTCTCATTTTTTGCAGGGGAGTGTGTTTGTTTATGTCAAAAATTGCATGGTCAATTTTATCTTTACAATGTGACAAACTTAATAAATGGACCACATTTTGGGGTGAGACAGGAACATCGTGGAAGACGTAAATAACTTCTGTAAACTGAGGACCCTTAACCCTCATTAAAGTTAATGACAATTGAGGGTACAGTTTGCAGCATCAGGTCCTATGTAAACAAAGGACTGAGATAAGTACCTCCTTATGTAAAGTGCTTTGAGATCTGTTGATGAAAAGTGCTATATAATTATTATATAACTGTATACACCTCTACCCCAATATAACGCTGTCCTCGGGAGCCAAAAAATCTTACCGCATTATAGGTGAAACCGTGTTGTATTGAACTTGCTTTGATCCACCGGAGCACGCAGCCCTGCCCCCCCGAGCATGGCTTTACCATGTTATATCCGAATTTGTGTTATATCAGGTTGCGTATATTGGGGTAGAGGTGTATATATGTACATACACACACATACATACACACACACACAATGTAACCCTATATTATTATTTTAAACATCCTAATGTAGAAAGGGCAAATTATATTTGAACACGTTAGCGCCATGGTTCTCAAACTTTTGTACTGGTGACCCCTTTCAACTAGCAAGCCTCAGTGCGACCCCCACTCCCCCCTTATAAAGTAAAAACACTTTTTAATATATTTAACACCATCATAAATGCTGGATGTAAAGCGGGGTTTGGGGTGGAGGCTGACAGCTCGCAACCCCCTACGTAATAACCTCGTGACCCCCTGAGGCAGAGGTGGGCAAACTACGGCCCGCAGGCCAGATCTGGCCCACAGGACTGTCCTGCCCAGCCCTTGAGCTCCTGGCTGGGGAGGCTAGCCCCCGGCCCCTCCCCTGCTGTCCCCCCTTAGCCACGCCACTGCGCGGGCAGCACTCTGGGTGGCGGGGCTGTGAGCTCCTGCCAAGCAGAGCGGCAGCGTGTCTACCTCTGGCCGGGCGGCGTGGCTGCCAGACATGCTGCTCTGAGTGGCATGGTAAGGGGGCCGGGACGTTGGATAAGGGGCGGGGTGTCCTGGGGGGCAGTCAGGGGACAGGGAGCAAGAGGCGGTTGGATGCAGTGGAGATTCTGCAGGGGAGGTGGTCAGGGGACAGGGAACATGGGGGGTTGGATAGGCGTGGGGTCCCGGGGGGCCTGTCAGGTGGCAGGGGTGTGGATAGGGGTCAGCAGATTGGGAGCAGGGGGGTTGGATAGGCGTGGGGTCCCAGGGCCCGGTTAGGGGCATGGGGTCCCGGGAAGGGGCAGTTAGGGGACAAGGAGCAGGGGGGATTGGATGGGTCAGGGGTTCTGAGGGGGGCAGTCAGGGGGCGGGAAGTGGGAGGGGGTGGATATGGGGTGGGGGTCAGGCTGTTTGGAGAGGCACAGCCTTCCCTACCCAGCCCTCCATACAGTTTTGCAACCCAAATGTGGCCCTGGGGCCAAAAAGTTTGCTCACCTCTGCCCTGAGGGGTCCCGACCCCCAGTTTGAGAACCCCTGCATTAGCTGGTTTAGATGAACCCTGGACTCCCAGATGCAGCACCATAATTAAAAGTGACCCAATGAACCTCAATAAAAAACCCCTCAAGTTCACCTCTACCAGCTGTGTTAAAACTTGTCCCATTTACACTACAGTTCTAAAATATACTAACTAAAATGTTTTAAAAATACATCTTTTATCCTAGTATGAACAGGCCCTTAGAGTAAGAGCAGGAGGTCCTATTAATCCTGTTTGTTGTTTGTTATAATGGGTCTTTTTCAGTGTTCTTTTGAATTCTACACAGGATTAACAGTAGAGTGTCAGCAGGAGCGATCACAGCAAATGAACAAGGAACTAGCTTTGCGGACACTGAGAGCTAGGTTGTATCAGCAAATCATTGAGAAAGACTTCAGCAAAAGGCAGAATGCTAGAAAACTGCAGGTGAGAACATGTTTTCCTTATTGAAACTTGGAGATGACATTATGCCATAGCTTTGAGCTTTCAGGATTAGCAACAATAATTTCCCCCTTTTTTTGTGTGCGTGGACAGTAGGGGAGGTGTGTACAGACGGATGTAGGTAAAAAGGACAGCATGTGCTTGTAAATGTATATAAGAATCAGGCCCTTAATTACCATCAAGGCCGGTTTACACTGGTTTGGCAATGTACGGGGGGCTTTAATGTGGATATAATTAACCAAATTTAACTTCATAACTGCATGTAACTTACACCCTCTTTAACGCTCTTTTACGCTAACAAGCGATTAAAGGAGCTTTTGTGTAAATGAGAATCTGGTCCAGTGAGTTTTGGTAGTCACATTCTGAAATACAATAATTGCTAGGATCCTGCAGAGTGGAGGGAAAAATAACAACATTCTTGATACCAAAAATCTTGCCACTTTAGAGCCATACGATAATTTATTATGTCTTTGGAAGTTTAGCCAACCTATTGAGGAAGAAATAATTTAGACTGATTAACTTGCAAGTAACTGAAGTTAGTTTAAGTTAACCTTACAGACGAAGTTAAGTTGTAAGGTTCCCCCCCCTACACCCCCCCCCGCCCGGCTGTACACTACCGTTCTTCTCTCTTGCTCTGAGCATCTTGCTCTTTACAACATGAACTTCAGTGGGCAGAAGCAATTAAAAAAAAAAGAAAAAAGCTTCAGTACTTACAAGCTTCCAAGTGAGTTATTTAACCACTAATTGCAGATTGAATTTAAATTAACTCAGTCACTACAGCTGATGAAACCTTTATCTCTTGTTTGGAATTTAGGCTGAGATTTTTCAAAGCTACCTAAGGGATTTGGATGTGCACTTCCGATTAAAATTAATGGGAATTGGACATCCAAAGTGAAACTCCCACCCTTAATGTTTCACAATGCATTAAATCAATTTCTTGTTTGGAAATATAAACGTGGCTGCAAGTGAGATTTTCAAAATCTCCTAGGCGAGTTAGGCACCTAATTTCTGTTGATTTTAAATGGAAGTTGTGCACCTATTTCCCTAGGCACTTTTCAATATCTCACCCTCCATTTTAAAAAAATAAACAAACTACTTGAAATTCAGTTTTGAAACTTTCAGATTTGTTTGTAACTCCATCTTGTCACCACTAGAAGACACCCTATATCACAAATACTCTGTTTATTCCTTTGCTTGTGTTCATTTTTCTGAGCCATACTCTAGTATGGCTCCTTCACCATCCCTCTGTTATAGGGAGTACATTTTGAGTTTGCTGATTACGTAATTAGAAGTGCCACTTTAATTATCATTAGTGAGAATTGCAGCCCTACAGATTCATCTGGCTAGGACTGTGAGAGTCCCAAGCAAAGTTACTTGCCTTGTAAAGATAGTAGCCATTCAGAATGGGAGATTTAAACTGAGCTGGCACCAGCTGGTGGCTTCTCACTTTTAAAATGGGAAGCTATTTTCACAGTCTTGTGATACTGAAGAACAGCTCTACACCATTCTTCTCAAATTGCCCCCAAATGCATCTTTGAGCTGAAATCAACTGAGGAACATTTCAGCTGAAAAAATGTTTATTCAGAAAGTTTGAGTGTTCTTTAGAAATGGATGGTTATAATGGAAACTGCTCGACTAGTTCAACCATCGCTTTCTTTGCCAGCAAAAGTTATAAGTAATTATATTTTCTTTCAGAGTAACAGCCGTGTTAGTCTGTATTCACAAAAAGAAAAGGAGTACTTGTGGCACCTTAGAGACTAACCAATTTATTTGAGCATGAGCTTTCGTGAGCTACAGCTCACTTCATCGGATGCATACCGTAGAAACTGCAGTAGACATTATATACACACAGAGAATATGAAACAATATCTCCTCCCACCCCAGAGTTGTCACTTTGGATGGGCTATCACCAGCAGGAGAGTGAATTTGTGTGGGGGGGTGGAGGGTGAGAAAACCTGGATTTGTGCTGGAAATGGCCCAACCTGATGATCACTTTAGATAAGCTATTACCAGCAGGACAGTGGGGTGGGAGGAGGTATTGTTTCATATTCTCTGTGTGTATATAAAGTCTGCTGCAGTTTCCACGGTATGCATCCGATGAAGTGAGCTGTAGCTCACAAAAGCTCATGCTCAAATAAATTGGTTAGTCTCTAAGGTGCCACAAGTACTCCTTTTCTTTTTATATTTTCTTTAGTGACCGAGGGCCAGAATTTGAAAGGTATTTAGGCACTTAAAGATGCAGATAGGTGGCTCGTGGGATTTTAAAAAGTTTGTTTAGGTGATGAGGCACCTATTAGAATTTTCAGGATTCCTAAGCACCTAAATACCTTTCAAATTCTGGCCCTCCAGGCCTATCAAGTGCCCATCAAAGTCAATGGATACTAAGTGAAGCCCACTGCTTTAAACACTTATGCACATGAGCAACTATGCAAGGTATATGAGGCTATTTACATGTGAAATTACTCACCTGCATAAATTTTGGCTTCTTAAACTGTTTAACAACTCCTGCTATCACTACAGAGCCAATGCAGAAATAGGGAGGAGGGATGTCATAAACCTTGGCAAAATTTATATTTATACAGTAGACCAAAATGTGTAAGAGGCAGTTATCAGATTAATAATCTGTGTGTTTTAAGTACTGTATTCGCAAAAAGAAAGGGAGGACTTGGGGCACCTTAGAGACTAACCCATTTATTTGAGCATAAGCTTTTGTGAGCTACAGCTCACTTCATCGGATGCATTCAGTACTGTATGTATCTACAGAACAAGTTGATCTATTTCAATCTAGTTTAAGGGTGCTCATGTGCTGCTTTTGAAGGGTTTTTGTTATTAAAACTCAAAAAAATAATAGAAGTTGTTGTTGTACAGATAGGGACAAGAGCCCAGTCAGAGAGAATTCGTACCTATAACTTCACCCAGGACAGAGTCACTGACCACAGGATCTCATATGATGTCCGCAATATCAAGGTAGTTATGTTATGATAATACATGTAAAATCTGTTCAAGAGAGACTGTGTGTGTGTACCTATATACATTCTTATTATATCACTAGCCAGAGTGAATCTTGTGAAAGTAATTACTAAATTTGTCAGGAAGCTAAGAGTGGACAAAAATTGTGAAGTACCATTAAATGCCACTAACTACTGAACATCATTATAAGTTGGGAAAGCCTATATCTTTCTTTCCATCCTTTGTGATATATTATTAAAGGTGAGATACAAAAGAAAATCACTAGCCCCATTCTTTTGTTTTTTGTTTCTCTATTGTATAAAGAAGGCCTGATAAAGCACACAGTACTCACCTGAGACATTTAGTGAGTCCTTCACCAAACCAGGGAGGACTAGACTTGACATTCTTGATATATGTAAGGTAAAAAAGCAAGAAGTTGTTTGTTTAAAAATTGAAAAACAAATGGACTGCTCCAACCCACAACTTCCAGTCTGTCTTTATATGGTATAGAGGCAAAAAACACACCCTTTAAAACTTTGTTTTGTTTTGTTTTTCTTTGCAGGTCACCTTTAAAGGAAACAGAAAAGTTTCTTTTTAAGGTTATCTGACATTGTATTTCTTGGTAAAATTCTATATATGGTTATATTTTTTTCACTTGAATGTGCCAAACAAATACATGATATGCTAGTATTCTGTGTGAGTTCAATTTATGGGTAGATTTTGGAATAGTTTTAGCTTTTGGGCTAGTCTGTGTTGGATTGATTTTTAACTCTTAGGATGGGTTTCAAGATTGAGTTTGTTCTATGATTTGGATTTACATTTTAGGATTAGATTTAAATTTTATTGCTCAGGTTTAAGATTTAATATTATTGCAGTCACAGAGCAAATAGCATGTACTTAATTGTACCAAACAATGAGCTAGACCCCTTAGAGAACACAGATCCCTGCCCTTGAATATTTACAATATGTTAAGATGTGACATACAAGTGAGGATCATTACAAAAATAACAGTGTGGGGGAGAATTAGACAAGGTTCAATAAATAAGATCTCATGACAATTTAGATTATTTACTTGTTCATCTTATTTTTTAGGATCCTGTTCTGATACCTTTACTCACATTGAATAGTCCCGTACTCCAGAAATTGTCCAATTGAAGTCAATGGAAATTTTTGTGAGTAAGCTGCAACTCAGCATGAGTAAAAGTACCAGAATTTGGTCATTATTCATTACAATATCCTACATCCCATCCATTCTTGCTAGATTAATTAACTTCTTTTAGGCAATGGGGTTTGACAGATACAAGATGTTGCCAGTATTTCCTTTTGTTATTGCCAAGAAGATGCTTTGTAACCGTACGCTGTTCTTCAGCAGCATGCCTTTGACTGACTCGTTTACACCACCCAAAACTGATGTCACAACAGGGGAGTAATGCAAAATTGATGGGTTGATGCATAAAGATCAGGATTCATGCAAATATGATTCCAGGAATTTTTCTTGATTGATCAGCATTCAAAAAATGCTGGTCTGTACTAATCATTAATGCTTCTCTCTTTCATTTTATAGGAATTTCTCTGTGGTGAGGGGGCACTGGATGAGCTAATCAACAGGTTGTTGGAATCTGCAGAGATGGAAGCCCTAATTGAACATTTAGAAAACTTTAAATCTTTAGAAGGAGGAGGCTGATATAGGTCTTGTACTAAATACAACACCAGTCCTTGTAATTCTGTAGAACAATGGAAGTATTTGTTAGATGGCAGATGTTGATAAAATCTGTGTCTTTCTTTCCCATATTCTGTGGTCAAATATGAAGTTGTATTTTTTTTTTTAATGGTGCAACATGGCTTTTGAAAATATTCGCATATCAGCTTTGTTTTTGTTATTTTTGTGTAGAATTTAGTACTAGTGAAAGGTGCCAGCCTAAGAGCAAACTGAAATCTTCAGTTTATCCACAGAACAGTGCAGGATCCCCTGGGCAGGATCCTCTGGGAGGCTAATATGATGGGGAAAGTAGTTCAGGAGTGCTGGTTGTATTTTAAGAAGCCTTAATGAGGGAGCAGGAACAAACCATCCCGATGTGCAGAAAGAATAGCAAATATGGTAGGCGAGCAGCTTGGCTTAACAGAGAAATCTTCGGTGGGCTTAAACACAAAAAGGAAGCTTACAAGAAGTGGAAACTTGGACAGATGACTAGGGAGGAGTATAAAAATATTGTTCGAGAATGCAAGGGTGTAATCAGGAAGGCCAAAATACAACTGGGGTTGCAGCTAGCAAGGGATGTGAAGGGTAACAAGAAGGATTTCTACAGGTATGTTAGCAACAAGAAGGTGGTCAGGGAAAGCTGGGGACCCTTACTGAATGGGGGAGGCAACCTAGTGACAAATTATGTGAAAAAAGCTGAAGCACTCAATGCTTTTTTTGCCTCGGTCTTCACAGACAAGGTCAGCTCCCAAACTGCTGCTCTGGGCAGCACAGTATGGGGAGGAGGTGAGCAGCTCTCACTGGTGAAAGAACAGGTAAAGGACTATTTAGAAAAGCTGGACATGCACAAGTCCATGGGGCCAGATCTAATGCATCCGAGGGTGCTGAGGGAGTTGGCTGATGTGATTGCAGAGCTATTGGCCATTATCTGTGAAAACTCATGGTGATCGGGGGAGGTCCCGGATGATTGGAAAAAGGCAAGTATAGTGCCTATCTTTAAAAAAGGAAAGAAGGTGAATCCGGGGAACTACAAACTGGTCAGCCTCACCTCAGTCCCTGGAAAAATCATGGAGCTGGTCCTCAAGGAATCAATTCTGAAGCACTTAGAGGACAGGAAAGTGATCAGGAACAGTCAGCATGGATTCACCAAGGGCAAGTCTTGCCTGACTAATCTAATTGCCTTCTATGACGAGATAACTGGCTCTGTGGATGAAGGGAAAGCAGTGGACGTGTTGTTCCTTGACTTTAGCAAAGCTTTTGACACAGTCTCCCACAGAATTCTTGCCAGCAAGTTAAAGAAGTATGGGCTGGATGAATGGACTATAAGGTGGATAGAAAGCTGGCTAGATCGTTGGTCTCAACGGGTAGTGATCAATGGCTCAGTGTCTAGTTAGTAGCTAGTATCAAGTGGAGTGCCCCAGGGGTCTGTCCTGGGGCCGGTTTTGTTCAATATCTTCATTAATGATCTGGATGATGGGATGGATTGCACCCTCAGCAAGTTCACGGATGACACTAAGCTGGGGGGAGAGGTAGATACATTGGAGGGTAGGGACAGGGTCCGGAGTGACCTAGACAAATTGGAGGATTGGGCTAAAAGAAATCTGATGAGGTTCAACAAGGACAAGTGCAGAGTCCTGCACTTAGGATGGAAGAATCCCATGCACAGGCTACAGGGGACCAACTGGCTAGGTGGCAGTTCTGCAGAAAAGGACCTGGGGATTACAGTGGATGAGAAGCTGGATATGAGTCAGTGTTTTGCCAAGAAGGATAACGGCATATTTGGCTGCATTAGTTGGAGCATTGCCAGCAGATGGAGGGAAGTGATTATTCCCCTCTATTCAACACTGGTGAGGCCACATCTGGAGTACTGCACCAATATTGGGCCCCTCGCTACAGAAGGGATGTGGACAAATTGCAGAGAGTCCAGCGGAGGGCAACAAAAATGATTAGGGAGCTGGGGCACATGATTTACAAGGAGAGGCTGAGGGAACTGGACTTAAGGACTAGATAACCTCCTGAGGTGTCTTCCAACCCTAATCTTCTATGCTAGGCAATGCAGGCTTCCTCTCAGGGGGTCTCGAACCTTGATGAAGAAGGAGTCAGAGTGCAGGTTCGTTTCTATGCCTGTTCAGTCCTGGTCCCCTTGGCTCTGTAATTCCATTTGTGGAGGTGGCTTTGCAATCTAGATGTGTCCCAAGAGAATAGGGCTGAGACCACCACCAACTTCCAGTCACTACTGACAGGGGTTAGACCAGTAATAAACAGCTCATCTACGCATGCCATGACAGCCAGCCTCCCAGGCCGACTGACAGATTTGGGCTTGCACCAGTGCTCTAAAGATAGCTTTGTAGACAACGCTTTGAAGTCGCAGCTTGGCCTGGAGCTCAGGCTCTGAAGCGCACCCTCCTCCCTCGGCTTCTGACCTGAGCTCCAGCCCAAGCTGCAACTTCAAAGCACTGACTACACAGCTATTTTTAGAGCGCTAGAGAGAGCCCTGGAAGCCTGAGTATGTAAACCTGGCATGGGAGGCTCACTCCCGTGGGCTGTGTAGACCTATACCTGAAGGCTCTGATCCAGCCCGTTCCCCTAAATTCATTCTATAGTAAATTCAATACTTCTTAACATGGGCCCAGATCATCCCCTCTCAAATTAAAACCCCTGGCAGGAGCTGTAGGAATGGAAACCTCTGCAAGCCCTCCCCTGCCTCCCAAGATATCCACACATCATCCCATCAAGGGGTGGGGCAGGGCACTCACTCTGCGCCCCCCTGCCCCCAAATACCCAAAACCTGGAAGATTGCTAGGAAGCCATGGAAGGCCAAGGCTACCAGTGTGGCAGACCTTGTCTCTGACGATCAGGTGGGCCCTCTTCCTCGGAATTTTGGCAATGTGGCTTTCTACACAATTCATAACCTATCTGCAAACAGTATTCAAAGAGAATAAAGGAAAATTCACAAATAATTTGACCAGCTCTAGTATGTGTGTGTCAGCTCAGGTGGGAATAAGAGGTTTTAAAAAAAATAACACAAATTACTTCACCAATTAATTACACAGCTTCAGCAACATACAAGGTTTTCTTAGAAGGTGGGTATTTCATCATATTACATTTCAGTTCCAGAATTAATTAGTTAAACCTTATAAAGTACTCAAAGATAAAAAGCTCTATCAGAGTGCTAAAAAACAATAACCCGAAGCCTCACTTCTAGTGTGTACGTGCAAGAGAGATTTACTCCGCAGTGTTTCAACTGCAGCACCTTAGGGATACTTGCGACTAAGTTGGTTAATTTTCTTAAGCCCTTCCTTGTTGTTGATCGTTTTGTGCACGGTGATGAGAAAAGGGAAAGCAGAAGGGAGTTCCACTCTGCTGCTTAACTTCTGATGTCCCCAGTGCAGGCACTGAAGTTTATCAGCCAGGTCCTTTCTTCCAGCCTGCTCCAGGGCATCCTGAAGGATCTTTGTCTTGTTAAGTTTATTCCATGATCGTTCATACCTGCATTTGTCACATCAAACATTACAGCATCGTGATCAGTCAATATAAGATATACGTCATCCCCATTTGTACTTGAAGTGCACCAACTGCTATGCCAGGTTTCAGAGTAGCAGCCGTGTTCGTCCGTATTTGCAAAAAGAAAAGGAGGACTTGTGGCACCTTAGAGACTAACAAATTTATTTGAGCATAAGCATGAACATCCGATGAAGTGAGCTGTAGCTCACGAAAGCTTATGCTCAAATAAATTTGTTAGTCTCTAAGGTGCCACAAATCCTCCTTTTCTAACTGCTATGCCATATTTTATAAAAATGTATTTATTTACCGCCCCCCAACAGAAAAGATACTGTCTGAGGCCTTATTTTCCTTCTAACATCTACTGCCATCCTAGGATTGCAATGGAGATAAGAGCAGGGACACTGTAGCAGAAAGTAGTCTAAGCTCCTGGGTCTGCACTTCCAGTAAGAAAATCAACACTGGTGGAGCTATACCCGTTGTGAATTACTGGTCCTAATTTCCCATGGCCAACATTTGCAAAACTGGGTACCCTAAATTTAAGGTCTTTGGTCCACATTTAAGTACTTAAAACAGGGCGTGATTGTCCATAGTGCTGAGCAACCAGCAACTCCCTTTGACTTTAATAGAAGCTGCTGGATGCTCAGCACTTGCAAAAATCATCACTACCAAGACATAGTCCGCAGATGGATGTTATTCTAAACCTACTTATGGGAGTGGTATTAATGACAAACCACAGTGTTAAAAGGGAAAGAAAAGTGCCTTTTATAATGGGAGGAAATACTCCCCAGAGAGAATACCGTTGCTTATTGTATCCCTGTAGAACAAAGCAGGTACAGATTAAACCAAAGTGCTATACTGTACAGTAATCCTTATTGCCTTATAATTTGAAGTTTGCCTGTAAAATAAAAATTGTAACGAACAAATCAAATACCTGCTTTACCTCTCACTTTCTTCAATACTCATGACTGTGTATAATCCCGACCTGGTACTTTGGTATAACAATGGTAATCATTATTAGGCAATACTTTTTCAGAGATTCCAAGTCCAGAAGGGACCATTGTGATCATGACCTTCTGTATAACACAGGCCACAGAACTCTCTCCCCCCAAAATTTTTAGAGCTTCTTTTTAGAAAAACATCCAACCTTGATTTGAAAATTGTTAGTGATAGAGAATCCACCATGACCTCTGGTAAATTGTTCCAATGGTCAGTTACCCTCACTGTCAAAATTTATGCCTGATTTCCAGTCTGAATTTGTCTAGCCTCAACTTCCAGCCATTGGACTGTGTTATAACTCACTCTGTTGAAGAGGCCATTATTAAATATTTGTTTCTCATATAGATACTTCTGGACTGCAATCAAGTCACTCCTTAACCGTCTCTTTGTTAAGCTAAATAGATTGAGCTCTTTGGGTATGTTTACACTGCAATAAAACACCCATGGCTAGCCCAGGTCAGTTGACAAAGGCTCTCAAGGTTTGGGCTGTGGAGCTGTAAAACTGCAGCACAGAAGTTTGGGTGGGCTGGATCTTGGGCTCTGCAGGGTCCCAGAGCTTGGGCTCCAGCCCAAGCCCAAACAGCTGACACGGGCCAGCCATGGGTGTTTTATTCCAGAGTAGACATACTCTTGGATTCTATCATAAGGCATGTTTTCTAATCCTTTACTCATTCTTGTGGCTCTTCTCCGAACCCTCTTCAATTTATCAACACCTATCTTGAATTGTGGCATGAACTGGGGACAGTATTCCAGCACCACTCGCACCATTAACAGATACAGAGATAAAATAACCTATCTACTCTTACTGGAGATTCCCATTTATGCATCACATGATCGCAGTAGCTTTTTCGGCCACCGTATGACATTTAGAGCTCATGTTCAGCTCATTATCCTCCATGACCCCCAAATTTTTTTTCAGAGTCACTGTTCCCCAGGACAGAGTCCCCCATTCTGTATGTATGGCCTACATTCTTTGTTCCTAGATGTATTCATTTACATTTAGCCATATTAAAATGCATATTGTTTGCTCCCCACTTACCAAGTGATTCAGATCACTTTAAAACAGTGACTTGTCCTCTTCATTATTTACCACTCCCCCAATTTTTGTGCCATCTGCAAACTTTATCAGTTATGATATTATGTTTTCTTCCAGGTCATGGACAAAAACATTAATAGCATAGGGCCAAGAACCAAACCCTGCAGGACCACACTGAAAACAGAACCTTTTTGATGATGATGATTCCTTGATGATGATTCCTTGTTTAGAGTTACATTTTGAGACTTATTAGTTTTTAATCCATTTAATGTGTGCCATGGTAATTTTATATCATTCTAGTTTTTTAATCAAAATGCCATGTGTTACTAAGTCAACCACATTACCGAAGTCTGAGTATATTTCATCAATACTATTAACTTTATCAACCAAACTTGTAATCTCACCAAAAAAAAGTATCAAGTTTTTGACAGGATCTATTTTCCATAAACCCATATTGCATTAATTACATTACCCTCCTCTAATTCTTTATTAATTGAGTCCCATATCAGTCGCACCACTATCTTGCCCGGGGCTGATATCAGGCTAATAGTCCTATAATTATCTTCCCACTTTCACTCCTGTTGATTCACAGATCTTCACTCTCTCTTGTGAATCTAAAAGCAAAATACCTATTTCTGAAGTCTCTGGTTCTGGTCTTTGGGTTATTCAGTCTGCTGTTGTATTTCAGTCCCAGTGAAATGCACCATAACAAAGCTAATCAAATTCTAAATATCCATCCAAAACTTCTATTTGTTCACTTTTTATTTCCTATCCCTCTCTTTTCCTTTCTGCCTCTTTCTCTTTCCGCCACTCTTCTCTCCTAGGTATCTGAAAGTTAGTACGATGATGCACTGCTATGGTGAACATACTAGACCAGATTAAGTGCCACTGAGACAGAGACCTATGTTGGGTTTATAGTCAGCTGTGTGTTCTCTTCCCCAGCTAGAAGCTCTGTTGGCTGTTGTGCAGATGGGGACTATAGACCTGTCTTGTCACCATCTTTTCTTACCTGTTTTGGAGCAGGTGGGGTTGTGTCTAGTTATGGGCAGTAGCAGGGAGCAGTTCTTGTACCCAAGATTTCAGAGACTGCCTGGGGGAAGGAATTGTTGGTGCAACAGGAGACACTTGCAGCCTCAAGCAAGGGCCAGACACAAACTGCCTCATTTGAGATTGTTTGAATTAACATACAATACAAAAGGGGTCATAGCACTCAATATTACAGAGGGATCCAGGAAGGTGGCCTTAGCAATAAGGATTATTTCAGTGACTGCAAAAATCTAATATATTGAAAATATCCACCAAATTGCTTTGTTTGGCTAGTTGATTGGACAGGGATTAGAGGTCATCTCAACAGTTTGCTTAATATCTGATTCATCCATGGGTGTGTAAGAATACAAAGCTAGCGATATTGTATTTGTACATGGTTATGCTTTAACCTCTTTTGGGCAGGCACCCTGTTATTTGTCTGGCACAGTTTACCGTCTATTCAGCAATAAGCACATTTAGATTGCTACAGAAACAATAATAAAGGTGGAGAAATGAATAATAAATAACTTTAAAGAGAGGAATTTGTTCATGCTGCACACAACTCAACTGTCTCATCTGTAAGCTGAGAACATTTCTATCTCCTCTTGGACATGCCGAAGTTTTGCTGCTACAATTCTAACAAACTTTAATGAATATTTTGACATTGTGTCTGTATCAAAGTATGAACTCCACTTTGTATTATGTATTGAACATATCTATACTTATTGGTGGGCAGCCTATTTACTGCATACCATACAGCTGCCCTACCTGGAAAAGGTAATGGATGCCTCATTGAAGAACTATCACTGAGAAGCTATCAAGGCTGCTGTCTAAGGTGACTGAATTTTATTATATCAACTACTGGTCCTACCCAGGGTTCAAGTTTTTTCTACACAGGCGGGGCAAGCATGACTGGGGGAGGGAGCTGGATCTTCCCAGTGGAACATATGGCACAGGAGCGACTTACTTAAGAGCAATGTTCGCTCTGTGCTGGAGGACTGACCATTGCCACATGTAAGAAGGACGTGAAGGAGAAAGAATGCAGGAGGAACTCTACCCAGCCTCAAACACTGCTGACAAACCTGGGACTCACAGATGCTGTAAGATCAAACCGGGGGAGGGTGTGTTTCGGCAGTTATCTTGTTTTCAAAAATCTGTAAGTCTTGAGTAGGTTAAGTGTAAAGTGACTCTGATTAAGAAATTCCTTTGCTAAGTCTGTGTTTCTAGCGTTCTTGCCAATCTGTCCCAGCAAATGGATTAAAATAGAAGCTCAGAGTGACCACAGCATAGGTGGGATTCTGGGGGAGCATGTGTGGGTAGGGGACTGAGAGATCTGACGCTGGTTTCAGGATTTAGGGCAGCTGGGCGTCAGTCTGCCACATGCTGAAGAAGGGTGCCAGATGAGATCTGAACCTGAGTGTGTGCTCTTTAGTCCCAGAACTAGAAACAGTGACGAGACTCTACCCAGACAGAGTTAGCTTGGAAGCACATGGGACCCAACAAGTGGGTTTACTTGCAACAGACTGCTGACCATACAGAAGAATAGTGGGTCAGGTTGTGACAAGTATCATATAAACATTTCTTTTGAATGAGATAAAAAAAATAGGAATAAGCTAAAAGTAGCCCCATAGGTCAGGGCTATCTTAACTGTAGGATGTGGATGAAAGTATAAAATGATTAATACAACTATTTATTTGAAAGGATGAAGGACTTTGCACTCCTCTCTCAGCTTGAGCTACTTACCAGCATTCCAGCATTTTCTGTGCTTGAGTCTTCTTCTCTGTGCTAGCTGAGTGAAACTGGGTTATTTCTGCTCTGCTGAATCCCAGCTCATTAGCAACAATTGTCCACTCAAAACCCAGCTGCTTACCCAGTTCTTGTACTGATTTCAGGTTAATCACAGCATCCTAGTAGTCAAACAAATTCACATTGTTTAATGTATGAACGCAAAACTAAAAATTGAGGAAAACTAGCTAGTGGGTAGTACTGCTGAAAATGATTTGGGGGGTATAATGGATCACAAATTGAATACGAGTCAACAATGTGATGCAGTTGTGAAAAAAGCTAATATCATTCTAGCGTATATTAACAGGAGAGTCATGTGGAAGACATGTGAGGTAACTGTCCCACTCTACTTGGCAGTGGTGAGGCCTCAGCTGGAGTATTGTGTCCAATTCTGAGTGCCACACTTTAAAAAAGATGTGGACATTCTGGAGACAGTCTGGAGGAGAGGAACAAAAACTATAAAAGGTTTAGAAAACCTGATCTATGAGGGAAGGTTAATGAAACTGGGCAGGTTTAGTCTTGAGAAAAGAAGACTGAGGGGGGACCTAATAACAAGGTGGAAGGTGGAATCTCCTTCCTTGGAAGTTTTTAAGGTCAGGCTTGACAAAGCCCTGGCTGGGATGATTTAACTGGGAATTGGTCCTGCTTCGAGCAGGGGGTTGGACTAGATGACCTTCAGGGGTCCCTTCCAACCCTGATATTCTATGATTCTATGAACAGTCTTCAAATATATTAAAGGCTATTATAAAGAGGAAGGATCAATTGTTTTTCATGTCCACTGAAAACGGGCAAGAAATAATCAAATTTGCAGCAAGGGAGATTTAGGTTAAACATTAGAAAAAACTTTCCAACTGTCAGGGTAGTTAAGTACTGGAATAGGCCTCCAAAAGGGGCTGTGGAATCTCCATCATTGGAGGTTTTCAAGAACAATGCGATGGACTAGATGGTCTCGATATCCTTTCCTGCATTACATTTCTATGATCCTATGACATATACGTATTGAAGTAAAGAATGGATCATCTTTTTGTTATGTGTACGGTGCCTAGCACAGTGGGGTCCTGGTCCGTGACTAGTGTTCCTATGTGTAACCACACAAATAACAGTAATAAAAAGCCTGGAGCGATTTATATACACATAATATATCGGCAAATAGATGTGCACAAATACTACATATTTGGTGGTGGTACATATTTGATAAAAGGTGGAATCATGCAGTAAAATGCATTTATAATGCAGCTTTGGATATGTCTACACTGGAGCTGGAGGCATAATTTTGGCTTCTTTGAAACACTTCCGGAGAATATGCCATGCGACAAAAACAAACAAATAAAACCACCCCTTTATCTGAAGATTAAGTGTACATTTTGTTTACCTCTTGGGCTTTATTTGGCATTTTTAATGTAGATTCCACTTGAACATCTGGCAAAACTTCTTTACTTTCTAGGTAGCAGCTATCATTGGGATGGCAATAAGAAAGATAAGTATTTTCAACTAGATATAATGCAATAGTATTTTTCACAGAAATTATATTTCACAAATTACTTTCCAAAAGTATCAATACTAATAGTTCTTACATGCCTATGGCATTTACTGTTTAAACAGCATCAGCTCCTCTAACTGCCCTGGAAAAGCCAGGAGATGCAAATGAGCAGTAGATAATACTCCACAGGTCCTGTCACAGAGGGGTGTCAATTCTTCTGGGCTCTCTTTATTGCTGTTGAAATCCAGGTCTGTCCTGAACTGTGATGGGGAAAATCAAGGGGAATGCATTGTGGAGGAGGCCGTGGTGTCAAAACCTAAGCCCATCTGATGGCTCAGGTGAAAGCTGATCAGCTGTTCACCCCATCAGATCTAGGCAGGAAATAAGAGACGGCAGAGTCCTTTTCTTGTGCCCACGTTTCCTGACCTTGCTGTTCCACCACCTCTTTACAGCTCTAATGGAACACTGTGATTTTCTGAGCCAGGTCCCCCAACATTTCATTGATACTAAATGCTTGAGATGATACATGAAAATTAAAACCAAAACAAACGCTGCTGTCCACATACTTATGCATGTGCAAATTAGAGCCCAGTACAAAATCAACGTGAACATGTAATACGACTATACATTCGTTTTTATGCATATTCCCTATTTTTGGTTGTGTGCGAACAGGCACTTTCCCACACTGCTCTGCGCGCTATATGGAGTCCAAACTGACCTTTCCTGGGGTTTGGCTTTACTGACAGAAATCAATTAACAATAAGATCACAGAAAATCCTGCTTAAGCTGTCTCCCCTCAGCCCACTCCCTGGAACCTCTGTTCCACAGAGTCACTCCCGTTTCCTTTGTATCTATGTTGGAATAATGAGGCATACGCCTCAATGACTCAGCTTTCTCAGCAGGGTCAACACATGCTAACAGGTTGAGGATGTTTTAGGCAAATGCTGCCAGTTTATTACCGTGTGCATATCGGGAGCATAGTTTTGAAAATGTAGCTCCTCGTACACAGCTTTTCTCTGTGGTTTACACCCCAGCAGGCAGAGGCAGAACACTTCTTTCAGTAGGCTGAGAATTCATAAAGGGAATCTTTCATGAGGATACGTTGTCCAGAGCCTCTGGCTGCTGTGTCGGGTATTCCCATGTCCATATTTTAATGAAACATGAATTTTAATCATTCTGATCCTATTTCCTTCTTCCCCTGACTTCTAGAACAGGACAATATTCCTTTTGTAGCCTAGCAACATATTCCTAAATGAATCAGCAGGAATCGCTGTAAGATGTGCTGAAGTCTATGACTTCTCATGTGTCTAAGTATGACAGTACTTTCACAGCATTGCTAAATTATATATACATTTCTGATGTGCATGGGTTAAACATAAGTTTAGGAAGAAATACTAGAAAAACCAGTAAGCATAACAGAGTGATGGGCAAGACACTGGAAATACAGATTTTTTTTCTAGACCAGTATAAAAATATCACTCTTAATAAAAATTCAGCCTTCATTTAGTCACTTGTAAAATATATCAGCAAAGTTCTCAGTGATCCTGCAGCTACGAATGAATTCAGTCACTTGGAAAACCAACAAGTTATTCTTATTAACCATATTACAAAAATGAAGCTTGTTTCTTTGACTTAAGTCTCTGTTAATCAGTGTCTTTAGTATTTTTAGGATTATGAATGTTTCCTGAAGTAGAAATAAATACAGTTAATTCCCAGAAATAGCCTCCCCCCTCCCCAATCATGATAAACCAAATTTCATAACCAGCAAAACTGTTTGCTTGGCCATTACCTTATTTTTTCTGTCCTCCTTATGCAGCTGAACAGTGGCTCTGCTTTCTGGAAAAGAAATTCCCAAACAAGTTTACAACAGGATTTTCTTGTTCAAAGAAACTTTTGCTTGTATTACCCACCTTTTTAAAAATCTTAACCTTAATGTTTCTAAGTTGTTTCTCACCCAGATCAATAACTGTGAAGACCACTTTATGATAATCTGTTAAATGAAAAACAGCCTTTCCGATATATACTTTGGATGTTGCTAAGTAGTAACTACAACAAACCCCAACTGCATTCTGTTAAAAATTTAAAAATTAACAATTTTAACCCAAGGTCATTTGTTACTTGTGACTGTTGCACTGGGTAAAGCAATTTCTATTAATTGCTGAACGCACTACTGGAAAACGCTCAGATACTATGGTGATGAACATGGTATGAGAACTTAGATAGAACAGAATTTCATATAAACAGTTCTGTAGTAACACACTTCTTTTAGTTTATATTTACCATTATCCTCAGATTTAATGGAAGATGTGTGTCTAAATCTCTTATGCTGCCTTAAAAATCTTTAACAATATGAATAAGAGTATCAGCAATTGCTTACCTCTTAATCTTTATTCAGCATTTTCAGGTCTTCTCCACTTCAGCAGCTGGCAATTTCTGTACTTGGAATGGAGGAGTTATAAAATGAGAATGGTCAGTTGGCCTGGCAAATAATGAATTTTAAAAAAAACAAACACGTAATTTCTAAGAGTTCTATTGTTCCCCACTGTGTATCCATTTAAACACTTGACTGCAAATAAACTGTAAAGCTGGCATGTATAATTTTGGCACATACAAAAAACATTATAGAGACTATTTCTACACTGACAAGTACAAATTTGATACCAGTTTGATTTGATACAAGTTTCATACCATTTTCTGGAAATTGTGATTGGCAACTACATGTGTCAACTCCAATTTGTTGAGGTTACTACTTTATTTACAATACAATATTACTTTATTTTGTACAGCAACTTTCATACAAACTATATCCCAAAATGTTTTACACAGCTAGGTTATATAATCACAGAAAGAAATAATACAATTCAAACATTAAAGAGCAGGTAGAGGGAAAGAGGAATTATGAGGTAGATACAAGGGAGCAGACAAAGAGTTTGAGATAGAAACACAGGAAGGCAGATGGCAGGAGCTATAAAGGTGAAGGCTCTTTACCAACTGTAATGAGACTGTGTGAAAGGACACAGGGGCAGTGAGTCTAATGGAAGAAATGGGTATGGGAGCAGATGTGCTAAGACAGACCAAGTCCATGTTAGGTTTTAAACGTAAGGAGTCACATTGTGGGGTAAATCCATAGTAACTCCTTTGATTTTAGTGAACTTCAAAGATTAACTGCAATTAAGTTATTCTGGATTTATACCAGCGTAACTAACTGAGTTAAATTTGTCTCAAGGAGGGAAATTGTGAATTGGATCAAAGAGTACCTTGAAATCAATCCTGAAATGACTAGAAAGTTGTTTGTAAATACATGTAATTTGGTTGTGCTTCTTGTATTCATGAGGCAGGCCTGGCAGGAGCATACTGCATCTGCTGGAGTCTGAAGAGCTGGGAACTATAACAGTCAAGCTGAGAGGAAATGAAGGCATCAGTGGGTATTTTCCAGTAGTAAGGGTTAGGGTAAAGATGTACATTGGTATTGTGGCATATTTGGTGGTGCATATATTTGCACAAATAGGAGACACTGGAGAAGACAGTTCTAGGTCAAGGGTGACACCGATTATTTGAATAATGGTAGCAAAGGGCAGGTGCTTAGTTGAAAGAGGAAATAAAGGAGATTCTCCCTTTCTTAGAAGCCGAATAATATTAAAATGTGGTCCCTCAAAATTACTTTTACAGAATAAAACGGAGACTTGAAGACTCATGGGGTTAGTGAGAATTTAAAAAATTAAAATTAATTAAAATTTAAAAAAATTTTAAATCAGTTTGAATCTAACTCAGGTTGCGACCAGAGGTAGATTTGACCAAACCCCTAAATCTGAACAGTATAATTGGATTTGAGTTTGCAGGGCCATAATGTGTCAAATACAAACAGTGAACACAACTACTGCTCAAAATGGAAAAGTGTGGATTTCAAACAAATTGAGGTGTTCAGACCTCAGGGTGTAGACTCAAACTCCTGTCAGGTAGTCGCAAAGTGAAAAGTCGGTGGTCTCAGTGCAGTTCCTGGCAGACAGGTTTCCACATCAAGCCAAACGACAAATAAATAGTGTTATGTTAACATCTAAAGACCCCAACCAAGATCAGGCCCTATTGTGCTAGGCACTGTATAAATATATAGTAAGAGACAGTCCTACTCCGAAAAGCTTATTGTCTAACTAGACTAAGCAGACAAAAGGTGGAAAGGGAAATAAAAATACAGTAGTGAATGGTCTTTCTTAAGGTCACAGAGCCAGACAGTAGCAAAACCTGGGTCTGAAATCAGATCTCCTGAGTCCCATTCCAGTGCTGTGGATATTGGATCACAGCACCTTTCTCTTTCTACAATAATCATTAATGCACAATAGTGCTAATAGAGTGCATGACTCTGTACAAACCAAGGAAGATATGGTTCCTGCCCCAAGGAGCTTACAATCTAGGCAGATAAACAATACAATTCAGATACAAAATGTACCGGGAGAGGAGAAAACTGACTGATCAGAAAACACCGCAGGTTTCTTTTTAAACATAAAACATTTCTTTGACAAATTAACATTAATAGGACTTGCTAAAGAAGTGCAATTTAAAAAAGGATTAGAACATACAGAGCATAACTAGTTACCATAAAATCCCCTCGGGTGCGGAGTGCCAAAGGCATGAGAGTTTGGGAAGAGAGGTGATCAGCGCATATGTAGTAAATATGCCCTGGAGTATCAGTATCCCTAGCTAATTCTTAGATGAGGTAAAACTTCTGTATGTGATCAGAAAATATTTAGTTTAGGTATGCAACAGGAAATAGCTGCCAAAATGCTGAAGCATGGTCCAAAGGCAACAATGCCTATTTAAATATGAAGCTTCTCATGCTTCGCCAGAAGCTGGGAATGGGCGACAGGGGATGGATCACTTTCTGATTTCCTGTTCTGTTAATTTCCTTTGGGGCACCTGGCATTGGTCACTGTCGGAAGACAGGATACTGGGTTATATGGACCTTTGGTCTGACCCAGTATGGCCATTCTGATGTTCTTAGAGCCCAGATTACACTTTAAAAAGACACAATACCGACAATAATTATGAATGTGCTTTTTGGGAAGGAACTTAAATGATGCATTTCAGATGAAGTAGAAAGTAAGTTTTAGAAACCACACTTACTATCATACAAATGTGCCTAATGAAAGTGTCCATATTGATCCTAATCCAACTTTACCGTGACTCTCACCTCATGTTGGCTTAGTTTGTAAATTTTACTTCTGATGGAACAATTTGTGAATTTTTAATAAGTTATGGAGTAGAGGCTTTTCAACTTGTCTTCTTTAGTAGCCATTACATACAAAATCAGAAGAACCACCAGGGAGAAAAGAGACTGTCAGTGGTGAATAAAGAAAACCTCTGATCCTTTTTCACACTAAAAAAACCAAGTGTTTGGATTTTTTAAAAGATTTATCTATTAAACTCAGCATATTGAAATGTCTTTGATTTTTGGTTGCCTTTTTTCAGGAGCAAGGAACAAAAGTTCTAACCATTTTAACTTCTCATTTTAAGATTTTTTTGTTTAAACAACATACAGCTATAGTTAGACATTTTCTACATAATCACACCAATTCAGGTGTTCTAGGCCACTACCTGCATAGTACTTTTCCTTATTGGTCATGTGAGCGATGAATAAATGTAACCATTACTTGACCTATGACCACAAGACCATTCAGAGCATCCTGAAAAGTTGCTCCTATGTGGGCTGGTCTCTGAGCTCCTTGAAATTTCTCACAGTGTGGCAGGTACCACAATAAACAAACACAAGCAGCACACAAGGGGCTGAATCTGTAATCATTTAATTCCTCTCTGCATCCACAGAAAATATCACAGAGCTCAAAAAAAAAAAAAAATCACACTCCCTATTGTAATTTACAGTCAAGGTCCCCAATCCTGCACTCTTTGGGTTTGTCTACACATTCCTGCCGTACAGACTATGAGGGTATGAACTGTAGCATGCACTAGCATGCTGTGCTGTAATGCCATATGGATGCCGCTGACATGAACTAAAAGTTACCTAAGTTTGCATTAATATAGCCTTGTTTGAAAGAGGCTAAGTTAACATGAGCTGGGTATCTCCTAATTCATGCCAGCAGAATTCACACAGGGAAGTGACAGCACAACACGCTACTGCATGCTGCAATTCATACCCCCTGTAGGCTGAACTGCAGGGCCACAAAGACATTGCCATTCCTCAAGTAAAATGCCCATTGAATCAATGGGTGTTTTGCCAGAGTAAAGAAATGCAGGGGGCAAGCACTTATAAGGTACATCACATTGTATCTGGGCCCAGAAATACTTCATAGCTTGTACGCTTGCTCTATAATTGTCTGAGACTCTCTCTAATGAGGTACTCATGATTTTAAAAGTGGCATCACTACACATTATGAACCCACAGTAACTCTTCATTAGAAAGTCCATGAGCACCCAGTGGATCACAGCCAACAATCTGGGAAGCACGATGTATAGCCATCTTCTTTTGCAGTCTGTGGACCTTTGAAGATGCTAAACACAGACCACGCTATCATCTGAAAAAATAGAAATCAACTCCATTTGTGAATTTTAGAACACTAACCTTAAGAAAGTGTTTAATCATTTACGTCATGGACTCCAAGCTGCAGCTTTCTGTGACAGTCCTGCAATCAATTATGTCCATCATCCTTCTGTTTTCCTCTCCCAACATACGTCCACATGTTGGGATCACTATATACTTGGTCCCTTCCGGATTCTATGATCAGTAATCTGGCACTGTGTAGCTAGGCAGTGCACTCATCTGAAAATTCACACAAGCAACAGCCACTAAAATAGTGTCGTGCATTGGAGCATGACTCCAACTTTGAAGGACTTGTTCATGAAACTAGTGTGTGACCATTCCTGACTTGCAAGGAAACACAAAGAAAACATGGAGAGAAGAAAGAAAATAAATGTTCCTCCAAGTAACTGGAGAAAAAATCATGGACACACAAATATATAGTAAAAAACACAATGGGGAAGATACCATAGAAAGAGGTGTGACACAGAGATGGGACTTACCATGGTATCATGAAAAACAGATTAATCAGAACAAGGTTTGAATCTCTGTATACTTGCAATATATTTATCATGTATGTACAGTATTGCTTTCCATGAATCCAAGTTAGAAAACTTGACTGAGATTTTCAAAAGTTTTTAAACTCGCTTTTGAAATAAATGGCATCTGTGTGGCTCACTCCCCTACCTTTCTTTTGAAAATCTCAAACTATGCTTGCGGTGGGTTGCACTTGCATCACCTTCAATTTTGTAACCATTAAATCAAAGCATATTTGCTGGAAGGCCACTCTGCTTATACCATATTGGGTCTTAATTCTACTTTCTAGTACATGGGTACTAGTGGACTGCCACTTATCCACTCCTTGTGTTCACACACATGCTCTGTACCATATTTCTCCAAGTTATGCATGAATGTATTCCTATATATCTAGGAGAGGAATCAAAATCTTATATATTATATTGTATTTTAAGTAGCACACACTGAGCAAATTGAATTCAGATAACAGGGTTAAATAAAAAATAAATGCATTTACACCACTGCATAAATTGTGCAATTATCCGTTCAGAAAACAAAATATAATCACATTAACATAAAAATAAAAAATTTATTACAATCCATGGTCAATACATTTTTGAATACCATAAATTCTTAATTTCTAACCAACATTTTCTCAAAAAAAGCTTGTTTAAAATAGTAACTTTTGACCCTCGCTAGTTTAAACAGCATCTACAATGCTTTGTTAAATTATTACTGATCAGTTGGTCTTTGTCGTAAATTTCTTGATTTTCCATTTTCAAATTTTCTCTTTTTGAAGATCGGCACCTCTTCTGTCAGGTCTCCAAGGGAGGTGACTGTTTTTTCTTTAAATATCATTTTTGCATCCTCTGGAACCTGGAGCACTGGCAGAGGGAGATAGTCACTCTCTGTACTGGGAAGCTCTAAGTCCACTTTTTCACTAGGAGAGCAGATAAAAAAAATAATGGCTAGATGACAGAACAAGAATGGCACCACAGATGGCAGACAGCACTTTTATTTTCATAGCGGCCTGACAAAATTGTTAGGAAATTTTATAATCTTGGCACAAGTTTACTTGCCCATCCTCATCATGACCATGATAATCTGGCATTAAAATAAATATTGTATTTGCCCTGGGTGAGCTGGCAAATAGCAAACTAAAGCCCCAATCCTGCAAACACTCAAGCATGTAAGTATTTTGCTCATGTAATTCCTAGAACAGTCAACATTGTTATTCATGTGTAAAGTTAAGCAGGTGCTTAAGTGTTTGCAGGTTCAACATCAAAGGGCACAATCTTTTGGTACATGATTAGGGAGTTTTGCCAATGTACACAGGATCAGGTCACATGAGCTTGACTTTGAACAGTGGACAAGCAGCTACACCCACCATTGAAGTCAACCAGAGCTGCAGGTAACCAGCAGTCCTCAGGATAAGACCTTAAACCTAACAACTAAGAAATATAAAGGTTTGAGTTGCAATCATCAGCTGCCACTGTTTCTGTATTGTTCCACACAGTTCCAGCTTTCCCCACTAAACTGTAAGCCCTTGGAGACAAATAAACTGTAATTAGTTTGGTACAGCTTTCCAGCTGCACAGCCTCAAAGATGTTATATCCATAATAAATAAGGCTACAATTTAGTCCCAGGTATTTTTAGTAAGAGTCATGGACAGGTCATGGGCAATAAACAAAAAACCACGGCCCGTGACCTGTCCATGACTTGTGCTATATACCCCTGACTAAATCTTAGCTAGCGGGTGAGGAGGGGGGTGCTTCTCTGGTAGGTAGGGGTGGGCCGCTGCTCTAGGGAGATGGGGGGATGCTGCTCTGGCGATGGGGGACTGGGGGCCAGCAGCACTAACTGCTGGGGGCCACCGAGCAGCTGCTGCTTTGGCTGCCCCCAGGGCCTCCCACCTGCCACTGCTTCTGTTGTCCCTGGGGCCAGCTGCCTCGGCGGCCCAAGCAGCAGTCAGTGCTGCTGGCTCTGGGGGCCACTCCAGCAGTGCCGGTGCAGCTGGCTACGGAGCCGCTCCAGCACCAGCAGGTGTGGCTGTCCCCAGGACCACCTAAGCAGCTGGCCCCCAGGCCACTGCAGAAGTCACGGAGAATGCATGCATGCATAAATAAATGTCATTACACTAAAAAAAAAAAAAAAAAAAAAAAAAAAAAATCAGAAGAGTCACTTTATTCCATGGGCTCTGTCATAACAGGATTAAAAAGAACCCAGTAGTCTTGACTCCCAATTGCCTTGCTCTAAGTACCAAATTCCCATATGTTTGAGGATGACACAAGCAATTTGTAGCAACTAGTAAATCTGTTTACTACTAATATTGAAAGATATTTTTGGACTAATAATAAGTGACTATTTCTACTCTAGTAAAATGCACTATTTTAATTCATTTATAAAAAGATCATATGGGAAACTCAAACAACAACAGCTATCTGAAAAGCTCAAGCTCCATTTCTAGCTGCCTGTGGAGAAGCAACATGGGAAGGCTCGACCATGTCCTCCAATACATGAGTCCACATGGTCATGTTTTAGCTAATGAATGTGTAAGCAAGCAGAATAACCGATTTTACTAGTTATGTAGCAATCCGTGTAGCACGATTTAACCTATAATTTACAGAGAGAGAGAGAGAGAGTTCAACAAGCATCATCTGCTTCTCTGATCAAATATTACTCAATTTTAGGAAATATATACACAGAGCCAAATTTTTAAAGGTGAAAAAATTGTATGCATGCCAATTTGCATTCACACCCAGAATGCGACCTACAAAACTACACTTAAAAATCTGGCCCATGGCATCTGAATGCTAAATCCATTGAAAACCACCATCACCAGCAATTTGGTAAATTTACCCTGTGATTATAATGAACTTCAGCATTAAAAAAGAATGAAAATTACTTTTTAAATACTCACCATGGGTAAAATCCTTAAATCTTTACTCAGGCTCAACTCCCATTGACTTGAGTGTTAATATTGCCTGAGTGAGGAATTCAGGTTTTGGCCCTATAGGTAGGGCCTCTGGAACAGCAAGGTGACAGACATCTTATAAATACTTATGGTAAATGGACACTTACTATGGGTCTTCCTTTTCTGTAACTTCCTCCCAGTTACCATAAGGGTTTGTCTTTTTAGATACATTGTGGGAGGTAGCTTGTGGAACTGACGGGGCCTCATCCTGAGCAACATCAGTTTCTTGTTTAACTTCCTGCCACTCTCCATAAGGGCTTATCTTTTTAACTTTTGGGGGTTTCTCTTCCTCCGTTTCGTCATCGCTGTCTCTTTTCATCTAAGGAGGAAAACACCCCACTTTCAGCAAAAATGCCGAAATGAAACAACAGAATATTGCTCTTTTTCACATCTATTATTTATACTTCTCAACCAAGGAAAACCAAAAGCAATAAAGAAACAATATTTTAGTAGAATTTTAATATTTTTTGCCACAAGCGTCTTACTTCATTCAGAAAGAGACAGTCATTCAATACACACACAAGAAAAACAATCATTAGAACAAGCTATAGTTAAAAGTTCCCATCTCACACAGCTGAAAATGAGTGGAGTACCACATAGAAATTTGTTTTGTAAATGTGTATTATATATATATATATATATGCTTTTAATTCTTTTTTTAATTAAATGTTCTTTGCATACTTTCTTATGGATAACATTTGGTAGAACTTTGACTAGTTTTGCACACAGTGGGGAAGAAAATTGGAATAATACCTTAAAGCATTTGTATCTGGGTATTTTCACATTTTAAATGAAAACAATATCTTGGGAAGCCCAAGTTGCTGTTTCTGGACTCAAAATAAAAGGCACTGGAAAAATTTTATCTACCCACACCTAAAATTACAGCCCTCATTGTGAACTTTAGTATGAAGACATAACATCTAGTTTTGACACTACCTTTATCCTACCGTTGGTCTTGACAGACAATTAATGGGAAAGCCTGTAAGTGTCAAATTTTCAGACAACAGCCATGATCTTGTGGTGTCCCACTGTAAGCAGATACCTTTGAAGAATATGGGCCAAAAATTATAGCCCTATATTGAAGTCAATATCAATCTGAGGATCATCTACTTGGGAGGCCAATGCCCTTCCTTGGAAACCATGAGCACCTCTAGCTACATCCAAGTCATCTACATTGAAGAGTCTACCTTCCATGGTGTAACAGGGCTGCTGATGTGCCAATAGATGACCAGTTATTTATTTTGCTTTTCAAGCACTATGAAGTGCTAATTCTTACCGACGTCAATAAGGTTTAACCTAACTACAATAAATATAGACACCCAGAAAGATGAAATCACTTTATTCCAGAACATTAATATTGTACATAAAGTAAATCTGATGGGAAAAAAAAAAAAACGTACCTTTAAGTGTGTTTTTGGCTTTTGTACCTCACTTTTATTACCACCCATCTCAGCATCTGATTCAGATCTCTTTGAATCTGCTGTGGTATGTTCTTCAGGATGATTGTCATCTTTATTGCTCTCATACGAAGGTGAAACAAAACCATCAGGCTTCTTCCACGTTGATACTGTTCAACATATTTGGACAGTCACATTATTCATGTTTTAATTCTGACCTTACACGAGCTCCACTTTGACAGCATTAGCCTTAAGCAGTACCATGTGCTCGATGTGAAAAATGCAGTAAAGAATTTAGCATATGCCCTTCCACTTTTCTTTTTTTCTCGTGTTTTCTTTCTAGACTTCTCAAAATTACTTTTTCAATGTTTTATTTTTAAACACAAGTTTCATGACAGTTCCACTCAACTTATGACAAGACTTGCTGTATCCTGTCCTCTACTATGCATTAGTTCTTTTCCTTAAAGTAGAAATACTTCAATTAAACCTGTCCAACCTACTATACATTATTTACTTTTCATAACATTATTTCTCCTTTCAGATTGGATAATTTAACTATAACAACCCTAATAATGGGTTAGGATTCTTTGGCATGTAACTGTGAACATAATGAACACAGCTATAACACACTGTTCCCCACTACAAAAATACCTTTGACCATGCATTCGCCATCTCTTGCATTCATTACTGTAACATAGTCAGATATGGTGTCCCAGCCCTCCCCACAGATTTTAAAGCCAGCATCCCTATCTGCAGACTGAAAGTCTGTCGGTTTCCTCAGTGCTAGCTGACTCAATAGAATACAGTAGAACTAAGGCTCTTTAATTAAACAGCAGTGTTTACATATCCAAACCTGGTTTATTGGAAGTCCCTCAAACAGCTGAGGGACATGACCTTATTTTCAATTAAACAATGATGTTCCAGTAAACTTCTTGACTGAGGTGGTGTGATGGATGTATCCATCATATTGAAAATCCCAATGTCATCACTTAATTGCTTTAAATGCACTGCTTTTAATAAAATGTTCCACTATTAAGTTAAAAACCAAGTAATTTCCAGCATTCATTTGAAGAGTTGGCAATTAGCTGAAGAGTTTGCATAGACAGATTCTATTTGACTAGCCAAATCAGTTTTATAACACTGGAAAGCACACTGACTCTCAAAAAATTATTTGAAAGGAACACTCAAATTAATAAAAACTATCATACTTTTGACATTTTCATATTTTAGACATATTAATTAAAAACAGTTAACAAATGCACTTCTAAGATTTATTATCTTCAAAGAGCAAAAGCTTTCTTATTTAGATGTGTTGTAATGACATCTGGTGGCCTTCAAAGCTCTTAACAACAAAACAGAGCTTTTGTTGACAATGTCCCTTCTTTAGAACACAGGGTTAACTAAGAGGACATGTACTCCAAGAGAGTTAAATTGCACTGAAAATTAAAATCACAAATATTTGTCTGATGGTCACAGTGAATGGTAACTCAAAATCCGACAGGTATAAAATAAGACCAAGCAAAATAGTTACAAAGAAGTTGTTCAAGGTTACACATCTATGTAGAACTGTCAAAAGCAACAAAACACAAATGATAAAATACAAACTGGAATTTAAAAGAGAACACTGACAAATGACCTGCAAACAAACCTACAAAAACCCCAAACCAAAACCCATCTTTTTGCATATTTATGCCACATAAAGGCCTGGGAAGAGTTATTTTTCTGCTTCCTTAGAAATATCAAGACTGCCAAGTCTGATTTTCCCGGAGAACGTCAGTAGTCTCAGATGTTGTCTTTTCTATGCTCTGAAGATTTAAGTGAAGGGCAGGTTCTTTAATCATTTGGAAAGAATTTATTTCTCCAAAATGTTGATTAGTTATTACAGTTAAATAGGTGTTAACAACAAACAAATAAAAAGCAAAGAGTTTTTACAAGAAATTGACTAAAATCACTAAAATCACTTTCCTTAACTTTCATTCTTTTGGCATTATTTCACTAGTTCTCCATCCTAGAATTTTTTCAAGCCTAGACTAGTGCTGAATTTCTAATATGGAGGAAAAACAACAACAAAAAAAGAAACAAAGCCATCCTTTCAAATCTTCCTCATACATCATAATGAATGAAAAGAAGGATGCAGCTCCATTTTTTTTGCAGGTGAAGAAGGGTTTTTAAGTTAGATTGCTTAAACCTCTTTATTTCCACGTATTTAACTCAAAATTCTGACATGCAAGGAAAAAAGTTCTCTGTTAAAGATTCAAACTAGCATAGGCGCTGACTCCGTGGGTGCTCCGGGGCTGGAGCACTCACAGAGAAAAAATGGTGGCTTCTGAGCACGCACCGGCAGCCCCCTGATCAGCTCCCCCCCGCCGCAGACTGCCTCCTGCCTGCAGGCCCCATGGATCAGTGTCTCCCCCTCCCCCAGTGCCTCCCACCTGCCACGAACAGCTGTTTCGCGGTATGCAGGCAGGAGGCTCTGGGAGGAAGAGTGAGGACACGGCACGCTTGGGCGGGGGTGGAGCAGGGGCGAGAAAAGGTGGGGCAGGGGTCGGGCTTTGGGAGAAGGGATGGAGTTTAGGCGGAGTCTGGGGCAGAGCCGGGGCTTGAGCACCCCCTGGCACTTTGGAAATTTGGCACCTGTGCAAACTAGCGCTGTCAATTAATCACAGTTAACGCCTGTGATTAATTGAAAGCAAAATTCACGAGTTAATTTTTTTAACGTGTTAATCACATGCCTGTTGGCGGGGCAGAAGGCATCAGCAGCGGGGAGGGCGGGGGTGCTGAAGCCCCCGCCCGCAGCTCCATGGGCAGTGGAGGGGCTGAAGCAGCTCTAGCCTGCAGCTTCCCCGGCAGCAAGGGGGCTGGAGCCCTGCGCCCCGAACCCTGAGAACAGCTGAAGTTCCAAGCCCCGAACTGGGCTGAAGCCCTGCGCCGAAGCCCTGCGCCATGCCCCGAGAAGGGCTGAAGCTCTGAGACCTGTGGGAGTAGAAACCCTGAGCCCCAAGGGGAGCTAAAGCCCTGAGCTGGGCTGAAGCCCAGAGCCCACAGCCCTAACCATATATTTGAAAGTATAGAAAACCCCCAAAATTTAAATAAATGGTATTTTAATATTGTTTAACAGTGTAATTAAAACAGTGATTGGTGTATTGTGGCACTAAGGAATTAGAGAGTTTTCAGAAGATGGGGTGTTTTTTGATTAGGCCCTGTAGCGAAGTGATGACTCACCGGCACGGCACCTCCTGCTGGTCATCCAGGGAATTAGCTCTTTTCCGGCATACGGAGCGCCCTCTGTAGGCCGGTGTCTCGTCTGCCGCTGGCCCCGTGTCCCTTCTGGGCCCCGGTGCCCTTTGCTCTAGGCTTCTGCCCACCACAGTACCCCCACACTCTGGGTCTCCCCTGGGTCTTGCCTCAGTGGCTACTGCCAGTCATCATCTAGCCCCCACTCACTGGGGCAGACTGCAGTCTGTCATGGCCACTCATCATTGGCAAGGAGCTGTCTCTGCCTATTCCCAGGCTGTACCTCTGCAGACCCAGTACCTTTGTAGGCCTTCACCAAGGCTTGCAGCCTGGAGGTTTACCAGGCTGAAGCTCCCCAGCTCTCTTTGCCCTTTTCCCCAGCACTGCTCTGCTTCAGATACCTTGCTCCCAGGCAGCTAGCCCTTCCCACTCCAGGACTAGAGTGAGACTCCTTCAGCTCCTGGCCCCCAGCCCTCTTATCAGGGCCAGCTGACCCTTAATTGAGCTGGCCACACCTGTGGTCAGCTACTCACTCAGGTGCTTTCACTCCTTTTCTGAGCTACAGCCCTCTCCAAGGCTGCTTTCAACCCCTGTCCTCCAGGAGTGGGGCAGCCGCCCCACTACCAGCCCCTTGCCCTCTTGGTAGTATTCCCCTTTTGGGATAGGGTATTGGCCGTCCCATTTCTGATTCCCGGGTGATAGGTGATAATGAAATCGATCTGAGAGAAAAATAATGCCCACCTGAGCTATCTTTGGTTCAAGGCTTGAGCCTTCCACAGATATTCAAGGTTCTTAAGGTCAGAAAAGACTTGCACTGGGTGTCGGGCTCCCTCGAGGTGATGGTGCCAGTATTCCAAGACTAATTTAATTGTGAGTAGTTCCTTATCTATTATCTTATAATTCCATTCTTCAGGGGTGAGTTTTCAGGAGTAGTTAGTACAGGGGTGCAACACGTGCTGTGAGCCTCTGAGACAGTATGGCCCTGATGGTTACATTGGAGGCACGGCTTCCACTACGAATGCCTGGGCTGAGTCTGGGTGTGCAAGTAGCAGAGAAGTGGTGAAAGCAGCCTTGAGCTGTTTGAAAACATGGCAAGCTTCACGTGTCCAAACAAATTTGATGGCCTTGCAGAGTAGGTTGGTTATGGGGGCTATTTACCTTCAGAAACCTGTAATGAACAGTTGGCAAAATTTGCAAAGCCCAGAAGAACTGTAACTCCCGGAGAGAATAGGGCACTGCCCAATTGCGGATGTCCTTTACCTTTTGGGGGTCCATCTTGACTCCTTCTGGGGAAATGATTCTGTGGAGGGCTGGTCAAAGGTACATTTTTCCAATGTCACAAAAAGGCCAGGCTTCTGCAGTCTTTTCAGGATGGAATGAATGTGCTAACAAATCTGCTCAGGGTTATCTGAAAACACAAGTATGTCATTGAGATGGATGATTACATACTGGTCCAGGATGTCTCAAAATATGTTGTTCATGAAGTGTTGAAAGGTTGCAGGAGCATCTGTCAGCCTGAATGGCATTACTAAATATTTGAAGTACCCATAGCAGGGTCTGAAAGGCAATCTTCCATTAAACTCCTGCCCTGATGCACACTAGGTTGTAAGCACCCCAGAAGTCCAGTTTGGTGAAAATTCTGGCAGACCACACATGACCTAGTAACTCTGATATTAAGGGCAGGGGATACTGGTTTTGGACCACCTCCTGGTTTAGGGCCCAATAGTCTACAGAAAGGCTTGGCATTCTGTCTTTTTTCTTAATGAAAAGGACTGAAGCCCTTGCTGGGAAGGTGAAGTGCTGGATGGAGCCCTTGGCCAGGTTTTCCTGGACGCACACACAAAGGGCTGCCAGTTCTAGTTTGGACGTCGCATAAATATGTCCATAAGGGACCTTTGCCCCAGGCTGCAGGTCTATGGGGCAGTTGTTGTCCTGGTGCACAGGTAGCGTGTCTGCATTTTTCTTTTCAAAAATATCTGCATAATCCCAATACTCTTCAGAGAGATGGGAATTCAGGCTTGGAAGTCACTCCTGGTTAGCCGCCACCATCTTGCATTCCCCCACAGGTGCTGTCATTTCCAACTGGCTACAGGAAATGGGGACTGGAGGCTTGAAGCCAGCTGCACGCAGGCAGACTCTTCCGCAGTATTCCCAGGGAAAGCTGACCCTTTTTTCTCGCCAGGAGATGCAAGAGTTGTGCTGCTCCAACCAGGTGATGCCAAGAATTAGGAGGCAGTGCAGAGTTGAAAGGTTGCAGAGTTGAAAGGTTCACACTGAACTGTAGCACTTCCCAATGGGCCAGGATTACTGCCTCTAGGGGTTCTGTTTCCTGCGTTACTGGTCCTGGGGACAGGATGGATCCATCTATTGCCTCTACAAGGACTGATGTAGGCTTTAAACAGAGAGGGATTTGTAGTGCTCAAGCAGCTTAATCGTCTACGATGTTACTGGTAGCCCTGGAGTCAATCAGGGCCCACTAAGGGGGAATCAGTTTGGCCGCATTCATGGTATGTAACTTTACTCATACTTGGAAGTGTGGGGAGGACCTGCATGTCCTGGATCAAGTTTCTCTTGAGGACTGGGGAGCAGTTCCAGAGCCCTGATGGTGCCCAGGCCGCGTCTTCCCAACCATAGGGCCTGGGCTTGCTCATTTCCCAATTCCTTGTCAGTTGAGGTCCATAATGGACAAGAGGCAATGGCATGTCCTCATGCTTCGCAATAAATGCATAGGTTTCTGTGTGGTCATTGTTTCTTTTCTTCCAGGGTCAAGCATCGGTGACCTAGATCAACCTGCATCAGTTCACAGTTGGACCCTGGGGTTTCTGGTGTGGGGTGTGAACAAAGTGGTGGCAGAGTACACCTCCTCTCTTCCTTTCTCTCACACAGTTGGTTACTGATGCAGAGAAAGAGGTCAATAAAAGCATCCAAGTGGGTTGGGGTCTCAACTTAGGTTAGCTTATCCTTTACCTCCTCACCTAGGCTACACCAAAAAGGCTGAATTTGGGCTGCCTCATTCTACTCAATGTCAGCCATGAGGTGACGGAATGGGGCAGCATATGAGGCAGCTGACCCTTGCTCTTGCTGGAGCCTTCATAGTGTGGCTTCTACTGGGCGAGTCTGACAAGGGTCATCAAAACACGCAGAAAATGCTCGCAGGAAGCATTTTGTCTGTTAACACCCGGCCGTCCTGTTCCAGCACCGGGGAAGCCCAATCCAGTGCTTTTCCAGCAAGCAAACTGATCACTAGTCCCACCCTGGCCTGGCCGGTGGAAAAAAAGAGAGGAAATTGGTTCAGGAACCCCCTGAACCTCTGGCGGTTTCCATCAAAACATTTGGGTAGTGGTACCGCAGGACCCTGTTCAGAGGGCAGTGACCCAACCCAAGCCTGGAGCACAGACCTCTGTATTTATGCTGCATTATCTTTCCACTCTATCCTTCCCTCTGGACTTGGGGATTGCCTTTTAAGGTGGAGTTTTAAGAACAGCTTAATGGCTCAGGAGTCCCTGGCAATATGGCTTGATTGTAGCTATACTGCCTGGGAGCACAAAGGGACCCCACAGTTGGGACAAAAGCAGAGAATCTGCACATGGCCAGTCCTATCCTACTATGGGTCGCAAAGATCCGTAGGGTTTAGAGACAGAACAGTTGCCTGTTCTGAGGGGGTGTGCAGAAAGCTGCATTATGCAAGAAAAGAGTTTAAGAAAAACTCTTAGAGGATCTCTGCAATATCTCTCCCACTGGCATTTGTGTAGGAGGAAACAATCCAGGCTATTGTTATTTGATCCTACACTCATGTCAGATAATTATACATGTATGATCAATAATAAAATAACTGGTCAAATATCAAATTCAATCCACTACTGAAGTAATGGGGAAATTGGTTCGCCTTCACTGGCTGGATTATTTTCAAATCTAAATCTTACTCTATAATTTCCCAAGTTGTATATATTCTATTTTAGGAAATTTAAGCTTGCTAGAGAGAGTATGTAAAGTGTATCAGTGAAGATAGCCCACTCTCATTCCCCCCTTACTTTTTTCTTAACCGCTAACTCTCCTCTGGCTCTTTCCCCTCAGAGTACAAACATGCTTCAGTCTCTTCTATCTTAAAAAAACCCATAATTGACCAGACTTGCCTCTCCAACTAATGCCCCATCTCCGTTCTTTAATCTCTAAGCTCATTAATAGGGCCCTACCAAATTCACGGTCCATTTTGGTCAATTTCATGGTCACAGGATTTTAAAAATCGGAAATTTCGATTAATTTCTGACCCAAAGAGGAGTTATGGAGGGGTCACAAGGTTATTGTAGGGGGAGTTGTGGTACTGCTCCCCTTAGTTCTGCACTGCTGCCTGCAGAGCTGGGCCTGCAGTCAGCAGCCGCCGCTCTCCAACTGCCCAGCTCTGAAGGCAGCAGTGCAGAAGTAAGGGTGGTATGGTATGGTATTGCCACCCTTACTTCTGAGAGGCTGCTGGCAGGGCGCTGCCTTCGTAGCTGGGCGTCCAGCTAAGGAGCTGCTGTTCTTCAGCCGCCCAGCTCCGAAGGCAGCGTAGAAGTAAGGGTGGCAATACCACAACCCCCCTGCAACTCTCTTTTGGGTCAGGATCCCCAATTTGAGAAACGCTGGTCTCCTCCCTGAAATCTGTACAGTATAGGGTAAAAGCACACAAAAGATCAGATTTCACAGGGGAAGACCAGATTTCACAGTCTGTGATGCGTTTCTCATGCCAAATTCTCATGTTTCTCATGTGAATTTGGTAGAGCCCTACTCACTGAACATGCTATCTGCAATTGCTGTCTCAAGCTTCTCTTCTCCAATTCCATCCTCGACCCTGACCAATCTGGCTTCCACTCCTTGACCTTTTGCTCTCGCCTCTTCCTAGCCAAATCTCAGAACCATACTCCATCCTCATCCTCCTTGACCTCTCAGCCACCTTTAACACAGTTTACCATGATCATCTTCTTGAAACCTTGTTCTCCGTTGGCTTCCATGACTCTGTCCTCTCCTGGTTTTCCTCCTACCTCTCTAATAATTCTTTTAGTGTGCTCTTTGGAGGAGCCTCCTCATCTGCCCTCCAACTGTCTATGGGGGTTCCAAAGGCTCTGTCTTTGCTTTCCTTCTCTTCTCTATCTATACCTTATCTCTCGGTAATCTCATCCATACACACAAGTTCAGTACCATCTCTGTGTGGAAGATTCACAGATCCACCTCTCTACTCTAGATCTGTCCCTTTTGTCCAGACTAATATCGCAGCCAGTCGCTCTGACATCTACTGGTGGAGGTTTAGCCCAGGCTCAGCATGTCTAAAATAGAGCTCTTAATCTTCACCTGCAAGCTCTTCCCCCGACTCCTTTCTCAATCATTGTGGACAACATCAACATCCTACCTGTCACTTAGGCCCATAACCTAGGCATCATCTTCAGCTGGGACCTCTCTCTAGGTCCTCACACGAGGGCTACGTCTAAGTCTTACAGATTCTTTCTGCATAACATCGCTAAAATATGGCCTTTCCTATCCTTCCACACAGCTAACGCACTCGGCCTGGCTCTCATGATCTTGTGTCTCATCAATTGCTCCATCATTATCTTTTCTGGCCTTGACAAACACAATCTTGCCTCACTGATATCTATTCAGAATGCTGCTGCAAAGATCATTTCCCTAGCCTGTTGCTTTGACCATGTCACCCCTCTCTTTTCATCCCTCTATTGTCTTCTCCTTCTCTATCAAATCAAACATTAGCTACTTGTCTTCACTTCTGAGACCCTTCACAACTTATCCCCGCCCTTCCTATCATTTCTCGTTCAGTATCAAATGATTGACTCTTTCCTCCGATCGGCTGAAGATGCCAGCAGCCATTGCCCACTTGTTACATTTTCAAAATAAGCACCAGCATGCTTTCTCCCATGCTTGGGAGAATCTCCCCGCAAAAACCACAGAATTAAATCCCCTTTCAAACTCTTTTGCCAGGAAGCCTGCAAAAAAATTGACAACTAGGTTGCTGGCATCCTGAGACAACAACCTATCATACTGACCAATACTGTCTCAGTGTATCCTTATACTCCACCATCGGTTTGTCTGTATCCATCTGTTGTCTCTTGTCCTACACTTAGATTGTAAGCTCTTGGGACAGGGACTGTTTTTTGTACAGCATCTAGCACAATGAGGTACTGGGACTCCTAGGCACTACTATAATATAAATAATAATAATAACAAACAACAACAACAGCAGCACTAAAGTTACAGCAAAAAAAAACACACAAAAAAACCACAAGCGCTTGTTCCTCTTTGATTTCCAAACAAGATTTTTTAAAATAACATTATGTATATGGACTACCCATACTTCACAGTTACAAACTGAATGTGTAGACATATATGAAATTATTATGTTTCCATGCCATCAGGATGGTGAAGAAACCATTCATCTGTATGCAACAGTTTGCCTGTAGGCCAGCAAAACTAGGAGTGGTTTAACAAAGCATACAGCATCAGATGATTCTCAGCTGAGGGAAACACTCAGTTAAACAACAGGCATAATTTAGCCATTACTACATTTTCAAAAGATTCAAACGTTTGAAATAGTTCTAACAAAGTTTTACTACGAAAAAACAGAACAAACCATCTCTTTCCAGACAGAGCTTAATTGTGAAAACGATGTTGCTTACCTCCTGTTTCTATATTATAATAGTAGGTCTGACCATCTTCACTGACTCCTTCCACCCATGCTCCTGTCTAATGAAAACACACAGAAATTGAATTAGTGGAATGAATTTTAATGACTAACGAAATAATTGCTGACAAACTATAAAGATATTCAGCCCTCCAGTACTTTCCTGTCATGGTAATTACGATGTTTTTAGGGCCTGCTCTAACTCATATTAAAGTTTTTGGAAAAATTCCCCATTGACTCTGCTGGGAGTTAGATAGGGACCTTATAACTTAAAGTAATACTCGTGCAAGAATGCACACAGACACTCTACAGGTACACATATTTCACACATATATACAAATAGTTAGTTTTTAAAAAGCGGCTGCTCAGTAGCAATCACTGTAGTTAAGGTTGCCAAACAGTTGAAATTACAACTTAACCCATTATTATTTTCACATGCTTGTGGCTTTCCAAAACATTCACTGCTTGAGTTGACATTTTCCATAGTTGGTTTCTGACCTAAAGTTAACAGAAAAGTTCTCAGAAAGTCTGAGAAAAATCCATCCAGCAGATTTAAAGTTTTTTGAGGGTTGGAGAAAAACAACTTGAAGAAACCCTACTCCAAACTGAAAACAAAACTAAGCCAACACTTGTCTTCCTTCCTTCCAACACAGGGCTTAGCAACAATGGCTGAAGACTGAAACTTGACATGGACATAGTCCTCACTGAGGACTAAGGCATTTGCTTATTTGGAAAATATATTAATTTTCACACTAGATTAATAACAAAGTCATGACTGTTTAAGAAGTGCATACTGGACATGAACCTTTGAAATTTCCCTTAAGCTGCACACTGATCTAGCCCACAATGTTATTTTTACATTAATGTATATGGGATTATAATTAATCACATATGCAACAGTCTTGACTTCATGCAATGCTAGACTGCATTTTTTTTAAAAGTCAAGAAAATAAAAAATTAAGATTCTCTTCGTAACATTTTTGCACAAACTATATAGCAGGGGTCGGCAACCATCGGCACGCAGCCCATCAGGGTAATCCACTGGTGGGCGGCAAGACATTTTGTTTACGTTGACCGTCCACAGGCACGGCTCCCCGCAGCTCCTAATGGCCGCGGTTGGCCATTCCCGGCCACTGGGAGCTGCGGGAAGCAGCCAGGAACCCTGCCGATCCCTGCTATATAGAAATCTTCGTATATATGCTGGTGAAATGAAATCAGTTGATTCAGAGAAGAAAAACAGCCCCTAGTGAACACGCTTCCTCAAGGTTTTATTCTTGTGGTTTTACAGTGCATTAATTTAAATAAGAGGAAACAAAAGAAAAATTGCTTTGCATAACTAGAAAGCAGACAACAAAAAACAGCCTGTGGCATAACTTGGCCCTTTCTATTACAGCACAGATCTATTAAAGCTATGCAATGCATTCTAGCCATGATCCAGCAGAGCACTTAAGCGGATGCTTAACTTTAAGCATGTTATGACCCAAGAACCCCTTAAGGCCAACTGTCAAGATATTCTCTCTGTACGTCTATCAGCATTTATATTACGCTTACCACTGTAGTAGCTAAACTTCAGTATACAGCACTGGTTTATTACTCCACCCGGTATGTTTATGTGAGGTCTAAGCAGAAAGTTAACTTTCTGAAGTTTAGCTACTACAGTGGTAAGAGTTATATAAATGCTGATGGACATACAGAGAGACAAAGTAGGTGAGGTAATATCTTTTATTGGACCAACATCTGTTGGTGAAAGAGAGACAAGCTTTCGAGCTACACAGAGCTCTTCTTTCTTCAGGAAGTTAACTTTCTGCTGCCTGTAAAGCAAGGAGAATCTCTGAAACTAATTACACCTCTACCCTGATATAAAGCGACCCGATATAACATGAATTTGGATATAACATGGTTAAGCAGAGTTCTGGGGGGCGGGGCTACGCGCTCCGGCAGATCAGTGCGTCAGCGTGTCTGGCTCCGACACGCTGCTCTGAGTGGCGTGTTAAGGGTGCCGGGCCGGGGTTGAATAAGGGGCAGAGGGTCTTGGGGGTGGTCAGGGGACAGGGCGGGTTGGATGGTTCGGAGGTTCTGGGAGCAGGGCAGTCAGGAGACGGGGGCATTGGATAGGGTGTGGGAGTCCCGGGGGCCTGTCAGGGGGCAGCGGTGTGGAAAGGGGTCAGGGCAGTCAGGGGATAGGGAGCAGGGGGGTTGGATAGGGGGTGGAGTCCTGGGGGTGATTAGGGACTGGGGGGCCTCTGGAGGGGGCGGACAGGGGACAAGGAGCAGGGGGGCTTAGAACAGGGGTGGGGTCTTGGGAGGGGTGGTTGGGGCGGGGGGGGTCTCTGGAGGGGGTAGTCAGGGGACAAGGAGTGGGGGGTTTGGATGGGTTGGGAGTTCGGAGGGGTCAGTCAGGGGGCGGGAAGTGACTATTAATAATGGAAATGCTCGAGGCCAAAGCAAGTTCAATATAATACAGTTTCACCTATAATGCGCTAAGATTTTTTGGCTCCCAAGGACCGCATTATATCAGGGTAGAGGTGTAGTAATCCAGCATACATACACCATGGGGAAGGCACCATTGCTTTTAGTATTTCCTACTTCTTTTGCTTATGTTTGCAATCTTAACACATATTATTTATTATTAGTTTTTCCATTTAATTTCCTCAGTGTAGTTTAAACAAGAAAATAACAACTCTGCAGCGTTTTGCACAACTCCATAAACTGCAACACTACATTAGATATGCTAAAACCTTAACCCTAAAATCAGGGAGCTGAATTAAAAACACAACTTTGCAACTGTATAGCTGCAAGAAACACAAATATGCAGCACTATGGAGTTCCACAAATACTGCACGACATAGCTGCATAGCATTTACTGCAATTAATGTTTCAAAAAACGAATAGAAGTTATTTAATGTGCATAAAAGAAACAAGCAAAATTTTAAATTGCTTAGGGCTGGAATTGCTCAGGCAAACTTAATTCTGGCATTTCTTAACTTTTGAGTACTTGACTTTGCAACATTAACATTCTTTTAACATAGTTTTTAGGTGCATGTGTGTATATATATATACACATATACATATACATACACACACACACACACACTGCTTGTATATCCTCCAAATAATGTTTCCTAAAGGAGAACTAGCCACATGTAAAAAGTTTAAAACATTAGCCATTTCCAAGCAAAGGAATCTTATGAATTATTTTAAAATATGAACACATAATTTTTTTCCTGTGTTGATTAATTTGCAAAAGGCGGAACAGGATTTGCTTGATTTTTTCCAGAAAGATTCAGCTTTTTTGGCTGAAACAAAGCATCAAAAGTTTGACTCCAAAAGAATAATTTTTAAAAAGTTATCTGCAACTGAAAACAGGAATTGGTAATGAAAGTTGAGTTTTAACCTTAACTGTAGGTTTCACAGCTCCATTCAAGCTACAATATATTTTTCTAAGATCCACAATATATAGGTTGTTTGAATTCAATATTGTGAATAATACATGAGAGATAAGCCAAGTAGGCAGCAAAAAGTTTTGTAAAGAAAGCCATAAGAACAAAGAAGTAGTACAAATAACATTTGATTACCGTTTGTGAGTTTCGAGAGTTGTCTTGAAATCCTTCAGGTTTCTCCCACTGTGATTCTTTAAACAGAAACATATTTCATTTATTATTTATAAAACCATTTCAATTTTTACTATCAATCATTATGACAAATAGTCGACTAGAACATATTGCAGATGTGTATGCATACGCATGCATGAGTAATATATGTATTACTCATCTAAAAAGAAATCACACTGGGTCAGATTGTGATCCCCTTACTCCTCTGAACAGTAACCCAAGAGTAGTCCCACTGAAGTAACTGAGACTAAATGTGGAGTAAGAATATGACAATCTGGCCTACTATGACTTGTAAATTTCTATTGCATTATAGCTGATATATAGTTATAGTACATTTTAAATATCTTCTTATAGGACAATCAGCCAGGAGAGACTGAGAAACACAAGATTTTTACGGTTTCGAAATTAGGAAGGACTGAGAATTACACCAATGTCAGTGCCTGCAAGAAACCGTGTGTAATATACCCATCTAATCATAATATAGGACCCCTTCAGTGCTCCACAGCAAACACATTCATTAAGGCCCTATCAACACAGTGTGTTCCTGACCCCAAATAAGGTGATCAGTTTAATCCTGTGCAGGTAAACAAGAAACCCAGTAATCGTAGTCTAATCTCATTATCCTTGAGATACTATTGGTACTCAAATAATTACTCATTTTATACCTGAGTCCTGATAAAGTGGATTCTGATTGCCCTTTTTTGGGTTGGGGGTGGAAATGGGATTGCCCTTTTGTGCATTTAAATATAAACTTTGTAGGGTGTCAAGAACTTTTAGGAATGTCCATGAGTTCTCCTGTTATTTATTGATTAATAAAATATCAACAGGGCCCATCTTAAGCTCTGGGCACTCTCACATAATTATAAAAGTCATAAATTTATAATAATACGTGGACTCTATATAATTGTCCACACACTAAGAATTAATCTAATAACACAGATAACGGAAGGCTAGCAAAGTGTACGGCGCCCTGCTTTGGTTAGAGGGAATAATTAGATCAATATTTGTTCCTTGCCATTATTTACCTCCGGTTACAGTATTGTAGTAATACATGTAACCCTCAGGGGAAAGTCCCTGCACCCATTCCTTTGTTTCATCTGATGGTGCTTCTGAGGTGTCTTTTCTCTTTTTTTTCTTTTCCTTCTTTTCTTTCTTTTCCTCCTGTTTACTTTGTGTTGAACTGGGACCTATAGAATCTTAAAGAAAATAATACCCATTTTTTCAGTGTTATAATCAGAATTTACTTATTGGGCATTCCTCATATAGGCAACAGCAAATATCAACTTAGTCCAAAGTAGTTTCTTCTTTCATGATATACTAAATACCAAAAGCTTTTCAGTGTAAGGCTATACTATTACGAATCAGTCTAAGAATCACCAGGAGAAACAACAAGCTGAAAAATCTAAATTCAAGGATTACCTCAGGGCTATTGAGCATGGAGTCAACAGAAGCTAGAAACCGGAGGAGACAGTCTCCATGGAGGGTTCAAACTAACAGGACTAAATTACAAAAAATGGTAGTTTACCCTCATGGTAACAGACCAAAAGCACCTGCTCAGCTTTAAAATGGGAGGAGATTAAAAGAAGAAAAAAGGACTCAGTTAAGTGATAGGTGAAAGCTCAACTATTAGCTATGCACTTGTCTCCATTGGGAAAATTGGGACCCATAATTAATGACTGGTGCAGCTCCACCAGTAAATGTAATAATAGAAACTGTACAGTAGATAATGCTTAGGTACTTTTTCTACCATGATGTTTAACCTCAACTCCCACCTGAACTGTCCTGAGGGTTAGAAGACATGACGGTAAAAACCCTGCTTACACAACTTAACAGCTTCCACTATTGCTAACAACTGTGGCAAATTATATGTCCCATTTTTGCCAATGTAAACACAATCCTGGAGCTTCTACAAAACTAATACAAAAAGAAAGTCCTGTTCAATATTCTCTTTACTGCTGCCTTTAAGCCTTTTCTGGCAGCTATAGGAACTACCTGACTTAACTCCAAGCCTTTTCAGATCCTCTTGATATGCTTTCAGTGCAGCTTCCTCCATTGCTGCAAATTCCTTTGACATTTTTTCTTCTTCTTTTGCCTTTTCCATACTTTTCTTTTTAATCTACAATTTTTTTTAGAAAAAAGGGGAGGGAGGGGAGAAGAAATAGACGAAAGTTATAAATAAAAGGGAAAAAGTTAAATGTTTAGAGAAAAAAGGAAAAATTCAATTTACCTCACTAATTTTCTTTGCCACATTTTCCTTATGGTTCTTTCCCCTTTCATGAAATTCAATGCTCTTAAAGAGGAAAAAAGTAAATTAAAATACAGTGAAAAAATAATTTGCAGGAAATTTATTTCCTTTGGTAAACTACAAATATATACCCAGACAAGAAGAAAAACTTAGCTGGACTTAAGACTGAATGTACTTAACAATAACATAGGTAAAAATTGTTATGGAAAAATCCAACCATTAGAAACTTAGGAAATACAAAGTAAAGTTTAACATAAAAGAAACCCAGCAGTAGAAAGAATGGAAATGCAGTTATATTCTGAAAAATGGCATGGTGAAGTTTTATATTGACTGGATCTCAATGACATCAGATGGTTTGTATGCGGTTTTAATTTAAAAAAAAATGTATTAAACAAATTAAAGAGCAGGCAGCCCTGTGTAGATTGGGGGTTTTGCATGGTCCATGGTTCTCGAGCTTCCTTCTATGCCCCCAGGATTCATATCTCAATTTCCACTCCCCTTTACCTTCCAAGTCTATAGGACTTACCATAGACCTTACTGGATCAGTAGGAACTTATGGGCCTCATGAAGATCATATTAAGATCTACTGAGCTCTTCCAGACTTTAAAAACTCTGCAGTTAAGCAAATCTGAGACTGGGAGCAGAAATCCAGGTATGTAACCTAGGAGATCAAGCAGACTGGGACTAGGATGTGGATAATTTAGGAAGACAATTGGAGAGCCTTTAAACCAAAAAGGCTGCCAGATAGAGTAAGGAAAACAGAAGCCTGAAGAGCTTAGGAGTCCTGCAGGAGCACTGAGGGAGGTGTGGTGGGAAAGTGGTGGGGAGTTTAGGAGCTCTTGGAGTTGTAGGAATCACCTCCTAATCCAGGTGCTAGTGCACCTGCCAACAAAGAAGGCTCAAAAGTACTTCTGGAGGCCTGGCGTACCAACATGGCAAATGGTGCATCCTCAAAGTGACAATTTGGTCTTAAGTGCTTAGAGCACCAACTTTAGAAGGCCTGCAGGAGGGAGGCAACGCTACTGTGCGCTTGTGGATCCTATTGACATTCTAAGGTCCACAGCAGGTCCTGTAGACCAGTGTTTCTCAAACTGTTGTACTGGTGACCCCTTTCACATAGCAAACCTCTGTGTGTGACACCCCCCCCCCATAAATTAAAAACACTTTTGTTTATATATTTAACACCATCATAAATGCTGGAGGGAAAGCGGGGTTTGGGGTGGAGGCTGGCAGCTCGCGACTCCCATGTAATAACCTGGCGACCCCCCTGAGGGGTCCCAACCCCCAGTTTGAGAACCCCTGCTGTTGACATTAGAAGATCTGCACAGAGGCTTAGCTTCAAGACAATGATGGGCATGGTATTTACCTGTGTGGTTTTTACTAGGTAAAATCATAGTTTTACTGCACCAGAAAAAACTAGTTAGTTCCAATTCAAGACATTTTCTGTTTTAAAAACTGTTTCATAAATGCATACCACATTACACTTCACTTTAGTTACATATTCAAATTATCAAATTAAATAAGGAAGTAGATTTGGAGCTTAATTTAGGGTTGTAAAAATAAAAAGTAGAACTGCAGTAGGCGCAATACTAATATCTGTAATATAATGCTGAACTTTGGAACGTCTGTATACATATTGGTTCAGTATTTTCTCAAGGAAATTATACATGTCAACTCATATTTCAGTTTTCAGTATTATATACATATTATATATACTGCAAAGCTATTATCATATTGCGAAATATTTTTCAGTAATTTTCATTGGTATATTCTAATAATTATTTTATTTTTCCGGTATTTACCAGTTTCCTGTCCAGGCTAGTGTTTCCCAGGAAATGGCCAACCTTGCTTCAAGGTGGAGCAAAATTCAAATTATGGAGCCTGAGAAAATGGAACTTGATTCTTCAGACCTTTTACACATGGATGAGGAATGCAGAATCAAGCCCTAGGGCTCCAGTCTTGCATTGAGGTCCATGGAAGTACAAGAGATTTTTAATGCAGGATCCAGGTCTTAATTTGCAAGTCTTTTTTCCCCTAGTTTTATAGCTAACATGGCTTACAAAGGCATATTTAAAACAAACAAATAAACACTAGGTAAACATTAGTTTACATGTCAGTAAGCAATACTGAAAAAAATATTCAAATATAACATTTAATATATTATATATACAATTCAAATTCTAGTACTTCAGAATCCGTAATATCACACTAACTAGACCAACATACAGGCTTGTTGTCTGCTATCCAGCACTTGCAGTAACCACAAAATTTCTTTGGCTGGGATTTCCAGTAATCAGCCCTAAACATAAACAAACAAATAAATAAATTAGAAAAAAATTTAGGTAGATTTATGCACAATCAGAAACAAAATAACCAAAGCAAAAAGTTCTGAAACAGAGAGCATTAGAAACCAAGTCCAGCCTTACCATGGTGCTTGGTTGTGCTGTCAAGGTTTTCTTCTGCACAAGTTTTTGTGGACAGGTTAGAGAGGCTATTCTAGGTCCAAAACAAGATTTATTAATGAGTTCGACTGCAGTGTTTGATGAAATAGATCAGGCTGTTACCTGTGGCTTTGCAAAAATTTCTACAGACCCAAAGCCTTCACTTACAACAGAAATTATGTTTTTGGTGCTTTTGTAGTCAGCTAACCTTCCAAATTATTAACAGCTGCAGTAGTTAGGCTTATTGAATATATAATACTGGGGAATGCACAATTCATAATATCTGCAATAAAAATGTACACTTTGATAGTTTTCAAACTATCAACATAACATAAATACGTACCTTGGCTATACAACACAATGAATTTAAATAAAAAATGTAGTGCTATACTATTTTGGGGAAAGGGAAAGGTATATTTTTGGATAACTCAAAACTGTGCAAAGGATTCTGGAACAGATCTGGAATAGACTCTAGGTTATGTCCCAAAATGTATTGGGCCAAAGACTGGAAAATTTGAAACAGGCAATTAGAGAGCAGGTCCACAGCACCTCTTGGACCTTCTCTCTTAGTTGAGAAGTTGTTCCTAAGCCATCTCTAACTCTTTTAACAAATGGAAAGTGAATCCCCATGGTAATCCCTGGTTAACTTTTGAGAGGTACAGAACATCAGGGTTGGAAGGGACCTCAGGAGGTCATCTAGTCCAACCCCCTGCTCAAAACAGGACCAATCCCCAAGTTTTGCCCCAGATCCCTAAATGGCCCCCTCAAGGATTGAACTCACAACCCTGGGTTTAGCAGGCCAATACTCAAATCACTGAGCTATCCCTTCCCCCCCAAAGCCCTTTGCACAGGTAGAGGAACAGTTTCACTTTTAAGGCTGTATTCTTTGAAGTGAACAAGTATTAATAGCACTGTTAAAGGATTACACATCCATAAAACTTCAAGTAGTATATCATGTGGGACTCTCTATCTTCTAAAAAAGAAAATACATAAAAATCCAAAAAAGTGCTAAAGTCACCAAAAGTCAAGAAATGAAAGAGGTGAGATTCCTAAGCTGTTAACTCTGCTACATTACATGTATGTATATTTTATTCTTGTTTTCCTTAATAAATGCATCATTTAGTAGGTTACCGGACATGACTCCATTCTGCCATTACATCCCGTAGGAGTCAATGGGGCTCTGCACAGGCACTGGAGTCTGAGCTAGCAAATTTAAGGGTGGGATTTACAGCTGAAATCTTGGCTTCGCTGAAGTCAAACACAAAATTCCTATTGTCCTCAATAGAGCCAAGATTTCACCCCATGTTGTTAAATGTATAACAAACATAAAGGATGTGGCTGTGCAATGCTGCAGACTTTAATACTATTTCATTTCATGTGTGATTTTAACTGTGAAAACTATGGCCCTAACTCTCCGAAGACTTATACACATGCTCAATTTCATGCACTGAGTAGTCCCACTAGGGGACTACTAAAAGGGGCAGATTCCCTGATCCACCAAGCTAATTTCACGCCACTTAAAGGAAACTGAGACTGAGTATCCCCCATGTAAGGAGAATCTCCACCATCTTAAAGATGGTGGAGCAGTGGAACATGGGAACCCTTCCTGCATTTGGAATAACAGCAAGAAGGGGTGTGTCAGAGTCCTGCGAGTGACACGGCAGGGATGCTGAAGTGAGGCTCCAGTATGGTCAACTCTCCACTGGCAAAAGGTTGTTTAAGCCTGATCTACTGTGATTATTTTCATCGATATTCTACACTGATACATGCACTAGTATGGATGCAGTTATATTGGTGAAGAGCACCTTTACACAGATATAACTGTGTCCACACTAGTGGGATCATGCCACTGTAACTATACTGGGATAGTTAAAGCAGTACAAATTTCTAGTGTAGACTAGGCCTAAGGAACCTCATGTCAGTGGAATAAGTTAAGGCTGGCCCCAGCTTGCACTTGAGCCAGGCACCAGAACCAGGGAACTATGAGCAGCTCCCTGAGAACCACGCCTCTCCACTGTACCCGAGCTATGCTCGGTACAAGCCCATGGTGGATAAAGTTAAGCACATGCTTAGCTGTTTGTGGGATTGGGGCATAAATTTGTTAAGCACTGTGCACATTTGCCAAGTGTTAAGTTGTTTACATGAAGGCAAGTTTATTCTCTTTTTAAAACATGCCACATTAAAAAATTATCATATATCAAAGATAATTGGATATATGTTAAAATAATACTTGAAACAGAAATGGTCAATATGGTAAGAGAAAGATGTAAATCACGCAGATCTGTTCTGGGATAAGCTCCCACAGTTCTTTGATATAACAGATGGACTAGCATGACAAACATGTGAAGACTTAGCTTTCTCACTGCCAAACGAAAGTACGCATTGCTAAACTGCTGATAGCATACTGAGTTTTCCAGGCCCCAAATCCTTGGGTTCTCACCAAAAAAAGTGTTGGTGGCCTCAGAGTGTGGCCACCAACTCTTGCTGGTGGCCGCTCTGACCATTTTCCCTAAAATACTTAATTAACTTTAGGAAAATCAAATAAATATGCACATATTCATGTCCAAATCATTGTAATTTATTTATGTAGGGTTTTTTGCACACTCAAGAATAAAAATAATGTGCAGTTATCTCCTTACTGGATCTAAACAGAACAGAAACACAAATAAGGTGCTTTGCACAATCTCACATTCTTGTCTTTTTTCTTATTGTTTCTTTTGCTTTTTTGGGTGGGGGGTTGCTTTTCTTTTTTTAAGACTTGCTTGCTAGTAAGTCTGCTGTGGAATGTGATATTAACAAACATATAAATATCACTTTTCACAGCAGACTCACTCAGTCCCAGCAAGCCCAGGGACAAATTAAGCCCTGGATGGGGAAGTGGTTACGGAGGCAGCAAGGTGATGGGGCACTGGGGGAGGCAGCATGGGCCAGGGATGATTGGGGAGGGTGAGCTCGGGGACAGAACCCATCACCACACAGCCCGGGAATGGAACCCAAAGCCCTTTGTACAGGGGATGGGGCTCAAGGATGGAGCCCAAAGGGTGGAACCTTCCACCCACCACCCCAGGGCTGAAGCCCAACCCCACCACCCCTGGGAAGGTGGGGAACACACACTGGCTGTCTGCTCCTCCAGCTTTTCTGTCTCCAGAGGTGGCCAGGACCCAACCACTGCTGGCAGCCCCAGGGAAGTGGTCGCTGCTTTGCCCCTCCCCTCATCACCACCCAGGAGTCTTTGGCCACAAGAAAAGCCCCTTTTGGCCGCATGCAGTCATGGTGGCCGCATTTGAAAAACACTGCTTTAAACAATTCAACAGAGTGGGATATGTCTGCACCAAACTGTATACTCCATTTTGTCACGTAACTTCCATTTTGTATTATAAGCGTCATTCTTTGCTATGTGCTAAACAGGCTTGATCTTGCCCAAGGCAAGTCTATTATTATGAATTCCTGATAGCCACTCTGCACAGGAAAGGTGTTTGATGCCTTGTTGAAGAACTATAACTGAGAAGCCAACATAGAGCTACCTAGGGCCATGAACTGTCTCTCAATTGCCCAGCCCCAATGAACAATGTTTTTTGTACATGGCTTGTAGATCTGCACTTTCTCCAGCTGGGCACATGACATGAGAGACTGTATTTGGGGGGGGTGGCATTTCTCAGAGGTGGGGTCAACCCCAGGAAGCGGGATGTGCAGGATAGAAAAGACAGGAGGGAGGTCTCTGGCCAGCCTGAAACACTGAGAAACCTCAGACACACAGAAGGGGAAAGAGTAAGACCAAACCAGCGGAGGGTTTGTCTGTGTCTTTTAAGATTAAAGTGACTGTGGTTAAGAAATTCCTTTTCTAAGCCTGTGTTCCTTACTTTCCTGTCACGTCACCTCCGAAGGGGCTGAACTAGAAGCCCGAGTGACCCCAGCCAAGATGGAACTCCGTGTAAGTGACTGGATAGAGCCAAGAGAGGTAAGAGGCACTGCTTTCAGAGTCTGTTGTGGTTGGACGGTAGATAAGATAGTTTGTGATCATGTAATTAAAGGCTGTATCATAATGCACACATAAAATGGCGAGTTAAAGTTGCACAAGCAATCATTATTTCAGCATTTCCTAACTTTTGAGCACTTGACTTTGTAATCTTAATGTTCTTTTATTATTTTGGGGGGGATTATACAGTGTCAAATTACTGCTTTGCAATCCTGTTTAAAGACAAGTTTCTTGCCCCAAATGCCTGTACAATCTAAGGCTCCAATTCTTCAAAGATTTATGCATGTGTTTATCTTTAAGCATGTGAGTAGTTCTATTGAACTGAATAGTTATTCTGGAACAGCTCCCCATGTGGACACTCTATTTTAGAAAAAAAGTGATTTTAATTGCATAATAATCAGTGTGCTTCTGAAGTGAAGTAATTACTCTGCAATTAAAATCACTTTTCTTCTGGAATAGAGTGTCCACATGGGGAGCTATTGCAGAATAAACTATTAGCTATATCAGGGGCCAGCAACCTTTCAGAAATGGCGTGCTGATTCTTCATTTATTCACTCTAATTTAAGGTTTCGCGTGCCAGTAATACATTTTAATGTTTTTAGAAGGTCTCTTTCTATAAGTCTATAATATATAACTAAACTATTGTTGTATGTAAAGTAAATAAAGTTTTTTAAATGTTTAAGAAGCTTCATTTAAAATTAAATTAAAATGCAGAGCCCCCCGGACCAGTGGCCAGGATCCGGGCAGTGTGAGTGCCACTGAAAATCAGCTTGTGGGCTGCCTTTGGCACGCGTGCCATAGGTTGCCTACCCCTGAGCTATATAGATATTCCTATATATATATGGATATATATATATATATATATATATATATATATATACATATGGATATATATATATAGCTATTCTGGTCAATTTCTCTGCATAGACAAGCCCTAAGTTTTTGCAGGATTGGGAGAGGAAGCCAGTAGAGGCTTGCAAGTGTCTGCTTCAGGTTGGATTGGGTATAAAAAGAACTTGACACTCTTGAGCTCAGGTCAGGGTGAATTTGGACCACCAGGGGCTAAGTTTGTACTAGGATGGAGGGAGCAAGGAAAGGATCTGGCTCTCTGTCCTCAGAGCCCAGTGGAGGTGGTGGCAGCGGGCTGGAGGAGTCAGCAGTGGGACAGCGGGCTGGCTGTGCTGAGAATGGGCCTTTGTCTTCCTGAAAAGGAAGTGCAGCAGCGCCAGGATACAGAGAAAGCTTGGAGCAGGCAGGTAACCCCCACTGCCCTGCCCTGCAGGGGGTAAGAGTGGAACACCCACACACACATACTGCAGCATGGCAGGCACAGCATGATGCAGACCCAGCTGGCTGGGCATGTGGGCTTGATACCTCCCCACTGCCTGCCCACAGAAAGCCCTGTGGGGAGAGGTGCTGGGCTTCCTAGAGCCGCTGCCTGGTGGCCAATCTCCCTGGAGGGGCACATCTAGGACAGGCCATCCCAGTCCTGCAAGAAGGAGCCCTGGTGGAGTCTGAAATGTCTGTGCCCAGCAGTGGCATTGATGGAGCCTCCTGCAGGGTACAGCAGAGTGTAGGACTACAGACAGGACAGGGGGTGCAGGGCTCCCAGGCCTAGAGTTTGGCACAGTTGCTGTGGGGAGCCGTGGGCTGGAGTGAGGGCAGAGAGTGAAGCAGAGGCTTGCAATCCAGCCAAGACCCGACGGGACCACCCAACTACAAGGTTCGGGTTGGGTCGGGTATAAAAACAACTTGATGAGCCCAGATTTGGACTGGCTGTGGTCTAGTCAGGATTGGATTGGGCTTTAAAATTAGGGCTGACCAGACCTCTAGAAGCCAGCAGGGAACAAGTTCTCCTGGTACTGTGAACAGAGGTTCAGGTCAATGGCAACAACTGCCCACCCCCAGGGAAGGCTTTCACAGCATCTTCACTCAATAACTGCTCCTCAAAATGGCAGAAGAAGCATAGTCTTGGGACCTGCAAGCAAGGACATGGGGTGAAAAATCACTGAGTCAATGGAAACATTGACACTGACTTCCAGGGGGTCAGGATTTCACCTATTGTGTACTAGTCTCACCTTGAAATCCTTCTCTCATTTCAATGCAAATAGATGTATGTATCCTGAATTTACAGCTGAGGTGAGAACACAGGCTTACCTGCTCAGGATGCTAAAACTAGGAGGCACCAATGGAGCTTTATGTGATATCTATCCCAACTTGCCTCATTTCTTTAACAGAAATAATTCTAAATTCACAGTGCTATTTGACTAAAGATTACCCAGCCTTTTCCTTGGGAAAAGACATGAACACTGTATCACTTACTAAAAACCTGCAGACAGTCCTACAACTGGATATCCCTTAATTTAAAAGAGAGGGGGGCTGATGGTCGAGCCTTTTCCATATACAACAGCTTAGGAACAAGCTCCCAGTTCCCACCCCTGTCCAAAATGACCCTGGATCTGTTGGCCTTCAGGCATGCTGCAAGATGCATCAATTTCTGTGGGCTATGGCAGAGGGTGGGATTTGATTATGGTTATAACTGCATAGGAAAGGGGAGTTTTGTGTTTTGCTGCAGGCTGATTGGGATAAGATACTATTTAATTTTATTTCTTAGCTGTAATTTGTTTCCATTCAACATTCCCCCCGCCCCCTTTTTTATTACTATATAATTCCAAAGAAATAAAATAACACAGGCTCCTACCCTGCAAGACAATTTCCATAGGCTGATGCATGTGCCCATACAATGGGTCTGGACTGGTGCAGGGTCTATCTGTGTGGATTAGGGCCTTGGATTGTAAATTATTAAAAAAAATCAGTTTTTCTATTTTGTAAAGCAATATAAACATCTACAGCAGTACATAAGATGAAATTCACAACTGAATCAGTGCAGTCGTATCCTTGTACACACACGTGGAGCTCCACTGAAGTCACTAGATCTCTGTGGGAGTACAGGGATTCCACTGAGTAACAGGATCTGGCCTGCTTCTCAAACAAAAAATAAACCAGTGCACAATGGTTGGGGAACTGTGCAATAACAATGGTAGCAATAATTACAGTTAGGGCTTGTCTGCACTAAAGCTGCAAGTTGACCTACGTTATGCTACTTCAGTTACGTTATGTAATGGAAGTCAACACAACTTAGGTCGACTTACAGAGGTGTCTAAACGGTGCTGTGTCGACGGGAAATGCTTCTCAGGGAGCTGGAGTACACAAGTCGATGGAGAGTACTCTGCCATCAACTTAGCAGGTCTTCACTAGACCAGCTAAATCGACACCATTGCATCGATTGCAGCAGTGTCAAATTAGCCATAGGTATAGACATGCCATTAATCACAGTTGTAGCTAGCATGGTTGATACTAATGAAGACAGGGCCCAGGTTACAACCTACACCATCTAATACTCATTTCCTGCGATACGCAATTGAATTAAGTTTAAGTACCTTTGGAGTCCATTACATTAAATGCAAAGATTATGAATTATTGCGGGCCTCTGTGATCAAAGGACTGAACTATTGGATTGGATTGGCTGAACTGTGTGTGAACCTTACCTTTTGAAGCTATACCCTGAGGAAAAAAACACTGTATGCTGATTACCCGTTCGTCAAGAGTGTAGGTGAAAGGCCCAACCTGTATAAAGACATAGGCTGATTTACCCAGTCTGTGCGTGCGAAGGATTGACTCCTTCCTGCCTGAGCACTTGTGTATCTGGGGTAGAGTGATTTTGGTAAGCTTATTAGCATGCATGTAGGTTATTTTATTGTTTTTAATATGTTTTCTCTGTAATGCTATCACTTTAAGAATAAATGAGCCTGTTTAGAATGAGATGTGTGGTAACTTATAACTAGGCAATTACACTTTTAATAGTCTCTGAGCAAAGCACAGATTCTGACCTGTTTAGCCATTCAGGTTTGCTGGGAATAACAGTGTTAGCAGGGAACCATGCAGCCTGCAAAAACTCCAATTTCAAGGGAAAGAGATGCAAGTTTCTGCGCGAGTGAAGTGATGACTGAGGAGCTGGAAGCCAAGCATGGCTTCGCTTGCTGGACCATGGAGCAGGAATACAGGTTTAGTTGCTCTGAACTGTGGCAACCTTATCATACAGTAACAGGGAAGGAAAAAAACTCTAAACCAAGTACTGGTCTGTTTCAGGTTGCGTGAACAATTAATTTGTGAAATCCTAACAGGTTGTGGAAACCATACAAAAGCATTGCTACTGCCGACTGAAATAAATAGCACTGCATTTAAGTATATTTAGCAAACAATGCAAATTGCAGAAACATAAAGGAAGGAGATTAAAGGGACACTAGAACAAATCTTATTCACCTGATGTACGATGAGTATTTAACTCATTATTGTGAAGTCGATTAAGGCCAAAACTTAAATACTGTAAGACAAAATGTAACAGCTAAAATTAAATATTACTGTTTCCAATCATTTAAAAGAGTATTAAAATTATGTATCTATATTGATTTCTTCGACACCAACTCTATCTAGAGCCACAGGCACTCAAGGAGTCCTGTTTTAGGGAATGAAATGTAAACGCTCCTCTGCAGTGTTTACCACCCAAAGATTGCAGCACTTTGCAGCACAAAAAAGTGAAGTTCAAGAGAAACAGAAAGTGAAGCTGCCCAGGTTGCTTCCCACAGACTAAGACCAGAGTCACAGACACAAAACAAACAGCACCAAGTGGGGGAGACGTGAATCAAGTTTGTCAAATCCTCGTCGGTCATCACCGTGGGTGTTATTAGTGGCACAGGTGAGGGATTTATTTTGAAACACTGACGGTTTTAGGCAGCCAGGGTGCTCTGCTACCCCGGGGTAAGGAGGGGGCTGCACCGTGGAAATCCTTGTTGGGAGCGAGCTGCTCCCCAGGGGGGCACGTGCACCGCCGGGAAACCCCCAGCAGCGCGTATGCTGGGGCCGGCAGCCCCCTACCCTGCATTACGGGGTTGCTGGCTGCGGCACGGGGAGGAGGAGGATCCGTTCCACGCACACGGCGGGGGGAGAGGCTCCCTGCTCTCCCCCCCGCGCGCACACACACACACACGCGGGCAGGGGGGGTTGGGATGGCCCCTCACAGACACTCACATCGCCGCCGCCCTGCTCCGGCTGCCGCCGCCCTGCTCCCAGCCCCGCGCGCCGGGCCCCTTCGAACGGCCCGAGCTGCTGCACTCAGCAGAGGCACAGTCTGGCCCGTCACACGGTCTGGAGCTACGGGCGCCGAGAAGGCTCAAGCCGCGCTCCCCGCCCACCCCCCCTCCCAAGAGTCAGTCATCAGCGCTCTGCGGGGAGGCGCTGAGCAAGGGAGCCACGGCGACTCGGTGAGTGACTCGCACGCGCTACAGGTTGCTCCTGACGCCCCCTCCCCTCGTGCCAACACTCCCTGCGCACCTGGGGGGGGAGGCGCGGGGCCCGCCTCGTCGGAACTACAGGGCGGGGGGCGCTGCCCCCCAGGGGCTGGCCGGGCGGGGGCCGGGAGCTGCGCTCGCCCCGTGACGCGGGGAGTCCCGCTGCGGGGCGGGGAAACCCCCCCCCTCCGGGACTCGGCCCGCGGCGCAGGGGTGGGGTGGGGCGAATGACACTGGGGACACGGACGGGAGCGCCTGGCTCCGGCTCGTCCCGGCTGTACGCGAGGCGCCCGCAGCCCGGCCGGGGCGCGGCGCAGCGACCCACGCGGCTGCGCCAACTTTCCGTGGAGTTTGAGCCTCGTGCATTCGGTAACTGATACTGCTTGTCGCCCCCCCCCCCGCCCCCACCCGCCGCGGTGCCTTCTCTCCGGCGCCTTCTCTCCGGCCCCCTCCGCACCGGGCTGCCCCTGACCCCGCAGCTCCCCTGTGCTGCCTTTCACCTGATCCCCTCGCTCCCTGTCACCAGACCCCGCTCTGTGTGTGCTCCCCCACGTCCCGCACCAGGAACCCCCCCTTTCCCCGTTCTTCCCCTCTCACCGGCTCCCCCCACGCTCCCACTCGGCAGACCTCGCTCCCCGTACTGCCCCTCACCGCTGCTCCTCCCCGGGCTTCACCTCCCCAGATCCTGTCCTCCGGCTCTCTCGCTCTTCACCAGACCCCCCACTCCACACTTCCCTTCATCAGAACCTGAGCTCCCCCCCATCACCAGACCCAACCCCCTCGGCTCCCCCATGCGCCTGCTCACCAGAACCGCTCACTCGACCCCCTGGGTCGTTCTGCCCCCCCCCCTCACCAGACCCTCTGTGCCCCCCCCCACCCGATCCTCTGTGCCCCTTCCCCCGTGACTGTCCCCTCCCCCAATCCTCTGTGCCCTCCCCCGGGGCACTCTCCTCCCCCCATCACCTGATCTGTGCCCCCCCCCGGGGTGCTCTCCCCACCCCCAGGCTCTCCCTTACCTCTCACGGATTCTCTCTGCCACCTGCCCCCCCGACTCTCCCTTCCCCCTCACCCGATCCTCTGTGCCCCCCGCCCGGGACTCTCCCCCCCAATCCTCTCCCCCTATGTTGCCCCTTACCAGGACCCCTTTCTCTAACCCCCCATGGCAGCTGTCCTGGTTCAGGCAGGCTTTCTGAACTGGCATTGGTGTTAGAGGGACTGGGGGAGTTTCAGGTAGCTGCTCTGCCTGTGCAGTGTGTGTGGTGTGTGCAGCTCTGCAGAGTTACATACACTCGCACCTGTGTACTCAACACTATTTGGTCTTGTCCTGTAATGAAGGGCTCCGGGCTGGGCTCAGAGAAATACAAGGTGTGCATGCGCCCTGTGATTGCTAGTGTGTGTGTGTGTGTGCGTACTCACTGCAGCAGCAGCTTGTTGCTGCCTCTTTCTAAATGCAGCTACATGTCAGCCCCAGATTGGCTGTTTCTGCATCTGGAGGTGATGATGTTTATCACTTAGCTATGACTCTTAGGCACTAAGTTGGCTGGAAATCATCTTAAACATGGAGCAGACAATCATCATTATTTGTATATTGGAGAAGTAGCTCAGAGTAAGTTTAAAGGTCTTAACACTCCCCTCCTTGTGGCCCCCATACTATTGGAACCTGGTCCCCCGAGTTTATTGGTTTTCTTTCTTTCTACACAATCCAAGTGTTTGCGTAAGGGGGTAATCACAACTGACAGCTTTTGCTATAGTCATCCAGGGGAGGAGGAAGAAGTCTGATGACTCATTTCAGACTTTCATTGAATACAGAGGCCATTATTGTTTGTTACCCAAAAAAAAGAGAAGAAAAAAAAAGTGAGTTGTAAATGGAACAAAAACGTTATCTTACATTCACAACAAAAATAGAAAACAAAGATAGCAACAAACTTTTTTACTCTTAGGCTTCCTAAAGAACGTACTACAAAAAAGAAACTAATTTTGCTTTTTTCTGAAGGAGGCTGTGTGGTCCGAATGTCATAGCTAACTGCAGTAGTTATACATCTGTCAGCGTTTCCATTATAAGCCCCCATATTTGTGTACTTTACAACTTAGTTATCAGATGTTCACTGGCTTGAAACTTGGTCTACATACTCTCCTTTGGAAATAGTTGTTAAAATAAACCATGAAATGAATCTGCTAAGATGACTTAATGAGAATGTGGTGGAAAAAGCATACTGGTTTTATTATACTTCCTTTGTATTCCTCTAAACTTAAAACTTATATTTACAAAGGAATATTGTTGACTATTAGACCAACATTTCTTTTAATATTTTCCTTAAAGTGAAATAGTCAAAAGACTAATGTCTAAAAGTTTCTCCTTTGTATGTAAAATAATTGATCTTCATAACTATTATGCATTCAGCTTTAGAAATCCCAAATTGAATTCCACCATAACCTCTCTGAAGAAGCTGTTACAGTATTGCTATGAATTAGTATTAAGAAACTTGGCTAAATCTTTGCATGTTCAGTGAAATGATGCAAAGTCTTACAGAGCTATAGACCTCCTGCAGAGTGTTAAGTGCAAACAGCGCAGTGTGTTAAAATCCATAGTAGCACAAACCAGAAGCCAAAGTGAAGATATTAAAACGGGGAGCAAGCTAAGTGATATATGTACTGAAGCCCAGTGGGATGGTTTTATTGTTCCTTTTAACTGCTGTTTTTTGTTTCCAGACATGTAATAGGCATAATATTTTTGATGCTTAATTTGTGTGTATGTATGTGTTTTGGCTCAGTGAAACATGACTGGTTTCAGAATAGCAGCCGTGTTAGCCTGTATCTGCAAACATAACTTATGCTCAAATAAATTTGTTAGTCTCTAAGGTGCCACAAGTACTCCTTTTCTTTTTTTGAAACATGACTGCCACCCAATGGACAAATTTCAATACTATACAAACATTTATTTTTATTTACATTGAAACATTAATGCAGTTTAATAACAATTTAATTTGGTTTAGAGAATTTTTAACATGTAGAATAAGTCAATTCAGAACTGTTTTTATTTAATTATAAGAGTTTTTAGTTTGCACTATTTAGTTCACAGGTTTCAGAGTAACAGCCGTGTTAGCCTGTATTCGCAAAAAGAAAAGGAGTACTTGTGGCACCTTAGAGACTAACCAATTTATTTGAGCATAAGCTTTCGTGAGCTACAGCTCACTTCATCGGATGCATACTGTGGAAACTATAGAAGATCTTTTTATACACACAAAGCATGAAGAAATGGGTGCTTACCACTACAAAAGGTTTTCTCTCCCCCCACCCCACTTTTATTTAGTTCACAGCATTTAATTTACTAGTGAGGAGAACATTAAAGTGGACCGTCTGAAATAAATAAAAGCAGTGGTTTACATGTTCCTAATCTGTCTCAAGATGCCTTAACAATTGCTGAGAACTGATTTATAGAGGAGCTGCAGAAAATTGCTTCCCAAAGTTGTGAGTTCTAGAAACCCATACCTTCCAAGTTCTAGAAACCCATACCTTCCAAGCTCATAAACTGTTCATAAATTATACTGTTAGGGTAGACTCACCCTATATTGTGTGCCTCAGAAACCTATTAATCCTGCAGTGAAGTGCGTGCTTAAAACAATTGTGCCATAGAGCCAGCATAGACTAAGTACCACAAAAGCTGGCAGAGCTGCTTCATAAGTCTGTCTAATGGTCTTTGGCATAAGTTTTTTCCACATTTGGGCCAAGATATATATACATATTTTTAAAAGTTATGCATCAAAAGTGAACTGATTTTTCAAAAGTGCTGAGTACTCAAAAGGTCCTATAGATGTCAGAGGGAGATGTTGGGTGCTCAGCACTTCTGAAAATCTGGCTGCTTATTTAGAATCCTAAATATGAACACAGGAGCCTAACTTTAGGCAGCCATTTAAAAAAAAATATCTTTCTTGAGGTCTTTTTATTTTGTATCAGGTAGGTAAACCAGACTGTAGTTGAGCAGGGACTGTATTGCTTTCTTATCAGCAGCCTTGGGGCTGCACCTAAACTGCATAAACTGGAACAGACTTCCAGCTGGCTGTCTGCTCAGATCAAATTAAAGCATTGGGCACAAAGACTTGTAGTCTCCTTGAGAATGCTTCCATATTAAAGGTGAAAGTTTCATTTGGCTTGGGAGCTGCACTTGAGTCATAGATATTTATGAAATCATGTTTATAGTTCCATACTTTCTTCATTTTTTTACTAAAAAAAAAAAAAAAAAGGAGTACTTAGTCTCTACGGTGCCACAAGTACTCCTTTTCTTTTTGCGGATACAGACTAACATGGCTGCTACTCTGCAACCTGTCATTTTTTTACTGTAACACAAATCTATTTCTATACCATAGTTGAGCAAAAAAAAAAAAAAATTAAAGTTAAGGAAGGACACTCCATCCTTAAATCATTCTTTTGTGCCTATTGTGTTGTAGTATAAATAGTAAGTGATATGTATGCCCTGAGCTGATGCCTCTGATATCTTGCACCATTTCTCCAGTTAACGGCTTTACCTTTGGATTTCTTGGTTCACACTTTTAATACAGTACTAGTTTTTAACATGTGGATTTTTAAATAAGTGGTATTTCAGTAGACAGTGAAGTTACCAGTTGCTTTCCCATTTCCCCCCTCATTTAGAGAGCACTGGAGAAGTCAAATTAGGTGATGATAAACAAGATAGATCTTTACAATGAAACAGACTATCTCTAAACCGGGAATGCTTTACCAGTATGGGAATGCCAGTGTGCTGTACTGGCAAAGTTCCCCTAGTGTGGACATAGCTAAACTGGCAAAGATGCTTTGTTCCAATACAATAAAATCACCAGCTATGAACAAAACAAACTGCATCTGTAAAAGCAGTTTTGCTGTTATAACTGCGCTTGGGGTACCAGATAGGGATCCCACCTCCTAATACCCTTGACCAATATAGCCATGCTGGCAGAAGTTCAGCTCTGATCCTGCAGACGTGCATATGTACACTTCCATTGAAAGCGTGTAAGTAGTCTCACTGTTAAGTATTTGCAAGATTTGGGGCTTCACTCATGTGAGCAGCCCTGTCAACTCCCGGGTGTGTAGGGGCTATCCCAGTGAGTAAAAGTTTGTAGGATTCAGCCCATATGGCCTAATTCTATAGACAATGAAATGGATGATACTGTGCTATCCATTGGGTAAGGATCTAGCACATTATAAAAATTAAGGTTGTCAGAAATTTTCAGCGTAACAGGAGCTTTAAACCTCTGTTTTGTAAAAATCTCATTTGACATGGCAAAAAGTGAAACAGAAAATAAACTTTGAGTACTATTTGAATCTTTTATGGTGATTTGGTGAAAATTGGGTTGATATTGACAGGATTATAAGAGTTTCAACGTGATCCCTGTTTTGAAATTTTTCCATGCATTGCAGTTTTGCCAACTGTTGTGATTTTTATCATGAGTCTCACAATATTTGGTGTGTTCTTGTGATGTCCCAGCTCAGAGACTTGAACACAGGAACTTTTTTTTTTTTGAAAACAAGGAAGTTTCTAGCCCTTATCATTGCCGACAAAAGCTTGAAAACATGAACCTAAAGGCTCAAAACCCAAGAAGGCAAAGAAGAACCCTAACTTAATTATTTTTTAATCTCATGTTTTTTTAATGGTGTAACTCATGATTTTTGAGCACTTGCGGTTGGCAATATCAGTTTCATAGGTTTATTTGGGACACCCTTTGCAAGAAATCTCAAAAACTTGAGACTAACTCTCCCATAACTTAGGAGAAGGTTGAACTGGGAAACAGGAGATGAGTTCAAATTTCATGTCTATTTAGGCTATGTCTACACTAGCACTGTTGTCGGTGAAACTTTTGTTGATCAGGGGTGTGGAAAAAAGCACACTCCTGACTAACATAAGTTTCACCTAGAAAAGCACTCGTGTGGATAGTGCTATGTCAGCAGGAGACGCTCTCCTGCCAACATAGCTACTGCTGCTCAGTGTGGGTCGTTTAATTATGCCAATGGGAGAGCTCTCTCCTGCCTGCATAGAGTGGCTACACCAGAGATCTTTCAGTGGCGCAGCTGCAGCGACACAGCTGTGCCACTGTAAGGTCTGTAGTGTGGACATAGCTTGAGTGTGGTTTATATTCCCATGCACCGCCTCACACTTATTAGGGACCAATGCCATGAATCCCAACCTGAGAAGGTAGTTAAGTATGAGTTGCTAACTCATTTTACAAGTTAGTTAACAGAGCTTTGTGGGGGAATCATGTGATTCTCCCACTCTCAGGCCAGTTCCTGGGTGGCAGTCCTTTGGTACTAACTGTGATTGCCTCAGCAGCTCTGATTTAGGCTTTCTGATTTAGACATTTTTGAATGAACTCCAAAATATTTTTATTTACTTATAGTTATTGTTGGGTTTTTCATTCTTCTCTCTGGAGCCTGGACATTGACTATATCTTGACCAAGACATTTGGACTTTGACAAAAAATAATTGATTACCCTTGTCTTCGACCATGCAGTTATGTTCCCTCTGGGGCACTGACAGTGGTAATCAGTGACCAAATAGTCTCATTAAAACCATGTATCATTTATTTCAAATAAAAGCATTTGAGAAAACAGAACTTGAAACAATAGAAAAACCAGTGTATGCATGTCTAGGTTACCAGGTGTTTAACCATATTCTACATGGGGACCATAGTAGGCCTAGCTCCCTACAGTCTCTTCCACAGAGCCTGTTTTTCTGTCTGTTGCCCTTTCAGAACTCACTGATGCTCCCTGGACAGCCCCTGGCAACTCATTCCACTTTGTAGGAATCATAACACTTTTTAACTGTTTGTAGCCTTTTAATCTAGTAATCCCATCTTTGGCAAAACAAAGTTTGCAACTTGGTGGAGACAGGCTCCTTAAAGTTAACAGCTGCCCCCATTGTCTTCCAAGTATGTGCTTAGGACTACTTGTGTTGCTTCCCTGTTTTCTCTCCCACAGCCCCCCATTAAGATAGATTCAATGCATTTATAGAGGGAAGTTTTACAATCCAAATATACAATAACTTCCCTGCATTGACCAAGTTGCATACAATGTTCAAACAGTTGTTAGACCTTAGTGTCACAGTTCAGGACAACTGCAGCTGTTTCCCGTCAGTGGCTCAGTAAGGATGCCCACTCTTAAGTTTCTGGCTCCCTCGTCGTTGCCTCTCTTGCGTGAAGTCTCTCATCTCTCTCCCTTCTGTCCAGGGTGTTTCCAGGCTGAACAGTTCCCTGCTTTAATTGTGTTGTTTGCAGTCAAAGACAGTCTTCTTGAGCAGACCTGCTTTGCTTCTCTTCTCAGACAGTACACAGTGTAATTGCTACAGTTATAAGTTACACACAGTTCTTTCTAAGCAAGCATATTTTAATCTTAAGGTAAAAGTACTAGAGTGAATGTTTAAAAGCAGTAAAATACATGCGTGCTTATAGTCTTGACAGAGATCAACCCCCCCCTCCAGTGTCCACAAGGGCTCTGATTGGTGTTAGTTGTTCCAACTGTTAGTCTTTCAAACCCTTCCCTAAGGATTGTGAACCAGAGGTCTGGTCCATTTGTGGGATCAGAACAAAAGCCCTGAGCCTGTTTAGGACCAGGCTATTTATCTAAAAATCCTTTTTTGTCTATTGGCCCCTGGAGAATCCAGACTGGGTCTTTGAATTGTCCTCCCATCACAGGCGATCTGCAGACAAAAGGTCTTCCTCCCTCCCCCACCCTCAGCAAAGCTTCAAAGGCTGAATTGTAGGTGGGGGCTTGTAATCTCTTCCTACCCAGTATTTTCTAAGAATTCTACTTCACACACATTGTCCCAGAAGATCAACTGTCTTCTATATTGATCAGCATAGTTTTTGAAGGTCATGTTATCTTCCAGAGATTGCATTAATCCTTCTTCCTCCTAGAGAAGTTCCATACAATCTCCCAATAGTACACAAACATTCACATTTTCAATACAATGGACCTCAAAGGTATTAAATGTAATTCAATAAGGTTTAACTTAATTCCACAAGGTTTGCTGAGAATCTTGTCATATCTGTCACACTGTGTTCATAACATTACATAGCAGCCTCAAGTCTCTCTCACAGAGTCACTGCAGGCTTAGTCAGGAAGGGCCTAGTCCAGCGCGGTAGCCCCAAATCTTAACTTCTTAGCTATGCTTCCTTTCATACTGAGCATGCTTCGGTTAGATCAGTGGTTCTCAACCAGGGATAATAGAAGTCTTCCAAGGGTTCTGGAACATCAACTTATCTAGATATTTGCCTGGTTTTACAATAGGCTACATAAAAAGCAGTAGCAAAATCAGTACAAACTAAAATTTCACACAGACAATTATTTGTTTTGTACTGCTCTACATACTGTATCAGCGGTTCTCAAACTGTGGGCAAGTTCGTTTTAATGGGGTCGCCAGGGCCAGCGTTGGGCTTTCAGGGGCCCAGGGCAGAAAGTCCAAGCCCTGCTGCATGGGGCTGAAACCAAATCCCGAGTTTTTAAGTGAGGTGAAACTTGGGGTATGCAAGACAAATCAGACTCCTGAAAGGGGTCCAGTAGTCTGGAAAAGTTGAGAGTTGAGAGCTGGATTAGATGAGCTCTGACCACTAAATAACACACTTCTCCCAAAATCAGGGACATAACTGTCTCCTATATGTGACTGCTATCCAGTTAAGTTAAGTCTCATCTATTGGTGAACTAAATAGAGACTTGCAAATACTCCTATACCTCAAGTAATAGAGATCGGATCTGGGGGTCTGAAGGGCCATTGTTTAAATCTTTGTCGTTGACCCATGTAAACGGATGTTATGGTTGTGAGTGACACATCTTATTTTTGACATTTTCGTTTTTAAAACAAATTACACAATGAGAGGACATCTTGTAACACACAACAATTATTATAATCTATATATTATAGCATGACACTAAAATACAGGAGTTAAACATTTCAGTCATTTGTCATCTCACCCTCTCTCCTTCCTGATCCGTGGAACCTACTCACTGATACATGAAAACAGTGTTTTTTTTTTAAAAAAAAAAAAAAAAAAGGAAATAAACACACAGATTTCATTTAGTGACCATAAAAGTTGCATCAGGACACACCAATTTAAAACCTGAAAAGCACAGAAATAAGAGGTTACGGGAAAAGTCTCTTGCCTTCCATTTCACATTGCCTACTCACTATCAATAATACACTAGAATCATAGAACAACAGAGTTGGAAGGGACTTCTGGAGGCCATCTAGTCCAACCCCCTGCCCAGAGCAGGACCAATCCCAATTAAATCATCCCAGCCAGGGCTTTGTGAAACCTGACCTTAAAAACTTCTAAGGAAGGGGATTCCACCACCTCCCTAGGTAACGCATTCCAGTGTTTCACCACCCTCCTATTGAAAAAGTTTTTCCTAATATCCCACCTAAACCTCCCTCACTGCAACTTGAGACCATTACTCCTTGTCCTGTCATCTGCTATCACTGAGAATAGTCTAGATCCATCCTCTTCGGATCCACCTTTCAGGTAGTTAAAAACAGCTCTCAAATCCCCCCTCATTCTTCTCTTCTGCAGACTAAACAATCCCAGTTCCCTCAGCCTCTCCTTATAAGTCATGTGTTCCAGACCCCTAATAATTTTTGTTGCCCTTCGCTGGACTCTTTCCAATTTCTCCACGTCCTTCTTGTAGTGTAGAGCCCAAAACTGGACACAGTACTCCAGATGAGGCCTCACCAATGTCGAATAGAGGGGAACAATCACATCCCTCAATCTGCTGGCAATGCCCCTACTTATACATCCCAAAAGGCCATTGGCCTTCTTGGCAACAAGGGCACACTGCTGACTCATATCCAGCTTCTTGTCCACTGTCACCCGGTGGTCCTTCTCTGCAGAACTGCTGCCTAGCCATTTGGTCCCTAATCTGTAGCAGTGCATTGGATTCTTCTGTCCTAAGTGCAGGCCTCTGCACTTGTCCTTGTTGAACCCCATCAGATTTCTTTCGGCCCAATCCTCCAATTTGTCTAGGTCCCTCTGTATCCTATCCCTACCCTTCAGCATATCTACCTCTCCTCCCAGTTTAGTGTCATCTGCAAACTTACTGAGGGTGCAATCCACACCATCCTCCAGATCATTAATGAAGATATTGAACAAAACCGGCCCCAGGTCCGCCCCTTGGGGCACTCCGCTAGATACTGGCTGCCAACTAGACATGGAGCCATTGATCACTACCCCCCGTTGAGCCCGACAATCTAGCCAACTTTCTACCCACCTTGTAGTGCATCCATCCAGCCCATACTTCTTTAACTTGCTGACAAGAATATTGTGGGAGACCGTGTCAAAAGCTTTGCTAAAGTCGAGGAATAACACATCCACTGCTTTCCCTTCATCCACAGAACCAGTTATCTTATCACAGAAGGCAATTAGATTAGTCAGGCATGACTTTCCCTTGGTGAATCCATGCTGACTGTTCCTGATCACTTTCCTCTCCTCTAAGTGTTTCAGAATTGATTCCTTGAGGACCTGCTCCATGATTTTTCCAGGGACTGAGGTGAGGCTGACTGGCCTGTAGTTCCCAGGATCCTCCTTCTTCCCTTTCTTAAAGATTGGCTCTACATTAGCCTTTTTCCAGTCTTCTGGGACTTCCCCCAATGGCCATGAGTTTTCAAAGATAATGGCCAATGGCTCTGCAATCACATCCGTCAATTCCTTTAGCACTCTCGGATGCAACGCATCCGGCCCCATGGACTTGTGCACGTCCAGTTTTTCTAAATAGTCCTGAACCACTTCTTCCTTCATAGAGGGCTGGCCACCTCCTCCCCATGCTGTGCTGCCCAGTGCAGTAGTCCGGGAGCTGACCTTGTTCGTGAAGACAGAGGCAAAAAAAGCATTGAGTACACTAGCTTTTTCCACATCCTCCGTCACTAGGTTGCCTCCCTCATTCAGTAAGGGGCCCACACTTTCCTTGACTTTCATCCTATTGCTAACATACCTGAAGAAACCCTTCTTGTTACTCTTAACATCCCTCGCTAGCTGCAACTCCAGGTGTGATTTAGCCTTCCTGATTTCATTCCTACATGCCCGAGCAATATTTATATACTCATCCCTGGTCATTTGTCCAATCTTCCACTTCTTGTAAGCACCTTTTTTGTGTTTAAGATCAGCAAGGATTTCACTGTTAAGCCAAGCTGTCTACAACACTACAACACCCCATACAATTTTCAGTTTCCCCCTGTAGGGGGATCAGCTGTCTCCCAGGCTCCCTCCCCTTCAGGGGTGACTGCAGTGTACTACTAACAATTTCTCCCTTCAAGGCTCTCCATTACGTTCCCATCGAAAGCTCTACATGTATGGGGTCGTGTGGAGTACAGACACTGCACGCTCAGCACAGGTATAAATAGCAGTGCAGACTTGAAACCCTTGGCTCTGAACCCTGGCTACAGACTTGGACTTGATCCCTCATGCTTGACCACCTATGGCTCTAACCACTGGACATGACTGCCCACACCCTGGTTCTTGACAGAGACAAGGCCTGAGGCTCTGTCTTCAGAAGCATCTCTTCCACAGCTGTTTGTCAGACCCAGCAACTTATGCCCTCCTGTCACTTCCTGCTGCTTCTATAGTGAAACCACCGTATCCAATCCAGCTGTGGCTCCTTCCTATTCAGGGTTGGCTAATGCTAGACTAGGGGTAGTCAATAGGTGGACCGTGGGCCAAATCCGGACCACCAGATGCTTTTGAACCGACCCTGAAATCTTTTTATTTACTTATCGTTATTGTTTATTGCGGTGTGAAAAATGTTTTTCTGGAGTCTGGACCTTGACCAAGAAATTTGGACCTTGACAAAAAATAATTGACTACCTCTGCCATAGGCCCTCCAGCCCCTATGGGCAAGCCACTATGTTACACCTCTCCAACAGATAGCGAAAAGCAATATGTACCTCAACTTCATCAGACTTGTACTCTAGCGCAAAACCTTCACAGTAACCTCAGATGCTCTTGTCATCAACAGACTGGCATATCTGACTTGTCATACATTCCATACATATTCTGCCTGAATGTTGCTAAGGTTTTACACTAGAGTCAGTTCATTAAACCAAAAATTTATAGCCCTTATGATTGCTAACTGATGTCACACAGTTTTAGCCTAAGACAACGGTTCATAGAGGTGTAAAATGACCCCCATTATCTTAATGGACTATCAAATCCTAAGGCTAATGGTGACATTTTAAGAGCCAGATTTTCAGATAACCCAGACACACAATGCATCCCTAATTTGAGCACCTAATAGCTCAATTTTGACTTCCCATTAACATCAGGGCCACTTCTTTAACGTGATCCACAGAATAAATGTAGCCATGGACCGTACTTGAAAATGTAATCCGGCCCGTTCCACGGAATGAGTTTGGTATTGCTGATTTATTTATATTCGAATGTGGCAACTCCTTCCCCCTTGCCGTAAGTATGCTGGTTACATCCACATGTGCAGTTTAAACGCGGCAAAGTTCCAGAAAGGTTCTGTTGTAGATTTTGTTTTGTACATGCACATAGAGACTCTTCCTCCTCCCTCCTCTCCCCTCCCCTTCCCCGCCATGTTCTTGCATTAAGCAATTAGAATGCCTGAAGTACATGGCTGTGCACCAGCATCTAAGTGAACTTTAGCAAGCTGCTTCTTTCAGCAAACCCTATTTTTTTCTTTTAATGTCATTACTGGAGCTGCAGTTGTGAAATTTTTGCTTGACCTTGTTTAATGACTTGTTTATGAATAGTGTATTCAAGCTGGAAACTGAACACATTGGGTCCCAATAGAAGAAAGTTGTTCACATGGTATCTGCTGCAGCAGCTTCTGTTTCAACATCTGTCGCTGCCCTGTTTCAACATCAAGCTGCCCCTTGATATCCTCACTAGCTTGTGCCACTAAGCATGCATGGGATATGTTAGGGGGCCCCTTGGGCTCATCAGAAGGATGACAGGTGTGATGGGTTAGGTCACAGAAACCCCCTTGGAGGCTGCCACTTCATGTGCCAAGACTACTTCTGCTTCTGCTTTCCTGCACTGTCAGCTTAGGACTTCAGTGCCCTGCCTGGTTTGAGCCGGACACACTAGCCTGCTGCAAACCCAGACCCAGGTCTGAACCATGTCCCCTAACAGCTGTAGGCTTAACTGAAAGCAGCTTACAGAAGTGTTCCTGTCTTCCAACACTCAGATGCCCAACTCCAAACCCTAAATAAATCCGTTTTACCCTGTATAAAGCTTATACAGGGTAAACTCATAAATTGTTCACCCTCTATAACACTGACAGAGAGATGTGCACAGCTGTTCTCACCCCCCCCCCACCCCCCAGGTATTAATACATACTCTGGGTTAATTAATAAGTAAAAGGTGATTTTATTAAATACAGAAAGTAAGATCTAAGTGATTCCAAGTAGTAACAGACAGAACAAAGTGAATTACCAATCAAGATAAAATAAAACATAAGTCTATGTCTAGTACGGTAATAAAACTGAATACAGCTAAAAACTCACCAGTTCCAGTAAGCTTTCTTTTACAGACTAATCTTCTTCTAGTCTGGGTCCAGCAATCACTCTCACCCCCCTGTAGTTACTGTCCTTTTTTCTGGTTTCTTTCAGGTATCTTTAGTGGTGGAGAGGCTCTCTCTTTAGCTAGCTGAAGTCAAAATGGAGGGGTCTCCCAGAGGTTTAAATAGACTTTCTCTTGTGGGCAGAGACCCCCTCCTCTCTCCTATGCAAAGCCCAGCTACAAAATGGAGTTTTGGACTCACCTGGGCAAGTCACCATGTCCATGCATGACTGAGTTCTTTACCAGCCAAGCCACATTCCTGGGAAAGCCCAGGTGTGGATTGGCATCTCCAAGTTCATTGTTGGCTTATAGGCTTCTTGATTAGGCACTTATTGAGAATAGTCTTTTCTCAGGAAGCTGACCAACTGCTTCACGAAAACCCACTTAGAATCAGACAAGTATACAGCCAATATTCATACCTGTGAATACAAAAATGATATATGCATACAAATAGGATTAATAGATTCAGTAGATCATAACCTTTACAGAGATATGTTACATGGTATACGTAGCATAAAACATATTCTAGTTATGTCATATATACATTCATAAGTATATTTCCATAAAGCTTTATGGGGGGCACCGTCACAACACGAAAGCCTGATTTTCTACCTCAAGATACAGAACTGCTGGCACAGAAAGTTGTAGAATTCTACATCCTGATGTGGATCATGGAAGATCTCCTGCAGAGAAGATATGGGTATTGAATGGGATCCCGAACTCTGTTCTTTCCTTTTTCATTTTTGTAAGAGATGCTGTATAAGAGAGGTTGGGGAAATTCAGACAGAAATTGAGAGATTTCTGGGTGTTAGTCAAGAGAATGGAGAGGGTAAAACTTGTTTTGAAAGGAATTGGAGGAGTCTGTCTCATACATTTAAGCAGGCTTTTTAAAGCTGTGGAAGAAGAAAGGGTATTTATGTTATTTGCTGATGCAGGAATTGCAATTATGTAAAATACATGATAGTGAATACTGCTGTCACATAGCAGGAAGTACAGCAATACTTCCAGCTAGAAATCAGATACAGAATAGCATACACAAGGATCTGGATGACCTTACTGAAGTAATAGAAATGGGATGAAAATTAATAGTGCGAGGTCATGCAGTTAGGGACTAACATCAATTTTTGCTGTAAGCTGGAGGTATCAATTGGAAGTGGCTGAGGAGGCGAAAGACATGGGTGTATTGGTCGATCACAGGATGACTGAGCTGCCAAACTTGCTCCGGGGGGAATTCTGCGACACTGTGCATGAGAAGAATTTGTGCCCCCGCAGATTTCTTTGCTTCCCCACAGAAAAAATGACTTTCTGATGGGAAGCAAAGGGAAGCCACAAGTGGTCATGTGACTCTCCCCCGCAGTATGTATCGGGTGCCCAGGGCAGCCAGCAGAGAGGTAAATCACTGTGTGGCAGGGGACAGGACTGCTAGTAGCAAGTATTTCTAATGGCCAGAGAAAGGAAACTGAGTGGAGAGGGCTCCAAGTTACTGCAGAGAATTCTTTCCTAGGTGTCTGGCTGGTGTGTCTTGACAACATGCTCAGGGACTAACTGATCACCAGATTTGGGGTCGGGAAGGAATTTTCCCTCAGGTCAGATTGACAGAGACCCTGGAAGTTTTTCGCCTTCCTCTGCACCATGGGGCATGGATCACTTGCATGTTTAAATTAGTGTAAATGTTGGATTCTCTGTAACTTGAAGTCTTTAGCTCATGACTTGAGAACTTCAGTAACTCAGCCAGAGGTTACGGAGTGGGAGGGTGAGGTACTGTGGCTTGCAGTGTGCAGGCAGGCAGACTAGATGCTCTTGATGACCCCTCCTGGCTTTAAAATTTATGAGTCTGGTTAGCATTTATGTACCACCATTTATTAATCCAACATGAAATGAAAACAATATGCTATAGAAAGCAGAATAGATACTAGAAGGAGAGCACAGCCCAAAGCAGTTTCAGAAGGACTTTGATTTTTGTGGGCAGTGACTTGTTTAAGCATTAAAATGTGTAAATCATAGTTACCAAATACAGATGACTGTGTAAACATGTGCATCAAAATCATTTTTCTCAAAGCTATTTTATTTAGTTTCCCCAAATCAAAGAGCATTCCTTGCGTCCATGCAACCGTTTGGAGTGAATATAAATGACATCAGGAAACTCAGCTCCAACACCTTCTTGGCACCACTCTTGGAGCTCCTCCCTTCCCTCCTCTTTTTCCTTTACTGTCCATGAACACAATACAAATGAGGCAGCTGCCAGATTCCAGAAAAAAGTACAGTGCTCAAACGCTTTTGGCAATAATTATTCCAAACAAGTACATACCTCAGAAAGGTTTCAGAGTAACAGCCGTGTTAGTCTGTACTCAGAAAAATTACTTTAGTCAAATAATATAGTCCTTCTATCAGACGCCTTGTATAGTGCTTTCCCTGGTTTGTTTTTTGTGCACGTATATGCTAGGACCATCTGCAAGCCACACATAACCACCAGGGCTAATGGCTAGTGTTTGATTGATATGGCTCCAAAGAAACAGGAAATCTCCTTTCCCCAAGTTAAGCGTTGTTAGACTAAGTGTTGGAGACACAATTACAGTAAGAGGCAGAAACTTTCCATTGTGAACACTGTGTTACAGGAGTGGCCATATAGGAGATTTCACTGGATTGGTGGATTTGCACGTGAGTGCTCAGTTATGGTGGAGCCTGGACAGAGAATGGATTCTTAGCTTGAGTAAGAAGTGTGGAATGTAGCATTAACACATCTCCAACCTCAAATTTGCTTCAGCATTTACTTCTTTATACCAATCTATGTAGCCACTTGGGAATATAGGAAAGAAGATGTTGTTCCTCCATTCCTAGACCTGGATGATACTTTGAATCCAGGACCCAGGATTATAAATGCAGAAAGAGCTGTATGTGTACTGATATTCAGCAGCTCTGTAGCAATATAAACAATTGCATGAAGAATCATCTATGTGTTGTTTTATATTCAAGTAATTCAGTACTCTTAATAATAATTTGTTGCTAAAAGAAAAGGAGTACTTGTGGCACTTTAGAGACTAACCAATTTATTTGAGCATAAGATGCATCCGATGAAGTGAGCTGTAGCTCACGAAAGCTTATGCTCAAATAAATTGGTTGGAGTACTTGTGGCACCTTAGAGACTAACCAATTTATCTGAGCATAAGCTTTCGTGAGCTACAGCTCACTTCATCGGATGCATCTTATGCTCAGATAAATTGGTTAGTCTCTAAGGTGCCACAAGTACTCCTTTTCTTTTTGCGAATACAGACTAACACGGCTGTTACTCTGAAATTTGTTGCTAGTAACTTAACAACAGTCTTAGATACATAGTTAACATATATAAAGAGCATCTCTCAGTCTAACCCAAAACAAAACAGCCTCCTCCCACTGTCAGCTCCCAGATTCCGAAGGTTATATTCATTCTCTTAAAGCCACAGTAACACCACAAAAAGAAAAGGAGTACTTGTGGCACTTTAGAGACTAACAAATTTATTTGAGTGTAGGTCTCAGAGCATCAGTTTACTCATCTTGAACATCCTCTTGACTTTCTTTCTATTGTTAAAGCTTTTTTTTTTCATTACTAATATATTTTCACTAATAGTGAATTGGCTTTTCAGTTCTGACCATAAATAGATCTCACATGGGATGGAGAAAGCCATAAATGCATTCTTCTGTCTTTGGTAGGGACTTCGCTTTGTTTAGACTTGCCAGGATATATCAGTGCATGCTAAATAAACCATTTTTATTTTCTTATTACTAAGTTTGGATTTTCCTTGCTACTGATATACAGTACTTTTCAGGGATTGTTTATGTCCTCTGTGGTGAACATCATGTTAAGTAAATTATTGAAAATATATGACAAATATAACCCACATTCTCATTTCACCTCTGGGAGTAGTTTCTCTGGCATTCTGAAAATGAGGTCCGATAGCTAAACAGTAGCAAAGTTTATATAGGCTGTTGCCTGCTTAAGAGGTCTCAGTGTATTTCTCCTGTGAAAGAACCCTTAAATTAACCTATTCTAGAATAAGCGTTCACTCTGTAATCTGAGTTGTGGGCTTCATCTTGCAGTCCTTATATCCCTTTGAAATCCATGGAAATCTCTCTCTTCCATCAGGACTGCGAGACCAGACCCGTAATTTGGAGTTTCTCTATTGTCATTCTTATATATTCACTTACTTATTAATTGAATTACTGTAGCACCTAAGACCAGTAGTCGTGGGCCAGAACCCTGTTGTGCTAAGTGCTGTACAAACCTCTTCTATATTAGTTGTTAATGTACACATAGGGTTAGTGCAGGAATGGAAGTAGCTTCTTGTTTTTTGGGGGGGAAAAGCCAGCTACACAGCTGATAGACTGTATTATTAATGTTTGTTTGCTCACACACCTGAATGTACAAAAAGTATTTTCTAGGTTTTAAGTCGGTGAATCAATCATGTTTGGTTAGAGTAGTACTTCATTTTATTCTTCTGAGTTCTCTAACCCTCTAAAGGTAATGCTCACACATTCTCCCTTAGGGTATCAGAATGGTATCCTGATGCTTGGCAAAGTAAAGTGTCATTTGAAAATATAAAGTTCATTTAAGTTCTAGGTGTAGGAAAAGAATGTTTGGCAGAACAAAACGCTATCACAAATCACTTTCAACTTCAGTTTTCTTTTTTCCATCTCATAAATGCTCAGGCATAAGAAAATATGTAATATCAAGAGTGTTTACAGGTACTGGAACAAATGTCTATTTGCAGGAAGTTAAAGGAGCATGTCACTGAAAGCTTTGAATGTAATTTGGTATTGCTAAAATTGATCTTCATTCACATATATTTGAATCATTGTGCATATTTTTTCCTTTGGGTGTTGAATAAGGGGCACATAATTCAGTTTATCTGTTGACTATAGATTGCTAAAGATGGACAGTTATTCAGACCCAAAGAAGCGGTCTGTGTAAGCTCAAAAGCAGGTCTTTTTCACCAACAGAATTTGGTCCAATAAAAGATATTACCTCACCCACCTTGTTTCTCCATTATTCAGTAATGTATTATGGGCATGTCTGGCTTAAAGAGAGAAAATATATGACTTTACTCTTCTCTCTAGAAGACTATTTTAGTACTTAGAGTTTCATCTCCTACATATAGACATACTGCCATTTCAAGATCAAGTGGGAAGCGTTGGTGGGGCTGGGAGGGGGGAAATTTAGCAACTTATTGTGTTAAAGAAATCCGGAGGAGTGAAGAGAAAGGGAGGCTTCCGTGGATACGCTACTTGTCTCCTTCTTTTGTCCCTTTATTTCTCACTTGGCCTTTGTTTTCTAAAACATATTTTTCAGAGGGATTTTTTGTTTGTTTTTCGTTTGTTTACACCAAAGATGTGTACAGACAGAAATCACAAGCAATTGGTTCATCATTCTGGGACAACTCTTATTAATGGCGATGTCCCATTGCTTCTTCCAGGAAATGTAACTTTACTTCTTATTAGCTTGAGGAACATCAAAAATGAAGATGTATGGATTATTACCAAGCATGCAGATGCTGATTCAAACAGCTTCAAACTGAAAAAGCACTTTGCTTTCTCTCTGTGTAGAGCCATAGCAGTATCAAACTGCTTAAGCCTCAGTGTTCTGATCAGTATCTTGTTTGTTTGGTGCATCTGATGGATGAAAAATATTCATTGTGGCACAGTGTATGGAGTCAGGAAATACTAAAAAAAGGAGAAATAAAAATGGGGAAAAGAAACTAGAATAGGGAAGAAGGAGATAGAAATGGAGGAAGGTTTGAGAGAGATAAATATTGTTAACACAGACTAAGAAAAATGGGCTCTGCAAGTCTAGCAGATATGTGAAATGAAAAAGTGATTGTCAGGTAAAAACAGATACCAGAACAGACACAAAATGTAAAACCAAGTGGGAGCTGGTTCTGTTCTGAGTGGGAGGGGAGGAATACCTGTCCTCTAGAGGCAGCAAAATTCTAGATTGGCATGTTCTGCAGTCAACTCGGGTGGTTTTCTCCCTGTGACTGGGGAAAGGGAATATTGCGTCATTCTCTGTAAAAATACATAGGCTTATTTAAACCCCCAAATAACTTTTCCGCCTCAGTATGTCCCACTGCAGGCTCATATTTATTTTGCTGTCTAGTATCATTCCAAGATCTCTCTTGGCATGACTGCATTCCAGGTACCTCTTTAACAAAATATCTGTGTTTCAGATTATTTTTTCTACGTGTTAGCTTCCATTTTTCTAGGCTTTCAGATTTCTACCATCCCTTTGTATATTTACCATATTCTTTGATGACGATCAAGATATTTTAGTGTCTTTGAAAAGCCGTTGATTTGCAGAAATAACAGTATCTAAGATAAACTACAGATGCTGACTATACTCCCAAAAGTGTCTTGTTAACATTTTCCCCTCCAGCATGCACACTAGTGGGTGTGTATCATCACATGTTCTGTATGCCTTTAATAGGCTGAATATACATAAAATACCTGTTTGTATATTTGTGACTTGGGTCTGTTTCGACGAGCATGAAAGTGCAAACGCAAGCTGTAATTTTTTTGTAAAATTTCCCTAATGTAGTGGCTATTTTGAATTTTAAAAAATGAATAAATTGACAGGATTGGAATAGGCTGAAATTAATTTTCTCTCAAGTACCCTAGAAAATTTTATCTTGAGGATGGATTAATAAAGTAGAAATTACTATTTATTTTAATAAAAGTACAAACATTTGATTGGCTGAGCATTTTTATTGGAAAACCTAAATTTTTGGATAAGTTTCCCCCCCCACCCCACAACCTTTTTCTAGCCTGTACTAAACTTCCTTTAAGGACAAGCTATTCCATAATTGCGTATTATGATGTTTCTTGTACTTTTATTTGAAGCATCTTCTACTGATTACAGTTGGAAACAGAAGACCAGACCATTGATCTGATCAAGTAAGGCTGTTTCTCTACAAAATCAGTAGGGCTTCACACAGGCACATGTCCACCTGCATGAATTTGATTACAAGATCTTGACATGCATGTTCAGCCTCAGAGTAGGAGGGCAACAACACCCAAACATATCTTTGTCTCATCGGTGTTTTAAAGACTTATACTTGCCTTCCTTCTCTGCTATTTTCCTCCTCCTCCTCTATTTAGCATTTAACTTTTTTTTTTTTAAACGTTCCTTCTGCCCATCTCTCTGTCACCTTCAGTTCTTCTTTCCAGCCATTTTCCTTTTCCTTACCTCTTAGGTGAAATCCTGCCCCTACTGAAGTCAATGGGAATTTTGCCCCAGGCTTCCATGGTGGCCAGGATTTCACCCTTACAGCTTGATCCTGCACGCCTTACTTATGTAATATTCACTGATGTCAAGAGGAGTTTTGCATGAATACTAAATTTTAGAATCCACTTCACAGTCTTTATCCTCTCTCCATTACTGTCCCTTATACCTCTTGTTTTCTTTAAATAAAAGTTTGTAAAACAGTCTTGGCCAGTAGTCCATCTCAGCTGGCCTGCAAGAAGAAGCCTTCTACGTACCAAGATTGTTTGCATTTTGAATGTTATAGGACCTGGCTTTTCTGGTGGAGATATTTTTGGAGATGCTAATTCATATACGGGGAAAGGACAAGCAGAACCTTGGCATAAGGTAGGATGAACATTGTGGGCCAGTAGTGGGTTGCTATTACAGAATTTGGCTGTACTTTGGTAAGAGAAGCTCCAGATTCCCATTGTTGGTTGGGACTGTTTGGTTCTAATAGTGCTGTAGTTAAATTGAACCATTGTGAAAATGTTAATTTCCATCTTCTTTGCTCCATATTTTATTTATTGGAGATGTAATCAAGCATCTGGCTTGTATTTTTACTCTTAAGTTAAAAACAGTCTAATTTCTTTATTTCTATAATGACTCGTCTTTCTCCATCAGTATGCTGTTGGCTTCATTCATTTTCTGGTACTGTGGTCCCATGTTGTACATGGCTGCATATTGTGCATCTTATTGTTGGAAAATCTTGATTTCTGGAATCAAAAGGTTAACTAACTTCCATTTGTGTTTGCGTCTCAATTGACTATTCTGTGCTTACTTATCTGTCTTTAAACCGATCTACTTTCTAATTACCACACTTACATTATTCTGATTATGCTCTTATTCAAAATTGTTTTTGTTTCACTCTCCTTTGCCTCCTGTTCTAGTAACAGTTGGTTGTATTTGTACAAAATAATGTTTTTTCACTCTATTTCATCAGGAAAAAGGAAGGGAGTTTTTATTTACATTTCTAATATACAAAAAGGCACCTAGCAGTTACTCTAGGAACCTGTCAAATGTTTTGTAAGTTATGTCAGGCTAAGGCCTTGTCTACACTGCCACTTTACAGCGCTGCAGCTTTCTCGCTCAGGAGTGTGAAAAAACACACCCCTGAGTGCTGCAAGTTTCAGCACTGTAAATTGGCAGTGTAGACAGTGCACTAGCGCTGGTAGCTACTTCCCTCGTGGAGGTGGGGTTTTTTTAGAGCGCTGGGAGAGCAGACCCCAGCAAAACTGAACCTCACCCACAAATATCAGCTCCCGAAAAGCTGAAGTACAGTAGAATTACAAATACCAGAGATACGAACTGACCAGTCAACCACACACTGCACTTCGAACCGGAAGTACACAATAAGGCAGCAGCAGAGACCAAAAAAAAAAGGCAAATATAGTACAATACTGTGTTAAACGTAAATTACTACTACTAAAAAAAAAGGGGGGGGGAAAGCAGCATTTTTCTTCTTCATAGTAAAGTTTCAAAGCTGTATTAAGTCAGTGTTCAATTATAAACTTTTGAAAGAACAACCATAACATTTTGTTCAGAGTAACGAACAAGCTCGTATCTCTGAGGTTCTCCTTTAAATCGGTTTTGCAGCATCTTCTAAACATCAAAAAACCCTGGGTTAATTTGGATTTAGGGGATCCAAAGCTGAGGGCCTTTCATGGAGAATGCTCTGCTACAGGGGTTCTCAGACTTCATTGCACCACAACCCCCTTTTGACAACAAAAATTACTACACGGCCCCAGGAGGGGGGACCAAAGCCTAAGCCTGCCCGAGCCCCGCCTCCCTGGAGTGTGGGGTAGAGCGAAAGTGCTTCATCCCCAGATGAGGGGCCTGTAACCTGAGCCACACTGCCCAGAGGTGAAACTGAAGCCTTTGACTTCAGCCCTGCACCCCAGCCAGTTTAATGCCAGCCCTGGCGACTCTATTAAAATGGGGTTGCAACCCACTTTGGGGTCCTGACCTACAGTTTGAGAACTGCTGCTCTACTGTCAACCTCGGTTAAATGAAAGATTTTAGCACAAGTGCTTTCACTGATTCTAAGTGTGGCAATATTTCTCTGGGAGAAAGGCAGTCTTGTTGAAGTGGGTGTCATAGTAGGGGGAGGAGGTAGAAAAGGAGGAAGACTGGCTAAAATTAAAAAGAAAAAGATATGGGGCCAGGAAGGAGGTGGCCATCTTACATTCTCTAGTATCAGTACAAATTCCAAAGAATATAGTAAAACTAGGGTGTAGTAAGACCTATGTCAAAAGTAGCTGCTCAGTCTTTTGCTTTCATGTTGTTTCCGTTAGCCTTAACCTTTAGTTTATCTGCTTAGGTTGCAAGCTCTTCAGCTGTGTACTCTTAGGGCTCCAAAACTCCCTTTGTGCTTTATACTTTCTGTAAATAAAAACACTGCTTGCAAAAAGGGTTGCATTCTTATCCTTTGGAGTGAGTGTGTATCAAAATTGGCTGCAGTGGTTTATATTTTTTCAGTTTGTACATACTCTGGCTGTGGAATTTTTGTTGTTTTGTTGTTCAGAATGTGTGTTCATGTGAAGCAATCTTGGTTAAGTGTTGGCCACATTGCTTGCATTTTGATACACAATCTCCACACCTGTGGGCATGAGTCCTGCTATTCACTTCATGCTGTGAAGATGTGCAATACTGTACTCTCATGCAGCTTTGAAAAAGCACTTAGAAGGACGTGTCCATGGATGGGTAGAGGGGCTAAGATCAGTTTTCAAGGAGGTTGAGAGAAGAGAATTTGTCCTACCCTGTGGGCATTGCTGAGAGGCAGGGTCTAACAGCTGAAACCAACTGGGATCTCTTAGGAAAGAAAGCAGTCTGCAGAGAACAATTAAGGATCAGAGATAAAAGGAAATAGAGAATGGTTGCTGGAGGTTTTTGGGTGTATCCTGGAACAGAGCAGACATGTAACTGGTGAGATAGGACAGATGAATGAAAACAAGAAGCTATGTTTGTTTTGCTTACTGTTCTGAGAAAGGGGGGAATTATTTATCTGAAATTCTCATTTCCCCCTTCCACAGAAAGGGAGAGTGTTTACTGGATACTGTATCAAGAAAAGGAATTGACCCACTCTTACTCTTGTCTAAAGAGGCTTGACAGGAAAAGATTTCTTTGACCATAGATGATGGTGGTGGTGTACCTGTGCTGGGCATATGAAACTGGCTACATATCTGAGGTGCTCAACGCCAAAGAGGAAAGTTGAAAATAAAACTTCAGGAAATAAAAACCTTTTGGTTAGCAGCAGAGTAAAAATTCTCTAGAGGAAGTGGTACCACCCTGGGGTGAGAGCACTTTCACCCACCCTGGATAGCTTGAGGGGGTGACATCTATGTTCTGGGGAGTTATTTCTCACTTAGCCAGAGGGACAGTTGCCACAGCACAGAGGCCTCTGAAGCTGAAGGACTTTTCAAGGATGGATAAACTTGGAGGAGAACAGGGAACAGGACTAAATGTCTATTCTGTAATAGTCAAACTTGTAGTACATACTAATGTGATCTATTAATGAATGTGTATGGAGTGGCTGGAATAAAGCACTAGCAGTGCTTAGTACTATTATATACATCATGTAGCTCACAAAAGCTTATGCTCAAATAAATGGGTTAGTCTCTAAGGTGCCACAAGTCCTCCTTTTCTTTTTGCGAATACAGACTAACACAGCTGCTACTCTGAAATCTATAAAATGAGTGAGTTCAGTCAATGGGAAGTGGGAGAAAAATCACACGTGCAAAATTATGCCTACCTTAATATTCTTTCTCACTCTTAACATCTGCTTCATGATATTGTTCACCCTGCCCCCAGAGAAGTCTTCCATTGCAATAAAAATTATACTCTTGGACAGCTTTAGGCAAACAAATTGAGGGTGGTTGCTTCCTCCACAATCTTGGGATTGCATGTGTCAAGATATCTTTTAGGGTATGCCTCTTTTGCTTCATTCTTATGGGCAGATAACATAGTAGAGGTGAAGAATCTATTTCATAGACTGTATCACAGAACTGGAATCTTGTACGTACTAATCTTCCTGTTTTCCATAACACAAGAGATGCATTTGCAAATGTCCAACTTGAACTACAGCTGATAGGTCAAAATTTTGTCATTCAAGCCTACAGTATCCTTAACTTCAACCCCCAAACTCCCTACTTTCTCTTTTATTTTCCCCCTAATCTTTATTTTATTCCCCCATCCCATCTCTGACCTCTTCTTCACCATTTCTATTATAAGGATACTAATACAGAAAGAAAACAAATGGAAATAGCCTGAATTAATGCTCCTCAATGGACTAATTAATTTAGCTTATACTTGTACCGGTGTTTCCTTACACTGAAAACATTCTAAATATTTCCTATGCTGTTTAAGCAAGCATTACATGTGACAAGCTAACTTTCTACAGATGCGGTTTGTTCATGGTCTGTTCTCAAACGGAATTGCAATATGTGCATTATGAAAGTTTTTCTCTCTATTGTAGACCAGTTTACTTTTCCACATGCTTTTTCTTTCTTGTTCCTCTTTTTATATTGTGCTTATATCTACTGTCAGTAATCAAAGCAGTTGTAAGACCAATTACCATGTATACTCGTTCATAAGCTGAATATTTTTGGTAAAAAAGTGATGCATCAAAGAGCGGGGGGTCGGCTTATAAACGGGTCTACACCGAAATGTGATGATTTTAAACTCCTATGAAATCATTGAATTGAATATCTAATACATTGTCATTTTGTTTACCTGGAGCATCTGCAGGCATGGAGCCCCTCAGTTCTCTGTGGCCGCGGTTCGCCTTTCCCAGCCAATGGGAGCTGCGGGAAGTGGTGCGCCACTTCCCGCAGCTCCCATTGGCTGGGAACAGCAAACCACAGCCACTGGGAGCTGAGGGGCTCCGTGCCTGTGAACGCTCCAGGTAAACAAAATGTCCCTACCCACCAGCGGCTTACCCTGACGGGCCAGGAGCCAAAGTTTGCCAACCCTGAAATATAGGGTCAACTTATGAAAAGGGTCATACAGTTTTTACTATTTTTACCTATCCATCTTGGTGGGTCAGCTTATAAACGAATAGGCTAATGAACGAGTATATATGGTATAAGTACACTTCTCTCTCTTCCTTTGTGTTTACATCGTGAATAGTACAGGAAGATTTTTCTATCAATTCATTGCTCTCTCAGAAACATCTAAACATATTTATTAAAACTGCCTTCAGTGTTGTAAAAAAATTATGTTTTTAACTGGATTTCCTTTCATTCTAAGCATTATACTTACTTATTCATATATACAATAGATGCTAATGATCATTCTCTGGTCTGGTCTACACTACAGAGAAATGTGAAATAATAGCAGCTATAAAATTGACAAGAATGTCTATTTGACTGCTGGTAGGCTCCCTGCTGTGAAATTGAGCCCCAAGCCTGGCTCACAGTTGGTGCTATCAGCCCTGGGGGGAGGTGTCCAGCTGTGAGCCCTGCACAGCTGTCGGTACCGCACAATGCTCCCCTTCAGTCGGTTTAAATGCTCATGATGAAGACACGCACCACCGACAGAAGGAGGGTTGTGTGAACACCAACAGCTGATTTAATTACTGCGGTGGCTGTAGGTTGACCTAACTTAAGTCGGCCTAATTTTGTAGCGTAGACAAGCCCTCTAAAACAAGTGTCAATATAAATCATTGCTGTTATTGTGTATCAGCACCTATCTCCTGCAGTGTGGCCTACTTTCTGGAGTGTTGGATCTTCCACATCCTGGCCTGTCTGTCTAAATAAAAAAGGACTGAGCTGCAAAAGGCTTTTTTTTTTTTTTTCTTTCAACTTTGGATCCAGACTTTCTTAGTTGTGGTCGAGTCTTACTGTTCTCCCTTAGGAGAGAGTTTGACAGGGAACATTCTGATCCTTTCCCCCTTCCCCCACCCCCTTTTAAAAGGCCTAATAGTAATATTAACATTGCCATGCAGTAACTTCAGTGCATATCTGTATGTTTGTCTCAGACTGTACCAAATATTTCTCCCATGAATAATCGCATTCCTTGCATATGAACTTTGACAAACATAAGCTTCATTCTTGATTTGATTTTTATACTGACAAATCTAATTGTGAAGAATTCTTCTGTGGACACTTGATTTTGATTGCAGGAAGTGTTTATTATTTGTTAATGTCTTTCAACATCCAAAAATGTACTGGACACCTTGTGGTACCGATGTGTGCAACGTAAAATGGAAGCAACTTAATTGGGACAGATTGATTGCAATACAGTACGTTCTGGTTAAGCAACAATTCTGTTTTAAACAAAATGTATCCAAATGTTACTTAATGTAATCACCTGTATATGTAACATGGTTTCATTTTGTACACTTCTTTAGTAATGCTTTCGCTTGACTTGTTTTCCTTCATTTTTCTAGTGATTATAAAATACCAGTATTTTAAAAATTAATAAGACATTTCTAAATATTTCCAGGTTGCCATTGTGTGAGACAGGCAGAGTGTGAATGCTGAGAGCCATGAGTGACCTTTAACTGCCATGTTAATAACTCTAACTATAATTGACAAGGCATGGATACTGAATATCGTTCCAGCAAAGCATCTTGAGCAAATATGAATGTCCTATTAAAGCAACAGAACATTTGTTTGATCTCATAGAAAATTTGCTCCCTAAAACTTGTCCTGCTAGAGACTATCCTCATATCAGTGTTCTGTTTAAAGGGTTACCATCTAACTCGCATCTTTCTAAAAAACTTTACTACTATTGTCACAATGTAGGATTTTTCACTTTCATTCTGTTTACAAGGTACACTTGACAGTACTCTGTGAAAAGTCAGGTTCACTTCCACACTTATTTCCCCTATGATTTATATGGGCCTTTTGCACTACAGGGAAAAGAACACTTAAAAATATGGGCAGGGCATCTAGTAGTTTTAACTAGTCTTTTAAACTGACATTACAACTTTATTGGATCTCTTTAAAAGGCAACAAACATAACAAAATCCACTTACTGTGTATTGGATCACAGTTGCAAAGATAATGAAGTAGGACACAGAACATACAAGTAAAGCACATTTTGTATCGTTTTCAGTGCAGGCTGCTCCTCTTATCCTTACCACCTGAGAATTCAGCACAAAAATGTACCATTACTGTAGAGCCTCACTAATTTCCCAGAATGCCTAATAATTCTAACAAAAATATCAGGTCACTTTGTACCATTTATCAGCAAATATGTAATAGTGACGTCTCCTGTTAATAAAACATCAATACTATACTACCATGTAATGGTAGTATAGTATTAACTAGAATAATGCATTTATTAATTCAATTACAGTAGTACCTAAAATGAGAGGGAAAGCAAATTACCTGTTTGTCTTCTTATATTGTAAGCTTCTTCAGACGAGAAGTAGGGGAAAGATATAAAATACAAGTAACGTGGTCAAGGTGGTGATTACCTATCTCTTGATATTGAATTCTTATGTTTTAGATATCTATCTTCATTTGTTCCTCAACCTTCCCATTAGCTGACTAACCTCTTGCAGAGTGTCATGGTTGAAGCTGGCCTAGAGGAAAGATTTGAGTGTGCAAGGGGGTGTGGTCTTGCAGATCAGGTTAGTGTTTCATGTGTGAGGAGCACCAGGAAGCATTACATTAAAACTAAAGGTTTCAGAATAGCAGCCGTGTTAGTCTGTATTCGCAAAAAGAAAAGGAGTACTTGTGGCACCTTAGAGACTAACCAATTTATTTGAACATAAGCTTTCGTGAGCTACAGCTCACTTCATCGGATGCATACTGTGGAAAGTGTAGAAGATCTTTTTATACACACAAAGCATGAAAAAATGGGTGTTTACCACTGCAAAAGGTTTTCTCTCCCCCCACCCCACTCTCCTGCTGGTAATAGCTTATCTAAAGTGGGGGGAGAAATCCAAACTTGGGGGGGGGGAGAAAACCTGGATTTGTGCTGGAAATGGCCCACCTTGATTATCATACACATTGTAAGGAGAGTGATCACTTTAGATAAGCTATTACCAGCAGGAGAGTGGGGTGGGGGGAGAGAAAACCCTTTGTAGTGGTAAACACCCATTTTTTCATGCTTTGTGTGTATAAAAAGATCTTCTACACTTTCCACAGTATGCATCCGATGAAGTGAGCTGTAGCTCACGAAAGCTTATGCTCAGATAAATTGGTTAGTCTCTAAGGTGCCACAAGTACTCCTTTTCTTTCTGAACTAGTCAGGGTCTTTGCTCTCAGCTTCTCAAGCTTGGACCTTGCTGCCCAAAATAAGTTTGAGAACAGGGGTGAAAGTTATGTTAATTTCTTACCGGTATGAGGGCCCAGCTGAGGGTCAGCCTCCCACAGCCAGCCCATCCGTGCTGCCTGGTCTGTGCCGCTCGGAGCTCCAGCGGCTATTTAAGCCGTGAGCCCTGGGCCCTTTTAAATCGCGAGCCCTGGGGCAGCTGCCCCTTTTGCCCCCCACTGTCGGCAGCCCGGGCAGGCGCAAACGGGGCAATGACGTTAAAGCGCTGCCGGCAGGGCCGCCGACAGGAGGGAAGGGGCAGCGACATTAAAGGAGGCTTCAAGGAGGGTCCTTTGCCGCTGTGGTGCTTTAACATTGGATGAGTACAGGCCAGTACTGGCTCCTTACTGGTACACTGTACTGGCCCGTACCAGCCCTCTTTCACCCCTGTTTGAGGGAGACAGGGAAGTAAAATCTTTTATTGGACCAACTTCTGTTGGTGAAAGGGATAATCTTGGGAAATCATTGTCATAGCTAAATACAAGGTGGAACAGATTAAGGCTAAGGAGTTAACACATGTTGGAAGAGGCCATTCAAGGTGAAGTGGGCAGTTAACACCGCTGCAGTCATAGGACAAAGGAGAGCTAACGGGTTACAGATTGTTGTAACGAGACACAAAACCACTGTGTATATTGAGTCCATGGTTTTTAGCATCTAGCAAAGTTAGGAATTTAAACTCCCAGGCTCATCCTTTGAAAGCCTTGTGCTGGTTTTCTTTGAGGACAAGAACTGAGAGGTCAGGTGTAGAATGATAGCTTTGTGAGAAGTTACGGATGCAGACTAACACACTCTGAAACCTGTCATTTGTGAGAAGTGTTCATCCACAGATGATATAGTTTTGTCTTTTATCATTTTTTCTAGATGAGTTTATTCAAGAACTTAGTGATTGTTTGGTTTCACCCATACAGTTCTTGGGGCATTTGATGCACTCGATGAGATATAACACATGTTGTGATAGACATGTATAGTACCAATGGATCTTGAAAGGGGTCTTGGGGGAGGCGGGGGGAGATGGGAGGGTGTAATGATCATCATAGCAGTAGCAACATATCTGCAAGTTTTGCATCTGTTGTTATGGCGGGGTCTGGTGCCACTTTCCCAGACCTGACAAAGAGCTCTGTGCAGCTTGAAAGCTTGTTTTTCACCAACAGAAGTTGATCTAGTAAAAGATACTACCTCACCCACCTTGTCTCTCTCATATATCCTGAGACCAACACCGGTACAACAACACTGCAAACAAAAGAGTTTTGTGAGCTCTGTAGGGGGTTGGAGGTAGATCGTCAAAGCAAAAGGCACTTGTATTGTCCCCGAAGTGCTGATGGATGGGTAGGTATCTGGAGTCATTGTCCTTTTTCCTGCATGTTTTTTTCACAATCTGCTACTGAACTAAACGAACATAGTCCTACAGTAAATGCCCCAGCTACCAGGTCACAATACATTATTCATAAATTATTGCAGAGTAGCCCCACTTCCACCACACTGAGCACTTTGAAAATCCCACTTGTTTCTTTAAAGCAATTTCATGGGATATGAATGCTTAGGGATACTTTTCAGAGAATTGGGAATTGTACAACTAAAACCACATCCGCAACTTAGGGAAAAATATCCTTTAATTTAGGGTTTCTCAGCTAATGGGTTGGGATCCAGAATTGGGTCACCAGAACGTTTCAAAGGGTCGCATGGCATCTCCTGTGGTTCCTGTCCTGCAGGGCTGGTTGGGCACGCATCCTTGCTCCTGGCACTGCAACCTCTGGGGTCTCAGCGCCACTCAGGTTTGGCCCAGATGTCATGATCACGGGAGTTTGGGTAGGCCAAATTTGAGTGAGTGGCACTGCAACCCCATGAGCCAGGACACAAGTCCATTCACACAAATTTGGTTCAATCAGGGAAGCGGGGCCAAACCTGAGCGGCGCTGCAACCCTGGAGGTTGCAACGCACAGAGCCAAGCCCATCCAGCCCCACAGCACAGAAGCTTCAGGAGCTGCCACTGTGGGGTGAGTGCTGGGCAGGACCCAACCTCCCAGGGGAGCAGAACCTGAGCGAAACCATCTCAGGGCCTCCAACCCTGGACTAATTACTGGGTAGTGACAGGCCATGAACATTTACAAATAGCTCCTGAGGCCAAAAAGGTTGAAAACCACTGCTTTAATGTGTCTTCCCTTTTTCCTCCTCCCCCCATAGGAATATAGTTTATGTTGTCTTAAAATATTCCCTAACATAAAGTGGCATTGACTTAGTTGGAAATTGAATTTTACAAATACTGCTATATTTTAGTTCGGGAATTTGGTTTGAGATTTTCATGTGTGGGTTCCTAAAATTAAGCAGCCTTGTTTTCAGAAATGCTGAGGAACCATATCATCCATTAAAGTAAATGGATTTGTCTGCACTGGTGAAACTTTACTGAAACAATTAACACTGCTTCAGCTGAACTGCTGTTAAAATTGGTGAGAAGCATGGAGTACAGTTAGAAACATTTTTGCCGCAGTTTTGATTTTAAACTTTTTTTAGAAGGTTTTACTAAAATGGTAATGAAAACAGTTCCAGCCTCTGGTGTCTTGTCTACCCTATGGCTTTCCCCAGTTTTAACATAGTTCAACTGAATCAGTGGGAATATTTTGGTAAAGCTGCTGAGTGTTGACAAGACAATGGGAATTCAGTACTTGGCACTCTTTGAAAATTAGGACATCTATTTAGGTATGTAATTTTAGGATTGCACATTCAAAAATTTTTGGCCTTGATGTGCATATGTGTACATGAGAGCAAATCAGCTGTAATATGACTTTGAAAAATGAAGTGTAAATCCTTTAGCTCCAATCAAGAGAGATTTTCCCAAAATGTTCTGTACTGTGCAAGGCTGTACAAAGTCATGATTAGGACTATATGGGAGGCTGATCTATGAAAGTCAACTGCAAAGCAAATCCTTGTGCAGAAGAAGTTTTAGAAATACACAAAACCAACTTGAATGTATAGACAGGATGAACTTTTCTCTCTAGTTTAGTCCTCAGTTGTCAATTTATGTCAGTTTAAACATCTGCCTCACCCCACCACCACTACTTACAGACATACAATTAATTTGTAAGGGCTACAAGTTGCTTAACTGTAGACTTGTGAAATAACTTTTTTGCATCGTTTTCTAAACGGAAACACTCTTACTCATCTTCTAAAGAAGGGGTCGGCAACCTTTCAGAAGTGGTGTGCCGAGTCTTCATTTATTCACTTTAATTTAAGGTTTCACATGCCGGTAATACATTTTAATGTTTTTTTTAGAAGGTCTCTCTCTATATAAGTCTATATATTATATAACTAAACTATTGTTGTATTGTAAAATAAACAAGGTTTTCAAAATGTTTAAGAAGCTTCATTTAAAATTAAATTAAAATGTTGATCTTATGCCGCTGGCCCGCTTAGCCCGCTGCTGGTCTGGGATTCCATTCACCTAGGTCGGCAGTGGGCTGAGCAGGGCCTGTGGCTAGGACCCCGGCTGGCAAGGGGCTGGCAGCAGGAACCCCAGACCGGCAGCAGGCTGAGTGGCTCAGCCTGCTGCCGCTCAGGGGTTCCATCCGCCGGCTCCTGCGAGCCGGGATCCTGGCTGCCAGACCCGCTCAGCCCACTGCCGGTCTGGGGTCCTGGCCCTGCCCACATACAGTGGGTACCTACCTTCTCCCTGGTTCTGGCCATTCTCTTCCTCTCTCTCTCTCTGCACTGAGCTGAGGGTGGGAGTGCACTGAGCACAGGGCTGGGGGTTGGGGTGTAGGGTCTGGCCAGGAGCTAGAATGAGGGAGGGGGAAGGAGGTTTGGGTGTGGAGCACTTACCTGGGCAGCTCCCATTTGGTGGGAGGGGTGCAGGTGGGAATCTGGGGGGGGGCAGAGATGCAGGAGCTCCTGTTTGGTGCTCAGGGTGGGGGTGGGGGGGTGCATGGGGTGTGGGGGGTGCAAGAGTCAGGGCAGAGGGCTGGGGGCATATGAGGGGGTGCAGGTGTCAGGCATGGGGTGTGGGGGGCCTGGGTATGTATGGGGGTGCCAGAGTCAGGTCTGGGGTCGTGTTGGGGGGGTGAAGGAGTCAAGCAGAGGGCTGGGGGTGTATGAGGGGGGTACAGGGCTCAGCGAAGGGGCCTTGGGGGTGTGCGGGGCTGCAGAGCTCAGGGCAGAGGGCTGGGGGTGTGGGCTGGGGTCGTTGGGTGCTCACAGCAGGGGGCTGGAGGGGATATGCCCCGCTTCCCCAAGGCCTTGCTCCCGCTTCCTCTCTACCCCCTTCCTTGCAAGGGCCGGCAGGGAAGGAGGGACAAAGAGGAGGAGGGGGAGGAGGGGCAGGAACCCAGCACACTGTGGGAAGAGGCAGGGGAGCCGGCAGGACCAAACTTCTGTCCCCTCCGCTCCCCGCCCCCTCCCGCGGGGGCAGAAGAGCGGGCCGGGCTGGATTTTTAATGGCACACTGCTGCCTGCCGGGACCCCAGCAGGCAGCAGCGTGCCATTAAAAATGGGCTCGCGTGCTGTCTTTGGCAGAACCCCAAATTCCATGATCTATGTATTAGATCCTGTTGTACTAAAATCTTTGGAAGTGAGGGGAAGAAGAGGCTCTATAAATACTTGAAACTACCTTAAAAGTAAGAGTGGGGTGTGGTCTAAGTACAGGATTATGTGCTAGGATACTATGATGATGAGATCTATAGAAGAATCTAGATGCATAGGATGTCCTGAGTTCTAATTTAGGCTCTGACATGGATTTTGTGGCTTACAACTTGTGGTCACTTACAATTTGTGTCTCCATTTTCCCATCTGTAAAAAATGGGATAATTATTTAACTGACATGAATGTTCAGGATCAGATAGTTAATACATGTAAAGCACTTTGAAAGGACCATCTTTTTATTTTGTGTTTTTACAGTACTTAGCACATTGGGCTCCTGGTCCATGACTGGGGCTCCTAGGTGCTACCCTTATACAAACAAATAATAGTGTTTTAGCAGTTTTAAATATTATTATTTATTAAGTACAGAAAAGAAGGATGGGCCAGTGGTTAAGGTACTAGCCTAGGTCTTGGGAGAGCTGGGTTCAAGTCCCTGATCCATCACAGACATCTGGTGTGACCTTGGGCAAGTCATTTAATTTCTCTGTGCCTTGTGTAAAATAGGGATAATAGAACTTCCCTACCTTACAGCAGTGTTATGACGTGCTCAGATACTACAGTAATGGGAGCCATGTAAGTACCATAGATTTTTGAGACCAGGGCAGGCAGCAGTTATCCCAGGGATGGGCAAACTTTTTGGCCCAAGGGCCACATTGGGGAACAGAAATTGTATGGTGGGCCATGAATGCTCACAAAATTTGACTTTGGGTATGGGGGGGGTGAAGGCTCTGACTGGGGGTGCGGGCTCTGGGGTATGAGAGGTTTGGGGTGCAGGAGGGTGCTCCGTGCTGGGATCAAGGGGTTTGGAGAGCGGTAGGGCGATCAGGGCTGGGGCAGGGGGTTGGAGCATGGGAAGAGGCTCAGGGGTGCAGCCTCCGAGCGGCGCTTACTTCGAGCCTCCCGGAAGCAATGGCACGTCCCTTCTCCAGCTCCTAAGTGTGGAGAGGCCCGCAACCCTCAGAGTGGGGCCGAGCTGCGTGGTGCGGCCCCTGACCTGGCGCCCTGGCTGGAGCACCAGAGCAGGGCCGAGCTGCGTGGTGCGGCCTCCAATACGGCTCTCCAGCAGGAGCTTGCGGGCTGGCTTAAAACAGCTCACGGGCCAGATCTGGCCTGTGGGCTGTAGTTTGCCCATATCTGAGTTAACCTGTCCATTGGACGGGCTTCATGCCCTTGGTTGGTTGTATTTTTTATTTTATTTTTTTTTCAGTACTAAATATTGGGGTTTCAGCCTCTAATTGATGGGAAAAGCAAATACAAATATATGGCATTTTCCTTAGTGATGGCAAGAAAAGGTCCATATCCCAGCTAAGGAAGAACCTTTCCCTCTGGGTTTTATGCCTTCTGAGGGACTCTGAAACAATTATCAAGTGCCTGGTGATCATACACAGCAATTGGATTAGGCACAGCCAAGGATTTAATTTGAAAGAGGTGAGGATCATTGTGTAATGTAACAGTCCAGAGATGCCAAAGAGGGGAGCTGCTTTACAATTATATTTAAATGGCAGAACCCAGGAGCTTCTTCCTGTCGCATCCTGTCCCAGGACCAGTTTTTATAGTTATCAGTCTGTCATGAGTGGACCCAGTCTGCTAGGGTTCCACACAGGGTTCTCTCTAATTTTTCCCACCCATGTGCGGAATGAATTTTGTTATGTGCACCAATATGGTGGAGATGTGTGATTCGGAGTGTGGGACGGGGCTCAGGGCTGGGGCAGAGGGTTGGAGTGGGGAGGGGTGAGGGCTCTGGCTGGGGGTGCGGGCTCTGGGGTAGGGTTGGGGATGAGGGGTTTGGGGTGCAGTAGGGCTCTCTGGGGCTACAGTGGGGAGAAAGGACTCTCCTCCTCCCCCCTCCCTCCAGCTCTCTCTCCCTGCAGCAGCACCAGGGCTGGGAGGGAGAGGTGTCTCTCGCCCGGCTGTGGCAGGTCCAGGCTGGGCGAGGGGCGCCTGTCCCCAAGCCAGGTCGGGGGAGGGGCACCACACCAGGTCAAGGGCTTGGGGAGAGGCATCTCTCCCTGCTGCAGCCCTGAGCTCCGGTGCGGCGCTTAATAGGCAGCCGTGCAGCTTAGAGGGAACTAGGTTCCACGTGCTTCTAAGATAACTGGGTCTGGGCAGAGAGTAGTGTCAGGTATTTACAAGATCTATGTTAAGCTCCAGTCTTTAAGCAGTCCCTTGGGAGGATCTGTTCAGTGTGACAGAGCCCCACTTGGCCTCTCCATGTAGCAAAGTGTCCTAAATGCCTCCTAGTCTGAGCCTTGGGTTCCAGAACTCATGTTACTCATAGTGAAGTCTGTCCTGTGAGTCCCACTGTTGTGGACTTCTGTACAGAGACTTGTACTCCTTTCAGGGATCAATGCACTTCAGCAAGTATCTGAAGTCATTCCATGTAGCCCTTGCAAATCCAAGTAGGCTTTAGTAGTTGATTGGAATACAGCATCAAGAAGTCCCTAAATTACCATAGAGAAGCAGAGGTTAAGACATAGCCCACATTGGCTAAAGCCAGGGCTGTTATAAGTAAGGGTCCGTGTTTTTCATGGAGGTCTTGGAAGTCATGGATTCCAGGACTTTCCGTGATCTCCAGGACTTCTGCAGCGGCTGGTGTATCTGGCCCAGGAGCTGCCTGAGCAGCTCAGGCAGAACCCTGGGCCAGACGCACCAGGAGTTGGCGGGGGCTCGGGGCTAGGTATTGGGGTGCGGGGTGGTGCTTATCTGGAGGGGGGGCTCCCCTCCCTCAGCTCCTAGCTCCATGTGCTGCCTCTGCTGGCAGGCACGGCCCCCGCAGCTCTCAATGCCAATGGTAGGTGCAGAACTGGGGCTTGAGCGGAGACAGCACGTGGAGCTCAGGAGCTGGTAGGGAGCCTGCCCCAGCACTGCCAACCCTCCCCCCCCAGCATTCGTGGTGCACCCCCCGGAGTATGTGTGGCGTCCCACCCCAGACATGCCCCCCGAGCATCCACAGCGCCCCCACTACAAGCACCTGCGGCGCCCCCCGGACCGTCTTCCCCCCCACCCCCCAAGTTTTAGTCAGTGGTATATAATAAAAGTCATGAATAGGTCATAGGCCATCTCTTTTTGTTTATTTTTGCCCGTGACCTATATCCGTGACTTTTACTAAAAATACCTGTGACTAAAACGTAGTCTTAGTCATGAGCCATGGTTCTGTAAAATCCATCTTCATTTCCTTTGGCTGTCTCAAGTTTATGTCTACATGGTTCCACTGTTCAGACAATGGGTGTGTGAACTGCAGTGCACACAAGCATGCTTTAGCTCCCTCATGTAAACACTGCTGGCGCAAACTGAAAGGTACTTCATTCGCATCAGCATAGAGCTGTTTGAAAGACTACTTTAACACAAACTCCCTACCATTTAGTTTGCGCCACCAGCATCCACAGAGAGGCGTTATGGCACAGCCCATCAGTGCATGCTGCAGCTCGAACCCCCCATAGTTGAAATGTGGGGCCGTGTAGATGAGCCCTATTGTAAGAGCCTGTGGAACTAGAACCTGGTTTGCAGGGGGGTTCTGGGTTGCTGGGTTTCTGCTGGAGGACCCTGTGAAGCTAGACACTGCAGGAAGTACTGCCCAGCAGCACCTGACTAGTGCCCACCCCTCCCTCCCCCCCCCACAGCCCACTGATTGGTTCATGCTGGTATATAAACTAGGAAGTCTTTATAGGGAGCTATCTGAGCAATGATGCAGAGTGTCTGCTTGCTTCGGCTCCAGACCTTGCTTTGCTGTGGACCCTAGACTCTGTCTTCTGACCCCAGTTCATCCCTGAGTTTTCTACTTGCCTTGTGTCTGTAACCTGGTGCCTGACTCTGACTCCCTGGCATCCTGACCCGGCTTGAACTCCACCCCGCTACTTCTCTCCTGACATCAACTTGGTATCTGACCAGTGTACATAGACCACCCACAGCCTTGCCCTGTCACCCCTGTTCCTTTTTGTCTTAGGCCATGCCTACATTAGCGAGCTTACAGTGGCACAGCTGTACTGATGTAGCTGTGCTAGTGTAATATCATTCGTGTAACTGCTCTATGCCAATGGGAGAGAGCTTTCCTGTTAACATAGTAAAACCACCTCCAGGAACAGTGGTAGCTATGTTGGCAGGAGAAGCTTACCCGCCAACATAGCACTGTACACACTATCACATATGCTCGCAAAACTTACGTCACTCAGGGTTTTCTTCTCTTTTTTTTCTGCATGATATAAGTTTCTGCCACATAAGTGGTAGTGTATATATAGCCTACATCTTAGGTTGGAGACCGGTGTCTCTGTGAGCCCAATTGTAATCACCACCTCCTGTCACCTCCGCCCATTTTCTCATCCTGTGAAGCTATCCTGAGTTCACATGTTCAGCTTGCTGGGAGCCTGTCCTTGATGAGTGTCAGTTGCCCAGTCCTTGGGATTTCCAATGTCTTTGTAGGGTCTTCCACTCATGTCTTCTGCTTATACCAACATGATAAGATAGAGTTATAAAGATAGTTCATAAAAATAGGAGAGACAGTTCCTACTTCCATCACAACTAGTCACTGTTTCTAGCTCTGGATGTATAGGGCTCTCTCTCCCAGACTGACCTCTTGTCCAACACCCTTCCTTAAAACACGGAACTCTGCATTCCAGTCACCCTAGATTCTAAAACCATTGCTTCAAATCTCCTGAGCTGTCCCCCCCAAGTCACTGAAAGATGATCCTTCAGAGTCTCACCTAGACTGTAGGCCTTCTGGTTTTAGTTTAACCCTTCAGCGACAATGTGACTGGAAAGCAAAGAATACTGGCTTAACAAATGATAGCTAACCACAACCACTTTACTCTTAAAAACTTTGGGAGTTACAGAGCCTTGTACAATAACAAAAGTCCTGAGACACACCCTTCCCTAGTCTGATCTCACCCCTTCTGTGAGTCCAAGGTTTGTCAGCATTTCAGGTTTGGCAATGGTTGCTTAGAGCAGCATCCTCTCTGACTCTCTCTTTGCCCTGTGCATCCCCTGACTCCTGCAATGCTCCAGGCTCCTCCCCTGAATCATCCTCTCCCCCACCCTGTGTCAAAAGTCCATCGTTCCAGATTGGTCAGTTCTTGACAGACAATCAGTCAATGGCTGTAGATCGGGGTAGTCAATTATTTTTTCTCAAGGTCCAAATTTCTTGGTCAAGGTCCAGACTCTAGAGAAAATGATGATAATAATAATTAATAAATGATAATAAGTCCATTCAGAAGTGTCTGGCAGTCTGAATTTGGCCCATAGTCTGCCTACTCTAGATTCATGGTTTCTCAGAGATTGTGCTTCAGTGAGGTCTCATGTGTCTGGCCTTGACAGGGTACTGCCTGCAATTCAATACAGTACACTAAGCTGCCTTGTGCAATTATAGACAAAATGTTCAGTACATAGTAATAATTATACCTTGCTCTTATATAGAGCTTTTCACAAGTGTATTTTAACATCCTTTACAAAGCTGGTCATTATCCCCATTTTGATGGAGAAACTGAGGCACAGAGCAGTGAAATGATTTACCCAAGGTCACCCATCAGGCCAGTGGTAGAGCTGGAACTGGACCCCAGGTCTGCTGAGTGTCAGTCCAGAGCTCTAGCAATAGCATACACTGCCTTTCTAATACAAAATAGAGTTCACAATTTGATATAGAAATATACCAGTCTGTCACATCCTCATCTGAACAACTGCAAAAGCTAATTATTATCGAATTGAGCCCAAAATTATCATTAGTAATTGGGAAGAAAACGAATGCAGCAGTAATGGTGAATATGCATCTGCTTAACCTCACATGAAATACGAATGCATTTTATATATGCTTTTTAAAAAACATGGCCAACACAACTAAATTAGAGGCACTGAGAAAATTGGGCATAGTTTATGATCATGGTTGACTGCAAAGTCATTTCTGACCATAGTTGAATAACAGTAAGAGAGAGGGTTTGTCCGATAAAATATATTTATATATACAGATATGTTACAGTTACTGTAATAAATGTTAAATTCCCTGTTAGGATTGCATATGGTTTAAAATTGATTCTCCTCCATGATGTCTTGGAGCAAAACTGCTCTTTGGAAGGGAAAATGATGTAACTTCAGTTGCAGAATTAACTATCCACCTCATAGAAAAAAGACTTAAAATGCCATGTAGATTCTCTGTATATCCAAAATACTGAAATCTAATTTATAGGACAATATTTCTAAAAGAAACAGACCCAGGTGCATCGGAGTCAAATTTATCAGGGTTTTCACTCTGCACAGGAGTCTGCAGTGTAGGAACAAAATGCATTTTCCGGTTATCTGGGCACATGAAGGATAGTATTAGAATTATGTGGATGAAGTGAGAGAGAATACAATATACCTCCCCCAGGAGCTGGGTAATATGCCCTGACTAAAATGACATCATAATGTTACCCCTACTGTGGCCTTTTTCAGCTAAGAAATGAAAATGAATGTATAGTTTGGTATGGAACTAGAGGGAAATGACATTGGTGACCTTTACTTGGTGAGTGGTAAACCAACTACTGTTGATCAGCTTGTTGTTTCACATCCTTTCCTAATGTAGGCTGGAAAATACCTTGATAAAATATAGCTGATAAAATCATCTGGCTAATTGCACTAGTAATTGTAAATTGAGAGCCAACTTCAGCCCAGTCTTGCATCCGCTGTGATCCCACTGAAATCATAGGGGTGCAAGTAAAAATAAAACTTTAATCATAATTATTAAATATAATTATAACTAGTAATCAAGTGGAGATAGTAACTTCCATAAAAATAATCCATTTTGTTTAGTGGCTATTTGTTCAACTATTTTTTAATTGCCTGTCGATGTTGTTTAATTACTGCTAGCTATAATTGTATTTGGACTGTTTCCATTCAGCTACTGAATTAAGTTTAAAGAATAACAAATTTATCTGAGCATAAGCTTTCGTGAGCTACAGCTTGCTTCATCAGATGCATGCAGTGGAAAATACAGTGGGGAGATTTATATACACAGAGAACATGAAACAATGGGTGTTACCATACACACTGTAATGAGAGTGATTTGGTAAGGTGAGCTATTACAGCAGGAGAGTGGGGAGAACCCTTTTGTAGTGATAATCAAGGTGGGCCATTTCCAGCAGTTGACAGGAACGTGTGAGGAACAGTATGGGGGGAAATAAACATGGGGAAATAGTTTTACTTTGTGTAATGACACATCCACTCCCAGTCTTTCTTCAAGCTGAAGTTAATTGTATCCAGTTTGCAAATTAATTCCAATTCAGCAGTCTCTCGTTGGAGTCTGTTTTTGCAGTTTTTTTGTTGAAGAATTGCCACTTTTAGGTCTGTAATCGAGTGACCAAAGAGATTGAAGTGTTCTCCGACTGGTTTTTGAATGTTATAATTCTTGACGTCTGATTTGTGTCCATTTATTCTTTTACGTAGAGACTGTCCAGTTTGGCCAATGTACATGGCAGAGGGGCATTGCTGGCGCATAGTGGCATATATCACATTGGTAGATGCTGCCAACATGTGACAGCAATCATAGAATCCTAGAATATCAGGGTTGGAAGGGACCTCAGGAGGTCATCTAGTCCAACCCCCTGCTCAAAGCAGGACCAATCCCCAACTAAATTATCCCAGCCAGGGCTTTGTCAAGCCTGTCCTTAAAAACTTCTAAGGAAGGAGATTCCACCATCTCCCTAAGTAACGCATTCCAGTGTTTCACCACCCTCCTAGTGAAAAGTTTTTCCTAATATCCCACCCAAACCTCCCTCACTGCAACTTGAGACCATTACTCCTCATTCTGTCATCTGCTACCACTGAGAAGAGTCTAGATCCATCCTCTTTGGAACCCCCTTTCAGGTAGTTGAAAGCACCGATCAAATCCTCCCTCATTCTTCTCTTCCGCAGACTAAACAATCCCAGTTCCCTCAGCCTCTCCTCAGAAGTCATGTGTTCCAGTCCCCTAATCATTTTTGTTGCCCTCCACTGGATGTTTTCCAATTTTTCCACATCCTTCTTGTAGTGTGGGGACGAAAACTGGACACAGTACTCCAGTAGAGGCCTCACCAATGTCGAATAGAGGGGAACGATTACGTCCCTCGATCTGCTGGCAGTGCCCCTATTTATACAGCCCAAAATGCCATTGGTCTTCTTGGCAACAAGGGCACACTGTTGACTCATATCCAGCTTCTCATCCATTGTAAACCCTAGGTCCTTTTCTGCAGAACTGCTGCCGAGCCATTCCATCCCTAGTCTGTAGCGGTGCATGGGATTCTTCCATCCTAAGTGCAGGACTCTGCACTTGTCCTTGTTGAACCTCATCAGATTTCCTTTGGCTCAATCCTCTAATTTGTCTAGGTCCCTCTGTATCCTATTCCTACCCTTCAGCATATCTACCTCTCCTCCCAGTTTAGTGTCATCTGCAAACTTGCTGAGGGTGCAATCCATACCATCATCCAGATCATTAATGAAGATATTGAACAAAACCGGCCCCAGGACCGACCCTTGGGGCACTCCACTTGATAGCGGCTGCCAACTAGACGTGGAGCCATTGATCACTACCCGTTGAGCCCGACAATCTAGCCAACTTTCTATCCACCTTATAGTCCATTCATCCAGCCCATACTTCTTTAACTTGCTGGCAAGAATACTGTGGGAGACCGTGTCAAAAGCTTTGCTAAAGTCAAGGAACAACACGTCCACCTCTTTCCCCTCGTCCACAGAGCCAGTTATCTCGTCATAGAAGGTAGTTAGATTAGTCAGGCATGACTTTCCCTTGGTGAATCCATGCTGACTGTTCCCGATCACTTTCCTCTCCTCTAAGTGCTTCAGAATTGATTCCTTGAGGTCCTGCTCCATGATTTTTCCAGGGACTGAGGGGAGGCTGACTGGCCTGTAGTTCCCAGGATCCTCCTCCTTCCATTTTTTAAAGATGGGCACTACATTAGACTTTTTCCAGTCGTCCGGGACCTCCCCCGATGGCCATGAGTTTTTAAAGATAATGGCCAATGGCTCTGCAATCACATCCGCCAACTCCTTTAGCGCTCTTGGACACAGCGCATCCGGCCCCATGGACTTGTGCTCGTCCAGCTTTTCTAAATAGTCCCGAACCACTTCTTTCTCCACAGAGGGCTGGTCATCTCTTCCCCATGCTGTGCTACCCAGTGCAGTAGTTTGGGAGCTGACCTTGTTCATGAAGACAGAGGCAAAAAAAGCATTGAGTACATTAGCTTTTTCCACATCCTCCGTCACTAGGTTGCCTCCCTCATTCAGTAAGGGGCTCACACTTTCCTTGACTTTCTTCCTGATGCTAACATACCTGAAGAAACCCTTCTTGTTACTCTTAACATCTCTTGCTAGCTGCAACTCCAAGTGTGATGTGGCCTTCCTGTTTTCACTCCTGCATGCGAGAGCAATATTTTTATACTCTTCCCTGGTCATTTGTCCAATCTTCCACTTCTTGCAAGCTTCTTTTCTGTGTTGAAGATCAGGAAGGATTTCACTGTTAAGCCAAGCTGGTCGCCTGCCATATTTACTATTCTTTCTACACATCGGGATGGTTTGTCCCTGTAACCTCAATCAGGATTCTTTAAAATACAGCCAGCTCTCCTGGACTCCTTTCCCCCTCATGTTATTTTCCCAGGGGATCCTGCCCATCGGTTCCCTGAGGTTGTCGAAGTCTGCTTTTCTGAAGTCCAGGGTCCATATTCTGCTGCTCTCCTTTCTTCCTTGTGTCAGGATCCTGAACTCGACCATCTCATAGTCACTGCCTCCCAGGTTCCCATTCACTTTTGCTTCCCCTACTAATTCTTTCCGGTTTGTGAGCAGCAGGTCAAGAAGAGCTCTGCCCCTAGTTGGTTCCTCCAGCACTTGCACCATGAAATTGTCCCCTACAATTTCCAATAACTTCCTGGATTGTCTGTGCACCGCTGTATTGCTCTCCCAGCAGATATCAGCAATGCCCCTCTGCCATGTACATTGGCCAAACTGGACAGTCTCTACGTAAAAGAATAAATGGACACAAATCAGACGTCAAGAATTATAACATTCAAAAACCAGTCGGAGAACACTTCAATCTCTTTGGTCACTCGATTACAGACCTAAAAGTGGCAATTCTTCAACAAAAAAACTGCAAAAACAGACTCCAACGAGAGACTGCTGAATTGGAATTAATTTGCAAACTGGATACAATTAACTTCGGCCTGAAGAAAGACTGGGAGTGGATGTGTCATTACACAAAGTAAAACTATTTCCCCATGTTTATTTCCCCCCTACTGTTCCTCACACGTTCCTGTCAACTGCTGGAAATGGCCCACCTTGATTATCACTACAAGAGGTTCCTCTTCTCCCCTCCCCCCCCCCCCCCCCGCTCTCCTGCTGGTAATAGCTCACCTTACCTAATCACTCTTGTTACAGTGTGTATGATAACACCCACTGTTTCATGTTCTCTGTGTATATAAATCTCCCCACTGTATTTTCCACTGCATGCATCCGATGAAGTGAGCTGTAGCTCACGAAAGCTTATGCTTTTTTTACAAATAAATTTGTTAGTCTCTAAGGTGCCACAAGTACTCCTTTTCTTTTTGCAGATAGAGACTAACACGGCTGCTACTCTGAAACCTGAATTAAGTTTAAGTTTCTCATCCTTGTTGTATTGTGCAGAGCATTAAAGACATCTGCCTACTCTTCTGCTCTTGTCTTCTGTTGTGCCTGTGGTCTTTGTGCCTTTCCTGTGCCTTTCTGTATGCTTGCAATGATCTCCATATCCAGTGCACTGGACTCCATCCCTCTTGAATTGATTCTTTATCCTCAAAGGTACAAATTCTAGTCCACTATCAAGCCTACACTAACATCTTCCCAATTAAAAAAACAACCCTTTCTTCCCTATTTTTTTGTTCTGATTGAAATTTTGTCAGTCCTTTGTGTCTGTGTGTTTATATAATCATAGCCCCCGTCACAAAGTTCTCTACAATGTCCTTATCTGTGTTTTGTACAGCTCTAAGAAAACCCACACTGTTCAACACAGGGTAGATAGTAATATTTAGTTGTCAAGGCTGATTCCCAACTCTGGCACTTCGAGTGCAGAAGGTAGGGGCCCACAAGGATTTTAAAAGTTAATACTTGCCACTCCAGGCTTGTATTAAACCCCCAAGGTTACAGCTTTTCTCTGACCTTGGCTTGGTAAATGCTGCCACCACCCAAGTGAAAAACTGCCTCTTGCAAATCCTGGAATAACTCACTTGGGAAGTTTTCCTTGAGGCCCCTTGGCTTTTCCACCCCTCCCTCGGGGAAGCTGAGAAGAAAACAAACAAAAGGGAAACCCAGCTGTTGACACCAGCTAATTGAAAAACATATGCACAGACCTTTTAAGACACAAAATCCAATCAGGTTCTTAAAAAGCGTAAATTTTATTAAAAACAAAAAGAAAGAAAATACATCTGGAACTTAGACTTTTGCTAAATCTTAAAAAAAAAAATTCCAAAAATTAAGCACCCAAAATAGCTTTCTTGGGGGTTCAGCTTAAAGGTTACAAGCAAACAAGAGCATCTGGGATTAGCACAGAGGAATCCACAAGCCTTACAGAAAATAAAATAAATAACCCTAATCGCATCTATCTAAACATTCCCTGTCCCAATGAATTCTTCTAGGTATGGATGATGAATTTTCATACCTGGTTCAAACTTTACACAGCATTTCAGCTTCCCCCATCTCTACAGCCCAGATAACACAACAGAGAGACAAAGGGAAAGGTTTTTTTCCCATTTTAAAAAGTTCTAGCCTTCCCATTGGCTCTTTTAGTCAGGTGTTTATCTGGGGGACTTTTTAACCCTTTACAGGTAGTGCAAGCAGCCACCAAGAGAGACTTTATAGCTAACTGGCTGGCTGGGTGTCCATAAAAGGGAGCTTCCCCCTACCACCCCCCCCCCCCCGTCATTTATCACATTAGTTTAATCACATAAATAGCACATTGAAAATTGAGAATTTCAAAGGCCATATTTTTTCCTTTGGTATACATATATGTTCCAGTTGACTTCAGTAGGAATTACACATGTATATGATAGGGCAGATTTTGGTCCTAAGAATTTAAATATTTCTCCCATTGTTTAGGGCAGGTGGTACGACTTTGAAAATAACTTCTGAGGGACAAATGATGTTTTATTTCAACTAGAAAAATAGGAGAAAACTATCAAAGTTCAGGCAACTTCACCTGAATTCCCCTCTCCCGGGTCTACCATTGGCACCCAGTCTTAGGCTTCTGTCTCCTCAGCCATCACTTTTCTTGGGCAGAGACACACGGCTCCCTCCTGACTGGGATATTTCGAGGCTGCACAGTTCCCTCCCTACGCTGAGTTCCCCAGCAAGTCAGACTGCCTAAACAGGCCTGCCTTGAGTTCCCCTCAGAGAATATAAACAGTGTAATTGCCCACTGTTAAAAGTTACCACATAGCCCTTTATAAGCAAGCACATTTATTCTTAGGGTAAAAGCATTACAGAGAAAACATATTAATAACAATAAAAGAATCTACATCCCTACTTATAAACTTATCAGAGATCACCCCCAATTCCAACAAGAGCTCTGGTAGGATTCAGTCCTTCAAACTCTGTCAAGGTGTTTTTCTGTCTTCACAAGTTCTTAACAGCTCTTAGTTTAGAACAAGAACACCCATTAATCTGTGAGTCATTCTTTTATACAGTTTTGGTCTAAAGGTCCCCTCCTCAGGTTGAAACTTAAAAAGGCTGAGTTCTTGCATAACCAGAAGAGGTATATTTGAATACATGTCCCCCTGGGAAACCCATCTCACTTTGTCCCATAAATTCATTCTTGTCTGGCAGAATAACACTTCCTAGGGCTACATGCCATTCCACAATAATACATAAACTTTACATTTTTTAATAAAATGCACTGCAAAGCTACTTATACTTAATTCATTTGGATTTTTCAAGGATATTGCAGGAAATTGCCATATCTGTCACTAGAACATAGTAAGATGTAATTGTATATTTTATGTATCCCCAACCATTGTCTTCTAAAGAGTAGAATGTTAGATAATGCAATCTTAAGACAGAATCATTTCTGAATTTTTTATTAATATTTTAGTGTTTTAAATTCTTTATAATATTACATTAAAATGTTTTACATTAAAATGTTTTACATTAAAAGGCTAATTAGTGTATTGTCTCTTTGCACATACAAAGATTAGGTTTAATTCAGTCAAGAAGTAGCACAGAAAGACATATCTAATATCACTATGTAAATTGTTCCAACCCTTCTTTGTCCATTGTTTTCCAAACATAACAAGCTTTAATGCACCTGTTTGATTTTTTTTTTTTTTTTAAACAACTTCAATCGACAGCACCGGTGACTTTTCTATTCTCTGCTGTTAGGGAAAAAGCATGAGACATTATTTGTTTGTTTCGTTAGCATTTGACAAATTAAGTGCTTTCTTACAAAGTGAATGCCTTTCAGTTGCTTTCTAAAATGTGGTTTTAAACAACCAGTAGAGCATGTTGCACTAACTCTGCATTCTAGTTTGTTGCAAAGATTATTTGGCCTTTGCTCTTGCTAGCTAAGGTGGGGCTGGGTGATTCAGGTTGTTCTCTTTTCCCTTCTTACCTGCAGATTTGCATGTTTGACCTAGCAGAGTAATTGGGCCCACAGCAACATGGGCGTGCCTCCCTGAGAAACACTTAGTTTCATGTATGACTCATAAGCTGAAGCACAGACACTACTTCCCCAATCTACAGTAGCCATTTTAACTGCATAAAACTGCTGGATTTCTTTTTTACTTTCTGGCTCTTGGGACTATGCAAACACCTTAAAACAAATTAAGGTAACGTTTCTGTCTTGCTGTGGTACAGTATCTAAATAGGAGTGATAATTCTAATAGCACAGTAGGTGTACCTGTTGAAGAAACATGGCTGTATGTTCTTTACCTCTGTTAATGTATGAACTCAGTCACATGCTTGATTGCACTTAACTACCAGGGGAAAACAAAGAATGTCAGTTCTTGTAGGTTTTGGCCTTGAGGGCAAAGCATCTTTTAAAATCTAAAAATCTTTTGTATACCAGAAATTCCTCAGACGTATCATGAGAGTAAGACTGAAAAAAAGAAAACTTGCTGTTATAGTTTAGTAAATAGTCAGTTCTGTTGCACTTCACGTAAAAATGATTATTTAATATTTAAGTGCTGTGTAAAGTAGTTTTTTGCTGTGTGTTTTTCAAAATGTTAAGTGGACTATATTGTTTCTATGTTCCTGAAAACAATACACCTGAGGTAAGCCTTAAAAATTGACAATGTTTTAAATGTTGTTGCATTTCAGCTGTATGCTTATTCTTAAAATGTGTTAATATTTAATGCTTCAGATGTGCTGCTGGTTTCACTGCTTTAAAGATGGCTCAGTTGATTGTAGGATATATTAGTCTTTTCTAGAGCTGGGTACACGTTTCTAATGATGTGTTTGTCATGTAGTAGAGAATTTCTGAAGGATATTTGGGCAAAGTATTAGTTAATAGCACTCTCGTTGCATTTGCTTTGTTATACTTGCTAAGGTTTGATTCTGAGCTGCTGTAAATATGGTGGATTTGTAATTCAAAGAATTGATGGCCTGAGAGTCTGTTTCTACTGAAATATCCTGTAAAAACCCACTGTCACACTGTGTAATTTAAAATGGAACAAGAGTTTAACTGCTTTCATGGAATAAAAAATGGATATATAGTCATCCTCATACTTCTGGTCCTCAGAGTTTAGGATTTTGTCTGTGACAATGAGAAAGACATAGTGTAAAAGGGACTAGGTTTAGTGCCATTTGCACAAGAAAGGTTGTGGGGAAATATGCGGTGTTCAAAGGCTGTTTTTAAATGTTCAGTGGGGAAAAATACACTTGCTACTAAAATAAGTGTAACTCACGATGACCCGTGTGTGTGGGCGAGCGCACACGCACACACACACACTTTGAATTGGTGTTAAGTATGTTCCTGGTCCTGTAGTTCCTATTTGAACACAATTAACTTTGATTTCAGTTGGAATCTTGTCTGAATGAGGACAGTAGCCTTCAACTCTGTATTTTAATTTTTCAATTAAAAACAAAACTCTCTTAAAAATAAAATTGAATTTCTTCTAAATTGAAAATCTCACACACTAGGAGAATGAAATTATTTGTAATATTGTACATAGGGGACACTTTTCAGTGTCATTTACTGTTCACTATAGTATAATACCTACCTCACAGGGGTGTTGTAGAGTCTTGCTTAATATAGTAATAATCTACAGTGGAGGGAGGGAGGGAAGAAATTATTAGGCTAATAGTGCACACTAAGGGTGCAACAGCCTTTTGCTTTTAGCCATCTGCAGTGTTTGCCAATAGCTACCTTGTGTATCCTGGCATGTCGTCGTCGTCTTCTTCTTATTTGTTATTATTATTGTCTCTTAATTTTAGGTTTCATTTTTAACACATTTTAAATCCCAGGTTTTTCAAGAAGGTATGCAATGTATCCTTCCCCTGAGAAAAATTATCTTTAGTAGAAGGATAAGATTAAGTAATAGGGAACAGATTGAAAACACAATTTTGAATGTGTTGTGGAAGATTTTTGTTTGTTTAAAAAATATTTATGATTTGCTGGACTATTTGAATTCCTTTTCTCTCCTCCTACTTTCCCATGAGCATTGATGTCCTTTTAGCTATAGTTTTGGTCTGTGGTAGCCACCTTAAACTCACTGTCTAGTGTTAAACTTGAACTAACAGAGGAGACTCCTGGTTTCTCTCCATTCCCTCCCCTCCTTTACTTTTCTTGCGAGGTAGCTAAAGGTTTTTAAAGAGTTAATCTTATAAAGTTGACTTAGCAGTCCCAAAACAGCTCCCAAATTGCTGGATGCTTCTGTAGTGCTGTTGTAGGGCTGGAGAGTAAGCGGCTGTTGCTAGTTCTTTTTCATGCCCCTCTTTAAGGAGAAATCTCTCTTTGTCCTACAGCAAAGCTCTTGTGTGTCCAGGCTCGTGGATACCATGGCGAGGCTGTGGTACAGGAACCTAAAGAGAACAGAACCAGATGCTATAACTAAACTAGAATGAGTTGAGTAACTGGTTTAGGACTCCCAGTTGCTCCTTTTAAAGATTAACGTCAAAGACCTCCCACTGAGAAGCAGCGAAATAGCTGGACTGGAAGAGAAAAGGTGGTGGTTATAGGCTCTGACTGATTTTTCCAGCCGAAGTGTAGGTGTGGTATGAATGATATGTGTCTCAAAAAAAGTAAAGGTGATTTTTCTATACATACATTAGTCCTGATCAGTGCAGTGCTCTCTCTCGACATATTTTTTTATTGCCAAGGTCCCAATTCTGATTGCTGGGAGTTTAATGCGTGTCGGTGACAACATCCTGTAGGCCAACCAGCCAGTCAGGAACACAAGGCTTTGGACAATGTGCCTGCAGCCATACTTTGCAAACATTTTGCACTTCTAGAGCTCCTTTTCATCTGAGGTTCTCCAAGTATTATTTTCTTCTCTCTTGAAAATTTAGTTTTGGTGAGTCCCACACTTGTCACTGATACAAGATAGAGAGAGAAATAAATGTGTATGTTATGTAGTTGGTCAGGTACTGTAATTGCCTCTGATGTCTGTGGAAACTGTTAGTTCAGTGGTGCATTACTCTTCTCAGGCTTCTTGGGATGAAGAATTACCTAACTTCACTTCTGTCTGGAATAGCTGAATTTGTATGTGGGGAGATACAGTAGAGCCAAATCAGGTGAACTGATCCAAATGCCTTTGAAAGTGTTTGTTTGTATCAAAAATGTGGGATTTCCCTTTATACCAGAGGGAAGACTTTGATCTCCAAAGTAGCTTTCACTTTTTGATCTTTAAGTAAAGGTTTATAGGCTTCCATTTGGCAACTTTCACTGATAATTTTAATACTGTACTTTCTACTTGAACTTTGTTGGATATGAGAAGAGCACAGACTTCCTTTCTGAGAGGTGATTAAATACAGGGGAGGGGGAATAGATGTACAGTCTTGTTTGTGATCCACTCCGTAAGCAGCATGACTTTCCTAAAAGTAAACTTACACTCTACTCATTACATTTATGCTTTTGATACCATTGATACGCTTTAGAGCTAACTCGCTTTGTTAAATCTGACTGTGTCTGGGGAGGGACATTTAAATATTTGTTCTTAAGAGACTATATGCACTGAAATTTGAAGTCTTTTACTTATCAGTAGTCTGCAGCTGTAGTGTGAAATCCTCTAGATACTCCCACTCTCCTGACATAAAGGGACTCATCTGTTCAGATAATCTATTCCTCAATATCATTCTGTCTGAGGGCCTGTCCTCAGGCAAAGCTACCAACTGTGCTCAATCTTTGTGCTGATGGGATACCATGAGATAAGGACTAAAGTTTATGCATTCTTACCCTGATGTTTGTTAGGATTTAACTACCCAATAACTAACTTTAGTGATGATAGGAATTGTATCACTAACTCTCAGTACATTTAATTGAGAATTTGCCCTTAAAGAGATCAGCCATCTCATGTCATACTGGATTAGAACTCTAATCTGAAAAGTGCATTCATTTTGGTAGCCTCAAAATGAGACTTCGAAGTCCTCAAGTTTTTATGTAAAATTCTTCCTTACATTGGACAAATATAAGTTGTTATCTTCACTTGTCAGAAATAGAAATGCCAAACCTATAGGTTGACAATTTGGAAGGAATGTTTTCGGATGGCTTGAATAGTATTTTCTCTGTGTTTTCTGTATTTCGAGATTTAAGTCTAAATTACTTTTAAAAACCTTGTTTAACCAGGAGTCAGCTTGGCATCTGATCTTAATTAGCAGGCGTAATTTTTTTGCATCCTTCATCCCTTTACCTGTTTTGTACCTGTTCAGCAGGTGAACTAACTGCTGTCATGACTTACTCTTTTCCTGTTTGTCTAATTTACCTAATGATAAGTAGTGAGATGACTACTAAGTTGTGTTGGTTCTCCCTTAGGATGGGGAGAAAGGAGTGAGAGCTTGAGTGATTCAAACTGCTCTTGACAGTTTCAAGGAAATTGGTAAGGATGTTACATGTATTTTGTGGTTTATACATATTATTTCATCACTAAAAGTTTTCTCTCTAGATCTCCCCTATGTTCTTAATTGGCTGCTTGGCAGGTAAATAGTAATATAACTGAAAGAGATTAAAGGAAAAATAATTTTCGCTCTTTTTAAAAAATTGTTAACTTTGTGATTTGAAAACACTTTGTCTAAGTCTGTTTCACTGTTGTTCCGGTGCCTACTTATCTTTTTGTTTGTGTGGATCTTTCACACTGCAACAAAGGAAAGAAATGTTTAAAAACATAGTAAAACGGGACTGTGAAAACACAATTACTGCTTGTGCTAACCAGGGATGGTGTATATCAGAAAATGCTGATCGTGTCATTTTAAATTTTCTATTAAGTTTTCCCTACTTGTGGACATTATGTGTGGAAGAATTGATGCTCTGGAGTTAACATCTCTAATCTTTCAAAGATGTGCTAGCATGATTTATTGTAATCTGGGTGCAGCAGGCCATCTTTCCAACACAAAGTGGCTCCTCTTCAAAAAGTAAGCTTGAAAATAGTGTCTTTGAAGTAATTAGGAGTCGTGCATTTGTATTTAAGGGGAAAATACGGCCTAAAGCTTTTAGAGGAGCCTGTTCTCTTGTCCAGTGCCATGCTACCTGTGTATTTGCTGTTCATGAAAAGATTTTCTACATTGCTCCTATGAACCTTATGCCTATAACTATAATGGTTCAAACTTAAAGTATAGGCATTGGTCCAATAAAAGTATTGGAGTGAGTTTGTGTGTGGGGAGGGGGGCGGAGGGTGAGAAAACCTGGATTTGTGCTGGAAATGGCCCAACTTGATTATCATACACATTGTAAGGAGAGTGATCACTTTAGATAAGCTATTACCAGCAGGAGAGTGGGGTGGGAGGAGGTATTGTTTCATGGTCTCTGTGTATATAATGTCTTCTGCAGTTTCCACAGTATGCATCCGATGAAGTGAGCTGTAGCTCACGAAAGCTTATGCTCAAATAAATTGGTTAGTCTCTAAGGTGCCACAAGTACTCCTTTTCTTTTTGCGAATACAGACTAACACGGCTGTTACTCTGAAACCAACACAAAAATGAATTCTGAGAACCTACGCAGGATCTTGTATGATGCAGTTTGGAGTGCAGCACTTTCCAACTCATGTTATTGACTAAATGAATGCTATTCTTTTTTTCTTTAAATGTACATTTTTTTCAAAAGGAGAAAATAAGGAACTATAGAACCATAGAAGTTTCTGTATCATGTGTGTGGTGTTGGGGGTTTTTTCCTGCCTGTTTGGACTTACAGTACAAACGAAAATGAAACACTTTTGTATTGAGAGGCAACTCCATGGCACTATTTGTTTGACTATAAGAGAATGCTTATGGAGTTCTCACTAATTCTAAACTATGTCTATCCAAAAAGTGTATTTCTTCTGGTTACCAGCCAAAGCCAACATTGAAATAATTATGTTTTTAAAAATCCAGACACCAAGAAGTGAAATTTTAGTTTGTCTAACATAGCCATAATTTAGGAAGCAGCTACTTAATAACACGTTTAAAATGTAAAACCCTTCATAGAACATTCTAGCTAGCAAGAAAAATCCTTATTGTTATAATTTCCCCTAAATATTTACTTCTAGAAGATGTGTGTATGCTACTGTAACTGTCTTCCTCTAAAATCAAGTGTTAATATATTGGATTAAATACAAGCCAAGTGGACCTTTAATATTATGCTCTGATTAGCTTGTATTTAATATAATTATAGCAATAATGGTTTGGAATTAATTTCTCTTATACTTGCCAATGTTAAGGCTGGCAGCCAAATGACACAATAAGAGTCCAAACTTGTAAGTGCTCAGATAAAATAGGGGAATCTGAGGTTTGAAGGAGAGATTTAGTAATATAAGGTTGTGTGATGACAGAGATTATTTGTTTAATAATGTATTGCTTATATGAATTCTGATGCCTGCTTGTATCTCAGTACTCTAGGCATCCAACATGTGGCCTACATCCAGCAGTACTGGAAAGTCTTTGTTTTAATTAGCACTGCCAAGAATCCCTATAGTGTGCACAAGACTATGCTGTCATTATGTTAATATGGTCATGTTAGAAAATACGTGTATCCATGGGGGGAGAAAATACTAAGGTAATAACTAAATTGTTATTATTTGTATTATCATAGTGCCTAGAAACCCCAGTCATGCACCAGCGCCCCATTATATGAGGCGCTGTACAAACACCGAATGAAAAGACAGTCCCTGTCTGATTAGGGAATAGCCATTTCACTCTTTGATAACTGTCCATGGAATCATCAGTATGGATAGGATACCGTGCTGGTGAAACTACTGCACTGGTTCCATATATATTGTACTAGATTTCAATAAAATATGAATGGAAGTCTTCATGAGTCAGGAAATGTGCAGACTCCGTTTTTGTTGCTGCAAACAAGTATCTGTAGAATATTTGGGACTCAGAAACAGAGAAGTGAATTAAATCCTATATGCATTGTACTGAGACGTTTGCCAGCTTGCTTGCAGTGCATTCTTCTAAGGTCTAACATAGCCTAGAATATATACAGAACTCAGATTATAATATCTATCCAAAAGAAATTTGGCATTTGTATTTATGGACTGGAGGGGTAATAACACTAGATCCAGGTTCTATCTAGACTGTTCCACACATCTTTTTATCTGAATCCCGCTGTTAAATTCTCATGCTGTCCCAGCTGCAGGTCTCCCTATGGTCTGGTCTAAAAGCAGGCCTTGTCTACACTACAAAAGTTTTGCTCACATAGCTAGAGCGGCAGACTTTTCCAGTATAGATGCAATTTGCACTGGCATAAAAGTGCCTTTTCTTGGTATAGCTTACACCAGTTCCCCAAGAAACCTAAACTATACTGGCAAAAACACTTTTCAGCCAGAAGAAGTGCATCTACACTAGGCCTTATACTTGCATAGCTATATCGCTAAGGTGTGGTGTGTCTTTTGTTTTTGGGGGTTTTTAACTGACATAATTATGATGGAATAAGCCTTAAATTTAGACTAGGCCTGTTTGCACCAATTTAACTAAAGGCGTGATATAAACTGATTTAATTAAACTGTTAGAGCTTTGTACATGGCCACTCTTACATCTGTTTAGATCACAGGTTCTTAACCTTTTTTTGAATCACACCCCCAATATTTTTTCTACACCCTTTTACAACACGGGACTTTTCAATGTAATCTAGATGGAACTGGGACCATTAATAGTCTGATTCCAATAAGGACTGGTTTAAATAAACATGATAATAGAAAACTTGGGAAGGTAATGGGTTTTTTGGGTGGGGAAGCAGGTGCAAACAAAGTCCTAAAAGTGCAGAAACAAAAATAATAATTTCTTTTTTTGACGAGTATGGGAAGGAGACATAAGGACAAGATATGGGTTGCTATCACTTTTTAAAATGTTTACTTTTTGCTACAATAAAAATATACTAGCTATTCCCATCTGCTAATGCAGGGTATTCAAATGAACTGATGACCTTTGCGCTCAATCTGAAGAGACAAATGAGTGAAGCAGATTTTAGGGGAGATTAAGCCTCTTAAAATTTCTTCTAACTGAGAAGAAAGGTAGAGGAACTCTAAAGAATGTTTTATTGTTCATAAGATGAAAAATATAAGAACTAAAAAGAATTTTAAAGTTGATTGCTAGCGATTGCCTGCACAAATTCTGTGATAAAATATTAACTCATTGCACTGTACTGCCTCTTACTGCAAACAGAATAGTTAGTTATTGTGATCTGCTTGTTAAGTAAACATTGTAAAAAAAAAAAACAAAAAAAAACCCAACCCCAAACAAAAAAAAACCCCTCCCTGGTTATCTAGAAAATGCCTTGCTCAGGATGTTTGTTAAAGGAACACTGTTGGGTTAAAAATCATAATCCTTACCTATTAAAACAGATTAAAATACACTAAATCCATTAATGCAGTTTATTTCGTGCCCTACATTGTTCATTTGAACAATGGACACAGACTAAGTCAGTTTCACTTTTGTTTCTGGTTTTACATGGAATTTCATACACTAGTATAGTGCTGCAATGTGTAGGTTTCCCTGCTGAGGCACTAAGGTGCATTTTTTCTAAAATGCCCTGATAAAATTATTTAGGTATGTTGGTAGGCTTGGATACACCAAATAAGTTGATTTGTTTTGTAGAAAAAAGCTGCTGCGTGGAGACCACTCAGTCCTGCTTGTCTTCACTTTCAAGGCTCTTCATGGCCAATTCCTGCCCTACCTATCATCTCTCACTTGCTGTTGAGCGGTTGATACTTGCCTCTGATTGGCCAGTCATGCCAGTCTCCATTGCCCCCTTATTAAATTTTCAGATAAGCACCTTTGTTCTTTCTCCTGTGCTGCCCCTCACACTTGAGAGAAACTTCCCATAAACATCCACAAAACTACCTCGATATCTACCTTCAAGATACTCCTTTGCCTTGATGCCTACAAAGAATGTGATAACAGCTAGGGTGCTGGTGTGCAGAGGCCACTGCCTATCATGCTGACCAATATTGTCTCATTGTTTCCTTGTACTCCCCTTTCTATCTGTATCCATCTGTTGTTTCTTGTCTTATACTTAGAGTGTAAACTCCTTGGAACAGGGACAATCGTTTTGTTTTATGTTTATACAGCACCTAGCACAATGGGTCCCTGATGGCAAATAACAACAACAACAATAATAGTTTTAACCAGATCAGTTGAGTGATACAGACTGGCTACTAAAAATATAATGGCGCATCACTGTAGTGACACAGTAATTAATTTCAGGGATAAATCTTCAGTTTTAATAGAATTTAAAGATCAGAGTTAATAGTTTTTTTTTTTATTTTAAATCAGTAACAGTCTCAGTAGAATATCATGACATTTCATTTTTAATTTTTGGTAAAATATTTATCTGTAGAAAGATGCCAAATTCTTGATTGCATCAAAAAATCTCATTTATTCACAGCTTTATTTCTGTGTCAGGTTAAATATTTTGCTTGTTCTAGTTGGATTGCCTAATTTTGTAACATACAAGTCTACTAGAAACTATTATGCTTGTAAACATTCCTTTTTGCATCATGTGGCAGTCAGGAAATCTTAGTAATACATTGTGAAAATATGTAGTTACGATCTGAAAGCTTTTGCTGTAATAAAATGTTCACTCTGTAAGTGGAACAGAGTTGAACTTCCAGGGTTGAAAAGAATATCTGAGTCCCATGTAAACCAATTCTGGCTCAATGTCAACATCTCTGCCATCCCAGTTTTCCTTGGAAAACGTTGAATGCTGCCAATGTATGTTGCAAGAGATATGACCAATGTGACTTACAAAGTAAGAGGCAAAACTATAAAATGTTTTTGCCTGTGTAATATTGTTGTAGGAATCTGAGATGGAAAAAACGTTTTCAGTCATCTTCTACCTCTCTCTGCCAATTCAGCAAAATTTAGTAAGCTTCAGAGCATGCTGCATGGCTTTTTTAATAAACGTTGTTTTGTATTTTTTTGATTTGTTTGAATGTTACGAGTTAGTTGAGTGTGAAGGGTGGGTTCCTGAACCATGTTTCTTTGATACTGTACAGTGGCTAGTTACTTTTCTCATAGGTGCTGAGACGCTGTAGAGATGAGCCTGTGCTTAAGTTCCTCCGCTGGCTCCCAGTAAATTTTCGATGCCATTTGAAGGCCTTGCTCCTAATTTTCAAAGCCCTGGATTTTTATCTATGAAACACCATGACAGCTGTGCTTCTCTGGGTCAATGCAAATTGCAAAGCCCAGGACTAAGCATGTAAGAACTGGGGACAAAGCATTATCTGTTATGGAGATCTGGCTGCGGAACAATTTTGAGAGGTGGTCAGACAAATCCAGAGTCTGGCCATCTTTAGGAAACATTGCAAAAACTTTCTTCTTGAAGAAAGCCTTTACACCAAAGACTTTAAGTCCAAAAGAGTGATAATTTAGTCTGACCTCCTGCACATTGCAGACCACAGAAGCTCACCCACGCTTTCCTGTAATAGACCCACAACCTCTGTCTGAGTTACTGAAGTCCTCAAATCATGATTTAAAGACTTCAAGTTACAGAGAATCTGCCATTTATTCTTGTGAAACCAGCAAGTGACCCGAGTCCAGTGCTGTGGAGGAAGTGACACTCACAAGTTGAACACCCTTTTTATTCCCAACCGCCTTTCAATCAGCAACCCCTCTTGCCTCCCTTCTCTCCCAAAAAAACTCCCTTTATGGGGTGAAAACTCTGCTTGGGGTAGAAGTGCCAGAGACACCATGAAATACACCAGGCACTTTGCTGTTGCTATTGATTTTACATGGACGGAGCTCAGATGCTACAGTGAGGGCAGCAGTGTAAAACTCTAAGATAGATGCCATTTATTATTTCCAGTAGCTTTGTTCTGTTTAATTTAAAGCAATTAAATAATGTAACTTCCAATACTTTCCTGGAGACTGTTAGTGAACCTTCCAGATATCCAGCCTAAAATTTGTTTCCCTCTCTTTTGTATCATTAAATCAAGACAACTGGCCACTGACAGAAGTAGGATAATCGAGAAGATCCTGTATGGCATTTCTTATCCACCCCTAGTTGCACTTCTTAGGACCACCTTAAACAATTTCTCTCCGTTCCTCCTCTTTCCTTAAAAACAATGTGGTCAACTTTTTTAGGTTGCTGGCTGACTAAGAAAATGAAACTTTCTGATGGCCTAGATTTTGGCGGGGAGTCTGGAAGCAAGTGGATGACTTTACCTCACAGAGATCTTCAGGTATAACATACTAGGGGGATCAAAGGGGCTTTTTGAATATATAGTCATTAGAACCTGAGGACCCTGGTTACAGCTGTAACAGAGTTGTGCCTCTTTTTTTAATGAAAATTTGCTTTGTCTGTCCCCTGATCCTTTGCTTGCCAACTCTATAGTAGTTCTTACTGTGGCTTTTTTTTTTTTTTCCCCGTAGTGAACTAAATACACCTTCATTATTTTATGGTGGAATCCTAGAAACTACAGTTAAAAAAACCTAATCATCTAATCTAATCCCATGCCAGTAGAAAATTGTTACATTCAGCATATATTTTTAATGTTTTAATGTCTGGACGACTACTGAAAGTTCTGAGCAATGTGGCTTCCACCATTGGCTGCTGTATATTTATGGTTAACCTCTGTTTCTCTCTGTTTATCTGATACGGAGTGTTTGACATACTAGGATGCTCTGCTGTCTAGTAGCTGCTTTACAGAAGGTCACACACTAAAACTTACGTAGTACTGATGTGTGTAGTACTGGGATACAGTTGAAGAGTTGATATGATCACAGTTTTAATATTATGGTTTGTGATTCTCATGAAACCATGTTCCAATAAACTTGGACTAGTTATGTCATATCAAATTGACTATATTTCTGTGTGGGAATAACTTTTTGCCCTCCTTTTTTGAAAAAAATATTTGTCCTAAGTTTTAGGAGAAATTCATCTCGCTATGTGTGCTGCTACTTGTATCTTTGCCTGTCACACTTAAGGACCAGTGGATTATTTTATAACAAGTAAAAAAGAAAGATGTAGCTGTGAAGGCAGGAAACACTTGTCATTCAGACTCCATATCTTTGTTTCTGCTTCCTGTCAGTTAAACCACTAGCAGAGGAACAGATGTACTAAGAGATGACTCTACTCTAGTTTCCGTCACGGACAGCAATTGTGTAACAAGCAGCCTCCTGAAGCAAATTTTATTAAATATATTTGGTTTCCATTGATCAGTCTGTCCTTATATTTTTAGACATCTAAGATTAAAGATCAGAATTTGGCCAGTAATTGGAGAGAGAGGAAAACAATGGAACGATTGCAGAATAACTAACTGTAAAACAGTAATTTCAGGAGTTATCAGTAAAGTAATAACAGAACTAAAGTATGATATTTATTTGCTCTACTGTATTAACACAGTAGTTCTTTTAAATCTAGACAGAAACTTGTGATGAGTTAGCAAGTAAGCTGTTCCTAGAGGATACTAAAAAATATGCAAAGGGCTATTTCCATTTGAGGGTAACTTGAAATCTCAGGATCTGTGAATTCTCGTCTATGTTAAAGAATTGCAGTGTTGCCAAAACTTGTGATTTTCATCTCCAGGTTCAGTGATATTTGATGAGGTGTTTTCTTAAAGCCCAGCTTTTGTGTTCAGTTGCTTCTATGAGAATCTCAGCTTCAATTTAAAAAAAAAAAAAAGCTCTCATGGTAGTGGAGAAAAGTTGGAAAATCATAACATAAATACATCCTAAAGGCTCAAAAACCAGCAGACAAATAAAAAGCACCTAAAACTTACTATTTTTAATAAGGCTCATGATTTTTAAGCAAATCTCATATTTTGAGGGCCTGATTTATGATTTTTGAACACTGCAGTTGGCTGGAATTGTTAATTTACATATATTATTATTGCATGGTTTATCAGAATTGTAGCTTGGATATTGAGTATGATCTCCACTTCTCTATGTATTAACTATGCATTAATAAAACAAGTTATTTTGTCTTTAATTGGAGTAGTCTCCTTATGCAAATTTACTTAAATTATTTGTGTGGTAGGATTTCATGCTGGAAGGGGTACTTCCAATAATTTTTTTTAAGTGATGTTCATTTGGAGCTATTTTATTCAAGATACTGTTTCATCCTGTCTGGATATGTGAATTGTGGTTTAAGATGCTGTAAAATAGTCTGAAATTTCTTGAGGACAACCTCTCATGCTGAATAAAAGATAATAATTAGCAGGTTCAAACTGGGGAAACTATGGATTCTACATCCTCCTAGTCATTCGAAACTATTTGGATGAACCTGGATTAGCACACCTGAAGGAGAGTTCTGTGTAAGGTTGATTGTTGTCTCTCACCAGCAAAAGCTGTCCTGTAAAAGATATTACTTCACCTACCGTCTCTAATAGTCTAGGACCAACACTGCTACAACAACACTGCATACATGGATTAATCTGTCAGTTGATTTTGCTACTCCCCCCCCGCCCCAGTGCAGACAGTGTGAATCCCCTAAAGATCTTTTAGCAGTTCAAAATTGGCTAATCAACTATGCTAGATGCTCCTTTTGCTTGGGTGATCAACAGGTTATCTGTACCATCCATAAAGTCTTATCAGAAAAGGTGATAAACCCTTTGCCTCTACTCCCACCCACTTCACCCCAGAAAATTAATTTCAAACTTATATTGTGGCTGTGATCTTATTAAACCACAATCTGTTGGAAACTGATGCTTTGAATATTCAGATCAAATCTTAAGTCTAAAAGAGATGGAAAAGTGATGTATGTTTGTGTGAATTAGATTAGAATTAAAAATATCCTCCCAGATTTTTTTACAATTTGGACTGGGAAAAATGTTAAGGTTGCAATTCACCTTCCAGTTTAAACTCCAGTTTTCACTTGTCATCCCATTCTGACTGTGTGTGAGCTGACTCTCTTGCTGAGAGAAGCATGGGTGTGATAGATCTAGTGGGACTGTTGACCTAGACACAGTACTAATTTAATCTCTGCTTTTTGATGTAGTTTAAAGGCTCGCCCAACCATGGAGGAGAGAGACTAGTAGTAGCCCTCTGGTGTTTCTCCCTGCCTCTCAATCTCTTGAGGACTCAGTGTTCACGACCACAACCCAGACAGGCAGAACTTGCCTCTCTCAATACAATAGCTTCTAGGTTTAAGGTTGTGTATGAATTTTTGTGAGCACATAATCCTAACTTAACTAAGTGTGATCAGCTCCATTGAAGGTTGTGGAAAAATAATACCTGAATGGGCCGAATTGGCATGGGAAAACCCCTAGTTAGAAAATTCCTTCTTGAAGTAGGAAGTAGCTAAAGCGATTCTCATGTGTTCCAAACTCATCCTTATCTGGGCTTTATAATGTATCTGTCACTAAGGGCTTCTCTGTTTAGAGGTATGGGTGAGTTTATGCTTGATGGCTGCATTTCTAAGGACTAACTCTTGGCCCATGATTGTATTGTTGTTGTTTGTATTCCCATACCGCCTAGGCATGGGGAAAAAGTGATGCTTTTGTGACTATGGGGCAATGGGGATTTCATCTAAATGAGTTGTACTTGCAGAGATTGCTAATGCCTGAGAGCCAGGTGTGACAGGTTCAGTCACAGAGACCCCCTCGGGACGGTCACCTGACATGCTGGAATTACCTCTAAGCCCGTTTTCCCTGCTAGCTTGGGACTTCAGAACCCTGCCTTGTTGAGCGAGACACGCTAGCCTGCTGCGACACCGACCCAGGTCTGGTCCACGCACCCAAAGCTGCCGACTTTAACCAAAAACTGCTCAGCAGGTCACCTATCTCTAGCATCCAGACACCCAGTTCCCAATGGGATCCAAACCCCAAATAAATCCATTTTACTCTGTCTAAAGCTTATACAGGGTAAACTCATAAATTGTCCACCCTCTATAACACTGATAGAGATATATGCACAGCTGTTTGCTCCCCCAGGTATTAATCACTTACTCTGGGTTTACTAATAAACAACAGTGATTTTATTAGGGATAAAAAGTAGGATTTAAGTTGTTTCAAGTAATAACAGAACAAAGTAAGTTACTAAGCAAACTAAAGCAAAAATACACAAGTCTAAGCCTAGTACTTTAAGAAACTGATACAGGTAATATCTCACCCTCAGAGATGTTCCAATAAGCTTCTTTCACAGACTCCTTCCTAGTCTGGGCCCAATCCTTTCCCCGGTACAGTCCTTGTTAGTTCCAGCTCAGGTGGTAAGCAGGGGTTTTCTGGCAGCCCCCTTTGTTCTCTTCCAGCTTTGGCACAAGGTGGGAATCTTTTGTCTCTCTGGATGCCCACCCATCCTTCTAAATGGAAAAGCACCAGGTTTAAGATGGATTCCTTCCACCATTCTTCCTGGGCTGGTTTACACAAACATAGGAAGGCTTGAAAGTAAACAGAGCCATTTACAACCAATTATCCTAGTCAATGGGAGCCATCAAGATTCTAAACCATCATCAATGGCCCACACTTTGCATAATTACAGTAGGACCTCAGAGTTATACTTTATATTTCTAGCTTCAGATACGAGAATGGTACATACATTCAAATAGAAAGAACACACTCAGTAGATTATAAGCTTTGTAATGATACCTTACAAGAGACCTTTTGCATAAAGCATATTCCAGTTACATCATATTTACACTCATAAGCATATTTCCATAAAACATTATGGAGTGCAGCGTCACACTAGGAGTAAGCCCATTGGTGAGAGAGGCAAAATGAGGACCACCAATCGCTGGGATCCCTAACATATTGATTATATTTAAATCATTATAATTATTTATTTACTCTAGGTCTCACTGTGTGCTTGGTGCTTCCCCAAGGACTCAAGAAGGATGGTCTCTGCTCCAAGGAGCTAATGGTCATTGCCATTGGGGAAAGGGTCTCTGAGTTGCATTCCTCCTCCTATCATCCTGAAAAAAAAATTCTATAATATCAGAATATTCTGGAAGGATTTAATGCATTATTCATAGCCAAGCCCATTAAATTAGTTAAGCTCAAATTCTCCATCTTTGACTTTCTCTGTGGCCTGTCTCTTAGCTGAAAGGTGATCACTCTGCACAAACCTGCTTCTGCTATATCTAGCATTCTTATTTGCTGGAAATTGCAGATGCTTGTCCTGTCCATATGTCAAGTGATTCATCCCTGACCCTCACAAGTTACAGTGACCTGCAAATTTAACCTTGTAAAGAATGCTTTAATAAACCTCAATTTTAGCCATATGTTCAGAGTGGCACTACTTATCTCCACAAATCTCAGAGCCAGGAGTTTTGTCAATGGGATTTTACTCAATATTGTATCTTTCACTCCACTTATGTCTCCGTTGCCCCACAGTTCGGACTGCAGGGTGTGAATAGCAGTATGCACCACAGAGGTGCACGGTAGCTCCCTCATTTGGACAATGGGGTGCAAACTAAAGGGTTTCTCGTTCAAATTAATGTAGCTCTGTTTGAAGAGGACTAAGTTAACATGAACTAGGAACCTTTTACTTTGTGCCTGCAGCTCCCACAGGGGGGAGTTAAAGCTCAGCACTTGGGTGCACACTGCTGTTCACACCCTGTAGTCCAAACTGTGAGGCTGTGTAGACAAGCCCTCAGATAGAGTAGTGCTTCACCAAGACTTGGCCTTCATCCTCAAATTGTCGTCCACTGTTCAGAAGGTTACACTTTCATTCCACTTCCCTGGCACTCTTCATCTGGAGGGATAGTTATGACACACAGTGGATGTGCAAGGAGTTCTCTGAATTTACCTCAAAAAGACAAAAGCTTTCAGGAGGTCTATGGATTAGACCAAAACTCTTCATTGCTAGGAGGCTAAAATTCTGTGTCAGGGAATCTTATAAATCTAAAGGTTTCAGCCTTCCTAAATCGTTTCAAACAAGCTTCAAACTGGGAAAGAAGACTTGTTTCCTGAGTAGACTTGTAAACCAGCTACTTGGGCTGCAGTTCATACATTTCCCCAGACATCACAAAATGAGACATACAGACACTACTTTCACTATATTTTATTGCTTATTCATATATCTCATGAGTCTAAATATTTGCTTAGTTATAATAACTTTATTGGTCCCTGACTTATATTTCACTATGGGTTTTTAGAGCATTTAGAAAAATCGTCTATTTTAAACAAGAAGATAGTCTTAACCTTAATTGTGGTTGAACTAATATTCCCCCACAGTACAGCTCTAGAAGCACTCTCAAGTCTTATCTAAACTAGTATTTAAAGGTATGATGTTAGATTGCGTTACCTAGGTTTAAACTATTAACATCTTAAACTGTAGTCAAGGCATGTTAAGCATGTGCTAAACTGCTTGGATTGAACTGGGTAATATCACACCCCAGTTTCTAGACAAGGAATAAAATTCTCAAAAGCACTGAAGTCCCATTGACTCACAGACTTGGAGCCTATGGGTATTACTACGCTGCAGCAGCACTGCTACCGCATTGCAACTGTGCCACTGTAGTGCTGTTATGTAGATCGTTGATGGGCTTGGCTTAACTTGCGAGTTAGAGCGCATTAAAGCAGCCCCGGGCGCCTGTCCACACTGGCAAGGCACGTAGAGCACTCTGATTCCATGGCTAGAGCGCTCCTGGTACTCCACCTCGGCAAGAAGATTAACGCTTGTTGCGCCTTGGCTGAAATGTCAGTGTGAACGAGGTGTTGCATTACTGCACTCTGATCAGCCTCCGGAAATGTCCCATAATCTCCTTAAGTCAAGTGGCCACTCTTCTGATTGTTTTGAACTCGCTGTAGGAATATGGATATGCCCTTTGAAAGCTCCGTTTCTGACAGCCGGCATGCTTATCTGCTCCAAGACAAAGCAACCATTACAGTGGAATGCTGTGTGTGTGTGTGAGAGAGAGGCGGGAGGGGAGGGAGGGGTCTGCTGTCTGAACTTACAAGACAACATGTTGACATGCTCTCAACCCCCCCAAAAAAACACACGCTCTCTCCCCCCACATACACACAACACACTCCCTGTCACACTCCACCCACCCACCTCCATTTGAAAAGCACGTTGCAGCCACTTGCATGCTGGGATAGCTACCACAATGCACTGCTCTCTGTGGCCATGCCAGTGTGCTTGTAGCTGTCAGTGTGGACAGATTGCAGCGCTTTCCCTACTGCGCTCTACGAAGGCTGGTTTAACTCAAAGCGCTCTACATGTGCAAGTGTAGCTATGCCCTTAGCTGCATGTACAGTGGGAGTTAGGTCAACCTGACTGTATTGCACAAGGTATGAAATTTTTCAGAGCCCTGAGCTAACTTTTAGGTGTAGATCAGGCCTAAGTCCCATTGACTTTCAAAGAGACTTCAGCCTGTTTTACGCTTAAAAAATTTTAATAGAATAACTATGTTGATTTAAAATTGCACCCTTGACCAACATAGCTATGCTGGTTGAAGCCATAGTGTAGATTCAGGTATACTGATATAAGGTGCTTTATACCGTGTAGCCTTATTTTGTTTCACCAAAATGAAATAATCTATACCTGCATAACTGTATTGAGAGACGAGGGGGTGTTGCCTCTTTAGCTATGCTGGCATAGTTAAAGTGACTTAACTTTTAAGACAGGCCTTAGCTGCCTAAGTCACTTTTGAAAATGAGTACTTTTGAAAATTTTACTTAAAGTTTAAATCTGCACAGCGGAGGGAAAAACACCTATAGTGGGAACAGTGAACCTGACTATTCAAAGGAGAAGCATATGGTTTCTTTTAACCAAAAATGTATCTCTTTCACTTAGGGATTCCTGAGAATGTTTTACTCCAATTAAAGTGTCCTACGATCTTGTCTAGGCCAGGATTTGGACACGGTTAGCAAACATTAATAGTGTAGACAAAGCCCAGTATAGACAAAGTAGTGTACCTTCCACATGTTTAATCTTGTCAGGTTCAACAAATAATAGCTAACAACTTCCAAATCCTAGTCTAAACAAGACCTAAATTCAAATTCAGTTCATGTTAATTAAAAAGCAGGTTGATTTGAAAGAAAAAAGAAAGAAAAGGGAAGAAGAAGATGGAAAAATAGTATCTGATAGGGTGGTCAAAAGATTTTTAAAAAATCGCAATTAATCACAAGATTAAAAGAAGTTGCAATTAATCACAGTTTTAATCACACTGGTAAACAATAATAGAATACCAATTTAAATTTATTTACATTTACAGCCCTAATGTCTGAACATAGGAATGATAAAGAGCAAGGTTCTTTACAGACAGTTTTAATGAGACTCTTCTGTATCTGTTTCTAGATCAGGGGTTCCCAAACTTGGTTCGCAGCTTGTTCAGGGTAAGCCCCTGGCGGGCTGTGAGACACTTTGTTTATCTGAGCGTCCGCAAGTACGGCTGCTCGCAGCTCCCATTGCCATGGTTCGCCGGTTTCTGGCCAATGGGAGATGTGGGAAGCGGCGAACCAAGTTTGGGAACCCCTGTCCTAGATACTATGGTGACAGGAGCATTATAATTGCCTAAAATAGACAGGATTAGTAGAATAGCTTATCTACAAAGTTCTTTCTCTGCCATCCCTCAGTTTGGTAAAGTTTGGCTGTCTTGCTAGAAAGCAATCTCTGTACTACCTGCAAGTTGTAGCAAGACCCATTTATTTATAAAGTCTCTCTGGATGTGTGGTGCTTACCTTTCTTAATCAGGACTACACCTGTCTTTTTTTATTGTTTTCTAAGTTCAGTTTCCAGTTTCAAGTTCAGGTTTCAATTAACATTTGAGAAACATTCCCTCAATTAAGAACAAACCTGTTTGGTGAGTGAATCTGCTTTCTTCCCCCAACACCCAAGGACGGATTGTTAACCTAATCCACATCTACCTGAGCAAGTCTGATCTATTTTCTTATTCCTTACCCTCTCCCTGAATGAGGAGGAACACAAGTACAAGTTATCCATGCAGAAGGTACATAAAAGTTCAGAATAATTTTACACAAAATTATAACTGAAATGTACAGATATAGCCACCTGTCAAGTCCAACTTTCCTGCTATATCATTTTCATAAAAAATAATTGTGTAACTCTTTCAAATAATGTAACCATCGCTAATTCAAGAAAGATGATAAGCTTTGTGGTCTATTAACCAGGTCTTGGAACCAGTAATAAAACTCGGTTTATAAACTTACAAAGTTATGAATTTAGGCCCTGATTCAGGAAAGCAACCTGAAATAGGAAAACACTTCATGTGCTTGGGGCCTGAGTGACAACAAGGAATAAGATTATCCCAGAAAACAAAAATGAACACAGCCATCTCAAATTTCTTTGTATTAAAAAAGCAGGTGGGGTGGGAACAATGATTAAAGGGTGTGTATAGGGGGCAGACGCGTGCAGGGGAGGCGAGGTTGTCGCAAGTATCGTGGACCTGGCAAAAAAATAAAAAATTGATCTGGGTAGCTGAGGAGAGTACTCAAAGCTGCTGCTCCCAGATTATGATAGGCACCCCACTTTTCTCAGATCACTTTACACACTGGGTGGGGGTGAGGGACGGACAGTAAACACCACCTTAGAGCAAAAAGATGACTGATTCATTCTCTTCTGTTTTACTTTTTTTCTACTGTTTTACATTTTCTTTATGTCCTCTGAAATACCTATAATTTCAAAGAAACTAGTATTTCTGTTTTAGGTAATAAAAGAAGGAGTTCTATGTATTTTGTTTAAAATATGCATCATTAAACATCTTTATCTTACACTAAATTAAAGTTAATGAATGTCTTCAGAAGTCATTGCTAAATATTTTCCCAAAAGGAGGACATTCATGAAGTCAGACTCTGAAATCTCCCACTCCCTTCCTTATCTACCAATGTTTCGTATCAACCTATATTGTTGCTGGTACTGTTCAGTACTCTGCGCCTCTCCCTATATTACTTTTCATTCTTGTTTCTACAGGCTTTTGTAGTTCAAGTATTTCTACTCATGAAAGGTAATGAGCTTATCCCATTGTTATTTTGAAGCAGTATAAATGTTTTCTGTATAATCCTGGTGAATTTCATATGGTATGTTGTTTGATCATCTTTTCGAAAGAGATTGTTGGCCGAGCCTTTCATGTCTCTTCCCTTGGCCTGCCCTCATTATAAACCCTTGCAGGAATGGTATGATGCTGGATCTTTAAAACCCTAAAAAATATTTGGATTCCACACTACAATATATCTAGCATAGTCCACTCATCTACATAGGTCACCTTTCAAAAATCTTTCAAAAGAATGTGACCCCAAATATTTAATTCCAATGGAGACTCATGATATCTGAAAATAGGTAGGCAAAACAGAGGCACATAAGCATGTTAAGAACCTTGTTTACAAGAGCAGCAAATAGAGATCCTACTATATCTGTTTCAAAACAGGGAAGGCAAATCCTTTCCTGCTTATTTTGAGGAGCTTCCAGTTTTGAACTCCAGTGGTAAAATAAGAGGACCAATGTACATGCAAGAATATTGAGTACTTCAGTCACAACCTATATGAAAAAACTTAAGTGGGACTTGTTAGCGCAAATAAGATTAAATGAATAAAGCTTCAGATACATCTGTGAAAAGACAGGAGTTTTAGCTAAGTAATAGATTAGAAGAGGAAACATGTATTATTCCCACCAAATTACTGGACAGCCCTGTTTAATATGTTCAAGGAAAAAATCAGCTGTCTCTCATTGTTAACTACAGTGTTAATTTAAAGTTAAACACATGTTTAGGTGCTTTGCTGGATCAGGGCCAGAGTGCTCAGCTCATGGCAGAATCAAATGCCTGTTAAGCCAAAGCCACTTAATAAGGACACTGATAGGTGTTGAAGCTGTCCTTTTTCATGGTTAAACTTGTGATACTTCTTAAAGCAAAAACAGCAAATACTTTCTAAAAGAAAAGCAATTTGATTGGTCAGTGATTCTTGTCTGAAGGGTTGAATTAGTGAACTCAGCTTAAAGAAACAAATGAATAGAACTTTCCCCCTGTGCATTTCATTTGTACTGTTTGAGTTGGCCCAGTTGAATGATGATAAATGGCAGGGGGACAAGGTGGGTGATGTAAAAGATATTACTTCGCCTACTCTATCTAATATCCTGGGACCAACACAGCTACATGTAAACGGCAGGGCATATTTATCGTATATTGTCCATTTCACTGAAGTTAATCCATTCGCTGAAGCTAGAAGCACACTGTACAGATCTGATTCATAAGAATTAATGTATTTATACATATCTTTCACATTCTTTCATTTCTGAGGCACATCATAGACATATAACATGGGACCTCTAATATAGGAATGCACAAAATGCCTTGCCTTGGCCAAAAAGCGCAGAGTCGCAGTTGAAGTTTCACGTGTGTGGCATGTATAATGCCTAGGCCACATCATGGTGTCTGAGTGAGAAATTACCTGGTTTTATATTTTTTGTTTATTGGTTTGTTTTTTAACATGTCACTTCATATTTAATGGAAGTAAATATGTAAGACAGACTCTGGATGAAACAGAATTAATGGAGTCCTCTCCAGAAAGGAAAGGTGGGATAAGAATTATCACAAGCAGGCAAGCAAGAGACAAGCCTAAGGCAGTCCCATGTGTTCAAGGCAGAGGAACAGCCTTGAAACAGTTGTGGGTCAGAAATTCCATCTGTAATAACCGTGCCAGTCACGTGTTTAAAAAGATTTGGCTAGCTCCTTCTCTAACTTGGCAGCAGTGGAGTCAGAGGGAAGACGTGGGGTTGCATATTTAAACTGTAGAGCTGATCATCTTAAATTCCAAATGCTGTATTTTAAGTTTCTATGAAGGTTATTTTCTGAGATGCTAAAAATAAAAAATAGCAGGGTAAAGGTGTTTGTATAAAATAATCCTTGTTTTGCTGTACAGTAAGCCTTGTTGCTTCTTGCAGTCTGAATAAATTCACTGTTATGGGCATTTCAGCATCTTTGTCTGTGACATACATTGCCATACAGGGGAGGTTCATAAAATTAAATTACAGGATTATAAAATTATTTGAAGTTATGTTAACAATTGTCCATATCACTTTTTGGAGGTATTTGGGCACACTCTTTCAGCTGACAGGCAAGAGAAAAAATATCTCTTGAGGCCAGTTTTTTTTAAATGACAAATTTGAGCATATAACAGTTTGCTTTAGTGCTAAAAAGGGTTAAATATGAGGGCAACAGGTATAGGCAGATGTAGGTATGTGATATGTATGACTGTTTTGCAAGGTGCTATAAATATTGGCTCTGTGTAATCTGATATCGGGGTAGAACTGGCAAACTAATGAAGGAAAGTAGATAGCAATGTAAAAGAACTGGAATTTCAGGTCTAGCTGAGTAATAGCAGTCTGTTCCAGAGTAAGGTTGAGACTATTCATATTGCTCACAGATGACAGCAAATGAGAGGCAAACAAGAGGAATATTCCATAGATTACACTATTGTCGTATCAATCCCTTAGGGTCTCAATAAAGGTAAGATCATTTACCAAAGGTAAGGTCTCATTTCTGAGACCTGCAGAGGTCTCTTTGGGAACTCCATGGTGGATGAAAGTATGCCAGAGGCCTATAAAATATCAAGATGTGAATAGAATGGTGGGGAGTGGGGGACGAGGGGGGCAAAGAGGGAAGGGTTTTGTTAATGTTAAAACTATACAACTTTTGCTCAGAATAGTTTGTACCTATTTTTTTGACTGGTGTACGTAAGTGAAACCAAAAGCTTGAATGCATGACACTATATTTACAGTGAATCTGCATACGTAATATTAATGTGAATATACATTGCAGAATAAAATGCTTAACTCCGAAGAATATTTTATTTTGTTCAACAGCATGCTCTTTGTAATCAGTTAGAATGCATCAGCAAAACAATAAAGGCGGGGGGGGGGGGAATTGAGATAGCAGGAAGCAAAGGCCATTAAGATGCAAAACAATCAAATAAGTTGATGTTTTTTACAGGCCTGTCTTTCTTCATACATAGAATGGATGAGCTTGGAAGTATGGCACCTAGCTTAGTTCCAGTTTTAAATAAATATTTCCCCTTCTGTTAAGCTGTGGCTGTTCTAGAATTACCTAGGCCTGAGCAACAAAGATTGCCCTGAATGAGAAACTTTTGATTTGACCACTGGAGGTACATTTCTATAGCTGCCTACAGGTGGTAAAAATTTGCGTTACGAGTTTGTGTGCCTGGTAATTTTATGGGGCAGTTGGCAGTTTTACCAGAATTTGGTGGAGGCTGGCTACCAGTAACTTGTGAAGTTTTTCACCTGACCAGAATAACTAACACTGTCCTATCCCAACTCTTGATTCTGATCTACGATTTACTCCCTTTTAAGTTTAAAATATAACCCTCTATTCAGAAAGGATCGCAGTTTTATGTATCTTGTTATTTTAGTAAACAAGATTTCCCCTGAACTCTATTTATCAGATGATACTTTTTACCAATGAGTTAGTTATCTCAGGCTCCAGTTCTTCAAACCCCACTGGCATACTCCTTCCCATTGAAGGCAGTGTGATTTGACATGGCTCCAAGCATCTGCCTGCATGTTGCTTCTTGCAGCATGAGGACCTGATTTCTTAACAGCATATCAGTATTTAATCTTCCTAATTAAAATGGGCCATTAGACACCAAAACTATTTGCAAGTGCCTTTACTGTATTAAACAAATGAGAATGTATTTACTCCTTTTGTATTCCAAAAAATTAAAGCATTTGGTTTACATGAATTCTTAAACTAGTTCTGGGATTTTAACAATTTACATTCAATAAATCAATCCTTGTCACTAGATTTTGTTTAGCCAGATTTTAAAAGGCAATTAAATCTTAATATTAAGAACTCTTGCAAATGTACTTCCTTTATTTGTGTTATGCTGACAGTATGCTCAACATTTTACTCACTATAGTACAATACACAAAGATAGTCCCTGTCTCAAAAGTTTACAATATAAAAGATAAGGTACACTGGGTATTCTAGAGGAGGGAATAATTTAGTGGTCTCTATTTTCCTCTCTTTAAAGACTTGCTTAGGCGAAGGATTTGAACGCAAAATCTTGTGGCTTGATGAACTGTAATAGGCATTTTATCCCATGTAATTGGAAAAATTGCCATTCCAGATCAGATTCAATCTGTCCTACCTTGGCAGTAGGCAGTACCAACTGTTTCAGAGGAAAATGCAAGAGTCCCAAAGTGGGCAATTATTGGGGGGGGGCAGGAAATCCTGCCTGTCTGAGACGCTTGTTTGAAATTCACATCTATGAGAGTTTGGCTTGTGCTGTGAAGCATGATGGTTTATATCCACTCCAAACTTGTTTTCTTTTTAAAATCATATCTACTGTAACTTTGGACCAGGGTCGCCCAATGAAATTAATAGGCAGCATGTTTAAAATAAACAAAAGGAAGTACTTCTTCACATAACGCATAGTCAACCTGTGGAACTCCTTGCCAGGGAATGTTGTGAAGGCCAAAACTATAACTTGGTTCAAAAAACAATTAGGTAAGTTAATGGAATAGGTCCATCAATAGCTATTAGCTAAGTTGGTCAAGGATGCAACCCCATGGGTGTCCCTAAGCCTTTGGCTGCCAGATGCTGGGACTGGACAACGGGAGATGGATAATTTGATGACCGCCCTGTTCTGTTCATTTCCTGGCATTGGCCACTGTCGGAAGACAGGATGTTGGGCTAGATGGACCTTTGGTCTGACCCAGTATGGCTATTCTTAAGCTCCAGTTACCCATGTACATGTCACTAACTTTCCTAAGCTCTTGGCCTCTACTGTGTCTGTGCCAATGAGTTCCTCCAGTTCCTTATAGGCTGAATTTTTAATTTTTTTTGGTCAGTTTTAAATTTGCTGACTTTCAATTCAATTCTGTGTCTGTCTGTTCTTGTATTATAAGAAGGGGTAAATAGGAGGACCTTATTTTCCTTCTGTGTACCATATATATATAATAAAATGGAGGCAAGCTCCGGTGAAGCATAGTCTAAGAATGGTTTCAGAGTAGCAGCCGTGTTAGTCTGTATCTGCAAAAAGAAATAAATTTGTTAGTCTCTAAGGTATCACAAGTACTCCTTTTCTTTGTATAGTCTAAGAATGATGAAGATTCAGTGGTTATGAGGATGAGAGGAGAGACCAGGATAAATCCAGAGATAGTCTGAGAGGGACTGAGTACTTGTCAGTGACCCCTGAAACAGAGACTCGTATGGAGAGGTCAGGAAAACCAGTGGAGACAGCTTAGTTGTGGGGTAAATTTTCAAAAGTGCCTAAGGCCTGAATCACACACAGAATTGGTACCGTTATAATTATGCTGGTGAGCAGTGTGATTTTGTTTATTTGTTAATTAAATAATTTTACTGGTATCACTTATTCCCTGCCCCATATGGAATAAGCACTTTTATATTGGCATAAATGTGTACGTGTGTGTGTGTGTGTGTACGGCTTTAACTATATTGGTTTCATTAAAGTGGTACAAATTTCATGGATAGACAAGGACTTAGGAGCTCAAGTCCCATTTTCAAAAGTGGCTTGGGAATGTATGTTCCTAAGTCATGGGACTTTGAAAATTTGCCCCTTCTGTTTCATACTTTTAATTCACAAATTTCAGACTAGGTCATCTGGCCCATAATTGCCATCTGAACAACTCTATGAAAGTATTTTGCAAAGTCAGATAACCATTTATCTTGTAAACCAACACTTCTGTGTTGTTTTGAGGTTACCTCAACCCCTTTACCCGCCACCCCTCAGCCTTTTCAACAGATTGCAGCAAAAGGGAGTGAAGGAATTAAAGTCAGAAAAAGGTTATAGCATAAACAAGGTTTAATTCCTTATTTTTAATACTCTGGAAGGGAATCCTGCCTAATATTAAATATTCAGATTAACAAAGACTGCTATTAATGGAAGGTTTGATTACCTGGTGCCAACAGGAACTTTTTATGACCTGTGTCCATGCTGCCTGGAATCCAGTTTAGAGTATGTAGTTGTTAGCCGAATGTTATGCCAAGAGATTCAGTCATTTTTTTTATCAAGTTTTAAATAAAAATGTTACTTTTTTGATAAAACAGAATAACCTGACCGATTTCTGTCCTCCTTTCTGCACTAAAGTGAGGCTATAGTCCCTGGCAATGCAGCCTGGTTTCAAACCAGGCTGTGGAATAGATACGATTGATGTTAGTGGTGTTTAAGCTTCTTTAGTTATGAACAAAGAAAAGGCTACTCAGGTTACAGCTGTCAGATCTGCTGCTATTGTCACTATTTATCATGAAGTAACTCAGAAATCTTGTGAGGGTGAGCACAGTGTCTCAAGTTGGTTCCCCTTTTCCTCACTGCTAAACACTGAAAATAGTTGAGGGCATTTGCTTGTTCTTCTTGCATGTGAGTTTCTATAGTCTTCCACATGGAGCAGGTGCTAACAGGATGGACAGTGCCTAAACACACTTGGAGAGATCATAAAGCATTTTGGGTTTCTTTGTCTCTCAACTCTGTGTTTCCTTTTCATCACACTCAGCTATTCTATTCCCACTACTTTTTCTGTTTGAGATATGGTTCTGAATGCAGTGAACTGGATCTGGCTCAGTCCTGGTAAGACAGAAGTGATGCCTATTGGCAGAAGAAAACATTGAAAAGGCCTGGAGAGTGGTGTCATTACCATCTGTGTGTTTGCCTGACTTCAGCCAGGATGGTTTGTGGCCTCTTGTTTCCTAAATTCCCAGGTAACAATGCCCTATAGCGTCTTTTCCCCCTTCTCACTCCAAGGAGAGGATAAAGGCGGTCAAGAGGTGACAGCCTTTTGTTTCTATTGTCTTTTGACAATTTTGTCATCTCCAGACTAGATCAAAATAATGTGCTCTATTTAAGACTACATTTGAAAACCACTTGGAAACTTTAGGTAATACATAATGCAGCTGTCCCTGTTCTAAGTGGGTTGAGCCATTTTTAGAACATAACACCTGAGCTCAGTTCCACACCAGAAAAATTATGCATGTGCTTAACTTTAAACACGAGTATTCCCATTGAAATCAATGGGATTACTTATGTGTTTTAATGTTAAGCACATATTTAAATGTTTTGCTAGATTGGGCCTAGATGGCTATATTTTTCTAGGGTCATTTCATGGTGTTTGTGATGCTCTGTAAAGCCCTGCCTGGGATGGGAACCAGCAGCCTGAGAGAGATTTCCTCTCTCGTCTTGTATTTTACCACAAGTTTCAACTGGGCTGCTCTTGCTGTTAGTCCCAAGAATTGAATTCCCCAAGACTGGTGGCAGAGCTTTCTAAGCAGATGGCCCATGCCTTTGGCACATTTTGCCCTGGGTGTTTTGACAGTGTCTTTTAATAGCCGTCAGAGCACAGTGTTAAGGGTAGTTATTTTCTTAAGTTTTGGTTTTGCTCAATTTGATGGGTGATAACTACCGCTGTGAGCAGCATTGATGCACTCTCTGCTTCCTATTGTTGGAAGCAAGTTGATGTTTTGCATCAGTACTTGAATGACAAAGCCATAAGGGCTATATAAGATAATAATCATGAACTTGTTAGTATATGTAATTGACATTTGGAGCTTTAGCCCTGTGCAGGAGAGCACTGTATGGCAACGGTGCAGCATCTCCATAGAAACCAGGAGTGCCAGTTCTGAAGGGATCTCTTACGAGCTTTACTGAACTGACCAAATTTTTATAAGCAGAGAGGTTATGCTGCCAGTCAGTGGGGTGGGATTTCATGTGGAGGAAGTTGGAGGGCCTAGTAGGACTCTAGCAAAGGTGTGGAGTCCCAGGTTGCTCAGGTCTTCCTGCAGGGTCACCAGTGAAAATATATTTCTAGGGTGTAAATTGGCTCAGCAAATCTTCTGGAAGGCTCATCAAGGAGTTTCAGGGTTATTGAGACATAGCAGAAGAAGTAGAAGAGGATTTCCAGGGGGACTGAGAAAGTGTTTATTCATGTATTGTTCAATTTTAGATAAGAATTAGTAAGTGGTTATTCATTTTTCATTAGTTTACTGTATATAAAGTTCTGTTTTTACTTGCTACCCTGGTAAGTTAGCCTGTAGTTTTGAGTGTTAGAAATAAGTTTATTTACATCATGTTTTTCTCCCTTTTCTTGGGACTAATTGCATGTGGTTGGTCTTATAAAGTGGGAATTGCTGTGTGTGTTAATACAAATTTCATGTTTTGTTATGGTTGTAACTGATTCATATACATCCTTGAGCTTTAGGAACCATCTGTTTTCCACCCAGTATCACAAAAGAAGCAATAGTGAAACATTTTTCCATGATGGTTCACGAAGCGCTCAATGTTTATAACAGCAAAAGAGGCCAAAAGACCATTGAAATAAAAACAAAAGCCATGTCCACACTGCAAACTTATGTCAACCTAAGCTACACTGACATTCAACTGCCATGGTTAGTTCATTACTTGTGCGTGTGTATACTTGGCTCCTTGTGTCGGCAGTGTGCATACTCACCAGGAGTGCTTGTATTGATGCAGAGTGCAATGCACCGTGGGTAGGTATCCCACTGTGCAATTCACCACTATCCATCCGAGTGTCTCTTGGGAAGACTTTGCAATGCCAAATAGGGCTGATACAAGTCGCACAGGGGTGACTGGGAGCATGGGGTCAACTTCCCACAATGCAGTGTCTTCCATCTCATAATTTCATCTGCATCCCATAATGTTCATGTCTTCTTTTCAAAATCCCACAAACCCAAGTGGCCCCCCTCACTGTCCACCATCTCTGACAGAAGCATAGAGCCTGCACAGCTCTCCATTAATTGTTTGCTTTCAGAACTGCTCAGCACCAGCCAGCATATGTTGTGGACTAATAAAGATGAATTATGTTCCAAAAAATAGAATTTTGTTCTGTGACATGAACCAGGCAATTTATAAAAAACATGTAAAACTTAATCAAATGTAATAAATTAAGCGAACAGAACTTATGAAGGAGAAAGAACAATCATGTTCATTTCAGGTTACGCATATACGAACCGTGACTTTACAGGTCAGTGTATGTGAAGCTGTACTTGTCTTTAATGTCCCCTGGGGTGGAGTGGTAAGGGCAGTACACTGACACCTGATGTTACTTGAAATGCTAGGGGAGTGCGGGGGCGGCTATCGGGAGGTCCTGATATTGAGTTCTCAATGGGCTCTAGAGGGAGATGAGCATGGGATTGTTGAACCTACATGTCCACCAGAATCTGCATCAAGGGGTTTGCTGCCTGAGAAGTGCAAACATCTTCTACAGTATGTCACTCTCTTTTTCCTGCACCTTTCTCCTCTCCACTCTATCTTTCTCCAGTGTCTACAATGGTGATCCTCTAGGCCCTGTGCTCATTCTCTGATGGAGCACTGGTTTGCAGAATCTCGTGGAACATGTTATCCTGAGTCCTCTTCTTTCTCCTCCGTATTTGGCTCAGGCATTCCACATGTGTAGAGGGGGAGACCCTGTAGGCCACAATGGCAGCAGATGCAGATATAACACACAGAAGTACCATTGTCGGTGTATTCACGATTGGAAGTCGAAACTTAAGATGCTGAGTGAATTCACTCCCTTTGCTCCACACAAGTTATAAGTACTACATTCTTACTTTTTGCTTGGGATCGATGGACTATGGCACCAGTCACAGCACCAGCTATGGTGAGTGTAGCCCTCCCAGGGCTGAGGAAATGAGGAGGAAGTAGTTCGGTTTCATGTTTCGAGTTGTAGAAGGCAACGGAACTGAATACTGGCACAGTTTTCTACAAGCAGTAGTGATTTTAGCTGATATTTCACTCCTGAGGGTAACAGAGGCATTGAGAGCACAACCTGTACTGGCATCCCAATGCTGCCCTGGGTCTGTATGCTGCTGGCCTGTGGACTGCAGTGGAGCCTGCTGAAGTTATTGCTGAATGGCATGGGAAAGTGTCCTACTGTGGCAGGAGAAATAAGGCAGCCCTCCCCAGAAACTTTCAGCAGAGGATTGCAGACTACCTCCTCGAAAGTTTCATCGAGATCTCTATGGAGGATTCACAGGACATCCCAGTATACATACGTAAACTGGTTCCTGTGGCTTCCACTGTCTAACATTGGAGGAGACTAAAAAGCAGATAGCAGCTCTATATCTCTTGGTTGTTCTACTACCTCTTCTAGCACAAGTCAAGATGAGTAAATCAACATACGTATCCTGCTGCTTTGGGGTGCCATCCCTGTAATTTCAAAATAAACTCCATACTTACTGGAGGTTCTGGCCCCTGCATTGGGCTCTCCTGTGCTCAACTTGCAGTACTGACTGGACTGAGGTGGAGTCAGAAACAGATCTTGGCTCGTTGCACAGCTGGATTGCCTGTTTCTCATACTCCTCCTCACTGATTATGGCAAGGGCGTCTGACTTGAGCTCCTTGGTAGTATCCATGATGCTATTGGGGGTGGTAATAGGGTCTCCACTGAGGATGGCATGCAGCTCTTTGTAAAAGTCACAGGTCTGTGACTGTGGATCAGTTGTTGGCTTCCTTGGCGTTGTTGTGCCACTGCAGTTCCTTTGTTTTCATGTGGCACTGCTGCTGGTCCCTGTCATAGCCCTTCTCCCGCATCACCTGAGCAATCTGCTTGTAGAGATGTCCATGTTTCTATGTCTGGTTCACAGCTGAGCCTATGCAGCATCTTCTCCCCACAGGCCCTGGAGATCCAATATCTCCTGTGTACTCTAGGCAGGAATGCGTCTGGAGGGTGTAGTTGGCATGGTCAGCTGAGCAGTTGCACTCAACAATGGACTGGAGAGCTGCTAGGTGTGATCACCAAGCTGGGAAATCAGGAAAAGCAATTTAAAAAACTTGCAGGGCTTTAAAGGGGAGGAGGACTTCTAGTCTATGTGACCCCTGGGCAGCAGAGGTCACAGTGGTGAACAGAGAGCTCAGTGTAGGGTATTGTGGTACAGCTGCTGGAGGCCAGTAATGGTCGATGTAGGTAACGCAGTGTCTACACTTCCACTGCATTGACCTACCTACATCGACCATGACTGTACGCCACTCGGGGAGGTTGTGTTATTAAGTTGGCGCAGCGAGGCACTTACATCGGCAGAGGCCAAATTTAAGTGAGACTCGCGCACAGTTAAGTAGATGTAAGCTGCCTTGCGTTGACCTAACTTTGTAGTGAAGACCAGGCTGAAGTCTCATGGACTTCAGTGGTTTTTGGATTAGACTCATAGTGTTTTGGTTATGTGACTGTTTCCTATAGTACAGGGGTTCCCAAACTTGGTTCGGGGCTGCCCCTGGTGGGCTGCGAGGCGCTTTGTTTACATGAGCGTCCGCAGGTACGGCCGCTCACAGGTCCCAGTGGCTGTGGTTCACTGTTCCCGGCCAGTGGGAGCTGCGGGAAGCAGTGCGAGCCAGGACACCAGTCCCCGCAGCTCCCACTGGCCAGGAACAGTGAACCGCGGCCACTGGGAGCTGCGAGCAGCCGTACCTGCGGACGCTCAGGTAAACAAAAAGTGTCTCATGGCCTGCCAGGGGCTTACCTTGAACAAGCCACGAACCAAGATTGGGAACCCTTGCTCTAATATGAACAAAAAAAATGAGTTTGTTTGATATCTACATTCTGTTTCTCATTTTATAACAATCTGTCATAAAACTGTGTACCATTGTAGTCTGATAGATGTAATATCTAAAAACCTATTTCAAACATATATTAAAGCTTGTTTCTTATATGTGTAATTTCATGTCCCACTAATGTCAGTGGTTCTCTGATCAGTTGTAAGAGTCCACCTCTATTAATCCCTTTGGAGGATCAGGGCATAATTTGATAAACATTTTACTACTGTTGCAGCCATAAGTCTATAATTCATATCAAATGCATAACAACGTAGACTGTGACAATTCTAGTTATATAATCCAGCTGTCATGTTTACCAAATGCCCTTGTGCAGAGTTCTGTTGGGGGTGAGGAAAAGCAATATTATTTTCAACTTCTTTCCAAAGTATAGATATAGGTCCATATTCTGGATTGATGCAGGAAAAAGTTCTATTTAAATATTTCTGAGACATAAAAGCACAGTTCTATATCTGCAAAGATGTTTCTGTCTTTTACTATTCTTATGCCAACTTGATGGAGACTGCACAGATTCTGTTTCAAACTTAGTTTCTTTATTAAACGCGTTCAGGCTGAGACACTTAGCAATGACTTGGTCATTGGTCTTGGTCTTGGTCAGTTTTTACTTTTATGATTAAACTCTCAACTCCCTAAAAAAAGTTGTGTAGTGGAAACACTGGTATAACATTTTAAATGGTGTAATAAATACAAAACTTAATTTTGACTCAGCTACTTTATTTCATTAGTTCAAATGTATTTAATCGTTTGTTGCTACAGCATATGCTTTTGGGTATCGGGTCTATGCTGTTTGCCTACACAGTATGATATCTACCATAAAAAATGTGTTTATAGCTAATGAAAAATTTAAGGAGTAAAGTAATTTGTTTTTAAAACTCATTTTTTCTTGTTTTTAAAAATATGCAGCATATTTATGTTCAGTCTCTTTAGAAACATATATTTCTTTGTTTGTCCTTGAGAATGTTGATGATGATGGGGCTCTGGAAGACAGATGCCCATAGTAGGTAGAGAAGGTCCTTTCCTAGGTACAAACACCTGATCCTTCCATGTAAAAAAAAGAATATGATTCTTTAATGTGTGTGTAATATTGATGTATCCATGTTTTACATTTTTTTAGAGCACTCTTCTTTATGCCTTATCACAATCTTTCTGAGGCCTAAATACAGGTAACCATTTTTGATTTAATAAAGATTTTTGAAACTAAAAGATAAACTCTGATAAATGTATTTTTAATGATCAAGTAAAAACTCAAGTAAAAGTTGAAACTTATAAGCACCTTGTTATTCATCAATGGTCACAGGTAATTTTGCTCTTCATGTTATGGGGAATTATGCTCTATCATCAATGGAAGAATAAATCTCTTATGCTAGCTTTCTAAGGAATGTGTCTAGTGCAGTGGTTCTCAAACTTATTTGATCAGGCCGCCTTTCTTTGTGTCTGTAGTCGTTTATGTGCTCCCTCTCACCCCCAGTATATATACCACTATGCACCTCTGAAGGCAGAGCAGAGAGAAGTAACTGCCGACCGGGCGCCTAGCTCTGAAAGCAGCGCCATGCCAGCAGCAGCACAGAAGTAAGGGAGGCAATGTGAGAAGCTATATTTGTCATCACTTTTCGCAGTAGACTTAGCGCCCCATTGCTGCCCTTACTTCTGCGCTGCTGCTGCCACCGTCTCCAGGTGAGGGGATGGGGGAAGGAGTGCCCAAGCCCAGGTGGCGGGGCTCTGGCTGTCTCCTTTGTCCCCGCCTCCCGTGTGATGTCAGCCCTTCTGCATGAGCCCCAGCCAGGCTCTGCCTCCAGTTCTCTTTGTGACTTTGAGTGACTTACTTAACAACTCTGCCCTTCCATATCCCAATTTGTAAAAATGGAGTCAGTATTATTTGCCGTACAGTACTGTGCAGCTTTAAATGTTTGCAGAATGCTTTATCATTGGATGAAAGGAAGTTTCAGAAGTGCTAAGTATTGTTAAAGTACTGAAGTATCTTACGCACTCCACAGGTCAGGATGTGTCTGAGTTTGTTCATTTACCCTAATTTAGAACGGCTGCTGTTAATATATCTACTTTTTTTCATTGATAGAAAAATTCAAGTCTGTAGGCTCATAGTGTTTGGACTGTGATGCTTGGAAATTGGTATTGCTGTTCCTTGGTTAGAGAAAGTGCAAACAAAATATTTCATCTTAATGAAAATGTATTAATTTATCTATTGGGGAAAGTTTAAACTACTTTACTTTTGCTCTTGTATCCTTCATTTTGAATATCAGCAAACAGGCTGCTAGATGGCCACGTGAAATGAGATTAGTGAGCATACTGGCACTCCCATTTTCTCAAAAGAGAGGCCAAGAAATAAATGGTAAGGGAGGTTAGAAGTGGTCCCTCAAGATTAAAGATTAGAAACATTGAGAGGCAACCTAGAGTCGTTGCACTGCTGCAACCTGTATGTGTATTCTGAGGATACATGGAGAACCTCACAAATACTATAGGTGCTTTACAAAATAAATAGTTTTAAGCTTGAAAAATTAAACAAATATTTTTAAAAATATATTCATGCATGTGGCTTCCATTAAGAAAACTCGGATGAATATATGCCCTTTATTTAGAGCTGTGATTATTCTCATGGGGAATTTAACTTGGAAGTTGGGGAGGTTCTCATGTTGTACAATCTTGAGTTTCCTGATTTTGGAAGAGGAGGATTGAGTGCTTTATACTAAACCCTTTTTTAGCATGTAATTGTAATTCATTAATTAGGGAATACTACAAAAGACAGTGTGTCCCCTGAGAAAAGAAGACCCAGCTGTTGGATTTCCTGAAGGTATAGCACATGTCATCTCCTCCCTAATTAGGTTTCTTGATGCTAGGGAAATAGAGGGGCAGTTCCATTCTCCCTGTCTTATTCCACTGTAAAAACAAACCAAAGAATCTGTATCCCCTCCCTTTAACAAAGTCAGTTTTGTATATAAACACAGTTGTTAATAATCAGAAATGACCAAATCCTGTTCCCTTTCAAGTCATTTTGAAATTTTGCCTTTGACTTTAATGAGCTGGCTGGCTCAAACTGTATATTTCACAGTTGATTGGTATTTGACTAATATATAACTTGTGTCTTAGGACAGTGGTTCTTAACCTTTCCAGACTTCTGTACCCCTTTCAGGAGTCTGATTTGTCTTGTGTACCGCAAGTTTCACCTCACTTAAAAACTCTCTGGCTGCCCAGCTCTGAAGGCAGTGCTGCTGCCAGCCGTAGTGCAGAAGTAAGAATGGCAATACCATACTGTGACACCCTTACTTCTGCACTACTGCTGGTGGCAACGCTGCCTTCAGAGCTGGGCGTCTGGAAATTGGGGGCTACTAGCTGGGGCATTCATGCTGTTTGCCATGCGGGAGGACTATTTTTTTAATCCTGCTCCTGTCTCGCCCTGCAATACCCACTCCACCCGCTCTGACATGGTTTGTTGAATTTTTATCCCTCTTCCTCTGTTATCGCAGCGGTAAATGGGGGGTCCCTGTCCTGCTTCAGGGTTCTAGAGCCTGTTGTAAAACTAGGCAAATAAGATGAGTTGGCATACCGCTTGGAAGGTTTCTGCGTACCCCCAGGGGTACAGGTACCCTGATAGAAAACTGCCTTAGGAGATCTGAATTTAATGCAATGTGGGGAACCAAGGGCTATTTTCAAAAATAGGTGCTTAAAGTTAGGTCCTAAATCCATATGTAATCACCTAAATGTGGACTTAAGCATCTAGCTTTAGACACCTATTTCTTGAAAATCTTGGCTGATATTTTAAAAAAGTTTCTCAGCTTTTTCTTATCAGTTTACTGAATATATGAGTCATACAAACAAGATCACGTTTTATTTCCCATTTGAAAAAATGTGTGATACAGCTTATCACTTTGAGTCCATTTCAGCTGCCTTTACCTTTTATTGCTGCTGAATAAATTAGAATGTGGGAGTTGTAAGCGCACATCCCTCCAATGAAGCTGTTTACATTCCTAAGTTGCATTTCGGGTTTTTTTGCTATTGTAGCGTGCAGTTCTTTGCATGTTCTAATTTGCCATGACGTGGTCAGTGCAGTTTCCTTCCTGTAGCTTGCAAGCCTGTGCTAGAGATAAGGATACATTTACAGTACATTTTAAAAAGAGAGGCTGCTTAGTGTGAGAACTCAAGGGCTTTCTGGATTTTAGAAGGATTAATTAAAAAAGAGTATGTATTTGTTTTATCTAGTTTATGCTTTAGGAGTTAACCAAGATACAGTGAATCATCCATTTAACTGGCAAAATAACAACTTTTCAAAATTGGACTAGCAAATGAGGAGGAGAAAACAATAGTACCTGATGTATTCAGTAACTTATTAGATTGCTCTAGGATTGTATATTTGCTTTGAATTTTCTCTTAGATACATGGGTTCATTAACAAGTATGGGAGCTGAATGCTGTGTATCAAGTGAAAAATAAAATGTCAGTAGCTATTGTATTTAAATCTTTTTTGTTTTTACTTCTCAGTATACTACTCTTATTTTTATTTTAATCTGATACACTTTGAAATTAATGTCCAACTTGGTGAAGCAAACTGAACGGTTTATGAAGCACACTAAATTAAACATGTTCTTATCTGTAAAAATAAGATCTCTAAAGATATGGGAGTGTCTGACTTTATGTGATGTAGATTTGGATCTCTTTATCACTCTGAACAAACTTTTATGGCTGTGCTGTACAGTTAACGCAACTTCTTATTCATTGTAATATTTTTGTTTTTCAGGGGTGAAAGGTTATCTATCTGAGGACACATTTCAGGAAAAGTTTCCCCGGGTTTGTTTATTTTTGAGCAGGGAAGAACCCAGGAAGATTGGCTGTCCAGGAATTATTGTCCCAGACACTTGATTCATTTCATAATCTTGTTTTCCTGCCTGACTGGATCTTGGAAACCGTCTCCATTCCTTTACATTTAAGAGCATTTTTTTTCTTTTGTGGAACTGAGACCTGGGAATGCTTTATTATGGCAGCAGTTGTACAACAGAATGAGCTCGTGTTTGAATTTGCCAGCAACGTCATGGAGGATGAGCAACAGGTATGAGATAAAAAAAAAAAAGAAGAAGCTATGTTAGTTTGTCAGTGATGCACGTATTCTAAAAATATCAGAAAACGTCGCCTTTTTTTTTTTTTTTTAAACTAAGCATTGAGATCATTATTACCACAGAAAATGTTTGCACTGTTTCGAAAGTTCACTGTTGCTTCATGCAGTGTGTGTGTGTGAACAAAGCAGAAAATAGCTCAAGCACTCGGTGGTCATCGCCTTGTGACTTCTGTGATATTGAAGAGACCATTTCTTCATTGTTAACAGATCTGTGCCAGTAGATCCCACTGGTCGATGCAGAATTCCAAAGCCCTAGTATTTAGCAGTCTTTTTAACCCTTCCAATACACTTGGGTAAGATGATAAATATGGGGAGTCTGCTACTCCACAGATGGCCAGAAACACTACCAGGAGGTTATCTTGGATACCGTATGTTCTTGACGGGTTGTTTTCTGAACTGTATCATTAAAGGGTTTTGTCAGCTACTCAAAAATGCAACTAGCGATTTAAACTCCAATAATTTATTTAGGCTAGTGTCTGTCACATTACCAAAAAAAACCCCTCCATCCCCTTCAAACCATTCTCTCAATTAGTTATTTAAGCCAGGCCCTGTGTCTAAATGATGTAAAATGTGCCTTGACACTATAGTGAAGGATTCCTTAAATGCAAATGATAATAATCCATGCTTATGGAGGGATGAGGGCAACTGCTCTGAAGAGATTTCAAATGCCTGTTAAAGGTAAGCTTTGTATTTGTTAGTAAGAAATTTAGCAATGCAGTATTACAGGGAGGCAGTTTTCAAAATGCTGCTGAACACAGTTACTGTCTGTCCAGGTCATAATATCTTTTAAAATTTTTGTGTGAAAAGCACCTACCTATCCCTTCTCCTTCTACAATACTTCTGGTTTTGTAATCATGCTTCTGGCTTTTTTTTTTTTTTTTATTAACATGACCTACCTAAAGGGCTGTGATTGGCTAACATCTGCTGTCACTTACTATCACATGCTTCCAATGAAACTGAATGTGAACTGCTTACTCAATTTTGGGTGGAAGTTCTGGCAATGTAACTTCCTTCCCTGTATTTTTTCAGAGTTCATGACAACCCAGGGATTCAAATATTGGAATTCCATAAACTTAGTGGAAAGCAAGCCTTATTTATTAGCATTATTTATTGTTGTTCTCACTTTCCCAGCCAATGGGAGAGGAGAATGCTGAGAAAGTAAAGGATGCTTCATTCCAACTTCATAGAGAAGAAATTAATCTAACATGTTTTTGCTCTGTTTAGATATGTTTTTATTTAGACAAATGGCAATAGGCATAAAATATAAAGAACACGATCAAATATTTCAAGAGGGCAGTATAAACCTCCCGTAAGAGTTCTTCAGCCTCAGAACAAATGCCTCCCTGGCATTCATTTTGGAAGCCCAATAAATCCTACTCTAGAAAAAGCCTAGGAAAACAGTCTTATCGCATGCCCTAAAAGTAACCCAATTAAGGCTGTGACAGACTAATGGGAAAAAGTGAACTCTATAACGCCAAGGACCACTCAGTGAGAATACCTTGCTGCAAGTTCTTTCCAAACCTGGGGGATCTTAGCTCAATTGCAAGAGATGAGGATAAATCTAGAGGTGGCTGATTTATGAGAATGAATCTTATAAAAAGGGACATTCTTCTTCGGAAAAATGTCTGAGTGGTTAAAGTAGAAATTGAATATGGGCGTGTCATATTATTTTTGTTACCAAAAAAAAAATGCTGTATTAGAATGTATAAATCAGAGGGATCATGTGGTAAGACCAGGGAGGTAGTTAATTTTATACAGAGTTGTTAAGGGTTTTGATTTCTGTGATGGATAAAATTGATATTTCTGTTTATTTGTCCAGAACTGACAATTAGAAAGTTATAGCCCTGAAAATGTTTTTATTGGTCTAACAAAGATCTTTTTTCTAGCTGAGCTTTGAGTATTGGTTTCACCCAATTTAATTTTTTTAAAATGATTTTTGCTGTGTTTTTGAAAATTAGAATTTAGGATTGAAACAATATAAGGAACTTTCCTGTTTTAATAGCTCTTAACATGTAGTTTAGAGACCATTTACTTTCTGGAATTTAAAGAGGGAGACTGTTTCAGAGAAAGTTTCAGTATCTAGATTCTGGCTGTTTTCAGTACTTTTGGGAAGTCCTAACTCATTCTTCTTTTCTTTCTTTTGTTATTGTCTTACTTCAGCTCTTAAAATCAACTTATGAGTCATCTATTTGCAAATTTAATCCAGCTCAGCCAGTGTCAGATGGTGCTAGAGGTGGGATTTGAATTACTCCACATGAACAGGAAATATGATTTCTTCCCTTACCAACTTTGTCCATTTCTGTTTAAGAAATACTGATATATATATTTTGCTTTCTCAGTGGCCCTTTTTGGAGTGTGCAAGTGTGACCATGCACAAATAACATAAAAACTTCTTCTGTGCTTACTCTACTAATAGGATTACAGACTCTGTTGCTACACAGAACAGATCCTGCTTAAATAGGGATGATTCTGTTTTTGCATGGAGTACCATCAGTCTGAAACTAGGCTGCACCTTCTAGAGCAGGCGTGGGCAAACTTTTTGGCCCAAGGGCCACATCTGGGTATGGAAATTGTATGGTGGGCCTTGAATGCTCACAAAATTGGGGTTGGGGTGCGGGAGGGGGTGAGGGCTCCAGCTGGGATTGTGGGCTCTGGGATGGGGCTGGGGATGAGGGGTTGAGGGTGCAGGAGGGTGCTCTGGGCTGGGACTGAGGGGTTTGAGGGCAGGAGGGGGATCAGGGCTGGGGCAGGGGACTGGGGCACAGGAGGGGGTCAGAGGTGCAGGCTCCAGGTGGCACTTACCTCAGGCAGCTCCTAGAAGCAACGGCATGTCCCTCATTCTACACAGAGGTGCAGCCAGGCAGCTCTGCACACTGCCCCATCCACAGGCGCTGCCCCTGCAGCTCCCATTGTGAGCATTCCCAGCCAATGTGAGCTGTGAGGGTGACACTTGGGGTGGGGTTGCTGTGCGGAGCCCCCTGGCTACCCCTATGTGTAGGAGCCGGAGGGGGGACATGCTACTACTTCCATGGCACATACAGAGCAGGGCAAGCCCCCAACTCCGCTCCCTGGCGAGAGCTCGAGGGCCGGATTAAAACGTCTGGAGGGCCGGATGTGGCCCCCGGGCCGTAGTTTGCCCACCCCCGTCCTAGAGGCTCCAATTCTGGCAGATATGCTCCCTAGCACAGTTCCTGCCTGTGGCACATAATAGTCAGGTCTCCCAGGGGCTGTGATACTTTGGTCTAATTTTGGTTGTTGGGTCGTGGTGATGTCTTTCTGTATGGCACAGACCATGCTAGATGACATGTTGGTCTCTTCTGGTCTTACTCTATGACTCCTCTCTCTCTCTCTGTCTCTCTCTCAATTCCTCCCTCCCCCCATTCCTTCACTGCCTTTCAATTGGTTAGGAAGTTCCATCCTTGAAACAGTTGCATTTTGGCGGCCACAGTACTTTCCCAAGGGTATATAGGTCTGGCAGTGATTGGGGATCAGACCTGGTGCTATCCCTGACAGGGTCTTTATGCCCTGACTGCCACTTTTGGCCCTTCACACTCCTCCAAGAGGAAGGGAAGACCTCAGAGGGTTGGCCTGTCAATTGTTTTGAGATGCCATGGCACAGATTCACAGAACAGTGCGGTCAAGTTTGTGGGGACTGATTTTCTCCACCTTTTGGCCCAATTCCAGTCTGCCTTCAGTAGTCTCCTTTGCTTTGTGGATGGCCACTTCCTCTCTCCCCTCTCAACTCCAGAGTCAGAGGGCCTCTGGATCGGGCAATAAATGTTACTCTCTATCTCCATGCAGAGTATCTTTCAGACAGATTCTCAGTCTCCTTCCCACATTCCTGATGATCTGGCTGTGGGTCAGTTTAGAAGGATGGATTGTCTTTGACAGGGCTGATGGAACTGAAGTCAGTTTCTGAATGAGGAGGACTCCCATATTCAGAAAGCTCCTAGGAAGTCATGGTTCAGGTCTCCCTTCATGGGCTTCCGGTTCCATGGGGAGCACACTGCATTTATCTGCTTCCGAGAAACTGCTGTGAGACCTTTTTATCTCTCATGTGCCGAGGTGTGGTGGACACCTTGTCAGAAGCTCACTCTTCTGATTTCACAGGCAGTCTCCATCAAGGAAGGAGAGGATCTCTGACTTAGTTATTCTATCAGACTTCTTCTGCCATTCATAATTTGTACAAGATTGCTCTTGTGACTAAAATAACACAACTACTAGTAGTCTCAATTTTCTATTCTGTTGGGATCCAAGTACTTTTCCTCCAGTTATATTATTGAGACAGGTATGTAAAATCTGAAATAAAATTGCCTCTTTCTCTTGCCACTTACATATCAGTTTATTTCAATAGAAGCTTCGTTGGGTTTGGGGTGGACGAAATTTTATTGATGAAATTTGCAAGTGCAGTCAATGTAAAAAAGTAGCTTTGGCAATAACAAAAGACTCTTTTTACAAAGTTTCATTTTTCACTTAAAGCCTACAAGTGTACATATATTTTCTGTGAGTAATTACAGAATATTTACTGTGGGCTTTCTATTCTTAATATTGCAGGAAAGAAAACCTTTACTTTACATCTTATGAGAATGCAAACCCAAAAAGTGGTGATCGTGTTTTTTTTTAAATGCCACTAAAACTGTTGTTGATTTTTGCTCCTACTCTTCTAGGACTATAATTTATTTAAGTCAACTTCACTTACCATATGACAGCATGGCTATTACTAATAATTTTCTGTATCCTCCCGGTCACTTTTTCATTATGTTCACCTTTTCCTCCCTGAATCGCGTGTCACTAAGCTCCTCAAATAGTTATTTAAGCATAGGGCAAAACTAAGAATTATCCTAATAGTGTCTTTTGGCACTGTATAAATTACTGTGATGGGATATGCACTGTAGTTGTAACCATATCGATCCCAAGATATTTGAGAGAGGTGGGTGAGGTAATATCTTCTATTGGAGCAACTTCTATAGGTGACAGAGATGTTGGGGATATTTAGTTAAACTACCATGGTGGGTGTATTCAGGACAGTAGTCCCCAGGCATGGTCAGAACACAATTGTAGGTTGTGCTAAACCACGTTCCTGAGCAATCCTACAGATTGATAAAATTCAAGGCTGCAGTACAGTTCAGTAACACTGTCAAAATATGATTCAGTCGTGTTGGTAGTGCAAGACTGAAGATGTTTTAAAAATGAACAGATTACTGACCTATTGTATCTAGTTCCACAGCACTTTTACTTCTGCTGTGCAGTGTAGATGGGACCTTAGAAAGCTCTGGACAAGAATTTCATTTACACAAAACTTGTTTCTAAATTGTAAACGCTCTTCCTTGTTTTTAGTAAAAAGTGTTTCTTTGGATTTATTCTTCTGAAGTGAAGTAATTATTTAAAACCTACTCCCTTGAAGAATAACAGTATAGTTCACTTGCTTTCTTTGTTCAGGGGTTCTCAAACTGGGGGTGGTGAACTCTCAGGGGGTTGCGAGGTTATTACATGGGGGGGTCACAAACTGTCAGCCTCCACCCCTAACCCCGCTTCTCCTCCAGCATTTATAATAGTGTTAAATATTTTTAAAGTGTTTTTAATTTATAAGGGGGGTTAAACTCACAGGCTTACTGTGTGAAACGGGTCACCAATACAAAAGTTTGAGAACTGATGCCTTAGTTCCTGTTTCTGAGGAGGCTGAGGTAGTGGCACAAAATTAGGTCATTAGAGAGAGAGCATGTTGAGCCAGAACCATTTTTATAGAGAAAGGTGCTAATGAGAAGGGCTGGCTTTATGGGCAAATAAAGTAAGCAACATTTTCAGCTACCAAGCTAGTGCAACAGCAGAACCCTAAGGGAAGGAACACCTCACTATCAAAGTATCTGTTTCTAACAGGACTGGAAGAGGAGACTGACTGTTTAAGGCTTTTTTTCCTCCTCACCCTCTTGCCATCCCCGTTCCAGCATCTTGAGCTTCCCCCTTGTTTGGTTTGGGGGTCCCACCATTCATAAGGCCTACTCAGCAATGTTGAAAACATATAAGCTCTACTCTGGGAAGAACGTTTAGAAGCTATTCTAGCTAACATAGTTTCCCTTGAATGTAGGTGGCACTTCATAATTTAGGGATTCATGCATTACTTTTCAAAATTGTAATCCAAGACTTTCATTCTAATCTAGAGAAAATATTTTTCCTTTGTAAACATGGCATGACCTTCAAATCCTGATAATTTAGGAGGAGTTTACATTTAACCATTGAAATGTTCAGAATTAGCAAATGATATGAGAGGATGTGGCATATTGCACTATATATATTATAGGTGGGACTGGTAGCACTGTCTATTATTAAGGTTGCGCCACACCTCTCACTACAAAGCTCTGTTTTCAGCTGCTTATAGCTAGGCTTGGAAGGATTAGATTTTTGTTGGTAGCTGTCGATTTCACTTTACACACACAGATCGATGAAAAAATATTTCCATTTTTAATAATTGAAATTTACAGATCGGCAAAGTAAGAAAAATGCTGCTTGAGAACCTGCTCGGTTTAAGGATATTTACTTTGTATATTTTGACATGTGATATTGAAATTTTTGTTTTTAAAGGCTATAAAAGTTTAACTTTTTTTATCTCAGTGCCTGCTGTCATTAAATAATTATCTGACTCCCTATTTTTTGATCCCCGCCATAATTTCTCGCAACTTTGAAAATTTAAATAGATAAATATATGGAAAAATGCTTAAAGATAAACATTGATATTATCCATCAAAACAATATAAAAAAAATTTGAATTCTGCCAAGCTAACTTATAACTTTCCCAAACATTACGCTTTTGGGCTCAAATTTTCCATGCTGGGTGTCTGCCTTGGACTCATTTTTTAATTTCAGCCAAATGATTCAACCATTTCCGAGAATGAGGTGAAGGAAAAATAAGTTGGTTTGCTCATGTTAAAAAGTTTTCATGGCCTTTGCTTTAAAAAGCTCTGATACCTCACGCTTTGGGTCACAGACTTGAAATGTGGGAGGGGGATGCCTTTGTGTCAGGCAACCTTAATTCTGGCATTTTAAATGTTTTGAGTGCTTGACTTTTCAACCTTAATACTCTTAACATGTTTTTTCACCATGTTTTCACAATACGTTTCTGTCTTGGTATTGGTTATATTGGGGAATCTCAAACTTTTTCATATCCTGGACCACATCTTAATAGTGCGATTGTCTCTTGGAGATCATTTACCCTCTGGTTCATGATCACATAACACCCTGGGGCAAATAAAGCAATTTCAAACTCATAGAAAGAATTGGACTTCACCTCTTTTTCATATGTTATTTTGTCCCTTTGTCTTTTTTGGTTTTCATTTCAACTCCCCTCCTATCTGTTGTGGAAACAAATAGACCCAAAACCATGTGACCAGCCAGATCTCTGAAGACCAACAGTGGTTTATGGGCCAAAGTTTGAGAACCTGCAGGGTTAGTTTCTATATAGTCTTGTGCAATTAAGAAAATTAGTTGACTTGGTTCTTAAATGGGATAATAGTTTTGTGAGCCATTTTGATATAATATTAATAATGCAGACTGATTCTGATTGACTCACATGAGAGCACACCTTTGGGGTTCATTAGTAAGTCTTAGTGAAGCTCATTATTCTACTGAACTGCTTAGCAGCAGTCATCTTTTGTGATGCTATGACTTTGTGCCCTTTCTCTCTTGGAGTCACTCTTGTTCAGACTTGCCTCTCCTCAGCTCTAACCTGTTCACTTCCTAATTTTTGCAGAACTGCCACAGGGCCTTACCGAGGTCTCCTTTTTGACTATTTTATTGGTCTTTTAGAAGTTATTTTATTTTGATTCCTGTATTTTGAGGAATTTGCTTGCTGAACTTCCATAATGGGCTTTTGTGTATACTGAACTCTTAACTCACTGTAGAAGCCCACTGAAATATATTAGGCATTTTATTTAATTTGAGCCTTATTACCCATTTACAACAATTGTTGTTGGAACATGTTCTTAAAAACTACTGAATGACTTAAAATACTAATTCCTGCCTTTCAAAACTTTTAATGGCACCTGGTGCTACCAATAATTCCCTTCCTGGATTTTTGCTGAGAGGTACTTGACCTTATAGCCATCATCTGTATTGAACCATTGGCTTGGAATATATTTTATTTTTCTTGCACTTGAACTGTGTGAAGTGATCAGATTATGACCTCAATCATAAGATTTTTTTCTTGAATGGTTAAAAAAATGGCTTGAACTAGGTACAAATCTACATACTCTACTCTTCTGAAGTGTATGTTAGCCCTAAGTCCACCCACACTGTTTTGTTTACAGAAGGACCCACTCACAGAACCTTTCTTTTAATTTGTCAAATTAATAGTGTTCTATGTTTTTGTAGTATGGAGATTGCTGAAAAAAATCTTGGCGTAATTGTAACAAACTGTGCTACCATCAGCTAGTGAATCTCTTCCTGCAGATGACCTTTTAGAAGATTAGCTGTAGAAAACTTTTCTCTGTTGTAACATTCACTTTCTGAAAACCTCTTCCTGTTGGGGACAGCCTTTTGAAAGAATGTTTGTCTTCTAATTATTGTTGCTTGGCTTGATATGTTTCTGATTCTCCAGCTGCTTCATTTCTTTTATTTCTGACACGATAAAAATGTAGAGGGTGGGGTGATGACAGAGTAGATACTGCAGTGGAGAGGGAGGGACAGAGCAGCTTCAAATTAATAGAACCATAGGAATTAATTGGAAAACGTCTCCCTCCCTTCTCCTCCTCCAGCCAGTGCAGTTATACCCTACAATGTTTTCTAATCCTCTGCCCAGACCATTTTTTTAAGTACAGTTTTACTCTGAAAAGTAAAGGAGTACTTGTGGCACCTTAGAGACTAACCAATTTATTTGAGCATAAGCTTTCGTGAGCTACAGCTCACTTCATCGGATGCGACTCTGTAAAAATGTTTTCATGGGGATATACATTAATTGTTTCTCAATTACGTCTGTAATAAATATGCTTGCTCAGTACAAAGTAATCCTTTTAGAAATTCTAATGATTATTTTGCTATGTGACCACCTTCTGCAGCTGTGCCAATTAGCATGTTGAAGGATTGCTGGTTGATTGATATTTGTTCATGACAACCTAATGTTCTAGTAACACTTTATAGATGTGTTAAGATTGAAATATTCCAGATAGACAAACATTTTAGTTCTGAAACAATCTAAACAGTTTTCTTTTAATATTCCTTTTTCATAGCTTGGTGATCCATCCATTTTCCCTGCTGTCATTGTGGAACATATTCCTAGTGCAGACCTCCTACACAGTTATTCTGGCTTAGCTTGCGTTGATGAATCCAGTGACATGATTACTGAGAGTTCCCTGGATGTTGCAGAAGAGCAAATAATAGAAGATGATGACATCACCCTTACAGGTTTGTTACAGAAATATTTCTGTATAGTGTGGCAGAGGCTTACGGTGACCAACATTTTCATGACAAAGAGCAAAATCAACCAAAGTTTTGCCCATACCAAGTAAGGAAGAAATGTATAGGACTATACTATGTTCTTTGTTATAAAGTAAACAATGTTCTGTCTAAATTGTATTTCGACCAAAAAATGGGTTATCAACTTAAGGAAAATGTGTCTGCTCTCTGTGGAAAATTTTGGACTTTCTGCTTAAATTTCTGCTTAAATGTTTTTTAATCAGTTCTGTTTGCCACATTACTGAGAAGAAAGCACTTTTGAGTTGCAATTTAGCAATATATTCAGTGTCTTTTACTTTCTGATATTAAAGGTTGATTAAAGTTTATTTGTCCTGCGTTCTGTCCCCAGAAATGTGGTTTCAAACTCCAGTGAAAGTATTCTAAAAATGACAGTGTTTTTATTTTATTTGAAACATATGAATTGCAAAAAGTTGTTTATACCCAATTTTAAAATTGCAGTGAGCCATGTTAGAGTAAGGAAATTAAAAAGTTTAAGGTTCTAGCAACAGGGGTAGCCCCACATTGTTACACATTGTTGTGTGTCTTATGGTTTGCATTTTACAGATGGATGCTACACATTTTACCAGGAAAACAACAACAGAGAGCACGGGATGTACTCAGTGTGGCAAAGTTATGATGCTGTTGGAAAAATAAGCAGCAAAGCTCCCCCGCCCCTCACCCCCAACCACTTAATACTGTTAACTCTGGTTCCCCAAAATGCATCAAGAAAACATGAGACGGAGCAAGTAGAAAAGATTTTCTTAAACTAGAATACTGTTTTATTGAGTGCTATTAATGCTGTACAGTATAAAGAAGACAACACAGATACCACCCCCTAAGGTATATCTACGCTGCAAAAAAAATCTGCGTTTGTAACACAGATTAGCTAATCCTGGTTAAAGTGGCAATGAAGACATGGTAACTCAACTTTTACCTCAGTTTAGTAGCTACAGTTCTAGCTCAGGATGCTCTTTAGGCTTGAATTTGAGCTGTTGAGCTGAGTTGCTGTGTCTTGACTGCTATTTTGACCCAAGTTAAGAACACATCTTCTTTGAGTGCTTGCTCATGTCAATTCCAAGTAGGTGTGTGCACACGGCATGCACAGTCACCACAAGGTTTTTCCCCTAGCGGTACCGTCGGCTCGGCTCAGGCGCCCCCTGGATTTTCCCCACATATAGGGTGCTACCAACCCGCCGCAACTCCAGTTCCATCTTACTGCCAGTGATGGTCGTTGGAGCGTTCTCTTCTCTCTTGTTTTCGAATGATCCCCTAGTGTACTCGTCGTTCCTACCTGAAAATAGTTTCAACGGTTAGTTAATGGTTTTTAGTAGAGTGTAGTGTAGTGTTTGAACCTCATCCCCTTGTTAGCCGGGGTTCTCTTCTCCGTTCCCTTCTCCTGCCTGGGGCGGGGCATGCCTCAGTTCCAGAAGTTTAAGCCATGTAGGGTCTGCCAAGAGCTGATGCCAAAGGGCGACCCACACAGGTCCTGCTTAAAGTGCCTGGGGGAATCCCACCAGACAGATAGATGCAAGATTTGCAGAGGATTCTGCCTCCACACTAAGAAGGAAAAGGACCACAGGCCCTGCGGCCGCAGTCAAAGTCGGCCTCATGGACCTGGCACTGGGTACTTCAGCATCAGTGTGTAGCGCACTGGCTTCAACCAGGAGTCCTTTTCATGGCGATCTCTCTGTTGCCTCAGACGGACGAGCCCCGTTCAGGGCCAGAGAGCTCTATCGCAGTGCGGACGTCACACTCTCGCTGCAGGTGCTCAAGTCTCTTTAGTGGTGGCTCAATCCGCGAGTGGTGTGTGCAGGGATCCTCATCTCCAAACCGTATCCCTCGCTGTGTCTGGTTACCAACATGTCGGTGATGGGGTGAGGAGTGCACCTGCGAGAGCTCAGAACTCAGGGCCTCTGGTCCCAAGTGGAGCTATCGCTTCACATCAACGTCAGGGAGCTGAGAGCAATTCATCTGGCGTGCCAGACCTTCCAAGCTCATTTGAAAGGGAGATGCATATCAATCCTGACAGACAATACAGCACAACAACGTTTTATATAAACAGACAGGGTGGAGAATGCTCCTCTCCCCTATGTCAGGAAGCTCTAAAGCTCTGGGATTTCTGCATAGCTCACTCAATACTCCCAGATCTCAAAACGAGCTGGCAAACCATCTCAACAGATTCTTCCACAAGCACAAGTGGTCCATTCGCCCGGACACGGTGAACAACATTTTCCAACTGTGGGGAGTTCCCCAGATCGACTTGTTCGCCACAAAGAGCAACAGGAAGTGCCTGCAGTTCTGCTCCTTCCTGAATCACAGTCTGGGCTCACGTGCAGACACGTTCCTCCTTCCCTGGAAGGACCACCTGTTCTATGTGTTCCCACCTATCCCACTTGTCCAGAAGATTCTTCTCAAGATCCAGAGGGAAGGAGCCTCAGTGATACTCATAGCACCAGCCTGGCCCTGCCAGCACTGGTACACCATGCTTCTGGAGCTGTCAATGGACACCCTAATCACCCTGCCTTTATTTCCGGACCTGATCACCCAGCACCACAGCCGGCTCCAGCATCCCAATCTCGAGTCTCTCCACCTCATGGCTTGGAAGCTGCATAAACCTGGTAGAGCTCACATGCTCAGATCCTGTTAAGGAGGTTCTCCTTGGCAGTAGGAAACCATCCATCACATCGACCTACTTGGTCAAGTGGAAGAGATTCTTGATCTGGTGTTCACGGAGTTGTACCTCTCCAATGCAATCATCAATTCCCTTTATCTTGGACTATCTGCTACATTTAAAGCAGCTTGTAACCCTGCCACCATTTCAGCATTCCACCCAAAAGTGGCAGACTGCTCAGTTTTTGCTAACCCGATGGTGGGTTGCTTTCTTAAAAGGACTGGACAGGTTTTACCCGCAAGTTCGGCAACCAACCCCAGCTTGGGACCTTAATCTGGTGCTTTCGAGGCTGATGGGGCTTCCATTCAAGCCCTTAGCAACATGCTCATTACTCTATCTGTCATGGAAGGTGGCTTTCCTTGTCACAATAACTTCAGTTAGAAGGGTGTCTGAGCTGAAGTCCTTCACATCTGACCCTCCTTATACCATCTTTTACAAAGACAAAGTGCAGCTTTGGCTGCATCCAGCCTTTCTCCCTAAAGTCATCTCTCAATTTCATGCCAATCAGGACATTTTTCTTCCAGTCATTTTCTCTGAGCCTCAGGCTAACTGCTGGGAGCAGAGGCTCCACTCCCTGTACATTCGGTGGGCATTGACCTTTTATATCAAGCAAACAAAGCCGTTTTGTAAATTGAACCAGCTGTTTGTCACGGTAGCGGACAGGATGAAGGGCCTTCAGCTGTCCTCTCAAAGGATATCATTGTGGATCACGTCCTGTGTCCGAGCATATCATGATTTAGTAAAGATCCCTTCCCCTGCGCTGATGCACATTCTGTTAGAGCACAGGCCTCCTTGGCGGCATTCCTGGCCTAGGTCCCAATTCTGGAGATCTGTGGAGTGGCGATGTGGTCCTCAGTCTACACTTTTACTTCTCATTATGCCATTACCCAGCATGCCAGGGATGATGCAGCATTCAGCAGAGTGGTGCTTCAATCAGTGAGTCCATGAATTCCAACCCCACCTCCTAGGTAAGGCTTGGGAGTCACCTACTTGGAATCAACATGAGCAAGCACTCGAAAAAAAAATGGTTACCTACCTCTCGTAACTGTTGTTTTTCTAAATGTGTTGCTCATGTCCATTCCAAGATCTACCTGCCTTCCCCTCTGTCAGAGTAATCTGGCAAGAAGGAACTGGAGAGGTGGGAGGGCCCATGAAGGTGCGACTACAGGGGTGCCTGAGCTGACCCAACAGGTACCTCTAGGGGGAAAAACCTTTCTGCGACTGTGCATGCGGTGCGCACAAATCTATTTGGAATGGACATGAGCAACACATCTTGAATAACAGCCATTACAAGAGGTAGGTAACGTTCCCCCCCCCCCCCACACACACACACACTTTCAAGATACCCTACAAGTTTATAGTCTAAATTAGACAAATGGTACATCGCAAGGAATAGAGCCATGCAAATCTGTGGATATCCACTTTGTATCTATGCATATCTGCATCCGCAGATGAGGCTATCCGTGGACCATGTGTGCGGCTCTTATATCGGATATATATACACTTTGTGTATCTGCATAGAGCTCTAGTTGGAAGGTTTCACTCAAAGCAGCATTGAAATTTTTCTTCGTGCTTTTTATTTTTGTAAAGTTTTTGTTCCTTCTTATGGCTGGGTTCTTGGGCTTTGTTTGGCAGTTTTTAGATAAAAGCAATAGTCTGTGGCACGATGTGAATGATTAGACTTTTGGCATATATATACTTCTGAATGCCTTTATCCACCTGAGAATGCACTAATAGCCTTGAAATGCTTAAGCCAGTGTGGCTTACTGGTATAAGTATATGTTTAGAAATCTACGAAGTCAGTCTGGAGCACTAACAATACCTCACTTTGAAAACACAGAGGTTCTATATAGAATTATGCCAGAAAAGAATAGCTCAGAAAGCAACAGAGAAAACAAATGTCGGTCTTTTAAGCAAAAGGGTTATTTGCAACAGGACAGGTAGCTCAAATCTTACAGGAAGATATTGAGTATACCAGTCATGCAAAGTAATCCTTCAGCATGTATCTGTGAGGCACAGAGGGGGTGGATGTCTTGCTGGAATTTAGATTAAGGTATGAGTAGTGCCTGTTTCTTTTTCTTCTTTCAGTGGTGAGGTCCCAGACATGTATCTTGAGGACTTGGTGAATACCAATAACGTCACTTTAAAAGCCTAATCTACCAATCAGAACATGGTTTTGAACCTTGTTTCTATAGTCATAGTCTGATATTGCTAAATACTGAAGACCTGTCCTAAAATATTTTAGGTTACACGTGAAATGAGTTTGTTCTTTGTTCTGCCATCAAACTGTTTGTAGTGGATGTATGTGCTGTGACAGATTCGAAGAATATAAGAGTGCTGGAAGGCAGGTATATCAACCTTCAGAATGAGCAGGCCCTTGTTCCCTGGATAGCCAAACAAAGGCTACTCCAGGCCAATTAAGACACCTGACGCCAATTAACCAGTTAAGGCTGTTAGGCTAATGGAGACAGCTGGAACCAATCAAGGTCCCACTTATACTGTTTAAAAGCTCTCCTTCCAGTGCCCACTAGGAGGCTGAGGTGAAAGGAGCTGGAGGAGAAGAAGCATTGTTGAATCCTGAGATAAGGGTGAAGCTAGGAAAAAGGAACCATGGGGAAAGTGGCCCAGGGAATCAAAGCAGTGTCCGTGGTGAAGGGAAAGCCACCAACAGCTGCTACCATTAGGGTCCCTGGGCTGGAACCCAGAGTAGAGGGCAATACTGTTGCTTTAAGTCCTTGCTATTTGTATGAGTTATTCACACTGTGTAACTGGTCATCTAGTGGTTTTCTTCCTAAATGGTTGACTCCTAAACTCACAAAGAGCATTTAAAATGGCTGTGAACGTTTGTGTGGATCCATATTTAATTAATATTTGTGTGTGAATATGTATCTGCACTAATATTCGTGAAACTGTTTATGTGAACATTTATGTAAACATTTATTGCTCATTCAATTATTAATGAGAGGTAATAAATACTATATGAGGCAATGATAGTGCCTCCCCAGACTGAGCGAAAACAGGCAGTCCATTTAACTGATAGAATGGGAGAAGTTCTAGCATAGTTGTTAATACCATTCATTGTATTTCAAGTACTCTTGTCTGCCTTAAAGGCAAAGCACTGAATGAATTAGTAGTATGATGCTGAGCAGATTATTGAATTTAAGTAGAGGTTAGCTAACTTGTTATTCTCTGTTCACAAGACACTAGCTACTATGCAGATTGTTTATTTGGCTCAGTGGAAATGACTACAGTACTTGAGTTTTGTTTGTAATGCAGAGGGTACAAAGCTCAGAATTCCCTCAAAAAAAATCTCATTTTGGATTTGTTGTACGTTTGGTAGTTTTACTCCTAGAATAAATGACTCTATTTGCAATTTGATAACTGTCTTACCAGATTGTGTTCTGTGCAACACCGGTCCTCAGGACACAATGATCAAACAGGGATCTTTGGGGTATGACATGTGGGGCAGGTCAGGAGGGGGAAAAAAAATCCTGCTCCTTCTTGACCCTGAATTAGGGAGTTTCTTTCCCAGCAATATGACTGTGTCTGACGGCGTGAGAATGTTATATAAGATTCAGCAACCTTACCAGCTCCAAACTCTGTTCACTCTTGTCAGCGGTAGTGCCTTCCTGGCCCATTACTGCTTCTGGGGGGGACGACCCAGGGAGTGGGGGTTTTCGGGCTAAGTATTGAGGATTGCGGGGGTGGAAGTGCTCTTGGGACCCCTGCAGCAGTCCCAGCAGGAAAGGCGGTGGAGGAGGGCTGAGACTGGGCTCTCCTTGGGAGTTGGTTTCATACTTTTCCCTTCCTCGCAGGAGGACAGAACTGCAAACTATTCCTCATGCCCCAACTCCTGGGACTAGTGAGCTCTGCAGCGCCGGGCGGGAGCTTCCCTGCTCCTACCTCCTTCCCTCTTGGGGCACTGTAGGGAGGTTACCCCTTGCCTCCACCCGCCCTTACAGGCTATACTAGCTCTGTGCTTAGCTGCAGCCAGGTGCCCCGCCCCAGGGTAGTGCTGGGACAGGGCTTGACCGAGGAAGCGGCCGTAGCCTTCCCCACTGGATTGGTTAGTTACAGCAGATACCAGGCTTCAAGGAACACTGACCTGGGTGGGGGAATTCCTGCTCTGTCCTGCTCTGGGGTCAGCGTGTGTGTGTGAGTGTGTGTCCCTGGTCCCTCCTGACCCTGCATTATCCTTCATTGCTGTGTTTTCCACACTAGCAATAATCTACCTATTGCTGACAGATGTCAGCAACGGGAGCAGCTGTATTGGTGCCCAGCACCGTGTAACTGCAAGTGTTAAGAAGGACAAACCATGTTCCGCACGTTTCAGTAGCCTGGGTGTGAAATGCAAGCATCTAATTGAGTGGTTCTCAAACTTTTGCCTTCATGACTCCTTTCACACAGCAAACCTCTGAGTGTGATGTCCTTATAAATTAAAAACACATTTTTTTATATTTAACACTATTCTAAAAGCTGGAGGCGAAGGATGGTTTGGGGGTTGAGATAGACGGCTCGCAACCTCCCATGTAATAACCTTGTGACCCCTTGAGGAGACATGACCCCCAGTTTCAGAACTCCTGATCTCATTTAAGTAACAACTTGGTCTGTTTTTCAGTTGCTTTTTACTTTCCCTGACATATTCCTCTGGGTTTTAACTTCATATGTTCGGTGTTAACACAGAAGCATATTATTTTACTTTGAAAGTTTGTGCATATTCTATTTAGCCATTTTTTGTATTAGGCAGTTGTGGTCAATGTTCCCATTTTAAAGACTAGACTTCTCCCTAAGACTTTTTTGATCATAAAAACAACAAAGCTTGAACCTTTAAGTACTAAACATCACATGTGGCTAGTCCTTACTGAGGAATAGTTACAAGAAAAGTCTGAAATATATTTTAAGTTACAGGTGATTTAAAATTCACTTTTATACCTATGCAGTATATTAGTATTCTCCTTTAACTTACACTAAAGTAAATCAACAGTAACTCCACTAAAATGAGGGTAGCTAGTTTTTTAGAAGTATGACAGTTCCTATAACTCTATGGGTAGGCTTTTCTGTCTACAGAGTGATCTAGTGTAAAGCCTCTAGAGTAAACAATTGTTTTATTCTTCAGTTTAATAAATTTTATGCTGTACCACTACACAGAAAACACAGCTATGACCTTTCTGCCTTTTGGAGGTCCTAACAGAGAATTCACCTTACTAGGATTCAAGATTAAAATGTTCAGTTAGTAGGAGACATCGATATACTTTCTGCTATGACTGTTGCTTCGATGCACAAGAATAAACTATTATCCAGGAAGAAATAAATCTTTCCTCCTCAGAATGTATTGATAAGAATATAGGAATCATAGGTATAAATTGTTGTGGCTCCACTGAACTCAAAGGAGCTTTGACCATTTTACACCAGCTGGGGATCTGACCCTTAAAATGGATACCACGTTCTTCCAACACAAGTCCCTTTCCCACTGAGTTGCAGCACACTCACTGTGCTTAAGGACTGTTTCCATGTGAACCCTGTCAGGTAAGCTGGCAAAAGCTGCTTTTTGGAACTTATGTTCATGGTAGTTATAATATTTAGGATGACTCTATCACTGTGGAGTGTTTTTTTTTTTTCAATATAGTGGTAGCTAAAAATTGAAAACTCAATTAAAATATATTTTAAGAACTGAAGAGCAAGTGATTACATCAGTATTTTTGAGTGATCTGTGTTGCAATAGTGTTGCCACTTAGATTGTAAACATTTTGAGTAAGGATCATCTTTTTTTGTTATGTGATTGTACAGTGCCTAGCACAATGGAACTAGGGCCATTTGGTGCTACTGCAATACAAATAATAGTATAAATGCCACTACTTTCAAATACTTTCAGATATTTTGCTTTTATGGAAGAAAAGAGTTTTTCTTGTACTTATGTATTGTGTTGCCTGTTTTCCCCCTTCTTTTAGTGATATTTACTGATTACCGCATCCAAGTAAAAGTGGAGGAAAAGTGTGAGTGAGGTTAATTACAGAACTGAAAAAGTAAGGGCTGTTTGGGGCCCTGGGGAGGGAAATACTAATGCAAATATTTTATCACTTTGACAAATCCTGGAAGTGGGAAGAAGAATGTAAGAGAATTCCCCAGTACAGGTCTGAGTTTGGAAGTAGAGGATTAATTAAGCCTTTGCTATAGACCCCATCCAATAGGCAGTCGTTCCTAAAAGATAACATTAAATTATCCAAATTATTCCAGTTGAGTGTTGCAAAATTGTTATGAAATTTTATCAGATCAAGCACCAAATGAGCTTTCTACCACAATGATCATTAAAACACTATTGATAATATACTTGACTGTCAAAATGAATTATATTCCTGGGCAGGTACTGTCTTGCAAAGCTGCTTTCATTAATGATCTGTAAGCAGCTGAGTTATTTTTCCAATCCCTTGCTTTGCAGTGTAAGAGGGCAAAATTGCAATAAACTTTGCATTATGGGTTTAGTCAGACCCTCAAATTAATTGTTTCTTCCTACTTTTTCCCCTGCTAGTTAGATTTATCTTACTTTTTAAACGTCTGTTTATTTCCTCACTACTTATTAGTATTTTTCTTGTTCAAGTGATGCAGTCAAACTTTTTGTTTTTACATTAGATTGAATACTAGTGCTCTGCTCAGGCTTCCTGTGAACATCGTGGTTGAGGGCCTGCAATTTCAAATTCTCTTTCATTGACTTCAGTGAATTGTGTGAGGTGGGCCCACCAGATCAGAGCCTGAACTTCATGGAGCCCAAAACTGTTTCAGGTGGCAAAGCTCTTATTGATTTGTGATTGCAAGACCCGTGGAGAGGTTAGACAATTATCTGTGTGCGCGGTCACACATATGTGTGTAAACATTCACCCCTTTATTTTTCAATTGGTGACTGAAGTCTATGATGGCCATGCTTACGAGAACTAGTTCCTGCCAAGTCACCGGTCAGTAGTAGTAGATATGCCATTAACCAAATTTGTTTAAAAATCTGTTTTGGCATTGCGTATTTAATTCTATGTTGCACTGGTTCACACCCTGCTCCTGAGGCATACAAATCAAGGTGTGGTTATAATTTCAAAAGCTCTGAATGGTCTAGGATTAAACTATGTCTCAAGACTACCTATGCTCTCTTTTGGAAGCTGTGACTGGGTGGAACGTCTTGCTGTCTGCCCTTAGTGGAGGTGAACTTAGTGGAGGTGGATAGCAGGGTAATTTTGTGACCCTAAGCACTCCTATATTTACACCCTATGCACTATTGTAATAATCTTTGTACAAAATTTGTCTTCTGATGTATATTTGAAAACTACTATCTCACTGATCATTAATATTCTTGTGTGATGTATGTATGTGATGTGCATTAATGAGTAATGGATATAAGATGGAATTATGATTAAAGTGTATTTAAACCAGGAGGAGTTGGGAGTTGTCTGCTTTAGACAAAGAAACATATATTTGATTCTCTAACCAGCCCAGAATTCAGGCAAAGGCAATAAAGGTCCATTTTTACATAATAGATAATCAAAGCTAGTAAGATAACAAGGGGGGGAAGAAAGAGTGTAGAGCTTCCTTCACCACCAAACTCTAGGTTGCCTTTCTCACAGCTTGAATAAACGTTACTTTGGAGGGGGTGGGTAACCATCAGCAGAATTCATTTAAAAGATGTACTGGTCTGTAAAGACGGGGGCTGAACCTCAAGTGATAAGCAATTGAATCAACTGACTGTATACAATTTTACTTTATTATTAAAGTGTATAGAGTGAAGTCTCTTCTAAAATGTCATTAACACTATATGTGGAAATATGGATATTTAATGATGATATGCTTTAAAGTCTTTGGCTAAACAGGAAAAAACATCTTCTCTCCCGCTGAGAGAAGGCAGCTATTTACCTGTCTCCTATGTAAATTAAAGCATGGTGGAATCAAAACAGTGGCAACTCATTTACATACAGGGGGATGGGAAACCCACAGAAAGGGAAGAACAGAATGAGGTCATCCTGCCTCATGGAATAAAGTCATTTAACTTTGGAAGATATAAGAAAAGACAGAAGCCGTGGAAACTTTTTTTAAGACACCATAATAGAGGTTCAACTTAAATGTATACCCCAAATTAAAAAACATAATAAGAGAACCAAAGAAGTGCCACCGTGGCTAAACAACAAAGTAAAAGAAGCAGTAAGAGGCAAAAAGGCATCCTTTTAAAAGTGGAAGTTAAATCCTACTGAGGAAAATAGAAAAGAGCATAAAATCTGGCAAGTGAAGTGTAAAAATATAATCCTCAGCTGTGAAGACGGATGCAAAGAATTCATTTAGTTTCTCCGCAATGGCCTTATCATCCTTGAGTGCTCCTTTAGCATCTCGATCATCTAGCTAGCCAAAGACTCAAAAAGTAATAACAAAATGTTTTAAAAGTACATCAGAAGCAGGAAGTCTGCTAAACAACCAGTGGGGCTGCTGGAAAGATCGAGATGCGAAAGGAGCACTCAAGGACGATAAGGCCATTGCAGAGAAACTAAATGAGTTCTTTGCATTGGTCTTCACAGCTGAGGATGTGAGGGAGATTCTCAAACCTGAGCCATTATTTTTAAGTGACAAATCTGAGGAACAAGGTGTAATTAGAGGAAGATTTGGAACAAAGTGATAAATTAAACAGTAATAAGTCACTAGAACAAGATGATGATCTTCGAGTGGTGTCCATTTAAAGGAGATTCTTATGGAGAAATCCCTCCAACCTGATTTGGAGACAGGCAGAACAAAACCCTCTCCTAGCTGCTCTCCAACCAGGTTGGAACCGACCAAGAGCACGGCTCCACCTTCCCACAAGAGGAGGAAGAGAGCCTTGACCTCCCCACACAGGGAAACGGGCAAAAAGAAACAGTCCCCAGCGAGGGCCTTGCCAGCGGTGCCAACTGCCTTAAGGATCAGCACCTGCGATGTTCCTGGCACCGGGCATATAGTGCAGAAAAGTAAGGAGTTAAGACCATGTAACGGCCAGCACCAAAGGCGCTGGCACCACACTGGCTTCGGTGCCATCTGCGCACAGACGCCCAGCAACAACAGTGCTGTTGCCACTGGCGACTCCACCAGTACTGACACACCATCCGGCACTGGCTGGCAGTGCCACCATTGGACCACCGGCCCCAGCCAAGACCAGAGACAAACTACTTAAACCAATGGCTTCTGACTCTAAATTCTCGGTGCCGCACCCTCTGGCACAGACACAACTTCTAACACATTAAGACATCTCAGTGGCCCTGGTGCCAGATTCGCCTCTGCTCAGTACGGAGGGCTCACTCTTGATCCAGCCACCCTCTCCTGCTGAATGCCTTGTCTTCACAGACAGCAATGACGATGACCACAGAGACACAGTCTTTTCTCCACCCGACCCTCCTCCATCACAACAAAGACCACCTCACAGGAATGTGCATCACAAGGACCAACCCCAATTCCCATGGTTTGTTCCCCCATGGATGGGACCTCAACTACCATACCCCATGCAATGGGCGTCTTGGGACCCATGGGCACCCTGGAAGGCCCACTACTCCTGCACCTCCTCACCCCATAGAGCACAGATCCTCTCTCCACCTGGATCGCCAATGCCATCCGCAGCTAGAGCCCTTGAGCAGTCACATGAGGAAGTGGCGGAAGAGCCAGCATCTGACATGGAGTCGCCCAAACGCAACTCCTCTTCTTCGCCTGATGAAGCTGTCATGCTACCTCCACCAACTATGACAGATGACTTCAAGCAATTTCAGGAATTATTTAAGAGGGTTGCAATCAGCCAGGACATTCCATTGGAGGAAGTACAGGAGAATCAACATAAACTCTTGAAGAGTCTCCAACCTTCGGCGTCCTCAAAAATTGCACTCCCCATAAACGATGCCATATTAGGACCGACTGACACTATCTGGCAGACACCAACCTCCATCCTGCCAACCTGTAAAAGGGCTGACTGGAAATATTATGTCCCAGCCAAGGGCATGGACTTTTTATTCTCACACCCGCAGCCCAACTCCCTCGTGGTTGAAGCAGCTAACCATAGGGCTAAACAACCTCATTACCGGTCCACACCCAAGGAAAAAGACCTCAAACGCCTTGACCTCTTAGGTCGCAAGGTTTACACATCCTCTCCTTTCCAATTTAGAATTGCCAACTATACCACTCTTCTCGCTAGCTATGACTTTGATAATTACAACAAACTTTTTGAATTTACCTCCAACATCCAAGAGGACTGAAGAGCGGATTTTAAATCAGTCCTTGTAGAGGGACAGCTAATATCCAGAATAGTACTTCAAGCATCTCTGGACATGGCTGACACCGAAGCTCGCACCACAGCTACTGCGGTGGTAGTACGTATGGCCTGGCTCTCCTCATCTGGCATCCCTAAAAAGCTGCAGACCAAAGTGGAGGATTTACTGTTTGACAAAGACAAACTTTTTTCTGGGAAAACCAATGAAGTCCTTCACATGATGAAAGATTCCAGGGCTACCGTCCCAACACTAGGGATCTACACCCCTCCTTCCAAGAGATAAAGATACCAGCCTTACCAGAGCTATTGCCTGAAGCTATTGCCTGAATACAACTGCACAGTCCAAGCAGTATGATACTGGGAGGTCCCGTGGCAAGCCTAACAGACATCGAAAAACCCAGTCGGAACAACCTGTGTCCCACCCGTCAGGCAACAAACCGCAATTTTGAAGTCTTGGTCGAAGGTCTGAGTGACCACTCCTTACCACCAGCACCTACTTGCCCTTTTGGCCATGGCCTCCAATGCTTCCACCACGCTTGGCGAAACATCACACAGGATCGCTGGATCCTGGAAATAGTGCAGTTGGGCTATTCCATCCCATTTACTTTATGGCCCCCTACTCTTCACCCTTCCCCGTCCCTCTTCAGCGACCCCTCTCACAAACACCTACTTTGGGAAGAAGTAACTCACCTACTCCTCTTAGGTGCAGTGGAATGAGTTCCAAGACAACACAGAGGGAAGGGATTTTACTCCGACTATTTCTTGATCCAGAAGAAAAGCAGAGGATGGCGATCCATTCCAGACCTGCGACAACCCAACAAATTCACCTGCTCCCAAAAATTCAGAATAGTGACGTTGGGCATGATAATACCGGCGCTGGAATGAGGGTACTGGTTCTCAGCCCTCGACCTACAAGATGCATATTTCCATATCTCAATACACCGAGCACACAGATGATTCCTGCAGTTCACTTCCAATACAGAGTGCTCCCATTCGGTCTCTCCACTGCACCGCAAGTGTTTTCCAAGACTCTCGCAGTGGTGGCGGCCCACCTGCGCAAACAAGAGACCATATTTTTCCCATACCTGGATGACTGCCTCATCAAGGGCCGATCATAGGAAGAAACGCAAACGGCCACGCAGTCAACCATCACTCTTTTCTAAAGGCTTGGACTGCGAATAAACTTCCAAAAGTCCACTGTGATGCCTACACAGCAAATAGAATTCGTTGGGGCTTACCTGGACTCGACCCTTGCCAGAGCCTTCCTCCCGCAAGCCAGGTTCCTCAAGATCAAACAGCTCATACACATGGTGTCCATTTACCCAAGGATCAAAACCGGAACATGCCTGCAACTTCTGGGCCACATGGCAGCTACCACGTTTGTGATGAAACATGCCAGACTACAAATGAGGTGCTCAGAGGGCTGGCTGTTTCGGTATACAAACCCGTTAAGCACAGCCTCCACATGATGGTAACTCTACCTGCAAACATGCTGAACTTCCTGTACAGGCGGATGGAAAGGGAGAATATATGCGTAGGAGTTCCCTTTTGCTAAAATCCCCCAGTGCTCATGCTCACCACAGACACCTCCCTGATAGGCTGGGGTGCACGCCTGCAACACCACACCACACAAGGCAGGTGGTCTGCACCCGAGGCCCATCTGCATATAAACCTCCTAGAACTCAGAGCAGTCTGGTACGCTTGCCTTCACTTCCTCCCATTGATTCTAAACAAATCTATTTGAGTACTCACGGACAACGTTGCATGCATGTTCTACATCAACAGACAAGGGGAAGCAGGATCACACTCCCTGTGCAAAGAAGCCATCAAACTTTGAAACTGATGCATACGACATTGCATAGACATCACGGCCTCATACCTGCCCGGGTGTCAGAACACCACCACCGACACTCTCAGCAGACACTTTTTACAGGAACACGAATGGGAATTAAATCCTTGAATTGCATCCCACTTATTTTCCCTTTAGGGAGTCTCCTTCGATAGATCTGTTCGCCACAGCAAGGAACCGCAAATGCCAATTATTTTGCTCCAGAATGGGACTCAGGACCAGCTCCCTGGGAGATGAATTCCTAATCCCATGGAACAGGACACTTATGTGTGCATTCCCTCTGATTTCTCCTCAAATACACAGAGTCATCTGCAAGATCAGGGACGACAAGGCCAAGGTGATACTTATCGCCCCAGCTTGAGCCAGGCAGACCTGGTATCCTTACCTGCTTTGCACATCGATCTGCCCTCCGAGAACTCTCCTGATGAGACTGGACCTCCTCTCCCAGAGCGACAGTTGCATCCTCCATCCACAATTGGAGAAACTTCATCTGATGGCCTGGCTCCTCCTTGGTTCCAACTGCAAAAACTAGCCTGTTCAGAGCTAGTCAGACACATGTTATTACACAGTAGATACAACTCCACTTGCTGTACTTGCTTCAAAAGTGGAAACAATTTTTGATGTGGTGCTTACAGAAAACCCTCATACCCTGCACCTCACCCCTTCCCGATGTTCTAGATTACATTTTAGAACTCAAAAAAAAAGGTCTATCACTCAGCTCCATCAGAGTTCATCTCACAGCAATCAATGCCTTCCACCAGAAACTGGACGGCTCCTCTGTCTTCACACACCCTATTACAAAACGCTTCCTTACCAGACTCCAAAACCTCTACTCTGAAGTCCACCCACTCCCAACACCCACCTGGAATTTGAACCTAGTCCTCAGAGGCCTCATGAGACCTCCCTTTGAACAGATAGCCACCTCTTCCTTACTCTACATGTCCAGGAAGTTTGCATTCCTCATGGCCATCGCGTCAGCCAGATGGGGCGGAGAAATAAGTGCACTCGTGGCCAACTCCCCTCCTCCTCCCCTCCCATACACTAATTTCTTTAAGGACAAGATCACGTTGTGACCCCATCCTAAATTTCTGCCAAAGGTGGTATCCTCTTTCCATCCTAACCAGCTGATATACCTCCCCACTTTTTACCCCAAACCCCACAAAAACCCACAGGAAGTGGCACTTCATAGCCTCTACATTAGAAGGGCGATTGCCTTCGACTTGGACAGAACAAAATCATTTCATAAATCACCTAGACTCTTTGTATCTACTGCAGAATGCTCCAAAGGAACTGCTATTTTGAAACAGCAGCTCTCCAAGTGGATCTCTGACTATATTAAGTCCTGCTACCAGATTCACAATGTTGAAACTCCTGACGGCATCAGAACTTATTCCACTCGAGCAATGTCAACATCAGTAGCATTCCTACACAGTGTACCCATTATTGACATATGCAAAGCTGCTACGTGGTCATCGGACCATACGTTTGCCAAACACTACGCCATCATACAAGACACCAGAGCGGACGCCATAGTAGGTTATACAGTACTGTCTGCCACTGCCAAACCTGCAACTCCAAAATCCACCCAACCATAACGGGTACTGCTCTACATTCACCGGAAGTGGAGCACCCACAGGGACACCACTCAAAGAAGAAGAGAAGGTTACTCACCCTGAGTAGTAACTGAGGTTCTTTGAAATGTGCACCCCTGTGGGTGCTCCAATGTTGATAAATGCAAGAAATGCACATTGGAAAACATAATCCCAACTATACATATAAAATGATGGGGTCTAAATTATCTATTACCACTCAAGAAAGAGATCTTGGAGTCACTGTGGATAGTTCTCTGAAAACATCCACTCAATGTGCAGCAGCAGTCAAAAAAACGAACAGAATGTTGGGAGTCATTAGGGAAGGGATAGATAATAAGACAGAAAATATCATATTGCCTCTATATAAATCCATGATACACGTACACCTTGAATAGTGCATGCAGATGTGGTTGCCCCAACTCAAAAAAGATATATTGGAATTGGAAAAGGTTCAGAAAAGGGCAACATAAATGATTAGGGGTATGGAATGGCGTCAGTATGAGGAGAGATTAATAAGATTGGGACTTTTCAGCCTGGAAAAGAGATGACTGCAGGGCGGGGGAGGATATGGTAGAGGTCTATCAAATCATGACTCATGTGGAGAAAGTAAATAAGGACATGTTATTTACTCATAACACAAGAACTAGGGGTCACAATATGAAATTAATAGGCAACAGGTTTAAAACAAACAAAAGGAAGTCTTTCTTCACACAACATACAGTCAACCTGTGGATCTCTTTGCCAGAGGATGTTGTGAAGGCCAAGACTATAACAGGGTTCAAAAAAAGGACTAGATAAATTCATGTTGGATAGGTCCATTTATGGCTGTTAGCCAGGATGGGCAGGGATGGTGTCCCTAACCTCTGTTTTCCAGAAGCTTGAAATAGGCAACATGGGATGAATCACTTGATGATTACCTGTACTGTTCATTCCCTCTGGGGCACCTGGCATTGGCCACTGTCGGAAGACAGTCTACTGAGCTAGATGGACCTTTGATCTGACCCCAGTATGACTGTTCTTATGTCCCTCTTTGGCATCCCTCACTAAACAGACACAAGGGAACAGAGTTCTCGGAATTTGTGAAGGATAGGCCCTTCAACAAAAGGGGGCAGTTTGAAGTCTCTGGAAACTGCTTATAGGCGAGAAACCATCTTGAGCAAAGCCTGCAACTTTCTGGATTGAATTTTAGACTTTTAGGTGCATGTCTTCACTTTTAATTGCTTGTAACCCTTTCTTTCTTTATTCCTTTTACTTGGCAACTGTTAACCGATGTTCTATTGTTAGTAAACACAGTGCTGTGTTTAAATGGAAGGGTGTATTTACCTCAGTTAAGTTAATAAGATGTGAGGTGTTTTTGCTTCTTTACAGGGACAAACAAACCCTATTATTTTTCTGAACTGTCCAGGGAAAGGGCTGGACATAGCAGAGCACAGTTTTGGGGAAATCAGGGACTGGGAGTGTGTAGGGGTCATCTTGCTGGTTGTAACCAAGGCTGGTAGAAGTCTATGTGGGGCTGTAGACAGACTGCTGGGGTCAGAGCTGCTGAACCAGGGCTGTTTAGCACACACACACTTCACAGTGTGACCTGCAAGCTTGTGGGCTGCTTGTGAGCATCCTAGGCTGGAAGCTAGAGCAGGAAAACATTAAGACACCCAGGATTGGAGAGCAAGTGGTGGCACAACCCTCACTGGTCTGGATTGCACCCTGAACCCCATGGCATCTTGGCACTGTTTTTCCAGTTCTGGAATTTGCTCCCTTTGGTCCACCAGAGAAAGAAGTTGGCAGTTTACGTATATGGTGCAGAATACACTGTGTGCTCTAGTTCAGTGGTTTTCAAACTGCAGGTTGCGACCTGGTACCAAGTCGTGGAATGTAAAGCACTGGGTTGCGGCGGCTCTGGTCAGTACCGCCGACCAGGCCATTAAAAGTCCCATTGGCGGTGCTGCCCAGCTATGGCAGGCTAGTCCATGCCTGTTCTTACACCATGCTGCACCCCGGAAGTACTGGCTTCACACTCCCATTGACCGGTTCCTGGCCAATGGGAGCTGGGGGGCGGGGAGGTACCTGCGGGCAAGAGCTGCGCGGAGCTGCTGGTGGGCCTCCACCTAGGAGCCGAACCTGCTGCTGGCCGCTTCCGGGGCGCAGCGTGGTCCGCGGTGCCAGGACAGGCAGGAAGTCTGCCTTAGCACCCCCATTGTGCCGCTGACCGGGAATCGCCCAAGGTAAGCCCACATCCCAACCCCATGCCCCAGTCCCCAGCCCTGAGCCCCCCCCAAACCTGGAGCCCCTTCCTGCACACCAAACCCCTCATCCCTGACCCCATCCTAGAGCCTTGACCCCCTCCAGCACCCCTGCCCCAGCCCAGAGCCCCCTCCCACACCCCAAACTCTTCATCCCCAGCTCCGTTGGGTCACGGGCATCAACAATTTTCTTCAACTGGATCACCAGAAAAAAAGTTTGAAAACCACGGCTCTAGTTCTTTTCAGAGCTGATAGCCAGGGGTGTACTTATTACACATACTTCATCAGTGGGTGAAGATGGTATAGACAAAGCTGGAGCGGAATATATCATAGTTTATAAAAACTGTTTTTAAAAGTGTAGTTCTTTAACTATATGAAGATACTTCTAATGTGTATTTCCTCCCCAATGATGATGTCCCTTGTAAATAGTGTGTAGTAGCTAAATGTGGATATGACATACTGGTTAAAAAAAAATGCATTGGAACAAATATCTAGTAAAGCTTCAGACCAGGCTTCACCTTGTTACAAATTATTTGTTTTGTCTTGCTTTCAGTTGAAGCATCTTGTCATAATGGAGATGAAACCATGGAAACTATTGAAGCTGCTGAGGCGCTTCTCAATATGGACTCCCCTGGTCCTATGTTGGATGAAAAAAGAATAAGTGAGTTTAACAGTAGTAAATCAAATTTATATTGAAGAATATAAGTCAAATTTGAAGAAATTCAATATAATGTGGATTTTCCTATATGTATAAAAATAATATAAAAAGGTGTGAGTAGGTGAGACTTGCTGGCTTTGTTGGTAGCTTCAACATGCAACATGTCAGCTTAGGGACTCACATAAGCATAGGCTGATCAGTCTCAGAGTTGGACATTGGAGGTCATGAAAGAAAGGGAAATAAAATAGGATGTGTGTGTGAGGTTTTAAATTTAATATCATGCTGAAATGCTACAGTTTATGTGGTTATTGGGTATTGTATTTCACGTTGGTAAAGTAACTGAATGAATGCAGGTTACCTTAGATATGAATGAAAATGTCATGTTCTATTGTGATCACAACCTTCGCTTCTGTTCCAAGTATTAAATTATTCTACACTATGTTATGATGTGTGCTCATGTACAAACCACATGAACAGACTTGTTCATTTGTGGGCTGACCTATTCTGCTGTGAAGACCTTAATTATAATAATAAATTTTATGTACATTATTATGGCTGTACTTGACCTACTGAAATTTTCCCTTATAATTGGAAGTGTTTTTTAAAAGTTTATTTAATTCTGTAAAAAGCATTGATAATGTAGTCTTCTTTTTCCCTAAGCAAATATGTTTGGTACATCTGAAGATGAAATTATCGTTGCTCCTGTTACTCATGTATCTGTCACACTTGATGGGATCCCTGAGGTTGTAGAGGTTCACCAAGTTCAAGACTCTTATGTTGAATCATCAGACACTCCAGAACTTGAGCAGCCTAAGAAGAAGAAAGGTAAGATGTTCACAGGATATGCGAGTTTGGAATAGAAAGTGCTTAGAGGTATGCTTTCTTCTCCTTGTGTGTATATATAGCAGCTCTTTAACATTAGTAAGAGCTACATATGGGCATCAAGACAACATAAACTAAGCTTACTCAGCTAGCTGTACGGGAAAAGTACTTTTTATTTGTTGTGACAAAGTGAGAATTATCTAGTATTTTTATGAAGCCTCAGTTTCCCTTTGTATGTTGCATTGTTCCTCGGTAGACAATGCTTCTGGAACAGCACAGGAGGCAGGAGGTGTGTGTATGTGTGTGGCCTTGCTGTCTGGGGGGAATAAATACAGTCATGCAAGAGCTGGCTTAGACTGACTCAAATCCAGCAAGATAGAGATGATGTCCCAAGAAATGACCAAATGCCTGCCAGCAGGCAGGACTTGAGAACTGAGATCAAGAACAAAGTGTCAGGTGATTGGAAGAAGGGTGGGCTCAGGAGGTTGTACCGGGGAAGACAAAGCAAAGAGAAAGAGAGAGCCAGAGATTGAGTACATCAAAGATTGGCTGTCTGATTGTGGCACTGGTTTGACCAAGATGGACTATGGCTTAACTTCTGTCTCTCTGTGCTAACCTAACAACTTTCAGATTCAGTGTGCCATAGTAATAAATGGTTACCATGTTTTGAAAAGGTCGCCTGTGTCACTGTAAGTGCTCACTGAGAGCATTGGGCCCTGGGTAGAGTATAGCCTTCCATAGGACTCTTGGTTGGCTGGATTCACTACAGGGCTCCACACAGAGAGACTGGGATTGTGGGTGCCAAAGGCCCAGTCTGGGAGTCGTGGAGGCCACGGGCCTGCCACTGTGAAACTGTGTGAGTCCTTAAGCGCTGGTATACTAAAGAGGCCACTTTCAGGAGACTGGTAACAGGCTGGGTTATAGACCAGACCCTGTGAGTCCAGGACACTTATAAACTAAGCAAATGTGCTCAGATTCTAAAAGTACTTGGGATAGATAATATGGAATCATCATACCCCACAAAATGTGGATCTTTGTTATGCCATCTTTATAGAGACACTCTTCAAAGCAGAACCACACTGTAAGTTGTAAGGCCTTTGTCATTTAAGTGTTATAGTAGTTGCTTCTTCAGTAGCTCAAGCATTATACTATTAATTTAGTTCATTTACCTAAGGGCATGGCTACACTTGCAGATGTAGAGCGCTTTGAGTTAAACCAGCCTTCGGAGAGCGCAGTAGGGAAAGTGCTGCAGTCTGTCCACACTGACAGCAACAAGTGCACTGGCATGGCCACATTGCGGCACTTGCAGCGGCACTGGGAGCGGTGCATTATGGCCAGCTATCCCACAGAGCACCTTTTCCCATTCTGGCGGTGTGGCTTGTGGGAAGGGGGTGGGGGTTACGGGGCATTCTGGGTCCTGTTCCAACGCCCTGTGATGCATCGGTTCGCATTCCAGCAATCCCTGTGCTTCCATCCACACTTGGTGTCATCTTTCAACGTTTTTTATACTGCGCGGTCTGTCTTCCCTTTTGGTCTGTGGGAATGGAGCCTGAACTGCTGAGGAATATGCTGACGAGTCTCGCCAGCCCGTCACGTTTGGCAGTTGAGTTACTCCTTAAGATCCAAACTGACAGTGAGGACTCTGACGATGATATCAACTCGAGTAACGCATATGACATGAGATTGCTTGTGGCATTCACGGTCATGCTCACCACCACGGAACACCACTTTTGGGCTCGGGAAACAAGCACCGAGTGGTCGGATCACATCCCATCAAGTCTGGGATCATGAGCAGTGGCTGCAGAACTTTCGGATGAGAAAAGCCACTTTCATGGGACTGTGTGATGAGCTCGCCCCCACCCTGCAGCACAAGGACACGAGATTGAGAGCTGCCCTGATGGTGGAAAAACGGGTGGCTATTGCTGTCCGGAAGCTGGCAACTCCAGACAGCTACCAATCAGTCACTAACCAGTTTGGAGTGGGAAAATAGACAGTTGGAATCATGTTGATGCAAGTTTGCAGGGCTGTTAATCACGTCCTGCTCAGAAGAACCATGACTCAGGGTAACGTGCATGAGGGGCAATAGATGGGATGCATATTCCAATTCTTGCACCAGCCCACCTAGCCTCCAAGTACGTTAATCAGAAGAGGTATTTCTCTATGGTTCTCCAGGCGCTTGTGGATCACCATGCGCGTTTCATTGACATTAACGCAGGCTGGCCTGGAAAGGTTCATGACACATGCATCTTTCAGAACACTGGCGTGTTCAGGAAGCTGCAAGCCAGGACTTTTTTCCCAGACCAGAAGATCACCATACGGGAAGTCGAAATGCCCATTGTGATCCTTGGAGACCCTGCTTACCCTTTAATGCCATAACTCATGAAACCCTACACAGGGAACCTTGACAGCAGCAAGGAGCGGTTCAGCAACAGGCTGAGCCGATGCAGAATTACTGTGGAGTTTGCTTTTGGCCGTTTAAAGGGCCGCTGGCACTCTCTGTATGGGAAGCTGGACCTGGTGGGTGACAGCATCCCTGCCATTATATCCGCGTGCTGTACCCTCCATAACATTTGTGAAGGGAAGGGTGAAAGATTCACTCAAGCATGGATTGGAACAGCTAGAGAGCAGGGCTATTAGAGGGGCCCAGCATGGGGCTGCAAGGATTAGGGATGCCTTGAGGGAGCAATTTGAGGCTGTAAGCCACCAGTAATGTTTGGTGCCCTGCACGGGAGTGAAGTGCAGTGGTTCCAATGTTAGTAGGAATCTGTGTTTGCTACACTGACTTGCAGTGCCTGTTTCTTTCCTGGGCTAAGGTATCATTTACTTTATGCAATAAACCATAAAGAATGTTTTCAAAGCCAAAAAATCCATTTATTGAAAAGAAACACAACTGCTTGGGAAACAGAAAGGGCAAGGGGGTGGGGTGGGGAATGGTACAATTACAGATTTGCATATGTCCTGTTATCATACTCAGCCTTCATGTCTGGAGTGCTGTACAATGAGTGTTGCACTTCGGGATGGCTATAATGCATGGTGATGGGGGTTGAGTGCAGCGGGTAAGGGTCGTAGTTTTCAGTGCTGGGTGGTGAAGCTACAGGTGTTGGAGGCAGCTGGTGGCGATAAGAACCTGGATGTTGGGGATAGTGGATTGGATGTGACATGGGGGCACAAGGGAAAGAGTTTTGGGACAAGGGCTGCACGGGGGGGTAGGCACGGGAGTGCTCCGCCTGTATGGCTACGAGTGCCTGGCTCGAGTCCACTTGGCGCTTCATGATGCTTATCAGCCGCTCCATGCTTTGCGGCTGGAGCTCCGCGCTTTTGTGCCGGTGCTCCTCATTCTGCTGGCGGATCCTCCTTTCCCTGTCCCGCCACTCCTGCAATTTTTGATTCTCGTTAAGGGACTGCTGCATGACTTCATGTAGCATGTCTTCTTTGCTTTTACATGACCTCTTCCTAATTCATTGGAGTCTTTCGGCCGGTGATAACACGGACGGCTGAGATCTCAAGGTTACATCTGTAAAGGCAAAATGCAACACTTAATAGAGGCAGCATTGTTCACACCAGACAGAGCAATGATTCCCCCGTACTTAAGGGCAAGCACAGTCTACACAATAGCATAATTTGCCTGCCCCAAAGCGAGCGCACATAACCCACGGGAGCCCCAAAATGGTGAGTAAGTACTGCGTCAAGGAGGGCTGATTGTTTCACAGCCATACCGTCCTCTAGGTTTCTGTGTTTTGGGGAGAGCCAGCAGCTGCAGGGAGCCCCTATACTGAATACTCTCCCCACATTTTCCACAAGAGTTCATCCTGGAAGATATCTCGTTCCTGAGGGTGACCTGGAAACCAAGGGAGGGTCTTCTAATACAATGCGGCTTCCGCCCTGGCTCATATGCAGCTTGCCTGTGTGCAGCAATGGTCCCCCCGCCCCTCACAGCACAGTGGCGCAGACATGTTAATCTGACTGGGACAAGGACCACAGTGGCTCTCCCAAGAAATCTGCGCAAGCGCATTGCCCAGGTTCTGGATGAGACATTGAAGAGATCAGTGAGGCCGATTACCGCGATGTGAGAGAGCACATCAGTGCCCTATTTCACATGTAAGCATGCATGCCCTAAACCTCCTCACCCCAAGAGCCCGCACCGAATAACTTCATTCTCAAAATAAAAGCCACTTACCGGGAACCTCCTCTGGTGTTTGTCCTTCCACAAGCATCTGCCATGGCAACTGGCTACCTTCCTTCTGGCTTGAGAACAGCTCCTGGCTGCATGCATCTAGGGATGCTGGGGTATCTCCCTCCTCCTCAGCACCCTCTCTTCCACTTGCCGCCTCCTCCTCCTCCTCCCTTGTTGAACTGGGCTCTGAAGTGTCCATGGTGGTACTTGGAATGGTGGTGGGGTCGCCCCCCAGTATTGCGTCTAGCTCTTTGTAGAAACAGCAGGTCGCAGGGGCAGCACCAGAGCGACTGTTTGCCTCACGGGCTTTGCGGTAGGCATTCTGCAGCTCCTTCACTTTAACCCTGCACTGCAGTGCATCCCGATCATGGCCCCTTTCCATCATGTCCCTTAATATCTGCACGTAGGTATCGTAATTCCTATGGCTGGAGTGCAGCTGGGACTAGACAGCTTCCTCCCCGCAAACACTGATGAGGTCCAGCACCTCGCCATTGCTCCACACTGGGGATCGCCTGGCATGTGGAGGCATAGTCACCTGGAAAGATTCGCTGAGAGCACTCCACGCCTGACTGAGTAAACAGGAAGGGGATTTTCAAAATTCCCAGAGAATTTAAAGGGCAGGTCACCTGAGGGCAGGATACTAGAGTTCAAAGTGATGACCAGAGTGGCTAGAACAGGCATTGTGGGACACTTCTGGAGGTTCATCAGAGCGCACTAACAGGCCAGGGCGTCCACACTGGTGCTGCGGCGCTCCAGCGGGGGCGCATCAAACGTTATTCCACTCGCCAAGGTAGAGTACCAGGAGCACTCTAGCCGCGGAGTCAGTGCGCTCTACATGGCTTGCCAGTGTGGATGCGTCATGAGATAGGGCACCCGGGGCTGCTTTAATGCGCTCTAACTTGCAAGTGTAGCCAAGCCCTAAGACAGATTTGAAAAAAGTACTCTGTTTTATTTAGCATTAGATTACAAATACCCTGCACTCTTTGCTGGAAGCTATTGGAGAAGTGTTTGCCTTGAAGAATGTTTCTGTTAAGAAAATGAGAAAAGAGCTTAGTTTCTGTCTTCTTTGTGAAAGCCTGATTGTCACAGCAGTTTTAATAGTCTCAATTTCCGATAGTTGTGTGTTTTTGTGTATTTATCACAACATGGTTTGCAGTAGATAGCAGGCTGCTTAGCAGACTCTGTAAGCTATCTGTCCAGCTAAATAAACATCTAAATGGGGAAAGCAGCATGCTTCATTGGGCTATCTGTTGTTAAAACTGATTGAATGGAATTTGTAGTTTAATTTGTTTTAAATTTCTTATTAATTTGCTGGATCTAGGTGCTTGTACAGCTGTTAAAATAGAGTTACAAAAATAAAAATAACACATACATACTGAACTGCCTATACAGAAACACAGTAATATCAATTACCCAACATCTGATCCAGCTTTGTGGTATACCTTGAAGACTTACAAATTCAGACTGTTGAACTAGAGGGGCATATGCTCCAGAGCTGAGGATGCATTAGGAAACTGACCAGGGGAATGATGGCTTGAGTGTCTTCACTGATTGCAATGTTGATGATGTCAGACATCAATTTTGGAGTAATGTGGTTCAGAAAACTAGTATTTTATAGGTTAAAACCAGCATCTTAAACTCCACCTGGCTGGATTACAGAGTACCAGTGTTATGTGTGCTGTGTGATATATCATTCACTAAGCAAGGACCCGTGTCCTGTACTAAGTTCAGTTTCCAGATGGTCTTGTGATATAGTCACGTCCAAGTAGAATGCCTTGCAATAGTCTAGGCTTGAGATGAGACAGGCATGGATTATTTTAGCAGCAAGGTTTGTTTCCAAAATTCAAGGCCACAGCCTTCCTGTCATCAGTAGATGTGGGGAACAGGACATAGCGCAGCAGGGAGCACTCTTGGCTAAAACTGTTAGGGCAATCAAGGATCTGAGACCCCCTAAATTGCTAACCTGTTTAAACAAATTGTAGATTTGCCCTCTATCAGAGGTGCTATGATATGATACGGTCAGCTCTTCTGGTTGTTTCATTAAACTACCAGACATTACCTCAGTCTTGACTAGATTGAACCTCAACCACCTAGTTCTCACTCAAGCCCTAATTTAATTAATTCCTGGCAAAGTCAGACCACTGTTGATGTGGAACTGGCATTCTCAGCTTATTAAAGGCACTGCAGTCTATGTCTCCTCGCTCTCCTTCTCAATGTGCTTGCATGCATTTCGTACAGGCAGGGACACAAGATGGAATCCTTCAGCACCCCATCTGACTGAGCCCTCAGGGCAGAAGAGCCTTCACCCAAAACAGTCTTATAGGACTTCTTGCACAAAAGTAGCTGAGCTATTCAAGATGACTCCATCTAACCCTGGTAGGCACCATAGACATTTCAGCAATCCCTCATGGTCAGTTAAATTAAAGATCTAAACAAAAGGGTCTCTACCTTTGTTATATACTGACCGCATGTGACAACAGAAATATTTCAGGACTTCACCCCCCTCCGCATCTAGCCATAAAGAAATGAAGGGTGGTTGTGACCCCAAGGTCAAGAACCCATGACTGAAAGAGTTACCTTTGTTGATAGCTATGATGACGTCTTTGGCCAACATGATCAGTACGGTTTCTGCCCCATAACCAGCCCTGAATCCTAAGTGAATGGGGGGAAGAAAACAAACATTGCCAGAGTTGCCTCACCACAGTGGCTTCAACAAAGCTTTTTCCAGAAGGAAGATCATGCAGATATAGATACTTAGAAAGATTGTCAGTGTCAAAAGATGGCTGCCTGAGCAGAGGCCTTGCAGTGCCTTCCAAAAAACCCCAGCTGGTATCCTGCCTACCCACGCTGCCAAAGGGGATATTGACTTTTCAGGCCAACAGAAGGCCGAGATGGCCTTCACCAACCAGTAAAGGATGAGGTTCTATTTCATAGGCTAAAACTCATAGTTCCTCAGCTCCTATAAAACCTCAGTGAGCAGCATTTGCTGAATTGCAGAGCATGTGAACCCTGAAGATATTGCTCTGGTACTATAAAACTGACAGGTCAGTTCGGAAGTGAGTAGGTTTAATGACGAAGTAATATGAAAATTCCTCACAATGAGAAAATCTTGACTCTGTAACAGAGTTATTTTATTATTTGTATTATGGTAGCACTTAGAGGCCAAACCAAGAATGGAGCCCTGTTGTGCTAGGCAATGTGCAGATGATTGCTTGCATGCTACACAGGCAAGACCAACTCTTTGGGAAAGGGTCAGAGGGTAAATAGAGGGACCATGAAATGACTTGCCCAAGGTCATGCATGTTGTCAGTAGTAGAGCTGGACTACTCTACTAGTAGTAGAGTAGTCCACTGGACTATGCTGCTTCTCAACAGAGCAGAGATAATATGTAAAATAAAATCCTCATTGTGTCTAGACATTGCTAAAGTGCCAAAGGGTAACTAGGATACCTGATTTGCTTAGTATTTGTCAGAAAACTCAGTCTTGAGGGTTCAGGACCAAAACACAATGCTATAAAAATTGACATCTAAATGAATGGGGAGCAATAGAGAAACAGATTCTGGATTTTGTTAAGAAATACATATGCGAGATTTTCATTTTTGATCCTACTCGAATAGCTGATCTCTAAATTTTTCAAAGGAATGCTCTTCATTCTTGTCAGGAGCTGTAATTATTCCCTCCCTGCCTCCCTCCCTCCCTCCCACTCTTCAATGGGGCCTTGAAACACAGCCACCATATTTCTGGCTAAAAAAGGATGTGATGCTTTTTCAGAACCTATTAATGTCACTCCCTGTTTGATGGCAGCAAGGCAATGAAAGGGAGCTGCTTCTACCCTCCTTTTTTGTATTTCTAGCCACTGCAGGCCAAATGTGTGAGAATTTAGGATTGAAAATGAATGTTTCCCTCACATTGGCTATCAATGGAGCTTTCTTCTCGTATATTAAAGAGCTAAAGAATCTTGTTTTGTCTCTAAATTAAGTTTCGATGCTAGCTAGACAAGACAGTGCTGTGTATTTTATCTAGCTTTTTAATTAAAAAAAATACAGTTAAAAAAGATGAATTAAACTACTATTAATTGCCTTTAGGTGCCCTAGAATGAACAAAAAAATATACAGATTTCAAAGCAGAAGTATATAATTTATGTATCTAGCTTTGGAAAAATAGGTAAAATCTTTGAAGCAAGAACAGTTACATTGCTCAGCGCTATGCGGAGTGCCCTCAATACCTATTAGCGTCAATGAGCATTGACTGTGCTCAGCACTTTACAGGAATGGGCCATTAAGAAGAAATGTAAGTGTTGAGATGGGGAGGAAATATAAAAAAACAAAGATTTTAATGAGTTAATGTTCTTTTCCAGATCACATTTTTATGTTGAAATTTATGTAATAGTGGTTTCATTTCAGGGAAAAAGTCCAAATCTTCTCGTCCTGAATCCCCTACAACAACTCCAAACATATCAGTGAAAAAGAAAAACAAAGATGGAAAGGGTAAGTGTGATGGTTTGAGTAGAATGTTTGTCTTCAGTGTTTTAAATTGAAAACTGAATCTGGGTAACATAAGAATGAAGCCTACCAGCTTTCTCAGTATGCAAAAATAAATCTTGTGTTGCCACGCACTCAGAAGACATGGTTGCCACCTTCTATGAAAGCAGGGAGGAGGCAGGGAGAAGGTGGAAAAGTGCAGAAAATCCCTTTGGAAGATACTCAGTTCCTGGGAGGAATAATCCATTCTTCATCTTATTAACAGGATCTTGGGAGATCTTCAACCCCCCACAAACGCTTCTCTGTTTCAGGTCAAGTCTAGAGGGATGCTTTGCATTGTAGTAGTGTTTCTTGGGATGCTGTTGCTTCAACAGCTGATATTTGGAAACATTTTTCATCTGCCTGTTTCTAAATCTGCATAAGGAGATAATCAAAGCTTACAGTTGGGTGGCAGGAAGAGCAGTCCTCTTGTTTAAGAAAAAAGTGAAGCCACCAGAAGAAAGGTGTCACAGAAAGTTCCCTGATAATCCTTCTTCTGCTATCTCAACTCTCGCCCACCTCCCATTAATAAAATCAAAACCAACAGCTAACAGAGAATATAATTTGATAGCATGAATCATTTTATTTTATAGCAAACTATTCATCAGAATCATCCTGTTTTTGCCAATGGATCCTAATATTCTTCAATTGTTTTCTTGTTTGGCATGGCATAAGCTATTATTTACTGCACATATTATATGTAATTGTTAAAACATGAAAGTAAGGATATCTTGAACCTGTGAAGAATCATCCTGTGGGCCCCAATTCAGCAAAGTACTTAAGCACCTGCTTAATTCCCAGTCAGTAGAGTGGTATTGTAGTGTATATTTAACTGCTTTGCTGAACAGGACTGGACTTGAGTTCTTTGCTGATTCAGAGCCAAAGATGGCAAAATAATAATGTTCTGTTAAGAAATAATTCAGTTGGAATGGAAGAATAGTCACGTGTAGGAATTCTCAACCCAAAATTACAGTCTGTTCAGAAAGTAACAGGCACTCAGTTCCTGGAGCTTTGTTGTATTTGTGACTTAAATAAAAGTTAAGAAATTAATATAACTGTGCATTTGGGGGAGTTTATATCTCCTGAAAGGCTTTATTTCTTTCTTTTAGGAAATACAATTTATCTTTGGGAGTTTCTCTTAGCACTGCTCCAGGACAAAGCTACGTGTCCCAAATATATCAAATGGACTCAGAGAGAAAAGGGCATTTTTAAACTGGTAGATTCCAAGGCTGTGTCCAGATTGTGGGGAAAGCACAAAAACAAACCTGATATGAATTATGAAACAATGGGCAGAGCTCTCAGGTATGTGAGTGTTAAATAGTTGATTATTTTTGTCACAACATTTTCATATATTGAAAGCTCGCTGTAATCTGTTTAACATCTGTGAAGGGCTTTTTCCTAAGATGAGCTCCAGTTTTTGAAATATGAAGCTGTTTTTTTTAAGGGCAGGGGCGCAGGGGAAGGAGGGAGAGGTGGCGGGGAGGACTAAAGAAATCTAAAAGTTAAAAGCATAATTTGAAGTTTCTACAGAGCAAACTATACAGTAGAAGATTAAAAAAAGATTAGGATATATACTGATGTCCAATGACAAATCTGCTTTATTGGCAGAAATTTGTTTTGTGGGGTTAACAAAGTGCTTAAAGTGCAAGTATATGTAATTCTGTAGAAATCCTGCAAATTCAGAGCTTTCTTTTTTATTGGGTCTGGATTTTTTTACACTTCTTTAATATGGATAATATTGGATTGATTGTTTTAAATGAATGCAACTTTACTGAAGAGGCAAAATATCTGATTTATGTATAGTAAGCTGTACAACTTGCATGGAGTGTGGTTTTTTATGCTTTGCACATTTAAAGAAATAGAGGTAAATCATCCCTAACCTAAAAAAATTAGTGACGCCCATTGCAAATGAAGCACCTTCACTTCTATTGTAAAAACTATTGTAAAACTAATAAATTCAATACAATCATTTCCATGGTCAGTTACCCAAAGCATTACTGGTAACTGATATATCTCCCACAGTAGTTAATAATGTAGGATGATTTGAGAAGCCAATACTTCCTCAAGACCAAGCACAGGCAGTTTCAGGAGACTGAAAAGTCTGAGTGACAAGCCTTTACAACAAACTTCCGTAAACTAAACTTAAAGATGACCATCAAATTATTTGGACTAATTGTATTAACTTTAATATGTGCCAAATGACCCAGTTTCAAATCCAAGCTATGAGGGTGTTCCTCCCCAGCAGAATTCAGGTCTGTGCATACTTCCCCAATTTGCATGTACAGATGACTAGAAAAGGATTTAATCATATATGAGTACTTGTGCAAACTGGAAACTTGCTCATACAGAAAAGTTTGTGCAAAGTAGGTGAGCAATTGCACAACCATATATGGATGCAAGCCTAATTTTAAAACATTTTCCCTATTGTTTGGAGATTCTAAGCACTACTGTAATAAAAATAAAAAATTTGCTTAAAGCACTCTCCCCACCCCAACCTCTATATTTTTGCACCTTTATTGTAAGTCAATTTGTAACACAATGGAAAGTAATGTTTCCCTATCCCCTCCCCTTTGCTCTACAAGAACCTTATAGTGATATGTAATTTAGTTCTTTATATAGTCTATATATTATGCACTTTATATAGTAAAGAAAGAATTTGAATATTTGACAGAGATGGGAGATTTGAGGCAAGATATTGCCATTTTACCAGGATTATCAAAGTGTCATTTAACACTAGGCATTGTGATAAAAAAAATAATAATATTGGTATCATGAAGTGCAAGTTGCTTTGAGTGATATATAATATGTCTCCCTCCTTGAGCATAAAGAAGGGTAACAGAAAATGTCAGTAGGCAATGATTGTTATTTAGATTTATAAACAAAAACCCCTCCACTTCATTGCTGATGATGATTTGTCTTTTTTCATAGCCAATTATGCTATATAACTTGTTGATGTATGTGCCTGCTTTGAACAGATACTATTACCAAAGAGGTATACTGGCTAAAGTAGAAGGTCAGCGTTTGGTGTATCAGTTTAAAGAAATGCCGAAAGATCTTATCTACATAGATGATGAGGATCCGAGTCCCAGTACCGAGTCTTCAGATTCCTCTTTATTGTCAACAACTGTGACTAATAGAAACCAATCAGGCAGATCTAGAGCATCTTCTAACACAGGAACAAGAGGAGGATCCACCACAGTTCTAAAAACAACAGGGAACTCTAAGTCTACTAAACTTAAGGACCCCGTGGAAGTTGTACAACAGCAGATACCTGGTTTTACAACTGATGTTTTGAGGACAATGCAATCTGCACAGCCAATACATCCAACTCAGCTTTTTCGGACAGTTCATGTAATGCAGCCAGTGCAATCCATCGCAGAAGGACATGCAACTGTAGCTAGTAACATGCAGGATGAAACATTACATTCCTCTGTTCAGAATATAAGGTAAGAAAATGTAAAGGAAGTTGATTTATGAACATTTTCACGATCCAATGTGGCTGTTTTCTATTTTGCCACATTGCTCTCCTCTTAATTCAGTTATTGTGATATGAAGACAGTGTGAATGATCAATAAATTGGTCTGGTTTTTTTGTTACATTGTAAAATGGGTACTCTGCTAAGACACTATATTTAGGAAAGGGAAGAAAATTGCAAATCTTAATTCTGCAGCATTACAGTAGCAAAGAATCTTTAGGACTTTGAGAAGAAAGCAGAAAAAAGTTAACATTCTTGACAACACTGATTTCTCTTTATTTGGTTCCTATGCCACTGTTATGTTTATTAATTCTGCTTTTACTCAGCATTTTCAACATTAACCCAAACAATGTGTGTTTTACATTAATGCTTTTTAAAAAGAATTTTCTTGGGATTTAATTTCATTCTTGACATACCCATCGCCTTATAAATTGTAGTGTGTCGTCTCTTTCCTCTTTTTGTGTATTCCACCTATTAACAGAGATAACAGGGCAAAGCACTAAAGTGGCACCCCACTGTCATTGTTGGAACAGCACCCAGTATGCTTCCATACCTCTTCTGTTTATAAAAGATAGTTATCAGTATGGCCTTCTGAGACTTTTACGTGTTTACTAATGTTGGGGGAGACAGTCACATTTCAGTGCAGCCCTTAACTGGTAAGTTAGACACTAATCAAGTACCTTTATGTTACTGTTTTGCACCTTCAAGTCATTGGTGGTGTATTGACTAGAGATGCCTCAAGAACAATCACTTAGAGCTATACCACACTGAAAGATTATTTTGTAATTCTGGAGTTGCAAGGAAGGAACCGTCTTACTTAAAATCTTTAAAAGAACAATATTGAGTTGGGTGTATATTTTTTTTCTCGTTTAAAATTCGATATTATGAAACATCCCCAGCACTTTAGTCCACATTTTACCATTAAGTGACACTAGTGCTATTTCCCTCTCTTTTTTTCTTCTCTCCCCCTTAAAAACATTATTCAGAAGCATCTTATCAAATTCTGATTTGCATGAATAGACCCACATGATTCTCTGCGACTGAAGCATGGAACTCTGACAAATTTAAATCAGTAACATTAATCTGATCACAACTCCATTTCTCAGTTTCAAGAAGATGATTTTATTCTTTCATCTCTCTGTGCTAAGAGAAGGATTTTTTAAAGGTAAACAATAATGAAATCACCACTGATTTAAAAGGAGGAGAGACTGCATCCTGAGTGGCAGAGTAGCCAGGTTTTTAAGCACTGATGTCTACAGCTGGGCTGTTCAGCCCCCACAAACTAATAGAATATAAAGGAGTCAATAAGAAGTTTTAAGGAGACACAGAGAATAGTCAGAAAACTGTGGATTTTCCATATATGTATATATGAAGTGGCAGACCACGACTATAGTCTCAAACCAGAAAAATGATTTTATGTTACTTATTGTTTGCTTGGAATAAACGTAGTTTTAGGTAATACACATGATCCATAATCTCGCTGCTAATTGTTCTAAAAGAAATGTAATTATAAAATGTTTTCTCTCCCATGTTGCTATATGAAAACCCCACATAAATCAGGGGAAATTCACTAGCCAATGGACTATGTAGGGGAAACAGCAATTAGTGAAACTATCTCCAAAGGGTTGTCAAATGAACAAAGTAAACAAATCTAAAAAACATTTTTCTCTGATATTTCAGTTATATTAATAAGTTATCTTTAAAATTAGTGAATAAAAACAGAATTATGATTTTCAAGTTGATGCTATCCATTTTAACACTCTTTTTCATTCTTAATTTCGGTGAAGCTTGTATGTTAGGACCATTTCAAAATGTACTTAAGGGAGAGAAAAGGTACATGTGATCCAGAAGTTTAGATAAATGTAATCATGGAGAATTTGGCAGGATTTAAAAAAGAAAGTTGATGAAAGTAGATTTAAAAAAAAGTAGATGGCTGCTTGCTTTCCACAAGACAAAGCAACTTCTGAGGGAAGTTTATTTATACCATATAAGATGAAGTTTTGAACTGAATTAAACACTAACATTTAGCATAAAAGTGAGAGACAATTTAAAGTTAGTCTCTCTTAGTGCTGTGTTTTTAATATTCCTTCATACACCAAAGAGCTTTAAAGCCTAATTGCAAAGCCATTAAATGCTGTATAACAATATGACTTCAGAGATAACTAAGGATTTAATTATTCATCAGTCTCAAAAAGTGACTCAGATAATATAGAGGAAGCAAATGGATGAAGAAATAAATGACTGAGGTCATGCAGTGACATCTAAGTCAGGAGAACAATGCTATGAAACATTAATAGGGAAACAGTACAGCGATTTGTAGAGTAAGAAGGATACCCATACTGAGCCATTTCAGGATTACCTAGCAAAAACTTCCTGAACAATCTGCAAGATTTAATCAGGAGGGCAGGGAAGCAAAGACAATAATGCATCCAAAAGTTGCAAAACTACATGTTGCTATTTCAACATCCTGTTGTGTTTAAAATATTTCACAACTGGACTGTGGGCAGTAGTTTTAAAGGAGAAAAGGAGGAAGTAGCAGTAACACTAGCATGAAGCTCAAATGAAACAACAGAGCCCTTAAACACTGTCTTAGACTCCCATATTACAATGATGGGCAGCTGTTTTTATTTTTTTTAAGCATAATGTAGAAATATTTCTGTGGTTTATGCTTTGCTAGATATAATGACAAATCCAAGACACTCAGATTAAAGGAAAAAATGATCTGGTCTAGTCAATATAATACATAATTAATTGTAAAAGGTTTAGTAATTGATAACCAAAAAAAAAAGCAAGTATTCTAGCTGCAGAGGTGCATGGGGGATCAACACTAGAAATACATTTTAAAAGTTTCCATCTGACAATGGTGGACTAGGTAAGCTGTAAATTGAGGGGCTGATGAGTAAGGCTATGTTTTAGTCACGGATATTTTTAGTAAAAGTCATGGACAGGTCACAGGCAATAAACAAAAATTCACAGCCCATGACCTGTACATGACTTGTACTATATACCCCTGACTAAATCTTGGGGCAGGGGGCTGGGGCAGGGGGGGATCCCAGGGGGCACCAAGCGTGCTGTGGGGTGGTGGCCCGGGGGCGCTGCAGGACTCCCACTGGTTCTGGGGTGGGGGCAGATGATGGTGTGTGGCCCAGGACCCCACCTGGTGCTGGGGGGGGGGGCAGGGAAGAGCATTGGTGGGGCTGGCTCAGGCTCCCAACCTGGCTACCTGCCTCCCCAGAAGTGGCAACATCCCCCTCCCTCAGCTCCTAGGCGGTGGCATGGCCAAGGAGCTCTGCGCGCTACCTCCACCCCAAGTGCTGGCCCTGCAGCTGCCATTGGCCGGGAACTGCGTGCAGAGCTGCCTGGCCATGGCTCTGCCTAGGACCTAAGGGAGGGGTATGTCGCCGCTTCTGGGGAGCCCTGGAGTTAAGTGCTGCCCAGAGCCCTCACCCCATCTCCTGCCCCAACTGCCTACCCCTGCCCCCTTCCACACCCAAACTCCTGCTGTTACGGAGGGGAGGGGGAGCTCAGTGGCTTGAGACTGCCCTAGCAGCAGCTGGTGCGATTGGCCCCGGGCCAGGTGCACCAGCCACTGCAGAAGTCACGGAGATCCCGGAAAGTCACGGAATTCGTGACTTCAGTGACCAACGTGACAAACTCGCAGCCTTACTGATGGGCCATACAAATTCACTGGATGTTCCTGGCTGGTTACAGTTGATCTAGGATATATCTCAGGTCCAAATTCAAAAAAACTAAATGTCCTTGTAAAGTTTTACCAGGGCAGTCTTGGGAGTTTTGATGAGATTGAAAACATTTAATTTTTTTCTGAAATGTACATTTTAGGGTCTCTCTCTAGTAAGGTTCAAAACCGTTTTTTTCAGATACATTTATAGCTATATCAGTTTGTACCCATACTCATCATTTCCTTGTAGGAACCTCCATAAAGGATCAGATCTACAGGTAGTCTAGTGTCATGCCACATACAACAGACAGTAAGAGGAAGGTGCCAGGAATCCCATAATGAACACAACCTACTCTGTGGAAGTTTTTCTGAGCCCTACATTTTAGTGGTTGGCCTATACCTTGAAGCATGAGGGGTTTTATTCTTTTTAATTTCTTTATCCTGTCTAATGTAACTTTTGGATTGTGTTATCCATATAAATGTCTCATCCTCTTTAGAATCCTGCTAAGCACTTAGCTTTAGTAATATTTTTTGGCAAGAATTCTATGTGGTTATCTACCTGTTGTGTAGAAAAGTTTTTTTTTCTTTTTTAAAGTTTAAATTGGTGGCCTCTTTAATAAAAAGAAAAGGAGTACTAGTGGCACCTTAGAGACTAACCAATTTATTTGAGCATAAGCTTTCATGAGCTACAGCTTACTTCATCGGATGCATGATTAAGTGAGCTGTAGCTCACGAAAGCTTATGCTCAAATAAATTGGTTAGTCTCTAAGGTGCCACTAGTACTCCTTTTTCTTTTTGCGAACACAGACTAACACAGCTGCTACTCTGAAACCTGGTCTCTTTAATATTTTCCAGCTGCCTTCTGAGCAGTAGTCTGTAGCATGCAGCGTTTCTGCTAATGGGCTTATTTTAAGAAAAGAAAACTGCCTACACTTGACATGATAGTTATATTAGCTACAATCATGTTTGAAAACTATTGTCAAACTAGATTTGTGCCTGACCGACCTTTTTTTAAATGTGGCTATAGCTAGTCCGTTCTTTTCTCAGCTGAGGACAGAACTTTTCAGGGACAGGATTGCAGCTCTTCTGTCATGACCTTTTCCATTTTCTCCAAGAAAAGTAGATACTACAAACTGAAGTGCAGTTAAAAACATAGGGCTTAATTCTTCCAAAGGTGTAAGGCAATATTGTTGTTTGTACTTGTAGAAAATGGGTATAAAATGTGTAAATGAGTTAAAAATTCAGATTTGATAGCATTCTACACCTGCGCATAGGTGCTGGTCCTGGGGGTGCTACCGCACCCCCTGGTTTGAAGTGGTTTCCATTATATACAGGGTTTACAGTTTGGTTCAATGGCTCTCAGCACTCCCACTATAAAAATTGTTCCAGCACCCCTGCACCCACGTTGCATAGGTGTAAATGACTGCACCAGCTGCAAGGCAGACTAAGTCAACTTCACATTCTCCATCATCATTTATAGCTCCTTTTTGTTACATTAGTGTTCAGTAATAAACTAGCAACAGCATAGAATGATGCCCTAGGGAATTTTTTGCAAGACTGACAATACACTGTCTTGCCCACAGAAATCTAACAGAGCAGTGAGGAAAGAGTTAGGTGTGGAAGCTTTTGGAGAGAAAAAATTGTTAAAGTGCACCAAAATCTTATCTAATTTAGCCTATGCCTAAAGAGAATAGAGCTTTTTCTGACTAGTTCAAGCTGTTTGAACTGCTGCTTTACCTATTTTACTTTTCTCTTAATGAAAGGACTTCCTATGTGATTTTAATGCCTAAACCCCATGGGCCAAGTTCTTCTCTGATACAATGGAAGTAAGTAATCGTGAACAGAATTTGGCACGAGCTGTTTGCAATGACTAAACACAAATATAAATGTTCCTGTGGATCAGCATTCTAATTAGAAATCTTTTTCAATAAAATATTGGTCACTTAAGAAAAATCTATTTTCACATGAATCTCTGTTTAACACTTGTAAAATAGTTATGTTCATTTTCAACTGGAATAATTTACTGTAATCCTTGTGTATCTGTGTACAAAGGCACTTGAAGGAATAATTGGGGACCTGTAATGGTAAAAGTAGACCATCATAGACCCAGACACATACAATGATTTCAGTTTACTTTTAATCTTTAAGCAGTAGTGATTTCAGACATAACATTTCAGACACGGAGGAGAGATGTTCTGATGTTACTAATGTACAAAGAATGGAATCATGAGCATATTGCGAACCGCAGCCACTGGGAGCTGCGGGGGGCCATGCCTTCGGACAGTCAAGGTAAACAAAATGTCTCGCAGCCCACCAGTGGATTACCCTGATGGGCCACATGCCAAAGGTTGCTGACCCCCTGAGTTACTAGGTGGGCTGATAAAAGCTGAAGCTGATTCATCATGCAGCTTGACCTTTGTGGGTAACCCCATGGTATAGCATGTTGCAGTAGTCCAGCTTGGAGCTGACATGAACATGATCACTTTGATGCTTCTTGGGGGTGCCCAGAGTTGTGAAGCACCTCGCTACCACCTGCCCTTAGTGTGAGGAAGTCTTGTCTGTGCCGGCTGACTGAGTCCTGACTGAGCACTCTGACTCCACCAGCCATGGGCAATACAAGCACTCCCCTCTAGGCCTTGCAGGCCCCGCTGTCACTGTACAAGTTAGCAATTGGCACACCCCAACCCTCAAGGCCTCTGGGGGTCTCCCTGGAGAGTCCAGTGCCTGCTCCACTGGACAATCACAATGCTCACAGATTCGCTGCTTCCAAAGAAGCAGCACACCCCAGCTTACCAGTTTCACCTCACATCACCACTCTTCTTGACACACAGCACTTAGAGATATATTTATAGAGAAAAAAACTAAATGTTTGTTTAACAAGGTATCAAGATTTAAGTGATAGCAAATAGAAGTATTGGAAAGAAATGGTTACATATAAAAATCATAACACCAATTCTGAGACTTTTAGAGGAGAAATGATAACCCAAAGTTCTTCAAGTGTTTTACAGCCAGGCTTGGCTGTGATCTTCCATTCATGAGACAAATCGTGCTGTCAGCTTGCCTCCTCAGTGAAAGATCCAGGGTGTCTGTACCCCCAGATATATCAAAACAATTCATTGTCCTTATTCATAAGCAGGATTCCCCCTGATGATTGTTTTTTTCCTGTATACCGCTTTCTTGTAGATTTCGCAATCTCTTAATCAGCATCTGGCTCAGCACGCAAATAGGCCTGCATTGTGGGGCACGCAATGATGAGACAGAGAGATATGCGTCGCCACCCTCTGCCTGAAAGGAACCTGTTACCTGCCTTAGTAATATAATTTTCAGTTTGGAGACATAACTCCTTAAATATTATCTCTACATAAGTTTCACCATGATGACTAGTGGGCTACTGGTTTTCAGACCACACATGCCACCCTTTTGTAAATTATTAGGCACATATCCGACCCAGGGGATCCCTGTAAAATCTTATGCACCCCATAGCGCTCTGCCAGTTGGCCTCAAGAAGTCACTGAGTCATAATCACCATGGCTAGGTCATTCTCGAGACAAGGGCACAGTTTCCTGCTAGCCAAAGATGAAAGATGTTGCTTCTAGCCACTATTTCAAGGAGTTCAGGAGCAGTGAATAATTCAACAGGACCTAAGACAGTGCACTGCCTTGACCTGAAGAGGGCAGGAACCTTTCAAATGTCTACACTACCCAAACTTTGTAGGCCTTTTTCATTATAAAATGACATGGTGATAAAAATGCCAGTGCCCAGTCTACAGTATACCTTAACTGCCGGTAGCATGAGTTCAGTTACAGTGATGCTGAAAAACAGGTGCAGGTTTGCCTGTTGTAGACTTACCTATAAAGGGTTATAATTCATCAAAATATTTTGCACATCATGCTTATTGTACCATGTGCAGTCATTAATAGTTGTGCAAAGTGGAAATGCTACGAATCTGATTTGGTAGCATTTTGAACCCACTTTATACTCACTTTGCTCAGGTGTAAATAACTATCCAAGGTGAGGGCAATGAAAAACCTGGCACTGTCCTGCCCAGATTTAGTGTGAGCCAGCTGCTTTCCATACAGGTTCCTGTTTCTTTTGGATGCTAAGCCAGCTGGGAAACAGCCCTGGCTATGATGAATATGAAAGAGCTGCAGACCTGGATGAAGTCAGCACACTGAGGTCATTGTAGACCGTGGCATTTCACATCAGCCCCTTACTCAACATTTATGTGACAATGAAAGAGTGGTGACAGGTGAGTATCCTCAGGGAAGAGGAGCAGCTGGCCATCCGGGCCCTCTGGGACATGTGAGAAGAAATGAACAATGCAAATTTAATATGATTTAGACCACCTTTGCTGATGTCTTGAAGGTGGTCAACAGCACCTGCTGATTGATGTGACAAGCCATTGTTAGATCAACTGGCCTCTGCATAGGTACTTTGCTTCTGTTCCTGGCCTAAGGAAATCCTCCATAATTGCAATCAGTGGTGTCTCTGACCTATCCCAAACAGAAACTTAGCTAGGAGTCTAAAATACTGGTGATCAAATAGCCACTGATATAACGCTCCCCAAAAAAGAGAGATTAAAGGTAGGCGACAGATTAGTAGTTGCGAAGAGTGGCTGTGTCAGGTGGTGTTTGTTTGTTTGTTCAATGCATGCTGGACTATGTCCCATGTTTAAAGGTAGCAGAGAAAACCCCTTCTTGAGGAAGGCATTGGTCAACAGTGGGCTGATGTGATCTCTGCAGGCTTTCACCAAAAAGGTCATAAATTCTTTTTGCTGGTGATACCACAGGTTTTTCTTAATGCATTTATGATTGGGCTAAATGCCATCAGGAAAGGTGCTATGATCATCTCTTTCCACTCTGACTAATTTTCCTGGAGCTGGGAAAAGACTGTCTCAGACTCTTTTGCTGTTTGTTTTCATTTCTTCTGCAAGTAGGATCAGAGCTCTTTGCAGTGGGAGATACCTGAGTCTTTGGTTGTGCAGAAGCAGTTTGGATTTATCTAGTTGCCTTTCTTTCCAGGACAGTTCTGCTGGCCATGTTAGCAGGTACTATAGGGTAGGAGGAGGCTTTCTTAGGTATACCACTTAGCTACAGCACAAGTTATTGGGTTCACAAAGTCTTCTGTCATCTGAACTCAAACTTCTTGACTTCATGTGTCAAGGTTACTTGTGGCAACAAAGCATGGGAAAGGATGGTACATCTGAAGAGCGTGATGGATATAGCACCAAATAGGGAGTCAGGAAAATTGGGTTCTCTATGGGCTTGTCTGTCGGAGCAGTTAGTGCTCGGCAAGCTATCGTGTAAATCTGCCTCGCACTAGCCTGCTGCGCACTAACTCTCTGTGTGCACCCTGCGACCGCACACTAAAAGTTCCCTAGCAGTCTTTGATTTACTCTATTTTGAAATGAGAGTAGATCAAAGGACTCTAGCAAATTTTTAATGTGTGGTAGCAGGGCCAATATGGACAGGGAGTGTGTGCTGAGTACTGTGAGAGAGATTTACACCCCAGCTTTCTGTGCACTAGTTGTTTTATATAGACAAGCCTTGTGGCTCTACCATTTACTTAATACATGACCTTAGCTGCTAGAGAAGAAAGGGGAAGGTTCTGACCTTTCTTTGGAGGAGGGGATGTTAAGGCCCAGTATAAGGGTATCCCGTGCCCCTTTCCCCCACCCTTATCTGTGTACATAGGCAGATCAGCAGCTCCAGTGTGTCTGGCTATGTGTTCAGGGGTCTGGTGACCACCAGAGAGAATCCCGTGGATGTGAGGTCTTAGGCCAGTCTATTAGAGGCACTGGTGTGGGATGCACTACATGCCAGCAAGATTTTCCCATTAGATATGACTTGTACAAGTGGATTTACTCCAGTGAATCTATCTTAACTCTTGCACCTGAAGTTGGCTCTAAATTGCATGTCATGTGCATTCCACCTCCCTAGTCCTCCTGGATTTACATTGTATCAATCAATTAGATGAGTGGGGGAAATCTTTTCCCTCTTAAACTATCTGTTCTTACATCTGTATGTTGAGTAACTTATGCTAGGGAATGAATTCTCCTCAGTTCGTCTCTCTCTCTCTCTCTCTCTCTCTGTTTTTCTTTATCTTGCATTATTTAATTTGCTTAGTATATTGTTAAACACTGCTTAACTTGGTTTGTAGCTTCAAGACCTTTGTAGGATTTTTCTCCCCTTTTTTGTGTTTTCGAAGTTTCAGAAGTAAATCGCTATGAATAAACTTGTTTCTGTCACCTGTCAGCTAGTGTTTGCAACATCTCTATTCATCTCCAGATCAGTGACTGTGATGTTGCACAACACTAGATTATAACCACACCCAATGAACCAGTAAATAGATTTTTATCATTTCCCTGCCAGCAGGCTGAAATTAGTGGGGAACATGTCTCATCTTTTCCTCAGTAGTAATCAGAACCTGTATTTTTTCAGCAGTATTTCCTCTTAGCCAATATTGCTCAATAGTCTTGTTTTTTAAAAGTAGTAGCTTCAGAAAGACTCTTGATAGGGCACCACTCACAGACTTGTGCAGTAGCACAAGAAGTATAGTAGAAATGGCGAAATTATTAATAGAGCAAAACATAACAGAAAACAGAGCAGTCTAGAAAAATTCTAGCTGCCTGGGTTTTGGCTGAGTAGTTTGGGAGGTGGGGTTTGTTGAATGAGTAAAATGTCATTATCTTTTCAGTACTATTTGCAGTAAAGGTGGTCAAATAAATTTTTAGTCAGGGCTGGTAGACTTCTGTGTCTAAATCAGCCTTGTTAAATTGGCTGGTTCCCTGGCCAGGAACAAAATCTACTTGCCCATCTTTACTGTAAACATCAGCACATGCAATTCCATACAAAACACACTGCATGAGCATGCGCACCTACCTCACTCACTACTTGGTTGGCTCCCTCCCTCCCAGCATCCCACATTCCATCTTTCTCTTCAGGTTCTCACAGTGCCCAGTGTAATATCTCAGCACTCCAGAAGGGCATTAAGCAATGAGGCTTTTGCAGTGTGTTTCTTTCTCCCTTTTGTGACTTAGTCAAATACACCCCAATTCACTATCATTCATTCCTCTCCCCACTCTGTTACTGCTCATCATCCTGACTTGATCACCGCTCCATTAACTCATAATTGGTCATCTCCATCCTTTAAACTTCCCTTCTTTCTTCCATTCATGGATTATTTTCTGCCTCAACAAATCTATTAACCAAGGGTCAGTTTGGGGAAAAAAGATGATGGAATTCTTTCAAGTTCTGCCCATAAAATATGCTCTGCCTATGTATGTCACTAAAATGGATGCTGCTCACAGTAGATTGTGTAAATATGCAAAATGTAATCATGTGGCACTTAGAGCCTCTTGATTGGGGAAGAATATAAGTCATGGTGTCTCCCAAGGGCTACCCACTTTTGGTATCAAAATGAGCTGTTACAGTGCACATATGTACCCTCCTTGTTTCTTGAGGAATGTAATTTAACAACATTAGCGTTTTAAATTATCATTGCTGCGTGTTACGGTTAACTTCTCACTGAAATGAACAGAATAGTTCATTCTTCAAAGATATTGTTCCAGGCTCTCTGTGGTCTTATCTTTGTATGGGTAACACTCAGCTGAGTTTTTCTTTGCAAGCATAACAACTAGGAGATTTATTATTTTATTTTAAATGGAAGCTGAAATTCTGGAGAATAAAGTAGTAGCTTCAGAGAAGAGCTAGTATGATGTATAAGAACATAAGAGCAGCCATATTGAGTCAGACCAAAGATCCATCAAGCCCAGTATTCTTTCTTCCGTCAGTGGCCAATGCCAGGTGCCCCAAAGGGAATGAACCTAAAAGGTGACCATCAAGTGATCCATCCCCGTCACACATTCCCACCTCCTGGCAAATAGAGGCTAGGGACACCATCCCTGCCCATCCTGGCTAATAGCCATTGATGGACCTATCCTCCATGAACTTATCTAGTTCTTATTTGAACCCTGTTATAGTCTAGGCCTTCACAACATCCTCTGACAAGGAGTTCCACAGGTTGACTGTGCGTTTGTGGGGAAAAAAAATAGTTCTGTTTGTTTTAAATCTGCTGCCTATTAATTTCATTTGGTGGCTCCTAATTCTTGTGTTATGATAAGGAGTAAATAACACTTCCTTATTTACTTTCTCCACATCAGTCATGATTTTATAGACGTCTATCATATCTCTCCTTAGTCATCTCTTTTCCAAGTTGAAAAGTCCCAATCTTATTAATCTCTTCTCATATGGAAGCCGTTCCATACCCGTAATCATTTTTGTTGCCCTTTTCTGAACCTTTTCCAATTCCAGTATATCTTTTTTTGAGATGGGGTGACCACATCTGCACACAGTATTCAAGATGTGAGCATACCACAGATTTATATAGAGGCAATATGATATTTTCTGTGTTATTATCTATCCCTTTCTTAATGATTCCCAACATTCTGTTTGCTTTTTTGACTACTGCTGCCCATTGAGTGGATGTTTTTCAGAGAATTATCCACGACTCCAAGATCTCTTTCCTAAGTCGGAACAGCTAATTTAGACCCCATTATTTTATACGTATTATTGGGATTATGTTTTTCAAAGTGCATTACTTTGCATTTATGGCCACAGATTGGATGTTTTGGAGCCCAGATGTTAACTTCAACAACAGCTTTCAAAGCTGCAGTGACTGCCTTAACCCTTCCATCCCAGTGGGGTCTCCTACCCCTGAGGGAATTCTGTGCCAAAAAATAATAATTCTGCACACAGTATTTGAAAATTCTGCATTTTGTTGTCATAATAACACAATATAATGATGCTGGTTTCAATTATTTTGCTAATTTATTTCAAAATATCTGTCAGCAAGTACATCATCTGTAACAATACAGCCCCAAAAAGAAAAAAAGATTCTGGTAAATTTTTTTTTTGACAAATAGATTCCTTAGTAGGCATATTAATACAGAACTTTGTGTAATTCATTTTAATTACAGTACAGAATTGTATTTCCTGCATATGTCAGAAGCAGTGCGAAGTTAGGGGTAACGGAGGAGCTGCAGGAGAGGGAAGGAGCCTAAGAGTGAACCTGGAGGGTGTTGGGTGTGAGAAGGTTTTTTGCAGGGCAGGAATTGTTAGAGAGTTGGGAAGCCTCCCTCATGCGGACCCTGTCTGACCCCAAGCCTCTCCCATTCAGTCAGGCACGTCTGCCCCGTCCCTGCACTCCCCATCCCTGCACTCCCCATCCCTGTGGATCTCTGCAAACCCCCTCCCCAGGCTCAACGCTCTCACCCCACTAGCTCCTGAGTCCATGCCGTCTGTTCCCCCCACTAGCCATTCTGAACCCCAGTCTGTGACCCCCACAGCAGCCCTGTACGTCCGACTCTGTCCTAACCTGGCTCCGCAGGTAGGGTTCTGTGATGAACTTCTATTCCTTGGGAAATTCTGCAGCACTGGGCAAAGAATTTTGTATTTTCTCACATAAAATACAGAGGCAAAAGCAAAAACTGCAGCATTTCTTAGGCAAAATATTTTTTGTGCAGGAAAATACAAAATTATGTAAGACAGAGGAATTCTGCATGTTCGCAGATGTGCAGAATTCCCCCAGGAGTAGTCTCCTCAGGGTGGTAGCAGCTGCCTCAGTGCCTTACCCTCTGTCAGATTTTAAGTCTTTTCCTGATGGCATGTGCCAGCACCTTTCCTCTGAGCTGTTCCATTTGCAGTGCCACATCTCTCATCTCCATGGAGGTGCTTGCTGGGGGCTCTTGAAATGTGGTCACTAGAGTTTACCTTGAGTTAGCTGGCATGAACTGTAGGCATTTTCACTTCGTGAAAGATAGTGAGGGTGCATCCCCAAATGTTCCTTCCAAGACACATCACTTTGTGGTTTTCTGTACAAATGGTAAAGGTTTACAAAAAAGTGTGTAGGCAAGTCCATAGGGAAGGAGCCACTGGCACGGCTTCCCTCCCTCAAAGGAGAGAAGGCTATGTCGAGGGGTGGAACTGCTTGAGTGGAGACTGGCTGCAATGGCCTGAGGCAGGGCTTGCCCAGAGAATCTTCTGGGCTCAGCCACCTAAGCCTGACACAGAGTGATTGAGTTGAGAGGATTCAACAAGGGCCATTGTAGATGCTTGCTCACTTGCTTTGTTTCTGAATGGAGAAAAAGTGAGTAGAACTCCGTCTACTGGCAAAGAATGCAGTAGCAGTAGCTGCTCCCACAGTGCTGGCCCAACAGCTGCAGTGTCAGTTAAATTAAGTTCACATTTTGGATGGATTTAAATTTATTTTACTTACTATAGGAAAGCATGTATGAGGAGAGAAGGTAGGTGCTGATGGGTTTCAACTGGAGTCAAGTCCAGTTTTCTGTGCTGGAAGGACAGTAGTCCTCCTTGCCTTTCCCCTCCAAATTAATAATTTAAGTACCCTGTGTTGCAAAACACTCATTCAGTAATAGATCTGGGAACATTCTAACATTTTCCTGTTTTCTAATTTTAATAGGACTTTACAGACCCCAGCCCAAGTTCCAGTGGTTGTTTCACCTGGAAACCAGCAGTTGCATACTGTAACACTCCAGACAGTGCCTCTTACAACAGTGATAGCCAGCACAGATCCAGCATCAGCAACAACATCCCAAAAATTTATTCTCCAAGCCATTCCTACTTCGCAGCCAATGACAGTACTTAAAGAAAATGTCATGCTGCAGTCTCAGAAGCCAGTCTCCTCTTCTTCATCTATTGTCTTTAGCCCAGCCCAAGTTCAACAGGTTCTCACCAGCAATGTGCAGACCATTTGTAATGGAACAGTCAACATGGCTTCATCTTCATCCTTCAGTGCTACTACTCCTGTGGTAACTTTTTCACCGAGCAGTTCACAGATGGTTGCTCATCCATCTGGCACAGTGATCACTTCAGTTATCAAAGCACCAGAAACTAAACAGACTGTTATACAAGAAATGATGAAAGAGGAGGTAGAAGAGGACACAACAGATGATACTGAGCAGTCAGAGCAGAGGTTCCAGCAGCAGCCTTTTGTGATGGTGGTATCCAGTTCAAATGGATTTCCATCTAACATGCAAGTGAAACAGGAAAGTGAACAGTTGGAATCCAATTTATATTAATAAACAAAAAAATCCCTGTGGATGATTATTTTCATAAATGTGATGGGACCTTTACAGTTGTGTGTATATATATGATTTGATTCTGAAGCAGATGTTACAAAGCTACTTAATTTCTACAGTTAATTGTTAGAAGTCCTGCATTAGAATGAGTTTTGATTTTTTGTTAATTGCTAAATGTTATAAAAATATAAAATGATGTAGTGCTCATTTTTCAAAACACAAGCATGAAGGAACATGCATTTTATACTATGAAGACTTTGCTGATTTTTTTGTCAAAAGTTCCAAATTTCTTACATATTATGCATTTTCAGTTTTGCTAATTTACATTGCAATACCATATTATAACATTTTCTATTTAATCTGTAAATGTGTCATTTAACTTTTAAAACAACCGTTACTTTCTACAGAACAGCATTTTCATTCCATGTGTGTGAATCTTACCAAGTTTACCGAATACTTATTGCATAACAATGAACTATGTCAGATTTTACTTTGAATAATGGATAGTGGCAACCAAGCTTCCTCTTGTTGCATTTTTGCAGCACAGTCGTTTGGGTGTGCAAAATAAAAATACACTCCCATTAAGAGAATACATAAAGCATTTACATATACCAATAATGGACAATGCCAGATCTATATGTTTTTATATACACACATCAAATATACTTAATTACAGAAACTAGTGGCATTGCTACGGGTGCAATTATTTCATACTATTTTGTGGCTATGAAGTTAAACAATCTTGCTTTCTATTTCAGATTATTTTGTATGGGGGAAAAGTGAAATGTATACAATTTATGCAAGTGTGCTGAGATAAATACTTTTGAGACTCTTTTTCAATTGTAAATAATGTACATTTAATTTCACAAAAAAGTTTTTCAGCTAATTTGTTTCCATAGAGCAATTTTTGATAGATACAAATAAGATCACTATGTTTAGAGATCTAATGTTATATGTATTCATATTACAGAGTGAATTTGTATTTAAAGACAAATTTTTAAATGACGGAACCCTACTGAACCTGGGTTCTTTGTCTTTTGTATTTTTAATTGGTTTATTATGAAAATAAATCAAGTGGAAATTTTTTTCTGTATTTACTTTAGAGTTTTCTTACCAATACATGAATATAGTGTTTCTGGCAATCTGAACTGTATTGAGAAATAGAGCAATATGATTAATTAGTGATGGTCTGTGATTTGGAACACATTAGCAGATGAGCAGTTTACGAATCAGTTCAGGAGAACTCAGGATGAGAAACTGATTCTCAAGCTGTTTGTCTGAGGATGTGACAGCACTATGCAGTACTGCTATAGGAAAAGGTGAACTTCAGCAGTTAAGGTGAAGAATGAGCTAAGTTCAGAAATATGTGCTAAACAGGTCCATTCATGTGGCATTGGGCACAGATGGTTTAAACTTTGTCCCCTTACACTCACCTGTGAAAGCCTCTGTCAATCCACAAATGCATAATTCTGGGACATCACTGATACTACAGATTGCATAGGACTTCTGGGATCAGTGATACCACAACATGTTTCATTCTGGATTGTCTTAATAGAACACAGAAGTACTGGATGATTTCGCAAAGTATATGGGGAGGAGAAAGGGTGCTTAAAAACACATTATCCTAATATCTCTTCTTGGGAACTTTAAAGAAACATTTTCTAGGCTTAATTCAGTTTTAATTTTAGTTCGCAGTTCTTTAAAGTTCAATTGGTTTCCATAGCAAACCCCTTTACCAAGGAGGTATAGCTCTTGGCCATTTTAATTTACATCAGAGTGAAAGTTTGACAGAATTTGTATACTATTTGAATTTTAATTATCTTGTGTTAAACAAATCCGAAGTATTTTGAGAAGTTTTGTGTATTTTTGCAAAAAAGTTCATAACATGGAGTATTGCAAGTTCTTTCAGGGAGGGAAATACTTAAAATTAATAAAATTCTACTAATTATATTATGCATAATGTGAAAACCAGGTAAAAAGCTCATGGATTCAGAACTGAATATTCAGGATTGTTAATGGTTTGGTTCAAAAAATTAAAATCCATCCTCTCATTGGATTTAGTACTCGATAGAATAATTCTGATACTTAGATTGATGGGAGCAGTTATGTGGTTAAAAAGCACTTGTACATAAAATAAATCTTAGGAAAACATTGCTATTATAACTGAAACCTCTATGAATTATAGTATTAGCATAAATTTCATTTTTTTTCTAACGAAGTAGCAGCAGAAATGTGGTAGGCACTGTAACCGCACACACAATAGTCCCCATCCTGAAATCCTTACAGTGAAGGTGGACTAGGCACCTTACTGAAAATGGAGCTTTGATTGCTGATTGGGCCTGTATGCCACAATATAAATATTTAGTAATACAAGAAAAACTGAGGTGATATTTAAAAACCATTCCCTTCTGTGACTCAGTCACCTTGTTATCTCCTGCCTCCAGCAAGAGGAAGGTTTGTTTGTGCTTGACTGGATGTCGGCTTCCTGATACAGTACTCCCAGTCTGTTAGCTACCCAAACGATCTCCTCAGGGCCTGCCAGTCCAAACTTTCATGGATTCCAAGGCCAGAAGGGACCATTGTGCTCATCTAGCCTGATCTCTTGTATAACACAGGCCACAGAACTTCCCCAAAATAATTCCCAGAGCAGATCTTTTAGAAATGCATCCAATCTTGATTATAAAAAGTTTAATGATGGAAAATCCACCAAAATCCTGGATAAATTGTTCTAATGGTGAATTAACATGTCAAAAATTTAGTTTATTTCCAGTTGAAATTAATCTAGCTACAACTTTCAGCCACTGCATTGTTATACCTTTATCTCCTAGATTGAAGCGCTGATTATTAAATATTTGTTCTCCATGTAGATACTTCTAATCAAATCACCCCTTAACCTTCGCTTTGTTAAGATACATAGACTGAGCTGCTTCACTGTAAGAAATGTCCTTTAATCCTTTAATCATTCTTGTGACTCTTCTTTGAACCCTCTCCAATTTATCGATATCCTTTTTGAATTGAGGGCACCGGAACTGGACACAGTATTCCAGTGGTGATCATATCAGTGCTAAATACAGAGCTAAAATAACCTAATTCCTATTAGAGATTCACCTTTTTATGCTTCCAGGATTGCATTAGCTCTTTTGGCCACAGTGTGACATTGGAAGCTCATATTCAGCTGATTATTTACCACAACTCCCAAATCTTTTTCAGCATCTCTGCTTCCCAGGAGAGAGTCCCCCATTCTGTAAGTATGACCTACTTTCTTTGTTCCTAGATGTATACATTTAACCATATTAAAATGCATATTGTTTACTTCCACCCAGTTTACCAATGGAGCCAGATTGCTCTGAATCAGTGACCTGTCCTCTTCATTATTTCTCTTTCCCCAATTTTTGTGTCATCTGCAAACTTTATCTGTGATATTTTTGTTTTGCCTTCGCTTTGCAGGTTAACAGTAGGTATACCACAGCCCCCAAGCTCCTCTGAAAGCATCTCCCTGTAGTATCTAGCACCAGTCACTGGACGTTCTCAGAAATTACACACACCTTGACTCGTACAACTCAGGATCAGGTCCTTTATAACATCTTAGCACTGATATATATTTATAGTACAAATTTATTATCAAAGATTTAAGAGATACTGAGTTAAGCAAAATGATGGAAACAAACGGTTACATATAAAACAGAGTATAACACACTTCTTAGAGTGCAAACTTTAACAGGCTAAAATCCTTGTCTAAAGTAGTTTCTCATGTAAGGCAATCTCCAAGCTTCACTAACCAAGATGCTTGGGATCCACTTTTCATGAATGCAAAAAGTTTTGTCCTTTTTGCTCTCTCAGTGATGGATAAGAAAATATCATTTTGCTTGTATTTCCCAAAACTCATGGTTTTGTCCCTAGAGTCAGGATGACCCCCATCATTCCTGCCCTAGTGTTCTTGCTCTAAGTTATCTTCACATACTTGCACTGACTCCATATGCAAAATGAGCTCCCACGGTGTCTGCTTACAATGCTTAATTGACACATGAACCTATGCAGACAGGTACATACCTTTGGCAAAACTTGTTTGTCAACCCTGCCTCGGACGCAGATTCTAAAATATATTTTCAGTACATACACACAACTCCTTAAATATCATCTGTATATACATCACACAACGATTGAGGATCAATGTGATGCTGCCTTTCATTTAAGATCTCACATAGCATACGGTTTTCATAGTATTTATCTATGTCAGGTGCTGTTACACAGAACAATGAACCTTTTCCAAGCTGATACCCACGGGCCTTTGTGTCACACCCTCCCACTTCCCATATATATCCTAGTGCCCCAATCTGCTTGTTCCCCTATTCTGCTCACTCTTTTGCTTCAGTACACTGAACTCTTCTTGCCCCTGGAGTGATAGACAGGAAAATCACACAGCAGGCCTTGAATTGTGACTGACTAGGGCCAGATGTTGAACTCTCTCTTTTCCCCCCGCCCACTACCATCTTGCTGCAGCCTTCCTTAGTTGCATCTATGGCACTGGCAATCAGAATGAATGATGCCAACTTCAAGCTGTAATCAGGTGATAAAACCAAGCAACCACTGATGCGGCAGCATTATTCTTCTAAGAGGGTTAACACTTTTGTAATTGCTGGCAACTGCACCCTTTAGGCCCTGTGTCTTACCCACAAAGGCCCTACCCTGTTGCTCCTTCCTTCCCCCCTCACTGGATTGTCTCAAGGCGCCTGCCTGCCTCCAGGTAGGAGGCAGTCCCAGCTGAGTAGAGGCTGGCATGGGTTAATGACACCATGCCTCCCCCGCTCCCTGGTAACTGGACTTTCAGTTCCGGTGCCATTTAGGGTTCCCAGCTCCCCTTTTTGAGCAGATTTTCCAGTTGAAAACCGAGCACCTGGCAACCCTAAATGGCACCAGGACCAAGGTGCCACAAGTACTCCTTTTCTTTTTGCAAATACAGACTAACAAGGCTGTTACTCAAAAACCAGCTGGGTGCCAACCCTGTGTTCCCCACATGCCAGGGGAACAGCCAGGAAAGGAGGCCTCCCCCCCCCCCCCCCCCCCAGTGGCGGTCTGGACCTCTCTGCTGTTGCTGCCTGCGGAAGACCCAAAGCGCTGGGGAGGAATGGGGATGGTCTGAATTACCGCTGCTCTGACAGCTGCGGAGGGGGTGGGGGGAAGGAGCAGTATGAACAGCAGCAGCCACCACCCCGCGGGCGGGCCCGCCTGCTGCTGCTGAAGAAGAGGGGCTGGTTATTTCACAACCGCAGCTGCTCGTGGCTAAATTCACAGGAGCGCACCCTTCCGCCCCGCAGGAGAAAGAGCAGCTGGCTCCGCTCCAGGGGAGGAACGCCGCCCGCGGGGGGGCTGGGGGCAGCCTCTCCAGCCCGGACCGAGTCTGGAGCAGCAGACCCCAGGCAGCGCCCCTTTGCCGGCGGGAACCCGGCCTAGGCCGGAGGAAGAAGAGGAAGGGAGGGGCAGAGTTTGGGGGTGCGGAGGTGCTAGCAGCGACGACAGCCATGACTTCTGCCTCGCCGCCGCGCCCTGGGCGGGAGCTGAGGGGCGGGGAGCCCCTGCACACAAGTGCCTCTTTCCCCAGGGTTAAATCTGCGGCCTTCCTGTGCCAGGCCCGCTCCCGCCCGCCTCCCACGCTGCAGCGGACGGACAGGTTGCAGCAGCTGGAGGCCTTGCTGGCCAGGGGCTGGGGTCCCGCTGCCGAGCCGGGAGCCAGCAGGGCCCGGCCCCGCGGAGGCTCGGTGAGCGTTGCCATGCCAGCCACAACGGGGCGGGGCAGGAGCCGGCTGAGCGCGCCACGCTCCCAGTCCTCCCGCGCTAGGGGGCACGAGGGAGGATCCTCCCCGCAGGGGCGTTCGCCTCGCTCGCTAGCAACCAACGAGCGGCAGCGACGGGGGGCCGACCGCCTCGGCCTCCCTTCGTCACGTGGGGCTGACCCGCGGCGGTTACTGGACGCAGGAGAGTGACGTCACCCCACCCCCGTCGGTCCCCTCCGTCTCTGTGCGCGCGCGTGCGCCGCGGGACGGCGGGTTCGTGGCTCCGCTCTCACAGCGGCCAGGCGGGCAGCATCATGGCGGCGGCCCTGGACCCGGCCCGTCCGCGGTGAGTCTCCCCTTTCCCCTGCCTCGCGGCCCCGGCCGGAGCCGCCGCGGCCCCCTCTAACCGCGCGCCGCTGTGTTGTTCTCTCGCCAGGTTCCCGGACGGTGACGTCGAGCAGGACCCCGGGGCGGCGGCGCAGGTGAGAGGCCGGGCGCGGCGATGGGCGGGAGGGCGACTGACAGGGGCCCGCGGGGCGGGGCAGGGCAGCGGCCTGGGCATCTCCTGTGCCCTGAGCCTCGCCCGCGCTGCGCTAGCAGGGACCACCCCTGTCCTCAGCGGGAGTTGGACCCGCGTGTTGGCTTGTCCCGAGCTAGGGCCTCGGCTGGTCGCTCGGCCACGTGTGTCACACCTGCAGACACACGTGGCCGAGCGACCAGCCGAGGCCCTAGCTCGGGGCGCGCCTGATGCAGCTCAGGGCTTGTCTACACTACCGTGGCGGGGTCGCTCTAGGAGACGCAGCTACCTGAATAGCGCGACTGAAGTCGATGCGCTTAGGTCTACTTACTGCGGTCAGTCGACAGCTGGCGCTCTCCCAGTGACTCTGCTGGCGCTTCTCGTTCGGGTGGAGTACCGGAGTCGATGGGCGAGCGCTCAGCTACAAATCGACCCCCCGCTGGATCGATTGCTGCCCACTGATCCGGTGGGTAGTGTAGACAAGGCCTCAGTAGTTAAGGCTATGTCGAATTTCTCTACTTAAAACACGTTAACATTAGCGTATGGTTAGCGTTTTTGTTGTGGCTCCTGTGAGAGCACCTCTGAGCCCTTTAGGAGCTAACAAACTGAGCCTCAAAGTCTCTGTAAGTATAACGCCCACAGACCCCGGTCGTCAGTGGGTGGGATTGAATGCGGGACTTCTGGAGCTTAGTGCATGAGCTAAAAGTCAACTGGCTGTGAGCTAAGGCTGTAGAGCAGACTCATTTTATTTCTCTCTCTCACTAGTCTCGTTGCCACTAGATGGGACACAACACCACACTCAGAAGGTGTGTGGGTTACACAAGGTAGAAAAGTGTCATAGAGCTGTGAAAATGGAGACACAGAGTCCTGAAGTGATTTTCCAGCAGCCTGGCTGAGTTGGTGTTAGGGCTGGAATAAGAATCCAGATTTCTTGACCTCATTTTCTCTCTAATACTAGACCATAATATCTCTCCATGGGACTGTTTGTTATTATGGAGGCTGCCTCAAGTAGCTATTTTCAGCACTAGCATTTTTGTAATGTGCTAACTAAGTGTGCTAAGAGCATTATGGGCAACGATAAAAACAGGATCCCAGCTCTGAGTAGATTACAGTTTAAATAACATACAGATGAAGCATGTTTTGCAAGGAAAGATGCAGATTGACTGAGCAGAAAAGTTTTATGCATGACTTTAATCGTTTTTGTTTTCTCTTAGTCTACACCATAACTGTTTCTTTCAAAGGAGATACTTGGGTTAGGAATAAATTATTTTTGAAGAGAGGGTAGAACCATATCAGGCAGCAAAGGAATAGATTTCAGGTATAGTACTCCTGGGGGAATTCTGCGCCACTGCGCAATGCAGAATTTTGCAGAAATTAATGTTTTTTGCACAGAATTTCCTTTCCCCCACAGAAATGGGCTGCAGTGCTTCTTGCCGCTACTAGGGGCCACTGGACCCGGCAGAGCCTAGTTTGTGATAGAAGACACTGTCCTGGGGGAGGCGGGGAAGAGCTAGAAAGTTCCTGGCAGCTGCAGTTCCCAGCACACCCTCAAGGAAGGAGAGGTTTGGCGCACAGGAAACTCCACACAAGTGCCAAACTAGTTGAAACTGGTGTGATTATGTAGTGTTGTTTTGACAAACAAAATTTGCAGAATTTTAAAATATTGAGTGCAGAATTTTTAGTTTTTTGGCCCAGAATTCCCTCAGGAGTAGTATAGGGAGCAAAAGAGAAGATGAAAAACAAGTACTTAGGATACTGATATGAAATTGTACAATAATTTGAGGGCAAAGACGAAGGTTTTCAAGTGGGTGTCGAGGTAAGGAAGAACGACTGAAGGATTTGGAGAGGGGCTAGATGTAACTGGAATTGTGGGCCAAGATAAATGATGCTCTGGCAATCATTTCATTGAAAGGAATAAGTTTAGAGATTTGGAGCCCATGCAAAGATCTTAATAGTAAGAATGGAGTGGAAAAGATGAATTGTGGAGATGATTTCCACTTTTAAACTAAAGATGATCTATGGAAATATCACAAAATAGCCACACACATATCTGCAGCCTTTTCTGTGTGTGAGCCCAAGCTCTAAGTGTTTGTTACAGGTGAGTGCAATTATTAAGAATCATTTTGTTTAAAAGAAATTGTCAGTAGAATCTGATCTGATATTATACAAATGCCTTAGGTCAGGTTTCATTAATGTAGGACTAGAAGAGGCTATCTTACCTAAGCAAGTCTTTGTTAAAAGCCACTGCATTTTTTTTCAAGGTACACTGTTGTATCAAGACTGCATATTTGAAGTGGTGCTCTTAAATAGTCTGCAGTGGACTACTTAAATTAAAGTAAGAGCATACTTCAATGCCAAGATTTTAAAAAACAGCTACTATGTTCATTTTTAGACACTTCAGCTTGGGTCCAATATATTTGAAGGATCACATGTAAATATAGACTCAGGAACCTAACTTTAGGAACTTGGTTCTTAAAACCTTGGCCTAAAGTTATATGAATAGATCATTCCTTTATTTTGAAGTTTTTATATAGTTATCTCCTATCTGTGTGTTCCTAAATTGTGGAATTAGATGAGAATTCTTGTGGTGCACAGCCTATATTTTTTTCCTTAAAATTTACCAAATGCTTTGCAAATGTAAGTTGTGAAGATTTGATACAGCACCAAATCTGTTTGAGCTAAAATTATAACGGTTAGTAAAACAATATGCAAGTGTTCTTCATTTTAACTCTGGCAGCTAATCATGTATTTCCTTCGTTGTCACATGGCTGCCTTTTTAAAGCTAAGTACTTGTATAGCAAAGGGGGCCATATTATCTGAATACCTGCCTCTAAAGCATTTGAAAACAAATAGCTATCTTTCTTCCGAGCCTCCTGGAGGAAAGGCTTAATTAGTTAATTTCTTTATATTTATGCAGATGGTTTGTATCTGATGGTTTGTCATTTGTGAGGAACATACTGAAGAGAGAGCCATGTCAATTAAATAGATTTTGCATTTAGTTTTTGAAAATCTTGTGGTCGCTCTTCTGGGTTTGAGCTCTGTAGTGCACGTCTTTTTTTTTTTTTCTTTCTGTGAAAGACTTGCAGTGCTTGCAAGCCTCCTACTTCTGATCTATACTTTCAGTATTATGGTGGAATGTAGCAGCTATGGGAAGTCCATGTAGGTGGAGGGAGAGGCAGTTTCTCAAGAGACCAGAGCCAGTCCCATGGAGGGCTTTGACAGTCAGGACACACACACTGAATTGTAATTTCTGTTGGCTCTCCATTGAGTACAGGGAACGAAGCACCAGGGTGTTCTGTTCAGAATCATGTAGCTAACCAATCTGGCTGTTGCATTTTGTACTAGCTGGAGTTTTTTCCATGTATGCCTTCATTCTATCCTATCCTGGAAGGGCAGGAGGATGCCTCTTATCGTTATAAATGCTTTCATGACTGCTACTTTTGAATCTACTGAATTCTTAGAAGGGCATTCATGTAAGCAGATCAAATTCTGCTTTTTTTGTGTAACATGCTTGGTCTGTCCTTCTTTCTCCTAGCTCTCTTTGTTGAGGTACACCAGAGTTCACTGCCAGGTGTGCATGTCCTCTGGACACTATTCCCTCCTGAGGCACTGTAGGTAGTTCTTTAGAATTCATTTGTTCATTTAAATGCAGGTAGTCCATAGCAGAACGCACAACATAATCAGTAAAGAGCTAGTCTATTCCATGCATGGTACTGGATTCCATCCTCAGATCCGTGTTTGGGCTACTGGCTGTTTTAAGCCTGCAAAAGGAGCCTTGATCCACCTTTTGTTTATCAGTTTTCTGCTTTTTATTACAGGAGAAACGTGAGCAATTGGGCCCTCTCTGGCTGAAACTTCTAATACTTAATTTGTAGTTCTCTTTCACCCTCTTGTTTCTTCAGTTATATGGCTTGTCTAAACTTTAAATTGTAAGCTCTTTTGCACAAGGGCTACATCTTCCTCTGTGTTTGTCAGCACCTAGCATGATGAGGCCCTGATCCTAATTGTGTTCTTTGAGCACTGCAACAACACAAATACAGAAAAAACGTCATTTCTGTTGGCATGTATAACATATGTTGTACTATTCTGCCATCTTCTTAATTTTCACATAGGAGAAATCTGGGTAATCAGTTTAAAAATGGAAGTTTATAACTGTACTCACCTGAGCAGCAACTGTTCAAGACTTAAATCTCCATCTCTATGCATTAGCTGAAAACAGTTGTCTGCCTCAAATTGTGATCTCTCTGTAGTTGCACTTCAAGTGGGTCTCTGGAGGGGAGAAAAAAAAAAGAAAGAAAGAAATTGAAGGGATGGATGGTGGCTGACCCTGAGCAGGTGGGCAAGGTGAGACAGTGAGATGCAGTGCAGAGGTCAGGCACAGAGTGGCTGAGGAGTGCAAGCACTGTGCATTTCTAGTGCAGTAGTGGCTCTGGCCTCAAAGGACAGAGAGGTGGCATTACGGTGGGGCTGTTCCCCTACATCAAAGTGCACTGGCCAGAAGAGTTAGCTTGGTTCTGGAGGGTAGTGCATACCTCACTCTTTCCCAGGTTGGCAGAGCTGCTGTATTCCTTGGAAGCCCAGGAAGAATTCTTGTTAGCCAGGACGCATTTTAGCTGGGGACTCCTACTGCATCTGATCTTGGTACAATCTCTATAGACCACTGACTGAACAGTTCTTAAGTACAGGTTTTAATATGGCATCACGTAATAACATAACAATGGCCATGCTGGGTCACACCAATGGTCCATTTAGCCCAGTGTCCTGTCTTCTCACAGTGGCAAGTGTCAGATGCTTCAGAGGGAATGAACAGAACAGGGCTATTACTGAGTGATCCATTCCCTGTTGTCCACTTCTAGCAATCAGAGGTTTAGGGACACTCGGATCATGGGGTTGTGTCCCTGACCACCTTGGGTAATAGCCGTTGATGGACCTGTCTTCCATCTACTTATCTAATGCTTTTTGAACCCAGGTATAGTTTTGGCTTTCACAACATCTCCTGGCAACAAGTTCCACAGGTTGTCTGTGTGCTGCATGAAGAAGTATTTCCTTATGTTTGGTTTAAACCTGCTGCCTGTTAATGTTCGATAGTGCCTCTGGTCATTTAAGAGCTGGCTTTTTAAACCCTTCTTGTCCCTGCGTTAGCCCTGCCCTATTGTCAAGAGATCTCAAAAGGGTTAGGAATCAAAGGAAAGCAGGCTAAAACCTCGTTAGTAAGATCTCAGCCTACCCAAAACAGACCACACTTTAACTTTCAAGCAAGCAAGCACACAAACTAACTCACCCGAAGGATCTCATTATCTCTCCTTCACCTGGAGAATTCCCTTGCAAAACTCCCGTTTACTACTCCTGTTTGCTATCTCCCTGCTCCTGTTTGCTAGTTCATGTTTTGCACCAGTAGGAAGGAAATACTCGTACCAGTGTAAATGCTACTAAAGATACCATATTGACAGGATTCTTACTCTTCAAAGAGTGTTTAGTGTGCATGGATACTGGCCTTTCTGTTCCTCAAGACTGAAGAACTTTGAGGGCTTTGAAAGCTTCTGCGTATTAATGTGCTAAGTAGCTGAGATGTGAGAGTAGGAATCCACTGAGGTAACTCAGGAAGTAGAATTACTGAGAGTAACTATCCCTTATTTTAATAGTTTCAGAAAGCAGTACAAGACTTACCTTCTTTAGCCAAATGTCTACCTGGTAAGGTGTAAACCAGAGGCACCTATTTCGAAGTGCATATCTAGCATGGGGAGCAATTATTGCTGCTCATTTTGGGGATTTATAAATTGGTCTGTGCTGAGCACACATCGTGGAAATGGGTGTACTATAACTTATTTAAAACATGTTTGCTTTCTTTTTCACAAGTCATTTGAATAAACATATAAGGGTCAGGTTTCAGAGTAGCAGCTGTGTTAGTCTGTATTCACAAAAAGAAAAGGAGTACTTGTGGCACCTTAGAGACTCACCAATTTATTTGATAAATCTCCTCACTGTATTTTCCACTGAATGCATGCGATGAAGTGAGCTGTAGCTCATGAAAGCTTATGCTCAAATAAATTGGTTAGTCTCTAAGGTGCCACAAGTACTCCTTTTCTTTTTTGCATATAAGGATCAGTCAATCATATTTTGGACTTTGTTAGCTCTAAGGTAAAGGCTTTGGGGATCAAAATAGCCAGGCATTCCCGTGAGCTCAGGATATTTAGTTCTGGTGTAATTTCACTTAAAGCAAAATTGTGCTAGTTGGTGGTTGGTTGATTTTTTATTTTTTTTTGGGGGATTTTGGATTTTTTTTTTTTTTCAGCAACACATTTCACTGTGGGCTACTCACTGGGTTCTATTGTTAGAGGGATTTACAGAAACTGTCATGTTAAATTTTTGTATTTGGATTTGCAGAAGCTGACAGTGGCCTTGGAACAGAAGCCAGATGATGCAGAGTATTACTGTCAAAGAGCTTATGCTCATATTCTTCTACAGAACTACTGGGGTAACATCTCTTAAACTATACTGTGTATCCCTTTAAGACCACATTATGACATTCCTTACAGAAAGATGTCTTAAATCAAGCAAAGGATAATGATAGTTTTAGAAATTTGTCATTTTTAAGCAAAGCAACCCACATTTGACACTAATATAGCTCTTCCGGTATCTGATTACTTCTGGTCTCTCATGGAAGCTTTCCAGTTCTAACTTTCCATTTAGTGTGTTGAGTACACTAATGAAAGAATAACCCATTCTTTCAATTTATTGTTTAGTTACTTTAGTTACTATATTTAGATTTCAGATAGGCCTTAAACCCTCTCCTTATTTTATTAAAAGTGACGTAACACTTCAAATATGTTCTGTTTTGAGAAAAGTTTCACTTTCTAAATGGTTCCTTGTGTCTGATCCAGTTCTTAAAAAAATAAAAATAAACCTTAAATTTTGAATAGAATTGTACTTGGAACAAACAGCTTAAGCCCAAACTGACTGACTGACTGAAGGTCACAGTCCATTGCACTTAGGGGGCAGAGCTGCAGAATGAAGGATAGACTAGCTGTATGCTTCTGCGGAATTCTGCGTCAAAAAATTAAAAATTCTGAGCCAAAAAATTAAAATTCTGCACACATTTTAAAATTCTGCAAAATTTATTTGTCAAGATAGCACTCTATATTCACACCAGTTTCAATTATTTTGGTAATTTATTTCAGGGTACCTGTCAGCAAGTATGTCTGTAACAATACAAACACACACAAAATTTCCCCCAGGAGTAGAAAGTTTAAAGAAACTCTTGTGACAACCCAGTTCCTGCTTCTCTGCCCCTCTCCCCTCCCAGCCCAGACACTCACACCCCTTTCCCCTCCCGCCCCTCAGAGCCCAGCCATGGGCCCCCTCCCCGACCCAGACACTCTCACCCCCCCCCCAAGAGGCCAGCTGCGCCCCCTCCCCTCCCCACCCTTCCGGTCCGGACATTCACAGACCCTACGCCCCCCAGATCCTCGGGATCCAGAGGGAGAAACAGCCAGTGCCACCGCTTCCTTCCTTCAGGTCATGCTGGGAACTGCAGCTGCTAGGAACCCTCCTTTCCTTCCCCCTGGCCTTATCTTCTATTTGTGAACTGGGATCTGCTGGTTCCTGTGGCCCCTAGTGGCGGCCAACATCTCTGCAGCCCATTTCTGTAGGGCAGTGTTTCCCAGAGTGTGGTATGCGTCCCCTGGTGGTACATGAAAGGGTTTCAAGGGGTACACAGCAGAATTTTTTATTTTACTTTATCATAGGTTTTTTTTAGCAGCAGAAAACAGTTCACTAAAATTTAATATATAAGAATGGTATACATTTGTACAGTAGAAATGCACACCGGTTTACATTGTAATTATTATGATAACATGTTCAGTAACATCTAATAGCACAGCAGAGCCGACGCAAACCACGTGTGCGCATTACCGCGGCTCGGGCAATACACTTGCATTTGTGGCATGCGCAGAAGTCATACTGACGGATAAAAGATAAAAGTGAATAACTACTCGTAGTAATCTAAAGATCGTAGCAAGTACATACTTGGTGTGTACTAATATACAAAATTTCTGTTTTTGTTAAACCCATTTACAATGGATAGCTGGCTAAAAATGGGAAGTTTGAAGCGTACAAAAGAAAATTATGAAGGAAATACGAATGTTAGTGATAATTATACTGGAAAATGCAGTGATAATGCTACATCAGACAATTGTGACAACAAAATTAGTGAACCATGTGGACCGTCTGTAAGTTTATTGAACGTATCAGCTGTAAATAAAATGAAAAAAGCCTGCAAATATGTTGAAGAATATCTTAAACTGGGATTTTCGTGGACTGGTGATGAGGTAGAGCCTGTTCCACTATGTGTGATTTGTTACTAGACTCTCACAAATGAAAGTATGAAACCATTCAATGTAAAACGCCATTTTGATAGCAAACAAAGAATACGAGGGAAAACCTGTAGAATTCTTCGAAAATAGGTGCAAAGATCTCCAAAAGTCCCAGAAAACAATTTGTAATGTGATGGGAGGTGAAAATATGAAAGCTTTGGCAGCTTTATATCGTGTGGCATACTTAATTGCAAAGTCCGGAGCTGCTGAAGTGATTGGCGAGACATTAGTAAAACCTGCAGCGAAATTAGTGGTGCAAGTGATGATTGGAGACAAGGCTAGCAAAGCTATAGGTTGTGTCCCCCTCTCAAGTTCGTCCTAGAATCACAGATATGGTCGAAAACATAAATTATTGTCAAAAGTACAAAAGAGTCGTTACTATGCACTGCAAGTGGATGAATCCACTGATATTGTGAATTTAGCTAATCTTTTGTTGTTGTTTGTCGGATACGAACTGAATAATGAAGTCCATGATGTTTTGTGCTGCCAACCTATGCCAACACATATAACTGGAGAAGCTATTTTTAAAGTTATTGATGACTTTATCAAAAACAATGACTTGAATTGGAGTCGTTGTGTTGGAATAAGCACGGATGGCACCAGAGCCATGATTGGTTCGAAAAAAGGAGCTGTTGCACATGTTCGAGGTGTTGTGTCAGAAGCAAAATCGACTCATTACATTCACAGGGAAGCACTTGCCACCCAGAACATGCAGGCAGATCTAAAGCAAGTACTGGATGAAGCTGTGAAAATAATCAACTTTGTGAAAGTCTTTCCTCTGAACACCTGGCTGTTTTCTCAGCTTTTTGATGAGACGGGCAGTGATTACACACAACTCCTATTTCACACTGAAGTGCACTGGCTTTCGTGTGGAAAAGTTCTGAATCGCCTGCTTGAGCTGCGAGAAGAACTGCAAGTTTTTTAGATGAAACGTTTAACCTGCGAAACCATATACCCGACTGGAAATGGCTATGCAAACTAGCATATATTGCAGATATCTTTGCTCATTTAAACAACCTCAATCTATCTTTGCAAGGGAAACTCATGTCCATATTCCATGTTCAAGACAAAGTGAATGCCATGGTCACAAAATTGAAATTGTGGCATAAACGTCTTAGTCATCATGAACTGGATTCCTTTCCATCTCTTCATGATTTAGTAATAAACTCGACTAACGAACTTGATAACGATGTGTTGCAAATCATGAAGCAGCATTTGGAAAGCTTGCGGACAGATCTTTGTAAGTATTTCCTTGAACAGGATGGCATCTTTGAATGGATAAGGAACCCTTTTATCATCAATGTTCAAACATTGCCAAATAACCTCTCTGCTTCAGAAGAACAGCTCTTGGAGCTGGCTTCAGATAGCTTCCTGAAAACAAAATTTGAGCAAAATACACTGACGTCATTTTGGTTGGGGGTTAGCTCTGAATATCCAGCTCTATCGGACAAAGCTGTCAAGTATCTTCTGCCTTTTCCGACCTCGTATTTGTGCGAGATTGGATTCTGTGCGCTGGTGGGCATCAAAACAAAAAAACAAAATTGTCTTTATTGACATGGAGCCCCATCTTTGTCTTAAGATCACAAACATCGACCCAGATATCGCTGCAATAGTGTCTGGTCAAAAGCAGTTCCATCCCACACACTGAATAGTTTGGTTTGTACTGAAAATTTTTCAATACTTAAAGAGTAAGTATTAAAACTAGTGCTTTCTTGACTAACCTAACCAAACCAACGTATTTTAATTTCAGAATGACACACATTCACTTATACACACACACACACACGCTGTTCTGCCAGACTGTTGATTCGCTTCTATTATTTTAATTATTTATAGTACTTTCTATATGTAATTATTATTTCTATTAAAATCTTTTGTTTCAACTGCATGTAATATAATTTTGTATTTATTTCTAATATTCATTTAATCCAGAATGAAACGAATTAGGGGTGTGTTATAAAAATGTGGCTACCAAACCCCTCACCCCAATTATCTTCACCGGAGAAGGCGTATGCCAGTAAGACAAGTGTCTCAAAAGGGGTACACAACTGCTGTAATTTTGGGAAACACTGCTTAGGGAAAAAGGGAAATTCTGTGTGCCCAACATTAATTTCTCAAAATTTTGCATTGCACAGTAGTGCAGAATTCCCCCGTGAGTAGCTGTAGCAGATTTGAGTGGTGAAAATATTGTAAGATAATTTCTGTACTTCAATAGCATGACTTTCTGCATAAATTGAGAAAACTAATACTAAACACTCTTCTTTTAAGATGTGAAAACGGAGCTCAGGAATCTAACTGTAGCATTAAGCCCAAGCTACTTGTTCACTTAGGCAATGCCTTTAGTGTTTCTAGAATAGAGTAATGTACTTTACATTAAAAAAACATGACTGCTTATTTGTAGGATCTCTGCCATACTTTTGAAGGTGTGAGATTATGGCTAAATGTTTAGCTGGGACTGAATTGTCACTTTGCCTTTTAGATCTTTAGTTTAAGATACGTAACTGGAATAATGCAATTCTTAAGAGACTAACATGCAAAATTGACTTCCTACAGATGCTGTTGCAGATGCAAAGAAGTCCCTAGAACTCAATCCCAATAATGCCACAGCTTTTCTCAGGAAAGGGTATGTAACCATTTAAGAAACCACAGGCAGAAAGTTTCCATTTTCCATTTTTGAAATCTGTTGTACTCATTCTAGCACTACTACAGTTTGCATCAGATTGCGGTCTCAATTGCCCTTTTATAGAAGGCAGACTAAATAAATTAATGTGGTGAGGGTCAGTCTCGAGGAGTGGGTGGGGGGAGCATTCATAGCTTTAATCATTTGGATCTTTATAAGAGGGCTGTTGGACAATGGCATTTTAAACAGTTTTTATCGAAGATTCTGGTGATTCACTGTGAAGTATCTGTAATAGAGCTCTTGTATTATTAGACAATGTGCCAAATTCCCCCACATTTCTACCTTTACAATGTTATTCTGTTCTTAGCATCTCAGTTAATTGTAACTTATAAATTACAGTTGTGGCAAATTTGTAGCTTTTGTTTATTAACAGCGAATTTAATAAGTCATGTACTACTTTTCCATCCAGATACAGTGTAAAGTAAAATATACTATGCTTAGCGGAAGTGTGAATTCGATTGGAAACATAACTACTGTGCCCTTGTTTTTCCTGTGTGCATGTCAGGATAAGTGAATACCATAGCAAAAACTATGCTTCTGCTCTAGAGTCTTTCAAAGAAGGACAGAAATTGGACAGTAAGTATTGAAACTACACTTCTTTTTGCACACTAATCAGTAAATATTTAAAAAGTTTTATATGAGGCTCAGGTTAAATTGAAGAACAAGATTTTCAGAAGTGACTTAGGTGCTGCAACTTTTGTATACCCAGCTAGACTCGTGTGAAACAGGCGTAACTTTTGGGAAGCACAGAGCACCCCCTCACTTAAAAATCAAGCCCTTTTAAAGCATCTAGAATTGGCCACAAAATATCAGTAGTCACTTCTAAAAATGTAAGCCCATGTGTTTCAGTTCCCTATGGGTTAAATGAGGATATTTCCCTGCTTCAGACATACGTTGTGGATAAATTCAGGCGTTTGAGGTGATCTGGTATTATGGTGATGAGCATCATGGAAAAGCCTACAAATAGACTGAATTCCTCTTATACAAGGTGAAGTTGTAAACTAAGTAAAACACAACTTTGTCTGCACAGTTTCTTGGAATTTACACAACTCCAGATATATGTCTGAGCTCATAAACTATGCTTGTGACTCTCTTACCTTAGATTATACTGAAAACTACAGAAGAGTGTTTAATATCCCCTGTTTTTTTCATCTCTTAACTTACTTTTTGGTTGGGCTAAGGGCCTAGTTTTCTGTCATATGGAGTTACTAATACATTAATCTCTGGATTCCTGAACTCTTAAATCGGTGAAGTATGGAGCTTTTGAAAAACTGGCCTTTTCTCCAACTTTTTTTTTTGCATCTTGCTAAATTTTCAGCCTCCAATGACTTTCTGTGGCAAGGAATTCCATAATCTAATTATGCACTGGGAGAAAAAATGTTTTCTTTGTCAGTTTTGACTTTTCTACCTTTCAGTTTCATTCAGTGTTTCCTTGTTTTATGAGATAGGGAGAACAGAAATTCCCCATCTACTTTCTGTATGCCATTCATTATTTTTATAGACTTTCATTGTGTCCCCTCTTATTTATCTTCTCTGTACAGTAACCCATTCCAATCTTTGCAATCTCTCTTCTTATGAGAGTTTTTCCATGTCCTTGATTTTTCCTGTTGCCCTTCTCTGAACTCCTTCTACTTAATTGTGCAATATTCTTTTTGAGATGGGTGATCATTACTGTACACAGCCTTCCCGATAGCATTGCAGCATATAAAGGTATTATATTCTCCATTCCATTCTTATGAATTCAAACTTTTTGACTGCAGTGGCATATTGAGCAGGGGTCTTCATTGATCTGGTCACAATAATGCCCAGGTCCCTTTCCTGAGCAGATTGTTAATTTAGAACCCCCTAAGGTGTATGAGTAGTTTAAATTTTTTTCTCCGGCATGCGTTACTTTGAATTTACAGATATTTAATTTAATTTGCCATCATGTTGCCTAGCTTCACCTGGCTTGTTTAGGTGTCTCTGAAGTTCCCTCACAGTCTTCTCTGATCCTTGCTAATCTAAATAGCAAAATTTGAAGATGTCAGAGTTATCTCACTAGTCCCCTCCTTTTCCCCCCCCCCCCTTCTCTCACCCTGTAACGGCTTAACTTTTTTTTTAGTTTATTCATCTGAGACTAGGGACCTTGTCAAAGGCCTTTTGGAAACCAGTCTAAAATAAACTGTAAACCTGTTCTCCTTTACTCTCTACTTTATTGACTAGTGAGATGCTATTTTCTGTTGCAGAAATTATGCTGGTTAGGTCTTGTCTCATATAACACCTTCCAGGTATGTTGTATTTTGGATAATAGTTTTAACCAGTTTGCCTGGTACAGATGTAAATCTTACTGGTCTGTAATTCTCCAGTTTACCCCTTAAGGCTTTTTTAAAATAGAGGTACAGCATTTATATCACTCTTGTTCCAGAGGGCTGGTTTATAGTTAAATTTCATACTTTTGTTAGCACAGCTCTTTCAGAACTTTAATGTGTATAGCATCTGGGTGTAGTGACTTATTTCTCTCTTAAATTATCAGTTTCTTCTAGCATCTCTTTTTAATCTTTGATAATACCTCATTTATTTCAAGAGAAGAGCAGGGCCAAGATTGGAATCTCCCCAACGCCCTTTGAAGTGAAGACTGATGCAAAACAGTCATTTAGCTTCTCAGCAATGACCTTATCTTCCTTAATTGCTTCCTTTAGTCCCCTGTAATATAGCAGATCCTCCAGTTCTTTCACAGGCTTCCTGCTTATGATGTACTTGCTGATATACTTACAGAATCTCTTTATTCCTTACACCTTTTGCAAATATGATTTACTTTGTAAGCATATGTATTATTCAAACACAAAATGTGCACACTGTCCTAAAAGAATACACTTGAGTCCCTGGCTTACTAGGTAGGTCTGCCAGTCTTTTGGATTTTCCCTTAAATGATGATTTTCTTTTCATTCTCTATAGAGTTTCTTCAAAACCAATCAGGTTATGCTAAGATCACACTTGATATTAATCTGACTGGAAGTGAGTGCAAGTCCCTTTTAAAATTGATGAGATTTTGAATTTAGCTGTCTTGGCTTCTGTGATTTTTGTATTTGCACCATTTTCGACCTTTTTCATGCAGCTAACTGATACAACCTCCTTTGCAAACAGACTTGTTTTAGAAATCTGGATCTTCAATTTTAAATGTGAGAAAAGAAGGAAGAAACTCAGTATTATGGTCCATCCACTTCTGATCTGAATGATGTTTCAAAATGAAAGATTATAATCATGAAGCTCAATGGCTCAACCTGCAGGTGTTACTGTACGTTTCAGTGGTGTCATGAAAATGTCTTGCTTGTAGGCTCCACGTTATGTTGTTTCAACAGACAAAGTTTTATTTAACAGTGGACTTGATTTTCAATTAATTGGGTTTTTTCAGCCTTTGGTGAGATGATCGTAAATTCTGTTTTGTTGTCGCTATCAACTCTTGACAGTATTTGTTTTACTTAATTATGATCTTTATTCTATTGAGTTACTTATATTCCAACCACTTCAACTCTAGGCAAGTGGTCTTACAGTAGTAATATAAATTAATCACCTATTTGCAAATTTCACCTTTACTAAAATCATAAAGACTAATCATGTAGTATATTCAACCATGTAAAGACAGAAAAATATTAGCCAGCTTTATATAGAATTGTGTCATAGGATGCCCTGCCACCTTCAAGATGTTGCTAGATTCTAGCAAACAAAGCCCCATTAAGATCTTGAATATGCTAGAAAGGGTTTGCCAGTGTAGCTATGCTGGCAAACACTCCTAGAAGAGAGACATCTTATACCAGCAAAACCCAGTTTCCTGAATAAGATAAGCTATGTCTATGCTAGGGCTTTTGCTGGTATAACTATGTCAATTACGGTTGTGATTTTGTTTTTTTACGCTCCTAAGTGACCTAGCTATGCTGGCAAAACTGTTAAGTGAAGACCAGGCCTACTAATCCACAGCTGCACCCCAGTCCCTACTTGCTAATCACCAGTGACTTCACCCAGTAATTTGGGGCTTCTAGCAAATTCTCTCCCTATCTTATTGTTGCTTAATAGAGAGCTAGAATCTTGATTTCTCTTCCCTCTTAACTTTCTAATACAACTAGAAACCCCTAGAAAAACACATTAAATTGTGGGTCATCTGTAAACTTTTCTTCACAATTTTGGAGTACCCTCAAATAGAGTGGCTTTTCTGTACTTGTTCAAGTGGAATGCATGTGGATGAGTATTTGAGGAGATCATTCTAAGAAGAGAGGAGAGATGTTTACCATCTTTGGGAACAGTTAAATGGAAGTGGTGAAGAAGCCTGAGAGCTGAATACTAGATTTGGGTCAGTTCAAACTTAATTTAACTTGCTAACTGAACTACTAGTTAGTTCTAAGTGCATTAACATCCAGCCCAACAAAGCTGGGGAGTTAGTTATGTAATTAAACATTAATGTCAAACATAGTATAATTGGTTTGAAGGAGTCCTGACACTTAATATCTAGCCTTCTATATTTAAGAATCAAAACAAAACAGTTCCATTGTTGCAAGTCTGCCCTTTATGCATCCTCATGAAAAGTAATAGTACCCATTTTTAGAGTAGTAGATTTGAGATAGTGAAATGTTGTATATTCAATCTCTTCTAGATGTGGATACTTCTTTTACTATTTGGATTAAAAGATGCGAAGAAACACTAAACAGTAAGAGTGGCTTCATTTATTTTGTACTTGTTTTGATATTTGCCATGCTTTTAAACATTTTTTTTCAAAATCTGAAATCTTTATAGCACTTCTCTTTGTTTACAATAAACTACTAGGTGCCCCAATTGTTTCTGTGAGGACTTTTTTTGCTTAACTTTTATAAATGTTTCTTTAGATTTTTGAAGGAAAAAATCCATGTGAGAATTAGTCATGCAGATGGGAAAAGTACCTATTTCAAGTTCAGACTTCAAGAACAAAAATCCAGATATTTCAGAAACTTTCATAGTTTTAATACAAATCCTGTGTTGGTAAATCTGCCAATGAACATAATCTTAAATAAATCCAATTTATATTAGGAGCCACACAGTTTTGACTCCTGTTGCCCTTGTGTAGAAGTACATGGAGACGAATTTAATGTAAGAGCTCTGTAGTGATGTTGGAGCATGTCTTGCGCTCTGTACCCCAAAATAGAAGCTTGCAAGATTGATAGGTGCGGCACTGGAAAAAAACAATGGAGAGTTAGAGATTTGGGCCTCCAGTTCTCTGAAGGCTGTTTCCTTCATCAAAAGAACCATTCTCATCCATCTAGCTGTGACACCATGATAAAGTAGCAATAGCCATGCTCCTACTAGTTGCTGGGACCAGCTTTGATCTGGAGTAGTAATGTAGTGTTCAGTGTGAGAGCACTGTCTGAAGCAGTGGTCAACTTTTTACTAATTCTTCGTGTGGGTTGACCAGTCTAACAGAGCATGCAACTTAGTGCAGCTTTTCCCGCACTTCGGCACAGCTTACTTTTCCTAAGTTGCCCAGGGGCTTCATAGATGTGTTGCCTGTGGATATGAAGGAGTAGCTCATAAGTCTACTTTCTCCTCCACTGTGACTTTATCTGCAGACTTACTCCCTTCATGGTGTGCACTGGGAAGGAAAGATCAGTGGGGGCAGTATAAGCTGATATTAATTTAACAACAAACAGCAGAGGAACATAACTCTTTTTGTCGGTCTGGTACTTATCCTTTATAGGGCCCTACCAAATTCACGGTCCATTTTGGTCATTTTCCTGGTCATAGGATTTTAAAAATCGTAAATTTTATGATTTCAGCTATTTAAATCTGAAATTTCACTGTGTTGTAATTCTAGCGGTCCTGACCCAAAAAGGAGTTGTGGGGTGGTCACAAGGTAGGTGAGACTGCTACTCTTACTTCTGCACTGTTGCTGGTGGTGGCGCTGTCTTCAGAGCTGGGCAGCTGCAGAGTGGCAGCTGCTGGCTGGGAACCTAGCTCTGAAAGCAGAGCCGCCGCCAGCAGCAACGCAGAAGTAAGGATGGCATGCTATGGTATTGCCACCCTTACTTCTGCACTTCTGCTGACAGGTGCTGCCTTCTGAGCTGGGTGCCTGGCCAATAGCTGCTGCTCTCCAGCCGCCCAGCTCTGAAGTCAGCGCAGAAATAAGGGTGGCAATACGGCAACTTCCCTAAAATAATTCTGTGGACACCCCCCCACCCCCCGCAACTCCCTTTTGGGTCAGGACCCCCAATTTGAGAAATGCTGGTCTCCTCCTTGAAATCTGTATAGTATAGGTAAAAGCTCACACAAAAGACCAGATTTCATGGAGGGGAGACCACCTTTAACGGTTCATGATGCGTTTTTCATAGGCATGAATTTGGTAGGGCCCTATTTATATCATATAAAGATGGCCTCAAGATTTTTCAGTGGTTTCTCTCTTTTGCTGAAGAAATAACAAGAATATCAAGTCTGGGCTGTCTTGATTTTGCTGGAGGAACACTTTGGACTGTGGTTGGAGTTTTTTTCCATTCTCGAAGGGGAGAGGATGTCATGTCATATGCCACACCAAGCTTTTCTTCCAAGTATTGAGCTTGTTCTTGTCCCTGTTTTACTCAATCTGCTTAAACACCTTTCTCCCCTCTCAGCTGTTCATGTTTTAGTCATCTTGTGATGTCATTTTACCGATTCTCCAGAGGATTTTCTAGCAAAATTAGAATTCAAAACATGGTATTTTTAATGTTAGTAAAGCAGAGTTCTTTAAAAGAATCTTTGAGGCACCCTCGTGCATTATAAAGAAGCAAAAAGCAGTGATTTTTTTGCTTTGCTATTCACTTCTTGAAAGAGGGACCAACCTTAAATATCTCTAAATTAGAATTTCTGGCAAAAAAAAATTTGTAAGGTTTGTATGGAAAAAATTCTCATAGTATGGTATTGCACAGTTAAGGTTGCCCAAATAATTTTAACTCTTCGTTGGTTAAACGTCATCACTCTCTTCTGTGAAACTAGAGTCCTTATCAGAATTATCTTACAAACTTGAGCATGAATGTCTAGGGTATGGATAACAAGGTACCAACTATTGTAAAAGATCTTAAACCAAACCTTTATGTGCTGATTTGCCAAAGCCGTCATGTCATAACAGAAGTTTGTTACATCTTCACTTGTTAGGAACTACTGATCAGAAGATGCAATCATTCTGTTAATCAGAACATACTTTTTGTTGCAGTTGTCCTTTCGCATGACTTTTGAAATTGAACACTTGAAATTAAATCCGTAGATACAAATAGTGTTATGATACAAATACAGAATCTTTCTGAATAATTGAAGAAAGTTGAAAGAAGCAAATCTACCTTGTAAATTAAACATGTTGCTCTTTTCTGAAAAATGCAACTTGTTTTTGTCCCTACAGAAGGATCACAGACTGAAATGGTAAGGCTTTTTCTTAACATACTTGCGGCTTACTCTTAATTGTGGCACTAAACAAGAGCATGTTTTGAGACTTTTCTTAGTTGCTTCATATTAACAGGCTCTAAAACTAACTAACTTAAGCCTTCCTACTATATAGCATTTTTTGTGGGGGGTTAACTTTAGCCTAAAGTCCTGCTCTTCGTTGATGTCAGGCTTATGGAGGCTCTTACAAAGGATTAAACGAGCACACAGTTCTAGCAGTTATATCAATGTGCATACGTTTTATAATAAAGCAAGTCTAATTTTTTCCTTTGGACAATGGATGATTAATCTTGCAAGATTAATCAATTCCACATAAGCATTCTAATTGCTTTTAATTGTAATTTATTAAGTGCCTTAAAAGTGCATGAACTGTTACTTAAGCAGATTTTTATTCTGCTGATGCTCTAGTTCATTTTTCAGTTGCCTCTTCCTACTGTGCACCATGGTAAAACCTTTGAACTTTTGTCTCTAGAAACAGTATCAATAGTATCTGGCATTGGAAACTTATGTTGGTCCTTGAGACTGTTGCTCTCAAACTACTCCCAACTTATGCATATTGAAAACAGGTACTATGTGGAAAGTCTGACAAGAGTACTGTTAACCACAAGGACAGTGGCCTTGTGGTTAAAAGGAAAAGATTGGAAGTAAAGAACTCTGGGTTACATTCCCAGCTCTACTGTAGATTTCCTTTGTGATTTTAGGTTACCCATTTAACCATTGTCTCTTTCGTTAGCTGCAAAATGGATGTAATACTTACTGCCTGAGAAGATGGCTGAACTGAGAAGTTGAATTACTATTTATAAAGCACTTTGACTTCAGCACATTCCAGTTGTTTATTTTCTGCTGGTTCCTACATAAATGGTTATGGGACTAATCAGGAGATTTGTTTTCAAAATGTTCGTTTAACTTAGTTAATGCACTGTGCATCAAGAGGAGAAAAAGGCAATTTAGTTGTTAATGTACAATGTGTGTATATAATGTTATGAATGTTTCTTTGAAAAGTACATCATGATACAGTGAACTATACTAATTTAACTTTTTAATTTCTTTCAAATGTCATATGCCACAATCAGACTACACAACAGCAAACTCAACCATCAAAAATCAAGTAAGTCTTTTTTAGCTTTATTACACTTTACATAATTTAACAATCATTTTATATAGCATATGTATTTGTATTAAGCCGTTATTCCAAATTGTAAATTTAGTCTGTTCTGTAATGCACATGTTAAAACTAAATTCTGTACACTGGATCAGATATGTTTGCTGATTGTGTTTATGGTTTGGATTTGGGTAAATACCAAATCTTCTCTGAAGCGGTAAGGAGCCCTAATGTATCATAAACTTCAAACTGTTTAACCTGGTATTATTACATTATTTATTAATGTATTAATATATTAATTTATTTAGCTATGCTTAGTGTGCCTGTCCTCCGAGTATAAGCTTCAGAATCTTCGGAAGCAATGACTTTATTTAGCATGTCAACACTAAACTCCCCAACCCGTCCTCTCAGAAAATGTATTGGTAGATCAGCTTTTCAGTATGTCCTAAAAAGTCCATGTACACAGGCTGTTGTCAAGCCAAGAACTCTCCACTGAAGATGATCAGCTCACAGAACATATCTAGGGATTTGGGATTAGGTATCCCAACTGATGTTCAACTGGGGCAAAACATAGTGCCTCTCAGTTGTACCTACCTTAGGTATTGCTTAGGCATCAGAACAGAGAGATTCTCATATATGCTTCATACAATATAAATTGATGAAAAAGTGAACTTCGTAGTAATAGTTGACAGATACTTGTTCCCTGATATTAAGTATAGGGTGAAAATAGTACCACTGTGGTAATTGATGACTGACTGCTATATGTTGCTTGTAATAAAATGGTTTTGGGTCATTCTCTTTGCATTTTAAGGTTTAAGCCAGACCACATGTTATGGGTGTTATAGGCCGGGGGAGGCTGTGCCTCCCCAAACAGCTTGGCGTTGCCCTGGCCCCAGGCTGCCTCCTGCAGTTTCCAGAACTCTCCCATGGCCCAGGCTGGCTCTGTTTGGGGCTGAGGAGAGGCGGTCTGTTGCCAACTCGGGGCAGCACCGCCCGGGACTGGGGGTGCTGGGACCACGCTGCCTGGCACTCTGGGGCTAGGGGCTGCAGTGAGGGTGCTCTGGGCTCCTGCAGGGGATGGGGGTGGAGAGGACAGGGTGGAAGGGGAGGGACCGGGGGCTCTTTCTCCCCCCCCACCCACTCCCGCCAATGGCTAGTTCACCAGCTGCCCATGTTCATGACTTATTGTCTCAAAAGTGACTTCAGTTCTGAAGAGGCTAAATAGGAAGTCTAATGGTGAAAGAACACAGAGCACTAGAAGTCTAAGAACTGCAATTTTAAAGGGATGCTGTCCATTTGTCTAAGCCCCCAAATTTTACCTTAATTTGCCCTCCTCTGGAGTTAGTTCTCTGCAGACAGTTGCAGTCGGTCCTCTGTCCCTTTTGTTTTACGTTCCACCATCAAGCGACCCAGCCTGCTCTCTTGCTGCATAAGACTGTTCTTCCTCTAAATAAATCGATTTTTTTGAAGACTTAAGTGTCTAAATTAGTTATTTAGATTTTTGCTTCTTGGTAGAGCAGTTGTACATTTTTTCTGTTCCACCAGCAGTTCTTGTTTGCTCAAGTGCATTGAACTAACTATTGGGGAAGAAGGGAAAATCTACTCATAACTTCATTCTGCTTGCTAAACCTCAGACTTTTGTGCTGTGTAAATTCAAAACAATTAACACAAAACCCTGTAATGTTACTGTGGTCTACAGTACTTGTATTTTCTCACACTGTGAGAATTTTTCACTTACATGTTTTTGAACCACGTGCAAGAAAACTTAGTTTTGATGTCCTTCTCTTTTTAAAGGTATGACTGGTACCAAACAGAATCTCAAATAATTGTAACTCTCATGATCAAGAACGCACAGAAGGATGACATCAGTGTACAATTTTCTGAGAAAGAGGTGATTACATTATGAGTTCACTGAAAAATAACTTCTTAGTTGATATGCATCTCTATCTTTCAGGACATCTATTTGCTGATACAGACATTCTGTATCGCATCATTCAGTCCATTCAATTGCCATGAAAAAAGGCAGAATAAAGTGTTAACATTCTTGTAGGAAGTTGTAGAGAACATGGTGTAAAGTGCATATTGGTGTTTTACTTCCCATGCTTTTGGTATCCTCAGATCTATTCTGACAATCATGACATGAGGTAACCAGTTTAAATGAAGCATTGCAATCTAGCATCAGTATATTTGTGTTCAGTATATTACTGGCACCATATTAATCTAGGTTTCTCTTATTCTGACACCAGACATGGGTTTGTGTTGCTTAACTGTTAATTCTTGGTGAACAAAACCATACATGTTCAGGTAGTATCTACTTTAATGACAGGTTTCAGAGTAGCAGCCATGTTAGTCTGTATTCACAAAAAGAAAAGGAGGACTTGTGGCATTTTAGAGACTAATCAATTTATTTGAGCATAAGCTTTCGTGAGCTACAGCTCACTTCAGTCCAGATTACATGCACACATCTCACTTCATAAGTAAATGTTTGAAGTATGTGGGAAGAGGGAAGTTGCATAATCTTTGTGTTCCATTGTTAATGTTTTGCTATCTTCTTATTGTCATGCAACACTTTCCTAAAGAATGCAGATCAAACTGATGAGATAACAGCCTTTTTGAGTAGCTAGTTGGAGGCTAGGAACAACAATCTCCTATTTATTTTCTAGTGCACTTTGAAATCATTGTTGAATAATGCAGTAAGAAATAGTGCAGTTTGAAATTCCTGTCTTGTGCTTGACATTTCATTAAAACATTCCAAGTGAAGAGTCATTCATTTAATCGCTGAAAGTTGTCAGTGGAGGATTAAAATTAATGCTAAGATCGAAAATTGCAGCTAGTGTACTCTGTGGTCATCACAAAGAGATGTTTATCTGTTAACAGCTGAATGCATTGGTGAGACTTCCATCCGGAGAAGACTACAACTTGAAGCTTGTTCTTCTGCATTCCATAGTACCAGAGCAAAGTACATTTAAAGTGCTTTCAACAAAGGTAAGCTTTTAAAGTGTAAATTATTTCTTTGAATATTTCTGGTGTTGAAAACATTTCTGCTCTTTTGTCTTGTGTTCCTACTGACAGTCATAATGACTAGTTTTTTTCATACAGAATTGTTTTTTTTCAAGGTGCCCTTCAGCCAACAGAAGACTTTCTAAACAGACATGTAAATATCAGAGGCTAGCAAAATCTAAGATAGCTTTTACTTAAGTGCAAATGACTTCATTTATAAAGTGTGGATGTTTTTACCTACCACTAGCACTGTGGTGCTCATCTCTTTATACGTTTATAAACTTCTTACAAAACCTTTCCTAAACTTTTAGGAGTTAAAGGTTGCTTGTCATTCGAGGCAACTTTATGTAGCTACAGCAAACAAGACTTGACTTAAAACCTAAGTGTTGCAGTAATTTAGGCATTCTTAATGTAGGCTTTCTTCAGATGACTGCTTGCAAAAAATTGCCATGTAGTTAACTCTTGAATGCTTTTCATGAATCCATGCTATACTTGAAACAGTGTTTAAGCACTTGAAGGCAGCATGATTTCAGCATCTTTGATAAATCTCAGTATAAGAGACAAGGAGGTAGTCTATGCAGTAGCATAGTTTGTGTATAACTGAGGCTCTTCATTTCCTGGGAATTTATCAGTGTTTATCAATTTTTGTAATACACTCATAAATTCCCAGGAAATGAAGGGCCTTCTCAGCTCGGTAGACAAGCTAGAGTTGGAGGGGTGGCTCTGTCTGGCAGGGAGAGCGGATGGGTGTCCCTGACTCCAGCACTCTGGATGGAAGAAGGTGCCCGGTACTCATGGTGCGGAGAGGGGGGAAGAGGAGGTACTGTGGATGGGAGGAGGAGGAAGGTGTGTCCAGTATTCTCAATGGACAGAGGACATGGGGTACCTAGTACTCTTGGGGGAGGCAGCAGATGGGGGGAGGAGGTGCCTGACACTTGTGGCAGACGGGAAAGCAAATGGGGCTCTGTTCCCTTGGGCCATGCTGAAGGGCAGGGGAAGCAGTTGGGGGGCCAGTACTCACTGGGTTCAGCCTTGTGCTCTGCTCCCTGCAGTCCTGTTGCTATCAGGACCAGGTTCCCTACCTGTCTTGCTTCCCCAACTGGCCAGCAGCAACAGCCGCCGGTCAGCAGTTCCCCTCTTTGTTCCCTCTCTGTACAGGTACGCTGAACCATCCGGCAGAGACTCTTGAGAGTGTCGGGGGGGCAGGTCTGTGGAGATCCAGGATATGAAAAATTGGGGTTTAAATAGATAAAAACCCAAATACTTGCTTTTGAAAAATGCTTTCAGGAATTTTTTGAAGGTTTTCAGTGATCAGTATAGGTCGTCAGTATGACTGTTAGTATCTTAGCCCCTTTTCATTAATACAAGCAGAGTTTTACTCATAGGGCTAAGCCTGAACCTTTACCTTAATACACGCAGAGATTTATCTATGGATGTGTCTATGCTGCAGTTGGATGCCTGTACCAGCTGGCTCGGGCTAAGGGGCTGTTTAATTGTGGTGTAACTGTTCAGGCTCAGGTTGGAGTCCAGGCTCTTGGACCCTTCCACCTCACAGGATCCCGAACACAGGCTGCAGCCTGTGCTTCAGTGTCTACTCTGTAATTAAACAGCCCGAGCCCGGCCAGCCAGGGGTTTTTAATTGCCATGTAGACATGCCCTGTAGGTCCAAAGCCTGAAGGGCCTTATGTAGGAAAGAGGGGTGTGTTGGCCTTTTACTTCTACTTACACTGGTTCCACAGTGTTCGGAGCAATTCTGTGGGTGACCAAGCTGTTGTGAAAGGGTGCATGGAGGAACTAAGCAGTACTCTGCATTAGAGCTGTTTTGGCATGGGAGATGAGAGACGGGGAACACCAGGATAAACTTGCAGCTCTAGAGCTGTGATAACACCTGTGTCGAGGGTGGGGGGGGGCAGGTAGGCCCAAGGAGAGGAGTGAGAGGGAGACCCCCTTGTCCTTTCTGACCTTACTGTTAGTATTATACTCATTGTATCATGTCTGAAGTTATATGGTAAGATCTTTGAGGCAGGAACTGTGTCACTGTATCTGTTCTGCAAAGCACCTCACATGCTCTTGAGCACTATAAAAATAACAGTAACTTTTTAAAAGATAAAGTGGGCATCTACAGCCCCATGTGGAGGCATTTCATCTGAGTTGTCTGGTTTGGAGTTGAGCAATCCATAATCTCTTTGGTTGACTTTAAAGCCATTCTAGGTTTTGGTTTAGGTATCTTGCAATTCCTTTTCTTCTCCACTTGAATACGCTGAGACTGTACAACCTTGATTCTTATCCGCATTATGGCAGAAATTCTTATTCTGCTCAGCTATATTCTGGTAGTTAGTTGCTCGAATCTTTCATTGTGGAGATAATAGTTGAAGTGTGCCCTCTTGAAGTGTGACGAAACTCTAAGTTAAGTTGAAGTTTGTGATAACTGAAATCAGTGCTATAAGTTTTGACCAGCTGGTGGAGCCTAACTGGAATGAATTGAGCGGTCTTAAACACAGTAAGGTAGCTTAGTCTCAAATGTAGTTGCTTTAATAAAAAAAAAAAAACAAACCCTCTTACAAAATCTTTCAAAAACTAAGGCAGAGTATTTTATTTTGTCTCCTAAAATATTAGATGTTTTTAGGAAGACGGGTGTGTTTTGAGTTTTTTGTTGAAACACCTGAAACTCTGATGTCTCAGTTAACGTTTCAGCACTGCTTTAACGCTGACTCCTGCTGATAACCACTCACACTAACTATATGAAGCACAAACTGCTGCTCCCACTGTTATTTTACATGCTGACTCAGCAAGTCAACCACCACTTAGACTGAAGTGTTCATACTTGCTACAGACCACAGCCTACAACATCTTGCATCTTACCCTTCTGGTGATGTCCAGAAATCACAACCACCTCCAGTATGGGCTGGAGAGCCCAATTTACCTTATCCCATCCTTTATGGGCTGAGAGCATCAATTTCCCTGATTAGATATGTAAAAGCGGCAAAGAGTCCTGTGGCACCTTATAGACTAACAGACATATTGGAGCATAAGGTTTCATGGGTGAATACCCACTTCGTCAACATGTACTCAATGGCAAGCTTGAATTTTGTAGTTTTTGTAGTGCTCTTTGCAGCAAACTGGAGATTCTGTGGCAATTTCATATATGCTAAGAAATGAGGCTTTGTATTCATTCTCATTTAATTCAATAAATCATTGGAGCATATTCTGTTAAAATGAATATAATATGAAATGTTTCTATGCCCCTAAATTTTTAACTTTGAGGCTGATTCAGAATCTTCTAGGAATATGCATAACTCTGTCAAAAGTTATACAGGGGGATGAATGGAGAAGCTAGAGGTTCTGGCAGTTAAAGGAGATTTGGGGCATTTTGAGATTAGGGATGGTGTCAGGTGAGAGTCTGAAATTTTGGGATAAGTAAATAAACTGGATGTCAATATGATCAACAGTGAAATAGTCAACATTGGTATTGTTGGAATTCATATATTTAAGAGGGCAGAATTAATTTTTGTTTGTCACTGGTGAAGGTTTTCAGATAATCCGTGGGTATAGGTGCAGAGTGAAGACCGTTTCTGAAACTACATTGAATTTTTCTGAGTTGGTACCACTGAATTTTAAAAGGTAATGCATTCTTAGTCTTAAATGGTTCTGTCATTAGATTTTTTTTAATGTTGACTATTAGAGCAACCTTTCAAAAACATTGGCCTGATATAACCTGAATATTTTTAAATTCCATTAAAAAAATGTAATCGGAAGTTTTCTTCCCTGCTTTATTTTTAAAAATCTTACAGCAGTCCTAAGAACATACCCAGTACTACCACCTCTCTCACCACTTTTGTTTATATTTTTAGTTGCTGCCATTTAAGTTTTATCAGTAAACAGCTATAGCTGAGCTGAAAACAATGTTTTGGAAGGCCTAAAGTGTGTGCACCATGAATAAAACTAATTGTACACAAAATGCTGACAAATGCAAAGTAAACAAACTTACTGAAATTTTTACTAATCTGATAGCTATTCTAAGTGTTACTTGAAACAATGGCAGATACAAAATTTTAGATGGAATTGTGAACTCCTTTCAAGTTGGTAGGCTCTTTTTAACTCCATCTAAATAAAGCTTTTTTCAGTCTTGGAATTACATCTCTCACAGTGCAAAATGTATTCATGCTTATCCTCAAATTGGAAAGACTAAGCGAACTTTATATTTAATTATAAAACCTCTGTTTGTGAGTTACAAGCTATGCAGCTTGAATTGAGAACTGATTCTCAGGATGGAGTTAAGAAAGATGGGGAGAGGTGCATGTTGCAAGCTTGCATTATGAACAAAACCAAGTTCGTGATTTCAGTGAAAGTTATAAGCTTTGATAGCACAATATATGGAATTTACAATGGTTGTGAGGCACACATTTCGGGCCTTATTAAAGTGAAACTGTACTCCGATAACACTTGAAGTTTACAGTGATTGCAAGTTCCACTTTCATGGTTCTCTGGTTTTAGCTTGTTAGTCAAGTTTAAAACCACCCCCAAAACTTAAATCCTATAGAGCTAAAGAAAATCTGAGGCTAAGATTTTGTAATATACTGATTAATGCTTGATAGCTTACTCCTGGCTTTTCCTAGTTTTTTCTAAAATGATGTCTTGCCTCCCAGTGGATTTTATTTTTAGCTAGAAATGCACTTTTTGTTTTTTAATTCTTTTAATAAACATATTCAAGATCTTTCCTAGATGGATTTCCTGATTTAGGTGAGTTTGTTTGAAGGTAGTGTTTTAACCATTGTGGGCAATTAAGAAGCATCAGGTTGGCTTTTTTAATATTCAAAACCAGAGCCGACTTCTTCCAATAGGGTGATATTGTACACTTAGCCTAAGTGTTAGACGCACACTAATATAAATATTTGATTTTGTGGAAAGGTCAGAATGTGGTTTGTATGACGCTACCTTCTTGTGTGGTGCCAACATCTGACTGGCACTTACAATTGTTCTAATATTGCATGATAAGAGAGGAAATACAACTTCTGTAATTTATTTTTGCTGCTTTAAAAAGGTGAAAACAAATGTAGTCTATGTATCTCATGACAACTGTGTAGAACGTGGGTCACATGCTAACTATGCAGGTACCACTGCAGCAAGTAAAACATGAGCTGTGTAACTTTCTTCAGTAGTAGTTAAATTACTGATCTTAGTGTCTGAGCGTCTAGAACACCTCTGTCTTTTATCCAAGAGGTTCATATTTGTAATGCTCTATCTTGAGAAACTTCCTAATTCATGCTGCTTGAGAACTGTCTTAAAAGAACAAAGCAGAGCTATCTTACGTAGATTTAACTTTTAACACCCTAAAGCTGGGATTTCTGGTATGTGTCCTTTTGGTAATGGAGCCGACAGTATAATATGTCTAATTTATACAAATATCTCGGACATTGTGCAAGAATAGAGAACATGTACTGGGAGTGTATTACTTGTATATAGCTCATTTTTGAGTAGGGAAAAAAAATCTTGAAGTTTGGTATGAAGTTTTTTTAGTTCTGTGAATATTGTCTAGACGCAACAAAAGTGTGATGAAAACATAAAAAAATCTCTTAAACAGTTTCAACACTAATATGGGTCCCAACCGATCGCCTTTGGGCAGGCTTCAAAGTACATATCTGATAACAACTCTGAATATAGGAATACTTTTTCCAGCTACCATTTTCCTTGATGGCTACAGCAGTTCAGACTCTTTAAACTCAGTCAGACTCTCCCACAATCTATGTCCTGCAGAAAATCCAGGCCACCAAAATTTGGGAGACTAAGTCCCAGATTTAATAAAACAGCAGCACACTCACAATTGGAGCAAAACTCTGGCTGGGTGCCACGCATTTCTGAAAACTCCCACTGTTCTCATAATCTGGCTATAAGTAGTTACAGCATTTTCTCAACCAAATAATAACTTCAAGTCATTGCCAGTACTGCTTCCTTATTAGTGAGCTATAGGTTTTTCTGAAGGTAGCAATGCTGACCTTCTGTCCTTTCCACATCTCTGAGGAAAGAAAACTCATCTATATCCTACTGTCCTTTACTAATCTAATTTTCTGGCCGTTTGACATTCTCTCTTGGTGTGGAGCTGACCTCTTGGAAGGTTGGGTAACCATATACAAATAGTTTTCAGGGTATGTAACACTTACTTGTGCCCACAGTGTTTGGTACCCATCTCTTCTTGTGGCATCTACCTCCTAGAACTTAAACTGTTACCTACTTCTTACTCCTCCAAGGGCAGAATTTCTCTCCTGTTGTCCTTCAAACTATCCTAATATTTCTACTTGATCCAGGTTGTTTTAAAATATTACTTGTAACTTTATAGCAATACAGGAAAACCTAAATCTCTAGGTGACTATTAGAGAGAGCTGTGTTTGGTATTAAATTTGTTTCAGACATATTTATCTGTCTTACATGAAAGAAAATTCTCTAAACCATTTGCTGCAAAATTGTCTTCTCTTAAACAGCTTCCTTGTCCCATGTGTGCTTGTAACCAGAATTCTTGTCTTATGTAGCCTGATCTGGCTTGGGCAAGTGTACTCAGTCAGCTAGATCTGCAAAGGGTACCTGGGATCTGAAAGTGAAACTACCTTCTGGCTTGTTCACAGCCAGCAATAAAGGTTCTGCAATCAAAATTAAACAATTTTGGTACTGGATTCAGAAAAGAATATAGTTTTTTTTCTAGAATTGTGTTGGCTCTGCTGTGATAACAATGATGAAATATCAAAACAATTTTTTGGAAGAACTCGTCTGACTGAATATACACAGAACAGATCTGCTGAGAAGGTACCATTTCTGCATAATCATTCTTGGGAGCAGAACCACAATTTGGTCTCTAGCTTTTGCCATTACAATATCCTCCAATACCTGTATATCAATAGGTTTTCCTTTTGCAAAGAGCATTTGTGTAAACTATGTAATCTGAAGCTATCCACTTGCCTCCTCCTCCATTTAGCATATCTGTGATGAGAAACTACTGTTTCCCTAATAGCCCTCAGCTTGTTTATTTGAACACGTTATTGTGGGCCACCATACAGATACAGTAGAACCTTAGAGTTACAAACACCTTAGGAATTGGGGTTGTTCATAACTCTGAACAAAACATTATGGTTGTTCTTTCAAAAGTTTACAACTGAACATTGACTTATACAGCTTTGAAACTTTACTATGCGGAAGAAAAATGCTGCTTTCCCTTTATTTTTTAGTAGTTTGTTTAACAGTACTGTACTGCTTGCTGTTTTTATTTTTGTCTCTGCTGCTGCCTGATTGTGTGCTTCTGGTTCCAAACGAGGTGAGTGATTAACTGGTCAGTTCGTTGCTCTGGGGTCCGTAACTCTGAGGTTCTACTGTGTGTGTATATATACTTAATGGCATCAGTACATAGACATCAGACCAGCTCATATTTCTAATACAAAATTTTTGAATCAGGTATCTGAGAAATGCATAGGTAGGTGCTGTGTATGTTACAGATTACCACTGTAACTGTTAATTGTAGTAATGTAGGTCATGCATCTTTGGTGGCTAAAGCCACAAACTTAGTTACTCACTCCTTACTTTTGTGGGAGAATTGTGAAGGAGAGTTAACTGCATTAATAGCATCAGTTGTTTTAAAGACTTATTTCCAGCAGGGGGAGCCAAAATGCAGTGCTTATGTCTAGATCACTTGTATTACTTGGACAGTTCCACTTTATATGGTTCTCTCAAATTTCATGGGCAAAAAGTAATCTTATTCACCATTCTTTCTCCAGGAAAGAGTAAAGAAATACTTAATATTCTTTGTGCTGAGTATATTAATTGGATGTTAGTCAAGATTCTTGATTCTTCTTTGTCAAACAAATGTGGTGGGAAGAGACTAAGAATTTACCAACTTGCATATAAGAAACTGTTAAAAGAAATTTTATTTAAATTATGGAATGCATGAAAGGAAAAAGGTTAAAAAAATTTCTGTTTTTGTGCAATTGTCATCAGGCCCCATCCTGCCTGCATCATTATCAGGGCTTGCATCCTGAATTTTCTGCCACCTGAGCTATAGAAATAACTATATTAGCTGGTGGCAGGAGAAGGTTTTAATCTGAGTTGTATAAAAATCAAATGAAAAAAAGGGATTTTTGATTTAAAATTAGATTTTTTTATTTGAAATATAATTTCTGTTAATGTTTTATATTCTGATTTAATTTTAATATGCTTAGACCTAAACTTATCTCTTAAAACATTTACGTAAAAAATAAATACTGTTTTGTCTGTTTAATTAAATTCCAGTTACCTTTCAAATGCAGTATGACACAAAACCATGGACAAAAAGTTAATTATCTAGGAAAAAAAAAGAATGTATCATTCACCATTTTCTATCATACTAAAAACGTACAATTAATAGGAATTTGAAAATATTAAGTTGTATCATTGCTTAAATAAATGTATATAGTTATAACGTATCCTCCTAGGTAGCAGAAATATGTACCAAATCTAGGGTAACGACTCTATTTAGTTGTAAATCAACATGTTTTAATGGTTGTCTCAACCAATGACTGTACCTTTCTTTAGAAAATAACTGATGCACAAATGGAAAAGTGGTTTAAAATCAGTGAATTAAATTGAGGCTTTCCACTTGATGATTTAAATTGTTGATTTAAATTCCCTTGATTGAGGTGGATCAACCCGCCCTGCTGAGTCCTCCTTGAACCAGCCACTGGAGGATTATATACAATGCACTGAAACAGTGGATTACCTATGCATGACTATCCCAGTTTTACACATACAATAGAAAAGGACAAGGACACCGAGGCAGTGTGGCTAAGTGTATGGGATTTGGGTATGCCAAATCAGAGCTAGATTGTATTCGGAACTTCTGTGTGATACAAGGCATTTCTTAATAGCTGTGAAGGGTAGAGAATGAATGAGTCAGCAGAAGTGATTTTAGAATTCATTTTTCTCCTGGTTCTTACTACTTCCATTTTCAGGGATTCTCTTCTGCCTCCAGAAGAGGGGTGCTCTTGCCCCAGGTGGTGCTCACTGATGGGGAGGATGGGTCACTGAGGCCATGTGCTGCAGGTCCCCACGTTTTGGACAGGGGGCCAGCTTAGTGCATGCTTTCTTCCTTCCATCCTGCTGTTATGTCGGTTTTGGCAGCAGCCAGGCTGAGTTTATTCTCCTGGTGGTTCTCAGTGCAGTGTATACTGCAGCTGGTAGGCCCTAGCCTTAGAACATTAGGGAGTTTTGGAATGCTGTCAAAATCAATGAGCAATTGATTCAAACTGTAGCGTAAACTGATGAAAGTCATCAGTTCTCTAACTCTAACAAATCTAAATGAAATTCCATGGCACCAGCAAAAGGCACTTGGTTGATGACAGGGCCTTTCCCTAGCCAAAAATCAAAGCCATGCTTGCAAACAGTTGATACTTACTGTATAAATAGAATACACTGATGTGGAATATTTTAATTTAGGTTATTACGTTATTTGTTTAACAGACACCTTATCCGGGTGACTTACAGTATGTACAAAGTATTACAGTTAAGTGCAAGTACAAAAAATGTTTACAAGTGAGATCAGGAGGTTGTGTTTGTGGTCATGGTTGATGTTTTATTGTTCTTAAAACATAAAAATAAAACTCAATATTTTTATATCATTAAATCAGTTAATACCGCTGTTTTGATACAATATGGTGGTAGGCTACAAATGCCTAACAGAGCACGTGTTTAAAATGTACAGTATGTATACTAATATATTACTGTAGGAATAATAAACATACATGGTATTGTTACAACTATAGATTGTTAGCATGTACTGTAGCTGTTTTACTGATCAGAAAAAGCAGGCTGCCTTTGGTCAGATGACTATCCCCGTAACAGCAACAGCCACTCAGACACAACATAGCAAAACGGCACCTGTCATAAATATAAAGGGAAGTGTAAACATCTTTAAAATCCCTCCTGGCCAGAGGAAAAACCCTTTCATCTGTAAAGGGTTAAGAAGCTAGGATAACCTCGCTGGCACCTGACCAAAATGACCAATAAGGAGACAAGATACTTTCAAAAGCTGTGGGGAGGGAGAAACAAAGCCTCTCTCTCTCTCTGTCTGTGTGATGGTTTTGCCAGGAACAGAACAGGAATGGAGTCTTAGAAATTAGTAAGTAATCTAGCTAGATATGCATTAGATTCTGTTTTCTTTAAATGGCTGAGAAAATAAGCTGTGCTGAATGGAATGTAGATACCTGTTTTTGTGTCTTTTTGTATCTTAAGGTTTTGCTTAGAGGGATTCTCTATGTTTTGAAACTAATTACCCTGTAAGGTATTTACCATCCTGATTTTACAGAGGTGATTCTTTTACTTTTTCTTCTATTAAAATTCTTCTTTTAAGAATCTGTTTTTTCATTGTTCTTAAGATCCAGGGGTTTGGGTCTGTGTTCACCTCTGCAAATTGGTGAAGATTTTTCTCAAACCTTCCCCAGGAAAGGGGGTATAGGGTTTGGGAGGATTTTGGGGGGAAAGACGTTTCCAAACGGGCTCTTTCCCAGTTACATATCTGTTAGACGTTTGGTGGTGGCAGCGATCAAGTACAAGGGCAAAAGGTAAAATAGTTTGTACCTTGGGGAAGTTTTAACCTAAGCTGGTAAAAGTTAGTTTAGGAGGTTTTCATGCAGGTCCCCACATCTGTACCCTAGAGTTCAGAGTGGGGAAGGAACCTTGACAGCACCAATATGTTGCTACTAACAGTTGTCTACTGTAGTAGCATGTAGGGCATTGTGCTCTGGATGGCCTGCGGAGAGATGAGAAGGAGCACAGGACAACCTGGGTACACAAATGTGGTCAGGTGATCCTGTTTACTCAGAAAAATAGGTTTTAGCCTGATTACAAGGGGATAACTATGGGCTGACTTAAACTGCCAATAATGGTAAGGGAGCTGAGAATTGAGATTGTGGAGGCTCAGGTGAAAGGTTTCTGAAAGTGTCAAATGTATGTATTAATTCCTAAATGAGTCCCAAAAGAGAGGAAAGTAGAACCCAACTGCAGAGTTGGTTTTGGCTTCCTTCTAATGAAATAGAAATTTTAGATTAGGGCTGTCAATTAATCGCAGTTAACTCATGCAATTAACTCAAATATTAATCACAGTTAATTGCACTGTTAAGCATTAGAATACCAATTGAAATGTATTAAATATTTGTGGATGTTTTTTCTACATTTTGAACTATTTTGATTTCAATTACAACACAATACAACGTGTACAGTGCTCACTGTATATTATTTTTTATTACAAATATTTGCACTGTAAAAATGAGTAACAAAAGATGTTAGTTTTCAGTTCACCTCAGACAAGTACTGTAGTGCAGTCTCTTTATCATGAAAGTGCAACTTACAAATGTAGATTTTTGTTTGTTTTGTTACATAACTGAACTCTAAAACAAAACAATGTAAAACTGTAGAGCCTACAAGTCCACTCAGTCCTACTTCTTGTTCAGCCATGCTAAGAGAAACAAGTTTCTTTACATTTACGGGAGATACTGCTTCCCCCTTCTTATTTTCAATGTCACCTGAAAGTGAGTACAGGCATTCGCATGGTGCTTTTGTAGCTGGCGTTGCAAGGTATTTACGTGCCAGATATGCTAAACAGGGGGTTCATATGCCCCTTCATGCTTTGGCCACCATTCCAGAGGACGTACTTCCATAATGATGATTGTCAAGGTTCCTTCCCCACTCTGAACTCTGGGGTACAGAGGTCTTAGAAGAGCAACACTCAGATGTAGAAACTACAGAACCCAAACCACCAAAAAAGAAAATCAACCTTCTGCTGATGGCATCTGACTCAGATGATGAAAATGAACATGTATTGGTCCGCTCTGCTTTGGATCATTATCGAGCAGCACCTGTCATCAGCATGGATGCATATCCTCTGGAATGGTGGTTGAAGCATGAAGGGACATATGAATCTTTAGTGCATCTGGCACGTAAATATCTTGCAACGCCGGTTACAAAAGTGCCATGCAAATGCTTATGCTCACTTTCAGGTGACATTGTGAACAAGAAGCGTGCAATATTATCTCTTGCAAATGTAACCAAAATTGTTTGTCTGAGAGATTGGCTGACATAGGACTGGGTGGACTAGTAGGCTCTAAAGTTTTACATTCTTTTATTTTTGAATGCAATTATTTTTTTGTACATGATTCCACATTTGTAAGTTCAATTTTCATGATAGAGATTGTACTAGAGTACTTCTATTAGGTGAATTGAAAATATTATTTCTTTTGTTTTTTATAGTGCAAATAGTTGTAATGAAAAATAAATATAAAGTGAGCACTGTACAGTTTGTATTCTGTATTGTAATTGAAATCAATATATTTGAAAATGTTAGAAAACGTCCAAAAATATTTAAATAAATGATATTCTATTGTTTAACAACACAATTAATCGTGATTAATTTTTTTAATCGCTTGACAGCCCTAAATTAGACTATAAACTTTCTGATAATATGTGATTTCTTTTGGTACTGGAAGATGCTGCATGTTTGCTATTGAGCATCTTCATTTTCAGTGAGGTGCACTGAGTTGATTGGTCAGAACTTGTTAGGAAGGCGCTCGCTCCAGTTTAGGAGCTCAGGCTAATCAGAAGCCTGCTCCAGCTGTAATGAGCTTTCCAGTTTAGGGGTTTAGCATCACTCAGAAATATACGTTAGTCAGGAATGTGTCATAGCCTAGAAGCTCACTCTGGTTGGAAGTTTGGTGTATCATGGAAGTTTGCTTCAGCCTGGGAGTTCAGCTTAGCTCAGAAATGTGTTCTAGCTATAGATGCTGTCAAGGTTCCTCCCCCACTCTGAACGCTAGGGTGCAGATGTGGGGACCTGCATGAAAACCTCCTAAGCTTATCTTTACCAGCTTAGATCAAAACTTCCCCAAGGTACAAAATATTCCACCCTTTGCCCTTGGATTGGCCGCTATCACCACCAAACAAATACTGGTTACTGGGGAAGAGCTGTTTGGAAACGTCTTTCCCCCCAAATACTTCCCAAAACCTTGCACCCCACTTCCTGGACAAGGTTTGGTAAAAAGCCTCACCAATTTGCCTAGGTGACTACAGACCCAGACCCTTGGATCTTAAAAACAATGAACAATCCTGCCAACACTTGCACCCCCCTTTCCTGGGAAATGTTGGATAAAAAGCCTCACCAATTTGCATAGGTGACCACAGACCCAAACCCTTGGATCTGAGAACAATGAAAAAGCATTCAGTTTTCTTACAAGAAGACTTTTAATAGAAATAGGAGTAAATAGAAGTAAAGAAATCCCCTCTGTAAAATCAGGATAGTAGATACCTTACAGGGTAATTAGATTCAAAACATAGAGATTCCCTCTAGGCAAAACCTTAAGTTACAAAAAAGATACACAGACAGAAATAGTTATTCTATTCAGCACAATTCTTTTCTCAGCCATTTAAAGAAATCCTAATCTAACACGTACCTAGCTAGATTACTTACTAAAAGTTCTAAGACTCCATTCCTGGTCTATCCCCGGCAAAGGCAGCATTAAGACAGACCCACAGACCCTTTGTTTCTCTCCCTCCTCCCAGCTTTTGAAAGTATCTTGTCTCCTCATTGGTCATTTTGTTCAGGTGCCAGCGAGGTTACCTTTAGCTTCTTAACCCTTTACAGGTGAGAGGAGTTTTCCTCTGGCCAGGAGGGATTTTGAAGGGGTTTACCCTTCCCTTTATATTTATGACAGATGCTTATTCCAGTCCAGAGGGCCTATCCCTCTTTGAGAAATTTATTGTAGATTAGTTCAGCCCAGACTACGACCTAGAGCTTCTAGATTTCAGTTAGGAGTTCCAGGTGAAACCTTTTTGCCTTAAAAAAGGGCCTTTAATGGGAAGCGGGGGGGCGGTTTACTTCTAAGGAAGTTGTTAATTGAATTTTTAGCTGAACAAAGTGAGGCGCTAGACTCAACATGATGGTATCTGTCTGTAACATAACTTTTGGATGGCCATCTAATCAATTTCCAAATTTAGGGACTGTTACAGATATCAATAGGCAAAACCCTATTCATTTTTGTGAAAAATGCAAAACTGGAATGGAAAAAATGGTACCCTTGGAGCCCCTGACATCTGGTTAGAAGACCATCAGCTTCAATCAGACCTCTTATTGTCTATAGAATAAAGGTGGCATCCACTAATGAATTCCAGCATAACACCCCACCATCTTGGCATTGCCCATTGTCCTAATAGAGTTTAAAATATTGACATCCTGAATGAAATGTCTCTCAGACATAGAGGGGAGGGGCAAAACAGGAGGAAGGGCCTGGGGGTGGGGGAACAGAGAGCCCCTGGAATGGAGGTGAGTGGGTTTGTAGGGAATCCCTGAAATAGAGGGAGGTAGGAGTGTGGCAGACAGAGTTTGGGGGAAGTCCCTGCTGTAGGGTAACCTTGACCTACAGAAGTGTGTATACATCTAGTATAGGTTAAACATTTCTTGAAATTCCACTTTCTCTATTTTTGTTAAACTCCCGATTTATTCTCTTTCCCTCCCTTCACTGCACGTGAATCTGACCTATAGATCAAATGCTGTGACTATGGACAGTAATATGTAATTAGCTGCTGCACTTATTAACCAAGGAGTAACCCTGGTAGGTTGGGGGCCTAAATGATATTGAGAGCTACTCATATTGCTAATGGACTACAAACTGGATTTAGTTATACTGTAATCAGCACTTAAAGTTAACCTGTCAAGAAACTACTCTTGTGCTCTTAAGTTATGAATATGTGTCGAAACAAAAATAAATTGATCTTTAATATATTGCAGTCCTACTGAAACAAAATGTGAGGTACAAGTACTTTCTCTCAAGTGTCTAACTTTTAAGCAAAATAGAAAACCAGTTAATTAGAATAAATATTAATATTTAGATAATGTTTAATATTGATAAAGTAAGATCCATAACATCCTCTGTTACAAACACAAAATTAGAACTTCACAGCAGAAGTTGGTATGAGTGCACAAACATAAATTTTATCAGCTATAAATGTGAAATCAGAAAATAACTGGGAAGTAGGTTTGTTTCCAGTAGGATCCTATATGGATCTGTTCTTGGCCCTTTGCTCTTTAACATTTTTATCAGTGACCTGTAAGAAAACATAAAATCATCATGGATAATATTTGTGACACACAAATAACAAAGGACAGGTCATGGGTTCGGTGTAATCTGGTTCATTTGGCAAACTGGACGTAAGCAAACTATGATTTTAATATGGCTAAATGTAAAGGTATATATCTAGGAACAGAGAATGTAAGCCATACACAGAGGATGGGGGACTCTGTTTTGGGAAGCTGTAACACTGAAAAAGATTTGGGGGTCGTTGTAGCTAGTGAGATGAACATGAGCTCCCAATGTGATGCTGATGCAATCATGGGATGCATAAACGGGAGTTTCGAGTAGGAGTAGAAAGGTTTATTTTACCTCTGTATTTGACACTGGTGTGACCGCTTCTGGAATGCTGTGTGCAGTTCTGATGCCCACAATTCAAAAATGATGTTGACAAATTGGAGACGGTTCAGAGAAGAGTCATGAGAATGATTGAAGAATTAGAATGCCTTATAGTGATGGGCTGAAGGAGGTGAATTTGTTTAGCTTAACAGAGATGGGTAAGGGGTGACTTGATTACAGTCCACAACTGTACAATTACAGTTTCTACATTGGGAACAAATATCTAATGACGGGCTCCTCTGTCTAGCAGAGAAAAGTATAACATGATCCAGTGGATGGAAGTTGAAGCTAGACAAATTCAGATTGGAAATTTGGTGTAAATTTTGTACAGTGAGGGTAATGAGTCATTGGAACAATTTACCAAGGGTTGTGGTGGAGTCTCCATCACTGACCATATATATGCAGTAACTCCTCACTTAACGTTTTAATTATGTTCCTGAAAAATGCTACTTTAAGCGAAACAATGTTAAGCGAATCCATTTTCCCCATAAGAATTAATGTAAATGGGGGGGAGGTTAGGTTCCAGGGAAAGCCACGCATACAGTATAAGTTTTAAACAAACAGTTTAATATTGTACACAGCAATGATGATTGTGAAGCTTGGTTGAGATGGTGAAGTCAGTGTCTGGGATATTTCCCAGGGAATGCCTTATTGCTAAATGATGAACTAGCACTCAGCTGAGCCTTCGAGGGTTAACAGGTTGTTAATGTAGCCTCACGCCCTACAAGGCAGCACGAATGGAGGGAGGGGAGACAGAGAGAGGCGCGCATTGCCCCTCTAAGGACACTGATCCCACTCTTAAGTACATTGTTTTTTAAGTAGATCAGCAAATTGAGACAGCAGCTGTTGTTAGCAAGCTCCCTCTGTCCTGAGCACTGGGGTGTGTGTGTGTGTCTGTCCATGTCCCCTGCGCTGTGGAGATGGGGTAACGGGGAGGGGGGGACACCCTGACATTAGCACCCCTCTTCCACCCCACCCCCCCCCGCCCAGCAAACAGGAGGCTCCCAGGAACAGCTCCAAAACAGAGAGCAGGAGCAGCACAGGGCAGTGATGGGAGGGACAGCTGAACTGCCTGGCAATTGATAGCCTGCTGGGTGGCTGCCGCACAGGGAACTTAGGGGAGCTGATAGTGGGGCTGCTGGTCCGCCCTAGTTCCAAGCCCCCACCAGCTGGCTCCAACGGGCTGCTCTCCCTGCAAGCAGTGGACAAAGCAGGCAGCTGCCAAACAACATTATAAGGGACCTTTGTACAATTTTAAACGAGCATGTTCCCTAATTGATCAGCAACGTAACAATGTTAACTGGGACGACTTTAAGTGAGGAGTTACTGTATCAAGACTGGATGTTTATCTAAAAGATAGGACGTAGGGATTATTTGGGGGGGAGGGTCTGTGGCTGTGTTATGCAGGAGGTCAGACTAGATGATCACAGTGATCCCTTTTGGCCTTGGAATCTATGAAAATAAATTGTAAAATGTGTTCACCTTTGTCCAGGCAGTGAAAATCCAGACTGACATGGTGTTTGTCAGAAACCAAGACTCTAGTCTGTAATCTGTCAGTCAGCAGCATTCATTTCAAAAATGCTTGTTTTAAACACATTTAAATCCTATTTATATAAATAGTGATGTGTTGTTCACAAGAGTGTTTATCAGATCAACTCTCAAGCTCTCAAGAAATTCTTTCCCAAGTTCATAGGTTTCTATTTTTAGAAAGTGTGGTTGTATGGTGATAGTGTGCACGTTTCCCTCCTTTCTGTTCCTGCCTGCTGCTTTAGCTAATGAGTTACTCCAATGGAAGGAGACTTGAGTCGAGGTCTAACCATGGTATCACTACTCTCGCTCAAATGTTTTCCTCTTTCTTTCTTTTAGTCAGCTGCTGTTATTGAAATGATTTAAAGATTAAGAGGGCTGCATCTTATGTGTTAGTTATTGTTTTGTAAACCACCTTTCAGGGATAATTGTCATATAAGACGACTCTGGCTCAGGGCCATTTGCAGTAGAGGGAAGTGTAATAAGAATTAGCTACAACATTACAAACAAATACCGGTATCAGTGGAGCAGAAAAAACAGTAAAGCTTGATTTGCATTTTCCTGAAGCATGGGGAGAGTACTGTGATGGGCAGGCAAGACCTTCAGAAGGAATCCATGAGGTCGAGGTATGCTGGAAAGGGAAAGCATTTCGGTTTCAAAAATAATTAGAAGAAAGCGTATGTACCTAATTTAAAAGGTGTTCTACTCTTGAGTGTAAACATAACAATTGTTAGAAGTAAAGTTTTAGCTCAAATTAATTGCCTAGTGTACAAATATCTAATTAGGTAATTCTGCACAATGGAACTAAATAGGCAAAAGTACAATACTTAGATTGTACAAATAGTAGTGGTGATTGGCCGTACATTAGTCACTTACTCTGTTACTGGCTGAATCAGATCTCAAAAATAAGAACTAAAGTTAAACTCTAAAGGCCTACATAAAAATTTAAGAATATGGATCTAAATCTGCCAGACAGCCAAAGCAAACTAACAGGCCGCAGGCTAACGTGAGTTAATGGAATGGTGTTATACAATATCAATTGTATAGTGGCATAGTCATGCGTAACACTTGACAAGTAAAGGAAGACACAGTACCTGTACCTGAGGAGCTCAAGGTGATCTTATTTTCTACACTAGAAAATTAGACTGACCCAGTTATGTCACTCAGAGGTGTGAAAAATCCACACCCCTGAGCAACATAGTTAAGCTAACCTAAATCCGCATATAGATAGTGCTAGGAATTCTTCTGTCGACCTAGCTACCACCTCTTGGGGAGGTGGATTTACTACATTGATAGGAAGGCTTTTCCTGCTGTGCCCCTGCAGCCTTTTAAATGTAGACTTCCGTCTCGGTAAATTAAAGCATAAACCAACATTGACAAACTGTGGCAGGGAATGTGAAATATAAAGAAAGATGAAGACAGTGAAGGGTTCAGTTAAATAGGTTTCTTGTCTCTCCCACCCTCCGGTCCCCAGTCGTATCAGAAGAGGCTGCAACCATGAAGGTGAAATGCTTAGGGCACGGACAGAGGTTTAGCAGTAAGGATGGAGAGTCATTATTTACAGTGTGAGAGGAAGGGCCGCTGTCTTTTCACAGTCTGTGCAGAAGGGTGTAATAGAAAAGGGAAGGATGTAGAATGATGTTGTAATCAAGTTCTACACAGCTGAAGAAGCAGGGAGTTAAATGACTGGTTTAGTCTGTTCTAATATCACTAGAGGGGGAACTTTTTACTCACTTTACCCAATCCAGCATTATGAAAGCTTAGAAGGTAAGGAGCACTTCAAATTTATTAATTGACATTTGAGCCATTCTTTGAGGTGGTGTGACTTGCCACACCTGGCAGCATAGAAGCCTTTTTATCTCTCTATGACTTACATGGAGCTCTACAGACCTTACAATTATCTTAAAACTAATCACAAAACTATAGATTAATGAGTTTTAATGTCTGAAAACCGAAAAGTGTGGTGATTGTCTGTTTTTAGCGACACTCCTCTTATCTGCTTTCCAAATCTTACTTAGAACTATTGTAGACTTTTACTGAAGGCTAGTCATATTGGCATAGATCATGGATGTTCCCTGACTGCCCCCCGTTCCTCCATTCTTCCATAACTTTTTAAATTTGACATTTCCCCCATGAATTTCACTATTGGTTCTTCATGATCAGGTTAGACTCAAGTACAGACTTCTCTTCCTGAATGACAGGTTAAGCAGCTGGAAGGGTGACTGTTAGGGGGCTTATTCCTTCACCCACTTACTTCCCTGGTCCTTCTCGCATGAACAGAGAGCAACAATACCCAAAGTCCAAAGGTGCAAACAATTCAATGTTTATTGGGGTGAACTTCCAGCAAGGATGATTCCAGTTTCCTTCCTTAGTGACCCCCTTCCCAGCTCTGACACCACAGAGCCTTACATCTGTGTCCCTGTTCCCATTCCTGCCCTTAGCCAAACATGATTCCAATTTCCCCACCCCCATTCCCTGTTCCCATTTCCCCTCCCCACACCCACCCACTCACTTCCTGATTGACCGCAGACTATATAGTAAAACTTGAGTTCTGCTTAGCTATACCTTAACCAATCATTTTCCTGAAATTTAACTAACCAATCCTAACATACTGTAACATGATTATGTAACCAATTATATCCCACCACCTTAATTAGTTTACACCCAGCAAAATTAATTATACAGCAGACAGAAACAATCACAGAATCAGACAGATTATACAGACAAACAATAGCAAAGTGAAAAGGAGTACTCGTGGCACCTTAGAGACTAACCAATTTATTTGAGCATAAGCTTTCGTGAGCTACAGCTCACTTCATCGGATGCATACTGTGGGAAGTATGCATCCGATGAAGTGAGCTGTAGCTCACGAAAGCTTATGCTCAGATAAATTGGTTAGTCTCTAAGGTGCCACGAGTACTCCTTTTCTTTTTGCGAATACAGACTAACACGGCTGTTACTCTGAAATAGCAAAGTGGGAACTATAATGACAAAACAATACAGAACTGAGATTTCACATCCCAGCTATTGATAAGTGAGTTCTTGCCAGACAGGATGCTATCAAACTAAGTTTCCTTTTCCATCTTCTAGGCACTTCCCTTTCTCTGGAGGTGATAGGCACTATCAGGACAGGATTGTATTCCGAAGAGCCCAGTAGCACCTTATTTCAATGTGACTAGTTTGGAATGTGTGGGTGTGACCGGTCCTTCCCAGCTTATGGCTGCCTCTGCTGCTTAGCCAAAGGCCTTAGCCTAAGAACAGGGCCTCAGACTGTCACAGTAAGAGAAGGACCTTACACCGGCAGACAGTGATTTTGATTCTTTAATATCTCTGTAACTAGCCAAGTGATAAGAATACACCTAAATTCTTAAAATACAGGCCTTTGCAGACAGGCCTGAATATCTATATCCTAACAGTTTCTGACTATTCTTAGTTCTGTAACTGAGGCACCCTTAGCTATTAAAGAGGATCAGTTGATGCGCTGTAAAACACTTAGTGATTTCGTTCTGATTTGTAACCTTGTCAGACTCTTTGGAAATCCTAAATTAGAAGAATGGAAGAAGTAAAATACATATAGGTGCTGGGGAGAAAAGACTTTCTAAGAGCAGAAGGTAAAGATTGCAATAAAACTCCATGTTTTATAGAGTATACCTGTGGTCTATATTTTGTGGGGGAAGGAGGAAGTAGGGGAACTTCATTCTGACACCTCAAGTATTTGGACATGGTCTGGGAAACATCTTCAATGTGTAGTTCCTAAATTTGGTAGCAGAACAAATGAACAGTGCATCCAAGTTCAAAAGGACTTGCATCACGTAGGTAATTGGGCCAGCAGAGAGCAAATGTAGTTTAATGTTAAAGCGGGGAAACAGTTTGGGACTAAGATTTATGTAGAATACTAGTTTGTACTACTCTTGAGCATCACACACACCAACAAGCTTCTAGAATCGAAGTTTAGTTCTACCCCCTTTTCAGAAAGTAGAATTCAGTTGTGACAGATGTACCAAAATTCTTTGCTGGGGCCTGCAATGCTTAAAAAAAGGTGCTGATTCACCTAAGTGCTTCACCTAAGACTTCTAGTTTTTCTGTGGCATGCTCCTTTCTCTCCTCTTCTGTCTCTTCAAAACTGAAGATTGGTTTCTGTGTAAGGTGGTGCAGCAGCAGGAATCGCAAGGCCACCAGTATTCTTCAGTTTGTTCTTATCAGGAGTGACACCAGCTAAGTTTCAAATAGCCTTGTTTGATTACTAATACTAATGTTACTTACTAAATAGCATTTTCTAGATAGTTTCATTTTGTAGGCTTTACTGCTAGAAATGCAGACCGCAGCAATAGCAAGTGACTTCATTTTTAGAAAAGAAAGTTTCAAAAGAAACTGAATTAAATATTTTTCAGAAATTGCTGCAGTAAGGTGCTGCACACTCCCAAATAACAAGAATAGAGGGGGATAATGTACTAAGTTTTCTGAATATTGACTTGGTGGGAGGAGGTGACATCATAAGAAGCTGTTGAGGCAATGTGTTCCTGCGCTTAGGAACAGCAGTTGAGATCACAGTATATGGTGGAGGAGGAAGCATTGTTTTGCTTTGGGCTGATCTTCTTAGACCAGAGAGTATGTTAAAACACATCTGTTGAAGTCCTTGCCTCTTTTGGGGGTGTTCTCATCACTTACCACTAAAGTTCCGTGTTTTTTCACTTTTCCAGGTTGTTGGTAAACAAAGTAAATCTCTATGTAAACTTATGTAGGAAAGGGAAATGGTGTGCAGCCCACCCAAAGAAAATGCAGGGATAATTGAATGTTTCATGCATTTTAAAACCCAACTTACAGCTTTGAAGATGCTGGACTTCAAAGCAGAAACCTAGGGATTGAACAAATGACTGTGAGTTTACTTCCTGTTTTAAAAACCATCTTAAATTATTGCTTACCTGCAGATGATTTGATGAATGGATGAGGTAGAAGTTCAAATTTCTGATCAGCATGATGGTGTTTAAGCAGCTTGTTGCTAGGAGCTTTGGGGCTAGCATTTTATAAAGGTCTCTTTGTTCTTAGGTCTGCAGGGATCCCCAGGTTATAGTGGCTTTAGGTAAAACTATGTATTCTGATCAGACAAAATAGGGAATTTTTAATAATTAAGACACAATTTAAGGTACTGTAGCATTGTACTAACTGCATTCTTGTAAGTGAACAGTATAATTCTGTTTTGAGGTGAAGTTTGTCTTAAATGTAAATACTGACTTCTGTAGCATTTAGGAAAATTGTATCTGTTTTGGATTTTCCCATTGGCTATTGAGTTACAAAGTTGCAAAGCAAAAATATAAGTTTAACAACTGTGAGAAGGCATCTGAATATGGCTGTTTAGAGAGCTGTTTTAGATTCCAAATTTGGCAGTGAGAGTGGACACGATAAATGCAATGAATACCAGACATTTTCTCCCCCAGCAGTCTTAAAGACTTGGTTTTTATTTATCCACGAAACCAGCTAACACCATAGAGTTTTTAATGTCTTCTGGAAACTGTTAATAGCTTCAGGCTATTGCGAGGTCTGTAATTATGTATTGTGCTTCAAATACTAAACCTTTAGATATGAGAGAAGTTTGAGGTAAGCTACTGAATTCTGATCGATGTAAAAGTTGCATTTCGTTCTTCTGAATAACTTGTATTGCTATAGTGCTCAAAGGCTCTAAGAATGGGGATTCATTTTGCTAGATACTGTACTGACATGCAGAAAGACACAGTCCCTGCCCAAGAGTTCACAACCTTAATTTGAAACAAGACTCAAGTGAATAATAAACAATAGGGAGTAAAAAGGGAGGAGAATCAGTGTAATAAAGTTATGCAGAGGTTAACTTTTGTGTAACTGAATGGCATAGATTTGAGATTTTTTACTCATAAATTAGTATCTGCGACCTCTGACTGTTCTGCAACCTAGCCTACTTTAATCTGCAAAACTATTTATTGTGATCTGGAATTACAGGTTTTGGTCTTTATACATCTTGTATGTTCTATAGATTGAGATAAAAATGAAGAAGCCAGAGGCTATAAGATGGGAGAAGCTGGAGGGGCAAGGAGATTCTCCTAAGCTAAAACAATACACATCAGGTAGGTTTGTTTTTTTGACCTCATTTAGCATTTAATGTAAATATACATATTGTCCTATTAACATTCTTTCCAATTACATAGAACATCTTATACATATGAAATATTGTAGTAATAGGTTTCAGAGTAGCAGCCGTGTTAGTCTGTATTCGCAAAAAGAAAAAGAGTACTAGTGGCACCTTAGAGACTAACAAATTTATTTGAGCATAATACGTCCGATATAGTGAACTGTAGCTCACGAAAGCTTATGCTCAAATAAATTTGTTAGTCTCTAAGGTGCCACTAGTACTCCTTTTCTTTTTGTAGTAATAGGTTTACCTATAGTAAATGTAAACATGTAATTGTGATACTCTAATTTCATGAACTTCATGGGTAGTGGGAATGGATTCTGATTGGTAGTAAAGCCCTAAGAATTCAGCTGTTCACTCTGCTCGTGGCTTTCATCCACCTGAGGGGATTATTCAGGATGCGTGCTTGTCATCTGGGTTTCTCTGGGAGCTTATCATTTTACTGGGCTGCCTAGTTAAACTGTATTCTCCTTTGTTGCATTGAGAGGAGCTTGCATCTTTTGGAGAAAATTTTAGTTTAATAGCGCTCACATACATCAAAAGATTTTCATGATACTTGGCTTAATTTTCCTTTAATTTCAGCTCATTACTTATACCCCTTGTGCCATCTAAAATGACTCTCCCCTTTCATTTTCACATTTGTCATTTCTACATGTCTGGTATGCTCTGTGCTCCTCCACTCCCATCATTGCTTAACCAAGCTACATATTGCGCTCATTAATATTTCCTTATAAATAAGTCTCTATAGCTGCCTAATCCCTGGTGTCATGTTCATCTTCTTCCTTCTGATTTACCTCCATATTTTTGTTGTTGAGGCATCCAAACCTGAAAGAATTATTCTGTTTGCAGTCTCAGATTTGTAGAGTATTGGATGTCACTTCCCTGTGATGGTTCTGCATATGTAGCCCAAAATTGCATTAGCTTTTTTTGCTGCCACACTCAGTGCAACCTCAGCTTCTCTGTTTATATCATATAGGGCTTTTCAGCATTACTGCGTTCCTGGTTTCTGCCTCCCACTGTATTTTGCTTCAGATAACTTTTCAAGATGATCCTCATTTCTCCCCTTGTTTTCAGCCTTGCTTAGGTTTCTTTTTTGCCTGCCCTCCCTGATGTTTGCAATGCCTCCTGATTTTTAGTATGAACTGCAAGATATTTTAATGTGACCATTACTTAGCCTTCCAGAGATCATTAAGGCTGTGATCCAACCAGGGCTTTGGGGTAGAGCCTGCAGAGCAGCAGGTTTTTGCCTGGAGCTGGAGCGGAGCCAGAGCACAACTCCAAAGCCCTGGATCCAACACCCATTGAATGGAAGAACTCCCAATGACTTCACTGGTCATTGGATCAGGTCCTAAGATCTTGAATAACACCAGCTCTGACAATTACCTTGTGACATATGGATACATTGCCAGTTCATGATTTTTCATGATGTTCAGCCCATTTTAATCCTTAAACTTGGCTCCTATTCAACCCAATCAGACTGAATTTTACAAGATAGGATATTGTGCTGTATCAGATGATCCACCAAAAAATCCACCTCCTACAATTCCCTTCATTTGTTATCTTTAAAATTCTGTCCAAAAAGCAATCAGGCTTGTCTGGCAAGATCTGTACTTACAGATCCATGGTACTTTTTGTTCAATTCTGGGTGGGGTTATTTATTTCATGCTCTAAATGTTGCCAAAAATGCCGATTTAACTTACTGCAGCTGTTCTTTCCAGACTCCAAACACCTGTATCCGTCATCCTCTCATTATACAAAGAACTGGGATAAGTTGGTGGTTGAGATCAAAGAAGAAGAAAAGAATGAAAAATTAGAGGGGGACGCTGCTTTAAATAAACTCTTTCAGCAAATCTATTCAGATGGCACAGATGAAGTGAAACGTGCCATGAACAAGTCCTTCGTAAGACTTCAGTCTATCCTTACATTTTTGTGAATGCTATAAATACCTTGAGGCCAGATCTTGTGGGCCAAGTCATTTGCATATACAAATGCGGTAATCAAAGGGAAATAAATATTTAGACATCTCTCTGTTTGCACCTGCAATTGTGGTAAAATGCATAAATGCACAAGAACTTATATATGAGAGTCTCTAGCATTTGGAAACTCAGCCCCTACTGAGTATGAAAACAAATGATCCAGTGATGTTGCTATGATAGCATTTTTATGTACTGGCAATCGGAAGAGTTGCATTTCTCCGTATTGTTAATTCTGAGTGGTGAGCTTAGACTTGGAGCACAAAGATTGCACTCCATCCTTGCTCATTTTTTGTTTGAGTCTATACTAATGTCAGTGGGAGCAACTTGCCACTTCCTGGTTGGTCATAAGAGGAGAGAACCTAACTCCTCCTCATTTTTCTGTCAATTGCTAATTTTCAAATAGGAGTTTGAGTGCACAAGAATGCGTGATTGGACCATTAGAGGCTACTGTATATTGAAGCAGTGTCACTACTTATTTGCCTTAATCATATCAAAAGTGGACATATGACAACAGAAATTATTGCTTTATTAAATTTTAATGTCAGAAGTCTTATGTGCAAAATATGCGAAGATTGATACAAAGATCATGTGCACATCCTATGTCTAGATCAAGTCATGTTCGTTTAATATAATCATAATTGCACATAGTATATAGGGAAGGGTTTGAGAAGGTCTGGAGAATTTCAAGGGAATCTGCGTTAGAGTCTGCAGGAAACAGTGCACTAGTCTTGCAGAACTTAATCTGCTATAAAAACTGTGGATTATTTTAAATGACTGGCTATAACTAACTTTGGCAGACTAAACAGATGTTTTTCCATATTGCAGATGGAGTCTGGAGGGACTGTTCTGAGCACCAACTGGTCTGATGTGGGGAAAAGAAAGGTAGACGTAAATCCTCCTGATGACATGGAATGGAAAAAATTCTAATCTGTTGATTTGGCATCTTTGTGTTGCCCATATTCACATACTGACCATTGTGTATGGACATAGCATTCTTGGATTTAAGACACTGAATGTTCCCTTGAAGATCGGAATTATCGTCTTTACATCTTGCGTGCTTTAGTAATTCCTTTGACTGCAGGTGTTAAGGTTTAATCAGGAATGGAAGCCTATTTTTCATCCCTCCTGTCCATGAGGAGTTTTCAGAAACAGATTGAACTAAGTCATAAATACACATTTTCTACTAGCTTTATCAGTTCTGTACTTTGGGGGATGAGGAGACCTTTAATGGGCTGTTTAGGATTATTGCCTTATTTTTAATTCACAGTATTTCTGTTGAATAATTTATTAGCTCTGGCAACTTTGGGTAAACACACTTTTCAACTACAGTGTTAATTGTTTGCTCTCTAACTCTGCTTAAGAATAAAACTGTAAAATATACATTTTTCCATAAAGAAGTTTGGTTCATTTTATTTTTTAAGTCTGAAAACTCAGCTATGGAAGAAAAAACATAGTCAAAATTTACATTTGGAGAAGTCATAGCTAAGTAGTACAGATACTGGGAATCAAACTTGCAAGTACATAGGAGCAAGACTCCTGCTCTGCTAAAAGAAGAATGAGCTCCCTGTTCTCCTCTTCTTGGAGGGAGAGGAATCACCAGAGAAGGAAATCTGAAGTAGAAGCAGCAGGATTGAGGAATTGCTAGGGCTCCCATCCTTCCTACCTGTGGGTGGATCTGCAGCACCGGATGGGTGGGAGGAGGATTCCTAGATCTGGAAAAGCTCTATCTGCCTCTTCTATAGGCAGATGTGTCCTTTGCCAGTCCTCTGTTTCTACTCACGAGGAAAGGGAGTAGAAAAACAATAATGCACAGATTTGCTTACCATCTCTTTCTGATTGTATTGATCTTCTAAAATGCAGGACATTGCATTGTGTTTCAGTATTTTTAGAGAAGAGCCCCAGCATCCTTCACTTTTGGTCTATACCAATACAGGTCTTCCATCCTGATAAAGTTTTAAAAGGCGATATTTATAGAAATGGGGGTCAGAATCCTCTGGGATGAGCCCCCATCCTATCTCTGCGTGCACACTTTGGTTGGCTGGCTGTGCGCCTTCAAAGGGATATAAATGTGTTCTCTTATCCCTCTTTTCATGCCTTATTCCATCACTGCAACATTGAGACCTGTGCCAGCAGCTGCCAAAATTGGTGAGGTGTCCTTCTTTTGATCTGTTAACTATTTGTTGCAAGCACAGTTCACCAAAATAGTAGAAGTTTCATGTAGTCTGGGTGGGAAGGGGAAACTGATCAGAATGGTGGTGGGGAAAAACGAATTTTCCTAATGAAACATATCCATAAAATAAAGCTTTTATAATGAGTGTAATAGAATCATAGACGTGTAGGGCTGGAAGGGACTTCAAGAGGTCATCTAGTGTAGCCCCCTGGGCTGAGGCATGACCAGGTAAGCCTAGATCATCCCTAACATATTTGTCCAACCTGTTCTCAAAAACCTCCAGTGATGGGGATTCCACACTGTCCCTTGGAAGCCTATTCCAAAGTTTAAGTACCCTTATAGTTAGAAAGTGTTCTATAATATCTAACATAAATGTCCCTTGCTGCAGAGTAAGACCATTACTACATGTTCTACAGTTGACCACCCTTGTATTCGTAAACAGCCCTTAACACAGGGGTGGTCAATTATTATTTGTGAAGGTCCAAATTTCTTGGTCAAGATATAGTCAAGGTATAGACTCCAGAGAAACATTTTTCACACCACAATAACAAGAGTGATAATAGGTAAGTAAAAAGATTTCACTGTCCATTCAAAAGCGTCTGGTAGTCTGGATTTGGCCCACGGTCCACCTATTGACTTACTCCTGTCTTAACCCCTGTTATCAGGTCTCCCCTCCAGTCGTCTTTTCTCAAGAGTAAACATGCCCAGTTTGTTTAACCTTTCTTCCTAGGTGAGGTTTTTCTAAACCTTTTGTCATTTTTGTTACTCTTCTCTGGACTCTCCAATTTGTCCATCTTTCCTAAAGTGTTTAGACCCTTTACTCAACAGAATTAGACACAGTACTCCAGCTGAGGCCTTACCAGCGCTGAGTAGAGCAGGACAGTTACCTCCCATGTGTTACATATGACACTCCAGTAAATACACCCCAGAATGATGATAGCCTTTTTAGTAACTGCATAACATTGTTGAATTACAAACTGAATATGAATCACTGTAACCCCCAATCCTTTTCATCGTTACTACCACTTAGCCAGTTATTCTGCATTTTGTAGTTGTGCTTTTGATTTTTTTCCCTTCCTACGGTAGTAATTGCACTCCTTATTGAATTGCATCTTGTGGATTTCAGACTAAAACTCCAATTTGTCAAGGTCATTTTGATTTCTAATTCTGACCTTCAAGGGGCTTGCAGACTCCTTCCAGCTTGGTGTCACGTGCAAATTTTGTAAGCACTCATAATCCAGTCATTAATGAAAATATTGAATAGTATTGGCCCTTGTGGGATGCCTCTAGATATGTTCTCCCAGTTTGACAGCAACCCATTGATAACTACTCTTTGAGTACAGTCATTCAAACAGTTGTGCATCCACCTACACCACGCTAATTTGCTTATTAATGTAATGCGGGACTGTCAAAAGCCTTACTTACCATATATCACATCTACTGCTTCCCTCCCATCCACTGAGCCAGCAAATGTGCCAAAAATTAAACTATGATACACTATGTAAATGCATGCTTTCTCTGAAGGTTATGGAGAACAGAACTGCTGCTCACCTGCCATTCTAAATTAGCAAGATATCTTCAAGACACCTGCGTGAAAGGAGATGGGCATACAATAAAAAAAAAGCCAAAGCAGTAAAATTGCACATGAATTTTCTTCTACTTTTGTCTTATGGAGGCATGTTTCATCAGTACTTTCCTCCATATAAAATTTAGTTCCAAATGAAACTAAGCATCTGGAGGGAAACTTACAAAACCCATATATGATACACGTACATTGAATTTCCATTATTGGGGCTTGGTCAACAGCTTGCTCCAGGGAGTGTTTTATGCTACCACGCAGAAGATGTCAATTTGATCCTTTATTATTTGACCAGACAATAATGATGCCACTTACAAAATAAGGAAGAAACATGTCCTACTGCTCTTTAGCTCTTGCATGAAGCGCTATTGACAAGCTCTGAAGGTGGATAGGCTTTGATGGTGGACCGTTGAATGAGTGAAGAAAACAGAATATCACCATGTTCCAAAAAATCCCTCCATGTCAGTGTTGGAGTATTAAATCTCCCATTGTACATAAATTACTGCATTTAACTCAACTCCAGGATTGCTTACTGGGCAATTACAAATTGTCTTGGGTATTGTCTACAAAAGTTTGAAAACAGAATAACTATTTTAGTGTTCTGGCTATAGTCTAAAATTAAATTAAATTCCACTTTTATACAGTAAGAGGGACATAATTTGAAATGGTGTCTGCTTTACCAATCTAAAATGACAGATGTTAAATCATGACTACCACAGACAAATGGGTAAGAGACATTTCCAAAGGTCCACCATAGCATTCAAAAGGATCCATACTTCAAATTTTCCCTTTCTCCCTCAGCCCCTCCAAGAGGAAGACCATGTTCAGGCAAATCAATCATCAAGTCAGGGCCGTGTAACCTATCCCAAACCAGGAATGATGTCAGAGCTTATGCTCCCTGGTTTTTCTGATTCACAAGAAATTGGGAGGACAGGGTGTTGCTGGATTTCAAGACTCTCAATAAATCAATCCACTCCCACAAGTTAAAAATGGAGACTGCTCAGACCACCATGGTGGCTATCACCCAGGGAAATTTCCTAATCCCAGTGGACCTGAAGGAGGAAGATCTCCACATTCCCATCATTCCGGTCCACCGACTATACCGGAGGTTTGCACTTGGCACATGCAGTATGAAGCCCTTTTGGCGGTGCCACTACCCCACGGCTATTCACAAAGGTCTTGGCAGCAATAGTGACATTCCAGTGTTAGGGGTACAGCTGTACCCTTTTCTCAACAACATCCTGATAAGTCCCCTCCCTACGGAAGTCAGTCAGGAACAGGCAATGGACGGTGTCCCCCCTCAAGCCGCAACCTAAGTTTATACTCAATCAGGAGAAAAGATAGCTCAGCTCTACACAGACAATAGCACACCTGGGGATTTGGCTTGAAACCACACTCCACGGGGCTTTCCTTTCCAGAGACAGACAGGCATGAATTCTGCATCCATATGCTTCACAGTCCACGTTCCCATGTGAAGGACTGACTGTGTACTTAGACATGTTAGTTTCATGCATATACCTACTTGCATGGGTGAAGTTTCATCTCAGGTGTCCGCAGTACTACCTGCTGAGCTTCCCTGCTTGCAATCACAATTCAGTCTCTCACTGTAAGACTTCCCTTCTTTGGATGGCGATGACCTCTGACAAGATTCATGAGCAGTATTCATTTGATATCACAGAGACATACCATGAAGACAGATGCTAGCTTAGAGGGCTGGGAAGCTCACGCAACTTGGCACGTGGTACAATTTCTGTGGTTGCAGATGGAATCTCACTGCTGTATCAACTGTTAGGAACTGTGGGTGATATGCCTAGCCTAGCCCTTCAGGCACTCCTCCCTACCTTTAAACTCCAGATGGATACTTGGATTCACAGAGAACACTACTGTCGTGGCATACGTAGACAAACAAAGGGGCACCAAGTCAAGCTTGTTACAAGCAGAAGCCACAGCTGCCTTCAGGTGGGTTGAGAGAGATGTCTGCCAGTCTGAGCCATGCATGTCAAAGAACAATGCTATGGTAGACTGGCTCAGCTGCAAAATCACAGACCCGGGGAACAGTGTCTCCATCAGAGGGAGTTCAATTGCATAGTCTAGTGTTTTGGGAAATCAGCATGCAATCTCTTTACATCCAGCTCCAATGCCAAAACAAAAAACTTTTATGCCAAAAGGAGAAACCATGGGGTCAGGGGAATCAATGCCTTCTCACAGGTATGGCCCAAGGCTTTGCTATATGCATTTATTCCTTTTCCTATGATAACACCTAGGGCTTTGGAGCGGAGCCCAGAGCTGGAGCGTGGAGCAGCTCCGGAGCAGTGGAGCTACAGGTTTTTGCCTGGAGCGGAGCCGGAGCACATCTCCAAAGCCCTGATAACACCATCCAACCTGTACTGAGACAACTGGCTACCGTGATTCTGATTGCACCACACTGGCCCAGACATCCCCGATTTTCAGACTTCGTGGAGTTGTCCACGGCGCCCCCACTACCACTATGATCTACTTTATCTCAGGGCTGTCTGTTTCATCACAACCTGGCATCCCTGAACTTGACTGCCTTGATTTTGAGATATAACCTAGGATACTCGAAAGCTGTGATCTCAACCCTACTGATGTCCAGAAATTTTTCTAACTATTCTCATTATACAGTATTATGGAGAAGATATGATTCTTCGTGCACATTAAGAGGATATATGGCAGGATCAACTTCAATCAAATTGGTCCTAGAATTCTTACAAGTAGGTCTGTCTCTGGGGCTGCAGTACAACACACTTAGAACGCAAGCGGTGGTTCTTTATATTCAGTTCTGGCAGCTGAGGGTTGATCTCCCTTATCCCATCACCCTCACATCAAAAAATTCCTCAGAACTAATCAGACTATCTCCTATTCTTAGGGTAGCCCCATGGGCTCTTTTCCTAGTATTGAATAAGTTCTCAAGTTCACTTTTTGAACCCCTGTCCAAAGTTTGTGTGTATTTTGTGACAATTAAAGTTACTTTGTTAGTGGTCAGAATATCCACATGAAGGTTCTCAGAGTTGGGAGCCCTCTCTGTCGTCCCTCAGAATCATATTTTCCATAATGACAGACCCATCATTCACCCCAAAGATATTCTTTTTTTTTCCTGGTCCCAGGAGATTTTGCTCCCCTTCTTTTGCCCAAATCTAGCCCACCTGAAAGAAAGCGTATGGCACACCTTAGATGTCAGGAGGGCAAATTTTATATCTATAGTAGAACAAAGACCTACAGAAAAACATCCGCTTGATTTGTTCTAATACACCACAGAGGGAAGGGACAGAGAGCCTTCAGGGCCTTCATATCGAGATACATTAGGTGGGGAATTTTAGAGGCATATAAAGCCAAGGGGAAAACTCCTCAGTTCACGATAAAAACCTCTTCCGCAAGGGTAACGGCAAATTCAGGGGGTGGCAGGTCCACTACACCAGATGAACAAATGTGCAGGGCAGCAACTTGGCGAGAGGTCCCTGCATTCATTCACAAAAGTGTCTCAGATTGATAAGACTTCAGTCAGGCGAGGCAGCCTTTGGCAGTTCTCTCTTAGCCCACCCAATAATTGATAGTAACAGGGGAAGGGAGGAGTACTGCTCCAAAAGTCCCATCACTGCTGAACGTATGGACCCATGAAAATGAGGAAATGTGCATCAGCTGACATTGTTTAGTTCTAGCAGGGGGTTGGGTCCATAAATTCTTCCCATATTTTTCATTTCCTTCTTAGGGGGGTTAATTTCAAAAGTGTTGTGTATTTTTCCTTCTTTTTAGGGAGAGCTGATAGTTTTTCCATCTTATATTTAATCAGTGCCCCTTGGGATCATCCCATTGTATATGTTGTTTTTTCCCCTCAGGTTGGACAGTTATTACTACTTAATGATGGGCAGTTTAATCTGTTAGTGCATTTTGAAAGAATGTTTTATTCAGCTACGACAATTATTATCTTTAGAAGTGACTCTCTGGAGGGGTTCTCCAGTGGGAGGAGTTACCTGGAGAGTCAGCCCAGCCAATCAAAAACATATGACGCTGCCCGCTACAGTGTGGGGACTGAAGAACCCATCAGTGCTGAATTTATGTACCCAGGCCGCTACAGTTTTGGGGTGAGGGAGACCGATTTTCTCATATCCAGCTAATAATGCCAAAACGCAGTCTAGTTTCTTTTTGCTACATCTGTGAAGTTTCAATATTGCAACTTTTATAAGATCTAGATTGTTGGAACTTCAGAATAAACGTGCTTCTTAAAGAAGAAATTCTTAGGAACTTGCTCAAGAAGCAAACTCTTAACATTGATATTCTCTCCAATTATTGCCCAGTCTCTAATCTTCCTCTTGTGGGGAAAGGTCTAGAGAAGGTGATTTTTTTTTTTTTTTTTAAATCCCCACTCAAAACCTATGTGTCTGATTTTCTTGACCCTGGTCAGTCCAGTTAGAGGGCTGGCTATGGTACGGAGCCTGTACTGGTTTAACTGGTGGATCTGTTACAAATGTTTGTTCCATGCTGCTAGAGGTATTTGGCGGACGGTGATGGGTGTGGTATGCCAATTTTCATTCTAAGCTGTAGGACTGTATTCCTCATTTTTCACAAGTGCAGCACCCATTACTTCAACTGAAGATGTAATTAAGGCAGAACTGGCTTATACATATGGGAGAGACTTCACCCATCACGGCAATGCCGCAGCTGCTTCAGTCGGACACAGCTGCTGTCTTTATCAGTGCTTGACAACACTCTATAATCCAAGGCATATGAGGATTTTTGTTTGTTTGAATCAGTGGCACATCAGTGCGCACTAGGGAACTTTTAGTGCACATCAGCAGGGTTCACCCATTTAGTGCCTGGCACGCTGAATATGTAAATACTTACATTGCACAGAGGTGAAGGGCAGCTCTTAAGAGTGCCTTGTTAATTGAGCTGCCCCATTGTATCCAATGAAGGGAAGTCTCAGCTATCATTTACAACTTCTTTCTAAGGAATCGGGTGAGGGAAAAGATTGCCGGAATTTAAAGGAACACCTGGGCTTTTCATCCACAGCTGAAGCAGATTTAAAAATTCCCCTGCCTTGTAGAAAATGAGTCTACCATTATGTATGGGACATTTCGTAACCTGTCCAACCCTCTTCAGAATCCTCAGGCAAGCTGGGTGCATTGTGGTGTGAGGATAGTGAGTAGGAAACGGTTCTGTTTGGGGATTCCAGGCTTTTGAAAGCCTTCCCTAGAATGCTGTGGCAGGCTCTGCTTTTTCAGAGTTTTCAGCCCTAATGGGCTGAGCCATCAGTTTGTGAATTCAAGCAGCTGCTGCACCCCACAGGCGTACCCATTATTGCTGCTGCAATGGGAACAACTTCTTTGAACGACGGTCCCTCTGTGAATTCCAGTTGCGGGAGCACATGCGCGCCGTGAGCCGGAACTGTTCATGGTAGTGTCTGTTGACCCGCATGTATGTCAGAACTAGTACCAATAATACAGCTGCTGTACCAGGGCCAAGCCATTATTTGGAGAAAAGGCTCAAATATTTCTACCACCATGCCATGAAAACTTGCTGTTAGTAAGTAGGGAGCTCTCCCGTGACTGCTCTATAAAATCACACGTACGGAAGTGAATGTGGTGCAGCTACCAAGGGCTGGTCAAAAATTTTCCATCAAAACTTTGTGCTGGATGGGAAATTAGGTTTCTGGTTAAACAAAATTTTTTTTGCAAAAGTCATGTTTTCTGTGGACAACTTTTTGTGTTGAAATATTTTGGCCAAAATATTGTTGTTTTTGTCTAAAAAATCAAACTTTTTTGAATGGAAAATGTGGACAAAAATTAAAAGGTTTTGCTTTTATCAAAAATTTCCACAGTGGGGAAAAAAATCAAGATCAGCTTTGTTTCTGGTTTGTTTTTTGTTTTTTTTCCCACTGCATGCATCTGATGAAGTGGGCTGTAGCTCACGAAAGCTTATGCTCAAATAAATCGGTTCGTCTCTAAGGTGCCACAAGTCCTCCTTTTCTTTTTGCGAATACAGGCGAACATGGCTGCTACTCTGAAACCTTTGCCTTTTGTACATTTTCAGGGTCGACATTTTAGCCATATGCAGAAGAGTAGTCTTGCCTCTGAAAGGAGCTGATACAATCTTCTTGCCAAGTCGGGCAACAGCTATTTCCTGGTTGTTCAGAAGCATCCAGGGAGCCAAAAAGACCTTGCGTTGCAATCCTTGGCAACCAACTCAAAGCACCCCCAACCCCTTTAAGCATGGGGTGCTGATAAAATGTTGGTATTTTATTTTGCTTGCTTCCCTGAGTTTTATAAGCTTTATCACAGCCTTATCTAGGTTGAGTCTCAACCAATTTGCCCTTCATTCAGGGGCATGCATGGGGAGTGGAGGGGGGAGGGGACCAGGGGCACGGCCTCTCCCAAATATCTAAAAAATGTATTTCTGTTCCAGCCCTTAACTCAGCCCCAGCCGCTGCTCCACCCCCGGCAGCTGACCGCCGTTCGCTGCCCCAGCTGCTGTGCTGACCCCAGACCCAGCCATGGCCACTGACCCAGTCCCCAGCCACTGCTCTAATGTACCCCTCCAAGAGCGGTCATATTTAAATGCCTGTGCACGCCCTACCTTAATCCATAACCCATTCTCATACTGGGTAAACTGTCCCATTGCACAAGCAGGATTGGAAGCAATGATACACATTGAAGAGAAGCAGTGTAATAGGCATCTTAACAGAAAAAATTGTTCAGGAGTCCAATACTGACATAGCAATTGACTCTAATGACATAGATCATGGAACCGGTAACTCTCAGCCATGTGTACATTAGGAAATAAGGTGTGGGTGGTTTTTGTTTGTTTGGGGGGTTTCTGCAATTTACTAATATGGTGTTAGTGTTTGCTAATATGTTGTAAAAACACGTTTTTTCCTACTATCGATCTGGCCTTAGTGACAGTGCACAGAGGCAGTAACGTTTCTTAAAGTTATGCGGAGAACTTTATTTGGAATATGGCAAATATTGTGTGGGAATGAACTGAAGTTGGCTTACATGTCTTACCACAGATGTAAGTGAGGTGGTCTTGATGTACCATCTTATAACAATAGATTTGACAGCAGGGTGATCTCAGAGCGGTCCTTGGCTTTGGAATTCACTCTTCCACTTAAATCTCCCAGATCCTGGATGTGGTGACCTTCAGGGCCCACCGTAACGGTCACCTGTTCTCCTAGTCTATCTGGTGATGGGAGATTGGTTAGGCAGGACAATGGAGGAAGGTCTTGTAGGAGGTTTATTATATTTGAATGTCTTCTTAATGTGTATTACATATGGGCTGTTTATAACCCTTGTAAATGCATTTAGAGAATCTGGTAGGTGCTGTTAAGAAAAAAGCTAAATAAATTATATCCGCTCTTAAAAATTGAGGCAAAAAAGGTAATTTAGGGATTTTTCCTACAAGTCAAGTTGTCCTTTCCCAGTACTTAGTTTCAAGACATTTCTGGTTTTGTCTGATAAAAACCTCCCTGTAGGCTTTCATTAAATGAAAGTAGCGACAGGAGCCTCTAAGATGTTCTCTGCATTAGCCAAATACGATTTCAGCACTTTAGGATTTTAATTCACTTTCTTAGCTTAGGGCAAAAAAAGAAATATGCATTGGTACTTATACACCCTTGACTCATGCAAATATAATGGTTTAGCCTCAGGGTAAAACTTGTAACTGATCAAGGTATAACGCTCCCATCCAGCTCAATTCTGTGAGCTAGGATTGTAGAGCTAAAGATACTACATGCGTGTGGCTCTGAGTACAGACAAATGAACCCTCTGTAAGTGTCTTCGGTTGTTTTGTTCCATAAGAATATAGCAACACCGGCAACCCCCATTGCATCAGGCTAGCAGATTGCTACTTTTGCCCTATATGGCACCTGGTCTTTTAAAAAAAAAAAAAAAAAAAAAAAAAAAAAGCGCCCAAATACCATTTGTATCTTTCTAAAGTGAGAAAATGGATTATAGATTTTTCCCAGTTTACTTGATTGGCAAGACAATAGGAGGGTATCCAATCCAGACAGCAGCTCTCCAGAATCTGCCTTTATTGGTGCATAAGGAATTGACAATTGCATTCCTCCCTAGTAGAAAGTCCACTGATCAGATCAGGTACCACAAACAGGCTCAGTCTTCTAATTTGTATGGGTTTCTCTTTTTTGTTGCAACACCAGCTGAATGACAGACACCCCTGCTGCACATCTTATATGTATGGTAGCACCAGTGGGAGGAGCTTTGCAGCGGTGTATAAGGGTATGTCTGCTCTGAATCTAGGAGTGAGCCTCCTAGCCCAGGTCCACAAACTCATGGTAGCAGAGCTAGCACACTATACATAGTTGTGTAGATGTTGCAAATCAGGCTGGAGCTTGGGCTCTGAAGCCCAGCGTACCATATGATCCATATCACTATGTATCCGTGACCTGTCCTCTTCAATATTTACCACTCTCTCTCCCAGTTGGTGTCATCTGCAAATGTTTTCAGTGATGAATTTAGGCTTTCTTCCAAGTCATTAATAAAAATGTTAAATATCATAGGGCTAAGAACCAGGACCCCACTAGAAACGCACCCCTGATTCCCTGTTTACAATTACATTTTGAGACCATCAGTTAGCCAGCTTTTAACCTATTTAATGTGTGACATGTTAATTGTATATTCTAGTTTGTTAATCAAAATGTTGTGCGGTACCAAGTCAAATGCCATACAGAAGTCTAAATATATTATATCAACACTATTACCTTTATCAACCAAACTAGATATCTCATTTAAAAAAAAAGATAATCAAGTTCTTTTGACAGGGTCTATTTTCCATAAACCCATGTTGATTGGCATTGATTTTATTGCCTTCCTTTAATTCTTTATTAGTCAAGTCCTGCGTCAGCCACTCCATTATCTTGCCTGGGATTGATGTCAGACAAGGCTGTAGCTACCTGGGTCATCCTGTTTACCCTTTTAAAATATTGGCACAATGTTAGCTTTCTTCCAGTCTTTTAGAACTTCCCCGGTGTCCTAAGACTTATTAAAAATGAACACTAATTAGTCCAGTGAGCTCCTCAGCCAGCTGTTTTAAAACTCTTGGATGGAAGTTATGTGGACCTGCTGATTTAGAAAATGTCTAACTTCGGTAGCTTCTGTTTAACATCCCCCAGAGATTCAAGTAGAGTGGAGAGTGCTGTCCTATAAAATGACTACATCGTGTGTTTATTCCCAAAATATAGAACAGAAATATGTATTGAACACTTGTCCTTTTCTGCATTATGGTTGATAATTCTACCATTTCCATCTCATAATAGGCCTGTGCCATTGCTAGGATTCCTTTTGTTCCTAATAGACATTAAAAACTCCTTATTGTCTTTAACTCTGCTGGCCACAGATTTCTCCTTTTGCCCCTTTGCTTTTCTTATCCGTTTTCTACAATTTTCTAGCTTCTTGTTTATATTCATTACTGTCAACTTCCCCTTTCTTCCATTTCTTATATATTATTTTTAGAGCTATCTTCACTTGCCCCCTAAACAAAGTTTTCTTAAAGAATTCCCAATTATTCACATTTCTCTGATTAAATTCTTCCTCCCTGCTGAACTGGCTCATAATCATTTTCATCTTTGTGAAACTGTCCTTTTAAAGCACCAAGTATATACATCACTGGTCTGGACTGTAGCCCATAGGGCTAGCTTGCCTTTACTATATTCACTGCCCTGCCTTCATTATATTTAGCTGCTTTCATTATATTCAGCCATAACGTGAGAAACCTACAGGCCTGTATTCTGTAAGATATTAGTTGAAGCATAAATTATCATAAGTATGGTTAAGTAGGGCATAACCTTGGCATAAATTAACGGTTACCTTTAGATTTTGGGAACTAAGGAGAACTTGCTCAATGGTAGGAGGTAGAATATTCCATTAAGTGCTACTGCAAGGAACATGAAAATCCATTGAAGCAAGAGGTGACAGGTATGATCGTGAGCTGAAATGATAGTTACATGTACCAGTATACTAAACTATAGAAGGACACCTCAACATAGTAGATTGAGGAAATACAAATAAGGAAGAGGGGAAATACTCCTACTGAATATACATTAGACATATTGTAAAAGTTGTATCCCAGCCTGTGAACAGTATGAGAGAGAGATGTAGCCCTTGGGAGGTGCCAAAATGGTGGCCACTGGTGGTGCTGAGGAAGACAATGGCTAACATTTCAGGTTGTTCTACAGGATGGTGTGAGTAAATGGATGTTCAGATAGACATTCTGTAGTTCTCTGTTTACCTCACTGAGTTAGAGTGTTTGTGACTTTGCTAAATGTATTAATAAACTATTTGTAAATATAGAAGAGGTTCTATAGTGTGTGTGTTGCAGCTAGGCATATCAGGGTTCCCAACTATATAGTAATTTTTAATTAATTTTTAAGTAATTCTGATCTTGAGACAAGAACCTGTCAACCCTCAAAGTAATAAATATAATGAATACATAAGCTATAAATCAGGCTACAGGACTTTATTCTGTTTTCACATTATAAATGACAGGTTTCAGAGTAACAGCCGTGTTAGTCTGTATTCGCAAAAAGAAAAAAGAAAAGGAGTACTTGTGGCACCTTAGAGACTAGCCACAAGTACTCCTTTTCTTTTTTCTTTTCACATTATAAATGTGATCAAGGCATGATCATTTGTCTCTAAGTTACCGTTAATTTTTAGTTCTATGGTCAGTTCCTCTTTATCAAGACAAGGTCTAATATAGAATTGCCCTGTGTTGGATACAACAATTTTTGAATTAGGAAATTGTCATCTATAATATTTAGAAATTCTAAGGATGTTTTTGTACTGGCAGCAAGACCTCCAACATATGTCACTCAAATTGAAGTCCCCCATGAGCACTCAGGTTTTATTCTTACACTTCGGTGTGTAAGGAGCAAGTCATCCTGTCCCTAGTGTGATTTGGTGGTGTGTAGCAGACACCAACTAATAGCCCATCTTTTGCTTTATCTGTTAGGAGATTGGACTGTGAGCATTCAAAATCATTTTCTTCCTAGTTATCAGTGCCTCAGAAACAGGTAATTCCATTTTTGACAGAGTGCTGCTCTCCCTCCCCTTTTGCCCACTCAGTCCTTCATAAATAGATTTTAACCATCAATTTTAACATTCCAGTCATGGGAATCATCCCACCAGGTTGCAGTAATACCAACTAAATCAAATTTATTCTCATAAATGAGCAATCCCCATTCATATTCCCTAACCAAGCTCCTAGCATTGGTCTCGTCATGTCCTTTGGTTCCTTGATTAATTTTGTTCTCAACTGCTCGCTGTTGTGCTGAGTATTCATATCTTCCTTCTTTTTACCCTTCCCTTTTGTTATTAGCTTAACACCCTCCTGACTACTCTAACCAGTCTGTTCCTGAGAAGACTGGCCCCCTTCTACTGAGGTGGAGGCCATCCAAACTATATAGCTTGCTCTCCTCATAGAAAGTGGATCAGTGTCCCACAAAACCACTGACATTATACCACTTACCTACCCAGTGGTAGGTTTTTCACTTTCAAAATCTTCTGTCCTGCTCGTGGGACTGGGGAAGGATTTCAGAGACGATTGTTCTTCAGCACCCTTCTGAGTCCCCTGAAGCCATCTACTATCTGTAAGATATCCCGCAACGCAGTGTCATTGGTGTTGATATGAACCATCACCAAAGAATCCTTTCCCATTGTCTCCAAAAGCCTATCTAAACTTAGCATGACGTCTTGGATCCAGGAAGGCAGCATACTATCGTGTTGTCTGCCTGTCCCTTGCAGAATGTTCTTTTGATGCTTCTGATTATTGAATCCCCAACGAGGATCATCTGTCTTCCTTGGATGGCTGGAGAACTCTTTAAGAAAATCAAGTTTTCCCACACACGCTGGGCCAAGTTCTCATCCACAGTTGTTTTCTGTACGTCTCTCCATTGCCTTGGAACAGCTGTATCTTGAGGGGGTATCTGTGATGGGGTCCTTGCGGTGCAACCTGGACTGTGGGACCGCAGAGCCCTCCAAAACCCACCAGCCTGGTGTATCCCTCACACTGTGATGCTAAAGTCAAGCTATGAGCCTCTGACAGGCACTGCACTTAGACAGGGACACACCCAACTGAGTTACGTGAATGGTCTGCCAAACACTCATGAACCAACATGAGAGGCTCTAGCCAATTCCCCCAGTTCCCCAGTCTTGCACCTCAGAACTGTACTATCTTGCACTGGTCAGAAGCATGACCAGTGTAAATTCATTACTTAGTTTGCCACTTCTTCATAGGAAAGTGGACATGTACCAACCTTTGTAACCTGAGCAGATTTCCCAACCACTTTAAACAAACTCACTGGTAAGGATAAAACATTAAAATAAGCTTATTAACTACAGAAAGATAGATTTGAAGTGATAAGTGGTAGGCATAAAGATCAGAGAGAGTTACCTTAAGAAAATAAAAAGTAAACACGCTTTCTAAATCCTAAACCTTTAGTCTAAGCAAGAGTTGAATCGGACAGCTTTTCTCACTTGACAGATGGTACAAGCAGGTTACAGTTCTTCAATACATGCTTCCCCAGTTAAGTCTTTTTCCTCCAGACGTTCCTCCAGGTATTGAGATATGCGGGGGGGAGAAGGAGAGGCCAAGTGATGATGTCAATTCCTCTCTCTTTATACCTTCTTCCAGCTGCTGGAAAGATCCTTGTTGTGACATGGGGGTCCCCATTAGTCAAGCAGTCTCCATTGTGTATGAGTATTCTCCAAGAAGCCTCTGGGATAGTGGATTGTGTGTTGATGAGCCATTAATGAACATCTGGATATTGATGGCTACTCCTTTGTTGTAACTGAAAGGCTGGTTGTAGGTGTTCCTAACCTCACAACATATCTCAGTAACACACATAGCAATACTTCATAATGTCACATACAATGATAGTACATACAATCCAACAGGTTATTATTGTTCAACAGATCAAGACTTACAAAATGACACCTTACAAGTCATACTTTGTACAAAAAAAAAAAAAAATCAGTACTATCACAGTGGTGAATATGGGAGTCCATGGTGCTCTTTGAGATACAGAGTGTCACAGTATCTTCCACAGTTTCCATGTTGAGGCCCTGGTGTCAATTGGAAACTTTTAGCTTTGTGGAATTCCTCCCGGTCCTCTTCTCTCTGGTGGCTGCAGCCTGCCCATCCTTGTCTCTCTGAAGCCATGTAAAACACCACAGTGACCTCTTGCCTCTGATGGTTACAACTGCCAAGTCTCCTGTCTGACTTCCTCTCTCTCTCTCTGATTCCTACCTTTTTTCTTCCTTGAATCTGGGGTACGGGTGTTTCCTGAACCTGGTTGTCTAGGAATGCCTCTGCTTTTCTAATTTTCAACAGCATCTCTACTTGTCCCTCCAATCTAACATAAGAACGGCCATAGTAGGTCAGACCAAAGGTCCAGCTAGCCCAGTATCCACTAGCCCACTGTCTTCCGACAGTGGCCAGTGCCAGGTGCTTCAGAGGGAATGAACAGAACAGGTAATCATCAAGTGATCCATCCCATCCCTCATTCCCAGCTTCTGGCAAACAGAGGCTAGGGACACCATCCCTGCCCTTAGTCTTCTAAGATTCTTCTCTAGCACAGCTACCAACTTGCACTTCATACACAGTATGTGCCTTCTGCTCTTCCCCTCCGGTGCTCAGTTTGCTGCTTCCCCGTCCTCCTATATTTTTTGACCACACATTTGGCAGTAACTGCTCAGTACACTACATTTAAACAAGCACAGAAAACAGAGGAACATTTTTTACACATTTCTTTAATCTGCAGTAAAAATTATTTATTTGGGGGGGGAAACCACCTTTCCTTTATGCCTCAGCGTACAAGTGCTGTGCTTTTAAAACACACACAATGATCAGGGTTAGATCTTGATTTAAAAGCCAATCTCAAGTTTAACAGACCTTAAAATTCCATCAAAGAATCTTCAGTTACATCTTTAAAGCAGAATTTGTTTTAAAAAGTTCTATTTTTCCCATACTAAGGCAGGGGAGGGGAGTTAATGTAAAAAGTGATCATATGAATAGCCAATAAGATATAAAATTTATTCTGCACTCATTCTACCTTCCTCATTTAACATTTTGCTTTTTAGATTGGCTGCTTATTTTTCATGCAATGTTTTTTTTTTTATTGTTTTTTTTGAACCATCAGTATGTCAAATTATTCCTCCTCTTCTGATCCTGGCAAGCAGTGTTAGAAGCAGGTTAGCTACGTGTCAGAATAGGTGCATTTGCAACCACAACCACTTCAGCCTCCAAATTCAAGGCAAGATTGTGCCCCCCTTCTTCGTGATAGGGAGTACTTTGTGAGTGGTCCCATCAATTTTGATAGGACTGTTCAAGTCCTACCCAGTGTAAGGAAGGCATAATTTGACCTGTTATTTAAAGGTAAAAATCATAAATCACTAGCCATCCTGCAAATGTCTCAGCTCCCAGTAACTTCAATAGGGAGATGCTTAGCACCATGCAGGAGCAAGCCCCATCACTGCCTACTGCCTACTCAAACACCGAGGGCTAGACAGTGAGTCCTTTATTTCCAGTGGCAAGCAGTTACTCACATGAGTAGTCCCACTGAAGCCAATGGAACTACTTGTGTGAGAAACTGCTCCCCTGGGGGGGATAAAGGGCTCACAGCGTGGCCGTGAATGTTTATAGTTTGAGGATGTATATGTATAGTGGCTGTTGTGGGTTCTGATTATACTGTGCCTTGAGGCTATTTGGTCCACAGCTATGTGTAATTATGTTAGTCTTAGAGAGCTGACACTTGTTAGACAGTACCAGCGATACAAGATTTTTGACACTAAGGCTACTCTGAAGTGCTGATGCACAAAGCATTTTGATTTCCTCACCATGCACATTCCATTCAGCAGCCCCTTTTCCTTGCCATTTGTTTTTGGTTCTGACATAATGTGCATATTCCTCCATCCCCCAGGGCAGCTTTGTGGGAAAGGTATGCTGTAATTGGTCTATAGCTGTTCATAATGATCTGGGAACACTGCATGAACAACAGGGAGCAACTTCACTTGTGATTTATTTAAGTGCGCTACATGGTTGAAAGGTTCTCCCAAGAGCACAAGTTTAGCTAGTCACCTAATTGGATGTAAATTTTCACACTTATTTCAGAACAGAGGGCTATGTCATGAGATGCTGAATTTGAATCTATAAGCAAGTGTCTATACTGCTCAACTAAATCATAAGCACAGTTACTATAATCTGTTTTGGGGAGTCTTAAATTCCACATTTCAATAGGTTTTAGTGTACAGTTTTCTAGAAGAATGCAAATTATGCTCAGCATTTGTAAAGCTAATGAAATATTAATTAAAGGTTTTATTTATTTACATCTAGAATGACTGACCTCATTTTGATACATTAACATACACTTTAGTGTTTTAAAAGCTGAGATTGGTAATGCGGCTTTGGCTGTAGTCTTTTATCAGTTTGTCGGACTCCTGCTTATTTCATCAATGATCTGAATACTCCATCTCACACGACACCCAAGATACGGGCAACCCACCAGCTGCAGGGCATAATAATTCGGCAGGCAGAACGACATCCTTGGTAGTTATAGGGCCATGGGTAATAGCCCATAAGAGGTTCACAAATTCTCTGGCATTGTGTGTAACTTCGTCTACATTCAATACAGCACACACCTTCGTGGTCCAGCATTGGGTCAAAAGTCATCCCTTCGCCTTCAAGTTGCTGAAATGTAAAATACAAAATGAGAGAAGATGAAGTTCCCTGCATTCATATTATCTCCGTAAAAGATAACAGGTCAAATACTGGTCCCACTGAAGTCAATGGCAAAACTCCTGTTGACTTCAAGAGGGCCAGGCTTTTAGTGGCCTGATTTGCCACTGCATTACTCCACATCTACACTGGACTCTCCGTTATAAAACTAGAGGAACACAATGGGGAATCAGGCTGTCTGAGTTTCATTATTATTTTACTTTCCCAACTTTTTGTGAAAGCTCTAACAGTAAAATTTAAGAATCGGAAAAAACCTGGGTTATCCAGTCCATCTGCCTGTATCTACAGGACTGTGCCCTACTTTGCATTGTCTAATGTTCTATCCCAGGGGTGGGTAAACTTTTTGGCCCAAAGACCACATCGGAGTTTCGAAACTGTATGGAGGGCTGGGTAGGGAAGGCTGTGCCTCTCCAAACAGCCTGGCCCTGCCCCCTATCCGCCTCCTCCCCCTGACTGCCCCCCTCAAAACCCCCGACCCATCCAGCCTGCCCTCCTCCTTGTCCCCTGACTGTCCCCTCCCAGGATCCACCTCCCCAGCCACCCACCTGGGATTCAACCCCCCCGCTCTCTATCCCCTGACTGCCCTGACCCTTATCCACACCCCTGCCCCTGCCAGGCCACCCAGGACCCCACCCCTATCCCCTGACTGCACCCTGGGACCCCCTGCTCCCCGCCCCCTTACCATGCCACTCAGAGCGGCAGGACTGGCAGCCGCACTGCCCGTGGGGTGGCGTGGCTGTGGGGGATGGGGGACAGCAGGGGAGGGGCCAGGGGGTTAGCCTCCCCAGCTGGGAGCTCAAGGGCCAGGCAGGATGGTCCCATGGGCTGGATGTGGCTCATGGGCTGGATGTGGCTCATGGGCCGTAGTTTGCCCACCTCTGTTCCATCCAGTCTAATTTTAAGTAAGTCCCAAGTGATGGACCTTCCACCTCTTTCCCAAGAGGACTGTTCCACAGCCTATTACTGTTGGCTTTCAGGATATTCAGATTAAATTTACCTTTCCTTTAACCACCTCTTTTCCCATTGTGTGATGGATTCTAGACACCTAGCATTGTAGCACCATCTGACTAGGAAGCAGTTACCACACAGTGTCTGAGGAGAAGGTGCGAGAAGTGTAGAGACTGACACGCAGGGGGAGACAGAGAGAGAGAGAGAGAAGAAGCCGAGACCAGAGAAAGATGAGACCTGTCAGCTGCAGCAACCTGTGCAAGACTGGCCATCTGAAGTGGGGCACAGCCACTTAGGATCTTTATGTTCCTGTGGGTTGGGATGCTTAGCCTGTGGTGTCGGGGATTTGTGCTACTGTGTTAAGGATTTGTGTTTGCACCAATAAAGGGGTGCCTTGTTTTGGAAAGAATACTGCTTGTGACAATCATTTATCAAAAGGCTGTATCCGTGTCCTCCAGTTATTTCCTTAGCCACCCGGGAGACCCAGACCTGGTGAGAAAAGATTGGTTAACAGGTGAGCTGTTTTGAGGGAGCCTTTGGTAAATCCAGAAGGAGGCACTAGGTGAGCTACTCTGGGGAGCACCTAAAATCTGTTTTTGGGGTAACACAGGTTCCCACTGGCAGGAAGACTGTCAGAGAGAGCTCTGCAGGGGATCCTATACCAACTGTACTGCTCCCACTCTCCAGAGGGATAATGGCTCTACCTCTCAGGCCCCATTGTCTCATCTCTATGGCTCTTATCCCAGATAGTTCCTCCCCTTCAGTGGCAGGGTTTAGTTCTGCTTTTGGGGCCAATGCTGCTTCTACTTAACTGAATTCATAAGAAATAAAGTCAATTTAGTTCTTCTTTGGAGTGATTAGCTTAAGCCTAATTAAGAGATGTCAACTGAGTAGAACACTGTCACGGGATAACGATCTCCTGCTGTTACATAAATGTCAGGACAAAGCTGTGACTTATTTTCAAAGCAGGAGACATTGATCTTGTGACAACATTCTATTAAAATAACTTTATCCCTGCTGTACCAAACAGTCCTGTAAATTGTCTGATGTTGGTGCAGTAGAGTGGAAGTGGCTTGCTGTACAGTTAATTGTTTTGCAGTACTGTGATGGTCTTAGGGAAACGGGACTCTTCACATTTTCATTCTGTTGATCTCTTCATATGAGAGAGAAAATAAGATTCTGTCCTGGACCCATCTTTCTCCAAGTTCTTTCACTGCATTATTTTAAAAGGATTCCATTCTGCAGATTGCCAGAAAGAGCTCTGTGAACTGTCTGACAGCCACAGTTTAGCCTGATCCTGATTTCTGAAGAATCAGTGGCAAAATTTCCATTGACTTCAATCGCAACAGTACTTGTCCCATTGCAGGTGTGGCTAGTCACAATGCATTTTATCCAAAAAGTTGTATGCACACTCTCATTCTCTCACACTCTCTCTCACACACACATACTCTTACATGTTTCATGAATAAGCTAGTTTCTAACTAGCTGACTCTGCATTTTTATTGTTTTCTTTTTATCAGTTAATGATCAGTGTCAACTATCTGCCTGAGGCAGATTAAATTTGCTGTCGTTATGGTAATGCATTATCTGTATCAGATGTATCTAGTTTTCTGTATTAAACTGGACTCACTACAGCAGTCTTGCAAAATTATCTTAAATTCACCAGCCTAAGGACAGTATCTACTTCTTCACCATACTTTGGGGACTAATGATAACAAAAACTATATTAGTTACTTCTGGTGAATGGAATTTATAAATAACTGCACTATCGAATGAAAGTTTGAATCGACAAATTGGTGTTATAATTTTTTTAAGTCCATTTTAAATGGATCGATATCTAAAAATGAGTACTTAATAAAGTTACATACCTACCTGCAAAATCAAATGCTCTGAAGGGGATTCTAAGGCAAATAGATATGTACTCACATGATACGGATTTTCTGGATTAAAGTTTGAACTAGAATCTTGCTCACTGGGACCAGTAGCGTTAGATTGGCGTTCTGGTTTTTGAACAGTCTGGGTAGTAGGTGACCTGGTATTTACTATGCCAGCAGTAGCTTCAATTTGGTCCAGATCAAAGTTTGATTGAGTTTGACGTATTTTTCTCTTGATTTCTCGCTTCTTTCTCTGGCTATCTGCAGAAACAGTCATAGGAGTACATAGGTGTTTTAAAACATGTTCTTCCACTAGTTCAAGGACCATATTTTGTTACCCATTCATGAAAGTGTGATTGCATAGCTGTACTGCAAAGATTAATCGGCTTCAAATGGGAGCTACTTGTCTTTCCACCTATTCCATACACAGTCTATATCATTCTGTCTATATGTGTGAGAGATTTGTCTTTTTTTCCCCAAACAAATGGATGGGTGGCCCAAAGAACAGGATGGGGGAAGGGCCTCTGGATGCAGTGAGTGGCCAGAGATGCTAAGAGAATTAATAGCTATGCCAGCAGTCAACCAGAGCAACTATCTTCATGTCATTACTGTGCATTTTTGATAGAAAGAAACATTTGGCAGGAGACAGACTTGTGTCCAGCTCCAAATGACCTGATTGTAAACATTGTTTAAAATACTCCTGGCCAACTTTGACAATACTCTTTTGATGCATAATGGCCATGTGCAAGGCCACAGGAAAACAGTGGAAAATTTTAATAAGCAAATTTGGCTCCCATTAGTCATGAAAAAATATTAGCAACTCTCATCCCCAAAATACTCAACGTTGCCACTTATTTCATTTTTCTAGCCTGTATTTTGTATATCAGTATTAAATCTCTGGGTACGGCTACACAGCAGCCAGGAGGTGTAATTCCCAACTTGGACAGACGAACATACGCGAGCTCTGCTCAAGCTATCATGCTAAAAATAGCAGTGTGGCCACAACATCTTGGGTTAGCCACCTGAGTCCAGTCCTGCCCCACCCCTTGGCTACATATTCATGCAGCTAGCCTGAGCTGCTGCCCATGCTGCAGTGGCCACACTGCCATTTTTAGGCAGCAGCTTGAGCAGAGGTAGTGCACAGATGGCTACCCAAGCTAAGAAGTACAGCTCACAGCACCTGTGTAGATATACCCTTAGAGCACCAAGGAGGAGCAAACTCTTCTCTGGTTCCTTTCATCCTCTTCCTCCAACCCCTGGGGAGGAATCTCTTCCTCCTGCTCCCTCCACTGGACTAAATGAGGACCCTCTTGCTAATCTCCCTGGCAAGTGCCTGAACACCACCCCTTGCCTCCTGTATAGCAGCACATTCCCTGCCCACCTCCTCTTATGCTGCTGGCCCTGCCTCGCGAATCTCACAAGGTCTCCCTAGCAAAGTATATGCCCTCAATCCCCCACAGGCCACCTACAAATCCTAGGAAGTTAGAAGTCAGAGTTTAGGGCCAGAAAGGACCACTAATTCATCTAGCCTGATCTCCTTTGTACCACAGGCCACCAACACCACCCACACACTTCACCCACCAACCCAAATGAGACCAAAATATTACAGCCCACAGGAGATTAGGCTACAGTGGAACCCCGGTTACCAGTTCTCATTGGGAAAAGGGTCAGATTGGATAACCAAAAATCTGGATAAACCGGAGAATTGGTTGGGTTCTAGCTGTCAGCCCCACGTATGGCAGGGCTTGGGCTGTTGCCATGCCCAGGGCTGACAGCCCAAACCCCAGTTGTCTGGGGTTGAGAGCCTGAGCTCCACCACTGTCAGCCCTGGGCAGCTGGTGGTTTGGTTAATACGGAGAGCCGGATAATGGAGGCTCAAATAAATGGGGTCCTACTGTATTAGGTGCCACAGATGTAACCAGTGCCCAAGGCCCCCATGATGCGAAATGATTAAGTGAGATATACCCAGATAATCCTGGCAATTGACCAGCACCCACACACAGTGGAGGAAAGTTAAAGCACCCCACCCCCCACGCAAGGTCATTGCCAATGTGCCCTGGGGGAAAATTCCTTCCCAACTTCACATACGGATGAGCAAGAACCAACCACCTGAGAGAGAGAATGTGCAGTGCCACCTCAGAGCTCTGTCCAATGTCCCATCTCCAGCCTTGGCCATCCCTGAGGTGTTAAACCCTTTAGCCCTCCCCTCCACTGAAGTTGTGTGGTGGGTCTGTTTGAGGGGGGGAGCCCAGGCTGAGCAGCTCCACATGGAGACCTTAGCATTCTCTGTGTACTGGGTAGGGGGTTTCAGCACCAGCCTACATGGGAGAAGAGCAATGAGGGCCACAACTGTGCAGCTCTACTAGCTAGACACCCTGCTGGTGTACGTTTATTGGGGGAGAGAGGGGAGGAAGGGAGGGTAGTGTTTAAGTGAAAGAAAAATTACCTTTTGGGTATGTTGGTCGAAGCCAGAAAATAGGAAGATCTCCACAAAGCTCTAAAATTTTGGGACTTAGGAAGCTGTTATCCTTAACCGGCTGATCTACAGCCACCCAGATAAGGGAATTTTCATCAAATTTAACTGGCATGATTTCATCTTCCTGTAAGGAGGCAGCATAAAATCCATTGTTAGCTCAATGAACAGGGGCTCTGTGTATTCTGTAGAAGCAGCTTTCTGTTAATAGCCAGATGCCAAACATAGACGCTTCGCGTGGAACGGATCTGAAATGTTGTTTTATGTACTACATGCACACAGCCACATCTTGTTCCAATTGAAATCAATGGAAAGACTCCGGGGGTGAAATTTTGTCACCACTGAAATCAATTGCAAAACTACCAGGATTTCACTTCCTTTGTCTTTAATGGGGCGAACAGTCAGCCCATAGGACCGGATTCTAAGCTGGTGTACATTGGTGTAGATCCACTGACTTCAGAACGACTATCTTGATTTATACCAGCTAAGAATCTGGCCCATAATTTTTTAGGTGTGTTTGCTTGCATTGTTCTGAATGCATAGAAATGTTAGGGCACTTCCATAATAGACATATTCCTGAGAGTTAGTGAAAGTTTTAGTTTGCATACAGCTACAATTTTAAGTTAATATGATGGGTCTGACTAAAGGTCTTGTTCAATAACAGCAATTCAGTTGCCCAAAAGCTAGAAGTTAAAGGAGCCTTCATTTTGAAGTGTACCCTGCAGGTTTTGGTTTCATATCTTCAAAGTAATGTAGGAAAATGCCAGTGATTTATTCTTTATAGTTTTTAGTTCAAAGTATTATTTTACATAAAACATGTTAGCTATTTCTTAGCAGCAGTGAAACATCCTCAAAAAGTCTTGTTCATCAAGAAAATCAATATGATTTTGAAGTAAAACTTCTGAATTCCCTCCATATAAGTATCTGATATTTGGATTGATAATCCACTAGATCAATTTATTTTGCCAAGTTATTCCTTTAATGTATTTATTGATTTTTGTAGGATGTCTTGAGTCATCTAAATTCACTATCCAGTGAGAGCAGCACATCATTTATATTCTCCCACTTGGGCTTTTGTCAGCATCTGAAATAACTTAACTGGAGCTAACATTTGAAGATAAAAAGAATCCAATTGTTTATCTTAAATGAAATTACCCCAGATTTTTTGTGGGCAAATGTACTTTTTTGTGGGCAAATGTACTTTAAGTAGCAATAAACTTACTTTAATTTACCATTTTGTATTTAGTGTTGGTCATGATCAAATATGTATTAGACCAGAAACAAGTTAATTTTTAATTTATTTATAGTAAAAAAAAATAAATGTAAAGACTAACTCAACATTTCGGTTGCACACTTGATCAGAAAAATTAGGCAGCAAAGGAAGTTTAATGTTCTAACAGTAGCATTAAGTTGCGTTGGATTGCCCATCCCATCTATTTGATGCATATGTTTTATCACAGAAACAGCAAAATTCATATAATACATCTTTTAAACAGTACACAGAAAGCAGGAACAAAACACTCTACACATCTGTAATGTGACCAAGTTAATACTGAATTGGAACCTTAATTTTGCAAACCTGACATTTTTTCAACAGTGGAAATTTAATACTGGATGAATGTAACGTCCTTTTATTTTTTAATAAAAAGAAAAATTGCCTGTGCTTAATTATGTTAAATTATTCCAATTAGGCCATGAAGTCCATACATCCTTAAAATAACAAGGGAGGGTAGAGGCGATCTCGGTACCTACCTCTGGGGGCTGATCCAAAGCCTGCTGAAGTCACTGGAAATATTCCCACTGACTTCAGTGGACTTTGGATCTGACTCATGGCACTTTCTTGTTGGTTTTAGAGAGAGTTTTCTCTTTCTTTTTTAAGTAAATGAGTATGTATTACTGCATATTCTAGATTACAACAAATAGGCAGAGTTGGGACATCCTCATTTTGGAAGTTCTGCAATTTTTGTACACCACGATTTTCTCCTGTCCTGATGATGAGGCAGGAGTTTTGGTGGGGGGATGATTTTTCTGTGAGTCTCTGTTAGACATTTAGTCTCTCTCATGCAACCCATCCCAGCAACAGTAGAAGCAGTGCCCATCAGTGCCTGCCAGAAGCGCTCACTCCTCCCTTCCAGGACCCCAAAAGACCTACTAGATCATTTGATATGTGTATTTAAATGACCTTTAAAATCGTTATTTATATAGAGTTAAGAATTTTTTTTAAATTGCTCCCTACCAGATCAAACGAGAGGCTTTCTTTAGTCATAGTATTGACATCGGGGATGTGAGCTTTAGCTTGTGCTTTAATGTAGCATTTCTCTCCTCCAGCAAAACGGATTCCAGTGATGCCCTACAAAATAGACCTTTTGTGGTTACATGCATGGACATGTCACCCAATTGCTTAAAACAAAACAATATAAACTCTGTTCATATAACATTAAGGTATTCACTGAATTTGGGGACTTCAGAGTTCCTGTTTTTTTTAAAAAAAAAACAACAAAAAACTGACAATAAAACATGTTTTTTGATTTTTTAAAAACAAAAGTCCATTCTGAAATTGACCCAAATTCTGTTGTATCACTATTTTAGCTGTAAACATTTAAACAAACCAGGTGAAATTTTAATCTTGAGTTCCTAAATGAAGGCACCTAATTTAGGTACCCAAAGAAGTGGCTAAAGTTTCAGAGGTGCTGAGCATCTGCAATTTCTATTGGAGAGGGCCTGTCTAGACTAGGGAAAAAGGAGTTAGCTAACAAGATTTGACACATCACTTAGCACCTAATATTGACGCAGTTTAACATCCTTAAAATCATGTTAGCCATTTGTATTATAACCTAGTAACTTTTTCCCAGTCTAGACAGACCTCTGCACTTATCTGAGGCACTTACTATTAAAGATATGAAAATCAGGTCATAGGTATGGATGTAGGTGCCTAAGTTTAGACATACAACTTTGATTTTTTTTTCTATACCATGATGCTTTTTATGCACAGAAGTTCATAATGAAATGATAACCAAGACAGAATTCCAGTGTTGTTGTAATGTATTTCTAATCCTAAATAAATGTATAAATAAATAAATAAATAAATGTAATGTGGTTTCTAATCCTAAATAAATGACACAAAAAGTCCCTGTATTTCAAACATATTGACATTAGAGACCATTCATTGATATATGGTAACTACAGGGTAGCCTTTCTTAAGTCTTCTCCCTCCAATTCAAATGTAGCATTTTCTGTGCTGCCATGTGGGTTTGATTCTCCCTACAGGACACAGAGAGCCTACCCTTGTAATTTCAGCAATTGTCTTGTCTATCCACCATTTTGTTCTATTTTGCTTCAGAGGAAATAGGTGAACAGATCTTTATGTACAAGCTACAGCATGACAAGAGCCCTTCTGCTGACTATTGATGGATATATACAATGTCACTGGGGTCATTCTTTTCTTCAGAGGCTGAGAAAAAGTAGGCCCCCCAGGATGTAGCTCTGCCACTTTGAGATAGTCAAGATATGTTTCTGTGATACCTTCCTGTCACCCAGGATGCAGGCTGTTTTCCTAAAATGGTCACCCTGGCCTTGTTCAATGATCCTGCTCCAGTGATCAAAGCATCACTTAACACATGGGGACTTTCTTGACCTTAGTGATATACATAACGTAGCCATCTCCATGTCACAGCTCTGCCTAGCTTAGAACTCTATTGCTCCAAATGTGTAAATAGGTTCACATGCCAACTTATCCTAGAGTTCCTAGTATATGGCATTTGCAACAGGTACTTCTCTATCTCCTTGGTATTCTTTCCAGCTTACACTTCAAGTTGTTTCCACTCCTTGCAGGGTCAAAACCTAACTGGCTTGGTCCATTTGCTTTCCTGGAGCTTGACCCTTGGCACTCAATAACTGAAGGCAGGTATTTTTTGGCGCCAGTTTTTCCACCACCCTCATCAACCTAGATGCACAACACATTGTCACAACCGCTCTGGGGTGGGTATTTTTGGCTGCACTTACCCAGCAGCTCATATTTGTCATGAGGGTCCAAGGATGGAAGAATTCATGGACTCTCCACTGAGCTGGGACTGCTGTGCAGATGTGGAATAGTGAAGGTAAATGACAAGAGGCTTATCATCAGCATTTTAATTCAGTTGCCAACAAAGTTGTAAGGTTGATGTTACCACAAGTTTCACAAGGGGCTGAAGAGCAGCTTTCAGATGATGTGGGGGTTATGCATCCCACGTGTATGTGCATGGATCTCCCTGGGCCTGCGCAAAAGCAGGGAGGCCCAGTTATCTCCGCCTCGTTCATGGAACCAACAGATGGGGAGGGGCAGGGCCAGAAAGACCCACATTGCTTCCCTCACCAACCCTACCTGGAACTAATGGTTTCTTTTGTTCTAGATGCTGCATTTACCTCATTTAGGGCTCAACCTTTCTCCCTTTGAAGTCAATGGTAGTTTTGCCATTGACTTCAATAGGTGTAGGACTGGGCCCCTTCTTAGGGTATGTCTGCACTGCAATTAAAAACCCATGGCTGGCCCGTGACAGCTGACATGGGCCCAGGCTAAGGAGCTGCTTAATTGCGGTGTAGATGTTCGGGCGTGGACTGCAGCCTGAGGTCTGGGACACTCCCACCTCACAGGGCTCCTAGAGCCTGGGCTCCAGCCCGAGCCTGAACGTCTACATCAGAATTAAACAGCCCCTCTGCCCAAGCCCGAATCAGCTCATACAGGCCAGCCACGGGTTTTTAATTGCATTGTAGACATGTCTTTAGAATCCAACACTGGAGAATGTCTTATCTGCAAGATCTGTCAAATGTACTTACTATCTGGAAATCATGAACTTCTATAGCCTCTTCATTTCCACTTCCAGTTTTAAAGGTCTCTAGGTTGTTCCCAGAATCTATTTCCATTGATCCCTCTTGTACTTTTCCATTAATACTCATAGTATAATGGACATTGTAAATCTGTAATTGAATAAAGAACATTAGCACGCATTTTTGTATCTTCCTAGCTTTTATAAGAACAAGTGTGGTGCCAATCTGATTGTCATGTCCCTCTTCAGGTTACTGGCTTTTATCCATACTTACACTTTCATTACAGAATCCTCAGCAGTCAAGACCATACTAATAAAACAGACGTTGATGGTTTCAGGCAATATCAATCCTGCCAGCTTTACATCCATACGCACTGAATGTAGAATAATTTGGTTCCAAGGTTACATGGGGTTTAGGAACTGGTCTAAATCGTATTGTATGGGAGGATCAGAAGAAGCTGATTTCCCCCAGAGGTCATCCCCACTGTACTCCTTAGTTTGATCTGTTGGGACTCTTGCTTGGAGAAGTTAGATACTGTTTAGGTACTTAGAAAGAGAGTCTCTTGAATGTAGCAAGCTGCATGTAGCTGTCTCTGAGTGGGGTGAGCGTTGTTTAAATATCAATACTTCCATAAGTACCAACAGAAGGAGTTTACTTTTATTCTTAAAAAGTCTGTATATAAACAAAGTTTCAATAAAGTTCACAGTATTAGTCTAGAAATCAATTTTTTCTGCTTGCAACTCTTTGTTAGGGAAAAAATTAAGGTGCTAAACATAATTGATTGTCTTTTACAAATAGAGACTCAATCCTGTATTATTCATACATCCAAGACTTCCACTGAATTCTTGCATGAGAAATGCAAGACTGGGTCTATATAGATAGTACTTAATTCCATATCCAAAGTATATAGACTGAGCTGGTATAAGATGATAACACTTTTTTGTGAGCCCCATTAGTTGCAGTAGAATTCGAGTTTATTTTTATTTTAAAAAAATCATAAGTCTTATGGTTGCAAAGAAAACCTTCCAAATGTGAATCAACAAAGCGTTGGCTTCCTGAGTCTGAGGGAAGTCTGAAACAATAGCTTAGTGTTGGGTGTTGACTCTGCAGCTTAAGGTTTACATTTTATCTATTTCTGTACCAATCAGAATACACTCTACTCTTTTTTAAAAAAAGATTCAGTTCTTAATTGATGGCATTACTACCAGCTTCCTGAGATGGGACAAGAGCCTTAGGTAAGGGAAAAGAAACCCACTTACTAAAAAGATATTTTTAATGCATCTGTTTGAACAAAAAGCAGAAATACGCTAAAATAATGCAAGTGTTGCGAAACTAAACAGACCAAAAAATGAGACTCTGTCCTATAATTGATCTGCTATCTATTTATCAAAACCATCACTGCAAACTGGACTATTAACACCTTACTCATTCTCTGGCCCATCTCCCATTCAGGCCCCTCTTACACTGAGTCCTGAAGCAGCCTGTCTTCTTACTATGAAGGAAAAGCTTTGTTATCTGGCCTGTTAAGGGAATGGGGGGGTGCCGATAAGTCAAAAATTCCAGTTAACTAAGAGTTATACTTACCAATGGAGGGAGGGAGTTTAGGTGTGGGAGGGGGCTCAGGGCTGGGGGCACTGGCTCTGGGAGGGAGTTTGGGTGTGGGAGGGGGCTCAGGGCAGGGGGTTGGGGCACTGGAGCAGTTTTGGGGTGCTGGATCTGGGCAGCACTCACCTTGGGCTGCTCCTCGCAAGTGGCAACATGTCCCTGCTGCTCCTAGGCGGAGGCACAGCCAAGTGGCTCTGTGTGCTGCCTCAGCATGCAGGCGCTGCCCATGCAGCCTCTATTGGCCTCGGTTCCCAGCCAATGGGAGCCGTGGAGCCAGCGATCAGGGTGGGGCGGGGGAGGGACAGTGGACAGAGCCCCTGTGGCCGTTCCTCCTCCTAGGAACAGCAGGGACATGTCACCGCTTCCAGAGAGCCACGCGGAGTCAGGTAGGGAGCTGCCCGCCCCAAGCCAACTGGATACCTGGCAACTCTATTGAAGATTTGTATTAGGAGACATCAGAAATGCCAGTTTCTAGAGCTTTACGGTTGGTAAAGTGCTGGATAACACAGCTTTTACTGTAACTTTTTTCTTTTCTCTCTGGATTTTGGGTTTGCTATAAATTGTCTTTAAAAAAATATTAAATGTCAAGCAGTTGTACCCTACAGGCTAAAATGTATATCATATTGAAACACTTTCCCTACAAATTAAGGGACCGATTCTGCACTCCTAACTCAGACAAGGCTCCTGCTGAAGTAAATAGGAGTCTTGCCTGAGCATGGAGTGCAGAAAAGGCTCCTTGGTAAATTCAATGAGACTCATTCTCCTTGTCACTGATCACAGAATATCAGGGTTGAAAGGGACCTCAGGAGGTCATCTGGTCCAACCCCCTGCTCAAAGCAGGGCCAATCCCCAATTTTTGCCCCAGATCCCTAAATGGCCCCCTCAAGGATTGAACTCACAACTCTGGGTTTAGCAGGCCAATGCTCAAACCACTGAGCTATCCCTCCCCCCCAATGATGAGCAAATGAAAATCAAATTCACATATCTGGCATTTCATATTTTAAAAATCTTTGAAAACATAAAGGAAAGATAATATTTAGAATTATTCTGATGATCACTATTCCTTGAAAGTTTGCTTCTTTAAACTAACCCCTGAGTTTTCATCTCTGTCCCTTTTGACACAGGATTTTGTCATGTAACCTAAATTGAGAAAAGTTCTCTCCACCCAAATATAAATTATCAAGATTTTTAAAATCATTTTGCAACTAATATACTACGAGCTTTTGTGTCCATGTTCAGCACACATTTAAACTACTAGGTACATAGTGAAATAATTTTGGTCCTTAATCAAACCTATGAGTAGACTAAATACAGTCTGGTACACCATATATTTAAGTGTCAAAGTATGATGTGCAATCAGCATTTGGATGACGTGGCATTTCTTTCACCACCATTTTGTCCTGATGCTTGAAATTTGCTTATTATGTGAATCTCCTGGGAAAGGATGGGGGGAAACAGTGAATGCTTTGAAGATTTATGAGCAAAAGTAGATGTAGCTTTTGTCTGTGATCCCAAGGATACATTTTATGTTTATTCCTGATATCAGTTTCCATCATGCTACACCAAATGGACAGGAAAGAAAAGAGTTTTTATACTGAGGTATGGGGGAGAGAGGTATGCTACTTACAGAACTTGGCAACCAGTCAAGTAATGTTTCCAGTGTGGTTGTGATTCTCATTAAATTCAAGCAGTTAATTTAAAAATTGGTTTAATAGAAAAATGTCTGTTTCCAAAATGTAAATACTTGGGTTCATAATTCTTGTCTTTGTTTCACTCAGATTTAAATCAGATTTAAAAACTTCAGTGCAATACCTTCTTACAAGACTATCACTATCCAGCGTGGTAAACAGATGGGTTTACTGTTGGAATTGACACCTCCTGCCCACCTTTGTTTAATTATTGCCTGTCCCAGTTAGCAATACTCTAAGTACAGTCGGTGACCCAGTTTCCACTACTCCAAGATTGATCTTTCTGATTGTTGTTCCCTTATATTTTCTGTGCTCCAACCACTTCGGAATATTTACCAAGCATTCTGGATGGGAGGCGGGGGAAGAATGGCTTGTTTAGAATTCGGATCATGTTTTGTAGCTGAAAGTGCTGGCTCTTAACTCTCAAACTGAGCAAGCGTCTAGCCCAGCCGCTGGCGCACGTCTTAAGCTAGCCACAGATGCGCTAGACCAGTGTTTCTCAACCTTTCTGGTAACAGGGACCAACTTGCTGCCTTCCTACAGGGTGCCAGGGAGATGTCAGGGACCAGCGCTTGACTGGTCCCTGAGCAGCGCGGCCACAGCCGACTTTCCCCACAAGCTCCTCTACAGGGTGCCACCCAGCGACCCCCTTGCTGGCGTTGCGCGGGCGCTTGTCCCGCCCACTCCCGCTGCGGTGCCTGGGCGCCTGGGGTAGCTTTTCACAGCCAGAGGAACCACTCAGCCCCGCCGGACCCTCAGCCAAGGAACCTGCGGCCGGCTCTCCACCAGGTCCGCTCGGCCGGCCCGCCCCCGCCCCGCGCCCGCCACTCACGTGCCGGTCGCTCCCCTTCCAGAAGTAGAAGGCTCCGATGGCTCCGCACAGGAGCAGCAGGGCTCCGGCGATGAGCACCACGGCCCCGATCTTCAGCAGCCGCCCCGGGCTGGCGGGTGTCACCGGCACCGCCGTGTAGGCCTGCAGCAAAGGGGGACAGGCAGCCCAGGAGCCCGCTCGCCTCACAGCCCAGCTCTCCCGGGAGCTCAGCCCCGAGCCGGGCGGGCGAGGGAAGCAGCAGCGCTGGCGCTTGGCGGAGCCAGCCCCTGCCGGACCCCCGCCGCCGCCGCCGCCCGCCACTTTCCCGCCCTCACCAGAGCGGTGACCTGCCCCGCGAGGCAGCTGGGGCCGAGCGCCGGGACTCCCTCTCTCTGCCCCGGTACTTACAGGCGGCAGGCTCCGCTCCACGTCCTCCGGCCCCGCCAGGGCGATGGGCACTTTCTCCGCGCTCTCGGCCATGGCTGCCCGCGCACGTCTGGACCCGGAGCTCCTGTGGCCCCGGAGGGAGAGGCACGGCCGGGCTCGGCTGCACACAGAGGCGTGGAGCCCGCAGCCCCTCCCCGCCCCCAGGCGCGCCTCCCCGCCCCAGCCGGAGCGCCAGGCTCGGGATACAATGGCCCCCTTTGAACGCTGCTGCCCCGCGGGGCCGGAGCGACCGGCCTCAACCCGAGCAGGGTTTCAGTCACCTCCCGGGCCCCCCGGCTGCTGCCGCCCGCCCGCCGGGCAGTAACTCTCCGCCGCTCTTGCCTTCCGCGCGGAGGAGGGAGCCGCCAAAGCGTGGGTGTGTTGGCCGGCACGGCCAGGTGCTATGGGGAGCCCTCTGACAGCTGGCCCAGGCCCGCCTCCCAGTGCCCAGCCCATTGGGGGCCCTAAGCAGGAATACGTTAGACCCCCGCCTGCCCCACAACACATACTAATAATTAGCAGGGGGCCCCTGGAGCTGCTTGGAGTCCTAAGCAATTGCTTAGTCTGCTTGTGCCTGGCGCCCGCTCTGCCACCTGCGGGTGCTTGGCGATCCTCAGCAGTGGAGACACCTTAGGGTTTCACACCTTTGGGGGGCTCCTTGAGCAGCTGCCCGGAGCCCGAGGTAGGATGACTCTGCCCAGGCGGTGCCTGTCCTCTCAGCTCCTCCATTAGGTGAGGTGGAAATGGGGAAGAGGAATCAGGGGGGAGAAATGATCAAAAGGAAAGAGGTGGGTGAAAGCTCCTCAAGATCTTGGGGAGCCTCATGGGTGAAGGGAAGCTGAGCCCTCTTCCTCTCTCTGGAAGAGGATGGTTATTGGTAAGGGTAAGATTTTGACACGGTTATTTTTAGTAAAAGTCTGAGATAGGTCAAGGGCAACAAGCAAAAAGTCATGGAAGCCAGTGACCTGTCCCAGACTTTTATTAAAAAAATAACTGACAAAATGGGTCTGATGGGGAGATGAGAGCCCAAGTCCTGCTGCCGGAGGGGAGTGGGGGGGTGGTCCAGCACCCACCGACTCTGTGGCTGACAGCTCTGCAGTTCCTCTGGAGCTGCGGGTGCCCCCAACCGTGGCTCAGAGCTTCGGGTACCCCCGCTGCCCGCATCAGCTGAGAGCTGAGGTCTCTGGAAGTCCTGGAATCCGTGTCCTCCATGGCATAGTCTTAGTTATTGGTAAATAAGTTACGGAGAATGAGAAGCAGAGTTTGGAAGAAAATGGAAACTAGTGCAGAGATTCAAGCTGAATGTGACATGACTGTGGTCAGCCCTTCCATGCCTGTGGTTTGGATGGAGTGGTGTAGGGTGGGGAGAGAGGAGTTTTTATATCAGTCTGACAGACAATAGGGTTGCAAAGTAAATGCTAATGAACCAGATCCTCAGATGGTGTAAATCAATGTGGCTCCATTAACTCCAGCAAATGGTTTGTGCTAGACCAACCTGATCTCTTTCTTCGAGAAAATAACTGATTTTTTAATCTACCTAGATTTCAGTAAGGCACTGGATATAGTTCCACATGGAAAATTATTAGTTAAATTGGAGAAGATCAGGATTAAAATGAGAATGGAAAGGTGGACAAAGAACTAGTTAAAAGGTAAAAAGAAAAGGAGTACTTGTGGCACCTTAGAGACTAACCAATTTATTTGAGCATGAGCTTTCGTGAGCTACAGCTCACTTCATCGGATGCATACCGTGGAAACTGCAGCAGACTTTATATACACACAGAGATCATGAAACAATACCTCCTCCCACCCCACTGTCCTGCTGGTAATAGCTTATCTAAAGTGATCATCAAGTTGGGCCATTTCCAGCACAAATCCAGGTTTTCTCACCCTCCACCCCCCCACACACAAACTCACTCTCCTGCTGATAATAGCCCATCCAAAGTGACAACTCTCTACACAATGTGCATGATAATCAAGGTGGGCCATTTCCTGCACAAATCCAGGTTCTCTCACCCCCTCACCCCCTCCAAAAACCACACACACAAACTCACTATCCTGCTGGTAATAGCTCATCCAAAGTAAGCTATTACTAGCAGGACAGTGGGGTGGGAGGAGGTATTGTTTCATGATCTCTGTGTGTATATAAAGTCTGCTGCAGTTTCCATGATATGCATCCGATGAAGTGAGCTGTAGCTCATGAAAGCTCATGCTCAAATAAATTGGTTAGTCTCTAAGCTGCCACAAGTACTCCTTTTCTTTTTGCGAATACAGACTAACACGGCTGTTACTCTGAAACTAGTTAAAAGGTAGACTACACCAAGTTATACTGCAAGGTGAACTGTCAGGCTGGAGGGAGGTTACTAGTGGAGTTCCTCAGGGATCAATCTTGGGACCACTTATTTAACATTTAACATTTTCATTAATGACATTGGCACAAACAGTGCGAGTGTCCTAAAGTCTTGGCTTCTGAACTTCTACACAGCAATAAAATAGCCCCTCAGACCCAGCCCCGTGAGCCCAAGTCAGCTGGCACAGGCCAGCTGCGGGTGTCTAGTTGCTGTGTAGACATACCCCATATAATTTCTCTCTCTCTCTCTTCCCGCCCCCATTCTGTTGAATCTGGAAAAATAAATAATATATGACAACTTTGATATTACTATCATTAAACACAAGCCCATGGCCAGTGCAAAGTGTCCCTCACAGAGCCAGAAACAAACAAAACCAATTTCAGGAGGAGCCAGATTTAAAAGAGATCACAAATGGGAAACTCTGGAAGCTTCTTCTCAACAGGTCCCGCTTGGGTCCGCGTGCATCTTCCAACTTGTTTTTTTGACTATATACCACTCTGTTATTCTCAGTTTATTTTAATCTCTCCCATCCTTTTCCTTCCTACTCATAGAACATGTATGAACATGCATTCTCCTTTGATTAGTTCTTATCTCTAACCTCCTCAGCAGTGGCGATATTGAACATTATTATAATCCCCCTGATCAAGAAGATTCCATTATGTACTGGTCCTTAGACCACCAACAGCACTGTAATATCTGAGCGCCTTCCAGTAGTGCATTAAGTGATGTGACTAAGATCTGTCTTGTGTGGTTCATTCTTTCACTCTATTTCACCCTCTCCCAAGGAGAAAAATAGTGGGTGCAGGATGGGCTTTTATTATGGTATGAACACTGTGCGATGTGTTTATACGACAAAAGGCAAGGTAAAAAAGAATTCACTTTGCAGTAGGAATGAAAGCTGGTGAGGTCTCTGGTGGCTCTTAGTTCCACAGTTAAAGATGAGCCCCCTCATCCCGCCATCTCCTATAGAAGCTCCATGACATGCACAATCAACCTCCTGTCAAACAACACTGCAGCATCCTAACCTTCTAAGCTCTTAGCCAATCAAAACACCCGAGGCCAGACCCTTCCATGCCTGTAAATCCCATTGTAGCCTGCAGTTCTGTATGTAAAAGGACAGCAGGATCTGGCCCCCCAAAATTAACCTCTCTTTCTTCTGAATCTTGCTCCATAAATGCACAAATCTTTGTCTTTTCTCATTTCTTCAGAACCCATCACTGCCATGACCAGTAGCTTAAAAAATATCAAGTTGTCCAAAATTAGAATAAACTCAAGAGCTATTCGCAAAAAGAAAAGGAGTACTTGTGGCATCTTAGAGAGGTGCCACAAGTACTCCTTTTTTTTTTTTTTTTTTTTTTTTTGGCGAATACAGACTAACACGGCTGCTACTCTGAAACCTGTCAAGAGCTATTGGGCATTATGCCACCATCTTGTTAAGAAATGAATCTTAGAGACTAGATCAGAATTTTCCCTTTCCTTAAACACAGGCTGATCCTTGCTGTCAATTTCTGTCATTAACAATCAGATTAAAAAAAATATTAAGAAGACTAGATGGTGCTGAAAATAAACATAATCAGAGCTCATTAGATCAAAAGCAAAGTATGATGTATGATTTTAAAACTAGGGCATAGTCTGGCCTTCTCTTGGATGATATACTGTTGCGGGTCAGTTCTGATAATAAGCATAATGATCTTCATTAGCAAGCATTTTGTTACTCCAAAATCTTGTGTACTGATATCTTGGCAAAATGTGAGAATTCCAGGCTTTGATCTTGAACTTCCATTAGACTCTGGTTTAAACAGACAGATTTATTTTAAGGACCGTATGTTCATCTCCTGTGTAAAAATGTTTGGGGAATGAGAACTTCAGTTGGAAGATCAGTGGTTCCTTCTGAGTGAATTAATTTGTGCCTGATTCCCTGTGGCAGATGGGACCAGCAGCATTGTGGAAGGAGCAGAGTGTTTGGCCAGAACAACATAGGTAGGTTCTAGATTCAAAGTTACAGACAAGGCAACAGCCCTTCGCAATGATCTATTGCTAGGGGCAGGAATAATCTGCCCAGGGAAATGAAGGATGCTTGATGTCACTGCTAGCTCAGAAAGTGAATGTACATAAATGTGCAGGCCACATCTCCTGACCCTGACTGGGAATACCCTTCTTCAGCTCCAACAATGGAAGGCCTATAGATAGCCCTTTTAAAAGGGATTTTCATTTTCTGGAGGAACCAGAGTTGGGGAGAAAAACTTGTGGCCAGGACTCTCTCTGTGCCCTCAGGTTTCCTTCCATACTCCAAAATCTCCTTCCCTTGGGAGCGCTGCAAGTTTGCATTCTGCAGGTGTGTGAACCCCCTCCTCCCTGATGGAGCAATGTAACGACAACTCTTGGAGGGGAACCTTGCAGAGTTTCTAATTCTCTGCACACATTTTCCTCACATCGAGGAACAATTTGGGATCTTTTTTTTTTTTTTTAAATAATGTAAGCATCACTGACTTGTTTGGTTGTTTCCTTCAGTTTCCCTCCCACCTCCAGACTCACACACATCAAAATTAGCAACATCTTTCAAGCAGATAAAGGAATATAACTGTAGGTCCCAATGTCTACCATCCCTAGTCAAGCCTTATAACGATGGCTCTGAAATGCTAAGTCTTTTGTGTGTGCGTTTGCATGTGCTCATGCATGGAGCGGTAAAGGGAACACATTTTTTGCCATTTGACGGATTAGGTGACAACAGATAAAACAGGATTTTGCACAGATATAAAAGCAGTACAAATGGCTTACCATTCAGCAACACCAAACGATTTCTGTGGAATATAAAGACTAGTGTAACAGGCAGTGTTTGCAGGGGTTAGGACAAAACTGTGACTTGCCTTCACTGGTGAATCCTTCACTTGAAATAAAGAAGGTAATGACACTGATGTTTGAAAGTAGTCTTCTCTCTAAATCGTGTGTATGCTCAGCTGGATTAAACCAACTGTCTCAGACTAACAGTTGTAATAATAGTCTTTTATGAGACATTTGATAGCCTAACACCATTATCCCCTGGCTTGAAAAGCATTCCAGAGTATTTAGAATGTAACAATGAATGTGATGTTGCTCATTTGAAAGTACTTGACTTGTCTCAAGGAAACATATTTTCCTATTTTCTTCAGATCTATAAAAAGTTTAGAGGAAGAAGAAGGGTAACACATGAGAAATATATGGTGACAAGTGTCCTGCATGTTGGATGAGATAAATCTTTCAATATTTCTGTTGTAGCTTCATTTATATTACTGCTGATTTTCTAAGTGCCAAATGTATGCTTAAAATCTACATTAGATAATAAAAATTTCCAGGAGATAACGACACTGACTGTGTGATTCATCACTCTGTTACCCAGTGGTTTTGTACCAGCATAAATATGGAGTAACTCAATGCTGATGTAGGCCCTATATTTTACCAAAGAAGATAAACAAATTTAATCTTCTCAGGAGTGTTGTGATTCTCAGCGACAGTTTTATTGCAGTAGGCCAGAGTTCCTTATCTGCTCTAGGTGCTTAGCAAATTGGGTAATTCAAGAACCAACCTTGGAATGACTGACAAGATGCAAAAAGCTATGACCTTATAATGATTTCCTCAGGTATTTGAGGGACATAAAATATGCTTCAGGAAGCTTTGTCAATAGCCAAGCAAGCCACGTGTATGAAAATATCCATTTGATGGGGAGAACTGACCACATTTACTGCGGGACTTGTGTCATCTACAAATATTACTTCAAAAATAAACTATTTAGTTTCATTAGGGAAAATATGATTAGTTATAAGAAAATTCTGGCTTGAGCATCTTTCCATGTTTTTATCTTTCCTGTGCCTAGACAGTACAGTACAAAGGATTTTAAGGAAAGTTTAAGATTGCCGCATGCAGCAAAACCCAGTGAGAAAGGATACATAAATTGCAATGTCTAGAGATGCAGAGAGTAACTCTCTTTTATTATCATTCTTTCTTTCTTTTTGAAAAGCAGCATCTCCCTTCTTCCTCTTCTCTATTAACCTCAGTTTCTCCTGTTCACCCCTTTACTAATTCCCATATTAGGTTATGTCTTCCCCTTTGCTGCCCTTCCTTTATTCTACCATTGTTCCCAGTGTTCTCATGCCCCCTTTTGCTCTGATTGTATTCCTTTGTCTCTCTTTCTGTAAGCTTCATGTACTGTAAGTGTAAAGGTGCAAGTGGAGCATACAATTATAATGCACTTTGCTCGGATCAGGATTATGGTGGTGAAACCTGAGCAAATCTAGCCTAGCTGTCAGATCTCAAGCTGTGTTGGCAGGGCTGGCAGTTAGAAAAAAACCCATATTTTTTAACTTATAAGCTGAGAAAAATTGATGTGGAGGGTACTGAGAGATCCACAAAATGTTATTGTTACTGTTGCTCTTCTGAGTAGAACTGCTCTCTAAGGTTCAGTCTCTGGAGGTACAATAGATCCAAATATTCTCCAGCAAAAGCTGCAATATATTGTAGTAATAACATTCTAAAGTACTGGCTAAGTAAGAGATGCCTAGATATTGGTTCAGGACAGTTAGAAACCTGAAAACTTGTTCTCATCTCATGGAACAGGATAAGGACATATGGCCCATCAAAGTATGCTCTTCATAACCCTGAGACACTGAAGATTAATTTGTTTTTCCCCAAGGTTGAATCAAAGCAACCCATATGTCATCTTATGTCCCCAAATTTAGCTAGTAGCTGTGCCTTCTGTTTTCCTTGAACCAAAGATATAAAATAAAATAACTGATTGACATTGCATGCTTCTATTCCTGCCTTTGACAATATGCAATGTGTTCTGTTTGCTAGCCATTCTGTGTAAATTGCTTGTAGGCTAGTCTCCTCCTTAACCTCAAACCTTGTTTTTGTTCTTGGGAGGTAGTTATTATCTCAAACAACTTAGTGGTATCAATCTGCTCATTTCCCGGAGGCTTCTTATACTTTGAGAACTTTTTAAGTTTCTTTTTTTCTCTGTAGCACAGGCCAAGTCTGGCTATTTTTCTCATTAGAAGGCACCTATGAATCAGTTCTGTTCCCCTTTTTGATTTCTGCACTATTCTTCTAATAATTTGATGACCAGACTCAAAACAATATTTCAAATGAGCCATTTGCAATGCCAGAATATCTTTCACAAATGCAGTCTCCTGAAATGTATATTGTACTTGCAATTCCGAACACCAATGAAGTATTTTTTGCCTCTGTGACACATTGTGCCATTGATTTCAGTATATTATTCTCTCTTTTCTCCTTCTCTCAGCTCTTTCATACAGCTCCTTTAACCAGGCTCTCACTGCCATTCCTCCATCCCTTTGTCCTTCATGTCTCTCCTTAAAATACATGGTTTTCCAGAATAACTTCCTTCAGATGGGAATTAAGACACTAGACAATTGAAAAAAAAAGAAACCAGTGAAAAATCACAGAGGTACTGTGTGCTAAACGTCCCAGCTCAGTCCCCAGTTTTTGTCATTTCACATCCCTTCTTTTGTGTTTGTATGGGTCCTGGTTTTCAAAGATGGCTGCCCCAAGTACTCCTTTTCTTTTTGTTAAGTTTGTGTGATTACATTTCTAGACAGCTAGGGCCTGGTGTTCAGATGATGCTAGGCACCTACAACTCCAGTTGAAGTCAATGAGAGCTTCAGAACTTCTCGAAATCAGGCCCTAGGCAGTGAAATTAAGTCACACAGAATTAGAGGCCACATGTCTGAAAGGACTCAGCACAGTGCTGATGTAACCTATGTATCCCTTCTATGCCCAATCCATAGAGGATATTAGTATATGACAGCCCTGCTCCTACTACAAAGCCAGGCTCTTTAGCTCAGGCTATATCAACTTAAACTTTTTAGGTCTGAAGGTCCCTAGTTCAATCCCTGCAGCATTGGTCAGGATGGCTGCTCTCCAACTAGCACTATATAAATAAGAATTATTATTTATTATCTACATGACTGTATACCTAAGAGCCATTGTTAGGGACCAGGACTCCACTGTGCTAGGCACTGTACAAACAGAACAAAAAGATTGTCTCTGCCCCCAAAGAGTTTACAATCTAAGTATCAGACAAAAGACAACAGATGGATATAGACAGACAGACAAGGAAACTATGAGGCACTGGTCAATGTGCTAGGCAGTGGTCTGAGCACCAGCCACTATCAAGCTTTTTGTAGGCATCATGGTAAAGGAGAGTTTTAAGGAGGCTAATGAGTTCGTTTTGCAGATGTTTACAGGGAGCTTTTCCCAAGTATGTGGGGTTGCATGGGAGAAAGCACGAAGGTGCCCATTTGAAAATGTAACAAATGTGTGATCGAGGCTGATTGGAGGTGAGCATCAACAGCTTGATAGTGAATGAGAGATGATGGTGAAGGGGGGGGGCGCGACAGGCTGTGATTAATCATTATTCCAAATCATGTCACTTCTCACTCCAAGTCTGTTCTCTGTTTTGCACTCTCAGTTAATCCCTCCAAAACCAGCTTTAACACCCAGTTTTCCAGACCCCACTCTCTATTACCTGAGAACCTATAGCTTATTCTTTATCTCTCAATGGCCAGCTTCTGAGAGGCAAGGGATGAGAGGAGGACACAGCGATATAATTCTTCCTTGCTATCTCCTCTCTAACTGTAATAACCCAGCAGTTATCAGTACATTGTCTTGGTCTTGCAAGAAAAAAACATTTAGCTATTGGGTGTTGAATATGGCTCCTTTTCTGTGGAAGCAGGTGGTCCTAGTTAAACAGAACCATATGGTTCCATTGCAGGGGCCAGGAGGAGGTGGGTAGTACAGAGGCCACATGGAGGAATCTGCACCCCTCCAGCTGGGGAACAGCAGGGAGGATTTTTGGGCACAGAGGAGGAGGATAGTGGGGAAAGGGCCAATGATTTCACAACAATGTGGAATCGCTGGCCTAAACTCTTGCAAAGGGGGTGAAAGGAAGGGCCCATAGTGGGTTACTACTGAAGCCCATGAGCTAAAGTAGTAGCTGAGCTGGTGCTCCTTTCCTTGGGGAGGATTCCATCACCTCAGCTTCCGGGGAGATCCGCTGCACAGGCCTACCTTCCTGGACTTTTTCCAGGGCTTTTTGATAAGTTTGTAGTTCCAGGACATTCTTGGATCATTCAAGGGAGATTGTCAAATACTTTAAGCAGTGGTCAAAAAGGCTAACAGTATGTTAGGAACTATAAGGAAAGGAATAGAAAATATGATAGCAAATATCATAATGCCACTATATAACTCCATGGTGTGCCCACACCTTGAATACTGTGTCCAATTTAGTTGCCCCATCTCAAAAACAATATAGCGGAACTGGAAAAAGTTCAGGGAAGGGCAACAAAGACAATCAAGGGTATGGAACGGCTTCCATACAAGGGGAGACTAAAAAGATTAGGGCTGTTCAGCTTAGAAAAGAGGTGACTAAGGGGGGATATGATAGAGGTCTATACAATCATGAATGGTGTGGAGAAAGTGAATAGAAAAGTGATATTTACCCTTTCCCACAACACAAGAACCAGGGGTCACCTGATGAAACAGGCAGCAGGTTTAATACAAACAAAAAGTACTAAACTATGGAACTCATTGCCATGGGATGTTGTGAAGGCCAAAAGTATAACTGGGTTAAAAAAATAACTGGATAAGTTAATTGAGGACAAGTCTATCAATGGCTGTTAGCCAAGATGCTTAGGGATGCAACCCACACTCAGGATGACCCTAAACCTCTGATTGCCAGAAGTCAGGAGTGGAAGACGGGTAAATCACTCCATAATCACTCCTCTGCAGCATGGGGCACTGGTACTTGCTGGTTTGAATGTGAGTAAATGGTGGATTTTCTGTAACTTTAAGTCCATTCATCAAGATTTGAGGACTTCAGTAACTCAGCCAGAAGTTACAGGAGTGGATGAGTGAGGTTCTGTGGCCTGCTATGTGCAGGAGCTCAGACTAAATGATCATGATGGTCCCTTCTGGCCTTAAAGTCTATGACACTATAATTGCCCTGTTCTGTACACTCCCCCTGAAGCTCTGGTACGAGCCACTGCCGCAGACAGGATACTGGGAAAGCTGAACCATGGTCTGACCTAGTATGGCAGCTCTTACATTCTTATCACATTTTATAAATGCCTTTAGAACTGGCTATTTAGGGCCCTGGCATGGCATGGAAAGGGAGCAAAGGAGTGGAAAACATGCTGACTAACTGCAGCAGGGGGAGCAGTGGCTATCCTGCATGGTTTCCCCTTTGCTGGACTACTGGAAGCTCAAATGAACAAACACCAGGTGACTGGACCTCATTGAGATTTTAGGGGTGCTGTGGCCGGCCAGACAATGGGAGAATTAATTCTGGATTTGACCGTAAAGCACAACAGCCCCCCTGTAGCTGTTCCAGACACTAACTGGAGATGTTGTCTCAAGTGGCTCATGCTCTTCTTTCTAGAGGCTGTCTGAACAGAGACAAGTGAAGTTCTATATCTGGGTAGCTTTGGGAGTTGCTTCGGAAAAGAACCTGATAAATCAGTGACCATATTGAGCTCTCTGGATTGGGCCTTATAGAACTGCTCCCCCAGCTTCTTTATGGTCTTCCTTGTAGTCTTACACTGAATATTGCATCTACAGCAGAGACAGCAGTAGCTTAAGGTTGTCGAGTTCCCCATTTACAAGAATCCCAGAGAGCTAAATTCAGTCTTTTGGAAGGAACCACACTTGATTTCCTCAGGGCTGCGTTTGGTCCTTAAATGGACTAAGTGAAACCTACCCTTTGCCTAAAAGCAGAATGAGCCCCTGTGTGAATGAATTGCCCTTTACAAAACCAGCTCCGTTTAATGAAAAGGGCTTTGTTTCCTTCTCTGCATTCCCTTGTTTACTCTGAAGGAACCTGGCCCCCAGCTGTGGTAATACTGGTTTGAGAGATTGATGTAACTGGTTTCTTCTTCATCCGATGGTTCTGGGATACAGCAGGGTGGTCCCTTTCCTTTATGTAATTCATTAGTTAATGTCAGTATGGGGCACAGAAAGTGGAAAGTGCTGAGCAGTAGAAAGAATTTTCTCAGCTCCTTCAGATAATGCATTTTAAAGATCAGATTGAGTTTTTCATGTTATACGATTTGTTTAATTATTTAAACTTTGATAAAATATTTTCCTTGAGGGAGGGTAAAGCTACTGCAGAAGGATCCTTACAGCAGAAATAGAGCTCTCTGTTATGTGGCAAGGGACTTAGTTTGCACACGAGCACTGAACACTGATCCTTTTTCATTCCAGGCTGAAAAATCAGGGCAAACACTAAGCTTTCCAACTCCAAAGGATGCATATGGGACATAGCCCTGCCTGTTTTCTTTCTAATCCCTCCTCAAGACCCACTTTCTCTGTGATGCCTAAATGTTCTCAGTGAATAAGTTGGGTGTAATTGGTATGTGCATGCTATGGAGGAGGTTTATTAAAATAGAGAACTTACTCACACCACCTCAAAACCCAACCCAACTAATACTAGACTATGACAAAGCACTAGAGAATGGATTGTAGGGAACAATCCAGTGTTGGCAGGCAGATGAGCTAACATGTCTGTTTCATCTGACTGTCATTGTTCTGTCAATAATATTTTGTGAAGTATTACTCACTGGTGTGACTTGCTCATATGCTCAGGGTCTAACTGATCACCATATGTGGGGTCAGCAAGGAATTTTGCCCACATCAGATTGGCTGTGAGCTTTGAGTGTTTTCAGCTTCCTCTGCAGCAGGGGGTGTGGGGTCACTTGCTTGGACCAGCTGGGTGTATCTCATTTAGTCAATTCCCTGCCATTGCAGGGGCCTTGGGCACTTGTGTACCTTGGTCCCTCTTGTTCTCTGCCTGTGGCGCACAATAGTTTAGTCTCCTGAAGGCAGTAATACTTTGATCTAATTCTGGTTTCTGGGCTTGGTTTTGGGGGGTTGAGCTGGATGATGTTTAGTGGCTTATGATATACAGAAGGTGAAACTAGGGGATCTGGTGGTCCCTTCTGGCCTTAAGTTTGATGACTTCTAGAACAAAAATGTAAAAACAAACAAGACAGCTGTTTGAAATAAGGATTGATCCTGCACCGACTGAAGTCAATAACCCATTGACTTCCACGGGTGTAGAATCAGATGCATGCTGAACTGTCTCTGCTTTCTTGAACAGTAGAGGGGCCAGATTCTCAACTGCTGTCAATCGGCTGATGTACAGCAGATCAAGATCTGGCCCATGATGTTTAACAAGTTTTTTACTTTGAGGGGAAAAAAATCCTGGTCTGGAGTCTGGAGTGGGCAGGTGTTGGACCCTTCTTGCCTGATGGCTTGTTCACTTTCTCTGCCAGCAACCCTAGAAGGTGTTAAATAGGAAGCAAGCTGTACCAGAGAACTAGCTGCCTGTTCACATCTGTTAAGGAGCAACACGTGCTAACCAGGGGCACAGACTGCTGACTGTATTTAATAAATATGCCCTAGGTACTGAAAGAGAATGATTACTGTTCTCTAAACAGATGTGTTCTTTAAGCACACATAGCCCTGATGGCTGTCTAACAGGTTGGCCATTATAGGGAAGTGGCCTACGCAGATGGCAAAGGGGCCCCCGGAGAGGTTTAAAAATTACAGTATTAATCAGTTCTGCATTGAGCTGTTTTGTGACCCTGTGCAATTAACATGGAGCTCACTTCTTTACTGCTTTGGTTTGATACAGGGCTGGGCTGATGGACTGCAATGGAGTGAATACATCTCTCCTGCTATCACTGCTGTTGCCACCCACCTCCAGGGAAGGACAGAATCTGGGCAGTCACCAACACTGAAGCTGCAGATATTGATCAGCAATGAGCTACGGCTAGTAAGAGACACTCTCTCCATGTGCCAGGTAAATAAACTTGGGAATAATCTTAAGCATAAGCAAAGTAGATGGGCACTGGCATGACCCACATCCCATGCCATTTGCCCAATCATTATCTCTGGCAGGACGACAAAAGGCAGAAGAATTATCTCACTGCCAGACACACCCAGCTTTGGCAGCTGAACCACACAGGAGGCAATCCATGGCCTGATCCAAATCCCTGGCAGCTTTGGGGCCTCACTCTTGCTTGGGGCCCACAAAGTTGTAAGTCTGGCCCTAATGCAACTGCCCTTCTGGGACCTACCCTTGAATCCTGAAGAAAAGGATGCTGCGTAATATTGCAGGGAAATGCACCACCCAGTGACAAAGTCAGACCCTCTCATGGCAGCAACTTACTTTTAGGAACTGGGGCGTAGGCAGTCTGGCCCAATAGAAGGGCTGGGATAAGGGCTTGGGACTCAAGTTGGAGTCAGTAGCCAGAAGACGAACCAGGATCGGAGCCGGGATTGGTAGCCAATGGTCAGGAGTGGAGCACAGGGGCGGGAGCCAGAGATGAGGCAAGGATCAGGAATGGAGCAGGAGCAAGGCAGAAACCAGGGGTTGGATGCAGATCACAGGAGACCAGTAAGAGCAATGAAGTGAGGCAGCAAAGTATGCCCCTGAGCATCTACCCCAGGCTCACTTTGAGGGATCTTTTCCCCCAGCTGTTGGGATTCATGCCATCTTTGCTCCTCATCTCTGCATTGGCCAGGGTAGGACTCAGCTCTGTCTGTGCTGAAATGCCGAGGCACACGAGTGCCTAAGCTCAGGGTGCTGTGTGGCCTTCTTTGTACAATTTTATGTGACATTATTTCTACTCTAATATAGCTTTCTCTGACAGCACGTAATTTTATTTTGACATTGAAACGGGGGCCCCCCAGAGACTGTCACTGAAATGGCAAAAGCTGACATTATAATGACATTGTATCAGAGTCGCTACAGACTTAAAAAAGAAAAATCAACAATTTTAATCTATTTACCCACAAAAACTTGACTTCAGGCTCAACTGAGATGCAGCATCTGGTTTCCATGAGGTCGATCCTTTAGCCAGTTTTAAAGCAGAGTTGACTGTGGTACAAAGAGGTCAAGTGCCTGAGGTCTAATACATTGACCAGGAGACTCATTAAGATTTGAACTCAGGACGCTTGTTCCCAAACCTTTGCTCTAATCACTAGACTTTGACATCAGAGGGCTTCATGGGGCTAATGCTGGTGAAAGAAGAATGCAGAGTCAAAAGATTTATCTTGCAGCTTCATCAGCAAAATCAAGTAGAGTCAGTGTGCTGACTATTCTGTATAACCAGTAATAGCACCACACTCACATCCCAGACTGTCCACTAAATTTAACTAGAAGGCACAATGACTAAAATATGTTAGGTTCACCTTCCAAAATGGATATGCAAAAGTATAAGGTAAGCCTCTTAATTGGAGAACTTTCAGCAAGATTCTTACCCCAGGGGACTGTCCCTTGGAATTAATGAATTAATGACATCTAGGCTCTGGCACCACCTCATTGCCCTGGGTTCCCACAAGAGATGATCGCAGAAAGCCAAAGAAAAATCCTAAAGCTCTTATAACATGGAAGATGAGGATTTTCTGCTGTCATTGGCAGGGCCTTTGGGAGAAAGCAAGTGGCAGTTTGCATCAGGAGGAAACAATCTCGGCTTCTTTTCACTTGTGGAATCATAGAAATGGAAAAACTAGCAAACAACCTATTAGACCATTGCTCTGCCAGCATGGGCTTGTCCCCACAACACATCCTCTGGCGCCTCATCCAATCTAGTTTTAAAAGTCCCAAGGGATGATGCTTACTCCACTTCTTTGGTATGACTCTGATAGCTGAATGCAAACATTTCACTCGCATGTGACTTTTTCATGGTATCCTGTTTTTCTTTTCTTAATTTAACCCAATTACTTCTAATTCTATCCCCATGTAGCACTCTAAATAACTCTTCTACATCCTTGGGGCTAGACTGTAGCTTCACATAGCCCTGTGCAAAGGGTGGTGTGGAAGCTGCACTAGGATGCACTATGCTTCAGACACACTGCAGCATCACAACTCCTCTCCTGCTTCTTTCTTTTTCCCAGGGAAGATACCTAGGACATACATCAATAGTAAGTTACTATCCCCTTACAGATTGACTCAAACTGCCCTGGCCACCAGATAGAGGGTGGAGCCAAGACTTCACTCATTCCCCACTCACTTCTGTACCTCCCAACCTAGCTGCTCCGGGAAGAGAGTAATTGGGGAAGTGGGTTGAGGCCAACAGACCTAAAACCAGATTCTGGGTAGCCTGTGTAGAGACATAAAGAAAGAGGTTCTTATTCCTTTTAACAGGTGCATAGTTGGAGTCAGAACTGAGCCCTTGGTTAACTAGTTGTAGTCTGTTATCCTGAACTCACACTCAGTTGCTCCATCGGTGGTCTGTTAGGAGTACACTTAAAAATAGCCACTTCTACCATTCCTGACTTTCCTCCTTGCCTTGCCCTTTGTGATTAAAACTTCTTTTGATTTGCTTTTTTCACAACTTATTATTTCTACACATGGACAGAACTGCAACGTGTGAAAGGAGTGACCCAAAATAAACTCAAATACATAATAACAAATGTTAATGCTTGTCATGTACCTAGTGCCTTTCATCCATAGATCTCAAAGCTCTTTGTATGGGTATGTAAGTATCATCAGCCCCATTTTACAGATGGGGGACCTGAGACACAGGCCACATGTTTAAAAAATGGCCTCAGTTTTTGGGTGTTCAACTTGAGACATCAAATTGGGCACCCCAAGTCATAGGCCACTTTTGAAAATATAGGCCTAAGGTTCTTGAGTTGGGCATCCCAAAATTGGGCATGCAAAATCAGTGGCTACACACTGGACCAGGGGCAGAGTCTTCAATAGAATGTAGGTCTTTTGACTCCTGAGACTGGCTAATCTACCAACTAAACTATCCTAGCTCCCTTGACATTCACCCACGAGACTTAGTTTTTAAAAAGTCAGTAAGAAAATGGCAAATGAATCCTTCTTTTTAAAGGCTGAGTTGGTTTCTTGTCATTTTCTGCACAACTCAAGATATGATAGGAGGTTTTTTTGCATAAATACAGATTGTTTCTTTTCACAACTTCCCTTTCATCAGACTGCTATGAAGGCCCGGAGGTTATTAAAAATGTGAAAGAAACTTGATACCCAATTATGGTCGATCTCTTTTATCAGAGTCTTTGCATATAAACTTCACTTTCAGAAGGATTTTTATAAACTCCGTCAATGTCTCTTACAAATTGGGAGATATCCAAATCTCAGTAGGAATCACCAGAGTGGCTGATTTTTTCCCCAAACTCACAGCACAAAAAGTGGATCTGATCTGTCATAATGACTGAGAACATGTCACAGCAATCTGTTTGCATTCTTCAAGAAATAAAAACATCTTTATTTCCTCGAGCAGTAGCTAATTTAGAGATTTTGCAAGCTGACATGCAACCTGATTAAAATGACCCCAGGCCACCATTTCTTTTTAGACATCTCCACAATCAAAGTCTAGACCTTCTGCAGCCCACTCATCTCCCCAACTCCCTTTTAGGAAAGAAAGAGTTTTGTATTTTATTTTTAAATCTACATATTTGGTACATACTGTACCAGAATGAACTAATGGGATTTTTTTTTCACAGTCTCAGCAGATGAAACTTGTATACAGAATGCATCCAATGAAGTGAGCTGTAGCTCACGAAAGCTTATTCTCAAATAAATTTGTTAGTTCTAAGGTGCCACAAGTACTCCTTTTCTTTTTGTATTCAGAAGTCTCAATTTCTTGCCTGCTGGAAAGATATACTGAATATCTACACTAAGGAAACAATAAATGAATAAACCTGAATGCGCTAAGAAATACCTAAGGCCTTTTGTGGCCTAGATAAAGCTGCCCTTTGAATATCCTAGGAAAAAGACTGTACCCTCAGTTTCCAAACTCAGCTGATATTTTTGTAATGACCATCTTACCAACTTGAATGAATTTTTGCTGTTCCCAGTTGGCAATTAGTTAAGCAGAGGGATCAGCTTGTTAATCTGCTTAGTTTTTGTAAAAGCAGTGATTTATGAAGCAGAAAGAAACCAAAAATAAATGGAGATTTGCTGGCAGAATATTTGTCAGATCATAAGCCGACCCTGAGTTTAATTCTGCAGTTTGGGTAGCTTCAGTAGTTAGTATCTGAATATTTAAGATGTCTGTTTAAAACAAACAAACAAACAAACCCAACAATCTGGTGTGTGATCATTCAACTAACGTAAAGCCAGGAAAGATTTATTTGGTTCTCCTTCTCTGAGGACTAATTCAGCATGAATCAGTCACTGCATTGACTGGTTTATAGTTCATTGTCACCTGACTAAATAGATCAACAACTTGCATTTTGATAGTGCTCTTTGCAACATAATTAGATTTCCTAAAGGGCTTTACTTATTAATTTTGATTATTCACCTTTTAATAATGTGCTAAACTTGAGTGACTATGCAGGCAAATTCAACAAGTTTTATGCAGCACCAAAATACTACAATTATTTACATCAGTGCCAGTCTATTTGTGGCTTTATATTGTAGGAGAAAGAGAGAGTATGAATGAACGATGCTGGTCAAAACCATTATTTTTCCTATAAAAGAAAGGCTGGATTGTTTGCTTCCACTTGTCTGACTATCTCGGTTTAATATTTTATTGGAAAAATAGCATCTCATAGTTGGTTGTTTGATCATTCTTTTTTTTTTGGTGTCATTCTGTTGACATGGCTGCATAATATTGCATGGTCTATGTTTGTAAAACTGAATAAAAATAGTAAATGGGATAGAAAATCAGAAAATGAGATCGTCAGCAAAACAGCACCCCAAATCCTCTTTTGCATTTCTCTCTCTTTCTGCAGGTTTAATTCCATGGTATTTTCACACTGCTCTGATGTCTAATAAATCACACATAAGATCTCTATTGACTTTTAGCAAGATTTTCTCACCTCTGTACACCTACCCCTCTCTGCATGGGAAAGCTGATAAATGACACTATTCTTTCTATTTACACTGCTATGGCTTGAAGTTGGTCCAATGGAACATTACAGTGTAAGATCTAAATCACCCTCTCCTGCAGAAATTTCATGAGGAAGGAGCTCTTGAGGACTCTCTTGCTGACTTCCTCCAATGTAGGGGGTGGAGGAGATTCCTGCTTTTACGGAATAGGACATGCGGCCTGCCCACACGCCTGGTAGATAGTACATGTGAGGTCAGAGCCCCCCACACATCAACTTTGGTTCCTTGCACCTGCTTCTTCTCCAGCTCCCTGGTAGTTTGGCTCCATTAGACCCCCCTGGCTGAATAGGCAGGCTCAGCAGACTCTCAGACCATGTTATTATAGCTGTGCTAAGGAAGCCATGCTTTGGTTCAGATCTGGGTCCTGTTTTATCCAATCCAACCAAGGTTCTAGTTTGGCCTCTCTCTCTAGTTGTTACCATTTGATGGTTGTTTGATAGCCGTGTGAAAGCAGTCGATGGATTTAATAACCTGGTGTCCAAATCACACACAGAAAAAATAATCACATTTCTCAACAGTCTCATAGGAAAGACCAAGGACTTAACAGAGACTGAAATAGCTCTCATATCTCCAGGATTCAAGGCACACTCGCGGGGCAGTGAAAGGAAGTTTACACCTGTTCTGTGGGCTTAAAGAAGGGTTCTGATTTCACTACAGGCAGCCTAGCATCTCACACAAATTCAATCAAGGGCAGAAATGTAATAAAATTAAAAGGAACTCAAGTTAATTTTAAAGCTTTGTAATATCGTATTTTCTTCTTTCTTACAGCATAACCTATGGTTTCGCTTTTCAGCTTTCATGTAGCAGGATTTGCAGAAGTATCATGATGCTGCCTCAATTCATTTTTTTAAATTATCTTTATTACTATTTTTGTAAGTTAAAAATCCACTCACTTCCTTTGTGTCCTGGACTGTCCCTGTCAAACAGGTCAAAGATTGCAAGAACTACAGCGCCACCTAGTGGCTTCCCTGTCCCGGAAAGGAGGGAGAGGGGCATTTATACTGGAGGTTTTCCATCAGTCCAAAGGCCACATTATTCATCAAAGGCAACCCACAGCACTGGGATGTTGCTCTCTTGCGCGTCTTATCTCATTGGGATTTACATCTATCAAATTATCCCTAGGGGAATTTTTGGTGGTTAAAGGGTTTTAAAATAAAGCACACTTATTGCATGAGATCTCCTCAAGAAATTGTCCCCATAGGGAGCAGAAGTAGGGTAGATGGGGTGAAGGTAAGAGATCACATAATGAAAACATGCTTTGGACTCACACACATTATTTGATTAATTTCTGTATAATCTCTTAATGACAATGCCGCCTGACAGAGCTTAGTTTAGCTACAGAACTGGCACCTGCTGCAGGCTCCAGAGCAGCCAGTGAAGAAGGAAAATTCCTTTACTATCTCATTTATCACCATTGCTTCCAGTCCAATTTCATTCACGCCTAATGTTTTTGATGGTCTTGGATTAAACATGACCAGAAGAAATAATACTAATGGCTTTCATGGTGCAAAAACCAACTTCTAAGGCATTTCCTATGGAAAGGATTATAATACATTAAATGCTTAGACTAGCACCGTGCAAGCATTTTTGTCTGGGATCAAAATGTTTGCACTGGCTGTTTAAACATTTAATTTAGTGTAATGAGAAATATCATTGTAAAATAAGCCTGTTAATTAAACTTGCGTTTTGCAAATGTGAGTCATCCCATGTGTTCATAGTATAATGAATATAGACAGGTAGATTCTGTGTGTGCCCCCTCTCCTTTTTTTCTCATTAAGAAAATGAACATTTACATCTTTAAACCCTGAAGCTATTAGTTATTTTTAATGAAGTGTATTGCCATTTCAAAGTTAAGCTCTTCCATGATGCAATCAGATATTGCTAGGTCAGGGAAGAATGTTGCTAATTAACTTGCATAGAAGTTCTTTGCCACAGATAATTGATTAAAGTTGTTACATGGATAATCAGTTGTGCAGTTAAATAAAATATAAAAAAATAAACAACCTCCAATAAAAATCAGGTCATGTGGAGGTAATAAGAGCTAACAAAGCCTTAACCATAGTGGGATCCAGAGCAGAATTTATAAACCTGTTTGAATGTCTAGACTAAACCGTTAGCATCAGATGGGAAAGCCAAGGGCCAGAAGGAGAAGCAGAGAGGAAAGGCCTCTTGGCTGGGGTGGACCATGCTATGGGGAATGGTCTTTTCTTCCTTCATATTAAGAGGTGGAAGCCCCTTTGCTACTGTTTCATGTTGTAATTCTCTGCGGGACCCAGCTGTCTCTATCCTTGGTTGTGGCTGTATTGTGGTCCAGTAGACTTTGTGTTGGCCTGTAAGTGATGAGACCTTGGTTCTAGTCACAGACCTACTGTAGGATCTTGGGCAAATCAGTTCATCTTCCTGTGTCTTAGTGTTCCCCCCATGTAAAGTGAGGCTAACAATATTAACCCAAAATGGTCTGAGATCTATGGATGAAAAGTGCTATGTAAGACGAAGGTGTTATTAATTAATGTGTTTCAATTCAGCATGCTGCCATGCTCTGCATTATGCGGTGTATCAGATTTCATCTCATCATGCATAACTCAGCAGCATGCTGAATTCATCCACAGAAGTCAACAGAAGGTAGCTGGCATCAACCCCAGCAGAATCCTACTTCCCATGTCACCTGGCCCCACATTTTCCCCAAGTGATTGGCCTCCCTGATAGATCCGTGGGTTCTGTTGAGGCTGTGTCCTTGCACAATCAAGTCTTAAATCCACAGATCAAATGGAACTGTGCTCCATGTGCCACATCTTGAAAAGATCTTTGGAGTCTCTGGACAATCTCACTGTAGGCCAGTTGGAAAATGCTGACTGCACAGTTGTTCCAGAAGTAGAAATTGAGATGAAACCAGTGGGAGATTCACATGCAAAAAGATTTCAGGACCAGGCCTCTGGACAAGCACCAGTGTTTGTTACTGCTTTTTGATGTTGTCCTTTAGTCAGTTGTTAAGCAAAGCTGCTTTTAAGGTGTGTCAGAGGGTTTTTGGAAGGGTCAGATTGAGGATTCTCTGACTTCCCCAAATGTAACTGACTCATTTTGAATAAAAAGGAAGAAGGATCTTTGTTGCAGGAGAAATGGAGCCTCACTGCCTTTGCTGGCGTTCATATGAAGTTGACAACATTTGAGGGTTATTTTTAGGGGACAGTTCTACCAAATAATATTGGTGGTTGGGGGCCTTTAGGCCATCAGCTCCTGGAGTGGAATTGTGTATATTCTGCTGAATATCAGGCCATTTTTTCTGGGTTTTGCCTCCAGTGTTTTAAACTATAGAATCTAGAGTAGGCAGCAATAGTGATTGTCAGAATAGTTACCAATCCCTTTTATCTCATCTTAAAGGAGGTCTGCCAGGGAGAGGTAACATACATCAACACAAATAAATTCAAGTCTGCCTAGTGAGCTACATGTCGTGTCTTGTTTCTTGTTCTGTTCTCTTCTTCCATTTCCTAATCCCAGTGATTCCTGGTCTTTTCTTGTTGACATCTACCTGTGATGCTCCCCAGGTTTTCAGGCACCTCACCACCTCCTGTTCTTAGCATGAAGAAGTCTTGTCTGTGCCTGCTGTGGCTTGGCTCCCTAAAACCACCAGCCTCTGGCAGCACACGCACTGCATCCAGATCTCTGCAGGCCTTGCTTCCTGTGTACAGTTCAATGAATGGCACACACCAACCCCTGAACCCTTTCTGAATGTTTCCTGTAGTGTCCAGCCCCTTATCGACTCAACACTCACAGAAATAGCAGGCCTGCTTTCCCAGAGGAATAGTGTTAGGGTGACCAGACAGCAAGTGTAAAAAATCGGAACGGGCTGGGGGGTAATAGGTGCCTATATAAGAAAAAGCCCCAAAAATTGGAACTGTCTCTATAAAATCGGGACATCTGGTCACCCTAAATAGTATACACACCAGGTTGTAAGATTCATCTCAGGACTAGCGCTTTGCTTAACACCACAGAGCTGGGGTATATTTATAGTGACAATGAGAATAAATGACTGATCAAAGACTGGAGATTCAGGAGATAGTGAGTAAGAACATTGGAAACAAATAGTTACCTATCAGATAAAATCATAACATGCTTTCTGGAGACTAAACTTAACTAGAGGGTGTAACCATGCCTCAGTGGGTCACAACCGAGAATGCCAAATTCAGGACAAACTGCTGAGAAATAGGGCAGATACACCCCAAAACTGGTAGTTAATTTCCCATAGGATATATCAAACCAGCAACAAAAGTAAACTTCTCTCTCACCACACTGGCTAACAAGAAGTCAGAAAAGCAATTTCCTTAGCTATTCCAGTCCTTGTATCACCATCAAAACACTAGACTTACAGATGAATGCTTCCTTAAAACCAGTTTCATCAAACAAAGGGTTCTTCTGATCCCAAAGGACCAACCACACACCCAGGTCAATATACCACTCCAATCTTACCCAATAATCATGCTGTTGCCAATATTTAGTATCTAAAATCCAAAGGTTTGTTTATAAAAAAGAAAGAAAGAAAGGTGACAGTTAAAATTGGTTAAAGGAATCAAATACATACAACAATTGCAAAGTTCTTGGATCAGGCTTGTAGCAGTGGTGGAATCAACTGCTGGCTTAAGTCAAGGCTCTGGTTGCTTCCAAATCATTGGAAGGTCTTAAATCCCTTGGTTAGAATGCTCCCATTAGTATAAGTCCATAGTCCAGAGTCTGTAGCAGGAAAGAGGCAAAATGGAGGTGTTTCCAGGGCCTTTTATAGCTTCTGACATGTGGAGGGAAACCCATTGTTTCAAATGAAGCCCTCAGCACAGCCAGTGGAAAATCACAGGTGACAAGATGGTGTTTGGAGTCACATGGGCAAGTCACATGTCTATGCATGATTCTGCTTAGTCACAGTAGAAGTCATTACCTATACTTCAACCAGCAAGTTCACAGGAAAGTCCATTCAGGGTAGGTGGGTGTCTTCCATTGTAAGTTAAATGTTCTTTTGATAGGCCACTCAATTTGAATAGTACCTCCAAGATGTGCTGGCTAACTACCTTGTGGGTGCTACCCAGGAGCAAACATTTTGAAATACAGGTATAGAGCCAACAGTCATAACTTCAAATACCAAAATGGTACATGCATGCAAATAGCATAATCATAACCAGCAAATCATACCCTTTCTATTGACGCCTTACTTGACACACTTTGATTAAGATTTGTTGCAATTATATAACAGAGGTATCAACAATGATCTACATGGTCATATTTTAATCAGATAATGTCACAGTGGGTTAACCTCCTGACCAAAGAAAGTCCTCACTCAAAATCCTCTTCAGTGTTTCCAAAAAAGGTTGGTTGAGATTCCATTTTCATGCATGCAAATGAGCTATCTGCTTACTTCCTAGGTGCAGGATGAAGGTAGGTCTTCTTTGCCTTCTAGATATTCCCGCAAAGTTCATTGCTTTTGCTCATCTGAAACCCTGCAAGGGGACTGGGTCTCAAAGCCCAGGGTCCAGCCCGAGTCCGAATGTTTACACTGCTATTTTTAATCCTGGAACCCAAGCCCTGTGAGCCTGAGTCAAGTGACCCGGGATCTGAGATTCAATGCCACAGGTTTTTTTATTGCAGGGTGGATGCACCTCAGTGACTTGCTCAAAGTCACATGGAAGAGTCTGTGGCAGAGCCAGAAATAAACTACTGCTTGGTGTTTGCCTCCACCATGCTGTGGTTTCCTTACTCCTCAGTGTAAATTTTCCTACTTCTGCAATATATTGGCATGGACATCAGGCTGAGAGTTTGCTGCTTTCTAGTGGCCTGGCCTGGTGCTATTCAATATTGTCTTGATGAGTTGGGCACTAGTTTTAGTGAGAAACCTTTGTATGCATTGTCAGTATACTCAGTTCAATATACTGTGTCAGTATACATTGTCAGTATACTCAGTGTACTCAGTGAGGTTACTAACAGTAACCTAGGCATGATTTTCAAAAATGTTCAATGCCTCCGCTGGAGTGAATGGAAGTTTTACCACTGATTTCAATTGGAGCAGAATTAGATCTATGTAGAGCTCTTTTGAAAATCCCACCCACTGTAAATCATTTCAACCAGTGGGATTAGTGTCCACCGTGTGTCTAAGAGCATTGGACCCTTCCTTGCCCAGCACTGCAGACCTATATTCTAAAATATATCACTTCCTACATATATGCTACTGAGAGATTCCCTTGTAAGGGAGATGGATTTCCTAAAGAATGTTCCTAAAGGCAGTTATTACTCAGAGCTTACTTGGTGGAAAAACCGCTGTGAGCCCCCTGATCTTGCCATGAATTAATGGTCTGTTTTGAATGTGCTTCACAAAGATGCCATTTTACACACAAATGTTTCTGGAAAATCGTTCACATCATAGGTGGCTGGTGAAGGTATTCATTGCGGGGCTGAACCCACCCCACACTCAGAAGTGAATTAATGTTTCCTGGGACCCTGGGCCAGAACAAGTGAGGTGCCCTGCCCACCCCTTCCGCCTGAGGTTCTGCCCACAGCTCCACCCCTTTCTGCCCCTTTTCTGGGGCCTGCCCCTGTTCCACTCATGGTCTCCCCCCATTCCACCCTCCACTGCAACCCCACAACCCCTTTTGTTCTTTTCTGCCCCCTGCCCCCACTGCGGCCCCAAGACCTGAGAAGCTCTGTCCCTGCACCACAGCCCTGGAGGCTGCAGCGGGGAGTGAGAGCTCCTCCAGTCTCAGGGCTGCAGCGGGGGTCCGGGTGCTGGGGCTTCCCCAACCACCCCCTGTGCTTCTTCTGGGGACAGGGTCTGCTTGGGGTGGAGGTGGGGGGAGGGGAACGCCTTGTCCTGCCACCTTGCGACTTCTGCTGGGGAGGAGGTGTTAACTGGAAAAAATTACAAGAACAGTAGCTTAATCTGGGGAAGCAATATTTATAAAGGACCCCTCCCTGCCACAGGTCTTTCCTCCACTGTATCTATCACCAGTGGTGATGCCTTTATCCCAATAATGCAGTGGAAAGGCAGGTATAGTACAAACAACCAAGCATGTTATTAAACAAACCACCACAAACTATAAAACCACTCAGTAATTAACATCCTAATACTGGCATTAAGCCAGGACCCCAGAACAAATAAGTGGGTACAGAGAAAACCAAATAATCAAGTACATCGCCATCTCCGCAGAAACACACTGGGACCGGAAACACCCCAGATCACTGACCATGACTGGAACACAGACAACCCCTGGGAAACAACGGCACCAAGGACCATTTGGAACACCACACAGAATCAGGAGGGACACCACAAAGGGTCAGGATCAACAGAGGCAGGAACGGGATGGTAGCAGGGCAGGTCAGTGAAGCCTTCTTCTCCTCTTCTCTCTTGATGATACTGCAAGCACGGGGGCAGACAGCCCTTGATACTGGGTGCAGTGTCCCTTTATAATCTCCTGTTGCCGGGTAGATTACCCATATCACGTGACTCTTTCCTGGCACTATTATCCCCGCCTTAGCTCAAAAAGACCGTCAACTAATGAACAAGAACAGGGGACCAAAATGGAGGGAAACAGCAACTGTGAAAACAAAAATGACGAACTGGCCCAACAGAGCCGGGGGGCTTCCCCTAACCTGCGACTTCTGCTGGGGATGGGGTCTGGGGCCTCTGGGGAGGGGAGGCTTCCCTCGCGCAGCACTGATGCCACAGAGCCGGATCAAGGCTCTGGCAAGGGTTTCCCCCACCCCACCCGCCTGGTGGCTGGGGCTCCAGGCTTCCGCCGCTGGTGGGGGATTTTTTCTGGGGGCCCCCGTTTGGCCAGGGTCCCTGGGCACAGGCTCTGTGGACCTTGTAGCTAATCTTCCACTGCCCACAGTAACTGCACAACGGGGCTCCTGTCCTGCGGGGCTGGGCCCAGCTTCCCACTCTGGCCCATTGACTCATTGTTCACAGATTTGGAGGAGCATGCCACAGTGTCACGTGATGTGTGGGTCAGCGTGGAGGCCCTGCCCTGCTGCACCCCCCTTTCTGGCCCTGTCCCCCCTCCCCTGGAACACCCCTTCTCTGCTCCGTACCCTCAGGATCCCCTCCTTCCTACAGGACCCACTCTCTCTCCCCCACTTGCTCAGGATCCCTTCCTCCTACAAGACACCCCATCTCCCCCACCCCCATTCCCTCAGGATCCTCCCTTTGCCAGGACCTGCCTTCTCCCCTCCAACATCCTCAGGATCCCCTTTCCTCCAAGACCCTCCTTTCCCCCCCAATCACCTCAGGATCCTGCTTCTCTGGGACCCCCTTCTCCCATCTCAGTTACCTCAGGATCTCCCCTTGCCTCAGGACTCCCACTTTACCTCAATCAGCTCAGGATCCCCCTCCCAGTGACCGCTTTCTCTCCCCAATCACCTCAGGATTCTCCCCTCCAAATAGGTCCTCTCCCATACAGGCAGGGCCCCTCCTTCCCATGGTGTCCTACCCAATCCGTCCCCGCCTTCTTCCTGGCCCTGGTACTGCCAGACACAGGGCTTTGCGTGCTCGAGTTGGGCATGCCCACTGGTGGTAGCGTGGCTTAGAAAATGACAAAAGAGAGATTGAGAAAGGGGGTGGCTGAGTCCCCTCCAACCCTAGCCACATGCCCCCTGTGCTTCACACACCCTTCTCTTGAGTGGTTTTTATTCCTGTGGGTAGAAATCCAGAGATGACAGCACTGTAAACAAGCCCACCCTTTGCCTTACAGCTAAACCTCTTTATGAGAACTTGTAATGTGTACCATCAAATCAGTCCTTCCTCTGGCCATATTTGTGCTTCATCTAACTTATGGACGAACCATCTCCAGGGTGTTTAAACTCATTGCCCATTCAGTCTTTGTCCTCTCTGATGGGACTGCCACAAAAATGCCAACTCTGCTGCTAGTTTGGGGGAGCTGAACAGCTGTTTGCTAAGAACTAGACTGAGCCCACCAACTCATATAGGTCACTGAATAGGTATTGGGACTTTTGGTCACTACTAACTGTGGCCCACGTTGCTATCATTATGTGTAATGCCATAAATAAGCACTGCTCTTAGTAGACAAATACAAATACAGAAGTGAAAGCCTGTCCCAACTGAAGTCAGTGGCAAAAGTCTCATTGCTTTCCAGGATTTCACCCAGGGTCTGTGATCTGAAGAATTCACATCTTGCAAATGTTTACTCATGTGACTAGTTCTCATGCTAGTAAGCCCACTGAAGTCCATGGCAGAATTTGGTTTCTTTGAGACTCCTAGGTTGAGTAAGAGTTTGCAGGATAGGGGCCTGATGAAGACATAATGTGACAAGTGGTGATTACAAACACTGGGAAAGCAAGGTTGGAGGACAATCGTTACAAAAATATGGGTATGTCTTGTGGATGATGCATATGTCAGAGATGTGATATTAGTGGGTTTTGTTCCTTTCATAGATAACCATATAGAAGGTAGATATAGACATCCAGAGAGGTGCATTTTTTTTCTGGGCTTCAGGGCTGTTGATAGAACTGAACAACCACAGCCAAGACTGCTTATTGTCACATAAGGCCAAGATCCCTGGGAATAACTGAGCCTAGCCTTTCCTAGCCATAGAGCCTAGCCTTTCCCCTTGTAACACCTCCCGTATCAATGGCAGCCTAGCGTTAATCCCTGCTGTGTGACCGTTGGCTGGCCCCATAACTTCAGCCACTGCTACCCTCTCTGTGATCTGTTCTAAGAGAGGTACAACTTTATAAAGAGGACTGAAGTAACTTATGATAACATTTGCATCACAAGTTCCTGTGCGCTGAAAAGGGACGTGTTCTGCAGAGCAGCTGGTCCTCTGACTCCAGTTCCTCTTCTGGGTCAATCCCTTAGTCATGTAGAGATGAACTCCCATGTAGAAGTCATATATCAGAGTAAGGCAGTTATACGGTAGTCATCTTTTCTGTATGTGTAGCATAATATACTACAGTGAAATGGACCAGATGTGAGCTAGTCCATCCCCATCGCCATGGGACATCCAGTCCTCTTTTCTTGAACATGGTGATAGACTTGTTGGGACCAATTCTCTGCTGGCAATACTTTATTGCAGTGAGTGGAGTTATGCCAGCAGAGAATCTGACACACAGAATCAGACTTTTAAGTAACTTATAGGGTTAGCTTGTCTAGGAGTTTATTATTGGGTTATTAGTGCAGCACAAAGCTAATATATGGTGAAAATGTGTAGTCTGTTAACAAAGTTAAGAGCACATATTAGCAACATATACAGTGAAACTGTATGGAAATATGAGTTAAGGAAGTCACATCAATATAATCTAGTTTCTTTCCTTTAAGGACTCCTAACTGTTTTAGGACTGCATTCCAATTTTAACAAAGAGATTAATATTCAATATCCACCAGAATTAATTACACTACATTCAGAATTACTGTTTTGAGTTATGGAAAATTAGTCAATAAAATTATTTAGTTCCACCCTGCTTAGTGACCAACATGCAGCCTTAACGTCCACTCTAAATATAATGTAATACAAATTTCAGTTCTGTAATTGCTACATAATTATTACTACCAAATTTAGAACACTTGCCAATGACACATATCACCCATTCACATAAATTTCCCCAAACACTACAGAAAATCATGCAGCACACTCACCATTTACAATCTAGTGCTGAACCAGTCAATGGAAAGATTCCAGTTGACTTCAGTGAGCTGTGGATCAGACCTTCTGCTACTGCACCTCACTGACTTACACACAATGATGCAAAATCACAGGCAATGTAATTCATTAAACCTACATACAACGTAATTCATGAAACCTATATTACTTCTCAAAACACACACGTTTATATGGTCAGCATATAACAGATTGTTTGTTCAGGATGACGGTGGAGAGATGTTCACTGTGGGACTGGAAGGGAACTGGGTGAGGTTGAGAAGGGAAATTGATGACTTAAATTTTGATGAGATATGACTTTTCATTTGCATTCATGGGTCATAGAGTCTAGTATCTTTAACTCAAAGGTCATTAAGTTTTCTGTGTGAGACAGTATGAATATAGCCATTAATATTACACTTTTCTCACTGAAGAATTGCAGATAAAACCAACATGCATTGCCTTTTGCCAATGTTCTAGCACAAAATGTTACTGTTTGATGTAAAACATGTGTACATGTATAACTTAACTCAGAGTATGCAACTGTCCTTTGCAAAAGTTAACACTGGTATTACAAGCTATTAGGTCATTTTTGAACAACTGGCTAGGGAAAAAAAAAATCTTGTTCTACACCCCTGGTATTTCTTAAATGTCATTCCATTTAAGATTCAAGAATGTCTGTTTGTTTGAGAATGCAAATCATGGGAGTAGCGTTGAAAGTGAAATATAATTTTTTTCAAACGTTTCTTTCTCTTGATTATCACACATGTATATTGGGCCATCTTGCCTTCTTAATCTAGTGTGTACATATTAATGTTCTGTAACAATGATCCAAGCCTACAAACACACACACTGTACTCAGTTGAGTAAACACAATGATTTCAGTGGAGTTACACACTTGAGTAAAACTACTTTTGTGGATAAGTGTTTGCAGGATCAAATCCTAAACCATTTTAAGGGAGACTAAGGGCTAGACTAAGGGCTAGATCTTCAGCTGGTGTAAATCAGCATGTCTTCACTGGTTTCAATGGAACTACCTTGATTTACACCAGCTAAGGGTCTGGCTGTAGGCCACTGAGATGGCACAGATTCCACGAACACTAAGTTACTACCAGATTCTACCGTTCTTGATCTTGTTGAGTAGCATCTTCATCCATCAGTGGTGCTATTGAAATCAATGGGGCTAAATGTGGAGTAAGGTGCCACTAAACACAAGTAAAGGGTAACCCTGGAAGTGTAACAGTAATTCTCATTAAGGTATAATTCTTTATACAAATGGATTTTGTTTACCTGTTGAGGGCTGTAATCTTTGAAGGATGAAATCCACAAGCAGACCCCTCAAACACATCACAAAACCTTTATTAGTGTGTTTATTGGTGACACGGATTACAGAAACCAAATGGAATTAAATAACATTTAACTTGAAACTGACCACAGACTCAAGAAATACAGGTCACAGTTGGCAAGGCAAACTTCTCAATACACTGGGTTGCTTAAGTTATTATTACACTGTGAAGGAGGAATTTCCCTTATTTGATTCTAAATAATTCAGGATATCATTATTTTGTGTCTTTCAGACAATTCCTTTGGCAATAATTTCAATTTGTTTAGCTTTTATTATATAAAAATATAACAAATTTTCCTTATATACAAACATTACATTACACAATATACAGGTTAAAAACACTACAAAAATAGCAGGCCATAGGTGAACTAAAAGCAAAAGAACAGGATAGGGGAAAAGTTAAATACTGCACATTTCATAAAAATTACATTAACTACATACAGTTTTTTGTTTGCAAATACCAAACAGTATTGATGTGATTGGCAATCTTTCCCAACAGCTTCATTTTTAAGGCACGTCTTGCATATTTATATGTACAACACTGAATCTGGCCAATAACTTAAGGGCTCTTGAGAGTGACCTAGTAGTGTATGTGTATGCGTGTGCTTGGATGGGGAGCGTGCAGCATTAAACCTTTTCACTAGTGTCAGTCTGGGGGGCTAGGTATCTAGTTGAAGGGGCTTGGTATAGGGGCACCCCAATCTCCTGAAGTTCTGGAAGCCTCCCAGAGCGAGGAGGGGACAGCAATGTGATTGTCCTGTCAAAGTCTCTGTGTAACACTTTCTCGTAGACACTCTGCAGTCCCACTGTCTTGGGCAGCTGGGCCTGGTAGTAGTTGTCCCTGCGAAGGGGGTCCCTGGGCAAGGAGGTGCTTTTGCAGAAGGTGGACAGCTGAGCTGAGGGATGAGGAGACGAGTGAGGGTTGGATCGGCCACAGGATGGGCTCCAGCAGCGGTCCGAATGGCCCAGGATTTTGCATTCAGCAGTACAAGCCCATAATCCTAAAAACACAAACAAAAACCTTAGACCTGTAATCGCTGGAGAAACAGCCACATAATTCTGAGCTCATCAGAGAGTTATTGCCCAAATCATCAAAAGCTTAGAACGATGGGGGCGGGGGAGGTGGAGGAACAATACTTCAGGACACTGCTACAAAGCATGCTCTGCAAGCTATTATTATTCCATTTAGCTAGCAAGCCCTAACTCACAATGTATGTCAGCAGGAAGAGCTTTTCGAAAATGAATTTTATAATAGGCTGGCTGCTTCTAATTTGCACTATGTGCTTGACATGCACGTAGATACTTAAGTTGCATGCTGTGAAAATGCTGGCAGGGCTACTCCTGCAGTGAGTGCTGCCTTGGAAAGATGTAAAAGGTGTGACTGCTATAAAACTGGTCCAGTCAACTCAATGTACCTTAGATAGATAGATAGATCCTTTTACTCCTGGGCCAGTTTTTATTTTCATTGCAGCCAGTCTGTGCTGTGAAATGGACCGAACCCTTACCATTCTGCATGTGAGTGATGAGATCCTTCTTCAGGGCATCCCCACTGATGTCAGAGTCACTGTCGTTAAAGTCGCTGTCGCCTTTGCCACTATCTTTGCCACTGAACTTTTCCGCTTCTCGGGCCGATATGGTGTTGAAAGAATGACCCTTCCAGATGGCCACGGGTTGGGTGGATTCTTTGCTATAATTAGGAGCAGGGACATAGGACTGGAGGGGATTGGAAGGGAGTGTGGGAGAAATAAGCATATGTCAACATCACAACCTTATCAAGATTCCCCTCTTCCAAACCGCCCATACCTCCTTCCAGTCCCCCAGACGAGTGCAGTACGACCTTACCTCCCCGTTAGTTGCCCTAAGTCGTTTCTGACCCTCGTAGAGACAGGCATTCACAGTGCTGGTCTCAGAAGAGGAGACCTCTTCTGCAGGTGGAGAAGGGGCTGGGCTGGTGAAAGAAGCTTTGCTGGGAAAGGATCGCGCTTCAAACACATTCCCTCTGGGGCTGCTATCCTCCTGCCTCCCCTTCTCTAGGTGGGAGATGTCGATCTGCTCTGTCAGGGGCCCGTTGTTCTTGATCTCGGTCTCCTTCTTGCGCTTGTTGCAGGTGGTTGCAATGGTGATGATGGCCACCAGCAGCAGGGTGCAGCTCCCAGCTAGGATGATGATGACAATCAGGGGAATGTCCCACTCCAAAGCCTTCCCCTCCCAGGAGCTTGGCTTGGCCACCTCTTGGCTGCTGGAGGGTGCTGTGGCAGTCACCAGGAAGTTGATTGTGGCTGTGGTGACAAGGGGGGGCCTGCCATTGTCAGTCACGGTGAGGATGACTTTGAACACCTGTCCCAGCTCTTTGGACAGGTCCCCCCTGAGCACAATCTCGCCTGTCTTCTTGTTGATGGCAAAGAGCTCTGGCTGCTGCGGCTCCTCCACAAAGGAGAAGGTGAGCTCCGCATTGACCCCATCGTCCGCGTCTCTGGCTTTGATCTGAGCCACCAGGGAATCCGGGGGTGCCTGGCTGGAGACCCCGATCTCCACGGAGCCGTTGGCGAGCACGGGGTGGGTGATGACCGGGGCGTTGTCATTCTGGTCCACCATCCTCACCTTGATCAGGGCGCTGCTGGACAGCTGAGGGGAGCCCCCATCACTCGCCTGGATCCTCAGGTCCAGCTGCTTGAGGATCTCATAGTTGAATGTCCTGAGGGCGTAGATGGCCCCGGTGGCCGGATCCACAGAGACGTAGGTGGAGATGGGGGCGCCCAGGACCTGTGTCTCCAGCAGCCGGTAAAGCACCTTCCCGTTGCGGCCCAGGTCGGGGTCGCGGGCCACCACGGTGGCGAGGTAGGCGCCCGGCGGGTTGTTCTCCAGCACCGCCACCTCGTAGACGGGCTTGGAGAAGAGCGGCGCGTTGTCGTTCTCGTCGCTCACGCGCACCGTGTACTGCCGGACGGTCTTGAAGGGCGGCGAGCCCAGGTCCTCGGCCACCAGGGTCAGGTTGTACTCGGCCACGCGCTCGCGGTCCAGCGGCGCGGCGGTGACGAGCACGTAGCTGTCGGCGTAGGCGCGCTGCAGCGCGAAGTGCTCGTGCCCGTAGAGGGCGCAGCGCACCTGCCCGTTGGGGCCCGAGTCCCTGTCCGAGGTGCTGACCAGCGCCACGAAGCTGTCGCGCGCCGCCGCCTCGCTGACGTAGGCCACCCCGGCGCCGGCGGGGGCGCCGCTCAGGGGGCTGACGCTGATGCCCGGCGCGTTGTCGTTCACGTCGGCCAGGCGCACGATGACTTTGCACGTGGCCGCCAGGGGGCTGGCGCCCCGGTCCTGCGCCTGCACGTCCAGCTCGTAGGTCCGCTGCCGCTCGTAATCCACCGGCCCCTCCAGCGTCAGGCGGCCCGAGAGCGGGTCCAGCCGGAAGAGCTGCCGCGCCTCGGCCGGCACCTGGCTGCCGAAGCCGTAGACGATCTCGCCGTTGGGCCCCTCGTCGGCGTCGGCCGCCTCCAGGTCCAGCAGCAGGGAGCCCCGCGGCGCGTCCTCGCCCAGCTCCACCGTGACCGAGCCCTGCGGGAAGGCCGGGCTGTTGTCGTTGGCGTCCAGCACCCGGACGCTCACCGTGGCCGTGCCCGAGCGGGCCGGGCTGCCGCCGTCCTGGGCCACCAGCTCCAGCGTGTAGGCGGCCTGGGTCTCGCGGTCCAGCTCCTGCAGCAGCACCAGCTCGGCGCTTTTCCCGCCGTCCGCCCGCGTCTGCGCCTCGATGCCGAAGTGGCTGTTGCGCGAGAGCCGGAAGCTCTGGATGGAGTTGGAGCCCACGTCCGGGTCCAGGGCGATCTCCAGCGGCAGGCGGGTGCCGGGCGCGGCGCTCTCGGACACCTCGAGCGGGATGTGCGCCTGGGGGAAGCGCGGCGCGTTGTCGTTGATGTCCCGCACCTCCAGCTCCACGTGCACCAGCCGGTACTGCTCCTGCCACAGGCTCACCACGTCGAAAGCCAGGACGCACTGGAGGGACGGGCCGCACAGCCGCTCCCGGTCGATCCCTGCCTCGCCGATGCTCAGCTGCCCGTCCCCCTCCCGCACCCGCACCAGCGAGCTGTTGCTGAACTGCTCCATCAGGCGGAAACTTATCTCTCCGGGCGCTTTCACGTGCATCTCTTCTGCCAAAGTGCCGATGACCGTGCCTGGCGCGTCCTCCTCGTAAGTGCGGTATCTCACCGTCTTGCAGAGGGTGACCGAGAGCAGCCAGCAGAGGTAGAGGAGGCGCGGCGGAGAGGAGAGGCTGCGCCCGTCCCTAGCAAGACCCATGTCACCTGCACAGAATTGCTAACCTGAAAGGGGCTGAGGATGCGGAGAAACGGCTGTCCAGTTGTTAGGGCGTGTGTCGGCCCCTAAAGCAAGAGGAGAGGGGAGGGTAACTCTCCTGCTCCCAGGCGCAGACCATGCATGCTCTGCTCTGCAAGGCAAATGAGCCGATTGCTTACAGTTGCCCTAACCCGAGAGGTGCCAGCGATACCGGTGCGCCAGGCTCAGTTTATCCAGCTTCTAAGGCGGACTGCGTCTCCTGAGGCTCTTTAATAGACGCAGATATGCAAATTTTACGGAGCCAAGCAGCCAATGGCAGGCGCTCTTTTCACACCGCTCTCCTGAAAGCCTTGCAGAAAATCCCTTTAATGTGGAAAAGGCTTAGAGAGGAAAACAAGAAAGGAAAATTAGGGAATCTCTTCTTTGTTTTCTTTAACTCTTTTTTTTTTGAAGGCGAGCTGCAAATGAGTTGGCACAGGGAGCGTGGAGTAAAATGCGCGGAGTGTTTTGTTAATTGTACCACTTCAGCACCCTGCTGTTGAACAGGTGCCTTGTGTGTGAATATCTGCTCTTCTGAGCTACTCACTTAAAAACGCAGAGAAATATCTTGCTTGGGCTGTGTGGGCGCGCGTGAATGTGTATTTATTATGTGTGTTGCCTATGATTATCGATTAATAAAGTGCTGCGCAATGCATATATAGCGGGGGTTGATTTTCTTTCTGTTGATTTCTGTATTGATCATCAGAGCAAGCCCCTAAACGAGATTGAAGGATTAACTGAAAATTGATTTTATTCAGATTTGTGCACATAATTGTGCTTTACTCGCGTGAGATCCTGTGATCAGACCTGTAATTTGCCTTTCAGAAGATATTCTTAGAATGCTTTAGTATGCATGTCACTGACCAAGTGGCTTTCTTAAGCCTTGCGCACTAGCAGGCAAAAAAAAAAAAAAAAAAAAAAAAAAAAAAGTTCCAAATAGGATTTAGCATAAGCTTGTGGAGATTTGGAAAGGTTTCAAAGATCAGACTGTATCAAAGGCTTATGAAGCTCTCGTTAGCTGTAGCAATATAATAGCATGGCAGGCTATCCCATTTGAGGCACCAATGTCTGTATTATTTCACTATGACAAGCTAAAGGGAAAGAAAGTTGAACAGTTTCCACAGAGGAGTTGGGCTAAGTTGAATATAATGAGCAAACGCCACATGTATCCATTATGTCCCTCTATTCATTCCCAATCACTGCCATAACTCTTTGACTAAACGATGATGGGCGCTGAATTACACACAATGCCCAGCTCATATTAAAATACATTTAAGATCTATCCCTCCTGATGCCCTGTTACGCCTATTTAGAGGATTTTCTTTTTGTCCTAATAGGGCCTCTCTGGGAAGCAACACTAGTCTCGTTCTAGAAGAACAAAATAACAGCATGAGGTTGAAACCTGGCACGAACCGTGGGGAACTAAACCATCTGCCTTGAAAAGTATGAAGACATAGCAGTGAGTCACCAAGTTTTACTAGTCCTGCAGTCCAAGGGGATACTGAGACAGCGCATGCACGTGCATTCATTGGGGTCCCCCCCGCTTTATGTTAGGTCTAAGCACTGTGGGGGAATAGCGGGCTAAGAGAATTCGTACCTGATCCCAGATACCGTCCTGGTGAAAGAGACCATTGAAATAAACTCAGTGGGAGAAGAGAGAACATTGTATCAATAGTCTCTCCTGAGGAGCCGACCCTTAAATGGATCCCACGTTTTAGGTCACATTCCGAAACAGAAACACACGTTGCAACTGGTACACCATGACTTTGTGTACCGCGATGGTGAAAGAAAAAGACAATATGCACTTCAAATTGAACTGAGTACTGTTTTGCTCTGTAAACTTTGTATAAAAGGTATCCGCTCTGTTGAGCGCTTCAAGCGGTTACCGTGCCAGTAAGAAAGAGCAGAATCGGGCTGCAAGACTGGGGGGGGAGGAGGGGGAAGAGGGAGGCATGCTCGAAGCTTCCTACAATGTGCAAGAAAGAGAGCCTTTACTCGAGTATATCTATAAATGTAAAGACATCTACAGACACGAGGCTGCATGAGTTAATGCTGCCCAGAAGCGCTCTGCCTTCTGGTGCTCTTCCCCTTATTTGTATCCCTTCGTTGTGTATTTCAAGGATGAAAAAGAGCAATTGCCGTAGCAGCTGCGGCAGGCATTGTGTATGGGAAATACAAAGCATCTACCGCAACACCACATTGGTCTCCTGGCATCCTCTCTAGTAACCTTCCCCTCTCGCTGATTGCGATAGTTCTCCCCCTTTGCTCGCGTTCCACACATCGATCCCCTCAGCCCGTCTGACGAGAATGTCCTATTCTAGTAGCTGGAGTCCTCCCTAATCCCTCTGTCACCAGAAGCTTCCCCCTTGGGGCTGATCATGCCTTAGTGGGACCCCTGCAGGACAACAAACTTGTCACTGGCCAGTACTTACATGTACAGCTGTATACAGCCCTAGTCACAACAGGCATCCTACGAGCTTTTAAGGGCTGGTTACTAATGCAGCCAAAGCTGACTTGTATTAGTACTTTACAGTGAATAGAAACATCTGTCCATTTGTTCCAGCTGTGCGCATGAGCCAGTCCCCGGGCCCGTTCGGATCCCCCCTGAAGACAATGGCAAGTCTCCCATTGATTTCAAGGGAAGTTGGATCGGGCTCCACGTGAACAACAAAGGCCCTCTCCTGACATCCAGATCTGATCGCCAAGTTAAATTACCAGTTTGCCTTAATACTACCGACTTCTCAGTGTTCACAGCCTTTGCGTAACCTCAACCGAGGACACAAAGGACCTCACTGGAGCAAAAAAGACCAGAGGGAAATTGAACAAAGTTGGCGTATTTTTAAGGGAATTGAAGACAACGGTCCAAAATCTGTTCCCGCTAGTCCGGATTCTGATTTCAATTACACAGCTACCAATCCGGAGTAATTATTGGGCAAATTCTGATATGTCTGGTGTAAATCCGAAGTAATTTCTTTGAAATCAGTGGGGCTTTGGAGGTGTAAATGAGAGGGTAATTTGGCCCCCCCATCTGACAATCACAGCGATCCGGAAGTCGGGATGTGCTTGGCCAATGAATGACATTTGCTTTAGTCTCATATCTGGCCGTAGCTGCAGTAGTCCTAATTCTTAGTGGCACAAACTACCAAGAAATCATTACGGCACGGATCATTCAGGCATCTGACTCAAAGCTGTGGCGAACCGTTAGATCTAAAACGAGTGGCAGCAGCGCTAGGAAGGCGCTTTGCTGCCTTTCAGCAGCAGGGCGTGCCAAGCGTCCCAAAACCCAGCTTCCTAATTACTGCCGAGGAGCTGTGTTAAGAGTAATTACCCCGAGTGGTGTGATGGCACGCGAGTGAAGTGAGCTCGGGTGCCTGCGGATTGCCAGCATTCTCCAGCCTGGCGGGCAGCAACCAGATTATGGAAATGGGATTTAAAACAGCGCATCAGCGCCTCACTCAAATCCCCACTGGGGGGGGAGGGGGGGAATTCGCGCAGCGCTGATCTGGTCCGACAAAAGCGCCCCAAATCGCCTTGTTATCATACCAAAAGGCTTTGGCTGTCTCAAAGGAGCCCCTTTCTCTTTATCTTAGCAACTTAGCAGACAACTGTCTCGCGATCATGAGAACAAACATGGCCACAATGGTTGGCATTTTCTCGGAATGCAAATGTGGTGGGCTCAGAAAAGCTGGATTTCTCTGACTCTGCCTAATACCAGCATTGTGAAACTCGCGTGCAGACAGCAAGATTGACATGGCCGTCACGTGATGGATTAGATCTATAGGAAAGTTTTCAAAGAGTTTACAATGAGTGGCTCAGCTTGATCTGATATCTCCCACAGTTTAGAGGGAAAGAGAAGCAGGATATATTCTCATATGTAATAGGATTATCTTTTCCATTTCAAGTTCTATACAGCATGTAATTTATTTTTAATTAGGATTAGCTCTGCCAGGAAAGGAAACTAGACTTTGCTGAGAAGGCAGCGCTATTCTAAGAGAAGGAGAGGCGTTCTTATTCTTTACAAATAAATAAATCAGTCAATAAAACAGAACCATGTTTTGCCTCCCACGCACTTCACAAGAGAAACGGCGGAAAGAAGTGTATTTTAAATGCATAATCAAGAATAAATCAGAAGAGGCTTTGAGAGGCATTATTTTTATGTCTAATACAGAATTCGATCGTTTTTCAAAGAGTTCCAATGGGGTGTTTTGTTCCACTGCCCTTTAGAAGTAGAGCGAGGCAGAATATCCTTTCTGTCTGTATGTCTTTCTGTCTGTTCGTACCAGTTTTGATTTTGGGCAATATATATCAATCACTCTATTGTAGAAACCTTCCCAGAAAACGTACTGTATTGTAGTTTGGAGATAATCCATTCACAAGGTTCTAAAAGACTACAGCTAAAAAATTAAACATACGGAAACTCTGTTTTAAAAACCTGTCTCTGAAATATTAGTTAAACAGCCCAGACCGGTTGATTGCTTCACGTGGGGATATATGTTCTTGCAAATTGTTCGTATTGTTACTAATAGAGATTCTCACACCGCATAATGTCTTTGAAGCAGGCAACTGGAGGTTTTTCCATAGCTGTGCAAGATATTAAGAAAGAAAGATACTGGCTTTCTTGCATAAAGTCATTATTTTGGAGTCGCAGAGCGCTCTAGAAGCAGACATTTCTTCATGTCCGATGGCTTGAGCTTTCTGCTTCCAAACCTTCCCCGATCCACTTTTGATATGGAAATCAAGCCTGCTGTCTGTGGTGGTTTCTATGCCACAACACTTTAGGACCTGGATTCCACCCAGTGCAAACTGAAGACTGGTGTTAGAAATTTCTCCGAAAAAGTGAAAACATTTTTATACCATTAATTTCGTGTCACCAACAGTCAAGGTGGATTGATGGCCGGTAAATTGCCCAGTGACTGTCTGCGGTTAAATATCTGTGTGTCTTCAAAAAGAACGCTAACTCGGGTTGGTCGGTGAAACCCTCATTCTCTGTTCACACCGTTACCCTGTTTGTCACAGATCCCTGAATCTAGAAACTGCGGAAGAAACTCAGGTCTTAAATAACCCCCAGTTTTTGATCCAGACCCGCTAAATCAACGTTTGTTTGTCGGAGATGAAAAAAGGAGAGGACTCCTGGCATAGGCTGAACAAACCACCCCACTTTACCGGTCCTATGAATACAACAAAAGCGCTTTCCTCACCCTGGCCTGAATGTGAAACTCACAAGCTCACGCTACCTGGTTCATCAGCGATATACGCCTCCAAGTGAAAGACACGGTGGTCAGGGTTCCTAGAGCATGCGCGGGCTTTCTGCTCCGCTGGCGGCTTGGCTCACAGAGCACTATAGAAACTAGGGGGCATGCCCCCCGAAGGCTCATAGCGCACAGGGGGGCGAGGGCGCCCACGGGGGGGCAGGCTGCCGACTGCTTAGGATAGCCTCGGGTCACTTACGCGGAGGAGAAACTCCCATGAGAATCCTGCCTGTACAATTTTAGTTTTCACTGCAGGAAGGTTCGCTTGGATCACTCTGGTTACAGTGTGTATGGTAACACCCCTTGTTTCATGTTCTCTGTGTATATAAATCTCCCCACAGCATTTTCCACTGAATGCATCCGATGAAATGAGTTGTAGCTCAGGAAAGCTTATGCTCAAATAAATTGGTTAGTCTCTAAGGTGCTGCAAGTCCTCCTTTTCTTTTTGCGAATACAGACGAACACGGCTGCTACTCTGAAACCTTGGAAAGAAGGTAAATCTCCGCTGGACTCGGGCCCCCACAATCGCTACAGGGTCCAGGCTGTAACTCTCATTTTCCATAGGGCTCGCTAGAAGCGGATTTGAGTAGATTCACCCCACACCTCTTCAACCCTATGATGATCCCAATGGAGGGAAAATGGGTTAGTTTGTCAGAAGGGAATATTGTGAGCAGTGAGCCATTGACAAAGTCTGTTTTGAGTTAACCAGACCCTGTGGCTTCACTGGGAACACTATGCCGCCAGTGTGAAGGCAGATTGGGACTCTGTAGGAGTTTAGACCAGGGAGTCTTTCCCTAACTGCAGGCAACACGTAAACAATGCATCGCTGCCATGCCCCGAAAGAATTGGTCTAATTTCTTTAGAGGGGGGCTCAGAGCAGAACCACCTGACTTCGACTGCGAGCTGGCTGAAAGGCGCGGGTAGGGAGCACATTGTTTATACATCCCCGAGCTGCGCACGCATCTCCCCAACACAGAATTCAGAAGCAACCCCAACTCGGATTTCGTAGTCTGGGGAGGACTGGAATGCCCTCTCCTTCTACTGAAATGCTGCTTTCATCTCCATGGGTCCCTCTTTCCTCGGCAGCTTCGTGGAGGGTTCTGATCTTGCTTCAGTGATCTCCAAAAACAAAAGACTTCCTTACGCTTTGCGGACTAAACAATCGCCCTGTTTAATCATTTCGATCACAACCGAGGATGTGTGGGGTTAACCTGTCAAACCCCACAAGGCTAGGCTGATCAAAAGCCGATGAAAACAAAGACTGGAACTAATAGGAGGAACGTTTTCGTTGTTCTATCAGTGTTTGCACTGGAGGATTGTGTACAGTGTTTTGCTTCTGCCTTTAGCCATGTACTCTATAGACGGCAGAGGCTGCAGACCTTCATGTGAATTGCAATTTTGGATCAGGATTATAAATTACCCTTATTATTGGGCTGTTATTCTTTGCTACATGAAATGTAGACTATGCAAAATGAGTTTATAGTCTGGAATAAATAAATCACATAAACGTCAGCAAGCAGTTTTGATTCCACAAGGAATGATTTTTATTGGATTAATTTCTAGCCCCTGTTGGAGTGGCAGCTGGGGCTGTGATTCAAGAGGAGAAAACAAAAGGAGAACAAAACCACATTACAATTAATAAAATGCTAAACAAAGTACATGCATCATGCCCTGAAGGGATCACTCCATCAGGTCCAGAGTGAGGACATTCCAAAGGTGGGCCCCAGACATGAGTCAGAGCTGCTAGCAGACCTGGGAGCTGACAGAGGTTCTCACAGTTTCCCCGTTCATCTCGGCTCCCCAGTGCGAAGTGGGCGGTGCTAAATGCTAATAAGATTTGACTGGATCCCAGGCACAAACCAAAAGTGAACTGATTAGAAGTCAACGATGTTTGAGTTTCGCTCCCATCCCACATTCTATCCCTGGCCCCTCACTCATAAAATCTCCTCTTAAATCTTGCCACTCACTCTCTCTGTTGACTGTCCTTCTCCTCTCCCACACTGTACGCTCCCCACCCCAGGGCAGGGAGGCAATCATTTCTCTAAAAAGAAAAGGAGGACTTGTGGCACCTTAGAGATGAACAAATTTATTTGAGCATAAGCTTTCGTGAGCTACAGCTCACTTCATCGGCAGCCGATGAAGTGGGCTGTAGCTCACAAAAGCTTATGCTCAAATAAATTTGTTCATCTCTAAGGTACCACAAGTCCTCCTTTTCGTTTTGCGAATACAGATTAACACCGCTGCTACTCTGAAACCAATCATTTCTCTGTTTTTCTCTCTCATCTCTAGCCCTCTCCCATGCCTTGCTCACTATTCCCCCTCCTCTCCTCTGCCCCCTTTTATCATCTCCAACTCTTCTCTTTACTGTCCACTTTTTTTTTCACAGAGGAGCAGAGAGTAGGGATGGTCCAGCATTACAGGACTAGCTGGGATCCCAAGTTTAATTCCCTGCTCTGCTGCAGACTTTTTGTGTGACCGTGGGCAAGTCACTTAGTGTCTCTCTGCCTCAGTTTCCCATCTGCATAATGTGGATAATAGGACCACCCTACCTCAAAGGAGTGTTGTGAGGTTAAATACATTATAGACTGTGAGTACCTTAGATAGATGCGTGCCCCAGTCCCATCACGTTTGTTGCTGGAGATGGCTGGATCAGAGGCATCCATCAGGGATAAGTGCTTTTAAAGCAGCCTATTCTAAGCTTCTTTGTCTTACTACCTAGGGTTTGGGGAGCTCACACAATAGGTTGATCAGTCACTCACACCAGTCCCTGATGCAGGAAAAGAAATACAAGCCAACTTGTAGCCAACTTACTACCATCCAGTAGCCAAACATATGAGCTAGGACCTGATACAATAGCTTGTTGGTGAAGGCCCAGCAATGTCCAGGGAATGTGCCCTGGTGAAGTGTCCTGCACTACTTCGCAGCCTGGCTGCGGGGAATGGAGCAGAGGGGGAGTCACTGGGTATTCCATTACAATGATGTTCCTGAAGACTGCTTGGGGGTGTGCTTTATATTTTGCACTGACCCTTGCGTGTTAATGTCTGGTATATTTGGAGTTCCCCCACCAGTTTCTTGGCTTGTGGGATAACATTGCATTCTCTCCTCCCTCTCTGTGGTCTTGTCTACAGTCTCTTCCTCTCTGAAGGAGAGTTTAGAATTTAAGACATATAAACAAGAGAAGGAAAGGACTTCTCAGGTCCAGGCATCTCTTGCCACTATTTGCTAGTGCATTGCCCTGTATACTTATAAACGTCCATTGTAATGGGCCTTCCATCATTCGCCCTGGGAGATTATTCCACCGACTAGTAAATCTCACCAGGATATTCACTACGCACTTTCCCCTTCTTAATTTAATTTAATGTACTGCTAATTATAGTAGCACTTAGCACCACTCTGCCTGCCAGTCCTTGGTGGTTCTAAGCTCATATAGAGTTGGATGTAATCTGTTTATTTAAATGTAATGATGGTGTCTACACACAAATATATTGCGATTAGTCCAATCATAATGTCACTCCACCTCTGTCTCCCCTCAGCCTATCCTACTTTCACACACGCTCTCCCACAGCTAAATTTGAGTCTGCCATTGCTCCCAGTATTTTAGGTGAGGGGCATCAGTATAAATCCCTAAGATAGAATGCTATGGGCAGCAGAGGCAAGTGCTCAGTCTAATACTTCTAGTGAAGAGGAGTCTCTTCCTCCGTCTCTTCTTTCCTTCCCCCATACGTTTCTTCTTGCAGAGTGGCTCCAGCTCTGAAGGACTGAGTCCCTACCACGCATAGCCTCCCAGGCAGCTGTAGAGTCAGAACAGAGTCTGGCTCGGGTGCATGTCATTGCTGCTCAGGAGGCTGCGAGAGCAATGGAACTGACCAGACAGGCTGCTGCTGCACTTGCCAGAGAATGTATGTTATTCCTTACTGACGAGTGGGCAAGAGTTTTTTTCCCTCTCCAAACCTTGCTGTTATGGGCTAAACAGAAGATTCTGCATGCACTATAGGGCAGGACTGATGAAGTTCTGAGCACTAAAGGAAGTCTAACACAGGCTGAGTGGCTTAACCCTGAAGATCCCATGCTCAGTTTTCTCACAATTTGGTCTTGTTGACAGTTGTCTCCTGCATAATAGGGGTGTCGTCCTGCTCCCAGGCAGTGGGATGTCCTAATACTTGTAGCAAGTTCTCTTCATTCTACTTATTGGAAGGTATGTTCCAGGATGAGCAGCAGCAATTTAACAATGACTAGGCTTCTCCTACGGCCTGGTATTCAGGGATCCAAGTGCCCATGGTCACAGCATGCCTTCTTTTTGGCTATCTTTGTGTGGGAGATGATCACACACACTGGCACCCAGGCTCATCCAGGCCTTCTGGAATCTGGCAATTGCAGACTCTTGCCGGTGAGTGCTGAGGAGGGCTGGATGAAGGCAAAATCCATTGACCCCCAAAGTTTGGATTCAAGGATTCCTTGGTGGGGCACCCACATAAAGTGTTGGGGTTCTGCACGGAGACTGTAGAACAGGGAGTAGCATTGGCAGAGATCGCGGAGTGCCAGAAGCACTTTGATTTGTTGTGGAGGGTAGTTTGATTGACCTGGGTATGGGCCCCATTAAGCTTAATACACCAGGAGTGCTGAGTTCCATTTGGAACTTTCCAAACTAATTCTGGCTGAGGTCCCTGGTTCCCTAGGAAGGAGTAGGAATCCATGGGTTTGTTTGGGGTTGCTGGCCTCCTGATTCTTCACAGGGCCGGGAAGCCTGCATTACTAGCTCTTTATAATCTTTCCCTCCTCGCTCCATTTCTGCAGCTTACACCAGAAGGAGTTTGGCACCTGTTCTTTATGGCTCGGGGCAGCCACATCTGCCTCACAAGCTGGGCTTCCTGAGACAGGCAATCAGGGAAACTGGGAGATGACAGTCTTTCTGTTTCAAGTACTAAGTAAGGGCCTGATCATAAGCATGCCTCTTCCAAGGAACAGCTTGTAGCTTTGGACCCTGAAGGACCAAGGGCTGGTCTCTCCAATTACATCATTAACCTGTTTTTCTTGGCTACCATAGTTCTGCTTTCTCGGTAGCCTCCTCTTGCTTCAAGGTCAGATGAAGTGTGCATCTGTGCCTACAGCATTATAGAGCTGATCCAAAGCCCACTGATGTCAACTGAAGTTTTCTCATTGACTTCAATGGACTTTGGATCAGGTCCCCAGTTATTATTGTTGTCAGAATTTAATTTCTGGCTTGTTTTATACTACAGAACTGGATTGGCTGGGCCCAGGGTCTAATTCCTGCATGGCTAAGGGCTCCCCTGGGTCTGGTAAGAAAGGAGTGTCCTCAGGTTCAGTGAGGCCTCTCTCCTGTTTAACACCTGATTCTGCCTCTCTTTTCCATCCACATGCTGGATTGCCATGTAGAACCACTCTTACTAATTCAGTCTTTAATGTGCAAGAGTTCCATATATGTTGTCCATCTGCTGTTTGATTTTGATGTCCTATTTAACACTTATGTAGTGTCTTTCTTCCCAAGTGATCACAAAGTGCTTCATAACCTACCTGCATGCAACTCCCTGAAATGGAGGCAGAGTAGGGGAGCCCACAGGCACATAGTAGTGAAAGAAGGGGAAATTTTGGCTAAAAGAGAAAACATCACTTTTAATAGTCATGCAGGTAGGTAAGGGGTAACATTTTCAAAAGCACCTAAGTGACTTAAGGGGTCAGGAGGACTTCGATTCCTAAATTATTTAGGTACTTTTGAAAATGTTACCCAAGACCTTTATTTTAAGGGCTCACATACTGTACTGTGTTTCATGAATTTAGCATAACGTGCTCAGATTGCCATAATGGGCCAAGGAAAGAATTGGTACCCCCTTGTGACTTTTTGACTTGCTATCTCTATCTTGGTCTATCCTTGGTGATCCAGAGACTCTAAACACTCACATATACATTGCTAACCTTTCACATTTGGACTTCACTTGTTCTCAGTTATAATGTGGCAAATGGCCCTATTAGATACAGTAACTCCTCACTTAAAGTCATCCCGGTTAACGTTGTTTCCTTGTTACCTTGCTGATCAATTAGAGAACATGCTCGTTTAAAGTTGTGCAATGCTCCCTTATAACGTTGTTTGGCAGCCGCCTGCTTTGTTCACTGCTTGCAGGAAGAGCAACCCGTTGGAGCCAGCTGGTGGGGGCTTGGAACCAGGGTGGACCGGCAGCCCCTCATCAGCTCCCCTCTCCCATAAGTTCCCTGTGCAGCAGCCAACCAGCAGGCTACCAATTGCCGGCAGTTCAGCTGTCCCTCCCCCCACTGCCCTGTGCTGCTCCTGCCCTCTGCCTTGGAGCTGCTCGCGGGAACCTCCTGTTTGCTGTGCAGCGGAGGGGGGAAGAAGGGGGCTAATGTCAGGGTGTCTGCTGCTCCTCTACTCCTGCCCCCCGCTTACTCCTTCTCCATATAGAGCAGGGTGGGGAAAGGACAGGTCTCAGGACGGAGGGAGCTTGCTGGCTGCAGCTGCTGTCTCAACTTCCTGATCTACTTAAAAAGGCAATGTACTTAGAGTGGGGTTAGTGTACTTAAAGGGGCAATGCACATCTCTCTCTCACACAGGGTGTGTGTCTCTGTCTCTGTCTGCCATGCTGCCTCCCCCCTCCATTCATGCTGCCTTGTAGAGTGTGAGGCTACATTAACAACAATGTGTTAACCCTTGAGGGCTCAGCCAAGTGCTAGTTCATCATTTAGCAGTAAGGCATTCCCTGGGAAATATCCCCACCTTCTGGCTTCACCTCAAGTACACCTCAACGAAGCTTCACAATCATCATTGCTGTGTACCAGTATTAAATTGTTTGTTTTAAACTTATACTGTGTGTGTGTGTGTATATATATATATATATAGTTTTTTTTTGGTGAAAAAAATTTCCCTGGAACCTAACCCCCACATTTACATTAATTCTTATGAGGAAACTGGATTCGCTTAACATAATTTCACTTAAAGTCACATTTTTCAGGAACATACCTACAACACTAAGTGAGGAGTTACTGTAAAGCAGGATCCAGGGAAGAAGCTGTCCTCCAACCCATACATGTGCAGGGATGGGACTTGGAACTAGTAGCAGCATGGGTAAGAGCTTGCTATTGTCAGTTTCATAGAGTTTACTGCCAGATGGGACTATTAGACCTTCTAGTCTGTCCTCCTGCATAACACAGGCCATGAAATTCCCCCCAGATACCCCTATGTTGAGACCACAACGACTTCAGTTAAACCAAGCATTTTAGTCCGAAGCAGACTAAACTCTTGCGTGCTACAGGCAGAGACCAGAACAGACAGAGGCACCACCAGTGCCTGCAATATCAGGGAATTGATTATGGAAGACATGGCCAGATGATCCTAGCTGGCGAACCATGCCCCATGCTGCAGAGGAAACTCAAAGTCAGTGCCAATCAGACCTGGGGAAAAATTATTTCTGAAACCTAGATCTGATGATCAGTTAGACCCTGAACATATGAGCAAGACACACAAGCCAGCCATGGGCGGTGGGTGAACCCGCACTTTTGGGAGGCTAACCTGCCATCACCGCCCCTTCTGCCTGCAGTCCCCCCCACCACCAGAGGAGCCCCGAGGGGCCCCCCTGGTCACCGGAGGAGCCCTGGTCCACCCATCCCAGCTGCCCCAAGCCACTGACTGGCCCACCCCAGCCAGCCCAAGCTGCTGGCCTGAGCTGCTGTCCTGAGCTACTGACTTGACCCCTGGGCTGGCCCGAGTGCCACCCCAGGCTGCTGGCCCAACTCCTGGTAGCCTGCTGGTAGCCTGCTGGGCCAGCCTAAGCCACTCAGGGTAGCCCCAGCTCCTGGCCACTGGTGGGCCTGAGCTCCAGGACCCCGGCTGAAGCTGAGCCCCCTCTGCCTTAACGGAGAGGGAAAGGGAGGCGGGGCCTCAGGTGGAACATGGGTGGGGCCACAGCCTGGGTTAGGGGAGGCTTAGTCTGCTCTGGCCTTTAATACCTGCTGCCCATGCAGCCAGGCATCTATGACAAAGGATTCTCTGTGCCACCTCTAAACACTGATCCACCCCAAGAAAGCAACTAGCTAAAGACACAAAAACTAACAGCACATCAGAAGCAGGATGCCTGCCAAATGATCAGTGGGTCCATTGGATAATCGAGGTCCTAAAGGAGCAATTAAAGAAGACAAGGCCATTGCAGAAAACCTCATACAGGAGCCATTCTTTTTAGGAGACAAATCTGAGGAACTGTCCCATATTGATATGTCAATACAGGAGGTTTTGGAACAAATAGATAAACTAAACAGTAATAAGTCACCAGGACCAGATGGTATTCACCCAAGAGTTCTGAAGGAACTCAAATATGAAATTGCAAGAACTACTAACTGTGTTATGTAACCTATCGTGTAAATCAGCCTCTGTACTAGATCAGGTTTCAGAGTAACAGCCGTGTTAGTCTGTATTCGCAAAAAGAAAAGGAGTACTTGTGGCACCTTAGAGACTAACCAATTTATTTGAGCATGAGCTTTCGTGAGCTACAGCTCACTTCATCAGATGTATACCGTGGAAACTGCAGCAGACTTTATATATACACAGAGAATATGAAACAATACCTCCTCCCACCCCACTGTCCTGCTGGTAATAGCTTATTACTTTAGATAAGCTTTTAGATAAGATTACTTTAGATAAGCTATTACCAGCAGGACAGTGGGGTGGGAGGAGGTATTGTTTCATATTCTCTGTGTATATATAAAGTCTGCTGCAGTTTCCACGGTATACATCTGATGAAGTGAGCTGTAGCTCACGAAAGCTCATGCTCAAATAAATTGGTTAGTCTCTAAGGTGCCACAAGTACTCCTTTTCTTTGTACTAGATCAGTGTTTTTCAAAGTTTGGGTTGCGACCCAATACTGGGTCACAGCATGTAAGGCACTGGGTCACCTTGCTCTGCACCCAGGGACCGTAGCTGCTCTGGTCAGCACCGCTGACTGGGATGTTAAAAGTCCCATCGGCGGTGCTGCCCAGCTAAGGCAAGCTAGTGCCTACCTGTTCCAACACCACGCTGCGCCCTGGAAGCAGCCAGCAGCAGGTCTGGCTTCTAGGCTGGGGAGCCACAGGGCTCTGCCCCCACCCCGAGCACCGGCTCTGCACTCCCATTGGCTGGTTCCCGGCCAATGGGAGCTGCGGGGGGTGCCTGTGGGAGAGAGTCATGCAGAGCTGCTTGCGCACCTCCACCTAGCAGCCGGACCTGCTGCTGGCTTCTTCCGTGGCGCAGCATGGTCTGAGGTGCCAGGACAGACGGGAAGCCTGCCTCTGCACCCCAGCTGCGCTGCTGACTAGGCACCACTGGAGGCAAGTCCACATCCCAACCCCACGCCCCAATCCCCTGCCCCACCCTCACCCCCCCCAGACCTGGAGCCCCTTCCTGCACTCAAAACCCCTCATCCCTGGCCCCACCCCAGAGCCTGCACCCCCAGCACAGAGCCCTGACCCCCTTTCTCACCCCAACCCTCTGCCCCAGCCCATAGCCCCTCTCACACCCAAACCCCTCATCCCCAGTGCCATTGGGGGCATCAACAGTTTTCTTCAGCTGCGTCCCCAGAAAAAAAGTTTGAAAACCACTGTACTAGATGACAGGAGGGTAGCTAATGTAATGGCAATTTAAAAAAAAGGGTCCAGTGGTGATCCTGGCAATTACAGGCCGATAAGGTTAACTTCATTATCAGGCAAATTGGTTGAAACTATCGTAAAGAACAGAATTTTTAGATACATAGATAAACACAATATGCTGAGGAAGAGTCAACGTGGCTTTTGTAAAGGGAAATCATGCCTCACCAACCTATTAGAATTCTTTGAGAGTGTTAACAAGCATGTGGACAAGTGTGAGCTAATGGATATAGTGCACTTGGATTTTCAGAAAGCCTTTGACTAGGTCCCTCACCAAAGCCTCTTAAGCAAACTAAGCAGTCATGGGATGAGAGCAAAGATCCTCTCATGGGTCAGTAACTGGTAACAAAATAGTAAACAAAGGGTAAGAATTAATTATCAGTTTTCGTAATGGAGAGAGGTAAATAGCAGGGTCCCCCAGCATGTTCATAAATGATCTGGTAATGGGGGTGAACAGTGAGGTGGCAAAATTTGCAGATGATACAAAATTACACAAGACAGTTAAGTCCAAAGCTGATGGGAAAAAGTTACAAAGAAATCTCACTAAACCAGGTGACTGTGCAACAAAATGGCAGATGAAATTCACTGTTGATAAGTGCAAAGTAATAGACGTTGGAAAACATAATCCCAACTATACACACAAAATAATGGGGTCGAAATGAGCTGTTACCACTCAAGAAAGAGATCTTGGAATCACTGTACATATTTCTCTGAAAACATCTGCTCAGTATGCAGCAGGAGTCAAAAAAGCTAATAGAATATTAGGAACCATAAGGAAAGAGATAGATAATAAAAACAAAAAAAACTTCACAATGCCACTATATCAATTCGTGGTATGCCCACACCTTGAATACTGTGTGCTGTTCTGGTTGCCCTGTCTCACAGTAGATATATTAGAATTGAAAAAGCTACAGGGAAGGCCAACAAAAATTATTAGAGATATGGAACAGCTTCCATATGAGAAGAGCTTAAAAAGACTGGGACTGTTCATCTTAGAAAAGAGAGGACTAAGGGGAATATGTTAGAAGCCTATAAAATCGTGATTGGTATGGAGAGAGTGAATAGGCCAATGCTATTTACCCTTTCACATAACACAAGAATTATGGGTCACCCAAACCTGGCAGCAGGTTTAAAACAAACAAAAGGAAGTACTGCTTCGCACAAGGCACAGTCAACCTGTGGAACTTGTTGCCAGGGGATTTTGTGAAGGCCAAAAGTATAACGAGGTTCAAAAAAGAATTAGATAAATTCATGGAGGGTAGGTCCATCAATGGCATTAGCCAAGATCATTAGGGATGCAGTCTCATGCTCCGGGTATCACTTAATCTCCAACTGCCAGAACCTGGTACTGGACAACAGGGGATGGATGACTTGAAATTGCCCTGTTCAGTTAATTCCTTCTGAAGCATCTGGCACTGGCCACTGTTAGAAGACAGGATACTGGACTAGATGGATCATTGGTCTTGCCAATTATAGCAGTTCTTATGATAACTGGTATCCTGTCTCCAATTGTGGCAACTCTCTGATGCTTCAGAGGAAGGAAAAAAATGCCCCCCAGATTATAGATTATGCATTGGGTGAAACAGTTCCTTCCTGACTCTTGCAGGCAACTGGATGAAGTCCTGAAGCATGATATTAGATTGTATCATTACCAAATACAGAGCCACAAGTCTTATGAGCATGTTGGGAAATGAGCAGTGATTGTGGGACACATCTATACAAAGGCCCAGCATAATATGTTGGGCCATTTTTAGGCTATAGTCAATGAGCTCCAAGGTGGGACACCTGTGGCACCTGTTTACTTTGAAAATACATAAGAGATCACACCAGTGGGGCTATGCTGTGGCATAGATATGGGCTTGAAACCACCCACAGCTTTTATGATGATGTGGCCATCAAGTGTGGCAGGAATTGCCTGTTGGTTTTTAGGTTTGGTCAGTTGGCTCATTTATTTATTCTAAATGCTTCTAAAAGCTGTGGCCAATTTGACTCCCAACTTGTGTTTCTGTCTTTTTTGAGGCCTATGATTCTGTAAATGACAAGCAGGGAAAGTGAAGTCTTGTAAGTCATTCACTGGATGGCAAATATAAAGCTTTCCAGATCACTGGAAAAAACATTTAGCCACAATGTCCACCGAATTCCACTTTGAGAAAAATATTATAACATTTTATATGCAGTAATAAATGCATGGAGTGACTTAGCAGAAGGACCCAAGGTTTAGAGGGAGGCCTCCTCAAGAAACACATTGGCTTTTAGAGGAAAGACTGGCATAATATCTGTATTAGCCAAGAAAATGAGGGCTGATGGCTCAAGTGACTTTCATGTCTGCTTCTGTACTAAGTACTGAATACATGTTGCTGTCTAAACAAATACTTGTCTGCAGCAAGCTGATCTGAAAAGCTACTGTGATGGTAAAGATGCTGAGGGTTGAGGGGTGGAGAATAGTGCTGTCAGACATGGCTCTTAAGAGAAAGGTGATTTATGAGTAAAACCACAAAAGTTAAAACCAAAAAAATATATAACAATTTGAAGTTTCCCTGAACACCTACATTTACAGAGACATTAGCTAGCATAGCTGCTCCACTACATAGTTTTTCTTTCTAGCACCGCCTATTATTAGGATTGCCAGACACTTCCCATTATAAGACCTTGTTTTCAATATCTTATAACTTTGTCAAACTTTAACTGTTTGGGTTGAAATTGGCCATGCTGGGTGTCTGCCTCAAGCTGAAGTTTTAGAAAGTTCTATCCAAAACACTTCAGCCATTTCCAAGAACAAGGCTAGGAAAAAGACATTGATTTGCCCAGGTTAAAAAACTCTGGTGATCTTTTCTTTGAAAAGCCCTAGAGCCTCTATGCTGTGAAGCAGGGTTTTGAAATTTGCTAGGGAGGAGGTGGCATTTGGATCTCGGATGTGCCTTTTGCCATCAGTGAAAATCCATCCAAATTTGGCCAAGTTAGCGGCCTTTGAAAAAGCACAGTTTGCACATGCTCAGTAAAGACAGATTTTAACAGCTAAATTTCTGGAAGATTCTGTATGCACTGGGCATGCTCCAGCCCAGTGTTGAGCAGGACTTTCCTTGCAATTGCGGCTCTGGGCTACTGCACTTCATGTTAGGTTCAGGCATCTGAACTGAGAGCAGGGAGTTCGTCTCTCCTGTGCTGCCAGTGACCCTCCATGCTGGGCCCAGGCAGTGTGAAAACTAAATTGTCTGATTCGAATGCAGAAGGAACAAGTGCCAGAATTGCAAAGGTGGTGGGAAGAATAGAATGGGACAAGGAGCCTGGGAGGGAGGGTGGAAATTGGGATGGGAAGCTGGCGGTGGGGGAAGAGGGAAACTGGGACTGGGAGCTGGGGGAGAGACTGGGACCAGCTGGGCAAGGAGACTGGGACTAGGAGCTGGGGATGGAAATGGAGGGGGCTATGAAGAATCTGGGGTGGGGAATAGAGAGGAATGGGGCAGGGAGAGGTTCGGGGGGAGAGGCCAGAATGGGTCATGCTTGGGGGAATGGGCAGAAGAGACTGTTACCACTAGAGCACACTTTCCTCCAGAGCCCAGAATGGAACCTACTTTCACCACTCCTCTGCTGTCAGCAAATATTTGTGAAACCCACTAGCAAAATAGCCCAGCCCCTTCTAATGCTAGTCCATTTTGAGGATGACAACCCACTACTGTTATCAGTTACTCCATCAACCCAAGTGGCAGAAGTTTGTGCAGTGGATCTAAAGGTTCCAGCCCTGCTAATGAACCATGTAGGAGTCAATATGATGCCACATGATGGCATTTCTGTTTTTTCAGTTTCCTTTATAAAAACCTAAGAAATTACACACACAAATAAGTTAAAGGGACATTATTAAGATGGAAAAGTCAAGCACTCAAAATGTAGGAAAGGCCAGAAATAAGGTTGTCTGTGTTCACTGCGTATACTCTTCTCCAGTGACCTGCTTTCCCTCTCTTTCCTTATAGCCAGAAACCTTCTCCCCCAGGGCTGGCGAGTTATATGGGCCTGTGGTCCAGGAATATTCAGGACCTGGGGGCCCGGCTCCCCCAGTGTTCATGGACAGGTCTCTCCCCCGGCCCCGACTGCTGCCACCACGCTCCACCCCCGGAGCATCTCCCGGCCCCGTTTGCTGCCCTCGGGAGATTTAAAAGAGCCCGGTGCCCCCCAGCCACCACCACCAGCAGCACAGTGGGGCTAAGGCAGCTTCCTACCTGGCCTCGCTCCGTGCCACTCCTGGAAGCGGCTGGCACAGCTCTATGGCCCTGGGGTGTGGGTGTGGGTGTGTGTCTCCACACGCTGCCCCCACCCTGAGCACTGACTCCACAGTTCCCATTGTCCAGGAACTGCGGCCAATGGGAGCTGTGGGGGCAGTCCCTGCGGGCAGCGGCACGCGGAGACCCCCTGACTCCCCCGCCTAGGAGCCACTGCCAGAGGGGTGTGCGGGTCACTTTTGGGAGCTGCCCAAGATAAGTGTCGCACCCCTCACCCTCTCTCACACCCCAACCCCCTGCCCCAGCCCAGAGCCCAAATCCCACACCCAAACTCCCTCCCAGAGCCCGACCCCTCACCCCTCCCACACCCCAACCCCCTGCTGCAGCCCAGAGCCCGCATCCCAAACCCCATCCCATGGCCGTAGGCAGGTGTGTGTGTGTGTGAGGGGGGGAAGGGGCGGGGGGGGGGATTTGGACCTGTTCTGGGCACCACCAAAAATTATACAAATCTGCTGCCCCCATTCTCCCATCTTCCGTCAGTGATGACTGAACCTCTGTGCTGGGCTCCATTGTGGTGTTGTGTCAGCAGGGAGGTGTTTGAAAACATCACAGCTCAGAAATCTCCTTGATCTGCTCTTAAACCCAGTTAAAAGGGTTACAGCAGCTTCCCTTAACAAACAAACAAAACACCCCCACCCACCTTCTAAAATATTCAAACATTAAAGACTCAGATTGGCCCTGAGGCAAAGCTGAGCTCAGCTTTATAGTAGTCAAGCCAGGGGGCCACCCAAGGCAACCCAAAGTGATCCTCAGTCACAGCTCAGTTAAAATTTGCCTTTGCTGGATGGTCTTAGCATCAAAGCGTGGGGCTGGTAGCTAGGAGATGTAAGGTCTTTTCCCAGCTCTGTTCCAGATTTCCCAAACTGTCCCGGGCAAGATGCATTAATCTCATTCTCTCTCTCTTTCCCCTTAAGTGAAATGGGAATGATGAGAATAGTCACAGGGGATCAAGAGGATTCATGTCTACAGAGTGCTCATGTCCCATAGGTAAAGGGGGCTATGGCTGTGCAGAGCTTCATTTACTAAGAGTGTTTTACAAATATTGATTTTACAACATATTTTCCCAGTTACCAGCTTCTTTCCCAGTTACCAGCTTCTTCTTCCTCCTAGGAACCTCAAGGTCTGACAACAAGAAGGGGATGGGGAGGAAGGTTCTTCCTACAGGGGTTCCTCCTGAATTGCCCTTTCAGGTGGATGAGGGTAGAAGGAGGAGTATTAGGGTCTCACCTGGTGGGACAGGGTATCAGGCTGGCCTCCAAACCTCACGGACCTCTTGGGATTACGCATGGATCCCAGGGACAACTGCAGTTGGACGTCTACTGTAGCTGCATTGTCAGGGCTTCCTTGGTTGGTAATTGCCCCAGCAACTCCTTTTAAAAGGGAATCTCCACCATAGAATGGAGCCATGGGAAATCAAAAGGTGAGACAGCATGGCTCAATAGATCGTGTCTATGCCCAGCTCTGTCATGGACAGAGCTTGGGCTGGATGGCAAATGCTATAGAAGCATGAAGTATCGTATCATGTATCATAATTACTATAGCCCTAGTCTCTATTGCTTTTCTACCCCAGTCCCCATGGGGACAATAAGAGGACAAAGAGCTCCCTGCCTGCCTGCCTGCCTGCCTGCTTCTTCTCTGGCTCAGTGCCTCTACCATCCCTGTGTCCTCAGAGAGTCCTCTGAGGAAGGGGGAAAACTGTCACAGCGGTGGCTGGAGCCTACCTTCTCCATGGGAGGGGTGAGATCAGTGTAGAGAGACTCCTCTCTGTGTCTGGATGAAGAAGGTGCAATCGGGCTCTCCTTTCCTCTGCCACCTACACAGATCAATTCAATGAAGTAGACAGCAGAGCCATCAAGAGGTGCACATGCCTACGGTGAATATCTTATTATTGTAGCTCTTGCCTTATTTCCCTGCCCCCCAACATTGTTGTATTATCCTCACTTTTTGTGTTCTGATTCAGATCCAGATCATGAACTGTTTGGGGCAAGGATGCTGTCTTTCGCTTGCTTTGTAATATGTCTGACTCACTTTTGAATGGTGTGAAATAATATGGAAAACAAGATAGATACTCTTACAGTCAAAAGAATAATATTGTACACAGTATTTAATGCAGGGCCTATCAATACCACACATTGTATTTTTTGGGACACTGATAACATATGGGTAATGGCAGCAGAATGGTTCTCTAACATGGCTGTAACACCACGTGGCAAGATCAAATAGTGTATCAACATATTGACAGCCCCACCTTGTTAATCACAGGGCCTCATTCAATAACATTTGTAATGTAAGCAGGCCCTTAGCCTGTCCATTTCAATTTCAGTGCTTTTCTCATAAAACCCTTTTTATTCATAAACATAGAGGAAATTGCTTATTGCGGAGTGCCATAGGTGTACATGGTACTTTACAAACATATAGGGAGACAGATCACTGCCCTGAAGAGCTTACAATTGAATTCAGACAAATACAAGAAGAAGGAAAAAGGGATTCGGGTCGAAACTTGGAGCAGACAAATAAATGCCTGAATGCAAATGCATCAGTCACAGTGCATGGAAATATGCTCCTTTTTTATTCAAGTGCTCAGCTGTGTCACATCTATTGCTGAGGTTGACAAATTGTTACTTCCTTAGGTAGAAAATGCTTATATTTTAATGCTTGTTATGCCATGAATTATTAAACCAATTTAACTTTAAAGAGCAACTGAAAGGACAAACTTATGTTTAAGGATTACCTACAGTATCCTAAAAAATCAGGAACGTTGACCAGACTAGTAGAAGCAAAGACAGATTTTGTTTAGTTCATACAATTTCTGCCAAAAATACAGTGCTAATGCAATGTACCTTGCATTGAGTGCTGTATTTCCTAAGAAATGTCCTGTGAACACAGATAATATGTATGATGAAAATTATTATATTTAACAACAACATTTTTATAGATTACATTTGTCAGTAATATATGCTGATCTTATGATCCTTTGGTGGGTCTTTTCTGTGGAAAACAACCAAGCATTTGGATTTGCATGTTTGCATTCTTTATGTCAATAAGTATGTCCTGCTTATTACATTTTTGCTTGTTTGTTTTTTTGTATTTTTCTCCAAAAAATAATATAGGAAATAATTTTTAAAAATTAAAGTTGTTCTATTTTAGTGCAGGTCAGCTATAAATTATTCCTGTTCATGGGTTGTGTAAAAGTGCAGTACAAGTGTTTCCTATACTATGTGGTGAATGGTCCTTACAGATAATATGTAGATTTATACACACCTGCAGCACAAATACAACATCATTGTGTTTTAGAAGGGATCATCGTAAGAGAACTCCTTTAAAAAAACATTGTGCAAAAACTTATTTTCAGTCAGATAACGGATTCCTCAGATTCAAGGTGAATCAAAGGAAAATTATGTCCAGGAGGACAAAGATGTTCAGCCAGTACCACTATAGCGTGACCACATGACATACCCAGAGGCAACTACAGGGCTGTTAGTACAGCTGCCTGCAGAGACTGCCAAGGAGCCAGATGATGCTGGAAGAATATCTTTCACAGCTCTGGATCTGGCTATTCTTGGCTTGTTCTCTGGCTATGGGAGCTGGAACTCATTTCTCGGCAGATAAACAAAGAGACTAACAAAGAGGATGAGGAGCAGTTGATAATTTTGATAAAGCAGAGCCACACCATTAAGTTAAGGTTATATTAGTACCTCTTTGAAAAACCCCAGCCCTTAAAATGGGATCCAAGATGCAACTCAGCATATGGCTCAAGGAACAATTCCATCCTGCCTCCACACTGAAAATGGAAAAATGTCAAGTCCTGTGTGGAGACAACAGTGCAAAAATATGCCCATCCTTTTTGGACACTGATTTTGTACTCTCTATTACTGGGCAGAAGGGGAAGCTTTGATTTTCACATTGGAAATGTACAGGGACTTTGTGGGCTGGGCCTTATTTTAAAAGATTGAAACAATTCCAGAGGAGACATTCTGTTCTATCACGTTGGGTAGATTTTAATATTAGTGGTGTGTTTGTTTTGTTTTTTAAAGCTCTCTTCTCTGGGGGAAATAATACATAGTTTAAAATATTTTATCCAGAGTAGTTTTTCATGGTTTTTAAAGAGAAAATCCAGCATTTAAAGAAGGCTGAGATTGTCAAGCAACAGTCAGGACATTAATCATTATTACTTATTACTGCGAGTCATCAGTTTGCTTGCTGCTGTATAAGTCAAACTACCATTCAGAAGGGAGAAACACTTGGCAATGAGACTCCTGTTTTAGTTACGCGTAAGATGCTGAGATACCTTATTGATGAGCATGGTGTGTATATGCAGATAAACAGACACAGGAACATGTGGATCCTACCCACAAAATTAGATAGCCAGTCTGGTCTAAAGACACTTAGGGCCTGGCCTGAAGGCCACTGAAATCAATGGGTAACTTTCCACTGACTTCACTGGGCTCTGAATAAAACCCATAAGGTATTTGATTATCAGAAGATGGAGCTATTCTCAGGCAGGTTCAGATATTATTTGAACCACCCTCGCTGCCTTGTTTGATGGATTAACATTGCTGCGTTTCCTTGGAGAGGTTTGAATGAAGAGAGGGTGGCATGAGAAGGAATGAGTGACGTGGAAGAAGAATGAAAACAAACACATTAGGAGTTACCTAAGCAGCTGCAGGCAAAGGGAGTAGGAAGAAATAGGGACTGAGATGTAAGCAGGGGCAGAACTTTTAAGGTGAGGACAAGAAGCTCAAGAGGAAGACAGAGGAGGGATTCAAGGAGGGGAGTGACATGGCCAGAGCTTAAGATGTAACCCCAGGTTTCCAGGGGTAAAAGGGTATAGTGGATAGGTGCTGAAAACTTTTACCCACACAGACCTCAGATATATGCAGTTCAGAGTCCCAGGTTACATGCAGGGCCAGATTAACCCATCACTGGGCATTAGGTAAACACATACTTCTGGATCCCTCTCCTGGGCAGTTAAACTAGATGCTCTCATTATATGGATGCATTTATATTATAGTAACCCTCTCCTGGCCAGCACAGCTGCACTAGTGATCTATTACCCCAAGCACATCCAGCTTCTGCTGCACGGATGTTGTTTAGTTAACCCTCTCCTTTCTGCAGCTCCCATTGATGGGAAACGGCAAACTGTGGCCACTGGGAGCTGCGGGCGGCCATGCCTGCAGATGGTCGATGTAAGCCAACTGTCTCGCAGCCCGCCAGCGGATTATCCTGACGGGCCGCAGGTTGCCCACCACTGATATAGCAGGTCCTGATGCTGTCTCTGAGTGAGTCCCATGGGCAGACCAAAGGGGACATGGGCGGCTAGAAGGAGGACAAGGCCAGGCAAGCTCCTGGGGGAAGCTCTGGTGCAGGAGCTTGATCCATGGCAGTGGTGAGGAGGAGCTGTGCTGGCCACCCCACTGCCCACGCAGGTATGTCTCGGCTGCTCCTGTCATGACGGTGGGGTGGCCAGGCCAAATCTGAGAGAGTGGTATGACCTGGCACACAGGGTCACTGCATTGCTTTGATTGATCCCCCCCTGCCCCACTCCCATGGATTTTGGCCCGAGGCAAGTGCCTAGCTTGCCTGTGCATTAATCTGTCCCTGGTTACCCCTCCTCCTGATGTCAGTGATGGGTCCCCATGGCTACAGAACCATCTGCAGGCAGGCAGGTGGGGAAAGGTTGTGGTAGCTGAGAGGGCCACTGCAGCCTGAAGAGTGAGTGGAGCTGGCCGCAGCACTGGTATGGCCAGAGCACTCAAGGACTGTACTGTGCAAATGTATCCTCACTGCAGCGTTTGTCAGCAATAGCCTATGGATATTATTGCTAGGGCGAGAGAATAGGATTGCCAACTTTCTACTCACACAAAACCAAACACCTTTGCCCCACCCCCTGCCCTGCCCCTCCTCTGAGGCCCCACCCCTGCCCTACCTCTTCTCTGAGGCCCCGCCCCTGCTCACTCCATTCCCCCCTCCTTCTGTCCCTCACTCTCCCCATCCTCAATCACTAGCTCATTTTCACCAGGCTGGCTCAGCGGGTTTGGGTGTGGGAGTGGGTGAGGACTCTGGCTGAGGGTGTGGGCTCTGGGGTGGGGCCAGAAATGAGGAGTTCAGGGTGCAGGAGGAGGCTCCAGGCTGAGGCAGTGGGTTGGGATGTGAGAGGGGGTGAGAGCTCTGGCTGGGGTGTGGGCTCTGGGGTGCGGCCAGGGATGAGGGGTTTGGAGTGCAGGAGGGGGCTCTGGGCTGTGGGGAGGAGACGAGGGGGTCAGAGTATGGGAGGGCAGGAGAGGGAACAGGGATGGGTCAGGGGATTGGGGCATGGGAGGGGGTCAGGGGTGAAGGCTCTGGGCAGCGCTTACCTCAAGCAACTCCTGGAAGCAGCAGCATGTCCCTCCTCCGGCTCCTATGTGGAGGCATGGCCAAGTGGCTGTGTGTGCTGCCCCATCCACAAGTGCCACCCCACAGCTCCCACTCCCTGCAGTTCCTGGCCAATGGGAACTGCAGAGCCGGTGCTTGGGGAGTGGGCAGCATGTGGAGCCCCCTAGGTGCCCCTAAGCATAGGAGCTGGAGCGGGGTCATGCCACTGCTTACAGGAGTCATGTGGAGCCATGGCAGGCAGGAAGCCTGCCTTAGCCCCGCTGCGCTACCAACAGGACTTTTAACGGCTCGGTCAGCAGCGTTGACTGGAGCCGCCAGGGTCCCTTTTCAACTGGGTGTTCTGGTCGAAAACCAGACACCTAGCAACCCTATGAGAGAAGCCTGCAGTGGCAGGGGAGCCAGGTTAGGCAGAGCCCTTAGAAGATAGAGTCATGTGCCTGCTCCTCATCAAGGCTTGAGAAATCTAACCACTTACTCAGGGCAAGTCGACATTGCACTGGGGGTGGGGGAGGGGGAAAGAGAAGTGAGGGGACTGAGCTTAGTGGGACCAGGGAGCTGCTGGTTCTGGTGGAGGGGAGAGGGAGAAAAGCACTGGAGTGACGTAAGTGCCACCACTAGCTGCCCAGGAGGACTGTGGAAAGAAGGTACAGCCTGCGAGCTGCTTCTTCTTTAAGAGTGGAAGAGCAAAGAACAGAGGGCTCAGGTGCAGGCGGAGAAGCAAGGAGTCAAAGAGCCTTCTGCACTCCAGGAGTGGGGCTGGAACAGGAGCAAGGAGCCCCGCAAAGAGACAGGGGATCGAACAGATGGAGTCGGGGAAGTGGATTTTGTGGCATTGTCAGTATTTTTCACTTGGGGTAGCAGGGTCAGTGCTTGGGTGAGTAGTTGATGGGGAAACGTTTTAAGACATTGCTTTTCACTCTGCTGTCAGATCACAGAAACAGTGACAGGCTAAGCTGTATCCAGTGAACTCTGAGGAGAACTCACCCCTGACTATCCCCAAGGCCCCACCCAGATGTCCACACTCCTGCTGGGAAAGAGGTGAGGGCAAGGGGGAGAGGGGCTTTGCTGTTTGGGCTGAGGGGTGGTCAGGGTTTTTCCCCCTCTAGCTGATTTGCCTGCAGGTAGCTTTCTCGGTTTCAGGGGTCCAGCTGCTGTGGCTTGAATGATGCAGCTGCTGCCCATGACTGAGGCTGTACTACGGCCCCATGGCCACTGCGGGGATGTTGCTTACTTCCTCTCCTTGCCTCTGGATCCCTTCTTTCCCCCTCCATTCCCACCCTGGTCAATTGCTGCTCCTGCAGCCCCTCTAACAATTATAATTCTAATCAGGGCTTGTAGAAGATGAGTTAGAGCCCAGGAATGTGGGGCCAGAAGGCTGCTCTTTGCCACTCCCCAGTACAAGCTGTTACAGGAGTGAGTACATGGGAAGGAAGCCCCAGATGGAAAGGGTCAGTAGGAGGCCCTCGATTTGGTTGAATGAGCTCTGACTACAGCTGTGTGCCCGCTGGTGGAACTCTTGAGGGAGGGTGGCGGTGGAGACAACTGCCCTCCCACTGGGTGTATCTCGCCTGGAGCACAGCCTGCCTAGCTGGTGCGAGGAGGTGCAGTTTGCCTGCTGGGATGACTAGCCCAAGGACAGACTCTCCTGTCTTGTTAGATTGTGTCATTATTAGCAGCATTTAAACATGTGTTTTCATGTATAATGTAGTACATTCCATCCTCAGTTATCCAGGCTTCAGTTATCTGAAATAAGGGCCTGTCTCCTGGTGTCTATTAATTCCTCTGAAAAGTCCCTAGGTTATCCGAATGTATCCATGATGTCTGGATAATCGTGGTTGTACCTTTGTTTATTTTATTTGACCAGTGTGGCAATTTTAAACAATAGGATCGTCTTTCATAAAGATTTACAAATGAGGAAAATAAAAAATCTTCTCTGGGTTCTGTGATTTTGTATGTGTGTGTGTTTCAGAATATTTGTGTGAATGCTGTGCTCATGAAACTTCCACAGCATGGGCTACAGCACAAATGCACAATAAAGGAGATGCTTAAATAATTCTTTGCTAATTGAACTAAACTCTAGCTCTCTGCTTGGCCTGGGTCTTTCTTGTGTAAGCACAAAGCTATGTCTATTGTGTGATCTGTGGCTGCAGAATTTGCTGGAGATGCTGCCAGACTTGGGCTCCAGAATCTCAAGTTTTCATTTAAAAACAAGTTCCTACTCCTACTGCTGTGAAGATAATAAAAAAAAAAAAAAAAAAAAAAAGAACTGAATTTAAACTGGTGAAGTTAGCTCTTCCTGAGTCTGCAAACAGCCTAAAACAATAGTTTGGAAAGGTATGAACTGCCCCATTCATCCAATGGGTTTACACTATTAACTAACTAACTGTTAATTAACTAATGCACTGCTGATCATTTCAGCAGAAACATCCAGTCAGGGGGTTTATTCCACTGTTCCAATCTCTCTCTCTTCTTGGATGCCAAAACCTCTTGTCTTCCCCAGCAACATTTATGATATAATTATGCATTATCAATATATAAATATGTGGGACACTGAAAATGCAGGGGCTGGTACAACATAAATGAAATGTAAATATCCATATAAATGACACAGGGATGTACTGTATGTTTGCATTTTTGATGCTCACTTAATTCAACAAATCTCCATTTTGTAATAAATATTAAGCTGCCACACATTTTTCAGACTACTGTACCTCAGTGCTTCAGAAGCCAGAGCCTTACCACTGAATTAAAGTCCAGCTTCTTACAGACTTCACAGGTCCTTAAATATGCTAACAAGTGGCAGTTGTATCATGAGGATCCTTGGGACTGAGGTGAGAGAGCCACTACATTATGTCTCTTGTGGCCTGATCGAAGATGTGACCCTGGCTTTCCAGAGGTGAAAAGCTATTGGGTTTCCAGATCCTGAAAACCTTTATTTATGCGACTCCATTGAAGTCAGTTGAGCTATTTTTATGAGTAAAGACCACACATGGGTAAAGTTTTGCAGGACTGGGCCCTGCAACCTTAAGCTACTGCATCACTTTGCGTAGCCTCATGTTTCTTCAATTCATTCATTCTACCGTCTAAGGCATCATTGCATTTCCCTAGTGTAGTCAGGCAGTTTTTCCAATCGTGACTGAAAGGCAGCTTGGGATAGTACTGTTATACCAGGCAGCTTGTGATGGACTCGTTCTTACACCTTACTGTTAGTAAGTTTATTTGCTGAGATGTAAGGCAGGTAAATGAATGGCGAGAAAGTTGCTGTGGTGGAAACATTCCTCTTGATTCTGGCTACAGGATGGTTCTTGATTTTTGGGGACCAAAAAAAATCACCTCTGGAGATTTGTGGCAAAGTGACTCCCCAGCTGGTGCACTACCTTGTGGCTAGGTGTGGGGTTGACAGTTTCTTTCTCTGTACTCCTTCTGACCAGGTCTGCTGGTGGTACCCTTTTTGCCTTGTGACTTGGCCCTCTGGCTGGGTCATCTTTGACCTCAGCCATTTTGGGTTAACCAAGAGTTTTTACCCATTAGTCCCAGGACCTCATACCAGGTCCAGACCCAATAGTCCTTCTGGCCCCTTGTGTATGGGATCTTCCCACTGAGGCTGCAGGGGAACCCCAGCTCCCCTCTACCCTGGGTTCCAGCAAATGGTTAAGGTCCGTCTGGTCAGACATCTTGCTTCCTCCCTGGGCTACTTCCTACATTGACCTTCTTCTCAGGGGCCTTGTATTCTTAACGGCGCATGTGTCTATGTGTGTGTGTGAGCGTGAGTCCCAGGGTCAAGCCCCAATTCATTCTGTGCTTCCAGACAACTGTGCTTCTTGGCTTTCAGCTGTGCTCCTTTGTAGGAGCTGAGGATGAGAGGTCTGTCCACATCCCCAGGCTGGGGCCTTCTGAACTGAGCTTCTTCCTTTTAAAGGCTCTGCCTCTAAGAGTGGCATGCCATCCAGCTGCAGTCAGGGCTCTTTAACCCCTTCTCTAGTGTGGGGTTTGCACATTTTATCACAAGGTCGTATCTCTTTCGCTTGTAAAAATAAAGGCCTTAGAAAAAGGAGAGCATTTTGTCTTGACTTTTTCTGTTTCTTTTTGGGCCGGGTAGATCAGAAGTACAGTTTGGCTCCATGTTTTAAGTGAACAGGGATGCGGTTTTAAAATGCCTGTCGACCATTACCAGTAAACTGAACCAAAATATTAGCTGGTAAAAGAAGGCTACGAGATCTTAATAGTAGGGAATGGCAGTGGAAGTCCGATACTAGGCTGTGATGAATGCATTAATCCTGCTTATCCTAAGAAAGATTCATCAGGAAAGTGGTGTAAAAGGGCAAACCTGAGTTGATGCATTACAATGAAATATTGAAAAGATAACTCTTAGCCTTACTATGTGCATAGACTTGGTGCTGCACGGGAGCAGACCAAACACAAACACACAAAGCAATGCTTAGACAGGAATATGTTTGTGTGTTTTATAAGTCTGGATTTGTTTTTCAGCCTTTGAATTAATTAGCTATCATGTTGAATTCTAAATCTGATAATTAAGCAAATTAATGCTGCAGTGAAGTTATTAATGAGGCAAAATATGCTAATATGCTTTCGATAAAGAGCTCTTCTGTCTCACCAAGAAACTGGCAAACATCTTTTATTTTGGGCCAGACAGCTTAACTCAAGTGATAAAGGGAAAGTTCACCGCCATATGCTGGTGAACTAATGTTATGAGCCAAGGTTAATATCTAAATTGTAGATATGTGTAAAACATTGCAGCAGTGTTGCAGTAACAATGAAGCTATTAGCATGGTTTCTAGCAGCGTCAGCGCTGAGGAAAGTAAAAGGTTTTATAACCTTTAGTTTCACTATGGGAGATGATAATGTACAATAATGGATTGCTATTTTTATAGTAATATTTTAAATATTCAATCATTTCAAGCAGTGAATGCAATTCGACCTAGATATAATTAACATATGTTTCCCTGTTCAGTATACCACTATGTTTTTTGATTGTTAAGAAATGTTCAGCATAGAAGCATTAGGATAACAACATAGTGGTTTGGCAATGACACATGTAGGTAACAATAATAATAATAATACTTAATAATTGGTTTTTATAAAGCCTGTCCATTCATTTGGAACACTGTACATAATCATAAAACACACTGAAAATATTACAATTCCAGATTATTCTCTTAAATGTTAACAAAATATCAACTGCCAAGTTAACCACTGGCATAATTTAAGCTGCTCTAACTCCCACTGCCTGCACTGGCCCCTTAATTACTCCCTTCAACTCCTGGTGAGCCAGCGACTCTATCGATTCTTTCACAGGTTTCCTGATCCTTAAGTATCCTTGATGTTTGCGTTCTACCTTTAGCTATTTGTTCTTTGAGATCAATTTTGGCTCTTCTAATTTCCCTCTTATGTATTGCCTGTTGTAATTTGTGCTCTTGTTTATTGGGTTCGCTAGGGTCAGATTTCAAAACTTTGAAGGATTTCTGTGTGGCTCAAATAGCCTCTCAAATCTTGCCATGTAGCCATGTTTGTCTACTCCTTTCCTTTCTAGTTCCCTTTTTGTTCAGAGGTATGCATGCCTTCTGATACCCTGTTATTGTGGTCTTAAGTATCATCCATGCCACCACCTTTAAGTATTTTACTTCCTTTTCTTTAAATGTTAAGGCCTTTTTGAGAAACCTCATTTTACTGAGATCTCCTTTTCTAAAGTTCAGGGTCACAGTCACTTTTTGGATGTTGAACCCAAATATATTGTGATTACTATTACTTAGTGGCTCAGCCAATGTCACTTCTTTAATTAGCTCCGGTGTGTTACTTAAAAGTAAGTCAGGAATAGCTTCCCCTTTTGTGTGCTCTAGAACTAGCTGTTCCGAGAACCAATCATGTGTTGAGTGTCGAGAAATTATTTCTCTAGGCTTTGTCCCGCTGGGCTATTTGACCAGTTTATATAGGAATAGGTGAAGTACCCCATTAGCATAATTTTGTTGGATTTTGCTGCCTCTTTGGTCTCTCTCCACACTGTGTACTCCATTTCCTTTTCTTGATCCAAAAGCTGTTAGTATGGTCTTACTAATATATTTACATTCTTACAGCTTGGGTTTTTTATCCATATACATTCAACTTTGTGGTCCTCTCCAGTCAGAATTTTTCTCTCACTAGATTCTACAGAATCCTTCAGACACAGTGCTCCTCTCCCACCTCTTCTGTGTACTCTGTCTTTCCCGTGTAATCTGTAACCAGATATTACAGTTAACAATTGTGTTTTGTCATTCCACCGAGTTTCCACAATGCTTATTATATCAAGTTTTTCATCCCAGTAATCATCTCACAGCTCCTTTCTCTCCAAAGAGTGAAGGAAGACAGAGGGCAGAAGATACTGGAAGTGAACTGGTGGTAGGTGGTGTTGGGTGGAGGGTTTGGGTATTGTGGAACATTCATCCACCTTCTATGTAGAGAGGGGGCTATGTAGTTTGGATGGTCTCCACTTCAGAAGAAGAGGAATCAATCTTCTCAGGGACAGACTGGCTGACGTAGTTAGGAGAGCGTTAAACTCATAGTAAAAGGGGAGGGTAAAAAGAAGGAAGAATTGAGCACTTATTTAGCACAAAAGTGAGATGCTGAGAACAAAATTAATCAAGGAAAAAAGGACACAAAGAAAAGAAATTCTTGAATTGCCTATACACCAATGCTAGGAGCCTGGGTAGCAAAGAAGAGGAACTGGAATTGCTAATTTATGAGAATAAATGAGACCTAGTTGGTATTATGGAAACCTGATGGGATGATTCCCACTATACAAATGACAAAATCAATGGTTATAACTTATTTAGGAAGGATCAAGTGGGCAAAAGCGATGAGGGAATAGCACTGTATGTCAAATATGGCATTAACTGTTTCGGAGTCACTGACAACTCAGAAGAAAATGATCTTAAATGCTTCTGGATCAATGTTCTAATAGATAAAGCAAAAGATGGGGTATTAGTTGGCGTCTGCTACAGAGCACCAATTCACACTACAGAATAGGATGATCATCTCTTTATGCATCTATCTATAACGTGTAGGGAAAAAAACCTGCATGATATGGGAGAACAGTTTGAGTGACATACGCTGGAAGTTTCAGGCTGCCAGTATGAAAATATTCTTGGAATTATATATATATATATACACACACACACAAATATAAGAAAGGGGGTATTGCTAGTAAGTAATGAATGTAATCAGAAGTTAGGCCTTGTAGAAAATTGATAAGGGAAGCAAAGAGAGAACTGTCTAGCCATCAGACTTAAGGACAATATGAAGGAGTTTTTAAAATATATTGGGAACAAAAAGACTCTTAACACTGATATTGGTCAGGTACTAGATGGAAATGGTAGAATGATCAATAATAATGCAGAAAAGGCAGAAGGGTCCAATAAATATTTCTGTTCTATATTTGGGGAAAACCAGACAATACAGTCTCATTGTATAGTGATGATAACACTCTTTCCATTCCAGTAGTATCTCTGGAGGATGTTAAAAAGAAGCTACTAAAGCCAGACTTTTAAAAATCAGTCGGTCCAGATAACTTGCATCCAAGAGACAAAAGAACTAGCAGAGGTGCTTCCTAGACCATTAACGCTGATTTTCAATAAACCTTTGAGTACTGGAGAAGTTCTGGAAGAATGGAAGAAAACTGATGTTGTGCCAGTTTTTAAAAAGGGGCGTTGGAATGACCTGAGCCTGACATGATTCCTGGGCAAGATAATAGAATGGCTGACAGGGGACTCGATTAATGAAGAATAAAAGGAAAGTAATATAATTAATGCCAATCAACATGGGTTTATGGAAAATAGATCCTGTCAAACTGACTTGATATCTTGATATCGTTTTGTTGATTAAGGTAATAGTGCTGATGTAATATATTTATACTTCTGTATGGCATTTGACTTGGTAACGCATGACATTTTGATTAACAAACTAGAATATAAAATTAAAATGGCACACACATTAACTAGATTAAAAAGCTGGCTGACTAGTAGGTTTCAAAATGTAATTGTAAACAGGCAATTATCATCAAATGGGTGTGTTTCTAGTGGGATCCTGCAGGAACTGGTTCTTAGCCATCCAATATTTAACATTTTTATTAATGATTTGGAAGCAGACATAGACTGCATCCAGAGTGTACTGGAAGTGTGGCATTTCTACTCTTCCTGGAGAACTTACACTATAGCCCAGTCTCCCTTTTTTAGACCCCATTGTTGAACTAAAACACTATTAAACAAAAATAAGAAACTATAACGAATACAATTCTTCAGGTTTCTTTAGCTCAAATTAACTGTTTTGATCAGTTTCTTAGGGCATTTCAGCCATCTTCCCAATCTGCTGTACTGCAAACCCTCATTAGGCAAGTCCTTGTCTATAACAGACTGTTTAGTCTCTTGGTCAATAACAGGGTCAGTTTGTGACTTGTTTTCACCTTCTATGTCTGCTCACAATTCATCTGGCTTGGAAAAGTTTTCAGGTATCTTGAGTAGATGCTTATGATTCCATTGTAAGATTTTGCCTTCATCTGTGATCACTGAGTATGAGTGAGGTGACCCTTCTTTGATCACTGTAGCTTTGACTGGCCAGTGCTCATCCTGCCAGATTCTCACCGAGTCTTTGTTTTTTAATTGCGAAAAAGATCTTGCTCCTTTATTGTAATATTGTGTCTGACTGGACTTTTTTCAGTCTTTCCCTTATTTACATAGAGTCCTTAGTCATCTTTTGTTTTTTCTCCATATCTGGTAACGAAGTATTTACACATCTGTTGTAGAAATTCAGCTGGTGACTCTCCATTGCAGCAGTGTGGCTCTATAGTTGAGTACTCTTGCATCTATTACTTTTTTGAACAAGTTTTTCACTATATGTACTCCACATTCCACTAATACATTGGCTTGAGGCTATCTGGCACTAGATGTCTCAAAGGTGTACTGTAGCAGGACAGTCTGGTTTAGTGGTCAGAAAATAGACTTACAGTGTCTGACAGCCTAGTCATCCCAGACGGAGACCCCAGCCAAGTTGTAAGCAGCAGGCCTCAATCCCTCCTGAGTGCTTCTGTGCTCCCCTTGGGGTTCTGCTGCTACAGAGGAGCAGCGACAAGGTAGGCAGACCCGGGACCCCCCCACTCGACTGAGTCCTGACCCAAAGCCATAGGAGGTTTGTCAAAGTGTCCAGACCAGTTTTTGATCTACCCCAAGTTACACTTTCCCCTGAGTCACTTCCTACCCCACTGGAGCTTTTCTGTTTGGGGTGTGGTCACTGTTTTAGAAGACTCCTCTTGCTCTCTTAATGTCCTGTTCAAAGAAGAACAGCTCAAAATCTTGAAACAGAAGTTGGTCCAATAAAAAAATATTTCCTCACCCATCGTTGGCTCTGTAATATCCAGGGACCAACAGGACTACCATAACACTGCAACAACTGTTGAAATCAGTCTCCTAAAGGTGTTTGTGTGTGGGCTAATCCAGATCCCTGCTGCTGGAGCAGCCTTAACAAAGCGGTAGCCACTCCTAGCACTGCACCTGGCATCAGCCTTGCTTCCTGGTGCAGCCTGCAACTCTTTCCCTGCTTTTTCTGGGCTACCATTGTCCTTTTAAGCTATTCCTCCACTGGGAACATGCCTTGGACCCGTTGAAGGCTGAGGCCATCCTAGCCCGGTATTGCTCTATTCCTTGCCCAGGTTCAGTGTGGGATCTGTAGACCCCATCATACAGATATTCTGACATAGTCCAGAAATTCCCTAGTTCTGAACTATGATGTGTCTTTTATTACTGTTCTTGGAATTCCCTGGTGTGCAACTACAGATTTAATGTGCCTAACAACTGTGGTGCCTAACAACTGTGGTATCTTCAGATGTGAGTGCTACTGGGAAATTGGTAAAGTAGTCTATTATAACCAGGTGATCATGTCCTCTCAGCCTGAATGTGTCAATTCTGATTTTGTCCTGTGGAATTGTTATTTGTTTGTGCGGTATTATTAGTTCCTTCTGCTGGGAATCTCAGTACTTCTGATGCCTGCTGACACTTCCAAACCTGCTCATCATTTCTTCAATGTCACTGTACATCTGTGGCGATAATACAACTTCTCTACCGCTCTGTTTTGATTTCGTCATCCCCACGTACATATTCTTCCAATATTTTCTTTCTCCTTGCTGTAGGAACTACAATCTGTGTCCCTTTTACAACTTCTCCTTAGATCACCCACAACTTATTTTTATTGTGGGAATACACAGTTGGGAAGTGCTGATTTTTTCCTCCTTATTGCTTCTGTCACTGATTGCAGCATTTCATCCTGAGTTGATTCTGTCTCCAGTTCATCCCATATGCCTGGAGATACAGCATAGGGTGCTTTTATCATGTTCACATGTTTGTTTACTGCTTGTTCCAGATCATTAGGCTGTGTATTATCAGATGGAGCATATGCTCTTGAGAGTGTGCCTGTCATTACTAAGTGACATACAAGTTGGAAATCTAGGTTCACAGCATATTTCTGTGGTTTCAAAAGTTGTTGTTGTGAACTTGGTGGTGGTTCTCCAAGTCAATTTTTGTGTATTGCAATCAGTAGTTTGCGATCCATTTCTGCTTTAAAGCTACGACTAGAGAGAAAGTAACGAAATCTTATGCATCCATGCACCGGACCTAGTGTCTGTTTTTCAGTTTGTGAGTACATCTTCTCTGTGGCTGTCATAACCCTAGAAGAATCAGTTGATCACTCTTTTGTTACAGTGTGTATGGTAACACCCATTGTTTCATGTTCTCTATGTATATAAATCTCCCCACTGTATTTTCCACTGAATGCATCCGATGAAGTGAGCTGTAGCTCATGAAAGCTTATGCTCAAATAGATTTGTTAGTCTCTAAGGTGCCACAAGTCCTCCTTTTCTTTTTGCGAATACAGACTAACACGGCTGCTACTCTGAAACCTTCCATGACACTGTAACAGTACAACTCTTAGCCCACCTTGTGATGCATCTGTGGAGAATTTGAAGTCTTTCAAAGGGTCAAAAAATTGCAGCATCGGAACCGATGTCAGAATGTGCTTTAAATCGGTGAACTCCCTTTCATGTTCTGCTTCCATGCCCATTCCATGACCGTGAGGTGATGCCTTAGGTGAGTTGTGTGAGCTGTATAATTAGGTATAAATTTGCTGACATAATTCAACATAATTCTACCAGCCTTTGAATTCCCTTTTATCTTCAGGTTCAGTATTGCCGGAAGCTTTGAGTCATTGGGCAAGATTCCTTTTGAGGTCAGATTCTCTCCCAAATATGTTATTTCTGTCTGAAATTGACATTTGGCCTTATTCAGTTTAGGATTATTAGCTATCGCAATTTCCAGTACCCTCCTCAGTTCTTCTGGATGTTCAGTGGTAGCACTGTCCCAAATGATTATGTCAACAGTGTACATTTTCACGCCTGCTAGATCCTCTAGCATCTGGCTCATTGTACAGTCATATGCTTCTGGAGCTGGGGATATGCTGAAATGTGGTTTTAGGACACACTATCTGTGTCCTAAATGGTGTGGTGAAAGTGTAGATCTTGGAGCTCTTGGTGTCCAAGGGGAGCTGTCAAAATACAGCCGATGCATCTAATTTGCTGACCAATTTGGCTCCTGCCATCTCAGACAACAGTTTGTGACTAGTGTTTACGTTTCACTTTTCAGTATTTTTCAGTTCACTTTTCTGTTTTTGGTCAGTTCCCCAGGTTCATACACGGCCCTCGCGCCCCCCGCCCCCTACTTTTTTTCTCTACAATGACTAAGGAGTGAACCCAATCTGCTCATTCTTCTAGTCTTTAAAAGACACCATTTGCTGTCAAGTTTTGATGCTCTTCTTCTAGCCTCTTCCTTTAGGGCCTGTGGAACTTTTCATGTAGCGTGTATTACAAGTTCTGCATCTTCTCTCAACCATTTCTTGCATGTTATTGGGAGGCTACCATCTTCTGCGAGTGCATCTTCATATGATGCTATTAATACTTTCATACTGGTTCTGTGTTGTCCTTCTGTGGCTCCTTGGCGTACATGTTCTTAGTGAGACCAAGCACCTCACATGTGTGGAGGCCCAAAACTGGCTGCTTGCCAGTTTGTGTACCATCAGGAACTCTTGTTTTATCATTTCCCCTTTGTATTTAAGTATCAATGTGCACTCTCCCAACACTGGGATTGTACCTCCACTGTACACTTTCAAAGACACTTTTGACCCTTCCACTTCTATGTCCTCTGTATCCCTCTATTTCAGTTTCTGTTATTACATTTACTTGTGCCTCAGTGTCTGTCTTGTATGTCACACATGTACCATTTGTGCACATTTTAATTAATCAATTTTTTGCATCAGCCTCCTCCATTATTGTATTTAAAAACAGCTCTTCCTCTTCACTTTAGGATCTATTTTTGCACTTAATCGAGGCATTCTCTACACATTTAGCATAATGGTTAGGTTTATTACATATTTACATATTTTACATATTTGCCTGAATGTTGGGCATTTTATATACTGGCACTGTTTCCTACTTTCCATTTGTCTGTCCTGGCCAATTTAATTTCTTTGAACTTTTCTCTTACTGCTTTAACTACATATGCTCTGTGCCTTTCTTTAGGCTTTTTATTTGTGTTTCTGTTTGTTCTGCTGCTTGGAATATGTGAGATATGCCAGAACCTCTAAGTGCCCATAGGCCAGGGACACAGAGGGGGTGCATAGGTAGCACAGAAAGCTCCTGAGTCTTGCATTTACATTCTAACTCACCAAAAGCATGTCATGTGAGGTCTCTGATAACAGTCTGTGCCATTCTGGTCATCAATAGCATTGTGAAATATATGTATATTGTGAAATATATGTAAGGAGTTATGTACATATACTGAAAATAGGTTTATAAGGTCTGTTCAGCATTATGCCATACCCTTCTGCCCACTCTCCACTCATGTAGGAGACATATCAGTGATCAAGAAGGTAAGGCTGGAGTGCTCCATGTTCCCGTGGTTCCCCAGCTGGCATAAGAACCACTAGACGGATGTCTGCTGAGTGCAGGGGAGGAGGCTGTGGTTGTGGTGCATGTTGGTACCAATGACATAGTAGGAGGTGTAGGAGAGAGGTCCTGGAAGCTAAATTTAAACTACTGGGTAGAAGGCTGAGGTTCTCAGGTTCTCTGAAATACTTCCAGTTCCATGAGCAGGTCCTCACAGGCAGAGGGCATGCTTCTGAGTATGTGTTTCAGGACAGGTAGAGATACCACACTTCCTGCACACTCTGGATGCCATCTTTGGTTTCTCTGTGACACTTCTTGCTGGGGCGGACACAAAGAAGCCCAGGACAGGGCACTCACAGGCTGTAGCTACTCAGAGCAGTAGAAAGTTTGTTACCTCATTTCTGTACAGAGTTCTGATCACAATGAATATGCCTGGAAAAGGTTCAAACAGCAATTTGAGCTGTATAGGAAAGCCATTGGGCAAATAATGTGGAGGATGAGCAAAGATTGCTCTGCTCTTTAGAGTGGCAGGGCCAGAAGCCCTAGCTGTATTCAATGTATTCCATACAGATGATGGTGTGGAGAGAGAAGAAAGCTCTTCACAAATTATAAAAATGTTTGAGGATCATTGTGTCCCTTGAAAAAATGCTACTCATGAGACTTGTGTGTTCCAGATGAGAACACAGAATGAAGGGAAAACGCAGAGAAGAGTTTGTCACAGACTTAAAACTAAGAAGTTCATCTCTGTGAACATGGAATATTAAAAGACTAGCTCATTAAAGATCAGATTGTCCTAAGGTGTAACAATAAAAAAAATCCATGAACTGTTATTAAGGGGGATAGATTTGACCTTAGAAAGGGCAATATGTACATCCTGGGACCCTTCCCAGGGATACCCAGGTTGGTGTGACACCTGCTCACCACCCGTCATTAGTGTTAAGCAGTCTTGACTATGTCTGATGTGGATCAGCTCTCTGAAACCACCAGCCTCTGGCAACATAAGCACTACCTTTCAGGCCCCTGCGGGCCTTGCTCCCTCTGTGCATGTTAGAGATAGATACACACCAACCAACAAGCCCGCCAAACATTCCCTGTAGTGTTCAGCCCCTTGTCCACTGAACACTCACAGAATTGCCAGGCTTGCTGTTCCCAAAGGAACTGTACACACCAGCTTGTAAGATTCAGCTCAGGACCACCACTTTGCTTAACACCACAGCACCTAGATATATGTATATTGAACACAAGGGTGTTTATTATCAGAGAGTAGAGATTCAAGTGACAATGAGTAAGAACACTGGAAACAAATGGTTACAGATGAAATAAAATCATTACATGCTTTCTAAAGACTAAACTTAACTAACAGGTTTGCCTCCTGTCTAAAGAAGTTCTCTCATCTGAGGTTCGCTCCAGCATTTTCAGCCAAGCCTGGCTGAAATCCTGCTTTCATGAAGCAAACTCGCTATTTACTTCCTCATTGAAGGGTGGTAGGGTGTCCTCTTTGCTTCCCAAGTACAGTAGAGCAAACAGTTGATGTGCCCTTCAAAATAAGTTTCTCCCCACATACATACTCTGTTTTCTTCTTCCTGGTACTTTTCTCCCTTAGAAGTTTTACAATCCTTCATTAACATTCAGTTAGGACTGGTGAGAGGGGACCTATTGTGAACTATGCAATACTGAATTTACATGTAACGTGACAGCTGGATAAACATTTCTCATCTGACAGAAAGTTTTTCACCTTTGCTAGTGACCAATCTCTAGACAGGCTGGTTCGAGGGAAGTGGAGGTTCTGTCATGCTTGAGCAGTGCAATCGGGTTGGAGCTTAGGTCAGCCCTCTATGTAATTTTGAAATTAAAAACAGAAGTTGGTCCAACAAAAGATATTACCTCAGCCACCGTCTCTCACATTTAAAATGCGACATTCAGGATCCTCCCAAAGCCTAATTTATTCCCAGTTCTGCAGTCCTTTTGCACATAAGTCTGTAATGGGTGTTTTCCTGCGTAATGGAGTCGTGTGATTAACCTTTCTCCCCTGGCAAGTTGTAACATTATTGTGGAACAGGCAGTGAGGGAGTCAACACTATTACATAACAGCCTGATTATGACACCCTTACTCACACTGAGCAGTATCTTAGTCCACATCTAGTCCCACTGGGACTTCTTGTGGGGTAAGAGGCTCTTTAACATGAGCCAGGGTATCTGAGTTTGGCCCTCTGTCATTCTGTAAAGGACAAAACCCTTTTTTTAAAAACAAGAAACAGCTGTTCATTTCCATGCCACAGAGCAATGCTATGATACTGTTATCAGGCTCACCTAATCCATTCTTTTTCATTAAGTGGTAGAGAGCTGTAGGTAAGTGAAAAGCTGTGCTTAAGAAAGGAGGGGAGAGAGGCACTGGTGCATTGGACAATTAATAAATAAATCACATTTAAAAGTATACCTATATACATACATATATGCACAACAGGGACGAGTGATATAGTCTCCTAATTAAAAAGGAAACTCCTAGAGATAATTTCAACATGTTGTGTTTCAGCACACTCGGATGCCTGGGGCTTTGAGAGGGTGGCCAGGTGGATCTGTGAGACACAAGTCGTGGGGGCATGTTAGGGAGCTAAAAAAAGCACAGGATGGAGGAATCTGAGACACAGGGCTTGAGGAGTCAAGAAACACAGCCAGAAGGGCAGCAAGACATAGTGGGAATGGCTCACAAAAAGAACAGATGCATGGAAAATCAGCACTGTATCTACACTAATTCTAGTTTTCCTGGTATAGATGTACCCTCACTTGTTTGGCGATGACTTATCAGAGCACATCTATAAATCATAGTCTAATAAATTTACCTTGATAGAGCATCTTTCACTTGAAAGGGTCCCAGAACTTTATTTTTGACATCATCTAATGAGGGATCACTTCCCTCACCCATGAAATGCAGCCACCATTGGGGTGAAATGTGGCAGCTTTTTATCAGCACATCATAACTCTATGTAGCCCACTGTGCAGTGTTTTTATACAGCCTCCTCTGTGCTGGAGCCACAAAGGATATGACTCTAGTAAGGTTCCCAGCTAGGATGCTTAGCTGTACAAGCGCCTTCTTTTAGCCATGGAGGTTCAGTCCCTAGTGATGACTAAGATGACGTTCATTACAGCTACACAACAGGTTAGGAGAAGAAGTGAAGAGTAATGCTATATTTAGTAGAAAGTACACAGCGAATATTTCTTTATATAGGTGGAATGTAATTACCCAAGTTGGAAATTAACCAGGTCACTGGGACTAACAGTCATAACTTGCTTAAAGTACCAAGGGATTTTTGATAACCACAAGTGGTCAGGACTTTGGTTTTACATCTCATCTGAAAGGCATGCTCACCCTCCAACAGATAATTGTCCATGTTAAGAACAAATCCAGCCCTTCCTTCTCCACTCTTGTGGATGCAACCTGATGAAGAAGAAAACAAGCTGATGGTATGGTGGAGGCTTTGATTCAGGAGGCTATCAAAATATGTAGCCACTGCAACTACAGTGGAGTCCTGGAAGCCCTGATAAGCACTGGATTACAATTAAATGAGATAGCAGCTTGCCATAGCAGTTCAGTTCAAGTATTGCACCCAGTCAGAGTGCACTGCAGCTGTCGCCTAATCAGAGGAATTACACCAGGGTTAAATTTGGTCCATTAAGTGGAGCTGAGGTTTGGACCGAAAAAACCCAAACAAACTCAACTACTATTGTCCTATTGGTTAAAATGACTGATGGTGATCTACACTAGTGTCAAACACTGAGGGTATTTCAATCCAAAGGGCAATAGTTTTCACAGTAAAGTAAAACTTCCTGGATACAAAGAAGGGTCCAGTGATTTCAAAGGAGTGATACCAGGAATTAACGTAGCCCCATGTATTTTAGTGTATGTTCCATACAAGTTTTTTGCCCTAAATGTGTTGTTGCCTCATTTACTGCTGAGATTACATGGGACTTTCTCAGTCAACAGCAGAACTGCCATCAGTAATTCATTAGTCAGCGCTTGTACACATGTAAAGCGCTGTATAAGTGCTCTTCTTCTCATTTATTTTGGGCCTGATCCTGCAAACCCTACTCCCACGGACAGTCCCACGGAAGGCAGCAAGATGACTAATGTGAATGAGGAGTGTATCTGTGAATTTAAATGTGCACAAGAAAGCTTTTTGTTATTACCAGTACTTGTAGCAACCATTGTTTTATTAAGGTAAGGAAACATTCTCCTTGATTTTTACAGCTTCTGTCATTCAACTTAATGTAGAAAAATTATTTTTACTCAGACCATTTTTTGGCACAACTTCTGATATCTGATAGAAGTGTTTAAAATATACAATTTATTTTCAATTCTGTCTCATTTTTACTTCATTTGTCCACCCCACTCCCCTTATTTTCCCCCAGAAAAACATGCCCTCATGTCCTACAACAATCATCCAATACCCACTGCATCAGTTACAGCCTACCGCTCTCCTGTAGCGCTTTAAGCCAGAACAGTAGATTACAGTAGCATTTTCATAAGCTTTGCTTCCCCATTGTGTGGCTGTCAAATCTAAAAAAGCAGCCAAATAGCAAAGAAATGTGCTTCAAACCAAATGTTGTAATATGGGGGGGAGGGGGACAGACAGGGAGGAAAGCCACTTTCAATCTGCAGAGTGAATCTATGGTTGATGGCAGAAATGGTGATTTATCTCCAAATTAGAGGTGCAACTGATCAGACACTGGTCCGAAAGGAATTGCACTAGGGTGAGGGCAGGGGAAGATGGGAATCACGATCCCACTGAAGTCCAAGTTTTGGCACCATGAACAGAGGGATCAGGATTTGGTCCTGAGTGCATACCAGAGCCATGTTAGACACAAAGGTTCTGCAGTGAGGGTATGCCTTGGCCAAAAAGGAATTTTTTGTGTGCCTTCAAACTCCCAGCACCCCCCAGTCACAAGTCCACGACCTCTGTTTTATGCCAGTTGGTGTAACAGAGAGGGTGAATCAGGATCTAATTTCTGAATACTGCTATCTCAGATCTGCCTGAATAGAAGGCTTTGTCAATCACAACAAATATCTCATTTCTAGGGTATATCTCCAGTGCAGCTGGGCATGTGCTTCCCAGTCCCGGGAGACAGACAGGCGCCCAGTCTGCTCAAGCTAGTGTGCTAAAAATACCGGTGTAGCCAGGGTAGCATGGCCAGCAGCTTTGGCTAGCTGCCTGAGTAGAAATCTGCCCACACCCCCTGGGTACCTAAGAGAGTGGCTAGCCCGAGCTGCCGCCTGCACTGCCCTGGCTTCCCTGCTATTTTTAGTATGCTAGCTTGAGCGACATGAACGCATGTCTGTGTACAGTGCTGGAACACACACTCCCTGCTACAGTGTAGGCATATCCTAAGGAGAAACAACGAGTGTGCAACCACTATGACAGAGTGAGTCCCATTAAGGTTATGGACAAACATTCAGTCTGGGTTTCATATGTCTCCTAAAATCGGATGAAAAGGGACCCATGACTCCAAGTTCTCATGCGCCCACGTTTCTCACATGCGCATGCTGGGAAAAATCATCTGTCTGCTTGAAGACAGTGAGAAACACAAAGGAAAAGTGACTCGTGTCAGCTCTTGGTAATGCACATCTTACTGAGGAATCATTTGAGAAACGTGGTCTGTGTATCTTCACTGAGTATAGTCGGTGTGACTCATATAAAATGACACTTTTCCATCCCAAGCATCAGATACTCCTTTCCCATCTGGAGCACAGTATGTTACTACATTGTTAAACTTATGGCCACTGAAGGCATTGTCAGTGAGTGATGATGGTCTATCCTTGGATCACTATTCCACCTTGTTCTGTAATGGTTCTTTACTTTGGCGATTAATCCAGTAAAAAGTGGTAATCATAATCCTTTGTATTGATGAAGCAGCACAATATGTGTGGACTGCAGATTACTCTGACCTTTTTTCATGTGGATACGTTATAAGAACATACGAACGGCCATACTGGGTCAGACCAATGGCCCATCTAGCCCAGTATCCTTTCTTCTGACAGTGGCCAGTGCCAGATGCTTCAGAGGGAGTGAACAGAACAGGGCAATTTTGAGTGACCCATCCCTTGTTATCCAGTCCCATTTTCTGGCAGTCAGAGGTTTAGGACTGGAGTATGGGTTTGTGACCATCTGGAGTATGGGTTTGTGACCTTGACCATCTTGGCTAACAGACATGGATGGATCTATCTGCTATGAACTTATCTAATTCTTTTTTGAATACGGTTATCCTTTTAGCTATACTTTCACAAAATCCCCTGCCAACAAGTTCCACAGGTTGACTGTGCATTGGATGAAGAAGTACTTCCTTTTATTTGTTTTAATCCTGGTGCCTATTAATGTCATTGGGTGACCCCTAGTTCCTGTGTTATGTGAAGGGGTATTTATATTGCATGGGTGTTTACACGTTGGTGTTGGTTTTTATTTTGGAACAGTCTGGGTTGCCAGGACTATTGTGTTTGTCTCTCTGCCCATCTCCAGGACCTTCCTGGAGCTATCAGGAGGATATTCTTTCTGTGTTCCAGCCTGACTGAGGCTTCAACTTGCATTCTGTGTGCTCCTTTTAGATTGTCACCTTTTGGTCATGCAGAATATGAACTGATGGAGCCAACAGGCCACCTGGTATATAATAATTAGAGCTGGACAAATAGTACAAAAGATGTTTTGCAAGTATTACCTTGATTTTTAAAATCAATTCACTTTGGTCAGACTCATCCCTTTCTTGTTTATCTATTTACATGAATATTTGAGTGGTTGAGTCTAACGCACACGAATACCCAGCGAAAGTGAATGGTAAGTTTGTACAATCCGGTACTCTTGGCTATTTTACAGGGTAAGAGGCAGTACTTGACACATCAGAGTGATGGGGTGGGGGGCAGGAGGGAGGTCTCCAACCTCCTCTTTAGAGTCCTAGCACAGAGGCACTGAAACAAGCCAGATAAGCATCCGACTTCACCTCTCAAAACTAGGACCACACACACACTCACACACAACCATTGTGTTTCGGTTTGAGGAAAGAAAATTAGATTTAAACTTTGCACCCAGGCAATAAATCTTGTAATAGCTTAACTTTTATAGGAATGATGCCTCAGGCAAGGACTGTGTGGCCCAGAAAGTAGGAACTTTAATATTTAATGAAATTTCCTAATGATGCTTAACTGCTACCTCTCCCTGAGAGATTCAAAGTCCCACTGGCTTGTTCAGGCCCTCCCTCTGATTATAAGCTTTATCTCTGTCCAATCACGGGACAGAAATAACTACATATGATTGATGTGACCAATCACAACTGACCAATACTGCCCAAAATTAAAACATTTGAAAAAAAAGTGTTGAGTAAAGCAGAATAATGGACCCATCTGAGGAAAGTACAATCTGCTTGCGGGAGCAGTAAAATAGACTACATGCTGTGTGTAAATTATTTGCTGAAAATTAGTGACTCATATCTAATAGTATCAGGGTTGTGAGATGTGTTCTTGGTTAGGTAAACATTTCCTGTAGAGATAGATGGACCTGAATGGGAACCCTAAATCCAACAGTTTGAATTTGGATGCATGACTGGGACTCATTTCTCAGGCAGTGTTACTGTGGAACAATCAAGTGAATGACTTAATGGTACCCTCTGTTTGTGACTGTCACATCACTGGGATTCATACTGTTCTTTTAACATTTTGAAACTGACATTGACACACAGCAAACTTAGGGGAAGGCAGCTGGCTTTGTTGTGTTGAAGCACTTTGTTAGACATAGAAAGTGGTATGTAACTTCCTTGGCAAGTATATAGTCCACTTCGATGACCTCTACTCAAATAGTTCTAGTCAGAGTAGCCAGGTAGAGCTGGGAATATTATTATTATTTAATGAACATTTGTATTGTGGTAGTGCCTAAGGCTACAACCAGGCTGGGCCCCATTGTGCTAGACACGCTACATGCATAATAGAAGGCGGTCCCTGCCCCAGAGGGCGTAAACCAAGAACTCACATGTAAGTATGCCACTCTTGTGGACAGGGAACACCGCACACTGACTGGGTAGGGATTCCCCAAGGAATAGAGATCTCCAATTCCCCCTTCCCCCCGACAGATTTGCAATATCCAAGTTTGAGGGTCAAGCAAAAGAAAATTCTAACAAAGGGCAGGTCTACACTTCAAGTGGAAGTGAAAATTCCAGCTCAAGGAGACATATCCACACTACTGGATTGAGTTAGTGCACTAACTTTAGTTTAGCCATGGCAGTGCGAGCCATGGGAGCCTAGCAACACCAGGTATGAGCCTATCTGAGACACTAGGAAAGTACTCTGGTGGTTAGCCCCTCCTGCTGCTTGGGCTGCTGTGTGTACGCTGTCTTTTTAGTGGTCTAGCTCAATCAGAGCTCCTCAAGTGTAGACATACTCTAAGAATAGGTGGGGTGCAGAGATCCCCAGAAAACTGTGAATTCTCTGTGTTGAAACTTTCCTATTCTAACTGACAGCTTTGCCTCTGCTCTGCCCATGATGTCAGCCTCTATCACCAATCTGGTAAAGTTTCAAACAAGTACCTTTGTGCTTTCTCCCTAATGCTAGGGAGGTGTTCTCTGTAAACATCTGCAAAGCTACTTCATTATACACCTGTTCACAAATTGGAGGGGGTTCAGAGAAGAGCCACGAGAATGATTAAAGGATTAGAAAACATGCCTTATAGTGATAGACTCAAAGAGCTCAATCTATTTAGCTTAACAAAGAGATGGTTAAGGGGTTACTTGATTACGTCTATACATATCTGCCTGGGGAACAAATATTTAATAATGGGTTCTTCAACCTAGCAGAGAGAGGTATAACACATTCCAGGGACTGGAAGTTGAAGCCAGACAAATTCAGACTGGGAATAAGGAGTACATTTTTAACGGTGAGAGTAAATAACCATTGCAATAACTTACCAAGGGTCATAGTGAATTCTTCATCACTGACAATTATTAAATTGAGATTGGATGTTTGTCTAAAAGATATGCTGTAGAAATTATTTTGGGGAAGTTTTATGGTGTGTGTTATACAGGAATTCAGACTAGATAATTATAATGGTCCTTCTGTCCTTGGAATCTATGAATCTATGAATACGAATCTATAAACCTTCAGATACCTCCTCAAACTTCTCCTTTGCCGTGATGCAAACAAAAAACTTGATAGTGGTTAGGCTACTGGTGTATTGTGACCACTGCCTATCATGTTGACCAATATTGTCTCACTGTTTTCTTGACCGCCTCTGTTCAGCTGTTTGTATCCAACTTTTGCCTCTTGGCTTAAACTTAGATTGTAAGCTCGTTAGGGCAAGGACCGTCTTTTTGTTCTGTGTTTGTACAGCCCTACCACAGTGGGCTCCTGGTCCATATGTGAGGCTCTTATGTGCTACAGTATTACAAATGTTACTACCACCACCATCACCACCACCACCACTGCTACTATAATCTTGACTTTGTCTCAACCAGTTTCCATCTGATCAACCGTTGCTGAGATCAGAGTTCAAAAAGTTCTAACGTTACATGTCCCTTTGGGCCAGACCTTAGTGGAACTAGGTGAGTGTACGTTGACCAAGAATGCAGCCCCAGTGCAGGGCTGAGTCTGGCAATATGCAATTGTACTAAATATGTATGTCTAATACAAGTTCTACAGATGCCTTAGCCTATTTCTATTAAAAAAATGAAGACAACCTTGATACAAGTAGACCAGAAACCATATTCTGAAGAGCCTAATATTATATAAATGTGGTTTAGGCTTCGAGATGTTTGGAAAGAATGTCCAAATAGAGAATGGCAAGATTTTTCTATCCAACATTTTAAAAACAAAATTAACCCTGGGAGATGGAAGCAACTTTCCATCTGAGAGACAAGACAAAATGATTTTTGAGATTTGCCTTAGCCAATGGAGTTGACTTGAGGCCATGAACAGAAATTAAAATTTTGTTGAGGCTTGAGGCAAGCTGACAAATCTATATGTCAGTCTCCATGGAGGTTGACCAACGTTGTGTTTACTGGAAGATTTTTAAGTGATTATTTTGACTGGAGTCATCGTTTAGAATTTATCTGCTGGAGTGTTCCAAATGGAATGATCAGAACAATGTTTTCAGGATGCATGGCGTGAAATGAAGGCCTCATGGGATTTCCCATCATAATAAAACCTCATTCCTTTATTTCAGTACTGAAGTGGTAGCCTCAGGTGGCAGAGGCCCCCACAGTTCATAATCCCACCACAAAACCATATAGCAGCCTTTCTGCCAAGTGGCGCCTTACTGCAACTACACACTGTTTGAGGAGTACTTCCTCCTCAGGTAGCTGGTGCTGTCAGATGACATAAGTGCATCAAGTACTACATGTCCTAAAAGTTATCCATGATGTTGTCTCCTTGCATTGACTATTGACAAGGAGAACCTTTTGGAGTCTGATCCTGCAAACGTTATTAGGTATAATGCTTTCTATCTACCATGAGTGACTTCCATTTAGTTCAAAGGGACTATTCCAGGCAATATGTACTAGGGCTAGAATTGTCAAAAAAGCTCAGCTATATTGAAGCCATATAGTCAGAAGAATTCAGCATGTTGGGTGTTGTGCTCTCTTGAAAATCTGTCCTTTATATGTGTGTTCATATGGGGGCTCATCTCTTTTGACAGTCTGGCCCCATGCTTCGTAGTGTTTGCAGGGTTGAACCCTCATTGATAGTCCTTTAGCAGGGGCTCAGCTTTAGCAGGAGTCGAGCTGAGGATTACAGCTCAGTGGGCAAATAAACTGGGGTGTGGGCAATGGCTGCAATGACATGTTACTTAGGAGAAGTGGGTGGGAATTATAGAGGCATTGGAAATCAGAAGCAGTGGGCTAGAAGACAGGAGCAGAATACTGTGGTGGAGATGGTGGAGCACGACTGGATGAGAGGATGCAAGCAGCCTGAGCAATATTTTCTGAACAGCTCCCAAATTCTGAGCCCCTTCAGTTTGCCAGTATCAGTGGACCCTGGGCCACCAGCTACAGAGTTGGTTTATAGTTGTTGAGTGAGCTGTTGACTCTCTACCATGGCATCTGTATGGTGAGTGTCAGGACACAGCAGGGTGTGCCTCTGTCTCCACATTGCATTTACAGTTCCTGGGGTAGGACAGAAGCAAATGAGGCAGGTGGTCAAGCAAACCAAAAGAAGTTTATACATGCAAATAGCCATTATTTGCCATAGGTATCCTGTAACTGCTTCAGGAATCTGTGCTGGGCATTCTGAGAAAGATGCAAAAATGCACATAATCTAGAACACTTGCTGTGAGGGGACTCTGTGCACTGCGTGTGTACCCAAACCAGAATGCCCAGGGTAGGGTACTCTGCACCATTGCAGAATGCACCGCTCTAGTCTCACTTGCTAACCTAGTGAGGAGGGCTTTAAACTAGGTTCACCAGGGGATGGTGACCTAAGCCTGGAGGTAAGTGGGATACTGGGAGGAAACTCAAGGAGGAGGGTGCAAAAGGGGAGGCCTCCTAATTCATCCTGAGAAAGTAGGCAACCAGCTAGTTATCTTAGGTGTCTGTACACGAACGCAAGAAGCCTGTGAAACAAGCAGGGAGAACTGGAAGTCCTGGCACAGTTAAGGAACTATGATATGATTGGTGGGGTAACTCACATGACCGGAGCACTGTCATGGATGGGTATAAACTGTTCAGGAAGTACAGGCAAGGGAGAAAAGGTGGAGGAGTTGCACTGTCTGTAAGAGAAGCACTATGATTGCTCAGAGCTCCAGTATGAAACTGGAGAAAAGCCTGTTGAGAGTCTTTGGGTTAAGTTTAGACGTGAGAGCAACAAGGGTAATGTCGTGGTGGGTGTCTGCTATAGACCACCAGACCAGGAGGATGAGGTAGACGAGGCTTTCTTCGGACAACTAACAGAAGTTTCCAGGTCACAGGCCCTGGTTCTCATGAGGGACTTCGATCACCCTGACATCTGCTGGGAAAGCAATATAGCAGTACACAGACAATCCAGGAAGTTTTTGGAGAGTGTTGGGGACAACTTCATGGTGCAAGTGCTGGAAGAACTAGGGGCCGTGCTTCTCTTGACCTGCTGCTCAGGAAGAATTGGTAGGGGAAGTAGAAGTGGGTGGCAACCTGGGCAGCAGTGACCATGAGATGGTCGAGTTCAGGATCCTGACAAAAGGAAGAAAGGAGAGCAGCAGAATACGGACCCTGGACTTCAGAAAAGCAGACTTTGACTCCCTCGGGGAACTGATGGGCAGGATCCCCTGGGAGGCTAATATAAAGAGTCCAGGAGAGCTGGCTGTATTTTAAAAAAGCCTTATTGAAGGTGCAGGAACAAACTATCCCGATGTGCAGAAAGAATAGCAAATATGGCAGGCGAGCAGCTTGGCTTAACTGAAATCTTTGGTGGGCTTAAACACAAAAAGAAAGTTTACAAAAAGTGGAAACTTGGACAGATGACTAGGGAGGAGTATAAAGATATTGCTCAAGCATGCAGGAGTGTAATCAGGTTGGCCAAAGCACAATTGGAGTTGCAGCTAGCAGGAATGTGAAGGGTAACAAGAAGGGTTTCTACAGGTATGTTACCAACAAGAAGAAGGTCAGGGAAAGTGTGGGACCCTTACTGAATGGGGGAGGTAACCTCGTGACAGATGATGTGGGAAAAGCTGAAGTACTCAATGCTTTTTTTGTCTCGGTCTTCACAGACAAGGTCAGCTCCCAGACTGCTGCTCAGGACAGCACAGTATGGGGAGGAGATGAGCAGCCCTCAGTGGTGAAAGAACAGGATAAGGACTATTTAAAAAAGCTAGACATGCATAATTCCATGGGGCTGTATCTAATGCATCTGAGAGTGCTGAGAGAGTTTACTGATGTGATTGCAGGGCCATTACCTCTGAAAACTCTTGGGGATCGGGGGAGGTCCTAGATAATTGGAAAAAGGCAAATATAGTGCCAATCATTAAAAAGGGAAGAAGGAGAATCTGGGGAACTAAAGACAGGTCAGCCTCACTTCAGTCCCTGGAAAAAACATGGAGCAGGTCCTCAAGGAATCCATTTTGAAGCACTTGGAGGAGAGGAAGGTGATCAGAAACAGTCAACATGGATTCACCAAGGGCAAATCATGCCTGAACAACCTGATTGCCTTCTATGATGAGATAACTGGCTCTGTGGATATGGGGAAAGCAGTGGACATGGTATTTCTTGACTTTAGCAAAGCTTTTGATACTGTCTCCCACAATATTCTTGCCAGCAAGTTAAAAAAGTATGGATTGGATGAATGGACTATAAGGCCGATAGAAAGCTGGCTAGATCATTGGGCTCAACAGCTAGTGATCCATGTCTAGTTGGCAGCCGGTATCAAGCAGAGTGCCGCAGGGGTCTTTCCTGGGGCCGGTTTTGTTCAACATCTTCATTAATCATCCGGATGATGGGATGGATTGTACCCTCAGCAAGTTTGTGGATGACCCTAAGCTGGGGGGAGAGGTAGATACACTGGAGGGTAGGGATAGGGTCCAGAGTGACCTAGACAAATTGGAGGATTGGGCTAAAAGAACTCTGATGAGGTTCAACAAGGACAAGTGCAGAGTCCTGCACTTAGGATGGAAGAATCCAACGCACTACTACAGGCTGGGGACTGACTGGCTAAGCAGCAGTTCTGCAGAAAAGGACCTGGGGATTACAGTGGATGAGAAGCTGGATATGAGTCAACAGTATACCCTTGTTGCCAAGAAGGCTAACAGCATGTTGGGCTGCATTAGTAGGAGCATTGCCAGCAGATCGAGGGAAGTGATTATTCCCCTCTATTTGACACTGGTGAGGCCACATCTGGAGTACTGTGTCCAGTTTTGGGCCCCACACTACAGAAAGTATGTGGACAATTTAGAGAGAGTCCAGCGGAGGGCACCAAAAAAGATCAGGGGGCTGGGGCACATTACTTATGAGGAGAGGCTGAGGGAACTGGGATTGTTTAGTCTGCAGAAGAGAAGAGTGAGGAGGGCTTTGATTGCAGCCTTCAGCTACCTGAAGGGGGGTTCCAAAGAGGATGAGCTAGGCTGTTCTCAGTGGTGGCAGATGACAGAACAGGGAGCAATGGTCTCAAGTTGCAGTGGGGGAGGTCTAGGTTGGATATTAGGAAAAACTATTTCGCTAGGAGGGTGGTGAAGCATGGGAATGGGTTACCTAGGGAGATTGTGAAGTCTCCATCCATGGAGGTTTTTAAGGCCTGGCTTGACAAAACCCTGTCTAGGATGATTTAGTTGGTGTTGGTCCTGCTTTGAGCAGGGGGTTGGACTAGATGTCCTCCTGAGGTCTCTTTCAACCCTAACCTTCTATGATTCTATGGTACAATTCGCAGTGGGGCAGTATAGACAAATCCAGTGTAGACAAATCTTTTGATTTCCAAAGGGATTGAGGCTGCTCAACACCAGTCAGGAGGCTCTCCATACCTAGCTCCATCGATCTTCTATCTAGCTAGTAAACTAGTGCCATAGAATATAATTCATTGACTAAAATCTTGCCATAGGCATAGACCAAAGTGGCCAAAGCTTATTTATATAGGTCCTGATTCAGCATAGCACAAAAGCACATGCTTAACTTTATGCACATGTGTAGTCCCATTTAAGTCAATGAGATCACTTATGTGCTTAAAGTCAAGCATGTGCTTAAATTCTTTGCTGAACTGGGGTCATACAATATCTATAAAGCCACTAAAGATAAGCGATTGAAGAATATTGCTATCATCACAAGATGTGAGTTCCACTCAGAGTGCCCTATTTTTAAGTATAAACTAACTCATGACTGAGAGCCAGTGCTCTCATTTGCATACTTTCATTGCTTCAGATTTTTTCACAAGGAATTTTTTGGCCATTTTCAGTGAGACCCAAATTACAGTGGAATAAAATGAATTAAGTTACAGGGTATATTTTTCATCAAGGAAAATCTAAATATTATTACATAGAAGATGTGAAATGTAGCTTCACACTTCCTCCTGACTTTACCAAATAATGTAGTAACTGTCAGTAAATAGAAGAGTGAAGTGATATTTCATTTATTCATCGAAGCAGCCATTTCCCTGAACTTCATGGACTAGATCTCAGACACTAATGGCAAAGGGAAAAAAAAGGGAATAATCTCTTGGGCAATGTTTCATACTGCGTTCTCATGTTCAGAGCCTTTTACAGGAGTCTGGGCTAGGGCAGCTTTTGAAAGACTAGCCCTCTTTTGCTATACAGTATGTGGACCAGATGGTGTTAGATGACACTATAGGCTTATTGGCTGAACAGGGTGTTAAAAGTTATATAGCTTTCTTCCCTTCCACACACTGTTCACATTTGTATTTTCATACAGGTGCACATGATCAGCCTGGTTATTGTAATCTCTGATTCTCCCCTGCCCACCTCCCCTCCATTTCTGCAGTTGCCCCTCTCACTCCCTGTCACTTGGTGTTGTTTTGCCTCTCTCATGTGTTCATATCTTTGCAATTGAAATGGAGACCTGAGGGTCTGAATGTGAAAGGGCTTCCTTCCTGGAGAGCTGGCTGTGTGCAAATAGCGCTGACTGGGGGTTTGCTGACAGCAGCGGAGAAAAGGCTGTAACTCTTGAAAATTAAAAAAAAAAAAAAGAAGCCAAACCTGGAGCTCTCTGCAGAGCTGTGCTTGGCATGTTGATGGCTGGCCAGTGTGTGAGCAAACAGGCTGGGTCTGGGTCTGCATTTAGGGGGTTTTCTTTAGTGCCATCTGCCATCGTGAAAATTAAAGCAGGGAAAGGTCATTGGAATAAACCGATTTGCTAAACAAAATGGTTAACAACTCATGAATAAAACCTACAAAAAAACCCCCAGCACCCTGAAGGAAGGGGCAAACTTTGTCAGCAACTCCCCCTCGCATAGCCCCCTCCCCCCAGGCCTGCCGGCCTTGTGCTCCAATCCATCCCCTTGCCAGTTCATTTCCATCATTATGTGGGACGGAAAGCCTCCACCCCATGCAGTTGTGTGTGTGTGTGGAGGAAGGGGGGTTGCAATCTGTGCCGGGGACATGCCAGACAGATTCCTAATGGCTTTTCAATGGTAATGTCTGGCGTGGGGGGCTCTTAGGTAGCAGCAGAGCCACTTTTGTCCCCTGCTCGCTTCAGCGGCGCCTCCTCCCCCTCCCTCTTTCTGAGCTCCTGCAGGTCACACACAGGAGCAGCAAGCTGGCCCCTCCGGAGCCGAGGGAGAAGAAACAACTTTACACAGACACACAGCACAAAATCCCACCGCCTCTTTTTCAGCTCTGAGGATAATCAGGATTAGAGAAGAGGCTTGGTGATGAAATATGTCGGGGAGGCAGTGCCTGCCAGCAGTACCCTACCACTCACCGGTAGCAGGCCAGAGAAATGAGCGGGGCACTTGCGAGGAATAGGAGGTGAAGCAGGCTTTCTAGCCACACACACAGCCCTGCATTTTATTTCTCTCTTCAAGGCTAAATTCTCTGCATTCCCTGCTGGGGCCTGAAAATAGAAAGACAGTGATTGGTTTCAGTGTTTGCTTACAGGTCTATGGGGCTTGCCCTCGGCATTGTGTTCTCGAGGGCTTGATGGAAGAAAGGCTTCAAAAGTTCTCATAACCGGCTGGAGGGTGTGGGGCCCTTCTTTGAGATGATTGTACAGGGCCCCATAAAATCTGTGGCCAGACCTGAATAATTTTCCGATGCTCTTGGAGATCCTCCAATGAAAAGTGCTATGGTCTTGAACCTGAAAGTCTTCCCATGGCAGGGAGTGTGAGGTTTCTGCCCTCCAGTGCAAGAATGATTAGAGGCCCCATGTGGGCACAAGGAAGGTAAGCATTAGGCACGGTCCTTCGAACTGAGTGGTAGGAACTATCAATCCCTCTGCATGCCTCACAAGAGTGCAGCATAAAAAGGGGGCAGGGAATGGACATGTCTGAAGAGAGATGGGATTAAGTGTGAGCCAGTCTCTTAGCTATGTGCTCCCCTCTTTGGCTGCACTTTTGCTGCCAAACAGGAACAGATGAGGGCCACTTAGAAGTGCTCTCATTAAAGTCGGGTCATTTCCTCAGCACTCCTTGTCCAGCTTCTTCATTTACCTTGTTCTTATCCGTGCAGCACCCTGCAGCTGCACTGTTCAAGATCAAGCCCTAAATAAGTACAAAATGTTATTATTAGTCCAGCGCAGCATCCTGGGAATGGTGGGCATTGTTGTTAACCCTAAAGAGCTGTTGTTGATTCATGGAAAGCTTTAAAATATCTTGTGGGAAACAATTCTGCCCTCATGCTGTGGGTCTGGGTCTGCAGTTTGGTGTGAGTAGGGATCTGTTTTGGTTTCCTTCACACATTTTGTTTTGATTACAAAAGGACTTTTGTTGCTGAGGAGTTCCTCTGCTCTTCAGGGTCCACGCTGCAAAGTCTTACTCATAGGAGTAGCCCTGCTCACCCATTCAGTGGGATTACTCACGTGTGGGGAAAACAGGCATATACGCGTTTTAGGCTGGAGCTCCTGTTACTACCTTCTGTACCTGAAATTAGACACTATGACAGCATGGTTAGCTGTGTGAAAATGAGAGATTGTGGGCTCAGGAAATGAGGCCACTGGGCCCTATCCAGCTACCATTGAAGTAATGGAGTTTTACCATTGACCTCAATGATTGGCCCCATGACTTCTGGTAAGGAATACGCAGTAGCATCAGCTTCCACCTTCCACAAGTACAAAGCACCAGTTTCCATGCAAATAACCTTAGTAATAAAGAGCAGGATCTATGAATTATAGAAAGTATGTGGTGTATAAGCGGGATTCTCTCTAAAAAAGGATGCTACTGTACCTCTAGATATGCTTTACAGTGCTTTTCACCCTCCTGACCTTGTGCAGGCTGAAGTTCCATTGAAATCGAATGGGAGTTTTGCTGTGAGTAAAGACTACAGGATCAGGGTCCATACTTGCACCCACGGGAACAGCTAACATGTAAAGTGCTACCGGAGGTAGAGCTGCTAAAGGAAACTCATGTAGGAATGTTATGTAAGCTCTTAAACATGACATCTTTTTGGAGCAGTATATTTTAAGAACTGATATAATTTTTCATTTGGGGCCTAATCCAAAGTACACTTAAGTCTCTGGGAAGATTTCCATTCAGTGTGCTCTTCTATAATTGTTTTGCTGTGCACTCTTTGGTTGTTGTCTTATTTACTCTTAGAATGATTAAAAAGAACAATACTAAGGGAAAATGGAAACCATGGCTGCAAAGACTTAATGGGTGCTGAGTGTTATTGCCATGTATCTCTCAGTTGTTCTAATCAGTGAAAGCAACACATTGTAGCTATATTGCAAAAGGACCCCCCTGACCATGCTATTGGCCTTATCAAACTGTGGGCAAAAAGGCGTATTCCACGTTTACATTTCATTTTCTTGTGTAAATGAAGCTGGCCTACATTGCTGGTATGCACCCATCTCAAACTTATATTTGACTTAATGAATAGTTTATAGATTTCACACTATGAATTTTGCATAAAATAGTTGCAGAAGAGATATGACTGGACTGCATTTGCTTTTTCAGGAAAAGGAGGGTGAGAACCTAATGTTTAATTGATTAATAGTGCTAGGTTGTCCACCTTATTTGCTTTCCGAAATATACAGTATAAAAACAAGAGACTTTAACATTTACCTTCAAAATACCTTCAGGAAAAGTACTGCAGGACAGTTACACTTATTAGAAGTAAACTTCAAACAAATGAGTCAACAAAAAACTAAAGGACTAAATATTATTATTATAATTCACCTTCACCAATTTCTATACAAGGGCGCATAACCTCTTGAAGCTGTTTACATGCTGGAGAATCATTTTTCCTTTGGAACTAAAAATTGCTCTGAGTTTCTCAGAATATGTTATTTACTTGCTCAGATCACTTATAATCACTAATGTGTGCAACAATTTCAGTTCTTGGACTTCCTTGATTATATTTAGGTGTATTAACCCGGAAACATCATTCTTCTTTGGGGAGATGATTGTTTCTGACTTGATCTATTTAGAGTTAGAAAGAATCAAAGAGCCCTACAGGGTTGTGGCAAAGCACTTGAGATAAGTGTTTTTCCCCCCACTGTATTACTTATTTATTAAAGCTGGTGGAGCATAACTAAAAGGAAGAAAAAAGACCAAAGAAACATAGAATACAATGGCCTTCAGATTTTAATGGGAGATATGGCTGGAAGCTATTTTTAAATTATTAAATAAATCAATTTTATCCTTGCAGGCGCCCCCCAAGGTGTATTTGTCAGCCTTATTATATTTGTCTTTGGTGCTATTCAAAACCACTTACAGAGAAACATGGTTTCTTCTGGCCACAATTCTTCAGTTATTCTAATTAAACATGAATTTTACATTATGGATGCAGCATTTTTATCTTTTTTCTTCTAATTCTATCAATGTTTGGCTTGCAGACCCAAATACATGTAAAAAGATTAGGTCAGTTGTCAGACTGAGGTAGCTAGAGGTAGCCTTATTCCCATTTCAAATGCAAGACCTGTTGGTTATAGACAAGTTCTAAGGTAATCTGTTCACACACAGCCCTACATTTCAGCTGCTAGAGTCATACACAATGTGTTAAACAGCATATTTGGGACACAGGCATGGTGGGTAAAAACCTCATCACATGAAGAAACTACAGGGCTTTTTAAAGGGTTGGCTCATCATTTAAGTGATGTATCTCCCTCTCTTTCTGTACACACACATGCACTCACACAAAAGCCATTTTCTCAAGTTTTCCCATGAGTAATGCAGTGCTAGAATATTGGGACAAACATTTTAAAAAGCAATTAAAAAACCCCTCCAACAAAAACCCAGTCTAAAAAAATAAGCTATTAATAAACCACAGCTTGTAACCAAATCCATTGCTGCACTGAAAATGTAAGAGGAAGGTAGTAAAGTATTTATTTTCCAAAGAATGACTTTACAATCTCTAGCAATTAAAAATTGATGAAGTAGACACATCTATTTTTCCGTAATTTTCAATAGAACTTGGGCCTGTACTCAGTGCATTGAAGCATAAAAAGAAATTGGGAGCAATTTTTACGGCTTCCTTTATGGAGGAGTGGGACCAAATTCTGCCAGGGATGAACACTTTAAAGCCATAGTGCAGTGCTTGGTTTCTTTGGACCACTGCCTTAGCTGGAATCTGTGCTTGAGTGCAGGGCTGGAAGAGGTCAGTAAAGCTATGAAGATGTAGTGATCAGAAGCTAAGTGAACTTCACTACGCAAGCACATAGGCCTAGGACTGTAATTGTAAACCTACGTGGTCAAAGGAGCTCTGCCTATGTTTGCAAAGGATCTCCCAATATTCTGCTATCTGTATGAATGTCATTATGTAACGGAGCACAACGGTACTTAAAATAAATTAATACCTCCCTAGAAAAATACCCACACACTGAAGAGTGTTCTTGAAGATGACTTTTGCTCATTGTTTTTGCCAAGATACGTAATTTTTATTAATACACATTAGACTCATAAATAATATACAACTGGAGACATTCCCAGGCTCAATTAAACAGCTTATTATATCAAGGCTAGAACTATTGCCAAGTGCATAATGGCTGTTGCATTTTACTACCACAGTCACTTTATTGTCAGAGCCTCGCTCATTCCTTTGGGCTACTGTGTATCTGTAGACACCACCCTGAGAAAACGGGGGTGATGAGTAGCTGCATCCCCCCCAGGATATCCATGGGACACATTGTGCCTCCGTGACATGCTTCCTTGCTTCATCCTTGCTCCTGGGGACAGTAATTAACTGTTAACCTATGGTGGCAGCGAATTACAGCATGCCCTGGTCCATCTCAGCTGTGCTGATCAAGGTGTTTGGGAGCAGAGCCAAAACTCTCTCTATTCTCCACCCCTCTTTGTCCACTCCCTGACCACCTGTTTTGGGGGCAGATGGCGGGTGCAGTGCCTGCTTATGCCTCTGGGATCAGACCTGAGGACTGGGTAATCCACACAGGGGCAAAAGGGTGGATGGGATTCTTATTCTCCTTTATGCCACTGCACAGGCATTTAGTCTAAGTCACAATCTAGCTCTTCATAAAGATCTAGAGTTATGGAAAGAGCTATATGGAACCAAATTCTATTCTATTCGCATCTCATCCCTCTTATAACTTCTTCTGAATAATACTTTTGCTAACTGCCCTGGCGGTGGGTAGTATGGAGACTACTGTAGATCGGGGTCAGAATCAGGAGGTGGGGAGGTAGGGTGACTAGATAGCAAGTGTGAAAAATCAGCGCGGGGGTGGGGAGTAATAGGCATCTATCTACGACAAAGCCCTGAATATCAGGACTGTCCCTATAAAATTGGGACATATGGCTACCCTGTGGGAGGAAGCAGTGGTACTTTTCGTAATCTCCACTCACAGCCCCATCAAATCACGTTTCTGCTGAAACATTCAACAGTGAAATGGCTAAGAATGCTGATATTTAACATTTTCATAAGGCTTCATCTTTAATATCCCATTGGTTTGAATGGGGTGGATCATCTCTCTTTTAAATCTATAAGACAAGGTCCAATTGTCAGTTATGTAGGTGAAAAGCCAGACTAACTCAAACTCTGAAGTTGCTTTGTAAGTGAAGCCTTCTCTGAGTGAGTAACTTGCACTAGTGTAACTTGGCTTGGTTTTTAATCTATTTAAGTTAAACGGGTGCAAATTCCTCTGTGGACACTTTTATTTTGGTTTAAGAGCAGTTTATTTTGTTTTAGCTTCAGCTAATTTCTAACCTAATTCCTTAGTTCCAGCACCCCTGGATAAGAAGCCCTTTAAGCAATAGAAGAAACAGCTAGTTTATTCAGGTCATAGTGACTACAAACACTCAGAGGCAGTAGTGGTCATAGTGACAGATTTTGCAGAGAAATTACTCATCAACTGGGAACCTATTAATCAATGAATTGTATAAACCCTACTTGAAACCAGATCCCTAAAGATATCAATCATACAGTGCCATGCTCTGACACAGGAACATAGCAATGAGGATAAAGATGAGTTCTACAACTGGCTCCAAAGTATGATTGACAGAATACCAAAACATGACTTACTCCTTGTGATGGGTGACTTTAACGCTAAAGTAGGATGTGACAACTAAAGAATGGAAAGAGCAATGGGGAAGCATGGATAGGGAATCATCAACCAAAATAGCAAGAGATTCCTTGAATTGTGCTTGATGTCTAGCCTAGTTCTTGCAAACACTCTGTTCCCTCACAAAGACATACACAAAGAATCATGGAATTTGCCAGATGGCAAAATGAAAAACCAGATCAACCACATCTGCATAGGCTTGAGATTCAGGTCATCCTTCCAAGACACAAGGGCATATTGGCCAGCAGATGTCAGCAGTGACCATAATCTCTGCATTGCTAAACTGAAATTAAAATTGAGAAAGATCAAATTTAAACAGAAACCGGTAAAGAAAAACAACAGTACAGAACTGAAAACAAAATAGTATTGTGAGAAGTTGCAACTTGAACTAAGAAACAGATTTGAGGCACTGCCAGAGGCAGAGGAAGGTGAGACACAGACTAGACCTGAAGAAAAATGGGCAAGGTCCAAAGAAAATGCGGTTCAAGCTGCAACAGTCACAGCTGGAAAGCATCATAGACAGAGTAAGAACTGGATGCGTAGTTACATGGACTCTCACTGAGGAAAGAAAAGTACTGAAAGGAAAACTCCTGAATGCTATGACCAGCACAATATTGGAAAAAGAAACAGAGGGACGCAAGACTGCAGACAAAGCAGTGGCAAGCAATACAAATGGAAATATGTTGAAGACCTAGCAACTGGAGATGAAGCTGCTGCTATGAGAGGAAACCATGGAGCTGTTTACCCAATGACTAAAACTCTGTATGGAAATTTCAAAACAGGAAACGGGCCAATAAAAAGCAAAGATGGAAAAATGTTTGCAACAATCTCAGCCCCACTTCAGTACCAGATTTTGATGAAACATCCGAACCCAATCAGCTTGACATTAACATTGGTCCAGTTGAGATAATCTTTTCATCAATTTGTATTGATTTTCAAAAGGCATTTGACAGCCTCCTCAGACATATGTAGTGGAATGTTCATCAGTCCTACCAAATCCCAGCTAAAGTTATCAACATCATCAAGGCCAAGTAGAGAGGTATAAAGTTCTCCGTAAAGGTGAATAACCGGACAATGTAGACCAGGGGTGGGCAAACTTTTTGGCCTGAGGGCCCATCAGGGTGCGAAACTGTATGGAGGGCCAGGTAGGGAAGGCTGTGCCCCCCAAACAGCCTGGCCCCCGCCCGCTATTCACCCCCACCCATTTCCCGCCCCCTGACTGCCCCCCTCAGAACCCCCAACCCATCCAACCCCCCTGCTCCTTGTCCCCTGACCTCCCCCTCCTGGCACCCCTGTCCCTAACCACCCCACCTGGGACCCCACCCCCATCTAACCTCCCCTGCTCTCTGTCCCCTGACTGTCCCGACCCCTATCCACACCCCTGTCCCCTGACAGGCCCCCTGGACTCCTACGCCCTATCCAACCCACCCTGTTCCCTGACCGCCCCCCCACAGAACCTCTGCCCCATCCAACTGCCCCCTGCTCCCTGTTCCCTGACTGCCCCCCAGGACCCCTACCCAACCTCCCTCGCCGCCGTGCTCGTGCGCCGCCTCCCCCTTACCATGCCGCTCAGAGCGGCAGGAGCTCGCAGCCCTGCTGCCCAGACGGAGCCAGCTGTGCTGCCTGTGTGGTGGCGTGACTGTGGGGGAGGGGGGACAGCAGGGGAGGGCCCGGCGGCTAGCTTCCCTGGCCAGGAGCTCAAGGGCTGGCAGGAGGGTCCCGCGGGCCGGATGTGGCCTGCGGGCCAGAGTTTGCCCACCTCTGATGTAGACACTAGTGTGAAACATGGCTGTATTTTACCTCCCCTGTTATTTGTCCTTGCCATAGACAGGATAATGAAGAAGTGTATTTTCAGCACAAATACTTGTATAGCATGGGTAAATGGAAAATGCCTTGAAGACCTAGACTTTGCTGATGATATTGTGCTACTGAGTAACACCCGTGAATAAACACAAACACACACAGACAACTTGGCAAAAACAGCAGGACAAGCAGAACACTCTTTATACTATAACAAATATCCTTGAAACCCAGACATCAAGCGGTAACATCACATTAGAAGGCAAAAATACTACACAAATAGAACAGTTCACCAATTTCGGCAGCAGCATATTAGCCAATGAAGACCACAAGAACGAAGTGACATCAAGGTAGGAAAGGTATCCACAGCATTCACTAAACTCAGCAACATATGGAAATCAACAATACACAGCCCCAGAACAAAACAGATAATTTTCAATTCAAACGTAACCTTAGAGCTAACATATGGCTGCGAGAGCTGGAGATCTACTAAAATATTACACAGAAAACTAGACACCTTTGAAAATAAATGCCGATGAAAGATTCCGGGCATTGGTTGGAAAGACTTCATCACCAACTAAGAGATCCAAGAAATCACCAACAAACAGCTTGTTCAGAATCTGAAGGATGCACTGGACATATTTGGAGCAGGTACTCCAGATGCCAGCACACAGACTCCCACGTGAAGCTGTCAAGTGGAAACCACATGGTGTGAAGAAATTAGTACCTCCAAGAGAAACCCTGGAGAAGAACTCTTAGCAGAACAGTCCATCTCAGAGCAGACAGAAGCAGCAGCAAATGACAGAAAGGAATGGAAGAGATAGTTTCCATCCTCTGCTCTGACACTGGTGCAGGAAGAATGTAATGTAAGAAAGGCAAAATTGCAAAGGTTTTACAGACGGCCACTGTATATGCATTTTATGCATTTTGACTGAGATTTTTCACAGCCACGTCGGCAATCCAATTTTCATTAATTTTAAAGCCACCAGAGGAGATTTTAAAAATCTCAGCTTTTACATGCTACCCAAGAAGAGGGAGTGATTTTTACATTGAGGAAACTTTTAGTAAAGTATTATTAACAGATTATAATAATTTCCATAATATCACACAGAAAGATCAACCTCTTATTAGAGGTACTGTGTATGAATTTCTCTTCTTATTGACCTAACATGAATATCAAAGCAGTTGAAGGTTATAGTTGACTGAGTGGTCAACATTACATTAGGATTAAGATTCTTGAATGTCTGTCTTCCCTTCTCTTTCCCTCCTAGGCTCACAAGGTTGACTGGGTTGTCTTTAGTCATCACAACACGCTTTCATCTAGATTGGATAGGAGAAGGGCCTCCTAGGTTCAAGACCTCATCTAGAAAATTTCTTCCTTCAGGATGACCTTCATTGTCCTTTTGTACCTCTCTTCAAGTTTTGGTGAAAGGACTTTCTATTCACATCAGTTCAGCATTGATCATTTTTGTCCTCTCTTTTCACTACTATTCCTTTCTGGCATTAATTTTTCTTTGCTCTTCTTTTGACAGAGTAGAGTTGGGCAAATAATTTGTAATGAATAATTTATTCAATGGATTTTGCCCTTTTTTCTGTAGGTGAATTATCCTCAAATAGACTGGAGTTTTTATGAATTGCTTTGAATTATTAGATGAATATTCGGTGTGAATATATTTTAGTCTTTGGATAGCTCATGAACTGTTTTCTGGCAGTATCACTTCAGGTATTTGATGTAAAGAATATGCTATTTGAGTTGCTTTGACTGTACATAGAGGCTGAAATCCTGGCATTTATAACTCTCAGCACTGCCATATCTGAGCGCCTACTGCCACTTTACATTTATAAGGCCTTTTATCTATAGAACTCAAAGTGCTTTATAATAGGGGGTAGCATTTTATCCCCATTATATGTATGAGTAAATTGAGGCACAGAGAGGGTAAGTGGCTAACCCAAGGTCAGCAGCAGGTCATTTTAAGAGTTGGCACTAGAATTCAGGTCTGTTGACTCTCAGCCCTTTGCTTTTGCCATTACATCAGATCTAAGGGTTTTCTGCATGGATTTTGGCATGAAAGCAGAAAGCAACAGAAAGCAACAGTTATTAACATTTATATTTTGGTAACACCTACAGACCTCAAACAGCTTTGGTCCACATTGTGCTGGGAACTGTACTGATATATGATAAGTGACAGTCCATAAGATTTGGAAGACAGAAGCAGTGCAGATACAAAAGGTCTAGAGAGAAGGTTTACTGAGAATGTACTGCATGTTACTGTGAGTAAAGAAGTGCCCAGACCAAAATTGGATATCCAGAAAACCTCTTCTTCTTGGAGAAGTTTGGACTAGAATTGAAATGTGACTTGTGTGGCACAGGTCTGTCTGTGGCTTGCTGAAGAATATATCTCTTGCTTAAAAGTAAACTTATTCCTCAGAATACCTAACAGTAAACGTTGTGAATGAGACTCATCCCTGTTGTAAGTCCAGTGAGTTACACTTGGGATGAATTTGGCCCAGAATTTTCTAGGGAGCGGAATAACATAATGCAATAATTATTTAATACTTTGTTTTCAAAAACAGAATATGTAATTCAATGTGTATGTTACAGTAGTTTAGGCTTTTGCCTACATTTCCAAAGCACTTAATGTCTGATAAAATCCCTTCAGAACTCCTTGTGATTAATACATAACTTGAGAAAGAGTTAAGGCTACAGTGTTAGAATCTAAATGAAGCAATAAGTTATGCACTTTTGGTCCCCATATTACCCACCATCTAAAGTAGGCTAAAGCTGAAGTAAACAGACTTCCTTAAAATGATTATTAATGCGTGCTAGACAAGTGCTCCTGGGGGAACCCCTGTGAAACAATTGAATTTTGGAACATTTTGTTTTGTCAAAAACCTGAAGGCATTTTCCCTGTAGAATTACATCTTTATTTAGGTTTTTTTTTTAAGTTACTTATTCTGTATGTTTAACTAAGTGCTTTTACTGAGCTATTATTACATTTTGTTCATTAAGTATTGCACTGTGTCACATCCTATGGAGGAATCAGAAAACTCTTGCACTGTCCTGGAGAATCAAAAATGTAAATAGTGGTGTTATTCCCAAGGGAAGAGCTTTTTAATTGTGGAGCATTGCATCAGAAATCCTGGAAATTGTATGTCCTCATTGTTTAGTTAGAGAAGAGTGCTTACTGTGGGATTTAAACCATATGTCATTTGAATTCCAAAATTAGTCTTTTCAGTCAGCTGGGCTCTATCGTCTGCTATTGATCATGGATAATATGCTTTGCAAATTAGGGGTGGCTACAGTGCTTTTGTTCATAATAGATGTTGTCATTCATTTACAACAGCCTGAATGTAAAGAACATTTTAAATGGGGCTTAGAATCTCTATAGTCATCATTAATGAAGTTTAGAAGGCTTTCTGGATTCCATAATCTTGTGAAGATCAGTAGTTATTACAGTATAATATAAATAAACAGAGAAGCCATTAGAAATGGAAAGATTGTGCTGAAACAGTTTACTTCTCTCCTTCTGTAACAGCACATTAGCTATTACCAGTGCAAAATTGACTAATCGAGTGTACAAAATATAGTCTGAATGAGAGGGTGTTTGGTGAAAGTGAGGCTATTGCTGAAAGAAGTACCTTTTGTAAGTGAAATTAATTTGAACAAATTTAGCTTCAATAAGAGAATTCCATTTCTATAATGCTATGCTGCGTAGGAATAATTATATCCTAGGCATTCACAGAATAGTGAAATCACAAAGGGAGAAATGGTGCTAGCTTTGTTATTGTTGTTATTTATCATTTATATTGAGGTAGCACTTGGAGACCTCAACCCATTGTGTCAGGCACTGTAGAACATATAATAAATGACAGCCCCTGCTCAAAAAAATGTACAGTCTAAATCACAAGGCATACTAGTTGGAAGAGTTCAAAAATGTGAGGGAGTGGGGGAAGAGAGACTGGAATGACGAGGATAATAGGGGGGCCAGAGCTTCAGCTGTGTAAAGCCCCACGCACCCAGGATGTCTTAGCATGGATTGGCTGGGTGAACAGCTCAGAGCCATTTGATGGTGGTGAATACAGCAATCATACCTTTAATACATCATTTAATTGTTGAATTGATTAATAGATTCATAGATATTTAGGTCAGAAGGGACCATTATGATCATCTAGTCTGACCTCCTGCACAACGCAGGCCACAGAATTTCACCCACTCTCCTGCGAAAAACCTCTCACCTATGTCTGTGCTATTGAAGTCCTCAAATCGTGGTTTAAAGACTTCAGGGAGCAGAGAATCCTCCAGCAAGTGACCCGTGCCCCATGCTACAGAGGAAGGCGAAAAACCTCCAGGGCCTCTTCCAATCTGCCCTGGAGGAAAATTCCTTCCTGACCCCAGATATGGCGATCAGCTAAACCCTGAGCATATGGGCAAGGTTCATCAGCCAGATACTACAGAAAATTCTTTCCTGGGTAACTCAGATCCCACCCCATCTAATATCCCATCACAGGCCATTGGGCCTATTTACCATGAATATTTAATTATGTGCAGTCTCTTGGAAAATAGATGTATGTTGAACTCCTGAGTCTTTCAGCAGAAATCTCCAGGATGCTGGCAAATTGAATGCTTGTAAGTTGCTGCCTGCATTAATCTCACTTATAACATCTATATCGCATATAGTAAGATCATATCTGAGCATTTGCATTGTAAACTTCTATAGCTGTGTAAATCACCAGACAGGTGAGAGACAACAATTAGTGTGAAACGCTGGCCTACAACAAAAAGTGTTATGTCCTGCCCCACAGAGAGGGCCCATCAACACGAGACGAACTACTGTGGAACATCAAAGAGGACAAAAGACTTTGTTAATTGCTCCCTATCCCCCATGATCAGGAGACATGCCAGTGAATTCCTCCCATCAGCTGAGCTGGCAGAGAAGGGTGAAAGGGAATAAAAATCCCTGACATGGGGAAAATTATATGCTGCTTGGACTCTTGAGGGCAAGATTGCTAGGCATAAGCAAGGGATCCTCAACTGCTTAGTCTTAAAGGACAGATAGAGCTTCCTTATTATGGAAGCTTCTATTCTCTTTTGAAACTTACGACTGTAACTCATTTGTGTTTCTATGTTTACCTGCTTTAACCTTGTAAATAACTCTCTGATTTTCTTTTCCTCATTAATAAATCTTTAGATAGTTTATTATAGGATTGGCTACAAGTGTTGCCTTTGGTATGAGATCTAAGATGCAATTGACCTGGGGTAAGTGACTGGTTTTTGCAACTAGGAGTAACCTGAGTATCGTTGTGATTTTTGGTGTAAGGGACCATCCATCTCAAGGACAAGCTTGCCTAGACGACAGGATTGCTCGCAGTACATAAGGGTACACTGTCTGTGATTCCCTGATTAGGTTGTTATTCCATGATCAGGCTGAGGACTTTACACTTGATGCTTGGTTGGTGACATGTAAGTATAAAGCTCACAGCCAATTTGGGGTTTGTGCTTTGCTTCTTAACAGTCTGCCTTGATACTGGTACTCAAGATTTTGAACCACTGCAGCACAACTTGACATTGGGCGCCGGACAATGACAGTTTAAAAAAAATAATCTTTGATATTGTGTCCCAGGTGCAATTTCTTACCAACACCAATAATTCAATGATTCTATTAAAAAAAGAGCTGTCCATCAGAAAGAAAATACCCAACCCATTGGGTATCTGGCCCAATGAAAAGATGACCACTGTTATGTTTTCCCATACACAAAGGGCAAGCCATGTGCTTTTGCATCCAGCTGACCTCAATTTCACATTTAAAACATTATCAAGGAGAGCGTGAATATCAAGCCTTCACGTGAGGGACAACTCATTCTGTAAGATTCTGCATCTCAAATAAAACATAATTTAGCAGTGGCTTGACATCGGCCCTGCAGAAGGCAGGGAGTTCCTCTATATCTAAAGTTGTATGACACAGAAACACAGAAGCTGTGCTCACGCTAGACTCTATTTTCCTTTACATTTCTCACTGGCGGTACCTTCGGTAGAGCTCTACCAGTGATAGCAATGCCGAGAGAGACAGTGTAGAACAGCTGCTGCATTTTTAACCACTGTTTCACCCAACCCTGCTCAGAGCAGGTCTGGACAACATGGTGGTTAGAGCAGTGTTGATGCCATGTCTGCACTAAAGCTCTCACTATTGCTCCAACCAGTGGAACTGCAGTAGTGGTAGCAAACATGGGAAATTTGAGGCAGACAAGGCCACAATGACACCAGGGGAGATTTTCAAAGGCTCCAGGGGCAGTTAGACACCTAGTTCCCACTGAATGCAGGATTTGGGTATTTAACTGGCATTTGCACCTTTGCAGATCTGCCCCACACCTCCTTTCAGTTACATAGCTAGAGCGATGAACTCACACATAAGGAAATAAATGGAATTAGGAATACCTGAAAGGCCAGATGGAGTGGAGCCCATCTAGAGGTGGGAGGAGCATTCTGTGGAGGTGCCTCTCCCTCCTTTCTGTGAAGTTGGAGACCTTTCCACTCCAACTGGCATTCCTTTGCTTCTGTCTGCATGGTATGGCAGAGGAGAACATTTAGCTTAAACTTCACTGGACCCAGATCACAATTTCCAGCATCTCCCCACATTACACAATGGATAGCTTATGGTAACACAGGCCAGAAATTAGGCACATTCCTGGCACCCTGGTAACACACCCACATTAGAGTACTGTTAGGCTGTTCCCAGATCTCTGCAGTGTGGAGAACATGGGAGCGGATGTCCTTCAGATCACTATCTAAACAATCGTGGGGTTGAACCCGGTGGTCCTCACACTCAGGCAGAGTTCTCAGTGGCTTCAATGTTCAGTGTTCTGAAATCTTCAATTCTTTTTTGACGGAATAAAGATTTGCAGAATTGGCCCCCAAACATTTATTTTTCCTGACATTCAAAGCCTGGATTCTCCTTCTGTGTAAATCAGGAGCAATTTCACTGATGGCAATGAATTACACCAGTGTAAAAGTGGTGTAAGAGGAAAATTAGGCCCAAAGCTTCCTACTTCCGCTGCTTTCAATGACTAAGAACCTGATCCATCAATTCTTCTGTAACTGTTGTGGCTTCTTCACCTATCCTGTTGCCCCTTCATTATGTCATGTGTCATTTGGACTATAAACTCTTTGGGGCAGGGACTGTAGATTTTATATCTGTCTCTATCATGATCATAATACACATGTTGTCCTTTGTCAGATTACACCGCTGATTTCAAAGGGACTAAAGGGACTACTGCCTTTAACAAAGATTACTCTGTGGAAGTAAGATTTGGAGCTCTTATTTTGAACCCACTTTGGGCTGGTGGTCAGATGATTGTAGGACCCACAAATATCCAATAGTCACTATTACATTTCGTGGCTATTTTCTGTTTTATAATATTTGCTAGCTATTAGTTTCACTGTTTGTAAATGTGGGTTTTAAATATTAACGGGCTGGGGTCTGGGTAGGGACAACCTTCACTACCAAATAGAGTCCATAGTGTGAGTTCAGTTTCTCTGGGAATGGCGCAAGGATAATCAGTACTTTATGAATATTTACTGAAGTGTAAACAGGCACATTGCTCACACGCCTTTCTGAATTCTAATTTGCCCAGTAATGCAAATTGGTGCTATTTGAAATAGAGAGCACTGCTCCTAAGATAACGCCTAATTTGAAAGATGTTTGTACACTGTGTCTGGTAGTTAGTAAACAGAGCCACAAATTCAGAAGTCCTTCTGCAGAGATCTTGAAAAAAGGGTAAACCGTTATTTTCTGGAGTGTGCAGAAATAACCTATTACATGAGAGAGGCATCACTGAGCAGAATTAGTTTTCAGATTACATCAAGGTCTTTCATAATGTGATCTTCTTAAAACCTCAAATCGAGGCCTTTAAAAGTGTTTCTTGTACTTCAGCCACAGATATGCAGTAGCTGGATCAATAGATCTACTGGATAGACCCAGGGTTAGAGAGATACTTTGGGAAACACCTTCATCTTTCTTTTAAACTGGCAGATGGTTTCAATCGTCTGTACCACCTGCTGTTGTTTTCAGTGAAGGAGTGCTACCTTTCTGGATTCATGAAAGCCTCTCAATCAAAGCTAAAATGGCAGGCTGGTGGGGTGAATCAATAAAATCTCTACTTTCAGCTGGAGTGTCGGATAGTAATTCTTCTCATGTCACTGCCTGGTTAAACAGTCATACTTCTGCTAAAAGCCCTATAACACATAATAGATTCATGTGGTGTTGGTCTATTGTACCGCATTTACCCAGTAAAAGGGAGAGAGGTTACTGTTTCACACTAAAACAAACCAGACACTGATGCATTGTGCATCAAAATGTATTCACCCATTTCGATCTGCCTCATTAGAGCAGAGGGGACTTCTTTTCTTACCTCTTGTGGAGCAATGTTCAGACATCTGACATGTCCAGTGTAAATCCTAGTTTAAGGATGATTCAAACATCAAATCCCAAATGATTTTCTATGCTGATTTCTGGTTTTCCATTACAACAGTTATGCACATGCTATCTCTTTGTTAAACTGTATAAAGATGCACAAACTAACTGCACTAGGATTTTTTCCTCAAGGGACTTTAGAAAACAAGAACAAATGTCTCAGAACATTGCAGGCTGCTTTATTACAATAGTGGAAAATTAGCCTGATGCATCTGATTTCAATCCTTCTAAACATTTAATGTTTTAGTTGAAAATGTACATTGGGCAAAGGTGTGTCATTCAAAATGGATTTGAAATTTCCTGTGTGTTAAATATTAAGGCACAGACCCTGGAATGTGGTGTGGCCACCCTGTGCCACCCTGTGGGAGGATTCAGCTGGTTTATTCAGCCGCAGGCAAATCACCCCAGCACCTCCTCTACTACACTCTCCTGAGTGCTGAGTTTGCACCAGGGAGCTGACTGAATGGGCACAGCCTAGGAATGGTGCTGTGTGTGTGAGAAATGTAGCTTGAATCCTTTTTGCCAGCCCCCTACTCGTTTGAGCTTCATTATGTATTTCTCAGCCACAGATATGAGTATGGACCAGTATATTCAGAGAGGGTCACTGTAAGGGCATAGGACCAGAGCCTACTTCCACGGAGGCCAATGGCAGAACATTCACTGGAAGTTCAGTGAGGGAAGTTTCATTTCACAAATCCTGCTCACTTTACTCATGCAAGACGGCCATGCACTTCAACAGAAGTTTTGCTTGAGTAAGGTCAGCAGGATTTTGCTTTAATTATTCAAGATGACTGACCCCTAGTTAAACATATACGCATGCTTGCACACACACATGAAAACAGACTACAGGTGGCAGCCAATGAGTATATCAAATAAAATCCTGGGGTCTCTTTCTAACTCAAGGGGGATGTGCAGGCTCTTTTTATGTGGCGAGACCCACATACTGCATTATCTCGCCACTTGGACAGATCAAGAAATGATGGTGTAAAGTATTTCCCATGCATTTGTAATAACATCCACCACGCCCTCAGATCACAGTGAGGTGCCACCATGGAAATGTTTCTTCCACCATGTACGTTATTCAGGGATAATCTGCTGAACTTGCTCATATTGTACAACCTTAAATATGAACTTGCTCATATTGTACAACCTTAAATATGCCTCTGTGTTGTTAGGTCAAATATGACACTTGCTACGAAAAAAGGGCAGATTGCAGAACAGAGAAAACATTGAGGGTTCCCTGCTCCCCCCCTTTCAAGGCACCCCGAAGCAGATGTAGACAAGATTTTAATAGCTACATGAAGAGAAATGCATGACAACCTCATTAGGAGAACTAAAATAGCCTGTCAGAATATCTCCAAGAGGACAATATATCAATGCCTATTTGTTACAGCGCTGCTATCTATGGTAGTTTGCCCTTCTCATAATCTTTCATTCATCTTCTATTGGCCTGCTTTCCAATAATACTTCACCATCACATGCATCCAGTCTCCCTTTCAGCCGCTTCACAATTACTGACATAACTCTTTTAAGTACAGAAGAATCGGAGCTGGTAAGTGACAGTAATAAAAAAGCAGTTAGTGGTCCACCCCACTGCTAGCCCTGATACGGTATGTTAGGAGGGTTTTCTTTCTTTTTTTCCATGATCCTGAGGACCATTTTGTCCCATCCCCACATCTGCAGGAGGTCAAAGCACAGGGAGCCTGGGGATTTCAAACCATCTGCCACAAAAAAAGAGGGAAAGGAAGGACCTAAATGGTGCTCTAAAGAGCTACTGAAAGTTATTTATCACTGTAATGGCAAACCAATCATTATTAATTGCACCTACCTATTGTCTTTCATGTACTTTGAAAGGCCTGTGGACATTATTAAAATAGATTTAAACCACTGCAGCTGGAGCCCCCCCCCCCCCGGGACGTTAAAATGGTTTTAAGTGACCCTCTTTAATTTCTTTGATACTGAACCCAGCACACCCATACTGCTGAAAAATTCAACATTCCTCTAAACCATAGTGGTCTGTAAAGCTCACAAGCCCGCTAATATGAAACAGGCTCTGGAGCTTGCTGCAGCAGCCGTAACTGCTCTGGGAGCCAGTCCGAATGCGTAGTGAGAGGAACAGGGGAGAGGCTCCTTCAGATTGTTTTCTACTGCATATTTAAAGAGTTGTGTTCCACCTGACTTGGAAACATCAGTCCCCATTGAAAGGCAAGAAAGAGGCTGTGGATTTCTAGCCCTTTCTGTTCATTTATGTGTGTAAATAGCATTTCTGTTGAGCCCAATATTGCAGCCAGGGGTACAATAATGTATCCTAAATGAAAACTGCCATTTGGAGGAAATCATCAACATTTCAGACAGCCCCAGAGGCAAGGTTGGGGGGGAAAAAAAAGAAGTGTTCCTAAGGATTTGTATAGTAAAAACCAGTCTGAAGCAAACCTGAAATAATTATAGTGACAGAGTCCAATTCTGCTCCTGTTGAAGTCAATGGCAAAACTCCCTCTGACTTCAGTAAGCTCAGGATCCAGCCCTATGAGATGATAGACCTAGGGTGTCTGTTATAAATGGTGATCTTCACAGCTGGTCCGAGTTGTATTGTTACATGTGGCATGCCCTGCACTCTGGCTGCCAAAGCACTGGGCATCGATGTGGCAGTGATAAAGTTTTCTTTGTTTTAAACACAGGAAGCTGTGAAAGGCAGGAATACTGGGGAAGGAGTAAGTGAGAGGACCCTCACTGAGGCTGCCAGAGGAGGGCTGAAGAAACTAATGTCCCAGTACAACTCAGACTTCCTCTACAACCATGTAAGCTTGACCCTGCTGATCAGTGAGGAATGTTTGATCCTCAAGTTCCTGTTCAGTTCAAATGGCTTGCCTGCCACTACTGAAATACACAGCCAGAGCACTAAAAACCATGCAGAGAAGTTACTTAACACAGATTCATTGAACATGTGCACAAAAGTCTATTCATATGGCTCTACTGCATTTATGTCTAATTTTTGGTAGGAGTTGAAATGGAGTTTGTTTTAGTGCTGAGCAATTGGCGTGATTTGCTGTTTCAGCACTTGGTGGCTTTATTTCTTAAGAAACTTTAACTAGGTGGTGTATTTTGAATAGTTTGTGCACCTACAGAGCATTAAATTGGCCTTTGCCCTCATTTGAGTGAGGTTTCATCAATCTATTTTAACACAAAATGTTCACAAAGTGTTTTGTAAACATTAATTAATCATCACAACGAGGTAGGAAAGAAAGCACTGTTATTTCCATTTGATAGACAGAGAAAGGGAACCAGAGATTAAGGGTGTGGGAACAACGATTTGCAGAAGTGCTGAGCAACCGCAACTCTCACTGAAGTTAAACCAGTAACTTCTATTTTGGTGACCCATTGCTATGTGGGGCACTTAACACAGTGATTCTCAAACCTTGCCCAGCTGGGCATGAACCGGCATATGCACCATTAATCAGATGAGATGCACCAGAAGAGATGATCACGCTCTTAGCAAATGGCATTGAGTACAGACAAGTAAATGATGAGTAGGAGAATGGCAGATGAATAAGATTGTGACACAAAATGGAGCCTAGTGTTTTCAACCAATGCAATTGGCTGAAATAGTGTGCATTGTGAATGTGATGGGGGGGAAATATACAGCAGTGTCTCAAAAACCCCTGGCCAGAATTCTGGCATTCAGGCAATTAGATAAGCTGGACAAAGATCTGGCCCCAGCATTTTTGATCACACACACATGCCACACATAGTTCCTTTTGAATGTGGTAAAAGAAGTTAGAATGAAAAGTCCGATAGATATAGGGTTGGACTTAATCCTGGAGATTTAATCACGTGACATAATCTTTAATTAAAGATTAATCTCTAATTTCTGGAGACTCCAGGCCAGTCCTGGAGGGTTGGCAACCCTAGAGACCTAGCCAGCCAGTATATCTGGCCTTTATGTTTGCCTTTCCTTTATTCTATTTTAAAATCTTGAATCCACTCAAGTAGCCTGTCATAAATATAAAGGGAAGGGTAAACCCTTTAAAATCCCTCCTGGCCAGAGGAAAACTCCTCTCACCTATAAAGGGTTAAGAAGCTAAAGGTAACCTCGCTGGCACCTGACCAAAATGACCAATGAGGAGACAAGATACTTTCAAAAGCTGGGAGGAGGGAGAGAAACTAAGGGTATGTCTACACTATGGAATAAGGTCAAATTTATAGAAGTCGGTTTTTTAGAAATCGGTTTTATATATTCGAGTGTGTGTGTCCCCACAGAAAGTGCTCTAAGTGCATTAAGTGCATTAACTCGGCGGAGTGCTTCCACAGTACCGAGGCTAGAGTCGACTTCCGGAGCGTTGCACTGTGGGTAGCTATCCCACAGTTCCCGCAGTCTCCGCTGCCCATTGGAATTCTGGGTTGAGATCCCAATGCCTGATGGGGCTAAAACATTGTCGCGGGTGGTTCTGGGTACATATCGTCAGGCCCCCGTTCCCTCCCTCCCTCCATGAAAGCAAGAGCAGACAATCGTTTCGCGCCTTTTTTCCTGAGTTACCTGTGCAGACGCCATACCACGGCAAGCATGGAGCCCGCTCAGGTAACCGTCACCGTATGTCTCCTGGGTGCTGGCAGATGCGGTACTGCATTGCTACACAGTCGCAGCAACCCATTGCCTTCTGGCAGCAGACAGTACAGTATGACTGGTAGCCGTCATCGTCATGTCTGAGGTGCTCCTGGCCATGTCGGCCACGAGCACCTGGGCAGACATGGGCGCAGGGACTAAATTTGGAGTGACTTGACCAGGTCATTCTCTTTAGTCCTGCAGTCAGTCCTATTGAACCGTCTTATGGTGAGCAGGCAGGCGATACGGATTGCTAGCAGTCCTATTGCACCATCTTCTGCCGAGCAGCCATAAGATGTGGATGGCATGCAGTCCTTCTGCACTGTCTGCTGCCAGCCAAAGATGTAAAAGATAGATGGAGTGGATCAAAACAAGAAATTTTGTTTTGTACTCATTTGCCTCCTCCCCCGTCTAGGGGACTCATTCCTCTAGGTCACACTGCAGTCACTCACAGGGAAGGTGCAGTGAGGTAAATCTAGCCATGTATCAATCAGAGGCCAGACTAACCTCCTTGTTCCAATAAGAACAATAACTTAGGTGCACCATTTCTTATTGGAACCCTCTGTGAAGTCCTGCCTGAAATACTCCTTGATGTAAAGCCACCCTCTTTGTTGATTTTAGCTCCCTGAAGCCAACCCTGTAAGCCATGTCGTCAGTCGCCCCTCCCTCCGTCAGAGCAACGCCAGACAATCATTCCGCGCCTTTTTTCTGTGCGGACACCATACCAAGGCAAGCATGGAGGCTGCTCAGCTAACTTTGGCAATTAGGAGCACATTAAACACCACATGCATTATCCAGCAGTATATGCAGCACCAGAACCTGGCAAAGCAATACAGGGCAAGGAGGCGACGTCAGCGCGGTCACGTGAGTGATCAGGACATGGACACAGATTTCTCTGAAAGCATGGGCCCTGCCAATGCATGCATCATGGTGCTAATGGGGCAGGTTCATGCTGTGGAATGCCGATTCTGGGCTCGGGAAACAAGCACAGGCTGGTGGGACCGCATAGTGTTGCAGGTCTGGGACGATTCCCAGTGGCTGCGAAACTTTCGCATGCGTAAGGGCACTTTCATGGAACTTTGTGACTTGCTTTCCCCTGCCCTGAAGCACATGAATACCAAGATGAGAGCAGCCCTCACAGTTGAGAAGCGAGTGGCGATAGCCCTGTGAAAGCTTGCAACGCCAGACAGCTACCGGTCAGTTGGGAATCAATTTGGAGTGGGCAAATCTACTGTTGGGGCTGCTGTGATGCAAGTAGCCCATGCAATCAAAGATCTGCTGATATCAAGGGTAGTGACCCTGGGAAATGTGCAGGTCATAGTGGATGGCTTTGCTGCAATGGGATTCCCTAACTGTGGTGGGGCCATAGACGGAACCCATATCCCTATCTTGGCACCGGAGCACCAAGCCGCCGAGTACATAAACCGCAAGGGGTACTTTTCAATAGTGCTGCAAGCTCTGGTGGATCACAAGGGACGTTTCACCAACATCAACGTGGGATGGCTGGGAAAGGTACATGACGCTTACATGTTCAGGAACTCTGGTCTGTTTCAAAAGCTGCAGGAAGGGACTTTATTTCCAGACCGGAAAATAACTGTTGGGGATGTTGAAATGCCTATATGTATCCTTGGGGACCCAGCCTACCCCTTAATGCCATGGCTCATGAAGCCGTACACAGGCAGGCTGGACAGTAGTCAGGAGCTGTTCAACTACGGACTGAGCAAGTGCAGAATGGTGGTAGAATGTGCATTTGGATGTTTAAAGGCGCGCTGGTGCAGTTTACTGACTCGCTTAGACCTCAGCAAAACCAATATTCCCATTGTTATTACTGCTTGCTGTGCGCTCCACAATACCTGTGAGAGTAAGGGGGAGACGTTTATGGCGGGGTGGGAGGTTGAGGCAAATCGCCTGGCTGCTGGTTACACGCAGCCAGACACCAGGGCGGTTAGAAGAGCACAGGAGGGCGCGGTACGCATCAGAGAAGCTTTGAAAATCAATTTCATGACTGGCCAGGCTACGGTGTGAAAGTTCTGTTTGTTTCTCCTTGATGAAACCCCCCCGCCCCTTGGTTCACTCTACTTCCCTGTAAGCTAACCACCCTCCCCTCCTCCCTTCGATCACCGCTTGCAGAGGCAATAAAGTCATTGTTGCTTCATATTCATGCATTCTTTATTCATTCATCACACAAATAGGGGGATGACTACCAAGGTAGCCCAGGAGGGGTGGTGGAGGAGGGAAGGAAAATGCCACACAGCACTTTAAAAGTTTACAACTTTAAAATTTATTGAATGCCAGCCTTCTTTTTTTTGGGCAATCCTCTGTGGCGGAGTGGCTGGTTGGCCGGTGGCCCCCCCACCGCGTTCTTGGGCGTCTGGGTGTGGAGGCTATGGAACTTGGGGAGGAGGGTGGTTGGTTACACAGGGGCTGTAGAGGCAGTCTGTGCTCCAGCCGCCTTTACTGCAGCTCAACCATACACTGGAGCATACTGGTTTGGTCCTCAGCAGCCAGCATTGAATCCTGCCTCCTCTCATCACGCTGCCACCACATTTGAGCTTCAGCCCTGTCTTCAGCCCGCCACTTACTCTCTTCAGCCCGCCACCTCTCCTCCCGGTCATTTTGTGCTTTCCTGCACTCTGACATTATTTGCCTCCACGCATTCATCTGTGCTCTGTCAGTGCGGGAGGACAGCATGAGCTCGGAGAACATTTCATCTCGAGTGCATTTTTTTTTCTTTCTAATCTTCACTAGCCTCTGGGAAGGAGAAGATCCTGTGATCATTGAAACACATGCAGCTGGTGGAGAAAAAAAAAGGGACAGTGGTATTTAAAAAGACACATTTTATAAAACAGTGGCTACACTCTTTCACGATAAACCTTGCTGTTAACATTACATACATAGCACATGTGCTTTCGTTACAAGGTCGCATTTTGCCTCCCCCCACCGCGTGGCTACCCCTCAACCCTCCCCCCTCCCCGTGGCTAACAGCGGGGAACATTTCTGTTTAGCCACAGGCAAACAGCCCAGCAGGAACGGGCTCCTCTGAGTGTCCCCTGAAGAAAAGCACTCTATTTCAACCAGGTGACCATGAATTATATCTCACTCTCCTGAGGATAACACAGAGAGATAAAGAACGGATGTTGTTTGAACGCCAGCAAACATACACTGCAATGCTTTGTTGTACAATGATTCCCGAGTACGTGTTACTGGCCTGGAGTGGTAAAGTGTCCTACCATGAAGGACGCAATAAGGCTGCCCTCCCCAGAAACCTTTTGCATAGGCTTTGGGAGTACATCCAGGAGAGCCGCGAATGCCAGGGCAAAGTAATCCTTTCACATGCTTGCTTTTAAACCATGTATAGTATTTTAAAAGGTACACTCACCGGAGGTCCCTTCTCCACCTGCCGGGTCCAGGAAGCAGCCTTGGGTGGGTTCAGGGGGTACTGGCTCCAGGTCCAGGGTGAGAAACAGTTCCTGGCTTTCGGGAAAACCGGTTTCTCCGCTTGCTTGCTGTGAGCTATCTACAACCTCATCATCATCATCATCATCTTCTTCGTCCCCAAAACCTGCTTCCGTGTTGCCTCCATCTCCATTGAAGGAGTCAAACAACATGGCTGGGGTAGTGGTGACTGAAGCCCCTAAAATGGCATGCAGCTCATCATAGAAGCGGCATGTTTGGGGCTCTGACCCGGAGCGGCCGTTCGCCTCTCTGGTTTTCTGGTAGGCTTGCCTCAGCTCCTTAAGTTTCACGCGGCACTGCTTTGGGTCCCTGTTATGGCCTCTGTCCTTCATGCCCTGGGAGATTTCGACAAAGATTTTGGCATTTCGAAAACTGGAACGGAGTTCTGATAGCACGGATTCCTCTCCCCAAACAGCGATCAGATCCTGACCTCCCGTTCGGTCCATGCTGGAGCTCTTTTGCGATTCTGGGACTCCATCATGGTCACCTCTGCTGACGACTTCTGCTGATGAGCTCTGCATGGTCACCTGCAGCTTGCCACGCTGGCCAAACAGGAAATGAGATTCAAAAGTTCGCGGATCTTTTCCTGTCTACCTGGCCAGTGCATCTGAGTTGAGAGTGCTGTCCAGAGCGGTCACAATGGAGCACTCTGGGATAACTCCCGGAGGCCAATACCGTCGAATTGTGTCCACAGTACCCCAAATTCAAGCCAGCAAGGCCGATTTAAGCGCTAATCCACTTGTCAGGGGTGGAGTAAGGAAATCGATTTTAAGAGCCCTTTAAGTCGAAATAAAGGGCTTCATCGTGTGGACGGGTGCAGGTTTACATCGATTTAACGCTGCTAAATTCGACCTAAAGTCCTAGTGTAGACCAGGGCAAAGGGTCTCGGTCTGTCTATATGCTGCTTTTGTCGGGGATAGAACAGGAATGGAGTCTTAGAACTTTTAGTAAGTAATCTAGCTAGGTATGTGTTAGATTAGGATTTCTTTAAATGGCTGAGAAAAGAATTGTGCTGAATAGAATAACTATTTCTGTCTGTGTATCTTTTTTGTAACTTAAGGTTTTGCCTAGAGGGGATTCTCTATGTTTTGAATCTAATTACCCTGTAAGGTATCTACCATCCTGATTTTACAGAGGGGATTTCTTTACTTCTATTTACTCCTATTTCTATTAAAAGTCTTCTTGTAAGAAAACTGAATGCTTTTTCATTGTTCTCAGATCCAAGGGTTTGGGTCTGAGGTCACCTATGCAAATTGGTGAGACTTTTTACCAAACCTTGTCCAGGAAGTGGGGTGCAAGGTTTTGGGAAGTATTTTGGGGGAAAGACGTTTCCAAACAGCTCTTCCCCAGTAACCAGTTTTTATTTGGTGGTGGTAGCGGCCAATCCAAGGACAAAGGGTGGAATATTTTGTACCTTGGGGAAGTTTTGACCTAAGCTGGTAAAGATAAGCTTAGGAGGTTTTCATGCAGGTCCCCACATCTGTACCCTAGCGTTCAGAGTGGGGGAGGAACCTTGACATGGTGGCAGAGTGGTGGGATTAACCTGAAATCATTTTGAGATCCAGCTGAGATTTTTTTAAACTAGAAATACAGATTTTAAAAAGTAAATTTTTTTTCCTTTGGAAAGGAAGTCCAGAAAGCAGCTGAAACTGAAAGCAGCTTGTTTTTTCTCTGCTTTGTGGCCAAGCAGAGACAAAAGGGGATTATCTTTGTGAATTGCAGGTTTTCTTTGCCTGGAGGCAGGGTACTTAACTCCTGCAGAGAAATTCACAGTCTTCCAACCCAGAGTTTTTTTTTCCCCCTAAAAGTAAACGGAGTGTGTGTGTGTGTGTGTGTGTTCTACCCATTTGCCTGGAGACAAAAGTGGCAGGTTTTTTTTTTTTTTTTTTTTTTTTAAGGATTTTGATTTTTTACAAGGAGCACAAGTTTGAAAAGGAATTTTTTTTTTCCCTTTAGGCTGCTGGTAAGCAGGTTTCCAAGTAGTTGGAGGTTTTTTGCTTTGATTTGGGCCCAGAGCAGAGACAAGGGAATTGTCTTTTTCTGTAGGCTGACAATCACTATCAGAGAATAGGTATTCTATTCCAGCACAGCAAAATTTTACAGCCAAGTTTTGTTTGTTTATTTCTAAACCTCGGGTGTAAAGTTAGTTAAAAACAGAGAGGTTAGAATGACAAAATCCACGGCTCGACAAAAGCTGGAATTAGCCAGATTTCAGGCTGAGGAAAAACAAAGGGAACATGAAAGACAGATAGAACTCATGCGGCTGAAGGAGGAGGAGAGGGAAAAAGAGAGGAAGCATGCACTGGAGATGGAGAAGGTAAAGGCTCAGCAGAATATACCAACAAATCCTAGCAATCCTTCTCCAGGTACCACTCCCCATCCCAGAAAGTTCCCCACCTACAAGGCAGGCGATGATACTGAGGCCTTCCTAGAAAACTTCGAAAGGGCCTGCCTTGGGTACAACATCTCTACAGACCAATACAGGTAGAGCTGAGGCCGCAGCTCAGTGGACTCTTAGCTGAGGTGGCAGCTGAAATGCCTAAAGAACACATGAACAAGTATGAACTGTTTAAATCCAAGGCGAGAGTCAGAATGGGGATAACACCCGAGCAGTCTCATCGGAGGTTCAGAGCCCTAAGGTGGAAACCAGACGTGTCATTTACCTGACATGCCTACCACATTGTGAAACATTGGGATGCCTGGATATCAGGAGCAAGTGTTGAATCTCCAGTAAATTTGCCCTTCCTAATGCAAATGGAACAATTCTTAGAGGGTGTTCCTGAGGAAATAGAAAGATACATCTTAGATGGGAAGCCCAAAACTGTAATCGAGGCAGGAGAGATTGGAGCCAGATGGGTGGAGGTGGCAGAGAAGAAGAAAACTGGTCGCAGTGGGTGCAGAGACCAGAAGGGACAACCCCAGACCACACCCTATCACCGGGGGCCGCCCAAAGCCCCACATACCTCCCAAAGAACCCTCCAGACCCCTAATCGTCCCACCACCCCGTTCTCCAGCAACCCACCTCGCCCCAGTGACCCGTCAGCTGGACGATGTTTTAAATGTAACGAGCTGGGGCATGTAAAGGCCAACTGCTCCAAGAACCCGAACAGATTACAGTTCATTGCACCGGGATCACACCAGAGGTCCGCAGGCCCAGATACCTCCCAGATACCCTTGGAGCAGAGGGAAACTGTGAGTGTGGGCGGGAAGAAGGTCACCGCATGGAGGGACACCGGAGCACAAGTGTCAGCTATCCATGCTTCCTTAGTGGACCCCAATTTAATCAACCAAGAGATCCAAGTGACGATTCAAACCTTCAAGTCCAACTCATTCAATTTGCCTACAGCCAAGTTGCCTGTCCAGTACCAGGGCTGGTCAGGAACGTGGACTTTTGCAGTCTATGATGATTATCCCATCCCCATGCTGTCGGGGGAAGACTTGGCCAATCATGTGAAGCGGTCCAAGAGGGAGGGAATGGTCACCCGTAGCCAGGCTAAACAAGCCGTGAGGCCTAGCTCTGTTCTGGAAACTTCTATCGGGACCCAGTCAGAGGTGATGGACCCGGACTCCAGGCCAATGTCTGCAACAGCAGTAGTGGATCCAGTCCCAGAGACCCAGACGGAACCAATCCCAGAACCGGAACCAGCCGAACAACCAACACCAGACCCATTGCCAGCACTGAATCCAGTACTTGCAACCTCAACACCAGAGTGCCCCACCGAACCTGAACCGGCAGCAGCCGATAACCCTACACAAGAGGCTCAGCCGGAGCCTGAATCCCAACATAGTGCACCAGTAACAGTACAATGCCCCTCTGCACTGAGTAAAAGGGCCAGAGTGGCATGAAGGGGCCCTGGTGAAGGAGCTGGGGAAGGAGTCCCCAGTGCAGGCATTGAGGGTGGCACAGACTGCCTGCCAAGGACCTCTGCCTGCCAAGGTTGTGAGAGCAGGAAGGGATGTCTGGAGGGGGGCTGCCACATGCAGTGCTGGAGAGATTCCCAGCTGTGCTGTGTCTCATAGGGCAGCCTAGGGAGTCTGCTATAATGGATACAGGCACGCAGGGCTCTCCAAATTATGCTGAGGGCCTCTGCAGCCTCTAAAACAATCCAGGATTGGGTGGTCAACAAAAGTGTCTTAAAGACCCCATAGTTTCCTCTGCCTCTGGGCCTACTAGAAGCACAGCACAGAATCTGACCCAGTATTATTTTAAAGGCTATATTAATGATTTTTTTAATCATTTCATCCGACATAACCCATCTTCCCTCAACTAGTTCAGTTGCTGATCTAATATAGGGAACAAGCTGTTCCATTTCTGTTCATTCTTTTGTTCTCGTCGACCTCCTTTCTATAGCTGGCACTTGTTTCTGCAACCACAGTGCTGCTGGAGTTACGAGCCTTCTGAATTCTATTGCAGACAAACGTACTAAAACTTTGCAGCCTAAAGATTGTAAGCACCAGGATATGGTGGGGTTAATAAGAATATTTGCTGACACTGTAAAAGATACACTGTAACAAAGAAACCTGTTTTCTACAGATACTCATTAGACAGGTACATAATTAAGTATCCTAAATAATGAAATATATACTCTGTACATGGCTAAAAATATCAATCTGTAAATTAGTCATTGAAAGCTCTATTAATAAATAAACTCTCGATGTCAGCTCATAAAGATTTCAGCTCTACTTTGGACCATCAGTAAGTTAATGACAAACATATAAAAGTACCAATGCCTGCTGTTATGGTAGCGGCATTATTCACTTGCAGGCTTCTTGCTTTTCTTTATGCATATAGGAAACTGCGCCTATGAATGTTAATGGGATCAGTGTGGACTTGGACTCGATCTTGTATTTGTTGGGCTTCAACTCAAGTCAAGAAATGAAGGATTAGGTCCATGCTCCTTGGCATTCTGGAGTCGAGTATCTGACATGACTTAGGTGGACATATCACTCTTTATTGAACTGAGGTGGGAGGGGTACTCCTCAGTATACATCCTGGGGCAGGAGGGGATTATTCTCAGTGTACAGTTAGGAATGTGTATGTATGTTTGCAAAATTCTATTTAAATCCCCTTAGAAAAATGATTGAACTAATATCTTGACAATATTAGCTGAAATATCAATTACTTGTCTTGAAAGGTGGCACTTAAGTAAAATGAACCAATTTTTAGTGGGATAGACTTTCTAAATTATCTCATTATAAGGAGCGTGGTCTGGAGTATCAGACTGGGGGTCATGAGATGAAATTGCAGTCAATCGGACTTTTGCCACTGAGGCCAGGTTTACACTACACACTTTTGCCAGTACAGCTTTGTTGGTCAGTCATGTGATGAGATGTGATTTGTGGCTGACATAACTGTGCCGGCTAAATCCCTAGTGTTGATGCAATTATACTTGCAAAACTATGCTTTAGCTTGTATACCTTATTTTGCTTGGAGTGGCTGGAATAAGCTATGCTGAAGTTTTGCTGGTGTAAGCTATGTCCACATGAGGAGTATTTTGCTGGTACAGCACAGTGGTATAGCTATCCTAGCAATACCTTCCAAGTGTAAACCTGGCTTCACTTCAGGAGGGGCCAGCATTTCATCCCTGGAGGCTGAGGTCTAATCCCAGCACCACCCTGTTACAGATGTGTTATACGCTCTTGAGTAAGTCACCTCTCTGCTTCATTTTCCTGATTTGTAAATAGGGGATAACACCTACGCTCCTAGGGTATTGTGAGGCTTGTCTAATTAATATTTGTACCCTACCTTGACGAGGTAAAGTGCCACATAAGTGTAAGTAGTAGTATTATGATTTGTTTAGGTTTAAATGATAGAAATAGGCAAATTGATTTGGGAAGAAAAAAGACACCCCTTTCATCCAGTGCTTCCTTTGCTCATTTCCAGAGCATAATCCCAACCAATATTCCCGAAGGTTCTGAAATGCTCAGATAACTTCCTTTTTTTTTGTTTTCCATAAGCCTCTGCACTTCTGCATTGTGGCCAGTATAGGATATTGATAGCTGAATGCAGAGATTAAAAAAAAAAAAAAAAGCTGTTCTCACAGTACTTCCTTCCCAACCGAAAGCTAGAAGTGCAGTAAATCTCATGAGACAGCCTGCTCTTGAAACCTTGAAACTTGCTGATTGTGCACCTAGCTAGTTTATGCAGCCACGTACATCCTCTTTCTGTTATTCCACTTCTTCTGTCTCCTTCAAAAGCTTGTTACATCCAGTGTTGCATCTTGTCTTACTTTGGATTGGGGTAGTGACTGCCTCTTCTCTGTGTTTGTCCAGAACCCTGATCCTGAGCGGGGTCTCTGGGGACTATCAGAATACAAATAATAATGCTATTAATGCTCTTGCAAGATTTCCAGTGAAGACTTGAAATGTTTTATATAAATGTAGATAGGGTGTATAAGCTTGGAAAGGCATCCAGATTTTAGATCTGAACTGAACCTCAGCTCCCTAAACCATTTGGAGTTGGCCCATCATTAACATAAATCAGCATGTCCATTTGTTCATCTAGTTAATTAGAAATAAATTAGTTACTAAGGGGTGCAAGTTGAATCCAACCAAGAATGTAAGAAAAGATTCATGTTCTGAATTTTCAGGCGACTGGATAGGTAGCACCCCATGATGCCTGACTGTGCAAAACTTATTCACACTGGTGAGCATTTACTCATGTGAGTATCTCCTTTGATTTCATTAACAACACCCTAGTAAGGTAAGTATTATCATCTCTGTGGAATGCATAACCGCCATACTGTTCGGAAGGATACTGAGCAGTACCAGATGCATGTTTCTGGGGAAGAATTTGTGGATGTTGCCCAGTATGTAGTTCATGAGTGACTGGCCAGAGTGCTCACGTATTTAGCTGGGAGTGAATCTGCATGCTGCGGGCTGTGTGAGCAGGCCGGGAGTGGATGTTCTGGCAGCAAAACAGTGTATCAGGCACCGCAGGCTAGAGAATTAAGGGGACACAGCTGTTCAGCAGTCCAGATTGTACCCTGGGGGATGTCACAGTCTACAATATAAGCGAGGGTTGTGAGTCCCCAGCTTGCGTACCCATACTTGAGGTAGTTTGATGACATGGCTCTGTCGTGCCTCTGCTGCCACTATCCACGCTACTGCAGCGACATGGCTATTTATGCTCATGCTAGCTCCCCGGGGGGTTAGTGGGAGTATGTGTGCACAAGCAGGGGACTCACACCCCGAGCTGGTAGTGTAGATGTAGACGAAGGGGTATGGAAGATTAAGCCTGAGGTGGGCAGAAGTTTGTTTAGGTTTGTACTCTTGATTTAGGATTTACTGGGGGGATTTGAGGGGAGAGCCCTGTGTGTCCTGGCCCTGAAAGAAAGGCTGTGGAAGAGGCCTGCTGACAGGCTGTGGTAGGAAGAAGTCCAGGGAGGCAGCGACAAGAAACCTTAAGGAGTAGATTTTGTCTGCTCGTCCATGGGTTGGAGCCCATTATAGAGGGCAGGCCTGGGTTCCCCCACCAGCCTCTGGTAATGGGGAGTGAGGCCCTGAGTAGGGTACAGGGATGGCGGAGAGCCCTGGGAGAGGTGTGTGATGACCATGGGGTGCAGAGTTAGGGCTAGACCTTTTGGAAGGACATTTGAACTTTTAATTGTTGGACTTTGTTACCCCAAAAGGCCTGGGACTAACCATGAGCTGGCTGGAGGGCCAAGTCATGAGACGAGGCTGCCCACTGGGGCCTGGAGCAACTGTGGACGGACTGTTAGAGAGGAGACAGCCTGTTATGCCACATGCAGCCACAAGGGAGCACTCCAGCAGAGAGTCTATTCTTCTGTAAGGGGTATGTGCAGGAGCAACTGCTCACCAACATAAAGGTTGCACAATTGGGCTCATAATTAAGCATAAAAAGTGTCACAAATTGCAAAGAAACACTCCCAGACACAGCAAGAGCAGCATGTTTATGGTGTATGAAGATTAACAGAGAGAGAAGGTATGACTGTTCAAGTACTTTCACTTAGTTCATTCATCAAAAATCTGGGGCTCAGTTGTGCAAACCTTACTTATCTTGGTGAGCACTCAGTCACACAAGTAGTCCTATTGAAGTCAAGACACCCATGCGAATAAGTGTCACAGAACTGGGCCCTGTATGCCTTGTCTATGTCTAGTGTCCTTTGTGTGTCTGTTAAGCATTCAATATGTCAGTGATGGGCAACCTTGGGCCACATGTGACCCATCAGGGTAATCTGCTGGTGGGCTTCCAGACAGTTTGTTTACATTTGCATGGCTGCCTGCAGCTCCCTGTGGCCGTGGTTCGCTGTTCCCGGCCAATGGGAGCTGCAGGAAGCGGTGGCCAGCACGTCCCTGTGGCCTGCGCCACTTCCCGCAGCTCCCATTGGCCAAGAACGGTGAACCACAGTCACTGGGAACTGTGGGCGGCCGTGCAAATGTAAACAAACTGTCTTGTAGCCCACCAGCGGATTACCCTGATGGGCCACATGCAGCCCATGGGCCACAAATTGCTCACCACTGCAATATGTTGTTCTATTATTTATTTTTATTAGGGTTCTAAGTCAGACTGAGGCCCCATTGTGATAGGCACTGTACAACCACATAATTCCTGCCCTGAAGAGTTTACAGTCTAACAGGCAAAGAGTGGGATTAGGAAGTACTACTCTCTCCATTTCACAGGGGAGAACTGGGTTATAGAAAGAGATTAGATGACTTTCCCAGGGAGTCTGAGTCCTAGTTCAGTGCCTTAGCCACAAGAGCATCCTTCCTCTCAAGTACGTGAATGCATTTATTAGTTTGTTTACCATCACATGACACAGGTTGTGTTTGGTTCAATGAGTTAATATGCCAAAGGGGAATAGGATGCATAATTAATTTTTGCTTGTGAAACGAGTATATGAGCCATACGATATGCATATTACCCCATCATTCCTGACCACAGAGCAGAATTGCATCTTTCCTGCCAAACAAAGATGATTGCGTGCTAGTTGCTGTACTAAACTTTTAATTGAAAAGTAACTCTATGCTTTTAAAAGATCTGGGGTAATAATTAGGATCTGATTTTTTTCATGCCTGACTCAGTCAAAATTCCCAGTTGTTCCATTAACTTCAAGGGGAATTTTGCCTGAATCAGTGTGAAGGATTAGTCCCATAATGTTTATGATTCCTTTTAACAAGTTTTTGCAATCATTCTTTGAAACTAAAATGACAGTGAAGTTTGCAGCTCTCTATTGCCTATCTCTAAGCTTTTAGAGCAAAAACATTCTGGGGGAAGTACAAGACAGTGGATGTTTTCTTCATACCATAATCCTCAGAAGCTGGAAAAAGGCACTTTTGCAACAGATCCCTCAGATTTTCACTTCATTTCAACAAGTGAGTCACATAAGACTCAACCATTTCAGTTACGCAAAATCAATATGTTACCACACATGAATATGAGGACATTTCAAGGACAGTTTGTAACGTGGAGGGGGCAAGTGTGCGTGGGAAATGCATACACCGGGTTGGCACTAACCCTAAAGAGCCAGTTGTACATACAGATAGCACAAAACCACCCAGTGGGTGCATGGTTTATATAGGGATAATCAAATCCAGAAGAAGTAGGGGTTTACCAACTAATCTTGATCGCCATGAAACTTCATGCAGTGGAATCTTTTTCACACAACCTCATTGCTATAGGTGGAAGTCCACAATACACAGAACTGATATGAGCATATTGTGATGCATGGAAATAGTTCAGGATTTTCCTTCTCCTTTGCTACAGCGTGGCACTGCATTTGAGTTCACTATCGGCATGTTATATTGCAAATGTGAATGCAAAATATTGAATTGTGTTCCAGATACCTGGATGTGTTGTTCAAAACGTCAGGATACATTCGGATGAACAGTAGGCCATAGGGAATCAAGTAGCTCGGTGCTCGCTTGTTAACTAAATCAGCAATTTCCTTGGACTGCTGCTTCAAGATTTTGTGACTGGTGATCTAGGCTCCTCCTCTGTGTAAATGGTGGATCATTACAGACTGCCATGCATAAAATGGTACACACTCTAGCAATGCTGGAGCTTGGGCGACGCCAGTAGTTCGTTTTCCCTGGGATGTTTCAAAAACACAGTGTGCCCTAGCACTGTAGTCGGGCCACTGGTTCAAAATTGACTCAGAAGGATGAGGGCCACCTACTGTATTGCCAGCACCTGCATTTTCATGGGGAGGTTTTCCATCCAAGCACTGACCTGGCTCACCCCATTACCTCAAAAGTGAAAGAAATCTGTGTTTTCACAAACAGCCTTGTTTCTTCTCTTTTTATTTGTAAAGGGAAAAAAAACCTTTGCTTGAAAGTCTAAGGCAATGTCTACACTATGGACCCGATAGGGGCACAGCTCTACCACTGCAGCTGTGCGGTCAAGGGGGTGTTTTTTTCACACTTCGACCGACAAAAGTTTGACCGACAAAAGTGGCAGTGTAGACAAAGCCTTCATGGCACCAGCTGTCCTGGCTGGAAATAAGAAAGAATCAGTTGCAGGTGGGAGCTCTTAGGTTTTGTTCAAATCCAATCTGGTCTTTTCTTCGGACACAGCACGACAAATGCAGGCAAAGGATGAGGGAGAAAAGAATAGGAAAAGGAAGGAAAATGCAGCTTCTGTCTCAGATGCTCCAGCTTGGTTTTTGGAAGACCACAGGCATAGGACAGAGCAGATGATCCAGGTGTCCTCTGTTGGACCCCAGCTTTACTCTCCTGGCTTGGGAAGCATTTGGTGAGGCCACTTGTGTTTCCCTTGGCCGGTCTGATGTTATCTTTTAGTGAGGCTGAGTGGCTTGGAACCACTTTTATGCTGTCGCAACACGGGATTGCAAAATGAGATTGCCATACCCTTATTAGACAGAGGGTAAAAAGAGAGTAGGAAGGAAACAGCAGGAATTAGGTGCAGACAGAAATTGACACACTCGAGTGGCTGGTTGGGTGGGGATAATAGGAGCCTTGGGTCCATATGTCGGGAGTTACAGCCATGGGGATGGTGATGGGGTCTGATTCCCTCTTCTAATTTGGTCAGAACATCTTTAGAGAGCAGGAAAAAGAAGACTTGACATGTGATGGTAAATCCTGGAGTTCCAGCACACCTGGGAAGGGATTGTGATAGGGACGGAGTTGCTAGTCGATGTGGTGAGGACACTGCTGCCCAGAGCTCCCTGCCAGGCTGAACTAATTGCTAAATTGTTGGCTTTTGTTGCTGAAGATTAGTTAGATTACAAGTGCTCACCAGAAATGCCGAAAAGGGGCTGGCAACATTCTCCCATCAAAATTGCCCCATCACAATGAATGTCCAATAGTCTGTATGTCGACACTTCCTTCCATTTTAGAAGATTCCAGCTGGTTGCTATAACAACCTCACTAGAAGCCTTGAAAAAACGTATTTATCAATGTCTTTACTCCGGACTCAGTTTACACTGTTTGTTTCTTTCGTCCATTTTGTACTTTCTTTCAGCAGCACTGTTGCGTGCTATGCTAATAGGTTACAATCACCTTCCTGCCACCTTTCCCCTAGTTTGGACAAAAAGATTTCCACCAAGGCCGGGGTGCAAAACCACAGTTCCCAATTCATACACACTGCCTGACTGCCTAAAAGTTAAAGCTTCCTCAGCGAGTTTTAAGTTACATCCTCCTTACCCTGCTCATGCAGTCAGAAGGAATGTATGTTACGGTGGCTTGACCCCTGGCTTTGTTCCCTTCCCTAGGGGCCCTGTCTGTGCACCACACAGAGAGCCCTGCTATAGTACAGGGATGTGCATATTCTAGTGTGCAGCATACTAGCCCACTTGTTCAATTCACTTTACATATCTTTGCTCCATATGCTGTTTTCCTCCACTGAATTGTGCAAAGTCGAGGGAATGTGCAGATCTGTGGTGCATTTTGAGAGAGCCACATAACTGATGTCTGGCCAGTTACAGAGAAGGCTTAATGAACCACTAACAGAAGCTCAGAGTTCGAAAGCTAGCTGGTTCACTAAATCTGCAGGCTCTGGAAAATCCACTGTGCATTCAAATCCTGAATAAGACACAAACAAAAATGAACATGGGTTGTCTTTCCTCAAACTGTGTTCCATGCATGTTCATCATGAAACCACCACATAATTTGCCAAGACTAGCAGAACCAGAGGAACTGCCAGACCAGTGGCCCATCTCGCCTAGCATTCTGCATTTGGCAGTGGCTGGTACCAGGTTCTCCAGCACAAGGTTCAGGAAACCCCATGCTACCCGCTTATGAAACCTGCCCAAAGGAGAAGTTTCTTCCTAACCCCCATCTGGCCTAAGCCCTGAAACATAAAGGCTTTTAAAAAAATTCTTTTTAGTATAATTGTCAAACCCTTTTAAAAATCCTACTAAGCTATTACCCTCAGTGATGCCTTGTAGCAGTGAGTCCCAAGCGTTAGTTATACACTGTGTAAAAAAGTATTTCCTTTTACCAGGTTTAAATTTGTTGCCTTTCATATTCATTGGCTGATCCCGTGTTCTTATGCTACGAGGAAGGATTAATGCCCAGTTTAGATTATTCTAAATCAGTTATTTTGTATACCTTTATAAAGTCACTTCTTATTCACCTCCCCTCTCAACTAAACCATTTCCCATCGTTTCATATCTCTTCATTAAAGAGTTTTTCCATGTCCCCAATCATTCTTGTGCCAGGTCGCAGAACCTCTTCTATTTTTCATCTATACTCTTTGAGACAGAGTGACTGGCACTGCATGCAATATTTCAGCGGAGACTGCACTGTTCATTTATGTAATGGCATAATAATATTTTCAACATCATTCTTTCTGCATACCAACAGTTTATTTGCTTTTTTGACTGTACATTGAGCTGTCTGCAATGTGCCTAGGTCCTTTTTCACAGTTTTATAGGAGAAGCCCAGGATCTGAATGTCTGGGAATTATAGGTCAGATTCAGGTGTATTGGCACAGTGATTTGGGTAAGCTTACACATCGCTTGCTAGATCTATTCCTGTCTCAGGCCTATGCTATTAGGGCCTGATCCAATGCCTTGATCCAGTTTTGAATGTTCAAAAAACAAAGCAAATTCAAATAACATTTTAACTTCCCTTTCCAAATACAGTAAACACACTTGTATTATGTATATTCTGCCTGAAAATCCAAAGCTTAAGGCTCTGATTCCTCCTCTGGTTTGTACTAATGTTCCAAGCAGAGTAAACTGGGACTTTTAAGACTTACTGCAATGGATCCTAATGACACCAGTTAGTTTTTTCTTTGCCCAGAAGAAGTCACTTTTTAATGTAGGACAAGAGAGAACTTTAAGGAAGGGCAAACAGCACCAAAAGGTAGAGGACTGATTTGCTGCAGGATCCCGGTTGCCAACCATTATTAATTTGCACATTTCAGGATTTGTCTTTGGGGCTCTCCTCGTGCTGTGACGTTAAAAGTCTTGGCAGATGTGAAAAGTAAACACGTTTCGCAGCATTTGTGGCCTCTCCGTAGGGGAGGAAGGTGTGACTGATCTCCGCTTTGCAACCACTGGATAAAAACAATCAGCATTACCAAGGCACACGGAGAAAAACCAGGCCAGACTGTTAGGAGGTATCTTGGGGGAGCAGGAAAAGAGAGAGAGAGAAGATTTAAGAAGGAACAAGAGATTATGCAAATAGAGGCTGTGAATAGCATGTTGGCAAGACAGCCTCTCCAGAGATATCTTAGCACCTGCATTCTCCAGCAGGCACCTCCAACTCAGTGAGAATTTGGAGCAGCTTTTGAAGAAAAGGGACGGGGGAGAGGAAATCAGACTCAGAAAGTGCTCTCTAATTCCAGCCACGTTAAACTATAAACACTGCCAAAAAGCTGGTAATAAAATCTAATTCTTTCCGAGGACATGATGATCACTCATCTGACCGGGAATCAGAGCCTCCTGGGAATGTTTCTTCCTTTGTGGGGCTCCACAAAGACTTGACCTTGCAGCACTTCATATTTCATAATTGAACTCGATGCCCCCCCCACGCTTTTAACATCTTCCTAGATTAAAAAAAGGACATTAATCACCCGAGCCTCAAAGCGATGCTGAAAAGAAGTGAGAGGACACAACTCACAGATTCTCGGAGGCCTAGCTGCACTAGGTGATAAAGTGCATAGAAGGAGGGGTGGGGGGTGGCGGGGGTGGGGAAGGGAAGGGAACAACCTGCAGGCACCAGTGTTCAAACATTGCGGAAATGTGTATGGTCTCCTATTGCCTCATTAAAACAGGCAGAGAGATTGTGGAAGGTACCCGAGTACCTCACTCTTGCAATTTACCTCTAGAGACAGGAAATCAGCTGCTGTTTAGTGGGGTGCTTGCTTATTATTTATGCATGTTTGTCTTGCTTTACTGACTAGAAAGGTTTCCATATTTTTGGATACAGCATCGTGGAATGAATGATAAACACAAGAAGCAGCCAAGAGATGGCAAAAATAGGTGACATAAACATGTCACTTGATACTTATGTATTTATGTATGCACTTACGGTTTGGTAGTCGCTATTGTGCATTAAACCTTTGTATTTATTGTAACGATAGCAAAATGTAGGAATGGAAAAAAATGCACCAGAAGAAGCAATAACATCAAGGAGGAGAGAAATGGCCCCTGGTTTTCAAGTGATTGTGTGTACGTTTTTAAAGACAACTGCGTTGAGGAGTTCAAGATGTTCCAGATGTGAGTGCTTATTAATTTCCTCATTAGCACCTATGTGATAGCAGGGCCTTCCCACCTTTGATCACCTATGGGAGTGGGAGTCGGGGTGGAAGGTAGGGACTCCCAGTTACAGCATGGCAGTTCTGATCCCTGGGTCTAACCTCCTCACTGGGGCAATACTGGGGCTAGGAGGGAGCAGCAACCTGAGACCCCAGCCCTTGGATTTCCTGCCTGGAGACAGTGGTGGGATGAAGCCTGAGGATGGGGGTGGCCCATAAGGAGAGGGAGTCAAACAGGATCCACCTGCCCATCCTTGGCCTTCTCTCCCTGCTTGGGCAGGGGTGGGGTATGAGGAAGAAGGAAGCGGTGAGCCGGGATCCTGAGGAGTGGAGAAGGGCGATCCTTGCCCCCCACGCCTGTCTCCTTTTCCTGGGTGTGGGGGGAAAGAAACAGGGGCCGGTGAGGCCCTTCCCTTCACTGGGACTGTGAGGCAAGGAGCCAGGCACCCAGCAGCAGCGGGTGAGATAAAGGCAGCCCTTTCTGAAGAGCCCTGTGGAGAAATGCCCGATCCCCATGGAGAAAGATCCTCTACGCAGCTTCAAGTTGAAAGCAAAGCACCCCCTCCCCATTATATCCCCCTTGGGGGCGGGGGCATGGCAGCAGGAGCTGGAGCAGAGAAAGCCTGGTCAGAGGAGACAAACCACCACTCATGATCAGCAGGTACCTGGTCCTGGGGTTGCCCACTGGAGTTGGGCAGTTCCCCTCTCGTGTTCAGCTAGCACGAGTGCCATGGAAAAGGGCCACTGCACAAGCTTGGCCACCCTATACACTGTACCACGAGGCAGCCCACCCCTGGCACTTTCTCTGTCCAGCCACCCTTGGTTGGGTAGCCTGGCTCTACCGACCCTGGAGACCTGGGATTATTGCGACCAATGTAAAATGATTCCTGCCAGAGCTTCCCAGGGTGTCTCTGGGGTTTTAGAGAGGGCCAGCCACTGGCTACCATCTCAAGGGTACACTCTTAGCCTTTCCAGACACTTTTCTGAGGCTCTGGGATATAAGGTTTAACAGTGTAATTCCATCTGGAAAAGACTTTGGATTAATTCCTCCCCCTCTTTTTTTTTTACACGCTTCCAGGAAAAGAAATCAACCCCAACCACAAAACTCCTTTGTTGTAGGCTGGCTTCCTGCATCAGAGAGGAGACAGGCCTGTTCTCGGGTAGCTGACAAAGTATTAAACATTAGGCTGATCCCCTAGGATAGTGACAGTGACCCCCAGCTGGCCGTGTCTTTGGGGGAACTTAGTTCATTCCTGTACCTAAGGCTCTGTGGGGCCTGTTGAGGGAAGAACCCTTTGTGCAAGCAATGGTGCATTATGAAAGGGCTATTAATGCCGGGGCAGTGATGATCAGTTATTTCTAGATGGTTCACGGCTGATGGCACGATTAGCTGGTGTAACTGCAATGCCTCAAGAAATGGGGCCATGTGAAACCAGCCTCTCCTTCCAGAGACTGAGGTGAAACTCTGTTGTTCAGTGCAAGCTTTGGCAGCAGTGAGCAGCATCCTGAGGGGGTGATGGAAATAGACTAAATCCTCCATTTCCCTGCTAAAGAACACAGGAAGCAAATGCACGTTTCTCTGAGCACATGGTTAGCAAGATTCTTTTTGCTGCAGGTGCAGGGGGAGATCTGAACATTGGCTCTGAAGTATTTATAGTGCTGAAAGGGGGATAAAATGGATGCTAGGTGAAGGGCCAGAAAAGCAATCCATTCGCCACGGACAATGGGGTTGTTGTTATTTTGATAGTGATCATTTTATGTTTCCGTGTCTCACTTGTGAAGCTCACCTTGACCTCTCTGGGCCAGATCCTGCAGGTCTCACTCAGGCAAAACTGGAAGTAAAGTCAAGGTACTGAACAAAATCTTCCAGATTCGTCCCTAACACTAGCAGCGATGGGATGACTAAAGCAACAGCGTGAGCCCCCAGAAGGATCAGAGAGACGCTGGGTATTTTGAAGGGCACAGCAGACAATGCATTGCATAAGCTGGGAGGGAACTAGAATCTAGCACCTAGGAAATGATTGATGTGAACCAGAAAAGTTTTTTCTCCCTCAGTTCTGCAGTTCATCTCTCAGGCTGTCTCTGGCTCTGCTCTGCTCCTGCCCCAGGGCTCAGCTGCAGGCATCTCTTCAGGCTCCCATTTCCTCTCACACAGCCTGGGGTTCCCTCACCATCCACACTGCTGTGCTCCCTAGGGAGTTGAAGGGGCGTGAAGGAGATTTCAGGCCAGGTTAGCGCAAATCTTAGTGTGTGATGACTGATAGGCAAAGGGGTGGGGGGTGGGGGGGGGGAGGGCACAACATTTTCAGTTCCGGTTCCTTGCAGGGTTATTGTGAGTTTCATTTAGGTGGTGGGGTGGTCCTGCCACCAACACGGCTACAAATTGCCATGAATCCTATTCCGATGTAAACCACTGAGGTTTCAGGGGTTTCTCTTTCCGCTAGGTTGATCCAGTGACCTTCAAGAGAATTGTGCAGCAGAGAGAGCGCTGAAGCGAAAATGGGACAAAAGTGGTCAATGCTAATGCTGCTGTTGGGAGATTGTGTGTGTGCATCTCCCTGGGTTTGTATGTGAGGAGGGGGCAGAGCTGAAATCCTTTACAACTTCAAGACACAGACCCTCTTAAATCATCATTGAAAAGTCATTAGAAATCTGCCGGAGGAGCAGGGCACAGATTGCCAAGGGATGACTCAAACCTCCCTTTGCTTTCGACAATACCTGTAATGAACTGGAAGGGATGGGGTGGAGCTGGGAAACAGATTTCCTGCCATAACTAAAGTGCCCTTTCAGTCTGCTTTGCAACAGTTTTATGATGTGTTAGAATTTACATTCCCATGTTGTTAACCATTCTTCAGCTCAATGAAACGTTTTATCTGTCTGACCTCCACCTTTGCCATATGGTGGTGCAAACTGTTCAGTTTAAGCCCAGGCAAGTAAAAAAGGAGGGTCCAAGAAGCTCATTTCTCTGCTCTCACTGCTGATGGCTGCCTCCTTGTGTACCTTCCATGGAGACATTTGGAAAGCCAATTAAAAAAAGATCCAAATAGATAACCTAATAGCAGCTCAGAACATGCATCTTTTCCACTGCTTAGCCAATTTGCATATGCTGCTACACAGCTGCCATTTCCTTTTATGGTGTGCAGCGGTACTGATGAAACTCCATTATACGTTAGGGCTAAGAGTATAGAATGTTTTTAATATTGATCAAAATCTATTTTATATTGTCATTATGGCTTTATCCTAATTCCCCTAACCTTGATAACTTTTCCAGCCAGGATCACTTGAAAAAAGAGGATTAGTAAATCACTGCTCTAATATTGTAAAATAACCCGGTAATTCAGAATATAAAAAATGCCATTCTGCTCTGTTGAAGATATGCCTTGTTAACTTGCAAATGTCACTAAATCTCTCCTAGTGACGTGGGCCATGGAATTTACGCATGTTGCTGCTATATGATTTCCCTGAAAGGATAGTTGTGGATCTGGCAGTTGGTGCGGTTTATAGATCTTATCTCTGCCAAATGTGGTTACTGTTTAACCCATGCCAATGTCAATATATGGTGTGTGTTTAAGTATTATTCTATCCAACTTCTGCTTTGCTGTTGCTGTCCAATCCAGAGCAGACTTCCAAATCATTAGAACCCTACCAAATTCGTAATCCATTTTGGTCAATTTCAGAGTCATAGGATTTTAAAAATTGTAAATTTCATGCTTTCAGCTATTTAAATCTGAAATTTCACAGTGTTGTAATTGTAGGGGTCCTGACCCAAAAAGGAGTTGTGAGGTAGTCACAAGGTTTGTGTGTGTGTGTGTATGCACACACGCGGGGGGAGGGGTTGGGGTACTGCTACCCTTTCTTCTGCGCTGCTGCTGGTGGCAGCGCTGCCTTCAGAGCTGGGCAGCTGGAGAGTGGCAGCTGCTGGCTGGGAGCCCAGCTCTGAAGGCAGAGCCACCATTAGCAGCAGCACAGAAGTAAGGGGGGCATGGTATGGTATGGCCACCCTTACTTCTGCACTACTGCTGGCGGGTGCTGCCTTCAGAGCTGGGCACCTGGACAACAGCTGCTGCTTTCCGCCACCCAGCTCTGAAGACAGCACAGAAGTGAGGGTTGCAATACTGTGACTCCCCACAATAAGCCCCCCTGAAACTCCCTTTTGGGTCAGGACCCCCAATTTGAGAAACACTGGTCTCCCCTGTGAAATCTGTATAGTACAGGGTAAAAGCACACAAAAGACCAGCTTTCACAGTCTGTGATACATTTTTCCTGGCCATGAATTTGGTAGGGTTGCAAGTGCTTTGGAGGACAGGATTAAAATTCAAAATGAACTGGAGAAACTGGAGAAATGGTCTGAAGCAAATAGGATGAAACTGAATAAGGACAAATGCAAAGTACTCCACTTGGGCAGGTATAATCAGTTGCACACATACAAAATGAGAAATGGCAGCTTAGGAAGGAGTGCTTCAGAAGGAGTGCTGGGGGTCATAGTGGATTGTAAGCTAAATACCAGTCAATGGTGTAACACTGTTGCAAAAAAACCAAACATCATTCTGGTATGTATTAGCAGGAATGTTGTAAGTAAGACACAAGTAGTAATTCTTCCACTCTACTCCGTGCTGATTAGGCTTCAGCTGGAGTATTGTATCCAGTTCTGGGCATCACATTTCAGGAAAGATGTAGGCAAATTGGAGAAAGTCCAGAGAAGAGCAACAAAAACTATTAAAGATCTAGAAAACATGACCTATGAGGGAAGATTGAAAAAACTGGGTTTGTTTAGGCTAGAGAAGAGAAGACTGAGGGGGGCCAACAGTTTTCAAGAACATAAAAGGTTGTTATAAGGACGAGGGAGGTAGATGGTTCTCCTTAACCTCTAAGGATAGGATAAGAAGCAATGGGTTTCAATTGCAGCAAGAGCTGTTTAGGTTGGACATTAGGAAAAACTTTCAGACTGTCAGGGTGGTTAAGCACTGGAATAAATTGCCTAGGGACGTTGTGGAATCTCCATCATTATATATGTAGTTTAGTTGCTCTTAAAGTGCCCACAAGAATAACCTGCATTTGTGTGAGTGTGTTAATCCTTCATTTGAAAATGCCTCAGCCTAATTTTTAAAATACAAAGTCTCTGAAAGACAAAGTAAGGGGAAAGGTTAGGGAAGGTAGTGATAGGTCAGAAGTAAAAAATAGACAAAGGAATCTTTGACATTTTTGTCTGTAATGTGATGTAGCAAGTGTCAAAATGCTTTTTTACCGTAAAATTTTCAAAAGCCCCTCAGAGACTTAGAAATCTAAATCCCATTGAAAGTCAATGGGATTTAGGTGCTTTTGAAAACTGTAACTAGGTCACTAGGATAATGGCAGAAAGGTGTATGGGGCTCTTCCATGTAGAGATGGGCAAAAAACTAACATTTTGCAGCTAAAACCTACTGATTCACTTAGCTGTTTTTTCTGACTCCTTTCATTCACTTATTTATAAGAATATTCACAAAAAACAAAAGAATACTAGTGCAAATATTTTGCCACAGTATTTGCATTGGAAGCACTTCCATGGCCATTTTGTGAAAGCTCTTTTTATTATTTGCACTTAGATTTACTGACCAATTCAGAATGTTCATCATAAAAAGGATGTCTCCTGTTTATTAAATGTAGGGCATCCAATGAGGGAACAGAAACAATATCATATGGCTCAGGTGACCAATTATATGTTGTGAAGCACAAATGATACATAGCAAATGGTGAGCATGATCGATTTGTGAACAAATTACAAAGTAACATTTGTTCGCACCTACTAGTTCTTGAACAATTACAAATAAAGAACAAATCTGTAAAAACAACAATTTGCCTAGGGATAATTTATAACCAGAAGAACTAAATTCCTCAGATTGAGGAACAATGAACAATTTGACCAGCTCTGTGTGAATCAGTCATAACAGACAGACCCTTTTGACTTCTCCTGTACAGCTTTCACATGAATAGGCCCAGATCCTGCAAACATTTAATATGTGGATAATTTAACTCAAGTTACTAGCCTCTGAGGCCTTGGACCCACTGAAGTCAATGGAAGTTTTGCCATTGACTTCAATGTGTTCAGGATTTCAACCACGCACATGGGGGCTACTTACATGAATAAACTTATGCACACTGTTAAATGTTTGCAGGAGCTGGGCTATAGTTATTTCTATGGCTAGTTCTGGCTCTATTCAATGAAAGCTTCTGTTGACTTTGACTAACCTATTAAGATCCCAACTCCAGCATATTTAAATCTTTAATTTATTCTCTTGTTTACTAGATGGGTTTTGTAGCTCAAGAATATTGCTGCCTTACCGTATTTCTTGGCGTGCTGCTTATTGCATCCATTGGAAACAAAAAGGTAAAAAATAGTTGCAAACATAGAAAATAATGAATTTTCTGGATAATTTCAGTGGAGTGGATAGAGAGGGATGTGATTTGACTTCAGATAAGAGCCCACAAAAGTGTTTGGCACAGTGCAAAATGAAATGCTTTCCCTTTCTTCTGTGAAATGAAATTAAAAGGAAATATAGAAGCACTTTTGAACTATTTACTTTGCTTCCATCACTGTCCCTTTAGTGGATGGTAGCAGAATGCAAAGCAAAAAAGAAATCATTTAAAGATTTCTCAGTTTGGAGGCACTCAATAACTGTAGCGTTTTCTCCCTTCTCTTGCGTCTCATTCACCTTCTGTTGAAATGCTTCAGGGAGTGCAGTGAAATTAACCCATTCACGGTGTGTCAGCTCATAATTAGAATTCCTATTCAGCCTTATTAGCCATTGATATTAGTCATAGGCCTGATTTTCAGGTCCACTGCATAGTGCACTGGAGAGGAAAAGAGTTTAAGTTGTATAAATTGCTATGCAAAACCGTAAAAAGTCAGCTGAATGAGAGTGTTATGCTCCTTTTGAGAGCAGGGATGAGTACTCCCTGCTACACATGGCATGCACTGATGCTTTGTGCCCTCATGGGAAGTTGGGCATGGTTATGAAAAACAGAGGCATAGTGAGGGGGAGAGGGGCTGTCGTGCATTTTGCTCTCTTAGGGCTGGTCTAACTAAAACTGGATTTAGTTAAATGTTGGTGCCACCCTGCATGGACACACTTAAATTGGTTTACAACTGGCTTATATCAATTCAGTTAGCTATGAGAGGAAGCTAAATTGATGTAAGTCACTTGTAAAGTGACGTAAGGCTGCACAATCATAGAGCTAAATTAACTTAAAAACCAATGTTAATTATGTCACATGCTGCTGGGGATACCCAGAATTGAGAGTCACTGTGTTACCTTTGCCTTAGCAAGGGTGAGGGTTGATAGAGATTCAACTGTGTGTCAGTTCCCGGCCATGCCAGTTTGCCTTCCTCACCAGAAAACTGTGAGATTCTATTAGTGATCCGCATCCTCCGAGCTCCTCAGAGATGTTTCTCTGCAATACACAGCACTTATCACAGGAGAGACTAAGTTTGTTGCTCTTTTAAAAACTCAGCACATTACAGCCTATTTACTTAACTGGAGTAAACACACCCTTCCCTTCAAACCGATCCCTGAGTGCTTTACAGTAACAATAAAGCCAGCTTATTAACAAAAGGACATAGGATAAGTGATACCAAGTAGAAGGAAGAAAGATAGAAATGGTTACAAACACACAAAAGTATAAATATGCTTTCTAATGGCTAAGACCTAACTTAACAAGCTACTGTCTTTGTTTAAAGGTAGCTTCCTCACCAATCTTCCTTTCCCAGCATTAGCTGGCTAACTTTTAGCCAGAATCCCCACAAAGTTCAAGGCAAACTGGTTTTCCTTGTCTCCTCAAGTGAAGGATCATCCAAAGTCTGTGTGTGTGTCCTTCTATCTCAAGTCTACCATTGTTTCAAGGTAGAAATTGAACCTCTGGCTTCAGTCTCCTGTGTCCTTTTGGGGAGAGGAAGGGGTTGGAGGGGACTGACTCCCTCTTGATTAATTACTCCAATGTGTACTTCAATGTGATGCTTCCTGCCGCAATTTTATAATTTAAATTATAGAATCATAGAATATCAGGGTTAGAAGGGACCTCAGGAGGTCATCTAGTCCAACCCCCTGCTCAAAGCAGGGCCAATCCCCAACTAAATCATCCCACCCAGGGCTTTGTCAAGCCTGACCTTAAAAACTTCTGAGGAAGGAGATTCCACCACCTCCCTAGGTAACACATTCCAGTGTTTCACCACCCTCCTAATGAAAAAGTTTTTCCTAATATCCAACCTAAACCTCCCCCACTGCAACTTGAGACCATTACTCCTTGTTCTGTCATCTGCTACCACTGAGAACAGTCTGGATCCATCCTCTTTGGAACCCCCTTTCAGGTAGTTGAAAGCAGCTATCAAATCCCCCCTCATTCTTCTCTTCTGCAGACTAAACAATCCCAGTTCCCTCAGCCTCTCCTCATAAGTCATGTGTTCCAGTCCCCTAATCATTTTTGTTGCCCTCCGCTGGATGCTTTCCAATTTATCCACATCCTTCTTGTAGTGTGGGGCCCAAAACTGGACACAGTACTCCAGATGAGGCCTCACCAATGTCGAATAGAAGGGAACGATCACGTCCCTCGATCTGCTGGCAATGCCCCTACTTATACATCCCAAAATGCCATTGGCTTTCTTGGCAACAAGGGCACACTGTTGACTCATATCCAGCTTCTCGTCCACTGTAACCCCTAGGTCCTTTTCCGCAGACCTGCTGCCTAGCCATTCGGTCCCTAGTCTGTAGCGGTGCATGGGATTCTTCCATCCTAAGTGTAGGACTCTGCACTTGTCCTTGTTGAACCTCATCAGATTTCTTTTGGCCAAATCCTGTAATTTGTCTAGGTCCCTCTGTATCCTATCCCTACCCTCCAGCGTATCTACCTCTCCTCCCAGTTTAGTGTCATCTACAAACTTGCTGAGGGTGCAATCCACACCATGCTCCAGATCATTTATGAAGATATTGAACAAAACCAGCCCCAGGACCGACGCTTGGGGCGCTCCACTTGATACCGGCTGCCAACTAGACATGGAGCCATTGATCACTACCCGTTGAGCCAGACAATCTAGCCAACTTTCTATCCACCTTATAGTCCATTCATCCAACCCATACTTCTTTAACTTGCTGGCAAGAATACTGTGGGAGACAGTGTCAAAAGCTTTGCTAAAGTCAAGGAACAACACGTCCACTGCTTTCCCCTCATCCACAGAGCCAGTTATCTCGTCATAGAAGGCAATTAGATTAGTCAGGCATGACTTGCCCTTGGTGAATCCATGCTGACTGCTCCTGATCACTTTCCTCTCCTCTAAGTGCTTCAGAATTGATTCCTTGAGAACCTGCTCCATGATTTTTCCAGGGACTGAGGTGAGGCTGACTGGCCTGTAGTTCCTAGGATCCTCCTTCTTCCCTTTTTAAAAAATGGGCACTACATTAGCCTTTTTCCAGTCATCCGGGATTTCCCCCAATCACATCTACCAACTCCTTTAACACTCTTGGATGCAGCACATCCAGCCCCACGGACTTGTGCTCATCCAGCTTTTCTAAATAGTCCCGAACCACTTCTTTCTCCACAGAGGGCTGGTCATCTCCTCCCCATGCTGTGCTGACCAGTGCAGTAGTCTGGGAGCTGACCTTGTTCATGAAGACAGAGGCAAAAAAAGCATTGAGTACATTAGCTTTTTCCACATCCTCTGTCACTAGGTTGCCTCCCTCATTCAGTAAGGGGCCCACACTTTCCTTGATTTTCTTCTTGTTGCTAACATACCTGAAGAAACTCTTCTTGTTACTCTTAACATCTCTTGGTAGCTGCAACTCCAGGTGTGATTTGGCCTTCCTGATTTCACTCCTGCATGCCCGAGCAATATTTTTATACTCTTCCCTGGTCATTTGTCCAATCTTCCACTTCTTGTAAGCTTCTTTTTTGTGTTTAAGATCAGCAAAGATTTCACTGTTAAGCCAAGCTGGTCGCCTGCCATATTTACTATTCTTTCTACACATCGGGATGGTTTTTCCCTGTAACCTCAATAAGGATTCTTTAAAATACAGCCAGCTCTCCTGTGTTGTTCTCTTCCTGCAGCCTCCAATTCCAATGAATATCCCATTGAATTTGGCCCCATCTGGTTTGAGGTGTTGGCCTCTTTCCTCAGTCTTGAGAAAACCCGTTTGCCATCCCCCTTTGATATGCCTGGTTTAAACACCTTTTGGTTATAGGCTTTAAAGCATATCATTGAGTGTCCATAATGGCATACACAGCATTGTCACATACATTTCACAATGATATTATTGACCAGTGTGTTATTAGTTTTCAGATGAGGTCTTACAAGACATATTTTGTACAGTGATGTATAAAGAACTGCCTTTAGTAGAGCACAAACCTTTTGAAGGATGTTTGTAAGTGAATCTTTTCTGGTCCAAACCAGCACACAATGAGCAAACGAGAGTGGAGATTCAAAGCCAGTCAGCCAGCATTATACTGTGGTGGCACATGCAAGACTGCTCATGGCTGATGAGACTGATTGGCATTGGTGGGGTCATGACATGATTCAACTTCCGGAGGCAGACCTTAATGACATAGGGTACAATAGCTCCACAGTGGTTGGATGGTGGTCAACCTGCTAGATCCTAAGCCAGCATTTCGCAAATGCAGCCACCGTGGCCGCATGCAGCCACCAGAGACTTTTTTTGTGGCCACAGCCTCCTGGGCTGGGGGAGGGGGAACAAAGTAGCAGCCCCTCCCTCTCTCTGTTGCTCCTGAATGCTCTGCCTTGGTGTTGGTTGCTGGGACCACCAGCAGGGGGTTGGGCCCTGTCCCTGTTTGGAGACACCTGGGGCACAATGCTGGAGGAGCAGGTACCTAGTGAGTTCCCTATCTTCGCAGGGGTGGTGGGGCTTAGGCTTTGGGGTTCATCTCTGGAGTAGAGGGGTGGCAGACTCTGGCCACGGGGTTTTGGGCTCCAGTCCCGGCCTCCAGCTGCATGGCAACAGGACCCAGGCTCTGGGGCTTCAGGCTCTAGCCCCCCAGATGCCTCCCCTGCCCCCCATCCAGGGCTTAATTTGTCCCCAGGCTTGGCAGGGCTGAGTAAGTCTGCTTTGAAAAGTGATATTTGTATGTTTGTGTCATAAATATAAAGGGAAGGGTAAACACCTTTAAATCCCTCCTGGCCAGAGAAAAAATACTTTCACCTGTAAAGGGTTAAGAAGCTAAGACAACCTCGCTGGCACCTGACCAAAATGACCAATGAGGAGACAAGATACTTTCAAAGCTGGAGGGGCAGAAACAAAGGGTCTCTCTGTCTGTGTTGTCTTTTGCCAGGACCAGAGCAGGAATGCAGGTCAGAACTCCGGTAAAGGTTTAATAAGCAATCTAGTTAGATATGTGTTAGCATCTGTTTTGTTTAAATGGCTGATAAAATAAGCTGTGCTGAATGGAATGTATATTCCTGGTTTTGTGTCTTTTTCTAACTTAAGGTTTTGCCTAGAGGGATTCTCTATGTTTTGAATCTGATTACCTAGTAAGGTATTTACCATCTTGATTTTACAGAGGTGATTCTTTTACTTTCCTTTAATTATAATTCTTCTTTTAAGAACCTGATTGCTTTTTCCTTGTTCTTAAGATCCAAGGGTTTGGGTCTGTGTTCACCTATGCAAATTGGTGAGGATTTTTATCAAGCCTTCCCCAGGAAAGGGGGTGTAGGGCTTGGGGGAATTTTAGGGGGAAAAATGTTTCCAAGTGGGCTCTTTCCCTGTTATTTTTTTAGATGCTTGGTGGTGGCAGCAATAAGGTCCAGGGCCAAAAGGTAAAATAGTTTGTACCTTGGGGAAGTTTTAACCTAAGCTGGTAAAAATAAGCTTAGGGGGTTTTTCATGCAGGTCCCCACATCTGTACCCTAGAGTTCAGAGTAGGGAAGGAACCTTGACATGGTGGCAGAGCAGTGGGATTAACTTGAAATCATTTTGAGATCAATTTGAGATTTTTTGAACCAGAAGCAGATTTTAAAAAAAGGACATTTTTTCCCCTTTGGGCTGCTGGAAAGCAGATTTTAAGCTGAAAGCAGTTAGAGTTTTGTTTTTCTCTGCTTGAGGGCCCGAGCATAGACAAAAGGGAATTGTCTTTTGTGAGCTGGAGTTTTCTCTACCTAAAGGCAGGGTAGTTAACCTCCTGCAGGAAAATTCACAAGTCTTCACAGACCTGAAGATGTGTTTTTTTTTTTTTTTTAACCTAAGAGCAACTGGGGGGGGGTGTTTCTGTCTATTTGCCTGGAGACAAAGGTGTTAGTGATTGTCAGCCTACAGAAAAATCCTTTAAAAAAAACCAAAACAACCTATCAGAGAACATAGGTATCCGGTTACAGCACAACCTGTTTTTTTTGACAAGCCAAGTTTTTTTGTTTGTGTTGTTTTGTTGTTTTCTTTCTAACTCTCGGGTGTAAAGTTAGTTAAAAACAGAGAGGCAAACATGACAGAGCCCAAGGCAGAAACAGCTAGAGAGGCTGCCCACAGGAGAGAACTGGAGGCAGCGAAAGAGGCAGAAAAAAACCCCAAGAGCCTGCTCACAGGAGAGCTATAGAGGCAAAGGAAAAAGAGAGGAAGCATGCACTGGAGATGGAGAAGGTAAGGGCTGAGCAGAATCTACTGGATAACCCTAACCATCCTTCCCCAACAATCCACAAATGGGAGCGACTATGTCCACAGTATGATGAATCCAGTGATATTGCTGAATATTTTCTCACCTTTGAAAGACTGCACTCTCCATAAAATTCCTGAAGCTCACAAGATGACCACATTGGTCGCAAAATTAACTGGAAGAGCTCTGGACATATTCAATAAAATGCCTATTGATGAGGCTTCTGACTATAATAAGTTCAAGGATTTGGTTTTAAAGAAATTTCAAATTACATCTGAAATGTACAGAGTAAAATTTCGAACCCCTAAGAGAGGGCCTGGACTAAATAATGTGGCTTATCTAAACCAGATGAAGGATCTGTTAGATAAATGGGTCCAAGGAAGGGGTGTCACTAGCTTTGATGGAATGTGTGATTTGATAGCTATTCCTGAATATGTGCAAGGAGGAAATAAAACAGTGTTTATGGGATAAGGAAATGAACTCAGCAGAAAGTCTTGCTTCTTATGCTGATCGATATGAGCAGTCTCAGACTGCCAGAAAGGCGGGGCAAGCAGGAACAAAACGGGTGGAGGGAGGAGAGAGGAACAACCCTGGTCGCAGTTGGAGTGGATTCCAGAAGGAACACCCTACTACCGGGGGCAGCCCCAGACCCCAACTACACACCAAGGAATACTCCAGATACCTTATCGTCCGGACACACTGTTCTCCAGCAACCCACTTTGCCCCAGTGACCTGTCAGCTGGACGATGTTTTAAATGTAATGAGCCAGGGCATGTGAAGGCCAACTGCCCCAAGAACCCCAACAGATTACAGTTCATTGCACCGGAATCACACCAGACGTCCTCAGGCCCAGATACCCTCAGAGTGGAGGGAAACTGTGAGTGTGGGCGGGAAGAAGGTCACCACATGGAGGAACACTGGAGCGCAAGTGTTGGCTATCCATGCTTCCTTAGTGGACCCCAATTTAAATTGACCCAGAGATCCAAGTGAAAATTCAACCCTTCAAGTCCAACTCTTTCAATTTGCCTACAGCCAAGTTGCCTGTCCAGTACAAGGGCTGGTCAGGAACGTGGACTTTTGCAGTATATGATGATTATCCCATCCCCATGCTGTTGGGGGGGAAAACTTGGTCAATCATGTGAAGCTAGTCAAGAGGGTGGGAATGGTCACCTGCAGCCAGGCTAAGCAAGCCGTCACGCCAAGCTCTGTTCCGGAAACTTCTACCAGGACCCGGTCAGAGGTGATGGACCTGGACCCCATGCCAATCTCTGCAACAACAGTAGTGGATCCAGTCCCAGAGACCCAGACAGAGCCAGTCCCAGAACCAGAACCAGCAGAATAACCAGCACCAGATCCATTGCCAGCACTGAATCCAGTACTTGCAACCCCAACACCAGAGGGCCCCACCGAACCTGAACCGGCAGCAGTCGATAACCCTACACAAGAGGCTCAGCCGAAGCCTGAAACCCAACATAGTGCACCAGCAGAAAGCGGTTCACAGTCAACGGAAACAACCCCATCCCCTACATCGCTTCCAGAGGGACCAAGCCTAGGTCCACAATCCAGTGAGGAACTGATGTCTCCAGCATCAAGGGAACTGTTCCAGACCAAACAGGAAGTAGATGAACACCTCCAGAGAGCTTGGATGGCGGTACGGAGCAACACACCACCTCTCAGCTCTTCTAATCGATCCAGAGAATTAAAGGTTTGTCAGTTTACAGCCCAGGGAGGAGATGATGCTGAGTGGCCTGAAGGTGTCTCCTACGAAGGGAAAAGTGCTGGTGGCGTGGAAGAGGTGAACCTCTCCATGACCCTTGGGCATATGCAGCGACAGCAGATCAAGGAGCTGTGCACTAGCTACGCGCTGACATTCTCAGCCATCCCAGGACTGACTGAACGGGCATACCACTCCATTGACACAGGTAATGCTCACCCAATTAAAGTCCAACCTTACCGGGTGTCGTCTCAAGCTAAAACTGCTATAGAACAGGAGATCCAGGATATGCTACAGATGGGTGTAATCCGCCCCTCTGGCAGTGCATGGGCATCTCCAGTGGTTCTAGTTCCCAAACCAGATGGGGAAATACGTCTTTGCATGGACTACTGTAAACTAAATGCTGTAACTCGCCCAGACAACTATCTAATGCCACACACAGATGAACTATTAGAGAAACTGGGATGGGCCCAGTTCATCTCTACCTTGGACTTAACCAAGAGGTACTGGCAGGTACCGCTAGATGAATCCGCCAAGGAAAGATCAGCCTTCACCACACATGTCGGGCTGTATGAATTTAATGTACTCCCTTTCGGGCTGCAGAATGCACCCGCTATGTTCCAAAGGCTTGTAGATGGTCTCCTAGCGGGATTAGGAGAACATCCAGTTGCCGACCTTGACGATGTGGCCCTATTTTCGGATTCCTGGGCAGAACACCTGGAATATCTACAAAAAGTCTTTGAGCGCATAAGGGAGGGAGGACTAACTGTTAAGGCTAAGAAGTGTCAGACAGGCCTAAACAGAGTGACTTACCTTGGACACCAGGTGGGTCAAGGAACTATCCACCCCCTACAGGCCAAAGTGAATGCTATCCAAAAGTGGCCTGTCCCAAAGTCAAAGAAACAGGTCCAATCCTTCTTAGGCTTGGCCGGTTATTACAGACTATTTGTACCGCAATACAGCCAAATCACCGCCCCACTGACAGACCTAACCAAAAAGAAACAGCCAAAAGCTGTTCAGTGGACTGAAGAGTGTCAGAAGGCCTTTAACCAGCTTGAAGCGACACTCATGTCTGACCCTGTGCTAAAAGACCCAGACTTTGACAAACGGTTTCTAGTAACCACAGATGTGTCCAAGCGTGGTGTGGGAGCAATTTTAATGCAGGAAGGATCGGATCAAGAATTCTACCCTGTAGTGTTTCTCAGCAAGAAGCTGTCTGAGAGGGAAAGCAACTGGTCAGTCAGTGCGGGGATTCTGGGGGGAAAGATGTTTCCAAGTGGGCTCTTTCCCTGTTATTTTTGTTAGACACTTGGTGGTGGCAGCAATAAAGTCCAGGGGCAAAAGGTAAAATAGTTTGTACCTTGGGGAAGTTTTAACCTAAGCTGGTAAAAATAAGCTTAGGGGGTTTTTCATTCAGGTCCCCACATCTGTATCCTAGAGTTCAGAGTGGGGAAAGAACCTTGACAGTTTGTTAATATCACTTTTCACAACAGACTCATTAGCTAGCAATAAATAAATTACAATGATTTGGATGTGTATATGTGAATATTTATTTGTTTTTCCTAAAGCTTAAGTGTTTTAGGAAAAAGTGTGAGAGCCCCCACCAGCAAGAGTTGGTGGCCGCACTCTGAGGCCATCAAAACATTTGTCCTGAGAACCCCTGCCCTAAGCTGTCTCATTCTGTTCAGTAACACTGTGCATACAGTGCAACAAGTGTCACTGGTGGTAGGATGGCCACACGCTGATGCACCTACTATTTCAGAGCAGTATCAGCGCTGTGGTTGACCCCTGCAGCCAGAGATCAGGTTGGTAGCCATTAAGGGTGAACCCCCACCAGCATAAAGTTCCTGCATTGCTGCTTCTAATTATCCTGGGAGCCGCCATCAGTTGATTTGGCAACGCTGACACTTGCCTTCACTCTTTTCAGGCCATAGAGACTTGCACTTAAACATGCCCAAGGCCGCCTTCATATACAGTGTAAGAAGCATAGTTTGGGGGAAATAGTCAGCAGCAAAGAGCATTACTCTCTTTCAATGTGTTCTTATGGGTTTCCTTTCCTTTGCGGGTATTTTTTTGGCTAAGGGGACTATCTGGCCCTATAAATGCACACCTTCTCATGAGGAGAGCAAGAGCCAAAGCTTCTCTGTTTGTGTGTTGATGTCAAACATACATACATTTGGCCAGCCTGCAATTTGGAGTCCCATTGTTAGGTCCTGGCTCTCAGCTTGGTTATAAAGTCCTCCCTTAACATTCAATTTCACAAACCAATGCTCACATCAGAAACAGTCAAATAATAAATCTGAAGTCTAAACCCCATATTTACTAAGGCTGTGATCCTACAAAACCCACTTAAGCACAAGTAGTCCAATTGACTAAATAGGATCACACATGAAAACAAAGCTAAGCATGTATGCCTGTTTGCAGGATCAGGTCGTGAAATAGTAAATATTTTCTGCAAATCAGAAGTCCTTTGAAATGCTTTTACTTCTTATTTTCTGCAATTCTTGTTAGTTTAATCAATCACCATGCTCTTTTAAAATTAAAGAGTCCAAAATATTCTGCTTGTACTCTAGGGTGGAGGAAAATAAATGCAAGCAGTGAATTTGTTCCTTGTGATCTGAATTTGGAAGAAGTAGAGTCAAATTATGCACACGTATTTATGCGGAATAAATCAGTATATTAAAACCAGCAATATTTGTACAGTGATTACTTGTGGATGCATATAACATTGTAATGTCCTGATAATAGAAACTATTTATTTTAGAAACAGTCCAGAGGTTGCTAATTTCCAAATAATAGGAAATGGTTTGCTTGTTAGGTTTTCTTTTTTTAGTACTTCTACTGCATATAGAGTGGAAATATACAAAGGATCAGAGGAAAAAGCAGTGTGAAAAGTTCAGGATCTCCAACAGCTATGGCGACCCCTACTGTACAATTGCAAGAGCAGATTCTATAGCAAAATGGTAAGGACTGTGTTCTTCGGGGTTTCAGATAGATTTCTCTCACTGTGCAGGAGTCAGAAATGTTTAAAAATGAATGTATGTGTGGGCAAACAAGCATGCATGCTGAAAAGCAGGGCCTTTATTATTTTCCTATGATTATACTGTCTGAACACATATTTGAAAAAAATATATTTGCAATGACTAATTTAGGCGATCTAGTGGACATTCTTTTACCAGTTTATTTCTTCTTCCTTCTACTTCACTCCATGGCCAGAGCATATGAGACACAATGGTGAAGAGGGTGATTATTATTATTAATCCTGTATGGTGTGTGTATGGCACTTTCTACACAAAGCCAACCAGGTTCCAACCTTGGATGCACTGAGAGTTGAAAGTTATCACCGCACAGGACTTCATAAGCTAGGACAGTAAGCAAAAGCTTGGTGAGATGGGATGGGCAGATGAGGGCTAGCAGTAGAGAGCATGAGCTATGCTTGTACATATACATCCGGTTAGTTGCTCTTAGAGGTTTTGTTAAAATTAGTTTAATGCATTAAAATGCTGTGACAGTGTCTAGGATGAAGAGCAGAGTGGGCCCCTTTTACCAATGGAATTTGATTATGCAGACGAAAGGATTAGCCTAGGTCTTACCTAGCTCTTGGAGGAGTCGGGTGTGGGACAGGCAGATATCCCTGCAGGCTAACAAGGCTGAAGGAGAACATTTTTTCTGGGACTCTTTGCCATCTTATACTCCCCTAGAACAGGGCATAAGGAAGAAATGTGTTTCCTCTAGTACTTGATGAAGTTAAGTTACATAATCAGTAGGTCACGTCTGTGGAAAAACCCTATGGAATTTAATAGATGAACCAATCTATGTAATTTACTAGAGAACAATAGCCATTTTATAGGTCTTTTGAACCATCCCATCAAATTTGATAGCAATGGTATAATTCCTGATTAAATTCCATAGGATGCTTCAAATCCCTATGCAAAGGGTATCATCTTTTCTTAAATCCTGTAGGCTTTTAGAATGTCTATAGACACTCCTAAAACTTTATAGGCTCTTGGTTTTATCCCCCTATGGGAGTTTTTGATATGGGAGAGCTAGGTAGGCATGGAAAAAAAGGAGGAGGTATCCACAGGTCCACAGCTCCTGGACTGCAGCAAGGAGGGGAACGGAGAACCTACCCCAGCAGCAAGCAGGCTTGCATTTACTTAGCTTACAATTAGGCTAAACAAAGGGAAAATAGCTAAACAGCCAAGGAAAACTATCAAGAGTTAAAGAACAGTCAAAAGACACATTTAAATAATTGGAGGAGTACTTGTGGCATCCGATGAAGTGAGCTGTAGCCCACGAAAGCTTATGCTCAAATAAATTTGTTAGTCTCTAAGGTGCCACAAGTCCTCCTTTTCTTTTTGCGGATACAGACTAACACGGCTGCTACTCTGAAACCTGTTATTTAAATAATTGAAGATGATGAGAGCAAACTAGAAGAGAACTCACCACAGACATGCCTCTTGTGGCTGGGCATGGAGTAGCTGCACTCTCCCTCTAGAGCCTCCTGCTGAGAGCTGCTCAGTCCTGCAGTGATCTGCCTCTTCTCATGTCTCAGCCCCCTGGCCAGGTCCCATTTTAATCCCTCACCCTCCAGGGTAAGAGCCAGTGTCAAATACCCTTACAAAGGGCCTTTGGCCTCAACTTGCTTCTCTGAGGGGCTCTCAATCATCCTTATCCCCTTCTCAGGGGCTGTCAAGGTTCCTTTCCCACTCTGAACTCTAGGGTACAGATGTGGGGACCTGCATGAAAAACCCCCTAAACCTATTTTTACCAGCTTAGGTTAAAGCTTCCCCAAGGTACAAACTATTTTACCTTTTGCCCCTGGACTTTATTGCTGCCACCACCAAGCGTCTAACAAATATATAACAGGGAAAGAGCCCGCTTGGAAACGTCTTTCCCCCCAAACCCTACACCCCCTTTCTTGGGGAAGGCTTGATAAAAATCCTCACCAATTTGCATAGGTGAACACAGACCCAAACCCTTGGATCTTAAGAACAAGTAAAAAGCAATCAGGTTCTTAAAAGAAGAATTTTAATTGAAGAAAAAGTAAAAGAATCACCTCTGTAAAATCAGGATGGTAAATACCTTACAGGGTAATCAGATTCAAAACATAGAGAATCCCTCTAGGCAAAACCTTAAGTTAGAAAAAGACACAAAAACAGGAATATACATTCCAGTCAGCACAACTTATTTTTATCAGCCATTTAAACAAAACAGAATCTAACTAGATTGCTTATTAGCCCTTTACAGGAGTTCGGACCTGCATTCCTGCTCTGGTCCCAGCAAAAGAAAAAAAAGCACACAGACCGAGAGAACCCTTTGTTTTTCCCCCCCTCCAGCTTTGAAAGTATCTTGTCTCCTCATTGGTCATTTTGGTCAGGTGCCAGCAAGGTTATCCTCACTTCTTAACCCTTTACAGGTGAAAGCGTTTTTCCTCTGGCCAGGAGGGATTTAAAGGTGTTTACCCTTCCCTTTATATTTATGACAGGGGCCTTCTGCCACCTTCCTCAGGGGCTGGTAGGGGACCCCAGGCCCTTCCACTACACAGTCCAGGGACCCTATAACTGGCACCCAATGTCTGCTCTGTCAGACTCCTTGCTGCTCCTTCCCCAGATTTCTTTCTACCATAACCTCTTTTTCAGGCCTTCTTCCTACAACCTCTCTAGGTCCACCCTTCTTTCAGGGATAGGACTTGAAGGGCTCTCTCCTGGAAATCCCCCCAACAAAATCCCAAATTAAAAGTATAATCAAACCCACTGCTGCCCTCCTCAGAACTGACCTTTCACCCCTCTCTGTCTCTCAGTTGATCCCCTTCCCACAACTCTCTCTCTCTTTGGAAGTCCAGAGCCTGCTCTGTCACCTGGGTTCATCACCAGAGCTTGTTCCACCTTGGTGGCTGCACTCAGTGTGCTGTGTCTCTCCTGGCATCCTGCCAGACTTAGCTACTCGGGAGAGGATCCCAGGGCCAACTGTCCCCCAGGGCTTCCTCTTTGACCCTGCTGGGCTCTCAACTCTTTAACACCAAAACAAAGACTGCAGCATTCTTTCCATCTCTCCCTGCAGCCCCCTTCAAATCTGAGCTTCCTTTCTTTATAGTTAACACCCCCCCTCCTCAGTCCTTCCCCAGCTAGGCTTCATCTTTCATTAAGCCTCGCCCACCCTCCAGGTGCAGTCAGTTGGGTTAATTGGCCTCTCAAGCCCACATTAATCCTTTCCTAGTGAGGCTGAGGTATAAACCCCATCATGGCCCATAAGTAAAGGTTACAAATTGTACATGAGAAAAAGAAAAGAAATTAAAAATATCTTATCATGTGATATCGTCTCTTTCTCTCCCACCTTAGTAACTGCCCTTTGCCTTGTTGTCTCTTGAGACTGTAAACTCTTTTGGGGGGGGGGAAGCATCTGTCAACTTACATGTCTGAAGTGCTTTGCACACTTCTGAGTGACTAACAATCATTCTTCAATGTGTCCTAGATGGGACCAAATGAGAGGGAAATAAAAATTTGTCTGGGTTTTAGCCAAACAGATACTTAGAAAGTGTTTGCACCAGGGGGACTCTTCAAGTGCCTGGTCATTTTCCTGGCCCTCCCTCTGGGAAAATCATATCACTGTGTCAGCTCCTTTAGCTTCCTAAGCAATGTAAAGAGCAGGCACAGCCTAGCAACAATCCAGCCCCAGGAGGGAAGCAATTTGCAACCTCTTCCCCTTCTTGCCACTAATATAATAATATACCTTGGAAACACTGTCAGGATAATCTGAAAACATTAATGCTGATGTATCTGATAATGCACACAGCTTATCTATGCTCTTGGAATGAGTATTCATCACATTTTCACATCTAGCTGATGCACTGCTAGACTGATGTGCAGTGAAATGGGGTCCCTGTGTATACACCATATAGCTTGTGTATTATCTATTGTATTTTTTTGCAAAGAGCTCCTTTGTGTTATAAATCTTGTCACTAGTGCAGCCCAGCTGGGATTTGCTGGAAATGTATGTGGTCTGGCAACACCTCTTACTGAGTGGTTGAGTCCCTAAAAGCTTTGTTTCAAATGATGAAATGAAAACAGAGGAGACATAATTAGCTGGTGTGTAATAACAGAAATGCTTGTACCCAGCTACTACAGAAGTTATTTAATGAAGGATAATCTGGATGGAAGCGTGCACACAACAGCTGTAAAATATTCAAGTCTTTAAATGAGAGAAGAGATATCCAGAGGAGGGTTTGCTCAAGTGATTAAGAGAAATGCCTTTCATAACTGTTTTATGTAGGGTTCATGATTCCTAAACTGAGGTTTGTAGCTTTCTTGAAGCCATAGTAGCAATACAACTTTTATACACCACTGATACTTAAAAGCTAAATACAGCACATTAATTTTATATGTCTGAGTGAGACCATAAATGTACTGTTTTTGATGTTCAGAAAACCCTATATTTGCTTTTGAGAAGCATTTCCAGCTTTTTCCATTGTGGTAGATTGTTGAGGGTCTATGGGTGAGCAGGCATTTCAGCAAATTTATTTCTAGGGCTTGCCTTTCCTTCCTCCCTCCCAAATGAGCATAGACAATTATTTGAGTTCATCCACAAGTGACTGGGCTTGAAGGAGGAATCACTTGGTGAAATTCTATGGCCTGTGTTACACAGGAGATGAGACTAGGTGATCATAGTGGTCCCATCTGGCCTTAAACATCTACATTTATCCTTTCTTTGCGAAAATTCTGGCCAAATGCTGAGAACATCAGGCACGTGTGGGTAGAGGCTTCTCCACAGACTCTGTACCTCCCCAGTAATGCATCATGGTTTTTCTGATGAGCTGTTGTTCAGCCTGATTCAGCTATTCTGCTTTTCATATTTGATATCCTTCTCTTTTCAAAACCTCATGAATTGTGCACATTGCATATATAGCAGGTTAGTATGATTTTTTATTACTATTCTCATAGGTGCGGGACCTAGGAGTACGAGGGGGTGCTGCAGCATCCCCAGCTTTTACCCGGGTCCTGGCTGCCAGCCCTGCGCCGGGGTCCCGGCTGCCAGCCCCAGCCTTGGCCCCCTTACCCCTGTCTGGGTCCCCCCGTCCCGGAGACACTGCTCTGCTCCCAGCCCCCACTTGGGGGAGGGGGAATGCAGACAAGAGTAAGGGGGCTGGCTTTCAGCACCCCCACTATTAAAAATGTTCCAGCACCACTGATTATTTCTGTGTCCTCTCATTGAAATGATTCCTCACTACTTGGAAATCGGGACAATATTAACTATACTATCGAATTTAACTCAAAGATGTTCATTATCTATCTAATCTAATCTATCTATCTATCTATTTCTTTCAAATTCTACAATGTGAAAGGTGGAAATGATAAATATTAATGTATTTCTCAGTAAAAAGGAATCTGAACTTGATACGTTAATTCTTGCGATGATGGCAATCAAGAAGCAGCTAAAGAGATTACTCCTGTGACTCTGGTGGACCAGGTGTCTGTGCATGCCAAGGTCCCCATGCCTCAGCTGAATCCTGACAAACACATAGCTGAAATCAGTCTGGCTCACTTGTGTGTTAATATTGTAAACATAGGTATTAGAGTTATAAGAATGTGTTTAGTGTTTAGACTCTATGGAATGCTTGTGAGTTGCTGCCTGCATTAATCTCACCTATAACATCCGTATGCTGTATTGTAAGATATATCTGAATATTTGCATTGTAAGCCTTTATTACTAGTAAATCACTAGACAGGAGAAAGATATTAACCAGTGTGAAATGCTGGTCTCCAACAGAAGGTATTCTGTCCTGCTTGACAAGCAAGGCCCATTGACAACAGACAGGCTAGAGTGGAATGTTAAACAGGACAAAAGACTTTATTGTTTACTCTCCCCTCCACCCACAAAGGTGAGTCTTGCAAGTGAATTCCTCCCATCAGCTGAGTTTGCAGCTCAAAGCCAAGTGGGGAAGGGAATAAAAAACCCTAAAAAGGAGGAATTGTTTCTCTATGCTGCTTGGACTCTGAGGATATATCTTCACTTGAATAAAAGACCCTCAGCATGGCTGCTGCAGGCCCAGGTCAGCTGATTCAGGCTTGTGGGGATCAGGTTGTGGGGATAAAAATTGCTGTACAGATGTTCAGACTTGGGCTGAACCTGGGCTCTGGTGCCTTCCCTCCTTGCAGGGTCCCAGAACTTGGCTTCAGCTTCAGCCTGAGCCCCAAAGTCTACACAGCAATTGTATAGCCCTGCAACCCTAGCCCGGCTAGCCTGAGCCCGCTGACCCAGGCCAGCTGCAGGTGTCTAACTACTGTGTAGATATATCCTATGGGGCAAGGTTTTCTAGGCATAAGCAAGAGAACCGCAGTGCTTAGCCTGGGTTAGCCCCAAAGGACATATAGAGTTTGTTTATTCTAGAAGCTCCTATTATCTTTTGAAACTTAAGATTGGAACTCATATGTGTGAGTATGTTTACTCTGAAACCTGTGTTAACCTTGTAAGTAACTCTCATTTCCTTTTCCTATTTAATAAATCTGTAGACAGTTTATTATAGGATTGGATACAAGCATTATCTTTGGTGTGAGATCTAAGGTGCAATTGACCTGGGATAAGTGACTGATCCTTTGGGACTGGGAGCAACCTGAATATTGCTGTGATTTGTGGTGTAAGGGACCATCCATCACAAAGATATGCTCACCTGGGTGGCAAGGCAGGGTGTATGCAAGGGGATCATCTGTGACTCCATGCTAAGGCTGTTATAGTACCAGTGGCGTTTACACTTGATACTTGTTTTAGTGAAATCTAAATATAGAACTCACAGCCAGTCTGGGGTTTGAGCCTTGTTCTTAACAGTCAGCCCTGAGGCTGGCATTCATGCTCTTGAGCAACTGCAGGACAGCTTGACACCTCTATTCTCGTATTAGTTATGAATCAGGCAGTAATATATTGTGCTGGTATGTGTCATAACTTTAGTTACGGACAACTTAGGGTACCATGCACCCATGAGATTTACCATGCTAACTAACTTCCATTTAAAGGGGTCAAACATCTTGTTGCAGCCATTTCATATCACATCAGGCTGGAACTTGATAATAAACCTGGATGCAAATTTCTGTTGGAAAAAATGGCATAAAGTAGTAGCAAGCATGTTTAAACTGGAGAGTTTCAAGTATGCTTGGACATGTAGAACAATGGAATTAATTTTAATAAAAATCAATTTCTCAGGGCATAAGCCCTTGAATATTTGAGTGATTTTAATTTTCTTTTCAATTTTTAACAGTTTTAAAATGACTGTTTTTAATTTGTGAATCAGGTTTTTCCCATTGGTAGCTATTTTCTTTTTAGAATTTTTTTTACTATTGATAATGTCAATTTTTATTGTGAAGATGTTGCAATAAGGAAATTGCTATCCTATTACTATTAAAACATCCCCAAAGAAGTCAATAGGATGTTGATGCTATAATAATCTATGTTAGTTACACTGTAATAACAGGAATAAAATACTACGATAAAAAGGGTACAATATTATCCAGGGTTCCATTTAGTGTGATCAAAGCAAGGACATGCAAAATAAAGACTTTCATTCTATCCTTAACATCCTCTTCAGTGCTTTGTTTAGGTTGTCCTATCTCATGTGGCTTTTGATAAAGAACCAGTGTAACAAATGAAAATTTTGCCACTAGTTTCAGTACAACTAGGTTAAGGTCTGTGTGATTACAGTACCTAAGTATGGCCGAGTGGATTATAGATCAAGTGGGTATACATAGTCTAACATACTTGAAATTGTTTCTGCATACATGACCTTATTTAGAGCCACACCATGCCATTCACCTGCCTGGGACTCCCCACTGGAATCAGAGGAAGATCGATGGCAAGATGTCATTTTAAGCTAAAAGACCAGGGACCTTACTCTATCAACACTTACACATCTGTTTAACTTTACTACAGTGAGGAGTCTCACTGATTTCAATGAGTTAGTTAAGTACATGCTAAGTGTTATCGAGGCTTTGTTTCATGTTCAGTTGAATTATAAGGGCACGTCTACATGGGCAAAGTTACAGCACCGGCAGTTACAGCACTGCTCAGAGAGCGCTGAAGGGAAACTGATGACTGTCAGCTGCCTGTACAATAGCGTGTTCATACTTGTGGCACATGCAGCTATATTCAGAGTGGTGCATTCTGGACAGCTATCCCACAGAGCCCCTCTTTCTCTTTTGCCACTAAGAATTGTGGGAAGGCAGAGGGGGTCGCAGGGCATCCTGACTCCTGTCCCAATGCCCCTTGATGCATTGCTTCGCATCCCAGCAATCCCTGTGCTTCCATCCACATTTCGCGCCATTTTTCAACGGTTTGTGTACTGCGTGCCCTGCCTCTTCGGGCTGCAGGAAAGGATCCCGAACTGCTGACCAGTATGCTGCTCGCTCTGACCAACATGTCACGAGTGGCAGTGGAGTTCTTCCTTAAACTACAAAGGCAAGAGGAGTGCGACACTGATCTCGCCATGCGTAGTAGCTACGACATGAGATTGCTTGTGGCATTCATGGAGGTGCTGACCACAGTGGAACGCTGCTTTTGGGCTCGGGAAACAAGTACTGAGTGGGGGGATCCCATCGTCATGCACATCTGGGATGACGAGCAGTGGCTGCAGAACTTTCGCATGAGTAAGTTTACTCTGGATTAAGTTTAGAAGTGTGAGCAGCAAGAGTGATGTAGTGGTGGGAGTCTGCTATAGACCACCGGACCAGGGGGATGAGGTGGATGAGGCTTTCTTCCGGCAGCTCGCGGAAGCTACTAGATCGCACGCCCTGGTTCTCATGGGTGACTTTAATTTTCCTGATATCGGCTGGGAGAGCACTACAGCAGTGCATAGACAATCCAGGAAGTTTTTGGAAAGTGTAGGGGACAATTTCCTGGTGCAAGTGCTAGAGGAGCCAACTGGGGGGGAGCTTTTCTTGACCTGCTGCTCACAAACCGGGAAGAATTAGTAGGGGAAGCAAAAGTGGATGGGAATCTGCGGGGCAGTGACCATGAGTTGGTTGAGTTCAGGATCCTGACACAGGGAAGAAAGGTAAGCAGCAGGATACGGACCCTGGACTTCAGGAAAGCAGACTTCGACTCCCTCAGGGAACGGATGGGTAGGATCCCCTGGGAGACTAACATGAAGGGGAAAGGAGTCCAGGAGAGCTGGCTGTATTTCAAGGAATCCCTGTTGAGGTTACAGGGACAAACCATCCCGATGTGTCGAAAGAATAGTAAATATGGCAGGCGACCAGCTTGGCTTAATGGTGAAATCCTAGTGGATCTTAAACATAAAAAGGAAGCTTACAAGAAGTGGTAGGTTGGACATATGACCAGGGAAGAGTATAAAAATATTGCTCGGGCATGTAGGAATGAAATCAGGAGGGCCAAATTGCACCTGGAGCTGCAGCTAGCGAGAGATGTTAAGAGTAACAAGAAAGGTTTCTTCAGGTATGTTGGCAACAAGAAGGAAGCCAAGGAAAGTGTGGGCCCCCTAATGAATGAGGGAGGCAACCTAGTGACAGAGGATGTGGAAAAAGCTAATGTACTCAATGCTTTTTTTGCCTCGGTCTTCACTAACAAGGTCAGCTCCCAGACTGCTGCACTGGGCAACACAACATGGGGAATAGATGGCCAGCCCTCTGTGGAGAAAGAGGTGGTTAGGGGCTATTTAGAAAAGCTGGACATGCACAAGTCCATGGGGCTGGACGAGTTGCATCCGAGAGTGCTAAAGGAACTGGCGGCTGCGATTGCAGAGCCATTGGCCATTATCTTTGAAAACTCGTGGTGAATGGGGGAAGTCCCGGATGACTGGAAAAAGTCTAATGTAGTGCCAATCTTTAAAAAAGGGAAGAAGGAAGATCCTGGGAACTACAGGTCAATCAGCCTCACTTCAGTCCCTGGAAAAATCATGGAGCAGGTCCTCAAAGAATCAATCCTGAAGCACTTACATGAGAGGAAAGTGATCAGGAACAGTCAGCATGGATTCACCAAGGGAAGGTCATGCCTGACTAATCTAATCGCCTTCTATGATGAGATTACTGGTTCTGTGGATGAAGGGAAAGCAGTGGATGTATTGTTTCTTGACTTTAGCAAAGCTTTTGACACGGTCTCCCACAGTATTCTTGTCAGCAAGTTAAAGAAGTACAGGCTGGATGAATGCACTATAAGGTGGGTAGAAAGTTGGCTAGATTGTCGGGCTCAACGGGTAGTGATCAATGGCTCCATGTCTAGTTGGCAGCCTGTGTCAAGTGGAGTGCCCCAGGGGTCGGTCCTGGGGCCGGTTTTGTTCAATATCTTCATAAATGATCTGGAGGATGGTGTGGATTGCACTCTCAGCAAATTTGCGAATGATACTAAACTGGGAGGAGTGGTAGATACGCTGGAGGGCAGGGATAGGATACAGAAGGACCTGGACAAATTGGAGGATTGGGCCAAAAGAAATCTGATGAGGTTCAATAAGGATAAGTGGAGGGTCCTGCACTTAGGACGGAAGAACCCAATGCACAGCTACAGACTAGGGACCAAATGGCTAGGCAGCAGGTCTGCGGAAAAGGACCTAGGGGTGACAGTGGACGAGAAGCTGGATATGAGTCAGCAGTGTGCCCTTGTTGCCAAGAAGGCCAATGGCATTTTGGGATGTATAAGTAGGGGCATAGCGAGCAGATCGAGGGACGTGATCGTCCCCCTCTATTCGACATTGGTGAGGCCTCATCTGGAGTACTGTGTCCAGTTTTGGGCTCCACACTACAAGAAGGATGTGGATAAATTGGAAAGAGTCCAGCAAAGGGCAACAAAAATGATTAGGGGTCTGGAACACATGAGTTATGAGGAGAGGCTGAGGGAACTGGGATTGTTTAGTCTGCAGAAGAGAAGAATGAGGGGGGATTTGATAGCTGCTTTCAACTACCTGAGAGGTGGTTCCAGAGAGGATGGTTCTAGACTATTCTCAGTGGTAGAAAAGGACAGGACAAGGAGTAATGGTCTCAAGTTGCAGTGGGGGAGGTTTAGGTTGGATAGTAGGAAAAACTTTTTCACTAGGAGGGTGGTGAAACACTGGAATGTGTTGCCTAGGGAGGTGGTGGAATCTCCTTCCTTAGAAGTTTTTAAGGTCAGGCTTGACAAAGCCCTGGCTGGGATGATTTAATTGGGGATTGGTCCTGCTTTTGAGCAGGGGGTTGGACTAGATGACCTCCTGAGGTCCCTTCCAACCCTGATATTCAATGATTCTATGATTCTAAAGCCACATTCATGGGACTGTGTGATGAGCTCGCCCCAGCCCTGCAGCACAAGGACTCGAGAAGGAGAACTGCCCTGTCGTTGGAGAAGCCCGTGGCGATTGCACTGTGGAAGCTGGCTACTCCAGACTGCTACTGATTGGTTGCTAACCAGTTTGGAGTGGGAAAGTTGACCGTTGGACTCGTGTTGATGGAAGTGTGCAGGGCCATTAACTGCATCCTGCTTCAAAAGACAGTGGGCAAAGTGTGTGGATGGCTTTGCACAAATGGGCTTCCCTAACTGCGGAGGGGTGATAGATGGCACACACATTCCAATTCTGGCACCAGACCACCTAGCCACTGAGTACATTAATTGCAAGGGGTATTTCTCAATGGTTCTCCAGGCACTTGTGGATCACCATGGGTGTTTCACAGACATTAACGCAGGCTGGTCAGGAAAGGTGAATGACGCACGCATCTTTCGGAACACTGGCCTGTTCAAGAAGCTGCAAGCAGGGACTTTCTTCCTGGACCAGGAGATCACTGTAGGGGAAGTTAAATGCCCATTGTGATCCTGGGAGGCCCCGCCAACCCCTTAATGCCGGGGCGTATGAAGCCGTACATGGGCAACTTTACAGCAGCAAGGAGCGGTTCAACAACAGGCTGAGCAAGTGCAGAATGACAGTGGAGTGTGCATTTGGCCATTTAAAAGCCCACTGGCGATACCTCTGTGGCAGTGTTTCCCAAACTTGTTCTGCCGCTTGTGCAGGGAAAGCCCCTGGTGGGCCGCACCGATTTGTTTACCTGCTGTGTCTGCAGGTTTGGTCGATCACGGCTCCCAGTGGCTGCAGTTCGCTGCTCCAGGCCAATGGGAGCTGCTGGAAGCGGCGGCCAGTATGTCTGTCGGACTGCACCGCTTCCAGCAGCTCCTATTGGCCTGGAGTAGCGAACCGTGGCCAATGGGAGCCGCAATCGGCTGAACCTGTGGACGCGGCAGGTAAATAAACCGGCCTGGCCCACCAGGGGCTTTCCCTGCACAAGTGGTGGAATAAGTTTGGGAACCACTGCTCTATGGGAAGCTGGACCTGGCCGATGACAATATTCCTATGCTTATAGCTGTGTGTTGTATGCTCCATAATATATTTGATGGGAAGGGTGAAAGCTTCACTCAGGGCTGGACCGCAGAATCTCAGTGCCTGGAGGCTGAGTTTGAACGGCCAGAGACCAGGGCTATTAGAGGGGCACAGTGAGGGGCCATAAGGATCAGGGATGCCTTGAGGCAGCAATTTGAAGCTGAAAGCCACTAATATTTGTTGTTATGCTTGGGATTGCAGTGCTTGTAATGCTAGGAGGTGATTGGTGCACATGATGCAAGAAGGGGGCTTAACATAATTGTATGTTGCTTTGCAGTGCTCTTTTTGCTTTCACTTAATAGAATAAAGATTGCTTTCAAACCAGCACAATTCTTTTATTAAAAGACAACAACCGGAGGAGAGAGTCAAACGAATAAATACATCAGCAGGGAGGGGGAAATGAGGAAGGGAAGGTCCAAGGAGGAGGAGGGGTCCTGCTACGGCTAAATATTTGTGTATGTCCAGCGATCATACCCAACCTTCTCCTTTGGAGTACAAAGCAGTGGGTGCTGTACTTCGGCGGGGCCAAACTGCAGAGGGATGGGTTTTGAGTGCAGTGGGTAGTGGGAGTCTGCAGTGCTGGACTGTGATGGGGCAGGAGTGGAATGCAGTGGGTACAGGCTGGAGCCTGGAGGTTGATAAGAGTGTGTTGGTGGTGTCTGGGGGACACATGGGAAAGAGTTTTGCGACAGCGGCTACGGGCTAGGGCGGGAGCGGAGCTGCTCAGTTTGCAGTGCTAGTAGTGCCTGGAGTGTGCTTGCTTGGTACTCCATAACGTTTAAGAGCCGCTCTGTGGCTTCTTTCTGGTGTGCCGCATTCTTCTTTCGGTCCCTCTTCTCGCCGTCCGGCCACTCCTTCCATTCCTGTTTTTCGGCCGCAGAGTGCATCATAACCTCACGCAGAAAGTCCCTAGCCCTTCTTGGCTGCTTTCTGATTCTGTGCAGCCATTCTGCCGCCAATAACAAAGAGGGAGGCTGGCCTCCCAAGGTCATCTTTGTGAAGTTTAAATGCAACATTTTACAGAAGCAGTATTGTTTGTAACACAGACAACACTGATTCAATGCTTTAAAACACAGCTGGTATTCACACATCTGTCACTAACTGGCTGATCCCAGGCAAGCACACATGAGCCACAAGACCCCCAAAATGGTGAGTAGCTGCAGAGGCAGGGTAAATCACTCCTCTCGGACCCTGCTGTACACTGGGCATGTGGCTCTTGGGGAAAGCCAGCACTGTAGGGGGAGGGGGGGGCTGATAATAATTCCTGTTCCCACATAATGGAAGATATCTCACTGCTGAGGGTGAGCAGGGAATCAAGAGAAGGTCTTCTCCAAGCCTGCGGCTTCTGCCCTGGCCTCTATGCAGCTCACCTGTGTGCAGCAATAGTCCCTGCCTCCCCCACATATGTTCCCCTTTCATAAGCTTTCCGTAGACACCTTACTTGACATACGTTGTACAAGATTTGTTGCAATTATATACTAGTGGTAGTAACAATGTTCTACATGGTTATATTTTAATCAGATAACATCACACCATTTAAGTGGAAGAACATGTTTATTGTTTCAAGGATAGCTAGAGTGGCAACTTTGAGGAATTTTGGATTAGGGGAATTTTGGATACTGGAAATTTGCAGCTGGTCCCTAGCATGAGCATAGGGCCAACCAAAATCACAGAATCAGATTCCACTGAATTTTGGGAAATTTGGATCTGGGTCTGAACTTTCAGACGTGGGCTCCTCTCTGCACAGAACGTTCATATAAAATTTGGTATAACTATATAAAACTGGGAATTTTGGTCCAGGAAAGCATAATGTTTAGACTGAAAGAAAGGTTCATAATTTCCAGTACAGCCAAGAAGATATTTAAGAGCAGCACAGCTATATACCTTACCAGAGTGACATTAGGTGTCGCTGATTTTGTTTTCTTTTTAACATGTAAAAAATATTTGTGGATAATTTGTGTCTATCAAAGCAAAGGTCTGATAAAATAGTCTAGAACGGAGACAGGAATAGTAAAGGCAGGCTCTGTGTAGGTTTCTCCAGACCCATCTGCCAATACATCTCAATCTTGATATTGCAACACCTGTACTATGAAAAGTTTGAATGTATTCCAAAGAATCAAAGAAAACCCCTCACTGTCTTCAAAGGGAGCAGGTTTGGGTTCCAAGAGTGAAATCCTGGCCCCATTTAACAAAATGAGAGCTTTAAAATTGATTTCAATGGGACCAGGATTTCACCCAAGGTCTGTATCTTCTGAATAGATATTACCAATTGTGTCCAAGCGTGTGATGGTTTTGTGTCCCGAACATATTCCCGCTTGGGAATAGGGTGAAGATTCATTTCAGTCCAGAGTATTATTATCATTGCACTTGTGACCTAACTGACTTTGGACAGAGCTCTCCAGATCAGTGGTTCCCAAACTTGTTCCGCTGCTTGTGCAGGGAAAGCCCCTGGAGGGCCAGGCCGGTTTGTTTACCTGCCGCGTCCACAGATTCGGCCGATTGCGGCTCCCAGTGGCCGCGGTTCATCAGACACTGCTTCCAGCAGCTCCCATTGGCTACTGGGAGCCGTGATCGACCGAATCTGCAGACGCGGCAGGTAAACAAACCAGTCCGGCCCGCCAGGGGCTTTCCCTGCACAAGCGGCGGAACAAGTTTGGGAACCACTGCTCTAGATGAAAATACTAGTGAACCACCTTGTCGTAGTTTATAAAAGGAAGTATTTTATGCCAGCGGTGAATGCAAAGTAAGTACAGAAGCAAAGATGTAAACATACTTCTCTATTGTCCATGAAGCAATTGCTGAAGAAAAGCAATTTTCAGAAAATGTCACATGCCATTAACCAGATTCTGCTCTCATATAGTCCGGTGCTGTTCCCGTAGTGGGAGATGAACCGATGTAACTGAGAGCAAAATTGGCCCTATGTTTTTTTTAAGAACATTAGTTTCCTGGTCCAGCACCAGCTTAATGAATCGTGGCCAGATGTGGTGAATTAAACCAGTGGAAGATCTGACCTTAGGTGCTTTGCTATTGACATCAGTGGGAGCAAGATCATGCCACAATTATCAATTACCGGTTTTAGAATCAATGTATTTGTCCAATGGTGGTATATTTTGTAGTGTCTTTTATTTTTAAATAGTCTTAACTCAGAAAGCAAAAATCAACATGACAAAGATGACATTCCTGTTACCTCTACAACCTAACTGAATTCCAAAATAATAATAGCATCAACCAAAAGAAAACACCGATTCCTGCCTCCAAAAGAAAACTCAAACAAAACAAAGACATGGTATAAGACTGGATGAGTCACATGCATTGTAATATGTAGTTGGAATCACTTATCATACTGCTCATTAGCCATAAGAAGCATCATACAAATGGTTGTTGGAATTATTCTTATTTTTATTCTACATTATCCACATAAAACTGTAAGTACTGGGAGTGATCCTAAAACACTGTAGTAGATTTCCATATGACAACCTGACTCCTGGTCCTAACAAGTACGAAAATGAATGAAGCTTGACCTTCTACAAGATCAAATGACCTTTGAGTGTAAGGGGGTTAAAAAGACCAGATGCTCAGAACTGACTTCATTGTAGTTTCAAAGTACTTAGAGCTCAAAACTGAAAGAATAAGCTTTGACTTTTCTTATTTGAAGTTGCAGGTCACTGAGGTTACATGCTCTAACTATGCAAGGGCCATATGAATGTAGAATATGAAGACCTCTTCTCTTTCATCCTACTGCTTGATGGTGGAATCCCCCATTGTTGCCATAAATTTGCAATTTTGTTTTCAAAAGGCTGAAAAGTCAAGAATAACTAAATATAAAACACTGATTTCAAAAACGCAGTTTCAAGCCCACAGATATAAGAACCCCTGGCATTGTATTTATCTGATGTTAGATGGCACTCAATATCAATTTGGGTAGTGAACTTGACACTCACCAGATTTAAGCATAAAATATAAGTATGCCTTTCATTCTGTTTCCCTGTCAGCCACTGAAATAAGTTCAGAAAGGGTGTTCACTCTTAGAGGTGGTCAAAAATATTGCCTGTTTTCACAATCACAAAATTAGAGCAGTTTGTCAACATTTGTAAGACTTTCAACACAATTTCATGTGATTTTTGTTGTTGTTGATTGCGTTAAGATGACGGGAAAAATATCACTGCAATTTTTTTTATTTCCCTTTTCCAATTTTGAGATGGGTTGTTGTTTGATTGGTTTAGTCACACAGAAGTGGTTCTTGTCATATAATCCACAAGGGATTGATTCTGATTCACTGATTGGCAGAGCCAGCTCAAGATGGTTAGTAGAAGCTATCTTGAATAATATTTCCACAGGATGTGGATGTGTTTTGTATCCTTTCTCTGAGACAGTCCAAAAAGTAGGTGTTAGTACCAGCAGGAGAGAGTGACTCTGGTTGTTATATGGTGCAATGGTGGGGGGAAGGCCGCTTACGATTCCTCACCAAATACCATCTAGAGTTTGAAGGGTCAGTGGTCCTAATTGATGATGCCCCGAATACACTGGAAAGGGAGAACAGGCTATCTACCAAAGATGCCTGAGAGAGAAAACAGGTCACTGATCCTTCCTAGCAAGGAGACAACACAAGGTAGGTGCCTGCTACATACTCATGGACTGAAGAGGCAGGAAGGGAAGAAGACCAGTTGTAGGGTTCTGGGAGGGTGAGATAGCATGGAGATGCCCATATCAGCTGCCTCCACATCATGTGAACTCCAGCCAGCTTCATCTCCACTTTCGGAACATCATCTAGATCCTGATGGTCTAGAGTTGATCCAGTACCCATAGACTCAGCTCATCTAGGACCTGTTCAAGTACGTAGTCATGTTAGTGAGAGCAGCCTCAATGCAATACAAGTTGGCTCCCCTCTGGGCCATTGTTGCTCCCACATAGGGTACATCTACACTGCAATAAAACACCTACAGCTGGCCCATGTCAGCTGACTCGGGCTTGTGAGGCAGCATAGACATTCAAGATGGAGCCTCAGCCCAATCCTGAATGTCTACGTTGGAATTTTATAGCCCCACACCCGGAGCCCTGAGAGCCTGAGTCAGCGGACACAGGCCAGCTGTGTTTCAGAGTAGCAGCCATGTTAGTCTGTATTTGCAAAAAGAAAAGGAGTACTTGTGGCACCTTAGAGACTAACAAATTTATTTGAGCATAAGCTTTCGTGAGCTGCAGCTCACTTCATCGGATGCATTCAGCTGTGGGTGTTTTACTGCAATGTAGACATACTGTTAAGGTTCCTTCCCCACTCTGAACTCTAGGGTACAGATTTGGGGACCAGCATGAAAGACCCCCTAAGCTTATTCTTACCAGCTTAGGTTAAAAATTTCCCCAAGGTACAAACTTTGCCTTGTCCTTGAACCCTATGCTGCCACCAACAAGCATGTTAAACAAAGAACAGGGAAAGAGCTCACTTGGAGACGTCTTTCCCCCAAAATATCCCCCCAAGCCCTACACCCTCTTTCCTGGGGATAAAAGGTCTTGCTTTTATCCTGGGGAGGATAAAAATCCTCATCAATTTGCACAGGTGAACACAGACCCAAACCCTTGGATCTTAAGAACAATGAAAAAACAATCAGGTTCTTAAAAGAAGAATTTTAATTAAAGAAAAGGTAAAAGAATCACCTCTGTAAAATCAGGATGGTAAATACCTTGCAGGGTAATCAGATTCAAAACATAGAGAATCCCTCTAGGCAAAACCTTAAGTTACAAAAAGACACAAACAGGAATATACATTCCATTCAGCACAGCTATTTTACCAGCCATTTAAACAAAAGAAAATCTCTAGCATTTCTAGCTAGACTACTTAGTAACTTTTTACAGGAGTTCTGAGCTGCATTCCTGATCTGTTCCTGACAAAAGCATCACACAGACAAACATCCCCCACCCCCTCCAGCTTTGAAAGTATCTTGTCTCTTCACTGGTCATTTTGGTCAGGTGCCAGCGAGGTTATCTTAGCTTCTTAACCCTTTACAGGTGAAAGGGTTTTGCCTCTGGCCAGGAGGGATTTTATAGTTCTGTATACAGAAAGGTGGTTACCCTTCCCTTTATATTTATGACACATACCCTTAGTGGAAAGATCTGGTAGCTGCTCCACTCTTTGCCAGCACCTTGGAGCCTCATCTTTGCCTTCTGCCTTGGCCATATGGGAGTGCTTGGGGACACAGGACTTAACAAAAATCCACATGGCACTATTGGAGGTAGCCTGATTCATCACGGTTACTCTAGTTTCATGCTGGTGTAATACCATTGAAATCCATTTTTGAAATTTGCACACTTACTTTCTATTGTTTAAATGGAGCTACATTTGTGGGGTTAAAGTATTTACCATATGCTGCCATCAATACTGCATTCCTGGGAAGCTTGTTTTAAACACAGGTCGGTACTATTGCTTCCACGCTGCAGTTGCATTCACCCTAGGCACAAAGAGAATGGTGTCTCTGTAATATTTTAATGATGGCTTTTTTCTTGGAGGACACAGATGACTGTTTTATTGAGGAACAGCCTTGCATGTTGGTGTCCATCTTCCTCTTTGCAAAATGTGCTGTTATTAGCCAGCTATTTCTCAAAGGCACCTACCATAACCTTTGCAGCATCTCACTAAACTTGATCAATAGCTTTCCATTAGTGCTATTAGATCCTGAGGGAGAAGAATGGATTGCGCGTGTCGAGTGGGATGCCAGATACAGAAGGTGGCACAGCAGGGAACGCAACTGGTCATTTACTACAGAATGTTAAAGGAGAGGGATTCAACACGAATTTACGAATTGCTAAACAATATTTATTAAGTTGAAATGACTTACTTTCTCAGGGACTGTATGCTGCTTCTGCTGAATTCAGTGGAAGTTTTGTTGGTGATTTCAGTCGGAGTAGGAAAAAGGAGTTTGTAAAATGGGGGTGCCTCATGTTAGGTGTCTAAATCAGTATTTAGGCACTTAAATCAATGGCTAGGCAGCAGAGCTTCCTTTGAAGTCAATTGTTGTTCTAGTGTGATTAGTACCTTTGAATGTCAAGCCACTGATTGCAGTATCTATCTAACTTTAAGCACTTTAAACCAGAACATTTTGGCTGGTGTGCTCATATCTGATTATAGGGCCACAAGGGTTATCTTCCTTCCTTTCAGAGGGTAAAAGAGAAAAAAATCTCTTTTAGAAAGATCTCCATTGGAGAAACACAAAGAGCAACTCAGTGTGAGTAACTTGTGTTTTAACATCCGTTCTAGTCTTTAATATATTTAGGATGTAAAGAACTGCCAGAGAAAAAGAAGAAAAGAAGGAAGACTATTTTCTAGACTTGATGCAGGTTGCTAGACACTAACTATTGGAAGTATATAATGCTACACAAAAAAGGATAATACATTTTTTAGGATTGAGTTCAGAAGAAAATGTGCAAAAGCCACTGTGGATTTGGCTTCCGAATCTGGGTAAGCTGTTCGGCAGCAAACACAGCTGGGCCATGACATCTCATTTGCCCTAGTGGTGACGGAGAAAAGGACCACGATTTAGAAAGACATAAATCTGACCCCACATACCAATGGATTCCATTTTACAAGGCCAGCAGTTAATCCAGCAATAGATTTAATTAGTTTTCACCGGTACCCCCTGATAGCCAGCTGGGCTCCTGAGTGCTATATATTTTTAACATCCCTTTTACAGAAGTCAAGGTCTTTGTTCTATGGTGATACAGCCTATCATTCAACTTTTTCAATTCTCTTTCTTTTCTTTTTCAAAGTAGAGCCTTTTTCTTTCTTGCCTGCTTATCTAGAAAGCACCATATCTTTTTTCTTGCCTTTAAAGCCCCAGGCACACCAACAGAACTATGTAAATAATAAATGATAATATGGTTCATCATCTACATTGCTGCTGCTTAGAAACCTTCTCTCTTGTTTTTCTACCACAAATCTATCCAAGCCTCCCTCATGATACTTTTAGACCAACATTTTCAAAGCTGGATGCCTAAAGTTAGAGATCTAAATCTATATTTAGGAATGAAATAAAATTACCTGAGAGGTTCTAGTCACTTATTTTGGTGCATAAATAGGGATTTAAGTGCTTCCGGGGATGCTCAAATTTGAAAATGTGAACAATTTTTTTCTGTGCATAACTTGGCCACCACATTGCCTGGGGAATGGAATTACCAATGAATTGTGATGATATTAAATTGATCAGTTTATTCTGCTTACATGATGGGGTGTGATTATTTCATGCACAAGCTGTGCAATGGAGTCTGATTTATACAGAAAAATGTATGTGTTTTTTCCCATTTCACATCAACACAACGGTCAGGTTCTCAGAACATGCAATCTAGAGACATTTAGATCTTTTAAGAAACAAAACCCAGTTTGGGGTTCTTGCAGAATAAAGGGCTATTGAATTTAAGTAAGAGTGGCAGAATCTAGGCTTAAAAATGGTATCAGATCTGTTCCACCATCTATTTGTACATAGAACTCCTACTGAGATCAGAGTTCCACACAAAGAATGGGAGGCAGAGTACCACTTGACACTGAGGAGCCACTGGTAAGGTTTCAGTATCTTAAAAGGACTGGTTTTAGCATAAATAATGCACATTGTTTTGGACAGACTGAGCATTCGAGGCCTTTCATTGATCACATGAAGCTTTTTTCAGAGGAAGGACTCCATGAAACAGCGTTGTATCAGAAGAAACATTAACTGTCTCAGCAATCAGTCAGAAATCCCAACCAACGTTAGAGCTGCTCCCCTAGATCTAGGGCGTGATCCCACTCCCACTGAAGTTCTTGTGTTATGAGAAGGTGTAAATAACATTTCCTTATTTACTTTCTCCACAACAGTCATGATTTCATAGTTCTCTATTATAAAACGATTTCATAGTTCTCTATTATAAAACGATTTTATAGTTCTCTATTATATATAAGATCTACACATACATGGAATTTGTACTGAAAGAGTCCTTCAGGATTACGGTTGACCAGAAGTGGGTTGAATCAGCCTCATGCAACACCACATGGGATTGTGTCAACAGAAGAAGGTGAATCTGGGGGGAAATTTCTGAGTATAAGTTAATGCTGACTTTAGCTGGATAAAACATGCTCTCTTCAACATCAGCAGCTGTGTAGTCACTAGGGAGCTGTCTGGTTACATGTGTTTTTATCACATCTGTCAGCTTAACTAAATCAGAGATCCAAATGAACAATGTAGCACACAGGAACGTTATGTGGATTTATGACAGTTGAAATACATAGTCCCTGGCAGACTTGAGGTCCATGAAGCAATGAACGACATGATTTTAATCTGTGGTAGATATAATCTTGCTCCATTGTTCTTCAAGTTGTGTACAGAAAAACTGTACCCATGTACAACTGAGTGAATAATTATATTTTTTGGTTTGGCGGCCAAACCAGAAAGTATGAAAAAAATAAAATCCAAACCCAACCTGGTTTGTTTTGAATCAAAACTGAATTATTTTGGCTTTTCTTGCCCAAACAAAAAATAGAAAAAAATTGTTTGGGTCAAATGAAGCCATTTGAATGTCATTTGGAAACAAAAAATTGTTTTGAAGCGAAATGTTGAAATAAAATATTGAACAGTCTTGTTTCAAAATGCCATTTCTAGTCATCTGGAAATGAAGTGTTGAAATGGTTCATTTAGAAGAGATCAAAATGAAACATTTCAAATTAAAAAAAATCCTATGTGCCAAATTCAACCTGAATTTGTGAATATTTCAGTAAATGCAAAACTGCATTTTTTTTGGTGAATTTTCTATTTAGTTAAAATTTTTCCCAGCTCTATACCCATGGTCTTCAGATAAATCTTTCAAAATGTCAGAAAGAGAAAAAAGGAATTGGAGAAATATATACACATATAATAACTATATTGACTTTTGAAAGCCATATTTCTGAGATGAACAAAACAGGAACAGTAATTCTTTTAATTAGTTGATAATAACAGGCATGAGCAAACACAACAGAAGGGAAGCTGTTTCTATCAACTATATGGTAGAGTAAAACATTTGGTGTCACGTGTATCAAAGAAATGGGAGCCATATCATACAGAATGCTTTTTTACTTGTGGTATGACACCCAGGTTGTGCTGTGCGGCAACGTGCAGTGTTATGATGGCACAGTCTGGGTAATTTACTAGCTTTCATGATAACTGACATGAATGCCATACGGATTCCACAAGATACAAAATGGACCTGATCCTACAAATGCTCCTTATGTGGAACTGCTACTCCTGGGGGAATTCTGCACCACTGTGCATATGCAGAATATATGCCCCCATAGAGTTCTTTGCTTCCCCACAGAAAAATGACTTTCTGACAGGGAAGCAAAGGGAAGCCACAAGAGTGGTCATGCGACCCTCCCAAGCAGTATGTTTTGGGTGTCCAGGGCATCTGGTAGAGAGGTAAATTACTATGGGGCAGGGGTCAGGACTGGGGAAGACCCTGCTGGTGGCTCCTGCACTGGGCTCAGCTGCTAGTCCTTGCTGGGCTGGGGACAACAGAACTTCCTCTTCCCCTGCACGGCATCTGGGGCTGTGTCAGACCCACCCCCAGATTTCTCCCCCTGGCTGTAGAAAGCTCTGCAAACTCCCTGCCCTCGTGCTTCCTGCACCCATTGATGCTCAGCTGCAGGAGAGGAGGGATCCCTGTATAGGGAGCTGCTCCCCCATCTGCCCAACCCCTGTGCATCCAGACCTCCTCATACTCAGACCCTACCACCGAATCTCACCTGCCCCTGCACCCAGAACCTCCCGATGAGCCCCACTACCCCTGTACTTAGACCACCCTGACAAGCCACCCGCATCTGGATGCCCACCCTACTGAGCCCCAACCAGCTGCACATGGATCCCCATCCCACTGAGACCCACTATCCCAGCATCTGGAGCCTCCCCACTAAGTCCCCCACACCCAGACCCTCCCGCTGAGCCCCAACCACCTTCACCTGCTCCCCCCTGCAGAATCCCATTACTGTTGCACCCAGAACTCCCCAACAAGCCCCTGTGCATCCAGATGTCCGCTGCACCCGGATCCCACACTGAGTCGCCCGCACCCAGATTGCCCCACACAGAACCCTTTCAACCCACACCTGGATCCTCCCACACTAAGCCCCTTCACACTTGGATCCTACCTTGCTGAGCCTGCCTGCCCACACCTGGTACACCTGGCATGGAAGGGCAGGGCCCTAGGATGTTTGTGGGGCAGGCCTGGTCCTTGCATTATATCAGGATTGGGTGCAGCCTCACCGCTGAGTCTGTGTCCCGGGGGGTGGGGGGATGGGGAGCTACACAGTGATTTTTGAAATAGTGTGTGCAGAATTTTTATTTTTTTGGTGCAGAATTTTTAATTTTTTGGCGCAGAATTCCTTGAGGAGTAAACTGCCACTGAAATCATTGGGTCTGGCTGAACTCACAATTTCAATTGGGTTTGGTCCCCAGTGGAACTTAGAACACCATCAGGACTGCTCCAATTTGTACCAGGAATCACTGGAACAGGGCAGAATTCCAGCTATTCCTCCTTCCTAAGACGTGTATCTGAATACACGCCTTACATTATGTGGCTCAGGAGGTAGTGGCATAGAGCAAGGTAGATTACCTTTACAGTTTGGATCACTCCCTGCCCCAGGCCACAAGAACCTTCAGCTGTTCACTTAGGACAACTTAATACCTCAGTTGTGTCTCCTTTACAACTCTGAAGCAGCACAAAGGGGCTAAGGTGGGGCCATGGTCAGGCTCCTAGTGTTCATACATGACAGGTCTTGTTAGGTTGCTGTCAGAAGTTAGGTCGGTGAGCTATATAATTCACTGTTTGGAATCATCCTAATTATCTGATGTTGAAAAGACTGAATGAGCACTCAATTGCTTTTAGGAAAAAAAGTCTGTGCAAGTCTGTGACAGTCTGAGGTATACAACATCATGATGTCCATAGTATTTTGCTGCCACAGGCTTTTCCATTACATATTTTTGGCCCATATGTGTGATATGTGACATATTTGCTAAATTCTGTCAGATCCATCATGGAACAATCTTTCACATTTTCAGTCAGGAATCTAGTCTTTCAGCATAAACACAAATGCACTTTAGTAAATGCTATTCTCTATTAGGAAGATGACCAGTCTACCCTCTGGTAAGAAAATTGCTAGACAGCCCAGTCACTTAAATCTAAATAAACGAGTTTAAAAACAAGCTAGTGTGTTGGAATTAAAGTTTAAATCTAGTATACAGATACCGGGGGGAGTGATAGCTCAGTGGTTGGAGCATTGGACTGCTAAACCCACAGCTGTGAGTTCAATCTTTGAGGGGGTCATTTAGGGATTTGGGGCAAAAATTGGGGATTGGTCCTGCTTCGAGCAGGGGGTTGGACTAGGTGACCTCCTGAGCTCCTTCCAACCCTGATATTCTATGATTGTGATGATGAGCACATTGAATGGCTAGACAGATATCTAATTATTAGATGAAAAATGATCATGCGTTTCTGAAATGCAGCTGTGTGATCACCTTCTTTTGATTCCTAACTAGAGGTACAAACTGAGATCTGTATTTATGAAAGGGTCAAAGCTGATAGAAGATCTGATGCTCTTATAGGGCTTAGACCAATGCAGTGAGAGACTTTGGGGAAAAAGGGCATGCAGAGACTGAGGTCACGTCCACACTAGCACTTATGTTAGCAAAACTTTTGTTGCTCAGGGATATGAAAAAACCACCTCCGTGAGCGACATAAGTTTTGTTGGCATAAGCGCTCGTGTGCACAGCGTTATGTCGCTGGGAGACGCTTTCCCGCTTGTTGAGCTGGTTTAATTACGTTGAAGGGAGAGCTCTCTCACATCCGCGTAACGCAGCTCCACGAGTGCTCTTACAATGGCAGCGGTACAGCTGTGCTGCTGTAAGCTTGTAAGTAAAGATATGGCCCGAGCGATAGTGTGCAGCAATCCACTGACTTGTTTAGTTTAAGAGTGCTAGTCTTCCAGCAGCTGGTCCTGAAACTGCACAAAGTTCGGTTACAGAATAAGCAACACACCGTGTATAGTTGGCACTGGAGCAAATACCTGCTAAACATATAAACCTCTTAAAAGATTACAATCTGGGTACAACTGCATTTGTTAGTTACTAGGATGAACAGAGGGACATGTAAATAGACACGGAGTAGAACAGTGCTGCCTTAGAACAGCACTATTTGTATTTCTAAAAATGACTTATTGTGTTCCATGTTGTAGATAGATTCTCACTCACACCAAATTTACACTAGTTTAATTCCATTGACCTACTTGGAATTACTCTGATATAGACTGGTATAAGTGAGAGGAGAGTCTGGTCTGGCAAGGTACTAAATAAAAGGTGTCAAGCAGACCCAGGGCCCAAACTTTCTCCCATTGAAGTCAGAACTCACGACTCAAAACTTGCATTGTCTTTTAATGGGAACAGGAACAAGCCCTAAGCTTTCATTGTGATTTATATAACATAATAAGTTAGAGAGGGGACTTTATTATTTGAAGAGACAATTAAAAAGAAATATTAGATGGGGCGGGAAGGGAGAGATCATATTTGACTAGAATGGCAATGCACCAATATTAAAAGTACCAGTAAAGCTTAATAAAACCAGTAGAACAATGCATGATTATTATAAATGAATATGTTGAATCAATCTCTGCAATGGTTTTATTCATTTCTTTGTAAGAAAACGAGATGAAGCTGATTGTTCCTATCTAGTGAATTTGTTTGGGAACAAGTTTTGTTTTAATGTAAACATTAAATTTGTTCCATTAAAACAGTGTCTGCGGAGGTGTTTTAACCAAAGAGGATTATTTGTTAATGATGTGGAGACAAAAATGGGCTCCTGTGTCAAGTTCATAATTGCCACTCTTCAATATTAAATATATAGAACTGTGTTTATATAAGAATGAGATTGTGATGTAACAGACAAGAAAAACAATAGGTTCTGCAGGTAGGATTCATGGCAAAACATACATTTATTGAGCTGTTAGTTGAGATTTTGCACAAAACCAGGTAAGAAAGCCCATGCAGAGTTATTAGCAAAAGGCACACAGGACAATTCAAGTGCTTCTATGTTCGTGTTTTCTTCCTGTATACCTTTGTTTTGGGCTGTTTGCTGTGGTTGCGTGAAAAGCACAGTCCATACCCAATTATTCATCTTAAATCAATTTTAAAGACTTATTGAGACATTTTTAAGGACAAGATATCACCCTCTTAATCAAGCATAAAGCATAAATAAAGCAAATAGAGCAGGATAGGATCATGATCAGTTCCCAAGTCGTTGAGCATAGGCAGCGGTGCTGGAACAATTTTTATAGTGCGGGTGCTGAGAGCCATTGAACCAAACTGTAATCCCTGTATATAATGGAAACCACTTCAAGTCAGGGAGTGCTGCACCACCTCCCCTCACCCTTAGTTCCAGCACCTATGGGCACAGGTAGGCTGCGCCGGTAATTATCAGATCCATACTGGTTTGGCTGTGTAGATCTTGTGTTGCTCTCCCTAGGGTTTGTAGCTAGCCCTCTTTTATACACTTATATAACCCGTACATCTTGCATACACCATCCTTGCTCTTGCCTGCGTTACCTAACTGATCACTCATCACTCTTATCCCTATTTAGTATATTCCATGCTACATACATCCTATATTTTTCACACAATGCTTTTTTCCTGAATGGCTGTGTGACGGGGTGTATCAGCTCTGCACTGGGCCAATGGGGGTTGACCAATTATTGTGGGCACACCCCTGCTGCACATGCTCCAGGTGGAGGAGACAGATAAAAGGATGCAGCCCAGCTCAGTTGGGGCTGGCAGAGGAGGAGGAAGGATGTGTGCTGCAGTCTTCTGTAGAGAAACTGTTGACTCTCCAGGCTGTAGGGACCGTGGGTCCGAACTGTGCTGTGGATGACCAGCTGACCATGGAGACTGACTGGGATCCTGAGCTGCGGCCAGCTGAGGAGATGCCTGAGATGGACTTTTTTATATGAAGTGACCAAGGGGATGTGTTAGGAGCCAATGCCTGGATCCTTGATAGGGAGTTTACTGGCTCCATAGGGCCCTGGGTCGGAAACTGGTGAAGTAGGGTGGGCCCGGGTTCTTCTACCTCCCCACCCCTTCACTTGCCTCAAGGTGTGGCTACCAGGGGCTTCAGCTATAGACTGATCGTTTGCTCTGCCCTGCCCAGAGGGTCAGAGCCCCTTAACTGCTATTGTCTCCTCCAGCCAGGAGGATGAGGGGCTATAGACTGAGTGTTTTCTCTGCCCCACTCCAGGGGCTACAGACTGCTTGGTGGCTCTGCCGCATTGGAGTTCTGGGTCCCCTGATTGTGATTGCTTGACTCAACAGAGAATCTTGACAACCATGCTACAGGGTGTATCAACCCCGCACTGGGTAAAGAAGGGCGACTCCACTCTACACATTGAGAGCCAGTGACAGGGTCAGACTTTCTTAGCATGCCTTTTCATTCTTCCCCCTCTCATATTGTTATCTCCATGTCTTTCTTCTTTGGCCTAGGTGTTTTCCAGTTTTTCTCTATTTTCTCTGTCTTTGTGGCCTTATTCATTTGACCTGTCACCCCAACTCACTTGTTTTTCCATACTGTTATCTATACATTGCTGGCTACTCACTCAGTTTCTGTTTACCCGGTTTCTTATGTGGGATTCCAATACTTTGATTTTCTTAACACTTTGTTGGCAACTTCTTAACTGTATTCAGTCTGGTTTTCTAGAGATTGCTCAGTAAATGACCACATGTTTTTAAATAACTTTCCATGTGGTTGTTATATTAGACAAGCATATAGATTTGTCAGGGTTTTGCTGAGAAGCAATGTGGCTAAGACTTTGTTCTGTCATACTGGTGACCTGGGTTTTATTTATAGTATAGTTCATCCTTAAATAATAAGTCAGAGTGCATTTATATCCTGTGTCTGGTGATTTTTACTTTTTATCCTATTTAATATAACAGTAATTGTTGCTAAATGTAAGAGATTTAAGAAGCTCAATCTCTTTTATTTATAAAAGAAAAGGCTAAGAGGTGACTTGATCATAGTCTATAAGTACTTACACAGGGCGAAGATTTCTGACAGTAGAGGGCTGTTTAATCTAGCAGACAAAGGTATAGCAAGGGCCAACAGCAGGAAGCTAGACAAATTCAAACTGCAAATAAGGTGCATATTTTTATCAGTGAGGTTAAGTAACTAATGGAGTAATTTCCTGGGGAAGGGGTGGATTTGAAGTATTTCAAAAATCAAGATTAGATGTCTTTCGAAAAGATATGCTCTAGTTCAGCCAGAAGCTACTGGACTTTACACAGGGAGTACTGGGTGAAATTCTATGCCCTGTGCTCTACAGGAGATCTTAATGTTCCATTCTGGCCTTAAAAGCTATGAATCTAGCATCTGAGCATCAGGCAGCAGAAACTGTTTCTAAATGAATAATTCCTGGCATTGAGGACCTAGCTACCAAAAAGAACCCTAGCAACCACAGACTGTAGTATATAATATACTTAACATTGCTAAGCTGTTTAACCAAATACAAACAAAATGTAATAAAATTAATTGCAGTACATAATATGAAGGCAAGAGGACAATTGTGTTGGTAGAGAAATGTGTACTATATATGGGAGTTGTGTAAAGTACTATAACCAATTCATTAGGGGATATTAAAAAGGGAAAATAGCCTAACCTTATTAGCAATGAATATTTAGCTAAGAAGTGTATAACAAAAACAGTGGTAAACTGGAAAAGTGTTAAATTGTGTAGATAGATCCCCTTTTGGTACCATTCATAATCTGGGGTCAGTGGCACTTTATCCTAATCAAGGCAAATTATTCAAAACAATCTTGCTCAGTGTTTGGTTCCATATATAACAATATTTGATCCTGACACCACAATATTTAACAAGTTAGCTAATGTCCATTCAGTAGGTTATCCAGAAGACATCATCTACAAGAACCAGATGGATCTACCTCAGCTACTGGTGTATCATGCAGCAATGCAAATCTAAAGAGCTCTGCATTTGGCTTGTTGTGCCGGAAACATTTCTAACATTATAACTTCAGTGGCCACAATGATTAGTTACAGTACAATATGACAGAGAAGCTAGCTGCTCCTGTCTCCTTCCTTGTGAAGCTTACCACGTGGCGACAGCCAGCAGTAAGGGTAACCTATAATATGAGTAGACAGTACTGTGTAGTAACTAATTACAAGAAATTTACATGTGGAGATCTCATTTGCAATGTCACTACTACAATTTTCTGTTTTCCTCCTCATGTACGTAGGACTGTAGGATACACTATAATTAATGCCTATCCCAGTGTTTCTACATGAATCTATTGTCCAAAGGGAGTCCCAATGTCAGGGTGAAGTTGAAACTTACTTACCAGGTTTTAACGTACGTATTAATCCACTTACTTTAAATTTAAAAACATTACTAGATGGGAAAGATACACGTGTTAGTCAAATCAGCAATGACTCACAGAAGGCAAAACTAGCCTTGAATGAACTGATCCACGATGGGGAACTTTAAATACAGGTTTCCCACACCTGGATAGAAGTTGCATTTAAAGCTTTGCTTGTGTTACAAGGTGCATTAATTTTAGCTGTGTTAATTACGTAGCGCTGCTCATGCAGTTTGGCAAAACACTTTAAATTACATATAAAGGTTCTGTCACCAGGGCCACTGCTGCTCCCCAGCTCCAAGTATTCGCTGCCAAGTATGCTCAGTCTCAGCCAAGGAGATTTATTCTTTTATGACAAACGTTAAAGAAACAGAATGCATTCTTTAGTCAATACCTGGCCCCCAGACTTCAGGACCACTCTTACCAGGAGTCTCTGGCACACCAGGTCCTGGCAGCTTCCTTGCCTCTGCCAGCTCTGCTCCACCCTTGGAGCTGCAGTCATGGGGTTGCTTCTTTGAGCCCCTGGCCCCCTTGCTCCTGTGACCCACCACAGGAATTAGCTCCTGTCATAAATATAAAGGGAAGGGTAAACCCCTTTGAAATCCCTCCTGGCCAGGGGAAAGCTCCTCTCACCTGTAAAGGGTTAAGAAGCTAAAGGTAACCTCGCTGGCACCTGACCAAAATGTCCAATGAGGAGACAAGATACTTTCAAAAGCTGGGAGGAGGGAGAGAAACAAAGGGTCTGGGTCTGTCTGCATGCTGCTTTTACCAGGGACAGAACAGGAATGGAGTCTTAGAACTTTTAGTAAGTAATCTAGCTAGGTATGTGTTAGATTATGATTTCTTTAAATGGCTGAGAAAAGAATTGTGCTGAATAGAATAACTATTTCTGTCTGTGTACCTTTTTTTGTAACTTAAGATTTTGCCTAGAGGGGTTCTCTATGTTTTCTAATCTAATTACCCTGTAAGATATTTACCATCCTGATTTTACAGGGGGGATTTCTTCATTTCTATTTACTTCTATTTTCTATTAAAAGTCTTCTTGTAAAAAACTGAATGTTTTTTCATTGTTCTCAGATCCAAGGGTTTGGGTCTGTGGTCACCTATGCAAATTGGTGAGGCTTTTTATCCAACATTTCCCAGGAAAGGGGGGGTGCAAGTGTTGGGAGGATTGTTCATTGTTCTTAAGATCCAAGGGTCTGGGTCTGTAGTCACCTAGGCAAATTGGTGAGGCTTTTTTACCAAACCTTGTCCAGGAAGTGGGGTGCAAGGTTTTGGGAAGTATTCTGGGGGGAAAGACGCGTCCAAACAGCTCTTCCCCAGTAATCAGTATTAGTTTGGTGGTGGTAGCGGCCATTCCAAGGACCACGGGTGGAATACTTTGTACCTTGGGGAAGTTTTGACCTAAGCTGGTAAAGATAAGCTTAGGAGGTTTTTCATGCAGGTCCCCACATCTGTACCCTAGAGTTCAGAGTGGGGGAGGAACCTTGACAGCTCCACTCCAGTGTGGCCGTTGCTGTCCAGGGTTCAGCCTATCTCAGTTCTTCCTCTTCAGCTGCCTACTAGCTGTCCTTTATAGGCCCAGGTGTAGCTCAGCCCTGTTTAATTGGCTGGATTAGGTTCACCTCACCTGCTCCAGTCCGGGGAGCTGGGCTCAGTCTATTCACAGAGACCAGTTCCCTGTGACAGGCCCTCACCACTGCTCCATATATTAGTCTGGCAAAGGTGTCACTTTAGTATAATAATTATCAAGGTGACAAGGTGGGGGCCTGTTGACTAATATATGTTGGTTATCATATATACATATCACATTAATACTATGTATTATCTGCACCATATTTATATTAGCATGCATTAAGCACAAATATTATAGCACAACAAATAGCCTATATTGGCCTATGACTTTTATATAACCCAACTCACTTATGCTAAGTAGCCCATAACCCCTTGCATTCACTGAAGAAAGTTTTGGCCTGAGCAAAAAGGGAAGCTGTCAAGGTCAGGAGAGATGAATGCTTTACCATAGAAAGAGAAAGGGAGTTACTCTCACAGCCCTGTATAAAAGTGCCCCAAAGGAAGAGAACAAGATATATAATTGTCCTACCCTACTATAAACCTAGGAGGTGCCTTCATGCCCTTTGGCACCTGAAATGCATATGTTCAGATCAAGGAGATAACGTGTACCCCAAGGTACCAGAAAAACAAGGTAGAAAGCTGGCTGGTTAAATCTAGTGTCAGATGATTCACTCAGTACTTTTTACTTGTAAACAGGTAGGGTATAAAATTATGGTTTTAGGAGTACACCTTCTGTGTAAGGTGAAGGTAACAATGCTGCATAATATGGCTTCCCAGAGATTGGTATCACATAAAACCTTTTCTCCCGTACTATATTATTGCATTATAACAAGAAACCTGATGGACTGTACACTCAGTATAACAATATGACAAATATACTCAAGAGACCAAATAACCAAAATGTAACCAAGCAATTGACTATACAATTATCAACAATCTGCATATTAGAAACCTGACTTCTGTTTCTCAGCTCTGCAAGACTGACCTTGTGTAATGCTTCAGATATTTCTTCTTCTGTAAAATTTAAGCTTATAACTTGGCTAAATCTGACTCTATCATCTTGGAGACAGCATAAGATACCGGTCTGACCCCAGGACTCTGCCTCTACCACATTTCAAGTTACTCCTCCAACCTACTGAGCTTGTCTCAAATCTGCCAGAAAAAAATTAACAATGGGAAAACTACCTATTTTCCCCTAATCTTATTCTCAAAAATGGTTGTTCTGTTTTTGCTGAATCTTTAAAAAATGAAATTAACCTCAGCAAGAAACATTTCATTCCAGATGGTTAAAGTTTGGCAAAATTACAAGCAATTGAAAATAAGGCCTCTGTAATGGGAAGTGCTTGGTAGACTTATCAGTGCCTCCTATGTCATAGGGTTAAATTCCTCCTTGGTGTAACTTCACTGAAATTAAGGTTGAATTAGGTTCATAAGATCTGGAGACTATAGAATTGGGCTCATAATGAGCTGTAACCATAACATTTCCTTGAGGAGCTAGTGAAAATTCAATTTATTTGAGCATAAGCTTTCGTGAGCTACAGCTCACTTCATCGGATGCATAAAGTGGAAAATACACAAGATGTTTTTATACACACAAACCATGAAAAAATGGGTGTTTATCACTACCAAAGGTTTTCTCTCCCCCCACCCCACTCTCCTGCTGGTAATAGCTCATCTAAAGTGATCACTCTCCTTACAATGTGTATGATAATCATGGTGGGCCATTTCCAGCACAAATGAAGGATGACCCCACACTCTCACAAATCTTGGGAGACAAGCCAGTCCTTGCCTACAGACAGCTCCCCAACCTGAAGCGAATACTCACCAGCAACCACATACCACTCAACAGAGCCACTAACCCAGGAACCTATCCTTGCAACAAAGCCCGTTGCCAACTGTGCCCACATATCTATTCAGGGGACACCATCACAGGGCCTAATAACATCAGCCACACTATCAGAGGCTCGTTCACCTGCACATCTACCATGATGTGATATATGCCATCATGTGCCAGCAATGCCCCTCTGCCATGTACATTGGTCAAACTGGACAGTCTCTATGTAAGAGAATAAATGGACGCAAATCAGATGTCAAGAATTATAACATTCATAAACCAGTCGGAGAACACTTCAATCTCTCTGGTCATGCGATTACAGACATGAAAGTTGCGATATTACAACAGAAAAACTTCAAAATCAGAGTCCAGCGAGAGACTGCTGAATTGGAATTCATTTGCAAATTGGACACAATTAACTTAGGCTTGAATAGAGACTGGGAGTGGCTAAGTCATTATGCATGGCAACCTATTTCCCCTTGTTTTTTCCTACCCCCCCTCCCCATTCCTCAGACGTTCTTGTTAAACCTTGGATTTGTGCTGGAAATGGCCCACCTTGATTATCATACACATTGTAAGGAGAGTGGTCACTTTACATAAGCTACTACCAGCAGGAGAGTGGGGTGGGGGGAGAGAAAACTTTTTGTAGTGATAAACACCCATTTTTTCATCGTTTGTGTATATAAAAACATCTTCTGTATTTTCCACAGTATGCATCCGATGAAGTCAGCTGTAGCTCACGAAAGCTTATGCTCAAATAAATTGGTTAGTCTCTAAGGTGCCACAAGTACTCCTTTTCTTTTTGCGAATACAGACTAACACGGCTGTTACTCTGAAACCAGTGAAAATTCAGGTTGTAATGTGGGTACTATTCTAAGAGAAGTTTCTTTTCTCAAGAGCCTCCTGCTGCTGCTGGGCCACTCTGTTTTCTTTTGACTTTATTGCTTCCGTTGTCACAAGGTTTGAAAACTGGCCTGGAAATTCATTCTGAACAGTAACATGATTTGCATAATGGCAACTGCGGGGGACATTGAGCCAGCCTGTTCTACTGGAATTCTGCATACCACAGGGTGACGTTCAGCCTATCCCCTACCAGATTCTCAAGAACCTGACTGCTGCTCCAGTAACAACTCAAATACATCAGAAAAAAAAATTCACAGTCCCACTGACCATGCCGCCATTCTACTTTGATTATATGTCTCCCTGTTGTATGCATAATTCCAGTAGAATAGGCTAGTTCAGTGTCACCTGCAGGTGCCATTATGCAAAACACATTACCGGTCAGAATGGATCATCATGCTCGTTATTTGTCTGGAAGCACATATATACCATGGTCTACAGGTGTCAAGGTTCCTCCCCCACTCTGAACTCTAGGGTACAGATGTGGGGACCTGCATGAAAAACCTCCTAAGCTTATCTTTACCAGCTTAGGTCAAAACTTCCCCAAGGTACAAAATATTCCACCCGTTGTCCTTGGATTGGCCGCTACCACCACCAACTAATACTGGTTACTGGGGAAGAGCTGTTTGGACGCGTCTTTCCCCCCAAAATACTTCCCAAAACCTTGCACCCCACTTCCTGGACAAGGTTTGGTAAAAAGCCTCACCAATTTGCCTAGGTGACTACAGACCCAGACCCTTGGATCTTAAAAACAATGAACAATCCTGCCAACACTTGCACCCCCCCTTTCCTGGGAAATGTTGGATAAAAAGCCTCACCAATTTGCATAGGTGACCACAGACCCAAACCCTTGGATCTGAGAACAATGAAAAAGCATTCAGTTTTCTTACAAGAAGACTTTTAATAAAAATAGAAGTAAATAGAAATAAAGAAATCCGCCCTGTAAAATCAGGATGGTAGATATCTTACAGGGTAATTAGATTCAAAAACATAGAGAACCCCTCTAGGCAAAACCTTAAGTTACAAAAAAGATACACAGACAGAAATAGTTATTCTATTCAGCACAATTCTTTTCTCAGCCTTTTAAAGAAATCATAATCTAACACATACCTAGCTAGATTACTTACTAAAAGTTCTAAGACTCCATTCCTGGTCTATCCCCAGCAGAAACCAGCATATAGACAGACACACAGACCCTTTGTTTCTCTCCCTCCTCCCGCTTTTGAAAGTATCTTGTCTCCTCATTGGTCATTTTGGTCAGGTGCCAGCGAGGTTACCTTTAGCTTCTTAACCCTTTACAGGTGAGAGGAGCTTTCCCCTGGCCAGGAGGGATTTCAAAGGGGTTTACCCTTCCCTTTATATTTATGACAACAGGTAAACCAAAACCCTGCACAATCTAACAACAGTAATGTACTTTGTAGCTGAATAGTTTGTTTTTTTTAAAGGGTGGGGGATTTCTTCATTTAGCTTAAATAGTGGGGGGATGGAAAGGAGGGAGGCAGGGAGCTGGGAGCTTTCTTTTCACCAATTTCTTCTATGACCTCTTCAGCAATGACTGAAACTGAGGATGAAGTCAGTGAGATTACTCATGTGAGTAGCTGTTCACTTATTCTAATCTATTCTGGTTCTTAGACAGCCCTCCTCACTGTAGTATCGGAATGCTTTCTGGTAGTGCATTAAGTGATGTGATTAATGTCTGTCACATGGGGTTCATTCTTTTCCCCTGTACTTTCCAGAGGGAAATTGTGGGGACGGAGGGGTTTTAAATGTCTTCTTTTAACAAAATGATTTAGTATGTTATATGTACACTGTACTATGTGTTTATATTGGAAAGGCTGAAGGAATGCACTTTGCATTTGGAGTAGAAGGTAGTCAAGTCTGTGATGGTTCCTGTGAGAGTTTGTTTTACATTCTCTGACTGCCTCTAAGAACTGCCTCTGTTTCCTGCACAGATGAGCATTAACCTTGTTGTAGAAAAATCAGAGTAAGGGATTCACAATCTGATCCTTTGATCTTTGTGGTGTTAGGGATGTTGTGAAATGTCTGTTTGGTATATTCATTTCTGAGATACAGAGTAGTGGGTTTAGTTCCATGCATGTCACTGGGTCACATACCTTACCCAGCTGAGCTGTTTCAATTTCCTTTTTCTTGTGGTAGCTTGTTGAAGACGATCTGTAAGATGACCTATTTCCCTTCATGCCAACTTCAGGAAGAGGGAATGCATAGCTTGGGAAGAGAATACCACGGGCAAGAGGTCACTAATGCTTCTTGTGCCAATGAACTCATTGTACTTTAGGTTGCCTACCCAATGCATACTGGAGAAGAGCCTTTTTCTAGCCAGAAGGTCAGAACTTGTGTGGCTGATGTTACAACTGCTTCTCTAGATTCCACTTCTGGATCATCAAGATAGCCTTGTGGATGGTGCTCAAAGCAAGTGGAAATACTGAGAATCATGGAACTGAGGTGAAACATTAGGGTGAACATTAGGGTGAAACTCGTACCACTCCACAAGGGACAGCAAGATGATAAAGGTAGCAGTTTGATGGCTATATGAAATGATACAAGCAGCCTGGAGGCTTCAGTGTGATCAAGGTAGGTATTTACATTCACAAGTGATAGGCAAACCTGTAAGGGTGACAGGTCTTTCTCAAGCATCATTATCATCACCACCATTATTATTATCTTACACTTTAAACTGTTTGTATTGCAACTCCCTTGTGAGATAAGTCATGTCCCCATTTTACAAATGTAGAAAAGGAAGCACAGAGATGCTAACGGTGTTATCCAAAGCCATACAGTGAGTCAATGGAAGAGACCGAAAATGAAACTAGGAATCCTGACAGCCTGAACTCAGCACTATACCACGCTGCTAAACAAACTGTGGCTAATATATGTAGATGGCCATTAGCTTATGCTCACTGTTTCCTAATTGTTCCCTGACTATTATCCTTGCAAGTAGACTTATCTCTATAATGTAATACCCCTAATGCCTTGTTAACTCCATCCTGGTTCCTTTTCCAAGATGGTTGGTGTACCATATCCATTATGCACCTTACCCCTAGTATGCCATCTGCCTTTGCTATGTCCCAAGTTATTGATGAGCAGTTTATTCTTCCTTCTTTGAAGGCATTTTCATTTTTGCTTCTCACCTCCTTATGCACTTGCCTAGTCCTGCATGCTGTATGTAGCATATTCCTTTTACACATTTATTTGTTTTCTAGCAACGTAGAGCCCTTTTTATTCTCATGTTGTCAGATTTGTCTTCTGCCTTTCTTTGTCCTGCTGGACAAAGGGATTTCGCTCCCTGCTTTCACTCCCGCTTCTTTTAACTAGCTAGTTATTTCTTTTTCTTAAGTGTCCTCTCAGTTGGAATTAATTCTCACACTCCTAGCATGTTTCGTTATAGCCGGTGACATTATTGTCATTGTTCCATGCATGCACTTACAGTTCCTCTCTTAATGCTCTTCATGCATTTTAATGCCATCTAACAAAGTGTACCAATTATCTTCCATGCTGTCTTTCCTGATCTTCATATAGCTCTCCTGCCTAGTGTCTTCATCTCTCTGTGGGTAATCTGTTTTCCTTTGGCTTTGACGCTGTTAACAGATCAAGGCTGGTTCCAATGGATGGATCCAATGCTCTCCAGTTTGCTTAATTTTAACAGATAGCAAGTTATTTTGCTAAGTGCTTGAATCACTTCTCTTTGCTCTGCCCGATGCCTGTGTATCAACCCCTCTCTTTCCTGATAATTAGAGCCCTACCAAATTCAGAGTCATGAAAAATGAGTCATGGACCATGAAATCTGGTCTCCCCCGTGAAATCTGTATAGTATAGGGTAAAAGTAGACAAAAGACCAGATTTCATAAGGGAAACCAGTGTTTCTCAAACTGGGGGTCCCAACCCAAAAAGGGGTCCCAAGATTATTGTAGGAGTGGTCTCGGTATTGCCACTCTTACTTCTGTGCTGCCTTCAGAGCTGGGCGGCCAGAGAGCGGTGGCTGCTGGCCGGGCATCCAGCTCTGAAGGCAGCACCCCACCATACCATGCCACCCTTACTTCCAGCCTTCAGAGCTGGCTGGCCGGAGAGTGGTGGCTGCTGGCCAATGGCCCAGCTCTGAAGGCAACAGCTCAGAAGTTAGGATAGCAGTACCAGACCAGGCCATCCTTATTTCTGCGCTGCTACTGGCAGTGGTGCTGCCTTCAGACCTGGGCTCCTGGCCCGCAGCCGCCACTCTCCAGCCGCCCAGCTCTGAAGGCAGTGCCGCCGCCAGCAGCAGTATAGAAGTAAGGGTGGAAATACCATGACCCCCCCTACAATAACCTTGCAACCTCCTCTGCCACAAGCCTCTTTTGGGTCAAGACCCCTACAGTTCCAACAGCATATCCAAAATGAAATTTACAGTTTTTAAAATCCTATGACTATGAAATTGACCAACATGGACTCTGATTTTGGTAGGGACCTACCTAGGATGATCATTTAGTGTAAACACCCTGGACCAATTTTTCCTTTTGGTCATGGCAGTTCAATCCATTACATTGTTGGGGTTACATTGTTAAGGCTGAGAAGAGAGTTGTGCCCTCTTTACAAATACAATGGTGTCCTCTGTGCTCAGTTTCAGCTCATTCTGCCTGCATTAGGCCCCTCCTATTGTAAAAACTCCCTGCTTCCCACAGTCTCTGGAACCTAAATCCTTCTTTGCTGGACCAGTTATTTTGTTGGGCACTAATATTTCTGCTCTCTCTCATCCTGGGCCTGGCAACATTATAGTGACAAAGGGATTGAGCAAAAGCATTAGCTTAACTTTTTTTTCCTCTGAAATTTTCTTTTTCAAAAGACTGGCTTAATGGTAATTGACACCGCAGTGCATTTCACAAGCATTTAAATCACTTGGTGGGGGAAAAAGAGAAGTAACTAAGTAGAGACAAGGTGGGTGGGGTAAGATGTTTTACAGGACCAATTTCTGTTGGTGAAAGAGAGAACCTTTTGAGCTTACACAAAGGGAAAGGTATTTGGGGTCAGTTGGTGTGCATGCGTGAGTGTGTTCTCTCTGCCGTCCCAGCTCTGAGCAGAAAACTGGTTCAGCAGACCTCAATCGTACAACCCAGAAAGCCTACCAACTCGGTGGTGAAGGCACTCGTCTAGGTTTATTCCTGATGAACCATGGTTCTACTACCCTGGTTCTGTAGTTACAGGTACACTAACCCGCATGCCTGCGACAATGGACTTGGCTCACTCAGCAGCGGGACTTTCTGCTGCCCCCTAAGCTGGACAAAGTTGCCCCTCCTAGGATTTCTCTTTTATCCATTGATACAAACAAGTTACATATAACACTCCTGACATGCTTAGTTACCATCCCTAGAGCTTCTACCCGATGGTTTGAACAAATAGCTCCATCCATCATCCTGTCCTCCTATCCTTGTCTTACTCGGGGTCGGTGTGGTCCTGTACCATCTCCCAGGATTGTGTTTATGCCAGAACTCTATGTTGGGGTGTAGTTGTACTGACCTTCTGGCCATAGGCACCGACTCTGTGGGTGCTCCGGGACTGGAGCACCCACTGGCAGCCCCCTATCAGCTAACCCCGTCTCCCCTCTGCCCCCAGCATCTCCTGCCCACCAGTGGGCCCCACCGATCAGCACCTTCCTCTCCCTCCCCGCCCCTCACCCGCCACAGCTGTTTCGTGGTCTGCAGGAGGCTCTGGGGGAGAGTGGGGAGGAGTGAGGATGTAGCGCACTTGTGGGAGGGGGCAAGAAGGGGTGGGGTGTGTGCGGCCTTGGGGGAGGGGGTGGAGTGGGGGCGGGGCCTGAGGTAGAGCCAGGGGTTGAGTAGCCCCGGCACCTGTGCTTCTGGCATTTGTTTACATGAATACCTAGTACCCACTAAAAAGAGCAGGAGGACTTGTGGCACCTTAGTGACTAATCAATTTACTAGAGCATAAGCTTTCGTGGGCTACAGCCCACTTCATCGGATGCATAGAATGGAACATATAGCAAGAAGATATATATACATACAGACGTGCTGTGTTTTAGCAATTCCAGCCATGCTTTTGCCAAGTTCATGTACCAGACAGTGAACTTGTAAGCAAGCTTCTGCTTTCTGACAGGGCCTGACTGTTGCTCATAGCCTGGCTTTTGCTGACTTTGGTTGAGGCCTCAGGCCTTGCTCCACCCAGTGCTCCAGGCTCTGTACTAGAGTACTCAGAGAGTAACTAAATAACCAAATAAGCAGATAACCTAGCAGAACAATGTGCCTCCTGTAATACATGTTGTGAAATACTGTACTAACTCTGGTGTGAATTCTTGACTAATGTCTTAATGAGGATATCCTGCCTACTGGAAATTTCTTATTTTGCAATACATGGATCCTTGTTATACGCAGATTCTACAAGAAAAGAAGCTGACCTGATTAGCTTCAAAAGAAACATTTTGAAATCATGTTGGATAAGGAAATGTCCTTGCCAAAACCTTGATATAATTTTTAGTCCATATGACTTAGGAATAATGTTTGCTCATTCTTTTTTTGGCTTTGGGTCAAAAATACATATTTTTTGAGGGCGTATTTCACAAGCTTTGTTAAATAACAATATACAGCGTACTGGACAAAATGCATTGGATGGTTGAATTTATAAGTTTCTGGGGCTTATCTCTTCTGCAGGCAAAACAGCAGAACCTCTTTTACATTAGGCTTGCAAAATGTTAAGTACAATGCAACGTATTCTCTCGCTGAACTATTCCGTCAGGTTAGAACAATTAAATATTACATCCTGGTTTGGGATATGTATTTAAAAAAAAGTCAAGCCATAAACCTGAGCTGCAGCTGGACTGTGAACACTTCACAAACAATTTGGAAATCTCAGATCAAATAGATTACATGTGTCATTTGACATTGTCTAGCAGGTAGAGCCAAGGCTTAGGAATTATGAGACCTACATTCTCAGGTCTTAAATTCTCACATAGTACTTCCTGGAGCCTCGGGGCTTCTGCCTCCGGGGTATGCTGGGGCTCAGGGTGTCTGCCTCGCAGGCAGGGGTGGAAGTAAAATGCAGCTCTTACCAGTACAGGGCCGCTGTGGCTCTCCCCAGAAGGGGCGGGAGGGGGTCAGTGTCTCCCAGCCAGTCCATCTGCTCTCCCTGGCCTGTGCCTCCTGGGGCTCCAGCAGCGTTTTAAAGGGCCCGGGGCTCCGGCCACCGCTGCCACGGTAGCAGCAGTGGTAGCTGGAGCCCCACGCCCTTTTAAATCACTGTCCCAGGGCAGCTACTTCTTCCCCTACCCCCCACTGTCGGTGGCCAGGGGGAAAAAACGGGCAGCGACATTAAAATGCTTTAACCTATGGAACTCCATGCCAGAAGATGTTGTGAAGGCCAAGACCATAACAAAAAAAAGAACTAGATAAATTCATGGAGAATAGGTTCATCAATGGCTATTAGCCAGGATGGGCAGGAATGGTATCCCTAGCCTCTGTTTGCCAGAAGCTAGGAATAAGCAACAGGGGATGAATCACTTGATTACCTGTTCTGTTCATTCCCTCTGGGACACCTGGCACTGGTCACTGTTGGAAGACAGGATACTGGGCTAAATGGACGTTTGGTCTGACCCAGTAGGGCCGTTCTTATGTTCCCTAGGCAAATTGTTCCAGTGCTTAATCACTCTGACAGTTAGGAAGTTTTTCCTAATGTTCAACCTAAGCCGCCCTTGCTGCAATTTTAGCCCATTGCTTCTCGTCCTATCCTCAGAGGTTAAGAAAAGCAATTTTTCTCTCTCCTCCTTGTAACAATCTTTTATGTACTTGAAAACTGTTATGTCTCCTCTCAGTCTTCTTTTCTGCAGACTAAACAAACCCAATTTTTAAAATCTTCCCTCATAGGTCATGTTTTCTAGACCTTTAATAATTTTTGTTGCTCTTCTCTGGACTTTCTCCAATTTGTCCACATCTTTCCTGAAATATGGCACCCAGAATTGGACACAATACTCCAGTTGAGGCTAATCAGCACGGAGTAGAGTGGAAGAATTACTTCTCCTGTCTTGCTTACAATACTCCTGCTAATACATCCCAAAATATTTGCTTTTTTTTTTTTGCAACAGCATTACACTGACTCATATTTAGCTTGTGATCCACTATGACCCTTAGATCCCTTTCCACAGTACTCCTTCCTAGGCAGTCATTTCCCATTTTGTATGTGTTCAACTGATTGTTCCTTCCTAAGTGAAGTACTTTGCATTTGTCCTTATTGAATTTCATCCTATTTACTTCAGACCATTTCTCCAGTTTGTCCAGATCATTTTGAATTTTAATCCTATCCTTCAAAGGACTTGCAACTCCTCCCAGATGGGTATCGTCCATCAACATTATAGGTGTATTCTCTATGCCATTATCTAAATCAGGGATCGGCAACCTTTGGCACGTGGCCCGTCAGGGAAATCAGCTGGCAGGCCGGGACGGTTTGTTTACCTGCAGTGTCTGCAGGTTCGGCCGATCACAGCTCCCACTGGCTGCGGTTCGCCGTTTCAGGCCAATGGGGGCTGTGGGAAGTGGCAGCCAGCACATCTCTCGGCCCACACCACTTCCCGCAGCCCCCATTGACCTGGAACGGCGAACCACAGCCAGTGGGAGCTGCGATCGGCCGAACCTGTGGACCCTGCAGGTAAACAAACCGTCCTGGCCTGCCAGCTGATTTTCCTGACGGGCCACATGCTAAAGGTTGCCGATCACTGATCTAAATCATTGATGAGGTTATGGAACAGAACCGGACCCAGAACTGATCCCCATGGGACCCCACTCATTATGTCCTTCTAGCGTGACTGTGAACCACTGATAGCTACTCTCTGGGAACAATTTTCCAACCAGTTATGCATCCACCGTATAGTAGCTCCATCTAGGTTGTATTTCCCTAGTTTGTTTATAAGAAGGTCATGAGAGACAGTATCAAAAGCCTTACTAAAGTCAAGATATACCACATCTACTACTTCTCCCCTATTCACAAGGCTTGTTGCCCTATGAAAGAAAGCTATCAGGTTGGTTTGACACGATTTGTTCTTGACAAATCCATGCTGACTGTTGCTTAACACCTCATTATCTTCTAGGTGTTTGCAAATTGATTTCTTAATTATTTGCTCCATTATCTTTCTGAGTACAGAAGTTAAGCTGACTGGTCTGTAATTCCCCAGGTTGTCCTTATTTCCCTTTTTATAGATGAGCACTATATTTGCCCTTTTCCAATCTTCCATGACTTTTCAAAGATAATTGCTAATGGCTCAGATATCTCCTCAGTCACCTCCTTGAGTATTCTAGGATGCATTTAATCAGGCCCTGGTGATCTGAAGATATCTAACTTGTCTAAGTAATTTTTGACTTGTTCTTTCCCTATTTTAGCCTGTGATCCTACCTCATTTTCACTGGCATTCACTATGTTAGACATCCAATCGCCACCAACCTTCTTGGTGAAAACCAAAACAAAGAAGTCATTAAGCATCTCTGCTATTTCCACATTTTCTGTTATTGTCTTCCCCCTCTCATTGAGTAACGGGCCTGTTCTGTCCTTGGTCTTCCTCTTGCTTCTAATGTATTTGTAGAATGTTTTCTTGTTACCGTTTATGTCCCTAGCTAGTTTGATCTCATTTTGTGCCTGGGCTTTTCTAATTTTATCCCTACATACTTGTGTTATTTGTTTATATTTATCCTTTGTAATTTGACCGAGTTTCCACTTTTTGTAGGATTCTTTTTTGAGTTTTAAATCATTGAAGATCTACTGGTTAAGCCAGGGTGCTCTCTTGTCATACTTTCTATCTTTCCTATGCAGTGGGATAGTTTGCTCTTGTGCCCTTAATAATGTCTCTTTGAAAAACTGCGAGCTGTCTTCAGCTGTTTTTCCCCTTAGACTTGCTTCCCATGGGATTTTACCTACGAACTCCCTGAGTTTGCTAAAGTCTGCCTTCTTGAAATCCATTGTCTTTATTTTGCTGTTCTCCCTCCTACCATTCCTTAGAATCATGAGCTCTACCATTTCAGGATCACTTTTACTCAAGCTGCCTTCCACTTCCAAATTCTCAACCAGTTCCTCCTTATTTGTCAAAATCAAATCTAGAACAGCCTCCCCCCAGTAGCTTTCTCCACCTTCTGAAATAAAAATGGTCTCCAATACATTCCAAGAACTCGTTGGATAATCTGTGCCCTGCTGTGTTATTTCCCCAACAGGTGTCTGGGTAGTTGAAGTCTCCCATCACCACCATGTCCTGTGCTTTGGATGATTTTGTTAGTTGTTTAAAAAAAAAGCCTTGTCCACCTCTTTTCCCTCATTTGGTGGTCTGTAGTAGACCCCTATCATGACATCACCCTTGTTTTTTCCCCCTTTTAACCTTACCCAGAAACTTTCAACAAGTCTGTCTCTTATTTCTATCTCAACCTCAATCCAAGTGTATACAATTTTTAATATATAAGGCAACACCTCCTCCCTTTTTCCCCTGCCTGTCCTTCCTGAGCAAGCTGTACCCTTCTATACCAATATTCCAGTCATGCGTATTATCCCACCGAGTCTCTGTGATGCCAACTATATCATAGTTGTGTTTATTAGCATTTTGAGTTCTTCCTGCTTATTCCTCATACTTCTCACATTAGTATACAGACATCTAAGATACTGATTTGATTCCCCCGCTCCCAGTTCTGTCTTGTCTTTCCCTTATTTCTGCTACAACACCCCATGCTCCCCTTCTCCTGGTCTCCATTTAAGCCTCTGAAGGCCCTTATTTTTAGGTTTCTAATGAGGTCACTGGGATCCTAGTTTTGGAAAACCCATTAGTATGTGCTTAGGACCATCCCTATTCAGTGTAAAAATGTTGGCTGTTGTGGAATGTATTAATAATATAAATATTATGTCTCTCCATTTTTCCATATTTGGCAATCAGAGCGCTGAGGCTTGAAGAACCCATCACACTAACTTAGCCAACAATCTGTAGCAGGAAACTGTACTTACAGTAAAGGACAGCTCTCAAACACAGAAAGATTCTGAGGGTTTAAAGTAGGACTGTAAAGCAATTAAAAAATTATTCATGATTAATCACATGATTAAAAAATAATCACAATTAAAGAATAATAGACTGCCATTTATTTAAATATTTTTGGATATTTTCTACATTTTTAAATATATTGATTTCAATTACCACACAGAATACAAAGTGTACAGTGCTAATTTTATATTATTTTTATTACAAATATTTGCATGGTAAAAAACAAAAGAAATAGTAGTTTTCAATTCACCTAATACAAATACTGTAGTGCAATCTCTTTATCGTAAAAGTGCAACTTACAAATGTAGGATTATGTATGAAAAAATAAATGCACTCAAAAATAAAAATGTAAAACTTTAGATTCTACAAATCCCCTCAGTCCTACTTCTTGTTCATAAAATCACTCAGACAAACAAGTTTGTTTACATTTTCAGGAGATAATGCTGCCCTCTTCTTGTTTACAGTGTCACTTGAAAGTGACAACAGGTGTTTGCATGGCACCATTGTAGACAGCATCGCAAGATATTTACGTGCCAGATGTGCTAAAGATTCATATGTCCCTTCATGCTTAAACTACCATTCCAGAGGACATGCGTCCATGCCAATGACGGGTTCTTCTTGATAATGACCCAAACCAGTGTGGACCAACGCATATTCATTTTCATCATCTGAGTCAGATGCCACCAGCCAGAAGGTTGATTTTCTTTTTTGGTGGTTTGGGTTCTGTAGTTTCCGCATCAGAGTGTTGCTCTTTTAAGACTTCTGAAAGCATGCTCTACACCTCGTCCCTCTCAGATTTTGGAAGGTACTTCAGATTCTTAAACCTTAGCTTGAGTGCTGTAGTTATCTTTAGAAATCTCACATTGGTACCTTCTTTGCGTTTTGTCAAATCTGTGTGAAAGTGTTCCTAAAATGAAGAAAATGTTGGGCCATCATTCGAGATTACTATAACATGAAATATATGGCAGAATGCGGATAAAACAGAGCAGGAGACATACAATTCTCCCTCAAGGAGTTCAGTCACAAATTTAATTAACACATTTTTTTTTAAATGAGTGTCATCACATGGAAGCATGTTCTCTGAAATGGTGGCTGAAGCATGAAGGGGCATTTGAATGTTTCGTATATCTGGCACATAAATACCTTGCAATGCCAGCTACAAAAGTGCCATGCAAATACCTGTTCTCACTTTCTGGTGACATTGTAAATAAGAAGCAGGTAGCATTATGTTCCGTAAATGTAAACAACCTTGTTTGTCAGAGTGATTTTTCTGAACAAGAAGTAGGACTGAGTGGACTTGTAGGCTCTAAAGTTTTACATTGTTTTGTTTTTTTGAGTGCAGTTACGTAACAAAAAACCCTACATTTGTAAGTTGCACTCTTACGACAAAGAGATTTCACTACTTGTTTGAGGTGAATTGAAAAATACTATTTATCATTTTCACAGTGCAAATATTTGTAATAAAAATATAAAGTGAGCACTGTACACTTTGTATTCTATGTTGTAATTGAAATCAATATATTTGAAAATGTAGAAAAACATCCAAAATATTTAATAAATTTCAGTTACTATTCTATTGTTTAACAGTGCAATTAAAAGTGCAATTAATTGTGATTTTTTTTTAGCTGCGATTAATTTTTTTGAGTTAATCACGTGAGTTAACGGCAATTAATTGACAGCCCTAGTTTAAAGCAAACAGCCTAAGAGTGACATACTTTGTGGTCACAAAAAAGTGACAGCATTCCATCTTAGAGAAGGTGGAGCTTGAACTGATCTTTAAGCTAGAGACTTTGGCTGGATTTTCAAAAGCACCTAAGTCACTGGGAGTTTGGCATCTAACTCATCGGTATTTTTGAAAATTCCCCCTCTTACCACTGTTTAAATCATTGCTTGTATACTATATTTGGGAATTTAATGCATAGTAATATTGTGTGTGAGAGAGCGTGAAGGTCTTAGCTATGAGTATTACCTTTTGATTTTGAACAGAATTGACATTTTTAGTAATTAGGTAACTGACTAAATTCCTAAGCTTTAACTTTAGCATTACACTAGTTGAACTGTTATGGATGTTCCCATAATATAATTGGCAAATAAACTTAATTGGTAAATCAACAAGGGTCTGGGAATCTAAGGGAATCCCTAATTTTTGGGACAAAAATTGCCAGCCCAGATTTATACAGAATAGGATAGTTTCTTTATGTAACAAGACTGTCAGACTTTGAGTAACTGATTTGGTCTATTGCCTATTGACAAATTTTAACTTTCCTTGTCAAATTCATTCTTTTTAATTTTGTAAAAAGACCCTACCAAATAACCTTCTTTATTTTGTTTTCTGTAATTCTCTCAAATTATTGTTGCTAATGAAACCTGTACATTTACAATCCTCCTCCGGTCTGTACTTTAGCTAAGGAACAGAGGCACAAGAACTGTGAGAAAGGTAACTGCTTAATTAAAATTACTTAACTAATGTGTGTTTTATACCGTTATTGTCCTTTCTGATTTGGCATCTGAAAGATCTTCTAAAGACAAATTTCTGAGGTAGAGACACAATAATGGTAATAACAGAAAGGTCTCTGTTTTGCCAGAAAAACTAGGAAAGAAATTAGCTCTGAGAAAATAGTTAGCATGGCCATTGACTTATTCACAGATCATAAATTATAATGAAAGATCTGGGAAATGCTACCCAGAATCTAGAATCCGAAAACCAAGCCCTATGAAATTAATTGAATTGTCAGAATCCCCAGAGGCTGAGCAATACATAAACTCAAAAGAAATCCAGGAGGTTGACTCTCTGGTCTCTAGATGAAGGGAATTGTCTCTTGATGCCAACAAACTGAAGCAGTATGAACACACCCAAAAGAGGGTAGTGGTCCAGGAACTTATAATACTGACCCTGGGTAAAAATGTCACTCTCAAACATAGCTGAAGAGATTAATAAGACATAACAGGAATTATTCATACACAATATATATATGATATATATATATGGATATAAATGATCTTATAGGCCTTAATTTTTCAGTAGACTTTGAGCAGAGTAAGAATACTGAACTATAGAACATGTCTTACCATAGAAAGCAGTGGTAATGATGACCATACTATTCTGGGGCAGTTAGACCTTGAGGAACTGTCTCTTTAAGGGTTAAAACAGAGCATGATAACTCTGAGAGAATTCCCCTGAATAAAATCATTATCCTCATGCAGAAAGCAAGCCATATCCTGCAAAGGGGGATAGAAAGGTCCAAGAGACCTGCTAAATAAAATGGGGCCCTGAATCCTGAGACTGACAAAATATGTTTCAACCGCCTTTACCTTATGCCAGGAAATTCTCGGGATCCGCCAATAACACTTAATTGGCAGGAGTGGCTAGATAGGGAAGGGGGCTGGAATTGCGACTTTAATGAATACCTTCCCACAGCTCTCGAGAGGGTCCAGCAGAAGGATGTTACATGCCGTGGATGGGTTGGGTCTGTCACTACCTTTGTGACTCACCAATGTGACTTGACTCACTCAAATTCTAGATGCCAGGTGAAGCTTCGGGGACATTACTTATCCTTACACAGAAAGATTAAGATTTTACGTATTAATAATAATGAAGTATAATGAATCCAATTGGCACAGGTCATCTTTCCTTCAACCGATCCTTCTCAATGTGTTTTCCACCCCTTTCCTCCTCCTTCATCATCTTCCCTTTGTCAGACCTGTACATGCCTCCTACAGGAAATCACTTAAGCTTGTACTAAATTTAAGCATGTGCTTAAATCCCATTTAATGACAGGTTTCAGAGTAACAGCCGTGTTAGTCTGTATTCGCAGAAAGAAAAGGAGTACTTGTGGCACCTTAGAGACTAACGAATTTATTTGAGCATGAGCTTTCGTGAAGTGAGCTGTAGCTCACGAAAGCTCATGCTCAAATAAATTCGTTAGTCTCTAAGGTGCCACAAGTACTCCTTTTCTTTCTGCGAATCCCATTTAAGTCATTCTGCTTTTAATTATTTTGTTTCCTTGAGCTCATACTTTGAGACTTCTTCTGCTGGGCTGTCAATTTTAAACTCAGGGCTGCTTGGTAGTCTGTGGTACTTGTATTTATCGCTATCTTATAGGGGCTTTGGTCTTCTTTTTGATAACTACAGTGTGTATCACAGCCTTCTGGTCCAAGGGAAGCTGGCAACAAAGCTGTTTATTGTAATTCATTTAATTTAAGTGGGGTTATATATATGAGCTGCAATGTCTTGCACCTTCAAATAAAAATATGCTTTTTTGTCAGGGTTTTCCTCCACCTGCTGGTGGCAGCAGGGGTGGTGGAACCGGTGGTAGCGGTGGGAGGGGGCAGGCTGGTGTCACTGCAATGGAAACATTATGGGGGCTCTGCCCCCAGGTAAACTTACATGTCTGTGGGGGGAGAGGGACAGAGGTGAGAGCAGGACACAGAGTGGCTGGAGTGGCTGCCGTGGGGCCAGGCACCAGGGACCCAGAGAGGCTGGAATGGGCCCAGGAGCAGGTGGGAACATCTGAAACCCTCCTTTCCAGCGTGGAGCCACCTGCCTCTCCCTTCCCCCTGATGAGCCTCAGCACCGCTCCTCACTCCCCCTCCTATCCCTTTGCCCCGTCCCATTCACAGGGAGCTTCTACCTCCCCTAGATGCCAGATTTCCTTGGGGACATTCCACAGTCTAAAGAGGGTGTGCGCAGAAGTTCATACTCACTAGGAGCCTGATTCAAGGTCTGCTGAAGTCAACGAGAGTGTTTGGATGAGGGTTTGGATCAGGCCATAGGTCAATATTCACTTAGGTGAGGATTCTCCTTAGTGCTGGTGTGGGGGATGATGCATAGACAGCATGATTTTCCCACCCTTCCCCCAGCCCTGCTCCCTTATGCCTACCCCTGAAAAGAGCATGGATCCACTTACTTGTGGAGGGACTACCACGGAAGTTGGGAGAAGGGACGCTACTAGGCCACAGAGGAAGCACTACAATGTTCTGCTCTTCTCAGCAAGAGATCCACCAAGTTTTCATCCCTTCCACCCACAAAGACAGATGGGACAATAGGGCCCATAATTTTCCTCAATTAAAACAGAATCCCGCATATTAAGCAGAACATTTGGAACACCTTGGGTGGCCTGTTTATGATTAGAAATGAACCAGACAAGCAAATATTTTAGTTACCTTGTCCTCCCAATTCCCACACTGCCAGTTTGTTTGTGTTCTAACTGCTGTCACTCGTCGGATGTTTAGACTGCGTAATATTTTGCACACGAAGTTAACAGTGTAGCTCTAAATTTGCTCTATTGCAAATTTATACAAAATAAATCTGTGTGCTTATTCAAAGTCAACAATAGAAGGTAAACATAGAAATCTGACATACTGAGAACTATATGTCCCAAGAATTGATGAGAAACAATTTGTGCTGTCCACAGAATATAGCATGTCTTGGGACTATCTACACAACACCTCTGCCCTAGTGAAAAGTGCAGTCAAGTGGTGATAGGGCCAGATCCAAAGCTCATTTATATCAGTGGGAGTCTTTCCATTAACTTCAGTGGGCCTAGGATCATACCTATGAAGCAGAGGCTGGAACTTTGGAGACTTGGATTCTATTCCTGACTTTGTCACACTGGCTTCCTCTCTCAGTCTATGCTACGGCAGAAAAAGGTTTGTTGATATAGCTATACAGGTCTAGTTATACTAAACCCTTCTAGTGTACATTCAGCATCTACCAGCAAAAGTGTGCTTTTGCTGGTGTAGCTTATACCAGTTCCCCAAACAAAATAAAGACTTATGCTGGTACAAAAGGACTTTTATGCACCTACACTAGGACTTTTACCAGTATAGATGTATTGTTAAAAAAAAAAATCACATCCCTAATCAACATTATAATACCTGCAAAAGTTTCTAGTGTAGAACTGGTCTAAGTCTTAGTTGTCCCCTCTGTAAATTGGAGATGATAATATTAATCCACTGCTGAAAAGCTCTTTACATTCAGAAGGAAGATGTGGTACATGTGAAGTGCTGTTATTACTCAGAGGAATTGGAATAACCTCATATCTGGAGGGACATAAAGTTTCTAACTTGTTTTGAAAGTCTGGAAGTAGGTGGGGTAGAATATTATGTTCCCATATGGGGCCCCTTTGCTCTGCGCCACCAGCACAAACAGGTGAGAAACCTGATAGAACTGACCAGATGGGATTTCTCCTGTGTAAGGGAAATCCCCAAAGAGCCTACAGCTGCCATAGTGGCTTCCTTCAGCCTGTGCCACCTCTGCCTCACCTGCATGCTGGGGGAGCTCGTGTGGAACGCAGCTCTGCGGCACTCAGGCGTTGCGTACCCTCTGTGTAAGGTCTCAGAATCCTCTCCCTCCCTCATTTTCTTACACTTAAAGAAGCAGTACTCAGAAAATGGAACCCAAGCTGCATTCTCCACAATAAGTATGTATTGTTTAAAAATACAACTGCAGACACTAATTAAAGGTAGGGGAACTGACCTGAACTTCCACCCAAACTCACATCTAGCCTTCCTGCCAGTTTAGAAATGTCTGGATAGCCATTTTCATCCTTGCTTGCCTCTACGCCTGGCTCCAGTGAGCACTGGAAGTGGAAGTGCCTAAATGCCATGAGACCAGCTCATCGATTGCCTGAATGTCTTGAAATCTGCTGGCAAACCATGTAGATCTTCGTGCTCCCACGCAAAGGGCCATTCCACAGTGTGCTGTTCCCTGATCTCCGCTGCTTCAGGAGCCATGGTACCAAAGATATAGGATGGGCATTAACGCGGACTGTCTTAGCATTATCTTGCAGGTTTGCTGGGTCTGTTCTTTAGCTCATCCCCCTCCCCTCTCCAATGGTTGGCCTTTAGCCCAAATCTGTGGAGCCCCATGTGCGCTATGCTCATGTTAAAAGGCATCCAGGGGCTTAGAGAAAGGGAGGGATGCTCCTTTGACATTGTATGTGAAATGACCTAACTTGAGGTGCTTTCACCCCATCTGAGTTTAGAAGCAGGGTTAGGAAGATGATGTGGCCCAGGTTGTCTATATGCTCTTGAAAGGATTTACAATAAAAATACGGATAAAAGTCCAGTAAGAGGAAGCAGCTATTCTCCCCGCCCACAAAAACCACCAACAATGCATTTTAATCATTGCAGTCCTATCAAATTAATTGTTCTGTCCATTGTGTACTTATTCCTTTGTGGCTCTCAGAGAACAAGATTAGATACTGGGAATAACTAAGGAAGGGCTTTGTGGTACAAAAGGGCAGGATGGTTAATTTTTGACAGCAGGCAATGAAAAAGTTATCTTTGTATAATAGTAGTTCAGTCACTTTCTGTGCTAAGATTTACTCACCTTTAGGAGAAGCGTCAATAAATATTACACAAGTTCCCCTTTCTGAGCAAAAACTCCTGCTGGGGGAATTCCCAGAGCACACTATAAAAGGGCTCTGTCTGTCCTTTCTCCATCATACCTGTTTGCTGAGAAGATGAAGTGTGCAAACTTGGCTGTGCTGCTGGTCTTTCTACAAAATGCCATTGCACTGAATGCAGCCACCACCACACTCCATAATATGGTAAGATGCGTATTATGATTTTCACAGGCTCTAATGTATTCTTTTTTCCTCTCACTACTCAGGTTGCTAGGAATATCTTTTAAAATTATTTGAGGCAAGTTTTCAGATCTCCACTTGTTCTGTCGGCTGTCTGCAGGTAGCAAGTGTAAAATACTGCCTTTAACAAATGTGCTGGGATTTAATTATAAATCCGAAAACAGATTACACTGTTTTAAAAAGCCAAAATTCTGCCTTCAGTTAGGCAAATGTAACTCCCATTGAGAATCTGAATAGAGTTTAAATGCAAAATGCAGGTCGTATTTAATTAAATATGGTTTGTACTTGAGACAAACTCAATCCAAAACCACACATGCAAACACCCCTCAGCCTTTTGGAGCGTTGAAGATCTGGATCTAGATTTCCATGTCTCAGGTTCATTTGTCCAGCACTTTGAAAACATAATGCACTATATGAGTTCTAGGTGATACTATTAATGCAGTCTAGTAGGCTTGAAAGTGCTGTGGACTCACATAGGGAACTCAGCATCTAAGGGGAGGGAATGTTTTTTCACTGCAGCATGAATAAGCAGTGGCAATTCCTAGCAGTAAGAATCAAGGCTGAAGTGTAAATACATAATGATAAGCTGAGGATGGGGGGAATTTAGTATGTCAGAGATTTCTCCTCATTATGCTCACTCTTGGGTAAACCATAATTCATGCAGACATTTGTAAAATTTATGATGCTCCTTGTAACTCTGCAGTTAATCACCATCAGCCCCCCCTGTACAACACTATCAGGGGGCCAGACAAATGGTTGGGTACATTATCTTTTTGACAAGCTGGCACAAAAAAATGCTGTTTTCTCTGAATCAGTTTAAACAAGTAGCCCTTTTCCTGTCATCTTTCAGTTCCACAGCTGTCCAGCTGGCTGTTTTAGGGGCTCCTTAGGAGTGGGACTGTCTGACTGGTTTGGGGAATGAGGGAGCAGGTGATGGGGATGCAGCAGCATGAGGAGCTGAACAGGTTCTTGGATGAAGTAGTGGGAGGCCTTCAGGGGAAGCTTGGGCTAAAACTGGGGCTCCAAGAGCTCTGTCAGAATGGAGTTCTGCTTCAGCATGGCTTTGAAGTTGTGCAGCTGGGGAGGACACCTGCCACGCGGAGCTCCTGCAGGAATGGCACATAGCCAGCCGTACAAGAGCAAGCAGCTGCCTCCTTGTGCAAGCCCCTTCCTGCCCCACACTCCTCTAGTTTAGTCACATCATTTGATGCACAGTTTATCAAATGGTTTTGTAACCATTGGAGATTGCCATGGTTCCCATTTGGTGGAGCTCAGCTGCGTACGGTGGTTGGCTGCGTCCCTGCGGTATAGTATTTTGTGCAGTACACAGGCCCTTGATTACTGTAGACTCCCAGGGATGCATGTTAAGGTTCAAGAGTGACATCCAATCTTGCCAGTGCTACGGAGGGCTAGGACCTGACACTTAGAATCATAGAATCATAGAATATCAGGGTTGGAAGGGACCTCAGGAGGTCATTTAGTGCAACCCCCTGCTCAAAGCAGGACCAATCCCCAATTAAATCATCCCAGCCAGGGCTTTGTCAAGCCTGACCTTAAAAACTTCTAAGGAAGGAGATTCTACCACCTCCCTAGGTAACGCATTCCACTGTTTCACCACCCTCTTAGTGAAAAAGTTTTTCCTAATATCCAACCTAAACCTCCCCTACTGCAACTTGAGACCATTACTCCTTGTCCTGTCCTCTTCTACCACTGAGAATAGTCTAGAACCATCCTCTCTGGAACCACCTCTCAGGTAGTTGAAAGCAGCTATCAAATCCCCCCTCATTCTTCTCTTCTGCAGACTAAACAATCCCAGTTCCCTCAGCCTCTCCTCATAACTCATGTGTTCCAGACCCCTAATCATTTTTGTTGCCCTTCACTGGACTCTCTCCAATTTATCCACATCCTTCTTGTAGCATGGGGCCCAAAACTGGACACAGTACTCCAGATGAGGCCTCACCAATGTTGAATAGAGGGGAACGATCACGTCCCACGATCTGCTGGCTATGCCCCTACTTATACATCCCAAAATGCCATTGGCCTTCTTGGCAACAAGGGCACACTGCTGACTCATATCCAGCTTCTCGTCCACTGTCACCCCTAGGTCCTTTTCCGCAGAACTGCTGCCTAGCCATTCGGTCCCTAGTCCACTGCTTTCTTATTTCTTATTCCATAAGATGGCAGTGAGAGGGTATATATTACTTCAGCAGAAATAATGCACATTGTTTTGGACAGACTGAGCATTCGAGGCCTTTCATTGATCACATGAAGCTTTTTTCAAAGGAAGGACTCCACGAAACAGTGTTGTACCAGAAGAAACATTAACTGTCTCAGCAGTCAGTCAGAAATCCCAATCAATGTTAGAGCTGCTGGAGATGGCTTCCTTAACAAAATCAAAGTGTTTCAGAATACTGACAAATCCGGAATGTTGACTGTCTGTTGGGAGAGGGGGTCATGATTTAAATAGGGATGGGACATGTAGTGTGTTGCATTGTAACAGGTGTTTTTCTTTCCTTTCCCGACTATACCCCTTCCTACCTTGGTGGAATATCTGACCGAACCTCAGGCCACACTCAACAAACCTCAGTTTATGACAGAGGTATACCATTGTTTACTGTTCTTGGAAGGCTATAGTAAAAATCATCATTAAGAAAAGAGAGATGTGTGGTCTAGTATATTAAGCGCAAATCAGGTTGTTTAGAGGTCTAATCCTGGCTGTCACAGGACTCTGTGTCCTCTGTCCAAATTGCTTAAGCTGAAACTTGAGCTCAGGATTTTCAAAATTAATTTCCTAAATTTAGGTTCCTAAATCCACATATAGTCACTGTAACCAGGCGCAGACTCACCGGCAGCACCTCCTGCTGGTCGTCTCAGGGAATTAGCATTCCAGCCGCCGGAGCACCCTCTTCAGGCCGGTGTCTCGCCTTACTGCTGGCTCCCGTGTCCCTCCCAGGACCCCGGTGCCCCTTTCACTGGGTTCTGCCCCCTGGCAGTGCCCCACAGTTCTAGGTCTTCCCCTCCCAGGGGAACCCCCCACCCACTATCCCTACCTCGCCTCAGTCATAGGCTCCTGCCAGTCACCAACTAGCCCCCGTGCCCTGGGGCAGACTGCAGTATGAGCCACTCATCACCGGCAAGGTTAGGTTTGGACTGCTGCTTCTGCCTACCCGTGGCTGCCCCTGCAACCCCCGTGCCTAATAGGCCTTCCCAGGCCAGCAGCCTGGGGCTTTCCCCAGCCCTACTCCAAACTGGGTCCTCTATTCAGGTCTCTGCAGCCAGATCCCTACTTCTCAGAGCTAGAGAGAGAGTGCTCTTCTGCTCCCGGCCTGCTGGGTCTGTTTGGGGTGTGGCCCCCAGCTGCGGCTACTCTGCCAATCAGCCCAGCTCTTCCCCTGCCCCAGCCCTCTCCCAGGGCTATCTTAAACCCCTCTGGGCCTGAGCGGGGTGTCCACTGCGCTACATCGCCCAAATAAATGGCCTGGTTTTCAGAAATGCTCAGCACCCAGCAGCTCTCATTTACTTTATTAAGCTACAAATATTTGGACCAGGCTGAATAATATTTCTTTTAGACTCAGATACCTTTATGTAATACATGATTTAATTTTACAAACAGAACTTTTGCAGTCAAGTCCTTGCTGCAGGCTAGGACAGTTTGCTCTGTTAAATACTAAATGAAGCCTATTTAGCTTTTAAAAATACACACACCAACCAACCAACCAACCAAAAAGAGCCAAACTTCAGCATATTTTTATGTAGGACTTGGAAAGATGTTATGACCAAAATTAATAATTCTATTGACATTGCACTGTGATCAAAGGACTCAGGGACCCAGGAAGATCTTAATAAATAATAATAATAATAATTAATACGGCTTACGGTTGCATCAATATCATGAACCCAGCATACTATAATGTCAATGGAAGAAATGAAACAATTCTGTCAACATCATATTAAGTCTGAGGAAGCTATGAACTTGATGTGATGTTAATGTGCAAAGGCCTTGAAATCTGCAACCATTGTTCATGCTGAATAGTTCTACTGAAACTTGTCCCTCTAAATTCCTGCTAAACGTCATCAAGCTTTAATTCTTAGTTCTTACAGGAGTTCAGTGATTCAACCTATTGATGCCATTTATTTTTTTGGAGGAAGGATAGTCTTATGGTTAAGGCACTAGCCCGGGGCTCAGGGAATTTGGGATGGTCCAGTGGTTGGGGCTTTGGAGAGCTGGATTCAGATCGCTGCTCTGCCACAGACTTCTTGTGTGATCTTGGGCAAGTCATTAACTTCTCTGTGCCTCAGTTCCCCGTCTGTACAATGGGGATAATAGCACTTCCCTACCTCACAGAGGTGTTGTAAGACAAATACATTAAAGATTCTGAGGTGCTCAGATAATAGGGCAATGGGTGCTATAAAAGACAGAATTCTTGCCCCTGCCACAAAAGTCATGTGTGATCTTGGCCAAGTTACTTAAACTTTCTGGGTCAAATGCTGGCTACCGTTGAAGTCAACAGCAAAATTCCCATTGCCTTCAACGGGGTTCCTCATTGGTAAAACAGGAATAACAATATTTCTTCCTCCCACCCTTTAGCTATCTTGTCTATTTAGACTTTAACCTCTTTAAGGCAGGGGCTGTCTTTTAGTACGTATATCTACATCTTCTAGCATAATGAGGCCAAACCTCAGAGGGGGTAACTAGGCACTCCTACAATACAAATAAAAATTTTTTAAAAAGTAGTTGAATCCATCCATTGACGTTTGGTGGGTTTTTAATAGTTTAAATCCACTTTTAAAAGAGTTATTTAATTTATTAAATAAACATAGATAAAGGGCAGTTTATAATCTGTCTGAGGGATAAAATAATGCCCCCTCCTGCAGGCTAGCACAGATGGGGGCCTTATCAAAGGTAAGTACAATAACCGCATTTGACTGTTAATTGGATGTTTTCCTCTCTGCTCCTTTTTTCACCATTCCTGCTGAGCAGAATTCAAATCCAGTAAAGTGAGGAGTCTGAGGGTGACAATTCTAAAAGCACCTAAGGGAGTTAGGAGCCCAAGGCCCATTTTTAATAATGACCAAGGCCCAGATTTTTAAAAGCTATTTAAGCGTTCCTGCACTCAGTGTTGCAATGTCTAACCAATTTAGGTGTCTCAATTTCATTTTTAAAAGGGATTTAGGAGCCCAAATTTAGGGATTATGTTAATCAATAAAGGAAGCACTGAATGTGGAACAGAAGCCTGTTTATCTCACTTTATTGGAAGTGGACAAATTTAGTCATGGTACAAAACTACTCATAAAAGCGATATTCAACAGCCAATATTTTATTTTTTAACTCTAACTGCCCCAATTAAAAAACTTGTTTATACCTCTGTGCACTGATGGAGCAGTGATAAATGTCCCTTACTCCACTCAGTACCCTGCAGTAGCTGGCATAGCAGCTCTCATGTGAATGTGGTTGAGTATACAACCTGTTTACCAGGGCTAGCTGAAAAATATCAAATGAATCATATTCCCAATGGGGAAAATAGGGTTTAGTCAAAATCAAAATTTTCCATGAAAACAGATCAATTTCTATGGATTCTTCCATCAGTAAAATCCAAATAAACTTTGTAAAGTGCTTTGAAATTAATGGACTAAAACCACTAACTGGACCTGATGCAAAGACCATTAAAAGCAATGGAAAGACTGCCAATAAGATTTAATATTATTATTTCCTGCTCTGCCATTGACTGTCTGATCTTAGAAAAATCACTTAACTTTCCTGTACTTCAGTTTTGCCAGTGTTAAAATGGTTATAATAGAATTTAACTGCCTCTGTAGAGGTGGGGTGAAGCTTAATGAATTAATATAGGAAAATACTTTGAGTTTATTGGAAGAAAGTTGTAATGAATAAATGCTTTCAGGGTCAGTATTATTATAGCTCAACTTTTCCCTGCCTGGGGACTGTTGTCAGTCCTTTGCTGTTGTTTCCTAGTAGCATATTGACAATTTTTTATTTGCTTTCTGAAACAAACTTGTTCTTACAGCCATTTGCCAATGTAACCGGCTCTTTGAATGAAAATGGAGTGTGCCAATGCTCAGTGTACCTGCCAGACACCACGTTTCCTGTGCAGAAGGTCGAGATGCTGGAAATCACAGCCCAAGTGCTTTCTGAGAAATTTGAAATAGAACTTACTAAAGTAAGGATTTTTGGTTTTTCTTTAAAAAAAAAAATCTACCAGTCCTATTGTTAGTGAATGTGAAACAGTCTAGCAGTCAGAACTTTGCAGGGCCTGCCTTCCAAGCAATGGCAGCAAGGGGCTTGTAAAAATTGCAAGGAAAAGGGTGACTAAACATAAAATGTTCAATATTGTAGCATGCAAGCAGGGCCTTATAATAACATGAGTTTCAAATATCCTCAGGCCTCATTCCTGGGCCTATATAGGCAGTCCCTAGGGAGGTGTGGGGTCCAGGGCGGAAGTGATGGATTCATCTCTTCCAGGACCGACTGCACTGGCCAATCGCACTGGCCTGTGGGGCCCCGCAAAGCATGGGGCCTGGAGCGGTCGCCCCAATTCGCCGTACCCAAGGGACATGGTGTTCTTGGAAGGGTGGAGGAAGGGCTATGCTACTCTTTATTAACCATGGAACAATCTTGTTGGCTTGTAATTGCTATATACAGTCACAGAGGAAGAAGCCATGATTCCTGCTCCCTCCTGTGTTATTACTTGTATGTAACCAGCTTATGGGAGGGAATGAGAGAAAAGAGAGCAAATGTCAGCTCAGCCCAGGGTGAAGCATGGGCAAAAATCCACCCCCTCACCTCCTCCATTCCCTTAACAGTTGAAAAAAAAAATCAGTTATTTTCTCTGTCAACATCTGATGCTCTAGCAATGACTACTGAATTATGCATTCTAGTTAAAGACAAACTCCTTATCCTTACACTACTTTGCTTGTTTGTTACAAGGATTCAGATCTCATTTTTCTTGCAAAAATCAGGCAAAACTAGGGGACTACAGTGGTTTCTTAAGAGAAGGAGAACCTGCATTTGATTTTTGCTGGTAGATGAATATTCAGGGTTTACATTAGGTGTCCATGAGAAAGTGTTTGACTTTTCCAGGAGCCAGACATCTTAAAAAATGAAGTGTCCTTGAATTAATCAGTAGAAAAGGCACAGCAGTAAATTATAAATTCTAACCATAAATATTCATAACTCTCTTCTAGTATAATCAAGAATAGATAAGAAGTTATGCATAAAAACACAACAATGGGGGGCATAATCCTATAGAAAGTCTTTTCAGTTAAAATAATTTGCTTTGAAATAACTAGCGCAAACGATGACATACATTCAGTTGTCAGTGGAGATATGAAGGGCAATTTGACAAATCTCAGTGCCTCTCAGCACAAGAGTTACCTGATAGCTTTAAGAGGAAAATGGAACTTGACATTAATGATCCATGAAAACACTAGGTATTTAAGGGCCCCAAAGTGCTCCCATTGTGGTCAGTGGCAAAATTTCAATAGCTTGCAACAGGACAGGATCAGGTCTATAATTCTCATCCTGAAACTTGGACTAATTTTGCAAGGCCCTCCCGAATCCGAGAGGATTGAAATAAGACTCAACTGAAGCCAACCTCCTGTTGAAGTGAAACTCTGCATTGGGAGTTTTGCCTGAGTAAGGACCAAGTATGGATGGCAGGAACTGGCTGATTTTTTGAAACCCTGTAGCTGTTCTCTATTAAAAAAATGGCTGGACTCTAGTGACCTCAGCTGATGTTGTTTTCTCGAAGTCAATGGAGCTCTGGCAGTGTATACCAGTTCAGGAGTTGGCTCTCACTTTTCAACTCCAGTGGTAGATACCAAAAAAAAATCTTGACCTAGTCTGAGTTTCACTGCACTTTATCATGTTGCGTCTGATCAGCCAAACAGTGTTGCAATGCATCGAGTTAGATATAGTGTGACAGATCCTCCAATGTGATCCAGGCAAAGAGATATCAGGTCAGAAATGAAAACAAACAAACTGTATTTTTGTTTAACTATGGGGGTGTTACAATTTCATAGATAATTATTATGTTGCTTGACTATAGAACGAAAAAGATACTAGGCATTGACCTGTTCATCTCTGAGTTCAAGTAAAATTGAAATGTCTGGAGAGGGGCAGAAGATGCTTGAATCTATGTGCATATTTGTACTTGTCTTATGTAAACATATTTCTCAGGCTCTCTTTAAAATGAGTTTCACCTTTCTAGTTGTACAGTTACTCCTCAGTGTGTAACCCAATGTACTGCTTGTTTCCTGAAAATACGTATGGACAAAATGAAACAATAAAACCAAAAGATCTCCCAACTCATCCTAGCGTTAGAGGGGTCTGAACCAAAACTCTGGGTTCCAAGCACCCCCAAACTATGGGGATGTTCAGATCCACATCCAATTTTGCAACCCAGACTCATCTTTACACATTATGGAGTGGAAGTGACCACTGAACTACTGTGAAAGTTGAAACAACTAGGCAAATCATAAACACTTAGATTTGGGTTTTGAATCTGAGAACCACTTTACAAAGAGGGTTGGAATAACAAACAGATCCTCAAATAATTTAAATGGATGAAGCACCATGGAAGTTAGTTTACAACTTGCTAATTTACACCAGCTGAGGATGTGTCCCAAATGCCATAACTACATTTCACCATCCCATTGTGGTTGGGTTCAATCTTGCCTTACTTGCTTAGTCAAAACTCCATTTGAAGCTAATGGGAGTTTTTCCTGAGTAAGACTTGCAGGATCCAGCCCTTTAAGAGGTGCTATACATGCATTAGAAGTCCTAGATATACAACCTGATTGAATCCCTAAGCTTTTGTCTGATTGTAGGCTGCTACTTCAACAAGCAAAGGAGGCCCTTTTATAAAATCAGCAGGCAGTGAATTTCACAGACAAAGAGATACTCCGATATTCCAAAGCAGTAAAAAACTGTAGCCTGAAAATGTTGGACTAATTTTCTCATCTGTAATTTGAAACTTTGCTAGCATAATTATCATGATGAAAAAATTAACCTGTTAGACTAATGCGGGAATCAACTTTTGTTCGCAACAGTGAAGAGGAGTATGGCTCTCTTTGTGCACCTCATTAAAAGGGAAGAATAGCAACGTTAACCCCATGGGAGAATTTGCCTTTCAGTGCTTTGACTACACTGCCCAGAACATGCTCAGGCAATAAAAACAGGAAGAGCAAACACACCTGCCCAACAGAGATGAAAAATACATTCAAAACAGATTATTCTGTAGGAAATATTCCTCTTGATCTGAGCTGGGTTATATGACATGCGGGTGGCATGCTCACCATGTGATCACGGAGATCAGACTTGCCTGCGGCCAATACACTTGCACCTGAATTGCTTGCTCATGTCATTTCTATCCCCCTTTCCCTCCCTCTCCATTCTTTTTCATTTTATGTCTTCCTTCTGCTTCCTCATTCCTCCACTCCCACCCTCCACCTGCATGCTGGAGGAGTGTCTGCTTGCATGCTGAGTAACCTGTGTTGATAAATACCAGTTTTGGGTAACTGACACAATAAATGAACATTACAGATTTTCTCCCTGCCCTTTTCAGGCCCTTAGTGTGACAATGCTTGCAAAGCAGGAAAAACTAGATAGGAATTATTCTTACGCATGCCTAAAATAGATGAATTTTATATTTCTTTAATGGTGAAATTCACCCCCTGCAGAGGTCCACCACAAGGCCTATGCACTGCTCAAACCCCACTGCAAAGCTCTGTGATGAATGCGAGATGCATGCGAGGTGAATATTGATCTGTACCCCAAAATGTGGTTTATGTACTAGATTTCTGAGATGGTATGTTGGCTTGTTTTAGAGGGAGCAGATGGTTTCAACACAATCCCCCACAGGTAGATACAGTCACAAGCTATTAAGGCAAAATGGGTCTAACTGTCAAGCAATAGAGCAGCCATCATGGGAGGCATTCTCCTAGATGGCCCAGCTGGGCAACTGGGAAAAAACAGTCTGAGTCAGAAGGAAGATTGGGCTGTGTAACACACTCCAAATAGGGCTTACGTAGTGCCTCTGCCTTGTGCTGGCCCTCTGCATTTTGCCCAAATTGAAAAAAAAACCAGATCAATACATCTGAGAAAACCAAAACTCCTGGGCTCAGGCCTGAAGCTCTTACTTATGAGAGTAGCCCTTACTTAGGCTGGTAGTCCACTGAGTTCAGCGGATTGCAGATTTGGCATATTTTTGGTGACTAGCTTTTCTTTTAAAACATTTGTTTTCTTTGAATATTTTAATATTATTAGCATCGGGATAGATACCCACATTTCTGAATGTTTGTGCCTGTGGTATAGGTAATTGCACACATCAGTATGCATTTTCTCCACATGGTTGCCACTTTGTGCTCACTGGTTTGTGAACACAAATGCATTTTTGTGCATGCGGTGGGGTCATGTGCAAATTTTACAGGCACAGTTTAGACACCAACTTTTAAACATCTTCCCCACAGAGATTACTGGGGGAATCTCCCAGCTCTCACTGGATTTTTGTGAGTAGCAAGGTAGTCAAAATCCATCTAAATCCTCTATTCAAACAACATGAGGGTGGTGAAACACTGGAATGTGTTACCTAGGGAGGTGGTGGAATCTCCTTCCCTAGAAGTTTTTAAGGTCAGGCTTGACAAAGCCCTGGCTGGGATGATTTAGTCAGGGATCAGTCCTGCTTTGAGCAGGAGTTGGACTAGATGACCTCCTGAGGTCCCTTCCAACCCTGATATTCTATGATTCTATGACTCTGTGAACATGGATCTTGCTCTATGGACTGGCTCATGTTAGGGTGGAGGTAGGGAAATTTAGACATAGCTATGGTGAACGTCCAGTCAATTAGCTCCATATATGGAGATAAATTTAAACAGACACTATTTGTTTTGATTGCCAAGTACAACACCTTTAATCATTCCTAAGCTTGAATTTACACAGAACTAAAACTATGAGAGCCAGATCCTCAGTTAGTGTAAATAAGGGACTCAGCTGGTGTAACCAGGAGATATTCAAAGACCTGAAACTCAAAAAAGAGTCATACAAAAGTGGAAACTAGGTGAAATTACAGAGGATGAATATTAAAAAAACCCAACAGAAGCATGAAGGGACAAAATTAGAAAGACCAAGGCAAAAAACCCCAAGATTAATCTAGCTTGAGACATAAAAGGTAAGAAGAAAACATTTTACCAATATATGAGAAGCAAGAAGATGACCAAGGACAGGAGAGGCCCATTACTCAATGAGCAGGGAAAGACAATAACAGAAAACACAGCAATATCTGAAGTGTTAATTGCCTTTTTTGTTAATATTTTCACCAAAAAAAATTAGCACTGATTGGATGACTAATATAGTGAACATCAGTGCAAATGGGGTAGGATCTGAGGCTAAAATAAGGAAAGGACAAGTAAAGAATTACTTAGACAAATTAAATGTCTTCAAGCTGGCAGGGCCTGATGAAATACATCATAGAATACTTCAGGAAAATATTGAAAATATTGCTGCGCTATTAGCAATGATCTTTGAGAACGCATGGAGGATGGCAGAGATCCCAGAGGCCTGGAAAAGGGCAAATATAGCACCTGTCTATAAAAAGGGCATGAGGACAACCCAGGGAATTATAGACCAGTCATCTTAATTTTGGTATCCGGAAAGATAATGGAGCAAATAATTAAACAATTTGCAAGCACCTAGAAAAAGTGAAAAGTAGCAGTCAATCTGAATTTGTGAAGAAAAAATTATTTCAACCGAATATCCTTCTTTGACAAGGTAACAACCGTTGTGGATAGTGTGGACACAGCAGCTGTGATATATCTTGATTTTAGTAAGGCCTTTGATACTCTCTCACATGACCTGCTCATAAGAAAACTAGAGAAATATAGCCTAGATGAACCTACTATAAGGTTGGTGCACAACTGGTTGGAAAAGTATATACAGAGAGTATTTATCAATAGTTCACATTTGAGCTGGAAGGGCATATTGAATGGGGTCCTGCAGGAATCTGTCCTGGGTCTGGTTTTATTCAATATCTTCATAAACGATTTAGATAATGGCATAGAGAGTACACTTTTAAAATTTGTTGACAATACCAAGCTGGGAGGGATTGCAAGTGCTTTGGAGGACAGGATTAGAATTCAAAATGATCTTGACAAACTGGAGAAATAGTCTGAAATAAACAGGATGAAATTCAATAAAGACATATACAAAGTACTGCCTTTAGGAAGGAATAATCAATTGCACAAATACAAAATGGATATGACTGCATAGGAACACGTATTGCAGAAAAGGATCTGAGGTTATGTGGCATCAAAAATGAAATATGAGTGAACAATGTAATATTGTTGCAAAAAAACTGAACATCTTGCTGGGATGTATTAGCAGAAGTGTTGTAAGCAAGATACGAGAAGTAATTCTTCCATTCTACTCAGCACTGGTAAGGCCTCAGCTGGACTATGGTGTCCAGTTCTGGGCACGACACTGAAAAGTTGTGGACAAATTGGAGGAAGTCCAGAGGAGAGTAACAAAAATGATTAAAGGTCTAGAAAACATGACCTATGAAGAAAGATTGAAAAGATTGGGTTTGTTTAGTCAGGAGAGGAGTAGACTGAGGGGGGAGGTGAAAACAGTTTTCAGGTACCTAAAAGGTTGTTAGTGGTTAAGGAGAACAATTTTTCACTGAGGGACGTACTGGCCGCTGCTTCCAGCAGCTCCCATTGGCCTGGAGCAGCGAACTGTGGCCACTGGGAGCTGCGATCAGCCGAACCTATGAACACGGCAGGTAAACAAACCGGCCCGGCCCGCCACGGGCTTTCCCTGCACAAGTGGCGGAACAAGTTTGGGAACCACTGCTATAGCCAATATCACCAGGACAGTAGAATAGCAAAGCTCTAGTCTTAATGAAAAACTGTATCCATGTCAAATTTTTTAAAGTCCATTTCGGAGCTGTCCTCTTGATTAAAATAGATCTGAAAAAAATTGTGACTGGTGCAAAACACTCTTAATTCATGTTAAGATCATGCAAAAGTTGCCAAATTGATTTTTAATCCAACAAATTAATTTTAAGTCTGAGAATATGCATGAGCAATTTCAATCCAGAAGGTAATATTTAGGGAAGTGATAAGCACCTGAAAATTAGGGCTTATAATGGAAATGCGTTCTGAGTCCGTAATTTCAGAGTTGCTAATTTGACACAATAATATAATTCTATTTATTCCTGTTGAGAGATACTTCTTATCTTTTGGAATGCCATTAAGGAAAAATGGGTACAGTTTTAAATCATGTGGGAAGAAGATTATATCTTTTCCAAGATGTTCCATTTGTATGCGCCAAATCCACATAGTGTTCTTGACATTCTTCTTCACAATGTTTGCACCGTGACCTTTACATTAGTAGATACATGTGCAAACGTATATTTCTCCAGCCATCTGTTTAGTGGTTCCATGTCTGAAGAGGCAGCTGGGCAACAGTTATTCGACCTAAAGGCTAAAATAACTATTTCATCTCAACTGGCCTTCACGTAAAGCAGTTTCAGGATGGATGGATCGGATTTGTAATAGTGCACTCTGCTAAAATATCCCCTTCTTCAGGGGACTCAGTTAGTTCTAATGCAGAAAAGGTTGGGTACTATTTGCAAAGTGGTGGCCTGACCAGTGCCCACTGAAGTCAGCAGAAAGTCATCTTTGGGAAATTGCTGGATCTCTCGTTACCTTTTCCAGCCCCAGAGAGTACATCTACACAGCAAGTGGCAGGCCGCAGCCGTGAATCTGAGCCCCAGGCAACAGACTCAGGTTTGCACTGCGTGCTAAAAATAGCTGTATAAGTGGTGTGGCTCAGGCTGGAGCGCAGGCTCTGAGGCCTAGGGAGGGGTTTATTTTTTAGCACTGCTGCTTTTAGCCTGGCAGTGAGAGCCCCAGTCTGTCGACAGGCTCGGAGACATACCCCAACATTCTTCACGTACATCACTTATTAGAAATAGTCACTGCAGATTCCCTGGTGGACTCTGGCCCCTGAAATTCTATATAATCCTGGATAAAGTTAGCTCCTAGAGGGAACATTAGTGAGTGTAAGTGGGTGGCTTGCCCCGTACAGGCCGGAGGGCCTGGGGCTCAGGGCCGGATTAACTTTTTGTGGGCCTGGTGCCAAACATATTTATGGGACCCCTTGGGGACAGTGGAGCATGGCGTGGGGAGGTTGGTCCCCAGAGCGAGGGGCTGGCCGGGGCAATGGGGCATGGCACAGCGGGGGTGGCCCCACTCCGCCCAGCCCACTGCAAGGACACAGTTTACAAACCGGCAGTTGCCAGACGCACAATGGCTTGTCTGGCCCTGTGCTGCCAGCATGCCACTTCCCTTTGGGGGTGGACCTGGGCTGTGCCCCACAGCTCCCTGCCCAACTTCCCCCTACTCCCTATGCCCAATGTCCCCTGGACCTGCTATGCCATTTGTGGTGCCCCTCCACATATCCCCCACCACCAATGCACAGTGCCCTGCACACCACCACCCTGCCCAGTGCCCCCCCAACAACCCCCCCACAACTGTCCAGCACCCCCCAGCCCGACCACAACTGTTCAGCACCCACACAAAACTCCCACTCCCTAGCACCCTAACACACACAGATCTCCCCCTCCTGCCACTGCCCAGTGCCTTTCTCCACAGCCCTATCACCACAACTACACAGCACCCCAAAGACCCTCCACTGCTCAGCACCCCAACACACATAGACCTCCTCCACCACCCAGAGCCCCCCCACAGACCCCCCACTGCTTAGCACCCCAAAACGCATAAACTTCCCCCACTGCCCAGCACCCCTGCCCCCTCACAGCCCAGCACCCTGCACTGGTCCCCCCAGAGATCCACTCCCCTCGTGCCCTGCCCCCCTGGCTGAACTCACTGCTGCTGGGAGGTGACTGTGTCTGCTGGGCTGAGCCAGCAGCATGGCTGGGGCTGGTCCCATTCCTGGGGCAGGGAATTACTCTCGCCCCTTGGGAGCAGCATGATCACCCAGGCAAGGGCCTGCCCCTGCCACGGACAGACTCTCAGGACCCTCTTGCCTAGAGGGGCCCAGCCAAGCACCCCACACTGCCTCTTCCCCCCTACACTGGCTGAGAGTGGCCAGAGCTGGAGCTGCACTGGGGTCTGGCCAGGGGGCAGAGAAGAGCCAGCGGGCTGGTGGGGCCTCAGGGCACAGTGCAAATGGAGAAGGCCGGGCTGGGGCTCCTTCTGAGTGTGGGCCCAGCACCTTGGCACCATTGAAAACCTGGTGTTGCTGGGGCAGCCAACCCCGATTGCTGAAAGAGGGATCAGGAGATTCCCCTATAAAAAGTAGCTGGAAGCTGAAATGGGGAAAACTCAGGGAGACCAAAGACTGCTGGGAGTGAGGAGGCTCCAGCAGAGTCCTGGGATTTGTGACTATGGTTTGTCTATACCAGTGGTACCCAACCTTATTACACAGGAGTGCCACATAAACCTTATGTGGGCTAAACAGATTCTACATATTTTAATAAGATTTAAAGTCACATGTATTGATTTATATTTGAAGTTTAACTTGTGTTGTATGTCTTTAGATAGGTTGTTTCTATGTACAGTATTGTCTATTTACACACTTGTGTAAACTAAAATGATGTAAGCGTGATGACCAAACGCTAATGAATCGGCCACTAGTATATTGTATTGAAGCAGGCCTCAGGCTTTATGAAATACTCTGGTGGGCTGTGTATGGCCCACAGGCCATAGGTTGGGCACTCCTGATCTACACTGTCCAGCAGTTTGGATCACGGGTGTGTGAATAACAGTGCAGCATCTTGGTGCACATTGCAACTCACTTGTGTGGATGTTGTGGGTGCAACCCATAAGTTTCCTAGTTTGCCTTCATGGAATCCTCTTCAAACAGGACTACATTAATGGGAAGAAGGAACCTTTTAGTTCGCACCCCAGGCATCCACACAGGGAAGTTACAGAGCAGCACTTTGGTGCGCCCTGCAGTCTGAACCACAGGGCAGTATAAATGTAGCCTAAGATTTCAGCTAGGAAGTACTGGCAGTAGCCTGCTAAGGCAGGGGAGACTCTGCGAGAGAGCAGGGGAAAGACAGCCAAAGCTCTCCAAGCAGGGAGGCTTGGGAACAGGAAGAGAAACGTTTGCTTGTTGGACTTTAATTTGGGACTCTTGAGATTTATTTTGAGTTTGTTTTGTGAATCAACCTAGGTCCCAACAAGGGGTATTTTGACCCCAGAAAAAGAGTATGGAGTCTGCATAAGGGGCCCCGGATGCAGGTGCTGCAGGGTGACCTCTGGTCAAAAGGGGTTGCTCACAGTGCAGTTGCTCTTGTTACAGTAAGGAGTAAAAAAGTGAAGATTATGAATGAAATTCTGCCCTCAGTAATGCATAGGTGTAAATGAAGGCACAATTTGACAAATTTATAATTTAAATGCGTGTAATAAAGATGTCAAACATGCCTGTTATATTTGCTAAACTGAACTTGAAAATGTGCTTATTTTTTTTTTAGGTTAGCCAATATACCAAAGCAATTGAAATATATGAACAGAAAATCCGAAACCTCACCATCAAGGTGGAACATATGGAGTCGACCACTGTTTCTTATACTGAGCTGGACTTTCAGTTACTGAAACTGGAAATCAATGAAATGGAGAGACTGGTCACTCAGCTGAAATCCACACTTGTTGGAAGCAATGTGATTGTTGAACAACTATACGTGGAGGTAGAGTCTGAGGGTTATTCTGCCATTCAGAAACATTCCGTTCTGTGTTACACCAGTGACATTTGGCATGTCTCTATTATTGTCAGTGCAGTCACTCTGGATTTAAATCGGTGTTAATTAAAGCAAATCTTGGCCTGAAGCATGTTTCTTCATATATGACAGAAAATGGCAATTTTTATCATTTGTGTGACTGAAAGCTAAAGTTCTTGGATGCTGCTATATTAAATAAATATGCTGTCTAAATTATTATAATATTAATTTATGGGCACCGATGCCTGAAAGCTCCTGTGCTCTACAAATATAATTTAAAAATGTTACTTATTAGGGTAGTAACCCAATCAATATAAAATCAAGAACTGGAAAAGACTCACACCTTCCCAATATTCAATAAATCAAATTTTCAAAGTTATCACTCACTCACCTGGAGTGAATAACTGCTTTTGATGGTAAGTAAAATATCATTAGTGTCTTCACTGTCCTCTTCAACATTAAATGAGCATGTGAGTAGATTATTCATCTGGGCAGGTAAAATTTCAAGACACATTTGCGAGGTTGAAATAATTTATAGGTAACAATTAATAATCGAGTAAGCCTTATTGGACATGTTTGGGTGATCTTTAGCATTATGGAATATGATTAGGTGCTAAAATCACAAACATTTTCTTGTGGTTACACACATCCACATGATGTTTATGCTAAACCTGATGTTTATGCTTAAACATATTCTTGGGAACATTTCCTAAAACTTGTTCTGCAGCACCTGTTGTGAAATGATAAATCCAGCCTAAAATGTTTGTGAAATAAAGTTGACTGTAATTTAAAGTCATGCTGAATTTTTATTTCTCCAGATTAGGAATTTGACTCTCATGGTAAATGATCTGGAATCACTGGACAAACACAATATCCTTGCAATCCGTCGAGAAATTGTGACTCTGCAGAATCGATTGAAGGAATGTGAAAAAGAAAGAAATCAAACCACTCCGCCCCCCTATTTCCCACCAGGTAAGCATTTCATGTATAGATCACATGAGAAGGGATGGGAGAAGTAGGAAGAAGACTGAGTTAAATGAAATGACAATAAAGCACAGGTCCTGGAAAATTTGCCAAACATGTACTAACCTTTCAGCAACAGACTGGTATGAAAGATGAGAGCAGGAAACAAACACTTTCACATACTCTTATACTGTTTTTAAAGTGGAAAAAGTTGGAAAACAGTACAAATGCAATGTTTTCCCCTTCTTCCAAACTCTCTTTTTGTGGTAAAATATAAGAACATAAGAACGGCCATATTGGGTCAGACCAAAGGTCCATCCAGTATCCTGTCTTCCAACAGTGGCCAGTGCAAAGTGTCCCAGAGGGAATGAACAGAACAGGTAATCATCAAGTGATCCCTCCACTATTGTCCATTCCCAGCTTTCTGGCAAACAGAGGCTAGGGATACCATCCCTGCCCATCCTGGCTAATAGCCATTGATGGACCTATCCTCCGTGAATTTATCTAGTTCTATTTTGAACCCTGTTACAGTCTTGGCCTTCACAACACCCTCTGGCAAGGAGTTCCACAGATTGACTGTTCGTTGTATGAAAAATACTTCTTTTTGTTTGTTTGAAATCTGCTGCCTATTAATTTCATTTGGTGACCCCTAGTTCTTGTGTTATGAGAAGAAATAAATATCACTTCCTTATTTACTTTCTCCACACCAGTCATGATTTTATAGTTCTCTATCATATCCCTCCTTAGTTGTCTTTTTTTCCAAGATGAAAAGTCCCAGTCTTATTAAACTCTCCTCATATGGCAGACGCTCTTTACCCCTAATCATTTTTGTTGCTTTTTTCTGAACCTTTTCCAATTCCAGTATATCTTTTGTTGAGATGGGGTGACCACATCTGCACACAGTATTCAAGATGTGGGAGTACCATAGATTTATATAGAGGAAATATGATATTTTCTGTCTTATTATCTATCCCTTTCTTAATGATTGCCAACATTCTATTCGTTTTTTTGACGGCCGCTGCACATTGAGTGGATGTTTTCAGAGAACTATCCACAATCACTCCAGGATCTCTTTCTTGAGTGGTAACAGCTAATTTAGACCCCATCATTTTATCTGTATAGTTGGGTTTATGTTTTAAATGTGCATTACTTTGCATTTATCAACATTGAATTTCATCTGCCATTTTGTTGTCCAGTTAACCAGATTTGAGAGAGATATTTTTTCTGACTAGCTCTGATCATGGATAACTTCTGTGAAAGTGATCTGTGTCTTGTCAATGTTACTCTACTGCTGCTTGGGAAATTTGAGAAGCAGCTGATGCACTGGAGGAGTTTGTATGCAGACTCAAGAAGACAATATTGCATAGTTTACATTTTTCATTAATATGCAGAAATTTATTTTGAGCCATAAAGTCTAGAATCTTAGGGTGAAATCCTAGTTCCATTGAACTCAGTGGGAGTTTTGCCATTGTCTTTAATGGAGCCAGGATTTCACTCGGTTTTTTTTAAAGAAAGTTTAAATTCTGTAGCAATTGATAGCTTTCCTTAAGGGAAAGCTTCCCAGTCACCAATGAGTAGGCAAGAGGATTTTTTAAGCACTGTAACTCCCTTGTATGCATTTTTATGACTTCTTTTTGCCAAATTATTCTAAAGCAGAAGATATTGAAATGTTCATAATACAATTGGGGAAGAAGACTGTTTTTTCATCTGTACCTAACAATTTGGCTAGCAAATCAGAGGTGAACCAGATGAATAACAAAAAGTTTGGAGAAACCTTTGAACAAAGCAGAGCACTTTCCACTATACAGATAGTGCACATATATTACCTGCCAGCACTTGCCTCCTACCATCTTCAGGTCAGTTATTTCAAGCTTCCCATTAGCAGGAAAGAGGAACTGGTGGAAGTAAGTGTTTTCCCTCTGCGGCCTCTTCAGGGTTTGCCAGCATTGCAGGCAGCCAGCGCAGTTTGTCTCTGATAGGAAAAATGAACAGCACCTTCTCAGTTAGGTCAGATGATGCGGTGGGATGGAGGAGGGGCTTATTTCAGGGTTGGTGGATCTCTTTCTGGTTGACTTGAATGTGACATGCCCGCAGGGCACCGCAGCTTTCTTAGCACCAGGAATGGCATGGAAGGCCAGATCCTCAGCTGACATAAGTTGCCATAGCTCCATTGACTTTGGTTGGACTATGACAGTTTATACCAGTTAGGGACTTAGCTGATGACTTTTTTGATGGTTTCTGGGTGCAATTCCCCCATTGGCACAGAGGCTTCAGAAGGCTCCTACTGCAGTGGAACCTCAGTGGTTCTCTTGTTTGAGGGGTGTGTGAAGCTGTGGAGAGACCATAGAGAGGGACTCTGCATGTCTTGTGCATGGTAGAGGTAAGTTGCCATCAACTTCAAATAGCTCAAAACAAGGTTTGCTGGGAGTTTGGGAGCAGAGAGTGATTGTGATTTCTGGGTGGGCCATTACGGAGATCAAATGATAGTAAACCATGCTGAAGGGGAGTATATCAGTGCCATGGTTCGTACTTCAGCCCAAGACTGGAATAGCAACTGTGGAGAGCCTGGGAATTTGCCTGTCTGTTAGGAAGTGGAGCTGCTCAGCTACTACTGTGTAAATATCTAGATAGAGACAAAGATTCAGATCCCTAACCTGCTGTATAATTGACCACACAAAGCCTGCTTAGCCTGACATTGTTTGCATGGTGGGGAGGAAGGTGAGCAGATGAATTGCACTCTCTTTACAGTGGGTGCAATCTTTCATTTCATGCCCTATTGTTCAAAACTTTCTACAGCGATTGCACACAGTATAGTCCAGGGGTGGGCAACCTACGGCCTGGATCTGGCCCCTCAGGGCTTTGGATCCGGCCTGTGGGATTGCCCCGTGGTGCTGCAGAAGTGGCTGGCACCACGTCCCTGGGGCCCCGGGGCGGGGGGGCGGGGAGAGGGCTCTGTGCATTGCCCTTGCCTCCAGGCACCGCCCCCTGCAGCTCCCATTGGCCGGGAACGGGGAACTGCGGCCAATGGGAGCTTCGGGGGACATACCTGGAGGCACAGCAAGGGCAGCGCATGGAGCCCTATGCTCCCCCACCCCAGGGGCCACACAGGGACGTGGTGACAGCCGCTTCCCAGAGCGGTGTGGCGTGGGGCCAGGGCAGGCATGCAGGCAGCCTACTCTGGCCCCGGTGTGCGCTGCTGCTTTAGGTAAGCGGCACCGGGCCGGAGCCTGAACCCCTCCTGCAACCCGCCCCCCAACTCTCTGCCCTAAGCCCCCTGCCTGCACCTCGCACCCCTCCTACACTCCAACTCCCTTCCCTGAGCCCCCTGCTGCACCCTGCACCCCCGTGTACCCCAACTCCCTGCCCTGAACCCCTTGCCGCACCCCACACTCCTCCTGCATCAACCCCCTTCCCTGAGCCTCCTCATACACTCTGCACCCCTCCTCTGCCACAATCCCTTGCCCTGAGCCCATTCATGCACACCGCACCCCCTCCCACACCTCGCACTCCCTCCTGCACCCCAACCCCCTGCCCAGGCCCTGCATACAATTTCCCCACCCAGATGTGGCCCTCAGCCCAAAAAGTTTGCCCACCCCTGGTATAGTCCATTTCCTTAACAGAGAGAATGTGAGAGGGAGAGGTTGTTGTTTGGGAACAGGGGGCAAATAAGTGACTTTGTTGGATTTCCTGGATGGGTCCCTTTGGAGGATGCAAACGGTTGCTCACACTAGACTGTCAAAACTCCCTAACATGCCTTTAAGCAGTTACACACAGATTTCCAGACATTTCCTCCACAACCTTGATTCCTGTCAAACAACTTCCTCTGCTTTTGGCTCATACTATATTTATAATATTTGTATTACACTGACCCTTTGTCCTGTTTTCAGATCTGTTCCCCCCCCCCCTTCATATTTTGGTTGGGTAAAGCGGACTTGGGAGACTCTGAAAAATCCTTAACTTGTCTAAGGCGGGTTTAATTAAAGTTACTTGTTCTTGCAGTACTTTGGAATACAGCCCCTCAAACACTGCATCCCAAGGTGCTGCTCACTGACACGCTGTGTAGAGAGAGCAGGCCTATTCTCAAGCAACCTGTCAGAAAGAAAGTACTGTTCTCCATCTAGCCTGCTCTCTGACTGCAATTTTCTAGTGCATGGCCCAGTCCACGATAGGATTCAGTAAATGTGCTGATAATAAAAACTCATTACTTTTACCATGCCTGCAGCAGTTTCCAGCACCTCTGTCACTATTTACTGCCCCAAATTAGCAGAAACTTATCCAACCTTTTCCCATCCCTTTAACAAGCTAAGGACTTGTCTCCACGGGCACTTTACAGCGCTGGAACTTTCTCGCTCAGGGGTGTGAAAAAACATCCCCTTGAGTGCTGCAGGTTTCAGCGCTGTAACGTGCCAGTGGAAACGGTGCGCCAGGGCTGGGAGCCGCGCTTCCTGCCCTGGTAGCTATTCCCCGTGTGGAGGTGGATTTTTAGAGCTCTCCCAGAGCTGGCCGCAGCAGCCCTTTAACGTTGCCAGTGAAGATGTGCCATGAATGACTGTCTCTCTTGTGTGTTGATTTCAACTGATTGCATCAGAGCAGGAGTACAGAGATAAATGTTCAGTGAGGGCTCAGCAACAGGCTCATTGTCACACTGGACTAAAATGATCTGATAGTCAGCAGACAGTCATGAGCCAAATGAGACACTAACAGGCAAATGAAAAGGCAAAGCTGGTTTTCCCCCGCATTGTGCCTTCATGGACTAATATACCAGACTGCAGGTTATTGGCAAACAGCTCTCACCAGGGTGGGGACATGGAATCAGCCTCCGTGGAAGCTCAGGCATCTCGGTCTGAGGGTTACACTGATTTCATGCACCCTGCCATCTAAATAAGGCTGGGGTGTAGGAAAATAAATGCCTATAGCTTGGTTGTCTTTTGGGGTAATGTAATGGCACCAATTATCACTTGAAATGTTAATGCTTTAGTTATGGATATGTTAATTTAGAGCTGGACATTTCCATGGTGTTTGTACAAACACAGGTCCACTCCAGCAATCTGATCCAGGTGGGTGGATCTCTGTGCCCCTGATATCAATGGGAATCAATGTGGGTGTAAGGATCTGCCTGCATGGGCCAGATTAGAGAAGTAGGACTAAAATGTAATATGTTCCCTTCCCCAGGGAGCTTACTATTTCTGGGTTGGATGGTGTCCCAAGCCTTTGGAAGAGGTGGCGCATTGCCGGGCTGCCCCAGGAGCAACACAGGAAAAATTGTGGTTCAAGGAGCCACACTTTCCCGTTCTGCCTTGTTCTTCAGGGGGCACAGGCAATGTTCCCTCTAATTTTTTCCATCCATGTGTGGAATGAATTTTGTTATGTGCACCAAATTATTGAGGTAATGTGTGGATGTATGCTCCCAGTAGAAACAAAAAACCTACATATAAGAATATTTTTAAAAAGTTACCATAGGGATAATTACTCCAACCATTTTAGAACTCACTACTCAAAGAATTAAATGTAAGCGTAAGAGAGGAATAAAAATTATGAAATCAGTAAAAAAACCTCAAATAACAGCACTTTGAAAGAATAAAATTACAGAGCCTATATGTGCATTGTAGGAGGTATTCAGAAGTAACAACAAGAACACCACAAGTATGTGTTTGTGTGTGTGTCTCTCTCTCTCTCACAAACACACACACACACGTACTGCCCCTTTAAGTAGATCAGCACTCACCAGTCTGAACAGTCTGTGCTTGTTCAGACACAGCAGCAGCTGCCAGCAAGCTCTGTCCCACTTCTGAGCTCTGTCGTGTCACCCCCACCCCGCTCTGCAGAGATGGGATACAGGCAGGGGTGAAAGTAAGTCGAGTGACTTACCGGTACGCTGGGGCCAGCTCTGGCCCCCAGAAGGGGCGGGGCCTAGGGTGGAAGGGGCGGGGCTGAGAGGGTCAGAGCCAGCCCCAGCCCACCCTGATAGGTAAGTGCCCCGCCCCTCCTTCTCCTCACCCCTCCTTCTCCTCCTCCTCCCCTTCCCCCCCCAACCAGGGTAGCAGCAGCAGCCCGGGGCTCTGGGGGCTATTTAAAGGGCCCGGAGCTCCCCTCTTCTACTGCTCCGGTACTTTAATTAGCCGCCGGAGCCCTGGGGAAGTGGCGGGGCTCCAGGGGCTATTTAAAGGGTCGGAGCTCCAGCTGCCTCTGCTGCCCCAATCCTTTAAATAGCCCCCAGAGTCCTGGAGTAGCGGGGGCAGGGCTCCAGCAGCTATTTAAAAGGCCAGGGCAGTAGAAGCAGGGGAGCCCTGGGCCCTTTCAATAGCTGCCGGAGCACCGCTGCCGCTACCCCAGGACTCCAGCAGCGGGGCTCTGGAGGCAATTTAAAGGGCCTGGGGCTCCAGCCACTGCTGGGAGCCCAAGGCCCTTTAAATTGCCCCCTGGGGAAGCCGGGCTGCCCCAGTACGGTGCACCGGCTCTTGCTGGTATGCCGTACTGGCGCGTACCAGCTTACTTTCACCTCTGGATACAGAGGTGGTGGGGATGGGGACACCCTGACATTCTCCTCCTATCCCTCCCACTGCTCTGCACAGCAAGCAAGAGGCTCCCGGGAGCAGCTGGCCAGGGGCTCCAAGGCAGAGGGTAGGAGCAGCGCTGCAGTTGGGGGAAGGAGGCACCTGAAGTGCGAGGAACTTGACAGACTGCTGGGCGGCTGCCTGGCTGTGCAGCTTAGAGGGAACTATGGGCACAAGGATATCAATTCACTGCTGTCACAACCCCCAACCTGCCAGCTTAGCTGTGGTGACTGGCACACTGGGGCTATGGGGCCATGGCTTCCCGCCTCTCCATGCTCACTCCTCTGCCCCTCAGAAGTGGGTTAGCAAGTAGACATGCAGCGCCACTTCCCCCTGGGCATCCTGACCCAAAGTCTGGGTAGCCTGTGTGGGGGAATAAAGCGTATGTGTTTTCTTAGCTCCCTCTACCTTATTTCCCCACATGAACATGCAGCCCACCTCTGAAAAAGAGACAAGACACAGCTTTAGCCCTGGGACTTCAATGATCAGAGGCCTAACACAGTAAAAAAGGAGTTAAAAATGCTAAAGTCTGAATAATTCATATGGATTTATTTCAAGTGCCGCCCAATATTTACAAAATGACATGACACTTTGTTTCTTTTGTGTATCTTTTTCCATAAGATCCAAACAGGAAGGCAGGTTAAGATTAAACAAACAACAATGAGTTCCTCTGAACCTGTGCAGAAGACAGATAACCCACCCTGACTACCACAGAGCTGGTTTTTTAAACTGTTTCTGGGAGAATTTTCAAAAATCAAATATCCCCTGTATGGAACCTCACACAATTTCTCATGTCATTAAACTGAACATGCTTCTAACCTTATTTTAATAATTCATGCATGGTTTCATAAATAAGAAACAAACAAGTGTTCAGCAGAGAGATCTCTTTAAGGGAAGAAATAATAATTTATTATTTCTTTTGTAAGAAAAGGTCTCTCTGCTGAACACGTTTTTTTATTTATGAAACTGCATATGAATTATTAAAATAAAGCTGGATTGGGTTCAGTTTAATGACATGAAAACTTATTTGAGGTTGCATATATATGAGTTTAGTAGTACCTCAGTACCAGCAATATTATTTGGAACAAATCACAGATTTATAGAGGCACTTAATAACCATTTAAAAATAAGATTGCTGTGAGTTAAGTTCAGTAATAGATTCAATATGTCAACAGTTAAGAACAAACCATAATGCCGGAGGCAGCGATACACAATAGAGATATAAGGCAAATGGCTCAAATTGATTTATGGCGTTGGCAGGCTGCAAGCCACTGTGCATCATCATCCGCGTTATCTTTCTTGCACTGCGTTAGCTGAGGTATGAGCACCTCCAAACATCAGTATGTGTGCCAAGTACTGAGGCCATGTTATTAGCCATGCTAATTGTCGTTTGTAGAGCTACAGCCTGCCTGGCTATACGTGCCTGCATTGTGTGCTATATCTGGAAATGAGGTCTCCGGTCTCAGCGGTCCATTCCCAGTCAGTAAAGCACTTAAGCACGTGTTTAACTTCTTTGCTGAATCTGAGCCTAGAATGCTGATTTGCTGTAATTGGAGCGTTATTTGGTAGTGTTTTTCAACAAGGGAGCAAAACCCTGGGCTACACCATCTTCTAGCAGTGTGTCCTCAGAGCAGAAGATTGATCAGGGGGAAGTTACAGTGGCACAGAATGGCTGTAATCTCTAGCCAACCATGCCCCACAAATGGCTGGTGCTGACCAATAAGGGGCATGACCCAGGTGGCCAGGGGAGGCAGCAATTCAGCACAGCCTCTCTGCAGCTTCCATCAGCAGGGCTCCACAGAAGCCCTGGGAAGAAATGAAATCTGCTTCCCACCCCCAGCAGTGAGGGCAGTGAGTGAATTCCTGATCCCCACATGCTTTGGCACCAGGGATCAGGCTGGGGTAGGGAGGTGTGAGAAAAGATGTACAACAGAAGAAAGGAGACAGTGGAGCTTAGGAAAGGTGGAAAGACAAAAGCAAGTGAGACATGGTGAGTTTCACTGAAAAAACATATTTCATAGACTGCCACAAATGTTACAATTACAGTTAAATGCACATTAACATTGGATTCTGCAGATGTTACCAATAGTTAAACTGAAAGGCCACAAAGATACAGTCCTGCCTCTATGGCGGTGCATCCTTCTAGCTAGATGCTGATAAATCATCCCTGCCAGGGATGACTTTGATCCCTCTATTTCTGAACAAGAAATGTTTTGCATTTGCAAGTGTAACGCCGACAGACCCCAGTCATTGGTGGACAGGATCGTACCTGGGACCTCTGGAGCTTAGTGCATGAACCTCTACAGCATGCGCTAAAAGCCAACGGGCTGTTAACTCAGGCTGTAGAGCAGACTAATTTTATTTCTCCCTCTAAGTGGTCTCAGTGCCACTAGATGGGACAGAACACCACACCCAGAAGGTGTGTGGGTTACATACTTCCCCTAGCTGAGGAAGCACGTCCCAAGCTTCAGAGTCTTTCCAGTTGAAATCCTGGACAAGCCCCAACTTGTAACGTGGACAGACCCCAATCATCGGGAGGCAGAATCGAACCGGGGATCTCTGGAGCTCAGTGCATGAGCCTCTACCGTATGATCTAAATGCCAACTGCTTGTTAGCTAAGGTTGTAGAGCAGACTCATTTAACTCTCTCTCTACGTGGTCTCGGGTGCCACTAGATGAGATGGAACACCATACCCAGCAGGTGTGTGGGTTACACAAGCACCAGTTTTCTCCAAGTGGCAGGTGTGTTCCAATCATTTCCCAGGGAGAGCATCTTCAGACTGACCACAAGGGTTTCTCCCTCCTCTGCACATTGCTTTGTATATTGTGGACTGTTCAGAAGATGTTTCTGGCCAAAGGAACCTGCTCGTCTGAGCCTATCAGTGTTCCCTATTCTGCTCCACAGGTGCTCTTCAACCCTCCTTAAAGGGGACCATCGTTAGGTATGAGAGCATAGTTCTGTCTTTGTTATCTCTGTTCTCAGTGCTATTAAGGGGGTGATGGTGTTATTTGTGCTGTGGCCTCTTCTCTATTTGGAATAGACTAAGACCAGCAACTCTTTTCACACAGGCTTGCAAACAGCCATCAAATGCTATTCACTGAAAAGATAAAATATAAGTGACTGGTGTTAAAAACACCCCCTCCACCAGAGCACGTGCAGCCTCTGCCCTGATCTAGGTGTTTATGATGTCATTAGCTGTTGCCGTGAATTGATCAATTAATAGAAACATGAAACTTGGCAGATAAAATTTCCTTCACCTCTAAGAGGAAGGGAGCATTATCTAGCGGTGAAAGCACCTGAGTTAGGAAATGTTTGTTCTATTCCTGGCATTGCCACTCACTTGTTGTGTGACCTGATATAGGTCTCTTGGCATCTGTGTCTCAGATGACCATATTTTTAAAGGAAAAAGAAACCTGGCACATGTACATGCTGACATCTTTTAGGGCTGCAAAGAGTCAGACAAAAGGATACTTTTATTTTAAAGTGTGCTGGAGTCACCACTGCCAGCTTCTGACTCAGAGAGACATGCATATTTTGGAGTGGAGGATTTTTTCAATTTTTAAATCAGCTTCTGTACCAAATGGCTGGAGGATAGCTAATGTGACGCAATTTTAAAAAAGGGCGCCAGAGGTGACCCTGGCAATTACAGACCAGTAAGCCTGACTTCAGTACCAGGCAAACTGGTTGAAACTATAGTAAAGAACAAAATTGTCAGACACATAGATTAACATAATTTGTTGGGGAATAGTCAACATGGTTTTTGTAAAGGGAAATCATGCCTCACCAATCTACAAGAATTCTTTGAGGGGGTTGTCAAGGTTCCTTCCCCACTCTGAAGTCTAGGGTACAGCTGTGGGGACCTGCATGAAAACCTCCAAAGCTTACTTTTACCAGCTTAGGTTAAAACTTCCCCAAGGTACAAACTATTTTACCCTTTGCCCCTGGACTTCCACTGCCACCACCAAACTTTATCTGGGTTCCTGAGAAAACATAGTTTGGACATGTCTTTCCCCCCCAAATCCTCCCAACCCTGGCACCCCACTTCCTGGGGAAGGTTTGGTAAAAATCCTCACCAATTTGCATAGATGACCACAGACCCAAACCCTTGGATCTTAGGGCAATGAAAAAGCATTCAGTTTCCTTAGAAGAAGACTTTTAATAGAAGTAAAAAAGAATCACCTCTGTAAAATCAGGATGGTGAATACCTTACAGGATAATTAGATTCAAAACATAGAGAATCCCTCTAGACAAAACCTTAAGTTACAAAAAAGACACACAGACAGAAATATTCATTCTATTCAGCACAGCTATTTTCTCAGGCGTTTAAAGAAATCATAATCTAACACATACCTAGCTAGATTACTTACTAAGTTCTAAGACTCCATTCCTGTTCTGTCCCCAGCAAAAGCATCACACAGACAGCCACAGACCCTTTGTTTTTCTCCCTCCTCCCAGCTTTTGAAAGTATCTTGTCTCCTCATTGGTCATTTTGGTCAGGTGCCAGCAAGGTTACCTTTAGCTTCTTAACCCTTTACAGGTGAGAGGATTTTTCCTCTGGCCAGGAGGGATTTTAAAGGGGTTTACTCTTCCCTTTATATTTATGACAGGGGTTAACAAGCATGTGGATAAGGGGGATCCAGTGGATATAGTATATTTAGATTTTCAGAAAGCCTTTGACAAGGTCCCTCCTCAAAGCCTCTTGAGCAAAGTAAGCAGTCATGGGATAAGAGGGAAGGTTCTCTCATGTATTGGTAACTGGTTAAAAGATAGGAAACAAGGGGTAGGAATAAATGGTCAGTTTTCAGAATGGGGAGAGGTAAATTGTGGTGTCCCCCAGGGGTCTGTACTGGGCCCAGTTCTATTGAACATATTGATAAATGAGCTAGTAAAAAGGGTAAACAGTGAAGTGGCAAAATTTGCAGATGATATAAAACTACTCAGGATAGTTAAGTCCCAGGCAGACTGCGAAGAGCTACAGAAGGATCTCTCAAAACTGGATGACTGGGCAACAAAATGGCAGATGAAATTCAGTGTTGATAAATGCAAAGTAATACACATTGGAAAACATAAACCCAACTATACATATAAAATGTTGGGGTCTAAATTAGCAGTTACCACTCAAGAAAGAGATCTTGGAGTTATTGTGGAGAGTTCTCTGAAAACAACCACTCAATGTGAAGCGGCAGTCAAAAAAGTGAACAGAATGCTGGCAATCATTAAGAAAGGTATAGATAATAAGACAGAAAATATCATATTGCCTCTATATGCATCTATGGTATGCCCACATCTTGAATACTGCATGCAGATGTGGTCGCCCCATCTCAAAAAAGATATATTGGAATTGGAAAAGGTTCAGAAAAGAGCAACAAAAATGATTAGGGGTATGGAGCGTCTGCCATATGAGGAGAGATTAATAAGACGAGGACTTTTCAACTTGGAAACAAGATGACTAAGGGGGGAATATAATAGAGAACTATAAAATCATGACTGTTGTGGAGAAAGTAAATAAGGAAATGTTATTTACACCTTCTCATAACACAAGAACTAGGGGTCACCAAACGAAATTAATTTTAAGGCAGCAGGTTTCAAACAAACAAAAGGAAGTATTTGTCACACAACGAACAGTCAATCTGTGGAACTCCTTGCCAGAGGGTGTTGTGAAGGCCAAGACTATAACAGCGTTCAGAAAAGAACTAGATAAATTCATGGCTATTAGCCAGGATGGGCAGGGATGGTGTCCCTAGCCTCTGTTTGCCAGAAGCTGGGAATGGGCTATAGTGGAGGGATCAGTTGATGATTACCTGTTCTGTTCATTCCCTCTGGGGCACCTGGCATTGGTCACTGTCGGAAGACAGGATACTGGGCTAGATGGACTTTTGGTCTGACCCCATATGGCTGTTCTTATGTTCCAATAATGTCGTGGTCTGCGTTCATTGTGAAACATTGAACGAAGTGTCACCAACAGTCGCTTTGAGCAAAAGAGTGGCTTTGAGCAAAGGAATAGCTTTGATAGCGTTCATTCAAGTTCTCTTCATTCCAGACATTGTTCATTCCACTGAATGCTCATTCCACTGGGCTGTTTGTTCTAGGTAAATAGTGCAAATTCTACTCAGCATAGCAATACATCTTGAACAAGCATTGTGTAGCTATAAAAAAACCAAACATTTTGGCTGATGAAATGAAAAACACTGGCTATTTCAAGCTCCTGAAGCTCCTGGGTTATCGTAAAAAACACCAGGACTGTTACCTCACATGTAAACTGGGGATATTTAACACCAGCTCACAGAGCTGTTGTAAGGCTGTGCTCATTAATGTCTGAATTGCTTTGAGAGCCTCAGGTGGAAGGCACTGTGATGTATTGTTTTTAAGTGGTGATTTTGACAGCAGCATGCTAATCTGAAATGAGCCTCTAGAACTAGTGCTGCTATTTCTCCCTCCAACTTCTAAAATTCATTGTTGTATAGTGAGACAAGATGTCCCATTTTCTTGTTTCCTATATTCCCAGAACTATGCTCTACTAAAGGAGCAAAGGACCTAAAATGCTTCTGAAATTGTATTTTCTATGTGATTTCCCAGCCCATCGGGTTGGAAAGCATAGAATAGGTGGAAACAGAAAACTGATCACTTATCTAAGCTGATCACTTATTTACTGCAAGTGAGTACTGACTGAAAACAGAGGTCCCTATAATTTGTTGCTGGATTGTTGGCTATTTTTTCAGTATGACCCCCATTCTAGTGGTATGGAGCTTTGACCTCTGTATCTCAGTCAGACTGGAACAGCTACAGAAATGACATCCATGCGCTATTTACACGGTGCAAAGCAAATCTTTGACAAAGATATGTATGTATTTCTGTTCTTGCAACAAAGCTGATTCTTATAAAGCACACACTGTAATCTTCTCTAATCATGCCATTTGAAAAGCCTGCATTTTCTTTTTGCTTACAGGTAGCTGTGGTCATGGTGGAATTGTGAATATCAGCCAGCCCTATATTGTACAGCTGAACTGGAGAGGATTTTCCTTCAAATATGGTGCCTGGGGTCGGGATTACTCTCTTCAGACCCCAGAGAAGGACCTGTACTGGGTTGCACCTTTGAACACAGAAGGGAGAGTCTTGGAATATTACAGACTTCACGATTCCTATGATGATTTGCTGCTATTCAAAAATGCTAGAGATAAAAGAATTACCTACGGGGAAGGCAGTGGCACTGCAGTTTACAATAATTTCATGTACTATAATATATATAATTCAAGAGATATGGGCAAGCTTGATTTAAACACAAACACATTAACTGTGAGGAAAACTCTGCCCAATGCTGCTTATGGTAACCGTTTCTCTTATGCTGGTGTTGGGTGGCAAGATATGGACTTTGCTGTGGATGAAAGTGGATTATGGGTAATTTATTCAACTGAAGAAAGCACAGGTAACATTGTGATTAGCAAACTCAATGAGACCACACTTGATGTGCTCCATACTTGGAAAACAAGGCAGTACAAGCCATCTGTTTCCAACACTTTCATCATATGTGGTGTTCTATATGCCACACGACCTCTCAACACTAGGGAAGAGGAAATATTTTACACGTATGACACCAACACCAAACAGGAAGGTAAAGTTAACATCATTATGGACAAAATGTTAGAAACAGTTCAGAGTATCAACTATAACCCCTCAGACCATATCTTGTATGTTTACAATAATGGCTACCTTGTTAAATACAATCTGATTTTTCAACCTGTGTTACACTGATATGAATAAACTTAACAGCTAGAGATCATAGAAAGTCCCATTTTATATCCCTGTGGAAAATGTTAATGTTAGATTAGGATCTAATCCTACCAAGAATAGCTACTGGGCATAGGGTTTATTACCATGAGCTTTCCCATTGAAGGGATTACTTACACTATAACCTCTATGCCTGGTAATAACTAATTGCAAAACTGGGTTCTTAGTTTTTTAACTGGTGTTTAGCTACAATGGTGACAGGTGTACTAGAAATGCCTCTGCTATAAAGATAAATAGATGACTTACTGATGGACAGAACATGCATAGCAATAGGTTCACACACTGATGTGCATTTGGAGGAATGTCTGTATTTGAATAAAACATGGAAACTGAACTGCTGTTTTGTCATCATTGCTCAAAGGCCATAATATATTAAACACTGGCCTCAAATAATTACTAAAAGATTAAAATTAGAGGAGAATTAAGACTTGATCTTTAAAGAGCAGACCATTGGTTAAGATGAAGCTATGGAAACGGTTGCCATGGCGCCTTCCTTGCAACCCATCAATATATTTTAGATGGCAGGGCTCCAATACACTACTTTCCTAAAGTTGCACTCCAGGGAATAAAAATCATACCCATTTTTGGATGGTTGCATTTTCTTAGCACTGAAGTCCTGGGATCCTGAGCCATAGCCCACTAAAAGCAACAGAAAGAGTTCCATTGACTTGAATAGTCTCTGGCAGTTCCTTGGTGTAGGCCATATGCTGCAGTAGAACAGAAACTATGCCACCCTGCATACTTCCATTTAGCCATTTGGCAGTCTGCAATTTACTGTGACCTCCATTAGCATTTTTCAAAAACACTCTGAAAACAAGGAGCCAAAATTCATTTCCAATATAACTCCATTGGCTTCAATTATTTTACATTGGGGGGTGAATCTGGCACATGATCTGTCAGTTACAGAATACTGAAGTTAGGACAAAATCAGTCATATGATCTTTAAGTCAGGTACTGCTATTTACTAGGTATCTGCATCTGTTTCCCGAAAATGTGTGAAATAAATTTGAAAGCCAGCCATCATCGGCACAGTAATCTGATCTATGAGCATGGGCCTATAAGGAATTCACAATAGCCCAACCGAGGGTTTGTTTAAAAATAAAAAAGCTAATAGAGAACAGAATATTTCTTGCTTCACATTTTTTGGGGTGGCGAACCAATAATTCCCAAGGGTTGCCCTATTCAAAGGCATAAAAGGTATCTCTATATGGCATCACATTTTAAGGAGCAGTTTGGGGCTAGATCCACAAAGAGGACTTACGTTCAGTGTTGCAACACCTAACTTTAGGTCCCCTGCCACTTACTGGAATCTTCAGCCCTGACTCAGGTACACAGGCTCCCCATAAATGTATGCGGAGATTTAGGCACCTAAGAATGAGATTCACAGAAGCTGAGTGGGATGCTGCTTAAGACAGCCAGTAGCAAATGCTGAGTAGAGGGTTGGCCTCAAGTCCACTTAATGCTACTTGGGATTCAGGTCAGCCCTGTGTGAAGGGGGGAAATTGGAGGTCGTGATGCCCTTTTTATACACAGTATTTAAAGCATTCAGCTTGGATATGGGAGATCAGGGTTCAAATCCCCACTCTTCTTGTGTCAGAGCAAACACTTGAACCCCCAGGTCTTTCACTGCCCAAGTGAGTATGCTAAGTACTGGGCTACAGGGAACTCTGAAGTGGGTCAGGGGAGGGGCTTTCTCAATCTCACCTGTTGAAGCTGCTTCGCTTTGTATGAAATACTTAAATAGTCAGTGGGCCAAAGAGTAGTCAGAATGACTATAGCAGAGGGATTACAGTATCTAGTTTACAGACCCAAGTTCTAGTCCTGCACCAATGACTGTTTAAGCCTGGAACATTACTCAGTTCTAAGCTGTTACAGTGTCTTGTTATTGTCACTGTGAGAAATCTTGTGATTAGCAACAAGCTTGCTAGTAGCCCAAACCCGTCAACTTTCTTTTGTAGGAGGTTCCTATTTACCAAATAGGCTGTGCAATGTCAGCTCATTCTGTATCTAATATCAGAAAGACTAAAGCAAAGGGCAGGTCTAGCTGATTCTGTGCGTTTCCCACTTGCAATTTTTGAGTGTCACATCAGCTGGACAGCTCCATGCCTTTCTGTACTGTCCAAAGACAGAGTGCCTCTTCAGTCATGTAGGTGCCTAGTGTGGGGTAGGCCCCAAATGGCCTCATACTGTAAATGAGTTTCTGATATGGTACTCTCCAGTTTACAAAGAGGAGTACAGAGTCGCCAGTCCCTGCACGGGTTTGCCAAATTGAACAGCAAAGCAACGGGAAAGCAAGCGCCTTCCATTGAAGCAAATGACAAAACTTCCTTTTTCTTCAATGGGAGCGGGACTACAATGAACCGAAACCGGAACGTAAATTCACAAATTCGGTTGTTTGGAGATCCATTCCTGACCTGATTCCTCTCCACAGTCTTGCATCTTGGCCTGTCTCTCTGTCATCTCCTTGTGGATATTTTGCTATCTATTTCATTGTAACTTGGTTAAAATTGAGCTCCTTTCATTCCTCTCAAGATCTCCATTGCATTCTCAGTCACCACTGACACTACTACCATCCTTCCTGTCACTCAGACTCATCATGAGAATCATCTTTGACTCTTCACCCTCTTTAGAGCCATGCATCCAAGCTGTATCCAAGCCTTGCCACTTCTTCCTCCCTAGCACTTCCACTCTTGGGCCTATTCCCTCAGTCTACATGACTAAAACTCTCCCTGGTGCTTATCTGCATCTTCTCTGACCTTCCTGTCATTCACCTCACTCTCCTATCTAGGCAAAATGATGTTGCAAAGTTACCTTTTTGACCTGTCACAGTGACAATGTCAGTCCCCTTCTCGAGTCCAATAGAACATGTCATATGGAAGTTTTTTGTTCCTCCTTTATGGTCTTTCACAACCTAACCCTTCCCCACTTGTCTACTCTTTTATCAACCCTTCCTCTTCTTTTTTGACAATGCTGTTAGCCCCTATTTATTTGTTCACCTGTCATCCAAGCACTTTCCCATTTACTTCCACTCTGACTCTTATGCATGTGCACTCCCCCTAAACTAATCCATAAATCCATTACACTGTGCTCCTCCAAATAGCTCCTTAAGACCGACTTCTTCCAGATGCCTATGGTTAGTTGCCAGCTGATTACAGCTAAGCAGATGTTTCCAGTAGGAACTTCTGATATTTATCGTATTTAAAATAATTAAAGACATGAACCAACTCAGGACCATCTATTCGTGCGCATAGCTGGTCTCTGCAAACTCATGATCTTGTTACTTTTACCCTTACTGTTTATCCCTCATTCTTTTCAATTGTTGTTACAATTACTTGTTGCGTCTTAGCTTACATTTTGTTGTATGTTCTTCTAGAGAGGAACTGCCTTTTTGCTCTGCGTTAGAACAGCATCAAACACCAATTGTGGCCTCTAGGTACTTCTGGGATACAAACAATAAATAATAGCATGCCTGGGATTTTTTGTGCATCTGTGTTTTTGTCCGAAATTTCATGCATGCGGCTATGTGGATTGAATTTAAATTGGCTTTGAAAAGTAGGCAAACAATATGCTTCCAGACAACTGTGTAAACATTCTGTTGGAAACAGTGTTTCAAGAGTTATGTGCACATAATGACATTTAAATTTCATGAATTCATCTCTAAATTTGTAAGGTGTAAGAGATGGGGATCTCTTTCTCTTGTAGATATTACATTGTTTTTTGTGATTGAATATTAGTGCACCTGAAAGTTAGAGACTAACAACACTAGTCTGAGGCAATCACAGAGCACAGAGCCAATGGGTAGTCTTTTGCACACTGCACTATTGGTGGGACTCTGCCCTAAAAACAACATTTGGCATGTCTCTTGAGAATCGATTGAAAAACCATGACTTGCAGTCTCTGCTGAAGATTCTTGAGGAATTCTGTTCCTATTTGTTCTTAGTCTGTTTTCAAACTCTAACAAACAGTTCTAGTGTTAATTACTTAACACTCTTTAGTTAAGTATTTGCCAGTGTAATGCCCTTGGAGTTCAGGGAGCATGGCCCCTTTAAAACCTTGTTCTGAGGCAGAAGTGCATGTTGTTTCACGCCTGGGGAGTGGGAGAGTGACAGGGCAGGTGTAGCTCCAGACAAGAGGGCTACACTGCGCAGGCCCTCATGTAATGAAGCAGCAGAGAACGAGCCCAGAGCCTGGGAGGGACAAAGTGACTGACTGGGCCACCCCACGACTGGAGCTAGGAGGAGCACAGTGCCAGGGGGGAATCACCCGAGAAGGACAAACCAGAGCCTGATCCAGAGCTCTGTGGGGCTGTGAGTACTGGGGCTTGTGATCTTGCATTGGGAATAAAGAGGGAGGCTGTAGCTACTTAAGTGGGGAGGTTGTTGCTCTGTGTGGCTTTGTAGAGAGTGGCAGAAGAGGGCACTGGAGGGGTTTGTGGGGAAAGTTTACTGGTGCTGAAGACGACCGGGTACCAAAGACTCACTGCCAGACTGGAACTTTTTTCAGGAGTCTGAAAAAGTCTGAGTGTAGATGCATTGCTCAGTGTCTGCCCCTTTCAGTCTGTGGTACCACTGGGGCCTTGTGTTGGATATAATCCTGTTTTACTGCTCCCTTATCTTCCCCCCTGTTGTTTTTCTCCATTCATCCCTCTGTGATGACGTAAAAAGAAAAGGAGTACTTGTGGCACCTTAGAGACTAACCAATTTATTTGAGCATAAGATTTTGTAGTGATAAACACCCATTTTTTCATGGTCTGTGTGTATAAAAACATCTTCTGTATTTTCCACAGTATGCATCCGATGAAGTGAGCTGTAGCTCACGAAAGCTTATGCTCAAATAAATTGGTTAGTCTCTAAGGTGCCACGAGTCCTCCTTTTCTTTTTGCGAATACAGGCTAACACGGCGGTTACTCTGAAACCTGTGATGAAGTATTTCCCTTTCCTATATTCCTTGTACTATTCTGGTGCGTGTGTGTTTACTCCAGGGGATGTGGAACAGGTACTCCTGGGTTGGAAGGGAGTTTCTCTGCTGAATTACTGCACTTGCCTTTTCTTGGCCAGAGCTCCCTGCAAAGCAAACTCCTTCTTGGCCACAAGGGCATTAAAGTTACACTAGCAAGTTAAAATCGTTTCCTCCATTATACATTCTTTTGGCTTTATCTCCACCTTCAGTTTTTGGTTCCAATTGAGCTAGTCTTGTCATTGTACTGGTAATGACTTACATCCTTACACGGACCATGATATTGAGCTTTATCTCCAGAAAGATCCTAAAGAACCATACAAGCCACATTTGTGTATGTACGTGTAACTCATGGTGAATATGTGTTACAGGTCCTCCACTGTAGCTGATCTGCTCTATACACTAATCAATCTTTCCAAGAAGTAAGGATTTGTTCACACAAGGAAGCTATATCACTGTAACTGCACTGGTACAGTTAAAGTGGTACAACTGGTAGTAAGGGATCATCATCTAGTATCATCATCATGTTCCTATTGCGCCTCTGGCATTTAGGGCAGTGATGAAGCTCCTCCACTCCTGTTTGTTTCTGGCAAGTCTTTCAATGGTTCCCCAGCTGTGCCCCAGGTTTTTCAGCTCAGCTTCCACAGCTCTTCGCCATGTTGTTTTCGGGCAGCCTCGTTTTCACTTGCCTTCAGGTGTCCATCTTATTGCTACTCTGGTGATGGAATCAGTTTCCATCAGAAGCACATGGCGGATCCATCTCCAACGCCTCCTGGCAACGAAGGTGCTCAGAGCCTCTTGGCTGCACTGTGTCAATAGGTCTTGGTTTGAGATTGTTCTGGGCCAAAAGAGACAGAGGCTTTTTCTGAGGCAGGTTGTATGGAATGAAGACAGTTTGGACATGTCATACTTCCTCATTCCCCAGCATTCTCCACTATAAAGTAGTGTTGAAAGTACGCAGCTCTGATAAATCTTGAATTTGGTTTTGGTGTTGTATTTTGATGATTTCCCGACTGTATTTAAGCTCCTGAAGGTGTTCCTGGCTTTATTGATTTAGTTCCAGATGTTCTGGCTTGTTCTACCATCTTGGCTGATAGTGCTGCCCAACTATGTGAATGTTTCTACATTGGTGAGAACATGATCCTCTATCTGTACTTGTGATGGTGAGGCAATATTAAGGGTCATGATATCTGTCTTATTGCGGTTGATTTTCAGTCCAATTTGCTGGCTGAATGTGTTGAGTCAAGTTGTTTTTTCTTGTATATGGTGTTAGGTATGTGAAAGGAGAGCAACATCATCTGCAAAGTCCAGGTCTTCAAGGGATAAGAAGAGTGTCCATTTAATGCCTCTTGGCAGGTCTTCTCTTGTACGCCGCATTACCCTGTCGATGGCAATGTTGAAGAGGATTGCAGGCATGACACACCCTGATGTACTCCTGTTTTGACTTCAGAACTGAGCTCACTGTGATCAACACTGCATGTAAAGTTGAAATAGAAGCTTTTGATGACGTTGATTATACGGAAAGGAATTCCATATGCCCACAGCCTGCCATAGGCTGGTCCTGTGAATGCTATCAAAAGCCTTCTCAAAGTCTGAAAATTTATGTAGAGTTGCCGTTGCCATTCTAAGCACTGTTCTATTATGTTTTGTAGAATGAAGATCTGGTCTATGCATCCATGCCCTTTCCGAAAACCAACTTGCTCTTTTCTGAGAATGCTACCATCTGCCTCTAATATATGCTGGACTATGATCTTACACAATACTTTGCTTGGCACAGATACAAGTGTGATACTATGCCAGTTATTACAATCACAGAGTTCCTTTATCTGGTATCTTCACTATAACCCCATTGGTCCACTCGTCGGGCACTTTTCCCCTTTCCCAGACTGATGTAAATAGCGGGGGCCAGGATAGATGCTGCTAATTTAGGATTTACCTTGAACAATTCTGCATTCAAGTTATCCTTGCCAGGAGCTTTCCCATTTTTTAAAAGATTTGATGGCTTGAATGATCTCTTCCTTAGCTGGGGTGTCTGTGTTGATATCAAGATCTTTTTCTGCCTCCTGGATGTTTGCTTCCTCTTTAGGTGGCTCCCTGTTCAGCAATTCTTTGAACTGCTCTGTCCGGTGCATTTCTTGTCCTTTTTCGGTTGTTAGTTGGTGTCCTTGTTTGTTCCTGAGAGTGTTTGTTGGTGTCTGCCGTTTACCACTGATTAGCTGTGTCATTTTGTAGATGGTTCCTTGTTCACCACGAGCAGCTGCAGCCTCTGCTTGTGTTGCCAGATTATCAATATAATGCCGTTTGTCCGCTCTCACAAGGTGTTTTATCTCCTGGTGTGCCTTGCTATATTGCTCGTCACAGGCACCAACTTTTGTTGGCGCCGGTGGGTGCTCATGATCCCCCTGTCCCCATCCCAACTCTGTCCCCTCCCTGCCCCATTGGACCCATCCCCAAATCCCCGCCCCGGCCCTGTCTCTTCCCTGAGCGCACCGCATTCCTCCTCCTCCCCCCTCCCAGCGCTTGCCACACGAAACAGCTGTTTCGCAGTACAAACGCTGGGAGGGAAGGGGGAGAAGCAGGATGTGGTGGCGTGCTCAGGGGAGGAGGCGGAGCAGAGGCGGAGGTGAACTGGGGCGGGGGGTGTGGGTCGGGGAGCTGCTGGTGGGTGCAAAGCACCCACCAATTTTTCCCCGGGGGGTGCTCCAGCCCCGGAGCACCCATGGAGTCTGCACCTATGCTGCTTGTGGTATCTGTCCTTTAGCTTCTGGGATTTTGTGTTAAAAACTTTTTTCTTCAGGGCTCATCTGGTTTCTGTGGCATTCCATGTGCTGGGTGTAATCCACTCCTTCCTTCTCTTTTGTCTGTAGCCTAGACTGGCTTCACTGCTCTGTTTATAAAGCTGGGAATTAATATTTAATCTCACTGAGGAGCTGGGAATCTCCTCTCACCAAGGGGCTATAACACTTGTTACTTTGTCCCACTTTTTGTTGATCTCCTCATCTGCATTCCCCTCCTCTTCATCAAGGTCTGCAACTGCTTGAAACCTGTTCTTTAACTGCAGAACGAAGGCTCCTCTATTTTAAGGGACTTTAGCTTGTCAATATCATAACGTTTATGTCCCTTGTTTGATGGACCCACACATCTCAGTTTTAGCTTGATGGAGACTGTCACAAGGTGGTGGTCGCTGCCAACATCTGCACCTCTTCTCACTTTCACATCTGTCAGTGAGCGTCACCATTTGCCATTGATCATGATATGGTCAATCTGGTTCTTATCTCTGCTATTTGGAGAATATGATGTCAGCTTGTGAATTTCACGATGTTCAAATAGGATTCCGCCGATGACTAGGTCATTCATATTACAGAAATCAACAAGCCTTTCTCTGTTTTCATTCATGGTGCCACACCGATGTCTTCCCATTGCTCTGTTGTTGTTTGTGTTGTCCTTACTGACCTTGGCATTCAGGTCTCCCATGACGATAGTTAGGTCGTGGTATGGTACTCTCTCTAACTCTGCCTGTAGTGTCAGGTAGAATTTGTCCTTTACTTCTTCATCACTGTCATTTGTCGGAGCATAGCACTGAATCAGGGTGATACTATTATGTTTCCCTTTCAGTCTGGCTCTCATAAATCTGCTGCTGATGGATTTCCATTCAAGCAGGGAGTGCTCCACTCCCTTCTTCAAAAGAAGGGCAACACCCTCATGGTGTTGTCCATCATCCCATCCAGAAAACAGCAGCGTTTCTCCCGAGGCTGTTGTTAATCTTCCTGATCCCTTCCATCTGCTCTCGTATAAGGGTCCTTTATACTGTTACAGCTATTCTTGGACAGGAAGAACAACAACTATACTGGTATCAGCATGCAGCATAGGTGTAGCCATGTAGGTCCCAGGATATTAAAGAGACAAGGTGTGTGGGACAATATATTTTATTGGACCAACTTCTGATGATGAGAGAGTACCTTTCCCAGACCTGAAGAAGAGCTCCCTGTAGCTCAAAAGCATCTCTCTCTCACCCACAGAAGTTGGTTCAGTAAAAGGGATTACCTCACCCACCTTGTCTTTCTAATATCCTGGTATAAGTCATCTTTATACCACTGCAACTGCATCGACAGTAGGGCTTCTACTGGTATAATTATTGTAGTTAAGAAAAAAAAAAGTCACACCTATTTGAAATAGTAATCCTGGTTAAAAAAAAGAATAAAGTGTAAATCAGGCCTAAGTCTAATGATGTTCAAAACTGCTGAACAACTTCAAAGAACCATCTATTTAAAAAAATAAAATAAAAATCAATGAAAAAATAAAGTTCTCTCTTCCTCTACACTCTCTAAAATGTGGAATTTCCCCTCCGAATGACATTGAGGCAAGGTTCAGGATGGGAAATATGCAGTATTGCACCAGTGAGAGGAGTAATATCCAGTAGCTTGTAAACCATCAGGGCTGGGAATTAATATTTAATCCCTCTGAGGAGCTGGGAATCTCCTCTTTCCAAGGGGTTCTAACATTGGTTCCTTGCCTGTCCAGGTTTTGAGATATCAGACTTTAAAAAAAAAATCACATTATGATTGGTCAAAAAGAGAGTGAGTGTGTAGCAAGAAGTCCCTCTCCTCCCCTCTGGAGTACAGACAGTAAGCAAGCTGTTTGTCATGCACAGGGCTGCAAATTGAATGAGTAAGAATGAATAGGCAACCATTCTTAGGAACTCTATGGGGAGAGCTACAGCCATTGGCCTGGTTTCTCTGGACTAGCTGAGTTGTGCTTGGCTCAGGTCCAGCATGTGGAGGAGTCAAAGGTGACTTGCAGCCATCATCCCAGTAATGAGGCTGGAGGGTGCTGGCCTTGGCGAAAGTAAGGGCAGCTTTAAGTCTCTTTTATCTTATGCTGGCTGCTAATGGCCCCCAAGAGTCATTCCAGAAGCTGGGAATCAGCTGGATGTGGCAATATCCTGACCTCACGCCTTTCTTCCTGCCCCATCTCCTGTGCTAGTATTTGAGCTGGGATACAGCTTCTTGGTGCAGCTGGAGTGGTGCAAAGCAGCCAGAAGTCACTGGAAAACTGGGCCCACCATTTGGTTCTTTGGGATCAATCCTGCTCCCACAGAACTGATTGGCAAAACTTCCATTGACCTTAGGCCTCAAATCGTATTCATGATTTTCATGAAGCAAACAGTGAAGGAGTTTGAGAGGGAAATGTGATAGAGGTCCAGATTTAAAGGAGAAAGTGAACTATTTGTGTGCTATTTGCAAGCACAAGTGTCAGAACTGAGTTTCTTTTTCACTGTACTGAATTTGAAAATAGGTGGGAAAAAGGGAGTGGAAGCTTACTGGTAACCCATATCATTATCTATCTAATCTATTAACTTTTCTAAAAGAACCAAACTGAGGGGGCACCAAAAATTTATTCATGCAGAAAAACATTTAAAAGATGAGGGATCCATCTTTCCCTTAGTGTAAATAACTTTTTATAATCTAACAGAAGTAAGAGGATACTAGATTGTGTGGAATGTAAGTGACTCTGGGGATAAAATGCATGCAGTCCCTTGAAATGAGAGGCATTTTGGAATCTTAAGTCATAGTTTTGGTGCTTTGGTTCTTAGCTCATTTTATGTCTTCAGGAGAATTCCAATTTCCAGTTAATCAGAGTAGTGCCTTGCTTCTGATTTGGAATCAGGGCTGATTGGCTCTTTTTTTTTTTTTCTTCATGATTCTTATTTTGATTAATCATTGTGCAAGAGCATATCAGTCGACAGCAGTGTTAAAGACTGAGATTTAAGACTCAAGTCTCCCTAGGAATGTTGAAAATGCATATTTAAGCAGCACAGATTGTTACCATCCACGTTCTGAACAGAACCCAGAGCCTTAAACTGTTCTATTTGTTGTATACATATGGAAATACTGTTTACAGCAGAAAAGTAGAGGTGCAAATCCTTTTTATGCATGATGTGGGACATTTAATACATTCAATAGTAAAGCAATTTTATACATTTTGAATGGAAGCATTGTTTGCTTATTCTTCTTACTGTGACAACCCCCCTCCTCCCCCCGGAAGATATAGCAGAATTAAAGGCTCAGACTTTTTGGAACTCAATAAAAAGTCTTGAGTGATACAATTGCACTCTGATTTAAGAGTTTCTGATTCTCCCCTATGGTAATAGTCTACAGAGCAGGTAGACTATTCCACCATCGCAGGGTCCCAGAGCTCAAGCTCCAGCCCAAAATCTCTATACGACAATTTTTCAGCCCCACAAGGTCAAATCAGTTGACCCAGGCCAGCCTGGGCTTTTTAATTCCCGGGTAGATATATCCAGAGGGAGATGGGAAACAGTGAATCTACTACCGTCTTACTCTTCTGTCTCTCTCTTTAATAGGAGGGAACAAAGCGACACAGAAGGATTTGGAGACATGCCCAAGGGCAGAGAGGAGACAGCCAGTCACTGGAAGACCCAGGAATCAATCCCAGGAATTACTTCAAACATTTCTTTTAGTTCTGATCTTTTTGAACGAATGTTCATTCAGATTCAATAATAATCGCCACAGTGTACAAACCTAGAAAGACAGAGTGCCACTTTGTGTTGATTTTTAATTTTATTCAGTGTTAAATCATTACATTTCCATCTGGAGAGATCAGTAGCATAATTTGGTTTTTAAGTAGATACAGTCCCCAACCAGCATTGGAACTATGTTATGATTCACAAGCAGTTCATGAATATTTTCTTTGCATCTCTGAGACATTCATCCGGAGGATAAGAGATGAGTTTTCCATATTTCTCAGTTAGCATGTAGGCAGGTGAAGTGGAAGGGAGTCTGGATCCGTGGATCATATGTGATTGAAGGGAGGCAGTTGAAGATTGGTATTGTTATGAGCTGGGTGAAACGTTGTTATGGGGTGAGCCAAGAGATTGAAGGTGAGTTCACACCCATCAATTAACATAAATGTAAGCAAAAACACCACCTAAGACAAAAGAGGTGTGTGAACCTACCCAGGAGCTTTTGGCTGAGTACTGTTTTTTGGTAGGTGTGCGTGGGAAAAGAGATCTCACAGAAACTGAGGTCAGATAAGAACATTTGGAAAGAGAAAGGCAGTCTGAAGGAGCAGCTAAATGTATGTGGCTGACCCTGGAAGAAACCAGGGAAGAGCTTTTGGGTTGGACTGCAGGCTGATAAGAGTGCTCTTGACGTTGTGATCCAAAGAGGTCATTTCCTATTACCTGATTCCTTTTGCATTTGCTGGATGCTGGACTTTGTACATTCTTTGTAAATAAAATTGTATCAAAGAAATACTTGAGTACCACTAATTTCTGTTCCCCACAGGGTCCCAAACTGACTAGCTGCTCAGGTTGAAAAGAGGCAACAATATTTACAGTATGGAGGAGAAGGTTTGTGGCCTCCATTACTGTACAAGAGGTACAATGACACAGAGTTATGGTGGTTAGATTTCAAGGGATCGTTGGTGGGTAGATAAGGAGGATAGGGCAGAGTTTAGGATGTTTGTGGAATCTTAATCTGCAAGTTGGGCAATTCTAAGTTAAGAGAAAATAGGCTTGTGAGACTTCAATTTTTTAAATATAATTTTGATGGATATCAATGTTTATTTTAAAGCATTTTTAAAGATTTTTTTATTAAGTTAAATTTTCACAGTCATGGGAAATTATAGGGGTGTCAGACAACAGGAAAGGGGTGAGGTCAGATTATTTAATGACCATAGATGTTGAGAATCAAAAAGTTAGCTTTATACTATTAAAACAAATTGTCATCACCACATGTCAACATAGGCAAAATAAATATCCTTAAATCAAACTCCAATAAGTTCTCAAGCAGCATTTTTCTTACTTATCGGTAAATTTTGATGATTGTGGATAGAAATACTTTTTCATCGGTTTGTGTGTGTATGGTGAAATTGATTTTTATCAACTGTTACAGATAAACTAAATTCTTCCATGCCTATCTATAGATGCCACACTTTAGCACATTTTTCTTCATTAAATGATACATGTTTACAGCTATAAAAATCTTGAGTATTTTTGTTCTGAAATTGTGCATTTCTAAAGTCACATACTCTTATTCTACACAGCAAAAAATAATAATATTTTAAAACTGAACAGTGCATTGAATAGACTTCGAGGGCTAAATCTCTAAAGCATTCCAAGGATTTAATCTTGTATGTGTCTTGGTGAGAGAATGCTAACAGTCTGTGATAGGATCAGAGCAAATGCATCAACACAGATAGTGCTGGGAAACGTACCTGGTACGTGGGACAAACACAGATTTGGTCTATCAGGTACGTCACAGTGTTGTCAGTGAAATTCCGACACTTCAAAGAGCACAGTCTCTGCACAGAAATTGCAGATGAAACCAGCAACAAAGAGGTTAAAGTGCTGAGAACTGGAAAGCAGACTATGGCTAAATCGAGCAAATATTGCCATTTTGTACCTGACTCTTCACAATCCATCATTCATTTGCAGCTATATTGTGCTATCAATCCATGTGCATTCCATGGGGTTTCAGCAGCACAACTCCCATTAACTTTAATAGGAGTCAGGAGAATAAACTGCTGAGCTAAGCACTTTGAAAACGTACCCTTTCATTCTTAAAAATATATTACTCTGCTTTATGCAGTGGGGAATCTACAGGAAATAGAGCTGAATGCTTCATAATGTCAGTGTGCTTTGTGCCTAATGTTTACCGTGTGGTTCATAGGCTGCTTTATATTGCAGTGGACAATAGATTTCATTACTCAAGATGAGTGACTTTAGAATCTATCGACACGAAGCACACAAAAATCTCTCAGTGAGATAACAATTATGTGCGTGTGTATACGTGTAGGTTATGCAGGAAAGACAGACCATTTCGGAAAATTCACTGCTACTGCCTCTTTTACAAAAGCCAGTTGCCAGGTTCGGTCAAGACCAACCGCTGGGGCAGTTCTGGTGTTAAATGAACCTCCCACCCCACCCCAACAGCAACCAAATGAGACTCAGAGCCAAATATTTAACCCTAGGCCAGAGGACCAGTGCTTAATTTGGGCCAGAGTTTGCCAGGGCTGAGCCGCGGCACCCCTAGGCTTGGAAGTTCATAGCCCCGGCACCTCTGGGCTTGCTGCATCATTTATGCATGTAAAAAAAATTGCTCAAGCCCCAGCACCTTTTTCCATTACAAATTAAGCACTGCAGAGGACCATGTGCAAGGAGGGCAAGTGCATCCATGCCCCCATCTTCTCGTGAACAATTATAGTAAATGTGTGCGCAGATCAGAAGATTGCACATACCAACAGCTGCTGAGGTACCTCAAAGCCAGGTCCTGCAAGACGCTGAGTCATCATCTCTCATTAACTTCCCTGAATGGGAGTTGTGGGTGCTCGGCACCTCACAGGGTTGGGTTTAACTACCCAGTCATCTACTTTGCTTCCTAGTTTCTATGCACAATTGCAATGAATCTGACAAAAATTAGCCATTCGTACATACGGATCTACATTCGAAGTCATTTCTTGAACACACGTCAGCTTCGATCTTTGATGCCCCGTAAAGTGCGCATAAAAAACAACAAATACAATAGTCATAAATGCCTCTGAAAGAGGGATGCAAACTATCCTTTTAGTTGCATACACAGCCATATTTCTTGTTCAGGAAGACAGTTTTTGCACAGATCTCAAGTTTTGCTGCTCTAGGAATGTGAAAAAGGGGACAGAGTTTTAACTGCATTGAGATCAGTAGGCACGATCAGCTCTCAAGACTATTCTCCTTACCCAGATAAACAGTAGTTCTTCACAATGATTTCTGAAGTGTACCATGTTCCCATTTACTTAGACGTGCAGTGCATAGAGTGGGAACCATTGAAAAGTCTTGTCCTGCATTATCTAAGGGATTCCGAAGGAAATTGAGGAAATCTGCATTACAATACATTCTTCCAGAGCAGAGGGATCTCACAAAGCATAGCCTGCACGACAGAGGCAGCTTTTCAGGGTAATATACATTATAATTGGGTTATTCCTTCCCAAATATGGTGCACCCCTCAAGGGCCTCCACAGTCATAGCAGGGGGATTGTTCAGCCCAGACGAGGGAGATGCAATGGTGGGTGGAAGTCTCCAAATCCAACAACATGAATATATTTTTCCATTTTCAAAATGAAAAATTAACAATTACCCTCTTTCATTGCCAGCAAAAATGAATCTCAGTCAGATCTAATGTTGGGTTCTCAGGGATTCGCTGCCAGGCCCAGATCAAGGTGAACTGGTAGATCCTCCTGCTCCCCTACAAACTACAAGCTCAGCCCTAAAGGTGTTCCTTGCAGGTCAAGGTTAAAAACGCATTGCTGGGGGATTATGGAGGAAGCTTGCACTGCTATGGATTATAATCTTCATGTCCTGTGTATGAATAGAAGGGGTCCGATTTCCCTGCTGTCAAACTGGCATCTTTTCCAAGCATTAAACTAAAGTGAACCTGAAAGCAGAGGGCATAATTGTTTCCAGTCCCTGCACAGGTTTGTGAGGCACAAGGGTCTTTCTCTTTGTATCCCTGGGCGTGGGCTAGGCATAATCATAGTCCTTCATCAGCCTGAGGGTAAATGTTACTCAAGCCTAGTGCCACTAGACTCCCTAGAGGAGTCAAGAAAGGGCAGGGCAAAGTGGAGTTGGTCCTTCCCATGTAAAAGGCATGCATTTCACCAGTACAGCTGAGGTGCTCTCCCTCTGCCCCGGTGCGGTTATGCTTGCCTGAGTTGCCCCAACACAGCATTGGCCAACAGAGCCCAGTCAGGATCAGGCCATCAGCATCTTTTTCTAACACTAAGTTCACTTAGGGCCTGAACCATTTCTGTTGACTTCCCTGGGGGTGCGGGGTGGGGAACATAAAATAGGACATGAAGTCCATTAAAATAGTATTTTTATTTTAGCTGAGCTGTGAATAATTTGTAGTGAATAATTTGTAGATTTTCACCCTTCCCCCCCATTTGTGAAATTATTGCATTTATTCATTGGTAGTCCTTCATATGTTTTTCGCCTATGACTAGTTTGCTGTGAATATTTAAACTTCGCACTTTGCACTGTGTTAGTTCATTATGAGTTACAAATATTATAATTAGATATACCCGACCCTCGCTAGAACATGTGTCTATATAGCGCGAATTTGCATGTAACGTAATTGCGACTATGGATCCCAAATTTTATTACTTTAATTGGAATTCATTTTAACACGATCCCCGCGTTAACGCGGTACCGTGCATGGATCCCAAATCCTGTGTTCTAGCGAGGGTCTGGTGTATTATCGTAAATTCACTTTCAGTGTCTATTTCTGCCTTCAAGTTTAAAATCTGCTTTCCACAAGTATGCATGCTACAGAAGACTGATCACCCAAGTACCCCCTGAAAGCAAACACAAGAATGGTTGTGAATATTGGTGAACAGAATTTTCAATTGAAAATACATAGTGGTGGAACATTTTTCCTACTCTTTGTTCTAGTTTTTAATAAAAAATGTATTGAAAACAAGAAGTAATTTAGCCCTGGTCTACACTACAAGTTTAGGTCGAATTTAGCAGTGTTAGATCGATTTAACCCTGCACTCGTCCACACGACGAAGCCATTTTTATCGACTTAAAGGGCTCTTAAAATCGATTTCTGTACACTTCTCCAATGAGGGGATTAGCGCTGAAATCGACACCGCTGGGTCGAATTTGGGGTAGTGTGGATGCAATTTGATGGTATTGGCCTCCAGGAGCTATCCCAGAGTGCTCCATAGTGACCTCTCTGGACAGCACTTTCAACTCAGATGCACTAGCCAGGTACATAGGAAAAGCCCCAGGAACTTTTGAATTTCATTTCCTGTTTGGCCAGCGTGGCAAGCTCATCAGCACAGGTGACTATGCAGTCCCAGAATCACAAAAGAGCTCCATCATGGCCCGAACGGGAGGTACTGGATCTCATCGCTGTATGGGGAGACGAATCCGTGCAATCAGAACTCCGTTCCAAAAGATGAAATGCCAATATATTTGCCAAAATCTCCAAGGGCATGATGGACAGAGACTGCAACAGGGACCCACAGCAGTGCTGTGTGAAAATTAAGGAGCTCAGGCAAGCCTACCAAAAAACCAAAGAGGCAAACGGCTGCTTCGGATCAGAGTCCCAGACATGCTGCTTCTATGATGAGCTGCTTGCCGTTCTAGGGAGTGCCCCTACTACTACCCCACCCCGTCCGTGAATACCTACAAGGGGGAGTCTCACACAACAGACATGAGGATTTTGGGGACGAGGAAGAGGAGGAGGATGAGGATGAGGATAGTGCACAACAGGCAAACGGAGAAACCGTTCTCCCTGACAGCCAGGAACTCTTTATCACCTTGGAGCCAATACCCTCTCAACCCTCCCAAGGCAGGCTCCCAGATCATGAAGCCAGAGAAGGCACCTCTGGTGAGTGTACCTTTGTAAATATAATACATGGTTTAAAAGCAAGCATGTTTAATGATTAATTTGCCCTGAAGACTTGGGATGCATTCGCGGCCAGTACAGCCCCTCCTTTTAAATAGCCAACCCAATGGGTGCTTGGTATGGGAAAGGAGGGCGTTGCTGTTTGAAACCATTCCTACATGTTAAGAAGGTTGAAGAAGCTGAAAAACTGTGGCTTACCACGGCTGCCTGCAAGCCGAATTCTGTTGCCCGGCCCTGCATATGTGATCTCTCACACCAAACCGGCAGGCCCTCAATATAAGAGGCAAAATGCGACCTTGTACTTAAAGCACATGTGCTATGTAATGTTAACAGCTTAGTTCACCGTGGAAAAGTCTACCCATTGTTCTCTAAAGTGTGCCTTTTTAAATACTACTCTCCCTTTTTTTCCTCCTGCAGCTGCAAATGTTTCAACGCTCCCCCTATCATCTCCATCCCAGCAGCTAGCGCAGATAAGAAGGCGAAAAAAACTGCACTCATGACTAAATGTTCTCTGAGCTCATGCAGTCCTCCTGCACTGAAAGAGCTCAGCAGAATGCATGGAGGCAAACAATGTCAGAGTCCAGGAAAACAGAAAATGAACGCTAGGACAGGAGGGACGAGCAAGATGAGAGGTTGCAGGAGCAAGAGGAGAGGTGGCGGCAGGGTGATGAGAGGAGGCAGGATGCAATGCTGAGGCTACTGCGGGATCAAACTGATATGCTCTGGTGTCTGGTGGAGCTGCAGGAAAGGCAGCAGGAGCAGAGACTGCCGCTGCAGCCCCTGTGTAACCGCCTGCCCTCCTCCCCAAGTTCCATAGCCTCCTCACCCAGAGGCCCAAGAATCATAGAATCATAGAATATCAGGGTTGGAAGGGACCCCTGAAGGTCATCTAGTCCAACCCCCTGCTCGAAGCAGGACCAATTCCCAGTTAAATCATCCCAGCCAGGGCTTTGTCAAGCCTGACCTTAAAAACCTCTAAGGAAGGAGATTCTACCACCTCCCTAGGTAACGCATTCCAGTGTTTCACCACCCTCTTAGTGAAAAAGTTTTTCCTAATATCCAATCTAAACCTCCCCCACTGCAACTTGAGACCATTACTCCTTGTTCTGTCATCTGCTACCATTGAGAACAGTCTAGAGCCATCCTCTTTGGAACCCCCTTTCAGGTAGTTGAAAGCAGCTATCAAATCCCCCCTCATTCTTCTCTTCTGCAGGCTAAACAATCCCAGCTCCCTCAGCCTCGCCTCATAAGTCATGTGTTCCAGACCCCTAATCATTTTTGTTGCCCTCCGCTGGACGTTTTCCAATTTTTCCACATCCTTCTTGTAGTGTAGGGCCCAAAACTGGACACAGTACTCCAGATGAGGCCTCACCAATGTCGAATAGAGGGGAACGATCACGTCCCTCGATCTGCTGGCTATGCCCCTACTTATACATCCCAAAATGCCATTGGCCTTCTTGGCAACAAGGGCACACTGCTGACTCATATCCAGCTTCTCATCCACTGTCACCCCTAGGTCCTTTTCCGCAGAACTGCTGCCTAGCCATTCGGTCCCTAGTCTGTAGCGGTGCATTGGATTCTTCCATCCTAAGTGCAGGACCCTGCACTTATCCTTATTGAACCTCATCAGATTTCTTTTGGCCCAATCCTCCAATTTGTCTAGGTCCTTCTGTATCCTATCCCTCCCCTCCAGCGTATCTACCACTCCTCCCAGTTTAGAACCCTCCCAGAATGCGGGGGGGCCCCCTCCGGGCACCCAACCACTCCACCCCAGAGGACTGCCCAAGCAACAGAAGGCTGGCGTTCAATAAGTTTTGAAGTGCAGTGTGGCCTTGTCCTTCCCTCCTCCCCTCATCCAACACCCCACCTGGTGCTTCCATCCTCCCCCACCTCTCCTGGGCTACCTTGGCAGTTATTCCCCTATTTGTGTGATGAATTAATAAAGAATGCATGATTTTGAAACAACACTGGCTTTATTGCCTCTGCAAGTGGTGATCGAATGTGGGAGGGCGGTTGGCTTACAGGGAAGTTGAATGAACCAAGGGGGCGGGTTTTCATCAAGGAGAAACAAACAAAACTGTCACACCGTAGCCTGGCCAGTCATGAAACTGGTTTTCAAAGCTTCTCTGATGTATAGCGCGCCCTGCTGTGCTCTTCTAATCGCCCTGGTGTCTGGTTGTGTGAAATCAGTGTCCAGGCAATTTGCCTCAACCTCCCACCCCACCATAAACATCTCCCCTTTACTCTCACAGATATTGTGGAGCACACAGCAAGCAGCAATAACAATGGGAATATTGGTTTTGTGAAGTCTAACTGAGTCAGTAAACTGCGCCAGCGTGCTTTTAAACATCCAAATGCACATTCTACCACCATTCTTCACTTGCTCAGCCTATAGTTGAACAGCTCCTGACTACTGTCCAGGGTGCCTGTGCATGGCTTCATGAGCCAGGGCATTAAGGGGTAGGCTGGGTCCCCAAGGATAACTATAGGCATTTCAACATCCCCAACGGTTTTTTTATGGTCTGGAAAGTAAGTCCCTTCCTGCAGCTGTTCAAACAGACCAGAGCTCCTGAAGATGCGAGCATCATGTACCTTTCCCGGCCATCCCATGTTGATGTCAGTGAAACATCCCTTGTGATCCACCAGTGCTTGCAATACCATTGAAAAGTACCCCTTGCGGTTTATGTACTGGCTGCCTTGGTGGTCTGGTCCCAAGATAGGGATATGCGTTCCGTCTATCGCCCCACCACAATTAGGGAATCCCATTGCAGCAAAGCCATCCACTATGACCTCCGCATCTCCCAGACTCACTACCCTTGATAGCAGCAGCTCAGTGATTGCGTTGGCTACTTGGATCACAGCAGCCCCCACAGTAGATTTGCCCACTCCAAATTGATTCCCGACTGACCGGTAACTGGCTGGCGTTGCAAGCTTCCAGAGCGCTATTGCCACTCTCTTCTGAACTGTGAGGGCTGTTCTCATCCTGCTATTCTTGCACTTCAGGGTAGGGGAAAGCAAGTCACAAAGTTCCATGAAAGTGTCCTTACTCATGCGAAAGTTTTGCAGCCACTGGGAATCATCCCAGACCTGCAACACTATGTGGCCCACAAGTCTGTGCTTGTTTCCCGGGCCCAGAATCTGTGTTTCATGGCATGAGCCTGCCCCATTGCCACCAGGATGTCCAAATTGCCGGGGCCTGTGCTTTGAGAGAAGTCTGTGTCCATATCCTCATCACTCTCGTCACCACGCTGCCATCATCTCCTTGCCTGCTTTTGCGAGTTCTGGTTCTGCACATACTGCAGGATAATGCGCCAGGTGTTTACAATGCTCATAACTGCTGCGGTGATCTGAGTGGGCTCCATGCTTGCTGTGGTATGGCGTCTGCAGGAGAACAGAGTTGCAGCGGAAGCGGTGGCTAAAAACGGATGCCACGAGAATAGATATTTATAGAGAACGACGAGAGGACCTGAGAGGTGGATTCATGAGACCAGAAGAGCAGAGTTGCAGCGGAAGCAGTGGAGGGTGACAGTTAGCACCGCACATATTTCCCAAGGAAGAACACACATACCCGGGAGCCCAGGACAGACAACATGGAGAAATTCGCAATTGAGACAATAGCAGCAGAGCAGAGTTGCAGCGGAAGCGGTGGATGATGATGGTTAGCAGACCTACTGCATTGTCTGCTGCCAGCAGCACCCAGGACACAACAGCGGCGGTGTCGGTGAGCTGAGCTGAGCTGGCTGCACTCTTGTCATGGTATGGCGTCTGCACGGAAAAAAGGTGCAAAACAATTGTCTGTCATTGCTTTCACGGAGGGAGGAGTGACTGACGACACGTACCCAAAACCACCCACAACAATGTTTTTGCCCCATCAGGCATTGGGAGCTTAACCCAGAATTCCAGTGGGTGGTGGAGACTGGGATAGCTACCCACAGTGCATTGCTCCGTAAGTTGATGCTAGCCAGGGTAGTGAGGACGCACTCCGCCAACTTAATGCGCTTAGTGTGGACATACACAATCGACTATATAAGATCAATTTCTAAAAATCGACTTCTACAATATCGACCTAATTTTGTAGGGTAGACATACCCTAAAAGCTGTCTTAGCATACATTGATGCTACTACATTCATGAATGCTAGAAATGGAAAAATATCAATATGAATATGTAAATAAGAATACATTTTCATATCTGTAATTGATTCTTCCATGACATTTCCTCCCCACATCATACTCTGCCACACATTTAGGGGTTCTTGGTCTGGAGGTTGTCACCAGGTTTACAGGGTACAGGCCAACTGTTGTACAACCATGGGACATTGTCAGGATGTAGGAGTCAAGTTGAATTTAAGTAAAAAGTTGCTATTGACATATACAATATTTTCTCCATCTTTGTCAGAAACTTCTGCAAGGGAAGTGAGTTGTAGTTAAAGCACAGGACTTGGGAAGAAGGCACCAGGATTTTATTCAATTTTCGGTATGACTTTTGGTAAGTTATTGTTGGGCCACTGTTTCCCCATCTGTAGAGTGGGGACAATAGTGCAGGGGTGATGCAAGTCAAGATGTGGACACACCCACATCTTGAATAGTGTGTGCAGATTGGGTCACCGCATCTCAAAAAGTTATATTGGAATTGGAAAAGGTACAGAGAAGGGCAACAAAAATGATTAGCGGTATGGAGCAGCTTCTGTATAAGGAGAGATTAAATAGACTGGGACTTTTCAGCATGGAAAAGTTACAACTAAGGGGAGACATGATGGAGGTCTATAAAAATCTTGACTGGTGTGGAGAAAGTGAATAAGGAAGTGTTATTTATTCCTTCACATAACACAAGAACCAGGGGTCACCCAATGAAATTAATAGGCAGCAAGTTTAATACAAACAAGAGGAAGTATTTCTTCACACAATGCAGAGTCAACCTGTGGAACTCATTGCCAGCAGATGTTGTGAAGGCCAAAACTATAACTGCATTAAAAAAAGAACTAGATAAGTTCTTGGAGGATAAGTCCATTAATGGCTATTAGTCAGGCTGGCAGGAATGCTACACCATGCTCTGAGTGTCCCTAGCCTCTGTTTGCCAGAAGCTGGGAGTGGACAATAGGGGATGGATCACTTGATTGTCTGTGTTGTTCATTCCTTCTGAAGAACTTGGCATGGGCTAGATGGACCATTGGTATGACCCAGTATGGCTGTTCTTACGTTCTAAATTCACTAATAATTGCAAAGTGTGTTGAGATCCGCAGATGGAAGGCAGGCACAATAGAAGTGCAAATAAATCATCATTACTGTATCATTATTCATTCATCGCAGTTTTGTTATTCACTACAAACCACAGTCTGTGGAGCTCAGAGTTGATACAATAGACTGGAAAATAAGTTTGTTTTCAAAAATAAAAATGTGCGTTAAGGAAGAGGGAGGAAAGAGATAAGGAATTTGACTGTAGCATCCCTAGTATTAAATAAGGGCATTGTGTATACTTATTTGTTATTGTGGCTTGTAATATTAGTGGTGATTCTCTGAAGGAGAACAAGAAGTGGAGAAGAGAATAAGAAGGAATCATTGTGTACTCTTGTGCAGACTGAATCGATCTAGAGACTGGGATATAGAACTTTCATAAATGCCATCACTTTGAATGTGACCCCTAAGGGTGATCCCTCCAGGTCACAGCTGAGTCACATCATGGGGTGGAGTGTCCCTTTTGCTGTTCCTGCCCATGCTGTATAATTTCTGTGGCTAAGCAGAGGACTTAAGTTTCCAGGTCTTGCCCTCTGGCACTTTTTGTAAGTGGTAAATTCCCTTTAAAAATAGAGAGGATACAGAGCCAAACCCCCCAGATCTGGACACTCCTCAACTCTGGGGGAGGAACGTGCATGGCATTGAACCTGGACCTGTAATTTTGCAGCTGCTTTTATAACAGGCCAAAACAAAACCCCAGAGATGAACCCCCTTCAACCTCTGGTGCTGAAAACTTGGATTCACATCTGAATTTGGTGCCTTGAGCCATCTCTGCTTAAAACACAAACATATAGAGGCCAACCCTCATCTGCAGTAAGCTGTAATAGCTCCCTTGAAGTCAGTGGAGTCATGACAATTGGATCTGTACTGTGTTTTGTGCTGTTTCATGTAGCAAATGAATGCTACAGGGAAGAAGCCATGGAAAAAAGAAAGACAATGTGGAGGGGTGAAGTGGGGGAAGAATTAAATAAATAGCAAAAGGAAGCCTTAGAGCCTACCTCAAGGCTTTAGACAAAGCACTACCATACTTGTGAGCCCTCTGCACCCTCTGTGCGGTTGAAAAAGGCACGGGGTAGAAATGGCATCATGTTAGCTACAAAAATACAGTACTTAATTATTTTCAATAGTCAGTCGAGTTTTGCTTGGAGTCAGTGTTCCTTTTGACACTCAGAGTTCTAGCCCTCACTAAAAAGCAGCCCCTGCAACAAAAGAGATTGCTAAGAAAATTTAAAACAGACTCCTAACAATGGAGGCTTCAGTTCTACTGCACAAGTGCTGGGAAAGCATGTCTTGGGACTTCCATAGGGCTGCTCTGAATACATCTGAAAAGCAGTTAAGGCTGGCAAATAGCTACTAAAGTTTTGCATCACCAGTCCTGAGAGTGCCTTGGTAATGGCGTGACTTACTTAATTCAATGTAGGCTTGGAAAGGGATCCCTACGGCTCAAAAATGCTGTTGTGTAGATCACTCATGTGCCTCAAGGGGATTGTCACAACATATCCATGGCAATTGATCTAGTGAGCTGAGGGACTTTCAGGGAGCTGCCACATTATAAAGACCGCATGGTATGTACTGGTGTGTGTGATGCAGAGTGAGTGAGACTGCCCTCTAGTGGAAGATACATCAGACCTACTGAGGTATCTGAACTAGTGAAGGTGTTGTTTTAATGCTTGAAGTGGATACATTTGCAGAAATCAGGTCTGGTTTGTGAATTATTTGTCAGTAGAAAAAAATGGCTAAATGGATCAGATAAAACATTCAGTGAATAATTTGACTATTTGATACTGACTATTTAAGCCAGCAGCATAAGCTCGATGTAGACAAAACAGAGCTCTTAATATTTCCCCCTAGCCCCTGCCTTCTTTCTCATTAACTATGAATGACACAATAGGGCCTTTCCTCTCAGTCCACACCGCTAAAACTCTCATGTAGGCCCTCATCATTGCATAGCTTGAGCACTGCAACCTGCTCCTTTCTGGCCTTGACAAATGCCATCAGGTGCCATTATATCCATTCAAAATGCTGTCGCAAAGATTTTTATTTTAGCTTGCTTCTTTGACATGACCACCTCCCTCTTTGCATCCCTCCACTGGCTCTCCCTTCTCCATCACAGCGCAAACAAGCTATTTGTCTTCATTCTTTTAAGACCTATCCTGACTCTCCTCTAACAAATTAGAAGAGGTTAACTCTCTTCTCTGCCAGTCATGCTAGCCTTCATTGTCCATGTGTCACATTTTTTTGCAACATGTGCTTTCCCACCTTCTCCGATGCCACGCCTGATGCATGGAAAGCGCCTCTCAAATATCTGCCAAGCTGTCCCATTGTCTACGTTCAAATCTATCCTTAAATCTCTCCTCTCATGTGATGTCTACAAGACACTCGACAACTGTGAGGCAGCTGGTGTGCTGTGCCCCATGCTGATCAGAGCCTTCTCATTATTACCTTTTGCTTCCCAAATTGACCTGTTGTATCCACATGTTGTCTCTCACCTTATAGTTAGACTGAAAACTCCTTAGGGCAGGGACGCTTTATGTTATGAATATGGTGCCAAGCACAATGGGGGCTATGGTTTGTAAAGGCTACCACAATACAAATAATTATAATAATTAAAAACCAACTTCAGTCTCAGGTTCCATAGGCCTTCTTGTAGAGTTAGCCTCTGCATTCAGTCTCCTCTTTCTAGAGACTAGCTATTTTCTTGGCCCTGCAGTTGGCACACCTTCCAGAGCTGTCCATGGGCATGCCTTGGATACTGAATGCGATGGGGCAAACCTCAGCAGAGGCCACAGCTGGGCATGAACTAATTGGAGAGGTGTTTGGAGTCAGACAGCACTGCTTCACTGAGTGGTTTTTTTTGATTGTGCTGGATGTCTTTTTGGATGTCTGAGAAGTGACTTTATCTTATGGCAGGCAGTGAGATTACCCTACATCACAGCATTGACTTAGGTGTCCTTATCACCGCCATTTTTACCTCACTTACCTTCCTTTTGGCCACTAATTTGTGGCCATGAAAGCTATTTAGCCTATTTTTACATCACCACAAATTTGTGGGGCTTCTCTGTTCACATTTTCCATCCAGTTACACCACTTGAGGGTGTAAGTTGCACCAGCCTAACTGGTTAAGATACCTTTTCTCATCTTTCTCCACTGTGACTCGCTTTTAAACTTCCCTTCTCTAGTCTGTAGAACCATTCAGTTCTGGATTCATTTGGTGTTTTTGGATTTGTTTAATCTCCACTGTCATATCCAAAGCACTTTCAGAACCAGCAGGTAGTTTCCTCCTTTTAGGAGCTGACACAGAGCTTTCCCCACTGTATCAGGAACCTTCCTATTATATCCAGTGGATTTTTACAGTTAATTTCTTTTCATATTTCAGATTCTAATATAGTCTGAAAATCCCAATGACTCTCAAAGGGTTTCTGGAGGTCTATTATTTCACTATCTTTTATGCTGTATATGGGGAGTACAGCTACCAGTACTGCTGAGAGAACATTTATAGGCTTTCCAATTCCCACTACTGCCTTAAAGAATGAAAAGTGTGCAGGCATGTGTATGTGTGGATTTTTTTGTTACACTTCCAACCAATCTCTCCCTCTAAAGGAACCAAGACACTATAAGAAATGAAAATCTTGTACGACAAGTGCTCAATTGCCAATAATGAACATAGAGTGCAAAAGCAAATTAAAAAATCCTATGCCAGGAGAGACCATTAAGAGCAATTTGACATTTATTGAACAACAGATGGTGATTAAAAGCATAAAACCAAAATTGGCTTGCTTAAAAAAAGGGCAGTTCTATTTAAAAAAGTCTAACATTTCAATTAAAACACCTCTGGACATCAGTTAAATCATGTGAAGATCAACCTCAGAAGGGCTTCTATCTGCATTATAATCAATAATGCAGTTAAAAATCGGCCATCTAAAAGCCCCAGTTTTTAGCTTGACAATTTGCCTAAGAGATTATCCAAAGCTTGAAGGAATCTTCCCCTACCAGGCAGAGCTCAGTTTGTAAACACTGAACAAGGAGAACTGTCATTTATATTAAACAAGGAGAACTGATTGCTCTTCCTTTTTCCCCCTCCTCACCCTATTCTCCTAATCTAGCCTGGTTTTCAGGGGGTCAAATCATGATCTACTTCTCTGCAGCATGGAGCCTGAACTGGGATTGTCCGATTGTGCTAGAAACTGTACAAACGCATAGTGAGAAACAGTCCCAGTCCTGAAGAGCTTACTTTCTAAATGGATAAGACAGGCAAAAGTTGGGAAAGGAAACAAGGCACAGAAATGTTAAGTGACTTGCCCCAGATCACGGGCAGAGCTTGGAATAGAACCAAATTCTTCATATTGACTCCCAGTCCAGTGCTCTAGACCAGGGGTTGGCAACCTTTGGCACCCAGTCAGTCAGGGTAAAGCCACTGGCGGGCTGGGCCAGTTTGTTTATCTGGAGCGTCCGCAGGCACAGAACCCCGCAGCTCCCACTGGCCGCAGTTTACTGTTTCCAGCCAATGGGAAATGCGGGAAGCACTGCCTAGCATGTCCCTCGGCCCATGCTGCTTCCTGCAGCTCCCATTGGCTGGGAACTGTGAAGTGCGGCTAGTGGGAGCTGCGGGGTTCCGTGCCTGCGGACGCTCCAGATAAACAAACTGGCCTGGCCCACCAGCGGCTTTACCTTGACGGGCCGGGTGCCAAAGGTTGCCGACCCCTGCTCTAGGCACTGGGCCACACTGCCTTTCATTTGCATTCTTTTCTGGGTTCTTACATGGTCTCCAGCTCTCCGAGGACGTCTGTAACCCACCTGGGTTCAGTGGCTGTGGAGGCAAAACGGAATCCTGGAGGAGGCCACGTGGCCAGTCAGCCAAATGCATGCTTTTATGCCTTCACTAATATCAATAGCATCTAAGGCATTGGGGAGTGACATCAGGCAAAGCAGTATGGGTTGGGCATGACAAGTGACAGCAGTGCCCCAGAGCTGGCAGTCTGAGACAGAAATATCAGCCAAGTCAGACAGGCCCGTTAGGATAAGCCCCTCCATGCCAACGACAATAATAGCTCCTTGTTACTGTTCCAGCCTGTTACAAATGTATCTACATACAATTCTAAAAAGCCCAGTGTTGAGTTTTGCCTCATCCCTTCCCCACAAACCTTTGTGCTGAACAACTATCTTTGTATTTTGGAAAAAAACCAAACACAATGAGGATCCTGAGGGAGACCTCTAGGAGCTACAGAATAATGAAAGCTTAGGATAACTCTACTTACTTAACTGTGTTTTATTTTCTGCTTCCCCAGTCCCTATCTCATGGCCCAATCATAACCTGTAAGCCATCAGCTATTTAGCATATCCTCCATGCACGCCCATTAGAAACTTGGCTCAATCATGGTTTGCCTTTATTCTTCCTTTTCTCTCATACTAACACCTCTCCTCTGCATTAGCATCTCCTTTCTTCTCCTCTGTCCCTTTCACTTTCCCCACCTTCTGTATTTTGTCCTTGCTTCTACTTTCCACTCGTATTGCACCCACCTTAGTGAACGAATTTTGAATTAGTAATCACAGGCATTTGCACTGAAAACCTGATTAAATAGTTATATTCACTCAATCAGTGAGCAGAAACATGCAGTGATATCCTATAGAAGGTCACTGCAGCTCCTGTTATGGTAGCAACTGTGGAAACTCTTGTGTATATAAAGGTGTTGGTCGCTGCTGACATTTTAACCACCGGGCTGTCTAGACCCGTCTGAGGAGGGTTGGTCAACGTGGTGCTGGCTGCCTGGCACTGGTGTCCCTACTATTGCTACTATCAGTGGAGTTGTATTTACGGTAGAGTCAGAAATTTCTGGAAAAGGAGCCTAAAATAGGCCCAGCCAGTCTGCAGCCAAAACTTGAACTCTGAATACGTGAAGCAAACAGCTTCTGACCAGGATAGAGATGAAGCATTATTCTCTAAAGTTATGCCGTGAATAACTCAGAATAATGAATACAAGAGAAAAATCACAATCTGCTCACAACGCTTGCAAACAGAGGGGGAAAAAAATCAATTATTCATGCAGTTTTCACTCCGCTCTAAGAAAGAACAATGACATGCTCTTTGCTGGCTTTCTATACTCAACTCTGGCCTCCCGCAAATAATCATAAAATACGAAATGAGAGGATTGCACTGGGCAATGAAGTTGCTCATTACATTTTGCAAAAGGGTGAAAAAACTACCAAAAAAAAAAAAAGTTCAAAACTGGGTAACACATTAAAGCTGGTAACAAGATGGGAAAACAATTATGAGGTGGTGGTGCACCATGTGAGATGTAGTATCAGAGGGGTAGCCATGTTAGTCTGGATCTGTAAAAGTGGCAAAGAGTCCTGTGGCACCTGATAGACTAACAGACATATTGGAGCATAAGCTTTCGTGGGTAAATACCCACTTCGTCAGATGCATATAGTTGAAATTTCCAGAGGCAGGTATAAATATGCAAGCATGAATCAGGCTAGGGATAACGAGGTTAGTTCAATCAGGGAGGATGAGGCCCTCTTCTAGCAGCTGAGGTGTGAACACCAAGGGAAGAGAAACTGCTCTTGTAGTTGGCTAGCCATTCACGGTCTTTGTTTAACCCTCAGCTGATGGTGTCAAATTTGCAAATGAACTGAAGCTTAGCAGTTTCTCTTTGAAGTCTGGTCCTGAAGTTTTTTTGCTGCGGGATGGCTACCTTTAAATCTGCTATTGTGTGTCCAGGGAGGTTGAAGTGTTCTCCTACAGGTTTTTGTATATTGCCATTCCTAATATCTGATTTGTGTCCATTTATCCTTTTACATAGGGACTGTCCAGTTTGGCTGATGTACATAGCAGAGGGGCATTGCTGGCACTTGATGGCGTAGATTACATTGGTGGACATGCAGATGAATGAACCAGTGATGGTGTGGCTGATCTAGTTAGGTCCTATGTTGGTGTTGCTGGTGTAGATATGTGGGCTGAGTTGGCGTTGAGGTTTGTTGCATGGATTGGTTCCTGAGTTAGAGTGACTATGGTGCGGTGTGTCGTTGCTGGTGAGAAAATGTTTCAGGTTGGCAGGTTGTCTGTGGGCAAGGACTGGCCTGCCTCCCAAGGCCTGTGAAAGTGTGGGATTGTTGTCCAGGATGGGTTGTAGATCACTGATGATGCATTGGAGACATTTTAGCTGAGGACTGAATGTGATGACCAGTGGAGTTCTATTGGTTTCTTTCTTGGGTTTGCCTTGCAGCAGGAGGCTTCTGGGTACACCTCTGGCTCTGTTGATCTGTTTCCTTATTTTCTCGTGTGAGTATCATAGTTTTGAGAATGCTTGGTGAAGATCTTGTAGGTGTTGGTCTCTGTCTGAGGGGTTGGAGCAAATGCGGTTGTACCTCAGCGCTTGGCTGTGCAGGGTCGCCCAAAACTGGGGTTGCAGGCCGAGGAGATGGGTGAGCAGGAGGACCCCATGGTGGACATTTTGAGCCCCGAAGGTCCATCCAGAACATGTGACCCTGCACAGGGGTAGACAATGGGATCTAAGGTGTGGGGTGTCCAGGATGGAAGCTGGAGGCATGAAGGTAGGCGTAGTGGTTGGTGGGTTTTCGGTATAGGGTGGTGTTAATGTGACCATCACTTATTTGCACCATGTGAGATGTAGTTTGATCAGGGAGCCCAGCCCACAAAAGGAAATGGAAGCATGAAGCATTTAAACTACAGTTCCCATGGAGGTACCAGGGCAGCATTTCGAAATCAAAATAGTTCATTTTTTGCCAGAATATTTCAGATTTTGATTTTTCCTCAAAAAGTTGCAGTATTGCATAGGAACACACAAATAAAACAAGCAACCAACCCATTTTCTGACTGACTCTTTAAATACAGCTTACCACATGAGTTCAAAAAGAAGGGGGTAGAGATTTGGTTGTTAAGATCATTCTTTGATGGCATCATGAAACTTTATATGTGGTTAACGTGACATTGTTCTAAATGTAGGCATGAAAAGTTGCACAAAAACTGAGGGCACCCCAGCTAGTTAATGAAGCTACATTTACAATTGACACCACTTGAGGATCTGGCCCTGAAAGTGCAAGGAGAAGATAATGAGCAGCTAGGCAGGACAATAGAGAAGAGCATAATGAGAGAGATGAAGGGGCTGTAGCGGGGGAGCAAAGGTGTTGGTGCAGGGAGAGTTTTCAAGAGATGGGGAGTTTGAAATGGATGCAGAAGGCAAGGGAGAGCCAGCGAAGGGAGTCAAGGGGGAGAGGCAAGTTACATGGCTAGAGTGGCAGGAGAAGAACGGAATCTGAATACTTTATGTTCCATGATATTGTATAGGTTTTTCTGGTCCAAATTTCAGCCAAGGAAGGTCAGTATTTTAACCCAGTTTGGCTACCAAACACAAGCAAATGGAAGCATTTCTTTTCATTGTTACTTGCCTGCACTTGGAATCCCAGTAACACCACTACTGACTCAGCTACCACCAAAACTATCACAGACTTTCTATCGTTTCCTATTGGAACCAGAGAAAACCTTGTTTACCAGTATAGGTTTGCAAAAGTTAACATTCTTGTACTGGTACAAAAGGAGAGAGACACACAGACACAGACACGCAGAGAGGAAGAAAGCAAACATTTTCTTTCTGCTTATGCCAGCAGGATGGAATAACAATAATAAGCAGTAACAAACTATTAAAGTACCACAAATTAGTATCTGATTGGCTTTTAAAAACACATTAATCAGTTAATTCGTTAAGAGTATTTGTTGGGGTTTAAGACATATGAGACAAAAATACCCCATTTGCAAGTAATTAATACAGAATTACTTAAGCAATACAATTTCACATGCAAACACAATACTTGTATTTGAATTACTTTTAATCCACTTGAAAAGATGCTTAGATGTTTAATCATCAGATAAATTAGATGTGTTTTGGTAATTACCTATCAATCAATATTCCAGTTCAACATCCACATTGCTCTAGTAAAGAGCATGCTGTGTAGACAAGATTTTATTTAGCATTAAACAGTCTTTCCTATTTAGTTTTCTTTGTGCAGATAGTTCTCAGGGAGGTTTTACATTTAGCCAGTTTAGATATTCAATACTTCAAAGGAGAATTACTATTTTTGCCTCCTTACTCCTGAAAGCAAATCCCCCATGAGGCTTGATTTTGTATTCCTATGGGGGCAAAACCTCTCTTGACTTCAATGGGAGTCTGGTCTGTGTCAAAATTTCAGGAATGAGCATGTATTTACTGTAATAATTTTCCACTATGTCACCTTTGGATTTACATTCTGATTTCAGTGGTTTTACACCTGTATAAATCTATTGATGTAGTGGATCCAGGTCTCTGCCTGAGGAGTTTACAGTCTAAGGGACTGCTCCAGAAAGATTCGGAGGTCAATGTGCATTAAGAGCACTCAGCACCTCTCAGGGTTGGCCCTTCATTTAGAGCAATAAAAGAAGAGCCAGATATCATGATATGGTGTGTGGGGAGCATGGGAAGAAGTGAAATGACAAGAAGGGGGAAAAATGAATGAGGAGTGTTAATTTTTCATAGAGCGACTAGCACTGAATTTTAAGATCTTTTAAATAAAACCTGCTCATTTTTTAAAAAAAGCCAAAATGAAAGAAAGATTCATGCACATCAACATTAGGCACACCAACCTCACCCTTAGCAGGAGCCCTGAAGCTGGGACCACTGGCTGCTGGCCACAGAAGACCATGAAGAGGGAGAATGCAGATGCCCCAGTGTGTCCAAGCAACCTCCTTTCAAATGATAGCAGTGTGTTAGGTCTGCACTAACAACTGAATGCATGGGTTTTCTCTACTACTAGCAGTTATGTCTTGGGGTGTCTACTGTCACGTGGAGAATATAGAAGGAACGACAGTTGTACATTGAGCCAGTACATAGGACCTAATGGGGCAGAAGGCTCCTACCTTACCCTCCCCATGCATTTGGATCCAGGGATCCAGATCTGATCCTCTATATTAAAAATAGTCAAACCCTTTTCTTTTTAGTGTCCAAAAAGGAATTCAGTTTGAAGCTGACTATATCCACCAGTTTTAAAACAGAATCTGAGGTGAAAAGCACTGAAAAAATAGGGGTTACTAATGGAACGTGGACACCACCTTATTTCCGGCACTTTCAGCAGCTCTACTACAATAAAAAGAGTAAGGTTCAATAAAGCGCAAGACAGACACAGGAAATAATATTAGATGTGACATATTAGCCATAAGGCCTTTTCTAGAGCACAGTCGAAAAAATTAGGACAAGGGTATGGTAGTGTGTTTCTACCCACATTGTGAGAAAGGCCTTCTAGCCAGAGCGTTCCCTCTAAGCTTATTTTCTATTTCTAGCATGTGTTTTATGAACTTTTATTTTTGTTTTGCAGGCTAGACACATAGCACCAACCTTAATGTCAAATTAGATAATGAACAGCAATATTCATTTTAAAGAAAAATAATTCAAATAACTGTCATGTTGCATTAGAGCTTTTGCTGCTAGCAAAAGCTTTAATTAAGTCTGCAGAATGGTTTCTGCTCTAACCCTCCATTTGTAGATTCTCATAACTTCCTGAGCAATTTTCTGTTATGGCTGCATCTTTATATGCTCAGAAATAATCCTATGTATGGTGCAAAGAAAAACATTTTGTGAGGTTTTCACAAAGTTAGATCATTTTACAAGATGTAAGGGAAAGGCAGAAGCCTTTATTCCTGAGGTTGTCAGATTTCATTTAGACAACCTCTAATTACTATTGCATGCTAGTGTATGTGTAACAGTCAGAAATATATTAAATGACGTTACCAAGATAAACAGGAAAAGGAAATACTATGATGAACCAGATCCTGGCCCCTCCATCTGGCCAACTTTGCGCTGCCATAAAGCTGCCCTGGTTGGTAGCTGACGATTCCTGGGTGGCGCAGAGCCAAGTTAACTGGTTTGCCCCAGGGAAAGGACATGGCTGGCTCATTGCTAGAACATAGCAATCTCCATTCGGAGTACTGGGTACTGCTACTAGCTGTTCTAAATTATGCTGAGGGCTGAACTGACAATCTCAGCAACCAGGGAAGTGCAGAGGTGATTGAGCCACCTTTCCCTCTGTGCCTTGGGTTCTGAGTTAAGCAAAACACAGCTAGACCTGAGGAGTGGACCTAACACATGCAAGCAACGTGATGTGAAATTAATGTTATTGCAGGGACCATTGGAGTGGCAGACAAGTTATCATCACAAATGTTTGAAGGGAAATCAATATATTTAGCCCAACTCCACTTTAAATTATATCTGTATGAACCTGTAGCAGCATCACTGACTTCACAGAAGTTACACTGGATTTAAATGAATGCAGCTGAGGGCCTGATCCAGCTCTTGTTGAAGTCAGTCGAAAGATTCCCATTGACTCCAGTGAGAACTGGATCAGGCCCGGAGAGCAGAATTTGGCCATGAGGGGATGATTCTCCAATGTCTCGCATCTTATGCAAAGTGAGTGCAAATGGATGCAAAATGCTACCAAATCAGAGTACTCCACCCCCTTAGATACATTTTACATCCTCTTTGCACAAGTGTAAAATTACAACCCAAGGTAGAAGGCAGTGGAGAATCAAACCCGTGCTCTTTTTTTATTCAAGTGTCTAGATCTAGTTCTCTTCTCACTTGTAAGTCCCGATTTATACCTATGTAAATGAGGGGAGAATCAGGTCATCTTTCTCTGTTACTGAATTAGGGTTTGACTCTGAAGCCAGCTATACTGGTGTAAATAGGAGCTACTTCTGGAGTAAGGTACTATTCCACCAGAGTGGGGCAACCCAAATGGACCTTTAATCTTTCTGGGACTAAGTTGTCCACCTGTAACTAGAGAGAATATTATTTAATTTATCCCACTCTTTGTCTGTCTTGTCTACACTGTTTGCAAAAAATTGCCAGCTAAGGAATTGCCAAACTGGATCTGATCTGAGGTCCATCTAGTTCTGGATCTGTCTCTGCCCGTGGTACCACCACGTACTTTAGAGGAAGGTGTAAAAACCCAGTAGCAGGTAGATGGGGGATAATCTGCCCCCCCACATTAAGTCTATCCTGATCTCTCATGGAAACTGGCATAAGTTATGAACCGTGAGTTTAATATTCCTTCCAACACTTTATATGATAACTCTGGATATTCTTGGTATCCAGAGATCCATATAAATGTCTAATTCCTTTTTGAATCTTGCTAAATTCTTGGCCTCAATAACTTTGTGACAAGGAGTTCAGTTATGTGTTGTGTGAAAAAGTGTTTCCTTTTATTAGTTGTGGATTTTCCACCTCTTAATTTAATTGCATGTCACCTTGTTCTTGTGTTGAGAGACAGAATAGGAGTTTCTCATTGACTCTAAAAATAATGACTGGTCTAGAGAAGGTAAGACAGGAAATGGTTTCCTCATCCCAAAAATCTTAATCTTTCTTGCTGCCCTTCTCTGAACCGCTGAACCTCTAATTGTGCAATAACCTTTTTTGAGATGGGGTGAGATGTTCAGCACACAGGAGACAGAAAACAGGGGAATTTGAGGGGGAGAAGGAGATCCCACTGCTGAATGAACAAGGTGCGAGTACCAATCTTGGGGTTATTTCAGTTAAAGGGTCAGTTGGGATTGTGTGTCTGGGGACTATTTGAGACTTTGTTCCCTGGATCATCCTTGATTGTCTTTGATCAGCCTCACACAGCCTTGTGAGCACCCTCCCACTGTGTGATTAATGAGGGGGTAGGGCTGACTTAGGAGAGAGGGTCTTAAAAGCCAGAGGCTAAGTGACCAAGGGGAGCTAGTGAACAGTCGATTTTGAGAGGGAGTTGATGGGAGGGAGATGTAATATAATTGCTATGGGTTAGGAAGGGCCGCATTACCAGACCAATGCTGCTCCTGTCTCCTCCACCTGTGCTTGTATCCAGACAGAGAGCCTAACCATGGATGCCTCTGCAAATCCATACCAGGACCTGGGTAGAGGACTGTGGCTTGCAGTTCCCACTCTCAGAAAGCCAGGCTGGGGGGACCATCCAGTGTGAAAGGTGCCTGCTGGTGGAATCTCTCAGGAAGCAGGTGGGACAGCTACAGGAGGAGGTGGCTAGGCTGAGGAGTATCCATGCTCATGAGAAATTCTTCAGAAGTATTCATATGGAGACGTCCAAGACTGAGGAAGCTATCCAGCTACAGAGGACTGTCACACCACCTGGGGAGGAGGATATGGCTCTGTCACAGGGAGGACACTGGCTGCAGGTTACTTCTGGCAGCACTCTACCCCTACTCCCAATCCACCCACCATGGTGGTGCAAAAACCGATATGCTGTCCCTGGCAATGAGTGATGAGGAAACACCCCCAAAAGGTGGAGGAGGAGAAGCCATGTACCCCAAGGCTTGGAGGATTGCAGCTACCACTCCCAGGAGGAAATGTAGAGTAGTGGTGGTTGGTGACTCTCTTCTGAGAGGGACGGAGGCCCCCATCTGTCACCCTGACATGGCACCCCAGGAAGTATGCTGCCTGCCAGGGGCCTGTATCTGAGATGTTACGGAAGGATTGTCGAGGATCATCCAGCCCTCTAACTCCTACCCCATGCTACTCATCCATGTGGGTCCTAATGATACTGCAAGGTATGACCCTCAGCAGATCAGAAGTGACTACAGGGCTCTGGGAGTAAGGGTAAAGGAGTTGGGAGCACAGGTGGTATTCTCTTGGATCCTTCCAGTCAAGGGTAGGGGCCCAGGCAGAGACAGATGCATCCTGGAGGTGAATGGCTGGCTGCGAAGATGGTGTCACCAGGAGGGCTTTGGATTTCTTGACCACAGGATGCTATTCCAGGAAGAAGGACTACAAAGCAGAGATGGGGTCCACTTATCAAGGAAGGGTATATCTGGACACAGACTGGCTAACCTAGTAAGAAGGGCTTTAAACTAGGTTCGAAGGGGGCAGGTGACCAAAGCCCACAGGTAAGTCAAGAACATGGAGACCTGGGAGAAGAGTCAGAATTTGTGGGGAGCATGGGATGTTATAGCAGGGATAAAGCAGAGACAAGACAGAACTGAGGGGTGGGGAAATCAAATCAGTATCTTAGATGTCTGTATACTAATGCAAGAAGTATGGGGAATAAGCAGGAAGAACTCGAAATGCTAGTAAATAAACACAACTATGACATAGTTGGCATCACAGAGATTTGGTGGGATAATACACATGACTGGAATATTGGTATAGAAGGGTACAGCTTGCTCATGAAGGACAGGCAGGGAAAAAGGGAAATGTTGCCTTTTATATATTAAAAATGTACACACTTGGACTGAGGTTGAGATGGAAATAGGAGACAGACTTGTTGAAAGTCTCTGGGTAAGGATAAAAGGGGTACAAAACAAGGGTGATGTCATGGTAGGGGTCTACTACAGACCACCCCACCAGGAAGAAGAGGCTTTTTTGAAACCACTAACAAAATTATCCAAAGCACAGGACATGGTGGTGATGGAGGACTTCAACTATCCAGACATCTGTTGGGAAAATAACACAGCAGGGCACAGATTATCCATCAAGTTCTTGGAATGTATTGGAGACATTTTTTTATTTCAGAAGGTGGAGAAAGCTACAAGGGGAGAGGCTGTTCTAGATTTAATTTTGACAAATAGGAAGGAACTGGCTGAGAATTTGAAAGTGGAAGGCAGCTTGGGTGAAAGTGATCATGAAATGGTAGAGCTCATGATTCTAAGGAGTGGTAGGAGGGAGAACAGCAAAATAAAGGCAATGGATTTCAAAAAGGCAGACTTTAGCAAACTCAGGGAGTTAGTAGGTAAAATCCCATGGGAAGCAAGTCTAAGGGGAAAAACAATTAAAGACAGTTGTCTGTTTTTGAAAGAGACATTATTAAGGACACAAGAGCAAACAATCCCACTGCATAGGAAAGATAGGAAGTATGGCAAGAGACCACCCTGGCTTAGCCAGGAGATCTTCAATGATCTAAAAATCAAAAGAGTCCTACAAAAAAAAGTGGAAACTAGGTCAAATTACAAAGGATGACTATAAACAAACAACATAAGTATGTAGGGACAAAATTAGAAAGACCAACACACAAAATGAGATCAAACTAGCTAGAGACATAAATGGTAACAAGAAAACATTCTACAAATACATTAGAAGCAAGAGGAAGACCAAGGTCAGGGTAGGACCATTACTCAATGAGAGGGGAAAAACAATAACAGAAAATGTGGAAATGACAGAGGTGCTTATTGACTTATTTGTTTTGGTTTTCACCAAGAGGGTGGTGGTGATTGTATGTCTAACATAGTGAATGCCTGTGAAAATGAGGTAGGATCAGAAAAAGCTAAAATAGGGAGTCTAGTGAGCTCATCAGCCAGCTCTTCTAAAACTCTTGGGTACAAGTTATCTGGACCAGCTTTTTCTACCCACTGAGGCAAGAAAAAGCCATTTTGGGGTCTGTTTGCTAGATCAGAGATAGACTAATAAGAAGGAATTGCAGCAGATTTGCAGAATGAACTGACAGCAAGGCCTATGTCAATCTGATGTTTTGGTTTTTGGCCCCATTCCAGCACTTACTGACATCACTGGAGTCCTTGCCTTGACATCCCTGGGCAAAGGACTAGACTGTTAGTGAGAGTTCTGCTTCAGCAAATGTCTATTGTTAGACCGGTGCTATGATTCAATCCTGCTTTCTAGGCTTAAAAGTTAGATTCTATATTAAATGCAAGGGGTATACGGATGGAGATGTAATCAAGGCTTCTAACATGGCAAGATAGATGCTTAAAAAGCCACAGTCAGAAAAACCAATGACCCAGACCAGGAGCGTATAAGACTTTTCATTTGTCTTCATCACTGTAAGAGGAAATTCTCTCTAACTTGATAAATGTTAACAGTTGTTTCTGCTGCTTCTTTACTGGTGCTGGTGAGCTAAGTGTAGATACACAGGAGCAAGTGGAAGATTAGGATGCTTAGTATGGCAGGATAGCAAGATTATTTCATCAAAGTGGAAAAATTGTCAGTCCAATACCACCTTAAGATAAACATGTTACAATGCTTTTGTAGTTAGAAAAGTCTAAGAATCTTCCACAAAAGACCTTTCTTCTTGATAAATTTCCCCCCAAAGAAGGCCCTATAGACATTTAAGTCCTTGGTGTCATGACTGCAAATCTGGTTACAATATCAAAGGTACAAGAATAAATTGAACAGCCCATGGGTACTGGATTGTTGAAAATAATACTATCAACCTCATAAAACAGAAACTGAGAATCTATCTAAAAAGCAGACTCGTTGTTTCATGCCCAAAGGGCACTTCTTTCTTACAGTTAAATTAACTTGATATTGTGATTTACTGAAGAATAAGTTAGTACATAGAGTATGGGGTCTATACACATTGATGGAAGCCATTCATAGGTGAAATGAATAGTAAATGAAGCAAATACCTTAGAGAAATGGCTTAAATCTGAACTGGATTCTTTGGTCTGAAAATAATTAATCATTCTAAACAAACTCCTATTTATTATTAGATTCTGGTAGCATCCAAAGTTTGATAGGTACTTTGCAGGCACAGAGGAAGACACTGTTCCTATCCTTCACAAATTACAGTTTTAAAAAGATGACAACTGACACAATGCAGGAAAAGGGAAGGGGACATACAAGCAAAGAGATCAGGGGAATGAGAGGCAAACTTGTTACAAAGAGAGGGGCAGCCGAATAGGTGGTGTAAAGTGAAGTGAAATGAGGGCAGTTTTAAGTTCCCTTTACACAGCTGTAGAGGCACAAAGGGAACTATAAAAGGACTGGGGATCTGGCTCAGAAACAAAAGATTTCAGTGGGGATATGAACTACACTGTTCATCTCCATGTTATGTTAATTCTGAAGCCTAATGGTGACACTTAAAGCATCAACTTTGTTAATGTTTCACTGCTAATCATTTTAGCAGAAACATCCAGCATTCTGGAATGTGGATAGAGTGTGGATTCTGGGAAGAACTGAGGAGAATACTACTATCTCTCCCAGTCTCCCCCACAAATACTCTTTACCATATGTTCAATGTGTTTAAATAATTCTAAAAATCAACCAGCAGGCAAATTTCCAAGAATGTGCATGACAAAATATGGGTTTCAAGCATTCAGGGAACTTAGTAAATAGATAATGTTGCATATGCTTTCACCTAAACCTTTAGGGAGGACATAAAGGTAGAGAGGGGAAGGAGTTCTAATAGGCTTGACTGGCATATCATTTTTACTTCCTCTCAGCTATACTGGAAAAAAAGGTGACCAAGGAAAGTAATAAAATGAAGGATCAGTGTTCCAAAGAGTTTCCAAACAGTATACACTCAAAATTTATACCTGTCCATTCGCATGTATAAGACCCACATTTGCACATGCAAATCAAAGAATTATTACAGATAGGCCTGAGCTGCAAAGTTCAGATCCAAACATTTCCAATATTTGAGGGTACTTGATTCCATGGTTTTGGTTTATCCTCCCAAGGTATTTTATCAGCTGAAAGATATATATATATAAAAAAAAATTCAGTAGCCGTTGATTTTTGCGTCCAGAAAAAACACTTTCCCAAAGTTTGGGGTGTCACGATGTAATGTTTCCACACAGAGATGTACCACAAGCCATCAGGAACAGCATTATCCCTGATAATGTCCCGACAAACCTGGTGGCTGAACTTTGTGAATTTGTCCTCACCCATAACTATTTCACATTTGGGGACAATGTATACCTTCAAATCAGCGGCACTGCTATGAGTACCCGCATGGCCCCACAGTATGCCAACATTTTTATGGCTGACTTAGAACAACGCTTCCTCAGCTCTCGTCCCCTAATAACCCTACTCTACTTGCGCTACATTGATGACATCTTCATCATCTGGACCCATGGAAAAGAAGCCCTTGAGGAATTCCACCATGATTTCAACCATTTCCATCCCACCATCCATCTCAGCCTGGACCAGTCCACACAAGAGATCCACTTCCTGGACACTATGGTGCTAAGCGATGTTCACATAAACACTACCCTATACTGGAAACCTACTGACCACAATTCCTACCTACATGCCTCCAGCTTTCATCCAGACCACACCACACAATCCATCGTCTACAACCAAGCTCTACGATACCACTGCATTTGCTCCAACCCCTCAGACAGAGACAAACACCTACAAGGTCTCTATCAAGCATTCTTACAACTACAATACCCACCTGCTGAAGTGAAGAAACAGATTGACAGAACCAGAAGAGTACCCAGAAGTTACCTACTACAGGACTGGCCCAACAAAGAAAATAACAGAACGCCACTAGCCATCACCTTCAGCTCCCAACTAAAACCTCTCCAACGCATCATCAAGGATCTACAACCTATCCTGAAGGACGACCCATCACTCTCACAGATCTTGGGAGACAGGCCAGTCCTTGCTTATAGACAGCCCCCCAACCTGAAGCAAATACTTACCAGCAACCATACACCACTCAGCAGAACCACTAACCCAGGAACCTATCCTTGCAACAAAGCCCATTGCCAACTGTGTCCACATACCTATTCAGGGGACACCATCAGAGGGCCTAATCACATCAGTCACACTATCAGAGGCTTGTTCACCTGCACATCTACAAATACGATATATGCCATCATGTGCCAGCAATGCCCTTCTGCCATGTACATTGGCCAAACTGGACAGTCTCTATGTAAAAAAATAAATGGACACGAATCAGATGTCAAGAATTATAACATTCATAAACCAGTCGGAGAACACTTCAATCTCTCTGGTCATTCGATCTCAGACCTAAAGGTCGCAACATTAAAACAAAAAGACTTCAAAAACAGACTCCAACGAGAGACTGCTGAATTGGAATTAATTTGCAAACTGGATACAATTAATTTAGGCTTGGATAAAGACTGGGAGCGGATGGGTCATTACACAAAGTAAAACTATTTCCCCATGTTTATTCCCCCCCGCTGTTCCTCAGACGTTCTTGTCAACTGCTGGAAATGGCCCACCTTGATTATCACTACAAAAGGTTTCCCCCCTCCACCCCCGGCTCTCCTGCTGATAATAGTTCATCTTACCTGATCACTCTTGTTACAGTGTGTATGGTAACACCCATTGTTTCATGTTCTCTGTGTATATAAATCTCCCTACTGTATTTTCCACTCAATGCATGCAATGAGGTGAGCTGTAGCTCATGAAAGCTTATGCTCAAATAAATTTCTTAGTCTCTAAGGTGCCACAAGTCCTCCTTTTCTTTTTGCGGTTACAGACTAACACGGCCGCTACTCTAAAACCTGTCATTAGTTATGATTATAGCTCTAGTTCTCAGCTACATAGTTCTCGTATTTGTCTGTACAAATATATGTTTTGCACATGGTTAAAATGGATGTGTGTATACAAATATTGCCCCCACATATTTTGGAGGCTGTCACAGGTAACTTACCAGAAAGCACATCCCCTCACAGCTGGGTGCAGGATCTCCTTCTCATTTTCCCTCACCAGACAGCTGTTTGGCCCTGCCATGCTTGGCCTCTTCTCACAACTGCAGCCAGGTCATTTATAATCTCATATCTTATTGGATAATAAAGAGCCCCTGTCAAGGTTCCTTCCCCACTCTGAACTCTAGGGTACAGATGTGGGGACCTGCATGAAAAACCTCCTAAGCTTATCTTTACCAGCTTAGGTCAAAACTTCCCCAAGGTACAAAATATTCCACCCTTTGTCCTTGAATTGGCCGCTACCACCACCAAACAAATACTGGTTACTGGGGAAGAGCTGTTTGGACACGTCTTTCCCCCCAAAATACTTCCCAAAACCTTGCACCCCACTTCCTGGACAAGGTTTGGTAAAAAGCCTCACCAATTTGCCTAGGTGACTACAGACCCAGAACCTTGGATCTTAAGAACAATGAACAATCCTCCCAACACTTGCACCCCCCCTTTCCAGGGAAATGTTGGATAAAAAGCCTCACCAATTTGCATAGGTGACCACAGACCCAAACCCTTGGATCTGAGAACAATGAAAAAGCATTCAGTTTTCTTACAAGAAGACTTTTAATAGAAATAGAAGTAAATAGAAATAAAGAAATCCCCCCTGTAAAATCAGGATGGTAGATATCTTACAGGGTAATTAGATTCAAAACATAGAGAACCCCTCTAGGCAAAACCTTAAGTTACAAAAAAGATACACAGACAGAAATAGTTATTCTATTCAGCACAATTCTTTTCTCAGCCATTTAAAGAAATCATAATCTAACAAATACCTAGCTAGATTACTTACTAAAAGTTCTAAGACTCCATTCCTGGTCTATCCCCGGCAGAAACCAGCATATAGACAGACGGAGACCCTTTGTTTCTCTCCCTCCTCCCAGCTTTTGAAAGTATCTTGTCTCCTCATTGGTCATTTTGGTCAGGTGCCAGCGAGGTTACCTTTAGCTTCTTAACCCTTTACAGATGAGAAGAGCTTTCCCCTGGCCAGGAGGGATTTCAAAGGGGTTTACCCTTCCCTTTATATTTATGACAGCCCCACAGGCCAAGAATCCAGTGACTGTTTTGAGCCATATGCCTCAGTCCGGGTTCTTTACTCCTTGCCTCCTCTTCCACAGAGGAGAATTTCTTATCACCTTCTCTGGGGGTGGCAGGGGAATCCAGATCTGCATTTCCTTCTGGGTTCCAGCCCAGAGACCCTGTGTTTAAGCAGTTAGAAACTGCTCCTTACAATTCCTTGCTGCTTCGTTAGAATGCTTCCTACATCTGTCTGACCACGGGCACCTTTGCTAGGACAAAACGCTCATGTCCCCCTCTGTGGAAGTCCAACTCCTTGTGTGGCTTCCTACCAGTCTGCTCCTTGAGGAACCACTTCTTGGTAATTCTCTCTGGAAGCCACCCACCCTATCTGAACTGCAGCCTTCTTACCCCAGCTATCAATGGCCCAGCAATAAATGGACACAAATCAGACGTCAAGAATTATAACGTTCAAAAACCAGTCTGAGAACACTTCAATCTCTTTGGTCACTCGATTACAGACCTAAAAGTGGTTGAGATACAGCTGAGATAGCTTGTCTATCTGTTAACCGCTTAGTGGCTGTGGTTAGGATGGGGTCTATGCCCCCATCACAGCGGCCTTTTGAAAAAGTTGGTATCGAGAAACTTGAATCAGCTGAAGGAATCCGTGCTCTGTGATTTTAGACATTGTGTTGAATGACAGTAAAGGATAAAAAATGTTCAGAATCCATTTGAGAGTGAAGGAATTATAGCTAATAAATGACTGGCTGGCTACAGACAGTTTAGCCCTCATTGGGAAATGTGTTTTGGGGATTGATTGTACTTGATCTTTTTAGTGGGTTTCGATCTGCTTGAGGTGCCTCCTCCAAGCTGTAGGTTTTGGGGCAAAAGGGATCCATAGAGCTGCAATCTGTGGGCTAACTCTGGCCACAGGATGGTAGCCAGCGAGGGGTTGCTTCTTGGCACACAATAACTATGTCAAGATGTGTAAGCCTGAGCCTGTTATAACCCTATATCTATATTGCTAACCCCAGGAGATCAAAAATCACGAGTCAATCCCTTTAAAATCATGAGACAACACCCCAAATCAAGATTTTTTTTGTTTTAAAAAAGATTTTACTGTATTTTTTGGCCTAGCTTTGGAATTTTGACCTCCCCCTGCCCATCCCCGTGACCGGTGTGTGACAATTAGTGTGCCAATATTCCCAAATTCATAGTGTAAGGTGATTCTGGTTCCCCATGGAGGAGCTTCCACTTACGGCCTGGAGAAGCTTCTAGCCTCTCCCCCAAACCCAGCATTCTAATCCCTGAGTTCTGTGTCCCATCCCATCCTCACACCAATTAATTATGCACCCATGCCTGGCCCCCACCTCTGCCTTTCCTCCTTAGCCCCCCTGTCTGCCTGTTCCCCCAGTCTCTTCTCTGCTTCTCCTGAAGCTTCCATGGTTCTTCATCCCGCTCTCAGCTGAGGGGGGAGGGAGGGGGAAAGCAGCTGCAGTGGAGTCCTGTTCTCTGGCTCTCCAGGTCTTGAGGGGAGGGGCAGCTCTAGAGGTTCTTCATCTCCTTCTTCCCCTTCCCAGAGCTGCTGTTGATGGGACAGGGAGGGGAGGAACAGCGACAAGACTGACCCTTTGTTCACTGGAGGGGTGGGGACAGGAGGGAGCAAAGCTGCCCTGGGCTGCTGGGCTCTATCTGCTTCCTCTCTGCCGCTCCCTTCCTGTGAGTATGGTGTCAACTGCTCCCTCTCCCCTACATACAATCTCCTCTCTGTGCCTGAGAGAAGGAGCTGGGAGGGAGTGGGGAAGGCAACCACTCAGAGGAGATTTTTCCCCAGGGACTGAAATTTGCAAGACGACTGGAGCTCCTCATCATTGCCAGACTGGTTCAGCAGAAACTCAAAATAATGGGACCCTGTCTTGTTAAGAAAGCCACTGAGCAGGTTTCCTGTATATGCTAATACACATCGACAACAACCACGGATGCTGAGTGCACTGCTAACCCGTATCTAGGATTAGGATGCAAACAGAAAAGCCAGATTCTCATCTTGTGTAAATCAGCATTGACTGCAGTCAGCTGAGGAGCTGGCATACCAGCCTGTCATTACTTTATAACAGAGCTCAGCCCATGACTGTTATTACATTATAATTCAGAGCAGGCATGCCAGCGTTATTATGTTCCATTAGAGGTCCCTGCATCCTTGGAATGTCAGCGTATTGAATCTGCAATGTTTGAATCTATGGGCCAGGAACACAGCTGGGGTAAATCATCATTGGTCAGTTGAAAGCAATGACTTTATCATCCTTTGCATCAGTTAAAAATCTGTTCCTACGTACATCTATGCATCTGCATGTGGAGAAGAATCTTTAAGGAAGTAATGAAACTTATATCAGAAGCCATTCCCCCCTTTCATGATCATGGTTAGTTTGACACCTCGACGATCAAGTGGGAATGAGTTTGACCTGCCAGAGAGAGAACACAAACTAGTCAGTTATATCTTCAATGTAATTAAACCTCGAACTATGCGCTGCAAGTCTTCAGAAAAAGCTCTGGAGCTATCTACGCATTCTTTTGTATTGCAAATCTGTGTGTAAAAGAGTAAATCTGCGTAATGGGAAAGGAAATAATGATTAGATTAAAGATAAACTAAAAGGTATTTTCTCAGCTGAAAGATAAAAAAGTAATTCAGTAGCCATTGATTTTCGAGTATAGACGCCCATGATTGTGGCTGGCACAACATACAGGGTAATATAAGAACTGGAAGAAGAAATGAAAAAAACCCTGCTTTAAATATAGCTGACCCAGTGCATGTATATTTTCCAGCTTATTTTTGTTGTTTGCATAAAGTATCCTTAAAAGACAGCTTAGTTGTTTAACTCTACCCAGATAAGAAAGGCCATACTCGGTCAGACCAAAGGTCCATCTAGCCCAGTATCCTGTCTTCTGACAGTGGCCAACGCCAGGTGCTTCAGAGGGAATGAACAGAACAGGTGACCATCAAGTGAGCCATCCCCTGTTGCCCATTCCCAGGTTCTGGCAAACAGAGGTTAGGGATAGCATCTCTGCCCATCATGGCTAATAGCCACTGATGGATCTATCCTTCATGAATTTATCTAGTTCTTTTTTGAACCCTGTTATAGTCCTGGCCTTCACAACACCCTCTGGCAAGGAGTTCCACAGGTTGGCTGTGCACTGTGTGAAGAAATGCTTCCTTTTGTTTGTTTTAAACCTGCTGCCTATTAATTTCATTGGGTGATCCCTAGTTCTTGTGTTATGAAAAGGAGTAAATAACACTTTCTTATTTACTTTCTCCACACCAGTCATGATTTTATACACCTCTATCATATCGCTCCTTAGTCATCTCTTTTCCAAGCTGCAAAAGTCCCAGTCTGGATTGCCTGGAAATATCGTCTCATATGGGATGTATTCCATACCCCTAATAATTTTTGTTGCCCCTTTCTGTACCCCTTCCAATTCCAAAATATCTTTTTTGTGATGTGGTGATCAGATCTGCATGCAGTGTTCAAGATGTGGGCGTACCATGGATTTATATAGAGCAGCGGTTCTCAAACTGTGGGTCACCACCCCATTTTAGTGGGGTCGCCATGGCTGTCATAGACTAGCTGGGGCCAGGGGCTGAAGCCCAAGCCCCACAGAGCTCAGGTTATAGGCTTCGGCTTTGGCCTCCCCACCTGGAGCAGCAGGGCTCGGGGGGGCTCAGGCTTCGGTCCCCCTTCCTGGGGTCATGTAGCAATTTTTGTTGTCACAAGAGGGTCGTGGTGCAATGAAGTTTGAGAACCCCTGATATAGAGGCATTATGATATAGATCCTATGTTACATTCTCTGTCCTTTACAAAACAGAACAGATCCTGCTGGGAATATCATACTTAATATAGAAAATATTTCAGTAACAATATAATCTTTACAATGAAAGGGAAGGATCAGCTAGAATGTTGCTGTGGGGTGGTTTGAAAACTTTCATTTTTTTCAGCAATACCACAATTTTACCTCATCAGAAAAAAAGTAAATAAAAATTTTAAGGGAGGTTATTTTCTGTATTGAGAGACTGCAGACATTAGGAGAACGGTTGTTGTAGCTGATGTTGCAAAAACTTGCTTTAAGTATTTAGATCTGGTGAAAAGTATCAATTTGATAGCTAAGGGGAGAGAAGAATTCTCTTTATCTTCAAGACAAATACAGCCTGGGTAGCATCAGTACAAGATCTTCAACATCACCCTGTCCTCAGCTTTCAGACCGCTTTATCTTCTTTTGTTGTTATTATGGCCTGGAAGGTACCAGTTTTATGGAACTGTTCAGTCTCTCAATCAATTCAGTTGTTAGCTTCTCTGCTGAGATTCCCAAGAAGTGTGTCAATTGTGATAGGCATTTTGTGATGCGATACCTAACCACTAAGAACTGTATTCAGACAACCAGCTCATTTTACATAGACCTATGAGCAGCTATCAAAAGTTAATTGTAATGCTTATTAAAAACTCAGATGACCAGCTTTGTTTAGATGGAAGGCTCAAAGCTTTTATTAACGATATGAACTCTTAGCTCAGTGTGAATCTACTCAGGGTCTTGGAAATTATCCAGTTCCCATTGGACATGCTCAGAAGCTTAATTCCAGACCAGCAGTACATCCCTTTATTTGCATAATTAAAGAGGTGAGACTACTGGTTCTGGAAGTACTGAATTAGTGATGTTGCAGTGAGAGAACAATTTTGCTGTTACCAGAGAGCTGCCAACTTTTTCCATGAAATCAATGTGGTTCCTAGAGTGGCTGTGGTTCTTAGCACTATGTTCAAGAATACACCTCCAGAGATGTCTCCATGTTCTTATGGAATTTGCTTATGGCACAATAACAAATTGTGTTCTCTGAAGGCAAAGAACGCTACCCAATTTTCAAACTGGTAGCATGGGATAGGGTTTAAAATTGCTTTAGAGAAAAGAGGGTAAGAGAAACACTGATTTTCAGTCAGATTTCAAATGGACATTTTTTTGTGCATGGTTAATTGTAGGTACAATATTGTTAACATTTAAATAATTGCTTTGTGAGTACAAACAGGTAGTTAGGGAGGCAACTGTCATTGTTTTAAATTACACATGCAATACCAGAGCCAATTTCTAAAATGTGCGCTCTGAGATCTGCCTGATAGTACCTTATCATAAGTGATTACAACATTTTCATAGCTCATTAAATAGTAGTTGGGAAAATTCCCAGTTGAGGGTATTTAAGGAGACCCCTTGGTTCTTTCACACCTCACCTTTTAATTCTCAGTGCATTCTGCTGCTATAGTCATATTATAGACTTAATCTCTTAGAGCAAGGGCTTATTTGGGTATCTCATAAAGCATTGGCAGAGCTATCCAAATAAACATTAAATAAAAATAATGAAAGATTTAACCCACTCTAGATTAGCTGTGTTTTCTACTCTAGAAAATTATTATTTAAAAATGGTAGCTTCTTACTCAGTAGATCTGTTCCATGTGTATGTTCAGGGTCAAATATGCTGCTTTTCTGACAAAGGTACCAGTCAGCTCTGCAGAACCAACCCAGCTCTGGAAGATTGACTGGAATTCTCTTCCTCCACTTGCATCATCAACAGAATCATTGACTGAAGTCCATTTTCAGGACCACCTATGCAATCCTATTGTCTTCAGATTATGCCCTCATTTACATATGTGTACCCCAGAGAAAGTAATCAGCTTGCACAGGTGTTGCTGAGGACAATAAGGATGCATGGATGTAACTGAAAGCAACTTATGGGCTGCAGAATAGGTATTTCTAGTGATGATAAAAGAGCCAGAAAGAGCACAGCTTGACTTAAAGATCCCAATCTGAGTGTTCAGGACTGGCAGTTACTGTAGGAAAAAACATCTTTACACTTGTAAACTCAGCGCACTTTGCATGGAAATCAAAGAGACGCAATAAATGCTGAACCCCACATGCCATTTTTTCAAAGCCACTTTTGGAGTAGAAACACACCGGAAGGCTCAGCGCCTTGCTTTTCCTCATGCAAATTGCCATTTCAGGCAAGTATTTTGCCCTGTGGTAAATGCTCATGTTCAGAGCACATTTTCCTCAATTAGCATTTTTTCAACTCTGTTGCAAGCGCTTTCTATTAAAATATTTTAATTTATGCAGAAACGATGTGGTTACATTTACAAATTCCTTTTATAAGGCACATCCTGTAATTTGATGCTAATAATTTTCTGTCAGTAGTGGTTATGATGGGCTGGAAACTATTCCCCAAATAAGAGTAGTTTGCATGATTATTTCTCACAGTATGGCGTTTTCTTCTTTCATACATTTCTCATATTATAATGGCTGCCTTGTTATAACTTTTACCTCATTTAACAGCATTTCTTAAGCACAGGACTCTAGGTTCTGATTCCAAAAAGCTTTTACACACGTGTAACGGTCCTTTTGTTGTTCTATCATATAAACTGCCCTAATACCAGTGACAGAGTCAGATGGACAGACAATATAGTCTCTCTGCTCATTTTGTCATTCTTTAGGGTTGAGAATGACAAACATATGAGAAGGGTAACATAATGTTGAGTTACACAGATCCATTTTTACCAGAATGTCACTTTTTCAGCTGAACATTTCCTTGAATGGACAGCACAGGTATTAAACATATTTCTGTATATAGGCCAATGTTGTTTCTGATTAATTTTTCAGCAATTGATTGTAATTAGCTATTGCAGAGTAGTGAAAACATTTCTACTTTTATGAGGGACTCAGCACACTGACAATCAGATGTGTAGCTTTCTGCATCTAGGTTGTTTGTGTAAATACAGCTCAGTTGGTAGTGACCGACAGTTGCTACCATCTACTGGCTGTTCGGAGCCCTGTATGAAATAAGTGGGTGGTTTCAGTCCCTTTCCTAGTGTTCACATCTCTAGACCACAGAAAGAAACTGGCAATGTGAGTCTTGTCTATACTGGGAAATGACATCGCGGGTAACATTTTCTGAAGCACTTTCAGTGGGACTCAGGCTCCTAAAACATTTATGTGCTTCTGAAAATTTTGCTCTGCATTATCTAACATAATGTTGAACGCTTAGTTTAGACAAGGACTGTCATGATTAAAATCCTAATCTGCCCCTGGGAGCCCGAGTCAGTTGACCTGGGCTCTGAGACTCGTTGCAGTAGGGTTTGTTTTGCAGTGTACCTTTCACCCGTGAAAGTGATCCCTCCAGGTTAGGCTTGAAGGCTGCCAGATTGGGGGCAGGGGCGTGAGGTTAAAGGAAGATTGCTCCCTGCTGCCCATGTTGTCCTTCTGCGAATAAACCAGAGGATGATCTCCTTCTCCGGAGCTATCAGCCTGGCATCTTTCACGAGCACTGTATTCGCTTTGAAAATAACATATACAGTACCACTAACTAGCTTACATGAAGTTAGTTACTTGTGGTTCAGTGTCTGTGGCAGGCTCAATGCATTTTAATGGACATGTCAGTTCCTTTTGCTACAGCTCATTTGAGCAGCCTTAAGCTATCTGGGAATATACAAATGCAGGGATGGAATAAAGTTACAGATTTCAGAGAGTTTTGTGTACAGCAATAATAGGGAAAGCCACGTGTGAGCTAACACAGCATCATGTTAATTCCCTCATGGATTCTGACCCAATCCTGGCTGTTGAGAGCTGCAAACTTTTCCTGAAGCAGGAACTCCAGATAGTCAGTCACACTGCGGGGAAGAGTGTATTTTCCAGGCCCCCTGCATCGCTGACTCGCCCACTCCACTCACGAATGTGTTGTTCAGTCTGCCGCATACATTGCAGGTTTCCCTCCAGCAGCTTGGAATAACATCTCCCCCTGCCAATAGCGCACCACAAGAAGTATTATGTCTTCCAAAATATGAAAGGTGTGAAATGACAGATAAACCATTTTGCAACCAGGGTGCTATACACACCCGCCCCCTTCCTCTGTCCATATGGCAATTAGTTATGATTTTTATGACGCAGAGTAAAGTTTTAAATTTCAAACTTACCGTTGCCTCCGCACTTCTGTAACTACGTGAGGACTGAAGCATCGCCTTCGCAGTGTGTGTAGGTTCACTTTAGAACTGTTACATTTTATGTCCTTGAGATTCCACAGTTATTAATTCTGTGCTTCTTCAGAAAGCTACTTTAAACAATAACCCTCTGTTTCTTGTCCTGTTTCAGGACCCTCAAGCTATATTGCCTGCTGGTCTTCAAGAACTCCATCCCTGGCCCAGCATACCCTCATGGACTGTTCCAAAAGGAAGCGTTTCCGTGCCGAAGTTATGGTTGATGTTCTTGAGAGGTCAGACCAGCAGCTCCAATACCAGAAGAAGAGGGACGAAAGACTGGTACAATGGCATGCTAACATCTAGACGGAGAGGCTGAGGCTCACTGCCCAGGTGCAGAAGAGTGTTTCAGTGAGGGAGATGGTACTTGCAAAGCTGTTCCTGGAATAGGAATGGCAGTTAACGAACGAGGACAGAGTTCAACAGAGAGAACTGTTCCTCAACTCCTGTCTATAATGGCTGTAAGGGCACCGGCTCCTGCTGCCTCTCCCATACTAAGGCACGATGCGCAAGCAACATACTCTCAGCCCAGCAGTAACTTGGACAACTCCATGTTGGGGCGGCCCCGGCATTCAGGACTCATGAATAGCTGGGCAGGGCAACTAAACACCTTGCAGCCTTCTTTCTTCCACTCGTCTCCTGTGGAAACCTCTACCCTCCAAAAGCGGTCACATTTAAATTCCTGTGCACTCCCCTGATTGGCAGGCTGTGTTGGCAATTCAAACTTACTGAAACGTGCAGGGTGGGCAGTAGAGTTTTCCTACTAGGGCTAGAGTGGGGACATTTGGGAGGTGAGGACGCTAGGGACTCTGGGATATGGTTACTTTGACTCAGGTCTGTGCACTGCAGTGTGGATGCCAGAGCCCTAGGTTCGAGCACAGATCAGAAATTCTTAACTTAGGGTTAAAATGCAATGCAGATGCTCAAGTCCCACTAACCCTAGGCTTACATTGCAGTGAAGACATACACTCAAAGTATCACAGCTAAATACAGTTGCAACAAATCTTGTACGAAGTATGTCATGCAAGGTGTCAATGGAAAAGTTATGATTTGCTAAGTATGATTATCCTGTTTATATGCATGTAACATTTTTGTATCTAAACTGATGAATATTGACTATGTACCTGTATTTCTAACGTGTTTGCTCCTGTGGTAACACCCACCACATAGTTTACATCCTGTCTAGCCATCACATTGTGAATGGACCATTCAAGTTGATGGCCCATTAACACAATGGGTCATACAAGAAGCTTATTCTCACCCGATGGGCCTTCCTGAGGCTGTTTAAGCCAGAATAAAGGTAATAGCTCCTGCTATGACTCACCAAAGCATGAAAGGGCTATGAGTTGCTCATGTGACCCTGGACTCCATCTTGTGCCTGTAATTTTCCACAAACAAAGGCTATGTTTACACTATGGACCTTACAGTGTGAGGTCTCCTGTGTAGCTGCTCTTTTCTGGCAGGAGAGAGCTCTCCTGCCGGCATAATTAAACCATCCCCAATGAGAGGCGATAGCTATGTCAGCAGGAAAGCCTCTCCTGCTGACATTGCACTGTCCACACCAGCATCTTCGTCAATTAAACTTATGTCAGTCGGGGTGTGTTTTTGACAGACAAAAGTTTTGCTGACAAAAGTGCTAGTATAGACAAAGCCTAAGACTAAGGGCTGGTCTACACAACAGGTTGGGGGTGGGGGTGAATTGATCTAAATTATACAACTTCAGCTATGTGACTAACGTAGCTGAAGTCGATGTACTTAGATCTACTTACCACGGTGTCTTCACTGCAGTGTGTCAATGGGAGACGTTCACCCATAGATTCTCCTTGCACTTCTCATTGAGGTGGAGTATTGGCGTCGACGATAGAGCAATTGGAGGTATATTTATCACGTCTATACTAGACATGATAAATCAACCCCCTGGATCAATTGCTGCCCATCAATCGGGCCGGTAGTGTAGACAAGCCATGAGAGCTTTCCCTCCACATGGGAGAAAGTATAAAAGGACCTGGAAGCATCTCTATTTTGTCTGCTTGGATCTCTGTACTATGGCCTTACAGTAATAGGAGCATTTCAACCAATGGACTGAGGACCTTCCAATCTTTTGGAAGTTACCAGAGACTAGAAGCCAGCAGTTTATTCCATCACTGCTACAAACCTGATCCAAGAACAATGCGTGTATGTATTTGTGTTCCTTGACCATTTTTAACTCTCTCCTCTTTATTTTCCTCTTATAAATAAACCTTTAGATATTAGATACTAAAGGCTTGACAACAGCATGATTATTGGGTAAGATCTGAGTTATATATTGACCTGGCTATGGGGTGATCTCTTGGGATTAGAAGAACCCTTTGTTTGATGAAACTGGTTTTAAGGAACCATTCATCATTAAGTCTAGTGTCTGGGTGGTGAAACAAGGGCTGGGATACCTAAGGACACTGTTTCCCAAACTTGGGACGCCACTTGTTCAGGGAAAGCCCCTGGCGGGCCCAGCTGATTTGTTTACCTGTCGCGTCTGCAGGTTCGGCCGATCGCGGCTCCCACAGGCTGCGCGGCTCCCACAGGCTGCCCCCCCCAATGGGGGCTGCGGGAAGTGGCGCGGGCCCAGGGACGCACTGGCTGCGGCAGGTAAACAAACCGGCCGGGCCTGCCAGGGGCTTTCCCTGAACAAGTGGCGTCCCAAGTTTGGGAACCACTGCCTAAGGATATTGCATTTCTGCCTTCTTGTTAACCAGTGTGGTGAGACACCAGGTTACTTTTGATACTGGCTTGATATATCTTATGGAAGAATAACCACCAGTTTGAGGTGTGACTGCCCCATTTATCAGCAGTTTGTCTTGAGTCTGGTATTCTCGGCTGTGACCCACTGGTGCACAGTGACTCCTTTGTATTGGGATAGTTTGTTATTGTGCCTTAAATATTGTCTCTTTGAGAAACTGCTAGCTCTCCTACACTCCTTGTCTTCTTAGATTTTCTTCCCATGTGACCTTACTTATTAGTTCTCTGAGTTTGTTAAAGTCTGTTGTGTACTAGGGAGGACTAATTCCCTCCACTGCAAGAATTACTGGGGTGAAATTCTATGGCCTGTGTTATGCAAGAAGTCAGACTAGATGTTTTTAATACTTCCATCTGGCCTGTAACTCTGTAAAAACTAGACAAGCCCTGAAACCTGCCCAGGTAATCTACTGATATGAATCACAGAATCATAGAATATAAGTGTTGGAAGGGACCTCAGGAGGTCATCTAGTCCAACCCCCACCACCTCCCTAGGTAACCCATTCCAGTGCTTCACCATGCTCCTAGTGAAAAAGTTTTTCATAATATCCAACCTAAACCTCCCCCACTGCAACTTGAGACCATTACTCCTTGTTCTGTCATCTGTCACCACGGATAACAGTCTAGATTCATCCTCTTTGGAACCCGCTTTCAGGTAGTTGAAAGCAGCTATCAAATCCCCCCTCATTCTTCTCTTCTGCAGACTAAGTCATCCCAGTACCCTCAGCCTCTCCTCGTAAGTCACATGTTCCAGTCCCCTAATCATTTTTGCTCCCCTCCGCTGGACTCTTTCCAATTTTTCCACATCCTTCTTGTAGCGTGGGGCCCAAAACTGGACACAGTACTCCAGATGAGGCCTCACCAATGCCGAATAGAGGGGAGTGATCACGTCCCTTGATCTGCTGGCAATGCTCCTACTTATACAGCCTAAAATGCCATTGGCCTTCTTGGCAACAAGGGCACACTGTTGACTCATATCCAGTTTCTTGTCCACTGTAACCCCTAGGTCCTTTTTTGCAGAACTGCTGCCTAGCCACTTGGTCCCTAGCCTGTAGTGGTGCATGGGATTCTTCCATCCTAAGTGCAGAAGTCTGCACTTGTCCTTATTGAACTTCATGAGATTTCTTTTGGCCCAATCCTCTAATTTGTCTAGGTCCCTCTGTATCCTATCCCTACCCTCCAGTGTATCTACCACTCCTCCCAGTTTAGTGTCATCTGCAAACTTGCTGAGGGTGCAAGCCATGCCATCCTCCAGATCATTTATGAAGATATTGAACAAAACCAGCCCCAGGACCAACCCTTGGGGCACTCCGCTTGATACCGGCTGCCAACTAGACATGGAGCCATTGATCACTACCTGTTGAGCCCGACAATCTAGCCAACTTTCTACCCACCTTATAGTGCATTCATCCAGCCCATAGTGCATTCATCCAGCCCATACTTCTTTAACTTGCTGGCAAGAATACTGTGGGAGACCGTGTCAAAAGCTTTGCTAAAGTCAAGGAACAACACATCCACTGCTTTCCCCTCATCCACAGAGCCAGTTATCTCATCATAGAAGGAAATTAGATTAGTCAGACATGACTTGCCCTTGGTGAACCCATGCTGACTGTTCCTGATCACTATCCTCTCCTCTAAGTGCTTCAAAATTGATTCCTTGAGGACCTGCTCCATGATTTTTCCAGGGACTGAGGTGAGGCTGACTGTCTGTTGTTCCCCAGATCCTCCTTCTTCCCTTTTTTAAAGATGGGCACTACATTAGCCTTTTTCAGTCATCGGGGACCTCCCCTGATCGTATGGTACTAATCTACTCAGGCCCTTTTACACCAATAGGAATTAAGTTACAGAGTTGAGGGCCTTCCACTGGAAACCAATTTACTGACTTCTAGATCATGCAGCTCAACTCTTTCAACAGCCAGGTAAGAGCAGGAGGAGAAAGAAAGTGTCTGTGATATACAGGATTAAAACTACAAAGAGTTTCTCTACCAATGTATTAAATTGAAGCTGGAAATGATTAGTGAACCAGTTGTATATATGGAGCACCAGGGAAATGTGCTTTATCAATCACCATTAAATAGATGGGAAGCTGCATTTTGTGCAACAGTTGAAGTTAAAATGATCATCATTGGTAGTTCCATGAAGAGCACATTAAACATCTAAGGACCTAATAAGACTCCTAGGGTTGAAAATCTTAGGCTTTGTCTACTTTAGCACTTTTGTCAGCAAAACTTTGTCAGTCAGGGGTGTGAAAGAAACACCCCCTGACTGACATAAGGTTCTCCAGCAAAAGTGCTGGTGTGGACAGTGCTATGAGGCTCCCCTGCCGACATAGCTAATGCCGCTTCTTGGGGGTGGTTTAATTATGCCGGCAGGAGAGAGCGGCTACACAGGAGACCTTACAGTGGCACAGCTGTAGTGGTAAGGTTCACAGTGTAGGCACAGCCGTAGTAACAAAAGGCAGACACTACTTCTTCAGTAGATGGGAATCATCATCTCCAGCTGCATCCGTCAGGCCACCAACATTTTCTCTGTCTTAATAAGCACTGAGCTTCCATTAGCTCGCCTTCATCTAAACATTGCTGTTGCCCAGACATTGGAAAGGCTGAGTGACTGCACTATCCAACAGATGCAGTACGAGACGTAGATGGGAGCGGCATCAGATCTTATGGCACTGCACACCAAACTAGTCAGGCAGGAGTGAGTGGGATGGCCTTAAGCTGGGCCCACTTCTTCCTGAAGAGAGCCTAAAATCCCTCCCTCTGGCCTCGCACTTGTGGAGCCCTACAGGGTTCCATTGTGTCACACTTGTCTTCAATACATATGGCAGGCCACTAGAGGAGACTGAGAAATACTATGGGCTTCACTACCACCATTATGTAGAGGCTACTCTGCTCTACAACTCCACTTGTCAAACTCAATTTCTGCAGTTTCCCAGTCCCTGGCTGAGTATGGATGTGGATGAGAATGAATTAGTGACACTTAACCCAGAAAAACTGGAAATGATGCTGGTTGGTACGGAGGAGGATCAGGACAGATGGGCAGTGACTTTGCTTGAACCAACTGTTTGGGGGCATTTGCCCATCCTCTGCTGAAATGGTCTTCAGTCAAAGGGCCATGCTCAATCTGTCACTGCATGTCAATTTCCAGACAGTGGTGGTGGTTCCTAGTACCTGTTAAAATCTGTTTCAACAGAGGACTGGAGCGTCTCCCGTTTGATGAGGAGCTTGTCACAGATATTCATGTCTTTGGCACTTCCAGACAAGATTACTTCAACATGTTCTGCTTTAAAGGAATTTGGAAATGTCTGCTAATGCAGAGGACAGCAGTTCCCTTCCTGTTTGGGGTGGCCACTAGACGTACATTAAAGCATTGCTCTGTGTTCTGCACTGGCTTCTGACTTGCTTCAGGGTGCAATTCAAGGTATTAATTATGACCTTTAAAGCCCGAGGTGGAGAATTTGTTGGGAAAGGATATTTTTCCCATGAAGAATTCTGTTGAAATTGAAACAGCCACTGAAACTGGATTATTTTTATTTAAAACTGAAAGTTTTTAGTTTACACTGTTTTGATGAACTCCTAATTTTTGACAGATTTTTTTTCCACAAAAATTTCCATTCACTTAAAAAGCCTTTTTCCACTGCCCCCTCTCCGCAACTTTGATAGTAAATTTTCAACCAGCTTTGCCTGGATTGAATAAGACCTCTGAGACTGCCTTCTTTTATGTGTCCTACTGCACTAGTTAAGACATGCTGGGTGATGGATACTGGAGTTACATTATCTGGAGCTAGTGGAAGGGTATCCTCTGTGGAACTTACTGGCCCTGGTGATCTGACACAGCTTTCCAGGGCACAGAGTAAGGGATATTTGTTTACAGATTTTTTCATTAAACCTAATGCCCTGGCAGATCTACCTATATTCTTTGAAAATGGTTATTGCAGATAGGATGATGATTTTGTTTGTTTTCTTTGTTCAGCTGTCACAGCCATGTGGGCATTAAATTAAAATATGTAAATAAATGGACTGTATCACACTATATTTGGTCACCACAAAATTCTGCCTTTATTTCTATCCCCCCACAAGACAAGAATGGTAGTTCACAGCTCCTGAGTCAAAACATTGATTAATTTCTCAGAAAACATTTTCCATTTTGAAAGTGTAAAAAATAAATATGAGCTAAATCTCACTCGAGGTTTATAATACCTGGCACTTTTTAAAAACTGGGACGTATCTGGATGTTTTCATGGGTTGCCAAGATAAAAATGCCTAAATTACAAATGCTGAAAATGCTGCACATTAGATACTCTTGTCTTGGCTTGTAATTGCCTTAAAGGTAAAAAAAGGGCCTAATTCTAATAACTCCCCTAGCATATCTCGTCTCCATTCCCATTCCCCATGGGAAGATAACTCAATGTGGCATCATCAAAGAGGCATGCGTTGAGAGAGGGGAGAGCTAATCCTTAAATAGTTGTGCCCTGCATCTCAAATAAGGAATGAAAAACTTGTGAAAGCACTTCCAGAAGTCTTACATATAGTATATCCCTTAACCTGTTAACTACTATAATTGTTGCACTAAGGCAAAATGCTTCCAAAGTAATCCATGCTGGGTGGCCCTAGGTCAGAAACTATTTATTAATATCCCAGAGTTGTGCCATCCAGAGATAGTGATTGAACGTTGACAAACCTACACTACTCCTGTCAAATGAATGAAACTGTTGTCTCATTTTAATCCAGGATGCCACACCAGAGGCATCTGGAGAGTATTGTACTGGGGAATTTGAAAAGGAGGTTCCTGATTGTGATGGAATTTGAAAGAGATACAAGAGTAATAATACTGAGTACTTTCTTTCATATCCAGAGTGTTTGACCAACAGAAATGGACCTGATTCCTCTTTGCCCTGAACCTTCAGTGGTCCTTTACATCAGTGCAAAGTGTTGCCAGTTCAGAACCCTATAATTTCATGCTCACTGTGCCCTGGTGCAAAGGATTTACACAAAGGGTAGGGTACTGAGGAACTGGGTGCAAGGAACCCATCCAATACTGCCTAGATAGGCTATTATTATTGCCCCTATTATATAAATGGGGAAAGAGAAAGATAAGTGATATTCCAGGGATCGGCAATCTTTGGCACGCTGCCCATCTGGGAAATTCGCTGGCGGGCCGGGACAGTTTGTTTACCTGCAGCATCTGCAGGTTCAGCCGATCGCAGCTCCCACTGGCTGTTGTTCACTGTTCCAGGCCAATGGGGGCTGCGGGAAGCAGCAGCCAGCACACCCCTTGGCCCGCGCCACTTCCCACAGCCCCCATTGGCCTGGAACGGCGAACCGCAGCCAGTGGGAGCTGTGATTGGCCGAACCTGCGGACGCTGCACGTAAACAAACCATCCTGGCCTGCCAGCGGATTTCCCTGATGGGCCGCATGCCAAAGGTTGCTGATCCCTGTGATATTCACTCAAATTCACAGAGCAAGTTATTGGCAGACCCAGGGCTAGGGCTCACAAGCTCCTGACATCTAACCCTGTGCCCATGCTAATACAATGCAGCTGTCTTTCATTTTGTGGTATGTACTTTCAAAGCACCTCAGTGACTTAAAAGCACAAGTTCCACTGAAAGCATTCACTTGTCATCCCAGCTCAGGCTCAGATCCTCAAAGATATTTCGGGGCCTAACTCCCATTGAAATCAGCGGGACTTAGGACTTCTTAGTCTTCAAGAATTCAAGATCTGGAAAACATGCTTTATAGTGAGAGACTAAAAAAATTTGATCTATTTAGTTTATCCAAGAGCAGGCTAAAAGATGACTTGATCACAGTCTACAAGTACCTAAACAGGGAAGAGATTTCTAATAGTAGATGGATCTTTACTCTAGCACAATGGTTCCCAAACTTGGTTCGTGGCTTGTTCAGGGCAAGCCCCTGGCGGGCCATGAGATGCTTTGTTTACCTGAGTGTCGGCAGGTATGGCCGTTCGCAGCTCCCAGTGGCTGTGGTTCACTGTTCCTGGTCAATGGGAGCTGCAGGAAGCAGTAGCCTGGCCCATGCCACTTCCCGCAGCTCCCATTGGCTGGGAACGGTGAACTGCAGCCACTGGGAGCTGCGAGCAGCTGTACCTGCGGACGTTCAGGTAAACAAAACGTCTCACGGCCCTCCAGGGGCTTACCCTGAACAAGCCGTGAACCAAGTTTGGGAACCACTGCTCTAGCAGAAAAAGGCATAACAAGATTCAGCGGTTGGAAACTGAAGACAGACAAATTTGAAGTAGAAATAAGGAGCAAATGTTTAACAGTGAGGGTAATTAATCATTGGAACAACTTACCTAGGGAACTGGTAGATTCTTTGTTGCTTATGTGTTTAGTGAAAACTGTCTAAAATATATTCTGGAGCTCAAATAGAAATTAAGGCTTGATGCAGAAATTATTGGTGAGTTTCTTTTGCCTGCATTATTCAGGAGGTCAGCTAGATGATCATAATGGTCCTGTAATGAGGGGGCATGGCCTCCCTCTCAGATTGATGGAAAGGAACCACTTTCCACTCCCTGATGAGTGGAGCCAGGCAAGCCAAGACCCCCACACCAGAAGAAGAGGGGCGGGACAGGAATTTTAAAAGGTGGGCCCTACAGCATAGTTGTGTGAAGTCAGGCAAAGAAGCAGACTTCTTTTGCTTGCTGCTGAGCTCTGTGCCAGAGACTGAGCTCTACAGGTCAAGGACCTAGAGGCAGTGCTGGGACTGCCAACTTACCAGTACCCGGAGGAACTACTGGGACTGCTGTTGGCCATGTACCCCAGGGAGACAAAGAACCCCAGGAGATGGAGGTACACTCAGAAGGGGTAGTAGGAAGTATCCCAGGGACACTAGGAAATAGTCCGGTTTGGTTGCCAGAGTCTAGGTTAGTGCATTTCGGTGGGGTCCCCACTGACCCAGTGGTGGAACTCTCCACCATTGGCAGGGTCCTGGGCTTGGACCCGAAGAAGTAGGGTGGGCCGGGGTACCCCTGCTCCCCTGCCACCCCACCTTTTGGGGACTGGTGGCCTACTTACCTGAGACCAGCAGGCCTACTCCCTGAGCCCTTAGGCTGCTTACTGCTCTGCTCTGCACAGAGGGCCAGTGCCCTTAGACTGCTAATTCCCCTGTTGAGCATTGCAGTTGTAGGTACACATAATGAGGGGGCGTGGCCTCCCTCCGAGACTGACGGGGAGGGATGGCCATGGACCACTACACTTGCTGGAGAATGTGGGCAGTGTCCCCACCCCTGAGAAAAAGGGTATCGCTCTGCTATCAACCTGCCACTGGCTCAAACTGCCAGAATGGAGGTAGACAAGCTGATGAAGTGGTGGGCAGAGAGCCAGCAGCAGCATCAGGTAGCCCAGGTCCAATAGCAACAACAGCTGGTGCAGCAATTAGGAGCCCAACAGCAACAGTTGATCTGGGATCCTGGGGCCCAACAGCAAGAACAGCATTGGCAGTGCTTCCAGCAGCTTCCAGCCCTGCTGCCCAACCCTGCTGGATCCGTTTCTGGAGGAGCGATGACCCTGGCTGTGCCCGTGTGGCTCACGAAGATGGGGGCCCAAGGATGGCTGGGAAGCCTTCTTGGTGACTTTTGAACAGATTGCCTCAGCGACCAGGTTGTCCCCTGCCCAGTGGGCCACTCTTTTGGCCTCCTATCTGATGGGGACAGCCCAGGCAGCCTATTGAGGGCTACCAGATGATGAGGCACGAGACTATGGGTGAATAAAGCTGACCATATTCGACACCTTGGACATTAACCCTGAGACCCTTCAATGACAATTCAGGGGGAAGACATTCACATCATGGACCTGACCCCGGGTTGTGGCTCAGGAACTTAAGGACACCTGCTGGGGGTGGTTTCTGCCTGAGTGGCACTCTGCAACTGACATAGCTGAGACGTTCATTGTCGAGCAGTTTATCCACATACTTCTGCCCCGAGGGAGGGCCTGGGCTCTCTGGTATTGGCCCACCAACCAGAAGTGGCTGGAACGGCCCTATGGCCTGTGTGCGTAGGGTGGTGTCGCCGCACACTGCCACCGGCCTGAGTGCCAACTCCGCAGCTCCCATTGGCTGGGAACTGGGGCCAATGGGAGCTGCAGGGGTGGTGCCTGCAGGCAGCATTGTGCAGAGACCCCCGCCCTGCCCCCCACTAGGAGCCACTGCCAGAAGGGTGTGCGGATTGCTTTTGGGAGCCGCCTGAAGTAAGCGCAGCACCCCTCACCCTCTCCTGCACCCCAACCCGCTGCCCCAGCCTAGAGCCCCACACCCAAACTCCCTCCCAGAGCCCGCACCCCTCCCACAACCAAACTCCCTCCTAGAGCCTTAGGCAGGTGTGTGTGTGTGGGGGGGGAGAGGGGTGGGCTGGACTGGGACCCGTTCTGGTCCCAGTCCAGCCCAAAAATTATACAAATCTGACACTCCTGTCCTTGCTTGGTGTGGGGTGGTACTCTGAAGGAACAGAACTGCAAGTTTCCTGGCCACCTGGAAGCAGGGGTTGCAGGCCAGGGAAATGGCTTGAGAGCCAGAAAGGGCTGGTACTTTTTTCTTTGGTTTCCTGAAGCCCTAGGACTCTGCTTTTGGTTTGCTGTGGAAATATACTGACTTGTTTGAACTACCTTAACTTTCTCTGCAAGGGGGCTGACACCTTGAACAGCACAGCCAGGCGGCAGTGCTCTGGCCTCTGAGACAAAAGCAATGCTCACCCCTTTCCTCACAAAGGTGCTAGAGAGGCACAGCCGACTACATTAGTTTATTAAGTCAAGGCTGAGATGTGGAATGGTTGGGGAGCTTGTATTGCCACTATATTCTGGGGAGGGGAATAAACCAAATAACCATAAGAGAATCAGTGTCTGCTTTCACATTCTGTAAGGATTACAGACATGGGGGACTTAAAAAGAGGAGAGACTAAATTAAGGCATTTGACAATTGTGATAAGTCTTCAGCAGCACAAGAATATTATATGAATTATTTGAATTCCTAATTTTAAAAAAGCAAACAAGATACCTCAATGAAGAGCAGGATATGAAGCTCTCTAAAAATAAATAATTCATTTTTACTTGAATAAGAAACAAATAATATAGTCTAACATAGTGAACGCCAGTGAAAATGAGGCTGGATCTGAGGCTGAAATAGGGAAAGAATAAGTTAAAAATTACTTAGACAAGTTAGATGTCTTCAAGTCAGCAGGGCCTGATGAAATACATCCGAGAATACTGAAGAAGCTGACTGAGGAGATATCTCAGCCATTAGCAATTATTTTTGAAAGCTCATGGAAGACAGGAGAAATTCCAGAGGACTGGGAGAGGGCAAATATAGTGCCAATCTATTTACAAGGAAATAAGAAGAACCTGGGGAATTATAGACCAATCATCTTAACTTCAGTACTCAGAGACATAGTGGAGCAAATAATCAAGCAATCAGTTTGCAAAACCTAGAAGATAATAAGGTGATAAGTAACATTCAACATGGATTTGTCAAGAACAAATCATGTCAACCAACCTAATAGCTTTCTTTGACAGGTTAACAATCCTTGTGAATAGGGGGGAAATGGTAGATGTGGTATATCTTGACTTTAAGTAGGGTTTTTGATACTGTCTGCATGACCTTATCATAAACAAACATAGGAAAATATAGGCTAGATGGAGCTACTATAAGGTGAGTGCATAATTTGTTGGAAAACCATTCCCAGAGAGGAGTTGTCCTTGGTTCAAAATCAAGCTGAAAGGGCATATTGAGTGGGGGTCCAGCAGGGATCAGTTCTGGGTCCCGTTCTGTTCAATGTCTTCATCAATGATTTAGATAGTGGCATAGAGAGTACACTTATAATGTTTGCAGATGGTTGTATTGTTGTATTGTGTTGTAAGCAAGATACCCAAAGTAATTTTTCCGTTATACTCAGCACTGTTAAGGCCTCCGCTGTAGTATTGTGTCCACTTCTGGGTGCCACATTTCAGGAATGATGTGGACAAATTGGAGAAAGTCCAGAGGAGAGCAACAAAAAATGATGAAAGGTCTAGACCTTTGAGGAAAGATTGAAAAAAAATTGGGTTTGGTTTGGAGAGAAGAAGATTGAGAAGGGACATGATAACAGTTTTCAAGTACATAAAAGGTAGTTACAGTGAGGAGGGTGAAAAATTGTTCTAACCTCTGAGGCTAGGATAAGAAGCAAAGGGCTTAAATTACAGCAACGGAGGCTTAGGTTGGACATTTAGAAAAACTTCCTGTCAGGTTAGATAAGCACTGAAACAAATTACCTAGGGAGATTGTGGAATCTCCGTCACTGGAGGTTTTTAAGAACTGGTTAGACAAACACCTGTCAGAAATGATCTAGTTATTACTTAGTCCTGCCTTGAGTGCAGGGGACTGGACTATATGACCTCTCGAGGTCCCTTCTAGTCCTACCTTTCTATGATTCTATGAAATTAGAAAAGGTGCAGATAATCTCCCCTGACTGTGAAAACTGGCATCTACACTTCGCATGGCCAAGAAAGAGTTTCAAAATTAATGGCAGGTACCTTCAACTAGAGCTAATCTAGCAAGGAACAATGTGCATTCTAAATGTTGCTGCCATTCAGTCCAACTCAAAAACTGGTTAGACAAGGAATTGACTGACAATAGATGGTGACTGGGGGAGGAGGAAGTTAAATTACAAAGCAAATGGCAACTGCTTGAAACTTGGAAATGATAGGTAGCCCCTGGATTAAAAACTGTCTGTCAAGGAGGTGGGTGGACAATGATACAGAGGTGCCTGGGCAGCCAGGAGAGGAAGGATGGTCCAATGGTTTGGGCTAAGATGGGAGTAGAGTTGGCTGAAAGTTGTGATTTCTGGTTCTTGAGAAATTTGGCTTTTGAAATTTGGTTTTGTTTCCCTAAAAGCACTGGGACAGAACACATGGCAGGGCTGCCTGACAGCTGGAACCCTGCCTGAGATTTGGTGAAAGTTCAGCAAACCTATCTAATTTTTGTGAGACGAGTCAGGTTTGACAAACTGGCATTTTACAAGGAAACGCTCTTTTTTGTCATCAAATTTCTGACCAGCTCTACTTAGGAGGCATAGGTTCAATTTCCTGCTCTGCCACAGACTTCTTGTGTGACCTTGGGCAAGCCACTTAGCCACTCTGTACTTCAGTTCCTTATGTGTAACGTGAGGATAATAATATTTGCCCACCTCCAAGGTGGGCTGTGAGGATAAATACATTAAAGTTTGTGAAGCACTCAGCTATCTGCCTCAGGCTGAATTGTTTTGGAAAATTTCAGCCAAAATGGCTCAGCCGTTTCCAGAAAAATTTAGGTTGTTTTCTTAATATTAAAAAAAATCTGTTAACCTGTTCTTTGAGCAGATCTAGCATCCCCAGGCTTTGTAGCAGTGATTTGAAATTTGTCAGGAGCGTGGCCTTTGTGTTAGGGATGTGCTTTCTGCTATTGCTGTGAAAATCCACCCACATTTGGGCAATCCACCCAAGCCTTTGAAAAATCACAGACTCAGAATAAAGACTTGATGACCTTAACAGCTAAAGTCTCCAAAGATTTTGTCACTGAGCACGCTTGAGCCTCTTCTAGCTCCTAGAAGCTCCTAGAAGCCAGTTCTCCATGGCAATTGCCTTACCCATGAGACCTTCCTTTCTCTCCTTGCAATCCCATGCCTCATTCACTATACACCTTCCGACTTATGCAACAAATGAGGCAGGGAACCTACAAATAACAATTCACCCTCAGAGCAAGTCCATTCTGTGCACTGAATGACATAGGGGTCCTGTTGGAAAAATAGTATGTAATCATGTAATTAAAGACTATAGCATAATGCATATGCATAAGGGGGCAGATTAACATTGCACAGGCAACCTTAAGTCTGCCATTTCCTAACTTGTGAGTGGTTGATGCTGGAACATGATTATTTGAGTAATTTTATATACAGCAAATCTGAGAGAACATCAGCACTGGAGAAACCCTCAAAAACATGCTTCCTCCGCTTCTCCACCGTGGTACAAAAATCGTAATTGTCTATGAGTGAAGGGAGAATGGTTTCTCTAGCTCAGGGATTGGCAACCTTTTGCACGCAACCCGTCAGGGAAATCCGCTGGCGGGCTGGGATGGTATATTTACCTGCAGCGTCCGCCGGTTCGGACGATCGCGGCTCCCACTGGCCGCGGTTTGCCGCTCCAGGCCAAAGGGGGCTGCAGGAAGTGGCAGCCAGCGCATCCCTCAGCCCATGCTGCTTTCTGCAGCACCCATTGGCCTGGAGTAGAGAACCGCAGCCAGTGGGAGCTGCGATCAGCCGAACCTGCGGATGCTGCGGGTAAAACAAACCGTCCCGGCCCACCAGCAGATTTCCCTGACGGGCCTCATGCCAAAGGTTGACGATCCCTGGTCTAGCTGAATGAGGATCCTAACCACGTATTATTAACGTATTATTATTGACCAGTCCAAGGGCTTGTCTACATAGTGCAGCAGCACCTGGGCTCTGCTGGTGAGCACTAAAAGTTTCCTAGTGCACGTTAATGTAGTTCCAGCCCCCGCTCTCTTTAGGCTTCAGAGCCTGAGCTCCCGTCCCAGCTGCAACTTCAAAGCACTGTGTACAGACCTATTTTTAGAGCACTAGCCTGAGCTCCACAAGCCCAGGGCTGTCGAACTGGGCGGGGAGGCTCACTGCTGTGCGCTGTGTAGATGTACCCTTAGTGCACGATGTGCCAGCAGGCACTAGACTTTACACCCCTCTGGTGTGGACTAATGCACCATGTAGTCAAGCCCTTAGTTTTCATGTTCCCTTTTTGCAAAATATTTCTGCTCATTTTCATTGCATACACTTCTCATTTCATAACTTCCAGAGTCCTAACCTTAGAATGACATAACACATTTTATGTAGGAGAATTATTCAAAAACTCATCGGGCTGAAGTGGATGGGTTGCAGGGTGGTGGTGGTTTCAAATACGCAATAATAATTATAGATGGCTGAATAATTAATCAACTGAAAATAATGCATTTGACAAGTTTTGCCTCCTCTTCTGCTGGTGAATTTTCCATGAAAAGATTGCAGTGTTTTTAAAATGTATTCATTATTCAAAATCATTCATCAAGAAATTCATTCATTATTCAAAATCATTCAGCAAGAGTTGGATTCTTTCGTACTTACTCATATTGAAGTGTGTCCGACTGTCTACAGAGTAAGCTATTGCCCTGTGCATGTAAGGATGGCAAAACCTGGTCCCAATTAATTTATTCAAATAATTCTTCATCTGTAACTTGCTCATCAGCAGTTCTTTGTGAGTATTTGTTATTCAGCTATGTGAACTGTTTTGATTGACCTTATAATTAACATGTTCCATTTAGTGAAACATATGAGAACAGTCAGACAAGAAAACACCCACACAATGCTACTAAATTTGGTCATTCTTTTATGTGGAAGAGGTAAAGGAGATATAAAAATTGTCTTGCAGCTAGCTAAAGCAAATGTTATGCTTTATAAAATGCCTTTTATATTGATTTGTTGAAAGGCTTTTACATTTTGGTGGTTTGCCAAGGAGTCAGCATGGCATAATAATTCTTATGGTTTTCGATATACATTTTTCACCCATTTTAGGGAAAGTACTTCTGAATGCAACCTTTTGATTGAATCAGGGCATTCCATTTCATACAATTAAGAACCTTTGCTGTTCTGCGAGCATTTTGGGAGGCTTGTACGTAAATAAGAACAATGGTCGGTAGAGTGGGATGTTTTAATCTTCACTGATTCACATCTAAAAAGACTTTGGAAGAACCAAGAGCTGAGAACATAAAGTGTAAATGCATGTTCTCAATTGCGTGCATGGAAGAAATCCACAGACATGAGTTAATTTCGGTAGCCTGAGCTGAGGGTTTGGATTGTCCACATTTTTTTGTGGCCTTCCTTCTGGAGAAATGCTCACTTCTTCACTGGGCTGTTCTGAAAGGCAACATTTGACTGTGGGCTGTGAGACAGGCAGGTAAGCCTTTCTCCTGTGTCCGTGACTTAGCCATAGCTGAAATGCAGTGTGTGAGTTTTGTGAGTTAGGGTTTTAAAGAAACGATGCAGGTGAAAATGGGTAGAGGTTTATATTGATCTGTGTGAAAAATAACAGCATGGACAGGGGGGAAAATTTTCCCCTTTAAATGTGGAAAATAAATACTTACTCGAGTGGAAATTTAAGGCCAAATGACATCATCTGCACAGGGATGTGATAGGAAGGAAAGGTCAGAAGAAGCGCTTTGTTCCCAGGCCCACCAAAGTGGGTGATTGCAGGTGGTGGTAGGGCATACAGCAGGGGAATGAAATGGGTGGAGCCTTATCTCATCTTCCCTGTCACCAGGATAGCTGCACTGAGGATAGTGCTGGCTACATCTTTACAGAGTTGAAGTGGGTCCCTTTGGCTAGGATGTCTCCCCAGCCCCAGGAGGCTCTAAGTCTTTAAAAGGTATAATGTTTCCAGGCACTTCCTCTGAGGCAGTGCATCTACTGCTACCTCCCCAGCATTGCTCAGTTTTAGGGTAGGACCCCACCAAATTCACCGTCCATTTTGGTCAATTTCATGGTCAAAAGATTTTAAAAATAGTAAATTTCATCATTTCAGCTATTAAAATCTGAAATTTCATGGTGTTGTAATTTTAAGGGTCCTGACCCATGAAGGAATTGTGGGGAGGTTGCAAAGTTATTGTAAGGGGGGTTGCCGTACGGCTACCCTTACTTCTGAGCTGCTGCTGGCAGCAGCGCTGCCTTCAGAGCCGGGCAGCTGGAGAGCAGTGGATGCTGGCTGGGAGCCCAGCTCTGAAGGCAGAGCTGCCTCCAGCAGCAGCACAGAAGAAAGGATGGCCTGGTGTGGTATGGCCACCCTTACTTCTGCGCTGCTGCCTGCAGAGCTGGGCCCTCAGTCAGCAGCCACCACTCTCTGGCCACCAGCTCTGAAGTGCAGAAGTAAGGGGGGCATGGTATGGCCAATCTTACTTCTGCACTACTGCTGGCAAGGCGCTGCCTTGAGAGCTGGGTGCCTGGCTAACAGCCGGCATTCTCCAGCTGCCCAGATCTGAAGATAGTGCAAAAGTAAGGGTGGCAATACTGTGACCTCCCTAAAATAGCCTTGTGATCCCCCTGCATCTCCCTTTTGGGTCAGGCCCCTCAATTTGAGAAATGCTGGTCTACCCTGTGAAATCTGTATAGTATAGAGTAAAAGCACACAAAAGACCAGCTTTCACAGGAAGAGACCAGATTTCACGGTCCGTGATGCATTTTTCATGGTTGTGAATTTGGTGGCGCCCTCTTTATGAGCCATAATTATGCCTTTATAGAGGGAAACTAGTGCTACACATACAAATAAAGCAATTGGCATTAGCATATAAGGGCTAAAGATATACTTGGCACAGCTGAGGTGTGTGTTGGAAGGGCAGGAGAAGTGACTGTTAGCCAACTTTGCATTCTTCCCAAGCCTGAGTCTGTCTGGTCCCTGAGGATGCTCTAAGTTAGACCTGGCTGTCCATGGCCCCAAAGAACTATTGGAACTGGTAGTAGATATGTCCTGGCCATGCACCCTTTCCTCCAGAAATGCCCAATATGTTGGGACCAAGAGATGCATGGCCTAGAGAGGACCTAGAGCCTCTTCACTGACACCTGGGGATTCTATTTATACAAGCAGAATCATCAGGCAGCTGGCTGCACTGGCTTTCCACCTCTTTTATGCCTTTGGAGTGGCATAAAACATCCTAGAGAGGATCCAAGAATTGGGCTCATTGCCTGAAGCTCTTTCTCTATTCACAGCCACTCTGTCTCTGTCGCTATATTCATGAGCAGGAACATGGGAGTGCATTACAACTCCTATACGTTACCAGGCTTAGAGGGGATTTGTAATGTTTTCATGTTTCCATTTTGTAGCTATGTACTTGAACATCTAGTAGCAAATATGTAGAGTGTGTTTATGGGCTGTGGAATGGAGAAGGAAAATTGTTTTAAATGCAGTGACCAAAATGGAAACGGAAATCGTCTTTTTATTCAGAAGACAGATATAGCATAAGCAGAAGAAGTGCAGGTTTCCCCACAATGCCCACAGCCCTGACCAAGGGAGAACTCCTCTGAGATAATGCCTAGCTCTTACATAGCGTTTTTATCACTAGAACTCAAAGTGCTTTACAAAGGAGGTCAGTATCATTATTCCCATTTTTCAGATGGAAGGCACAGGGAGGTAAGAATAGGAAAGTTATATCATCTCTGAATTTGGCAATGGTGCGACCACTGCTGGAATACTGTGTCCAGTACTGGTGCTGACAGTTTTACAAGGCTGTTGATAAATTGGTAGCGTTGTGAGAAGAGAGATGAGAATGATTAAGAGACTTGAAAACATGCCTTTATAGTGATGGCTCAAGGAGCTCAATCTATTTATCTTAAAACAGAGAAGGTTAAGGGGTGAATTGATCTTAGTTTATAAGAACCTACACTGGGAACAAATATTTAATAATGGGCTTTTCCGACTAGAATAGGAAGGTGTAACAAGATCCAAGAAGCTAGACAAATTCAGACTAGAAATAAGGTGTACATTTTTAACAGTGAGGGTAATTAACCACTGGAACAATTTACCGGAGTGGTGGTGGATTACTGGCAATTTTAAAATTTTAAAATTCAAGATTGGATGTTTTTTCTAAAACAAATTTACTTTAGTTGAAAAAGGAATGTTTTGAGGAAGTTCTATGATCTGTATTATGCAGGAGGTCAGACTAGATAATTATACTGGTCCATTCTGGCTTTGGAATCTATGAACTGTCTTGCTTAAGGTCACTCAACAGCAGAACCAGGAATAGAATCCAGGTCTCATGAGTTCTAGTCCACGGTTCCAACCACTAATGAGATGAAGAGGTAGCGTCTTTCCATGTCCATTCAAGCTCTGGCATGTATACTAAAACTGAGCACAAGGATGCCAATTAGACCAACTTTGCTGGTTTCAATTCACATGGGCCCCAGTCTGCTAGGAAGTATAGGCTGAAATAATCAAATAGTTATTGGGGATTCATCTAAGGGCAATGGTGTCTATCTGCCATCAGCATATACTGGATTTGAACTGATAACCTTACACCAAGAACACCTGAGCCATTTGCTTTTTCCGGAACAGGGTTTTGCATTGTTTCTACCCCTAGGTTATATCCTTTTGCCTCTGCCATTATAAAAGTAGCCACAGATTCTAATGTTGCTCAGTGGTTATCCAACTTGAAGGGACATGGACTCTCTGGATGCCCATATCTCTCCATTTGCAGTTAGAGGCATGAGTTGGAACCTAGTCTAGGAAGGGAGACTGGTGACTTTTTAAAAACAAGAACATCTGTGTTTAATTTTTCTTATATAAAAGAATTGAATGTTTACTCAAGAGGGAATTTGGGGCCTTTTGTGTGTTTTTTGTTTTATGATTTTTTTTTCTTTTAGATAAAGGGAAGCCACACTGCTGTTCTTAGGCAAAGTAGTTTTATTAGGAAACTCTCTCAGGAATGAAGAGCTATTCCCCAATGCTTAAGCATTATTCTTTATAATTATGGATATTTTTTCCTCCAAAAATATTTTTTTAAGAAGCTGACATTTCAAAGGCTTTCAGTTCTGTGTGTCATTATCAAATAATCTTTTTTGTACTTGGCTGTTTATTATTGGATTGCAACAACGATAAAGCTCTAGGGGTTTTGTCTCCTTTGGTATGTTAATTAGCCATTTTCCCTTTGATCTTTTTCTTACTGAAAAGAGTGAAAAGCTATCTCGGTAGGGAATCTTACTGATGTACATTCATCCCCTCATCTCCATAATCTCAGGATCAGAGGGAGACAACAATTTCACTGCTGAATAAGGTTGCTATAGGCTTTAGTTATAATGTACTCTGCCTCTAAATAATCCCACCACCATATATATTTGGAATATTGACAAGGAAACCTCTGAGAACAAAAAATGCAAAAATAATTAATTTTAAACTGAAAACTACCTTCATTAACTTAACTTTTTCTTCACGTTTAAAACTCATGCATATGCCGTAAGCCTCTTTCTTTTTCCTGTTGACTTCATGTATTTTCAGTAGTCATGGTAATGAAATATAGGATGGATGCCTAGGAAATGGGATGACTATCAAAAGAACCTCTTGAACACTGGATTGCAGAATAGCCTTCCAACGAAAGTGGTGAAAGTTGTAGTGCTTGGGACATTTGAAGGAGACTGGGCATACGTATGCAGGGCCGTCACGCTGAGGAGACAATGTGTTTGAAGTTTTCAATCTCTCAGTGCAACATCTATAGAAAAATCCTTCATGTTTCAGCTAGATACTTTAAAAACTGCAGTCAAAATATGCCTTTGAGGGAGTTGGAACAGATCTACTGTATGGAACAATCCTGCAGTGGCAAGGGGATAGATGAGCTGCTAGATATTTTCCATATACAGTTTCTCTGAGCATGACCATACATTCCCATAGGAAAATGTGTGGGAGTAGAGAGTTTACTAGAAAATCTCACTACAGAGATTCCTAGCTAGTTTCCTGCAGCCAGTTGTGTTAGTTACCAATCATCCTTGTGTGTGTGAAGGGACAGGCTAAAGAATGGGTTAGAGGCCTGGCTTCCTGGCCATGTGGAGCTCAAAGATCCACTGGGAATTCTGTCCTTCTTTAATAGATGTAATAGTAGTGTGTACTTCTAAGGCTCCTGTGTTATGTATTCTGCTCAGACCTTTTACACAGGAAATAGTAGCGTGAAATCTGAGTAAGGGGAGTGCAAAAGTGCCAGCAGTGTGGGTCTTTTTATTGATCTCTCCCCAACGTTGGCATTTGGGCATTGTTAGCCACAGACATCACATCACCCATTTCCCCTGTCATAGTGTGTTTTGGACAAGGTTAAGGGGCCCAGAGAGGCACGTAAGATTACAGCAGCTGAGTGCTTTATTACGAAATGACACAGAAGGATCAGCTGTACTTCTGCTGCAGTGAGACTTACCTTGTTAACTCTAAATGCCGACAAGCATATCTTGCACAGGAACATCCTTTCTGGTGTCCTTATGACTTCATTCTTTAACACACTTTTTCTCCACCTGCGGGGGTCAGGAAAGACAAGTGGTGTGTGTGTGTGACACAACAGCACTGAAAAATATATTACAATCTAAAGAAAATAAAATCTTGCTCTCCTGCTTTGCACACACCCTTACTCTTCAAGGCAGGGGCATGTACAAGGAGGGGACAAGCAGGGGCATTCCCCCCACAATAAATGGCGGGAGCAGAAACTTCTCTGGCCCAAGGGCTGAAGAGGGGAGAGCGGCTTCTCCAGCTCCAGGGCCACAGTTGGAACTGACAGCTCCTCCAGCCCCACAGCTGGGACAGGGAGGGAGTGCTCCTCCGGCCCCGGATCTGCTCTGGTTGGGCTAGAGGAGCTCTCTACCTCTCCCCACCATGGCTGCGAGGCTGGGGGCATTCATTCTCCCTGCGTCAGCCCCCAGGCTGGAGGAGCCCTGTGAACCCTCTGCAGCCAAGTAATTGTGGATACACATGTTCAGATGGCTCCACAGCATATGGATTTTTGTTGAAATGATGACTGTACTGCTGTTTATTTCTATGCATATGATGTATGCGTGTATGTTGCTATTGTTTGATGTGTGTAATATGTGTGTGTTTAATGTGCCCCTCCAAGAGTGGTCACATTTAAATTCCTGCACCCATCCCTGATTAAATCACATATTCTTTGTCAACCTCTTGAAACACACACAGGAATTAAATTCAGGCTGATCATTCTTATCATTGATACATGTTTTTACTCTGACTTTAAGAGCAAATGTAATGTAAGGGGTCATGACAAATGTTGATGTTGAATAGGGGTTGCCAACCTGAGAGGGTTGAGAAACACTGATATAAATCAAAATCTGATTCTAAACAAGGCTAATTGTCAAAATGCACACTAAGTTAATGTTAAATGTTAACTTTAACCAACTCACATATAATACCTGAATCTCTGAGCTTGCTGGCAGCATTATACTTCCTATCTAGCCATCTCTGTTAACACACTGGGTTTCTTTATTTTCTGGCTCTTTACTTACTTCTTTGCTTTAACTTTAGTCTTAACTCTCCCATTTGTCTTTGCTGACTTTGGACTGGCTATTTTCTTTCTTCTTCTCTTTGTCTCTATACTTGACCTCCCCCCCCGCCCTTTTCCTTTCTTTTGGCTGCTTATCTTTTGACATCTTTCAGCATTCTCTAGCCCAGACTTTCCTTGAGGAGCTGATTCCTTGACAATCCTCTTCTGCATCACCATGTCCATAATAAGATTTATCAATGTAACCACTAACACTCTCATTACAACCTTGGTCATGGACCATCTGAAACTTGAATCTTTGGGATGGAAGCTCCTTTTTCCTGATTTCTGCAGTAGCTCTCTAAGGAGTGGAACTTTTTAAACCCCCGAGTGGTACCAGAGACTTTGCATGTTTTTTGAGTGGGGGCTTTACCTGCCCTCGCAGCCCTTTCCAGAGTACCTAGTAGCTCACTCTCCTTCAGCTCAGACCTTTCTGTAGTACAATGGGAAATTGAGAAACCTGAGATTTTTCCAATAGCTGGTCGTAGACTCCACTCACCTGGTTTCTCTCTCCCATTTGGGAAAAAAAAGATGGCAAGAATTACGCTTTCAATGAATTCCAGCAATGGACTCAAGAGCTGTCTCTTCTTTTCCACCTGTCCTGGCCAGGTCCCTCTTTCTTCTCCTTTAGTATATTGAGTAATTAGTATCTATGTCTACACTACCGACCTTAGAGCAGCACAACTGTACCTCTGCAGCTGCACCGCTGTAATGTCTCCTGTGTAGCTGCTCTGTGCTGAGGGGAGAGAGCTCTCCCATTGGCATACGAGGGGTGGTAGCTACGTTGGTAGGAGAGTGTCTCCTACTGACATAGTGCTGTCCACACCGGTGCTTTTGTGGGTGAAACTTATGTCAGACAGGGGGGTGTAGACGGAGCCTAAAATACTTATATGCCTTGCTTTACCTCACATACCATGTATGTACCCTCAAAACACAGCTGTGAGGTAAAGTTGTACAATTCTCCCATTTTGCAGGTGGGAACCTGAGACACGGGGGGTTAAATGACTTGCTAGTAGAGGAGGGAATTGAAGCTAGCTCTCCTAAGAGAAATCATGTGAAATGACATTTCAGGTTAGCAGGGATTTTTACAATCAGATCTGTGAAAACATTGGGGAACTTGGGGGTCCTGGGAATTTTGCAGAAAATAATATTTTAAGCTCCAAAAGCCGCAGCAAATGAACTGGTGATGATGTTTGTTTTGATAAATTTCACACTTAAAGTTCACCACCCCTCTCCTCAACCCCTCAGTTCATGGATGACTTCCCCCTGTACACTGCTGTCCATGTCCTCTTCCACACGGACAGCCTGGATCACTCCCAAGAGATGCTGCCGCTGGCTTCCACTGTACCCCAGAGGTTGCCACTGGGTCCTGCTTATTATGACTAAATAGGTCTATCCTCCTCTGCTGAACCTCTGCAGAGCCCCAGCTTGTGGAAAGACTTCTGTGTTCCTGGTGGGAAAGTAGACAATATCCTTTTGGCTTTGTTCCTCTCCCCTTGATGGTTTAGGGCCACGGATCTGGATTTTCTCCTCCTTACTTCCCATCAACATTATGCAGTGAAGGAATGATAGGATATGATTGTTTTATTTTGCTGGATGGCGATGGTGGCCTTGAATTGGGATGGCTACTTGCTTTAGACTTAGGGTAGAGGGAAGGTTGGTAGTATCACACGAGGCACTTCATGCCAAACTCACCAAGAACAAGGCAACAGTCATAGATCACAATCTGGAAATCTATAAATAGGAAGAAAATACTGTCATAGAAAGCTTGGCCCATTAAACTGAATGGATGCATGGCAGCCTGCAGGATAGTTCTTGATCCTATGGATTTATTTAAATCTTTCCCACTTTTCTTGTCCTAACGACAATGGTACTTAGATTCCAGCTCTCACCTGTCAGCCGGTGACTGGTCCAGAGACACAGCAGCAGCTCACAGGTGTTCTCCTAAGGGCAGCAGCAGGCTCTTTCCAACTATTTGGTGGTGGTTTAAATCTGTCAAATTTGAAACACAAACGTGCTGAAGTTGCAAGCAATGGCCAGAGCATGTCAGTCAGAGAGAGCTGATAAGGCTGAGGGGAGAGCAGCTGGACGTGGCCATGCAGACAACCATTTCCGGTCCCATGTCACTGCTTCAACCTATTGATTCACCGGGGATGGGCAGTGTGACATTTTCACTGCTTTAAGCTTAGGGTGCAGAAAGCACCTTCATGAAAACACCCTGTGGCCTAAAGCGGACACCGATCCTCTACCCATTTGCTTCACTCACCCAAATGCTCTTCCATTTGCTCAGAAGCAAAGAGGCAGGAGGAGACCAAATGCTGTATAAGCTGCAAGATGCTACTAATGACAATGACTGCCTAGGGTCAATGTGGCAAACATCATGGCTCAGTCCAAATGGATGTGTTTGTGTTTGTGTTTATTCTTACTTCACAGAAACAAACTGGCTTGATAATATCTGATTCAAAACATCGGGATTCTGTGCTGACATATGGTAGCATTAAGCAGAGAGGTGAACATCAGCAGTGCAGTTTGAATCTCAGTCTGCACCCAAACTTTCCCAAAGACCCAGTTCAGGAGGATTTGGATTCGGGGGTTCAGGTTCATTCATAACTGGAACGATATATTTAATATCCTTTCTGGATCTCACATTTGTAGCTTTGCTATTGGTAATGCCCTAATATTCACAAGTGACACAAAAATATCCCCTCCCTCCGCCACCAAGAAAAAAATCGGGAGAGGATAGTGGACTGTTCTACCTTGTAATTAGCTGAGATGCGCTGGTTACATTTTACAGACCTGATGAAGAACTCTGTGTAGATCAAAAGTTTGTCTCGTCCACCAATAAAAGATATTACCATACACACACACACAAAATAGGGCATGAGCACAGAATATGTACACTGTATTTACCTTAAACCCCCCCCCCCCATCTTTGTTAAAAGCACATTAAGGTTTCAAAGTCAAGCACTCAAAAATTAGGAAATGCCAGAATTAATGTTGCCTTAATTTGGACCCTTTGTGCATATGCATTGTGCCTCATTCAGTGCACAGGATGGATGGTACACACTTAATGAACATTTATTGGATATTTAATTTCTTCTTATTGTTCCATGTGTGGCACAATGTTGCATATACTGCACACTTTTCACATCCTGCTCTGAAGACAGGATTCTTAATTTCCCCATGGGCTTTTCTATGGTGCTTATCACTATAGGAATTCATTGACAAATATGCATATAGAGACCTACAAGATTGAGAAGGCACTCCAGCTGGAGAGGACTGCAGAAGCACCACCAGGGGAGGGGGAAATGGCCCCTTCACAGGTAGGAAGCTGGCTGCTGGTTACTTCTGGGGTCCCCCACTGCTTCCAACCCACCATCTATAGAAATAAAAAACTGGTGTTGCCTTAATAACAAGGGATGAGGAAACTCCCTGTAGGCTTGTGTGGCCACCCCTCACTGTCAGTCTCCAAGGGTGGCCACACCTCTTCGCTGTTATGCACCTGGAACAACAGTCTGTACAGGGGGAAATTAGCTGTCTCTAGGGCTCAAACCCTCAGGCAGGGTAGAGCAGTGAACAGTTCAGGAGCCCAGGCCCTTAGGTAGGGCGGGGCACCAAGCAGTCTAGAACTCGAACCCCCAAGCAGGGTAGATCAGGTAAGCCCAAACTTCAGGCAGGGGTGCGCCCAACACAGTCTAGGGGCTCCAACAAAGGGTGAGCGCCACAACACAGTCTAGGGGGGTCTGGCAAAGCGTGAGCAACCCAGCAAGCGCAGGTCTCTTAACCTAAGGGTGCGGGGAAGAGTACTGCCACCCCAGGGGAGGGGCAACTCCACCACATCCCAGCCCAGTGGTTTGCCACTGGGGAATCCACCTGCAACACGCTGACTGTATCTCCAGTGGCATCACAGCCAGACGATAGTCTAGTTCCCCTGGGCTGCTTCCTATACTCCCCCTCAGGTGGCATCATCCAAGGGTCATTCTCTGTCTCCCTAGGGTACGCTGCGAGCGGCAGTCCCAGCAACTCTTAGGCATCTGGCATGTCTGGCTGTACAGGTAGCTTGGGGCCCTCCACAGAACAGCAGAAGGCTTCTGCACCGCAGCAGGGAGAATGCATCTGGCAGCTCCTCTCCAACTGAGCCACAGGGCCAACCTTTTATACTTTCTGTTCCTGTCCCACCCCTCTGCTACCAGCATGGAGAGCGTGGCCTTCCAGGTTCCACCCAAAAGGGGGCAGCTGGCCACCCCCCACTGTCAATCTCTGAGGGTGGCCACACCTCTTTGCTACACTCCCCAAAAGAGGAAGGAGAAGCCATGCAACCTCCAGGTTGGGAGGATCACAGCCACCACTCCCTAGAGGAAACGAAGGGTGGTGGTGGTCAGTGACCGCCTTCTAAGGGGGATGGAGTCATCCATCTGCCTGACATGGCCTGGCATCCCAGGAGGTGTGCTGCCCGCCATGGGCCCAGATCTGAGACATTATGGAAGGAATGCCAAGAATCATCTGGACCTCTGACTACTACCCGACGCTGCATTCATGGGGACACTAATGATACTGCAGGGTATGACCCTGAGCAAATCAGAAGTGACCACAGGGCTCTGGGAATGAGGGTGAGAGAGTTAGGAGAGCAGGTGGGATTTGCATTGATCCTTCCAGTTAAGGGTAGACACAGACATCCTAGAGGTGAACATTTGGCTTTGTAGATGGGGTCACCAGGAGGGCTTTGGCTTCCTTGACCAGGGGTTGCTGTTCCAAGAAGATGGATTGCTCAGCAGAGATGGACTCCACCTATCAAAGAAGGGAAAGAGTATCTTTGGATACAGACTGGCTGTCAGAAACCGTGATGGGGAGGGCCAGGCCTAGCGGTCAGAGCCATGGTGATCAGAGCTGAAATCAGGAGTGCAAAACAGCGTTGGAGCAAGGCTGGAGTGAGAGCAAGACTGGATCAGGACTAGGAACAGGGCTGGAGCAACAGCAAGGGCAAGCTAGGGCTTGGGGAGTTGGTTGCCACTATCAGGCAGAGGAGAGTTCCAAGCCCTGGAATGCCATTGAACAGATTGAGCTGCTGTTCCTCTTGTGAGGCCCTGCCCTGAGAGTCACAAGTCCAGTTCCTTGTGGATTGGCTGGAGCCTAGGACATGAATGACTAATCAGTGCATGTGGCTTAATCAGCCTCTAGTTCAGGGATGACTCATTACCTGTGCTGGCTAACCTAGTGAGGCAGACTTTAAATGAGGTCTGATGGAGGCAGCAGACAAAAGTCCACAAGTAAGTCCAGAACGTGGAGACTTGGGTGAAGGGTCAGAAGCTGTGGGAAACATGTACAATCATAGTAGGGAGAAAGGAGAGACAAGAGGGAATATCGAGGGGAAATCTAATGAACATCTTAGATGTCTGTATACTAATGCAAGAAGTATGGAGAATAAACAGGAAGAACTAGAAATACTAGTAAATAATCACAATTGCAACATAACTGGCATCACAGGTGGGATAATACATATGACTAGAATATTGGTATAGAAGGGTACAGTTTGTTCAGGAAGGATAAGCAGGGATAAAGGGGAGGAGGTGTTGCCTTGTATATCAAGGCACCGTGGACTGCACTTCACCCCGTGCTTCACTCTCGCCCACAGGCGCCCCCGCAGCACCCCCTCCACCCCCAGTTCCCATTGGCCAGTTCTCAGTCAATGGGAGAGTGGGTCTGTACTTGGGGTGGGGCAGCACACAGAGCCCCGTGGCCCCCCCACATAGAAGCCAGACGAGCTGCTGGCTGCTTCCGGGGCACAGCGCAGTGTCGGAATGGGTAGGCACTAGCTTGCCTTAGCTGGGCAGCAGAGCCGACGGGACTTTTAATGTCCCGGTCGGCGGTGCTGACCATTGCCGCTAGGGTCCCTGGGTGCAGAGCAAGGCGACCCAGTGCCTTACATGCCATGACCCGAACTTTGAAAAACACTGCTCTAAGCTGGGTCTGGGAGTCAGGAGACCTAGGATCTAGCCCTATCTCTGTTGCTGTATGGTCCTAGCCAAGTCACTATAGGTATATCTACAACGCACACTAAGCCTGAGTCTGTGAGACCTGGGCTTGTAGACTCGGTGTTTCCAAGCCCTCCTTTGAGAATCCACAATGCATTGTAAACCTGGGTTTACAGTAGCTGGACCCACATCTCACAGCCATGCTAAGGAGCCAGAATTTACCAATGGACATTGCCAAAGAGCCACAGTAATACGTCAGCAGCCCCCCATCAGCTCCCCATCCCGCTCCCAGCGCCTCCCACCCACCGGCAGCCCTGCTGATCAGCACCTCCCCCTCCCTCCCTGCACCTCCCAATCAGCTGTTTCGTGGCGTGCAGGAGGCTGGGGGTGGGGAGAGGAGCGAGGGCACTGCTGGCTCAGGGGAGGGGGGGTGGGAAGAGGTGGGGGCAGGGCCTGGGGCAGAGCCAGGGGTTGAGCCGTGAGCACCCCCCCGGCACATTGGAAAGCTGGCGCCTGCAGCTCCAGCCCCGGAGTCGGTGCCTCGACAAGGAGCCGCATGTTAACCTCTGAAGAGCCGAATTTGGCTCCGGAGCCACAGGTTGGCCACCGCTGGCCTAACAGGTCTTCTGTGGCCTTATTTCTATGATTCTATGAAGGCCCCTATGGTTTTGTTTACACAAATTTGCGCTGATTTAATTAAGTCAGTTTCCAGGCTACGTGTATGGACCTGTAGGTGCTGACTCCATGGAAAAAAAATTATGAGTGCTTAGCATCTGCTGGCAGCTGCCTCATCAGTGCCTCCCTCTCTCCTTAGTGCCTCCCGCCCAGTAGCAGCCCCACCGATCAGCACCTCCCTCTCCTCCCCACACCTTCTACCCGCCCCAGTCAGCTGTTCCGCGGCATGCAGGAGGCACGGGCAGGGAGGGGAGGAGTGAGGGCTGGGCACGCTTGGGTGAAGGGGTGGAACGGTGTAGGAAGAGGCGGGGAAGAGGTGGGATGGGGTGGAGCGGGAAGAGGCAGAGCGGGGATAGGGCCTGGAGTGAAGGAATGGAGTGAGGGGGGCTGAGGCAGAGCCAGCGGGGAGCACCCTTGGCACATTAGAAACTTGGCGCATATGTATGGACTCCTATTTCATAGGATGTAAGGCTGGAAGGGACCTCAGAAGTCATTTGGCCAGCCCACTGCCCTGAGGCAGCACTAGGTACACCTATACCATACCTGGCAAGTGTTTGTCTGACCTGTTTTAAAAAAACATCCAATAACAGATTCCATATCCGCCCTTGGAAGACTATTCCAGTGCTTAACTATCCTTACAGTTAGAAAGTTTTCCTAGTAATCTAACCTAAATCTCCTCTGCTGTAGATTGATCCAATTATTTCTTGTCCTATCTTCAGTGGACATGGAGGAAAATTGATCACCGTCCTCTTTATAACAGCCCTTACCATATTTAAAGTGTGTTATTAGATCCCCCCCGTTAGTCTTTTTTCAAGACTAAACATGCCCAGTTTCATTAACCTCCCCTCATAGGACAGGTTTTCAGAATAGAAGTGGCTAATGTTGTTATGCTAAAATCAGTTTGTTACTATACTGATTCTGTGCTTGGGTCACCTTATACTAATTTTACACTAAAATACACCTCTACCCCGATAGAACGCTGTCCTCGGGAACCAAAAAATCTTACCGCGTTATAGGTGAAACCGCATTATATCGAACTTGCTTTGATCCACCGGAGCGCGCAGTCCCGCCCTCCACCCCGGATTGCTGATTTACCATATTATATCTGAATTCGCATTTTATTGAGGTCGAGGTGTAATTCTGTTGTGCCTGTGTGCAAGAAGAGAATCAGGAGCACAAAGAAAGGCAGACGATAGAAATGGTATGAAGAAAATATGAGGCATAATATGAGCCAACTAAAATACCCGTAGACAAATGCAAGAACGAGGGAAACACAGGAGAGGAATTAAAACTAGTATAAATTGAGGGTGATTACGATCTTGCAAAGATGTGGCAGGATATCTGTTGTAAGTAGAATGGCAGGCTTCTCCGTGTGCATGTGGTAATTGAGGCTGGGATTTACAAAGGACCCGTAGGGAATTAGGCACCCAAAGGTGTCTAATTTCTTTAGGCTCATTTTGAAAATCCCAGTCTATGTGCCTAGCTGAGCACAGTTCAAATACAATAGCTGATTTGTGCATGCATGTTGGGTGTTGGCATATATAAATTAGGCACACACAAGTGTATGGCTACAATTGTGTCGCTAACAGTTTCTCAGTGATTAAGGGGAAACCAGAGACAGAATAAAAATTCACTATTGAGGTAGAAGGCTGGGACCCTGTAATTAAGGCCTAATAAAGGGCAGCTCTCTAAAAAAAAGTTTCTTGCATTGTTTAATAACCAGTCTAGACACAGAATGAGCCTGCAGGTAGACAATATTTTCTACCAGGAAGATGTGGAAACTCACTGGGCCCAACGGTATACAGTGGCAGACTATCCTAGTGGGTCTCAGATACAGAGCAAGGGCATTTTAATTAGCCTCTAGCTATATGGGGTGATGACTGGACCAGGACAGGGTTCCAGTTACTGTACCTCCAAAATCTATGCCAAAGGGGGTGATCAGATCTAGAGAGTGTCCAGCTGAGTTGCATAGATCTGCAGACTGTTCAGGAGGGCATGGTTGCCCTCTTGGATAGAAAGTCTACAGCAATATTAACAGCACATAGCTAATCTACCCAAGTTTACCATGCCTAAGCCTAATCTTACAAGATAAATTAATTACATATGTCATTATTTATTTACCCAAAATGAATATAAAGGGAAATAAAAATAAAAAGAGAGATGTGCTTCTATGTTAGGAATAAAGCCAAGTTATGAAAATGTTCTTCTAATTCTCTTGTATCAGTTTTCAAAAAAGTTATGTCTAGTTACTTTTTTAAAATAATGATAATTAAAACAGTAAGTAATGAGGTGGTGGGAGGATTACATGTTCCTCCTCCTATTCCTTGGATGGAAATCAGGGGCTTCAAATGCTAGTGTAAAAGATGAAAGGCTTGTTGTGTTGGCAACTTTACAGTGGTTTTTCAAGCCTGTCAGATAGTCCTGCTGTGGCATCAGTTGTTCTTCTGGATGCCATATTCTTCTCTGATTTGATTAGGAAGATTCTATCATTATTTAAATGATTTTTCCTTCCTAAATTAAATTGACAATAAGAATTTGCAGATCATTGTCTTTAAGTGAGAGAATCCATCTATTATTTATTAACATCCTCCAGCCCTGTCATTGCTACACCTCTTACAGAGAAACTTAACACTCTACCCCCGGCAATAAAAATAAAATACATAAAAATGCTACCTTGTATTGAATTAAAGTATTGGAAATGCAAAGCTCTACCTTGATGTTGCGAGCAAGGGGGGGTGTGTGGTATGTTTGTGTTACTGCAGTCAAGAAACAGAACCAATTCTTTTCAAAGTAATTGGCTTCCTGCTGTCATAAGTTCTGAGGAAATTTTGACATGTTTGTGTTTAGCTGTGTTCTCATGCTGTATTCATGCATAATAACGCTCTGTCCATATTGGACAGATGGACTTCCTCAATCAAAAGTGAAATATGCAATGTCTCTCCAGCAATCCAAATACCAAGCCACGTGTGGGTGTGTTGCACAATATATAGCCTCTCTGTGTGTGTGCCTTTGGAAATAGGGCTGTAAAATCTCTATGTGGCTAAGTGAAGAAGCAGTAAACAGAATTCTGAAAGAGTTCAGCTACAAAGTTTACAATAGAGAGTGCTGAAATCCTCGCTTGGAAGAGTTTGGAAAGGAGGCATGCCCTCAAAGCAACTCTAATTCTTTAACTCAATCTAGGGGCTCAGAAATAGATTTCCCACACCATCTGGCAGGAAAAAAATAACAGGCTGAGACTGTGGAGAGGAAACAAGTCATTGACCAAAGGTTTTTCACTCAAGCGTCATTGAATAGCTATCAGCCTCCTTCCCATCCTGGAGTGCTCAGATTACCCAGTGAACCTCTTCATCAAAGTACAAAATTCAAGGATGCATGTATATGTGCAGGAGGGTGAGGGTTAGGCTTTAAAATAAAGCGATCTATGGCTATAGTTGAAAAAGCACTCTGGTTAGTTACAGTAAAACAGCATGTGAAAAACAATACACAAGAATAGCTGGAGTTTTGCATTAAGTCACAAAGCAATTATAATCAAAGGGAGCCTGGATAAATGTGATATGAAATCCTGACATTCCCTTGGGATAACATAGCCCTGCAGGTCTCTTCCTTACTCATGAGTTTGCATCACATTGAAAGAGGAATATAGGACACATTAGCTGATACAATGTAGATAAAGAAGTAATAAACCCCTCGCTATTAATGGTTGTCTGTACAATCTAACTCCCTGCTCTTTCTCCTTTGCCATAAATGCATTTCTAATATTTGGAGGGACAAATTCTCCCCTCCTTTACACCTGAAGTCAATAGAGTTTTGAAATGTAGTTGAAGGCAGAATTTGGATGGAAAAGCATGGCTTACTTGTGCTTATCTATCAGTCAAAGCACAGTGTCTGTGCTTGGCAAGTGATAGGTAATAATAACAACAACTCATAATAACCTGTCTTTGCAACAGGTTTATTTTGCACATGATTATTGGATTTTATTCTGTGTGGCAAAAGACAAAGATTGCAATCAAAATAAAATATGGCACTAAATATTCTAGGGAAATGAAAGAAATACAAAGGTGATTAAAAATGATCCTTCTATTTTGAAGACAAACTGTCTAAATATCAGAACAGCTGACAAATATCAGAATATTAAGGGCATAGCTGTTTGTCATGTCTACACTGTTTTCTTCATTATTTTTGCTGCAGTTCCTCTTCTTGCATTGCTTCTAAGTTCTGTCTAATATTAATTGTTGTTTAAACGGCACATGACTCATTTAGAGACTGATCCAATATTCTTTGAATTCAATGGGAAGATTCCTATTGTCTCCAATGGGCCTTGGATCAAGCCCTAATTTAATGATTTGGTGTGTCTCTCTCTCTCTATAGTTAGTGTATATTTCTTAAGCATATGAATAAGCTATAGTTTCATGGGTGGCGGGTATCACAGGCCAGGAGAGGCCCCGCCCATGCTCCGCCCCAGGCTCCCTCCTGCTTCCCACCCACGCTCTTCCTTCATGGCTGGGCTGGAGCTGGGGCTAGGGCTAGGGGGTCCAGTCTGCGGGCCAGGACTCCAAGTGGCTGGGGCCATGCTTCCTGTCTGCCTGGAGCTCTGGGGCTGGGGTCGCCGTGTCTCCCACCTGCCCAGTGTTCCGGGACTGGGGGCACTGGGGGCCGCACCTCCTGCCCACCCAGCGCTTGGGGCTCAGGGCGCTGGGCAGCCCACCTGGTGCTTCTGGGCTGGGGTTGTTGGGGGCCGGGCAGCCCACCCGCCTGGTGCTATGCGGTGGCTGCAGTGGTGGAGCTCTGGGCTCTAGCGGGGCGGGGCCTCGGGTGTAAAGTTCGGGCTGGGGGCTAGCCTCCCTGTGCCAGCAGTTCATGCGCCGCCCATGAGGTTTTCCTTTTACATTGGTTAGTGCATTGTTAGGTGCTCAGGAAAGTTGCCAGATTGGCGACACTGAAAATTCAGGCACAGGACTCGTGGCATGTGCAAACTTCCCCTCAGTGCCTGGCCAATTTTCCTGTACCTTCACAGAGGGCCCACCTCTAATGGTGAGAGGGTATTTCAGTCTCTGGGTGCAGGGAAATGTTGCACTCTCACCAGAAACTACCAGCAACGGTGCCAGATGCAGCTGAGAGCTGTGTGGGCACTTACTACTAGGAATTGGCCTGAGATCACCAGCCTATTTCCTAAAGGCCACACCACAGACATCACAATTTTAGTTCCAAAATTCAGGTCACTACTACTAACTTGGTCTAGATTCCAATTAGTGACCTATGGTAGGGGTGAAAGACTGCATATCTCATTACCAACTCCCTGAGTTCTTCAGGTTCCCAAAGCAATTGTATTTTGCTCCAAGCCTGCTCTTCCAAACTACTGATTTTATATTTTAGCTGAGCACAAGCAGGATTTTAGTCATTAAGTGTAAGCACAGCATTTATTTTATTGTGTAAAAATCAACTCACCCAATACTCAGCACAAAGCCTGGAGAGTTAAATTTAAGCACAGTGCTCTTTGCGGGTTTAATAATCAAAAAATAATAATAGAGGATGGAATCCATCCCATTACGCTCCCATGGGTAATGTGCCGAACAATTTCTATATGGCAGCTATTCCAGCTTGGCCACCATATGAACTCTCCATCTGTACCTCCCCTCCTACACTGTTAGGGGCTACGATGATCTTAGGTGGTGCAGAGGGCCTTGTGCGGTATTTCCTCCATACAAATATATTTCCCTCAAGTCCATGCTATGAAATGATTTATGTCAATATTATCCAAATTCAGCAGAACAGAACACATCAGCCTCAGGAAATCTTTGAAACATCTGAGCTTACTGATCGTCTGACAATTCTGAAAAGTCACGGAGGACTGAGGAGGTAGTATAATGTACCAAACCTCAAAAAGGAGAGACAGCTGATTTTGGCAATTGCTGTTGGGGGAGTCTAATTGCTGTCCTTGCTAAAATAATGAACCAACACTCTGAGAAATATCACTAAATATCAGATGATAATGGAATCTGTTTGTAAACATCAAGTTTTGAAAGACAAACCTGATTTTTCAAAATATGTAATTACAAAATTAGGGCCAGATTCTGAAATCTGATCTACTTGGGTGGATTCCTGAGTTCATATGTAGCCCAGTGTTACATGCAAGTAAAATGGCCCACTTGGGCTAATCAGGTTGTAGGATCAGGGCCTCACTGAAGCAAACATTTATGATTGGATACACTATTTCACAAAAATCTTATTTTCAGTATGACTTCCAATTGGCTTGGCTGTGAACAATCTCGTGGGGAATGCTAGATGAATGCTAACAAAGAAAGGGATAGATGGAAATACATTGAACGGGGGGACGGGTACACAGGGGTGCCACATAGTAAGGTGTTATATCCAATCTTACTTAACATCTTCATTAAGGTCCTGAGAGACTGGGTAAACAACATGTCAGCACAATTCACAGGTGGTACTAAACTGGGAAGCATTGCAAAGATGAGAGTGGACAGAAATAATAAAAAAATTGACCCAGAAAGGTTAGAAATATGGGCAGGAAACTAAAAATAAATAAATAAAAGAGAGATGTGATCTTTGAAAAATGAAAAGTGCGAGCTGATACATCTGCAGAAAAGAATTAAAACACAGATCAATGGGGAGAAGAAATGGAGAGATGTTGAGCAGCAAAGCTGTAATGCAATTTGTGTTGCATGTGAAGAAACATCAGAACATGAAAATAATAATAGTCTCTATATGGCTCTGGTTGCCACAGCACCTTTAATATTGTGCTCAGTCCTTAAATAACTTCAGCAGGGCCAGGATTTCACCTCTCATTTCTAGAAACATTGAAAAAATAGAGGGAATTCAAAGAAGAACAAGAAGGATTAAAGTGGTGAATGGATTGATTTATGGGGAAAGAATACGTGGCTTAGCAAAATGATAGTTTACTGTGGGGATGCAAAATAACAGTATACAACTAATTCAAGGATGCAAACACCAAGAAAGAGAGAAAAATTAATTAGAGAGGTATAAGGAAAAATGGGATAATTAGGAAAGGGAAAATGCAGATAATACTTTCTGACAATGAGATCTATTAGATTATGGAACAGCCTCCCTCGGGAAGTAATAGAAACCTCATCACTTGACATATTTTACATTTTCATGGGATAAAGCAATAACAACAGTAATTTTCAATTCATTTGTATTATACACTACTTCTTTAGATAGAGGTCTTCTTTAAAGGGGCCATGTCTCTTCCCCTGCTCCCTTGCTTAATATTTATATTTGGTCAAATTATTTGTTGCAAGTAAATTATGAGATTCATTATCCCTTTTTTCCTGTTTTTGAGTCATACTCAAAGCCAGTCTTGATTTGTATGAATGATTTGTATTCGTTACACATAAGTATTCACCAAATAGTTTCTGAGAAAAAATTACAAGCTACACTTGTCCCTGAACTGTTTACTTTGACTATTTATTACTCATAATGTGGGGAATGGGGGATGGGTGGTCAGGCCTAATCGTTAGAGTCAGAAGCCTGGAACCAGCGCTGGGGTCAGAGTCAGGTGCCAAGCCAAAGGTCACAGCCAGAGACAAAATCAGGAGTGAAGCCAGGGTTAGGGTGTAGAAGCAGGGACCTGAAGTGAGGTAGGGAAGTGGGAACGGGGAACAGAGGGGGTCTGGGATAAAGAAGGCAGGCACAGGCTGAGGGCCAGGAGCCAGGAACAGGCAGGGCTCAGGACACAGGCAAGTAGGCAGGGCCCATAGTAGCAGCCAGCCAGAGATTCAGTTAGCTACTCAGACAACTTCCTGTGCCACTTTTTGGTTTAAATAGTATGTCCCAGCCAATTGGTGGGGCTGGACATCTACCCCAATTAGAAGCTTCATGGGCAGGGACCTTTGTGAGCTAGATCTTCACTAGCCCCTCTTCTGCAGTGATGGGTGGTGGCCATGGTCTGAGTCCTTCCTGGGAACCTCGAGGGCCAGGTGTGATACCTGCAGTCCCTCACACATAATTTGTGATTGGTCATTCACAATTGAAATGATTGACACTTTTAAATGGGAGAACAATAAGAACACAATGATTAAATGAATGGCAAATAATTAATAGTAACAAAATGACAATAGGATGAAGTTCAGAATGCACAAAAACTTTCAAAAATAAACCAGCAGCCATTCAAATACTTACAATCAACCAATAAACTAATTTGGTGAATAAATGCACATCAAACTTGATATGTTTATTCATGAAAGTATATGCATATCCCCTTTTGTATTATCCTCCCAACTCTACTTACCTCATACCTTTCCAGAGTGCTTTAGCTGCACTCATAAGAAATTTTAGGACAGCATGAAAGTCGACTGTCCTGCCATTTTGTGTCTATGCTGTTTATTTACTCTCTCTGGCTACGTGACTTTATTAGAACTGAATTTCCCCCTGTTGCCTTTCTGTGTCTTTTTGCAGTTCTGTCCTCCAGTGTTTGCTAATCCTCTAGTTTTGATCATGGTTGGATTTACACCAAAGAAACACTCGACAAAGAAAGACAGGAAGCAGCTGTGCAGGGTGCAGATACATACTTCTTATTCTGAGTTTAGTTGATCAACTTACTCCCTGGAACCCTCAAAAGAGTCCTGCGCTGGGCTACAAGTAGCAGGAAGTGTCACTGCTTGAAGACTAACTGATGCTTCACCATTGTGACAGAAGCAGCTCCAAGGGCTGCTGTTGAAGGACCACTACACTAGAACGTACACTGTAGAAGTAAGCTTGCATTGGCAGTGAGATGGACTAGATCACCTCCTATGTCTTTTATCAACTCTAATTTCTATAATTTCATGAAGGCTCAATAAGTAAAAGACTTATCCCATGGCATTTACGTTAAAGACAATACTCTGCTGTTGAAAGCTGTGGACCCTTTCAAATTAATAGGGCGCGGGTGGGGAAAATTAGGTGAAGTTTGATGAAATAACAGCATTTACACACACCAAATTGTTTCTGGTCAGTAATGCTATGTAAAATGTATGGTTACCGTTACTAAAAAAAGTAGTTGTACAAAAAAATAAAGAACCACCGGGAAGGTGGTGGAGTAGAGGAAGCTGGGGAAGAAACAGACAAAGCCAGTAGGAGAAGACACCCTTCTTCCCCTCTCCCTCCACAGATCAGATATACTGGGAATGGGGTCCTAGGAGCATTTCAGAGAAAATGAGCCAGACCCTCTCCTGGAAAATCATTATAGCTCCACTTATGTCAGTGTGCTCAAAAGTGTTGTCTGCCATTTATATGCATATAAATATATATTATATGGGTAACTTAAAAACACAATAGAAAGGTGATATTACTAGGAGCTTTGCCTGCTTAAAGAATGCAAGATTTGGTTATTTGGTAAATGAAGGACACTCTCCCTCTCTCTGGTATGTCAGACGCCGGCCACCTGGGGAAGCAGTGTGGTCCAGTGAACAAGCACTAACTCAGGAGTCAGAAATGCTGGATTCCATGCCCAGCTTTGCTACTGACCTGCTGTGTGACTGGGCAAAATGTTTCACCTCCCTATACCTCAGTTTCCCCATCTAGAGATAGAGGATAATGGGACCTATCTTCTTTTGCAAAGTCCTTTATGATCTACAGATAAAAATGCTATGTGAGAGCTAGGTGTTATTATTAAGTAAGCAAAATGCCTCAGATCCAATGGGGAGTTTTGCCGGTGCAAGGACTTCCTGATCTAAACGTTTGTTAACAATAATGAACAAAATTGTATTTAAATTATAAGATTGATTTTTTTTCTTATATCATTACAGCATTCTCTGTATAAATATGTTTCTCAATATGTACTTTGTGGGAAAAAGGCTTAAAAGATTAGAAATAAGCTGAGGTGACATAATTCAATAAATTCCTCTTCTGTATTCAGGCTAGATACCAATTAGTTCTGATTCTTCCTTAATTTCCACCAGGTTAAAGAAAAGATGGCTTTGAATTTGATAAAGATGATTTGCTTCTACACTGCTGTGCTTTAATAATTCTCAACTATATTTTAACCTGCCACTAGGGTACTGGATACATGGCTTGTTGGCTCTTTGTGATCCTGAATTATCTTCTCAAAATATACTTTATTAAAGAGATGAGTATTTTTACTGATATCTTTGTAACAAACAAAACCCTCTGGTTCTAATCACAAAAGAATTTAATAGCCAATGGTCTAATAATAATATGCAAGAACATGACTTTAAGACATATCTCATTTGTATGCTTTGGCTCACATGATTAACATTGGTTCTGTTTTCAAGGAATGATTATAAAACTAAAACAGAAAAATAATCCCTACCCTTCACATTCATTTTTCAAACAAATATATCTGTTTCTTCTTAATGGCTTCAGTTCCTGGTGTTTAAATCTTGAAGCTATTGTACTTGATAACATGCTCTCATTAAACCTCCAGAATGTGCATGCATTTGAGAAATGCAAATTGTTTCCAGCCTTTATAGGAATCTGCATGAAGGTTAAAACCATGCAGAAATTGTTTATTGCACAGGGAAAACAAATTTGAAGGAGCAAAACTTTTCAAGGTCTTGTAAAAGTTTATGTTCCCATTAGAACAAACCTTATCACCACTTGCTGCATTTCATTTGGGGAGTTTGAAGCAGCTTCCCCGTGGTTTCATTTGTTTGGGAAACATGCTAATGGTCGTTTCATGATTAGTGTTTGTGATTACGGAGTGTATAGAATGAGATCTGGAATAGACTTTAGAGGGCAAAGAAATTCTAAATTGTATAGCCAAATAATTCACAACAGTAACTCTTGTAACTTTCTTGTACTTCTTGTAACTTTCTCGGCGTGGGAGTTGGAACAGGAAGGAGAGGGAAGCAGTTTGATGATCTTGGAGGTTTAAGCCTTGTCTACAGAGGTATTTCAACCCCTGGTGGAGCAGCTGGACTCGTACTTGGGCAAAACCCTGGCGTAGGACCAGTTTAAAATGGTGCTGTGCCACATTTGCAGCTTACCCCACTTTGAAATTGGGGCTAAACTGTATCCCTACAAGTTGTACTGAATCAATGTGAGCTCTATACGGGAGGGATGAGATTCTGTGTTGCCTCCTAGAGCACCAGGTTTTGAGAGGGGGTCCTTTTAGAGAGCAGCCTGCAGCTGTCTTGCTCAGTTACTCCGCTGCTGGAAAACCTTCTCCCGCTGCCGCCCCCGCCAGATCCGGGGCTTTAAGAGCAGATTTGCAGGGAAGTACAGGGCTGGAGTCAGACTAGCAGCCTAAGGAATTTGCATCAGTGCAGCTATTCCACTTTGGGCTGAAATCCCAGCAAAGACAAGGGTGCACAGCCAGATTCGGATGCCCTTACTCACCTTGAGTAGCAATTTACACTCTGAGTAGACGCGAAGAAATGAGACGACTCGGGGAGCAAACTGCTACGCACTGTGATTTAGGATGTTGGAATCCAGCTCTTATCTATTTATTATATGATGTCAAGCTGAAGATAACCACGTGGGCGTTGCAGTTCTATTAGAGCGTATCTGGCCGCTCAAAGTTTAGGCATCGTTGCCATTTAAACTACCCCTTCCGTCTCATTATTTTGTTTTCTCTTGCAAAGTTTTAAATCCTGTTTAACGGATTTGATTCCCCAACAATCTGGCGAAAATTAGTGTATCATAGGCTTTTGTTTCAGGAACAAATGTGAACTTTCGGGGCAGAAGGGTTTTGTTTTGACTTTTTTCTCCCCAAAGCACCATCATGTGGTTTTACTAAACTGAACAAGAGGAACAAATTGCTGCTTTCCTCGCCTGCATTCACTCACACTTTGCCCTGTCTGTAGCACAGTTTTTGCTTTATTTTGATTTTTTTAAAGCTCCTGCAGAGGTCCCCATTCGGTTCCGAGACTTACCTTTTGTCAGGATGTGCTGGCAAACTTGAAAGCAAGCAAGCTTCCCACAAAACTTTTGATGTGAAGATCGATTTTTTTAACCTAACCCAAGCCTGACAGAATGTAACGTGTGTGTTTCAGCAGCTCAGGGTTGTAAACACAGCATGCTAAAGCCAGATGCCAAAAAGGGACACACATCATACAGTTCCTTTGTTAGCTCGCCTGCCACTCAACGGGTGCAGCGTTGATCTTGCCTCGGAAAGTGTCTCTTTTCTTCAACTCCAAATGTCCTTAGTTAATACAGAATGCTTTGTTTTTAATACGATTGTTTATTATAGCAGTAATCATATGTAATAACAAAATCCCAACAGAAAGCAACATAGCACTCTCCCTTCCTTAGGTCAAGCATTCACTGATCATTTACACACTATGGAGGACTGGTGTGATTATAAAATCGGTCTAGTAGCAGCTAACAAAAATAATATGTACTTTGGTTTGATATACTAAATGTATGAAAAATAAGGCCCAGATGTCATACTTATGTCATAATAATCAAAAGCACACCTTGAAAATGAAACAATAGTACCTGGGTCAATAGTGGGTTAGTAGAAGTTAATTTTCTATAAGATGTAAAAAAAATATTGAACATTCAGATCATCAGCTGATGAGAGATGCATGGTATGGAACTTACAGTAGAAAACGAATATTAATTATTCCTATAAAAAGTGTTCAAAAATAATGTTGACAATATTGATCTGATCTGAAACATACAAGCAGAAAACCCCCAAAGTAACCCCTCCCCCACATACATACACAAAACCAAACAACCACACAAACGAATTCTAGAAATAAGGCAGAACGCCTTCCCGGTGTCACTTGGTTTCAGTTATTTATTTGAAATTTCTACCTTATTTTTGGACTCCATTGATCTGTTTAGCACAGTTGATAAGTTATGTCTTTTCTAAGTGTGCATGGAAGAAGAATCATTTCTCGAGGAGCAGGTCAATACTTATGTATAGCGATGCTAATATACATTAGAAAACCATACACTTTTTCATCACTTTGTAAACAATGGTTAGAACTGTCAACAAGGTGACACTCTGGCACAGTCAGGAAACTTGACACCAAACGATTTGTTGCCACCCGGCATTTGGGCAGATCGTTTCATTCCCTTTGAGCCTCCCACTTTTCAAACCACTCGCAGCTTCCTCCGTGCAAGGACTTTAAACAGAAATATTCTCATTGCAATATTTTTATGGGCCTGCGCACGCACACTCACACCTTAATCATAAACCATACACCTAAAATATCAGTGGAAACCTCCCTCGCTTCTTTCTTCCACCACCTAAGGAGACAGTATTGGTACTAAGAGTTGGTGGGCTTCCTGCCCGGTCTCTTGAAGGATTAAACTCAGGAGTTTCTCACCGATCAGCCCTGATGAATATTAAGCGAGGTGGAAGAAAAAGGACAGTGTTAATTCATATTCTTTAACTCATAAAAATATCGAAAGGACTAATTATGTTGCCTCCATGCATACACGAGTAACCGCTAATGTGGTTTCAGAGTAACAGCCGTGTTAGTGTGTATTCGCAAAAAGAAAAGGAGGACTTGTGGCACCTTAGAGACTAACCAATTTATTTGAGCATAAGCTTTCGAGCATTTATATGCATAAATGCATTTCGAGCATTTATTTATGCTCAAATAAATTGGCTAGTCTCTAAAGTGTCACAAGCCCTCCTTTTCTTTTTGCTAATGTGGGAATTCCTGTCATTAACATTCTTCTTCCTAGCTTCCTCCTACTACGCCACCCCGCTTTACTTCTACGCATATATGCGTTTGGTTTTTTAATATAGTGTTTGTATAAGAACATTCTTAAATGTATTACAAGGAAAAGTCCTCTGCTTTTGTACATCTGGAGAGCAAGTTAGTGGGAAAACTTTAGTCGCCAAGTTTGCTAGAGAACAGAGCAATGTGTTTGCACGTGTAATTGACAGATTGTTCATTTCTTGGGGGAATATCCCACTGAGTCCATGCAGGGGACACTATGACACTGGTGTCCCTAGGGATCAGAGGATTGGTCAGGGGAGATGCTGATTTGCATATCCTTATCTATATAATCTCTGGGGAAGGGCGCAGAGAGCAAAAAGGCAAGCTGTAGCTTGGGGCACGCAGAGCTACTTAAAGACTCCTGGCATCAATTACACAGCAGAGAGGTTTTGATTGCTGGGATGTGTTTAAAGGGGGGACAGTGATCAGTCCGGGCATTCAGGAGTGGGGGCTTTTGGTCTGTTTCTAATCTGGCCTTTTTAAAGCTTCCACAACACAAAGTGCCAGTGGCTTTTTTTGAGGGCTGCGTGGTAGGATCTCAGGGGTTATGTCTCCTGGTCTCACGTTGTCCAGAGCGGGACTAAGCTCTGTGCTGCTGTGTCTCCTGGTCGCAGGGTGCCTGGGTGAGACGGTCAGGTACCACACGGACGAGGAAGACGCCCCCGGTACAGTCTTTGGGGTGCTGTCGGACGATTTGCAGTCCAGCTCTGGGGACAGACCCCTGGGCAGTTTCCGCCTGATGGAGCAGTTCAGCAACAGCTCGCTGGTGCGGGTGCGGGAGGGGGACGGGCAGCTGAGCATCGGCGAGGCAGGGATCGACCGGGAGCGGCTGTGCGGCCCGTCCCTCCAGTGCGTCCTGGCTTTCGACGTGGTGAGCCTGTGGCAGGAGCAGTACCGGCTGGTGCACGTGGAGCTGGAGGTGCGGGACATCAACGACAACGCGCCGCGCTTCCCCCAGGCGCACATCCCGCTCGAGGTGTCCGAGAGCGCCGCGCCCGGCACCCGCCTGCCGCTGGAGATCGCCCTGGACCCGGACGTGGGCTCCAACTCCATCCAGAGCTTCCGGCTCTCGCGCAACAGCCACTTCGGCATCGAGGCGCAGACGCGGGCGGACGGCGGGAAAAGCGCCGAGCTGGTGCTGCTGCAGGAGCTGGACCGCGAGACCCAGGCCGCCTACACGCTGGAGCTGGTGGCCCAGGACGGCGGCAGCCCGGCCCGCTCGGGCACGGCCACGGTGAGCGTCCGGGTGCTGGACGCCAACGACAACAGCCCGGCCTTCCCGCAGGGCTCGGTCACGGTGGAGCTGGGCGAGGACGCGCCGCGGGGCTCCCTGCTGCTGGACCTGGAGGCGGCCGACGCCGACGAGGGGCCCAACGGCGAGATCGTCTACGGCTTCGGCAGCCAGGTGCCGGCCGAGGCGCGGCAGCTCTTCCGGCTGGACCCGCTCTCGGGCCGCCTGACGCTGGAGGGGCCGGTGGATTACGAGCGGCAGCGGACCTACGAGCTGGACGTGCAGGCGCAGGACCGGGGCGCCAGCCCCCTGGCGGCCACGTGCAAAGTCATCGTGCGCCTGGCCGACGTGAACGACAACGCGCCGGGCATCAGCGTCAGCCCCCTGAGCGGCGCCCCCGCCGGCGCCGGGGTGGCCTACGTCAGCGAGGCGGCGGCGCGCGACAGCTTCGTGGCGCTGGTCAGCACCTCGGACAGGGACTCGGGCCCCAACGGGCAGGTGCGCTGCGCCCTCTACGGGCACGAGCACTTCGCGCTGCAGCGCGCCTACGCCGACAGCTACGTGCTCGTCACCGCCGCGCCGCTGGACCGCGAGCGCGTGGCCGAGTACAACCTGACCCTGGTGGCCGAGGACCTGGGCTCGCCGCCCTTCAAGACCGTCCGGCAGTACACGGTGCGCGTGAGCGACGAGAACGACAACGCGCCGCTCTTCTCCAAGCCCGTCTACGAGGTGGCGGTGCTGGAGAACAACCCGCCGGGCGCCTACCTCGCCACCGTGGTGGCCCGCGACCCCGACCTGGGCCGCAACGGGAAGGTGCTTTACCGGCTGCTGGAGACACGGAGCCCGGGCGGCGGCCCCCGCTCCGGTCTGATCTCCCTGGATCCCCACAGCGGGTCCGTCCACGCCCGGCAGCCGCTGGACTGCGAGGAGCTGCCGCTGGCGGAGGCGGAGCTGGAAGCCTGCGACGGGGGCGCCCCCCAGCTCTGCCAGCGGGCCCGCCTCAGGGTCCGGGTGGTGGACCAGAACGACAACGCCCCGGTCATCACCTCCCCGCCGCTGGCCAACGGCTCCGCCGAGCTGCTGCTGCCCGTCAGCGCCCCCGCCGGGTACCTGATCGCCCGCTTCGCGGCCAGCGACGCGGACCAAGGCGCGAACTCCGAGCTCTCCTACTCCCTCCGGGGCGGCGCCCACCCGCTGGTCGCCCTGAACCGGGACACCGGGGAGCTGGCCCTGCGGAGGAGGCTGCGCGGAGGGGCCTCGGAAGCGGCCTTCCCGCTTGTCGTCGCTGTCCACGACCGCGGGAGGCCGTCGCTGTCCTGCACGGCCGCCGTCCGGCTCATTCCCACGGACACACTCCCCTCTAGCGTGGAGATCGTGGTCGTGCAGCCCTCGGCCGAGGAGCTGCAGCGGCAGCCCCGCCTGGACCCCTCCGTGGTCCTCATCGCTGTGCTGGCCGGGGGCTGCGGCTTGCTGCTGGTCGCTATCATCGCCGTGGCCTCCACCTGCAGGAGGAGCAAGACTCACTTCCAGCGTGGGCCCGAAGAGCAGGGGGGAGGCCAGGAAGCCAGGCTGCTGAAGGGCTCAGGCTCCCAGGCAGGGAGCTCCTCCCCGGGCCAGGCAGACTTCTGCCAGCTCTCTGTTACCACCGAGTCTGAGAGCCCCAGTGAGACTTCCCAGGCGGAGGAGAGCAGCAGAGAGTCCTTGTGTCATTCTGCCCAAGGGAGGAAAGCCAGGAGCAGAGACTCCCAGGTAAGCACACCTGCTTCCTTTTCAGCGGCTCTGCAATTAATCCATCCTTTCAACTGCCAGGAATCTTTAGTAAGCGCTTGACATAACATCCCATGAGGTCACCTACCCAATTCAGCTTGATTCATATCTGGACATTTTGGTCATAGAAGAACTAGATCTGTTCGCTTGTAGACATAGTGGTCACTAGATTGGGAGTCTGAAGATCTGGATCTGATTTCTGACTCTGCCACTGGGTTACTGCCTGTATTTCACTTCTCAGTAACTCAGTTTCTCTGTCTGTAGAATAGGAATAAGTGTATGTACCTACTTCTGTAAAGTGCTTTGAGATCTAGAGATGAAAAGGGTTCTATCACAGCTAAATATTATTATAGAGATGTATATGTGTTTTTGTTGATATATAGTGGCTATGGTTTATTTCTGTTTGTTGTAATTATTATTTTTCTATTTATTTGATATGTTAGAATCATATTATCCATCCACTTGCAGTAAACCTTGTGCTTAAATTATTGTTTTTATATTGAGAGGTGCAAAAGTATTAACATGGCTATTTCTTCCTTTTGTCAGGGTCAAGTTCTTGTTCCTTTTCATTCCCCATCTCTTTGGCAGGAGCAAGAATCTGCTTCGAGTTTAAGGTAAAGTAGTGTTTTTCTTACATTTAATATTTTTGGACATTTACAGAATTTCACATCCAGGCAGAGTATGGAAAAGACAATACACTAATGGTTTCCTTTTGCTTTCAGCTCCCATTCGACTCCTGATCAGTTTAGTGTGAAAGACAGTGGGAAAGGAGATAGCGAGTTTAATGATAGTGATTCTGATATCAGTGGGGAGGGGTTAAAGAAGCCACCTTCACAGACAGCTGAAAAGCAAGTTGGTAAGTATAAATTTAACTTCAAACTCTTCAGGGCAACACGTATAAAAAGATAGTAAGTTTTTTTAGGCAGAGATCATGGGCCTGAATCACCACTGCATTACTGCGGTGGTGAATCAGTGAGTTACACAGGCATGCAAATGGAATGCCCAGTGAAGAATCAGGTCTTCTAGCCTTAATTTGCCAAAATGTGACTATGATTTGTGGGTCTTCAATTTTTAGGTGCCTAGCTTAGCACACTTTAAAGGAGTCTGATTTTCAGAAAGTGCTGATTCCACACTTTACGGTGTTTCAAGCTGAGCATCCCAAAACTCAGATACCCAAAATAATTTGTCACTTTTGAAATTTTAGGCCTCTGTCTTTCTGTTTTTTCTGTAAAGTGTCTACAACATGTTTGGGCATTTAGCAAATAAAATATATTTACAGTTACATTGCTTATTGTCAAATCCCTTGTGTATCACACTGGTTTTGCTATTACTAAAGCCCTGATCTTGGAAACACTTGAATTCAAATTGGGTTTAAAAAAAACCAAGGAGTCCTTGTGGTACCTTAGAGACTAACAAATTTATTTGGGCATAAGCTTTCGTGGGCTAGAACCCACTTCATCAGATACATGGAGTGGAAAATACAGAAGCAGGTATAAATACCCAGCACATGAAAAGATGGGAGTTGCCTTACCAAGTGGGAGATCAGTCTAACGAGACAATTCAATTAACAGTAGGATACCAAGGGAGGAAAAATCACTGTTGTGGTGATAATGAGAGTGGCCCATTTCAAACAGTTGACAAGAAGGTGTGAGTAACAGTAGGGGGAAGTGTTTCTTTTTAGGATCCGAGCCTAATTTTAGGACATGATGTTGCTCCCATTGACATGCATGGAAATCTGCCCGTTAACCAAACACAGAAGTGTGGTTATGTTTTTCTTGATATATAAAACTCTTTTTGTAGAAATAAACACATCCAATTGCATAATGCTGGTGAAAGTAATGGGAATTTGATATTTCTCTCCTGGCAGAACATATTAGATCACTGTATTCCAGAAAAAAAAAAATATTGTTAAAACATTACTTCTCTTCCAGGTACTACAGCCAGTACAGATGGATGGACTTACAAGGACACAGAAAGATATTGTAGATTTTATGTCCAACAGTCCCAAACACGCAAAACCATCCCATTGCATTATGAAAATGATTATATGATTGCATATTCTACAACACCAATTTATCAGCCCATCCTTCAGCTCGGGAAGTCCAATTTTCTTCCACAACAGCCAAAGCTGAAAGAGTGTTATCAAGTTAATATTCCTAAAACTGAAAAACTATATGAAAGAGTTCTAAGTGGTGAGCCAGAAATGCCACCAGCCACTCTGTCGAGACAGTATAAAGGACTAAATCACCCTCCACAGAACACTTTACTCCCAAACGCCTCTGAAGTAGCAACGTCATTCTGACATAGCAATGTAAAAACATCCAAAACTGTCATAGGAATGGACTAAATGTGTTTGTGTTTATGTGTAAATGTTACCAGCTGAGATGTGTAAATGAAATCCCACCGAAAAATCAAATATAACTTTAAATTATGGCAAAAGCAATCAATGTCTAGACAAATCATCCTTCTAAATTTGTCCTTTATATTTACCAAAGAGTCAAAATTAAAAAAAATCATATTAAAGGACATAGTTACTGCAGCTAAAGAAGGATGGGGGAAGCAAAGATTTGTGTTTTATATTGAAACAATTAATGTAAATAAAAAGTGTAGATCTAGATATACATTTAAAAGCTAAATGTATGCCTGTATCTGTTCTGTTTCTTATGAAATACTTATTTCCTGATTTATCAGATAATTCACCTGTTCTATTTGTGTTAGCTGTCAAATAAGAAATGCAAATTTAGGCTGCAATCCTGTAACTGGAAAGAGGCAAGCAGAACCCTTGTGTCCATGAGGGAGGATAGAAGCCTGAGGGTATGTCCACAGTACAATTAAAAACCCACAGCTGGCCTATGCCAGCTGACTTGGGCTCATGGGGCTCAGGCTAGTGAGCAATTTAATCGCAGTGTAGATATTCGGGCTTGGATTGGAGCCCGGGCTCTGGCACCCTGCAAGGAGGTGAGGATCCTAGTGCTCAGGCTCCAGCTTGAGCCCAAATGTCTGCACCACAGTTAAACTGCCCTTTAGCCCAAGCCCATGAGCCCAGGTCAGCTGGCATGGGCCAGCTGCAGGTGTCTAATTGCAGTGCAGACAAAGTGTGAGTAAAGGCTATAGTAGTGGGCTCTTAATAAATAATCAGGAACAATATCTATGTTGAGGGACTGAGTAGTTCAGGGTAATGAAGAGCCATTCTAATCTGGTTGGGGATACTGATGTTCAAAAAATCACATTCTCATTGGCTGGCTGGGCCTTTTGGACGATGCCACAGCTGTATCTCAATCCCTGCAGTGCATAATTCGTACCGCGTCACTGATTCACACATAATAATTCCCTACACACATTATGTGTGTGTGTGTGTGTGTAAGAGAGAGTAACACTGATGTGGAGGACAAAGATAATAAGGCTTGGTTGGCCAGTAGGTTCTACCACATTATCAGTGTTAAATGAGATCTTCTGTGAGTATGGGGATGAAGGGAGGCATTTGGAGATGGGGAGAGAAGAAAGATTTGAAGGGGAAAGTTACACCTAAAACAGATTGCTTTTTCACAAAAGGCCAAAGGGCCATTTCAGCAGCTGTTTGTTACCTTTCAGACATGGTCAGCTCAAGTTCTAGTGAAAAGCAGAATCCCGGTGCTGTTCAGTAAAAATTTTTATTAAAGAGAGTGAGTTAAATTTGGCTTTGGGGCCACAAACCGTTGTTAATAAGGCAGGTTAGCTTCTGGAGAAAATGGAGAGGGGGCAAAGGGTTCCTAATAGCACAGGGAACCTTAAAAATAGAGTTAGAGAAAATAGCATTTATAACTTTTCTCTCATTTCTCATGTTATGTTACTAGGAACTACTTTCATAATTCATAAATTACATCTTAAAAAGTGAAAATAAAAATTCTGAAATGCAAAATGAATGAGCCATATTCTGGCAGCAGTAAGCTACTCCAGGGTGTGTGTCAGGAGGCTGTTTTGCTTTGGAGGTTCTTGGGTGACTTACAGCATTCACTCCTGTGACCAAATTGTGCACCCATAGCCTACTAGATTGTAGTCTGTAAGAAGCCTACAATTTTATATCTTATAGCTATATTCACCTCTAACTCATTCTAATCTTTCTCAGTAGAAATGAGTCTTGAACCACAATCATGAATCCAAATTCTGGATCTGAACTTCATATCTCTGGAATGGGGCAATACAAAAATCATGGGTGCAAACACACACTCCCAAATTTGAGAGTTTGCAATCCAGGCTTGAATCAAAACTTTCCAAAATTTCACAGTGTTCAGCTGAGGTGGTTACACTGAGATCACACAGAGCTACATTTGAACTGCATACTTGGCTATACAGAGACCCACACTTGACTAGTGTGGTTTAAACTAGCTAGATACTGCCACACTGGCTGCCTGTGGTGTTGGTTCAGGGTAAATGTAGTTACATGGCCTACTTGTTACATACCCATGGCCTGTCCTCTGCACCAGCCATTATGAGGTCAGCATGGGGCCCCTTTCAGGTTTAAGTAGTGTGCAAAGCTTTGCATCATGGGAGAATTTCACTCTGTAGGAGCCCAGGAGTATACTTAGTAATGCAGCCACTTGGTGATATATTTTCCTTTTGCACATCCTCCATTTTACATTTCTGCTCTAATTCCAATGACCTAGTCTGGAAATCAGAATATTGATCTCTTATTACAGTAATTCCTGCTCCCAACCAATGAGCCCATGTCAACCATTGTGATTGATCTGGCAGGTTGGGAGCTGCCTCTAGTACATCTCTCTGTTTCCAGATAGCTGTACAAGAAAACAAAAGTAGGGACATGAATGAAAAGGCACTGAAATGATGTGTACAAAATCAAGGGGCTGATTCCACCTCCAAATAAATTCTAGCTACCTCTGCTTACCCAAAAGACTCATAGAAACTCTTACAAGACCATTTTCAGAGCTAGGAACATGGAGTACTAGCTAGGCTGAGAAAGAAAATGTTAGTTCATCTACAAAACCAGGCCTGAGGTTGCAGCCCCCACTCAACCCCTCAACTCTGTGTGGGTCTCAGAAATGGGCCCACAGTCATAAAAAGTAACTTTAAAAACAAATAAACCCCTAATTTCAAAAAAACCTCCTAGGAGGAGAGACCATTATAATAGCCGCCAGATCTATCCATCTGTAACAGGGCATTTGGCAATCCCCCGGCCCTGCTATCCTGGGTCACCACAAAAACCAGTTAGACTCCCTTATTTTAGTGTCCACTCTGAATAATATATTCAAGGCGCCTCCACCAACACCTTATAGTACAATACAACAATTCTAATACATATGACCCTATTGCTTTCAGACACTGGGAGGGAAAGGATTCTCTTTCAGTCTAGCTACAGCTAGCCCTAGCCCCCTAACACTTCCTTCTTGCCTTTTATCAAGCTAGTCAGTTGATGAGCCAGTTAGTTCCTTCAATCACCCAGCCTCCCCATCTGATTGGCTAATGCCTCCCTATTTCCTCAATCAGCCAGCACTGGGGAAGATAATTGATGCCACAGTGACTAGAGTGCTCATCAATCTGTTAGGCTTCAGCACCCTGTCACATCCTCACAATAGATTCCCTACTTCCTTACACATTGTGTAGTCAATTGCACCTGTCAGAGTTTGTTCACTGAGGGAAAGAAAAGGTACTATTCTGACTTGGCATAGTTTTGCACCTGCTTTCCTTTCCTTTTGCACATCTGTAAATGACGACGTAAGGTGCAAGGCAGTGCAGACACAGGCCCCTTCCTGCCCAGCATGTCCTGGCTACCTTAACTATGGTATCTGCATGCAGTTGTATGAGGGAGTAGCTTTTGCCTTTCAGGACAGGGCCAGATCTGGTTGGTTTACTGGAGGCAACAGCTGGAATTTAGCATTGAAAACCAAATAGATCATAACGCTAACAAGTGCAGATACATTGTATTATGTTAATTGTATCAAATACATCCTAATTATATGACACATATAATGCATGCAATACATTACCTGCTCAATGCCATGCGTTAGGGAGCTGTGCTGGGATATATGAGATAGGTGCCAGCTACAGCAGTGAGTGGAGAAAATGTGAAGACTGCAGTACCAAGCTGGTTAGTGGGGACACACTGAAGGGTGGTTAGTGGGACTCTGCATTTTTTCAGGTGCAAATGGTTGCGATACTTATCTGTACCATTTGCCCTGGAAATGGTGCACTCCTTTAATGTAAAGGGGCCTTGGAAGTTTAGAGTGAAATCCTGGCCACACTGAAATCAGTAGGAGTTCTGCCATTGACTGCAGTGGGGCTAGGATTTCACCCTTTCTATATTTACTGATATGTATGTATTTTAAGGCCTTCAGTGGTACTCCCCAAATATGTCTTCTTTTGATAGATGAGTGTAAATTTCTGGAATGAAAATATAAGCTACCCAACTGTAAGAATTCTGAAAGAAACAACAAATGGTGGGCACATCAATTTTCTAGTTGCATATCAAACAAGACAGCATTTTTGATTGGAAATAAGTAAGTGGCTAATGTGCTAAGCTAATGTTATGAGTACTGCATTACATCTGGCAAAGTTCAGCTTTGGAAAAATCCAAGGCTGCAGTTCTTTTACAGTACATTTTATTTATTCACACATACACAATAGGAATGAAGTTAAGGGGAGTTCACCTACATATTTACAGTATAACCTCTACAAGAGACTGCCCTTATTAAAGAACCTCATGTCTTCAGACATAGCTCCAAAAGATTCCCAAATGTGTGAATTATAATTGTGCTCCAACTTTGCTGAAAAGATCATTTCCATTAAGCAATTGATTATTCTCAGTCCTTTAAGTGATGTCTCAAGATGGGTTTCACTGTATTGTAATTAGCCAAGAAGGAGGCAAATCACTTTAAAACTTAGTCCATGCCTGTAGTTGCTATTTTGTGATATGCATGAAAATTAATTGCAGTTTAAATTTACTGAACACAAAGTGAAGCTGGTGAGTCACAATTTGCAGTTCATTGAATAAATGTCAGTTATTGATTTTTGTGGTTGAGGACTAGAGAGGTAATGGGATGTTTGCTCTCATTAGAGGTGGCGTAGCACAAGATACCATAAAATGTAATTAGGGGAACATCAATCATTTAAAATATGCAGCAAAGATTAAATATATTGCCATGCACAGAGGAATGAAAGAACTCATTAACAATATAGTCTAATGCGACAGCATGAGAGGGCTTGATTTTCAAAAAAGGAATCTTTCAGTGTATTGAAGATCATAACAGACTGTTCTTCAAGTTTTAATTGAGGTTCGAATCTAATTTTACTTCTGTTAGGATAGATGAACTTTTATGTACGTGGATTTGTAAAAATTAGTGTTTGTTAACTGTTGATTAGCAGAACTTTTCGCTTTGGCACACTTAAGATCATGCAAATACCTTTCGAACTGTGTATTCAGCTCATCTTTGCCATGTTGCTGTGGTGCAGATATTTGATGGCAGCTTAGTCCAATATATTTTCATGTTCCTTCTGATATCTGACTTGCAGAGAGAGACAGACAGTGAATCAAGACAGTGTGAGAAACCGAGAGGTAGGGATACATCAAGGCTTTGGCTGGCTGTAAGCACACTTCCTTTCAGTCTGCTGGTAAAAAAACAGGGGACAGCTAAGATCCTAAGTTTCTTTTTATTCTTTCTCTTCAATTTTGCGTGCAATGTGAGATACAGTTTTGGTGGGAGTGGTTCTTGCTCCTCTTTAAAGTACTATTCCAGTCAATGGGCTATTAGAAAAGCTCAAGACTTGGAGGTCTGTAGAAAAGGCTAATTTTAGCTCTTTGTGTAGTGAGAGGATCCAGTTCTTGTGAACTATGAGAATTGTGGCCCTCTGATCTCTTCTTCCTTGCCCACAGAGTCCCTCAAAGGGTCTGTCTTAGGTTGTATTCCTTTATTTATGCTGTCAGGCTGAAGCAACAACTGGGAACTAAAGTCTCCTAGGAGGAGAAACTCTATCAAACGGCTTTATTAATTCTTCCCCTCTTTAAAACTTGTAGCTGTAAAAGTCACTCACTCAAGGGACCTTTGGATTTTATACACAATACAGTTTTAAAAGCAAGGGTCTGGGAGACAGGCCCTTCTTGTGCTGGGTGCTGAATGGAAGACAAAGGTCTGCCATAAAGAGATTCTTTTCTCCTTTCAGTAATTATCAGATAGTCCAATCCTTATTGTTTTGCTTAAATGTAGCAAAATTATACAAGCATTCCACCTTGTGTTATAAGCTTTTTTTCTTAGATATTCTTACTTTCTTTACCCTGGTAAGACCAAAAAAAAAAGAAAGGCAGAAACTCTTCTAGAGCTCATATGTGCTATTTTAAGTCTGGGCTCAGAAAGATTTTCTCTTTTCTTTGTTAGTTTCACTTAGATGAACCCAGATAATCTGTATATATAAATCGAGAAATATTGGCAGCTTTCAAGCTTCTTTTCATTCTGAGCCTGACATGGAAATTGTATTGCATTAGGAAGCTTTTAAAAGTTATTCTAGAGAGGACTTTTCACCAGTATTTGAGTCTCTGGCAAATCATTTGCTGGATCCCCACATTATAATATCCAGACTACTTAGGATTGCAAATAATAGAAATGTTTTTTCTTTCTCTGAATTGCAGCTCATGCTCCCCAGGCCTCTGGCCCCCATGGCTTTTCTTGCTTAGAGAGCTTTCTTTACCTATATAGTGATCAAAAAGACCAATGATCTGTGGATACAGAGGGACCAGACTCTGTGGATCATTGTCACCTCAATATAAAAAAATAATCTAAATCCCCTCCTGTTCATTGGCCCAGTATGAGGTTGTTCAAGGTAGGGGAAGCCTGCCTTGTGACTTTAAACAACTTTGGGAAACTGGGTCTGAGGCTCCTTTGTGCAGACCAGACCCGCTCAGACAAACCACCAGGAACAAGGGTTTATTCTGTAAAGAACATAGAACAGGATTATAGTGCAGCAGCCTGCTACCTGGTACTGCTACCTGCTCCCAGCTCAGTCAATGCTGAGACCTCCTGCTGGGGGTGGAGGGTTGGGGGACAGGCAGAGGGTACTTCCTGGCAGGAAGTTCTCTCTAGATGCTGCAGTTTGTAGTCCACAACTTGTAGTTCCCAGGGCTGCTGTACACTGGACCTTGGTCTACAATAGCATCCCTTCCTGTGCATGACTCCTCTGCCATCCAGTAATGCAACATGGCTGTCTTTGTTTCCTTGCTGCCATTACTCCCTTCAGGTGTTTTAGTTATCATTAAACAAAGGGACATTTAATTGTTCCCCCATGGAAGGTGGCTACCATGCCCATCAATTTCAAGAGATTTGTGATTGCCCATAGACCAAAGACACACTTGCTGGGAGCCACGTAGCCTCTAGCATCACAATATTAAATATATACCGATTGCAACTTTGAAATATAACCCGATTGATAATAGGGGAGCCAGAATTCATTATCCTTAACACATGCCAAGAACTGTTTCTGTGACACCTATGGTGGTACAATGTGAATAATGCAAAAGGTAGCCCGAAGGATTTCTATCCAGGCAATTAACTACTGAGATCATGTTGGCCGAATGTTTTCATCTGTGTTGCTTTGTTCAACAGTAACTTTAAAGAGTACATAAACAAGTAATATGCACAGTAGAAGAGAAAATTACATATGTACACTCACAAGCCATATTATATGTGCCCCCACTCCTAAAGTTAACAAAGGTCATATCCACATCTTCAGTACAGATTATCTTGAACAGTCAGTGTGAAGAGAACTCCAAAATCATAAGAGAACTGCAAAACCACAAGTCTTTGCCCAGTGAGCCAAAGGATCAGCTCCAGTAGATTAGCCATTGCAGGAAATTGATTGATATATACAAGAGCAAGTCTAACATATTCCATCCTGTAGGTGATATGTACACTGTGGGTGAAATCATCACTTCATTTAAGTAAATTGCAAAATTCCCAGTAACATCAATTTTTCATTTTGATTTTTAATTTTTTACAGTTTTTATTAGAGCTGAATTAGGAAAAGATGTTCCCATTCTGCAAAACTGTTTGAGATTTCAAAAAATGTCCCTTCCCATGTCAGAATGAAACTGTGACCTTAGGAAGTTTTCCACAGAACACCAGTGAGTGAGAGAGACAATAGTTGTTAGCTTGGTTATCAGAGCACTTACTGTACTTGGTTCCAATCAGGGAGTATGAATTGGGGTTTCCTACATCACAGGTAGTACCATGACCATCAGACTATTGACTAGGGATAGATAGGTGTGGCACAGAAGACCATTTGTGGCTCACTATTCTGTGTCAGCAGTTCTTGTCAGGCCTGATGTACTTCCTGTACCTAACACACTATTATTATAATCTGTATCTAAAAGGTGTCATAAGACATCACTGGAAAATTAATAACTCACTGATCATTAATATTCTTGCAAAGAGTTATGAATATGTGCTAGAATTATGTCATTAAAATTTGTTTGACAAGAAATAGATAAACCCAGGCTGCCCTAGACAAATGAATGTGTATTTGCTAGTCTGGTAGAGACAATGAAGGTCTGTTTACATATAAAATAAACAAAGCTATCAAGGGAGGGAGGGAGGAGAAGGCAACATGACATCTACATCCTAGCAGGAGAGAAAAACTTCATCTGGGCTTTAAAGACAAGGGATCTGAACAAAATGCAAATGACAAATAACTGAACCAACTGATTGCATACAATATTACTGTATTATAAAAGTGTATAGAGTGAGATCTTTTCTGAAAGCTAATGACACCCTGGCGATTAATATCATTGTGAAACGTATGTATTAACACTGCATGAGAAAATATGGATAATTCAGGATATTATGCTTTAAAATCTGTGACCAAACACAGGGAGAAACAGGCATTCTCCCAGACAAGAAGGAAGGCAGCCATCTACCCATCTCCAGTGAAATTAAGCAAAGTGTGACCAAAACAATTCAGGCCCCATTTACATATGAATCAACAAGGGGATGGGAAGTCCACAAGAGGGGAAGAATAGTATGAGGTCATCCTGAGTCTGGGGACAAAACACTGAGTTTTGGAAGGTATGAAGAGAGAGAAGAAGGTGTCTTGGCATCCATCACTGGACAAACACAAGGAACCAGAGCTCTTGCAAGCAAAGAAAGATAGCTCTTTCAACCAAGGGAGTTAAAGTCTCTGGCAATGATTGGTAAGGAAACTACCTAGAACAAAGACTGTAGATTGTTAAATTAGGTATTAGCCACTAGAAAGCATATTTTTTCTTTTGTTTGTGTGTAACCCTTTCTAGCTTATTCCTTCTTCTTGGTATCACTTAACCTCTGTCCTTTTGTTACATTTGTTTTCATTTTTACAATAAACCAATTCAGTGCTGTGGTTGAACGGAAAGGTGAATTTACCCCAGTTAGGTTAATAAGCTGTAAAGTGCTTTTGTCTCTTTAAAGGAGCAAATAAACCTTATTAGTTCTCTGAGTGTTCCAGAAGAGGACTGGATGCTTCTGGGCAGATGATTTTGGGGAAATTTGGGACTGAGAGTGTGGGGTCACCCTGCAAGTAGTAACCAAGGCTAGTGGGTACCAGGGTGGGGCTGTTGTGCTGTAGGAAGGCTGCTGGGGTCAGAATGCTGAACCAGGGGATTCCCAGGAGACTGCATGCTTGGCTGCTGACTGTTGGTATCCCGGCTGTGATTCACGGCAGCAGATCATTTTAAGGCACTCAGGCTAACAAGGCAGGTATGAAGAACCTGTATGTGACAATAGGCAGATTTAATTCAGGCATTTCCTAGCTTTTGAGTGTGTGACTTTGTACCTTTAATAATGTTCTTATAATGTCATTTTTGTGTGCAATTTCCTCATTTAAAAACAAACAAAGACATTGGAACCTTTAGATCCACCTCACAGTCTAATGGAGTAATGCAGGGGTGGCCAGCCTGAGCCTTGGAAGCAGCCAGTATTTACCAATGTACATTGACAAAGAGCCACAGTAATATGTCAGCAGCCTCCACATCATCTCCCCTACCCGGCTCCCAGCGCCTCCCACCCACTGGCAGCCCCACTGATCAGCGCCTCCCCCTCCCTCCCCGCACCTCCCGATCAGCTGTTTTGTGGCATGCAGGAGGCTCTGGGAGGGTGGGGGGGGGAGGAGCGAGGGCACTGCAGACTCAGGGGAGGAGGCGGGAAGGGGTGGAGTGGGGACAGGACCTGTGGAAGAGCCAGGGGTTGAGCAGTGAGCACCCTCCGGCACACTGGTGAGTTAGCGCCTTTGGCTCCAGCCCCGGAGTAGGTGCCTATACAAGGAGCCGCATATTGACTTCTGAAGAGCCGCATGTGCTCTGGAGTCACAGGTTGGCCACCCCTGGAGTAATGCCTGGCAGTAGTAGTTTGTCAGCCTTTATGCAGATCAGCACCAGAGAGGGATGGGACACTTTGTTAGTGTGTTTCACAAATATTTGCTGGCAGCAGAGGAAGGGTGAGATTCAGGGAGCTTGGTTGCATTCCACACTCTGGAGGGGAGCCTGCTCTAGGGGACATGGACCTTTGTGTCTGTTTCCCTGCCAAGCTTCACCTCTTCTGACCCATTCCCTCAAATGTGTCCATGCCCTAATCCTGTCTCTCCCCACCCCACCTGGCTTCTAATAATTTTCTCTACTTATGATTCCTATCCCAGTCCCAATGTCTTTGCCCAACAAATCTGAGTCTCATCCTCTGGACTCCTTGTCCCAGTCCAACCCAGTCTCCTAGTCCAGCCATTCCCTGTCTTACCCATTCCCAGCTTCTTGTCTCCAGTCTTCTTGCTCAGCCAGTCCAAGGTCCCCCGCTCCTGGCTCCATCTGATCTGTCTCTTTCCCTCACACTGGTTTCCAGTCACCCTCACCCACATACCACATACCCACTGGCTCCCAGACCCAAGAGAGGGGACCTCTCTCCTTAGAGTCCTCATGTAATCTCAGTGTTCCCTTACTCTTTATCCAAGTCCCTTTTCCTAGCCAGTTCCAGTTCTGCCCCTGAATGCCAACAACGTATCAGGTCTGTCTCCTGCTCCTTTCCTCCTCTCTACTGTTTCTCAATCCCAGTGGCCTCACCCAGCCAGTCCCACTCTCCCCCCTTTCCAACTTCAGTGTCTGTTTCCCTCTCCCCGCACCATCCACCAGCTCCGCTTTCTGCCTGCTCTTCCTCAGGCTCTTGTCCGAATCTGCTCCCTCCCCCTCCCCAATGCATGTCCAGCTCTTGTCCCCTCTGCCTTTGAAGGCAGCTTTCTCCTTCGCATTTCCAGGGCCCAGAAGTGGAAGAGGGTCACTGAGAGCACAGGAGAGACCAGCTCCCTGCTCTTAGTTCAGGAGTCCAGACCTGACTCTGGCCCAGCCTACATCAGTCCAGAGCTGCAATTGAAGGGAAAGTCCTACTCAGCCCTGGGGTGAGGCATGCCCAGTGTGGATGGAATCTTTGAGGAATTTAGCTGGTCAAATCTAAGAAGTCTCTATTGAGCATCTGCACACTAATTTTTGAAAGGTTTCAAACTTGATCAACTGCAGGCAGATTTTCACAGGAATGTAAAAGGCACATCCCTGCCAGAAAGACCACCCGTCTGCCAAATTTCAAGTCTCTGCTCCGAAGCACAGGGATGTTAGAGCTTTTCAAAGAAAAGTTTGCCAGAATTTTTTAACATGGGCAAAATACACGTATAAAATATATTTTTCTCTAACCTCGTGGGAAATGTCTGAACTATTTTGGCTGAAATTTTCCAGAATAATTCAGCCTGAAGCAGGCACTTAGCATGGAACATTTCAACTCAAATTGTTAAATTTTGACAAAGTTATAAGCAACTGTAAACAGGGCTATATTATGGAAAGTTTCAGGTAATCTTAATTATAGGGAGTGCTCCCAGCACTGCCTATCGTTTACCTATAATATTTCTATATGCATGTATAACATAAACCTGCATTGTGCTGGTCAGTTAAAAAGGGGATGAGAAATTGTATACGCTGATTGGCTAATAAAATTTCTGAGCTGAGGAGGTAATGAATTGAGGTAGTAATTGAACAAGTTCTGAGTGTTGCAATTTTAGCTGAAAACTTACAAGCCTTATCTGCTTAACTATACACATTAAAATAACATTTCATAATTCCAGGAAGACACTAGAGTGTTGGAATTAATCCATGTCAAATTGTGTTGAAAGCACTAGGCAGAATATGTACATTTATTTGAAGGATTCACATGGATGCCCAAGTGAAGCAACTCAGAAGTTCAAAGCTAGCCTTGTAAGAACCTGTGTTGCTCTCCTTTTAATCTTCATTTTAGAAATGTAGGAATATTTTTTTAAAAAACCATTTAGCTAAATAAAGAAAAATAGACAATATAAGAAAAAGGTCATGAGCCAGCCACCCAGCCTTGGCAGTAAGCCATCACACTACATAGGTGAAAGTGAGAGTCTGAGGGCCATTGAACACTGAATTTCCTAATGTATCAAAATTACAGAGACAACTGTGCTAAATAGCCTTCTTCTGGTACAGTGTGAAAACCTAAAGTGCATTTATTAGCCCTCTCAATCATTCGTTTGGATCCTGTGGTAAGGTGGTCAAGTGGTTACATACTGAGCTGCAGTAGAATGCACATAAGCACACTGGTTGAAGGATCTGAAAGAGATTTATATAAACACACACACTATAGGTTGGTTCTGTAATTCTTAATGTCTATTTTCTGCCTTTATATCTAGAATGTTTAAAAAGGGTATCTAAAGATTCTATTCATATGTTAATAAGTACACAAAGAAGCCAGGAAAAGACTAGGAGCTGGTCTAGACTGGGAACTTACATCATTATAGCTACATCTTGCAGGGGGGTGAAAAACCCATATCCCTGAGAGATGAAGCTATGCCGACCTAACCCCCAGCGTAGACAACACTAGGTCAACTGAAGAATTCTTCCATTGACCTAGCTACTACTCCGACAGGAGAACCACCCATCCCCCATCCCCCGTCTGCATAGGTAGTGTCTACATTGAAGCACTACAGTGGCACAGCTGCAGTGCTGTAACCGTACCACTGTAGCAGTTTAAGTGTAGACATAGCCAAGGAGAAAACAAATTTATCCACTGAATCAAAGATAGAAGGCTACCATTGAATTAAGCAATCTCTGACTCTAAAATCAAAACAATAAACAGGTGAAAAGTGATTGGCATGGGTGTGATAATTTAACAGTTTACATTTCTACAAGATCTTGACGATGATAATGGTCTTAAGCCTCAAATGCATTTGTGTATTTCATGTATATGTTGTTATGCTGGAAGGTGATAATGGCTGCCAGCAAATGTCTTTGATCTATAGGCAATTACAGACCTAATTCAAGCTGATGGGCAGGCTAGACACCCTTCATTACTCTGGCTAAATGGAAGAAGCAATTAAGCTCCATTATGGAGTAAGACAGCTGAAATAATAGAAGCCACTGCCCAGGACATTGGGCCACATAGGAAGGCCTGAGCAAGAACTAATAAAGGGAGAATTAGAGGGATTTTCCTGGAGACTGATTGCAAATGCAAATGCAGAGGCTGAGGCACTACTAGGTTGCAGCTATGTTTGCCTGTGTGGGTTCCAGAGTCAGAAAGCAACCAGAAAGCCAGAGAAGCAGTCATGGACTCAGGTAGCAGAGCTCTGTGGGGCACAGGACTGGCTGGAAAGGCAGCCTTGGACTTTTTAGCAAGGAAAAGTGTCTCCTGTTATTTGTCCCTACTGTGCTCAGGGAAACAAGATTTTGTGTACATCCTTTGTAGACAAACAGGATTTCATCAAAGAACTACCTGGCTATCATCAATCTCTCCTCGTAATGGAAACTACCCAGTGAGACCCCCGAATACTGGCTAACTGCGTGGGCCAGTGAGGCAACAATATAATAGCTAGAACCCATCCATCTTGTCTAATATTTTTTGTATTTGCTGTACAAATATGGAAGATTTTAGCAATTAGATTCCTATATTTGTTTCTTTAAAATATAATGTCTCTCTCTTTGAGCCAGGCTGTTTGCCAACGGTCCTGCCTCCCTTTGCATAGCAATGAATCATGGTTTTGTTTAGAACTCTTGAGCCTGACAGAAGAATGACTGACTCATAACACTGAGCCAGACTCACCACTTGCAAGAGTGGGTGCTGTCTTCAATGGAGCTGGGCCTGACTACACAAGGATTATATGAGAAAGACAACTGAACCTAAAACCATGGTTTTTAAAAGACTATTTTTACTTTGGCAGAGCTAAAGTCTAACCTTTCATGCAGACTTTGTGTTTAAAACTCTTGTTCAAAGTTGAACTGCTTTCAGCTGCTAGTACCAAAATATAACAAGGGAAGCATCTGGCTATAGAGCATAACAGTTGCTTAATCTTAGGATAAGGACTTAGGGTTGTGCTATGTTTTAGGTGATTTTAATTCCAATTTTTTGCTAGATCCGTACTTTTTTTTCCAAATTATTTTGGGTTTTTGAGTTGGAACTTTTTGTAGGATTGTTGAGATAATGTGCGTTCATTGACCCATGCCTGAGAAGACCTGCTCATATCTCCTTAGGGGAGGCTAGTTGTTTGCATAAAGGTACCTCATCAAACACTGTTGGGTAATGCTAGTGGCTTGAGAAAGGGAGTGTTCCCTTTTGACTCGCCAAGATGAACCAACAGAGCCAGCCATCATCTTTACAACCCTCTTCACAGGAAAACCATTGCCTTTTTCTCACTCCAGTGGACATGGAGAACTGATCACTGTCCTCATTATAACAGCTGTTAACATATTTGAAATCTCATCAGGTGCCCCTTTTCTTAAGACTCAACATAACCATTTTTAAGCCTTTCCTCCTTGGTCAGGATTTCTACATTTTATATAATTTTTGTTGCTTTCCTCTGGACTCTCTCCAATTTGTCCTCATCTTTCCTTAAGTGTTGAGCCCAGAATTGGACACAGTACTCCAGCTGAATCCTCAAGTAGAATGGGACAACTACCTCCTGCATCTCACTCTCTTAATAAACCTGAGCCCTAGCCTACACTGGGAGTTGAGGTCAAATTGAGCAGCGTTAAATCGATTTAACCCTGCACCTGTCCACACAAAGTCCTTTTTTTCAACTTAAAGGGCTCTTAAAATCGATTTCTTTACTCCACCCCCGACAAGGGGATTAGTGCTGAAATTGGCCTTGCCGGGTCGAATTTGGGGTAGTGTGAATGCAATTTGACAGTATTGGCCTCTGGGAGCTATCCCAGAGTGCTCCATTGTGACCGCTCTGGACAGCACTCTCAACTCAGATGCACTGGCTAGATAGACAGGAAAAGGCCCTCGAACCTTTGAATCTCATTTCCTGTTTGGCCAGCATTGCAAGCTGCAGGTGAGTGCAGAGCTCATCAGCAGAGGTGACAATGATGGAGTCCCAGAATTGCAAAAGAGCTCCAGCATGGACTGAATGGGAGGTACAGGATCTGATTGCTGTACGGAGAGAGGAATCTGTGCTATCAGAACTCCATTCCAGTTTTCAAAATGCCAAAACATTTGTCAAAATCTCCCAGGGCATGAAGGACAGAGGCCATAACGGGGACCCGAAGCAGTGCCGCGTGAAACTTAAGGAGCTGAGGCAAGCCTACCAGAAAACCAGAGAGGCAAATGGCAGCTCTGGGTCAGAGCCCCAAACTTGCCACTTCTGTGATGAGCTGCATGCCATTTTAGGGGGTTCAGCCACCACTACCCCAGCCATGTTGTTTGACTCCTTCAATGGACATGGAGGCAACACTGAAGCAGGTTTTGGGGATGAGGAAGATAGCTTACAGCAAGCAAGCGGAGAAACCGGTTTTCCTGACAGCCAGGAACTGTTTCTCACCCTGGACCTGGAGCCAGTACCCCCTGAACCCACCCAAGGCTGCCTCCCAGACCCGCCAGGTGGAGAAGGGACCTCTGGTGAGTGTACCTTTTAAAATATTATACATGGTTTAAAAGCAAGCATGTTTAATGATTAATTTGCCCTGGCATTTGTGGCTCTCCTGGATATACTCCCAAAGCCTTTGCAAAAGGTTTCTGGGGAGGGCAGCCTTATTCCGTCCACCATGGTAGGACACTTTTCCACGCCAGGCCAGTAGCACATAGTCGGGAATCATTGCAGAACAAAGTATTGCAGCTTATGTTTGCTGGTGTTCAAACAATGTCCATTCTTTATCTCTCTGTGTTATCCTCAGGAGAGTGATGTCATTCATGGTCACCTGGTTGAAATAGGGTGCTTTTCTTAAGGGGACATTCAGAAGTGCCCATTCCTGCTGGGCTGTTTGCCTGTGGCTGAACAGAAATGTTCCCTGCTGTTAGCCACATGGTGGGATGAGGGGTGAGGGGCTAGCCACACGGTGGGGGGAGACAAAATGCGATCTTGTAACGAAAGCACACTGCTATGTATGTAATGTTAACAGCCAGGTTTACCGTGAAAGAGTGTACCCATTGTTCTATAAAATGTGTCTTTTTAAATACCACTGTCCCTTTTTTTCTCCACCAGCTGCATGTGTTTCAAGGATCACAGGATCTTCTCCTTCCCAGAGGCTAGCGAAGATTAGAAGGCGAAAAAAACGCACTCGTGATGAAATGTTCTCTGACCTCATGCTGTCCTCCCTCACTGACAGAGCACAGAGGAATGCATGGAGGCAGACAATGTCAGAGTGCAGGAAAGCACAAAATGAACGCAAAGAGAGGTGGTGGGCTGAAGATGGTAGGTGGTGGCAGCATGATGAGAGGAGGCAGGATTCAATGCTGAGGCTGATGGAGGATCAAACTAATATGGTCCAATGTATGGTTGAGCTGCAGGAAAGACAGCAGGAGCACAGACCGCTGCTACAACCCCTGTGTAACCAACCACGCTACTCCCCAAGTTCCATAGCCTCCTCACCCAGATGCCCAAGAACGCGGTGGGGGTCTCCAGCCACTCCACTCCACTCCAGAGGATTGCCCAAGCAACAGAAGGCTGGCATTCAATAAGTTTTAAAGTGCTGTGTGGCCTTGTCCTTTCCTCCTCCACCACCCCACCCAGTGCTTCCCTCCTCCACCACCCCTCCCGGGCTATCTTGGCAGTTATCTCCCTATTTGTGTGATGAATGAATAAAGAATGCATGAATGTGAAGCAACAATGATTTTATTGCCTCTGCAAGTGGTGATCGAAGGGAGGAGGGGAGGGTGGTTAGCTTATAGGGAAGTAGAGTGAACCAAGGCGGGGCGGGGGGGAAGGTTTCATCAAGGAGAAACAAAGAGAACTTTCACACCGTAGCCTGTCCAGTCATGAAACTGGTTTTCAAAGCTTCTCTGATGCGCACCGTGCCCTGCTGTGCTCTTCTAATCACCCTGGTGTCTGGCTGCACGTAACCAGCAACCAGGAGATTTGCCTCAACCTCCCACCCCACCATAAAAGTCTCCCCCTTACTCTCACAGATATTGTGGAGCGCACAGCAAGCAGTAATAACAATGGGAATATTGGTTTCGCTGAGGTCTAAGCGAGTCAGCAAACTGCACCAGCGCTCTTTTAAATGTCCATATGCACATTCTACCACCATTCTGCACTTGCTCAGCCTGTAGTTGAACAGCTCCTGACTACTGTCCAGGCTGCCTGTGTATGGCTTCATAAGCCAGGGCATTAAGGGGTAGGCTGGGGCCCCAAGGATAATTATAAGCATTTCAACATCCCCAACAGTTATTTTCTGGTTTGGGAAGAAAGTCCTTTCCTGCAGCTTTTGAAACAGACCAGAGTTCCTGAAGATGTGAGCGTCTGTGCAACTGCAGCTCGAGTGCCTCTTTTTCCTTTCCCCGGCCTGTGTTGCAGGGATGGAAAGGGGAAGGGGTGGGAGCAGAGAATAGATTGATCCATGTTTCACAGAAGGTGAGGCGAGAGGAGGGAGTGGAGCTGCTCTCTCTTTTCTCTCTTTTTACTCCCCTATCTAACACTCCTCTAGCTCCCAAAGGTGTGTGAGGGAGAGCTTTGCCCGCCCACTTCCTGGTCCCAATAGGGCAGATGGTCCTGATTAACTGTTCTTCCTCAGGAGGTGGGGAAGTGGGAAGGCCACTAATCAGAAGAGGTTTTAGCAGATCTGAAATTCATGTGATGGGTGCTGCTTCTCCTGTTATTGTAAGACTGGTGCCACCAGGGGCCAAAAGTGCACCACTCACAATGAGATAGTGAGACTTGGTAACACTGGGATATGGCTGGTCAACACAAACAGTAAAAATGTCTGATGTTCCTGGGTTGTGATGGGGTGTTTGCCCCACATTTTCCCAGAAGGGGTTAATGTGGAGTGAGAAGGGAGCTAATTAACCCAATAGGTCACAGCAGAGGAGAACCAGCTGGCTAAGTAATCCCCTGACTGAGCGAGGGAGCTCAGCTGAGCAAGGGTGAGCTAGGCTGGATTTATAAAGGCAGGACATAGCCAGCAGAGCCAGTTGGCTGCTGGGAAATAGGCTGCAGTTACTCCCTGGGAGGAGAGAGTTGTGATACTGGCAAACCTAGGCAAGGGGGGAGCCAGAAGGTAAGGAAAGGGCTCAGGAAAAAGTAGTAAGGGCCAGGAGGGAACAGACCTTTGCTGATGACTAGAGGGTACCCGAGCCAGAGCAGGGTAGACCCTGGTTCCCTTGCCAGCAACTGGGGAAGTGGCACCAGCTGGGCTATGAATGGGGAAGAAGCTGAGGCCATTTGCAAGAAGGGCCCTTGATACCCCAGCAGGGGGAAACACATATAGTGACCTGGCTTGAGGGCTGAGTCATGAAGAGGCAGTAGAGATTGCTTGTGGAGTGAGAGAGGGGCTGAAGACCCAGCTAAAGAGATGGTGTGCAATCGGGGTGGCAACCCCATGAAGCTAATCCCCAGAATGGCCAAGAGGACGTGTCATCCTAGCAGTGAGTTGAGTGCCCTGTCACATGGGCACAGGCCTCAGTAGCAGCTTCAGTGCAGGGTTTTGATACTGAGGACTGGAAAACCTTCCTCCCCAGACAATTCCACAGGATGACTGGTGAAGGCCATTGTGGACATGGAGCTATCCAAACGATATATGGGGCTCTGGATGCTTCTGGGACTACAGATTCTAACTCAGGTTAATGATTACCAGTTGTCACTAGCTCTTTCAAAGAGTTGGGCTCATCCCCACCTGTGCCTATTTATCTGCTTCCTAGGGGATGAATTTGGGCTTTCGCCCAGTGGCTGGGACAGGTGATCAAGCATCACATGATGGCAGCATGGGGGCTGTCCTTCTTAAAGAAGAAGTCTGGGGATCAGTGAAGGAGAGTGCTGAGTGGATACAGGTGAAAAGAAAGACTCTCCTGAACCTGGATGAAAGTCAAAGAGGCCATAAGGAAGCTGGCAAGTGAACCAGCTGAGTAGATACAGAGGCCGAAGAAGCACAGGAATTGACCTATCTGAGAGCAGGAAACTGATGCATAGCACATAAAGACTCGAGGGAGGGTAAGGTGATTGTATCATCTCAAACAACTTGGCTAACATGTCTGTAAATACTAACTTGCACACTCCACAAACACGTATGGTTTATTCCCTAGCTGAGCCCTAGGGTAAACCACACAGATGCTTGTTTTCTGGAGCATACTTTTCTGGAGTGTCCAGACTAACGTTCACAAATGCTTGAGTTAATTGATTGCTAACTAGTTTGAGTAAAAAAACCCCTCTAGTCTAGATATAACTTTACAGTATTTAGGGTGTTTTCACCTGAGATGTTTTTCTACTGAAGGGAGTTCCCCTCTTGTAGTTAAAAATCAGAAGTAGCTCTTGGTCTGCTCAGTTGGTTTAACAAGAGGCTGAGATGGAACACAAAATGTAGTGAGGTGAAGAGCTCTGGCTCAGCGCAAGCAGTGCCCGGTTTACAATGGCGCCAGTGGCTCCATGGACCTGGGCCCATGTCCAAAAGGGGCCCCAGCCTGCTCCACTTGCACTGCGCTCTGAGACCACCGCTGGCTCCCCCTGCCCACCACTTGCTCCTCTCGGCCTGCCCGCCCACTGGCCAAGGGCTCCGCTCTGCCCCCTGACCAGACCCCAGTGCACCTCTGACTCTGGGCAGTCTCTGCTTCCCACCACCTGTGGGGCCCCCCTGTCTCCCTGGAACTGAGCCTCCTGTTTCTGGTGCAGAAGCCTGGCCAGTCTTGGCCAGATGCGGGAGGGGACCATCGGAGAGGGCTTGGAGGGCCCATTCAGGCAAGTGGGTCCTAAGGGAGCCGGCTGGGGTAGGCCCGGGCCTGGCTAATCGCACCACTCCTGAGGGGCCAGAGTGATTCCCGGCCCTGGGACCAGCCCTGGCTGCGCTGCTGGCTCAGCCCGGCAGACACAGTCGCCTCCCAGAGGGCCGGTGAGTGCGGCTGGGAGGCAGGGCATGGGGGAATGGGTCTCTGGAGGGCCTGCTGGGCTATGAGGTGGTGGAGAAGATGTATGTGTTGGGGCACTAGGGAATAGAGGTTCTGTGGGGGGTGCTGGGTAGTTGTGGTGGGTCTGTGGGCAGGGAATGTTGGGCATTTGTGGGAGAGGCCTGGAGGGGCACTGGGCAGGATGGGTTCGGGGGGCTCTGGCCTAGGGAGTCAGGGTATGTTGGGTGGGTGGGGGGGGGACTGTGTGGCGTAACATGGACCTGCCCCCAAGGGGAAGGGACCTGCTGGCAGCACAGGCCCGGGAGGGCCACTGTGCGACTGGCAACTGTGGTTTGTAAATAGTGCCCTCGCACTGGGCTGGGTGGAGCAGGGCTGCCCCTGCCATGCCATGCCCCATTGCCCCTGGCTGGCCACTCACTCTGGGGACTGAGCTCCCCGCACTATGCTCCATTGCCGCCACGGGGGCCCACAAATATGTTTGGTGCCAGGCCCACAAAAGGTTAATCTGGCCCTGAGCACAAGCACCTCCTTAAACTTCATCAATGTACTACACTTAAGTAAATAAATTAAAGCATGTTTTCTCTCATTGTCCGTTTTAAAGGAATCCCAGTGGCGGTGTTTTGTTTTTCTTGTGTTTGCAGTAGCTATTCCAAAATAGCAAACTTACACTGGTGGGTAAACATTTTATGCATGGGATAATTGAGCCTCAGCAAAGTATGGTGATTGCACCAAGACTCGTCAGAAATAAAGTCCAGTTTCCCTGGAGTCCCATATCCCTTAGGCCACAGCAGCAACCATCTAGACAAAAAATGTTCCCATATTTGGGAGGTAGCACAGAAGTAAATTAAAAAGTAATAAATATTCATTATTGTACAGGCAAGAATGAAAATGTATAACTGATGTGTCTCAACCCCTTTGAAAATGACAAGGCGTAGTGTCTTCACTTAAAGCACGTTTAAGCTGCTTTTCCAGGGCTGTTTTTCATGTGCACAGTTATTTAGATTTTTGTTAAAAATAACTGGGAAATTTACAAACATTTCAGCTTGTGTTGGCACAGGTGAGAGTGGATGTAAAATAGCATTTCCCCAAATCATGAGAAGTTCAAATGGTGAAGAGAAAAATCAGGCTTCTGATGCTTAAATATACAGAGCTGTCATCATTGTATTATATTAAAATAACTTTTCTCCAGGAACTGTACAGTCTTTCTCCCTTTCAATCCGTCACTTCTCAGGAGTCTGTGACTTCAGTTAACTGCACAAGTTGCTTTCTAGCTATGGTAGTCTTACAGCAAGGAGGACACTTAAATAGAGGCTTCTCATACACAGTGGGGGACTCATTAACTTCTGAATGGATGCCGCAAACAAAGTATGATTACGTTTCCTAGGGACTTAATAGGGCTCCACACATCCTGAATGTTGAAGTAGAGTTAGATCAAATAAATGATTCTCAATCATATTTTTAAGACAGAACTGTCAGGCTCCTGGCAGAATGAACCTTGTTTGCTTATGGATTATGATCATTTAATTAACTGATCAGTGTCTTATTGCTGCCTCAGGGTGTAATACTTTTAATGATGTCCAAACCATATGGCTGTTAAAGCCATACTGTGTAATAGCAGTGCAATGGAAAGTGGATTGAATAAGATGGAGATTGAAGGGAGGTAACATGTCAGTGGCAAAGTACATCCCTGACTCTCAGAATGAGAAAGTTCAGTTCATTCTAAAGGCTGCGCCTTCTTTTCAACTTCTGCCTCCATGAAAGAGTCTGCTGGAAGCCAATGGCAGTAAATCGTCGCTTTCCTTGGGATCTCAGGACATATTACCCTCTACTCTGACCCTTCATATATCTATTCGCTCTATGTACTGGGTATCTCCGCCTCTCCAAGTAATGTACAATTTCTTGGACATGAGAGAATACCCAGGAAGTGGAATATTTACCCAACAGTGGGAAACTGGTCCCTGCCTAGGCATGAATCTATTTGCTATAACTGTGATTTGGAGAGGAGAGAGAGCCACCAGAAGGGCAATCTCTTTCCTTATCCAAAAACTTCTCCAATTTTGCCAAGGTCATGAGCGTAAGACTGTTTGTCCTGCCTCTTAAAGTCTGCCCATTGTCACCTCAGCAGTGGCAAGACAGAAGTGAAGGAGCCTGCTGTGATGGGATGTATAAATCCCACACTGGTGACAAAGGGGTTAAAGAGCTGCTGTGGGCAAGGCTGGCCTCACCCCACTGGCCCTGTGTGACAGTCTACACTATTATGGTAACTGCTTTTACAGAAATATGATAAATCTTGTGCAAAGTATGCCTTGTAAGGTATCATTGGAAAAGTTCTAATTTAGCATCACTATCCTGCTAAAATGTGTGCATCATCATTGTATATGAAGTTATGAATTTTTGCCATATGTTTGTTGCTGAAACATGTGAGTCTGGGGAATGCTCAGAGACCAGCCCCTCAGAGGCAACAAAGGATAGTGAACAAAAGCCTTACATGTCAAGCCTCACGTACACAAAAGGTGTGAGCAAAAGATTTGCAATTCACCTGAGAGACAGTACAAATTTTAGGTGCACCACAGACGGAGTGTCTGCACCCCAGCGGGGTTAGCGGGTTGGGGAGGAGAAGAGGGGGCAATTCCTGAATGCACGGAGAAGAGTTTAATAAGGGACAATGACATCACCACTTTACCTCTCCTCTACCACCTACACTGAAGGCAACAAGAGTGTTTGGAAGACAGAGAAACATTTGAACTGGTGGGAGTCGTCCTAACTTTCCAATTATCACAGACTGCTGTAGACTTTTGGGTAAGAGGAACCTTATTGCTTCAAATTTGACATAGCCTGATAAAGTTTAAGAAATAGCTCTCTGTTTTTATCTTTTTGTAACCAATTCTATGACTATTTCACTTATAATCACGTAAAACCTATCTTTCTGTAGTTTAATAAACTTATTTTAATGTGTTATCTAAGACAGTGCATTTTTACATAACATAAGAACGGCCATACTGGGTCAGACCAAAGGTCCGCCTAGCCCAGTATCCTGTCTTCCGACAGTGGCCAATGCCTGGTGCCCTAGAGGGAATGAACAGAACAGGTAATCATCAAGTGATCCATTCCCTGTTGCTCATTCTGGGTAATGAGGTAAGGGACAGAGGTAAGAGACACCATCCCTGCCCATCCTGGCTAATAGCCATTGATGGACCTATCCTCCATGAATTTATCTAATTCTTTTTTGAACCCTGTTATAGTCTTGGCTTTCACAACATCCTCTGGCAAGGAGTTCCACAGGTTGTGCATTGTGTGAAGAAATACTTCCTTTTGTTTGTTTTTAAATGTGCTGCCTAGTAATTTCATTTGGTGACCCCCTAGTTCTTGTGTTATGAGAAGGAGTAAATAATACTGCCTTATTTACTTTCTCCACATCAATCATGATTTTATCATATCATATATTGACTGAAGTTTGGTGAATCTACTCAGATTACAAAGGCTGGGGCATATTCAGACCCTTTGATGGTATGATGAACTAATTAGTGACCTTACTCTGATCAAGGGAGTCTTGAACAGTGTAAGACACACATTTCTGGGGTGCAAGGCTGTGGTTGGGGGAAGTTGTGGGTGTCTTCCTGTATACAGTTGATGAGTGGCTGTGAAAGACTTCATGTAACTTTGGGTGTGCCTTCCCATGACTGTGTGAGAGCAAAGCCTGAAAGGGCTGCTTGTCACTAGCAGAGCAGTATAAGAGCTACCCTGAGCTAGAGAGCTAAGGGGGTGCAGCAATTCCAGAATCGAGGTTGTACGCCAGGGCATGTCACATCCTGTAATTCTTGTCTTGGGAAAATCAAGGATTTAAAGAGCAGGAAGTTCCAGTCAGCTGCTGGGCAGCTCTGGGGGAGAGCTGGCAGATGCTCTATAGTTTCCCAAAGAGACTCTTAGAGAGCTTCAGAGAAGCTGCCCTCAGGAAAGTCATACCGATCTAACTGGCTAGCTGGGACAGGTTTGGCAAGCCCCAAGGCAAGCTGCTAAGCTCTCGGCTCTGCTATCCTCAACCTGTCCCAGGGCTAGGGAATCAGGGAACTATACTAAAGGAGTAGGAGAATGGGAGTCAGGAGCCCCATCCTCTTCAAATAGCAGTAGACTATTTGGCTCTGAGACTCCTGTTTATACAGCTGGGGGTGCCCTACAAGTTTTGCAGAACCCAAGCAGTAGGGGGGTAGTACCTATTTCAAGATGTGAGGAGGCACAGGAGCAACCATGGAGATCTCTGGGATTGTTCTTCTGCTCAAAGCCTGGGTGGACAGGAGCGACTTGCAGGTGGAGAAGGTCTGAAGGAGGAAACTTTGCTGGGAAAGTGATGGCCTTTTTTAGTTGAATGAGAGAGATAAGAGTCCAACTTTTCCTAGGCTGCATCCTCATCCACCAGCAGATGTCCCCACCCCTTCTAAAATAATATTATCCCAGTTCCCTGAACCTGATTCCCCATGCTGGTGAACCCCACTTCCTCCTCTTTACACTGACATCAATGGACTTTGCATCAGGCCCCAAGTCTTCTTATGTAAAATCAGGACCATAAATTATGAAATGACAACAGCAGATGTATCATCATCCTCTTCAGATGTGGAGGAAAGGATTTGTGTTACACAGGCACCAACGCACAACCATATTGCTAGTTTAAAACTTTTTAATGGTTTTTTTAATGTCATTTTTCTTAAAAAATTCTGGTTTCACAGACCTCCACCCATCTTTTTTTTAAATGAAAACATCAATCAACCAGCTGGATGGAATTAAAAAATGTTGAAATTTCAACAACAGTATCAAATTTCCAGAAATGACTAATATATTTTACTTTTTTTTAACCAGCTCTCCATAAACACATGTTCCTGCTACTGGTAAAAAAAACATTGTTCTATACCGCAAGGCTTATAAATAAAATTGCAGCACTCAGAGACCAGCAGCAGTGTCAATGTTAACATATCTGCAGGGGATCGCAGCTCCATTCTTCCCAGAACTGATCCCCTCCTTAGTAAAAGGATTAATGTGGCTTGGTTTGTTAAAGTAGGCTAATATGCTACCCTTCCTACAGCAGCCTGCAGGGCTCATTGAACCCATCCATTGTATACCTGCAGCCACCACTGACCTCAGCTGCTAGGATTATTGGCTCCCTGGTGTTCAAGAGAATATGTAGCAATTTCCCACCACCTAAGAAATACTGTAAAACATGTTTAAAAAGTGTCCTAATCCTGTCTGCCGAACTCCTTCTTCCTCAATAAACTGCTCCCACCTCCGTGAGACAATCAAAGCACCAAGGAGTTGGTCAAAACTTCCACCTCTTCTGACAGTTACAGTGAGCTGTAGCTCACGAAAGCTTATGCTCAAATTAATTTGTTAGTCTCTAAGGTGCCACAGGTACTCCTTTTCTATTTACTGGAGACTTTCTTTTAGTACCAGCTGTCTCTGGTTTTGGAAAAGGTGGCTCTGAGTTCTTGTCTTGATGCCACCAGAAAGTTCTAGGTCACTATGCAACATAGTGACAGCTGTGAAGTTCCTAAGTGGCCACAAATCTGTTATAATACAGTGAATGATGGACCTAATACATGATCTTCCTCTAAGCTGCAGAATCCTATGTTGATCAATGGCCATTGTACCACTTTACAGAAACTTCCAATAAAAAAATCTCAGCAAATTGTTGCTTCCCATTCTCCACTTCTACATATATTAGGGCACTGCCTTTTCCTTGTCCCAGGCATGACCAGTCATTCCAGAGAGCAACAGTCAAAACCAAGAGTAACAGCCTCAAGTTTGGGAGCTTACTTTAACTGAGTTTGAAACTCTTTTGAGCACTTTGCTGCAGGTCTAGTTTCTCAAGCTACTAAAGTTAAAATAAAATTGAAATGAACGGAGAAATGACATGGATGAAAACATGTTTTTGTGTGTGTGTGTGTGCACATGTGTGAACTTGTGATGTTTCCTACATGTAGAAAAGAAATATATGGATAGAGATGGAGGGTATCAAAAATTATTTGAATGACTAGATCACTATTATTCCAGAAAATTCTAACTGGTAAATAAAGAAGTTTCTGTCATTAAAACACAAGCAAGAAGACTGCTAAAGAGGCAGCAAGTTGAAGGATAAATTAATCTAATCTATCTATCTATCTATCTATCCTAACTACTGTGAGAAGCAATGATGAATCAATTCTTTTACTTTCCCTGTTATATCTGATGGCTCAAAAAACTTTTTGAATTATTTGACAGCACTCCAGTTGTATGATAAACTGGAATGTGGGTTACATCATTACAAGCCTCCTGCCAATGGCTCACTTCCCATAACTTGTTACATGACTGCAGTGTTAATCCATAACTACTTATTGTATCAGTTTTATACTTTTTTTTCAAAACATACCCATCTATGTAGAAGATTGCAATGTGTGTGATCATGGTCTCAATAAGATACTATTACTTCTGTCATACAGAGACAACTATATAATGATCTGTATAATATAGACTGAAGAAAATGTTAGCCTGCATATTTAAAGCCATTATGTACATTTCCACCTCATTAAAGAGAATCACTGGAGCTATGTAGCCTGCTTAGGCTGGCGATGAGATGGCAGAGTATATAGATTTCACAATCTAATTTTCTAGTATTAAAGAGCTGCAGATGAACAAAACCAATAGAATTGTCCTTGCTGGCTAAAAAGTTACACAAGAAAACTCATTCAAAATACTTAAGAGTACCAGTCACTTTTTATGTGCTAAAGATGTGTTTTCATGAATGGGTTATGCTAGGCTTTAATGGAAGTATGGATCAAAATGTGGCAGAGTGATTCCAAGAAGAAGGTTACAGTGCTTTTCAAATAAGGGCATGCTGCACAAGTTTCCAAGGTAACTGAAAATATACAGTGTTCATAAAAAAATTGGGTTCATTCTAAAATGTAGAGATGGGAGTGAACAGAAGGCTCAAATTCAAATGTTATGTCTCTATAATAGCATGAAACTCAAACCCAAGATCCAAACATTCCTTGCTTATAAAGGGCACAGTTTTGCCACTCGAACATTAAGAAACAATTTACCTCCCACGAGCAGTCCCACTGGAATTAGTGGGATTACTTGTGGAGTAAAGTATTACTCAAACTGAGTAAGTGGGGATAACATCTGGTCCCACATAAATACTGCAGGTGAGATCCCCACTGCTGCTCCCACCCCTGTGTGCCAGGTAAAAGAACTGGGGCAGTGTAAAGGGACCCCAAACACCTGATATGTTGCCAGGAGTAGGATCTCCCAGCACAGACCCTATGGTAATCTGCCTCATAAGCCCTGGTATCTGGATCCATTGTGAACGGTACTGCAGAAATTCCAAGCAGTGCTATAGTCCATAAGGTAACCCAGAGGGGTTGCCATAACTTAGGTAGGCTTCTAGAGCTCCCTAAATTATGCTGGGGGCTTCTTCCGTCTCATGAACAGATCAGGATCAGTAGGACACAAAGATGGCGGAAAGCTACTGTATCTTCCCCTCTCCCTGCGAGTTCCGTGTTATGTGTCATAGGGTGTGTTTATACAAAAAAAGATGTGTTCTTAACTCAGGTTAGCTCATCTGCTCTAGCTCATTTGAATTAAAATAGCAACCATGGTGACTTGGCTTTTCATTCGGATTTGCAGCTTGAGTTCAACTCCAGGCTCACCGGTATGCTTTAGTTTAACTCAAGCTACTAACCTTAGTTAAAAACTGACTTGTTGTGTCTTCACTGCTATTTTACCTCAGGTTAGCTAATCCACATTAAGAATGCACCTTCTTTTGCAGTGTAGGAGATACCCATACCCACAGACTGTCATCCTGAAGTATTATAGACACCTTACAGGCTCTGCTTGCGCTGAGATTTGGACATAAAGGAGGGAGTACATGTCTTTTTTACAGTGTATCCTCAAATTTACAGCATACATTTGTTGAGCACAGTATGAATCATCTGAGAATTTACAAGTTATTCTGTTAATTGCATAAGAAGCGTCTTAGATGGCCTGCAGGATTTTTTGTGTGAATCTAACACTTCCCTAGCAAAGAAATGGCTGGAGTCAGAAACTTAAAAATGGACTGACTTGTAGATTCTTGTAAAATCTGAGACCTACTGAATTTTTAAAGTTTAGTACTGTGTATATTATTGTTTTAGGATCAGTATTTCTCAGAAATGTTTTTATCTAAGTTGCAGTGTCCTTTATGGAATATTTTTCAGAGTAGCAGCTGTGTTAATCTGTATCCGCAAAAAGAAAAGGAGCACTTGTGGCACCTTAGAGACTAACAAATTTATTTGAGCATAAGCTTTCGTGAGCTACAGCTCACTTCATCGGATGCATTCAGTGGAAAATACAGTGGGGAGATTTATATACATAGAGAACATGAAACAATGGGTGTTACCATACACACTGTAACAAGAGTGATCACTTAAGGTGAACTATTACCAGCCGGAAAGCTGGGGGTGTGGGGTGGGGGGGAACCTTTTGTAGTGATAATCAAGGTGGGCCATTTCCAGCAGTTGACAAGAATGTCTGAGGAACAGTGGGGGGTGGGGGAGGGGAGAGAATAAACAAGGGGAAATAGTTTTACTTTGTGTAATGACTCATCCACTCCCAGTCTCTATTCAAGCCTAAGTTAATTGTATTCAGTTTGCAAATTAATTCCAATTCAGCAGTCTCTCGTTGGAGTCTGTTTTTGAAGTTTTTTTGTCGAAGAATTGCAACTTTTAAGTCTGTAATCGAGTGATCAAAGAGATTGAAGTGATCTCCAACTGTTTTTTGAATGTTATAATTCTTGACGTCTGATTTGTGTCCATTTATTCTTTTAGGTAGAGACTGTCCAGTTTGACCAATGTACATGGCAGAGGGGCATTGCTGGCACATGATGGTATATATCACATTAGTAGATGTGCAGGTGAATGAGCCTCTGATAGTGTGGCTGATGTGATTAGGCCCTATGATGGTGTCCCCTGAATAGATATGTGGACACAGTTGGCAACGGGCTTTGTTGCAGGGATAGGTTCCTGGGTTAGTGGTTCTGTTGTGTGGCGTGCGGTTGCTGGTGAATATTTGCTTCAGGTTGGGGGGCTGTCTATAAGCAAGGACTGGCCTGTCTCCCAAGATCTGTGAGAGTGATGGGTTGTCCTTCAGGATAGGTTGTAGATCCTTGATGATGTGTTGGAGAGGCTTTAGTTGGGGGCTGAAGGTGATGGCTAGTGGCGTTCTGTTATTTTCTTTGTTGGGCCTGTCCTGTAGTAGGCAACTTCTGGGTACTCTTCTGGCTCTGTCAATTTGTTTTCTTCACTTCAGCAGGTGGGTATTGTAGTTGTAAGAATGCTTGATAGAGATCTTGTAGGTGTTTGTGTCTGCCTGAGGGGTTGTAGCAAATGTGGTTGTATCATAGAGCTTGGTTGTAGACAATGGATCGTGTGGTGTGGTCTGGATGAAAGCTGGAGGCCTGTAGGTAGGAATAGCGGTCAGTAGGTTTCCGGTATAGGGTGGTGTTTATGTGACCATCGCTTAATAGCACCGTAGTGTCCAGAAAGTGGATCTCTTGTGTGGACTGGTCCAGGCTGAGGTTGATGGTGGGATGGAAATTGTTGAAATCATGGTGGAATTCCTCAAGGGCTTCTTTTCCATGGGTCCAGATGATGAAGATGTCATCAATGTAGCGCAAGTAGAGTAGGGGTATTAGGGGACATGAGCTGAGGAAGCGCTGTTCTAAGTCAGCCATAAAAATGTTGGCATACTGTGGGGCCATGCGGGTACTCATAGCAGTGCCGCTGATCTGAAGGTATACATTGTCCCCAAATGTGAAATAGTTATGGGTGAGGACAAAGTCACAAAGTTCAGCCAGCAGGTTTGCTGTGACGTTATCGGGGATACTGTTCCTGATGGCTTGTAGTCCATCTTTGTGTGGAATGTTGGTGTAGAGGGCTTCTACATCCATAGTGGCCAGGATGGTGTTTTCAGGAAGATCACCGATGGATTGTAGTTTCCTCAGGAAGTCAGTGGTGTCTTGAAGATAGCTGGGAGTGCTGGCAGCGTAGGGCCTGAGGAGGGAGTCTACATAGCCAGACAATCCTGCTGTCAGGGTGCCAATGCCTGAGATGATGGGGCATCCAGGATTTCCAGGTTTATGGATCTTGGGTAGCAGATATAATACCCCAGGTCAGGGTTCTAGGGGTGTGTCTGTGCGGATTTGTTCTCGTGCTTTTTCAGGGAGTTTCTTGAGCAAATGCTGTAGTTTCTTTTGGTAACCCTCAGTGGGATCAGAGGGTAATGGCTTGTAGAAAGTGGTGTTGGACAGCTGCCTAGCAGCCTCTTGTTCATATTCCGACCTATTCATGATGACGACAGCACCTCCTTTGTCAGCCTTTTTGATTATGATGTCAGAGTTGTTTCTGAGGCTGTGGATGGCATTGTGTTCTGCACGGCTGAGGTTATGGGGCAAGTGATGCTGCTTTTCCACAATTTCAGCCCGTGCACGTCGGTGGAAGCACTCTATGTAGAAGTCCAGTCTGTTGTTTCGACCTTCAGGAGGAGTCCACCCAGAATCCTTCTTTTTGTAGTGTTGGTAGGAAGGTCTCTGTGGGTTAGTATGTTGTTCAGAGGTGTGTTGGAAATATTCCCTGAGTCGGAGACGTCAAAAATAGGATTCTAGGTCACCACAGAACTGTATCATATTCGTGGGGGTGGAGGGGCAGAAGGAGAGGCCCCGAGATAGGACAGCTTCTTCTGCTGGGCTAAGAGTATAGTTGGATAGGTTAACAATATTGCTGGGTGGGTTGAGGGAACCACTGTTGTGGCCCCTTGTGACATGTAGTAGTTTAAATAGTTTAGTGTCCTTTTTCTTTTGTAGAGAAGCAAAGTGTGTGTTGTAAATGGCTTGTCTAGTTTTTGTAAAGTCCAGCCGTGAGGAAGTTTGTATGGAAGGTTGGTTTTTTATGAGAGTATCCAGTTTTGAGAGCTCATTCTTAATCTTTCCTTGTTTGCTGTAGAGGATGTTGATCAGATGGTTCCACAGTTGGTTTGAGAGCGTGTGGCACAAGCTGTCAGCATAGTCTGTGTGGTATGTCAATTGCAATGGATTTTTTACCTTCAGTCCTTTTGGTACGATGTCCATCTGTTTGCATTTGGAAAGGAAGATGTTGTCTGCCTGTATCGAAAGCTTATGCTCAAATAAATGTGTTAGTCTCTAAGGTGCCACAAGTCCTCCTTTTCTTTATGGAATAGTATTTGCATTTGATTAGTTTGACGTAAAATGAGTGTGACAACAAATACTTTTGACATCTTAAGTTTTTGGTGTGTGGGTGCAACAAGTACGGAAATAAACAACATTATGCAAGTGAATACTATATAAGATAGCTGCGTCTTAATGGAAGACAATGAATTCCATCTCATATAATGTGTTATGCACACGCTGACATCCTGGCTTTCTTGCAATGAGGCAATTGTATTTTCTGTAAGTTTGTTAATTTTTTTGGGTCGGCTCTCAGTGAATAAACGGAAGCTCAAAGCTAGTCCATTCAACTAGTACCTGGTATGTCAATAGATTTTCAGATAAGGAAGACTGGAAAAAGAGTATCCCCCTATAGCTCTAGACCAGTGGTTTTCAACCTTTTATTCATTTATGGTCCCCTAAAAAATTTCAAGTCAACTAGAGTGGTAACAGATATACCCAGATTTGCTTGCCAATACCTTCTCCCACTGATGATACCAGAGGTACTGCATGAAATCCTGGTTCTGCTGAAGTCAGTGGGAATTATGTCATGTTTGCACCTTCATTTGAAATTTTTTTAGGGATCCACAAATGAAACATTGATTTCAATATGGTCAGGATTTCACCCGTGATGCCTATCTGATCAAGGTATGACCGTATGTCATTTGCCAGTTGGCACCAAGGGGCCCCTGGCTCACACAATATCACCATAGTTATATCTGTTAAAATGCAAGCACTGCTATCATAAAACTACAGGCAAGTTCCAACTCTGTCACTGAGCAAAGCATCCATAAATGGAAGGAACAGTAAAAGTCTATAATATGACTATATTGGCTCTTTTGGTGGTGCTGTCACTTGACAATATGGGCCACTGAAAACTTTAGGTCAACACACTTCCAAATTAGTGCTGACTTTTGCAAAGAGCCTGTCAAATTGACCCTCATTTTAACTTTGGTTGCAATTGCTTAGTTTCATAATTTTGTTAGGCTAGCTGAGGTCGTAGAAAGTTCAGGGCCAACCATTTTTGTTTCACACAAAGTTGCTTTGAGAATGTTGTGTAAAATGAGAAACTCCAAATTCTGAAGGAGACTGTTGTGGTCTGTTATGGTCCAACCTTTTATGACTTTCAGAATATTGAAAATATACGGATAAAGTTGGTGGAAAATAATGACAGCATCATGTTGATCAGTCCATTTAATGTCACTAAATGAGTAGAGCTATTTACTTGCAATGCCATCAGAAATGATATTCTAGACATGATACTCCAGACAAGTAATTCTCTAGGTGGAGTTATTGATGAAGGGATTATTTTTGCAGATGTACCCCAATAATTATGAATTGCCCTACATTATTAGGTTAGATTTATTTGTTATAGTGGACACACAGTGCATCTTGGTGCTTACAGCAAGTGAGTGCCTAAGATGCAGAAAGACATCAACTCATGAACCCTTAGGTAGGCATATTTCACAGCTCAATCAATGTTTTGCTGGTACGCCTGTCCAGTCATATAATGGATTTCTGTGCCCTGTAGGAAGTCCTCTCTTATACTCATTATTGCATAAATACTTTAAGTAAATGGTCACTTGTTCCTTTTTGGTATTGCCCATTGTTTCATGTGCAAACATTCATTAATTTTGATGATTAAAACATTCATTAATTTTGATGATGCAACTGTTGATGCAGTTCATAAGCATATCTATTCTTTCTTGACTGGCACTTTCAATCAACTGATCTTCGAATAGCTTTGCTGGTGTGCTGCACATTTTTGAGACCATACTTCAGACTATTCTTCTACTTCTTGTCACCAGGGTCAACAAATGCATGAAAAATCTCAAGCATGTGTCTATCATTCTGAGCTAAGTCATATTCTAAGACAGGACCACTAATGAGGTGAACGAGGGGAGTCCATACCTCCCACACAGCTATTGTTTCAGGCTGTCTGCAACAGACTCAGCACAGCATCTGTTTCAATAAGGGTCAAGTTTGGAAGGTTTCCTTTGCTATGGTGGGGGCAAGAAAATTATTTTTTTTTAATATACAGTTCGATTCTGCAGATGCTAATAAACTTCCTGAGAGCAGAGGCAACAGACCCCCAATCTCTCTCCCCACTGTATATTAAGATGCTAAGTCTTGTGTCAGAATTGTTCATGTAACAGTAGCATGTGATTTCCTCAATTTTTAATGGTTTTGTTTTTTAGTGATGGGATTAATGATATGTCTTGCTTTGAATTACATTGAGTCATCTTAACTATAAGCTAATGAAGTTTTTTGTAGTATCATTGGCTTTGCTCTGTAAACTCTCAGGAAGGTCACTGGGTTGCATGATTCCTGAAAAAACCCAAGATACCTTTCCTGTACCTACCTTCATATGAAACCCTCATGACCTTCTTACGTTCTGATAACATTTCTTTTCAATCACACACAAATTGCAGAATAAAGTCCATTTCTTTGTATATCTCAAAATTAACAAGTGCAGGGAAGTCACTTAAAATTTAATTCAGTGGGCCAAAGCTTGCAATTAAGTTCAGAAGAAATTTCAACTGTGTAATAGCTGTATGATCAGATACAATATAAATTTGTTTGCCCTTAAAAACGCTATAGGGCAGATTTTTAAAGGTATTTAGGAGCCTAAAGATGCAGCTAGTTGTCTAGTAAGATTTCCAAAGCTGGGTCTCAGTGTGAGTTAGGTGTTTAGGTTCTTTTGAATATCCCACTAGGTGCCTATCAGCATTTTTAGGTGCCTAAATACCTTTAAAAATCTGCCCCTATGGGTCTAATTCTCATCTACAATCAATGTAGAAGGGCTTTACCTGCTTTAAAACACCTTTACACTGCCAGCGTGTACAGGGACCATAGTGTACATGAGAATCAGACCCTGAAGGAGTTGGCTTCACCTTGTGTCCTCATCTGAAGGCAGCCTGAACAAAGGGCAGTTGTGGTTTGATAACCTTGTTGATGTACATCAGAATCAGTCACTCCATAAGCTTGTATGTGACACAAAGGAGAGAAATGAGTCAGTCACTGTTGGATCTTCCAGCACTTTTCCTGGTTTTGGAATGGCTGTGACCTTTGGCCTGCACCAGATTTTTGGGATGCAGTTGTCCTGGAAACATGGTTGAGGAACCGAAGCAGCCAGCTTTTGGGAGTAGGTGAAGTAGGAACTCTATATGCATATAATCCAGGCTTGGAGTCTTGTTTTCATAATCATAGAATCATAGAATATCAGGGAAGGGACCCCTGAAGGTCATCTAGTCCAACCCCCTGCTCAAAGCAGGACCAATCCCCAACTAAATCATCCCAGCCGGGGCTTTGTCAAGTCTGACCTTAAAAACTTCAAAGGAAGGAGATTCCCCCAACTCCATAGGTACCACATTACAGTGCTTCACCACCGTCCCAGTGAAAAAGTTTTTCCTAATATCCAACCTAAACCTCCCCCACTGCAACTTGAGACCATTACTCCTCGTTCTGTCATATGCTACCACTGAGAACAGTCTAGATCCATCCTCTTTGGAACCCCCTTTCAGGTAGTTGAAAGCAGCTATCAAGTCCACCCTCATTCTTCTCTTCCGCAGACTAAACAATCCCAGTTCCCTCAGCCTCTCCTCGTAAGTCATGTGTTCTAGTCCCCTAATCATTTTTGTTGCCCTCTGCTGGACATTTTCCAATTTTTTCACATCCTTCTTGTAGCGTGGGGCCCAAAACTGGACACAGTACTCCAGATGGGGCCTCACCAATGTTGAATAGAGGGGAACGATCACGTCCCTTGATCTGCTGGCAATGCCCCTACTTATACATCCCAAAATGACATTGGCCTTCTTGGCAACAAGGGCACACTGTTGACTCATATCCAGCTTCTCATCCACTGTAACCCCTAGGTCCTTTTCTGCAAAACTGCTGCCTAGCCATTCGGTCCCTAGTCTGTAACGGTGCATGGGATTCTTCCGTCATAAGTGCAGGCCTCTGCACTTGTCCTTGTTGAACCTCATCATATTTCTTTTGGTCCAATCCTCTAATTTGTCTAGGTCTCTCTGTATCCTATCCCTACCCTCCAGTGTATCTAGCTCTCCTCCCAGTTCAGAGTCATCTGCAAACTTGCTGAAGGTGCAATCCACACCATCCTTCAAATCATTAATGAAGATGTTGAACAAAACTGGTTTAGGATTGACCCTTGGGGCACTCCACTTGATACTGGCTGCCAACTATACATGGAGCCATTGATCACTACCCTTTGAGCCCGACGATCTAGCCAGCTTTCTATCCACTTTATAGTCCATTCATCCAGCCCATATTTCTTTAACTTGCTGGCAAGAATACTGTGGGAGACCGTATCAAAAGCTTTGCTAAAGTCAAGGAATAACATGTCCACTGCTTTCCCCTCATCCACAGAGGCAGTTATTTCATCATAGAAGGCAATTAGATTAGTCAGGCATGACTTGCCCTTGGTGAACCCATGCTGGCTGTTCCTGATCACTTTCCTCTCCTCTAAGTGCTTCAGAATTGATTCCTTGAGGACCTGCTCCATGATTTTTTCAGGAACTGAGGTGACGCTGACTGGCCTGCAGTTCCCCAATCCTCCTTCTTCCCTTTTTAAAAGATGGGCACTACATTAGCCTTTTTCCAGTCATCCAGGACCTCCCCCAATCGCCATGAGTTTTCAAAGATAATGGCCAATGGCTCTGCAATCACATCCGCCAACTCCTTTAGCGCATCCGGCCCCATGGACTTGTGCTCGTATTGAGTATTATGGCCTAGTACAGCTTTTTTTCTGAAAAAGGAGCCATTGAGTTTGAATCCACACTAGAAGCCTGCCATTTCTCTGTAATCTCAGTTTTGACCATATGGCTGAAAGAATTACCCAAGTTCTGTGTATGGCCATTAGCCACTGGATGGGATGCAATAGAATTTGCAGTGACTGGAAATTCTTTCTTTGCTGAAGCTGGAATCTCCAGGAAGTCTTTTCACAGTTTGCCAGGCTTTCTGGCTTGAATGACTAAAATCTATCTTTTTGAGACTCTCTCCACTGGTTGCGCTTGGTTTGATCTCACAGTTGAAGGAGGTCATTGCTCTTATTAATGGCTTCATTTATGTTATCAGCAGATTTGAATTCCTGGCACAGAGTAATTGCTTCTGATGACCAGCCAGGGATATACTATCATCAATAGCCTCTAGGGACAGATTTCTTAGCAGCAGCCTGAACTGATCTTCAGAAAATTTGGTAGGAGTTGTTTATATTGGCTGTACATGTCAAGTCCAACTCAGACAGTTTGCTGAGAGATGTCTCTGGTTCTGGTTGAAAGACATCCCACTGAGCTTTCAGAAAATTCCACTTGGCCTTCTGTAAGCTGTTTGTTATTGATATCTGCAGGCCTCTGGTGATCAAAGACAGCTGATGTTGAGACTTTGGAAAAAAGATCTGCTCTATGAATTCTGGTGGCAGTTTCCAGGAAGATGAAAAGGTAATGTGGGGTGAAGAGCCAGTTGCTCATCTACTACTGTGAAAACTTGGCGTTTGCTTTGGGTTGTAGATGAGCCATAGATCAGCAACTGATGCCTGCTCCATTAGACTTTCCTGCATTGTGCTCAGGGTATCCCCAGATGACATGGTGGGAATTGAAGTTGCCACAGCAGATAGAAGGACATGAAAAGGTGGATAGAAGAGGGTTAGCCAGTTATCTGATGGATACTTGTGGACATTAATCAGCATAAACATATTCACCTTTATTGCCTGCCAGTCTGTGATGTCATTTGGACCAGATGTTGATAGAGTGACAGTGGACATCCCCTGTTGACCATAAGATGCCATACTGCTTGTGGTGGTGATAAGCCTCGACAGTGTAGCCTAGAGCTGAGAGCTGCAAGTCAGTGGTGAAGTGCATCTCCTGAACCAAGACTATGTGTTCTTCATGTCTTGTTACTAGGTGGCGAAGGCCCTGAAAGGGGCTCTGTGGAGGTGCATGCATGCCCCATCCCCTTTTGAGATGGGGCAAAGGTTGCTATGGCTAAATCTACACGACCACTGTGGGTCTCAGGGTAGTGTGGCCTAACAGCCAAAGTCAGTATAGCCACCCCTCTGTCAGGGCAGGGTGGCCTAACAGTCAGAGACAATAGAGTCACACTTTCTGTCAGGGCTGTGAGTCAATAAGATTGATGAGGTGGGCCACTGCCCTGGGGTCATCAGCAGCCAGGGTAGGGGCACCCGGGCTCTCCCTCTCCATTGGTTCTCAACCCAGGGCCCTGACGGTGGCAGGATTGCCCGCCACCAGCTTGTTGGGGATGCTGCTGAAACATGCCAAGCATGTGTGTCCCATCACAGGCTCCTTTGTCAGGTGGCCCTTTTGGGCTGATAGACTTATTGATTGTGAGCCTGTGTTCTGCACTTTTTCTGCATCCATTTTCCTTTTTTATGCTACTCATAGGGGATGCCATGAGAAAGCAGCAGACATGTCCCCTCACCTCACATAAGACATCAGTTAGACTCCCATGGCTGGCCCATGCCAGCTGATGTGGGCTCATGGGGCTCTGGCTAAGGGGCTGTTTCATTGCAGTTTAGACATCCGGGTTCAGGCTGGTGACTGGGCTTTAGGACCCTGCAAGGTGGGAGGGTCCCAGAGCTTGGGCTGCAGCCCAAGCCTGAAAGTCTACACAGCAATGAAACAGCCCCACAGTCCATGGGCCAGCTGTGGGTTTTTATTTGCAGTGTCAATGTACCAAAGATACCTTCAAGAAGGGCAAGAAAATTAGTGCTGTTTGGGTGGATCTGGCAGCTGGATATGATACTGTCTAGCATGTGGGGCTGATGACCAAGTTGTGGCAGGTTATTCTCTGAAACCCCCAGTGCGGTTCATCATGGAAACGAAAATGAATTGAAGCTTCATCCTGCAAGCTGTAGACAAAGTCAGCCGGCATCAGCGTCTCCATAATGGACTCCTGCAAGGATCCATTCTAACTCTTCTTCTGTTCAACATATATACTTATGACCTTCCAACAAATAAGGCTGCTAAGTATGTATATGCAGATGATATCTGTCTCACTGATGTGGGTAAAATTCTATGCAACACTGAAGGATGACTCAGCTAAGACATGACTGCTCTGGCCACTTACCTTCATCAGTGGTGACTTACAGTAAATGAGTCGAAGATGGTGGCCACAACCTTCCATCTGAACAGTTGCCTGGCCAATCAACCCTTACAATCTGTGCTCAGGATTGTCCATTCCTTTTCCAGTCAGTTGACACTTATTTAGGAGTCAAACTAAACTGCCGTCTAACATACGGGTCCTATGTAGAACACTTTCAGGAAAAGACCACTTCTCGCACTGCCTTGATCCAGAAGCTAGCAGGAACCTCCCTGGGAAGCAGAGGCAAATGTTTTACGAACCTCAGTCTTGGTGCTGGTACTCACGCCACTGGAACATTGTACAGCAGTTTGCAGCAGAAGTGGGCATATGCACCTTGTTGATTCAGCGTTGAATACAGTTGAGTGGCTGCCTTACCCACACATTAACGTCTAATTGTACGTGTTTATTGCTCCCTCAAAACTTCAACAAGGTGCCATTACCCTTCAAACTGCATGGAGAGCAGTGATGGATGAAAACAACCTGCGGCACACAAGGCTGACTGTGGTTTCAATGGGTGAAAATAAGCAACACACACTTCCTATCAGAAGATCTGCCTGCCTCCAGAATAAAACACCTACTTCTGCATTTTCTGTTGATTTGCCATGATGACTGATTTTGTGACATCTTTTTGTGGTGGCCATTTGTGCAGTTATGTCCAGTGCTGCTGGCCCAGGGTCAATCTTGAATGAACATCGGCATCTCAGGGCCGACAGCTATGTCCTCTTAGAGTGGCAGCAATTCTGGAATGGAGGTATAGGCATGCTGATGAGTTTCAGAAGCCCTAACTTACATCCACTTGTTTTGCTATGTGGGATGTAGATCCTGGACTAGGTTCAACAGACTGTTGACTGGAACAGCCAGAGCAGCTGCCACAATGCAGAAATTTGGCTCGGCCCAATCCACGTAGACAGTCAAACATGTGGTAGAGATGTGCACAATTAGAAGATTGAAGGGTGGACTGCAATACCTTGCTACCCTCAGTGATGCAGCAATTAGATGGCTGAACAATCTAGATACTGACTTGTGACGCATACCAAAGAGGAAGTCTTTGCATGTTCACTTAGTTTTACTGGAAAGATTTTTGTATTTGCAAACTGTATTTATCAACTTCTAGATTAAATATGAAATCCTGTAAAGTCATATATAATGGATATAATATTATTTTAATTATTGTAACGCAGTAATGCAGAGATCCTTTCATAGGGGTTTGTCTTCATGAATGAATATGGTATAAAATATAGCAAAGGATTTTAGTCTTTTTTAAAAAAGCAGTCAATTAAAATGGGCAGTATTTTGCAGCTAGTCAAGAAGATTGGACAAGAAGGGAACGGGGTGAGACAAAAGAGGAAAGAACAGAATAGACTAAACTAAGTGAAAAGGGGAAAAGTAGAGATGAGGAACCAGTCTCATTTTTATCTTAGGTTATATCTTTAATAAATGAACATGAAAATTTATATGCCTCATCAGAGCATAGCTGACCAGATATGCATAGAGTTGCAGGATTCTAGGTCTGCTGAATCCATTCCAAAATGGACAAATATCTCACCAAGCAGGCAGCAGCAAAAGATATTTTGATAAATATTTGAATGCGATTTTCTACTGCATGGCTAGTCTAGGAAATAGTCACTAGATGGCAGTGAGTCTGCATATCTGGACTATAAACTAGATCTTGTAAAGGAAAATCTGCACAATTTCTTCCATAAAAATTGGTACCAGAAGGTGGCATATTTGGGCTATGAAAAAACAAAATCTTTAAGGTTCAGTGTAGCTGCCTGCAAAATTATTGTTCTTTCTCCTTCTAGAGCATTATATGTTAAAAAATTGAAAAAATAAGATTATGATCTGAATAAAAAGGGACTGCTATGATTTTAAAATATGGAACACAAATATTTTAAATAATCAAAAGTGTACTAGAAAGTGAGAGCCTATGAAAGCCATCAATAAAAGGGAATAAAAGAATAATTGATCAAGTTAGGAATACAATTACTCATAGACTCATATACTTAAGGTCAGAAGGGACCATTGTGATCATCTAGTCTAACCTCAAGTTACAGAGAATTCACCATTTACACTAGTTACTCTGGGGAGAATTCTGCACTAAAAAATTAAAAATTCTGTGCACAATATTTTAAAATGTGGCAAATTTTATTTGTCAAAATAACACCATTTATATAACAAAATATAATCACACCAGTTTCAGTTATTTGTTGTCATTTATTTCAAAATGCCTGGGAGCAAGTATGTCTGTAACAATACAGACAACAAAAAAGATTCAGGAAATGTTTTTTTGACAAATAGATTCCTTACTAGGCATATTAATACAGAACTCTGAGTAATAATTCATTTAAATTACAATACAGAGCTGTATTTCCCGCACCCCTCAGAAGCAGTGCAAAGGTTTGGTAATGGAGGAGCTGAGGGAAAGGGAAGTAAATTGCTGGGAAGGGAAGGATCCTGGGTGTGAACTTGGAGGGTTGTTGGGTTTGGGTGGGAAAAGAATGGAACAGGTTTTTTTGGGGGGGCAGGGAGGGATTGTTAGGAGCTTCCCCCATGCAGACCCTGGCTGACCCTTAGCCTCTTCTATTCAGTTAGGCACACCTGCCCCATCCCCATGTGTTCCTGCACCCCCATGTGTCCTTGCACCCCCAGTCCACATGTGTCCCACCACCCCCACTCATACACCCACTCCTCCATCTCCATGTGGCCCTGCATCCCCTCCCCCAATCCCTATATGACTCTGGACCCCCTCCCACTGTCCCCATGTATTTCTGTGCCCCCACTCAGCCACCCCCTGTCCCTATGTGACTGTGTACCCCCTCCCCCTGTCCCCATGTGTCTCTGTGCCACTGCCCAGCCACCCACTGTCCCTATTTGTCCCTGTACCCCCTTCCCCGTCTCCATAGGTCTCTCTGCCCCCCCATCACCATGTGGCCCTGCACCTCCCTTCCCCTGTGCCTCCACTCATATTCAGCCCCTGCCCTAGTCTGTCCTCCCCCATCAGTCCTTATAAGCCCCTGTCTGAGCCCCCCGCCCCAGCACCCTACACTGTCTTTCTTCTCATAGCCACTGTTTCCTTGACAGGCACTGCGAAGAAGGCAGGTTCCCTGGCCTGACAGGCACTGCAAAGAAGACAGGCTCTTTCTCTTCCCTAGCTGGCCAGGAGCTGCTGATTTGTTCTATGGCCACAGCACCCGCTGGTGGTCAAAAGGCAGAACTACAGAAGTTATTTTCTGCTGGGAGCTACTGCTGTTCTTGTGCCACAGAGTCCTCTGGTGGGCAAAAGGTGGAACTGCAGCAACATTTCAGCAGCTTTTTTCTGTGCAAAAAATTAAAAGTATGCATGGCTCATTATTTATTCCTGCTCAGTAATCAGAATTCCCCCAGGGGTAAGTCTAGTTTAAACCTGCAACTGACTCATGCCCCATACTGCAGAGGAAGGCAAAAACAAAACAAAACAAAAATCCCCAGGGTCTCTGCCAAACAGACCCAGGGGAAAATTCCTTCCTGATCTCAAATATGGTGATCATTTAGACTCTGAGCATGTGGGCAAGACCCGCCAGGCAAATACCTGGGAAAGAATTCTCTGTAATAACTAAGCTCTCCCCATCTAGTGTCCCATCTCTGTCCGTTGGGGATTTTTGCTACTGGCAGTTGCAGATGGGCCACATGCTGTTGTAGGCAGTCCCATCATACTACCCCCTCCATCAACTTATCAAGCTCAGTCTTGAAGCCAGTTAGTTTTCCTCTTCCCCACCCCTGCTCCCCTTGGAAGGCTGTTCCAGAACTTCACTCCTCTGATGGTCAGAAACCTTTGCCTAATTTTGAGCCTAAATTTGTTGATGGCCAGTTTATAGACATTGGTTCTTGTGTCCATATTGGCACTTAAATAAATCCTCTCCCTCCTTTGTATTTATCCCTCTGAAGTATTTACCTAGAGAAATCATATCTCCCCTCAGCCTTCTTTTGGTTAGGCTAAACTAGCCAAGCTCTTTGCTTCTCCTTTCATAAGGTAGGTTTTCCATTCCTTGGATCATCCTAGCAGCTGTTCTCTGCACCTGTTCCAGTTTGAATTCATCTTTCTTAAACATGGGAGATCAGAACTGCATACAGTATTCCAGATGAGGTCAGTATTCCAGATACAATGCTTTGTATAATGTTACTAACACTTCCCTGTCTATACTGGATATACATCGCTTGATACATCCTAGGACTGCATTAGCCTTTTTCATGGCCACATCACATTGATGGCCCATAGTCATCCTGTGATCAACTAATACACTTTAGTCTTTCTCCTCTTCTGTCACTTCCAACCAATAAGTCCCCAGCTTATAGTTTGTTAGGTCCTAAATGAATGACTTTGCACTATTTAATTTTAATCCAATTTCTATTACTCTAGTTTACAAGATCATCCAGATCTTCTTGTATGATATTCTGGTCCTCCGCTGTATTGGTAATACCTCCCAACTTTGTATCATACAGAGCTTGTATTAGCACACTTTCACTTTTTTCTAAGAACAATATTTAATCTGAAGGTTTCAAGGAAACTCTAAACAGTTTTAATATATAGGAATAATAAAAAGGTAATAAGATAATAAGAGTGTCTTGGTCTACCAACTCCATAACGATAATACTTTTCACTTCTATAGTGCATTAACTCTGAGGTTCTCAAAGCACTTTACAAACAACGTTACACTTCATCTCATAACCTCCCTGTGAGGTATTATTACCTTCATTTTACAGATGGGGAAACCGAGGCACAGAGCTTGCAGCTTCTTTACATTGATTTCAGTTGCAGCTGTGGGTGCTCAGTACCTCAGAAAACTGGAGACTAGGGTTGTAATTCTAGCTCCACATAAATCAATGGGAGTTTTGTCACTGATTTCAAAGGAGTAAGGATTTCATCCTAGGTGTCTTTAGGAAATTAAAACTTTGGACCTAAGGCCCAGATGCATAGAGTTATGTAGGCATCTAACTAGCAGATTTAGGCTCCAAATCCCAATTTTTAGGTGCCAATGTGATCCACAAAACTGCTTTTCTGCCGCCTAACCCCTGTAATTACCTAAACTCACTCCGTGCCCAAGCTTTTGCAGTAAAAGTTCCCTAGCTGCCTAAATTTCTGCCTCTGGGCACGCGCACTACTGCCTCACTCTAGGCATCCAGACTTAGGAATACCTCTCTCCTTGGTTTAGGCAGCTTCCTGCTTAGTGGGCTGGCTTTTGAGAATCCAATTCTCAGGTGCTGATTTCTCCCCCACTCATTGTAGAGGAAGCCTAGGTGTTTAACTCAGGCTTTGTGAGTTGCAGTGTGTTCCAGTGATTTTCTAGATGCCTAAAAGGTATGTGTTTTGGTGCTGAGCATGACAATGCCTAAGTCCCTTTGAGGATGTGGGTCTAAGTGACTTGCACAGTGTCACTCAATTTAGGGGCCAAATTCTGCTCTTAGTTATATCCTGTGCAAGCCAGCCAAGTCAACAGAGACTTGAGTGGTGGTTTCAGTTCGGTTGCAATGCTGTAACTGAGAGTAGAACAGTATAGCATATGTATGTGGTCTTGTGTCAAGACACCCGCTATAGGCTCCCATAAGGAGGTGTGTGTAGAGGGGATAAGGGCAGGAACATGCACCATGCATAATATGCCCATGCATCTTGCCTGTGCGGGATAAATGCAATTAGTTATACCTGCTATGCGAATCCCATAAATCCCAGCCCACCCAGTCCAATTCACTGACACTGTATTGTATACATTTCCTTGACTTTTCAGGTAAATGTTCTAGTCCCAAATTCTGGAGGCGTAGCCTGTGTTTTGTTCTCTGCCACAGGCAGTCAGAGTGGGATAGCTCAGCTGTCTTTGCACATACTGTCTTTTAGCAGAGCCCGGTCCTGTTCTTGAGTTAGCCCTATCAGTTCATTAAAGTGATCAATTTAATGTGTGTACAGATACAGTACACATGCTATTGATACTAGGGCACTAGATAACTCTTCCATTTCTGTGACTAGAGGAAATCCAGATCTAGTAGATCTGCCCCCGGGTAGTGCCAACTCTGCAGCATTGTGCCCTGTTCCTCCACTGGAGCTGCACATGGTCAAGTCTCCCCAGCATTTGGTGGGAGGTGGTGGTGGAACCAGCTCTTCTGCAGGGCCATTCCTGCTGAGCTTGCAGATTTTCAATCAGAAGTCCAGTTTGGAGTTAATCCTGCTTCAAGCAGCATTAACTCGCACTAGCCCCTCCTTGGCTCCTGTGAGGGACTCAGCAAAAGACATCTCATGGCTCATGAAGAAGTTATGGTGCCAGCAAGGAATGTGGTGGCTGAGGGTGGTTAGGCAAGTCTCTCTTCATCTACTCTGCAGAAGCTCTTTCCCCTCCCTGTGGATTCTCAGAGGGTAGAAAACAATAGTACATGTGCTCTCCCGTGCCCCAAACTCGCCCACCTCAGTGGAATGATTATTTGGAAATTCTTCAAGATTGGCATCCTGGAGTTTTCTGATCCCTTTCTTCTCCTTGGAGAGGGATCAGCTAGGCACTGACTAGTTTGGTTGGGTTCATATGAGGTAAGACCTAGACTTGTGAAAAATAAGAGGGAAAAAATATCTGGAGCTATTCACCCTATGAACGTTATAAGTGCTGCCTGCTTTATTGATGGAGTTTTTAAGACCCTTGGTCTGTGGATTTTACACTCTGATGGCTTCATCAGTGAAGCTTTTAAGTTATTTGAACCAATCAGTGTGCGATTTTACACGTACATTGCATTTATCTTCCCTGTGGTTTTAATCTGACCCGTGTCCACGAGGGGAGCAGTGACTCACTGGAACAAGTTTTGCATGTGCATGAGCTGTTCAGTGAGCACCACTTACAGGGGGAAGAGACCGGGTATACAGAGATATAGAAAAGACAACAAAGGGTAGCGACCCGGAGAAGGAGCTACATAGGTTAAAAGGGAAAGCTGTTGATCAGCTGCTCGGTGCTACCTCTGGCTGCACACGTTCAGAATGGAGTTGTGAAGACTCCCTCAGCACAAGCAGCTGAGGCTGAAAGATTCACTGAGTCTGAAACTTTTATCAAAGTTGGGTTTGGGGCAGGCTGGGCTGGATTCTCCTCTCACCTACTCTAGTGTTATACCAGTCTAACTCCATTGACTTCAGTAAAGTAACTCCAGCGCACATGAGAGAAGAATGGAGCCCAGATATTGTTTTCTCTGAATCTGGATAGCCATAATCATGTGGAAACTGTCCTTAATGGTACATTTTGATTCTGAGACAGGTTTGCTGAAATAAGGCATATAGTTTAACTTGCACAATATTTTTCTTGTGTTTTGGTAAGGGTCAGACTACTCCCTTTGACCAGAGCCATCTAGCCCCCTTAGAACACCTGGATTCACTAGAGGACATGTGCATGTTATTTCCAGTCTTTTGTATTATACACCGAGCAATTTGGCATCATCATGGTAGCTTTTGTGGCTCTTGCATCAGTCAATGTTTGAAATGATGCAAACAGTAACAACTGGACTTCTGAAACAAGCTGAAGTTCATTTTTAGCAGATGATACAGAGGCAGCCCAGAGAGCTGAGTGCAGCAAGTCCACGTTCAAGGGGCAGATTCATCCCTCAACCGGTACAGAGCAAAGGGAAGGCAACTTGTATCTCCCTTATGCAGGGGCTGTCGAGCCATCTTGACTCCACCACCCCAGTGCAGCCCAAGTTGAACTCCTGCTTCAGTAGCTCATATGGACCATTGCAAGTGCACAGAATCACTGGAGGTAGGTTCATCCTGATCATGCTCCCTCCTGGCCCTAATCCTGTTCCGCTGGCCTGTCCCCAGCTTTCCCCAGAACACTCTACTCTGCACTTTTGGGCTTCTGAAAAGGTGTCCTAGAGCAGGTGGAGGGTAGTCACATATGCTGCGTGTCCTCTTTGTAGCAGCCTCGCTAGTGCAAAGGGACTGTAGGACAATGATGAAGGGGGTCCTTCTGCCTCCCTCCACAAACTTCCATCACAAGTAGAACAAACCTACCTCTTTAGGTCCCCTATGTTGTTACAATGGCCCCAATCAAAGACGCTAACAGGAACGGAATTTGGGCTCAGTTTAATTCTTTGACAAACCTGGGATTCTCTCTAAATTTTTCAGCTGTAAGAAATCATTTTTTTAAACATCAAAAAGCAACTGTCTAAATCAAAGACTAATTGGCTGCCAAATTACAGGTTTATACAACTCACTCTTTGCTGCTTGTTTTGCTTTTTTACCAGAGCGAATAAGCATTAGAAAATTCATTCTTGTTTTCTGTTAATAATAAAACATCTGATGTCAATCCATTTATATCAAAAACTCCCATTCCCTGGAGAGAGAACTGTCCACCATAAGGAGATTTTTTACATATAGTTAGAGACCAATCATGCCTAGCTCTTGTATAGTGTTTTCCATCAGTAGATCACAAAGCACTTAACAAAGGAGGATGTCATCATTATCTTCATTGTACAGATGGGGAAACTGAGGCACAGAGCACTGATGAAATTTACCCGAGATCATCCAGCAGGGCAGTGGCAGAGCTGGGAATATAACCCAGGTCTCCTGAGTCACAGTTCAGTGCTCTCCCCACTAGGTTACACTCCAACAAGGGGGTTGACACTGGATACTGACACAACCTTACCCGTATTGCTGTGATCAGGGGGTTGAAAAAATCCCACAGTCTTCTGTTACATGGATTGTTTTTTTTTTCTTTTCTTAACAGCCCACAAAACTCTTAAAAGGTGTTGCTAGGAGCTCCTTAAATCAAAACACTGCAACTTCATAATGGGGACAGGAGCTTTGTTGTACATGTCTGCACTGTGGCTTCTGTCCTGCCCCTACTAATGTTAATGAGAGCTACAAATGACTTCACTGGGGACACTATCTGGCCCCATATAAGTATTTGCACCGTGAATTGACTAATTACTCCAAACTATGAGTAAGCACGCACTGAGTTCATTGGTAACCTGAGATGGATTATTTAGGCCCAATCTCTTCTTGGTTACTCCAAAATCTCAGTCTGGAATTTGGAGAGGCCATCCCCAGGATGTAACAGGGTTCAGATCACATTCTCTTTTCTCTCTCTGTGACCATCACTTGTCCTGCCTCAAGCCCTCTTCTTGTAATCCTCTCAAACGTAGCATATACAGAAGACTACCATGATACAGCGATCTTGTTCTCTGTGTGATCCTGCAAAGATGCAACACTTCCCCTCACTCCCTCATAGGAGATTTATCTTGCTGTTTTGTTGCAATCTCAGTATATGAATTCACACTTAAAATGAAGAATAAGTATTTCAGGCAAACCACAGTTAAGCAACGTGAGCTTCCAGAAACGTATTAACCTAGACCTGTAGTTCCAATCCTTTTCTTCTTCCCTAATGGTGCCCAGTGACCATTAGAGAGACAAGGTGCCAATATATTTTACTGGACCAACTTCTGAAATATATCGTATGGCATGCCGATAACTGATAGGCAGAGGGATGCAAATATAATTCCAAGATTTTTCCTCAGCATATTGCATCTTTGCTGTGTCAAAAATAAATTGCAGAATAAAAAGATGAAGGATGATTCCACCATTTTGTATCCTCACCTCTTAAAATAAAGGAGTAGTTTTAAAATGCATAAAAATGTTCTGCAATGATAAATTACACATTTATAACCCTATTTAGCCAAGTATTTTACCTTTGTAATTTTAAAACTGTCATTTTGACAAAAAATATAGCTGAGCGAGTTGGCCTTTCACATTTAATGTTTTCTTTCCTTTTTGCAATTCACCAAGTTCAGCTTTGATTAAAGAAGTGGTATAAATGGAATGCATAATGGTCAGCACTTGAAGAATACATTACTCTGATGCTGGAGGATAAGTTTTTTTTGTGAATAGATTTGATTTCTTCACCTTAGAAACTTCTTGAGCATGAGCCCCACTGGCTTCATCGCATCAAGTATGCATCTTGCCCTCAATGCCTAATGTACAAAGAGAAAGATACTTGATATAAAGGGGAAGAGACAAAAGTCACAGTCTATTTTTTTTCCAGAGCTACAGCAGATGAATCATCCTCTGCAACTTCACTGTAACTCTGAGAGATATGCAGCTTCTGGAAAAGTGTCCCATCCTGATGTTGAGCACCTTGTGGGAGGCTCTGTGTACCCTCAACATGAATGGGAGTTGAGGGCACTCAGGACCACTCAACACCTTACAGGATTGGGTCCTGCAGGAGGCCAAAGATCATTGGGGATAGAAATGAAAATAATCCATTGCCTAGTGCATCACATGTCAAGGTGATGCAAAATGTTTACAATGCATTTTCTTTTAGTGTTTGAACTCACCTAGGTTTTCGTCCTGATTTGTGACAATGTCAGTCTACAAAAAGTGCTTTCAAAAAACCTAGAGAAATACATTTAAATACATCAAATAATGTTGTTATACAAATTCAAATTACCGTCACAGTGACTTAGTTGGTAGATGTATTACAACCTCAGACTTGAGATGTTAAATTATACAATGGAATGATAGCCTAACAGTTTATACTAACATAGTAACTTTCATTCCCAAGGACCTGAAAGCAAATAAATCACTTCAGTGCTCACTGAAATGCAGCCACCTCTGCAGTGGAAGGTGACAGCTATTTAACAGCATACAGCAACACTGCACAACTGTTTAAGGACCTGGTTCTGCATTGGATTCCTCTAACCCAGGCCTCTGTGGTTGGGTTTAGTTCTTTTGAATTCAGCAGGACCTCACAGGGGTCTGCACTAGCAGATCTCAGAGCTGTGATAGCAAATTAAGAAGACCATATACAAGTGAAACACAAGGGGACTTTAGGGGTGTAGAATTCTCCAGATTGAAAGTGGGTCTGAACACCAAGCTTTGCACTCCCACTTGGAAGACCCAGTTTCAGGAACTGAGATAGTTACACATGCAAACATTTATTCTCTTTAATTTTTGCTTTGAATTTTAGTTTGTGGCACACTTCCCTAAAGTGTTTGTTAGAGCCATTAGAAAATTGTACAGACAACTCATTTTAGGGAAGAGATTGGAGATCTCTGTCACTCAATTTGTCAGCAGAGGTTCTTAAACAGACAACTCAGCTAGGTAAGTGAAATCCTTTACTAATTATCCCTTTTAGAATTAGGGCAGTGAAAATATTTAATCTTAAATATGACTTTTCCAGGAGGAATGTGATGTCATCACTGTATCTTTTCTTTCTTCATTGCCACTTACCCCACTTAATGATGGTTTGATTAGCTGGCTGGTGGATCAAATTCTCTCTGTCCCTATCAGCTCTTAAAAGGCCAGCATGTTAAATGGAATTCAAATCTCAAAGCTTCACTTGCATCACAAAATGTCAAACCTACAGCTTTGTTTGGGTTCAATGTTTCTCAGAATGCATTCCCTTACTGGTATATATCTATCTATGTATGTGTGTGTATGTGGGGTTTTTAAAAAGGTCATCATTTAATGTTGTTTTGCACTGTATGTACAGAAATTGTGGACATTTTTACTGTTATATACAGTGCATATGTATTTATAATACAAATATAATAATCTTCCACTCCTGGATACTGTAGCCATAGAAAATCCAACCCTTTGTCTTCCTTGGTACCCAGAAACTTGCAGATCAGAGATTTGAGGTTTAGGAGGGCAAAAGCAATCAAATCTTTTTAACCCCTGTATCCCAATCCTGCAGTTCTCACTAAGGTAAAACTCCCACTGAAATTGGAAAGAGTTTTGCCTGACTGGGAAATGTAGGGTAAGGCCCTAAAGGAATTCTCAGCAATTTTTTTTTTTTAAATTACCACTTACCCCTTTTAATCATGATGAACTCACTTCATTACCTTTTTCATGCCACCTTGTGGCAAAATTGCATTTTAGGCTGAATGTACACTATCGTGGACACAGGAGTGCCATCACATCTCTCATAGTGACATTTTTATTACCTCATGTCTTGTGCACCTGTGGCTTTTTGGTGACACACTTGGCTTCTAATTGTACTAAGCTCATTCTGGTGAAAGGATCATGAGCATTTTCAAGCAGTTCATAATGAGGAAGTCATTGCTTTTCATAGTGTTAACAAGATTACCATCGTGTGTTCATGAATACTTAAGCACATTCAATAAAAACGATGGGATGTGAAGAGGGTGAGCTATTGCATCTCAGAGATTGTTAATTAAGGTTTTAAATTATCCGTGTCCTTTGAATTCATGGGTGGGGGCAGGGGATACAACAACAGAACACTGTTTCTCAAACTGGCAACAGTCAGAAAACAAACATTTGTTTTAAAGGATCACTACCATATTCTGGCAAGCTTTAAAAGGTAGGATATTAGTCTAAACTCTCATCTGATGGTCAGAAACCTTTTATGTGTTTCCTTGCTTTGTGCAGCTGATTAGCTAGACATCAGCGTTTAAAGGGAACCTTCATTAAGTGTGAATGGGTCTGAGTGGCAAAATCCAGATCCTGATGTCACATTCAGTTAAAGTTCCAGGGTTTTGCTTCAGGCCCACCTCCATTTATTTATTTTTATAATCATCCTTCTCTTGCCTAATTCACTATTGTTATTATTTCTATAGAGTCTGATGCTGCATCATTGCGGACAATGGGAATTTTGCGACTACTTCAGCGGGCATACAATCACGTCCTCCTAGCCATAAATGTGGGCAGCATTGTACAAAAGGTGTAAAGCCACGGGGTTTACAGACTAAGGGCTAGTCTACACTGGCAGCGCTCAAGCACTGCCATGGCAGTGCTTTAACATGGCTTCTGTGGTTGTGGCTCTAAAAAAACCACCCGCACGAGGGGCGTAGCTTCCAGCGCTGGGGCACTGTCTACACTGGTGCTTTACAGCGCTGAAACTGGCTGCACTCAGGGGTCTGTTGCAGGAGCGCGAAAGTTGCAGAGCTGTAAATTTCCAGTGCAGACAAGCCCTAAGTGTGTGATGAGTGAGATGCTCAGCACCTCACAGGACTAGACCCTAAGGTTAGGTGACTCTATAGAATTTGACTGTGTTTGTGAACAACTGAGTTAGGTGCACTGTTCCCTCTAAGCTGTGCACACGCACACAGATCCTAAACCCCACGCACACGGCGAAAGACCGCACGCACAAAAAGTTGCACAGAAGCATAACCATTTGCGCAGAAGAAATTTTTTGCGCACATGGCCTGTCAAAAATTAAAGGGAACATTGGTTAGGTGACATGAAGATGAGCACAATTTAGCAGTCAATATAGATCAGGCCAAAGTATCTGGTCATCTGACTAAACCCTGCTCAGAACAGCTATGATGAGCTCAACAGGAGTGGACAACACATCAGTGAGCAGGGAGGAAGAGGATGAAGATAACAGGGTTGCATGATCAATTGGACGGTTAATAAGCATGTCGAGTGAGGGTTTTTTTGGTTCTATTTTTTATTACGTAAGAGTACAATTCTTCAGGCTCCTGAATAAGTGGGTTTTAAGAAGGGAGTGGAAGGAGATTAAGTTGGCGGCATGGAGGATGGGTTCAGGGAGGGAGTTCCAAGAATAGGGGCAACAGCAAAAAAGGCACAGAGGCAGGACTGGTAAAAATGGCACAAAGAGGGCAACCAGATGAACAACTTGAACTATGAAGAAAGCATGCTGAGACAGCAGGAGGGAAAGGACCAAGAGGTCAGGAGCTAAGTTGTAAGGGACTGGGGTGAGGCAGTCTTGCCTAGCAGTAACAGCTGGGCTGAGGTCTGCTCACCAGCAACGGGAGTCGCTGGGCCAGAGTTAGAGGAATTGCAATGCCAAGTTCCGTAAACAAGGGTCAGAGTCAAGCTGGAGTCACAGATCAGGAGACAAGGCAAAGTCCAGCATAGTAGCAGACCAAGAACTGTATGTGATTGCCCAGACAACTTTCTGGGGCAACTCCTGGGGTTAAGTGGGGGAACTTGGCCAATCAGAGGGCCACAGGGTACTGCCACTCTGGGTCTCATGGGTGGCACTTCCTATGGTGCTTATTCTCCACAGTGCTTCCTGGCCACACTTCTGTAGGGCCTTCTGATGGCACTGTGGGAACATCAGCCACCCCAAGCTTTTCAAACCTGGGTTCTAGTCCCCAAGTCCTTACAGCAGACAACAAAGAGGAGTATGAGGTATCTGACCTTTATGTCAAAGACAATATGGGGTGAGTGAAGGGATTCTGAGGTTGCAGGCTTTTGCAACAGAGTTTTCAATGGATTGGCAGAGAGGTGAGGTGAGTCAGTGTCAGGATTTACCCCTGATTTACTCCGATGAACAGGAAAGGAAAAATCCAGCTTACATTATCTACACATAATCAGATAGGACCTTTGCATCCTGACGCACCTCTAAAGCCTTTTCCATTTTCACTGCACATTGCAAACATTATAGCTGTCTTGTCAAATCAGAAGTGTAGAGAAAGAAAATGCAAAAAAGTATGTGGTAATTTAGTGAGGTTTCAGTACATTATTATTATGTGTATTTTTGTACACAATTTTCTACAATGTGGTAGAGGCAATAAACCTTTTTGTTACTGCACCAGTGTTAAGTTTCATTATCTTATAATACATCATGTTTTCAGGGTGTGCTGTTTAGGTGAAAAGGGTCATACTGAACAGAAACTGAGAGTGAAAGAGAGACTTGGCCAAGCTCTGTTCTCTGTTAAACTTGTGTTACTCCAAGGACCTCAGAGGGAGCTCAGTGAGAACAGAGTTTGGTCCCCTATGATAAAAATCAGATGGGTACTTTTGGGAAGCAGATGCAGCATAACAAATGTTTAACATGTGACTCTACTGTTGGTATTCTTAAAGGATAGGATGGCCTGGACCCTCCTGATTACTCACCAATATTAACCACTGCAGTCTGGATAAAAAATAATTCTGCAGCATATGTTCAGAAGTGGTTTCCAGGCCTAGGTGTCTACACTTATGCCCGCTAACTTTTTGCACATTTACTTTGTAGAATATAAGTATTTGTATGCATAAATCTTGGAGATGGGTGCATGAACTGTATTGGAACAAGCAAATTTAGGGCATCTCATGTAATTGCTGTGTATCTACACTCACTGTACTATAATACAACCAAATCCCTACAATAGATAGATAACAGAGTGGGTAGATAAATTAGTTTTCATATAGGTAGTTATATGACCATATTAGCAGCGTGCCTCCCTACAAAAAAATAAGAACAAACAGCAAAACAAATCTCTCTCTCTCATTCCCTCCTTACTTTTTCCATTGTCCGGCCACACAGTAAGAAAGGCAGGCGCCAAGGGATGTGGTTTAATTAGGCTGCAATCTTATTTCATGTAAAACATCTGGGAGTACCTGGCAATAGATTGTGCAGTGCAAGTCATGATGATTTCCTTAATCATTTCCCATAATCCGCAATCTCATCACCCTATGAGGTAAAAGGGGGATATAAAAGGAGGGGAGGCTGGCTCCCTGCTATATGAGATGTAGGAGTCTCAACCTACCCCCCTTCCTCAGCTTTCTTAAGGGATATTTTCCTTCAAATCCATTCCAATCCATTTTATCCGATAACCATATCCGTTCCATACTGAGTAGCTGCACTGGATATCTGCCACAAGAAAGTGCCAGCAATTATGCTTGGCTGCCTCCCTCCTACCCCCGCCAGGTTCCCAGATGTTCACTGATTCTTTCCTTTGCCACTGAGGTGAATAATAATTGCATCTGGCATCTGCTTCCAGCCTGCCAAAGAGCTTACAAGGGACATCACCTGGTCCCATAGCATGTCCTGCCTTCCATGCCAGTTTGGGATTGCTTGAACACGTAGACCCAGTTGTGATCCTCCAGACAATCCAGAAGCCTGCTTGTGTGCCCAGTATACAATACCGTGTCTACAGATCCACACTGCTGCTTGATTGGCCCATCTGCATGATTCTGAAATGGGAATCACCAGAGAACGAGTTCTGATTCTCTTCCTGGAGTCTCATGTATGTTCTGTGTGCATTTGAATGTCATCGTCCAGTTGCCTGAACTGCTGTGACCCATAGCTTTCGTTGAACCACAGCCATTGTAGGCCCAATCCAGAATGAGTGGGAACAAAATTCTTACACTGCTAGCCTCATCTCTGTAAGCCCCTTTTTGAAAACTGTAACAAACTGACATGCTGTGCGGGGCCTTCCAACACTATGAGTAAAGAGGGACCTCTCTCCACTGAGTCTCGCTGAAAGTTCTTAATGTCCCTACCAGGCAAGTCCTGGCCTCACCTCCTTCCTGCAGCATTATGTGCTCCACAATCTGTTTTTGAGATCCACAGTGTCAAGATAACTGATTGCTCCTCTCATTGTAAAACCCTCCACTCTAAAGTCCTTCCCAAAGTTTCCAGATAAGAACAATCAACAAAACAAAACTCACAGTCACTCCTTACTTTTTCCACACTCAAGTAACTCAATCACCTGCTTTGGATACATAGGTGCTGACTTGAGCTGACATGGGCACCTTAACTTCAGCAGCTAATTTTGAACATCGGGCTCCTCACCTTTCATATTTTCACTAGCAATGAAGGAAAAACAGCCTAACCATACAATATCATTGAATAGCCAGTCCAAAAAGCACATCACTCAACTCTAGACCCCAAGATCTGTAGGGAAACAATCAGTTGCAGTGTCTCTGCCCCTCACCACTGTCTCCACCACAGGTTTATTTTCAAATGTTGGGGGCTGCTGGTCAGGTGTCCATGCATGTGGTCTCCAAGGCCCCAGTCCATGAATATACTTAACTTTAAGCAATGCTTAAGTTTAATGGACTTCAATGAGACTTCATCTGAAGTGAGTGGGACTTAAGCATGTGTTTCAAGATAAATACTTGCTTAAGTGCTGTCCTGAATGGGGGCCCAAGTTATTGACATTGGCAATCACAGGAACAAGAGTAAAAAAATGTCACAGTCTTAGGCCATGACTACGCTTACAAGCCTACAGCAGCACAACCGTAGTGATTTAGCTATGCCACTGTAAAAGCGCTCGTGTAGCCGCGTTACGCTGATGAGAGAGAGCTCTCAACGAGCGGCGGTAGCTGTGTCGGCAGGAGAAAATCTCCCACCGACATAGCGCTGTGCACACCAGTGCTTATGCTGGAAAAACTTTTATCACTCACAGGGGTAATTTTTCACATCCCTGAGCGACAAAAATGTTGCCGACATGAATGCTAATGTAGACATGGCTTTCGTCACCACAGAATGATGATGGCCAATACTTAGACTAAAAGAAATGGCTTGTCACATTTTGAGATGCTAGAATGGTTTGATTCTACCTGTTTATCTTTCAGGAGTACTATGAAATAGCATAGTAGAAATCTTTGCAATTAATGTAACCGAGTTTTACAACATAAGACTTTGACAAATTAATACAGACTCTATTATAGAAAAGCTTTGTATATAATGTGTCCTAAAGTTGACATGAAAATACACTTTTAATCAGTAACTCTGTGAACAAAATTCTTTCATGTTGTTATTACATTATGTTTATTTTATCTTTGTGCTTTTGCTTTTTTTTCCAATTGCATCCACCTTTTTTACATTGCAGTGAACCGTTAGTATCACAATCAAAATGAACACATATTTTTCATTAAACACAGTCTAGACCTTCTATGTCCTATCCAAATCCCTTTGAAATCCCCAGAAGTAGCAATCTGATTTGCCTCATATTCAAAGCTTCCTTCCTGAGAGAACAGTCAAAATATGTATGATTGCTTTAAACTTTAGATGAGGTAAATGCAATGTTCAATAACTTCATCAAATAAAGTCTGAATTTTATGGTGCAAATGCCAGTCTTCACAGCTCAGTGAGCTTTTAAAAATGGTACACAGCCTGCCTATATCAAATTTGTACAAAAGAATTGATTTTTTTAATGTTGGAATCAGGCCATTTCGGTCTTGTTGCACGCTTTCCAGAAATAATAATGCCATATTAAAAGATAAATGATAAACAGATTACAGTTTTTAAGTATTATTCAGAATGCTAACAATTAACATAACAGACTTTCTGCTGTAAACCTAAATAGCAAGTGTCAACCTGATTATTAAAGTTCTTCTTCCTACCAGTCATGTGGATCTAGGGCCATTTTTGTCCAGCTGACAGAAGCATTATGTTTTAGACTCTAACCTTCTGTAGCTCTGGTTTTGTTTTGTTTTGTTTTTTTGTTTTTGTCTACTTCCTTGAGTTTCTGGTGTTATTGGTAGGACAGCTGTGAGAGCCAGACAGTGCTTTCTGTGCATAGCAAGTATTAGCAATTGTGATAGCAGAAGAATACACCACAAAAGCAGATACATTTAGACCATTATCCATTTCCAGTGAGAGATTCATTGACAGCACAAGTGGTGGTTGTTTAATGAATTATTTGGAGTCCTGACTAGTACAATTAATTCCCTTCAGATTTTTCGCTCCATGTTTTCTGTGGCCATTTATATGCAGTTTTTTTCCGTTTCTGATTTGTTTGCCTTTATCTGTAGTAAGAAGATGAAAGGGCTGCCTTTACCTCATGCAAGCAGCATTGCTTTTAAAACCATCTAAAACTGAAAATGTGCCTGATGCGTGGGTTAAGAAAAATGCGATGCCAGATTCTCAGCTGGTGTAAAGGAATATAACTCCATAAAAGTTAATGGATCTATGCTGATTTACATGAGCTGAGGTTCTGGCCCATAGGGTCCATAGCAAAGTATTGAATGATCAAAGAGTTCTTTTGCTCCTTCCTACAGATGGTTTACATTTCATTCTAATTGGTGTATTCCTTCATGCCAGTGTCTTTTTGTAGGTGTTAACACTTTTAAACAACATGTACCCCTTGATCTCACAGGCAAAACTCTTATTGACAGCAATGGGAATCTTACTTATGTGAGGTTTGTAACAGCTAGAATACAGAGAAGGATGGGCTTGCCTAGCAGAAGGAAAATAATCAGTAGTAATAAATCTGTGTCTGAGCACTAATACAATATGGCATAATATTAGACCTGTCAGCATTCTGGTGAGGTCAAGCCAAGAAGGGGTACATTTCTCCATGACAACACAGTACAAGAAGAAGCTTAGTGGCAGTGAAACAAGGAAAGGCCACATAATAAGCAAGGAAAGTCTAGCTCCAGGAAGCAGTAGGTAGCACCATTTAGGACGTAAGAAACTGTACAGAGGCTTGGAAATTGAGCGTGGTGATTTAATATTGATTAGTGTGATGAGAAATGCTGCTGGGGACAGAGAGGAAAAAGGCTTGTGGCATAGAAAAGCCTATAAATAGAGGGTTCACCTCCCATTTACTTTGCTGGAAATGAAGTGTTAATCCATCGATTTAAATGGACTAAACCTGGTGTGAGCAAGTGGATAATCAGCATGTTATATAGAGAGGTGTGAAGTGAATGAGATCAGACAAGTAAGAACAACTGAACAAAGATGACTGAGGAATCCATTTTACTGATCTCCCTGCTAAATGATTTAGGTTGGGATTTTCAAAGGAGCCAGGCTGCCCAATACCACTGAAAGGCTAACTCCCTCAGGCTGCTCTGAAAAGTCCAGTCTTGGTGTGTGGACAGTACAATAGAAATGTAATCTGTCTATTTTAGATATTACTTCAGTTTCTGTAACCTTGATATCTAAGGGCCACCCGCCAAGTAATTGGTGATAACCTGCTCAGAGAGGTAACCCAAATGTGAATTCATGCCACTAGTAGATGCCAGATGTCAGAAAAGAGGTAGATAAATATAGGGAAGTTAGAACAATGGCTTCATTAAAAAGGTAGTATTCGGACAGGGTTAGAAATAAATTGTAGATTCAACCTGCTGCTAGCTTTTTTGGAAGCAAGAGCCTAAATACTGAAACCTTCTGCATACAATTGACGCTGCCTATAAAATATAATGCATGACAGAGAATTATGTAAATAGTTGTTCTTGGATGAACACACAGCGAGAAAAATAATACTAATTAGGAAAAGATAAGAAAGATAAAAAGGAGAAAAGACTAGAGCAAGGAAAAACTAATAATGTGAAACCAGTAGGAAATTGGACTTTGGCCTATTGCAGAGTATTGAAGAGGTGAAGATGGCACAGCATATTGTAGTGTTTAACATATTCTGTGTACCAACATTTTGATTTCATATTCATTTGATAACTAATGCAGTGAGAGGCACATATGATCCCCTCTGACATTGTTTGTAACAGTGGAATAGACTAGAAAAGAACAACAGTGCCTGGAATGTCAGTTGCCACACATACTAACAGTTATACAATTAAAAAAACCAGCCAGAAAAATGTACAAATGAATCTGAAACCCTACTGACCCATGGGCTAGACTTAAAAAAAAAATTAAATTCCATTTGCATACATTGTACAATGAGAATTGTACATGCAAATTCACATGCCGCCTACTGTGTACAGAGTGGAAGTAAGGCATTTTCAAACCACGTGACAAAGGGATGGATGAACCTCAAATGAGTCAGAGTTTGGGTTCCATACTGATATGGATGAGAAAGCTCAGATGATTATCTGAAGTCCATCCAAGCCACCAGAAAGAATCACCCCACCAGAAACATGCAACCTGTTCTTTGCTGTGCACACACAATGCTCCCACACCAAACTCCATACAACCCTAATAAGCTCTTCAATAAGGCCTACCTCTGTCTATCCTGGGAGGCCTTGCAGCTCAGTTTAGAAACAGCAGCAAGTTATTTGATAACAGACAAGGTAATTCTTTTCAAAATAGATTTAATTGTCAAACTATCTTTACAAAATATGAGAATAAAAACCTTTAGGTGTGATTAGAGGTAGACTGAAATTTTGTGTTTAATCCAAAGCAGATCTGCAATCTTAATTTCATAATGTGTGTTGGTAATGGGAATAGGAATATCTAAATGATGTGTTCTCTTCTGCAAGGTAATGAGGTTCATTAATTGTTGCTCTTGGCTTTTATTATGACTAATAATCTGATTAAATGAGCAATCAAACATAGTACATATGACGATTATTTATTGCTGTCTGCTCTTTTGGCTTTAGCCAGATATCATTAGAAGGTATTTGGCTGAATACTGTCAAATGATATTTGATATTTGGTACACCCCTAATTAATAAACTACTGTAGTATATTGTGAGGCCTGAAAAATGACCCCTCACATCTCTTCAGAGATAAGGTCACCTCTTCCTCAAAACACAATTGTGTATCTAGTTTTCTCTGAATCCAGATCTGCTACTTGTGTTCTTTCAGCTCCTGCACTTATTTAATTTCTGCTGCCTATTTGCCTACAATGGAATTGCTAGAACGAAGAAGGCTCCAAGAGCTGCTCTGGTTAACAGGCTCAAAGCCTTCTGTGGTGCATTGCTGCTGTGGCAAAAAAGTGTGTGGAAATAAACAAGCTGAGCAGCTTTACTCGTTTGAGTTTGAATGGGACCTACATAGGCAAGTGGCATTTGTTCTTCACATACCTTACGAATGATAGCCTGCTTTGGGATATACAACATAACATGTCAGTTAACTAAAGATTCAGGATGGTTAAAGGCTTCCAAAGAAGACAAAAAATTAAAAAGCAAAAACAATAATCAGACAATGTTAGGTTGTTGCCTGTTTCCATTTTTGACACAGTCTTTGTCACAAGTATAAAAAAAAGTTCTGTCAGATTATGAATAATGAAATATCAACATTTTCATGCTTTATATACTACATGAAATATAGTATTTTGCTGGAATCCTTTGACCTTTTCAAAAACCTGTATTTTGATTGTCTGGCCAGTCTGCTGTTTCCCTGCAGGTTAGACAAGGAAAGCTGCAGTTTGTGGAGAAACTGAATGCCCAATGGCACTGCATTGTTATATGACAGATATTTGGAAACAGATTAGATTAGGTATAGGATGTAGGAATGATGTAGTGATTAGCCCTGCAAAATATACCGGATCAGACTGATTTACCCAAGTGATCATTTCTAACTATGATGTGGTATGACATGCTTTATTAAAAACGCCTCCAGGTCCTCAGAAAGTTCCTGTTTAACCAAAAGCAAACTCCATTAAGGCCCCCAGAAATGAGAACCAAATCTGCCTCGTGTCCCAGGCCCTCTTGTCTTTCTCCTGACATCACTGTCATTAATAACAACACAATTCCCTTCAATATCTAGGCGCACAACTAAGGCTGGCTGAAAAATGGGGATTCCAATTCATAACAAATGTAGAAGTCATGAAAATCATTTTAGTTCTGCATCAGAATAAAACAAGACCCTTTGATAGTTTTTGCACAAAAATAGCCAATAGCCAGGGCACTCAACTGGGATGGGTTGTTCCTGTTTCAAGTCTTTGGTTTGAATCACTGGGCTATAGAGTCAGTCTTTCTCTCAATCTTTCCAGCTAGACTGTTCCATTTTGTATATATAATTAAATACTCCTTGGACCAGAGAGAGAGAGAGAGAGAGAGAGAGAGACTCTATAACTTGCCTGATTCAGAGCAGGCACGTGAACTAGGGTCTTTCACATCCCAGCCTAGTGCCCTAACAAACAGGCTATTTGCTATTCTGGATCACTTTTCCTCTCAGAAATTCCATCCTGGACCTGAGAAATACTTTTGGTTACCTGGAATTTTGCAACAAAAATATTTTTGTTGGTTGAAAAACTCCTGAATAGTTCTACTCACAGCTTGTGTGTCATTTTTGAGTTTTTCTGCCAGTCATCCCCATGTTAAGGCCTTTGTCAATTCCTGTCACTTCTTCTATGGCTCTAAAATTTGACCCTTCCCCTCAAGCACAACTGTTAAACCCTGGTACATCCCTAAGTTATCTCTCACCTTCAATAGTGCAAAATTTTAACCAGTGTCTTCCCAGTCTTCCTACGTTTAGTTCAATCTATTCCAAATGCCACAATTAAATCATTTTCCTATCTCACCACTACAACCGTATTGTTCCCCTGCTCTAATCTTTCCACTGGCTGCCTTTCTTTTTTTGTATCAGATTCAAGCTTCTCCTCATCTTCTCTCTTGACTCCATGCTTTTTCTCACACAATTCTCTAGACTAAAGTGATGCCTCTTTTCCCATGTGGCCAGTCTCCTCCTACAAATCTCTCCTTGAAATTAGCCTTTTTTGCCTTGCCCTCTGAGGGCTCTGTATGTTTCATATTTCATGCACCATTTGGATTGGATCCAAAACCTCTTGGAGTAAATGTAAAAACTCTCTTTGGCCATAGCATTTTGACCATGAGCTTCAGGGACAGGGGCCTTGCCTGGTAGGGCGCACCTGTCCACAGGACATTGCGTAGACAACAGCAACAATGTTATAATTGAGCTTGTTGGAAATGCAAATAATAGGATTATTTTTCAAGTGCCCGCAAGTTATTGAAGATAACAAAATACTTGTGACAGCTCTGGATTGCTCACCTCCAGATATAATGTAGCTTCAAGATCTCTGATTTTAATGGCAGCACCCTAGACACAGCCTATTATGGATGACTTAGCTATAGTGTGTGGTTTAATTCACCAGCACACAGTTTTTGAATAATAATTTCCTGCCTAGTAATTATCACATCTGACATTCACTTAAACCTTTCTTGTACTGTAAAGAAAATAGCTTTGATTTAGATAGTTATACTGTAATTCAACGTTTGGTTCTTCATTACTTAGGCACTTTCAGCTGTATAATGTGCCTTAATTCACTGCCCAACCTCCACCCCAAATCACAGGAAAGCTATCAATACAAATGACAGTCTCTCTTAGTATTTCAGTTAGAGAAAGATACAAGATTTTCCAAGGTAGCATGCTGTCTCTTACAGAAAATCTATTTTTATGATAGTAATGGATTTGCACAAAGAAGATGCCTGACCTTAGAGACTCGATAACAAAAAGTTGTACAATGATATCAGATCTTTTTGTAGCTTTGATTACATCAAATATCCACAGCGGAAAAAAGTAACCTTCTCCTCATATTTTTTTCCCTAGAAATGGGTCTGCAGACAGAAAATTCAATTCTGGATGGACTGGAGCTTCTCCAAAGTTCAATGTCATGTTCCAGTTCAGGCCCATTTAAGTCTTCTTTTTCTAATTTATGTTTTTTTAAACAAATTATTTGAAGCTTTGAGACCTGATTGTGCAACTAGAACTGTATGGAGAGACCCTTGCATCCATGCACCGCCCCTATGAGCAAAGCAGCTGATCTAAAGTAAGGAGGCAAGTCACAATAGATATCATCTTCTGCCATACACCTGTTTGGAAAGTTAACTTCATGAACAGGGAAAGATTCAGTGTAGAACTCCTTTCATGTCCTCCTACTCCTGGCATCAAGAAATGGAGACGGAGTCCTACTACTGAAATGTCTCCAAGATTTTCTCTTATTTGGGCTCTTTGGTGACTCTCTCTGTCTCTCTCCCTCTCTTTCTCTCTGTATAGATTAAACTGGCCCAATGTCTGCAACAGATGCTGGTAACAAATAGTTTGTATTCTGTGTTGAATTACATTAATTTCAAGCTATAGATTTTTATTCTGTTCACCAGATCTGTATGCAAACTTGAACCCTGATCTTGGAATCAACCCTTTGTGGGCACAGGGTTTTGGTTACATGGAGCCGATTCCAGGAACAAATTACTTGAGGCTGTGACTTAATGGAAGACCTAAGTCCTACAACTCTTTGTTTTACTTAATATTTTGAATATCTTCTTCTTTGATTCCCGCCCATCTGCTCAACAGCTATAGTGGGGTTGAGTGAAGTCTGTCCACCACTATTGATCATGTACACGTGTCACGGCTTCATTCATCTTTAAACCTTTTTCTTGTATGTATTCTTCACTCTTTCTTTCCAATTGTTTATCCAGTCTTTGCCTTCCTCTTTTTCTAGTTCCTTTCGGTCTGGTATGTCTTGCCTCGTATGGTATCCTTTTGGGTCCACTCCTCACCGGATGTCCAAACCATCGCTGTCATTTTTCTTGAATCTTCTGAAACAGCATTGGTTCTTGCCCTAACCATTTTCCTATCTCTTTCTTTTTATTGTATGCATTCTTGAAACTCTCAGTATTCCCTTCATTTCTTGCCATGCTTTGGAATATATTTTTCCATTATTTTCCAGGGGCTTAATTTTCAAGTCCTCTTTCAGAACTTCCAATGACTTTCATGAGAATTTTTCCTGAGTATCAACTGAACCAAGGACTTTGGGAGTTGATCCACAGTTTTTGTTTAAATATGGGATTAAAATTACTTTAAGGTTTAATTTTGACTTAATGAAATATCACTTTGTTTTTTTTTTTTAATTTAAACTTCACTTTCTGAGAAACACTTTGGCAGCAAAGGTCTGATTACAGGTAAAGTCCAGCTCAGTCTGGAAGGATGAGATAATAGAGAAAAAAAATCCCCTCCAGAAGCTACTCTGGCTGTTCAATTTCCATTCTGTCCAGAGGAGCTATAAAACTAGAGAAAGGTGAATAATAGATTTGAGAGCCATCAGAAATATAAATTATAGCCAGACATTTCCTATCAGCATCCCATGCAGTTAATGATAAACAGTCAATGAGATGTATGCACTTCTAGCATTTTTATAATGAATCTATTGCTTCTATGACTGTTTACTGTCAAACATTATGCTTAGGAATTTATAACTTTTGATACCATTTTAACAGATGGTCTAAATATGTTACAATCTTTTTTCTGCTTTTCATGAGCATCTTTTCACTTTCACCTCTGGCTTACCAAATGAAGCTTAAATGTCCATGCAAACACACACACACAGGAGCACACACACTGGAGCACACACACTTTGCAAATGAATCATGTAAGGGGCTACATATCAATCATTTGAAACCATATGATACCCCAAAAGAACAATGGCTGTCAGGAAGAACGAGGGGAACTGAAAGAAGAATTGATACAAATCTGATTGTTTTAATTGTGCAACTGCTTAAAAACTGATGGCTACTGTGCTTTCTGCTTCACCTTATTATTAATCTTTGTACTAGTATTTTGTACTGTTTGGTTCCCTACTACTTATATCCTAGCAGTCTGGGGGCCTGATTCTTCACTGCCTTGCACTATTTTCATTTGGTAGTATTTTACATTCACATTGTACGGGTGTAAATGACCGCACTGGGTGCAAGGGACTCAGTCTCCATTACCAGAAAGGCAGGTTATACCTTTGCCCTTTGGGGATATACTTGGATATCAGCCTTTTCACCTACAGACTTGGACTCTGATAGTTTATATAGAAAACATTTAAGTTAAAGTTTTGCTGCTCTTTGCACCAGGTTTAAGATCAGGGAGGCCATAAATATACCTGGAACAAAGGAAATGTATAAGCTTCAGTCAAATAAGCAGTTTTATTTCTAATACAAAGAGTCTGATTCTCTCTTCTTTTATACCAGCTTATTGCTGATTTAACCCTACTGATTTCCGTTAATTTTATTGGCTGCCAGGGTCAGCAGGGCCATTAATGGGACACTCTCCTCTTCTTACACTGCCTGCCAGCCAATCAACATTCTCTTGGCCTCAGACCCTCCTTTAGTGGGTGAGAGTGCAGCTCAAGCCAGCATACCTGATCTAGTTTTAATTTAGCGAGCTCAGGTATGGGAACAGTGAAGTTGCAGCATCATGAGCGTCAGTACTGGCCAGCTCCACAAGCAGTTCCAGGGTTCCAGGTGGGTTTGTACAGCCCATGCTGAAGCATGCATTGCTGCAGCTGCATTGCTCCGGGGCCTAAGCTAGGTAGATGCAAGATGGCTTGCGTATGTTGGCTTGAGCTGCAATCCTATCCTGTGATTGCAGTATGGACGTACTCTTTGAAGGAGCTGTGCTTTGCATCAAGCCCTTGGACCTGACTGTTCTCCCATCCTGCCTCCTCCTCCTGGATTCTCCTCGTTTCATTCCCTTTGGCACAGCATATGAGGCTCCCCCGGGTTGCAAAGCAGCTCAGAAAAGAATACATGGCATATTCAAGTCATGTCCATAGATGAATTGCTTCTTGTAAGATAAATAGCACTGAATATCAAAATGTACCAAGAAGATGGCAGGCTGGGCCTTTTGTTTATTTTAGGACCTTATAATTTGAATATGAATTCCTTCATTTGGAACAGTATCACATGCTTTGCTCAGATGTCTAATCAAGGTATTTTTACCTACCGTCTCACTTCTATCAGACATCTGAGCAGCTGATAATAAGCTTGGTGATATTTCCTTAAATCCATTCTCATATTAAATAAAAAGTTCTCTCTTCTTTATAATAAAATACTGGGCAATTTGGTAACATCTCCATTAATTGATTCAGAGTGCAAATAAATTCATAAGATAGACAATACAGAAATTGACGCTTAACTTCTTAAGAAATCCAGGAGCCATAAAGGAGTTGATAGTTGATATCTAACCTCCTTACTACCTAATCAAGTTGTAAGTAAATCTCATAGATAGCTATAGATATTGACATGTAACTTGGCTAAGCTAAGATGGAATGAGATGGGAACGTGAAAGGAGTTTTCAGCTGAGATGGAGACAAAGTAGAAGAATAGATAAGCAATGTTGCACAGGTGGGAATGATTAGATTTACAGGCATACGAGATGTAGGAGGAGAAACAACAATCAGGGTCGGCAATATAGGCATCCCGGTTTAATATCTGATCAGATTTTCAAATGTTATAATGTATTGTAGACAGGACATGAGGGAACTTACAGGAATGATCAACTAATAAGGAATTGAGAGCAAATTAGGGCAGAGAGTCTCTTCAGATCAAGGTGTTTGAAAGAGCTATAAGATAGCCTAATTTTCCAAGCAATGCAGCAGTTTAATTTGTGTGCAAGCCAACAAAAGGTGGGTGTAGGGAAGATCAGGAATAAAATACTGGAAGGGGGAGCTTCCAGTGATGAAGCCACAGGTCTGGCCAATAGAGAGCATAGACTGGCTAAAGCTATGGGACACATGCTGAATTGGAAAAAGAGACACAAGGGATTACACATATAATTCCCCACAAGTTATGAACAGAACTGACCCCACTACAGGACTGTCTAAAGGGATTTTTTTCCTAATTCACAAATGGGGTAACTACAGCTGATTTCTGTAATTTCTCCTTTCACTATTCTCTTGAAGCAAATTATTTTAAGTCATCCTTCAGCTGAGACTCTGAACAGTTCATAACAAATTGACAATTCCAGGAGACAAATAATTGTTAGACATAGTGATGGCATGTTGGAATTTCTAAAAACAGAAATTTATGCTATTAGCTGAGTTGTATTGATGACCTTCACTATACCAGTCATTTTACTCATTCTTTCGTATTCTTGTACTTCATACATACCAGAGAATAATTCATATCCTTGGTAACCTTTGTAGATGATTTCCCCAGAGGTTTTTCTTCATCAATACCAGAGAAAACTAAACCATTGTCATCATCCTCTAAAAAGTAATTAGCCATGAATAATTGCTCCTTTCTGACATCTTTCTGACTTTGCATGGAATTGATTTTTTTAAAGGAGATCTATTAATTGTGGAAGCATTTGACTGCTTTCCCACTTTTATTCTTCTATTCCTTATTCTCTGTTTTGGTTATAAGTGCTCTGGATTACATTTGCTTGTCTTGTTTAACGTTGCTTGCACATTTCCCCAGTTTATGATACTTTGAATTCCAGACTGGTATAATAGATTTTTCTATACAACTTTATTACATTCGATTTTGGAATACTCTTGTGTAGTGAATTATTTTCATAGAAACCTTATGCCACATTTACAGGAGGCTTTTTATGTAATTGGCTTAGTAGGGCTCCGTAATGTGCATCTTCCAAGCAGGTTCCATCAAATGACTATTGAATAGACTATATCAGTTCTTTCCAGGTGCAATTGAACATGAACCCTGGAGAGGACATGTACCCAAGAAGGTATGAAAAAGAGGAAAAGGCAAATGTTCAGAGAGGGGGAGGGATAGCTCAGTGGTTTGAGCATTGGCCTGCTAAACCCAGGGTTGTGAGTCCAATCCTTGAGGGCGCCATTTAGGGATCTGGGGCAAAAATTGGGGATTGGTCCTGCTTTGAGCAGGAGGTTGGACTAGATGACATTTGGAGGTGTTTTTCCAACCCTGATATTCTATTAAATGAATCAATACGTACTACCAAGTTATGGCCATTCGATAAGCACTAATTAGAATATATTTTCCTAAATTTTCCTCCCCTATCCAGGAAACCCTATTTAGAAGGATGAAATATTGTGGAAATATTTCTTCAATGTAACATAAAGAACAGACATGTTTTTCTTTAACAGAAGAGGACCTTTTAAGCATTCAAGTATATAGAAACAGATCCTCAGTTCCACTGACTTCAATGGAGCTATGCTGATCTATAAGAACTGAGCAGGCAGCCAATATAGAGTTTTGTATTCCACGTGTTCATTGTGACACTTTTGCGTTCCCAACAAGAAAAATCCCACCCTCTTCCCATACTGGCCTGTTTGGAACCAGCATAGATCCTTCTGCGTGACATTCTTGTACAGCTTTTGCACTCATGGCCTCCTCGAATAGTCTGCAGCGTTGCCTGAGTGTTGTTGCAGAGAGCTTTGCCCCAGCTCTAACTGTTTGTTTTTTAAAACGTTCTTTCTTTCTTTCTTTCTTTCTTTCTTTCTTTCTTTCTTTCTTTCTTTCTTTCTTTCTTTTTCTTTTGAAATGTATAAAAAGAGTTTGGTATCTTGGCTGTTTTTGAGTCATCATTTTATTACCTAGCATTCCTTATTTATTAATGTACCTCCTTTCTCCATAGTACATCTTTCCCCCGAATATATTTGTAAAAGCCCTTCTTATTTCCTTGAACTCCTTGGTTAGCATTTACTTCTGCTTTTTTTGTTGCTCTTACCTCCCTGCCCCACCTAATTATCGGACTTACTGGCTGTGTGTATTCATGTTTGTGCTTTTCCATTTCTAGTATACTATATTTTAAACCTTAGATCATTGATCGATCCCTTTTTTGCTTGTTCCTTGCATTCATCTTTTTTCATTGTAAGTCTACTGGCCTAAATTATATTGAATATGGGGAATTCCTAGCCTTTACGATGGTAATATTGATAGATTTTAATACCTTTTCCTGTTGCACCTATTCCTGTAGCAACCTGATCCTGCAATCTTTCTGCATGAAAATCTCCCTTAGCTTCCTTAGAAGTTCTACTCACAGGCTTGAGCTCTTGGTTTGTACTTTTCTGAAATCGAAAATCTTTGCACTGCTGTATTCCAGGAACTCAGTCTTTACTCTGTCAAATTCTAGTATCCTGTAGTCACTGATTCCCAGCTTCTCAGTTTCTTCCTGTCAGGAAGGTACCTGAACTGGAGCAGTGCTGGGGAATCGGGCAAGGGAGCTGGGGAGCTCCAGCCTGGTAAACCCCCAGCTGCAGGCCTTGATGAAGGCCTATGAAAAGGTACTGGGGCTGCAGAGGGGCAGCACGAGGGATAGGCAAAGGCAGCAGGTCCTAACTCCTTGCCAATGATGAGTGGCCATTACAGACTGCAGTCTGCCCCAGGGAGCGGGGGCTAGATGATGACTGGCAGTAGCCACTGAGGCAAGGTAGCGCTGGGGGGTTCCCCTGGAAGGGGAGACCCAGAGCGTGGGGGTACTGCTGGAGCTGACCCCCAAGATAAAGGTCACTGGGGTCTGGGAGGCACATGGGGCCAGTGGCAGACAAGACAACGGCCTGGAGAGGGCGCTCTGTATGCTGGAAAAGAGCTAATTCCCAGACGACCAGCAGGAGGCGCTCTGCCAGTGAGTCTTGACTTCGCTACATATCCCTAACTAAGTTTTGCACTACCACAGTCTTCACTGCTGAATCACAGCTTGTTGAGAAAGTAAAATGTTTTGACATACAGCCAGGTTTCAGAGTAACAGCCGTGTTTGTCTGTATTCGCAAAAAAAAAGGGAGGACTTGTGGCACCTTAGAGACTAACCAATTTATTTGAGCATAAGCTTTCGTGAGCTACAGCTCACAGCTTATGCTCAAATAAATTGGTTAGTCTCTAAGATGCCACAAGTCCTCCTTTCCTTTTGACATATAGCATCACCCCTTTGCCTTGTCTTCCCTTTCTATCTCCCCTAGTGCTTAGATACTCTGGTGATGGTGCTATGAAGAACAATAACCTAGATTGCATCCTTCCACAGTGATATTCTATTTATGGTATTCATCCCAATAAGTTTCAGTTATGCCTACTAGTTATGCCTACCAGTATAATTTATTTATTATTATAGTTAGTAGTACAGTAATTCCTAGAAGCCCCAGCTGAGATCAGTTCCCCATTGTGCTAGGAACAAGACATACAAATATAGTAAGAGATGGTTCCAGGCCAGTAGAGCTTACTAGTTAAATATTTTTCATTCTTTTTTTCTTTATCCTTATAAAATATACTGGACAATATACTGTACTAATAATGGACTCAAATACTGCAGCAGCACTATTGTATTGATTCCTATTCCTCTGGTATTGTTCATTTCACAATATGTAAACAAACAGATTGTTAGGCTTCCTCAGATTGCATGATTCCCCTCATACCACCACAGACTCCATGACCCTCTTTATTAGAATTTTTGATCCCTCTGTGAGCCAATATTGTAAAATCCTTCCATAAATCTGGGTGCATGTACATTTCATCTCATACAGAGAACATGTAGGGCAACTTAAAAAAAATCCCAAATTCTCTGCTCGTGTCCAGGAAAAGCTAACTCTCTGGAGGAAAAAGACTCTCACAAGAATAGGAAACTGAAAGGAAAATCCCCTATTGACTGTTGGATACCGAAAACTTCATAGGAATGTCACTGGGATTGTTGTTTAACCTCAGATGCTTCTCTACTGCTTTAGATATAATCTTGTATTTTGCATTTTGTATCTGAGTGCACCTAATTATTGCTACAAAAATATAACATAAATGTGCATATAAATGATAGATTAGGAATGAGGATACACTAGCGAGTTATTCTGTATAGTTCAGCTACCTTTTTTCCATTCTATTAGTTTAAGCTTGATGTGATTTAATGTCTTTAAACTTCTTCCTGAATTGCTTGCATTATTCCTTGTTTGCTCTTTGCAAAGCCTCCACATCCGAAAAGTTATTTACTGTGGCACTTGCACTTGCTAAAACTTAATAGGAAAAATCCTTGTAAGCGGCACCATGGCATCTGTCACAGTCGCAAGCAATAATTTTGTTTCCAAAAGGCTGTCTGATACTCTTTTGGAGCAAAGATGCCCTGGCAGCCCTGCTGACATGGAAATTGCATGTGCTGTATTCAAATGGACAGAGAGGAAGTGTGAAGGACCAAATGTAATGCTGGAACTAGTTGTAACTCCTGTGATTTCATTGGCTCTGCCTCCAATTAATTTGGCTCCAAATTCTTCTGCAAGGCATTTCAAGAGTTAATGATGTAGTTTCACTGCATCTGGATGTAGTGCTGACTCTTCTATGTCACTTCAGGACAGTGCTGCTAACCCTTGTGATTTTTGTTGGGAGTCTTATGATATTTGGTGTTTTTCTTAAGGTCCCAGTTCTGGAGGCGTATGGTCAGGTGAGAATCTTTCATTACATAAAAGGAATAAGTTTCCTGTCCACATGGTTAGGGAGAAATGCTCGCAAATATGACCTGAGTGCACCCTATAGGTAAATCAGAAGGCAAACACAACACCAACATTTATGAGGTTTTAAATGTCTCCTGATCTTTAAGCCAACCTCATTAATTTACTGGGGACTAACTCCTGATATTTTTACTGTTTGGGGCTGGCCCTTTGTGTTCTGAGTTTTCTGGGCTTCTGGCTCAGCTGCCTCAAACCAATTTGTCAAGTTCTGTGGGAGCTTGAGCCTCAGCGTCAATTGCTCTCCCATTGTCTTATAACAACCCTCAAGGGTTTGCTGAGGGGGTGTCTTATCTTGAGTCATTCCTTTGCCTTCCTGTTTGTTTCCTAACTGCCCTGTTGATGTTATCAATATAGCTATACAATAAATATCCCATGAAGTGGGTCACAATGCACTATTCATAAATTATTACAGAGCGGACCCACTCCCCCCCAGTTTATCATTAAAAATATTGTTTTTATGTAAACAAATATCTGTTTCATTTTCCATGGTATGGTGCATGAACACAGCTATTTTCACTGTTAGACTATCTTTCATAAATTAGGCAAAATATTGGAATATTTTACAATATGAATGCAAGTTTCCTAGGCACATTACGAAGAAACACAAATTTTGCACTGCTCCAAAATTCATGAATTTTCATCCAATACTGTGAAATACTTTCAGGGTGTGTGTGTGGGGTGGGGAAGAGATATTGCAGCAAGATTTTTTTCAGACAGAGAAGTTGTTGCTTTAACAGAGATATAATGTGTGGCAATGTCATGGCTGGGGTAAAAAAGCAGATACGAGAGGAAAGCGGGGCCCTATTGAAGTCAGTTGGAGTTTTGTCATTGATGTCAATGAGGCCGGGATTTGACCTGGAGTTTGTAGACACCAACAGCATTATAAGGACAGACAGAAGAATTCAGACACGCTTTATTTTAGAAATTGTAATCTGGCCCTTCACGTGTACTCAGTGTGCGCACAAACCCATTGTGAATCCTAACTGACTTGCTTTTTGCCACCCAAATGAGAATCAAAGCTGTGGAACTGAATTTTCTCCAGGCCAGTAGCAGATCAGTCATTATTACTATTAATAATTATTATTATTATTTGTATAAGCACTGACATCATGCTTGATGCTGAATAAGAGCCAAATCAAAGATAGTTCCTTTTCCAGAAGGATTCACAATCCAAAACAGAGACACAATGGATTGAAACCACCAACACATTGCACATAGGTAACCAAGCAGACAGCAAGATTAATGCTGGTAGACACTTTCCAAATTTGGACTTTTTGACACTTTAAGTCAAAAATATATATAAAAATCAAATTTCTGACATATATATATATATTTGAGATATATATATATATATTTAATATAATATATTATATTACCAGCACTAATCTTGCTGTCTGCTTGGTAACCTATGTGCAATGTGTTGGTGGTTTCGATCCATTGTGTCTCTGTTTTAGATTGTGAATCCTTTTGGAAAAGGAACTATCTGTGATTTGGCTCTTATATATAAAAATTGAATTTTTTTGATGAAAATATTTCATTCAAAACATTTGGGTTTTTTGATTGTTGGAATTTTCTGAATTTCAGAGTTTTCAACACAACATTTTGTAAAAAAAAACCAAAAAACCTGATTTCATTGACAATTTTGGGGGGTTTTGAAGAGTCCTATTAATGACATCCACTCTCTCCTCACTATAGTGCTGTATTGAGTTTGAACTGATGACTAAGAGGCACTTACATACTACAATTATAGGCTTATTCGATGGGAGGCTCTGTAGAGTGTGAGTCATCCAGTCCCTACACAAGTGCTGCTATTCCAGTAGCATTTGTGGACATTCACTGATCTGCAGTATCCTATTTAGAGAGGAAGCACAAAAGACAAAAAGCACATACACAGGTTTATACAGTTGTTGTAAGTGGCAAGAGTGCAGAGTGAGAATCTACAAATGGCAAAGAAAGAAAGAGTTTCTGATTCTGACAAGTTACTACAAAGTTAACCTCCCCCCCCATCACTAGTGTTTATATAACTATTTTCAAAGATGGCATTTTGAGCTTTATGTTGCATTAGTCAATGATGTGTTTTAGCTGAGAAACAACAGAATTCAAGTTCGGCTCAATTCAAACACACAAATATTTTACCATCTTTTGTTTTATCTCCCCTTTCAGAGACAGCATAAGAGAAATATGTTCCGAATGACAGCATCTCTGACAACGTGTGCTTTTTGTTCTTCCTTTTGTTCTTCTCTCTCTGAAAAGCCACGTGGCAAAGATTGCTGGAGCACATTCCTTACATAAATATGAACTACATACTGTACACCTCCTAATGGGGTAGTGGGAGCTTTTAGACTCTGTCTTAGTAAGGGGCTCTGCCCCTGAAGCAGTCTGGGGAAGGAATTGTGATGGCCAGGCACCATTCTTCCATGGCTTCTCCCTTGCTTCAGGGCAGGCAATGAGTTAAAGAAGCCCTTGAAAGGGTGCAGCTTACTTCCCACCTTGTATCCAGCCAACTACTCTAACCAGTGAGTATGGGCCGCGGTGCAACCAAGTCTCTTCCCAGTGCCTGTCCCTCTCAGCTCACTGAAGCATAGGCCCTGCGCTCTGCTGCAGACCCAAACCCAAGACCCCAGGCTGCTCAGTCAGGGGGTGAATCACTGTTCAACTGAGTAAGACAACACCCTAGCCCCCAAGTAGGAAAGCCAAACAGGATAGGTCACACCTAGGCACCAACACCTGGCTCTCCAGCTTACCCTCTGTGTAGGGCACTTATTAGAGATGTCTTCACTGAGGCAGGGAACATGCTTCCCAGCTTGGATAGACAGACACAGGCTAGCTCTGGTTGCGTGATTGTGCTAAAAATAGCAGTGTAGCTGGGGCTGCACTGGCAGCAGCTTGGGATAGCCATCTAAATATATACCAAAGGGGTCCGGGCAGGTTTATACTTAGGAGCCGGAGCTGTTGCCTGTGCTACCCCTGGCTATGCTGCTCTCAGTTGAGTTAGCACGTCTCTCTACCCAAGCTGGGAAGCATACAGTGTAGATGTACCTAGACAGACAATAAGAGACAGACAAAGAGCATCACTGCGGGCTCCAAAGAGGAGGGAGTGTACTTGAAAGCTCTTTTTCTATAACACAATTGTGACACTGCACCCCATATTCTTCAGTGATATTATTATGATGTGATTATGACATAATTATGATGTATTTTATGCAAAATAAGTCATGTGAGATGTCACTGGAAAAGTTATGATTTGCTGAATATGATTATCCTATTTGTATGCATGTATCATTTTGTATCTGAAGTTATGAATATTGACTATGTATCTGTATTTCAAATGTAGTTACACCTGGGGAACGCCCACTAGACAAAATGCTTTCAGTCTAGATAGTGGGTGGGGAAGGGCCTATTCAGAGCAATGGGCCATTAGGAAAAAACAATAGGCCTTAGGAGAAGCATATCTCCCACCTGGCAAACCCTCCTGAAAACGCTACAGACAGCCTCCAAGTAATGGCTGCTATAACTCTACAAGGACATGTGATGAGACCAGATGTCTCTGGACTCCATCTTAGGGTGTCAGTATTTTTCCACAGACTGATCTGGGAACCAAGCTTTGGGAACAAAGGGTTCCTGCCATATTCAAAAGCTATATAAGGTAGGGCATGATATCATCTGGTGTTCTTCACTCCCCACCCAAGAAGACTCCTCTAAACACTTAAGGAACAAAGGCTGAGCTGGGGGAAGTGTTGGACTCAGGCTAAATGGATTTCTAGTCTGTGAATGAAACACCAGGGGACTGCAAGCTGTAAAACAAGTGCAGCTTGCCCCTTAAGAATCTGAAGCCTGCTTGTATCATCTCTTAGGGCAGTGGTTCTCAAACTTTTGTAGTGGTGACTCCTTTCAGACAGCAAGCCTCTGAGTGTGACCCCCCTGCCCCACTATAAATTAAAACCTTTTTTTACATTTAACACTATTATAAATGCTGGAAGCAAAGCGGGGCTTGGGGGTGGATTCTGACAGCTTGCAACCCCACATGTAAAATAACCTTGTGACCCCCAGTTTGAGAACCCCTGTCTTTGGATATGAATAGCAAATTCTTACCCTATCAAGCTTAGTTTGCATTTTTTGTTTATTTGCTAGGTAATCTCAAGCTTTGAAATGTTTGCTATCACTTGTAAAAAAGGCTGCCAGTTTGTCATGAAAGTCACGGAATCCATGACCTCCATGACTTTTGCAGTGGCCAGTGCGCCTGGCCCTGGGGCAGCTCAGGCAGCTCCTGTGCCAGTCGCACCAGCTGCTGCTAGGGCAGTCTCGGGCCACTGCGTCCCGTCCCCCAGGGGCGGGCACAGGGGTTGGGGCATGAGACAGGGTGAGGTGGGCTCTGGCTGATGCTTACCTGAGGGACTCCCGGCAGTGAGGACATCCCCCTTGCTCAGCTCCTAGGCAGAGGCATGGCCAGGCAGCTCTATGCAATGCCTCCATCTGCAGGCATTGCCCCCACAGCTCCCATTGGCTGCAGTTCCCAGCCAATGGGAGCTATGAAGCCAGCACTCTGGGCAGATGCAGAATGCAGAGCTGCCTGGCAATGCCTCTGCCTAGGAGATGAGTGAGCAGGATGTCACCACTTCCCAGGAGCCTCCTCACCCCATCCCGTGCCCCAACCCTCTGCCCTCTCTCTCAACCAAACTCTGCTGCTGCTTGGGGGAGGCACGGAGCAAGGTAGGGAGCCTGCCAGCCCTGCCAACCCCCTTCCCCTAGCACCAGCAGGGGTCCCAGGCCGTCCCTGGGCCGCCTGCTGCTGCCTACCCCCCTGTACCTAGCACCTGGGCTGCCCTCCTCCAGCACCCACAGTGCCCCAAGCAGCTCCCCCCAAGTTTTAGTCAGGACAGGTCATGGACCATGAATTTTTGTATACTGTCTATGACTTTTACTAAAAATACCCGTGATTAAATACGTCTGTAAGATAATGCTGTTGTACTGCACAGAGATCTGAGATTTTGAAAGTGTAACAGGTGCTCTGAAAATATAGCCCAATGTTTAACTGCATGTTTCCTGAGCATCTGAACTGAAGGTGTTTTGAACTAAAACACTCTTTGTTTTCAACTTGAACTTCCTATTTCTTGACTTAGGTCAGCGAGCCCTTACATGGGTACCTTTACTGTGAACAAAGAGAAGCATGTACCTGAATGTTTGTTTATAGGCTTTTCTATGGTTGTCATCTTTGTAGTAGCTGAGCGTCTCACAAAGAGTCATGAATTGTCCTCACAAAACCTCAGTGAGATAGGGAAGTGTTACTACCCCCATTTTACCTTTGAGGAAACCAAGGTACAGAAGTTAAGGGAGTAAGGTCACTTTCAATTTTTTTTAAATAGCTATGCATTTGAATAGTGTTGTTTAAAATTAATTGATATGCATGGTATTTACATGCTTAACTGTGCCTCAAAAAGTTTTGCTAGGTATATAAAGTAAGCAGTGCTCATAAGCATGGGTACTCATCTATGGCCAGGAAAGTCTGTGAGAGAACAGTTCCAAAGTTTGTTATGGGTGTGTTTGTGTGTGAGAGAAATGATGGGATTTATTCTAAGTGCAGCTGTAGCTTTTTTTCCTCTTCTTTTTATATCTGGCCCACCAACGGTACTGGCAGAACAGAGTGGTTTCCAAAGGCTGCTGAAGCCGGTATGCAAAGCAGCAAAGATAATAAAGAAGCAACAAAGAGACGCACACAGTATATTTTCAGAGCAAGGTCATTGTTCATTAATATTGCTACAGAAAGCTTGACTCCACACAGTTTTCTTCAAGTTCAAGTTATCAAACTGCATGATACTCAGAGTCATTGTCTGCATATAGAGTAGCATGAGTAGACTTTTGGCTGATAAAATTGGGATTAGCTTGTGAGGCTGTATGCTCAGCTTGGTGGCATTTCTCTGTTTGGAAGTAACATAGTAACTCTGGAATGCTGTCTCTGATCCATGCCAAAATTTCAAGGAGTGTTCTAGGCATGAATGGGCAGAGCCTACTGATGAAGGGAGGAGGGCAGAATCGGGGCCCTGGCAGGGCAACAGGGAGAGTGGGGGACATACAGAGCACCTGGCATGAAGGAAGGGTAGGGGAGAGTTGCACGGGGATGGGAGGGCAGCACCCAGGGAGTTTGTGGGGAGTGAATGGAGGGATGCACTCAGCCTGAAGAAGCAACAAAATGTGCAGCCCCCTTGTTTAGTAAACTGCAAATTTATGCTTTGAGGACCAAATTCTGACCCTGTATGTGCCCACCCACCTTCTAATTTGGCCCTAATTGTCACATATGCTTAGTATGGATGGGAGATTCCGCTGTCCAGCATTACCAGTCAGAAGTCTCCAACCTTAGCCATCCTGAATTGAGGTGGTCCACATAAACCCTGTCACGATTTAGTGAGTCTAAATCTCTGAGCCTTCATTTCCATGATGGGCAGGACCTTCTGAGTACCCAGAGCTCCTGTGGAGATGTGATGCAGGGTGTGAGGGAGCAGCACTTACAAACCGAGTATTAGGGAACTGCAGCCTTCAGTGTCCAAGAGTGGATAGAGTGAAATGGCATGGTCCAATGGACATGTGTTAGTTAAAACTGGTCTAGGTGCCAATTCTGCAGCCCTTTACTCAAACAGGCAGTTCATCTGAAGTAGAACTTCTCATGTGAGAAAGGGCTGAAGCATCAAGCTTCATATGACTCAAATATCAGGATATTCATCTATTTTCTAAATTAAGGCCATATGGGTTAGATCATTCGCAGCACCCAGTCATAACTGTAGTGCCTGTAGGATCCTGAGTGCAGGGCTAGATCCCCCTAGAGCTTCCTGGGGTGCAAAACACCTCAGAGAGGCAGGGAGGGGATGGGAAATGCACTCTAGTTCAATGTTTGCAAGAGCTCTGTTATAATAAACTCTGTTCCCCGAGCTGAAATTTTACATGGTTTTAGCCAACGAGATAAACTAAACAGAGCAGTTTAAAAATAGAGTCAATATGGACATTGTAAATGCCAGGAAGGCCAAAGGAAGATTTTGTGTGTTCTCAGTATTTCCATCCTAATTCAAATACCGCTTCAAGTTGCACACAAAACACGCTGCAGTCCATTCATCTATAATGGAGATAAGCCTTTGGATCTTTATGAAATATACAAATAGATACATGTAAAATAAAAAAGCAACACTTTGCACTTCTGCCTTTCCACGGAAAGCTCTTAAAGCACTGAACCAACATTAAAGAACTAAGTCTCACAGCACCCCTGCCAAGGGGATATATATCATTAACCCTATTTTACAGGGGAGGAAACTGAGCCACAGACAGATTCCTGTGACTTGAGCCAAGTCACACAGGAAGTCCCTGTCAGTTCTTGGAATGCAACCCACGCTTCGGCCTGTGCTTCCACTGTGAGGCCATCCTTATGTCCTCTTACAGCCATATCAAAAGTAAGTGTCTTTTTTTGAAATAAATTTAGTTTGCATAATCATGAGTAAATTCTCACTTGGATGCCTGCACCTCACTCCCAACTAGTTTCTTCATAAGTACAGGAGGTGTGGGAGGTGCTATGTAGCAAAGTACCTAAGAGGGTAGGGTTTTTTTTTTAACATGAGGGTTGCATTGATAAATGTAGGCACTGTGTTTAAAGTGCCATAGGGTTGTTTCTGTCCTATCAACTGCTCACACTGCAATAGGCTGCTTGGGTTGCCCAGCACATTCTAATTCCCCTTTATGCTTCCTTCTGGCGCAAGACAGTTAATTGCTTCTATGATTTGGTCAGCTCACCTACTGCCTTACTGTTAATAATCCCAGGTGTCATATAATTTAGAATATTGGGCCAAATTAAGCAAGGGCAACATCGGCCAGCAGAGTTCCACCTGCTTACCCCAGGTCTGAATATCTGGCCCAAACACTTTGACCAGTCACTAGCTCGGGGAAATAATCAGAAGGACATGCAGCAGCTGCATAAAGGCCATGGGAAATGAAATAGTTCCCATGAGGAAACCCGACATGCTAAATTTGATTAGAATGCAGCAGTCTGTTACACCTTGTGATAGAGTGAATTACGAAGAAGCCACAGGTGTGAATGACATGAGCTGTGAAAATGTGATTATGAGTGGTGAAATGACAATTCTGTGTCAATAACACAGTCCACGCAAAGTGCATGTGTTAAGAATTTCAAGCTGGTTAGCAACTAAAGCTGTTGTGAGGATTTCTGGACCGACAGGCTGTTTCATAATTCACAGGTAAAAAAATAGTAGCACTAAGTACTTTTGTGGTATTTTTTCAAAATGCTTCATACATTAATTCCCCTGTTAGGTAGGTAGGTAAGAGGCTAACATGCTATTGGTTTTGGATAGTAATTCTATGCTGGATAGTAATTCCATGCTCTAATAATAAGAATACAGCAGTAGGGATATATTACCGACCCACCTGACCAGGATGGTGATAGTGACTGTGAAATGCTCAAGAAGATTAGAGAGGCTATTGAAATAAAAAACTCAATAATAATGGGGGATTTCAACTATCCCCACATTGATTGGGTACCTGCCACCTCAGGATGGGATGCAGAGATATACTTTCTTGACACCTTAAATGACTGCTTCTTGGAGCAGCTAGTCCTGGAACCCACCAGAGGAGAGGCAATTCTTGATTTAGTCCTAAGTGGAGCACAGGATCTGGTCCAAGAGGTGAATAAAACTGGACCACTTGGTAATGGTGACCATAATATAAATAAATTTAACATCCCCGTGGTGGGGAAAACACCACAGCAGTCCAACAATGCAGCATTTAATTTCAGAAAGGGGGAACTACACAAAAATGAGGAAGTTAAACAGAAATTACAGTGCAAAAAGTGAAATCCCTTCAAGCTGCATGGAAACTTTTTAAAAACACCACAACAGAGTATGTATTAAATGTATACCCCAAATTAAAAAACATAGTAAGAGAAAGAAAAAAGTGCCACTGTGGCTAAACATCAAAGTAAAAGAAGCAGTGAGAGGCAAAAAGGCATCCTTTAAAAAGTGGAAGTTAAATCCTAGTGAGGAAAATAGAAAGGAGCATAAACTCTGGCAAATGAAGTGTAAAAATATAATTAGGAAGGTCAAAAACAGAATTTGAAGAACAGGTAGCCAAAGATTAAAAAATTAATAGCAATATTTTTAAAGAACATCAGAAGCAGGAAGCCTTCTAAACAACCAGTGGAGACACTGGATGATCAAGATGCTAAAGGAGCACTCTAGGATGATAAGGCCATTGCGGAGAAACTATATGAATTCTTTGCATCGGTCTTCATGACAGAAGATGTGAGGGAGATTCCCAAACCTGAGCCATTCTTTTTAGGTGACAAATCTGAGGAACTGTCCCAGATTGATGTGTCATTAGAGGAAGTTTTGGAACAAATTGATAAACCAAACAGCAATAAATCACCAGGTCCAGATGCTATTCACCAAAGAGTTCTGAAGGACCTCAAACGTGAAATTGCAGAACTACTAACTGTAGTTTGTAACTTATCATTTAAATCAGCTTCTGTACCAAATGGCTGGAGGATAGCTAATGTGATGCCAATTTTTAAAAAGGGCTCCAGAGGTGATCCCGGCAATTACAGGCCAGTAAGCCTGACCTCAGTACAGGGCAAACTGGTTGAAACTATAGTATAGAAAATTGTCAGACATATAGATGAACATAATTTGTTGTGGAAGAGTCAACATGGTTTTTGTAAAGGAAAATCATGCCTCACCAATATACTAGAATTCTTTGAGGGGGTCAAGAAGCATGTGGACAAGGGGGATTCAGTGTATATAGCGTACTTAGATTTTCAGAAAGCCTTTGACAAGGTCCCTCACCAAAGGCTCTTAAGCAAAGTAAGCTGTCATGGGATAACAAGGAAGGTGCTCTCATGGATTGGTAACTAGTTAAAAGATAAGAAACAAAGGGTAGGAATAAATGGTCCATTTTCAGAATGTAGAGATATAAGTAATGGTATCCCCCAGGGGTCTACTGGGCCAAGTCCTATTCAACATATTCATAAATGATCTGGAAAAAGGGCTAAACAGTGAGGTGGCAAAATTTGCAGATGATACAAAACTACTCAAGATAGTTAAGTCCCAGGCAGGCTGCGAAGAGCTACAAAAGGATCTCTCAAAACTGGGTGACTGGGCAACAAAATGGCAGATGAAATTCAATGTTGATAAATACAAAGTAATGCACATTGGAAAACATAATCCCAACTATACATATAAAATGATGTGGTCTAAATTAGCTGTTACGACTCAAGAAAGAGATCTTGGAGTCATTGTGGATAGTTCTCTGAAAACATCCACTCAGTGTGCAGTGGCAGTCAAAAAAGTGAACAAAATGTTGGGAATCATTGATGTAAGCAGGGTCTGAATGAATGCTTCCCTGACAGCTAACTGGGAGGGGTAGAGAGTTGGGTGTGTTTATGTAAATATAGTTTGCTCCTGCTCTGCTTACATATTCAGCAAAAAGTGATCGACTTTGGCTGGTGCTGGGTACAAATCACCTAAGTACTGAATGCAGGGGTAGTGAAATATAGTTACCAATGTTGTAATTATTGTAGGAATACAGGAAAGCAGGACTGTGCTTAACCTATCCCAAACGAGGGGGCCACCCTCAGTTGAAAGAACCTCGTTAAGGCAGGGGTTTGAACGTCAGCGCCCTGTGAAAGTAAGGTGGTGGTGGGGGAGTGGGTAGGTATTCTCAGCCAGGTGGCTGCATACCCTCAGGGGTCTTCCCCACTGTTCAAAGAATATAGCTAAATAGCCTTCATTGGGGCCTCTTTGTTATGTTAAATGCCCAATCAGAGCTGAAATAAGTTGTGGTAGGACTGTGTTTCTGCCCTGCCTTCTAAGAGCTAACAATTGCTGAGAGCTGAAATCACTTGAGATGGGGTAGTGTTTCTGCCCAGCCTGCAAAGAGCTGAAAATTGCTAAGAGACTGATGTACAGAGGTCACAGCAGAAAGGCAGCAAAAGGCAACTGATAGTCAGCTGGTGAATGAGTGGCTGGTGCAGTGGAGAGGCATGGTGAGCAGGTGGCGGGCATGAGCGGCCAGCAGCATGGCTGGCAGAAAGGGATGGCGAGCAAGTGCCTGAACAGTGGAGTGAGTAAGGTACCTCTTTACTCCACCCGCGGAGTGGCGGGAGGTGAACTCTGCAGATGCACCTCTGAACTCTAGGTCTGCACTGACCAAGGACAGCAACTGTGAGGGGTGCAGGGAGAGGTTGGGCACGTGAAAGACTTTTGATTTGCTGGTCTTAAGAACCTGAAGAGAAAAGGGCACTGCCTAACCTACTTGGGGGTAGGTCTTTTACTCATGGGTTATGTTTACGAACCCTTCTTGCAGTGTTTTCGCAAATTAAAGCTGACTTACTTCCCTCTTTTAATTAAATTTCTTTTCTACACTGAGACTCTGTGTTTGTGAGTGGGGAAGTATTGCCTCTCAGAGGTGCCCATGTGTGGTGTGTATATTTCCCAGGTTACTGGGTGGGGATCGAGCCAGTTCTGTGTTCTATCAATGGAAAGGAACCCCTGGATATTGAACCCAGCCCTGGTTGCTGCTGGCTCCACCTGGCAGAAGGGTTACATTAAGAAAGGGATAGCTAATAAGAGAGAGAATATCATATTGCCTCTATAAATCCATGGTATGCCCACATCTTGAATACTGAGTGCAGATGTGGTCACCGCATCTCAAAAAAGATATATTGGAATTGGAAAAGGTTCAGAAAAGGGCAACAAAAATGATTAGGGGTATGGAACAGCTTCTGTATGAGGAGAGATTAATAAGACTGGGACTTTTGAGCTTGGAAAAGAGACAAGTAAGGAGGCATATGATAGAGGTTTGTAAAATCATGACTGGTGTGAAGAAAGCAAATATGGAAGTGTTATTTACTCCTTCTCCTAACACACAAACTAGGGGTCACCAAATGAAATTAATAGGCATCCCATTGAAAATAAACAAAAGGAAGTATTTTTCACACAACGCATAGTCAACCTGTGCAACTCCTTGCTAGAGGATGTTGTGAAGGCCAAGACTATGGGTATGTCTACACCAGCAGAGTTACATTGCTGGCAGCTACATTGCCACTCAGAGAGCACTGAAGGGAAACCACTGGTGTGTGTTCACACGGTCAGCTTCCTGTGCAATAGTGTGTTCACACTTGCTGCGCTTGCATTGGTGTTCAGAACAGTGCACTCTGGGCAGCTATCCCACAGAGCATCTCTTCCTCTTCTGCCGCTAAGTGTTGTGGGAAAGTGAAGGGGGCCGCGGGGCATCTGGATCCTGTCCCAATGCCCCCTGATGCATTGCTTCGCATCGCAGCAATCCCTGTGCTTCCATCCACATTTGGTGGCATCTTTCAATGGTTTGTGTACTGGGTGCTCTGCCTCTTCGGGCTGCAGGAATGGATCCCACACTGTTGACCAATATGCTGCTCGTTCTCACTAACACATCAAGAGTGGCAGTGGAGTTATTCCTTAAACTACAAAGGCAAGAGGAGTTTGACGTTGATCTTTTCACATGTAGTAGCTACGACACGAGATTGCTTGTGGCATTCATGGAGGTGCTGACCACAGTGGAACGCTGCTTTTGGGCTCGGGAAACAAGCACTGAGTGGTGGGATACCATCGTCATGCACCTCTGGGATGACGAGCAGTGGCAGTAGAACTTTTGGATGAGGAAAGCCACATTCATGGGTCTGTGTGATGAGCTCGCCCCCGCCCTGAGGCGCAAGGACAAAGGAATGAGAGCTACCCTGTTAGAGAAGCCCGTGGCGATTGCACTGTGGAAGCTGGCTACTCCAGACTGCTACTGATCGGTTGCTAACCAGTTTGGAGTGGGAAAGTTGACCACTGGACTCGTGTTGATGTAAGTGTGCAAGGCTATTAATCACATCCTCCTCTGAAAGACCATGACTCTGGGCAATGTGTATGACATTGTGGATGGCTTTGCAAAAATGGGCTTCCCTAGCTACGGAAGGGTGATAGAGGGCACACATATTCCAATTCTGGCACCAGACCATCTAGCCACCGAGTACATTAATCAGAAGGGGTATTTCTCTATCGTTTTCCAGGTACTTGTGGATCACTATGGGCATTTCATGGACATTAACGCAGGCTGGTCCGGAAAGGTGAATGATGCATGCATCTTTTGAAACACTGGCCTGTTCTGGAAGCTGCAAGCAGGGACTTTCTTCCCGGACCAGAAGATCACTGTAGTGGAAGTCGAAATGCCCATTATGATCCTGGGAGACCCTGCCTACCCCTTACTGTTGTGGCTTATGAAGCCATACCTGTGGAACCTTGACAGCAGCAAGGAGCGGTTCAACAACAGGCTGAGCAAGTGCAGAATGACTGTTGAGTGTGCTTTTGGCTCTTTAAAGGCCTGCTGGTGCTGCCTATATGGGAGGCTGGACCTGGCCGATGACAATGTTCCTATGCTCACAGCTGCGTGCTATATGCTCAATAATATTTGTGAAGGGAAGGGTGAAAGCTTCACTCAGGGTTGGACTGCAGAGGCTCAGTGCCTGGAGGCTGAATTTGAACAGCCAGAGACCAGGGCTATTAGAGGGGTGCAGCGCGGGGCCATAAGGATCAGGGATGCCTTGAGGCAGCAATCTGAGGTTGAAAGCCACTAATATTTGTTGCTATGTTTGGGAGTGCAGTGCTTGTAATGCTAAGATGTGATTGTGATTGGTGCAGATGATGCATTGTGAAGGTTTAAGAAAATTGCCTGTTGCTTTGCAGGGCTCTGTTTGCTTTCAATTAAAGGAATAAAGATTGATTTCAAACCAAAACAATTATTTTATTAATAAACAACAACCGGAGGAGAGAGACAAACAAAAAACCACATCAGCATTATAGGGGATGAGGGAAGGGAGGGTCCCAGGAGGAGGTGGGGTGCCGAGACGGTTAAAGATTTGTGTATGTCCAGGTATCATATGCAGCCTTGTCCTTTGGAGTACAGTGCAGCAGGTACTGTTCTTCAGCAGGGCTAAACTGCAGAGGCATGGGTCCTGGGAGTCCACAGGGCTGGACTGTGATGGGGCAGGAGTGGAATGCAGCAGGTACAGACTGGAGCCAGGAGGTTGATAAGCGTGTGTTGGCGAGGTCTGGGGGGCACATAGGAAGGAGTTTTGCGACAGCGGCTGCAGGGGAGGGTGGGCGCAGAGCTGCTCAGTTTGCAGTGCTAGTAGTGCCTGGAGTGTGTCCACTGGGCGCTCCATAATGTTTAAGAGCTGCTCCATGGCTTCTTTCTGGTGTTCAGCGTTCTCCTTTTGGTCCCTCTTCTCGCTGTCCCGCCACTCTTTCCATTCTTGTTTTTCAGCCACAGAGTGCGTCATGACATCACACAGAAAGTCCTCTTTAGTTTTTCATGGCTGCTTTCTAATTCTGCGCAGCCGTTCAGCCGGTGATAACAAAGAGGGAGGCTGGGTTCCCAAGGTCATATCTGTGAAGCCAAAACGAAACATTTTACAGAAGCAGGATATTTGCAACACAGACTACTGATTCAGTGATTTAAAATACAGCCACTATTCACAAACCTGACACTAACTGGCTGACCCCAGGCAAGCACAAATGAGCCACAAGACCCCCAAAATGGTGAGTAACCACAGGGGCAAGGGAAATCAGTGTTCCAGGACCATACTGTACACTGGGCATGTGGCTCTTGGGGAGAGCCAGCACTGGGTGGGGGGGAAGGGGCTGATAACCATTATGGAAAATATCCCGCTGCTGAAGGTGAGCAGGGAATCAAGGGAGGGTCTTCTCCAAGACTGCGGCTTCTGCCCTGGCCCTTATGCAGCTCACCTGTGTTCAGCAATGGTCCCCCTCCACACCCCCAGTGATGGAAGAGTGGTGCGGGAAAGTTATTGTTGATGGGACAAGAAACAAAGCAGCTCTGCCAAAGAACCTGCGGCAGCAGATTGCCCAGTATCTGCATGAGAGTTTCGTGGAGATCTGAGGCAGATTCCCATGAAGTGAGGGAGTCAATCAACACCCGGTTCCACCACTCAGACTAGGCATGTGGTGGTATACGCATCATAGAGAGACAAGCCTGCTTTCTACTTCCCTCCTGCCCCCAACAACTCGCTTCAGTGATTCCCAAAATCAAAGCCACTTACCAGGGGCCTCCTCTCCTGCTTGCGCTTCGCCAAGCTCTGACAGCTGTGACTGGCTAGCCTCATCTGGGGTAGAGAAGAGCTCCTGGCTGCATACATCTCTGACCTCCGAGTCATCCTCTGCCTTTGGGTCCCCCTCCCTCTCCACATCCTCATCCAAGATTTCCTCCTCTTGACTCAGTCCACTCTTGCCTGGCATACGAGCCACCGAAGTATCCACAGTGGCCTTCGCAGTGGGGTCGCCACCGAGTATTGTGTCCAGCTCTTTGTAGAACTGGCAGCTCATGGGTGCAGCACCAGAGCGGCGGTTTTCCCCCGCGCCTTGTGGTAGGCGTTCCGCAGCTCCTTCACTTTGACCCTGCACAGCAGTGTGTCCCGGTCATGGCCCCTTTCTACCGTGCATTGTGAAATCATAATTCCTACAGCTGGAGCGCAGTTGGGACTGGGCAGCCTCCTCTCCCCAAATGCTGACGAGGTCTCACAGCTCGGCATTGCTCCAAGCGGGGGATCGCCTGGTGCGTGGATGCCCTGAGACCACTGCACACGTCACAGAGCAAACAGGAAGGGGATTTTCAAAATTCCAAAGGAATGTACGGGGTGGGGATGACGGATGGTCACCTGAATGCAGGGCAGTAGAATTCAAACCAATGACCAGAGAGGTGAGAACGGGCATTGTGGGACACCTCCCTGAGGCCAGTTGCAGCGCTGTAATCAACCAGGGTGTCTACACTGGCACCGCAGCGCAGAAAGCTCTACACCTCTCGTTGGGGTGAGTTTTTTACGGGACTGCAACTGTGCAGTTTCTGCGCACTAAGTGGCTTGGCAGCATGTACACCTAGGCAGTTGCATGGCAGAAAGCTGCTTTACTGTGCGGAAACTTGCCAGTGTAGACCAGGCCTATAACAGGGTTCCAAAAAGAGCTAGATAAGTTTGTTGAGGATAGGTCCATTACTGGCTATTAGCCAGGATGGACAGGGATGGTGTCCCTAGCCTCTGTTTACCAGATGCTGGGAATGGGCGACGGGATGGATCACTTGATGATTACCTGTTCTGTTCATTCCCTCTGGGGCATCTGGCTTTGGCCACTGTCGGAAGACAGGATACTGGGGTAGATGGAATTTTGGTCTGACCCACTATGGCCGTTCTTCTTATGTTTTTTCTACAAACAACAACATATAACAAGAGTAGGTAGATATTATTAGCCACATTTACAGATGGGGAAAAGGGGAACACAGAGCAGTTAAAAGACCATAACAACGCACACATCAAAGATGAGAGTGGAATTTAGGAGCCCCTACTAGGTAACCCAGCATTTGATCCACTAAACCATGCTGCTTTGCCCTCCCTTATGCCTAGAGCAGGAAACAGTTTCCCCATCCTGCAAGAATTTGCGATTCTGAAATATTTTCTCATCCTGTAACTGGATGACAGGTTAGAATCTTGAACCTTTTTGCAAACTGCAAATCTGAAAAAAAAATTCAAACCAGGTCTATCAAAACATTTTGTTCTGATAATTTTTAAATGCTGCCTTTGATTTTGACCATTTACAATTTTTTACATTTTTTTTCTAGAAATTAGCTTATATTTCAAAATAAAAAGTTCTCAGTCTGCAAATGGGCATTTTTCATTTTAAAAAATGCTGAAAGAGGACAATGTGACACTTTGAAGACTTTTTTAAAATTGTTTTCAAAAAGTACAGTTGAGTATTTGTGTTGGTTTCAATGACTAGGCATTTTTGATCAAAAAATTCCCAACCAGCTCTATTTACACCATCTAACCACGTTCTTTTTTCCAATCTTCCCTGCTCCCTCTTCCTTCTCTTTTAGTTGTTCTGTTTAAATGTTCCCTTCTGGAAGCTTTTTTCTAAGACTTAGATGTTGGCATAACCTAGGCTTTAAAAAGTTGTATAAAGCATGAAGAGTTTGGAGTATTCTCTTTTTTTAAATTAAACCAGTAAATTGAAGTAATATGGCAGAACACCAGGAATACATCCAACTCATTAAGTTTACAATTTTTTATTGAACAAAATCTTAAACCAGTTTGATTGAACACCAGGGTATGTAGGTAAAACAGGTTTAGTTAACCATATAAATGCTGGAGAGGCTGCCAACCAAAACCTAATCTGTCTCTCTTTAATCTTTCTTACCACAAATTACAAAAGTAATAGAGCAATACATACATGGAAAGATCTTTCCACAGTTCTGTATACAAAGATCTCTCAAAAAGCGTTCAATATTGGAATTGATAGATGAATTAAATCGGCCAGCAAATGCTGAGAAATGGATATTGATGTCTGGCTTGTTAGGGAAAAGTCCAACGCTTTGAAAATGGAAGCCTCCCCACCTTGAGTACATCTAGAGTGAATAAAAGGCTTCTCAAACAAAGCTTGGACAGAGAAAATAATTTTATATTGGCAACAAAATGGGGAAAATACGCTCAGGGCCAGACTGCAGCCCATCCTGTAGATCATGCCAGAGAATAAGAGGGGACAAGGTCTCCTTTCTCCCCTGTGTCATCTACCTATAAATAGCAGCATGGGGGAGAAAGCAGCATCTGTAGGTTTTTTGTTTCCACCTGCCATGTATGCGGGCGGGAAGGGAAGAAGTCTTGACTCTTCCTTCACAATGATCTGGCTGCTATAGCTGCTCCAGTATGCCAGGGGTTGTATGCTGCCCCACGTAGAGGGATGATGCACAGTATGTCCCTCCCAGAGCAGGTTGAAACTGAGAGGTAGATTTTTGATTTTGCTTCCTGTCTGCTCCTGGGGCAGTGCAGCAATGTACTGCCCCATACACCAGGCTTATGGCAAAGTCACAATTGACCTCTTAGTTGGGTGTCACATGGCTGCATTAATAGGTTTGTGACATGACATATGCTTTGATGTCGTTATTCAAAGGAACTTTCAGAGACTGAATTTCTAGCTAATACACCCTGATTTTACTGAGCCTTTCCTGTGTAAGTAATGGGACAGACCCTTTACATATGTAAACAGGACTTGCACCATTAAAGTCAATGCGACTATGCTGATTTACACCAGCTGCGTTTGATCGGAGCTGGATCCGAGCCATAACTGGGGAAGGAAGTTTGACTTTAACAATATATTAATATTTTGCACTTTTATTAGGCTATTAGAAAATGGTCTTTCCTCTTTTTCCCTAGCTTTCATCGCTCCTTTGTGGACTTATGCCAGGACAATATTCTTGTTGAAATGAAGTTGTCAATTAGATTTTTGCTATTGTTAAATTGTATTTATTGTGACATTTTCAACAATTGCTGTCGCTTTGGTTAAAAAACTAGTGCGTGTTTTGGCCCAGTCCTATCAGGTGTTGATCCTCCCTGGTTCCCATTGACTTCAATGAGAATTTAAAGTTCTCAGTGCACCACAAGAGTTTAGTATGTTGCAGGACCTAATTTAACAATATAATCAGTGCAGGCCCAATCCAACTGGCAATAAACTGGAGTTTTTCCAAAGGTGACTATGTTAGGATAGTGGTTAATTTCCCAATGTTTCATAGTAGCACAGTTTCTGTTCGAAAAATCTGCCGCACTTTGCTGAAAACCAAGTAGTAGCGATCAGTACAAAGTACGAGAGACATCAACTTTTGTTGTCACACACTTGCTGTCTCTCTCAAGTAAAGCAAAAAAATGTTGATCTGTACAGGAAAATGTACAAATCTGAATGATTTGTCTCATTAGCAGGTCCTAGAAGAGCCACATCCTCAGCTGATATAAGCTGGCCTAATTCTATTGACTTGTATGGAAGTAGGCCAATTTACACCTGCTAAGGATCCAGCCCTAGACTCTAGAGCAGTCGCACCACATGTGTCTGAAATATCAGCTGCAGTTACAGTGCCACTATATGTCTAATGCTTCACATTTTCTATAACCAGTGGGGTACGGAAACTATGAAGCATTTGATATTAGATGATATAAATTGTGTCCAGTTGTATATCTCCATACTCTGGCTCTTCAGTTGCTCTCTGCCCTCCTTATTCTAACCTGAATGAAATCATGGGACTTCTGGTGATGCCTTCTGATGACTCAGTTCATGCCCTTATGCTTGACATGACAGGTCCTGAATCCAGTACAGTAACAACTACACTTAGTTCAGAGATAGGGGACTAAGTGTCAAATGGTCCTCATATCCAGCACGTTTTTGAAGTTTCTTTCTTCTCTTTTCTTTTTTAAAATTATTTTTAGGAGGAAAATTAAATTGCCCAAGACCTATATCAGTATTAGAGTCTTCACTTAGCAGATCTGCAAAAACGGAATATAACAGTAGGTGTGCTGGGTGATTGATCGTCAAAATGAGAGGTAGGTTAGCATTTCCGTCCCCTGCCAATGCATGAGTGCTTTCTTCGGTATATTTGGTGCTTTTCCTTGCCTAGTAGCTACCAATGTGTCCTGTGGTGGGATCTATGAAGAAGTTGAGGCTTTGGCTCTTGTATAACTGTTTCAGCAAATCCACATTGTAAAGAAAAACTCCAGTTACAAAAAAAAAAAAAAAAATTGAACTGCTCAAGCAATGGGGCTACTGCTGCCTCGCTAGAGAGAAGATTCCATTCGTACTGGGACAGATTCTCCTTTTCATTTTCATGAGTGGAAGGGAGCCCAAACAGTTGGAACACAAGTAGGAGTGCAGAGAGGAATAGTGCGGGTTCTGCAGCATACTCCCTTGCTTCCTGGATTCTGCCCTGCTTGTCCCACAGAGGTCTGTGAGGTCAAGCCTCCGTGGTTATTAGGAACAGAGGCAGGGGCTGGAGCTGGAACGCAGCTGGGCCCAGATCCTCAAAAGGTATTTAAGTATATGAAATCAAATGGAGTAAGGTGCCTGAATACCTCTGAGGATCTCAGCCTTGCTCCCTGCAGCATGCCCCTCTTCTGATCCTGCAGCACTGCAGTTGGATATCTGAACTGGAGTTAATGGTGCTTCAAACAGCATTAACACACTTAACTACTCTCTGTAGCTGTAAGGGGAAGTCAGCAAAGGGCAGTATGATTTCTGCTGGAGCCCTGCTATGGGCGGGGGTGGGGGGAGAGAGGGGAAGAAGCACAGATGTCCTTGGGCAATCTGCTGGTTTAAGGGGCTTGCCCATTTTCATTATGACAGGGCAGGGGCACACACTGGAGTAATGAAGAGGTAACTCTGTCTGCTGAAACTCATAGGGTTTCCTTCCCTAGACGTGAAAAACTGCATAGGAGAGAACATGACCCATGGTGGTGAAATTCTTTTCCTCGTACTCAATCTTAATTTTTCCTTGCTCATTTTCCATTCACTTCTCTTATTTAAATGGCCAGGGAAGATGAACAAGGATGAAGGGGTGGTCCCACATAAGTAAAAATCAGGGAGTATTCTGGAAGCTTTGTAAATGGAGGATGTGTGTTTACATATCAGAAACTCATGCTTCCTCTAACTCTAATATAAATGTTAATGAAGAGATTGATTTTAAAGGGAGTTTAAGGGCTCCTCATTCCACAGACACACGCATCCAAATCAGACTGCAGTGAATGGGAGCTACATCTGCCTGTCTGGGGGATGATTGGGACTCTGATTTCTGATACAGTGGGTAGGACTGCGTGGGGATAGCTGTTCGCTTCAACACTTAATCACTGCTTAAGTAAAACAATATAGTCCATGTTTCTGTCTCCAACAACAAGCCATTTTTCAAAGACATTGCATTAGTTCACTCATTCTTTTCCTCTTTTTCTTATATCCTCCAGTTATTTTTTATTTTCCTTCCGTCTTCTTGCTGCCTTCTGTGTCCTCTATTTTTCATTATAGTTGCTGTACAATTCTGATTCTGAACACCGCTCTAATAATTGTACCAGCTACATCTTGCTATTAGAATTTGCCCTCTGTCTTCTCATCTGTTTCAGTAATTGACCTCTTTATTTGTCAGTTTAACATTTTCATTGCTCATTGTCATTACTCCACTGATTCAACCTCACTAATGTTTAACGCTATAACCATTATATGGAGAGTAAAGCTTGGAAACAATTTGGAAACTCTAAGTTCGTCCAAAAATGCATTAAAGCAATTATCTTCCCCCCTCCCCCAAAGGGTTGTTTTTCAAAGGTAATCAGCTAATACACCAGAATGAACCACTATGTATTGTGATTTAATTGGTGGCTCTTTCCCCAATGAATCAGAAGTGAACTGTTGCGAATGTAAGGTGGGAAACTGAATCACAAGTCCACCCAATTTAGGCTTAATCAATTTTCGCGTTTATTTATACAATTTCAGACAGAATCATTGTCACTTATAATGTTTGAACACATATTTATGTGAAATGATAAACAGATAAGATGGAATTGGTAGGGCGGCCCAAATCACCACATTCTGGAGCACTGGGAAATTCTCCTATACTTCGTGGTGGTCATCCCTGCCTCTGAACCCTGATCTGCTCCTTCAGTCCTATTCCTTCAATTTGTGGTCCATTGTTTCTCTAATCTGGGGCCTTGTTCACTTGGGTCCTCACTACACATTTCTTTCCCTTTCTCCAATCAGCTTCCAGCATGGTAAGCATTTTTATGGAACCCTTACAATACATAGGCACAAGCTTCCGTTTATTCAATTTTTGCTGTTGAAACAATTTCTCTGTCATGTTCCATGTTCCTGACTTTTCCCAGTAAAAAAGGACTTTTTGTCACCAATTTTTGCATTTGTTTACCACAAAACTTCCAGCAACTTTGTCTTGTCAGCAATAACATCATCTTAAGCAAATCAGCAAACCTATATGAAAAGGGAAGAACTGGCAAAACCACACTCACGCTAGCAAGGCTGTGGGCCAAGTATTACCGTATCTAAACTCATTTACTAGTCATAATTCTAAATTATTAAATGATAACTATATCTGCTATAGACCACCGGACCAGGGGGATGAGGTAGATGAGGCTTTCTTCCGGCAGCTCACGGAAGCTACTAGATCGCATGCCCTGATTCTCATGGGTGACTTTAATTTTCCTGATATCTGCTGGGAAAGCAATACTGCGGTGCATAGACAATCCAGGAAGTTTTTGGAAAGCGTAGGGGACAATTTCCTGGTGCAAGTGCTAGAGGAGCCAACTAGGGGGGGTGCTTTTCTTGACCTGCTGCTCACAAACCGGGTAGAATTAGTGGGGGAAGCAAAAGTGGATGGGAATCTGGGAGGCAGTGACCATGAGTTGGTTGAGTTCAGGATCCTGACGCAGTGAAGAAAGGTAAGCAGCAGGATACGGACCCTGGACTTCAGGAAATCAGACTTCGACTCCCTCAGGGAACGGATGGCCAGGATCCCCTGGGGGACTAACTTGAAGGGGAAAGGAGTCCAGGAGAGCTGGCTGTATTTCAAGGAATCCCTGTTGAGGTTACAGGGACAAACCATCCCAATGAGTCGAAAGAATAGTAAATATGGCAGGCGACCAGCTTGGCTTAACGGTGAAATCCTAGCGGATCTTAAACATAAAAAAGAAGCTTACAAGAAGTGGAAGCTTGGACATATGACCAGGGAAGAGTATAAAAATATTGCTCGGGCATGTAGGAATGAAATCAGGAGGGCCAAATCGCACCTGGAGCTGCAGCTAGCGAGAGATGTCAAGAGTAACAAGAAGGGTTTCTTCAGGTATGTTGGCAACAAGAAGAAAGCCAAGGAAAGTGTGGGCCCCTTACTGAATGAGGGAGGCAACCTAGTGACAGAGGATGTGGAAAAAGCTAATGTACTCAATGCTTTTTTTGCCTCTGTTTTCACTAACAAGGTCAGCTCCCAGACTGCTACGCTGGGCATCACAAAATGGGGAAGAGATGGCCAGCCCTCTGTGGAGATAGAGGTGGTTAGGGACTATTTAGAAAAGCTGGACGTGCACAAGTCCATGGGGCCGGACGAGTTGCATCCGAGAGTGCTGAAGGAATTGGCGGCTGTGATTGCAGAGCCATTGGCCATTATCTTTGAAAACTCGTGGCGAACCGGGGAAGTCCCGGATGACTGGAAAAAGGCTAATGTAGTGCCAATCTTTAAAAAAGGGAAGAAGGAGGATCCTGGGAACTACAGGCCAGTCAGCCTCACCTCAGTCCCTGGAAAAATCATGGAGCAGGTCCTCAAAGAATCAATCTTGAAGTACTTGCATGAGAGGAAAGTGATCAGGAACAGCCAGCATGGATTCACCAAGGGAAGGTCATGCCTGACTAATCTAATCGCCTTTTATCATGAGATTACTGGTTCTGTGGATGAAGGGAAAGCAGTGGATGTATTGTTTCTTGACTTTAGCAAAGCTTTTGACACGGTCTCCCACAGTATTCTTGTCAGCAAGTTAAGGAAGTATGGGCTGGATGAATGCACTATAGGGTGGGTAGAAAGCTGGCTAGATTGTCGGGCTCAACGGGTAGTGATCAATGGCTCCATGTCTAGTTGGCAGCCGGTGTCAAGTGGAGTGCCCCAGGGGTTGGTCCTGGGGCCGGTTTTGTTCAATATCTTCATAAATGATCTGGAGGATGGTGTGGATTGCACTCTCAGCAAATTTGCGGACGATACTAAACTGGGAGGAGTGGTAGATACGCTGGAGGGGAGGGATAGGATACAGAAGGACCTAGACAAATTGGAGGATTGGGCCAAAAGAAATCTGATGAGGTTCAATAAGGATAAGTGCAGGGTCCTGCACTTAGGACGGAAGAATCCAATGCACCGCTACAGACTAGGGACCGAATGGCTAGGCAGCAGTTCTGCGGAAAAGGACCTAGGGGTGACAGTGGACGAGAAGCTGGATATGAGTCAGCAGTGTGCCCTTGTTGCCAAGAAGGCCAATGGCATTTTGGGATGTATAAGTAGGGGCATAGCGAGCAGATCGAGGGACGTGATCGTCCCCCTCTATTCGACATTGGTGAGGCCTCATCTGGAGTACTGTGTCCAGTTTTGGGCCCCACACTACAAGAAGGATGTGGATAAATTGGAGAGAGTCCAGCGAAGGGCAACAAAAATGATTAGTGGTCTAGAACACATGACTTATGAGGAGAGGCTGAGGGAGCTGGGATTGTTTAGCCTGCAGAAGAGAAGAATGAGGGGGGATTTGATAGCTGCTTTCAACCACCTGAAAGGGGGTTCCAAAGAGGATGGCTCTAGACTGTTCTCAATGGTAGCAGATGACAGAACGAGGAGTAATGGCCTCAAGTTGCAGTGGGGGAGGTTTAGATTGGATATTAGGAAAAACTTTTTCACTAAGAGGGTGGTGAAACACTGGAATGCGTTGCCTAGGGAGGTGGTGGAATCTCCATCCTTGGAAGTTTTTAAGGTCAGGCTTGACAAAGCCCTGGCTGGGATGATTTAACTGGGAATTGGTCCTGCTTCGAGCAGGGGGTTGGACTAGATGACCTTCAGGGGTCCCTTCCAACCCTGATATTCTATGATTCTATGATTCTATGAACTAACAGAACTCTTAATCTTACCATTCAGCAAGTCATCATGTTTATCTTTCAATCTGATGTTAGTATATCATTACAGTATGTAATACTACCCCTTACTCTGTTGGGGGGCAGGGGATTGTAGAACACATTATGACCCTTCAATGTCAACATTTCTTTACCATCTGCAAACAAGGGTTTTTCGGGGTCTTTTCTCACTCAACGTCCAAAGCCTTATATTTCTGAATACTTTGTTAGTAATCTTCCGTGTTACTATTTTGAAGTGCATGTGTTTTAGGGCCTTGATATTTAGTTGGTTTTAGTGGTACCCCAACAGAACCAATGATCCAAAATGATATCAAAGAGAATGTTCTACTGGATCTTCCATCTTTGGGTTAGAGACTAATACCATGACCACAGCTGATCATGAAAGAGCCTGGCAGTTTACACGGGAGAAGTGGTACTAACTTTGGTGTCTCGACCAAATTCCTTTAGAAGTACATGTAATCTGCTCTCCCTTCAATTTTAATTAGATGTTATACTTTTGCTTTCCGCCTAAATTGTTGTATGCTATTAAAAAACTACTGTGTTCCAATTCAGAGGCAGCTGCATTCTAGAGATGAATGGAATGATTCCTATAGATACATGGCCTGTCCTGCTCTCAGATCACTGGGAGTTTCCTGTGGGTACCGAAGATGGACCTGAATCTATTATTTGTAAAATGCTTTGGGAATCCCAGGTACTACATACTTGTAAGATGATATTTAAAAAAAAATCTGAAAAGGTAATTTCTGCTTTTATTCCCTTAGAGCAGGCATCATCCCTATTTGTTCTGCTAGAAACATATGGCTTTCCATGTGGCAGCCCAGTGCCTGTAACCTCTCCCTGGCTCTTCGTAGGGCTATGCTAACAGGACTTCCCTGGCCAGTACTATATCTGCCCTCAAAACCCTTTTTATATGGATTTAGTAATTCAGAGATGGCTCCTCTCAGAAGTTCATACAGCCACTTATTTAATGGGTATCATTTAAAAATGTGTATGTTCTTCACAGCTTATAACCCATATAATAAAAACATTTGTATAGAAGCTAGAAATAGTGTTCACAATTCATTAATTTTTTTTCAGTATACATTTGACTTTTTCACTATGCAACTTTCTCGGTTATGATTACTGTTCCTGAAGCCAGTCTTTCAAGCACTCTGCACACAGAACTCCAGCTGAAGTTAACAGGAGGTCTGTACACAGAACTCTTCCCGGTTCAAGCCCTCTCTTGAAAACTAGCTATCCTACTCTGCATGGAAACCCTGCAGATTCTGTAATATCATAAAAGCCTTACTGTGGGTTGCTTTCTGCCTGAAAACAAGATCAAAGGCAGTATGCTGCAGGTTTTCCTTTTGTTTGCTGTCTAGCTGCTGTCACCTCATTCTGTTCTGACTTTCCATATATTGTATCTTTAACATAATCTCTCACAGCACTCCACAATTTGGTGCCACTCTCTCTGTGTGGTAGATGACACCTTCAAGTACTTTTCCCTATCAGTATATCACACTTACTCAGCTCAGCTAACCAAGACAGGTCACAGTTCTTCATTCATTACAACTGTCTTTTTCCCCAAAAAACTTCACTTATGAAAAAAGTATGATTCCATACTTCCTCAAGGGTAAATTCAGTTTTTTTTTCCTAATTGATATATTTGTGATCATTTGCGAGAGTAAACTTCGTTACCTTTTTCCCTGGACAGAAAATATAATTTTGTCTTCTTGGGTATTATCAAAATTGCCTTGAATTGCCTGTAATATGGATGAGAAACTTTTTGTCTGTTTTGAAAGTAACTAAAAATCAAACAATAAATTTTTTGTGTTCAGATGTTTTGTGAATCAAACAATAAATGCTTCACTGAAACTGTTCAGGAAATTTTAATTATTTCCAAAAAGTTCCAACGTGATGGATCTTAGACAATGTTGATTTTTTAATCCACAGATCTTAGACAATGTTAATTTTTTAAACATGCTAAGCAGATAAGTGCAATAAAAACTATGTTGAGATGAGAAACCTCTCTGAACACCAAATTCCACTAGAATTATACTCTCAGTTCCATACAACTCCAGTAACATAATTGAATCTTTTCAGCCAAATAGCATAAGCAGATGTTTTTCAAAAGAGCTACCCTTGCTTCCTCCATGTCTGAATGTAGACCATTGTCTTCAATGCTGCATTGGAGTAGCTGAGGGAAGAATTTAGCACAAGATTAATTTATTTTTAAAGTATTGATGGAGTTGCAGCTGCTCACAGCAGGGCTGAATTTGCTTCTTTCGGAGAGAATCATTCTGACCAAAGACCAAGTTGACAAGCCAGGTCAGATAATAAAAATATTCAATCAAAAGTACCATATTGAATCTACTCTCATCTTAAAGCAACTTACAATTTGCGCTTTTACTCATATTTTTAATACATGGTATTTATTTACCTCTAGCACAGATGACTAATAGAGCAATAATAGGTAGAGGAAATCTTTATTCTGATTAGAAAAGAACCCGTTCATGAAATAGCCTAAAGAAAACTTTTATTAAAATTACAATGTGGGCCAAATTCTGCTTACGATTACATTTGGACATTCTGGGGTCAATATGTTGCACAGGGGTAACAGAGAGCACAATTTCTCCCCAAGCATCTTAATTTTTCACTGATTAAAAACAATGAAATTAGGAATTAATATTGACACTGCCTTTTTAAAATGTCTCTGTGCTTAGGCCCTGAGAGTCAGGGTTAAAACCCTATGAGGGGAGCAGAGGTATTCTGCTGATTCAGCTTGGTAACCAGATCAGATGGGTCTCATAAGTGCTCTCTCAGCGAGATAAAGGGAAAGTGCTCTCTCAGCAACTCTCCATTGCTTTACATTTGTTCAAAGGTGTGGAATGCCACTACTAGTGTGACTGGATGAGTTTGATTTAACAGTATTGTATACTCACTTTGATCAAATGTGAGTGACTACATGAGGTGCACAGAAGTGGAGAATCAGATCCTGAGTATCCATCTCCCTAAGTGAATAACTTGCCTTGGACAAAACTGGGACTAAAGTTGATGCTGAACTGTTTGTAAGTGGAGTCCTGCCTCAGGGCTTTGTTGCTGAATTTAAGCCTTTTACGCAACAGAACAAAAGTAGACCCCAAGAGGAGGGTGAATTTAACAAGAATCCAGATAGTAAGTCAATGATGTGTGGGGGATGAAACAGGTGGGTGTGTTAGTTTACGCACTGTGGTAAACCCAGGACAAACAGCTACAAAAGGGGGATAGTAATTAGTCCCACGGGATTAAAAGGCCCCTCCCTATCCACTGAGGAGAGAGAACCAGGGGACAATAAGGTTCAGCTGGAAAAGGGGTTGCTGGGGAACCAATTAGGTTCAGCTGACTCCAACTACTTGGGACCTTTTAAAACCCTCCCCTGGGTGGTAGGAGAGGAGTAGGGAAGTTGCCAGTAGGCTGTTTGCAGCAAGACACCAGACCTTCCCAGTAGGGAGGTTACACTCCCTCCCCAGAAGGGAAGGAAAACAAGCACAAGGGACTGACAGAGGAGAGGAGTAGCAGGACCCTGTGCCATCTATAAGAATTTGCCTTGCCCCAAACCTGAGTCTCTAAGGCTAAAAAGGACTGAGCCTACTGAAGTGAACAAGGTATTTTGCCACTGCACACATTAGTAAGAAATGCCAGCTCTGTGCCCCATAAGGATTCCCCTCTGTTGGGCAAATCCTTGGCTGCCCATGTAGGGTAATTTTCTGCCTGCTTTGTGCTGCATCAGCTTCTTTAAGCCACTGTAATGCTCCCCAAACACTTGAGCTACGGGAGTCTGCTCAGAACCATGGTGTTTTAGAGAACCCTATGCTCTGTCTGGCTGCAAAGGCCTCCTGTGGCCTGTCAGTCACCCAGAGAGCCAGAACACAGCTATCAAACCTCCTCTTGCCCCTCCCTATCCTCCCAGGATATCTCTATGCTGTGATGGTGTGTGGCATAGAGCCTATTGCAGAAGATATGCCACACAGGGAACCCTTTCATGCTGGGAGTATTCTCTGGAGGCCATTTCTGACCTCTTTGTGCTGCTGCAGTGATATGGGGGGGCGGAGGCAGAAAGGGGAATTGGACTCCTGTGTTCCTGTTATTGTACTTGTTGAAAGGAGCAGTTGGATGAAGACACCTCCTTCTCTTTTGAACTCGTCTTATCCTTACTGAAATCACCCAGGCTGTACTACGCTGGATATCTGAGAACTTCAGAATAGATGTGCTATTTCATTCTTTTATTTTGTTATAATGCATGCGACCTTCAATTGCTTTCACATACTTTGTACTCTGTCAAGAAAATACTGTGTTGTATGGCTTAGCTGTGACTACAATAAAAAACAAACCAGCACAAAGACTGTTTGGGACAAAAGGAGCAGAGCTGGCAATAAAACCCAAAAGTGTTAGATGTAAATCTGACTGCACAAAGCACAGTTCAGTTAATGTCACTGCCAAAACCCATACGTATGTTCTCTATACAATTAAGTTAGAATAAACCTAAATAGAGTTAGTGAGCCCCACCGGTGGATCTATATCCCTAGTTATGTGTGTTAAGTGAATAGTCACCTATTATGCAGGTACAGACATTTGTCAGATGCATAAGACTTCTCCAGATGTGGCCATGGGCCAGGATCTCAGCTGGTGTAAATGCTGATTTGCATCTGCTGAGGATCTGGGCCATTGTCTGTGCACAGTTCTGTTGGGAATTGGTCAGACCTCCATTCTTTACCTGTTTGTGAATTTGTTTGACTGTTTCCAGTTTAAAATAAACATGGGGGGAAAATAAATAATTTTCTTTAGTTTAGTTATAAGAGTTTGTTTCCTCATATTTATCTGGTCTGCCATCTCCATCTTGTTTTCATTCAGATTAGGTTTAATCCTGCATACTGCTGCTATGATTAGCTGGGTGTAAATGGGGATTTCATCCTTCATTGAGGGAGGCCGGGGAGCAAGGCAGGAATGCAGAACTGAATGCCTTGTTTGCATGCTGTGGATCATGCTGCAGCTCATGACTTGAAACCATGCTCATTCTCCACTGACATCCCACCAGTGTGGTTGCATTTTAAAAAATGTTTTTTTCTTGTCGTGTTCTTTTCAAATTTCCTAGTTTTTCTATTAAAAATGGACTATTTATGTATTTTGTATTTGACACATCAGAAGCTGAAAAATGCTTGGGTTCTGTTCTTTCATTGAAAATAATGGAAAAATTGTAAATAAGTTAAACACACACACGATTCTTTCATAAGAAATATCTGATAAGGTCTAGTGAGCAGGGAGCTCACTACTGAGTAGAGAGACTTATTTTGATACAGGTGACGCTGCCCAGAACTTAACTTTACCTTTACCCTTGTGTGTTCTCTGCTCATACTTGCTCTTGAGGACAACTTAATTGCCCCCTGCTGTGCACCGTGCGTGGATTTTCAGAATTGCGGCCTTTGTGTGCGACACTTCATGTGGAACATTTGGCAGACTCCTATCAAGCCGCCTTTTTTGTCTGCACAAATAGACAGTCAAAGGAGCTGGCCCTTGTCTGATCCGTTTCTTGCATTTATAAAAGCAGAGATACAGAAAGGTTTTAATCATGTTGTGGGTTTAATACTGGCAGAGAAGGATGCATTAAAATGTCACACTCTCTGCAATAGTCATATAGGGGGGTTAGGGGACTTGTGGTCACTATTCCAGTCAACTTCATTCCTGCTTATTTCCCTGCACAAAGCCCACATAATTTACAGTGCAAGGGATAATTTTTTCCCAATGTGGAATGCATGAGATTGAGGAAGAATATAGTAAAAAGCAGCAATCATTCAAAAAATAAGCGTTTAACAATAAGAAGGTATTGAAATACGTTTTCCAGATATAACTCTGCAGCTGGAAATGAATATTTATTCCTAAAATGTTATGTTAAACCATTCTTCCTTAATATGTATTTATATATTTCTTCCACAAGAAGCCTGCCTTCAAAAGCAGCAAGAACTGACACACTGTCTTGCAACAAATGTGACGCCTCGTCAGATGCTTGGAAGGAATTTATACTAGACTTTGTGATGTGCCTAACAAATAGCAGGCATTCTACTGAGGAAGGCATCAGCATTTCAAGATGTAGAGGTAAATCTGTTCAGTTCGAAAGAGTCAAAAATGATTTTTTAAAAATGTAGACTCATAGTCTAATGTTTCTGTTGGATCCCTCTAGCTAACAAATGATTTGTTTATAACCTTTCTAACTGGAGGCCCATATAGCTCAGATTAAATCTCAGACACAAGTAAGTTTTATTTATAAAAGTAAAGTAACGAAATTATGAGCATTTTTTCTGCATAACTCTATTGACACCAAAGGATGCCAATGATAAATCCCTTCTTAAAAACAGCCAACAGGCTTACAGCTCAAAGAGTGAATACATGAATATTTGCTCCCAGCCTCATTCCATGCCCAGATGTCCAGCCTCATACCATGCCTCCCCAGCTCTGCTCCATGCGGATAGAGCTAGAGCCATGCACAAAAGTTCCATCCATCCAATCGCACAATATCAAATGCACCACTTTAACTCTCACCATATAGTTTTTGCTTTAATAAGCTACAATGCTAACACTACCAATACAAACCTCTCCATCTCTGAAACACGTTGTCTTCAATCTTTCTTCTAATTTTTTACACTTATCTTTTTACACATTTGCTATAAGCAAATAGTCTATTAATTTCTATTAAAACAGAGCTCATTATTTGCTTCCTGTTCAAAATACTTCCTATCTCTTGTATGGAATTTGAAATAGATATTTCCCAGAAATCGGAGTACTTCAAGGTTGGAGTTGAGGTTGTGCTTTTGAGAAACAAGATGTGTGGATGGTGGATAGGTGTCGACTTTTATTGGAAAGGAAAACGATTGTGGTGTAGGATGAGAACATGGATATATACTTTTGTGTGAAACTGTGAAGACAAGAACTGTGTGGATGCTTTGGATGAGAACATTTCCTTACATAGGGATTTCCTAGGTTTTTGAGTGTGTTGATGGGAAAGTAATTGTGCAACCTTAAGTGTAAGTTAGAAAAGTTCCCAGTTGGGATAAAACGTTATAAATATAAAACCCTCTTTAGCTGGAAAAATATTAAGAACACATTGCACAAGTGCTCTGTATTAGGCCTGGTCAAACATTATTTATCAAATATTGTAATTTATTCCTGGAGTCTTGCAATTTGTTTGACTAATTTGTTTGACAACGTATTCTTTGCAGTATTTAGCAGGCTTTGCTCTACATACCCCACTGACTTCCAGTTTGATTCTGGTGTTCTTCATCTTTAAGGTCTTGATGTCTTAGGATCCAAATACACCCAAGACAACAGTACTTCTCTGTTGCCCAGGGCAAAGGTTGCAAGAACCAGATCTAAAGATCCAGGTCAAGGACAAAACCCCAGCCTAACAATTTTCAGAGCACACTGTGAAACTAGCCATTTTGCAAAAGCCTTCCTGCGGTACTGGTGACAAGGAGCCTAATACCAACCTGTCCTTGCTGAGATTTTTGACTAGATAATCTCTAACGTAGCAAGAGCGGCCATGCTAAAGTAAATACTACCAAAGATCCCAGATGTAGATCCTGTCTACATTAGAGAAACTTGCATCCATATAACTCTGTCAATGCAATAACACTGGTGCCTCTTACCCTTGATGTGGATGGTCTGCACTGACATAAAATTGGGTTTACACCAAGGCAACTTACTCAAGTAAATTACTTTGATGCACCCACTTTCCTATGGTGCAGCCCTGTTGATGACTGCAGTTAGTGAGCCTTGATGTAGTTACATCAATGTAAATCTCTCTAATGCAGACAAGCTGTAAAAACAACTTGTTTTCTGAATACTTGATTGAACTGAAAAAAAAAAAAGTGATAGAGAACCTGCAAGCAATATGTAAAACTATAGAGGCTCAATATATAGTGGCCACTGGATCAACATCAGCTGGTTTTGACTGCTATTTTCTGGTGGTGCTATGGACTTCAGACCCGGTGCTGTTCAAAAGTTAGCTGTTTGTTGAAAAAGGACTTGGGTGAATCTATCCCATTGTGGTGTTAATTAGCTGTGAAAAACTAGAAAGAATACTGGAACAATGGGCCTGAATTCAAGGCAGTTCAGCTGTTTGATTCAGAACAAAGGACTTGTCTACACTTATAACACTGCGGCTGTGGTGCTTAGTGAAGACACTACCTATGCTGATGGGAGAACTTCTCCTGTTGGTGCAGGTACGCCTCCTCCCCAAGAGGTGGTAGCTATGTCAACAGGAGAAGCCCTCCTGTCTACATAGTGCTGTCTACAACAGGGGTTAGGTCGGTATAGCTATGTCAGTCAGGATCACCCACTGAGTGACGTAGTTATTCCGACATAAGTTGATAGTTTAGACCAAGCCCAAGTTATTTGTTGAATAGACAGAAGGAGCAATATGTGGACTGTCCAAAGTTTTCAAATGTGACCAGTGCTGTGAATGATAATGTGCAAGTACTAGGTTGCAGTAAAGGATGATGCAAATGATCAGAACTGAGGGAGGCACAGAATTGCCCAAAGTTTCCTTACTCGTTAGAATGGTGGTCTGGTTAACAGTGAGCACTGCTCATGCTAAAGAGGTATTCTCTGTGTTTGCAGATTTGCTATGGACAGATTATAGGAAAAGTCTCAGAGAACCTGACGCAAAGCTATTATGGATGCTCTAACACAACAAAGATTTTGAACATGAAAAGAAAATACTAAAAGGATTTTTATACTTGACAGTTCATTTCATTGTATCCTCTTTTTATAGTTAATAATTAAATAGAAAGCTATCATTGTGCATAGTTTTTGATGCTTTCCCCCCAATTAAGCTGTATTGGAGAAGTTAAACATTTCCCAACAAAGTCTTCAAAATGCCCTACAAATTTAAGACCTTTTCTCCCTGAAAATTTTTATTGGTCTCCCCCTTTAACAATCTACTGTCCCCTCAACAAATGAAGTTTCTTTATTATTATTTGTTTAGCACTAACACTGGTGCGCATAATACATATGGTTCACAATCTAATTTATCCACTTGATCCCGCTCAGGTTTTTTAGGAAGTGCCTCGCGCCATGGTAAGGAAGTGCCGATACCTCAACTTTATGCCACAGTTTAAAGACCAGGGAGTTTTGCCATTGAATTCAGTGGAGCCAGGATTTCAGCTGAGGTCCTTTCTCCCCAAAAGGTTTACCATTAAAAACAAGAAGGAAAGAAACACCTGATTTCAATTAATTAAACCCCTCTATCTCATTCCAATTCCAGAAGGTGTTTGGAGAAGCTAAAAGTGAAGATCCAGATTTTTAAAGGTACTTAAGCATTGCTCCACTCGGCACTGCAATGCTTAACTGATTTAGAAAGCTAATTTCATTTTCAAAAGTGATGTAGGCACTAAAATCAATATTTATAAAGGTATTTAAGGGCCTACTTCCCACTGGAACTAATGGGAGTTAGGAACCTAAATTCTTTTAAAAATCTTGAGTTTAGGAGCATAAGTTCCCTTGACTTTCAATGAGACATAGGCTCCTAAGTGCCTATTTCACTTTTTAAAATAGATTTAGGCTCCTAAATCAGTTAGGCAATGCAATGCTGAGAAGAGCAATACCTTTTAAAACAATTGGGCTGAACTGACCAGATTACGTAGCCAATCTATCAGGACAAGCAGCCCTAATAGGGAAACCTTACAGTGATGCATAGTGCTGGGGTATCTGTTTTCCAAGATTTATTTTTAATATATAATCTGGAACTTGGGGGTAGAAATGTGTTATACAAGAAAGCGTTCACATAGGTATCCTCACACTCTTTAGAAGGTAAGCTGCTATATAATTCTAATCAACCCAAGTTACCATGTGATCTTATTGTTGTAAATATTGTCCTCTCTTCCCACTCTGCTGTCACTTATTGTCTTATGTCTAAATGCAGACTGGAAGTTTTGCAAAGGAGGGCTCAGAACTTTCATTTGACTCTAAGGTGCCCTGCTCTATTATGGCCCTATAATAATATGCAAGGACTAGAATGCAGCTGAAATCTGCTAACAATTGCTAACAAATATTCTAAATTCTTTGTATGAAATCTGCATAGTTTCCTCTTGTACTGGCTGTTTTCCATTTCACACAGATCTTCAATCTTAGCATGGCTCTAAGCAGAACCAAAAGGACCTCATTTTAAGTTTAGCTTTTCTTCTGATGGCATTCAGGATAATAGCTGCATCTTCTGTTTACACCTGTACAAATCCTTGGGGTCTCGGAAGAATTGCTAGCCTATCAAAAAAAAATCTGGAAAGGTTGGACATTATTGTAGCTCACAACATGAAGTGTTCTCCCTGCAGGTCACTGCTCTCAAGATCGCAATAGAGATTTGAGTCTGTAGAAACTATATTATTTTTCCAGGGAATAAGGAAATTACAAGATCTCAATCAAAATCCCAACTGTCTTATGTGAGAAGTATTGCTAACTTCATTGGGAATTACATGACTAAGATGAGCAGAATTTGTCCCTTATTTTTGTAATTAAACCACCTGCACTATAACTACCAAGAAGGAATATTATTATTGGCATCCTAGTAGAGAAGCCAATGTGCATAAAGACTGAATTCACTTCTCACTTCGACATCACCCCTCCACAACTCTGTTGCTGTACATTGGAGAGGCGATGTGCAAGCCCTTTTATTGATGTTTTTACTCTGGGACTGTTTCTGCAATCTTTGCTTAGACTGAGTAGCTCTATATTCTGTCGAAATTGGGGGAACAGCCACTGAGCAAATGCCTACTCCATAGAAGTTATGGAGGCAGAACTGGATCTTCTCTAGGGATAAATGCTAGGAAGATCACTTTGGCATACTTTCACAGCATCCTTTGGTATCCCTTCACTACGTTGCACTTTGGAAAGCAAAAGCCATGAATGTTTGCACAATTCTGCAGCTAACTGCAAGAGGTGATTTGCTCCAAGAAGTTGTCCTTTTTTTTTATTGATAAGATTTGGTTTTTAAAGCTTTTCTGGGGGAGGGATGCAGGGAAGGGATTAGAGAGAGCATCCCTGCTATATTTACTACAGCTATTTTTTCTTTTAAAAAAACCCTAGTTTCTTTGGTAAACAGTTAATATGTCTGAAAAGAGATTCAAACACTTTTTCAGCTTAATATTTTCCAGGAAAATTGAGTAGTGAGGAAGGTGCAATTTTTTTTTACACACCCATCTGGGTGGGTATTAGTTGAATCTATATTTATTATTTTATTCTGAAATCTGTATTAACTTCTTATTTAGCCAAACCTCCCATTGAAGTCAATGGGAGACTTGCCTGGGTAAGAAGTTGGCAAAAATTGAATAAGACCTTCAGGATCTGACATGTTAATAATTATAATTTAGCACTTGTATACTGCTTTCCAGCTTCAAAGTGCTCCATGAACATTAACCAGCCTAATTAATTTCATTTAGAGATGTTCTTACTGCATCTCATCCTCTGCTGAACATTGTGATACACTTACTACTGTATTGTAATTCAAAGGCTGTTATGGTAAAGATTTTGACAAGAGCAGAGAATCCCTTGTGAAAATCTGCAATTGTGCTAATTACATCAGAGGTGGGATGTCAAGATTATTCCTGGAAGCAAGCCTAGTACCTCTGAACATACTGTAGGTCTACCAAGTCTACTCAGTGGAAGTGTTATGCTTATAAGAATCACACAGGATCTTTCTCAGGGGAAAAGGCAACACACCACTTTTGTTGAAGATACAACAATTAGCATATGCATTCAATCACACCACACGCTGTCCCACCAGTCGATGTTATAGTTACCAGTCCAGAGTCCGGATCAACCTAGTGGCCAGCTAGATTGGTCACGATAAGGAGGAGCTGGGTTCCGTCGGTCGCAACACAATGCTCTGGGGAAGTCTTGGCAGGATGAACCCAAAGTTTCATGGCAAGGCACCCTGTTTACATAGTAATTTTCCTTCATTGGGATCAATGAGTTTTGCACCATTATGCTGTAATAAACCGAGTGCTTGTTTTCTTCTCATTCCTTATCACGGTCATCTCATTGATGGGTGCCTGTCTCATCTTTAGAGTTGTCAATCTGCCCTCCTCTGATGCTTCAATAGGGGTGTGTTGCAGCCTCTTGGCGCCTTTGCCTCTGTTTCTGGTTCCTCCCTCGTACATCTGGTTCAGCCATGGCCTTCGCACTTTTCTCTTTACACACACATTCCTCATTTACACACAAAACAGAATTAATTTACACAGAACACTTTGAACAGGAACATCAAGTTGCAATGCAAAAGAAAAACAATCATGGCATTCTTTTACTGATTTTAAAATGCTAAGCATTCAATAAAATAGTGACCTTAAAACATCTGTTACTGCCTTGAAATCAGCCCAGACACAGATTCCAGCAGATGCATCTTTACCAAATGGCCCATTAGGCCATTCCTTTCTGCTATTCAAAAAGAGTGGCTGGCTGATATGGTCGAATCATACACCAATTCATTTAATACAGGCTATGTTATTATCTGATTTATTCTTTATCTTTCATTCTAAATCATACAAATACAAACATAAAATCCTACTACTACAGAAGGGCAGGATTTGCCTACATACCATTGCTTCTGGTAGTTTTCAACAATGGGGAACACAGATTTTATAAAATTGCCAGGGAAAGTAGAAGTCATGTTCTAAAAATTCACATGAAGGAACAAAGCTGACTTTGAACTTACATGGCAATTATACCACAACCTCACTCACTGCTAGCTTGTCACAGGTATTGCTCATTCTTCACAGAATGAGATGACGAGGGAGGAGTCTGTTTCATAATCTACTTACCCCAAGAGACATTTATTCATCTGTTATATGTTTAGGTGTTTTTTAAACTGGTACCACTAGAGACATTGACACAGAGAAGCATCAATAGCTCGGGCACTGTAGGAGACATGTTAAAAATGCAGGCATAGCCAAATCACTCGCAGCTCCTGGCAGGTGGACATTTGCATGCACCAACTGGCATTTGTGTGTGGAACTTAGTGGTGCAATTAGTATATCTGGGGATGAAAAGTCTGGATTTTGCAGGTGCAGTTGGTGTGTGTGCATTCAGCAATGCACCCTTTTATGTGTAGCTTTGGAAACTTTGACCTTATTATTAAAGAAGGATGGGTGATTGTCATGGGGGCTGGCCCTCTGAGGGGTCAGGCATCCAGCCTCCCGGTGACAGGCTCTGCTAAGGGGAATGAGCCAACCCAGATCCACTTGTGGATAACTGGATAAGTAGCTGGGTGGTAGTGAATTAATTAAGGAAAACGTGGGGCCTTATGGAGGGTTATGAGGACTCAGGCAGGAGGTCAAAATCTAGAGAGGAAAAAGCTCTGTAGGAGAGAGACTGTAATACATTTCAGGCAGGGAGACCTGGAAAATACCATGAGTTAGTAGGGTAGAGAGAGCAGAGCTTCAGGCAGTGAAAAAGTTCAGGGACTTGCAGCAGAAGGAGGTTTGCTTACATACAATGTTTGGTGGTTGATTAAATAAACTAGACCACTGAAGGGGCATTGTTCACTGTATACAAGCCTCACTGAATTTCCTACTAGGAGAAAATGAGGCACAGTTCCATACCAGCTTACCAGGAGGCACTCTAAGTGTGAGTGCCTGCCGTTACCATGATAACATAGCAAAGGTGGGAAAGTGGACTCAGACTGTGTGGTAACTGTGGGAATCCCAGAAATGAGTGGGGATGTTTAATGAGCTAATTCTCTCTCTTTCATTCAGGCTCCCATGGAAACTTGCCCATGTATTACACTGAGAATTGTAAGTAATATCCAATGTTCCCTCTAATTTTTTCCATCCATGTGCGGAATGAATTTTGTTATGTGCACCACTATCGAGGTAATGTGTGGATGTGTGCCACCAGTAGAAACAAAAACCCTAGATATGACGTATTTTTAAAAAGTTCCCATAGCAATAATTACTCCAGCCAGGACAGGTTAGACATTTTAGATCTCACTACTCGAAGCATTAAATTTAAGTGTAAGAGAAAAATAAAAATTATGAAGTGCACAGACCAGTCAAAAACTCAGATAACAGCACTTTGAAAGAATAAAATTACAGAAAATATATGTGCATTGCAGGAAGTATCAAGAAGTAACAAAAACAACAAAAATACAAGTATGTATTGGGAGGTGAGTGTGAAAGACTGTGTGTATGAGAGACAGAGACACATACTGTGTGTGTGAGAGAGAGATGTGCTGCCCCTTTAAGTAGATCAGCATTCACCAGTCTGAAGCTTGCTTGTTCGGACACAGCAGCAGCTACCAGCAAGCTCCACCACCCCCAGCTCTGTGGAGATGAAGTACAGGGGAGGGGAGAAGGGGAACACCCTGACATCAGCATCTCCCCTCCCCCCCCCCATGCTGCACAGCAAGCAGGAGGCTCCCAGGAGCAGCTGCCCAGGGACTCCAAGGCAGAGGGCAGGAGCAGTGCAGCAGTGGAGGGAAGGGCACCTGAAGTGCATGGCACATGATAGACTGCTGGGTGGCCACACGGCCACGCAACTTAGAGGGAACTTAGTTAAACACTGATAAAAATGCTATTGATTTCAGTGGTGTTGCACTGATATATAATTAGAGTAACACCATGGAGAATCAGTCCCTAGGCATTTTTCTTTGTACCCAGGATACCAGATATTTAGTAGCCTATAGCTTTAATTCATAGATGGTCCTTCATCTGTCTCTATTTTTCTTTTGAAGAAGAAGTAAGGGAGTTTTCTAGGATCCCCAGAGAAAAAAACTGCTGCTGAATTTAACAGACAAATCACAACCTTGCTATTTTTTTTTAAATCTTCCTGTAGTAAGAAACTATCCCTGCTATGGATGGTCCAAAATAAGGAATAACTTATTTCATTTTATTATTTCCTTAATCATTATTCAATTATACTGACTTTTTGAATAATTCCTACAGAAGTCTATTATATTTCTATAGAACCCGATTAATTTAATCTGTGAAGTGCAGAGAATTTCTCTCTTTACTTGTTCATCCCCATTAAAGTCCCAGACTAACAGTGACCATTCTGGTCACGGAATTTTAGACAATCCTTTCTGGAGCCAGTCAATGCTCTCTTTGCTTCTGATTAAACAACACAATGGATGTTCCTTCTCCTTTTATATTAATGATTCTCAGTCTGTAGTTTGTGACTAAAATGCTGGTGTGGATCTGCATTTATATAAACATATTGGTATATCAGCTCTTCTCTGTCTACTCCAAAGAGGGGGCTGCACAGTACAACTGCTGTAAAAGTGCTGGCAACCTCATATGGAGAGTTTAAAGAGGGCTTTGAATAATAATGTGTAGGTCTTCCATATACAAGCCAGTTAACAAACAGTATCTAATACAGGGGTGGCCAAATTTACTGACCCTCTGAGCCACATACAAAATCTTCAGAAGTTCAAGAGGTGGGGTGCGCCTGCGGGGGCTCAGGGCTTCAGCCCTGCAGGAGATGCCTGCCAAGGCTTGGGGCTTCAGCTCCACTCCTGTTGAAGCCCCAAGAACCTCCGCACCACTGGGCAGAAGCCCCTACGCCACCACCCTGCTGCAAGGCAGAGGTCCTGAGACACCCCGTCCCACCCAACGCTGGTCTGGTAGGTGGAGAATGGGGTGGGGGGCCATGAGCCACACTTTAACAGTAAAAGAGCCACATGAGCCACAGTTTGGCCACCTTGTTGTAATCAATGCACACTGGAGGGAAAAAAAAGCCCAACTGTACATACCAAATGACGGGCTAAATTGACGACGACATTCAAGATGACATCTTGGAGTCATTGTGGATAGTTCTCTGAAAACATCTTCCCACTATGCAGTGGCAGCCAGAAAAGCTAACAGCATGGTAAGAACCATTAAGAAAGGGAGAGATAAGACTTTGAAAATATCATAATGCCACTACATAAATCCATAGTTTGGCCCCCCAATCTCAACAAAGATATATTAGAATTGAAAAAAGTACAGAGAAGGGCTACACAAATGATTAGGGGTGTGGAACAGCTTCCATACGAGGAGAGATTAAAAAGACTGGGACTGATCTGCTGTGACTAAAAGGTCTATAAAATCATGAATGGTGTGGACAAAGTGAAGAAGGGTTATTAACCCCTTCAAATAATACAAGAACCAGGGGTTACCCAGTGAAATTAATATGTAGCAGGTTTAAAACAAATTTAAGGAAGTACTTCTTCATACAATATACAGAAAAACTGTGGAACTCATTGCCAGTGGATGTTGTGTAGGCCAAAAGTGTAAATGGGTTAAAAAAAGTTACTTAAGTTCATAGAGGATAGGTCCATCAATGGCTATTAGCCAAGATGCTCAGAGATGCAACCTCGTGCTCTGAGTGTCCCTAACCTCTGAGTACCAGAAGCTAGAACTGGATGCCAGGGGAGGGATCACTCAATAATTGCCCTGTCCTGTTCACTCCCCTGAGGCATCTGTCACTGGCCACAGTCAGGAGAAAGGATGCAGGGCTAGATGGACCATAGATCTGACCCAGTATAACCATTCTTATGTTCTTATCCTCACAGCCTTCTGATCCAGGTAACTATCCACATTTTCCTCTGTGGTAACAGAGGTTAAAGGCTAGATCCACAAATTGATTTAAAAATCTAATTGCCACTGTAGGCTCCTAAGTCCAAAATTTAGATCCGCAAATGCTATGCTTAGATGCGGCCTTACATTCTAGGCATCTAAATTCCCTAGGTGATTACGTTTCTGCAGGTAAAGTCTCCAAGGAGCCTACATTTCCTTTGGTGGATGTACGCACAGCCCCTTAAGTTCTGAACCTTGTGCCTAAGCCCCAGTGGAATTCTCAAAATAAGTGTTCCCCATTCTATCTCACCTGATCTGACTGGAGTTCTCAAGGCTGCCTTAGATCATGCCTACCAGATTGGGGCCTGCACAAAACACAGCTGAGGAGAAGATGGTAGTGGTGTCCCTACTCTATTTCTCCTGTGAAACTTTTGCATTTTGTATGAAATACTTAAATTTTCATTTCAGCCAGAGAAAGAAAGAGAGGAATTGACTCAATAGGCCAGGGGTTAAGGTGCTCACCTGGGATATAGGAGACCAATTTCAAATCCCTACTCCAATGAATATTTAAGTACAAAGTAGAACAGCTTCAATAGGAGGCAGTGAGAGATACCCTGATACAGAATGCCCTGTGGCTAGGGGACTCCCATGGGAAACCTGAATTCATGTCTCCTCTTTAAATCAGGCATATTCCTACATCCCAAGTATATGTACTAATCACTGAGCTACTGGGCATATCTGACTGAGATGCCTAACTCTAGGAAAGGGTACACAGCTATGAATCCAGAGTGGTTGGAGGTGCCTTCCTCCAGCCCAGACTTCAGCACCGAACTTACTTTTAGGGGCAGGGCTTAGACCCCAGAACTCCTCTCTGCATTTTCTACAGGCTAGCTTAGCTGGTCCCCTTCTCAGCTTGCTGGCTACTGTGAATCCCATTCTTAGGCACCTAATTGTTCCCAGGCATTGTATAAGTAACCTGGGTGCCTAAATTAGGGCTGTGGATTGCAATGGATGGCAGAGTGCCTACAGTTGCAATACTGAGACGAAGTCCCTTTGTGGATCTAGTCCTAATTGACTTGCTCAAGGTTACAGAGGAAGTCAACATAGGACTATAACTCAGGGCTGAGATCTGAAATCCAGAAGGTTCAGCACAAATGGAGTTGGGAACGAAGATGTCTACAAGCCACCTTTATATACTTGGGATCCTGGGACACACTGGATGTTAGTGCTCTGGTGAAAATTAGAGCAGCCTGGGGTAGCAGCGACAGTTCAGAGCAGTCTAAAATACCTGTATCGTTGTGGGTCTGCCCTCTAGCAGTCCCCTCTTTACTGTGCCCCCTATCATGCTTCCTGCACAGGGGCTGGTGGAAAGTGGAGGCCAATATAGGACCATCTACAGAAGTCCATCAAATTGCTTGTGCCAGGGAAATTCTCCCCTCCTTGAGGGCTGTTTATGAACCCTATATGACACTATCCCTCATGGGAGTCATCAGTCCAGGGTTGCTACCACCTCTCTTCCTCTTCCCCAGTGGGTTGGCATTTTAATGTTTTGCAGTGACTCCTCTCTGATATAATGATTTAGTACAGTGGTTCTCAAACTTTTTTTTTGTGGACCACTTGAAAATCGTGGAGGGTCTCGGCGGACCACTTAATGATCTTTCCAAATGTTGTTTGTACCGTTAGCTAACTATTGTAAAGTGCTTTGATAAAATATAAATAATATAAAAAAACCTCAATATAATTAACTTTTTTTGTTCTACAAATAAAAGCACACAACTCATATTTTAATATCAGTAGCTTTACCTTTCTAATGTGATGGATGTGCCCTCTCTCCCCTGCCTTAGCAGCCCCCAAGCTGGGGCTGGGAAGGAGGGGGAGTCTCTCCCCCACCACAGCAGCCACAGAGCTGAGGCTGGGAAGGAGGGCCATCTCTCCCTGGCAACCGCAGCCCTAGAGCTGGGGAAAGTAGCCCTACACTTCCCAAATTCTCCTCCCACCTACTGCCCCCTCCCACCTACCTCCTATTCCCCCTGACATGTGCATCTTCTCCAGAGTCCAGGAGCCTGCACAGCTCCACTAATTAGGTGGGTGGCCCTTCATTCTCTTGTGTGCAGCCGCCCAGGTGCACACTTTAGAGGGAACTCTCCGTGGACCACCAGAATGGAGCTCACAGACCACTAGTAGTCTGCAGACCACAGTTTGAGAACCTCTGATTTAGTATATAGAAAATGTAGGGGAAAAGTATTGTAAAATTAAAAAAAGGTGTTTACTGGACTTGGATCTGGAGGATGGTGTGGATTGCACCCTCAGCAAGTTTGCAGATGACACTAAACTGGGAGGAGAGGTAGATACGCTGGAGGGTAGGGATGGGATACACAGGGACCTAGACAAATTAGAGGATTGGGCCAAAAGAAATCTGATGAGGTTCAATAAGGACAAGTGCAGAGTCCTGCACTTAGGATGGAAGAATCCCATGCACCGCTACAGACTAGGGACCGAATGGCTAGGCAGCAGTTCTGCAGAAAAGGACCTAGGGGTTACAGTGGACGAGAAGCTGGATATGAGTCAACAATGTGCCCTTGTTGCCAAGAAGGCCAATGGCATTTTGGGATGTATAAGTAGGGGCATTGCCAGCAGATCGAGAGACGTGATCGTTCCCCTCTATTCGACATTGGTGAGGCCTCATCTGGAGTACTGTGTCCAGTTTTGGGCCCCACACTACAAGAAGGATGTGGAAAAATTGGAAAATGTCCAGCGGAGGGCAACAAAAATGATTAGGGGACTGGAACACATGACTTATGAGGAGAGGCTGAGGGAACTGGGATTGTTTAGTCTGCGGAAGAGAAGAACGAGGGGGGATTTGATAGCTGCTTTCAACTACCTGAAAGGGGGTTCCAGAGAGGATGGATCTAGACTGTTCTCAGTGGTAGCTGATGACAGAACAAGGAGTAATGGTCTCAAGTTGCAGTGGGGGAGGTTTAGGTTGGATATTAGGAAAAACTTTTTCACTAGGAGGGTGGTGAAACACTGGAATGCGTTACCTAGGGAGGTGGTGGAATCTCCTTCCTTAGATATTTTTAAGGTCAGGATTGACAAAGCCCTGGCTGGGATGATTTAGTTGGGGATTGGCCCTGCTTTGAGCAGGGGGTTGGACTAGATGACCTCCTGAGGTCCCTTCCAACCCTGATATTCTATGACTTGTCATAAGTCATTCTCTTAAGCTGTTATGGAGTATTAACGAGATATGATAATATCACCATATATAGTTCATATACCTTTTTAACCGTGTAAGATGTGTTATAATTATTTTATAGCTGTGTAACTGGTTAGGCTTGATAATTAACTGCTTGTGGTAAGGAGGTGTGCTGTTACTATGACTAGCTGGAATAGACAGAGTAGCTTCAATTTAAATTGTTAATTATCCACAAAACTAATCAGGTGGAAAACATACAGCTTTTCCCCCACTCACTCACAGGAAGCAAACATTAAGACAAAACTGTTTCACAGTTTCTGGACTTGTTTATTGCTTTGCCTCTCCAGGCATATGGATTAGATTCCTGCAATGCACTCTATTTAGGGGCTATATTTTAAATCCATTCAGAAGCTGTAGCTGGTGCAGAATGTTGCAGTTAGACGGTGTTACTTTGCCTTGAGCATAATAAATTGGTGGCTCATAATCTGCACTGCCAGCCTGTTTGTTTCAGGGTGGTAGTTACGGTGTTGGTTCTGACCTAGAAAGCCCCGAGGGCCAGATTTTCAAGAGTATTCAGGTGTCCAAAGATAAAAAACAATAAGAGTTAGGCATCCTAGGCATTTCTGAAAAACCCACTAGGGCCCAGATCCTCAAAGGTATTTAGACACCTAGTTCCAGATCCACAAAAGGGACTTACTTAGGTGTTGCAACGTCTAACTTTTAAGCGTCTAGAAAAATCAGAGGAACAATGCTGTGATCTACAAAGCCTGAGTTAGGCCTGTAGGCTTCTTATACAGTGACTGGGGAGAGATCGGTGCTTTAGAATTCCATATGCCAAAGCCAGCATGCTAGGTGGGGAGCCGCCTAACCTAGCCAATGAGAGGTGCTGGCAAGAAGGCTGCGCCTTTCCTGGAGTTCAGTACCTATCTCTGCTAACAATCCATGAGCTGGAGAAAGATAAAATTTTGGCTGCCAAAGTTGTGCGTGGGGCTGATCCGATGGGTGTGCTCAGATGCCTCTTAACTCCACAAAATGCGGGGGGAGGGAGGAGGACTTCCCCCATAACTTTTAGCCCAGTGATTAGGGTACTCACAAGGATTTGCCACATCCCAGGTATAAATCCCTTCCTCAGGCAGAGGGGGGACTAAATACCTTTAAAAATCTAGGCTTAGACACTTAAGCACCTTTGTGGATGCTGCCCCTAATTCCCAATGAAAATCCGGCCCTAAATGGCATAGGACCTGCCTATGTGAAGGGCCACCTGTCTTCCAGTGTTGTTCTGCTGCACTTGCACTTGATCTGGAATTCCCTTGACAGATAAGCAAGGGCGTGGGCTGGCCTGGCATTCTCTGGGAGAGTTCCTTAACTGTAGCACTCACTCCTTACTCTATCCCTCTGGTTCAAAATTGTCAGGATTGAGCACCAAGTGGATAAGCAGCTTCCAAGTGGATTAATGAGCTCAGCTGGGTTGTGATAGGACTGCCTTATTGGGCTGAAGAGAGCTAGTAGGCCTGCTTTTAAGCTGAGCAGCCATAGCAGGTCACTGGCTGCTCAACAGGTGGCCGGCAGCTATGATCACTGTTTTAGTCTTGTTCTTGCTCTGTTCTAGTCATTCCTGGCTACAGCTCTGACCCTTGGCTCTGATTCCTGTCTTTGGTTCTGACCCTAGGCCCCCAGCTCTAGTGCCTGGCCCCCTTCAGTCTGGTTCTAATCACTGAGGTAGACTTAGATTCATAGAAGATTAGGGTTGGAAGAGACCTCAGGAGATCATCTAGTCCAACCCTCTGCTCAAAGCAGGACCAACCTCAACTAAATCATCCCAGCCAGGGCTTTGTCAAGCCAGGCCTTAAAGGATGGCAATTCCATCCACCTCCCTAAGTAACCCATTCCAGTGCTTGCTGGTGCCTGGGCCCTTGACAAAAAGAGCCTGATATTGTTGACCTCCGGGGCATGCTGTAGGGCTATTTGGGGGAGAGGAGCTTTTAGAGAGAATAGGATCTTTCCCCTCACTCTTTCTTTTGCTGTAAGATCTAAGTGGTGGCTGCTGTCTAGGGTGGAGGTCACTCTTGGTTTTGACTTTATGCTTAATTGTGATTTTAAATAATCATGAAGGTTGTCTAGCATTTAGAATAGGCATCTATTTTGGTCTGCTGTGATCAGTCTAAGTAAATAACAGCAGGTAAGTGAAAAATTGGGGACAACACACTCTTAGGATAAAAACCTATCCTCAGACACTCAGCTCTATGCCACTATGTTCTGTAACTGACAGAAGGCTCATGCCCTTCAATCTAATGATTTCTTTCTGCGACAGGCTGTTCTTTTTGCTTAGATCTTGCTCTTTAAAAAAAAAAACAAAAAACAAGTTTTGTCCTGAATTTCTCATATGAAACCCTATCAAAGTCACTAGGGAAAATCAGGACAGAATTTTGACCAAACGCTTTAAAAATGAAGGGCAGAAAACACGGATATACTATTCTTCAGGAAAAACAAGGTGGGTGAGGCAATGTCTTTTATTGGACCAACTTTTGTTGGTAAGTGAGAAAAGTTTTCAAGCTCTTCTTCAGCCCTGTGTAAGCTCAGAAGCTTGTCTACCTCTGAACAAAAGTTGGTCCAATAAAGATATTACCTCACCCACCTCGTCTCTAATAGCCTGGGATCAACACAGCTTCAAGAACACTGCATTCTTCAGGAAAAAAACCAACACATTGGGTTACATTTATCCATGGTGTAACTCATTAACTTCCTAAGCATTACATGTGGGATAACTTTGACACCTTTCTCTTTAAACTGATCGAAGAGTTGCACCCATGATTAAAGAAGGAGGGGGGAGCTCTCACCATACCAGCCATGGAGGCATGGGCATTGCAGGGGAGTGCTGCTTATCCGAGCCAGGGAGAGGAGGTGGGAGCTCCGTCCTGCTTTTAGCAGAGGAAAAGGAGATGAGCTGTCACCTCACACCCCCTTTCATTAGGTTACATTGTTGAATACCTTGGATTGAAAAGTAACATTCTTGCCTGTGAACAAACAGATGAGACTTTAGAATTTGAAGGTAATTAGGAATTAGATGTATCCATATGAATAAACTCTGTCATTAGCTTCTCCCCTTCCTGTGTCTTAATCCCAGAAACATCCATACAGGGCAAATCCCCCTGCATGGTGGCAGGTGCTCATCAGCAGAGCCTATATGGTTCTGCTACACGAGGATGGGGCATGGGCTGGCTTTGGGGACAGGGTGCATACCCTCTGCACAATGACAGGTTTCAGAGTAGCAGCTGTGTTAGTTTGTATTCGAAAAAAAAAGGAGTACTTGTGGCACCTTAGAGACTAACCCATTTATTTGACCATAAGCTTTCGTGAGCTACAGCTCACTTCATCGGATGCATAAAGTGGAAAATACAGTGAGGAGATTTATATACACACAGACCATGAAAAAATACACACTGTAAGGAGAGTGATCACTTAAGATGAGCTATTACAGCAGGAGAGTGGGGTGGGGGGGAGAGAAAACCTTTTGAAGTGATAATCAAGGTGGGCCATTTCCAGCACATTTCCAGGAGTTAACAAGAACGCCTGAGGAACAGTGGGGTGTTTGGGGGCGGGGGGAGCAGGGGAGGAATAAACAAGGGGAAATAGTTTTACTTAGTATAATGACTCAACCACTCCCAGTCTCTATTCAAGCCTCAGTTAATCGTATCCAATTTGCAAATTAATTCCAATTCAGCAGTCTCTCGTTGGAGTCTGTTTTCAAAGTTTTTTTGTTGAAGAATAATCACTTTTAGATCAGAAATCGAGTGACCAGAGAGATTGGAGTACCACCCTATACTGGAAACCTACTGACTGCTATTCCTACCTACATGCCTCCAGCTTTCACCCAGACCACACCACACGATCCATCGTCTATATCCAAGCCCTACGGTACAACCTCATTTGCTCCAACCTCTCAGACAGAGACAAACACCTACAAGATCTCTATCAAGCATTCTTACAACTACAATACCCACCTGCTGAAGTGAAGAAACAGATTGACAGAGCCAGAAGAGTACCCAGAAGTCACCTACTACAGGACAGGCCCAACAAAGAAAATAACAGAACACCACTAGCCGTCACCTTCAGCCCCCAACTAAAACCTCTCTAACGCATTAAGCTCAGTGGTTTGAGCATTGGCCTGCTAAACCCAGGGTTGTGAGTTCAATCCTTGAGGGGGCCATTTAGGAATGTGGGGCAAAAATTGGGAATTGGCCCTGCTTTGAGCAGGGGGTTGGACTAGATGACCTCCTGAGGTCCCTTCCAACCCTGTGATTCTGTGATCTGATCTACAACCTACCCTGAAGGGTGACCCATCACTCTCACAAATCTTGGGAGACAGGCCAGTCCTTGCCTACAGACAGCCCCCTAACCTGAAACAAATACTCACACACCACACAACAGAACCACTAACCCAGGAACCTATCCTTGCAACAAAGCCCATTGCCAACTGTGCCCACATATCTATTCAGGGGACACCATCATAGGGCCTAATCACATCAGCCACACTATGAGAGGCTCGTTCATCTGCACATCCACCAATGTGATATATCATAGAATCATAGAATATCAGGGTTGGAAGGGACCCCTGAAGGTCATCTAGTCCAACCCCCTGCTCGAAGCAGGACCAATTCCCAGTTAAATCATCCCAGCCAGGGCTTTGTCAAGCCTGACCTTAAAAACCTCTAAGGAAGGAGATTCTACCACCTCCCTAGGTAACGCATTCCAGTGTTTCACCACCCTCTTAGTGAAAAAGTTTTTCTTAATATCCAATCTAAACCTCCCCCACTGCAACTTGAGACCATTACTCCTCGTTCTGTCATCTGCTACCATTGAGAACAGTCTAGAGCCATCCTCTTTGGAACCCCCTTTCAGGTAGTTGAAAGCAGCTATCAAATCCCCCCTCATTCTTCTCTTCTGCAGGCTAAACAATCCCAGCTCCCTCAGCCTCTCCTCATAAGTCATGTGTTCTAGACCCCTAATCATTTTTGTTGCCCTTCGCTGGACTCTCTCCAATTTATCCATATCCTTCTTGTAGTGTGGGGCCCAAAACTGGACACAGTACTCCAGATGAGGCCTCACCAATGTCGAATAGAGGGGAACAATCACGTCCCTCGATCTGCTCGCTATGCCCCTACTTATACATCCCAAAATGCCATTGGCCTTCTTGGCAACAAGGGCACACTGCTGACTCATATCCAGCTTCTCGTCCACTGTCACCCCTAGGTCCTTTTCCGCAGAACTGCTGCCTAGCCATTCGGTCCCTAGTCTGTAGCGGTGCATTGGATTCTTCCATCCTAAGTGCAGGACCCTGCCATCATCATATGCCATCATGTGCCAGCAATGCCCCTCTGCCATGTACATTGGTCAAACTGGACAGTCTCTACGTAAAAGAATAAATGGACACAAATCAGATGTCAAGAATTATAACATTCATAAACCAGTCGGAGAACACTTCAATCTCTCTGGTCACGCGATTACAGACCTAAAAGTGGCAATTCTTCCACAAAAAAACTTCGAAAACAGACTCCAACGAGAGACTGCTGAATTGGAATTAATTTGCAAATTGGATACAATTAGCTTAGGCTTGAATAGAGACTGGGAGTGGTTGAGTCATTTTACTAAGTAAAACTATTTCCCCTTGTTCATTCCCACCCCCCACTGTTCCTCAGACGTTCTTGTTAACTCCTGGAAATGTGCTGGAAATGGCCCACCTTGATTATCACTTCAAAAGGTTTTCTCTCCCCCCCCCCAACCCCACTCTCCCGCTGGTAATAGCTCATCTTAAGTGATCACTCTCCTTACAATGTGTATTTTTTCATGGTCTGTGTGGATATAAATCTTCTCACTGCATTTTCCACTTTATGCATCCGATGAAGTGAGCTGTAGCTCACGAAAGCTTATGGTCAAATAAATGAGTTAGTCTCTAAGGTGCCACAAGTCCTCCTTTTCTTTCCTCTGCACGATGTGAAACCACATTCGCAGGGCTCTAGGGTGAGTTTTATGGGCACTGGAGGCACAATCCCTTATACCACATTGGAATGATCTTGGGAAAGCTCTGTGAGAGGGCATCCTTATGGAGTTATCTATCTGCTACCCGCTCATTGGCACCCCCCACTTGCCCCCAAGCCACCTCTTGGGTCCAAGTCATTACTTTAGCAGGATGTAATTTCTATATGGCTGATAAATCTGCCAGTTACAGCTATCTAAGTAAATAATTAATATTGTTTACATTAAGTTATTCAAAAATATCATGAAGTAAAGGAGTTAATTTGTTTTGGCACAAAAGGTTTTAGAAGCCTTTTCTATTCTTCTTCTTATTATTTTCATAGATCTGGTTTCTGGAAATCTCTGAGAAACCAATATACTTAGAATTATTCCTGCACTGATTCTGTGCCTTCAGCCACCACCAGTATTTTTATTGTAATCAGAAACCAACGGGTCTTTAAAAATATGTTTCCCTCCTGAGTTGTGTTTGTTCTGCAATATGTATTTATTGCAGAACATTTGGTTTATTAAGGGACAATTTTTGTTGTTGTTGTATAATATTTTTGAGACTATACAGTAGCTGGAGCTAACATTTAGCTGTTTTTAAATCTTCTTAATATTTCTGTCAAACCTTTATTTACTTTCCTGAGATGCACATTGAAGCCCCTGGGTGGTTTTGTAACGTGCAAGAAAGCAGACATCCACTTCTTTCTTGTTCTTTAGCTACAGTCCTTCTACAGAAATTCTCCTGTACTAAATATATAAATTGTACTTGTCTTTTATGATACATTCAAAGGCTGTAGTGACAGTGCAGATGCAGGAAAATCAAAGTCAACAAAACACAAGGCCGGATCCTGCTGTCACAGTAGTGTAAATCTGAAGAGCTCCATTGGCTTTAATGAGAAGATTCCAGATTTAGATCGTGCTTCTGCACTGTACTCAATGCAGCGGGGACCCTGTAGTCAAGAAGAGCCCAGTTAAAATCAGTGAGGCTCTAGACAGCTATGGAAGTTGGCTCATGTGGAGTTCAGTGCAGAATAGGTGGGCTAAGAAAGATGTAACTAGAAGAAGAATTCAGCCTAAAGACTCAAATTGCTGATGATTTTAGAAGAATCTTTTCACATGTTGTTCCTGTCATCTGTGAACAATGAACCTAGTTCTGTTCTTTGTAACACTGGTGTAAATCTAATGTAACTCAAGTGAAGTCAGTGGGACTCTGCAAAATAGTGGAGAGACAAGGTCAAGAGTGGAAGATGGCAGCATTTTGTGGGATTTGCAGCCCACACAAGGAGTTACACAGAAATGTGATAAAATGGTAAATGTCCATTTGTGTGGGACGTAATGTTCTACACCAGGCCCTGAACAGAGCAGAAGAAATGGAATGTCAACATCATGACCAGAATAGTTGTATCTAACTCTCAGGCAGTGTTGATGAGATTATACAAATCTTCCGCAAGCATTCACTTAGAATACAGGGTTTAGCACTGTTACCTTGTCATAAAATTGGATGTCTGAATATAAAGTACAGAGCGGAGCAATATAGCTGATCCTGGGACTAAAAGGTGAAAACTAGAGCAGGTGAAAGATTGGAATCCATCTAGGCACAAAGCTGATAGTTAAGAGGGAATTTGTTGAAGCTTATAAAATCTTCAACTTCACACATAATGCCACTGTAGCTTATGATTTCCCTTAATGTAAACTAAAGAGTGACAAATTCGGAACAGATGGTGAGAAACACATTTTCCATACAGAGTATCATAAGTGGATGTTCAATGGTCTTCCTGCAGATGAGTTGTCAGAAACCATTTCTAGGGGACTACAACATTCTAGTCTCTTATCCACCCATGAAAGTTACAGATGGAAAGTTGTGGGCTAGGAAAATTTGCTCTTGTTTCTGAGAGGTGAAGGCCTGCCTCAGTTTCTTAAATCATTTGAAATAATTCAGTAATGCCAGCTGGAGGGAAGATCATTCTAGAAGTACTTCATCACTGAGTTGTTTGTGCAACTTTGAAGGCTGAGGTATTTCAAGTCTCTCAATCAAGTCAATGGGAAGTGCACTGTGGTGGTTCCAGTCTTAAGTGCAGACTTTTAAAGTCCATTCTTTCTGTTCTTTCTTCAATTATGAATTCAGGTTTTCGTTAACACCTCTTTAACTTATCCTACAATGTGTCTGGAATTCCTCTCTCACGACTCCCTACAACTTTCTTCATAGGTGCAGAGCAGTGGTTGTATTGGTCTATTGAATGTGTAACATGGAATTCCCCAAGCCATGGAATGCTAGCTCTGAACTACCTATCCAGCCATCAGTCTTTCTCTCATTTAAAATCCCTCCTCAAGACCCACTTCTACTGTGCATTCAGCACCGAGGTCTACTTAAAAATCAATTATTTTATGCCCTTTGATCACAAAGGGACAAATCTTGAGCTCATTTACATTGAAGTCACTCCAGATTTACAGCAGAAATGAGGCCAATTAATGTGTAACTGCCATAAAGGTTAATGATCTAACTCTGCTCTCAGTTATGCCAGAGTCATTCCATAATGATTCTGAGGGCATTACTTTGGATTTGTAAAGGTTTGGGGGAGTAGAATCCTATATTTCAGAAGTTGGTGTTATATTTTTTTTTAATAAATAAGAGGACGAAGGAAGGCATTCCACAGTCGTTTGGTTTGCAGTAATGGCACATCACTGTTTCTGGATCATTTTTTCGATAGTGTTGGAAATATGAAGAATATGCTGATGCTTTTATTAATCTGAAAAATAAACATAGACATTTATTTATTGCATTACTGCTGTGCTCCAAATATGTCATGTGCTGTACACTCATGTAAAAGGAGACAGCTCCTGCCCCAAAGAGCTTGCAATCTATTAAGGCAAGCAACAGACAAAGAGTGGGAAGAGGGATAAAAATGTACAATCATTAAAAATATATATCAACTCTCCTTTTACATAACCATTCTTAAATGGGTGATTTCTTCTTCTTTATTATTTGTACTGCAGTAGTACCTAGGACTCCAGTCATAGACCAAAGTCCCATTGTGCTTGGCACTGTAGAAACAGAACACAGACAGTCCCTGCTGCAAAGAGCTTACAGTCCAAATAGAAGACCAGAGACAGCAGATATAACAGATAGGGGGAGCATAAGGTAACAATGAGACAAAATTGCTAAGCATGAAAAATAGCAGTCTCCACACACCATCTGCATAACCGTTCCTGTCGGCATTATGGAAGAAAGTGATCTTGAGGATGTATTTGAAGGATGAGAAAGCAATAGAATTATGGGCCATGCACTAGCGTGAAAAAGCTGAAAATGCGTTATTTTTCTCTATAGCAGTTGTCCAGTGTTTTTCCCTTAATGCTATCTCCATTTACTTCCATGATATAATCCTCTTTCTTGTCCCACTCTCTATATTTATTAGCTAGATAATCCATCTCTACCATACTGCCAGTGCCATGATTACAAATCCTGTAGGTTCTCAAACTGACTATAAAGCAAAACTCTTTTAAGATCCTCAGGATGGTGACTGCTTGCATAAAGCAGATTATTCCTGTCCGGGGTTTCCAGAAAATTGTTGTATTCTACTTATTACCTGCCCTGGAAATGAAAACATCAAGATAGTTTATCTCTGAAATACTACACTTTACAGTATATGAGTCCAAAAACTTAATAGCATCATGAATTTCATATAAAATAACAATACATTTTATCCAAGAGAGCTTTCTCCCTATTCCACATCATGAAAACATAGTCAATAAACCTATACACCATTGCACCATATAAACTTATTAAAATCCTTGATTGACTGAACTAATCTTTTTTCAATATAGCCTAGAAATAAGTAAGCACGGCATAGGAAGGCACCACATAGGGAACCATGTCTATGTCCCCCTTCTGAAGAGATAAGCCAGTTGGTCTTTTATTGCTATTGACCAGCTTTGACTGTCCTTTATATCTATGCAATTGCATGGACTGCTGGGGAAGAATTACATGATGTATTATTTTAATCAACAAAAGAAGGTCTCCCCTAGAGATCATCGTAAGAGCCAATGGTTAGATTTCATCCATACCTTTAACTATATATATATATATATATAAAAATTTTATATATGTGTATGTATATGTATGACCTGAACACTTCTGTACGTATGCTGGGGTAAATAAGGAATAACTATATTGAAGTCAATGGATTTACATGGAGTTAAAACACATGTGAGTGAGAGGAAAAATTGGTCCATAGATTTTTTTTTTTTACATGCTAAATGTAACTAATGAAGTCTCATGGTTTATGCTCTATGGCTTATTCATGATCTTTATTTTTAAATGCTGGTTCAGAGTGTCCTCAGCTACAGTGGGGTTGCACAGCGTAAAACAGAGCAGAAAATGACCCACTTGCTTTAACATACTAATTTAGTTTATCCAAAAATTATCCATTAGCATTGTCATAATGCCCTCCTTCAAGTCCCTCTGACAGTTCACTTCTTCAGGCAACCCTTGTATCTCTAACCATGCCCCCTTGACTTCACACCTCATCTCACTAACTCAGCTCATATTGTAATGTAAGCAAAATTTAGAACAACATCCAATACTTCCCATACAACAAAAATAAAGAGTGAAATCCTGACCCTGTTGCAGTCAATAGCCAAACTCCAGTTGACTTCACTGAGGCCAGGATTTTGCCCAGAGACCTCACAACAAACTGATTCCCTACTGTTATTTTGCATCCCTTCTGCACTCTGCCTGCTTAGAGTGTAAGCTTTTTCAGGTAAGGATCTTGCTTGTTATCACAGAATAATAGAATATCTGGGTTGGAAGGGACCTCGGGAGGTCATCTAGTCCAACCCCCTCCTCAAAGCAGGGCCAGTCCCCAACTAAATCATCACTGCCGGGGCTACGTCAAGCTTGACCTTAAAAACTTCTAAGGAAGGAGATTCTACCACCTCCCTAGGTAACGCATTCCAGTGTTTCACCACTCTCCTAGTGAAAAAGTTTTTCCTAATATCCAATCTAAACCTCCCCCACTGCAACTTGAGACCATTACTCCTTATTCTGTCATCTGCCACCACTGAGAACAGTCTAGATCCATCCTCTTTGGTAGTTGAAAGCAGCTATCAAATCCCCCCTCATTCTTCTCTTGTTGCCCTCCGCTGGATGTTTTCCAATTTTTCCACATCCTTCTTGTAGTGTGGGGCCCAAAACTGGACACAGTACTCCAGATGAGGCCTCACCAATGTCAAATAGAGGGGAACGATCACGTCCCTCGATCTGCTGGCAATGCCCCTACTTATACATCCCAAAATGCCATTGGCCTTCTTGGCAACAAGGGCACATTGTTGACTCATATCCAGCTTCTCGTCCACTGTAAGCCCTAGGTCCTTTTCTGCAGAACTGCTGCCTAGCCATTCGGTCCCTAGTCTGTAGCAGTGCATGGGATTCTTCCGTCCTAAGTGCAGGCCTCTGCACTTGTCCTTGTTGAACCTCATCAGATTTCTTTTGGCCCAATCCTCCAATTTGTCTAGGTCCCTCTGTATCCTATCCCTACCCTCCAGCGTATCTACCTCTCCTCCCAGTTTAGTGTCATCTGCAAACTTGCTGAGGGTGCAATCCATACCATCCTCCAGATCATTAATGAAGACATTGAACAAAACCGGTCCGAGGACCGACCCTTGGGGCACTCCACTTGATAGCAGCTGCCAACTAGAAATGGAGCCATTGATCACTACCCGTTGAGCCCGACAATCTAGCCAACTTTCTATCCACCTTATAGTCCATTCATCCAGCCCATGCTTCTTTAACTTGCTGGCAAGAATACTGTGGGAGACCGTGTCAAAAGCTTTGCTAAAGTCAAGGAACAACACATCCACTGCTTTCCCCTCATCCACAGAGCCAGTTATCTCATCATAGAAGGCAATTAGATTAATCAGGCATGACTTGCCCTTGGTGAATCCATGCTGACTGTTCCTGATCACTTTCCTCTCCTCTAAGTGCTTCAGAACTGATTTTTTGAGGACCTGCTCCATGATTTTTCCAAGGACTGAGGGGAGGCTGACTGGCCTGTGGTTCCCAGGATATAGTTATAGCTGTATAGCACCAAGTAGACATAGGTGTAATAATAATAATTAATAATGACAAATAATGGGTCCAATCTAGAGATGCTGAACACCTGCCACTGCCACTGATGTCAGCCGTCATCAGGAACTGACTAATAATAAATAATACCATGAAAATAATATCACAATCTGTTTTTTTCGTTACTGTAATCGTCATTCTACTGCAGTACTTCTTTCCCTTTACTTATTACATGCATATGATTCAAAATGTGTTAGGTATTCACATATGATATATATAAACAATCAGAATCATTCACATCTCTTACTGTTCTACACAAGTTTTGGGTCACTTTCTTCAGGAACTCAAGAATTTTAGAATTCCTCCACTTGACAATAATGCAGTCAGGTGACCAAGAATGTAGGTGTCCCTCAAAATATTAATGTGAAAAATAACAAGAAAGCATATTGCCAATTTTATAAGGTTATTTTAATCTTGATTTGTGGCCTATGTGTAATGAGTTAGTGGTTTCATTTAATTGTTAAATGGCCCAGTATCCACATCACAACTAATATTATCTTCTCACCCCTGGAGGTTCATAGAATCATAGATTTTAAGGCCATAAGGCACAATGATAATCTAGAGTGACCTCTTGCATCACACAAGTTATAGAACCTCACCAGGTAATTGCTGCATCTGGTCCCTCCAGATCAGATTTGAGGCCCAAGTGAGTGGGGGGAGGGGTGGGGGAGGGAAGAGAAGGGAATTTGCGCCACCATTGTCCATGGTGAACCTTCTCTGTGGATACTTCATTTTCCAAGGCTGTAAATCAGGCCTTTCACAAACACAACATTTACTTTTGTAAAAACTGGGTGATAACCCCATGATTATCTGCCTTTGCTAACTGCTATTTCTCTGAGTCCCTCATGTGAAGTTATTACATCACAGTCAATTGAAAGAAATTAAATTGCAATAACTTGGTTTTTAACATTGTTGGAAGCTCAAAGGACGGTGTTACTTGGAGTTACAGCATTTTTCTTTAGTTTGTTTGGAATCTTAGGAGACAGTGCTTTCACCGATACCCATGGTTTATCTGTCTGTAGAATAACTTCACTTCTTCAGCCCATCAATTTCAGTAATTCTAGCCAATAAAAAAACAAAACAGAGAAACTGCACAATAGCTCCCCTGCCATGTAGCAAGATGTGTTTTTTTTCGATTGCTGAGAACTAGTGAATTCCTAGGGGATTCATGTATAAGTGTTTACAAAGATGTGTCAATGAACTCATTGTTGCCTGAATTATTAACAGAGCTGGTATTGTTCTAACATGAGGATAATGAGCACAATTAAGAAAGGAAAATAGAGAGGTGTATGAATATACTAACAGGGTAAAAGAAATATGAACACTTGTTTTAGGACTTGTTTAATACTGTTTCATTGTTGCCAAGGCCCCCTAAAATAATAATGTTAAGGAAGAAACAATGACATTACTTGAAATACAGTAGGGAAAATAGAATGGGACTTCGGCAACAATGCAAAATTCCCTCAGAATGTATTCATTTGGGAATCAGGGGAACTTTCCTGTGTACAGTGCTATTAGCTTAGCAACTAAATACTTCTAGGTAAAAATGGAGGGAGATTCTAACTATGTGCCCATGTTTTAGTGAATCTTTTGGAAAGATTTTGGCACCCAGACTTCAATTGCATGGACCTGATTGTGATCTCACCCTCATATTCCTCCGGTATACATATTGCTACCTTTTCCTAGAGGTAAGGAGAGTGTAGAGAAACATGTTTTTATTTGTGTCACATTACTATTATGAAGCCAATTCGGTTGGCTAAATCTGTAAAGGTTTAGCACATGCTTAACTTTACTCACTGCAGGTAGTGCCACAGACACATGTGTAAGTCCTTTCAGAATTAGAGCCTAAAATATGCTCTCAAACTTACAGGGCTGTCCCTAGGGGCTGCATGGCCTGAGACAAATCAGCCTCCCCACTAGTCTCCTCGCTGTCCACCTGGCGTGCCCAGCTGCCACTTGCCTCCTCAGCCCCCTCCCCCGCCCACCCACCCCCCGCTCTCCTCCACGCTGGCTGCCTGCCCGCCTGCTGCTCGCCTCCCCGCTAGTCTCTTCGCCATCTGTCCGGTGCGCCCCTTCCCTCCGTCTGCCCGACCACCGCTCTCCTCCTCACTGTCGGCCCGCCTGCCGCTCACCTCCCCATTCGCCTCCTCACCCCGCTCGCCCACCCGCCTCACCTCCCCGCCTGCCTCCTCACTGGAAGATCGGGACAGATAAGTTCCCAATAGTACATCAGTTGGGATGTGGGACAAACATCGGGACAGTCCCAATTTTTATCAAAGTGTGGGGCCCAGGGTGGTCGCCCCAATTCGCTGTACCCAAGGGATGGCTCTGAAAACTTCTTATAGTGAGAGTGGACTTTGGCCTGTGGTTTTTTGGTTTTGTTATTCCTGAGAAGGACAATGCTGAAGTATGCAGCATTATTGTAGCTGTGCTGGTCCCTGGATACCAGAGAGACAAGGTGGGTGAGGTAATATCTTTTATTGGACCAACTTCTGTTGGTGAGAGAGACAAGCTTTACACTCTGTAAGCTTGAAAGTTTGTCTCTCTTACCTATAGAAGTTGGTCCAATAAAAGATATTACCTCATTCACCTTGTCTCTCTACTGCTGCAAGAGGAAACTTCTGTTAATTGTGTTTTAGTTCCTGAAATGATTTACTTGTAATATCATTCTTGGATAAGAGGGGGGCTTGGGTATGTCTACACATCAGTGAGCAGTGTCAGTGAGCCTCCAAGCCTGGGTTGATAGACTCGGCTTTGCCCTATTGCATTAAGAATAGCTGTGTAGACCCTGTTCTAACATTGCAGTGCAGGTTCCAATCCAAGCTACAGCACCCACACAACTGGTTTTTGCACAGTCGTGCAAGCCTGAGTCTGTTGCCTTGGGTTTGGAAGGGCGCTGCCCAAGCTGTGTAGATATACCTTTAGAGTTTTCAGAAATATTATCAGAATCACAGCAGATACGAAAAAAACCCACAGAAATGTTAGTTTACAGTTTTTTCTTTTTAAAAGATTTAGTGTTAGTAGCCCCTAATTGCTGACTCTAGCTATGCTCTGTGGTTGATGTGTACAATATATTTGAAATGAAGTTGAGCAATGAAAGAAAACTGGCAGAGCTAACACAAAGAACACTCTCTTATATTTCAATATTTAGGAAGCTAAGGCTATAACTGAGCAAAATATTCAAACATTTGTACCTAAAGTTAGGCATGTTTGAAGAACAGGTTGCTTATCTAGGTGCTTAAATGTGGATTCATATACTGGGTTTACTTGCATTTCGTTCCTGATTCAGCAAAGCACTTAAATATGTGCTTAAGTTCTTTGTTGGATCAGGACCTATATACAAGTAAAGACTGATTTTATTGAAGGGCCAGAGCAAGAAGTTCTTACACAGGCTGGTGAACACTCTGAGCCAATCTTAGCTCTCTTCAGAATACTTCAGTACGCCTCCACTGACGTTGGCTCTATATGTTGTGTATGGTCCTGAACATGAGTGTGATGCTGATATGCTTCTTTCAGACTGTGCTTATCAAATTATGGGCTTTGTAACGGAGTGGCTTGCCCCTTTAAGGGCTGGAGGCCTGAGGCCAGCCAAAGCTAGCTACTAACTGGAACACCTGAGCAGGGATCAGGTTATTCCTCTCTAAAGAGCTGCAGAGAGTTAGAAGGCTCCTGATGGCTGCAGGAGAGTTTGGGAGACAGGAGGAATTAGACTCCAGCCAGGGAGGGCTGGATGTGCCCTGCTAAAAACAGGGCATTGAGTTGGACTTTGTGGAGTTTATTTTGGGACTTGGAGTTTTGTTTGCACATTTGCTAGTCAACTCAGTCCCTAAGGATGGGTGTTTGTACAGAGAGAAGCTGTGTGGAGTTCATTACGGAGCCAAGAAAGAAGACAAAGTGAGGCAGGGTGCCACAGAGCCACCGTGGCCATAAGGGCAAATGCAGATGGCGGCTGATCCTATAACAGTCTTGAACCAGCAAACTTACATGAGGGACAGTGTGGCTGAGGCAATAGGACTGCTGGCTTGCGACTCAGGAGACATGGGGTCTCTTCTTGCATCTGCTACCTGCTTGCCAGGTGACCTGGGACAAGTCACTTCTATTCCCTATGCCTATTTGCTTATCTCTAAAATGGGGATAATAACGAGATTGAGGTATGGAAAACATGATGTAAGAGTGCACAACTACTTTTGTGAGGAAGCTTGCAGCAGTCAGCCCCATGCTATGAAACGCAAACAGTAATCAAGTATTCTTTTCAATTATTTTAGCTGGACTGCAAATCATATAACACCTACAGAATCAAATTCAAGGAAGCCACCATAAACATTAAATAAAAGCACTTAAACAGTTTGCTTGAAACTCTTTGGGTCAGATTCTCTACATGATTATGGGACCTTTCTGCTACTCTTGTTGTGCAAATGGATCATACTCATTGGTGTATCTGCGGTGGGGAAGGGAGGGAGCTGCATGATATACAGGACCGGCTCTAGGCACCAGCAAAGCAAGCACGTGCTTGAGGCGGCACAATTCCAGCGGCGGCATTCTGGCCGCCCTCTTTGCTTGGGCAGTTGCGCTCTCAGAGCTTGGGGTGGCAATTTTTTTGCTTGGGGTGGCAAAAAACCTAGAGCCGGATCTGATGATATAGAAAGGGATGGTCTCGTGGTAAGGGTGCTAGCTTGCGATGAGAGAGACTTCCTATTCCCTGTTCTGGCACAACCTTCTTGGCTGACCTTTGGCAGGTCATTTAGTCTCTGCACCTCAGTTCCCAATCTCCAAAATGGGGATAATACATAGTGAGGATTAATACATTGAAGACTGAGCTGCTACAGAATGGGAGTGGGGGCACAAACATACCTGAGACAGAGAGTGTGTAGGGTTATAGACAGTTCATGTTGGAGTTCCACTATACCTATCCTCCACTGATGCAGGGAACATTATGATCCCAGTGCTAGTAGCGTAAACTAGAACAGCCCAGTGCTGTTGGGGTTTGAGCCTGCTCTGAGAATCAGGGAGCTTTAAATGGTCCCTTGATGTCCCTCCCTGTCTTTCTTCTGTAATTAGCAGAGGAAAAGTTAGCCCAATCTGGAGAAGAATCTAGCTCTTTACCTTTTCTCAATAATCAGACAATCCCTTCTTCAAATCTTTTTTTAAAACACATCTTTTTTCATGAAATATTTCAACAATGACCACTGCAGTATGTCTCCATCACCTTCAGCTTGCACCATCTCCCAAAGTATGATGTGTGTCTGAACTGTTTCTCTGTGTTTGAGCTAGATCCCATAAGCCTACAGGCAAGAGCACTGAGTTTTTAAATGTTTGTGCAGAGCCAGACATGCCATTGGCGCTGATTACATACTGAATGATGAGAATAGTTGTCCTCTAACTGAGATCCTAATTATACTTCAGTTACACAAGAAAAATTAAGTCAGCTCTTCTTTGTATGGGCTTGGATAAGTCCTAGAAAACTCTCAACCTAGATCTTCTGGAGTGTTGCCTTTCACACTCAGCTGATGACTTTATACTCTGAATTTCTTCTAGAGAATCTCAACATTGTAGAGCATCCTTGAAGATATCAGTCCCTCGGGCTTCCCAAGCTACAAGGTTACGCAGCACAACAGTTTGTTTTGAAATGTTAGCTTTATAGTTATTTTATTACACTTATGACAGTTTGTGAGGGGTTATAGTATTCGCTTTACGAGAAGAATAGCTTCCTGCCTCCAGCAAATACTGTCAATAGACACTGCATGAAAATATACAATGAACATCACTGTAGTGTCTCCAAAAATGATGATGGAGAGCTGGCTTACCAGTGTGAGGGTATTTTAGTGAATAGTCACAGGTTCTGGTGAGTGGTTTATAATTTACTCTGCAAAAGCAGTCCATTAAAAAAAATCCACTACAGTATTCTATGCTACTGATGGGAATTATGGGAGGAGGGTACGGAAAAGGGGGGACATTGAAATACTACTCAATTATATAATCTAAAAATGGAGGGAGATTCTAAATGTGTGCCCATGTTTTAGTAAACCTTTTGGAAAGATTTTGGCACCCAGACTTCAATTGGCTGGCAGATTGTGATATCACTCTCATTTTCCTTTGCTGTAACACTAACTTGAGAGGAAGAATATAGGCTTGTGTGTGTCAGTCAGAGGTACCCAGTTACCTGACAATAATTTGTGAAAATAATGGGCCAAACTGCAATTTAGGAAAAGAAAAACCAACAAAACCTATGCTGGTACAATGCCTCTTCAAGTGGCCCAATGTTCAGATGGACTCTTCAGATGTACCATATTAAACATGATTGTTTTTTGAAGAAAAAGTGGGAGGTGTGTCAATTGCCTCAGGAAATTTTTTAAGGGTGCAGGCGTTGTCAAAACTGTACTGTAAAACCCTAGTCACTTGAATTTCAAGCACTATCCCGTGTTGTACACAGTGTTATTGTATCCGTGTTGGTCCCAAAATATTAGAGAGAGAAGATATTACCTCACCCACCTTATCTCTCTCTAAGCACTATCCAGGTCTGTTAGCTGAAATATGGGACCCACAAGATAAAGGAATGTTGCAAAAACAATACTTTTTAAGCAGTAAGTTCTTGTCCTTGCAAAGAAATGGCCTTGAGAGTCTGGCAGTGGGGCTGAGTAAAAAATCCTAGTCTGAGGAATAATGTTGAGTTACGTTTTGATGTTTGCCAGTTGGTTTCTGTGACCAAAAGATAAAGTTCTACCTGGAAAAAGGGATTTGACTGGCAGACCCCAATGTTTTTGTGCTACACCAGCTGTCACACCCAGTCCTGCCAAATTTTACTCACACAGTACGTCAGTGTGTAAATTGTGTGACTGTGGACTAGTTGCATGAGGTAAGAGCAATCAGGATCAAATGCTTTACAATATTTTGCTCTTGTTACATTGCTGAATTCTGAGTGATGGAGAAGCGCAACAAATAATGGCATAAAGTAATTACTGCTTAAGTGCAACCATCATTTGAAAGCATACACTGCTGTAGTTATGGCAGAAGACTCAGCTGACAAGTTGTCCTTAGACGACAGAAAAATGGAAAGTTTAACACAAAAGGATTGAGTCGTTGACCCAGCTTGATCCCTGTTTCAAAGGCAAACCTGAAAGCATTCTTCAGTGGGCTTCCCACATTGATCGCTACAAGGAAGCTCCCATGAATGACACTGCCCCACCCATGTCATTGTCCTCTCTTACTTTTCCTTTCCACCATTCCTCTTCTGCTCTGCTTCTAGATACAAGCCAGTAATTTAGTCATCTAAAATAGATACTCAAAATCTGCACAAGTTCCTCAAGAAATATATACATTGTAGTGGGACTATTTCTTTCTTTAAACTTTATTAGATTTTTACAGAGTAAATATAAAGAAGTAGAAAAAATATGTGTATACACCCCCAAACGTTCCTTGCAAAATTTAAATGAAATCATACCGCTCCACAAACAATCCAAACTCTCCATTTATGATTCTTGTGGGAGTGATGCTGATTTTATCATGAAAGAAAAGAAGAATAATGGTACAATATTGTACTCAGTCAAAAATATACTTGTCTTAAGCATGGCTGAGTGAGTACAATTTTACATGGTGATTTTACATATAGGAAATTTAGGATAATTGTGGAGTATTACCAAAGTTTTAATGGCATGGAGGTGGATTGGTAATATTACTCACAGAGCCACAACTGAAGTACATAGGTCAACCTACATGAATGCTGATAAAACTTTTATACCACACCATGCCTTTGTGTATTATGGATATCCCACTTACATTACAGAAAAACTAAGGCCTGGGAGATTTTTTTGGGGGTGAGGAATATTTAGTATTCTCCAAGTAGAGTATTGTATGCTACAATAATAACTATAAAGCCATGTGCCTTAGTTACCAGAAGTTCCATTCTACAGGGCTGAGAGAGAGAAATTAAAACTAAAAAATGTAAAACGCCTCCTGAAAATGAACTATAGAACTGGTCAAAAATTTTCATCTGTGGGAAATGTTTGTCTTCAACATATTTTTTTTTTTCAATTTTTGGTTATTCAATGAAAATCCAAAGTTTTTGTAGAAACAGTTCTATGAAAATGAAAATTGTCTTTATGGTCAACATTTTTCATGGGGAAAATAAATCCTCGACTCACTCAGCCAAATAGCTCTGTTTATTACATAAAAATGGTATAAATTAAAGTTCTTTATCCTGTCGCCCTTCCAGGCCTTGAGTCAAGTGCATGTTCCATTTGGGAAGCTGGGAATCCCTTCTTCTCAGAGGTATACAGCTCTGTTTCTAGCCCTGAAGAGCTGTAGGATTTGAAAGTTGTGAGATTTCTATGCATTTCATTTCATTTGGTTTATTACTGACATGAGAAATTAAGGTATTTATTTCAGTCATTATTAAAATATTGCTATTAATTTATCCCTGATCGGCTAGAACTTGCTAGCCTGTCTGTGTATTTAAAATGCCTTTGTATCTTATTCTTATCTCATAGGCATGCAATTTAACGTATGTACAGTGCTTTGAAGATGTACATTGATATATACATATTATGAGTGCCAAATTAAGGCTTACACAGGTGAAGCCATGGGACTGCAGATAGAAGCATCAATACACAGGTAGCAGTACTTGCAGGTATTATTCCTGCAGAAGCCAGGAGCAGGGATAATACCTCCAGAGTTACTGAGAGGACCCTGAAAAACATAGCCAGCCATTTAAATAGTGCCTGGTTTTTATCATAACCCAGAGCTGAGGAATCTCAATCTTGACACTGTTCTGTGTGCTGGTTCTCCATAAGTAATATGGAATGGAATATTTTCATGTTGACATCAGCATGCAAGTATGTAGGTTCTACTAAGGCTGTAGAAGCTTGAGTCATCCTAGGAAGGGAGAAGAAATACACAACTGGGGGCATTACACCTCAAAATTTAGGACCCTTTGCTTACACACATGAATAACTTCATGCACATAAATTCACTGAACCCACTACATTTATGTGAGTAAAGTTAAGCACATCTGTATTTGCCAGCTCAGGGCCTTTATTAGGTCATTAAGAAGCTGGATTGAATCATCTTGTTCAGCAAAATTTTGAATACCATCATAGCTGTTCAATAACGAAATACTAAGTAAAGCAGGGCCAAATTCTGCCTTTACATGTGTCAGTCTAAACTAGAATATGGCCCTTAATTATAATCAGTAGACTTCTGCTGGTACCACCAAACAAACAGAAGTTTAGATCGATGACCTCAACTCTGATGCTTTCTTAGATTATGCAAATCCACTGACAGTTAAGAGAAATACATTATACAGATTTGGGATCCATTACTCGGCCAGGTCTCCTTGTATTTTACTAACAACTTTTGTTCCATTAGAAATTACTCCCAAACTTCTATTAATTTCCCCCACTTTTCATGTTTACATATAAGGGAAAAAAGACTCTGGACACAATTCACATCAACTCATCATTTTTAATCATACTCTTGTGTCCAGTTTTACAGTATATTTGAAAAATTGGTTCCATCCAAATTCTATATATTTAAAACATTATATTTCCACTCTAACAACCCATTCTAGATGTCAGATGCCAATTCTTATTCTGCTAGTGAAATCTGTATCCAATGCCTGGATTTGTTCTATGGCCTTCACGCAGTGGCAGCCAGACCTTAATATGGAATACATTTGGTTCAAAAGCAGCCCAGCTTTACCAGCTGATCCAAAAAGATACCACACTCTGGCTGAGCAGTAGGGGCAGCGCTAAGCTTATCTCAGCTGGAGATCATTCTTTGCAGATTTGATACTTGTCTTAATCCTTGTTACCTGGTATGGGGACATCCTTCTCATATGTTTTTTTTATCTTGCATTTAGGGGAAAAAATCAATAGTGCTCAGTAAATCAGCACATTTATCCTTCTGACTGACATGTTCACTTCTGACTTGCTTCATCTGGCACGTTTATATTATTCACAACAGGATCTCTGTTATAAAGTGGATGAATGCTACTGTTCATTCAGAACAGATGCACTTTAAATGACAGCCTCTGAATCATTGCCTTTTATACATCAAGCAATTCAGTACAAAGTTGGCTGTCAGTTGACACAGTTACATCAGTCACTGTACAAAGGATTAGTATCCTCCAGTACCAATAATACCTTCTTAATTTTTTTTATAAGAACAGGTTTAAAAATTTTATTAAGATGATGTTAAATTAAAAAGAAAACGGTACAGAGTTTAAGCAGAGATACTATATCTGTTGCCAGACTACTCTGTTTTTGCTTTTTGTTTTTAGGGGCATCAGACAAGATGCAGTACAACTCATTAGCAGCTCACTTAGGCCTGGTCTACAGTACCCGATTATATCGAAATTAGCTGCGTTATATCAAATTAAAACTAAATCCGTCCACACAACCAACCCGGTTTTGTCAACTTTAAGGTCTCTTAAAACCGGTTTCTATACTCCACCTCGGCAAGGGGAGTAGTGCTAAAATCGACATTGCTGTTCCAGATTTTTGGTACTGTGGACGCAATTTGATGGTATTAGCCTCCGAGAGCTATCCCAGAATGCTCCATTGTGACCGCTCTGTACAACACTTTCAAGTCAGATGCACTAGCCAGGTAGTCAGGAAAAGCCCTGGGAACTTTTGAATTTAATTTCCTGTTTGGCCAGTGTGGCGACCTGATTAGCACAGGTGACCATGCAGAGCTCACCAGCACAGGTGACCATGCAGTCCCAGATGCGCAAACAAGCTCCAGCATGGACCGAGCGGGAGGTATTGGATCTCATCATTGTTTGGGGAGAAGAATCTGTTCAGGCAGAACTCCGTTCCAAAAAAAAGGAACGCAAACATATTTGCGAAAATCTCCCGGGGCATGACGGACAGAGGTTACTCCAGGGATACACAGCAATGCCGTGTGAAAATCAAGAAGCTGAGGCAAGCCTACCAAAAGACTAGAGAGGCAAACGGGTGCTCCAGGTCACTGCCTCATACACGCTGCTTCTACGATGAGCTGCATGCAATTCTGGGGGGAGGGGAATGCCACCACTACCCCACCACTGTCCATGGACATGAGCAAGGGGGGATGCTCACGGAGTGGGGAGGATGATTTTTTGGAGGAGGAAGTAGAGGAGGAGGAGGACAGTGCACAGGCAGCAAGTGTTGAATCCATTCTCCCCGGCAGCCAGGAACTCTTCATCACCCTGGAGCCAATACCCTCCACCCCCTCCCAAAGCAGGCTCTGGGATCATGATGCTGGAGAAGGCACTTCTGGTGAGTGTACCTTTGTAAATACGATACAGGGTTTAAAAGAAAGTGTGTTTACGGATTCATTTGCCCTGAAGATTTGGGATGCTTTCGTGTCTAGTACAGCTACAAGAAAAGTTTGTTCACATTTGGCTTAAAGGGTCAGAGCCCCGCGGTGGGGGTAGGGGGAAAGCCGTCCATGCTGGCCTGTTGGTGTTTGGCCTAAAGGGCGCTGTGTGGTGTGTGTGTGAAGCGATCATCCCAGAGAGACCACAGGCCCTCCTTTTCAATGGCCAACCCACCAGGCATTGCTTGGTATGAGAAAGCAGGGCGCTGCATTTCGAAAGCATTGTAAGTAATGTGGAAGAAGCAGAACCCTGCATGCCTGTAGGGCTTACCATGACTGCCTGAAAGCTGAATGCTGTTGCCCAGCCACGTGTGATGCAGTCACACCAAACTGGCAGACACTCAGTATAAAAGGCAAAATGCGACCTGGTACAGAAATAACATGTGCTAGGTACTATGAATTGCTTGTTTCACTGAGAAACAATCTCTCCTTTGTTCTCTAAAATGTATCTTTTAAACTTCTACCCTCCCTTTTTCTCCTCTCGCAGGCACAAATGTTTCAACGCACCCCTTATCAACTCTGTCCCAGAGGTTGGCCCAGATTAGAAGGCGGAAAAAACGCACTCGGGATGACATGTTTGCAGAGCTTATGCAGTCCTCTTACACTGATAGGGCACAGCTGAATGCATGGAGGAAACAATGTCAGAGTCCCGGAAAGTGTTCAGTGACTGCAATGAGAGGAGGGAGGATGCCATGCTCAAGCTGATGGGGGAGCAAACTGACATGCTCCGCTGTCTGGTGGATCTTATGAGGGAAAGGCAGCAAGAGCACAGACAGCTGCTGCAGCCTCTGTATAACCACCCTCCCTCCTCCCCAAGTTCAATAGCCTCCTCACCCAGACACCCAAGAACACGGAGTGGGAGGGAGGCTCTGGGGACCCACCCACTCCACCCCAGAGGATTGCCCAAGCAGCAGAAGGCTGGCATAGCCTAAATTTTAATTTGTAGTGTGGCCTTGTCCTTCTCTCCTCCCTCCCTGCCCCACCCCACCCGGGCTACCTTGTGATTTATCTCCCTGTGTTTTTAATCAACTAATAAAGAATACATGGTTTTGAAATAATAGTGACTTTATTTCCTTTGCAAGCTGTGATCAAAGGGGAGGAGGGTGGTTGGCTTACAGGCAATAAGAGTCAAGAAAGGGGGAGGATAACATCAAGGAGAAACAAATACAACTGTCACACCGTAGCCTGGCCAGTCATGAAACTGGTTTTCAAAGCTTCTGAGATGCGCAGCACACCGTGCTGTGCTCTTCTAATTGCACTGGCATCTGGCTACATGAAATTGGCCACCAGGTAATTTGCCTTGACCTTCCATCCCACCATAAACATCTCCCCCTTACTCTCACAGATATTATGGAGCACACAGAAAGCAGCAATTACAATTGGAATATTGGTTTTGCTGAGATCTAACCTAGTCAGGAAACTGCACCAGCGCGCTTTTAAACGGCCAAATGCACACTCTACAACCATTCGCAAAAAGAAAAGGAGTACTTGTGGCACCTTAGAGACTAACCAATTTATTTTAGCATGAGCTTGTAGCTCACGAAAGCTCATGCTAAAATAAATTGGTTAGTCTCTAAGGTGCCACAAGTACTCCTTTTCTTTTTGCGAATACAGACTAACACGGCTGTTACTCTGAAACCTCTACAACCATTCTACACTTGCTCAGCCTATAGTTGAACTGCTCCTTACTACTGTCCAGGCTGCCTGTGTACGGTTTCATGAGTCACGGCATTAAGGGGTAGGCTGGGTCCCTGAGGATAACTATAGACATTTCAACATCCCCATCCCCAAAGGCATCATGCACCTTTCCTTGCCATACCATGTTGATGTCGGTGAAATGTCCCTTGTGATCCACTAGTGCTTGCAGCACCATCAAGAAGTATCCCTTGCGGTTTATGTACTGGCCGCCCTGGTGGTCCGGTCCCAAGATAGGGATATGTGTTCTGTCTATAGCCCCACCACACTTAGGGAACCCCATTGCAGCAAAGCCATCCACAATGGCCTGCACATTTCCCAGAGTCACTACCCTTGATAGCAGCTGGTCAATGATTGCGTTGGCTACTTGGATCACAGCAGCCCCCACAGTAGATTTGCCCACCCCAAATTGATTCGCGACTGACCGGTAGCTGTCAGGCATTGCAAGCTTCCAGAGGGCTATCGCCACTCGCTTCTCAACTACGAGGGCTGTTCTCATTTTGGTATCTTTGCGCTTCAGGGCAGAGGACAGCGAGTCACAAAGTTCCATGAAAGTGGCCTTACACATGCGAAAGATTCGCAGCTGCTGGGAATCATCCCACACCCGCAACACTATGTGGTCCCACCAGTCTGTGCTTGTTTCCCGGGTCCATAATCGGCGTTCCACAGCATGAACCTAGCTCAACGCCACCACGATGTCCCAATCACCACATGCTGTGCTTCTAGGAATGTCTGTGTCCATGTCCTCATCACTATTGTAATGGCGCTGTAGTCGCTTTCTTGCCTGGTTTTGCAGGTTCTGCACATACTGCCGGATAATGCACAAGGTATTTATAATGGTCACAACCGCAGTGGTGAGCTGAATGGGCTCCATGCTTGCGTGCTATGGCACCTGCATGGGTAATCCAGGAAAAAAGGTGTGAAACAAAGGAAAGCAGGAGAGCAGAGTTGCAGCGGAAGTGGAGGTGTATGGTTTATGATGGCATACTGCATGAGTTTCAGGACAGCAGAGTTTTGCAGACCTACTGCACTGTCTGCTGCAGGAAAGCAGAAGAGCAGAGTGGCAGCAGAAGCGGAGGTGTGTGGTTTACGGTGGCTTTCAGGCCTTCTGTACGAGTTGCAGGACAGCAGAGTTTTGCAGACCTACTGAATCGTTTGCTGCAGGAAAGCAGGAGAGCAGAGTGGCAGTGGAAGCGGTAGTGTATGGTTGACGATGGCAGAAAAAAGGCGTGAAACGATTGTCTGCCGTAGCTTGCACGGAGGGAGGGGCGACTGACGACATGCACCCAGAAACATGGCGGAGACTGCGGGAACTGTGGGATAGCTCCCACGAGTCGATGCTAGCCTCGGTACTGTGGATGCACTCCTTGGACTTCCTGTGCTTAGTGGGGACACACACGATTGATTGTATAAAATCTCTTCTGAAAAATCGACTTATGTAAATTTGATATAATTTCATACTGTAGACGTACCCTTAGACTGGAGCACTATATATCTCTATACATTTCCCTTGCTGATAAAAGGTGGACAGATAATGATCTTTTTTCATAAAGGTGTGAAAAGCTCTAGAACAGGCAGGCTCCCAGTTTTTACTTTCATTCTAATTACCCTGAGAAAATAATGTATAGACTTTAGCTCCCTCCCATCCAAGAGATGTTTAATTTCCCAAATTCAGTCTTTATAATTTGTAGGCTCCTAGGCCAGAAGGGACCATTGTGATCAGCTAGTCTGACCTCCTGTATAACACAGGCCATAGAACTTCCCCAGAATAATTCCTAGAGCACATCTTTTAGACAAACATCCAATCTTGATTTAAAAATTGTCAGTGATGGAGAATCCACCACAGCCTTTGGTAAATTGTCCCAACGGTTAATTACTCTCACGGTCAAAAATTTATGCCTTATTTCAAACCTGAATTTTTCTAGCTTCAGCTTACAGATATTAAACAGTGTTCTACCTTTCTCTGCTAGAGTAAAGATCCCATTATGGTTGTCAGGGTTCCCTCCCCACTCTGAACTCTAGGGTACAGATGTGGGGACCCACATGAAAGACCCCCTAAGCTTATTTTTACCAGATTAGGTTAAAAACTTCCCCAAGGCACAAATCCTTCCTTGTCCTTGGATGGGTACTGCTGCCACCACCAAGTCAGTTAGACAAAGATTCAGGAAAAGGACCACTTGGAGTTCCTGTTTCCCTAAAATATCCCCCCAAGTCCCTTCACCCCCTTTTCTGGGGAGGCTTGAGAATAATATACCAACCAAATAGGTAAACCAAATTCTTAAAAAACAGAACTTTATTATAAAGAAAAAAAATGTAAAAGAACCACCTCTGTAAAATCAGGATGGAAGGTAACTTTACAGGGTAATCAGATTCAAAACACAGAGGGTTCCCCTCTAGGCAAAACTTTAGGCAAACCTCCCTCTTACCACAGGGAAAATTCACAAGCTAAAACAAAAGATAATCTAATGCCTTTCCTTGCTTTACTTACAATTTTTGTAATCCTAGATCTTATTTCAGGCAGGGTTTTAAGAGATGGTTTTTCCTGCCCCTGGTTCCTCTCTGGCTCCGAGAGAACCCACATAAAGAGACAAAGCAAAAACCTTCCTCCACAGATTTGAAAGTATCTTCTCCCCTTATTGGTCCTTTTGGTCAGCTGCCAACCAGGTTATTTGAGCTTCTTAACCCTTTACAGGTAAAGGAGGGATTTTATGCTACCCTTAGCTGAATGTTTATGACAAGGGTATATTTGTTCCCCAAGTAGGTACTTATAAACAGTGATCAATTCACCCCGTAACCTTCTCTTTGTTAAGCAGAATACATTGAGCTTCTTGAGTCTATCACTACAATGCACGTTTTCTAATCCTTTAATCATTCTTGTGACTCTTTTCTGAACGCTTTCCAATTTATCAACATCCTTCTTGAATTGTGGATACCAGAACCAGACACAGAATTCCAGCCATGGTTTCACCAATGCCAAATACAGAAATAAAATAACCTTTTTACTCATACTCGAGATTCCCCTGTTTATCCATCCCAGGATTGCATTAGCCCTTTTGGCCCCATTATCACACTGGGAGTTCATGGTTAGCTGATTATACATCACAACCAGAAATATTTTTTCAGAGTCACTGCTTTCTGGAATAGAATCTCCCATCCTGAAAGTATGGCCCATATTCTTTGTTCATAGATGCATAGCACCTCCTAACACAGAGGGGGGACCATGGAATGGGATAAGCTGGTCAGATGGTGGGCTGAGAGCCAGCAGCAGTAGCAGGCCGCACAGCTCCAGCAACAGCAACAACTGCTGCAGTAGCTAGGGACCAAGCAACAACTCATTTGGGAGTTGGGGACCCAATAACAGGAGCAACAGTGGCAGTATGCTCAGGTGTGATACTGGTACTGGCTCCCAGTCTGCCGCTCTGACTCACCAAGATGGGGTCGGGGGATGACCCTGAAGCGTTCCTGATTACTTTTGAATGTGTTGCCTCTGTGGCTGGGTGGGACCCGGCTCAATGGGCCACTCTCTTGGCTCCCTACTTGACAGGGGCCACCCAAGCGGCCTACCGTACCCTCCTAGATGAAGGGGCCTGGGACTACCGGATGGTGAAGACCGCCATTCTGGATGCACTAGATATTATCCCGGAGACATTTCGATGGCGTTTTTTGGGGAAAACGTACCCACCAGTTATGGGTGTTACACGAGTGGTTACACAGGAACTGAAAGACGCCCGTTGGTGCTGGTTACAGCTGGACTGACGCTCCTCTGCCGAAGTCGCGGAGCAGATAGTGCTCAAGAAGTTCCTGCACATTCTCCCATCCCAAGGCCGAATGTGGGTGATGAGGCATTGCCCTACCAACTTGAATGCCGCTGTGCAGTTGATGGAGGACTTCATGGCAGCAGAGAACTCAGTGATCCCTGGAGTGACCCCAGTGGTTCAAAGTTCTGTCTGTGCCATGTGACCATCGAGCCCCTGGACAGACTCTACCCAGCGAGGAGGGCCAGATACACAAGTCTCTTCCAGGATCCACCCCAAGAATTCCCAGGCCACCCCCACAGTCAGGAGGTTGGGGGGTTGATGACAGGACCCGAGGCAAGAACCTCTCAGGCCCCAGTGCCACAAGGAGGCCCAATAAGGCCCTACTGAAGTAGGGCTCTGTTATGCCTGAGTCCAATTCGGGCATTTCCAGAGACAGTGCCCCAAGATGGACTGTTCCTATGATCAGGTATGCAGTGACTTCAATTCTTTCTTATTTACCACTGCCCCCGATATTTGTGTCATCTGCAAACTTTATCAGTGATGATTTTATGTTTTCTTCCAGGTCCTTGATAGAAATATTAAATAGCATAGGTCCAAGAACTGATCCCTGTGGGACCCCACTAGAAACACACCGACTTGATGTTGATTCCCTGTCTATAATTACATTTTGAGACTTATCGGCCGGTTTTTAATCCATTTAATGTGTGCCATATTAATTGTATAACGTTCTAGTTTTTTAATCAAAATGTTGCAGTACCAAGTCAAATGACTTACAGAAGTCTAAGTATATTACATCAACACTACTTGTAGTGTCATAAAAAGAGATATTTCTAATCTCATAAAAAAGATATCCAGTTAGTTTGACAGGATCTATTTTCCACAAAACTATGTTGATTTTTATTAATTACATTACTCTCCTCTAATTATTAATTGAGACTCAAATCAGCTGTTCCATTATCTTGCCTGGGATTGATGTCAGAATGATAGGCCTATTATTATTTGGGTCATCCCATTTACCATTTTTAAATATTTTCCAGTCTTGCAAGTTGCAAATCTTATTGAAAATCAACATTAATGGTCCAGCAAGCTCCTCAGCCTGTTCTTTTAAAACTCTTGGATGCAAGTTCTCTGGACCTGTTGATTTAAAAATGTCTAACTTTAGTAGTTGTATGTAATGTCCTCCTGAGATACTAGTGGAATACAATCATCATAAGATATGACTACATCATCTGTTTTTCTCCCAGTACAGAATAGAAATATTTATTGAACACTTCTGCCTTTCCTGCGTTGTTATTCATAATTCTACCATTTCCATCTAGTAATGTACCAATATCATTTTAGGACTCTTTTTGTTCCTAATATACTTTTAAAAGTGCTTCTTATTGTCCTCAACTCTGTTGGCCAGAAATTTTTCCTTGTGTCTCTTTGCTTCGCTTATGATTTATATTCATTACTATCACCTTCCCTGTTCTTCCATTAGTTATATATACATTTTGTATAGCTGCCTTCACTTCCTGTGTAAACCATGTCAGTTTTTTATCCAGTACAGCCTTCTTTTTTGACTGTGGCCTTTTGGGCGTATAGTAAAGTTCTTAAACAATTCCCAATTTTTCTTCACATTTTTATGATTAAATTCTTTCTCCCAGATGATTTGACTTACAGTTGTCTTCAGCTTTGTGCCACTGGCCTGTTTAAAGAACTAAGTGTATATATATTACTGGCTTGGACTTGTTCGCACAAAATGTGATCAAGTCATGATCACTTGTACCTAAACTACCAGTAATTTTTAATTCTTTGATCACTTCTTCTTTATCTGTCAAGACAAGGTCTAATATAAAATTCCCCCTCTTGGATGCAATGCTTTTTGAGTTAGGAAATTGTCACCTATAATATCTGGAGATTCTGACAGAATGAGATCTCCAGCACACGTCACTCAGATTGAAGTCCCCCATGATCACACAGCTTTTCCCACCTACACTTTATAGTTAGGCGCTTAAGGAGCAGTTTATCCTATTCCCCACTGTGCTTTGGTGGTCTATAGCATACACAAGAAATACCCCATCTTGGGCTTTATCTGTTAGGACAGTGTTTCCCAAACTTGGGATGCCACTTGTTCAGGGAAAGCCCCTGGCAGTCCCAGCTGGTTTGTTTACCTTCTGTGTCCGTAGGTTTGGCCGATTGCGGCTCCCACTGGCTGCGGTTTGCTGTGCCCGGCCAATGGGGGCTGCGGGAAGTGGCGGCCAGTACGTCAAAATATTCATTTTTCCAAAGCAACAGAACAACAAAATATTTCTCGAATTGCAGTCAATGATGACAGCCGGGAAAGTGAGTTTGTGGAAAAGCCCACTTCTAGAATCATATATTTCTTTTTATTGCTGCTTCAGTATATCTTGTGTAGATGAGTCTATATACATAATCTCACTTTCCAAAGAGGTTTAAGTGAAAATAAGGAGATGCAAGACGTGTTCATATCAGCAAAAAGTATAGATTTTTCTAAAAGAAATTCATGTCATATTCATGTCATATCAATATCATGTCATATGCATGTCAAATCAATGTAGCGAGGAGGCATGACTCCCATAGAGATGGAAGCGGAGGGAATGCCGCAAGCCACTTGGTGGGCGGAGCCAGGGAGGACCACATCCTGAATGCTGGAAGCAGAAGGGTGGGACAGGTAGTGGAAGTATAAAAGGCTGGCCCAACAGCTCAGTTGGGAGGGAGCTGCTGAAGGAAACAGATGTTTCTTCCCTGCTGCTGGAGTGGGATGCTAAGGAGAACTGCTGCTGCCCCAGGGATCAGCCCCAGCCTCTAGAGAGCCCTGCAATGCCTGAGGAGCTGCTACCATGACCCTTGGCAGTGTATCCCAGGAAGACTGAGGATGATTCTTGGATGCAGGTACACCCTATGGGGAGAGTAGGAAGCAGCATAGTGGAACTGGGCAACAGTCTGGTTGGGAGCTGGCCTGAAACAAGGTTAGCGTGTTGTGGGTGAATCCCTGCTGACCCAGTGGCAGACCACTCTGCTGCTGCTAGGGCATTGAGCTAGGATGTGGTGGAGTTGGGAGGGCCCACCTCCCTCCTGCCACACCACCCCGGAGGTGGCAGTACTCCCCTTCCTTAGGCTAGGAGGCCTGTGCTCCTTGGGCATCCCTACCTGAGCCCCATATTCTGTGGCTGGTGCTCACCCCTGCTGGAGCCCTGCTTAAAGGTGGGGTGAATAAACTGCTACAGCTCTGCCCAACAGCAGGCGAGAGCCCTGCTTAACAGCTGGCCAAATAGACTGCTATTGCTCTGCATGGCTGCAGGCCAGAGCCCAGACTGTTTAGGGCCCTGCCCAGCTTGAAGACTGGGGCCCCCTGAGAACCGCTAATTCCCCCCTTTTTTTCTTTGCTTGGAAAAGACTCTAACAGACCAAACTGTAAGGAGGCATGGCCTCCCTCAGAGATGGAAGCAGAGCGACGGCCATGCCAGCTTACAGTCTGCTATTACAAAACTCTGCATTGCTGTTACTTGTAGGCTAAAATTTGTCTCTGGCGGTTTAGAGCATTCAGATTTTCAATTTTGTGTTTGTAGAAATAAAAACCAAAAGCATGTATATGATATAAAGGTAATTCATTGATATACCCCCCCCCCATTCATCATAGATAGTAGAATAACTGATGATTACCAATTTTAAATTTATTGGGGCAATTTCACCCCTGGTATAACTAAATTGACTTCTGGCTCCACTGTGTATTACTCATAGGTAGTCAAATAAGACTGAACAAAGACCTAGTAAATTTACTCTCGGGAAAACTCTTACATTAGCAGTGTGATGGACTAGTATTTATTAGTTATTTAAGTGCTGCTAATGTGATAAATATGACTACTAGGTCATGTGGGGTTTCTAATGGTGGGAAAAGAGGTCAAAGTGTTGCCGGCACCCAGTGCCGAGAGGCTGAACAACAGCTTGAGTTGGTTCGTTACCCGGTGTGCTACACCCAATAATCACAACGGGGTGGAGAAGCAGAAAAGTTTATTTGCAGCTGCAAAAAGGTACAGGGAGAATAAAATCTCAAATCCTGCACAACAGAGCAGGAAGTTACACAGGCTTTTATACATCCTTTTTCCCAGCATACTTATCCAATAGCAAGCTGCCCCAAGTATCCATATAGCCAGCCAATCCAGTTCCCAGCTAGTTCCCTGATTCTCTGGATCATTTGTTAAACTATACATAAAGCTGCTTTATTCAGCATTGTTCTTCCATATCTCCCCTGTTTGGCCTTGCTTAGTTTCAGGCAGTCTGACTCTGCAACATACTGTTGCAGATTCTCAGCATAACTGCTGTGTGTGCCTCCAGGCGGGGGGGCCAAGGACACTTGGGCCTAGTACGCAGAGCTGCTGCGAGTGCCTCCAGGCAGGAGGGGGGGCCAAGGACACCTGGGCCTAGTGCGAGGGGGCTTCATCGACACTCGTGGTCTTCCATCCCCTCGAGTTACCTAGTGGCCATGCCCCAGTGTTCCCAACAACTCCCCCCTTTGAGAACACTCAACAGCCTTGGCTCTGAGTTTTCTCACTTGGGCTACTTATTTCTTTACAATATGACTTTGCATAAGCACTTTGTGATAGCCCTGAAGAGAATGACTTATTAACTTTTGCAAAAGGGCCCTGACACATGATACTGCACAGCATAATACCAGTAATACAAGCAATGCAGGAAAGAGAATTTTCAATAGCAGGCTAAATAAACCACCAAGCCAAGACGACAAACCCCAGCCTGAAAACAAGGTTTGCAACCAATCGTTTTCTGGGGCAGTATAGGCAACCTGTGCTCCGGCTCGGGCATGGGCCTCAGCCTGTACCACCTTTTTATAGATTTCATAACTGCTATCATTTACATATACACAACATCGGGGCCTGACGAGGGCACAAACCCCTCCTTGGGATGCCAAGAGATAGTCCAAAGCCAGCCTGTTTTGGAGGGAAAACGTCCTGAGCTGCTGTACCTCTTTATTTAATGTTTTTACTGCTGACCCTAAATCACTAACCGAGTCCTCTAACTCTAAGGCCACTTTCTCAAATACCATCTGTAGCCTTACAGTATAGCGGCCTATGCCTGCCATGGCTGGCCCGGTAAACAGTGGCGCTATTCCCAGTACAGAGCACCCTACCAGCTTCTCGGTTGTGAGGGGATTCTTCATATTGCCCTCTAATGCCGTAGTCAGTTGCCGCAGGGTCTTTTCTTGTGACTCAACAGAGGTGTCTCGGGCATTTTTAATCTTTTCTTTGGGCAGCGTGGCAGTTATGGAAAGATGAGGAACTCCATGAGCTATATAACAGCTACCTGTCCAGTTGGCTGGCAGCACCTTGTAAGCCTTTCGGCCACATACAAAATAGTGACTTTGTAGGGCCTAGTAAGGACTGTTTCTTAAGGGGATTCCTGGGATATTTAAGGCTGCTTTGGATGCTTTTTTAAACAATTTATATGCCTCTATGGGAGCATCTTATTTTTTTTGATTGGGTACAAGTGGGGGCATTTCTAATTGTGCTGTTCAAATTACACTCGCCATAGGGATCACTACAAACCCACCATTGGCTTGCTACATTGGAGATATTAACTGGACAGTAAGTTACATTTCCAAACCCCTTTTTTGTGGTAAGATTATTTGTAAGTGTTTCCCTAAAAGGGGAGGAACCATTACACCCACATTGTTGGCCTCCCCTGTTGGTCTTTATTTAATACCCATCAGCCCACTGTGTAATAACACAGGAGCTCTTTCCCACAGGATGCCCATAGTGATCAGATTGGTTTCAGGTAAAACATAATACTCCCTCAGTGAGTACTGCAACTGAATACTCCTGGTCCTGATAGGTGGCTTGCTGTAAAGAGATCTTGTTCCAGAACGGCGAGTCCGTTCTTTCCTGCTCTTTGGTGGTGGCTAATTCTGCTAGGGTCAAGGGCAGCATGTCAAGGGGCATTCCTGTTTTGGGGGATAGTGGAGTTGGAGCACATACCCAGCAATCAGTCTGGTTTGTTAAATTAGCAACATGGTGCGCAAGCAAAACAAAGGAGTTATGCTCCTGATATGTACAGTTTGGAAATACCAATACAGAGAATAACAATGTTACCCAATTAATTATTACCAGAGTCTTCCCAACCCAGGGTCTCCAGTACCTGGGTGGTGGGCCCATTTTAGCATTAAGGTGCCCGCTATTTGTGTCTTTTAAACAGTAGCTTTAGCCCGAGATCTCACTAGATGAGGAGTCAGCAGGTTGGACGGTCCACTGTCCTGCTGACAAGGGGGTGGTTACTGCCTTCAGACGAGAGTGATGGATCCAGTTCTTGTGTCCCTCGATCTTTGCCGCTGTATGGGAGATCAGCAGGACGGTATAGGGTCCTTTCCACTTTTCCTGGAGAGGCTCGTCTTTCCAGGTGCGAACAAGCACAGAGTCACCGGGCTGTAAGGAGTGAACGGGAGAGCCCAAGGGGACAGGCTGGGAATCCTTGGTATACCTGTGAAGAGACAAGAGAACAGCAGACAGGGAACACATATACTGTGACAAAAAACCATTACCCAACTCCCATTCCCCTGACAGAACCGGGGTGCCATTCATAGGCCATGCCCTTCCAAACATAATTTCAAAGGGACTGAGCCCTAATCTACCCTTTGGGAGAACGCGGATACGGAGTAGGACGAGGGGCAAAGCATCAGGCCATTGCAGTGAGGCTTCTTGGCACACTTTTGAGAGATGCCGTTTAAGGGTCTGATTGGTACGCTCCACTACACCACTGGCTTGCGGTCTCCAGGGCGTATGGAGTTTCCAGGGGATCTGTAAGGCATGTGAGATGCTTTGAATGATTTTTGACGTGAAGTGTGTCCCATTGTCAGATTCCATCCACAGGGGGAGTCCAAAGCGAGGAATGATCTCCTTAACAAACTTGAGGGCCACTGTTCTGGCAGTGCAGTTACAGCATGGGAAGGCTTCTGGCCATCCGCTGAACCGATCCACTATGACAAGGAGATATTTGAACCCTTGGGTCCGGGGAAACTCAGTAAAGTCTATTTGCCACACTTGTCCAGGGCCCGGAGTGGGTTCTAGGGCAGCTGGTGGCACAGGATGTCCCGGTCGGGGGTTATTCTTTTGGCAGACTAAGCAGTCTGCTTATACCTGGGCAGCCAGGGGTCGGAGTCCGGAAGTGATAAAGTATTTTCCCATTAGCTGGATAAGTGCTTCCCTGCCAGCATGAGTGGTTTGATGTCGTTTCTGCAGCACTGGCCGGATTAGGCCCTTTGGTAAGAGGACCTTCCCTTCTGGGGAATGGAGCCATCCCTCCTTTTCCCGGAGACTGAGTTTGTCAGTTAGCTGTCTCTCCTCCCCAGAGTACTGAGGGGTTGGAAGCTCCCCTACTGATGGGATAAGGGCATGCATATGGGCGTTCTCAGTCTGAGGGGATGGCAGGGTGGCAGCATGCTTAGCCTCTCTATCTGCCCAAGCGTTACCTCTGGCCACATCTTGATCCTCCCTTTGATGGGCTTTACAATGTACCACCACCAATTCCGAGGGGAGTTGTACGGCTTCTAGGAGCCGGAGGATTTGGGGCCCGTACTTGACTGGGGAGCCTTGGGCTGTCAGCATTCCCCTTTGCTTCCATAGGCCAGCATGAGCATGCAGCACACCAAAAGCATACTTTGAATCAGTAAAAATATTGACCCGCTTTCCTTTTGACAGTTCAAGTGCACGGGTCAGGGCTATTCGTTCGGCAAGCTGGGCAGAGGTCCCAGCAGGCAAACCTTCAGCTTCCACAGTGTCATGGAGGGTCACAACAGCATAACCCGCCCTCCTTTGCCCATCTATTACAGTACTGCTACCATCAGTGTACCACTCATAATCTGCATTTGGGCGGGGTACATCCTTTAAATCCGGACAGCTGGAGTACTGGACATCTATGATCTCTAAACAGTCATGTTTCTGTTCCTCTGTTTCTGGCAAGAGGGTGGCTGGGTTAAGGGAGGGGCAAGGCTGTAAGGTGACTTCAGAGTTCTCTAACAGCTTAGCCTGGTACCGAGCAATCCAAAGCCCTCCCTTTGCATCCAATAAGGCTCGGACCATGTGGGGAGTATAGATTTGCATAACCCCTCCCAATGTTAGCTTCTCCGCTTCCTCAAGCAATAGGGCAGTAGCTGCGACCGCCCGTAAACATGCCGGCCAACCCTTTGCAACCTGATCCAATTGCTTAGAAAAATAAGCCACGGGAGGTCTCCATGCTCCTAACAGCTGTGTGAGCACTCCTAGGGCCACCCCCTTCGTTCATGTACATACAACTGAAACGGCTTAGAGAGATCCGGCAGGTCCAGAGCTGGGGCTTCCATTAATTTTCTTTTCAGGATTTTAAATGCCCTATCAGCCTCTGGGGTCCAATAGAAGGGGTCATGATCCGCTCCTTTTACACAGTCGTACAGGGGTTTAGCCCACAGTCCAAACTCTGGGATCCATATCCTGCAAAAGCCTGCCATACCCAGAAATGCCATGAGCCGCTTACAATTATTTGGAGAGGAACTTGACAGATAGATTCCTTTCTTTTTTTTCGCTTGAATGCTGACGCTCCCCTTGCCTTAGCTGTAACCTGATCCCTCTCCACCTCAGACAACAGGGTTCTCAGGAGGATATTACAGTCGTCTCAATCGGCTTGTGACTACTGAGGCACCCCCTCAAAGACTGAAATAAACCTGCTTGCGTTCGTTGAGAATTCCCCAGCCTGTGTTTTAAAAGCTGCTAAGTCTATTGGATTGAATGGCACATGGGTGTAAACTTGCATAGTGGTAGCCTGACGTCCGTCTGCCCCTGGGCAAGCCACAACAGTCTCGGTAAGCAAAGGATAGAGTCCCACCGAGGGGGCAATCTCTGTAACCCGAGGCATCGTACCCTTATACGGTGGGAGTGTGGGGGCCGAAGGGGACACCGGCTCTGCCATTACAGTGGGGGTTGGGGTCTGGGGACTAACATTAGCTGCTACCGAACCAGTCGGAGTCAGATTACAGTGCTGTAAAATATCTGGTCGAGTACATAAAGTCAGAAACAAATGCGCATACATATGTTCATTCCCTTTCCTTGTTCTCTGACAGAACAGGAGTAACTGAAGGATCGTGTTGTAACTAATTGACCCTCCTGGTGGCCACCACTCCTGGTTCTCTAGTTGATATTGAGGCCAGTCAACTGTACAGAATCGTTTTAATTGGCTCTTAGTTATCGGATCCGCACCAAATACCTTCCAGTTTGCTAGAATGCACTCTAGGGGCGTACACCGTGCCCTAACCTCTGAGCTCTGTCCCTGTCCCATACCTACAGGGTAACTCTGGGCATCCCCAGGTTCCAACAGAGCATATAATCCGGATTTTAAAAGGTTCCTACCTTATCCAAGGGACCGGTTCTTCACCGTGGCCTGCAGCTGCTCCTCCCCCATGTCTAAGGGACCGGTTCTTCACCGCCATCCACAACAGCTTCTCCACTATATGAGTGCGTTGCACCGTTGTGCCCTCTGGGGTCGATCAAATCGCGTCTCCTCCGAGGCCCCCGATGAACTCACCGGTGCGCGCTGGGCGTTGGTTCTCGCCGCAATCTTCGACCTCCAGGAGGGGTCCGGGCAAGGCTAAATTGCAGCCTCATCGCCCACCCAGGGACGCCAAAAGCTGTTGCCGGCACCCAGTGCCGAGAGGCTGAACAACAGCTTGAGTTGGTTCGTTACCCGGTGTGCTACACCCAATAATCACAACGGGGTGGAGAAGCAGAAAAGTTTATTTGCAGCTGCAAAAAGGTACAGGGAGAATAAAATCTCAAATCCTGCACAACAGAGCAGGAAGTTACACAGGCTTTTATACATCCTTTTTCCCAGCATACTTATCCAATAGCAAGCTGCCCCAAGTATCCATATAGCCAGCCAATCCAGTTCCCAGCTAGTTCCCTGATTCTCTGGATCATTTGTTAAACTATACATAAAGCTGCTTTATTCAGCATTGTTCTTCCATATCTCCCCTGTTTGGCCTTGCTTAGTTTCAGGCAGTCTGACTCTGCAACATACTGTTGCAGATTCTCAGCATAACTGCTGTGTGTGCCTCCAGGCGGGGGGGCCAAGGACACTTGGGCCTAGTACGCAGAGCTGCTGCGAGTGCCTCCAGGCAGGAGGGGGGGCCAAGGACACCTGGGCCTAGTGCGAGGGGGCTTCATCGACACTCGTGGTCTTCCATCCCCTCGAGTTACCTAGTGGCCATGCCCCAGTGTTCCCAACAAAAGGAAGCCTACAAAAGGAAGTCCCAAAAACCTACAAAAGGCTCAGTCAGAATATGACTTTTAGCGCTCCTCAGATAAAATCCTAGTTTCACTGATGTCTGTGGGAGCTTTGCCATTCACTTTAGTGGATCCTTTAGAGGGCTGAGTGCAATGCAGGGCAGCTAGTGAAATTAATAATGGTCTGTGTCCCAGAAATGGCGGGTCCAGCTTGGTTGGAAGAGTGGTCATCTCTGCATCTGCTAGAGTTTTGCTGGAAGCACAAAGGAGTGTATATTACTCCTTTTAAAAGGCCCAAGGCTTATAGCAGACCAGCATAGTTCCTCAATTTATCTAAATTCCCCTCTCTACAAGTAAACTAAACAATTAAATGACATTCACTTATTTTCCATGCACTGGACATATGAGTTTTTCATTGCATTGCAATTCACATCATTTAAGACTTCATCGACTGTCTAATGTGAACTTTATTTTCTGCATGTTCTTTTGCTTTACACATCTCATGAGGGGGAGCATTTTTCAAGCTTTTCCTCACCATTGTTCTCCTTCCAAGTATTGCTATTCTTCTTTGAAAGGACTAAAGGTAAAATAAAAGTGGTGTGGGTGGGAGAGCGGGGAACCAACAACCTGAAAAGAATATTTCTGGTAACATGTTACCAGTGTGCTGTAAACCAGGCCTAATGAAATACTTTAAATATAAGAGTTTCCAATAATTTTTGCACTGTCTTTTTTTTTTTTTTTTTTTAAACAAGCACTCCACTTTCAGCATAGATGGAGCCTGGGTAACAAAAGCATTTTGCTCCAAGTAACAGCACAGTTCTCTGAGGTTATTCTTTCAATCCAGGATCAAAGTGACAAGCTCAAAAGAGCTTATTAAAGACAGAGTTGGAGCAGATAGAGTGGTGGTGGCACGGCTGTTTCAAGTAAAAAGGCAAGATTTGTCAGAGGTTCCTCAGAAGGTGGATAATAAACTATTGGGGAGCTATCCCCATAGTGCCCAGCTGCCTAACTCAGATCTATTGCAGCAGTTCAAGGATGAAATGTAGTGTGACCTGACCTGATTAAACCTTGACAGTGCCCTTGTATGAACAATGCACATCTAAGCACTGCCCTCATTCACAAGAATGCTTGAGTGCTGTTAATATCTTGGGCTGTGTTTACAAAGTCATTCAGACAGCATGATGTTGGACAGTGGCAGGAACAGTCTATTCCAATCTGTGGCACAAAAAGACTGTCACACAGGAGGAGAAAGATTACATTTAGTTGCAGTGTAGCAGCAAAAGTGGACTATTAACTTCTAATGGAACCCTTTTTTCTCCTGAAAAGCTAGAGAGAGAGATGGCATTAAATTGCTACTGCCAGAGAAAGAGTGAGCGGGGCAGATTGGCTAGGTCTCAGGTCAGGATGTTATGCTACCAGCACAGGCCTCCTTCTAGACCAGGCCTACAGACCATATAATGCAATTACTGTAGAGGCTTCTCTCATGCAGGCAAACACCTATTTTAAATCCTGGATGCTAGTGAATAGCGGTAATGGAAGGAGGTTGGGAGAGGGCAGGAACTGTAGCTACTGCAAGTGAGTGGTGGTGGTACTTATGGTGAGGCTATGGCACTGGCGTTGGGCCTTGGAGATCAGACATTTTACTTTCTGCGCCTCAGTTTGGAACTACGGCATGTGGTAAATTGGGCAGCCTCAGAACTACAAGTTATAGACTTTCTGTGCTGAAGTATTAATGTGTTTTTTAAAAAAGTGTAATAAATGATGCAAAAAGACTCTCTTTTAAACTCATCTAAAACATTTTACAATAAAAAAGTCCCTGTACTCTCTGTGTGTGAGTGTGTGGGGGGGAGGGTGTGAAGGGGAGTGGTGGGTAGAGTGGAAGTCTCTCTAATCTGACTGCTGAAAGAGAAATATTTCTGAGGAATGCTTCTTTCGACAAAACTCCTGGTAACTCTCCCTCCCTGACCTCCCAAGATGAGGCTTAGCAAAGGAAATCAAAACCCAAACAGCCCACCAGTGAACTGACCCCTAGTACTACTTCACCCAAATTAGGCCTAACAAGATTCCTTATAAAACTGGATGCAGCTGCTGTGTTAGTTCCTTGGGCTCAGAGGTGGCAGCTTTGTTACCAGGGATCAGTGTTTAGAAAAAGTTGACTATTGCTGAAACCTTTTGCACTGGTCCCCCAAAGCTTCTCTATCCTGGCAAAGTCACAAAAGAGAGGGCTTTGAAGTGCGAGTGTCACTGATCTGTATTTAATTGGTTATCTTTGCTGATTTTTGGATGTTAATAATGTCAAACTTCAACAGTTTGATAAAAAGAAAAGTTAGTATTTGCCCTTCAAATGCCTTCCGCTTCCATTTCTTATTTGATACATAGCATTGGCTGAAGCTTTAACTCTTGAGACAGAGGTCACTAAATGGTCAAATCAAAAACATCCTAAATGTTGTGTTACAGGGGTGAGCAAACTCAAAGGTTCAAGGCTTAGTTCAGTGGTGCCTGAACTTGTTACAGGGATATATAAGTGATGACAACACTGTGAGATGAATGTCCTCTTGCTTGCCCAGGAAAGCCTGCTTTTCAGGTAGTAGGAGAAGGCCTGCCACAGGGGTAAACTACTGGGATTCTCCTTTATTCTGCTTTCCTGGTGGACAGGATTGCAAAGCACAGGCCATCCAAGGGTGGATTGGAGTCTCCTGAACTGGAACTCATGATCATGATCTGCTTTAGTTTGACTTTTCTTGCAATGCCAATATGCACCAATTACTGAAAAGCATTTTAACAAATTTTTGGAGTTTGCTTATATTGGCAATGGCCTCTTTATTTTTGTTAAATACTAGTTGTTCTTATATAAGGGCTTTTGGTGTTTAAACATAGACTCTTACTCTCATCTGAACCTAATTAAGTCCAAGGAGACTGTCTGTCTGCTCTGGGGGAAGTCATTATGCACATTGGAGCAATCCAAGGGAGCCTGGGTGTTTAATCTAGGGCTGTAGCAAATTATTTCCTATTTTGGTAATATTTACAGTACCACCCGGAGATTAGAGCCTGATTGTGGTAAGTGATGTACATAAATGGAGTCAGACAGTCTCTGCCTCAAAGAACTTGCAATTCAAATAGATGAGATGGGAAAAAAGTATTATTGTTGCCATTTTAAGGTTAAATGACTTGTCCAAGGAAGTCTCTAGGAACTGAATCCAGATCTTCTGAGTCCAGGGCCATAGTTCCTCACTAGTAGAAAGAAGATACACCTCTGATCATACTTGTAAAGTCACTGGTGCTCCTCCGCTATCTTCCAGATAAAAGGCAAACCTTAACAAAGCCAATATTTCAATCTGATTCAGCTGTTCAGGGTTGAGAGAGAGTTTTCAGATTAATTAACACTTCTTACCTCTGACACTTTCAGGTATACCTAGGCACTGTGTTTCAACCTTATCTGGAATAGTTGCTATGCTATTACCATCATTAAAGTTCAGGTGACAGCTTACCATTCATGCAAATATTTGGTAACGGGTTTCCATAATGTTGTATTGCTCACAAAGGGCGGGCGGGGCAGGAGGGGGAATTCTACAAGTGCATTTGGGATGGGGAGAGGAAGCTTGGGAAAGCTTCCTCCCAGCTAGCGCAACAGCTGGCTAAGATTTCACTCTACCACAGCCTGGAGTAATCTCTGTACCTTGAGATTTTTGTGACTGACCAGGATGGTGTGATTTCTCCCACCTACCATGGTGTTCCCCAGGTGTAACCCAGGGCAGAATTTGTGCTGTAGCATATTTATTACTGGTAATGATGCTGGAAAGAATACGGCTTGGCTTTCTGATCCCAGGTTGAATTAGCAGACTGGCAATCAACCAAAAAAGCCCCATCTTATTTTATGTGTAAAATGAGCAAATTTCCTCTCAAGTGTCTGAGGGACAATTAACATGGAACCCCCTGCATTCTGATGCAATTTTTATAGTCCCTTTTAGAGCAATACCACACTTTAACCCCAAACTGATATAAAAGTCCATGCCAAATTACACACACACTATCTGAATATGGAAGTTGTACTCTAAGTGTTGGATGTAAGCTTGACTGGCTCTGAATTAACAGTTAAAGTTGTATTCATTAATCTGAACAGGGAAGAGCAGGCAGACTGTCACAACATACCTCAGTTCAGTAGTCATGTGGAGCAGGTGAGAGAACATTGGCCATTTACAAAGTGCAGCAGCTGATCTCCATCAGTCCCTATCACCCAAGGATAGAGAAAAAAAGCAACCAGCTGCAATATCCAAAAAAGATTTATGATTTTTCTAAAATTCCATGGTCACAATGAGCAAGATACAACCACAAGTACACAGAATGATTAAACTTAAAGCTTTTAAATGCTTTACCACCTCAAGTCCTGCTTAGGACACAATTCGTAAATGTATTATAATTTATGGTCCATTTGCTATACGTACAGCTGCTGGAAAAATGTTTCCTTTGGGAAATAAGCATGAAGTTAATTACTTTTGAACAAAATATTCGGCATGGGAAAAACAATTCAGATAAAACACAAAATGACCTGAAACCAGAGATGGGACAAAGTCAGAGGCCAATTTTCGCAAAGCTGAGAGAGGTTATAGAGATTATTTGGGTCCAGAATTTTGGTTTGGGCCCACTCTCATCTGAAATCTATGCCAAATTGAGCCAAAACTTTTTTGAGATTAAACAAATTGTTATTGCTAAGGTATCTGAATATTTTATCATATGGGTCATTCTTTTGGTTCTCTCTCCCACTCATGTAAACATATATATGGTGGTATTGTTGCATGTGTACCACAAGCATTTAAGGCCTTGATGTCTGTCTCTCTCCCAGTTGCTTAACGTAAACATTGAAAAGACTGGGGACTTTGAGAGCTTCACAGATGAGAAATCTGTGTATTAAAGTGAATTTTTCAGTAAAATTCTCTGGGGTAGCTCTCAGAGGGAGCAAATTAGCAAATCCTACCATTAATTCTCTGAAGTGAACCAGCAACATCTCATGAAAGATGGTGTTACATATGGAGAGGTCTAATAGAATGAGTATGGATGTTTGCCTCTTGTCTATGTCTAACAGAAGACTGCTGAGCAGCACAACCAGCACGATTTCTCTGACATATCCTTGTGTGTGTTCACCTGAAAAGGATCTAGGATACTGGCAGAAGTTATGTGCAGTGTGAGATAGCAATATACTGAGTAGCTAGCAAAAAACTGAGAAAGGGGTGATATCGCACTTGGCAGCAGTTTGATGGGATCAGTTATGTTGAGGCTCTACTTCAGTACTAGCCTATTGTGTTCTTATGTTTCCTCTTCCAGGAAGTCATTGTCAATCTGTTAGCAAACAGTTCAGGTCTTGATTGTCTTCCTTCTGCCAGAGTCTGAATGGCATGTGAGGGCTTAGATTTCCTTTAGTTTTGGATTCATTGATTCTAAGGCCAGAACGGACCACTTTGACCATCTAGTGTGACCTCTGCTATAACACAAGCCATAGAACTTTCCCCAAAATAATTCCTAGACCATCTCTTTTAGAAAAAAAAAAATCCAACTTGATTTCAAAATTGTCAGTGATGGAGACTCCACTGTGACCCTTGGGAAACTGTTCCAGTGATTAATTACTCTCCCAGTTAAACAAATTCAGACTGGAAATTAAGTGTTTTTAATCTTTAACTTCCAGCCACTGGATCGTGTTATGCTAGACTGAAGAGCCCATTATTAAATATCTGTTCCCCATGTGAGTACTTACAGACAGTGATCAAGTCACCCTTTAGCCTTCTCTTTGTTAAACTAAAATTAAATCTGGATGGGACTGGAGGTGACATGTACAAGGAGGGCAGGCTGTTTTTGTGTTCCCCCTACCCAACCTAACTGGAATAAAGGAGCTCCAAAACTCTCAAAAGAATCTGTGCTTTCAAGATTTTTTTCCACACAAGAGATTTGGATACATCTAAGAACAACTTCCTTGTTTCTGGAAGTTTTTCTGAACCAAAGCATAGAATATTTTTATGTTAAACCATTAAAATAATTACCTACAATGATCTTCTAGGGCATCAGTCATTATGTGCTCCAAGTAGATGTTGAATAGTGTGGGAGAAAGAAGGCAGCCTTGCCGGACTCCAACAGTGGTGCGAAACCACTCTCCTATTGTGCCATTGACAAAAACTGCACTGCTGGCCTTGGCATACAGTTGTTTAATGGTAAGAATAAGCTTACAACCAACATGGTACTTCTTCATGGTTGCCCAGAGAGTTTCATGCCATACTCTGTCAAAAGTCTTCTTGAAGTCAACAAAGACGTGGTAGATGTCCTGCTGGTGTTGCAAGTACTTCTCACATAGAACACTAAGATTGAAAATCTGTTCTGTGGTACTTCTTCCAGCATGAAAGCCAGCCTGTTCTTCAGCAATGATATTCTCTGCTTGTGGCTTTGATCTGTTCCATGTGACTTTCAACATCACTTTGCTGGGATCGCTAATTAAGCTTATGGTCTGATAATTTTGACACAATTGCAGGTTGCCTTTCTTTGGCAGAGTGATGATTAGTGACTGTGTCCATGTGGAGGGCCACGGGTCTACCAGATCTTGTTGCAGATCCCTGTGGTTTACATGACAAAAAAGGCTAATTTTAAAAATGCATATATTGGATCTGCCAGGTTATTAGTGCTCAATCAGTATAACATTTTTTCTTTAAAATTAGTGACTTGCCTTGTAAAGACTCATAAGCAGGCTAAATTGGGAATTGACCAAAAATGTTGTTTATGTTGAATCTACAAATTATGTTTCTAGATTTTGTTTAAATTCTTCATGTAACGTAATTTTGTTCCAAGGCCAATTAAAGTTTTGCACTTACAAGTTTTGTGCATTCTGCTGATTTTATTTAGTCCATGGCAACCACTTTTCTGTTCAGCCTATAACCTGCATTACTGTGTTGGGTAATATTTAAAATGGGGTTATAAAAACTGGCGTGAGTAGGATATGTAAATATTAGGGCTGGATGGAAAACATGAATTCTGTTTTGTGAAAAATTTATGTTTTGATATTTTTCATTCCACTTCAGAAAAAAACTAGACTGTTTTCTGAAATCTTTAATGGGGCAAGAGATCTCAACCTGATCCAGAACAGCCAATAGCTTGATGGTTAGGATACTCAGCAGGAATATGGAAGACACATATTCTGACTGCTCTGAGTCAGCAGAGAGTTGAACTTGGGTCTTGCTGGGCTATTGGCTGGTCTGGGATGGATCTCCCCTTTTACCCCCACCAGAAATTCCATCTTGGATCTGAAAACTTGCAACAAAATTTTCATCAAAACCAATATTTGTGATGTTTGTTTCAACTAGTCAGTATTTTTTGGTTTACATCTGTGTTTATCAGATGTAAAAACATTTTAGGAAAAAATTCCCAACACTCTCTAGTAAATATATTTCTACTATGAATACAAATGTGGTGAGCATTCTGGGAGATACAATATGAAAACGGACTGGCACCCTTGCCAATCTTGTGAAATATACTTATCTCTGTATATGTATTTTGGTTTCTCATTCCTGAGCTTTGAGGATATATATTTGGGTCATCTATAAATTTCTAATATGAAGGAAAAAAGAGAGAGCAGCATATGTGCTCATTCATTTTGAAAGTAAAGGTGATGAGTCTGTTACTTAATTCGAACCTTTGGTACTTGGTTGTACGTCTTGGTTGTTCCTTTTGTTAAAGTAGATTAATATAGTGATGAGGCACACTTATTTAGACTTCAGATGTACTCCTTGGGCATAATGAGTGAGCAAAGCATTTAGCTGTGCCATTTGTATTCCTGTCAGCCAGCTGGAGTCTAGTACAAGGGACAGGAATGCTTATACAAAGACAGATGTGCATTTATATTGAATATTGTATTCAGAAAAATGGCAAATGTTAGTGGTATTAGTCAAATGCTTGCATCTAGTTGCTTGAAGATTTTAGAGTTCAAAAAGAAAACACATTGATGCAATTTTTTTTCTTCACTTTCCAAAATGAATGGAGAGTGGATGAAAGATTCATGTTGTCCCTGGATATATCCCCAATTTCCTTTTACTCTTTGAATTGACTGCAACCATAGCCCCATCACATAAGGAAAACTTCTGTAGGAATAGGGCACATCACCACACCAGGAACTTGTAGGACATCTGGTAAATCAACAGCATTATCACAAACATCATGGCCAAGAATCTGTGCTTTAGCAACAGTGTGTTTATTTTCCAAACCTTCCAGCTGAGAGAGCTGCTCAGAGCAGTCCCACCAAACACCAGATGGTTGGTTGATAAGCCAGTATTTTCTATATACACAGAAGCCTTTTCTTCTAGCATTAGCCATCCTTCTGCACAGAGAACAAATATTTATTATAGACAGAATCTTCTCTTGCCCTATATTCTGCTGATGAAAGATATATACGATACAAATGCACATATCGCTCTATGGAAAACGGAGTTACGGAGAAAAGTTTCTCATTCATTTTTCTAGTCCTAGATTTCACCTAAATCCAAGCCTAAGTGACAGACTGCCTCCATTTCATGCTGAATGATGCTAAAATATTTTAAGGTGAACTACCACATACTACATTTAGTTCATTTAAAAGATAAAATGTATATGATATAAAATTAATCACTTTAGAATGCTGTGGAGTCAAACCCAGCATAAAGCTGCTCTAACAAGATGATAAACATATAATTACCATAGGCCAAATCCTGAAGCCCTTTTCAGGCACAGCTCTTGATGACCTCCATGAAAGCTGAATATGGACTTCAAATATGGCTCCAGAATAGAAAATCAGATTGTAAAGTAGCCCATGCATAGAATCCTAGTGCCTTGCAAACTAACTTTGTCCTCTTGTATAGAAAAAGGGAAAAGCCCTTACATTAGGCAACCTTAATTCTCACACTTAGCTTTTGAGTGCCTGACTTCAGATCCTTAACATTTGTTTCATGTAGCTTTTTATGTAATATATATTTAAAACTGATCATTCTTGACTGAACTTTCCATGTTTGCCCTATTCTCCATTTACTTTCTTAGGTCCTGATCCTGCAAACACTTACACAGATACTTTAGCATGTGACTAGTGCCATTGAAGCCAGCAGGACTACTCGTGGTTTAATGCATGTGTACATTTTTGCACATGGTTTGAGTCTTAAACCTGAAGGCTGGGATTTTCCAAGGGGCCTGACTTTCAGTGGGAGTTGGGTGTCTAAGAACTTTAGGCCCCTTTGAGGCAGGAGATTGCCTTTGTTTCATGTGTTGTACAGTGCTGAGCATATTGTTTAATAGAAGCTGAGATGTCAAGTAGTTACCCAATAGAATGTTAGCAAGCTTTGGCCCCTACAAAGTATAAGAACAAAAGGTGGATAACAGAGGTGACATGGAGTGTCCATTTGCTATGCCCAGATAGTGTAGGTTAAACTCTGGTCCCAACAAAGTGAGTGGATGTTTTGCTGAATGTCAGTGAAGAGAAATTAGTGTAATTGTGATGATCTGTTACTGAGCTGGTACTCAAGAGATTGCTTTTTATTTTACTTGCATTGTACAATATTCCTGTAAATCATGCAAACAGGCTAATGTATTTGAAAGAGGATTCAATGGAACTATTTAATTCTGATCTTTTAGATAACTATTTTTTTTAAAGATTTAATATCCTTTCCTGTCAAGTGAAATATAAAACTTTCCCAAAATGTAGACTTGCCTACGTCTAGCACAAGGTAAACAATCTGTGCTAAAAGCATACAAGACTTATTTTCTCTTTATTCTTATCTCAGGAAAACAGTCCACTGACAGCAGCCTTTTGTCTGGGAGAGATTTGGACATGTTTCACCTTAAACCAGTGCAGGAAAAGAGGGGCGTATTAAAGAAGTTTTAACAACCAGCAGCAGTTACATTCATTTGGCAGTATTTTTGCCCTCTGACATATAGACACAACTTATAACTGCAACATGGTTTAAATGCTGGCTTGTAATCCTTTAAAAGTAACTTGTACCAGAGACATCAATCATTAAAAATGTTGGTAAAGAAATGCACATACGGCAAAAATACAAACCAATAAAAAACCCAAAACAAAGCATGACCCACAATCAACACAGCAAGAAACAAACAAATCCCCTACCTCCTCCCCCAGCAACAACCTCTGAGACTTCACTTTGACATAGCTGAGTCATATGGAGCACTGATTCTGGAGGACTCATCCATCAATCTGCTAAAAGGCCAAGACTGGAAGTGTGCGTGAGTTGCAGTGTATAAATTGCATATCGGAGTGAAATTATCTGAGTGACAGTGTACTGGTTTTTAGCACTCTGCTGGACCAGGCCAAGAACTAAATATCAGACTTCAAGAGATTATGCAGGTGAAGGGTAAAGAATATCAAATGTAAAATTGTCACATGTGACAGTTGGAATCTGATTGAAGTTGAGATAATTGGGATGACGTTTAATAAATAAGGAATTCCTCCCAGCAACATCTGGTGTAAATGAGAATTATTTATATTAACATGCCCAGAGGCAGCTTTAACTCGTAGAACAGATTTGTGTGTGTGTGGCTTCTGCCAGTCATTTGCAAGAGGAAAATATGTTTACATAATTCCTTTGGCTAGTTCCACTCTCAAAACAAAACAAATCCTCTTCTGTTTTCTGGTATCTCCCCTCCTCCACACACACGACATGATTTCTCTATTGCCTTGCACGTTGCGCAGTCATTTTCACGTTATCACAGTAAATTTGGTAGCCTTTTACGCTTTGTGCAGGTTTAAATGGTTACACAATTGAAAGGTAGTGGTAAATCAGGGCCATAATATCCAAAGTACCTGCAATGAGCTGAAGTTTAAAGAAGCAGAATATTTTTGTCAGCATTTCTGACAAATGTGGATAAATCGCCTAAATATTTTAAGGAAAGTAAAAGGTCAAATGACATTCTGTGGTAGCAAGGAGAGGAAGTTTTACATTTTAAAATGCTTGCTTTAATTTAAGGTACTCAAATACACCAATTCAGATCTTGAGCAAAGTCACCCAGCACTTCATTTTCAGTTAATCAAGCCATGTGTTTTAATAATCACTGGTCTCTGAAAATGGCCTCAATTATCTTGCTATTCCCAGTAACCAGACCATTGTAAGGGACCAAACTGCATCCACTGTTTTTGTTCCTAGAATAATTGCTACCTTTGACTTCGTCCTAAAACCTTCCTCACTCCCAGCGTTTCTCCTTCATTGCTCTCATCTCAGGTCCTTAACACCAAACTCATTTCTCTCAACTTCTCTTCTGCTTTATAATACTGATGAGCACATCCTCCTCCTCATACTTCCCTCCATAGAGTTTTGATTGTCCATTCTTGGTTCTCCTCTCACCTCCTTAGCAGATCTTTCAGTGTTTCATTCGATGGACCTTCCTTAACTCTTCCACTATTCATAGGATCCATTCCTAGACTCCTCTTTTCTCTCTTTACACTCTCTCTGGGTGAGATCTGTAATGGAATGCTAAAACTGTATGATGATGTTCAGCCACTAGGTGATGCAGTCTGTAACCTGCTTGCCTTACATGGTAAAAGGGCAATAGTCAGCAGCACATTAAAGTATCTCATAGAAAGTACATCTCTTTCTCATAGAAAGTACCTCTTTCCATAGCCAGTCCAAATCCGGTACAGAAGCCTGTATTGAGTGCTGAAGGTCGGAATGTCATTGCCTCTGTAATGTTGTTCAGGGTGCTAAGGGTTTTTGTCCTTACCACTCCAGTGTTATCATTACTAGCAGATAGTGCAGCCTGCTAATTCAGCAGACCTGAATGTTACTCATAAATAAAGACCATAGGCATGGTTTGGTGACAAAGGCACTCAGCCAGGTTATTGTCCTCAAGGCCCTGTATTAGCATTCCATAGGAGCTACAGGTACACAAACACATGAATGCCGAGTGGCAAGGAACAGCTCAGTCAGAAGTGGGAATTTTTGTTGTCCCCTCAGCCGCACAAAGGGTTAAGGCGAGGTACTCCAAAATATATAGACTGAGATAAACAACTTGTGTACCACCTTACTTGTTTCATAACATCTGTTTGTTACCTCCTGTTCCTGATATCTTGGGCAAAACATCCCTATTCATTATTTTGTCAAACAATCTATCTGTTCTAGCTGGAATATATTTAGGTAAATACCTAATGCCTAGTACACTAGCAGCAACTTTACCAAGTTCACGTACTGGCCAATGAACTTGTAAGCATCTGCTTTAATATATGGCCTGACTTTGGTTCACAGCCCCTAGTCAGGCCTCAGATCTTGCAGCAGGCTGAGTACTCTAGTCTCTCTCTCCTATAGCCTGACCTGCTAGTAGCAGCCCTGCAAGCTACTGTATACAAGGAATACAGGACAAGGTGTCAGAAGTAAAGGTAGCCTAACAGGTGCCTGATGAGAACAGAAATATAAGGAATACAAACAAGGGTTGAAAACAGAAGGAAAAACAAAACAAAAACCAACAAAAAATGCAGAAGTTCATCAATGCTCTCAGAACTTCAGCTTTGACAGATCTTCAGAATGGACAGACTGGAAGCAGCATTTTGCAAGATTTTGCATTGGTACTAAACAGCTCAAGGAAACTAGAGAAATTCAGGTATCATCATTAATGTATTCTATGGGGAAAACAGGCAGAAGATATCTTCAGCTCCTTTTCCTTTACTTACCATTGTCATAAATATAAAGGGAAGGGTAAACCCTTTAAAATCCCTCCTGGCCAGAGGAAAAATCCTCTCACCTGTAAAGGGTTAAGAAGCTAAAGGTAACCTCGCTGGCACCTGACCAAAATGACCAATGAGGAGACAAGATACTTTCAAAAGCTGGGAGGAGGGAGAAAAACAAAGGGTCTGTGTCTGTCTGTATGCTGCTTTGGCCGGGGACAGAACAGGAATGGAGTCTTAGAACTTAGTAAGTAATCTAGGTATGTGTTAGATTATGATTTCTTTAAATGGTTGAGAAAATAGCTGTGCTGAATAGAATGAATATTCCTGTCTGTGTGTCTTTTTTGTAACTTAAGGTTTTGCCTAGAGGGATTCTCTATGTTTTGAATCTAATTACCCTGTAAGGTATCTACCATCCTGATTTTACAGAGGTGACTCCTTTACTTCTATTAAGTCTTCTTGGAGGAAAACTGAATGCTTTTTCATTGTTCTCAGATCCAAGGGTTTGGGTCTGTGGTCACCTATGCAAATTGGTGAGGATTTTTACCAAACCTTCCCCAGGAAGTGGGGTGCAAGGGTTGGGAGGATTTTGGGGCAAAAGACGTGTCCAAACTACGTTTCCCAGTAAACGCAGATAAAGTTTGGTGGTGGCAGTGGAAATCCAAGGGTAAAATAATTTTATACCTTGGGGAAGTTTTAACCTAAGCTGGTAAAAGTAAGCTTAGGAGGTTTTCATGCAGGTCCCCACATATGTACCCTAGAGTTCAGAGTGGGGAAGGAATCTTGACAACCGTATACACAAAGATGACTATGAAAGTGTTCTGGCTATGGTTGATATATACTTTAGAGAAATGTGGTTTATGAAAGGGTGTGTTTTCGCTAGAGAATTAAAGAACCAGGGGAATCTGTTGAATCTGTTATAAGAGATTTGCATGCCTTGGCAGAAAGCTGATCTGAGGACTGTAAAACAGGACATCGGAGATAAGTCACTCACAGCTGCTAAAATTAAAATTAAAACAGACTTCACCCTACACACAGCTATCCAAATAACAAAACAGATTTGAGCTAGGGAAGCAACACAAGCAACTTGCCAACCCTGAACCAGCTTAGAAGTAGTACAGAGATACATCATGAGTGGTAATATAAATTATCATAAAGCCCAGAGATTGAGGGACAAATTCCAGGATAATTACAAAACCTTTCAGACTAAATGCACAAAACATGGAAGAATTCATAGCTCCAAAATGTGTGTCCAGCCAAAGGTGTAAGATGTAGTAAATACACAAAATATATCGGGGGTAGCCGTGTTAGTCTGGATCTGTAAAAGCAGCAAAGAGTTCTGTGGCACCTTATAGACTAACAGACATATGGAGCATAAGCTTTCGTGGGTGAATACCCACTTCGTCGGATGCATGTAGTGGAAATTTCCAGAGGCAGGTATAAATATGCAAGCAAGAATCAGGCTAGGGATAATGAGGTTAATTCAATCAGGGAAGATGAGGCCCTCTTCTAGCAGTTGAGGTGTGAACAGCAAGGGAGGAGAAACTGCTTTTGTAGTTGGCTAGCCATTCATAGTCTTTGTTTAATCCTGAGCTGATGGTGTCAAAATTGCAAATGAACGGAAGCTCAGCAGTTTCTCTGAAGTCTGGTCCTGAAGTTTTTTTGCTGCAGGATGGCTACCTTTAAATCTGAAAAAAATCACAATCTTTAAATCACAAAATATAGACATTTTCCAGCTGTTTGCTGCACAAAGGCAGTTAAGGAGCTGATTACTCTAAAGAATAAGAGCATAAGAATGGCCATACTGGGTCTGACCAATGGTCCATCTGGCCCAATATCTAGTCTTCAGTGCCAGATGCTTCAGAGGGAATGAACGGAACAATTTCAAGTGATCCATCCACTTTCACCAGTCCCAGCTTCTGGCAGTTGGAGGTTTAGGGACACCCAGGACATCCCTGTCCATCTTGGCTAATAACCATTGAGGGACCTATCCTCCACAAACTTACCTAATTCTTTTTTTTAACCTGTTTATACTTTTGGCCTTCACAACATCCCCTGGCAACCAGTTCTATAGGCTGACTGCATTGGATGAAGTATGTCTTTGTTTGTTTTAAACCTACTATCTAATTTCATTGGGTGTCCCCTAGTTCTTGTGTGATGTGAAGGGGCGAACACATTCTTATTCACTTTGTCCCCACCATTCACAGTTTTATAGACCTCTATCATATGTCCCTTATTTGTCTCTTTTCCAAGCTGAACACTCTGCCTTATTTAAATCTCTTCTCTTATAGAAGCTGTTCTATTCTAATAATTTTTGTTACCCTTCTGTGCATATTTTCCATTTCTAACATCTTTTTGAGATGGGGCAACCAGAACACCTTGCAGCATTCAAGGTGTGGTTGTACCACAGATTTATATAGTGGCATTATGATATATTCTGATTTATTATATATACCTTTCCTAGTAGTTCCAAATATTCTGTTAGCTTTTTTGACTGTTGTCACAGAGAGTGGGTGTTTTCAGAGAACTATGTGGATGACTCCAAGATCTTTCTTGAATAGTTACAGCTAATTTAGACCCCATCATTTTGTAGAACAGTTGGGATTTTTTCCCCCAAGAGATATTGTATTCTGGTAACAATGTTTGTGATAACAAAACCTGCCTGGAGAGTGAAACTGAATATTTATGGAAAAACTGACTTCAAAATTGATTCAGAAGCTGATGTAAGTCATCTCAGAAGGGCTTTACAATCATCTTCAATTCCTCCCACAGCGGAAATCCCTGACACAGCCCTGACTAGCTCTGGAGGTATGCTGAACTGCATGGGTCAGTTCATCACAGAAACAATTTACAATCTGAATGAAAAGTTTTTGCCTTTGTATGTGATCAAAAGCCAACAACTCTTTCAGCCACAGCATGGCAGCCATGACAGGCCTAGTGAGAAAGGTGGAAGAACTCGACAGAATATTTGGTGCTATTGGACTTCTTTAAAGCAGATCCAGTACAAATAACCTTAAGAGAGTACTGAACCATATAGTGTACATGCAGCTTGCAGGATTCGTATCCCATTGCTTCATAAAGTGCAAAATAAGTTAAAGAAAGTAGAACATATTGGCATAATTGAGGAAAATCTTTGAGCCAACAGCATGGCATGTCTCTCGGTACCAGTTATAAAGAAAATGGAAAACTATGAATGTGTGGATTGGATTCTTTTACACTGATAGACCATTTTGTAACTCTCTCATCAAGCTGGATCAAGCACTGCTGAGATGGCAACATCTTTTGATAAGGTTAATATTATTTAACCCAATTGCTAAATATGTTCATGGAAAAATATGGTGGTAGCAAACACTTTGTCACAGAGCCCAGCATTGCACTTGACTACCCATGGGCTTGAACATGACATAAAGACGTACATAGATGCTGTGGAGACGTACAGACTAGTGTCAGAAAAGAGACTACACTAGCTACAAAAAGCAATCCTGTCAGACACATCTTCAAGAAGTTCTAAGTTGCATTAGGGCTGATTGGCTCAAGGTATCTACAGGACAGTAATGAAGTGACAATCTATTGTGCAGTATGTGGACAATTAAGTGAGTATAATGGACTCATGATTAAAGGCTAAATCAAGCCATAAAGACTGAATATTAATTCTGAATACAGTGAGAGGAGAAATCCTAAACCTCATTCATGAAGGACATCAGGGACTAATTAAATACCGTGGACGGGCCAACCTAACCCATCAGGGTGGTGGCCAGGCATCAGCAAGGACCTAAAGAATAAAATAACCACGTGAACATTGCAGAACTAACAGACCAACTCATCGCAAAGCACCTTTAACAACTCTTCTACAGAACTTGGAAGAGACTAGCTGCAGATTTATGTGAATTCAGAGGATATGATTACCTGGTTGTACTGGACTTTCCCTCCATGCCCCAGGTATATAGAAATAATATACTTCAAAGACCTAATATGTTGCAGTGTTATTGAGAAACTGAAGGGCACTTTTGTGCATTTTGGTACTCCAGAACAACTAGTGACAGACAACAGACCACAATTCACTATTGTGGAATGTAAGTCATTCCAAACAAAATATGATGTTGATCTTATTACTAGTTGTCCTCATTACCCACAAGTAAAAAAGGGTCAGAGCTCTACAGACAGCCAAGAAAATCTTACAGGAGGAAGATTCACTTCTTTTCTTTTCTAAGCTGCAGATCAACACTGATAACACTATTGGATATAGAACAGCACAGCTCCTGATGGGAAAACCACTCCGAACTTTTCCAACTTTTCCAAAGTTGTTATCTCCAAAGTGACTACACATGAAGAGAGTAGCCAAATCAGATAAAAGCTTATGAACACTTTTATAACAGATGTCACTCAGTTGGAGAACTGCCAGACCTAGAACCTGGTGACTGTGTTTTTGTCAAACCGGCTGGGGAAAAAAAATGAACTCCAGCTGTCTTAAAGAGAATTCATCACCCAGATCGTATGTGATTGATGCAAACAGTGGAGAGTTCAGTAGAAACAATCAACATCTTTATTTTATTTCTCTGGCCATGTCTACACTACCGGTAGATCAGCGCTGCTGCAATCGATATAGTGGGTGTTAATTTAGGGGGTGTAGTGAAGACCGGCTAAATCAACAGCACTGGGCTCTCTAGTCAACTCTGGTACTCCACCAGAATGAGAAGATAAGGTAAGTTGATGGGAGAGCATCTCTCCTCAACGCAGCACAGTGTAGACACTGTGGTAGATCATAACTGGAGTAGCATAACTTAGGTCGACTTACCACTGTAGTGCAGAAAAGGCCTCAAAGAACAGTCAATGGAGAAAGGTCTATGGATGGCAGATGAAAAATAAGAAGAGACTCTGATTCCAAACAAACCAGAAACACTTGTTGTAACTGTTTGGACAGCTATTTGATCAAGTTGTCACTCATTCTGGTCAGCTAATTAATTCAGATACATACTGAACTTTAATGATAGTGTGATGGGGTAAATATCATAAATGGTAGGAAAGTAAACTGGGAGATGGAATGGAATGCTAACACTATTATGTTCAGCCACTAGACGATGCTGTGTGTAACATACCTTACCTTTGAGGATAACTGCTATAGTCAGCAGCACATTAAAGTATCTCAGAAAACACATCTCTATGCTTGAAGCTCTGTAGCCATTCCAAATCTAGTGCAGAAACCTGCCCTTCTAGTAGCAGCCCTGCAATGTACCTTGTACAAGGAATACCTGACAATCTTCTTGAAGACACAGGTTCAGCTACTATCTTTGTCAGTGACTCCTACTGGCCTCTTCATGAGTGATCTCTTCCGCCAGCTAATTCTGCATCTTGCCCTGTTCCTCCAGCAACTCCTTCTGCACATCTCACATCAACTGAAGCTTAACCTGTCTAAAACTGAATTCCTGATCTTCCTTCTGAAACCATGTCTACTGCTTTCAATCTCTGATATCCTCCTTGGCATTCAGGTCTGTAAGCTAGTAGGCTTCTTGGAATCCTTCCTCTCCTTTGCCTAGCACATCCAGGCAAATCTTTTCCATGTCCAAACCTTGCCAATGCTTATGTAACATTTCTAAGATCCCTTTCTTTCTGACCAGACATCCAAAACCCTCATCCCATCCTTAATTATATATCTCCCTGTCTGTTACCAAGAATATCTTCATGACTTCTTCCATGATATCCTTAGACATGGACTGCTTTCCATGGACTGATCCATTAGGCTATCCCCCTCTCATTCAAATCTGTCTCCCCAGAGAAATCAGTGAGCTAATGATGACTAGTCTGAGGGGAATGTCTTCTTGTAGCTCTCTCCCTCCAGCTTTCTTATGTAACTTGTCTTATGTAATATGATTGTACAGCTCTTGGTACAATGGGGCCTGACTGAGACTTCTGGGCTTTACTGAAATATCAATATTTAATAATCATAATTACACATGCTTATATTCTTTGATTTGTTCATCAGTCCCCTCTGAAGTTTATTATATTGCCTGTCTGTTTGACCTTAACTTGATCATAAAGGAAAATCTATAGTCATAAGGTTAACAATCAGGAACGTTCAGGGCCAGCTCCAGGCACCAGCTCTCCAAGCACGTGCTTGGGGCGGCATTCCTAATGGGGCAGCAGTCCATGTCCTGCGGCAGCAATTCAGCAGCAGCTCCGCCACGGCAGCTTTTGGGCGGCAGCTCCGCCGCCCCTCCAGGTATGGCGGCAATTCGGCAGCAACTGCTTGGGGTGGCAAAACTGGTAGAGCCACCCCTGGGAACATTCAAAGCTAACTAAAGATTTTAACAGGTTTCAGAGTAACAGCCATGTTAGTCTGTATTCGCAAAAAGAAAAGGAGTACTTGTGGCACCTTAGAGACTAACCAATTTATTTGAGCATGAGCTTTCGTGAGCTACAGCTCACTTCATCGGATGCATACCGTGGAAAATGCAGCAGACATTATATACACACAGAGATCATGAAACAATACCTCCTCCCACCCCACTGTCCTGCTGGTAATAGCTTATCTAAAGTGATCATCAAGTTGGGCCATTTCCAGCACAAATCCAGGTTCTCACCCTCCACCCCCCCACACACAAACTCATTCTCCTGCTGGTAATAGCCCATCTAAAGTGACAAATCTCTTCACAATGTGCATGATAATCAAGGTGGGCCATTTCCTGCACAAATCCAGGGAAATGGCCCACCTTGATTATCATGCACATTGTGAAGAGAGTTGTCACTTTAGATGGGCTATTACCAGCAGGAGAATGAGTTTGTGTGTGGGGGGGTGGAGGGTGAGAACCTGGATTTGTGCTGGAAATGGCCCAACTTGATGATCACTTTAGATAAGCTATTACCAGCAGGACAGTGGGGTGGGAGGAGGTATTGTTTCATGATCTCTGTGTGTATATAATGTCTGCTGCATTTTCCACGGTATGCATCCGATGAAGTGAGCTGTAGCTCACGAAAGCTCATGCTCAAATAAATTGGTTAGTCTCTAGGGTGCCACAAGTACTTCTTTTCTTTTTTTAAAGATTTTTAAGAAGCTCGTGGGTGTAATTAAAAAAAAAAGTTAGATCCCTCCAAATATGGCTACTGATAGCCTGTTATCTTTTTTGCCTCCTAGCAGACAATATTCATTTAGAGTATGCTCATGGAAGTTGCTGAGCATCCTCCTCTTTCTTTAATATAAAAATCTTTTTAACATTTTCACAAATACATTTTCAATAGACAGTCTGCATCTAGAAATAATATCTAGTACTTACATAGAGCTTCCAACCTTCAAAGCATTTTATAGACCATTACAAAAGCATATTAAAAATATAAATAGAGATATAATTCGCTGCTGCCTTGCATAGTCATTTGTACCTGTGCAAAGTGTGTGTGTAAAAATGGTACCAAATCAAACTTCTGAATTCACATGTGGCTCTGCCTCCATGTCCTGTGGATAGTTTACTTTTGCAATGATTTATAAAAATTATGACTTCTGTATCCAAGGAACTCTGACACTCCAAACTGTGGATCTTGCTGTTCAGCCTCACGAAAGCTTATGCTCAAATAAATTGGTTAGTCTCTAAGGAGCCACAAGTACTCCTTTTCTTTTTGCGAATACAGACTAACACGGCTGTTACTCTGAAACAAAACAGCAGACATTCAAGTAAGCTAAACTGACTGAGCTTTGGTGTTTTAGGTTTCTGGAAACTTTCAGTGAAATTAGGTGGCGTCCATTGGGCATGGTTGTTTAACGTGTTCTAGCATGTTCAGAAACACTGTCTGAAAAGGCATCTTATTCATATCTCAGTTAGTTCCAGTGATGTCATTCTCCAAGCCAGCTCTTTTCCTGAACTTTGGGGAAGTTTGGATCCAGATCCAGACCTGAATTTCACAGCTCCTTCCTATTTCTATAATGGACCAAACTAGTAGACTGAGTATTAATGTCAACCATATAGCCAGTGGTGAAAGCTACTTCCTACTTCCATTCTTTGTGAAAAAGGAAAAGTTCTTCTATAAACGGCTTCGGTGGCGTAGATTGCCTGCCCAGATTTCCTCTGGTGACACTTGGGAAATCACCATAACAATACATGAACTTGGATTTTGGAGGTAGTGAGCTCCCAGAGAGGCATGTGCTCATTTTTCAAGCAGCAGGACTCTCTGCTCTAGGGTCCTAAATGCTTTTGTCTCCCCATCCATGAGGACTTTGTTAGAGACTGCAGAGAATAGCAGCAGAGCTGAATGGATTCTGGGGAGGCTCCACCTCCCATCCAGCTTAAGGATTCAGCTTTAAGGTGGTCAATTGGTGGCACCTCCAGGCAAGCAGGTAGATCTTTTGGGACTGGAGACTTGGACTACTGCTACTCATTGATCCAAATCATAAGTGGGGTTTGGTGGATGGGTGAGGTGGTGCAGCCAGTGGACTATCTGTAGGATGTTTTCAATGGTGGGTGGGAATGTGATTACATGAACTGCTACCAAATGTACTGGTGGTTTTGCTTTTTTTCAGATTTTTATTTGCATATATGTTCTGTGCTGTCTCGCAAGCTTGACTATGTTCCCTTTCCCCTAATAACAATTCCCTTGTTTGTACAGTCTTGGAGTGCTTGTGAATGGGGCCTGCTAAGGGCACCTAGGGAAGGTGAGTTTAGTTTTCCCAAGTTTCTCAGTAGGGGTTTCAGCTAATTTAATTTGTTGGGAGGAACCACAGATATATTGTATGTGGCCCTTTTCGATCACCTGCCAGAAGGGTTACATTAACACACCAGAGTTTGGAGGAACAATTGATTTCAATAGGTGTGAGACACATAACCTGCTTAGGTGCCAAGTGGGATTTTTTTTTTTAAAAGCATCTATCTGCATCTTTAGGCACCTAAATAACATTTTAAAAATCTGGCCTTGAGGCATTTAGGGGGCTAAGTCTAATTGAAACTCAATGGAACTTATGTTCCTAAATTCCTAAATCCATTCTGAAAATGGAACCTATGCTCCTAAGTCACTTTGCTGCTTTTGAAACTTTCCCCCCTTGCTCCATTACTGAAGAAATTAACTTGTGTTAGATAGACCTTCTGCTATCGATGTAAGCAGCAGATACTGACGGTCCAGTGCATATCTGACCTGAGGTAGGAAAGTAATGGAAGAATTTTAAGAGTGGGAACTAGGAAAACTAAGTTGCATGTTTGCATTTCCATAAATATTTGTTTACAATTTTAAAGGGTGGGTCTAGAAGCAGAGAGGAGTTGTGACTTCTTGTAAAATGCTATGATTTCACTGAGGGTCTGATCCAGTTCCCATTAGAATTAATATGTGGAGGAGGGGAGAAGAGTTGCCCATTAGCTTCAGCAGTAGCAGGATTGGAGTTCTTATTCTTAGAGCCAGCCATGATCTGGTGCATGATCATAACTTCATAGGGGAGTAAGGGAAAAATGTCACACCCCTACTAACTTATGAGCCCTTCCAGATGGGGGAGGGAGATCAGGATCCATTTGGCTGATTCTGTAAGCAAGTATGTGTGGAGGAAGTGCTAGGCAATGGGCTGTGGGTGAAAATTTGACTCAGTCACCTCAATGCACTTGCCAGCACTGCTGAGCTGAAGTGAGAGGGGAAAGATGCTGCAAATGGTAAGAGTCTGTGCAAATCATAGCCACCTGAAGCGATGGGGAGCGGAGGAACCTCACTGACCCAGTCTCCCTGGGGCTTCAAAGTTGGTAGCACAATTATGTGTTTCTCTTTCATAGAGCTGTCCCTAAAGGCATAATCTATCCATAGGTAAAGCAATTCAGCCTGGTATTGAGTTGTAAGGAGTCCCATTAACACAGGAGGCTTACCAATTCCTCTAACTAATGCCTTTTCTTGTAAATAGCTTCACACATTGCTGAACAAAATGTGAATAACCTCAAATATAGTTATGTTTGAGATAATTCTAAATAACTGCCTTATTTATATGTGTATAGATTGGCATCATGGCACGATCTCTTACAATAAAATACAGCATAACTATTTACTAATGATACTTTGACTTGAAATACTGCCAAGATGTTTAAATTGGTATCCACCTATTTTTAGCTGGGAAGACTGCAAACAGTTCACAAAATAAGCCCCAGTTGCAATAACAAGAAAAACTGACTTCAACCAAATGCTCGCAATGGGTGAATTTCCACCTACTCATTGCAAATAGAATGAGATCATAAACAGTGGGAGGCTGGCCTGTCTCTAATTTTAATTGTTTTATTTTGCAAGTCGCAGCCTGATTAGATTGAGGATGGTAGGCAGATATAATTTAATTTTAGCACTAGACCCCCTACAGGATGGCTTACAAAGGATGACAAGCCTTGGTAAGAATAGACTGTTTGAGTAAATCTGATGCATGTTAAAATCTTGTTACTCAATTTATCTACAGAAACTTCTGCTTGTAGTTCAGAGCCTGAAATTTCTGAAAATATGTTAGTGAAATTCACCATGTAATGTTACATCACTGTTCAGCATACTGATATCCCTCATGAGTTTTTATGAAGATCCAATGAAATCTACCTTGGTAGATTTCATGGGTAAGTTTATTTTCCTGGCAACATTCTCTCAGTGGATTATTGTTATATTTTACAGTTTAGTAAATAGGAGTAAAGTAGCCATTCCAAAATTAAGATTAAAATAGTTTCCATCATAAATCTGATTAAAATATATAAACAAAGGAGTACTTGCCTCAAAACTGGCAGGTAGGTTTGACACGAAAGTGGATTTTTTTAAATCAAATTTTACAAGTTTGACTAGGTGTTCCTGAGTTACATTCCCCTAAAACTAGAAGTGTCTACTAGAGTTAAACATAAAACCAATTAAACAAGTTTATTTTAAAACTGCTTGTTACAATTAGCAAATTTTTCTCTTCCTCTTTTGCTGGATCCCTGTTTGAGAATGGTAAGTGGGAGAAAGCTAAGGAGTTGTCTGCACCATGAGGCAATGCACATCAGAGGGATGTAAATGTAGAGTGCTCTAAAGGTGTGCTCTGTTCTCTGTGGTCCCTTCTCACATGCTCTAGAGTCTAAAAATACCTACTGCACGTTGACATAGTGCTGTTTCAAATGGGACTATGTCAGTATTCACTAGGTACCTTTTAAAGCACATCAGCAGAGTCAACACAGAATAGTTGGAATGCAACCCTTTAGAGTGCTTTACACCCCAGTGGTGTGTATTGCTGCACCATGTAGACAAGCCCTAAGTTAATTTGATTCTCATAGTTGAGGGTAGAATGCTCTCATATCTCCCACCAGTCTACCTCGTAGCCTCAATAACCTTCCCTTCCGTGAACCTCCTAAGTGCTCACTTCTTGCAGACCTCAGGAAGTCCTCAGAAGATGCAGAAGAATTGGGGCCGGGGTGGGGGGGGGAAAGTGTGGAAAGCAGAGAAGGGCATGGGGCATCAGACCTGGGTGTGTTGTAGAAGGATTCTAGCACAGGCAGGGGCATGGACAAATTAAAGAAGTCACCAAGGAGGTGGGTGGTGAGGAGGAGCATAATGGGACAAAAGAGACTGGGGAAGATCAAGTTGAACAGTTTTGTCTGAGGATTATTTAGGGGAATTTTCAGGGTCTTGCCCACCTTTCTTCAAGCCTTGGGATGCTTGCTAAAGGTCCACTTGTTTTACAGTCTCATTTAAGAGAAGCTATAACTCTTCAGAGTAGGGGTGGTATCCTGCATAATGGATCTCTGCCTGTGGACTTGAAACACTAGCACATTACAAATACGATTTTTTTTTAAAAGGAAGCCAAGCTTAAATGTGGTAGGTAGGTATTTTGAATCTTTCCCCTAGTTTAAATATGCTGTCTTTATTATGCTTATAGCAGAATAAAACTGTACTGTGACTCATACATACAGTGACATATTTTGATTTCCCTCCACTTTTGAGAGGGTGACATCTATAAAACAACATATGGCTGATCTCACACCTGCCTTCACTATAGCATCTGTCTGTTGCAGAACACATTTAAATGTCACCCTTCTGCCAAATGGAGTTGGCAGCAATGAGGGCCAGCTTCAGTATCTAGGGGTTCCTCTTAACAATTCAAAACAGAACCAGCTTGAGTCCCCACCCAGTAATATGGGAAAATTACACATCACCCCTGGGCACCTCTAAGAGGCAGTACTTCCCTACCTGCAAGCACTGAGCATGTGTATAACAAAGAAAACTTTTAATAACAAGGGAAAAGGAACCCAGCATTATTTTGGGAAAACACCACAACCATGTTCAAAAGCATATGACCACATGCAGAGTATGTTGGGCAATGTCCTTTAACTCAGTTTCTCACCTTAGGGTGTGAAATTGACAACAAATGTTCCTTTAACACACCATTCCCCTCCCCCTCTGTTATACTCAACTCATAGTTGCTGTCCTTGGTCAATGAAGACCCAGAGTTCAGAGGTGCAGCCGTGTGAATTCATCTCCCATGGTGGAGGCAGTGCCCAACAAGCAATGCCTCTACTGCTGGGCCACTACTTCAGTGGGCTCACTCTGCCATCATTGTCTGCTGCTGCTGCTGGCCGCTGTGCTGTCATCTATCGTGCCACCATTCGCTGCTGCTGTCACTGCTGTCCCACTCTGCTGCCCCCATCTCACTGCTGCAATATCACATTCTGAGGTTCCACCGCTTAACCCAGTTCTCAGATTTCAGAGGCTAATGGGGAACCTCACTGCTAGTGCAGGCTGTGCAATCTCTTTCACTGTAGCACTATCCCTGACCAAATCTAAGCCTCAGCACCTGGTTATCAGTGATTTCAGCTCCAGGGCTCACTAAACAAAACAAGGACTCCCCATTGAGTCTAATCAGCTCTGTCTTTAAACAGTGGGGAGGGGAGGATCCAGTGGTGTCTAGGACTCCTTACACACAGCCCAAATAGGAACGCCTGTCTCCACCCTCACTCTCACTGGGATTTGGCATCCCTACCCCTGCTTAATGAGTGAGTTTCAATTTACGGGGAATTCCCTCAGTCAAGACAGGCTAAGCAGATTTCTGCTGCCCTTTACTCATACAATAAGGATAACAACATTTCATCACCCCTGCCCTCAATACTAAAGTTATTTGTAACCCAACCAAATTTGTGATTTGTAACCCAGCCCACCAAAATTGATCAATTTGGCAAAGCAGCTGAATACCTAGGCAGAGTAGGTGTGTTTATGCAAATATGGTCTGTTCCTGAAGTATTTTCCTCATCACTAGATATCAGGGAAGAGCTCATTCAGACTCTGTTTACATAAATATTATTTAATTATTCTTACTTATGCCTAACCACCTCTCAATTCCATACTATAAAGTAACTGAGGACATAATGATTCATACCAGGGCAACTTGCCTGAATGTAGTTGAGAACTGGAGCAGAAGACACCAACATTCTACCCCTGACCTCTTGTACAGAGACAAGATGCTAAATATACTGCATATGCAATGCCCACCATCCTGGCTAACCTCAGGGACTTTCAGAGTGAAAAGCATGCATGTCTACAGCTTGAGCTGAAGAGTCAGTCTCTCAAACTGAGAGCTGTAACAGACCCATATTGTGAGTGAGCATGGGGAGGGGGAGAGGGAGAGAAAGAGGAACACAACACACACTGATCAGGCTAATGGTTACATATGTACATAAATAACCAATTCCACAATAAGCAAAAACTGTTTTAGTTTATACCTTCCTAAACTAACTACCTGTTGGTTGGTTTTCCTGTCTTTCTGCCCCCTTCGGATTGTAAATTGTATCAAGTTACCGATCGACTTACTTTGTCCCACTGTTATCTTCTGTCCTCCATCTCCTCTTGCACCATTTGGCCTTGAACATATCACTGGAGCTCCTGAAGATACTCTTGTATCTACATCACTGAAGAGCAGACAGAGAGATTATATGCATTTCCACAGGAAAGCTGCACTCTTTCCTCCTGAGATATTTCTATATTAAACTACCAAAGATCATGCTGAAGTTTGAAATAATGGAAATACAGGAAAGGTACAGATGAGGCTGACAATGTACTAATAAAGAAATAAGGTACAACATTGTAAATTAAAGAGAGATTCAGCCTTGACCTTCAAACTCTATTTTTCCCCCTTACTCTGTAACAGTAACAGAGAAATAGACACTCCAACAAAAAAGATCTTCAACGCTGAAAAAAGGCCAGCAGCAGACAAAGAGGCCTATAGGAGAGAGAAGCCTGCTAGGAGAAGTGGATGTTCAGAAGTGATAGCTAGATATACAGAGAGGATGAAATTCAGAGGTGATGTGTAAGGTGATGTAATTTAGATTCCCTTACACTCAGACTCCTTTAAACCTTTTTATACCACTCAGCCGGTACGTAAGGGAGCAGCTAATGACATAACTCCCATACCTAGAAACTGTAAAATGTAATTTAAAGTAGGATGGGTGCTACTTTGCTATACTATCTTATAGCCCTTAGATATGTAAGCAAGTCTAAGCTAGTGTAAGGTGGTGTGTCTATTTTACATCGCTTTTTCAAAGCTACATAGATTCGTAGACTTTAAGGCCAGCAGGAACCATTATGATGATCTAGCTTGACCTCCTGCATAACACAGGTCATACAATTCACCAAGTAGTTGCTGCATCAAGCCCATAACTTCTGGCTATGTGCCAAATTTGAATTTGGTCCAGAGTTTACATGAGAGAAGGGAACAGTAGCTGAAAGAGGGAAATGGTTTAGCAGAGGGAGAGATTAGGATGAACTGAGAAGGCCTTGAAAGCTGAGAGAGTGGGGGCTCTGAACAGTAAAAACAACAACAGAGGGTACCTTGGGAGACTGCATGAATTCTTCAGGAAAGTAATATAACCACAAATGATGATTTTCCTACACTACGTTAGGTTGGGATGTTTTGGTATGAAAGTTCAGCTAATATAGAAGACCAGGGCTGGACCAATGATTTAAGTGTGAGCCCTTTTGGGAAATCTCCTTTTAGCTGGCTTAGGAATAGTGATGACAAATGACAAGAGGAGCTGCATGCAATCCCTTTTGGTTGAAATAGCAGGTTAGCCTGAAGCAGGTGATCTTTCAAGAGAAAGGGAACAAGGAAGACAACTGGGAGATTAACCCTCCGCTTCATCTACCAGGTCAGTCTCTTGACTGTACTTCTCTAGGCTTATTTTGTTCTGGCTTGAACTTTGTGACTGGCAACCTTAACACATCACTACTTTTAAAGAAAAATAGTTTAAAACCTTCCTAAAGGGAGAGATTGTCTGTGCTGCAGCATCCACACTTAATGAGGCTACTGGTGACATTTTGAAACAGGTAAAGGTGTTGATTCTGAGGAGGTGGGTGGTGGTGGGAAGCAGAGCACACCTAATGCATTACTGATTAACTCCAACAGCTGCCCTTTTCCAGGGAGATACCCTCGACCCAGCAGGTATCCTAATAACAGCAACAGTAGGTCAAACAAAAGTAATTGGTGGAATATTCACCCTGTACAGTTGTTCTTGAACAGGTTTCCACCTGTTTGATTTTAGACATCACTTATAGGAATGTTCAGAATGAAAAGTGTGTAAAGTATAGCACTATGGGGCTGGTTCTGCAGCTCTGCATTATTTTTTCTTTTAGTTCTAGATACTTGTATTATATTCACAAAGACCAGTTCCTTGACTATAAATGACCTACACTTATTTCATCAAGGATAAAAGGCATTAGATTTTCAAAAGAGCATTTGATTTAAAGTGTGTGTGTTCATTCTGCTGTATGAGCTTGTTATAAAGCCAAGCTGAACAACTTGCAAATGTGAAGCATCTTGGTTTCCTACTTTTCAAACTCAGCAGGCTGTCTAATTTTGAATCTTATTTTTCTACTTGTGGTGGCCTACAAAGGAACATGGCTGCGCTAGTATTTTCCTATCCTTCTGCCCCATTGTGACAGAAGTTTCATTCCATCCCAGAAATGCAACAATATTTTGTTCCTTTGAACATCAGAGAGGATGTGCTTTAATGGTGTGAATATAAGGAAAAGTGCCTTGAACTCCTGACTCGGAGTGAAATCAAATTAAAAAAAATCTGTAGGCTAGACAAAATCACCCCTTTGACTTGGAAGTAGTGCTGAGGTAAGCCCAGCAGGAGCTCCTGGAGGCATTTTGCCTGATTTTGGCAGAAAGGGACAAGCTGTGCTTTCATTCAAACCACTGCAAGTTGTGCATAACTCCAGCAAGTAGACTGTCATTGTGCCTGAGAACAGAATTTAGCCCCATGTTTTTTGGGATGCTGCTTCTGCTATACCCTTTGAAATGGTAAAGCATGTGTTCTCCCCAAACATATTTGATCTTATGCTATCCTGTTAGACACTTTTCCTACTGTTCCCCTCCTCATTTCTCATTCTTCAGCATCCATATTCCACTGACCTACATTCACTTATACCCACTCACTGAATAATTTACACCACCACTGATATTGCCTTGGAACTTGATCCAGTGGCTCAGTTCCTTAGCTGTGGCTGAGGAGCACAGAAAAGAAGGAATTAAGCCACCCATGCACTCCCTTGATCTGTAGCTGTCTGAATGCCCTGGGCTAGGTTAGAGCAACCTTAGGCAGATGGTCTGAACTAACTTGCAGCAGATGCCAGCAGCCCCAAGGGCAGCCAGACATTGCCAAAGCATATGGCAACCATGGCCAGTATCCAGCCATGCCCCTACACTAGTAGCCATGGGAGCTTTTATGCCAATGGAAGATCCACTTCGATTAGGGTGATCCTTCCACAAAGTGCCTACAGTGCAGTTCAGGATCTGGCTCAATGTGTTATAGCTTCAGCTTTCACGGTTGTTACAATGTTTTAGAATTAGCAGTTTAAAACTAACTTTAAAAAATTAAGGAAATTAGCTAGGGAAGTGGATTGGACTGAAGAACTTGTGGATCTAAAGGTGGAGTAAGCCTGGAATTACTTCAAGTCAAAGTTGCAGAAACTATCAGAAGTCTGCATCCCAAGAAAGGAGAAAAAAGTCATAGGCAGGAGTTGTAGATCAAGCTGGATGAACAAGCATCTTAGAGAGGTGACTAAGAAAAAGCAGAAAGCCTACAAGGAGTGGAAGATGGGAGGGATTAGCAAGGAAAGCTACCTTATTGAGGTCAGAACATGTAGGGATAAAGTGAGAGAGGCCAAAAGCCATGTAGAGTTGGACCTTGCAAAGGGAATTAAAACCAATAGTAAAAGGTTCTATAGCCATATAAATAAGAAGAAAACAAAGAAAGAAGTGGGACCGCAAAACTCTGAGGATGGGGTGGAGGTTAAGGATAATCTAGGCATGGTCCAATATCTAAACAAATACATTGCCTAAGTATTTAATGAGGCTAATAAGGAGCTTAGGGATAAGGGTAGGATGACAAATGGGAATGAGGATATGGAGGTAGCTATTACCACATCCGAGGTAGAAGCCAAACTTGAACAGTTTAATGGGACTTGTCAAGGTTCCTTACTCACTGTGAACTCTAGGGTACAGATGTGGGGACCTGCATGAACGACCCCCTAAGCTTATTCTTACCAGCTTAGGTGAAAAATTTCCTCAAGGTACAAACTTTGCCTTGTCCTTGAACCCTATGCTGCCACCACCAAGCGTGTTAAACAAAGAACAGGGAAAGAGCCCACTTGGAGACGTCTTCCCCCCAAAATATCCCCCTAAGCCCTACACCCCCTTTCCTGGGGAAGGCTTGATAAAAATCCTCACCAATTTGCATAGGTGAACACAGACCCAAACCCTTGGATCTTAAGAACAATGAAAAAGCAATCAGGTTCTTAAAAGAAGAATTTTAATTAAAGAAAAAGTAAAAGAATCACCTCTGTAAATCAGGATGGAAAATACCTTACAGGGTAATCAGATTCAAAACATAGAGAATCCCTCTAGGCAAAACCTTAAGTTACAAAAGGAAATCTAATGCATGGCTAGCTAGATTACTTACTAATTTAAGGAGTTCTGAGCTGTATTCCTGATCTGTTCCTGGCAAAAGCATCACACAGACAGACAGATCCTTTGTTCCTCCGCCCCCCCTGCCCCAGCTTTGAAAGTATCTTGTCTCCTCATTGGCCATTTTGGTCAGGTGCCAGCGAGGTTATCTTAGCTTCTTAACCCTTTACAGGTGAAAGGGTTTTGCCTCTGGCCAGGAGGGATTTTATAGTTCTGTATAAAGAAAGGTGGTTACCCTTCCGTTACTAAATCGGGGGCCCCAGATAATCTTTATCCAAGAATATTAAAGAAACTGGCACATGAAATTGCAAGCTCATTAGCAAAAATTTTTAATAAATCTGTAAACTCAGGAGTTGTACCATATGACTGGAGAATTGCTAAAATAGTTCCTATTTTTAAGAAAGGAAAAAAATGTTATCCGGGTAACTACAGGCCTGTTAGTTTGACATCTGTAGTTTGCAAGGTCTTGGAAAAAATTTTGACGGCGAAAGTAATTAAGGACATTGAGGTCAATGGTAATTGGGACAAAATACAACATGGTTTTACAAAAGGTAGATTGTGTCAAACCAACCTGATCTCCTTTGAGAAGGTAACAGATATTTTAGACAAACGAAATGCAGTGGATCTAATATACCTCGATTTCCATAAGGCATTTGATATGGTTCCATATGGGAAATTATTAGCTAAATTGGAAAAGATGGGGATCAAAATGAAGATTGAAAGGTGGATAAGGAACTGGTTAAAGGGGAGACTACAACAGCTCACACTGAAAGGTGAACTGTCAGGCTGGAAGGAGGTTACTAGTGGAGTTCCTCAGGGATCTGTTTTGGGACCAATCTTATTTAATCTTTTTATTACTGACCTTGGCACAAAAAGTGGGAATGTGCTAATAAAGCTTGTGGATGACACAAAGCTGGGAGATATTGCCAATACAGAGAAGGACCGGGATATCATACAGGAAGATCTGGATGACCTTGTAAACTGGAGTAATGGTAATAGGATGAAATTTAATAGTCAAAAGTGCAAGGTCATGCATTTAGGGATTAACAACAATATTTTTTGTTAAACTGGGAATGCATCGCTTGGAAGTAACGGAGGAGGAGAAGGACCTTGGAGAATTGGTTGATCACAGGATGACTATGAGCCGCTGATGTGATGTGGCTGTGAAAAAAGCTAATGTGATCTTGGAATGCATCAGGCGAGGTATTTCCATTAGAGATAAGGAGGTGTTAGTACCGTTATACAAGGCACTGGTGAGACCTCATCTGGAATATTGTGCACAGTTCTGGTCTCCCATGTTTAAGAAAGATGAATTTAAACTGGAACAGGTACAGAGAAGGGCTACTAGGATGATCCGAGGAATGGAAAACCTGTCGTATGAAAGGAGACTCAAAGAGCTTGGCTTGTTTAGCCTAACCAAAATAAGGCTGAGAGGAGATATGCTTGCTCTCTCTAAATATATCAGAGGGATAAATACCACGGAGGGAGAAGAATTATTTAAGCTCAGTACCAATGTGGACACAAGAACAAATGGATATAAACTGACCATCAGGAAGTTTTAGACTTGAAATTAGAGAGAGGTTTCTAACCATCAGAGGAGTGAAGTTCTGGAACAGCCTTCCAAGGGAAGTAGTGGGGGCAAAAGATATATCGGGCTTCAAGACTAAGCTTGATAAGTTTATGGAAGGGATGATATGATGGGATAGCCTAATTCTGGCATTAATTGATCTTCAACTATTAGCGGTAGATATGCCCTATGGCCTGTGATGGGATGTTAGATGGGGTGGGATCTGAGTTACTACAGAGAATTCTTTCCTGGGTGTCTGGCTGGTGAGACTTGCCCACATGTTCAGGGTTTAGCTGATCGCCATATTTGGGGTTGGGAAGGAATTTTCCTCCAGGGCAGATTGGCAGAGGCCCTGGGTTTTTTTTCTCCTTCCTCTGCAGCGTGGAGCACGGGTCATTTGCTGGAGGATTCTCTGCACCTCAAAGTCTTTAAACCATGATTTGAGGACTTCAATAGCTCAGACATAGGTTAGAGGTTTGTTACAGGAGTGGGTGGGTGAGATTCTGTGGCCTGCATTGTGTAGGAGGTCAGACTAGACGATCATAATGGTCCCTTCTGACCTTAAAGTATATGATTCTACACTAAGAGCTACAGCAGCGCAGCTGCACCGGTGCAGTTGAGCTGCTGAGGAGCTGTAAGTGTAGACAAATCCAAAGAGCCATTCCCTTTTGTGAAGAGCTTGCAATCATAGAATCATATGGTTAGAAGGGACTGCAAGGGCATAAAGCAAAAAACCCTCCCCACCCCCCAAAACCCCGTGGCAGTGAGTGTCAGAGCCTGGCTCAACTGACTTGGGCTCACAGGACTTGCACAATGGTGCTAAAACTAGCAATGTAGACGTTTGCATTTGGGCTGGAGTCCGGGGTTCTGAGAGCCTGAACCTGGACTCCAGCCCAAATGCAAACATCTACACTGCTAGTTTTAGCCCTATAGTGCAAACCCAAATCAGTTGACCTGGGCTCTGAGACTTGCTGTCATAGTGGTTTTTGCAGTGTAGATATACCTTCAAAGTTGAAGGCTGCCATTTCAAGTTTCAGGAGTTTTTCCTGGTCTTTCTTGTCACGCTTTCTGGAGTGGCTCACAACCATGAGTGCCAACATCAGGGCAGATTGTTAAGAAACAGGGCACAAAATCCAAATTGGTTATTTGTTCTTTAATTAGGTTTCACCAACCAAGTATCAAGTGTGAACTTCTCAAGCACTGTAACAGCCTTACAAGGTAGTCACAGACTGTCCTCTTGGGCACTGTGGCCTGTCTTGCCACCCAACCAAGCCTGCCTTTATGATAAATTGTCCCTAACATAATGAATCACAACAATATTCAGGTTACTCCCAGTCCCAAAGGACTAGTCAGTTAACCCAGGTCAACTGCACCTCAGATCTCAAATCAAGACAGTGCTTGTAGCCAGTCCTATAATAAACTAACTAAAGATTTTTTAGCTAGGAAAAAGAAATGAGAGCGTTATTTACAAGGTTAAAGCAGGTAAACATCCACACAAATGGGAGGAGGTATTGTTTCATGGTCTCTGTGTATATAATGTCTTCTGCAGTTTCCACAGTATGCATCCGATGAAGTGAGCTGTAGCTCACGAAAGCTTATGCTCAAATAAATTGATTAGTCTCTGAGGTGCCACAAGTACTCCTTTTCTTTTTACAAATGACTTAAATTCCCAAAAGTTATAGAAGCTGCTGTAATGTGCTCTAAGACCTTTAGGGCTAAACCAAGCTAAACAGCTGGGGATCCCTTGCTTATGCTTACAAGTCTTACCCTCTCCCTGATGTCCAAGCAGCACAGGGGTAACAATTTCTTCTTGAAAAGGATTTTTATTGCATTCCCCCAGCGTTCAAGCTGTGATGGGACAAGCGTTTGTACTCAACAAAGTCTTTTGTTCCACAATGGTTTATCTGGTGTCTATAGGCCCTCTTTTGTTGGGCAGGAAATGACACCTCTTGTAGTAAACTAGTTTTTCACTCTAGGTCATGATTCTCTCCTGACTGGGGGAGTTTCTGGTTTCATAGTAAACACTTGTATAATTACAAAGCAAAACACTTAAAGATTACTTTATGACATGGGATACAGATTCTGTAAGTGAGATTAAGGCATGCAGCAACTCACAAGCATTTCATGAAGTCCAAACACTAAACACATCTCTAGAAATCGAATACCTATTTTAACAATACTAACACAAAGGTGAGCCAGACTGGTTTCCAGCTATGCATTTGTCCAGTGTTCAGTGAAGCCTAGGGGCCTAGGCATGAGCTGGCACCTGTTCTGCCAGCGTCACACTGCTAACAGGGTAGGGGGTTCTTTAGGGAAGCATGTGATCTCAGCCTAGCAGCAGTCAGTAGACAGCTAGTCTGGAAAAAGCCAGCTTAAAGCAAGGTGGGGGTGAGTTATACTGTTCTGTTTTAGGGAGTAGCCTGTTCTCTCTCTCTCTCTCTCTCTCTGTTGTTGGGTTCTTGTGTGGATGTTCTGAATTCTAGGAAATTAAGTAGTGTTACATTGCAACCTTTCACAAAGAGTATTTTATTCTAAGTTCTCTATGTGTACGCCATGGATATAACAAGGACCTTGCTGAATAAAGACCTAAAGCAAGATGGAGAGTTGGTTAGTTTTCTACATTTGGTGTCTATACAGTCAGTGGCACAAATGGGAGCACTTCTTAACAAAGGTACTACCAATAAAAAGCTTAGGCTTAGTTATAATAAAATTTTCTAACTTTCCAATACATTTAATGATGTATTGATGCTACGTATTTCTTACCGTAGTCCTTTAGCTAAGAAGAATCTAGTAACATTAAACACACAAAGGAAGACTAATTAATATCCCTTCTTTAGAAATAACACATTTCACCATTGTTGTGTTTAACATCTCCTCAATTAGCACACTCACTAAAGTGTACTTTTGAACAAACTGATGAACTTTTTGCTTCTTGGTGAAGATCAATTTATAATGGGGAAATTAGTAAGTAGATTTACTATCTGTCACCAAATTATAGAGCTGGGTGAATAGATCTAATAAAAATCATTCTCAGCCTTCTCAGTAATGGATCTTACTCTGATGACCTTGAACAATGGCATTCACTGCAATGCAGCTCTTATTCCTTTATATGCCTAGTGAAAATTAATTTCAACAGCAATGAGAATACTATGTAGATTCTTCTGCTATGAGAGGTGAGCTAGAGTTACTAGTTCTCTGAGTGAAAGGAATGCCAGATTTCATATTTATCACATGCCCTAGGAGCAACAAGCACTATGAACCATGGAAATGTAGTCATCAAAGAGTGAGAAAGACATGCTGTGAAGAACCCTGGGGATTTTAAAATCATATCAGGTTCAGAACAAAGTTTCTTTGGTTTTCTTTTAATATAAAGAGAACCTGAGTTAGGGTGTCTGTCAATCTAAAATGAAAACAACGAGGAGTCCGGTGGCACCTTAAAGACTAATAGATTTATTTGGCCATAAGCTTTCATGGGTAACCACCCACCCCCGCACTTCTTCAGATGCATCTGAAAAAGTGGGTTTTTTTTACCCATGAAAGCTTAGACCTAAATAATCTTTAAGATGCCACCAGACTCCGTGTTGTTTTTGTAGATACAGATTAACATGGCTACTCCTCTGAGTCTAAAATGGTGATTTTTTTCAGCCATTTCCATACCCCTTGTTACAACAGAAAATATTTTTTGATCACTCCTGAAATACTCCATAAAGAAAGAGGGTGGCCTCCTCTGTACCTCTTTGACCACTACTTCACTTGCAGGAGGTGGTGCAATTCACAGAACCAGCCCCATTTTTCTTAGTGGAGGTACATCTCAATACTGGGTTAAAGAAAATCCTTACATTTTCATATATGGCTAGTAAAAAATTATAGTGCTGGGTGAACAGATTTAATAAGATCATTCTCAACCCACTCACAAATGATGGATTTTTGGATACTGTGACTTATTTGGGGATACACCACACAGCAGCCCAGAAAAGGGTGTAGAATTTTAAAAAATGGTTTCAAACTGAGTTTTAGGATAAAGAGGAGACCTCAGACTTAAGCCTTGCTTTGAAGGCAATAAATCAGGAAACATTCTTTTCTTTATTGAATAATTGTTTGTTTAGCATTGGCAATGTGTTTGGTGCTATACAATACAAGAAATTTTTCCTTTTTAGAAAGGATTACAACCAAAAGGTAGACATACAGAAAATGGGACATTCTGGGAATCCTAGGGGTAGGGATAACAGTTGTGTTGTTTTGTTTTATTTTTTAATTATTAGCACACTGTAGGTTTTTAAGAGGGTCTTGAATGGAGGGAAGGTGGAGGCGTGGTAAACTGGGGAGTGTGGGGTAACCAGTAGTTCTGTGCATATTGGGAAACTTGGAAACATTTATATTGTGTGACACGTTCACACTACAAGCACAAGTGATGAAGATTAGACAACGTATGGTGAATATCAAACAAAACAGAATTTAGTTCGCTATGAAACTAGCTGGATAATGAAAATGAAGCTTTTTCAATTTTAGTCCACAATTAGCTCTTTACAAAAATCAATGTCTTATTTAATGTTAAGCAAAGTACATTAATATAAAGCACTGGCGTGGTAATGTATTGTTCTGGCCTTGGGTCTGATAATGTCAGTGGAACTCTGCATGGGTGCAAAGATCTACTATTAGCTAAGTGAGATCTCCTTTATTTTAAGTGATAGAAATCTCTCTTTGTATCCAAAGGTCCAGGTTCACATCTGGGTTTCTTATGTGTGTGTTGTTTGTTTTATGTAGATTTGTTACAGATTCATTCTGTGTTATTGAATTTAAACTTCTATGAACTTTAGTTGCTTGGGATAAGCTTTGGCTAGTAGAGTGAAGGGAGTATAATGCAATGTACTGGTTTAATGTAAATGATCATGTTGCCCTGGAACGGCTGCCCAGACATGGAGAGGATAAGGGACTTACTACAAACCCACAGAAATCTCCTTTAGTTCAAGAGGTGTGTATTCTAGTCATTAATCATGCATTTTGTGTGTGTGTGTGATTTGTCTAGAAATTGTCTTTATTGTGTCTTTCATTCCAAAGCATGTTTGCAGATGCAGGGAACAGTACAGGATTGCAATTCATTCCTGTCAATGGCTTGTTCCTCCATAAAGCCCAGTCTGGTCATGTCCCTCTGCATGATGTCCCACCATGTAGTTGATGGTTGGCCTTTAGAGCAGACTGACCTTGATTGTAGACCCTAATTGCTTACTCTCCTTCTAACTTCTTCACTTGTCTTAACACCTGCCATCTTTCAAAGAACCCTCATCTCTACTGCCTCCATCCTTCTGATGTCTATTTCATTTAATGCGAGTGCTTCCAAACCATAAAATAATTTTAGAAGAATAATACACTGGTTTGATACATTTTCATTTTGGTACCAAATGTCATGATTTTCAGTCCATAATATTGTCTGTTTCTGCGCAAAACTTGTGGCTAAGGCATGTGTCCTTTTTAATCTCATCCTTAATGGAACAGCCAGTCCTGCTCAAGCTTCCTAGACATAAGATTCTACTTGTCCTATGACTTCAGCACTGCTGCATTTCAACACTTTATCTATTGTCCCTTTTTCCAAGATGCAACCACGTTGCCATCTTGCTATTTATTGTAGCAAGTTGGCTACATCAATTTTCCAAAGTAGCAAAGAGTATCATCGTTTAATTCAAATGTCTGCAAATTGTACTATGTCATCTGCATAAACTAAGGAACTTAACTCTAGATCATCCAGTGTCATTCTTTCCAACTAATTTAACATTCTTAATGTCCATTTTAAGAACACGATGAAAAGAGATGGTGATTCCATGCCCCCCTGTCTTATACCAAATTTTGACTTGAATGAGATGCTTAATTTTCCACCAATTCTTACAGTATTGCAGGAGTCTTCATACATAGCTATTATAATTACAGTTATCTTATCTGGAACTCCATATGATTTTCTATAATGCTTCCCTCCAAACCGAATCAAATACCTTTGAAAAGTCAATGAAAACAGCAAACTTCTTTAATCCCTATTCTCACTTTTCTTCATCACCGGTTGGAACATGAATATCTGATCAGTGCAACTTCAGCCTGGTCTGAACAACTATTACAACTATTGACTTTAGCGAGTCATTTGGTACCTTCTCTTACTCCCATACCATGTATTTTTCACCCTAATCTTTGATGGCACTTGTCCCACAGCTTTTAGCAGCTCATTTGTTATTGTCTATTCCTGCATCTTTCATGATTAACTGCTTCACTGCTCTTTCTATTTCTTCTCCTGATGGTGGTTCAGTGCTTATATCTATTCTGCCTTGCAAGCTGCCCACTCACCTAACATGCCTAGAATACTTGCATCCGGAAGAAATTCAGAGTTCAGTCCTTTGTCAAAGTGCCCCTTCCATACTTACAGAAGCAATTTGGCATTTGATGTCAGTTCACTGGTAGCCATTTTTACCATTTGCATTGCCGGCCTAATTGTGTTTCCATAAATCTTAAGCTTTTTGTACATTGTTTTCTTGATGCCTTCTCTAGTAGTTGAGCCTCATCTTTCCCAAAACTTTTGCTTGTCCAATCTTTGCAATTTCTTCACTGCTTTGTGCTTCAATGCTTTCACTTCTTCTGCTTTCCCAGAAGTCTTGGCTTGTTTACACTTTTCCTATAATATTCTTGTTTTGTTGCTTGTCCAACTTTTCCTTGTTTGCTTACACCTTCCAAAAACGGCCTTGGCTGTATTTTTTCTAATGCTTCCTTAAATATTTCTCATCTGGTCTGTAGCAGGATTTCTTCATGATCACTAATTAGTGGCCTGAAATGCTCCACATCTTGTATGCCTCCCTCACAGAGCTGCCTTTTAACCTATCAAAACCAAGACCTGGGTTACAATCTATATACATCCATTTGCTTTGCCATACTGTTTCTATAACAAGTGAAAAGAAAAGGAGGACTTACGGCTCCTTAGAGACTAACAAATTTGCAGATACAGACTAACACGGCTGCTACTCTGAAACCTGTCATTATGTATAACAAGTGAGTTTCAGATGTAATGTTTTGATAGGCCAATCCACCCTATCCAACTCTTGGGAATGGCCTGCTAGGAACTTGTATCAGCAATTCCACCCTAGTCTGCTTGCCTTCCAAGGCGAACGAGCTTGGACTTCTTGGATTTGAAATAAGACTTTTCCTTCCCCCAGTCAGGTTTGCCTGAAACAACTAAGTGAGCTTTGTCTGCCTCAGTTTGAAATCAATGTTCCCTTCTCATAGATCATGAAATCTTATTTCATAATATTTGGTGCATCCCTTCTGGGTTCCCCCAAAGTAGCTACCCCTACCCACCACCTGAGAGATGTGTCTCTAACCATTATATCCTAGTGCAAGGTCTCTACCTATGCCTATGGCCATACCAGACTGAGTGCATCAGATCTGATCTCTATTTCCTACAGCACAATTATTTTTTGCAGCTCCATGGTACTTATAACACTTAAATAATATCCTTTTGTAACCTTTCTTATACCACAAGTCACAGAGAAGTATAGACAAGGTTTCTGATCTCTTAGCCAGCTGATGATGACATTTAAGATGCATGAAATGGACCATGCTGTTAAAGTAAATCGCCTAAGTAACATGCTGCCAAATAATCTCTCTCCATTGCAAAGGATTTACCACTGGCTAATTCATGTCTAGTGTGCACAGGGATAAATAGTGATCTACAAAACATTCTCTTGCTTTCTCAAATTTATCTGATTCAGATTCCACTGATGAGACAACAGAACTTCAACAGGTTATTCCATTTTCAGCAACTTATCTTGAGTTTTTATCCATTTTTTAAAAAGCAACAACTTTTTACTTTTTCAGTTCTTGTTGCAGGGCATGCGGGTGCTAGGAAGGGAGGCAGGTTGTTTATCTGAAATTTCCCAATGTTTTGTTTTAATCCCTTTCATGGCTGCATATATAGTATTTGTGACTCTTTCTGTAGCTACAATGGACTTGGTTCAGAGTTTTCATGGAGCTGACTCAGTGACATAGTTCCTACTCTAAATTGTTTCGTTTGGTAGCACACCACAAAATTAATCTATTAGCTTTTTCACCACATCATTTAGCAGTATGTGAATCCACATTAAAAAATCATAATGCAATGCCTTATAAAAGTTAGCTAGAGCTAACATGTCTGTTTATGTTGTTTGGGAATAAGGAAAAAAAATGTAGGAATAACAGGTCTGGCTGGAACTTGTGTTTTTACTCATTCAGTGCTGCCAGAATGCGTGGCATCGAGCCAGCAGTTCTGTTAGAATAGCCAATCAAATTTAAAAGAATCCTAAGGCTTTGTCGTGAATGTCTTTGTGTTCCAATACCTGTGCCTCCATAGAAACCAGACATCTTGGGCATGTCTTTGTGTTGCAGTGGCTTGAAGTGACCTTGTATTAAAAATGCTTGGTGTGCATCGAAAGGATTTAGGTAACAGGTTTTCTGATGAGGATTTCAATGGCAGCAAATCAGGTTTAACTGATATTTGCATTTTTGTGTTTTTAAAACCTCTCTTTGGGACACTGGATTAGTATTGGGGAAGAGAAGGCTTTTTACTGGAATTGAGGAAACTCTTAACGATAATCCATTGATTCAAATCCAACCTGAGCTGTGGTAAAATAAAAAAATTCATTGTTTGGTGGGCTATATGAAATGAGTAGTGTTGATCATTGTCCAATTCTTAGAGTATGTCTTCACTGTGAAGTTTAATCTAGGTAATATGGGTAGCAATAGCAGCACAGACATGGTAGAATGGGCTTTGGCACAATCTGGTCATCTCAGTACAAGTCAGCCAGGGACCCTGGGTATGTAGTCATGTTACTGGCTTGTGTTGCCACATCTTCACCACTATTGTTACCAGTGTTAGCTAAATTAAAGCTAGTACCATTGTTTCTATCCATGCTAGTACCATTATACCTTCTCTTGCAGTAAAGATATACTCTTTGTAGACAGGTGCCCTCATCACGGAACCCACCACTGCCACAATAGGCACTAGTTGAATTCCTAGTTGGCATTCTCAGCAGAAAGGTCAGAGAATGTATAAGTATGGAGATGTTGCTATCTTACACTGTGTACCCTGAGCAAAGAAAGAAGACTTTTATGCTGATGGTCAACTGATAGATACTCTGGTGGGTCTTAGATTCACTGAAATCTGGAAAGCTTTCTCATGAATGTCTGTTTTGCATTAAATGATCTGCTTATGAGTGGAAGGGTGCCTTCTGTGTTCAAAACTAGCAGACCATATTAGCTAGGCTTTGTATAAATTAGAGGAAAGGGGGAAAGGAGCTTTAGTTTAACTCAACTTGTGTGTATTTTCACTGTAGAAAGTATGACATAAATGAAATTCTTTTGAAACAAAAAATGAAGAATAAGAAGAGTATTACTAACAAAAATGTTGTTATATGCAAATAGAAAAGCATGGATAGCCAGCATGAAAAACTAGAAGAGATATGACATAATGGAGATTACAGTGTAGTGGTAATAGTTTGGATGATTCTCACACAGCACCCAGAATGTCAGTATGCATGTGTAATTTGTACAGGAAAGATAGAAAGGAAAAAAGAAATGGGCCAGTGGACACAAGTATTTATAGTGCTACAATTCAACAAGGAAGATTGGACAAACTGGGAAGAATTAGTAGGGGAAGCAAAAGTGGATGGGAATCTGGGAGGCAGTAACCATGAGTTGGTCGAGTTCAGGATCCTGACACAGGGAAGAAAGGTAAGCAGCAGAATACGGACCCTGGACTTCAGGAAAGCAGACTTCGACTCCCTCAGGGAACTGATGGGTAGGATCCCCTGGGGGAAAAACATGAGGGGGAAAAGAGTCCAGGAGAGCTGGCTGTATTTCAAAGAATCCCTATTGAGGTTACAGGGACAAACCATCCCGATGTGTCGAAAGAATAGTAAATATGGCAGGCGACTAGCTTGGCTTAACGGTGAAATCCTTGCGGATCTTAAACGTAAAAAAGAAGCTTACAAGATGTGGAAGATTGGACAGATGACCAGGGAAGAGTATAAAAATGTTGCTCGGGCATGTAGGAATGAAATCAGGAGGGCCAAATAGCACCTGGAGCTGCAGCTAGCAAGAGATGTTAAGAGTAACAAGAAGGGTTTCTTCAGGTATGTTGGCAACAAGAAGAAAGCCAAGGAAAGTGTGGGCCCCTTACTGAATGAGGGAGGCAACCTAGTGACAGAAGATGTGGAAAAAGCTAATGTACTCAATGCTTTTTTTGCCTCTGTCTTCACGAACAAGGTCAGCTTCCAGACTGCTGCGCTGGGCAACACAGCATGGGGAGTAGGTGGCCAGCCCTCTGTGGAGAAAGAAGTAGTTAGGTACTATTTAGAAAAGCTGGATGTGCACAAGTCCATGGGGCCAGATGTGTTGCATCCGAGAGTGCTAAAGGAGTTGGCGGCTGTGATTGCAGAGCCATTGGCCATTATCTTTGAAAACTCATGGCGATCAGGGGAAGTCCCGGACAACTGGAAAAAGGCTAATGTAGTGCCCATCTTTAAAAAAAGGAAGAAGGAGGATCCTGGGAACTACAGGCCAGTCAGCCTCACCTCAGTCCCCGGAAAAATCATGGAGCAGGTCCTCAAAGAATCAATCCTGAAGCACTTAGAGGAGAGGAAAGTGATCAGGAGCAGTCGGCATGGATTCACCAAGGGAAGGTCATGCCTGACTAATCTAATTGCCTTCTATGATGAGATAACTGGCTCTGTGGATGAGGGGAAAGCAGTGACATGTTATTCCTTGACTTTAGCAAAGCTTTTGATATGGTCTCCCACAGTATTCTTGCCAGCAAGTTGAAGAAGTATGGGCTAGATGAATGGACTATAAAGTGGATAGAAAGCTGGCTAGATTGTCGGGCTCAACGGGTAGTGATCAATGGCTCCATGTATAGTTGGCAGCTGGTATCAAGTGGCGTGCCCCACGGGTCGGTCCTGGAGCCGGTTTTGTTCAATAACTTAATTAATGATCTGGAGGATGACTGGATTGCACCCTCAGCAAGTTTGCTGATGACACTAAACTGGGAGGAGAGGTAGATAAGCTGGAGGGTAGGATAGGATACAGAGGGACCTAGATAAATTAGAGGATTGGGCCAAAAGAAATCTGATGAGGTTCAACAAGGACAAGTGCAGAGGCCTGCACTTAGGACGGAAGAATCCCATGCACTGCTACAGACTAGGGACCGAATGGCTAGGCAGCAGTTCTGCAGAAAAGGACCTAGGGGTGACAGTGGATGAGAAGCTGGATATGCGTCAACAGTGTGCCCTTGTTGCCAAGAAGGCAAATGGCATTTTGGGATGTATAAGTAGGGGCATTGCCAGCAGATCAAGGGACATGATTGTTCCCCTCTATTCGACATTGGTGAGGCCTCATCTGGAGTACTGTGTCCAGTTTTGGTCCCCACCCTACAAGAAGGATGTGAAAAAATTGGAAAGCGTCCAGCAGAGGGCAACAAAAATGATTAGGGGACTGGAACACATGACTTATGAGGAGAGGCTGAGGGAACTGGGATTATTTAGTCTGTGGAAGAGAAGAATGAGGGGGGATTTGATAGCTGCTTTCAACTACCTGAAAGGGGGTTCCAGAGAGGATGGATCTAGACTGTTCTCAGTGGTAGCAGATGACAGAACAAGGATTAATGGTCTCAAGTTGCAGTGGGGGAGGTTTAGGTTGGATATTAGGAAAAACCTTTTCACTAGGAGGGTGGTGAAGCACTGGAATGTGTTACCAAGGGAGGTGGTGAAATCTCGTTCCTTAGAGGTTTTTAAGGTCAGGCTTAACAAAGCCCCGGCTGGGATGATTTAGTTGGGGATTGGTGCTGCTTTGAGCAGGGGGTTGGACTAGATAACCTCCTGAGGTCCCTTCCAACCCTGATATTCTATGATTCTATGAGAAAAGCGGCTGTGCAATTCTTACAGTAAAGACAGTTGGAATAAAAGGACAATGTGTGAGTAGCAAAGATGTCATTTGTACTTTGACTGGTGAGAACCACATTCAACAATGTTGCAAGCCAGCTTTGGCCCAAATTCCATACTGTAGTTAGACCAATGGGTAGAGTCTGATGACTTCTTCCAAGGCAGTGAATGCAATAAATCCTCCTTCTCCCACACTCTAACTATGAGCATACTCTTCTCCTCTTGGCAGTTATAGATGGAGAAAATTGTGGGTTTTAGATTGAGAAGAAATCTTTAAGTTTGTGAAGCTTTGAATTCTGTTTGGCTCTGGCAAAATGTTACCTATGATCTCTGTCAAGATTCCTTCCCTACTCTGAACTCTAGGGTACAGATGTGGGAACCTGCATGAAAACCCCCTGAAGCTTATTCTTACCAGCTTAGGTGAAAACTTTCCCAAGGCACATTCTTTCTTGCCTTGGGAACCAGCTTTGGTTAAAAACCTGGTATGCTGCCACCACCAGTCGATTTAAACAAAGAACAGGGAAAGAACCCATTTGGAGACATCTTCCCCCAAAATATCCCCCCAAGCCCTACACCCCCTTTCCTGGGGAAGGCTTGATAATAATATCCTCACCATTTGGCCCAGGTGAACACAGATCCAAACCCTTGGATCTTAAGAACAATGAAAAAGCAATCAGGTTCTTAAAAGAAGAATTTTATTTAAAGAAAAGGTAAAAGAATCACCTCTGTAAAATCAGGACGGTAAATACCTTACAGGGTAATCAGATTCAAAACATAGAGAATCCCTCTAGGCAAAACCTTAAGTTACAAAAAGACACAAACAGGAATATGCATTCCCTCCAGCACAGCAAATTTTACAAGGCAAAAAAACAAACAAACAAACAAAAGAAAATCTAATGCATTTTCTAGCTAGATTACTTACTAACTTTACAGCAGTTGGAAGGCTTGCATCCTTGATCTGTTCCCGGCAAAGGTATCACACAGACTGACAAAACCCTTTGTCCCCACCTCCAGCTTTGAAAGTATCTTGTCTCCTCATTGGTCATTTTGGGTCAGGTGCCAGTGAGGTTACCTTAGCTTCTTAACCCTTTACAGGTGAAAGGGTTTTGCCTCTGGCCAGGAGGAATTTTATAGCACTGCATGCAGAAAGGTGGTTACCCTTCCCTTTATATTTATGACAATCTCTCATTCACTTCTGAGCTGTCAGTGCCTTCTTCTGATGTTAAAATTTCAGACCTTTTCATATTTTCTCCGATGCTGCCCCATATGCTTGGGAGGTGCTCCTCATAAATATTCGCAAAGCTACTTCATTATTCATCTTCAAATCCCTCCTTTTCTCTGGTGCTTACAACAAACTTAACAGTTAGACATTGCGCACAGCAGCCTATCATTCTGACAGTGTTGTCTCATGTCAGTAGTGACACTGTCAGCTTGTTTTCTCTGAGAAGAAGCTATACGTATGGATTCAGCAAAAGATCCTTCATCTCTGAACTGTTTGGATGATTCTTACAGGGAAGAGTACTAGATGCAAAGCGAAGATCCCCAGAGACAATCTGGATACCCTAAAAAGACTTTTGGGAAACTGACTGTTTAGTACATCACTGCTACTATTTAGAATTACCGACTATGACTCACCTGTACATATTTTATCTGCATTAACCTCTCAGTAGTAGTCATTTCCTTTTCTTAGCTAATAAACTTTTAGTTACTTTACTATATATAGAATTCGCTACCAGCATTGTCTTTTATGTAAGATCTAGAGTATCAATTGATCTGTGACTGCTCTCTTGGGACTGGGAGCAACCTGATGTGATTTTAGGTAGAAGTAACCTTTCATCACAAAGTCCAGTTTGTCTGGGTGGTAAGATAGACTGGAGTGCCTAAAGGGATTGTCTGTGACTCCATAGTAAGACTGTTTGTGACATACTATACCTTGGGAGAGCATCTTGTAACCCCCATATTCCTCATCTGTATATAACTGAGATATTACATATAAAGCATGTCTTGTAAGGTATCCAGGAAAAAGTTATGATTTGCTGAAAGTCATTTCTCTATCATATATGTATATCATTAATGCATATGAAGTTATGAGAATTATGTTGTATGGTTGTCATTAAAACATACTGTAAATTGGGAAATCAGCTAGATATTAGCTCCCCAGAAGCAATAGCAAGGAAAATAACCAATGCCCGGGTGGGGTGTCAAACAACCCATCAACAGCCATTGTCCAGCAAGGGAGCTACAATTCAATGACTCACCTGCATAAGGCCACACCAGGGGAATTGCTCAATATTGCCTGGAGACTCAGCAATGTCCCCCAGCCATGCCTGGGCTTGTAGTCTACAAGCACATGGACTGGGGGTATAAAACTGAACACAGGGGGCCCAGGCTTGGCCTTTCTCCTTCACCCACCTATGCTGCAAGCAACAAGGACACTCTGAAGACTCCAACTGAGGGGACTGGCCTGGATTTCAGGGGTGAAATCTATGTACTATGAACTGCAATATCCAATGGGGTGAGAAAAACTGCTTAATCTAGATGTTTCCCAGTCTAATAGGGTTGAGAGTTTAGACTGTGTGCTTATATTTTCTTTTCTTTTGGTATCTAATTCTGACTTTTTGCCTATCATTTAATATCACTTAATCTATTTTTTGTAGTCAATAGATTTGTTTTACTGTTTATCTTTACCAGTGAGTTTGTATGAAGTGTGTGGCAAATCTGCTTAGGTTTTGCAAAGGCTGGTGTATATCCACTTTCCATTGATGAAGTGGTGAACCAATTAATAAATTTGCATTGCTCGTCTTGAGCAGTGCAAGACAATCTATTCCTGAAGTACAGTGCTGGGAGCTGGGGGGATTTGGCTGGTGCCTTTTCCCTGTGTGGTTCAGAAGTGGGTCTGGGAGTATCCATGCACTCTAGCTGGGTGGAGGAGCTCCATATGCATTTGTGCTGAGTGATAACAGCGCCTGGAGGGATTTGCTGCTGGTTACTAGCAAGGCATTGTGAGAGAGAGCCTAGCCTGGAGAGCGTCCCATGGTCCAGGCTGAACTGCAGGGATCCCATCACACTGTATAGTGATCCAGGAATTCACATTTGTCACTGGCTTGGTGAAATTGAATGATAGAATACACTACCAATTTGGGATGTCTGTCCTATTTTCTGACAGTCTGCCCTGAGGTCGGCACTTGCGGTAATGAGCCACTCCAGGCAGTGTGACAAAAAAACATTTTAACTCACTGTAGAAAAATAAATTACAAAGCAAAACATAGGATAAAGCAGTTAGAAATATATTTAAAAATTATCTTTCGGGGAAAAATGGCTTAAATCAAAGGTTCGTGTGACTTAGCAGTTTCATAAACCCTAAAACAGCATTCAAAGAGGTTGTGAATAATCCCAGTCTAATTATGTTAATTCATTCCCGCTTTGCAGTCACATCATGTTGAGGGAAATAATACAGAGGAGGGGTGATTTCACATCTAAGCTAATACTATTGTTTACTTGGAGACAGTTTTCTGCATGGCTGCGTTTTTAAGACAGTGTTCAGTAAGGCTGGTCAGCAGCATGTCCGATCACAAAGTTCTCACTTCAACACAAAGAGCTAGAAACGAATCACAGGGCCTAGTTCTCCTCCTACACCAGAGTAACTCAGGCAAAATCTATTAAAGTTAATGGAGTCAGATCTGTGTAAGGCCCCAAATCCAGGAAAACACAATAGACGCTTAACTTTTAATCATGTGACTAGTCCCACTGACTTCAATGGCACTACTCACATGTGCTTTGCTGCATCAAGGGCAAGTGGCAGGAGAAACAAGTCCTTGGTTTCAGAGGAATCAGAAACCATTATTTAGGGAAAGTCCTGCATCACTATACTTCCCCTCCCCCCCCCCCCCAAAAAGAGCCTTGCTAAAGTGTGTGCCTAATCATTTTAGTTGACTTTGACTGTTAGGATATAAAAAGTTGGTGATCACAGTATTGCCTATGCCAAGCATCCAAAACTCATGAGTCAGGCACCTAAAATCATGAGATAACAATAAATAAATACAAAACTAGGATTATTTTTATTTACCTTCTGATTTATAAATCTTTTGGCTACACTTGGTTCATATTTTTCATGATTTTCTCCATAAACACCAGGGATAGAACTTATCCACTGATGCTATAAAATAAAGCTGAGATTCTCTCAAATTTTCCTTGACTCCAGGAGCTGGGACTTCCAGAAGAACATCTATTATCGGATACAAAAAAAGCATAAGAATTAGCTACTCTATGGCATACACATTGAGATTTGGAAGACTCAGGGAAATTTGAATTTTTGAATGAATTTGTGTTGCAAAACTTCCTTTGATTTTTTACAAAAATTACTGACCTTGATCAGAAGTATTTCAATGCAAGTTGAAAATTTGGTGTGTTTGACCTAGAACAATTTTTGTACATTTTGGTTTGCCCCAAAAATTTTGGAAAGTTTAGTTTTTGGTTTAACCCAGAATAAGCCCCTCTCCTCACAGAATTGCTAGCAAACTGAAAAAAAGAAATTACACAGCTCTACTCAGAGGTAAGCATTAAAAGGTCTTTAAGGTAACTCTTGATTCAATCTAAGGTATATTAGTTTTGAAAAAGCAGTAAGAACCTTGTTTAGAACACCATACATAAATAGAAATCTTAAACCAATGGAGAAAATTTCAGCCCCACAAAATGGTGGTCTCTGTTTTATATGGAAGAGATAGTATTAGTTCTGAAATCCTTTATAGCTCTTTTTTATGGATTGTAAAGCACCTTGAGAGATTGTATGAAAAGTGCAATATTAGATTATTTTGTATTTGTAAATGGATTTGCGTAGCTAAACCCTTGTCTGAATTCAGACTATACTCCTTAGGGCATACATCTTCTGCCAGCAGGAATGAGTAATTTAGAAATAGAAGCATACAGTTCCTCCCTAGGGTCTGAAAGAGAAATCTAAGATGTTTTAAAAAATCCTTTACATTTGCATCCAGAGAAAAATTCCAGTGCTCAAAGTTTGTGTGATTTGCTCATTAATTGCATAACTAATGTTTGGGGAAAACACAAGAGACGGAATATAACCGTGCAACCCATCAGGTAGCACTGTAAAGAATTTTGAGTTACCAAGACAGTATAGAACACAGAAAATGTATTGCATATAAAATCCCAAAATAAACCGGAAGAAAATCAATATATATGTCTATAATCTTCAGCGGTGCAAGCCCCACAGCATATTACAAGGAAAATAAAAAGTATATGGCTGTGGAATTGGAATGGACAAGAAGTTTTATAAATGTATCCCCATATGTCATAAAACACATTTGGGCTGTCAAACAATTTATGGATAATAAACTTCAGGGAACAACTACTGTGTACTTTGGACACTCAGAGCCAAGTGTGAGATAGCATCTAACCAAATACCTACGATGGCCTTACTATCCAAAATAACTGTTTATAGACTAGCTATATTTTTATTCAAATGCTTTAAGAACACTGGCAAACCATGCTAATTTGGAATTGATTGCCAGAGTGACAAAATAATTGAAAATAATTTTAGTCGTATTTTATGACTATGGGGCAGATCATCTGCTAATGTGAATTGCCATAGCTCTGTTGAAGTCACCATCATTAGGATAAAGGACACCGCCCCAGTGAAAAGCATAGAGAATTCTAAGAGTGACCACATATAAAAGCATTAGACAGTGGATTGAGGCAAAGTGGCCTCCCTCCAAGCTTGACTGGGAGGGACAGGGGACGTTGTAAAGGCTGAAAGTATAACTGGGTTCAAAAAAGAATTTGGTAAGATCATAGCTATTAGCCAAGTTGGCCAGGAATGCATCCCCATGCTCTGAGTGTCTCTAAACCTCTGACTGCCAGAAGCTGGGCCTGGACAACAGGTTGTCTATGTGTTGTGTGAAGAAGTGGTACCTTATGTTTGTTTTAAATCTGCTGCCTATTAATTTCACTGAGGGATTCCTGGTTTGTGTGTTGTGAAGGGTCAATAACATTTCCCTGTTCACTTTCTTCACACCGTTCGTGATTATATAGACCTATATCATATTCCCCCCTCAGTCATCTCTTTTCCAAGATCAGCTATCCCAGTCTTTTTTAATCTTTCAACATAGGGAAGCTGTTCCATACCCCTAATCCTTTTTGTTCCTTCTCTGTACTTTTTCCAGTTATAATCTATCTTTTTTTGAGATGGGGTAACCAGAGCTTCATGCAGTAGTCAAGATGAGGTCATAGCATGGACTGATATAGTGGTATTAGGATATTGTCTGTCTTATTATCTATCCCTTTCCGAATGGTTCCTAACATTCTGTTTGCTTTTTTGGCTGTTGCTGCACACTGAGTGGATGTTTTCAGAAAACTCCATGATGACTCCAAGATTTTTCTTGAGTGGTAACTACTAATTTAGACCCCATCATTTTGTATATACAGTTGGAATTATGTTTTTCAATATGCATTACCTTGCATTTATCAACATTGAATTTCATCTGCCATTTTGTTGCCCAGTCACCCAGTTTTGTGGAATCCCTTTGTAACACTTCACAGTCAGTTTTGGACTTAACTATTTTAGTAATTTTGTATTATCTGCAAATTTTGTCACCTCACTCTTCACCCCTTTTCCAGCTCATTTATGAATATGTTGAGCAGAACTAGTCCAGTACAGATTCTTGGGGGACCGTGCTATTTATCAGGCTCTGCTGTGAAAACTAACCATTTGTTTACTATCTTTTAAGCAGTTTCTAATCCATGAAAGGACCCTCCCTCTTATCCAATAACTGCTTACTTTGCTTACAAGCCTTTGGTGAGCAGCCTTGTCAAAGGCTTTCTGAAAGTCCAGTTGTACTACACTATATCCACTGGCTCACCTTTGTCCACGTTTGCTGACGCCCTCAAAGAATTTTAATAGATTGGTGAGACATGATCTCCCTTTACAAAAGCCATGTTGACTCTTCCCCAACATACTGTGTTTATCTATGAGTCTGATAATTCTGTTCTTTACTATTGTTTCAACCAGTTTGCCTGGGTACTGAAGTTAAGCTTGTAATTGCCAGGATTGCCTCTGAGCCTTTTTAAAAATCTGCATATCACTAGCTATCTGCTAGTCATCGGGCATGGAGACTGATTTAAGTGATAGGTTATATACCACAGTTAGTAATTCTGCTGTTCCTTTAAAGAATTCCTGGGTAAATATCATCTGGTCCTTGATGACACATTACTGTTTAATTTATTTGTTCCAAAACTTCCTCTATTGACACCTCAATCTAGGACAGTTCCTCAGATTCGTCACCTAAAAAGAATGATGCTGGTGTGGGAATCTCCCTCACATCATATGCAGTGAAGACTGATGCAAAGAATTCCTTTAACTTTTCTGCAATACCCTTGTCTTCCTTGATTTTTTCTGTGACACCTCGAGCATTCAGTGGTCCACCTGATTATTTTTGCAGGCTTCTTCTTCTGATTTATTTTAAACAATTGCTGTTTGCTTTTGTGTCTTTTGCTGGTTTTTCAAACTCTTTTTGGGCTTTTTAATTATACTTTTACTTTTACACTCAACTTGCCAGAGTTTAAATTCCTTTCTGTTTTCCTCAGTAAGATTTGTCTTCCATTTTTTAAGATTTTTTTTTTGGTTTCCTACTCTGTTTACTGTTTTTTTTTATTTGGGTACACATTTAGTTTGAGGTTTTAATTTAACTACCCTTCTCATTTTTGTGTAGTTCCCCTTTTTGAAGTTAAATGTTACTATTGTGGGTTTCTTTGGTATTTCCCCCCTACAAGGATGCTAAATTTAATTGCATTATGGTCGCTATTACCAAGTAGTTCAGCTGTATTCACTATTTGGATAGATTCTGTGCACTACTTAGGACTAAATCAAGAATTTCCTTTCCTCTTGTGGGTTCCAGAACTAGCTGCTCCAAGAAGCAGTCATCAATGGTGTATAGAAACTTTGTCTCTACATCCCATCTTGAGGTGACATGTTCCTAGTCAATGTAGGGATAGTTGAAATCCCCCACTATTCTTATATTGTCTGTTTTTTAACTTCTCTAGTCTCCCTGAGCATTTCACAATCACCATCCTGGTCAGGTGACGGGTAGTATATTCCTACTGCTATACTCCTATTATTCAAGCATGGAATGTCTATCCACAGAGATTTTATGGTATAATTTGATTAATTTAAGATATTTTTCTATATTTGATTTAGCTTTCTTGCACATATAGTGCTACTCTCTCACCAGCATGACCTACTCTGTCATTCCTGTATATTTTGTATCCTTGTATTAGTGTCCCATTGATTATCATCATTCCAGAAAGTTTCTGTGATGCCTATTATATCAATAGCCTCACTTAATTACAGGCACTCAAGCTCACCCATCTTAGTATTTAGATTTCTTTCATTTGCATATATGCACTTATAAAATTTGTCACTTTCTAGCTGTCTGCCATCATGTGATCTAATTGAATGGGGTTCTTTTTCATTTGACTTCTTCTCTTCTGTTCCTATTTTTACTTGATCAACTTCTATTCTCTCCTCTTCATGAAGATATAGAGTATCCCCTTTAATAAATCCTCCACTAAGGGATGTGCTCACTGAAATGTGTGCTCCTCTGAATATGTTTGCTTTCCCCCAGATCTTAGTTTATAAACTCCACTACATTTTTTTAAATTTTACATGCAGCAATCTGGTTCTGTTTTGGTTTAGGTGGAGCCCATCCTTTGTGTATAGGCTCCACCTTTCCCAAGAAGTTCTCTAGTTCCTAATAAACCTAAATCCCCCCTCCTATCACCGTCATCTCATCAATGCATTAAAACTCTGCAGTTCTGCCCGTGTAACTGGCCTTGTGTATGGAACTGGCAGCATTTCAGAAAATCCTACTATGGAGGTCCTGGACTTTAATTTCTTAGCTTTCAGCCTAAATTTGGTCTCCGGGAACTCTCTCCTACCTTTCACTATATCATTGGTACTGACACATGTCATGACTACCAGCTCTTCCACAGCACTACACATAAGTCTATCCAGGTGTCTCAAGAAGTCTGCAACCTTTGCACTCAGCAGGCACATGGTTCTCCTGATCATCACAAACCCAAGTATCAATATTCCTAATCATTGAATCCCCTGTTACTATTACCTGTCTCTTCCTAATAATGGGGGTTCTCTCCCCCAGACGGATATCCTCAGTTGTGAGAGAGAATACCATGACATCATCTGGAAGCAGGGTCCCAAGTATGTGATTTTCTCTCTGCCCCAGCTAGATAGTCTCCTTCCCTGACACTTTCATCCTCCTCAACAGTATAGGAGCTGTCAGACTGGGAGTGGGATGGCTCTGCTGTGTCCCAGAAAGTCTCATCTATGTACCTCTGTCTCCCTTAGCTCTTCCAGTTCAGCCACTCTGGTCTCAAGAATCCATGCTCAGTCTCGAAGGGTGATGTGTTGCTTGCACTGAATGCACACATAATCCTCCTGCTCACAAGGAAGGTAATCATACATGCTACATCCAGTGCAATAAACTAGCTAGCTTCCACTCTTCTCCTGGACTTTTCTTGAATTTGCATATGTGAACAATATTATAATCTAAGGCTCAAACTTTAGACACATGAGTAATCTGGATCTGAAACAGCATATGGACAAAGGAAACAGAAAAAAACACACAAGGAGAATTAGGAGAAGTTAGGTATCTTTCCTATTAGTTACATGATGCTTCTCTCACTTTTTCCATTTGTAGAGTATTGTATTTATAATGTCTAATAAAGTAAGAGTATTCTTCCATTTTATTTATATATTATATATATATATATAAATGGAAGAGTATTCTAAATAAATAAATAAAATAACTATGATTTATATATATATATATATATATAATACTATATATATAGTATATATATAATATATATATATAGTGTGTGTATATATATATATATATATATATATAAAATATATAAAATATATAATCTTTCTTTGAGAAGCTCATTTTTTTATATATATATATAATAAAATTCTCACATTGTGCATATTTGCTTGAAGAGGGAATTCCCAATCTATCCCTGAGAAACTACTGAGGCACTGTCCTAAACCAAAACTACATAAAAGAATCAAAAGAGTACATGCATAACATCAGGGTTTAAAAGCACAAGGCAAGCTTAATGGTAGGTCCGCAGTATCCAAAGAAAGGAGACCAAAATTACTTCCTGTGACAGGAGTTCAGTACCTTAGCTAAAGAAGCAGGTACATTTATTTTGTATTAAAAGAGAATTAAATCTTAATTGGTGAGCTAGAGCTTGTCATGATGTTTCTATTGTAGCTTAACTTGTGCTCACTGAGGCAAACTTCAAAAGGTTTCTAGCAACTTTGGATTAGGTAAGTAGTGCTTCCATTTTAAATGGCACCCTTCCACCCCCAGTGCTATTGCTGCTGCCTACACGGTAGGTGCTTCCATTAGGAGTTCAAGAGACTGGCTGCTGGATTTCTTTTTTTCTTTTTCTTTTCTTTTCTCTCTTGGAGGTATGGAGGAGGGGAATCAGACACAATAAACTAGAAAAATCCATTCTGTCAAATTGCATGCCCTGCTGCTTCATCACCATTATTATACTGAGGTTTTACATTAAAGTACCCTGGATTTTAAATTGAAAGTCAAATATAATTTGCCACAAGAAGCACAAAGTAAGTGACTAGAAAAGCTGATAGCTAGGCACAGCATGACAAATTGGTATCTATCTAATAATGAGCCTTACAAGGTCATGGATCACTATGATGCTCTTTCTGTGTTATGTAAGTAGAAGTGGACTACATTGGGGAAAAAGGCAATATACTTTAAATCAGCCCATTCATTTTGAGAGCTAATGCCAGACAAATACAATGAAACTTTCTTTGAGAAGAGGTCATATTTTAGTACCTACACTTTAGGATACATTGTGGATGAACAATGAGTTGATTTAGGCTCCTGGGGAAGAAAGACCACACCTTAATAAATTATAAAATGGTCACTTTAATGTGATTTTTTTTGTTAGGGTAACCTTCAGATCAAACTGATTGGATGTCTAGACTCTTATTTACAAAAGAAGGACAGGAGCTGCCATGTTTCTATCCCACAAAAATATTGTTTCCAGACAAGATTATTGATGGAATGATATTAAAATGATAGAAATATTCAGAAAAATCCTCAGATGCTGTAAATCAGTATATTGCAGTGTTGTTGTCATACTGATACCAGGATATTAGAGAGACAAGGTGGGTGAAGTAATACCTTTTATGGGACCAACTTCTGTTGGTCCCATAAAAGACAAGCTTTTTAGCTGGTCTCTTTCCCCAGCAGAAATTAGAATAAAAGATACTGTATTACATCACCTACCTCGTAAATCAGTCTAGTCCAGCTGAAGGCAATGGAGCTTTGCTAATTTATACCAGCTGAGAATCTGGCCCATTGATTGGATGGTCCTACATATCATTTCAAGAAGTCAATTAATGGTGTAACCTCTGGGGTAGCACTTGGGCAGCTAGAAGAACTTTGCTGTCCCAGATCCAGACTCAGCTGAGATAATTTATTAAGGGCAGCTCTTCAGGGACACTTCACATGTCTGCATTATGATATATTATCATCACTGCACACATTTATGAAACATTTTTTCTCACAGAAACTGCCTCACATCTGATAGGTCTCAGCAGCAAGGAAGATTGAAAACCATTTATAAGAAGAATTAATCAGCCCTGAAACTGACTGAAGGCAATCCAGGTTAATCCAACACCTAGAACAGTTCTGCTAATTGGGATTTTGCAAATGGTTATGGGGGAGGACAATATATTCTTAATCTCCATCACAGCTACAGTTTAGGATTTCAAAATTTCCATCTAGCTTAGTTGATCAAATGTGATGCTCCTTCTCCATCACCAATGCTCCAGTTTTCTCACTTCATGCTTCATCTATTGCAAGCCATTAGGAAGCAACAGTCGGGAAAGGGGTAACTTCAACCATACTCATTGGTTTCTAGATAACCAGTAATTGTGATGTCCCTTACATGATCAACATTCTGATCCAAAGGCAGGACAGGACTGTCACAATTCAGGGAAACTGCACCTGTTCTTCCCTCTCTGTGGTCCCGTAAGGGTACCCACTCTGAGCCTTCCAGCTTCCAGCCATCACCTCTCTTTGGCAGAGGCCCACGTCTCTCTCCCTCCCTACTGGTATTTTTTCCCCGGCTGCAGTTTCTTGCCTACACTGTGATATCCCCAGAAAGTCAAACTGCCTCAGCAGGCCAGCACCTGCTCTTTACTTTCTCTTTCAAGGCTATGAACAGCTGTAATTATCAGCAGTTATAAACTGCTGCATTTCACATTTATAAGCAATCACATTTGTTTTTAAGGTGAAAACATTACAGAGAAAACATTAAGAAAAATACCAAAAATGAACCTACAAACATGCTAATAAGCTTGCCAGAGATCGCCACCCCAACTCCAACAAGAGCTCTGGTCAGCCCTTCAGACCCCACTAAAGAGTTTTTCTGTGGTTTAAAAGTTCAGAAAAAGTACACATTAAATAGGTTGTCATTCCCTTTATATGGCTTGGTCTCTTGAGCTTCAGATTCTAGGAACAGGTAATCAGCAGATAATGCCCGATTCCTCAGGGCCTAGATTCAAAAGACTGGGTGTTTGCATAACTAGTTATTTCCCAGGAAATTCACTTCACTTGTATTGTCCCAAAAGACCATTGTTGTTGGCCATATTGTTCAATATAACCCTTTGATCATCCAGGCTCACCACAGCACATAACCTTAATACAGTAAGATTCTCCCAAAGATGATTCAGGATTGTTCGAGGTGGTCCACACTTTGAAACTTGCGGATCCTGTAAGTGGATACTTCAGCCTGGAGGGGATGATGATCAAACTGTGATATGAATCTAATATTAAAATCCCATGCCAAACATCTGATTCAATGGATTTCTCCCTGTATGAGTAGACAACCATGGTTTAAACCCACCTTGTTTCTGACTATCAGTGGCCATGAAAACCTCAGCAAATTAATGAGTGTCATTGTCTCTGGACTAGACAACTGTTTTTGCTAACTCCAACATCAGGCCTAACATCAAAAGCTAACTTTGCCTCGGTAAGAAAACTTTGAGGGAAACAGAATAGCCTGTACACCACCACAATTCCTGCATTTGTCTTTACATACTAAGTGGATGTCCTAATGAATATATCCCTTGCAATGGGGCACTTTCTGTATGAGAAGTCAGATGCACAAATGAAGATGCTAATAAAGTTAAAAGGTACAGTATCTAAAACTGTCGTTCCACTCTCCTAATGTATAGAACAGAGACATGGCCACCAACTAGAAAAGAAGTCAGTATAGTCTCCACCATGCAAATGAAGAGGCTGAGATGGTCAAATGGTTGAACGCTCCATGACTAGAAACAAAAAATATGGTTGTAAGGGGCCTAATGCAGGTTGCTCCAATTGAAGACAAATTGAGGGAGGCTAAGCTTTGTTGGTATGGGCATATCCAGTAGAGAAAGGCACTATATAGATAGGGTGGCTCTTGCAATGATCTCAGATGAAAGATGACCAAGGGGAAGACCAAAGAGACTGTACACGGACCTTATATCAGTAGATCTTAGAGAAACCAATTTGCATGAGAACATGGCATATGATCATGAGTTTTGGAAGAAGGCTGTAAAAGTCACTGACCCTGAATAAGGGAAGTGGCAAAGAAGAAGTGATCAGATACACCAAACACAGCCAATCCCTTCCTCAACTGTCCGTAGGCTCATTCTATACTGAGTAGCCAGCAAGAAAGAGCTGCACTAACACATGGCCAATAGTCTTCTCACTGTGTGGCATGCAAGATCAGGTATCTCATCCAGAATCAAACCATAGATGGTGCAGATTTCATGCATAGCCAACTTTATTTATTTTTCACCATGAATTGCTCACTACTCACTGCTACCCTGTCATTTTAGTAGAAGTGGGCATTGCCAAAGTAATGGACAGTAAAGTCCTGGCCTACGGACCAGTCTCTTCCCATGCTGGGAATCCAATGTGAGCATGTTATGCATACCGCTCTGGGCTCAATCCACATAGTATGAGAATCTTAGTCCCAACTACAGAACCTGGTTGTTTAGCATATGCTAGAGACATGTTTGCAGTGCTGGAGATCCCCTGTTTAAAACCCTGATATATCAGCTAAAATAGCATCACAACAGTGCTAAGGGAAGTAATAAAATGGCTGGTTCTGGAATTAGTCATCATGGCCTGCCAGACTTAGTGAGAGTAACAACAATGCACAACCTGTGGCATATTTAACTCTTACGATTTTGTTTCCTGTGCACTGAACCTTTAAATTTCTAGGAGTCTGCTGACAGCTGGAAGCAGCTGCCATTTTGTATTTAGTTGAGGGGATGCACACAATATGTTCTATCTTTTGTTGTTTCTTGATTTGCTGTTTTCCCTTAATCTGAAAGATAGAGAGAAGCAGAGAGAGAAACACACAGAACATTCAAACTGAAAATATATGGTTGCTCTTTGTGTGTTTGGGAAAAAATAACATCAACCTTGGGGAATCCAGTGTCCACTGAAGTGAACGGAAAGACTCCTATTTATTTCAGTGGTCTTTGGATTAGAGCTGAAATTATTGTGTCCTATGAAGGTTTGTGTTTTATGCGTTTGAGGAGTCAAATAACATACCACAGTGTTTTTTGGCACATCGTCAGATCAGAATCAGTCTGTGGTAGAAGTATGTCTTAAAGGCACAATAGCCCCCACAGGTTAATAGATCCATGAGCAATAAGCAGCATGGGTTTATAAAGAATAAACCTTACCAGACACATTTAATTGTTTTTTGTAAAGAATTACAAAATGAGTAGATGAAAGGAAGGAATAGATGTAACATATATTGACTTCAGTATAGCTTTTGATATATTGGAATGGAATCTTTGTGACAAAATTAATTCAAATTGACAAATATTCACACTGTCATGTGGATTGAAGATCAGCAGAAAGAATAAATAGAGAATATGGATGTATTGAGTTGCAGGGAGATGACAAGTGGGTTACATCAGTGATTTGTGTTAAATCCAGTGTTATTTAACTTCTACATTCTTGATTTGGGAGAAAGGAGTATAAATAGCTCATTAGTGAAATTCACAGATGACATAATTTGGGAAGAGTTATGAACACCATTGTTGGGTGAAAAATAATATTAGATCACAGAAAGCTGGGGGTGGGAATAAGATGGGGCTCAGTCTTGGAATATACACGGTAATACCTCCGGTATAATCTGAAATACAAAAACATTCAGCGATTATCTGGAAAGCGGAAACGATAAAATACAGTTGTGGTAGAAAATGGGCAGAGAATGTAGTGTGAAAAGGCAGTGATGGGGACTAGTGAAATTATGGGTGCAGAAGCAGATTACAAATTACAACATGGAATTGTATTGTACAGTGCTAGAAAATGTGAGTGTGACCAATTTAACAGTGAATATGAAAATACACCTGCTCTATATGGCTCTGATTCCTAGAATATTGCCTTCAGTTCTGGGAAATGAATTACAAACAAAACTAAAGAAAGCTCAAATTACAGAAAGAAAAATGATCAGGTGCAGCAATTGACTTATGAGGAAAGATTAAAAGGACTAAATACTGTGGGCTGAATTCTCTCATGCACTAAGACCCCTTTACATTGATGGTGTAAAGAGGTCTTGATGTAAATAAGAATCTGGCACTACATACATGGTTAAGCAATAACTAAAGTTTTACATGCAGGTAGTCTACAAATAACTGAAAAGAGTACATATCAAGAAGGGAGAAGAATTTAGTATGGTGCACAAAACTATATCTAGAAGCAATGTAATGAAGCTGAGAAGAAGAAATTTTAAAGTGACTAGAAGCACCATTGCTTGGCACATTACAGAATGTACTGTAAGGGAACAGTACTGCATGGGCATACCCAATATCTTCTTCCAGCCTTTTATTTCTGTGACTGAATTCAACAAACTTAATTAATTTTACTTCTTTATAGGGGTGTGCACAAGGGGGGGCAAGCAGGGGCACGGGCCCCCCAATAATCAGTGTCCGTTGTACAGAACAGAACTCTTCCGGCTTTGGGGCTGGGGTGGAGAGAGAGAGAGCTCTTCTGACCCCAGGGCTGCAATGGGACACAGATTGTGGCCCTCCAAAGGCAGTGAAATTTAAAATGCTGTGCATGCCCCATGTTCTTTAAATGAAAGATTCGAGTCATGGGCAGGATGGTAGACAAAGATAATGTGGACAATACTAGCTCTCATATGCAGCGTTTTTGCCACTACAGATGGTACTTCAAAAGCCAAGTCCTAGAAATATCACTGAATTATTACCTTCTAAATATGAAGGACACTAAACCAGCACTCTGTTCTGATAGATCCTCCCTCAAATGTTTCCAAAATTAAGGATAGCTGCCTTTTCTTATGCACAAAGCACGGATGGCAAATACAGTCCAGCTGTGAAGCATGTAGCCAGTACACAACATTTATACTTTATGGAAACATTCCTAGTAGAATACCTTTCACTTCTGCAACTGAATTCAACAAGCTGACTACAAACAGGAGACAGTAAACAAACAGGATACAAATCTCTGCAGGCTACAGTGAGGAACATCGAACATTGTTGGGATATATACATATCAATATACATTGTGGTTCATATATCCATGTAAAATGTTATAAGTCATTAGACCAGGCCTCAATAACCTATAACATATTACATGGATATATGAATCACAGTGTGGGTGTGTGTGTATATATTCCAACATTACTCCCCTGTTGATACATGATTAATGCCATTAATTATTGTATCACTTTATAATTTTTCAAGCAATTTAATTTTATATATTACTGGCTCCAAAACTCTTTGTTGCTTTTTTATTTGGCAATATAAACATAGCATAATAAAGGTTAACAAAATTATTAATGAAAATAATATGACAATAGGACGTAGCATTAAATTTAGAAGAGCTGTGACACTGGGAGATCATTTTTTAAAAACATTATACCAATGAGAAATTGCCATTTTAAAAAAAATTAGTATTTGACCATTCTGGATTAAAATGTTTATTTTTTTTAGCTGAGCAGACTTAGATAAATTTTTTGCATATTGCCTGAATTTTTTGTTTTTATTATCTTTTTATTCTTTTTAATAATTTTTTAATTAAAGGACCAGTCCACATTTTTTGTTTTTTAAACCATTTTTTTTAAATAGAGGACCTTGGTAAATAATTTTATTAATAATGACCTTTGTTACATTACATTTACATGTCTTAATTGGGCCTTTTTTTGTTATACTTTTCAAAAATACATGTTTTTTAGTGGTTACCACACAAATACACCCATTGCCTAAATTAAACACTTGTGCTATTAGAGGCTAAATATTGCATGGTACTTTGTCCATTTGAATGATTTAAATGGCATGTTTTTAGGGACCAAGTTAGTTGTGGTCACACCCATTTACTTTGTTTCCACTTTTTACAATGTTTCGTTAATTTTACTAATTTATATGTTTTTTTAAATTAAGTGTGTTTCATTTATATTTATTTACCATAACATTTTATTAATAATTTTTGGCAACACCCAGGCCATTGCTGCTTTTTTTGCTTTTCTGCGTTGTGTAACAGCATTTTGCCTTTTTACTTTTCCCTCAGAGTGGTTTGATTTTAGTTATCTGAGGGGAAGCCGTGTTGCTGTGTATCCACAAAAACAACGAGGAGTCCGGTGGCACCTTAAAGACTAACCGATTTATTTGGGCATAAGCTTTCGTGGGTAAAAAATCCACTTCTTCAGATGCATTTTTTTAAATTTTAATTAAACTTTATATTTTTTTTAATTTTGCAATTTGTTGATTTTATATATGAGGATTTTTGAACCACTTAAAAGGCCACTGCTCATTACTTAACAGATTAACCATTTTTTAAATGTATTGTATTTTATAAATTTGCATTCGTACACATTGTATTGCTAATACAGTTTTATTGTTAATCTCAGACACATCAAATAGATTTACATTTAGAGACTTTTTAAGGCTTGGGCTTGTTTTAATTAGAGTTTTACACTTTTTATTTTTTGTTTTGATAATGCACCAACATTCTGTGTTACATGTGTTTGTATAGTCCCTAAAATCTTACCCAAAACTGACATTTTTTGTTAATGTTTTAATATTAAATGAGTTTAAAACTTTAGCTACAGGACCAATACTACCTACAATATATTTTTATACCTTTTTATTTTATATAGTTTTGTTTTTTTATTGTTGCTGCCACACTTGTAATAGAGGCAAGTCATCTGGCATACATTCTGGATGTTGTGCACTTATGTTTACTTGTGCTTTTTTTAACCAGATTGTTTGATTTATGATAGTGGGGCTTTGATTACTTTCCCCCTCCTATATGGGTGCTTATTTGCCATGATTTTTCATGCAATTTTGTTTACTGGTATTTGATTAATAAACATAAAAACTGACCATATTTTTGAAAATCTATTCCCCCATTAATTTTTTTAAAGCAATTTAATTTTATTTTATGGAAGGATTTGCCATTATACCATATTTTTATAATTTAAGAGCCATTGACTTATTTTATTTTACATGAGTATTAGCCAATTTTTGTTTATTAGTTACATTTAGGGTGACTACAATAAATTTTAAACTTTAAAAGGTACAGTTTAGAGTACTTATATTTAGTTTTTATTATAACTAAATTTAAACATTAGGTGACTATAATGGACCCTCACTCTTCCGTGAGGAGGGAAGCCCCTCGTTCAGGTTGCTTCTGGGTTTGCCACACCATCCTGAGCTCGTGACGGGAGGTCCCAAGGCATAGGCCATCTCTCGGTCTGGCTTGTCTGGCCAAGGCACGGAGCCTCAGAAGGGTCTAGGGCCTTCGTCTCTGCCCTGAGGTGGAGCAAGTCCCCACAGGCCCTCTAGTTCCCAGCCCCAAAATAGGGCTAGCCACCAAACAGTCACGGTCAGGCTTTAGTCTGGGCTTGGGGAGGCTTAAGCTGCCAGCAATTAAACAGCCTACCAGGGGCTGGCTTCGGCCTGGGTGGGGCTTGGGCCATCCACAAGGCAATTGCAGTCTAGGGAGCTGGTGCAGGCCTAGGCTTGTGGAAGCTCAGGCCACCCGCAATTAAACACAGTCTCAGGCTGGCTCTAGCCTGGGCAGGGCTCTGGCAGCTAGCAAACGGCTGGCCAGGGCCCGGGCTTGTAAAGGTTCCAGCTGCCAGCAAATTAACAGTCTCAGGGGCTGGCTTTAGTCTGGGCGGGGCTCAGGCCGCTAGCAATGTAACAGTCTACAGGTGGGCTGGGAGCTTGGGCTTGAGGAGGCTCAGTCTGCCAGCAAACAGTCTCATGACTGATTTTAGCCTGGGCAGGGCTTGGGCTGCCAGCAGTGCACCAGTCTAGAAGGGAGCTGGTAAGGGCAGCTTCTTCCCCAGAGCAGGAGCTTCCTTGTGCAGTGTAGGGCGTCGGCCACCCCAGGGTGTGGTGGCAGGGGGACGCAGGCCCATCCTACTCCACCGCGTCCCTGCCCAGGGCTCTGGCAGGGGCAGGAGTGGCTGCCCTGCGTTGGCAGGGATCCAACCGCAACACTCAGACTGAGCCACACCTGGCTCCATAGCTGGCTGCTCCAGGGCTGCCCCTGGGCCACTTCCTGCCTCCCCAGGGTTTGGTACCTCTCACTTCCAGGGTTCCTCAGGGTGCACCATGGCCAGCAGTCCAGGCCACTCCTCATCTGGGTTTCCCACAGTTGCGATTAGGGGACAGTCGGGTGTAGGTTCCCCTCTCGGGCACGGAAGTATGGCAGGAGCATCCTTCTCCTTCCAGATCCCATCCCGAATGAGCTGCAGGGCCTTCCTCTTATACTTCCAGCCCTGCCCCGGCACTTCCAGCGAGGGGGCGGGACAGGCTAGGCTCTGCCCACCAAGGGGTGTGTAGTGGACCCTCACTCTCCCGGGCAGAGGGAGACTACTCGGCCTCACTACAGTGGCCTTCCCCGCTTAGTATGTACAAATACCTTTATTGCTTTTTTAAAATTTTTGGCTTTAGATATTTTTATGTTACATTTTTGCCATTTTTTTACCATATTTTAAATTTTACCTTAAAAGGTTTTTTTTTACATTTGTTTTTGGTTTTTTTATTTTATTTCACGAGTAGTTGAATGTATTTTTTTAGTATACCTTTTTTTAGAGCTGCTTTTCTATGTATATTTATGTACCCCTACATTTTAAAAAAAATATTAAAAAAATATAAAAGCCAAAAAACATATTTTTCATTTTTTAATTGTAAGGATTTTTAATATTGAATGTCCGATGCTTCTGGCCATATTATTTTAAATACTTAAAATAACCATTTTTATTTTTGCTTGAGCTCTGGTGTTATTATTATTGTTTTTTAAATATAATACACACAACACAACTTTTTTTACTAAGCACAAAATGCATAGCAAAGCAAGCATAAGCAATAAGCCAATGACAAAAATTGTAGCACCGTATTTACTCTTTAAATTTAAGGTTCGTACAGGATAATTTTTATTGCAATTGATCATTTATTTTTCTTGGTAAGATAAAAAAAGAAAGGAACATTATTTAATTTTTAGGCCATAACTTTAATTGTGATGTGTGGATCCACTTTCCCTTTTTTTTTTGTTTTGTTTTGTTAATTTGCACTACAGTAGGTGAAATTTTATTTATGATGGAAAATGGTTTAACCCATTTAGATTTAGGACATGATATTTCGATATTAATTTTAAATACATTACTTTATTTTGATTTTTTATAATTTACTGTTCTGAGCCACATGAGAATGTACATAGTTTTTTGCTTTTTTTGTGGCATTAGTTAATTTAAATTTTATTTTTTTAAGTTTTATTGGTAACTTTTTTACCCATTGGGTAATTGATACCTTTTTTGGGGGGGTGGGGTTAACAATAAAGGGCTTTACAATTTTACAATAAATGTGGTTTTCACCGGCTCCCCACATCTTATGATCCTATAATCAAAAGTAAACTCAACTGGCCATCGGAACCATTGTGACCTTTGGACTCTGGTTTAGTATGTTTGGGGTGTGAATGTGGAGTGAGTAAGGTTTGTTTTATAATCAATAAAAAGAATTTAAAGTGTTATATACCAACACTGTGTCTAGTATCTGCCTGCTTCCCATCCCGTAGAAAAACCTCTATTGCGGGTCTAACATGGTAGAAAATGCAGGTTTACAAATGGTAGTTCATACCAAGTGTGGTGGTCTGAATGACGTGTGCTTGACATGAATACGTGCGTTGCAAGTTGGCAACCAAAGCAAGAACTTAAGGTCAAGAATTATTAGAACTATTTGTGCAAAACCAATCTTGTTATGTTCCGAGAAAAATATGGAAAATCAGCAAAAAGGGAAACAACACCAACTGGACTGATATAAAATTGTATAAAAATTGAAGGAAATGGCACGCCTTAAATCATGGTGGCCTGCCCAAGATTATTTCTTTGGAATTGTGTGGGTAGAAGGTCTAGTAAACAAAGGCAAAAAAACTATGATTTCTGAAAATCGAAGTCGTTTATTGATCCAGAGACTAGTGTAAATATAAATGTGGTTTTTCCCAGCTCCCAGCATCTTATAATCTTATGATCAAAAGGAATCTCGGCTGGCCATTGGAACCATTCTGACCTGTGGACTCTGGTATAGTATATTTGGGGTGTGACTGTGGATTGAGTAAGGTTTGTTTTGTAATCAATAAAGAGCATTTAGAGTATTATATACCATCACTGTGTCCAGTATCTGCCTGCTCCCCATCCTGTAGGAAGACCTCTATTGCAGATCTAACAACATCACAGGAAAACCCTACAAAACTGCAGGAGCCTGCCAGGTTACCCAAATGAAGTCAATAAAAAGATAACTGACCAAACGAGAGAACCAAGGGTAAACATTATGTATTACAGAGTACTGAATAGGAACATAGTCTGGAGGGAGGGATGGCCCTGTGGTTTGAGCATTGGCCTGCTAAACCCGGGGTTGTGAGTTCAATCCTTGAGGGGGCCATTTAGGGATCTGGGGCAAACATTGGGGATTGGTCCTGCTTAGAAGGGGGTTGGACTAGATGACCTCCTGAGGTCTCTTCCAACCCTGATATTCTATGATTCTAACCCCATGAATACTGCAACTATGTGCAATGGAGAATATGAAAAACTAGGAATAGTTTAAACAGAATAATCTTGTCAGGAGATTTTGCATGTTTAATCCAAATCCTCACATAGAAGGCCTAACCCAGTCACAAGATTCTGAGGCAGAAAGGGCAATTGCAATCTGTGGATGTATAAACAGGAGTAGTGAGTCAGACTTAGGAGTACTGTATCCAGCTCTGTTGTCAACATTTAAAAAATGATGTTGACAAGTTGAAGAGGGTGTAGACAGCAGCCACCAAAATGATTTGAGGGTTGGAGAAACAGTTACAGTGAGAAACTTGGAATTTTATTTGTTTAGGCTAGCAAAAAAGAAGATTAAGGGGTCTTGGTTGTATAACTACCTTCATGGAGAGAAGTGTATAAGTGTCATAAGTGTATAACTACCTTCATGGAGAGAAAATGCATGATATAGAGGACTCTTTGGTCTAGCAGAGAAAGCCATAACAAGAACCAATGCTTGGAAGCTAAAGCAAGACAAATTTAAATTAAGGCACAAATCTTTAAAGTCAATGATTAACTATTGGAACAAACTACCAAGAAAAGTGGGGAATTTTCCATCTTCATCTTCATAGAAAGACTAGATGCCTTTTGAGAAGATATGGTTCAGTCAGTTCAGTCATGACTGGGTGAAATTCTATGGTCAGTTATATAGGAGGTCAGACTAGATGACTTAGTAGTCACTTGTGGCCTTAAAAAAATCTATGAAAGGAGATAGTTCTGTGTTTGATTTATAATTAACTATTATCTGAGCTATAATGAGCATCAGTAAATACTCAACATCTGCTATACTGCAATTTATTGTGGTACTGATCTGTTTCCTATTCTAAGTGTAGGGGTATACCACAGTTACTACATGGCCTGGAAAAGTGAATGCTGAGTTTTAAATTGTACCTACTGTACTACATATAAAAGCAAGTTAATGAAAATAAATGTATACATATTGTTACGTTAAAATCAATTAGGAACACCTTGAGTGAGAAAAGATATTGACTTTCAGCTTAGGGACTAGTGGTGCAATATTTTAGACAAAAGAAGATGTAATAATGTGTCCGTTGCTAGGCTGTTACCATTGGTGGATGAGATGCAGCTGGTTAAATATGACTGCCAGACAAAAAAGTGCTGTACTTGTTCAGTAAATAACCATTTTGTGAAACATAACTTTTGAAGACTGGTCTTATTCAAATATACAGCCCCATGCCATTATGTTGTGGAATTGTATTGCACTTCTGCAGGGTGACCTGATATGCAGGAAATGGAGCTCCATAATTCAATTCAATTTAATAATAAAATAATTTTCTAGCACTTTGGTTTAATCATACCGATAGAAAATGGAAAGCTGATTCTCTCAATTGACATGGATCATACTGATAGAATTTGATGTTAATAGAGTTGCACCTGCTGACAGCATGACTAAGGTTTTGTCCTTTTAAGTTTAATGGGCAGATCTTTACCCAGTGATTTCAATTGAGCGACATCAATTTATAGCAGTAGATCTGGTCCTAAGTATTTGAGTTGGCAGAAGTACTTCCTAACACGTGAAAAATCTGAAAGTCACCATTTTGAATGTGGAGTACAGGTCTACAGTAAACATGGTATTATAACAATGTTTTTACATTTCTACTTTTCTCATCTGAATTATTTTTGTAGAAAGTTATTCTTGACTGCCTTGCACATATGTAGTCGTATACACCAGTGCACAATGAGTACAAGGTGGAGAGAAAATGCTGCCAGATCAGCATGTTAGCATTTTACACTGACTTTGTGCAGGTTCAAAAAGTTTAAATAGAAGCAAGACAGTGGAGAATCATAGGAACATAGGAATTTGCATACTGTATGAGACCCACGTTCCATTTAGTTCAGAATCCTCTTTCCAACAATGGTCAGCTCCAGATATTTCAGAGGAAGATTCATGAAAACTTGCAACAGGCAGATATGTGGTAATCTACCTACCATGAAGGTCTCCTCCTGATCACTAAGAGTTAGAGATTGTCTAATGCTTTAAAGCATGAGATGTGATATCCCTTCCAAAATTTGTTTGCATTCACTGTAATATTATTATTATAATAACTTATTGTGTCCCTTAGCCTGACTTCTCAGATGAGGTGGAGGCCTGGTGGTAGGAGAAGCCTGCAAGGGATGTGGTTGTGAATCTCTGATTTAAGGGCCAGTTCAACGCAGACTGGCTATGCTACCCTTCAGGGGCCATCTGTCAGCTGAGGATTGCCAGACCCCAACCCACAATGGGGACTACGGGGTTTGGCATACATACCGTCTATTCTAGCTCTGGGGTGTAGGAAGATGGTGCTGAAAGCTTGTAGAATAGCTCTGCCTGGGTGGTGCAAAGGGGCAGGATGACAACAGAGACTGTGTCTCCTTGTGTTTCTGTTGATTGTGATTATTCTTGCTTTATGTGTAATGTTTAAGGCTTGTCTGATATATTTTTTAAAAAACAAAAAAACAGTAGTAATGGGTGAACCACAAAATCATTGAAGTTTTGAATATTATTTGAAGGAAGATGGTATGGGCCAAAAAATGGGTCAATTCTTATTTTATCTCAACATCTTGGGTTTACATATAGATATATTAGTTACACCTGGCTATACTAGAGTAAATTGAAGCATTGCTTGTTCACACATCCTGTTGAAAGGCCTTAATGTCAGTTCTCTCTCCCTGTTGAGTTTTGAAATGTTGGTGTTGAGGACATGTTACATCACCATGGTCCTGTTTGTGCGAAACAGAGGTTGGCAAATAGTAGGAAAATTATTCAAACATTTATGAATATTCTGAATTGCTTTTTCAATTTAAACCATGTTCGAACCTCATTTTAGTTTGCTCATCCATGAACATTTGGCCGTCAGGTTTCGATTTTCAAGTTTGTCTGGGAGTAGCTGTTCTTCTTCCAAGTACCCATATTCCCACACCAACAAGGGTAGCGGCATGTGAATATAGGTATTTACTACCTATGCCAGAAATTTTCCTTCTCTATTTGTATAGATTGTCATCCATCCACAGAGTGGGAAAAGTACCATCTGGCTGAGATGACCAATCACACTTCATGAATAAAAAATAATGAGTGTTGAATAATCACAGGCATAGTCAAAAAGCTCACAAACAGCTAATAGATTTTAATGTTTGCATAAACTGAACAATTATAAAAAATAAATGCATTAATAAAAATGATGATGTTTGTGGATAATCTGCACAGAAAAGAAGGGCTAAATTTGTCAGATAAAATGTTTGCCTAGCTCTAGTGTGAAATGACATGTTGAACTCAATTCCACACTGAATAATTTCTTTGCAAGAAAGAGAGATTTGCAAGTAGTAAAATATCCCTCAGTGATCAGATAGGTCAAAAGTTGTGACATTTTTGTGTGAGATGTTGTTTTCAGTTCACTCCCACTGCAGATTGACAGGGTATAAAGTACCTGATTTACCTGGATGACAAAATAATGAAGGCTCCATATCTGACACCATGGAAACAATGACCACAAACCCCTCTATCACTGTTAGAGAAACAATCTCTTTAACATTTTAAAAGATCTCAGTGATACATACCCCTCCTACAATGCTCAACTCCTAGTGACATCTGTCTATCACTCCCCACTTTGTTGCACCAAACTAGTCTCATTTTCTGTCTATTTGTACGTGTGTTTTAACTATCTGTAAAGGTGCGAGTAAAGAAGTACTGTGTCGAAACATATAAAGATGCATAAAGTACCTTGGGAGGAATGCAGTCTGGTTGTCTCCACACTCTAGTCCTATCAAATCTCTTCAGGGTAGGAGATTCTAGTGTCTCTTTTTTATTTTAATGTGTCTTTCTTACCACCTCTTCCCTTTAATTTTAGCAAATATAATAGTCATGGGCATTGTATTTTATTTTTACCATCTGTCTTCCATTTTTATTAAATAGTTATGGCTTATTGTTAATTGACATTGCAGATTGTCCCTATTAAGTTTGTACTGCAATAATGCATCTGGATGTAACTGGGGGAAAGATTGCTGCCCAGCTGTTTTCACTATATATAATCCTAGAGTCTTAACATTACACCTGTCCTGAAGAGGCTTTTGTGTTCTCCACACTGATTTCTGTTGAACACTGAGGTTTTGTTTAAAAAAACAAACCAAACAAAAACCTCCCTTCAGGACAAGTAGAGTGTCGAGGCTCTAGGACCATAATCTCAAATGATTCATTTGAAAGAATAAAAATCTCTTGCTGTTTTGAAAAGGGCAAGATCCAAAACCTTCCACTGACTTCAGTAGGCTTTGAATCAGGCTATCTCTGAATACAAAAGCATCTAATGATACAAAGGAGCCCAAATAATGTTAAAAAACAAGAATGTTAGCAGATCTCTAGTGAGGCTGTACTGCTGTATGTTTTACTTAATAGTCCAGTGTACTAATTCTAGTCACATCACATATGTGGCAGTGTAAGCTTTAGGGGCCATTGAACACTATAAACTTTCCCAGTGTATCACAGTTATAGCTACACCTATGCTAACTAACTTTCTGCTGAGCCCCTGTGAGAATTCAGTGTTCAGTAGCCCTCAAAATTTCTCATTCCTTCCCTGTGGTTTAGCAGTTTCACATTGGACTGCAATATAAAACATTTAAGGTCAGTGGTTCAATACCTCTTAAAGGATATATTTTAACAGTGCCTGAAAGGCACGCTTGTGCCTCTTTACTTATCAGTATCTATTTCTTTGTTTCTGTATTTCTATTTTGCACAGTTAAGGGGGACAATAGGTAGTAAAGATATTGCTGATATACGGTACTTACAACAAGCACATAGAAGCCATGAACAAGCAGGCAAACACTCATATGAGAGAACAAAAATACAAGATTAGTTCTAGAAATTGTGGGTGTCAAACAGCAAAAGCTTGATCCTGAAAGGTATTGAGCTCCCCTGGGAGGTGCTGGGAGCCCTCCTCTCCAACTGAGGTCAGTGGAAGTTGAAGGCACCCAACTGGAATGCTGCTTCTTGCAGGATTGAGCCATGAGAGCTAGATTTTCTAAAAAGCCCGAGTCCCGTTTAGGCATCAAAAGAATGGCCAGATTTTCAGAAGAAAGCAGCACATTGGGTGACTATAAATGTTACAAAAGCAGCTTCTGGGTGCTGAACATTTTTGAAAATTTGGCCTTTATACCCATGCTTAAACAGGTGCTGAGTGCTTGGAAATCTGGCTCTGATCGCTTTGGGGGAAAAAAAACCCTGGCCCTAAGTGCACTGCCTGTGAGGCATGGATCTTCACCACTAAGGTGTATAGGAAAAGAGGTCACTATGAAACTGTAGAAAAAGGCCTGCATGGGGATATGGGAGAGAGTGGGTTCCATTCTGAGCTCTGCCATTGACCTGCTATATGTAATCTCGGGCAAGCTGTTTCACCTCTATGTTTTCCCTTACACTTTGTTTTTCTTGTCTATTTACATGAAGTTTTTACAACAGGTACAGTCTCTTACTATGCATTTGCACAGTGCCTCACACAAGGGGCCCTGATCTTATTTGGTCTCACTATGCATTTTGCATTTAGCATTTTATTACAAGATCTAAGAGGCATAAGCATAATCGAAGGAAAATTAACATGGGTTTGTAAAGTGAGGGAAAAAGGAATAAATAGGGTCACCTTTGGTAGAACTGAGCACCTGCTACCTCTCAGAGGCATGTCAAAATCACTTACAGTGGCTGCTGAAATTCTACACTTAGAGTAAATAAACCCCACACTAGAACTGGGTTTGAAGTATAAATAGCAAACTATTTATCCAACACACTTAGCCCTTTCTTCTCTTCACAAATTACCTGTGAACAAACACGGATTTTAACAAATGTATTCATTATTCAAAATTGTTTGATTAATGTTTTATATGAACATACTTTGGCATATGGGATTCTGTGACCTATTAACTTTCTTCACTATTAGTGATGTGTGGCTAGTCAGATAAGTCACTTTATCCTGTTTTTGTTGCTTATTTGGAAGGCTGAAACTTTATATGGGGCAGGGGGAAGTACACACTTCTGGTGAGAATATTCACATGCAAATACCTTGCTAACATGTATGTTCACAAGAAGAATAGCCATTTTCCCAGGCATTGATGCAAATGACTCATTTCCAAATGCTCATGGATAAGAAAGTAAAAAGGGGCATCAACATGTCTTAAGAAAAATCCCATGTAGGTGTGATAAATTTATTTCATCACTTTTTTCCTACTATTCACCCATCTCTACCCAAAACCATGTCACTTTAACAACATTTTTGCACAGCCCTAACATTTTTATGAAGATACGTGCATGGTAGAATGAAGTAGGAATAAAGCATAAAAGGTTGAAATAAAAGTTCAGGATTTTGTAATCTGTAGTCAGGGTAGAAATGATCACACAGAACCTAAAAGAAGAACTGGATATGAAAAATAAGATGTTTTTCTAAACTCTTACAAATACAAAGTTATAGCAAAAGCTACAGGACTAAATTAGTCTGGTCTTGAAAAGTAATTCAGCATTTATATTGCTAACTGAAAGATATCCCTTTAGGACTGTGGGGAAAACAGCAGGTTACTAAGTTACAGTGCTTTTTTCATTTCTGCAATGAGTCACTTGAGTCATCTTCAGTTGCAAAACTATAGTCATAAAAAGAATAACATGTTTAAGACCACTAGCTTCTGGAATCCACTGATCCATGCAATTGCTGTCACATTGGAGAAGGCAAAGTTTGACTTGACATTAGTTTCTTGTCCTTCCATATTGCAAATGACATATTGTCTTTCTTTATGCATTTTACTCGCAGGATCTTGGCATTTGGAAGAAATAGAAGAATTCTTATTTGGCTGATATTCATTGACCAGTGTCAAAAGCCCTTTCGTCAATTTAGGGAATTGCACCACCACGCTTTCTTTTTAGGTTTATTGACCTTGCATTCACAGCAATATCATTTGAGGAGTCAGTTCAGCAATTCCTGTGCCTGAACAAAAATGGAATACAATGGAAAGCATGGGTGTTGTTCAGTGAGGAAAGAATGGGCTTGTGGCTAAAATGACACTAGGCCTCTGAAGGCTGGGTTAAATTCCCAGCTCCTCCACTGAATTTCATTTTGGCAAATCATTTGAGATCTCCAGATTGTAAGCCACTTATATGCATGGTGAGCAGCTGCTCACAGGAGCAGTCCTGAAGGTTAAAGGCTTGTGCCTGTAACTGCTTGTCAGTCTGTGATTCACATGCTGGCATTCATTGCCTCCATTCCCACTCTATAAAATGAGGATACTACTTCCCTACCACCGAGGGGAGCTGTGAAGACAGAAACTACGATTTTCAAAAGAGCCTAATCAGAGTTAGGTTTGAAACTCCCTTAGGAGTTCTTCTGAAGATTCCAGACAAATTCACAAGGGTTTGCAAGATGCCTAGATACTATAGTGACAGGAGGTCATATGAAGAAAAGGAGTACTCGTGGCACCTTAGAGACTAACAAATTTATTTGAGCATAAGCTTTCGTGAGCTACAGCTCACTTCATCGGATGCATTCAGTGTAGCTTAGATGAGATGTGGAACGTGTTTATTATTTAATGCTTTACACTCTTGAAGAGTTTTAATTTCCCCGCTCTGCCGGTGATGGATTTTTGCTGTTTCACCTTTCTGTTGCTACCAATCCCACCAGTCACAGTCCCTAAACAACAAAGAAACAGCTTGGTTTGCAAAAACTTTCCAGACTCTCTGGGGAAGATCAGAAACTTGCAGCATATTTTAAACTGTTGTTCGATTTCCTGAGGGGAGAGAACTGTCTCTAGGCACAAATTAGTGCTACCAGTGGAAGATATGGTTCAGCTGTTTATATACTAATATGCAGCAATTATGATAAAACAAAACTCATTCCAAAATTCTGCTGTAACTATGGTAACCTGCATTCAATGTATTCCATTAAAAATATAAAAAGCTACCCCAGCAGGAGTGAGTAAATATTATCTATTATTGATTTATGAATGTTCCAGCTTGTGAAAAGTGGTTAATATATTTTTGTCATGAAACACATTTGTTAAACCTTCCTTTGTATTGATAGTTATTGTCTGTTTAAATAGTGTCTGCCAGATATCATTATTTTTTACATCTATTTTGAATCACTATCTGCCTTCATTATAAAGACTCTGTTTTATACAAGGTCTTGGGGGCATTTCTTTGATTAACTCTGTTATTTGTTAAATTTCTAATTGGGGTCACTTCCAGTTGTATTCAACTTAAATATAACAAATAAGCCTCCAGCCCAAATGTGATTTTGTATATTTTTCTTTTCAATAATAATAATTTTAAAAAAAGTATTTGGCTATTTAAATGTATGATGGACAGACAAGCTATACAGAGATTATCACTAACTTCCCCAAATTATTGGATATGAAAAATAAAATGCTGCAAACTAAACTAAAAACCTGTTGAAATTTTGCTTAATGTTTTGAAAGGACAAAGATGTGAAAAATAGGTGCTGGTTAATGCATGTTGACTGCCTTTTAGAACTGTTCAGTATATTTTATTGCCTTATTATATATTGAGCAATGATATTGCACTCAGAGTAACAAACAAAGAGGAAGACATGGTCCTTATCATTGTAAAGATCTTACAAATGAAGCACACTAATCTTGTTCTCTTGTATGAGTTCATAATGATTTCTTCCAGGTATGCGCCTATGCATTGTTTCTTCCAGGTATGGTCCTATGCGTTGTTGCTACCCATCCTGCACTCTAATTGTGGAGAAACAGAGAAATTAAGTCTCCAGAGCGATGGATCCACCATGTTCCACAAGCATAAATGCACACATGAAGATCTTCCCTCACAATACGTGCAGTGGCGCAGTTGACTTTTTCTTCCACAAGGCAGTTTCAGGTACACCTAACAACAGTTCTAATAGTTTAAGACAGTGGCATCTCAGAAGTGCTGTAGGAAGAAAGAAACATTATGATAAGATAAAATGTTTTCCACATTGTATTCATAACCCACGTCGTTCATCTGGTTGCTTGGTCTTGTTGTATGAACTTAGTCTCTGCAATATAAAGTGCTGGTATGGATTACTGGGCTGTTGTTCTGACTAAAAAGTGCTGTCATTCATCTTTTTTTGCTGTGGCTATGGGCCATTATTTCCAATAGCTGTAGCTGTCACTTCCAGTCCTGTGACCCATCAGGAAATCTCACAGGAGATTGAAAGAGTTTTCACAATGGCCTGCCATGGCTGTAATTTACAGGGTAGCAGAAGGGGCAACTGCCTACTGGTCTTAGACTTATCACTCATTCCCTGCAAAGCTTAAACAAGCACAAGTAGGCATGCTTTTCATGCTGTTCAGCTGTCCACTTGCAGCAGCAGTGTTAGCTCAACAGATCCTAAGACTGTATATTTTCCCTCCACTAGCTGTCTGCCAGCATTGTTGTTAATGTGACCCAGAAGACTTTGCTCTTGTCAGTGCTCACAGTCTTCTGGAAGGTATCAGCACCACTGCAGGCATTCAGGAACCATTTATCGTCTCAGGAAGTCTGGAGATACAAAGAAGCTACAAAGACTCAGCTGGGGAAATGAATACAGTTCTGTTTGAATGAAGGAGGGATTAAATATCTGGTCTGGAGGGTGGATACGTGAGGAAGAGGGTAGCAGCATCTTGTTGTGAAAGGCTAATTTTTCCATGTGCTGGCTCATTGTTATAAGCTCTTTATATTTGTCTGATGTTTACTCCTGCTGTCTGTATTTTCAAATAAAATACAATTTCTCTCATTTCTTCCTTCCCCTCTCCCCCTGCCAAACATATATATAAAATCCAGGAGGCAAATGTACTGCAGAACTTCTATTAAGTTGTTTACATTATTGGAAATATTTTGCTTCTTAAATGAGGACATAGGCTTCACATCTTTAGATGACCCTCATGCTGTGTGCAGTGTTGTTTGATACCCTGTATCATCAACAACTACAACCCATACTTGATGGGGACCCCATCTCGAAATAAATCTTTCCTGAACCCCCTCTTCTGGCCTTCAATCAACCTTCCAACCTATCCAAGCTTATTATCAGAAGCAAGCTCCGCACAGAGCAAGGACACACAAACTCAAATTGGCAGCAGACCCTCCCAGAGCAACAGATGAAAAACCTGTAGACATATCTCCACTGCTGCAGTGATCGACACCCCCCACAACACACCTTTCATGATCCATGGGCCCTACACATGTCTGTCACAACATTGGTTTACCTCATCCAGTGCACTAAATGCTGCAACAACAACTACGGGAGTGAAACCAGACAATCACTATGCTCTCAAATGAACTCTCACAGGAAAAAGATAAGAGAAAAACACCACGTCACCTGTGGGTGAACACTTTTCACAAAGCCATCATTTTATATCTGACTTATCAGTCCTCATCCTTGAAGGAAACCAGCACAACACTTTCAAAAGACGAGCCTGGAGTTTAAATTCATAACTTTGCTAGGCACTAAAAATAAGGGACTGAATAGAGACACTGGATTTATGGCTTAATACAACAATCTGTAACTCACTAATAAACCCCTCCAGCTGCTCCTCACACTTCCTTTCCTCCCTAAGACTGGAGGGGTGTTAACAGGCCACTTCACCTTGAGTCGTTCTTTGAAATACATGTTAACTACTTATGCCAAACAATTTGTTCCATCTTGTATTTGGTTGTGACACTCTGAGTAATTTTCCCAGACCTGAAGAAGAGTTCTGTGTAAGCTTGAAACCTTGTCTCTCTCACCAACAGAAGTTGGTCCAATAAAATAGATCACCTCACCCACCTTGTCTCATGTCCTTTTATGATAACCAAGCTTATCACAATTGTCATACTTGAAGCTGGGCAGACAATTTATGGTGAATAACTTAGTTGGAAAATCTGACTGTCCAAAAATTATGTATATTGATTTTTTAATATTATTAATATTTATATTAATATTATATTATTAATATTTAATAACAACAAATACATCTGAGATTGATTTTTTAAAATCTCAGATGTATTTGTTGTTTAAATTACTTGCTGAATAAGTACAGTGAATAATTATTTCTAAATTCGATTCTAAATTTCAGCTGTCATTAACTGAGACATGGTTCACCTGATATGTTTCTGTTACCTGATTGGATGAGTATAACTCCTGAAATCAGGTTTCTAGTGTAAAAATCAAAATATGCTTTCCATGAGTATTTGCTAATATTTGCTTAAAATTGTGTTTTGGTGATTGTACCTACCAGTACATTCATTTACTAGACTATCTGCAGAGAGCAAGCACAAAAGGAATGTGACTATAGATCAAGTACATTTGATTAAAAATTTGAATTTTTTGCAGAATAATCTTCCAGGTCTAGTGCTACTTATTATGGTCCTGATTCACAAGGACATTTTGTTTAATTATATTCCCTCATTCATTCTCCGAAACTATGCCCACCTTCAACGAGAGCCTAGAGAGAATCAGATTTTCTGCTTCACAGAACATTGCGATTTTGCATTTCTTTCCCTTTTTCAAAATGGAATAGGAACAAAAAAAACAAATAAAATTTTTAAAAAGCTGACCAAAACATTTAGGTAAAATTAAAACACTTCTTGTTCTGATTTCAGCTTTTAAAAGTACTATTATATAATATATGAAATGAAAAGTCATTTTTGAAATGGAAAATCAAAAGTGTTCTGTTCAGTAAAGGTAGGAACATTCCATTTTGACCTTATCAGAATGTTCGGCTCTGTTTCTTTTTATAAATGAAATGTCATCAAAATAAACATGTTTTGCTTTCACTGAATTGGCATTTTCCTGTGGAAAAATGTTGAATCAGAAATTTTCTGACCTGCTCAACTTGAATCCCCTCTGATAGAGGATGGTAGTGTATTACAATAATAATTTGTCTTCTCCTCATCGATGGTCATGTTTCACTAGCATTTTAATTTAACAAACACTGTCTCTAGCTACTTTGTTTCTATGCACACAAAAACAAGACACAAAAATCTATTATATTTTAGAACCCCCCCCACAAAGTCTAACCTGTAGACATGTAATACCATGAAAATGATCAATATCCTTGAGAGGGAAGCTGAGTTAGAAGCAGATCCTTCCAGTGTCTCATCAGCTTATAGTTTACCAAACCATATCTTGCCATTCAACAACTGCTGAACTTCTTACCTGTGAAACATTGTTATGTTTCTGTCATGAAAGTGAAGGAACCATAACTCAAAAAGCCCCAGGCATGAGTGAGTTGCCAAGGACTTCCACATAAGTGAAAGAAATATAATTATCACTCTTCATAAAACAGACAAAATTTATTTGGGGGGAAGTAAGGAAGGCTTGAATTTCTGTGTGAAGGATGTAACACAAATCAGCCTTGGCAGACGTCTATTATTAAGCCTTGATGGATATTTATTATTAATAAGGATGGTAAAGTAACTCCTATACATTAGGAATCAACCCAAACTGTCACTGCACACCTAAGGACAACCTTAAATGGAACTTTGTTTTAAGTTTGAAAAAGTTTGGGTAACTTTTTTATTACTGATCTGGATAGAAGGAGGAAGTGCAACACATTAGAGAGCTCAACTCCACAGACACCTATGTTCTCGGAATCAGGTAATCCATGTCTCATATTGGCTGTCTTTGGTGGTCAGATGCTTCCACCCTAGAATTCACAGGCCAGGACCTTATCTTGTGTAAATTGCTGTAATTCAGCTGACGTCATATATATACTTATTCTTATACTATATAAGTATATATAGTATAAGAAATTCCCATGATGTTAATGGAAATTACTAGATTGAAGTCAATCAGAGCTACATATATAAATTCCATGTAAGGAGAAACAAGTTGTGGATCAGTAAAATGCCAACATCACATTCCTCTTTGGACATGTGTACCTAAGAACTGCCATCCCTGACATAGTAGAAATAAAAACCATGGAGCATTTATTTTAATTATTGTCCAACCCAATTATGTTATGAAGAAAGGAATATAAAATGTTACTGAGCAGTAGTTTTTAAAAAGTGTTTCCCAAGTAGGATTGAAAAACTTTTAAGATAAAAATGTCACTTAAACATTTATAAATATGAACAAAATTTAAAGGATGGAAATTCAACTAATGTACATTCTGCTGAATGCTGCTTTAGGGTCACTAGAAGCAAAAGGGTTTCTCTCAGTGAGTCTCAGTGCCCAAATTAGGTGGGAATAAAAAGCTTTTTTTCCTGTCACACAAACCCCTCAACTTAATGTGATCATGTGCACCAACTTTTTCCTCACATGTCCTCCTCCTATCCACCTCGCAGTGAGGAGCTGGGTACAGCAAAACAAGCACATACAGCTCACTATATCAGGCCCTAGGCAGTTTCCTCCTTGCCCTAGTACAATGACTTTTGTTTTGCTTTTGCATTCAAATAGGCCCAATAGAATAAACTGCTTTGAGAAAACAATGCTTGAGAGCATTGTGGGTAATGATTATCTAGGTGGGAAATGAAAGTGATCCAGGTAGGTAGAGATGTGAAATGTGAGGAGATATGCAAAAGTGTATGTGTTCATTTCTGAACCTTCTGCAGACTGCCACCCTCCCCCACATATCCACCAGAATGAGGAGCAGACACAGAGGCTCTGTGGAGCCTGCTTTCCATCCACATGTAGGTAAGGGAGATGAGCATACCCGTGGAAGGGATTAAGGGGGTGCTTTACTTTACTTCCTCAGGCAAGTGTAGAGCATAGGTCACAATATGGCCCTTAGATTGTAAGGTCTGCAGAGAAGGAAATATCTCATAGATTTTAAGATCACAAGGGACCATCATGATCATCTAGTCTGACCTCCTGCCCTTTGCAGGCCACAGAACCTTACCCACCCTCTACACTGCCACTTTACAGCGCTGAAACTTGCAGCGCTCGGGGTGGGGGGTGTTTTTGCCGAGCTGTAAAGTGGCAGTATAGACAAGGTCTTAGTGTATGTATGGCACCTAGCAAAATGGGTCTTGGAGCTCAGTTGGTGCCTCTGGGCATTATTATAATAATTACCCATTCATCCTGTGGCATGGAAATAAAACATAAAGAGCTAGGAGTTAATGAACCAAGTTACTTGCATAATATCACAACTGAGCCCACTACCACACTGTACAGCCATTCATTCTGGTGTAAATGGACCCAATGGCTGAGTCCCCCAAGCTTCTAAGCCCACTGCATCTGGGTAGAGTCTAGTCACTGTTTCGACCTCTGGATCTGTAGGGAATAATCTTCTTGTCTGAGTTTTGCCTTGGAATATGGAACCTTATCCTGGACAAATAATTAGTTTTTTTCAGTTCAGCCAGTTCTGAAAAATCAGAAAAAAAAATTGGTTTGGGTTGAACTTGAATTTGGGTGTCTAACCCTGAGTGCCCTAACCACTGGGCTAGTCATTTTCATTTTTTTTTTCTGTTCCCTTGTGAACCTATACTGATTATTCCCCCTCTCTTCTTCCATTGAAACTATTCATAATTTTGGGTCAAATTTCCAAATAGGTCGGGGTTGGCCAAAACTGCATTTTTCTGTGAATAAAGTATTTGTCTGAAAATGTTTGCCCTGCTCTACCCTCAGTGAGCTGCTCCACACCCTGCAACTAGTTTCTCAGACCTCCTGAGCCCCTCCCTCCATTTGTTTACACATGCTCCCTCAGAGTCCCATTTAGGCCGATGTTATTCTGGGCTTCTAGTTTATTCCCTTTGGGGGCAATGTGGTAAAGAAGTAAGGGACACAGGCTTAGCAAAGGAATTTCTTTACTGCTGTCACTTTAGTCTTAAAAGTCGAGAAAGTTAGATATTTGCAAAATAACACGTCTTGGAAGACAAACTCACCCCTTCTCTGAGAGTCCAAGCCCAATCAGCAGTTCAGGCTACACAGACTCCCTCCCTTCTTCTCCCCTTCTCATTCTGCTCCCACACGGTGATGGTTGCCCTCATCCTGCTTAGAGAAGAACTCCTCTTAAATACTGTCTCTCCCTTTTGTTATGTGCCCAGCATGAGAAGCTGAAGATCTACCAGCCTTGCTGGTGCCTGTTGTTACATGGGGTTGGGCCAGCAGTTCAGACAATCCAAGCTGATGTCTCCAGATTGCTCTGAGCTGACTTCTTAGGGATGGTTCATCAATGAGATGTCAAGCACCTGTCTTAGGTTGTGTGGTTATCTGGAATGCAATTCAACAAGCTTGCTTTGGGCAAGGTTAGACATGTGTTTGACAGATAAAACAGAATGGTGGTCTGTTGTATTAATGTAGATGGAATACATAGGTCACGGAGTTACAGGTGTTAACATGACCCAGTCACTGTCCAACCTTAAGCTGTGATAAACAAGGTTTGTGGCCTAGTATACACAGACCTCTGCTGGCTTATTACTGTGGCCATTATTAAAAATCTTTTTATTCCTTTATTGAAGATACAGAAAAGAAGAAAACAGTTCTAGCCTTTTGAAATGTAAAGTATTAAGGAAGGCTTTCATTTTAACAACATAGCTTGTTTTCTTTTTTTCCTCTAGTGGAGAGAGTTTTTAGAAGGAACCCCCCTATTTGACAGTCTTTTAGATCAGTGGTTCTCAAAGGTGGTCTGCCGCTTGTTCAGGGAAAGCCCATGGTGGGCTGGGCCAGTTTGTTTACCTGCTGCGTCCGCAGGTTCGGCCAATCGCGGCTTCCACTGGCCATGGTTTGCCACTCCAGACCAATGGAGGCCACGGAAAGGGCAGCCAGTATGTCCCTCAGCCTGCACTGCTTCCTGCAGCTCCCATTGGCCTGGAGCGGCGAACCGCGGCCAGTGGGAACCGCAATCGGCTGAACCTGCGGATGCGGCAGGTAAACAAACCAGCCCAGCCTGCCAGGGGCTTTCCCTGCACAAGTGGCGGAACAAGTTTGGGAACCACTGGTTTAGGGCATTGCTTTCACTTGCCTTTCCAGTCACAGTCTTACAGCAGTATTGCCTAACATGCAGTCTTGGCCAGTTAAGCCAGACTCTTATTAGACAGAAGGAAGAAGGAGAGAGATTAGAAATAGAAGAATAAGGTGGGGAAGGAAAAGTATACATGGGGAGAGGAAGGAAAACAAAGTCTCACACCCCAGCTGGTGGTTGGGATTCAGCTGGAGCTCCTGGAAGTGGCAATGTCATCTGGATGCCTCTGTTAATTGTGCCTTTAGCCTTTTTTGCCTCCTACACCAGGTTACCTCTGAGTCCCCCTCTTTTTTTAAAGACCCCAAAAGGGAGTGATGGGTGGAACAGGCCATCGTCTCCTTATTTTCAGGCCTAATTTCCAATAAAACAATTTTAATTCACTGATTTCCACTTCTCTTGTTGACCAGGCATGGTCTTAACACAAACCTTGAATTTTATCAATAGACCTTTTAGTTGGGACTCATTCAATCTTCGTCTTCCTTTTGCACTTTTTCCCATCAGCGTTTGTTGTTATAAGTTCACATTCTATGAACTTTCACTCACTTTTCACAGCTGAGCCTCATCATTAAGATAAGTTTGGAAGTTTGATATAGAATTATCCCATAGCTTTAAAACAAACTCTATCAAATCCCCACATCACACTTTAGTAGACTTTCTGGTAGGTACGATTTAAATATGTCCCACTGATATGAGATGTAGGTGGAGCATGCATTTAATTAACAAACCATCTGTTCACAGCCTCAAATTCACTGCCAGGGCCAAGCTAAGGAAAGCAGGGAAGGAAGAATACAATAAACATCAGTTTTATGATTAGAAAAACAGGATGCTGTTCATGTAAATTCCTCATCCGGCAAAGCAAATAAGAAAACAGTTTTTAGACTGAAGTGTAATCTGAATAGAATCCACTAAAATAATAAATTGGAGACAGAATTTAATTATTGCTTTTTTTTCTGCATGAGTTGCTCCTTGTCCCCTTTGCAAACTTGCTAGCACTTATTTTCAATTCTTCTCTTACCCTTAATCTGTTGACATTATTTACATACTGAACTGTGATGTGTTTACCATACAATTAGAATAGATCTGTATTTTAATTAAATATCAGTTCAGGATCACAGCTTCAAGCTATTTTTCAGCACTGATAGTGATCAATAGAAGCAGATGTTGAACAAAGAAGACAAATAGATTTTCTGGGAAGTCAGGTTTTTTTTTTTTAAATAAATTTCTTCTCTTAGACCTTTCCTTACACTGAATGAAAAGATTATATTTCCTGCATCCTTTTAGTAATTCAATGACATGCATTTAGAAAGTTGAAATCTGATACTAATTGCCACATCATTTTACTTAACTGACACCCTTACTTTTTTCTCTGTAACTCACTATGACAGCTATGCTCATGTGAGATGTGGTGGTTGATTGTCCCTAGAATAAAACTGTCAGTGGTTAGGGGCAGAGCACTGTAAGTGAAAAGTGAGTGGTGGAAGAATTTACTGTTGCCAGAGATCAGAATGAACCCATGTTTTGCCACTGTTCAGGCACAATAGATAACTTTAAATAAACCTTCCCTTATTGCTGGGACATCCTCCAGCATATTATTCCTACTGATAAATATCAAGAATGATCCACTTTAAGTCTAAATAAAGGAGAGATCAAGTGTTTAGGCAGGTATAATGTTGTTTTTAACTATATAAATAGTACTTGGATATTTCAGAGATGGAGACTTCTATCTAATCTGTGAATTTTTAAACTATTATTTGCTAGTTCACTAATACAAAAGTCTTTCATTTCTATTAAATTCTGTAAAAGTTAACAGATACATGAGAAATAGTGACTATGTAGTATTCACAATAGTATCAACATTTCATTGCTCCACTGCTGTGCAGTCTGTGAGATTTCCACCATTTTGGGCCAAAAGATTTAACAAAAACATGGCAAGCGCTGTCGACCTTGAACTTCGAAACTTCAGCCTTAAACAGATGCAGAGCTCAATAGTGCTCCCCTATTTAATTAACTCTAGTGTGTTTTCCTTCACATCTACATGTATCATGTGCCAAAATCTGTTCTTATTTACCCTACTGCAGTATTTACTTTCACATACACAAGAGCTGAATACGTGCGTGTGTACATACGTACGTATGTAAAAGGAATTCTCATTATCCAATACAGTTCTATCATTACCAAGTGGCGTAAGAGGTGAGAGAAAACAAAAGAGAAAAAATGAAATGAAAATCAATCCTGATGAAGCAGATGAAGAAACAGAATAAAGTATTAAAGAAATGCTAAAGCTTTGTGCCAGGCTTTCAGAATCTTGTCCTACTATGTCAAGGAGTATCGCATCCCATAGAAAATGTACTAAATGTAGTATATTCAATCATCTTGTGATTTGACTAAAGTCACTGACACCATGTAATTGCAAGTGCATGCCCCATCTTAGCTGCAAAGAGTTTGATTAAATTCTTGTATTGCACATTTAATTGCCTCTGTGAATAAGTTCTACTGTGTGTCAAACTGTGTCTCCTCCCATATAAAATATGCCATTCTTGTGTGAATATTTGCGTGTCTGAGTTTAAAGTTCACTATCCATGAGTCCCAAGCATGAAAGCTTATCATTTGCTTTTTGCATGAATTTGTACTTGTAAAAATCAAAACTTGCATGACTGCAATAAACAAAGGCTAAAATAAATTCATTTTGAACTTTGAGCAAACCCTTTATGCAGTGTTTGCCCATCTAAAGTAACAAGAGAATCTAATGCGTCCCTCCATGCTTTTAATCCCTAAACACCCCCCAAAAGATAAAACAACTCTCAAATCTTATTCTAGGAGTCTGCACATGGTAAAACTGACTCAAAAGAAAAGTTTAAGTAAAATATTATGGCAGAATTTCACTTTATAAGTGTCTGCCAAGAAGATCAAATCTTTCATATTGTATTTGTAAATTATTAAACTAGACTTTGGTTCATAATGATAAACTTAAATTGAACTTTCACAGTTAGGGGCATTCTGTATATAAAAGTCTTGAATGAAATGTCATCAAATGCTAACACTTCCAAATTCTAATCATACTAACTTTACTGAACTACATGTGACTGATTAGAATCAGAATTTTATCTAGTCATAAACGCATTTTTGAATTAAACTTCTATAGTTTGGAAATGTACTAGAATTTGACTTCATGCTGGCTATGTAGTTTGTAAACATATTGGGCAGATCCTAAATTGGTGTAAATTATTGCAAGTTGATTGTATTCGGTGACGCTATCCCTATTTACAAGAGCTGGCAATCTGGCCCACAGTTTGTAAATTAGGGCAAAATTTGGCATCAAGGACTTAGTGAGAGGACTCACACTAGGACTTATGCACCATGTAAGTTCTGCATTAATGGACTTATGCATCATTAAGTTCTGCATTAATGGAGTTTCCTCTGGGTTTACAACAGAGTAATTCAGAGCAAAATTTGGCCGAAGAGCTTAAGTAGTCTTTGGGACATTTTTCAGGTGTTCTGTCTTGGAGTGTATTTCACCATAGAGAATTCCAGAAAAATAGTAGCCAGGCTCATTTATTTCCTTTTAAAAACATCCTAATTTTTTAAAACACTAGGAACTGCCCCTAAATGTTCTTACAGAAAACCCTCAGGCCTCTGCATGCTGACCTACATTTAATTATTCTTGCTTCTCCCTTTCCCTAATGCCCCTCAGCTTCCCTGCTTTTGCCTGTCTGTCTATGGGCTCAGTGGCACATCAAACATAGAATTTTGTACCTGATTTGAAGAGTCTTATTGGTCTATTTGGTATCACCTGAGGACACTAAGGGCAGATCTACACTACGGGGCTCAGTGAACCTAAGTTATGCAACTCCAGCTATGTGAATAACATAGCTGGAGTTGACATAGCTTAGGTCGACCTTTCGCCATGTCTACAGCATGCTGGGTCAATGGGAGAAACTCTCCCATTGACTTACCTTATGCTTCTCATTCCAGTGGAGTACCGGAGTCAACAGGAGAGCGATCGGCAGTTGTTTTAGTGAGTCTTCACTAGACCCAATAAATCGACCCCTGGGGGATCGATCGCCATGTGTCAATCCCCCAGTAAGTGGAGACAAGCCCTGAGACTGCATTTACAGTTCAGTATCCCCTAAGTTAGGGAACTCTTTCCAATGCAGAGTTGTCAGTTTTCAGCCAACCCGTTCATGGTGGCTGGCATGGCTGGATGCCAATCCCATAGTCTAACCATTAGGCACACTTCCCCCTTATGGAGCTATGACTGTGTCTGGTGGCGGTCACAGCTGAGAATGCCAAATTCAGGGAAGACTGCAAGAAACCAGGCAGCCACACCACAAAACTCATGATTATTCTAACTTTAGTGTTCACCAAGCCAGTAACAAAAGGTAGCTCTTGGATGGCCACACTAGTTAACAAGAAGCAAAAACCACAGTGCCCTTAGGTAATCCAGCACCTATAACCACCCACATATCTGGTCTTTATGATGAGAGATTACTGAAAACCAGATTAATTATACATAAGGTTCTTCTAATTCCAAAGGATTGTTGGGATATATAGTAGTATATGTTGTAATATGTTATAGGCCAAGTATAAATGCTGTATGCTTGACATGAGTATGTGGGTTGCGTGTTGGCAACTGAAGCAAGGAGTTAAGGTTATGAGTGGTTAAGAATTGTCTGTGCAAAACAAACTTTGTCATATCCATAAGAGGAAATGGAATGTCTTAGATTATGGCAGCCTTCCCAGAACTGCTCTCCAGGAGTCAGATTCTGACCCAGAGCCATGAAAAGGAAGAGGTGTGTAATGTGGGGTTCCCCACGCCTTGTGATCAGACTGAATTGCGACTGGCCATTGGGATTTCCTTCTGATCTTCAGACTCTGGTGCAGTGTGAAAGGAGTGTGAATGTGGCGTGAGTGGGGTTTATATTGTAATCAATATAAATACTTAGAGTATTATATACCAAACACTATGTCCTGTATCTGCCTGCTCCCCCATCCTGTACGGAGGCCTCTATCAGAGCCCAACAGGATCAGCCATTCAATACATACACACACACACACACTATATATATATATACACACACCCACACCCACACCCACTTTAGATCTTACCCAAATACCATGCTTGTAACCAATCCTTTAGTAACTAAAAACTAAAAGCTGATTAATATAAAAAGAAAAGTAGTAAGTTATTAAATGGTTAAAAGAATCACACACATTATGAATGATTTCAGAGTCTACAGATCAGGTTCATAGCAGTGATGGAAGTCTGTAAGTTTGTAATAAGTCTCTTTGGTTTACCCAGTAGATTGTGGATCATCAGTCCATAGTTCTAAGCTCTCCTTTGTTAGAAATCACATCCAGAGAAGTGGGACAGGAATGAAGACAAAGAAGTGATTTCAGTGTTTCCTTTTATACTTTCAGCCCAACTGCATGGGAAGATGGAGTCTTAGACCACATGTCCTTACATGCTTTGTTGAATCAAGAGCCAGCCATTGCCTCAATGTGCTCTGAAATGTCTCCAGGAGGGGCTTACTGGGGGAGCTGATTGTCCTTAATGGGCCATCAAGCAGGCTGGTTAGTCTTGATGCAAATCTGTCTTGGGACATCACCCAAGAATACAACAGATTTGAGACACAAACACATAGCAAATATTCGCAACTCCATATAAAAGATGATACATGGATTTAAACAGGATACTAATACTTAGCAGTCTATAACTTTTCCATTTATACCTTACCTGACATACAAAATTGCAAAAATCATGTACAAGGTAACAGCGGTGACTATATTAGTGTAACTAGTTATCTTCCTTTTTAATACAGCATCACAGGAGCCATTAACATCACCAAATCATCTTTTCAGACTATGTTCTTAACTCTGCATCCACACAGGCCTGCACAATGTTAGCTATAACTTAAAAAAAAAAGTTATTTCCCTGTTACAAAGGAAGATGTAAACAGATGGGACCAGTGAAAAGCTTTGAGTGAAATCTTTCCTACAGGTGATGACAAATCCTACTAATTCATTAGTAATACCATTTTCTCGGGTTTCCTGTACCTAATTTAGATCACCTGTCCCATTGGCTAGTGACAGCTCATAAGTAGTGCTGTACTTAAGGGTCCCACTCTTGTAAATCTTGGCTCATCTGAATGACACGTGAACGTTCCCATCAGCAGCAACCCTTCAGGCATGTTAAGGTTTGAAAGATCAGGCCCCACAGTGGCTTGTACGCTGAGTAGCAGCTGAAGTAGAAAAATCAGTCTAAGTGGCTTTCTTTTGAAAGGATGAATTTATTTAAACATCTAAAAATGGCAAATTCCATCAAGAACAAAGATATCTCTGTGGGTGAGTGTGAATCAGCTCCTAAATTACTCACAGAGAAACAGGTTGGCAATGGCATATAGAGGAAAGCAGGTGTAGTGTTAAAATTAAAATACTTCAGTTCCCAGTCCCACCCACCATGTTGCTGGCAAAAAACAGCAGGGCTGATTCTTTTAAAACATATAAGTGAACAACGTAAAGAGACTGAAAAATAAGTAAGCAGAGCCTTACACATGAGGAAAAGCAGGGAAAGAGCGGGAGAGGGTGAGGCTCCCAGATTTTTTTTATGGTAACAGTGAAGCTTTCAGGCCATATAAAGTATGGCAATGTGCTAATGAAAATAGCTCTTAGGCAGATGGAGGAAAAAGCCTGAGATTTTTCAGATTCATGAAAACACAAAAATGTTTCTTATTGCCCACATGTGCAAACTGGTTCAAAGTAAAAAGAAACAAAGAGAAGGGAGAACAAAGCACTACATACTGTGACGGGGCAAGGCCAGCTGGCTATAGAAAAGTAGTGGGAGATAGATATATTAGCTCCAGGCTAAACAAAGCCCTGGTACCAGGTTAAGTGAAATGGAAGCTGCTCCAGGTCAATTAAGACACCTGGGGCCAATTAAGAACTTTCCAGAAGGCAGGGAGAAGGCTAGGTTGATTGGGACACCTGAAGCCAATCAGGGGCTGGCTGAAACTAATTAAAAGCCTTCCAGTCAGTCAGGTGGGGGTGCATGTCAGGAGCTGTGGGAGGAAGTTGCGCTGTTGGAGAGGCTGAGTAGTACACACCATATCAGGCACAAGGAAGGAGGCCCTGAGGTAAGGGTGAAGTGGAGCTTGAGGAAGTGGGGGCTGCTGTGGGGAAGTAGCCCAGGGAATTGTACATGTTATGTTTCTAAAAGGTCAGCTACCATAGCTGATACTATTAGGGTCCCTGGGCTGGAGCCTGGAGTAGAGGGTGGGCCCGGGCTCCCCCCCTGCACCTTTGCCCCCTGATTAATCACTGAGACTGTGCAAGGAAGGATAACTTCTCCTCACCTCCCTTGCTGGCGTATGATGAAAATGGCCCAGTAGACTGTGACCCTTGTCTCTAGAGAAAGAAGGGTTCTGTGGAGGGTCACAGTAAGCCTCTGAGGCTAGTGAAATCCGCTGGGAAACGCGGGACCCACGGAGGCAAGGACAGAGCTTTGTCACAATATGTATTTGGAATAAGGTAGCACAGTGAATATCCTGAAGCTTTCTTTTCCTTTGCTACTGTGAAAAAGCTACATTGCAACAAAGATGTGAATTTCTTGTGTTGCAGTCAACTGCAGAAAAAGAAATTGAATCCAGGTTTCCTGAGTGACAATCCCCTTCTCTAAGCACTAGACACACTTTTCCCTTATGGAACAATTACATTATGGGCATGTATGAAGTGGTCTGATACTGTGATGAAGAGGCTAATAGACTGATATTACTGCTGGTAGTGTAATGATAATTTGGCACACAACAGCTCACGCTACAGGAAGTGATAGTTGACAGCAGTACTTTTTATTCAAATCATACAAAAGTTACATCAACTTAGCTTTTTTGAAAAGCTATGTCTTATTACGAGCAGGAATTTTTTGTGTAGGAGAGTTTTAGGATGGAGGGGAAAGGGGGGGTTGTGATGGTAACAGTAGAACAAATTAGTCAACTGATATTTGCAAGTAGTTTTTTTTTCCCCAGCACCTTATTTCTATCAAATGTCAATAAATTATTGTGAATATTGTTTTCCATTATTTAGCCAGCTCCAATGGAGAGCTAAAAGTAAAATCCTGGGCAACATAGGAAGCTAAAAGAAGGCAAGGCTGTTGTGACATTAAAGCGTAGACGGGTAAATGTAAAAAAAGTAAGGCTGGTAGACCATTTTCTGTCAAAATTTTCCTTTTTTGATGGAAAATTGGTTTTTAACTGAACACATTTTTGCAAAAAGTTTTTCTGTGGCAAACCGAATGCCTCAAACCCAGAATATTTTTTCTGAAAACACAAACATTTTGAGTTGGCTATGCTGCTGCCGTGCTTCATGGGAGTTGTAGTTAGATGCCTCATGTCCACATTTTTCTGTATGGGTTGGGTTTGCCATCCAGGCTACATCTCCCATGATTACTTTCTCTCTGAAAAACCAAAAGAGAATTTTTTTTTTTAAAAAAAGACTTGGGTATCAGGATTAGGATCACAAGAGACAGTGCTGGCATGGCAACTTGCATGGGCCATTTATTTATTCTAAAGCTGGAAAATTAAATTGTTGGATGATATTTTAGGTATCGTTTGTTCACAAATGGTTCATAGGAAGTCTTTAGTTAACTGACTCTTCGCAAAGAGAAAATAACGGACAACACCAAATAGGTTGAATCTAAGCCCTTTCTTAGTTCACAGAACTGTCTGCCAACAGGTTTTTACCCTACTGGGCCAGCTCTCCATATTAGCTACTTTTTGAGGTCCAGCCCAAACATCGCTATCAAGTTTGATGATAGTGAGAGGTTTCAAGGAAGCAAAGCAAAATATCTCCAATCCACTGGGGACATTTGCCAGGGGCCGCAGAGCCCCAGAGAGATACAATATATTCACAGAGCAGTGTTGGTCAACAGTGTAACCTTTTAATGTAATAAAAACTGCCTACATCTAATGGAGACCCCAAGGGAAGTTAGGTGATGTGGCCATTGCCTGCCCTCTTCTAGGATTAATCCTCCAAGGGAACCCCATAGTGCAGGAAGATATAAATTACATATCATTGTATATGTCTGGGTGAATCAGGTCCCCTTTTTCAACTTAGGCCACTGGGGGAACTTTCTGCACATTATTTATCTACTAAACTGCTTTACGATAGACCTGGAGGTGATAAAAGTCTGATGTCACGACTCATGAGTTTCCCACCTTCTTGAATGACTTACAGCTGTGTGAATTTTGACCTTGTCTGCTACTAAAGAGATATCAATCAGAGACATGGTCACTCTTTATCATCATGTCATGTCATTTTATTACTTTTATTACTATTTACAGCACCACGGATTGTCTGCTCAAAGCCTTTTCCCCCCTCAGTATTGTAAATTACCAATAATGAAAATTGCCATTCTATTTGAAAATGCAGTGACTTTAATTAATCAAAGTGAACTGTAGGAGGATATACTCTATATCAATTAAAGGTCTGATTCAGCAACCTTTACTCTCACTGAATCTCTCTTACTCAAGTGAGAAGTCCCACTCAAGTTAGCTAATTGTATTACTCTGAATAAATGCTTGCTAGTCAGTGTGGATAAGGGTTGCAGAATTTGATTCTATGTGAGCTGTATGGAAAGATGACATTGAGGAGAACACTAAATTAAAACAATAATAAGGCTATTGATGTATATTTTGATTGCAGGGTGTGACAGTAAAATTCTCCACTTGTTAGTTTTGCTAAACTATTTATCTGCCTGTTTTGTAATGATAGGGAGGTGGCACTTGAAAATGCCTAGTGATACCAAGCTGTCAGCTTTGCTTCTTTCTCTGTCCCTTAGTGGTAGTGGGATACTCTTTAATAGCCAGTGATCAAAGTTGCTAAGTGAACTCTGCCTGCTAGTCACTGTGTCCTGTAAGGCAGATTGGGGGATGCTTTTTCAGAGCCACCTCTCACTGCACAATTCTTTTAGAGCTGCTAGTCCTCTGGACTGACAAATGACTTTGCCAACTGTATATTTTTGAAAAGCAAACCTGATTTGAAATGTATACAAGTATACATTTCAGGATGGAATTAAGAGTACAAGTCCCATGATTGTTAGGATATTTGGATTTTAGGCACTATACCTTAGAGTTTTCAAAAATCAGCTCCCAAATTGAGTCATTGAGTTCTTCAAATATTTTTCAAGTGCTGATTAACAAGGCAATGCAAACCCTTTACAACTTTGTGCCCTTTCATTTTATTAAATGCCTGACATTTCAAAGCATTACCTGATGGCATATGAGGAGTCTTACTACGTGTACTGTGTGATGGAACAGGATGCAAAACCTAAAAAGAAATATGGACTGAAATATTGCCCTTAGTTTGGACAGCCACTGTTTAATGTAATTTTTCTGAAGAAAGCAGAAGCAAAGTGTTCCAAGATGATATGTTATTATAGGACTTTGGCACAGTCCTACATTAACCTTATTCCATCTAGTTAGTACAGCTCTGGCACCTGGAGGGCTTTAAGATTTCCTAAAATGTTACCTCTTCATTAGCTGCTTCAGAAAGTGTTTACTTATTAAAGTAGCTCTTTTTCCAAATGTATAGCCTCCATGCAGCTAAAGTGTAGCACTTGTGTGCTTATCCACACAGACACAGAACCTTTGAAAGCAGTTCTTGACTGCTAGGAAGTATCTGCAGATCTCTGGGGTCCTGTGTTCAACTGACTTCAAGTATTAGCTGCTTTCTACCTTCACAGACTTTAAGACATCAGCTGAGGGTGGCTCTATGGAGGATTCTTAGGCAGACCAACCAAAGGGACTTTGACAGCAGGAATTAGATAACTTACCAAGTTCATAAAGGCCCTTGTGTTATTCATGGGAGATAAACTAGCCATCACAACCTCATCACAAGAGAAAGAGGGTGGGACTACAGAAGACTGACCCACTGATGCTACCTCATATGAGACAGAAGCCATATCTAACAACACTACTGATCCAGGAGAATCACATGGAAGGGGCTGACAACCCTCTGCAGTTTTCTTTGACTTCACTGGTAGTGGTGATTTAGATCTAGGCTGACATGGTGTTCTGTCTGTAACATCCCCTCTCACTGACGATGCTGCAAAGACGGGAGGTAGAGGCCCATGTGACAAATGCCCCGTTTTAATTGGAGTAGTCCAGAGAGATAGAAAAGGCTTAAAAGAAGACCCCAATCAGCTCCAAGAGCCCCACGGAACCCAGCGTGGCTGCAGTCAGAATTGAGGCTCCCATGGATCCAATGATGGCACCAGATTGTCCCAGATGAGACTTCCACAGCATCAGCAGTTTTACCTACACTGAAGGGCTGAAAGTTCAGGAGAAAACTTGTTTGGAATCAACTTCATGGATATGATAGGAGAATGGTCTGCTCTAAGTACTGAGGATGGCATCAGTCCTTTGGCATCTCCTTCAACAGAGCCCTTAGGGGACAAGGGCAGGACCTGAAAGGTATCCAGAGCAGAGGACCATCTGCCCACCCTGATTCCAAGGAGGCCTTTCCCATTTGGGGATCCTTAGATCTAGATTACCAGCTGCAATGAGTTCTAGTCAAATCGGATAGCTGGATCTTCTAGTGCCTTTCTTTTTTCTTGTGTAGGACCTACTAATGGCTGGAGTAATGAAAGGCACCCCCTTTGACATCACTATGGACTAATAGAAGAAGAACCCATTATGATGATCTAGTAGGATGTCCTGCATAATTCAGGCTGTAGAATTTCACCCAATCACCTCACATATCCAAAAGGCATCTAATCTCCGTGCAGTGGATTTGACTTCAGTGGATTCTTTGAGTATCCTTTGTGAAGAGAACTCCTCTCAACCTGGCATCTGCCAGATGATACTAAGCTTCAGTATTGAGGGGCACTTTAAAACCAGAAGAAAGTTCTCCTGGAATCTTGAACCTGAGAGAAGATATTGCAGTTTGGTGCTCCTCTCTTTTTTGACTCTTGAAGAAAGGAACTTACCCACAGTACACTCTTTGAAGGAATGCCCTTCCCTAAGACCAAAAAAAGGCACTTACTATGCCCCTCAGAGCTTCTTTCATTCTGGCCCAGATGCTGGAGGGTCATGTGATGGTGAGTTATTTCCTCTAAACTGGTCCCAGAGCCTGAGAAGAATAGCGCTAGCCATAAATGGCAAAGATTTCAGGAGACGCAGGGCCCAAGCATTCCCTTGATTTGCTTTTACCTACGGGGAGATCTGCAAGAGAGGTCATAAATAAACTTAAAGTACCAGGTACTCAAAGGTCACATCTTTGCAGCTAAGGTAACATTATATAGTTGCTAACTGTTTCCTGGTTTGAGTAAGTGAGGGTTTTTTGTTTAACTCAAACTATTCTATGTTATATTTAGCACAAGGATTACTTGCTTGAGATGGTCAATTGCTACTTTGTCAATTGTTTCTTAAATATTATATTTCCTACTTTTCTTCAGTAGATTTCTCATACATTATAGAATTCCAATCAGTGTTTTTCCAAGGCATTTAGCATTCTTTTGAAGTCACCTCTCCAAAAGCCAGAAATGTTTTTAGTACACTAGTATTGTCTCATGAGTATTTCAAATCAAATGATAAGTTGATCTGAGATGCTCCCCATCTTAAAACTGATTTATCATACTTGGCTCATTTCTAAGGAATGGGTCCAGAATAGCCTCTCATCATAAAGCCTGTTCAACAAGCTATTGAAAAGAAAACAAGCCTGCACTTAAGAACATGTAACTTTAAGAACGTGTTCGTCTTTATAATTGAATTCCTGTCATCCTAATCAATATCTGAGTAATTAAAATGCCTCATGATCAGTGTTCTTGCCTTGTTCATAAGTATTTCTTATCTCTAAAAAGATGCCATGATCTACCTTCTTCAACCTCTTTAAAGGCTTGTTGCCAAAATTCACTTGACTATCTTATTTAGCTATAATTTATATCTAAACAGTTTCTATTGTGTCAGCTAAAATTACATACTTTTTCCTTCCACACTGCATATTATTCCTTCCCATATATTCATTCTTCCTACAGCTAGACAGTGTTATGTTCATTTTAGAAACTCCCTATATTAACGTATTTAAGGGCTGGAATCTGATACCCTTTCTCTGACTTAGTGTAATGTAGTAAGCAACGTAATATTTAGCCTGATCAAGGATATCAAAATTTGACCCAAAATGCTTTGAGGATTTTTTGCCATGTTTGTGGTGTTCTCATGATCATCCCTACCAAAAAAACACCAAACAACCTCCCCCCTTCATTTATTAAGTGCTGTTAATATTTCTCTGTTTGGCATTTTGGAGATAAAGCCCTTGAGTGAAATCCTCACATCCAGTCTGAGACCAGTTCTCTTACTAAAAGGGCCAGAATGGTGTATAATTCCTGGAGCCATCTGGGGGAAGATTGCAGGAACTATGGAAGACAGCTGCAGGCTGCCTTCCCTTATTCCTCCTTCTCTCCCATAAATCCTGGTGTAGGGATTATGCTGGAAGCGGGGCTGCAACATGCAGTGCTGAAGAGATTCTGGAAAGCATGGAGAAGCTGGAGGCTGCTCCAGCACCAGGCAAAGTCCAGAACTTCTAGGGGCACAGCAGAGATTGTATATTTATACTGCACGCCCCGTTTGGTGGCATGTAGAGTACGTACACTACACTGCTATTTATACCTGAGCTAAAGTGTGTAGATGGTGAGGCACTGCTTAGGTGAGTAAAGACACTCCTGAACTCTGTGGATATGTACACTATAGGCCGGGGTGGGCAAACTTTTTGGCCCAAGGGCCACATCTGGGAAAATAAAAATTAGGACTGGGGTGTGGGCTCCAGGGTGGGGCCAGAAATAAGGAGTTCAGGCTGTGGGAGGGGGCTCCAGGCTGGGGTGGGGGAGTGGGGTGTGTGTGTGGGGGGTGAGGGGGTGAGGGCTCTAGGGTGGGGCTTGGGATGAGGAGTTTGGGGTGTAGGAGGGTGTTCTGGGCTGGGACCGAGGGGTGAGGACGGGAAGGGGATCAGGGCTTGGGCAGGGGTACAGGAAGGGCTGGTGGTGCGGACTCTGGGGAGGGGCTGGGAATGAGAGGTTTGGGGTGCAGGAGGCTGGGATTGAGGGGTTTGGAGGGCGGGAGAGGGATCAGGGCTTGGGCAGGGGGTTGGGAGAGGCTCAGGGTCCCAGTGGCACTTACCTCAAATGGCTCCTGGAAGCAGCAGCACATCCCTTCTCTTGCTCCATCTGCAGGCACTGCCCCTGTGGCTCCCATTGGAGCACCGGTGGGGGCCATTGGAGCGCATAGGAACCGGAGCGGGGTCATGCTGCAGCTTCTTGGAGCTGTGTAGTGCGGCCCCTGACCTGCTGCCCAGCTGGAGCACTGGAGTGGGGCAAGTCCCAGATCCTGCTCCCCAGTGGGAACTCACGGGCCGGCTTAAAATGGCTCCAGCCCACGGGCCGTAGTTTGCTTACCCCTGCTATAGGCTGTCTACTTGCCCAAGTAGTGCTTCCCTGTCTACACTGCTCTTTTTAGCAGTGTAGTGTCCTGCTACCTGCCCATTTTTCCCATCAACAGTGAAAGGCTCTGGCTGGGGGGAAGGGCTCTGGCAGTCGGGAAGTAATGGGGAAAGACCCTGCCAGCTCCCCACTACAGGAGCCTTTCCCCAATGGAGGGAACTGCTGAATGCTTTCTCCACTGTGACCAACTGTACCTCAGAATGGCACCTGATAACCTTCATAGACAACATTCATATATGCCATGCTTTGTATGAAATACCACAACCATATAAGGTATCATATCAAAAGTCATTATCTGCTGAAACCCATTGTTCTGTCCAAATGTGTATATTGTTAGTATATAAAGTTATGAGATTTTGCTGTATGGTTGTTACCAATGTATGTTACAAGTTGCAGAGTTATTGCAGCCAGGTGGATGTTGATGGCCCATTAACCAACTGTATGACTCAACTATGCAACCATCACATAGTGAGAACTGCTTGCTCACTGTGACTCAGCAAAGCCCACCAGGACATGCCTGGGCTAGTGTCTGCCAGGCACATGGGTTAAGGATATAAAATAAGGAACAGTTGCAGCATGTCTTGGCCTTTGTCCTCCCACACCTATGCTGGAAACTACTGAAATGCTGAGACGATGAAGATCTGAAGACACTGGTCCAGGCTTGAGGGGGAAGTCACAAGAACGGCCATACTGGGTCAGACCAAAGGTCCATCTAGCCCAGTATCCTGTCTTCCAACAGTGCCCAATGCCAGGTGCCCCAGAGGGATGAACAGAACAGGTAATCATCAAGGGATCCATCCCCTGTCACCCATTCCCAGCTTTTGGCAAACAGAGGCTAGGGACACCATCCCTGTCCATCCTGGCTAATACCCACTGATGGACCAATCTTCCATGAACTTATCTAGTTCTTTTTTGAACCCTGTTACAGTCTTGGCCTTCACAACGTCCTCTGGCAAGGAGTTCCACAGGTTGACTGTGCATTATATGAAAAAAATACTTCCTTTTGTTATAAACCTGCTGCCTAGTAATTTAGTTTGGTGACCCCTAGTTCTTGTGTTATGAGACGTAGTAAATTACACTTCCTTATTCACTTTCTCCACACCAGTCATGATTTTATAGACCTGAATCATATCCCCCCTTAGTCGTCTCTTTTCCAAGATGAAAAGTCCCAGTCTTATTAATCTCTCCTCCTACAGAATCTATTCCATACCCCTAATAATTTTTGTTGCCCTTTTCTGAACATTTTCCAATTCCAATATATCTTTTGGAGATGGGGGCAACCACATCTGCACTCAGTATTCAAGATATTGGCGTACCATGGATTTATATAAAGGCAATGTGATATTTTCTGTTTTATTCTCTATCCCTTTCTTAATGATTCCCAACGTTGTTTGCTTTTTTGACTGCTACCACATGTTGAGTGGATGTTTATAGAGAACTAGCCACGATGACTCTACGTAAAAGAATAAATGGACACAAATCAGACGTCAAGAATTATAACATTCAAAAACCAGTTGGAGAACACTTCAGTCTCTTTGGTCACTCGATTACAGATCTAAAAGTGGCAATTCTTCAACAAAAAAACTTCAGAAACAGACTCCAATGAGAGGCTGCTGAATTGGAATTAATTTGCAAACTAGATACAATTAACTTAGACTTGAATAAAGACTGGGAGTGGATGGGTCATTACACAAAGTAAAACTATTTCCCCATGTTTATCCCCCCCGCCCCCCTCTGCTGTTCCTCACACATTCTTGTCAACTGCTGGAAATGACGCACCTTGATTATTACTACAAAAGGATTCCCCTTCCCCCCCACACTCTCCTGTTGGTAATAGCTCACCCATTGTTTCATGTTCTCTGTGTATATAAATCTCCCCACTGTATTTTCCACTGAATGCATCCGATGAAGTGAGCTGTAGCTCATGAAAGCTTATGCTCAAATAAATTTGTTAGTCTCTAAGGTGCCACAAGTCCTCCTTTTCTTTTTTCTTGAGTGGTAACAGCTAATTTAGACACCATCATTTTGTACGTATAGTTGGGATTATGTTTTCCAATGTGCATTACTTTGTATTTATCAACATTGAATTTCATCCGCCATTTTGTTGCCCAGTCACCCAGTTTTGAGAGATCCTTTTGTAGCTCTTTGCAGTCTGCCTGGGACTTAACTATCTTGAGTAATTTTGTATCATCTGCAAATTTTGCCATCTCACTGTTTACCCCTTTTTCCAGATCATTTATGATTATGTTGAATGGGACTGGGCCCAGTACGTACATGTGGGGGACACCACTATTTACCTCTCCCTATTCTGAAAACTGACCATTTATTCTTATCCTTTGTTTCCTATCTTTTAAGCAGTTACCAATCATTGAGAGGACCTTCCCTGTTATCCCATGACAGCTTTCTTTGCTTAAGAGCCTTTGGTGAGGGACCTTGTCAAAGCTTTCTGAAAAATCTAAGTACACTGTATCCACAGGATCCCCCTTGTCCACATGCTTGTTGACCCCCTCAAAGAATTCTAGTAGATTTCTCTTTACAAAAACCATGTTGATTCTTCCCCCAACAAATTATGTTAATCTATGTGTCTGACAATTTTGTTCTTTAGTATAGTTTCAACCAGTTTGCCTGGTACTGAAGACAGGGGTCACCTCTGGAGCCCTTTTTAAAAATTGGCATCACATTAGCTATCCTCCAGTCATTTGGTACAGAAGCTGCTTTAAATGATAGGTTACAGACTAGAGTTTTTAGTTCTGCAATTTCACATTTGAGTTCCTTCAGAACTCTTGGGTGAACACTATCTGATCCTGGTGACTTATTACTGTTTGGCTTATCAAATTGTTCTAAAACCTCCTCTAATGACACCTCAATCTGGGACAGTTCCTCAGATTTGTTACCTAAAGAAAGAACGGCTCAGGTTTGGAAATCTCCCTCACATCTTCAGCTGTGAAGACTGATGCAAATAATTCATTTAGTTTCTCTGCAGTGACCTTAACTTCCTTGAGGAGTGCTCCTTTAGCATCTCAATCGTCCAGTGGCCCCACTGGTTGTTTAGGTGGCTTCCTGCTTCTGATGTACTTTGACATATTTTTGCTATTTACTTTTTGAGCCTTTGGCTAGCTGTTATTCAGATTCTTTTTTGGCCTTCCTAATTATATTTTTACATTTCATTTGCCAGAGTTTATGCTCCCTTCTATTTTCCTCACTAGGATTTAACTTCCACTTTTTAAAGGATCCCTTTTTGCCTCTTTTACTTTTACTTTGTTGTTTAGCCACGGTGGCACTTTTTTTGTTCTCTTACTATGTTTTTAATTTGGGGTATACATTTAAGTTGAGCCTCTATTGTGTTGTCTTTAAAAAGTTTCCATGCAGCTTGTAGGGATTTCACTTTTTGCTCTGTACCTTTTAATTTCTATTTAACTAACCTCCTCATTTGTGTGTAGTTCCCTTTTCTTAAATTAAATGCAACAATGTTTGGTGGCTGTGGTGTTTTCCCCACCACAGGGATGTTATATTTTATTATATTATGGTCACTATTACCAAGTGGTCCAGCTATATTCACTTCTTGGACCAGATGCTGTGCTCTTCTTAGGACTAAATCAAGAATTGATGGGTTCCAGGACTATCTGCTCCAAGAAGCAGTCATTTAAGGGGTCAAGAAACTTTCTTTCTGCATCCTGTCCTGAGGTGACATGTACCCAGCCAATATGGGGATAGTTGAAATCCCCCATTATTATTATTATGGAGTTTTTTATTTTAATAGCCTCTCTAATCTCCCTGAGCATTTCACAGTTGCTATCACCATCCTGGTGAGGTGGTCAATAATATATCCCTACTGCTATATTCATATTATTAGAGCATGGAATTACTATCCAGAGATTCTATGGTACAGTTTTAGTTCATTTAAGATTTTTACTTCATTTCATTCTAGGCTTTTTCATATATAGTGCCACTCCCCCACCAGCACAACCTGTTCTGTCCTTCAAATATATTTTGTACCCTAGTATTACTGTGTCCCATCAATTATCCTCATTCCAGCAAGTTTCTGTGATGCCTATTCTATCAATATCCTCATTTAATACAAATTGAGATTTCTGTCACTTGTATATAAGCATTTTAAAAACTTTTAACTTTTTAGCCATCTGCTATTACATGATGTAATTGAATGGAACTTTTTTCATTTGACTGTTTCTCATCAGATCCTACCTGTATTTTATCATCTTCCATCCTCTCCTCCTTACTCAGACATAGAGAATCTCCATTAATAGATCCTCCCCTAAGGGATGTCGCTGTCCGAACCACGTGCTCCTCCGTACCTGGGGGCTTTCCCCCAGCCTTAGTTTAAAAACTACTCTTTTTTAAATTTTAACTGCCAGCAATCTGGTTCCATTTTGGTTTAGGTGGAGCCCATCCTTCCTGTATAGGCTCCCCCTTTCCCAAAAGTTTCCCCATTCCTTAAAAAAAAAAAATCTAACTCCCTCCTCCCTACACCATTGTCTCATCCATGCATTGAGACCCTTCAGTCTGTGTATTAAGGATTGTAATATCCAGTGGGGGGTGATAAAATTGCTTGATCTAAATACTGCCTAGTGTAATAAGGTTTAAGATTTAGATTGTGAGCTTATTTTTATTTTCTTTGATAACCATCTCTATCCTTTTATGCCTACCACTTACAATCTTTCTGTAGTTAGTAAACCTGTTTTGTATTTTATCTAAAATAGTGTGTTTTGTTTGAAGTGCTTGGGAAACCTGAGCTCAGGAACCAAAGCTGGTGCATGTCTTCTCCACATTAAGGGAGGGGCAGACTGGGTTATAAACTTACACTGGTCAGGATTTTGACCTGGGCAGGATGATATAGCTCTGTGGTGCAAGGCTGGGGAGCTAGAGAAAGTTGGCTGGAGTCTCTCTGTTGTTAGTTCATGAGTAGCTGAGAGAAGCATTCATGTAACTCAGCTGGGTGAGTCTCTGCCTGTGGATGTCTCTGTAAGTACAATACCTGCCATAGGATTACAGTTTGTCACAGCAACCCAGTTTGAGAGGGAGCCCAGGTTAGAGGGACAGAGGGCTCGGCAGTACCCCAGTGCTAGGTTGCCCCACCAGGGACCTCATCACACCCACTGCAGTTAAAGACTCTGGCAGTGGGGAAAGGCTCTGGGAGCTCCCTGCTACCTCCCTGCTGCCAGAGCCTTTCATGCCATAGTGTAGGCGTAACCTACTTTTCACTGCAGTGTGTAACTACGTGTACCCTACAAACTGTCACAAGAGGTGTGCAGTGTAGACATAACCAGAATCTCACTCATTGTTTCCACAGAAACATTTGTGTGTTTGATTTTTGCCCTTTGCCTTTCCTCCATCGAGATTATAGCAGGGAAAAAGGGTATATACTTGGAATTGAGGCTGCTTCTTACCACCAGTTGAAGGGTTGGATCCAAAGTCCATTGAAGCTAATGGGAGATTTCTGTGACTTCAGTGACCTTTATACACACACACACACACACACACACATTCTGATTAAATCAAATCTCAAACCCTATGTGTGAACCAGTCATTCTCAATATTCTAAACTGAATTGAAATCCTTCTACTAATCTTTGGTCCTATAACATCAAATAAAGCCTTACATCACCACCTTAGTTTTCATTTTCTGACCCGCTCTTCATGTATTCTGTTGCCTTTCTTATACAACTACACAACAGATATAACAGGTGCCTCTCAGTTTCCTAGCCTAACTACTATACACCCTTTTAGTAATATATTTAGCTTTTGTAGACTTATTTCTTCCTTTAATCTCAGCTCATCTGAGAGAAAAGACTATCTAGTGCACCACTGAGACCTCGATTACCAATACTTCTCTATTATTTATTATTATTATTATGTTCTGCAGCTCCCTCACTCTCTTTCCTTAAATTATACAGTCCCATCCTCTAACTCACCCTCAGTGACATTCAATGCCTGAAATCTCTTGGAGATTGTTACTTCACACATCTCTTTAGTATACATACACCTTTTCTTATCTGGTCATTGCCCCTTATGTCACTTTATTTCTTTTCCACTGTGTCTCCAAAGGACTCATTTTGCAACTCATAAACAGCTTGTTCTCCTTTCCTGGTGTCACTGCTTCCTTTGTGCTTGACACTAACTGTGTGTCATCTATTAACCTGTCCTATTCATTGATCTTCCTAAGAATCTACCTGTCTCTCTAATTCTGCTGTCTGATCTTCCAGTGCCACAACTAACTGACAACACTCACACACACACACACACACACACACACACACACACACACACAGTGTTTTCGATTCTTCTCAGCCTAATAGCCAGGAACATTTTACAGTCAATACATTCCATTATATATATTTTTAACGCCACTGCTGCTTTCAAAAATGCAACTTTTCACAGATAATTTTGATTTAACCTCTGAAAGGGCGACATTAAAGGCAACCAAATGCTAAGATTCAGGAAACTTCATCTTCTATTTAAAAGAAAATATAAGAGAATAAGGAATGGTCTTTTACGTATTAAAGACTTGATGCTATAAATATTGATGATGCATCTTTGCCATTCTCTTGACCGCAGAGAAAATGGAGATGCTGGTCTCGAGTTTGAGAGAGTAAGGTGTTTCATACATTTTTATATGAAAATTAATAATGAGTAATCCAACCCATCTAATTACAATGTTGAATGTAAGCAGGTGCTATAGCTTCTACTATTTCTCTCCCCTCCCCCGCCCCCCAGCCTCTTTTTTTCATAAGCTTTTTTGGCTTTCACTTTTTATCTTCAGCAACAAAGCTGGCTGGTGGCACGTTTTCTCTTGTGTGTTCAGACGTGGTATATTTATATAGAGAATGCCCTACATCTGTAAATGTAAATGTCATGGAACAGGTCCTATGTCCTAAGACTATCCTAATCTATAGTTAAACTTTGTTAGCCTTCTTTCAGAGGCAGGCGAGAAATGTGTTTTAGGGTGTGGAGGGGAATAGCATGACAGAGAAGGGGATTTATGGTGGGTTATCTAAAATTGCTGCTCTTGTATTTTAAGTTATGTTTAGGAGATCTTAGGAATATGTGAATAGGCCCCCTTTGTAGCATTTCTATAAACTGAAAAAAGTGAAGCTGATGAAGAATAGATCTATTCAACAAATAGAATTCTATCTATATGAAACCAAAACAGACCCATTCTCTAAATACAGCAAAGCCCTTTAAAAACAAACATGCTAAAAGACTTTTAGTACAACAAAGTAATCCATTAATTAGCTGCTGTTTTAAAGGCAAATGTGTTTTCCCTAAGCCTACAGAATTTCTGAAGCCTATTGAAAAGCAAAACAGCTAGACACAAAGGTACTAAACTTCAGGGTTTTTTGTTTTGTTTTGTTTTTAAAAAAAGTGTGCCCATCATATCAAGATTAATTAGGTTTATTTTCCATTGTCTTAGTGACCTTCAGGATCTTGTGGGCTAGACCTAAAAGGTAAACAAACATTTATCTGCATACTATATTTTAGGATAGACAACCTATCAGGCTGTAAGTCATTGTCAGTTACTGAGCTCTCACAGAGATCGGCATAACTCTTCCTTCCTTTCTAATCGAAAACATCTTCCTTAGTGTCCTCTTCTACCTTTGCTTCATAAAGTCCTTCAGCTACTGGTTGGCAGATTAAGCAAACTAGTGGACATTAACTGGTTTTAGCCTCATCTGTAAAGTGCACCTCTTATTCTCTTTGTTTTTATAAAACACAAACAGTCTCTCTCTCTTCTTGGGTAGCTCAGCTACTTTGATTTTTTTAAGACTGAAGTTTGTTTATAATGGATATTAATAGACTTTCTGAACAGATAAGACACTGTAGAAGCAGTTTTGAATTTCTCCAAGTCTACAGATTTATGTGTGGGTATGCTTGGGGAAGGGGAGGGGAATGAAATGGGCTTGAGGGACAGTGTTAAAGTATGGGAGTTCTAAGAAAAAAAACTTATTATCATTTATTATTAATTATTAATTATTAATTATTATTATTATTATTTATTATTATTGTTGTTGGTGGTACAGTCGTGTTCAGAGGCACCAATCAAGAATCATGGCCTCTTTATATAAACACAGACATCCACAAGATCCTTTTTCTCTAGAGTTTGTAATCTAAGGCTCTATGCAATATGTTGAACATGGAAGACCCGTGTGGGATCAGGACCCAAAAGGAGAAAAACAGATAGAGGACAACATATAAGCAGAACGGTCAAGGTGATAGCAGGCCCATGCTCAGGTCCAATAATTTTCTATGTGTTTATTTTCACTTTTCAATGTAATAATTGTCCTTCCCTCTATTTTATGTTAGCCATTGTCCATTTTATATTTTTCCTTTCATTCCTTTCCTCTTTTCTTGTTGGAAATATTCTCCCTCATACTTACACTCCCCTCAAATTCATCTCTTGTGGGGAAATGTTCCATGAGTTTGTTTCAAATGAGACACAGGCTATGGAGTGCCAGTGGGTTTGGAATTTAATCTTTGGCGCTTAATAAGCAATCGAAAATTTGGTATAAGCACATTTCATTGAGAACTATGCAATGCTTGATGCTGGGCTCAATATAGTCCTGTATATCTGTCGTGTTTTATTTAGTCCTAAACTATTGAGGACACTTTAAAACAAAGCCACAAGTTTTCTTGCATTAAATATTACAGTTCATGAACTATATTTAGGAGTTTATTTTTCGTTTTTTATGCAATGATGTACATGGGAGAAAATTCCTTCCTGACCTATGTGGCAATAAGCCTGCACTCTGAAGCACGACATTTGATTACATTGTCTTAGCTTGCAGAACACAAATGTTATTAATGGTCATAAAATTATCCAACCCTTTTAAAAATCAGACACAGTATTTGACTTGACCTTCTGCAGTCATGAAATCCACATTCCAATTGAAATGATGAGTCTGGAGTATCTGATAGTTTCAGTGCCAGTGTCACCGTTCTTCCACTGAGGTGGAAAAGAATCTTAATGAGTTGTTATGTAGTCAAAATAAGTATATTAAAGTTTCAATGTTGTCTAATTATTGCATAACATGGGCCATACAAATACAAGTTTAGGGTAACCCTTGCAGTGCCTACTGAATATTATCCCATTAAATGATTTGCGAGCCCAGTAGTAGCACTCATTGTGTTCTGTATTGTAGAATCTACCTAAAACCATTCTGAGAAGCAATATGTATGTAGCTGGGCCCACCCATTTGTGTGTATTTAGTAAATCTGGGGCCCAGCTGTGCCCCTGAGATATCTTCATACTTATTTTGTTGTATGAAAAGCCAAAGATAATACCTTTTTATCTGAAAGCTGTCAAAGCAGCCAATTGACCACTGTGTTTTACTGCACAGGTGTGGGATGGGAGAGACATGAGTAGGCAGGGCCAGATCAGTACTCTATGAAATCAATAATAAACTCCCACTGATTTCAGTGGGTAGTAGATTATGCCTATGGAGAGGAGGCAGAATGCCTGGCTTCTCCCTGACAATGATAGGGCCCTCACTGTGGGATGAGATCTACCCACTAAATTAGTGCTATGGGGCTCACTCATCAGGCTGCCCTGATAGGGCCCATCACTACAGCAAATTATTTTACCTACTGTAGCTGACCAGGCCATGGGTGGTCAGGCCTATTGATGGAAACAAGAGTTCAGCCTACTGGTTAGAGCTGGATCCAGAGTGGGTAAAGTCCAGGAGATGAGCCAAGGGTCAATACCGGTGGAAGAGAACCCATATGCTAGGGTGAGGGGTAAACTGGGGTCATAAGCCAGAGGTAGAACCATGGATCAGTGCTGGGGAGATAGAAGCGAAATGCCAGAATTGGAGGGTCAACCAGAGTTGTAACTCAGAGGCAGAGCAGGGACCAAAGATGGAAGTCTGAAGCTGGGACTGGAACAAGAGCAAGTATAGTTGTGAGGCTACATATTGAGCAGCCACTGATCTGCTTTGGGGGCCAGACTTATAAGCAGGGCTGCTAAGGCAGTAGCCAGTCAGGGTCTGTGGCCACTCTGAGTTCTGAGGCAGTGCAGCTGGGGCTCATGGGTTGCCTAGCAGTGCACTTAGTCAGGGAGCAGGCCAGCAGTTGGTCGGGTCCCTGACAGCACCCCACCTTCTTTCAGGGTCACCCCCCAGGAGACTTTGGACTGGATTTCACAAGATAGACTTGGTGGAAGACACGGGTGGATATGTTCCATGGGTTTCCGTGAACACTCCTGTTGGCCATATCGCTCCTGCTCAGTCAGATACTGGAGCAGGTGGGATTCCAGAATCTGCTGGACCACATATTGCTTGATCACGCACAATTATTGTCAGTAAGGAGTACTGCAATGTGCAAAGAGATTCTCTAAAGGTTTCAGGAGGGAAGACATGGAACATGGTGTGGACCTTGAGAGATTTTGGCAGATGCAACAGAAAGGCTACCAGGTTAAGTTGTTCCCAAATATATGTGGTCTAGCTTTGCAGATGGATGGGTAGATCACAGGTTTTGGGCAGACAGTGAAACATTATTTTGACCTCAATTGTACTGAGGTCTTGGAACAAATTTTGAAAGTGAAAGTAGTTAAGGACAGAGGTGAATGGTAACTGGGATAAAATACAACATGATTTTACAAAAGGTAGATCGTGCCAGACCAAGCTGATCTTTCTTTGAGAAAATAAACTGATTTTTTTAGACAAAGGAAATGCAGTAGATTTAGTCTACCTGGATTTCAGTAAGGCATTTGATACAGTTTCACATGGGAAATTATTAGTTAAATTGGAGAAGATGGGAATTGAAAGGTGGATAACTAACTGGTTAAAGGGGAGACTACAGCGGGTCATACTGAAAGGTGACTGTCAGCCTGGAGGGACGTTACTGGTGGAGTTCTTCAGGGATTGGTCTTGGGATCAATTTCATTAAACATTTTTTTACTGATCGTGGCACAAAAAGTGAGTGGTGCACTAATACAATTTGTGGATGACACAAAGTTGGGAGGGATAGCCAATACGGAGAAAGACTGAACTATCATACAAGATCTGGATGACCTTGTAAAGCGAAGTAATAGAAATAGGATGAAATTTAATAGTGAAAAGTCATACATTTAGGGACTAACAACAAGAATTTTTGCTATAAGCTAGGGACTTATCAGTGGGAAGCAACAGGAGGAGGTGACCTGGGTGCATTGGTTGATCACAGGATGACTATGAGACATCAGTGTGATGCAGCCATGAAAAAGGCTAATGGTGTCATAGAATGCATCAGGCAAGGTATTTCCAGTAGAGATAGGGCAGTGTTAGTGCAATTATACAAGGCACTTGTGAGCCCTCATCTGGAATACTGTCTGCAATTCTGGTCTTTCATGTTTAAGAAAATGAATTCAAACTGAAACAGGTGAAGAGAAGGGCTACTAGGATGATCAGAGGAATGGAAAAATCTACCTTATGAGAGGAGACTCAAAGAACTTGGCTTGTTAAGCCTAACCAAAAGAAGGGGAGATGGAGGGGAGTAGTAGCCAGATTCTGCATGGGGAATGAGTGCCAGCCAGTCATCCTGGTGGTAATTTGGGAAGCAGTATACGTAATGATCCAGGACCTGATTGACTCTCTCTGCCTAATTGTTGGTACTAGATAATAAGCAACTGAAGTGCAAGATTCAATGCTCAGGAAGGGCAGGATTTCCCACCAAAAGTGAGCAATGAACTGGTCAGATACTATGCTTGTGGACAATCCATGAAGGTGAAAAACATTGTCTTTGAATAGACTGGCTGTTTCCTAGGTGGTATGAAGACCATGACACAGTATAAAATGGGCTATCAGGTGATTGACTTCCTCTAGAATTGTGGTGTACCCCTGAGAGGATGGTAACTCCATGATGAAATCCATCAACATGAAGGGCTAAGGATAATGCACTCTTAGAGGCTGGGGACCGACTGGCTAAGCAGCAGTTCTGCAGAAAAGGTCCTGGGGATTACAATGGATGAGAAGCTGGATGAGTCAGCAGTGTGCCCTTGTTGCCAAGAAGGCTAACGGCATATTGGGCTTCATTCGTAGGAGCACTGCCAGTAGATCAAGGGAAGTGCTTCTTCTCTATTCGGCACTGGTGAGGCCACATCTGGAGTACTGTGTCCAGTTTTGATCCCCCCCACTACAGAAAGGATATGGACAAATTGGAGAGAGTCCAGCGGAGGGCAATGAAAATGATGAGGGGCCTGGAGCACATGACTTACGAGGAGAAGCTGAGGGAACTGGGCTTGTTGAGTCTGCAGTAGAGATGAGTAGGGGGGGGGGGGATTTAATAGCAGCCTTCAACTACCTGAGGGGGCAGGGGGTCCAAAGAGGATGGAGCTCAGCTGTTCAGTGGTGGCAGATGACAGAACAAGGAGCAATGGTCTCAAGTTGCAGTGGGGGAGGTCTAGGTTGGATATTAGGAAAAACTATTTCACTAGGAGAGTGGTGAAGCACTGGAATGGGTTACCTAAGGTGGTGGTGGAATCTCCATCCTTAGAGATTTTTAAGGCCCGGATTGACAAACCCCTGGCTGGGATATTTTAGTTGGTCCTGCTTTGAGCAGGGGATTGGACTAAATGACCTCCTGAGGTCTCTTCCCAATCTTCTGTGATTCTATGCTGTGCTCATCAAGTGTAGGAACTGCAATTGCAGTCAGAAGTGCATCAAGGATGGAGGGATTCACAGTTGCTTCCATCCCAACAGAGGCACGTGAAAAATCAATGGTTTCTGGAGTTGGAAAGGAATCTGCCCAGCTCACGCCCACTTATTGGGGTTGGGCTTAGCATTTCATGATCCTGAAGCTGGTGTGAACTTTTCAGGGCATCTTAAAGCCAATACAGACAGAGGCCCAAAGTTCAGCATTGGTTCTTATCAGCCTCTGACAGGTGTGGGTGGCCCTGGTCAATATGCATGGGTTCTGGAAAGAGGTACATGGTTGAGAAGTCGGAAGCCAGGGCATTGTCAGGGGTTGAGGAGCTGGGCTATATTTGTAGCACTGCTCAGTAAGGCAGTGGTCAGTTCTGTTGCATAGATCAATCAGGTCATTGATATGGGACAGCAGTTTGACCCGTGCCAGTTCGTCGTTTACATCATTGTTCGGCCAATCCAAAACTGGTGATGCCGTGCAGCCTCATTCCACTCTGTCGCTGGAGAGGCAACAGAATTCGACACCCTTGCTGTAGCATTTGCAGCATGGCTTCAGCAGTTGTTGGTGAACTTCCTTTCCCCCTCACCGCAATAACTGATATGGCATGAGTGAATGGGTCTAGCTAGCCCAAGGAGGGGCTAGACTGTTTCAAGAACCCCAGTGAGCAAACTAATGATTAGCTGTCCTTGGGACTGGTCTCTGGGGAACAATTGGGGGTATAGCAAGCAGAGAAGCTGGCATTGGTTTAGGAAACCTTGGAATTGATCATGCTCACCACTAAACATGTCTGGGAGTAGGACCTTTGGCTCAGGCGGGGGCAAGAGCTGGGCTGTTGGCAAAGTCTCCTGGGCTTGTAGGGCCGTATTCTGCACCTGCAGGGTGGACACCCTGCAAGTTCTGTATGGCACCCCCCAACTCCACAAGGGAAAAACTGGCCTGAGTGGAGTCCATGCTGGCAAGATGAGCCCCATACAAAGGCTAGGGGCCCACTCAAACTGCAGCTGACAGGGCCATGGGCAGTTAGGCTTAGCAGTGGAAGCAAGAGTTCAGCCTACCAGTTAGAACTTAGTCCAAGTGGGCAGAGTCCAGGAAATGAGCCAAGTATCAGTAGCATAGGGACAGAAGGCAAATGCTAGAGCCAGGTGGTAAACCAGAGGTGGAGCCAGGGAGTAGTAATGGAGAGATAGAAAGAAGCTGAATGACAGAACAAGAAGGTCAGCCATGGCTGTAAGCAAGCAGCAGAGCCGGAAACTGAAGCCAGAAGTCTGGAGCAGCAGGGACATGTGTAGCTACAGGTATGGTATATGTTGAGCAGCCACTGGTCTGCTGTGGGGCCACGCTTATAAGCAGGGCTGCTAAACAAGCACCTAATCAGGCACTGTGGCCATTCTGTCAGTTCCAAGGCAGAGCAGCTGGGCTCACTGGTTGCCTAGCAGCAAAGATAGTCAGGGAGCAGGCCAAGTGCTGGTCCTAGCTTGTCTAGTCCCTGACACCTCTGTAACATCTTCAAACCTTCCAAAAATTCTGTGTAATTGGAGGGATGGGCCTGGGTTCAAGGAAGTTCTTGTTTTAAACAATCCAGTTCACTCAGGTCTACATACAACCATAATTAGACAAAAAAAAAAAAATACAGACAGACAATAGCTTTACTATTTCTAACAATGATTTGTTTTCTCAGTAACTTCAAGGGGTTCAGTAGTTCCCTATAAAACAAGTTACTGAAGAATTAAAAAAAAACCACACTTGCAGAATTGCAGCAAATGACAAGTCATTTTTTTCCTCTTTACTCTCACATTGATAGAGTTTGTCAGGCACCTCTATTTGAGATAGTGTAATAGGATAGCAGAGCTCTTCTACTAAGCCATTAGTAGGGGTGGTATTGGAAAACCTGGGAAGTACTAAAGGCCCCCACTGCTAAAGGCCCCTCCCCCAGCCTAGCAGGAGGGAATAAGTGTGCATAGAATATCAAGATTGGAAGGGACCTCAAGAGGTCATCTAGTCCAACCCCCTGCTCAAAGCAGGACCAATCCCCAATTTTTGCCCCAGATCCCTAAATGACCCCCTCAAGGATTGAACTCACAATCCTGGGTTTAGCAGACCAATGCTCAAACCACTGAGCTATCTCACCCCTTCCCCATTAGCAGGGTGGCTTAGAAACCTTTATCAAGCTGGCTGAATTTCTGCTGACCCACTGCTAACAAGGCCCTGCTTGTTAGCATCTTATATAGCCCAGGTGGAGTTAAGCATGGTTTTGCTGGGATGGGGAGTGAGTGTTTGGAAGAAAGCCCTCAGGACAAACCTGCTCAGGGACATTTAGACAATGATTTATATTGCTTTATTATTTTTTGGGTTGCTAAGTTCCAGAAAGGGAGGCAGCAACTGCATCCGGCTCAGGGACTGTGCGCTCTGACTCAGGGTAAGAACTCAGCCCAGTCACTGGTAGTTATGATCAGGGCTCTGTATATTCTCTGGCTAAGTGATTTGCTGTGAATCCTTCCTTTACCACTGAATTGTGCTCCAGAATTTAAGCTATTTTTAAAAAAAGTTTATAGTCTTTGTGGTTATGAAGATCTTCTAAATTAGAAATGAATGCAGTGATATCTGCTGAGGGCCAGAAACAACAGCTCTGAGTGGTGTGGTCTGCCTCATTTATCTCCCGTTAGCAACATCAATAAATTTCAAAGTTATGTGTCAACACTGACTATTTAATAGCTGGATGCCTTTGATAAAACAATCAGCTAAGGTGCTTTTCCCATAAACCTAAATTGCCCTTTACACCTCTTCTAATGCCAACCGTCCCAACTCTGCCCTATCCAATGGGCAAAACCACAAGGTACCTAAAATGTGTTATGGTTATATGTTTGCAGTACAAAATTTGGCACCTTAATGAAAGTTAGAAGTCTAGGGGCAGCATAAAAGTCAGTTTATTACTAAAATAAATAACAGTAGGAATTCTGTGCTGATTTGGGCTCATTTTCAGATTGAATAAAATACTTCAATTTTTTAAAAAATAGTCTGAAACTGCTGCAGAATTTTTAGTCTGTTATGCTGGTCTGCTCCAGTAAGAACTAGATTCTGAAACTTAGGTCAAGCTTTCAGAAGAGCTGACAAGACACATATATCCTTTCCCATTATTGCTCTCTCTCCGTCATCTCCATAAAAGGAATGTGAAACTATCAATTTCTTTTTCTCATAGATTACTGTAGGGCCCATGCCTAAAAGGGGGCTATATACCAGCTTTAGAGATGTAGTTTTACACTTTCCCTAATTGCAAGCAAAACTGTTAACTCTCTAATTTCATGTTAGGTATGAACATGGCCCTATATAATCATTCTTTTGATATACACATCTGCTAAAACTTTCTAATTTGGCAAGGATTAAGTGTTGTAGGTACTTGTACTGTGAAGTGAGTTGATCAGACACCAATTAACATTTCATTGCTAAGACTAGTCGATTTGTAATTTGCAGCTGTGGCCAAATTTGTGCATTTGAACTTTAAAGCCTTAGTTTGCATGGTCTATAGCACAGCAGAAAATGACAAACAGCTCAATCCTTGGTAAATAAAATAGGCTAGAAAGTACTAGCCTGTTGTTGAACTAATTTGATCCTCTTTCCCTCTTGTTGTAAGCCTTGCTCATCTGCTGCTGTTTATAAATACCTAAAATGTACTGTACAATAGAAAGCCATGCAAATCTAAGGGGGACAAATCAGGAGCTACTAATGGGTTAAAGAAGAAAACAAAATATTTAATGAAAAGTTTATATAAGAAATGGAGGAGTAGCTAATGTATGGAAAAGGTCATGAAGTGGTATTTCAGAACAAAGAAATGATCCATTGATCTGTCTTTATTATTGTCCTATTTGTGATTTGCTGTGTATTGTTCTGTGATTTAATTTTCTTTATTCAGACTTCTACTCCTCCGCCTCAAGTGCAAATGAGATCCTTTCCTATTTAAAACGTGTTACCTTTAAGCACAAAGTTTGGTGACGCATGTCACGGTATGTGTGTCAGATCAGATAATTCATTGAGACTGTTTAGGTTTAAATGAGAACACATTTGTGGATTAGATGCTACATGTCAAGGCACACTGAAGACGCTATCCAAATTGGTAACAGACAGCATTTGGGGTTTGGAAAGCTGCAAAAATAGCATGAAGATGTCCGTACTGTGCTATAGGAGATACCTTTGTGGTAAAGAGGAAGGTCAGGTTTGTGTGGCGCAACACAGCATTCTGGGAGATCAGTGATGGAACAATCCAGCACCGTTGCACTTCTGTTCTCAGCTATGGCTACTCATTTCAGCGAGTTGTACACACCTGCTCAGCAGCATTATACCAAGGATGGCCAGTCTCCATTCACGTGCCTGAACTCTGACCCATGTGAAGAGCGTGCCACCACCGCTTCTTGGTTGATGCTTGTGCAACTGCTGAGCATGTATGGATGGCTTAGTAGTTGTATCTCTCTTTGGCAGTGCTCGTACCTCGTCAGCTCCTTAGGTCACGGGGGTGGAGGCAGCACAGCCTGTCTACACTCAAGTCCATGATCTGAACCCTTCTGTAGTCTGCACCGGTGGCCCAATGGTCTGAGTCTACCTAATTCCCCTCCACTAGTGGGGTAGCGTGGCCTAGCATCCAGGGTCCATACAATGCACCCCTAGGGCAGTGCATCCCAATGGCCAGAGTCCACCTAATTCCTCTCCCCTAGTGGGGTAATGCAGCCTAGCAGCCAGAGTACATATAACTGTGTGGGGCCAGCTCCTCTCAAAGAAGGGTGGCCCAGGCTCACCCACTCCACCGGGTCCCAACCCAGGGCCATGTTAGTGGCAAGTTCTCCTCACCAGTGGTCCGGCAGCCTGAATGGTCTCAGCACCGTTCCCCTTTAAGAACTCCCTAGGTCACTTTCTACCATATTCTCAGGATTCAGTCAGGTCCACGGCATCCTTGGCTTCCCCACTGCAGTGCAGCTGGGAGTGTCTGGCCTCTGCATCTCAGGGTGCAAGCTTCTCTTCTGCTGGAGAGAGCAGCAAGTCTCCATCCCCTCCAGTGGTCCACCCCAACTGAGCAGCTCTTCAGGCTTTTATACCTGACTTCCAGGTGGAGCATGCCTGGCAGAGCCTCAGGGTGTGGCCTCCTCTGCTAGGAGGGAAGGATTAACCCCTGCTGTACCAGTGCAGGGCCAATTCGCCCATCCAGAGACCTCACCATGCTACATGATAGCTTGTAGAAGAAAGCCTAAAGTTTCCATCCATCCATCTATCTCCACCACAATAGTAACTATGAATTGCAATATGTATCTACAGTTGCATTGGCTCAGTATTCTCTTTATCATGTCTTTGTTCTTTTGATTTATACTTAATCCTGCCTCAGCATGAGGTACTGGACTAGATGGCTTCTTGAGATCCCCTTCAGCCCTACATTTCTATGATTGTATGATTAAAAAGGTGTTGTTCCAACTAATGGGCATCAATTTTGTACTCTGGGCACTCTGATAACAATTTGAGACTTAGTTTTAATTGTTACTCCATATATCAAATAAGACTGCATTCCATCAAGATAAATAACTAATCTCCCAATAACTAACCCCCAATACACCATGAGGAGGGAAGAGTGAACTCCTGAGTCGAGGGGGTTTTGAAGGGGCATGCCCTATCTAGCTTCCTCCCTTTCATAGCTAGAAAGCTCCAGCTTGTAAATCTCCTCTGAATGCAAGCATGGCAGTCTGATCAGAGGAGAGATTTCATCTCTTGGATAAGTAGGCCTCAGACTGTTTTGGGTTTTAAAGGTTAAAGCCAACATTTGAATGCATCATACCTAGAAATCCTAAACCTAAATTCTATAAAACTTGGATAATCAGATCATTGGCTTGAGTAATGTTTAAAATAAATCTGGATTAACAGAATACCCAGGACCTGATTCATCCCTGGATATTTTGGAGTCTTGTCATGGAGTGAAGTTTCACCCAGTGGACTTTTCTGGAAACTGTAAGGGTTGCCACAGCTCATTAATTGTAAATGTATGTTCATTTTATTCCAGGAACGAGGGAGTCTTTAGCACCACAGACAGAGATCTTCAACCTTTAGCACACAAGTCCACTAATTACCTTTCTCAGGTTAAATGGATGCCTTATGAACACACTGGCCTACCAACAGGGATATCAAACTTATTTATCCCTCCCACAAAACTTGCACCGTCAGGCCATGTGGCAAGTAGACCGACCAAGTCTGATGAATGGGGTTACTTCTGAAGAATCTCATATAATTTTCTTAGAAGACAGAATAAGGCTCTTCATAAGCCTAGGGGTCCAGGGCAGGGGTTTAAAAGTTAATTTAGCACTCATGAAATGTGCCAAATTGACAGTTTTCTATCCAGCTAAATAACAGGTATCTCATGAATGGTGGCAATGCAAGATTCCATGCTCCACTGTGACTCGGTGATGTGTTGAGAAAAAACAAAGGGAAGAGTACATGCTTACGTCAACATAATTGTTCCTCCTCTTTCTCTCTGGCACTTCTCAAAGTGCAGGCCACTAGGTTTCCTATTTCTGTATGTAGTCGTATTCCACCTTTAGCATGAATATCAGGCTTGCTAAGCATTATTGCTCATTCCTTTGAATTCCCCTGTTTGACATTCAAGTTCTCAGTGGATTGGAGTATGTATCTGAGTGTTAACATTTCTTAGAATGCTGGTATTTGGCTTGTTTGGTCAAAAGAAAAGTCTTAATGACAGTACAAAATATTTTCAGCACTTGCTTGTAAAAGAGAAAATAAGTGCCCCTCCTTGTCCTGCAGTGTGTCACCAACATTTATCTTAGATCTCAACCTTGACTTATTTCTGGCAATTGAGGAACAAGAAGTGATGAAAAAGAAGGGATGCCATTTCCTTTGGAATAACTAGGAGATAGGCTTTTTCCTCATTCTACATCAGGGTAGAGGAAAAAAAAAAAAAGAGAGACTGTCAAGGTTCCTCCCCCACTCTGAACTCTAGGGTACAGATGTGGGGACCTGCATGAAAAACCTCCTAAGCTTATCTTTACCAGCTTAGGTCAAAACTTCCCCAAGGTACAAAATATTCCACCCGTTGTCCTTGGACTGGCCGCTACCACCACCAAACTAATACTGGTTACTGGGGAAGAGCTGTTTGGACGCGTCCTTCCCCCCAAAATACTTCCCAAAACCTTGCACCCCACTTCCTGGACAAGGTTTGGTAAAAAGACTCACCAATTTGCCTAGGTGACTACAGACCCAGACCCTTGGATCTTAAGAACAATGAACAATCCTTCCAACACTTGCACCCCCCCCCCTTTCCTGGGAAATGTTGGATAAAAAGCCTCACCAATTTGCATAGGTGACCACAGACCCAAACCCTTGGATCTGAGAACAATGAAAAAGCATTCAGTTTTTTACAAGAAGACTTTTAATAAAAAATAGAAGTAAATAGAAATAAAGAAATCCCCCCTGTAAAATCAGGATGGTAGATATCTTACAGGGTAATTAGATTCAAAAACATAGAGAACCTCTCTAGGCAAAACCTTAAGTTACAAAAAAGATACACAGACAGAAATAGTTATTCTATTCAGCACAATTCTTTTCTCAGCCATTTAAAGAAATCATAATCTAACACATACGTAGCTAGATTACTTACTAAAAGTTCTAAGACTCCATTCCTGGTCTATCCCTGGCCAAGACCCGGCATACAGACAGACACAGACCCTTTGTTTCTCTCCCTCCTCCCAGCTTTTGAAAGTATCTTGTCTCCTCATTGGTCATTTTGGTCAGGTGCCAGCGAGGTTACCTTTAGCTTCTTAACCCTTTACAGGTGAGAGGAGCTTTCCCCTGGCCAGGAGGGATTTCAAAGGGGTTTACCCTTCCCTTCATATTTATGACAGAGACCACCTCCGAACAGCCAATAGACTGGTTTTTATTGTACTCCTGCCTGTTTCAGACCAGGGATTTGAACCTGAGCGTGTGGCATCTTCAATGAGTGCCATAATCATTAGTCTATTGGCTATTTTGATGTGGGACTCTCTCTTACTGGGTTTGACCAGAAGTCTATCCTGTACATGAGAGAAATTTCCCAAGGAAAGTTTCATTGAAACTGGTACCCTCCTGTGAAAAATTTTGACAAATTGGCATTTTCTATCAAAAAACTGGTTAGTAAAAAAATTTCCTGACTAGCTCTAGAAGGCATCCATTAAAAGGAGGTGAAGGACTTGCCAAAGAAATGGATGGTAGCAGAATCCCCATATCTGTCCAATGGAAGATACCAAGGTGGCACACAAAGCAACTGTAGCTTCAGAGTGTGGGATGCATTTAAGGGAGGTGTGTGTGTGGTTGTGTATACACACACACTTTGTCATATTAGAAAATGAAGACCATAAACTGATTTGTCTCATGGCTCTATACTAGCTAAAAAAAATGTTTTGAATTAGATGCATAGAAACAACATAGAAGAAAAGCTGCAGCATCCAAAAATTATACCTCAAGACTTCAATCTGCTAATTACATCAGTACACATGAAATAGCATTTCAAGGAATGTTGCCCACAACCTCTGCCCAAAAAGAATACATATCCAGGTAGTAATTCTACATAAACTCTATTAGAAAAATAGTGTTTACTGAAAAGTAAAGTGACAGGAATAGACATTAGGAAGAGGAAAGGCAGATCTTAAATGTGTGAATGCAGTCTACCTATGTACAGAAGCATTTCAAGACAGTAGGTGTTTTTTGAATGCTATGATCAGGTACCTGGAAATGTTTTAGTATGTCCATGAACTACATTAATAAAAAAGCAGGATGTTTACCTTAAAGGTGATGGACTGTAATACTATCGCTCTCCCAGTTCTCTTGGTTTATTCTCTGTTCTATTTTAAACTAGGACATCTTCTATTGTATAGCTGGGCATAAAGAGGAGGAAGTGTTTCATCCTTTTATGTGACAGTCCAAGAGGTATAGATAAAGAATTGAGTAAGTATTAGATTCCAATATCATACAGTCAAGTTTTACTATCCCATCCCTTTATTTAGGCTTCATTCTATAGCACCAGCCTTTCAAATCCCATTCAGCCTTAACTTCAAGGGTAACTGCTTTCTTTATCAGCAGAAAGAACAAACTTAAGTGTCACACACGTTTGGAAATTCACAGTAAATCTCATAATGAATTTTAACCCCCAAGTGGGATATATCTGAACTCACAACCATAAAAGCAAGATATGGCTTACTAATGTGTGAAGCCCATGTGGAGATATCAATGTTTGTTCTTCTTATCTTTCTTGCACTATCCCGAATTCTTTCATATAATAGCCTTCTGACCCAGAATTTGCAAGTACAGCTTCTGAATGCATTAGGAGGGTTAATTCTCTGGAGCACTCAGTATTCTTTAGTGATGAAAGGTATTGAAAAGGCTATTACTTGCTTCTATGCATGGGTAGCACCAAAACACTCAAAGGTTCAACTTTCTTTTAGCATTGTAAATCTGTTTTTGTGGTTAAATTGAAATGGAACAAGACAGTGTGTTGTGTTTTACAGTTAAGATAATATGCTGGTGTGATGCTATTTCCTGCTGATGCATTAAACTTGGGAATTTCACCTAAATATAAATCACTTCATTCTTGACTTAAAAAATAAAATGAGAAAAAGCATATACACAATGTTCAACTTGCAATAGAAGCTGATAGGAAAGCAGAAGGACAGATTAAGTCTTGTAAAAGAGTAGGTGCTGCTTGTGAGGTGCTGGATATATGCAATAATGGCACATGGAAGAGGCAAACGTGAGGGGTCAAAGGAAAGTAGAGAGAGGGGGAAAGAGAGAGACTGTTCCATAGCAATAAAGAAAAAAAATAGGTTCTCCAGAACCCATCATGGTCTATTACATCATTCTATTACTTGTTAATTAATAGTATAGGCTGAACTTAGGTCTATAATACCAGTGATCCATAGACTACATGAGTGTCTCATTCATTGACATTTTTCCCATAAGGAAAACTGTCTGCTATTATTGGAGAATTTTTTGGAAAGTAAAACCTTTTTTCTTGGCATTACATGTCTCTCCTTGAGTTTGTCTTCTGCTCATAAGAGTAAACTGATATGCTGACTCTCCGGGGCTACTCTAGCATATAGAGAATTGGGAAATAACCAGGGGAGAATTCTGGCTTTTCAAACCTTCCATGCTGGCTGTGATGCCAGTCTTGAATGCCCTTTTGTCTGCTTCTGTCACAAACATCTTCCCCACTTCATTCCATATTACTGCATATTCATGAAACAAAAAGAAAAGGAGTACTTGTGGCACCTAAGCTGAGCTGTAGCTCACGAAAGCTTATGCTCAAATAAATTGGTTAGCCTCTAAGGTGCCACAAGTACTCCTTTTCTTTTTGCGAATACAGACTGTGAAACCATTCATGAAACACCCTCCCTGAGAAAATCTTCAAGACACAGTTCTTCGTTGCCTGCAAGAAACCAGTTCTTTTCAGAATCACTGCTTCTCAGGATAGAGTCCCCCATCCTCATCCTGCCTCATACTAAGAAAGCAGGACAAACAGCAAGTTACCTCAAGTGCCTATACATAAATGCAAGAAGCCTGGGAAACAAGCAGGGAGAACTGGAAGTCCTGGCACAATCAAGGAATTATGATGTGATTGGAATAACAGAGACTTGGTGGGATAACTCATGTGACTGGAGTACTGTCATGGATGGATATAAACTGTTCAGGAAGGACAGGCAGGGCAGAAAAGGTGGGGTAGTTGCATTGTATGTAAGAGAGCAGTATGACTGCTCAGAGCTCCGGTATAAAAGTGCAGAAAAACCTGAGAGTCTCTTGATTAAGTTTAGAAGTGTGAGCAAAAAGGGTGATGTCATGATGGGAGTCTGCTATAGACCACCGGACCAGGGGGATGAGGTGGACGAGGCTTTATTCCTGTAACTGACGGAAGTTACTAGATCGCAGGCCCCGGTTCTCATGGGAGACTTCAATCACCCTGATATCTCATGGGAGAGCAATACAGCAGTGCACAGACAATCCAGGAAGTTTTTGGAAAGTGTAGGGGACAATTTCCTGGTGCAAGTGCTGGAAGAACCAACTAGGGGCAGAGGTCTTCTTGACCTGCTCACAAACCGGGAAGAATTAGTAGGGGAAGCAAAAGTGGATGGGAACCTGGGAGGCAGTGACCATGAGATGGTCAAGTTCAGGATCTTGACACAAGTTAAAAAGGAGAGCAGCAGAATACAGACCCTGGACTTCAGAAAAGCAGACTTTGACAACCTTGGGGAACTGATGGGCAGGATCCCCTGGGAGAATAACATGAGGGGGAAAGGAGTCCAGGAGTGCTGGCTGTATTTTAAAGAATCCTTATTGAGGTTACAGGGACAAACCATCCCGATGTGTAGAAAGAATAGTAAGTATGGCAGGCGACCAGCTTGGCTTAACAGTGAAATCTTTGCTGATCTTAAACACAAAAAAGAAGCTTACAAGAAGTGGAAGATTGGCAAATGACCAGGGAAGAGTATAAAAATATTGCTCAAGCATGCAGGACTGAAATCAGGAAGGCCAAATAACACCTGGAGTTGCAGCTAGCAAGAGATGTTAAGAGTAACAAGAAGGGTTTCTTCAGGTATGTTAGCAACAAGAAGAAAGTCAAGGAAAGTATGGGCCCCTTACTGAATGAGGGAGGCAACCTAGAGACAGAGGATGTGGAAAAAGCTAATGTACTCAATGCTTTCTTTGCCTCCGTCTTCACGAACAAGGTCAGCTCCCAGACTACTGCACTGGGCAGCACAGCATGGGGAGGAGGTGACCAGCCCTCTGTGGAGAAAGAAGTCGTTCGGGCCTATTTAGAAAAGCTGGACAAGCACAAGTCCATGGGGCTGGATGCGTTGCCTCCGAGAATGCTAAAGAAGTTGGTGGATGTGATTGTAGAACCATTGGCCATTATCTTTAAAAACTTATGGCGATCAGGGGAAGTCCCGGATGACTGGAAAAATGCTAATGTAGTGCACATCTTTAAAAAAGGGAACAAGGAGGATCTGGGGAACTACAGGCCAGTCAGCCTCACCTCAGTCCCTGGAAAAATCATGGAGCAGGTCCTCAAGAAATCAATTCTGAAGCACTTAAAGGAGAGGAAAGTGATCAGGAACAGTCAGCATGGATTCAACAAGGGCAAGTCATGCCTGACTAATTTAATTGCCTTCTATGACGAGATAACTGGCTCTGTGGATGAGGGGAAAGCAGTGGACATGTTGTTCCTTGACTTTAGCAAAGCTTTTGACACTGTCTCCCACAGTATTCTTGCCAGCAAGTTAAAGAAGTATGGGCTGGATGAATGGACTATAAGGTGGATAGAAAGGTGGCTAGATTGTCAGGCTCAATGGGTAGTGGTCAATGGCTCCATGCCTAGTTGGCAGCCAGTATCAAGTGGAGTGCCCCAAGAGTCGGTCCTGGGGCCGGTTTTGTTCAATATCTTCATAAATGATCTGGAGGATGGTGTGGATTGCACCCTCAGCAAGCTTGCAGATGACACTAAACTGGGAGGAGAGGTAGATACGCTGGAGGGTACGGATAGGATACAGAGGGACCTAGATAAATTGGAGGATTGGGCCAAAAGAAATCTGATGAGATTCAACAAGGACAAGTGCCGAGGCCTGCACTTAGGACGGAAGAATCCCATGCACCACTACAGACTAGGGACCGAATGGCTAGGCAGCAGTTCTGCAGAAAAGGACCTAGGGGTGACAGTGGACGAGAAGCTGGATATGAGTCAGCAGTGTGCCCTTGTTGCCAAGAAGGCCAATGGCATTTTGGGATGTATAAGTAGGGGCGTTGCCAGCAGATCAAGGGACGTGATCGTTCCCCTCTATTCGACATTGGTGAGGCCTCATCTGGAGTACTGTGTCCAGTTTTGGGCCCCACACTATAAGAAGGATGTGGAAAAATTGGAAAACCTCCAGCAGAGGGCCACAAAAATGATTAGGGGACTGGAACACATGACTTATGAGGAGAGGCTGAAGGAACTGGTATTATTTAGTCTACAGAAGAGAAGAATGAGGGGGGGATTTGATAGCTGCTTTCAACTACCTGAAAGGGGGTTCCAAAGAGGATGGATCTAGACTGTTCTCAGTGGTAGCAGATGACAGAACAAGGAGTAATGGTCTCAAGTTGCAGTGGGGGAGGTTTTGATTGGATATTAGGAAAAACTTTTTCACTAAGAGGGTGGTGAAACACTGGAATGTGTTACCTAGGGAGGTGGTGTAATCTCCTACCTTAGAAGTTTTTAAGGTCAGGCTTGACAAAGCCCTGGCTGGGATGATTTATTTGGGGATTGGTCCTGCTTTGAGCAGGGTTGGACTAGATGACCTCCTGAGGTCCCTTCCAACCCTGATAGTCTATGATTCTATGATCCTGCAAGTACGGACCACATTCTTTGTTCCTATAGATCAGTGGTTGCCAAACTTGTTCCGCCGCTTGTGCAGGGAAAATCCCTGGCGGGCCGGGTCAGTTTATTTACCTGCTGCGTCTGCAGGTTCGGCCGATCGCGGCTCCCAGTGGCCACGGTTCGCTGCTCCAGGCCAATGGGAGCTGCTGGAAGGGGCATGGGCCAAGGGACGTACTGGCCGCCACTTCCAGCAGCTCCCATTGGCCTGGAGCAGTGAACCACGGCCACTGGGAACTGCGATCGGCCATACCTGTGGACGCGGCAGGTAAACAAATCGGCCTGGCCCGCCAGGAGCTTTTCCTGTACAAGCATCGGAACAAGTTTGGGAACCACTGCTGTAGATGTGTCTGGTCTTACATTTGGGTATATTATAAACTCCATGCATACAAACCACGTGATCCAGATTGCTCTGTCAGTGACCTGTCCTTTTCATTACCGCTTCCTCTATCTTGATCATCTGAAAATTGTATCAGGAGAGATTTAATATTTTCTTCAAGACCTTGATTAAAATAGCACAGGGCTAAGAGCTGATTTGTGTGGGATTCCATAGAAACACACCTGCTCAATGATGGTTCCCTGTTTACAATTACATTTTGAGACCTATCAGTTAGCCAGTTTCAATGTATGCCATGTTAATTTTATGTCATTCTAGTTTTTTAATAAAAATGTTATTCAGTAGCAAGTCAAATGCCTTACAGAAATATATTACATCAACATTCTTACCTTTAGCTTATCTTTATCAACTAAACTTGTAATATTAAAAAAAATATGTTTGGCAGGATCTATTTTCCATAAGCCCTTGTTGATTGCTGTTAATTATGTTAACCTTCTTTTATTCTTCAGTAATAGAACCATTACATTATTAATCAGCCATTACATTATTTTGCCCGGGATTGATATCAGGCAGACAGGCCTATAATTAGTTGTGTAATCTGTTTATCCTTTGAAAATATTGTCAGAACATTAGCTTTTTCTTCAGTCCCCTGGAATTTCTCCAGTGTCCCAACATTTATTAAAACTCAGCACTAATGGGCCAGAGGCAGCTCTTTTAAAACATTTGGATGTAAGTTCAACACTTCTGCCTTTTCTTCATCAACAACCATACCAGTTCCCTCTAGGAAAGGACCAATGCCTTTTGTTGTTGATATACTTGAAAAACCTCCTTCTTATTGTCTTTCTTCTTGAGTCTTTTTGCTTGGCTTATCCGTTTTGTACATTTTCTAGCTTCTCATTGATATTAATTGCTATCAATTTCCCCTTTTTACTATTTGTTCTATATTTTTTTTATAGATGCCTTTACTTCCTCTCTTAACTAGGCTGTTTTTTTCTCCCTAATCAGTGTAGCCTTCTTTCTAATTGTGTGTTTTGGGGTAGTTAGTAAAATGGTCTGAAAGATTTCCCAATAATCATTCAAAATTTTCTGTTTGAATTCTTTCTCTCTCAACTGATTTGGCTCATAATTATTTTTAGCTTTGTGAAATTGATTACAAATGTAATCAAGTTAATAATCAGTTTCACCTAAGCAATCAGTTCACCTAAGTAAACTAACTTTTACTGCTGTGATCAAGTCCTCTTTATCTGACCATGTGAGGTCTAATATAGAATTCCTGTGTTGGATGCAACCCTTTTTGAGTTAAGAAATTGTCATCTAGAATGTTTAGAAATTCGAAGGACTGTTTTAGTACTGTCAGCATCAGACCTCCTGCATGTGTCATGCAAATTGAAGTCCTTCATGATAACACATTTCCCCCCCTACCATTATACATAGGTGCTTAAGTTTGATAGTTCATTAAGGTGATTTGGAGATCTGCAGATACCAACTAGTACCCCATCTTGTACTTTATCTATTAGGACATTGATCCATAAGCATTCAAGATAATTTGCTTCTGAATTATCCGTGACTTGGAAACAGGTAATGACATTTTTTATGTACAGTGCCACCCTCCCCATCCCTTTTGCCTGCTCAATCCTTCCCAAATGGGCTATAACAAGTTATTTTATCATTCCAGTCATACAAATCTCCCACCAGGTTTCACTAATACCTGTGAGGTTGAATTTATGTTTGTAAGTGAGCAATTTCAATTCCTCTTGTTTATTAATCAGGCTTATAACATTGGTCTACAGCCAATTAAAGAATTCCTTGTTTTCAAATCTCTTGGTGTCTTGATTGATTTTGACCTTAGAATCTTGATTTGGGGATAAGTAAATGCTCAATTGTTCCCTTTTTCACCACTCCACTGTTGTTGTTGGTTGTTTAATAACGTCCTGACTACTCTAGCCACCCTTTCTCTTGAAAGATTGGTACCTATTCTACTGAGATAGAGGCCATCCAAACTATTCTCCCTTCTCTCCTGACAGAAGGTGGCTCAAAGTTCACAAAACCAAAACCCCATACTCTATACCACTTACTGCAAGCTGGCTAGGTATCTTCTGTCTATCTTTGCTCCTGGGACATGAAGGAGTCCAAGATCACTTGAACATTCAGCTCCTTCAGCTTCCTCCTCTCTGAAGTCATCTGTAGTCTGTGAAGTTTCATGTGAAGCAGTGTTGTTGGTACTCATATGCATCATGAACAGTAGAGCCTTGCCCACTAGGTTTGAAGAGGATTTCCTGCAGGCTAGGGTTGAGTAGAATTCTTTTTCTTTTGTTGCATATTGCTTAATTTATTCGGGGTGGGGGGGGAATTGAAAAAGGGGAATTGTATGAGAAAAAGGAACTATCTATAAAACACTTGGGGGGAGGGGAGGCTGTAGAAACCCCTGTATTTAGATTGCCTAATACTTTCCATTAAAAAGTTGTTTTGCAACCTATTCTTTGAGAAGCTCCCACACCTCTATTTTTTGTAGCAAGCTTTTGATATTCAGTAGGAGGAAAACCTTTGGGCTGTTGAAGAGCCTTTTCTTTCTCCCATGAATTTTTTTAAGCAGTTGAAAACTTACTTATTGTTAATGCTGTCAATGCCTTCGTCACTCACAGTCTTCTTTAGAGGAAAAAGAAGTTAAGAGATAGTTATGTGGTTGGGACACAGGACTGGTAGTCAGAAGACCTTGAATCTGCCACAGGCCTTCTCCATAACATCAGGCTAGTCATTTGGGAAGGTTGAAGAGTTATATCTGGTCCTGAGTAAGAGGCAGAGTATAGCTACACTCTTCCATGAGCAGACCAGAGAATGAATTGTGACTAGCAAATCACAATTCATTCCTTGGTTTTTCTCTATTTGTTCCAGGGGGAAGTAATCTGTGGAGCCATTAACCAGGATGAGATTATTTCCTCTATCCCACCAGCTCAGCTATGTTGGCTGGCATATTGGGGATAGAGTCAAAGCTTTTCCCATTTCCTGTTCACCTCCACCCCCAATACCTGCATTGGAGGGGCACTCCTTTCCCCTCCTTCCACAGCACTGTGACCAGAAATACAAGTAGCCCATAGAGGGAAGAATGGGGCAACTTATGTCCCTCTCTTAGCCATGACTTTGGGTAAGTGACTATCTTGCCCTAAGGATCTAACTTTGCCCCCATAATTCTGTGCCTGTCATCACCGAGGCCCTTTGAAAATGTGATTCTTAGTTTCTCTGCCTCAGTTACTCTGCTTGTAAAACCACGTTGACACACCCATTTAATAATAGTATTGTGAGGCTAAATTCATTAGTGTTTGTAAAGTGCTTTGAAAGCCTCAGATATTAAGTGCTCTGTGAAGATAAGCATTTATTGTACGTTACTTTGCTTGTTTTACATAAATTAATAAGAGCCTCTGGGTTTAAGGTAAAAAGAAACCTGCTACTCTTTACTTTAAACTTTTCAGAAAAAAATTCTGCTTAAACCCCATCAAACCACTGTTAGCTTTTTGTGTATTTCCATTCCTGTTATGGCTGATTAGTTAAGAAGCAGAAGGCAACACTGCAATGTAAAATCTCCATTTGTCTGCTAGTGTCAGGTTGTCCTCACACGATGTGCTAATGAAAAGCATATGAAGCATTAGCACCAGGTGCTCCAGATCTGGCAGTCCCAAGACCGGCGTTAAGAGGCCTTGAATGAGTCCGTGTCAGGCTATAGTTTAACCTAATATCAACCCATTCGGGTACCCTATCAAATGTAAGAGAAATGAAAGATTTTAAAGGCTACATTAATCCTGGTGACTCTGCACTGTGGAAAAGCTCAAAGTTATTTGCCACAGGTCTTATTGTTCTCATGATAACTGGCAAAACTTGAAGTATTCAATGTTCCTTAAAATGTTACTTTCTACCTGTTTAGTAGGAAGGTCTTGTGCTAGTACACTTATAAAATTCAGCATAGAAATGCACCTGCCATTGGCTGTTATGTTCTACTCTCTGAGTTCCCTTGTTTTCCTCTGTGTGTTTTCTAGTTTCCACAGTCATGAGAAGCAGAAAAAAGTATTTAGAAAATGAGCGTTCAACCTAAGAATAGCCCAAATTAAAAATCTAGTGCATTTTCTGCTACCAATATAACACATTAAAGCATGTAACAATGGAGGCAGGGATATGGTGTTGGAGTTGAATCTAATGCATGTTTTAGCTTCTATGTTCCTATGCACTTGTTACCTATATTTTTTTGTTTCTATTTGGGATGGATGTTTTGCTTTGTGTTTTACCTTGAAGCTGCTAAGACTCAGGAGTCACACTGTTGTTTTAGAAATCTCTGAGCCTATGTTTGCAAGAAAAGTTGCCTCAGATAGCTGGCTTCTCAAGGCACAGGTGGCTTCAAAGGGCCTCTTGGCTGAATATGACTGGTTCGGGTTTAACTTAAAGTCAAGTGACAGTTACAAGATCTGGAGCTCCTGCCATGTTCTGAATTCCTGTCTTTCAAATTCACTTCACAACACATTCAGTTCACGCAAATTGTGTAACCGACAGAGCACCAGACTGGGAGTCAGGGAACTTAGGTTCTAGCTCTGACTGTTACAAACGCATGTGAACTTGGCTAAGTCCCTTACCTACTTCTGTATGGCTGTTCCTCTAGTTGTGAAAGGGTGCTAATGATATCCACATTTGTAAAATGCTTTGAGTGCTATCGATGAAAAGTGTATGGAAGTATTAATCAATAAAAATACCTATCTGACCTGCATAGTAATAAAATACTAGTCATAGCGCATATAATATAAAAATATAGTTGGTGGTTTCCCCTTGGTAGCTAGCCAATATTTGGAGCCTTGTCAGGCTGTTTCCATTAGGAGACAAACTGAGTATGTGACTCAGGTATTTCTTTGTAAATCAATAAGATTGCACCAAAGAATGCAAACAGGGTATGTCTACACTGCAATGTAAACCTAGGGTTAGCGGAATTCAAGTCAGCAGATCTTGGATTAAAGAGCCCAGGTCTTGAGCATTTACACAGATTGTCAATGCTAGGTTAAGAATTTTATAACCTGGGCCTTCTTCCACGCTTCAGTATACAGACCTGAGTGCAATCAACCATATACCGCACTTCCTAACACCTTTTTATAATGTGGCTGCTCTAGCTCTTTATTCGTGGTAGAGTGTGGGAAAACTTGGCTGTCCTTCAAACTTGACTGTCCACAGGACCAAAAAAATGTCACTCCATAAGATTGTGGGATACTTTTGGTGGCCTCTCAGACTATGAGTCCAGTGGAGCTGCATTTACACTGCAAAGCAACAGCACTTGAGCCCTGGGTCCTAGCTTGACTCAGGCTCAGACCCTCTACCCCGCTGGGGTCCTGGGAACCTGTGAGTCCCGGGTTAGTGTGATTTGTGCAGAAAGGGCGTTAGGCTTGATCTTGAGTTTGAAATCTGGGCTTACATTGCAGTGTAGACATACCCACAAAGTCCTGTTTCCCTGAACAACATAGGAACAAACAGAAGCTATTTTCTTTGCTCAGAAATCCTGCTTTTCCAGTCAGTTCTGTGCTCCAAGGAACTCTGTCTCCGCTGCTCCCTCTCATGACTGCTTCTCTCACCATCTGCTGACACTACCCTCACTGACTCTTACTTTTTTTGTTGCTTGTTGATTCAGACACCCACACAGATACACAAAGCTGCAAGCAATCTAGGCTCCATCCCCTGCATTTTCATTCGTTCCTCCGAGAAAACCCTCTTATTCTCCCTGAGTTCGTTCACTTCCCATGAGACCCAGTGCCTTGGGCAGTGGCTTCTGTTATTTCAGCTATCTTATTCCATAAAGGAGCTTATTTATTTCTTCCATTTAGCTTGAATGAAGGATAGCTAGCACTCCCATCAGTTTTAATGAGGTCATTATTGCCCACAGATCAAAAAAACACTTGATGGCAGCCATTAACACCTTCTCACATAACAATATAACTCATTCATAATTTTAGGTGCTTTGAAAATGAAACACACCATATAATGTGGCATAGGACCTGAACTGTATATGCTCCATTGATTTCAATTAATTAATTGATTGCTCTTTTATAATATTTTTGGGACATTCTATTCTTCCATGTTACTGATAGACTGGTGGTTCACTGTGTGTCGTGTGTGTGTGTTGCTTTAAAGAACTTCAAAATAATTCTTTTAATCTTATTAAAGAATTATTCTTCAGCCCCCTTGAAGAACCCCACTGCAAACAGCATTAATGAAGAGGCTCCCACAACATCGTGGGGAGAGGCATCTAAAGCTTATGCTCAAATAAATTGGTTAGTCTCTAAGGTGCCACAAGTACTCCTTTTCTTTTTGCAAAGAGGAAAATAATTCCTTGTTACTTAGTCAAAAGAGACTCTAGTCATGCCAGGAAAGTGAACCTGGCTGTTTGGAAGAATCTAGACACTACACAGAGTGAAAGTTTAAAGAATACCAATTAAGATTAAGTCTTTGCTTCAACAGTAAGAGCTGACAGGGAGCAAGTTTCCTAAATGGGGAGTGAACTGTTCTTACAGAATGGTTTTGTGAAGGATAGAAGGGCATGTACAGTCACCAATCCAAAAGATTTCTCTGCTGGATTCTAGATATACTTGTTTAAAGTCCTTTTAAAGCCTCCTGTTAGTAGTGGCATTACCACAATAGCTTTGGCTAAAGTAAAAGGAGTGGGAATCAAATCTTAGGGAACTAAACATATGTTATCTCTCCCATTGAGACTCAGTTGTAAGTGAAAATGGTCCCAGGAGACTTCTTTCACTACATTAGATGGAAGGAATTAATTAGAATGCTTTGCTCAGGGATGGCTATCAGAAGAAGAAATGCATCCCTTAAGACTAAGATGTGAAGCCAACTTTTTTCCTTTATGTATATTACTGGTAACATGTTTTTTTAGTCTTCCAGAGTCATAGTTGGATATTTCACAAGCCAAAATCTGCAACCTTGACTTGCATTGAGTTGTTGTAATCACACGATTAGTCCCATTGATGTAAATGGGACTACTTAATGTCACTCACCATGAGTAAGAACTGCAGAGTTAGGCTTCAGGAGAATGAGCTACGATGTTAGGTTGTATTAAGAGACTAACAAGGACATATGTGTCACTGGCTATAAATATCTCTGCCACATCTTGAACACTGCATTTGGTTTTGGTGACCTCGACTTTAAAAAGATGTGTTGAAAAAGAAAATTCATAGATGAGGAAAACCGGTTGGAGTTGTGTTAAGTGGGAGGTTGAAGATATTCCATGTGATGAGATTATAAAGCATAGAATTACTTCTAAAAGTTGAGAAAAAAAATAACTGGTGAGCATATGACAGAGGTTTATAAAATAATGCAGAGATTCTCTTGTGAGCCACCTGCAGTCCTGTTCACAGCCTTTCCCATTCACAAGCCTAAAACAGCTTGTGGCAACTACAGCAATTGCTTACAAGTAACTTTTTTTTTTTTTTTTTTTACAAATGGAAAAGTAGTATTTGGAAGTCTTAATGCAGCTTGCCAATTGATGTTAGTTTTAGTGGCCTTTTAATGCAGGTTAGCAATTGAGAAATAAGGAGGAAGAGCCAGCACCATATGACCAGTGGTCCACAGACCATAGTTTGAGAACCTCTGGTATAGTAAATGTCAGTCTAGCGCTTCTATTTATCCTCCCCCATCATACAAAATCAAGGGTAGCTCCTTAACATAGGGGCTAGTCATCCTGGAGCATAGTTGGCAGGATGAATCATGTTTGGTTTTTAACTTTCTTTCAGAATTAGGCCACTGTTGGGATGCAGGGTATCTGACTAGATGGAGTATTGACAGTTGGTTCTGTATGAAATGCTCTAAGAAAATTGTCGACAAGCTGCTGATTTCCGTCTTGCAGGATGATGCTAGAATACATTTCAGGAGCACACATTTCCAAGCTGGCATTTACTTTAAACTCCCGAAGGTGAAAAGTTTCAGACAACAGAAGACTACTTCTCTAATGCCAGGAATAATTCATTAGCTAGCACTATGACATTCACTGATGAATCTCGGGAATTTAGCTCTCCCTTCTTAGTAACACCCTTGTTGCCTGCTTTCTCTTAGAGTTTTGAAAACCTTATTCACGTGTGCAGGGTAATGAGTTATAGGAGTGATTGCATATTAGATTTTCTTTCCTGTGAGCTTCTCATATTACTTTGTGATGTTTAAGGATGCAATAATATAAAAAGTTATTAGACTAGAATAGATTCACCAACCCTGGCACAGGGCATTCTAGCTCGCCAGAGGGGTTTCATCGGGAAGAAGGACAGATGGTAGCACTGTCCGTCCTTATTTTTTTTTTCCTCTTGGACAATCAGCTTTGTTACAGCTGGGGCTCCAGTGAAGGCTACTTTAAAGTTATATTGAACAGTATATCCCATAGCTGCCCTCGGCATGCTTTCTCCTTGGCTAGCATTACCACCTTCTTGGCCCATTAGGAATATCTGCAGTGTGGCAAGGACTGTGCTTTCCAGTCTGAGTAAACAGACACATGCCAGCTGTGGCCAGAACAATAGCAGTGTGGACATTGTGGCATGGATATTAGCATGAGCCATCCAACCATCTATGAACGCACAGGGTCCAGCAGGATTGTACTCGGGTGCTAGCTTGTGCTGTCATCTGTGCTGCAACATCTACACGGCTATTTTTAGTGCACTAGCTTGAGCAGAGCTAGCACATATCTGTTTACCTGAGCTGGGGGACATGCTTCCAGCAGCAGTGTAGACATATTCTTAGAGGTTCCAAGAAAAAGTGAGGTTGCATTCTTTCTGTAGATTCAATGTCCCTCACAGAGGCCTCTACCAGGATCTTTGGTGGTAGAAGCTGGCATAGAAACTGAGTTGTATCTTATCCATTAATTGTAATTACTTGATGACTTTCCTTTTCATCTGCATTCTATTCTATGCTATTATTAGGCTGAGGTACAGACATTTGTACCCATGAAAAAGAAGGTTTTAAGTAAGGGCTCCTAAATTGAACAAATTAAAAAATTAATCAGTTATTAATGTTTTATACAGGGTCATATAGTACATTCATCATTGTGGTATCTAAATGCCTTCCAGTAGAGCATTAAGTAATGTCACTAACATATGTCACAAATAGTTTGTTCTCTCCTCTTCCCAGTGGGAAAACAGTGTGAAGTGAAGCGTTTTTTAAATTATTATTATTACACATGTTGCTATATGTTTGCCAGAGAGGTACATTTGTTTGACCTGCTTTAAGTTCTTGTGGGAGTTTATTCCGCAAGCTTGGGTCAGCCCTGATTCTCAGTCTAGTGGTCTGTCCATTAGGCTACATTGTCTCCTGAATTGGGAGCAAAGAAAGTTATTCTACTTTCAGGTTCTTGAATGAAATGTGTGCTTGCTTAGATGGCACACTATGTTCTGGATAGCAATGCAGTCAAAAAGTGTCCTTCCTTTGGGGAGATAGATAAATGTTGGAAAAATGAGGATTTGTGGGCTACTTAGCAAGAAAATATGTAATGGTTACAATTCCAATATCATTGGATGGAGTTGGTTAAATACTTTAAAAACAGTGTTTGTGAAAGTTTGCTCAGAGTCTGAATGTCTGATTGTACCAGGGTCATCCCCCATTTTCATCATTATTGATGAATGTTCATGTGAATGGGTTTTTATGCTCATGAATGTTTGGAAAATGCAGAGGCTAAGTGAGTGGGGCATGTGGGGTCACGTGCCCTCCCAGATTTGCTGCTTGGTTGATATCGAGCATGCTCACATGGACTTAACATGCTCAGTAACACTGCTGAACCCATCTGCCCTTAACTCTTCCCCCTTCCTCCCCCCACTATCAGCAGGCATGTATCTTCTCTGGGAAAAGGTCTGTTTTGCAGCTGTCTGTCTTTACATATGAATGAGAATATTTGTGTATGAACAAGGGTATTTGTTTTACATTTACCATTTGCTAACTGCTGCTGGTCATTTGTTTCTTATTCCATTGTTTATAAGGCTTCACTCAATCCAGGAGAAAATAATATCCTTTCTCACACTCACACTGAATAGAGAACTGTCAATCTGTAGACCCTATTAAGTGAAATTTACTTGCATAAACCTTTTGTTGTATAAGTATGAAAAGCAAATATATTCAAAGTCTCTTCTCAAACTATTGACAGACAAAAATAATTTATTTGCAGTGAATAATTTGATGACTGGGGCACTTGGAGAAGAGATTGATACGTCACTTATTTTGCTGGAGGTGTATTGGGTAGAGGGAGGGCAGATGGGTTCTGAAAACATGGATGATGAAACGAGAGACCACCTCTTTGAAAAGTGCTGTGCTAGACCACTAAACAGGCAAAAAGCCTTTATAGTAAATCAACAAGCTGTAATAAGATACTCCTCTATACATACAGTTAAATAATCTGTTTCTGTTCCAATACTGTAAAAGAAACATGAGATTTCCAAGAAAAATCACAGCCTAATAACATTGCTGTGGGCTGGGTGAAGTGGCATTGAAATTAGGGCTGTAACCACTGCTTTTCTTTTACAATAGCTGTAAGAAGGCATTAGGCTCTTTTTATGAAATAATAGTGGTCTTCACCTCCAAACAAAGATACATGTCACTGCCCCCCAAAAAAGGATTTTTAAATCTGCTCAGGAATTAGAACTATGAATTATGTGTCAGAGAATTTTTTTGCTGGTTGTATGATAGGTGGGCAGGCATATGAGAGAAGGGACAAAAGCAACTAGAAAGCTAAGATGACTGTAAAAGAAGTGCTGGTAATTAGGCCCCGAAAGAAAGCAAGGAGAGTGAACTTTCTGAGCAGAGAGTGCTGGCTGGAAAGGCAGGCATGGAAATTGCTGTGTTTATGAAAACAGGACTTTATGTATAATCTTTGTAAATAAATAAGATTGCATCAAAGAAAATACCTGGCTGCATCATCAATTTCTCCTCCTTGTGGAAACAACCCACAGAGGCACAAACATAGGCTATCTGCTCGAGTCATAAAGGGGTAACAATATCTTAAGTACTCTTTCTTTGCATTCTGTTGAATAACTCTGATTTGGAAGAAAGAAATTCTAAAATGGATTCCTTCCTACACTTACATCTACACTAGAAAGCAACCAATCTGTTCTGTTTCTTTTCCAAAATGATGCATGATATAGGCTACTGAGAAAGTTTTCAAAATAAGAAGATTTTAGCAAGTCAACACATGTAAGTAATTTGTTCGGAAAGAGTATGATGGTCATTAATAATATGGATTTGAGGCTTCCTTTGGAGAATTGTGGGCTATTTGTTAATTCACTCAGCTAACAAGTATGTGGAGAAAAGGCAGATTGAAGAAATGAATAGTCTTTTAGTTGTTTTTTTTTTTCCCTGGGAAATTTAGTATTATAGCAGAAGTCTGTGGAATGGCATTTGTGCCAGCTAAGGGGAAAAATTGCAGCATGTTCCTAATAATTTAAAGCATGTATCATGAATGAAGATAAAAGAGAACAAAGTATTTAAAGCTTATTGATACAGCAGTAGCAATTGCCCTGTGATAATGAACACAGTAGATTATCAGGCAAAGCTTAATGCATGCCTTGCTTACAAGAAGCTTTTTATAAACAAATACTGGCTGAGCCATCTTCCAAAATTAGCACAAACGTGAAAATGAACTGATTTAATTAAAATGTTCAAGATAAATAAGAAATAGGAAAAAGGCATTGTACAAAATAGTCTGATAGCAGAGTTTTCTGACAAAAGTTCATCCAGAAATTAGGTAAAGGAGTACAGTACATCTCCAATATGATGAACAATATTATAAATCAGCGCCTTTGGGACTGATCATGACTCTCTTATAGAGAGAGTCAAGAACCCTCTTTATTCCTCCATACCAGTTACCTGGACCTTGGATCTGGACACATAGGAATAAGAGGAGCTCTGTGTTTGCCTCTTCTCCCCTCTTCCCATCCCAGGCAGGTGGGCAAGGAGAAGGCAGGGAATATGCGCAGGCCCGCTGATGGGGGGGGGGGGGAGGAGGGGGAAATTGCACAGGGGCCCGTGTGATTTAAAAAGGTCTGGGGGTCCCTGGCTGCTGTTGGCAGCAGTGCAGTGGGGCTAAGGCAGGCTTCCTGCCCACCCTGGCTCCGCACCGCTCCCAGAAGTGGCTGGCACATCCCTGCAGCCCCTGGGGAGGGGGTGTCCGTGCGCTGCCTCCACCCCAAACACCAACTCTGCAGCTCCCATTGGCCGGGAACTGCAGCCAATGGGAGCTGTGGGGGTGGTGCCTGAAGGCAGCGGCATGCAGAGATTTCATGGGGTCCCCCACCTAGGAGCCGCTGCCAAAGGGGGGTGCTGGTCGCTTTTGGGAGCAGCCCGAGGTAAGTGCCAACCCTTTGACCACCCCCTGCAACCCAATCCCCTGCCCCAGCCTAGAGACCGCATCCCCTCCCTCATCCAAATTCCGTCCCAGAGCCCACAGCCTCTTCCACACCCAAACTCCTCCCAGAGCCCACACCCCAACCCCCTGGTGTAAGTGAGTGAGGGTGGGGGAGAGTGAGCAATGGATGGAGAGGGGGATGGGGTGAGCTGCAGGCAGGGCCTCAGTAGGGGCGGGACAGGGGCATGGTCTCAGGGAAGGGGCGGGACAGGGGGCAGGCAAGGGTCTTTGGGTTTGTGCAATTAGATAATTGGCAACCCTACCAGGTGGGCATATGGAAGCACTGGCCATGCTGGAAGAGTGTGCCCAGCAGTGCAGCCGGCAGCTCACTGGGCACCAGCCAGCACAGGCACAGCACTGCCCAAATGACAGGTGGACGCGTTCCTGCAGGCGCGGCTTGTGCGTGCATGCTGGCCCATTGGTTGTTTTGCCCTGTGGCCCGGAATTGCTGTCAGCGGTCCTGAACATGTGCAACCTTAGCTCCATCCTCTTACATGTTAGCTCAGCCCAGCTGAACCAGTGTTGGGAGTGTGCTGATTTGATGCTAGTACAAAGCAGCAGAAAATTACTACCCCATCCTCCACCCTTGGATCAAAGGGGGGACAGGCAGGGGAGGAGTTACCACTCACAGGTGTGTCCATGAATCTGTGTGTCCCAGGGCTGCTTCTGAGGTGTTACAACTTATACACCCACCTTTGCTTGGGGCTGTGTTTAAAGTCAACCTCTAACTGATGGTGTCTTGTAATTGTTGAATTCCAGTCTACCCACATTAACATTTAGTTATAAAAGTAGTTATGGAATTCACAAGATAGCGTTCTTAGATATTTTCAGCTGGTGTGGAGGAAAACCGCTTTTTAAAACTTCTTTCCTTTGATACTAACTACTGCCTTTATGAGCATACGTTGACATCTGCTGCTATGATCGGACTTTGGTTACAATTACAAGCAAATTTTAGTTTTTCAGAGTGATATTAGTTGTGTGTGAAAATAAGATAACTAACTTAATGATTTGTGCAGGAATTAAAAGTACTTTGCTTAGAGGTAAGGGCCAGAGGGTACTATCAGAACAAAGGTATAGCTAAGGCTCTCCTGAGGAACTTCCTTTTGCAGGTGACATAGTTCTAAACATCTATTGATGTCCTGTTGTCCAAAAAGTGTAAATTTTATTTTTATGGTAATATATGTGACTTGAGTAATGGAAAAAAATGATTTAAAAATAAACACGTCAGCACTTGGAATTTACTGTGAGATATAAAGATCAGGCTGCACAGCTGACTTGGCCTGTTGTGAGGATGTAAAATAAAAGACTAAGCATTGAGAAAAAGACACGACTTCCATCAAAAAATCTGCTTATCTTTAATTAAATGAAATTTGGGGCAGATCCTCATCTGGTATAAATCAGTGTGGCTCTATAGAAGTAAATGGAGCAACACTGATTTACATCGGTTGAGGATCTAGCACAGAAACTAAACCATGAACACTGCAAAATACAAGTGTGTGTATATATACGTGTAGTTGTCCCTTGCTGTGCTGTTTCTGTTAGGCGGAGAAATAGATGATGGTCGTATTTCTTTGATGCAATCCTATTTACAAAAAATATACACAAAGGCCTGTTTTCCTGAATATGGTAGGAATCAAAGAGGAGGCAGTTTCCTTGTTTAGAAATGTAAACCTGCTTCTAATCAGCACTCTGCCCCAAAGCAGCTTTCTCTTGGCTGCTTCCTGAGGCCACACTCACCAGGGCTTCTTTGACTGTCCATTGTCTTTCTGTTTGCTTTCCTTTGGGCTTTCTGCATCTGAGAGAGACAGACAAACACACGTATACCTACTACGTTTGTAAGCAGTCCCTCGGCTCAAATAGTTCAGCTTGTGAGTGACTAGTCTCATGGGTGGTGGCTTCTATTGTTTCAGCTTTCTTACTTCATAAAGGAGTCTACTTGCTTCTTACCTTTATCCTAAGTGAAGGGTGACTATCCTACCAATCAACTTCAATGGTGTCTGTGATTATATGAAAATCTTGCCTCCTGGTAGCTGCCACCATAAGGAACAAATGCAAAGAGGAGAAAAAAGAGATACTGATGAATTGCTTCCAAATGATAAATTGATTTCAGAAAGGATGATAACTTTATTTCTACCACATCCCCTTTGTTTTTCCCTGACCCCCTCCCCACAGTGTCTGTGTGTCTGTTTGGGATCTGGGGTGGATTATTTGGTTCATTTAAAACATTCTGATTGGAGGGAAAAATCCTTCTTGAACTATATATAAATAAATCACACAAACCAAATAATAAACTGTATACAGGATTAGAAGAGCATGGAAAACATTATTTGTGTTGGATCAAGGTTTGTGATAATTCCAAATATTCCATGTTAGAAAATGATCTGTCTAGAGAATCAATGAAGAGTGAATTTTTAATGGAGAGAGTACTACTCTTGTGAAATATTCTGAGCTGTTATTGCTAAGCTCAACTGGACAGCAGTTTTGCCCTTCTGAATGTAGGCCTCCTGTGAAGAGTCAAAAGTGGATGCAGACTGATTAGAATCACTCTATCTACCTCCACACAGCATTATTCCCTCTTAGCAATGACACATCCCCTTAACCACAGGAGGCTGAGCTACACCAGATGGCTGTTTCAACATCATCAGCTTGGAGCTTTCATTGAACAAATATGGCTCATTTCCTGATTTACTTTCTGGCTGGTGTACTCTTTTGACTCTCTTTGGAAGGCATGATGCCCACTCAGAAGTTGGTCAGTTTTCTGAAATATTTAATAACCTAATTCCAGTACAAATCATTGAGTTATTTATCTTATATTCACCCGCAACGAACATCAGTGTGTAAAACTAAAATTTGCTTGTAATTGTGACCAAAATCGGATTGTAATATAATATAGGCAGCCTGCTGATGCACCTTTCAAGTGACATTTGTTCTGCCTGAGTCCTCAGAGTTTATGCCAATGCTGATATCATAGTTACAGTTATACATATCTATGTGCCAGGAGAAGAATGTTTAAATGGAGCAGGAAATGTAGAGATGGGCACGGATGATGGAGTATAGATTATATAGACTATATTTGCTTGATATTCTTTTGAAACCCATGAAAACTATTCAGCAGTATAGCTGGAGTCAGAAACAACTATTTAAACCTCAGTTTTTCAGGAAACCTCATTTCTGTCTCATGGACACCCCAATATGAAGTGAATATTGCAAAATATTTACAGAAAGTGAATTTCAAATTGTAGGATTGTAGATTATAAACTCTTTATGGTGAGGGTTGTCTCTTACTATGTGTTATGCACAGAGCATAGTTCAATAGGACCCTGATGTAATTGGAGCCTCTAGGTACTATTATAATAAAAAAGTTAATAATTATATGGCAGTAGTGGACACAACAATGTAAGGAGCTTAGTGTAGTGTTAAAGCATCAATACAGCAGATGATACAGGATTCATCCCTAGCTTTGAATGCCATTTTTCAGCTTTCTCTGTCTGTGTGTGCACGTCTGGAGCTTGTATTTAAGTAAATGTTTGTAAGTTTTACTTACACTACAAATTCACCTTTTTATATTGCATATTGTGAGAAGATTAAAAATGAGTGAAGTAAACAAGAATAATAGAAAATGAAACCTTCTGAACCCCTTGCCTTCACAGGGAATCTAGCTGATAATTGGAAAAGCGTATGAACAGCCATTTCAAATCTACATGCCATTGTGCATGACGGAGTTGGAACATAGACCAAAGAAATGAAAGGCAGGTAAGAATAAGCATCTATACCTTACAACAAACAGTATATTTTACCTTTCAAAAAATGCAGTGACAGGCAGGTGCATCATAAGAAACATCTGATGGGGGGGAAATGCCTAATTCCATGAGCAATCTTTTTCTTGTAGGGAAAATACTCATTTTTCATGAGATTTCTCTAAAGGTTACACATGCATTTGTAATATTGAGGCAAGATGGACAGAACCTTAAAAGTTTTAAAGCTGGGTTTGGAGGGCTAGTCCATACAAAAGACACCAAATTAAAGTTGCTCAGCTTGTAAAGCACTCATCATATGGAGAGAACAGATTCAACACAATTTAGACCACATTGAAAGACTAAAGTCAATTTACCAGGTACATAAGCATGTGTGATAATGGTCCCTAAATCTGTAGCAACAAGGTGAGGATATTCTTGGATATACAAGATAAGGATGTGAAACTAAAATTTCCTTTGAAGACTATAAAAAGTGGTGTAGAGAAGGCCAAATTTAGATGCTAGAGTTTAACCGCATAAATTCAATGTAACTGATCTGGAAGGGACATAGATCTGACCGCAGCTTTATACCATTGACTATAAGGTTCTGTTGCCCTGACCCTGTGTGAAATAAACTAGATCTCAGCTGAACGGCTCCATTTTTTTTTTTATTGTGTGCGATTTTGCATTACTTGTGGTTTTTTATTATTATTTTTTGTGGTGCCAACATTGTTCAGGAAGCTGGGTAGACAGGAATTAAAACAAGATCCCTGCCCTATATACCCAGTTTCCAGAAACTGTTGCTGGGTTATTGACATCTGCCCCACAGGCTTTCCTGTTGAGGATTCTGGAAGGTTCTAATCTGTCTTCCCTCTTGTTAGAATGTTTATGATGCTGTTGGGGAGAGAGTGAGACTATAGCCAGGGTGACCATATTTCCCTACGCTGAATACAGGAAGCCTGGTAAAATTACTTGTATTCAAGCGAGTTCAACAGCAATCAGTCAGAACTATGCAGTACAAACCTTCAAATTAACATCAAGTTGACTGAGCTCCCACTAAAAAAATACTGCATAGTTGGATTCTTTTGATTTACCTTCTTATCTTTAAGGCTTTAGGGTTCACACAAGGAGGGGTGACATGAACCTCCCACCTCCCCCACCCACCCCATGCTCCTGCAAACCTCTCTCACACAGGGGAGTGACCCACCCAACCCTACCTGTGGCACACTCTGCCCCCCATGCCTGGCTGGGCCCCTGGGATGGACCCGCCTCTCCCAGTAGCTGACGCCACATCTTCCTGAGGCAACACATGGGGTGCATGCAGGGTCACATGCCCGCCACCCCAGATTTCTGCCAGGGGTCACACCAGAATGTGGCCAGGAGCAGCCTTTCATCACTGTGCTGGAGGGAAGGGATGGGAGCTGCTTCCAGCTGCAGGGGGGAGGGATGAAGTGGTCTGAGTCTTTGCAGAGCTCATCTTCCCTCACTCCCCTGTGGCTGCAACCCTGTGGCTTCAAGCAGATTGCCCTCATCATGTCAAAAGGCTGCTAACCCCTCCAGGCTGCAGCTGGTCACTGACATAACCCAGCTGCCTCCTGTCCCCACCCCCCTCCCCCCCGGTTACAGCGTGGGCAGGAAGGGGTTAAGCTCTAAGGGTGCATTGTGCCCCAGGGACTTCAGAGACTTCAGCAAATCCGGCCAGAGATGTGGCTCAGCAGGGGAGGGTACCTAGGGGACAGAGCAGCCCCATGCTCCCTGGGGGCAGGACCCAGATGGGTCAGGGAAGAGGGTGCTAAGCCCCTGCCCAGGGGTCTGCAGGGTCCGAGCATGAACTGGTTGGAAATCAGAGCTTAGCTGAGGGGCGGAGAGGCTTCCCCCTCCCAGTACTGTGCGCTTTGGCAGATGCAGGGCTTGTTCTCCTCCTAGCCAGCACCCTGGGCCAGAGGGTCTTGGGCTTTTCCCAGATGCCTGCCCAGCCAGAGGCAGTGGGGGAAGGAAAGAGCCTGCTGGCCAGGCTGTTGGTGTGCTGAGCGCTCTGACCAGGGCCTGGTTCTCCACCCAGTGCTGGGAGTGGGATGCCCCCCAGCAGGGCACATATGAAGGAGCAGCAGGGGTGGGTTGGGTGGGTGGGACAAAGGGGCAAAGCCAGGAGAGCACAGTGAGAGGGGGAGCACATAAAGGCTGATGGGTGGGTAGCAGAGGTGACATGTAAATGGCTGCTGCATGACACTTGCCCGCACTCACCAGCTGGAAATGGGACGGGGTGGGTCCCTGCTAGCCAAGAGCTAGCACACAATATGGGCTATGCTGCCGGACCAGCAGGGGGAGCGGCCGTCCCCACGCGCTGCATCTTCACCCCGCCACCAGCATTACACACCCATCCTCATTGTTGGTCACTGGAAACCCCCCCACCCCCCTCCACACACACAACTCTGGTGGGTGGGTAGCTAGTGAGCAGGAATCTGGCCAGCAGCAGGAACCACCAGTACTGATGTGGGGAAGACAGAAAATACAGGACAATTTGCACATTTTAAAGAAAGTCGGGACACATGCAGGAGAGCTTAAATATGGGACTGTCCCTTTAAAATGGGATGTCTGGTCACCCTAACTGTGTCGCTATTGGTATGGGGAAGGGTTAGGGTTAGGGTCTTTTTCACTGAACCAAAATGTTGTGGAAAAAAATGTAGTAAGGATCTCAGAATTTGGCCCTCAGTTGTGTTTTTCACTGAAAAAAATCACCCCATTGTAAAAAGTTTTATTTTGTTCAAATCCAAACTTGATGAGATGCATGAAGAAACTGAGATGCAATAACAGAATTGTTAAAATGAAAATGGTGAAATATTAGAACTAGAGGTGAGAGAACCAATTTGGATCAAATAAGAATTGAGGCAAGCATTCATGAACTACTGGACAAGAAGAGTCTCTTTCACCTCTCCCTTCCCCTGCCTCTAGTATTTTTCATTGTTGTCTGCCTTCACACTTCCTGGTTCAATTCAGGACTAAAAATGGAAGAGCCAGAACACAGAGAGACACTTCTAATGGTATTACCATCCCGATCAAAACAAGAAACAGCAGAAAACTGAGAGACTTGTCATGATATTCTTACCTCCATTTTGCAGACCCAGAACATTCATTATGATACTTCGTGACCAAATTTTGGCAGCTTGTCCAAAATGAAACTGGAGGAGGAGGTGTTTTTGCAAAACCGTATTGATTTGGATTTTGGATTTGGAAAACACAAACCAACAGTGGTTTGGATCTAGATTTCATTTTTCTTGAGCTAGCAAACTTTGGGGAGGATAAGAAGAAAGGTTTGAATTTTATCCCCTCCCATAATTGCTTAAATTTTGGAAAATCTCAAGAGTCAGATGTTTGTTTTATCACATGGAAACCAAATCCATGGATAATTCAGAACCATATCTTAATTAATCTAAAACATACAAGTTCTATGGTGTCATATACAAAAGATGGGCCAAAACCAATATCTGGTAAGTTAAAAGTAAGGGACCAAATTCATTCTTGGTGCAGCTCCATTGAGCTTAGTCAGCTTATGCCATGAATCTGGCACATTATATGTAAAATTCTTTTGGGCCCTTCCTTGAACATATTAATAAGATATAGCTTCTTACCTGTGAAATAGTTATGTTCATTTCACTCAGACGACCCATCAACAACCAATTAGAGCTATGTATTTTTCCTAATCTTTTCCAATGACTTAGACTGTTAGATCCATAATCTGTGAAATCTAAGTAAGCCTTGCAGTATTTTAGGCAACACAGGAAACTACAATAGATACAGTAGTCAGGTGCACAAGCCCACTACTTTCTTTAAAGTAAGAATATAAGAGTGCACTCTAGAGAAGGATGGAGATCCTCAAATATCTGAAGATGCTGCATCTCATATTACTATTCCTTTTGGTTTCAGAATCTTAAGTGCGGAAGTTGGGTAACCTTTACTTTGAAGTTATACTGACTCTGACACTACTCTACAGAACCAAAGGAAGTAGCAACACAAGATAATGTGAAGAGACATTTCTCAGAAAGAGATACATAACAAAATATAAAGACTTTGGCATGTCTGATACCATTGTTATCACTCAAACTGCACTTACAAAGAAAATGACCAGGGAAGCCGACATTTAATGTGGACATTAAACCTGCATGATGCTAAGATAGATGGCAGAAGGATCTAGAGGAAGAATGAACTTCTCACACAATCTTCAGGAGCCTTACTTGATGTGCTTGTGAGGAGTTTCTGATTTGCAGGCTACCTGTTGCTTACAACCTGTTTGATTAGACTATTTCCCTTCATTTTCACTGTTTGTGGCATGTGATTGGTCACCTAATTTGTAAGACATAGTTTCTGCTCTCTGCTTGTATACGCAACACTTTTAAAACATCAGAATAACAAATAATGAATTGCAGATAACAAATATTCTTGTACATTTGCCACTCCCTTTGTAAGCAGGGAAATGTGTATTTGTATGAAGAACAGACATTTCCCAAATTATCACACAGAATATCATTTATCAATAATATTCACAAATAAGGAATGGCACGGAAACACAAACATGGATGAACCAGAGTGTGAACAGATGTTCATAAACATTGTTTTGCAACTTTCAACCACAAAAATACACCAGTAACATTATTATTATTGGAAGCTTTTGCATTTTCTGAATAATGTGAAGCTGAAGTCAGGCCTTCTCTGTTTCAGGATGCAGAGTGGTTAGGGTGATATTCTGTGGCCACTATACTGTGATCCTAATGTACGGCTCTTTAGGGAAGGAAGGGAGGATCTATGGACCAGCAGATCTGCCAGCTCTACTGTTGCCCAGCTTTGCTGTGCCTCACATGAGTCTTGTATATTACTGTACATGGCACCAAGCTATATATTGTGCAGGTGTAACCCACACATCTGCTGGGTGTGGTGTTCTGTCCCATGTAGTGGCATGGAGACCACTTAGAGAGATTAATGAGTCTGCTCTACAGCCTTAGCTAAGAGCCACATGCATTTAGCTCCAGGGGTCTCAGGTTCGATTCTGCCTCCCGATGACCTGGGCCTGTCGGTGTTACACAGGCCTCCCACAAAAGCTAGGCCTCTACTGCACACATAGAAACGCATTAGTTCCACTGGCAAGGAACTCATCAGAGCCCCAGAGGATGCAGCAGCATTGCCTTTTAATGAAGTGTCATTGGAGTAACCTTTAATATGGTGATTTCTGAAAAACAACTTTATGAAAAATAATAGTATAAAAACAAAGTGAGAGTGTTGAAGAGATTTCCAGTTTTTTTTTTTTAAAAGTCAGTATTTGTAAGAGGTTTTGTTTTCAGAAAATATTGTGGGAAACTTACAAATGTAGGGTTGCACTCATGCTTTTAGATATAACCTGTTTTCAGGCAACAATGCAGCTCTATTCTGCCAGCTGCTCACAAGCAATTTAAAAACATCTTGTTTCACATAACCTATCTGACATTCTGTTCTATTCTGGTTCTTATACCATGCCCATCACAATGGTAGGCACGTGTTATCTATTCTGACCTGTTGCATTGCTGGTATCATTCTTCACCTCTGAGACCCCAGTTTTCAGAATATGTGCCCTGACTCAACAAGTTACTTAATCGTGTCTAATGTTAAGCAGTAGTTCTACTGAAGCAAAAGGATGACTCATATGCATGAAATTAGCAAGGTACTTAAGACAATAACTGAATCTGGGACTATTTTTGTAGATTGCATTCCTTCCCAATAACCAGCATTCAATCTCATGTCATGGCATCATATGACATATAACCCAGAGTAACTCTTAGCAAGCATTAAAAATGGGGAAAAAATTCTTTCTTTATAGAAGTCTGGGGGTTGATTAAGAGACCTATCCGGTATCTCAATTTGATCAGAATACAATATTAAACATAGGTTGCATGGTACATTAGTGTGTCTGTTAATGACTATGGCTTTGGCCAGGCAATTAAACAGAGCAAAAAATGTTCTAAACGATATTTTGAAAGCTTCTTCCAATCATTAAACGCAGTTATCATATCCATATTTTCTAAATGTAAAACACTGAAGTCCTCAAAAGTCTGCTGTCCACAGTGGTATTTTATTGATGATCCATCTGAGCTTCATTTCCTAACTGAAAAACTTTGTCAGTGATATATTGGAATAAACTGACCATTTGGCTGGGTAGTTATCAATCCTGTAATTGTTCATGGCATGCCAGGAATAATTTAGCTAATTATTCCTATATGTCTTACTTTGCCATGCCTCTGTGTGTAAAAATGCCCTTTGCGTGTATCAGAAAAACCGAAGATATAGGAATTGATTATTAACTCACAAAATAATGGAAAATTACATTATTTGCCTGTTCTGCATAGAAATTTTACTGGTCTGAACTCATTTTTGACAAACATTATGCTGCTAACTTTAACTGATCTATTGCCACCATTCTGCCACAAAGCCTGGAAGAGGCTGCGGTCCCGAACATTCGTTTCAGTTATTGGACAACTATAACAAACCATCCTGGGTTATAATGGAGACGAACTTCATTTTTCCCAATTGATTGTGGGGGGTAGAGGGAGGGAAAAAAGAGCTGATGTCTTTAGTACCAAAAAGGTCATAAGATTAAATGCTCTCCAGTTAAATGGATAAACATAAAAAACAACAACCATGTATAGTGAACAGTCTGCAGTATACATATTTTAATAGTTAAAATAGGCCAGATTTAATTCAGTAACAATGATACTGTACTGATAAAATGCAATATGTTGATTATTGTATTTTCAACATGTAAAACTCTATCCTGGCCCCACTGGTGTCAAAGCTAATGTCTTGATGACTTAATTAGGAGCAGAAAGAAGTTCTTGCATTGTGAAACTCTGTTTTTGTTAGTTACAGATGTGGGAAAATGGAAAAGACAATAAACATGGAGCATTTGGTTTGCATAGTTTTGATTAACCCATTTCAACAGCACAAAAGTGTCACTGATATTTCAACATCCGTATTAGCTAAAGTGTATTCAGCTGATGCAGAAGCTCCCTAGCTCACAATTAATGAATGGCTGTGCAAGTGCAAAGTATAACAATAGATGACATGGAAGAGAAAATATATTGGGTTTCATACTGTGATCTGGATTGCTGTGAGATCAGAGTGTTGTAAGAAATCATAACCACTGAAAGAATGAACAATTTGAAGCCATAAAGTCATATCACCAGAATTAACCTGGGGCATTATTCTCAAGGGGTGACATTCACCCTGGGAAAGATGACCTACATGACTAAACCCCATTGTAAAGGTTTATATAGGAACTTAGAAATGTCCAAATCTTTTTTCTGAGGAATCATCTGGACTGGGGTGAATTTCACACAAACGATGAACAAATCTTTGAAACTAAAAGAGGAGACAGAGAAGATATATGATCTGGAAGAATAAATGAGCTAAAATTAGCTTGTGATGCATCGGTCCGTTGGTGTCAGAGGAGAGATTGAATTATAGAATTATAACATTCAAAAACCAGTCAGAGAACACCTCAACCTCCCTGGTCACTCAATTTCAGACCTAAAAGTCACAATTCTCCAACAAAAAAACTTCAAAAACAGATTCCAACAAGAAACTGCAGAATTGGAATTAATTTGCAAACTGGACACCACTAAATTAGGCTTGAATAAAGACTGGGAGTGGATGGGTCATTACACAAAGTAAAAACTATTTCCCCATGCTAATTTTTCCCCCTATTGTTACTCACACCTTCTTGTCAACTGTTTGAAATGGGCCATCCTGATTATCTCTACAAAACGTTTTTTTCCTCCTGCTGATAATAGCCCACCTTAATTGATTGATCTCGTTACAGTGGGTATGGCAACACCCATTTTTTCATGTTCTTTGTGCATATATATCTTCCTACTGTATTTTCCACTGCATGCATCTAGTGAAGTGGGTTTTAGCCCACAGAAGCTTATGCCCAAATAAATTTTGCTTATGCTTATGCTGATAGAGTAACACGGCTACCACTCTGAAACCAAACCCCCAACAGACAGTAGCTAGGTTGACAGATGAATTCTATGCTGCTCAGTGGCTGGATTTGTCATACCTCTGACTGACGTAGTGATGCCAATGGAATTTTGTAATGTGGTACAGGCCTAAGCCTAACACAGTGCTGTCATAGTATCTATCCATAAAGTGTGTCATGAAAGGTCTTAAATGAAGCCAGGATCATGCTGGTCATTGACATCATTGTGAAATGTATGTACTGATAATTTTTTTTATGTCTATATACTGAAACTATGTCCTTAGTTTGTATCAAAGTGTTACTCCCCAGCAGAGATGAGAAATTGGTTTCCTGCCAGACCAGAGATGTTACTCCATCTGTCTGTGGAAATGAAAAATGAGTATTGTGTCATTCACAGTCACCAGTGGGAGCTAAATGCAGGAAGCAGAGAACAGTAGGGGTAAAAGAGGTTTGGTTGGGGGTGCACTCCAAGGGTTTATTTGGACTATAACTGGGGGACAGGGATAACACCCTGACATCCTGCACCTGAGAAAGTAATTGGGCAGTGAGATTATATTAATGAAAACAGGATTCCAACCTGTCCTGGACGGAAATGCAGCAAGGAAGTTTTAGGTGTAAAATTGTTTTAGACAAGGGTTTGAGTCTGCTAAAGTTAAATTTGGACTCTAATAAGCATGTTGTACTTTTTGGTTTATATGTAATCATTTCTGTTTCTGTGCTCCTTTCTCAGTAGCTCTTTAATCTTGATCTTTGATAATGATAATGAATTTATTATTGTTTCACTATAACTATATCTCTGTGCTTTGTTATAAAGGACCTGATCCTGAGTTGTACCAGTGGAGCTGTGTGTATACTGTTCCCTTGGGAATGGTGAGCCAGGTAGTTACTGTGAGGGGACAGGGCCTGGGCACCACAGGGGGATGCTTCAGAGGATCTCAGGGACTGGGATACATGAAGTGAATACGTGTAAGACAAAGTAAGAACTGGCAGAGCCCTGAAGATTGTTTGGATGGCTAGCAGACTTGGGCTGCACAGACTGGGGTTCTCTCTCACTGAGGTGGGGGTAACAGGGTGACTCACAATCATGGGCACTATGAGAAAGCATCACATCGCTACTGAAAAAGAAATCCTGCTATTGTGATGGCTGCTGTCTTTGCTGATACTGGGGAACTGAAGCATGGAACTCCAGAACTAAAAGTGTGAGTCCTTACAGCTCAGATGGAGGGCCATACTTTGTAGCAAGGCATGTAACAGACCCATTTGTTGTCAGGATCAGGCACAGGTAACACATACTGATTAGTTGCTTGCATTATAAAAAATTATAAAATTGCATTATAAAAAAAATACAGGTGTGAATCTGTAAGTCATTTACCTTCTTGTGCATTCCCTACTTTTTCTTTATGAAAAATCAATTGAAATAATAATAATTTAATAATAAAAAAATCTGCCAAGCTACCAACCCATTTGAAACTCTTGGGTATATAACTAGGGGTGAATAAATTTAAAAAGGTTTGCAGTCCAGATTCACTTTGTATACACATCTAAAAGTTCAGATGTTTATCTGTGGTTTATCTGAACTATTTGAAGCCTTTGAATTTGTAAAATTGGGCAGAACAGATGGGAAGAGGCTTTCTGATGAGAATTCTTGGGCGTCCGCTGGTGATTCCAGCTGGAAGTACTTTGGAACTACCTTTCTCAGGGCATTGTGGTATTTCTCATCCTGAACAGAAACTAAAAGTGGTGGTGGGGAGGGGGACAAACAAATCCTAAACCCTATCCAAACCTTTCACAAAGTCAAAAAAGGTTAGGTTCAAATCTAAAAATAGGGGAAGCTTCAGGGATTCTCTTTCTCCAATCTATATATCTATCTCATTTAGGTATTTATAAATCACCATTCACCCTTCTACCTAGGCAGTATGAATGTCATTCTTATTTTATCTGTTTTTCCCATCCCTAGTTAAAACTGAATAATGAATAATTCTTTTTAAAAAAATAATCTTGGCTTATGTTTGTTTTAGTTCCATATGTATCAATACTTATTAAACGTGATGTGATCTGCACACTATAATATTCTGACAAGAAGAAACTGTTCAGATAACACATACTATGTGATGGAGGATAGCAAACACGGGCTCCATCTAACTTAGAAAGCAAGTAGACATTCTTGGTAACACTGAAAAGTAGAGCTGGCTGGAAACTCTATTTCTATTCAATGAAAATTTTAGAAAAAAAACAAGTAGAATAATATATAAAAGTAGTCAAAATCAGAATAGAAAGCTGACATTTTGAAATTTCCCACAGAGTCAAAATTGCGTATAATTTTAATTTGGGACCTATTGAATTGTTTTTTTTTGACAATCTTGGAACATTATAATATAATATAAAATACTAAATAAATATATTCTGTATACTATATTTAGTATAATATGCATGTAGTAAAAGCAATATAATATAAAAGTCTAGATGAAATGAACTGAAATTAAAGAAAAAACTAGAGCTGTCAAGTGATTTAAAAAATTAATCACGATTAATTACATGATTAATCACACTGTTAAACAACAATAGAATACAATTTAAATATTTTTGAATGTTTTCTACATTTTCAGATATTGATTTCAATTACAACAGAACGCAAAGTGTGAAGTGCTCACTTTATATTTATTTACAAATATTTGCACTGTAAAAAAACAAAAAAAATAGTATATTTCAATTCACCTAATACAAGTACTGTAGTGCAATCTCTTTATAATGAAAGTTGAACTTAAAAATTTAGAATTATGTACAAAAATAACTGCATTCAAAAATAAAACAATGTAATACTTTAGAACCTACAAGTCCACTCAGTCCTACTTTAACTGAGAGAAACAAGTTTGGTTACAATTTGCAGGATATAATGCTGCCCATGTCTCGTTTACAATGCCACCTCAAAGTGAGAACAGGCATTCGCGTGGCACTGTTGTAGCCGACATCACAAGATATTTATGTGTCAGATGCGTTAAAGATTCATGTGTCCCTTCATGCTTCAACCACCATTCCAGAAGACAATGCATCCATGTTGATGATGGGTTCTGCTCAATAACGATCCAAAGCAAAGAGGACCAACACAAGTTCATTTTTATCATCTGAGTCAGATGCCATCAGCAGAAGGCTGATTTTATTTTTTGGTGGTTCAGGTTCTGTAGTTTCTGCATCAGAGTGTTGCTCTTTTAAGACTTCTGAAAACATGCTCTACACCTTATCCCTCTCAGATTTTGGAAGGCACTTCAGTGTCTTAAACCTTGGGTAGAGTGCTGTATCTATCCTTAGAAATCTCATATTGGTACCTTCTTTGCATTTTGTCAAATCTGCTGTGAAAGCGTTCTTAAAACGAACATCATCTGAGACTGCTATAACATGAAATATATGGCAGAATGCAGGTAAAACAGAACAGGAGACATACAATTCTTCTCCCCCAAGGAATTCAGTCACAAATTTAGTGAATGCATTATTTTTTTAACGAGCAACATCAGCATAGAAGCATGTCTTCTGGAGTGGTGTCCGAAGCATGAAGGGGCATATGAATGTTTAGCATATCTGGCAGGTAAATACCTTGCAACGCCATCTACAGAAGGGCCATTCAAATGCCTGTTGTCACTTTCAGGTAACATTGTAAATAAGAAGCAGTCAGCATTATCTCCCATAAATGTAAACAAACTTGTTTGTCTTAGCAATTGGCTGAACAAGAAGTAAGACTGAGTAGACTTGGACTTGGCTACACTTGCGAGTTACAGAGCAATAAAGGAGCCCTGGGAACATTAGCTCACTACCTGTCCACACTGGCAAGGCCTGTAGAGCACTCTGACTCCGCGGCTACAGCACTGCTGGTACTCCACCTCGGTGAGTGGAATAACGTTTGCTACACCCCCGCTGGAGCACTGCAGCACCAGTGTGAACTAGGTGTTACATTACTGCGCTCTGATCAGCCTCCAGAAATGTCCCATAATCCCCTTAAGTCAAGGGGCCACTCTTCTCATTGTTTTTGAATCGCTGCAGGAATGCGGATATGCCCTTTGAAAGCTCCGTTTCTGACAGCCGGCTGCTTATCTGCTCTGAGACAAAGCAAGCCGTTAGTGTGGAATGCTGTGTGTGTGAGAGAGAGAGAGAGAGAGAGGCCCAGGTGGGTCTGCTGCTGTCTGAACTTACAAGACAGAATGCTGACATGCTCTCAGCCCCCTAAAAACCTTCTCTCTCTCCCCCCACATGACACACTCCCTGTCACATTCCACCCCACCACCGCCATTTGAGAAGCACGTTGCAGTCACTTGCATGCTGGGATAGCTACCCACAATGCACTGTTCCCAATGCTGCTGCAAGTGCTGCAAATGTGGCCACGCCAGTGTGCTTGAAGCTGTCATTGTGGACAGACTGCTGCACTTTCCCTACTGTGCTCTCCGAAGGCTGGTTTAACTCAAAGCACTCTACATCTGCAAGTGTAGCCTAAAGTTTTACATTGTTTTGTTTTGGAGTGCAGTTATGTAACAAAGAAAAATCTACATTTGTAAGTTATACTTTCACTATAAAAACAACGGGGAGTCCTTGTGGCACCTTAGAGACTAACAAATGTATTTGGGCATACGCTTTTGTGGGCTATAACCTACTTTATCAGATGCATGGAGTGGAAAATACAGCTGGCAGGTATAAATATACAGCACATGAAAAAATGGGAGTTGCCTTACCAAGTGGTGGTCGTGGTGTGGGGGGGGGGGGGTCAGTGCTAATGAGCCAATTCAGTTAGGGTGGATGTGGCCCTTTCCCAGCAGCTGACAAGACAGGATGGATATCAACAGAGGGAAAATTACTTTTTGTCGTGCTAACAAGGCCAATTCAGTCAAGGTGGATGTGGCCCATTCCCAGCAGTTGACCAGAAGATGTGAGTATCAACAGAGGGAAATTATTTTTGTGGAGTGACCCAGCCACTCTGAGTCTTTATTCAGGCCCAATTGACTAGTTAACTGCAATTAATTGACAGCCCTAGTAAAAACCAAATGTTTTTACCATGTTGAAACAAAATATTTAGACATTGAAGCAAAATTTGTTTTGACTTTCTCTTGTTGAAAATTTTGTCAAAAGAGACACATTCCCACAAATGTTTAAATGTCAATTAAAGAGTAGTTGCTATCAGGAAACTTTTCTGTTGAATTCTTTTGACCGGAGCTACTGGAAAGCTCTTGATGACCGAGTGATTGGCAGTGCTTAATTTGTGCTGGGGCTGGCCATGGCTGAGCCACGGCACCCCTGGGCTTACCAGTTCATAGCCCCGCCCCAGCACCCCTGGGCTTGCCAGTTCATAGCCCCACCCTGGCACCTCTGGGCTTGTGGTGTCAGGAAAGTTTAAAAAAAAAATGCTGGAGGCCAAGCAGCTGACTGCTTGAGCCCTGGCACCTCTTTCATTAGAAATTAAGCACCAGTGTTAGGGAAACAACAATTATGCCAAAGAAAAGTAATCTTGGCACTTTTTTCTGTAACCGTTTACTTTATTAGTCATGTTTCTACTATGAAAAATGCTCTACTGTGGAAGTAATTTGAAAAAGTAGAAGACAGCACAGCAGACTCCTATATTCAGGTTGGCCCTTTTGACATTAATATTGCTGGATCAGGCCCTTAGTGTGAAGATGGAATGGACACACAGTATATGTTAACTGTTACAATTTCCATTGTAGACTATCCTGCTGCCAACCGTAACCAGTTCAATTAATTGCTTAGATGGTTATAAAAAAATAAGAGGGTACATCTATTTGCATATAGATTGTAAATCTGCCAAAGTGAAAAACTTCAAAGAATAAGAACAGCAATTTCTATCTTGTGTATTGCAGGAGGGTCTTGTGTTTAAAATACTGGCCTGGGAGGCCACTGTTCTATTCCTGGTTCTACCTCAGACTTTCTATATAACCTTGGGTGAAACATTTTAGGGCTACATTTTCATATAAATGTGTGCAACTCTGCATGCAAGGTTACTGGAATTGCACAAGCAGATTTCTCAACATTTTAGGCCTTTTTTTCCCGCTGCTCATTTAAAATAGGGATAATACTACTTAGCTTAACTTGCTTTAGAGTAATTATTATGCTGTTGTCATGATTGATTCGTTATATTCTTTGTACAGTGCTTTGAAAATCATGTTGCATAAGGGCTATGTATAATTATTATCATCAAGGGCAGGTAATTCCCATTAATCTGTCTAGCTGAGTATTTATGCTATCCTCATTACCATGGTATCAGAGCATCTAATGGGAATGAATTAATTGGAGTTATGTGCATATACTGATTGGAGACTGGTCTCTTCTGGACCAGATTCTGACTTCTGTGTGCAGTGTGGCCTGGACTGGTATTTGGGAGACCTGGGTTCCGGTCCTGGCTCTGCATCTGTCCTAAGTGACCTTGAGTAAGTCACTTTTCCTCTCTGTGACTCAGTTTCCACAACTGTAAGATGGAGATAAGGATACTGTTCTCCTTTGTAAAGTGCTTTGAAATCTACTGATGAAAATTGGTACATAAGAGTTTGCTAGTATTATTATTATTTATTATTACTAGAATTCTGGGATGGAAGCAGGAGATTCCCATAACTGGTGGATCTGCAGGATCATATCCAGGTTCACCAACCCCTGTCCATCTAGCTAATGTTGTTGACCAATGGGGCTCCTGAGGGAGAGGCCTTGTCATTGGAGCAAGTCATCCTTTCCAGTGACCACTGTAGGGTGGGAAGCCCTGCCTTTCCCATTTAGTCCCCTTGCTGGTTTCATGCCAGGCATCAACTACAGTATGTCCTCTGCTCTAAGGACTTGATCTAACTCCCAGTGACATTAATGGGAATCTTTCCAATAACTCCACTGGGAGCTGGAACAGGCCCTATATACTTTTCCTCTTTCATGTTCATACAGATACGCCTGATGCACTGGATGCTGCTTTATTCAAGAAGTGAGGGTCATTCAGTTGTACTGTAACCAATATATTTGTAGCACTCCATGTGTGGATCAAATATGGGGATATAACCCCTCTTACCCTTTTTTCTCAGGCCACTCCTCTTCTCTTCTGTCCATGCTAAGGCTGGCCGAGAACTAGTAGATGGGACCTGCCAATGGTCCGCTCCTGCTGTACATTAGCAGATGGCCCTAGTACTGGATGTGTGCTCATCTTTATGTTGATCCCGTTTGTGCCTCTAAAAGATGTGGAAAAGGGGTAAACATTGGCTCTCTATATACATACATGATCATGAGGCTAAGTTCTACCATCCTTACACTTAGTATCCATTTATTCTGCCAATAGTCCCACTGAAGTCAGTGGGACTGCTTGCTGAACAAGCTAGTATTTAATGTGAGTAAGGGAGGGAGAATCTGGCCCTTGAGCTTACTTAAAAAATAAAGTTTAAGTATCAAAGGACACTTGCAGTTTGTGTATTGTTAGAAACAGCTAAGCTGTAGATGTTCGTAGCAATTGTACTGACTTTATCTTACTAACACTATAAATGTTCCTATACTTTTTTGTCCCTATAAACCTTCAGGCACCAACTGTATTTGTGACTAACTATAATCCAAAACTTGCTTTCAATCATGTGTAGCCCAAGAGCCCTGGACAATACTAAGCTTGTTTGAAATCCTACAAAATTGTTTTTATTTTTTCTGTATTGGAAGCAAGTTGTATGTTTAGAGAGCCATTTTGGGGCAAATCCTTTGTCTCTAATATCTGGCAGCCTACTATTTTGAATGATTTTTTTTTTTATATAATAGTTCAGCAGCTTTGTTGAACTTGATGATGATTATTGTTGTTATTTATTATTTGTATTGCTGTATTACCTATGGGTCCTAGCTCCATTGTGCTAGCCACTGTACAAAAGCCATATGTTTTGTACAGTTCAGTGATTAGTGGCAGTCTTCTTTTTTTCCCTGTGCTATCCACTGCACAGTCATTGAGGATTATTCAAAATGATTAGAAGATATACAATGATCATATACAATAAGCTTTTTAATAGTCCCAAATCCATAATTCTATCTTTCAGTGGCCGTCTCTGTAGCATCATTTTGTTTTTAATTTGATTGGGCTATATTTTAAAAATGAAATGTAGAGTTTTTCCATGATATTTTTACTGAATGGTGTATAAAATAGGCTCTACTGTGTTTCATAACAGGTTTTTATGCTTGCCAAAATAGATTATACAATGCCTAATGGTAAACAGAGATAGTTTGGGTCTGTCTTGAAGATAGAGTACTATGAAATTGGGCCCATCATTGTCATTTTTCTCAGCAATTCCTCTCATCTGTCACAACACAGTAGTTATGAAAAATGAAACCATAAATTCAATTTAGAGGGCAATTTGCAGCTAATCTTTGGAGTAATTCCAGTGTGAATAATGCAGCAATTTGGATGCATGGTCAGTCAGTTCAGTCCCTGATTTATTAGGATTTAAGGAAATTTTCTTTCATTAATGATAATTACCCAACAAAAGAAAATAATTTCTCAAACATTATCTACCTTTACATCTCTGGTCTCAGTTTTGAGAGAGGCTGCAATGTTGGTTAAACTTATTATTGGGGGGTGGGGTTGGGGGGGGCTTTTTACAAAAGATATATGAGGTATTTAAATTCTGAACTGTATCTCTTTACAGCACATGTGTGAACTGATCAGTACTGGTTTATGGCCGCTTTTATATGATTCCCATTAGAGCTAACATTTTGAATATCTCAGCATAAGGACACTGGGATTTGCCATTGGTTTTCCACACTTCTTACACCTTGAAGATTGCATTAAAATCTGGCTCAAGCAAGAGTGACATTTTTTCTTCCTGTCTAAAAGTCAGATTTATTATCTGAACATTTTCCTAATTATTAAATCCCCACTTTCTCTGATATATTACGTGCATATATTTGTATATAGACTTCCTTCAGTTATAAAGGAAGACATTAGTCTTTATCAGAAATATAGTATCTATCTGGACTAAGTGCCCTGTGTACCAACTTTAAGCCATCTCCTTCACCGTCCTCAGTGTAGGCTGCCTGTGGGAGCACTCCACTTGAAGCAGCTTGTTTGGTGGCCATTTTAACCTCAGGGTCAAGGAAACTGAAAGGTGGCATGGTACAGCTGAGGAATTAGCCCACAGATAATATTTAAATCTATAGTCTCTTGTTCTTTCCTTCTATAGATTCATGTCTCTTCCAAAGAGATCTTAACTTTAATTTAATTTGATTATTTTTTCCTGAAATTCCTACTCATGCAAGCTCTTCAGGGTCTTCTGTGTTTGTGCAGTGCCTCTATAATCCTGGTTCAGGTTTTTGGATGCTAACCTAATACAAAGATTCATTATTAATAATAATAGTTATGCATCCTGATTACTTATTTTTCCATGAATCAGGGACAGCACCTTTGGTCCTAATGATGAAAAATATACTTGAAGCCTGGCATCATTAAAATAAGAAATAAACAAAAGATGAATGACGTTCTCAAGGTTGAGCCATTATGTGACATTATGTAAGAATGTGATGCCACATGACTTGGAAAGGTACAATCTGCAAAGGAAAATATAATACCTGCTATTTGCTATGTTATGAAAAGTTTTGTGCATTTAAAATTTAGGTGTTTTTAAAGGAGTGCTTCTTCAGGTTTCTTTCTGTTACATTACATCTTTATTTGGCATGTTGTGTTTTGCATCTGGCAGAAGGAATTTAAATATAATTATGATTAAAAAGAAAGAAACAATTAACGTTTTTTCATATATTTCCTTGTAATAGATAGTAGCAGTTGTAAAATGGACCTGTAAAACTGTGACCCTGGAAATGGTTTATGATTGTTGGGGGAAATGTCTGTGTTTGGCTTTTGTGAACATGCCAGCTTTTTGTACTTGTGAACACAGCTTGAGCTGGCTTCATGAGGAAATTCATGCACCTGGTAACAGATCTTAAATCATGCTTAGTCTAACAAGACTAGAGGGACCTATAACCTGCATATTTTAAATGTTTAATTTTATGTTTCATGGGATAAGTTTCTTGTTACTGTTTTCTTTCAAGACTTAAAACTGGGTTCCAGGAATGTACTTTCCTACTCAAATTAAAAACATTCACAGATGCCATTAGTGTTATAATCTACTGCTATTTCTCAGCTGCTCCCAGCAAAAGGTCAGGCCCATTAACAATCTTCCATGCGAGGCTGTTAGAGTACACTATTTTTGACAAGTACTGCAGTATTATGGCTTTAAAACGTCACAGCTGAAAGGCTCTGTGTAGCCTTTTCGATTTTGCAGTAATATTGTGATAACTTTAAATTGCATCACCACTTCTACCCTAATTATGAAAAGCATCTTGATGAAACGACATTTAATTTATTATTAATCCTTCTCAATACTTTCCACTTAATTTTGTATAATTTAAGTATGAATGTGTCATATTCATTTTGTGCTTTTCATCGTAATACTTCAAATCTTTTTACAAACACACTACAGTCAAGCTGATGTGCAGTCACTGATGTGCAACCCTTTCTGGGGTGGAACATAAGCTGTTATTTTCACCATCCTCACAATATGCCTTAGTTTTCAAGAATTGTGACTTCACTTTCTGTCATTAGTGGTTTCTGCTGTATCATGGAAATTTGTTCATGAAGAGATAGTCCTAGTCCATGTTACATCTGACAATAAACACTTTAAAAGTGACACATACTTGGCCAGCAGCCAGTTAAGAACCACGTGATTGTTGTTATCCTGCAAAACATCTTAGGTACTGATTCTTCAAACATTTATATGCTTCTTAATTTTATGCATGCGAATAGTCCCAGCTGCTCCCGCTCTGTATACCAGTTAACAAGGCCTAATGGTAGAAAATGCCTCTAGAAGCCCCAGGTCCAGCAAGGGAGAGGATTCCCCCAGCACAGGAGTTGAGGGAGACAGCCTTCAGAGAGCCACTTCACAAACCCTGGCATAAGGAAGTATGTTAAGCGTGGGCTGGGAAGTTGAAGGGGATCTGTCTACAGTGTTACATGCTTTGGGAATTCTGTGCAGAGCGGTTGCCTATAGGCAGCTGGGGTCAGACTGGTGTAACTTAGGCCCTAATTTGTGCTGGGGTCTCATCAGTCTCTGGATCAGCCCAGAATTGGAAAGATGCAATGGTGGCTTCTCCTTCTGGGCTGTAACTTCTGCACTGTGTGAGCCTAATGGAACTATTCACATGCTTAAATTTAAACACATGTATAAGCACTTGGAGGATTGGCACCATAGGCTGTAAACTCTTTAGGGCACGGTCTGTGTCTTCCTTAGGGGTGTGTAGACAATGCCTACCACACTGTGGACTCTACCACAAAACAAACAAATAATAACTAAAGAATGGTTGGTGGAATAGAATTCAGATCCTCTTGCTCCTAAAGCCACTTAGGTTAAAGATGTGTGTCTGCTGCCTCTTGTCAGTATAGGGTCTGTGACACATAGTTAAGCAGCTCTTGCTCTCTGCTAGAGAGAAGTACAACCCCCTGCCACCCCAGTCCATTATTACAGTATAAATAAATGCACAAAGTGAGATTTGTGACCTGTACCGATGTGTACATCCTACTACCCCCATTTAACTTTGAAATGATCAGACTGCCAACAAATGATGCATTAACAATCTGAGTCATTTCATTTTCTTCTCTTCACTCAATGAATGTTAACAAGGTAAAATTTGTTACGTGCATTTAAAGAATTTTTTTAAATCTTTTTTTTTATAGCACACTCCCCTTGTGTGTGTTACTGCTCAGTTCTTCATTCTGAGATTGTATTTCTTTTTCTCACACTCACCCAAGAATAAGCAATTTTTTGTAGCAATGGCCAGGAGATAAAAGTGCACGCTCTCTGGAAATGTCATCATTCTGTTTCCATCCACACAGAGCAAAGTATGTATTTTTGTTTTAATTTAAAGAAATGAGCAATAAGAAAGAACAAAAGTGAAGTCTCCACTGTGAGATGTGAAGTGACTAGAACCCTGTGTGATACTCTGGCAATGTGTGTTTGTTTGTGTGTGTGCGCGTGCTCTGTAACAGGCCACAGCAACTCTGAGGAATAAATTGCTTCTTAAGTATACCCAGGGAGAGTTCTGAGAAATATAAACATGCAGAGCAAAGAAAACTACTCATCACAAAAAGAAAAGGAGTACTTGTGGCACCTTAGAGACTAACCAATTTATCTGAGCATAAGCTTTTGTGAGCTCAGCTGTAGCTCATGAAAGCTTATGCTCAAATAAATTGGTTAGTCTCTAAGGGGCCACAAGTACTCCTTTTCTTTTTGCGAATACAGACTAACACGGCTGTTACTCTGAAACTAGTCATCACAGTTTCACAGCTGCATATACCACAGTTGCCATCTCTTTAGATTAACTAGCTGCTGTGGTGAGTTTGATGGTAATTCACTTCTATAACCCAACACTTCTTCCACAATATGTCTGGGCTCCAACTAAGCAGTGACTGTGAGACCTGACGTAGAGTAACTTTTGCATCAAGCTCCAGACTGCCAGTATATTATGCTACTGCTATGCCATAGATCTGGCCCAAGGCCTTTCTTTCAGTGCATATGTTCCAAAAGGAAATAAATGGGAACAAATGGATGACCCCACATTTTGTCATTTTGCTTTCTCCCCTTGCCCTAGTCCACATATCAAGCTGATGGTTCTAGCTGAGGTTCTCTTAAACAAACAAACAAACAAAACCCTTACCTGGCAAATCACCTCTTTAAGAGTCACTGAAGAATTATATGAAATGTTTCCTTCAATTCCCTCCCAGCCTTGTAAGATCTGGACAAAATTTGGCACCCTAACTTGGGTGTGCTGCGTTTTAATATATTGTGATGCTGCTAGAGTAGCTCATTGCTTTAGATAAATGTGGCTGCAATCACAAGAACTCCTTCACACATTTATCAGGAGGTTTCAAATCTTCATTAGTTAGGGGATAAATAAATCTGTGAAATTAATCAATTAATACTTGTGGTTTTGGCTTGTATTCATTCTGTCAGCTATTCTAACTGTGACTTGAGGGGTGAAGTTTAATTGAGATTTGTTTACAAAAATATGAGATTTCCATAGACACAGTAGGTTGGAGATGGATTCTAGGTGTGCATGAAATTACATGCAGAATTCAATTATGGATAGTAATGTAGGCATGGCATTCTCTGCTGAGTCTCCTTAAGTGTAGAATAACATTACATGGAATATTCTTTCAGAACACTGAAAAAAGGCTGGTTTTTTTGGACTGAGCATGGTCATCAAAAGACTAACTTTAAGGTACTGGAACAAGTATTTTTATCATTGCCCAGTATATGCCAAACACATACTTGTAAATACAATAAGTAGAACTGATCAGGACTTAGAAATTCTGTTTCTGTTAAGCCTTTAGGTAAGAGAGACAGATAGGTCAGGTAATATATTTTAGTGAACCAACTTCTGCTGGTGAAAGGGACAAGCTTTTCAGCTTCACAGCACTCTTCTTCAGATCAGGAGAGGATAATCAGAATGTCTAAGCTAAATAGTAGTTGGGACAGTTTATTAAGCATAAGCATAAGGGGTTCACACATACAGTAAGAGACCACTTAAAATGAAGTGGGCAATTGAGGGTTAGATTGTTAAGCATAAGGTAAGAGAGACATGCATGTAGAGCAGTGGTGGGCAACCTGTGGCCTGTGGGCCGCACACAGCCCATCAGGATGATCAGCTGGTAGGCTGCCAGAGAGTTTGTTTACATTTGCATGGCTGCCTGCAGCTCCCAGTGGCCATGGTTTGCCTTTCCCTGCCATTGGGAGCTGCGGGCAGCCGTGCAAATGTAAACAAACTCTCTGGTGGCCCCCCAGCAGATTACCCTGACAGGCCATGTGCGAACTCTGGGCTGCAGGTTGCCCACCACTATTGTAGAGCATTGCTATTTTTAAAATCCTTTTCCTCTTATGCTGTGCTATGTTCCTGTTGTTCAGATTAAACAATACTTTGGTTTAAGAAGATTGTATTTACCACTGGTAACAAACTCCCAAAGCGAAGAAACTTAGGTACAGTGTCCCATCAGACGTGCTTGGTAAGCCTGGATAATACATTGGGTATTGTAGCTTCAGGCCTGATCTAAGAGTGGGAGAATTATGGGATTCCACCCCAGAAAAGGTAAGGGCTTGGGGCCTAACATCTGTGGGGGTGCACTCAGAGAGACCAGAGAAGGGGTGAAATGTGCAGCTAGCCTTGTAACCATAGGTACATGCAAAGGGGTATACAGGTCCAGCACTGGCAAGGAGGGGATTAATGAGGGTCTCTGGACCCAGTTGGCGCCATTCCATTACACTTGTAGCAGATGTCAGCTGAGGAGAGAAGAGTTAGAAGCTCAGTTTTGGTCTAACCAGGAAGCAGAGCAGAGTTCCATTTCTCCTTGGTGCGAGAAACCTGGTTTCAGACAAGAAGCTGAGCCAGCTTGCTGTCTGGATGAGTTTCCCAGTGGATATAGGGTTGGCAAGTTTCTATTTGCAGAAAACCAAATACCATTGCCCTGCCCCTGCCCTGAGGCCATGCCCCCTGCCCTATCCCTTCTCCAAGGCCCCACTCCCACTCACTCCATCTCTCCGTCACCCACTCTCCCCTACCCTCTCTCACATGCTCATTTTCACCAGGCTGTGGCAGGGGGTTGGAGTGTGGGAGGGGGTGAGGGCTCCGGCTGGGGGGGTGGGCTCTGAGATGTGGCATTTGGGTGTAGGAGGGGGCTCCAGGCTGTGGCCAAGAAGTTCAGAGTGCAGGGGGGTGGTCAGGGCTGGAGCAGAGGGTTGGGATGTGGGAGGAGGTTTGGGGTGTTGGCTCTGGGTGGCGCTCAGCTCAGGCAGCTCCCAGAAGCGGCAACATCTCCCTCTGGCTCCTAGGTGGAGGCGCAGCCATGTGGCTCAGCGTGCAGCCCCTGCCTACAGGCACCGCTCCCACCGCTCCCATTAGCCACAGTTCCCAGCCAATGGGAGCTGCAGAGCTGGCGCTCGGAATGGGGGCAGTGTGTTGAGCCCCAGTGACTGTCCCTCCACCTAGGAGCCAGAGGGAGAAGCTGGCAGCTTCCCAGGACCCGCGCGGAGCAGGGCTGGCACCCTTAGGTCTCCTTTAGGCCAACCAGACTTTAATGGCCCAGTCAGCAGTGCTGACTGGAACAGCCAGAATTCCTTTTTGATTGGGCATTTTGGTCAAAAACCAGACTCCTGGCAAGCCTAGGATGAGCAGGCCCAGGGACACTAACCAAAGAAGTGGGTGCTTGAATACAGACCATGAATAGAAGGGTGTGGTCCTGCCAAAGACACATCAAACAATCATGTTTTAAGTACCTAGCATTCTTTTAATTTTTGAACTTCAGTACCTTGGAAGGGGCGGGAGTCAGTTTGTTCCTTAACCAGACTGCTAAATCACTACTGTGCTAGACTCCATGAGAGATGACAACCAATCAGCTGAGACTCCATGACAGAGTGAATAGTATCCTATTGGTCCGCTAGGCGACACCACTGATGTGGGCCCTGTCACAGTGCTATGTAAATTATTCTTAATAATAATAGATATTACCATTGGAAAATCCATCTCACAGTACTGGTAAAAGTTGAAAATATTTGCCAGTGCCACTTTTAGCTACCCTGCCTGCCATTCCATTTTTTAAAAAAGGTGACTATTTACTATTCACCATGATCACATTGGTAGGAATAGGACCAGACTGAGGACTTAAAGGAGGGTTAGTGAGATTATTCTTTATGATACACCCCAAATTTAGCTGACATTCCCCATCCCGAGTAATTGGTTTACACTGATTTTCAAGACTATCTTGGAAAAGAATGGGGGCAAGAAACCTCTTTTTAAATAGGAAAGCTGACATCGTCTTTTACATTTCTAACTCCTCCTACTCAGGGGAACCCAAGGACATAAGCTTCCTGGGACCAAAGACTGGCTCTTCTTTTTTTTGGCACTCTAATTCTGACAGCAGAAGACACTTTGGAATTCAATTTGTGGCCTACATTGGAGAGCTAAGATGAAATTCTGTCTCCGTTGAAGTCAATAGCAAAACTCCATTGACTTCAAGAAAGCCAAGATTTCACCCCTAAAGTTCAGAGGCAGGGTCCATAATTTTTCCTTTGCTAGCTTTAATTTTGGACCCTATTTTATACTGACAGTGTTATGGATAGTTTTCAATTCCTTCTTCAAGGCTCACTTCCTCAGTGACCACAAGTGATCTAACAAACAACACAAAAGAAAACTCCAAGGTATTCCCACTGGGCTTGCAAATATGTCCTGAATTTCTGTCTTTTAGATCTTAGGCCTGGGACTGTCTTCCTTTTGTGTCCTTCCAGTTCTGAGAACATTGTTAGGGCTTTCTAAATAGGCAATAATGATAACTAGCAGGCGAACAATGTGTTAACTAGTTGTGGTTTGCCCTCCTTGTTTTCCCTTTTATTTTATTTTTGGTGTGTTGCAAAATATCAGCGAGGAATAAATCAAACAATGAAAAGAGTTAGCTACAGTGGCAACAAGTGATGTCCTTCCTGCTTGTGTGAAGGGCAATGAAAGTTGCAGGGAGAATGACTTCAATTCTGTCAGGGAAGATAAGCATTGTATGCAGTGTTGTGTATCCAAAGCTGGGTGAAGAAAACAATATCTGAATAGAGTTTTAACAAATGTGTCAGGACCAGAGATGGAGGAGATCCTGTCTTCATCACATTTTGCTGTTCTTAACCCAAAGAAAGGCCTTTGAAATATGTGTGTGTTGCAGGGGAAGACTGGTTTTCAGGTGAATGCACTTAATGAATATGTGGGTGTGACACTTGGGAGGAGGAGCTTTTGCTAATAATGCGATGAGAGTATAGAATTATTACAGGGCAATTATAACAATGTCCCACCTACCGGGATGACTACAGTGACTTGTACAGTCATTTGGAATATGTATTCTTCTGAATACATTTTTGACAAGTTAGTGGATTAGAATTGCTGGAAATGTTCTCAGTGACACAGAACACTCACCTGGAAAGTCAGATGATGTTTATTATAAGGTTTTCTAAGGTTCCTGGGTCTTTAGAATGAACTTGACCTGAATGAAGGCTTTGCAGTGAAATTGTGAGAAAATGTGCAGCCTCCATCCGAAACACGATGAAACGAGTGCTCAGTTCTCCGGAACGCAATTCTGATAAGAACACAAGGATGGCCCTACTGGGTCAGACCAAAGGTCCATCCAGCCCAGCATCCTGTCTGCCAACAGTGGCCAATGCCAGGTGCCCCACGGGGAGTGAACCTAACAGGTAAGGATCAAGTGATCTCTCTCCTGCCCATCCACCACCACCCTCTGACAAACAGAGGATAGGGACACCATTCCTTGCCCATCCTGGCTAATAGCCATTAATGGACTTAACCTCCATGAATTTATCCAGTTCTCTTTTAAACCCTGTTATAGTCCTCACCTTCACAACCTCTTCAGGCAAGGAGTTCCACTGGTTGATTGTGTGCTGAGTGAAGAAGAGCTTCCTTTTATTTGTTTTAAACCTGCTACCCATTAATTTCATTTGGTTGCCCTAGTTCTTATATTATGGGAACAAGTAAATAACTTTTTCTTATTCACTTTCTCCACACCAGTCATGATTTTGTAGACCTCTATCAAAACCCCTAATAATTTTAGTTGCCCTTTTCTGAACCTTTTCTAATGCCAGTATATCTTTTTTGAAATGAGGGGACCACATCTTTATGCAGTATTCAAGATGTGGGCGTACCATGGATTTATATAAGGGCAATAATATATTCTCCATCTTATTCTCTGTCCCTTTTTAAGTGATTCCTAACACCCTGTTTGCTTGTTTGACTGCCGCTACACGCTGTGTAGAGAACTTCAGAGAACTACCCACGTCTTCAGAGAACTATCCACGATGACTCCAAGATCTTTCTCCTGATTAGTTGTAGGTAAATTAGCCCCCATCATATTGTATGTGTAGGTGGGGTTATTTTTTCCAATGTGCATTACTTTACATTTATCCACATTGAATTTCATTTGCCATTTTGTTGCCCAATCACTTAGTTTTGTGAGATCTTTTTGAAGTTCTTCACAGTCTGCTTTGGTCTGAACTATCTTGAGCAGTTTAGTATCAACAAACTTTGCCACCTCACTGTTTACCCCTTTCTCCAGATCATACATGAATAAGTTGCATAGGATTGGTCCTAGGACTAACCCTTGGGGAACACCACTAGTTACCCCTCTCCATTCTGAAAATTTATCATTTATTCCTACCCTTTGTTCCCTGTCTTTTAACCAGTTCTCAATCCATGAAAGGATCTTTCCTCTTATCCCATGACAACTTAATTTATGTAAGAGCCTTTGGTGAGGGACCTTGTCCAAGGCTTTCTGGAAATCTAAGTACACTATGTCCACTGGATCCCCCTTGACCACATGTTTGTTGACCTCTAAGAACTCTAATAGATTAGTAAGACATGATCTCCCTTTACAGAAATCATGTTGACTTTTGTGCAACAATTTATGTTCTTCTATGTGTCTGACAATTTTATTCTTTACTATTGTTTCAACTAATTTGCCCGCTACTGGCATTAGACTTACCAGTCTGTAATTGCCAGGATCATCTCTAGAGTCCTTCTTAAATATTGGCGTTACATTAGCTATCTTCCAGCCATTGGGTACAGAAGCTGATTTTAAAGACAGGTTACAAACCATAGTTAATAGTTCCGCAATTTCACATATGAGTTCTTTCAGAACTCTTGGGTGAATGCCATTTGGTCCTGGTGACTTGTTGCTGTTAAGTTTCTCAATTAATTCCAAAACCTCCTCTACTGACACTTCAATCTGTGACAATTCCTCAGATTTGTCACCTACTAAAGACAGCTCAGGTTTGGGAATCTCCCTAACATCCTCACCCGTGAAGACTGAAGCAAAGAATTCATTTAGTTTCTCTGCAATGACTTTATCATCTTTAAGTGCTTGTTTTGCATCTTGATCGTCCAGGGACCCCACTGGGTGTTTAGCAGGCTTCCTGCTTCTGATATACTTAAAAAACATTTTGTTATTACCTTTTGAGTTTTGGGTTAGCTGTTCTTCAAACTCCTTTTTGGCTTTTCTTATTACATTTTTACATTTAATTTGGCAGCGTTTATGTTCCTTTCTATTTACCTCACTAGGATTTGACTTCCACTTTTTAAAAGATGCCTTTTTATCTCTCACTGCTTCTCTTACATGGTTGTTAAGCCATGGTGGCTCTTTTTTAGTTCTTTTACTGTGTTTTTTAATTTGGGGTATACATTTAAGTTGAGCCTCTATTATGGTGTCTTTGAAAAGCATCCATGTAGTTTGCACGGATTTCACTGTACCTTTAATACTAGAGAATTAAACTAAAGCTAGAGAATTCCTGCCCATCCCCCTTCCCCTCACAAACTTAAAACTTTTGATACTTTTTTGGGAAGCCAGAACAAGGTTCTGATACTTCTGCCAGTCCAGGGCAAGGCAGCTGCTTTCCCATCATGCTGTTGGCAGGTCCTGAGTTTCATTAGGGGGCTCTTGGTGATGGGTCATTGTGGAGGGAGCCAGAGATGCTGCAGCTGGAACCAGAAAGGGAAGCATGGAGGATGAAACTGGAGCACAGCCAAAACCAGGCAATGTCAAGAGGGGATGCAGGGGCAGGTCACAGGTAAGGGAGAAGGGGAGAAATGGGAGGACTCTGTTGGGGGGTCGTTCCCTGCTCCCCTTGGCCTCCTCCAGCTCCTTCACAGCTCCTATCTTTCTCACAGATCTGCTGTCTCTCAGGCCCTCTCACTGCCCTGCATTCCAACACTTCTTTTTTTAGGACTCAAGCACTGGGTGAAACTTCCCAATTATGGGGTAAGTTTTCAGTCAGGCATCTAACTCCAAGCAGGCTAAGGCCATTTGTGCCTTTGAAAAACTCCCCTTTTGAGTTTGGAATTGAAATACTGAGTTTCTGTGAAGCAAAGACCAAAATCTGGTTTTTGTGGGTGAGTTCACATGGGCAGCATGGCATTGTCTTGTGGGGGTCAATACTGAAGAAAGTGGAATCGCTCCTGCTACATTAGCCTTCGTGCTGACTATCCCTATCTTGGTTGTGCCCCTAATGTACAGCTGTAGTCTCATAGGCACAAAGCAGCATAAACTCCCAGGCCAAGGAAGAACATGGATAAAGAATTGTAGTGCAGCATTTTAAAATAGAAAACCAACGTGCAGCCATAGAACAAATATTTACATTAGAAAGTCAATGATCCTCTTTATTTATACAGGTGAAAATAAGATTCTCTTCATGGTAGAAGAATTTCCTGTTCTTTGTAACTAAAAGGTGTGACGTCCTTGCATTATTGCCTTATAAGAATAATGGGTTTTTTTGGTTTGTTTTTGGTCACGCTTTCCCCCCGTCATTTGCATTTGTAGAGTGATTCCTCCTTCCAGGAGCTCAAATTGATTAATTTGACTAGTCTTCCAAATTTTCAAATCTATTCTCTTGTTCCTTGACTCATTTTTTTCATCTTTGTATTGAAGAATATCTTAGCACCAGTCAACCCCTGGGGGTTTACTAAGAGTTTCCCAAAAGAAACTGGCATTTTGTATGTTTGTATGTTTTGGTATTTTATATTTTGTGTGAAACCAGATAATATTGTCATGGCACACGGCTGCTATATTTGATCACTGAGCCTTGTTTAAAGTTTTCAAAGTGGATTCTTCCCACAGCAACAGACATGAATTGTGGGGCCCTCCTGGAGAAAACTCTGCTGGAAAGAGGAAAATTATGGCGGTAGAAAGTTGGCTGCAACCTCCTCTGTGCTTAAGAAGTCCATAAAAGTCTAGTATTTCCTTAAAAGGAGATTTTAGGAGAAATGAAAGGGCATGTGTACTGATTCAGCACATCCTGTTGGCAACCTTTGCCAAAGGTTGAAGCCCTGGTGCCAAACTAAGGTATAAACTGTGCCAGGACACAGGGTTCAGTCCACATGGTGTTCATTACAGGATATATCTACTTGTATGGCTCCCCATCACTGTAGCATCTGATCATCTCCCAATCTTCAGTGTATTTAACCTCACAGCACCTCTCTGAGGTAAGAAAGTAAAGTCACACAGGAAACCTGTGGTAGAACAGCGAATTGAATGCAGGTCTCCTGAGTCCCAGTCTAGTACCTTAACCAGAGGACCATTAACTTCTGAATACAAGTGGTAATATCACTGCCTGACCTACACTGGGCTCAGTTGCTCTTGGACTGAATCACAAAGACATTAGGTGGTGCAAGGAGTGGTGTTAGACTCCACATGACTGCTTCAGGGAGTCTGGCTCCTACAGTGTCATGAAGACAGAAATTTTGTTTCATAAATGATTTCAAGATCTCAGAATATGTCTTTGTTCCAACTCAGAACCAAACCTGAAAAATTTGAAATTCTCCATGAAGGAAAATTCAGAATTATTTTGTTTGTTTGTTTGTTTTGGGTTGATTTGAAACGTTTCATTTCAGCAAAATTTACATGTTTCCTTTTGATTTTGATTTCATTCAAAACTATAATATATAATACAATATTTTTAAAAATTCAAAATATAAAGTCACTTTAAAATGAAAATTTGAAAGGTTTTGTTCTGAAAATATTAGAACAGGACATTCTAGCATTGTTGAAACTTTCCCCCTAATTTTCTTCTAAAACAAAATTCCAGCTAAATTAATTTTGTGAAACATTTTGTTTCTGATGGAACTGCGTACTCTTCTTCAAACATTTATCTGCACAGATCCCACTATAGGTATGGGTGTGTGCACAACTTGTGCATATGAACCTAGAATCTTTTAGCTAGCAGCATTTTATGGGGCAGGACCTGTGCCCTGTACATCCTCAGGTTCCCTGCAGTGTGGATATAAAGGCTGGAGCAGCTTCAACCACCACTTAGTTTCGTCTCCCACCCGTTGTGACGAGTCCAAATCCACAATGTCCTCTTTCTTCCCCATAGCTCTTAGATAGTTTAGGGTTATACTTACATTAAACTAAGTTTTATGTAAGCCTGTTGGCTAAAAAAGCAGACAAACAAAAATTGTTTTCCTCTTTAGTCTTACATTGTTACTGAGTAGGTCTGCTGATGAAGAGCAGGTCTCTTTCTAACACCCTCAGAAGCAGCCATTACTTGCTGTGAAGCTGGTTTCTTCAAGTGTCCTGGTTACAAGGGAAGTCATGCCAGGAGATAAGAGCTACAAGACCTTCTGCTGCTGGCAAACACTCTGCTTGTCAGCACTCACTTCTTTGATGGACCCTCCATCTGAGCCAATTGCAATATATTCTTTGTTTCACTTCTCTGTTGCTATTGCCTCGGCCTGCAGGGTGGGAAAAAATTCAAACATTAAAGGTAGGGGTCATTATGGGTCACCATATTCATTATGGGTCACCATATTCTGTCTTTCATATGTATCCAATATTTGTGCTAAAAATAGTCTTGGGCTTTCATATTAACCAGGTTATACACCTACCAGTGCTTTTTTCCCCCTTCCCTAACCCGCAGGATTCCTCTGTAGATGTTAAACTCCACACACTGGATGTGAATATGGCTGTGTCACTTTCTCTATCGAGATGAAACATTTTCATAACTGGCCTAGACTTTCACGGCTTTTGGTAATAAGACCAAGAGTCCAGCTGTTTCCTCTCAAAGACTTTCTAAATGGGTTACAGACTACATTAATATCGCCTGCTTTCTGAACAAAGTTCCTGTTCCCTATCAAGTTAGAGCTCCTTCCACTATGGCCCATTTGTTTCCCATGGCTCACTGAAGGAGGGGTCCCGATTCCTGAAATTTGAAGATCAATTGCCTGGAATTCAGTTCATATCTTTACCAGTCACTATTTCATTGCTGAATCTTCTAGATCAAATGGACACTTGAGCAGAGGTTTTCTCCACTCATTATTTATATAGAGACTCCAGTCATCTACTTCCTTGGGGGGGTAACTGCTAGCACTCACATCAAAGGGATCTGTGTGCCAAATGCTTTAAGAAGAAGGAGAAGCTCTTCTTAACTTACAGTAAATAGAGTTCTTCAAGATGCCTTTGTCTACGCTGATCCCGCCACTCACCCTCCTTCGCCACTGATATGAAGTCCTTGTGTAACGCTGACAAACCCCGGTCATCAGCGGGTGGGATCAAACCTGGGGTCTCTGGAGCTTAGTGCATGAGCCTCTACTGCATGAGCTAAAAGCCAACTGGCTCTTAGCTAAGGCTGTAGAGCAGACTCCTTTAACTCTCTCTCTCTCTCTCTCTCTCTTTTTTTTTTAAGTGGTCTCGGTGCCACTAGCTGGGACAGGACACCACACCCAGAAGGTGTGTGGGTTACACTTGCCTAGATTTCTCTGTTAGTAAATGAATTGAATGGAGTTGAGGCTGCTCCACTCTCCCTTGCTGTAGGGGGTACAAGCCCCAACTGACACTCCTGGCTAAAAGATTCTGGGCTTGCATGCATGAAGAGCATGCACACCTACAGTGGGATCCATGTGAAAAAAGGGATCTTGAACTGTAGTTACTATAAAGTAGGTAACCTCTCTTTCTGATAGAAAAATGGGACTGTCAGAGTTTCTCTAATCAGCTCTAGTAATGAGGTTGTCTGTTAAACGGTTGCTGAAAAGGTTATGACTGCTGAACTGAATAATTTTGCTTCCTCCATGATTCAGAGTTTGAGAGTCACAGTTACATTTGTTTACTTTCTTTCTTTTTTTGTGGCTACAGTGTAACCAATCCAGGGGAAAGTAAAGGACAGCTCTTCACATTCTATTGACATGCAGTTTACGTTTTCTTATTTGCACATCTGCAAGCTTTTCAAAACTAAGGCAATGGAATATTATCTATTAGACTGAAGGAGTCTGGGAATTGCTCTCCACTCTCACAGGGGAAAGGGTTTATCTTTCAAAACATGGATGGGCTTCAGCTTTTATATAATTAACTTGCTTAATAGAAGAAGAAAAAAAAAAAACCCCTGCCTAAAGCATAAGAAATTGACTGTCTTAAGGCCAGTTCGTTTAAAAAAAAAAAATCCCTGCTTGGTCCCTACTATATATCGCCAAGGGAGGAAGATATTATTATAAGGAAAAGTAGAGATTGCTTTAATTTATTATAATAAATTGGTGGAATAATTTTTTACAAATGCTACCATAATTTGCGAATCTCTTTAACAAAATAATAGCTGTAAGTTACTGATTCAGCAAGTTTTGTTGCACATTTTGTAAGTTTACCTTTTTGAGATAACGTATGACGTTGCTAGATAAAGTATTATATTTTCCAGTGCCTCACAGAGTGTATAGTAATGTACATTTGGGGTTGGCTGAAACAAAGGATATTCACTCCAAGTAGAAAAGGAGTACTTCTGGCACCTTAGAGACTAACCAATTTATTTGAGCATGAGCTTTCGTGAGCTACAGCTCACTTCATCAGTGATGAATCTGATGCATCTGATGAAGTGAGCTGTAGCTCACGAAAGCTCATGCTCAAATAAATTGGTTAGTCTCTAAGGTGCCACAAGTACTCCTTTTCTTTTTGCGAATACAGACTAACACGGCTGTTACTCTGAAACCTGTCACTCCAAGTAATCCTCCATCTGATAGCCAGAGCTTCGCGAACCAGCTGAGCGGCGGCGAACCAGCTGAGCAGCGGGGGACAGCAGAGCAGCACACAGCAGGAGTTTGCCTGGGATTGGTGAGTATCCGAGTGCGTGTTTGCTGAGTAAGTATCCGAGCGAGTGTTTGCTGGGAGAGCAGTGTGAGAGCCTGAGCGAGTGTCTGATTGGCTGGTAGCCTGCAGGGGGCGGGCAGTGGGGCTGTCTGTTTGTTTCAGGGGAGCCTGGCTGTTTAAAAATAGCCAGAGCTTTCCGAACCAGCTGAGCGGTGGCAAACCAGCTGAGCAGCGGGGGACAGCAGAGCAGCACACAGCAGGAGTTTGCCTGGGAGTTCGCCTGGAGTGAGCCCAGTGAGGCTTACATCTTGCCAACTTCTCTGAGGAAGCTCATAGTAAGAAGGTGGTATGGAAGGGAGGGGTTCAGCTATTGTGACCTGCACTGGATGTGCCATGTTTGTCTTTCTTCCACAGGACAGAAGCGACTTTGTACAAAGTGCAAGCTGGTCTCCATACTGGAAGAGAAGATTGAAGGTCTGGAGCAACAGATAATGACCCTGCGTTGCATACGAGAAACGGAGGATTTTCTGGACAAAAGTCAGGATATGCTTCTACGGGCACAAAGCTCTAAAGATTTAGAGCAGGTTGCACAGCGGAGCCAAGAGGCCAGTGAAGAAGCTTGGCAACATGTGACCTCTAGAAGAAGAAGGGGGAATGTCCAGGTTCCAGCAACGCGGACACAGGTAACTAACCGCTTTCATGTTCTCTCCACAGGTACCGTTGCGGAGAGTGAACCAGATGATATGTCTGGGGGGAGAAAGCAGAAGGAGACTCTGCTGGTTGGAAGGCATGAGAAGCGCTGTCCTGAGATGGGGGGTTCCACGACCACCACTCCCAAGAGAAGGAGGCGGGTGGTGGTGGTCGGGGACTCTCTACTCCGGGGGACTGAGTCATCTATCTGCCGCCTTGACCGGGAAAACTGAGAAGTCTGCTGCTTGCCGGGGGCTAAGATTCGCGATGTGACGGAGAGACTGCCGAGACTCATCAAGCCCTCAGATTGCTACCCCTTCCTGCTTCTCCACGTGGGCACCAATGATACTGCCAAGAATGACCTTGAGAGCGGATCACTGCGGACTACGTGGCTCTGGGAAGAAGGATAAAGGAGTTTGAGGCGCAGGTGGTGTTCTCGTCCATCCTCCCCGTGGAAGGAAAAGGCCTGGGTAGGGATCGTCGAATAGTGGAAGTCAACGAATGGCTATGCAGGTGGTGTCGGAGAGAAGGCTTTGGATTCTTTGACCATGGGATGGTGTTCCATGAAGGAGGAGTGCTGGGCAGAGACGGGCTCCACCTTACGAAGAGAGGGAAGAGCATCTTTGCAAGCAGGCTGGCTAACCTAGTGAGGAGGGCTTTAAACTAGGTTCACCGGGGGAAGGAGACCAAAGCCCTGAGGTAAGTGGGAAAACGGGATACCGGGAGGAAGCACAGGCAGGAATGTCTGTGAGGGGAGGGCTCCTGCCTCATACTGGGAATGAGGGGCGATCAGCAGGTTATCTCAAGTGCTTATATATGAATGCACAAAGCCTTGGAAACAAGCAGGGAGAACTGGAGGTCCTGGTGATGTCGAGGAATTATGACATGATTGGAATAACAGAGACTTGGTGGGATAACTCACATGACTGGAGTACTGTCATGGATGGTTATAAACTGTTCAGGAAGGACAGGCAGGGCAGAAAAGGTGGGGGAGTAGCACTGTATGTAAGGGAGCAGTATGACTGCTCAGAGCTCCGGTACGACACTGCAGAAAAACCTGAGTGTCTCTGGATTAAGTTTAGAAGTGTGAGCAACAAGAGTGATGTAATAGTGGGAGTCTGCTATAGACCACTGGACCAGGGGGATGAGGTGGATGAGGCTTTCTTCCGGCAGCTCACGGAAGCTACTAGATCGCATGCCCTGGTTCTCATGGGTGACTTTAATTTTCCTGATATCTGCTGGGAGAGCAGTACAGCGGTGCATAGACAATCCAGGAAGTTTTTGGAAAGCGTAGGGGACAATTTCCTGGTGCTAGAGGAGCCCACTAGGGCGGGAGCTTTTCTTGACCTGCTGCTCACAAACTGGGAAGAATTAGTAGGGGAAGCAAAAGTGGATGGGAGTCTGGGAGGCAGTGACCATGAGTTGGTTGAGTTCAGGATCCTGACACAGGGAAGAAAGGTAAGCAGCAGGATACGGACCCTGGACTTCAGGAAAGCAGACTTCGACTCCCTCAGGGAACGGATGGGTAGGATCCCCTGGGGGACTAACGTGAAGGGGAAAGGAGTCCAGGAGAGCTGGCTGTATTTCAAGGAATCCCTGTTGAGGTTACAGGGACAAACCATCCCGATGTGTAGAAAGAATAGTAAGTATAGCAGGCAACCAGCTTGGCTTAACGGTGAAATCCTAGCAGATCTTAAGCATAAAAAAGAAGCTTACAAGAAATGGAAGGTTGGACATATGACCAGGGAAAAGTATAAAAATATTGCTCAGGCATGTAGGAATGAAATTAGGACGGCCAAATCGCACCTGGAGCTGCAGCTAGCGAGAGATGTTAAGAGTAACAAGAAGGGTTTCTTCAGGTATGTTGGCAACAAGAAGAAAGCCAAGGAAAGTGTGGGCCCCTTAATGAATGAGGTAGGCAACCTAGTGACGGAGGATGTGGAAAAAGCTAATGTACTCAATGCTTTTTTTGCCTCTGTCTTCAAGAACAAGGTCAGCTCCCAGACTGCTGCGCTGGGCATCACAACATGGGGAATAGATGGCCAGCCCTCTGTGGAGAAAGAGGTGGTCAGGGACTATTTAGAAAAACTGGACGTGCACAAGTCCATGGGGCAGGACGAGTTGCATCCGAGAGTGCTAAAGGAACTGGCAGCTGTGATTGCAGAGAAATTGGCCATTATCTTTGAAAACTCATGGCGAATGGGGGAAGTCCCAGATGACTGGAAAAAGGCTAATGTAGTGCCAATCTTTAAAAAAGGGAAGAAGGAGGATCCTGGGAACTACAGGCCAGTCAGCCTCACTTCAGTCCCCGGAAAAATCATGGAGCAGGTCCTCAAAGAATCAATCCTGAAGCACTTACATGAGAGGAAACTGATCAGGAACAGTCAGCATGGATTCACCAAGGGAAGGTCATGCCTGACTAATCTAATCGCCTTCTATGATGAGATTACTGGTTCTGTGGATGAAGGGAAAGCAGTGGATGTATTGTATCTTGACTTTAGCAAAGCTTTTGACACGGTCTCCCACAGTATTCTTGTCAGCAAGTTAAGGAAGTATGGGCTGGATGAATGCACTATAAGGTGGGTAGAAAGTTGGCTAGATTGTCGGGCTCAATGGGTAGTGATCAATGGCTCCATGTCTAGTTGGCAGCCGGTGTCAAGTGGAGTGCCCCAGGGGTCGGTCCTGGGGCCGGTTTTGTTCAATATCTTCATAAATGATCTGGAGGATGGTGTGGATTGCACTCTCAGCAATGATACTAAACTGGGAGGAGTGGTAGATACGCTGGAGGGCAGGGATAGGATACAGAGGGACCTAGACAAATTGGAGGATTGGTCCAAAAGAAATCTGATGAGGTTCAATAAGGATAAGTGCAGGGTCCTGCACTTAGGACGGAAGAACCCAATGCACAGCTACAGACTAGGGACCGAATGGCTAGGCAGCAGTTCTGCGGAAAAGGACCTAGGGGTGACAGTGGACGAGAAGCTGGATATGAGCCAGCAGTGTGCCCTTGTTGCCAAGAAGGCCAATGGCATTTTGGGATGTATAAGTAGGGGCATAGCCAGTAGATCGAGGGACGTGATCGTCCCCCTCTATTCGACATTGGTGAGGCCTCATCTTGAGTACTGTGTCCAGTTTTGGGCCCCACACTACAAGAAGGATGTGGATAAATTGGAGAGAGTCCAGCGAAGGGCAACAAAAATGATTAGGGGTCTGGAACACGTGACTTATGAGGAGAGGCTGAGGGAACTGGGATTGTTTAGTCTGCAGAAGAGAAGAATGAGGGGGGATTTGATAGCTGCTTTCAACTACCTGAGAGGTAGTTCCAGAGAGGATGGTTCTAGACTATTCTCAGTGGTGGAAGAGGACAGGACAAGGAGTAATGGTCTTAAGTTGCAGTGGGGGAGGTTTAGGTTGGATATTAGGAAAAACTTTTTCACTAGGAGGGTGGTGAAACACTGGAATGCGTTGCCTAGGGAGGTGGTGGAATCTCCTTCCTTAGAAGTTTTTAAGGTCAGGCTTGACAAAGCCCTGGCTGGGATGATTTAATTGAGTATGGGTCCTGCTTTTGAGCAGGGGGTTGGACTAGATGACCTCCTGAGGTCCCTTCCAACCCTGATATTCTATGATTCTGTGATTCTATGATCTAGATCTTCATACAAGGCCACCATGTTATGCTGTCAGGAATGGGGGGAGGATAGAAAGTTGCGGGGCACAAGGGGTAGTGAGTTTACTTGCCTGAGCTTTCTTTTCCAGTCCCACTCCCAGTTTGCTCCTCAAAAACTCAGAGTACTGAAATATTGGAACATTCCTGCAGGATGGAATAAACAGCATAGGACTAAACTTGGAGACCATAACTTAAGTATTGCAGGATGTGGCTCACCACTCACTATGATTATTACTCCTGGGCAGTAGCTTTGGATTCATGTCTGGAAGAAATTCAAGGTGCTGGTTTTGATCTATAATGCCTTTCATGATTTAGTCTCAAGGGCCCACACCTACAAAGGAATCAATGGAAACTAGGAGTGGAAACACCTTTGCGGATCTAGGCCCAAGATATCTTCCTGGTCACCACTCTTTTCTTGCTTTCACTTGGCAGTAGAGACTAGATAGACTGCTTAGGTTAATAGTTTGCCTGGGGTTGAAGCTTTGGAATTTTCTGTAAAGTTCCTTCAATGCTGGAAGCACTCCCCTTCCTTGTATAATAGTTTGTTAGACTTTCAGAGTACATTCTAGAATTGGTCTATTTATCCAGGATTTTTCAGAGGTAGTGGTGGGAGAGGAGCTATGCAAGGAAAGGTTCAGCTGGTATAGATTGGTGAATGTTTCAGTGTAGATGTGTCAACTTTTTATAATATTTTTTGTGAAATACCCTTTAAATATTTGAATTCTCTGTGCCGTTAGAGTTTGGGATAAGCACACTGTACAAATAGAAATAATAAAATTAGAAAGTGTTTGCAAAGCACTTTGAAGATGTCAAGCTCTAAAAATAAAGCTTACTATGATATGAGAGAGAGAGGTTTGACAAGCAATTGAAGTGCTTCTGTAAACTGTACCCCTGTACTTTCTGATGTATTTATGTCCAGAAATCATTCAACATATGCTCCAGAAAACTTCACTAAAATTAGAAATGGAAGGATATTAACGATTAAAAGTAAAAGCCGACTGAACAGATATCATATAAAAAGAAAGGAAAGCAACCTTAAGTCAACACATGATGCTGATCTTGGAAATGAATCCATATGGTTTAACTGGGCATCCTAATGGGTGTTGAGGTCTACTGGGGTGCTTTACCTTGTAGGATTGGGTCATTATTTTTAGTTTTTTAGATCTAAAGTGTAAGGCCCAAAAGTTAATAAGATTTTTTTTTTTGCTAGGCTGGGGTATAAAAGGTCAGGAAGGTGATGAGGCAGTTTGTTTTACACTAAATTGATTCCAAGGCAACTCTACATTGTGATAAAATAATAAAGAAAAAGGAGGGGGGGAAGGAAAATCAGTAATAAACAGTCATCTGTGTAAAGTGTCCTCTTATGTGATTTAAGATTATATAGGAAGACAATAATCTTGGAGTACAAAATGTACCGTTTTTGCTTTATTGCTCAGAAACCCCAAAAAGTCACTTCTTTAATGAACAAGAAGCCCTGCTCGTATTATATTATCTCTCCTGTTTCCATAGAGTTACATGTCAAGCTATTTTATTCATCAGAGAATGTGATAGAGCACTATTTAAAATTTTGGGACTTCACTTTATTAAAGCTAATATTCTGTGAGGTTGTTGGGAGAATGAGAAGCCAATTGTTTCAGTCGCTTTAAAGTAACAGTAGTGGTTCATGTTAACCTCTTTCTTTTTCTTTCTTACCGCAAGCCTATGTCAGCCAAGGGTAGCCCATTAATGTAGTTAATCATAACAGTTTTTCTTTGTAGAATCAAGGAGGCAGGGCTGCAATGCACACAGAATGTCAGAACAGATAGAGAGCTTTCTTCTACCTTTCTCGTATGGAACTCATAACCCTGCTTTAACAGCATTGACTTCAATTAATTTTTAGATCTTTCGTGTATTGTTGGGGGAGTACAAGAAGCCTCATTTTGTTCCCCGGCCCAACAGCGGGGGACAGTTGCAGCTCCTGTACTCTCAGGCCACAGAGTGCATTTCCTCTATGCACCTCCTGGGATGCAAGACCCATTTCAAGGGCTACGGGAGCAGTGGTGAATAGGCAGAAGAATGGTCTCATCCCCTCACGTACCAGCCAACTGCTCTGGCTTGCAAGACTAGAGGAGTAGGGTGTACCTGTTGAAGAGCTAGCAGAGCATGTACTTTCTCTGCATGCCAGGGAGCTACGTGAGGGGTGGTCTTCCTTGGAGCGAAGGGGCTGCTGACTGTCTCCAATCCACAGTCTTAATGGTACAGCTGAGACCTACGATGAATTTTTTAAAAGTCCCTAGGCAATTTAGGAGCGTAAATCCCACTGACTTTCAATGAGACTTTGGTTCCCAAGTGGCTAAGGGTATGTCTACACTGCAATAAAAAACCTGCAACTGGCCCATGTCAGCTGACTCAGGCTTGTGGGGCTCAGGCTAAGGGACTGTTTAATTGCTGTGTAGATGTTTGTGCTTGGGCTGAAGGCTGAGCTCTCGGACCATTCCCCCTCATGGAGCCCCAGAGCCTGGGCTCCAGCTCGAGCCCAAATGTCTACACCACAATCAAACAACACCTTAGACCAGTGGTTCTCAAAGTGGGGGTTGTGACCTCTCAGGGGGTCGCAAGGTTATTACATGGGGAGGTCATAAGCTGTCAGCCTCCACCCCAAACCCCACTTTGCCTCCAGCATTTATAATAGCACTAAATATATAAAAAAGTGTTTTTAATTCGGGGAGGGGGGGCGCACTCAGAGGCTTGCTGCGGGAAAGGGGTCACCAATACAAAAGTTTGAGAACCACTGCCTTAGACCAAGTCCACGAGAACGAATCCGCTGTTGCCGGCCAGCTGTGGGTGTTTAATTTCAGTGTACACATACCCTAAATCACTTCTGAAAATTTGACTCCTAATCTTGGTTCTTGCAAAGTTGTACTTGGTGATTTTAATTTATTCAAAAGATAAGTCAGCATAAATTGTTGTGTGCTATCTGTGCAAAACTGCCTTGGTCCTAAGAACCAAGAATGGTGCCAGTAAAGTATTTTATAATGTACATTTTGGACTGAAAATATAATCTGAATTGACTGTTATGGCCGTCAATCTACTTTTTATCTATAGAAAAAATTATGGCTGCAGTTGTTGCCATTGCTGTTTTCCTTTTTCAATAATACAGGGATTGCTTAAAGCTGAGTGAAAACTGAAACCAGTTACTTCAGTTATTCAGTTTATTTTTAATTCATTCTCACATTCCCTTTTGTGTGTTTAAATAAACACAGACATTTGTATGATTGAAGGATAGGGAAGCAAAGTTACATACACAAGTATTTGCCAAAATTGAAATTCATAAGTAGTTATATTCATGACGAAGGAACCTTTGCGATAATTGAATCAGGGAATAAAACCAATGCCATGTGATTTATCTGACCAGTCACAACAGCTTCAGTAGGAAGTACTGAGTATCAAGTACTCTCTGAGAACTGTTTAGGATCAATCCATAGAGTTAAAAATATTCATTAAAAATATCAGAATTTTGATTAACAAATAAACTGGGGAAATACATTTGCTAACAGATATTTAGCAAGCAGAAAATGAGGCTCCATTCCTGGGATGAATTATTCATTGTGGATTATTTGCTAAGTTCTAATAATTATAGCAGGAAATAATTAATTAACATTACAGCAAACACTGTAATTTTTATAATAAAAAGATTGATCGTGGAAATGAGCACCAAAAAGAGATTTCCCAAATGGAGAAAGAATAGGATATGGTCAAAAAGAATGTCAGATTAAAGCCCCATCCTGCAAAATACACACACGACTAACTTCACACATTTGTGTGTGATCCCATTGAGTGTGATAGACCCTAGGGAGATCTTTATTGTTTTCTGGTTCCCTTTCATCTTTATTCTGTCTCTCTACCTATATAACATTTCTATTTATAAAAACTGCTCCCATGTGTCACACTACTCACATCTGTTCAAAGGACTGTGTTCTAACTGACTAAAGCATAGATGTAGGGTAGCTAGATTATTCAAGGTCTGATCATTTTACTATTAAGCTAGAAAGCAGTGAGGGCCAGAACAAATGTGGAAGTGGGCCAGAAACTGTAAAGATGTCTCCATATCCTAGTGAAACAATAGGTCAGGCTGTGAATGGACTCGGTGTCTACCCACATTTGTTCTGGCCCTCGCTGCTTTCTAGATGGAGTTCTGATGGATTTGTCCTGGAGTGGAAGGAACATCTTTATGGACCCTTGAGAAGAAATAGGGGGAAAACAATTACAGAAAGAGTGTACACTACTTAGCAAACCCACTTTCCTGCTAACCTTTTTAAAAGGTTAACAGATAGCATTTAAAAATCAAACATCTATCCTTTGCAGAAATCTACAGTACTTAATAGACAGATGTTATTTCCATAGAATTAGTAAATCAACATATAGAATTCTGTAGCAGGGATATTAGATTCTATAGATTGGTTTAAATATTCTATATAAAATGTACAGGTAAATTAGGGAGAGTCTTTTTTTTTTTTTCATTCAAAATATTTTGTCAACCAAAAATAGCATTAATTTTGAAAATGCCATAGGAGCTTTCGTGATGAAATTTTTCAGATTTTCATAAATGAGAGAGGTTTTTGTTTTTTGTTTTTGTTTTTTGGTTTTTTTGTTTTCAGTTTTGGCCACCCCGACCTCCCCCATCCCAATTACACAAAGAAGGAGATATCTGAGCCATTAGCAATTATCTTTGAAAAGTCTTGGAAGACGGGAGACATTCCAGAAGACTGGAAAAGGGCAAATATAGTGCCCATCTGTAAAAAGGGAAATAAGGACAACCTGGGAATTACAGACCAGTCAGCTTAACTTCTGTACCTGGAAAGGTAATGGAGCAAAAAATAAAGCAATCAATTTGCAAACACCTAGAAGATAATAAGGTGATAAATAACAGTCGTCATGGATTTGTCAAAAAACAAATCGTGTCAAACAAACCTGATAGCTTTCTTTGACGGGGTAACAAGCCTTGTGGATGGGGGGAAGCGGTAGATGTGGTGTATATCTTGACTTTAGTAAGGCTTTTGATACTGTCTCACATGACCTTCTCATAAATAAACTAGAGAAATACAACCTAGATGGAGCTACTATCAAGTGGGTGCATAACTGGTTGGAAAATCATTCCCAGAGAATAGCTATCAGTGGTTCGCAGTCATGCTGGAAGGGCATAATGAGTGGGGTCCCACAGGGATCAGTTCTGGGTCGGATTCTGTTTAATATTTCATCAATGATTTAGATAATGGCATAGAGAGTACACTTATAAAATTTGCAGACAATACCAAGCTGGGAGGGTTTGCAAGTGCTTTGGAGGACAGGATTAAAATTCAAAATGATCTGGACAAACTGGAGAAATGGTCTGAAGTAAATAGGATGAAATTCAATAAGGACAAATGCAAAGTACTCCACTTAGGAAGGAACAATCAGTTACACACATACAAAATGGGAAATGACTGCCTAGGAAGTACTGTGGAAAGGGATCTGGGGGTCATAGTGGATCACAAGCTAAATATGAGTCAACAGTATAACACTGTTGTAAAAAAAGCAAATATTGTTCTGGGATGTATTAGCAGGAGTGCTGTAAGCAAGACACGAGAAGTAATTCTTCTGCTCTACTCTGCACTGATTGGGCCTCAACTGGAGTATTGTGTCCAGTTCTGGACTCCACATTTCAGGAAAGTTGTGGACAAATTGGAGAAACATCAGAGAAGAGCAACAAAAATGATTAAAAGTCTAGAAAACATGACCTATGAGGAAAGATTGAAAAAATTGGATTTGTTTAGTCTTGAGAAGAGAAGACTGAGATGGGGCATAATAACAGTTTTCAAGTACAGAAAAGGTTGTTAGAAGGAGGAGGAAAAAAAATTGTTCTTCTTAACCTCTGAGGATAGAACAAGAAGCAATGGGCTTAAATTGCAGCCAGGGTGATTTAGGTTGGACATTAGGAAAAACTTCATAACTGTCAGAGTGATTAAACACTGGAATAAATTGTGTAGGGAGGTTGTGGAATCTCCATCATTGGGGATTTTTAAGAGCAGGTTGGACAAACACCCGTCAAGAATGGTCTAGATAATACTTAGTCCTGCCTCAAGTGCAGGGGACTGTACTGGATGACCTCTCGAGGTCCCTTCCAGATCTATGATTCTATGATTCTAAGGGTGGGAGTGGGGACTTTTCAATAAACCCCCCCAACATGTTTCAAGAAAAATGTCAATGAAAAGAAAACCCCATTGGCTTCTCTCAATTTTTTTACCAGAATAATAAGCATTTTCCAATTAGCTCTAATGTAATTCACTAATAATTTCAAAAGGTTGCCTAAAACTATTGTAGAAAAACCTATTGCTTTCATGTCTATCAAATTTGTAGGACTTTTCTAAATGGAAGAAGTAAGTTTAATTTATTGGTTCATTTAACTAGCTGAATTACTAAGTGATAATATGCCATTAATCTCATAACTGTAGTTAACGTAGTAAGAGAGAGTTTCTTCCCCAAAGATTTTATAATATACATTGATCCAAGAAGATACTGTAATGAAAAAGTGGAGGGAATATAGAAGGGATAATCATAGTCACACAGCATGTCTCCATGCATGGTTTGCATTTTTTAAAAGGTATAAATAAATAAACAAGAGATACTAAATATGTCAGTATCCCTGCTGGCTACCTGCCTAACTATGAGCCTGAATGCTTATTAATACAGCCACAGTTCAAACAGATGCAAACAGGTTCTTGAAATCAGAGTTCAAACAATCAAAGGCAAAAGGGATTCCTGGAAACTCTCTTTTCCTTTCATCCTAGGGAGCATCTGGCTCCGGGGTCTGTCTAAACATAGAATAGTTCTCTCTTTATATTTCCTGATTTCTCCCCCTCCTGGATCATTTAGCCTCACCTCATCCCATTTACATTTTCCCGTGGCAAAGTTCGTTGGCAATATCTGCAGTAAGACAGACATCTGTTGAAGACACTGTGCTTATGGTTTGAGCTTTTTTTCCTTGCCCTAGTCCATATGCCTCATGAGAGTATTCTGCGTTGGGGAGCAGCTGTGATCTAGTACATTAAGCATGTGAACAGGAGTGAGTTCTGAGGAACTCTGCTCCTTGAAGTCTTTAAACCATGATTTGAGGACTTCCATAAGCTCAGACATAGGTGAGAGGTTTATTGCAGGAGTGGGTGGGTGAGATTCTGTGGCCTGCATTGTGCAGGAGGTCAGACTAGATGATCATAATGGTCCCTTCTGACCTTAATATCTATGTATCTATGCATTAGTTCTGACAGTCACAGACAAGTAACTTTAGACAAGTTCCTTTAATCCTCTGGGTCTCATCTACCATGTATGTTAAATGCCAGCTTCTGGGGGCTCGCTCATTTAGGGGCCATCCACATTTCTCCTTCAGCTGACCACACCTCATTTATCACAGGTATGTACCCCCATTGGATTAGATGGTTAGAGCTGCTGTACAGCATGGGAGGAAGCTGTCTTGCCTACCCATAGTACACACACCACTGCTTGTGTGTTGATTTTTTTTTTTAATTTCTTCCATCTTTTTGTCTTAGTGCAAACCTGCATATCCAGTGGCAACACTTAGATCTATGGTACGGAGTGAGACAGAGAATTCTTTCCTGGATATCTGGCTGGTGAATCTTGCCCATATGCTCAGGGTTCAGCTGATCGGCATATTTGGGGTCGGGAAGGAATTTTCCTACAGGGCAGATTGGAAGAAGCCCTGGAGGTTTTTCGCCTTCCTCTGTAGCATGGGGCATGGGTCACTTGCTGGAGGATTCTCTGCTCCTTGAGGTCTTTAAACCATGATTTGAGGACTTCAGTAGCTTAGACATAGGTGGAGGTTTATCGCAGGAGTGGGTGGGTGAGATTCTGTGGCCTGCATTGTGCAGGAGGTCAGACTAGATGATCATAATGGTCCCTTCTGACATTAATACCTATGAATCTATAAATCTATCTATCTCCCAAGTTATAACAATTCTATTGTATTACATTTAAGATGGCAGTGTTTCAATAATGTTCTTAAGTAATAGTCAATACATTAACTTGGGAGCTTTACAGGGTGACCCTATTCTCCTACAATTGGCCTCTCAAGTGGTTTCTTTAAATCTATGGCTGAGCAGGATAATTTTCAGTCAGAAATCTACACTGTTCCCATTATACAGCAGCCAAAAATGTGATAGGTGCTACACAGAACAGGTACTGCTCTGAAGAGCTTACAAAATTTTTTTTGATGTGAGAATAGAAGAGAGAGTAACAAGCAATCGGGGAATCAATCAATTAATTTTATTATTTGGTGGATCAGAGCTCAAAATTGAGCAAAATTACTATTTAAATGTCTAAAATTCCTATTTATTTTAATGGCAACAGGATCAAGCCTTAATTATAATGATGTCCTCTTCCAGAAGCAATTGTAATAATTTCATATTCAGATTCTATAAAACCTTCTGTTTATGAATAGAGATTTTTCTCTTTACATCTGTTCTTGTAACCTTTATATGTCAGCTTCACTGGTGTGTCTGGTGGTGAAAACTTGAGTTTCACTTTAAATACATTTTTTCATGTCTGAGTAATAATGCAAGAAGTTTGAGTCCCCAAGTTGTGATTGAAATGTTGCAGTAGGAGTTGTTTTGCAGCTCAGACTTTCAGAAAGCTCTGTCTAAAATGCCAGTGGAAATATAATACTCTTAATTGTCAATAGCTATTTAATTCTTCAATTAAAATATAAGCTCTCTCTTTGACACTTCTGGGTTTTGCTTCCAGTCCTTATTGCAGTGGTTCTATTTGATGTAGGTTATTGGAACACTAACTTTTCTCCAGACTGTTGTATACAGGGGATTTTTTGTCCTCTAGGCCATGTGCTCAGTTACTTTGATTGATTTTCACTCTTTTTATTACCTGCAAAATACTAGGAGATTTTGAAAGTAATAGCAACCATCGTTAAAGAGTATAGAAAATAAAAGACACTTCTACTGTCTTAGGGCTGCTTCTATCTTCCATCACTTATCTGTAGTGGCACGTAAGCTTTGTCTGTGGGCTGGAGGAAACAAAACAAAACATCACTTTTTTTCAACTCAGAATTTTTCTGTCCTCTTAAACCTAGACTTGAAAGGCTGCATACATTGTATGAACTAACAAGAAAAATGAGTTAAGCTCCAAGAATCTGGTTTATTCTAAGCATTGCATTTATTCTTGCTGTTAGGATTCAAATTAACTGTTATGGAAAAACATATGTTCTCATGTATACATTATAAGGATAAGCCATTTTGGCAGTTCAAGTGCCCAGATGCCTAAGCTAGAAGCTATGGTAAACCACTGAGTACAATAATAATAAAATCTAGTTCTTATACAGTACTTTTCCTGTATAGAGGTCAAAGTGCTTCTACAGGTGGGGAAACTGAGGCACCAAGCGGGGAAAGTGAGTTGCCTAAGATCACCCAGCAGGCCAGTGGCAGCGCAAGGACTAGAACCCACATCTCCTCAGTCTCAGTCTAGTGCACTAGCCACTAAGAAACTCTTCCTCCTCTTTGGGTGGTGTTTAGCTGGCTCCTTGAGGCAGGAATCTTGTCTTATTCAAATGTGAAAGCACCATGTACATTTACAGTGTTTTATAAACAATGCTCACTTTAATATACAGTCCTTACTTGGGCAAGTTCCAATTGCTTTCAGTAAGGGCTCTAGGTTTGGGCCCAATGTGGGCAACATGGGTGAATTAATATTGTTATGTGATCCTTAATGTACAGATATCCTGACAAGGATTCTTTTAAAATTCACAATCTGAACATTTTTCAGAGTAGCAGCTGTGTTAGTCTGTATCCGCAAAAAGAAAAGGAGTACTGGTTTATTAGTCTCTAAGGTGTGGTGTCTGTATCCGCAAAAAGAAAAGGAGTACAAATTTATTAGTCTCTAAGGTGCCACAAGTACTCCTTTTCTTTTAATCTGAACATTGTGATGTTAGTTTTCAGAATTTGGGCCAGATCCTCTGATGTAGTATGGCTGCTTTACACCACATCAGCAGTATAGCTGACTCTGGGAGGATTAGCACTCTGTTCAAGGGTGATCCTTGTGACAGACATGGTAAAAGGGGTCTTCTACCACTCACCCGCTCTGCTTCTGGCATAGGAGGCAAACAGGACAATGGCTGGGGAAAAGGCATAGTAGCTGGTGTGCCCTTAGTTAAACAGGTCCTTGACCTCCTTTTTGGCCCCGTGTGGCATTGTAGAATGGTGTAATTAAGAGTGGCCAGGAGGCTGCTCTAACCTAAATCAGGGGACTGCTTTGCAGTGGACCTTTTGCACACCACCTCCTTTACCTGTGCAGTTTGGTTGCACAAGTGGACCTGGCCCTTTGTTTCCAACAAAGACAATTATTTCAACCTTAACCTGTAGACTAAAATTTACTGAAGCTGGTTTTGATCCCATTACTTTCTTTGGGAATGATTTCCTATCAGAAGGGCCAGCCCAGTTTGTAGTGGAAAACCATAGCTAGTTAGTATATATTTCATGTTTATATGCATCATTTTATAGGCATGTGAGTGAATGATGTGAGTGGTGTGTTTTGAGTGCTTCAGTGATTGGGTCTGACTGCTGAATAAAATCAGGAGGGAATTGAAATAGCCAAAGAATTCCTTAACCTGCAGCTCACGTAACTTATTTGGTTGCATAATTTAAAGCTGTCCTGGGGCATCTTTAAATGATGCATAGATTTTGTTTTCTTATTTTACATTTTTTTAAAAGAAGAAAGTTAGTTGGCAATTTCACACGGTTCACATCACCATTAGGAGACATGAACCAATGTTCTTATCAGAGAAATCACCTTGCTAGCAACTTCCCCCACCTCTAAAAATTATTTCAAATGCTTCCAAAGAGAGAGACTGTTAGTGATGTTCTCTCTTTAAGATAGGAGTAAAGAAGGGAATAAATAAAGTCAGGTTAGAGCCAGTATTAGAAATTGTAAACTAGAACTGTGCATGTCCTCTGGGGCTTGGTTTGGGAAGGGATTTATCAAACTGAATTGTGGTTTGGTTCACGAGGTCTGACAAAGAATCCCACTTTTCATTCTACTCCACCTATGCTGCTCCATTAACAGGAATTTGCACTGTTAAGCAGCAGATGGTGGGAGGCAGAAAATAGAGTGAAGAAATTCAACATCATGATTTTATTTGCTCAGTACATTTAAGCTTTTAGAAAATCACCAAATTAAGACAACATCATTAGTTAACAACATATTGTATTTGTTTAGCCCGCTAGTCTGACGAACTGGCATCATTAAAATATTACTTGTGGGTTATGTTTAATTACATTATTTTTAAGACAGAGGTATACGTTTTAATTGTCTCCCTTTTAAAACAAAAGTCAAAGTTTAACAAGTTGATATTTACGAGAGAGAGAGAGAGAGAGAGAGAGAGAGATTTTAATTTATAGTAGGAGCTTTCCATACACTGAAATATCTTTCCTAGCTGCTGCCTGGGAACCACTAGGTGGCACAACCCACTTACATTTGTTCACTGCAGTGTTTGTGAGAACCTAATCTAGCTGGGAGTTGCTTAGTCCTGCTGCAATCAAAGCTGATAGAATGTATAAACAAGCATAGGAAGTGACCGATATGCACAATTATTATGAAGGCCCAACGAAACCCTCAAGTACCAAGCCTGATTTCTGACATCCACTGGCCAGCTGAGGCAGACGTTTTTCTGATGGACAAGACAGAGAAATTATTCCTGTAAATGGCTGAGAACTACAAATGGAAGCGTGGAGACAGTGTTTGAGTGATCTTGCACCATTGTCCTAGTATATTACATCATATGGTGAGACTGGCAATGCCGTGTTCAGTTGCTGGCTTGCCCTGCAATGATACTTCTCTCTGCCGTCCCTTAGAGCTATTATATGTGTTACTGCCCTGAAACTCACATGGAGGAAAGAAATGGTACTGAGGAAATTCAAATAGTAATTATATGTGCAAACTATGTTTTGACCTGCAGTATTGCCAACGGCAGATGTTCAAAAATCATGAGTCAGGCTCACCGAAAATCAAACAATTGGCTTTAAAATAAGGAGATGATGTAAAAAGAATAGATTTTTATTTGCCTTCTGCTTTTTGAGCCTTTACAGTGCAGTAGGGTAACATTTTGAAGCTTTCTCCATAGCCACAAGGGCTAGAAACTTACTTTTTCTTTAAAAATGGAGGCAGAAATCATCACTTATCCACTTGACTCCAGGAGCTGGGGCTTTAAGGAAAACAATACCTATCATGAGACTCATGACCAAATCATGAGAACTGGCAACACTGGACCTAGTACAACATTTGCAGTTTGATGGGGTGTTGTGATACTAGAGTCTGCACCGTTAAGTACTGAGCTTTACAGGCACTCTGGGCAGGGCAGCCTGGAGCTCTTGTTATACACGGGCACAGCCATTTGAAACCACACACAGAATAAAGCAGAGCTTTTGCAAGCATCTTAAGTGCTTAGTGATCACTGAACACTTCCAGTGTTACAGATTATATACACTGATTTGTTCAGCTGGCTGAAGATCTATGGGGAAGGGAGTGTCTTCATTTGAGTGTTGTGTACTGCCCAGTGTGCTCTTGGTGCTTACCAAACAGAGTACAGCATTATATAGTGGAGTCTAATTTAAGTACATTTCAGTGATGTGCTGCCAATGTGTTAATGAGGGGCTCCCATACCATTATACCCCGTGGCCTATAATAAAACCCACTTTCTAGGGAAACATATGCAGAAAGGAGGGGCTGGTGAATCTAGTCATTTGTTTACTGATTTACAAAAAAATGTTCACACCAAGTACATACCCGCCAGTTTCAGGAGGGTTTGTATTCGGCACATCTCAGCTGTGCCTTTGCTGTTAGTACAGATGGTTTTGTGGCTACACTGCTATTTTTATTCCTGCTAGTTGGATGAGAGTCGGCGTGAATATGCCACGCGCAGGGGAATCCCACCCCTCCCTTGTAGTGTAGACAGAGCCTAAGGCACCGGGGCTGGAGTCAGCCTTGAGGAGCTTTGGTACAGGAGAGAATCACCTTGTCTGTGCATTTGTAGAAGATGTTCGTATGATGTATAGTACAGCACAGTAACAAACTTGTGTTATTTCTCATGGGTAGGTCTGAAAACTTCATCAGGGAGTTTGGGAGGGTCCTATGCAAGCAATTTTTTTAAAAAAGATCTAACATATGGTGCAACCTGCTACGTTCTAACGTCACAAAGATACCCCTGAAAAGCAATTTAGACTCCACCTAAGTAACCACATAAATTTCTTCACCCTCTAGCCTCCCATGGTTTCCTCTCCTTCTCCTCCTGTTGTTCTCCTCTTAATTTAAATTGTAAACATCTGGGGGTGGGAAATGAATGTGTTAAATATTGCATCATGCACATGTAGGGCAACATGCCAGTGATAAATAATAATATCCTCCCTAGCAGGGATAGTTCAGCAGCATTCTGAGTGGGTGTGAGTGCCATCAGAGGCAGGAAAGTCATCCCAAACCTTCCTATACTGTGGTAGCAAAATTAACTAGGGGCTAATAGGAGTTCTCAAGAGCCCCACAGTGCACCACTTTGTTTAGCACATTATATATGGCTTATGCTCCCTACCGTATGTGCAAACTTTAAAAAGTAAGACCTGTGAAACAGTATGATCATAACCTTAGTTTTGACCCACTTTTGGAAGATACACAGAGCAATCAGAACTATATAGAGGTTTTGTAATGATCAAACGGGATTGTTCTACAGTGATTGAAACCAAACAGAGCAAAACCAAGGAAACAGAACACACTGGGCCAAAGTCATCCCCTGTATTACCCTATTGATTTAAATGGAGTGACACCACAGGTTCGTATTCCATTTCCTTTAAGCTGTCTTCTCAGAAAACTTCATTTGCATGACAGAATTGAATTTATAATGATACTATATTCACAGAAAGGTTGCATTTTAGCATGGATAGCTTTTCAAGCTATTTTCACAGCATAACTTGCTGTACAGTAATTAATGGCATAACTCTTGGGACAGCCACACATTTATTTTGTTCCTATGAGTACTCTGTTCTCACCAGCTCACTTTACTTGATCCTGACAAACCACCCCAGATATTGTAAATGGGTCAGGCATAGTTCATTTAGGAATTATCAAGTTTGGGTTTATCCCCAGTGAATTCAGTGCAAACCATAAATAACTGTGGGGAAGTACAGTGACTCCTGGGGGAATGCCAATTGCAAGCCCTTTCTAATGATTTTAAAATCTCCTAAAAAAAAATCTCCTAAATATTGACACAGCTCAGTCCACGGCAGGGAACATTTGTGGTTCAACAGCTATAAATCCTAGAACAGTTGAATAATCTTACACTAAAGCCAAGTCTGCAGTGTAATCAACATCTACTGTACATTCTCCAACAGTATTATCTTATTTAATAGCTCTGTTATCTATCATTTCTGTTCCCCCTTCCCCCGAAATCTCACAAGAACAAGGTGTGAATCTCAGCAGGCTACAATCAAGCCACACCATTCATAAACCACATATCGAAAATTAGTTCTATATACACCAGGCTGAGGTGAAGAATTCTGATCTTAGCTTGGCTAGGAAGAGCAGAAGCCAGTTTCACACAACCGTGACCTTGGATACCCTAGATGTCAGCAACTTTCCACCTCACCCATTGTCTTCCAGAGAGATCTTGCTTCAAATATGATTTTGGAGCAAGACAAAAGCACCATATACTGGCAGCCATCAGCTAACTCGTGAAGCAGTTCACTTTACATTAGTACTGATAACTATAATATGAGCGAATCCACGAGGAAGCAGTAGATGTGATATATCGTGATTTTAGTAAGGCTTTTGGCACAGTCCCAAATGACATTCTCATAAGCAAACTAGGGAAATGTAATTTAGATTAAATTACTTTAAGGTGGGGGCACAACTGACTGAAAGATCATAGTTAAAGACTAGTTAACAGTAGTTCACTTTCAACTGGAAGGGCATATCTAGTGGAGTCCCCCACAAGGGTCAGTCCTGGGTCCGGTACTCTTTAATATTTTCCTTAGTGACTTGAATAATGGAATGGAAAGTGTGCTTATAAAATGTGTGGATGACATGAAACTGGCAGGGGTGGCAAGCACTTTGGAGAACAGGATTAGAATTCAAAACAACCCTGACAAATTGGAAAATTGGTCTGAAATCAGCAAGATAAAATTCAATAATGCCAAGTACAAAGTACTATATTTAGGAAGGAAAAATCAAATGCACAACTACAAAATGGGGAGTAACTAGGTAGGTGGCAGTATTTCTGAAGAGGGTTACTGGAGATAACAAAGTGAATATGAGTTAACAATGTGATGTAGTTTCTGAAAAGGCTAATATAATTCTGGGGTGGAAGACATGGGATATATTTGTCCTGATCTACTCAGCACTGGTAAGGCCTTAGCTGGAATATTGTGTCCAGTTCTGGGTGCCACTTTTTAGGAGAGATGTGAACAAATTAGAGGAGAGCAACAAGAATGATAAAAGATTTAGAGAACCTGACTTATGAGGAAAAGTTTAAAAAATTGGGCACATTTAGGCTTGAGAAAAAAAGACCTGGGGGGAGGCTGATAAGTATTCAAATAAGTTAAGGACTGATTGTTGTTCTCCATGTCCACTGGAGCTAGGACAGGAAGCAATTGATTTAATCTGCAGCAAAGGAAATTTAAGCTAAATATCATGCAAAATTTTCTAACTATAAAGGTAGTTAAAGTTCTGGAACAGGCTTTCAAATCATCAGAGGTTTTTAACAACAGGTTAGACATACCCCTGTCAGAGGTGGTCTAGGTTTACTTGGTCCTGCCTCAGTGCAGGGGACTGGAGTTGATGATCTCTTAAGATACCATCCAGCCCCACTTTTTTATGATTCTATATTATGTTGGGGGGAATCATGGAGGATCAATATCCCAGGCTTGCTATGATTCAGATTCATTCTAAAGCACTCAGCTATTATGGTGATGGGGGAGGTATAAATCTACTGATAGATATGGAAGACACTGCTTTTACATTTTACATTATGAGTAATAATAACGCTGCATTTGGTGGCAAGAAATATAAATGAAATTACATCCAGAGTGAACGCAAAGACCACTCCCCCATTATAAATGATTCTGAACTATTGCAGACGTCTGTCTAAGCAAATCAACTGTAAATCTTCATGATCTTTACTAAAGGAGACCTCTTATGGTCTGAATACAAATTTGCCATTACATGCAATGACCCTTATCTTCTTTTAACATGTACTCCTTTAGAGAGTAAAGTAATGTGGTAATGGCACCATCAAGCTCTTCTGCATTTGATGATAAAGATTCTGTATTGGGATAGAATCATAGAACTGGAAGGGACCTTGAGAGGTCATCTAGTCCAGTCCCCTGCTCTCGTGGCAGGACTAAGAATGATCTAGACCAGGGATCGGCAACCTTTAGCACGCAGCCTGCCAGGGTAAGCCGCGGTGGGTTAGGCTGGTTTGTTTACCTGCCGCGTCCGCAGGTTCGGCCGATCGCGGTTCCTACTGGCTGCAGTTCACCGTCCCAGGCCAAAGGGGGCTGTGGGAAGTGGCGGCCAGCACATCCCTCGGCCCGTGCCACTTCCCATTGGTTTAGAGCGGCGAACCGTGGTCAGTGGGAGCCACGATCTGCCGAACCTGCAGACGCAGCAGGTAAACAAACCAGCTTAACCCACTGGGACTTACTCTGGTGGGCACGTGCCAAAGACTGCCAATCCCTGATCTACACCATTCCTGACAAGTGTTTGTCTAACCTGCTCTTAAAAATCTCCAATGATGAACATTCCACAACCTCCCTAAGCAATTTATTCCAGTGCTTAACCATCTTTACAGGAAGTCCTAATGTCCAACCTAAACTTCCTACGCTGCAATTTAAGCCCATTGCTTCTTGTCCTGTCCTCAGAGGTTAAGAAAAACAATTTTTCTTCCTCCTCCTTGCAACAACCTTTTACATACTTGAAAACTATTATCATGTCCCCTCTCAGTCTTCTCGATTACAAACTAAACAAACCCAATTTTTTCAGTCTTCCCTCATAGGTCATGTTTTCTAGACCTTTAATCATTTTTGTTGCTCTTCTCTGGACTCTCTCTAATTTGTCCACATCATTCCTGAAATGTGGTGCCCAGAACTGGACACAATACTCCAGTTGAGGCCTAATCAGAGTGGAGTAGAGCAGAAAAATTACTTCTCATGTTTTGCTTACAACACTCCTGCTAATATATCCCAGAATGATGTTGGCTTTTTTTGCAACAGCATTACACCGTTGACTCATATTTAGCTTGTGATGTACTATGACTCCCAGATCCCTTTCCGCAGTACTCCTTCCTAGGCAGTCATTTCCCATTTTGTGTGCGTGCAACTGATTGTTCCTTCCTAAGTGGAGTATTTCTCCAGTTTGTCCAGACCATTTTGAATTTTAATCCTATCCTCCAAAGCATTTGCAACCCCTCCCAGCTTGGTATCATCCACAAACTTTATAAGTATACTCTGTATGCCATTATCAAAATCATTGATGAATATATTGAACAGAAGCAGACCCAGAACTGATACCTCTGGGACCCCACTCATTGTGCTCTTCCAGCATGACTGTGAGCCACTGATAACTACTCTCTGGGAATGGTTTTCTAACAAGTTATGCACCCACCTTATAGTAGCTCCATCTAGGTTGCATTTCCCTAGTTTATTTATGAGACGGTCATGTGGGACAGTATCAAAAGCCTTACTAAAATCAAGATATGCCATGTCTACTGCTTCCCCCCATCCACAAGGCTTATTATCCTGTCAAAGAAAGCTATCAGATTGGTTTGACATGATTTGTCTTTGACAAATCTATGCTGACTATTACTTATCACATTATTATCTCCTAGATGTTTGCAAATTGATTGCTTAATTATTTGCTCCATTATCTTTCTGGGTACAGAAGTTAAGCTGACTGATCTTTAATTCCACAGGTTGTCCTTATTTCCCTTTTTATAGATGGGCACTATATTTGCCCTTTTCTAGTCTTCTGGAATCTCTCCCATATTGCATGAATTCTCAAAAAGAGTTGCTAATGGCTCAGATATCTCCTCAGTCATCTCCTTGTGTTTTCTAGGATGCATTTCATCAGACCCTGGTGACTTGAAGACATCTAATTTGTCCAAGTAATTTTTATCTTGTTCTTTCTCTATATTAACCTCTTCTGATCCTTCCTCATTTTCACAGGCATTCACTATGTCAGATGTCCAATCACCACCAGCCTTCTTGGTAAAAACTGAAACAAAGAAGTCATTAAGCACCTCTGCCATTTCCACATTTTCTGTTATTATTTTTCCCCCTCATTGAGTAACAGGCCTACCCTGTCCTTGGTCGTCTTCTTGCTTCTAATGTATTTGAAGAATGTTTTCCTGCTACCCTTTATGTCTCTAGTTAGTTTGATCTCATTTTGTGTCTTGGCCTTTTTAATTTTGTCCCTACATGTTTGTGTTATTTGTTTACATTCATCCTTTGTAATTTGACCTAGTTTCCACTTTTTGTAGGACTCCTTTTTGATTTTTAGATCATTGAAAATCTCTTGGTTAAGCCAGGGTGATCTCTTGTCATATTTTCTATCTTTTCTATGTAGTGTGCCCTTAATAATGTCGGTCTGAAAAACTGCCAACTGTCTTCTATTGTTTTCCCCCTTAGACTTACTTCCAATGGGATCTTACCTACTAACTCCCTGAGTTTGCTAAAGGCTGCCTTGAAATCCATTGTCTTTATTTTGCTGTTCTCCCTCCTCCCATTCCTTAGAATCATGAGCTCTACCATTTCATGATCACTTTCTCCCAAGCTGCCTTCCACTTTCAAATTCTCAACCAGTTCCTCCCTATTTGTCAAAATCAAATCTAGAACAGCCTCTCCCCTGGTAGCTGTCTCCACCTTCTGAAATAAAAAATGGTCTCCAATACATTCCAAGAATTTATTGGATAATCTGCTCCCTGCTGTGTTATTTTCCAACAGGTGTCTGAGTAGCTGAAGTCCCCCATCACCACCAAGTCCTGCACTTCGGATGATTTTGTTAGCTGTTTAAAAAAAGCCTCATCCGCCTCTTCTTCCTAGGTAGGTGGTCTGTAGTAAACCCCTACCATGACATCAACCTTGTTTTTACCCCTTTTATATTTACCCAGAGACTTTCAACAAGTCTGTCTCCTATTTCCATCTCAATCTCAGTCCAAGTGCATACATTTTTAATATGTAAGGCAGTACCCTCTCCCTTTTTTCCCTTCCAGTCCTTTCTGGGCAAGCTGTACCCCTCTATACCAATATTCCAGTCATGTGTTTTATCCCACCAGGTCTCTCTGATGCCAACTATGTCATAGTTGTGTTTATTTACTAGCATTTCGAGTTCTTCCTGCTTAATCCCCATAATTCTTGCATTAGAATACAGACAGCTAAAATACCAATTTGATTCCCCGCCCCCAGTTCTCTCTTGTCTCTCCTTTCTCCCTGCTATAACAGCCCATGCTTCCCCCCAAATTCCAAATCTTCTCCCAGGTCTCCATGTTCTTGACTTATCTATGGGCTTTGGTCACCTTCCCCGTTTGAACCTAGTTTAAAGCCCTCCTCACTAGGTTAGCCAGTCTGTATCCAAATATGCTCTTCTCCTTCCTCGATAGGTGGACCCCATTACTGCTTAGCAGTCCTTCTTCCTGTGGTTAAGGAAGCCGAAGCCCTCCTGGCGACAGCATCTTTGCAGCCAGGCATTCACCTCCAGGATGCATCTGTCTCTGCTTGTATATACTGTTTCTAAACAATGTAATGTCACTTAATGCTAAGCCTTGATCCCATTTCCAATGTATCTAGAATTACAATAGCTATCGTATATAAATCAAACATTTCCATACCAAAAATACTATTAAGCCCTTGCTGGTTCTGTTATTATGTACCTGAGAAACTACCTCTCTCTTTATTTCATGCTATGGCACTTGGGGTCAGTCAAGGCACTCAAGCTGTTAGTCCCTACATTTTCACATATGGGGTCCATAGAAGGACATTCTCAGTGGACGGCCCAGTACAGAACACATCTATTGAACATTAGGGCATGTGGCAAAGCCTCTTATTCATTCTTAGTCGTGTATGGCCTGAAGCAAAACCCACTGAAGTTAATGGACAGATTTCTTGGCTTACTTGGGTTTTGGATTAGGTCTTTAAGTATAATTAAAAACAGAAACAAAAAACATTTCAGTAATATCACTTACTGGAAAACTTGTCTCCGCAAAGCTGGAAAATTATGTCTAAGTATACTTCAGACCCACTCACGTGTCTAGATTTTGAAATGTATGAATGTAACTAAAGCTTGAGTTGTTCCATGTTTTGTGATCACACTGACTTACGTTTTTTCAGCTCTGACATTTTAACACAGGGCTTAAAAATTGTAACCTAGCACAAAGACCGAGAGTGTCTTTGCGTGCATTGTCTCTAATAAGCAACAAAATATCTTGCTCTTTCATCTGTGCATCAATCCCTTCTCTCTGATATAGAAATCATGGAAAGGTTAAAATAAAGATTGAGGAAAGAAAGAAAGGGGGGAGGTCTCAAAATTACTCTTAAAAACCAAATGTAAAACTGGCACCCTAAATTCACATTAAATCAGTGTGAATTTATAATCTTAACAACAAAAATGGCTGTGGTTTTAATGACTGTGTGTGTCCCATAAAAGAAAATATCTACCAACACGGGCCATCACTCATCTATCAATTATTTTTTGAAATGTTGCCACATGTATCATATTTATTTCTAGGGTTGGTTAAACATTAGAATTTGCATTTGGTGGAAAATTATATGCCAGAATTTGTTTTCAGCCTGAATTGGAAAAACATATTGACTATTTCTGTGGCGTGGAACATTCAGAAAAAAATTGGTTTGAAAATGTCGAAACAGGACATTCCCCAGTGAAAATGTTTTGTTTCAGCTTGTTGAAACAAATTGAAACAAATCTGTTTCTCCTTGAACTGCTGAGGTGCCTCATGCCCCCATTCTCTCCTCTGGGCTGGGTTCCCTGGCTGGATTACATTTCCCATTCATCCAGACTGGAGACCATGATGCATCATGGAAGATGTAGACCAGCTATGGAGGCCCAGCCTATAGAGAAACATGGGTGCATGAGACATTGGAACTACAACTCCCATGAGGCAGTGCAGTAGCTTAGCCAGACATAGATGAATTTCTTTCTGATCCTCTTCAATTTGGTCCAACAAACCAAAATATTTTGATTTGGGTCAACCCAACCCAAAACAATTTTTTTTCTGACCGAAACCTGAAAAATGTCAGTAGTAAATTTTGCATGTGGTAGCTATTGCAGAACGCTGAATTTCTAGTAACCACTGTAAATTTTGTGCAATGTCAGTTATTGTTCAGATAAGGAACCTCTGTTTTGCATAGCAAAGAGGTATATGATTAGTAGCAACAGAAGCAGGTAGACAGGCAGCACAAATGTGGAAAATATCTTCATAATGGGAATTGTGTCCAGAATCCCAGGAGAGATAATAGCTCATTGCAATTGATGTAAGGTGTATGAGAAGAAACACTCACCTGACTGAGATATGAATGTGTTCAGACACTCCATTTTTAATAGAGCCTTTATATTTTATTATGTTAGGAAACAAAATCCTTCAGATTCCTTACATTCTTTAAGCCTTTTTAGTAAGTTCTGTACATTTTGAGACATTAATTTCAATTTAATTTTAAAATAGTCTCTTTGGGCCACATTTTTAAAGGCATTTAGGCACCTAAAGATGCAGATAGGAGCATAAGTGCTTTTGAAAATATCACTTGCCACAAGTCTGCTTGTTTAGGTGCCTGAATACCATTAAAAATCTGGTCCTTTGTCTAACCTATTCTAAACTCTAGTCTAATCTATGTGTTTGTAATATGCGTAGCATCTTTGGGCCAGGTCCTCATAGTTTTCTACAAAGTGAGTAGCACACATCTGATACTCTTAAATAATAACGTAGGCATCTTTTACAACGGTAAGATAAACAAGTCCCTTTTCAAGAGGATTATGCCTTGTCATCATTGTATGTGGTTCTCTTAAATGGAATATACTGTTGCTTATTTCCATGAGAAACATTTCCAGGGCATTTTGCAGCCTTGGTAAGGAGAGAAAGTCCTTACATTCTTTTCCTATTCTCTCTTGATCTGATTCACATTTATAAATAGGTCCTTTACAGGTTAATAGGGCCTTAATGTGGATATAAACTACATTCACTTTTAAGACCCCTTTATACTGCCAGAGGGACATAAAAGGGTCTTAGTGTAAAAGAGAATAATGCTCTCTGTGCTGTTTCCAGATGCTTCACTGTTAACATTGTCCCTCCTGTTCCCCAGTGGAATGGACCTCTGGCATGTCACGAAGGAATACTCTAGCTAAAGATCTGCTTACAGTCCTCCTTACCACCAATCTCAGAATAGTTTTAGCACTGGCTTTGTGGAGGCTTCTCATCTAGCTTCCTAGCTGACATTAGACCATACTCATGTCCAGGTAAAGAGGAAAAGAGCTTCAGAAGGCAAAGTATTTGTAATTTTTAAAACTTTGTAAAAACAAGGAAAGGCATGTAAAATATCTGCAACATAAGATAAAGGAATTCACTTTAAAAATCCACCTTTGCAGTACAATATTTACACATTTTAAATGATCCTAGAATTACTTCTACTTGACTAATGTGGGATAGAAAGGGGTAATTTAAAGCTATTGGGCACCAAATCATTTTATTTTAAAAATTACCAAAAATATTTAGTTTAGAGAAACAAGAGATTGTAGGCCATATCTTACTGATTGTTTCTCTTACTGCCAACTCAGGGATCTGTCTCCCACTGCTTAGTCCCAGGGGAGACTTTCATACCTTAGGGGTCACCATGTTCAAAATAAGCACATATATTTACAATGGCTATTTTATTATTAAAGAAAATGAAAGAAAACATTAAAGAATACAACACAAATGACAGGACAAATGATAATCTGGTTACTTCCATTACAATCACTTCTGTATGTGTCTCTATGGAGAGATTTTACCAGAGATTACTCCATTGAGAGTGGACTGCATCTGGGGTGTTCTTAATTAAGAAATAATCAGACAGTTTATAATTGGGCAAAGCAAACAATCTCAACTAAATCCTGTGAAATCAAAGACTATATTTAAGCCAGTTACTTAGCTGGAGCCACTTTAAGGAGCTGTCTTAAGATAGGCCAAATACAAATATTAAAATCTTATATCCAATTAAATCCCACTATTTCTCAGTGTATCAATGTTTAGCCCCTGTCTCATGTTCAAGAATACATGGTCTAACTAGCTGGTGATTAGCAGGGAGAAACCGTTAGTGTCTTAAATTACAGCAACATTTCCATATCTCACTAAAATAATTACTAGAGGTTTAAATGTAACCCCCTGGCAGTGTCATAGTGAACTTCCTCTCACCAATTCATGTTGAAGTTTTGGGGAGATTTTCCTTGGATTAGTTTCTTCGTGAATGTTCTCTGGGGTACTTTGCTTGTCGAGATGGACAGGATAAGTTGATGTATTTGATGTTTAAGCAGGGTAGCAGAGGGTGAGTGTATGTGAGGGATGCTCACTACAGAGTTTTTATTTATACTCTTCTTCCCATTTCCATGAAATTATAGGGAAATTCACCTTTTTGAGGTTTTTTTAGATTCAAGTTGTCTGCTGTCATTCTTTAAATAAGAACATAAGAAAACATAAGAATATAAGAAAATGGCTCAATACTTTCATGGATTGTCCTTAGGGGCCTCTTTATCATCTGATTTATATATTGCATTAACAAACTTACACGTTTGTGTCTCTCTCTCTCTCTCTCTATATATATATATTGGGGTTGTATTTCTTTCTTGACAGTAATATTTTATTGGTTTTTGATGGTGGGAGAGTCTTAGCACATCTTTAAATGTAGTTTTAACTCTTCAGTAATTTTTTAAGCTATGTCCTTAGAATTATTAGAGTTCAACAGGATATGAAATTCTGAATCACTTATTTTCTCTCTATAAAGTTTTTTTAGTTTTCAAAACAGTCTTTTTAAAATTCAATAATTCTTAAGGTGTCTTCAGCTTAAATAGTTATTAAAGAAGTTGTTTATTCTTTACATCAATTGTGGAGAGATGATTTTCTTCTTGTCTTCCTCAGTTGGATGACGGAACTGCTTGAGCACTACCAGTAATTAATTAATTGCTTATTAATATAAATATTCTGTACTTAAATGACTTCTTACATTAGTAATTAGTTTAGTGAGATTATTAAATTTCAGTGTTGGTACATAAAGCATTTTACCATTTACATAGCAATGATATTAGGAAATTACATTAGACACTTTGCATTTAGTTAAAATACTTGTAAAAATATCATTCAGAATGATTTCCCATTTCAACATTTAAGAAATAAAGAAAGGTCTAAAACACTTCCAACTAGACATGTTTTTCCTTGAGGCTTTTCTGAATGTTTTTTAAAGTAATTATAAAATTCATTTGAACAAAGATATTTCTACAATTCTTTGTGTGAGTTTACTTAGAAGTTTTTTGTTTTGTTTTTGAAGGTGAATTAACCCTAGATTTACTGCATTGATAATACAACCCAACATTCTTTTTCACAATCAAGTCTTTTGCTAAAACATGAATGTTTTAGATGGTTTGTTTTCTTCAGATAAGGACTATATTTGTACTGAACTGGTATTTCCACAAGAAGGAAGTGTCATGGCTTAGATAAGACGCTCCTGATTTAGTGGCCTTTTAGACCAAATTGGGTTTACCAATTGCAGTATACAATTTGCAGTTAAAAACTCCTGTTAAATGTCCTATATAAATCACCAGTCACGACAGTGCTTGCATCCATTTTTCAAAACACAGTATAAGAGAAAGTTAAAGCAAGATAAAATTTTAAATGCAGTTTTTCTGAATTTCTGTCAACACTCTTTGGGGTATTAAACATGGTTTTGTGACTAAGGAGGCTTATCTTCTTAACATTTGCTTGTCTACAGGGTGACAGAAAGCAGAAGCCACCTAGAATTCCTTTGGTTAGCTTGAAAGTTTCATATAATTTAAAAATATTTGCATGCGAGGTACTTTTCTCCAAGCATTATATGTATGATACACATGATACATATATCCTAAGTTCAGGAAAGGCACAGGCAAGTGTAATGACAACATAAAATAAAAAAATACATAATTTTTGCCTCAACAATAACCTCTACAGGCAGAGCTTGGAGCAGATTATAATTCCAGATCGGAACCCACAATACCTATAACTTAACTTCACTGCTTATAGTGCTTCCAAAGCAATTAGACTGTACTCCACTGGATACTTCCAATAGGAGGACCTTGCTCAAGTGCAGTACTGTACTTTGAAAGACCCCTTGATTGTACTACTTACAATCAGAATTGAACATGAGCCTGATCTTCCAGAGTTTGGGTGTGTTCAGATCTGAGAATTCAGTTTCACTCCTGACAGATACCTAAGCGTCAGAAGGAAAGTTAGTCTCTAGATCTGCACTTTCTCAAAGTTCAGCAAAGTTTAAATCTGGAATTTTGTTTCAGGACCATTTCTATTTCCAGTGCCACTTGACTTTCGAGCCAATACCAATGCTATAGTACTTGAGTCTTCTTACACTGCAGCTAATACCAGTGATATAGTACTTGACTGCACTACTTACAATGCTCCCAGTGCTACTTGACTCTGCTACTAAAAAGGCACCTGATGATATTGCCACTTGCCCACTGCTTCCTAATGCACCACCAGTGGTCTCATTACTGGATGCCTGGAGGCAAAGTGAAGTGTTCCACTCTCTTCCCATAAACTGGCAAAGATAACAATGGCATAATATATAGAACTCAAGTGTTATATTTTTTCCATTCCATCTGGAACATCTAGCCCATGACTTTGGAATAGGTTGTAAATTCCCCTGAACACAATTACCCATAGAGTATCACTGATGCACATACACTGAACTTTGTTCTCTTTTTCAAAACAAAAAAATGTTTCCTGCAAAGAATCTCAGCTCAGCTGCTTTCCAGTTCTCATGTGCAATAGATTGTATCTTTTACAAATTATTAATGTTCCTATTACAAACTGATTTGATTTATATTTTTGCTGCTAGCAGTGGTCTAATTATTTTCATATTACTGTGTGGTCATAATGATAATTGTCCTCAATTTATACACTGACTAAGCATTTACTTTTACAGATTTGGAGATTGTGCGATTACTGATGAGAAAATGTGGAAGTTTAATATAATTAGTTGTAAGGGAAGTCTCTAATAAGGAACCATAAAAACTCAATTTTCATTGAAAGGATCATGTTACATTAAATGATTCCCCCTCCCCCCCAGAAATAGACAAAAGCTGGAACTTACTGACAATAGGTCTTTTTATGACTGTAATGTTTGTGGGATCTTTAGAGCCATTTACTTTTTCTTAAGATTTTGTATCCTTCATATCCAATAACATGAAAAGAAGGTGGCATGAATGATTTATTGCAGTAGTGCCTTCAGGCACTGATCAAGAATCAGCACCTCCAAAGTGCTAGGTATGTACAGACATGCAGTAAGAAGACAGTTCTTACCCTAGAGAGCTAGGGTAGAACCCACTGAGGTTAATGGGAACTTTGCCATTGACTTCAACAGAGCCACTATTTCTGCCCTAGAATGAAAGTTCTGACATGGCATACAATAGGTAGCGGATAAAGCACACAAACGGGAGAAGTGGAGGCAAGCAAATATACAAAAAGTAGAAGTACCAGCCATTGTCAGCTGGGGTTGTAGGCCTTAGGGCACAGGTGAATTGTAAGAGGGATTTGGAGACAGATACGGTGGTGACTAGATGGATTGTGTTGGAGACACGTCCTCACGCGTCCTCCCCATGACGAGAGGATGTGTGAGGTGGATTCATGAAAGCAGGAGAGCAGAGTTGCAGCGGAAGCGGTGGAGGACGATGGTTAGCATCGCACATATTTCCCAAGGAAGAACACACATACCTGGGAGCCCATGAAAGACAACATGGAGAAATTTGCTATTGAGACAATAGCAGCAGAGCAGAGTTGCAGCGGAAGTGGTGTATGACGATGGTTAGCAGTCGTACTGCACCATCTGCTGACAGGATGGCACGGGAAACAGTCTCCTACTTTCAGAGTAACAGCGTGTTAGTCTGTATTCGCAAAAAGAAAAGGAGTACTTGTGGCACCTTAGAGACTAACCAATTTATTTGAGCATGAGCTTTCGTGAGCTCATGCTCAAATAAATTGGTTAGTCTCTAAGGTGCCACAAGTACTCCTTTTCTTTTAGCTTATCTAAAGTGATCATCAAGTTGGGCCATTTACAGCACGAATCCAGGTTTTCTCACCCTCCGCCCCCCCACACACAAACTCACTCTCCTGCTGGTAATAGCCCATCCAAAGTGACCACTCTCTTTAAAATGTGTATGATAATCAAGGTGGGCCATTTCCAGCACAAATCCAGGTTTTCTCACCCCCCCCCCTCCAAAAACCACACACACAAACTCACTCTCCTGCTGGTAATAGCGTATCCAAAGTGACCACTCTCCTCACAATGTGTATGTAAATCAAGGTGGGCCATTTCCAGCACAAATACAGGTTTTCTCATCCCCCCCACCCCCCTTTTTTTTCAGAAAAACACACACACAAAAACTCACTCTCCTGCTGGTAATAACTTGTCCAAAGTGACCACTCTCCCTACAATGTGCATGATAATCAAGGTGGGCCATTTCCAGCATAAATCCAAGTTTAACCAGAACGTCGGGGGCGGGTAGAAAAAAACAAGGGGAAATAGGCTACTTTGCATAATGACTTAGCCACTCCCAGTCTCTATTTAAGCCTAAATTAATAGTATCCAATTTGCAAATGAATTCCAATTCAGCAGTTTCTCCCTGGAGTCTGGATTTGAAGTTTTTTTGTTTTAAGATAGCGACCTTCATGTCTGTGATTGCGTGACCAGAGAGATTGAAGTGTTCTCCGACTAGTTTATGAATGTTATAATTCTTGACATCTGATTTGTGTCCATTTATTCTTTTACGTAGAGACTGTCCAGTTTGACCAATGTACATGGCAAAGGGGCATTGCTGGCCCATGATGGCAATATCACATAGGTGGATGTGCAGGTGAACGAGCCTCTGATAGTGTGGCTGATGTTATTAGGTCCTTTGATGGTGTCCCCTGAATAGATATGTGGGCACAGCTGGCAACGGGCTTTGTTGCAAGGATAGGTTCCTGGGTTAGTGGTTCTGTTGTGTGGTATGTGGTTGTTTTTGCTTCAGGTTGGGGGGCTGTCTGTAAGCAAGGACTGGCCTGTCTCCCAAGATTTGTGAGAGTGTTGGGTCATCCTTCAGGATAGGTTGTAGATCCTTAATAATGCATTGGAGGGGTTTTAGTTGGGGGCTGAAGGTGACGGCTAGTGGCGTTCTGTTATTTTCTTTGTTAGGCCTGTCCTGTAGTACGTGACTTCTGGGAACTCTTCTGGCTCTATCAATCTGTTTCTTCACTTCCGCAGGCAGGTATTGTAGTTGTAAGAATGCTTGATAGAGATCTTGTAGGTGTTTGTCTCTGTCTGAGGGGTTGGAGCAAATGTGGTTGTATCGCAGAGCTTGGATGTAGACGATGGATCGTGTGGTGTGGTCAGGGTGAAAGCTGGAGGCATGTAGGTAGGAATAGCGGTCAGTAGGTTTCCGGTATAGTGTGGTGTTTATGTGACCATTGTTTATTAGCACTGTAGTGTCCAGGAAGTGGATCTCTTTTGTGGACTGGACCAGGCTGAGGTTGATGGTGACCCTACTTGAGTGATGTGAAAGCTGAATACAATGGCAAAGAAAAAGTTGATGTAATGGTGAACTAATATATCAGACTGGTAGGGCAAAGCTAATTCATGAACGATCATACATGTAAAGACAAGAAGTTGTGCTGGATGCACAGGAGAAAGAAGAGCCAATCAATAGAGGGACACAAAACTTGTGATTACATAGGAAGAACAATAAAAATATATACTTAATTCAAATGAATAGGATGCCCAAGTCAATTCTTGTATAGAAATTCTCATTGTTCAAGCCTTGATCAGAGTCAGCAGAAAGATGGAAAAAATGATTTCACAAAAAAGCAAGAAATAAAATCAAAATTTTGAACTTGTTTTTCATTTTACATAGTTTAAAATGGACTCATTTGGATTTTTTGAACATTTCTGTAAGTGTCTTCATTGAAATTTTTATAGAAATGAGTTTTGAAATTTTTCATTTACCAAAAACATTTTGATAAAACCGTTGGTAAAATCATCATGGAAAATTTAGTCAACTTTGACAATTTTGTCACAAAAGTTTAACTTTTTTGGAAAAAAAAAGCACCTTTTATTTATGAAAAACAAACCTTCCTGTGAAAAATTTTCATTAGCTCTAGTTCTGATATTGCTCTAATATAGACTTCATTTTCTTTTTTTATAACACAAGATAGAATGTTTTCTTTAAAATGTACATTTTGGAATGGGAACAGCAATCTGGCACATAGTCAATTGCAACTAACCTATGGATCATGCTGGATGCTTTCACTTCTTACTGTCTGCTCTCTGAAGAAATACTAAATTCCACCTTTATGGATTTAAACCTTCATTCAATTGAGGGAATAGGTGAGCACTAGAATTTGATCCAGTCCTTAATCAATAACTATTTTACGCCAGCCAATACAACCTATTGAACATCTGGACACACACACCTTCAGAGGGGAGATGGCTGAAATGATGTACCTGGCTTAGTGTGTGTTTCAAAGTAGCAGTGAAGGAGAAATACTAGCCTAGAGCGGAAGCATGCTCTCCTGGTTTTTTTTTTACAAGGAGGTATATTGCTCAGTAAAGCCTTATCTAGACTAGACGTTTTGGTCCTATTGTAACTCAAGTTAACTGGCTGCCTGATAACTTTAGTTAATGTGATTGAAATTGCCAATACAGACTTTCCACAAACGTTTGCTCCAAGACAGACATTTATTCCTAGTTGTGGTCTACTGGACAATCAAGACCACAAGTAACTTCTGGATTATTATTTTTTTAAACAAGGTCAGTCTACTATAAAATACAGTTGCAGTCCTGGCAAACTGTAATCACATGGCTAAATCTGCAGCTCTTTGGTTTGATAACAAGCTTAACAGTTTTCACAATTAAGGCCAAAGTAGGCTCCTATTTATTTCCATAAAACACACTTGGATGAGTGAGATAGTAACATTACAGCGGGTGTTATGGCTTTCTGGAGGTGGAGGAGTGGCGTTAGAGTTATAGAGGCCAAAATTAGAAGTCAAATGGCATAAGTTAGATTCCCTTATGCTAACTTTCACCTGCTTGTACTCAAATTACCCATGGGAAGTGCAATGTAGCTACCTCCTCTTGTAGAGGTGGATTAATTACGCTGATGGGAGAAGCTCTTCTCTTGGCATAGTAGCATCTTCACTACAGCTCTACAGCAGCGCAGCTGCAGCACTGTACATGTAGACAAACCATAAATGAGAGTAAGTGGTCTACATTGCATCATCTTATGAATCACTTCCAAATTTGGCTCAGAATATTTACAAAGTAAGTCCCTACGTCACATACAGATGCAGTTTTTATTTTTTGTAGGGTGTATGTGGAGGTTTGATAGACTCTTATTACAGTACTACTTGCTTTCAGGTTGAAAAATATGGGGGAGGGAAAGGGCGGGAGTTGAAAGAAGGTGTCCCTATTGGAGCACTTTCTGCAAGAGAAATGGTAACACCGGAGTGCTGAAAGTTCTTGGTTCACTGACCTGTTCCCTTAAAAGGGGATAGAAAGAAAGATAAGGATTTGTATTCTTACAAAAGTTGTTGTTCATCCTGTACAGTAGGGGTGGTATTTCAGCTAAATTATATGTAAGCATGGGAAATACTTGCTGATATCCATGAGTGTGAACTTTGTGGAGGAGCATGAATATTACAGAATTTTTTTTGTAGGGGGGAGGGGGCAGAATTAATTTTCTCAGCCAATATTTTTATGCTTCTTCTGGTATTTAATTTTTTTTTAATAAGGGCTTTCTTTTCCATTTTTACTGAATTATACTACAAATAATACCTATCCCTTATGTAGCTCTTTCCTTTCTTCAGTAGATCTCAAAATACTTTATGCAAGAGGTCACTGTAATCATTCCCATTTTACAGATAGAGAAACTGAGGCACAGAAAGGGAAAGTGATTTGCTCAAGGTCACCCAGTAAACCAGTGGCAGAACTGGAAATAGAATTCCAGTCTCAGTTTCCTGAGTCGCATTCTTGTGCTCTATCTGTGAGGCTACACTGCCTCTGATAATAGGGTAGCGTGAGTTCTACAGGGAAAATCATAAATATAAATGTATGAAATCATAGATTGTTATCATGGAAATAATTATGACACCACAAATATAGCATTAGTATTCTACCACAGGAAGGAAAAATAGAGCAAACTGCAAGGGAGCAAGTGCTGTTTAAACACAAATAGCTTTGTTAATTAAAAACATAGTTTGAGAGGTTATAACCCTTCTATCTAATTTTAATTCTACCTGATGTATCTAAGAATGAGTTATTAATGCTGATATTCTGAAAATGCCACTTAAGTCTTATGTAATCAAAGAGCTGTATTCTCTCAGAACACTAAGGAACCCCTATGAACAAGCTGAAGGGGTTGGTTCCATTCAGGTGCTGAAAGCTATTGTTAGGGCTAGTAAACAAGCACCATGGATTCACCCCTGGAATATGATAAAAGGATACATGAGGATACAGGCAAACATAATTTTGGGAAGCAAAGAGGTATTGTTTAGCATGAGATGATATCAGAAGGAAAAGGATGTTATGGGGTGTGTGTACTTGAAATAATTTCCAGAGGAGATACAAGCACACCTTGAATACATTAACAGCAAGATGTGTAGCTTTTGACAGAAAGATGTATGTTGAACTGGGCAAAACATCTAGGATCATTTATACATCAAAGAGAATGGGAGGGCTCTGGAACTAGAAGGACTCTCTAAGACAGTCTTCACTGACAGAAGAAGGTGTGTTTTTACATGTGTTACCTATCCTGCTATAAAATCCTCATGGAGACAAAGCACTGTAGTTTTTACATAAGGTAAACTGGACAAGATCAATCACAGGCAGGAGATATGGAGCTGACCACATTTCGCTCCTTTGCAGTAAAAATTAGTGTCCTGTCTCCACGAGGATTTTACAGCAAGATAGTTAATGTGTGTTAGTTATCCTGCTGTAAAAAAATCCACTTTTTTAAAAACTCATAACCTAAGGATACAGACTTCTACTCTTAATATCAGGTTATGCTGAGGTACCCTCAGAGGCAGTGAGAGTACTGTCATACTTGTACATAATGCTATAGGCCAGATTATTTTTAGTATTTTGTACTGACAGGCTTAGAGTCAGTCTAAGGAGAGAGAATCACATTTAGACATGTATGGATTTACAATCCTCTTGATTTCTCTTGTGTTTTCTCTATCTTCTCTAATATGCTAGTGTGCATCTTTGCCTTTTACTAATATTAATAGGTACAAAGTTTTCAAATGGAAATGTGATTTCCAAGTTGAAACTGACTGGCACAGAAAAAAAGAGAAAATTCCAAAATTTACATTCAAGATTTTAATTTTAACTCCTCCCCCTTGTGCTTGTGTCTTAAGATAAAGTCTCTATTTGATAGCTAATAGATAATATTTTGTACAATACCAATAATAATAATGAATTCTACTCTTAACCTTAGAATAATCTAAAGGCCTGCAAGATATAAGAAAGAGCATATAAGAACCTAAATAAACGGATATATCTATCTCCTAGCTAGCTGGATAAGAACATAAGAACGGACATACTGGATTAGACCAATAGTCCATTTAGCCCAGTATCCTGTTTCCAACAGTGGCCAGTACCAGAGATTAAGGGTGAGTGTACACAACAGAACAGTTTGAGTGATCCACCCCATCTTACCCTCCTGGCTTTCGGCATGCAGAGGTTTAAGGTTGCCCTGAGAATCAGTTTGCATCCCTGACCACCTTGGCTAATAGCTGTTGATGGGTCTATCCTCCATGAACTTACCTAGTTCTTTTTTTAACCCAATTCTACTTCTCACAACATCCCATAACAATGAATTCCAAAAATCAGTTGTGTGTTGTATGAAAAAGTACTTCCTCTTGTTTATTTTAAACATGTTGCCTATTAATTTCATTAGGTGACCCTGGTTTTTTGTTGTGGGAAAGGTTAAATGACACTTATCTAGTCACCTTTCCCCCACACCATTCATGATTTTATAGACCTCTATCATATCCCCCTTTAGTTGCCTCTTTTCAAAGTTGAACAGTCCTAATCCTTTTAGTCTTTCCTGGTAGGAAGTCATTCCATACCCTTATTCATTTTTGTTGCCCTTCTCTGAAGCTTTCTAGTTCTTCTATATCCTTTTTGAGATGGAGTGACTAGAACTGGACACAGTATTCAAGTTATGGGTGCATCATGGATTTATATAGTGGCAGAAATTATAATATATTGTATCCCTTTCTTAATAGTCCCTAACATTCTGTCAACCTTTTGACCACTGCTGTACAATAAACTGAAGTTTTCAGAGAACTATCCACGGTGTCTCCAAAATCTCTTTCTTGAGTGGTAATGGCTAATTTAGAACCCAACACTGTATATGTGTGGTTGGGATTATTTTTTCCAATGTGCATTACTTTGCACTTATCAGTGTTGAATTTCATCTGCCATTTTGTTGCCCAGTCACCCAGGTTTGTGAGATCCCTCTGGACTTAACTATCTTGAATAATTTTGTATCAACTACAAACTTTGCAACTTCGGTGTTTGCTCCCTTTTCCAGATCTTTTATGAATATGTTGAACAGCACATGTCCTAGTACAGGTCCTTGGAGAACCTGACTGTTTACCTCTCTCCACTGTGGAAAAATGGCCACATATTCCTACCTTTGTTTCCTATCTTATAACCAGTTACTGATCCATGAGAGGATCTTCTCTGTTTCCTCATGACTACTTAGTAGTTAAATATTATCTTACGTTTTGTATAATACCTATTATAACAACATCTAAACACCTTGTAACTGCCGAATCACTTGCCTTGAACACTGCAAATCTGACTATTCTGTGCAGTGTTTGCACAACTCATGCACGAGTGCTCACCCCTTATTACTGAGATTTTGTTTAAGATAGAGGTGCTAAATAAGGAATGTATATTTTCTGACTCTACCCTAAATTGCAGAAATGTTTCCAGCATTGCACACTGTAATGTATTTTTTTTTTAAATAAAAAAGGGTTAGAGAAGTGGAAAGCTTCACTAACATTGTTTCCTGATTTTTAAAAAAAGGTTTTTAAAATGTTGGTCAGCCTCATTCTGCTAATTGCGATGTTAGTTCTTCTGAAAAGGAAAACATTCCCATTGTTAAATGATCAATTCAATTGGCTTAGCTTTGAAGCTGAAGAGACCAGGAAGCAATAAGGAGCCTTAGGGAAGTGAAAGGAATTCACAGTAAATTTAATCAAATTCAAAAGCGTTTGTAAATCTCTGTGCATCTGCATGTTGTTTTCCATTGTGGTATTTGCATTTTCATGGAAATTGTTGTAATGCATTGTCGTAAAACTATTTTAAAAAATTCATTACTTATTGTCTGACATATGCTGCTCTTCCTTCCTGGAGAACATCTGTAATATAATTTGGATTGAGCATATAAAGGGGTATCTTAAGTAAAGTATTCATTGAAGGTCATATTTTTCTTTTGTAATTACATTCAGAGGGTGAAAACTCCACCCTCTTCCTCTGCACAAAGTCTGTTCTAGTTTTGCTTTGGAAAATGTGTAATCCAGTGACAGGCTACAGCTATCCAACCCTTTTCTGAAGTCCCAGGCTTTGGAGTTGATTTCACCCCAGAGACTGAAAGACATTTGTTTCCAATAGCCTTGCTCTGTTCTGACCTGTAAGACATGTACCCTCTCTCCTCCTTCAAATCCTCCCTCATTCTATTCTTACATTCCTTCCAATATCATGCCATCTGAGCCCCTAGTGATTCATCTCTGCCATCACGCCTATAAATAAATATATTATTTATGGTGGCTGGGTTGGGTGGCAGACAGGGATACTTGACACTTTAATGATAACATTTAATTAGAGACCTGCAACCTGACACAAACCTGATGGGGTCTTGGTCAGGTCATGTGGGAAAATAACCAGACCCTCTCAGCCTCAGGCTGGATCAGCTCTCATCCTTCAGCCCTCGGAGTCGAGATGGTCACTCTGCGCCCCACTCCTGATGGCCGCCGGCACTTTGCTATGTGGTATGTGCTGAGGCATGAGTGTGTCAATCAGTCACAGTGCAGCAGGAGGTGATGGACGGCAGGAGCAGGGCAGGCAGCCATTGGTGTGCTGATCCCATGGGCAGGATGAGGACAGCCACCCCGTGAGCAGGGGGTGGCAGCAGTTGCAGTGTGGTTTCAGATTTATGGTTGGGTTGGAAAACGATTTGACCTGCTTGGACTCAGGTCAGATGGGCTTGAGTCAGGTTTGGGTTTAGGTTGGGCCTAAAATTAGACGTGAGCAGACCTCTACATTAAGTATTTTAAATACCACAAATGACTCATCTATGTATTTAAAATATGTGATTGTCTCTGTCCCGCTTACCATTTGTATATCATTTGCCTGCTAAGTCCCCATTTCTGCAAACAAGAACATGTGCAAATCTATATTCATTGGAGTAGTCCCAATGATTTCAACAGGACTACATATGAATAAAATTAGCCATGTGCTTAGTAGTTTGCAGGATCGATGCCTTACTGAGTACCAGTGATACTCAGACCTCAGTGGTTCAGGAGCCAAATTAGCGATCGACATCACCCAAAAGAGCCACAGTAGTGTGAGTTCATTATTCATTGACTGACCGAGTATTGTTGTTTTATCAACTATAATTGGTTAATAACTTAGATTGGTTAATAATTAAATCACAGTGGTTTAAGATCATGTGCTGCAAAGAGCCGCAAGAGACACATTACAGTGCCACTTGTGGCTTGCTAGCCTCAATTTGAGTATCACTGCTTTAGATGGTAACTTGTTTGAGGTATGGACTGCATATGCCTATGGGTTTGTGTAGTCCCCAGCACAAAGGTACTTCAATCCTGATTGTATCCCTGATTGCTACTGAAATGTAAATATTAAATGATAATCTTCACTGGTCTGTACTTAAAATATGCCAGCTGTGACAGTCTCTATTCTGCTTATCAGAAAAGCAAATATTTTTAAAATGATTAAATAAACAAAAGCCAATACCCCGCTCATGCTATTATATCACTTCCATCAAGCTTTTTATCACATATATAAATTATGCTTGGAACTTGATGTAATCTACCAAAATATGATTAAAATGCCTTTTCTGCTTATTTCATTTGGTCATCCATGATAAGATGTCATCCCTGAACAGAAAAGCCATGTTCATTCATAAATATTCCCATATTTGGAATAACTGCTTTATAGGAGATAGGATTTAGCCTGGGGTGGGCAAATTTTTTGGCCCGAGGGCCACATCGGGGTTCCAAAACTGTATGGTGGGCCGGGTAGGGAAGGCTGTGCCTCCCTAGATAGCCTGGCCTCCGCCCCCTCCCATTTCCCGCCCACTGACTGCCCCCCTCAGAACTCGCAGCCCATCCAACCTGCCCTGCTCCTTGTCCCCTGACCGCCACCTCTCAGGACCCTTCAACCCTAACTGCCCCCCCGGGACCCCACCCCTTATCCAACCCCCCTCTGCCGATCCCTGTCCCCTGATTGCCCTGACCCCTATCCACACCCCCGCCCCCGACAGGGACCCCTGGACTTCCATGCCTATTCAACCGCCCCTGTTCCCCATCCCCTGACCCCCCCCCCCCAGAACCTCCACCCTATCCAACTGTCCTCTGCTCCCTGTCCCCTAACTGCCCCCTGGGACCCCCTGCCCCTTATCCAACCTCCCCGTTCCCCGACCCCTTACCATGCTGCTCAGAGAACCAGGAATGGCGGCCGTGCCACCTGGCCGGAGCTGGCAGCCCTGCCTCCCAGAGCACAGGTGGCACGGCAAGCTGAGGCTGTGGGTGAGGGGTGGGGCAGCAGGGGAGGGGCTGGGGGCTAGCCTCCCTGGCCAGGAGCTCAGGGGCCGGGCAAGATGGTCCCGTGGGCCGGATGTGACTCGCAGGCCATAGTTTGCCCACCTCTGGTTTAGCCAGATCACAGTGCAGAAAAACACACCACAAGTTCACACCCCCTACCACCGCAGATGACATTGAAATTTTTGGATTCTGCACTATCCAGTCACATCATCTTATTTCCCCACAGGCTATTACCTCTAATATAGATTCACTTTTTGAACTTGCCCTCCAATGAATTATTCTCTCCCCTGTGTTTCCTATCTTCTTTGTCTGTGTTTTAGATTGTAAGTAGTGATTCTTGGTTTTGTATCAGACTCAACAGCAAGCAGTCTTAACAAACAATAACATAAGGATAGGCAAACCTTCCTGTAAAACTCCCAGGAGGAGCTTCTGGGGCATGAAATCTTAGTGGTGCTCCCTTCACAGAGCCCCCCACGCCAGTCCTTCCAGAACCTCTGTGGGAGGATCCATGGGAAGTGAGGGTCATTCACACAGCGGCCCTAGGCCACTGCAGCTGTCCAGTCCCCCAAAGCTCTGACCATGGCTGCCAGCAGGACACACTGGCAGGGATGGGCGCCATGGCAAAGATAATGCAGTTGCAGTCTGTATTTTGTTGGGAGAGACTTTAAAGCGTTCCGACTGAAAATAATCAGGGTTATCCTTCTGGAAATTCTGGTCCATGGTATCTGTAATTAATAATTACTATTTAATATAGGAGCTCCTAGAAACCCCAGCAGAGATCTGGACCCGCTGTGGCAGGTGGTGGATGCAGAAGTAACAGTCCCTGATTCAAAGAGCTTACAGTGTAAGCAGACATGACAAAGTGTGGTAGAAAGGAAATATTGTTATCCTCATTTTACAAATGTGGAACTGAGGCACAGCAAGATTAAAGCCCTGATCCTGCAAAGACTTATGCACTTATTTATGCAAGTGAGTGAATCCCACTAAAATCAGAAGGAGGTTCACTAAGATGATTCAGCAAATAATTTCAAAGAGCAAAATAAAAACTTGGAAAATAGTAGTAAGGTGCATGAAAATAGTTTACTATGCAAAAGGTGAAATTTGTAGAATAAATTATTCAATGCAAATTATCCACCATTCTTTAGTAAGTGTTGACAGCAGTGAAAATATCTACTACAACAGATTCATCTTGGCCCATTCCCTCACAGACTTTAAGGTCAGAAGGGACAACTGTGATCATCTAGGCTGACCTCCTGCACATTGCAGGTCACAGAACCTCACCCACCTACTCCTGAAATAGACCCATAACCTCTGGCTCAGTTACTGAAGTCCTCAAATCATAGTTTAAAGACTTCAAGTTACAGAGACTTCACCATTTACAGTAGTTTAAACTTGCAAGTGACCCATGCCCCGTGCTGCAAAGGAAGGAGACCCCCACCGCCAGGGTCTCTGCCAGTCTGACCTGGGAGAAAAATCCTTCCCGACCCCAAATATGGTGATCAGTTAGACACTGAGCATGTGGATAAGACTCACCAGGCAGATACCTAGGAAAGAATTCTTTGTAGTAATTCAGAGCCCTCCCCATCTAGTGTCCAATCTCTGGCCTTTGGGGATTTTTGCTACTGGTACTTGCCAATGGACTACATGCCATTGTAGGCAGTATCATCATAGCATCCCCTCCATAGACTTATCAAGCTCTGTCTTGAAGCCAGTTAGTTTTTTTGCCCCCACTACTCTCCTTGAAAAAGTGTTCCAGAACTTCACTCCTCTGAGGCTTGGAAACCTTCGCCTAATTTCAAGCCTAAACTTGTTGATGGCCAGTTTATATTCATTTGATTTTGTGTCCACATTGTCGCTTAACTTAAATAACTTCCTCTCCCTCCCTGGTATTTATCCCTCTGATGTATTTATACAGTGCAATCATGTCTTCCCTCAGCCTTCTTTTACTTAGGCTAAACAAGCCAAGGTTTTTGACTTTCCTTTCATAAAGTAGGTTTCCCATTCCTCGCATCATTTTAGTAGCCCTTCTCTGCACCTGTTCCAATTTGAATTCATCTTTCTTAAACATGGGAGACCAGAATTACACACAGTATTCCAGATGAGGTCTCACCAGTCTCTTGTGTAATGGTTCTAACACTTCCCTGTCTCTACTGGAAATACCTTGCCTGATGCATCCTAGGAGAGCATTAGCCTTTTTCATGGCACATCACATTGAGGGCTCATCCTATGATCAACCAATACATCCAGGTCTTTCTCCTCCTCTGTTGCTTCCCGCTGATAAATTCCCAGTTTATAGCAAAAATTCTTGTTGTTAGTCCCTAAATTCACTACCTTGAACTTTGCACTATTAAATTTCATCCCATTTCTATTACTATGGTTTACAAGGTCATGCAGATCTTCTTGTATGATATTCTGGTCCTCCTCTGTCTTGTCTATGTCTCTCAACTTTCTGTCATTGCAAATTTTATTAGCGCAACTCACTTTTTGTGCCAAGGTCAATAATAAAAATCTTAAATAAGATTGGTTCCAAGACCAATCCCTGAGAAACTCCACTAGTAAGCTCCATCCACCTTGACAGTTCACCTTTTGATATGACCTGTTGTAGTCACCCTTTTAACTAGTTCCTTATCCACCTTTCAATTCTTATATTAATCCCCATCTTCTCCAATGTAACTAATAATTTCCCATGTGGAACTATATCAAATGCCTTATTGAAATCCAAGTAAATTAGATTTAGTGCATTTCCTTTGTCTAAAAGGTTAGTTATCTTCTCAAAGAAAGAGATCAGCTTGGTCTGGCACAATCTACCATGTTGTATTTTATCCCAATTACTGTTCACCTCTATGTCCTTAACTACTTTCTCTTTCAAAATTTGTTCCTTGATCTTGCATACAAACTAACATGCCCATCATTTCCTGGATCATTTTTTCCCCCTTTCTGAAAAATAGGAACTATATTAGCAATTTTTCACTTATAGGGTACAGCCCTGGAGTTTTCAGATTAATTAAAAAACCTTGCTATTGGGCTTGCAATTTTATGTTCCAGTTTCTTAAATGTTCTTGGATGGAGATTATCCCACCCACAGATTTAGTTCCATTAAACTGCTTGAGTTTGACTTCCACCTCAGATGTGGTAATTTCTACCTCCATATCCTCATTGCCATTAGCCACCCTGCCACTACCCTTAAGCTCTTCATTAGCCTCATTAAAAACTGAGGCAAAGTATTTGTTTATGTATTGGGCTATGTCTAGATAATCTTTAATTTCCACCCCCTCTTCAATGCTTAGCAGTCCCATGTCTTCTTTCTTTTTTCTCTTCTTATTTATATGGCTATAGAACCTTTTACTATTGGTTTTAATTCCCTTTGCAAGGTCCAACTCTGCTTGGCTTTAGGCAGTTCTCACTTTATCCCTACATTTTCTGACCTCCAAGAGGTAGCTTTCCTTGCTGATCCCTCTGATCTTCCATTCCTAGTAGGTTTTCTGCTTCCTTTTAATCACAGATATGAGATGTTTTGTCTGCAACACTCCCCTATGAATTTTTTCTCCTTCCTTGGGATGCAGGCTTGAGATAGCTTCTGCAACTTGAACTTAAAGTAACTCCAAGCCTCCTCCACATCCAGATCCTTGAGGTCTTCAGTCCAGTCCACTTCCCTAATTAATTCCCTTGTTTTTTTTAAAGTTAGCTTTTTTGAAATCAAGGACCTTTGTTGCAGATCTATTTTTGTTTATCCTTCTATTTAGTTTAAACTAAATTAGCTCATGATCACTCGAACCAAGGCTGTCCTCTACAATCAGTTCTTCTATGTGGTCCTCACAACTCATCAATACCAAATCTAAAATGGCATCACCTCTTGTTGGGTCAGGAACTATTTGGTGAAGAAATCTGTCAGCTATCACATCCATGAAAATATGGGCCCTACTATTATTACTAGCACTTGTAATCCAATCTATATCTGAGAACTTAAATCTCCTATAATCACACAATTCCCAGTAGTATTTATTTCACTGAAAACACTGAAGAGATCTCTGTCCATATCCAAATCATATCCTGGTGGTCTGTAGCACAACCGCACCACAATATCAGGGGAACCTTTTCTTCCAAAGTAATTTTGGCCCAACAGACTCTGTCTTATCCATTCCATCACTTCTAATTTCTTTACAATCTACTTCACCATTAATATATAATGCTACTCTGCCACCTTTGTCTTTATTTCTGTCTTTCTGAACAGCACATGCCCTTCAATACCTGTATTCCAGTCATGACTACTATTCCACCATATTTCTGTTATCCCTATAATATCTGATTTCAGTCCTGCATCAGTAATTCTAATCCCTCCATTTTGTTACCCAGGATCCTTGCATTGGAGTACAAACATCTTAACTGCTGCTGCTTGGCTTCGCCCACATTCCTTGCCCGATTAGGTACAGTCATTCTATTGCCAGTTTCACCTAACTGACTGGTATCAGCACTATCATTCCTTTTAATGTTCATTCTCCTACCCACAGCTGGTACTTTGTGCATTTCTATATCCTTTCTTACTTGATTTTCCTCCCTCTTAATGTTAAAATCAGGCCTGGAGATTATATGAGCATCTACCAGCAGTCTCTCCTGAGTTCCTAGTTTAAAGCTCTTTTAATAAGTTGCAGCAACTTCCACCCCAGAAGTTTATTTCCCTCCCTACTCACATGGAATCCATCCAGTGAGAACTGTCCTTTTTCCATGTATGCCTCCCTGTGGTCAAACATCCAAAAACCCTCCACTGTCTGAGCCATCTGTTGATCACCATAACCGTATCTTGCTTTTGTTCTCCTCCTTGAGGGGCAAGCAGAATCCCACTGAAGATCATCTGAGCCTCCATTTCCTTAAGTGTCTTCCCTTGCCTGGCATAGTGTACCTTGATATGTTCCAGTAAGAATCTAGCTGTGTCATTTGTTCCCACATGAAGGACAATCAGTGGATTCTTTCCCATCCCATTAGGATTCTCTTCAGCCTGAGGCCCACTTCTCCAGCCTTTCTCCTGTTCTTCCTGGCTTCAAGTCCTCTTGTCTTTTATTCTCTCTTGCAATCTTCTGCAAGAAATCCTGCATTCTCCTGGCGCTCTGGACTCTGTGTATCTCCACTGCCTCTTTCCCTCTTCTTACAGGACTAGCAGCTCTGCTCTTCTTACTTGCCCTTCCTCCTTCAGTTACAGCCCGCTGTGCCCCTTTTTTATTTTCCAAATCAGCAAACCTGTTCCTGAGCTCTGTTTCTCCTTCACTAGCTGGTCTTTTTCTGTGGCTGGTTCTTGTAATCGCATGCTTCCACTGACCATTTTCCTCACCCAGCAGTCTCCACTCTGAGTTCTTCAGCCCAGCTTGCATCTGCAAGTCTTGACTTTTCCCTTCAGCCTCCTCTTGCCTTTGCTCAATCATCTGCTTGAACCCCCTTCGAAATTCAACCAAGTTTCCACCTGCATCTCCAAGCCTCGGATCTTCTCTTCCATTAGCTCTATCAAGCAGGACTTCATACAAACAAATCTCTTTTCAGGTACCCACTCTAGTATCATGTACATCCCACAGATTCCACATCTGGTCATCTTCATTGTCTCTTCCATGGCTTGGGTCACTGCGACTGCTGCCTCTGTATCTGTCATAGCCTTCTCGCCTGAATTCCTGTTAAAGGAAAAAAACAAACACCCACACACACAAAAAGATGCAAACAAACACGAAAACAAAAACCAGGACATCACAAACACCCCACCCTCAAACTCCACTTACAAACTCCCACTCAAACTCCCCTGTTTACAACTCGGTTTGCTGTTCCTGAGCCACTGCACCCTCTGCCTAGCATTGTCTCCTTGAGAAGGAGTATCAGTAGTCTGATACCTTTCTCTGACTTCTTTGGTAGATGATGGCAGATTCACTCCCCCCCTTACATTATATTTGGGATTACGGCCCCTCATTTCCATGCCTGTCTGAGAAAACAAGTCCGAATAGCTTCTGCTGATTTTCCTGGTCTTGGCTCAGCCCATCAGGAATTCTGAAGAAATAATATATGACTCTACCCATGTGATGTGACCCTAGTAAGACAATTCAGAACTGCACTAGGAAAAGTTGCACTCAAGTTTTTTGCTGTTGCCTAGGAAGTGCAGAAATCTAGGCGCCCAAACTTGAGTAAATTTTGGTGGGTGCAATTATGTTAGCAGGACACACTACAATTTTTGAAGAAACCTCAGGAGCTAGTAAAAGGCACATTCTTGGTGATTTAATTCTGCACTAAATATTAACAACTCCCCACCAACTGCCTTTCTCCCCACCTCACTTTCCTTTCTCCCCTCTGACAGGAGGGGAGTTATCTAACCACTTGAGCTTGAATAGTTCCTTGAAATATGTGTTAGCTACTTATGCTAACCAATCTGTTCCACCTTGCATTTAGCTGTGATGCTCTGAGTACATTTCCCAGACCTGAAGAAGACCTCTCTGAAAGCTTGAAAGTTTGTCTCTCTCACGAACAGAAGTTGGTCCAATAAAAGATATTACCTCACCCACCTTGTCTCTGTAAAGTTTCCACACAGTTGTCTTTTGATATGGACTCCACTGCAGCAGGGCACTCATTTCAGCAAGAGTACAGAAATGCCTCCAATTCCTAGAGAGACTAGGTAGGTGAGATAATATCTTACACCTCTCCAGTCATAAAAGGAAAAGGAAAAAAAAGCTGATGGGGTGGGGGGGTGTTAAATGGGTTAGATACATTGTTGTAATAAGCCAGAAATCCAGTGTCTTTACTCAGTCCATGATTTTTAGTATCTGGCAAAGTTATGAATGTAAGTTCCATGGCTTGTCTTTTGAAAGTGTTGTGCAGGTTTCCTTTGAGGATGAGGACTGAGAGTCAGATATTAAGTGATCACTTTGTGAAAAGTGTTCACCCACAGGTGATAGGATGTTTTTTATCTTTTACCTTCTTCAGTGTAAGTTCATTCAAGAGCGTAGTGATTGTCTCGTTTCACCCACATCATTGTTATTTGGGCATTTAGTACACTGGATGAGGTACACCATGTGTTGTGATAAGCATGCATCGGATCCATGGATTGTGAAAGTTACGTTGCAGGGGGCAGTGTTGATCATTGTAGCAGTGCAGATATGTCTATAGGTTTTGCATTTGTTGTTCTGCCAGGGTCTGGTGCTGCTTTGAGTTGGTGTGTTCTGGTCTTACTTCTGATTATGAGCTTGGAGAGCTTGCAGGGGACTGAAGGCTAGAAGAGGAAAGATTTCTTTTGGGATGGATTGTAACTGTTTGATACACCATATGGGTTCCAGTGAGGGGTGGTAGGTGACAGTTAGGGTTGTGCGGTTAGAGGAGATTTTATTTCTGTATTAAAGCAGGTTTATTATAAAGTGTTTGTTATTGAATGTAAAATTGTTATGGGTTGAAATGGATGAGTTTGGCAATTTGTTTGGGGTGGATATCTGAAGGTTGTCTTTTATCTCATAAATACTGTTGGAGGCAACGATGTCATTATCGAGAGGGATGTTGGTGTATAAGGCAGTGACTTCCATGGTGGCAAGGAGGGAGGTTATGAGGTGTTCTGAGGTACATTGTTAATGTTGTGGAATTTCTGGAGGAAGGCAGTTGTGTCCTGGAGTAAGCTGGCCCCTTGTGTGGTTAGTGATTTAAGAACGTTTTTTATTAATCCCATGGGCAGATATGATGAATCTGCCTGGATTCCCTTGTTTGTGTGTCTTGGGAAGTATGTAGAAGGTCCCTGGGATTGCTTGGGGATGGATTTGATGATATCCTTACATTCCTGGCTGGTGTGGGGTCTTCTTTAAGTTCTTTTTAGTAGGTGGTGTCAGGGAGTTGTTAGTTGGCCTCATTAAAATAGTCATCACGGTTGAGGATTGTGAGGGTGCCCCGCTCTGCCTGCTGGTTTGATCACTAACTGGTGGTTAGATTTCATGGACTGTATAGCTGTCCTCTGGATGGTGGAGAGATTATGGTGGATGTGGTGTTTGTTAAGGATTTCACAGTCAATTTTTCCCCCCTAAAGCAATCAATGTAATAATTAAGAGTGTGGTTTTGTCTTCTGTGGGGTGTCCAGTCAAATGGATTTTTTTTCTTATGACTGTTGGTGGGGACATGGTCATTGTGGGTGGTATCATCATTGTGAAATAATTCTTTGAAGTAGAATTGAAGGAAAAATTCTTCTAGTTATCCACATGTTAGTATAGTATCAGGTTCTGTGGTGCAGCGGAAGTTCAGTCTGTGGGAAAGTACAAATAATTCAGCTCTGGTTAGGGGTAGTCTTGATAAATTGATGATGTTGGGGTGTTGTGTGGTGTCCATGTGATGGGTTCTGGTACTATGGTTTCTCCCAAAGGTGGTGTTCTGTTGCTTGTGGAGTTGTTGGTTCCACTTTTTCTTTCTGTGTTGGATGGCTGTCATCGGGGTGGGGGAGGGGGTTTGATAGTTGTTTTGGATTTCCTGGATGACTTCCAGTTAATTTTCCTGATTGTTTTCTTCCAGCATGAGATGAGTTCTTGTCTGAGGTGAATTCCTAGGTAATTTCCCTCTGCACTAGTGCACAAGAGAGGGAAAGGGAGCTCATTTTTCTTTTCAGTTGCTAAAACTTAAAAAAAGCCAACTTAAAAACAAAGATTTTTTTTCCTCTTTCTCTCTTTGCCCTCCTGGGGTGTAAAAATAAATTGTATTTGTGAAAACAAACAGCATGCAGCTATAACAGTTCCCCAGTCCCAAGCATTTTCTCAGATTGACATCCCTCCCCCCTAAGATCTACAACATTCTTCTGATATATTAGAGACCCCCTAGGATCACTTGTTGGGCTACTTAATGAGTTCCATGTAGACCATAGAATATTCTAACTATGCATACAACATTTTAATGTGTTTTTTTTTCAAAAGAAAAGTTTCCTTTAAACAGAGTGAGTGAATTCCAATTCCAAAGTGTTAACTTTTGCAGTTCAGTGTACTCTATTTTTCAGGTTTCAGAGTAACTAATAACATCAGCCACACTATCAGAGGCTCGTTCACCTGCACATTCACCAATGTGATATATGCCGTCATGTGCCAGCAATGCCCCTCTGCCATGTACATTGGTCAAACTGGACAGTCTCTACGTAAAAGAATAAATGGACACAAATCAGATATCAAGAATTATACCATTCATAAACCAGTCGGAGAACACTTCAATCTCTCTGGTCACGCGATTACAGACATGAAAGTTGCGATATTACAACAAAAAAACTTCAAATCCAGACTCCAGCGAGAGACTGCTGAATTGGAATTCATTTGCAAATTGGATACAATTAACTTAGGTTACCTTGCATAATGACTTAGCCACTCCCAGTCTCTATTCAAACCTATTTCCCCTTGTTTTTTCCTACCCCCCCCTCCTCAGACGTTCTTGTTAAACCTGGATTTGTACTGGAAATGGCCCACCTTGATTATCATACACATTGTAAAGAGAGTGATCACTTTAGATAAGCTATTACCAGCAGGAGAGTGGGTTTCTGTTGGGGGGGGGGGGAGAGAGAAAACCTGGATTTGTGCTGGAAATGGCCCAACTTGATTATCATACACATTGTAAGGAGAGTGATCACTTTAGATAAGCTATTACCAGCAGGAGAGTGGGGTGGGGGGAGGTATTTTTTCATGCTTTGTGTGTATAAAAAGATCTTCTACACTTTCCACAGTATGCATCCGATGAAGTGAGCTGTAGCTCACGAAAGCTTATGCTCAAATAAATTGGTTAGTCTCTAAGGTGCCACAAGTACTCCTTTTCTGTTTTTCAGGTTTTACAGCTGTCAGTATCTGTATGTATTTTGCTGTATGCCCTTGAATGCATTGATCATATGTTAGTGTTTTGATTTATGTTAACAAAGACAATAATTGGATTCTCATGAAAGAGGGAGAGAGGGAGGAACTGGGAAGGAAGGAGATGAGAAAGGGGGAGCAAGAGATCATGAGGTAAGTGTCTGATCAAAAGCATAGTAAAGGCAATGGAGGTTTTTCCACTGACTTCAATGGGCTTTGGATCAGGTCCAAATAAAATGAAGAGAGAATGATGCTCAGCAATAGTTGTTTTTTGCAGTGTTGCTATAACCAGATATGTATCTCAGACTTTCTCCATGGAGCATATCCTGTGTTAATTGCCCACTTCATCTTGAGTGGTCTCTTGAAACATGTGTTAACTCCTTATGCTTAAAAATATGTTCCATCTTGTATTTTAGCTGTGACACTTTGATTACCTTTCCCAGAACTGAAGAAGAGCTCTGTGTTGGTCGAACCCTTGTCTCTTTCATCATCACAAATTGGTCCAATAAAGTATATTACCTCAACCATCTTGTCTCTCAACAGTTGTTTTGACAGAATGGTAACCATATCATTCTCGAAAGTTAGTGTCGGACAACCATAATTATACATTTTGAATCTATTTCCTTAAGTTAAGTATCCTCACACCTTCTTGTCAACTGTCTAAATGGGCCATCTTGATTATCACTACAAAAGTTTTTTTCTCCTGCTGATAATAGCTTATCTTAACTAATTAGCCTCTCACAGTTTGTATGGTAACTTCCAACTTATCTGTATGTATATATCTATATCTTACTATATATTCCATTCTATGCATCCGATGAAGTGGGCTGTAGCCCACAAAAGCTTATGCTCTAATAAATTTGTTAGTCTCTAAGGTGCCACAAGCACTCCTGTTCTTTTTGCGGATACAGACTAACACGGCCGCTACTCTGAAACCCATAATTTGATATGAGGACCCAGAAGACTTCAAGGTTCTAGAATGATATGTTCATCTTGGTTTCATTAAATTGCAATTATCTCTGCCATTATTAGCTTACTGCTTTGGCTCTGTGCCTTTATTAGCCACAAGATCTCTTTTGAGACATTGGATTTGCTGTAGGGCACTGCCACAGCATATACCATTAACTTATGCTGCAACCTTCGGGTTGTTAAAAACTGATAGTACTAAGTCCAATGGTCACAATTTTAAGGAGAAAACAACAATGCTGAAAGTAGAAAAGTCATCAGTTTAGACTGTTCCCTTTGGTTGATTAGCACCAATCCTCTCTAGATACATTTGGCAGCTAAGGAGACAACATCTAGCTCTGGCAAGGAGAATAGATGAGCAACAATTCTTTTCCCTGAAAGCCAAATACTTTACCACATTAACGTGCTTTCCACAATTTCTGGTACCAAAAATCTTGAGCCTGTTTTTAAATTGACATCACAAGTGTCATGCCAGAATGATGCAGTGCCAGAACCAGCCCGTCAGGATAGTCCCCACTGACCTAGCACTGATGATTTATTTCTGCATTAGTTCTTCTGTCATTTTAGATATTCACAGGATAGTCTTTTCCCTAAGAAGTCATTCTGTCACTTTGCACAGATCTTGGTAAAATACAAATGGGCTAACCAAATAAAACATGTGGGTATATAGGTAAAATACAAATGGGCTCTGTGTTTTATTTGGTTAGCCCATTTGTATTTTATATATATTAAAGAGAGTATACACCAGCATCCCTCTCAATAACGGTATTGTTGCTTCTGACAATATTTACAAGATAATGGACAACCCTCAGCTATCCACCCCAAACAGATTGCCAAACTCATATAGTGTGTGTCAGAGGGAGACAAGTCTTTATTTCTTTCCCTCCCCACAGCCTCAGTTTGTAAGTAACCTTTTAATACATAAGGAAATAAGCATTGGATGCATACTCATGTCCATCTAAATTAAAGCTGCTGCTTCTGATTTTTTTTTTAAATATTTTTATTGTTTCTCTTTTAATCCCCCTTTGTGTCATTTGGCTGCTGCAACGATAGTTTCCAGCCGCTGGCACAGAAAGCAGGTGAACAACTATTCTCTGTGTCTTGGGAGCTGAATGCATCACTCCAATGACATGCCTTCCAACATTCCGGTTACCAAGAGTTCTGAGCGTGCGCTTAAATTGGAAACTCAGCAGCCATGCCCGCTCAACGCGTTGCCAGAATTGCTCAGTCAGGCCCGTCTACACTGATTTATTTTTAAACGTATTCAGCATTGCTGCCTCTGTTTTCTGTCAGTTAGCTAGACTGTCACAGGTTTTGATTCTCCATCATCTCTAGTGTGAATTCTATGCACATATTATCAGGCGGCTAGTGCACCGAGGATTTGAAACTGACAATACAGGATCAATGTCTCAGGGGCTCAACTCTGAATTTCAGTAATTCAATTAAATTCTTTGAATACTGGATTCAACCAGAACATTGATTCTGTATTGCCTGCACGTTCCAAGTACAAGGCATCCCACATGTAGAACCTGAGTACAGCCTTCTTGTCAGTGTATAATTAAGGGAAAAGACTAGATTCTGAGCTGAAGGGAGGGATAATCAAGTAGTGAACCTGCTGAGTCTATTATGTAAAAACTGTTCAAGAGTCTTTTCTGTTGCAGGCAAAACTACTCAGGGATACTGTATGCAAAATTGGGGTTCAGTTAGAAAGATATATGCATAGTTATACTGGATTAGGCTTTAAAGCTATTGCTGAATAAAATAAACCTGCTGGAGGAGTCTTAAGTTCCCTCTGGACCCATTTAGTTTTCTTGAATCAATTAGAAGAGGGGGCTTAATATTGGGCCACCTCTCTAACTGACCCCATGGGGAAAAAAAAGATACCTTTTTTTTAGTGTTCAAGATTGCATGCTCTCCATAACCATAGTTAATAAGAGTTAGCTTCTCTTGCAAGTGACAGGTGTGTCTTACTTTACAGAGGGGTTGTAGGAAGATTCATATTTCCAGTGCTAGTAGTTACTTACCTCCATGGTAATAGACATTCGCTCTTCATAAATAAATAGGGGAAAAAAGATATATTTTTTTTAATAATTCAAAAAGACTCCATTAGGACTGCCCCTAGTTCAAAGCCCAAATAGACAGGTTTGGCATGGGGGTTCAGATAGGGGCTAGAAAGAGGAATTCTCCACCCCAAGCTGCTTCATGGCACTGCTGCAGCCTCCCAAATGTAATAGCTACAGCTAGACAGGAAACAGTTGTCCTGGTCTGTGAAAATGTTCAAGGTTTCAGAAACTTTTCTTTGTCCAAATCAGGCCAAAATGCTGACATTTCAAGAAAAAAAATGAAGACAAAAAATCAGTTCACGTCAACATATTTTATTTACATTTGACCATTTTTTTATTTTGATTTTTTTAAAATTGTATTAGACTGAGCTTGGACTTTGAAACAAAGTTATTTTGAACGGGAAAATATTATTGGTTTGTTTTGCATATGTCAAAACAGGACATTCTGACAATTTCAAAACTTTTTTTTCCACACTGATCGATTGAGAAGTTTGTACAAACCAACCCTTTATTGCAAAAAGTTTTAATTTTGAAGAGTTGACATTTTTCTACAAAAGAAGTTGTTAAAAAAGAATCCCAAGCCGCTTGAGTAGCAGCCCCCAATATGGGTTTCAGCCTCAACCTAATCTATGGCTAGTGAATCCATGTAGTTGTAAATTCAAAGGCCCTACTGCCACTTCTCCCCAGCCCCAAATCTACATCTGCATTCAGGAAGTACCTATGGTGCTGTGCAGTGCAATGGCATGTGTCCTCAAATTCTGTAGGTGTAGACTGTAAGTGTTTCAGGGCAGAGAATTCCTCTTAGTGGGTGTCTGTGCAATACCTAAAACAAGAGGCTCCAATCTAGGCATTGTTATGGGACACATAATAATAATTAATACTAATAATTAATAACAGCCACCTCTGATATAACTGCATTAATTTTGCTGTGTGTAGGGCCTTATGTGGTAATGGAGGAAAGGACAGGGTTTGCCCCTGTATGGCAGTGAGTCTCAGAGCCCATATGTAGAGATTCAGGCTTGCAGGGCTCTTGCTAAGGTGTGAACATGTAGAAGGTGTGAACATGTAGATTTTGGGCTACAGTATGGGCTCTGAAGCCCAGGGAGTGGGGTGGCTCTTTAGACCAGGGTTCTGAGACTTGCTACTCTGGGGCTCCCCGCCCTGCCATCTCCAGTGTAGACATACCCTATGTGTACATTTCATCACGTACCTTCAAATGCATTAATTATTTCCTTTGCATTAGTAAGGGTCCAGTCTTGCATTTCTTACTTATTTTTTCTCACACCTTAATTAAGCAAAAGTCCTATTGTCTCCCATTGAGATTTTTGACTAAGGTGTGAGAAAAATACTGAATAAAGATTTCAAGGGTTTTAATTCCAGAGCTTGACCATCTCTTCTTGATTTGCAGACTCTCCACACCAGATGTGTGGAAATTAAATTGTGGGGAATAATCCTTCATTCAATACCAGTATTTGGTTTGGTACAAACTACAGCAGTGAAACAAGAAAAACTGCTAATATTAAAAGAATGCAAAGCTGTGTGACCATGAGCAAGTAACTTCCTCCCAGATTGTCAAAGGTATTTTGGTGCCTAACTCCCAGTGATTTCAAGGATTGATTTTGAGGATCTGGGTCTTCAACTCTCTGGGCCTCTGTTTCCCCATCTGCCTTTTATCTGCCTTCTCTGTTTAGATTGTCAGTTCTTTGGTGCAGGGACTGTCTCTGTCTCTGTATGTATCCCTCCCAGCACAATGGACTCAAACTTGTTTGTGGCCTCTCAGCATTACTGGAATTCATGTAACAATACTAATGAGGTTAGCCTGAGTAAAGATTACAGGGTCAGTCCCCTGTTATACATGTGCAGTGACTACTCATTATACAAAGATGAATTATATTACATATATTTGTGACATGGACGGTTGTCCTCTGTGGCTGAAGCAGAGGATCATCCAATTAATTTGTTCATGACAAACAAGCAGGTTTTAAAACAGGGTCCTAGAGTGGAAACTAAAAGACTGTCCTTCATTAACTTTCTGCCTTGTTTCAAGGCGTATTTATTGTGTTCACAAGCAGAAATAATATATGCCGAAGCATAGGACCACTTGTGTGAAAAAACTTCCAGCTCTTTTGAATGTAAATGGATTAGACTTTTGATTGACAACATGGAACATTCTTCCAAAGGATGAAACTATTTTGAAACTTTAAGGACCTATCCATAAAATACTTAATTTAGAAGGATAACGGTGAATGCAAAGGAGTGGTTTTTGTAATGCATGACATGAGGGTCATTGATCAATAAAAGCGACTGCACTAGTGTGTTGAACCAAAATAGCCTTTAGCCAGCCCATGCATACCGGATTATAGGTCAGCTGTACACTGCTATGGAGGCAGACTGTAATTCTGTTTCCTCACATTCTGTGACAAGAGGCATCAATAAGGTGCTGAGTAAGGGCTCAATTATGCTTCTTAGGAGTCTGAATCCTGATTAGGAGGGAGGGAGTACACACTGCCTGAGTAGTGGTGTGTGGGGCCAGCATGCCACGGAGCAGGGATCTTGTCTTCTCACTCAGCAAGAAGGAGCCATGCAATGATGGGTTTTTCTGATGTGAAACCTGTCCCAGATTAAATGGATGGGCCTGTACACATGGACTCATATGGCACAGGTCACATACTTTAGGCGGTTCAGGAATGAAGGTCTGCCAACACTGTGACTGTTTAAATAGTGGGTTCTCACTCATGCCAAGTTGTGCCAGTTTGGGTTCTAAATATGTGGTCTTATTAGCATTGTGACGGGGCACCTGCCCATCTTCAGGATCCCAACAGACTGGCCCTGAGAGGGTTAAAGCCATCTTAGGGAGGCTGAGTGCAAGGCAGCCAATGGAGTGGCTGCAAGGGAAACAGCCAATTAGGGCGGCGGCTGCAGAGAATTAGAGTGGCAGCTGGACCAGCCAATCAGGGCCCGGCTGGCCCATATAAAATGAAGCTGCAGACCAGCATGAAGGAGTCTGCTGCAGGGAGACCTACGGAGTGTTAGAGAGCTTATTCCTTCACTCTCCCACTTCCCTGGTCCCTCTCGCATGAACAGAGAGCAACAATACCCGAAGTCCAAAGGTACAAACAATTCAATGTTTATTGAGGTGAACTTCCAGCGGGCTTAAATCCAAGTTCCTTTTTTCTTATTTTCGAATCCCAACTTACTTCCTGTTTTCCCCTAATTTATATAGTAATATTCTTAGCTATACCTTAACCAATCATTCTACTGAAATTTACCTAACCAATCCTAACATATTGTAACATAATTAGCTAACCAATTATATCCCATTACCTTAATTAGTTTACAGCCAGCAAAATTAATTATAGAGCAGACAGAAACAATCACAGAACCAGACAGAGACCATACAAATAAACAATAGTAAAGGGGGAACTATAATGACAAAACAATACAGAAGTGAGGATTTCACAACTACATCTATAAAGACATAAGGGTTTCCCAGCTGTGTCTATTGATACGTTGAGTTCTTACCAGACAGAAAACTATCAAACTAAATTTCCTTTTACATCTTCCAGGCTCTTCCCTTTCTCTGGAGGTGATAGATTGGATCACCTTTCCAACAGCCCCAGATTGCCTTATTTCAGTGTGACTAGTTTGGAATGTGAGGATGTGACCATATGCTTCCCAGCTTATGGCTGCCTCTGCTGCTTAGCCAAAGGCCCTAACCTAAGAACAGGGCCTCAGACTGTCACAGTGAGAGAAGGCCCTTACACAAATTCTTTCTTTCTTTTATACTTCTATAACTAGCTAAATGATGAGCATATACATAAATTCTTAAAGTATAGGTCTTTACAGACAGGCTTAAATATCTATATCCTAACAGGGAGAAGACTGGCTTCCTGGAGGGCTCCTGATGGGCTGCCAGGACTTATAGGCTTGAGGCCCTGGGAAGAGGACAAAGGGAGCTGGAGGCAGGAGCAGAAGGAACTGAGGCTGTGGGGAAAGGGACCAGGGAATAGAGACAGTAAACTGGAAGGAAGAGGCAGCAGGAAGCTGCTGTTTGCAAGGTCCCTTGGCCGGTGCCTGGAGTAGTGGGTGGGCCTGGGCCTCCACCATGAGCCACTGAAGGAGCGGCCTAGCTGTGGACTGCCAAGCTGCTGAGAGGAGTGGCTGGATTCTTGTTGGAGGAGCCCCTGGAAGGGCGGAACCACATGGTGACATGGCCGGAGGGCTGTGCCACGAAGCAGACGCTGAGAGGAAGGAGCCGTAACAGGTTTGCAGTCAGAGGTGAGGACAGGACAGGAGAGCCACCACCACCTGAGGGCGCACCTGCTGGGACTGAGCGAATTCCCAAAACACCCAGCAGGCGGCGCCAGTGTGCTGAGTGACCCCGTGACAGGCATATATTGAAAACCCTTCAAGGCACATTGCAGCCCAAGGGGTCTGATGATGATTAGAGCTTTGCTTTCTTTGTCCATCCCCCAGATACACACAAATTGCTTACCAAATCTGAATTGTCAGGTATGTCAGTGTAGTAGGAGATATGCCACACACATGTTTTTTGGTTGTGATGATGTAATGAGTTTGTTGGTAGGTGTTCCTGGGCACAAAGGCTCTGACAGCTTCTCCTCTCTGAGAAACTCTTGGAAAGCTCTTGCCTTCCACATTATTATGAATTATCTACAATCACTACTGCAGCACCTTTCATCTAAGGATCTCAAAATGATTTACAAAGGCTAATGAGTTAAGCTGTATAATGAACCTGCACAGTTTTATTCCTATTGTGCAGATGGAAAGACTGAGGCATAATTGGTAAAACTTGGGGAAATGGAAATGTATTCTGTTTATGAGAGGAGTACAGTCAGGAACAACAACAAGGAATAAAAAGCCTGGATGCACAAAAGGAGTTAAGCATGATGATGCTGAGTATCACAGCACCTAACTTTTAGGTGCCTAGAAAAATCACTGTGATGCACAGAGCCTGAATTAGGTGTGTAGGCTCTTATGCAATTAATGTGGAGACATAGGCACCTCAAAGTGCAATTCCCCAAAGCCAGCTTGCTAGGCAGCCTAAATTGGAGAATGGGAGATACCAACGAGCAGCATGTGTGCTAAGACCCATCCCTCTCGTAGAGATAGGCACCTAAGGTCAGGCTGCAGGGAGGTGCCTGTCTCTGATAGTGAACCCCCTCCTTGAATTAGACATCTATGCTGTTTTAGCAAGAAGCCAAGGGAGGAGGAGGACAGCCACCTCCCTCATAACTTTTAGGCCAGTGATTAAGATTCCCACTTGGGATGTGGGATACCCCTGCTTCAACTCTACCTGAGAAGGCAAAGAGATTTGAAGAAGGTGAATGCCCTAACCATTGGGTATGGGCCATTCTGATGTGGGGCTGGCTTGGTCTCTCCTGTTGAAGGTGTTGCCCTGGGGATAAATAATGAAAGATTCATTGGATCACAGGGACTGCACCCTGGATCTCCAAATCCTGGGTGATTGCTCTAGTCACCATTTTACACTAATTCTAATGCTTATGCTTAGGGTTAGGGAAAATAGTTTCTCTCGCTCTCTTTCTTGTCTCCAGCCCAAATGACTCCAGGTATTTATCCACAATGGAACAGCTTCAACAGTAGAGACTGAGAGATCCCTATATCAGAATGTCCCTTAGCCCAGTGCTGCGCACATTCACCTGGGAGGTGGCAGAACCCTTTTTATATCCCTTCGCCCCTTCAGGTGGAAGGGGGTGGGGAGCTGAACCAGGGGATTCCTACATCCCAGCTGAGTACTTTCACCACTGGACTGAAAGTTATGCCCCCAGCTGTTTTGTGTGTGAAGGCGCCTATTGGATTGGGACCCACACACAACTTAGAGGCCGAACTCCTGTCATCCTCTGGTTTCTGAATTGGTCTGGGGCTTAGGTGGGATATAGGCATTCAGATACCAAGATGGAGGCAGCAGTATGTGTGTCCAGAGGCAGAAACATAGGCACCTAGGGGACTTTAAGTGCAAAAACTTAGGCCCCGAGTAAATGCTTACAGAGTTCAGTGGGAATTTTATGCATCACAATGGTCCTGAAACTGGGAGCTAGGGGCCTAAAACAGGGACTTTGGGGCCTAACTCTTTTTGTAAATACAGGGCAAAGCGCCTGTCTAGTTATTAGGGTTTAGTGGTCTAGCAGAATTATGGTCCAGACTTCATGATTTCCTGTATTGAAGCTAAAGATGGGGCAGATCCTCAGCTGGTGTAGATTGTCATGGGTCTATTCTAGTCAAAAGGACTCTGACAATTTACACCAGCTGAGGATCTACACCTTAGTGCATGACATGACTCTATTTCACGTGCCACATGCTACAATGCTTCAAGCCCTAGTGTACAATATTGCACTACATAATAGCTATTTAGTTAAGTTTTGAAAGCATCCTAATTTATCTGCTGTTGAAAATATTGAACAATAGATTGCTTTGGGGGAAAGGTCTATGCAAATCTATTATATAGCTCTATGTGTACAACATTATTCTGCTTCTAATATGATTCTGAAATAGGCAGCCATCTCATTATATACTTTTGACCTGTATTCTGTGCGTTAGGTAAATAGTCTCCAAGATAACCCATAGTGGAATAATCTTTCCAGACAATTAAGTGGGATCCTACATTTTCAGTTGAGGCAAATATGCTTGCAGAAAATGGTATTCTCAGTTTGGAAGGTAATTGGTAGACAATCACGTAGGAAAATTACTAGAGTTCATTGGGTCTTCTATAGCTGAAGCATGATTTTTTGATTCACAGAAACAATTATATATACTTGCTGTAGGATACATTGACCAGTTATAACATCCATACATATGACCCATAAAATGGAGGGGGAGTGCACAGCATGGCTACAAAAGATGTGGACTGGATCAGATCTACATAGCTACGCTGGAATCCCATCAGGGATTGCACGCTAATCTGATAACTAAATATTAGTTAGGGAAACCTGCTGATTTCAGGCACTAGTAGTTGGTCATTTACATGTATAGCATCCACAGCTGATGTGCAAATCAACATTAGTGCCTATGTTCATATGAGATCTCCCTTGGCTAAGGCTGGTGTTTTCTCTCCTGTGACTTAGACTAGTGACTACAATGAGAAAACTTTCCTGAGCTTTGCTTACCGTGCAAACAATTTATCCCACCATCAGTATGATCACGCTGTGTGGAATTGTTTGCTTGTCACATCACTATAGTCGCTTTTTGCTATGATGCATGCCTTTGTTGCTTTTGACTTGTACTGCTGGCTCTGGGTCACTTGCTAGGACTGGCAACGTTTGACCATCAGTTATGCCTGGCCATCTCCTTCCCTACTGCTTTCCATAGCGGCTGCGAAGAGAGCTGCTGCTTGAAGCTAACACATTTTTCAGTGGATTTGTCATCCTCCTCTTTCCTTAGGTAGCCACCATGTGCACCAAGAGACTTCTTCTGTGCGGGCTGCACTCCTGGCCTGATTAGCACTGAAGAGATGACTATGAGAGTTTACATAGTGCTTCCTCAGTTTAGAAAAGTATAAATAACTATATTCTGTGCTCTTCCTTGCTCTAAACAGGATGAGTAAGGCTTTTGTCCTTTTCTCATTTCAGGGGTCCCATTTTCTTCTCTCTGTTCATTTCCTACCTCCCTTATTTTTTTTCATAATACCAGGCTTTTTAGAGTAATAGATTTTTAATGTCAGAAGGGAACATTATGATACTCTAATCTGACCTCCTTCATAACACATGACACAGAATTGCACCAAATGATTCTTGCATCAAGCCAATAACTAGAGGATATCTTTTAGAAACAAATTAGACTTCAAGTGATAGAGCATCCACTGTGTCCATCAGGAAGTTCTTCCAATGACTGATTACGTTTACTGTTAAAATTTATTCTTTTATTCCTAGTTTGAATTTTTCTAGTTTCAGCTTCCAGCTATTGTCTGCTAAATTAAATAGCTCTGTAGTATCAGAAAGCTTCCCATGTAGATACTCAGAGACTGTGATCAAGTCACCTCTTAACCTCCTCTTGGATAAATTAAATAGATTGAGCTTCCTTAGTATTTTTAAACCTTGAATAATTCTTATAGGTCTTTTCTGAACATTTCCAATTTGTATACATCAGAACTGGGTGCAGTATTCTAGTAATGGTCTCACTAACATCTATAGCATGGAAATAACACATTCCCTACTTCTACTCAGTAGTCCCAGCTTTTATACATCCAAGGATTGCTTTGCTCTCTTTGCAGCACACTGAGAGCTCATATTCAACAGGGCATCGACCATGGCCACCGAGATCCAAATTACAGACCTTGATCCTATAATTGTGACCCAACTTAGTTTTTTTTCCTGAGGTCTATGACCTTGCTTGAACAACAATGATTTGATATTTTTTCTGAACGTTGATAAAGATATTGAATAGTGTTGAGCCAAGAATGGATCGCTAAGGAACTCTACTAAAAATGCCCCTATTGGATGATGATTCCCCATTTACAGTTACTTTTTTCCATCTATCAGTTAGCCAGTTTATAATCATTGAATACATTTTGATTTTTTATTGTGCTAATTTCTTAATCATAATATCATGAACTACTAAGTCAAAATATGTTATGCTGGCACAGATAACTTTCTCAACCAATTATTTATAATCACATCAAAAAGGATATCCAGATTTTGTCAAACAATGTTGATAGGTATTAATTTTGCAATGATCTTTTAATTCTTTACATTCAGTTAGTCTTTGGCCTTCACTAAATTTTCTTTAGTACCATTTGCTTGCTATTCCAAGAAGATTATTCTAGAACCCACTCATGGTTTGTGAGGGTCAGACCTTTAAAGCAGAATTTTATATTGTGGCTCAAAATGTTCTAGAACTAGGAGGTCAATGACTTTGCAGGACACCTTTATATTGTTCTTTATAACTCACAACAATGAACTTGAACAGGTGTGGTTATAAATGTATACACTGTAACTAATTTATGCCAGGCACATGCTTTCCTGTTTTCTTCCTTGAGCCATTGTCAGCTATATCATGCTGCTTTTATAGCTGTTGTGCAGACTGTAAGGAGGACAATCAATGTTTCTAAAGGGCAAGGTTTTTTTTTTTCATAAACAACAAACTAGCAGTAGGAAATTACAGGATCCAACAATTCTTTCTGAGTTAACAGAAGTGTATTAAAACTGTGAATTAAGAGTAGTACCTGCAAATTTAATATATATGATTAAACGGAGCCCGAGAATTAAATGCCTTCTTTTCTGTGCTCCATTTTGTGAATTACTATAGGAGTGATGACTTTGTCAACCAACTGTGTTCCAAAATATTTATTCATTTTCATTCCAGGGGCACCTACGTATGTTTTGCCTCCTGTAGGGATATCGGCATCTGTACAGCTTTCTTCATGTGTGCTACATGGTTCCTTGAAACCCTGTTAATTTGAGCTAAAAACAATATGTGTAACCATAGTAATCAATAGAAGGATGCATTTTTCTCAATTTACTGAAGACAAAGTGCTATATAAAAACAAGGCTATTGCACTGACATTTTGCCTTCCTGTGTAACCAACACACACTTTTAATAGTTATCCCACAGACAATAGCTTTTATTTGTCTTGTATTTTTTCAGTGCACATAGAAGCAAGAAAGAAGTGGTGGCTGATACTAATTTATATTAATAGAGGTACCATTAGCTCTTGAGTTCATTATAGTGCAACCTGAGTATATCACATTATATGGAGATAAAAAAGGAACATCAGTTAATATATTGCTTTTTCTGTCTTTTAAATGCTGTGATGTGATCCAGCCCAAATTACTTGCTGATGGATGCATGCACTGGTTCAATGCCCCATCTAGAGCTAAGGCTGGAGGACATGGCTGCACTCTGAATATTTAGACAAGTTGACATGAAATTCAAGCCATCAAATTATGGACTTTGACAAAGTCCAGGAAAATACTAACAACATTTTTGTGACAGCTGGAAGGCAATAGTATCCAGTGTGCTGATTAAAACACCCCTATTTTTTGGTAATGATACAAATCTCTATGTAGCACCATCAGTTGAAAAATATGGGAAACTAGTGTACATTCTAGGAATTAATAATTCAGCAACGTATTCTCTAGCTGCATTCTGTGTCTTTTATGCTCCCTCTCTCAATAGACAGGCCTGATTTCTGTGTGGCTTAAGTTTAGAATCAGCTTCTCTACAAGCTGCTTTGCACATGCACACACTTGCATTTCCACTTTTTGTGCACCAACACCTGCATGCAGTGGCGAGCGACTACATGACTTGATATTTATTCGTTGATCATCAGTGATAGAAAATTTGCATATGCAAAACACATCACTAAGGTACATTGTTTTGCACATGCACATTTTACCCACACTTGCATGTTTTTTATTCATGAAAGCAGAAGCCACCTATATATACAGCCTGCATGCACTATATCTAACATGGGTCACTTGCACGTTTAAACTAATGTAAATGATGAATTCTCTGTAACTTGAAGTCTCTAAACCATGATTTGATAACTTCAGTTATTCAGCCAGAGGTTATGGGCCTACTACAGGAGTGGGTGGGTGAGGTTCTGTGGCCTCCAGTGTGCAGGAAGTCAGACTAAATCAGGGGTCGGGCAACCTTTGGCACCTGGCTGTTAGGGTAAAGCTGCTAGCGGGCTGGGCTGGTTTGTTTATCTGAAGCGTCTGCAGGCACAGAGCCCCACAGGTCCTACTGGCCGTGGTTCACTGTTCCCAGCCAATGGGAGCTGTGGGAAGCAGCGTGGGCCGAGCAACGTGCTAGGCACTGCTTCCCGCAGCTCCCATTGGCCGGGAACAGCGGCCAGTGGGAGCTGCGGGGCTCCGTGCCTGTGGACGCTCCAGATAAACAAACCAGCCTGGCCCACCAGCAGCTTTACCCTGATGAGCCAGGTGCCAAAGGTTGCCGACCCCTGGAGTAAATGATCACAATAGTCCCTTCTGACCTGAAAATCTGAGTCTCTGAGACCTGAATGAAAAGAAGAATGTAGCAGTTTTGCAGAGCCTGCTTTCCATGCAAGCAAGAGGCAGCATTCAAGTGCAAGGAAGTAAGGAGGCACTTTCTGATCCTTTTTACCAACTCACAGGATGGACCATGATTTGACCCTATACTGTTAATAATATATAATTTATGTAAAAGTCTCCATTCTGATTCTTTTGAGCTGATATTCAAGTGTTTTTACTGCTGGTTGGAATGAAAATGTGCAGAATACCTTACTCAGCAACATAGAACACATGGGATGAGCAGGAATAAAATTACTTCATTCCATATGTTTATTTTCCTTCCTGGAAGCACTGTAACACAGAACAGCATTAAAGTGTGGAAACATGATAGGAAGAGAGGAAGCAAAAGTGTTACTTAGTAAAATAAGACGGACCATATGTAAACAAACACTTCAGTCCTGGAAACACTTGTGCTTATGAATAACTTTACATATATGAGTAGTCCTGCTGAAGTCAGTGAAATTATTTATGTGCAGGTGAAGGACCAAATAATTCTGTTGTCTTTTATTGTCAGGAACCAAGACGCCTCTTCTTAATCCCTAAATAGCCCTGAGAAGAAAGCAAGATGAATCACTAGCCAATGCCAGCATTATCATTGCTAGGCCCCAAGACACAGGGCTGGGTGCCCAGCCAACAGCCACCGCTCTTTGGATGCCCAGCTTGAGCCCCAGAACCTCCTGCATTACAATGTCCACTGCCTCCCCATCCATCGCCCCCCAGTGCCTCCCCTCCCTCCTTCTGTGGCCTCACACCCCAGGTCCATCCAGCCTTGCTCCTTGCCTCTTGACAACAGCACACTTCTGACCACAGCATCCTGGGCAGTTGCCCCTGGTGCCAACCCATAAGGCTGGTCCTGCCAACACTCCCTCTTCTAAACAATGGGATGTTGCTAATTGCTTGAGTTGCCTCTGACTGATGACCCAATAATAGATGTACCATCTCCTGTACAACCAGTGAAAAACATGTAAGGCCCTATTTTCTTCTCACTTAGACCCTTGTAAATCTATATGAGCCTCAATTAAATTAATGGAATTTCATCATGTGAAACTGTGATAAGAGAAAGCAGATTCAGGCCAAGAATCAGACAGCTTCTCTCCTTCTGTCACACTACCATCCTTGAGATCAGCAAAGACACTCAAAGCGAGTACCCTCTCAGAGTGAATGGGAAGAGGCTAGTGGTTGGGCATCCACTGTGAGGGTTTCTTGGCTGTGGAATTTCATTCCTCCCCCTCAGTCTGCAGGAGCCTGGATTTAACTTTGTTACACTGTAATTATTATTATTTATATTCTTGTAGCACCTACGAATCTCAGTCATGCACCAGGACCCCACTGTGCTATGAATTGTACAAACAGACAATTGAGAGATGGAGAAAGCATTCCAGTATAATCTTTAATTGATGTTTGGTGCAGCACCTGAAAGCTTATAGCAGGATGAACAGGTTCTTGATTACAGTATTGTTGATGAATCTGCAATATTGTAAGAATTGTTGACCCAGACCTGATCTTGTGATCTATGACCCTGTCTCATGTCTTGAGGGTGATTTTATGCTTGCTAGAGGTAACATGACATTATAGGAGTATAAGATTGACAGGAATGTATTGCTGATTGGCTTGGAACATGCATAGAAGGCAAATAGGTGAACGTTAGTAAATAGGTTTCAGAGTAACAGCCGTGTTAGTCTGTATTCGCAAAAAGAAAAGGAGTACTTGTGGCACCTTAGAGACTAACCAATTTATTTGAGCATAAGCTTTCGTGAGCTACAGCTCACTTCATCGGATGCATTAATAACCTTAATAGGTTATTAAGCTTGTTAAAAGTGCATGTTGCATTCCAATAAATGATATTATAAGTGTAATAATTGATCAGGCTACCTGATGCTCCAAGTGTAGGGTGGGTGGCGGTTGATCTCAAAATAAATGTAGTCTTACTGTCTAATATTAAGAGTAAGTTAGTTAATTAATAGTTAGTACTTTGCCATTTAGCTATTGAGCTGTTTTCTTGCAATCGTAGGATAGTATAGAAGAATTAATACATTTTAATGTTAAGGAAACCCTGTCTGAGGGACGCAATAAAAATAAAACTGTAACTTATGACAACTGGGAAAACTTGTCCATACCGTTCATGAGCAGAAGCAGTAAAACAATAAAATAATAAAAAATCCTCATTACAATAATCACAATTAATTAGTAAACCAATAACAAGCCAACAATAAATAATGTAAGCTTTAAAAATATATATATATTTTTTTACTGTGGACGAAATTCTGCCTCTTCCTCCTCCAGGCTGATTCCAGTGGATGTGGGTGAAAGGATTAGGATTTGGGGAAACCACACAGGAAACATGCCCCTTGCATGCATTGACACCCTGCTCTGTGGGTACTCCCTGTGCACTGCTGTGCAAATCAGAGACCACCAAGTGTAGGGAAATGCATAAGTGAGGCAAAACTGTTCAGATTTGCATCAGGAGTTGTATAGTGTTCTTGTATCCTGATTGGCTGAGGCTGGACCATTTTAGTACACTACTGCTTCATTTGTAGCTGTGTCTCTTTCCCTCTCCCCTCCTGTCCACTGAGAAATAAAATATGATAATCTCAGTGAATCTTTTCCTGGCAAACTATTTTAAATAAATAAACCAGCTCGATCCAGCACAGTGCTGGAAGGAAATGTTGCGCATCTTAGCCCTGATTTCCAGAAGTTCTGAGCACCCACAACTCTGGTTAACATCAGTGAAAGCAGTAGGTTATCAACACCTGAAAAAACAGGTCCATAAGCACAAGGTATAAAGTGATGAGCATGAGAGGGAGGTCATTGGCACCAGGGGAAGTAATGATGACAGCACTGCTTAACTGTCACCAGTTAACCCCATTTTTGCAGAAGGAACAAGGTCAAATAGGGGAGCACATAGAAAAGTGATTGAGAATTGCATTTATGTCCACGTCTCATCGGGCACATGCATTGTCTCTGCACACACCCTGTCCATTTTTATCCTGCAGTCCGGTGACTATGGGCTAGTCTGTGCTACAGAGGTGTAGATTAGCCCTAGTAGAGGCACAGTTTGTTGTCTATATGAGTTTTTTTTTTCTGGTACAGTTAAATCACCTTCCCAAATAGTAAGCTACACTGGCAAATGGACTCTTTTGCAGGCGTAAGCTTCATTTACCAGTATAGCTGTGTCAATCAGTGGGATGATTTTTTTTGCCACGGTCCTAACTGACTTAGCTATGCCGGCAAAACTTTGCAGTATAGACCTGGCTTTAGTAAGTCAGATCTGATGAACAGCTGTGCAAATAAGAGTTTCCACTGTTTATTGATGTTTATTTCTCAGTATTAATAATAAGGTACAGGTAAAAGTATTAAACCAAGCAGCTGTCAAATTAACTATTCCTGTGTTATCTTTGATGTGCTACAGTAAGTGGAGCCAGCTGATTGCATATTCTACTTGCTTGAAAAATTGCATTTTATTACAGTGGTTTACAACTGGGGATACAGCTCCGGGATGGATATTCCATTTGGATAGTTGCTGCTTTGTCTTCAGGTGCTATTCTAAAAGTATATATATTGATTTTCATCATGATTGCCCAGATATATATTTCGAAACTGCCCATATCATTTTACTGCTATACAAAAGAGTTCAGTATTAGTTATCATTAATACATGGTCATGTTGGCCAAGATTTTCAGAAATAGGATCCCAAATTAACCTACTAAATCCATATTTAGGTACTTCCCCAATTTTCCACAGTGATGAACCCTCAACAGCTCTCATAGATTTCAAAATGAATTGAAGCAGGTGCAGTAATTTGAACATAGAATCATAGAAGATTAGGGTTGGAAGAGACCTCAGCAGGTCATCTAGCCCAACCCCCTACTCAAAGCAAGATCAACACTAACTAAATCATCCCAGCCAGGGCTTTGTCAAGCTGGGCCTTGAAAACCTCTAAGGATGGAGATTCCACCACCTCCCTAGGTAACTCAATCCAGTGCTTCACCACCCGCTCCTAATGAAATAGTTTTTCCTAATATCCAACCTAAACCTTCCCACTGCAACTTGAGACGATTGCTCCTTGTTCTGTCATCTGTCACCACTGAGAACAGACTAGCTCCATCTTCTCTGGGAACCCCCTTTCAGGTAGTTGAAGGCTGCTATCAAATTCCCCCTCGCTCTTCTCTTCTGCAGACTAAATAAGCCCAGTTCTCTCAGCCTCTTCTCATAGGTCATGTGCCCTAGCCCCCTAATCATTTTCTCTGCCCTCTGCTGAACTCTCTCCAAATTGTCCACATCGTTTCTGTAGTGGGGGGCCCAAAACTGGCACAATACTCCAGATGTCGCCTCACCAGTGCCGAATAGAAGGGAATAATCACTTCCCTCGATCTGCAGCAATGCTCCTACTAATGAAGCCCAATATGCTGTTAGCCTTCTTGGCAACAAGGGCACACTATTGACTCATATCCAGCTTCTCGTTCACTGTAATCCCCAGGTCCTTTTCTGCAGAACTGCTGCTTAGCCAGTCGGTCCCCACCCTGTAGCATTGCATAGGATTCTTCCATCCTATGTGCAGGAGTCTTCACTTGTCCTTGTTGAACCTAATCAGATTTCTTTTAGCTCAATCATCCAGTTTGTCTAGGTCACTCTGGACCCTATCCGTACCCTCCAGCATATCTACCTCTCCTCCCAGCTTAGTGTCATCCGTGAACTTGCTGAGGGTGCAATCCATCCTATCATCCAGATCATTAATGAAGATGTTGAACAAAACTGTCCCCAGGACTGACCCCTGGGGCACTCCACTTGATCGCCAACTAGACATCGAACCATTGATCACTACCCATTGAGCCCAACAATCTAGCCAGCTTTCTATCCACCTTATAGTCCATTCACCCAATCTATACTTTTTTTAACTTGCTGGCAAGAATACTGTGGGAGACCGTATCAAAAGCTTTGCTAAAGTCAAGATATATCATGTCCATCGCTTTTCCCATATCCACAGAGCCAGTTATCTCATCATAGAAGGCAAGCACGTTGGTCAGGCATGACTTGCCCTTGGTGAATCCATGTTGACAGTTCCTGATCACCTTCCTCTCCTCCAAGTGCTTTAAAATGGATTCCTTGAGGACCTGCTCCATGATTTTTCTGGGGACTGAGGTGACACTGACTGGTCTGTAGTTCCCCAGATTCTCCTTCTTCCCTTTTTTAAAGATACTTGCATCCAGGCACTGTATTTGCCTTCAGGCCCTTATTTATGTGCCTAAGTATAGCTATGAGAAGGTCTTTTTAGGCACCCATTTTTGAAAATATTGGCCAAAACACAGATTAGCAAAGGATGCTTTTTTCATGATGTTGACTTAAAAGGCCATTTTGAATTGGAGAACTGCGGATATCAATGTTGGTGCTGAAATAAGAAAACAAGAGATAAGGGAGAAGTTTCCGATAGAACAGACACTTTTTTCCTTTTTCCAAAAAGGGGCTCTGTTTATGAACAAACTGCAAATGATCGTGGATGATATAAAAAACAACAACAGAGGAACTAATGCTTTTGGTAGGCTCCCTGGACATGGTAGCACTACTAGGCATTTTTTTATTTGTTTGTTTTTCTTTTAATATTAAGTGTTAGTCCCCTCAGCAAAATATGCAACTGTGTTTACATTTTGTTAGCAATTTTAAAAAGGCTTTCTCTGTAGGGTCTCTTGTTAAAGGAAATAGACGTTTTAGATCTAGAACCTAAATTTAGTATTTTTTTGTGCTTTATGTATAAGGCTGGTGAATATTGCAAAAATATTTCTGCAAATATGCATTCAAAGTTTCAAACCAATAATAATATATTCACTGGACTAAATACTCATGGAAACAGCAACTTTTTGGTAACTTTTGGAAAATGCCATAAAAAGAATTATGAATATGTAAACACTAATAGTTGCTCAGAAATCTTTTTTCTCTGTTTTCCATTCATTCAGTGAGTGTAGAGGAACTTATCATCTGACCATATGCCAAATTAAATCCCTCAAATTTGGCACATTGAATATTCACAAGAGGATATTCATATAAAGTGTTTGTTAAATAATTCAGAGAAACAAATAAAACTCATGAAAATCACAACTGTCTCAGGCACAGTTATATTTGATCCATGGGTTCATGATTCTTTGGTGCATATTCAGAAGTGCAGTGCATCTTTAGGCTGTGTTCCATTACAGAGCAGTGGTGCACAAAATTATGTGTGTGTGTTGACAATATAACTCATGGCTCTTCTCTGAACCCTCTTCAATTTATCAACATCCTTCTTGAATTGTGGACACCAGTATTGTGGGCACAGTATTCCAGCAGTGGTCATACTAGTACCTACTACAGAGGTAGAATAACTTCTTTACTCCTAGTCAAGAGTTCTCTGTTTATGCGTCCAAGGATTGCATTAGCCCTTTTGGTCACAGTGTCACATTAGGAGCTTATGCTCAACTGAGTATCCATCACAACTCCCAATTTTTTTTCAGAATCACTGCTTCCCAAGATAGAATCTCCCATCACGTAAGTATGGCCTACATTCTTTGATCCTAGATGTATACTTTTACATTTAGACATATGAAAACACATATTGTTTGCTTGCTCCAAGCTTACCATGTTTTTCTAAAAGATATGCTCTATGAATTATTTTGGGGAAGGTCTATGGCCTGTGTTATTCAGGAGGTTAGACTAAATGATCACAATGGTCTCTTCAGGCCTTGAAATCTATGATCTCATGAGCCTGCACTGAGTTTAGTATCCAAGGATTCAAACCAATCAGCAGAGAGGCTATGCTTGTATTTGAGGAGAGGACATAGATGTGATAACAGACAATAACTGTTTTTGCTAAGCTGAAACAACTTAGTTATGTATCTCTTGTTGAAACAGAGTTGGACTAGTGCCCAATCAGAATAAAGATAAGATAAGACAAGTCTTGCCTTCAGCTCTGGAGATGAAGAAATAAAACTGGAGAAAACTGGACAGCTGAGAACTGAGAGTACAAGAGAAATGCACTGAATATCTGTGCTTAGTCAAGTACTCTCTAAAAGAAACTCTAGTACCCTAACAGTTGCATAGAGCCATTACTCAGCAAATGGTCCCATTAATTTCAGTAGAATCACTTGTGCAGTCAGATGCTACTCATAGTGTGTAAGGGTTCCAGTATCTGGTCATCAGCTAGTTAATATTGTAAAGTGCTTTGAAACTGGTGTAGAGTATAATTTTCAGCAGTTCAGAGCAACTACAAATGCTGTTGAAATCAATGGGAACCACAGGTGCCCAGCACCTCTGAAAATCAGGCGCTAGTATTTCAGGTCAAACCCACAAATGCCGAGGCATCCTAATTTACTGGACATTTCTGAAGAATTTGGTCTAATATTTTAACCCTGATAACACTGTTTGAATTAAATGTTTTGAAATTTCCACACACCAACACCCTCCAACATTTAAAAATGAGAACAGTGCTTAAAGTTAGATTCCTAAGTCCATGCCAAGGCTACGTGGCCTGATTTTCAAAAGGTCCTGAGTGTTCAGCAGCTCCCATTAACTTCAGTGGGATTTGCTTGGTGCTCAGCACTTTGAAATTCAGACCATTTCTTTAGGAACCTATACCTGGACTTTAAACTCCTATTTTTGAAAATCTTGTCTCACGTGTTACACACGCTTTACAGTATTTTTATATTTTGAAAAGTCTGGGAATGCTCAAATTAAGTTAATTATCCAACATGGCTATTTCTTCAGATATTTAGGTTAAAAAAATCTATAAAGTCAATAATGCACTCATGGGAAATGTTCCAGCCACTGGGGAAGTTTTATCTTTCCTAAACCAAGGGACAAATATGGAAAGCTTTGAAACCCAAGGTTTGGGGGCATTTTTAGACCTTTTTCTTTTCCCATTCTTGATGGAACATGTTTTCGTTAACACAAAATGAGGCAGACTTAGGAGGCAATGATGTTGCAAACCTGAGATTCAGTCTAATTTCTACCATATGGTGTTTATGTTTGTATCATCATCCTTGAAACAAAGGGTAGAACTTCCCAACTTGTTTTTTTATGCTAATTTCTGCTTTTTCAGAAGATTTAAGTGGTTGACTTGAATCCCATAAGTTTCATTACTTTTTCCCACTACTTTTTTTTCTAACCAGCTTTCACATTTCCAACATTGCATAAAATACCCATTTATAATTATGTTTAACCTTTGTAAAGCCTCTGGGTATAGTCTTCTCATTAATCTTTAACCTGACAAGCCTTGGGGGTTGTGGAATTGGCTAAGCCATGTATTAGAAGCACAGAGACCACAGTCTAGAGGTACAAAAGGGGTAATTAAGAGGAGGTATGAAAGGAAATGGAACAAAACTAAAGGGATATGATTATATTATGGTAGATGTCAGACAGCAGCAGGGACAATGGAATGCAAATTATTATAGACAGAGTTCAGGAAATAACATTTTTTAGAACAAAACTAATTTAATCAGACCCTATTTTACCCAAGCAAAAATAATGTGCACTAAATTAGATCTAAAGTACAGTCATATTAATAGTGCAGTCACATGGGCAGTTTTAAATACATTGACCCTATTGAGTTTTTTTTTAAAAAGTGACATGTTTTAATAATTGTGTAAAGATACCAAATAATCCTGCACAACTGATTAAGAGAGCTTTAAACTAGGAATTTGGGGGAGATGGTTGGGAGAGGTCCAGGTAATTGGATTTTAACATTGAGAGGGAAGAAAACAAAGTAATAAAGGATTCAGCCATGGGCAGGAAAATGGACATAAGCAGGAAGGGCAGTGTGGATACCAGTCTAATAGGTCATACTGGCTTTAGAATGTTGGTGCCTAATCGGGTAAAGAATGTGAGCGGGCCAAACAGCAAAAATTAAGATGTTTGTACACCAATGCGAGGAGCGTAGGTAACAAAACGGAGGAACTAGAGCTACTGGTGCAGGAAGTGAAACCAGATATTACAGGGATAACAGAAACATGGTGGAATAGTAGTCATGACTGGACTACAGGTATTGAAGAGTATGTGCTGTTTAGGAAAGACAGAAATAAAGGTAAAGGTGGTGGAGTAGCATTGCATATCAATGATGAGGTAGACTGTAAAGAAATAAGAAGCAATGGAATGGATAAGACAAAGTCCGTCTGGGCAAAAATCACACTGGGGAAGAAAACTACTAGAGCTTCCCCTGTGATTGTGCTTGGGGTGTGCTATAGACCACCAGGATCCAATCTTGATATGGATAGAGCCCTCTTTAATGTTTTTAATGAAGCAAATACTAATGGAAATTGTGTGATCATGGGAGACTTTAACTTCCCAGATATAGACTGGAGGACAAGTGCTAGTAATAATAATAGGGCTCAGATTTTCCTAGATGCAATAGCTGATGGATTCCTTCATCAAATAGTTGCTGAACCGACAAGCGGGGATACCATTTTAGATTTGGTTTTGGTGAGTAGTGAGGACCTCATAGAAGAAATGGATGTAGGGGACAACCTTGGTTCAAGTCATCATGAGCTAATTCAGTTCAAACTGAACGGAAGGATAAACGAAAATAAATCTGCAACTAGGGTTTTTGATTTCAAAAAGGCTGACTTCCCTAAATAATTTCCTTAATTTTTGAAAGTGGATTGGACTGAAGAATTTATGGATCTAAAGGTGGAGGAGGCCTGGGATTACTTCAAGTCAAAGCTGCAGAAGCTATCAGAAGCCTGCATCCCAAGAAAGGGGAAAAAAGTCATAGGCAGGAGTTGTAGACCAAACAGGATGAGCAAGCATCTTAGAGAGGTGATTAAGAAAAAGCAGAAAGCATACAGGGAGTGGAAGATGGGAGGGATCAGCAAGGAAAGATACCTTTTTGAGGTCAGAACATGTAGGGACAAAGTGAGAAAGGCTAAAAGTCAAGTAGAGTTGGACCTTGCAAAGGGAATTAAAATCAATAGTAAAAGGTTCTATAGCCATATAAATAAGAAGAAAACAAAGAAAGAAGAAATGGGACCACTAAACACTGAGGATGGAGTGGAGGTTAAGGATCATCTAGGCATGGTCCAACATCTAAACAAATACTTTGCCTCAGTCTTTAATGAGGCTAATGGGGATCTTAGGGATAATGGTAGCATGACAAATGGGAATGAGGATATGGAGGTAGATATTACCATATCTGAGGTAGAAGCGAAACTCGAACATCTTAATGGGACTAAATCAGGGGAGAATATTCATCCAAGAATATTAAAGGAATTGGCACATGAAATTGCAAGCCCATTAGCAAGAATGTTTAATGAATCTGTAAACTCAGGGGTTGTACCGTATGACTCGAGAATTGCTAACATAGTTCCTATTTTTAAGAAAGGAAAAAAAAAAGTGATCCTGTTAGTTTGACATCTGTCATATGCAAGGTCTTGGAAAAAATTTTGAACGAGAAAGTAGTTAAGGACATTGAGGTCAATGGTAAATGGGACAAAATACAACATGGATTTACAAAAGGTAGATCCTGCCAAACCAACCTGATCTCCTTCTTTGAGAAAGTAACAGATATTTTAGACAAAGAAACGCAGTGGATCTAATTTACCGAGATTTCAGTAAGGCGTTTGATACCATGCCACATGGGGAATTATTAGTTAAATTGGAAAAGATGGGGATCAATATGAAAATTGAAAGGTGGATAAGGAATTGGTTAGAGGGGAGACTACAGCGGGTCATACTGAAAGGTGAACTGTCAGGCTGGAGGGAAGTTACCAATGGAGTTCCTCAGAGATCAGTTTTGGGACCAATCTTATTTAATCTTTTTATTACTGACCTCGGCACAAAAAGTGGGAGTGTGCTAATAAAGTTTGTGGATGATACAAAGCTGGGAGATATTGCCAATTTAGAGAAGGACCGGGATATCATACAGGAGGATCTGGATGACCTTGTAAACTGGAGTAATAGTAATACGATGAAATTTAATAGTGAGAAGTGTAAGGTCATGCATTTAGGGATTAATAACAAGAATTTTAGTTATAAGCTGGGGACACATCAATTAGAAGTAATGGAGGAGGAGAAGGACCTTGGAGTATTGGTTGACCACAGGATGACTATGAACCGCCAATATGACATGGCTGTGAAAAAAGCGAATGCGGTCTTGGAATACATCAGGCGAGGTATTTCCAGTAGAGATAAGGAGGTGTTAGTACCGTTATACAAGGCACTGGTGAGACCTCACCTTGAATACTGTGTGCAGTTCTGGTCTCCCATGTTAAAGAAGGATGAATTCAAACTGGAACAGGTACAGAGAAGGGCTACTAGGATGATCTGAGGAATGGAAAACCTGTCGTATGAAAGGAGACTCAAAGAGCTTGGCTTGTTTAGCCTAACCAAAATAAGGCTGAGAGGAGATATGCTTGCTCTCTCTAAATATATCAGAGGGATAAATACCACGGAGGGAGAATTATTTAAGCTCAGTACCAATGTGGACACAAGAACAAATTGATATAAACTAACCATCAGGAAGTTTAGACTTGAAATTAGAGAGAGGTTTCTAACCATCAGAGGAGTGAAGTTCTGGAACAGCCTTCCAAGGGAAGCAGTGGGGGCAAAAGACCTATCTGGCTTCAAGACTAAGCTTGATAAGTTTATGGAAGGGATGATATGATGGGATAGCCTAATTCTGGCATTAATTGATCATTAACTATTCATGGTAAATAGGCCCAATGGCCTGTGATGGAATGTTAGATGGAGTGGGATTTGAGTTACTACAGAGAATTCTTTCCTGGGTATCTGGCTGGTGAATCTTGCCCACATGCTCAGGGTTCAGCTGATCGCCATATTTAGGGTTGGGAAGGAAATCTCCTCCAGGGCAGATTGGAAGAGGCCCTGGGGGTTTTTCGCCTTCCTCTGCAGCATGGGGCATGGGTCACTTGCTGGAGGATTCTCGGCACCTTGAAGTCCTTAAACCATGATTTGAGGACTTCAGTAGCTCAGACATAGGTGAGAGGTTTATTGCATGAGTGGGTGGGTGAGATTCTGTGGCCTGCATTGTGCAGGAGGTCAGACTAGATAATCATAATGGTCCCTTCTGACCTTAATATCTATGAAACCAGCCTCAATGTGCCTCCGGGACAGACAATGTCACCTGGACAATAGTAATTGTGAAACTAAGGAGCAAACAAGGGACCGCTTAGTAATAATTCCAGCTTTGTAGGCTACCAGCACAGAGCCCAGATAGGGTCTTCTGAGTGAGTTCAGGAGCTGGCCAGGGGAGAGGAAGCAGGGCCAAGATTCAGAATATTGACTTCTTTGAGGATCATTTATTTTCCCAACACCTCAGAAGGGGCATGCTAAGGTTATGGAAACTGATTTAGCTTTCAGATTGAAGTGGCTCAGTAATATCCCAATTCTGCTAACTTTATGTGCATGTGTTGTTCCATTGCCTTTAATGGGACTCTTCACATATTCAAAGTTATATACTTGCTTACGCACTTTCCTGCATCAGGCCCTATCACTCTAAAGACTTGAAGGGATGATTCCTCCCTATTTCTTTGAAGAAATCCCCATCACCCAATGGAGATCTCTGGACTGGGCTCTAGCAGCTGGATTTCCACCCAAGAGAAGTTCACCTCAGACTTCTGAAACAAATCCCATTCATGACAGAATGAAGCAGAGTTGTCCGGCATTGGTACATTGAGGCTGATAGGGTGGTTCAGAGACCAGCATTTCAAACCTTGTGTTTTTGTTGTTGTTTGTTTTTTAAAGGCCAAGCTTCTGGAATCAAGAGAGACTCAGCTGTCATTAAAAAAAAAAAAAGCTATCATTTAAAAAAAAAGTTGGTTTTGTCCTCAATTTGTTCTTAGGGTTGCAGTTTGAAAACATGAATGCTTAAGACACAAACATCAAGAGGCAACGAAAAAGAACCCAATATCTATTATTTTAAAGAACTCCCATGATTTGTAAATCACTCTAATTATGGTGGGAGGAGAGGGGAGTTTAGTTTATGAATACTTGGGTTGACAATACTGAGAGCCACATAGGTAGGGCCCTACTAAATTCACAGCCATGAAAAATGCATCACGGACCATGATATCTGCTCTCTCCCCTGTGAAATCTGGTTTTTTTGTGTGCTTTTCCCCTATACTATACAGATTTCACAGGGGAGACCAGCATTTCTCAAATTGGGGGTCCTGACCCAAAAGGAAGTTGCAGGTGATTCACAAGGTTATTTTAGGGGGATCAGGGTATTGCTGCCCTTACTTCTGTGCTGCTCTAACAGCTGGGCTGCCAGAGAGTGGTGGCTGTTGTCCAGGTGCCCAGCTCTGAAGGCAGACCCCCAGCAGCAGCAGCGCAGAAGTAAGCGTGGCAATGCCATACTATGCCAACCCACCCTTACTTCTGCACTGCTGCCTGAAGAGCTGGGCAGCTGGAGAGTGGCAGCTGCTGACTGAGAGCCCAGCTCTGCAGGCAGCAATGCAGAAGTAAGGGTGTGTGACATTCTGTACCTTGAGGGAATACCCTGCACCCCCATATTATCCTTATAATATGATTGTGTGGTATCCAATGCAAAGTTTGTCATGTCAGGTGTCTTTGGAAGGCTCATGATGCACTGAGCTTGTTGTTATAGTAATATTATAGGTTGAAATTTCATGTATATAGTTATGAGGCTGAAAATGGGTCCCCATGGCTTAAAAAAAGCCCAGGCAAAAAATCTCCAAGAGCAGAGGTGCAGTTCACACCTGATCAGGGCATGTATGGGACAAACCCAGCCCAGCCTCACAGGACACTGGCCTAGGCAGCAACAAAGGATCTGTTGGGCTCTCCAGTGAGTCACCCCCTTCCTTTGGTCAGTTTGGGACTGCAATGAGGTAATGCTCACCTGACTCTGAAGGGGGGGAGAGGGGGCAAAGCCAAGAGGGAAGAAAGAATATGATACAAGGGAGAGACGTTAGCCAGGCCCTTCCTATCTCTTCCACTTCCATCTACAGACATCACCACAAAGCGACTGAAGCGCTGATGAAAGGGGAGAGCCTGGCTGAAGGGAAACCAGCCAGCCTGTGGTGAGAAGCATCTAAGTTTGTAAAGGCACTGAAAGTGTTAATCATAGAATCATAGAATCATCAAATATCAGGGTTGGAAGGGACCTCAGGAGGTCATCTAGTCCAACACCCTGCTCAAAGCAGGACCAATTCCCAACTAAATCATCCCAGCCAGGGCTTTGTCAAACCTGACCTTAAAAACTTCAAAGGAAAGAGATTCCACCACCTCCCTAGGTAACACATTCCAGTGCTTCACCACCCTCCTAGTGAAAAAGATTTTTCCTAATATCCAACCTAAACCTCCCCCACTGCAACTTAAGACCATTACTCCTTATTCTGTCACCTGCTACCACTGAGAACAGTCTATATCCATCCTCTTTGGAACCCCCTTTCAGGTAGTTGAAAGCAGCTCTCAAATCCCCCCTCATTCTTCTCTTCTGCAGACTAAACAATCCCAGTTCCCTCAGCCTCTCCTCATAAGTCATGTGTTCCAGTCCCCTAACCATTTTTGTTGCGCTCTGCTGGACATTTTCCAATTTTTTCACATCCTTCTTGTAGTGTGGGGACCAAAACTGGACACAGTACTTCAGATGAGGCCTCACCAATATCGAATAGAGGGGAAGGATCATGTCCCTCAATCTGCTGGCAGTGCCCTTACTTATACATCCCAAAATGCCATTGACCTTCTTGGCAACAAGGGCACACTGTTGACTCATATCCAGCTTCTCATCCACTGTAACCCCTAGGGCCTTTTCTGCAGAACTGCTGCCTAGCCATTTGGTCCCTAGTCTGTAGCAGTGCATGGGATTCTTCCATCCTAAGTGCAGGACTCTGCACTTGTCCTTATTGAACCTCATCAGATTTCTTTTGGTCCAATCCTCCAATTTGTCTAGGTCCCTTTGTATCCTATCCCTACCCTCCAGCGTATCTACCTCTCCTCCCACTTTAGTGTCATCTGCAAACTTGCTGAGGGTGCAATTCACGCAATCCTCCAGATCATTTTTGAAGATATTGAACAAAACTGGCCCCAGGACCGACCCTTGGGGCACTCCACTTGATATCGGCTGCCAACTAGACATGGAGCCATTGATCACTACCCGTTGAGCCTGACAATCTAGCCACCTTTCTATCCACTTTATAGTCCATTCATCCAGCCCATACTTCTTTAACTTGCTGGCAAGAATTCTGTGGGAGACTGTGTCAAAAGCTTTGCTAAAATACATCCACTGCTTTCCCCTCATCCACAGAGCCAGTTATCTCGTCATAGAAGGCAATTAGATTAGTCAGGCATGACTTGCCCTTGGTGAATCCATGCTGACTGTTTCTGATCACTTTCCTCTCCTCTCCTCAGAAGTGCTTCAGAATTGATTCCTTGAGGACCTGCTCCATGATTTTTCCAGGGATTGAGGTGAGGCTGACTGGCCTGTAGTTCCCCGGATCCTCCTCCTTCCCTTTTTTTAAAGATGGGCACTACATTAGCCTTTTTCCAGTCACCCGGGACCTCCCCCAATCGCCATGAATTTTCAAAGATAATGGCCAGTGGCTCTGCAGTCACATTCGCCAACTCCTTTAGCACTCTCGGATGCAGCACACCCGGCCCCATGGACTTATGCTCGTCCAGCTTTTCTAAATAGTCCCGAACCATTAAGATCAGCTTAGAATGCGTTTTGCTTTTATTTCATTTGACCAAATCCGACCCGTTGTGCTTTGACTTATAATTACTTGAAATCTATCTTTATAGTTATTTATTGTTTGTTTATTCTACCCGAAGCAGGGAATTTGGTTTGAAGCCTGTCAGGGACTCCCCTTGGGATAACAAACCTGGAACATATCAATTTCTTTGTTAAATTGATGAACTCATACAAGCTTGCAGTGTCCAGTGGGCATAACTGGACACTGCAAGACGGAGGTTCCTAAGGTTGTGTTGGGGACTGGAGATATTGGCTAGTGTCATTTGATTGCACAATCCAAGGAGCAGCTTACATGCCAAAGGCTGTGCGTGAACAGCCCAGGAGTGGGGGTTCTCACAGCAGAATAGGGTAAGGCTGGCTCCCAGAGTCAAGGATTAGAGTGACCTAGCAGATCATCAGTCCAGATAACCCCACAGGGGAATGTTACAGGGTGGCAATACCATACGATGCCATCCATACTTCTACACAGCCAGCAGCCACCGCTCTCCAGCTGCCCAGCTCTGAAGGCCACACCACCTCCAGCAGCAGTACAAAAATGAAGGTAGCAGTACTGCAACCCCTCTACAATAACTTTGCACCCCCGTCCCCACAACTCCTTTTGGGGTCAGGACCCCTACAGTTACAACACTGTGAAATTTCAGATTTAAATAGCTGAAATCATGAAATGTACTTTTTAAATCCTATGACCATGAAATTTACCAAATTCACAGTCCATTTTGGTTGGGCCCTACACATATGCCTATGGCAGTGGTTCCCAAATTCGTTCCACTGTTTGTGTAGGGAAAGCCCCTGCCGGGCCAGGCCAGTTTGTTTACCTGCCATGTCTACAGATTCGGCCGATTGAAGCTCCCACTGGCTGCGGTTTGCTGCTCCAAGCCAATGGGAGTTGCTGAAAGTGGCGGCCAGTACATCCCTCGGCCCGTGCTGCTTCCAGCAGCTCCCATTGGCCTGGAGCAGCGAACCGCGGCCACTGGGAGCTGCGATCGGCCAAACCTGCGGACGCGGCAGGTAAACAAACTGGCCCAGCCTGCCAGGGACTTTCCCCGCACAAGCGGCGGAACAAGTTTGGGAACCACTGGCCTACGGGAAGGTCTGGGAGTCCACTTCTGTCAAGTCCTTGCATGGGATATACAAGGGAGGGAATCTCCTGGCATACTTCCCCACTTCTGTGCAGTCACATAAAGGTCTATCAGAATGAACCCTGTATATTTACATTAATAGTTTTACTTATATATATAATTGTGTGTGTGTGTATAGTACATTTTATGAATGATATTTTACCTTTAGGGAAGGAAAAATATTTGTCCCCTAAAAGGGAAATACAATCTTAAGCATGATACACATGTTGTAAATTTCTCTGTTTATTTAGCTACTCCCTTGGTAGGAGAAAAAGGTCATACTTTTTATTGTGAAAATAATGCCTCTGAATTTACTTTTTTCTGAAGTGGAAGCACCATAGTTGCAACTAAAATTAAACTGCTTTTTAAAAAAGTAGCAAAAACTTTAAGAGGCTGACAATTTATAGCTTTGGAAAGAGTGACAAGATGCACAATGTGGACGTGGTAAAATTTCCACACAGAATTTCTAGCGCATGGAAAATTTAACAGCTTTGATCTGAAAATGAAATAAAAAGATTTAACATTTTAGGTGTTTCTTTTTGGTTCCTTCATAATAAGCAAAACCTGACAAAAGGCAGTTCTGCTCTCCTTACCTACAACCTGCAGTTAATGGGCCTATTTCCTAGCTTTCAAGGCCTGAAGGTACCATGATGATCATCTAAACCTCAGACTTATGTGAGTAAGACAAGCTCTGTATGGCCCATACACTGGAAAAAGTTATCAAAGAATGAAACAGCAAAACAAGGAAAACCCTCTACTGTGATTGTTTCAACCTTTATGTACTCCTCTTACCCAAGTTTTAAGCCAGTTTAACTCTGAATTTTCTGGAATTATACCAGCAGAAAACCAATTTAACAAATTAAAGAATCAGGTCCTGGTTTTGAATGATCAGTGTAAATAAAAATAACACTGACTTCTTTTCCCCCTTTACACTGAATTTTTCATTCCTTAGCGAGATGCAGAACGTGTGTAGGTTCCTGCAGTACATATGCATGCTTTGTTTACCCTACTTAACTCTTCAGGGCATCCACTTTCCCAAGAGGAAGTAAATCAAATCTAATAGAAAAAAATTCTTACTAAATTTAACAAATAACTAGAAGATACTGAAGTTGGAATAATAGATTCATGTAACCAATACATGAACTCAGGATACAACTGTAAGGCAATTAGGGGAAACAAAAATGGGTCAGAGTGAAAAAAAAGAGAAGAAAATATTGTGGTTTTTATGCTATATTTATTAGCTGTCTAGGTCAGCTACTTTATATCTTTCTAATCATCTGTGTAAATAAGACTAGCAATGTCATATTCTTTCATTCCTGTGCTATGCTGACAATTTTCATTGCTTAATGAGATCTAAGTTCTACATATGTATGCTCAGTCTAGTCAACCCTTCGGGGCATCTGCCTTTCCAGGATGAAAAGAAACAACAAAAAACAATTTATAGTGAATTCAACAAATAAATAGGTTATGCATGGAGAACTTCATATTTTCAGCTGTAATGCAATCATAGTTAGTCTCAGGGAAATCTCTGCCTGAAGTGCAGTGTGGCACTAAAAGGTACACGTATGATATGTGGGGTTGACATCTTTCTCCAAAGTCTCTGGCGTTGCCTATTGTAGGAAACAGATACTGGATTAGATGGACCTTTGGTCTACTCTGATTGGGCAATTCTCACAGATGCCAACTTCTCCTTATCTTGCCTATGACTAGATTTATTTAATTCGTTAGAAATACTCTTGGGAGGAAAGCAAAATTTGACCAAATATGTTTTTATATTGGTGCTGGGGTGATGAGTAGATCAAAATGATGCCCAGCCCCTCTAATTTATGTAATGCTTAAGACGTATAGTCCCCCATCCTATTTTGGGACCCTATAAGCAGCAATCCCTATGGGTACCAACCTGCAATTTACAAAATAAAGTGTTTGCCCAGCAACCCTGAGCAGGGATCCTTTCAGGAGGCTCCAGAAAGGCGGAGGGCCCTCAGGCCTCCAAAGGTCTACCTAGCCTAAGTGTCCAAGACATCCAACTGGGGCTGGGCCAGAGAAGAAGGGTAAGAATTCCTGACCCAGGGGTTGCTCTAGTATGTAACTGAGGCCAATTGCAAACTCAGGATAGCTTGCATGTGATTGGGACTGTCCAGACTTGTGCACTCAACCTGGTCAGGCATAGTGTTTAAGAGAAGGGAGATAGGTGCTGGGAGTCAGCTTCCAGAGCAGGAAGATATGCAGATCCCCTGTAACTCTCTGAGGGAAGGAGAGCAAAAAACTCAGGACCCAATGTGTCTTAAGGTACACCATAGAGCCACTGAGAGGGAAAAATAAGTGGACTTTTGGAGTGCTTCAGGAGGGGACAATCTACCGAATTGACCTACAGTCAATTACAAATGTCACAAACCATTTATTATAGAATCAGGTATGCTATTTAAACACACATACCTATAAAATCTCAGAATGCAATCAAAATTTTGTCTCTGACTTTTTAACACCAGTAGCTGCTTCTACCTTTGCTCTCCACTAACCCCCCTAGAGTTACATTTGCAGAGTTCTGAAATGCTGTTGTCAAAGGCTGACTTGGTAATTTGAAATCCACCTAGAACACAAATGCCTTTTTGCTGTCCCTTAGTCTACTTCTTTAATTCTTCTTTTCAATAATTTCTTATTCACATAGATCAGTTAAACAGATGAAAGGAGAATAATTTCTGTCTGATGCTTCTGATTAAGTTAATACATATTTAATTGTTGCAATTAATATGTACCTGTTAAAGTCTCCCTTTTGGTGGTTGTACCTGATCACACAGCTTAAAGCTTATGACTTTTGAATCTAACCTCCTTACTCCTGACCTATCTCCTTCTGTTCTGTTCCATATCTCAGGTATCTGACAGATAGGTTTCTGTCAATTTAAACTTAACATGCCCCAGACTCATCTACTGATCTTTCCTGACAATCCTTTTCTCACCCCTAGTCCTTTTCTGTCACCACCACCATCCTACTCTCCCATCTCCACAACATGGCCATTACCTTGAACTCTGCCCTCTCTGTGGATTGGCACACCCAAGTTGTTTCCAAATCTTTTAGTGTCTTCCTCCATAGCATTTCCAGGATGCAGCCTCTTCTCTGTCTGCCCTCTTAAAACTTTAGCAGAGACCCTAATGAGCAGTTAGGTAGCTGATGTGATGTAACTGCTATTTATCGTGTGGGCTAGTATTATCTCACTGTTTCCTTTTGCTTCCCCTGTCTATTTGTTCCACAGTGATGCTGGAACACTTTTTATAGTGAGGGTTATGAAAGCCAATGAAACTGCAAATCCCCATTTTTACCTCATGCCCCCTCTTACCTCTGTCTGTGCCCACCGCTAGAGCTGGGGCCAGGAACAGGGCTGTGACTCCGAGAGGTGAAGATGTGGACAAGGGGGCTGAACCTGGGGCCAGTGTGAGAAGCTATAGGACTTGTGGCTAATGAGGATGTTTCATTTATTGGTGTATGTAAAGGAATGCATAGTGTTCAAGCATCACTCTAAATGACCCTCTGTGAATGTTTGGCAGTAAATTCCTGAAAAGAAAATAGGCTGGAAAAGTACTGTTAACTCATATCCCCATTTCACCACTCCATGCAGCTGATATTCTCTTATGTCTCAATGCATTTAAAAAATCTTGGGCACTTGGGACCAGACTAAGGCAGACCCTTGCATTGCTGCACAAGGTGGATTGGGATAGGGAGCGTACCAGGAGCCTTCCACTTGTATCGTGTCCCTGTGTAGGGAATGCGGACAGTGGACCATATCTTCAGTACCTGCACTCTCTTGAGCACAGTGACTGCTTCCTGCTAATGATCCATAGGCCATTAGCCACCCCAAAGGGGAAAGGTAGGAGATGGCACCATGGTCATTTCCCTTCCCTTCTACATTGTCTAGAAAAATTTGCCAGACATACTAGGAAGAACATGCTGTATGATCCTAAAGGATGATGTGGCAGCTGCTCTTCCCATTTCACAGCAGGGAGTTCCAGAAGCTAGCTGAAGAATAATGGCTTCCAGTGCTTTTGCTGCTGTGGTGTGACATCTTCTATTTCCCAGTGCAGGCCTGGAACAATATGGCCCTTTATACTTGTATAATTAGTAAAATAGTCAATACACTACCAGTTTATATGAGTAGCACCTTCTGGGCACCCTCTGGCCTTTTTAATTCTCAGGCCTTTGCCTTTGGGGAATTCTCTTTTCTGCAAATATTTTCTATACCTCTCCCAGCATCCAGCTCATGACTGCATCATCTATTGAAAGAGTGTTGACAAGCACAAGATTTTCCAATTGGCAAATTATATTAATTGTTTTCTGTTCAGGAAGGACTTAGAAAAGCACTGAGTTTGATGTATTATTATAAGTTATATTGGTTGAGAGAGACTTTTTTATCTCTGAGAACATCTATATTCAGAAAGGCAGGAGGCCTTAGCAAGTGCCAGAGCTGCCTTCATTTCTTCTCTTTTTTCAATTCCTTTTTTTTTTTGTTGGTTTTGTTTTGTTTTAAGCACAGAGTTTGAGTTATACAATTTCAAACAAATTGTGGTGATGGGGAGAAAATACGAGTGTGTTGGTGGGCAGAGGCACCCAAAGCTATGCAGTTTGCAGCCACTTACAATAGAAGCCACTAGAAGTCTACTTTTCTCACACATATCAGAAAAGAATGAAGGTAGTTTAGATGGTAATTGTTGGCAAATACTGATTCCCCCCCCCCCACACACACAATGCCTGATTAGCCTGACAAACTCATCACCACAAGATATCAATAAGGCAAGAATTTAGTGGGATTCAAAAAAGGATTGGCAAAAAGAAAAGGAGTACTTGTGGCACCTTAGAGACTAACACATTTATTTGAGCATAAGCTTTCGTGAGCTACAGCTCACTTCATCGGATGCGCATCCATAGCTCACGAAAGCGTATGCTCAAATAAATGTGTTAGTCTCTAAGGTGCCACAAGTCCTCCTTTTCTTTTTGTGGATACAGACTAACATGGCAGCTACTCTGAATAAAGGATTGGACATTTGTATGGATAATGAGAATGTCTAGAGTCACAATAGCCAGATTATTTTAAAAAGAGGGGATATAAATCCTTGTATGTCAGGGCATAAGCCAACCTTTAAATATCAGGATTTAGAAAATAAATTTTCCCTGTGGCCAGTCATCACTTAACTGCACTGGTGACTATGGAGGCATGATGAGATGGACCATGGTTCTGATCTAGTATGGAAATTCCTGTTTTGATAACAGAGACTATACTAATTTAGTTTTCAGCTATTTGGTGGCGAGGGGAGACAATCTACTACTAAGTTTTATATTTTGTAAAAGCCTTATACTTGGCAGCTCTTCCTCCCTACTCTCCAGCCTGACTGAAAAACCACCAACTAACAGGCTCTCACAGATGGGGGTGGGTGCACAGAGCAGCAAATGGTGCTTGTGCACTTTTCAACTAATTTGAGGAACCAATAACTGTTGACCTTACATAATAAGTCACATTGGCTTGGCATTCTTCCCCCACCCATCCTTGAATCATGTCGGACTGGAGGAAGAAAAACATGCTCAGTGATGAGTTTTAGTAAGACAGGCTCACAGCTGTTTATTGTGCAGCTGCCACATAATTTCTAGACAAAGTACAGCATAAATAAAACTATTTACTGGAGACAGACATAAATCAGCCATTTTGTGTGTGTGTCTTAGTAGCAGTTAGAGTTTTAATTTCTGCCCTGTGCCATTGGTAGCATGTCCAGCATATTTGTCAGGAAAACAATTTTTTATCTTACCATTTTCCTTGATCACAGCAAGGGAAGCATTTGTCTGGAGGAGTAGCATGGGATTCTTTGCTAAAGGAAAGAGACAACGTTTCTGGGTAGATAAAAAAGGATCATCTTAAAATAAAGTGAAGAGGAATAACTCTTTAGAGATACAACCCTCATAAGAGGTGGGTTTGCCTTTGCAGTGTCCTCAGACTGTAGGGATGGGACATGGGTGCCCCACTTGCAAGCATCACAAGCACAGTGGAGGCCAGTGCTAAAATGTTGCTGTAGTAGCATGGCGCATAATCCAAAGTTCATGGAAATTCTGGGAAAACTCCATGATCGAATGGGGTTAGGATCAGGTTCATAGCATCTTCTCCTACTGTGTAGACTGTGGACAATGTATAAAAGAGCAGATCCCCAATGTAAGGGTACATCTACACCGCAAATTAAGGTGTGACTATCGTGGAGATATGCAGTGTAGTTGTAGTTGTATTTGTTAGTATACAACGAAGCTGGGTATGAGGGCTTTGGGCTGTAGGAGGGGCGCAGGGCTGGGACAGGGGGCTGGGGTGCAGAATGAGGTCAGGGTTCTGGGCAGGGGGTGCAGGCCCTGAGGTGGGGCCAGGAATGGGGGGTTTGGGATGCAGGAGGGACTCCAGGTTTGGGGGTCTCAGGGATGGGGCAATGGGTGCAGGCTTTGGGGTAGGGCTCGGGATGAGGGGTTTGAGGTGCAGGAAGGGGTTCTGGGTTGGGGGGTTTCAGGGCTGGGGCAGGGGATTAGGCATGGAGTTGGGGTGCTGACCTACCTCCAGTGGTTCCTGGTCAGCAGCACAGTGGGGGTGCTAAGGCAGGCTTCCCGCCTGTCCTGGTACCTTGGATTGCGCTGCCCCACGGAAGCGGCCAGCGGCAGGTCCGGCTCCTAGGCAGAGGCATGCAAGTGGCTCTGCACAGCTCTTGCCCACAGGCACCCCCCCCAGCTGCCATTGGCCGGTTTCTGGCCAACAGGAGTGCGGAGCCAGAGTTTGGGGCGGGGGCAGCGCTCGGAGCCCTGTGGCCCCCTTGCCCAGCATTCGGAGCCCTGTGGCCCCCTTGCCGCTGACCGTTTCCGAGGAACAGGGTGGTGTTGGAAGAGGTAGGCACTAGCCTGCCTTAGCTGGGCAGCACTGCTGACAGGACTTTTAACATCCCGGTTGGTGGTGCTGACCAGAGCGACCCATTGCCTTACATGCCGTGACCCAGTACGGTCATGATCTGAACTTTGAAAAACGCTGTTCTAAGGGACCATTCAAGGTACAGTTGCCTGTTAACACCTCTCCTGTCATAGGACAAAAAGAGGGGGTTAAGGGGTTATAGATTGTTGTAGTTAGGGTGACCAGGTAGCAAGTATGAAAAATTGGGACGGGGTGGGGGGTAATAGGTGCCTATATAAGACAAAGCTCCAAATATCAGGACTATCCTTATAAAATGAGGACATCTGGTCACCCTAGCTGTAGTAAGCCATAAAGCCAGTGTGTCTGTTCAGCCCATGATTTGTAGTGTGTAGCAGACTTATGAACTTAAGCTCCCATGCTCATCTTTTGAAAGTGCAGGTTTCCTTTGTGGATGAAGACTGGTAGGTCAGATCTAGAGTGATTGCTGTGTGAAAGGTGTTCACCCACAGATGGTTGGGTGTTTTTGTCTTTTGTCATTTTCTTTTGTGAGTTCATTCAAGACTGGAGAGGTGTTAACTTCATTCCTCTGATGGTTAGAAACCTGCATCTAATTTCAAGGCTAAACTTGTTGTTGGCCAGTTTATATCCATTTGTTCTTGTGTCAGCATTGGCTCTTAAACATGAGGGACCAGGAGTTATTTAAGTTATCTCTCTGACGTATTTAGGGAGAGCAATCATATTTCCCCTCAAGGTACGTCTTCACTACCCACCAGATTGGCGGGTAGTGATCGATCCCCGAATCGACACCTGTACTCCACCTTGGCAGGAGTAAGCGGAGTTGATGGGAAGCCACCATCGTGAGGACGGCCAGATAATTCGAACTAAGATACTTCAAATTCAGCTATGCGAAAAGCGTAGCTGAAGTTGCGTATCTTAGTTCGAAACTCCCCCCCTCCACCCCGCAGCGTAGCCCAGGCCTCAGTTTAGGTTTGATTAGGCTAAACAAGTCCAAGCTCCTTAAGTCTCCCCTCATAAAATAGGTTCTCCATTCCTCTAATCAACCTCCTAGCTCTTCTCTTCACCAGTTTCAGTTTGAATTCATCTTGCTTAAACAGAATTGGACCCAGTATTCCAGATATGGTCTCACTAGTATCTTGTATAATGGTACTAACACTTCCCTGTCTCTGCTGGAAGTACCTCAACTGATGCATCATAGAATTGCATTAGCATTTTTCACAGCCACAGCACATCAGCGACTCATAGTCATCCTGGGATTGACCAGTACACCCATGTCTTTCGCCTGACACATTTATAGCAAAAATACTTATTGTTAGTTCCTAAATGTATATCCTTTCACTTTGCATTATTGAATTTCATCCCATTTCTAATACTCTAATTTTCAAAGTCGTCCAAATCTTTTTGTATGACATTCCAATCCTCCTCTGTATTGGTAATACCTCCTAACTTTGTGTCATCCATAAATGTTACTAGAACATTCCCACTTTTTGTGTGAAGATCAGTAATAAAAAACATTAAATAAGATTGGTCCCAAGACTGATCCCTGAGGAACTCTACTAGTAACCTTCCTCCAGTCTGACAGTTCACTTTTCATCATGACCCTTTGTAGTCTCCCCTTTAACCAGTTCCTTTCCCACTCTTTGAGTCTCATATTAATCCCTATCTTCTCCAATTTAACTCATAATTTCCCATGTGGAGCTGTATTTGGTGATTTGTTGAAATCCAGATAAATTAGATCTACTAGATTTCCATTGTCTAGAAAATCTTCTCAAAGAAAGAGATCAGGTTGGTCTGGCATAATTTACCTTTTGTAAAGCCATGTTGTATTTTATCCCAGTTACTATTAATCTCTATTTTTGTAACTACTCCTTCTTTCAAAATTTGTTCTAATACCTTGCACACAAGATCAAACTATTACACCTATAGTTTCCCACATCATTTTTCCTTTCTTAAATATAGGTACTATATTTTCAATTCTCCAGTCATAGGGTATGACTTCCAAGTTATGGGTTCATTAAAAATCCTTATCACTGGGCTTACAATTTCATGTGCCATTTCCTTTAATATTCCTGGATAAAGACTATCTGTGCCCCCAGTTTGTTCCCATTAAGCTGTTCTAGTTTGGCTTCAAGACTCGGATGTGGTAATTTATTCTTTCATTAACCACACTGCCACTGTACCCAAACTCTTCATTACTCTTATTAAAACTGAGGAAAAGTATTTGTTTAGGTGCAGAGCCATACCTTGATTATATTTATTCTCCACCCCATCCTCAATGCTTAGTGATCCCACTTCCTCTTTCCAGTTTTCTTTTTATTTATGTGGCTAAAAGAATCTTTCACTACTGGTTTTAATTTCCTATGCAAGATCCAACTCTGTTTTGCTTTTGGACGTTCTCACTTTTTCCCTACGCTTTCTGATATCTGAGAAGTAGCTTTCCTTGTGAATCCATTCCTTCTTCCATTCCTTGTAGGCTTTCTGCTTTCTCTTAATAACCTGTTTGTTCATCCAGTCTGGTCTGCAGCCCTTCCCTATGAATTATTTGCCTTTGTTTGGATGCAGGCTTCAGGTAATTTCTGTAATGTTGATTTAAAATATTTCCAGGCCTCCCCCATATTTAGATCCTTGAATTTTTCAGTCCAGTCCACTTCATTAACTAACTTCCTTATTTTTTTAAAGTTTGACCTTTTGAAATAAAGGACCCTAGTTTCAGATCTGGTTTTGTTTATTCTTCTATTCAGTTTAAACTGAATTAACTTTTGATCACTTGAACCAAGTTTGTCCTCTACAACCAGTTCTTCTGTGAGATCCTCACTACTTACAAATACTAAATCTAAAATGGCATCACCTCTGGTTTGGTTCAGTAACTTTTTGGTGAAGAAATCTGTCAGCTATCACATTCAGGAATATCTGGGCCCAACAATTATTAGTAGCACTTGTCCATGAATCTATATGTGGGAAATTAAACTCTCTCATAATCACAAAATTTCCAGTAGTATTTATTTCATTAGAATATTAAAGAGGGTTCTATCATATCCAGATTGGATCCTGGGGGGTCTGTACAGACCCCAAACACTATCCCAGTGGATCCTCTGTTACCATTCTTCCCCAAAATGTTTTTGACCTAAACAGATTATGTTGTATCTATTCCATCACTTCTAATGTCTTTATAGCATTATATATTAATGATGAGGTAGGCTATCTATTACCTTTACCTTTGTTTCTGGTTTTCCTGAACAGTACATACCCTTTAGTACAGGTATTTGATCATGTTTCCATTATCACTATATTGGTTTTGTTTCCTCCATTTTGTTACCCAGGCTCCTTGCATTGGTGTACAACAGCGGTGGGCAACCTGCGACCCAGGGGATGCATGCGGCCCATCAGGGCAATCTGATTGTGTGGTGCAAGACATTTTGCTGACGTTGACCATCTGCAGGCACGGCCCTCTGCAGCTCCCGGTTTGCCGTTCTCGGCCAATGGGAGCTGCGGGAAGCGGTGGGCCGCAGGGACGTGCTGGCTGCTGCTTCCCACAGCTCCCATTGGCTGGGAACGGTGAACCGCAGCCACTGGGAGCTGTGGAAGGCCGTGCCTGCGGATGGTCAATGTCAGCAAAATGTCTCGTAGCCCGCAAATCAGATTGCCCTGACAGGCCGTATGCGGCTCGTGGGCCGCAGTTTGCCCTCCACTGGTGTACAGTCATCTTAGTTGTTTCTGCTTGGCTTCACCCAGATTCCTGGCCCTATTTGGTACAGTCATTTCACTGCCGGTATCACCTATCTGACTGTTACTGTCATTGATACTGGCACTATCTTTTCTTTTGTTGCCCCTTCTCCTCCACTCTGTTGTCCCTTTCTGTGGGATGTCCATATGATTCCTATACTGTGCTATCTCTATGTGCAAACCAGCTGGTGACCTAGTGCAAGCTTAAATTTGTTAAAAGACTTGAAACTCACTCAAATTGTAGTGATATAGTAGAATATATTTGTGTACCTGGTTGTCCTTAGAGATGTTTAAAAAATACTCTCCACGCAGATATGTTGATAATAAAACAAATCATTAGAACATAAGAATGGCCATACTGGGTCAGACCAAAGGTCCATCTAGCCCAGTATCCTGTCTTCCAACAGTGGCCAATGCCAGGTGCCCCAGGGGGAATGAACAGAACAGGTAATCATCAAGTGATCTATCCCCTGTCACCCATTCCCAGCTTCTGGCAAACAGAGGCTAAGGACACCATCCCTGCCCGTCCTGGAATCATTCCTCTTTTGATCTGCTAAAGAATGAGGAATATGATCTTACCTCTTCCATTCTTTTACATATATAAGATCCAATACTGAGGAAAATATTAATTAAGATGGAAGTTTGCCCTTTATGATTTAATATTTCACTAGTTTTTTAAAGCCTACATTGAAAGAGAGTGGATCTGTTAGATCTGAAGGGTCTGTTTTACCTCAGGAAATAATCTTGAATTTAGGTTTATACTTTTGAGGCAACCTCAGAAAAGTCTCAGATGAAATAGTAGAAGGTGGAGGAGTCAACATGAATGACTCAGAACCATTAGCAACACATGGCTGAATTTCTTATGGACAGACTTGCCAATAATGTCTTTCATGGAAAATTAATGCAGGAAGATTAATGTTATGAGAGAACACATTCTCCCAGCTGGGATTTCCTTTGTCTTCAACCATTGTTTTGTTTTCATTAAAGACTTGTTTCCAATTGAGTCTTATGGGCAAGATAAAATGGCTTTGAAGAGAAGAAAACTGGGCCAATTTTTTAAAGGATGCTTGACGTTAGGATCCTAAAGCCATATTTAGGTGTCTAAATATGTGACCTAATTCTCAGAAGTGTTGAGTGCTCAGTGGCTCCCATTAACTCCAGCAAGCATAAATAAAGTCAAAGGAATTAAGAGAATAACAGACTCATTAACAAGCTGGAGGGATTGATTTATGAGGAGATACTGAAAAAAATGGAGTATGTACAGCATGACTAGACAATGCATAGCAGATGATAGAAGATCTGTATACAAGGTTTTGAACTGTGTAAATACTAGGAGGGATAGGAATTGTTTAGAATGGTCCAAGGGAGCATAACTTGAAATAATGGAATGAAAATGAGCTAAGAAAAATGTAGGCTTTACATCAGAAAACCTTCCTGTGAGGTCTATTAGTCTGCTGTAATCTCCCTAAGGAAGCATTGGAAGCCCATCACTTGAATAATTTAATACTAGACTGGATAAAGTATTTGAGAATATACCGTAGGGAACAATCCTGCACTGACTTATTACGGTTTATAGCTGGTAAGTTACATTCCTGCAGTGTGCAGAATTTCCACTGAATTTGGGGGTCAGGCTGTGAGGAGCTAGTGTGTCAGTATAACATGACAAAATTCCAGTAGACCTTACCAGCTCTTCTCCCTGCACTTTAACACACCCCTGTCTGCTGCTTTCCCTCTCAGTGCATCTCCAACAGACTGCGCTTGGGGAGATGTTACCCTTTCTGGAGCAATGTGCTTCTCTTCTTACAGTCTGCATTGCTAGATAATGGTCAAAATTTAGTGCAATATAAGCAGAAGGTGAGAAGGCTGTTATTTCTACTGCCAACACATGTTAACAGCCCTAAATCAGCTTTGATCTAATAATCTAGGGTCTAATAAAAATCTATTAAAATTGTTTTCAAAAGAATTTGAAATAATTCTGATATAGTCCCAAGTCATGTCTCAGACTTATTCAAATAGCATTATTAGCAGCATAGTTTTCTGCATTGTTATTTCGAGAACACAGGGGCAAATTAGCCTTGTATTTACCATTGCCAGGTATATATTCATTATGAAATCCTCAGTTTCAGAGAAGGCTATTTTAATAATGATCCATTGATTAGTGGCACTGAGTTAATGTTTAAAAACATAGTCTAATATATATTATTAAGATGCTATATATCTATAGATTACTTTAACTTTTAAGTCCATTAACTATGAGGTCTTTGACCCATAATGTGCTTTTTTTAGGCCAGAACATGCACACACAATCTCTTGGCTAATTCTCAATCTCAGATTAATTTGCAGTGAAGTTAAGAGTTCAACAGATTTGATTTTGCAGTCCACAGTATGGACAGGACTAACAGACAGATGGATGTTAAAAGCAGGGTTCAGATCCTTGGCCTTTGGCATGTTCTTTTTGCACTGCCCTGTTGTGCAAAGAGGAACATGGCTGCTGGGAAGCATTTTCCAGGGTATGGTCAGAGTCTTGCAGTCCAAGGCCAATGGAGGAGCACCTAGGAGGTCATTGACATTGGTCTAGTTTTGAGTACACCTGAGGATGCTCTAGCTTATGCTGGGTTGGGGGTGAGAGAGACTGCTCCCCAAGGATTAGGGAAACACAAAAGCATCTTGAAGTACAGCTAGATTGGAGCTGAGGATCTGGCTCTAGATTTCTTTTCAGAAGAGGTGGCAGTTTAATCATACTGGTATGTGCATCCTTCAGTCTGAAAAAATGAGTTAGTTAAATATTGTAGAGCCCTGAGTATTGTATGTCTAATGATACGTCTATTATATGCGTAAACTGCTGCAGCTGCAATCAGTGGAAACTTTTGAGCTGGATGCCTCTTCATTTACAAGACAGAGGGACGTTAGTTGAGCATTCTCCATGACGTGCCCTCAGCACAGGAAGAAACTTTCCTGTTCCAAAATAGACTGGATCTGTTTTGTAATATATGGCAGAGCTGCTGAAAGGAGTGAAGGACCAAACTAGAGTGAGCCTCTACAGACCTGGAGTCAGTTCCCTTCTCTGCCATAGACTTCATGTGTGACCTTGAACAAGTCTTTTAGCCTCTTTGCCTCAGTTTCTTATCTATAAAATGGGGGTAGTACTTCCCTACCTCACAGAGGTGTTGTGAGGATAAAACTTTAAAGAATGTGAGGTGTCAGACCCTATAGCAGTGATGGGCAACCTGTGGCCTGTCAGGGTAATCAGCTGGCATCCCGCGAGACAGTTTGTTTACATTGACCGCCCGCAGGCACGGTCACCCTCAGCTACCAGTGGCTGCAGTTCGCTGTTCCCCTTGCTGATATTGCTACTTATTGAAGATATTTGTGCTTGAATAGAACTTTTTTTTTTTACTTTAACAGCTCATTTTCTATTTCTGCCTGATCCTACTTATGTGTACTGTCCTACTGAAAGGTTTCAGAGTAGCAGCCGTGTTAGTCTGTATCGCAAAAAGAAAAGGAGGACTTGTGGCACCTTAGAGACTAACCAATTTATTTAGTCTCTAAGGTGTCACTAGTACTCCTTTTCTTTTTGTCCTATTGAAATCACTGGGCTAGACTCTTCTTTCGGTTGCTCTGGGGTAAATCAGTGGAGCAAAGTCAGCAGACTCACTGGCTCTTTAAGTACTCTTTAATCTCTCAGAGAAAGGTATAGCGACAACCACTGACTGGAAGCTGAAGGCAGATACATTCAAATTAGAAATAAGGAACCCATTTCTAACAGCAGGGTGATTAACTATCAAGAGAAGTGGTAGATTCTCCATCTCTTGATGTCTTCAAATCAATACTGGATGCCTTTCTGGAAGATGTATTTTAGCCAAGCACAAGTTATTGGGCTCATGCAGGGGTAACTGGGTGAAATTCAATGGCCTGTGATATACAGGAGGTCAGACTAGATGATCTAATTGTCCCTTGGAGTCTTAAATTTCATGAATCTTTGGAACTTTGAACTTTACTAGCATAACTGAAAGGAAAAATTGCCCTATGATCTGTTGTCATGATGCTAATAATTGTGCTTTGACAAATTCACCAGCATAATTTTACTTCATGATTCATGTTTAATAAAAGCTGGACCGAGGGCAGAGGGGGAACCCTTTAAAAATCATTTCAGAACTGAACAAAGTGTCAGGACATACATTCTAGGATGGGGAAAGTTTTGCAGGATTTGAGGGTTTGTTAAAATTTCCAACTGATTGTTGGGTTCATATAATCTGTCTGAATTTGCAGACTTACTTTTCCTGTCATTTAAATCCATGCTTTTCTGATAAACAAAGCAAACATATTGTTCTAATATAAAGGAAAGCTATGCAAGCTAGACTGTCACAAATGAGTGTTCTGGTCCTTTGATTATGTTTTCACAGTGTTGGGGTTTTTTTATACTTATGGTTATGTAGCTTAGAAGTCACAGGAATACAATGAATACACAATGTACAGCACTGTAGGAAAAGAATTATAGTGGTATGCTAATCACTTCTGTGTTAGGGGAGCACAGCTAAGATATGTAAATAAACCTGTTCACTGCAATACTCTAAAGAGCTAGTTGTGCAGGAAATAAACATCTGGTGAGAAGAACTCTTGATGATGCGAGATATGGTAGTGGATTTCCAGATTTTCAAAATACTGTCCTGACCTACAATCTTTGAAAATAGGGGCATTTTTGGCATCTCTCTTCAATATTATTTATACGGTTGGAGGTTTAGAAAGGAGAGCAATGAAAAAAAACAAAACTGTATGATGTCAGAATGGAATTCTGTGTATTCTATGGTATTATAAAAATAAATCTGGTTAGCATCGTTAAGATTAAATGGTCCTGGTAGCTTTAGAACTTTTGGCTAAATTTTCAGACATAGGTGACAAATTTTTTATGAACCATATTTGCACATGTTAAACCTGCATTTGCATGTGCATAGAGATGTTTAGATGGTTAAAGTCACACCAGTCTCCATTTTTATACAGGCATTTTACCTCTTTCTTGTGTGCAAATGCCCTTTTTTCACACACAAATGTGTGTCGCAAAGACAGTGGATTTGGCATAGGCAGCTATATGAACAACTGAAAATGTGGTTCTTCATGTACAATAGCCCTCCTTATCTTCTGATACTGCTGTGAATCCAGGGTAACTCCACTGAAGTCAGTAGAACTGCACTGGTCTAAACCCAATGTAAGTGAGAGCACAATCAATTTCTACACCAATACATTGCTTTATGAATTACTGTGCATTTGAAATTTACTTTTATTCTTTTCTTAGTATTTTTCAATTATATTTAATGCTCATAAAACTGAAAGGGGAGTAATAACACTGGCTTGAAACAGACAAGGAATATGCAGATGCTTTGCAAGCTTCCCCACACAGCTATGTCATTAAATCTCAATCTGGCCCTGGAACACCCCTGCTATTTCAATTTGCTATTCCAGTCCTATCTCGTTTTTGAGCAGTGATTGAAAATTTTGCCAGTGTTTACCTTTACCTTTTAAACTGACAGGTATGGACAGATAATACGTTGCTGTTCAAGGACTGACAGGTGTGACTAACCCACTGAAGGGGAAAAAAAATCCATAGCTTTTACACTGATCAGTATTGGCACTCATTAGAAGGCAGCTCATCCCAAAAGCTAGATCTCGCCTGATGTGAAACTGTATCTGTAACCACTTTCAAAAAGGACACTGCACATTTATTAAATTTGAAACAGAACCATTACAATCAACAAAAACCCGAGATTTTGAAACTATACTTTCCAAATATCTTTCTTTTTTGAATTGAGGTTTGTTCTGCTGACAGATGAATGCACCCTGAGCTGAATGTGAATAGAACTACTGCAATGATCAGTGACTAGCTAACTGATACACCATGCAGATCGGCTCTCTGCATGGTCATGTCTAGGAACGTCTCCCAGACCTGGTCCTACTTTTTCCTAATTAAAAGTGGTAATAATTATTTTACTGAATCTAAATTGTATACCCTTATTTGACAAACTTAATTTCAAGTGTGACCTATCAACTTAATTGTACATGGATGCTGGGCACAGCTCTACAGAAATTAGAGCATAAGGAGATGTTTTGCAATATTATCCAGAGGGGTAGAGTGAGTAGGGGAAAAAAAAAACCACAAGACAAGCATTGTAGCTAGTGAGGTTTTCAAATAGTCTGGAATGGAACCAAAACAAACTCCACAGAATACTGGATTCAAGGCTAAGATTAAAAATAAATGTTTGATGGAACTTCAACATTTCATGTCGATGTGGTTTGACTTCTGAAACCTAACTGGGGGAATTTCAGAGAGTGAAATTGAAAACCCAGAAGTTGCTTTAATTGTCTGAATTTTTAAATAATAATAAGAATACCTAGCTCCTATGAAGCACTTTTCTTTTATACATCTCTAAGCACTTTACAAAGGTGGATAAGCATCCTTATCCTCATTGCACAGATGGAGGCATGGAGAGCTCAGCACTTGTACTCAACACTTGACACACAAGTAAGATGAAAACCCGAGGGTCTACATAGGATATGACATCATCTGAGGAGGGGTAGTAAAAAAAAAATTGAAACTGAATGGGTTAAAGTTTATGGTGGGGTGATATAATGTCCTAGATTGCTGTGTGTTCTTATTAAAACTGGATGGAATTTTTTGGACATTTTTAGTACAATTAGTATTTTTTTTTAATTTTTGGTACAAACTGAGATTTTGATGGTTTGTTCTGAGTTAGGCGAAAAATGTCTGAAATCTCAAAAATTCTCAGAGGATGGAAAAATCAGTTTCCCCTGTTGCTCTGTTCTATCAAGGCAATGAGTTTGAATAGTACCTATGTAACTATGAGATATATTATGTGGCAGATCCACAGCAGGTAAAAATGTTCATAGTTCCACTGATGTCAATAGAGCTAGAAAAGTTTACACCAGCTGAGGATCTGGCCCCAGCATAGCTGCAGTGTTTGAGTACTCACACAGCATTGCTTAAATTCCTAAAATCCCATCCCAGAATTCACTGGGCTCTGAATAAAATGAGGGGAGGGCAGGGGTTATCTTTGTTAAAAAGAAACCTCCAGGAATCTGAATGTGATGTCTTCAAGAGCCACTCCATGGGACTTTGGATTGTGAATTTTTTGGTGCAGGGGCTGTGTCTGACTAAATGTTAATACAGTGACTAATTCAATGGGGCCCTGAACTTAATTATGGCCATTGGAATCTATTGAAATAATAATGCTGATGATGTGTTTAGCCCCTCCTCCAAAGCGTGACTCTGGTCTCATCCTTAGGGCTTGCTGCTTAGAGTGGCTTCTCCTCTCTCCTTGCATGCATTGTGTCCTGGGTTCTTTTTGTGACACCTGGTGCCTCCACCCAAGGTAATTCCTCACTGTGCCTGAGATAAAAGAAGCGCTATCCTGTGGGAAAAGGAATAATGCTACCACTGTTGGCAAAGAGTATAAAACCCAATGCACAAGAAACATCAACAAATCCACAAATTTCTGACCTCCCAGTACTCACAAGTCTTCCCAACCCCCAGCTCCCTCCCTGGCATTTTCTCAGACAGATGGTACACTGAGAATAAGTCCTATTGAGTTGAGTGCTACAGCACACTGAATATTGGCCATGTTAAACAAAAACGGTCCCCTTACTATATCTTTGACCCTGGGTGGTCAAACCCCCAGGATCTAGTTCTCAGTAGCTGGTGCTGGCTTGGATCATTGCCACTCTGGATGTTGGTCTTCACAGAGCTTGAACAGCCTTACCATGCACTAGAACCCACAGCACATCAGTGACTTCCTTTGCAGGGGGGTGCAAGACTCCCTGAACTGTTTTGCTTCTCTTCCAGCTCCCAGCAAAAAAGCTCAAAACTTTAACTAAACTTTGTCTCTTTATCAGGCTGTCCTCTTCCACGGAGGGAAATGTGTCAGAGAACTCTAGTAGCCATTATTGTTTACTCCATAGTGTTGGCCCCTTAGAGACTGAGTCCAGAGTTTCAGGAGCTGGCAAACTCCAGTTGGGGGTTACTCTTGATTGAGTTCCTGCTTTTCTTTCGGAGGAATAACTGCTTGTTTTCTATCAACTGTAAAGGTTACTATACTTATTATGAAGGATAAAACTACAGACTAGTAAAAAATATGTGAGGGAAAAAAGAAATGTGTTGCAAAGTGTGTGTAGTCAATAGGGCAAAGATCAAGAGTAAGGACTGCTCACATGAGTAAAGGTTAGTAGGATTGAGTCCTTACATTGTGCTTCTGAGCCTTACCTGAAAAGGATTTGTTCGTTCATTTGCATTTGTAAATTCAAACGAGAAAAAGAAGTCACCGTTCACTAAAACTTCACAGGCAGAAACCTACTGTGTGCTAGGAATAATAATGGAGCATATCATTTTTCACATAACAAAAAAAGAAATCTAGTAACTAAAATGATAGTAGGAAACTTCACAAAAGTTGCCATTCTGGAAATAGCTTTAACGATTTAGGGATTGTTGGTTTTTTTCCTCTTAATAAAAATGTGTTTTGTAGATTACTGTATAAATACAATAGGACAGAAAAGAGAGAAATTCCAGATTTGAGTAGTTAAGGGAGAGTAATAATATGATGTGTCATTTTAATCTAAAATGTATTTTCTCTAACCTGGAGCCTACTTCATTACCTTCTTCCTCCTGTGTTAGTGGACTTTCCCTCTTTATCTGTGTCAAAGGACTACAGATTCCACACAATAGGATGAGATCCTTAGAACCATATTCTGCTAACGTTTCACTCATAGCACTCCAGCTGAAGAATGGAACTAAACTAAAGACTGTGAGTATTGTAATCTCCAGGATTGACTACTGAATTTTTTCTTTGTCTAGGGATGAAGCCCAATGCCTTGAAAGCCACAAACTGATACAGAATACAGCAGTCTGCCTGCTCAGTAACACACATTGCCAGAAATATACCTCCCTGCTGCTTTGCTTTCTGAACTGGCTTCCTATGGAACACAGAATCCAGTGCACAGTCTCTGTTCTGAATTGTAAAGTGCTGCATGGGATTGGCCTTAACTACGTGAAAGTCTGGTTTTCTCTCCACAACTATAGCCTCATTTAAGTCTTACTCCAGTGGAACAATGAAACTGTTCATCAATAGGGGGAGACTTGTGACCACAGGAAACAGAACGGACATAGAATGTTAGCATGAGAAGAAGGCAGAGTCACCAGGGTAATGAAGGGAATTAGAGGAGTGAGAATAGGACAGGTCCATCAGAAATATGAGAGGTTGTGGAATTGGCAAGGGCCACCAGGGATGGTAAGTAATGGTGGTAAGAAAAGGGTGTTGCGGATTAGGATGAGCATGTTGTTTAGTGGCAAAAGAAACTGGGTGTATGAAGGAGAGCATGATACTTGAGTTGAGGGCCTCACATTAGCAATTTGTACATCTGAATAGCGTTATGTCCTCTGTTTGGCCCTTTGACTATGGGACTTATCCAAAGCTCATTGAAGTCAATGGAAAAACTTCTTCTGACTTCAAAAGGGCTTTTGGAACAGACCTTTATTTTGGATTTCCTGTGACTTTTGGTGGGTTTTCTGAGGGAATTACAGGTCTGTTTTGGTTTTCACTAGCTGAAGGTAGCTATAATACAATTGTCTATTATAACATTGAAAAAAATTATAATATAAGGAAGCACAATCTAGGAATGTAAATTCTTGTATACCCCATACTCAGGAATAAAACTTAGCAATGGCCCCAATAAATCAATAAGTGGACATAACCCAAATATCTACAAGTAGATATAAGGTGTTTGTGAATGAAAGACCATATCCTCTAATAGATAATAAGAAAGAGTTGAACAGTAGGATATCTGAACACAATGGTAAATCAAGAAACAGGAAAGTTTTACCATAGAAAAAATATCACTACAAAGTGGAATTTATATTGCAGTTTATTTCACAAGCAGAAATCCTAGCTACCCAGCTGAGGAAAAGATTGAAAATAAAATGAAATGTAATACAGATTTTTTCCCTTGAAAAGTATTGAAGACAAGAAAATGGAAACTATATATGTCGCTCTCTCTCTCGTACTGATGTTTTTTGGGTGTACAGATAAAGAGAGAAAGACAGTAAAAAAGAACAAGGTAGTGTATAATGATGCAAAGGTTTTACTGGCATAAATTTGGGGAGGCAGGGCTGGCTAAGGGAGATGTACTATAAGCTCAGGCCTAAGGCCCCTAGCTTCTGTAGCTGTGCGATTACGTCAGAATCTTAGCTTATATTTCAGAAAAAAAAGATAAGTGTCTAGCCCTAACAGTTGTGAAGAAAAACTTGAAAATGTAACCCAATGCAGAGATGTCTACCTTAGTCTGCAGATAGTCTGACAATAGGACTGAGTTGGGGGACTATATCATGTGTCTCAATTGGTACCTCCAAGACTCAATGCTCTGGAGTTTCCACCAGCACCTCTCCAGCCAACTTTGTGTGTGGAAGGAGGAGAAGAGTGCAATAGGCCAGGTCTACCCACACACTAATAGCTGCTGGGGTAAATACTGCGGGTTACCTGCTGGCAGTCTTGCTTCTCTGAAGTGAATAGATGACTTGTTGCTGCCCTGCTACTTCTGAGGGGAGGGAGATCTCTCTTCAACTTCTGGGAAGGAAGAAGAATCCCCTACCCCTCCAACATGTGTGGTGAGGCCCACACAACATGTTCTGTTCTGTCCTGTTGCTTTCTGTTCTGCTTAGGTGCTTATACTGCGCTCATCACTATAGAATCCAAGGGCCAGATTGTCAGAGGTAATTAGGTGCCTAATAACGTAGCTAAGCACCTAATAGGACTGATAAAATCAACAGGAGATGGGTGCTTTTGAAAAACCTACTGTGTCGATTTGCCTCTTTAGGCTTCTAAATATTAGAGCTGTGCGGTAAACAGTTTTCCTATCCAGTGAGAATTTTTGAGATTTTGATATTTGTTCCTATCACAAATTGGGGCAAAAAGTCAAAATACTGAAAAAAAATTCAAAATGATAATCTAAAAAAAAAAATGTTTGTATTAGTTCTTCTAAGCTTTTCATGTTGATAATTTCAAAACATTTCAATTTTTACTTTAAAAAAATTAGCCTTTTTTCTTGAGCATATGGAAACTAAAATTTCAAAGCAAAAAGTTGTTTCAAATTGGAAAATAAAAATTTTCATTTCAGAAGTGTGGAAGTGGAAGATTTTGACAATTTTAAAACTTTTTTCCCCCAAAAAAATTTGATTTGGGAGATTCATTGAAACCAACCCTTTCTCATAAACAATTTAGGTTTTGATTAATTGGCATTTTCTAATGAAAATCTGTTTACCTATTGATTTCCTGACCAGCTCCACTAAATACCTTTAAAAAACTGACCCTAAATTCTTTCCAGTAGTTCATGTAGTGATGTAACTAACCTCTGTCATGTGTGGTTTGTTCTTTCTCGCATTCTCTACCCTGGGAGAACATGGGAGTGGGAATGTAGTGCAATCCAATTTTGAGAATTATTCACGTGTGGTGAATCTGTAAGTAGGCTATGCAGGTCATCCCTAAGAAATACTAATACAGTTTTCGGCACCAATTGACCAAAGGTCTTTAGTGCGTTCTTAAATCCATCACTATTGGGATAAGTATTTAAACATGCTCTTATATGTAAGCCCATTTTAAGTCTCGTCAATAGGACTTAAGCCCTTGCTTAAGGGTTTTGCTGAATTAGGATGTCAAAGCCTCTGTACAACTCCAAACCATCATATGCTTGTTTGTTATGCAATTTTTTCTGAAAAATTATTTTACAGTATTTTTCAACAGTTACAAAATTCTTCTTACCACTTTTTTATATAATTTCTGTTGCAAAGCCAAGCTGCCTTGGTAAAATGCCCCAACTATACATGCCTTGGGGAGAGAAAAATGACAAAAAATAGACCAGTCAGTGTACCTTCGATAACTGGGAAGAGACTGGAACAAATTATTAGACAATCAATTTGTAAGCACCTGGAAAATAAGATGAATTTGTCAAGAACAAATCATGCCAAACCAAACTAATTTTCTTCTTTGACAGGGTTACTAGCCTTGTAGATATGGGGAAAGCTGTAGATGTTATATATCTTTATTTTAATAAGGCCTTTGACACAGTCCCACATGACTTTCTCATAAACAAACTAGGGATATGTGTTCTAGATGAAATTACTATAAGTTGGTTACACAAGTGGTTGAAAGACCATAGTCAAAGAGTAGTTCTAAATGGTTCATTGTCAAACTGGAGGCAATGTATCTAGTGGGATCCTGCAGGAGTCTGTCTTGTTCCAGTACTATTCAATGTTTTCATTAATGACTTGGATAATGGAATGGATAGATTATTTATACAATTTGTGGATGACACCATGCTGGCAAGGGTTCCATCCACTTTGGAGGACATGATTAAAATTCAAAATGATATGAGAAATTGGAGAATTGCTTTGAAATCAACAAGATGAAATTGAATAAAGGCAAGTTCAAAGTACTACACTTAGGAAGAATAAATCAAATGCACAACTACAAAAAGGGGAATAACTGAGTAGGTGACAATACTGGTGAAAAGGATCTGGGAGTTATCATGTATCACAGATTGAATACTGAATATAAGTTAGTGATGTGACTCAGTTTGCCAAAGGCTAATATCTTTCTGAGCATTGTTAACAGAAGTGTAATATGTAAGACACAGGAGGTAATTGTTCTGCTCCACTTGGCACTGGTGAGTTGTGTGTCCAATTTTGGGTGCCATGCTTTAAGAAAGATACGGAAAAATTGGAGAGAGTCTAGAGGAGAGCAACAAAAATTAATAATGGTTTGGAAAACCTGACCTATAAGGGAAGGTTAAAAACACTGGGCAAGTTTAGCCTTGAGATAAGAAGGCTGAGTGGGGGACCTTGTAACAGTCTGTTAAGGGCTGTTGTAAGGAGGAGGGTGATCAGTTGTTTTCCAGGTCCACTGAAAGTAGGACAAGAAGTAATGGGCTTAATCTGCAGCAAGGGAGATTTAGGTTAGATATTAGGGAAAACTTTCTAACCCTCAGGATAGTCTAATAATGGAATAGGTTTCCAAGGGAGATTTTGGAATCCCTGTCACTGGATGTTTTAAGAACAGGTTAGATAAACAACTGTCAGAGAGAGAGTCTAGATTTACCTGGTCCTTCCTCAGCAGAGGGGGCTGGAGTAGATGACCTCTCAAGACCCCTTCAAACCCTGCATGTCTATAGTTCTATGATTTGAGGTTTCTGCATTTATCTACAAGGGACTTTCTGTATATAATAATGTTGTGATTTGTGGTTTGATATATGAAAAATACTCTTTAGTCATTTATGGCTCCCTCTGAGCCCTGTATAGTGAAAATCATAGTAACCTGGCTTTACAGATAAAATGCTAAAAATGTTCTAAAGCATGTCCAAAATATTTTTTTCTTGTTGTAACATATATGACCAATACAGAATATGGGATGGTGTGGGGAAAAGATTCTTTCAACACTGACCTGCAGCAGTCTACGTAACTCACCATGACTATCATTCATAAAAAAGTCACAATTTATTCAATGCAGTATCACATGCATTTTCAGTAGTAGGAGTGGATGCGGGGATGCATTTGAAAGATAAGTTGATAATCTCCCCTTTTCAAGATACCAAATTTCAAAGCTGTGACAATTTTATATCTAGAAAAAGGTGTCACTGCACTATATCTAGGCCATACTGACCATCAGGTCCACTTTGTGTAAGATTTTGTTGGGGAAGGGGGGATTGGAACATCAAATTCCCCTAATATAGTTCCTATAGACATACATATAGTGGGATAGTCTGTAGCAAAGGATTCTCCATTTCCTTGCACATTTTTTAAAAAGTGTATACAGAGTGGGTGTGAAATGCTACCAAATCAGAATGATAAAGTTTAACATCCATCTTGCACAAGGGTAATTGTTTTCACAAAGTGCATATTAATGGCGAACCAAACCCTATAAGGTCCTATTTGTACATGAAAGTTTGAGGTCAGAGTTCAGGTGGTGCACTTGAGTATGATTGTGAGATACTGGATGTGAACTTTGTAGCTGGTTATTTGTTGAAGTTGAAAGGATTTTGCTGTTGAGCTGAGTATCTTTAGAAATAATGAAATTTGAATGAGAGAAAAAGGTGGATGAGGTAATATCTTGTATTAGACTAACTTCTGTTGGGGAGAGAGGCAAGTTTTTGTGTTTACACAGAGCTCTTCTTCAGGTTCTTCAGCTCTGTGTAAGCTCCAAAGCTTGCTTCTTTCACCCACAGAAGTTGGTTTAAGAAAAGATAATACCCCACCCACCATATATCTCTAATATCCTGTGAACAATATGTCTACAGTGCTGAAAACAACAATTAAAGTGGTCTTTTAAGAGAGGTAATTATCTCTTGCAGGTGGAATATAGTTTCTGAAGTGCTTTGCAATCCTTCTAGATAAAAAGCATTTATTTAAATGTAAATTACTGGTATTAGGATAGTGAGCGGAAGCATCTTATAGTTTCACTCTGGCATTTTAAATGCTTTATGGCATACATGCAGTGAGACTAACCTGATAGTCTCACTGCACGTAGGGCAGATCTCTAAATATCTCAAGCTAAAGTGTTTTGCTTACTATAGCAACACAGACTATGTAAATACTAAACATATATGTTCTTGTGTATATTGTATTTTACTTCCAGTGAAATGAAAACCCATTTATCTCAATTTATGTAGCCAGCCAATCTTCTATAAAACAATATTTCAAAAGTTATAAGAAGGCTTTTACAACATAATGAAATTACAGTGAGTGTATAGTGTCACTAAACAACTTGCTTACCATCTTCTCTGAGTCCCTCCCTGAGTTAAAAATACCTGCCAGTCCCTTGTGAGAGTCATAAGGGTTTATTAAGCTTGCTATGAGTTACTTCTAGTTAAAATGTCAGTAGTTAGTATATAACTATATTAGGATAACGTATAGCAAGCTTGCAGCAATTTATGGCTTCTGTGTAAGAGGGTGATATGGAATCTTATTATGTAAATTTTTTAAAACTATATTTCACAGGAAAGTTTTTCCTACTCTCATGACCAGAGGACTGAGCTAGAGAAAGCAACATGCCCCTTCTTAAATATCTTTGAATGTGACAATGATATAAACACAGAAGTGATTTTAATGGGATATTTTTAATTACCACAGAGAACAAAAGTTGTAAACTCAAGAAATGCAATCAAGTGGCAAAGAGAACAATTTAATGTGAAGGGCACAGAAAACTTTGCTACATGTCAGTTCCTTGGTTCTTTTATCATTTCATTTTTGTTCTTCTTCTGTGCTTGATTATTTAAGAGTTTTCTGCTTGCCATAACTCATCTCTAATCTTTAATTGATTCTTCCCGTTGTCTCTTACTGCTGTGGGCATTCTAATCAATTAAGAATCTTCACTGAACTGTGGCCTCCTGTTTTTCCTCCTCCATCTTCCTTCCACAAAGTCTGTTGTGCATGATTGCATGCATGTTTGTGTTTATGTATGTATATGCTTGTTTGTTTTTTGAACTTGAATCAGGTTCTTTCATTTTCTTTATCTTAAGATTTCTTATGTCAGTCTGAATTTCTACAAGATCCTGTACTCTGTGGGGTTTGCTTTAATTCTCAGCTAATCAAAATGCTCCTTGCACAGAATCCAAAGGTATTAATAGTAGTTCTGTAGTGTTTATCAGGCCATCTCATGATATTACTATATCAATATATCTATAATGATTCAGTGTCATAACCAATGTTATCATAAAGCAGCAAGCATCTAAATAATGTCAAAAGCTCGTCCCTCTCACCAGTAGGACTTGATCCAACCAAATATATTACCTCACCCACCTTGTCTCGCAATATCAGGGACTGACATGGCTACAACAACACTGCACACAGTGAATTTAATAACAGTAATATTAATAACATGAGATATCAGATAATCAGCTCTGTTGGAATTATGAAAGCAGAGACTATTAGTCAAAGATGAATACAGTTCAATACAGAAAGTAAAGCACACTTTATCAAACCCTTTGAAACAATAGCAGCTTATGCACTTCCAAGTTAACTCCCCAAAACTCTTCCCTTTCATAGGGTGTAGGGAAAAGAAATTCTTTTGTAGAAGAGAAACTACTTTCCCACAATTTATCCCACTATATTTTCTGGTATCTCAATTTACCTGATACTAATGGAACATCTTTTATGGTATCTCAGTTTACATGGTTGATAAACTGAAGGAATTTCTAATCCAATCCTTATTACTAAGAACATTTGTGGCGATAAACAATTCCTAATGAGTTAAAAACATCTTTCAATGTGTCATTATTTCATAAATCAAACAAAACATCTGCAATAATAAATATCCCTTACCAATTACAGAACATCTCTGGATCATAATGTATCACATCATCTTGTTCATCACAACATACATCTGTGGTAACAGGCATCCTTTATTAGTCACCAGGAGCATGGGGACACAATTCTCCACAGGTTACAAGGGTTAGAATATAAGATTATACACATTCCATTATTTGGTCACCCACTATGATCCAACCTCAGTCCAAAGAATTTTTCAGTTTGATATGTACAGAGCACTAGATTTGTAGATACAAAACACTTTGGTTTATACACAAAAATATTTTATTAATCTCTCTATGATATATATCTCATAATCTCTCTATGATATATAAAATCCCCTACTACATATATATAGGAGGGATTTTATATTTACTAAGAGCTGTTTCACCTCTTATATGGTCTAGAATTTTAATCACACAGGTCCTGATTCAGCAAGGTGCCTAGCTGGAAGCATGTGAGCAGTGCCATTGATTTCACTGAGGCTATTCATGTGAGTAAAAGTAAGTACATGCTTAAGGACCTTAACGAATCTGGGCCAGAAGCTGTTCTGATACTCCCCTCTCCATCATATTCCTTCCTTACAAATGATTAGACCAATCTGGTGTACGTTGGCTCATTAGATTTAGCGATACCTCTGGGTTTGGGTCTTATCGGAGTTCAGGCTGTTTCTTCACCAGCACTGAACAGTGTCCCAAACCTCCCATTTTTCTGACCCTAACATCCCTAGAAAAAAACCTTCAAATATATTGTAATGAAATTCCTCTGGTTACGGTATTTTGGGGGGATGTCATTAAAATCCTTTCCCCAGAGATCTAAGCAACTCTCGTTTTCTTTCTTTCTTTTATAATTACTAACCCGGTGAGCAATATTTTTTCTTTTCCTCAGTGGGTTTTTCCTCCTCTTCTGCTCTTTGATAAAGTTACAGAGACTCGTGGGATCCAAGAAAAGCCTTAAATGATTTGACTGGAAAATGTGCTGTACTTTTATTACTTCAGTTCCCAAGGAAAAGTATTTATTTTATCTCAATGAAAGATACAGCCATCTTTACTGGAGTTGGTTGTGTTTGTCAATTAAATATATAAATACTTTTGTGATTGTTAAACTGAGTGATAATCAGATTAATCAGGCAACAATAGATAAAATATTCAGTTAGAATTTGATAGTTACATACTGTTTATAAACCAGTTGTCTCCTTCAGGTTAAATTAGCTATACATTTATATTCTTCCATAAGATATAGCAAACTATGAACAAAGTCTCACCACACTGACTGACAGGAAGTCAGAAATGCTGTCTCCTTAGGTATTCCAGTCCTTGTTTCACCACCTGGACACTAGACTTAAAGATGAGTGGTTATTTAAAAACAAATTAATCAAACAAAGGGTTCTTCTGATCCCAAAGGACCAGCCACATAGCCAGGTCAATATATAACTCAGATATTACCCAATAATCATGCTGTTGCCAATCCTTTAGTATCTAATATCTAAAGGTTTATTTGTAAGAGAAAAGAAAGAGGAGAGAGTTAAAATAGTCAAAGGAATCACATACATACACTTATTGCAAAGTTTTTGTATCAGGCTTGAAGCAATGATGAAATAAACTGCCAGCTTGTTAATTCAATGGTTGCTTCCAAAAGATCGAAAGTCCTCAGCCCCTTGGTTAGAATGCTCCCATTAATATAAGTCCATAGTCCAGAGATCAGACCAAGAAAGGGGAAAAGTGTAAATATTTCCAGGGCCTTTAATAGCTTCTGCCATGTGGAGGGAAGTTCATTGTCCTAAACAAAGCCCCCAGCACAATTAGCGGAAAAGTGCAGGCACAAGATGGAGTTTAGTGTCCCATGAGCTGGTCACATGCCCGTGCATACTTTCATACAATCACAGAATCACAGGACTGGAAGGGACCTCAAGGGATCATCTAGTCCAGTCGCCCACACTCATGTCAGGACTAAGTATTATCTAGACCATTCCTGACAGGTGTTTGTCTAACCTGCTCTTAAAAATCTCCAGTGATGGAGATTCCACAATCACCCTAGGCAATTTATTCCAGTGCTTAACCACTCTGACAGTTAGGAAGCTTTTCCTAATATCCAACCTAAACCTCCTATGCTGCAATTTAAGCCCATTGCTTCTTGTCCTATCCTGGGAGGTTAAGAAGAACAATTTTTCTCCCTCCTCCTTGTAACAACCTTTTACGTACTTGAAAACTGTTATCATATCCCCTCCCAGTCCTTTTCTTTTCCAGACTAAACAAAACCCATTTTTTCAATCTTCCCTCATAGGTCATGTTTTCTAGGCCTTTAATCATTTTTGTTGCTCTTCTCTGGTTTTTCTCCAATTTGTCCACAACTTTCCTGAAATGTGGAGCCCAGAATTGGACACAATACTCCAGTTGAGGCCTAATCAGCGCCAAATAAAGCGGTAAAATTACTTTGCATGTGTTGCTTGCAACACTACTGCTAATACATCCCAGAGTGATGTTTTGCTTTTTTTGCAACAGTGTTACACTGTTGACTCATATTAAGCTTATGGTCCACTATGACCCCCAGATCACTTTCTGCAGTACTCCTTCCTAGGCAGTCATTTCCCGTTTTGCATGTGTGCAACTGACTGTTCCTTCCTAAGTGAAGTACTTTGCATACTTTGATGAATCATAGCAGCGACCATTACCCATATTCTGGCTAAAATGTCCACAGGAAAGTCCATCCGGTGGTGATAAGCTTCTTCTGTGGCCCATTGTGTTAGCTGATGAGCCAACAACTTGAATAGTCCATTTACAACGTGCTGGCTAGACTGGATGTAATCTATCTTGTGGGTGTTATAGTGATCACAAATTGAATATGAGTGATGCAGTTGCGAAAATGGCTAATGTAATTCTGCAGTGTATTAACAGGACTGTTGTATGTATGACATGGAAGATAATTGTGCTGCTCTATTTGGCACTGTGGAGATTTCAGCTGGAGTTCTATTTCCAATTCTGGGTATCACACTTTAAGAAAGATGTGGACAAATTGGAGAGAGTCTAGAGGATAGCAACAAAAATTATAAAATGTTTAGAAAGTCTGTCCAATGACAGAAAGGTTAAGAAAAACCTGGGCTTGTTTGGTCTTGAGAAAAGAAGACTAAGAGGGGATCTGACGACAGTGTTCAAATATATTAAGGGCTGTTATTCGTAGATTCATTGATTACAAGGCCAGAAGGATCATCTAGTCTGACCTCCTGTATTACACAGGGCATAGAACTTCCCAATAATAATTCTTGGAGCAGATCTTTTAGAAAAACATCCAGTCTTGATTTTAAAATTTGCCAGTGATGGAGAATCCATCACGACCCTTGATAAGTTGTTCTAGTGATTAATTACTCTCAATGATAAAAATGTACACCTTATTTCCAGGTCTAAATTATCTATCTTCAACTTCCAGCCATTGGATCTTGTTATACCTTTATGTGTTAGACTGAAGAACCCATTATCAAATATACTTTTCCTATGTAAGTATATGTAATCAGGTCACCCTCAGTCTTGTATTTGTTAAGCTAAATAGATTGAGTTCCTTGAACCTCCACTATAAGGCAATCCTCTTCTCTGAACCCATTCCAATTTGTCAACATCCTTCTTGAATTATGGCCAGAACTGGACACAGCATTCCAGCAGTGGTCATACCCATGCCAAATACAGAGGTAAAATAACCTACTTGCTCCAACTCAAGAGTCCCCAGTTTGTGTATCTAAGTATCACATTAGGTCTCTTGACCACAGTGTTGCACTTGGGAGCTCATGTTCATCTGTTTATTCACCACAAACCTTCCACTTAAATCTTTTTCAGAGACACTGCTTCCCAGAATAGAGTCCCATCTTGTAAATATGACCAAAGTTATGTGTTCCTGTACGTGTGTGTGTGTGTATATATATATATTAAGGCTGTCAAATGATTGAAAAAATTAATTGCCATTAATCATGCAATTAATTGCACTGTTAACAATAAATACCATTTATTAACTTAAATAAATAAATACCATTAATTTAAATATTTTTAGATGTTTTCTACTCACTTGATGTTTGATGTTTTCACTTCAGATTCAGATGTTTTCTGCTCACTTCAGATTCTTAAATCTTGGCGCTGCATCTATCTTTTGAAATTTCACATTGGTACCTTCTTTGTGTTTTGTCAAATACTGCAGTGAAAGTGTTCTTAAATTGAACAACATGTGCTGGGTCATCATCCAAGACTACCATAACACAAAATATATGGCAGAATGCAAGTAAAACATAGCAGGAGACATATAATTCTCCCCCAATGAGTTAGTGTCACAAATTTAATTAAAGGATTATTTTTTTAACAAGTGTCAACAACATGGAAGCATGTCCTCTGGAAGCATGAAGGGGCATACAAATGTTTAGCATACCTCGCACATAAATACTTTGCAATGCCAGCTACAACAGTGCCATGCAAACACCTGTTCTCACTTTCAGGTGACATTGTAAATAAGAAGCGTGCAGCATGATCTCTTGTAAATGTAAACAAACTCGTTTGTCTTAGTGATTGGCTGAACAAGAAGTAGGACTGAGTGGACTTGTAGGCTCTAAAGTTTTACATTGTTTTGTTTTTTGAGTGCAGTTATGTAACAAAAATATGTACATTTGTAAGTTGGACTTTCATGATAAAGAGATTGGACTGCAGTACTTGTATGAGGTGAATTGAAAAAAACTATTTTTGTTTATCATTTTTACAGTGCAAATATTTGTTATAAAAATAATAATATAAAATGAGCACTGTACACTTTGTATTCTGTGTTGTAATTGAAATCAATATATTTGAAAATGTAGAAAAACATTCAAAATATTTAATACATTTCAGTTGGTATTCTATTGTTTAACAGTGCTATTAAAACTGTGATGAATCATGATTAATTTTTTTAATCACAATTAATTTTTTTAGTTAATCGCCTGAGTTAACTGCGAGTAATCGACAGCCCTAGTATATATTTACATTTAGATGTATTAAAAGGCATACTTTTGAGGATGATGATCAGTTGTTTTCTATGTCCATTGGAAGTAGGACAAGAAATAATGGGTTTAATCTGCAGCAAGGGAGATTTAGGTTGGATATTAGGAAAAAACTTTCTAATTATAAGGACAGTTAAACACGGGAATAGGGTTTCAATGGAGATTGTGGATCCTAATTATTGGAGGTTGTGAAGAACGGGTTAGAGAAATACCTGTCTGGGTATGCTTGGTCCTGCCTTAGCACAGAGAGCAGGACTGGATAACCTCTTGAAGTCCCTTCAAGCTCTACATTTCAATGATTCTTTGATAGGAATCAAGGTGTTTTTCATAATATGAGCAGGAAATTGTGTAGATATATAGATATATTTGAAGGGAATCTATCAGGTTAATACACACACACCGACTCTATCTATCTATCTATCTATCTATCTATCTAATAAAAAGATGATAGTTCCTCTTTAAATTCAAAAGCATATATAGGCATATGCACAGATTTAATCTTAATTTAGGTCTAATTTAATAAAAGAATATTCTTCCAAATATTGAAGTGGGAGAAATCACAATTTTATCCAAGCAGTCTCCCATGTATAGTGCTTCCTGCAGGACAGAGATTGTCATGACACTTATTCTTCAGGTCAAGTGGAAATTGGAAACAATCTCCTTTTGGTACTAAAGAACTTTTCTTCGTTTAGCTGGATTCAAAATTTGTAATCCCCAAATCTTTTTGAATGTAAAGGTGAGGTACTAATACTTCCCATTCCTATGAACTTTGGTTCACAATTTTCTTTCTGAACAGTTTCTTCTCAAAACAGTTAACTGGATGTCCTGTGTGTTGATCTGCGTGAACGTACATGTTAAGGAACAAATAATTGTCTCACTGAAGACCATGGTTGTTATTGGGACCAAGATTTGGCCTGAGCACATAGATTTCCTTGAACTACATTCTTAACAGTTGTATTTACTGTATATATCCCTCACAATTGCAACAATTCCTGGTCTCTCTTATTATAAATCTACCTGGTTAAAAAATGTAGACAACAATATGTAGAGAGACATTTTCTAGAGTTCTGTCTATTTCTCTTTCTGTGTGTCTGTCTACACACACACACAGACAGAACCTGATTACATTATTTAATACAAAACCTCTTTTGAATCTCCCAGACCAATAAACCTGTTTCCTTGTGAGGTATGGAGAACAGTTGTTTGAATGGACCAAGAATGTGTCCTATTTCTTTCTTTCTTATACGATGGAACTTCAGCAACCATTGCAATTTCCAATTTGACTGATAGCTTTGCATTACATCTTAAGAAAATTGCCACACTTCCCCGTATGATTTGTCAGACTGCAAGCAGTTGGCTTTCTCAGTTTATATAAATACACAGGTTAGCTTTCAAGTCTAGTTAGTTATTTGCAGTCACTGAGTGAGGAATTGGTGCTGCTATATAAAAAGAGCCTCAGCTATAAATATGTAGGACTAGAAATAGCATTGCTGCAGTCTGCAGAAACCTACTGACATGAAGTTCTCGTTTTTAAGTCTATGGATATAGTGAATGTGGGGCATACATACAGAAAGTAAAGAATTCACTTGACACATTTCAAAAACTGTCTTCTGAATGCATAGAGTCATAGCATTTAAAGCCAGAAGGGACCACCAAATTATTTAGTCTTACCTCCTGTATATCACAAGCCACCAACACTACCCAGCACCAGCACACTAAACCCAACAACTGATGCTAGACAAAAGTAGTACAGCCCAGGGGAGACTAGATTATTAAGTATCACAGGCAGAGAACAGGAGGGACTAAGATGCTCCAGAGCCTGAGGTGAGTGATGATTAAGTGAGATATACCCAGATAATCCTGGCAAGTGACCCGCACCCATATGCTGCAAAGGAAGACAAACCCCTACAAGGTTACTGCCAATAATGCTTGGGGAAAAATTTCTTCCTAACCTCACAAGTGATCAATTAGCATGTGAGCAAGAACTGCCCAGCCAACCCCCGAGACAGAAAATGATTGGTGCTACCTCAGAGCCCTGGCCCACCCCATCAATGTTCCATCTCCAGCTGTGACCACCCCTGGAGGCAATAACCCCTTCCCCCCCCAAACTCCGTAAAACCTTGGTGGGAGAGAATAAATCACTTCCTGACAACTGCAGATGGCTGGCTAAAACCCTGAAGCACAAGTTTTTAAGCATGAAACATACATTGAAAGTGAGCCTGAGCTGCTGAGTTCTGTCATCTACCATCACAAACAACCCCATTATATAACTGAGCTCATAAATTTGTTCAGGTCTCTCTTAAAACTATTTAAAGTTGTTTGCCCCGACATCTCTTGTTGGGAGGCTGTTCCAGAACCTCACCTCTCTGATGGCTCTTCAAATTTCCATCCTGAATGTACACATGGCCAGTTTATGTCCATTTCTTCTTGTGCCAACATTGTTCTTTAGCTTAAATAGCTCTCCACCCATCCTGGTATTTAATCATGACCCCTCTCAGCCCTCTTTTTATTAAACTAAACAAGCCAAGCTCTTCCAGTCACCTCTCCTATGATTGGTCCTCCATATTCCTGATCATCCTAGTGGCTCTCATCTGCACCTATTCCAGTTTAAGTTCATGTTGAACTTGTTTCTTTAACATGGGTGACTGAATTGTACACAGTATTGCAAATGAGGTTTTACAAGTGTCTTGTACAATGGCATTAATACTTTTCTCTCTCTCTCTACCGGAAATGCTTTGCCTGATACATCCTAGGATTGCATTTGCCTTTTTCACAGCTACAGCACTGGTGTCTCATAGTCATCGTGTGATTGACTCATACACCCAGGGCTCTCTCTTCCTCTGTTGCTTTGAGCTGCAGAGCTGCAGAGATTGTAGCTGAAATTCTTATTTTCAGACACTAGTGCATGATCTTGCTCTTTGTGCTATTGAACTTTATCCCATTTCTGTCACTCCAGTCTTCAAGGTCATCCAGATCTTCCTGTACAATATTCTGATCCTCCTCTGTATTGACAATGCCACCCTACTTTGTATCATCAGCAAATTTCACTAGCACACTCCAACGCCATTAATTAAACTCTTGGATAAGAGTGGGCCTAAGGCTGATCCTTGAGGAACTCCTCTAGTATCCTCCCTCCAGTCTGATAATTCACACTTTTCAGCACAACCCGTTGCCTTCTTCTTGTCTTTAGCCAGTTCCTTATCCACCTTATAGTTCTTGTACTGATCCTCATCTTCCCTAATTTAACTAATGATTTCCTATGGTATACTACATCAAATGCTTTGCTGAAGTCTAAGTGTATTCAATCTACTGCACTCCCCTTAACTAAAAAAACACAATTATTTCCCAATAGAAGGAGATCATCTTAGTCTGGCATAATTTACCTTTGTTAAACCCATGTTGCATTACCCTCCCCCCTTTACCATTTACCTCCATGAATTTAATTATTCTTTCCTTCAAAACTTATTCTAAAGCCTTGTGTACTACTGAGGTCAAACTTTCAGGTCTGTAATTGCCTGGGTCATTTTTTTTCCCCTTTCTTAAATAGCGGTACAATGTTAGCTATTTTCCAGTCATATGGTACTACCCCAGATTTATTAAAAATTCTTGCAACCACACCAGCAATCTCATATACCAGTTATTTCAGTATTCTGGATTTTTCAGAATATCTTGTATTCTGGATATTTCAGTATTCTGAAAATATCCTTTCCACCATTTGAGCTCATTAAGCTTGTTAAGTCTTGTTAAGTCTTTCTTCCACCTCAGATGTGGTAATTTCCATCCATTTCTAGACATTTCCATCAGCCATCAGGCCTAAGGCACCACTTTTGATGTGATCAGTGGGGGGAGTGGCTGTTCCCCCCCCTCGCTTCACTACCCCGCCCCACCCCTAAGAGCCAGAGGGACCTGCCGGATGCTTCCTGGGAGCCGTCCCAGGTAAGCACTGCCGGGACTCCCCACCTCGTCCCCCGGCAGGTCCCTCTGGCTCTTAGGGGTGGGGCGGAGTGGGCACCCACTACGGTGTCCCACGAGACCCTCCTGCCCAGTTCTGGGGGCAGTCAGGGGAGGGGGGAGGATGGGGCAGGGGTCCTGGGGGGGGTATGACTCCCTCGAGGGGTGAGGAGGGAATCGGTTGTTAAGATTTTGGCAGCTCATCACTGCCTAAACCCCAATTTTAGGCACTACTGTGATCCACAAAAACCTTGCTTGGCTGATGCCTCAGCCTGTAGGTGACTAAGCTAACTCGTTGCCTAAGTGTTTGCTGTAAGAGTTTCCTCGGTGCCTAAGTTTCTGCCTCTGAGTATGTGCACAGCTGCCTCACTCTGGGCATCTGGATGCATATCTCATGCCTAATCCCCTGTCTGTCGTCAAAGCAGGGGACGATAGATGTCTCCACCTATTTTTCCCCTGGGGCCTGTTCCAGTGGGTGTGCTCAGAAGTTGCATAATTCCACACAAAATAGCTGGGGTGGCAGAAGAAGGAGAAGGACCTAACCTAGCGCAGTGGTTAGGGTACTCCCCCAGAATGTGGGCGACCCCCATGTCAATTCCCACCTCTACCTTATGAGGAGAAAGAACTGAGTAAGGGTTTCCCACCTTGAAGGTGAGTTCCCTAACCACTGGGCAATAGGATGTTCTGATGGGAGTCTTTCTCCATCTTTCTTGTTGAAGCTGTTCCACTTTAATTAAATATTAATTGGGACAGAGAAAGAACAAGAATGTCTCTATAAACCAGTGGGCCTCTTCCTCTAAATGTGTTGGCTCCATTAAAGCATTGGCTCAAAGCCACATTATTCGTCTGAAGAGGTTTTTGTTTTAAAATAAGGTGTCCAGTCCCACTGTAAACAAAACACCCATCCATATATTTCTCTATGGTGGTGAACACCCAAGTAAAGGAGATAAAAAAAATGGGTATCTATGAAGTGCATATTGTTTTGTACGGGGAAGGAAAAGGACATATCTTACATTTTATTTGCATGTGTCTTGTGCACTGTCCATTAAACATTCCAAACTATTATAATTATTAGTATTATTGGTATAATAATGAGGCATTAATTTCAATGGCTTATTTCAAATTCAATGTATGTCCATGTCCATGCATGTATGTCTCTCTCATTATATATGGAATATTTACATTCATTCTCTTTGTTGTGTTATCTTGTCTATAGTTTCCCCCATATACTTTATGTTACCTGTAACATTTGATATATTTTTGCAGTATTAATAACTTTGTTTTACTTCAAAATTTTGCATACAATGTTCATCGTCCCACACTTGCCACCACCACCAACAATATCAGTTTCTTTTGCAGCATGTTTCATATTAAAAATCACCATAGCTAAGGTTTTTAGAGAAAAAAAATTGGCATCTCAGTGGTACGTGAGCTAGGTATGGATGTCACTTACTATAATGACAGGTTTCAGAGTAGCAGCTGTGTTAGTCTGTATTCGCAAAAAGAAAAGGAGGACTTGTGGCACCTTAGAGACTAACAAATTTATTTGAGCATAAGCTTTCATGAGCTACAGCTCACTTCATAGGGGTTCTAAAGAATGACCGGTCAAAGCCTTGGCTTTCAAAGTACTTATGCAGACTGTCAATCATTTACTCATTGCCAGTTCAAATACACAGTTTTCTAGGCATACCTTTAAGGCATGCTCCTAACTTCTCATCAAAAATTCCTTCTGTCCTTGTCTCATCTAGTGGAGCTTCTCCCTAAAGATTGGAATTTGAAATGGAAAAAAGAAAAGAAAAGAAAAAGACAGATTTGAAAGGAAAACCTGAATAGTTTTTACTTTTTTTTAATCAGCACTTCTTAAATGTACATTGTAGTTTGACTCTTTGCCCCTACTTTTTTAATAAACAGAGTTTCCCTGATTTCTGTTTTTTGTCCTTCTCTTTCTGAGGCCTGTTGCCTCAAAGAAGTTTTTCAGTGGTACATGCCTTAGCTTTTCAAGATAAAAATAAAGCATGTCTTTAAAGAACCCAACAAAAGTTGCAATCTAAGGAAATGTTATGGCTAAACTTTGTTTTAGTAGCAACCTACAGAAAAGTAATCAGTAGGAAGGATGAAATTAACTGCAAGCACTCAGCATTGCATTTGAGAAAATAATTTGCAATTAATTTAATTAATTTAGTAACTTTAGTTTCCTATTCTCTTTTCTTCAAAATATCCATAAATAGATTACAATTTCTTCTAACATAGTTGTTATATCTTTTAAACTATTATTTTCTCTATAGGCTCACCATATGTATTTGAAATTTGAGATATACCGATGAACTGTGATTGATCAGAGAAATCATGTGATGTTGGTTTTATGGAGCATGTTTACATTTTGTTTTCTTCAAATACTTGTTCACCTTTGAAATTCTGTTTTGCCTGTTCAACTCTTTTCCTTGAATATTTCATTGGAAAGTATCATAGAAGAGGTATAAATGTGGCTATTTTGAATTCACTAGTACTTTCATATGGATATTTGCAGAACAATTTTACTTTATTCATCTAGCTCTATTCACTACACCTTTATAGTACTCTTATAGCTATGTCAGAGTCAACCTTTAAAGGCTGAGTCAGAGACTCTTGGGCCCCCAAAGAATGTCTGTAGTCTAGATAATGAAAGAAGTGTTATTCAAAAGGGAGAAAGCTCCAAGGAAAGCAAGAGTAACATGATGTGGACATCCATTTCTTTTCTATGAAACCCCAGTATCCTAGCAAGTTATTTGCTTTGACATTTCTTTGGCATCATAAGGAGAGAAGCTCCATAAGAAAAACTTGGACATAGACATACCAGGTTGAGGACCATCTTTCTGTTCTGTTTGTGTAGTGCCTAACACAATGGGGTCCTGGTCCATGACTAGAACTCCTGTACAAATAATAAATAATAATATTTTTCAGAACTTGGTATTATCCTACCTTTATGCCGTTGATGTCATTGGGAACTCTACTAATTAGTTTAGCAGGAATAGAGCTAGACTAGTGCTGAGTGCTTTTGAAAAATCCCCTTTCTATATGTTACAATGCCTAACGGTTTCATCATGCCTTATGGAAAGCATTGCAAGTTTCCATTAGCTTCAACTGCAATAGGATTGAGCTCAAAATATATCTCTAACCTTCTTTACCAGAAGAAGAAGCAGAAAGAAAGAGCCATAAGAAAGGCAACACGAGGTCTGGTGGAGAATCAGAACCAAACATTAAGAAGCTTGGTAATAAATCATATGTATTTATTCATTTGCCCTTTCAAAAAAGTCATATTTCTGGCCAAGAATTTAGAATTAACTATTTATTGGGTAAGGGGAAACAGGATGAGAATCTTACAATAATCTCAGATCAAATTGTATCTCATAAAATATTGGAAGTGAAAATAGCCAGTTGTAAATAAAATAACCTAAATCTACATGGTAAAAAGGAAGTCTCTTCCACCCTTACAGTCACATTATTAACTTATGTTCTGTCAGGACTGACAGTTAGGGTGTCAGTACAGCGTGTAGGAATCGTACTGCAAACACTGATGCAGGTGAGTAAGTTATTCAGCAGAGTAGTCCAATTGAAGTTTATGGGACTACTCTTTTGAGTAAAGTAATATGAACTGGCATTTGTAGGATGGGGCCCATATACTTTAATGATTACAAAACACTGTTAACTTAGTACTGAAAGTAGGTAACTTAATTATGTAAACCAATAAGAGACTGACCCTGCAGTCAATTTTTGAATAATACACTAACTGCCTGATAAGGAAATCAAATCAGACATTAGTTGTAAATCTTCATCTCAGCATGCAGGGAGTTACATGCACAAACCTTGTTACCAGTGACAGAAATTGCATGTAATTCCTCAGGTGGTATGATGAAAATTCATTTTTTTTACTTTACTTTGTGTTTCCTTCATGAAGTGTTGACTTCTGTTTCTCTAAATCTATCTCTGCTCTTTTCTATTGATCTAGAAAATGAAGCCCAGCTGTTCTTATGTATTCTTCAGTGACAGCTGGGAAAATGGTTGCTAGTAGCAGCTCCGGGTAATTTAACAGTACTATTGCCAACAGTACTATTACCAACCTTATAATATAACCTTATAATATTGTTATTCACAAGCTTACAAATCATGAGGTATTAAAATAATATTTGGATTTATTTTATTTGCCTTCTGGTGTTTTAGTCTTTAGGGTTCATGTTTTCAAACTCTTCACCTCAAATGTAAAGGCTAGAATCTTACTTTAAAAAAAAAGAAGCTGAGCTTCTCATATAATCACATGACTCCAGGAACTGGGGCTTTAATAAAAATACCACAAATATTACAAGTCTTATGATAAAATCACCAAAATGGCAACACTGATACGTCAAAGTTGCTACAGTTATCAAGGGTGAGATTCTGGTAGCTTTGGTCAATTTGAGTAGTATCTTACCTGGTGTAACCAATGAGTCCAATGAGACTACTTGTCAAATAAGGTAATATTCAATGTGAGTGAAAATATCATTATCTAGTCCAAAGAGACTTCTTAAGCTTGAATTGTGGACTAGGATAGAAGCTCTGTCCCTTTGCTTTCCCTTCCTCCTCCCCCACAATCCCCAGCCAAGAACAACAACAACAAATGATTCAGAGCTTCAGGGTATCCCCTTTTTGAACTTTAAAAATTAGTCTTCAGAAAGGATCAATTCACACACCGTTTCAATGATTAAGATTTATCATATTTTATTGTCCAAAACAAAAACTCTGGCAATTTACACTGTTTTCTACTTTGATCACTCAATTTACCAGTATATTCAATTCTTTAAACAAAACATGCAATTATTATATAACAAAAACACCATTTAAAAGCGCTCTTTCTCAATAAAACAAGTTGAAATTATACCGTTTTTTGATTTTCACAGGATTAGTACATTTTGTTTACAAGTATTATCTTCATCTAATTCCAGAATTCAAAAAAAAAAAAGTTAATTGTCTCCCTCTTGCTGGGTTTTATTTAACTAACTCAGATTATGTCAGAAATGGTCAACGCAATACTTAACTGTAAACATTAATATCTCTTTTCCTGATTAATTTCACTTGATAACTCCCTTGCTTTTGCCAAACAATCAAATTCTCAGTCAGTCAGTGTCCATCCAAAATAATCAGTACTGACTTTAACTAGTTTCTGCTAGCCTGAAAACTTAATGTAAGCAAGATTCTTTTCTAGGATTATTAGCAATCAGGACTTTTAGTTCTTTCACTTCTCTTTGCTGCAATCTGTTGCAAGGTATGGCGCTTAAGGCAATTTCAAGCAGCATGGGAGCAGTGACTTACCACTTAAACAATTATTTAGACTTGCAAAGTCCTCTGATGATTCTTCAGATGACAATTATGGATCAGTTGGCACGTGGAGTCTGAAATTTGTGTTGTAGGTGCACCAGTTAAAAGATCAGAACTATACTTGTCTCTGCGGTTCCCTGAGCCTCAGAATCCGAAAAAAATCTGTCTCTCCTCTATCTCTGAGTGGCTGCTGACAGTATTATTCAAAGTCTTTCTCAAAGCAATTCTGGGATGGGGTCCAGTATTCCTTGCTTTATGCTGTTGTCTTCTCTCATTCTAAGAATAGTTAGATCTTTGTCATTCTTAAATTATGCTGCCAAGGCAGTCTCTCACTTATGTAGCCTCTTCATCATTCAGTCACATCAAATCAATCACTCCAGACTTGTGTGATATTTGTCCCAATATCTCGACTTCCCAACGTGCCTTACACAGAATAATTTGGAACATTTCCTTGAAAAACTGGCAGGCTTGAGCTCAAAGTTTCCCTCTGCCTTTCTCCCAGAATTTCTTCAAACTTTCTTTTCTTGCTATGGAACCCAAATATACTGTGATTTGCCTAACATGCCAAATCCCAGCCTCACTTTGCTACAAAAACTGCAGCACACAATGTGTTCAGGGATTCATAGATTCCAAGGCCAGAAAGTACCATTGTGATCATCTAGATTGACCTCCTGTATGACACAGGCCATAGACCTTTCCCCAAATAATTCCTAGAGCATAACTTTGAGAATAACAACCAATCTTGATTTAAAAATTGTCCATGATGGACAATCCACCATGATGCTTCGTAAGTTGTTCCAATGGTTAATTACATTCACATTTAAAAATTTACTGCCATTGGATTGTGTTATATCTTTCTCTGCTAGATTGAAAAGCCCATTATTAAATATTTGTTCCCCATGTGGATACTGACTGTAATCAAGCCACCCCTTAACCTTCTCTTTGTTAAATGGATTGATCTCCTTGAGTCTATCACAATAAGACATGTTTTCCAATCCTTTAATCATTGTTACTGCTCTTCTCTGAACCCTCTCCAATTTATCAACATCCTTCTTGAACTGTGGACACCAAAACTGGACACAGCATTTCAGTAGTGGTCAGACCCATGCCAAATACAGAGGTAAAGTATCCTTTCTATACCTACTTGAGATTCCACAGTTTATGCATCCAAGGATCCCAGTAGCTCTTTTTGTTCTATCTCTTCAGCCATATTCAGGTGGGAACTTAGCGTTGTTTACATGTGCAGCATCTTTTTCTCTCAACCAATCACATTCCTTGGTTTGTTAGTTTAGAACATCCAGCAGAGTTGTATCAGTGTATTTGACTTCACTCCATTCAACCTTGCCTCAACTCTTTATGGGGCAATGGTAGTTTGTTCTCATTTCCTCAAACAGGCAATATCAATTCTCCCTTTATTTATTTAAATCCAATTCAGATCTTCACAGCTCAAATATCTGAAAAATTACAATCAGTTTAGAATCTAACTAGAATGAATAGGAAATTTATCCAATACCATGTTTATCAAGAGCCAATGCTGATTATTTTTCTTTTGACTCTCCTTTTTTTAAAGGACTTCAACATACAGATCATGAAAATATTTCAAAACTTGGAGGAACAGTGGAGTGTTTTGATACCTACAAAGAGCCTATTTCTGAAAGGTTCTGACTCTGAGCACTCCCTAGTTCTGTTGATAATTGTGGGTTCTTAGCACCACATAGGATCAGAACCTCCAGTTGGAGTTGAATAATTTCAACGTTCCTCAGGAGATGCTCATTACCTCATATAGTTGGTCCCCACATTTGGAGAAAGGTGGTTGGGGAGAGAGAAAGATATTTCTAAATACAGGCCCAACGTATTTATTTATAATGAGTGTTACAAAAAACCATTGAATAAACAGAACCCTTTCACCCTTCCCATCGCTCCCTCCAGGATACATAGTTGACTATTTTTCTTAAAACATAAAAGAATGACTTTTTTCAAACAAGGCTTATGTAGCAGCTTTACTCAGCTCATAGAGAGTTATTTCAAGGTTCAGAGGAAATTATCTATGAAAAATTGTAGGATATACAATCCAAAACAGGAATTTACAAGTCTTACTATTTTTACTTTAATTAATACAATTAATCATGTTAATTACAGTATTACCAACTCTAAGATTTCAAAAATATTATGAGTCATGCCTCAAAAATTAAGGATTGTCTTAAAATGTAATCATTGTGGAGGGAATTCTTTTCATTTGGCTTCTGGTATCTGAGTTTTTCAGATACATTTGTTTCAAATTTTCAAGTTTTTTTCCACAACCAAGAGGGCTAGAACCTCCTTTTATTTTTAATGAAAGTTGAGATTCTCATCTTTTCAATTGATTCCAGGGGCAGGGGCGTTAATGAGAAAACACTATAATGAAACTTGTGATAAAAGTATCAGAGTTGGCAACAGAGCAGGCCGATTCCCTTTTCCCAAACCCAAGTTTTCTGTAGGAAAATTTCAGTTTTGCTGAAAAGAAAATTGATTATGCTTCCTGGCTGCCTGCCTGAAAGGTGCTTGTCAATTTTACTTTCTGCCAATGAAATTGGCAAAAGCTTTCCTGGATGGCTGCTGAGACTGAGCACTTGGATTATCTTCCTCCCATCCTCCCAGAGCTGGAGAGGTATAGAGCCATTTTACTCTGCCTCCCTATCTCCCCCACTGCTCTGGTATTCAGAGAGGTAGAAAGCTTGAAGGTTCTGCCGCTCTTGTCAAGAGCTGGAGCAAAGGCTACGCCAGGGATAGACAACCTTTGGCACACGGCCTGACAGGGAAATCCTCTGGCAGGCCGAGATGTTTTGTTTACCTGCAGCGTCCACAGGTTCGGCTGATTGCAGTTCCCATTGGCCACGGTTCACTGTATCAGGACAATGGGGGCTGTCGGAAGAGGGGCGGGCCGAGGGATGTGCTGGCCGCCGCTTCCCGCAGCCCCCATTGACCTGGAACGGCAAACCATGGCTAGTCAGAGCTGCGATCGGCCGAACCTGAGGACGTTGCAGGTAAACAAACTGTCCCGGCCCGTCAGCAGATTTCCCTGATGGGCCGCGTGCCAAAGGCTGCCAATCCGTGGGCTACGCATACATTTACACTGCAATTAAAAATCACCTGTGAGAACTGATTTGGGCTCAGGCTGTGGGGTTGTTTCATTGCAGTGTAGACTTCTGGATTCAGCCTGCAGCCTGTGCTCTGGGACCCTCCCACCTCCCATGGCCCTAGCGCCTGGGCTCCAGCCTGAGCCTGGAAGTCTATATGGTAATAAAACAGCCCTGCAGCCCAAGTCCTGTGAGGGCAAGTCAGCAGGCACAGGCCAACCATGGGTTTTTAATTGCAGTGTAGACATACCTTAAGTGTCTTACCCTATCTGACTCTCCTTTACTAGGCTGGAAAGTTCTTGGCAATTTCACTTGTATGCTGCTGACTCCAGGTGCTCTAGGTCCATCTCCTCTCTACTCCTCCCCATTTAGGGTGTTTTGAAGTTCTGGAGACCGTAGAAAGAACCATCCCTCTGATCCCTGGCACACGGATAGTGTAACTGTGCCTGGCCCTTTCAAGGGGGACACTCCTTTCTTCCTTCCACTTCCATGCACCTGTAGAGAAGCCAAGGGAAATATGGCCTTAATTCCTCTTTTTGTACTACTCCCACATCCATATTCACTCATTTCAGTGCATGTATTAAAGATGAGTACCACTTGTTCTGGCTTTTTCTGAATTTCTTCAAGCTGATTTCAACATGAAACATTGAGTTGAGTAGCCAAGAGCTTTCCATGTCCATGTGGGTGTCCTCTGATATGCCCAGTACTGACAGTGCCAACTCAGAACTGAAGAATCAAGAAGAGATTAGGATTATTTTGACATTTTCCTCAGTGTAGGGCATCATTTCTTAATAGAGCAGGTTCTTCTATTTCATAAGCAGCTAGAGTTGCTCATAAAACCTTCTAATTTAGCAATCAGAAACCAAGGGGACTTCAAGTATTAAAATGCAGTGTGCCATGCCATGTGACGATGATAGCTATTATTTCTAATGCCTCTCTCTAATAGGGCACTGATCCTTTAAGGGATGCTATCAGCCAAGCAGGGCCTTGGTCCTGGTTCAGTATGGAACAATGGAATCTTGGGAAGTGAATTTCTTAGCAGAGCCCTGTGAATGGCAGCTTGGGCAGCAATGCATTCTGGGGAAGAAGGCAGTGAAAGGTCTGAGAGAACTTGATTAAAAAAAAGCAAACCTATACAAGAAAGCCTAGAAATAAACCTGGGGAAAGTAATGAACTGTCTACTGAAAGGAGGAGACTTTGGAGATCACCATAAGTAAGAATTACCAGACATATATGTGGTATGTTTACTAACTACAGAGAATAGCCAGGGGGAGCTGGGGGAATTCACTTGAGACCAGGCTGTGGAGGAGGCCTAGACACAAGGCGCAAAGGTGCTTGAAGGAATTGAGCTCGGGCAATGGAGCAGAATTTTCAAAACAACTAGCATCAAATGGGGACGAGGTAAGAAATCTGTTGCACTCTGCATGTTGCATTTGTGTTTTGAGAAAAAAAATCAAACAATATTTATATTTCTGCCACATATTAAGTATGAGATGGAGTTCCTGTGTTACAGTGGGTGTTGCTTTTGGTAGGCTGTTCCCTGGGAGGGGCATTTGGCTTTGGGCTCTTCTTCTTCCCTTGACTTGGCAAAGCAGAATCTGTTCACTTGCAGTGGATGTTACAGGATTCCTCTTCTCTCACACGTATTTTCCTGGGTGGAAAGTTGGAGAGATTGTGTTGTTAATGCCAGTTGTTATATTTTCTGGTATGTTCACTTTTGGTGAGAAAAGCTGTCTATTGTGTATCATAGAATCATAGAATATCAGGGTTGGAAGGGACCTCAGGAGGTCATCTAGTTCAACCACTGCTCAAAGCAGGACCAATCCCAACTAAATCACCCCAGCCAGGGCTTTGTCAAGCCTTACCTTAAAAACCTCAAAGGAAAGAGATTCCACCACCTCCCTAGGTAACGCATTCCAGTGCTTCACCACCCTCTTAGTGAAAAAGTTTTTTCCTAATATCCAACCTAAACCTCCCCCACTGCAACTTGAGACCATTACTCCTTGTTCTGTCATCTGCTACCACTGAGAACAGTCTAGATCCATCCCCTTTGGAATCCCCTTTCAGGTAGTTGAAAGCAGCTATCAAATCCCCCCTCATTCTTCTCTTCTGCAGACTAAACAATCCCAGTTCCCTCAGACTCTCCTCATAAGTCATGTGTTCCAGTCCCCTAATCATTTTTGTTGCCCTCCACTGGACGTTTTCCAATTTTTCCCCATCCTTCTTGTAGTGTGGGGCCCAAAACTGGACACAATACTCCAGATAAGGCCTCACCAATGTCGAATAGAGGGGAACAATCACCTCCCTTGATCTGCTGGCAATGTTCCTACTTATATAGCCCAAAATGCCGTTAGCCTTCTTGGCAACAGGGGCACACTGTTGACTCATATCCAGCTTCTCGTCCACTGTCACCCCTAGGTCCTTTTCCGCAAAACAGCTGCCTAGCCATTCGGTCCCTAGTCTGTAGCGGTGCATGGGATTCTTCCATCCTAAGTGCAGGACTCTGCACTTGTCCTTGTTGAAGCTCATCAGATTTCTTTTGGCCCAATCCTCTAATTTGTCTAGGTCCCTCTGTATCCTATCCCTACCCTCCAGTGTATCTACCATTCCTCCCAGTTTAGTGTCATCTGCAAACTTGCTGAGGGTGCAATCCACACCGTCCTCCAGGTCATTAATGAAGATGTTGAACAAAACCGGCCCCAGGACTGACCCTTGGGGCAATCCGCTTGATACCAGCTGCCAACTAGACATGGAGCCATTGGTCACTACCTGTTGAGCCCGACAATCTAGCCATCTTTTTATCCACCTTATAGTCCATTCATCCAGCCCATACTTCTTTAACTTGCTGGCAAGAGTATTTTGGGATGTATCTGTGTATATTATCTGTGTACTGTGTATATTATCTCAGGATGGCCAAAACTCAAAATAACCATCTCTTTGTGTTTTGATCAATCAAATAACTAAATATATAGTTATCACAAATTTTCCCCCAACCCTACCCCCCCCATGTATTTGAGTCTATTCTAAAAAAATTGCAGAAAACTGCAAATTTATAAAGTAATTTCTTAAATTAATGAAATCCCTTTTTCTTTTAATGTTGTTGTTTTTGCTTGTCTGATCTTGGCAGGTTTTCATGCAGTTGCTCATGTTATAAAGGTGTACCAGTCCTATTAGTTAACAAATAAAAAACTAGTTTCAGATGGCATGTTCTTACTATATGTCCAAAATTATAAGGAACAGAGGAGAATGGACTTCTTCAAAATGTTCCATGTAACTTGTGAACCAATTACAATTCTAAAAAACCAAAACAATCCCTCCCCCTCCAAAAAACCCGCTGCAAAGCTGCAAAATGAAGACAACTAAGAATATACTTGGCTCATGAGAATAAACAGGCAATAGCTCTAAGCCCTGCTGTACTTGTTTATGGCAGAATATTTGCATTTTTCCTTGAAAGTGCTGACTCACCAAACAATTAACTCATCTGACATAAAACTAATTTCACATTCTACCCATTATACAACCAAGATATTACAGGCCAGATATACTGCATACAGCAATAATTAAACACCCCCGTCATTATTTTCAACTGCTTTTACTGGTGAGAATGAGGAGCATTCATGTTACTTATATCCACGGAAGGTACATGGAGTGTTTCTGAATTAATCTGGTGTGATTTGAACTACAGATGTTGAATGTGCATGGGCAAGATGATCAGTAGTGCCCTGTATCTTATTTTTGTTCACAAACATTATTCATTTTCCACCTGAATAAATTATGTGCAAGGGCTCTGAAAACTCCCCTTTGCAGATCTTAAAGATATTGTGTGGCTAATGCTGAATGAAGCCAAAGAGGAAAAGTAAAAAGACAGAATGCATCAGCCATAACTTATTATAATAACAAATTCAAAAGAAAACTTTGATTCTGTAAGAAAGGGAGCATGGAAGTGAGAGCTTTGCAAGGTGGCTGGCTACTTTATGGTGTTTGCATATTAAGAAAACTTTTTTTGAGATGGAGCTGCAACGGTCAGCCCACCAAAGCGTGTCTTGTCATGAGGTATGACCCTAGGCCCATTGAGGTCAACAGGCTTTGATCGGGCACATATTGAATAAGTGATGAGCTGGGTGAATTATACATAATGAAAAATCTATTTGTGTTGCTTGTGAACTATCAAAAACCCAATGAGGATTTTCCTGAATGTGTTTGCTAATCAGAGTGCTACAGATGATCCATTAACTGAGTGCTCTGAGCAGTTTTCTTGTCATGGTGGGTGACATTCAGCTCAGTGGAGGAGGTGCTGCCCTTCTGTCCCACTTAATTCTTGTGTAGATGTTGTACAGAGGGCCCCGCTGCTTCAGTGGCTGCTCAGAGGTGTGTGGTTGCCCCTTTTGTGCTATGGAAAAAGTCTCCATGCCTTCTAGGGTCAGGATTCTACAATGTGAGCCAAGGCAGGGACTTCTGATCTCTTTTTACATGGACCCAGTGGCCTTAGTATTTCACATAACTTGTATGAAGAAGTTGTTTCTACTTTTCTAGTTTATCAGCTGAAATAGCAGGCTGTGTGGGAGCCCTGTGCCATGGCCATAGGTTGAAGAGTGGATTTCACCCCTGCCCAAATTAGGGTAGGAATGGATTTTGCCCTACGTCACATAGTACCATTTCTATTTCCAGGTTGGATAGCTGAACTTTTCTGAGCATAAGGATAATGCTAAGTAGCATTTGTAGGGTTAGTGGTGCTGACACAATATTCTTAGATACAGAGACCAGTTATTAAATCAGCTCCAGTTACTTTCCACTCTATCATGTCATCACATCTTTCAAATACATTGAAAATCCTTTTTACAGCTATGTATGCAGGCTTGGCTGGTTTGATAGTTGGTATTACATATGCAGCACTAATTAAGCTGTTTTTATTCATTTATTTTTAAAGACCTTTATAGTTAGGTGTTACCTTTGCAATTGTTTCATGCCCCTTAGTCTTTTTATTTGACAAAAGCTCAAAGTCCTGGAGTGTCTCTTTTTTTCTCCTCTTCAGAACTTTGTATAAGTTAATGAGGTCAACACCTGGCTTTTCTTCTTTAGAATACATATATTGTTCAAGTCTGTTTACCAAGTTCTTTAATCATGACATCTGTGGTTATACATTTTTCTTTCAACACAAGCCTTCACTCAGCCCTTAACTCTTTATTCCAGACTTTCATCCAGTGAAACATGCATTTCTTTTTTTCCATTTTTGTCTCAGCACAGACCTATTCACAAACAAAGGGTCTGATCCTTCAGTTGTTAGTGAGGTGATTAGTCCTTACTCACTGCAGTCATCACAAGGCTATGTAGAGGAATGGCATTTAAACAAAATAAAAATATATATTGAAATGACCGTCCTAGTAAATTTCAAAAACAGACTTGATAACCCATGGTTTGTACATTAGATAGTTCTATGGGAAAACAAGTATTAGATTGTAGAAGTTTTTCTACAAAAATAAGAATTATTATTAATTTTGCAGTGATTTTGTACTGATCAGGACTATTAGTAACTTCTCAGTAATGTAATAGGATAGCGGTGAGCTCTCGGTAGACATCTGGGGCCTGAGCCACATGTAGAGGCATTCTAGGAAATCCAGGTAACTTCAGCGGGGTGTTCTGTATGTAGAATGCTTGTAGGACTGGGCCCTTAATGCATTAGGGAAACATTTGGCTACCCCACTAGTTGACCTATTTCAAAATAAATATTGACATTGGTTATAAAGAGAACTATTTAAAAAAAAAAAACCCGTAGAACTTTAGACACTGGAACAACATTCTTCTTAATATTTTTTATCTCAAGGACATGTATAGAAACTCAAGCTGAATTACTGTACTAGCATAAAGCCTGGTCCAATGGCTTGTTCACATTTTAAAAGTGTGACATTATGGTCAGTCTTCACAGTTTATACTGTTTGTTTCACAGAGAAACTTCAGTCCACTGCTTGGATGCCTGTGTGGAATTTGAATTAATCCCCTGGCCCAAACACATTGTTGCATAGGAAATATAGGGGGATAGATATACAGTTTATAACTTAGAACACATGACCATACATGTGCCCTTAGTGACAGGTGGGCTACCCCTTATTCACAGAACACAGAGCAATGCCTCACAGTTAAGAATGACCAGAAAAGGAGGGCAGCAGGCCAACTTTGTACCTGACCTCCAGCTTATGAACAGTGACGCTAAAGCAGACCGTGGAAGTGCCCAGCTAGAAATCCTACTGTTCTGGACTTGGAAACCTGAGCCTGGCATCTGGATCTTTCAGCTGCCAGCTTAACTCTGTGAATAGCCTTAAAGGTTGACTCATCTGCAGAAACAAAGGAAAATGAAGACCAAGGAGTCTATGTACAGAACTACCCTGCCAACTACATGAAGATGCAGTGCCAAATACATTTTGAGTATTTCAGTCACAATCATTTCACTGTGGTCTAATGTCTTAATAATACATCTGTGTCAGATGAAGCTTGTGGTACATGTATCTGCTGTATTACAAGTATATTAGGGATTGCACTCTCAAAACACACTATATTTGAAGTAATTTTCAGGGATACCATTTATATCTCTCCCTAGTAAACTTTGTGATCAATCATGTCACTTCTCACAGTAGATGTCAAAGAAGTCCATAAGGATTCATGTCAAAAGATTAATAATGGAGCTGAAGATGGAGTTCAAGCCATTGTGAATTTGAAAGAGAAATCACTTTTATAGTCATTGGGGCCAAATTGCTCCTTAAACGACAAAAGTCCTATTGAGATGAAGGATGGACTTGTGGTTAAAATACTGGATTAGCACTCAGAGCATTTGGATACAATTCTCAGCCCTGCCACTGACTTCCTGTGTGATCTTGGGTAAATCCTTTATGCCTCAATCACCAATCTGAAATGAGGCTAAAAATACTTCCTTTGGCTGTCTTACCTATTTCGACTGTAAGCTCTTTAGGGCAAGGACTGTCTCTTACTATATATGTGTACAGTATATAGAACAATAGGGTCCCAATCTTGACTGGGACATCTAGCTGCCACCGCTATTTAAATAATAATAAGCTTCAACTGGAGGTTTATCTGAGCAAAGAACCAGGAAAAAGATCTTAGCTTTTACGTGTGCATTTTCCTTTTCATAAGGGAATGCTTTATAAGATACTGGAAAGAACCATTGCCTCCTGATTAATGGGAAAAAAGAAAAGAAAAGAACTGTTTGAATTAAGAATAGTGTATTGAAGTTTATCTGACTTGCTCCAATAGTATTCATCAAACTAAAATATGACAAGTCTTGGCTTTTTGCATTTGCAAATCGCTCACAAACCAGTCTTGTTAGCTGTAAATATGTTCAGTATTTGTAAGTATTCACCAGAGAGTTTGACCTAATAATTTCAAACTACCAGCTGTTAGCTAACTGTGCACAGACTTAACTTATTCATTAGAGCTCATCAAAAAAAAGGAATTGCTACAAACTTTTTTAAAAAATGAAAACTGACCTTTTTATAAAATTAACATTTTAATGGATGTTTTTGAGGTGGGGCGGGGGAAGGCAGGGGTTAGACTTTTTTGACTTTCTGTTAAAACAAAATGAAAAATCTTTTAAGTTTTAGAGTGTTCTCCCCTCTTCTCCCTTCTTTTCCTCCCTCATAGCCATTTTCAGCAGTCCAATGGAAAAAGGAAGGAAAACCAAAAAAGGATTTTTTTTATTTTAAAAATTAGATGTTTTTTATCTTTTCATGAAACGTACTTCCAGTTTTTTTTAACTAGCTGTTATTTACTATTTCTTAACCATGTTGTGTGATTGGTGTGACAAAGTTCCTCCTCTACCTTGGTGGGTCTTGTGCTTATTGGTGGATTTGCTCACCTTGGAGCTTCACGGCAGCTTGGCCATTTTTATGAACCCACAGTCCAGGTCGACTCCTCCTGTGTCTGACCAGGAGTTGGGAGGATTTGGGGGGAACCCGGGCCTGCCCTCTACTCCGGGTTCCAGCCCAGGGACCTGTGGAATGCAGCTGTCTAGAGTGTGACGGCTACAACTCCCTGGGCTACTTCCCCATGGCTTCCTCCCAACACCTTCTTTATCGTCACCATAGGACCTTCCTCCTCGTGTCTGATAATGCTTGTACTCCTCAGTCCTCCAACAGTATGCTTTCTCACTCTCAGCTCCTAGAGCCTCTTGCTCCCAGCTCCTCACATGCACACCACAAACTGAAGTGAGCTCCTTTTTAAAACCCAGGTGCCCTGATTAGCCTGCCTTAATTGATTCTTGATTGGCTGCAGGTGTTCTAATCAGCCTGCCTGTCTTAATTGTCTCCAGAAGGTTCCTGATTGTTCTGGAACCTTCCCTGTTACCTTACCCAGGGAAAAGGAACCTGCTTAGCCTGAGGCTAATATATCTGCCCTCTATTACTCTCCTGTAGCCATTCGGCATGGCCCTGTCACATTGGTCACACACACAATATTATTCTGCTCCCTGATTGGATGTTTGATGTTTTTGAATGGAGGAATAGTTAATGATGAATGTTCAGGAACAAATATATAATGTAAATTGGGGGGAGGGAGAGCTCAGTGGTTTGAGCATTGGCCTGCTAAACCCAGGGTTGTGAGTTCAATCCTCGAGGGGGCCATTTAGGAATCTGGGGCAAAAATTGGGGATTGGTCCTGCTTTGAGCAGGGGGTTGGACTAGATGACCTCCTGAAGTCCCTTTCAACCGTGATATTCTATGATTCTAAATCTGCCACAAAACGGTACAGTATGTGGGATTTCATGAATGCTTAGCTGTTTTCTGGCTATTCACAAATATTATAACCCTATGAATAGCACTAAGTCCATCTGAACTGTTTATTTACTTATATATTAGATACCCCTGATCATATTGAGTAGTACTTTATTCTGAGAGTCGTTCCACTGAAGTCAATGGGATTACTCTTCAAGTAAGTTTCTGTTTGGTGTAATCAAGTGCATTGGAATCTTGCCTGTAGTCTGTTTTTTTCATTATTCAACAAGAACTGTTAATCCAGGTTTAAGGATGCTTTCCTCCACCCTTGTATATAGTATTGCACAATGTATTAGGTAAATATTGGGGAGGGGGGGGTTAAAGCATTTACCCTCCTCTGAAGCATTGGGTATCAGATGCTATTTTCCTGAGGAAAGATGAAAACTAATGACTAATCTGGTTTGCCAATTTTTGTGTTCCTAGTTGAAAAAAAACACATGACCAGCACTCTGTCTTAAATTCCACTTGCTCTAGAAGAGTTTAGGATTTCATTGCAAAACTGCATTTGTGCACTAATGCGACAAATCACTCATAGTTTAAATCTCACTGTTCTTTTAAAAGGATGTCTGGGAAAGGAAACAGAGTCAAAGACTGAGAAAATATAAATGTAGGAAAATGTAATTGATATACTCCAAAGGAGCTTTAAAATGGTTAATAACCGCCTGATATTAGAAAGGAAGCCCTTTGTTCCAGCAGATGTTTACATAATAATAATGATAATAGTGATGCCAGTACAGCATCTTTTTTGCATTTCTTAACAAAGTTTCAACTTCTGACATTAAGGCAGAACTTAATATTTCTTTATATTTTTCTGGTCCCTGAAATCCTTTGACATTGCTACTGCTAGTTCCTGCAGTCTTCAAAATATTAATGAAATTTATTTGGGCCATCCTAAATCTTCATATTCCCACCTCAGAATAACTGCCAGAGCTGAGCTTATCATCAACATTTACACAGAATGGCTGGATGCCTCTTAAATGAAGAATCTCAGACATAATGAAAGTATGTGAAATAGTGATTTCTTCCAAAGTGATTCCATATGCATTGTAACTGGCCAGCTTCCTCTGCCTTGCATCATTGCTCAGACAAAAAACGAAGTAGTTCAGGCATTTTATGAGAAGAACATAATGCCTGTAAAATTTATGCCTCTCTTCACACCACTAGAAAATACTCCAGGGTACGCCAGAGAACAAACTTCTCCAGCTCATGAGGGACACAGTGCATTGGATGCAGGTCATTAATTTAATGCTTTCTGAGCCAGCTACTCTGATGCAGCAGAAAGCTTTAACTGTTACAAGTATTCATTATTAATATTCATTGCCCGCACATCCCCCTGTTATGATGCTGTTTAACTGTATCCTTAAAGCAATTCAAACTCAGGAATTTCCATATAGACAAATCTCTTCCAAAGACAATACTGCAGTATGCCACAGTAAAGAATCAAAACACTGCATTATATATTATTATCATCAGTGCATTTGGGACTGTAATACTGTAACATCTTTCTTTCAAATAATGGTTGATCCCATCTGGAAAAATCTTCACTCAGCTCATCTGAAAAGAATGTGTTGAAGAAAAGGTCATCTAATTGCTTGAGCCGAGGGCTAGTACTCACAAACTCTTGCATTTTAATGCTGGTTCTGATTCTGATTTCCTCTGTGGCCTTGTGTAAATCACTTAGGCCAAAACTTAGTAAGTTGGGGGTCTGTGTAAATCTACATTTAGGTTATTCTATCAGTGTCCTCTTCTTATCTCATTACTTTGTGGAATAAAATATTTTTTCTGTTTTTAATTAATATTATTAGTACCGTGGAGCCAACCCCGCTGGCAGAAATGGAGCTGGATTATATTCTCGTTTGTGCATCTGCAGTCTTGTTCACTAAATTCCATTTGTTGAATATATATTACTGGTGGTGATGTGCAACTCTGGAAAAAAAAACACAGACCAACTTTCAGGCCTCAAGGTGAGTTACAGGGCTGGCAGTTAGAGATCTAATATCATCTTTATTTGTAGATTGTCTGATATTGAGTCACTGAAAAACAATAAACATGGAACTTCAGAATGGGTATTTGATTATTTTATGTATATATTTATAAATACTAAGACCATGGACAAAAGTGCTCAATTACTGTACAGAAATTACTAAAAAATATATTTTTTCAGTTTCCCTTTCAGAAAGCCAGAAAAATCTAATGTAATAAAATAACAATTAACAGTAGGTGATGTGTGTGTGTGAGAGAGACAACAACAAATATTCATCACATATTGAGTGTGTAAATATGACATCCAATGATAAAAGTGACATGGAAAGGTGCCTGGTACTGATGTGCAAAACATATGACAGAAAATACTAATAAATTAACAACTTCTATCAAAAAATCTATAAGAGACTTAGATTTTATGTAAGAATGATCATAAGATATAAATGAAAAGATAAATAGAAAGCTGATGCTATTTCATCTCCCCCGTGAGAAAATGTTCTCTAATGTTTAGAGATCATCATTTAATTATTCTTTTTATCTAACACATCTTTGAAGTCACCAGACACTTACATAATTAAAAAATGTATCATTCACTCTGTGAAATTTACTTCATCTGCCCAAAGCCTGAGTAATCAAATCTGTGGAAGTAATCATCTTTGTGGTGGAAGTGTGTGTGCATGCTTTGGGAGGTGAAATCCACTCCTCAGTCTGGAACCACTGTATGGGCTGCAGCATATGGTGCTCCTCCCCAGTCTATGGGCTGAAGTCAATAATACTTTTTGTGTGAGTAATGATCTGCATGTGTGTAAGAGGAGAAGGATCAGACCCATTTTAATATAATGAAGTATTTGTTTTACTAGCAATGAAAAGAACTGGTCAAATTATTTATTGTGATTATGTGAATATGAAAATCACTATTTCTTCCTGCTCATAGATAATTTGTGAACTTATCCTGGCTTCTGCCTGTGCTTTTTGTTCTTCATGTGTATTCTCCAAAAACTTTGGGTGAACAATTTTCACCCCAAAGATACTGTTCACTTTGACTGTTCATTATTCATGATGTGTGACTGTGACTAAGTTGCAAGGTATTGTCTCAGTTCCTTGATTGGGAGACTGGAAACTATTAAACAGGAAGATAATTAACGATTAACAGTGAAATGTGAACAACCTCATATATGGATATGTGAGGAAATAGTGAACATAAAGTGCCACGCACATGGCTGAAATTATCTGCTTTTCAGAATACAAATATTTGTTTGCAAATGCTAGTTTTGCTGCGTTCAACCAATTTCAACAATCCTTACTGCAGTAACTTCTTTCTTTCTTTCTTTCTTTCTTTCTTCAATATATGGATCTAAAAATGGTTATCTTGGAGAAGTTGATTTACCTGGGTCCTAAGAAAAAATTGACATTCACCAATATCCTAAAAAATGTTCTTTTGACCACTCATGGTACGGCAGTTTTTTGTTTTTGTTTTGCTTCCTGTGCAATTTTTGACTTTGACTTTACAGTTGGCCAAGGTGAACAATATGACTTTGCATGACAACTTATATCAGAACAGTAAGCATACTTCTGAGTCTTCATATGTCGCTGTCCAGAAAATGTTGAGCTCTGCAGGGGCAGAAATAGAATTTGTGAGAATACTGGCATAACTCTTCCTCTTCCTACAAAGACAATATGGACAGGTTATCGCTAATAGGAGCTATGAAATAACCAGCACCTTGTCTTGAGTACAATATGTTCCAGGGCCAAAACTATTTCATTTGTCTTTCTCTCTCTCTTAGCAAAACATAGACACAGGTCATGAGAAGTACTCTGTTTATTCTCTACTGCAACTTAGTGTCATTCATATATCAGATATATCAGAGCATTTCTGTGGGACAGAGTCTGACTGCCTGCTAGCTGTGCTGACGCACACCTGCACAAGACGATTTTTCTTTTTACACTCTGTTATCTGGAGAAGGAAAAAAAATCACTATACAGTTCTGATTGAAAATCACTAACACTGACAGTGTTAAGACTGGTTTCTACAAAATCTAGAAATGTAATTGTAGTATTTTCATTCACCTTACCGGTGGACACCAACCTCATTAACCGAGATATTCATTGAATACCACATGTACTTCTTAAGACAAATTCAAAGGTGTGGGAATAGTACAACTGTAGCCAAGTTGGGAGAAACAGTTACAAGTAGGGCTGGTCAAAACATTTTTTCACCAAATTATTTTTTTTATGGTAATTGGGATTTTTGAGTCAATGAAATTTTTCACAAGCTATCTCTTTTAAGCAGAAAACTTCAGCTCTTCATACTCTCCCATCCCCAAGTTTTCAATTTTCCTCTGAACGTTGAAAATATTCATCCAAATATAGAAAATTTCTATTTGGAAATACTGCTAAATTAGAAATAAGTTGTTAGTGAAGCATTGAACAAGTGGATAACTATGCCCAGAAAAAATGGCACAGTTTGGAGTTACTTGGAATGTATACAAATATTCTTTACACTCTGTTTTCTAGGCTTGATTATCTGGAGGCAAATGTTCATTGCTTTAGCATTCTTTTCAAATTCATCTCCAGGGTTAACCATCCATTTTTAATCATTGCTTATAATGAGATTTGCAAACTTTTAAAAATCCCTTAACTATAACTATGAATAGGTTTAAAATAGAGTGGGAAAAATTTGCTTTTATTTATTTATTTATTTATTTATTTATTTAATTTAATTTGATTTTTGTTTAAAGGGTGATAGAATCAACCGAGGTTTTTTTTTTTTTCAAATGGATGTAGTTTTGAAATGGTTTCACTGTGCAGAGACCAACTGGGAACTAGTAGAGAAGAAGCTCAAAGAATGTATTCAGTTTCCTACTGTATCTGCGTCTTTTTCTGTTGTCTTAATCTCTGCCAGATCTCTCCCTTCTGTGGGTTTTCCCATGGTAGGGGTCCTTGCAGTGAAGAAATTGAATTTCTGCAGACGGAGAAAGGGATTCAGGTCCCAGATCCTCCAGTTTCTTGGGTCCCCAGGAAATCCCATCCAGTTCTTAGCGGGTATGGCTCCAATAGACTTGCATTGCCAAGGCTTTGCATGTTAGTATGACACTGGAGCAGTGGTGGGCAACCTACAACCCGGGGGTTGCACGCAGCCCATCAGGGTAATCTGCTGCTGGGCCACCAGCCAGTTTGTTTACATTTGCATGGCCACCTGCAGCTCCCAGTGGCCGCGGTTCGCCATTCTCAGCCAAAGGGAGCTGCGAGAAGTGGCGGCCAGCACGTCCTTTAAGCCCACACCACTTCCTGTAGCTCTCATTGGCTGGGAATGGCGAACCGTGATCACTGGGAGCTGCGGGCGGCCGTACAAACTGGCGGCCTACCAGCAGATTACCCTGACAGGTTGCAGGTGGAGTGTCCCTAAAAGAAGGTTCTACAGCACAGAGAGGGCACTATGTAAGTCTGAGGCTGCATTGACATTTTGTTGATGCAAAATGTTTCCTCAGTTTGTTTTTTTATCTGCCCACATGATCCCAATTAGTTTGTCTGAGATCAGAAATATTCTCAGTAGACTGGATCCAGATCAACCAGTTTTAGGTGCCAAAAATATCATTCAACATGCACGGCTTCAAGTACAATCAGTCACATTCACTACATGCAATGAAAAGTACATGTGGTAGACAATATGAAAACCTTGCAGACATGCTCCGCACTTCCTCTTCATTTGTTGTATGGCTTTGGTTCTCAAATTAAATTAGATACATGTTTAAACCCTTGGACTGTGCTGCACTGTGTTCTGGTGCTTTGCTGAAGTGGGGCTTGAAAGCACCATCTAACACAAAGGGTCTGATCCCAAGCACCTGGAAGTCAGTGGAAACATTAAACATTAAATTAATGGGGTTTGGATCAGCCTCTAAGTGAGGATTACTTTTATTTTTAAAATGATTATGCCTATGAAGGCAGTTTAAGGGAATGATAAAGATTTAAAGAAAAATGAATACAGGAAGGAATGAAAAGAGGCGCAAAAGAAAAGGCAGATAAATGCATCAGCTTCAGAGAAGAGGAAAAATATTTAATTCTCCGGTCAAGAAAGGTCTCCTAGTTTCTTCTGTAAAAGAAAAATGGCATAGGAAGAAAATCTATAGCAACCATACAGTAATCCTCTCATTCTTGAGGAAGGCAGTCCATAACTTGACTTTTTTTCAGTCGATTCCCACAATAAACCACAGAGAAATTAGCTTTATTTTTGTCATATCATTTATCACAGAAACAGATTTTTTTAAAAAAAAATATTGTACATTGCCCTAAACATATATCTACTAATTTTAGGTTGTCATTCCAGTTCCAGTTTGGTTGTACTTGGTTCAATGAACTAGCTCTTTCTCTCTCTCTCTCAGGTTCTCTGACTTAATTAGTTGTCACTATACCAAAGACATAAAATAAATCTGTTACTTGTGCAGTTGCCTCAGTGGCCATCTCACTGTATGTACCATAAAGTGCCAGCTGTTAGTTTGTTGTGGTGTTTGGTTTACTTTAGTCATGATTTTTATCTTTTTTTAGAAAGTACAGGAGAATACTGCATAGTTACTTAGTTTTGTTCTTAAGTTCTTCGAGCAGGACCCTTTGTCAAAATAGTAGCGAACCTGTATTACCAATGCCTGATGCTTAAGCCCAAGTTGTTAGATCTGATGCCAGTTGTGTAATGTGACAAGAGAGGCAAGTCTACCCTTTTCTTGCTTTGTAAAAGACCTTGTTTTTCCCCCCTAACTTCCTATGGCTATTGTCATTGCAAGCCACAGCCATATTCTCCCACTTATGTCCTCACTGATGACAAAAATAATATTTTTGACTCTAAGATCTTATACTATCATGCCAAGGAGCCCTATTATCTGTCTCCTTGAGAACATTCTTGGTGAGGAAGGCAAGGATGATTTCCTATCATTGGAAATATTGCTTGTGTCTATCTGGAGTCTAATGTTTGAAGCTATAATATGGGGTCACAGTAACAGTTTGGAGCAAATTGATTCAGTGATGTGTTTTGTCTTCCAGCAGTAATACATTCTGGAAAATTGATGTTTCTTGTAGATTTCTAAATGTTGTGGCATGGAAAAATGTTTGACAGAGGTAAAATACTTCCTACAGACTTATCTCAGTGGGAAAGGAGGAACGAAGGAAGGGCAGACTTTCACAACTGTGTGTAGGTCCAGCTATCGTTGTGAAAGTTGTATGAGGGGGTGGAATAAAGGGGAAACCGAGAAGTCCTGGATGGTGGAAAGGCATGTGCGTACGGAGTTTGGGGGGGGGGCATGGAAAAGAGTTCTGATTGTGCTGCAGGGGAAGGCAGGCATCGATCCACTCAGTCTGCAGCATTATCAACCCTAATAAACTAGAATTTGATCCAAAAACTAACACAAATCACTTTGCTAACAGCCTTTGTAAGGAGTGTGAATTAGATTTTTTAGTTATGAAAATATTCATACCAAATTCTGCCCTTAGTTTTCAGGGCTGTAACTAGGTGTAACTGAGGGGAGCATCTGGCCTTTTATTTCTTAAATCAGAGTGGGTACAGAGTGTTCACCATTTAAAAGAGCAATGATTTAATAGCAGTTAGTGTTATGTCAGTATTTCTGTATATTCTGAATGGGAAATAACTGCACTAGCTCATATACAAGTGTAACAACTATTGATTTTTTTAATGGTGTTAAACCAATGTAATTTCCATTGATCCTACTGAAAGTTATGCATAAGTACCATGAGGTAAACTGATCTCTGACCGGCTGACATTTTGTCTGTCTCCTAGACCTCATAATGGAGAACACTTAGGGTACACCTGGACAGCAGTAAGGAGCAATTCAACAACAGGTTGAATAGGTACCGGATGACAGCTGAATGTGCTTTTGGCAGATTAAAGGCACTCTGACGATGCCCTTATGGCAGGTTAGACCTTAATGAGGATAATATTTGCATGGTCATAGCCGCATGCTGTACGTTGCATAATCTCTGTGAAGTCAAGGGTGAAAGGTTTGCTCAGGGGTCGAGGGCTGAGGCAGACCACTAGGCTGCTGATTTTGAGCATACAGATACCAGAGCTGTCAGAAGAGTCCAGAGGGGCCCAATCTGAATCAGGAAGGCTTTGAGGCAACACTTTGAAAATGAGAGCCACTAAAGTATATCTCTGTGATTGGTGCTTCAATGTCACATTACATGTAGTTTTCCGAGGAAGCAATGGTGACATTTTGGGGCTTACATTTCAGTAAGGAAATGATTAAAATGCCTCCACATGTATTGGTAGTGTCTCCTATCTCAATTTGTAGAAAACCAATAAAGATGAGTTACCATTCAAAAATGTTGCTTTTATTTTACAAGAAACAGCACACAGAAACACACAGATGCTCAGTGGGAAAGGAGGAACCAGGGAAGGGCAAACTTTCACAACTGTGTGTAGGGGCAGCTATCATTGTGAAAGATGTATGAGGGGGTGGAGTGAAGGGAAGACCTAGAAGTCCTGGATGGTGGAAAGGCATGTGCGTGCGGGGTTTGGGGGGGCTTGGAAAAGAGTTCTGAATGTGCTGCAGGGGAAGGCAGGCATGGATCCGCTCAGTCTGCAGCATTATTAAGGACTTCAGCATCTGCTTTTGGTCCTCCATTACTTTAATCATCGACTCAGTTGCATCTTTAACAAACTCCTGATTCGCTTTTCTGTCCTAATGTTCAGCTTTTCAACACTCCTTGCATTCCCTTTTTTCTGCACTGGAGCATGTCTTATTTGCTGTACCTTGGATGCTTTCTTATCTGGCAGAGACGCTTGGCCAGGGTGCATGCGGTGTTCCTGAAGGGCATATCTGCTGAAGCACAAGGGACAATGCACAGAAGCGGGATTGTTAAATTCACATACAGCATTGAAACATTTTGGTTAAATACACCTTTTTCAACATTGCCATCACTTCTTACTGACCTTTGCCAGGCACACATCTCTGCAAACACCCAAAGCATGGTGAGTGTTGGCGGGGATTGGGGGGTACGGGAAGCAGGCACTCAACATGGGGAAAAGAGCACACACTCTTTGTAAGGGTCATGCTGCAACATACTAGGGGAAAAATTATAACATTCTCCCACACTTTTCCACAGACAGGGGTCATTCAAGCAGATATCTCACTGCTAAGGGTAAGCAGGGAATTGAGAGTACATCTACTCCATGCTTGTGGCTTCCACCCTGCTCCCTATGCTGCTCGCCTTTGTGCCGCTTTGCTCCCTGCAGCAGTGATTGCCGAATGGTGTGGGAAAGTTTCCTACAGTGGGGGAAGAAACAAAGCTGGTCTGCCATGGAATCTTCAGCAGAGGATTGCCGAGTACCTCCAGGAAACTTTCTTGGAGTTCTCTCTGGAAGATTCCTTTGAGATCTTAGCATGCATCAACACCCTGTTCTGCCATACCAATTAGCTACACAGAGAAATGTGCAGCTCATGGAAACACAGCCAGCATCCCACATTTCTATACCCTGAACCCACCTCCACACTACACAAACCACAGCCACTTACCAGGCATCTCCTCTCCTGGTTCTTGCTCACCGGAGAGCAACTGCTGAGACTGGCTAGACACCTCTGGAGTGGAGAACAGTTCCTGGCTGGCTGCCCCAGAGCTGCATGTCGTTGTCTAACTCCACCTCTTCATCAATAACTTCATCCTCTTTCTGCTGAAGTATCCATGGGGCTCTTGGTGGTGGAGATGGGGTCGCCATCGAGGATAGTGTCCAGCTCCTTATAAAACCAGCAGGTCTTAGGTGAAAAAGCACTGAAGCGATGGTTTTCCTCCCTCCCCTTATGGTATGCCTGCCTCAGCTCCTTTATCTTCGCTTTGCGCTATAATGTGTCCTAATCATAGCCCTTTTCACACAAGCCTCGAGAAATGTGCCCGTAGGAATACCAAGTCCTACAGCTCAACTGCAGCTGGGACTGCACAGCCTCCTCTCCCCATATACTGATCAGATCCAACAGCTCCACAGTGGTCCAAGCAGGAGAGCATTTGGTGCGATAACCCACCATGGTCACCTGGGAAGATGCGATGAGACCTCTCCATGCCGAGCCATCAGGAAATGGAATTTCAAAAATTCCTGGGGCTTCTAAGGGAGGGGGTGGATAGTTGTTTATCTGGTTGCAGGGTAGTAGCGTTCAAACTGCTGACTAGAGCAGTCATGATGGACATTGTGGGACACCTCCTGGAGGCCAATTAAAGTGATGAAATCAAACGTGATGTCTATACTGGCACTTTGTCGATAAAAATGTAGAGGAAAAAGACGTATGTCTCTCATCGGGGTGGCTGCATTTTGTTGCCAAAACTGGGCATTTTCCCCAATAATAGTTGCATCGCAGTGTGTACACATTCACTGTTTGGTCGACAAAAGGGAGTTTTTGTGGACAAAACTTGGTAGTGTAGACAAGGCCTCACTTCCTTTCAGAGCTCACCATCACCACTGTCTTCTCTTCCCTTTCTCCTGCTCCCCTGAAATGTGCCATCACACCAACCTTTTCATCTCCTGCTCCCTTCATCTCCCAGCACTTGGTGGAATCCCTCTCACATTGCGTCTCCAACTGCAGACTGTCTCTTATGCAACCTCTCCCTCTCTCAGACATTTGGCTCCCTTGGACTCTTCTATGTCCCTGGAATCTGAAATAGCAGCTATGCCAACTGGTCGTGTTTTTCATTTGCAATTAACTAGGAAAATATGACTTTTTTTCTGCCGCTGGATTGCATCCAGAAATGGCAGCTAGAACAAAATATGGCAGACTGCTTGCTTAGAATTGGTTGCTGAATTCAGCTTATTACACCTGTGAGCCATGTGCTGCATGTCTTATTTGCTTTCAGAATGTTCATTTACAAATTCCTTTGTGCTCTTGATTTCGGCTTCCTTAAAGACTTCCTTTCCCCTTCTGGTACATATCCTCCCAACAACTGAGATCCACCAAGTTATTTCAATCCTGAATTTCCACATAAGATACAAGGTGCATCTGTATAACTAGGGTTTTCCTTTATTAGGGATTTGGAGTCATAGACCATGGAGCTGGAGCAGAGGGAAACCTGGCCAAAGCCTGACCACTTTTGGCCCACTACAGCCCAGCTCAAGGAAGGAAAACTGGCAGCACCAGAGCCAGAAAGTGGGGAGGGCATTGCAGGGGAATGGCCTTGTCTGCACACTGTGGCGAGAACCAATGCACTAGAGCAGGGAGCCAGGCCAGGAGCCACTGCAGGGTGAATGTGGTGTGGGCTCACTCTCCAACCCCCCTCCTCCAGGGTCTCCCACTCCTCAGGGGCAGGAACCAACCCCCAACTCACTTTAAATGCTGCTCCACAGCCCCTGTTTGGATTGAAGATACCTGGAGCTCAACCTTCCTCTCATGTATATCAGCGTAAATCAGGAGTGACTCCACTGAAGGCAGTGGAATTACACCAGTGTAACAGTGTAAAGAAAATCAGCTCCCTGTATCTAAATAGCTGTGGTTGGTGTTCTTAAGAGGTATTTTTTGTGGTGTGGTGTTAATTGATTTGGGTATTGTGTGTTTTGCTGCCAGCTGATAGCATTCTGTTGTTAATTATTTCATGCTAATTACATTTTTAAAGATCTAAGTGCGCCTAGGTGCTTGGCCAATTAACACATGCTTTCTAAATAATTAAATAAAATGTATACACCATAAATATGTTTGCCACTTTGTTGGTAATTTTTGTGTTTCGTAATATCATGTATGATAATATATTTTAATAGTTTACGTGGCACAGTGAATACATAATCCCTTTAGACCAGTGGTTCTCAAACTAGGGGCGCCGCTTGTTCAGGAAAAGCCCCTGGTGGGCTGGGCCAGTTTGTTTACCTGCCACGTCCGCAGGTTCAGCCGATCGCGGCTCCCACTGGCTGCAGTTTGACACTCCAGATCAATGGGGGCTGCGGGAAGGGCGCCCAGCACATCCCTTGTCCCGCGCCTCTTCCCGCAGCCCCCATTGGCCTGGAGCGGTGAACTGCTGCCAGTGGGAGCCGCGATTGGCTGAACCTGCGGATGCGGCAGGTAAACAAACCAGCCCGGCCTGCCAGGGCCTTACCCTGAACAAGCAGCACCTCTAGTTTGAGAACCACTGCCCTAGTTGTACAATAGGAATTAAGATCCAGATTGTGGAACTGTTGCTCACATTGAGAAGCACTTACAGTTTGGATCTAATATTTTGTAAAGCCTCCTAAATGCCCAGTTCCTACATTTTTAATATCATCTATGACCTTTTTTTTTTCTCACGCCTTTAGCTCCTCTTTTAACCAAGATGACAGAATTCTCCTTGGCTAAATCGATAGTAATCTACAGAAGTACTTAGCAATTTTGTCTAAATTCTACTGTATTGTGGAAAGAATTTGCAAGAACTCTAGAGACAGTCTTAACTTTTCCCACTATTGTTAAACTTCAAATTTGCATATATATATGAGTGAGTGACACCCCCTGCTCTGCCCTCCAGAGCTGCGCTCAGCCCCATATATATATACATACTATATAGTGTGTTTGTGTGTGTGTGTGTGTGTGTAATTAAATGCAAAATATACCACAGGCAGTGTCAGAGTATAAACAACAGCTAGACAAAAACCGAATACATAGAAAAAGGGAGGGAGAGAAAATTACATATACACACACACAAACCATAAGCAGTTGATGGAAGATCCCAACAAAGAGCATGTCATAAAGACATCACACACTATGACAAAGATAAATCATTATCTGTTTCTACTTGGAGTTCAGTGAGGGAACAATTCACTTGTGGATGTATTTCTACTAAAACAATTTCTTAACAAACCTTTCCCCTCCTTCACCTATTCAGCGTACAAACAAATGGCCAGCTCTGCATTCTGAAATTGGTCCCAGGCAGAAATTATTTTCATCACAAACTGGCCATGTCAAAATGACTTGGGAACAAATCCTGAATAATGAAAAAAGTGATTTAAAAATCATCTGGACAGATCCATCCGGGGCTTCTAGCAAGTTACCAAACAAAAGTCGTTAAGAAAAATAAGACAAACAGCAGAGATAAAAGCTAAGCTATATCATAGTTTATTGTGCTGTAGTAAAGAAAAATCCTTTGCTATCCTTTTGCTGTGGATTCCTTTTCACTTTCAGCTTTTCAAGAAGCTAACAGTTGTACACCAGCTAAAGATTTTGGGTGCTGTAAAATAAATAATATAAAAAAAACCCTTCTAAAAATTGTTGGGGAGGCAGGTTTCCTCTTCCATTAAGCCAGGCATTACAAGCAGCTTCAGGGAACAGAAAACCTCTCTCCCCCCAGTTTTAAAATGATATATTATTTTATAGCACTCAAGTGTGCTAAGTGCTTCACGACGTAGATAACACTTTGGGCCAGATCCTCAGTTGGTGTAAAAGGGTGTAACCCCATCTGAGGATGGGGCCCAGGGTCTTGGCCCTGAAGAGCTATCAAACTAACTAGACGCATGACACAATAAACGGGGAACTGAATCAGAGAGGAGGAAATATTTGGGAAACAATAATGAGGCTAAGGCCCAGTTTGAAGAACAAAGGAGTCTTTTAAAACAACATAGATGTTTTAGGAAGTTATTTTTTCATAGACACTGCAGCAGAAATGGATCCTGAGGAAGGATGTGAATGAGGAGATACTAGTGATCTTACCAGCTGAGAATAGGCTGCATAGCAAGCTGTGTGAAAGAAAATGAGAAGATGTTTTTGAGAGAAGAGAACAACAAATAATGTGTTGAATCTGATATGATTGGCGGAGCAGAGAGGTCATGGGTAAGGATTGATGTGATGGGAGACATGGGCAGATAAGTAGAAGAAGAATTGCAGAGGGCAATATAGGGAAGGACAAAGAGCTTGAACTTGAGGCACTGGTAGAGGGAAAGTCCATGGAGGAATTCAAGGAGGGAGCTACATGCCCAGATGAATGGGTTAGGAAAATGATCTGAGTTTCCATGGACTTGAAGTGTGTGTGTGTATGGGGGTGGGGGTGAGGAGGAAGGCATAATACAGATGTCATAAAGGCCAAAGACAAGTAAGTAAGGGCCTGGATGAAAATTTTAACAGAATGGACCAAGAAAAACATAGCTCTTCAAAATGTTATGTAGAAAGGGATAGCAGTATTTGGGAAAAACCTGGATGTGTAGGGCAAGAGAGGTGTTGAAGATGACATACAGGTTAAGGGTCTCAGTGACAGGGATGGGCAGAGGTATAATAAAGAATGACGGAATTTCACAGGATTTGGGAGGGAAGATCCCAGTGGTTCATGTCCTTTAGGAGGTGTTAGGCAACTAGGCTTAAATGCAGATTCAAATGGAAGGAGACAGCGCAGGCATAGAAAGATAGATTTGTTAGTCATCCACTCCTCTCTCATTCAGATCTTTACAAGACGCCTATATGCAGCATCACCCTCTAAGTAATTATTCCTTTTGTGCTTAGGGAAGACAAGCTCCAAAGTTATCTAGCTTCTGGCTTGAAAGCTCTTTAGAGAAGGGATCATTTTGAGGGGTTTATACAGGAACAAATACAATGCTGGTGATAAACAAATACATGATAAAGGCATTCTGAGATGCTGAAAACCTCTGAAATCAGAGAAGCTTATTAAAGCTGGTAAAGAATATTGGCTTCCATGTTGGCCATTTTTTTGCTCACTTTAATCAAAAAAATCAAGCAAACAAATATGTACAGGCAGCTCTGTCCTTTGATTCCGACTTTTTTTTATGGGCTGCAGTCATACACCCTTCAGTCTGTGCTCTTGCACGTGAAAGAGAGTTGGATCTGGCTTGTATTTGCATTGGACAACCGAAAGTAAAACCCAATGGCTCTACTCCCTTGCATAGCCATGTACACTTGCGACAAGTGTACATAAACTCTTACCAAATCAGAATGATAGTATGATCACCACCACCTTGGCTGACACACAGAGGATTGACCCAGCTACCTTGAGCTAAAAGAATGAGTAGCTTGAGCTGAAGAGCCAGGCTTTAACAAACTCTTATCCAGACAGGGACATATAACACACATGTGTAACAGCAGAGTTACAGTAGCACTCTGCACAGGTGTGAATGCCTGTGGAAAATCAGGCCTCCAAGGTATTCTCCAGAATATTCTTGCTGATTCATGAGGGCTGGTCTATACTGGGAGCTTAAAATGGCCTTGTTCAATGGTTCTCAAACTCGGACCCTGGTGGGCCGGGCTGGTTTGTTTACCTGCCGCGTCCACAGGTTCAGCCAATCGCAGCTCCCACTAGCAGCGGTTCGCCGTTCCAGACCAATGGGGTCTGCAGGAAGCGGCGCAGGCCTAGGGATGTACTGGCCGCCCTTCCTACAGCCCCCCATTGGCCTGGAGAGGCAAACTGCAGCCAGTGGGATCCGCGATCGGCTGAACCTGCAGACGTGGCAGGTACACAAACTGGCCCAGCCCACCAGGGGCTTTCCCTGAACAAGCGGCACCCCTAGTTTGAGAACCACTGGCCTAGCTATGTCTCTCAGGGGTTTGGATGTTTCACACTCCTAAGAACTACAGCTATGCCAACCTAACCCCCAGCGTAGACAGTGCTAGGTCAATGAAAGAATTCTTCCGTTGACCTAGCTACCATCTCTTGGGGAGGTGGATTACCCTCCCATCGGCGCAGGTAATGTCTACACTAAAGCGTTACAGTAGAGCAGCTGCAGCGCTGCAGCTGTAGTGTTGTTAAAGCAGAGACATACCCTGAGGGCTAGTGGTTTCTGTAGGCAATCTTTCCTCTGAGTCAGTGCTGAATAATGTCACACTGAGTTGCTGTGGTGAGATATAAAACCAAGGTCCTCCCACTGTCATAGCGTTCCTACCTAAATTCACTCTGCTGTTTCAATGGGACTCATGTCATTTTCTAGTTCAGTAATAAGGTATCCATTGCTTGCCTTACTGAAAAGGGAATATTCCTCCAATTGCTCGATGAGGTGGGAGAGGGAAGATTGAAGATTTTTAACAATGTTTCTGTCAAAAAAAGTCACGTTCTCATATAGAGCCCTCCACACACCCCCATTGTCACGTTCAAATAATTTAAATGGTACACATCCCATTTGCAGGACAGCATCCTAGTGTTTCAGTGCAGCTCAAATACAACTGTGACAGGTGGCCATGTAATTCAAAAAAAGCAGGGGTGGTTTTGAGGCATGACATTAGACTTCACATTTTTTTCAGATTTTTCCTTTGGCACAGATGGTGCTTTATTTTTCCCCTTCAAAGCCTTACCTCTGGAAGCTATTTTTATTTATTTTCTACAAGTACACCTTCAGGCAATAGCAACGGGGGTGGGGAGGCAAATCCTTTATTTTATGCTGTCAAAACTGATCCTCTATGAGTTATTCACATTGCTTTCTGATGTGCCAGTCAACGGTTCCATGTTTGTGGCAGTGTGAGGAGCTAACACAGATCCATAAAAAGCAGCTTGTTGACTGATAACATCAGAGTGGGAGTTAGCAAGGGGGGGAAAAAGGACCTTTTTGTTGTTGATAGTTTCCTAATGAAAGTGGATGAACCAAGAACTGTGTAATAACATGTGCTTGGCCACTTAGCCATAGCGGCAGATTTGGAATGAAAGCTTACTAAGAATATGGTGAGGACCTTTTGTACCATTTCTCATCTACTGCAGTTCTCAGAAAAAAAATAAAGTGAAAGACTATAAATCAATTCCCCGGATTTTTAAATTTGATTCCCAAAAGAATACTTAAACTTGTCCAGAAGATAAGTAAGCCATCAGGCTGTTAGAAAGATGTTAGGCCTTTTTCCCCCTTTCCCCAGTAAAAGTAGATCATTTCTCAAAACCTTCAGAGCTATCATTTTAGGATGATGTTCGTCTTTCTCAATTTTTTTCTAAGGAATTCAGCTCAAACCTGCAAACATGTGGAAGTGAAAGAGCAAACATTAGATAATAAGCATGTGAGGGGATAACTGCCAAATTGTTCTGTGACTACTCCATACAGCAAAGCAACTTATCAGGTCTTCATAAAGTGCAGAGGCCTGCAGAAACATTTCCAGAACTGTTACAGGTCAGTCTTGTAATCAAAATTAATAGTGTTCAAATTTTTCTTTAGCAAGTGAAAGTAAAAAAAAAAAGCTTGGTTTACTAGAAGAGTATGCTGAAGAAATCTCCTCAAACTGTCTATCTGCAAAGAAATGTAACCTTCCTAAATCCTACCTCCAGGTTGAAGTTGACAGGAAGATCTGTGGAAAATTTAACATTTTATCTAGGGAGCTGAAACAGTTCAGTAGAACATAATAGTTTTCTATATGAATTTACAGAATGCCAGCTGACAGAGATAGATAACTTGGTACAAGTCCTGGAAGCTCAGTTATTCAGAATGTCTGAGAGAATTACAAGCAAGACAAGCACAGATGTTGGTATTTAAGTAACTTATGCTGACAAGATTTGCTTTCCTGTGTCCCGTGTTACACTATCAAGAGGCCATTTAGGTCCCAGTACAGCAAACTATTCCCTGTGGCTGGACCCTGCTTGGAGCCCCATTGACTTCAGAGATGCTAACTTCTTTGGTGCAAGGTTCTGCTTGGGCAGGGCCATTTGCAGGACTGGAGCCTTCCTGAGGTATGGGAAAAATCAAAACAATTATGATGGCTTCAAATTGAAAAGCCTTCAATCCAGTGTTGGCGGCTACATTGAATACAAAACATGATTTCTTTGTTACATTTGCAAACCAAATATAGAAGCAACCACACCAGCTACTATTGCATGGAACAGCACAAGCTGTACTGCAAACAATCCCCAGGGAGGAGACAAAAACCTTCTCCTAAGCTCATGAAGTTCTGTTTTTTTTTTGTTTGTTTTTAAAGGATACTTCTCTAGAATTAAGTGTAACAATATTTAATTTTATTTTGCAGAGCATCATTTCTACAAAATGTACCCCCCCCCCCTCAAAATTTGCAGAGATGTATGATACAATGCCAGTGTTAAATCTTTCCAAACTCCAGACGCCTCATTTCTGTAACCTATTCAGCTTTCTGGGAAATTTCCAACACAGAAGCTTTAGGTGAGAAGATAGCTAAGGTTGCAAAGGCCCCAATTTCAAAAGGAGTTAGGCACCTAAGTGCCTTTGAGGACCTGTTTCTAAGGCCCTAATCAGGTAATCTGCTCCATTGGGACACACCTCTGCACCCATACAGAATCCCATTGAAATTAGCATGCAGGGGGACCCAGGAAAAGCAGCTTCCTGGATCAGGGCATACATGAAAACAGTATATCATGTCTTGTATAAAAGTCACGACTTTGGCCCTGATTTGGGAAATCATCTCTATTCAGGAAAGCACTTACGCATATGTTAAAGCCACATTGAAATCAATAGGGTTCAAGCACTTCCTTAAGATCTTTGCTGAATCAGGGTCTTTATGATTTCTTTGACTGTTCCTGGCTTTAAATCTTATCCTGCTCAGGAATAATAAATGTAAGCACATTATTGTTATTAGCTACAAAGAACTGCATATTTCCTAGTTGCATAACCATCTTAACTTTCACCGCAAATAAAAGCTATTCCTTTATCAATAATTCCTAAATATATGAATGACTCAGACTGGAGAAGTAGGAGGATGAAGGGTGTAAATCCCAAGGAATGAGAAAAACTAGTCAGGGTGGGACAAAGTGGTATATCTAGTGGTAATGGGATGAAATGGAAGATTTTGGTTAAACATTAAAAAAACCAAGAACATCCTGATAATGTTACAAAGTCGTGAAATGAAATCCTATCATTTTGGACGTTTAGTACTAGATTGAAGAGAGCATTTGCAGATATGCTATAGGGAAAACTCCTGCACTGCCACTGGTATGAACTAGGTGATCCAATATGTCTTTCACCTCTAATTTCTATTAATTCTCTTCTTAGAATGAAGAACCTTTCTTTAACTAAATGACTTTATATTCAATGGAGCAGTGTGAGAAATGGTTTTCCTGTCCTGCAAACATTTTTTTGAGATTTCAAAATATATTCCCACCCCAAATTAGAATGAAAAATCTCATTCTCAGATTTTTTTCACAAGCAAACAAACAAAGATTAGGATGAATCAAAATGTTTCATTTCAATTTTGGCCATTTTTTACTTTTACTGTTTTTCTAAATTACTAAAATTAGCCTAATTTTTAAAAAAAAAATATTTTGAGCTAGAAAACCAGCATTTTTCATTTAACATATTGAAACATTTCATTTTGAAACTCTTCAAAATTGTTTTGAGTTGAAAAAATTGTTGAAACCAACCCTTTCCAAGTAAAGGGTTTGGTTTCAATGAATCAGCATTTTCCAAGAAGAAAAAATCATCAAAAATTCCCAATTATTTGTAGTAATCATTACTGATGAAAAAGAAAATGTTACCACTTTTTGGCTAGGGCAGTTAGCTGATAATCGGGGTATGGCAGGTTGTTTCTGTTTGGAGGAGAAATTGATTATAAAGTCAGGGTTTTTTTATGTAATCCAGTTTATTTACAAAGTCTTGTTTCCCTGAACATAGTAGGAATCGAACAACAAGAGGCAGTTTCCTTGCTCATAATTCCAAGTCTTTTTCATCCAGTCCTATGTCCAAAAAGATCTCTTGGCTTTCTCTCAAAGCCACACTACACAAGGCTTCACCTTCTTTCTCCTGACTTTGTTTGCTTTTCTACTGGCTTTCTTGTTGGCTTTTTGTTTGACCCACCCATCCTCACGGAGCTGCAACCAAATCAATCCTCAACTGCTGTGTTTGCATTAAGTCTAGTCTCTGGGAAGGGACATTTAATTGTTCCCTCATTTTGACTGAATAGAACAACCATCAGATTTATCAAGGTGAAACCCAACCTCCAGTATAACTGCAATATGTTGGCTGTATTGCAACATTTATTGAAACTTTAGTAACATTATTATGTTTTTGACATCTTGAATATAGATGAATCAGAGAAAAAGATGAAATTCTACATTTTATGCACCATAACATTTGTTTTGACATAATGAATATTTTGCTGTGGATTATTTCATATTCTTGCAATTTGCTTTATTTAATAAGGATCTTATTCTGCAGTATCTGTACACACAAATTTCTCACATAGGCCATATAACATCCTAAATAGGTTAACTTATTAGCATACTATCTGAACACCTCATTGATATGAATTAGTTTCCTTACAACACCTGGGTGATATAGGGAAGCATTATTATTCCAGTTTTACAGATGCAGAAGTACAGAGAAGCTAATTCACTTGCTCAAGGTGAGTTAGTCAATGGCTTCCTGAGTTCCAGTTCAGTGCTATACCCAAAATACCACCTTTCCTGGGAGATTTGCTTGTGCAATGACTAAAAGGTCAGAGTTTTAGTCTATATGGATATGTCTTAACTGCAGCTGGAAACATGCCTCCCAGCCCAGGTAGACAGACACAAGGTAGATTTGTTTGACCTAGTCTGCTACAAATAGAAGCGTGGATGTTGCAGCATCAGCGCTGCATTGGCTAGCCACCAGAGCTCAGACCCAGCCTTGTACTCAAAGGGCTAACCTGTACTGCCACCTGTCCACAACATCTCCATTGCTGTTGTTAGCACACCTAACTCAAACAAACATAGCACACGTTTGTCTATCCAGACTGCGAGGCACACTCCCAGCTCCCATCGTAGATATATGCTGCCTCGCCTATAAATATTTATACACGTATACCATATCTTTAAAAATTGCTGAAAATCCACACAAGCTCAGTGAGATCTAGAGAGCAGAATCTAGGCTCAGTGAGATCCAGAAATCCCATGAGTCAACTCCAGCCTTTCCAAGATTTTCTTTGAAGCAAAATGTGATTACCTTGTTCGTCATAAATCAGAGCCCTTGACTGAAATAATGGTGTGTGATAGTATGGGTCTTGAGTGAATTAACCCTTGTCACCACTCTGTGTTCCTAGCTTGTTTTAATTTCAGATGCACAAAGGTAAGTCATCTAGCTAAGTGGAAACTTGATAACCTAGTGTAATAATCTTTGACATTAGAGATCAGAAAAAATCTTTTATGTGTCAATTGGCTCACAAACGTCTGCCTGGCCAGATGGTGTTGGTTTTACAAGACAGGCATACTTTGCCTGGAAAATTTCAGAGAAATATGGGTATTATTTTCAAACTCCGGTAAAGGAGAAAGGTGTCATTTCATTCACAGCCCCAGAGAGTATTTCCCTGTTACTGCTTGCTTGACAGATGCTAGGAACAAATTGATGTATAAAGAAAGGCAAGGTACAAGGAAACCGTACGTTAAAACTCATTATCTTTAGATAGGAAAACTCTGCTGGGAGCAACTCTAGAGCATTTTTTGTATGTATAGTGAATGTTTAACATTCTGAATATATGTGCTTTTTAATGCATTGGGATTGCATTTCCATATTTGGTGTAAATCTGAATGAAAATGAAAACAATGAGAAGGTAAACACACGAGGAAATGCAGCAATAAATGAATCAGGAAGAACATGAAGCAAAATGCAAAAGAAATGCGTCAATTTTCCTGGTTCTAGAGGAATGGAAAAACTAGAGATGCAGAGTTTGTGTCTGGATTCACTCTGAGGTTATTCAAAATTGAGGGACTGGGGATGTTCGGATGTAGTAGTTCCAGTTTGTTTCTTTACAGAAATTTAGCTTTAATTCACCAATTCAGCAAAACACTTAAGCACGTGGTGGCCTTTAATCACATAAACAATCCCCTTGCTGGAATGTGGCCTAAATTCAAACTTCCACGGAGTACTAGGGAATTGAGTCAATTCAGATCAAGTGTTCCAGCAATGGAATTGATGCAAACTGTAACTCCTATACAAGAGTTAGGGCTACAACTCCAAGTAATTATCAAGTATAATATTTAAAATATGCCGTGTGTGTGTCATATCATGTGATATATATGTATATTAATACCAATAAACAATAATCTTCTTCTTATTCCTCCCTCACGGCTTCTCCCTCATGGCTGTACACAAGCAATTAAAAAAGTCACAGTAGGGAAATAGACAAAGCAGATAAGCATTTTAAAAATCAAAACAAACTTTGTTAGAGTATAAAAAACACTCTTAAAGTGGGGAGAGAGAGGATGAGGTAGTTGTCCAAGGAAAATGAGCTCCAGCATCATAGATGCCAAATACCAAGTTAAGCTCCGGTTCTGCATGCAGACCCTTGCGCCTGTGCAGAGTCCCGTTGAAGTCAGTGGGACTGCAAAAGGTGCAGGGTATTATGCAGATCCAAATTCAGGCTTAGGGCCTGAAGGTAACAATATTGGTAGGCAGAGGTGTGGTGTTAGAGCCCAGCTATCCATCAAGTGGAGGAATCAGTCTAGCCCATAAGAAATCAAACACTGTTAGATCCTTCACCATTAAAAGTTTCAACATTTTAGATGGTCCAGATAACAAACCATGGATCTGAACATATGCCATAATCTTTGGGGAAGTTTGGAGCTGGATCCAGATCCAAATGTGGATTAGTCACTGTCTCCACAATAAACTGGATCAAATCCAGAAACTCCCAGACTTTCAAGTAGTTTGAATTTAAATCAAAAGGCAAACTTTGTGACTTGTGGCCATCTTTATTTACAAAAAAAGAGAAGGCAGTTGAATGTTGGTGTTGAGACTGTAGGATGGTTGAAACAGTTGCTTAATGTAATGAGCACGTGTGCCAGTGAACTTTGCACCAGTGGAAGGGATGTAAGCCCTATTAAGTAGAGCTGATTGCAGGATGACAATTTTGTTATAGAATCATAGAATCATAGAAGATTCGGGTTGGAAGAGACCTCAGGAGGTCATCTAGTCAAACCCCCTGCTCAAAGTAGGACCAACACTAACTAAATCGTCCCAGCCAGGGCTTTGTCAACCTGGGCCTTAAAAAGCTCTAAGGATGGAGATTCAACCACGTCCCTAGGTAACCCATTCCAGTGCTTCCCCACCCTTCTAGTGAAATAGCTTTTCCTAATATCCAACCTAGACCTCCCCCACTGTCCAACCTAGACCACTGTTCCTTGTTCTGTCATCTGCCACCACGGAGAACAACCTAGCTCCATCCTCTTTGGAATCCCTGCTTCAAGCAGTTGAAGGCTGCTATCAAATCCTCCCTCACTCTTCTCTATACAGTAACTTTTGTGGTTTTGAAATTTGCTTGCATTCTGTATTGGATCAAAAACAAAACTTTGAACATTTTTTGCAAAAATGGAAATTTCAGTTCAAAATCTGAGCTTTTTTGATTTGGGAAGATGGGTGTGGAAACTTGTGGTTAGGGCATTGACCTGGGCTGTGGGAGACCCTAGGTTCTTCTGATTCATCCCTGATCTTGGATGCAAAACTGCTCTGAGAGTCTTGCTCACTCTCTGACCTTCCCAATGAAAACTTAATTGAAACATCTGTAATCCTTCTGCCAAGTGGTGTTAGCAGCAACAAGAGCTGGGTTCAGTATCTAGAGGTTCTGTTTGAATCAGCTCAAGCCCCCACCCAGAAATCTGAGAAAACTAAACGCCACCCCTGTGTACCTCTAAGGGACAATACTTCCCTATCCTCAAGCACTCAGTCTGTGTATAACAAAACAAAACTTTTATTAAAAAGAAGATGGAACTCAGCATTAATTGAGGAAAGCACCTCAACAATGATTCAAATGTATGCAAGCAATAAATAAACACCCTCCCCACAGAATCTTGGGCTGTAGGTTGTTGCCTCAATTTCTTACTTTGTGGTGTGAAAGTTTGATGGACAAATGTCCCTTCAACACACCACTCCCCTTTCCCTCCAGTTCATTGTCTGAGGTCAGTGAAGTCCCAGAATTCAGGGGTGGGTTAACCTCCCACCGCTGAATGGTGGAGTCGAGGAAAGCCTCTGCCTCCTCTGCCTTTGCTGTTGCTCATCACTTGCCACTCGCTGCTGCTTTTGCCTCCAGCTATGATGCCTGTTCTGAGGTTCCACTACTTAGCCAAGTCCGAGTGATTTCAGCCCTTAGTTATTTTACTGGATAGATGGGAACCTCACTGACACTGTATCCTCTGTGTTGCCTTTCAGTGCAACGCTGTCCCCACACCACATCTAAGGTCACAGACCTGCTAATCTAGTGATTACTGAGCAAAAACAAGAACTCTAAATGGAATCTGATCAGCTGGTCTTTAAACACAGGAGGAGGCAGGTTAATGGTATCTAGGACTCTTTAAGCAGAGGCCACACCAGCATGTGAGAACACTTGTCCCTACCCCTTCTGCTTTTCACTTGGAGTTGACATCAATACTCCCTGCTTAGTAAGTGTCATAAATATAAAGGGAAGGGTAACCACCTTTCTATATACAGTGCTATAAAATCCCTCCTGGCCAGAGGCAAAACCCTTTCACCTGTAAAGGGTTAAGAAGCTAAGGTAACCTCACTGGCACCTGACCCAAAATGACCAATGAGGGGACAAGATACTTTCAAATCTGGAGAGGGGTGGGACAAAGGGTTCTGTCTGTCTGTGTGATGCTTTTGCCGGGAACAGATCAGAAATGCAAGCCTTCCAACTCCTGTTAAGTTAGTAAGTAATCTAGCTAGAAAATGTGTTAGATTTTCTTTTGTTTAATGGCCGGTAAAATAAACTGTGCTGGAGGGAATGTATATTCCTGTTTTTGTGTCTTTTTGTAACTTAAGGTTTTGCCTAGAGGGATTCTTTATGTTTTGAATCTGATTACCCTGTAAGGTATTTACCTTCCTGATTTTATGGAGGTGATTCTTTTACTTTTTCATTAATTAAAATTCTTCTTTTAAGAACCTGATTGATTTTTCATTGTTCTTAAGATCCACGGGTTTGGGTCTGTGTTCACCTGTACCAGTTGGTAGGATTCTTATCAAGCCTTCCCCAGGAAAGGGGGTGTAGGGCTTGGGGGGATATTTTTGGGGAGACATCTCTAAGTGGTATCTTTCCCTGTTCTTTGTTTAAAACGCTTGGTGGTGGCAGCATACTGTTCAAGGACAAGGCAAAGTTTGTACCTTGGGGAAGTTTTTAACCTAAGCTGGTAAGAATAAGCTTAGGGGGTCTTTCATGCAGGTCCCCACATCTGTACCCTAGAGTTCAGAGTGGGGAAGGAACCTTGACAGTAAGCGAGTAGAGTAACCCCCTCTATTAGGGCATATTAAGTACAGTTCTGTTGCCCTTTAGTCATACAACAAGGATAAAACATTCAATTACTCCTGTGTACAAGGCTAAAGTGAATTTTAACCCAAAACAGCCAACTTGGGAAAACAGGTCTGTCTGCTGATCACTAGGCAAAGTAGCTGTGTCTTTGCAAATACAGGCTGCTCCTGAGGTCTTTTCCCGAAGTTCATCAATAGACGGCAGGAGAGAGCTCATTCAGACCATGGCATACACATGTCTGTGAAACATTCCATTTATTTCCAAATTTCAATTAGTAACCAGTTTTACTGTTATATGCCTCATCCTGAGTTGCTTACTGCACAGGCAACCTTCATTCTAATATTTCCTAACTTGGGAGTGCTTGACTGGGCAACTTTAATGCTTTTTTAAGATAGGATGTTTTGGCGATGTAATATATTAATTAATTTAATATGTGTGTCTTCTTTAGATGCAAATATATCTGATAGTAATTTTTATGATGAAAATTAAAAATATTAAACAATGAAGGGGATATTTGTAATAAATTCTGCTTTTTGAAATCTGAAATGCAAAATGGTAGTAGCCCTAAGGGGTCTGGATGTGAAAAATATAAATATACAGTGGCATATTTGTACTGTGCACATTTATACTTAGTCTATATCTTTATGTTAAATTTGGAAAGGCTTCTTTTAGACAGGTAAAAGTTAATTGTTTTATTGGAGATGTGTGGGTACGAAATTATTGACATGTCCATGCATAATTCAGATAATTGCTTTTAGTAGATATCCAGTCTGATAAATGTCTGACAGAAATGCAGATTGACTAATTTTTTTTTCTTATGAGGGATTTTTCCTTTTTAAATTCATGAAATGTTATGTTGATTTGCATAATGGTATAACTGTCACAGCAGGTTACAGGTGACTACTTAGAACTTCACGCTACCTAATACAAAATGACCCATTGCTTCCTTCAGCTTGCAGTCTGCAGCTAATGGAATTTAAGCCTAGAAACATCATGCAATTATAAAGATATAAAGAAACTATTTGAAATATGTTGCAGTCACCACTTAATATTCATTTTTCATTGTAGAGAGGTAAATGCCATGGTTAATTTTACTCAAGATCCCCAACTCAGGAAAGTCTACCATAAGTTACCATTCTATTCTATAGAGACTGCCATCATTATCATATTACCTGAGCTCATTAAGTGAGATGACTAACATCTGTCATATGTGGGTCACTCTCGCCTGGGGGAGAATTGTGTGGGTGGGATAGTGTTAAAGTTTTGGTAGGGTTTTGTTTTAAACATACATACTGTTGTGTGTTTATGTTAGAGAAGGTGAGGTCAAATAAGTGCACTGTGAACTTGTAGTAGAGTATGGTGAGCTTTGTGATGGTCCTTAGTTCTTGAAGTAGGTTGTTCAACAATCTTGGACCAATCCCTAAGACATCTCTGTTTCCTGCAGAAATGAATTATACACTTATGGTAAAAAGTTCTACTATGGCTGAGGAGCACAGTTGCCAACCGCAGTTTTCACCCCAGAGCTTAAGGTGATATTTTAGGGTATGTCTACACTGCAATTAAACATTCGCAGATGGCCTACATCAGCTGACTCAAGATTTCAGGGCTCAGGCTGATCCCAGATCCCAGGCTCCAGCCTGAGCCTGAACATCTACACTGCAGTTAAACAGCTTCATAGCCCCAGCCCCTCAATCCTGAATCAGCGGACACAAGTGTTTAATTGCAGTGCAGGCACATCCTTAGATATGCTGGGCCCAAGCTGCTAAGCACCTTGAAAATGACCAAGATCTTTAATTTGACTTGATTTTTTTTATAGGAAGCCAATGTAGAGAGTGGAGGACACAACTGATGTGTTCTTGGTAACCTGTGTTGCTGAAGAGATGTGCTGTATTATTTGAAGTTACCTAAGGGCTAATGTCTTCATGCCCAGGCATATTCCATTGTTGTAGCCCAGATGGGGTGTGACCAAGGCGTGTATGAATGAGGACAGGTCATCGCTCACCAGAATAGAACAGAGGAGATGGTGGTAAGCCAACAGGAGATGGTAAAAAGTTTTACTTACAGATGCTGGTTTGGGGACAATTAGCATCAGGAAGGGCATCTAGGAATACCTATTACTGACACCTGAGTCCATGTTGTCTTACCACTTCACCTCGTGGCAGATACCTTAGCATCCAAGCTCATTGTGAGCTTTTAAAAATCAAACCAACAATCCCTTGCTTTGCCTCCTCCCATAGGTAGGGGTAAATTGTGTGTTTTGATTAGTTTATTCTTGTCACTGTTTGTTTCTTTTCAATTTTGATAAAAAATAATGAGGGCCTAATTTGTCAACCTGGTTACACCTCCTCCCCAACTACTACCTAAACACAGTTTATCACTCAAAGAGACTGGAGCTTTTCAATCTTTGACAGCCAGCTTAAAAATAAAGTGCTCCCAGGGCGGGGGCGGGAGGTAGGGGGAGGAGAGAAAGAAAGAAAAATCAGAGGCGTCTCCACCTGGCTCTGCTGTTCATCCACCCTAGCTGAGCACTTCCTTCCCAACCTCCTCACTCTCCAACTCCCTCTTTTTTCACTGAGTGCCTTCAAAACCCCTTCCTCTCCCCCAAGGTCAGCTACTTACTCCCCCAGGCTGCCAGAGCCCACTGGTGGAACAAACGATACCATTGCCTTTCTTTCTCCCAACCTGCAGCAGCACAGTAGGTGAAGCCAGTGAGAGATGCACTCTGGAGCAACTAATGGGGAGAAGAGAGAGCCCTAGCAAGAAGGTGAACTGGGGTGCATGCAGCCCTGAGGAAGGGGGTGGGGAGCTGAAAGACCCAGTAAAATATGGGGCAGCTCCAAAAAGCCCAGAAAAGGAAGCACCATTAGCACCCAAAGTGGGGTGGGAACGAGGCTAAAAGCCGCCACAGAAGGGTCTGGAGGCCTTGCACCTCAGTATTTTCTCACTCAGCTGGGTGCAAAGTGTTGAAATACTACAAGAAAGGCTATCACTAATATTGCCAACCTGAATGGAAACCAGACCCAACAAATCTCCTACTGGGATCCCGCTCATGTGAAATTTCCAGCATCGCTTTGCAGGTCCAAGAGCTTTGGATAAGCTTTGAATCAGCATCCAAATTTTGGACGCTTGTATAAGCACAGATTCAGAATCTTTTGGAGACTCACTCATCACTAGTTATATTGGAAACTGAAGTAGTAAAGCTGAACCAGAATCAGTGAAATAAAACCAACTATAAAATGGTAATCTCTATTCAAGTTAAACATCATTATCTATAACTCGTGCCTGGGCTTGTAGTGAGTGATATTTTTAAGAGATCCCAAATACTACATTAGGTTTTTATTTCAATATTTTCAGGATGCTCGGAGTAAATAAACTAACTTGTAGAGACCCCATCTCTGTATGAGAGAGAAGGAATGCTAAAAGAAAGGTCCACCCTTCTCTGTTTCATTCCTTTTTTGTCACATTGCTGTGTGGTGATAAGCACTTGTATGACAGGTAAAATTCAGTGTATTCTTAGGGCATCAATACAAAGTATTTACTTTTAACAATGAAATTATGTTTGTATTTAATGAAGTAGCAGGAAGGTAAGATCTGTCAGGAAATGCTGCAGAGACAACGCTTCTTGAAGTATTAAATATTAAATAATAATGTCAAAGTTCTGAAAGAGTGAACAGACCTTGCATGCATAGTATTCTAATTGTAGCAAATTAAAAAGGGGTTGGAATACTGCCAGTTGAGTGACTATGGGGAAAAAAGGGGACCCATAATAAGAAACAGTTGTAGTTACAATATTTGCTGAAACCAACACACATTAAATAAAATGAAAGCAGCCATCTCAAAATGCTGGCAGAGAACAGAGAACAGCTGAGCTAAAGAATCTGTAAAAAGGGACCTTAGCCAACATGTTGGCTAAGAATAAAAAGCTCCATTGGAAACTAAATGGTGAGATCAGCTCCAGGCAGAAATTTATGAAACAAAAGCAAGAGAGGAAAAGATGTGGGCACTGTCAGATTACCCAAAGTACTACAATGCAGTGTGATTGAAGATGTCCTACAAGAAGCTTACATTAATTTATTCTAAAAATTTATGGCAGACTTTAGAGTCTCTGTTTAAGCCAAATGAACCTTATTATCCTTTATACTAAAGAACATCAACCTGATGCCTGATTACAAAACTTATTGGGATCTTGTGCTTACTGGAAGAATTAAAAAGGAAATTCATTAAAAAGTATTAGTGGTTGAAAAGTTTCCACATGAGCTCTAGCAAAGGAACTTCTGAACAGCTGAATTTGTTCTTTTGTTTGTTTTTGTCCTACATGTGTTCTAGTAATGTATTAGACTCTCTACTTTAGGCACTGGGATAAGTTCTGTTCTCATTTTCAGCAATGTAAACCCAGAATAAAAGTATTAAAGTCAATGGAGTTACTCTGGATTTTCAACAGTGGAACTAGTTTTTACACAACATACATTTCTAATAAATAATATACATTCATACTTTAAAAAACTTGAGCTATTTTCATGTAACAAGTGCAAAAGGCCTTTTACACCAGTAAATTTTGGGTATTTTTAAAAATATTTTGTTCAACTTAAAATTAACCAGCACATGAGGGTATTTTTATACTTGTATAATTTAAACATCCCGTATCAGTTTTATCTAAACTCAGATTAAAAATGAAAAAGCTATTAAGAGTAGATGATGGGCTCACATGGTTCAGGTAACTATTATTCGTTAACATATATGGAAGTCACTTACTCACAGTGAAATCCTGATTTACTCCATGGGTAGCCTTCCAGTGCCATCAAATCTGCAGTTACAAGGAACATGGTCCACAGCTGACAATGAGGATGCACTGCAAATGCCACTGATGCAGTTAAAACTGAAACTGAACCTAGGATCATAGAATATCAGGGTTGGAAGGGACCTCAGGAGGTCATCTAGTCCAACCCCCTGCTCAAAGCAGGACCAATCCCCCTAATCTACTGTTATTAGGTCTGCAATATCTATATAGGTACTATATTGTCCCCATCACGGTAGTATCTGAACACCCATAAGGTACCATAGCAGTTCACAGATGGAAAATTCAGGCACCCAAAAAGTAATGGCTAGATTCTGCCATTCTTCCTCATGTTGGGACCCTCTGTAGAGCTAAGTACTACGTAAGTGTGACAGAATCTGACCCGAAGTGATGTACCCAAAGCTGAACAAGAAGTGTATGACCGAGTCAAGATCTGAACCCACAATTCCTGTGTCCCAGTCCAATACATTAAGCCCAAGACTGTCCTTCAGATGTTACGCTAGCCAGAAAACACAATGCAACTATCTCCATGTAATAACATGATGGACACATTTTTTGTTGTGGGTTTCCAAATCATTTGCAACAGGCGGGTTTCCAAAATCCTAAGACCGCATGTATTTTCAAAACCCGCACTCTTGTCAGAACAGCTGCATGCTTCCACTTTTGCATGCCCTTTCTTGGAGCAGTACCCTCGTGGGAGGTGAGGTTGCTAACTGGTACCTTGAATGTCTAAAACTGTGAATGCTATTCTTAGAACTCTCAATTTCTGGGAGTGGTGTAACAGAAAATGGCATTTTAATATTTTGGGAATACATGAAGGAGGCCTGAGGGAAGGGTCAAATAAGTCTTAACCCAAGAGCAGAGAGTATAAGAGATATGTCAGGTTTTGGAAAGAAGCACATTTATTTACAGCAAATCAACAATTTTTCAAAATGGGATTTGTATTGAAAAGGTCGACAGATCCTTAACTGTAGTAACATGAATGGCTCCACTGCAATGTGTTTGTTCCCCTTTTTCTTTGTAAGTATTGACTAAGTATTGCTTTTTTCTTCACTTCAAAGTCCTAGGTACCTGAAAAGAAAAGATGCCGCTGTATTAAATGCAACAGATGTGACTCTAGCATAATATTGATCTTATAGAAATCAGTTTCAAGTGGAAATATTAACATTTCTAGGATCTTAGTGTCAATGTGACCAAAGTTACTCTCCAGATTAGCATCCCCTAACTAAACTGGCGTGGCCCATTTCTACTGCTGTGTGTATCAAATGTTCTGTAAATATATACACAATTATTTTTACTGGAAAATACATTTAAATATCTTGATTTCCAGATACTATTTTAATGATGATCATAAAGCAAAAACATTAAAAAGTTTCCCATGGTTAGATCCCTGCTAGAAATTCATCTGTCTCTGAAATCCTTAGCTCTTATATTCACAACATTCTAAAGGTTATGACAGACCTCCTCCTTCTTTGTTCTTCTTGGTGATGGTGAAAACTGGATACATGCCCAAAGCAGGGAACATAGTGTAAATAGCTTTGCTGAAGACAGCTACTGGATCGTTCAAAACATCAGATGGCTAGAATATGTTATTATCAACAAGCTGTTTCCTGGCCAATCAATTAGAACACTGATTGAGCACTAAGCAATTGATTGTAGGCTAGCCAAGCAGTCTGGATGGAGAAAACATATGTTAATTGTTCTTCTAGTTGATGCTTAAAGGGGCAATTCCTGTTCCCTCCACCTCGAGGTTTGGAGGGTCCCTTTAAAATGGAACTCAGACAATTCTGTTGTGGTGGGAAGATACCCGGAGAGTGCGTCTGGGTGCACATGGTCCATGTAATATGGAGCTCACATCCTTCGGCACTCACTTTGTGCTATCATATATAGGTTATATGAGAGCAGTGTAGGAGCAGAACTGAGGATCTTTAGGAGTTCTTCTTCCTTGCAAATGATGATGGAGTGCTTAGGTCAGGGAACGGGAACCTTTGGCATGCGGCCTGCAAGGGTATGCCCCCTGGCATGCCGGGCTGGTTTGTTTACCTGCCGCGTCCGCAGGTTTGGCTGATAACAGCTCCCACTGGCCACAGTTCGCCGCTCCAGCCCAACGGGGGCTGTGGGAAGCAGCGCCGGCCAAGGGATGTGCTGGCCGCCACTTCCCGCAGCCACCATTGGCCTGGAACGGTGAACTGCAGCCAGTGGGAGCTGCGATCAGCTGAACCTGTGGACACGGCAGGTAAACAAACTGTCCTGGGCCGCCAACGGATTTCTCTGACAGGCCGCATGCCAGAGGTTTCCGATCCCTAGCTTAGGTCATACTAGTGCTTGTGCAATGGCTCATGGCCTAGGAGGCAGAGACAATCAGGGAACATTTTTAGTTACTGTGAAAAATTTCAACAAAAAACAAAATTTTTGTTTTTTTGCTGAAACTTTTCTTCCAGAGTATTTGGATTGTCATCACAAAAACTCCCACTCCCTCTCCAGTTTTCTGAAATGGAAAACCCGGGGTGAGGGGGGTTTGGCCCAAGCCACACATTTTATGAGCAGATTTTCTGTTTGGATGGGGGGGGGGAAACCTTTTTTTTGTCTGAAAAAAGTATCTTTGAACAAAATATTTCAACCAGCTGTAATGAGAAGGAAGATTCCCCCCCCACACACACACCCTTTCCCTCTACTTTCTACTATAGAGTTTTCTAGTGCTGAAATTAGCTAGTTGAGCTGGATGCCAGGAAAAAGGATTTAGAGGAGTGGAATAAGACCAGAAGAAGAAGAAGAAAAATTAGGCTAACTACTTTTGAAAAAAAATAAACCTGTAACTGCATTAGTTGCAAGTAATTGGACAACCTTTCCAAAGGAGGCTTTGACAATTATAGAAGGAATAGACATTGTAAATGTGTAGCCACACACCACAGTCACTTTGTGTCATTTTTTTTTGTTTTGTTTTCATTGACCCTTTGGCAACACTGGCAGCCATTGAAGCTTCTCTATGACTAAGAAGCAGTCAAGTGCCATCAAGGTAGAAGTTTCCATTTGGAAAGCAACAAGGAAAACTATACAAATATTTTTAAAATCTTGTTAAAAATTCCAATAAAGACTCCTGAGGAATAGCTCAGTGTACCTTTGAAAGCTTGTCTCTGTCACCAACGGAAGAAAGAAAAGACTTACCCATCTTGTCTCTCTGATATTCTGGGACCACATGGCTAAAAATATGTTTTGTTTTTTTTTGTCATTTGGAGAATGTCTTTTGAAAGTGCCCACTATTCTAATATACAGTGAAGAGCTATGTGGTAGACAGAGTATTTTATGGGTAGAAAATAGGTCTATCTGACTCTCTCTGAGGCTTCAAAAAGCAGTAACTTGCTTGAGCTAAGGCAGAGGCTTACTGTTAGAGGAGATGGAAAAAGATAATTGAGACATGCAAAAGTATCAGCTATCTGTATTCACAAAATATTTGACTGAAAGGTTTTGGAATGTTTGGTAATATTCTACTGTTCTCCAAATATTCATTCACACTGAGCGGTGTCTTGATCTGCAAGTGTTTCTATTGCTGGCACTAGTTAATATGAATAAGAGCAGAAGACTCAGATCTGTAATGATTACAAACACCACAACAAGAGTTTATAAATTCTGAAGGGAAAAAAAAAGCCTCCTATGGAAGTTCTGAGCTCCAGAAGAGTACAAAGACTTTAGCAGAGTATATGTTTTTAGATTGAAAACTATGTAGAGGAAGGTTTCTACAATGACAACTTTCTGCATATATATGAAATGACCAGACTTGCTACTTTCAGCCAGCATATGGAAGCTTTATTATTTTATCGCCGACCAGTGACCTCTGGCCAACTTTATTCTTCTAAAACATGAATATAATACACCAGAACTTCAGCTGATATAAATCAGCACAGTTCCATTGGCTTCAGTTGAGCTACACTATTTAAACCAGCTAGAAATGGGCCCAATATTTCCAGTATTAAAAGCCCCTGTACGCAAAGTGTTATTAAAAAAAAAAAAACCCACCAGAAATAACAAGACAAATTTCAGTCATGTCTGAATTATGCATCACCAAAGCATACATATTAAAATGTTCTTCCCCTGGGTAATTTTTTTTTCAGCCTTATTTAGTTCAAAACGTAGCTGATGGAATTTTACTCAATTTCATTCCTCGGCTGTGGTTGTGCATAGGCATTTCTAGCCCCAAAGGAGCCTTCCAGAAAGTTTAAAACGTAGAACTTGCTAAAATGTTTTTGAAATTTTGTTTTAATTAATTCATTTATTTATTGCAAAAACACTTTTAGCTTTTTTCCCCCAACCATTCCTGGTTATAACCACAAGCTGATGGCTGCTGCACTAATCGAGGGCACCAGTGGAGATGCTGATCTCTTCAGAGAGGAGGGGCCCAGAATCACAAAGGTACTTTAGTGCCTAGCCCCCAGACTTACGCATCTAATCCCTGGTTTTAGGTACACTGTAATCAGCAAAAACCCCACTTGGCTGCTGCTTAATCCTAAACTCATTTGGCACATAAGGTGGTTGCATTAAAGTTCCCTAGGTGTCTGTTTTCTGCTTCTGGGCAAGCACACTTCTGCCTCACTCTCGGCATCTGAATGCCTATGTCCTGCCTAAGCCCCATGGTAATCCATGAACTGGGGGCAGATTTGTCCACCTAATTTGCGTGGGGGGCCCAGTTCAGTAAGCATGCTCAAAGACTACCTAACTCCCCACAAAACAGCCAGGGGGGGTGGGGAAGGAGGAGGCTCTTTCCTATAACTTTTAGCGGAGTGGTTAAGGTACTCAACTAGGATGTGAGAGACGACTAGATCAAGTCTCCTGTCTGTGGAGAAGGGACTTGAACAGGGATCTGCTAACTTTCAGGTGAGTTCCTTAATCACTATAGAATGATTCTCACTCATTTTGTGGTTCAATTAATACTTAATTATTCAATTCCAGTGGAACAGCTTCAGTAAAACAGGTTGAGGGAGCTGCACATCAGAATATCTCATAAAGCACTCACCTGTGAGGTGGCAGATCCCTGTTCAAATTCCTTCTCCTCAGTAAACTAGGCAGGACTGGGATAAAGATTATAAGGGAGACTTTCCCCACAGTTGTTTCATGAGGAAGTAGGAGGCCTCTGAACATGCCTACTGGAACTGGCCTGGCATGTGAGTTTAGTGCATTGTTTAGGGAACTTAGGCTTCCAGCTCAGGCTTTGTGGATTGCAGTGTTGTCCGTGTGATTTTCTAGGTGATTAACCCCTGTAACCTGATGGGAAGATCAAGCAAAAGGCATTGGATCAGGTACTGTTAGCATTTCTAGCCAAGTTTGATTCATCTTCTAAACACAAGCTGTTGAATGTGAGCAGAGCCAACAAAATTACCCTGCCACTGGATAACAGAGGTGGAGAAGTACCCTCAGAGAGGCCTGTGGCCAGACAGCATGGATGAGATTGGAACCTGTATTCATCTTTAACCCAGAGGTGAGAGTAAGACGGTCCGGTCCGGCGTACCGGCAAGAGCAAGTAGGCTGTGCCGGACCGGACCGGCTTCCCCAGCGGTGATTTAAAGGCCCTGGTGTTCCTGCCACTGCAGGGAGCCCCGAGCCCTTTAAATCACCTCTGGAGCTCTGGCAGTGGGGCTTGGGCAGTGCTTTAAAGGGCTCTAGGGCTCCCCGCAGTGGCTGGAGCACCGGGCCCTTTAAATCCCTGCCTGAGCCTGGCTGCCAGAGCCCCAGGGCTCTGGCATTCAGGCTCCAGCAGGGATTTAAAATGCCCAGAGCTCTGTGGTGGCTGGAGCCCCGGGCCCTTTAATTCACCCCTGAGCCCCGGGGCTCCCAGCCGCCTCTGCAGCTGGTAGTTCCGGGGTGATTTAAAGCCCCCAGAGCTCCCAGCCAGAGCCCTGGGGCCTTTAAATCGCCTCTTCCAGTTGAGGCCATGCCCCCACTCAGGACTCTGGTGTACCGGTAAGTCCTTTAAGTTACTTTCACCCCTGCTTTCACCTCAATATTTGAATAGTGACTGTAAGAGCTCATGTTGTACCTTTCAGACAGGCTACAAGTCCACATTTTGCAGATGAGCCCCATCTTTATTGTGGCTCAATGTAAGGAATTTCCCACATTACATAGCCTAGGTGATATAACTATGTTGGCATAGCCATGCCACTAGAGCCCTCTAGTATAGATACAGTATAAAAGGGAAAGGAAGAAGGAGGTCTCATTGCTGGCAGAGTTATACCACTTCCCTGAAGGACATTGGCTCACCTGAACGAAGCACTCTTCTGTCAGTATAGCTGTATCTACACTTGAGATTTTGCCAGCATAGCTATGTTATCTAGGGCGTTTGATTCCCCCACCACCCATCCTAGCCAACATAGGTATGCCAGAAAAGCTTTGTAGTGCAGATCAGACCTGTCTGATGCATCCTGCAACAGCTACCTGTTTGCTAAAGCTTATCACCACAACCAAAGTCAGGGGAAAAGCCAAACACAAACAGGCTTGTCTACACTGCAGCTGGGAGCAAGCCTCCTGGCCCAGGTAGACAGACTTGCACTAGGTTGGCTCCAGCTAGTGCACTAATAATAGCAGCCTGCGCATTGTGTGTTCAGGTGGTGACGAAGGCTCCCACCGGACCCCCTGCGTCTGAGCATGGGTGGCTAATCTAAATCTCTGCCAGGGCCACAATGCCTAGGCTGCTCTTGTTTTAGTGTGCTAGCTAAATTCAAGCTAGCATGATTCTGTCTAGCAAGGCTCACTTCAGCTTTAGCGTATGCATACCCCTAGAATCTGGAAAAAGTGCAGGGCAGAATCCACCAGGAAATTTCCATTGACAGTCACCATGTAGATGTAATTTACTTTGTTCACCACTTAGATACCAATTAATGCTATAGAGAGGCTTTCAAGCTGAAATCAGTAGGAGTTTTGCCATTCACCTCAGCAGGAGCACAATTAGGCACTAATTAGTAAATGTGGTAATGAAAACCTAAAAAAAAAGCCAAGAGAGATATTAAAGTGTTTTGTTTGAGAGTTTTCCCCAGTGCCACAGTGTCTCTTTAAGCAATTGAAGGCTGTGTGTGTGTGTGTTTCCCTGTGCATGTGCATATCTTGAGGGAACAGCAGACCAAACACGTTTCCACTAATCCTGGTTGGAGAAAGAAAATAATTTAGCCTGTGCTTGGTAGGTGCATTCTGAGCCTCTAAGGTTTTGGAAAAAGCATCATCCAAAGTACAAAACAATTTAAGGGTGTGCTAAGTGTTGTGTGCATTTTATCAGCGTTGGGCTTTGGAACCTTTTCATACAAATAGAATGAATAATTTAGTGAGTGTCTCAGTATGTGCATCTTGCACCACTGAGTTTTTGGAACACTTTCAGACAGGAAAAAATGTAGCGGGTGCTTGCCTTGCTGTGCTGATAGTTTACTTTGTCCTTATTTCAATTCCTTCTCAAAGCAAAATCTGCTTCTATTTGAGAACCAAATTAAGTTCTATTATGTGATTATTTATTTATTTTATTTTGTTACCAGACATGAAATTGGGGAATGGAGACGAAAATAACAAACTTCATATACTATTTCTAATAATCTTAGATACAAAATGTTAGCCTAAATCTTTTTTTTCCCTTTTACCTCTTACATACAAACTCACTTTCATGCTGGTTGCTTTATTCCACTCTGGAACAGCACAAAAGAGTCTGAGGGTACTGACCAATTAAGCTGGGTTTACAGTTGTTTTGTTTAGCCAGAGCAGGGTTAAGCAGTTGCAGCATGCCCCCCAGTTTCTCCCTCTACAGCTCCTCCAAATTCCTCCTTCCTCTTTGTACACATTCCTCTTTGTACACATCCCAATGTCCCCCTTTCTCCTATCATCCAAATGCAACTCCATCCCCATTTTCTCCTCCCTATTTCCTTCTCTGAGTAGATCTGGTGAAGACAGTAGTTTTGCAAAAACGATGTTTAAGATTAATGATCTTTTTCTGATGTTCATTTTCAGAAAGAAAAGCTTCTGTCAGAGGATGCTGAATAAAATACTTTTCTTCAGAGAAACATATGAGGAATTTTCAAAAAGAAAAGGAGTATTTGTGGCACCTTAGAGACTAACAAATTTATTTGAGCATAAGCTTTCATGAGCTACAGCTTACTTCATTGGATGCATTCAGTGGACTGAATGCATCCGATGATGTGACCGATGAAGTGAGCTGTAGCTCACGAAAGCTTATGCTCAAATAAATTGGTTAGTCTCTAAGGTGCCACAAGTACTCCTTTTCTTTTTGCGAATACAGACTAACACAGCTGCTACTCTGAAACCTGTGAATATGAGGAATTGCAATCTCAATGAGCATGAAGCCAGACTCCCCTTAGATAACATGGTCATCGCTGTGGTGTCAGGATAGGAGGCAAAGACTTTCCAATCTCATTGAGAACAATGGAAGTCTACCTTTGTCAAAATGGCCAACTGAGCGTACTTGTGGCTTCAGTCACAATGAGAACTCTGCAAGATGGACATCATTTTGAAAGAGAACAGTTCTTCATGGAATACTCAATAGTAGAATATTGTTCATCGGGCGCTACTGAAGAAGAAACTTTTAGATATGAAGAGTAATAGCAAAAGCTGACTATGAATCGTAAAACAATTCTTCAAACGTCACAATTCTGTGATATTTCAGTGAGTTCTATAGGGGAATGTTTGAATCTGTTATTAAAATCATTTGAAATTAAAACCAAAAGTCTGACAGTGGATGCTAAATTTCTTAGATGAACTGTTTTAAAATTAATTTCACCTCCAACTAATTAATGAGTTTTTTTGTAAATTCTCAACAACAACAGAATCACCTTAGTCAAAGCGTAGTAAATTTGGGAATAATATGTATTCTTCATACACAGCAAAGTGGTTGAATCCCTGCGTTAAATGTAAAGCTCAACTCAGCATTACCTATGGAACTGTGAGTGATGCTTCCAGAATGACAAGATTACATTGTTAATATTGCTGTCACCACTGCCCCAAATTCCCTGAGTGTGGTTTTATTACTTTAGATGTAATATTTGGGGCAAAGGTGTAAACATAACCTAGTCACTGTCCAACTTTAAGCAGTTTTAAACAAAGTTTGGGGTTTGGTGTACAGAGGCCTCAGCCTATTTAGGGCATGTCTACACTTACCTCCGGAGCGATCGATCCAGCGGGGGTCGATTTATCGAGTCTAGTGAAGACATGATAAATCGACTGCCGAACACTCTCCCATCGACTCCGGTACTCCACCGGAGCGAGAAGCATAGGTGGAGTTGATGGGGGAGTGTCAGCAGTTGATCTATTGCAGTGAAGACACCCCGGTAAGTAGCTCTAAGTACGTCAACTTCAGCTACGCTATTTTCATAGCTCAAGTTGCATAATTTAGACTGACTTAGCTCGCCCATGTCCCCCTTCCCCCCCCCCCAGTATAGATCAGGCCTTAGTATCATGGCAAATCACCCTTAATCATCACTTTAACCTTTTATTAAAGATATAAAAAGAAGGAAAAAGAGCTAAAGCATTTGAAATGTAAATTCTTAAGTAAGAGTTTTAATTTAACAACATCCCTTTGCCTTTAGCTGGAGAGGCTTTTTAGAAGGAAAAAACCTACACATTTGATAGTCTTTTAGATGGTATTAAGGATGGTAATAATTGTTCCTTTTGAGGGAAAGAGTTACTTGAGATGAGCTGGAGCTGTCTTTGTTGTTGATGCTATTAAAATCTGATCCCATTTCCTAGAAGACAAAACCAGACAAAACACACAGAAAAGTGGAGAGAAAAGAGCAGGAAAGATAGAAAATGCAGTTTTTGACTCTGGCATTCACTTTCACTTGCCACTGCACTGCTGGAAAAGCCAAGGCACAACACACAATCTTATCAGCCCCTCTGAGACCTGGCAAACTTGTACAAGCTTCAGGCTCTTTAGAGCATTGAATTTAGTTTCCTCTTTCTGCTCACAGTGTTACAGCAGTGTTGCAAAATATAGTCTTGGCCAGCTAAACCCAACTTTTATTAGACTGAAGGAAAAAGGAGCAGGATAGGAAAGAGAAGAAATAGATGGGAAATCAAAAGAACATATGTGGGCAGGGACGAGGGGAAGAGATGCAAGAGATGGTGTTCAGGATTCAGGTGGAGCTGGTGGAGGTGGTGATGTCCATGGGTGGTAGGTATAATAGGTCAGGGAAAGCTAAGCCTCCCAAAACCCAGGCCATGGCACCACCCTGAAGCCGGCAGGAGCTCAGCTTGGGTGAGTAGTTTGAACCCCGACCTCCAGGCTGCTGACCTGAGCTGAGATGACCATCCAGGGGCTTGGGACAGTGGCTGGGGGGCTCAGGGTGGCTGGCGGGCTCAGGGGGCAGGGTGGAATTCAGGGGGTGGGCTGGGGGTTGAGATGGGCACGGGGCAGGACCCAGGGTCAGAGTGGGACTCCAGCATGCCCAGGGGTCAGGCTGGGGGATTGGGGCAGAACTTGGGGGTCGGGGGAGGACTCCAGGGATCGGAGTGGGACTCTGGTAGGCTGGGGGTTGGCCTGGTGCTTGAGCTGGCCGGGGCCCTGGAGGGGTGGCGGGGCCTTGGGTGGAAGGGGTGGGGCTGGTGGGCTTCCCTGGGGGGGTTTTCAGGTGCCACCCATGTCTGGGTCCCGCCCTCTGTCCTGGTCTGGTCAGGACATCTTTCAGGATTAGAACAAAGAAGGTCCTGAGTACCATGAGCTTGTGGGGGTGGTAGGTATTATGGTGAAAATTGCTCCAATAGCCATTTTTTTCTCCCCAAAGTCTCTTTCCGTAAGGACCCAAAAAGGGAGTGATTGGTGGAATAGCTCATCCCCCTCATTATTTTGTCCAGCAGTTAGGCCTAATAGCTGATGTATTAATTTATATTTATGCATTTTCAGCCCTCAACTCCTCTTGTTTACCAGGTATAATCCTTGAGTTATATCTTTAAGCATCTTAGCTTGGGTCAATTCAGTCTTTCTGTCTCCTAGTCATACCCTTTCCCATCAACACTTGTTATTACAGGTTATTGTGATATCTTGTGAGCTTTCACTTCGTTTTTACAGTGGATCTCACTAGAGTAAATTTGTAGGCCCAATTACCACAACAGTGCTGCTGCTTTAATCATAGTCTGATTGCCTAAATGGAAAGCCCTGTTGATGCTAGATGTATAGCAGTATATTTTGTTCTGTGCCACCTGCTTTGGAAGCCATGTTATACTGAGCAATAGGTTGCCTTCTGGAGTGTAGTTGTCAGCCCTGTTGTGGAAGAGAGGAGTTTGCAAATACTGCTACTGTATGATAGAGTTTAAAGTGGTACAAGATTTCAGTCCTCATGATTCAGTGTAGCAGAACTCTCTAGGTATCCTTACAACCTTCAGGGATGGGGTTCAGAGGGTGTCCTAGCACGAATTGAAGGCTGATTTCTGAAGTGAGATGATCTGAGGGATGTGTACTAGAGGAGACATAAAGAGAAAAGGATTCCAGCAGGTAGGGCACATAGCAGCTGGAGTCCAGTTTGGGAAAGTTGTCAATGATAAGAGCAGAGACTTGTCACTGCTCAGCTGGAGAAGGTTATTGGATGGGAAGATCTAGTAAAGAGGGTGAGAAGTGGCTATTATAGTTCCACTGGGAAAGCTGTCAGGATTCAGAGGTTCCAGAGTAACAGGCATGTGGCCGCTGAGGTTATGAAGCTATTCAGTCATCTGGGGAAGGTATGGTGCAGTTGAGATTATTGCATGGGAGGAAACAATCTAGCAAAGTTATCAGACAGCATAATGGATTCACAGGTAATATGTGTTTATGACCCCATTGATGGGATGAAACTGTTTTCATTCACAATGCTAGAATGGTTCATTCCCTTACTGACACCACAGGTGGTTACAGTGGCAAATGCTAATCCAGTTTTCACAGAGGTAACAAGATTAATTACTTCTGGACTCATAAAATATATTTAAAATACCATAAATAGTGAGGCAGTCAATGTCTTGCTGCCCAATATGAATTATATCTTCTAAAGTGAGTGTAATATTTATTGTTCAGTAACTTAAGATAAGGTTCGTAAGGAATGTTTTCTAAGAATTCAATTAGCCTGCCTTGTGAGCTAGCCCCATTTGCATCATAATGAAATGTTCTTTCAACAAAATGTTGAAGGAAAACACACTAATGAGTTTTTTATGTACAACACCGATATTCACAGGGCCCAACGGTGACAATGGCTATATGCCTGCTCCTTATAAAAGCTCGCTGAAATTTTTTCATCTAAATATATGATGGAACAACAGCTTTATGAACAACATAAAGCAATTTTCATTAAATGTAGACATCATTCAATAATTTCTGACATGTTTAATCTAATTGGCAAATTTTGAATTGAGAAGAAAAATGTGGTGGCTTTATGGGTTTTTTTTTTTCCTTTCTTTCCTCCCTTTCTCTTCCTTTCCCCTCCCACACCCCCTTTCCAACCCAAAAAACCAGAACCAAATTACTTTTTGTATAGAATGAAAGTGAGAAATCTTTGGATGAAAAATCAAACATGTCAATGATTTTGTTTATATTCAAGTGAAAACGGTGTTTCCTTTGAACATTTTCACAGAAAACAATTGTCATTTTTCATCTCTACTTCTTAAGCCACTGCACTCTCCTATCAGGACTGCCTGCAGTATGGGTACCAATATGGGGGCAGAACAGCTTCCAGAGTGCTGCTTCTCCTTTTTCTGGTCCTGTGTTTTTCACTCCATGCCCCCCTCCCCTCTCCCTCTTCCTCCAGCCACTGAGGGAAATAAGCTACACCAGGAAACAGGCTGCCACACTTACCTCTCCCCAGTGCATGCCAGGCCATGAGCAGCATAGCTACATTTTGTCCCTCACAAAAGGTGGATGGCAAGGTACCAATCCAGTCCACGCTGGGTAACAGAACAGGGCAAATACAGCCAACAAACCAATCGCAAATATTTATTTGAATAAAACCAGTGAATTTGCTTTCACAATGTTTGTAACACCATTTTTTATTCATTTTCCACAAGTATTTGTGTTCGTGGAAAATTATGGTCTCACAGAAACTCAGGGGTATCTGTTTTTAGGGATACGTTAGTGCCAGAAATGTTTGTGTGTTTATCTTGAAATCACTTTGATTTTCCTTCTCCTGTTGGTAAAAGCTTCACTCACCCAATCAGGAAGCAGAAACAACACAGTGTGACTGAATGAAGGATTATACAGTACCAATATTGACTTGTGAATATTGAATGCTCACAGGAAGGTCTGCACCATAGGCAAGCCATGAGCTGAAATATTTGTACAGTAGATTCTACTAATTGCAAAGGAAAATATGAATTTTCTAAGTTTAGGCATTGCCTTTTAGGTATAACCTGTGCTGTTCTAATTCAAGCTATGTCCTCCCAGGTACATGGAAGACTAAATAATAACTCAATCAGTTTAATAGGGATTCATTTAGACCAGCTCTCCTGAGTCTGTGAGCTCTGTATTCCCTAAGTAGACAGCTACGGTTGAATAAGAGTCAAGATTTGCCAATGTAATTTATCATTATTGCTATTATTATTATTTATTATTTATTGAATTTATTATTTATTATATGTTTATGTTGCAGTAGCATCTAGGGGCCCCATTGTTCTGGGTGCTCTACTAACATACAGTAAGACACTTCCTGTGCTGAGAAGCTTACAACCGGTAAGAAGATGCTGAATTAAACACTGAGTCTATGGTGGAAGAATGAGTTGCAGTACAGTACTCTCTTCCTCTGCTAAAATTGTGAGTGATCCTCTTGAAAGCCTGGCTGCTGCTGGGAACACAAGCTCAGACATCTGTGTATGAGTAATAGCATTATGTGCGCTGCAGCTCAGCCATCTGCCAGGCAAGCTACCTGCAAGTTGTTTGACTTTGGATGGGGCAGTCAGGAGACCTATGAGAGAGAGAGAGCTCATAGCATAATGGGAAAGACTGCTGTCTTATTGATTCTCTCTCTCTCGTTCTCATTGTTATTCTTATTTTATCTTATCTCTTTGTGTACATGTTATTTATATATTATAGCAACAACACTGAATGTGGCGAAACAATAATCAGCACATTCATGGTGGCTGAAATTCACTCTTTCCTTAACAGAGACAAAGGTCTACACCTGAACATTAGATTGATCTAGATACTTTACTCAGGTCTGTGAAAAATGTCATGCCCTGTGCAACATAGTTCAGTCGACCTGACCCCCGCTGTAGATATAAGTAGGTTGATGGAAGAATTCTTCTGTCGACCTAGTTACTCCCTCTCAGAAGGAAAAGTCCTTTTTGTCAATGTAGAACATAAGGACGGCCATACTGGGTCAGAACAAAGGTCCATCTAGCTCAGTGTCCTGTCTTCCAACAGTGGGCAATGCCAGGTGCTTCAGAGGGAATGAACACAACAGGTAATAATCAAGTGCTCTATCCCCTGTCACCCATTCCCAGCTCTGGCAATCAGAAGCTAAGGACACCAAGAACAAGGGGTTTTATGGTTGTAGGAAGCATCTACAATGTGGTGGAACAGCTTTAGCACTGTACCTCTGTAAGGTAGACATGGCCTAAGTAAGTAGATTTGGGGGGGTGGGGGGAATAAGTGGAGCCAAGGCAAGGTAGATGGCAGCTCTGACCTGGAATATAATAGACCTACATCCTCCACAGCCTTTTTCTTAGAGTTCCATGCCACTGGATCAACATAAACACAGATCCAGGGCACCTTCATTCAGCTCACGCAGTTGAGGGTGATGAGCTTTATGCACTAGGTGAATTTTCACTCTGAATTTCACCCTGTGTGAATAATTACCAACTAATCACTTCCATCCCTTTCAGATACTGATAGTTAACACTTGTGATTTCCCCCCCACTAAATCTTACAATTTATTTATTTGATTTTGTAAGGCCCTGATCCTGCAAGCTGCTCTGTGCAGATAGACCCTTCCCTCTATGCACCACCCTAATGGAGGACTGGGAATTTTGTAATCACTGGTATTTCGTCTCTTTCACTCAGATTATTTTCAAAACCAGATACAGAATAAAATCTAATTTTTATGACAGACCTATTCCATCATGAGCTCCTGTTGGAATCTGCCATTACAACAGATGTGCTGGACACTCTCTGCTCTCCCACAGGAAAGGGTTGAGCCAGTTAGCACTTATGCTCTGAAAAACCAAATTATGGAATAAGACAGGTGGAGAAACATGATTTGTCCAACTCGTGTATTTGGTTTACTTAGAAATTCAGTGTCTCTTGTGCACTCTGTGATAATGAAGGTCACCAAGGAACAGGAGCAATGAAAAAAAATTGTCTACATGTCCAAAGCCCTCAACTGAATGAAAACAAAATAATTACAAATAACTAGCAATCTAACTAGGAAAAAGGAGAAAGTGGAGCATCTTTAAAAAAAGACAGGAAATCATGGAATATAGTTTTGAATATGCTTGATGTCATGATGGATTTTCTCAAGAGGGACTTTAATGAGTTCTGTAGAGTAATCCTTTATTGAAAACCACCTTATTGAGGGTGAAAGAAGTCACATGGTAATGTGGTTTGTCACCACTAAATAAAAGGATCATCTCTTTCACACTACTAACATGCTAGGAATGCCTTGAAAAGGAAGGATGGTCTTAGACGAAGCCTACTCTGGAAAAGAAAGGTGGTCCAGTGTACAGGGTGTTGTTCTAGGACATGAGAGCTGAGTTCCTGTCCCTGCTTTACCATGTACTGCCTGGATGACTTTAGACAAGTTATCTAGTCCCTTTATGCTTCAGATCCCCATCTTTAGAATGAGGATAATAGTAGTGCCCTATCTCAGAGGGGTGTTGCTTTCTCTATTTATATTAATTAGAAATTGTGAGATTCTCAGACACTGTGATGATGAGGGTCACAGAAGTACGTAGAGAGAAGGGAAAAAAATCCTATTTCTGTGACCAGTGAGAACAAGACACAAGGATGATACATTATTTTTTTCCTTATTTTCCCTTTAAAATAAACTAGATTTAAAATAATTTCTCACAAGAGTAGGCTATATAATTATTGTTAATTATAGAATTGTGTTAGAGCTAAGAAAAAAGCCAGAAATGTCACTGATAAGATCATCTAATTTTGATAAATATTCACAAGTAATCATTGGCATAATCTCGAATTTGTTAGAAAAACTGTAAGTCCCATTTTGATAGTACACAAAGCAAACTACTTTTGTAAGTTAGTATCTTGCTTTATTTACAAAAAGATATGGGACTGATTTTCTTGAACCCATGCAGATTATAATATCTTCCCTGGCCTACCAGAAACAGCAATGGCTCTGAACAGAGTGCTCCCAGACTTTCACAGCAGATGTACAAATGACACTGCAGAGGGGTAATTTTTGTAGGGAGTCCAACTCAGAAAGAAGGCTAACCTGAATAAATTACCCTGCTACACAGTGGAAATCAGTAATCTTCTGGGCTTTGTGTGGCTCAAAACTACAAGTGATTCTGGCTTTATAGCCCCACCCAAATGCTAAATTCACATAGTGAACTTTGCATCTCTCTTATGTCTGTAGGTTTCAGAGGACTGGAATTTTGCTCCAACAATTGGACTCCTTTCTGCACCCCATTGACCAAAGTCTCTCCTACTCCACCCCCTTCGTATCACTCAAATGGTGTCAAGGGATCAGAAACTGGCTGTAACTTCCCAGGGGCACAACTGTGGATCTAGCAGAGGTTCTGATGCCACCCCCTGCAGCCCGATTGTAGAAGGCTTTGGGAGATGAGGAGGGGTGTGGTTAGAGTGTTCTGTGCTCTGGCGATGTCCAGCTGGTGAAGGTTCTTTGGGGACTGATACCACCTGTCAAAGTTTAAAGCAACTTGTAGCTTGCCCTAACAAGGACTGGGGCCAGTGCAGGACTGGCCAGAGGATCAGGTTACTTCATCTCAATCACCTGTTGTGCCCAGTGGAAACTGGGCATAGCAAAGAAACTTGGCAATTATTATCAAAGCTTCCTAGTTAATCCATTTTTCTCTCTCCTAATGGGAGGGAGGATACATATTGCATAACTCTTTCATAACTGGTTATTAACATATTAGCCACTTAAATATTATTTCAGACTCACTATTATTTCAGTGGAACAATTTAAATGTATCTCTATTTTATGTACATTGTAATTCTTAATGGCCAAGTTTCTTTGCTATGCCCAGAACTGCAGAAGCCTTAGGTGTAATTCTTAATGCCCAGAACTGCAGAAGCCTTAGGTGTAATTCTTAATGCACAGCCACAACATCAGAAAAAAAAGTCAATAATAATACAAATTTATTATTTGTATTATTGTAGAACCACAGAAGCCCTAGTTGTGGACCAGGACCCCATTATACTTGATGATAGTGAATTGCTTACTTACCTTTCTAAAACACTGCGATCCAAGACTGAAAAGCTGTATAAAAGTTCACTGCCTCATCATCATTATTTACAGTAAGAACAGGAATGTAAAAATAGCCTTTCATCAAGTTACTAAGAGTTCAAGCTGTCTTTAATTACCAATGTAATGACTCTCTATTTGATTCCTATGGACACTCCTGCCTCTTTAAAATCCATTTCCAGGGTGAAAAAAAGATAAGTTGGTTAAAAATGAATGAATACAGTGGACAGTATATAGGTGAAATGGATAAGCAAGTTAATATAAAGTGACAGTGTGACTTGGGCATAATACATATTTTTTCAAACAGCATTTTTTTAATCAAAACTTGTTCAGTTTATTTCAAGTGAAATGATACTGGTTCACTGGAAATTCAGAAGGTAACAAGAAACACTGTGGGCCAAATTCTGCCCTTAGAAGTACTTATGGCTTTTAAGGGCAGAATTCAATAGAAGACTCTCCACTGTGCTTCTAAGGTAATACTTGATTCTGTCACAGTTCCCAAAGAGCCTGGGGAATAGTAAAACTCTGGGATGTAGTACTAGGTTGTGAGCAGGTATCTTACCCAACCTGATCTAATACAAAGGCCAGAGTTGGGTAGAATCAGAAGTCACCACCTTTCTAAGTTAAGAAAGGAATTAACAATAAGATAAAGTTCAGCTCAGCCTTTCCCCCTCAGGCTTTACCAAAACTAAGATGTAAATGTGTATTGTTGGATCACATTAGTTAGCTTGATCCAGCTCAATCTTACAGGTCTTCTAAAATCCTAGTCAAGCAGGTAAATATGGTGTTTGTTAGATCAAGCTAGCTAACATAGCTATCATATCAGATATAGCTAACATAACTCCATACTTACAGTCTCATTTAGAGGTAATATTCTGTCTCACTGAGTTAACAGAACATTCTTAACTCTTTTCAGAATCATTAGCTGTGAACAGTGTTTCACTCATACTTCCAACCTGTCAGATCTGGTCACTCCCTCTCAAAAAAGATATACTGAAATTGGAAAAGGTACAGAAAAAGGCAACAAAAATTATTAGGGGTATGGAACAGTTTCCATATGAGGAGAGATTAATAAGATTGGGACTTTTCAGCTTGGAAAAGAGACAACTAAGTGGGGATATGATAGAGGTCTAAAAATCATAATGGGTATGGAGAAAGTAAATAAGGAAGTGTTATTTATTCCTTCTCATTACACAAGAACTAGGGGTCATCAAATGAAATTAATAGGTAGAAGGTTTCTTCACACAATGCCCTGTCAACCTGTGGAACTCTTTGTCAAAGGATATTGTGAAGGCCAAAACTAAAACAAGGTTCAAAAAAGAACTAAAGTTTATGGAGGATGGATCCATCAATGGCTATTAGCCAGGATGGGCATGGATGCAAAACCATTCTCTGAAGTGTCCCTAACTTGTTTGCCAAAAGCTGGGAATGGGCGACAGGGAATGGATCACTTGAGGATTACCTGTTCTGTTCATTCCCTCTGAAGCACCTGGCATTGGCCACTTTCAGAAGACAGGATACTGGGCTATATGGACCATTGGTCTGACCCAGTATGGCTGTTCTTATGTTCTTTTTAGGACAATGTATGGAATACATTGTTATAAAACTGAGCAGAAAATGTATACATCCCACTTTTAACTCCTTCTGTGAGATCCTGCCCTCACTCAAATCAATGTGAACTGTGCCATTGATTTGAATGGGGGCTCAAAATTTCACCCCGAGAGGAGGTTTCTAGAAATTCTTAGTGTTAATTAACTTTCTCTTCATCAACTGTATTTAAATATTGAGATGTCCAGCATCAAAGAATAAATGGAAATATTTATGCAAGCTTATTTTATATTAAGTTTAAGAAATATTAAGGAAAGATCTGATATCTATCAACATTTAAAATCAGTGAGAAGTAGAATAAAATCTATTACTAACTTAAAATTTTACTGTGCTTAGAAGGAACTGAGAGTTTCTTTAGTTTAACTAACATTTTGAAGTAAAACTTGAGATACCTTTAGGACAAAAGACATCAAACCGATTTTGCCTGGAATGGACACTGTACATAGAACATTAATGATGTCAGTCAGCCTTATAACACTCTGCATGTGAACATAGCAATTGGAAGAAATCAATAAAAAGCCAGTTCAAAAAACAATGTTTTAAATTTGGATTAAAAGTTTGGCAAAGGCTCAGCATCAGCTCCTCAGTGGAATACTGTTCACAAATAAGGGATAAAGTGTGCCGTGCCAAAGAACTTGTCTCAAATAAGATCATTCTAACTCAGAAGAGTAAACCAGTTCTTACAACTGTGGATAACTTTACTGAAAACTACAGTTACCAAATGCATATGAAGCTTTTGTCTGTTTTTAGCCAAAGCTTCCTCAAAATGGGATTATCCTTACATCACAGTTAAATTAGATGAGCCAGATTGTAGTCCTAAATTCAAATTTAGGTAGCTAAAACAGACTCTGATGTGGGAAAGCACTTAAGCAGGTGTTAAAGTCCATCCTTATTTAGGAAAGCATTTAAACACATAAGAACAGCCACACTGGGTCAGACCAGTGGTCCATGTAGCCCAGTATCCTGTCTGTGACAATGGTCAATGCCAAATGCTTCTGGCAATCGGTGGTTATGGAACACTTAGACCGTAGGATTGTGTCCCTGACCATCTTGGCTAATAGCCATTGATGGATCTATCCTCCATGAACTTATCTAAATATTTTTTTAACCCAGTTATATTTTTGGCCTTCACAACATCCCCTGGCAATCAGTTCTACAGGTTGACTGTGCGTTCCTTTTGTTTGTTTTAAACCTGCTGCCTGTTAATTTCATCAAGTGACCCCTAATTCTTGTGTTATGTGAGGAGGTAAATAACACTTTTTTTCTCCATACCATTCATGGTTTTATAGATCTATATCATATCTCCCTTAGTCATCTCTATTCTAAACTGAACACTCCCTGTCTTTTAATCTCTTCTCATATGGAGGATGTTTCATCCCCTAATCATTTTTGTTGTCCTTCTCTGCACCTTTTCAAGTTCTAATTTTTTTTTTGAGATGGGGGTCTAGAACTGTACACCGTGTTCAAGGTGTGGGAGTGCTGTGGATTTATATAGTCGCATTATTATATTTTCTGTCTTATATTCTATCCTTTTCTTAATGGTTCTTAACATTGTGTTAGCTTTTCTGACTGCTGCTGCACATTGAGCAGATGTTTTCAGAGAATTATCCATGATGACTCCAAGATCTTTCTTGAGTGGTTACAGCTAATTTAGACCCCATCGTTTTGCATGTATAGTTAGGTTATTTTTTCCAATGTTCATTACTTTGCATTAATCAACATTAAATTTCACCTGCCGTTTTGTTTGCCACACCCATCTGGTGTGATTCCTTTGTAACTCTTCACAGTCCTCTTTGAACTTAACTATCTTGAATAATTTGTATCGTCTGCAAATTTTGCCGTCTCACTCTTTACCCCTTTTCCCAGATAATTTATGAATATGTTGAACAGCACTGCCCCCAGTACAGATCCTTGGGGAACCCTGCTATGTACCTATTTCTATTGTGAAATATGACCGTTTATTCCTACCCTTTGTTTCCTATCTTTTAATTAGTTACTGATCCATGAGAGGATCTTCCCTCTTATCCCATGAGAGTTTACTTTGCTTAAAAGCTTTTGTGAGGAACCTTGCCAAAGGCTTTCTAAAAGTCCAAGTATACCATATCGACCAGATCACCCATGTCTACACACTTGTTTACCCCCTAAATAATTCTAATAGATAGCTGAGACATGATTTCCCTTACAAAAGCCATGTTGACTCTCTCCCAACATAGCACGTTTATCTATGTGTTTGATAATTTGTTGATAAATTTGTTCTTAACTGCTTCAATGGGGCTTAAGCACATGCAGAAAGCGAAACATGTGCTTGACTGCTTTCCTGAACAGAGTGGCTTTTCTGAATTGTGGCCAAAAAGCTTGCTGAATTTCAGAGATTCTAAACAGTCTGGTTGAGTGTTGGCCTGATACTAGGTCAGTGTGTTGTGGGCAGTGGCTGACCCAGTGGCGGACCACTCCACCACTATTTGGGCCCTGGGCTGTGATGCAGTGGAGTCAGGTGGGCCCATGTCCCCCTACCCCATATCATCCCACCCTTGGGGTGGAAGCCTCCCCTCAAGAGGCCTGTGTTACTCTACCATCCGCCTAGCTAGGACGCTAGACTGTGTTGGTGCTCATCTCTGTCAGAGCCCCTGAACAGCTTGCTGCCCCACCCTCACTAAGGGTCTGGGGCTCATGGACTTTGTTGTCTGACCTGACTGCAGACCAGAGCCTTCTAACTATTTGCTTCCCAGCCCTTACTGAGGGCCTGGGGCTCATGGACTGCTTTACAGCTCTACCTGGCCTGAGGGCCTGAACACTAGGAACAGCTAATTCCCCCTGCGGAGATCACCTTTACAGGTGTGTGACAACAAGGAGGCATGGCTTCTCTCAGAGACTGACAGGGAGGGATGACCACTCACCCTTACACTGGGACAGTTTTTTCAGGAAGTTACAAACAGAATAATTTTGGATATAATGGTAAAATACGATTATGTGTTGAAGGTGCGTGCATTAACTTAATACATGAACTATAACAACCTAGGCTACTGCTAAACCTCACGTCTAATCCCAATCCTTTTATAGCACTATGGGGTCTGGACTGCATCTTTACATGTGTACATGTCTGCTGATAGTAGCTGCTACTTTGTGTTCCTTTCAGATTCATTCCAGCTAGACAGAAGCAATGCGTACTGTACTGTGTGATGGAGACTTTAACTTCTGTTCTTTCTTGTTTTAGCTTATTTTAAAATAACCTCTTCAGACTAGTAATAAACTATTAGACATTGTATATGGAAAATGTAACATTCACATGGCAACATTTAGAATTCAGCAGTCTCTTCCTCACACAGCTTTAAAATAAGTCTTTTCACATTAGGAAAACTTCCTAGTGCTGTGAAAGGAGTCAGCAGTGGATCCCTGGATTCTTTGCCAGAGGAGGGGGACAAACCTATTTTTCTAATTGAATGCATCACTTATCTGCTTGTACAAACAACCCAGAGTGCAATTGTACACAATAATAGCTTGGACTGAGGCCTCCTTTTTCCTCCCATGCCAACAAAAAATAAATTAACCACAGGGGCTGTCTTATTCCTGATATGAAATAGCCTGTGAACTCATGATATATTTTTTTCTCTTGTTAAATTTATTCATGATGCACTTTGGGATTAAAAAGAAGTAGTTGATTTTTTTATCAACACTTTTTTTTAACATAAAAATGACTTTAAAACACAAATTTTGATGAAAGTTTTCATTTTGGGTGATTTTTTTTTAATTGAAGTATTTAGTTTTCAAAAACTGCTTTGGCTTTTTCTCTTTACTTTCCTTTCTTCCCTCCTCCTCCTTTGCAGTGATAAAATATAGTTTGGTTTTCACTTAGTCAAAGTACCTAAAAAATTCTATAAAAACTTACACATTAAATAATAAAATAATAATAAGTTCAAGTATAAAACATTTTTCATCCCCTAGAGCATTTGATCCCCTAAGTCATTTAGTATGTCAGAAACTTCAGTCTAGTTAATTTCAGGGAAATACCATTTGACTAATCATTCACAGTATTATTTATCTGTTTAAAATAGTAAATGTTTTAAAACTGTGCCAGATGCTAAACCTGTATACATTGGCGTAGTTTCACTGAATTTTGGAAAAAGCAAATTATCAGAGAGATGATATTATTCTATTTTATTATTTCTTTCACAGTGGTGTCTGGAGGCCCCAGCTGAGATCAAAGCCCCATTTGGCAAATGCATAGTAAGGATATGTCTACACTGCAATCATAGGTGTGATTGCACCACATCCAGACATACCCATGCTAGCTTTGATCTAGCTAGCTCTGGTACCAATATCAGTGAAGCTGCAGGAGTGCAGGCTGTACAATCCCACCTGGCACCCTGGGTGCTTCCTCCGGCTGTCAGTCCATGCTGCTGACCATGCTGCCATGGCTTCACTGCTATTGGTATCTGAGCAAGCAAGACTGGAGGAGAAACAGGGACAAAGGTGAAGGGACTTTCCCCAAAGTTACACATCAGGTCAGTGTCTGAGTTGGGAATAAAACCCTTGGTTTCTTGGGTCTCACCGCAGAGCTCTATCCACTGGAAAATGCCATCCCTCCAATCATAAAACGTATGCTAGCCTCCATGCCAGGACTTCTATGTAATAGCTTGCTTCATCACAGACTGGCACCTCTAGCTGAACATTCTCATCAGAGTATGTATGGCTCAGTTTTCAGAAATGTGTGTGTATTCACAGCGTACATTTGGGTGCCTAATTTTCAGTAGGATATTCAGACATAAAATGGCCAGTTAGACACCAGTGGCCATTTGGGCATATAAATACCAGATGTGCATGCAATTCTAGTAAATTAGATGCACCATTGTACATGTGTAGTTTAGAAAAACAGGCCCACAGTGTTTCAAGCAAGGTGGGGAAAAAGTCAGAACATATGAATCATTTTAGCAGATGAGCACAATTCTCTGTTGTCAATTCTAGTTCTGTTTGTCATCAGACAAAGACACAAAGCCATTAGAGGCATTATTCTATTTCCAAGAGGGCCTTTTTAAATAGGCAAATTGATTTTTGCCACCAACCAGAGTCATGCATACAAAGTAGTAGAGTACTTCTGATTCCTTACGTTCAGTTCCCCACGGTTCTTGGTAAGGTGAGTTGTTTGTCTGACTTATTTAGGAATAGATCTGTAAAAAAAGACTGCCTTTAACCCCTACCTCAAGAACAGAGTGCAGCGATAAGACACTCAAATGTCTGCATTCCCTAGGGAAGGCTTCCTGTACATACATTTCTGATTTACACACAGAACTGATATGATCAAACGATTTATGACATACTGTGCATAGAACTTTTTAGACTAGTATTGAAGCTGCTACCAGAGAAGGAAAAGGGGAATTGAGCAAGGAAGAATTTTAAGAATGTCTGATATTTCAGATCAAGCAAAAAAGAAAGATGGATTTAAGGTACCTAACTTCAGGCATCCACATTTGAAAAATTTGGCCAAATATTCTGTAAAGCACTATGGTCCCTACGTAAGATAATAAAGCAATAAATATGCCTGATTCTCCTTTGGGAGAGAGAATTATGCCCAACAGCGCTACGCAAATATCATCAAACAAATCTTATCTTGCAAATTGACTGCAGCTCACTAAAACCTAAGATATGTCTCAACTTGGAGACTGAAACCGATGATGGCTCAACTGCCAGATCGAGACATTCTTGATTTTAGCAGGCACCACACAGTTTGGAGATAAACTTTGATTAATATTGTTTGCTTTAGAGTTATTTTTCAATAGCTTCATAGGAGTGTGGGTTGCTTAACAAATCACAGGATGCCTGAAATTAAACACCTAATCCAGGCTAGGTGTTTCAATAAAAGCATTGTGATCCTGGCAGACCAAGTGCCAGCTCATGTTGAGGCCCCACACTTAACTGAACACTTACAAATGCATAGGTGGAAACCAATCTTATTACCTGTGTGTTAGAATTATCAAAATAGATATTACACGTTAAATTGATGAGAATATGCTGAGTGTTTAGTCTTTAGAAAATGCTTGTAGACTGTTGTATATATTGATCTCACTTATAATAGCCCATGGTATAAAGTTATATTGAGTGTTTGCATTGTAAACCTCTGTAATTGTGTAACTCACCAAACAGGAAAAGAAGCATTAATTAAGGAAATGTGCTCATCCCATATACACGATGGCCTACTAAAGACAAATGAGGCATTGTGTAGCATCAAAGGACAAAAGCCATGTTGACTGCATTCTTAACCAGGAGGGAGATACCTACACAAGAACTCATCCCATCAGTTTTGCACTCTGGAGTAGAGGGGATAAAAATTCCTCACAAGGAGAAACTGAATCACTTTCATGCTGTCTGAATTACGAGGGGCAAAGATTTCTAAATATAATCAAAGAGATCCCCAGGCTTCTTGTCCTGGGTTAGCCCTGAAATAAATTTTTTAATTGACAGACTACTACAACTCTGTCACCTTTTGAGTCACAGATTGAAATTCATTTGTGTATGTATATGCTTCTTTGCTTTAACCTATAAATGATTCTCATTTGTTTTTCCTAGTTAATAAACCTTTTGTTAGTTTATTATAGGATTGGCTACCAGTGTTGTCTTTGGTGTGAGATCTAAGGTACAAATTCATCTGGGGTAAGTGGTCTCTTGGGACAGGGAGCAACCTGAATATTTTGTGATCTTTGGTGTAAGTGTCCATTTATCACATATTCCAGTTTGCCTGGGTGGCAAGATACACTGTTGTGCTCAAGGGGCCATCTGACTCCACAGTAAGCCTGTTACAGTGATTCAGGAGTTCATATTTGTTACAGGGTTGGTGAAATCTAATAATAGAACATACAACCAGTTTGGGGTGTCTGCCCTTCTGTTTGATAGTCTGCGCTGTGGTTGGCACTCACAGTCATGAGCCACTCCTGACAGTGTGACAGACCTAACTTTCACAATGGTGCTAAAGAGGAGAACTGCTGAGCAGGCATCTGCCTAAAATCACAGCACTATTGCAACATGGTCAACAGGGGGCTATGCTTTAAACTAGTCCTGGAATGTAAACTGGTACACAATGCAGCTATCTGCCTATTAAATAGTGCCTTTCAGTGGCAACACAGGTCATTGGTTCTCCATGATCTGCACTGGCTACCTGTTGGTTTCTGGATTTAATTTAAGGTGTTGGTTTTGATCTGTAAAGCCCTACATGGGCTAGGAGCTTCCTACATGACAGCCTACCTCTCTCCTGGTGCCATACAGACACTGCTGTGATTGGCAGAAGCACTCAAGCAGAAATTCCTTTGATTAAAAAAAGAAGGGTCTGGCAGGAGAGTATTTTCCCTCAGTCTGAAATAGCCTAGACTTATTTCCCTTCAGGCCACACTGCAAGGTGCATCTATTTGCATGGGCTGCTCTAGTGGACTTTTAAGAAGAACCAGATTGATGCTGGAGGGAAGTTAGTTGTGTGTTTCTGTGAACAGCTTAACTTTGTTTTTGTAATGTATGGAAAGGGTCCAATCACCCCCTTAAATTATTTTATGACTTCATTTTAATAATCAATTCAGAATTGTTTTAGATTCACATTATGACCACTAACTCAATCCACATTTGAAATTGACATATTTGGTTCTGTTTCTCCACTGTCTACATTTTATGTAGTTATTTATACTGTGGAAAGTAGATGTGAAATGGTACCAGATTTGACTGAAGAATTACTCTGCCCTGATATAAATGCTTACCTAAGGTACAAGGCAGTGAAGAATTAGGCCCTTTGTTTGCTAACAGAAGAATGATCACATCTTCATTCCCCATATATCTTGTATATTATGTCAACTCCTTGCAACACCAATTTTGGGAGGTAAGGAGATTTATTATAAAAAAATCTACAGCATATTTTAGTGATACAATATACAAATTTACTGATGTTAGCATTAGTCTTCAGCACTGCAAGCAAAACAAAGATGTACAAATAATATAGATGACTTTAATGAGTATTGCATGGCTAAATCCCTGTGCAACACTTACAACATTTTAAGGTTTAAATCATTGTCGAAGCCTCTGGAAGAAACCTTGATAAAACACACAATGGTATGCCTGTTCTACAAGATGAACATTTTCCATGCCTGTCCTTCACTTTTCTTACCTGTCTCACTTATTTATCCAACTCTTAAAAACTTAAATACAAAAATTTCAGGAGGCAACTTATTAAAAGTAGGCTTAACCTAGATATAAGATATTAACATAAAACAAATTAAATATGTCTCATCCATTCCTCTTTCTTTTTTGTCCGTTGCAACACTATTCTAGAGTAGTTCTTCCATTCAGGGGAAATCAATGACTACAGTAGTTCCTAACCATTGTGAAGAGGTATAAGGGAGGGTCTCTTTGTGTCCTGTTGCTGGGCTCCTGTCCATCCAAACATCCACTGTAGCTCCTACCTCTTCGTTATCTTCCCCAAAATACACACCTGAGAGAGGAATGAAAGACAATATTGCTATGGAACACACAAAAAGAAAGGCTTCAGAAAATGAGCAATTGTCCAACGTGCCCACCTGAGAAATATGGGAAAAGTAAACATGTAATCCCTCTCAAACAGAGAAAACATGGTCGAGGTCCTAGTTCCACTGAAGTTAATGGCAAAGTTTCCATGGTATAGGTGACCCAGACACAGGACACACTATTAAACCAGCCTGGATGCAAAAAGTCTTCTATAAGATAAAAAAAGTGTCCTCAGAATGAGAAATCTTTTATTCATTTTCAGTGTGATGAAGCTTCCATGACAGATTTAAAAGAACTCTGTGACACAGTCAGATTCAGAACATAACATCCACTCCCTACACCCCTGCATTAACACCATAGACGATCTTCCCTATATCAAGGCAATCACTGAAGAAGAAACATGAAGGGAGTATGTTAGATAACTACTGAAGTGATGTCTGAGGAAAATAATTATACCAGTCTCTTGCCAGGCTATTTATAATGGTCTACCAGTTGTACCACACACTAATACATGTCTGAAAACATGCTAGGGTCCAAATAAACTGCAGTGGGCAGTTTCTTTCTGGACCCAGCAAGAAACTGGGTGTGAGAATGCAAATCAGCAGTTTGGTTATTATTACATTACCTATTGTACCCTGCTGTAATACTTCAGCACAAAACCCATCCCCACAGCATGAATCTATGACTGGCTTGACATTCCTTGAACAAATAAATTATCAGTTCCCCAGTTGCTTCTCATATTATCAAAGGCATGACCCTGGAGGAACAGCTTTGCAAACCAGGACCACTAACAGGGAGTTTCGAGAGGGAGTTCTCCAGGTGAAAGAGGAGCAAATACAGGACCCTTGGGGTAAGTGGCTGTCTATAGTGTGTGTTTGTGTTTGGTGGTTACTTGCTGTGTGCTGAGCTTGTGTTTGTTTGTTTGTTGGTTGTTTGTTTGAAGGACCGTGTGCTGTGGCCTGCAGTTGGAAGCTGTGAGCTTCTAAGCAAGGTTTGAAATCTAGAAGCCTCTGTTCATTGGCTGAGCCTTAGTAAGGGGATGGGGCTATCAAGAGGGCCAGGGCTTTACAAAGCAGTGAGCAAGTGACCAAGGACCGCTAACAGGGAGTTTCGAGAGGGAGTTTGGAAGGGCAGTGGAAAGGGGGCGAGGTACACTTGCCATTCTTTAAAAACTTTAAACTAAACTATAATCAAAACTTCTTGATTTAATCAAAACCCCTATCATTAACCGAGGTAGCTGTAGGAGAAAATGCAGGCAGAAGCCCAGCAGCAGAGTGGGGCCTATTCTGTTTATTGCACTCAGTGTAGCATGTATGATTACCTGCCCTGTGGGCGGGTGGCATATGTGTGCATTCAGTGCAAGAAGCTCCTGGCCTTCAGAGACCGTGTATGGGCTTTGGAGGCCAGGGTGGCAGAATTGGAGGAGCTAAGGGAGGCAGAGAGGTATGCTGATGAGGCTTTCCAGGACACTGTAGATTTGTCCCACCTCCGGTCAGACAGCCCCTGCACTGTTAAGGAGGATGAAAGGCCCAGAGAAGGAGAGCAGTCAACGGGAACAGAGGGAAACCTTCCCAGAGTTGGGACGCTCCTTCCAGATGATGTTGAGGTATCTTCTTGCACTGAGGTTAGGGGAGGGAACTCCAGTCATTAGGAAAAGGCAGGTGTTAGTAATGGAAGATTTGATCATTAGAATCATAGATAGCTGGGTTTGTGCTGACCGGGAAAACCGTATGGTGACTTGCCTGCCTTGTGCAAAGGTTGCGGATGTCTCAAGGAATCTAGATAGACCTATGTGTAGTGATGGGGAGGAGCTGGTGGTCGTGGTACAAGTAGGTACCAATGACGTAGGGAAGGGTAGGAGAGACGTCCTGGAGGCCAAATTTAGGCTGCTAGGAAAGAGATTGAAATCCAGGACCTCTATGGTGGCATTCTCTGAAATGCTTCCAGTTCCATACGCAGGGCCAGGTAGGCAGGCAGAGCTTCAGAGTCTCAATGCATGGATGAGACGATGGTGTAGAGAGGAGGGGTTTAGATTTATTAGGAACTTGGGAAACTTTTGGGATGGGGGGAGTCTACATAGGAAGGATGGGCTCCACCTAAACCAAAGTGGATCCAGACTGCTGGCACTTAACATTAAAAAGGTTGCAGAGCAGTTTTTAAACAAATAGATGGGGGAAAGCTGATTGCTGCAGAGGCGCATGTGGATCGGACAGAGACTTCTCTTCGAGGAGAGTCTATTGATAGAGATTCTCTAAGTTTTAGTCAGGAGGAGGGGATGGAAGAGGATAAAGTATGGGCCAGATCAGACGAAAATCATTCACATAAAGAATCTGACACATCAGAAAAGGGCAGACAAAGAAACAATGACAAGTTTTTAAAGTGCTGGGACACAAATGCTAGAAGTCCAAATAATAAGATGGGTGAACTGGAGTGCCTCGTGTTAAAGGAGGATATTGATGTAATAGGCATCACAGAAACCTGGTGGAGTGAGGATAATCAATGGGATACAATGATTCTGGGGTACAAAATATATCGGAAGGACAGAACAGGTCGTGGGGGGGGGAAAGAAAGAAAGAAACTATATGTAAAAGAAAACGTAGAATCAAATGAAATAAAAATCGTAAATGAATCCACATGTTCCATAGAATCTCTATGGATAGTACTTCCATGCTCTAATAAGAATATAACAGTAGAGATCTATTACTGACCACGTGACCAGGACAGTGATAGTGATGATGAAATGCTAAGGTAGATTAGAGAGGCTATCAAAATAAAAACTCAATAATAGTAGGATATTTCAATTATCCCCATATTGACTGGGTACCTCAGGATGAAATGCAGAGACAAAATTTCTCAATACTTTAAATGACTGCTTCTTGGAGCAGCTGGTACAGGAACCCACAAGGGAGAGACAACTCTTGATCTAGTCCTGAGTGGAGCGCAGGATCTGGTCCAAGAGGTAACTATAACAGGACCGCTTGGAAATAGTGACCATAATATAATAACATTTAACATTCCTGTTGTGGGAAGAACACCTCAACAGCCCAACACTGTGGCATTTAATTTCAGAAAGGGGAACTATGCAAAAATGAGGAGGTTAGTTAAACAGAAATTAAAAGGTATAGTGACTAGAGTGAAATCCTGCAAGCTGCATGGACACTTTTCAAAGACACCATAATAGAGGCTTAACTTAATGTATACCCCAAATTAAAAAACAAAGTAGAAGAACTTAAAAAGAGCCACTATGGCCTAACAACCATGTAAAAGAAGCAGTGAGAGATAAAAGGGCATTTTTTTAAAAAGTGGAAGTCAAATCTTTGTGAGGTAAATAGAAAGGAGCATAAACGCTGCCAAATTAAATGTAAAAATGTAATAAGAAAAGCCAAAAAGGAGTTTGAAGAACAGCTAGCCCATAACTCAAAAGGTAATAACAAAATGTTTTTTTAAATACATCAGAAGCAGGAATCCTGCTAAACAACCAGTGGGGCCTCTGGACGATCAAGGTACAAAAGGAGCACTTAAAGATGATAAAGTCATCACAGAGAAACTAAATGAATTCTTTGCTTCAGTCTTCACGGGTGAGGATGTTAGGGAGATTCCCAAACCTGAGCCGTCTTTTGTAGGTGAGACAAATCTGAGAAATTGTCACAGACTGCAGTGTCACTAGAGGAGGTTTTGGAATTAATTGAGAAACTTAACAGTAACAAGTCACGGGGACCAGATGGCATTCACCCAAGAGTTCTGAAAGAACTCAAATGTGAAATTGTGGAACTATTAACTATGGTTTGTAACCTGTAAAGGGAGATCATGTCTTCCTAATCTATTAGAGTTCTTTGAGGGGGTCAACAAACATGTGGACAAGGGGGATCCAGTGGACATAGTGTACTTAGATTTCCAGAAAGCCTTTGACAAGGTCGCTCACCAAAGGCTCTTACATAAATTAAGTTGTCATGGGATAAGAGGGAAGATCCTTTCATGGATTGAGAACTGGTTAAAGGACAGGGAACAAAGGGTAGGAATAAATGGTAAATGTTCAGGGGTAACTCGTGGTGTTCCCCAAGGGTCAGTCCTAGGACCAATCCTATTCAATTTATTCATAAATGATCTGGAGAAAGGGGTAAACAGTGAGGTGGCAAAGTTTGAAGATGATACTAAACTGCTCAAGATAGTTAAGATCAAAGCAGACAGTGAAGAACTTCAAAAAGATCTCACAAAACTAAGTGGGCAACAAAATGGCAAATTAAATTTAATGTGGATAAATGTAAAGTAATGCACATTGGAAAAAATAACCCCAGCTATACATATAATATGATGGGGGCTAATTTAGCTACAACCAATCAGGAGAAAGATCTTGGAGTCATCATGGATAGTTCTCTGAAGACATGCATTCAGCGTGCAGCGGCAGTCAAAAAAGCAAACAGGATGTTAGGAATCATTTAAAAAGGGATAGAGAATAAGACGGAGAATATCTCATTGCCCTTATATAAATCCATGGTATGCCCACATCTTGAATACTGCATACAGATGTGGTCCCCTCATCTCAAAAAAGATATACTGGCACTAGAAAAGGTTCAGAAAAGGGCAACTAAAATGATTAGGGGTTTGGAATGGGTCCCATATGAGGAGAGATTAAAGAGGCGAGGTCTTTTCAGCTTGGAAAAGAGGAGACTAAGCGGGGATATGATAGAGGTATATAAAATCATGAGTGGTGTGGAAAAAGTGAATAAGAAAAAGTTATTTACTTGTTCCCATAATATAAGAACTAGAAGCTACCAAATGAAATTAATGGGTAGCAGGTTTCAAACAAATAAAATAAGTTCTTCTTCACTCAGCACACAGTCAACCTGTGGAACTCCTTGCCTGAGGAGGTTGTGAAGCCTAGGACTATAACAAGGTTTAAAAGAGAACTGGATACATTCATGGAGATTAAGTCCATTAATGGCTGTTAGCCAGGATGGGTAAGGAATGATGTCCCTAACCTCTGTTTGTCAGAGGGTGGAGATGGATGGCAGAAGAGAGATCACTAGATGATTGCCTGTTAATTTCACTCCCTCTGGGCACCTGGCATTGGCCACTGTCGGTAGACAGGATCCTGGGCTGGATGGACCTTTGGTCTGACCCAGTATGGCCATTTTTATATTCTTATATTATGATCTTAAAAGATTCCAAGCCATTACATTACTTGTAACCCATTCCTTTCCCCAAGTTATCACCATCCTTACACATACCATTACAGGAAATGGGAGTTGCATATCTAAAAAACACACACAATCATTTGGAAATTCAAGAGATAAGGTTATGAATTTTATCCAATTACTGTTTTCTTTTAATCATCTGAATAACCCAGAAAACTGAAAAAAGAAAAGGAGTACTTGTGGCACCTTAGAGACTACCCTTGCAACAAAGCCCGTTGCCAACTGTGTCCACATATCTATTCAGGGGACGCCATCATAGGACCTAATCACATCAGCCACACTATCAGAGGCTCGTTCACCTGTGCATCTACCAATGTGATATATGCCATCATGTGACAGCAATGCCTCTCTGCCATGTACATTGGTCAAACTGGACAGTCTCTACATAAAAGAATAAATGGACACAAATCAGACGTCAAGAATTATAACATTCAAAAACCAGTTGGAGAACACTTCAATCTCTTTGGTCACTCGATTACAGACTTAAAAGTTGCAATTCTTCAACAAAAAAAACTTCAAAAACAGACTCCAAGGAGAGACTGCTGAATTGGAATTAATTTGCAAACTGGATACAGTTAACTTAGGCTTGAATAGAGACTGGGAGTGGATGGCTCATTACACAAAGTAAAACTATTTCTCCATGTTTATTTTCCTCCACCCCCCACTGTTCCTCAGACGTTCTTGTCAACTGCTGGAAATGGCCAACCTTGATTATCACTACAAAAGTCCCTCCCCCACAGCTCTCTTGTTGGTAATAGCTCTCCTTAAGTGATCACTCTCCTTACAGTGTGTATGGTAACACCCATTGTTTCATGTTCTCTGTGTATATAAATCTCCCCACTGTATTTTACACTGAATGCATCCGATGAAGTGAGCTGTAGCTCACGAAAGCTTATGCTCAAATACATTTGTTAGTCTCTAAGGTGCCACAAGTTCTCCTTTTCTTTTTGTGAATACAGACTAACAAGGCTGCTACTCTGAAACCAGAAAACTGAGCCCCTCTATTTTATCCTCTCTGAAAGGAACTTCATATTTATTTTCTTCCAAAAGCCTACAGCAATCTTGACTATTTCTAAGTAAAAGAGACTCGAAACCAAATCACTCCCAGATGAAAAAATATGTATCCTAAGCACCAAACATGAACGACAGTGTAACTCAGGGGCTGTGGGGTTTATACTTACAAAATATTTATCCTTAGATTTAAGTAAACATGTGGGAATATGTCAAAGGATGACTGACTGGTGGAAAGCACTGAAACAGGAATGTGAAGAAGGGAAATACATCTACGAAGATGGGAAAAGGAACAAGGCACAATGTTACAACAGTGAGTTGGGCAGAAACACAGAGGGACAGGGTGGGCTGGCGGAGACATGGGCAGAGGAAAGTAGATTAGAAGGGATCTTGCAGAAAAGAGTTGCTTGTGAGAAATGAGGGGGGGGGCTGGGAATGGGAAAAGACTGGAGAATAATTGCTATAGAAGAGAGAGAAACTGTTGAAATATAGAACCCTCATCCTCAACAGAAGAGGAGACATGAGTGAGTTGATTTGAATGAAGTGAGAGTACCCAAATCTTTCACTCCAAATTTGTACCACACGTTGGAGGAAAGTAGGACATATTTGGCTAGTTTTGATAAGAAAGCACCGTTCAGCGCTATGCATTTCCTGTTTGAAGTCACAACAGGAATCAAAGGAATCAAAATACTTCAAGAAGAGTTCTTCTCATGGTATTTCAAGCTCAGCTAGCAGCAGGAAATATTCAAAATATCATAAAGGAGATAGTTGAGGGACAGGAAATAGAACAACAAAAGAAGTGACAAAGTTGATGCTATTTGATGACTGTTCAATGCCCTAGGTGAAAAGTGCTTTCTGAGTTCCTAGCAGACAGGTATCTACAGCTCAAAAACACCTCCACAGTTGACCTTTAAAATTGCCTCAGCATAGGGACCCAGGAATGAATTAAGCTCTTTCCCCTAGAGCAGGTCCTTGCAGGTCTAAGATTTATACACATTGATGAGGTAGTTGGGGAAGCTTGTGCTGCATCTTGTCCATAGACAAATAGTTACTACACTACAAATACGATCACACTGTATTTTAATCTATAGGCTGTCAGTTTGTAAACAGATGGAGTTCCCCTCAGTATCTTACCAAGGATGTTCTGGCCCAGTTTGAAAACTGAAATCTCCCACCATCCCTCCACTACAAAACCAACAAATGATATAATCTCCACTAAGTACTTTTACAAAGAGACCTTCCTAGTCTTCTCTGAATCTCATTAATTACCTCATCAAAGTCTATCCATCTTGCTTCCAAGTTCTCTACAGAAATAACTGCCAGTTCTCTTACCCTTTCCTGACCTATGGATGTTCTTAGATAGCTCTTGATTACTTTTAGGTTGCTGAAACTCCTTTCATTAGCAGCCCCGGTTACAGGAAGACAGCAAAAATATGCAGTGCTGTTGGAGGAACTTGCATTTAAAGACTTTTTGTGAGTGTATATAAGGAGATCAATGGGCACCTTCATTTCCAAGTAATCAATAATATTTTGCTTGCAAAAACTGGCAAAGAATTCAGTCTCATTCTCAAAACACTGAGTTTAAATTATCAGGGTAGCTGCTTGCTAAGTTTTGAGCATGTCTCTTTAGGCCTGCTGAGACTTTTCACTGTCAAAAGAGTGAACATTTATCCGACTCCATCATATTTATGCATCCTGTCATCCAACTGTGTTAATATTTTGTCTAAGGCAGGTTTGAAAACCTTGCATTCAAAAATTTCCAGGATTTGATGACCTTCCATCTTTGGAAGTTTGCTTGACATTACTTTTCTCCCTCATGTCATTTCTTTTTAAAGTGCATGGATATACCTAATGGTTCAGCCTGTGAGCAGCAGCTTCCTTACATGTAATGACCCCAGAAGACTGTAATTCTGATAAAGGGTCTCAAAGGCTACCAAGTAAACCACAAGCCGTTTGAATGCCGAGATCTATACTCCACAGTTTTTTGCTCACAATGTTAATTTTTGATACTATACCACATCTCGGCCAAACCAAAACACCAAAAGCTCAGAAATGTTTGTTTGCAAGCTATCAGCTTGTAACTTATGCTGTGGTTTAAGACTATGTGAAGACTTTGATCTCATCTCATGTGTTACAAAGATGCTTAACCTGATTTAATAGTTGACGGATCACCTCTGCCCATGCTGACTATCTTGTTGTTGCATTTTAATGTAATGGTAGGATGCTTTTTCAACACATCCCACAGACTAGTAGAAGACAGAGTATGCAATTTTTGAGCAATTAAAAACTAGAACAATTTGGGGAACAACTATTGCAGCAGCTTCTTCAACAAAATGAAGTGAGTGGTCAGCACATGGCGCGAGTGGTCAGCACATGGCGTGAAAATACAAACAGATTTACCTACTGAATTGGATTTTGAATACCTTTGTGTCATGACTGAAATGAGGACAGTGAGACCAAGTTGGAGCAGGAGTTGGGAGTCAGGCCAAGTCAGGTACCAGGAGGTCAGGGTTCAAGATGGGCCAAAGGGCAAACCAAGAGTCAGGAACCAGGTGGCAGGCGGGTGTGATTGTTAGGATATAGATATTCAGGCCTGTCTGTAAAGGCCTATACTCGAAGAATTTAGGTGTATTCTTATCACTTGGCTAGTTAGAGGTATAAAAGAAAGAATCAAAATCACTGTCTGCCAGTGTAAGGGCCTTCTCTTACTGTCACAATCTGGGGCCCTGTTCTTAGGCTAAGGTCTTTGGCTAAGCAACAGAGGCAGCCATAAGCTGGGAAGCGACCAGTCACCTCCTCACATTCCAAACTAGTCACATTGAAATAAGGTGCTATTGGACTGTTAGGAATACAGTCCTGTTCTGATAGTGCCTATCGCCTCCAGAGAAAGGGAAGTGCCTAGAAGATGTAAAAGGAAACTTAGTTTGATAGCATCCTGTCTGGCAAGAACTCACTTATCTATAGCTGGGATGTGAAATCCTCACTTCTGTATTGTTTTGTCATTATAGTTCCCACTTTGCTATTGTTTGTCTGTATAATCTCTATCCGGTTTTGTGATTGTTCCTGTCTGCTGTATAATTCATTTTGCTGGGTGTAAACTAATTAAGGTGGTGGGATATAATTGGTTACATAATCATGTTACAATATGTTAGGATTGGTTAGTTAAATTTCAGGAAAATGATTGGTTAAGGTATAGCTAAGCTGAACTCAAGTTTTACTATATAGTCTGCAGTCAATCAGGAAGTGAGGGGGTGGGTGTGTGTGGGGGAAATGGGAACAGGTAATGGGGGTGGGGAAATTGGAATCATGTTTAGCTAAAGGGGGAAATGGGAACAGGGACACAGGTAAGCCTCTGTGCTGTCAGAGCTGGGAAGGGGGACACTAAGGAAGGAAACTGGAATCATGCTTGCTGGAAGTTCACCCCAATAAACATCGAATTGTTTGCACCTTTGGACTTTGGGTATTGTTGCTCTCTGTTCATGCGAGAAGGACCAAGGAAGTAAGTGGGTGAAGGAATAAGCCCCCTAACAGTGATTACTGATAGGTCAGATTCTGAGACAGGCCAGAGGGGTGAACCAAGAGCCAGGTGTCAGGAGCCATGCAGGGTCAGGTTAGCAGGAGATCAGGTTATAGTGAAGTAGAGCACAAACCAGGGTCAGAAGCTAGAATCTAGTCTCTATCGCAAGCAGGGTCTGGAGCAGAAATAGGGAGGCAGTCTGTGTTGTTGCTCAGAGAGCTCCCCTTTTTGGCTTCCTGGTTTAAGTACTGGTATCAGCCAACAGGGGCAGCCACTTAGGTCCTGTTGGGTGATATGTCCTGGCTAGCCCAGCTTCCCAGGGTCCTCCCATGAGAACTCAGCCTAAGCCTCCCATGGCAATATGGAGGTGTCAGCAGCCCAGAATGCCCACAATCACAGGTTCCAGCTATGTGGGCTCCTACACTTCGTATGCTGCAGCCATGTTAGCTCTGCTATCATAGCTCTGTCCCTGCAATCAGACATATCTAAAAAAAATTCAGCTTCTGTAGAATAACCCACCTGTGATGGTGTGGATATCCATTACATCTACAAACCTCTCAAAAGTCTTCAGGCCATCTTTTGAAACCTACCGTAATGTCCAAGACATTTGTTCCATTTCGGAGAGGTCTGGAGTGGAATCAAACGCAATATAAAAGTCTTTAGTTTTCCTAACCTTGTTGAGAATAGTCTGCTATAGTTTTTGTGTGATTCTATCAATACATTCATTTTGAATTTGGTTACATAAGTAAGTCATCTTTGCAGTATAGGCTTTAATAGTTTCCATGTGATCTTTCAATATGCTATCATACCTTGCAAACAGTTACAGTAAACACAAGAAATTACCATTGCAAGGACTGTCTAATTTCTTAAGAACTTAAGAACAGTTATACTGGGTCAGACCAAAGGTCTATCTAGCCCAGTATCCTGTCTTCCAACAGTGGCCAATGCCTGTTGCCCCAGAGGGAATGAACAGAACAGGTAATCATCAAGTGATCCATCCCGTCACCCATTCCCAGTTTCTGGCAAACAGAGGCTAGGGACACCATCCCGGCCATACTGGCTAATAGCTATTGATGGACTTATCCTCCATGAATTTATCTAGTTCTATTTTTAACCCTTGTATAGTCTTGGCCTTCAAAACATCCTCTGGCAAGGAGTTCCGTAGGTTGACTATGTGTTTTGTGTGAAAAAATACTTCCTTTTGTTTGTTTTAAACCTGCTGCCTATTAATTTCATTTGGTGACCCCTCATTCTTGTCTTATGAGAAGGAGTAAATAACACTACCTTACTAACTTTCTCCACACCAGTCATTATTTTATCTACCTCAATCATATCTCCCCTCATGCATATCAAGCTGAAAAATCCCAGTCTTATTAATCTCTCCTCAAATGAAAGCTGTTCCATATCCCTAATAATTTTTTTTGCCCTTTTCTGAAGCTTTTTCAATTCTAATATATATATATATATATATATATATATATATATATATATATATTTGAGATGGGGCAACCACATCTGCACACAGTATTCAAGATGTGGGCGTATCATGGCTTTATATAGAGGCAAAATGGTATTTTATGTCTTATTTTCTATCCCTTTCTTAATGATTCCCAACATTCTGTTTGCTTTTTTGACTGCCACTGTACATTGAGTGGATGTTCTCAGAAAACTATCCACTATGACTCCAGGATTTTTTCTTGAGTGGTAACAGCTAATTTAGATCCCATAATTTTATATGTGTAGCTGGGATTATGTTTTCCAATGTGCATTAATTTCAAACCTCACAAAGCTAAACACTTCTCACCTAAGTAAAATATTCAAGAAATGATACAAAGTATTGTGTCACATGTCCTTCTGCATCTGACAGCAGGTTTGCATATCTTTGCCAAATGTGTGACCCTTTTCCAACCATTCTGCAAGTTCCACTCAGGGAGCAATTGCCTCTGCATGTTCCTTTGATTGTTCATGCTGACATACTCTCTTGATAAAATGGAAAAAGTTTGTGAACCCAGTTTCACAGTTCACAGATGAAGATGAGGAATTTGGTTGGAAAAGCAAGCAAGTAAGCAAAACAGAACAAGGAGGCAAGAATTGAGCAGTACATCAATCAAGATTGTTGGTGTAACCTGACATTGCAGTTTTGACAAAACAAAACCCACCTTATTTTAATGCTATCTTTCCTTTGCATTTGCTAGGGAGGAAGTCTTGTTCTAAATTAACAAAAGGTCTGTTTTCTACCAAAAAAACCAAACCAAAACAAAAAACCTCCAAACAAACAGATAAAAGACTCTATCTCTTGTGGCCAAGTAGTTGGATCTTCATGCGTCTTCAGGCATGTACTGTAAGAATAACTCAGGGGAAGAGGCCTGCATTCCTATGTAGAGTCCTAGAACATGCCACTCTATTACATAGTAATAAAGATTCTGAGTGTCTTGCAGTTCTCCCACACTTTCTACACTGGACATACAACAAAATAAAATAACTTGCTCTTATTTACACTGGTGTAAATCCAGAGTAATATTGTTTAAATTAATGGAATTAATTTAGATTTACATTGGTATAACTAATGGCAGAAGTGACCCCATTGTATTTGGGTTACTCTGCATTTACCATGGTGTAAATGAGAACAGAACTTGGTGCAATATGTTGTTTATATATAATATGTTTTAGTTAATAATACAGTATCACAAACACTGCAGAGAGACAACCCTAAAATAAATTCCAGTGATTTTCTCAAACAGCTTGTGAACATATTCTATTAGGCTGTAAGAAATAATGCAGGATTGATCCGTTTATCATCGTTGGCTGACGTATTTAATTATAATCTTTTGCATGGTTACAATGGCTTTCCTCCACATATTATTTAATCTAGAGAACTGCATCTTCTTCTGCTAGAATAGTGACAGATTATTGAGTTTTAGTAACTAGCTAGGAAGCCAGATTTCAGGTCTTCGCTGAAATCTTCGCATGTTCACAGAATGAAGGCTGCTGTGTATGAATAAAGGCCTTAAACACATTGTTATTGTTATCAAAAACTTAAATCCTGAAATATGGAAGCATGTCATTAAATGATATGTCTTCCAGGATTTTGAACAGACAACAGTATATTGTCTGCAGTCTTAGTCTATTAAAGCATCTGATTTTACACAGAACAGCCATTTACGGAAGGTGCGAAAGGGTAGGGAAAAAATAAGCAGGGTTTATGGGGTAGGTTTGACCCATGGAGCAGAGTTGCCATCAAAAACTGCAGTTACAGTATTCAGTAAGTGCACAAAGTAATACAATATGTAACGATATGTCAGACTGCAGACTATTATCTCAGCTGGTACCCTGGCTCTATTATGCATACTCTGGGCTGAATTTGTCCTCATCTACATCTGTGCAACTCCAATGAGGTCTGTAATTACACAGATGTAAATGTAGCAAGATTTGAACCTATGGTTTCAGTATGAAAACTAATGAACTGAAGAAAGTGCTTTTAATCCAAACTATAATTTGCTGGGCTACAGATGGACTAGTATAATTTGTTACAACTCCATTTGCGTTAAAAAAGCTGAACCTGCATATATTGTCCAAATATAACAACATTACTGCTAAGCACTTATATAATAATGCTTTTCAGCAGAAGATCTTAAAGTGCTTTACCAAGGATCAAAATCCCTTTTCACAAATGGGAAAACTAAGTCACATAGGGCTAGATTCACAAAAGAACTTAGGTGCCTAATAACACTGGGATTCACAAAACCACCCCTCATCTGCTGCTGATCCCTGTAAGTGCCGCCATTTTCTCACTGCCTACATTTTTGCAGTAAAAGTTCACTCAGCACCTGTGTTTCTTCTTGTGCACTTGTGCAACTGCAGTCCCATGCAAGCCTCCTGAATGAGTCAACCCCAGTGTGAGGCACAAACTGGGAAAAGATAGATGTTCCTCCACCTAACTCACCTGTGGGGCCCGATCTGGTAAGTGGGACCTGTATGTGAACTCACACAAAACTGCTGAGGAGTGGGAGCACAACCTCCTTCCCAACTTTTAGCCTGGGGGTCAGGGTATTCATCTGGGATGTTAGAGACCCCCAGTTCAAGCCTCCTTCGCCGAGAGGGAGGATGGACTTGAACAGGGATCTGCCACCTCCTAGGAAAGTGCCCTAACTAGAGAGCTATGGGATATCCTGATGTGGGGTTCTCTCCCTCTCTTCTGTTGAAGCTGTTGCATGGTGGCTAAATAATGAAAGGGTCATTGGGCCAGATACAGCAAGCACAAGCATGAGAATGACTACGTCCAGGCAGTGAGACCGTGCATGTGGGAAGTAGAGGACCCAGGACCCAGTCGGCCTGTTCCAATGACTTTTTAAATTGTTTATTCACAGTAGAACAGCTTCAACAGGAGAGCTGGAGTAAGCCCTGTGTCAGAAAATCACATAGCCCGGCAGGTAGGCTGTTTACATGAGAGGTGGCAAATCCCTGTGTAAATCCTTTCTCCCCCTCAGGTGTAGAGGGAGCCTTGAACTAGGTAGGTGTCTCTCACATAATAAGAATGTAAGAATGGCCACACTGGATCAGACCAATGGTCCATCTAGCCCGGTATCCTGTCTTCCGACAGTGGCCAATGCCAGAAGCTTCTGAGGGAATGAACAGAACGGGGCAATTTATCGAGAAATCCATCCCCTGTCATCCAGTCCCAGCTTCTGGCAGTTCAGCTTCTAGGTACATCCCAGTGGACTACCCTGACCACAGCATGAAAAGTTATAAGGGAGGGCTAGGGCCTCCTCCTCCCAAAAATAGCAGAGGTGCCTAACTTCAGGAGAGGGTTTGCAGCTGAGAATCCTAAGCAGAAGGAAGTGCTGAACTCCCTGAGAAGGATGGGGCTGAGGACACAGCCCTCACTTTGGCATCTCCCATGATGAGGTGCTATCTAGCATGCTGGCTTTTGTGAATCCCAATCTGAGACACCCGTCTCCCTCCAGTCATTGTATAGGAAGCCTAAGCACCTACTTCAGCTTTTCCTAATCCCAGTGACTTTCTAGGTACATACAAGTTAGGTGTGGTGATGATCAACATTGCCCATCTAAATTCCTTTGTGAATATAGCCCACAACATTTACAGCCAAAAATATCAAAGTTAGGTAAAGTTAGGAACCTAAACCCATACTTAGGCACATTTCACCTAAGTGATTTGCCCAGGGTTATATAGTGAGTTAATGGTAGACAAAGAGTATCTAGCCCATTATTTATTATTTTGTATTACACTAGCACCTCGGGTTCCCAACCAAGATCAGGGCTCCATAATGCTAAGAATGCACTTAATTAAAGACAGCCCCTACCCCAAAGCACTTAAAATCTAAACAGCCAACACAAACAGTGGGTGAGAGAGAGGAAGCATTATTATTCCCATTTCACAGATGGGACCCAAGGAACAGAGATTAAGTGACTTCTAAGGTCTCTCAGCTAGGATGTGACTAAGCAAGAAATTGAACCCAATTTACTCCCCAGTCCAGTACCATAGACTATTAGCATTTCTTTATTTTCTACCCTGCTATTGGAAATGCTCTCTTTCAACTCTATACTATGACTTATACAAGCACACACTTCCCCTCCTCCAGAGGTCCACATATAACTGGTCACATATATTTTTCCTCCTTCACACTCCTGGAGGAGCCTAGGTATCATTATCGCAGCTCCCTTCCCCATTACAGACAATATAAACTGCATTAGTTGTAAAGGATTGTTGAATGGACAGGCTTGGGGTTGCTGCCACTGTAGAAAAATACTTCCCCAAAGGTTAGAACCTACATTTTATCAAAGAAAACAGTAAAGAAAGATTTGAACTGTTGTTTCTTGAATTACAGCTTGCTGAGATACTTGACTGAATCCCTTAATCCTTATAATACTGTCCTATTTTAGCTTTTATATAAGCATTTGCTCATACAAAGTCTGCATCAAACTCCAATCCAAGAAGCATTAGAACTGCTTGTGAGACTGATTGACTGAGCGGCTGAGCCCAGGGTAAGAAAATTCAAGAAATAAGCAGCCGCAATACCACTTGAGTCCAGCAAGAGCTAGCACTTAGGGACTCATAGTCTTTGCTATTCCAGTTCTTACAGACAAGACTTTTCTACTGTCAGCTTGTTTCTAATACGTATGAACAAAATGGTGTCAAGAAATGTAGCTAGATTGGTGTCATTTTTTTTTAAGCATTAGGCATATTGATTGAGGCCATCTGAGGGAAAATACTATAATGGCAGTTGTGCTACATGGCTTTGAAATCAATTAGACTTGATGGCTTGTCTCATGTGACACATTTAATGGAACAGATTGATCTGTTTTGTGCAAGGGAAGTACTTACAATTAAGATTTGATTTTGTTATGTTACCAGCAGTGAAATGAGAGATTGAGAGAAAGAGAGCTAGTACCCTCCTTTAAAGAGTTAAAATAAGGCCACTAGTTTCTTTAAAAAGAAGCTGTGGTCATGATTTAAAATGGCCCTGCAACAAAGTGTTTTTACTAATGTAAGTACTTCAAAAATAGTGGGATAGGCAATTAAGAAGAGGTGCAGGTCAAGAGGTCATAGAATATATAAAAGGGAGTAAAGCCAAAAGACACTATAATCTGATAGGCACAAACCAAGCTGTTTTTCTCCTCGCCTAAATCTTTATGTCTACTACAACCTGTAATCATGTTTGTAGCCAGTTAATGACACGGATTTCCCAGAATTCACGGATGCATAGCTGGACAGTTGTAGATGCACAATGATGGTTGACACATGGTGGGAAAAAATGTGCCATGTGGACACAACTGTTTATGATAAGGAGATTGGATGAGCGTGCCACTGACTGGTTACAAAACCCGCAGATCCACTGGTAATGTAGGTACAGCTTATTAACTGGTCAATGCTCAGCCTAGTCCCATGTTGGAAAAAAAATCCATTTAGTAAAAGAGATTTGATGTTTTATTAGTTTATCATTGTTTTAAGTGACAAGATGTTAAGTCCTCTCAACTTACATAGTTTCCAAGCTCTCAGGTTTCATTGAGTGTAACATAAATACGCTGGGTAAATTACATCACATACCTTGTTTTTTTTTTTGTTTCCTGTGTTTTAATGCATGGGCTGTAGGGTTTGCTTTTCTGTTTTTTAGAAGCAATGACATAGCAGAGGACAGAGGGACTCATCTTAAAAAGATGTTTTAGGTTAATCAACATTTTATAAATAAAACAGAGATTCAGCTTCTTTGGAGAGACTAAATAACTGCTGGCGATTCATAATTCAGCTTTTGAATATTGAATCTTACAGTCTGAAAACAGTTATATTCCGAATACAGCATACACTTTCCAATACAACCATTCATTAGGAAACCATGAAGCAGAAAAAATAAAATTGGCACAAATGATTAATTTTAAAATACAACTAGACATCATGTTCTCTCACCTGAAACAGAACAAAACAACAAATAATTCCAGCAGGAGTTGAAATTGCAGAATACTACCAGTTAACCCTAACTGAACATAGGTTGCTTGAATGAAAAAAAGGTGACTTTAGCATTTACTTTGGTAAAACTTAATGAACACATGAAATTATCTTCCTACTAGTCAAGTACCACCCACCTTTATGTTGGATGACAGACATGTTATCAAAACCTCTTACTCCCCAAATGTTAATTTTGAAGAGGCAAGCAGTTTAAGGACAGATCTGATCACCGAAAAACCTTTTTCTTTAAACAAATCATAGCGTTGATTAAAGTCATACATGAAAATGTATAAAAAACATTGCAGTACTAATTTATGACAGGTAAGACAAGGAAGAGCTACTTTCTGGAAATTTAGGCCCTGATCCTGCAAGATACTCTTCAGAGACACACCCAACCATCTTTGCAGAGTTGTATTGGCTTCAGCGGAGTTCTGCAGAGCTGCAAGAATCCGCTCATATCTCTGGGTGCAGGATCAGAGCCTTAGGCAAGAAAGGGAAGAATGGCATTAGCTATACTGGCTAAGAGTCTGATGCAGAGCTGATTAAAGTAAATGGGAAAATGCCAACTCACTTCAGGTTTCAGAGTAGCAGACGTGTTAGTCTGTATCCGGAAAAAGAAAAGGAGGACTTGTGGCACCTTAGAGACTAACACATTTATTTGAGTGTAAGCTTTCGTGAGCTACAGCTCACTTCATCAGTGAGCTTTGGATCAGAAACCAAGTCAAGAGATTACACGGAATATCAATCCTTATCAATTCAAGACATGGGTTGATTGCTTATGGGGATTTGTAAGTATTTCTTTCCTGTTACATAGCATTGCAAAATTGTACGGGCACATTTTAGACTTTCCAAGAAGTCCTACAAAAACACAACAACAAATGCACCAAAAATGTCAAGATGGTCATGATTGCTTGGAATGCTTATTGTAATAGGGGGGAAAATATCTGTTCTCTTGCTCTGTGTTGTAAATACAAAAAAATAGACTTACCCTCTACAAAACACTTGCTTTATCTTTCTCCTTTAGATTAATAAACCCATTAAACTATAATCTTGCATATATTTAACACAATATTTTGAACAGGTTTGGGGGACAAATTCAGTTATGGAGTAAGTGGGTGTCATTGCATTAAAGTCAAGTGAAATGGAGCCAGAATTAAATGATGAAAACTTTCACATTGCATTTTCCCCCCCTTGTGCAACACTAATAAATGTAAGCAAAACATATTATAAACTGTATGGCTTTCTCTCCGTCTACCCCGGTTTTCAGATCATGATCAGCACTGTAGTAGCCAAACACGTGGTTTTCTCTTTATAAAAGGGACAGACAGGACATTCATCTTGAAGATGAGGCAATTATCCCGACAGGACGTGGTACCAAAGTGATTGGGTTGAGAAAACTGCTTGAGCTATGTGGTTTCTGCAAGGAATCTGAGGGCCAGATTTCACTTTCACTGAAGTTAATGGGATCCATTCCACTGAGTTCAATGAGAGCTGGATTAGCCCTTAAAAAATCATCAACTTCACATTTATTCTGAATGAATAAATAGTATTTCATAGTACTACAGCCTGTGTATTTTGTATGGAACACAAGTTTAACATTTACACGTCAAATGGCATCATTTAATAATAGACTAACTAGTAATGGCTGTGCTTCAAGGGCTAGATTCCCAAAGGAATTTAGGTACAGATGGTCCCCGACTTACACAATTGTTCCATTCCAGAACGCCTTGCATAACTCAAATTTTGCATAAGTCGGAAACGTATACCCGACCATTACGCAAAAAACAAACAAACAAAAACCCCAAAACCCAACTCCTATTTCTAGGTTACGGAACTTTTTCCGTAAATTGCGGATTTGTGTAAGTCGGGTCTTCCGTAACCCGGGGAGCATCTGTACATTGATTAGCCCTTAGTACATTGATGCTTAGCATCACCCCACCTACCTCTTAGGAGCCTAGAAAATCATTATGATTCACAGCACCTGAGTTGGGAGCATAGGCTTCCGATATAATGAATGGAGGAATATAGCTGCCTTAGACTATGATTCACAATAGTCAGCAGGCTAAGCAGCTCCTTACCCAAACTAGCAACTGGGAAGTGGAAAGGTGAGTGACTGTCCTAAACTCTCAGGGAGTTTCGTGCTTAAATCCATGCAGAAGGGAGGCACCTTTCTCTGCTTGGGATTCTTAGCTGCAAATCCTCTCTTGGCATTAGGCTCCTATGCCATTTTTGCAAGAAACAGGAGATGGGAGGATCTCCCTTGTAGTGGGGTGGTCACCCGCTCCTGGAAGAGGCTGGGGCTGCAAGCCAAAGGCTAGGCTGATGGGGAAGGCAGCCACAGCTGGGGCCATGCCCCAATCAGGCCACAGCTGGCCTTATAAAAGGCTGTGAGCCGGGAGCTCAGGTAGTCTCTCTCTAGCTGTGGAGAAAGGTGGGCCGGGCTGTCTGGGAGCTCACCAGGGTATCTAGAGTGAAGCAGGGCTGAGGAAAGGCCAGAGGAGCTGGGGAGCTCCAGGCTGCAAGACTCCCAGCTTGAAGGCCCAAAGCAGGTACTGGGGTTGCAGAGGAGCAGCCCAAGGTTAGACAAAGACAGCAGGTCCAAACCCTCCTTGCCGATGATGAGTGGAACAGACTGCAGTCTGTCCCAGTGTGCGGGGGCTAGATGAGGACTGACAGTAGCTGCTGAGGCAAGGTGGGGATAGAGGGTGGGGATTCCCTTGGGAAAGGAGATCCAGAGACTGGTGGGGGGGGGCTGCAGAGAGCAGAACCCCAAGGGAAGGGGCACTGGGGTCCGTGAGGGACATGGAAGCCAGAGGCAAGCAGGACACTGGCCTGCAGAGGGTGATCTGGAGGCTTGAGAGCTAATTCCCTGGACGACCAGCAGGAGGTGCCACACCAGTGAGTCGTCACTTGCTACTTCCCTCATACCTTTTAGCTCAGTGGTTAGGATACTGACCTGGGATGTGGTTTTGGAGCATAGGGACTGGATTCTAGGTCTCCCATGTGAGTACTTTAATCACCAGGCTATAGCATCATTATCATGCTTATGTGTTCTCTCTCTCTGATTCAATGACTCAGTATTTATCCAGAGTGCAAGAACTTCAGCAGGAGAGAATGAGGGAGCCCTGCATTAGAATAGCCCACTGGTTAGGGCCTTCATCTGAGATGGAGCAGATCCCTGTTCAAATATCTTCTCCCGTCAGGTGGAGGGGGGACTTGAAATGTGTGTGGGGCTCTCCCATATCCCAGATGAGTAAGCTTTTAGCCCAATGGATAGCAATGAGGGAAGGCCTCCTCGCCTCCATCCCCAGTCATTTTGTGTGAACTTACCTATGGGGGCCTGATCCCGTAGGTGAGTTCTGAGCACACTTACTAGATCAGGCCCCATAAGTGAGTAAAGGTCGAGAAACACCTGTATTGCCCCAGGTTGTGCGTTGCTCTGGGGCTTAGGCATCCAGATATCTAGAGTAGGGCTTCATTGTGTATGCCTAGAGGCAGAAACAGAAGGTGTTTTTACTGCAAAAATGTAGGCAGTGAGTGAGTTTAGGCACCTGCAAGGCTTGGCAGTAGCTGAATAGGGGTTTTGTGAACCCCAGTGGGACCGGATTCTGGGATTTAAGTACTGTAGGGGCAAGGTTGCGGAAGATTGGCAAGGAGTTAAGTGGTGGACTTAGTATGTGACTGGATATAAGTGGAGGATGCAGGCAGTTTCAATGAACTTTGTCCGACAGACCCTGCCAAAAGATATTGTAGCATAGCTCAGCATATTTTTGCCTGTAAACAAGTCATAAGCATAAAGCATAAATAAGCATAAATTATACATGTAAGAATGTAACTGGCTGTTGATCCCATGTAACCCCAAGATAAGCGCGGAGAATATAGCGCCACAGAGGACTTCCCTCCTCCCCCATCCCAGCTCTCATTGGCTGGTCAGCTGTCCCGAATGGCCAGAGTCCCCTGCAGCTCCTCCGTGCATCCTAGAGGCTCCACGAGCAGATTGGAGCGTAATTCTTCCTTCCTTCCTTCCTTCAATAAAGCATAGTTTACTATTCTTAGGCCTGAGTGTCCTCCTTTCGCTGGTATCTTCCCCCCAGCCCTTGTGGGCATAGGTACCTAAAGTGGCAGTTAGGCTCCTTAATCCTTTTGTGAATCTAGACCCTAAATATTACTTTTCAAGTTAAAAACACTTTGTATTTTAAGCATAATTTGTTTGCTGTATGACTTGTTGTTAATAGCAAAACCACAATGTGGTGCAAAGAAGAAAACACTGTGACACTCACTTGCGTCCTTTACTGTTATCCTTCAGTGACTGTATAATTGCTGTTTAGTTAATATGTTTAAATGCCAGTGAAGAGTATGCTTTTATGTATAGCATATTGATGATAATATCTGGGGAAGATTTGCTTCCCAATGAGAGACAACCCAAAAGAAACATGGCAGTACAAATTATACAAAAAATAACTATTTTTCTCTCTAAGCAATCAAAAATTGTATACTGTGTAGTTATTTTCATCAACACACTTTGGTACTGTAGAATGAACATAACAACTTCATTTGATTCATAGCAGATGCTGGCAACATAAACCTACACACCTGTGGAGAGTAGGATGTAGTAATCCCACTGTGATTAAGGAGATGTATTCTTGCAGCTCTGCAATCAGAATGGATTGTTTATCTTTTCTATAAGGTCTATAATTAATCATCTGGGCTTGATCTGTTTGGTACCAAATGGATTTAGCGACCCACATTGTTTAAGTAGCATGTAGGCTCATACAATGCTTATTATGTCTCACATTAAAAGGCACTACCACAGAACACACTATGGTGTTTATTTTCTTGCATAACCTGCTATCTATTTGGACAGAAAACAGCACTGTTGTGAAAAAGAAAGAGAGAACCATGGAAAGTCTATCTGAAAAATAGATGCTCGTAAGTTACCATTCCTGTGCTGAAGAAGTAATTTTCTTTTACACAATGCCTTCTATGTGTACTGCATTTCAAAGTCCTTTAAATAATATCAAAATACGTGCAACAAAAAAAAGGAAAGAAGGACAAATTCTGCTGTTTGTTGCAATGATACTGTGACAGAGTTGGCTATAACTGAGTCACTGTGAACTCCATTTTGTATTATCCTAATCCAAACTTAAAGTTACATCTATCTTGTGCTACATGCTGAATTCATGGCTAACCTTGTCCAAGGCAAGATCATTATGCTGTATTACAGTCAGTTACCCTGCACAGGAAAGATGCCTGACATTTCACTGAAGGACAATCCCTGAGAAACCAGCAAGATAATAATCTAAGACCAATGACTGATTGTCTCTCAACTAATGGCCCATGCCCATAGAACAATGGACTTTCTACACAGAAGCCTGATAGAGAAACTCCAGACTCTTACCAGGCCTGAATATGTGGCAGAAAGGGACAAAGACTACATTTAAGAAGAGTGTGCTTCTCTGTGGAGGAGGTCTGTCCATCACTACATACAAGATGATGAGACTGGAGAGAAAAGGCAGGAGCAATTCTGCCTACTCTGAAGGCACATGGGGAGAGTATGTCTCAGGACTTCTGTTATTTTTCAAAGATCTCTAACTCTTGATCATTTTTTTAAGAGTAAAATGACTGTGGTTAAGATATTCCTTTGCTAAGCCTTTTCTCCTTGCTTTTCCCCCACGTTGCCCCAAAGAGGTTAAACTAGAAGACACAGCTATGTGGAATTCTGAGTACTCCTGGGGGAATTCTGTGCCACTGGGCAAGCTCAGAATTTATGTCCCCCACAGATTTCTTTGCTTCCCTGCAGAAAAATAACTGCCTGATGGGGAAGCAAAGGAAAGCCACAAGAGCAGTTGTGTGACTCTCCCCAGCAGTATGTTTCTGGTTCTCAGAGAGGTAAATCACTGTGGGGCAGGGGCAGGACTGGAGAAGACCTGACTAGTGGTTCCTACCCTGCGCCGGGCTCAGCTGCTAGTTGTGTCTGGGCTGGGGAGAACAGGGCTTCCTCTTCCCCTGCATGGCAGCCAGGGTTGTGTCATACCTACCCTGCAGATTTCTCCCCTGGCTGCAAACTCCCCTCCCCCATCACTCCTCAGCTGCAGCTTCCTGCATCCATCACTCCTCAGCTGCAGTGGAAGGGATCACTGTACAGGGAGCTGCTCCTCCATGCGCCCAAACCCTGGGCATCCAGATCCTCCCACCGAGCCTCACCCTCCTGCACCTGGAACACCCTGACAAGCCACCAGCACCCAGATCATCACCCTACCAATACCCAATAAGCTACACATGGATCTCCCACCCCACTGAGCCCCATTCCTCCCCCCCTCACCCAGACCCACCCTGCTGAGCCCCAAACCCCTGCAGAATCCCATTACCATTGCACCCAAAACCACCCAACAAGCCCCTGTGCATCCATCTCCCCTTGCACCTGGATTCCCCGCTGAGCGGCTCACACCCAGATTGCCCCACAAAGAGCCCTCACCTGGATCCCCCCACACTAAGCCCCTCCATATTTGGTTCCTGCATTTCTGAGCCTACCTGGCCAAACCTGGTGCACCTGGCACAAAAGGGTAGGGTCCTGGGGTGTTTCTGGGGCAGGACCATTCCTTGTACTGTGTCAGGGTTGGGTGCAGTCTCACCGCTGACTCAGTGTTCCGGTAGGGGAGCTGCGCAGTGATTTCCCACCTCTGTGCAGCCAGTGGCCTGTGCTCCCCAGTGCTGTGCTGGGGCCTCCACATTTATTTGACAAATACAATTTGCAGAATTTTAAAATATTGTGCACAGAATTTTTAATTTTTTGGCAAAGAACGCCCTTAGGAGTAATCAGAGTCTGAAGGACTATGTAGAAGCAGCTGGGGCTTGAGAGATGTGAGGCACTGTTGAGAGAGACTATACCCCTATGTTCATAATTTTTACAAAACTATGATAAATTTTGTACAAAGTATACCTTGTGAGGTATCATTTGAAATCTCAATCTGCTGAACATTATTTTCTTGGCAAAATGTGCGGCTACATAAAGTTATAAGATTCTACCGCATAACATTGCTGTGACATACTTTTCTGACTTTGTTTTCTAAAGTTAGAAATGCAGGCCCAAACCAGTTCTTCAGAGACAAGACACACTGACACCGCGGCCAGGTATCAGCATGATTTCTTTGGCAGGAAGAAGGGTGTGTGCAAGAACTTTACATATTGGCAGTGGAACAGCTGAGGGTTTTCCATGTAAACAGACTGACTGTCTTCTGAACTTCAGCTGGAAGTAATCCTCAAAGAGGGGAGAAGGGTATAAGAGTGAGAAACAGAAGCTCCCAAATCACCTCTCTCCCCCATCTCGATTCAGAACATCAACAATGTTTGAAATACAAAGGAAGCATCATTGAACTGGGGAGAAAGTCCTGTCTGAACCAATCCAGCCAGATTGCTGTAAGTGTATGGTGAGAAAAAAAAAAACGTTTGCTTTTAAGTAAACTTAGCTTGTTAAATTAGGCATTACCCTGCATTTCATCTTTTATTTTCTTTGTAACCAATTCTGATTTTTATGTCTCGTTACTTGCAATTCCTTAAAATCTATCATTCTTTAGCTAGTAAACATGTTTTATTGTTTTATCTAGACCAGTGTGTTTGGATTGAAGTGTTTGGGAACCTCCACTTGAGATAACATATCATTTTCCATTGATGAAATGATGAACTTTCTATAAGCTTATATTGTCCAGAAGGAGAGAGGTGAGCAGCAGAAGACACACATTTCTGGGGACAAGTCTGAGACTGGGAGTTTGCTGGGGTCACCCATGAGTGATGAGCCAGAGCATTCATGTAATTTAGCTGGGAGTGACTTTGCATGCTAGAGGCTGTGTGTGAACTGGCCAGAGGTAGTTCTTCTCACCGCAAAGCAGAGTAAAAGGCACCCCAGACTGGGGAATTGAGGGGATATAGCGGTTCAGCAGTCTAGATTGCACCCTAGGGAATGTCACAACTGGTTTGAAGGTCTAGGTAGTAGACTTCAGAGTCCCATGTCCCAAAGAAGTGTTCGGTTAAAATGTCTGAGTCTGGGAATGTGCCTTACAGTGCCAGAGCTACGAACAGTGACTAGACTCAGCCCAGACCCAGCTGGTTTAGAAATTTGTGGTATCAGCTGTTGAGTCCACTTACAATAAACTCATTATTGTGCCCAAGGGGGGCTGTGCAAGGTGTGCAGATACAACTCCAGACTTCAGTGGGAATACATACATGTAAATGAGGGGAATATTGGACTCACAGAAGTTTTGAAGATATGTAACAAAGCAACGTGGAAAAGTAATATAGCCATTTATCAAAAGGGATTGGAAATAGCTGCCATTAGCCCGTATGCTACACCAACCCTCCTCTGAAACTGAGCATTAATTTTAAAACAAAAAGTCAATCTTCAGCTGTTAACATTGTGAAGGAATCCTAAAAAAACATGTGGAAGAAGCATGACTGAAGCAAAGATGAATCTACAGAGAGCCTGGAACAACTACTCTGAGAGGTGTGACCTGCCACATTCATCTCGTGAGGTGTTAACTTTGATGCAGTGATGATAATTTAAATGTCAGTGCCATTAAGTATGTCATTCCTCATACAAGGAAGGGAAGGGAATATCACAGATTTACTGTGACATCTCATTTTGTTGCCTCAAATGGGTGGCTTTTGGGAGAGACCATCACTGATAATTTTTCCTCAAGCGGAAAGGCACCGAGACCCAGGGCACAGCATAACCCAAGGGCACATGCAAGTCCCTCTGAGGGATCACATTTTAATAAGGTGCATGGTCTACTATAAGTAGCATCTAATTTTTGGTGAGTTATGGGGGAAGCTTATTTTGTGGGCAGAGCTTAGAAGAGTAACTCCTTTTTTCTCTTCCAATCTTCTCAGCCTGTCTACAACAAAAAAATAGGGTATTGTAAGTGAGCTATCCATGAGGAGAAGCTACAAAAATCATAATTAAAATATTGACACTCACTGTTTGAAAGCAATTAGAGTGACAGTCCGTTTGCTGTTATTTGCTACTTCAAATGATAATTCTCAGTGTTTTACTGATGAACTCTGTACAGCACTTGGCTAAGTGCAATGAAAGACTTCAACTAGACTTGAGATGGTATTGTTGAAAATGGACTCCCTAAGGTGGTATTGGTAGCAGAAGAATAGAGAAATTGCATTTATTTTCTGGAAAATGTTTGTGGCTTAACATATAAAAATCAACTTCTTCAGATTCCTCATGCTAAGGAAAGAAAACTATTTTTTAAGACAGAACTGCAATTTAAAGGATGAGCCCCAATACGACATCTTCATAGATGATAGCAATTATTTTACCCAGATAATAAAATCTGCAGTATTTCTTTCTTTCTTTCTTTCTTTCTTTCTTTTTTTTTTTTTTTTTTTTTGGTGTGTGTTGGGGAACAATGTTGTATTCCTTAGAATTTATAGATGGGAAAATATGTTTTGCAACTGGCCCTCCCAAAGACAATAGTATAAGTGAGATGGAATCCATGACCAAGTGGTTGGATGAGTCCTGTGTTTACTGACTTGGGATATTCTCTCTACCATCTCATGAGGATCAGGTAGGAAAGAGGGATCCGCCTGATCTCTTCATTTCCCTTTCCCAAAGGGAAGGGGATTGTTCTCTTTCCCACTGAATAGAATCATAGGGTCATAAAATTGTATGACTGGCAGGAATCTTGAGAGGTCATCTAGTCCAGTCCTATACTCATGGCAGGACTAAATATTATCCAAGAAAGAGACCTGATTGATTGTCATCTCAGTGCAGTTCAGATGTTGGTTTTGTTCACATAGTCAGATACATCTTACCTAGAATTTGTGGTATACATCATGCTATTCTCTGTATGCACTGCTTTGAAGGATAGCTGAACTGTTGCTGATGCCTGGGAGCAACAATCAGAGTTAGCAGCACCTGCAGCCATAGGCGCTAACTCCATGGGTGCTTTGGGGCTGGAGCACCCAAGCGGAAAAATTAGTGGGTGCTCTGCACCCACTGGCAGCCAAGTTCCCCTCACACTCCCACCCCATTTCCTCTTCCCCCCATGAGTGCGCCGCGTCCCCACTCCTCCACCTACTTCCTAGTGTTTCCCACCCAGACACCACCAAACAGCTGTTTGGCAGCGCTTAGCATGCTCCTGGAGGGAGGGGGCATAGTGGGAAAGTGCTCAGGGGAGGAGGCGGGGAAGAGGCAGGGTTGGGGTGGGGATCTGGGGCAGGAGTTGGAATATTGGTGGGGGGGCGGAGTTGGGGCAGGGACTTTGGGGAAGAGGTTGGAATGGGGGCGGAGAAGGGGTGGGAAGAGGCAGGGCAGGGGTGGGGGCTCATGGAAGGGGTAAAGTGGAGGGGTGTCAGGGGTAGATGGGGGCAGGGGTTGAGCACCCCAGGAAAAGAGGAGAAGTTGGCACCTGTGCTTGCACCTTCTGGTGCAGCCAAGGCCTCATTGCACTTCACCCAATACAGGGCACAACTTTAAATACATAAGCCCCAGGCTGCTTCATATTTCTGTTGTGTTCCCTCCACACTGGAGATACCTTTTTAAAAAGAGGAGTCAGAGCTGCCATCATCAGCAGAATTCTGTGTTAGTGATGCTGCACTGGAGATGCATGACTAAGAAGTTGAGAGGAGATGTGCAGTCGGGGCTTCCACTGTGTTGAAATTCTAAATTTAGTGGGAATTTCCTGAGTAGGTGCAAAACCCTGCTTTTTTAAATCACTCCTAACTCAATTATTCATATAACTTTTTACTTATGTTTCAATCCAATCTGGAGATTAGTCTTCAGTGAGGACAAGCCACCAAAAAATGTCAACCTATAAACATCAGCTATTCCTGAATTACTCCGAACAAAAAGTGGTCTTTTTGGCAATTTCTTTGGAGACAATGGAGTAATACCAGGAATGAAGTAAAAACTCTTGTTTTTTTTCATTGTCAGATAAGAGAGTCCCCAAATAAATGGATCTTTCTCTTATGTCTTCACAGTAACTACCTGTAGTGAGAGACCTAGCCTTGAACTTTATATCCAAAAAATAATTTTGCAGAAAGTTAAAGGGCATTTGAAAACAGGTGTTTATAATGTAAGGGTGCACATACCCCAGCTGTAATATTGGTCACCTAAAATGGCATAAAACAGCAAAAGTATAATCTCTTTATTATGATGTTGGACTGTTTCTAGCTCATAATGTACTGCAAAGTTGCTAAGGTACCTGCAGATGCTTGGGAATATTTTCCAAGTACCAATCAATTGTCCAGCAACTGAAATGTCATTTCCAGAATCAATGCTCTCCACAAGAGCACAATGCGTGAGTGGCATTCGCCATTTAGGAGTTAGAGCAGATAAATGCTTGACAATTTATATATGTGCCTCCAAACAATTCTGAGTCCAGAGATATCCATTTGAGCTCCAAGTCAGATCCATTATTAATGTAAAACCTCCACTAAATAGCATTAGCTTCTCAGCTGTTTTCCTAGAACCATAGAAGTTAGAGATCAGAAAGACCTATTAAGTCAAGTGGTCCATCTTGCTGACAAAGGCTGTTCCCTGTAGTACGTTTTCTGGTATTCCACCAGTGTAATTTTTATGTGTCCAAATCAAACAAGCTTCCTATATTTCTCTTGGGATAATATCTACTAACAAATATATCTCACGATATGGAAAGCATTTGTTGCTGATATTTTATCTAAATGTACCTACATTTAAAACAATCACATGGCTCCTGCAATGGTAGTGGTGGGGAAATCAACATTTTTGACAATACAGTAGTAAAGTTTTACCATGACACTTCTTTTCAAATACAGGCAATATTTTAAATACCACAGTAAATTTAACACTTTGTGTAGTAAATGTGGATTTGTTAGTGTTGAGCACAGCAGTTATACCCGTTGTACCACCCCAAATGACTTCTATCCCTCTTTGGTAGCTACAACCTCTAGCTACAGTTACATGTCACTTATTTCCAACCTCTTCCCACCCATGCTTGTCTCTTAAACAGTCTATACATTTTTAAATGCTTTTAAAATCATATTCTTTTACCTTTTTTTTAAAGATTTCTTCATGTACATCAGGATTTACCCATTCCCTGATAATTATTTAGCTCTGTTGTAAGCTTCATCAAATTCATATTTAGCTTTATATTTCCTTACAAATCTTAATTGACTATATAATCTTATTCAGTTGCTCCGCTCCTCCCCTCCCTTTCCAGCCATGTGAACATGGTTATTTTAACAGCAGATCATGACAAGTCCCTTGGAAAGCCACTTTGTCTCCATGTCCCTTGCGTGAGTCTCTTACAGAGGAATTGTAGTTTCTGCTGAATTATGGTATGTTATAGGATTCTTCTGTGTTTTCCCATGATATTATGTATAGTTTCCTGCCTTCAGTTAAAAAAAGTAATAACATGCTAAAGATTTTCTGTTCTACACATTATTCTGCATGGTTCAGATAGTCCTTTCTGAAACAGTTGAACACGTTCTTTATTGGGAGCTCAGCAGAGCAATTCATCTCTCCTGGAGTAAGTGCAGCAACTAAATTTAATACAAGAACTCAGTCAAAATGGAATTAGAGGTGATTCAGAGGTAGATTTTGATAGCTTAGTTAAAGAGGTAATTGAGCTTAAAGGTGAACTGAGGGGAGATGAAAATACACAAGAAACTTTTCTGTGCTCTGTTCTTCTTGTTTATAACTAAAATTTTTCTACTCAAAAGAAAATCTGTTTTTTCCTGCTACTCTTTCCCAGAGGACCTTAGCAAGATCACTGGAGAACCCCAACAATACTAGCACACCTGGTTGAAATATGACCCCTGATATACCAGCAACATGGCAGCCTTTAGTCCTGATCCTGCAAATGCTCATGCCCAATAATGCGCATGAGAGTGGTCCCATTGCGCTTGCTGTACACGGTTAGTACATTCACTCTGCAAAAGGTCTTTCCCAGGATGCAATAGCCTGTGTAGTGAATGGAACCAAACAGATTATTTAGTTGTTGTAGGTGAATAGTACAAACAAACTTTGCATATTTTCTCTAATATGAGAATGAATTCACTTCTGCATGCTTATGTCACTTTAGTGTTTACTTTATACAAACAGTTCTGCAATCAAAATTATAAAAAGGTAGTTAATGTCAGAGGAGTGAGATTCTGGAACAGCCTTTCCATAGAAGTAGTTGGGGCACAACCTAACCAGTTTTAAGATGGAGTGTGATAAATTTATGAATGGGATTATATGACATGGCTGCTTGCGATTGCTAGGGACTGGACTCCTTGCCCCAGGATTCCCTTCCAGTCCTCTGTTCCTAAATTTCATTGCCATGAATACTCATATAAGAACAGCCATACTGGGTCAGACAAAAGGTCCATCTAGTCCAGTATCTTGTCTTCTGACAGTGGCCAATGCCAGGTGTTTCAGAGGAAATGAACAGAACAGGTAATCATCAAATGATCCATCCCTGTTGCCCACTCCCAGCTTCTGAGAAAGTTTTAATCTTGCATGAATATAATATACAGTGTGGGGTACACCAGGAAGACCAGGGGTCCTAAAATCCCTTAGCAAAGTTTGAGAAGGAACAGCTAAACAAGGGAAGGACTTGGCTGCATCTTTCACAACTAGGAACAGGTATGCACACCTGTCAAGGTTCCTCCCCCACTCTGAACTCTAGGGTACAGATGTGGGGACCTGCATGAAAAACCTCCTAAGCTTATCTTTACCAGCTTAGGTCAAAACTTCCCCAAGGTACAAAGTATTCCACCCGTTGTCCTTGGAATGGCCGCTACCACCACCAAACTAATACTGGTTACTGGGGAAGAGCTGTTTGGACGCGTCTTTCCCCCCCAAAATACTTCCCAAAACCTTGCACCCCACTTCCTGGACAAGGTTTGGTAAAAAGCCTCACCAATTTGCCTAGGTGACTACAGACCCAGACCCTTGGATCTTAAGAACAATGAACAATCCTCCCAACACTTGCACCCCCCCTTTCCTGGGAAATGTTGGATAAAAAGCCTCACCAATTTGCATAGGTGACCACAGACCCAAACCCTTGGATCTGAGAACAATGAAAAAGCATTCAGTTTTTTACAAGAAGACTTTTAATAGAAAATAGAAGTAAATAGAAATAAAGAAATCCCCCCTGTAAAATCAGGATGGTAGATATCTTACAGGGTAAACAGATTCAAAAACATAGAGAACCCCTCTAAGCAAGACCTTAAGTTACAAAAAAGATACACAGACAGAAATAGTTATTCTATTCAGCACAATTCTTTTCTCAGCCATTTAAAGAAATCATAATCTAACACATACCTAGCTAGATTACTTACTAAAAGTTCTAAGACTCCTTTCCTGGTCTATCCCTGGCAAAGACCAGCATACAGACAGACACAGACCCTTTGTTTCTCTCCCTCCTCCCAGCTTTTGAAAGTATCTTGTCTCCTCATTGGTCATTTTGGTCAGGTGCCAGCAAGGTTACCTTTAGCTTCTTAACCCTTTACAGGTGAGAGGAGCTTTCCCCTGGCCAGGAGGGATTTCAAAGGGGTTTACCCTTCCCTTTATATTTATGACACGCCCCCCAAATCTCAGCTAGGGTGAAACACTGGCTGGGATTTCTTCCTGGAGCTCTAGGAAAAACAGAGTTAATAAGACACATGCATCTCTAAATATACTACCAAGTACATAAAGACTAACAATATTTTCCACATCTCAAGGACGATTTTAACCAGTTGATTCTGGGAAACTTCACGGGAGAGTGCATCAGCCACTTTGTTAGAAGCTCCTGAGATGTGTTGGATGTCGAAATCAAACCCTTGGAGAGCTAAACTCCACCGAAGAAGTTTTTTGTTAGTTTCCTTGACGGTGTGAAGCCACTTTAGTGCAGCATGGTCGGTTTGCAGGTGGAAACGCCGTCCCCAAACATATGGGCGTAGCTTTTCCAGAGCGTAGACAATGGCATAACATTCTTTTTCAGTGACTGACCAGTTGCTTTCCCTCTCAGACAGTTTTTTGCTGAGAAACACTACAGGGTGGAATTCTTGATCAGGTCCTTTCTGCATTAAAACTGCTCCCACACCACGCTCAGATGCATCTGTGGTTACTAGGAACGGTTTGTCAAAGTCTGGGGCCCTTAGGACAGGGTCAGACATGAGTGTCGCTTTAAGCTTGTTAAAGGCCTTCTGACACTTTCCGGTCCACTGAACAGCATTTGGCTGTTTCTTTTTGGTTAGGTCTGTCAGTGGGGCAGCGATTTGGCTGTAGTGCGGTACAAATCGTCTGTAATAACCAGCCAAGCCTAAGAAGGATTGAACCTGTTTCTTTGACTTTGGGACAGGCCACTTTTGGATAGCATCCACTTTGGCCTGTAGGGGGCTGATAGTTCCTTGACCCACCTGGTGTCCAAGGTAAGTCACTCTGTTTAGGCCTATTTGACACTTCTTAGCCTTAACAGTTAGTCCTGCCTCCCTTATGCGCTCAAGGACTTTTTGTAGATGTTCCAGGTGGTCTGCCCAGGAATCCGAAAATATGGCCACGTCGTCAAGGTAGGCAACTGCATATTCTCCTAATCCCGCTAGGAGACCATCTACAAGTCTTTGGAAAGTGGCGGGTGCATTTCGCAGCCCGAAAGGGAGTACATTAAATTCATACAGCCCGAGATGTGTGATGAAGGCTGACCTTTCCTTGGCAGATTCATCTAGCGGTACCTGCCAGTACCCCTTTGTTAAGTCCAAGGTAGAGATGAACTGGGCCCGTCCCAGTTTCTCTAATAGTTCATCTGTGCGGGGCATTGGATAGTTGTCTGGGCGAGTTACAGCATTTAGCTTACGGTAGTCCACGCAAAAACGTATTTCCCCATCTGGTTTGGGAACTAGAACCACTGGAGATGCCCATGCACTTTCAGAGGGGCGGATTACACCCATCTGTAACATATCCTGGATCTCCCGTTCTATATCAGTTTTAGCTTGAGGAGACACCCGGTAAGGTTGGACCCTAATTGGGTGAGCATTACCTGTGTCAATGGAGTGGTATGCCCGTTCAGTCAGTCCTGGGGTGGCTGAGAACGTTGGCGCGTAGCTAGTGCACAGCTCCTGGATCTGCTGTCGCTGCATACGCCCAAGGGTCATGGAGAGGTTCACCTCTTCCACACCACCAGCACATTTCCCTTCGTAGTAGACACCTTCAGGCCACTCAGCATCATCTTCTCCCTGGGCTGTAAACTGACAAACCTTTAATTCTCTGGAATAAAAGGGCTTTAGAGAATTAATATGGTACACCTTAGGCTTTCGGTTGGAGGTGGGGAATGCTATGAGATAATTAACAGCTCCCAGGCGCTCCTGGACCATGAATGGCCCTTCCCACGATGCTTCCATTTTATGGGCCTGGAGCGCCCTTAAGACCATGACCTGGTCTCCTACTTTGAAGGAACGCTCTCTGGCATGTTTATCATACCAGGCTTTTTGCTCTTTTTGAGCATCCTGTAAGTTTTCTCTAGCAAGGGCTAAAGAGGTTCAGAGGGTGTTTTGTAGGTTGGTTACAAAGTCCAGAATGTTAGTTCCTGGAGAAGGTGTAAATCCCTCCCATTGCTGCTTCACCAACTGCAATGGCCCCTTAACCTCACGGCCATACACAAGTTCAAATGGGGAAAACCCTAAACTGGAATGTGGTACAGCTCTGTAGGCAAAGAGCAACTGCTGCAACACTAGGTCCCAATCATTGGAGTGCTCATTTACGAATTTACGTATCATGGCCCCCAAAGTTCCATTAAACTTCTCCACCATGCCATTTGTTTGATGGTGGTAAGGAGTGGCAACCAAGTGATTTACCCCATGAGCTTCCCAAAGGTTTTTCATAGTTCCTGCCAGGAAATTAGTCCCTGCATCGGTGAGGATGTCGGAGGGCCAACCTACCCTGGCAAAAATGTCTGCTAGTGCCTGGCACACACTTTTAGCCCTGGTGTTGCTTAGAGCTACTGCTTCCGGCCATCGGGTGGCAAAATCCATGAAAGTCAGTATGTACTGCTTTCCTCTGGCTGTCTTTTTCGGAAAAGGACCCAGAATATCCACAGCTACTCGCTGAAATGGAACTTCAATGATGGGGAGTGGCTGGAGAGGGGCTTTGACCTGTTCTTGGGGTTTTCCCACTCTTTGGCACACCTCACAAGACTGGACATAGGTAGAAACATCCTTGCCCATTCCCTCCCAGTGGAATGATCCCCCCAAACGGTCTTTGGTCCTGTTCACCCCAGCATGGCCACTAGGGTGATCATGGGCTAAGCTCAAGAGCTTGGCCCGGTATTTAGTTGGAACTACCAACTGTCTCTGAGGATGCCAGTCTTCCTGGTGTCCACCAGAAAGAGTTTCCTTGTATAAAAGTCCTCTTTCTACAACAAACCTGGATCGATTAGAAGAGCTGAGAGGTGGTGGGTTGCTCCGTGCCGCCGTCCAAGCTCTCTGGAGGCTTTCATCTGCTTCCTGTTCCGTCTGGAACTGTGCCCTTGATGCTGGGGACATCAGTTCCTCATTGGATTGTGGACCTAGGCTTGGTCCCTCTGGAAGCGATATAGGGGATGGAGCTGTTTCTGTTGACTGTGAACCGCTCTCCGCTGGTGCACTATGTTGGGATTCAGGCTCCGGCTGAGCCTCTTATGTAGGGTTATCGGCTGCTGCCAGTTCAGGTTCAGTGGGGCCCTCTGGTGTTGAGGTTGCAAGTACTGGATTCAGTGCTGGCATGGGGTCTGGTGTTGGTTGTTTGGCTGGTTCCGGTTCTGGGACTGGTTCCGTCTGGGTCTCTGGGACTGGATCCACTACTGCTGTTGCAGACATTGGCCTGGGGTCCGGGTCCATCACCTCTGACTGGGTCCTGATAGAAGTTTCCGGAACAGAGCTAGGCCTCACGGCTTGTTTAGCCTGGCTGCGGGTGACCATTCCCACCCTCTTGGCCTGCTTCACATGATTGGCCAAGTCTTCCCCCAACAGCATGGGGATGGGATAATCATCATAGACTGCAAAAGTCCACATTCCTGACCAGCCCTTGTACTGGACAGGCAACTTGGCTGTAGGCAAATTGAAAGAGTTGGACTTGAAGGGTTGAATCGTCACTTGGATCTCTGGGTTGATCAAACTGGGGTCCACTAAGGAAGCATGGATAGCTGACACTTGTGCCCCGGTGTCCCTCCACGCGGTGACCTTCTTCCCGCCCACACTCACAGTTTCCCTCCGCTCCAAGGGTATCTGGGAGGTATCTGGGCCTGTGGACCTCTGGTGTGATTCCGGTGCAATGAACTGTAATCTGTTGGGGTTCTTGGGGCAGTTGGCCTTTACATGCCCCAGCTCGTTACATTTAAAACATCGTCCAGCTGACGGGTCACTGGTGCGAGGAGGGTTGCTGGAGAACGGGGTGGCAGGACGATAAGGGGTCTGAAGGGTTCTTTGGGAGGTAGGTGGGGCTTTGGGCAGCCCCCGGTAATAGGGTGTGGTCTGGGGTGGTCCCTTCTGGTCTCCGCTCCAACTGCGACCAGTTTTCTTCTTCTCTGCCACCTCCACCCATCTGGCTCCAATCTCTCCTGCCTCGATTAGAGTTTTGGGTTTCCCATCTAGGATGTATCTTTCTATTTCCTCAGGAACACCCTCTAAGAATTGTTCCATTTGCATTAGGAAGGGCAAATTTACTGGAGATTCAACACTTGCTCCTGATATCCAGGCATCCCAATGTTTCACAATGTGGTAGGCATGTCGGGTAAATGACATGTCTGGTTTCCACCTTAGGGCTCTGAACCTCCGACGAGACTGCTCGGGGGTTATCCCCATTCTGACTCTCGCCTTGGATTTAAACAGTTCATACTTGTTCATGTGTTCTTTAGGCATTTCAGCTGCCACCTCAGCTAAGGGTCCACTGAGCTGCGGCCTCAGCTCTACCATGTATTGGTCAGTAGAGATGTTGTACCCAAGGCAGGCCCTTTCGAAGTTTTCTAAGAAGGCCTCAGTATCATCACCTGCCTTGTAGGTGGGGAACTTTCTGGGATGGGAAGTGGTACCTGGAGAAGGATTGCTAGGGTTTGTTGGTATATTCTGCTGGGCCTTTATCCTCTCCACCTCCTCCACATGCTTCCTCTCTTTTTCCTTCTCCTTCCTCCACATGCTTCCTTGCCTCCATTTCCCTCTTGTGGGCAGCCTCCTGTACCTCCTTCTCCAGCCGCATGAGTTCTATCTGTCTTTCATGTTCCCTTTGTCTTTCCTCAGCCTGAAATTTGGCTAATTCCAGCTGTAGTCAAGCTGAGGATTTGGTCATTCTAACCTCTCTGTTTTTAACTAACTTTACACCCGAGGTTTAGAAATAAACAAACAAAACTTGGCTGTAAAATTTTGCTGTGCTGGAATAGAATACCTATTCTCTGATAGTGATTGTCAGCCTACAGAAAAAGACAATTCCCTTGTCTCTGCTCTGGGCCCAACTTAAAGCAAAAAACCTCCAACTACTTGGAAACCTGCTTACCCAGCCCAAAGAAAAAGCAAATGGGTAGAACACACACCCCCTATTTACTTTTAGGAAGAAAAGAAAAAAAAAACCCTCTGGGTTGGAAGACTGTGAATTTCCCTGCAGGAGTTAAGTACCCTGCCTCCAGGCAAAGAAAACCTGCAATTCACAAGATAATCCCCTTTTGTCTCTGCTTGGCCACAAAGCAGAGAAAAAATCTGCTTTCAGTTTCAACTGCTTTCTGGACTTCCTTTCCAAAGGAAAAAATAATTTCTTTTTAAAATCTGTATTTCTAGTTCAAAAAATCTCAACTGGATCTCAAAATGATTTCAGGTTAATCCCACCACTATGCCACCATGTCAAGGTTCCTCCCCCACTCTGAACTCTAGGGTACAGATGTGGGGACCTGCATGAAAAACCTCCTAAGCTTATCTTTACCAGCTTAGGTCAAAACTTCCCCAAGGTACAAAGTATTCCACCCGTTGTCCTTGGAATGGCCACTACCACCACCAAACTAATACTGGTTACTGGGGAAGAGCTGTTTGGATGCGTCTTTCCCCCCAAAATACTTCCCAAAACCTTGCACCCCACTTCCTGGACAAGGTTTGGTAAAAAGCCTCACCAATTTGCCTAGGTGACTACAGACCCAGACCCTTGGATCTTAAGAACAATGAACAATCCTCCCAACACTTGCACCCCCCCTTTCCTGGGAAATGTTGGATAAAAAGCCTCACCAATTTGCATAGGTGACCACAGACCCAAACCCTTGGATCTGAGAACAATGAAAAAGCATTCAGTTTTTTACAAGAAGACTTTTAATAGAAAATAGAAGTAAATAGAAATAAAGAAATCCCCCCTGTAAAATCAGGATGGTAGATATCTTACAGGGTAATTAGATTCAAAAACATAGAGAACCCCTCTAGGCAAAACCTTAAGTTACAAAAAAGATACACAGACAGAAATAGTTATTCTATTCAGCACAATTCTTTTCTCAGCCATTTAAAGAAATCATAATCTAACACATACCTAGCTAGATTACTTACTAAAAGTTCTAAGACTCCATTCCTGGTCTATCCCTGGCAAAGACCAGCATACAGACAGACACAGACCCTTTGTTTCTCTCCCTCCTCCCAGCTTTTGAAAGTATCTTGTCTCCTCATTGGTCATTTTGGTCAGGTGCCAGCAAGGTTACCTTTAGCTTCTTAACCCTTTACAGGTGAGAGGAGCTTTCCCCTGGCCAGGAGGGATTTCAAAGGGGTTTACCCTTCCCTTTATATGAACAAAACAGCATCAAATGATCCATCCCTGTTGCCCACTCCCAGCTTCTGAGAAAGTTTTAATCTTGCATGAATATAATATACAGTGTGGGGTACACCAGGAAGACCAGGGGTCCTAAAATCCCTTAGCAAAGTTTGAGAAGGAACAGCTAAACAAGGGAAGGACTTGGCTGCATCTTTCACAACTAGGAACAGGTATGCACACCCAATTACCTTGTCTGAATGTGATGAGAGAAAATTAACTTTACTCTGCACCCAGCCAATAAATCTTAAGGTAGCTTAATTCTTCTAACAATAATGCCTTGGGCAAAGCTTATGGGGCTAAAAGGGAAAAGGTTTACAAGTTTCTAATGTCCTCTACTCTTGCTTATCTGATATTTCTCCCTAGCTTGTTTCTGCTCCCTGGGAGAATCAAGACCCCAGTGACTGCTTCAAGCCATTTTTTTCCTGATCAGAAAAATTAAATTTATATAATCATGGAACAGAAATTATAGAGAATGCGAGACCCATCACAATTAAACCAAAACAGCTTACGTTTCAAATGTCAGGTATCCACATTTGACATTTAAGTGTTCACAAACTATAGATTAAAACAAAACAGAAACCTTGACAAAACTGTATAGTGTAAAGTCAAAATGACAAATTAAAAGAAATCACAATCTGTTCACAGACATTCTGAATAAACAAACAAACAAAAAGGCTAAATTCATCATGTTATACTGTGAATTCTTTGCTCTTCTCTTTTATTTAGATTTTGGATGTGGGTGCTTGACAAGACCCCAGGAGCTATTGGAGCCCCAGTGTCACATAATTTAAGGTTTGCAATGCTTATTTTGGCACAGAGTGTTGATTCAAGAAGACAATCAAAAATTTAGGCATGCGCCTAAAGGAAGGTCAGTTTTACTCTAATTCTACTGTAGCTCACTGTCATCCAGAAACCTATGAAGCTGGAGGCCTTCAACAGCTAATAGAACAGAGAAGAGGCAATTTTAGTATCTTGTGGGTCACTTCTTTTATAGTGATCTTCATTTGAACTCATAGATTTTTCAGGTTCAAAATAAATAGCTCTTTATTGCAGACTGAACAGTCATGCAGAAATATCAGCTGCTGTGGCTTAGTTTTTCTCATCCATTTCAGGTCTATAAATTACAAGAAAATAGAATTTTTGTACAATTAAAAATGTTGGCAGGCAAGCATTTTGTTCCCTGCTTTCTAACTGAACTTTCTTTTAGTACCAACACTCCCCCAATTTGCAATCATTTAGGCCCCTACCCGACAAACAGTTATGAATGTAACTAACTTTGTTCACAAGAGTAGAGCCATTGAACTCAGCAGACCTACTCATGTGCATAAGCATTTACAGGATCAGTGTTATGTCCTTTCCTGGATACTTCTGACATAACCCTGGACTAATGAAAAGAGTCCTGCTCAAATTTGTATACCTGGAGGTACTTCAGCTTTGTTGTTTTAAAGGGCTATTTTCACTTTTTTATTAATCATATATAGAGAGAATTCCCTACAATGTGCAAAACCAGCTTAGCTGATCTCAATTTTACAGACATTAAAAATGAATCAAAGGAGGTGAAAACTATGGTCTGTTTTATATTAGAAATTAAGAGCTGGATTCTCCAGGGAAACAAATCAACCCAATTGAAAAAAAAACCCAAAGTCCATCCTTCCTCTAGCCCAGAGTTCCTAATACGCTGATCTATGGCACACCTGGAGAAGTACAACCTGCTATTGCATTCCACATTTGTAGCTGCAGGCAGGTGTCGTCAGTGAAAGGGGAAATCAACCAGCTGGAAGCTCTTCTTTAATCAAAGTTATTCCTCCTCCCTACCCTCTTCTGTAGCTGCTTCCAGACTTCTCTTAACTTGACCCCTGTCAGTCTGTCCTGGGAGATGAGAAGTGAAGGCAGAAGAGAGTAAGACAAGGTTCGTAGGCAGATTAGCTCAGAGAGAAAACAGGATAACAGGGTATATCAGGACAGAACAACAGGCAACGCTTCTATCTTTCTCTCTTAGGGTTTTCTGTTGCACCCATCTCTGTGGTCTAGGAGAACTTATCCTACAAGCTGAAAGGAAGGTAGAAAGAGGGGGTCTTGCGGTTAGTTAGATTGTGGAATCTGTTTTCCATGAATCTTACAAAATGACCTGACACAAACCCGAACCTGTTCTGAAGCCAAAATTCTAGCAAAATTAAGCCTTCGTCTGGCTCTTGAAAAGGACCTCCTTGAAAGATACCTGGAATTCAAATACTCTCTTCAACTTACTTTTACGTGAAAACCCTCTGGCACAATGGTTATGCGATATTGGTATTTCTTTTGTTATTTTGGAATTACAGTACAATTAGTGCTTGAGAATCAAAGAAGGAGATTTTCTTCTGATACGCCACCCTTTTTTATCACATATTAATGTGCTGAATTTCTCATCTGTCATTTTTACTCAATAGCTACAGTCAAAAGAGAATTGTGGATTAAAAATATCCTCTTGTTTAATCACTCCAAATATTTCTGTTGCCTTTTGATCTAGAATATCTATATCTAGATGGATGGATGGTGTTGGTTAACAGGGTGTATGCAATCTGTTCTAAAATGAAGCAGGAAAGGCAATACTTTATATCTTTCACAGCACGGGAGTGCTGCAGAACGTATTTTCATTATCACATATTAGGAAGATAGCAACCAAGATCAAAAGACAACATGACACTACATGCAACATCATTTATGAATTCTTGGCAATTTATCAATATTATAAAGTGAATATAGGCAAAAGCATTAAGAATCACATCAACTTATATTTGAAAATGACTGCAATCATGGTGGGAGTGAGGCTGGCTTTCTCTTTTAATACAAAATCCTGGTGAATCAAAGGTTATATCTGAGGGACTCCAAAAGTCAGGCATTTGAAAAGGGGGATTCTCTGTTCCTATGCTGGTGACTACAAATGTATACAATGACATTATAATCCATACTGCTTTTCTTGCTGCTTGTAGAGTTGAAATATAATCACACAAGCCTTTGATCATGTTCAATTGTGCTGACTATTAGGGTACCCTAGCTAAGAAATCCCAACCTTCAAGGCTTTATTTAAACTAAAGAGCCAAAAAAAAAGAGTTAGCCCTGGAGTTACACTGGGTACTCAAAAAGAAAAGGAGTACTTGTGGCACCTTAGAGACTAACCAATTTATTTGAGCATGAGCTTTCGTGAGCTACAGCTCACTTCATCAGATACATACCGTGGAAACTGCAGCAGACTTTATATATACACAGAGAATATGAAACAATACCTCCTCCCACCCCACTGTCCTGCTGGGTACTCAGACACTTCCTGTTTAGCTTTCAAATCTCAACTCTTCCATCTTTAAATAAAAAATGAGGAAAAAATGGAAGTCAGCATCCAGAGGGAACAAGCTTAGTGGAAAGGAAACATATTGATTTTACCATGTCCTTATGGATGAGGCAGGTTATAATCAGAAGTGTTGAATTACTTTTGATATCAGACCTTCTAAGCATGGGGTTACCTGCTGAAGCTGAGTGGTTGGCCAGGGTGTATTTGTGTGTGTGTGTGTGTGTGTGTTAAAAGCTTGTGCACAAAACCAAAACCTGTTGGTTTCTGATACTTGTCTTTTACATTTTACTATGTTCACTGGGTAGAAAATGCTATAGTTAAAGTTATATTCAGACTTCAGTTACAAATTCCTGGTTTTTACATGCTCATAATTTTCAAAAATACTCTTTTGTTACTAAACATGTCCCTGTTTGATCCTGGGCAAAAGGATCTTTTTTTCTTTTAGAAATCTGGAGCAAAATCTATTCTCCGAACTTTAAGTAATGCAAAAATAACGCAATTATATTTTTCTGCTCTAAAATGAATGTCACATTATTAATTTTTTTTTTTTACAAACACAACTAAAAGAATGGATGAGTGTTATAAGCTTAAATGTTCTGGGGCTGCTAAGCACTAGTCTCCAAGGGGCATATCCTCGACTGGTATAAATTGTCAAAGCTCTATTGAAGCTATGACAATTTACACCAGCTGAGGACCTGCCTGTAGGTGAATGGGAAAGAAAAAAAAAACAAATTGTCGTCCTAAATTGTTTTTGAAAATGTTCTTGTAGATGTGCAGAATGAAATGTCTGGGATTATGGAGTAAGATAATATAGGTCTCCATCCTTCAAAGTGTAACACACATGCTTAATTTTTTGCATCTGAGTAATCCCTTGAAGTCAATGGAACTACTCCTCTAAGTAAAGTTGGACGTGTGTAGATCTCTGAAGGATCAGGGCTGGAGTATTACTGGTAGTTACTAGGTGTGATTTTGAACTGATTTTCTGCAGACTTAATATTTGTTAAGCCTTTGACAATGACATTGTAGAAGTACAGAGTGAAATTAACAAAGATTAAAGTTGTAATAAACATTTTTCTCTTACAGTAATATGAAAATTAAGTACAATTCTAATTGTTGTTGAATTTTACGAAAACACATCTATACAGTCAAAACACAGGAAATGAAAAAAATAAAAGTTTTTGATAGCAACCTTAACTTGTCCAGAGTTCATGTAGGGGTGAACACATTTCAGAAATTAATTATTATACCATAATATGTATTGGGCCCAATGCTATCATAGAATCATAGAATATCAGAGTTGGAAGGGACCTCTGCAGGTCATCTAGTCCAACCCCCTGCCCAGAGCAGGACCAATTCCCAACTAAATCATCCCATCCAGGGCTTTGTCAAGCCTGACCTTAAAAACTTCTAAGGAAGGGGATTCCACCACCTCCCTAGGTAACACATTCCAGTGTTTCACCACCCTCCTAGTGAAAAAGTTTTTCCTAATATTCAACCTAAATCTCCCCCACTGCAACTTGAGACCATTACTCCTTGTCCTGTCATCTGCTATCACTGAGAACAGTCTAGAGCCATCCTCTTTGGATCCACCTTCAGGTAGTTGAAAGCAGCTATCAAATCCCCCCTCACTCTTCTCTTCCGTAGAATAAACAATCCCAGTTCCCTCAGCCTCTCCTCATAAGTCATGTGTTCCAGACCCCTAATCATTTTTGTTGCCCTTCGCTGGACTCTCTCCAGTTTCTCCACATCCTTCTTGTAGTGTGGGGCCCAAAACTGGACACAGTACTCCAGATGAGGCCTCACCAATGTCGAATAGAGGGGAATGATCATGTCCCTTGATCTGCTGGCAATGCCCCTACTTATGCATCCCAAAAGGCCATTGGCCTTCTTGGCAACAAGGGCACACTGTTGACTCATATCCAGCTTCTTGTCCACTGTCACCCCTAGGTCATTCTCTGCAGAACTGTTGCCTAGCCATTCGGTCCCTAATCTGTAGCGGTGCATTGGATTCTTCTGTCCTAAGTGCAGGACTCTGCACTTGTCCTTGTTGAACCTCAGCAGATTTCTTTTGGCCCAATCCTCCAATTTATCTAGGTCCCCCTGTATCCTATCCCTACTCTCCAGCATATCTACCACTCCTCCCAGTTTAGTGTCATCTGCAAACTTGCTGAGGGTGCAATCCACACCATCCTCCAGATCATTTATGAAGATATTGAACAAAACCGGCCCCAGGCCCGACCCTTGGGACACTCCACTTGATATAGGCTGCCAACTAGACATGCAGCTATTGATCGCTACCCGTTGAGCCCGACAATCTAGCCAACTTTCTACCCACCTTGTAGTGCATCCATCCAGCCCATACTTCTTTAACTTGCTGACAAGAATACTGTGGGAGACAGTGTCAAAAGCTTTGCTGAAGTCAAGGAATAACACATTCACTGCTTTCCCCTCATCCACAGAGCCAGTTATCTCATCATAGAAGGCAATTAGATTAGTCAGGCATGACTTGCCCTTGGTGAACCCGTGCTGACTGTTCCTGATCACTTTCCTCTCCTCTAAGTGCTTCAGAATTGATTCCTTGAGGACATGCTCCATGATTTTTCTGGGGACTGAGGTGAGGCTGACTGGCCTGTAGTTCCCAGGATCATCCTTCTTCCCTTTTTTAAAGATGGGCACTACATTAGCCTTTTTTCCAGTCTTCCAGGACTTCCCCCGATCACCATGAGTTTTCAAAGATAATGGCCAATGGCTCTGCAATCACATCCGCCAATTCCTTTAGCACTCTCGGATGCAACGCATCCGCCCCATGGACTTGTGCATGTCCAGCTTTTCTAAATAGTCCCTGTCATAAATATAAAGGGAAGGGTAAACCCCTTTGAAATCCTTCCTGGCCAGGGGAAAGCTCCTCTCACCTGTAAAGGGTTAAGAAGCTAAAGGTAACCTCGCTGGCACCTGACCAAAATGACCAATGAGGAGACAAGATACTTTCAAAAGCTGGGAGGAGGGAGAGAAACAAAGGGTCTGTGTGTCTGTCTATATGCTGGTCTTTACCGGGGATAGACCAGGAATGGAGTCTTAGAACTTTTAGTAAGTAATCTAGCTAGGTATGTGTTAGATTATGATTTCTTTAAATGGCTGAGAAAAGAATTGTGCTGAATAGAGTAACTATTTCTGTCTGTGTATCTTTTTTGTAACTTAAGGTTTTGCCTAGAGGGGTTCTCTATGTTTTTGAATCTAAATTACCCTGCAAGATATCTACCATCCTGATTTTACAGGGGAATTTCTTTATTTCTATTTACTTCTATTTTTATTAAAAGTCTTCTTGTAAGAAAACTGAATGCTTTTTCATTGTTCTCAGATCCAAGGATTTGGGTCTGTGGTCACCTATGCAAATTGGTGAGGCTTTTTATCCAACATTTCCCAGGAAAGGGGGGGTGCAAGTGTTGGGAGGATTGTTCATTGTTCTTAAGATCCAAGGGTCTGGGTCTGTAGTCACCTAGGCAAATTGGTGAGGCTTTTTACCAAACCTTGTCCAGGAAGTGGGGTGCAAGGTTTTGGGAAGTATTTTGGGGGGAAGGACGCGTCCAAACAGCTCTTCCCCAGTAACCAGTATTAGTTTGGCGGTGGTAGCGGCCAGTCCAAGGACAACAGGTGGAATATTTTGTACCTTGGGGAAGTTTTGACCTAAGCTGGTAAAGATAAGCTTAGGAGGTTTTTCATGCAGGTCCCCACATCTGTACCCTAGAGTTCAGAGTGGGGGAGGAACCTTGACAGTCCCGAACCACTTCTTTCTTCACAGAGGGCTGGCCACCTCCTCCCCATGCTGTGCTGCCCAGTGCAGTAGTCTGGGAGCTGACCTTTTTCATGAAGACAGAGGCAAAAAAAGCATTGAGTACGTTATCTTTTTCCACATCCTCTGTCACTAGGTTGCCTCCCTCATTCAATAAGGGGCACACACTTTCCTTGGCATATCCTGAGATATGCATACAGAAGTCCAGCTGACTTCAGAGGGAATTGCATGGATTTGTGCATGAGTCCAGAACTGGCTCTTCTGAATGTACCATTCGGGAAAGTTACTGCTGAGTTCCCATGAAAGCCTTAATTTTTGTATTTCTAATTTTTCATTTTTTAATGCCCTGAGTCCTTCAAAAACTCTCACATATGAAATCTTATGCATGTGAGATGTGCTATTGGGCTCAGTGGAACTATTAATATGCATAAAGTTTAGGGTTGCCAACCCTCCAGGATTGTCCTGCAGTCTCTAGGAATTTAAGATTAATCTTTAATTGAAGATAGTGTCATGTAATGAAACCACCAGGAATCCATCCAACCAGTTGGTAACCCTAATAAAGTTACTCTTGTGCAGCAGGGTGCAAGATTGGGGCCTGAAATGAAAGCTTGAAGATTACATTAATGGAATAAAGAAAAGGAGTACTTGTGGCATCTTAGAGACTAACCAATTTATTTGAGCATAAGCTTTCGTGAGCTACAGCTCACTTCATCGGATGCATACTGTGGAAAGTACAGAAGATCTTTTTATCCATACAAACCATGAAAAAATGGGTGTTTACCACTACAAAAGGTTTTCTCTCCCCCCACCCCACTCTCCTGCTGGTAATAGCTTATCTAAAGTGATCACTCTCCTTACAATGTGTATGAAAGTTGCGATATTACAACAGAAAAACTTCAAAACCAGACTCCAGAGAGAGACTGTTGAATTGGAATTCATTTGCAAATTGGATGCAATTAACTTAGGCTTGAATAGAGACTGGGAGTGGCTAAGTCATTATGCAAGGTAACCTATTTCCCCTTGTTTTTTCCTCCCCCACCCCCAACTCAGACGTTCTTGTTAAACCCTGGATTTGTGCTGGAAATGGCCCACCTTGATTATTATACACACTGTAAGGAGAGTGATCACTTTAGATAAGCTATTACCAGCAGGAGAGTGGGGTGGGGGGGAGAGAAAACCTTTTGTAATGGTAAACACCCATTTTTTCATGGTTTGTGTGTATAAAAAGATCTTCTGTACTTTCCACAGTACGCATCCGATGAAGTGAGCTGTAGCTCACGAAAGCTTATGCTCAAATAAATTGGTTAGTCTCTAAGGTGCCACAAGTACTCCTTTTCATTTTGCAAATACAGACTAACACGACTGTTACTCTGAAACCTGTCATTAATGGAATAGGAGTTTGTTTATTTGGGGACAATACACCCTAGATTGTCAATTATTAAGGGACAATTTATACTCATTACTATATTTATTTTCCACAAGCTATTCCTAGTATAACTTTTCATGAGTGATGTATCTGAGTATTTGGATATTGATATTTAAACTGCATTGTTAAATTTATTAACCCTAATTTGGAATATTGTAGATTATGTACGATATGCATTTTATGACTTTTTAAACAAAATTTGCTACTTTGGGATAATTTAACCATTATACCCAGATGAAGAGAAACGTTTTCATTAATCCATGTTTTAGATAACTTTAACATAAGTTTTAATATTATTTTTTTTAAGTCTGTTAAACAGGCCAGATTCTCAGATGGTGCAAATCAATATAGCTCTATTGAAATCAGTCGAGCTCAGCTACCAACTGAAGTCCTGATGACCTGGAATAAGAAACATAAATCTAACCCTCCTCTCTAAAAATGTCAGAGTCAAGAAGCTGGATTTAATACATTAAATCCAGAAGCAACCGTTATGTTTAGTCTAACCTCCTGCATAACACAGGCCATGGAATTTGAATCCCTTAGTTAGAACTCACTTCACCCTACCCCTAGTATTTCCAGATCAATTCCTAAAGCTAAAGGAGCCTACTTCTTAAATCTATTTTGGAAGCTGCTCACAAAATCATCTGTTATTATGATACTTCTAACATTTTGGACCTTGGCAATTGCTGCCCTGTCATAAAAAAAAACCCCACACATACATTTTCTTAAAGATAAACATGAGCACTGTACAGCTTGATCTGTGTTTAAAAAACAAAGCAAAACAGATAAAAAACTTACTAGACAAAGTTGATCTTTTTATAGGATAGAATTACAATTGAGTGAATGAAGTGAAACATTAGATGCAATATATTTTAATTTTTGGTGGAATATTAAAACCTCTCATAAAATCCCACTCTCAGATTAAGTGACACAAGGTTTGGATATGACTACTGGCCCATGGACTGAAAACTGGCTGAAGGACCACAAGCAGTACATTCTTGAATGTAGGAGTGGAGTTTAGCAGGGCACCTTGTGTTAGGCTTGAACTCATTTAATATCTTTATCCATAGTTTAGAGGAGGAAGTAAACTTCAGGCGAATGAAATTTATAGATGATACTATATGGAGAGGTGTTTTGACTATTGGATTCAGTGTAGCTATGTGGATTTACACCTGCTGAGAATCTGGCCCTATGAGTTTACTATGCAAGATAATTTTGTTTACTTTTTTTGTTCATCTGGAGTACTAATTGCAGTTGTGGGCATCATGTTATCAGAAAGATACTGACAAATTGAAGGGAGATCAGAGAAAAGCAACAATAAGTAATCAGAAGTAAAATAAATTTATTTATAATGAAAGATTAATGTATTTAGTTTCCCTAAGGGGAAATGATTAATCATCAACAAATATTTGAAGTAGAATCAAAATTCTGAATCCAAAAATCTTTGGGAATGCTGCAATTTACAGCAGATTTTCTGATTGGAACTTTGTTGTCTTAACCTGTTTCTAATTTGAAGTAGGGATGAAGAAGGCTGGAAAGGAATTATTTGAGAGATTTTTTGCGGGGAGGAGGGTTTGCAGACAACCTTTAAAAAATTATAAACCTGGGAATATGCAGCTTCAAAAAAGAAAGTACTAATAAGAGGTGAATTAGAGGGAAAGTACAAATTGAATTATATGGATTCAAAAATTTAATCTTTTTTCGTTACAGTTGTGAGTACAAACAAATTGCTTAGAAACGTAGCAGGTATAAATCTTATTTTTAATTTACATAAGCAAACACTTTAGAAGATTGTCTAGACCAGATGTGTGAAGCGTAGTCTTTCCTAAGATTAAATAAAATGCAAATATAGGCCACTTTCATCACATTCTGTAAACATTAAAATTAAGATAGCAGTACGGGGAAAAAATAGGATATTTATTTTGTTGAACTCACTCATTTCAAGCCTTGCCTGAGTTGAGTGGTATCACCCAGTCATGTGTCCTTTTTAAAGAGCTTTTAAATATAAAGAAGTACGGTAACACACACGTTTAAGTGAAGTACATTATCTTGAGGATTCAATCACCAGCTGATTTAATGTTGCCTATTTAATCATATTATAAGCTTCTTCAAGAAGATGCTGTGTGTAATTGCCTTCTTAGCAGAAAAGGATGAAAAGCATACCTTGCAATTTTAGTTGTGTTAAACAGGATATTACAGTTCTACAAGCTCCAAAAAGTCTGTCAGCATTTCCATTTTCAACTCCTATTTTCAGGAGATAAAAACCTGGCCATAAAAATATACTTTTGGCTAAAAATAGCCGTGGAAAGTGTCACGAGATGAGCAACTCTCTGCTCCTTTATTTTCATATATATTGTGTGTGATCTTCATAGATTTCCTCCCTCACAAATCCCATTTTTTCCACTTCAAGTATGGCTGATCTATGTCCTTACTGAGGCTTAGATAAAAAAATGGCCATAGTTCTGAGGGAGGAAATCTATGAAGATCTATCATTTCACACAGTCCCTCCTCTATTGTTTCACTGGACAAGGGACTAGAGTTTTTCAGCCCCCATCAAATAGGCCAAGGTTTGCCCTCCTAATCCTTATGGCCCTTTGAGAACTGCCAGAGACTTGGTCCATCCATCTAGAGGCCCTTTGCCTCGATACAGCCCTTCCCTGGCTCCCTGTTAACATGGCTATAATGAACCCCACAAGGGTGTGATGTAGAAAATATAACAGGTCAAAACAATCTTGACTAAACTTTTTTCGTTGAAACCAAAATGCTTCGTGGAGCTGTATTGGTTTTGATTACATTTTCATCGAGCAGCAGAGGGACTCTAGCCTAACTGGTTGGGGAACTGGCTTGGGATGTGTAAGGCTCAAGCTTCTGCTCTGTATGATTCAGAGTGCTCTAGGATGAAAAAACATACTCTAACCTGAGGCAAACCACTTTGACTTCTGGCTCACTGTGAAAAGCTAGTTCCCAAATATCTATAATCCCAGGAGGGCCTGTCTTGACTTATAAATTCCCTGACAGAGCAAAGGAATCATCCTGAAATCCCCATCCACAAAGCCTCACCCTTATTCATGTTGATAACTATTCTACTTAAAGCTGAATTATTGTGTAAGTTGTCCAAAATACATTCCAATCTTCTGTATTTACCAACAGCATGGTGACAATCACCTGCATGAGCAAAAATGTTGTTAGACAGTGAAATTTAAACCCTGAAGTCCTCTGTTTTCATACATTACTCACACTAAAGGGCCCAGGAAAAAATACAGCAGTGGACTCAAGAGAATGTACCTGTATACAGTCTCCCCTCCACCCATTTACTAAAGGGATGCATAGAGCATGAACAGACAAGATCTGTCACCAGTTAATAAACTGCAGAGGAATACAAAGTTCAGATAAAACTAACCATAAATAGGTTAACTCTATCAAAAGCTTTGGCCTGATTCAAGGCAAAAACATAAACCTCCCATCCTCCCTATCACCCAGTTTTATAATTCCTGCAAACTACACAAAGTGTCTGCCACTATATGACCTTTAACGAGATTAGACTGATTGGGATGTAATAACTACCCTGCTATTTTCCTGGTCTCTTATCTTAAATGGAAGCCAACATTTTGTAATCTGTGTTCAAAAGGGTAATAAACTCCCAGTTCTGGATATCTTTCAAATCCCCCATTGTGGAAAAAATACCAAAGAAGAAAAAAACCCCAAAACAAAGGCCCTTCATAAAAGGAAGATCCTAATGTGCTTTATTGTTTTGTTTGTGTTACCAAGCCATCACTGAAAGCACAAGAAAGAGGGGATCTATGAACCTTTGACAAAATCTGGCTTTTAATGTGTCAGTTCTAGGGAAAGTCACCTTTTTCATTGATATGTTAGCTGCATGAACCTCCATCTCCTGTACTGGTCTCACAAGCAAGTTCCCTCCCTCCTCTGCCAAAGCTGGAAAACTTGCAGTACTTATCAAAAACTGCTGCTCCTGGAAAGGAGGAATGGTTTGTTCCTGAGAGAGCTCACTGTAGTATTCCTGAACTATCCTCAACTTGCCATCAAGGTCCCTGCAGTACTAGGAACCCATATCCTCACCATATTCGGCTATAGTCTCTTTTCTTTATACCCTGCACAGATATCAGAGGAGGCTGACCCACCTTTTATATAACTGAAAACTGGCCGAAGGACCACAAGTAGTACGTTCTTGAATGTAGGAGTGGAGTTTAGCAGAGCACCTTGTGTTAGGCTTGAACTCATTTAATATCTTTATAATATTAATAATATAATAAAAGTCCTTTGAAAATTTACCTGATTTCAACTTCCTCATTTGATACTGAACTATCTCCTTCTTAACCATTTCCTTTATTTTCTTCTACGACCCTCATGTCCACATATTCCCCAGCTTGCAGTTGATTATTAAGGTCTCTCAAATGACTCTGTAATGCTAAATAATGCTTGTAATCAGCTGAATACAGACACCCTGTAAAGGGACATAGGGAGGCTACCAGGCTCCCCTTGGTGAATTCCTACCATTCTCTCTTGGATGCAGAAACCCCCTGAACTATTCCTTGGTCCCTAAAGATGCCCTCAGCCTTTCTAATTGCAACTGTGTATTCACGTAAACAACTATTTAGTTTCCAATAACGCCATCCAAAGTCACTGTCCCATTCTCCCCAAGTTCAGCTCAAACCAAACAGTGGCCAGAGAAGCCTACAGCCTGAATTACACATCCTCCAATCATTGAAAAAGCTTTCACAGATACCCGGTCCAATAAGCTACCTGATTCCCCTCTAAAAAATGTAAAAGCCCTTCCTGCTCACCCCAAAGGCAACACATACTGCTTTCAAGTAAATTTTATCAGCTTTTGACCCTTTAGGTTGTTTTACTCTGTCAGTGACTACAGCTAAGTAATAAAATGTCCCCATTACAAACAAACCAAACCAAACCACAGTTACCAAGGCATCAATAAGAAAGGAGCAACTTCAGGAGAGCATGGCAGGAAACAAACACCTCAAGTCTGTCCTTGTTGTCCTCAGATGATAACTTACAAGTGGCCTCTGTGCTCCATCAGTACTAGGGCTTGATTTTTGTATTGCTGGAACCTCAGTGTCAAGTAAAACAAAGGACCACATTTCAGATTCTAAAAATAAATAAATTTTAAAAAAATGCTCTTTTGGGCTATGTTTCCCTCCAGTCAATTCCTACTTTTAGTAACCTCCTGAGTGGAGCCCCTGAAACAGAAGCTATAACAGTACTACCCCTCTTTACACTTACAGAGAAAGGGGAGACCCCAGATGTGGCAGCTAAACTGCCTTTTGATGCTATGTTTCTGAGACAACCTGGCTGTGGCGAAGCTCCACTGTATTCCTCATCTCCTTGGGACCCCATGAAGAGTGTGGCATGGAGAACAAGCCCTGTGAACTGTTTCCCAGAGTGAGGGAACCTCGTTCTATCACATCTGTACAATGGGTTCCCTCTGGCAGCTGCATGCCAACAGCAAAGAACTTCAAAACAAACTCATTTTTCTTTCAGGTAATATGCACTCCTGTTGTCTGGAAGTCACTTCAAATACTTCCCAATCCTCAAACAGTTTCAAGGCTAGCTACCCCACTCAAGGTACCTTTGGCCTTGTGGGTTCAAACCCGCAGGCACCAGAGGAACAAGGCTCATAACAGCAGTCAGTAAACCATCTGATAGCATCACAGGACCTAGTAGTCTGTGCAAAGTAACTTGTGCATCAGACTCCAAAGAAAATGGTCAATAATTGTTCCACTATTACATCCAGAGATTTTGCTGGAGGACTAGAGCCTCCTCCAGCCCAGTCACCTGAAGCCATCTTGGCAGGAAAAGGAAGTAAGAGTACTATTTTTTTGTCTCTAAAAAGTTTTAGTTTTGTTCTGATCTGGAACAAAAACAAATTTTGGAATCTCTAAATATTTTGTGAAACAGAATTGTTGCTTTCCAGGCAGCCTTAATAACACTGTCTGAGGCTGTATTATCTTTTCTCCTGAAGCTTCATGGGACCAGATGCATGAGCAAAGTGTGTCCACTCCAGCTCTCCTGCCCACTCTTCTTCAGTTTGCCCAGTTTTCACCTCTCCTTCTGTGTGAAGGTTCCATGAGGACCCAAAGAAAATGGAACCATGCCATCTGACCTCCCCACCCTTTCTATGTGGAAAACCATGCACGGAGGGCCTCTGATGTTTGTGGATCTGTAGGGGAAAATCCAGAATTGAGTCTTCATTCCTTCATGCCATCCCTACTGAGGGCAAGTCTCATTTTCTTCATTTTGGCCACAGAAAATTTACCCAGCAGCTAGAGAATGGGGTACATCCCCACCAACACAAAATTAGAGAAAAATTAGCTGTTCATGATGGGTCATTTTGAACCTTCCTACAGAAATTATAAGTGGAGGGGCAGAGAAGGACCAGAGAACACTCTGGTGTTCACCTCATTGAGTTTCTCAGACACTTTGGGGTAGGAAGTGTGTTCTCCATGTGTTTGGACACCACTTATCATAATTAAGTCCTGATCCTGACTGTGTTTTTAGGAGCCACCAGAATCCAAACAGTAAATAATGATGATAAATGTTCACCTCCAAGAAGACTGAGTTGAAGGCTCAAGGAGGGTGCAGAGGAAATGACCTCCAAGCCTACACAGAACTCTGTATTCAATCCCATGGACCCTAGAGCATTCATTTGAAGGAACAGCCTATACAGTATATCCATATTCCCTGGCAAAGTGGGAAACCTGCCTAGGATAAGCTTTTGAAAGTTTGGCTAGTTAGCTAGATTTTACCTAAACTGTGCTACATTCTTTAAGTCAATTCACTGAAAATGAGGTAGGATCTGAGGGTAAAATAGGGAAAGACCAAGTCAAAAATTACTTAGACAAGTTAAATGTCTTCAAGTTGGCAAGGCCTGATGAAATGCATCCTAGAACACTCAATTAAATGACTGATGAAATACCTGAGCCATTAGCGATTATCTTTCAAAACTCATGGAAGAGAGGAGAGATTTTAGGGGACTGAAAGAGGACTAATATAGTGCCAATCTATAAAAAGGGGAACCCAGGGAATTATAGACTAGTCAGCTTAACTTTAGTGCCAGAAAGATAATGGAGCAAATAATCAAGCAATCAATTTGCAAACACCTAGGTAATAATAAGGTGATAAGTAACAGTCAACATCGATTTGTCAAGAACAAATCATGTCAAACCAGCCTGATATCTTTCTTTGACATGGTAGCAAGACTTGTGAATGAGGGGAAGAGGTAGATGTGGTACATCTTGACTTTAGTAAGGCTTTTGATACTGTCTCGCATGACCTGCTCATAAACAAACTAGGGAAATATAGCCTAGATGGAGCTACTGTAAGGTGGGTGCATAATTGGTTGGAAAACTGTTTCCAGAGAGTAATTAGCAGTGGTTCACAGTCAAGTTGGAAGGGCATATTGAATAGGTCTTGCAGGGATCAGTCCTGGGTCTGTTCAATATCTTCATAAATGATTTATATAATGGCATAGAAAGTACACTTATAAAGTTTGTGGAGGATACTAAGATGGGAGGGGCTGAAGGGCTTTAGAGGATAGGATTAAAATTCAAAATTATCTGGACAAACTGGAGAAATGGTCTGAAGTAAATAGGATGAAATTCAATAGGGACAAATACAAGTACTCTACTTACAAGGGAACAATCAATTATACACATATAAAGTGGGAAATGACTGCCTAGGAAGGAGTACTGCGGAAAGCAATCTGGAGGTGATAGTGGATCACAAGCTAAATCTGAGGCAACAGATGCTTAAAAAGCAAACATCATTCTGGCATGTATTAGCTGTAAGCAAGGCATGAGAGATAATTCTTCCACTCTACTCTGTCCAGTTCTGGGTGCCACATTTCAGGAACTATGTGGAAAAAATGGAGAAAGTCCAGAGAAGAGCAACAAAAATTATTACAGATCTTTAGAAAACATGATCTATGAGGAAAGATTGAAAAATGGTTTTATTTAATCTGGAGAAGAGAAGAGTGAGAGATGACATGATAACAGTTTTCAAGTACATCAAAGGTCGTTACAAGGAGGAGGTTGAAAAATTATTCTTAACTTCTGTCAGGGTTCCCTTCCCACTCTGAACTCTAGGGTACAGATGTGGGGACTTGCATGAAAGACCCCCTAAGTTTATTTCTACCGGCTTAGGTTAAAACTTCTCCAAGGCACAAATTCGTTGCCCTTGGACGGTACGCTGCCACCACAAGTGATTTAACAAAGACCACTTGAAGTTCCTATTCCCCCAAAATATCCCCGCAAGCCTTTACACCCCCTTTCCTGCGGAGGCTTGAGAATACTATCCAAACCAATTGGTTACAAAGTGATTACAGACCGAAACCCCTGGGCATTAGGACAATAGAGAAATCAGTCAGGTTCTTAAAAGAAGGATTTTATTTTAAAAAAAAAGGTAAAAATCACCTCTGTAAAATCAGGATGAAAAATAACTTTACAGGGTAACAAAAGATTCAAAAACACAGCAGTACTTCTTTTAGGCTTAGTGTTAATGTTACAAAAAACAGGAATAAACCTCCCTCCAGCAAAGGAAAAATTCTCAAGCAGAACAAAAGATAATCTAACATGCCTTGCCTGGCTTTTACTTACAATTTTTGTAATATGAGAGACTTTTAGGATGGTTTATAGGAGAAGGAGTTTTCTGACCTGTTGCTTCTCTGCTCCCAAGAGAACACACACAACAAAACCTTCCCCCCACAAGATTTGAAAGTATCTTCTTTCCCCATTGGTCCTTTTGGTCAGGTGCCAACCAGGTTATTTGAGCTTCTTAACCCCTTGCAGGTAAGGAGGAATTCTATCATAGTTTTATGGCTATGACAACCTCTGAGGATAGGACAAGAAACAATGAGCTTAAATTGAAGCAAGGGAGGATTAGGTTGGGCATTGGGAAAATCTTCCCAACTGTCAGGGTAGTTAAGCATTGGAACAAATTGCCTAGGGAGGTTGTAGAACCTTCGGCACTGGAGACTTTTAAGAACAGGTTAGACAAACACCTTTTACAGGGATGGTTTAGTTATTATTTATTCCTGCCTGGAGTGCAAGAGACTGGAGTAGCTGACCTATTGAGGTCCCTTCCAGTCCCATACTTCTATGAATCTTTATATTATAAAACAACTAGTGCTGTACCAGGGAGTGTGGAAAGAAAGATTCAGATTAATTCTCATCTATTTCTTATGTAGAAAGTAGGTTCCCATTTTCCCCTCATTTTCTCTGTATTTCTTTAATGAGGCAGATGAGCAGGATTTCTGAGTACCAATTCAGTGTTCTACCCACTAGCACATCCTTCCTTCAAGGTTGTAGCTGTTGAAACAGTGTTTGTATTAAGCTATATCATGACAATAGCCTCTATAACCTGTAAGCCAATGGAACATATGGAATATTGAATTTAATGTGAGTTTTGCAGCTGAAAACCTATACAGAGCTTTGAAGATTTACCACTATGTGCCTGACTTGAATTCACAAAAGCAAAACATTTAAAATGAAAGTTAAATCTCCAATGTGCATATGTCCTTAAGGATCTCCCAGTAATGTGTAGTTGACAAGTTAAGGACATAAAGCTACACAGTTTCATGGCTTGGAAACCAATAAAAGATACAACCTATTAGAAACGCTATGTCAAAATTCTGGGAAGTAGCCAAAACCACTTGCTTTGTATGCTGTGTGCTATACCATCTGACAGCATAAACGTAGTTCCACACTGAAGATCCATAAACTTCAGATAAACTTAAATTAAATTAAAATAAAAAAAAAGAAGGTTGTAGTCTGCAAAAGTCTGTGAGGAGTTAAAGTACCACACATGCTACCCTGGAAAAATGATGGAAGGCAGTACAGAAAGCTGATAACAAGTTAGTGTGATTGTCAGCAGCACTCACTTACTACTGGCAGAAATCCACAAGTCAAGGTGGCAACATGTAAATGCTGCAGCGGATGAATAAACACACAGGACCATGTACAAACAAAGGAGGGAGTGTGGCCTTCAACTCAGACTGCAGTGGTTAGTTGCACATTTCTACAAGTCAGGCCCTACCCTTCACCCCCGTGAGAATGCCCTGCCTTTAGCCCCAGAAGTTTTAACCTTGGGAACTGTTACCAAAAACATCTGAGCTATCAGGGTGGTGCATCAGTATAAAATAGCCAGGACTCAAAGCATGAAGGACTTTATGGCTCAAAGACATGACACTGAATTGTACCTGGAAATATGGATAGCTATCATAGTCTATAGAACATTGGTGTAATGTTTGTTTTATCTGTAAATTATGACTATCCAAGGAATTAATAATGATTTGCTTCTTGCAATACAGTTTTGCCGATGCAGATCCTTTCTTCTATTCTCTTTGGAATCTCATGGAAGAATGAGTACAATGCAAAGAAAATAAATTGTATGTAATGAAATTTATTAATTCTTTTATCAGAATTCAACATATTTAAGACTTTTTATTAGATTTGTTGGTGAATGCATTTGTGGCAAAGCAAAAGAATACAGTACAATTCATTTGATAAGCCAAGTGCTTTATTTTTTTTATCTGTTCCATTAACTTTTCATTGGGTTTGCATTTTAAATAACCAGAAAGCCCCGTTTTGCTTTTCTGTCTATTTTTGTTGACTGACGTGGTGGGTAGAGACAGTGAGAAAAATGTGTGTGTTCTGAAGACTGTGGGAGGCTAATAGTCAAAGTTAGATTAGTATTAATGGGAATTACAAATATAAATCTCTTCACTTTGAGATAATATACGCCTAATGAGAGAGAGGAAATAATATTGTACGATCTCGGAGCTATCTACATATGCTCCCACAATACACCCACTCCCAAAGAAATTTTCTCTTACACAAATGATATTCTTGTAAATGAACTTAATGGAAATGTTTTGAAAATTTTCGGTTCTTGAAAATGTTAAAACTCAGATTTCTCTCTCTCTCCTTACATGCCTGTCACAAAAATGTCTGGGAGCTTGCTTCCAAATAATGACTTTCCACTCATTTTTTCCTTAGAAAATATTTATGACACACACAAACATCTTTCCCCCAAGAAATCATAGAATGTCAAGCATTTTCCTGGATAACCTATATTGGGGACTAAGTCTCAGCTATTATTTAAGGCTTCTTTCAACCACTCTTATACTGTAAAACAGTTGCAAAGTGGGGGACACAGTGTGGCTTAATGGACAGAGCTCTGGCCTGCGTTCTCTACCACTGACCTGATGTGTTATCTTGGACAAGCCACTTTCCATGCCTCAATTTCCCCATCTGTAAAACAGAAATAATGATACCAACCTCCTTTGTAAAGCTTGTTGAGATTTACTGCTCACTATATAAGAGCTAGATATCATTGTTATTATTACACCTATGCTTACTTTACAGTGGTGTAAATCATAGTGTACCTGAGAATTGCAGTCCTTGGGCTTTAGACATGCATTTTTTTCTCCTTCATGAAATAGACACATTTTTCCTTGTATTACAGAAGTCAGACACACAATTCAAACATATTTTCTATTGCTCTTCAAAAATCTTAATATAAAAGGAGGTACGTGTTCTACAAAGGGAATGTAATTAGAATATGTAAGTTCTGTGAGGCTAGGAGGGTGTGTTTGTGTGCATTTGCCAAGCATTTGTCCCTATTCCTGATTGCTATGCTCATGCTACCGTAATATAACTCATATAATATATTAATATAAATTATATATATGAAATGATAATGCAAAGTGTAGCAGCATTTCACTGGAGGTAGCCATGTACTATTGCTCTGGAAACAGGGTTTATCATGAATTTGAAAATGTGTGCGCAATCTATTGAAATAAACTTTCTATTTTGCATTTTCAAGAATACAGTTATTTTTAAAAAAAATGTTTAGAGATAGACATTGATGTTGCAAGGAAAGAGGAGATGTATTTACTTAACTTCCTCATTTACTCATGACTCCTGTGTTTTTCCCTCCCTTCTTTTTTTTGTTCATTGTTGGCTTGGAAAATAAACTCAAAAGGTGGCAAGTACAAAGAAACAAATAAAATGTTGCCTCTAGAGCGCTCAAAGACAAACTCCAACCAAATATTCTAATGAAAGATAAATGAACAATGAACTAAAACGTGGTAACAAATATGTAATGAACTAAAGATAGCATAAATCAATAATTGCACTCAGGCTTTGTCGAGGTGATACTGTCCAAGAGTCTACCAGGAGACAATTTGCTGCAGTATTTTGTGAACACCGCTATCCGGGGAATCAGGCTGCCGAGGACATTTCAGTGGGAGGAAGAGAGCAATAGGAAAGAGCAGTATGATTCATGTTCAGCATCTCAAGTGGAGGGGAGAGCGCAAGGACTGAATAATGAAACAAAGAGGAGATATTCAGCATGCCAGGAAGGTTTCGGTTAGAGAGCTGTTAGAATTATTTAAAAAGGTTAGACTATGAATAAACATGCTTCATCAAGGTCTCTTACACATGCAAAGAGAGATGCTAATGAATAATAAAAGAGTAATGGGGACTGGCGAAGAAATTAATGTTAATCTTATCCAAAGCAGATACAAATTAATATTGGAGCAACATTTTTGTAATCACTTCTCAAGGCAAAAATTCAATTAATGTGACTAAATCAATATTTCAGATCTCAGTCCCTTGAAAATATACTTGTCTCTCTTCATATCAGCGTGCTCTCCTGTGTGATCAGTCTGTGCTATTCAAGTCAATACTCAGGGAGACTTCTTAATGGTCTGTTTTTGAGAAATTTTGGTCCAGTTCTATGAACCACAATGATGAATTTCGAGCTGCCTTAGGGTAGGTTTCAGTTAGAAAAGCTACGTTTAAATAGGGTAATTACTGTATAGAAAATAGATATGTGAGCCAGGCATAGTTTTGCCTTAAGCCTCAGCATTTGATATTTTTTTTTCCCCAAGACTAGCTAGCATTTGCAATTTGCACAAGATGCTATGTCAATATATATGACATTACACCTCGGACAATATACTCTAAGCATCATCTTATATTAGGATGAAAAGCAGTGAGGAAAGAGAAAAACCAAACATCTTCATCTTAGCAAAAATTAAAATTGACTATTCAAAAAAAGAAACAGCTTTATTGCAACATGAGGTACTTTATGCAACTCTGATAGGCATTCTCCCACCCCAAGTATATCTAGCCAGGCACTGAAAATTATATATTTGCAAAGATCACAGGAATTATGACCTTACTGGACTTCAAAAATAACACAAAATATCGCAAAGTGGTTCCTACTTTCCATTATTTTGTCTTTCTTCTCTTCATTGGCAGAGTCACTAGATAAGTTCTTATATATATATACATATGTTATTTTTCTTGAATACTATACAATATAAAATGCCTGTCATATTTTGTTTAAGGTGTCAGAGAACTGGGAAAAGTTTATGAAACTAAATGGACTCCTCGAATAATAGTTTTGCTGGTAGATTGTGTTGTTTATATTGTAACGCCTTGACAGATTTATACAATAAGAGGTGCTATAGCACCATACTATGATAGATTGGAATTGTTTGAAGCATGGTCAACAAATAGACTCTAAACCAAATGGCGATCCACACAGAATCATCCTATTAAAATAACTGCATGGACAATCTCACTTCTGTACTTTTAATAGATAGAATATCATTCCCATAATGAAAGAAGCATGAAATGGTTTCCATGCTGAATGAGCTCCCTAGAAATTCTGGGATTTGTGTCGTTATATAAAGCTTTTCCATCACCATTGCACTGCCTCTTCTCATCTTTGATTCTCATCTGAGTGCAGACATTTCTGTCAACAGCTTTAGCCTGGCTAAACCAGCATAACGCTGAAAGGGGATAAGATTACTTCTTTTCCATTTATGTAGAAAACTATACACAGTGTTCCTGCTTTAAGAAGGATTAATCTGTGATGTGGACAGCATTCTGCAGTCTCATTAAAGAAGACTACAATTTTATTTCTCTAAATAAGTAAGTCTAGGTTAGGCTAGAAGATCAGTAATTTCAATGCCGCAACATTCACAAGGGAAAAAAATATCATTGCTTGTGTATTCTTAACAGAAGCCTTAGGTAACTGACAACCCAGTACTGTTCAGGACAGCTCCTCACACCCAACAACCTACCGCATTACTCAGTAATTTTAGATGCAAGAAGGAAGGGTAATATAATGAAGGAAACCAGTATTAAAATAATACAATTCAGAGAGAAACTGACAAAAGCAAGGAAATTCAGAGCCATAAACAGGACCTTAATTCCCCTGTTTGTGCCACATGATTCTGAGCAATACATTATTTTTATGGGCCATGGACCAGAGTCAGTGCAGGTGTTTACTCTATAGAACAGGGCCTGACAATGGAATGTTGTCCATGTTGCAAAGGGCCCATAACTTCAGTTGTGCCAAGGAGGATTGTAAGGCATCAACACAGCCCATAAAGTGGCACATATTGGCTAGGAAAGGGAAGTAGCAGTATAACCAGCGATGGTATGTCTCCCTGTCTGGGTTCTCAAGTAACATCCATCACCATAATATTTGAGCAACTATGAGAAAAAAATATATTTCCTCCACAGCCTTTGCTAGGGGGTTCACCACCACCGAAAAAACCCAAGATTAGCTGGCAGCAACACTGTCTGCCTTTCTCTGGGTAAATATACATGTAGCTGCAGCAGTGCTATTCAGGGGACACCATCAAAGGACCTAATAACATCAGCCACACTATCAGAGGCTCGTTCACCTGCATATCCACCAATGTGATATTGCCATCATGGGCCAGCAATGCCCCTCTGCCATGTACATTGGCCAAACTGCACAGTCTCTACGTAAAAGAATAAATGGACACAAATCAGATGTCAAGAATTATAACATTCATAAACCAGTCGGAGAACACTTCAATCTCTCTGGTCACGCAATCACAGACATGAAGGTCGCTATCTTACAACAAAAAAAACTTCAAATCCAGACTCCAGCGAGAAACTGCTGAATTGGAATTCATTTGCAAATTGGATACTATTAATTTAGGCTTAAATAGAGACTGGGAGTGGCTAAGTCATTATGCAAGGTAGCCTATTTCCCCTTGTTTTTTTCTACCCCCCCCCCAAGGTTCTGGTTAAACTTGGATTTATGCTGGAAATGGCCCACCTTGATTATCATGCACATTGTAAGGAGAGTGGTCAGTTTGGATGAGCTATTGCCAGCAGGAGAGTGAGTTTGTGTGTGTGTATGGGGGTGGGGGGGTGAGAAAACCTGTATTTGTGCTGGAAATGGCCCACCTTGATTATCATGCACATTGTAGGGAGAGTGGTCGCTTTGGATGAGCTATTACCAGCAGGAGACTGAGTTTGTGTGTGTGGTTTTAGGAGGGGGGTGGGGGTGGGGGTGAGAAAACCTGGATTTGTGCTGGAAATGGCCCACCTTGATTATCATACACATTTTAAAGAGAGTGGTCACTTTGGATGGGCTATTACCAGCAGGAGAGTGAGTTTGGGGGGGGGGGGGCAGAGGGTGAGAAAACCTGGATTTGTGCTGGAAATGGCCCAACTTGATGATCACTTTAGATAAGCTATTACCAGCAGGAGAGTGGGGTGGGAGGAGGTATTGTTTCATGGTCTCTGTGTATATAATGTCTTCTGCCGTTTCCACAGTATGCATCCGATGAAGTGAGCTGTAGCTCACGAAAGCTCATGCTCAAATAAATTGGTTAGTCTCTAAGGTGCCACAAGTACTCCTTTTCTTTTTGCGAATACAGACTAACACGGCTGTTACTCTGAAACCTGCAGCAGTGCTAGTTAATCTAGACCTAAAATTTCAACAATGATGTGATATCATAGAATCATAGAATATCAGGGTTGGAAGGGACCTCAGGAGGTCATCTAGTCCAACCCCCTGCTCAAAGCAGGACGAATCCCCAACTAAATCATCCCAGCCAGGATTTTGTCAAGCCTGACCTTAAAAACTTCTAAGGAAGGAGATTCCATCACCTCCCTAGGTAACGCATTCCAGTGTTTCACCACCCTCCTAGTGAAAAAGTTTTTCCTAATATCCAACGTAAACCTCCCCCACTGCAACTTGAGTCCATTACTCCTTGTTCTGCAATCTGCTACCACTGAGAACAGTCTAGATCCATCCTCTTTGGAATCCCCTTTCAGGTAGTTGAAAACAGCTATCAAATCCCCCCTCATTCTTCTCTTCTGCAGACTAAACAATCCCAGTTCCCTCAGCCTCTCCTCATAAATCATGTGTTCCAGTCCCCTAATCATTTTTGTTGCCCTCCGCTGGACTCTTTCCAATTTTTTCACATCCTTCTTGTAGTGTGAGGCCCAAAACTGGACACAGTACTCCAAATGAGGCCTCACCAATGTCGAATAGAGGGGAACGATCACATCCCTCCATCTGCTGGCAATGCCCCTACTTATACATCCCAAAAGGCCATTGGCCTTCTTGGCAACAAGGGCACACTGTTGACTCATATCCAGCTTTTCGTCCACTGTCACCCCTAGGTCCTTTTCTGCAGAACTGCTGCCTAGCCATTCGGTCCCTAGTCTGTAGCGGTGCATGGGATTCTTCCGTCCTAAGTGCAGGACTCTGCACTTGTCCTTGTTGAACCCCATCAGATTTCTTTTGGCCCAAGCCTCTAATTTGTCTAGGTCCCTCTGTATATTATCCCTACCCTCCAGTGGTACCCTCCACTCTCCTCCCAGTTTAGTGTCATCTGCAAACTTGCTGAGGGGACAATCCACACCATCCTCCAGATCATTTATGAAGATATTGAACAAAACCAGCCCGAGGACCAACTCTTGGGACACTCCACTTGATACCGGCTGCCAACTAGACATGGAGCCATTGATCACTACCCGTTGAGCCCGACAATCTAGCCAGCTTTCTATCCACCTTATAGTCCATTAATCCAGCCCATACTTCTTTAACTTGCTGACAAGAATACTGTGGGAGACCGTGTCAAAAGCTTTGCTAAAGTCAAGGAACAACACATCCACTGCTTTCCCCTCATCCACAGAGCCAGTTATCTCATCGTAGAAGGCAATTAGATTAATCAGGCATGACTTGCCCTTGGTGAACCCATGCTGACTGTTTCTGATCACTTTCCTCTCCTCTAAGTACTTCAGAATTGATTCCTTGAGGACCTGCTCCATGATTTTTCCAGGGACTGAGGTGAGGCTGACTGGCCTGTAGTTCCCAGGATCATCCTTCTTCCCTTTTTAAAAGATGGGCACTACATTAGCCTTTTTCCAGTCTTTCGGGACTTCCCCCGATCACCATGAGTTTTCAAAGATAATGGCAAACAGTTCTGCAATCACATCCGCCAACTCGTTTAACACTCTCGGATGCAGCGCATCCGGCCCCATGGACTTGTGCTCGTCCAGATTTTCTAAATAGTCCCGAACCACTTCTTTCTTCACAGAGGGCTGGTCACCTCCTCCCCATGCTGTGCTGCCCAGTGCAGTAGTCTGGGAGCTGACCTTGTTCGTGAAGACAGAGGCAAAAAAAGCATTGAGTACATTAGCTTTTCCACATCCTCTGTCACTAGGTTGCCTCCCTCATTCAGCAAGGGGCCCATACTTTTCTTGACTTTCTTCTTGTTGCTAACATACCTGAAGAAACCCTTCTTGTTACTCTTAACATCTCTTGCTAGCTGCAACTCCAGGTGTGATTTGGCATTCCTGATTTCACTCCTGCATGCCCGAGCAATATATTTATACTCTTTCCTGGTCATTTGTCCAATTTTCCATTTCTTGTAAGCTTCTTTTTTGTGTTTTAGATCTGCAAGGATTTAACTGTTAAGCCAAGCTAGTTGCCTGCCATATTTAGTATTCTTTCTATACATTGGGATGGTTTGTCCCTGTAAGCTCAATAAGGATTCTTTAAAATACAGCCAGCTCTCCTCGAGTCCTTTCCCCCTCATGTTATTCTCCCAGGGGATCCTGCCCATCAGTTCCCCGAGGGAGTCAAAATCTGCTTTTATGAAGTCCAGGGTCCGTATTCTGCTGCTCTCCTTTCTTCCTTGTGTCAGGATCCTGAACTCGACTATCTCATAGTCACTGCCTCCCAGGTTCCCATCCACGCTTGCTTCCCCTGCTAATTCTTCCCGGTTTGTGAGCAGCAGGTCAAGAAGAGCTCTGCTCCTAGTTGGTTCCTCCAGCACTTGTACCAGGAAATTGTCCCCTACACTTTCCAAAAACTTCCTGGATTGTCTGTGCACTGCTGTATTGCTCTCCCAGCAGATATCAGGGTGATTGAAGTCTCCCATGAGAACCAGGGCCTGCGATCTAGTAACTTCCGTTAGTTGCCGGAAGAAAGCCTCATCCACCTCATCCCCCTGGTCCGGTGGTCTATAGCAGACTCCCACCACGGCATCACCCATGTTGCTCCCACTTCTAAACTTAATCCAGAGACTCTCAGGTTTTTCTGCAGTTTCACACTTGAGCTCTGAGCAGTCATACTGCTCCCTTACATATAATGCAACTCCTCCACCTTTTCTGCCCTGCTTGTCCTTCCTGAACAGTTTATATCCATCCATGACAGTACTCCCGTCATGTGAGTTATCCCACCAAGTCTCTGTTATTCCAATCACATCATAATTCCTTGACTGTGCCAGGACTTCCAGTTCTCCCTGCTTGTTTCCCAGGTTTCTTGCATTTGTGTATAAGCACTTGAGATAACTCGCTGATCGTCCCTCTTTCTCATGAAGCAGGAGCCCTCCCCTCTCGCACACTCCTGCTCGTGCTTCCTCCTGATATCCCACTTCCTCAGTTACCTCAGGGCTTTGGTCTCCTTCCCCGGTGAACCTAGTTTAAAGCCCTCCTCACTAGGTTAGCCAGCCTGCTGGGGAAGATGCTCTTCCTTCTCTTCGTTAGGTGGAGGTCATCTCTGCCTAGCACTCCTTCTTGGAACACCATCCCATGGTCAAAGAATCCAAAGCCTTCTCTCCGACACCATCTGAGTAACCATTCGTTGATTTCCACGATTCGACGGTCTCTACCCAGGCCTTTTCCTTCCATGGGGAGGATGGACGAGAACACCACTTGCACCTCAAACTCCTTTATCCTTCTTCCCAGAGCCATGTAGTCCGCAGTGATCCACTCAAGGTCATTCTTGGCAGTATCATTGGTGGAGAAGCAGGAAGGGGTAGCGATCCAAGGGCTTGATGAGTCTCGGTAGTCTCTCTGTCACATCGTGAATCCTAGCTCCTGGCAAGCGGCAGACTTCTCAGTTTTCCCAGTCGGGGCAGCAGATAGATGACTCAGTCCCCCTGATGAGAGAGTCCCCGACCACCACCACCCACCTCCTTCTCTTGGGACCGGTGGCCGTGAAACCCCCAACCCTAGGACAGTGCATCTCATGCTTCCAATTAGCGGAATCTCCTTCTGTTCCCTTCCCTCAGATGTATCATCTAGTTCACTCTCCGCATTCGTACCTGTGGAGAGAACATGAAAACGGTTACTTACATGTATCTGCATTGCTGGTACTTGGACGCTCCCCTTTCTTCCTCTGGAGGTCACATGCTGCCCAATTTCTTCACCGTCCTCTTTTCCCCGCAGTGCAGCCTGCTCTGAATCATTGTGTCCATAGAAGCATATCCTGATGTCTGTCCAGGAAATCTTCAGTTTCTCTTATGCAACACAGGGTCAATACCTGTTGCTTCAGACCTTGAACCTTCTCTTCCAATATGGAGACCAGCTTGCACTTTGTACAGTCAAAGTCGCTTCTGTCCTGTGGAAGAAAGACAAACATGGCACATCCAGTGCAAGTCACAACAGCTGAACACTCCCCATCCATATTACCTTCCTTCTACGAGCTTCCTCAGGAGTTGTAGTAACTACTCAGAGAAGCTGGCAAGACATAAGCCTCAGCGGGCTCTTCCCAGGAGAACTCCCAGGCAAACTCCCTCTGTTAGCCTCTCTTCTGTTTGCTGCTCAGCTGGTTCGCAGCTGACTGGCTTTTTATAACAGTCAGGCCCACTCAAGGCTCACCTGGAACAAAGCACTCCCAATTCACACTTTTCAAACAACCAATCAAGCACACGAGTGACTCTGTTTTTGTTAGAGCCACCTTAAAGGGCCTGGTTTTCAGAGAATGCATTCACAATCAGAGAGTGACCAGAGAATGGTCACTTTTGGAAAATTTATGCACTAGCCTATATGTGCTGCAATACTTATTCATTGTGGAGTGATTCATCTGGCTAGCTTTGGTAAGCAGATAGATTCCAGGACTCATTTATTCCAAAAGGCCACTTTTCAGCTTCAGCTATTTATTGTGCACCTACTGAAGTAATTCTTCAAATGGTTAAACAGAGCACACAAATTTTTGTGAGCATAAATGCTTTTAGGCATCATATTGGATGTCGTGGCTGACAACCTGACCCATAGTACTAATAAAAATATAATAATGTCCCTGATTAAAGGGATAGTGGTACACACTGAAACATGTTAGCTAAAGACAGTGTAGCGTCTCTTGAAAATAACAGAACACTTTCTGGGAAATTGTACAGTCTCCCTAAGGTACTTAGATAAACGGTACTACTAGTAATGGGGGCTATCTCCATCTATACTGTATTTATCCTCAAAACACACCTGTGAAGTAGAAAAGTGCTATTATCCCCATAGTTCAGATGGGGAACAGAGGCACAGAGAAATGACATGATTTGCCCAAAGTCACCCAGGAAGTTTTTGGCAGAGCAGGAAATGGAATGCAGGTCTTCCAAGTCCGAGACTAATGCCCTAACCACTGGACTAATCTCTGGGCCCTGTAGTGTAGTGGTGGCTGAAGCCTGGAATAGACTGTGCCACTCCTTGCTGTCCTTGTAGTGATAGTTATCCAAAGGGCATTGTGGATTGGAGAGGGGTTAGTGGAACTTCCTTAGCATTCTCAATTCCCCGTAGGGTTGCCAACTTTCTAGTTGCAGAAAACTGAACACCCTTGCCATGCCTCTGCCCTGCCCCTTCTCTAAGGCCTCACCCCTGCTCACTCTATTCCCCCTCCCTCTGTCGTTTGCTCTCTCCCACCCTGGCTAACTCGCTCATTTTCACTAGGTTGGGGCAGGGTTTTGGGGTGCGAGAGGGGGTGAGGGCTCTGGCTGTGGGCTGTGCAGAGATGAGCGGCTTGGGGGGGCAGAAGAGGGCTCTGGGCTGGGGGTTGGAGTGTGGGAGGGGGTATAGGCTCTGGGCTGGGGGTGCAGACTCAGGGGTGGGGCCAGTAATGAGGGGTTCAGGGTGAAGGAAGGGGATCCGGGCTGGGGTAGGGGGTTGGGAAGCAGGGGCGGGATGATGACTCCAGCTGGGGGTGTGGGCTCTGAGGTAGAGCCAGGGTTTGGGGTGTAGGAGGTGGCTCAGGGATGGGCAGGTGGTTGGGGCATGGAGGGGTGCGGTCTCCAGGTGGCATTTACCTCAGGCAGTTCCCGAGAAGCAGCGACATCTCCGTCAGGCTCCTAGGCGGAGGCACGACCATGTGGCTCTGCCCACTCCTGCAGGTGCCGCCCCCTCAGTTCCCATTGGACGCAGTTCCTGGACAATGGGAGCTACTGAGCTGGCACTTTGGATTGGAGCAGCAAACAGAACCCCTGTGGCAGTCCCTTTGTCTAGGGCCCAGAGGGAGATGCCAGCAGCTTCCTGGGAGTCATGCAGAGCCAGGTAGGGAGACTGCCTGTGCAGCCAACCAGACTTTTAATGGCCTGGTCAATGGTGCTGACTGGAGCCCCCAGGGTCCCTTTTCGACTGGGTGTTCTGGTCAAAAACCAGACACCTGGCAACCCTACTTTGCTATCACATGGCCAGAGACAGGGAGTGGCCAGAGAATGGCTCTTTGGATATGTTTGTACTGGAGCTGCGAGCGAGCCTCCCAGCCTGGGTAGACATCTATGGAAATGACATATTCAGAATAGTATTTTCTGCCACACTGTGTAACTAGCTTGTTCTGGTAATTACACACAAACCAAACCCTTGAACGTTGCTTGGTGGGTTCACTCCTCATTGCGAGTAACCATTGGACAATTAAGTTAAAGAGAAACTGAAAAAATGGGCTCCTGCTGAAAATGTGAACTTCTGCAAGTGCATTAATCACAAAAGCGTAAAGGAACATATCAAAGAAAATCTGCATTGTCATGGTATCATTAAAATATAATTTGGGATGTATTACGGCCTGATCCGGCTGCCATGAAAATCAATGGGAGTTTTGTGACTGATTTCAGGTTTGCGGATTAGACCCCAAGTAACATTTTTCTAAGGGTCAGATTTTCTAAAGATGTAGATAGAAGCTTATGGAGATTTTCAAAAGCTGATTAGGTTTCAATGGGAATTAGGTGTCTAATGATTATTGCAAGGTGGCTAGTCACTTATTGCATCTTTGAAAAGCTCTAAATGCTTAAATTACTTTTGAAAATGGGACTCAGGCCCTATTTTACTTTAAAGCCCTTTTGAAAACTGTAGCCCTCATCTAGAATAATACATACCTACACTTTGGGACATCTCAGCAATGGAAAGATGTATTTAAAGAGAACTTAAAGGAAAGCAAGATATTAGTGATGAAATGGAGAGAGTGATCGAAGGCAGTAAGTTTATCTTGGCCAAACGATAGTAGGAGCTTGTGGCACTGTGTACACAGACTGAAATGTGTAACTACTGTTTCAGCAAAAGCGCATCAGCACGTGAATAATGTTAAGCACAACTTCCAAGGGACTACTCACATGCTGAAAACCATGCATCTGTTTTAGTGTTCTGTTGGACTGGCCCATGACTAGGAGCAACAGAAGGAAATAAAGATACAAAAATAGGCTAAGTATTGGGATTGTGGTGTATGTGTGGTGTGTGTGTATGCAATCTCATTCTACTGAGCTGGTTAGACTGGGGATTAGCTTCTTAAAAGAACTGATTCAGCTACTTCTACTCCTTTTCAGCAGTGACTTCACTGGAATTACTTGCTGAGTACGGCTCTACTCGCCAAGAGTAAAGGCAGCACAATTGGACCCAAAGGAAGTGGCAGAATCTCCACTTCCTGCATCATTTAATACTCTACTGGAGACAGCATAGAAATGTATTATAATGAGTAATTTGCACTGCAAGTGGGATGAACTGGGTGACCCAATAGATAATTTCCATCTCTAATTTCTGTGCTTCTGTAAATCATCTGACAGTTATATCCTATATGGTAGCACTTTTCTGCATCTCAGGGACAAGTTTCTTTTATTAAGATTTTATCCAAAGAATGGCAGGAAAGATGTCATTGAAGCAGATCAAAAAAATAAGCATTTGGCTTTAAAAGAAGTGAAATTTGCCTTACAATACATTATATAAATTGAATTTGAGATATAAAGTATCTCAATGTACTTGATTTTAAAAATATCTCAAACAAAACCATAAAACTGGACTAAACTTGAAATTGAAAAGCAAGACTTGAAATTCAGTTGAAAACTTCCTTTTTTAAAAGAGTTTTGCTGAATTGACAGTTCTGATGTCTGGTGGAAGGGAATCAAGGAATGCAAAATTTAGCAGTGAAAGGCTACGCAAAGGACAAAAACCCTAGCACTGAACGGCTTTAGGCTAAGCTGAGGGCCAGTTAGTAACCCCTGATCACAAAACCTTAGTGCATGTAAGTGAGAGTACAGAATCAAATAATAGAAAATGGAGGAAGAGCCAAGGCCACAAATCTCTTTAAAAAATAATAGTATGGAGTGTAGAAGATGGATTGGAAAGGATCAAGGAGAAAGTTGGCATGAAGGAAATCAAAGCCGTGGAAGCTGACAAAACTCTTAAGGATTTTTGTAGCCTAAAAGGAAGAGAGAGATAGGGGAACAATAAGGAAGGCAGAGAGGTGATTCAAAGAATACATGTTGGCTGATAGAAAGGAAGATTTAAAGAGGAGGGAGATGGATGAGGTCAGGGACAGAGGGATGATATATTAAGAGGTTAGAAGGGGAAGATCTTTGATTTAGATGCATGAGATAATTCAACTACAGCCTCTCTGAACCCTTAAAAATAGTACAATACTCTACAGTTGTCCCTTTAAACACTGCAGAAGCAGTTCTGGAAGCTGTAATATTTCAGACAATGACTATAGAATACTGTAGTGCTTTCTTTTTAAAGTGGTGGGGGAAAAAAGAGTCCAGGTGTGTTTGTCATTTGTTGTACACTTCCCCAACTTGACTAATGCTAGTGCACAACATTCATGTGGTAGTGTGTCTTTTTAAAATTATTATGTCATTTTTCATAACTCGGAGAGCTGCCTGGCCTCAGATCACTTCAGCCAGGCTTTTATAGTTTTAAGTCAACAATTGACTGTGTGTCAACAGGCCTCTAGATTTATTTTTGATTTTATTTTGTAAAGTTGTGGCTATCCACACAAATTGTAGGTTTAATTTGCCATGGACCAAGTAAAGCAACCTGCCAAAGGATTCTTTACATGAAACATGAACATGGTTAGGATGCAATCATTTGGGATCCCCCTCTACAGGGTGGGCTTAGAAGTTGAGGGATTTTTTCAAAAAAATAATAAATGGTTAAATTGAAGCCAAATTTTCTGAAGGTTCTAAACAGGCCAGTGAAGCACATAGGGCTTCAGCACCTTTGAAAATCATGCCTCTTTTATTTAACTGCCTGAACATAGATTTATCATATGATTTTGGTTATTATAATATGAAACATTCCAGGTATTTAGTTCTGATTAAGCAGCTGAAGCTTAGAAAGAAAAGCACACATGCACAGATAGTGTTTCTACCAGAAGTCCATCTGGAGGACAGTGAACACATTAAATTATGGACAGAGTGGGTAGGAGGTATGGAGGTATTCAGCTTAGCCCACTCCTGCAAACTGTGGTGGAGTGACCACGTTAATTATCAATCTGCTCCTCTAAATTGTCTCAGAAGGATCATGAAAACAAATGTATTCTGACTGTTCACTCATCTGTTCATTGCTCAGTATATTTGACTTTCTACATTTGTCTGTGTAACGAACACAGTTCCTATGTCTTTGATTTTTTCTTTTTTACCATCCATTGGGGGGGGGTGTGTGTGAAAAAGTGTAGTACTTGCCAGGTAAAGTCTGAAAGAGTTTTAAGCTGCATAAGTAACAGGAATGTATGTGGGCAGGGAGTATTCTAAGGCTAAAATGGCTCCATCATCTTCTAAATGCAATAAAGAAATCCATCTGTTTTATCACAGGGGATGTAACAAATGACTTTTATATGGTGGTTTCTAAATTTCTCACATTGTGAAATAATTGTGAGGGAACTATATTTAAATGCTGGATTTTGGATTTGATAAATGTAAGAAGAATTGCAGTGCCTTGGCTATTGCTTGAGTTCAAGAATAATTTAAAAATACCTTATAGATTGATTACTATACACTTTATTAAGATGTGTATTAACATATATACATACACTCATACCCAGTTACATCCTTTAAGGCAGCTTTACGGTCTGAGCAGTAAAGAGCAGTGAAATGAGTGCGGAGGAAGTATCCCAATGTATCGCCCCTGAGATGTGACAAGGCGCTTTGGAGCCCTGTATAAATAAAAGGTATTGGTGGATGAATCACTAACAGACTATCTTTTCAAAATAGATAGGATTTCTACAAGTTCCTTTTGCACCATCAATATGCCATTGTGAAAAACAGACCCTCATTGATTCTGTCTGCGCAGTTGATCAGACCTTTTAGATGGAGGGTAAGTAGGGCTTTTTCTCCTCCCTTCCCCCCAATGATACATCATTTTATCTTTCAAGGAAGAACACAACAAACTTTTAAACTAAATCAATTTACTGTGTCTGTCTGTCCAGGCATATTAAAAGCTTGTCTATGGTGGCAATTTATAGACATCAAATCATCTTAAAATAGTTGTAAAAAGTCAAATTTAGTGACAGGAGATTTAAAAGAAAAATAGCACTGGTGGAGATTCAAAATAAGCAATATTATAAGAAAAACATAAGTAGCTCTTATTAATTGGGCTTAAAAATATCTTAACATAACTCTGGATCATGAGGGAAGAATTCATTGGCTCTGGCCAAGCGAAAATTGTTTACTGTATTTTACAAAAGAATGCAAGGTTAGGCATCATACAAATTGTACCCCCAAATGTAAACAAAGTGGACAGTACCAGTAATAGCAAAAAATGCTTATACCTATTGTCCAGAGACACTGTGTAGTAAAAGTGTAAAGTGTTCAGTTATAAGGCCAATAATGAAGAGGGGTGATTTTAGGTACTATAGTTAAGGGAGAAAAGAGCTGATTTCTGTTGAGGCTGGTATAAAAGATAATAAACCAGATTACGGGTGTGATTAAATGGAGAGGAGAGAGAGATAGAGTAGGTTAAGGGGAGATGTGCAAAGGTTGCTTAAAGTTCATTGTTTCACCACCACCACCCCGATCCTGGGGGTGGCTCTGTTCAGGTCAGTCCTGCTGTACTGTGTGAGAGTAGCCTTTGGACGTCTCTACCTTTCCCCAGGCACAACAGTTACAGACCGCTGGCATGGTGCATGTGCATCCTGACTAAGTCCCCTTTACCTGTGGCCACCCACCCCAAATCAGCAGTGGGGAATGTGCGTGGGGCGAGTACATATATTGTCTATTCCTGCAGAGAATGCCCTTACACTAGTGTGATCCTCTCTGGACTGGTTAAATCCACTTTAGAGTGAAATGATATCAGTATCATGGCAGAAAGTGGCTGCACGGCATTAGGGGATATGCCAGGGAATGCAAGATTTACATCACCTTCTACTCAAGAAGAGATTAGTGCGTCTCCAATTAGTGAATTAATGGTTCTTTTACTGTAAAGGGGTTGACCTAGGAAATCCTTGATGATACCCCCCTCTGAGACATGAACTCATTTCCTGAAAGATACATCCTCTGGCTACTGTACTGTAAGTGAACTAGATCAAGAAGAGTGGAATGCATGAGTCACTCGCTGAAATTTAATTTTTATATTAAGGCAATGAGGAGGATAGTGTAAAGTCCAGAGGAGCAGGTGGGTAAGGGGTACCTGCTTGAAGTCATTTGTTATTGAGTTTTGAACTCACATTTTAGTTTAAGAAATGTAATAACTCAGGGACCCTTCCCTATTCCTGGAATCTTACTACAATTTAATTAGTTTATGTAGAAGGCAAAGGTGGAACTGGTTTAAGTTCAGCAATTCTGTACCAAGGCAGGCAATTCTGGGGGGAAGGGATTTGGAAGGCTCTACCGTTCGTACCAACACCACTAATGTTGGGGTTCCACAGGGAAGGGACTCTGCTCTTTCGGCAGGGAGACAATATCTGCCTGAAGGGATGGATGCTGCTGATACTACAGCTCCTCAAAGGGCAGTAGTGCCATTGGCTGGAGGTGGTGGGGGCGGCTCTGCAGTTCCTCCACAGCAGCCACAGACAGGACCCAGAGGGTACTGGGCGGTGTTGGTGGTCTGTGATATACAGGAATGTGGGGGCTGACTGCAAGTTACCTTGGGCTGCTGTTACAGTATGGTTTGGGGGGAGCTGGTAGTGAGCTGGCTTTGACTGGCCAAGCTGGCTTGCAGCCACTTGGCTGGATAAACAAGTGAAGAGGTAAGGAAGGCCTGAGACTGTGAAGTGTGGGAATAGAAAACAGCAGTGTTTCCTGCCAGAGCCTGCTTGTGGGTGAATATGCCCCCCCTTAGAAGGAGGTGATGATTAAAAGCAGCTATGAGAATTGCTTTAGACGAACAGTCTCACCTGCGGACCCTGGTCTTGTGGGTGCCCAGGAATTCCCCATGCTGGAGTAGCGCCTGCTACGAGCCCTCAAGGACAAGGCAGGAGGGTCCGGGACTGTCCGTAGCAGAAGGGGCATAAGGATTGATTCTTGCTTGCTTGCTTGGTTGCTGGAAAGCACGTATTTAGTAATTCGTGAAGGCTGGGAGGCTTATTATACTTTGGCAATAAAACCAGTTATACTTATGCACCTGGCGTGGCATTGGGACCGTCAAGGAGGTCAGACTAGATGGTCTGTGAGTCTGTTCCGACTTTACGCTCTACGAAGTGGTGCAGCTCCCCATCGGATTACACCCTATGCAAAAATTTAGAAGCAGTGCAGGGGCTAGTAATGCAGGGAGCAGAACAATCCATTCTCCAGACCCTCCACTTCTGATTCTGCACCCTGAGAAAGCTGCGTCCCAGCTCTCTGTCCTGAAATCTTCAGAGCTCTAACCTTACATACCTCAAGCAAAGAGGTGACTGTGCAGGCCAAGCAAAGGGTGATGTTCCCATGGAAGAAGCATTTTTAATCACACCGCTCATGGAAATGGGGAGATCTGTACCCGGGGAGCTCCCCCACATGTGGATCATTTTGGATCATCTGCCCTGGGTCACCAGGAAGGAGAAAACAGTCAATAATTTCATAACAGGGTTCAAAAAAGAACTAGATAAATTCATGGAGGATAGGTCCATCAGTGGCTATTAGCCAGGGTGGGCAGGGATGGTGTCCCTAGCTCCATTTGTCAGAAGCTAGGAATGGGTGACAAGGATTGGATTACTTGATGATTGCCTGTTCTGTTCATGCCCTCTGGGGCACCCGGCATCCTGGAAGATAGGATATTGGGCTAGCTGGATCTTTGGTCTGACCCAATAGGCTATTCGTATGTTCTTATATATTTAGCCTTTCATCAGCACTGAATCATTGCCTAATCATTGCCTTGTAAAGGAGATTTTTTTATAAGAATGCATGTATTTTAATTTGGATTACAGCATGGATTTTTTTATGTTTAATTATTTCCATAATACTGTATACTGGTTATAAGTAGTCCCCTACGTCCTGTACTGAACCAAGGGTTATTGACATCATTAAAGTGACAAATGCTCAGCAAGCACATTATTATTTTGCTGTCAGACACTAGACAGAAAAAGTAAAGTTGTGTTATTTATCCTTGTGAAGCCTCTCTTTGCTGAAATTTGTTGAGGCTATATGTTGATAAAATGCCTTTATAGATCTAATGGGGAAAGTTGTATGGTATGCCCATTATTGTTGTTGTTTTGAGCCTTTGCAGTCTTAAGGTCAATATCTTACCCAACCTTGCACTACAGCAAGGCTGAGCAGTCAGGCTTGTAATGGGGGAAAAGACCATGGGGAATGGGTGAGAGAAATCCTCCTGAAATCCATAAAACAGCACATGGAGCTGCTTGGTAGGCAGTTCCACTCCCTAGCTCATTGCGTGTGGTTCTGTATATTGGCAGAACCACTTGTTGTACCCACACTTCTCTCTTGGGCCTTCATCTTTCCCCTTGCAAACTCAGCTGTGCTGGTGAGCGGAGGGAAGCTGTAATGCTGGGCTGTGCCTCAGGGTGCAGACCCTCTATGAGGCCTACAGAAATCCTGATCCCTTTGATTCCTCCAATGAAAAAGCAGACATATTCTGTTACATCTGGGAACTTCTGTGGTCCTCATGCAATTGGACATTTCATTGCATTTATGCGTGTATGTGGCAAGACTTACTAAAGATTGCCCTTCAAATCTCTTCTGGACTAGTGATGCGAAATGTCTATGCTTGTATTCTGAAATGAGAAAGTGTTAGATTGCAAAACTGATTTTATGGTGTTCCTATCAGTTAAGCATATTATTAATTATTCTTAGGCCTATCCTAAATATATATATGTACATATCACTTTAAATTCAAAAAGCACATCACAGAGATTAAAACACACAAGACCCCTGCTTTTCTGGTTTTACAGTCTACATCAGACAGATCTGAAAGCAAGGGACAAAGGAATGGGTGAGGTAAGATCCAGTGAGTACTACAGGAAAGATAATGTGAGTAATACTGTATTAGGAATGAATTGTAGACATTCTAACATTCTACACTGAGAAATGGGGGAGGAGCAGATAGGGAAGTGGTGAAAAGTAAGCTGGGATTTGAAAGGAGTGAGCAAGCACTCATGGCATACTGGAAAAGGTGTTTCATGCTGAGTCAACTCATTGGAGGTCAAATAAGGCTGAGGTTTAAGGCTGAGTTGTGGTACCAAGCCACGGCCTACAGAAAGGTTCATTGCATGGGTACATTAACCCAACAGGAAACTCCAGGACGCATTGATTCTTCAGTGGCACAATGGTTCCCGGAATGCAGAGGGACTGCTGCCACAGACCTTCACTTCAACAGAGGGAAGCATGTTCCCACCCTCCTCCAATTCCTCATTCTGGGCTTGAATCTTTGTCCCTTCCCCAAACCTCTTTGGGGAGTCTAGCACCGAATGCGAAGGCTCTACTTGAGGAGAGCCAGGACCATGCCCAAGAAAGTGACTCAAAGGGGAATCCGCCTTGGGATTTCTAACCTTCCCCTTTTCCAGCTTCTGGACCTAGTGGAGTCCTTAATATAGAAACCGAACAAACACCAGCTTTATAGTGGACTTCAGGAATTATTTTCTTTGCTATTCTTAGTTCAGAAGGGATCTAATGGGCTACAAAATTATTTTGTCAGTTATTTCAGAGAAAAGTATTTTCTCTGAGGAGTATAAAACTACCTGTTTTTTCCCTTTACTCATACCTTATGTTGGTGAATAATGCTGCCAGTCTGATGTGTGCAGCTGCTGGTATCCCAATTCTAATATAATACTGTTCCTTAAATTTTCCAATGCTTTATATTTATTGACCTGATGTACTGTAGGAGAGAAGCAGATAGTACAAGAATCCAACAGTGGTGGAAAGCAAGATGGAAAGTAAACATAGTCTTCAGTGTGTCACATTTTGTTTCTGTCATACTGCATCAGTAGTTTTAGAATTCAGTCATCTGAGCAGGGGATTACTTGAAAAGGATGTGCAGTTTAGAGCATGAGTGACAGGTATTTATGACCCACACAGTCTTTACTTGTAATAAGTACAGTATTTGGAAACAGTGTATATATGTCATCACGTACATTTGCCTGTTTACGTGTCTGCATCATTCTCTAGCAATAATAAGGAAACATAGTTAAATGCCATTAGGTCTATGCAAAATGTTTAACTCAATGTGAATAAAGTGCTCAAAATCTTGCTTAGTTTGAGTTTGACTCAATTTCATGGAACATTATTGATACATGAGAACTTACTTTGTAACGATGAAATGTCTTTTGTTGATCCTGTTTTGCTATATCCGGTTTACTCAAAATTGTGAGGGGTCTTGTTTGCCAGAAAGTTACTTCAAACTGTGTTCATGGGGGAAAAGTCACCTGGGACAGGTTGTGGTATTTTCCAGTATGCACTTCTTATTTTGGGTGAACCAATGAACCCTGTGTGAGCTCAAAGCAATCTTCCCTCTGGATTTGGCCTTAGGAAAGGCGGGTTCATTTTAACCCCGACTTTTCAAAGTTCACAGTGTGCAAACCCATGGGTACAAGTCTAACACAGAAAATTTGTGAACACATTTCAAACTAAACTTGGAAGAGTTCACAGAACTCTAATTACTACTTGTATTTCACATGCTGATAAACAATTCACCAAGATCTTGAAGCTTAAAAGTAAACGACTTAAAACAATACCAAAAATATGCTTCTGTGTCAAGCACTGTATGTATCTGCATAACTCCTGGAGCAGGCCATTTGCTGATAGCTCCCAATGCAGAAGTAAGCCATACACTGTGTTGCTGTGGGCTTGCTCATCCTTTACTCACTGCTGTGCATTTCAATCCAAACCCTTGACCCACACCCAGCCTGAGTAGTCAATACAATAATGCCTGGGGGGACTAAGAAGAGTAATCCTGTCACAGAAGACCCAAACGTGCAAGGAAGTCAGCTGAGACTGGTCCTGAAAAGCAGAGGATAAGGCATACAAGCAGAGGGTAGGAAAATGGCAATGGGCCAAATTCTGCACTCATTTACAACAGTGTATAGATGGAATTGAATTCATGTCAGTGAAAGAGAAAAAAGGAACATTCCCATTTCAGTTGCAGATTCCTGCTTTTTAACTAAAAAAAAAAAAAAAGGAAGTCTTATCCATGGAGAAAAAAAAAAGTTTAATCTCTGGACTGGTAAGTAAAATTTACAACATTTCAATATCATGCAATTCAGGAGTGAATCTTTTACAAGGCGCATTGCACATCTTACCAACTGCACTCTCCATTACACTTAATAAAACAGTCAGAATAGTAGTTGATACAAAGAGAAAATTCCAGATACTTAAATATTCAATCAACTGATCATGGCAAGGAAATCAATATGGAAAACATAAACAGGTGAGGGAAATTATTTGGGATGCTTGGGGTTGCTGGAGAAATTGAGAAAACTCCATCTTATGTATTGGATTAGAAGTTGATGGAATTGTTTATTCTAATATGTATTTAGTAAACGTGTCTGGAAATATTACTTGAACAGCTGATGGAAGGAGCATGGGTTAAGGACCAGAGTGTGGCTTTAGGCACAGCTCAGCGTAAGGGGCAGTGTGTATTCGTGTCACTCGAGTGGAATCCAGGGAAGGAATTAGGCCTCAGAGAGAATCAGGAAGAGGCGCATGATTCCTCCCCCTTATCCCTAGGGGACATAGTCTGCTAATCCACCTGCTGAATACTCCCTACCCTCAGTGTGCCAGCCACCCACTCTTCATCCTACCTCCAAAAAGCAGCAGGGGAAATACCAGCTGCATCACCACTACTCTCAAAGACAGAAGTGTCAAACTGCTAATGTAAATTGAAACGGGGATAATAATTCTTCCTAAAACCTCTTAATGTCTGTGAGGTGCTCAGATACTGTAATGATTAGTACAATAAAAAGGCCTGTATATATAAATAAATTCCAGAAGGACTTAAGAAAGCTAGACATTAGACAGTTAGCTGTTGAAAGTCACTATAGATAAGGGGAATGTAATGCACATTGGAATGAACAATCTGAGGTACTTATATACATTGATAGATTCTCAATTAACTGTAACCACTTAGGAAAAAGACCTAGGTGTCATTGTGAAAACATCTGCTCACTGCACAATGGCAGTCTACAAGACATAAGGCTGTGTTAAGAGAAAGAGATAAAATGGAATAATACTGATTATATGAATCCAATGAATGTGGTGTTCATTTCTGGTCACTGCATCATAAAAAGGATATAATAAAATAGAAACAGTCCAAAGAAAGGAAATGAAAATTCTTAGATATGGAAAGATTTCCGTTGGAAGAGAGATCAAAAAGATTAAGTCAATTTAGTGTAGAGAAGAGATTAATAAAGGTGGAATGATAGAGGTGTATATAATAATGAAAAGTATAGTGAATGTCAACCAAGTGTTTCTGCTTACCCTTTCACATAATTCAAGCACAAGGGAGCACCCACTAAATTTAATATCATAAGAATAATTACTGGCACAGTTATTTGAATTTTCTTAATGCATTCAGTACACTTCATCTTGCATGCTGTCATTAGTTTTCTCTTATATATCTACATTTTGTCCCACTTATTGTTATAATCATCTCTCTTTGGCTTAAATGAGAATCCTTCTTAACATAAATTAACCTCTCTCTCTCTCTCTCATTTTTCAAGCCAATGAGCATCAGCAAGGAAAATTTAAACTTTGCATTGTGCAAGAAGCAAATATTCATAGCTTCAGTTTTTTTTTTAAGGAAATCAAAAGCTAATGTCATCATAATCCTAACTAGATGAAGCAATAGTGAAGAAAACTGCAAAGCAAATATGAAATTTAATAATGGCCCTCCAACAGCTTGCCTTTCAAATTGTTAGGAATTCATTAAACAATGGTTGAGCAGAACTGACAATTAAATTTACTCTCATAAGTATCTAGCCATATTATGAATATTGCATATTACACAGTGCACATTTTTAAAGGGATGTAGTCAACAAATTGTATTTCAGAGAATTAACATGGGGCTTGAATTTCAGTCTCCAGATATATCCTACTTTGTTTCCCAGAAAAAAATAACAACAATGATAATTGAAATGCTGATATATAAACAGAGTTAAGTTAAAAGAAAAAAAAAACATGATCTTTTGGTAACTTTTTAGACTTGAGGCTTGTATCAGTTGTTTTGTAGTCATTTCAATATATATTTTCCCATAAAAATAAAGGAGAGAGGTCCAGTAAGAGGCATCATTTGGGGGGGAGGGAGGGGCAGGAAATCAGTGGGATTGAAAAACAATAAAAACATAACCAAACACAAGTAGAGTGTACAGTGCTGTATGTCATGGGGTGGGAGTGGAGGAATGAACTGACTGAACAATTAATCTCACACTTCCATTCGCTTTTATTGTCATGTTTCATTAATTTTAAACTTGCCTTATGATTAATTCTAATATATTGGTTTAAGGGCTGGGACAAGAAAGTCTTTGTCTTAGTGGATACTTGAGAAGAAGACTGGTTATCAGTTTAAGAATCTGGTAAGTCAGTGGAGCTTCTTGGTAAATGTTAAGCAACATGTCTAAAATAGGTTTAAAGGAGGTTAGGGTGCAGTTACAAAAGTTCAGAATCAGAAGATGGAATATTAACGAACCTTTCGTAATCCTTATTGTGTCTTGTTTTAAGATTTAAAATACAACACACCCAATGTGTATTTAGATACTGTAGCTGTGTAATCATTAGGGTAAATGATCCATAACAAAAATCAGCATCACTAAAGGTGAATGTACATAAAACACCTCTGAAAAAATATTCCAAATCCTGGAATAATGGTATTCTGGAAGAATCTTTTATTTATTGCCCTGTTACATCGTTCGGAACAAGTTGCTGTTTTTGACTGTTTCAGGAGAAGGGGACTAGAATTTGCTCGGCGGTGGGTTGTAGTAATATATTATATGAAACTACAAGTTATTATTCAAAATCTGTCCCACACTGAAAGGTCTCACTTTTCATGGCTCTTCAATGATTCACAGTACAGGAAATGAGTCTAGTTCCCAACGCACATGCACATCCAACACAAAAATACTATCATATATAGTACCAATGTGCACTTTTTTACATGGTCTCCAGAGACCAAGATTGAATGGGCATGAAATTATGGTCTAACCTGTATCGCTGGACTTTTCAGGTCATTGTTTTTATATCTTTGGTGGAATAGTATGGGGAAGCTGAAGTACAGGTTTCTTTTTAAACCTTTACTGGTGTCCTTTGACAAGACAGATGGCACCCTACATCAGCAAAGCAGCCAATCCCTGATTGATTTTATTTCAATTGCTATTTTTCATTGGTCTAAATATCAGTCACTTTAGGTACCCAATATTTGTGGATGAAACTCATGGACCTTAAAGAAGCGAGTGCCAAAAGTACAGGCCCTCCGTTGCTCTAGCTCCAGTCAAGGGAAGGAAGTTTAAATCCCATGATCTATAGTGACCCCAGAAGATGTCAGACTTCGATAATGGGGCTCACAAAGAGATGCAATCTCTCATAGAACGAGTTCTAGACAATTTAAGACTTTATGGATCGTAATCAACTACAGCCAGAAGTCCATAGGTAGCCAGTGCAGATCTGGGAATGCTGGTATATTACAGTATCTGCTGATAAATCTCATCCTTTTGAAACAGTGACACTCTGCACCAGCTGAAGCTTTCTAGCCTTGTAGGTACCTTACGAAGGTAGGGTCTGCATCAGATGGAAACAGGAAAAGTTCACTAGCCAAAATGAATGGAAAAAAACTTTTCATGTCCCAGCTGACACTTGAAGTTCCAGAAGCAGTGTTCCAAAATAACCCCCAAACCGTGAACCATCCCGGCAAAAGCCTGACTGATGCCCTTTGAAGAAGGTGCACACTTGCAGCTTCCTCCACTCTTTTAGATGTTTCTCCTTCTTCCTCCACTCTTTTAGATGTTTCTCCTTCCCTGTTAGAATAATTTCCATTTGAACTAAATTGAGCCTAAAATGGTTTATGTCTATCCACTCTCTTATTTCAGTCCTGCACTAAAAGTCTGATCTAAAGCCCATTAAAGTCAATGAGAGTCTTTCCACTGACTTCATTAGACTATAGATAGCACAGTGATCAAAATATCCATGCCCCTGGAAAAGAAGAAGTAGCTAATCTATCTATCGTGTTCCAGTAGCTGTAATGTCTAGTTTTAACTGCATATTGATCCCATGGTGTCTGTGCATACATGCAGGACATGAGCAGTGGCAAAATGAAACCCCAAAGAACCGCACACATGAGAGCTATAGAGAAGAGCAAGTGCATATTTAGACCTCTAAATAGGTGGCCTGATTTTCAAAAGTTACTGAGCACCCAGAAGCTCCCACTGAAGGCTTACAGCATACCCGGAAAATTCAATCACTGCTTGGTGGCTAGACAACTTCTTTTTCCAGAGATGTCTTAACAGAACTCTTCTAAAAACCCTCTAATTCCAATTAATATTTTTAGAAAGAAAAATTGGGAGAACACTTCAAAAATAAATGCATACATTACACAAATTTTTCTTTAACAATTTTTCTTTTACTGCTTTTATCTCTTTTGCCTAACACAAATGTCTTCAAGCAATCAACTTGAACTGGCATGAATGTCCACAGAAACAAATTTCAAAGTATTTTCAGAAATTGATTGGCGCATATGGGATTCCTTATGTAAACACTTCCATGCACATCCAAACAGGAAACAGGTACAATACCATGTCATTTTATCTGGCCAATCCAAACTATGCAAAATGGCATGAATTTTGAATATTGAATCTCGAATACTCACAGAGGATGATTTGCAATCAATCTGGAAAGGGGGGTGGGGGGGGGGAGGGAGGGGCAGAAGTAAGATAATCAAATTATATTTAAATAATTAAGAAATCAAGATATGTTTAGAGTTATTCCACAGGCTGAAAAAGAGGCTAAATTGATTATATAAATTGTTCTGAAATATGAAGATTTAATTGCAATATATACAGATAATTGGCCACAGTGCAGTCAATGTAGTTAAAGCCAGTTTAGGTGTATTTATTCTTTAGCATTTATATTACAGTACAGCCTAGAGGCTCTAACAGGTAGGACCCCCATTGTGCTAGGAACTGTACAAAAAACATATAGTAAATGATAGTCCTTTATTCCTTAGCAGAGTGCTTATTCAGTGACAGATGATTGTAAATTGTATGGAAGGGGTGGGGTGAAGGGATGCATATATGATGTAATAAACATCAGGACTGCTGACCACACAGAATCAAATTTAACTTTGCTAATCATCGTTGCAGTCTTTAGTTTCAATGCCAGCAGAAAACTGGGGAACTGATCCCAGCTCCAGGCAGTTCCCTTCTAATTCACATACTGTAAATAGGTGCAGCAACCTCTCCTTTTGCTCTTCCTCTAAGTAAAGCCTGCTACCCCTGCAAGCCACTCTAATAATTACACTTCGGCACTTTCACCTCAAGCCAGCTGACGTGCCAATTTCCCCAAAGAATTGTGGAACGAGCATGTGTCATAGTTGTGGCTTTTGTTGTATTTAGAGAATTTGACCCCCTAGTTATTAATGGGGACCTGCTTTCCTAACCTAGCTGCTCACCCTCTTTTTAACTGAACTCTGAGCTTGTTTACTTTCTTCCTAAGGTTCACTGACTAACTCTACACATTGCATATGTCAAGACAGTCACCCCTGATCTCACCCAATTGAATCCCAGGGTTATACTGTAAAAAAGGTAGCTTAAAGGGAATGTTTTTTTTTTTTTTTTTGTATGTGTTGTGTGGGTTTTTTCAATAAGAAGGGTCAGAGGTGGTCTCTGGATTTCAGACGCTCTTAACCACCTAATATACTCCTCCCAATCCCCACTGATAGGGGTGCTTCCCTTTTAACCTTTACATTTTACTCAGCATTGCTTCCATCATCACAATTCTATTTTCCTGCCCAATACATTGTTTTTCCTCTCCTGTGCATCTGTGTTACTCCTATTCATAATCTCATCCCTCTCACAACTGATCATTATCGTTTTTCAGGGTGTCAAGCTAATAAAAAGGCATCCTCCCTACTTCCATCTTTAATATACAATTGTTTCGGGTGGGGAAGCTGAAAGCTGAAGTGCTTGCCACAGGAGGCCTGGATAACTTTTACTAAACGAACAGGAGCTTTGGTGCAATCCTAACATAATTTAAGGTCTTCTTGAAACCTAAAAAAATATTTATGGGCCTTATAGTTATGTTGGTTTTGCAATACTGTATATTATGCCTACCTTTCCTTTCTTCTACTATGGGTGCAGCAACCCACATGCTTTACACTGCAGCACTGCAGTGGGAAGGGGGCACGTGTTTCATTTTGGAGCACTCTTGACTCTCTGCAGACATGCAAAATGCAGGACAGGGTAACTCTGATAGAAGGGCCTAGAAACATCCAGCTCCTCATTAACAACTTCTTGATGGGGCCTGATAAAGGGCAGCTGGTCTCTATAAAGAGCTTTAGGCGGAGAGGAAACGAGAAGCTGTGGCAGAGGCTGCTGTGATGTGAAGGCTCTTGCAGGAGACCCTTGACTGAGGGAAGAACAGAGTTTGGGCTTAGAGGCCAGAGCCAGAGGAAACTGTAGAGAGACTGAAGAGAACGAAAGATGTTCCTGCAGTGAACATGTTGAAACCAGGGGAGTTGCTCCAGCTGAGAATGGCCCGCTAAAGCAGAGAAGATACTGAGGTACTAAACAGAGTTTCTAGTCAGAAAGGCTGGGAGGAAGGATCCTACAAGGAAGACCCGAGATAGCAGGGACATTTGAAACAGTACCTTGGGGAGATGGGGCTATGTCCTGGTTAGTCTCAGGAGAAGACTTTTTTGTCATTGTTTTGAATTTTATGCCAACAAAATTAGACTCTAGGAGGGGTATTATTGAACCGAGAGAAGTCTTTCTTTTTTTTTTTTTTGAGTAATTGAGGCATCCAAGCAGGGAAACTGAGGCAAGGCACCATAGAGCCACCCCAAGTCATGGTAATCAGGAGGTGGCTGACTCTGTTACATTCTCTTTCTGTCTCTTTAATAATCCCATCCTTGTTGCCTGTCCTCTCTGTTATTATGGCATACAGAGATGTTAGATAAAAACACAAACAATACTGGTTCTGGAAGGTTGCAATGTAACATGACTTTATTTCTTATATTCAGAACGGTAACACACAAGAACCCCAAAACAGAGAGACCAAGCAGGCTGTTCCCTAAAGCATAGAGGCAGAATTATTGTAGGCTGGCTGGCTGCTGAATTAACTGCTGCTAGGCCCCAACTGCATGCTTCCCAACAGTGTCCCCTTGTCTTAAATCAGGACCATGAAGCCCCTGTGAGAATTTAAGGGGACAGATCACAATTTCAACACAGTTTTCAATACACCACACGGAGACAAGGCATGCAGACTGCTGTTTCTATGAGGCACTGCAGCCCAACAGCAAGATGCAGTTTAATGTTAAATTGACTTGCAATAAATGTTTTGATTTTGTACAACAAACCAAGCCATTTTCATTCAAGTCCCATGGACATTTTCCATTTTGTGGAATCTGCATAATCTGTCCAAAAAAATCCTTTCAATTGAAAATTCCTGACCATCTCTATTTAGGAGCTTACATCCCATGAACTCTCACTAAAACTTAGGCTTCAAGATACCTATGCCCCTCTTTCCATGTTCGGCACCCTTGCATCTCGCAATGGTGTGGGAATGAGACATTCTGACATCCTTTAAGACAAGGAAAACCACAAATTCTCCATACTTTATTTAGAGAGAGGCCTCACCTACAAAGTTGGGATCCAGATCAGGATCCAATCTTTCTCAAAGTTCTGCATTGTTTAGAGCTGGGGTTTTAAATTAGGCCCTGTCTCTAATTTTAACTTTTTTTTTTAAATGAAGTATTAATATATTATTTAGTTGAATTTTCTAATCCCATGAGCTCCCCTCCCTTGGTTAATTATTAACATCTTGAAGAAATGTCTTAATTCTCAACACTGGGCTTTAATTATAAGACTGTGATGACAGAAAAATCAGTCATTTACTACTATAGTAATACCAGGCCCATTTGGTGTACCCTCTGCTGAACCAAAGCCCCAGAACACTTTTCAAGAACTTCACCCATTTCTAATTAGAGCTGCATACATTTTAATTTTAAAAATAGAATGGGGGTTATACGTATAATTAATTCCTGGGTCCTACAAAAATTATTATTACCATTACTCGTTGATAGACTCAGGGTGAAGTCAGTGACAGTTAATGATATTTATGACATATTTTCATAACTTCTGCAAATGCTGCTTCAGAGGAGATTGTTGCTATTATAAATCTTAAATGAAGGTCTAACTTTCCAATCCTATTTCCCCTTGTAACTAAATATTGTGAAAGTAAGTGGACACAGCTCAGCAGGGTCATTTACTTTTATAGGGCTGCTTGGAGTAAGAAAGTACTTTTATTGGTTGGTGAGTAATATACATCACTGACTGTTCCCCATGCAAAAAGAAAAATGGCATAAAAGAGGAAATAAACCAGGAACAGGATGGGACTCCTGATTTTATACAGTGCCACAGTTCAGGGAAACTGAGATTTTTCTGAACTCCATATGACTACATTTCTCTTTTTCCAAAACTCATATCTGTCCCTCCATCTGAAATGTGAACCCAGTATTGATTTTTATGAATTTGTGGTGGTTTCAGATGTCTCTGCAGACCTTTGCAAAAAGTTGGGTTTACCTGGGCATGCAACTCAGCCATGAATTGCCTCAGATTTTTATTCATTGCCATATTTTTATGTAGTGCCAATTATATAGGCTAAAATACTACTAAAATATTTAAAGCAAACATCAGATAGCATGATGGACAATGTCTTTCAAGTAATAAACCAGATCTAGCCTGGTGTTTGATCAGTTAAATTCTGTGTATACTGATAGTGTATTTATTCAGAGGTCCTCTTGAAACGAGACCATGCAGTGCTGGTAAAATTATTGGTTACAGTAAACAATTGCATGGCATCAACTTCTAAAACAAACTGATCACCACAGTGATGGATTACTTTAAAAAAGGACTCCTAAGTGGTAATTAGTTTATTTTTTGGCTCCAGGTATCAAATCACCTTTCTATACTTTATCACCAATTATTCTCATCTAGTACGTGAGTGATGTGTAAAAATACACAGTCTAGCCAATCTCACTGTGCAAATCATGTAAGCAGTGCAAAAATAATTTAATGGTGAACAGTCATGTACAGCTCAGTACAGTTATTTCTCAAAATAACCTGAAAAATGTTGGGACCATAAGTAGTAAAACATCTAGAGATGGACAAATCAGTTCCAGTAAAATACAAAGCAACCTACATCGTCCCTCCAAACCAAATTCAATCCCTGTAAACTGTGGGCATGGTGTGGAGAAGTGAGAACAGGACCCAGTGGGACTAGAGGAGCTGTGGTGGCACCTGGGATTGGGCTGGGGAGCAGGTAGGAACCAGAGTGATTATGCTGGGGCCAGGAGCAGCTCCCCTTGGTGCTCCTCGTCTTACCTCTCATCGCCCCCATTGAAAGTGAGCTTCCATCACCGCTGCCTCAAGGGAGCTTGATTTTCAGAGTGGAGCTCAGTAGTTTCCTAGGCTCTTTTGAAAATCTTAACCTTAAGTCCTTCCATGTTGGATACACATTATGCACCATATTAAAGCACTTTATTAACTGCAGTTAGAAGCTAACACTTCAGAAGGTAAAGTCTGTCCCCACTGAAGAATTGGACATTTTACCATTGACTTCAGTGGGACCAGTTTTTCACGCTCTGTTTTTCTCTAGAAAATAGACTGCCCCATTCATATTTAGATATTTGACTATGTCTCATCCTGTTTGTGATCTGTGCCATGTATTCTCACGGTACAACCATTATAACCCTGTGTATTGATCTCAGGAGTGGTCTCATACAACTCCTCTTCTTTTAAGTGTTATGACACAGGAGACCAAGTTCATCACTTGTGAAGGAGAATGCTAATTGACTTTGGTGTGAGGTTGCAAAATATTTCTCACTACTCCCCAAACAAGCTTCAATATGTTTAGGATGTATTTCTCCATGTATTATTTGCTTTTCCTTTATCATACTTTTTCTTCTTGTGCCCTCACTTTCTTTCTTTTTTACCTCCATACATTTGTTTACACTGAATTAATCTCTTGCTCTTTTACCTTTGGCTACTACAGCATGCAGGGGTGTCTTAAGATGTTAACTAACAGCTCTAATCCTTTTTGACATACCATGACCCCTGAGAAAATATGCAGAAATGCATTCTGCTTCTACATTAACTAAGACTTCATCTTATGCATATCTGTCAGACAAATGGAGTGGAAATGATACATAAGACAAATATAACTAGACACCCTATCTAGTAAACTGACATTTCATTTGTTCCTCCAGCTCAGTCGGGTGGTTCTAAAGACAGGAGCAGCCTTGAATTTTGAAATTGTTGTGATATCTGAAGGGGGCAGTGCTGAGTGTGTCTGGCTTCAAGAGAGTGCTTTGCTAGGGTTGGGGGAGTGAAACATAATATTAAATGATACAAGAAACCATTCTCATTTAGTAGTGGTAATATTAATAGTGGCATATGGCTGACTGGCTATAAATAAAAAGATCTTGAGCCTGATTTCTCCTGCATTCTACCAGATTTATGTTTGTGTAAAGTGCCATCATGCAGATTCGGTGGCATTTTAAATGCATTTTGAACAAGTGTCCATGGCTACATAAGGTGATGGTATTAGCGAATGAGGTTCCTTGTTACTCAACTGAATGTAAAAACTGCTAAACAGCCAATGAAGCTGTTTTTATCTCCACCTTAAAAGGAAGAAATCCAGGTATTTTTCCACAACCAAATAAAACTTTTTTTTTTTTTCAAAAGAGGACAGGGAAGATTTAAAATACCCTAACAGTTCTTATACATGTTTATCTCTTGCAGATGCTCTCTCACTCTCTTTCTCCCCCTACCCCCAACTTCTTACTCAAAGAATCAATGTCCCAATGATTTCTTTATGTACTCCTCCTGGTTAGCTTCGGTAATCCAATCAGGGAACAGAAACTACACCATGTTACTACAGATGGTCACCAATCCCCCAATGTAAATAGTTAATCATAAACTATGATGACTCTTTCTGCACAATTAACAAAGAAAAGATTCCTCAGAGGCAAACAAATTAATAAAAAATATGATGGTGTAAAATTTTCAGAAGTGTTCTAGGACCAGTATTTAGGCACCTAAAGTGCAGATAGATGCCTAGTGGAATGTTCAACTTTCTTTGGTGCCGATGTCCTTTTGAAACTCCCACTAGGGGGTTAGATCCATGAAGGGAACTTAGACTCAGCATTACAAGCAGTGGCTAATTTAGAATTAATTAATTAATCCTGTGTGCAGCTTCATTTTTGCCCCTCCCTTGGGAACAAGCCAAGAAAAAGAACATTCTCTCTTATCTCCCCCTCCCCCCACCCTGTTTTTCATTCTTTCTTTCTTCATCCTCCTCCTATATTATAAGTAATAGGAAGTGAATGAAAATAAAGTGAGGTACCTTGATTGCTTTTGTAGTCTAACTTTTTCCCCCTAACTCATCACGTCCTCTTGGAGGTAGTTCTAAAGAAGACAGCAGTTTGACTGTGGCAACAACACATCTCAGTAAACAGTTCTCCTCCATTAAACACACTCCTTTTCAAACTGAACCAACAACACAGAATCAATTCTTCCAGATAATTTACACCTTTGAGTGAACTTACACATAGCATTAATATGAGCTTTGGAAGTTTCATGATCAACAATATGTCTTGCAAGTTTTCTCCAATTAGAGTGCTTGTCGACGAATGTTTGTTTTCCTTTACTATGGTCAGGGAATAATTTGCAAACATAACAGTAGACTGCCTGTCATAAATATAAAGGGAAGGGTAACCACCTTTCTGTATACAGTGCTATAAAATCCCTCCTGGCCAGAGGCAAAATCCTTTCACCTGTAAAGGGTTAAGAAGCTAAGGTAACCCCGCTGGCACCTGACCCAAAATGGCCAAGGAGGGGACAAGATTCTTTCAAATCTGGAGGCGGGGGGGACAAAGGGTTTGGGCTGTCTGTGCGATGCTTTTGCTGGGAACTGATCAGCAATGCAAGCCTTCCAACTCCTGCAAAGTTAGTAAGTAATCTAGCTAGAAAATGTGTTAGATTTTCTTTTGTTTTTTGGCTTGTAAAATTCGCTGTGCTGGAGGGAATGTATATTCCTGTTTTTGTGTCTTTTTGTAATTTAAGATTTTGCCTAGAGGGATTCTCTATGTTTTGAATCTGATTACCCTGTAAAGTATTTACCATCCTGATTTTACAGAGGTGATTCTTTTATCTTTTCTTTAATTAAAATTCTTCTGTTAAGAACCCGACTGATTTTTCTTTGTTCTTAAGATCCAAGGGTTTGGGTCTGTGCTCACCTGTACCAATTGATGAGGATATTATTATCAAGCCTTCCCCAGGAAAGGGGGTGTAGGGCTTGGGGGGGATATTTTGGGGGAAGACATCGCCAAGTGGTCTCTTTCCCTGTCTTTGTTTAAATCGCTTGATGGTGGCAGCATACTGTTCAAGGCCTAGGCACAGTTTGTACCTTGGGGAAATTTTTAACCTAAGCTAGTTAGAATAAGCTTAGGGGGTCTTTCATGGAGGTCCCCACATCTGTACCCTAGAGTTCAGAGTGGGGTAGGAACCTAGACACTGCCTTAGTGGTTTCTGAAAAAAATCAACCAAATTCTCATTTCTGTTGTCCCAGTTTTCCTTCATCCTCAGAAAATGGGACTCATTAAGACCTCTAAATTGCATTCATCCTGCATCCTCATACTCTTTTCTCAAATTTTCCATGTAACCTACATTTTTCAGTTTATTTACTAAGAAATATTCTATCATATCCAATGAAACAGATTTTGGCCATAATGCAATGTCTTCAGGGTAGATTTCTTCCCTTACTTCGACAAAGTACCAATATTTTGTAGTTCCATTGTCACTTCAGAATCCCTTTGTTCAACTTTTGCAGTTGTTATGGTATCCCCACAGCTCGGCAAGTGATCAGATAATTCATATGTTTCCTCACCCATACTTTTTGATGAATGTCCACTATTCAATACTTCAAGCTTTTTAAAATAAGATGACAAACTGTCTTTTTGCTTAGCTTTGTCTTCTTACCTCACCTTTGTTTTTTTTGCGTTTTTGACTGCCAGACTCAGTGTCGATTTATTATTGATAAAAAATTGGCCTTGATTTTAGGCAGATTAAAAATGTCTGAAAGAGCAGGGGCATAGCCACGGGTGGGCCATGGAGCACCCAATTGGTTTAACATAGTTAATCCTGTGTTTTTATCAGGCTATGTAAAAATGACATTTTGAACCATTACAAACTAGTGACAAATCACAGGCATTGTTGCAAAGTGCGGGGGAGGGTGCTTTTGTTCAATTGATAATTGGTCAAGCAGACAGACTTTGATTGGCAAATGATGATTTCCCTTAGTTGCTGTTATGCTGTTGCCAAGACAATGAAAAAATGGTGAAGCAAAATTCTTTGCTAGGCTTCTTCAAAAAAACACATTTAGAGCACAGTTTGCAGAATAAGTTCACAGAATGCAGAAAGCCTGGACCGCTTTGCAACTTGCAACACTTATTAAATTCAGTCATTTTTCAGATTTTTCCTGCATTTTGGGGTCCCCTGTCATTGGGGACCATGCCACCGCATGGTTTGTTTCATGGTAAGTCCGCCACTGATTACAAGACCTACCTTTATGCACCCTACTATCCAGTGAAATCCTTAGCCCTGATTTCCCTATACAATGCATGGAGAGAAGTAGGCACCAAAGAATGGAATTTACAAAAATCCAGCGAGCTGAGCAAGGAGCTGACAAAGCTAGTAATTAGGAAATGCTGACGGGATTGTGGCCTAAGCCCTGGCTTGCAATGGAAGTTAGGTGCCTCTCTCCACTTGGAACTCTCAGCTGTGAACCCTCTCCTGGAGTTAGGTGCGTTTCCACGAAAAATGTGTGTGGGGGGCAACCTTTGGGCAAGAGATGCACAATGTGGTTGACTCTTATACTTGAGTGGCTAGGATAGTTGTCTGGGAGACCCAAGTTCTAGTCCAGGCCCCAAAAACAATTTAAGTATTTTATACAAAGTGTAACAACTTCAACAGGAAAAACTGAGAGACCCACTCCTGCATACCCTACATTCTATCGGTTAGGGCACTCACTGAGAAGTGGAAGAGCCAAGTTCAAATCTCGGCTCCAAATGAGGCAGAATGGGGACCGAGGTCTCTCCCATCTTGGGTGAGTGCTCTAACCAGTAGGCTATAAAGAGAGGAGCAGGACTACCACTGGTTGTGTTTCGTGGGCCCTGATCTGGTAGGTGAGCTCCTAGGTGGCCTTTGAAAATGCCTATTAGATTGAGCTCCCAGGAAGATAAGTGAGGAAATTTGAGGATCCCCTGGAAGTTAGGTGCTGAGTAGCTCAGAAGTGTCGGGACTGAGGTGGCTTTGTACATGATCACTGGCAGAGATTTAGGTGCCAGGAGGACTTGACTGGTGGAAACTTTGGCATCTAGAGACTGTAGGGTTAGGTGAGAGCAGAGTGGGGGTTTTGAGGATCTAAAGTTTGGTCTTAGAAGCCTGAAGTGACAGTTTAGGCACCTAAATCTTTTTATAGAACTAGCCCTATTGGCATTTTAGGTGCCTAAATAACTTTTAAAATCTAGGAGTCAAAGTCTCATTTGAGTGAATAACACACCCATATAATAAGTCTGTCCATATTTAATTTCTATATTAAACATTGAAGTCCCACTTTCAAACCTTAGACTTAGGCTCCTAAGTCCTTTGGCCACTTAAAAATGTTAGACATGAGAAAAAGACACTGCATTTGGAGGAAAAACATTTTATTTATTTTATTTATGCATATCCTAAAAGTTTACTGGGTGCCCCACAGAATGTAAGACATGATGCCTATTCTGAAGGGTGCAAATCATTTCTGTGTTTAGCTTAGCAAGGTACCTTCCTAAAACCAGTCTTATTATCTATTTTATTTCTTTACTACTTCTGCTTTGTAGTTTGTTCTCATGTCTGAATTCCTCAATTCCATTCTTCAGCCCTTATCCATCTATCTTTTGCTATTCTCCTAATTCCAGTATTTCTTCACTGGTACAATATTTTAATTCTTAGTAACCATCCTTTCCCTCCTACCAATTAATAACAGTAACATGGTAGACAGCTTAAAATGAAACTTTGTATGTAAAAATTTCTGCACATTGATAAGTGTGTCAAGGTTCTGGTATACATATATACTATATAACACCACTAATCTGTCTCTGCCCTCAGTGGTCTTTGGAGCTCCATAGGACAACTTCTTCAACCTGCAAAATTATGCTTTGAAGGAACCAGATATTTCAGGGAGTCTAAATTTAAAGTTAGAAGATTATCAGTAAAGCCTATCTATTAGAATTACTTATCTGAGCCAAAGTAATTCAGGTGCAGTGAAACACTTCTAATTTTAAATTCAGGAGCACTGAACAGTGAGTTGGATTCTTAGTTGAAACCACTCTTTCCCTCTCATTCTCTCTGCTTTTATACCCTAGCCTTTATTTACTTATTTGAAAATCCATGTGCTGGTGGAATTAAAAGAGAATTGAACGATTACATTAAAAAATCACTCCTAACTATTCAGATATTTCCAATGAAACATAAACCAGTTATAGAAAATTGCTAAAATATAATTATATTTACATTTGAAAAATGCAGTGATGAATATTTTTCGATGTGTGCTGGAATGCAAGTTGTTTGCATGTGGGAGTAGCACATTTATTGTAGAAATTACTTCTAGGCAGACAGCCCAATTGTATAGGTGGGTGATACACCAATCAAATGGTCAGAAAGTGAAATTTACATAGCTCTTCATTAAAGATGGCTAGCTCCATAAATGGAAGTGTGATGAACAGGAGTTATGAAATATCTGTTTTTTTGGTTCTGATTTGGTTTGTGGGGGGTTGCTTGTGTCTTTGGGTTGTTGTTGTTGTTGGTTATGAACATGTGCATGCCTCTCTGTATTTATGATGGATATGCTATGGAGTTAGATCAAAATGGGTTGCTAAAGGAACCAAACAGGGAAGTTAAAACAATAACTTAGATAGGGAGCATCCCAACAAATATTCAAACACAATAGCCATGTTTATAGCCATAAAGGGAAAACGCCCCTGCCTCAACCCTGGTTATGTAGCTATTTTGCCAAGGCTGGGAAGATAGCTGACTGGCTGGCAAGGATTTACTTAAAGACAGGGAGAGCATCTTGCAAGCAAGACAGTCAGTTTCTCCCAGCCAGAGATGGAGATTGCTGTGCTGAAGGGATCTACAAAAGCTGGCAAGGAAAGATTAAGGTGTAAGTAATTCCCATGCATGAAGGCCTTTTGTTGGTTTGCCATTTGCTCTATTGTTTTGTACCTTTTTTTGGGTGTGTGGGGGAGATGAATAAATAACACTTTGTTTTGAAGATGCTGTTTTGGAATTTGTTTGTTTTATTCAGCTCACTGTCAGAGGTCCCTGGAGTGAAATGGTATATAAGTGCCAAATATAGTGGGGCCTGTTGCATTAACACAATTGGGAAACAGGGAGACAGCAGCCCAGAGATATGTTGGGTTGGTGCTGAATTATTATGAATGACTGTGGTTGTTATAAATGAATGTGGTGAATATGAGTTTGGTATGGCTTGATATGTCTGAATTTGCTAGAGGATTCTGGGAGCAGGGTTCTTTTAGCATCAGGCAGTTGGTATGGAAATTTACTGAGAGTGACTAGAGGCTCTATCTGCTTTGTTAGAGGGCTTTCCCTTCACCTTCTCCCCTGGTTCTTGTCACACAGACAAAACACAGAAGTCCGAAGTGCAGGCAACGTGATGTTTGTTAGGGTTAAATCCAAGCAAGCATATCCATAGCTCTACATGCCAGCAGAGTCTGTTTCTCAGTGTTCTGTTCCCAGCTCTGATGCCGCAGAGTGTTTTCTCCATGTTCCTCTTCCCAGCTCTGACACCACAGAAACTTGTCTGTGTCCCCATTCCCACCTCCTCCTTCTTAGCAGGCCCAAATATACCTGCAATGCATGCGCACCGTCCCACCACTGACAACTTACGGTCATGTTCCATTTTGGGGGATCATGAGTCTAGGGTCTTCATCCCACCTCCTTTGTATCCCATCGGAGGGGTGAGGAGTGAAGTTGTGTTACAGTCAGGGGCAGGCATTTCTTTGGCCTTTTAGTGTTTTATGCCTTCCCTCCAATCCCCCCTTGCCTCTCCTGACTGGTTGCTTGACCTCGCCTTGAGAGACGAGCCAGGCATACGGTCATATATTACACTCCGACCATACCTAGTAACACTTCAGCTCCATCTCTTTTCAGCCCATCTGTTTGTGGGCAGATATAACATGCAATGTCTTTGTCCTTTGTTTACACATATTAATATAAGATATAAGAGTATCAAAATCAAACGCAAAATTCTATCTCAGGCTGACAAACAAGCCAATATACTAACCTGTGTGTATGTTTCAACATAGAACTTTGGAATATACCAGGCATTGGCCAGCTCACCAAGTAAAGAAAATGCAAAAACAAGTGATCAGTGAGCTTGACACAAGCTGACCCTGGTCAAAATAACCCTTTGGGATGGCATCATGCTGAGAGCTCAAGTGAATGATTGATGAGAGGGTAAACATTGACTGATCTTTTGGTCTCTGTTTTGCAGTCCCTTCTAAAATATTAATTAGAAAAAACAGTAAAGAAACACCCACAGGGCATATTTCTGGATATGTGACTCCTTTGAGAACAAGAGGCATAAATGCTAAGAAGAGTAAATTAGTTAGTTAGTTAGTTGCCCAATTAACATCTGAAGATGTCTGTGATGCTGTAAGACAGAGGGTCTCAGGGTAGCCAAGGCCCTGCTATGAGGGACTTCTCTAGGACTTTTGAACCAGAGGGCCTCTGGGTAACCAAGACCCTGCCCTGGGGGACATTTAACAGACCAAGTACTTGAGAGGAGAAGAGAAGTCTTCATCTAGGACTGGTAGCTATACCTGCTTTGTTTGCCAATCAGGATATTATGTAAAGCCAACATAGTTACTGAGGGTTTATGCTTAGGGAATTGAGGCGTATTAGGGAGACTTATTATATAACCGTTTACTGCTTGTGTGAGTCTTTCTCAAATAAACTGCTGTGCGTTGAGCAAATTGAATCAGAATTTTCACTGGTACCAGTAAAAATCTGCCCAGCTGTGGGCCACTAAAGATCCATTTCAACAAGATCCAGTCTGAGCGGTTGGACTGTGTGGTTCCACCCAAATGGAGGTGTGGGAAGCTAGGACTGTCATTTCATAAAGGCACTTGACAGGGGGACTAAACGGGGCCCAAGGCATAGTTTGCCCATGTATCCATGACAGGGATTTTTTTTAAAGGAAAGGTTGATGGCTTAATTGTGCATGCAAGGTATAATCTTATATTAAAAGCATTTTAGAGCCACAGCACCCACAAATGGAACACATTCCTTCCCTGAGCAAACCTGTGTTCATGGAAGGATACAAGGTACCCCCACAAGATGGTCAGGCTGCTTCCCCTGGTGTGCCTGGCAGGCCTGGGCAAAGGAAGAAACTGGGCCCTGAATTCCAGTGTCATCCTTCACCTGCATAATAGCTAGTGAAAGTCTAGCCCTGAATATGAACTAAGCATATAAATGGATTGAAACGTAATTTAAAAGCTGTTGCAAGAAGATGTACACAAACGCTTTCTGTCTCTCTGAAGGAAGGTCTCCATTCCTTTGAATAGAAATTTGTGCCAGTTTTAAGCTCAGTGGTGAACAGCTGACGGACACATTTTTAGGAAGTAGACAGCTACACTTCCAAAGCTAAATTAATATTAGGCCTTGTCTACACTACAGGGGAAATTCGAGCTAAGCTACGCAATTTGAGTTACACGAATAGTGCAACTCGAATCGGCGCATCTTAGATCCACTTACTGCGGGGTCCACACTACGCAATGTTGACAGGAGACATTCTCCCGTCAACTCCCCCTACTCTTCTTGGTATGGTGGAGTACAAGAGTTGATGGGAGAGTGATCTACGGTCGATTTAGTGGGTCTTCAATAGACCCGCTAAATTGACCGCCAATGCATTGATCGCCATTCGTTGATCCCACGGTAAGTGTAGACAAGCCCTTAGTGTTTATCCCTTGCTACCCCTCTACAGTTAGGGACAAAAAGTGGCAGAAGGTTATTGTGATGATTACCCCACAATCCAGCTGTTATACTAGCATTCATTGCTATAAAGCACATGGCTATTAGGTACCTCTCGCTGCTTCAATTTCCTCATGCTTTTTTCCTAATAATAATAATAAATAGTAAATAATGTAAACGTAGTAAGAATCTCTCAAACTGCCTCAATATAAAATACAATATTACTCTGTAATGAAGTTTGACAAACTGTGATCCATTTTAGTCCATTTTAAACAGGCACATATTGGTAAGTGTGTTTTAAGAAGAAGCCATACATTTCAGAGGTAGCCAAGGCCACCAAAGGAGTTGACAATTAATGTAGAGTCTACTCATTTCTCATGAATAAAAAAGTAAATAGCTGCATTAAACACATGTAACCTGTCAGAACATGACTTATAGCTTCCCCTATGTGACTCTTACTTATGTACTCTGCTCATTCAATTTGATAATATGTTTTCAATAATAAATAACAAATTCAATAATAAATTCAGGCTCCGTGTGCTGAGCCTGGGAAATCCTCTTTTTCATCTGTCAATGTTCTACTGGATTTATATGTACTAAGTTAAAAACAGAAAAGGAATAAATTTAAGCTTCGTGAAAGGTGTGTGTGTTGGATAGAGGGGACTTAAAAAAAAGTAAAACACAGGTTCAAATTGTGAGAAAGGCTGGGTTTAAAATACTTGATTCTCTTAAACTTCTCAGGAGTAATCTGATGATCCAACTGTATAAACTTGCAGCAGCAACCCAGGATATGCCCCTGGTATCTCTAGTCAGAATATAACTATACAAATCACAGAACATTAAAATAACCCATTCTCATCTAGAAAACTATTCTGTCCCCTACCTACTTCCATTACATTCCACCAGATAAACACCGGGTCTCATGGCAATTTGTGCCACCCTATTTGGTGAACAGCCACCATTGCTTAGTCTTTTCTGTTTTTCCCCTGGTGAGTTCCAGACAGTAATTTGTATTTAGAAAAGACTATAGATTGCTCCCTTTCTTTATAGAAAGCACGTGAGAAGGATGAAGACAACATACCTCTAAAGATTTCAGAGTAGCAGCCATGTTAGTTTGTATTCGCAAAAAGAAAAGGAGTACTTGTGGCACCTTAGAGACTAACAAATTTATTTGAGCTACAGCTTTCCTGAGCTACAGCTTTCCTGAGCTAAGCTTTCCTAAGCTTTCTTGAGCTCACTTCATCGGATGCATTCAGTGGAAAATACAGTGGGGAGATCTATATACATAGAGAACATGAAACAATGGGTGTTACCATACACACTGTAACAAGAGTGATCACTTAAGGTGAGCTATAATTTGATAGCATTCTGTACACATTGATTTTAAAGAACTATCCAATTCCATTAGAACTTTGTTGGCTTCATGCTTCCCAAGTGCTGGTTCAAATAATCTGTGGAAAATGTCATTTTGTAGTATTCTGAAGCAGGAATATTGTTCTCTATTAAACTCTACAGGACTTTTCCATGAGGCTTTCTCTCATGGAGAGATCATGTGATCTGTAAATTGGCTTGGAGGGAAAAGGAAAACCCTGATTAAATTCCATTGGTTGTTTTGTATATTCAGTGTAATGATAGAACCAGAGCACTGTGAACTCATTAGTTTTACTTCATATGGGCTCATGAAACTATTTAGTTAGTTTCAATAAATATGGGTTTGCACCCACCAAATTTTGCTTTGATTTTTGTGGACTTGAATTAATCACAGAACCACAAGTTTCCCAGGTTTTCAGTGCAAAACCATGTATCAGCCCAGATTAGTCCAATGTTAGTCCCTAAGTTTTCTTTCAAATTTTTGATGAACATGCATGGTCTGTCTAATGTACTCTATATACTTATATGGTCCTTGACACCATTATGTCTTAAGTTTGTACTTAAACCTGAAGTCTGGTGCATTGACCTGGCTTTGAATGTTTTGAAGTGTAAACATTTTGTACAGCTCTAAACAACATGTGAAAGTTCACAGTTTATAAAATACTTTCCCTACCTATGCCTGGACAGATTGTCAAAACAGGAAAGTATCCACATTTGTCTAAATTGGTTCAGCCCATTGCTAATAAAAAATTGTTATGCTTATGATCAGAGTACAGGGGGAAGGAAACCTATGAAAATATTTTTTTTAAATTAGGATTTTTATGACAGCTGCTAGACTATTAGATGCATACAAAAGAATTATTTGATGCACTCTGCATTTGAAATTCACATTTAACTTATTGAACCATTAGATTGCTTAAGATGAATGACTGAGGAATCATGACACAAAGACACAGAAACAAATTTATTTCTAATTGAGAGAAACTCAAATCAAAACTGGTTAAAGTATTCATATGTGCAGTTCCTAGTTAGTACATGGAAAAAAAAATAGCGATGAATGCTTAGAGATCACCCACCCACCAAACATTCTGGATAAATGAGGAACATTTTAGCAGTTGTGTTGTTCAATCTCTCTCTCTCTCTGTATGTATGTGTGATACAATATGAAAAAAGATATATATATATATATATATATATATATATATGAAAAAGAAATATAAATCAAATTCCATCTTCTTTAGTTTATCTACAGTTGGCTGATACACAGATTGCAGATTGGACTGTCTGTGTTAACCCTTAGAATTTATTATTTTTATGGTAGAGGTATGTATACAAAGACAAAAGAATGCAAATGAAAACTAAACTGACATTTTGAAAATATATAAAGTACTGTGACATATGAGGATTTCATAGTAGTGCCCAATTCCTTTTCATGTGTCATATATTACACCACCGAGACACTGATTAACAATGAAAAAATGAGATTAGGCAGGATCTAGCAGCAAGATTTCCATAGCTCTCCCAGCAACATTGATCCTCAAGTGGAAATGTGAATAGCCACATGCTGAGGGACTCTGGTTTAAAAATCTGAAGAAAAAATATCTGGGTGATGAAGAGCAGTTCATCTCTTGGGTAATGATTACTACATGCTGGCTTTCTATAAAGATGATGCTAGGCATTAGTTGATTTTTTCCCATTTGAGAAGCAATGAGCAAACAGGAATCTGGAATAATTTATGTTTCGTTTACGGAAATTATCAAACTGCTAGGCTCTGACTTATTTTGTGACTTGTGAAATTGGGAACACAGGTATAAACTCCATGTGTTGGAAGTTGAGAGAGTGCAATTGTCAAGGTTCCTCCCCCACTCTGAACTCTAGGGTACAGATGTGGGGACCTGCATGAAAAACCTCCTAAGCTTATCTTTACCAGCTTAGGTGAAAACTTCCCCAAGGTACAAAATATTCCACCCGTTGTCCTTGGACTGGCCGCTACCACCACCAAACTAATACTGGTTACTGGGGAAGAGCTGTTTGGATGCGTCCTTCCCCCCAAAATACTTCCCAAAACCTTGCACCCCACTTCCTGGACAAGGTTTGGTAAAAAGCCTCACCAATTTGCATAGGTGACCACAGACCCAAACCCTTGGATCTGAGAACAATGAAAAAGCATTCAGTTTCTTACAAGAAGACTTTTAATAAAAATAGAAGTAAATAGAAATGAAGAAACCCCCCCTGTAAAATCAGGATGGTAGATATCTTACAGGGTAATTAGATTCAAAAACATAGAGAACCCCTCTAGGCAAAACCTTAAGTTACAAAAAAGATACACAGACAGAAATAGTTATTCTATTCAGTACAATTCTTTTCTCAGCCACTTAAAGAAATCATAATCTAACACATACCTAGCTAGATTACTTACTAAAAGTTCTAAGACTCCATTCCTGGTCTATCCCCGACATAGAATCATAGAATATCAGGGTTGGAAGGGACCCCAGAAGGTCATCTAGTCCAACCCCCTGCTCGAAGCAGGACCAATTCCCAGTTAAATCATCCCAGCCAGGGCTTTGTCAAGCCTGACCTTAAAAACCTCTAAGGAAGGAGATTCTACCACCTCCCTAGGTAACGCATTCCAGTGTTTCACCACCCTCTTAGTGAAAAAGTTTTTCCTAATATCCAATCTAAACCTCCCCCACTGCAACTTGAGACCATTACTCCTCGTTCTGTCATCTGCTACCATTGAGAACAGTCTAGAGCCATCCTCTTTGGAACCCCCTTTCAGGTAGTTGAAAGCAGCTATCAAATCCCCCCTCATTCTTCTCTTCTGCAGGCTAAACAATCCCAGCTCCCTCAGCATCTCCTCATAAGTCATGTGTTCAAGACCCCTAATCATTTTTGTTGCCCTTCGCTGGACTCTCTCCAATTTATCCACATCCTTCTTGTAGTGTGGGGCCCAAAACTGGACACAGTACTCCAGATGAGGCCTCACCAATGTCGAATAGATGGGAACGATCACATCCCTCGATCTGCTCGCTATGCCCCTCCTTATACATCCCAAAATGCCATTGGCCTTCTTGGCAACAAGGGCACACTGCTGACTCATATAGTATGACAAAGACAGACTATAGACAGACACACAGACCCTTTGTTTCTCTCCCTCCTCCCAGCTTTTGAAAGTATCTTGTCTCCTCATTGGTCATTTTGGTCAGGTGCCAGCGAGGTTACCTTTAGCTTCTTAACCCTTTACAGGTGAGAGGAGCTTTCCCCTGGCCAGGAGGGATTTCAAAGGGGTTTACCCTTCCCTTTATATTTATGACAGCACTCATGTTGAATAATGAGGATGATAAATGTATGAATATATGACATTTCACCATAATATGTGATTTATTACTTTCTTGGAGAACATCTTTAACAATAATATTCTTAAAAGGAGACACTGCACAAAAGTTACCAGTATAAAGTGTTTCAGAGTTGTTATAACTCAAGCTAAAAATTACCTGACCAAAAAGCAGAGTAAACATGAAAAAGATATATTGGTAAAATGTGGAGCACAGTTATCGCGTTGTCAGCTTTCTAATCACACAAAACTGAATCCCTAGCCCCGCCCATTTCCCGAGGCCCTGCTCCCGGCTCACTACATTCCCCCTACCTTGGTGGTTCACTCTCCTCCACCCTCACTCACTTACACTGGGCTTGGGCAGAGGGTTGGTGTGCGGGACAGGATGAGGGATCTAAATGGGGGTGTGGGCTCCGGGGTGGGGCCACAAATGAGGGGTTCAGAGTGCGGGAGGGGGCTCTGGGCTGGGGTAGGAGTTTCGGGTGCTGGACGGTGTGAGGGCTCTGGCTGGGGGTGCGGTCTCTGGGGTGGGGCTGAGGATGAGGGGTTTGGGATGCATGAAGTGGCTCTGGGTTTGGTGGGGGGCTCAGACCTGGGGCAAGGGGTTGGGGCTCAGGCAGCTCCCAGTCAGTGGTGCAGCGGTGGTCTAAGGCATGCTTCCTGCCTGTCCTGACTCCGCGCTGCACCCTGCAGGTCTGGCAGGTGGCTCTGCGCACTGCTCTCACCTGCAGGCACCGCCCCCGCAGCTCCCATTGGCCGTGGTCATTGGCCAATGGGAGTGCAGAGCTGTTGTTCGGGGTGCGAGCAGTGCAAGTAGCCTTGTGGCCCCCCTGCCTAGGAGCCAGACCTGCTGACCACTTCTGGGGCACAGTGCAGAGCCAGGACAGGTAGGGACTAGCCTGCCTTAGCTTCGCAGCACCGCTGACTGGACTTTTAATGGCCCGGTTGGCGGTGCTGACCAGAGTGCTGACCAGAGGTGCCAGGGTCCCTTTTCAACTGTTTGTTCCAGTTGAAAACTGGACACCTGTCACCCTACACAGTAACTGTAGATGACTAATAGATCTATTTGTAAGTATTTCCCACTCTGGCACACTCCCACTCTTAGCAAGTTACTGTTGCTGAATTAACTGATTATGAAGTATAGGCCCAGCATTGAAGATAGTAATTTGGCCTGCAGTAATGGGACAAAAGCATGGAGAATCAGATATGCTGATTTTCACCAGCGATGCTCCAATTAAGTTTTTGCATCATAAGAAAACTTGCTCATGTTTGAATTTACTCCCAACAAAGAAAGATACTCATTGTTACTCCATTTTCCTGCATAGTAGCCCAAACATGTAGCATAAAAAGGGTACACAAGGTAGTTTTATTAAAGACTGATACATGTACAATTTAAAACTTTCTAGCATGACAGGACTACCTCTTGGATCAGTTTTCATGTGCGTGTGGCTGAAGCAAGGTATGTGGGCTACTTGGATGTCCTCTGTGGAACACTAGAAGATGCTTGACCACAGGTTGAATGTCAGTGGAAGGTATAGCATTAATTTAATTGTATCAATTGTGATATAATGCTATAATACATCACCTTTAAAAACTTTTGTTATCTCAGAAGTAGCTATCATTTTTATCCGCAATTTAAGGACAGCCTGTGGCTTTTCCTTAGCACTTACAAAGAAAAACAAATGCCCAGGTGTCTCAAAAAATGTCAAAGGAATTCAGAGAGAGGGCAACTTCTTTGTGTTGGACTCCAAAAATAAGCTGCACCAATCATATGCACAAAATAGCTATTGGAAATGCAAGCATGCTTTCCTCTTGGACTTGCCTAAAAACACAAACATTTGGAAAGACTATATCTAGATGACACACACGGTGAGTGCGTGATTTGTTTAATATTATCCCCATAAAGGCAACGTCATGAAGGAGCTGGTATCTTGGCAAGTAAGAGAAAAAACTAAGATAACAGCGATAGAATCTCTTATCTCTGTTGGAAGACAGTGACCATATCTTAATGAAACAAGCAAGTTGTCCAAACAGACAGTACTTTTCCTTTTTATTAAACATGCCTTATGACAGGTTTAGATACTGATGAGATGTCAGAGGCACAGGATAGCCTAAAGACAATCAGGTTTGCTATCAGTCCTCATCTATCTAGTGAACGCTTATAGCCCTTTAATACCTGGACGAAAATGAAAGTGATTCCTTACATCTCTTCTTCAGTCTAAATGACTAAAGTTTTGACAACAATCGCTGGAAGCATAAAAGCTTGAAATTTTGTACAGTTTTGTCACTATCAAAGTGGAGGAAGATTCAACCATTCTTTAGGGCAACAGCTGGCTTTCTGGTTTCTAATGCTTTCTCATGAGATGTTAAGTTTATTCACCCCAGTGGAAACCCAGCATAAGAATCGAGACCCTTCTTTTGCTCACAGTTAATTCTGTCCCGGGGTGGTGGACAAAAATCAATTGCACATGTGCATCAGGCTTGCTTATGGTAGGCTGTTGTGTGGCACCCATGACATAGAAAATAAATAGTTCTTTAGCCTTAAGGTGCTGAGCTTGAAATTTTTGACCAATTTCTCCATCAGCAGGCATTCATTCTCAAGGGCTAGCACCTAAAGCTGGTGCTAAGTGGCATATCTGCCATACAGTGGAAACATAACATTGAATTTCAGGAAAATCAATTCCCAGTTTTACAAGATCAAACCCAGAAGACAGCAAAAGAGAAACTGGACTTTATTATATAATGATAATCATTGTACTATACAGATTCTAGAAAGAGATGCATAGCAAAGAAACATCATATTGATTTACTAGTAATAAACTCTGACTTACGGTTCTAACTGAGCTGCTTGAATCACTAGATATAACATTATTGATCATAAACAGTGAGTATCTTCTTATCTGTAAATAAGGTCTTTTCATTCCATTTCTCAGTACTTACAGATTGGTGAAAATGTGGTGATGCACAAAAAGACACCAGATGTCACTGCCGCAGAGTATTGCTAGCGGGGGAAAAAGGGAATTTGAGGCTTCTCGTAAGCAAAGATATCAAATCCAGAAATGGATCCTGTGGGTAACATTTTTGAAAACTAGCCTGACCCATTTCCTCAGGAGTCTGACATTTATTATTCAAAAAAAGTATTATTAAGTTATCCTGTTTTCTCGAGCTGGCATATGTATCTATTTTCTCTAAAGTAAAAACTTCAAGAGTAGATGAAAAGAAAATAGGTGCTTAAGACGGAACGTATGTATATTCATTGAGAAAAGAAAGTTAATAAATATTGTCAGTACATGCTAAAAGAGGTCTCCACTCTCTATAATTTTAACAATGTATTTATTCTACTATTTTAAACAAACAGTTCTAGAAACTGTGTCTAAGCTGTGCCTTGCCTATATGAGAAAAGTTGCACCAATTAACAGAAGTGATTTTAAATCACATCTAATCAAAGTAGCCCGATGACTCTACTTAGATGCACATACAAACTCAACCAAATTCAGCAGGAGTTAAAATGGTTTAAATACATCCACCATAGGGCCAGGTAGGTTGCCCCAGATTAATTATATAGAAAAAATGGATTTAATTAACCCTATGCCATTTTTCTCATATAGACAAAACTAATTCTCACCTTGCTGTTCTACCTTACTCTACAAATACTACAGTTGCCACAATCATCATTACTATTTAACTTTGTCATGCATGCTATCACAATTTAAGGGTTAACTGTACATTTGACCTCCCTCCTTCTCTTCCTCAGGGGGTACAAACTGTAAGATTTCAGGCTTCCCAGTCACCACCTCTCTTGGGCAGAGACTGCACCTCACTCCCTCCAGACCAGGGGGTTAGTCTTGCAGTCCCTCTGCACCTCACTATGATTTTTCCCACAAAATCAGACCAGATTCCAACTCCTATGGTTGACTCTTTTCCCAAGAGCTACAACAGTATATACTAGTTACCAACAAGCTTTCACAAAGCAAAACACATTTATTCTGCAGCTAGCGAGAGATGTTAAGAGTAACAAGAAGGGTTTCTTCAGGTATGTTGGCAACAAGGAGAAAGCCAAGGAAAGTGTGGGCCCCTTAATGAATGAGGGAGGCAACCTAGTGATGGAGGATGTGGAAAAAGCTAATGTACTCAATGCTTTTTTTGCCTCTGTCTTCACGAACAAGGTCAGCTCCCAGACTGCTGTGCTGGGCATCACAACATGGGGAATAGATGGCCAGCCCTCTGTGGAGAAAGAGGTGGTTAGGGACTATTTAGAAAAACTGGACGTGCACAAGTCCATAAAGCCGGATGAGTTGCATCCGAGAGTGCTAAAGGAACTGGCGGCTGTGATTGCAGAGCCATTGGCCATTATCTTTGAAAACTCGTGGCGAACGGGGGAAGTCCCGGATGACTGGAAAAAGGCTAATGTAGTGCCAATCTTTAAAAAAAGGGAAGAAGGAGGATCCTGGGATCTACAGGCCAGTAAGCCTCACTTCAGTCCCCGGAAAAATCATGGAGCAGGTCCTCAAAGAATCAATCCTGAAGCACTTACATGAGAGGAAAGTGATCAGGAACAGTCAGCATGGATTCACCAAGGGAAGGTCATGCCTGACTAATCTAATTGCCTTCTATGATGAGATTACTGGTTCTGTGGACGAAGGGAAAGCGGTGGATATATTGTATCTTGACTTTAGCAAAGCTTTTGACACGGTCTCCCACAGTATTCTTGTCAGCAAGTTAAAGAAGTATGGGCTGGATGAATGCACTATAAGTTGGGTAGAAAGTTGGCTAGATTGTCGGGCTCAACGGGTAGTGATCAATGGCTCCATGTCTAGTTGGCAGCTGGTGTCAAGTGGAGTGCCCCAGGGGTTGGTCCTGGGGCTGGTTTTGTTCAATATCTTCATAAATGATCTGGAGGATGGCGTGGATTGCACTCTCAGCAAATTTGCGGATGATACTAAACTGGGAGGAGTGGTAGATACGCTGGAGGGCAGGGATAGGATACAGAGGGACCTAGACAAATTGGAGGATTGGGCCAAAAGAAATCTGAGGTTCAATAAGGATAAATGCAGGGTCCTGCACTTAGGACGGAAGAACCCAATGCACAGCTACAGACTAGGGACTGAATGGCTAGGCAGCAGTTCTGCAGAAAAGGACCTAGGGGTGACGGTGGACGAGAAGCTGGATATGAGCGAGCAGTGTGCCCTTGTTGCCAAGAAGGCCAATGGCATTTTGGGATGTATAAGTAGGGGCATAGCGAACAGATCGAGGGACGTGATCGTCCCCCTCTATTCGACATTGGTGAGGCCTCATCTGGAGTACTGTGTCCAGTTTTGGGCCCCACACTACAAGAAGGATGTGGATAAATTGGAGAGAGTCCAGCAAAGGGCAACAAAAATGATTAGGGGTCTGGAACACATGACTTATGAGGAGAGGCTGAGGGAACTGGGATTGTTTATTCTGCAGAAGAGAAGAATGAGGGGGGATTTGATAGCTGCTTTCAACTACCTGAAAGGTAGTTCCAGAGAGGATGGTTCTAGACTATTCTCAGTGGTGGAAGAGGATAGGACAAGGAGTAATGGTCTCAAGTTGCAGTGGGGGAGGTTTAGGTTGGATATTAGGAAAAACTTTTTCACTAGGAGGGTGGTGAAACACTGGAATGTGTTGCCTAGGGAGGTGGTGGAATCTCCTTCCTTAGAAGTTTTTAATGTCAGGCTTGACAAAGCCCTGGCTGGGATGATTTAATTGGGTATGGGTCCTGCTTTTGAACAGGGGGTTGGACTAGATGACCTCCTGAGGTCCCTTCCAACCCTGATATTCTATGATTCTATGATTCTTAGGGCAAAAGTGTTACAGAGAAAACTTAAAACCAATAAAAGTCCCTATATGCATGCTAAGGGCTTACCAGAGGTCACCCATCAATCTTATGGGACCCTAGTAAGCCAAAGTCTTCCAACCCTTTCACATGAGTTGGCTCCTCCACTGGACAAAAGTTCCTGTTCATTTTCTGAACAAAAAAGAAGGCCCTGTGTTGGTTTAAACTCAGGATGGGTGAGGTAATATCTGGTACTGGACCATCTTCTGTTGGTGAAAGAGACAAGCTTTTGAGCTTACACAGAGCTCTTCTTCAGGTCTCTGTGTAAACTTGAAAGCTTGTCTTTCTGCTAAAGAAGTTGGTACAAAAGATATTACCTCACTCACCTTGTCTCTCTAATATCCCGGGATCAACATGGCTGCAACAAAACTGCCTATTTATACCAAAACCCTTTCTTTGTCTTTGTCCAGTTTGAACCAGTACATGGAAACCACCTGACAGAATTGTTTACAGCTCCAGGAACTAACCTTCATCACCCCACACTGTTTCTGGTACCTGGAGGAGCTGTGGCAATTTTTCCCCTTTCCCGGTGTTCCATATAATTCCTGGCCACCAATAGTACTTAAACCATTCATAAACTTAATACAATATGCTCTCCCACAGATACTGCATGTGGTTGCAATATCTGCCACACCTTCATCAACAAAATTAACTAAAGGATGAACACCAAGAAAACCAGCTGGTCAGTGCTAGTTGCCGTGTTATAGTATGGTGAGTGACAGTAGCAATGTTCAGAAGGTGCTATTTTCCCCTCTTGAATCCCAGAAATATGGATTCTGACACTATCTCGGGGGGTGGGGGGGAGGAGGGGGTAGAGAACTGTGAACATGAATTACTCCCTGGGTGGAAGTCCCTGTATAAACATTGTTTGCCTAAACATTAGACAAGAAGTAATTCTAGGATTACCTATGTCTTTTCCAATTGTTAATTAATTTGAATATATCCATACCTGAGTCAATGTAATATCCCCCTTAACATACTTGTAGATAGCCCCAGCAGACTGATACTTTTAGATCAGAGGATTCAGTATACTCTGTGAAAGATTTTCTTGTTTGTGTGTCAGATCCATCATGTATTGCTAATAGCAGTATCAATTTTATATTCTATTGCTCACACTTTTGACAAAGTTTTCTGAAGTTGCAGATAAAATTCACAAAGACAGGTCAGCGAATACATTTCAAATTGGTTAAACAGTTTAGCTTGTGGTACCTAGGCATCACCGCAAGGCATACTGGAACTATAGTCACCCAAACTGAATCACCTAGTCATGAGTGGTCCTGAGGTGTTTGAAAACTTTGAAAAGTTTTTTTGCCATGGGTTGATATTAGGGAATGAAAAGACATTTGACATCTTGAATTACACATTCTACTGTCTAAGTGATATGCAATCTTATCATCAGCAATGAAGAAGTGAGTAGGTGACTATAGTGTATGACTGGCTAGTTTAATGCTGGACATATTTTATTTTATTATCACCACTTGAAGAAATAGTTATCCTCTAGATCAATGGTTCTCAAAATTATTTGGTTGCATGCCCCTTCTTTGTGTATGTAGTTGTTCATGTCTCCCCACCAAACAAGTACATATATTGATAGAAAAAATCAACATGCAACTCTCACTAAATATTAAAAACAGATAAGGCATTGCTTCAGACAGAGCCAATGATCCATTGTAGTAAGAGCAAAAGCAGAATTGCGATTGTGGTTAATGCTTACAATTACATGTGCACATCGCCTCATAGCAAATGCAGTAACATACAGATGGCAATGGGTTTGTGCAATGCTATGGAAGCTTAACAAAAATCCATCAAAACACACACAGCACCATCTAGAGTCAAATGCACAGCGTCCTGTGAGGACCTGATATGTCTGGAGGAATCAGCTTTGATAGTTACTCAATGCTGTACATAAAATGTGTGCAGTACGGTTTTTTTCTTAAAGCCCCTCATGCCCCCCGAATACATTCTGCACACCCCAGTCTGAGAACCTCTGCTCTTGGTGTATGAGAAGGACTCTGGTGAGCTTCAACTGTGAGACCAACAGACTTCATATAGTAAATAAATCAATGAGGCTCTAAGTCCTTTATCTTACACAGCATTCTGTTTGGTGAAGTGTTTTTTGTTTTTTTTAAAGGTGGTATATGGATAGATGAAGCAAAAGGAGACAGTTGACTGATATCATCTTGTGGTCTTACCACTAACTTGTATTTTGAATGTCTTTGGAATATTTGTTACAGTATATTTATTGACAGTTGCAGAAAATGTGCTTTATTGCTCTGCTTGTCATCTGAGCAATGAATAAATTAAGAAATCTACCTGAAACTGACAGTATTTCTAAAGATTGAAAGGTATTTTTGTTTATTGCTATTATTAAACATATAGGGACAGACTCTGATACCTTTACTCAAACAGAAACCCACGTACTGTATTTGTATTGGGACTATGTAGAGGTCTCACAAGCAAGATCAGGGCTTCAATTTAACAAACAGTAAGAGACAGTCCTAGCTCTAATGAAGAGTCTAAGAAGGCAAGGAAAATATAAAGCGTGAAATCCTCACCCAGTTGACAAGAAATGGGAGTTTTGCCATTGACTTCAGTGGGACCAAGATTTCACCCAAAGGACAAGAGGGAAACAGATTGGAAGCCCTTGGGGATCATCACTCTTACATTTTTATACACTGCCCAGCTCAGATGATTTTAGAATCCTATGCAACGTCTGCATGTGTGTTCTGTGTTACATTATTCACATGCCCCTTGAAGTGGTAAATAGTGGGCTCAGAACATGCAAGTGGGTGAAGCTCTTTCTGGGAGAAGGTGTGTTTAATTCAAGGGAGAAGGGGAGTTTCTCAGCATTGATTCTAGTGGTTGGGCAGTGGGCTGTGTGGCTGTAGCTCTCGGGAACAGGTGCTAGATAGAGGATCTGCACCCTGAGTGAGTGCCTAGACACTCCAAGATAAGGACAGGGCATAGGCTATATTCACACTTAAAACACACAAGGATTTAATGTCTAGATCCCCTCACAGGAGGTTGGCAAGTAGCCAAGAGTGGGCACTCGACTGGAGCTGTGACACTTGGTCAGGCTTCCTTGGATGTGAGAAAGCAGGCAACTGTATTGGTTAAATTCAGTCAGACACTGAATACTTGGCAGCCACAATAGTACCCACAATTCATAATGGTGAGTTCTTTCCAGTATTGATACAATTAGATCTGTGCCAAAGACTGATGTGTAACTTGCTCATTCCTTCAATAACTTGGGTTTTGAGGCTGTTTTCTCCAAAAACGCATAGAGCATTCACAAAAGGTTTAAGCTTGTTTGCATCTTGCTGATCTCTTTTTCCAGTATCCTTCATTTGTGGAAAGTTCTCTTAACAAACCTCCTAGCAAATCAGCAGGGGTTGTTTTGCTTCCAGCTCCTGGGAGTCAAACCTGCAGGGCTGAGCAACATTGTCCCGTCACATCCTGAAATAAAATATTCAAGTCAGCCAGTTAATTTTTAGAAAGGTTGAATGTTTTTATAGGAGTTACTTAGTAAAATATGCTCTCAGTGTAACCCTACTTTTAACTGACTCATGTTGCGGTTCAAATACAAGACAGCACAAAGCTTTAAGCAAGCAAGCAAGCAAGCAGGCTGGTCTGCCAACGGGCTGCTCCTGTTCATTTCATCTGGGCAAGATTCCAAGGTTCATGCCCTTGAGAGGAACCATGTGTGCACTGCTCCTACACAACACTCCGGGTGTGCCCTGAATGTTGCCAAGTGCATGAACCTTGTATGAATGCTACATCCCCTCCTTTTTTATTTGTGCTCGGCTATCTCATGGTAGCCATCAATTTGCTTTTGCAAGCCAATTAACTCCCGGACAAACAAGGTCATAACTCGTGGAGCCTGCCAGGGCGGGTCTCGACAAAGCCTTAACAAAAAGGAAATACATTGCACACAGCAACAGCAAAAAATAAGCCCAAGAAGGTAAAGTGTAATTGGCCAGGCCCCAATTAGCCATGCTAGAGTACTGGGAAGAGAGGTTCGCGTAAGCAGCGAGCATCATCTCATTCCCTATTTCCTCAGGGTGATGACATACTGGAATAAGGCACGTACCTAACAATTTTTCAGCTGCTACAAAATCAGATAAACAAAAGTGGGTAACATTTACTATTAAAGCCAATCTTTCCCATAGGTTATATGTCATTTGGGCCCGTAACAGAGGAGGTGCTCCCGAGTCAACCCCTACAGGAAATAGCAGGCACATAAGGCACACAATCAATACAGAATTAGCAGTGATTTGGGCGAGAATGGCCACAAACAGAATCTCAGGAGTCTCTGGCTGTTGGTTTGCTGCCAGTCTTCGTTGAGCTGCGGCGACCAATGCTTTCACTGCTCCCCATGTCACGGGCTGGCTTAGGACGCTACGTCTCCTCCATCTCCGTCCCGCCATTGTCGACCTCGGAGGCACCGCGTTCTCCTCCAAGGTCAGCTGAAACTGCGGTATGGGGTTCGACAGCCCCTGGTACCATGCCATGCTGTTTCAGTGCCGGTCCCACACACCAGGCCAGAACCCACAACGGTCCTGCAGGGAGAGCCACAGCAGCATATCCCCGACCCCCAGTAATTAAAGGTACTGGGCTCAACCATTGCGGATTGGTCAGCTGACGGTAATAGACACGCGGTCTTTCCAGTACCTCTGACTTATGAAAATGCCGATCCGCGGGGGTCTGCTGATTAGTATTCAGTGTTAAATTATTTAAAGTAAACAAAAGGACATGCAATTGTTGCTGAATGTCTCCTAAGGTTCAGAGACGCAGCTCCCCTTTTTTTAATTGTTTGTCAAGCAAGGTTTTTAGCGTGCGATTTGCACGTTCAACAATAGCTTGGCCTGTGGAATTATAAGGGATCCCGTGTTTGAGACGGACGTCCCATTGGGCACAAAAGGTGGAGAGGGCTGTGGAGCAATAGGCTGGGGCATTATCCGTTTTTATCTGGCTCTGGTGACCCATGACAGCAAAACAGGCTAGCAAGTGGTGAATAACTTTGGGAGTGGCTTCCCCACGCTGTGGGGTCGCCCAGCGGAATCCCGAATAGGTATCAATGGGAACACGTAAAAACGAATAGGGGCGGAATTGTGGCACGTGAGTGACATCCATTTGCCACAGCTGATTCGCTGTGGTACCTCTGGGGTTAACGGCATAAGAAAAGGTGGGGGCAGCAGCGGCACAATGGGGGCAGGAACGAACAATAGAACGTGCATGATAAACAGGAGTGTGAAATTGTCGGGCCAGAACAGAGGCAGACTGATGAAAAAAGGAATGGCTTTCGATGGGGTCAGAAAAAAGGGAATTTACCTGACCACGTAATGCGCGATCAGCACGCACATTGCCTTCAGTGAGTAGCCCAGGCAGAGGGGTATGACTGCAAATATGAGCAACAAAATAAGGGAAATTATGAGTGGTGATGAGATACTTTAAGGACAAAAACAGGCGAAGAAGGTCCGCATCGACCTGAGGGGTAATGAGGGCAAGGGGTAAATGATCAATTACCTGATAAACATAATGGGTGTCCACAACTAAATTAAAGGGACAATCAGCAAAAAGTTGAAAGGCCAAAATAACAGCAGCCAGTTCTGAGCGCTGTGCGGAATGCTGAGGCAGCGTAAAACGAGAATGCCAACGAGGGGGGTCACCTAATTGACAGGTGACAACACCGCGATGTGGAGAGCCATCAGTAAAAAGGGTGATAGCTGAAACAATAGGTCGAGAGTGGCTAAGACGATGTACGATTAGTGGCACCTTTTGTGTGATCACCAACCGAGGATCTTTTGGGGGATTATAAGAAATCTCTCCCACATAATCACAAAGAGCAACCTGCCAGGCCAAGGAGGTGTGGTACAAGGAATCAAATTCACTACGTGACAAGGGGAACACAATGGCAACTAAATCAGTGCCCGTGAGTTGCACTGCATGGTGGCGGGCTTTACGAACAAGGTCGGAGAGGGCGTCTAAATAAGGATAAATATTCCGAGGAGGAGTGGAAGACAAATATATCCACTCTATAATAGAGATGGCTGTGTCTGTACGAGGTACAAACAGAGCCACAGTAGGCGTATGAGGGGTGGCAAGGAGAACTAACCGCAGGGGACGAACCTCAGTAAGTCTATCCACAAACGGCTGACTCAACACTGCATTGATCTGTTGAATGCAGGCAGTGTGCTCCTCAGTGATGACAATAACTGTGCCCGAGCTCCACGTAGGAGCTCGAACAACGGCTGCAGTATCGATGTGGGGAGACAGAAGTAGGGTCGAATCCAATTTAAATGACCCAAAATTTGTTGTAATTTAACAAGGGTTAGGGGTTGGGGTAGGACCACTTCCGGGTGAACAAGGGCAGCATAGGTTTGTAAAACCTTATGCCCGAGAGCGTTGGATTTTTTCTGGTGCCACTAAGAGGCCATTTTGGCCAAGAATCTGAGACAAATATTCAAGCTGTTGTGCCATGACCTGGGGACCGCTAAGCAAAATGTCATCCATATAATGGTAGACCTTTAGTGTGGGGTATCGGGCACAAAAAGGGGCGAGGGCCCGATCCACAAAAAATTGGCACAAGGTTGGGCTATTTTGCATTCCCTGGGGCAAGATCTTCCACTGATACCTTTGAGAGGGTCGCTGATTATTATATTCTGGCACCATAAACGCGAATTTTTCGCGATCTTGTGGGCAAAGGGGGATTGTGAAAAAACAATCTTTTAAATCTAACACACAAAGCTGACGGTTTGAGGAATTAAATTCGGGTTTGGCAACCCAAACTGCAAGGGGCCCATGGGTTGGATGCGTTTATTTATTTCCCTTAAATCATGTAACAGCCTCCATGCACCAGATTTTTTTCTTAATAACGAACACCGGGATGTTCCAAGGACTAGTGGAGCTCTCCAAGCGCTGTGCATGCAAATGTTGTTGCACAAGCGAATGAAGCGCTTTCAGCTTTTCTAGGGGGAGGGGCCACTGATCAATCCATACGGGCTCTAAGGATTGCCATACCAATGGTAATGCAGAGGGCAAGGTGGGTGGGGGAGGGTTTTGGGCCATTATATATTAATATCGAGGGTGGTGTCCAGCTTTACAAGTGAGTCACGGTCCCAAATATTGAGGTGGACAGGGAGCACAAAAGGGCAGATTGTAGCAAGGGCACGGCCTCCTGGTTTAGAGACCATGACCCAAGACAAACTTTGGCGCCTGGGTTTGCTACCCCGATCCCCCACAACTCTTTAGAAGGAACTGTTGGCCAATTGACTGGCCAGTCCTGATCACGAATCACCGTAACGTCAGCTCCAGTGTCCACCATCCCTGTAAAAGGAAAATTATTTAAAAGAAGTGTTAACTGAGGTTTCGAGGGGTGGAGTGACATTGTTAGAGCAACAAGTGGAGAGGACGTGTCATGAGGCGATGACTGAAACAGCGTCGATCCAAAGCCGCTCCCGCCCCGGGCCCGATCCTCTGCGGCTGGCACCTGATAGGAGACTAAAATCAATTGTGCAATTGACCTTCCATGCAGGAGCGACTGTGGAAGATGGGTCCACACCTGAACCTTAATAACGCTGGTGTAATCGGCGTCAATGACCCCTGGGATGACAAAAAAACCCTGTTTCCCAGCGTGTGAGCGAGGGAGAACCAGACCCACAAATCTGGCAGGGAGAGGTCCCGTCACCTGTGTAGGTATGGCGCAAACCTCCCCCGCCAACTGAAAATCAGTGTCCTCCTGCATAATCAAATCAAGCCCTGAACTTCCAGCAGTCGCCGCTCTCATGGAGTCTATAGATTTTAAGGCAGAGGAATGGTTGTCTAAGTGGGGAACACCCCTGTTTGGTCCTGGGTTCGGGGGGGACCCGTCATGCGGTTTCCCGACCCGCTACGACACTGATTAGCCCAGTGATAGCCCTTCCGACACTTGGGGCACTTCTTTGAGGGGCGAGCGGGCGCCGTCGATGAGCGGCACTCCCGCTGAAAGTGACCCTCCTTACCACAGCGATAACAATGCTTCCCCTCCTTCCTGCCTTTCCGCAGGGCGGCGGCCAGAACCCCAGCTTTATGTGCTTGTCTACCGATGTTTTGGCATGCCCGCAGCATGTCCAACAGCTCTAGAACGCCAGCGGCTTGTGCCACCTGGAGAGCACGGCGGCAATCCTCATTCGCATTTTCAACCGCCATTTTTAACAGAAACTCCTGAGCTGCCGCAGGGTTATCCACCTGTCGGAGGATAGCCTCCTGCAATCTGTTGGTAAAATCCATAAAGGACTCTGATGCACCCTGACGGATACTGGCAAAGCTTTTGGTAGGCTTGCCTGAATCCGGGACCTTCCGGAAAGCATGCTGGGCGCAGGCGGAAATAATGGGGAAGACGGCCTGAGGGAGTTGAGACTGCATCTGAACGGTAGCAAACTGGCCCTCCCCTGCTAACTGCTCATAAGTGACACCTTGCGCTATATATACCTGGGCTTGGTGTTCCGCCATCTGCCGATACTCACTAAGCCAAATAACATACTGACTGGGCGTCAGCATCATGCGCAACAGCACCTTCCAATCTTCAGGGACCAGGGTGTACCCAGTACCTAGCCCTTCAAGGAGACCACGTACATACATGCTAGTGAGACCGAACTCACGAATCGCTTTCTTTACCTCTCTGATCACCGAGTAAGGCAAACTGACCCAGTTTGCAGGCTGGTTGCCCTGGCCATCATCCTGCCAGGTCACCGGGCAAACTGAGACCAGATCAGCTAATTCCTCTGCTGTAAGATCTGGGCGAGTCCTCGCTGCGTGAACCATTTGTTGCACCAGCGAAAGCCCCTGAGCAGACGCGGATGACCCCCCCCGGGGGGCCCCGGAGCATGCGGTCCCGCGGGGGGATGGTGACCACTCACCGACTCCAGAGGGGAAGACAAAGGAGGCGGCGGTAATTGAGGCGCTGGGGGCGAAGCAGGGGGAGGGATGGCTGCAGGAGCGGACGGGGGTGGCGAGATCGGCAGCCCCTCTATTGGCGCGGGAGAGGGTCTTTCCGAGGTGACACGCTGTGTCACATCGCCAGGAGGGGGGATGGCTGCAGGAGCGGACGGGAGTGGCGAGATCACCAGCCTCTCTATTGGCGGGAGGGAGGGCCTTTCCGAGGCGACACGCTGTATCACGTCGCGGCAGAGGTGCCAGGCATGTAAAGCCTGCACAGGCGCCCGAGGCTCTTTGTGCAATGTCTGGCCCAACCGCTCCCAGTCCGCTAGCTTAAGGGTTCTGGCTTCAGGGTACCACGGGCATTGGGCAATCACCTCCTGTAGCAGGAGAGTGAGTTCTCGAGTGGGGCAATCATGCTGAGCTTTACGCAGCAAATACTGTAGCTCATGGCAGTGTTGCACTTGCAAAGCAGAGAGGGAGCTTCCCATACTTATCACAACGAAAAATACTCACCGGGATCCGCGAAGCGGATGAGTGACGAGTCTGAAACCCTTGCCGGGTGAGGTGAGTGCTGAGGGTCCCACGTTTGGGCGCCAGTTGTTGCGGTTCAAATACAAGACAGCACAAAGCTTTAAGCAAGCAAGCAGACTGGTCTGCCAATGGGCTGCTCCTGTCAGCTTTCCACCCTCTCCTTTATTCTTTCTCTCCCCCCGCGCATTACATTCTTCAACAGATAAAAGGAATACACTGGCTTTGTTTAACATTCTTATTTACCAATTTCTATCTACCGCATTCCTTGCTCTCGGACCTTGAGCCCAGTCCTGGGAGGCTTCCCACGGTTCATGTCATCTGGGCAAGATTCCAAGGTTCATGCCCTTGAGAGGAGCCATGTGTGCACTGCTCCTACACAACACTCTGGGTGTGCCCTGAATGTTGCCAAGTGCATGAACCTTATATGAATGCTACAGACTCATTTAAAGAATCTTGTAGAGAATAAAGAAACATGGTTTTCTAGATTAGGTGTGTGTTGTTTCATTGGAAATGTCAAGACATAAAGGCATTAGCAACAACAACCAACAATATAATATCCAAAATAATGGTACAAGATTAGCACTACCTGGCATGACTTGGTGGTGCTGTAATGGAATTTATAATCATTGAAAATCAAAAGATACAAAAAGTAGTGCTCAGCACCACCCTCATTCTATCAATTTAGCAATTTTTGATTGATTATGCCATTCTTTTCATTAAAAGAAAAGGAGGACTTGTGGCACCTTAGAGACTAACCAATTTATTTGAGCATAAGCTTTCATGAGCTACAGCTCACTTCATCGGATGCATACTGTGGAAAGTGGATGAAAGCTTATGCTCAAATAAATTGGTTAGTCTCTAAGGTGCCACAAGTACTCCTTTTCTTTTTGCGAATACAGACTAACACGGCTGTTACTCTGAAACCATTCTTTTCATTGGCTCAGATCAAGTTTACATTTTCTTCCAAGTTGCAATAATACAATAATGGTTATTGTAATGAAGTCATTAAATCTGGGAGTCAATATTGATGGATAATCAGAAAGATCTTATGAACTGCATTGGCAGTTATAAATAATGGTTTACTAGAAACCATTGGTCCCATAGTTATGAGTAATCAATTTATATTGCTAAAAATTGGACTTGTGGAAACAAACATTTTGGTAAACTTGGCCAGATCCTGAACTGATATAAATCAGACTAACTATACTGCAATACAGTTAGGCCAGTTTACATCATTGGAGGATTGTGTTTTTAACAGAGGAGATGCTATGATATCAATAGCGATACTGACAGTCCAAAATATTCAAAAATTATGAGTCAGGTCCCATCATATCTTAACATTTGGTTTAAAAATCATGAGATTTTAAAAAAATACATTTTGTGGGTTTTTTTCTTCTGATTTTTGAACCTTCAGAATGCAACCAGGTCTCATTTTCCCCCCACAATTAGAGGGATAGAAAATTTAATTTTTATTTTTAAATGAAAGCTGAGATTCTTATTTAATCATTTGTCCCCAGGAGCTGGGGCTTTATGGGAAACATCAAATACTGTGAGACTTGTGATAAAAAATGCAAGCGTTGTCAACACAGCTGTCATTCAACAACTGTAAAGAAAACAAACAAACACAACCATCACAAAGGCTACCTAAAATAGTCGCCTTTTTTAAAAAAAAAAGATGAGGCTTCAAAAGGATGTGCTAACTGGTCATCAGAACTGTTGTATCAACACAAACAGGCACGCAGTAGATCTAAGATCCGGTAACTCCCAGAGGAGGTGACTTCCTATCCAGCACCTGGCTGCCCAGAAGAAATTCCCTGTACCTCCGCACAGAGGGTATGGCTACACTGCAATCTAAGTTGTGACTGCAGCTCAGGTAGCCCTACCTGCACTACCTTTATCTGGGTTGGTACAGCTAAAAATAGCAGTGTAGACATGGGGGACCAAGCCTCGGCCCAGGTTAACAAAGGAAGTAGGTACCGAGGGTCCTCAATGTGCTTATAGAGTCCACACTGAGGCCTGTGCCACCACTTCTATGCTGTTATTGTTAGCCATGCTAGCACAGGAACAACTATCATGGGTCTGTCTACCCAGGTTTCAGTCACACCGCAGATTGCGGCGTACACGCAGACTTAGCTAAAGGGAGGCATGCAGGAAAGTGGCAGGATAACCAGACTCTGAAAGACCCAAATTCCCCCAGCATTATACACAAATAGACATTCACTCTAAGGTTGGATAACCTTGGTTTCATTTAAGTTTGTATCATTCTATGCCAATGAACAACAATATAAAAAATGGATGGTTTGAAACTCTCAGCCTTTCTCCTAGTTCCAGTCCTCAGTGCAATTTGAATTGGAGTAACTTTTCTTGCGTTATTCCATTTTGACCTGTGAAGTCAATGGGCACTACTCACATGAGTAGCTGCTCATTGGTGGGAGTCAGAGGTTCACAGTCTGCCTCCAATAGCCTATGTTTGGGGTGTTTGAAGACAGAGTTTTGGTACAACAGAAAAAAAATGACTAGAATGATAATGGGATATGCCATATTCTCTGACAATGAAGATGTCACCTCAGATCTCAATATCATTGTCACTTTCAACATCCTTGTCTCACTGAGCAATTTTCATTTTGTTGAATACATTTTTTGAGGCAGAGTACTGGTCCAAAATAAACATACTTCTTAACAACCATAGCAAGTCACTGGTTAGAGGCAAAACAAAGATGGAGGCCTCAACCCCAATCAATTAAGGTGGGCAATTATAACACAGGTCATAGGACATCCCTGAATTAATTCTTCTTTGAATTAGATCATATCTTTTAGATCAGCCATAAATGATCTGCACAACAACACACTGGTGGCTGATATCGGATCAGATCATAAGTTTGTGCTGGCATCAATGAGGATGTCCTATGGCCTGTGTTATAATAGCCCACCTTAATTGATTGGTCTTGTTACAGTTGGTATGGCAACACCCATTTTTTCATGTTCTCTGTGTATCTATCTATCTATCTACTCTATTTTCCACTGTTTGCATCCGATGAAGTGGGTTTTAGCCCACGAAAGCTTATGCCCAAATAAATTTGTTAGTCTCTAAGGTGCCACAAGTACTCCTCGTTTTCTTTTGCTGATACAGACTAACATGGCTACCACTGTGAAATCTGTCACAAAGAGGAATACAATGCAGGGGTTTATTGCAAGATAAGACAATTGGGTGGGCCATATGAACTGAAGATGTTGGCAGTGAAAGAAAAGCACAGGCAAATAATGAAAATGCAAAGAATAAGCAATGGAAAGAATATTTGAAGAACTGTACAAAGTGTAGAACATGGTAGATGAAACAGTCTTGGAGATGCTTCCCAGTACAAAATCGGGGAGAGCAGAAGTCGGAATTGTGATTAGAAGTAAAGATCTCAGTAGAAAGTTTGAAAAAGAAAAGGGCACTGGGAAGTGACAACATAATGACAGAGCTTCTGCAAGCAGGCAAGAAACACAGGGTAAAAGTGAGACACAAGTTATTCAACAAGATTTACAAACGAGGAAGCACTGAGCGAATGGGGGAAAAGGAGATAGGAGTGAGTGCAAGAACTACAGAAGAATCAGCATATTTAGTGTGTGGAAAAAGGTTTCACCAAGAGATTGCAGAGGCGAATGAAGAGAAATGTGGAAGCAGAGAAGGAGGCCAAATTTAGACCAGGACAAAGTACAATGGATCAGCTGATTATGATAAGACATGTTGAAGAAGTAAACAGAACATAACCAAACCTGCTACAACTTCTCCATAGACTTCAAACAGGTTTTTGACAGCATTTGGCAGAAAAGGTTATGGCAAGTTTGGAGAATGTATGGCACCCCCAAGAAATTGATCAAGTGATAGACAACATCTACAGGATGTTGATGAATGGATCAGGAATATGTAGGAGTGAAACAAGGATGTATGCTATTGCCTGATTTGTTCATCTTGGGACTGGGAGCAGTAATATTGTAGCACTGAGGGATTAAATGGGAGGAATCATGTTATGTGGGAGGACAGTGAATAACCTTAGTTTTACAGATAATATTGACTTCATAGCACTGACCAAGGAGGACAGCAATTGGAAGATAAGAGGAACAAGTAGAGATCAAGGCCAAAGACAGAGACAAAGAACTAGAACAAGTGGGGGGAAATTGTGTACCTTGGAGGATTAGAATAAAAGATTATGAACTACGAAGATGATATAAAAAGAAGAATTGGACTAGCTGCTACTGTATTCAGAAAACTCTACAAGATCTGGAAGGCTAAAATGAAAATCAATGTATATGAGACAACTGTCCTGCCAATACTGCTGTGTGGGTTAGAATGCAGGAGTGTGAGGAAAGCCAAGAAATGAAAGATATTGAATGCAGAAATGAACTGACTGAGGAGAATATGGAGAGTTTCAATGCTGCAGAAAAGAAAGAAAATGAAGTGATAAGAAAATGTTTAGGAGAAGAAATAACACTGTTACAGAATATTCAAGAAAGAGAACTGTAGGGGTTTGGACATGTGTCAAGAATGGAAACAGAAAGGATACCATACTTAAAGATACATACCAGAGTGCAAGAAACTGGAAATAGAGGAAGCCTAAGGATGCACTAGATAGACACAGTAAAGAATGACAGAACACAAAAGCTTTAAAGATGAATGAAGCCATGAAGCTGGTACCAGATAGAAAGTAATAGAAAGACTTACTCTGGCACCATCATCACTGCTGAGCTGATGGACGGGAATCAAAGTAGAAAACTATATCTTTTAGAAAAAATCTAATATTGATTTAAAATTTCCAGTGACAGTGAATCTACCACTACACTTGGTAAGTTGCTGCAATGGTTACTCTGTGTTCAAAATGTGCTCCTTATTTCTAGTCTGAATTTGTCTAGCTTCAGCTTCCAGATATTTACACCTTTGTCTGATAGACTGAAGAGCCCTCGGTTATCAAATTTTTGTTCTCCATATAGGTGTTTATTGACTTTAATCTAGTCACTCTATAACCTTTTATTTGTTGGTTGATTGACACCAGGAGTTCAATCCATTTCGGTTATCAGTAAAAGGCATATTTTCTGATCCTTTAACCATTCACATGACTCTTGTCTGAACCGTCTCCAATTTATCCAACATCCTTCTTGAATTGTGGAAACCAGAACTAGGCTACTAGTATTCTAGTAGCAGTCATAAATAAAGAGGTAATATAACATCCCTTCTATGCAAGATTCACAAATTGTGAGAAATATTGGGTCTGCCAAGCATTAAGGTACAACTAGATTGAATTTAACAAATATGATATTTCTGTGAACAGCTCATGAAGATTATTCTTCAGATACTACAGTAATGGGGGGGGCATGCAAGTAGAGAGATACTCAGCAGGATAAATTCACGGCTGGTGAAAATGAGCAAATTGATGGAGCAGCATGTGAATATGCCAATGGTGGATTTAGCTACTAGTCTGTGAAAAGCAACTCTGCCCTGTGAGCCAAAAGAAAGATTCTCTGTCATCCACTAGGAACTGTGCTAATCTTATCATAGAACTAATTTATGTATTAGGATCATTAATAAGAACATAGCTGCCCAAAGGGAAACATGCATGAAGTGTAGTTGTATCTATGTCAGTCCCAGGATATTGGAGGGAAAATAAAAGATATTACGTCACCCAACTGGTCCTCCAAAGTGAAATATGGTGACAGTTAACAGGGGGATTTGAACTAGACCCTTAAGAATAGGGAGTCGCTGAGGTTGAAAAGAACGGTGACTTGGTCAGGCCTCTTTGGTATGTGAAAGAGGAGATGGCCATATGGAGTAATCTGTGATGGAAGTCTGTGCCTTGAATCATGCAGAGTGGGGACTTGAGCCTGAATCTCTGATGTCCCTAGCCAGTGGCCTAATTATTTGGCCATGGAGAGTTTCTCACTCTCTTGCTCTTGTATTATGACCAGACATTATAGTTAAATACTGAGAACTTGTTAGGTTTGCTGTGCTGCCTGCTGTGAAGGGGAAGAAAACTGCAGAGAAAGCCAGGGCTGTGTGACAGGGGAAAGCATCTGTGTGAGACGCATCTCCTCTGTGCAGCTGCTTGCCTTGTGTCTATAAAATTATCCATGTGGACAATGGGCCATGCAGCAAAAATGATTAAAGAGAAGAAGAGAGTGGTGAGTAACTACTTCATGTGGTATGCTGCCAACCAGATCTATAAAAGATTTGCAGAAAAAATGTGTTGAACATAAAGACAGCACTAACTCCAAGCACTTTGTGATCTTCCCATGGAACCATGAGGCTCACCAGCTGCTGCTCTGGCTGTGCTGCCATGGCAGGTGATGGTGGGGCTGGAGACCACCATTAAGGGACATTTCAATGCAGAGCTCTGTGGAGGCCCCAGGACTGATGAATCAGACCCCCAGAGAACTACAACTTCTGTATATTTTCTGGCCCTGCTTTCTAAATGGTCCTGTGGACTTGGGCTCTGGAGGGGGAAAGGGAGTATGAATCCACCTCATGATTATGAGGTTCCTGTGGTTTAGAATCTTCATCATTATGAAGGAATTGCTTTTAGGAGATAAGTATGTAGTGGAGTGTATGTCATGCATGTTGCTTTATGGTTGGCGGACAGTTTGGATAAGTAATGGACAAGAAGCACAGAGGAGTTAGGTTGTCTGGAGAGAGAAGGCCCAGCATTTTAATTACCTGTGTTTGTTCTTAGCTCAGTCTGACTGCTCAGTCCTCTGGAAACATCTAGTTCAAACTGGGCATGCTCCAAAGCTTAATACAGTAATTAACATAGTCATTCCCATACTGACATGGCAACTGTCCATACAGGGCATATTTTCATAAGTTAAATAATTTATAACCAGTCCTTATATCTTGTTGTAACTACCCTGAAGAATGAATGAAGTTGGTTCTTTTCGGCATATGAGTTGTTTTTTGTTGTTGTATGGATACATTGCTGGTTATTCTTAAAGGTACAGTATAGTCTTTTATTGCTCTCTAACAGTATTGGACTACATTTTCCCCTGTAGAAGAAAAACCTACATAAGAAGTCAGGAAACTCTGAGTTCCCATTGCTGGGGTTTTGTCTACATTGGCCCGCATTTTCGCCTAATGAATCTTACCTTTTTTTCTCCCTCTAGGTTAACTTTTTTTGTGCCTTTTATATTATATCTGTTCCCTCAGTCATGTTCAGAACTCCTCCCATTAGGGTATCCTCACTGGACCAACGGAGCTATGCCAATTTACACAAGCTGAGGATCTGTCCCTGAGTGTTGAATCTATGGAGTCTATTTACTGGACTTTTTGCTGGCATTTCAACGCTGAAAATTACATGTGTACATGTCTATAGAATACCATTTTGAACTTAGTACTATAGCTTGCTGACCCAATCAAATGAGTTCAAAACATAAACATAGATCATCACATGACACTGTGGATTATTTTGCAGTGTAACCCAAGGCCATTTGCTTTAATTAGGGTCCTCTGAAAGAGGGATTCAGGAGCAGATGATCAAAGCACAATTAAACGCTCTTTCCCTCCTCTCACAACTCTCTTTTTGTCTACCTTCTCATGTTTCTGTTTTCTTTTTCCTGTATCTTCCCAGAGCAATGGTGGTGAATGTTAATGATTCAATATTTGGTTCTACTCCATCCAATCATTTTTAGAAAATTAAGCCCCATACACTGTATAGTTTAAGCGTAATGAGACATTTATACTAATGAATAATAATGATTTACAAATGAACTCCGCTTCTGATTAGCTGCGGACATGTCACTGCCTGGTTGGCAAACAATAATAAAAGAAAATAGATAAGGTGCAATGGCTTTTTTTTTTTCGATCATTTATCGTAGTCAAGAGAAGCAAGTTAGGAAAATCATACAGCACAGGGAGTAGGCAAGGAAAAATAAATTAATGTCTGCACAACTCTGCCATTTTAAAATGATGTTTTCATAAGCAGGTCTGCATTAAGAAATGATGGTAGGTGATATTTTTGTTTAGTCAGAAGTGACAGAGCCATTTTATTTCATAAGCAGTCAACAGTACACACAACCCCAATAAAAATAACAACCAACCAGCAAACCAAAATCAGCGATAAAATTAGATTAACATAGTGAGGAAAGAGAGTCTGAGGATTATGGAGAAGATTTTGATCTCAGTTCCACTGCTCTCAAGGAGTCTGGCAATGGTTGTGTTTCTCAGTTCAGCTGGGTGAGAAAGTAAAGATTGAGTGACACTTTTCATGCTGATAGATCTCTTTTGCTGAAGCAGCACTTCCTTCCTTGGAGCAGGTTGCTTTAGAAAGAATTTTATGATTTTTGTTTCAAGCACTGTGACTTACCATTTCTGGAAATAAAATTTAAAATACAGTTATGTCCCCAGGGTAGCATTTCAACATGTTAGGGACTTGGAGCCAGTGCCTGCACCACGACAGTCACTGGCACCATGATGAAATGTTTAATTCTGCTTGCTTTACTCGCTCAGATAGCCCTATTGATTTCAGTGGGATTTCATGTGAACAAAGGGGCAGGATTTGGTATGTTTTAATTTATGATTTAATACTCAGGTACAGCTGGGCTTCCAAAGTCACATTGTGGGTAATCTATATTAAAATCATCTGCCAAAGACAAATCAAAAGTGGCCAGTCCAATATTTCTTGCAAACTAAAGCTCTTCTTATTTAGATGAGAGTTTTAAGCATGCAAGGATTATGCTCCAAGAGTACATAGCTGTTACTATGGGGATCACAAGATGGCTTCATAATTGTTGCAATGCAATGTACTGAGGATGAAATATTGCTGACAGTTAAGAGCAGTAGAAAAAGTGGGTCTGAATGTCCTTTCACTGGTACTTGTATAAATGAGAGGACTATCAGGCCCTATATTTTGTTATTTTAATGGACTGGAATTCACAACAAGTTTGGGTTTTCAAATGTACAAATAAATATGGAGGATATATTGGTGGATTTTGATTCAGACACAATGACAGCAAAGGACAAAGTCTACATTGCAAGCTGTACAGGAAAAAAACAAGATGACTTAAATGACAGCATCTATGTAAATGCAAGAGGAGCTATTGCAGTACAACATGTCAAAAATATGGAAAGAAATAATGGCGTATGCAGACAGGAAAATGTACGGTGCAAACAAACTTGAATCTGGTAATTTTAGAGTCCACATATTTTGCTGTTTTCTGCTGAAACCAAATTTTCATATTAAGAAAATGTGTCTAGCAAATTCCTTACCTTTCAGCCATGTGATCACTATCACAGATCACGGTGAGCACCTTTCTTGACCACCCGCTATCACTGCTGTGAGAGGAATCTGTGCTTGACTGTTTTATGCTCCTGAAACCTGAATGGAGTCCAGCCACTTCCCCAATCTCAGGGTCCCTAGGCACACTCTTAGGATGCATACCTTCTATCAGGCACCCCCATTTTAAGTGTTGGAAACTGCTGTCCAAGCACTTAGTCCTTCTGGGCACAGCACTGAACCTTCAGACTACCCAGTACTCAATCATATCCTTTTCCCAGAAGTCCACCTAAAATCAGGAGCTTTTCAGTTTTAACTCCAGCAGGGGAACACAATATTAGTGAAGCAGTCAACACATACACATGTTGCCCGGTTTAATATCTTTATGTTCTTTACTTAACAGATACTCACAGGAGAGTGCTAATCAAACAAAACAATAAAGCATCCTAAATACAGTGTCCCTCACTAGCTTACCCTTCCCTTGGTGGTCCTTAGGGGATCTTCTGTGTTCTATTAGACAGACAGGGTCTTCCACCCTTTTGCCTATTTTCTGCCTCCACTGCAGGCTCCCACATCTTAATCTGGTGCAAAATGTCTCTTTCTCAGTTCCACCCTGTGAGTCCCTTTATAGACTCCTGCTGGAGTCATCACCTGCTGCTTTTATTCAGCTTTTTGCAGTTTTTCTACTTCTCTCAAACTCTTTTCCCTTCAGACAAGGGGAGGAAGTATCTTCTCCCACCTACAGCAATCCCATTATTCCAAGGTGTTTTACTTCGAATGGATGATCTTTGAGCGCTGATCACTCACTGTTGTCTCTAGCCTGGGAGAGACATGAAACAACCCTGCTAAGTCAGGCTGGATTCACATACACTTAGGCTTTCAATGACACAGTAATGTCATGACACCATTTCATTAAATCCTCCACAATTCAGAGAGACCCTCCCCACTTCATCACAATCTCGCTCATAAAGCTGATCTGTTGTGTTCTTTACCCCATTGTCTCCAGGTAAACAACAGGGACAACAAAACTCCCCCCCCCCGCCCGCATTTTCTCACAGTCCAACACCTAAACAAACTGAGTGGTGCTTGAGTCATTTAAAACTAGATTGCACTGAGAACTCCTGCTGTCTTGAGAAATGAAAGATTGTTCCCTTGTATGCAGAGAAAACAATCCTTCATTGAACAAGATGAACTGCCTCTTCATCTCTGCTGTTTATGATTCTATCATATGATTCTGTAAATACGTACTATAGTCTTGGAAATGGAAACAAATCTGCTGACCGACAAAAATTGCAAATGAAATGCCTTGTGGTTTATGAAGGAATTCAGCACCAGGTGGTAGCCAACATTTCCAGTTACCTCTACCGATCTGAATGCCAGCATGTGACTATCCACTGCTGCTGACAAGATTTAAATGGGAAGATTAGCCCTCTGGGGCTAAATTTACGACCAGATTTGGGCTGTGTTGTGACAGCAAAATATCAGTGTTTGCTATTTTGCTACTTTCCCAGGCCATCGTGAATTTCACCCTCTTAATCCTAACAATGTATAGTTATTACAGAAGATATATTTTAGTCCCTTGTGTTACCTCAATTAATTGTTGATCTCAACACTAAGGTAAGGCATCTGTAGTGGAAGACAGTGAAAGAAGATGGGATCTATTTGCTACTGGAGAGTGCAAAATAGCACACTTGAGGCAATAGTGAGGAGGCGTAAACAAAGAAGTTCATAATATAGGATAGGGAGCAGGACATAGGAATGGTGGAGGTGAGCTGGAGAGTTAATGTTAAGCCCGGTATCGTGATCAATGGAACTAGAGGCAGAGGGCCAAGTTTCCCTGATGTTCAGCAGCTAGTAGTGTGAGCCATGGAACTCAGTTTGAAACCCCCTGAAGCCCTGGATTTTGCAGACATAACTGCAGTAGCATGTGTTCCAAAGAAGACTAATAAGAACATAAGAATGGCCATACTGGTCAGACCAATGGTCCATCTAACCCAGTATCCTGTCTTCTGACAGTGGTCAATGCCAGACTCTTCAGAGTGAATGTACGGAACAAGGCAATTTCAAGTGATCCATCCCTGTTGTCCAATCCAGCTTCTGGGTTTGGGGACACCCAGAGCATGCTGATGCATCCCTGACCTCTTGGCTAATAGCCATTGATACACCTATCCTTCATGAATTTATCTAATTCTTTTTTTTAACCCAATTATACTTTTTGGCCTTCACAACAACCCCTGGCAATGAGTTCCACAGGTTGACTGTGCCTTGTTTACTTCCTGATGTTTGTTTTAAGCATGCTGAGTATTAATTTCCTTGAGTGACCCCTAGTTCTTGTGCGATGTGAAAAACAAATAAATAACACTTCCTTATTCATTTTTTTCACAACATTCATGACTGCATAGACCTCTATCATATCCCCCCTTAGTCACCTCTTTTCTAAGCTGAACAGTCCCAGTCTTTTTAATCTCTTCTCATATGTAACCTACCCCTTCCATACCCCTAATAATTTTTGTTGCCCTTCTCCAACTGTACTTTTTCCAATTCTAATATATCTTTTTTGAGATGGGGGGGGGGAAGGACACCAGAATTTCATGCAGTATTCAAAGTGTGGGTGCATCAGGGAGTTATAAAATGTCATTATGATATTTTTGCTCTTATTATCTATCCCTCTCCTAATGGTTCCTAACATACTGTTCGCCTTTTTGAGTGCCAGTGAACATTGAGCAGATATTTTCAGATAACTATCCACAATGACTCCAGGATCTCTTGCTTGAGTGGTAACTGCTAATTTAGACCCCATCATTTTATATGTATAGTTGGGATATTTTCCAATGTGCCTTACTTTACTTTTATCAACATTGATTTAATCCAGGGGTTCCCAAACTTGGTTCATGGCTTGCTCAGGGTAAGCCCCTGGTGGGCTGAAAGACGCTTTGTTTTCCTGAGTGTCTGCAGGTGCAGCTTCTCGCAGCTCCCAGTGGCCACGGTTCACAGTTCTCTGCCAATGGGAGCTGTGGGAAGTGGTGGCCTGGCCCACGCCGCTTCCCGCAGCTCCCATTGCCCAGGAACGGCGAACTGCAGCCACTGGGTGCTCCAAGCGGCCGTACCTGCGGATGCTCAAGTAAACAGTGCATCTCATGGCCTGCCAGGGGCTTACCCTGAACAAGCCATGAACCAAGTTTGGGAACCCCTGATTTAATCTGTCATTTTCTTGCCCAGGTACCCAGTTTTGTGAAAGCCCTTTGTAACTCTTCATAGTCTATTTTGGACTTTTACTAGCTAGAGTAATTTTGTGTTGTCTGCAAACTTTGCCATCTCACTGTTTGCCCCTTTTTCCTGATATTTTATGAATATGTTGAATAGCACTGGTCCCAGTACAGATCCTTGGGAAACTCCACTATTTACCTCTCTCCACTGTGAAAACTGATAATTATTCCTACCATTTGTTTTCTATTTAACCAGGTACTGATTCGTATTTGCTTAAGAGACTGCTTAAGAGACTTTGGTGAGGGCCCTTACCAAAGCCTTTCTGAAAGTCTAAGTACACTATATCGACTGGATAACTGATTTCCACATGCCTTTTGACACCCTCAAAGAACTCTAATAGATTAATAAGGCATGATTTACATTTACAAAAGCCATTTTGACTCTTCCCCAACATATTGTGTTTATCTATGTGTCTGATAATTCTGTTCTTTACTATGGTTTCAACCAATTTCCTGGTACTGAAGTTAAGCTTACCAGCTTGTAATTGGCATGATTGCCTCTGGTGCCTTTTAAAAAAAATGGTGTTACATTATCGATCTTCCAGTCATCTGGTACAGAAGCTGATTTAAATGATAGGTTACATACCACAGTTAGTAGTTCTTATTTATTTATTTATATATAGCAATTTCATATCTCAGTTCCTTCAGAACTCTTGGGTGAATACCATCTGGTCTTAGTGTCTTATTACTGTTTAATTTATCTATTTGTTCCAAACCTTAACCCAAGCCCTGGAAGGACTGCCTGGATGAAAATAATTGCAGATATTTTCATTGTAGGTGAAGAGAACAATTATACAGAAGCTGAATGAGACCTGTCATAAAACTACAAGCCTTTCTACAGTGAGGCAAGGGCAAGAACATAAAATTCAGCCCAGAATAAATGCAATTCACACAGCATGAGGTGATATACATTGGACATCTACTCACACCAGGGGGACTGAAAGCTGATCCCAACAAGATCAAAGTAGTCAGAAACGTGCCAGTTCCAGGTGATGTGAAAGGGATTCAGTGCTTCATAAGATTGATAAATTTTCTGTCCACACCTGATTTCAGTAGCAAAACCATACGTCATCTCACAAGGCAGGATAATGAATGGGACTACGCAGGTCCCTAACAGTAAGAATTTGACATGCTGAAATAAATGATGAAACACTGATGCTCTAGTGTGATGCATCAGAGAGAGGATGGGATGTAGTTCTTTCGCAGGAGACTGAACAAGGATACATCCAATCAGGAAAAAAAAGAACATCTAGTTGTGGTATTTGGAGTGGAGTGATTCCATTGGCAATCTGTGACCACCCAATGATAGTTCAAACAGACCACAAACCCCTAGAAACCATTATGGCAAAACCACGTCTTAGTGCTCCAAAGAGATTGCAGTGCACATTGCACATTGGGGGTTGGACTAGATGACCTCCTGAGGTCTCTTCCAACCCTAATCTTCTGTGATTCTATGTACCTCCAGCTCTAAAGATAGAGATTAGATAGCATTCACGAAGATTACTGGTGTACAGGATTATGGGGTGTTAGCTGATATCCTGCACAGAACACATATACCCATCATCAGTGAGCAGGAGGAAGGGGATCAGGATGCTACAGTATCTCCCAGTTTCAATAGCAAAGCTGATGAAAATCAAAGAAACTACAGAAAAAGACATCAACTACAGATGGTAAAAATAGTGATACAAACAGAATGTCCAGAACACAAGTGCCAAGTACTGGTAGGAGTAGACCCCTATTTTCAAATTAAAGATGAGCTGATTGTGCAGGATGGAATCATATTTTGAGGACTGAGAGCAGTTTTTCCCTGCTCTCTTTTGTAAAGATATCATGCAAAAATACACGATTTATACCTGGGCATTGACAGCTGTCTTAGATGGGCTCAGGAGTACGTTTGCTGGCTGGGAATGAACAGACAACTACTCATCTTGATAGAAGGAGCCTCCTTCCGGGTGGCTGATGCCAGAAGCAAATCAGTGATCAATGATTGGTACACTGAAGGTCTGCTTTGCAAGATATGGCATTCTGGGCACTGTGTTCACCAACAGTGCACCCCAGTTTCTCTTGGAAGTATTCAAGAACTTTTCAGGCAAATGGGATTTTAAACACTGCACCTCCTCGCCAGCATGTCCACAGAGTAATGGTAGGGTGAAATAAGCTGTGAAAACAGTGAAGAGATTATTGTATAATGCTGTTTCCTCTGGATCAGACCCTTCATCAGCACTTTTGACAGATAGGATTACCCCAGCATAGGGCTGCCAAAACAGTCCAGCACAGGCATTGATGAGAGGAAGGACCAAAACCCTACTATCTATGAGAGGAGATCTGTTGTGGGCAGAAGCATGGCCATCTCCTCTCAGCAGTATCTCCAACAATCAGAGAACTCAGGCACTAGAGTACTCAGACCAGGACCTACTAGCCCTGGAGAATCCTGTGAGGATCCAGCCATTGGAGACACACCACAAGGAGTGGACGAACGGAGTCATGAGGAGTGTAGCAGCACCCACATCAAATGAGGTGATGTCATAAATATAAAGGGAAGGGTAACCACCTTTTTTGTATACAGAACTATAAAATCCCTCCTGGACAGAGGCAGAACCCTTTCACCTGTAAAGGGTTAAGAAGCAAAGATAACCTCGCTGGCACCTGACCAAAATGACCAATGAGGAGACAAGTTACTTTCAAAGCTGGAGTCGGGGGGAACAAAGGCTCTGTCTGTCTGTGTGATGCTTTTGCCGGGAACAGATCAGGAATGCTCTTCAGAACTTCATTAAGTTAGTAAGTAATCTAGCTAGAAATGCTTTAGATTTCCTTTTGTTAAATGGCTGGTAAAATAGGTTGTGCTGAATGGAATGTATATTCATGTTTTTGTGTCTTTTTGTAACTTAAGGTTTTGCCTAGAGGGATTCTCTGTGTTTTGAATCTGATTACCCTGTAAGGTATTTACCATCCTGATTTTTACAGAGGTGATTATTTTCCTTTTTCTTTAATTAAAAGTCTTCTTTTAAGAACCTGATTGCTTTTTCATTGTTCTTAAGATCCAAGGGTTTGGATCTGTGTTCACCTGTACAAATTGGTGAGGATTTTTATCAAGCCTTCCCCAGGAAAGGGGGTGTAGGGCCTGAGGGGATATTTTGGAGAAAGACGTCTCCAAGTGGACTCTTTCCCTGTTCTTTGTTTAACACGCTTGGTGGTGGCAGCATAGGGTTCAAGGACAAGGCAAAGTTTGTACCTTGAGGAAGTTTTTAACCTAAGCTGGTAAGAATAAGCTTAGGGGGTCTTTCATGCAGGTCCCCACATCTGTACTCTGGAATTCAGAGTGGGGAAGGAACCTTGACAGGTGACTACACAAGAGGGACATGTGTTCTGAAGCAACAAGATCCCATAGACATTATACCTAGAGAGAGCCAACAGAGATGAAATCATCACACAACAGAGGGACTGAGAATCATTCAGAGGCCAACCCCATAAAGAGAGAGGAGACTTCACAGGGAGAGCTTGCTCGACTCTGAGACAGGTGATAGGGGGACTAATAATTCACTTCTGGTATGGTCACCTGCTGAGAAGACCAAACTATCTCAAAGACTATGTAACCACCTGAGTCTGCAGTAAAGATAAGACTCCCACTTGGCTATCTGCTAGCAACTTCTGGATGAAGGGACAGGTGGTGGGGTGCCTAGGGGGTGAATTATTTGTTTTTAATGTTTATATTAAAATGTTTGTAAAATAGGGAAGATGTTACTGAGGAGACAGCAGGGCGCAGAGGGTGGAAGCAACTCAGCCACATGGACAGAGCAGCATACAGGATTTGATAAAGTTATACTTGTTCAACTTAATCTGAATTCCACTTCACTCTTTATTAATTAAATAAGTTTGGCATAATTTAAAGTGGACTGCCTCTAAAGAGCCAGTACAGACAAGACCTGCAGGAGCAGTGCAAGAGACCCCAGTCCAAGGTACTGATGTGCCATTGGACTCTGACCTCCATGGTTCATTCTTATGCTGAATCATGTTCTGGCCTCTCTGCTGATAATGATGATTATCCAACTGTGGTTTTGCTAATGTGCTCTGAGGCCACAATATCACTTCATGAAGGCCACTGAGCAGCCAAAAGATCAGCCACTCACTACAAGCCTGAGCTGGATTTGAACTAATGACCTGTGGTAACATTTTAAAAAGCACCTAAGTGACTTATGTGCCAGAGTGCCATGTTCAAAAGTGACTTACTGATAGATTTTAAAAGGTATTTAGTCACAAATATGCAGAAAGGTGTCTAGCAGGATTTTTAAAAGCACTTGTATGCCTGGAGTTATTATACCTATATGCTCTTGAGAGTCCTCCTTTAGGCACCTAATACCTTTAAAAATTGGCTGTTAGGTTGGATCCTCAGTCATATTAAAAGCAATGGGATTTAGGCTCCTCGGTGACTAATTCACTTTTGAAAATGGGATTTAGGATCCTAAGTCACTTACGTGTTTATGAAAATATATCGCTAGAAATGAGGTGTTCTCTATAACATTATTAATCTCCTGTGCCCTTTTGTTCCCTTATATAATTTGAATTAACAAATAAAATATGAAGGTATGCAGTTTAAGTAATATGACAGTACTGAAGCAGGATATATGTACTGCAATAAAATAGTAAGAAACAAATGAAGGTTGCAATTGATATTCATCCTGGATAAATCAAAATAGATAATAGGACAATAGAGGCCAATGTACTTATGAAGGGATATAAAAACTGGAACAGGAACAAGAGTAAACTTTTTTTCTTTTTCCCCCTGAGCACCTTGAACAATATAGAAATACCCTGGTTGCTGCAGAAAAACAGATAGGGGTCATTTCTTAGTCCCCTATTATCTGACATCCAGAGGTCTTTGAATGACCAAGGTTAAAAGCCCCATTCATTCTCCGGCTACCACCCCTGTAGGGAACCAGCTGAGGGCTATTTCCATCAGGCCCAGAACACCTAATATCTAGAGTTCCTTGAGAGAGAAGGATTTAACCCTCCTCCCCCTGAGTCTCCAGTCAATGCCATTGCAAGGAACCAGATGGGGGCTATAAACATCAGACTTTACCTACTTGACATCTCAGGACTACCTATTTTCTGTTTCCACTTATCTCTTTGTAGTTGTGGTAGATGGGGGAGAATATTTTCTTCTTATCCTATTTAAGATGAGCTACTTTTTTTCTTATTAGCCTTTGAGACTTCCCTGTCATGAGGCCCATTATAGAGACACACTTCTATTTTAAGGTAAAACTTATCTTTTATCTTTGTGTCTCTAACAGAGAATCTCCCCACCTCCCTGATATTATGCCACCAGTGTGAGGCAGAAAAGAAGGTGGCTTGTATAAGTCTCTCTTACTTTTGACTATATTGTGATTAGAGCAAATAAAAAAAATGTTCAAAACTTTTTCTAACTGAGAATAGCTTTTTTTTTTTTTTTTGGTCAAAATGAAATTTCTTCTGGAAAAGACTGCTTTTGGGGGTTGCACTGAAAAGCAAAATAAAACAAAACACCGACACAAACCAAAAACCAAAAATGTTGCTCTTTTGTCAACTGAGAAATGACATTTTTTTTCAACCGGAATCTGAAAAATTTATAATATTCGGTTGCCAGTCCCCTTGCCCCTCCCCACCAGCCCAATTTGGCTTTCAGCTTTTAAACAAAAAAATCCAATAAAAATTTCAATGAAAATTAAAAATGTTTAGTTTTCATCTAACTTTTTTCTGGGAAAAAACATTCCCAATTAGCTCTAATCATGGTCTGAAACAGGCCTAATAATGTGAGGGAGACGTTCTTTTACCTCTGTCCTCTGCACGATCAGTGACTTTAGAAGCACTTAGGAGTAAGACTCTGCCACCCTTATTCAGTCTGAGTCCTACTTTATTCCATGAAGAGTCTTGTTGGGCCAGATTTGGATGCTCTTATTTACAATGAATTGAATCTGAGTGTCATTGAATGGGACTACTCACTTAGTAAAGGTGGCAGAATCTGCTGCTAAAGGCTAGATTGTGTAGACCTCATGCTGGAGACCATTTACTCAAAGGAGTGGCCCTTCAATGAGAGTGCTCCTGTGAGTAAATGCTCACTAAAGCATTGAACAATCTAGTCTTAAATCAGCAGCCTAGAAATCCGGTTCCAGTTCTTCACCATGTATCACTTCCAGTGTTTAAAGGGAGATGGTTTTCTCTGAAATAAGAATTCTTCAAAGTAAAGTTGACATATTTGAGTTTAAATTAAATGCTGTTTCAAATAAAATTATAAATTGAGACAATGTGCTAGGAATATGGAAGAAAAAGTCAACGACATGTTAATCCCAAAGATTTTTTTCTGTTCAAAATTATAGCCCTAAAGCTCTAATAGTAGCACTTAGCAAAGGTGATGTGCTTGTTCACTGTAAACTAGAACTTGTGGAAAACTTTATTCAATCTACAAATATTTGGATTTATGTTTTCCCTAAATATTACTACAAAGGCCCTAGCAGTTAAAGTTTCAATTATTCCAGCTATATCATTCACTACTTACACCAACTGAAGCTCTGACCCTAGGCAGTGTGCAATACCTTAGAAAGTGCAGCTGAATTCCCTTCTCTGGGTTTCCAGACATCAGCTGTTTCCTTAAACTTTCTTTAATTGAAGATGATTGATAAACATTTCAAAATGCCTCTTAAGAGCCTAAATTTCATTTTCCAAACTGACTTGTAGACTTAGGAGCCTAAATGGCATTGGAAGTCTCTATACGACAAGCACCTAAGACACTAAGGCCTTACACTAAAAAGTTAGGTCAATCCAGCTACGTCACTCAGGAGTGCGACAAATCCACAATCTGAGCGACATAGTTAGGCCAACCTAACTCCCAGTATAGACAGCGCTAGGTCGACTGAAGAATTCTTTCATCAACCTAGCTACCACCTCTTGGGGAAGTGGGTTACCTACGCCATTGGGAGAACCCCTCTCATCAGTGTAGGTAGTGTTTACCCTGAAGTGCTACAGTGGCATGGCTGCAGTTGTGTCAGTGTAGCATTTTGGGTGTAGACAAGCCCTTGGGTACTTTTGAAGTTACTCAGTAATTCATATATTTTAAACAATGATACTGCAAAGTCTTTTTTCACCATCGTGGCTTAATAAAATATAGAACTCCTTTATTGTAGGTGAATTAATGGATTCTGGTGTGTGTGTGTGTGTGGGGGAGGAATCCAATATATTTTTTCCTCACTAAACACCTGTAATATCATCTAATCTTTTATTTTTTCAATACTATACATTTCTAGGTGTTGTTTTCTGTTAGGCTAAGAATCTCTAAATCACACTCTTAAAAATGCTAGATAAAAATGCCTTTATTTTTTCAACACATAACTGTCTGTATGATGCTTACTTTGGTTACCTTGTCTCATAGGTTTTAATATGCTTTTAAAAAAAAGACAATTCTTATTATTATTTGATGACTGAATTTTATTTTTTGAAATAAGTCATATTTGTTATTATTTCTATAGGTTAAAAAGAATAAATGGGGAAGGAGTAAACAGGCATTGCGTTCCTACATCCAACAGAAATTCTTATTGGTGCAAATTGCTACACTTTTTACTATAGCAAATTGCTATTTACAATAATTGTGACATACTCAATATGAGTTAGATTTTGTCACAAGGACACAGCCTGTTGTAAAGAGTGGTACATAGTTTAAACACTCTAGAAGCATCTCAGGAAGGCACAGTCCCTTTCCTGCTTTCCACCCCCCTCACCAGGGATAGTAATTTACTGCTGGCCCATGCTGAGCAGTAAGTGAAGATTCTGCCCACTCTTCATGCCCCTGCTCCAAGGAGGGAGTAAACAGGAGCATAGTTACATTTACTCTCGCATGTCCAGAGTCAGGGGAGCAGAAAGGATGTTCTGAGTGGGCATGTAGTTCAAGTCATAATCTAGGCCTATGAAAATTTAATGCATATAGAACACATCTATAAAAAATGAAAAGATGGACCAAATTCTGCATTCATTTACCAATGTACATTCCCATTTATAGACTACCGGAGCTTCTGGTTCTGTTTACTGATATTCTTCTAGAGGGTCAATAAGTTTGACTTCTAGACAAATAAAAGCAGGTTAAAAAGTTGAAAACAACAGCAGATTATCTTTAAACTTGAATTGTATGTGTGTCTGCATACACATATATAATATATATTCAATTATCAACAGTTTCCCATAATATATTCATTTTAATTACGATTTACCATTTTTGTTTCTCATTTATATAGTAAACAGAGGATCATTAATGCATCTCTCTAGAGAGCTATGAGGATGCTATATTATTAGAGATGTTATATTGTCATGCAGATGGTCCTTGGTCTAGCAGGCTTGACTAAAGTGTATTTGTGCTCCTAATTAACTATAGAATAACAACACCAATTGCTTGGCTGTGTTTGAAACCTTCTGTTCGCATATGTTTCAATGTGATGTTTATTCACAAACAATACTTGGATGTTTTGGTGGCCTCAGAACAGCATTCACATAGGTACTAAAGTTGGCAAGAGTTAGTCTTGTCAGACTTGTCAGACTATCAGAACACATTAACTACCTTCAGGAAGCATTTCCTTAGCCTATCATTGATTGAAGGGTAAAGTCTATGACTGTAGTCTGCAAATATTTCCTGGCAGTAATTCAATATATCTGGAGCTCACGTTTCTGTAATGAACTGCAACTGTAACTTCTTGCTAAACTAAGCTGGCTCTCAAGTTCATTATGGAAGTCTTTAAGAAACAAGGCTACCATGATCCTTACTCAACTCTTTAAAAGATTAGGAGTAAATTAAATGCTGGCACACAAGGTAAATTAGAACATCAAATGATACTGGAATAATAAACTTTAAACAGTGTACCAAATTACGTTTAGCATGCAAAAGGCAAGATATGCAAATTAAGCCCAAGACACCATGCTACTGCTGTGCATATAATTGTGTGAAAAGTAATGGGACATGGATATATTTATAGCAGTTCTGAAGTTATTTGACTGATTCCTGTGTAGGTAGCCTCCAGGAGTACATTAAGGCAAATGCTGACATATGGTTTAATCCTGAATTTGAAAACATATACTGTGTAACTACTGCATTTAAAATCAACCAACCAACCAACCCACAGTTCACATATGTTTATTCACTGATTAGGTGCTCAGAAGAACAGGACTTTTCTCTTTGATGTTACTTCACCTGGTTTAAAAGCTGCCTGTATGACTCATAACCAGATGGTCCTTGCTTTTTGTGCCAGTGTGCGAAGACAGGGCGGGAAAAAGGCCTGAGTTAGGCTTCCTATACAATGAATGGAGGGAGATAAGTGCCTCAGAATGGGACCCACAAAAGCCAGCATGCTAATGGCTTCCTGTCTAAACTAACCAACGGGAGATGCTAAGGCCATGGATATTTCCTAAGCCCCAACCCTCGGGGAATTAACCCTTTCTTGGCTCAGTGGTTAGGGTACTCACCTGGGATGTGAGAGACCCCTAATTCAAGTCCCTCCTCCCCTCTACCTGAGGTGGAACAGGAATTTGGACACAGATCTGCTACCTTTCAGGTGAGTGCTTTAACTATAGGGCTATAGGACATTCTGATGTGGGATTTCAGAGTAACACCTGTGTTAGTCTGTATTCGCAAAAAGAAAAGGTATACTTGTGGCACCTTAGAGACTAACCAATTTATTTGAGCATAAGCTTTCGTGAGCTACAGCTCACTTCATGTGGGGAATACCTTCAGTCTCACCTGTTGAAGCTGTTCCATTGTGGATAAATAATTAATAAATCAATTGGAGCAGGAGGACTGGATCCTGCATCTTCCACGTGAGCCCTCTAACCACCAGGCTACAGAGTAATTCTTATGCTTGTGCTTCCTCTCTCTCATTGTGGCCCAATGATTCGTGCATTATTAATTTACAGTGAAGCAGCTTCAACAGGAGAGACTGAAGGAACTCCCTACATCAGAATATCTCATAGCCTAGTGTCAAATCAAATACAATTTTATTAGGTTGCATATGACATATATCTTTGTGAATACAAAAAGAAAAACAAACACAATCTAAAAAACCACCACCATCTATATAATAGATTAAAATGTGGATTATAGCTTAATAACATCTTTCTTTTTGTCACAATGCTAAAAGGACAAAAACGTTCAACAGATTCCATTTCTGCCAGTAATTGAGAAAATACTAGAAACCATTATCTTTTGAGATGGTGATATTTTTTTTTAAATAAAAAAGAGGAAAAATCCAGCATCCCCTGAAGCTGGAAAATTATACAACTCAAAAAATAAAGAGGTTGATCTTCCAACTCTCCATATTTACTTGGGCAAAAATGAAGATGTGAAGGAACTTTCCCATATCTACCTTTAAGGACCGCAATTTCCATGGTTTGGAATCTTAACTGAGTATATATCTTACATAAATGAGGGTTTGATAACTTGTTTAAAAACATGGGCCATCTTCATAGCAGAAAACGAAAAAGGAAATTTAGAATCACATTTTATAGACAGATCTTCTTGTTGGATAATATCTGTTACTGTCTGTTTGAGTAGTTGATTACATTGATTACAAGATTATTGACAATAAGTGAGTAATGGAAAAAAAACAACCAAGTTATAATAAATTGGAGGGTCTTATACCATCAAAATAAGGAGTAGACAGGTTGTTCCTCCATCTCCTGAAAGCAAAGATGGGGCAACCTATGATCTAATAAAGTACAGATCTCAGACCAAAATTTAAGAAAAGCACTATAAGCTCTACTACTTACAAAAAACCACCATTCTTGGCACATAAAAAGGAGACAAGGTTAGAATTTGGGAGAATTAAAAGTCTCCTCAAAAAATTATTTTGAACAATCTTAAGGCTGAAGTTTGGCCCTTATCCACATTTCAGCCCCATAGAGCATCTGTGATATTATTTTAGCATTAAAAATTCCTAATACTGGGGCAGCTCTGTTTCCATCATATAAGCAGGTAAAATAGAGCATCTCTTGAGTTAAGGGTCTTTTGTTTCAAATCTTTATGATGAGGGGATCAATGACCCAAATGATTAAACTTCAGGTTGTAAAATCGGGATTAAATATTACATGCCACATAGAACAGATTAATAGAACTGTGTATGAAGTAGAATTTTTTCAGTCCTCTTTTTTAAAAATTGCAACTATGATACTAGACTACCAGCTAGATGGAATCCACCCAGAATGGTTAATGACAATACATAATTGAGTCAAGGCTGGGGATCACCAATCAAGATTCTGCTGAAAAACTTTCATGGGGAGAAAATCTTTTTTCTATGGTTGGGCTAAAAGAAATGACTGGGTTTTACCTGCCTGTCACTGAAGACCAGAGTGGTAAATCAACTCAGTAGAATTAAATAAAAAAAACTTGTTGGGGGGCAGGGAGGGACTCATTAAATACCTGGCTAAAATATGCTTTCCAAGCTTCATCATTAATTCATAAGTGGGGTATATCTACCAGAGCCTGAGACCAGTATCTTCCAAAATGTGGAAAAATGTTTAGCTTTAGCTGCTGTTTCAAAATCCTTCCACAAGGATCTAAGATATCCTTGTTTTTTTATGATATAATAAACCTTTGTATCTCCTTCTGGCAGCTACTAAATTCTGAAGTAAAGTAGGAGAGAAGGTGCATATCACCTTATTAGCTAGAACAGACTTTTGCTTCACATACTCCTCATCAAACCAAGCATGCTTATCTTTAAAAAGAATTTTTGGGATAATTAAAAGGAAAATACTTTTATTTAGATATAAATGGTTATGTAGAGTTTACCAGTAACTCATATGATTTACAAATTTTATAGGAATTCTTGGACTCAAAAAAATTATGTCTCTGAGAAATCTAACATCAGAGTCCTCTACTCTCCTAGATAAATGTCATGAATGACTGGGGTCCATTTTAGTCTTTTACAACTATGTTGTTCCAAAACAGGTAATTAAGGCATTCTCACCCATCAGAAATAAAACTTTCTTAAAAGGCCATATAAATCATAAGTGTTAGTAGTCACTGTGTGGGTGAGAAAGTATAGATACGTTGCTATAGAAGGACCAATTAATTATAGGGATAATATTATAAGAAGTCAATGAAATGTAGGTAAAATGCACTTCTCTATCCTCTACATTTCTAGGCTGGTTATTTATTTAGATTGTGAGAATATATCTCAGGATTTTACATGAACTCTTTATTAGTTGCATGAAATGTTCTAGAATGTTTTTGATTTAACTGGGTCCCCCAAGTTTGATCCTCTGGTTTCTTCTTCTAGGCCCAGCAGCTTTACCATTTCCCCTCCCTGAAATGGTGCTATCTTTTATGGGAGCATTGGACTGAATTCCAACAGGATTCCCCACCTCAGCCTTATGTTCAGAGTTTCCCAGGAAGATTGCACTTTAAAATAATGAGGTGTTTGGAGGTGAATTAAATTCTTATTATCAGGCTCTTGGTCAATGTCTTATACATGACTAGATTGTCCAATCTCTTTCCCTCTATCCAGGGAGAGCTTTTACCAGAACAATTTATGAATTTTATCCTGGAATTTATCTGGGTATAAAAATAAGATGAATGATTTGGAGTTCTTTACATTTTTGGAAACATTGTATTTAATTTTTTACAAGAAACATGATCAGCTGAATCTGAAATCATAATCTCTCCTGGTTTTGAATCCTTTCTCCCCCAGGAGGAGGCCAATTATCAAAAAGGGATCATATATCAGGAGGATATTCCACCTTGGTTTCTTTCTACCTAAAAGCCCAGATTTTATCTTTGGAATCAGTGTCAGAGTATTCAGGCTTTATTTCTTACAAAATTTCCTCATCTACAAATTTTTGTATTAAATATGTATTTCCCCACCACCCCCACCCCCATATCCTCCCTGTTTTATTCAGAGTCATTGTGGGAATGTCTGGATGAGAAAATTGATATAGTAGGTCTCAGTTCCCAATGGCTTATCCAATTATTTTGGGAGATTTTAATGCTTGAATAGGTACTCCAATGAACTAAGTAGCGGGGGAAGAAAACATGGAGGAGATTTTTTACCTTCCCCCTCAAAACTCTAGAAAGCAGGTGGTTAACATCTCTGGAAAAAATTAAAGGTATTAGATAATCCATATTAGATAAGTGATATTGAAAGTCCCTACAGAGGGGAGAGGGTGAGCTCATCTCCAAATCAATCAGTGCCAGTCAACTCTCAACTTAAAAATTTTATTTAAGCTTCACAACCCGCCATGGAGGAAAGATTCTACATCAAACGGGCCTTAATCTAACATAGATGATACTACTGACTTCACAGCTCCCTGGGAGGGAAGTTTCCTATTAAAACTGCCATCTCCACAGTCTTCACATCCTCCAGCAGACTTGGGCCTCCAGGGTTCACTTGTTCCAAATCTCCAGATATTACAGAGCAATATTGCTATATAGTGGAAACTGCCACTTATTCACTCGCAGACTCCCAGGAGCTCGTTCACTACCTCAGACAAGCTGGCTGGCCCCCCCAGATACTGCTCTCCCTGTGTGCAGTTCCTCCTTCCGGGTGCTGAGCTCCACTTCCCATAGCCTAATGAAAGGGGGCAGATCCTCATTCTAATCCCTTCCTCCCAGTCAGGCAAAGGGAAGACATGAACTGGGGGTTTTCCAGATTCCAGGTGAGCACCCTAACCACTGGGCTAAATGTTCTGCCTCTGCTGCTGCCTTTGTAAGCTTGCTTATAGGGACCTGACCTGGTGGGCAAGCTCTGAGCATAGTTACTGGATCAGGCCTTGCAAGTGACTTAGGAACTTCCCTGGATTCGGGCATCACACTGGGGCTTAGACATCCACATGCAGATGCTTAGTGTGGGGCTGCAGAGGCAGAAACATAGGTATTTGGGAAATTTTTACCACAAAAATTTGGCTGCTAAGCATGTTTAGTCACCTGCAAGATTTGGCAACAGCTGATCAGGACTCTGGGAATTCCAGAGGGGCCTGATTCTGGGATTCAGGCACCTAAAGTGGAAGCTGGGCACCCAAGTCCTTTTGTGAACCTAACCCCAGGAGATTAAATGATTTACCAAAGGTCACACAGGAATTCTATGGCACAGGTGGGAATAAACTCAGAATACCTAACTCAGTCTAATGCCTTAACTACAAGAACATTCTTCCTCTCTGTTTATGGGTTCTGGACTGATCTATGCTACTTATTGGATTAGTAAACACAATGAGTAAAAGGTTAAAGAAATGGAGTCCAAATTGACCCACCTGGAGATCATAGACAGAGGTCCTCAGAAGCAGGAATCCTGTTCAGATGCTTAGCTGAACCTTATTCAATCTACTGTAACCACTTGGGCTTGCAAAACTAAGTGGTACTCTAGCAAGAAATTTGTCCTCAAAGTATTTCAGTGCTTGTTTTTCAGATGCTTTGTTCAAAGTTCATTTTAATTCATCAGAGTCCTTCCATTGATTCAATGAGCATGGATGGAACCCCAGGTCTTGGTCAGAATCACAAAGAGAAGAAAGACACAAACATGAAAAATGTTTCACAATTTTAAAGCAAACTTTTGGATCTTCAAAAAAAATTTCAGGTCAAATTCAGCTTTTTTTTTAAGACGAAGGAGTGGGTCACTGATCCCTAAATATTTTTGACTTTAGACTCCAGTTTCCATTCTAATAATCCTCTGACTAAAACAGTAAGTAAATTGCTATTGCAGAAAGACTAAATATTTGCTGAAGATATTTCAAATTGGTAGGTAGTAGGGGTAATTCATTGCCTGTATCTTTCATGTTGTAATCTGGCAGTTAATGCAACACTGTAAAATGTATTTATTAGGATATCCTGCTTACACATTTTATTGGCTTCTCATTTCTTTGTTACAATATTTCACTTATATGTTTGTGTCTTTCCTCTAGTTTATTCAAGCAAAAATAAGACATTACAGTGGTAGAATTGCAGAGTGTGGTATATTTGACTAGGTTGTTTGAGTAGCGGCTGTTAGTTTGTCAAAGCAAGTGTACAATTCGATGAATTTAAGAGACAAAAAAAAACACAGAAAAGAAAAGGTGATACATGCATTATGAGCACTATAAACAGTTGGCCAAGTTAACTGGTCCCATAAAGAAATCAATGGAGATATAGCCATTTACAGCAGAAGTGAATTTGGCCCAATTACTTTACACCAGTTGACCTGACACCCTTCATAGATTCTTTTTGTATAATTACCATTGTTGTATCATTAACTTGTTTCTCTTCGAGCCAGAGCATGGAGAGTGGGCAGAGCCTTGGCTCGATACCGCCTCACTAGCTTCAACACACTGGCGAGCACAGCTGAGCCAGCACAAAGGAGAGAAGTAATCTGCAGAAAAGAATTTACACTGTTTACTTCATTCATTGAGTAATAAGGAGCAGAGATTGGAGTATGATTGAGTCACAGTTCAATCCCTGCTTCGCTCCTGGGGTAACACAACTCCACACTGCTCCTGTAGCGCTGATTTAATAGTAAAAGAAATAGTAAGGATTGTTCAGGGAAAATAATTTTTGTTTGTTTTTTGTTTTTCCAAAATTTCTGTTTTTGTGGAAAAGAATCCAATACATCCTTTTTGTTTCAATGGAAAAAAAATGAAACCTGAACATTTTTTGTTTTCAAAATGGTTTTTGTTTTTGATTGTTTGTTTTGTTTTTCTTCTCTGTTACCCCTCTTTTTTATTTGAACTCCTTTTTCATGGCAAAACAACAACACAAAAGAAAACAAAAACAACGTAGCAGAACAAAACAAACATCATAGAACCTAACCACATCAGACACACCATCAGGGGCTCATTCACCTGCACATCTACCAATGTGATATATGCCATCATGTGCCAGCAATGCCCCTCTGCCATGTACATTGGCTAGACCGGATCGTCTCTATGCAAAGGAATAAAGGGACACAAATCAGACATCAAGCATTGTAACATTCAAAAACCAATAGGAGAGCACTTCAATCTCCCTGGACACTCAATAACAGACTTAAAAGTGGCCATTCTTCAACAAAAAAAAATCCGTCAAAAACAGACTTCAATGAGAAACTGCAGTGCTGGAATTAACCTGCAAACTTGACACCATCAAATTAGGCCTGAATAAAGACTGGGAGTGGCTGGGTCAGGACAAAAAGTAATTTTCCCTCTGTTGATATTCACACCTTCTTGTCAACTGTAGGGAATGGGCCCACATCCATTCTGAGTGAATTGGCCTGGTTAGCACTGACCCCCCACTCAGTAAGGCAACTCCCATCTTTTCATGTGCTGTATATTTATACCAGCCAACTGAATTTTTCACTCCATGAATCTGAATTGGGTTCTAGCCCACAAAAGCTTATGCCCAAATAAATTTGTTAGGCCTGGTCTACACTGGGGGTGGGAGATCAATCTAAGTTAGGCAACGTCTGCTACATAATAATGTAGCTGAAGTCGATGTACTTAGATCTACTCACAGTGGTGTCTTCACTGGGCTAAGTCGATGGCTGATGCTCTTCCGTCGACTCCGCCAGCGCCTCTCATCCTGGTGGAATATTGGAGTTGAAGGGAGAGCACTCGGCGGTCAATTTATCGCATCTAGACTAGACGCGATAAATCGACCCCCGCTGGATCAATCGCTGCTCGTCGATCCAGCAGGTAATGTAGATAAGCCCTGAGTCTCTAAGGTGCCACAAGGGCTCCTAGTTTTTTTTTAAACAAACTTTTTTTTTAAGATACTGCAGAACATTGAATTTTTCATTTTTTTTAATTGAAAAATTGGAGAAAAAAATAAAAAATGTTTTCCCAGGAAAATTTTATATCCAGAACGCCATTTGTTGTTAAAATTTAAAAAATTTCAACCAGTCAATACCCTTTACTCAGGGTACATTGTTAGATTGCAATGTAGTTCTCCGATGGTGTGTAGCAAGATCGAGTTATTTTAACAAAGGTGTCAGTGTGGCTCAGTAAGATGGACTAAGAAAGAGGGATTTGTGCTAAAGCCCTGGACCAGGATGTAGGCTTACAAATAATACTGCAACTTCAGACCAGTAAAGAGATTCTACTGTTAGTTGGGGTTCCTAGTTGGTGAGACATAAAATTAAAGATCTTTGAGAGGGAAGCTAATAAATACTTTGCCAGAAATATTTATTTTTCTAGCCAAGAAATTGATAATGGCAGAATGAACTTATTCAGGTCCACCCATGTAGTTCTGTAATATGTGTTTTTAAAATAAATTCCCTTTAAAAAAGAAACAGTGTTTAGGGATTGAGATGGGAGAGAACCCCTCTGTTTTGGAGAGCCCCGAAGTGCACTAACCACCGCTACTTTTTGATTTGTATGATGCTGAAGACCGTGTTGATGCTTAACAATTAATTAGCAATATTAGGTCACATCAGCTGAATGTCATTTATTGAAAGAACAAAATATTTGAAGAAAGTGGCGAGATGCATGGTAAAAGTGTGAGCCACATAAAACACAAAATAAGCCCCCTTTTTGGTTTTTCTTGTAGCATCATCAGGGCAGAAATGTTCAACAGTAAATACACATTCTGAATAAATGTAAAACATGAAGGATAAACCTATCCACTTTAGAAGGTTTACCTACTCTGGATTTGCATACAAATTTATGTATTCCACATGATATCATTAATTCTTAAACCATAATTGAGTGCAATGAGTTTGGTATCCAGTGATTAAAAAAAATAAACATCTTAGATCCCTGTTTTAGTGGTGTTTTATTACATTTCATATATTATTTATACCAGGGATTAAAAAATGTATTAAAATAGAAATGCCTCGCTAATAGCTATTGCTTTGTGAGCCCTGCCCTGCATTAGTACAATCGATTTTCACATCATTTTCATGCTTCTGCAGTAGGTCTACCCTACTTTAAATGCGCATATTTGCTATGAGGATAGAATAGTGTCGCCAAGCATAAAACAGCAGCTAGATTTATTGGGACTCTGAAATTAGAGTTTAAAACTCTTCAAGTCTCTTCCCCGTTTTCTTTCTAGATCTAAGCTATCTCTAACTCTTCCAGGGTTCTCTATTGAATCTGGAGGAGAAGTTCACCACAATGTTGCCAAGCAGTAGCTAATCCATCGCTCATGGTATGTTCTTTGAGTACTGATTGCACAGTGTCATTTTCTCCATGTATTGGGGATGCTTCGCTTGTCACAGGCCCTGAAAGGAGTCAGCTTTCATCAATGGATCCTGACAACACGGAAAGAATGAATCACCTGAAGGAAGCATAGGGCATAGCATTTCAAAAGTGATCTCTGAAGACTGATTATTCCTCATCCTTGACATTGTGCCAAGGGCAAGATACATTGAACATTTGGGATGTAATGGAGCCTACACGTCACTACTTGCCTAGGGTCCCTCTCAGGACACAGGAGGATAGCATGCTTGGCTTTTGTTCAGTTTTTATTATATGTTGTAAACTTTTGACTATTCTGATATGTGTTGTCATTGTTGTGTCAAGATTGGGCCCTAACAGGGTGTCTGACTTGACTGAGATCAAAAATGCTCCATTGAAGCTAACAGAAAAGAATAGGAATAAGGCTGTTGTGGGACCTTTACCAGTCAAACATGGGCTCTGGTACCTGTGCCATATGGAACCAAAATACAGGGCAGTTGTCAAGTATAAAACCATACTAAAAACTACTATCCTTTGGTCTCATGTTGAGAACTGGTGCAGGAGAGAACTGCTAGTAGTTTGCTGTACACTGTAAGCCGTATGCTATGAAATTCACTTTCTTATTATAAAAAAAAGGGTTTGTCCTGAAATATGTTCCACTACTCTCAGCTTGATTGTTGTTTTTATTATGGAAACCAATTTAAATGATACTTTTGACACAAAGAGAAAACAACAAAAGGCTAGTTATCAAGCTCAAGATAAACTACCCCTTTGTTGTTTTAATATTGAAGATGTTTGCTTGAAAACATATTTTTAATCTTTGTGGTGGCTCAGTAGACTATGGTTTAGAACAATGTCATTCCTCTCTGAAACAGCATTTTCCATGATAGCAGCCAATCTACCCTGTTGAGCAGGAATCAAACTTGTTTTATTTTCTTCCCGTTCAAAGATATTTTCTCCTTGTAAAAGTAGAACAGGCAACTATAACAGTATTATCTCAGCTATGGTAAATCCTAATCAAAGTAGCAGAATACCAAAGGGACTGAATGGCCCCAAAACATACTTCAAGTTGAATTTACAGATTTGTTAGAGGTATGGTGTCCACTTTTAGATGAAAAGATGTGGCCCACCAGAAAGTGGCGAAGAGGTCTTTGAAGAAGTTCCATAAACAACAGGATTCCCCAGTTGTGTGTCAGAGTGCTGCCAAGGCATCCAAAACATAAAAATCCAACTATCATCTGAACCAAATGAGCACATCCAAAAGACTTCTGGACCAGTGAGAGTCACAAAACCCTCTAAATACAGACAGTTGAATCGGCAGGATGTAAAACAGCATGAGTTTAAAAACTAATTTTTCCCCCTGAATATTTCAAGTCCAAAGATATTTTTCTAGCACAGACATGTTTTTCTAAAAGTTATGGTATTTCCATAGTATTATTTCTTATTTTCTTCATATAATGATAGTGAGCTAAGATTGTGTAAAACGATCTACAATCTCTGTACTACCCCTACTATTTATCTACAGTATCATTGAGGAGGAAACAGCATATTATTTATCTAAATGACATTTGTAAATCTTTGCAACCACTTAGTAACTGGACCAATATGTATAGATTTCTTATTAAACATACGCAAGTAGGTCATTCTAACATATAGGAAGAGCAGTAATATTTCACAGATTAAAGTTGCAGATCTTTTTGATCCTGACATAGCATAAAGCATTTTCAAACAACTGACATTTCCACTGAGTCAATTATTTATACTTCCGTAGTCTTTGGAATTTATAAATTGTTCAGAAGGCAATAATTTCCTCAGATGGTGTTTAGCTTTTGAAAAACAAAAATGGGAAAAACCCAAGTATGTTTAGCACAACAAAGTTATAGACATAGATGATAAACAAAGAGGAAAATTTCTATTAGCAGACATTATGGAATCACAAAACAATATTGATTTGAAAGACCTCCTATATGACACAGTGTAGCCACCTGCCAATGCAGGACTGTTCCCTACAGCTGAGATTGAAGTGATCCTAGTGAATGTGCTTCCACCAAATTCCTTGCATCTGCACAGTCTAATGAATCAGACCATTTGTATATTTTTTCCTGATAGACTACATTTCCCTTTGTTTCATGTCCCTAGTTATACCCCTTGGTACCACAAGTAACAATGCCGCACACTCCTTTCAATACTTGTATCTATGCAATATACCATGTCCCCCACATTGATAATAAAGGATTAATGAAATATGAGATTATGAAACAAGAACAATTACACTGATAAGAAAAGGACCATGCTGTAATTCTGAAATTGATTTGTTACAGCTTCCTGGTCCCTGCAAGCAATTAAAAAGCTGCAGTGCAAGAAAGTAGCAGGGCTAAAACCAATGCGATATCAGAATAAGTCATCAAAGAGGCTTTCCTCCAAATGAGATAACAATCAAGCAGTGATTTAAAAACCACAAAATGAAAATAAAACCCCAAAACAGTCTGTCACAGATGGAATAATATATTTACATTATGTGGTAGTCACAGGAATTCGTGTAGTGCTCAGAGTGAACATTTCTTTGTAAAGCCAAATAAGGGGCAAGGTGGAAAAGAAAGGGAAAAAAGGGTTAAAATGCGAGGATGTGGATGATGCTGATGATTGAGGATGACAATTGGGATTGGGAGCAAGAATGTGTTATGGGAGAACCTGGCTGAAGAAACAAACAGCACGGTGCAAGGTAGTTTAACACAAGTAGCAGAACCCTGTGTTTGTCTAATTTAGTCTTTACTCTGTGCCCATCACTGAAGTATCTTGGTAGAACATGACATTATTACCGACTCCTAAGTGTACATGTGGTACATTCAGCAAGCACTTGATTTTGCTACTCTTATTTAAACCGATGAGTCCTTGCCATGAGTCGTCCCACCGAGGTAAACATTTGAATTCTGTGATATGTTTCTAGCACATGGATTTGTTACAATTGCTGGTATGAAGAGCACAAACTTGACTCTAGCTGCTCCTGCATTTTTTCTCTTTACTCAGGCTCTAGCTGCCATTGCACCTCTCACTGTGATACAACTGCTGTCATAAATATAAAGGGAAGGGTAAACCCCTTTGAAATCCCTCCTGGCCAGGGGAAAGCTCCTCTCACCTGTAAAGGGTTAAGAAGCTAAAGGTAACCTCGCTGGCACCTGACCAAAATGACCAATGAGGAGACAAGATACTTTCAAAAGCTGGGAGGAGGGAGAGAAACAAAGGGTCTGTGTCTGTCTATATGCTGGTTTTCTGAAACTGAATGCTTTTTCATTGTTCTCAGATCCAAGGGTTTGGGTCTGTGGTCACCTATGCAAATTGGTGAGGCTTTTTATCTAACATTTCCCAGGAAAGGGGGGGTGCAAGTGTTGGGAGGATTGCTCATTGTTCTTAAGATCCAAGGGTCTGGGTCTGTAGTCACCTAGGCAAATTGGTGAGGCTTTTTACCAAACCTTGTCCAGGAAGTGGGGTGCAAGGTTTTGGGAAGTATTTTGGGGGGAAGTACACATCCAAACAGCTCTTCCCCAGTAACCAGTATTAGTTTGGTGGTGGTAGCGGCCAGTCCAAGGACAACGGGTGGAATATTTTGTACCTTGGGGAAGTTTTGACCTAAGCTGGTAAAGATAAGCTTAGGAGGTTTTTCATGCAGGTCCCCACATCTGTACCCTAGAGTTCAGAGTGGGGGAGGAACCTTGACATGGTGGCATAGTGGTGGGATTAACCTGAAATCATTTTGAGATCCAGTTGAGATTTTTTGAACTAGAAATACAGATTTTAAAAAGGAAATTTTTTTTTCCTTTGGAAAGGAAGTCCAGAAAGCAGATGAAACTGAAAGCAGCTTGTTTTTTCTCTGCTTTGTGGCTAAGCAGAGACAAAAGGGGATTATCTTTGTGAATTGCAGGTTTTCTTTGCCTGGAGGCAGGGTACTTAACTCCTGCAGGGAAATTCACAGTCTTCCAATCCAGAGTTTTTTTTTCTTTTCTTCCTAAAAGTAAATAGGGGGTGTGTGTTCTACCCATTTGCTTTTTCTTTGGGCTGGGTAAGCAGGTTTCCAAGTAGTTGGAGGTTTTTTGCTTTAATTTGGGCCCAGAGCAGAGACAAGGGAATTGTCTTTTTCTGTAGGCTGACAATCACTATCAGAGAATAGGTATTCTATTCGAGCACAGCAAAATTTTACAGCCAAGTTTTGTTTGTTTATTTCTAAACCTCGGGTGTAAAGTTAGTTAAAAACAGAGAGGTTAGAATGACCAAATCCGCAGCTCGACTACAGCTGGAATTAGCCAAATTTCAGGCTGAGGAAAGACAAAGGGAACATGAAAGACAGATAGAACTCATGCGGCTGAAGAAGGAGGAGAAGGAAGAAGAGAGGAAGCATGTGGAGGAGAAGAAGGAAAAAGAGAGGAAGCATTTGGAGGAGGTGGAGAGGATAAAGGCCCGGCAGAATATACCAACAAACCCTAGCAATCCTTCTCCAGGTACCACTTCCCATCCCAGAAAGTTCCCCACCTACAAGGCAGGTGATGATACTGAGGCCTTCTTAGAAAACTTCGAAAGGGCCTGCCTTGGGTACAACATCTCTACTGACCAATACATGGTAGAACTGAGGCCGCAGCTCAGTGGACCCTTAGCTGAGGTGGCAGCTGAAATGCCTAAAGAACACATGAACAAGTATGAACTGTTTAAATCCAAGGCGAGAGTCAGAATGGGGATAACACCCGAGCAGTCTCGTCGGAGGTTCAGAGCCCTAAGGTGGAAACCAGACATGTCATTTACCCGACATGCCTACCACATTGTGAAACATTGGGATGCCTGGATATCAGGAGCAAGTGTTGAATCTCCAGTAAATTTGCCCTTCCTAATGCAAATGGAACAATTCTTAGAGGGTGTTCCTGAGGAAATAGAAAGATACATCCTAGATGGGAAACCCAAAACTGTAATCGAGGCAGGAGAGATTGGAGCCAGATGGGTGGAGGTGGCAGAGAAGAAGAAAACTGGTCGCAGTTGGAGCGGAGACCAGAAGGGACCACTCCAGACCACACCCTATTACCGGGGGCCGCCCAAGGCCCCACCTACCTCCCAAAGAACCCTCCAGACCCCTTATCGTCCCGCCACCCCGTTCTCCAGCAACCCTCCTCGCCCCAGTGACCCGTCAGCTGGCCGATGTTTTAAATGTAACGAGCTGGGGCATGTAAAGGCCAACTGCCCCAAGAACCCCAACAGATTACAGTTCATTGCACCGGAATCACACCAGAGGTCCACAGGCCCAGATACCTCCCAGATACCCTTGGAGGGGAGGGAAACTGTGAGTGTGGGCGGGAAGAAGGTCACCGCGTGGAGGGACACCGGAGCACAAGTGTCAGCTATCCATGCTTCCTTAGTGGACCCCAATTTAATCAACCCAGAGATCCAAGTGACAATTCAACCCTTCAAGTCCAACTCTTTCAATTTGCCTACAGCCAAGTTGCCTGTCCAGTACAAGGGCTGGTCAGGAATGTGGACTTTTGCAGTCTATGATGATTATCCCATCCCCATGCTGTTGGGGGAAGACTTGGCCAATCATGTGAAGCAGGCCAAGAGGGTGGGAACGGTCACCAGCAGCCAGGCTAAACAAGCCGTGAGGCCTAGCTCTGTTCCGGACACTTCTATCAGGACCCGGTCAGAGGTGATGGACCCGGACCCCAGGCCAATGTCTGCAACAGCAGTAGTGGATCCAGTCCCAGAGACCCAGACGGAACCAGTCCCAGAACCGGAACCAGCCGAACAACCAACACCAGACCCCGTGTCAGCACTGAATCCAGTACTTGCAACCTCAACACCAGAGGGCCCCACCGAACCTGAACTGGCAGCAGCCGATAACCCTACACAAGAGGCTCAGCCGGAGCCTGAATCCCAACATAGTGCACCAGCCGAGAGCGGTTCACAGTCAACAAAAACAGCTCCATCCCCTATATCGCTTCCCGAGGGACCAAGCCTAGGTCCCCAATCCAATGAGGAACTGATGTCTCCAGCATCAAGGGAACAGTTCCAGACCGAACAGGAAGCAGATGAAAGCCTCCAGAGAGCTTGGACGGCGGCACGGAGCAACCCACTGCCTCTCAGCTCTTCTAATCGATCCAGGTTTGTGGTAGAAAGAGGACTTTTATACAAGGAAACTCTTTCTGCGGACACCAGGAAGACTGGCATCCTCAGAGACAGTTGGTAGTTCCAACTAAATACCGGGCCAAACTCTTGAGCTTAGCCCACGATCACCCTGGTGGCCATGCTGGGGTGAACAGGACCAAAGACCGTTTGGGGGGGTCATTCCACTGGGAGGGAATGGGCAAGGATGTTTCTACCTATGTCCAGTCTTGTGAGGTGTGCCAAAGAGTGGGAAAACCCCAAGACCAGGTCAAACCCCTGTCCAGCCACTCCCCATCATTGAAGTTCCATTTCAGGAGTAGCTGTGGATATTCTGGGTCCTGTTCTGAAAAAGACACCCAGAGGAAAGCAGTACATACTGACTTTCATGGATTTTGCCACCCGATGGCCGGAAGCAATAGCTCTAAGCAACAGCAGGGCTAAAAGTGTGTGCCAGGCACTAGCAGACATTTTTGCCAGGGTAGGTTGGCCCTCCGACATCCTCACAGATGCAGGGACTAATTTCCTGGCAGGAACTATGAAAAACCTTTGGGAAGCTCATGGGGTAAATCACTTGGTTGCCACTCCTTACCACCATCAAACAAATGGCATGGTGGAGAAGTTTAATGGAACTTTGGGGGCCATGATACGTAGATTCGTAAATGAGCACTCCAATGATTGGGACCTAGTGTTGCAGCAGTTGCTCTTTGCCTACAGAGCTGTACCACACCCCAGTTTAGGGTTTTCCCCATTTGAACTTGTATATGGCCGTGAGGTTAAGGGGCCATTGCAGTTGGTGAAGCAGCAATGGGAGGGATTTACACCTTCTCCAGGAACTAACATTCTGGACTTTGTAACCAACCTACAAAACACCCTCCGAACCTCTTTAGCCCTTGCTAGAGAAAACTTACAGGATGCTCAAAAAGAGCAAAAAGCCTGGTATGATAAACATGCCAGAGAGCGTTCCTTCAAAGTAGGAGACCAGGTCATGGTCTTAAAGGCGCTCCAGGCCCATAAAATGGAAGCATCGTGGGAAGGGCCATTCATGGTCCAGGAGCGCCTGGGAGCTGTTAATTGTCTCATAGCATTCCCCACCTCCAACCGAAAGCCTAAGGTGTACCATATTAATTCTCTAAAGCCCTTTTATTCCAGAGAATTAAAGGTTTGTCAGTTTACAGCCCAGGGAGGAGACGATGCTGAGTGGCCTGAAGGTGTCTAGTAAGAAGGGAAATGTGCTGGTGGTGTGGAAGAGGTGAACCTCTCCATGACCCTTGGGCGTATGCAGCGACAGCAGATCCAGGAGCTGTGCACTAGCTACGCGCCAATGTTCTCAGCCACCCCAGGACTGACTGAACGGGCATACCACTCCATTGACACAGGTAATGCTCACCCAATTAGGGTCCAACCTTACCGGGTGTCTCCTCAAGCTAAAACTGCTATAGAACGGGAGATCCAGGATATGTTACAGATGGGTGTAATCCGCCCCTCTGAAAGTGCATGGGCATCTCCAGTGGTTCTAGTTCCCAAACCAGATGGGGAAATATGTTTTTGCGTGGACTACCGTAAGCTAAATGCTGTAACTCGCCCAGACAACTATCCAATGCCACGCACAGATGAACTATTAGAGAAACTGGGACGGGCCCAGTTCATCTCTACCTTGGACTTAACCAAGGGGTACTGGCAGGTACCGCTAGATGAATCTGCCAAGGAAAGGTCAGCCTTCACCACACATCTCGGGCTGTATGAATTTAATGTACTCCCTTTCGGGCTGCGAAATGCACCCGCCACTTTCCAGAGACTTGTAGATGGTCTCCTAGCGGGATTAGGAGAATATGCAGTCGCCTACCTTGACGATGTGGCCATATTTTCAGATTCCTGGGCAGACCACCTGGAACATCTACACAAAATCCTTGAGCGCATAAGGGAGGCAGGACTAACTGTTAAGGCTAAGAAGTGTCAAATAGGCCTAAACAGAGTGACTTACCTTGGATACCAGGTGGGTCAAGGAACTATCAGCCCCCTACAGGCCAAAGTGGATGCTATCCAAAAGTGGCCTGTCCCAAAGTCAAAGAAACAGGTTCAATCCTTCTTAGGCTTGGCCGGTTATTACAGACGATTTGTACCGCACTACAGCCAAAACCCTGCACCACTGACAGACCTAACCAAAAAGAAACAGCCAAATGCTGTTCAGTGGACCGAAAAGTGTCAGAAGGCCTTTAACAAGCTTAAAGCGACACTCATGTCTGACCCTGTCCTAAGGGCCCCAGACTTTGACAAACCGTTCCTAGTAACCACAGATGCATCCGAGCGTGGTGTGGGAGCAGTTTTAATGCAGAAAGGACCTGATCAAGTATTCCACCCTGTAGTGTTTCTCAGCAAAAAACTGTCTGAGAGGGAAAGCAACTGGTCAGTCACTGAAAAAGAATGTTACGCCATTGTCTACGCTCTGGAAAAGCTACGCCCATATGTTTGGGGACGGCGTTTCCACCTGCAAACCAACCATGCTGCAGTGAAGTGGCTTCACACCGTCAAGGAAACTAACAAAAAACTTCTTCGGTGGAGTTTAGCTCTCCAAGATTTTGATTTTGACATCCAACACATCTCAGGAGCTTCTAACAAAGTGGCTGATGCACTCTCCCGTGAAGTTTTCCAGAATCAACTGGTTAAAATTGTCCTTGAGATGTGGAAAATATTGTTAGTCTTTATGTACTTGGTAGTATATTTAGAGATGCATGTGTCTTATTAACTCTGTTTTTCCTAGAGCTCCAGGAAGAAATCCCAGCCAGTGTTTCACCCTAGCTGAGATTTGGGGGGCGTGTCATAAATATAAAGGGAAGGGTAAACCCCTTTGAAATCCCTCCTGGCCAGGGGAAAGCTCCTCTCACCTGTAAAGGGTTAAGAAGCTAAAGGTAACCTCGCTGGCACCTGACCAAAATGACCAATGAGGAGACAAGATACTTTCAAAAGCTGGGAGGAGGGAGAGAAACAAAGGGTCTGTGTCTGTCTATATGCTGGTTTTCTGCCGGGGATAGACCAGGAATGGAGTCTTAGAACTTTTAGTAAGTAATCTAGCTAGGTATGTGTTAGATTATGATTTCTTTAAATGGCTGAGAAAAGGAATGTGCTGAATAGAGTAACTATTTCTGTCTGTATATCTTTTTTGTAACTTAAGGGTTTGCCTCGAGGGGTTCTCTATGTTTTTTAATCTAATTACCCTGTAAGATATCTACCATCCTGATTTTACAGGGGGGATTTCTTTATTTCTATTTACTTCTATTTTTATTAAAAGTCTTCTTGTAAGAAACTGAATGCTTTTTCATTGTTCTCAGATCCAAGGGTTTGGGTCTGTGGTCACCTATGCAAATTGGTGAGGCTTTTTATCCAACATTTCCCAGGAAAGGGGGGGTGCAAGTGTTGGGAGGATTGCTCATTGTTCTTAAGATCCAAGGGTCTGGGTCTGTAGTCACCTAGGCAAATTGGTGAGGCTTTTTACCAAACCTTGTCCAGGAAGTGGGGTGCAAGGTTTTGGGAAGTATTTTGGGGGGAAGGACGCGTCCAAACAGCTCTTCCCCAGTAACCAGTATTAGTTTGGTGGTGGTAGCGGCCAGTCCAAGGACAACGGGTGGAATATTTTGTACCTTGGGGAAGTTTTGACCTAAGCTGGTAAAGATAAGCTTAGGAGGTTTTTCATGCAGGTCCCCACATCTGTACCCTAGAGTTCAGAGTGGGGGAGGAACCTTGACAACTGCATGCCCATTTGATCATTTTAACTATACCAGTGTAGTTACAGAAATACCCTCCCCACGTCCACCCCCTCTCAAGTACACACACAGTTGTATCCATATAGCTTATTTCCATACATAAAGGGGAATAAACTCAACTTGCATAAAGCACCCTTGTACTGGTATAATTGTGTCCATGATCGGGGTTGTACTAGCATAACTACATCAGTACAAAAATCACACCCCTAACCAAAACAGTAATCGCGGTACCAAAATGATGTGTAGACCTTGCCTAAGTGAAAGGAAGAAATAGTAACATTTCTGTTACCCCCCATAAATTCCTCTCCCTTGATGAACATCAGCACACTTGCAAAACTCAGACATCACCTAGGATGAGATGTGAAATCTAATTAATGCCCCTTGTAATGTCCTTGAAATCTTCTCTGTGTTAATGTGAAATCCTTGCTTGAAATTTGGAGGGCAGCTTGACATTTACTTTAAGTATTTATTTGTGAAGCCGCTGAAAGTTGAGAACAAAAATTATACTTAATAGGGGCTTACAGTGCGCTGTTGTTGATGCACATGGTACTTTCCTCGATGATGTGAATCTATTTACCCACTGCTTTCTTGGAGGGGGAGAAGGGGAAGAGGGTAAAGGAGAATTGTCTTCCTAAAAAGGAAAAATGGAGGTAGAGAGAATTCAAAAGGTCAGCAAACCATCAAAGTATTTGTAAAACAGAAAAGCAAGAATAATTTTGCAAGAGCCCAGAAATGTCAGACATTTACTTAAAAAACAAGCACAATGCAGTATTTCCAAGAGGAAGGAATCCAGCTGGGGAAAGAAAAGAAAAATCATGGGCTGCTACTTAAAGCAGTGACAGCGTCTCTATTATGTCACATCCAAAACCACCAGGCTAAAAGAGCATTCCTTCAAAGTCAAGCACTCAAAAATTAGGAAATACTAGAATTAAGGTAGCCTGGGCAGCCTTGATTCAGCTCTCTTGTGCATACATGTTATGCTACAGTCTTTAATTACATGAACACACACAGTTTTCTCCACTTGAGCTAAAGGAGTAACTGGTAGCAGCAGGAGGTTGTTATCTTCTGTATAGACCGGCCACTTCTTCTTAGCGTAAGTGCAAAGTTCCTCAGGTGGCACATGACCAGCATTATAACCAAATTTGGGCTGCTGGTTGGACCATTAGCTTCCCCGGGCTGGGGCGGGTACTGACGGGGAGTGTGATGTGAACGCTGATCCATGTCCCCACCTGCCACTAAAGTGGGATGAAACTGTGACTTTGCCAGTGGGTTGCCCTGTGTGACCATTCAACGAAGTGGACCCGATGGAAGGCACTGGATGTTACACTTTTGACTGTGCTTATCTAATGGTCTGGAAGTACAGTCTGGGATTGTCTTCTGTATTGCTTCCCACATGGCAATTGGCTTTGCAGCCACAATTTTGGCTCAAATACAAACTTAAAAAAATCAATTTTGATGACTTCAGAATGCCATCTGGATCTGGACTCCTTAAGGAGACCAAATTATTCTGGAGTTCTCAATTAGGATTAGTAAGAAAAATATATAAATGCCTAATATGCACCTCCTGGTGGAACGTAATATCATATGATGTAATTCATCATTGTACAAATGTATGTCTGAAAGTTCTCCAGGGAACCATGAGTTATATCTTTCCATTCAAAGAGCCAGAACAAAGGAAAGTAATAATACACAGTAACATATATAGAGAACTTTCTGTTTTAAACTGTGTTACAAACATTTATTATGATGTATTTAGTGCCCAAAATGTGCTATTGTAGATGCTTTTCAGCCATGTAAGAACACAGATCTCTGCCTCAAAGAGATTACATTTTATGACTAGCTCCTTCTCCTGATGTGATTCCAGTGGGACATAACTGAGCCCTGAAGAGACAAAATACAGATGTTGATTGAGCAAAAGTGCAATATTAAGTGATTAGATGATTTTGGGAGCATCTTGTTATATATATATATATATATGTAGAACTAACAAGACATATCTATCTATCTATCTCATCCCCTCCTTTTCTGATTCTTTCCATTTGTCCCTGAGCCGTTTTCTCTCCATTGTTAATACTTATTCCACCACCCATTCTCACTGACTTCACTTCCTCTTTTTCCTTCACCTCTTCCAATAGATCCTGGTGGAGTGTGAAGGAAAGAATTTCACAACACTCCTGTGAAGTAGGTAAATATTATAAACTTGATTTTGAAGATAGGGAAGCTTACTTATTTAATCAGAGAAGTTAAGTGTACAGACCATAACTTAGAGTCAGTGTGGAGTCTGAATGAGAACTCAGGGCTGAAATTAATCTTATCTTGTATGAGCCATTCATACTTCTAGAATGACAGCTGAATGGTTCCTTCCAGGTTTTCACAGGAACTTTTTAGTAACCACTGTCATAGTTCAGGATAACTGGACCTGTATTCTCCCCACCCCACCCTTTGTAGTGTGGCAACAGGTTTTCAGTTCCTCAGCAATCTCCTCTCTTGGGTGGAAACATGCATCTTTCTCCCTCCTGACCGGGGTATTTCCTGGCTGCACAGTTTCCAGCCAACACTGTGAATCCCCTAGCAAGTCAGACTATCTCAGGTGGCCTGCTTTGCCATTCTTCTTCAGAGGCTATAAACAGCCTAATTACCCACAGTTAAAGTTACAACACGGCTCTTTCTAAGCAAGCACATTTATTCTTAAGGTAAAGTATTACAGAAAAAAACATATTAAAAACAATAAATTAATCTACACACATGCTAATAAGCTTACCAGAGATCACTCCAGCTTCAACAAGGGCTCTGGCAGATGACATGTCCTTCTAATCCCATCAAGGGGCTTTTGTGAGGTTACAAGTTCATAACTTCCTTGGCTCAGAACAAGCACATGTATGAAAAATTTAATCCTTCCTTTATACACTTTTGGCCTTCGACCTGGGAATAGTAATTTGTAGACTATGGGTTTCTCCTATGGGCATAGCTTCAAAAGGCTTGGTTTTTGCATAACTGGAGCAGTTACATTTGCATACACCATCCTCCCTACAGATTTTTGGGAAACACATTCAACTTTAAAAGTTCACATTGTTTCAAAAAGTCCTTTGAAGCTCATAATACCATTCAGGGTTTACATTAGTCAAGTCTCCTCCCTGGAGATGTTACATATAATCACACAATAATACATAAATATTTGCATTTTTATACAATGAACCCCTAATATACTTAAAACTTAATTCAATAATGTTTGTCCATGGTACTTCAGGAAATTGTCATATCTGTCACAACCACATTCTAGAATATAAAGTGAATCCCCAGCATACGGTTGCTAGAGTTTAGTGAGCTCTGTATGTTGTTGATGAAGCTGATATAGCATTTTATGTCTCTGTGATGGGTGGGACAAGGTGTTTTCTCTCCTCTTGGAGGCCATAATGAATTCATATACAGTGCCCCTGCCTGCTGATCCACTCCCTTTCAAAGACATCGATGGTAGCATTGGCTGCTCAGGGGAGGTGAATCCTTAGCCCCAGTATGGTGCAGGAAGGGAGACAGTCTACTACCCCATCTGCAGATGACAAAAAGCAGGCAGGGAGAGGGGGTAAATGGGTAGGAAGTGGAGACCAGTGTTTCCAGGATTATCAGCTCAGGGTTGTTGTTGTATTTTTAACTTTTGAGGCAATTGGCTGATGTCTGAAGTCACAAAACATCACTCAGCGTACCATGATATGGAGTGCAATACTTTTCATACAGCTTTTATACCTTACTCTTGTTTTGTGTTCAGACTACAAGTCTCTCCTATAACAAACTTTTCAGGTTGCATTGTGCTTATCAGATTTGAGTCGCTTCTACAAATGGAACTCTTTATCTTCTAATCTTCTATACTAGCCGAGAAATGTGACCCTTCTTTGGATTCCTTGCCTAGCCTGCCTGCTGGGCCCTACTGTTGACAAGCTTGCTTAAATTACATTTTCTTTCATTGGGAAAGTAATACATTGCTTATATAAAGTCTGTGAGTGCAGCCCAGTGCATTGGAGCAGCACAGTGAAGCAATCACAGATAAAAACAGGACATATCTGTACACAGGTTGTGAGTATCTTCGTTTTCATTCACCTGTGGCCTTATAAATAAAGCCAAAGGGACAGACATTAACTATTCTGTATTTGCTTTGTGAATATTTCCATCCCAACCCCTTCCCCATATCTTACCATATCTCTGTGTTTACAAGCCATAGCTTCTATTAAATTGAAATCGCTTTCCCCGGTGGCCAGCAAGGCAAAGGTGTGACTACCAAGCCATGCAAGGGGACACTACTAAAATAAGGACAGCATTTGAAAAGGAATGTATGCTATTTGGGAAGGGCAACGTTTCATCATATTCACAGTCCAGCAGCTCTTACTGAAAACAATAGCAACACTGTATGTGAACAATATTTTGAAATTTGAACCAAGTCATTTATTCCAAGTCTAAACAAATGTGGGGCCATATCTTCCTCTATGTGAATTATTCATGCCTTTGGGATTAGCCACTTCTCAAGTCTGTTTGTGGAGTTTGCTTGCCTTTCATATGTCACCCAGAGAGGTGGGTTTTTGTTTCTTTCCCATCCATTTGGCCCAAAAATTCACTCTTCTTTGTGGATCAGCAAGAACAAGGTTATCAGAGTAGAGACATTGTACCTCTGTGCTGCTATTACCCCACACAGAGTGCAGTGTTTTAGTCATTCTGTCATGTACTCTCCACCTGACAAGTATCCTGAAACAGAGAAGGCAGTTTCACTGTGTGGGCTCGCAGCCCACACAAGTTAGCGATCAAAGACCTAATCATCCTGTCGCACAATGTGATAGAGATTCCCTCAGAGGATTGTGTCACGGTTTGCCTCTTTATTCCCCATGGAAAAGGCCACATGATGATCTGACTTGAACCTTGAAGATCTGCAGGTCTACCTTCTCAGCTTTACGCCCCTGGCTACCCCCAAACTCTGCTTCTTGACAGTAAGGATCCATTGGAACTGTGATCTCATGGACACCTCCAGGCCTCAGGGAAACCTTAAAAGGCAAAACTGCTATTTTATTTGCAGCTAAAGATATGGAGATTTTAGATGTGAAATCCAATTTACAGTTACTGAAGGAGAGTCTGGAACTACTAACATCTCTACAGAATAAGCAACATCAGAAGCTATGTGAACAGTTACATCGCCTACCATTCCGCAGCATCTTAGTGGAACTGCAGACATGCATAGTCGTCTCGTCAAGCGATGGCATCTTCTGAGGCATGATGCAGCAGTTCTAGGCCAGCACTGAACCTAGTCAGCAGGCATTCACCGACAACATATGTCATCATCTGTGTTGCGCCACAGCTGCACAAAGGGCTGTCATGAAGGCCCCAGCAATACTGGTTGGCTGCACAAAGACCTTGCCCAGTCCGGAACCTGTTCAACAGGGACCATTGGTGACAGGACAGGTCAAAACCAGGTGGGCAAATTGTGGGGTCAGTAATGAGGGACTGGTCGGGGATTATAATACATATCCATTCCTCTTGCCAGGGTGTTTCCGCCCTAACATTCTGGCATGGCAGATGAGACCATAATGGGTGATGTGACAGCAAACATGCAGCTGGGGGCAATGAATCAACATCCTCGTCACGCCACCCACCAGTACCTGACAGCAGTCGGGGAAGCTAGTGATCCAACCAGTGAGTGAAATTCCATGAGCACCAGCTCAGCGAATCCTGGCACTGATGTCACCAACATAGTATCTGAGTGCCTTCCAGTATTACCTTAAGCGACGTGAGTGACTAAAATCTGTCATGTGTTTGTTCTCTTGTCCTTTCCCCAGTGGGAGAAGTGTATGCAGTAGAATGTGTTGTTCTGAATGGGATGGAATGTTAGTTTTTTGTTTGTTTTTCTAAATATCATCATCATCAATTCCATAACCACATTGGTCATTGAGGCACCATTATTGGTGAGCAATCAACCAATTGTCTCCACCCCTGACAACTGTGTATCAGTGCTTGAGTCTCCGCAAAGTCCATTCCTGTCAACTCTTTTATGTTGTCAGTCCATCTCTTCTTCTGTCTACCTCTTCTCTTCTCCATACTGTCCCTTGGAGGATGATCTTGGATAGGCCAGATGATCTTGTTATATGGATGTACCACTTCAGCTTGCGCTTCCTCACAGTCGTCAGGAGGCCTTCATATGACCCAACGTGTTGGGTGACGATGTTGTGGACCTCTTCATTAGTGATGTGGTCAAAGTAGGAGATGCCCATGATTTTACAGAAGTATCTCATCGCTATTACCTGTATTTTGTGTTCAAGTTCTGACGTAAATGTCCATGTCTCACATGCATACAGAAAAATGGAGATAACTGGTGCGTGCAGCAGTTTCAGTTTGGATTCCAGGGAGATGTTCTTGTTCCTCCAAATTGGCTTTAGCTTTGCCACTGTTGCTGTTGTTTGTGTATTCTCACCAGAATTTCTGCCTTTGATCCTTCATCAGTGATGACTGCCCCCAAATACTTGAACTGTTTCACTGTCTCCAGCTCTTGTCCACTGACACTGATATGTGATCTGATCTTGCCACATTTGTTTATCATCAGCTTGGTTTTCTCTGCACTGATTGCCGTGCCGTATTTTGCAGAGCTTTCATCCAATTGTTTCACAAGGTTGGCAATTTTATCTTCGCTACCTGCCAGGCTTGTTCAACCCCGCAATGCTGACTGTGCATATGTGATCTTCTAGGGCATCAGTCATTATGTGCTCCAAGTAGATGTTGAATAGTGTGAGGAAAAGAAGGCAGCCTTGCTGGACTCCAATAGTGGTGCAAAACCACTCTCCTATTATGCCATTGATGAGAACTGCACTGCTTGGCCATTGTTTAATGGTAAGAATAAGCTTACAACCAACATTATACTTCTTCATGGTTTCCCAAAGAGCTTCGTGCCATATTCTGTAAAATGCCTTCTTGAAGTCAACAAAGATGTGGTAGATGTCCTGCTGGTGTTGCAAGTACTTCTTACAGAGAACATGAAGATTGAAAAGCATTTCTGTGGTACTTCTTCCAGCATGAAAGCAGCCTGTTTTTCCACGATGATATTCTCCGCTTGTGGCTTCAATCTGTTCAATATGACTTTCAACATCACTTTGCAAGGATGGTTAATTAAGCTTATGGTTCAGTAATTTTGACACAATTGCAGATTGCTTTTATTCGGCATTAGTCACTGTGTCCATGTGGAGGGCCACTCACCAATCTGCCAGATCTTGTTGCAGATCTTGGTGAGTATATCTATTACTATTTCTCCTACAAATTTCATCAGTTCGGCTGGGAAGTTGTCAATACCTGTAGCGTTTCCATTCTTGAGTGATTTCACAGCTATCTCCACTTCTTCCTGCTATATTGGAAAGTCATCCTCCTCTGTTGACTCTAGGCTATCTAGGACACTAGGATCTCTATTTGTCTGGTGGTTGTATAGATCAGAGCAGTCATTTGTCCACCTATTGATGATATCCTCTTCTTCTGTAACACTGTTCTCTTCTTTGTCTTGAATTGCATTAGGTTTGGTCCATCTTTCCTTCCTCAGATCTTTTACAACCTGGAAGGCCCGTTTGCTATTTTTATTATTGATATGCTCTTCAATTTTAGAGCATGGTTTTTTTATTCATATCTCCTTGGCCACCTTCTTTTCTTTCTTGATCTTTCTGCCAAAAGCTCTGTATTTATCAGCTCCCTCAGTGCTGTCCTTGTCTCTCTTGAGTTCTCTTCTAATGTCACACATTTGTAGTATTTCGTTTTTGGCCCAAAGTTTTGTCTTCTGATGGTGTTTCCCGAGAATGTCCATTGCTGCCTCATTCATTACAGTGTTGAAATCGTTCGTCATTGTTTCTACGTCTTCCTCTAGAGCAAGCAGTGGAGCAAATTTTACACCAATCATTGCTTGGAATGACTTGCAATGCTTCGGTCTCTACGTCTTTCTAAGTCAAACTCGATTCTGGTGAACTTTGGCCTGATGATTTTCCTTAGACACAGCCAGAAGTTTAGCATCACATGGTCATCATCACTTCCAATATCAGCACCGGGAAGCTCCTTGTTTTAGCTCTGTTGATTCCAGAATGAAATTGGTTTTGTACCATGATTTAGTTGATTTGACTGTGATGTAAACCATTAGGTGCATGCCATAATTGATCATCTGGGTGCTTTATGTGCTCCTAACGTGTTTGAAAGATTGTTATAGGTGGCAAACTCCAAAAGTCTCAGTCTTCTCTCATTGGTTACTGCATTACATAAAGGGCCACAATAATCTCACCAATCTGCCTGTGCATCAGTACCCATTTTAGCATTCCAATCTCCCTGTACAATCAGGATATGTTTCTTGTGAACCTTATCAATGATGTCTTGGAGCTGATTGTAAAAAAACTTCAATTTGCTCATCATCATAGACTGTTGTAGGTGTGTAGACTTGTACCACTGTGATATTCAATGGTACTGCTTTTAGACGGATGGAAATAAGCCTTCTGGATATTGGATGGCATCCTAATATTGAATTTTTGATATCTTTATCCACAAGAAATCCTACACATGTTTGTCCTCTCCCCTGTAATAGACTACATGGCCTTATTCTGTTAACGCCTCTCCAAAGTTCTTCCATCTGACCTCAGAGATTCCTAGGAGGTGCCAGCTGTATTGTTCCATTTCGTATGTGAGTTCTTTCAACCTCCCTATTTTTCTCAATGTCCTTACATTCCATGTGACTATGGTAATGTTATCTCTTCCACAGATTCTCTTTGTTGAGGTTACACAAGTAGTATACTTGTCACGCCTGCCCTGGTGGGAGATGGTTGGCATGGTCATTATTAACCTGGGCTGCGACCAATCTGGTATGGACATGGTTGACTTGTTCATCATATGGTGTGTCTTGGGCAAATTTCTAACCTGGCAGAGCCCATCCCTCTCCAGGCAGCCCCCTTTTAGTCTCCTCTTATGACATGCAGGAGGAGCAGTGGGCCTATTCTGTCCCCGAATCCTCAGGATTTCTAAATATACCTGTTTCTATACATTTATATTAGAGAAGGCAGGTGAAAGAAATACCCCTTTCACTTGGAACAGAAGGTGGCAAGGTTCTGACTCCCATATAGATGAGGTTTTACCCTTACTGCAGGGTAACATTGTGCCAAGGAGTGAATCATAAATATCAGGGTTGGAAGGGACCTCAGGAGGTCATCTAGTCCAACCCCCTGCTCAAAGCAGGACCAATCCCCAATTTTTGCCCCAGATCCCTAAATGGCCCCCTCAAGGATTGAACTCACAACCCTGGGTTTAGCAGACCAATGCTCAAACCACTGAGCTATCCCTCCCCACATGAAGTTGTCAGACAGTCTTCATCCCAGTTCACACACATTGATTTTTTTGTTTGTGTTGAAATTTGAAACATCAGTCATTCAGTTTTGGAGCATTGGTGGGTTTGAGGATTGTAATGTAAATCTCTGCCGAACAGGCTGGTCTGAGGATCAATGTTGTGATAGTTCGCTCCTCCTGTTTTATATATGATGCTAAATTATCAAAAACAAAATTATTCAAAGTAGGAAAACCATTGGAATATAACTGAGAATGAGCTTATAATAGAGTCACTGAGCCTTAAATATAATATTATTAATGGGGATACCAAAACACATTGCTGGGCTAGTCTACACCCAAAAGTTGCACTGCTTTAACTATACTTATGTGGTTGAAGTGGTGCAACTCCCTCCTAGGGTGGACACAGTTATTCCAGTATAAAGATGCTTCATACCAATTTAGCTATTCCTGTATCGGAAGGGTAATAAATTATACTGGTATAAGACACCTTTATAGAGAGATACTGCATCCACAGTAGAAGTTCTATTGGTATAACTATTTTGGTAAAAAAAATTGCATCTCTAACTGAAATACTTATAGCAGTACAAAAACTTTATGTAGACATAGAATCATAGAATCATAGAATATCAGGGTTGGAAGGGACCTCAGGAGGTCATCTAGTCCAACCCCTGCTCAAAGCAGGACCGATCCCCGACTAAATCATCCCAGCCAGGGCTTTGTCAAGCCTGACCTAAAAAACTTCTAGGGAAGGAGATTCCACCACTTCCTTAGGTAACGCATTCCAGTGTTTCACCACCCTCCTAGTGAAAAAGTTTTTCCTAATATCCAACCTAAATCTCCCCCACTGCAACTTGAGACCATTACTCCTTGTTCTGTCATCTGCTACCACTGAGAACAGTCTAGATCCATCCTCTTTGGAACCCCCTTTCAGGTAGTTGAAAGCAGCTATCAAATTCCCCCTCATTCTTCTCTTCTGAAGACTAAACATCCCCAGTTCCCTCAGCCTCTCCTCATAAGTCATGTGTTCCAGTCCCCTAATCATTTTTGTTGCCCTCCGCTGGACTCTTTCCAATTTTTCCACGTCCTTCTTGTAGAGTGGGGACCAAAACTGGACACAGTACTCCAGATGAGGCCTCACCAATGTCGAATAGAGGGGAACGATCACGTCCCTCGATCTGTTGGCAATGCCCCTACTTATACAGCCCAAAATGCCATTAGCCTTCTTGGAAACAAGGGCACACTGTTGACTCATATCCAACTTCTCATCCACTGTAACCCCTAGGTCCTTTTCTGCAGAACTGCTGCCGAGCCATTCCGTCCCTAGTCTGTAGTGGTGCATGGTATTCTTCCGTCCTAAGTGCAGGACTCTGCACTTGTCCTTGTTGAACCTCATCAGATTTCTTTTGGCCCAATCCTCCAATTTGTCTAGGTCCCTCTGTATCCTATCCCTCCCCTCCAGCGTATCTACCACTCCTCCCAGTTTAGTGTCATCTGCAAACTTGCTGAGGGTGCAATCCACACCATCCTCCAGATCATTTATGAAGATATTGAACAAAACCGGCTCCAGGACTGACCCCTGGGGCACTCCACTTGATACTTGCTGCCAACTAGACATGGAGCCATTGATCACTACCCGTTGAGCCTGACAATCTAGCCAGCTTTCTATCCACCTTATAGTCCATTCATCCAGCCCATACTTCTTTAACTTGCTGGCAAGAATACTGTGGGAGATCGTGTCAAAAGCTTTGCTAAAGTCAAGGAACAACACGTCCACTGCTTTCCCTTCATCCACAGAGCCAGTTATCTCGTCATAGAAGGCAATTAGATTAGTCAGGCATGACTTGCCCTTGGTGAATCCATGCTGACTGTGTCTGATCACTTTCCTCTCCTCTCCTCAGAAGTGCTTCAGAATTGATTCCTTGAGGACCTGCTCCATGATTTTTCCAGGGACTGAAGTGAGGCTGACTGGTCTGTAGTTCCCAGGATCCTCCTTCTTCCCTTTTTTAAAGATGGGCACTACATTAGCCTTTTTCCAGTCATCTGGGACCTCCCCCGATCGCCATGAGTTTTCAAAGATAATGGCCAATGGCTCTGCAATCACATCCGCCAATTCCTTTAGCACTCTCGGATGCAACGCATCCGGCCCCATGGACTTGTGCTTGTCCAGCTTTTCTAAATAGTCCCGAACCACTTCTTTCTCCACAGAGGGCTGGTCACCTCCTCCCCATGCTGTGCTGCCCAGTGCAGTAGTCTGGGAGCTGACCTTGTTCATGAAGACCGAGGCAAAAAAAGCACTGAGTACATTAGCTTTTTCCACATCCTCCTGTCACATAGGCCTAGGCAATGACTATCTCGTTCAGAGCTAGAAATTAAAAGGCTAACTATAGTAAATGTGGTCTGCTCATGGGTTAATGTTTACCTGGTGGTCATTGAAGGGTAATAAAAGGTCTGTTTTCAGGGTAAATAAGGAGTTGAAATTGAGTTTGTGTTTGCCTCTCAGGAGACCTTTCCTATTCCGCTATGAATAGACAAGTAACAACCACTTGGTCACTGGCTATTTAAAGCTGTATGGCCAGCTTTGTCAGGCTTGTCCCTTTCTATTTGTATGTGACAGTGGAGGAAAGGTATTTTGGTAAATAAATAGGCAAGTTCACTTGTCTGCAACAGTGCACTTCACAGAATCTGCCAGTGCTCAACATCTCTCTGAACTACAGCTTTGAAAATGAACTACAAGTTTCAGAAATGAAAATCTCTCAACACTTGCCTGCACATTTTACTATGGTAACTAGTGACTGCAGAGAGCAGGCTGGGACACCTTTTGTCTAACTGACAGCTGGTCAGTTATAACTTATGAGCCACTGAAAGCAGAAAGGTCAGACAACTGCTACGTGCAGTGTTTGTCACTATTTGTATTCTAGAATAGAAGCTAGAGAAACAGGCCCAGGGCTCTAAGGGCTCATGAGGGCTTGGAGAAAAGATTATTTGTATACAATATTTATCAGGCTCTTTATTTCTTAAATAATGCCTTAGGACATCTGGCATTTTGACCTTGTGTACCCTTAAGTGGTTGTCACTAAAAAAATCAGCATTTATTATGTAATGATAAATGAATGTTTAGGTTATGTGTGGTATTTCCTAAACTTAGAGTAAGAAATGCCATTTTCCATCATAAGTTTAAGAATACACCAAATATTGCTGTAACTTCAAAGACCACGGTCCCTAATGATAATGATAATTTTAGTGATGAACATTGCACTAGTACAATTGGTCAGTAAATTCCAGAAATATCTGGACATCTCTAAGTCTGTTCACCAAAAAATATGCCAAAAATAATAAATAGCAGAAGTTACACAATAAGGGGAAAGTCTTGCTCAAGCAAAGCCAGTGCAGTTCCATCTCATTAAAAAGGAAATGTCTGGGGACACTATGTTGGAGGTGGGCGCATGGGTGGGTTGTTTGCTTTCTGTTCACGCTGCTTTGTTCTGTTCTGTGTAGCTTCCTCACACCTTAGCATGCAGTGGGTTTTAGGGACTGGAACCATGACTTCACCCATCTGCCCCCACAGTGGGGTAGTGTATCAATTGATGCTCCGCTGAGAAGTGATGTATTACTATTTTTTTCTCTGTATTATAGTAGAGCTTAGTCAAGATCAGGGCTCCTTTGTGTTGTACTTTCTACAGATATGTATTAAAAGAGTCCCATCCTGAAGAACTTACTAAAGAACACAATATATGAATAAAAATCCTGTTCCTTAAATAGTTGCAGCCACTTGCGTCTTACTTTATGGAAATCTTCTTTATTAGTAGTAGTAGCGTGCCAGATTTGTACACAGATCTGGTAAAAACGAGGGATGGACCCTAAACCAGAAGATCCAGATGCACATTTTGATCCTATGGCCTCCCAAATTGTGTGCATATTTAGAGATGAGGTTTTGATTTTAAAAGACAAGGTCCCTCCCTTCCCTGCGGTGCTTCCAATCTGGCCCAGACATATGTTTGCTCAGGATCTCGCACCCTCTCGGAAATGCTGAAATACTTGAATATTGGATCTTTTGAAGCTGCTCATAAAAGTGTCATTGGCTGACTTTTCTGATGAGTTGTGAAGGGGTCTTTCACAAAACGTGACTCTGCTCTCAGACAGCTTGGTTGGGGTCAGATGAAAATGTTTATTTTTCTCATTTTCTGAGCTGATTCCAGAAGCCCTCTAAGCATAGAAACCCTAGTGAAGTCAATGAAAATTGTATGCACAAAGGGCCTGATCCAAAACTCACTTAAATCAATGATAGTCTTGACTTCACTGGGCTTTGAATAAGGCTATTAGGGTTTACAGGATTGGGCCCTGTCATAAATATAAAAGGAAGGGTAAAACCCATTAAAAAGAGAGGAAAAATCCTCTCACCTGTAAAGGGTTAAGAAGCTAAAGGTAACCTCGCTGGCACCTGACCAAAATGACCAATGAGGAGACAAGAACCCTCCAGACCCCTTATCGTCCCACCACACCGTTCTCCAGCAACCCACCTTGCCCCAGTGACCCGTCAGCTGGATGATATTTTAAATGTAACGAGCTGGGGCATGTAAAGGCCAACTGCCCCAAGAACCCCAACAGATTACAGTTCATTGCACCGGAATCACACCAGAGGTCCACAGGCCCAGATACCTCCCAGATACCCTTGGAGCGGAGGGAAACTGTGAGTGTGGGCAGGAAGAAGGTCACCGCGTGGAGGGACACCGGAGCACAAGTGTCAGCTATCCATGCTTCCTTAGTGGACCCCAATTTAATCAACCCAGAGATCCAAGTGACGATTCAACCCTTCAAGTCCAACTCTTTCAATTTGCCTACAGCCACGTTGCCTGTCCAGTACCAGGGCTGGTCAGGAACGTGGACTTTTGCAGTCTATGATGATTATCCCATCCCCATACTGTTGGGGGAAGACTTGGCCAATCATGTGAAGCGGGCCAAGAGGGAGGGAATGGTACACCCGTAGCCAGGATAAACAAGCCGTGAGGCCTAGCTCTATTCTGGAAACTTCTATCAGGACCCAGTCAGAGGTGATGGACCCGGACCCCAGGCCAATGTCTGCAACAGCAGTAGTGGATCCAGTCCCAGAGACCCAGACGGAACCAATCTCAGAACCGGAACCAGCCGAACAACCAACACCAGACCCATTGCCAGCACCGAATCCAGTACTTGCAACCTCAACACCAGAGGGCCCCACCGAACCTGAACCGGCAGCAGCTGATAACCCTACACAAGAGGCTCAGCTGGAGCCTGAATCCCAACATAGTGCACCAGCGGAAAGCGGTTCACAGTCAACGGAAACAGTCCCATCCCCTACATCGCTTCCAGAGGGACCAAGCATAGGTCCCCAATCCAATGAGGAACTGATGTCTCCAGCATCAAGGGAACATTTCCAGATCGAACAGGAAGCAGATGAAAGCCTCCAGAGAGCTTGGAAAGCGGCACGGAGCAACTCACCGCCTCTCAGCTCTTCTAATCGATCCAGGTTTGTTGTAGAAAGAGGACTTTTATACAAGGAAACTCTTTCTGGTGGACACCAGGAAGACTGGCATCCTCAGAGACAGTTGGTAGTTCCAACTAAATACCGGGCCAAACTCTTGAGCTTAGCCCACAATCACCCTAGTGGCCATGCTGGGGTGAACAGGACCAAAGACCGTTTGAGGGGGTCATTCCACTGGGAGGGAATGGGCAAGGATGTTTCTACCTATGTCCAGTCTTGTGAGGTATGCCAAAGAGTGGGGAAACCCCAAGACCAGGTCAAAGCCCCTCTCCAGCCACTCCCCATCATTGAGGTTCCATTTCAGCGAGTAGCTGTGGATATTCTGGGTCCTGTTCTGAAAAAGACACACAGAGGAAAGCAGTACATACTGATTTTCATGGATTTTGCCACCCAATGGCCGGAAGCAGTAGCTCTAAACAACACCAGGGCTAAAAGTGTGTGCCAGGCACTAGCAGACATTTTTGCCAGGGTAGGTTGGCCCTCCGACATCCTCACAGATGCAGGGACTAATTTCCTGGCAGGAACTATGGAAAACCTTTGGGAAGCTTATGGGGTAAATCACTTGGTTGCCACTCCTTACCACCATCAAACAAATGGCATGGTGGAGAAGTTTAATGGAACTTTGGGGGCCATGATACGTAAATTCGTAAATGAGCACTCCAATGACTGGGACCTAGTGTTGCAGCAGTTGCTCTTTGCCTACAGAGCTGTACCACACCCTAGGTTAGGGTTTTCCCCATTTGAACTTGTATATGGCCGTGAGGTTAAGGGGCCATTGCAGTTGGTGAAGCAGCAATGGGAGGGATTTACACCTTCTCCAGGAACTAACATTCTGGACTTTGTAACCAACCTACAGAACACCCACCGAACCTCTTTAGCCCTTTCTAAAGAAAACTTACAGGATGCTCAAAAAGAGCAAAAAGCCTGGTATGATAAACATGCCAGAGAGCGTTCCTTCAAAGTAGGGGACCAGGTCATGGTCTTAAAGGCGCTCCAGGCCCATTAAATGGAAGCATCTTGGGAAGGGCCATTCACGGTCCAGGAGCGCCTGGGAGCTGTTAATTATCTCATAGCATTCCCCACCTCTAACCGAAAGCCTAAGGTGTACCATATTAGTTCTCTAAAGCCCTTTTATTCCAGAGAATTAAAGGTTTGTCAGTTTACAGCCCAGGGAGGAGACGACGCTGAGTGGCCTGAAGGTGTTTACTACGAAGGGAAATGTGCTGGTGGTGTGGAAGAGGTGAACCTCTCCATGACCCTTGGGCGTATGCAGCGATAGCAGATCAAGGAGCTGTGCACTAGCTATGCACCGATGTTCTCAGCCACCCCAGGACTGACTGAACGGGCATACCACTCCATTGACACAGGTAATGCTCGCCCAATTAAAGTTCAACCTTACCGGGTGTCTCCTCAAGCTAAAACTGCTATAGAACGGGAGATCCAGGATATGTTACAGATGGGTGTAATCCGCCCCTCTGGAAGTGCATGGGCATCTCCAGTGGTTTTAGTTCCCAAACCAGATGGGGAAATACGTTTTTGCATGGACTACTGTAAGCTAAATGCTATAACTCACCCAGACAACTATCCAATGCCACGCACAGATGAACTAGAAACTGGATGGGCCCAGTTCATCTCTACCTTGGACTTAACCAAGGGGTACTGGCAGGTACCGCTAGATGAATCTGCCAAGGAAAGGTCAGCCTTCACCACACATCTCGGGCTAAATGAATTTAATGTACTCCCTTTCGGGCTGCGAAATACACCCGCCACCTTTCAAAGACTTGTAGATGGTCTCCTAGCGGGATTAGGAGAATATGCAGTCGCCTACCTTGACGATGTGGCCATATTTTCGGATTCCTGGGCAGACCACCTGGAACATCTACAAAAAGTCCTTAAGTGTGTAAGGGAGGCAGGACTAACTGTTAAGGCTAAGAAGTGTCAAATAGGCCTAAACAGAGTGACTTACCTTGGACACCAGGTGGGTCAAGGAACTATCAGCCCTCTACAGGCCAAAGTGGATGCTATCCAAAAGTGGCCTGTCCCAAAGTCAAAGAAACAGGTTCAATCCTTCTTAGGCTTGGCCGGTTATTACAGACGATTTGTACCGCAATACAGCCAAATCGCCGCCCCACTGACAGACCTAACCAAAAAGAAACAGCCAAAAGCTGTTCAGTGGACTGAAAAGTGTCAGAAGGCCTTTAACAAGCTTAAAGCGACACTCATGTCTGACCCTGTACTAAGGGCCCCAGACTTTGACAAACCATTCCTAGTAACCACAGATGCGTCCGAGCATGGTGTGGGAGCAGTTTTAATGCAGAAAGGACCTGATCAAGAATTCCACCCTGTAGTGTTTCAATCCCTCCTGGCCAGAGGAAAACTCCTCTCACCTGTAAAGGGTTAAGAAGCTAAAGGTAACCTCGCTGGCACCTGACCAAAATGACCAATGAGGAGACAAGATACTTTCAAAAGCTGAGAGGAGGGAAAGAAACAAAGGGTCTCTGTCTGTCTATATGCTGCTTTTGTGGGGGACAGACCAGGAATGGAGTCTTAGAACTTTTAGTAAGTAATCTAGCTAGGTATGCGTTAGATTATGATTTCTTTAAATGGCTGAGAAAAGAATTGTGCTGAATAGAATAACTATTTCTGTCTGTGTATCTTTTTTGTAACTTAAGGTTTTGCCTAGAGCGATTCTCTATGTTTTGAATCTAATTACCCTGTAAGGTATCTACCATCCTGATTTTACAGGGGGGATTTCTTTACTTCTATTTACTCCTATTTCTATTAAAAGTCTTCTTGTAAGAAAACTGAATGCTTTTTCATTGTTCTCAGATCCAAGGGTTTGGGTCTGTGGTCACCTATGCAAATTGGTGAGGCTTTTTATCCAACATTTCCCAGGAAAGGGGGGGCGCAAGTGTTGGGAGGATTGTTCATTGTTCTTAAGATCCAAGGGTCTGGGTCTGTAGTCACCTAGGCAAATTGGTGAGGCTTTTTACCAAACCTTGTCCAGGAAGTGGGGTGCAAGGTTTGGGGAAGTATTTGGGGGGAAAGATGTTTCCAAACAGCTCTTCCCCAGTAACCAGTATTAGTTTGGTGGTGGTAGCGGCCAATCCAAGGACAAAGGGTGGAATATTTTGTACCTTGGGGAACTTTTGACCTAAGCTGGCAAAGATAAGCTTAGGAGGTTTTCATGCAGGTCCCCACATCTGTACCCTAGCGTTCAGAGTGGGGGAGGAACCTTGACAGGCCCCTGATTTGTAATGTATGAACTGTATTACTATGTTGAATTAACTTATTTGTATGTACAGTATGTAGATCAGTGATCTCTCTTGGGGGGTAATACTGATGTAGAAACCTATGATTATGTGCAGATATAGCTGATTAATAATTGTAGTATTTGGATGTGCATAATAAGAGCTGCTACTGCATCAGATTACAATTCTGCAGGGTCTGGGATTTTTTAAGATCCCCTCAGAAGTCTAGATGGATGACGGTTATCTTTTTATCTTCAGGTATGAAATCTTTGTATCCGGTGACACAGTATAAATTCTGTCTTCCTTTACTATGTAACCTAGAAGATGAAGTGATCTGCAAGGATATTTGTGACTGTACTACTGAAGTATCCATGCAGAAGCCGATCTTAATGACAGCAGGATTCTTTCAAGAATGTGTCTGGATCATTTGCTTTTATAGTTTTTCCACTTCTTAGAATCTTACAGTCAAGATTACAGATGTGATTTTGAACAGATGCCTTTCCTGTTAACACATTATCTCCCATGTGAGTACTGACTGCTTAGTACAAATGCATTTGGAGCCTGATCCAAAGACACTGAAACAAATTTGAAGACTCCCATTGACTTCAATGAGCTTAGAAGCAGACCCTTGTGCTATGTAAAGATACATCAGTGAATTTTTAAGTAATTGTTTGTGGACACTGGATGTGAGAGTAGATAATTACAGAAATTGTTTTCTATGAGAATCAAATAATCCCTACGTGGTTAGCCAAAGAATTTAAATCTTATGTTGTACAAATCAGATATAATATAATAGAAAATTCTCATCTTGCTAATCTGCAAACATCATAAATTTCACAAAAATAAAGAAAGAAATGAAATGGAGAGCTCCTCCTCTGATCAAATCAACTAATTTATTGCATAGTACTATAATGAGGACCCACCTTATCAAGCCACACCATTACTTTAACACTACATTCATTAGAGTTAACTATGAAGTTTCATTAATTATTTCTAACCATGTCAAAATAAATGAACAAAGTACACTTTGCAATGCACGAGCCTTGTTTGTTTCTTTGCTTTTCCCCACCTTGCTTATTTGTTTGCCTGATAATTCACAAACTGATTGATCCACTGTGGAAGCCTGTTTCAACTTCCATTAACATCAGTGCGAGTCTTCCCATTGAGTTTGAAGGGAGTTGGATCAGGCCCCAGGAGCCCCAGTATCAAGGAAAATAAATCATGTTTCTTGTAATCACTAATTAGATTATAAGCATTTCAGAGCAAGGACTGTCTTTCTTCTGTGTTTGTACAGCATTTTAGATTCATAGAGTCCAAACCCAGAAGGAACCTTTGTGATAATCTAATCTGGACCTCATGTATCACACAGCAAAGTATCAATTAGAGGTAGCTAGAGGGAGAGGAATGGGGAGGGGCAAATGCCATCTCTCCTCCCACAGTTTTTGCACTTGCTCTAGGTTCCATAGGCCACGGAGCTGGTTGCGTGGAGAGGGGGAAATGGCCTAACCATTTCTAAGCAGAGGTCCCATACTAAATCAGTATGTGGATGCTGCTGGAGTGGTCCAGAGCATTGCTCTGGCTGCATGATTACAGTGCCACTGATGTTTGACCCGTTCACCCATTCATACAGATGTAGGGGTGGTTGGGCCAAGTTTCAGTGAGTAGCATAGCAACACGGAGCACAGGTATGAAGTGCCAATCAAATACCGTCTGGCTGCCCTTCCATCCAGATGGAGGGATGGCTGAGTCAAATGGTGTTGTGACTTGGCACACAGGAAGTTTTGTTCCTCTACAGTGGAGCACAGAAGAGTCTGCTGAGAACTTGACTCCAGGCAACAGTGTCTCATTCACTGTTTGAGTGCGAGAGAGGGGAGATTCCCCAGCCAAAGGAGACCTAGGGTCCCTGCAGGAGGAGGGGCAGGATCAAGCTGGAACCTGAATGGAGACCCTGCTGCAGCATTCCAGTGTAGGCCATAGAACTTCCTTAAAATAATTCCTAAAGCATATTTTTTAGGAAAAACATTGAATCCTGATTTAAAAATTGCCAGCGATGGAGAATCCACCATGACCCTTGATAAATGGTTCCGGTGGTTAATTGTCCTCACTGTTAAAAATGTACACATTATTTCCTCTCTGAATTTGTCTAGCTTCAACTTCCAGCCATTGGATCATGTTATTCCTGTCTTTGCGAGATTGAAGAGCCAAGTATCAAAGATTTGTTACCCCTGTAAGTACTTACAGAGTGTAATCAAGTCACCACCTAACTTTCTCCTTGTTAAGCTAAATAGAGTGAGCTCCTTGAGTCTATTAGTTAGCATAATGGGGGGGGTCTCAATTCTAATTGGGGCCTTTAATATAAAATATATATTATAATTAACATAATATATAAGTTGTCTTGTGAATCTCAGTATTTTTAAATCTCTATCATTTGCTCATTATATTTTTATTAATTACAGTTCAGCACCTAGGTACTTTTGTTAAAGATTCTATAATGCGGAAGACAGTGAATAAATAAAACCTGCCATAAAATCTGTCAAGCAGTTGTTATCCAGCGCACCTGTAATGCTTTCACAGCATTGCTACATAACAGTCAAATATTCAGAACTGAGAGGAAATAAGAAAAGACTTCTAGTGAATTTAATATGACTACTTAAACTGCATTGGGCCAGACTGTATCCTGCTACACTGTGGATACAAAGGTGTGGGGGAGCAGCTGGTTAGAACAGCCGCTATGTTTCAGAGAGCACAGAGCATGTTCCTTCTGCATATATTTGAGAGCACAAGGCATCCCAAAAGGAGCATGGAGAAAATGGGGAATTTCTTGCACTGCTGGAATGAGCATCTTGCTCGCATTCTCCATGGAAAATTCCTCCCACAGCTCTTCCTAGGGACAGTACAGTCCCATGCTCTCCATGGTCGGGCTGTGCCACAGCTGAATGCTTTAGGAAGTGTTTGACAATTTTATTAGATGACACACACATGGAAGAACCCAAACTAGCTCATTATCACTGAGCCGTTACTACGTTGAGCCTGATCCTTCAACCCATACTCAAGTGAGTAGTCCCATTAACTTCGGTACAAACTCATTATCTTTAACCTACTCTTGCCACAAGGCAAAATAAGACTCTCTTCCTGACTATTGAAAAGAAAACAATTGTTGATGTGCCTTTCAAAAATAAAATTGTCCTCAGAAGACCTGTTACCACAGGAAAACCAGGAGCTCCAAGCCTAAGAGCAGTGATTGTGTTTCACCTGTGCTCTGTATTCTGCTTGATGACTTTATTCAGCTTTAGAGTTCTAAAGGTAAATTGTCTGATTCTCACTAAATAGCCACGTAGCCTCAGTGTTCACTGACTGTGATTACTTGGGAAAAGACACTGTTCCTAAATTACATAGGTTCATCTTCCCCTCCCCCTGGCAACTCCCTATAACAGACAGGAGTCAGGCTACTTATTTGTTTGTTTACATATAAGAGTGGTAAAAGAGGTGGTACTTTACTCAGGTTCTGCCACAACGTCAAACTCCAGTCACAATCCAAGAGTAGCTGGCTGGTTTTGGTCACCACTGATAATAGTTAACAATGCTAACTTTAAATTGTTGCCAGTGTTATTCCTCAGAGTAAACATTCAGCTGAAACAAATGCAGAAAATTCATGCTTTTCTTAGGATCAAATGCTGAATCCTGTCCTGGGATGGGGAAAAAAATAATTCCTCCCACACATATCCCAGAGGGCTAGTGAAGGGCTTCTCTGTAGCCTCCGAACTACCCATTGTCTTTGTATCCCCTGTAGCCCCTGATGCGTGAGTAATTTAGGGCTGTGCATCCCTAGAGTGATGGATCTATGAAAGGGTGTGCCTGCCTGGTAGTGACCCCTGCTCGCCAATGGTGGCTCTGCAGTATCCTGCCTCAGTTTTCCCTTATGCTTGGGCCCCCTTAAGAAGTCCACACAGTCCAGATATTCAAAACATTTCCCTTCTGGGGTCTAATTCATTAAGCCTTCATAAAGCCTTTCAAAATAGAACTCAAATCCACAGTCTTCAACCCAGTTTCGAGCTGGACCCAATCCTTACTCCCTGAGGGTCTGTCTTCCCTTATGAATTCTAACACTCTTCCTTGAACATTTGTCTTCCTGTTCTCCCAGCATTTATTGCCTGGGGTCTGGCCTTCTCTGTAGGCTCCTTACCCCACTGGTTGCAGTTTGGGCTTTCAAGTCTAGCGGTTTGGGTGGGTGTGAGAGTCTGAGCTGCAGCCCACGCCTCAATATCCACACTGCTATTTTTAGCACACTAGCTTGAACCCTGCTAACATGAGTCTGCCTACCCGGCCTGGGATGCTCACTCTCAGCTGCTGTGTAATCTCACCCTCAGGGGTTAGCCACCCTGTGACAACACCCCTCTGCACTGTTCCTGACACACCACTAAACTATTCTGCATAAAGTCCCTCTATGAAATGTGCCACTTACACAACGGAACCACAGTAGTGTGTTTTAAGGCCTCCCCATTCCTATGGAGTGGGAAAGGGAAGGTTGGCTCTCAGAGATATTTTTAAAATCTTTTTGCACTCAGCCCTGCGTCAGTACATGTTCAGACAGAGCACTCACATCACAGCCAGAAGGGGCTAGAAACTTCTTTTTCATGAAAGTTTAAATTCTGCAGACATTGATAGGTCCACCAGAGAAGACTGACATGGCATATTGCCATGTACTGGATCAGTCCGAACCCTGATAACAGATACATAGGAAATGTCATAACAGATGTCTGCTTAAAATGCAAGGGCTCTGCTTGTGAATCTTATGTAAGGTTCAGCATTGCCTGTTCTCACAGTCGATGGGGAAGTGGGTCTGGCTCCCAGCCCAGGTCTCTCACACAATGATTAACCTGAGACTACATGGCACCATCTGGTACTGTCTCAGGTATGAAACATATAAAAGTGCCTAAAAAAGCTGTATTTTCCCTCCGTAAGCAGAGTCTTATTTGAGAAATGGCACTTTTTTTCAGAAATGTAGCCTTGAAATCTCTCATGTAAAGCAAAACTAGACAGTACCCTCTTACTTATGCTTCTTTTTTAAAAACCGTAACCATTTTTATTTTAAAAAAATCACAGAAAAGTGCAGATAAAGCAAAAATTTCACAGTTACCTAATGTGCTTGAGAGGGGAGATGTGCTTAAATCAGGGAACCAGGAGCCTATTTCCATCTCTGACAATTGCTTCCTATTTGTGGCTGGTGAGATATATCTTACTCAGCTGGAGGAATGGATGACCAGATAGTGAAATTAACTGATGGTAATAATAATATGTCGCTTTTATATAGCACTTTCCTTCTATAGATCTCAAAGCGCTTATAGAGGAGGTCAGTACCATTATTCCCATTTTACAGATGGGGAAACTGAGGCACATAAGTTAAGTGACTGGTCTCAGCAGGTCTGTGGCGGACCTGGGAATAGAAATTGGGTCCAGTGCTCTAGCCATTAGGTCATTCTGCAGTCATATAAGAGATAATGCACAAGCACAGGTTACACTGGGCTAGTGCAGAGGTACATTACCCAAGGAGGAGCTCCTGGAGTCATTTTGTAACCCACACACCTTCTGGGTGTGGTGTTGTATTCCATCTAGTGGAACTGAGACCACTTAGAGAGAGAGAGAGAGAGTTAAATGAGTCTGCTCTACAGCCTTAACTAATAGCCAGTTAGCTTTTAGCTAATGTGGAAGAGGCTCATGCATTAAGCTGCAGAGGTCCCAGGTTCGATCCCGCCCGCTGACAACCAGGTCTGTCGGTGTTACAATTGCACCAAAGGTGGTCAAGGAGAGTAAGTCCACAGCACCACTCTGTTAAAGGATATGCTTGTATTTTCCATACAGGGGAACAGCTCCTCCGGCCAGGGTGCAGAAGAGAAGGGCCAAGGCTCTCTTTCTCATGCCTTCTTTTCCTTCTTGGGCTGCTTTGCACCCAATGCAAGGGTTTAAAACACTGAAGGTGCTCCCTACAACCTCCCCAGGCATGAACACACACAGAGATACAAGGCCAGGTATGATTCTGTCTCATTATCGTTTGCTCCACCCACACCTAGAATATTGTGTCCATCTTCGGGCACCGTGTTGCCCGAAATATATTGCTGAATTGGGCAGACAAGAGAAACTGAAGTATGAAATAAGATTATAGTCTAATTTGCCTGACAAATAAGTGAGGGACATGGGAAAAATGCACAAATATTTGAACTGTGTAGCTTAAAGGTCAGAATAGAAGAACTGGTGGTACAATACATAAGCTAGTCCACCTATTCCAAACTGTGCTCACTGTTGTAGAGTAGCTGATGATTTTTCTAAAACAATCACAGGTGAAAAGAGTTGAAGGTGATGTTTAAAATGTTCGTTAGGCTGATCTGTGGGTCCCACTGAGAAGTGCTAGTTGCAAGTTGGGGAATACCCTTTGTATCTGCTTCCAAAACTAAGCCGGAAAAGTGCCAGGCCTGCCTCCAGCATAAAGATAAATTAGAACAGCATTGCTGATCTAATTTATCCCAGGTACCAATGGACCTTAGGGGTTTTTCTGGCATTTGAGGATCATCAGGACTCAAAGATACAGGGCCATGCCCCATTTTCTCTGGCTCTGCCCTGCACTGGCAGCCAGGAGAAGTGATGGCTTAGGAGCTGTTTTGGTGGCTCTGTGCCATCCAAGGATTCCCATACATAGAGTGAATCCTCTAGTGGCAGGCTAAGCCCACTTTAAGGTTGAGTTCTGGGCCCTAGGCAGCCAAACACAGCCCTTACTTGGCAGAGAATCTGACTATAATACTCTGTTAAGACAAATGGGATAATTCACAGCTCTCTGAGCTCTTGTTTCTTTCTGTCCTTTTTGACTAAGCCAGACAATACTGCATTGGTTCACATTTGGAAAGTTGTCTGGCAAGAAACTTTAATTAAAAAAAAATAAAAAAGGAAGCTTAAATTCTGCAGGAACTTCCCGATAAATGTTGGTGCTGCTTATCACAATATCGTGGCTCTGCATGTCCCCTGGATGTAAACATTAAAAAAAGATGAATTATTTATTATGTATGACGGCATAAAGGGTTATGCCTAGAAGTAAAGGGATGGAATTAAGAAAGGAGAAATATCGGTTGAAAATCAGAGAAAAAGCCCTTCTCACATGGATGTCTCTTACAAAGTAGAGAAGTCTCTGATGGGAATAGGTAAAAGACCCATCAACACTAGAAACTGTACTGTAATGATCAATTCTTCACTGGCAGTGGACTAAATAACCTAATTGGGCTTTTCCACCTCTGTTTTCTACGATTCTACGGTAAATTTAGAAGGCAAAATAAACAACTGTTCACTACACCCCCAACTTTTATTTCTAGTAGGAGAACGCTTACCATTACCAAGCTAATCACAGTGCAACATAACTTCAGCATTTTATACTGGATATTATTATAGGTACATATCACTAAAACATAGTACTTTCATTTTGAGCCCATCATGGTGCTGTTACTGTTTTCCAGCAAAACATTTTAAATTTAAAGGGGGGGAAATGAGTGGGAGGTATGGTACTCAATTATATCTGCTATGGCTCCTGCTTTAGGGGCTTTATGGTTAGAGTTGATTTTCATTGCTACTTCGCAATAGGAGAGGGGATTTGCTTTGTTGTGTGTCATTTGCAGTTTGAGGCTCTCCTGAGTTCTTAAATGTTCAGCCTTTCATATACCATGGCATTTAGTTTGCTCTCATGTCTTCAGCAGTTTCTAATTCCACTTAAATTATTTGTTTTTTAGGTCAGTGATTAGTGAATGTCAGCATTCTGATGGGATGTGAGGGAAGGAAAGAGATTTTCATTGACAGTGGAGTTTTCATAAGCAGGGACTTCTAAAACTTTGCAGAACTTGTAGGGATTATAGCACTAACCATATAAAAGGCTAGTTTCAGATTCAGGTTACAAGCCTGCAAAAGGAAACAAGAACCTCCGTGTTGTACCTGGGTGGGCTAAGCAGAACTGAGGTCCAGAGGCTAGGCACTTGTTTACTCCCTCCCTGGAGCAGACAGAGAATTAGTAAGGAGGGAAATGAGAGGGGAATGGATGGCATCTTCTCTCCACACTCTCCGCCCCCATTTGTTGACCGGAAGAGTTGAGCCAGCATGGTGCAATGGGAAAGAAAGTAATTTGCTGCTGGTCAGCAGTAATTCCTACCACATAAGATCAAGGAGGGAACAGGGAAGGAATTGTGATGTTAAAGAGCCTCTGAGCTACAACGCCCCCTGTAGCTACTCTTGGGGTGGTGCAATTTATACACCACTCCTTATTTGGGGCTGTGTGTAAATCTGCCACCTAGCCCTAAATGATCATCTGAAGGGCAGAGAGGAACCCAGTCTTTGTAATTAGTTGAGGTCAAGTTGAGGTCATACTACAAATTACAGTGTATGTTCAAATAGTTTAGCTTGAAAAGAGAGGTTATAGTTCATAGATTCCAAGGGCAGAAGGGAATATTGTGATCATATAATTTGATCTTCCGTATAACACAGGCCAGAGAACTTCCTCAATTTAATTTCTAGAGTATATCTTTTAGAAAAACATGCAAACAACATTACCAGTGATAGAGAATCCACTACAATCCTTGGTACATTGTTCTAATGGTTTATCACTCCCAGTGTTAAAAAAATTATGCCTCATTTCCAGTCTGAATTTGTCTAGTTTCAACTTCCAGCCACTAGATCATGTTATACCTTTCTCCGCTAGATTGAAGAGCCCATTATTAAAATATTTGTTCCCCACGTAGGGACTTACAGACTGTAATCAAATTATCTATTTGATGATTCTCCATTTACAATTACATTTTGAGACCTTTTAATCTATTTTTTGTGTGTCATGTTAATTTAATATTGTTCTTATTCAAAATGTAATGCAGTACCAATTCAAGTGCTTTACAGAAGTCTAAATATATTACATCAACACTATTACCTTTATCAACCAAACTTGGAAACTGATCAAAAAGAAATAAATAAGGAAACTAACAGGCTAGTTTCACAGATCTGTTTTCCATCAACTCATGTTTATGGCCATTAATTATATTACCCTCCTTTAATATCAGCCCTGGATTGATTTCAGATTAACAAGATTATAATTACCCGGGTCCTCCCATTTACACTTTTTAAATGTTGGCACAATATTAGCATTCTTCCAGTCTTCTGAAACTACCCTGGTGTTCCAGGACTTATTGAAAACCAATATTAACAGTCCAGTGAGCTCCCCAGACAGGGCTTTAAAATCTCTTAGAAGCAAGTTATCTGGACCAGCTGTTTTAAAAATGTCTAACTGTTTAACATCCTCCTGAGATACTAGTGGAATGAAAAGCATGTTATCATATGAAATGACTATATCATCTGGATTTTTTCCCCCAAATACAGAACACAAACATTTATTGAACATTTCTGTTTTTTTTCTGTATTATTGATAAGTCTTCTATGTCCATCCAATAATGGACCAATAATATTGTTTGGATTCTTTTTGTTCCTAATCTATTTTTAAAAATCTTTCTTATTGCCCTGGACTCTGCTGGCCATACATTTCTCCTTGTGTCCCTTTGCTTCCCTTATCATTTTTCTACAAATCCTAGCTCTTTGTTTATATGAATTACTATCAACTTCCCCTGTCTTTCATTTGTTATATATTACTTTTATATATAACAAACTTACCCCCTAAACCAGGTCCATTTGTTAACGAATACAGCCTTCTCCCTCAGTTGTGGGAGTATGGCTATTGGGACATTTAGTAAAGTATTCTGAAACAATTTCTAATTATCATTCATATTTTCTGATTAAATTCTCCTTCCCAGCTGATTTGACTCATAATTGTTTCAGCTTTGTGAAATTGGCTCTTTTAAAACCCAAGTACATATATATCACTGGTATGGACTTTATTCTCTTTGCACATTATAAATGTGATCATGACACATTAATTTTTAGTTCTGGATGAAGTCTAATATAGACTAATATAATTTTCCCAAGTTAGATGCAACACTTTACAAGTTTGGAAATTGACATCTACAATATTTAGAAATTCCACACATTTTTTAGTACTAGCAGCATGAGATCTCTAGCATATGTCACTCAGATTGAAATCCCGAATGATCAGAGAGTCGTCCGTCCCCCCCGCCAATCTGGCATTATATTGCATATTGAGACAGTCATCCAGCTCTCTAGTGTAATTTAGTGGTCTGTAACAGACACCAACTAATACTTCATCTTGTGCTTTAGCTGTTAGGGCATTGATCCATATGTATTCAAGATTTTTTTTTTTTTTGGAGTCATCAGTGACTTGGAAATAGGTACTGCCATTTTTGACAAAGAGTGCCACTTCCCCTCCCCTTCTGACCACTTGATACTTCCTAAATAGGCTATAATTATTGCTTTTAATATTCCAGTCATGGGAATCATTCCACCAGTTTTCTGTAATGTCAACTAGATCAAATTTATGCTCATAAATGACCAATTCCAATTCCTCTTGTTTGTTATCCTGGTATATAGAAATTAAATAATTTCTTCTCTTCTGCCCTATGGTTCCTTGATTAATTTTGTTCTCAACATCTCAATTTTGTGCTGAGTGTTCATATCTTCCCTCTTTTTACTCTTCCCTTTTGTTATTAGTTTAACGCCCTGCTGACTACTCTAGCCAACCTATCCCCAATTGGTGGAGCCCATTCATCCTATACAGCCTTTTCTCCCAATAGAAGATGGACCAATGTTCCACAAAACCAAAATGCTCTACTCTTTTCCACTTACCTAGCCAGCGGTTCACTTCCGAAGTCTTCTGCCTTCTGTCTTTCTTTTAGATAGGAAGGATCTCAGAGACGATTGCTTGGATATTTTTTTCACCATGCTTATGAGTTACCTGATGGCATGTACTATGTTCAAGATATCCTGCAATGCAGTGTCACTAGTGCTGATATGAACATCACAAATGGATCCTTTCCCATGCATTTCAAAAGCCTATCTAATCTTAGAGTACTGTCTTGAGTCTTGGCTCTAGGAAGTCAGCACAACATCCTGTTGTACTCCTGCCCCTTGCAGAATGGTCTTTCATTTCTTTCTAGTGCTGCATCCCCAACATCCTGTTGTACTCCTGCCCCTTGCAGAATGGTCTTCCATTTCTTTCTAGTATTGCATTTATCTTCCTTGGATGGTTGGAGATGTCTTTGAGGACAATCTTGATTTTCTTACAGATTTTGTCAAGCTGCCATCTATATATTTGTCTGTAATTTCTCCATTCCCTTGAACCAATTGGATCTTGAATGGTATCACCCACAGTTTCCAAGCTGAGGGCCTGGTATTGATCATGAAATTCTTCCCAATTATCTTCTCTCTGGTAGCATCAGCCTGCCCCTCCAGAATGCCACCATGAACTCTTGACTCTGGTGGTTACAAACTGGTAGGCCTCCTCTCTGACTTCCTCTCTCTCCCCAATTCCTTAACACCCAGCTTCTTTCTGCTTTGAACCTGGGGTACTGGTGTCCCTGAACCCGGTGTCTAGGAACTCCTCAGCATCTCTGATTCTCAGTAGCATCTCTGCTTGCCTCTCCAATTCAAGAATCTTCTCCTCCAGCACAACCACTAGCTTGCACTTCATGTACAGGAAATCCCTTCTGGCTTCATGCGGTAAAGAAAACATGGCACATATGTTGCAGGTAACCACCAATGTTCCATCAGTGCTCATCTCAAAATCAAATATAGAACTGAATATGGATGGAAAGCCTCTTTAAATTCCCTCCAAAACTCTCCTGTTAGCTGCCTATGTTTGCGGCTCTCAAGTTTGTCTAGGAACTGACTTTTTATATCAAGTTTTCCTGCTCAGCTAAGCTCTGTCCTTCAGCACCAGGTAGTGATTAGCCACTCAGAGACATCAAACAGTGGAACTGGTCAAAGCTCCAAAGGTTAGAAACTTGGGGCCTTTAATTATGTAAGCGGGGGAATAGTCCTGCTCTTGTGGGGAACTTTCCTGGCTTTTCATAGAATCATAGAATATCAGAGTTGGAAGGGACCTCAGGAGATCATCTTGTCCAACCCCTGCTCAAAGCAGGACCAATCCTCAATTTTTGCCCCAGATCCCTAAATGGCCCCCTCAAGGATTGAACTCACAACCCTGGGTTTAGCAGGCCAATGCTCAAACCACTGAACTATCCCTCCCCCCGTCTTTGCACTACCCCGGTGAAGTGGACTAGCAAAAGGATCCGAGTCCTCGCTCCCACTTCCTTTACCCAGTGACCTTTCTGCCCTTGAGGACTCCCCTTCCACGCTTCTGTCTGGCAGGATCCTCGTAACCCCAAGAAGGCTGGGCCCAGGATTCCTGGGGGGCTCAACCCCCAACCCTGGGTAGGACAGGGGCTAGGGTGTCCCCACTCTGGGGTACTCTCTCTGCACTGGACATTTCTCTGACCCACTGACCATTACAAACAAGTTAAAGCAAATGCAAGTTATTTAATCAACAATTAATTTTAAAAAGAATAAGGAAAAATGGGAAAGGTTAAAGGAAACACATCAACCCGCTCTGTGGCAGGGAACATCACAAACAGTGTCTCTGGAATGTCAGGGCAGTTCACAGTCTGTTCCTTGTAAGTCCCAGGCCTTCTTCTCAGGCCCTGGCTGTGCTGCAGGGATGCTGTGGGTTGGACACTTGCTCTGGTGGTGGCCTCCCGCTCTCAGGCTCTAAGTGGTAGGACCTTCTTCCCAGTGTCACCCCTGCCCTGACGGGGTTACAATCCAAGCCTGGCCTGCAGAGCCTCTTGGCTGAGGCGTCTCCCTGTGCTGAGCCCGCTGCCCAGGGTCCCCCTCAGTTTTTCCAGCTGCTCACAGCACCCAGCTCTGGACTGCTCCAGCCCGAGCTCCACCACTCTGTCTCAACACTGCTGCTGCTCTGCTTCCAGCTCCCCGGGCTGCTTCTCTGGCCCCTCTGCCTCTGGTTGCTACAGCTCTGCTCCCAGGACAGGTCTGCTCTGCAGGCTGCTTCTGTGACTGCTCCCAGCACTGACCTGCTTCGTGGGCTGCTTTTCTGGCCCCTCTGGCTCTGGTTGCTGCAGCTCTGCTCCCAAGGGACGTCTGCTCTCTCTGGGCTGTGCCTCTGGCACTGGGGCTGCAGCTCTGCTCTCAGGACAGGGTCTGCTCTCTCTGGGCTGCTTTTCTGGTCCCTCTGGATCTTGCCCAGCTCTGCCCCCCAGCTCAGCTTGGGCCCTTGCTTTCTCCTTAGCTTGGCCCCACTCTGTCTGACCCAGGCAATTCCAGCTCACACGGAGGACGGGACCTCCCTGGCCTCCTGATTCCCTAATTAGCCTGCTCGCCCTGTCGTTCAGACTGACCTGGAGCATTGGGCTCTCCCCATTGTTCCTGGGGGCTGTCAGTCTCAGGGTCCTGATTCCCCATCGACCCTGCCCCCTTTTTAGTACTGGGAGCTAGCCAATCAAATCACCCCCACTGAATGTTAGTAAGGGGGCAACAGTCCCCTTACACTAAGGCACCAACAAACAGACCTATCTTACCTCCTTACTCAAGGGCCCATGGCCCACTGTATTCTCAGCCTGTATAAAAAGCACAAACAAATAAACATTCAAACAAACAACCTACAGACAAACATACCACTCATCAAGTCCTGCTACCTCCAAGCACAGAGTCCACAGCTAAGCCCTACAAAACTCTCATGTTAGCGGCTTCTGTTTTTTGCTTCCACTTCTGATGAATATACAGATATGGGAACCGATCCCTGTTTCTTTGGTCAGGGAAGACAGGGTTGGACTGATGGGGGGAGGGAAGTCACAAAATGCAAACAGTAAAGGCTTTCATTGCAACCACACTCTGGATTAATAATAACATATTGCACTTATTTCAGTAATTTACTCAATACCCAAGCTCATATCTCATTTCATTGAAATCTTCCCTGCACACTGAGTTCGCTTTCACCCCCCCCTGCAGAGTTGCTAGCCTGCCCATCAAGTAGCTCCTTTCTGGCAGCCCTTTGATCTAAAGGCCTCAGATGTGCCTCTCCCTCCCGTAAAGAGGAGAATTTCCTCTGAAGTCCTGGGCAGTGTCAAATCCTTCTCTCTGGGGACATCTACACTGCAGTCTGAGGTGTGAGTGCAGCACACACCTGAGCTAGCTTTGAGCCAGCTAGTTCAGTTAACCTTAGCAGTGTAGCCACGGCAGTACAGGCTGCACAATCCTGCCCTGGACCCCAGGCATGTACTTGAGAAGCTAGCCCATGCCGCTGCCCTGCATAACATAAGTTCACTGCCCTAGTGACTTGAGCTAGCTGGCTGGAGCAAAGCTACCTCAGGTATTCTAATCGTGCTTCAGTCACAGCTCTCATTACAGTGCGGATGTATTCTCTGCGCGATGGCTGGAGAGAAAGTGACACAGGTGAGGGTTAGGGCTAGCCACAGATCAGAGTGGTAGCTCTGCAGTGAGGCGCCATACCTGGGCTCTCCATCTCCTCTACCATTGGGTCAGATTCTCCTTCATCCCTGTCAACTTCCTATCCTCGTTTGTGGTGGTGAAGGTGAACTTTTGGCTATCAAGTGTCTTGCTGAAGGACAAACATGTTCTTCTCTGTCATACTATAGTACTCTGATCTACTGGGAATGCCATACTGCAGATTGGCTATTTTGTGGAAATTAATTGGCCACAATGAATAAAGCTCCAACCACCGTCTATACATGCAGTTTAAACCCTTTACAACAACAAGTCAGATCATCTTAAGAATATAAATATGAGTTTTCTTGTGCTTATAAATAGTTTGCTAAGAAGTACATTTGTCAGATTGAGGTGCAGAGCATTGATCTGAGATGTTGAAAAATCTCTGCTCAAAACTGTAGTTGCAAATCTCCTTCCAGACCTACCCAAATATCCTCTTATTTGAAATTTGTCAACTATACAGCAGAGCCAGGACATTGCCAAGGGAAAGCCCATGAGTTTCTCAGTGTCCAAAGAAGCCCTGTGTACAAGATCAGCACTAGCAATCACATTTCCAGCTGAAGAAGGCTAAATGTGTCTCTGACCTACCACAAATCAGCGTGACTCTCTTCTTGGTTAGAAGGATCCCTTCAGAGAAACATAAGGCATTTTTTCTCCAGGGGATGAAAGTCCGGGAAATGCAGGACCTTGCCAATCTAGAACCAAGGGACTAATTTTGAACACCAAACTCAGATCTCCCTCATGACATGCTACCACTGGATTTGACGTCTGTTTTATAGAAACTGGAGTAGATGATCTGTTGAAGGTGTGTTCACTTTCCACTCCCTGCCCATCTCATCCCTTCAGGGAAAATCTGTGGATGCTCTGCAGGTGATTGGAGGGAAGTTGGACCAAACTTTGGCCCAGGGAAAACAAGCTATAGCTTGCATAAATAGTGATCACTAGGGATGTAACTATCACAGGTCTGGTCTTTAAAGGAATCAGATGCCTCGCCTACCTTTGACAGGCTCCACTGAAAGAAATGAGTTCCAGATCCACTTGGGGATAGTTAACTGCCTAAGTAGCTGGAAGGCAGTTAATTAACAAAAGAGCATCTGGGCCTAATAGCCATAGGAGAGCTCAATTAAAAAACAAAACAAAAAAAAACCCAAGAAGGAAGGATGCTCCGGAGCAGTGTTTCCCAAACTTGGGATGCTGCTTGTTCAGGGAAAGCCTCTGGCGGGCCCGGCCAGTTTGTTTACCTGCCACGTCGTAGGTTCGGCCGATCACGGTTCCCATTGGCCGTGGTTCGCTGGGCCCGGCCAATGGGCACTGCAGGAAGTGGCGCAGGCCGAGGGACGTACTGGCTGGCCCCATTGGCCGGGCACAATGAACCGCGGCCAGTGGGAGCCGCGATTGGCCGAACCTGCGGATGCAGCAGGTAAACAAACCAGCTGGGACCGCCAGGGGCTTTCCCTGAACAAGTGGTGTCCCAAGTTTGGGAAACACTGCTCCAGAGGAAAGGAGCTCCTAGTGAGCCTGAACTGGGTAAAAGCTTTTCAGGTATGGGGGTCTTGGAGAGACCCTTAGCAAATGGGGGAAAGACTGTAGAGCTCTCCAGACCGCAGAGAAGTCTGAGGCCTTATAGGAGAAAGCCACTGCTGGACCTAAAGACTTGTTTTGGGACTTTTAAGTTTTATCTAGGCTCTGCAGTAAGAACTTTAAACCCTTGTAGAAGTGTTCCTTTCAGAAGGCCTAATTAAAGGAAGATATACTGTTGCAGAGTAGAATGTTTGGCTTCTCCTTGACTGGCTGTTTAAGTAACCTCACTGAGGGGAAACTGAGGCAGGCCATCGCAGAGACACATGCAGCCACAATGGAAGGCTTGGAAGGTGATGGTACCCCTGCTACAGTAACCCAGAGACTTCAGCATCAAAATCACAGACCTTTGCCACTTGCACTAAAGGAAAATACTTTCAGTTACAGGTAAGTAGCAAGGTAGTGTCCTCCCAGCCATTGGTGGAGACATATTCTCTTGAAGAAAGCTACTGTTTTACAATCACTTTTAATTTCACTTAATCCCCTCCCCCAAACTTTACATTCCTCCCATGAATCTTGTAGGTTGTTTATATTTCTTCTCAGCTAATAATTGCAGCTGAAACGTACAGAATATTGTGCTATACTGCAGGACTATACTATATTGTGCTATTCTGGGAGTACCATACTGTGTCTTACTTCAAGAGGGAAGAGTGGTAACTTTTTATAGGCAATATGGGTGAGATGAGAGGGATAAGTGCAGGGATTAATCTCGTTTTTCATCCAACTCTTCTGAAATGTGGCAACCATATGCAATATTTTTAACTGTTATTCAATCCATGTAACTAACGTATAAAAGAAACATTACAAAGCTGAGTCTTTTCAAACCCTGTTCTTTATAACTGTTAGACACAGTATATGCATTCATTTAGATATAAAAATAGGGTCCAAATCAGAAGCAAATAGGAATATTTGTTGATCTGCATCACCTTACCTGGTATGTTTGATGAGACTGTAAGTCCAACGAGGTCAGATCGGTAGAGGAGGACTATATAGCTCTGATTCAGTAGCCCTGTATCATCTCTATACTGACAGAGAAGCCGTGTATCAGAGTTTGTAAGGAAACTTACAATGTGTGGAGAGTATTTGAAGAAAACATCAGCTAAGTCTTTCTTTTCAAATGTTACTACTTACAGAAAGCCACCAGCATGATAAGAATTTAAAATCCTATTAGGCAATTCAGATTTTTTTTTCTGTAATTTGACACGAAAGTCTTTTTGTTAGTGACTTTCATATTGTATTAGCTATAAAGGAGGAATGAGGAAGTAGGCTCTGGCTGCTAGCCAATTCTGAGCTGCAGGGCTACCACAATGAAATTCTAGGATGAATGGCAGAGGAATGCAAATGAGTTGGGAACTCAAATGAGCAGCCACGGCAAAGACAGGCGGTTATGAAAGCACAACAGTAACCTCATATTTCTACCATTACAACACAGTTCAAAATGTAGGCAGCTGAGCATGAGCCTGGAGCTGTTTACTATCATGCAATCTCTTATGCACCGTAACAAATGCCTCTTTTAAAGCAAATGGACAACTTCAAGAGACCGCAGACCGTATTGGTGAATACTCTTGCAGGAACTCCTCTTTTTGTACATCATTCAAAGCAAGGGGGCATTATTTTGCCTTCATCTTGTAATTTGCTTCACAAGGGTTGCTGTATAATGATTCTGTGTTTTTTTAATATTTACGAGAATGATAGCCATCGCTTTTTGTGAAAAGGGTATAAAGTAGGTGTACTGTCGAAATGTGTCTTCAAAATGAGGCATTGCCCCCTTAAAAAATAAGTCGAATGAGAGAAAGCAACGATTATTATTTTAGGTAGTTCACTCTCTCGGTAGATTTACTAACTAGAAAAGATAATCCATATTTAATTAAAGCTAAAATTGCAGGGAATAGTATTTGATAAAAAAATGATAAATGTGTATGTTTGTTTATTTAATGCTTAATGAGAACAACTGGTCATGTTTCTGGTTATTTTTTTCATGTAGCCTGCACTGTCCCAAAGGCCTTGTCCCCTCAAGCCTACAGAGGAAATTCAAAGTTTAAATGACATAATGAGCAGATTTATGCAATTGAATTGTGGTGTCAGTAAACCTTTACATAAAATTATACTGCTGGATGTGAAAAGTGCTTAGAGAAGACCGCAACCAATATTCATCCAGTAATCAAGGTACTGCACTGATAGCGCTCTGAATGGATGATATACACCAAGTATTGCAAGACAATTTCCTCTTGCCTATGTGCTTTCAAAAGAAGTACTACATTTAAAACTATGTGTCATATAGTGTGAAAACAAAAATAAATAAGTACGTGGAATTAGCCCTGGTCTATACTAGGAGTTGAGGTCGAATTTAGCAGCGTTAAATCGATTTAACCCTGCACCCGTCCACACGACAAAGACCTTTTTTTCGACTTAAAGGGCTCTTAAAATCGATTTCCTTACTCCACCCCCGACAAGGGGATTAGCGCTGAAATCGGCCTTGCTGGGTCGAATTTGGGGTACTGTGGACGCAATTAGACAGTATTGGCCTCCGGGAGCTATCCCAGAGTGCTCCATTGTGACTGCTCTGGACAGCACTCTCAACTCAGATGCACTGGCCAGGTAGACAGGAAAAGGCCCGTGAACTTTTGAATTTCAATTTCCTGTTTGGCCAGCGTGGCAAGCTGCAGGTGACGGGATCTGATCGCTGTACGGAGAGAGGAATCCATGCTATCAGAACTCCGTTCCAGTTTTCAAAATGCCAAAACATTTGTCAAAATCTCCCAGGGCATGAAGGACAGAGGCCATAACAGGGACCCAAAGCAATGCCGCGTGAAACTTAAGGAGCTGAGGCAAGCCTACCAGAAAATCAGAGAGGCGAACGGCTGCTCCGGTTAGGGCCCAAAACATGCCACTTCTATGATGAGCTGCATGCCATTTTAGGGGGTTCAGCCACCACTACCCCAGCCATGTTGTTTGACTCCTTCAATGGAGATGGAGGCAACACGGAAGCAGGTGGATGAGGAAGATGACGATGATGAGGTTGTAGATAGCTCACAGCAAGCAAGCAGATAAACCAGTTTTCCCAACAGCCAGGAACTGCTTCTCACCCTGGACCTGGAGCCAGTACCCCCGAACCCACCCAAGGCTGCCTCGCGGACCTGCCAGGCGGAAAAGGGACCTCTGGTGAGCGTACCTTTTGAAATACTATACATGGTTTAAAAGCAAGCATGTTTAATGATTAATTTGCCCTGGCATTCGTGGTTCTCCTGGATATACTCTCAAAGCCTTTGCAAAAGGTTTCTGGGGAGGGCAGCCTTATTCCGTCCACCATGGTAGGACACTTTACCACTCCAGGCCAGTAGCATGTACTCGGGAATCATTGTAGAACAAAGCATTGCAGTGTATGTTTGCTGGCATTCAAACAACATCCATTCTTTATCTCTCTGTGTTATCCTCAGGAGAGTGATATCATTCATGGTCACCTGGTTGAAATAGGGTGGCTTTTCTTAAGGAGACATTCAGAGGTGCCCGTTCCTGCTGAGCTGTTTGCCTGTGGCTGAACAGAAATGTTCCCCGCTGTTAGCCAGGGGGAGGGTGGAGGGTGGAGGGGCTAGCCATGCACTGTGGGGAGGCAAAATGTGACCTTGGAACGAAAGCACATGTGCTATGTATGTAATGTTAACAGCAAGGTTTACCGTGAAAGAGTGTACCCATTGTTCTATAAAATGTGTCTTTTTAAATACCACTGTATTTAAATACCCTTTTTTTTTCTCCACCAGCTGCATGTGTTTCAAGGATCACAGGATCTTCTCCTTCCCAGAGGCTAGCGAAGATTAGAAGGCGAAAAAAACGCCCTTGTGATGAAATGTTCTCTGAGCTCATGCTGTCCTCCCACACTGACAGAGCACAGACGAATGCGTGGAGGCAGACAATGTCAGAGTACAGGAAAGCACAAAATGAACACAAAGAGAGGTGACGGGCTGAAGAGAGTAAGTGGCAGGCTGAAGAGAGGGCTGAAGCTGAAAGGTGGTGGCAGTGTGATGAGAGGAGGCAGGATTCAATGCTGAGGCTGCTGGAGGATCAAACTAATATGCTCGAGCATATGGTTGAGCTGCAGGAAAGGCAGCAAGAGCACAGACTGCTGCTACAACCCCTGTGTAACCAACCGCCCTCCTCCCCAAGTTCCATAGCCTCCTCACCCAGACTCCCAAAAACGCGGTGGGGGGGCCTCAGGCCACCTAGCCACTCCACCCCAGAGGATTGCCCAAGCAACAGAAGGCTGGCATTCAATAAGTTTTAAACTTTTAAAGTGCTGTGTGGCCTTGTCCTTCCGTCCTCCACCATCCCTCCTGGGCTACCTTGGCAGTTAACCCCCTATTTGTGTGATGAATTAATAAAGATTGCATGAATGCGAAGCAACAATGACTTTATTGTCTCTGCAAGCGGTGATCGAAGGGAGGACGGGAGCGTGGTTAGCTTACAGGGAAGTAGAGTGAACCAAGGGGTGGGGGGTTTCATCAAGGAGAAACAAACAGAACTTTCACGCTGTAGCCTGGCCAGTCATGAAACTGGTTTTCAAAGCTTCTCTGATGTGCACCGCGACCTCCTGTGCTCTTCTAACTGCCCTGGTGTCTGGCTAGTGCGTAACCAGCAGCCAGGCGATTTGCCTCAACCTCCCAGCCTGCCATAAACATCTCCCCCTTACTCTCACAGATATTGTGAAGCGCACAGCAAGCGGTAATAACAGTGGGAATATTGGTTTTGCTGAAGTCTAACCGACTCAGTAAACTGCGCCAGCGTGCTTTTAAACATCCAAATGCACATTCTACCACCATTCTGCACTTGCTCAGCCTGTTGTTGAACAACTCCTGACTACTGTCCAGGCTGCCTGTGTATGGCTTCATGAGCCAGGGCATTAAGGGGTAGCCTGGGTCCCCAAGGATAATTATAGGCATTTCAACATCCCCAACGGTTATTTTCTGGTCTGGGAATAAAGTCCCTTTCTGCAGCTTTTGAAACAGACCAGAGTTCCTGAAGATGCAAGCATCATGTACCTTTCCCGGCCATCCCACGTTGATGTTGGTGAAATGTCCCTTGTGATCCACCAGTGCTTGCAGCACTATTGAAAAGTACCCCTTGTGGTTTATACACTCGCCAGCTTGGTGCTCTGGTGCCAAGATAGGGATATGGGTTCCGTCTATGGCCCCACCACAGTTAGGGAATCCCATTGCAGCAAAGCCATCCACTATGACCTGCATATTTCCCAGGGTCACTACCCTTGATATCAGTAGATCTTTGATTGCGTGGGCTACTTGCATCACAGCAGCCCCCACAGTAGATTTGCCCTCTCCAAATTGATTCCTGACTGACTGGTAGCTGTCTAGCATTGCAAGCTTCCACAGGGCTATTGCCACTCACTTCTCAACTGTGAGGGCTGCTCTCATCTTGGTATTCTTGCGCCACAGGGCAGGGGAAAGCAAGTCACAAAGTTCCATGAAAGTGCCCTTACGCATGCAAAAGTTTTGCAGCCACTGGGAATCGTCCGAGACCTGCAACACTATGTGATCCCACCAGTCTGTGCTTGTTTCCTGGGACCAGAATCGGTGTTCCATCGCATGAGCCTGCCCCATTAGCACCATGATGCCCACATTGCCAGGGCCCGTGCTTTGAGAGAAGTCTGTGTCCATGTCCTCATCACTCTCGTCACTGCACTGATGTCGCCTATTCGCCCACTATCGCTTTGCCAGGTTCCGGTGCTGCATATACTGCTGGATAATGCGTGTGGTGTTTAATGTGCTCCTAATTGCCAAAGTGATCTGAGTGGGCTCCATGCTTGCCGTGGTATGGCGTCTGCACAGAAAAAAGGCGAGGAATGATTGTCTGCCTTTGCCCTGACGGAGGGAGGGGCGACTGATGACATGGCTTACAGGGTTGGCTTACAGGGAATTAAAATCAGCAAAGTGGGTGGCTTTGTGAGAAACTGAATGGCCCCCTCAAGGATAGAACTCAAAACTGGGTTTAGCAGGCCGTTGATTTCACAGAGGGAGGGAGGAGAAAATGAATACAAAACAAATCTGGTCTATTTCTTGTTTTGAGCCACTTCATCTGTCTTTATACATCTTGCTGGCAGCAGACTGTGCAGTATGACCGCTAGCCATCATCATCTTCCTGGGTGCTCGGCAGAAGATGGTGCAGTATGACTGCTGACCATCGTTTTCTGCTAACTGCAGATTAAAAGACAGTGCACTGCGGGTAGGACTCAATTGCCATGAGACGAAACAAGGGAAATGACCTGGCTGAGTCACTCCCACGTTTGCCCAGGCGGCTGGTTAAAAGAGCACCCAGGACTATGTCAACGACTGCTACCAGTTATACTGCACTGTCTGCTGCCAAAAGGCAATTAACTGCTGCTGTGCAGCAATGCAGTGCCACGTCTGCCAGCACCCAGGAGACATACGGTGACGGTTTGCTGAGCGGGCTCCATGCTTGCCGTAGTATGGCGTCTGCCCAGGTAACTCAAGAAAAAAGGCGCAAAACGATTGTCTGCCCTTGCTTTCACAGAGGGAGGGAGGGAACAGGGGCCTGATGATATGTACCCAGAACCACCCCCGGCAATGTTTTAGCCCCATCAGGCACTGGGATTTCTACCCAGGATTCAAATGGGCAGCGGAGACTGCGGGAACTGTGGGATAGCCACCCACAGTGCAACGCTCCAGAAGTCGACGGTTGCCTCGGTACTGTGGACACACTCCGCCGACTACATGCACTTAGAGCATTTGTGTGGGGACACACACAATCGACTGTATAAAAACGCTTTCTACAAAACCAACTTCTATAAATTCGACCTAATTTCATAGTGTAGACATACCTTTAGATTTCTTAAATCATGATTTTTAATGGACTTGAACTTATTAGTTGACTGTGTGTCCAGACAGGGATATAAAGCTAACTTCAGCATTCCCAACAGCTCCAATGTAAACAAGCCCTAATATAGTTTAGTATTGGATGCAGTGTGGTCTGGTGGACAGAGCACTTGACTGGGACTCAGGAAACTCGCATTCTTGTCCCAGCTTTGCTACTGATCTGTCAGTTTACTGTGGGTTAGCCGCATCACCTCTCTGTGCCGCATAATCTCCAATGGGGTAATGATACCAACCTCCTTTGTAATGCACTTTGAAATACGTAGATGAAAGGCGCTGTATAAGAGCTAGGTATTATTATTGTACAAAAAAGGGATTAGGATATTTGACCCACGAGGCAATTAATGTTGGTTGATGGTACAGCAAATATTAAGATAAGATAATGTTAGTGTTTTCATGCATATATTTATAAAATATTAGGGATTGAGAAGAATCATGCACAAGTAAAAGTTCTGAGTGAGCCTGGCTTGATTTCTGCAGCTCCTTCCTTTGTTATGAAGACAATCAATTCCTTCTTCTCTGGATTCTCCATAGCTTTTTCAACATCTCCCCAGTGGGAATGGATTCCTCTATTCCTTATATTTCAGAACTGTGTGGAAGGTAAGAGATTTTTGTCTTTGAAAGAACAAAGGCTTCTCTGGTCCTCTCTTTGTAGAAGTGCCATTGGTCTCTTTTGGTGGTAACATGGACCTAGTGTCACTCAGCTGTTCACCTTTAAGGGTCCAGGTACTTGTTTCTACCCTCAACGTTAGTATGAGTCCCTCAAAGGAACAAGATAGTAGTGAGGCTTTCTCCTAGCAAACTCTCTACTTGATGAGATTAGAACTGGTTGAAAATGTTGTCACAAAACATTTTTTGTCAATAATGTCATTTCATTAAAACCAAAATGTTTTGCAGAAAAGTGTGAAATTTTTATGTCAATTTTATCAGGAACATTTCTAGGTTCATGATGGAATTTCTGGTCACAGAGAAAGACCCACTGCAGAATAGCCAATAGCTCATGTGGAACTATTTTGGTCCTCTCCTTTGTGTGCATGTGTATGTGTGGGCAGGGGGGAATCTGTCTCATTTTCATTCTGATGCCTGATGTGGAACAAAAATAAATTTTGAAAGCTCTAAATTTTCTATGAAATGGATTTTTTTTTCCTGGCCCTCCCTATCTAAAACAGGTAGCCAGAGTTTCAAGTGTACATCTTTCTAGCCAAGGCAAATTATTTTGTCATTTCCCTAGCATGTGCTGCCTCTCATTTCTCCCTGCCTCTTTATTCCATCAACCTCAGCCAACCAATCAACAGTACAAATGTTAACAATATCACGGGGCTGGATCTTAAGCTTCATTAACTCCTGTGCAGCTACACTGATTTCCATCAGGTCAGGATCTGACCCATTATGTACACACACACACAAACACACACTCCTTTCTGAGACCCCCTTAAGACTGCGAGCTTTTTACACACACACACACACACACGACTACCTTGTACTCATATTACTCAGAGAATTCACAATTTAATTTATGTTAATTTCTGGTTAATCGCAGGGCCTCCTGATTGATATTGGTAAAGCTTTTACTGGCCAACATATATTTTAGAGTCCTAACTGGAAGCTACCCAACATAAACTGCTGATTATTGTAGAAGAGAATCTACAAAAAAGATGTACCTAGGAAAAGAGTTGTAAAGGAGAGAGCGAGGCAGAAAGAGGGAGAGAGAATGCTCATATCTCAAAGCAAAAAATGATCTTTCTTTCAAAGGACTTTAATATATATTATTTTCCAAGATACAGGACTTCAAAGCTTTTGGAAAAATGTAGATAAATAGATTATTTTTACACTGCCAGGGTGACTCATCATTTCAACAATACTTGTGATATTTTTATGGACTCCCACCTCAAATTACTTGAGTTCTGTCTTATAAAAGAGATGTTCCTTTTATCTGCATTATTTTATCTTCCCAAAGACGGAGAAGAAAAAAAAACACTTCATAATCACCTACAGTACATTGTTTGATGTCATCACTAGACCACTCAACAAATGTAGAAAAGTATGATTACTATGATGTATAAAAGACTGATGATAGTCACTAACAATGCTTTATACCTATTTGAAAAGACAAAAAGCAACAGAATTAAAGAGAAAATATTTCTTACAGTTCCGGAGTAAAGTTAGAAGTTCCAGACTTTGTTAGTTGGCTTTCATTTTGTGGTATATCTATAGATTCTAGGTGCTACCAACTTTATTTGTGGGGATCATCTAGCAACTACCCCTCTTTTACTCTAGCCTCAATCCTCAAATGGCTTGAGTCGGGACCACCCTCTCTCCAGCTGAGGAAGTGAAAACCAGCTTCTTTTGGAGCTTGTGAATACTACTTAATCAAGGCACAAATCTGGAAAGTGACAACTGCTTTCTGCAAGCTTCTAAGTGCTGCCAGTTGCTGGAGTTCACTATACTCAGCACCTGGCACGTGGCACTTAGCACATCATGTGACCCAGCCTTTAGTTGGCTGTTCATTAGATACTAGAGCTGCAGAAGGTGTTCCAACCATAGCACTTCCAGCTTGGAATTTACTGTGATCTAGTGCAGTGGTTCTCAATCGCTTCCATTCCGGGACCCTCTTTCTTCCACACCAGCACTGACCTGAGATCCCTTTTTCCTCTAGCTGGTGATTCCTGCCATTTAGCAATATGACAATGTCAGTGTGTTGACAACCCCCTGACACACACGCTTGTGTCTCTCCTTCCCTTCTGGGAGTCACAATTAGAGCCGGTCAAAATTTGTCAATATTTTTTTAATGATAAATGGCTTTTCTCAAAACAGAAATTTCAGTGACAGAAGCCCATTTTCAGGTTTTCATGGAAAAAAACAAATTGTTTGTTTGTGTCTTCAAGAAAATCTAAAATATTTGAAGAAAATATTGGATGACAATGAAAAGTTTGTTTTCCTCAATTTTTTGTTCAGGAACAAAAAATACTTTCTGACCAGCACTCTTAGGTTGAGGACCCATGTCGTATCCGGCCCCTAGAGAGAAGCATTCTGAGGAAGCCAATGTTGGTCAATGATACATTCAGAAAGGCAAAGCCTCATTCAGCCAGGAGAATCGTTGCATATTCTGTGAGCTCAAACAAGCTATTCAAAACTTTGCCATGTGAAAGCCAATGAACTTCAGGGTGGAAGGGGAGCTGCAGATACTGACTACTCATATGTTTCTTCACATGAAATAGCAAAGAAGCAGGCTTTGGCTTACCTTTAATAAAGTCACAAATTTTATAGCCTGCTCAAGGAGCTTCTCTATTTCTGCTGGCATCCTCTTTGCCACCAGAACTTCCAGATGAACTGGACAATGTCTCCTAAGAGCTCAGGATGCAATGGACTGAATTCTAGTGACAAGGTTGCTGTGGCTTTTTTCTGTTTTGGGGCATTATCATTACAAATACCAGCACAGCAATGGCAGATCAACTCAGCTGCAAGAAATAACTTTTGGAAAGCTTCAGAGATTTTGTCCCCTGTAATATGTCCTATTAGTGGATACCAAAACAGGAGGTCCTTCTGTATTGATCATTCCCACCCACACTGGATAAATGTTAAATGTTAGGCAGAATATTTATCTGTAATTTCATCCAGTTGTATTGAGAAATACTGGCTCTTCTGAAGTCTTCTAAAAAGCTGTTCTTGAATATTTGCAGCCATGTTAGGAATTCATAATCTCTTTGTGTCATTGGAGAGGGGAACAGATTTGACTTGACTGGCAGCTGAAGAGCCTAACGTAACACTAGAAATACCTGGAACACAGGGTGCAGCTAAAATTTCCCCCAATTATATGAAGCTTGTTTCACTATTCATAGTGAAACAAAGGTCGATGCTCAGAAAACTTTCATTTTTACAGAACAGCCATTTAATAAAAGAGTTTATTAGTTTGGTAAATTCATGAGCTTTTCTCTGAGGAAGTCATTTTTTAATTTTTTTTAAAAAAAGATAGATGCTTGCTTTAATTGCTCAGTGCCCCATCATTTAAATAGTTTCATGCAAACCCTCACTCCTATGCCAGCTACCATGACAACTTCTTTGAAGTAATGCAGTAACTGACAAGCCTTCTGCTGCATGCGGTGGTCTGAGTCCACTAAAGAGGAAAATCAGGATGCAAACACCAGATCCAGAGAAGAGGGGAAAATGGTAAGAAAGGGAGTTTGTGCCACTCTGTACCTCAAAGTAGCACCCTGGAACCCCCATATTCACCATGGTGATATGATTATATGTTTTGTACAAAGTATACCTTGTGAGGTATCATTTTAAGTCTTGATTTGTTGGACATTAATATCCTGTTGGATTGTATGAACTATCATGGTATTTGAAGTTATGAAGTATTGATACGTGTGTTACTGAAATATGTTGTGAGGTTGGAAACACTCACAACCAGCCTTTCAGTTACAACACAGGAGTAGCCATCAATAGCCAGACAGTGTTAATGGCTCATCAACACCCATCAAGAAAAGAATCCATTATCTCAGAGACTCCTTAGAGAAGGCACCTACGCAGTGGAGACTGCTTGAACAATGGGGACTGTCTGATCCCTATGTCTCAGCAAATATCTTTTCAGCAAGCTGGAAGAAAGTATAAAAGAGGGGAAGTGATATCATTACTTGGCCTCTCTTCCCCCTCCCTGCAGCTCAACACCTGGAAGCACATCTGGAAGACAAACTGGGGAAGAGTTTTTCCAGGCTGGAAAGGGAGTCCAGCCGGTATACTGGGGAACTGTATCCTTCTTGTAGAATCATAGAACCATAGAATCATAGAATATCAGGGTTGGAAGGGACCTCAGGAGGTCATCTAGTCCAACCCCCTGCTCAAAAGCAGGACCAATCCCCAATTAAATCATCCCAGCCAGGGCTTTGTCAAGCCTGACCTTAAAAACTTCTAAGGAAGGAGATTCCACCACCTCCCTAGGCAACGCATTCCAGTGTTTCACCACCCTCCTAGTGAAAAAGTTTTTCCTAATATCCAACCTAAACCTCCCCCACTGCAACTTGAGACCATTACTCCTTGTCCTGTCCTCTTCTACCACTGAGAATAGTCTAGAAACATCCTCTCTGGAACCACCTCTCAGGTAGTTGAAAGCAGCTATCAAATCCTCCCTCATTCTTCTCTTCTGCAGACTAAACAATCCCAGTTCCCTCAGCCTCTCCTCATAAGTCATGTGTTCCAGACCCCTAATCATTTTTGTTGCCCTTCGCTGGACTCTCTCCAATTTATCCACATCCTTCTTGTAGTGTGGGGCCCAAAATTGGACACAGTACTCCAGATGAGGCCTCACCAATGTCAAATAGAGGGGGACGATCACGTCCCTCGATCTGCTCGCTATGCCCCTACTTATACATCCCAAAATGCCATTGGCCTTCTTGGCAACAAGGGCACACTGCTGACTCATATCCAGCTTCTCGTCCACTGTCACCCCTAGGTCCTTTTCCGCAGAACTGCTGCCTAGCCATTCGGTCCCTAGTCCGTAGCGGTGCATTGGATTCTTCCATCCTAAGTGCAGGACCCTGCACTTATCCTTATTGAACCTCATCAGATTTCTTTTGGCCCAATCCTCCAATTTGTCTAGGTCCCTCTGTATCCTATCCCTGCCCTCCAGCGTATCTACCACTCCTCCTAATTTAGTATCATCCGCAAATTTGCTGAGAGTGCAATCCACACCATCCTCCAGATCATTTATGAAGATATTGAACAAAACCGGCCCCAAGACCGACCCCATCTATTGTACTATCTATCAGGGTAAGAAAAGCTGTTCAATTGAACTCTTGCTTAGACTAAGTTTAGGATTTAGAAAGTCTGTTTCTATTTTTAATTTCTTAAGGTAACTATCTCTGACCTTTATGCCTACCACTTAGAATCACTTCAAATCTATCTTTCTGTAGTTAATAAACTTATTTTAATGTTTTATCCTTACCAGCATGTTTGTTTAAAGTGCTTGGGAAATCTGCTCAGGTTACAAAGGCTGGTGCTTGTCTGCTTTCTTATGAAGAGGTGGCAATCTAAATAATAAATGTACAGGCTTCTGACCAGTGCAAGACAGTACAGCTCTGGGGTGCAAGTCTGGAGACCGGGGGCGTGTGGGCGGGAAATTGGCTGAAGCCTCCCTATTGATGGTTCATGAGTGGCTGGGAGATCATTTATGTAACACAGTTGGGCGATGTCTGTGTAAGTGTAGTGCCTGTCAGAAGTTTGCGACTTGACATTAGAATCACACTGTGAGGGCCAGCCCTGCTTGGTGGGACAAAGGACTCAGCAGTCCTACAGTTCAGGTTGCACTCTTGGGATCACATCCGAGAGGGTGGTTCATGACCACCCTGCCATCTCGCTGCATTGAACAGAACAGGGAGCATGCACTGTAATATAATTAAATTCCCTTTGAAGGGAAAACTGGATAACAAGAAGTAGCTGCAGACAGATCCCAGCAGGACAGGGAGACTAACAAAATATCAGACAACTTGCTGAAGCAAAATGGAAAATTCCTTGGCAAAAATGCTGAATTCCTTGGTACATTGCAAAAAACTGTCAGATTCCACAACCACCGAATTACATAGTCTACAGGACCTTGACCTTGAGATGAATGAGGCAGTTCACACCTATTAGAGCTATTGTTTCAAGCTGTCTGCAGATTCAGGTAAGGATCACTGCATCAATTTGTGGTTGGTTTCCAGATGAGGAGAGATTAATAAGCCTGGAACTTTTCAACTTGGAAAAGAGATGACTAAGGGGGGATATAACGGAGGTCTATAAAATCATGACTGGTGTGGAGAAAGTAAATAAGGAAGTGTTACTTACTCTTTCTCAACACAAGAATTATGGGTCACGAAATGAAATTAATAGGCAGCAGGTTAAAAACAAACAAAAGGAAGTATTTCTTCACACAACACACAGTCAACCTGTAGAACTCTTTGCCAGAGGACGTTGTGAAGGCCAAGACTGTAACAGGGTTCAAAGAAGAACTAGATAAATTCTTTGAGGATAGGTCCATCAATGTATATTAGCCAGGATGGGTAGGGATGGTGTCCCTAGCTTCTGTTTGCCAGAAGCTGGGAATGGGCGACAGGGGATGGATCACTTGATGATTACCTGTTCTGTTCATTTCCTCTGGAGGGCCTGGCATTGTCCACTGTCGGAAGACAGGAAACTGGGCCAGATGGACCATTGATCTGACCCAGTATGGCCATTCTTATGTTCTTATGTTTATGTTTCAGAGATTAGCTCAACAATTATAAGGATAGAAACATATTTTTTTTGTTTTAACAAAAGGATGAAAAAAAGGGAGGAAAGGATGGGGTGATGGCAACCTCCACCTAACCTTTTTGTGAGCCCCCAGAGAATCACACGCCACAGGCTGAGACCGCTCGTCTAGGGGATAGGCTGTCAAACTATAAGTCTGCTGACCTTGGTTCTATTTCTGTTGTTGACCTGCTGTGTGATATTGAGTAGCATTGTCTCTCTTTCCCCTCCCACCCCTTCTCTATTTTATCAGTTTAGACTGTAAGATCTTCAGAACAAGGATTGTCTCTTACTGTGTGTGTTTCTATGGCACCTAGCACAATGACACCTCATCTCAGTTGGGGCATCTAGGCACTACTGTAATATAAGCAATCATTACTGAAAATAATAAGGACCAGACAGGGTCAAATTCCTATCCCCCTCATGGCAGCACGTTGCATTGTCAGTTCTGCTGCACAAACATGGGGCCTGATCTGGGGCCATGCGGAATGTACTCCACTCGCATTGAATCCAAAAAAAACCAGTAGGCTTTCAGTACCTTGCAGGGCCAGGCTCTTGCCTAGGTAAATAATTCCCAATGCCATTATGTTTCAAGAAGCAATAATACATTGAAATGAAAAGCATATTGATATTTGTTTGTTGTTTTTATGAGCTGATTCTCTTTACAACATGTCACATTTCCTACATAAATAGAATATTTTAATAATCCAGAATGCATTTGATAGAACAATTTGAATTGCCTCCTGTGATCGACAGTATCTTCCCAGTACATTAGAATCCTTCCTGGAGATAGTAAGTGTAAGCGTTCCTAGAAGCTTTCAGAATCACTATAAAAGAGTCAGGTAATGACAATCCTTTCAAAACATGCTTTTCATGTTCTCATAAAAACCCTCTGTATATTTTGTGGAGATTCTTACTTTCAAACTCACCCCCAAGCCCCAAAACTGGTATGTGTGGCAGCATCAAACAAAAATCCTTTTATGGGAGGGAGTAAAACAAAAAGGGCACTATGAATAGTAAAAAAAAAAAAAGAAAGAAAGCATAAAAAAATCACCAAAAATACCCTTTATCAAGGGAAGATAACATGAACATGGTTATTATCATCATTATATGGACAGATGGATAAAGTTTCTTCAAGAATTCACTTCATGTTGCTATTCTTTTGAGCACAATAGGGGAAAAACACCTTAATTACTCACTATTCACAACATTAGCAAAACTGATATTTATAGCAAATGCATGGGCGCAATCTAGATCTGAATCTGACATCTTGTCACGGTATACCACTTGCATCAAAAACCCCTCTTATTGACAGCTTTGCTTGCTTTCCGGATTCATCTTTTGCCTTATAATCTTGAAAAATCCGCAGTGAAAAAGAAAGTTTTAAAGCCTTCTGAAAAATTAGTAAAATGCTCTAAGATGATCCACCTGCTTTAAAATTGCAGATATACTAACCTTTATATAATCAGCTTTCTTATGGGGAAACTTCAAAGCAAGTCAGCTACCTGCAAAGTGCTGCCACATGGAGCGGCAGGGTTAGAAGGGGGGAGGATTGACAGCAGGAAGAAGAGATGGTAGGTGGGGAGTGGAATACACGTTTTAGTTGCCTTATTGCTAAAACTTATATAAGTTACTATTTCAATTGTGTTTTTTTTAAAAGGAATACATTTTCACTACTTTTTTGTTGTTATTTTTGGACACTGATCATATTTATAATATAGGGTCATTGATCCAAATGTTATTCCAAGGTATGCGTGGATCTTGCATGGAAGGAGATAATTCCTTACATCCTGTACTCAGTTTGGATGCCCAGAAACAATTGCAGCCCCTGTGCTCTCCAGAGAGGCAGGGCTTTTCCCTCCTGGCACTCCCGAAGGTGCTAGACATCTCCAAAGAAGCAGGGGAGTGGCACCACCTCCCTTCTGCATATAACATGGTACACTTTGGTGTGATACATCCACTCCCACTGCACTCTAGGTCGCTTAGGCAGGCATTGGCCTTTTATAAAGTGTGGTATCTTTCAGACATCCCCTGGGGCAGAGCAGCTCTGCACTGTACACAACATGAGCCTGTGCCTTAAAGGCACAATGTTGCCCTTTGTAAATGAAATGAGGGGATGATGAGGCTGGTTGTTTCATACTTTTGTTTCAGTGAAGATATATCACTGAAAAAAAACCCCAACCATTGACTACGAACACAGCTTTTGAACAATCAGTGCTCAAAGCCATGTTTTATAGTGCATTTTCAACAGATAGTTAAACAAAGAGTGTTAAAAAACCCTTCTGGGAATTTGTATATAGGGGCGTGTACAGTTAATAACGTGTCTTTGGAACATTTCCCATGCTCCGTGGGATACAAACACTGCAGCAACCTCATTCTTTGTACCTCTGTCAGCTAAAATTCTGACCCTTCTACTTCTGGAGAAACTGGACCTGTGTTTGGGCTGGATCTAGGAATTCTGAGCCAGATTCTCATGTTCTACAGTTAAAACCCATTTACACTGAAATCAGTGGAAACAATTTTCAAAAGTGCCTAAGGCCCAGATTCTGAAAGGTATTTAGGCACCTAACTCCCATGGAAATTATTCATTCATTCATTCATTCATTCATTCATTCATTTCAATGGCCATTACGTACCTAAATATCTTTCAGGATCTTGGCCTAAGTGACTTAGGTGCCTATGCTTCATTGGATTTAAATGGGACATAGGTGCATAAATCACCAAGGAACTTTCGAAAATTTTGCCAAACGGTTCTAAATCAATTTACATTGGCTGTGGATCCGGGCCTCAATGTATTTGTATTTCTAGGAGCAAGTATTTGTTAGCTGGATATTGTGAGGCACTAGGCACTATCAACTACCATTAACTTTAGTAGAGATTATGGACATATCATCACCTCACAAGATTAGGTCCTAAAGCATGCAGCCATATTAGGAAAATTAGTTTATTTGGTTCTTTATCATATGTTAGCTAATGGGTGGGCCCAGATCCCCAATTCCTCCTAATCCTGATGGGAGTAAGATGCCACAATACGTTTAATTAATACATGATGAAGTTCTAATGTGGACAAGGCAGTTTGTAGTTTTCACACATTAGCAGGTCAAGGTAAACATTAGTTCAGAGCCTTGTCCACACTAGGGTTTTGCCACGAGCTAGTTACCATGTGTTAGCTACAACATGGCTATTTTTTTTTAGTGGAGACAAGGCTATAGTGGGAATGTCTGAAGATCTTGAGGCATCTCTGTGTCCACAATATACCAATTAGCCTGCAGTGTTCCTGAAGAAAAGATGTTGAAATTCCTCTCAAGGGGGAGGGTTCACAGTTGCCACCTTTCACATGGTAAATAAGCACCCTGACTTTCACAATAAGCAAAAAATCAAGGTAATCCCATTTCAAAACAAACCAATCCCGAAGAACCCCAACACTCTACGTGACTAGATCCCCCCAGAATGTAGTCTGGGACTGTGGTGGGCCTGCTGCGTGCCCCTGACTCTCTCCCTCCCTTCATAGAATATCAGGGTTGGAAGAGACCTCAGGAAGTCATCTAGTCCAACCCCTGCTCAAAGGAGGACTAATCTCCAATTTTTGCCCCAGATCCCTAAATGGCTCCCTCAAGGATTGAACTCACAACCCTGGGTTTAGCAGGCCAAATCTCAAATCACTGAGCTGTCCCTTCCTTGCCCCTGGTTGTTCCCCCTTGCCCCTGCTTGCCAGAAGACAATCAAAAAGAAGAAGCAAGAAGCTGCTACAAGCCAAACAAGCAACAAGCCAAAAACTAGCCAGTAAACAACCCACAAGCCAATTAAGCCAAAAACAAGCCCAAATTCTACATTTTTTAATGGGTTTGGTATGTCTGGGAGGGTGTAGCACATGGCCTCACTAGAGCCATTTTTAAGGTAGTAGGTATGCCAAGAAGCAAGGTGTGGGATATGCATTTAAAATATTCCTTTCCCTGCCTTAGGTGTTCTCCTGTTCTGGGGTGGTGGTGGTGGTTGTGTGTGTGCGTGTGTGGTTCCGTGCACATGCGTGCAGTTCTGCAACCACGGTGTGAACTTTTACAGGAAACAGTTTGGTTTGGAAACCTTCACTGGAGTGGGGCAGAACCTGCTCTCATTGCATGACATAGGAAGCAAAGGCATGTTTGTGGGGCCCCTAAACCCTGTATATTTTCTGAATGCAACAAAACTGTAGAGGCACCTGTAGTAAGGAACATTGTGCCAGTCCACTGTGCAAGTTCACAGCATTCAATAGCCTTGCCATTTTTCATTTCTCATCTGTGGTGTTGTTGTGCGGCGGCTGCACATTAAGCTGCAGGGGGAAGACAGCCTGTATAAATACAGGTTAAAGAGCTCCTAAATTGTAGCTGATGCTTTCTACAAGGCAGGCATGTATTTCTTTATTTGTGAGTGCATGTTATCTTTGTTTCAGCCATTACATCTATAACACAGGGAAGGGGAAGAAAGGATATAGGCTTTAAAATGTTTTTTGACATAAAATACAGACAAGACACATAAGGACCGGGGGGCAAAAAGACATAAAGAAGAATGAAAGTACAAGGCTAACTTTGAAGCTAGAGGTCTCCAACAGTGTACTTGCAAAAGGAATATTAGCATATGCTCCATGAATAAGTGAAAATGTCGTTGTGATGACAGTCATGTACCCAGAGTGGATTTATGCCAATGTACACCTTTACATGAAGAAAGATGGGTAAGTTCAGATCTACATTCAAACAGCCCAGATCTCTTTCTAACGTGGAGTAGTTTTATTCTGCACTCTGCTTTCACCCGCCATGAAGGTTCAGGAAGTCCTGGAGCTGATTTAACTTGCACCAGCTGGTATGGGACCCAAAAGAACCTATTTCAGGTAAGCATAGTCAGAGTGCATTGTTTCAGCCAACTCCTCCCATGCCCTCCATGTCCCTGACACGATTCTGAAGCACCCTCTAAACTGGGTGTTGCTGGGAGGGTGATGTAGGAGCTGGCCTAACTTGCTCCATACCTACATTAAAAGGAGGATCCGTGGGTAGGGAATCTGCTTCATTAGCTTAAAAAATAAGCCAAAATGAAACTCAATGGAGTTACAGTGATTGACGTGAGCCTGTTAAAGACCACCAGGAAAGCCCCAGGTTGTAACAAGTCTATCATTTGTACTGACACTTTATTTATTTATTTATTTATTTATTTATTTATTTGTCCGGCTGGGTGCTGTTGCTCTCCCCCCTGCTGCTCATTCCCCATCCAGGCTGCTCTGCTCCATGTGCACAACTTGGCTGGCAGTGACACTAATAAGATTTTCAGTCTCTAAAGTGCAGATGGCACCCTCCATGCTTCAGAGACTGTCAATCTTGTTAGTTTCACTTCCTGGTCATTAGCACATGGAACAGTGCAAATGGGGAAGGGGAAGGAGTAGGAGGAGGTGCAGCAAGTCACCGAGGAGAGTAGGGGAGGGGAATGCTCCCTCTCAACACGATGGGGGAGTGGAAGTAACCAGGGGCTTGGAGAGGGAAGGGAGAAACAAGAATAAATATATAATGTGAACAAGTCAGAAAAAAAAATAGAATGAAGAAAACATGAAGCAAGAAAAGAAGAAAAGTGAATGGAGAAAGAAAGAAAGAAAGAAAGAAAGAAAGAAAGAAAGAAAGAAAGAAAGAAAGAAAGAAAGAAAGAAAGAAAGAAAGAAAATACAGGGAAAGGAGAGAAAAGGGGCAAAAGAGACCAGAGTGGTGGGACCTGGTGGTTGCCCTGGGGGAAGTCAGGATGTGGATAATGTTATGAGGGCCCAGTACTGAGTGTGTGGAGATGGCAGAGTGGACAGAGTGGATGGAAAGTAGGCGAAAGAGAGAGCAGTGGAAAGGATACCATACATGGGGGGGTCAGTACTCATGGAGGGGTGCAAAGTCTGCACTGCATGGCAAACAGGAGACACAGAGAGTTGGTTTTATAAAAGAGAACAGGATGCACATTTGAATTAAAAAATGTAATTCTGCTTTCACAATGAACTGGTACTGGGTAGAAAAAACAGCCATGGTGGTAGCCCTACACTGGTGCTCAACAGAGAGTGAGGACAGGGAAGAGTGATGGCCCCTTCTTTTTTCCAGCCCATGCAGCTAAACCTGCGAGGGTGAGAACTCACAGCCCCCCCATGGAACCGTACATATACCAGTGGTGCCAGCTAACATGTGCTCTCCAGTGCAAACAGAGGTCTTGAGCCAGACTTTGACCAATACTCTGATTTCCCTTGTGCTGCTGTGGTTGTGCACAAGGGCCAGAACACAGTCCAAATTGGGCAGCTGAGGAGTGTCCCAAAGTGATTTTTGCCCTGTAGCTTTTTGTGATGTGAGTGAAACTTAAATCAACACTCGGGCACGATGAACCAGAGTAGAAAAAAAGCAAATAACTATTTGCTGTGAAGCTCTTGCTTAGCACAGTTCTGCAGGTAAGCAGATAGGACAAAATGGAACGGCGTTCCCCCCACCTACACTTCTGTCATAGACTAATGCACCGAGGGTGGAAAGAGAACAGTCTTTGGGCTAGAATCTCAGCTGAATTAAGGCAGACTAGCCCCATGAACGATATGCTACCTGAGAATCTGGCTTTTCATCTCTTTGTTCACATACAGTACTTCTTCATACAATGCACAGTCAACCTGTGGAACGTGTTGCCAGGGGATGTTGTGAAGGCTAAAACTATAACTGGATTAAAAAAAAGAATTAGAGGGTAGGTTCATCAATGGCTATTAGCCAAGATGGTCAGAGATGCTATCCCATTCTCTGGGTGTCCATGAGTCTCTGACTGACAGATGCTGGGACTGGACAACAGGGCATGGATGCCCCTGTTCTGTTCATTCCCTCTAAAGCATGTGACACTGGCCACTGTCGGAAGACCAATGGTCTGACCCAGCATGGCCATTCTTGTATTACATATATAATACATACTTGTCATAGGGTGGCTGGCCCTTGTAAATGTGCCAGAGTAGGTGCTCCCATGTGGTCAATTAAGAGGGGCAGCACCTGGGGTTATAAATAATCAGGGAGCAATCACGTGAGTGAGAGTCATGGCGAGAGTTAGTCAGGAAAAGTCAGAAGACTGCAGGAGGTGTCTGGGGGAAGATGCAGAGAGCAGATGGATCTTCCAAAGCCCTTCCTGGGAAGAGGGGAGGAATTGGCTAGGAGACTGTATGCTTGAGACTTGGAAGAAGGTTGAAAGCACGAAAGCAGCATGAGGGGGTTTACTGGCTGGTGTCGCCAAGCCAGAGAGCCAGGTCTGGAGATCTGGAGAGGACTGAAGGCAGAAGGAGCATCAGAGGGAGTTGCCTGCTGGATCTGATCTGAAACTAAGGGCTTTAGAGGGCTGAGGGTAGGGGAACAGCGGAGGAGCTTATCTGCTATCATCTGCAGGGCTGGAGAGCTGGATGCAGAGAGACTATGAGAGGGCCACAGGGAGTGAGGGATGCTCCCAGCAGAGAGACTGTGGGGTTCCACCTTGGGAAGAGTGGAGGTGCTCTCCAATGGGAAGGGTTGGGATGGCTGACATGGTACAAGGACCAGAGAGGGCTGTGCTGGAGATCCAGAGCCTGGTGAGGGCTGCCAGGGCTGTATATTGCATGTACTGTAAAGATTATGCTGGGGGTATTATGGACTATGGTGCTGGGGCTTGTTTGTTAAGGTTTGTGTGCACAGGACTTTGGTAATAAATGATCCCCACAAGGGCTATATTTATACTTGCGAAGACTCTGTCGACTATGTCTGGGAACTCTGAAGGAAGAAAACTGTCTGAGGCAGATGTGGCTATTAGGCCGTGGCCTGGTGTGGAAGGGTGGTGCTCCATTCAGGATCACCCTATATCAATACCATTGCTGCTGAATGGAGTGTCTCTTTTCCTGATGAAGACTATTCATTGTAACATTCAGGAGTAAATTCTGAAGGCTTCTGGTGTTCTGTAATATCTGGTTTCAGAGTAGCAGCCGTGTTAGTCTGTATCCACAAAAAAAAAAGGAGGACTTGTGGCACCTTAGAGATTAACACATTTATTTGAGCGTAAGCTTTCGTGAGCTACAGCTAAAGCTCACTTCATTGGATGCATCCGATGAAGTGAGCTGTAGCTCACGAGAGCTTATGCTCAAATAAATTTAGTCTCTAGGGTGCCACAAGTACTCCTTTTCTTTTTGTAATGTCTGGCTATGTTCTATCCTTGTTCCATCCAGTGAGCTCCCACTGATGTCAACAGGCAATTTGTATACAAATTGAGGAAATATGGTTCAATGCATACAACAGCTTTAATAAGCAACATCTTCTTCCCTTATATGGCTGATTGTCACTGGCTATGCACATATAAAAATTTGCAAAGAAACCAGAGTTATTAGTTAATTCAGCATGACCTCAGAAAGTACATTGATACCTTCACAGACTTCTCTCTGCATTAAACCAGCCTGTCATCCTTTCTCACTCTCTTCATTGTAATTCAAGAGATATAGTACCTGTGATCACTGAGAAATATCTTCAACTTTACTTAAAAGTTAAAATATGCAGGTAATACTTAAAATAGACAACACTCTTTAATCTACAGATTTTGTCATTATTAACTGGCTCAGTTTTCATGTTGTGCACAAATGTTGACTTTTTTTTTTTTTTTTTTTGCTTTGCTAAACCTTCAAAGTACTATTTGATATTTTTGCAAAAATCACAGAATACAAAAAAGAAATTTCAGAATTGGGATTTGAAAGGAAATGTCAGTAAAACTAGGTGAGCCTGTATGTAATTTCATCTGCCTAAGATGAAATAGAACCCAGAAAGCTAGGAACTTTGTTGAACCCTTATCCTGTAAAGCCTTCCTAAAGATGAGGAAGGGACCTTTTGTTGCAGCTCTGTAAAAGCTTAGAACCAAACCATTTGGTGAAAATAGTCATTATTTAGGCCAATGGGTTGCATTATTTGAGGTGGGAGATTCTCAACAAGTGATCTTCTCTAACATTCTCAGAGGGTTCTGAACATTAACATCAGTGACGGTGAATCTCCAGAGGTTCACGCTAAAATTTTAAAACCTGGGGGCCTAAAGCTAGGCATCTAAATCCATATTTCAGTATTCAAATAAGAATTTGAGTTGTAGAATGCATATCCCATTGACTTGATTAATAAAACAGGTAAGTTATTTAGCAGCTGAAATAGGGATTTTGTTGCATGTTTGGCATCTGGTTTTTAAAATTTTGGTTTAAAAGATTTGGTTCACATGAACAGTCAGCACCTGCTTTGCCACTGCATTATTCCATTTGTACATTAGCATAATTTAATTGAAACCAGTGGAGTTACACCTGCACACAACTGATTAACTCATTAATGAGTCTAGCCCAGTGGTCCCTAGACTGTGAGGCGCGCCCCTCTAGCGGGGCAAGGAGGAATATTCAGGTGGGTGCATGGTGGGGTCCTGGCCAGCTCTCATGGGTGACAGGGAGGGAACGCCACCCAGTCCTGCTGCAACCCCAGACCAGCTCCAGCCCTGGCTGCAACTCCACTACACACCCTGCTCTGCCCCCAGTCCAGCTTCGGCCCAGCTCTGCCCTCATTTCCTCTCCGCCCCCAGGCCAGCTCCGCCACTAGCCCCAGGCGCCTCCCCCATCCTCAGTTCTGCCCCCAGTTCTGCCTTCTGCCCAAGCTCCTCTGCTGAGGCAACTGTGCAGTAATGCAGGGGGGATGCGGACAGATACCATTACTGGTAAGTGGGGGCAGTGCGACAGAAAAAGTTTGGAAACAGCTGGTCTAGTCTCTGGTGCTTATTGAAGTACCTCATAGAATTGTAATTAATTAGGGCCAGATTCCAATGCCCTGAGTAATACTGCATTCAGGGAGTAGTTCCATTGATTTCACAGAGGGGCAAAGCTGGCACTGCTGGCTTTGTGCTTATTCCCCTCCTCATCCTCAGCATAAGGAGTATGTACAGTAGAGTGCAGGTGTGCCAGGCCAGCACATGGTGCTCCTTCTCTGGCTCCAGGCAGCATAATTTAGAACAGTCCATAGCTTCTCTAAATTACTCCAGGGAACATTTCAACCCTCCCAAGCAATTGTAGAAGCAAGAAACATAGCATAAAGCCATTTTTCCTCACCAGTTGTAATGAACGCTAAACCCTGTTTAGTTGAGGATTGAGCCTTGAGTGCTTTGCAAGGTTCGGTATTGTGCTGGAGGAAAAAAGGAAAGAGGAAGGATCTAAGGTGAATACAAATATTTTGAGCTATTAATGGAACCCAGTTGTTCACAAAGCTGTGAAGTGAAGTTAACTAAAACTAATATGACGATGCACTAGCAGAACCCGTTTTCCAGGTAGGGAATTGGCTCATAGGGAACCTTATAGTATCCCTGGATTGACAGGAAGTGAGAGTCTTTATATAGGAGCTCAGCATTCAGTGGAGTTCTCCCTGCAGGATAGGATACATTTTAAATCACCTGGACTGGATACAGAAATACAAGAAAGCACATTTAAAAGAATATCAGATGAAGAATATTTCTGGGGGAAATAATGTAATTTTCATGAAAGTAGTTAATCTGTTTAGCAGTTTTTCAGTCCACCAGTTTATTCAAAGCCCCCTCCTCTTCCATTAGCTGTGGTTAGATGCTTTTTGATATCTCTCCTGACTCTAGAGTCATGAGCCTTTTGACAATTCAGGACAATCTCTATTGTTCCATCCAATAGGATTGGTTCTTGCTTGGCCCTTACTCAGTTGTCTTTCAACCACGCTAAGTACTGATCTGTACTACAAAGTTAGGTCAATGTAAACCACCTTGTGTAAATCTAGTTGTGCATGTGTCTACACTTACATTTGTCTCCCACCAATGTGGGATGACATACTGAGATGGACACAACATGAGTGTATACACTGCATTACCTATGTTGACCCTAACAGTCCTTCAGATGCTGTCCCAAAATGCCCAACACTGACTGGTCTGTTCACAGTTCTGAATTTCATTACCCAGGGGTCACAAAGACCAAAACTGCAAACCCTCCCTGCCCCCCTTAAAGCCCTAGACATTTTTGATATGCCTTTTCCTGATTGTCCATCAGGGCGAGCACACCTAGCAGCTCTCTATTGTTGTGTGGAACTGCCCAACTGACCACGCTGGCTCCACATTCCAGATGTGCTCTGGCTTGGGGTAGACAGGTGGTATTGGATGTCATGAGCCTGTGAGAGAAGAGGTTGTACAGGCACAGCTATGGACCAGCCAAAGAAATATGGACATATATGAACAGATTGCAAGGGAGATGCAGGAAAAGGGGTATGACAGGACCAGCAGTAGTGCCACATGAAAGTAAACAAAGTGTGGTAGACATAGCAGAAGGCCAGGAAGGACAACCGTCAATCCAGTGCTGTGCTGTCAATCCTCTTCTAAAAGTTTCTAGGGATGGTAGCCTTATTTCTTTCTCTGTGGTAGGACACTTTCCCAGGCCATTCGACAATAACTTGGGCATGCACCATTGTAGTAAATAGGCTAATGGCACATGGGCCTTGGTGATTTCAGGATGCAGGACACAGCAGGCAGCTATAATCATTGGGATTTTTTTTTTCAATGAGATCCAATTTTGTGAATAAACAGCATCAGCATCCCTTCAATCTACCAAAAGCACATTCAACTGTCATTCTTCACCTGCTAAGCCAGTAGTTGAATCTTTCCTTTGTGCTGTCAGGGTGGCCAATTGTATGGTTGCATGAGCCAGAGGAACCAGGGGTAGGCTGTGTCCCTCAGGATCACTATTAGCATTTCAACATCGCTGATGGAAATTTGCCAGTTGGGAAAGAAAATCCCTACTTTCTGACCAAGCCTGTGTTCTTAAAGATGTGAGCACCATGTGCCTTTCCTGACCAACCAACACTGATGTCATCGAAGCATCCCTGGTGATCCACCAATGCTTGCATAACCATAGTAAAGTCACCCTGTCTGTTGTTCTCTTTTAATTTCTTGCAGTGACAGTTACATGTACATCACACTATTTAACATTTAATCTCTTTCAGTAGCAGCTCTGTTCCACAGGTCTTAATCATCATTCACCCTTTGTTGGAAAGAGTTAAATCCAAATGAAGGAAGAAAATATGAACCCTGATCTCTCACTTGATATCTCTCTTTTTAGGGTGTTGGTTTGTTTGTTTGTTTGGAAACAAAAACAAACCAAAAATGGTGTGAGTTGGTGGATTTTACAAGGTACAATTTTATCTTAGAATGACCTGGATCTTTTGAGGCTAGCACAAACAGGGGTGAAATCTAACCATCCCATCTGCTCGTACCCAAAACCCAAACCGCAGTGGCAGCACAATGGTTCTGTTGCATGGGGTGACAGGTTGCAAAGAAGTGTCATGGAGCAGTTCTCCATTGAGGAATGAAACAGGGTGGGGTTCATGGGTGGGTCATGGGAATAGGGAAGGATACCTGGTGACTGCATGAACTTCATAAACCCAAAGGCTATAAATTCTTCTTGGGGAGTCTATTGGCTTGCAGCTATTATTGAAGGTAGCGACATTACGACGTGCTGGTGCTCTATGCGTGGGTTCTAGGTTAAGAGATTTATCCACAGTTTGGTTCAGTCCTCTCCACATTCTTTATTCTCTCTTCCAGATTCTCAGTTAATAAAATAAATAAATAAAACTCGGGTCAGGCCCAAACCAACCTGCCAGATCTGAATACCCACAAAATATTCTGTCTCAAACCCACCTGTAAGAGAGAAATCAACAAATAGTGGCAATTTACCATACACACTTCTTTCCACTTGATACTTGGCTGATTTTCAATCTTTGTTTGTGGCCCTTCCGGTAATTTACAATCCATGTGGCAGTGCTGCTATCCCACGCAATTTTAATTAATTTTATGATTTCTCATAAGATTTCCATCCCAGTGTTGCAGACTCAAGAGGTAAAGTTTGGATAAGTGGCCAAGTCTTTTATGATTCACCCACCACTAGTATCAGTTCATTTACCTTGGAAAGATAGAACTATATGCAATAGAGGAACTCCTACTTTCAAACAAAATTAAACTACTTTGCCTAAGGCTTTGGGTATTGTTCCACTTTCAAAAGATCATGAGGCTAGCACAATATCATTGGTAGTGATGTCACTCCTAACAATATTAAGAAGATTTTCAATCATTTTAAAAGCTTTTCTTATCAAGTATCTGTCTTAAAGTGTAATATATTTCTGATTTTTGTAAAGTTTCTTTTTTTTTTATGACTCTATTGCCATAAATTCAGAGGGCCGATGAGAAAAACAACTGTATTGGCTGAGATACTCAGCTGGTGTAAATCAGCATTGTTCCACCAGTGTAGGATCTAGCTGGCCTGATATAACTGTAGCTGTAGTTTAAAAAAAAAGGGTGCTACATTTGAGTTTTCCATTTATATATTTATCTACTGATTCTATACTCGTAATGCTGGATTTTCAAATATCAGGGGGGTAGTCGTGTTAGTCTGTATCCACAAAAACGACAAGGAGTCCGGTGGCACCTTAAAGACTAACAGATTTATTTGGCCATAAGCTTTTGTGGGTAAAAACCCCACTTCTTCAGATGTGTGGAATGAAAACTACAGATGCACACATTATATACTGACACGTGAAGAGACGGGAGTTACCTCACAAGTGGAGAACCAGTGCTGACAGGGCCAATTCGATCAGGGTGGATGTAGTCCACTCCCAATAATTGATGAGGAGGTGTCTATTCCAGGAGAGGCAAAGCTGCTGTTGTAGTGAGCCAACCACTCCCAGTTTCTATTCAAGCCCAAATTAATGGTGTTAAATTTGCAAATGAATTTTAGTTCCGCAAATTTGCCAAGTTACCATTTGGTTCTTCATAATGTCTACCAAATTTTCACTTCAAAAGCATATTTTACCACATTTTTTTTAAAATAGATGTGTTTGTTTATTTATTTATTTCTATTCTGTTGCCTTCAAGCAGGATCACACTTTTGAAAATGAAAAGTGATGCATGCATGCATTTGCTTCTGATGTTATTGTTACAGCAGAATAGGACAAAAGGGATTGTATTGATGAACAGCGCATGCAAAGGACGGTGGTCAGCCATGTTTCATTGATTCAAACAGTATCAATATGGTGCTTTGGGGGTGAGGGAGTTTTGTTTCAGATTTCTTGAGTTGCCTGAAGCCAAATGCGTAATACCTAGTGAGCTGTCTTTCACCTGGCTTTCAACAATATTTCCCCTCATTTCTGAGGTTCTGAAATTTTTTAAAATGCTTGCTTTCTGGGGAGGAGGGATAGCTCAGTGGTTTGAGCATTGGCTTGCTAAACCCAGGGTTGTAAGTTCAATCTTTGAGGGGGCCATTTAGGGATCTGGGCTGAAAATTGGGGATTGGTCCTGCTTTGAGCTAGACTAGATGGCCTCCTGAGGTCCCTTCCAACCCTGATATTCTATGAACCCAATGCTAGCCAGAATCATTGTCGTGAAGGCAGAGGACTAAAAGTCTGAATGGAAAAGAAGTTACTTAGCCTACAAATGTTTTAAAATGTTTTTTTTTTCTTTTGCTTTCTTCATGTACGTAAAAGGACATGGTGAAATATGGCAAGAAGACCAGACAGCAAAGATGAAACAAACACATCTGCTCCAATATGTTCATTCTATACATTTTTTGCAGTGGCCAACCAATAAGGAGCTCACAAATGTTGATTTATAAAAAACAAAGGGGAAGATTGTAATACCCTTTCTCACCCTGAATAGTACCTTACTACTTGGGCAGTCTTATTGTAACTGATGGGGACTAACTCAGGATATGTCTATTTTGCAATCACACCCTGTGATTACAACTCAAGTAGACATACCTGAGCTAGCTTTAATGTAGCTAGCTCAGTTCCCAGAGCAGTGAATCTTCAGCAGTACATGTTTCGGTATGGGCTGTAAAAGACCACCTGAAACCCTGGGTAATTACTCATGGAGCTAGCCCATGCTGAAGCATTCACTGCCCCAGTACCCAAGACAGCTAGACTAAAGCTACCTCGGGTATGTTAGCTCAAGCTGTAATCATACCTTTATAGCCTTACCTTCGTGTGAGACTGGGGGCAGTTTTAACCTTTACCAGTTGTTACTGGTCCCAGTAGCATTGGCCCTTACTTTTTTCTTTCAAGGTCTGGCTACACCTCACTTTCCTTGCTGGTCAGTAGTCTCCCTTTTCAGTGGCAAGGGTTTAGGATAGCTCTCTGACTTAGAAAAATAACCCACAAGTTCCAGGGTAAACAAAGTCTGATGAACAAAAATCCCCACCAGCTCCATCTCCTGCATCATCTCCCCCATGTCGCTCCTCCAATTTTCCTTGAGAAACTGGGACAAACAGCTATATCTGGACTAAAGCTGGTTGAATTTTTTTCAAAAGACTTGCACTAATTTCAGTGGGCTTTGGATAAGGTCCATAATGATCAATATTAGCATTAGGTGTATTGCTTTTCCTTTTATTTGATTATATTCTCTGTATTTTTTTCTCAAATAAACCATTTTTTGTTGAATCAGTTTGAATGGAATTCTGATGGCCACACTTGAAGTTAATCATTGCTGGGTAACCTTGATTGACAGAAATCTATTTTCTTTTCTCATGGGAGGCAGAAACAGGAGATAATGTAGCTATCTGAGTCCTGAGTCAAAGCTGAGGATAAGGAAGGCTATTTGCCTGTGTCTGTCATGAGTAAGGACATCAAGATTTGGCCCTTAATAACATTGGCATTACCACTGCTAGAAATCATGCTGAAAATCCTAGCACTTAAAAAGCAATTTGTCTGCAATAAGGCTACTGATTTAAAGCATAAAATAGGCTTTTATTCTTTTGGGACTGTAAGATGAGAATTGTTTTTTTTAAGATGCTTTTGATTGTTCTCTAGTACAGTGATTCTCAACCTCTTTTAGTCTTTGACCCACAAAAATGCCTAAAAAATCATCTCACAACCTTACCATATCCTACAGTCCATCCCTTAACAACTTTTTCTTGCCCCTCTGCATGCTGAGCAGATTTCCATTGTATAGAACTGAACTTTTTCAACCATATTTCAGTGAGCCAAAACTATTCAAAAACACTGATTTGGGGGATGGGGAGGGAGTAGGTTAAAATGATCAAAATCTTGAATTTAAAAATCGCATTGTTTTAGTAACGAATGAACAAAAAAATAGCATATTTGTTAAACTGAGGGCTTCTTTTTATATTTATCTAGCTTGCAACCAAACTCCTTTACATTTTTAAAGGAAGTTTTCCAGCAAATTAATCCTAGGTCTTTTGGCAGTGCTCAAAGGGAATTACAGAAGCTGGGATCCAGCACTTTTCCTCCCAGCAGAAACAGTATGGCAGAGCTTCTGAATTCAAAAATAAACGCTGTTGTTGTTTCAGAGGAAAAAGAAAAAGTGATACAAAGTTTGGAATAATAAAATAAAAGGCTAAAGGGAAATAAAGTTGGAAAGAGAACAGTAGTGTTTGCAGATGCTAATAAAATCTGTTCTGTGGTATTTGCTTCACCTTTAGGGTAACATTATGACCAATGTGTATACTGGTGAGCAAGGTAGGGAGAATGCAGGAAACCTCTTCTTATACCCCAATGCAGGCATTAACAACAATTGAAGCACTGCATTCTCATGAGCTGCTCATGCCCAGCATCCTCATAGGTACTAGCTTTTCCAAAAGCAGTGGGGTGGATGTGGGGCCTTGGGGTGGGGCTCCTCAGGAGCTCTAGGAGGCATTGTATTGGAGTGAATATGCACATAAGGTAAGCAGCTATGCTGCTGTCTGTGTTGAGACTCAAAGCATATGCAGAATGGCCTGGATATTTCCAAAAATTTGAACAGGCTTAGAAAGCTGCTTGTCCTAGTAGCAGAATTGCTTGCACAACAGTAAAAAACCCTGGTTGAGTGGAAAAGATCGTGAGATTGGTTTAAAAATCATGTGATTTTAAGAAATAAATACATTTGGAGTTCTTTAACTTTGCCTTCTGAGCCTTTTTGAGCCTTTAGGTTCATGTTTTCATGTTTTTCTCTGCAAGCATAGAGGTAGAAACTTATTCTTATTTGAGAAGGGAAGTTAAGATTCTTATGTGATCACATGACTCCAGGAGCTGCAGCTTTAAGAAAATTTCAAGCTGCAATCTCCCTATTGACTTAAGGGGGAGCAATGTGGCTCAGAACTGGAAGCAATGGAAGATGAGTCGGTCGGAGAATTCCTGTGATGATGCACATTGTTGAGTTTAGTTGCACGTCGACAATTTTGGTGTGTGCCAGCCAACTCCATGCTGGCACACAGTAGTCTGCTATTGAGTACAAGATGACAAGGACTGAGGTCTTTAAGGTTGGAGCAGCCTCTCACCATAAAGAACCTGCTGGTTTGCTGAGAAGGTTGTTGAGTGCCTTGACCTGTGCTGCTGTCTTGCTCAAGTATCTTGCTTGGCTTTTGCATGTCAGTGTTCGATCGAGGGTCATACCTAGGTAAACTGGATATAAGAAAATAAGAGCATCCATACTGGGTCAGACCAAAGGTCCATCTATCCCAGTATCCTTTCTTCCAACAGTGGTCAATGCCGGGTGCCCCAGAGGGAATGAACAGAACAGGTAATCATCAAGTGATCCATCCCCTGTCGCCTGTTCCCAGCTTCTGGCAAACAGGCTAGGGACACCATCCCTGCCCATCCTGGCTAAGCAATTGATGGACCTATCCTCTATGAACTTATCTAGTTCTTTTGTGAACCCTGTTATAGTCTTGGCCTTCACAACATCCTCTGGCAAAGAGTTCCACAGGTTGACTGTGCGTAGTGTAAAGAAATACTTCCTTTTGTTTTGATTTTAACCTGCTGCCTATTAATTTCATTTGGTGACCCCTAGTTCCTGTGTTATGAGAAGGAGTAAGTAACACTTCCTTATTTGCTTTCTCCACACCAGTCATGATTTTATAGACCTCAATCATATCTCCCCTCATGCATATCAAGCTGAAAAGTCCCAATCTTATTAATCTCTCCTCATATAGAAGCCATTTCGTACCCCAAATCATTTTTGTTGCCCTTATCTGAACCTTTTCCAATTCCAATATATCTTTTTTGTGATGGGGCAACCACATCTGTATGCAGTATTCAAGATGTGGGTGTACCATGGATTTATATGCAAGCAATATGCTTCAGCCTCCGGCCATTCATTACAATGTTTAGTTTCCTTTTAGTAGGGGCATGGTAGAGGTGGAATGTGCTAGAAACTGTCTTACTGGTGATAGGCTGAAGGTGCCATGTCTTGCAGTAACCAGCCAGCTTTGCAGCAACGTCACTCATGGTCTTCTCCAGATCATAGAAAGTTGGAGCCTGTAGCCCGCAGCAGATGTTGTCTGCATAGAAAAACTTCTGTGACTGGATTGGTGGCAGGTTTTTGATGTATAGATTAAACTGGATTGGTGGCAGGACTGTTATAAGAAGTTTAAACTTTAACAATCCTGCCACACTAGGTTACAGAAAAATTCTTTAAACAGTGGCATGACATTAGATAGCTCCGCTCGTAAAAAACATCTTTTTCTTTTAAGTAGAGCTGGCCCCAGGCATAAGCAGACTAAACAATTTCTTAGGGCCCTGAGCAGCTCAGGGGGTCCCCCATTCTCTTTTTTAGTGTGTAAGATTTTTGGGGAGGGCGGAATATTCCCACTTAGGGCTTCCAAAGCACCACTTCTGCTTTTGAGTAAAGTATCTGAATGAATTTGATATCGCCATTTCAACACCAAGCTGCCCATATCCAGCTATTTACCATGTAACTGACATCCCAATTTCAATGAAGTTCTGAAATAATTTTTTCTTCCGAGTCTTTTCAAGGGTTCTAAAGGTTTTATGAAACCACAAATTAATCTGGGTTCTGGAAATTTGGGGGAAAATGCATGATAAAGTGGTTGGAGTCTGAAAACTAAATAAAAAGAAGGACTTAAACACACACATACATTTTTAGAACGTTACAAAACATAAAAACCTACACAAAAATTGATAAATAATTTGCATGTACAGAAAACAGATTCTTATTTTCAATTCAGCACCATAAATATTTCCAATTAACATTTTAGCAAGAAGCATATGGCTAAGAACTCAGGTTCAGTTCAAGCAGAACATCATTTGGGATTTAACTGATAGGTATTCAGTAAAACTCCACAGCATGTTTAGCAAACAGCAACAAAAATGTGTGACCAATTTAATAAGCGTGTGCATTGGGAGTGGCTATAAATATGTTTCTAATGAATACCCAACTACCCTTGTGAAATAAACATTTGTGCACTGTTCCTGTCTGCTTGGGCTCTCTGCTCCCCCCCCATCCCCCGGCCGCCTTCCCAAAGGAACCTTTTTGCATGAATTAAAAAGAGAGAAGGAGAGAGAAAACAAAACAAAAATTCCCACAAGAGAGAGAAAATTTGGTGGCTCAACAATTTTCTGCCAAAAGGGAGGCTGTTTCACATAACTATTGTTTGAAATTGGACAAATATATATTAATCTACATGTTCAATATCCTTAAAAGGTTTTTAGACTCTAAAATGTTTGAACAAAATCCTGCGGGTCCCAAAACTGTGCGCATACATGCAGCTCATACCTCCAGTGGGCCAATACATAAGAATGCTGCAGCCTGCTCCAGCTGCTGTGCTGGCTCCACCTTGCAGCATGGTGGGAGTGTGGCCATGATCCTACCTCCTGCTTCTCCTTCCTACCCTTTCCGTAGGTGCATCAGAAGACTGTAATTGTATGTGGCCCTTGCTTGAGCATGCAAGTTGTGGGAGATTAGACTCTCTGTTTTCTGAACACTTATGACAGTTTCAAACACAAGCTAGCCTAGAATAAGCACAAAATCTCCCTGGTGTAGTTAATTATAATGTTCTAGAATCAGGGGGGCATGGCAGATGATGGGCAGATGATGGTTTCACTGTCACCCTACCTTAGATTCACTTACAGGAAGACAATTTTCAGTGTAGATTGGGCTCCTTGCGTGATCCACTGGAGACGGATGGCCATGGTGTAAACTGGATCCCTCCAGACAGCCACAGCCACTTTCTGGGTTGTGCTAGGTAGCTCCAGCCCCTTGATGGAGCAAGGGGTTTCATGTGTTTTATATCACAGTGATCCACTCCTGCTGACCTTCTGCCACTGGGATTCCACCACAGAAGCTGGCTGAACTTGGGAACTTGATATCTTAACAAAGAAAACACAAAAAGTATGTGCATCCAATGGGATGGGGAGTGAAGTAATTGGCTAAGTGACGAATGATAGCATGCTTTGCATATTCACTGACATTAGCCAAAATGTTCCTGCTCAGCAGAAGAACTTAATCAATCAAGAAATTATTTTAAATAGCCTTAAAATTGCTTATGTTGTCTTGATCCTATATGCTAATAGAGAGATTCATGTGGTTTCAGTACTCTAGGTGGCAATCAGACTTTCCAGTAACTAAACACAATCCTTTTAACGAATATCCTGTAAAATCCACATTAAGAGGCTGCAAACTTAATTCATTAATCTTTTCATTAACCAATCACAAAAATAGAGTACTGGGTATTTATGGTGCTTATTCTATGCCAACCTTATGTCTCAAATTTGTAGAACCTAGAGTTGAAGTGGTTGCAAATGTTTCTGCCAAGTGACGTTTCTAGCTGCATCTGATCAAAAAGCACATAAGCCAACAGAAAACATCTATTTTTGGGGACTGGTTTACATCTAAAATTGTTCTGAAGTATTTAAACAATTTTTTAGGGGAAAAAAGAGATCTGGGTTGACAGTTTGTATGACAAGTTAACCCAATGGGATTTTAAAAAGCTGATATATTAATCCCTAAAAATCCTGCTTTATAACAGAAAGCCTTATAGGCTCTTACCTGTGTTGCTAGTGAGTGATGTTAGAATATCAACATTTAAAAAAACGCTTTTCAAAATATTTTATTTAAATATACTTTAAGAATCGTTTTTAGATAATAGTTTTCACTCAGTGCCAAAAGATATAACACTTTGACTATGACAAATCCCTCAACTAAAATTAATTTTTAGACAAATCCATCATATTTTCCAGGCACAGTTTCATATAAATATTTTTGTAGTCAGATTCATAATAAATACTTTGAACTTTGGTGTTGCATTCCAACTAAAGATCTCAGAGGTCTCTGTAAAGAATAAGTAATTGAGCCTTTCAACATCTGTGGGAGGTGTAAAATAAGTGTAATTATCCTAATTTTTACAGATGGCCACATTGAGCACAGAGATATTTAGGCCCAGATCATCAAAAGCTATGTAGGCACCGAAACACCTTTGAGGATTTGGGCCTCAGTGACTACCATAAGATCATGCATAAAGTATGTAGCAAAGTGAGGAATAGACTCTATATTTCCTATTCTCAGTTTTATGCAAGTTCTAGACTGCTTAAAATATCTGTATGCCATAGTAGTTGAAATCTAGAAGTGGCCATTTTGTTTATGTGTCAGCTACCTCCTTTTGCTCTTATGTGTTCATTGCAACCCCAGTGTTGACCCCAGTGTCCTTTCCACTTAGATCTTTCTGCCAATCTCTTCCATTCCAAAGAGCTACCCTTCTCCGGCCCTACAAGCTGCTCACTTCAACTCTGTTAAGTAGATGGAATAATGCTGTGAAGTCAGGGGATAGAGCATTGGTTAGTGGACCCTCACCCCCGCCAACTAGAGTCTCATATCTGTACGCAATATCACCTGTTAATTGGTCAGACCCAATCTAAAATGATTGCTGCTATGTCAAAGAGAAATCAAACAGAAAATAGGCAAATCCTGTCCCCCTCACCACAGTTGCCAACTTTTACACAGTAAATAAGCACCCTGACTTTCACAATAAGCGAAAAATCAAGTTAATCCCATTTCAAAACAAGGCCAAAACAAGCCAGTCCCTAAGAATCCCAACACTCTATGTGATTAGATCTCCCTGGCATGCAGTCTGGGACTGTGGTGGGCCCATTGTGCACTCCTGACTCTCCCCCCTTGCCCCTGCTTGCTGGGAGCCAATCAAAAAAGAAGAAGCAACAAGCTACAAACCAAAAAATAGCCATCAAGTAACTCACAAGTGAATTAAGCCAAAAACAAGACCAATTTCTGCATGTTTTTCCTGCAGGTTTGTCATGTCTGCCCCTCAGTTATCTCTGTGGGCACAGATGTGGCTAACAGCAGCACTTTCGCTGCCAAAAAAGTGACCTAATGTCAGAACCACAACCTAGGTATGCTGCAGTGCTGTGGTCACCTTAAGTGGGTACTTGATTACAATTCAGCAGTTGCTACTTGATCATCACCAGCGTCTGTGAATCCATTTGTAGCACAGAAAGAAATTCTCCCTTTCTATCCAGCTATTGTAATTTCCCCAAAGAGACAGGAGATTTATTTCCCCCAGAAACAATACCTGAGAAATTTATCAAGTACTGGACATTGAACACCTTCTAAATGACCCTCCTGGAATATCTGACAAACCAGATTCCTTCCTTCCTTTCTATCTATCTATCGATCTATCTTTCTCAATCACAGACTACAATCGATCAGTTGTAGTCTGTTCATGATTGAAGTAGACCAAAGATTTAAATCTTAAAGTTAATAATGACTTTTTAAAATAAATAAAATCTATACATTTTCAAGCTCCAGTTCAAAGCATCACACATTATATTATTGCAGAGCTCCACTGTGGTGACATTCAGCTGCATAATGTCTACCTCAATGCACTAAGGCATTTGTTGGATCATGTGATGATGATTTGATGCCCATGACTCATAGTTCATGTGTCAGATACTGCAGTCATCAGGGTTTTTTTTTAAGCAGTGTGACAGCCAGTGATGGATGTCAAAATGTTATAAAGGCCATGTCATTGTTTGAGCCAGATTAAACAGAGATGTTTTCAGGATTCCTGCAGCTCCAAGTCTGTCACCAGTCAGAATGCACCTGTCGACTGAGGATTTAGAGAATGGCTATATGAGAACATCATAAAATTGTGTTTCTAAAAAGCGTGCGTATAGAGTAATTGCTCATGGTCAAATCAGGAGAAGATTTGTCTGTTTCAAACTATGTTTACTGTATGGCAACTTCTCCTCTCCTAAAATATAAATCCATGAACTAAACTCATTCAAAAATCTAAATGCACTATGAATCCATTTTGGGAGAAAGTCTTTACTAGCAGACATTTTCCCATTATTGTATGGTAACTATTTTAGCATTGGGGCACTTTTGCTAAAAATACCGTAATTGAAAAGGAAAATGATTTCAAGATGTGTGTGTGTGTGTGTGTGTGCACGCGAGAGAGAGAAAGAGAGAGAGAGAGAAAGAGAGAGATTGAGTGGTTTGAGTGTGGAGGACGCAAGGTTAAAAACCAAGAATGAACAAATAAATAAAAATCACAGCTCAATTGTCTGGCCAATTGGCAGTGTTCAACTTGAGAAGACCTTTGAGGAACCCATCTCAAAAAAGAGCAACCATCCTGCATGTGTACAGACAGCATCCTCCACAGCACTATTTATGCACAGTTGGCTATCCTGGGTGCCCCAGGCCTGGCTGGTCTTGGTGAACCACACCACACCTAAACCTGTTAAGTTGGCTCCACCGGCAGTATTGGATCCCAAATCCAAGTAACTTCATCCGTTGTTGATGCTGATATAGGTAGTGGCAGAGGCTCTTTCCTATTCTGTCTACCAGAGTGAAGTTATCAGCTGGATAGACAGTGTACAGCACAGTGCAGATAGGATTTCTGCTGTGCATTTGGTATCCATGTGCATCCCACATATCTCTGAACAGTTTCAAGCAAGACATTTGCTGTACTGAGATGATCAGTTGTTGGCAGCATTCTGCTGGATGTTATGTGGAAAAATATTGTCTAGGACCAATAACCGTACAAGACTTGCTGGCTTCAGTGTGCCTGTGATAATTCTCATTATTTGATCAGACTGTGTTTGTGTGTGGGCAGAATTTAACCAAACTGGGACAGTGTATTTGTCAGATGAGCAGAACAGAGCCAGCCCCAAACTCTGCAGTATTTGTGTGTTGGCTCCCCAGATGGATGCTACTAGATTGTTCAGGAGGCATTTTCTGCTCGTGATCGTATGAGCTACTTTTGTGAGATGGTGTGTTTATGTGTGTGTGTGATGTAGAGTAACCCCTAGATACAATGGCATTGGGTTGTGTGCCAGCCACTGACCATTCAAAAGATAGGAAGCTCCAGTTGGCTCTGAGCATGGTGAAAGTGGACATGGTCTTTGATGTACTTGGTTTCAGTCTCCAGTTCTTGCAATAGCTTAAATTCATTACTTTGCTAGACACTAAAAATCATGGACTGAATAGAGACACTGGATTTATTGCTTATTACAACAATCTATAACACCCTAACCATCCCCACTCCTAGCTTCTTTTTCTCCCCTCCCTTCCTTTCCTCCTTTTGAATGGAGGGGTGTTAATAGGCCACTTTACCTCAAATGGTCCCTTGAAATACGTGTTAACTAATTAGGCTAAATAATCTGTTCCACCTTGTATTCAGCTGTGACACTCTGAGTAAGTTTCCCAAACCTGAAGAACTCTGTCCAAATTCAAAAGTTTGACTCAAGTTGGTCCAATAAAATATATTACCTCACCCACCTTAGAATCATAGAAGATCAGGGTTGGAAGGGACCTCAGGAGGTCATCTAGTCTAAATCCCTACTCAAAGCAGTACCAATCCCCAATTTTTGCCCCAGATCCCTAAATGGCCCCCTCAAAGATTGAACTCACAACGCTGGGTTTAGCAGGCTAATGCTCAAACCACTGAGCTATCCCTCTCCCCAGTCTCTCTAATATCCTGGGACCAACATGACTACAACAACACGGCATATAATAGTCACCTAAGGTAGCCATATCACTAAACAGATTCTTTTCAATCTTTTGGAAGTCACGATATTTTGAGGCCAGGCAGATATTGTCAGCATACATAAACCATCTGGAAGTCGTGTTCAGTAGGTCATTGCTGAGTACATTAAATAAAGTTGGTGCCAACATCAAGTCCTGCAGGAATCCATTCTTTTACAATCCAGGTGCTAGTTTTGTGGCCCAGAGACACCTACAACATCTACTTTGGGGCATCAGTTGTCATGACAACCCACCTAGTAAGAATTCTTGACATCTTGTACAGCAGATCAGTATGCCAGAGGTTGTCATAGTTTGCTGTAAGGTCAAAAAAGACAGCTCTGGTTTTCTTCTCTTGAAATTTATTCTCAAGGTATGTAGTAAGTGCTAACGTTTGGTCAAAGAGCTTTGATTTGGTCAGGAACCTGACCGATCATCACCCAAAATGTGTTCTGTCATGGGCATAATTCTCTGTAGGATCATCTGCTCCAGAACTTTGTAGCTACAACTCAGGAGTGATACTGGCTGCTAAAGAGTGCCCTTTACCTGGCTTTAGTAAAGCTATCAGCTTAGCTTTCCACTATATCTTGGATATTACATTCTCCCGATTAATCATATCCACTATTAATTCCATGCCAAAGGGTGGTGGGAAAAATGGACATAGTTTTAGGTGGATAGGGAACTTGACCTGTGGATTCATAAATTAGAGATAGGTTTGATTCAACACCCCACCTTGCGAAAGGTTATCAATGTAAAGTTAGAGGGGAGGTTCAAAATCAATACAAAAGGAAGATCTGAATTTTGCAGCTGACCCCTCTTAATATAACAGGCTGACTCAAAACCTCAAACCCAAGCACCCGCCAGCTTTGGTGTGCTCTAAATGTGGATCCTGATCTGATTTTTTTTTAACTTGGGCCCCTTTCTAAGTGAAACAAGGAATTATTTGTGGTGCTACACATATTCTTCTTGTTTCTGAAGGAACATTGTTGTTACAAAATCTGTACTGAGGTACAATCTGACAGGAGAAGCCCCAGCCCTGGTCGTGCCATTTCATATCATAGAATGGCTCCATTAATGCAGCACAATAGAGGCCATATGGTGGTGTTTCAGCTGTTAGAGAGCACGGTTTTCTAAAACTAAGTCTAAGAAATCAAATTATTTTCAAACATGTTTTTTCCCCCCTTTCTTTTAAATTACCAAACTCGTATGGTGCATTCCAGCAACTAATGCAGTGGATTGGAGAGCAGCACTGTGAGTTTGTGGTTCCTGTTGAACCATTTGTGACATTTCTTATTTGAATTTAATGTGGAAATTCATACTGATCCCTGAAGAGATTCTATATAGCATAGAAACCGCCATCTTAAACAGGATTTTTATAGACACGCCTCCTACCACCTTTCTAGCTGTTGTTAGGTTTTATCAGTTTTGACTGAGATCCCTAAGGTTGTAAACATAAAACTTACGCTAATTCTCCATGCTGAAAATGAATATTCCTTCCTTGCACTCCCTTCCTGTCTCTAAATAAACCTGTTATTAGTGGTGGTGGTAACCTTACTCTTACTCTATGATAAACTAAAGCCCTATAACATTTAAATGTATTTTTCACCGTCTGATTCTATTTTCCTTTCATGGTTGTTAAACTTTCAGAATAATAGGAAACAGCAAGAAGAATATTATTCTTAAGCTTGGCAGAGGTGAATCAGCCAAATCTGAGGCTGAAATGACAAGCACAGCAGTCACTGATACAAAGCAGCTGCCAGGCCTCTTTATATGCAAGTTATTCAGGGAGATATCAAAACGTGGAAAATATAATACTCCTACCACCATTTCTTGTTGAATTAATGCCCAGGTGAGTTCTTCTGAAATACTGCAGTTGTATCTTAGCAAAAAACAAGAAGCAGTAAAGCATCACACTTATTAGGACCCAATTTGCCACAGCGGCAGTCAAGTGCTTCAGTCTTTCCCAGTGGCAATGTGGGGAGAGGAATGGGGATAGAGAAACTTAAATTAAATTCATAGTGCAGTGCACATGTAGAATTCAATATTGACAGCTCTAATTACACACACCTTTCCATCATCATAAGTTCATTAAGTAGAAGGAAAAGGCTAGAAACAGCAATATCATCTTCTTGAAGAAGAATAAAGAAAGGAAGCCCAATATTCTATAGTTATTGACATTTCCGCTTCCTATTTAGCAAATCCCAAAATGTTGCCTGGAGAGTTAATGGCTATTTTGTATTGCGGGGGGGAAGAGAACCAGGTAAGCTATTCTTAGAAATATATTTTGGAAAGTTATCAGAACAGAATGACGAGAGAAATATGTGCCCTTCACTCTGGGTGAAATTCTGTACAGAGGGCCAGCAGAAGACCTATGCATTATTTGAGACCCACCTGGCTATGCCCTCAAAGCAGTTTACTACCCCTGCTGCATTCCAGGAGGAATGCCATAGGAAATGCAGGACACTATGATCAGCTGATGTAAAGTAGCATCCTGTCCCCAGCTAGACTCGCTCACCACTCACTCTGGGCTGCAATTCACAGGCAAACACCAATGGAAGTTAATGGGGAGTGGGGTTTCATTGCACTGGGTACGTATGTATTCTATTCCCAGCTAACAAGCTTGCAATCTTTTCCTGTCACTCACTTTCCTCACTTATCTGTGAGGTTTCTGTGATTGCTGAGTACCTCAGTTCTATGCATCCTGTCCTGGATAATTCTTGAGAATGACTCCATATCAGGCAAATTGTGCCCATCCCAGCCAATGACACTGCTGTAACCTCCCCTCTGCATGGGACACTAGCATCCCTGGGTTCTGACATTGGCAAACTAATTAACACTAATCAGAATCACTGCAACACCCTTATAACCCATGTCACGATGCCCTGATCCACTGACTTAGCCATAGCTTATTTATAAGAGCAGAATTGCATATTGCACCAGCAGTGGGAACGGGAGATAATCTTGTACCATCAATGACATCTACTAAATTTACTGGCTAGAGAAGGCCTCCCCATGTCATGATGTACCCACAGAGTCACCTTAGTGGACATGTTCTCTCAGGAACGGTCTAGATAATATTTAGTCCTGCCATGGGTCCAGGGGACTAGACTGGATCTCTTGATATCCCTTCCAGTTCTATGATTCTATGATTCTATGTCCACCTCATATGCATGCAGAGTGAATGCAAAGCCACAGAGTGAAACAGGCCTTATATCACTGTGTGAGCAGCCTGAATGACACCAATGTGTTGCTGTGTGGAAACCCATTAGGTTCCAGTTTATGCTGTAATAAACTCACACTATGTCATTAAATAATTTTTCATGTGTTTTGAAGTCCAGGTGACTTTGGGCCAAGTTCTTCTCTTACAACCATTTTTGTCAGATCCTCAGCTGGCATAAATTGGCATTACTCCACTGTTTTCAATGGAGCTACGCTGAATGATACCAAATGACAATCTGTCCGATGGACTTCACTGGAGTGCCTCTGGATTTATTTTGGTGTAAATGGGAGCAAAAATTGGACATTTAAGCTTGGAAGTTCTCCCATCACCCATAGGGTTTTTAGCAGAAGAAACGAGGAGAAATGCACAAATTAATGGAAAGTTTAGAGAATTGTGATCAACAGTACATTTACATCCTAATCTTGCAAGCTGCTCCAAAAGGATGAACACCTGAACCTACATAGAAACCCATTTGAGTCAATGGGGCTCTGCATCCTTTCTGATATTCATAAATCAATCATGATTTCTACATATATTAAGTTATTCTTTAATATTTGCAGAATAGTTTATGGAAATGAATTTTAGCATAACAAATAGTTTGTGAATGTTTCTCTTCAGTGCTTCATCTTCATTTTATGGTGTGCATCTCCATCACATATTGTATTGTTTCTGCTTCTTGATTGGCTAATATGTTTTAAGTAAAGGGCTACTGAATAACAATAAAGAATTTCTGATTTTAATTTTTAGTTAAAACATTCATGCTAATATTCATGAAACTTGAGGGAATTCTAAACATTTTGACAAATAAATGAGTGGGACATTCAAATTATAAGTAATTTGACTCCATGAGTAACAGTGGAGCAAAATCCCAGTGTATAGTCATGAAAATGTTTCACTCTTTCTACCAACTCTGCTGACGGCATTAACTTTTTATAAGGTTTATTGCAGGACTGGGATTGGTAGATGTGTTTAGTAATGCTATTAAGGTGGATAATGTACTGAAAATTGGGGGAAGAGTCATCATTCTCATTGAGAGGGAAATCAGTATTTTTAAGGTGGCAGTGAAACTGTATAAGACACTTGTCTTTATACAAACAACTATAAAGGATAGAACTACTAGACCGTAAGACTTTGCCAACTAGTAGCAGTTTCCATTTCCTCCCCCTCCACCATGAATCTCTTTAGAAAATGTAATACTTTTAGAGGCATTTTTGAATATTTTTACTGTGTATGTGACTCAGTCCCTCACAGCTGCTCAGAGAACTCTTAACAGTTACCCTGCAGAGTGGCCACAATGATTGCTTTTGTTTTTGCTGAATCGGCTTGGACAATCTGTTTTTGTCCTCACTCCAGATAACATTCACTATAGAGCACATTCTCTCAACAGGTGCATTAGTGCATGGAAATACCAAAGACAATTCAGTTGAGACAGTCTGATATTTAGATAGAGGATGCTATTTTTATTAAAAGATTGAGCATCCCCAATCTACCAGGATTCCATATTTTTTTTTGTCTGTCATCTTGCTGTTACCTATCATTTGTGCTTGACAAGGAGCATTCAAACAATTTTCATCAATTACTTGTCAGGTTACATTGTCCAGACTTGTGTTTTCATCATCTTTTCCTGGAACAACATATATCATCTAGTAAAGGTCTGGCAGCTTAAAAACTGTCACAGGTTCATGCCATTTGGAACTAGTGAAAAAGTATTAAAATCCTACTAGAAACATACAGTTAACAAAAATATAACGTAGTCCCACATAGCCCCTTTTACTGATAATTTGCATTGTTCATCATGACTTGCAGATATATCACTTCCTGAGACCAGATATATGCTAGGGCAGTGTCAACGAGCTAGTATTTCTGGAATGGAGGCACTGGACCAGGTCCTCTTCTTCATTGCACAGGAGTGGAAAGGATCTGGAAAGCCACAAATCTGCCTAGCTGAGGAATGCCCATGGCATAGCAGAATCCCTAGATGGTGTAAAGCCAGCATAGCTGGCTCCTACATCCCTAACTCCAGGGTGTTAAGAGCATGTTGAGGGTGGAGGGGGACATGGCCAGAATACTATTGTACTGTTGTTATTCTGAGCTGGCATGCTCTTCCCTTGGACTATTGCCAGATGGTGTATTTTGAAGAAGCCCTCACACTTCACTAAAGTACCTCATGCCTGGGGCTGACAAAGAACTGGCACCTGGTCAAATAGGCACAGCCGGCTTCTTTGCAGCCTCTTTCAGCTGTGCTTATCAGATACTGAATGCAACTGAGTATCTAGACTATTGTTTCTATAACTAATATACTCTGGAAATGATATTCCTGAGAATTATCCTATAATGTAGCAAAAGATATGGTACGACATACTCTGTTTTTTAGTAATGCAGTCAATGACACACATCTCCATCCCACATATGAGCACAAAACTTCTGATAGCACTTGCCACTGTGGTTAATATTATATTTCTTTCAGGTCTTTTGGGCCAGTTCTTAAAAAAGAATATGAATCTTAGCCTTTTGCAAATTCTCCACACCTGTTTATCATAAGTACATGATGTTAAACCACATAGGCTTGTGTGGCTTACAGTTCTATATATCTCTCCCTATAAAAAAAGTAACCATCAACAGGAAGCTCTGCAGACACATCTATATCTTGTAAAGAAATCCCTAAATATTTACATCCAGAAAAGCACCATATATTATAAGTACATCATTGCTACTAATTTATCAACACTTTTCATCTTGCTTTCTGTTCACACATTGTTAGTGCACAGATTACAATTTTCTTATTTTTGTTTAACTTCACTGAGTAATTGAGTGAATAATTCTCCATCTTAGGTTATTCAAGAGCATTTTTGTTTTGAGTACTTTATGTTTGAGCTATGAGCTGTTTTGTTTGGACACATAGACTACAAGGTATTCTGTTGTCTGATTAGATGCTTAGGTTTCCATGATTCAAAATTTTCCTTCTGTGAATGTTCCTAGAGTGGCCTCCCATTGAGCCAGAGAGGGAGGAGCTACTCTCTTGATCCCTGGACAGAGGAGCCAGGCTGGGCTTGCCTCTCCCGCTGGAAGCTAAGCAGCAGGATGGGCAGTCTAAAAGGTGGAGACTTTAGCCCAGTTGAGTCTGAGCCAGGAAAGGAAGTAGACGTCTCCAGCCCACTGTAGAACTCTGGAGCTGAACCTGTGCTGCACCACGCCCTGCCCCTGGAGGAGACTAACCCAGGAGAAGAGCTGCTGGGACTGCCTCTCACCATATACTGGAGGAGACAGAGGACCTCTGGGCTATGGAACCCCTCACCCAGACTATGGAAGGAAGTAGCTCAGGGAAACCAGACATTGGTCCAGTTGTGCTGTTAGAACCCAAGTCAGCGTGTTGCAGTAGGATCCCCGCTGACCCAGTGGTGGAACCCTCTGCCACTCTCAGGACCCTGGGCTGGGATTTGGTGGGACCAGGTCTCCCTACCCCCTGATGCCAACCCCACCCCAGGGGTGGCGGCCTCCCCACCTTAAGAGAAGAGGCCTGCATTTGTCTGCCATCTGCATGAGCTAAGAAGACAGGCAACAGATTGCTTAGTTGCTCTGCCCTGCCTGAGAGCATGAGCCTCCTAAGACTGTTAGGCTATTTCTACACTACCATGGTAAGTAGACTTTTGTTATGCAACTCCAGCTATGTGAATAACATAACTGGAGTCAACGTAGCTTAGCTTAACTTACTCCAGTGTCTACACCACGCTGGATCAACAGGAGACACTCTTCTGTCGACTTAACTTACTCTTCTCGTTCAGGGTGGAGTACTGCGGTCAACTGGAGAGCAATCTGTGCTCAATTTGTGGATCTTCACTGGACTCTGCTAAATCGACCCCTGGTACATCAATCGCTGGAGCATTGATCCAGCGGTAATGTAGACATAGCCTCAGTTTGCTCTACCAGGCCTGAGGGCCTGAGACTGCTCAGCCCTGCCCCACCACCAGGGCCATGGATCCTCACACTCGATTTGCTAATTCCTTGATAGTGGGCAGCACCCCAGTGACATAGGGAGGCAGAGTTGCCTCCCACTGAGTCAGAAGGGGAGGTACAACCAGAAACCCACTACATTCAGCTGTAATATCTGTTTTAGAGAACATTCTTTTAGGGAAATTTATGTTCTAGAACATTTGTGGAAAACAAAACCATAAGAAATGCAAATACATGCAAAAAAATATGTTCTAAACTTCAGATGACTATTTGCAGATCATTGTTTTTTAAAGCATTTGTCCTTAAAAAAAAAAAAATTCAGCTGTAATGAACTCCCAGGTTCATAGCAGCTGTAGCTTTATATTTATCCTCAGGTCAGGTTTTGTTTCTGCAAATCTTCACATGGTTTCTATGTGCTCTTATAATTACATCAGTAGCATCTCTAAAAGCTATTTCCCTTTTTAAATATGCAAAATTTATCAGTGATTAGTAACCATCTGTTACCAGGTCTGTTGTAGAATATTGTGTTTATCATTCTAGGAGGATAGGGTTTAATCTGTTCAAATAACTCTAAAAATTAGAGGTATTGAAACTTTTAAAATATCTGGTTTGTTTGTTTGTTTGTTTGCTTGTTTTTACCATATTTCAAAATGTTGGCACATCGAACTAGACCCTTAACTGACGTAAATTAATATAGCTACATCGACATCAGTAATATGTATGCCAGCTGAAAATCTGGCCTCTTATATTTTAATGACCAGGAATATTTATTATTCTTTGCTAATCTCTTTTTATGCCCAGAATGTATGGATACATACATTAAATACATAGACGGTCAAAAAGAAAGTATTTTCAAAAGATTTAAGCAGATGAAGATTTCTGAAATGAGTTCAAGGCTACAAGAAGAAACGTGGGAACAGATTTAGAAATACGCTTTGGCTGCTTTGTGCTGCTTCAGTGATTCAAATCAGCAGTAACCCAGTTTAATTGACTGGGTAAAAGAGGTTTATAGCTGTATAACCGTGAACGTTGTCCCCACAATTATGGAAATTCATTGACACTGTCACATATCACCACTGTGCACAGTTAATGCCTAAGGTTCATTAAAAAAACTAAAGCTTAGAATCAACTTTTCAAAATCAAAATAAATAAATTAAAAATATGATAATGAACAAATTTAGAATTGGTTTCAAATTTTGAAGTCAAGCATATGGTGATAAATAGATGGATTCTTTGTAGCGTAACAAGCACACTGGCTGTATCTGGCTCTGCATCTAGCATCCTACATTGTTGAGGCAATTACGAGCTCTAATTCAGCACAGCATTTAAGCATATGCTTAAATTGCATTGAAGTGTTTTGCTGAATTGAAGCCATCGTAATAAATGCAACTAAAACTCTGATCCTGTAATGAGATCCATGTAGGTGGATGCCTTCCCTTAAATGGACACTTATTGGAGCTCTGCTAGGGCAAAGGGGCCAGTCTGTGCTGATCTCATTGGAGGATTAGAGGCTATCAGCCTAAAGCCCTGTTCTTGTAAAGGGATCCGCATGCATGGGCCCTTATACCCAGAGCTGTTCTTAGGCATAGGCAGCATACATGGCTGTGTAGGGCACCTGAAAATTTGGGGTACCCCTGGGTCTTAGTGTCCACCTTTGCACCTCTTCCTATGCTTATTCTAATCTGACCCTTCCTGCAGGCTTCCACCACAGCTGGCTGCTGTAGCCTGGTGAGTCTTCCTCAGGAAGGGATCTAGTACTTAAAAGTGAAAAAGCCTTCCAGTCTACCAGACCTATTAGCACAACACTGAAACTGTTAAAGGGCCATTCAAGTGGTAATGAAGCCTTTTAACAGGCATTTGCCAAGCCCCAGGTATATACTGTCAGTTTCTGAATTTACTGACAAAAACAGTTGTGCATTACTTAATATTTACTCAGAACATGTTAGTCTACAGGACCATAGTTTAACATTTGCTTTAAAAATATTTCATTAGTGTGTTGCTAAAGATTATAAAATCACATCTCTAAAAAATCCTCGCATAGATTTTTAGATGCGCAATCTGAGTATTCATCTTTATCCTTAAATGCTTGGATCTTCAGACATAGTTTTTTAAATAAATCCTTCAAAAGACTGCCCTTATCTAAAATATATGCGAGCCCGGGCTGCCATCAAGCAGTTTAATAATACTACATAGGTCCCCATAAATCCTAAGGATGGCCCTGCTTATTCCCATGGAGTCATACTGAAGTCAGGGGGGAAGTTAGTTCCCACCCTTGACTTCCATGTCTAATCCATGTTTGATTCCTTCATGGAGGTCAATGCTACTCCGTGTGGAAGAAAGGGACCATGTTTGCAGATCTTTTTGAAGTATTTGAGCCTTTGTACCTAACACTGCAACCAGAAGCAGTCAGTTCAATTAAAGCTTGTATCTGTTTAATGGAAAGTTTAGATGTAACCTTTTTAAGAACTATCAAGACTTCAACGCATTTTCTGTGTCTGAAGCCTATGCAATGTTCTTCTAGCCATGTTGGTCCCTCAAAAGTTTCTCTTACTCACCAACAGAAGTTGATCCAATAAAAGCTATTACCTCACCCACCTTGTCTCTTTGTTTTTATAATCATTTTAACAAAATATCTACACTGGCTACAGTTTCAAGGGACTGTTTTCATCCCTCTATTGCAAGTGCCTTTTTCTCCAGTAAATTATTGATTCTTGTGTAGCCCGAGGTCCACTGTGCTTCAACAGCAGCCATGGAAACTACAAGTTGTGGACTACAACCTGCAGCTTGTTGGGAGAACTTCCTGGTTCCTGCCAGGATGTACCTTCTGCCCTCCCAGCAGGAAGTTTCAGCACTGACTCAAACTGGGAGCATGTGGCAGGCAAGCAGAGAGAAGGCTGCTGGACTGTAATCCTGCTCTGTGTTTCTTTACAGAATAAAACCTTGTTCCTGGTGGTTTGTCTGAGTGGGTCTGGTCTGAGGTGACTGACCCACACTGACACACAAGCAGAGCACACAGGGGAGCCTCAAGCCCAGTTTCCCAAAGTTGTGTAAAAAGCCCCAAAGCAGACTAACCCTGTCTTAAACAACATCCTACTGGGCCAGGAGACAGGAAGAGGGCTACACTTGTCACAAATGTGTTGTGATAAGGTAGATACACCCTGCACTGGTCATGAGAGGGTAAAGGAGAGCCAGCAGACTCAGCTGCTGCAGCCTACTACCCCTGCAGCAAATGTCAGGCATGGAGAAGGGAGTTAAAAGGAGGAGTCCTGGCCCAGTTCAGGGTTGAATAGAAAGGGAGACAAAACTCTGCTTCTTTTGATGGGAGAGAAGCCCAACTACAGTCCAGAGACTGAGTTATCTTGTCATTTGGGTATGCCCCTGCTAGAATGAATGACCAAACCCTGTTTACCTAGATGACCTTCTGTGTGGTGGGTGAACAATTGGCTGGAAAACCATATTCAGAGAGTAATTATCAATAGTTCACAAACTGGAAGAGTGGAGTTCTGTAGGGAGCTGTCTTGGGACCAGTTATATTTGATATCTTTATAAATGGCACAGAGATGAAACATATAAAGTTTGTGGATGATAACAAGCTGGGAAGGGTTGCAAGTACTTTGGAGGACAGAATTATCATTCAAAATGATCTTGACAAACTGAAGAAATGGTCTGAAATAGATAGGATGAAATTCAAAAAGGACAACTGCAAAGTGTTACCTTTATGAAGGGACAATCAGTTTCACAAATACAAAATGAGAAATGACTGCCTAGGAAAGAGTACTGCAAAAAAAAAAAAAAGGATCTGGGAGTTGTAGCAGATCACAAACTAAATATGAGTTAACAATGTAATAAGATCATTATAAAGAAGAGGGTGATAAATTGTTCTCCTTATCCTCTGAGGACAGGACAAGAGGTAATGAACTTAAATTGCAGCAGGGGAGATTTAGGTTAGACATTAGGAAAACCTTCCTAACTGTAAGGGTAGTTAAGCACTGGAACAAATTACCTAGGTGGCTTGTGGAATCTATTAGACAAACAGCTGTCAGAGATGGTCTTGGAATCATAGAATCATAGAATATCAGGGTTGGAAGGGACCTCAGGAGGTCATCTAGTCCAACCCCCTGCTCAAAGCAGGACCAATCCCCAACTAAATCATCCCAGCCAAGGCTTTGTCAAGCCCGACCTTAAAAACCTCTAAGGAAGGAGATTCCACCACCTCCCTAGGTAACCCATTCCAGTGCTTCACCACCCTCCTAGTGAAAAAGTTTTCCTAATATCCAAACTAAACCTCCCCTACTGCAACTTGAGACCATTACTCCTCGTTCTGTCATCTGGTACCACTGAGAACAGTCTAGATCCATCCTCTTTGGAACCCCCTTTCAGGTAGTTGAAAGCAGCTATCAAATTCCCCCCTCATTCTTCTCTTCTGTGGACTAAATAATCCCAGTTCCCCAGCCTCGCCTCATAAAGCATGTGCTCCAACCCCTAATCATTTTTGTTGCCCTTCGCTGGACTCTTTCCAATTTTTTGCACATCCTTCTTGTAGTGTGGGGCCCAAAACTGGACACAGTACTCCAGATGAGGCCTCACCAACGCTGAATAGAGGGGAATGATCATGGCACTCAATCTGCTGGCAATGCTCTTACTTATACAGCCCAAAATGCCATTAGCCTTCTTGCCAACAAGGGCACACTGTTGACTCATATCCAGCTTCTTGTCCACCATAACCCCTAGGTCCTTTTCTGCAGAACTTCTGCCTAGCCACTCGGTCCCTAGTCTGTAGCTGTGCATAGGAGTCTTCCATCCTAAGTGCAGGACTCTGCACTTGTCCTTGTTGAACCTCATCAGATTTCTTTTGGCCCAATCCTTTAATTTGTCTAGGTCCCTCTGTATCCTATCCCTACCTTATCCAGCGTATCTACCACTCCTCCCAGTTTAGTGTTATCTGTAAACTTGCTGAGGGTGCAGTCCACGCTATCTCCAGATCGTTAATGAAGATATTGAACAAAACCGGCCCCAGGACCGTCCCTTGGGGCACTCCACTTGATACCGGCTGCCAACAAGACATGGAGCCTTTGATCACTACCAGTTGAACCCGACAATCTAGCCAGATTTCTATCCACCTTATAGTCCATTAATCCAGCCCATACTTCTTTAACTTGTTGGAAGAATGTCAAACTCTTTGCTAAAGTCAAGGAATAACACGTCCACTGCTTTCCCCTCATCCACCAAGCCAGTTATCTCGTCATAGAAGGAAATTAGGTTAGTCAAGCATGACTTGCTCTCGGTGAATACTTTGTCCTACCTCAGTGCAGCAGACTAGATGACCTATCAAGGTCCCTTTAAGTCCTACATTTCTGTGATTCAATAATGTTTTGGTGTATATTCAGAAATGGAAGGCCCACGTGAAGCAGGTTTTCTGAAGTGGAGGACTAACAGCAAATCTCATAAAATGCAACACAGGCAAAGACATAACTACTTACCTAGGTTATACATTGGGGAAAGGCCAGGTACAACCTCTGGTAAACAAGATCCAGGCCTTAATGGCCTAAGTTCAAAGAAATAGGTATGCCCGATTTGGGGGCTAGTTGTACACAACTACTGTTTAGTACTGGTGTCCTCATCTACTGTGGCCCCTCTCACTCATCAGCTCCAGGGCAGTATCTTAAGGAAGATCCATTGGACAGAAGCATTGAGAAGGCCTTCAGATGCCAAAGGTTCACTTCTGTTGGGAGCCTGTTTTATACAACCCAGACTTCACCATGAAATTCCTCCTACACACTGATGTTTCTGAAGTTTGTGGATGGCTGTCTTGTTCCAGGTGGTCAATGGTGAGACATCCTGTCCTTCACCTAAGCCACAAATTGTTCACAAGAGAAAGTGCCTACTCTATTACAGAAAAAGAGGGCTTAGCAGTAACATGGGCCATGGAGAATTTCTGATATTACCTTCTGAACAATGAATTCACCCTGGTCATAGATAATGCTCTTCTATGATAGCTCCATGCCAGGAAGAACACTAACTCTCTACTCATGAGGTGGTACCTGTCTCTCCTGCCCTTCTTGTTCCATGTCCAGCATAGGGGTGGGAGTGCTCACTGAAATGCAAACCTTTTCTCTCAAGAAGGAGGGAAGCTGGTGAGAGAGAGAGGTGCCCCAGGCAGGATCCCGAGGGGGGAAGATATATGATGGGGCAGATAGGCATCACTCTGACATTGAGAAGGTTAAAGTCCTGCCCCTCTTCTTCTGGAGCTAATGTAAGTTGTGGAGAGCAGAGTCAAAAGGAAGAGACCCAGCCCAGTTCAGGGCTGACCATGAAGGAGAGCAGTTCTCTTCTTCTCTCGATGGGAGAGAAGCCTGGCTACATCCCAGAGACTAATCTAGCTTGCCAGCTGGATAAATCCCTGTTAGAAGGGATGACTAGAACCTGGACATTTGGTGGAAGTGCGGACTGTTTTGAACCAAGCCTGGAATAGAAGGGCAGGATCTCACTCAAGCTTTGTCAGACAACTCTGTTTTGAATTGTGGGGTTTTTTGGTGTCTGATTGCCTTTGGACCTTAATACTCCAGAAGAGGTAGGACTGAAGTATTCCGTGGCTGGAGGGCAATGACAATGACGTACTGGTGGAGACCTGCAGCGGGGTGAGTAGTGCCCAGACATGCCTCAAGGGGATGCCACAGGGGGAATCTAATGAATGCATGTATTAGCAGCAGTGCTCTGAAGGCTATTTGAGCTTCAAAGGTAAACTGAAAGTGAGTTTATGCCACCAGAACATGAAATCAGACAAACCTACATATTCACTCATCAAGAACTTGTCCCTTAACAATTGGCTAGGTTTACATTTTGAAAATAAATACAATCTAAGGCCACAGTCTTGCAAAGAAATACACATTTAACTTTAAGCATGTCAATAGTCCTATCAATTGAAAATGCTTTTGGAAATTAATTTGGAATTTTCAATCCTATTAGCTATATAAGATTTCCAACAATAGAGAAACATTGCTTGGCTCCCTTATATTTTTTTTAATATAACTTCAAAAAATATTTTTAACAGATAAGTCCCCTGCAATATGAGCATGGCCTATTATGTACCTCTTCATTCTGGTGATGTCTTGATTTTTTGTTAACACTATAAGACCTCCTGCTCCACCGTATGAATTTTTCTTGGGATCAGGGCAGGTCATGTCATCCCCTCTGAAGATGCTGCTCTTATTGATCCATAGATCATCTTGCAGGGGATGTTGTAAGAGTGGAACAAATCAAGTGCAGTGTTCTCCTACCCCATAGGTCAAGGTCATCTCCTCCAGTAATGAGCCTAGATGGGAGTCTGTGAGTACACTATTAGCAGTCTCAGTGGTTTGGCCTCCACAGTTCTTTGCACGGCAACTGCAGAAAATTTACAGAATGAGTTAACACTGTTATTTGAAGAGTTCCCTTATAAGCCTTCCGTCTGAAGGCCCAGTGTGACCAATAGCAAATAGTTCTTGTGCTGAAGTTTAACTGTAAAGTGTTAGATTTTTTCATACTCTCTCATATGCTGATGCTTCAGATCAGTTTGATCAGCTCATTATAGGGCGCCGGGGGGGGGGGGGGGGCAGGGCAGCGGGGAAGGCGGTGAAAGCACACCAATTGCAAACCATGATCATGATTCATCATAAAGTAGGTTGCACCTATTTACGTCATTTTACCTGTTTACTTAATTTAAGCACATGCTTTTATACACTGGATTGTATATCATGTGCCTATTTCACAATAACACTTCCAGGTGCAAATGAAGATAAAGGCAACTACTTAGGTATGTGCCTATTTTCATAAAAGTAATTAACCATAATTAGGGTTTTTTAATAATTGCAGATTGAATGCTTTCATGTGGCATTTTTACAGAACTTTATCCTTGTAGAAATAATTTGTATTTGAATTCTAAAAGAAAAAATAAATAACACTAGAAAACTGCTCTTGAAAATTTTGTTGTCATTGAAAACATGGTCTGTAGCAGTACCATGCCACACTGGGCTGTGATCACACAAACTAAGCAAGAATAGCCCTGGACAGGTCAGCATTTAGATGGGAGAACTGCAAGAAAAACTCAGATGGCGTAGAGGTGGTGTCAGTGATTCATTAGGTCACATTCAGCTCTTGCTGAGTCAGTGACCCAGAATACTGTTAAGGACTGTGGAGATGAGGTACTGTCTTTTTCATCAGATGTCAAGCTAAACTCATAATGATTTCTGGTCCTTAATGATGTGATGGCACTTCTCAGAAGAACATAGGTGTTATTTTTTTGCTATCCTGGTCAAATTTCAACATGAGTAAGTACATTCTACCCACCAAATTCTGCTTGCTGTTTCAATTGAAGATTACATTCCCTTTTAGGAAAGGAAATAAACTGTTGTATAGAATTGCTCTACACACTTGAACACCTGCCATTTTCCACACCATTTCAGTGGTGAATGACGTGAATTCAAGAGAAAGCCACTAGCTATACAAATTGTTATTTATTTTGTGTGTGTGTGTGTGTGTGCGTGCACCCTTTGTGAAGGCTAGGAAGGGATTGTTTTGAGGTATTTCCTACCTTTTAATATTATTTTTATTATAGAATACATAGAATAGAGATTATTAATATTATTAATAATATACTGCCCAAGTTCCTATGCAGCACTTTTCATCAACAAATCTCCAAGCACTTTCCGAAGAATGTGAGTATCGACACCATAGGTTTAGATTAATGATGGAAGACAAGCTGAAAGAAGTGAGCATGGAGAACAGATTTGAAATAGAAGAAAGTGAGATCATTTGATGGACAGGAGAAGAGGGACTGCTTAGGATGAGAAAAACACAGAATGAGAGGGAGAGAATCAGATAAAGGGAGCTGTGAGAAGAGAGGAAAGGAAAGTGAGAGGACGAGGAGGCAGGAGCTGAGGCTCAGGCCAGGGCGTTGCTCCATAGAAGTGAAGGTGAGGAATTTGATCTGCCTAAGTGCCAATCTGAACACTAAAGTAAAGTTCTCAGGGCTTTTTAATTAAACAGAATTTTGTGTTTATTGAAGATAAGTTAATAGCATAAAGATGGAGAAAAGTGCATGAATTTAGTATGCCCCAAGAGGACAACATTCAAAGCTAAAGTGTTCTAGGTAATAAATAGATGTCAATCATTTTTAAGTTCACTTTATTGATCCCTTCCCTCCATACACATAGCCTTGAGTTCTGAGAGCACAATGAACAGTTATGTACAACATATGTTGGGTTTATTGAGTTGGGAATATATGAATGTATCAAACAATAACCTCCAACTTCTTTCTACCTTTCATTCCACAGCATACAGGATGTGAGTGTGAACACTGTGTTAGTTCAGTTTTACACCAATGTAATGCTATTAATTACTATATTATGCTTGCTTCACTTTGTCCCATTAACTGGGGTTGGCAGCACAGATCCACAGAGCACGTCTGGTTGACACAACTTTTACAAATTGACTGCCCAGGCCTGACAATCCGGGTTTGAAAAGAGAGTTTTCCTTCTTCGAAGTGGACTGCCTGGCACAGTTGATGAGTCCCACTTGCCCAACAAAGGCACATGGAAGTGAAGTGACTTGCCCAAAGTTATCCAGAAGACCAGTGGTGAAACCAGGAATAGAAAAACGGTGTCCCAAACCTGTATCCTCACCACTGTACCATGCTGCCTTATATTAATTCAATTATATTTTATTGTCAATTTTATTGCCAGGTATTCAAAAATCATGACTCAGGCCCCAGAAAATAAAGGATATTTGGGATAAAGTATAAGATTTTTAACATAACAAATTTGGGGCCTTTTTTTTTGCTTTGTTTGAGCTTTTAAGGGTTGTATTGTTAACATTTTCTTCATAACTGTGAAGGGTAGAAATTTACTTTTTAAAATATGAAACCTGAAAGTCTGCTTTAATCACTAGATTCCAGGAGCTGCCAGTTTAAGAAGAATACCACAGATCATAGTTTCACTATAAAATCATGAAAATTGGCAACACTGTATTATAATATATTCTGATTGTTGTGAACACCACTAATTGATTGTAAACTGTTTCCTGATGCTCCTAATTACTTCTGCAACTTCCCCTATCACTTAAAATTCTAAATCATCGTAATGACTATAATGGATACAGTGGACTTTTCTGCTTATTATATTACAATCTTATAGAACAAAGTGACATGATTACCCTATTCCTAATTTCAACAATGAAAAGCAAAACCTGCTTCTTTCAAAAAGTTTTATGATGCTTTTTATCACTTTTAGGGTTCTATTCATATAAAATATTTTTTAAATCTAAAACTTTAAAAAATAAACCAGAGTAAAGGCCTCAAAATATTCAGAAGGGCTTTTCAATGTAAAACAGTAGAATACATTTTGGAGGGGAGAGAAGAAAGGGTGAATAAGAGACATGCAAAACATTTATAATGAAACCAGAAAATGAGAAAAATTTCTGATGTTGGGTATCATTAAAAATATAAAACTTGGCTCCATTTTAGTGGAAAGTTCACCAAAATCTGCAAAATATTCTGGAAAAGTAGGAATCAGACCATTATTACTTTCCTTCACATGGGATCCAAAACCCCTCTTGAAGAATTCCAGTGACATTTAACCAATCGCCTTTGATGTAATTAGTTCTTTCTGTAGGTTGCTGTTGTAAAGACGGAAGGTGGGAGAGTAGGCCAGCTGGACTCCTTCTAGGTCTGAGATAATCATGGGTGGCTAAATGAACCACCTCCAGTTTTCTGTGCACCCCATTCCTTGAAAGGATCTTCTGTGGAGAAGGCAAAAACCACCTAGCCTTCAATTTGTCAGCAGTGGGGTGACTCAGATGTTTCTTCCCAGCCGCTTTACCTCATCTTGGGAATGAAATGACAAAGATGACCCAATATTGTTAGTTAATGTCCAGAACAGAGAGTCCCTATTATCAAAGTGCATCTCAGACCCCAGAGACTGATCAAATGAATGGAGGGAACAAGCCAGCTGATCACCTACCAGAGAGTCCGGTGGGGTGGAGTTAGCTGATCTCACCAAAATTTTTGATAATGTGGGTACAGTTTGCAGCTGATAACCTGGGTACATAGTAGAAAGAGATGAAGGAATTTAGGCCCTTAAGACACAGGGCTTAGAGAAGAAGGAACATGAAGGTGGTTCAAAGCTTTGAGTAGAACAAATGACATTTAATTGGTTTAGAGTCAAAACTGTGCAGCCCCCCAACCCCCCCGTCCTTTGTTATACATTCAGACCTGAAGGCCCTGGTGCCAGGACAGTCTACCTGTTAGGCTGACAGGGATCCTGAAAGACCTGGCAGAATGGGGGCATAATCAGGGACTGGATGGGGCACTAAATTATGCTGAAGTGAATTTAGTCAGACTGAGCAGAAAACCTATTCTCTCTTCTGCACTGTCAGTCAGTCAGACTCAGGAATCTGGCCCCCAATTCCAGTTTATCCTGGTGTAATACCCTGAAGCATATTTTTCAACCAGGGGTATTGTCTTCAAAGTGCTGACACTGTTATGAGTTTCCACAATGGATGATGCTAGAATTCCCTTGTCTTAGGGTAGGGGACACTGGACACGAGTTTTCTCTGTTTAATCCATTCAATTTCCTCTTGAGAAGACACTTCCATGAAATCACAATCCAGCATAAACCAAAGTTGTTGGACAATTTCATGAGACATCTTGATTCACCTTGAGTCAACTTAATTCACACACTAGGCTTGTCTACACTACCACTTAAGTCAATGTAATTTACATCAGAGGTGTGAAAAAAAAAACATTTCCCTGAGTGACGTAAATTATATCAACTTAAAGCAGTGTCTACACTGCACTATGTCTGCAGGAGACACTCTCCCACCAACATAGCTTCTGCCTCTCATTGAGGTGGAGTAATCATGTTGGCAGGAGAGTACTCTCTGGTCAATGTAGCACATCTTCACCAGATGTGCTACATCAGCGCTGCTGCATCCATCTAGCAGGACCAAGGTAGTGCAGTACTGAAGTCAAGCCCTCTCTGTGCGCATATAGAGGGGTTAACAAAAATATTTGTATTTTAGCATTAAACCATGATCCCCCAGGTGGTGTGTAATACATTTCCGGATTTAAATTTAGCAAATTATTTCCTGTAAAATTATTTTATGATTTTGCAGAGGATAGAAAATTAGAATTGTCAGAGTTTGAGCAATACAATGGGAATAATTTACTCAAAATCTTCTCCCTGGAAACTTGGATTTCTCCAGGCTAGGATATCGGTTATCTTCTTGAATGATCACAGCAATGGATTGCAGCATCGTAGCCGTGAGGAGTTGTGGATTCTTTAATTCTGTGGATAGTATCTCAGTGCGTTCTAACTGCAAAACAACTATTATTTTTTCTTAACCAGCTGAAAAATTAGAAAGGCCCAGGCATGTCTTAAATGCCAGTATCATAACAAAGAAGATCCTTTCTTAAACAACAGTTCAGAAAGCTAACCTATTTTTCATACATACCTACAAAAATCTAAAATGCACAATTCTAATCAGATTTACTGAGTTTTCAGACTAAAACATTTTCCTTGAAAGGTGAACACAAACAGCTTTGTAATTTAAAATCCCAGATATTATGGGCCCCAGTAGCATCTGTGATTTCTTCAGGGAGGGTTTAATCAGTTTGTTGTGACATAGTACCAGGAACTCAATTGTGATTGATCACTACTGCTCCAGAATTGGCCAGAAGGGAGCCTAAGCAAATCATTTTAGTAGTGCCTCTGAGCTGCAGAACCTCAGACAATGAAAGGTTTCCTGAAGCTCACAGAAATATCACCAGGCTACAAGGATGGATTCTGACAACTCTTTCGATGCTGCTTTTAGCACTGTCATTGGGAATTGCCCTGTCCTGTTATCCAAAGCACTGATTCTGAGACCAGTACTCTTAAGTCCTGCTACTGTATGGAGGGCAAAATTTACCAGTTCCCTGAAGACAAATACCATTGGAGCAAATCAAAAAATGGCAATTGACTTTCATGGAAAATTTTGAAGTAATGTTTTTTTTTTCTTTTTTAATAACATAATTTCTGGAAAAAAAATAATCAATCCTGCCTCCTTGTCGTCCCCATGTATAGACTTTAAGGGCAAATGGGACCATTATAATCATCAGCATAGCACAAGCTATAGAATTTCACCAAGGGATACCTGTGTCAGACCCATAACATCTGATTGAGCTAGAGCATATCTTTTAGAAAGACATCCATTTTTAATGTAAAGACTTCACGTGACAGAGAATCAACCTTATCCCTAGTTAAATTCTTCCAATGATTAGTTCCTTTTGATGTTAAAAATTTTCACCTTTTTTCTAGTCTAAAATTCTAACCTGAATCTGCTAAGAAAGCTACATTGATTGTACACACATACTGAAAGGAGTAGTGAGAGAGCATGTTGTATTCCGAACCTATGGCAATGAATGCTTTATAAGTACCTAGGGAGACAGAGAGAAAGAGAGAGAGAGAGAGAGGACAGAATAGGGGGAACAGGATTGATGAAAGGTTTCAGAGTAACAGCCGTGTTAGTCTGTATTCGCAAAAAGAAAAGGAGTACTTGTGGCACCTTAGAGACTAACCAATTTATTTGAGCATGAGCTTTCGTGAGCTACAGCTCACTTCATCGGATGCATACCGTGGAAACTGCAGCAGACTTTATATATACACAGAGAATATGAAACAATACCTCCTCCCACCCCACTGTCCTGCTGGTAATAGCTTATCTAAAGTGATCATCAGGTTGGGCCATTTCCAGCACAAATCCAGGTTTTCTCACCCTCCACCCCCCTGAAACCTGTCAATTAATTTTATTAATTACAGTATTTTCTATTCTAAGTTGAAATGTCACCCAGAACTAGATCTGGGCCATATTTTTCATTCTAGCCGTTTTTTCAGTGAAAAATGCAGACACTGAAACACTTCATGAATTTGTGTCAATTTTGCTGAATAGTATCAGTTAAAAAAGCAAAACTAAAAAATCCCTAAAAATAATAAAGTCTGAATATATTGAAATGTGTTCTGGGTATTTTTTGACATTTTTGAAACAAAGCATTTTGATTTTTTAAAATTTGAAATGAGTTTTTGTCTCATTTCAGGTTGAACAAAACATTTAGTTCAATCCAAACCAATTTTTTATTTACTTTTTGATTTACCTAAGATTTTGATAACTTGGTTTTCCAGGCAACCTGAAAAGATTATGTATTTATTTATTTTATTTTGGAGGATTTTTTTATTCACACAGCTATACCCAAGGCATTTAACCAGAAGTGAGAAATATTTTCATTTTGATTTCTCCCTCCTCACATTTAACAAACAAAATGTGAGAAGTTTAAGGGAATTTAATTTGGGTTTTTCTTTCAGTGCAGTGTGCAGGATACATCTTTTTTGTATGGGAAGAATTTTGTTCTTTCAGAAGTGTCAATACTGCTTCTTTGGTTAATACTGAATAGCAATAGATTGGCTATTCACTTCCCTGTAACCACTGTAAGTAAAACTGGAATTTCTGTATTCTCCAGACATGAAAATAAGTCAATGTCCTGTTGCAGATTTTAGTTCTGGAAACACTTTATACTGAAATTTCAATAGCTGGTGAAATCTTGTTAATTTGTTCAAGAGCTACTCTGAATCAAATGCATTAAAGTAACCACTAATCAATCCTGTTTCTTGATTTCAAATTCCCATTTTTCCTTCTTTCCCAGAATAATCATACTCTTAATCAGTGATTTGGGGCTCCTGATGTTACCATCACATTGGGCATGCATCACTTATTCAAAACCAGATGCTATTTTAACTTAGATTTCATTTACTCTCTAGCTTCCTATTCTTGTTATATTCATGGTATTCCAAATCTGAGCTGTGTTGCTTAGAAGTTATTCATCAGGTAAGTTAATAATATTGTTTGTGATCCTCGATTGGATGAGTAACTGTTAGGATCACGTTTTGGAGAGAATGCTCTTGCTAAAGAAATTGTAAAATTTGCTTTTGTGAGTGCAATCATAAAATTCCCTTTCTGAGAATATTTGTGCTAATAAGCATACAGCAATTCCTGAGAAGAAAACACAATCCTGCCACAAATGTGGCTCAATCAAATTAATCTTTAAATTCAAACTAATCTTTTGCATTATGGTCCTTGGGAGTCATTGGGAGTCTTTCTATCGATTTCAATGGGCTTTGGATCAGGCTGTATATATTCAGCTCTATTAAGTATAAATGATGTACCTAAAGTTTGCAGACAGTTTGAGTTAGATATCATGCATTATGTGCTGCATAATTTTGAAGGACTTTGGAATCCTCTGAGATAAAAGGAGATAGTAATAATAGTATGAGGGTTACATTTGCCTATTGATTTATTTGGGGTGAGCCTGTTATTGGAGGCTTTTGGGAATTTCTTAAAGTGACATAGATGTTTCAATGAACAGCACCAGAGAGAATACAACAAGGTTGATACCCAATAGATGATTGATATGAAAGAGACAGATCTCAGAATAGGCCAGTGGCAACTAATGGTTTCTTATGGAATTTGGATAAGACAGAGCAGAAGATAGGAGGAGTCTGGAGGTAACTTGACTAGCATGGTGTCTGGGAAAAGAAATGCATGGGATTATAACACTGGGGACAAAAGAACAGAGGCAAACAGAGATGGAAAATATGTGACAAGGAAGATATAATAATAAAAAGGAAGAAACTGAAAGGAAGTGGAAAAGAGTTAAAGTGTGTGTGTGTCTGGCAGCTGACAGAAAGACTGGCAACAGAAGAGAGCACATGGAAGCTCAGGCTGGCAGAGAGGGAAAGCAAAAATGATTAGTTCTTGGCATAGGATAGAGACACTTACCCTGTCATCTGAGAGTGAACTGGCAGAGAAAGAGAGACTTCGGGTTTACAACACCAAGCCGGGCGTGCTGCCTGGAGGTATGGATAGGAGACAGAAAGAGTTAGAAGCATGGACAGATCCAGGGAGATCTGAGGGAAAGACCTGAAGCCTGGAGTAAAAATATAGATATATAAATATGTATGTATACCCACACACACACACACGCAGGAATGAAGTAAGACCAGTTTACTGTTATATAATGAGCAGCAGGAAAGCTATTTGACCTGGAGTAGAGAGAAAACAGGAGAGAGACTATAGATCCCTAAAAGAGATACAGTAACCTAGTGAGAGAAAGAGTGTGTGAGAAAGAGTGCTGCAGAAAGAAGTGAGATGAAGAGAGACATGGGGAAGTTTGAGGAATGTTAAATGGGAAGCTGGAGAGGTCACTGAAGCAGAAAGAGACAGGGGAAATGGAGCCTAGTGGAAAGCTGGGCAGCTGAGACTAGGAAAAGCCAAGAGATGCAGTCTGGAACCAGGCAATGAGACAGATGGGACCCTGAAAGTAGAGAGAAAACAAAGGTCAAAAAGCATGAAGGCACACAGCCCCAAACCAACTGTTCAGCAAAGAGTCTGCCAGGCTAAAAATCCCTGACAATAGCTGTGCTCCACAATTGTAGCTGAGAAAAGGAAGAGAATGGCAAGTACAACAAAACATTTTATAATTTCACTGCTCTGTAGTGTAACATATGGTATGAACAGCAAAATGCCACTCAGATAGTTTTGAGGATATATTATAATCATACAGTTTTCAGCTCATTCAAATCAGTTACACCACATCTATGCTCCGTAAATGCACAATCCCCTCAGTACTTAGAAGGTTAATTTTCTTGAGCCATCTACATTTTTATTATTACTATTATTTTAATATATGAGCCAGAGTAATGGGTTTATATCTCCCTTGAGGACCAGAGACATATTAACATAAGTGTCATACATACAAATAGAGTGACTTGGATTATCTCCAGAATTAGCTGGACTGAGGGTATAAATGTATCTACATGACTTACTGTTCTCACAGAGAGTCTTTGTGTACATGATTTTACTTCCAAACATTAAGGCACTTTGCTACTGAACCATGAGATATACCTTTGCTGTTTGAATGAAGAGAGTTCTAAGAAGCATCGATCCTAAGTGCCACATTTTTATGTTGAGAAAAGTACTTAGACGGTTGAAGTGACTTTTGCAAACATTTTATAAAGACAAGGAAGCTGAAATTCCAATTATATTTGCTGCCCCTTTACTACTACTGAATAATGAGACAAACAGTTCCAGCTGCTTCAGCTACCAACTCTGCTTCTTTCCTCAACCAGCAAATGTTGACACTTACAGGTCACATGCTGTGGTTGTTTGATCTATTTAGAGGGGCAGTCTCACTTGATTAAGCACTTAACATTTCAGAACTGTCACCTTTTCTCTAGCTAGCCACCAAGTGTGTACTGGGGCGGGGGGAGGGCTGCGTTGGAATGGTACTCAGCTAGCCATCACAGCTATGCTACACTGGGGGCTGTGGGAAGCAGCATGGGCTGAGGGGCGTGCTGGCCGCTGCTTCCCGCAGCCCCTGTTGGCCTGGAACAGCAAACTGCGGCCAGTGGGAGCTGCAATCCGCTGAACTTGCAGACGCTGCAGGTAAACAAACTGTCCCAGCCCTCCAGAGGATTTCCCTGATGGGTCACATGCCAAAGGTTGCCAATCCCTGTCCTAACTTGACACGTGTCTATCCATCCATGCCAGGAAGCAACTCCCAGCTGTTGTGTAGACATACCCTTAGATTATTCTCAGTTGTGAATACACTTTACTCAACTCTCTGTCACTTCACTCTCTCTCTGTCACTCATTCCTCCTGGAAAATGGAGGAAAACAAAGAAACAGAAGAAAACAGTATCTTTCTCAGGTGGTATCAGATCATCATGTTCTTCCTTCTCCCTGCAGTCACTTATCCATTTAAAATAAGAAAAGTCCCTTGTGATCTTATGGGCTTCATTCTGCGCTGTAACCATTAGTCTTCATTGTTCCATGGATCTTAATCAGTGTGTAATGCGTAATTTCCCTTTTTCTTGTGTTTCATAACAAATAAGATTGTTTCTGCTGTTCTTTGGCTCGTTTTCTGCGAAATCTTCAGAAAATGACTTTTCTCTCACTTCATCATACTGTATTCAGGTAACTAAGTGTATTTCTTTTGAAGATTAAATCCGTCGGGGATAGTCTGAGAGTACTATGAGGCATGGCTCTAAGTTTATCATGAAGCTTGTACATTTCTTGCTTCTGGTTCTTCATTTCAACATTTATAACTCCAAGCATTTTTGCTACAGCCACAAATAAATGCAAACTTGATATATTGGCTTCCTCCAATGTGGCTGTAGGACAAAGAGTCCTCCAGTTTTCCCTGAGCCTTTTTTTTTCCTTCTTCTTTTTTTCCCCTTCAGAAAAGACCCTCTCTTCTTTTTTAACTAATTTTAATTATAGCACCACAAAGAATTTTTTTTTCCTTTGTGGTGCTATAATTAAAATCCTTAAGTTTTCAGTCACTAATCGGGTTTACATGTTCTTTGCTGAAGGTAGTTTCCACTGCCTGCTACCTCCCATCATTAGCTTGATTTACTGAGCAGCAGGTAACTCACACTGGCGAAAGATAAAACTAATTTTCTTGTATGATGTCTTACCTTGTGCTAGGCTGTGATCCTGGAAGTTGCTGTGCATCAGCAGTGCCCCTCGTTCCCGTGTACAGTAACTTGTAGAATTGGGGTAGACTAACTGGGTACCTGCTGCCCTGTGCTTAATCTTTATAAAAAAAACCCCTTACAATCTTTATGTGTGTTGTTTAGCAGAGTGGATACCCAGAGTTCTTCTCTCTGATATTTAAAAAGTGATGTGTATGTTTTATCAGCAAAGAGAGCTAGGTAGGAAAGGTGGTTGTTGAGAAAAGAAAATATAGTCCTTGGAAGCATCAGATTTAAAGCTCAAAGTGCCTGTGGAAGTAGAACTGGGACATCAGAGCAGCCTCATATTTACAAACTATTTTAATGTTTTTTTTTCCTGGAACGTTTTTTTCTGCAAACATTTTGGTGTTTTGTCCAGTTGGCCCCTTGGAGCCTTACCACCTGATACTTCACTATCATGCATCTGAAGTCATTTATATCTCAGGAAGACACTTAAGCACAAGTATAACTTCAAGGAGATGAGTAGTCCTATTGACATCAAATTAAAATTAATTAATGTAATTAATTAAAATTAAAACACGTTTACTACCCTGGGACTCCAGAGATTGGGGCTTAGTACTCTGCTGGGCCACAGACCTCTTGAATGACCTTAGGCAAGTTACTTAGTTCCCCATCTGTCACACGGGGATAATAGATCGTCACAGGGGTGATGTGAGGGTAAGTACATTAAAGATTGTGAGGTGCTTATATGTATAGCAACAGGCGCCCTATAAGTACTTAAAATAGATACTGGATTGGGGCCTTAGGCCAGGGCAAAATGACTGTAAATGGTACCAGAGCAGAAGGACAATGTTTTACACTTCATATTCATGGTGTCCTGCTGTAAATAATAACAGAAGGTACAGAGCAGTTGAGAATCGTGCAAAGACTTAATGTACATGCTTTATTTTATACAAGTCTCAGTGGGACTTCTCATACTGCATAAAGTTAAACATGTGTATAAGTGTCTGTAGATTTGTAACCATGAAGAATATTAGCAGGAGAAGACAACTTCTTTAAAGATAGAAACCAACTTTTTCTCCTGATAATCTTTAATTCATCACAAAATATTATTTTATATATATATATATATGAATTAAAGATTATCAGAGAAAGAAATGGTTTCTATCATAAAAGGAGTTGTCTTCTCCTGCAGTCTGTGTATATGAAAGGAAATACCTCTAAAATACGTGCTTGGGCAAAAGAACTACAAAACTAGCTCTTTCCCAATATATCTTAATAAGAAAATTTTCAATACATAAAACATGAAATGTGAAATCACATGAATTTTTATAGACAGATTTAGCATATTAATTTGGACTTTGAGAAATAAACTGAATTTGTGTGTTTCTGCTTCAAGCTATTTGTTATCTGAATAATGGTTTGTGAATCATACTCAGATCAGCCTGATTCTCCATTGACTTGCCTGTGGTGTAGTCATGTAGACAAGTGCAAAGTGAGTGTAAAATACTGCCATTACAAGGGTATATCTAACATTGCAATCAGAGGTGTGATTACAGGTAGGGTAGGTACCTGCACTAGCTTTAATCTAGCTAGCAAAGCTAAAAATAGAAATGAAGACAGAGAGTCATGGAGCTAAGTGCAGGCTAGCAACGTAAGTATGTACCCGTATGTTCCTGGTGACCTTGTACAGACTTCACTGAAGCCCTTGCCACCACATCATCATTGCTATTTGTACCCACACAAGCTAAATGAAATCTGGGTATGCTATGTGAGCTACCATCACACCTCCAATTGCCCTGTAGAAATATACTGATTTGATTGCACATGCAGTGCTGTGCAAGGCAACAGAGCCTGGCATTTTTTTCTAATAGAACTGAGTTTGTTAACTTTGTTGTGTATTTTCCCCGATATAATTATTGTTCTTTTATGCTTTATATATTTTGTCACAGTTGATTATGGGCTTTGTGGCTGACTTTTAAATTTAAAAACAAAACTAGAGAAAGGAAATGTAAGGATGGCAATGAAACATTTTAAAGTATACTCACGATCATATATATTCCTCTGCAATTTAATGTGTAGGTACAGAATATCAATGTAAGAAAAAAAGAGTGATTTTCAAGTGCACTGTTATAAATTACAGGCTAGATCTTTAGGTGGTATAAATTGCAGGAGCTTCACTGACTTCAGCGGATGCCAATTTATGCCAACGTCAGGACTTGAATGCTGTGAAATGTCATTCAATTTTTGGGGAGACCAGGTGGGGGTGGTGTTCCAGTCGTTCTGGAAGTACTGGAAATACATTCTGGTATTTCTTCTTTTAGGACTTGGTCCACCAAACAATGTGCCTTTGTAGAAAAGCTTTCAAGAAGAGGAATAAGTAAGCACTGATAAGATTTGCTATTTTTGATACATTTTGTAAGTATATTTGAACATCTTCATTGTGCTAGATCCTTTCTTGAAAAAACCTAGTCATGAAAAAATGACCTTGAATTAAGGATGTCATTTCACTGCACAGAACTAGAGAGCTTGTAGCTTTCCAGGAAGCTCAAAACTAGGTGTTACCCTTTGAGATTATATTATTATTATCATAACTGCATGCAAATATGTATATATATATACACATACACACACACATATATATATATACACATATAAATATATATAAATCCAATGGTATGACTATTTTATGGACTTTTATGGTGTGAGACTGATATTATTGCTTCATGTTTATCATAAAGCTCTTGTGTATCATGTAGATCCACATTCACAAATCATCTGTCATCAATGACCTGAATTCTTTTCTTAAGGATGCCATCAGGTGAGACCCATTTGTTGTAAGCTGTGGTTTTTGCTCCAGCTAAGCTTTCCTGGAATAGTATGAAGTAAGTAAGTACGAACATAGCAGTGAACCATTTTGAATAGCTCCGTGAATAATTTGTTAGGCAGCAATTTTAAAGCTTTCATAGCTCTAATATAAATTTTAAATGAATTTTGGTAAACATATCAAGGTTATGACAAAGTTAATGCATTTTTAGCAAATAATCCTACCTTCTTGAACAGATCATCGTGAGTTGGAAATGGAATGAGAAATCAGCTCTGCACTTTACTCCTTGTTGTTCTTTATGTACAATATAGCATAATAAATGATACTAGAGTCAGGAGGAAAATAACTCCGAAAGTTTTGAGGTGGCCAAATTATACCTGTCCACTGATTTGTAGAGAAAACTGGGCAAAATATATCCAAACATCTCAGCAGTTCATGTGCTGAAATTTGTGATTTGCAAATGACATACAGTAGTCCAGAGGTAATGCCCTCATTTGGTGCAAGTCAGCATACATCCATGTATCCAAAGGGCCAATAGGGATATGCCAACTTCCACCAGCTGAGGATCTGGCTCTATTTTAATTTTTTTTTAAATAATCCAGCTCCTTCAGTCAATTCGCAGTGTAAATATGGACTCAGGACAGAAATCTAAAATGTAACCCTTCTGCCCGTCAGAGTTGGCAGCAACAAGGGCCGGGTTCAATATCTAGGGGATCCATTCCAATAACACAATGCAAACCGGCTCGAGCCCCCACCAAGTGAACTGGGACAAATATATACCACCTCCGCTGGGCGCCTCCAAGAGGCAATACTTCCCCTCTCGCAAGCACGTAGTCTGAGTGTAGCAAAAAGCCTTTTAATAACAGAGAGAAACAATGTGGCATTATGTTGGGGAAACACCACCAACAGGATTCATAACACAACCCATGAGCAAAAAAACCCACCCCAAGCAAATTGGGGCATGCCCTTTCCCTTTGGTTCTTGAGTCCAGCAACCCCAAATCACGCAAAGTCCCAAAAGTCCAATGACTCAAAAGTCTCTGTCCCTGGTCAGGGCAGCCCCAGAGTTCAAAAGTTTATCTACAGAGCTTTACCTCCCAACCTGGGTGGAGATGGGGGCGGAGGTAAGAGGCACCTTACATGATCTGAAGCTGACTGCCCCACAGCTCCATAGGCCTTCGCTCCTCTCCGCTCCGCCAGCCGCCCCACAAACTGCTTCGCTCAGCTCCGCTCTGCGGTCCACAAGCAGCTTCCGCCATCCCACGAACTGCTCCATCAGCCGGTCCACAAACTGCTCCGCATCCCACCAGCAGCTCCCGCTGTCCTACAAACTGCTCCACCAGCCTGTCCACAAGGCACTCCAGCCATCCCGCAAACTGCTCCACAATATATCTTCAGGCTCCCCCACTACTTAACACAACGCTCAGTGATTTCAGCTCTTAGTCAGTTCAGCTCTTTGGTGAATTCAGCTTGTAGTAGGGGAGCCTCAGTGCTGGTGCACTATTAGCCCAAAGTCAGCTCAGCAGCCTGTAACTAGACTTCTAATGAAATCAAAATTAGCTCTGATATTCCACAGTGGAGAGAGGAGGAAGTGCAATTAGCATGTAAGGCCCTCACCAAGGGGCCCATGCCACCAAATATTAATACTTGTCCCCAACCTCTCTCCATTCACAGAGTTTTGGAACCCATGACCCTTGCCTAGGAAGTGCTACTTAGTTGATGGTGAGTCCCTCCATCATAACAAAAGGCCAAGTACAGTTCCAAGCACAGTTCCCATAATCAGGGTAATAACAATTTATTCTTCCTGCCCCAGTAACAGAGACACTGGGGATCCCACAGCAGCCAAAGTGACTATTTGGGCAGCTATGGCCTCATTCTAGGCGGGGTGGGTGTGCTTATGCAAATGAGATCGGCCCCTGAAGTTCTTTTCCACAACTTGCCACACCTTACCACCAGATGTCAGAGTGGAGCTCATCCTGACTCTGCTTACATCAAGATGACCTAAAAAAGAAAAGAAAAATTGGGCTTTTTCGATTTTTGTTTCTTTATGATACATAAAGTGCTTTTGAAAGGTTTTTGTAACACCCCCACACCCCTTTTCTGCTTGTTTTTTGCCTTAAAAATTCAGCTCATGTCCAACCTGAAAGACTCTCTAGTGACTGATGAACTAATGAAATTGTGATCTCATAAGAAACTGAGGGCCAAATCTTATTGCAGAGTAATTCAGTGTAACTTCTCTAGACTTCAATGGATCTAGAGTATATCAGATTACACCTGTTGAAGATTTGGTTCTTTGTTATTTAATTTCTGTTATTGGTTATTTAAATACAATGCCTAATTGATGCTTGAGAAAAAAAGCTGTCTTTTTAAAGATGTAATACAAGTGCCCTTTCAGTAGAAGTGAGAACTCACAGTATAATCCTGAGGCCTTTTGTCTCTCTCTCTCTCACACTCACACACACACTATGTAAAATGTAAAAAGACATATGTAGTTTTTACCTTGATGTAGATATATGTCACCCTGTATCCCCTAACCTGAGGATTACCACAACTAGCTACATCAAGGTAAAAAACTATAGCAGCTTGTCTCCACTAGGAGTTTACATCTCAGGTTAACTATCTTGATGTAAAACCACACATCAGCCATGAAGATATAGTCTAAAAGTGTGATTTTTAAACCAATTTAATTAAACCAGTTCAAAAGGATGTGTAGACATGCTTATTTCAGTTTAAATCAGGTTTATTTAAGCCTCATACTCTCAAGAAATCCTCCAGCAAAACTAGAAAAGACTAGACTAGTCTGTATTGACTGATGGGAAGTCTACTTCAATTGAAATAAACACAAAGGGATTTATTGTGCCAATTTAGCTAAACAAATTTAGGCCAAGTGTACATGAGAAAGCTGTACCAATTTAACTTAAACCATTTGTTTAAACTGATTTAAATGAAAGCAAAGCCCTGTGTGGATAGTCTTATTTCAGTTTAAGATTGACTTATTTTAATTCATCTTAATCTGATTCCTAATTGACTGAAGCTAGACTGAAAAAAAAAAGCCTAGTTTAAATGGAAATAAAAGTATTCACACAGCTGTTTGCTCTGGTTTAATTAGAACACTTTAAAATAATACCTTTAGTTAAACTGGTGCCATTTTCTTAGTTAGATATGAGTTTGGACTTTATGTTTCTGTTATTTCAAAGATTAAAAAAACAAAAAATGCAGGATAAAAATTCAGGCCTTTTTTTGTACATCATAAAGAATTGAAAAGGGCACATTATTTTGTTAGTCACCTTTTACAATAGTCAATTTTTGAAAGTCTACACTAAAACTAAGAAACCAGAAATGAAAATTATAGACTTCTTGCTGTATTATAAAATAAAACAACAATCAAAATAACCTTAGCACACCAAATTTAACCAAGCATATTGACATAGTCCCCAGTGCTGCAAACACTTAAGCATATGCTTAACTTTACAAATGTGAGTCATCAGTTCCACTGAAGTCAAAGGGTCTCTTTCTCATCTGGATAGAAAGCTGGTTAGATTGTCTGGCTCAACGGGTAGTGATCAATGGCTCGATGTCTAGTTGGTAGCCGGTATCAAGCAGAGTGCCCCAGGAGTTGGTTTTGTTCAACATCTTTATCAATGATCTGGATGATGGGATTAATTGCACCCTCAGCAAGTTTGCAGATGACACTAAGATTGGGGGGAGAGGTAGATATGCTGGAGGGTAGGCATAGGGTGTCCTAGAGTGACCTAGACAAATTGGAGGATTGGGTCAAAAGAAATTTGATGAGGTTCAACAAGGACTCTGCACTTAGGAAGGAAGAATCCCATGCACCGCTACAGGCTGGGGACCGACTGGCTAAGTAGCAGTTCTGCACAAAAGGACCTGGGGATTACAGTGGACAAGAAGCTAGATGAGAATCAGCAGTGTGCCCTCATTGCCAAGAAGGCCAACAGCATAATGGGCTGTATTAGTCAGAACATTGCCAGCAGATTGAGGGAAGTGATTATTCCCTTCTATTCAGCACTGGTGAGGCCACACCCAGAGTATTATGTCCAGTTTTGGGCCCCCCACTACAGAAGGGATGTGGACAAATTGGAGAGAGTCCAGCAGAGGGCAATGAAAACGATTGGGGGCTGGGGCACATGATTTACGAGGAGAGGCTGAGGGAACTGGGCTTATTTAGTCTGCAGAAGAGAAGAGTGAGGGGGGATATGATAGCAGCCTTCCACTACCTGAGGGGGGATTCCAAAGAGGATGGAGCTAGGCTGTTCTCAGTGGTGGCAGATGACAGAACAAGGATTAATGGTCTCAAGTTGTAGTGGGGGAGGTCTAGGTTGGATATTAGGAAACACTATTTCACTAGGAGGGTGGTGAAGCACTGGAATGCGTTACCTAGGGAGGTGGTGGAATCTCCATCCTTAGAGGTTTTTAAGGCCCGGCTTGACAAAGCCTTGGCTGGGATGACTTAGTTGGGGTTGGTCCTGCTTTGAGCAGGGGGTTGGACTAGATGACCTCCTGAGGTCTCTTCCAACCCTAATATTCTATGATTCTATCTACACTAAGGCCTCTTTATACCACCATTGCCTTAAATGGACCAGGATTTAACTCTAGCAGTGTAAAGGTGCCTTAGGCCTGGTCTCCACTTAAACTTTAGATTGACCTAGCTACGTCACTCAGGGGTGTGAAAAAATTCCCAGATGCAGCTGAGGCCAGGTTGATGGAAGAATTCTTCCTTCAACCTAACTACTGCCACCTGGGGAGGTGGAAAACCTGTTCCATTGTTGTAAGAGGTGTCTACACTATGACGATATAGCGGTGTAGCTACTGTGCCACTGTAGCGTTTGAAGTATAGTCATAAACTTAAAGTGGATACAAAGGGGCCTTAGTATAAATGAGAATTTGACCTAATGGGGTACTTGCATAAGCGCTATATATAATTTAAGTTAGCACTCAGGGAAGATGCCAAACTCTCAGTCCTGGAGAGCATGGACAGCATGGATTGTGGCAATGCAAGCTTCCTCAAACTACCCCTTCAGTGTGCCTTAACCCTTACTTCATGGAATCATCTTTAGGAAAGAACAGCTTCTTTTTGACAGATTTGACCCAGACTGAAAGATTCAAGTCTCCTGGGCCTCCTCTAAAGAGACATTGTAATGTGTGTTTTAACCATATTTCCCACCTCCTTTTACCAGTTCACAGTTCTAGCAAATGGTGATCGATTTACTTAGGATCACTGACTGAATTAGCTTCCTTCCTCTAATCCTTGTGAAGCTTCAAACACCTTCCAAACTTTTTTTTTTTTCTACACAAAGTCTCTGAAAGCAGTGAAATGTTTGCAGCAATACCATTATATTTTCATTAATATTTCTGCTGCGGTTTAGTATAAAGCAATCATTGCATTCTGTACAGGCAAGCCGCATTCTGAATGAGCCTAAAGATACTTTTGATCAGAGTTTAACATACATCCTTCTTATCTGAAAATACTGTTAAAAATGTTACTTGGATTATAAGCAAAGCTTTCATTTGTACAGCCCGTGGCTGTCTGTGTCATAAATATGCACATATATCTGCTCCAGCAAGATTTTTCTAAGCACATTTCATGGTACTTTTCATATGCACTGGATTTGATTTGTTTTAGGGCATAATACAAATTCTTTGCTGTGATACAGGATAAAAAAGTTCTTTTAAGAAATCTGGTCTAGTCACAAGGCTGTACTCATTTTGCAGACTCAAAGTTTTATTAAGTGTCTAAATAACCTGTTATCACTGTTGTTTATGCATCGAGCTACTCATCTGGTTCTGTCTACAGTATCTACCTTTCCTTGCAATATCTCCATTTCCATGTGTTTGCCCTCAGTCACCAGTGTGAATTCTTCCAGCACATAATGATAGTGTTTCACATTCCAATCCATGAGCCATCCTACATGCCACGGAATACAAATGTGCATGAGGTGGTAGTTTCATTATCTTAGGGTCAGTAGAATTTCAAGAGCTCTGAAATTACCTCTATCAGTGATGCAAGTGTCAACTTAGTTTTAATAAATCTTTAGAAACAGCCACAAGTTACTTCTAGGACATCTTCCTATTTCCGGAAATACATCATTCAGCTGCCAAACCTGCTATCACGTTGTAGCAAATAGAATTTCATCCATTAAATGCAAAGTCTCACTTCAGCTTTTGCATGCCATCGCACTATGATAGCTAAATGTGTGATTAACCTGAAGTTTAGCTGATATCAATCCAAATGTATGCTATTCCACTTAAAGTGGGACAAGGTCTTAGAAAATTGTATTTTCTATAGAATATGCGTAGGGAATACTATATTTACCATACTTCTGATTATTTCACAGTACCTGTCCTGGATGCTATTAATGTTGTGGAAAGAGACTACAGGCTAGATTTACAAAGGGATTTAGGTTCACATTAGGGAGTTAGGTGCCTAACTGACACTTGAGGTTCCTAAATCCAAAATGTAAATCTTCTAAACCTTGGCTCAGCTATTTCTTAACTCTGTGGGTGCCTAAACTTCCTAGGTGCATACATTTCCCCTGGTAAAGTCCCCTAGGTGGCTAAAACTCTGCCAGTGAGCATTCATCACAGCTGCATCAGTTTAAGTGCCCAGGCTACTAGCGCATGCCTAGGCAGTGTTTGGCCTATCTGGCCTGCAGGAGCTGGGCCTGATCCAGTGGGCATTCTCAGAAGCCACCTACCAGATCAGGCCCTACACAAAACTCCTTCAGAGAAGGAGGAGATAGCTAAAAGTTATAGGGGGCACTGAGTAGTTAGAACGTTCAACCGGGATCTGGGAGATCTGTATTCAGTCCCTTCCTCTGCCTGATGTGGAGAAGGGACCTGAAACAGGGTCATCTTCCTCCATGGAGAGGGACCTAATCACTGGTCTATCGGGTACTCTGGGTCAGGTTTTTTTCACTCTCCTGTTGAAGCTGTTCCACTGTGTATAAATAATGAAATATGCATTGCAGCAGGGGAGCTGGAACCTAGATCTCTCGTGTGAGTGCCCTAGCCACGGGGCTACAGAATAACTCTCCTGCTCTCTGTCTGGCCCAGAGCATATTTATTTATGTGTGCACAGTAGAACAGCTTCAGAAGCTGAGTTAGAGAGAGCCTTGACCCAGAATACCCCATAACACTCCTAGAAAGGGCCCCCTATAGTCAAATTCCTTCACAGCAATCAGGGGAATTGAATGCCTATCTCCTACATCCTGGGTGAGAGCTCTAACCATTGATGTATCAGTCAGCATGCTACTGTGGTTTTGTTGTAAGAAAAGCTGTGAATCCCAAGCCAAAGGGGGGGGGGGGGAGAGACTTAGGGCACACCTCTTTTCCCAGCATTTGCTTTTGCTACTGGCTAGTTAAGGCAGATCACTGCCCAGCTAATTGGCTTCTGTTAATCTCTGAGGCACCTAACTCTCTTCATGTCAGGAGAGCCTGGCCACTGAACTTGGGCTGTGAATTTCACTAGGCAGCAGGGCACTGAACTCGGGCTGTGAATTTCACTAGGCAGCAGGGCATCTAAATGTTAGGTGTCACAATGCTAACTCTATGTCCCCTTTGTGGCTCTAGCCCTATGACATTTTGGTGATTTGCATTTTTTTGTCGTTAAAAATTTTATAAATAGGATAGTTGGGAAATAAGAGATCAGCTAATTTAATGATAAATCCCTCAATTTGTCATCTGTCAAAAAACCCATTAATGGGAGAAAGAACTGCAGTATTTTGCCCAATAATGACTTAGAATTAACAAGGTCTTTTATACAGATTGACTACTCTAATGAATCCTGACAAAAGCTCAGTGAGTGAGGGAAATATTTTTCTACCTTTCATATAATGTGGAAACTGAGGCATGCACAAGTTAAGTGCCTTACCTAAAATGACACAGTTAGTGGGCAAAAGAGCTAGGATTCAAAAATTAAGGAGATCCACACTCTCAGTCCCATACTTTGAATATTAGAGCACACTGCATACCTGATTCTTGATTATCTGTGGATGTAAATCAGGAGTTTTTCATTGACTCTAGTGAGTTTTGGATCAGGTCCTTATATTATAAACTCTGGGCAGGAACTGTCGTACTCGGTTTATATAGTTCTTTATAGCTGTATCTATGTATCTATAACAAAAGACTCCAGATATGGTATTGATCATGTGATCTTGTTCCATTACAAAGTGCTTTGTATTTAGATTACACTCTGAGATTTTCACTCCCTGCCGCCCTCCTTGGCAAAGAGAAAGTGGGAAAACATCAATTAATTGCATTTTCAGCAAAATTTATTTCAGGAAAAGCCATATATGTTAGACACACTCCGTAAATATGTTTTCATCTCTGTGGTTTCTAATATAAAACATTATTAAAGCTACAAAAGATATAACACCTTTGAATGATCAACAACCTTCAGCTTAGTATGTTTATCCAGATCATCCTATTTTCTTTAATAAGTTCGTATCAGCTCTTACTTTATTTCATTTACTATATAAAGATATTTTCAGTGAAAATAATATACATTTGTATCCATTTATGAGGTTAAAAACCAGTTTGGAACATCGACATGAAAGATTAGAAATTTCCTCATCGAATTCTAATTTATTTTAGTTCAAATGTGCACATCCATTATTATTATTATATTAAATAATACTAATTATTTATTTGTTTTACTGTAGCATGTATGGGCACTGTTCATATATCAGGACCGTATTATGCTAAGTGCTGTACAAACACAGAACAAAAAGATGATTCATAAATTCATATGTCAGTGTACCAAATTATGTTTTCTTTTTACAATGAATTGGGTGTGCCCAGCATCTCAGAATAGTACGGTGGTCATTTTAGCCACCCAAGGTAGCCAATGGGACATAGACATATGCTTAAAAGTTAAGAATGTAATTAAGTATTTTCTTAAATGGAGGTGTAGTTTTTTATTTTGTTTTGTTTTTGTTTTGTTTTGAATAAGAGCCTATGCTCCTGATTAGGTGAATTTACCTGATGTAAGACAGTAAGGGCCTAAGTGTATTTAATGGATCATATACTGGGCTATATATAAGTAATATAATTGTTGGCCTAGTTTAGTGTGGTCAATAAGCTCTGAAATTTGCAGTTCTCTTGCCTCACTAGTAATTGAAATTACATTTTGAGGTTTGGTGAGAAAAAGAAGAATTAAAAGGCTTCAGTGTTAATATAACATTAGTTATTTTAATTGGGACGAAATTTATTCCCGAAATGGGCTATGAGTGTTGCTCCAATGGTTAGTATGTGGAAAACAAAACAAAAAAAGAAAAACACAAAACACAAAACTCTGACCTTGTAGTAAATTTGAATAATCTTTTCTAAATATAAAGGGTTTTTTTTCTGCTATATTAATGCGTTTATACTGTGCTATGTGACACACAGAAACCAAACAAAGTACAAACCAAGTGTGTTAGTGCCATAGCAGACTGGTACACGTAGAATTTTGAAACTAAAGAAATTTCTACAAGTTCTAGTAGATCTTCTCTGCCACAGGAATGCAGCAGATACGTTCGTTACATTTGAGAACCATAAATCTTCAAGTTAAGTACACCTTTAATTTGCTGCCATGCAACAACAGAACGTTGCAGCAAGAGCTTTCAGGATACTTTACATTTCAAATTGACATTAGGGTTTAAAAGGTTTTAGGGTCTCAAATATATTACTTTAAGGGTAAATTTATGTGCTGGAATCCAGACACTTAACTATATGAATTAACATTGATTGTCTAACCTTGTGATGTGACTGGCAGAGCACTGCTTGAATGCTGTAATTCTCATGCACTACAGGAGGCATGGTGTTATCCAAATCCCAATGGTACTCCACCGAATTGATGAAATGACCAGGAAGGCCTAATTAAAGCTGTTCAGCTCAAATGTATTGATGTATTACATCTATTACAGCTTGGTTCAATAGGTCTACCCTATGAATGCTGCCACAGCCTGTAAAGCAAACTAAACAGACTGAATAAATAATGTTGAAAGGAAAAGAGACACTCATGGAATCAAAGCTGCAGAATGCAAAATGCAACAGGATGACCTGTGGACTTATTATCACATAATCCTATATAAATAACTATATTCTTTATCCTTTACTAGATGAAAAAAGGAGGCATACGCATTAAAAACTTTTCTGTGCTTTGTGCATACTAAATTTCTGACTTTTCTCCTAAAAGTTTAGTTGCCTTTTTTTACAAAAGAGCCCTTCAAAGATTAGTGCTTTTTCCACCATTGAACCACTTTTAAGCAGCAAATCCATTTTAGTGGCCAGGAACTCTAGTAGTGCCCTATTTCTTCTCTCTCTGTTTACATTGGGTAATAAATTGTTAACATTTCTAGTCTGTGTTAATCCATTCCTCAGGAATTTGTATTTCTGCACTCATTTAGCAGAAGAGAGTTGTACAGCGTATTGTAAAAACATATATAGAATCAGAGCCACATATAATATCTATCTCTAGCAGAGCTGACCTAATCCAGATGAACTAAAGGGTTTCTTTCTACTGCAAGACTGTAGTCTATAATAACAAACAAACAAAATAATAATTTAAAAAAATAGAAGGGAAATTAATAAATTAGCCATGTTCCCTCTCATAGAATGGTACATAAGAACATAAGAACAGCCATACTAGATCAGACCAAAGGTCCATCTAGCCCAGTATCCTGTCTTCTGACAAAAAAGAAAAGGAGGTCTTGTGGCACCTTAGAGATTAGTCTCTAAGGTGCCACAAGTCCTCCTTTTCTTTTTGCGAATACAGACTAACATGGCTGCTACTCTGAAACCTGTCTTCTGACAGTGACCAATGCCAGGTGCCCCAGAAGGAATGAACAGACCAGGTAATCGCTAGTGCCCTCATTGCTGCTGTTGAGTCCTTCAGTCCACTGATGAAGGGGAGAGTTGCTCTGTAATCTCTGTAGCGGATGGAAGATGAGGTTAAATAGACTCCTTTGTAGTCACCTTCCTTGCATCTTCTTTCTTGAAACCAAGAGAAGGAAGGGAGGAAAATACATATTTTGAGGAGCAAAACCCTATGTAAGACAAAGAGCATGGGGAAGGAAACTAGAGGAGACAGACTTCTGACTAAACAGCACCCTTAAGGGCTTATTTTGGTTTCTTTGCCTCATCCATGCCTCCCTATATCTGTTGCTCCTATCACTCTTTCAGGGCTCTTCTGAATCACGTACCATTAAGTGTCTTCTGGGCAGGTAATGCAGTTATATTTTATTCTCCTTCCCAACATTTTCTTGGAATGATTTAGCTGTTTGGACAACTCAATTTTTGTTTCTTGGGGGAGCCAGCAACTGAAATTCAGGACCCTCTGCGTATACCAACCAAAATGAATGTGTTGGGTTTTTTTCTGAAGCAGGGGACTACTGGAAAGCACATGCTCCTCTTTCATGTGTGCTGCCATGGGGATCTGACTAGACCAAACCTAGGGTGGACTACAGCTCTGCCTTTTAGAGGTATTTAGGATGGGAAACCCCACTCATCATTTTGATAGGGTTTCTCAGAGGAAACTTGAAATGTAGCTTCCCTACAGTAAGCACATTTCCCAAAAGTTTTCCTAATCGTTAAAAAGAAGATGTGGGATATTCAAACCTAAAGGATAATAAGGTGATAAATAAAAGTCAGCATGGATTTTTAAAGGACAAATCATGTCAAACAAATCTAATTATTCTTTCACAGGGTACCCATCCCAGTGTACAGGGAGAAGCAGTAGATGTGATATATCTTGATTTTAGTATAGGATCACCAGATAGCAAGTGTGAAAAATTGGGACGGGGGTGGGGAGTAACAGAGCCCATATAAAAAAAAGCCCCAAATATTGGGACTGTCCCTATAAAATTGGGACATCTGGTCACCCTACTTTAGTAAGGCCTTTGTCACAGTTCGACATGATATTCTAATAATCAAACTAGGGAAATATAGTTTAGATGAACTTACTATAAGGTGGGTGTATAATTAGTTGAAAGACCCATTCTTAAGGAGTAGTTTATAATGGTTCACTGAGAAACAGGGAAGATGTATCAAGCGGGGTTCCTCAGGCGTCTGTTCTCGGTCCACTACTATTCAATATTTTAATTAATGACTTGGAAGATGGAGTGAACTATATGCTTATAAACTCTGCAGATGACACCAAACTGTGAGGGGTTGCTAGCACTTTGGAGGACAGGATTAGGATCCAAAATTATCTTGATAAATTGGACAATTGATATGAAATTTGAAAGATGAAGTTTAATAAAGACAAGTGCAAAAGTACTACACTTAGAAAGGAAAAATAAAATGCACAACTCCAAAATGAGGAATAAGTGGCTAGGCCAAAGTACTGCAGAGAAAGATTTAGGGTTTATACATGATCACAGATTGAATATGAATCAGCAATGTGATGCTATTGCAAAAATGGCAAATGTAATTCTGGGATGTATTAACAGCAGTGTCATATGTAAGACACAGGAGGTAGTTCCACTCTACTCACCAAAGACGAGGCCTTAGCTGGAATGGAGTTTCCAGTATGGGTACAGTATGGTACCACATTTTAAGAAAAAAAGTTAACAAATTGGAGAAAGTCCGGTGGAGAGCATCAAAATGATAAGAGGTTCCGAAAACATACCATATGAAGAAAGATTGAAAGAATTGGGCATGTTTTGTCTAGAGAAGAGAAGGCTGAGGAGGAAAATGATGAAAATCTTCAAATATTTAAAAGGTTGTTTTAAAGAGAATTGTAATCAGATAATTCTCTATGTCTACTAAGGGTAGGACAAATAGCAATCAGCTTAGTTTGCAGCAAGAGAACATAAGAACATAAGAATGGCCATACTGGGTCAGACCAAAGGTCCATCCAGCCCAGTATCCTGTCTACTGACAGTGGCCAATGCCAGGTGCCCCAGAGGGAGTGAACCTAACAGGTAATGATCAAGTGATCTCTCTCCTGCCATCCATCTCCACCCTCTGACAAACAGAGCCTAGGGACACCATTCCTTACCCATCCTGGCTAATAGCCATTAATGGACTTAACCTCCATGAATTTATCCAGTTCTCTTTTAAACCTTGTTATAGTCCTAGCCTTCACAACCTCCTCAGGCAAGGAGTTCCACAGGTTGACTGTGTACTGAGTGAAGAAGAACTTCCTTTTATTTGTTTTAAACCTGCTGCTCATTAATTTAATTTGGTGGCCCCTAGTTCTTATATTATGGGACAAGTAAATAACTTTTCCTGAATCACTTTCTCCACACCACTCATGATTTTATATACCTCTATCATATCCTCCCTTAGTCTCCTCTTTTCCAAACTGAAAAGTCCTAGCCTTTTTAATCTCTCCTATCTCTCCTCATATGGGACCTGTTCCAAACCCCTAATCATTTTAGTGGCCCTTTTCTGAACCTTTTCTAATACCAGTATATCTTTTTTGAGTTGAGGGGACCACATCTGTACACAGTATTCAAGATGTGGGCATACCATGGATTTATATAGGGCAATAAGATATTCACTGTCTTATTCTCTATCCCTTTTTTAATGATGCCTAACATCCCGTTTGCTTTTTTGACTGCCACTGCACACTTTGTGGACGTCTTCAGAGAACTATCCACGATGGCTCCAAGATTTTTCTCCTATTAGTTGTAGCTAAATTAGCTCCAATCATATTGTATGTATAGTTGGGGTTATTTTTTCCAATGTGCATTACTTTACATTTATCCACATTAAATTTAATTTGCCATTTTGTTGCCCAATCACTTAGTTTTGTGAGATCTTTTTGAAGTTCTTCACAGTCTGCTTTGGTCTTAACTATCTTGACCAGTTCAGTATCATCTGCAAACTTTGCCACCTCACTGTTTATCCGTTTCTCCAGATCATTTATCAATAAGTTGAATAGGATTGGTCCTAGGACTGACCTTTGGGGAACACCACTAGTTACTCCTCTCCATTCTGAAAATTTACCATTTATGCCTATCCTTTGTTCCCTGTCTTTTAACCAGTTTTCAGTCCATGAAAGGATCTTTCCTCTTATCCCATGACAACTTAATTTATGTAAGAGCCTTTGGTGAGGGACCTTGTCAAAAGCTTTCTGGAAATCTAAGTACACTATGTCCACTGGATTCCCCTTGTCCACATGTTTGTTGACCCCCTCAGAGAACTCTAATAGATTAGTAAGACATGATCTCCCTTTACAGAAGCCATGTTGACTTTTGCGCAACAATTTATGTTCTTCTATGTGTCTAACAATTTTATTCTTTACTATTGTTTCAACTAATTTGCCCAGTACTGATGTTAGACTTACCGGTCTGTAATTGCCAGGATCACCTCTAGAGCCCTTCTTAAATATTGGCATTATATTAGCTATCTTCCAGTCATTGGGTACAGTAGCTGATTTAAAGGACAGGTTACAAACCATAGTTAATACTTCCACAATTTCAATTTGAGTTCTTTCAGAACTCTTGGGTGAATGCCATTGGGTCCCGGTGACTTGTTACTGTTAAGTTTCTCAATTAATTCCAAAACCTCCTCTAGTGACACTTCAATCTGTGACAATTCCTCAGGTGTCATCTACAAAAGATGGCTCCCTAACATCCTCAGCCATGAAGACTGAAGCAAAGAATTCATTTAGTTTCTCTGCAATGACTTTATTGTCTTTAAGTGCTCCTTTTATATCTCGATCGTCCAGGGGTCCTACTGGTTGTTTTGCAGGCTTCCTGCTTCTGATGTACTTAAACATTTTGTTATTATGTTTTGAGTTTTTGGCTAGCTGTTCTTCAAACTCCTTTTTGGCTTTTCTGATTACATTTTTACATTTAATTTGGCAGTGTTTAGGCTCCTTTCTATTTACCTCACTAGGATTTGACTTCCACTTATTAAAAGATGCCTTTTTATCTCTCACTGCTTCTTCTACATGGTTGTTAAGCCATGGTGGCTCTTTTTTAGTTCTTTTAGTGAACATAAGAACATAAGAATGGCTATACTGGTCAGACCAAAGGTCCATCCAGCCCAGTATCCTGTCTACCGACAGTGGCCAATGCCAAGTGCCCCAGAGGGAGTGAACTTAACAGGTAATCATCTAGTGATCTCTCTGCTGCCATCCATCTCCACCCTCTGACAAACAGAGGCTACGGACACCATCCTGGCTAATAGCCATTAATGGATTTAACCTCCATGAATTTATCCAGTTCTCTTTTAAACCTTGTTATAGTCCTAGCCTTCACAACATCCTCAGGCAAAGAGTTCCATAGGCTGACTGTGCGCTGAGTGAAGAAGAACTTCCTTTTATTTGTTTTAAACCTGCTACCCATTAATTTCATTTGGTGACCCCTAGTTCTTATATTATGGGAACAAGTAAATGCTTGTTTTTCAAAAGCACTCCTCATTGCCTAATGCTTCCCCATTGAAATCAATGGGCGTTTTACCACTGACTTCAATGAGGGGTCTGTTCTACACACAATTCTTGCACTGACTGAACTATTTTAGTTAGGGGTGTGAATTTCTACTGGAATAGTTCAACTGGAAATCCCTACGATGAACATAGTTATGCCAGTATAAAGGTGCCTTATACCAGTGCCCCTTCTTGTATGGAAATAGCTATATTGACCTAAGCACCGTCAAACTGTACCTAGAGCTGGTTGGGAATGTTTTGATGAAACATTTCTTGTCATAAGATGCTGATCCACCAAAACCAAAACTTTTAATGACAACTTATCAGTTCAGACAAAAATCATAGGGAAGATTTTTCAGGGCCTGGATGAAATTTGGTTGATCATAGGATGACTATGAGCTGCCAATGTGATATGGCTGTGAAAAAAGCTAATGTCGTCTTGGGATGCATCAGGAGAGGTATTTCCAGTAGGGATAAGGAGGTTTTAGTACCGTTATATAAGGCACTGGTGAGACCTCACCTGGAGTACTGTGTGCAGTTCTGGTCTCCCATGTTTAAGAAGGATGAATTCAAACTGGAACAGGTACAGAGAAGGGCTACTAGGATGATCCGAGGAATGGAAAACTTGTCTTATGAAAGGAGACTCAGGGAGCTTGGCTTGTTTAGCCTAACTAAAAGAAGGCTGAGGGGAGATATGATTGCTCTCTATAAATATATCAGAGGGATAAATACCAGAGAGGGAGAGGAATTATTTAAACTCAGTACCAATGTGGACACAAGAACAAATGGATATAAACTGGCCACTAGGAAATTTAGATTAGAAATTAGACGAAGGTTTCTAACCATCAGAGGAGTGAAGTTTTGGAATAGCCTTCCGAGGGAAGTAGTGGGGGCAAAAGATCTATCTTGCTTTAAGATTAAACTCGATAAGTTTATGGAGGAGATGGTATGATGGGATAACATGGTTTTGGTAATTAAATATTCATGGTAAATAGGCCCAATGGCCTGTGATGGGTTTTAGATGGGGTAAGATCCAAGTTACCTGGGAAAGAATTTTCTGTAGTATCTGGCTGATGAATCTTGCCCATATGCTCAGGGTTTAGCTGATCGCCATATTTGGGGTCGGGAAGGAATTTTCCTCCAGGGCAGATTGGAAGAGGCCCTGGAGGTTTTTCGCCTTCCTCTGTAGCATGGGGCACGGGTCACTTGCTGGAGGATTCTCTGCTCCTTGAGGTCTTTAAACTACAATTTGAGGACTTCAATAACACAGATATAGGTGTGAGGTTTTTTTTTGTAGGAGTGGTGGGTGAAATTCTGTGGCCTGCGTTGTGCAGGAGGTCAGACTAGATGATCATAATGGTCCCTTCTGACCTAAATATCTATGAATCTATGAATCTATGAATCTATGAAATTTCTTATCAAAACCAATGAGTGAGTGTCCCAACACAGAATAGCTAATGGACTGATGGTTAGAGCATCATGTGCAATTTGGAAGACCCAGGTTTAAGTCTCACCTCTGCTTGATTTGGATCAGGCACTGGAACCCAGATCTCTGACTATCCCCAAGTGAGTACTGTAGCCACCAGAATATTTGCTATTCTAGGGCAAGGTACTCACTCTAATTTTAACTAAACATTTCCAGATATCTTGATTTTGCCTAAGGCAGAACAGAAGATATTTTGACATCTTTTTTTTTTTTTTTGTAGGACATGAAACTCTTTTCCTTCCCAGCTCTGCTGCACCTACATGAGAGAATTTCATTACTTTTTAACTGTGCTGGTGTAGTTAGTGATACAACTGTTGTGTCTGATGAACCCTAAGAGAACCTACCCTCCCAGTAACAGTGTCATTTGCACAGTTGTAGAGAACTGCACCAATATGTTCAGAATCAGAGAAAAACAAACATAGTAGTAATTTTCAAAAGAGGGCTTGGGGCGGAGGAGAATGATCCAGGGAGTTTCTAATTCTTCTTCACCTTTTCCTTATCCCAAATCAGTGTTGGCTGTTCTTATTCTTTATCTCCAAGCATTCCTGTCAAGTATGTCTTCCTGGCTAACACCAACCTTCTTCATGTTAGCCTTCAGCATCTTGAACCCCCTTTTTCTAGGTCTTCCTCTTGGTCTTTGTCCCATAATTACTAGATCTTGCACTCTCTGACCAACAAATCCCATGTCTCATTGTCTCACATTACTGAACCATCTCGGTCAATGTTCTCTAAGCTTTTCCATGATGGGGGCTACCTGTATCAAGGCTCACACCATTTCACTGCAGAGCCTACCAGCTTTTGTTTTATCCAGCATCAACCTGAGCATTCTCATTCTGGCAGTGTGAAGTAGTTGCTCTTCTCTCTTCCTAATAGGCCAGCATTGTGACCCATATGCCATGGCTGGTTTAATCATAGTCTTATACACTTTGCTTTTTAGTTTACTTGGCATATTCTTATTACCAAGAATTCCCGTCAACTCTCTCCAATTGCATTAACCTCTCTCCATGCTACTCCTAAAGTCCATATCCATATTCAATCATAACTCAACACTGAACCAAGGTATTTGAATTATTAGGGAATTTCTAAGTAAAATTAACAAATACTGAGTGAATAAAAATCTTGACCATCTTGAAGAATAATGGGAATAAGCACAATAAACAGCATGAAGTTATAAAAAATAAATCTTTGCAGACAAACTTATTGTTTTTATGTTAGCGATAACAAATAAATGTATTATTATTATGTTGATGACAAGAATGCAGTAGATCCAATACATTTATATTTTAGCAAAGCATTTGAACCTCCCTTTCAAAATCTTATCTGAAAATGTATTTCAGATTTGTCGGGGTAGCAACAGTTATATGGACAGAATGCTCCTAACAGCAGGGAAATGATAAACTGCAATGGGTGCAGTGTCTAATGCTGCAAGTACTAGTTTTAGTTTTATTTAACAACTTAATTAATTAACTAAAGGAGGCAGTAAACAGCAAGTTAATGAGATAATGAAATCCACAGATGACATTAAATTGGGTGACAGCTGTAAACAGCAGTGAGGTCAGAGAAATAATATAAAGAGACAAACAGAGGTTAGTGTTGGCCAGAAACTAACTAACTAACCCTGACTTTGGAAAATGCAAAATCATAAATAAAAGGTGAAATAATCTAAAAACACAGCTGCTTAATACATGGGAGAAATTTAGTATTTTATGAATTTATGACTCATTTAAGAATCTTGTTATTTTAACCATGCATCTTTCATCTGGAAAACCAAGAGTCAGTTGCAGCACAAGTATTTTCCGTCATGTAAGCGGCATTACACGGGCACCACAGACAGACCCCAGTCATTGGTGGGTGGGATTGAACCTGGGACCTCTGGCGCTTAGTGCATGAGCCTCTACTGCATGAGCTAAAAGCCAACTGCCTGTTAGCTAAGGCTGTAGAGCAGACTCATTTTCTCTCTCTCTAAGTGGTCTCGGTGACACTAGATGGAACAGAACACCATACCCAGAAGGTGTGTGGGTTACACCTGCACCCTTATTTATCCAGTGATGACCATGCAATAACAACACATAACCTCATGACGTGAAGGCTTCCGTACTGAAGCACCATCAAACAAGGCTGCCTGCAATGAATCACTGCAGCTTGTAGCTTGTGCAGTTATTTGAACAACAATGATCATATTAGGCCCACCCCCTGTCCTTTATACTTGCTGTCAGTTTATAAAGATTTTAATGGTGCAGACCCTGGTTGCAATTCAAGACTAGGTTTATAAAAGGGACTAGCAGATCTGGGCACCTTAATATTTGAATTTGAGACACCTTAAATGGGATTTTCAGAGTGCAGTTGCTTAGATCTTTTTATAGATAAGGCCCCTTTTAGGCATCTCAAATTGGGTGTCCAAATATTGGTCCGTGAAAAATCCCTTCTGAAGTGTTGGCCCAAATCTCCTCCTTTTGCTCATCCTGCTCTTGTAATATCAACTCAATGACCATTATCCTAAGGCTCCATTTTGCTTTCTCTTAAGGCCTGCCAGAAAGCAAGAAAAGGGGAGTGGGGAAACATTTTAAAGCCCTCAGTACCCACTCTTACAAAGCCAGGTTCAAAGTTCCTCTTTACTTTTCCAGTGGCCACAACATATTGTGAACCTGCACTATTTAACAGCCTGAAGGAGGAAACAATGTAAGTGTTCGTATCTCAATGACTTAGACAGTGCCATGAGTGGGGATATATGTTACAACACAATCTCTTATTGGCTTATGAACTGTAGCCACACACTGACCCTATTTTGGCACACCCACAATGATCCAGCTTCATTAAACCATTCATATGGAAATCTGCTTTTACTGCATTGTGTTGTAAAATTCCCTAAATGACTTAGTAGAGGGCCAGGGATCCTTTAGAAATACATGCATTATTATTAATTATAACGATTGCTAGTTTTTCAATTCTGTTAGTCACATTTTTAATTGTATCTTATTAATAGTCAAGCTGTGCCAGTTTGGAACACCCGTGTCTCCAGCTGAGATCCTAGAAAATGATGTACCACCTCAAGCTAGTATATTCTTCATATTTGTATCAGGTTAAATGACATTACGACACACTGAAACGTGAAACTACACATGGGCAGGTGGAAAGAAGCTATTTGTCTTATAGACAACTGTTTCAAGTTTATTGGGGCAAAGGGGTGATAGGGAGGGAGGCATGGGAAAGAAGCTGGAACCAGCCTTTCCGTTCATTCAGACGTTTTTCAAAATGTCAGCCAGAGTGTTTTCAGATCTCTGGCCTTGTCTGGAAAGCCACTCACCACATGACCCAAGTCTAATTCAACTGTTCAGTTCAGCTCTAATCAATATGTCACTCTGAGATGTAATGCTGTGATGTTGTTTATACATTCCTTTTGGACTGTTTCTCATTCCCACATAATAATGTTCCTAGTGTAGAGCTGTTTATGCGCATGATAGCTGTCACCTGTCATGGTCAAATAGCTTTCAAAGTGTGGCCAATTAGATTAATATTTTTGTTTATTCACACTTATTACAGTCTTATGCAACTGAAAAGAGTTTTTTCCCCTATGTGTTTCTCCTTCACAAGCACAAGCTAGGAAGCATCTCTTACTGCCCAGACATTCAGTTCATTCCCTAAGGATCCTTTTTATAAAAAGGAAATAAAATACCACTCAATAGTGTGGGAGTGAGCCACCAATGCACCCTGTGAAGGTCTGAAAACACTTTATTTTAACTAACAATGTTGCATAGACATCATCCGCTTTATATTTGCAGTAGTTTGGTGATGATCATGGAACAAGAATTAACCTTGCTTTGACAATGGATTTTTCACATTTGCATTACAGGTCAGCAGCTGAAAGATAGCTGTCAAACTGTATACAATCACATCAGGTTAAATAATGATTTCCCCATGTCGGGCTTTGCTTCATAGTATTTTCATCAAAGAAGTGCCAGCAGCAAAATGCCCATTAACTGCTTCTACCCACTGTTCCTAGATAATTATCCATATCCATGCTTTCTCAGGGAAAAAAAAGTACCAGCTATTTGTTATTTTTGTGTTACAGACTTCATATTGCTGTGGGTTAGGTCAGATCACATAACATGGCACAACCTAAGACATTACAACATGACAGGGACTTACTTCATTTTGCCAAAGAAATATAAAGAAACATTGTGGGCATTTGTTTTTTTTTTAAAGGGTAGCAGCTCCTGCATAACACAAACCACAAAGAAGAAAATAGAAAGCTGAACAGCTTTATGTTTCTAATAACCACAATGTGGAATCCCACACTGCATAAAAATTCAATTACCTCCATGCAAGAGGCTATCTTCCCAACCTATAGGTGAGCTACTAGTACATATTTGCCTAATCACACAGATCCCCATATTTCTCATTTTCACTCACAAGAAATGTTCGCTTCTAATTTATAGTATATCTAGGATTAGAATAAACACACCATTATTATATTGTGCTACTTGGCAAGCAAGAACTTGAGAAATACTGGTGAGTCCATCAAGAAACTCTGTAATGAAAACATAACCTATTGAAATAGTTAGCACTCACACTTGTTGCACATATTCATTTATATCTTCAAATGCTTATATTTTTCCCAAAGTGAATAAAGTTAGGCCTAATAGTCAATGGCCAAAACCAGATCTATTTATTCCACTAACTAATCCTAGGAGTTTTGAAAGAATGGAATTTAGCTCTGTACCACCTGTTTAACTTTTTGATTTGCAAAATAAGATCATTAGCATCCTTGCCCATCTCTACTATAGAGTAAATATTAAATTATAAAAATAAATAGCTTGTTAAAAAGAGAAAAACTAGCTTGCACTTATTCCTAAATTGTACAACTTGTGTGTTTCAGTACATGTGTATTTTTCAGTGCTCACATTAATTAATACCATGGAGTAGGGCCTTAATTCAAAATAATCCCATTGAACTCAATGGGCTAGCAATATGGACTACGTGCTAGGGATCCTAGGGAGTAAGAACTTTCCTTACACTCCTCCATGGGCTATCTGAGCATGAGGTCCTGCTTTGCAGGATTAAGTAGACTCTATGCACTTGCTCCTCCCCTACTCACTGAAGCAAGTGGGCGGGGAGTGACAGAGAGTGAAGACTTGGCTCCAACCCTCAATGCACTGACTCCAGGCTGTACGGGGCAGGAGATGTTGTAATTTGTTGGTAAATTCATCCAGTAGCAAATTGCTAGTTTACAACCCCAGAACAAAAAACTGGGAGGGAGTCTGCTAAACTAAACTGTCACTCTTGACCAAATGGAACAAGCTCAGCCAATTAGGTATGCAGCAGAAATAGCATGTAACTTTGAGCCAAATGTCCCAATGAACCAAGACTACAGGCAGGATGCTGAAAGAGTTTGGGTGTGTCGTGATGCAGCAAAAAAACAAACACAATACTTCCATTGGTCTATTAGGGTAAAATAATAATAATAAATAAATAAATAAATAAATAAATAAAAAGGTCTCACCACTCTCCATTTCCAAATGCAGTTCAAACTTGAACAGAAGCTAATTTTGAGTGCTTTTGTGGTTTGACTTGGTCAGGTTGTCTGCCAGTAGTAACCAGTTCATTTCTTCAGCATTTGGGTCCTGACTCAGTAGTATGTATAATCACATGCTTAAAATTAAGCACATCCTTCAGTGTCTTCCTGACCTGGGGCCTTGGTAATGAACTACTGTATGGGCTTTTGGAGGCATAGAAAGTACTCTTGGTAAAGTAATATTTGTGGTAAATGGAGGCTCTTAAATGACACAGATTCTACATTCAACTAATGTTGCTGATGCAGTTATTCCAGATTTACACTTTTGAATTGGGGGTGTAATCTGTCTCTTGTCTCTCCACCTGCAACATTTTTAAAATCATTCAGCATCAACATATCTGAGCACAAGTCTAAAATCTGAAAAGAGCTGGTGGGAAGAGGTGGTTCAATTCTATTATAATAGTCTATTAATTGGGACAGAGTAATGGTACAACACAGCTAAACAGTTTACATTGTTCTATCAAACTCTACTCAACAAAAAGGCTTTTATTTTGAGGAACCACACTACTATAGCAATTAATGATTATGCTGTAGTGCAGTCTGGCCGGCTCCGAACATAACTTGCTTCACTATACTATGGCCTAATTCTGATCACGCTTGCACTGTTTTTGCACCAGTGTAGCTCCATTGACATGAATGGAGTTACTCCTGTTTTACACCAGTAAAAGTGAGATCAGAATCACCCTCCAAAATTACATTATTAGTCTTCGTGGGGATGCATTTTTATATGGTAATATGGGTTAGAACTACGTATGTGGTGGGTTTGTGGTTTGTTGAGTAAGAAATTTAAAATATATATGTTCTATGACACTGACATGATATGATGCCTTCATTTAACTGTGAAGGTGACTTACAGCATAACATTTCCAAATTGTACTTGCGTGGATATGGGATTTTCTGTGAATATCAATACATTAATTTTCAAATTGGCAATTTACTCCTTAACAAACCCTATTGTAGAAAGAAGGAATTAGGCCCCAATACTATGAGGTTCAATAAAAATGATCTTAAGAAAAATCTTTTCCATAATACAGTATATCTTAATGCACACCTCATCTGCCAAGTGTTAAACTTACAAGGTACATCTCTGCAAATCGGCTGGACATGGTTCAAGAGTTTAAGAGAGACATCATATTTTATCGCTGCTTTGAGGAAAGTCTTACGCGTGGCTGCCTTGGTTCCACTGAACAGAAAGAAGATCTCTGGAGTCTTTAGATCCATCCTCTAGACTAGTAGAGGATGACTGACCTGAGATTCACCTTACATACCTTGGTGTTAATGTACCTGTTCTACTTCAGGTATAAGAAATATTGAAGTGAGTTCTTCAGTGTTCAATGGAGCTCTGTTAAAGCTACACACTTACACTGCAGGAAAAAAAAAACCCTGTATATATAGTCTTTAAAATGTTTTCAATGAACCACAATTATAATCTTTCTAATTCAATCTTAAATAGAATGCTATGAAATCTGGGTATTTAGGATCTAGCTTTAAAAATCTATCCCAAGGAAATATAATGGCATAAAGACCTTGTATGGAGTTTATTACTAATAGAATGACCAGTCTGGATCAAATAAAGCCCACAGCTATGCTTCATGCTTAATTACTCTCAAAGTGGTTCAAAGCCATTTGCTTGCTGTGTCTAGTCATATGTCTAAAATAATATTCACATAGCTGATGGAATGATCAGAAAAGAAGTGATGTTGCTTGCAGTGATGACCAACAGCAGCACCGGCAGCTAGAGAAATTTGCCTTTTGTATTTTGCTTTCAACAAAGGCACCTAGTTAGTGTATAGCTTAGCTGTCAAATAACGTATGGCCCTGTTGGCACACTTACAGTAGAATGGGTACAATGTGATTTGGAAAAAATCAGCTGACATAAGGAGGAATCATCTGTGAAAAGAAAGAGGTCATTACTGGCTTCTTCTGCTAGATGACTTAGGAAGAGGAATAAAAGTGTCAAGCTCTGCATGGATCCTTTAGGCTTTCCAGGATAGCAAGCCATTGGCAATGACAAGTTGCCATCTGTTAGGGAGCTATTCCAGAAGAAAACTGAAGGTGCTGAAGGATTTTACTGTACTATAGTCAGCAAAATTGTTTGTTAGTAATGTCATTGGGTCTGTTGATGTTTGCAAGTATGCACACACGTACACACACACTTTTTGACTGAACTAGATGAGAACGGCAAAGAATAAATTATACTTATTTCCACATTACTGTTTGCCAGTTGAAGAAATCTGTCAATTATTCTAAATATAAACAGGTCTTTTAAAACACTATGTTTTAATGTCTTCCAGGAACAAAACACTGTTTCAAGCAAAAGTGTTATAAAAATCAGAGACTTTACTGTTTGGGATGTTTGATTTAATACCTCTTGAATGCTGAATATATATATCACAGTAGCCAGACAATTGATATTTTTATGTATTCATTTAAGATGCATTGCTGTCAAATTTCCTGATAAACATGGCAAACTTTCAATACAAAGTCCTCAGCAAATCTCTTTTATGCATGTGAAATTTGAAAAATGTCAGCAAATGAAATATGTTTCCCTAAACAAGTTGATGGTTTGTAGATATCTGCATGTTGCATTTGTTCCTTACAAAACAAGCAATTATGTTTTGTGGTTTTGATTATTTAAGTTTAAGGCAAATGAAATTCAATAAAAAGTTAATTCTGATGCTCCATCAATAATGAAAATGAATTAAACAAACCTGTATTGCCTACCAAAAAAGTCAGACGTTCACAATGTTAACGAGCTTTTTATTAGGGCAGGTTTTGCATTTAAAAATATTCTGCAGACAGCAAGAATAACGATACTACTGTAATGTAATCTTGGATCATGATGCAATTAATATGAACCACTTTTAGATGTTCTCTTAAAGTGATGTTTTGAAAATGCTCGAGTATTAATCATAAAAAAATAAAAATCTTGCCCTAGACAGCATGGAACCATTTTTAGCTGGAATTGTCTCAGTTCTCTGACAAACCTTTTTAATCTTTCTACTTATTCCAGTGGAAATGCTTCTATAAATCTGAGTTTGGTACTTTCTTCATTTCAGGGTCACCCATTCAATAACTCTAGCAACAACCTTAGCAAACTTCAGACTTCTCAGCATCATCCAAAGTTCTTAAAAACTGATTAATAACTGTTTTATTAGCCTTCATTAAAGCATGGCATATGCTATATTTTTCTCAGTACTGGATTAAGGTCCTCACTTAGGGTCCAGTTTTCTTCCCACCAAAGTCAATTGCAAAACTGCCAATGATTTCAGTTGCAGCAGGATTGGAAGTTCAAGCAGTGTTTTTAATGAAGGTACCCATTAGCAAAGCAATTGGAAAGTTCCAATGTGGTTAAAAGCTTTCCTGCCATGTATAAATCTTCATTGTATTTTGAGATAGTTTAAATTCTCAACTGGGCTCGAATGCAGTAGTTCCATTGACTTCAGTGAAGCTATGCTGATTTGCAACAGCTGAGGATCTGACCAGAGACACCAGTCACCAAACACTCATAAAGGTAACTTCAGTTCTATTGTAAACCCTGAACTCTTTTCCATTTCTTTTTTTTTTATTCATTTCAAAATACCTGTCTCCATCCACCTGCATATACAATGAATTCTTCATCCAGTCTCCTAACTTAAAGCAGGACTATGCATGCTGTGAACCTTTGACCTAAGTGAGACCATTGAGCTTTCATTTTCAGATTTACTCTGCTGAATGAGCTATCTTGTGATTTAGTGGTATCCTCCCCCAAAGTCACAGCCGTCTCTTTTCTAATGAGGTCAGTTTTCTCCAACACAGGAAATGTGCTGCTGTTGTCACTTTGTTGGCTCTCTGTTGACTGTTAAGTCATGGAAAATGTTTTCCTGTCAATGCTTTGCATTCTTCTGCTATGTGAAGGACTTTTTGAGATCAATATGGGATAACATTTGGTAAACCTTCCTTGTAATTTTCATTTTTCATCGTTTTGATTTGTCCTTGATGGAAACATCACGTTCAAAAGGATGCTGTCTGATTGCTTGTGATGGTCTCACTAGTGAAAACTGATGGAGGAAAACAGTATTTCCTCTTATCCTTCCTTTATCTCCCATACTGTATAACGTTTAGCATCACCCTTAAGGGATGAAATATTCTTATATTTCCTAAAAAGGAAAAATAAACTGTTAATATGTTCCAGGCCAGGTAGAAAATAGAGAAGACATGCACTGAAGTGAAAAAGATGTAGGGTGAGGGCAGTAAACATGTACTCCACTGGTGTAAATCCATTGAAGTCAATGGAAATGTTTTATATCAGCTGAGGATGTGACTCAGCATGCTAACTGTGGAGTTTTAGGGCGGACGAGAAGTATGATTGGAGTGCATTCCCAAGGCATCCATCTTTGTCGTACACATCATAATCTTTTCACTTCAACAAATATGCTTGCTTCTTTATAGGCCACTCATAGTTATTTACCCCTTGGTTTAATATAGGCCTCAGTCACCCCCTACTAGAGAGACCTCTGAGTTTAACTGGGAGTGTTCCAGTTGGGAAGGTCCCTAGTGCTGCAATCTAGCCTTGGTGACTAGAACTCCAGTGATGCCTTGGGGAAGAGAGAGAGACTTCCAGAGGCTACAGAGAGAGCATGTGGTGGGAGGGGAGCCAAGATCCAGGTCAGGAGAGCTGAGATTGCTTTCTGGAGCTGCTGCTTGAAAGCCAGATGCTGCTGCTGAAGCTTTGAGTAAGCAAGGAGCCTCAGAGGCTCTTGGTGGGCTTCACTGGAGCCAGGACAGAGACTGTTGCTGTGCCCAGAATTAACTGAGTGCAGGCAGGGAGAATAATCAACACCTTTGTAGTTTGTGAAAGTGTTTGCAAGGGAAGGAGGGTAGCAAAGAGACTTCAAGGAGTTGCCTGAGTCTGAGAAGAAAAAAAGTGGTCTTACTGTCTAGCCAGAATCCAGGGTTACTGACCTCTGGTTAAAACAATTCCCGTCTTCAGAGGCCTTGTGCAGCATGGAATGATCCCAAGTTAGAATTGCTCTGTCAATTGCATTGATTGGACTGTTTTACTGGACCAAGAGAATGCTGTCCCCAGCTTCAAGATCTTTAAGTAAGCCCACACAAGCATGTAGAATTCTGAAATTCAGAGAAGAGCACGCTCAGGGATGGTGTGAATGGTGACAGTGTAAATGCTAGTTGGTTGTTTTATTTACTACTGCAAACTGCATTTATTAATTGATTTACTGAAGTGTCCCCTGCTGATTTAAATTGGTTGTGACATTCTAATTAATCTCAGTCTGTTATATCATGTTTTCTTAAATCGTTAAGTAAAGGTGTGTTAATACTCATTTAAGTGTATATTGGTCATAATTGGTACTGTTGAGTTAGACCCATTGCACAGATTAGCTCAAGTTTATTTCTGGAGGCTCCCAAGGTCATTGAGTGAGTACAGGGCCCAGCCAGGGGTAGGCACTGCCAAGATTAATTTGCTTTACAAGTAAAAGGACTACAGCAGAGGTGTGGATAGAACAGGGATCAGCAAACTTTGGCCTGCAGCCCGCCAGGGTAAGCCCCCTGGCAGGCCGGGCCAGTTTGTTTATGTAACCCTTCTGCCTGTCAGAATTGGCAGCAACAAGGGCCGGGTTCAATATCTAGGGGATCCATTCCAATAACACAATGCAAACCGGCTCGAGCCCCCACCAAGTGAACTGGGACAAATATATACCACCCCCGCTGGGCGACTCCAAGAGGCAATACTTCCCCTCTCGCAAGCACATAGTCTGAGTGTAGCAAAAAAGCCTTTTAATAACAGAGAGAAACAATGTGGCATTATATTGGGGAAACACCACCAACAGGATTCATAACACAACCCATGAGCAAAAAAACCCACCCCAAGCAAATTGGGGCATGCCCTTTCCCTTTGGTTCTTGAGTCCAGCAACCCCAAATCACCCAAAGTCCCAAAAGTCCAATGACTCAAAAGTCTCTGTCCCTGGTCAGGGCAGCCCCAGAGTTCAAAAGTTTATCTACAGAGCTTTACCTCCCAACCTGGGTGGAGATGGGGGCGGAGGTAAGAGGCACCTTACATGATCTGAAGCTGACCGCCCCACAGCTCCATAGGCCTTCGCTCCGCTCCACTCCGCCAGCCGCCCCACGAACTGCTTCGCTCAGCGGCCCACAAGCAGCTCCCACCGTCCCACGAACTGCTCCACCAGCCGGTCCACAAGGCACGCCAGCCGTCCTGCAAACTGCTCCACAATATATCTTCAGGCTCCCCCACTACTTAACACAACACTCAGTGATTTCAGCTCTTAGTCAGTCAGCTCTTTGGTGAATTCAGCTTGTAGTAGGGGAGCCTCAGTGCTAGTGCACCATTAGCTCAAAGTGAGCTCAGCAGCCTATAACTAGACTCCTAATGGAATCAAAATTAGCTCTGATATTCCACAGTGGAGAGAGGAGGAAGTGCAATTAGCATGTAAGGCCCTCACCAAGGGGCCCATGCCACCAAGTATTAATACTTGTCCCCAGCCTCTCTCAATTCACAGAGTTTTAAAACCCATGACCCTTGCCTAGCGAGTGCTACTTAGTTGATGGTGAGTCCCTCCATCATAACAAAAGGCCAAGTACAGTTCCAAGCACAGTTCCCATAATCAGGGTAATAACACTTTATTCTTCCTGCCCCAGTAACAGAGACACTGGGGATCCCACAGCAGCCAAAGTGACCATTTGGGCAGCTATGGCCTCATTCTAGGCGGGGTGGGTGTGCCTATGCAAATGAGATCAGCCCCTGAAGTTCTTTTCCACAACTTGCCACACCTCACCACCAGATGTCAGGGTGGAGTCCATCCTGACACTGCTTACATCTACATGCAGCGTCTGCAGGTTCGGCTGATCACAGCTCCCATTAGCCGCGGTTCGATGCTCTAGGTCAATGGGGGTGCGGGAAGCAGTGGCCAGCAAATCCCTTGGCCTGCACCGCTTCCCCATTCGCCACATGCCAAAGGTTGCCGATCCCTGGGATAGAAGATTTCCACCAATCCAGCTTTATTAGTGGGATACTCAGGATCTCCTTTACTGTCAACAACATCAGGCGGCCGGGCACATAGATGAGTGTTGCCTGCTCCCGAGTACTCCGGGGAGGGGAGGGGGGGAATTGTGTAGGTGCGTCTTTAAAATAGATTTGTGCCAAACTTCCCAAGGGTAGTGTACATAGACATGTTATTTATTGCTCCTTTGGAAGTGTTTGTAGTGTGGTACATTTAATAATTTAGCACATAACATGGGACTATGAGTGCCAGAAAACAAAGCTAATGGTAAGGCACATTTTACTTCTAATAAATAAGGATGGTTTGGAAGCTGAATAGCACTTTCTATGAGATGTAGAGCAGCGTTTCTCAAACTGTCTTCCGTGGACCCCTGGGGGCTTCCTACCTGCCCTGGTTCCACATCGCTCCTGGAAGTGGATGGCATGTCCCTGAGGTTCCAGGGATTTCTGCACACTGCCCACGCCCTATGCTCCAACTCTGCAGCTCCCATTTGCTGGGCCAATGGGAGCTGTGGGAATGGTGCCTGCAGGCAGGGGCAGTGCGCAGAGAACCCCTGGCTCCCCCACCTATGAGCCGCTACCATTGGGATGTGCCAGTCGCTTCCGGGAGCTGCCCAAGGTAAGCGCCACCCGGCCAGAACCCTGACCCCCTCCTGCACCCCAACCCCTTGCCCCAGCCCAGAGCCTGCACCCCACAACCAAACTCCCTCCCAAAGCCTGCACCCAAACTCTCTCCCACAGCCCATACCCCACACCTCCTCCCGTACCCAAACTCCCTCTTACTGCCTGCACCCCCTCCTGCACCCCACCCCTCTGCTCCAGCCTGGTGAAAATGAGTGAGGGTTGGGGAGAGTGAGTGTTGGAGGGAGGGTGGATGCTGTGAGTGGGGGGCCTCATGGAAGGGACAGAGGTGTGGCCTCAGGGAAGGGGGCAGGGAAAGGGCTGATGGGGGGGGGGGGGCTGAAGGTCCCCAAAATGTTTTAAATCAAAATGGGTGTCCTCAGGTTACTAAAGTCTGATAACCGCTGATTTAGAGTAGAACAAAACTGCTATTTTATTATCCATGGTGGAACTAATATTTTATAAAATGTATTTATATTTTTGAAATAATAAAAGACATTTTTACAAACTTGCATCATAATACTGAAGATTAAGATTGCTCTCTTATATGCAAATATGTCTATGGTGATATTATATGGATGCTATTTTCACCTATGCCCTGATCCTTTTATGCCAGGTAAAGGGGTAGGAGTGGTACAGAAGGGGCTTGAAGACCTGGAGCCAGTCACTGAGGATTCCCACAACAGAGAAAATGAGAAAGAAAGCCACAGGTTATCAACCAAGGATGCCCTCACAAGCCCTGGCATCGAGGACATGCTTGGGAGGGGGTGACAGGATACAACACAGCAGAGATTCTGAGCAGTACACAGCTAATAGGGCAGCCCCAGGAGACTACTGTAACTTAGAAAGCCCCCTCAGGTCTGAATTATGCCCAGAGCCACTGCAATTCTTGGAATAACCCAAAATCAGGAGGGTGCAAAGCTGATTGAAAGCCACCTTAACCTCTCTTCCTCCCTGGGCTGTGATTTCTGTGCTGCACCTCTTTGAGGCACTACACATAATCACACTTTATATTTATATGGAATCAGGATAAGCTAGTGAGGATATTGTGTACCTATATAGAGATGTGTGTGTGTGTGTGTGTGTGTACATACACAATAGTGTTTTAGTATGGAAGGAAGAGATGTTTTAGATTATTTTATTACTTATTTGATTAGACAACCCCGATATAAATTTGATATTATTTTAGTTATGCAAGTAATAATAAGATTAGTTATAATTATAATTTGTGAAGTGATGATAATGTACAAGCCACAAAAATCTAAAAGACAAACAATCCCCCAGAAATCTAAAACAAACAAAAAGAGGTTAAGATGGACTCAGAAATTTTGATTAGCTAATTAACATACATTTTTTCTCCTTTTGGAAAATCCCTGTAGAACATGAAGCTAGGCACAGTTCTCAAACTTTATTACACCGTGACCCCCTTCTGACAACAAAAATTGCTACCTGATCCTACGAGGGGGAACCAAAGTCTGAGTCCACCTGAGCCCTGCCCTACCGCACCAGACAGGGTGGCAAAAAACAAAGCCTGAGCCAAAACCACTCCTGTAACCTGAGAGAAGCCCTATGGCTTCGGCTTCAGCCCCAGTAAGTCTAACACCAGCCATTTATCACAAATCAACTGACAAAAATAAGCTGTATGCTCAGAGTTTTCGTGCATCAGCAATGAAGAAAGGCCTTCCCTTTTGTCAAGGTTCCTCCCCCACTCTGAACTCTAGGGTACAGATGTGGGGACCTGCATGAAAAACCTCCTAAGCTTATCTTTACCAGCTTAGGTCAAAAACTTCCCCAAGGTACAAAATATTCCCCCCGTTGTCCTTGGACTGGCCGCTACCACCACCAAACTAATACTGGTTACTGGGGAAGAGCTGTTTGGACGCATCCTTCCCCTCAAAATACTTCCCAAAACCTTGCACCCCACTTCCTGGACAAGGTTTGGTAAAAAGCCTCACCAATTTGCCTAGGTGACTACAGACCCAGACCCTTGGATCTTAAGAACAATGAACAATCCTCCCAACACTTGCACCCCCCCTTTCCTGGGAAATGTTGGATAAAAAGCCTCACCAATTTGCATAGGTGACCACAGACCCAAACCCTTGGTTCTGAGAACAATGAAAAAGCATTCAGTTTCTTACAAGAAGACTTTTAATAAAAATAGAAGTAAATAGAAATAAAGAAATCCCCCCTGTAAAATCAGGATGGTAGATATCTTACAGGGTAATTAGATTCAAAAACATAGAGAACCCCTCTAGGCAAAACCTTAAGTTACAAAAAAGATACACAGACAGAAATAGTTATTCTATTCAGCACAATTCTTTTCTCAGCCATTTAAAGAAATCATAATCTAACACATACCTAGCTAGATTACTTACTAAAAGTTCTAAGACTCCATTCCTGGTCTATCCCTGGCAAAGGCCAGCATACAGACAGACACAGACCCTTTGTTTCTCTCCCTCCTCCCAGCTTTTGAAAGTATCTTGTCTCCTCATTGGTCATTTTGGTCAGGTGCCAGCGAGGTTACCTTTAGCTTCTTAACCCTTTACAGGTGAGAGGAGCTTTCCCCTGGCCAGGAGGGATTTCAAAGGGGTTTACCCTTCCCTTTATATTTATGACACCTTTATTCAGATTTTAAGAGTGAAAATAATTTGTTAATACCGATGGAAATAAACATCTAATGAAAGAACTTCCTTTGACATAGTTCCAAAGGAAGGTATTGGAAGGAAAATATAATTCATGGCAAGGACAGGGTGGAAATAATACATACATATGTACATACATACACACACACGCACACACAATTATATCTGATATATTTCTAATCAGAAAGCACCCTGAGAAGTAGGAATAAATTTTCAGCCTCCACGTATACATATCCAAAATTGCATGAGCTTCTTTAACACCTGTGGGTGCATTTGAACCATTCTAACACTTGGACATGTGTGTTACAGAGTCAGAAGGCCCTTTTAGAGAGTTGGGTTGAGCCCCACCCTGGGACTAATCAGTTGCCTCCCAGTATGATAAAAGATCAACAGGTAGCTCACTTGAGATCACCAGATGGTATTTTTTGCAGGGGTTCCTGACTCAGGGTAAGGGACCAGAAAGGGGCTCCCCACAGCAAGTTAGGTAGACATCTGGCTGGGGGTAACCCTACTCTGTAGGTGGCAGCAGAAACACTCTGAGGCAGAGGCTTTAGGAGCAGCTGGATGACAGGACTTGGGTTGACCTGTTTTAAATGATGTTGGACTGTATTTGTGATGGAAAAATAAATGCATCCCTGGGAAAAGGGAAGGAAACACTGACATTGGTTGGAACTTCATGGATGCAGCTATTTGGTGTTTAGCCTGCCAGCTTATATGATAGTGGGGAAACTGAGGCAGAGGCACGGTCCAAATTTCCTGAGTATGGGGAGATCCAGATCATGAAGATCCTTTAATAAATAAAGAAGTGAAAATCTAACTGTGGTTCTTTCAGAAAAATAGGTCTGTTCTTTACTCATCCTCCCCATTATGAAACATTCACTGAGAAAGCATATTCTGTAAGGTGTTCTAACATTTTTTTTTATAGAAGGTACTATTTGCTAGGGGTTAGATTATAGTTTAAAGGCATTGCCTAAAGGTAATCCACGCCACCTACACCTCTTGACTCTCTTATTGCCTTGAGTGCTAGGGGTCACAGGTGAGCCTGCTGCTGCTGCAGCCTTTTACGAGGCAATACGGTACATTTTGGCCTTTATCCAAAGCCCAATGAAGTGAAAGGGGTCTTGGTCAGGGTCTTAGCCCCCGTCCTGCCAAATTCTATTAATCTTGAGTACTGGGGACTTGCCTCTCCCCTTCCTGTTCCTCCTATTGCGAGGTCACACTTCACAGAGGATGCCATTTTGAAGAGTGGCCTGCCCCTGCCAGCATGACCTTGCATGCATGGTATGTGTGAGGTCATGCCAGCTGGGGTGCAGAAGCGTGCTCTTCAAAATGGTGTTTCTTATCCATGATATTGGACAAAACCATGCCCAGTTTTGTCTCAGAACCGGACAGGGACAAAACTTATAAAAGAGGACTATGCCAGGGGAACTAAGGTAGGACTAAATCTGTTTCTGGAGAGCAGCCAGAAATAATAATTAAAGATTTCTTATAATATTAAGAAGTAGCAGAGCCACTTAGCAGTATGTTAAAATACAGAATGTTGTAAAGCCTAAAAGAAAACATGACTGAAATTAAAGGCAAACAATTGAATCTATTTTCAAAAGTATTGGTCTTCTGGAACACAGTGACAAATTCTAATGACTGTCCTTAATGATTTTACAGTGGGATAAATCATCTGTGAAAGTAAGGTGGTTATAAAAGACACTTACTGTGCAGTATGAATGCTAAATGAAATCAGACATCCTTATAATCAACATCAGTAACAGTACCATAACTAATTTAACTGCTTCAGAGAGCAACCTAATAAAATGTACCAAAAGAAAGACTCCATGGGCTCAGAAATGTTGCTTTTTAATATATATTTAGTTTCAATACTGAGCAAAATGCTTACACAAGTAACATGAAGCCATTTACTAAAAGAAGCTAATCCCATTTGTAGTAATTCCTTTTTCCCCTCAGGGCAAAACACCCTTCACAAAAATATAGGCGATGATTTTCCATGGATTTAATTAAGGTGATTTACAAAACAAAAGCCAAGAAAATCTTAATCTTTATCCACAAATCATCTTGTGGATGTTAAAGTCCAAGATCACATCAAAGAACTTCCAAGCTTTTATTTATATATATATATATATATATATATATATATATATATATATATAGGGATAATTTATTTGGGGCGGAGACTGTCTGTTCTGTGTTTGTACAGCTCCTAGCACAATGGGTGCTAGGTGCTACCACAATAAAAATAATGTTAATAGCATCTGAAGGAAGGGGAATAGTTAAGAGGGATGAGACACCCCTTAGGCAAGTTCAGTTTTTTTAACCATGCTCCATGACCAGGGATTGCTCATTAGTTTTATCCAATAGACAAAGCACATTCTACCTTCCACAATGCACTTTTCAGAATTATAGCTCCCTGTAAACCTGATAGGATACAATAAGATGACTTTAGTTCCTCAAGGAGGAAAAAGCATTGTTCCCCCCCTGCCCACAAAGGATCTCAGGTGTGGAAAGAACATGATTCCTGCACCCCCACGACCACACCACACATCTCCTCCTCGTAGATTAAAACCATGCTTTTCTCTCACAATTGTCAATATCGGCTCCTTTTCAATCAAAGGGCAGGTCTACCCTGGAAACACTACATTGGCACAGCTACAACAATGCAGCTGTGCCGCTGTAGTACTTAAGTGAAGATGCTACTACACCAATGGGAGAGCTTCTCCTGTTGGCGTAGATAATCCACCTCCCGAAAAGGCAGTAGCTGTCCCAGGGAGGGGGCAGTGCTGACTACACTGGGTGTTAGGTCAGTACAACTTGCATCACTCAGGGAGGGAGATTTTTCAAACCCCACAGCAATGTAGTTATACCAATATTGGTCTGCAGTGTAGACCTGGCCAAAGTATCATGTCATGTCAAATTTAAAATTAATTCATTTCAGAAGTTACCTTGCTGCTCAAGGTTTCTCTTTGGATTCACAAACCATGGATAAATTCTGCTTTAACATGCTCCTCTTTTTAACAAGTAGAGCTGGGTGGAAATGTCTGGATAAAACTTTCTCCACAAAAAATGCAGATTTGAGTCAACTGAAACATTTCAGAAATTCGTATAGAATTAACCAAATTATTTTGTCTGGAAAAAAAGTGAAATGTGTTGATTTTTCAGTTTCAAATGACTTTTCATTTCAAAGTTGATTTCAATTCTGTTTTTAAAAAAAGTTTTAAAAATATTCAGAAATTAAACATTTCTCTTTGGGTCAAACAAAAATGTTCCATTCAACCCAAAATTTGATTTTTCGGTTTGGCCAGTGACCAAAAAAATCAGCTATTTGCACAACTCTATCATCAAGTCCTACAATGACAGGAGTCCACTTCTCCAATAAACTTAACAAATAGGCTCACTCCACTGAAGTAAGAAGACTCAAGAGTTTGATCTTGATTTTGTAAAGGCTAGTGGGTGACCTGGAATATGGGCTCATGCAAGAGAATAAGAACTCCTCCATTTGTAGACCTGATCTGATCAGACTCTGTTTACTATTCCCCTCACATGGAGCAAGTGGAGGGGGACTGCTCAAGGGAGGGGTGGAGAATGTTCACAGTCATGGTGCTATGCCCCCACTTGCTGGTCTGTACATCTTAGCTGACATGGGGGGCTGGGGATGGGAAGACTGTGATAATGTTCTGCAGATACAGGCCACCAGTAAGTTACTACTCACTTACACAGAGTAAACTGTGTCTCTCAGAGCTACCCCTAAGGTGATGCAACTTACGTCCCACCCCTTTTTCAGACCTGTGCCTAAAGTCACAGTCTAGCTCTCAAAGTTCAATTTTATGCTCTAACATACATGAATTCTGTGTAAGACATCCTATTAAGCAAATTGTGTTTTCCATCTCCTTATTTCTTCAGTCACCCCACTGCCCACTCAGTATCATTTTAAAACCATTTGTTGTTCACTGTACAAGTACAGCAAGTTAATCAATTTTTCACATCACTTGCTGAAACCACTGCTTCCAGTTTCTTTTTACTTCTTCAAATGTTACTTCTAAAGCAGTTGAAAATCCAACTGATTCAGCTGATGATGCTGGAGTTTGGCTCTCTGAGGGAGGTAGGCAGTGCCTGGCACCAGTCCAGGCCTCTGCAACGAAACCCTCATAACGAATAAATCTAATCATTCTCTTTTCAGTTGTGTCTTTTCAGTGTATGGCAGAGCAGAGAAATTGATATGCAAGGATATTGCAGTAAGCACTGGATCCGCTTTCCTCTTCTGTTAGAGTGAAGTGTTTGGAAGCTGGGTTCTAAATGTGCACCTCCTTATATCGAATGGCATTGCAGAACAGTTATACTTTCGTTTAGTTGAGCAAATTATTCATATTGATCAAATTGACAAAATCTTTTTCCTCTTTGTGAATTATCTGCAAAAAAGGTTACAATTTTCACTGACGTATTCATTATTTTAAGTTACTCACCAAATAATTTTGGAGAATAGTTCCTGATCTGCTGTTTAAACATCAGATTCATATGATGGTTCTGTTTCCTGATTAGCAAAGCGTAAATCTAACAGCTAGATTCAGATACATGTTTGACATTGTGTTTCACCTTCCTCCACAAATGGTCACATGGACTTCAGTGGCACCTTTCACAGAGGATCAGAATCTGGCCCGTTGTATCAGGTTTGTAGTGTAAACGCTTGAATGCCATTCAAAATTAATGCATTTATATTCACTTAAGATGTGTTATGAGAACATTTCTGACAGAGTACTCATGGAAAGGAAATACAAAGGCATGCAAAAACAGCTTGAAGTGAATTCAGCATGTTTATTGCAATGGATATTTGTGAAAACTGTTTGGAGATGCATGTTTGGCTCTAGTGAAAAATGCTACCTTTGGTAACAGTTTAAGAGAATTGCATCGGTTATAACCATTTTCTGTCATTTACGTTTGAGTTATTCATTTTCCTGTGCACAAGTTTTTGAAACTTAAATATAAGAGAATCTGAGAGCATTTTCTGTATAATTTCAAGGCAGGAGAAACAGCATGAGCTCAGAATGATGGCTGGAAAGAGAGAGAGGAGTACTATTTAAGAAACAAACAGAATAATCAGCTAAATGTCCTTTAGTTTGTGGCTGGAGGAAGCACTGCTATGACTTGAGGATTCTAGACCAAGCAACGCTAGACAGAGATTGAGAGCTATAATGCAATCTCATATAATAAAATAAAATATTTTAATATTAAGAAAATAGGAATTAGGCCACCCTGGTTTGAATTTTGTAACTAAATTCTTTATTCAGCGAAGTACAAAAGCACATGCATATGCACTATTTCATTCTGCTCATCCATATGGGCACTGATGATACTGCGAAGTCTGACCCTGAGCAGATTAACAGGGACTAAAGGGCTCTCGGAGCTAAGGTAATGGCTGGGGCACAAGTTATCCTCCCAGTTGAAGGTGAGTGCCCAGGCAGGGGCATGCTCATCATGCAGATGAATGAATGGCTGCCCAAATGGTGTCAACGGGAAGGCTTCCCGTTTCCTTGACCATGGGGTGCTATTCCAGGAAGAAAGTCTGCTGGGAATATATAGGGTCCCCCTGACCAAGAAGGGGAAGATCATTTTCATCCACCCACTCACCGACCTAGTGAGAAGGGCTTTACACTAGGTTCAGAAGGGTCAGGTGACAAAAGGCCACAGGTAAGTGTAAAGAAAGTGACCTCAACAAAGGGTTGGATGTTGTGGGGGACATGAAAAATTACAATAAATTTATAGGGGCAACAAGAGGAAAATCAGTGGGGGAATCTGCTCAATATCTTAGATGTCTATACACAAATGCAAGGAGTATGGGTAACAAACAGAAAGAACTGGAAGTAATTAGTACATAAGCCAAATGACTTAATTGGCATCACAAAGACTTGACTGGATAAGTCTCATGACTGGAATATTAGTACAGAGGGGTATAGCTTGGTCAGGAAGAACAGTCAGGTTAAAAAAGGAGGAGGTGTTGCATGATACACCAAGGATGTATACACCTGTTCTGAGGTCAAGAAGGAGGTGGGAAGCAAACCAGGTAAGAGTCTCTAGGTAAAGATAAAAGGGGGAAAATAAGGGTGATCGCATTGTCAGGGTCTCCTATAAACCATCAAATCAGGAAGAGGAGATGTATAAGTCATTTCAAGAACAAACAACAGAATATACAAAATACCAGACCTGGTAGTAATGGGAGACTTTAACTGCCCAGACATCGGTTGGAAAAGTAATGCTGCAAAACACAAAATTTCCTGTAAGTTTTTTGAATGTATCAGGGACAACTTTTTGTTCCAAAAAGTAGAGGAAATAGCCAGAGAACAGTCATTTTAGACTGGATTCTGATCAATAGGGAGGAATTGGTAGTCAATCTGATAGTGGAGGGCAATGTGGGTGAAAGTGATCATGAAATGATAGATTTCATGATTTTAAAGAAAGGAAGGAGGGGAGACTAAGAACAATGGACTTTAAAAAAAGCTGTTTTTAACAAACTCAGGGAACTGATAGGTAAGTTCCCATGGGAAGAATTTCTAAGGGAAAAACAGAGTTCAGGAGAGTTGGCAGTTTTTCAAGGAGACAATATTGAAGGCACACATTGAAACTATCTGTTGTGAAGGAAAGATAGGAAGAATCGTAAGAGGCCAATATGGCTCCATCAGGCCCCTTTAATAATCTGAAGATCAAAAAGGAGTACCACAAAAAGTGGAAACATGGACAAATTGATAAGGAGGAATACAAAAGAATCACACAAGAACGTAGAAACAAAGTCAGAGAGTCTAAGGCACAAAATGAGTTATACCTAGCAAGGGACATAAAATACAAATAATAATATACATTAATAATAAGTTCACCATCCCTCACCAATGGGAGTTGCAGGAAGCCATGGGCCACAGGGACATGCTGGCCACCGCTTCCCACAGCTCCCATTGCCCGGGAACAGTGAACCACTGCCACTGGGAGCTGCGGGCGGCCATGCCTGTGGACGGTCAACATAAAGAAACTGTCTCGTGGCCCGCCAGTGGATTTACCTGATGGGCCACGTGCAGCCTGTGGGCCGCAGTTTGCCCACCACTGAAATATTCCATACAAATAACATTTATTATTCTTGCTAAAAAGTGCAGTAATTTCTTTAGTGTATTATAAATGCAACATGATCATTATATTCCTAAGTGTCATGGATAGTTTGGGAAACTGGTCTGTTTTACAAGGCATTCCTTGTAACCTCCAGTATTTCTTTTCTAGCTTATACAGTAGCTGGTATCCAGGGACCGGGTTCATTATAGCCAAAGGTTCATAATAATGAAGGGCGTTATAGCGAATATGTACTGTATAGTAAACTCCTACTCAGTATTTCACCATAAAGAATTGGCATAGTGTAAACTGCAGGGAACTGCAGGGTGTCTTGGTAAAACTGAATCCCATGTTAGGAATTTTAGATAAGAGCAGTTACTGATTGGTTTGATTATGACTAGATAAGTGAACTGGGATATTACAGATAGCAAATATTATTTTTCTCTTATAAATTTAATGTCATGCATTTGAAAGGGCTTCTTTCCTTCTTCCTGCATTGCTGCATGTCTGACTCATGCAGAATTGTGGGTAGAAAGATTTTCTTATGATGCTATCCATTAAGGGTCCATACGTGTACTAGTTGAAGTGCATGGGAGTTTTCAGTGTAATACAGGATCAAGACATTAATGTGATGTGCGCACCTCTGTGTGTCTTAACATTCTTTACTGAGCTTTCAAATATAACAATACAGTTATCCATGTGAAAGAACTGAAAGAGTGTGGTGGGAAATAGGTGAGGGAGGTGGATCAAGCAGCAAACGCCAATTCATGTTTTCTGTCTTTTACAACCTATATGCTCATGATACTCTCTTCCAAAAAGCATGAGCACGGAGAGCTGAAGCTCAGCATCTCAATTTATTTTTCCAAAATATATCTCAATGATCTGAATCTAATCCCACATGGGCTCCATTTGACCTCATTTTGGGATGATCTCAGAAAGGGAGGGGACAGACACTGATTTGGAAGAAAATCTAGAGGAGAGACAGAATATTTAGAACACTTTGACAAGTGGCAAAGTTCAGCAAAGTCACATACTACCACATTTTCAAAGCAATCTTCAGAGTTGTTAGCATGGTCCTCAGGTGTACAATGGGAGCGGCACAGTTCAAACCCCATCCACTGTATCTTAAAAATAAGGGTTAGCTACTGAGTCTGTTACCCACACACCTTCTGGGTGCGGTGTTCTGTTGTCGCAGCTAATGGCACTGAAACCACTTAGAGAGAGTTAAAGGAGTCTGCTCTACAGCTTTAGCTAACAGCCAGCTGGCTTTTAGCTATGTGGTAGATTGGTAGAAATTCATGCATTAAGCTCCTGAGGTCCCAGGTTCAATCCTGCCTGCTGACAATCTATCAGCGTTACATCTGCAGTACATAATATATTTTGAAGAGAAATATTTCTAATGTTATTCTTAAATTTGGTGTGTAATGAAAGAGGTTAGAGGAGGGAATAATGGACTGGAGAACTCTAACATGGGAGAGAGAATTTTCATTCTTTTTCCTTCAACTATCCAAAAAAAAAAAAAAAGTAGGAAAAAAGCCAAAGGCAACATGGTAGAGGATTATTGTAGGGATTAGCCAGGGAAATCTTAGTTCACAGGAGCTAAGCCTTAAGGAATAGAATGTGACAGTGGTAGAGAAACAATGACAGGAGACATCACTCTGACATCCATGCACCTTAGAAAATACTGTGATGAAGAGAAACCATTTTTAACAATACTTTCGAAACGCCCATCACAGGAATGATGTTTTGAAAGACAGAAAGCTGCTCACCAGACCAACAGGGAAGAGAGCTGGATAGAAATGAGGGGAGGAAAGTAGAGGCTGCAGGGGAACAGGAGGAGTTGGAAAAGGGCCACTGTGGAGAAGCGAGCAAAACACAGAGAAAAGCCACATTAAGATGAAAAAAATAAACCCTCAGAGAGAAATTATCAGAGATAATCATTGTAAAGGGCCAGATTCTTCCACTCTTGCTCATGCTGAGTGATAATTTACTCAGCAAGTAAATGAAACTGATGAAAAGCTACTATTCAATATGAGGCAGAGTGGCATAACCTAGCTCAAAGGCATTAACTACTGCAAACTAACGTTATAGTCTATTAGCTTGATTGTCCCTCGGCCTACACAGCCAGGTAGGGGAGTACAGAGAACAACCTCATGCATGCTAGCCAGACCTTGACTCCAGGCATGCAGGGGGTAAGTAGGTGCAGTGTGGTAAGACTGAACAAACAGCTGGCACAGGAAGTAATTTGTGGGGCATAGCAAATTTGATAGGTCCTCCAAAACTCAGGAGCTATGCTACATATTCCTGAGTGCCATCTCCTGGAACTTTGTCTATACTATCTACAAATGTACAGTCATAGAACACTCTCCTAACACACTGTCACAACTGCTGCCCCTAACAGCATGTGGGTAGGGAGCAGGCTGTTACTGAGGAGAACCTTGTGCCCATCTTTCCTCCAGTTTATCAGCCGGTAACAACACACACACACACACACACACACAGGTTTTATGGCAAAGTCAAAAATTTAGCCCTTTGTTTGTGATAGTGTCTCAAATTATAAGTTTTCTGCGAGATGACTGTTGCCAGTTACAAGTCCAGTAAAACGTGGGTTACAAGCCCAGTAAAATGTGGTTTTACACACATTTCAGTTCATAAATATAAGGAAATTGTTCTTATCCTGTGAACGTTTGGCATGATAGGCTGAGCAACACAGTTAGAGCTTCCTTTTGAGCTGAGTTTTTTAAAATTAATTTTAAAATTTAAAATACATTTTATTTTTTGTGTTTTTGGGGTGGGTGATGGGGAACTGGGGGATAATTGCTTTAATTTGGAAAGGAAAGCCTGCAAAAAATGTAAATATAATTCAACTATTTATCATTTTAGGCTAATATTTAGTTTGTTATTGATTTTGTTTCACCTAATACCTAGTTTTCCCAGTTTTGCTTGCTCTCTTTAATGATATATGTGGCAAAAAGATATTTAATTTTCCAAATGGGTGCCCTTGTGCTTTTGTGCTCATGCTTCCCGTTTTATGCTGAAGTTAAAATCTATTCATAGTAGGATGCCCTCATCAACAGAGATTGTTTGTGCCTGGAATGAGCGTGTGACTGGATGTTTGTCTAAGCAGCAGGTGGTGGTACATTTGTTGAAGTAGACCATTTGTTGGATTATTAAGACAAACAAACAGAGGTGTCTATTTATTACATAGAAGGTAATTCCAATTTATGGCTACTGTTCAAACTGTGGCAGCCATCATGTTCGGATTCAAATTTGCAGCACACACAATATGGCATGAAATCCAAAAGGAGAAAAATGATGGAAAATAGGATCATGTCAGCATCATTTAGCAGGCTTATTTCACAGTAGCTGTAGATATGATGGAAAGGACAAACCATGCTATTTCCACTTGTGGGACACCCCCCCCATAACTCGGACGAGAAGGATGACATGGAGCAACAGGAATGTGACAAGCTTCTGTCCATCTTGTGGACATTTAGAAGGGGATTTCTTAAGGCAGTAGCTAGCCACAGATGTAAAATTACTGAGAATAAATATGCAGGTATTATGCAAACTCCTGCACCTCTAAGAGATAATAGTAGCCAATCAGAACATAGGGATTTGCACAGTTAAGTTATGAAACTACAGTTCTGGTTTAAGAGTAACAGCCGTGTTAGTCTGTATTCACAAAAAGAAAAGGAGTACTTGTGGCACAAGTACTCCAGTTCTGGTTTAGTAACTGTACAGGATATAAAAATGTTGGCTAAAATCATTAGTGGATAGAATTGTCTATGAAATCAAGCCTGCCTTTCTGTTAACACTCCCCTCCCTGCCCCAAACTCACTTTACCTCTCTGAACATAATTCATTCCTGATGTAAGGCAATGCAACTCCCATGAATTCTGCTATCATTTACTCAGAGTTACTTGAGTTTTACACTGATGTAAACAAGATCAGAAGGTGTTTGATGGGTTGTAATGGAGGAGGAAAACGGGTGCAAATGGTAAAGGAGAGTAAAGGAGTACTCAGTGTAATTTAATGTACTATGCAAGTGTATTGAAGTCAATGGAGCTACATCAACAACTGAGGATCTGTCTCAGAGGGCCCAAAGCTCCTCTCACTAACCTCAATTATACACCACTGAAGTCACTGGAGTTACTGTTATTAAACAGCATAACCGAGAGAAGGATCAGAATAGGGGCTGTGCAAGGAGATCACAGAACAGGATCCTATCCTTTCTAACTTGGTCTTTCCTGAGTGCTGCTTCTTCTGCCACACTCCCTTTTCTCCCTCTGAGAAACCCTACTCATTCACATAATGATATTGACAATATATAAATTCAGAGTAATAGGGCCCACTTCCATGCCACTCTAATCTAGTGTAAATTGGGAGAAGGAAAGTTTTAGGCTCCAGGATTCTGAGGTTCTTTCTGACTCTGTTCTGTTGTTTTCAACATGTATTTGTAAAAGAAACGTACACACAAGATTTAACAAGACTAGATAACTATATTCTAAGAATCTCCATATTCCCAGCAAACGTATGAATCAAACCATTGTTTTTGCTTTTAAATTATCTTCTTTGCTGTGCACTCAGATGAGCTATAAAATGGTTGACAGGTCGGGGATTTCTGTCTACCTCCATGCCGAAAATCAGGTTGTGAACATTGGCAAAAATGCTGTTGCTTGGGCAATGAGTGTGTTTGTTTTCCAGTAATTTAGTGATCCTCAGAGATACCAGATTGAGAATGGCAGACTCTTAAATTCTCAATTTGTCCACAGAAGCGTTACAGCATAAGCAAGGCAGGGCATTCCACAGGGGCAAGCAATGCCTGGCGTGAGCGGAGCAACTTTTGCCCCATTTGCACACGCATACTCAGAGGTTTATCTTGGTAGACTGAATGACTTTGAGAGTCATGTTAACTAATACAATCTTAAACAATAAAGACAGGGACAAGTTGTGTTTAACATTAGTTCAGCTGGTTGTAGTTAAACCTATGGTTTCATTTTGTTTGTTAATACAGCTCCTCAAGGTCATTTTCTAACATGACCTGATTTTTCTAGTAAAGACTAGCCCGTCTACACACTTCCCTGTTCATGTGGTTGAATCCAGTTTTGGAAGGATTATTTCTCAGGGTTAAAGGTACAGAATCTCATAGCTGTTCAGAACTAGAAAACGGCCAATTAGTCCTTAGGGTGTGTTTACACTGCAGCTAGCCTAGATAGACAGACTTGTGTTAGCTGGGCTCATGCTAGTACACTAAAAATAGCTGTGTGGACATTGTGGTCCTAAGAGAGGCTTGGACTAGCCATCCAAACTCAGACCCAGGGAGTAGGGTGGGTTTGAGGGCCCAAGCTTCTACCCAAGTTGCAACATCCACACCTGTAACTTTAATGAACTAGCCCCACTAGCATAAATCTGTTTACCCAAATTGGGAAAATGGGGTAAACAGCTGCAGAGTAGCCATAACTTAATGTCTGGAACTGTTTCACGCTATTCTATAGTTTATCCTCACACACACACGGAAAACCCATATTATAAATCCACCTTATCTTTAATAGTTCCATATTTTAGTTATTATGATGATGCCCCACCATATGTCCCATAGTACATTAAAACAATACATTTGACTCTTTCCAAAAAGCAAAAGAAGAAGGATATTTCGCTATCTACATCCACCTGCCCATAAAGCCATAATCCAAATCCCTTAACTCATCCAGTTCTACCAAAAAGAAGCATTTATTCTCCTTCAATGGAGCTTGTCAAAATAATTCCAATAGAATGTTTTTCTGACAGAAAAAGCATCTCATCAGAATTGAAACGTTTTGTGGCAATGGGTAAATTCCAATGTAATGTCATTAAAAATTCTCAAAACAAAGCATTTTGATAATATCAAAATGTTCCATTTCAGTTTTTCAGAACAAATTGTTTCAATTCTTCATTTTGAAACAACTTTTCATTTAAAAATTTATTATAAATTATAATATAAAAAGTCAACATTGAAATGAAACATTTCAATTTGATCAAAACAAAACATTTTGATTGACCAGAAGTTGTGTTTTGTAGTAAATTTTGAAATTTGATGAAATCCTGGTTCCCACAATTCCTATCTTTCCCTCATGCATATTTATTCTCCATCTGCATGTTACCTACAAAAAATCATGGTCAGTTTCTGGCACACAAGTAGTTCCATTACTTTCAATGGAACTGCTCACGTGTCTATGTGCTCACCAATATAAGGGCTTCACAGTCTGGCCCTTAAATTGAGGAAATCCATAGTGGTATTATTAGAAAAACAAAATTTCTACTAAAATAGCTAACTTTGTTGTTGTTTTTCCCCCTGCAAGTGTAAATACCCTGCCTTCTTGAAACTGTCAATCTGATGTATCCTAGGCATGACACATCATGTCTGGTTGTATCGGTCACATCTTAAAATAACGTGAATGAAGTATCACAGTTGGACATAATGTGCTCCCCCTTAGTGGAAGATCAAGTAATGCAAAGGATAAATTACATGATATTTGTGAAAAAAATATGTTTAGCCAAAGCTTTACAATATTTTCCTTCTAAGTTAAATTTTTGTCTTTGCATACTAGAGGCAAAGATCATTGTTGATATGGAAAAGACAGAGGCTTGCTGAGTCACTGAGCCACTTCACAAGTTTAACTAACCAGGAGAAGATCATCCCTTCCCACAGAGAAACAGAGGATGAGACCAGAGGGATAAAAGCCATGTGAGGTTTGACTTATGAAGTATTTGTCATTCCCTCAGGTAGAAGGGCCAGCAGTGAGAATCTATGATGAAAGAAAGCATAAGAAACAGAGGTCCATGGGAAGGATAGGCTCCTCCCCCTGAATGTACAATCATGAATAATTCATCATTTTTGGTGAAATGGCTATTGGGCATGTTGATTTTTATGTGTGTTGTTATTATCAGATCAGGTAACGTGAATCAATTTATGAATGTCAGTAATGCCAGGGGTTATGCATGTTATAAAATTATCATCTTGGCCAACAGGGAAGCGCAGCCACAAAAAACACTAGTGTGCTTAATATTCATTTATAAAACACCATAGGTATGCTCAGCATTTTATAAACCACATGAGAAGGCAAGGTGCATGTCACAAGGACATTATAATCTGAGGGCCTGATCCTGCAATCCTTATTTATACAGGTGGTCCTTACAAAAAATAAAGATTGCAGGATTGGAACAATCCCTGAGTAGTGTAAAGTTGGCATAGTCAGCTCCATGCACCCTCCCTGTAATGGGGGAATGAGACATACCAGGGTGTGTGTAGATGGCAGGAGCGGGACATCACTGGTGTTCATTAGAGAGGCACTAGGGGTGCTTTAATTTATTCTGGAAGTCAAACTGGTAGTTCTGAGGATTAGAAGAACACAGAGTTGATGCACTTTCCTCTTTTTCTCCTGCCTCTGAAACACCTTAGGATTCAGACTAGTAAATAGAAAATATTACCTGAATAACACTGCCATGTCGCCTATTCTTAGTACATGGAATATCCAGGGAATACTGCAAATGCAGTGTTCTGGTAACTCTATCTGTGTAAGGTGATTAGAAAGTTTTTCAGGGTGACAGCCATATAAATAAGCTGCAGAAGACATAAACAACCAAAAAACAAAAACAAATGCATTAGTAAAGAGGATGTTCTTTGAAAAGAAGAAATCCTACAGGTATAACCTACTCATTCAATTTGGAATCTTTACAGTATTGGTATTTAAGATATTTTAATTTTATGTTCACTACTGATTTTTCAACCAAGCATTGTGACCTTCATAGCACAAATGAGCTCTCTGTGTGACACGTAATAGAAATGTTTGTTAAGTCTGTGACACATTCTTTAGGAATACAAAACAAAAGGTAATTGGAAACTAAGCAAAAGTCTTGATTACTGGAAATAATCATCTCTCTGATAATGATGAAGTTGCCAACTGCTAGATAAAAGGCATGTTTGAAATGGACAAATTAGTGGTGAAACTTGAGAAATGATTTATAGTGAGGCTGTCCTGTGAAAAGCGACTGTAAAAATGGCATCCTGAGCTCCAAAGTTTATTCTCTCTTCTAGATCAAAAAATGTACTCAGTAAACACTAAATTTCAAAATAAAGTATGTGTCTGTGATGGGTTCCCCCCTGGGTGCCACCTGGAACTGGGGTACCCCTGAGCCCTCTGACCAACCACTCTGGGGCTCCCTCTCACACTGTGCTGCTGTGATAAGCTCCAAAGCCCTCCAAGCTTGCACTTCCACAAGCATTCACACAGGCAGGGACACACCCAGCTGCAGTTACATGCAGGCTGTCAAACTACCAGCTTCCCAGCCAAGGACTCCAGAGCAGTACCATCCTGCCCTGGTCAAATCTGGCTAGTGTATATATATATATATATATACACATACACACACACACACATACACACACAAGTCCATGGGGCCGGATGCGTTGAATCCGAGAGTGCTAAAGAAATTGGCGGATGTGATTGCAGAGCCATTGGCCATTATCTTTGAAATCTCATGGCGATCCGGGGAAGTCACAGAAGATTGGAAAAAGGCTAATGTAGTGCCCATCTTTAAAAAAGGGGAGGATGATCCTGGGAACTACAGGCAGGTCAGCCTCACCTCAGTCCCCAGAAAAATCTTGGAGCATGTCCTCAAGGAATCAATTCTGAAGCACTTAGACGAGAGGAAAGTGATCAGAACAGTCAGCATGGATTCACCAAGGGAAAGTCATGCCTGACTAATCTAATTGCCTTCTATGATGAGATAACTGGTTCTGTGGATAAAGGGAAAGCAGTGGACGTGTTATTCCTCGACTTTAGCAAAGCTTTTGACACAGTCTCCCACAGTATTCTTGTCAGCAAGTTAAAGAAGTATGGGCTGGATGGATGCACTACAAGGTGGGTAGAAAGTTGGCTAGATTGTCGGGCTCAAAGGGTAGTGATCAATGGCTCCATGTCTAGTTGGCAGCCAGTATCTAGCGGAGTGCCCCAAGGGTTGGTCCTGGGGCCGGTTTTGTTCAATATCTTCATTAATGATCTGGAGGATGATGTGGATTGCACCCTCAACAAGTTTGCGGATGACACTAAACTGGGAGGAGTGGTAGATACGCTGGAGGGTAGGAATAGGATACAGAGGGACCTAGACAAATTGGAGGATTGGGCCAAAAGAAATCTGATGAGGTTCAACAAGGACAAGTGCAGAGTCCTGCACTTAGGACAGAAGAATCCAATGCACTGCTACAGACTAGGGACCGAATGGCTAGGCAGCAGTTCTGCAGAGTGCAGGGGTAACAGTGGACGAGAAGCTGGATATGAGTCGACAGTGCGCCCTTGTTGCCAAGAAGGCCAATGGCATTTTGGGATACATAAGTAGGGGCATTGCCAGCAGATCGAGGGACGTGATCGTTTCCCTCTATTTGACATTGGTGAGGCCTCATCTGGAGTACTATGTCCAGTTTTGGGCCCCACACTACAAGAAGGATGAGGAAAAATTGGAGAGAATCCAGCGAAGGGCAACAAAAATGATTAGGGGACTGGAACACATGACTTATGAGGAGAGGCTGAGGGAACTGGGATTGTTTAGTCTACGGAAGAGAAGAATGAGGGGGGATTTGATAGCTGCTTTTAATTACCTGAAAGGTGGATACAAAGAGGATGGATCTAGACTATTCTCAGTGATAGCAGATGACAGGACAAGGAGTAATGGTCTCAAGTTGCAGTGGGGGAGGTTTAGGTTGGATATTAGGAAAAACTTTTTCACTAGGAGGGTGGTGAAACATTGGAATGTGTTACCTAGGGAGGTGGTGAAATCCCCTTCCTTAGAAGTTTTTAAGGTCAGGCTTGAGAAAGCCCTGGCTGGGATGATTTAGTTGGGATTGGTCCTGCTCTGGACAGGGGATTGGACTAGATGGCCTCCAGAGGTCCCTTCCATCTCTGTTATTCTATGATTCTATATGGGTTTAATACCCGGTCCGCCTCTCCCTCAATGTGAAGAGGACCATGCAGACTTGTGGTAAACAAGCTGAGATTTTCCCCAGATATCTTAGTCAAACACACACTGGTTTGGATTCAAACATAAAATAAAAGTTTATTAACTACAAAAGATAGATTTTAAGTGATTATAAGTGATAACAAACAAATCAAAGCAGATTACCATACTCCCCCCTGCCCAGGTGGGCCAAAACACCACACCCAGGAGGTGTGTGGGTTACACTAACTCAGAGGTTTCTATTGCACACAGTTCTTGGGGTAATCCTCGTGGTGTGCATTTCCTCAATAAGCCATTAAACACTGTTTGCCCTTTTTACAGTTGTACCTGAAAGGATGCTTGTGGGTGTTTTCAACCTCACAATATGTTTCAGTAACACATACATAGCCAAACTTCATAACTTCACATATGACGATAGCACATACAATCCAACGAGATATTAATATTTAGCGGATTAAAACTTTTAGAAGGATACCTCATAAGGCATATTTTTGTGCAAAATATATCTTAAATTTATGATGAATAAGTGGTGAATAAGGGGGTGCCAGGGTGTCACAGTCTCAATCAAAAGTTAATGTGACACCCCTCCCTTAGGAAGGAAATTTTGCACCATTTCAGGCATGTTGATTTCTCTGTGTCAATGACATCAGATAAAGTGACTTGCTTTGCTCAGGCACACCTAAAGAAGAGGCTGATAGGAGTTAGTGAAAAGCAAGAAAGTAACAGGGCAGATATTCAGTGAATCTATGAATTTATGTTGCAGTCCCCTTTCCTTTCTTCTGGCATAAAATTACACAGGTAATATGGCACCCCAGTATGTGAGTCACAGCAGAGCTAAATGGTAAAATAGGTTGGGAAAGGGCTGATGATCTCTGCAAGGTTTGTTGGCCTAGAGAAATAAGACTAAGATGAGACCCAATGAAGGTGGGATATTTCTTTCCACTGAAGGGCCACATGCCACAAGTATTTAAGTACAGATATAGCACATGTTCATAACCATTAGTGCATCAGTCTTTGGTGTGAGCACAACCGGGATGTGGTTGTGGGACCGAAAAAGAGCAAGATCAAATGATGGCGCTACAGTTTGTGTAGCTTAAATTAAGGTAATTTCTCTTATGGTATTCACTAAAATTCATTCTATGTACTCAGACTGTTAGAAATGTATATTTACAGCACTGAGGTACTTTCCATATTCAGAATAGGACATAATTCAAAAACTCCAGCAAAATTAAATGTGGTGCATGGTAATGGCTTCTACTGTAGTAGATTGCAGTGGAACCATGAAGGAAACTCTGCAGCACTATTCCTCATGGAGAATATTTCCAACACTGGACCTAATTCTCCATTGCCCTGCAGTTTGTAAAGTCAGTTACACTTAGGCAAAGTGGATGCAAAATGCATTCTTATGTGGTAGCACTTTACTCCCATTATGCCCTGTTTTTCCCCAGTTATAAGTTATTAAATCAAGGGACCTGGCAGTGCAGAATCAGGCCCAGTGACTCCTACTGTGAGCTAAGAGAGAGGCTCTTGTATGAAGAAAAGAATGTGTCACTGAAGACCAATTTAAGGATGTTTAGAGGATTTATTTTCTGTTAGAAAGAAATGGAAGAGAAAGGGGAAAGGGTAGTTTGGGGAGCTATAATAGCAGGATTGGATCTCAGCATTTACCATTTATGTCTGTGCATGCTATGAGCATTTCAGAGAAGTGTATTGCTGCTTACTAAACTATCTAGATAAGATAAGGAGAGCACGCACTTTTTATAGGGGATTGCTTGTCTGGTGAAGGTTGTGTTCAACCTAGATAGGGGGATGTCTTGGGATGAAATCAAAATGTGCTCTTACTCATATACCAATATATGTCAATTATTCAATAGACAGTACTTCTCAGTCTCACATGCCTTAAATCTGGAGTCCAAATAATAAAACCTTTAGAGCTGTAAAAACTGAAATTCATAGAATTAGTTTAAACTATTGATTTGTAGGGTTATAGAAAGTCAGGCAGTGGGAACTTTCTGAGGCAGTGGGTTAATGTTGAGCCTTTCATCCCTTGTGACTTAAGTTTCAATGAGAACTTGGATCACAAGTGAAAACGAGCTTGGTGGTCTCAGGCTATTTTCACTTTTTATTTTCCTCACACCATCAACTAATTTGGAAAGACTGGCAGTCTGTGCTCTAGAGAGGTTCAAGACTTACACTCATGTCTTTGAGAAGAAGAATGCAAAAAGCCTCTACCCATATCAGGACTATGATTTCCCCATAGAACTTCAGCCAGGGGCGAAGATACCATTTGGGAAGATGTACACGATGTCAAAGCCTGAACTAGCTGTGTTACGAGAATATCTTCAGGAGAACCTGGGCTGGAAGTGGATTTCATCAGCCAGTGCCCCAGACCTTTTTGTAAATAAAAAGGACAGCAGTTTCAATCACTGTGTTGATTACTACATCAGATAACAATTGGAAACCATTACCTGCTACCCCTAATTCCTGAGTTGATGAACCATGTGGGGGCTGCCCGCATATTCACTTAACTGAACCCTTAGAGAGTTTACAATCTCCTCTGTATCTGAGAAAGGGATGAATGGAAGACTGCTTTTTGGACCTACTATGGACACTTTGAATGTTTAGTTATGCCATTCAGACTGACTAATGCCCCAGCAATGGTCCAGCACTTCATTCACAATGTGCTACTAGACCTACTGAACCAGTTAGCCTGAAAAGATCAAAATATCATCTATCTAGACGAACACACCACCCACATCTAGACAGCCTTGGAGAGACTATGTCAACACTGTCTCTACACTAATCTTGAGAAGTGCACATTTGATCAGACCTCAACTGAGTTTCTCGGTTACATTCTGTCCCTGGAAGGAATCAAGATGGATCTGCACAAACAGATCCACTGCACACATATGGCCATGAACAAGGCCAATTTACACCCGTTGAGGATCCAGCCAATGAAGTCACTCCTAAGCTTAGTCAAAATATATTTTTTTCTGTAGCAAAGGTAGGCGTACTTTGTGGGAAGGCATTGTAAGGATTTCAGACATTCATTTTTTTGTGCATCAATTAACTTAAATTCAGCTCTGGAAATAGCTGACATTTTTTGAGAAGTGTAAAGGAATTTTAGTAAAGAAATTAGATTGAGTTAATAAGTCTGTTTGAAATGGAAGCCCCAAAAGTAGTAAGTGCAGTGCTTACTTTGTGCCAGGGATTGCCAGGGCTGAGCCCTGACATCTCCAGGCTTGGCAGTTCATAGACTCGTCACCTCTAAGCTTACCACATCAGTTATGAAAGTTAAAAAAATATTGAATCCTGGTACCTAATTGCTTGAGCCCCAGCACCCCTTTCATTACGAATTAATCACTTAGTCAGCATCATTTTCATCACTGGTACTAGTATGAAAAATGACATCAAGAGTCTGCAAATTGACAGCAAAAATATGCCATTCACTTAATATAGTAAAACAGTCAAGAACCATGGATGGCACGATTTAGCATAGAATCTGCTTTCCATGAAATACCAACATCAAAAAACAAACAAACAAACAAACAAAAAAAAAAAAACCACCCTCTCCTTCCATCTTCAAGCAGCAAGAAGAACTTGTATTTTTCCTTAGAAAAAAAGACTTCTCCTTGAAACATTTGATTGTTGTCTCTGAGCCAGGCTATTGAAATTCATTCTTCCTGAGGCTGAAGGCAATACAGCTCATCTGTCATGTGGCTCCCCGGTTCCTAAAGTAGAACAGACCTGAGATGGTATAATCCATGAGTGCTCCACACTCTGCATATACTCCCCATTCACTAGTGTAATCATTTCAAAGCACTGAGTTGGCCCATGCTATCTCCGGAACCAAACCATTTGTCCCTTCATGCATTGCCATGGGACCTTAATTCTACTGTCAGATGACATGCCAGGTAAGAATATCAGGAGCCCTCTTGGCTGAAGATCCTAAGCTATGGAGAAAAGGATGTGCTCAATCTTGCCTCATTTGAGAGAGTACTGCAACACACATTTCTTCACAAAGGCCTTCAAAGTGAAAGTAGCACCCAACCATGTTCTTTTGCAATATTGTTCCAAAGATAGCAACCAGTGACAAGTTCAAGAGAAAGACTTTGGAAGTATTGTTTAGCCCTGCTTTGGACGGAACTTGCTGTGGTTCTTAATCAGGCAATATGCGGTGCTTTAGAAACACTTATAGGCATAATTATTTACCAATTAGCAGTTTTACATTTCTTGCCCTTTACTTATAAAAGATTTTTTTTTAATAGAAAACACCTATTTACTCGGTGAAACTCACAGACACAAAATATTACCAAGACTAATAGTTTAGCATGTACCAGATTCAAAGGTACAATAGGACTTTCAGGAGTTGGGAATATACCATTATCTCTTTTTGTTTGTGAGCGAAGCCTATTTTCTCCCCCCACATCTTTGTTTTTAAATAAATTTATGCTTATGGTGGGGAGGCTGATTAGAATACCAAAGGAAATAGTGTATGTCTTGGGACACAGTTGCCTTTTTAGAGCCCCAGAAGATTCAACAGTTCACATCTTCTCATCCTTGGCATAGCTTCAGAACAGATGTTTTAAAAAAAATGAATACATATCAAGCTTTCAATTACAAACATTTGTGTCCAATAGTGTGTCTTTGAAATGTTTAATGATTTTTTTTAATTGCAAACAATCCTCTTCAGCCTTGAATGGACTTTGAAATATTTCATACTTTACTATATTTCTGCCAAAGACTCTCTCTTAAGCATTATTTTCTCTCAGCTATGCAAACTTTAAACATTCAGAATGGATAGAATATTCTACATTTCTCTTCAAAGAGCCTTGTGTAAGACTGCCAAAAGCCAATTCTTGTTTTAAATAGCTGCCTACATACATGGTTCACTTATTTCATGAACACATTTTTTTCCCCCTAAGACTAGGCTGCTAAAATAAATGATTATGTTCCTAATTAAATGACAAAATAGCCCCAAAATGTAAGTTAAATTTGAGTTTGGGGGTTGAGGCCATCAAAGCCTATGCCTGTGTTTCTCTCTGTCTCAGTAAGTATATAGCTTTAGCTATTGTGGCAAAGTACCTTGTTCTCCACAGCAGACTCAGTCCTTGTTAGCCTTGGAGACACCGGCTTGGGCAAGGCAAATCCTTACAGGGTAGCACAGGGTCCAGTTATTCCTTTCCCTGATCAGTTCCTTGTGCTTGCTTGCTTGCTTGCCTTCCCTTCTGGGGAGGGAGTGCAGCCTCCCTTCCTGGAAGGGTTCAGTGTCTTGCTGCCCTTAGCCTACTAGCAGCTTCCCTACTTCTCCCTCTCCCTCTCCCTCTCCCACCCCACCCCCTCCTCCTCCTCCTCCTCCTCCTCCCCCCATGCCTGGGAGGGTTTTAAAAAGGACTCCAGCAGTTGGAGCCAGCTGAACCTAATTAGCTCCCTAGCAACCCCTTTTCCTGCTGAACCTTATTTCCCCCTGGTTCTCCTCAGTGGACAGGGAGAGGCCTTTTAATCCCCTGGGACTAATTACTACCCCTCCCTTTTTTGTAGCTCTTTGTCCTGGGTTTATTATGCAAACACTAAAGGTCACATCTTCAACTGCTATAAAGTGGTATAGCTCCATTGACTTCATTAATAATGCTGCCAGATCAGTCACTGGCAGGGACTGAACTTGGCAACTCTGGATCTAAATATACGCATCTCTACTACTTGAGCTAAAAGCCTCTGCTGAACCACATATAGAAGCATTATTATAAATGTTAACCTGTATGATGTTGTCAAGGTTCCTCCCCCACTCTGAGCTCTAGGGTACAGATGTGGGGACCTGCATGAAAAACCTCCTAAGCTTATCTTTACCAGCTTAGGTCAAAACTTCCCCAAGGTACAAAATATTCCACCCTTTGTCCTTGGATTGGCTGCTACCACCACCAAACTAATACTGGTTACTGGGGAAGAGCTGTTTGGACGCATCCTTCCCCCCAAAATACTTCCCAAAACCTTGCACCCCACTTCCTGGACAAGGTTTGGTAAAAAGCCTCACCAATTTGCCTAGGTGACTACAGACCCAGACCCTTGGATCTTAAGAACAATCCTCCCAACACTTGCACCCCCCCTTTCCTGGGAAATGTTGGATAAAAAGCCTCACCAATTTGCATAGGTGACCACAGACCCAAACCCTTGGATCTGAAAACAATGAAAAAGCATTCAGTTTTCTTACAAGAAGACTTTTAATAAAAATAGAAGTAAATAGAAATAAAGAAATCCCCCCTGTAAAATCAGGATAGTAGATACCTTACAGGATAATTAGATTCAAAACATAGAGAACCCCTCTAAGCAAAACCTTAAGTTACAAAAAAGATACACAGACAGAAATAGTTATTCTATTCAGCACAGTTCTTTTCTCAGCCATTTAAAGAAATCATAATCTAACACGTACCTAGCTAGATTACTTACTAAAAGTTCTAAGACTCCATTCCTGGTCTATCCCCCACAAAGACAGAATATAGACAGACACACAGACCCTTTGTTTCTCTCCCTCCTCCTAGCTTTTGAAAGTATCTTGTCTCCTCATTGGTCATTTTGGTCAGGTGCCAGTGAGGTTACCTTTAGCTTCTTAACCCTTTACAGGTGAGAGGATTTTTTTCTCTGGCCAGGAGGGATTTTAAAGGGGTTTACCCTTCCCTTTATATTTATGACAGATGTGCTGTGGGCAGGGCCGTCCCTAGGAGGGTGCGGGGCCCACGGCAGAGGTGTTGAATCTGTCACTTCCAGGACTGACTGGTCACTTCCGGGATTGACTGTGCCAGCTAATTGCACTTGCCTGAGGGGCCCCCCAAAGTCGAGGGCCTGGAGAGGTCGTCCCAATTTGCCATACCCAAGGGATGGCTCTTGTTGTGGGCTGCAGAAGCTCTTGATGAGCTTTCCTTGCCAGGGCAGCATATAACCTATAGTAGCTGAGTGTAGAGCTTTGTCTCTACTTGTGGCTAGATACATATATATATATATGCACACATATGTTCATATTTATCAAGACATCAGAAAAGGATATTGAAAGCACAATTTTTAATAGGTAGTATATCACTACATCATCCCTTAATTAGACACTATACAACAGATGGTTCTATATTTCATAGGGAATATACTCTATTGGTCTTCCCGAACATGTTTCACTCTCATTAATCAAAGTAATTTACTATATTTTGTTTTTAAACTCTTTTTACATGACTCAACAGATTTGAACATCTGAGTCATATATGGGCCCTAGTGTTGAAGCATTATGATCAACTCTGCATGACAATGTGAAGCAGTTTACAGTAAATGACATCTACAGTCACTCTAGCAGTCAGCCAACATTAAGAACATATTTGGGGGCATGTCATAATTGCTCAGCATTTGACATGAAAGCACAAAGTTCTCTTGGAGACCACAATCAGATGTTTATTAGTGTCACAACAGTGTGTAACAATGTGACTTTGTTTATTCCAGACGTGCCTTTGTACTTTACCCGTATTACACAGTGTACTTGACAATGCTGAACCTAACATTTTGCCTGACTACAACTGTAAAATGTTTAAATCGCAGGCCTTTGCTGTTAGAAAATGAAAGAAAAGCAATGTGTCTGATGCTGGCCTAATGAAGTACAGGACTTCTTTGGGGAATAAAGATGTGATAATTCCTATAACTAAAAGTATTCCATGTAAATTGTCAGCTATTAATATTAAAGAAATAACTAATGAATAACTGCATGCAAGATTGCATGGAGATTAGCAGTAAAATATTTAATATCAGCTGATGTTATCAATCATTTCCCAATGTAATTACCTACATTGTTGAATAGAAAATTACCTTTAAAACCATGTTTCAATTTATTAACTATTAATAATTACAGATAACTTGTAAAACATGATTGTTAACATATACCATTTTCTAGAGTTTCACTTTCACAATTACTAGAAGAATTACACTCTGTAGATATTTTATTATATTAATTCCCTTTCCACAATACTTCATAAGAGAAGGAAAAGATCATTTGAACCAATATCCATGCAATTAGTTATCTTTGTCTCTACCCCATCTTTCTGATTTGTTTTATTTCTTGCCATAATTCTTAATGCCCGTCTCATGTAGAAGAAATCTAAATATCTCTTAACCATTTAAATTATTTAATTCACTTGTGCCCCAGTGATTGATTCTGTATCCCAACAAAGAATTATGTATCAGAAATTTAGACTTGAGGAGGACTCAATATTAATTTTGTGCCTTCCTGGTTGTTCCTAAAGATAGAAGGTTGTAGGTGATGTCTTTGAGCTCCTGGAATGGGGCAATGTGAAGGTGAACAACTCTAAAAAGAAACTGAAGGGATATTGTACCTAATCCTGGTTCATATGCTCCACGGGTCTGAAAATAAACTCATAGAAGAAGACCTGCTAAGTAGCTGTTCATTACTTAAGCCTGAAGGCAAGCTCCATGGAAGTGGTGCTTCAGTTTGTCCAACACCATGAATTATAATGAACATTTGGTAAACAAAGGAAATTGGGTTACTACTATTCAGAAGTATCAAGGTTGCATTGTATCTGTAGGATTTATTCTAGACTGAAGGAACAAATCTCATTCTCTGAGAGAAAATCCACATTTAAGTTGTTAGTATCTAGCCATGATTAATATGGCATGGCATACAGCACCTGCCATAGAGCTGGTGTAGTTATTCATACCAAGAGCCACAACATTTTCTACTGGAGGAGAATCTTATAAAGAATCATAGACTATCAGGGTTGGAAGAGACCTCAGGAGGTCATCTAGTCCAACCCCCTGCTCAAAGCAGGACCAATCCCCAACTAAATCATCCCAGCCAGGGCTTTATCAAGCCTCTCTGATACTAGTGCCATTGAATCTGAGATACCCAATAGATCCTCTTTAGAAGTTACTGGGAATAGTTATCTCATCCATAGATATTATAGCAATGCCAGGTCTACGTGTGATGCCTACCATCCTGGCTGATGCTAGGGAGTGAACAAGAGACCTCCAAAGCTTAGACCATAAGACTACCACTTGAGCTAAGGAGTCAGGTCTGTAGCTGAGATTGTAATGGACTCACATCCTTTGTGGAACAGACACAGAGTGGGACGCCTAAGACACACTGACTAATGAGTTACATATACATGTCCACAGATTTCTGTTCTTGATTCCAAAGGTCACCTCCCTGGAAACTAATACAAAGATAAAGATGCCTTTCTAAATCAAATCTCTCAAAAGGTAAACACAGATGGACAAACTCATTCAAAGTCTGCCAGTAGTGGAACCAAAGATACATTATTTTTATGAAAAAAGAAAAGGAGTACTTGTGGCACCTTAGAGACTAACCAATTTATTTGAGCATAAGCTTTCGTGAGCTACAGCTCACTTCATCGGATGCATACTGTGGAAAGTGTAGAAGATCTTTTTATATACACAAAGCATGAAAAAATGCCTCCCCGCACCCCACCCTCCTGCTGGTAATAGCTTATCTAAAGTGATCACTCTCCTTACAATGTGTATTATAATCAAGTTGAGCCATTTCCAGCACAAATCCAGGTTTGAGGAATTCCACCATGATTTCAACAATTTCCATCCCACCATCAACCTCAGGCTGGTCCAGTCCACACAAGAGATCCACTTCCTGGACACTACAGTGCTAATAAACGATGGTCACATAAACACCACCCTATACCGGAAAACTACTGACCACTATTCCTACCTACATGCCTCCAGCTTTCACCCTGACCACACCACACGATCCATCGTCTACAGCCAAGCTCTGCGATACAACCGCATTTGCTCCAACCCCTCAGACAGAGACAAACACCTACAAGATCTCTATCAAGCATTCTTACAACTACAATACCCACCTGCGGAAGTGAAGAAACAGACTGATAGAGCCAGAAGAGTTCCCAGAAGTCACCTACTACAGGACAGGCCTAACAAAGAAAATAACAGAATGCCACTAGCCGTCACCTTCAGCCCCCAACTAAAACCCTTCCAACGCATTATTAAGGATCTACAACCTATCCTGAAGGACGACACTAACACTCTAACAAATCTTGGGAGACAGGCCAGTCCTTGCCTACAGACAGCCCCCCAACCTGAAGCAAATACTCACCAGCAACCACATACCATACAACAAAACCACTAACCCAGGAACCTATCCTTGCAACAAAGCCCATTGCCAACTGTGTTCACATATCTATTCAGGGGACACCATCACAGGGCCTAATAACATCAGCCACACTATCAGAGGCTCGTTCACCTGCACATCCACCAATGTGATATATGCCATCATGTGCCAGCAATGCCCCTCTGCCATGTACATTGGTCAAACTGGACAGTCTCTACGTAAAAGAATAAATGGACACAAATCAGATGTCAAGAATTATAACATTCATAAACCAGTCGGATAACACTTCAATCTCTCTGGTCACATGATTACAGACATGAAAGTTGCGGTATTACAACAAAAAAACTTCAAATCCAGACTCCAGTGAGAAACTGTTGAATTGGAATTCATTTGCAAATTGGATACAATTAACTTAGGCTTGAACAGAGATTGGGAGTGGCTAAGTCATTATGCAAGGTAACCTATTTCCCCTTGTTTTTTCCTACACCCCCCCCCAAGACGTTCTTGTTAAACCCTGGATTTGTGCTGGAAATGGCCCACCTTGATTATCATACACATTGTAAGGAGAGTGGTCACTTTAGATAAGCTATTATCAGCAGGAGAGTGGGGTGGGGGGAGGTATTTTTTCATGCTCTGTGTGTATAAAAAGATCTTCTACGCTTTCCACAGTATGCATCCGATGAAGTGAGCTGTAGCTCACGAAAGCTTATGCTCAAATAAATTGGTTAGTCTCTAAGGTGCCACAAGTACTCCTTTTCTTTTTGCAAATACAGACTAACACGGCTGTTACTCTGAAACCTGTCATTATTTTTATGTTAGTCATCTTCCTCTGCGTCTGTGAACATACTCCTAGGTAATCTGAGTTTCAAAGTCAGCCAAGGAGTACAAAATGAGCACCAACTGATTGGATCTGAGGGTATGTCTACACTGTACACTTAAGCTCAGATCTCTGGGACCCAGACTTGGGGACTCAGTGTTTCCAACCCCATACTCGAGCGTCCAAGCTGCATAGTAAATCTGGGTTTACAGCTGCTGAACCCACGTCTCACAGCTCTGCTAATGCATCCATACTGCATCCATTTGTGGCTTGACCTGCAACCACACTGCAAAATGACAGGGCATGGGCATGAATCACAGTGGGATTTGGGCTCTGACCCACCTGGCAATAGGATTATAGGAGCTCGGCTCTGAGTTCTTGCTTATCCAAGTCAGACTAATTTCTGTGTGGATGGAAGGCGGGTTTGGGCTCAAACCTGAGTCAGAACCCAGGTTTATTGTGCTGTGTAGACATGCCCTGAGAGTCTAGGCATTGTAGTTAGAAATTTCCCAAACGTAATGTGTGAATTTTTTCATATATTAGAAAAACCGTTTATGCGTTTGACACACAAATACAACAAACTCCTTATATGAGGATAGGGATCTGTGACTGCCGATTGATTATTAAAGGTACTTCTGTCATGCCTGTTATTGAGATCATACAGAATGCAGATGTACAGGTCTGGAACACAAGCAGTGGATTTTAGCTTATCTTTGTGATTCAAAATAAATAGACCGATTTTGATCTAGTTGCTCTGATTAATCACAGGGAACATCCAGAAGGAACTTCATTACATTTATTACACTACAAGCATATTCAGGAGGGAGTGTTCTTACCTGCCCTCCAAGGCATCCTAAGTCCATCCACAGACAGATATTCAGTTGTTTATCGGATACAAGATGTGTCATAGGGTCATGACTTACTTACTGTATTAAACCCCAGGATTGATGCATAATAGGGGATCAAGCCCATAGTCACACCTTCAATGGTGCTGAATTACTGGTTCTGGGAAGAAAATGCACAGATGTTGTAGTTATAATGTATACAAATTACAGGTTAATCAAATTAAACTTTGTAGGCTGAAAAAAATAGCCTCCAGTCATTATTCCTTAAAGAAAGAAAAATCCACAGGGCACACTCTCAGTTTACATTCCAGTATTAACAGAAACATTTTAGAAGAATCAGACCTCAAAGTAATAAACACATAAAAAAACACAATATAAAACCACATCACACAATTGTTTTGATTTATATTGGTAGCATAGATAGAACTACCTCAGGGAATTTACAGTGCAATTCAAGTGGAAAAAAGATAAGTCTCAAAATTTGGTCTCAGTACAGTTTTCTACAGAGAAGTCTCACTCAAGAGGGTCATAAACTGACTTTAATGGAAGTTAGTAATTTGCCTGCTGCATGTTGAGTCACCTAATTGTTGTTTATGTTGATGTAATTGCTATGATAAAAGTAGTAAAATGGACTAAACCAGATTTTCAGAGCTGTAGAATGATATCCTCATTAAATTAAGAGATGATCGCTAAATTCAATCTGATTGGCTATTAGGACATTTTCTAATGTTAATTCTGCATAATAAAACATGTTTTACTTCATGTAAGAGACAACACAAGCAGAACAATGCCAAGAAATGAACAGAGCTATTTGAAGTCTGATTAACACTGATGTATTTTTTCTTCATTATTTTCTGATTTCTTTTTTTCATATTTTTGGTCCTTTATAGGTCATTTTATAATTGAACAGATCAGAATAGGAAATCACCTAATGGCAACTGGGAGTCAGGACGCATTAGTTCTATTCCCAGGTCTTCCACTGGCTCATCCCATTACCTTGCACAAGTCACTGGATCTCTCTATACCTCCATTTCCACATCTATAAAAGAAGGATAAGAGTAATTACTCACCTACATCAAAGCGATGTTCTGAGTATAAAAATTACTTTTCACTTATTTAGCGATTACCATCTGAGGATCATAACATGCGGTACTAATATTAATGAAGCAAGCCTGAATATACCCTGTGAGTAAGTAGTAGTATTTCCCTGGGGAGACGGACATACAGAGAAGGTAAAACTGCAGTTTTTAAATCTGTGTACGTAAAGGTTGGCATATAAATCCAGGAATCTAAGTATGATTTTGATTTTCAAAAGATACTTAGCATCTATCACTCCCATTTTGCACCCAAGTTTGCTACCTACAGCTGTCATTTCATTGAACCTAAGCCACAATGAAGTTTGTTGTCAGTTTTGGACATAGTTCTGATGCACTCTCATGTACTGAAGCTGTTGATAGGCCTTCTTTCCTCCTTCAAAGACACATCTGAAAAAAGAGAAGACTGTGTGGCAAAGAGAAATAACAAAAACCTTCTAGTGCTGAGAATACTGAGGAAGCACTGATGTACTGAGGGGACTGCTCAACACGAGTCCCCTGGAAGGAAGGCCCGAAGGGATTTCAGCAGGGATGCATTGAAAAGAAGCAGCAAGGTTGGGGCAGATGCTCAAACTTCAGGACAGGCATTAATATACCAAGAAAAAAATAAACACCAGTTCAGATGCTGCAGTAGATGCTGAGATGGAGGATACAGAAGGCTTTGAAACACTCAGAAACAACTGCCAAAATGCTACAAAAATGCACTGGAAATTTAAAGGTAAAAGCTTCACAATTGAGGGAACTGACTGGACTGATTGCAAGGTAGGCTAACGGATACACACAAGGATCAGGTGGAAGAGCTGGAGAGACACAAAGAAGTTGTGAAAGTGAGCTCTTCAACCATCCTTGGCCAAGAAAGAGCTGATCAGAATGTTTTGTGGTCAGTATTTACATCTGACAGTGATGGTATGTGATGGTCAGAAGAGCTGAGTGATTTTTTTTTTCAGTGAACAATTTATTCACTGAAAAATGGAGTTCTGTCAAATTGAAACTATTCACAAATTCATGTCAACATTGCTGAATTGCATTGTCATCCATAGTGTCAATTCATAGCTATCCATAATGAAAATTATTAGTCATGGGTCCAGGGACAGAAAGTGGGAATGACTTTTAGACAGGTGGTTGGTCAGAACACTCACCTAAGATGTGGGAGTCCCAAATTCAAAGCCCTGCTCCAATGACTCTTTAAGTATTTATACAAGGTAGCACAGCTTCAGGAGGAGACACTGAAAGAAACCATTCCAGAATATCTCATAATCCTAGGGCACCTTCCTGCAATTTGGGAGACCCACATTCTTCACATTCCTTCTCTACAAAAGGCAGAAGAGGGAATTGAACTTGAGTCTCCAACATCTCACAGAGCTAAAGATGATGAGGAAGGCCCTCCTTTCCTGCCCTCTGTTGTTTTGCAAATCTTGCCTTCCTTTCCTTTTGTCAAAATACACAAAATCAAAATGCAAAATTTCAAATCGGGTTTAAATGAAACATTTCCTTTTGACCCAACTTGAATTTTTATGGCTTTTCAGCTTGACAAAAATATTGAAAAAGTTGCTTTTCAGTTTGACCTGAAACCAAAGCATTTTTATTTTTTTTTATTTTTCAGAATTGCCAGAAAAATTAAAAAAAAAAAAATCTCGATTGGCCAGTAGAAAGCATGAGTTGGCTCTTTGTGAACAATGGACTTGGGTTCAAAACTGAGAGAGTTCCTCCAGTTTCACAAAAAAACCCAAAAGTGAGAATCCTGGCAGCTGGTGGCTTCATAAAAAAAGATACAATACAATACAATACAATGCAATGCAATAAACATGTTTCAGGCCAACTTAACTTATCAATATGAAAAACTGATACAAAACAACACAAATGCATAATTACCAAGACCAATATGTACTAAACCAAAGCAACTAAAGGCTTTTATTACTCTGCTATTGACCTGTGTCATCCTGTGCCACAAATCCCACTCCTTGCCATTTACTAATGATTTACATCATATATTATTTCTGCACTGTGGGAGAAGCTTCCTTGGTCTTGGGTTAATAAAATATGGCCTGGTGTTCACTTCCCTCACTCATGGGGGAAAGGGAATTAATTAATTAGTGTGTATCTGTGTAGGCATGTGTCTGTAATTGTAAATAAGGAATGCAGTACACCCCTTGTTACTTCTGCCAGCAGGATCCTAGACTTTAGGGTCCTGGAAAGAAAACTGGATATTATATAAGTCCTTTGTATTCATTAATATAAGAATCACTGAAACATGTTGCTGTGGGAATTGGTGGTGGTTTTCATGATGAAGGCTTGCTGAATCAGCCCAGAATTCAATTCATTTCATTCTACTGAGGTGTACTCTCTTAACCTCTCTTTTTGAAAGGTTCACTTAGCACTAGTCTCAGTATGTGAATAACTCCAGGTTTTTTTCCCTATCCTATGAATCAAATTCTTTCCTCAGTCACATCTGGGCAGCTCCCTTGAAAACAATAGAGTTGCAGAAGTATAAATTATAAGCATGGTTTGCAATTCTGTAGCATGCAAGTACAAGGCATTTTAAACTAATGTCAAATTGACTCCAAACATAACACCAGCTTCAAAATTTACCATCAGATAAAATCTTGAAATAATATAAAATGTGTTGTGTTTTGTTGCATATATTTATTATTAATTATTAGTAGTATTATTATTTATTAGCAGTTACAGGGTACTCATCACCATGGCATCTAGGCTCATAATTTAAGGGGGGAGCATATAACATTACCCAAACTTAACTAGCAAATTCTTTGTGACATTCTACCCACTCTTCTCCTGAAGCACTGAGCTTGTCAAAGACAGAGGGGAAAAAAAAAAACAACCAGCAGAAACAGAGCTCTGGGCAATCCTGCTTTTAACTCCAATTCAAAAAACATTCTAGAGTCTAAACATGACCAAGACATCCTTCACCTGAGCATCAGAATGATCCACAGCAACTAAATCCAAACAAACAAAAAAGAGAGAGAAGATAACTGGATTTAAAGGTATTGATCTCTCCTTATATAAATCCTTATGTATATACTTACATTTATGTGGCCAGCAAAGATCAGTAATAGAGAACAGAGAAAAAAACCTCCCTATATAAATTAGGTGCTTTCCACGCACATCTGGGAAAATATGTCTTATATAATTTAAATAAATTATAAAATACCAGAAGGTTTGACATCTGATGGTCCATTTTCTTTGAAAAAAGCACTTAATTGTTAATATTAGATTCAATAAACAAGTATAACAAAAAAGGGCACTAGAATCAGAATGAAAGAACATGAAAGGCATGATGTTGACAGTATTAATAGCAAATCTGATAGAGCATAGCAGTTTTGGAAACATAAAACATGTTGAAAACATCATAATTATAACTGATTAGAGACCAAAGAGATATGTGCAATAAAAGCAAACATAAAAGCAATCAGATAAGACACATTAAAAGGGAATTTTGCTGTAAACATGAAAGATAGCTAAGGGATAATATTTTGCTGACATTATTCAATTAAAATAAAATGATATTTTATGACATTGATCTTTGTTATTTGTTTACTTCACTTGTTTGTGATTAGCTTTCAAGGTTCACTTACAAAATTCTAACACTGTGTAAAGGGAAATGTTATACCAATGGCTTATACATGGCACAAAGTCCTGAAAACACTCTGAGGACACTGCTTTTCACTTTGTAGCAGATCAAACTGTGTTATTCTCTAATCATCCTCATAGCAACAATATAGGGATGTCTAAATATAAACAAATTCTGTGCAAATAGAAGGTAGTGCAAACCTATCTCACACAAATGTGCTTAGTCAGGTTATCTATCCTATTCTCATAAAGGAGTTATTCCCTGGGCGCTGCTGCTCTAGGAACTGATTTTGCAAGCTGCTCCACATTAGTGGACCGTTGCACCCAGGCAGAGGTACACTAACTTCAACAGGAAACTACACGGGCCCAGAGGTCCACCCACATAAGCAGCTTGAAGAATACGGACACTCGTCTCTTCCCTGGTGACAGTACCGACAGCAGGAACCATACTGTCAATGACAGAGCCTCCTCATATTTGGGTAGTAGCAATCATCATGAGCAAAATCATCCTGAGGTCAGGATGTTAAATAAGTTGCCATGGAAACTGGGAGGGGTCAGTCCCTGTATGAGACTAGGGCTTCTTTTCCATGCTGATCCTGGGGATCTCCAACCTCTCCCTTTTCAGAAGGGAAGGTGTAAATATGCATTTTGCTTTAATGTTATGTCTGTGTTCCAGAAACCATGACAAAGGGTGAGTTAGGACTTCTGCCACAGATAGAAAGATCGTCTTTAGTTTCATACCCTTGTAACTTCTGCTTCTGAAATAGTTTCATTAGCTTATATATTTTTTTGCTTGGGATATTTGGAAATTTTCTAAAATATACCAAAGACAGACAATAAGCTATGTGTTACTTTTTATTCTTATTGTACAAGTGGGAGTAATGATGCTGGATTCCATGAGAACTTTGTATATAAAAATCAGCTCTTGCAGGACCTCTTTGATAGTTGAGTTCAGGCTGCGCGTTGGGGCCTGATTTCAGGGCTTTGCTGTAATGGATGCACCTACTCAGAAACAGGCAGAGTGGAAGATGGTTGATCAATTCAAGATATCATTGGGCCGAGTGCTTTCACATCTTGTTGGAATTAGGAACTTTGCTGTGATTTTTTTTTTCTCATACCTTTATGGCACAGAGCCTTTGTGTCCACCTGAGACTCAATGGCTACTTGAGAATCTTCCTAGGATCTCAACGTTGGATGTGGAAAGACTTGAACATGAGTTGACATTCTCAGAATTGACTTCTGCCTTAAATGGCTTTGCTCCAGGCAAGGCACCTGGTATTGACAGTTTGCCTGTTGTGTTTTATAAGGTCTTTGTTCAGCCTAACTTGCTCCAGATTTTTCAGGAGAGCATCAGAAACTATATATAGCCATTCAGTTGTCATAGGGCTGTTCTTACCCATTGCCTAAGAAGGGAGACCCCTGCTTTTCTTCAAGCATAAGCATTTTTCAAAGACCTTAGCAAATAGACTGGAAACTGTGATTGGTTCAGCCATGCGTCCCGATCTGACCTATTGAGTCCCCAAAAGGTTCATTTTTGATAAACTTTTTCTATTGCAGGTTGTGATCGCAGCCTCAAAAATGTTTGATTTGCACATTGGGTTGATCAAGCAAAGGATTTTGGTCATGTAGATTGTGGATATTTGTTTCACACCCTTTGTGCTTTTGTTTTGGGGTCCATGTTTGTCTCCTGAATTCAGTTACTCTATAACCACATATATATGTATATATATGTAGCCAGGTCAGTCCCAGGACATTAGAGAGACAAGGTAGATGAGGTAATATCTTAGAAGAATCATAGAAGATTAGAGTTGGAAGAGACCTCAGGAGGTCCCAACCCCCTGCTCAAACCAGGATCAACCCCAACTAAATCATCCCAGCCAGGGCTTTATCAAGCCAGGCCTTAAAAACTTCTAAGGATGGAGGTTCCACCACATCCCTCGGTAACCCATTCCAGTGCTTCACCACCCTCCTAGTGCCCCAGCCCCCTAATAATTTTTGTTGCCCTCCATTGGACTCTCTCGAATTTGTCCACATCCTTTCTGTAGTGGGGGGCCCAAAATTGGATGCAATATTCCAGGTGTGACGTCACCAGTGCCAAATAGAGGGGAATAATCACTTCCCTTGATCTGCTGGCAGTGCTCCTACTTGTATTGGACCAACTTGTGTTGGTGAGAGAGACAAGCTTTGGAGCCACACAGAGGTTGTCTTAAGGTCAATGGCTCTCTCTGGCTTGAAATCTTGTCTCTCTTACTAACATACGTTTGTCCAATAAAATATATTACCTCATCCACCTTCCGTCTCTAACAATATATATACAGTCTATTTAAGGTGAATGGGATTTTGAACACCCCCCTTCCAGTCTGTAGGGGAATTAGGCAGAGTTGTTCCCTGTCTTGCTTATGCATACTCTACAGAACCTTTGTTATGCATGTTGCAAAAGCACCTTTCTGGCCTCTGTGCTTGTTCTAGCTTGTACCGGTGTGAAAGTCTCCACATGCTGAGGTAACTGTGTTTATTGTTCCTGATTGTGAGGTCCAGGCTTTGACTGAATGTCAGCATTCTTTTGAAAAGGCTTCTTCAGCTCACATAATTGAGGGAACAGTGACTTGAGGGGCTTGAGTGGTCTCCTGCCTTCCAACTTTTCCAGGTGGCTATCATGGAGCTGAACTGGCTTTAAAGCATTGGGAATTATGTTGGGACCAGATGATATTTTGGGTCAGAATTGTAAGGAAGTTATGGAAAAGTTGGAGGTGAGGTTGCAAAGGTGGAAGTGGTGTTTGCCTTGTCTCTCCTTTTGAGAGTCAATGTTACTCATTAATAATTTAATTTCCTCTGTCTTGTAGCTCAAATGTATTGTTTTGGACTACACCCCATATTCACCACTGCCATATAATTATGATATGTTTTGTACAAAGTATGCCATGTGGGGTATCATTCTAAAAGACTTGATTTACTAGACATTAATATCTCATTCGATTTTATGTGCTATCATTGTATATGAAGTTATGAAGTTTGGCTGTGTATGTGCTACTGAAATATGTTGTGAGGTTGAGAACACCCACAAGCAGCCTTTCAGGTACAACAATAAAGAGGCCAGTGTTAATGGCTTACTGAAGTAATGCACACAAGCACAAGGATTACCCCAGGAATTGTGCACAATAGAAACCTCTCAGAGATAGCACTACACAATGGGAACTGTTTGACCCAGGTCACAGTAAAACAGCTGTCCAGCAAGATGGAAGAAGATATAAAAGGGGGAAATGACATCATGACTGGACCTCACCCTCCCTACAACAGGAGTTGGCAACCTTCGACACGCAGCCCATCAGGGTAATCTGCTGGCAGGCCATGAGACATTTTGTTTATGTTGACGGCTCCCAGTGGCCACGGTTCACTGTTCCCAGCCAATGGGATCTGCAGGAAGCTTTCTTTTGACATTTTCTAGGATGGCGTCATTGGCTGAGGCACAGTATTTTATATCTGCCAGTTGTGGAAGGGGATCAAGGTCTCACTGATGTTTTGAGCAGAGTTGCGGCTTTTTTGGTTACAGTCTCTGCCGCAGCTGCTGTTTGTGGATGAGTAAACTGGAAGCAACTGGCCTTTGCTTTTCTTTAGCTGGTAGGGCATTTGCATTTTGATTGGGAACTTTTTTTGTTGGATTATGCATGCTTTAGTTTTGAGGTGTTACCAAATTTTTATCAAAAACTTTTTAATAATGGTTGGAGATATTTTAAGCTGAGGCTGCCAGACAGGGCTGCTTGATTAATCCCTTCTTTATAAAACTGCCACAAGGATTCCCAGTCTTATTTCTATGGATGTGTCTACAATGCAATTAAACTCCCACAGCTGGCCTGAGTCAGCTGACTTGGTCTCGTGGGTTCCAGGCTACAGGACTGTTTAACTGAAGAGTAGATGTTCGGGCTCTGAGTGATGTTACCCAGGCTTCTTTCAACCCAAAGCTCTTGGTAACTTTTACTCTGTGCGAGGTGCTATCAGGAAATAAATCAGGGGAGACACGGCTGTCCAGTCGATAGATGACTGGCACAAACAGGACAACACAAGAGTGCTTTCACTTAAAGCTAAACTTTACTTAGTCTCAAGCACTTACACTCATCCGCAACAGATGAGTAAAAAAAAACCCAACCCTTGATAATTACCAAAGCTGAGTGTGGCTCTCAAGTGGCACAATGGCAGCCTTCTGGTGGCCAAATCTTCCATCTGCCAGTAGGGAACACAAGATGTATCCAGAGGGAGAGTCCCACTACCTCGAACTTTTCCCCCTTATTTATACATTAATAATACAATGACACGTTACTTAAAGAAAACTTGTTAAGCAAGCAGTTTCAATGGTCAAGCAAAAGGTTTCCTTCTGATTATGGTTAACCAGGTGGTTTTTCCCCCCAGAATTTGCACCCCTTCAGACCCTGGTAGACACATTCCTGAGGGAATATCCTGCTCTTCTAAAATGCATGTATCAGCAACTTCAGCACAATTCTTATCAGGAAGGACATGGGGTCAAGCTACCCTTTCTGTGGCACCCAAAACCCCCTCCCATCCTGCCTTGGTTAAGCTAAGGCTGCTGCATGGCCAATTTATGGCCTGCTGACTTTGCTGCTTTTAGCAATAAGCAATAGTTTATTAAGTTTAAGAAAAGTGGTTTCAGGCACTTTACTGGTTTGCCAAAATCTCCCTGTACAAGTGGAGCCTGGGTTCAGGGACTTTCCTCCCTGCACAGAGTCCCAGAGCCAAGGCTCCAGCCTGAGCCCAAATGTCTATGCCAAAATTAAACAGCTCCTGAGCCTTGTGTGCCACCCATGGGTGTTTAACTGAAGTGTAGGCATTTCCTAGGAGTCTTGTCTCTTTTCTTATTGCAGCAGGTGTAACAAAACTAGTTTATTTAATTGATTTTATGAATTTAATATGGGCTTCAGTGGATGTCTTGGCTGTGAAGCTTGGTTTTCATTCCATTTGCTGGGTTTCTCTCTCTCTCTTTTTTTTTTATCAGAGGTGGAATCAGCTCTTCCTAGCAGCATTATTGTTGGTCTGGACAGTTGCATCCTTGAGTGAGACATCTCTGATTATACTAGTGTTTCTATTTTCTTGCCTGTTGCTCCTGCTATGGATTGAAAAGTCTAGCAGCTTACTTGCCTTCAGTGGATCTTCTGAATTTACTTTTAATAGCGTAGGACATAAGTCATTGTATATGCTTGTGGTAATGATTAATCATTTTTGAACACGTGTTGAATATCCTGATAAGGTATGGCGTAGTGAGTTTTGGGTGGCAGACTCCACCCATCCAGCCTTGCAATTATATACAAGCCTCCAACTGCAAAGAAGGTGGTGATTTTCAATAGAGAACTCTTCAAGGGCTGCTGCCACAAATGTGGTTGTGTATCTTTCCATTCTGGAGGTGTCCATGCCATGTGGCTTGCAACACAGACCTACCAAGCGCCATGCAGCAGAGCTTCCCTTAGCCAGGCAATCCATTCAGGAATACCTCTCTACAATGTAGCCTCAAACCATGTGTTCTATTAGTCAAAATGAGTTTCACAGATGTGTTTTGGTTGGTAACAGAGAAGTAATGGAAGAAATCATTCAAAAGAAGATTTCCTAACAGCAAAACGTATTAGCTTGTGAAATCACTTCCCTAGGGAAGTGCTGGGAGCCCCATCACCTGAGTCATTTAAACTAGACTGAACGACACACTTTAGAATGTGCTATAGGGAAAAAATCTTGCACTAGCAGAGAACTGGGACGGACAGCCTAGCTGGGTCTTCCTCTTCTCTAATTTATATGATTCTTTGAAACTGTGGTACTTGAGCCCATGACACTGATTGACATAAAACCAAATGGAAGAGTGGCCGAAAGAGTTGGAAAGAGGGAATGAGAGATGCTTGGTGATTGCAAAGGACTTGTAGAAAAGAGACAACAAAGCTGAGATTACAGTAGGGATACAGACAGCAGGCTTAAAATCTTATTTTTTCAGATAAAAGCTCTCTATGTACTTCTCTTTGAGTTTGCTTGTGAATAAGCTTTATATTGTAAATATAATTGTGTTTGAGGAGCTCAGTGTCTTAAGACACTTTAAATATCAAGACTCATGACAAATAGTATTAGCTCGGAATAAGCTGTTGCTCTTTCACTGTTAATTGGGAGTGTTGCAGTATTTAAAAAAGTAAGAATGAAACTAGCGCCAATCCTCAGGAGTGAACAAGTGACAAATGGAAATATGCAAATAGGTTTTCTCAAGAGTGCGAAATGTGAAAGCCTGTAAGTTTTTATATAACTTTGGAAGATTAAATGTTAAAATCATGATATATTTAATGCAAGCTTTTAAAGCACAGGAAGGGCTTTTTACAATATTTTAATTCAGAATTGTCATCTTCTAGCATTACAAATGCATTTCCTTTCAGCTGTCTCTATATATAACCTGTTCCCATTCTAACACTTTAAAACAGGTATCTGGCTTGGACAGTACAATTATTTCCTCCTATGATATTTTCAGAGTTTATGAATGTTTTATTAAAGGCTACTTGTTTAATTCAGGCAAATGTGGGAGAAGGAGTAAAGTATTTGACATTGAACAGAAGCAGCAAAGTTTCCTTGACACAGTGGTTAAACAGAATGATTTTTTATAAACCTATGTATGTACATCACATATTCCAAAAGCTGCTCTTCCAGGAAGAAGTAGAATCTGCTGGTGTTTAGCAGCAGCAGTTATATGAATGGGGGACATGGATCAGCATTCACATTACACTCCCTGTCATTACCCGCCCTGGGCCAGGAAAGCTAATGATTCAACTAGTGGACAAAATTTGGTGATGAATCGTGGTCATGTGACTCCTGAGGCACGTTGTGCATATGCTCAGAAGAAGAAGTTGTATGAATATATATTACTGTAAGCAGATTAGTCACTGTAAGCAAATTTTACAACTTCTTGTTGAATGGATGGCCAGTTGCACTTCCCAGTTGCTTTAGAATGGCAGACAATATGTTTTCATTACCGCTGTCCCTTAGCGCCGATACTGAGTTGGACCATACTTCAATTGCATCTTGGATTCTATAAGAGGACGAGAGGTAAGGGGTACTAATAGGATGCTCTTTACTGACACATCCCCCAGCCTCTCCAGCCATGCTCCACTTTTGAATGCACTGTACCTTCTCCCTGGTTGAAATGTCTTGCACCACTGCAACTATCAAGCCAGGCAGACTTCAATCAGTGGATACCTGGTGCCCAAATCTAAATCATTATTTCCAAAGGCTACGAGAATTAGGAGAGAAATATTGAAAATAGAGATGGGCCTAATCCTAAACCCTGAATTGAAATGTCCACCCAACCACACTGAAACAAAAGTTTCAGACCTTTACAACTGAATTTAGGGCTAGAATGTCACAGCCTTACTCTGCTGTGCAGGAGAAAAATGTCTGTGACTGTGGGCATAAGAAGAAGAGATCAGGTTACTGTCTGAAGGACTGGATTTAGGGGCAGTAGACCTGGACTGCTTGGGGTGCAGAGCTTGGGGGGTGCTGGGTTTGGAGTGCTGTTTTTGTTGTTAGTGACAAAAGGGAAAATAGAATGTGTGAAGTAAAATGTTTCAGGTATTCTGTATATGGATTCATTTTTCACTAACCTCCTAGAATGTTCTGGACCTTTATAGACTGTCATGGAACTTTCCAGACTTTCTGAGAACTATATTTTCCTCGAACCTCCTAGAATGTTGTCAGCCAGACCCTTCTGGATATACAAGGAGCGGGGTATTACAAGTCAGTCAGTCAGTCATGAACTGAAGTGAAGAGAAGGCCCAGCTGTGATATTGTGAACCTTATTTTATTGTGTAATTGTGAAAGTGTACTTGTGTTTTAAGAGTGTAAGTAACTAATAAAGGATATATTTAATTAGATGCCATCAATAATAATATAAATAATATATAATATTATAATATAATATAAATAATATATAATAATATGAAAGAAATATTGTTACTTCTTTTGCCATGCTTAACATGTGCTGTTTGATGACTTTCTAAGATTGCGGAACATAGACTTTTGCTCTCCCTACTAATATCTATTTTATCTACTAATGAAAGAGGCCCACAAAGAAGCCTTCAGAAGCTCAGTATAGGAAGTGAAAAGCTCAATTGCAATCTAATTTGCGACTAGCAGCAAATGTGATGGGAAAATATCTGGAATAGAACAACATAGACTGGGCTTTAGGCAGTAGTGATTGTCCCAGTGCAGGAGAAATTGAGGAATGAAGCTTAAATGATGGAAGTCCAATTACTAAGGAATTAGCAGCTTTACCTGAAGATAAGGAATGGAAATGTGAGGGAAGTGATGGAGAATCATCCAGTTTTCCTAGGAGCATAAAGAAGACGGATGATAAAGAAGAATGTGGCTCACATGAAAAGAAGAGTAATGACAAAGAAAAATCTGGTTTACACAAAAAAGGAGAGAAATGATAAAGAAGAATCAGCCTCACATGATGACAGAAACAGCTGTGAGAAAAATTGTATACCACAAATCAGTACATCAGATCCTGCTTTATGTCGGCGATCCTAAACTCTGCTGATATTGATCATACAATTTTGAATGGGCCGGGCAAATGAGCATTCCAGTAAGGGAGCAGAAGTGACACTTCTCAAAGTCATGCTGCTCAAAGTCAAGAGTGCTCAAAAATGGTGAGAAACTGAATCAGTGTTGGCTATCGGCTGACAAAGTGTTCTGTTTTTGTTGCAATATATTTTACGAGAGTACCAATTGTTGCTTGCGCTTTCCAGGTACAATTACTGGCATAACTTAGCTGTTTCTCTGAAGCAACATGAAAAGTCACCCAGCCATTTTATGGCCTACTCCAAATGGATGGAGGTCAATTCCAGACTCAAGCTGAATAAATGCATAGATGCAGAAAACCAGTATATTATTATTGTAGAAAACCAGCATTGGAGAAACATGCTCAAGCATCTGATCTCAATTATCCTCTTCCTTGCAAACAATAATTTGGCTTTCCGGGGCTCATCGGATAAGTTGTTCACTGAACATATTGGTAATTTCCTTGGCTTGGTAGAGTTCCCTGGGGAATATTATGATGTCATGTGTGACCATCTATGTCAAGTAGTTAATAAAGAAGCTATGGACCTTTACTACAGTAAAACAATTCAAAACAAATTGACTGACCTTATGGCAAGGAAGGTGCTTGATAACATATTGATGAAGCTTGGCAAAGTGAACCAATAAGCCATAATAATGAATGGCACTCCCAACATTAGTCACAGTGAAAAGATGTCATTTACACTAAGATTTGTTCATGAGGATGGCTGTATCCAAGTAAAGGAACACTTTATCTGTTTCCTGTCTGTGGATGACTCTAGTGGAAAAGGCCTAACAGAACTGTTTATGGATGTTTTGAATTAGAATAAAATAAAGCTTCAGCCAAGGCTATGACAATGACGCGAACATGAAGGGAAGAAACAGTGGCGTCCAGGCAAGGATCCTTGCTCTGAATCCAAGAGCTTTCTTCATGCCTTGTGGCTGCCATTCCCTCAGCCTGGCTTTGTCAGATGCAGCGTCATCTTCTTTAGATTCGGTAGCTCCCTTCAGAGTACTGCAAAGGAGATGCATCCTGTTTTCAGCATCAACTATCAGGTGGAAGATCCTCACAGACAATATTACAAATCTGACTGTGAAGCTGCTATGTGACACTTGCTGGGAGAGCCGCATTGACAGAGTAAGGCCAGCGAGGTACCAAGTGAGTGAGGTTTATGATGCCCTGATGGAACTGGCGCAGTCCAGTAAAGGTGAGGCAAGCATCTGACATGAGGTGCAAAGCCAGATCACTGATTTCAAATGCGAGAAAAGTGACCTTTAGAACGAAAGGACTAGGGTTAACATTCTAAGACTGTCACCTACTATAACACTATTTAATACTGGTCCACCCAATGTTGGTGCATAGTTCAATTTATTATTATGTTTCAGTTATTCTTAAAATTAAAATGTTTCTATAGGCTTAGAGGAGTCAGATTTTATTATTTGCTTACATATGGCATGAATAAATACAGATTTACAGACCCTATCAGGCAAATTTATAATCTTACATGACAGGGATAAATCATGCATTCAAATCATGCATCAAAGTCATGAAATGGAGTAGAAATACAATAAAAATAAGATAAAAGTTTAACAAATGGAGGAGGGAGGCGCCGAAGATGCTCCTCGCCTAGGGCACCATTTGGTCTAGGGCCCACCCTGCTTATTTTCCATTCTCTTCTCCAAACAAGTGAGCAGGGAGGATTCAGATACATGCTGGAAGTGCTAGAAGATGTGTCCAGGGTAACTAGCCATGTGCAGAACAGGAATAAATTGTTCTGTGAAAAGACACAGTAACTTAATCCTCTCCCAGAACAAGGAAGTGAGGAATACAATTATGAATGGCTGGTCTCTAGTATGCTCCTGGGGTGGAATAGCTATGAGGCAATAGCTTAAGAAAGCTATACTATTTACAGATCTAGGCCTGCTCACTTCAACTAAGAAGAGGAACTGATAAGCTCAGGCCACAAGTGAGTACATGGAGAAACTAAGGGGGTGGAGGGGAAACAGGAACAGGAGTGAACTCAAAGGTTGAAAATGAGGGAACCAGAAGGAGACAAGCGATGGACCAGAGCTGAGAACCACTAGATTAGATCAATGAGGTCTTGGTGTATTATAGCATTAAGGAAGTTGTGAGGTTTTAGGAATAGGGTGATTTTTGGTTAGAGTCCTTTCACTCTTGATAGTATTTTCCCTTTTGTGACAAGACTGGCCCACCAGGGTTCCTTGCCTTTCTGATCCTACATATGGCGATCAATTAGACCCTGAGCATGTGAGCAAGAACAAGCCAGTCGAGCACCTTAAAGCAATTTATACTTTTTTTCTGACTTGGATACGTTTCTGCAGCCAAAGTCTGTCCTCACTCACACTGGTAAAATGCCATATTTCAGATCAGGGCTGATTTAGCTCACAAGGCACTTTAACTTCAGCAGTATTGCACTGTCATAATTAAGAACAGATTTGGACCTATTACTTTTAGGGTACGTCTACACTGCACACTTCTTTTGGTGGTGTATAGTGTACATACTCATATAGCCCCCCCAACACAGCTCTAAATAGCAGTGTAGACCATGAACCCCATGGCTTAGGTGAGTAAAGACATGCCTAAAGAGTCTGAGTATCTAAACAAGTACGTGCCCTACACAGTTCCATACTTGCCCATGCCATGTCTCTACTCTGCTATGTTTAGCAGCATAGTGTCCTGCTGATGGATCTTTTTCCTGCAGCAGGAAATGACTCTGGCAGTGGGGAAAGCTTCCATTGGGGAGAGGCAGTAGAGAAAGGCTCTGCCAGCTCCCACTGCTGGACCTTTTCCCCACTGCAGGGAAAGTCTCTGGCAGGGGGGAAAGGCTCCAGCAGCTCCCTGTTGCTGGATCCCTTCCCTACAGCGGGGAAAAATTCCAGCAGGGGAAAGCGGTTGAAACCTTTCACCGCTGCCCAATTCTTTCTCTACATACATAGCTAGACACTACAGTGTTTACACAGCTTGTTTCTCACTGCAGTGTAGCTACACCTGTGCTGCATGCCGCCAATGCTGGGGTGTAGTGTAGATGTAGCCTTAGTGATGTCAGTTTTCTTCTTCATATATCTACAGCAAATGTGAAGGCACTCAAGTTATTTGTTGATGTGTTTTCAAAACAATTAATTTCTTAAGGCACGTTTAGTGTGGATATTAAAGATGGTGTGTGAGCTAGTGGAAAGGGTTGGTGTAATTTCCTGTACTGAGTGATCATACTCTGAAGGAACTTATGCCACAAGAGGACACATGGGAAGAGCTGTACCACAAAAGGAAACTAAGCTGAAATTCCCCCCAGTTTCTTTTACTCCTTGCTATTGGTTGTTTCCTACTACAACCTGCCCCTATACAGTTTCTTTAGCTGCTTCAATGTCATCAGTAAATTTCCTAAGTGTTACGGAATTCCAGTCAAAATTCCTCTGAGTGTTTCAAAATCAGCTTTTCTGAAATCAAACATTTTATGCTTATTTTTCTGGTACAAAACATCATTATTTCAAACCTAATGATTTTGTATTCACTGGATACTGCATGCTCCTTATCATCAACCATATTTATTATGCTTATCTCAAATCATTGGACTAGAATTGCCTCTAACTATGCAGGCTGTTTAGCAAACTTGCTGTTTAAAAAAAAAAGCAATTCTAGACTCCTTCTAGAAGAACCTCTTTCCAGTTTTTTTGCGTAGTTGTTATCCAAATCCATATCAGGGTAATTAAAATCCCCATGATAAAGCTTCAAGCCAAGCTCTTTCAGGCCTGTCTTATCTGGAAGAATATTGGCTTATCTGCTATTTTTAACTACCCAAGAGATCTGTTGCTACATCAGTGAATTACCTGGCTACTTTTATTACCCAAATTTCTATCTAAACTCACTCCAGTGGCAGCCAAGGTATTTATGCCATTTATCCTAGCAGAATACATTTCATCCCTCAACAATACCGCTGAATGCTCCTGCTTTTTTTTTTTTCCTGGCTATCTCTTCCTTGAATCCTGACATTTTAAATCCTCAGTCAGTACATTGGTTTGTTCAAGTGTGGCATTCTAATCACAGCATATCATATGTATAAGCAAAGAACAACAGTAAAAAAACAAATGTTTTGCAGTGAGAGGGATTGGGAAAGACGTAGCGCCCGATTGTGCAACCTTCACATTGGTTAATGAGTAAATGCTGAATAATGTGAGTAATGGTTGTGGATTAAGGCTCTACAAGAACTACTAATAAATATGTATAGCGTTTATAAATGATGACTACATATGTGTTTGGAAGACATAACAGGTTGCAAATATATGAACGGTTTTTCCATTAGAAGACAGAGGAATTATTAAGGGTTCAATCCTGTAAACACTTATGCTTGTTCTCAGCATTAAGCATGCAAGAAGGATTATTGATTTTAATATTGCCCCCATTCTCCCCTATGTGACAGACTCCCCAGGCAGATTACATCTCCCATAATGCACAATGGTACCTATTCACTTGAGGCACTGTGGTGTACCATGGGAGTCCTGTGACCACAAGTGCATCATGGGAGATCTAGTCCTGTCAGGCAGTTTGGCATACAACTCCTATGAGTCACTGTGGTTGCTCAGTCAAAAGCAGAGATTAACTGTGAAACTGAAACAGAACATTTCATGATTTTCTAAGTTGAAATTCAAAAATTTCAGCAAAATTGAGAAATACCCACTCTGAACAGGTGTAAATGACTAGGAAAAAATTCCATTTAATTATTAGTTGGAAAATTGCACTTAGGCTAATCAACTGCATTTTTTTCTTATGATATCATCAGTCCCCAGGAAAGTAGTGCAGCTTATTAATATTCATGAATGCTGACCCTGAAAAAGTTATCACTCTTCTGTTCATATAGAGTTTTCTAAGGAATCATATCTACAAAATACACAATGAAGTCTTCTGTTACTTCTATTTCTCTTCTATTAGCTCCAAGTTAATAGATGAGCATATGTTGACATGATCAACGATAACAGGATGCAAGCAAACACTGTGATTAATGGTCAAGCTCTAGGAGGTGGTAAAGTAATTTTCTTATCTGGGATCATACATATCCAGCCAAGGAGGCTGCTCTAAAAAAATCAGAAGAAGATTAAGAAGATTAGGGATTGCACACTTAGTCATGGTCCCCTTATAAAATTGTGAAAAAAAAACATGGTATCTTGAAATGTATAAAAGATCAACTGGTAAAAAGCTTCCCCCCCGCCCCATCATGACTTACGGATATGAATTCTAGACAACTAATGCAGCTGACAAGAAGAAAATTGAAGCCTTTTGGATGTGTTGCTTGAAAAGACTCTTGCATATCTCCTGGACAGAAAAGGTGACAAACACTGATGTTAGAAATATTATTGGAGAGAAGCAGACTCTATTCTTGGAAATCAAGAGGCGTAAACATATGTACTTTGGTCACATCAGACGTAGAGATGGAAATAATCTTGAAAGAGATATCATGAAAAGAATAGTGATGGGTCATTGTTGTAGGAGACTACCAGCAAAGAGATAGATGGTGTGTGGCAGATTTTTGGGAGGCTAGCTGCTGAGTGTGTGAAGGTAGTGAGGGATTGAGATAGCTTCCAAAAATTCTGCTATAATGTCACCAGTGTTCAGTCATGAATAATTAGAGTTTACTTAGTTACTTAGCGATCAAGAGAGTAGAGCTAGTCATGAATTTTTCAACTAAATTTTTGTCAGATTCATCAAAGCTGAGAATTTTTAATGGATATGTATTAGTTTTGAATAATCTTTAGTCAGGAAAAATTTCTCAGGTCCACAATAGAATTTTGGTCAAAACCAAAGAGACAGAGAGAGACAGAAGGCACCACTGAAGGAGAGTCAATAGCCTGGTGGTTATGGCACTCACATGAGATGTGGAAACAGGTCCAAGCCCTTGCTCCAAATGATGCAGAGGAGACAGCTGAATGTGGGTTTCCCATATACCAGGTGAGTGTCCTAACCAGAAAGCTATTGGTTATTTTAGGGTATGATGCTCTCTGTTCTTGAAAAGTTTCATGTTGATAAGGAACAAATCCAAATGCCAAAATTTCACCTTTTTTTTCAAAAGCGAATTCTTGTTTTCTGGCCAGCCTCCTTAAGAGACACATAGGATGCAAAACTTATTGAACAGTTAATTAATCCATTAATACATTTATTTCTCTCTTTTTTCACCCTTCTTATGGTTACTAGTCTTTATGCTATTCTGTTTTCTCAATGCTGTGCTTCTAACACACTCATCTTACTTCACATACATATGATCATTACTTCTGTTACTTCTTCTAAGTTTAAAAACAGTCATGCATGTCTTCCATGGATCTCATATTTATCTGTCATTCTGAGAGAAGTTGTTGTCCTCCTTAATCGGATACAGCAAGCATTCCTCTCCATTCTGAGGATTAATCATATCTTTCATACTTGTCCTTACCTCTGATAAAAGATGGGGAAAAGCCTGTTTGTGGTCAGCGCTCCTAAAATTGGCAACTCTGCTATCAGGTTCTTTTCTTGCTCCTTCTGTTAACTGTAGGGCTGGTGCAAACTATCCTAGCTACACAAGTAATCAACCATCACAGAGGACAAGGATGATTCTGTGGTCAGGACACTTGAATAGACCTCAGGAGACTTGGGTTTAATTTATGAGTTTGTTATAGACTTTCTGTCTGACCATGGTCAAGTTACTAAATCTCCTTGTACCTCAGTTCCATATCTGTAAAACTGGGGAGGTGTGCACGAATCCTTCCCTTCTCCCACCTTTTGTCTGCTTTGTGTATATAGGCCATGTCTACATATCTATACCAGCTTGCCACATAGTGACATCTTGCAAGCACATTGCTACAGCTCAGGAACTTTCTGTGTAGACAAATCCTTAGATTATAAACTGTTCAGGGAACTCTTAGTATGTAAAGCCTCTAGCAGAATAGTGCCCTGATTTCAGATGGGGCCTCAACACGAATAATACATATTAGAAATAATTATCTTCTTCCTTCTCGACCAGATTAGCAAAATTATCCTCATCTACACAACTTTCCTGAAACACCTCCTGGTTAGCTGAGTAATCAATAGGTATTTTTTTTTAATATTTTGACACCCCAGCATTATGTGAAGACACGTGTTCCCCCAGCATTATGTGAAGACACAATCCTTACCCTTTTCCAACTAACCTTTTAAATAAAATATTGCAATAGTCCAGTATTTTGAGGATGAAAGTATAGTTTTCTTAAAGGTCAGTTCAGTCCTGGATATGTTTTCACTTTAGACAATACATTATGAACTGTGGAATCTAGTAGCAATTTTCAGCACCAGTAACAATGGGAAGTAAATTTCAGCCATTCACAGTAAGATGGCAATGTGGTGACATTTGAAGCCTGACTATAGGCTCTTACAGTCACTGCAAGAGACTGCTTGCTGAGTGGAGAGCACCTCTTTCTAGTTAAGTGGGTAAATTTTAGATGCAGGTGAAAAATAAGATCAGAACACTTTACAAAATGATTGCAAGTCATCAGCTATGTGGCAATTTCCCCACCATCACCCTCCTCTCATAGCAAGTCAGAATTGAAATATATCAAATTAATAAATCCCTAAGAAACCAATAATCTCACATTTTCTGTACAATTGTATGTGACAGATGTTTTTATCCTTTAGTTCCAGTGAGCCACAATCATTATGTTTTATTTTCCAGATGTATGTCCTTGCTCTCTTAAAACTACAGTACTTGCACTACACAGTAAAGCAATAAATTTATAAAACATTCTTTTGAAGTGGCTGCTTGTGTCATAATTCCACTTCCATATCTTTAGTTGTTCTAAAATATATTGAACTGTCATTGTGGGGGTCAGGAGATTAGAACACTTTGTAGTTCCTCTGCCAATGACTTTGTTTAACTTGGAAAATAAGCTACAGCACCCAGGGAGTGATGAAATCAAGGATATGTAGAGTCACAAAGGCATAAAAATGTTAAACACTGAATACTGCAAACATTTCTTAAGAAAGAAAAGTGATATGTCTGCACGTGTTTACTCCAGGTACCCACCAGTGAACCATCTTTATTAAAACTTATAAAGAATACACAACAACACTCCAAGGCTTTGCAATAAAAACGAGTTTCTCTCTGAGCTTCTGTCTTCTAGAATCATCTGGCTTTTGACCTTGAAATGATATGCACTTTGTCTGACCCTGGCTTACTGTCAGTTAGTTTAAACTTCATTTAACATTTTATTTTTTACCTGAATGGAAAACAGCAAACCTCTTGGGATTTTCCAGCTTCTCTGAGTGCTAGATATGCCATCATCATTTTGAAGGCAATTTTTTTTTTTGTAATTTCACAGAAAACAAAGCAATTGCAACATGCAAAAAGATTTGTTTTTAAATTCCTACCTAACAAACAATAGAATGAAACTCTGCAGGACAATCTTTACTAATTACTTTGGGGTTATATGTAAATGGATCTTTAAGTCAAGCTTTTGTCCATACATTAGAGCACAATATCAATATGAAAACTCCTTATGCCAAGAAGAGCAGTGGATAATGAAATATTGAGAGGTCCCAATACTGACTGAGGATGGAGGTGATGTGGTATGGTTTTTGTGCATGTGGGAAAACAGGCATTAGCCCTCTACTTGTGCTGATGAATACTGGGGCTTTGACAAATCCTAATAATTGGCATTACAAGTATCAAGAAGAAATGAAAATTGGCAACATTCTTGCTTATGCACAGGTGTCCTAAATGGCCACATTAGATTGGTTTAACCAATAGGCTAGTGAGTAGATATATTTCTTGTCACATTCTATGGTGCAATTTAGGCTAGAAAGGAGTTGTGTCACTGCCCGATCTGTAACCCGAAATATCTTTAAAAGGTCTGCTGCTGTGGTTCTCTTGTCTCGACAATACCACTCAGCACACACTGCGTGTCTATGGGTTAACCAGCTCTGACTCAGCAATTCTGCTTCCAGCAGCCTGCTTGTTTCTCTCCAGCCGCATTCTGGTTACACCTGGCAAGATGACCCCAGCACTTCCTTGTCCTCAATTGTCCCAAAAGCTGTGCTTTGTAATGTCCAACCCTCTCCTGGACCATTCAGAGAGATATTAAGGTTTGTTTATTCCTTTCAGGATACAAGGACTAACAGCTGGGCACTTTAAATGGAGTTTTCACCCACTTTAAATCAAACACAGCACTGAGTTGGTTTAGATTACAAGTAAAACAAGTTTATTAACAAAATGAGATTGTATTTTAAGTAAGTTCAAGTACAAAGGATAGAGTTTAAAATGGTTATAAGCAAATAAAAATCAAAAATAATTTCCAGTGTCTAAGACTTTACAAAACAAGCTACTGCCTTTTTTTTCAAGGTAGTTTCCTTACCAGTCTACCATCCAACAAGATAGCTGTCCATGCTTCTGGTCAGGATTTCCCACAAAGTCCAAAATATTTGGTTCCTTTGTCTTCTTAGAGATGAAAGATCACTTGGGGTTCTTTATCCTTCTCTTTATAATCCAGGGAATCTTAGAAATTGATTTTTTGAATGATTACCCCTCCCCCCAAAACTAAGTTTGATCAAGCTGTGAGGAAGGCAATGTGGAGTCTGAGGATAAAGGAAATTCCATGCTGGTTTCTTGCCCCACTAGTGTTTGCTAAAATTCAAATTGATCTGTTTCCTGCAGTCTCCTTCCACTGCTTTCTTGATGGTCCTGTTTACTTGCTATGTAATTAGCATTTGCATTGTCTCTTGATGTACCTTGGAGATTTCCTCCCAGGTGACATTCCTTTGTCTAGGATCTTTAGCCCTACCTAGCAGAAACCCTTTGATAACATAATTTCCAGTATGTTTGTAATTTTGAATTTGTCCTCTGTACATACACCACACAATAATATAATTGATCAGTATGTTATTAGCTTTCTATTGACAACTTACCTGACACCTTTTGAGACATTAGTCAATTGGGGTTCATAGTACTGGTCAGGCCAGAAACTTACTGCCAGATACCAATAAGTCCCTTGCCCTCTTGCATTGAGATTCTTTTAGGATTTCACTTCCAATCTGGAGTTTCATAGAATCATAGAATAACAGGGTTGGAAGGGACCTCAGGAGGTCATCCAGTCCAACCCCCTGCTCAAAGCAGGACCAATCCCCAACTAAATTATCCCAGCCAGGGCTTTGTCAAGCCTGACCTTAAAAATATCTAAGGAAGGAGATTCCACCACCTCCCTAGGTAACCCATTCCAGTGTTTCCCCACCCTCCTAGTGAAAAAGTTTTTCCTAATATCCAACCTAAACCTCCCCCATTGCAACTTGAGACCATTACTCCTTGTTCTGTCATCAGCTACCACTGAGAACAGTCTAGATCCATCCTTTTTGGAACCCCCTTTCAGGTAGTTGAAAGCAGCTATCAAATCCCCCCTCATTCTTCTCTTCCACAGACTAAACAATCCCAGTTCCCTCAGCCTCTCATCATAACTCATGTGTTCCAGTCCCCTAATCATTTTTGTTGCCCTCTGCTGGATGCTTTCAAATTTTTCCACATCCTTCTTGTAGTGTGGGGCCCAAAACTGGACACAGTACTCCAGATGAGGCCTCACCAATGTCGAATAGAGGGGAACGATCACATCCCTCGATCTGCTGGCAATGCCCCTACTTATACAGCCAAAATGTCATTGGCCTTCTTGGCAACAAGGGCACACTGTTGACTCATATCCAGCTTCTCGTCCACTGTCACCCCTAGGTCCTTTTCTGCAGAACTGCTGCCGAGCCATTTGGTCCCTAGTCTGTAGCGGTGCATGGGATTCTTCCATCCTAAATGCAGCACTCTGCACTTGTCCTTGTTGAACCTCATCAGATTTCTTTTGGCCCTATCCTCCAATTTGTCTAGGTTCCTCTCTATCCTATCCCTACCCTCCAGCATATCTACCTCTCCTCCCAGTTTAGTGTCATATGCAAACTTGCTGAGGGTTCAATCCACGCCATCCTCCAGATCATTAATGAAGATATTGAACAAAACCGGTCCCAGGACCGACCCTTGGGGCACTGCACTTGATAGTGGCTGCCAACTAGACATGGAGCCATTGATCACTACCCCTTGAGCCTGACAATCTAGCCAATTTTCTATCCACCTTATAGTCCATTCATCCAGCCCATACTTCTTTAACTTGCTGGCAAGAATACTGTGGGAGACTGTGTCAAAAGCTTTGCTAAAGTCAAGGAATAACATGTCCACTGCTTTCCCCTCATCCACAGAGCCAGTTATCTCATCATAGAAGGCAATTAGATTAGTCAGGCGTGACTTACCCTTTGTGAATCCATGCTGACTGTTCCTGCTCACTTTCCTCTCCTCTAAGTGCTTCAGAATTGATTCCTTGAGGACCTGCTCCATGATTTTTCCAGGGACTGAGGTGAGGCTGACTGGCCTGTAGTTCCCAGGATCCTCCTTCTTCCCTTTTTTAAAGATGGGCACTACATTAGCCTTTTTCCAGTCGTCCAGGACTTCCCCGGATCGCCATGAGTTTTCAAAGATAATGGCCATTGGCTCTGCAATTGCATCCACCAACTCCTTTAGCGCTCTCGGATGCAGCGCATCCAGCCCCATGGACTTGTGCTTGTCCAGCTTTTCTAAATAGTCCCGAACCACTTCTTTCTCCACAGAGGGCTGGTCACCTCCTCCCCATGCTGTGCTGCCCAGTGCAGTAGTCTGGGAGCTGACCTTGTTCATGAAGACAGAGGCAAAAAAACCTTTGAGTACATTAGCTTTTTCCACATCCTTTGTCACTAGGTTACCTCCCTCATTCAGTAAGGGGCCCACACTTTCCTTGACTTTCTTCTTGTTGCTAACGTACCTGAAGAAACCCTTCTTGTTACTCTTAACATCTCTTGCTAGCTGCAACTCCAGGTATGATTTGGCCTTTCTGATTTCACTCCTGCATGCCCGAGCAATATTTTTATACTCTTCCTTGGTCATTTGTCCAATCTTCCACTTCTTGTAAGCTTCTTTTTTGTGTTTAAGATCAGCAAGGATTTCACTGTGAAGCCAAGCTGGTCGCCTGCCATATTTACTATTCTTTCTACACATCGGGATGGTTTGTCCGTGTAACCTCAATAAGGATTCTTTAAAATACAGCCAGCTCTCCTGGACTCCTTTCCCCCTCATGTTATTCTCCCAGGGGATCCTGCCCATCAGTTCCCTGAGGGAGTCAAAGTCTGCTTTTCTGAAGTCCAGGGTCTGTATTCTGCTGCTCTCCTTTCTTCCCTGTGTCAGGATCCTGAACTCGACCATCTCATTGTCACTGCCTCCCAGGTTCCCATCCACTTTAGCTTCCCCTACTAATTCTTCCCGGTTTGTGAGAAGCAGGTCAAGAAGAGCTCTGCCCCTAGGCCTCCAGCACTTGCACCAGGAAATTGTCCCCTACACTTTCCAAAAACTTCCTGGATTGTCTGTGCACCTCTGTATTGCTCTCCCAGCAGATATCACGGTGATTGAAGTCTCCCTATGAGAACCAGGGCCTGCGATCTAGTAACTTCTGTGAGTTGCCAGAAGAAAGCCTCATCCACCTCATCCCCCTGGTCCAGTGGTCCATAGCAGACTCTCACCAGTTTTAATAACTACACAAAATTTCTAATTTAGTACAAATGTCAGTTAGATTAAAAGTAGGTGAAAAAAAAGCAATTGTTGACTCCTAAACCTCTCCAATTCCCTGTGAGGGGATCCCCGAGGTTCAGTCTGGGACCATGGGACCGCTGTACTTCTTGAACTCTCTCCAGCCTGGGCTGTCTCTCACAATCCCTTGCTAGTGACCATCAGCAAGCCCCTCCAGGTGCTGTTATCAATTAGCACAACCATATGTGGAGCCCCACACCCAGCTAGATTGCATGAATGCTCCCAGAGCCATTGATGAATCACACAGAGAAAGGCATCAGAGCCTTTCCCCCCAGCACAGGAATATACCGTCTTGCACTGTTTAAGATCAGCAATACAGATTTATTAATTGATTCAACACTTCAGCAATTGAAAGGGGATATATACCAGCCTTTGCAAAACCCTAAGCAGATTTTCCACACACTTCATACAAACTCACTGGTAAAGATAAACAGTAAAACAAATTTATTGACCATAAAAGGTAGAATTTAAGTGATAGGCAAAAAGTCAGAGTTAGTTACCAAAAGAAATAAAACATACACACACAGTCTAAACTCTCAAGCCTATTAGACTGGACAACATCTAGATTAAGCAGTTTTTCTCACCCCACTGGATATTGCAGTCCTTAATATACCAGTGTGTTCCTTAAACCTGGGCCAGTCTCCTCTGTTGGAATCTTCTTCTCAGTGTCTTTGTTACTTGTAGCATAGGTGGGGATGGGAGAAAGGCTCAGTATGTATCCACTCTGTTTTATACCCTCAGTCCATGTGCTGTGTCCATTCTATTTTATACCCTCAGTCCATGTGCTGAGTCCAGGCATGTCTGGAGGCACTGCTGAATCCCCAGGCAAGGTTGAACAATTCTCCTGGTGTGGCCTCATGCAGGTGAGTCACTGAATTGTGGCTCCCTTGCTGGACAATGGTTGTTGATGGGTTGTTTGAAACCCCACCAGGTGTTGGTTACTTTCCTTGCTGTTGCCTCTGGGGAGCTAATATCTGGGTGATTCCCCAGTTTACAGCATATTTTAATGACAATCATACAACACAATTCCCACAACTTCATATGCATTAATGATATACATATATGGATAGAGAAATGACTTTCAGCAGATCATAACCTTCCCCCTGATACTTACAAAGCATGCTTTATATGTAAGATCATGATTATATAAAAATGAGGAATATGGGGGTTACAGGATGCTTCCCCAAGGTATAGAATGTCACATCCCCCATTCACCATTACTGGGGATACTACCACCAACCTCTCTTTCATCCAAACTTGCAAACAGAGTGTTTTAGTTGATTCCTCATTCTCATCCCCACACACATGGGCTGTGCTGCTGTGCTTCTTTCACAATATCTCTAAAATATTTCTCTTCTTCTCTGTCCTGGCAGCTTAACCACTTATCTGTGCCCTAGCCATTTCCTATATTATTGCAACCACCCTTTTCCAGCCTCTAAAATAACTTTCTTCATCCATGATCCAGCCATGTAACCTCCACCTTGATTCTGCACAGTCCTGCCCCACACATTTGAACATTGCAGCAGGTTTCAATGTCTTGTCTTTGCTGTCAAAGATCTTCCCAACTCCATCCTGGTCTACATCTCTGCCATCAGCTTTTACTGAGTTCACCCAAAGTGCCTTTACTGCCTCTGTTCTGTCGACACCACCATCAACTCCCTACTCATAATTTTCTCCCAGTCTTGCACAAATGCCTTTTTCATGCAAGCCACCATCCTTTCTGCATTTTAATCTCTCTGTAAGAGTCCCTTCTTCCAAGTGGAACACAAATTATTATTTGTATTACAGTAGTGTTTGGAGGCTCCAATTAAGGTCATGACCCCCTGTGCTTGGTACTATACAGACACATAGGACACAGTAGGAGACAGTCTCTGCCCTGAAAAGTTTATAATCTAACTAGACAATAGGTGAGAAGGGAAACAGAAGCACAGGGGTGGAGTTACTTGCCCCAGCTCACACACAGGCCACTGATAGAACTGGGAATATAACATATTTCTCCTGCATTTCAGTCCAGTGCCCTATCGATAGACTACATTGCCTTTTCAAGGAATGAGCTAATAACAGTATTTCTTAAGCTTCCAGTTCTTCATTCTCTGCACCTCTCAGCATGTTCTTATCTTCCCTGTGTGTATTTTCTTTAATTGTTATTTCTTTGGTGCAAACTGTTTATAGTGTATGTCTTGTAGAATGCTGTGCACCTCATTTTTAAACAAATATTACATGATAACAACCAGCTAGGAGGGAATATAAGATACAGATTGAGTCTGGTAAGCAAGTGGGATCAAGGAGGATGTTCCAGGAATAAGGAAGCATTGTGAAAAAGAGGCATGGTGTTGTAAGTAGGGGACTGAGCCCAAGATTCTGTAAGGTGTGTGGAGAGGGTGGAATGTTACAAACAAGGAGATGAGGGTATAATAGTCACTAAATGAAATGTTGCCATAAGCAGCAGATACTTAAGAATTTTTAATTGGGAGACTGTATAGCCTAGTGGATTGAGCACTGTCCAGGGACTCAAAAAAACTAGGTTTTACTCCCTCCTTTGCTACTGGCCCTCCCTGTGACCTTGGGCAAGTCATTCACCTATCTATACTTCAGTTTCCCTATCTGTAAAATGGGGATAATGATACTGAATTGCATGTAGAGCTAATGATAAAAAGCTAGATATTAGGTCTGTTAATGATACTGATTGACTGATATTCTGACAGTTTTCAGAAGTTGATGCACATACAGACCAGACTAGCTCCAACATACAAACTCATAGCTCTGCCAATTTGGAATGCCTTCTAATAGGCAGGCAGGCTGGGAAATAACGATGCATTGCCCATAGAAAGTACCAAATATCTTTAAGATTTCTCTATAAATGAAGGCAAAAAAATTAAGGTCATTCCTGCATTCCCAGTCCACCTCAGAGCGCTACTGAAGTCAATGAGAGCTTGATTTCACAATATGTATCTGTCTCAGCTCCCTCTAGTATCATGTCAGTGGATAAAACTATGGGGGGAAGCAGGAAGCTGAATCAGACAAACTTTACCCTTTTTTGACAGTTTTGTGAAATATTGGAAAAGAGCACTTCTTTTTAGTGAAAGTTTCCAACACAAACCAAAAACACTGTTGTTGATATGATAGCAAAACTTATTTCCACTCATCAGCCTTGAAACGTGTCACAAGGAAGTGGGGAGCTGGAGGCTAATGGGTAAACTGGATTTTATGCAGCACGTTTACATGCGCTGCATTGTGATCAATTTCAGGGACACAATCAGGCATCTAAGATTGAGAATTCAATAAATACAGTTAAAAACAAATTGCAGTTAAGTGATAATATTGGCACTTGTGGCCTAGTTGTCCAATTTCACTTCCTTTGTTTCAGACTTTCAAGGAAGCTAATCAAGCATTTATTTGAAGAGAACTTGCTATTCTTTTTGGAAGAAGAACCACATCTGGAAGATGGGAATGGGAGTTTTTGAAACTGATTTGATCACCCTAAAACAATGGAGTTTAAAAGCCAAAGAAAGAATGAGAGGGAAACAATATAAGGAAATAAGTTCACTATGTCCCCATGTTTCTGCCTGCTAACAACCACCTCCTACACCCATCCTCAACCCTCAAATTGAAAATAAACAGCATATTGGCAAGTCAGGGCAGACAGCACGGCAGCCAGGTCAGCACAAGTAGAAGTTTTGCTGGATTTTATATGCAGAGAGAAAAAAACAAGCTGTGCTTTCCTTTTCAATCCCAGTGAGGAAATGTCCTGTAAACTACTAATGATGGATGCATCTTTTATCAAACACATATAGCAAATGCAGGGTCTAGGTCTTTCACATTTAAGTGGCATTTTCAAGTGCATGAAGAATAATTAAAGCTGGCCATTGGGACATTCTCCTTTTTGTTGTAATTCACTAGGGGCTGGGGCTTCAGTGACTATCTTCTAAAGCTCTACAATATTTTTCTATGACTATAAAGGACTTTTCTATTCTGAGGATTTTAAGTCTGCGGTAGGACTTTTTGGTTATTGTTGCTATTGTTCACGGCTCAAGGAGAAGGTTATTTGTTTTACTAAGATAAGGTTTCTAAAACATCCTGCTTTAAAAAAATACTACAAAAACAGATGGTGTTTTCTCCCTTTTTCTAGTTATCTATTTTCTTTAAGGAAACTGAAATGTCATCTTGCCTCCTGGATAAATTAACTTTTTGTTTAAAATGGAGGCAAAAAAACCCAACAACCTTTGAGATATAAATAAAGGTCAACTGAGGAGGTCTAGCATGGAGCATTGTTGAACACAAAGTTATTTAGCTGGACTTCTTAAAAGAAGTTGGATATTTTGCTTCCATTTACTTCTGATGCTGAGGCACCTGAGACTTTTGCTAATGACTTCGATGGGGACAGCATATTCCCCCATGAATCTCTACATCTCTATAAGCCCTACTGATTTCAGTGACAATCTACACAGGCAGAGAGGATTGCTCACATACATGGATTTGCAGGATCAAAGCCTTATAGGTCAGGTTTGAGCTTAACTCCTCCCTGGAGTTTGTCCTTATTTTTAACACAGGTCATAGAACCTTTTTCACATTGAGCAGTACCTTACTCCATAAATAATCCCATTTCAATAAGGCATAGTAGCATGAGTGGTGCAATCAGCCCTATAAATAAGAACAAAACAACAAAACTCAGCCTCAGCTTTCTCCTCACCACAGCCATTCACAGGGTTTTTCCTGCAGGAACTCTTTCTTCCTTCCCCTATTTTGCTCTGTCTTTGAGAGACATTGGAATCCTTTTATACTGCTGGCTGGTTTGCAGCTAAAAAACCCACCTGAGCTGAGTTAATGACTCAGCAGAAGTAGTTGTCCATCTCTACACAGGGTTCCATTATCTGGCATTACCATGAGCAAGAAAAAAGAGGCCTGTAGCTATCACAGTTTAGGGCAACCTATTGATCCAGCAATGGCATGCAGGCTAGGCTTCAGACTCCCCTGACCATCATCTCTCTTGGGTGGAGACACATATCTCACTCCATCCTGACTGGGATATTTTCAGGCTGCACAGTCCCCTAACTATACTATACTATACTATACTATACTATACTATACTATACTATACTATACTGTGATATCTCAGCTAGAGATGGCCTAAGCATGCCATCTTACTTTTCCTTTAGAGTCTAATAGAGTAATTGCCACAGTTATAAGATACCACAAGCTTCCTATGCAAGAACACTACAGAGAAAACATATAAAAACAATAAAAGAACTCACACTCCTTCTAATTCGCTGACCAAAGATCATCCCAACCATAATGTGGGCTCTGACGGATACAAGCCTTCAAAACCTCACCCCGAGATTTTCCCTGTGGTTTAAAGTTCATCACAGCTTCAGCTCAGAACAAGCACACAGTCTTATAGGCCGCAGTACGCCAAGTCCTTCCCTAAGAATTGGAGCCATCTGTGGACCAGAGGATCTGTATGTTTGCTGGGTCACGAAGAAGGCTCTGAGCCTTTTTAAAGACAGAATATTTATCCAATAATCCTTTCTTTAGATAAATATCCTGCATTGTTGGACATTGAGAGATATTGACAAGTATAACTCATCAATTGTGAGTGTCAGATTATGTGGAGGTGCCACTTTTATATGTGAAAAACAGTGTGGCTTTATTCTCTTATCTTGATTTCAAGAGCAGATCGTTCTGTTTATCTGAAGGGAATAGAGAGGTATTGGATCTAATTATCTACTTTGTTTATCCCCATTTTACTGCTGTGTATCCATACTGAAATCAATGGAGTTCTATTGAAATAAATCTGGGGTAACAGAACAGAGAATCAGGCCCATTTTCCCCCCCACCCCCCATAAGCCATGAGCTGAAGACCTGGCATTGTGTAAATAAAGGGAGACATGCAGGGTAAACTCTCTCATACTTACAAGCCTTATTTTCACTAGCATATCCTAAACAGGATTTAACCCAATGTTGTGAAATAATGCTCAGTAGGCCATATATTTCAAGGTATTTAGGTGTCTAAAGCTGCAGATAGGTGCGTAGTGGAATTCACAAAAGTGCCTACACACTTAACCACCACTGATTTTAAGAGAAGATAGGAATGTAAGTGCATCTGAATATCCGACTAGATGCCTAACTGTTGCTTTAAGCACCTAAATAACTTCTAAAAAATTAGCCAATTGTGCTCTATTATGGTCTACACTTGCAGTAAAACCATCTTCAGCAGGGTTCAGGTGCATCCACTGCTGACAACCATTTTCAGCAATGGGTAAATTTCCTAGACAAAGCTATAGAACTGACCTACTTAATATTCTTGGTTGTTCAGACAAAGGTACGATCCATCTTTTCTATCTTCTTCTCTTTCAGAAACAGAAAGATCTCAAAGGACTCACTGCAGGTCAGAGGTCAAACTCAGGCCCAGGTCAAAAGTTAAGAGAAAGATCTTTATCTTCTTTCTTCTAAGTCCTCAGACTTCTAAGTCCTAAGTCCATCTCCTTTGATGACTTTCTCTCTTGCTAAAATTTCTAATAAGACTTTCCTTTTCTTTGAGACATTATTATTTTTGTTAATTTACTGGTTTTGAAAATTCTTATTCACTATCCTGTCTATCCACATCTATTCCCTAGAGTGAGGAGAATTTTATTTTGCATCATTTGTTGGTCTCAATACTTACATGGACTCAGTGGTATTTTCTGGTATTGTATCTAATATCTTTATATACTCCATGTGCACTTATTTGGTGCAAGCTATCTACTTTACACATGCTCTGAATTATTTATTCCTGGTTGGGAATATAAAAGAAAGTAATTTTCCAGATATCAGTGAAAAAAGAAAGATAGGACTCAAATTATTTAATAGTTGTGTGAAAATTGGCTTTATTCATTTGACATATTTAAAAGGCATGTTGTAACCTATATGTGAATAATGGCTTAATGTCCCTCAAATATACAGAATTACCTACACTTGAGGATAATTATAGTCTGGTTTTGCTAGGTATACTTATTGTACCTGCAGCAGGTGTGTGTGTGTGTTTGAATCATATAACTTCCTGCATAAAGCACAGTGATAGTTTTAAATGACTCAAACCTGTCCTCTACTCTCTATAGTGGCTTACCATAGAATATTGAACCAACTTCAGAGTCTCAGAACTTATCTGGGAGGTGCTCAATATCTTGTGCTCAGTACATCTCAAGGGATGAGGACCATGGCTGACAACTCTTTCTTATCAGGCACAATGATCCTTTCTGATATAAGGGTAAAACCCATCTGTGAAGAGGGGCAGCCTGAGACTATGGAAAAAAACAGGAGCAAAGGACTGTCACAAACCTCACCACTCTGAGTGCAAGGCACACTTCTTCAATCTACTCTTCTGTAACACACACATAGCAGCATGTACATACAAAATCTCCCCGCCCCCCCCACCCCAACCATACCAAATCAAACCACTGCATTGCACATACAATTTTCTCCCTGGAAGAAGATGAGAAAAAGAATGAATCCCATGTGGCGGATGTTAGTCACATCACTTAATGTACTACTAAAACATGCTCAGATACTATGGTGATAAGGGTGGTACAACCACCTATATAGAATAGAATAGAACCCTTTTAACCCTTTTCCCTCTGCCCTTAAATATTATTGAACATTAGCTATACAGGTAAACTCTTAACTCTGACTCTCTAATCAGTTATTATTTATTATTTGTATTACCGTGGGAAGTCCAGAAATGGACCAGGACCCTATTGTGCTAGGTTCTGTACAAACACAGAACAAAATATGATCCCTGACCCCAAAGAGTTTACAATGTAAGTACCAACAAGAGACAGCGGATGGATATAGATAGATGGGATGTACAAGGAAACAGTTTTGGTCAGCATGATAGACAGTGATATCAGCACAGCAGAGATCTAATTGTTGTCAAGCTTTAATGTAGGCACCATGGAAAAGGAGAGTTTTAAGGAAGGATTTGAAGGAGAAAAATAAGTTAGTTTTGAGAGTGTCTATGTGGAGCTCCTCCCAAGTTTGGGGGTAGCATTGGAAAAAGCATGAAGGTGCTCATTTGAAAATTTAATGAATGGCCAATAGAAGTTGGCATCATGGGCAGATCTGAGGTGGCAATCAACATTTCAGTAGTGAATGAGAGATGATAGGTAAGGTGTGGATAGGCTGTGAAGAGCCAGGAAAGTGAAGTCAAGTAGCTTAGTCAAGTTTGATCCAATAGGGAACAGGGAGACAGTGGAGGGATGCAAAGAGATGGATGATGTGCTCAGAGCAATGGGGGATCACAAAGATCTTTGCAGTAGCATTCTGGATATAAGCAGGACAAGACTGCATTTGTCAATTTCAAATACAATGATGTTGCAGTAATTGAGGTGTGAGAAAATGCGAGGCCGGATGAGAGTTTTAGTTGTGTGGATGGATAGGAAAGGCTATATCTTATACGTGTTATGCAGAAAGAATCAGCAGCAATTAGACATAGCCAGGATGTGAGGATCTACAGAGAGGGGGGAGTCAAAGATGCCACCCAGTTTACCAGTCTGGGAGACAGGCAGGATGGTGGTGCTGTTCACAGTGATGAAGAATGGAGGTAGCAAGGAGGGTTTAGGAAAGGTGAGAGATTAAGCATTCTGGTTTTGTCATGTTGAGCTTGAGCTGACAGCTAGACATCCATGAGCAGATGTTAGAGAGACAGGCTGAGATTTTAGTTAGGACAGAAGGAGATTGCTCTGGAATAGAGAAGTAGATCTGTGAGTTATCAGCATAGAGATGATAGTTGCATTTATTTGTGGATGAGATTACCCAAAATTAAGGTATCGAGGGAGAAGAGAAGGGGACTGTCAACTACTCTGGGGGCAGCCTCTCTAGAGGTTCCAACTTTCTCCTAGCCGGTCTCCCTCTATTAATCTCTAATTAGCCAAGTCCATCAACTTGACCTAAAATGAGTCAATCAGCCTTTAAACTCCAGGGCTTGCAGTCTTCCTCTGTCTCCCTATCAGTTTCTTAGGACATGTCTACACTAGAGAGCTTACAGCAGCAATGCTGTACCAATGCAGCTGCGCCACTGTAAGATCTGTGTAGAGCTCTCCTGTTGACATCATTAAACCACCCCCAAAGAGCAGCAGTAGCTATGTCAGCAGGAGAGCATCTCCCATCAACATAGCGCTGTCCATACCAGCGCTTCTGCCGGTGTAACTTATGTTGCTCAGGAGTGTGTTTTTTCATACCCCTGAGTGACATAAGTTACACCCACAAAAGTGCTAGTGTAGACAAAGTGTAGAGTCAGCTAGGCATGGAGCTGTTGCCCCTCTGCTTTCCCTGGCCTTTCTGCCTGCTCTTCTCTCTCTGTTCTCCTTCCTTTATAGCTCAGCTTATTTTCCTTATTGGTCCCAGCACTGGGTGCATGCGTCCATGATTGGCTGCTGTGCTGAATGTGGCCAGCCTGCTAGCCTGTAAGTAGGGAAGACTGTCCTCTCCCTTCTGCCTATGCTCAATATGGGGTCTTTAAACCCCATTACAGGGACCTATTTCAGAGCCCTGGGGAACACTCACAGAAAGTTGAAGAGGATATGAGGATTTTCCAAAGGACATGCTGAAGGAGCAAATAGAGAGTTAGGAGGCAAACCAGGATAGGACAGAGTCACAGCAGACAAGAGAAGGCAAGATTGAAAGAATAGGAGCAAAGTCTACAGTGTCAAAGGAAGCTGACAACATGAAGATGGAGCCCTGGTTCTTAGTGTTGGTTAGGAAGAAGTCATTAGACACCAGTTAAATAAGTATACAGAGATAGTTTTCTACTAACAACTTTCTCCTAGAAAGTGGTTTTCTTAATGTTGCAGTCATCTCTAGAATGAATACCAATACCACTGTTAGTGACCACTTCATAGATAAATTTATAAATCATTCATTGCATCCTGTGGTAGTAATGCGTTTCTATTAGCATTTCAGAATTACTAGCTTGCTAAGAGGTTTTATCATCCATTACAGCACTCCTTTTTCATTTATTGTCCCCTGGACTCAGTTGATCTCTGTTTTTTCTGGTCATTCCCATTTGAAAACTGGCAGAACCTTTTAGTATACTAGATTGGTCCTCCTCAGGGATCCATCATGTTCATAGGGACCAAATAATCATTACAGCACTCCTGTCATCAGAGTTCATATTTCATAATAAAGTTCTCTTCTGTTGATAACAGGATGGAGAAGTCCTATTATGTCTCAATACTGTATCCAGTCTTGGATCCACTTTTTGCATGACTATTGGTTTTTTTTGCTACTGACAAGTAAATCTTATTCGAACCATATCACCTTGCTGGGGATGTTGAAGTGTATTTGTATTTGCAGATTATAGTGTGAACTGTAGGATAACTTTTTATTTGGCCTTCTTGCAGATGACATTTGTAGATGGTACTTAGTTATCAGCATTTTAAAGCCCAATTTGTATTAAGGTATTTGTTAATTACATTCTAGTCCTATAGGTGACTTGCATTTCTCAAAGAAGTTGCTATTGATTATAGTTACAATGCATTAGTTAGGACAGAAAAAACTAGATTATGGTTTTCACCTTCACCATCCTTTTTATTAACAATGTTTTCATAAAACACACTCCATTAGTTCATTAATCTGTGGATCGCCTGGACTTCAGATTGCGTGTTCAAGTCCATATTGCTTAGCAAACCTTGAAGATCCAGTACCATTGAAATAAAGTCCATTGTCATTCACAATTCACTGTGGAATCTCCTGTCAGCTAGGACTGCACTTACTCCTTTTGATAACATGACAGTTTATCATGGTTCCATAGTTCTCTCCAAGGACACCACTTTCAGATCATTAGAGCAATAATCCATGATAACTGCTTCGTTTTTCTTTTGTTGCATAAATACATATATGCCCATTTTCCCCATGGACACCCTGGAGATTCCAGTAGTCATAATCTCTTTTGGGTTTAAATTTTTTTAGTGCAGAGCTATTACATTTAGCAGCCAATGTATGACTTGTATCGCATATCACTTGCATTGTTCTGTTCCTAAGCGACCTTTGTGTATTCATGTAAGGATAGACTTTCACACATAGACAGGGATTATAATTCCTGTACCTTTCATTAGAATTCCATAAATCACTGTCAGTTCTGCTTTTTTAAATATACACACTCTAGATGAATGTAACAGTTTTTCTATCTGTATAGGACAGCTTCTATAACAGGTGGCAAGATCTCATCTCTTTTGGAGCCTGACTCTCATTTATACCAATTTGACACTGGTGTAACTCTGACTTTAGTGGAGTTATTACTGATTTAAATCATTATGAGAGAGATCAAAATCAGTTCCTTAGTCGATTAGGCAACTCATTCTTATGGAACTCAAGAAATAGCACAATTGTCTAATCAAATTCACATTTGAAAACATTTTCAAATCACAGAAAAAGTGTGTCAGAGTTCATTTTGGTCCCACACTGAAAGGGGGCTTTATACCCCCTCTCATTTACATTTATTTTAGGTCTCCATTCGTTGTAACAGAGTTACTTCTGATTTACACCAGTGTAAGTGAGAAGAAAAAGAAGCCAAATGTGTTCTTTAAAACCAAGTTATTATCTGGGACATACTGTATATAATCTCCAGATCATTATTGTGGAGTCTTAACAACATTCTTGGTATGCGAGGAGATACATCCTCCAGGCTGTTTGTTGAAATAGCAATAAGAGGTTTGTGGTCCGTTTCTTCAATGATGTGCAGACCATAAATGTAGTTATGGAAAACCTTGCATCCATCAACAATTCCAAGTGCCTCTTTTTCTATCTGTGTATATTTTCATTCCACTGGCTTCTTTGCCCACGATGAATGTGAAATGGTTGTCCAATCTTTTCCCTGCAACTGCAGTAATTCCAAAGGTATCCTGATGTGTATTTTTTGAGATTCTCATAGGTAACCTAACACCAAACATTGAATACTGGATGCTGCAGTAAGCATTTCTTTAAGGTTTAAAACTCTCTCATGCAATTCTGCTCACTGCCATGCTCCCAATTTATGTAACATGTTTTCTAAGTCTTTTTACTTCCCAAAGAGACTAGTGATAAATTTACCCAAGTCGTTTACCATTTCTTAAATACAGGGCACTCCCCTTGGGCAGAAGGGCAGAGCTTTCTTTACACAGTTATAATTTTTCAGAAGTTTTTTTTTAGGATGTCAGTGTGATTCCCTGATATAGGTTCATAGATTCAGGAGGGGCAGGGGGAGGGATAGCTCAGGGGTTTCAGCATTGGCCTCCTAAACCCAGGGTTGTGAGTTCAATCCTTGAGGGGGCCATTTAGGGATCTGGGGCAAAAATTGGGGATTGATCCTGCTTTGAGCAGGGCGTTGGACTAGATGACCTCCTGAGGTCCCTTCCAACCCTGATATTCTACGATTCTAAAGCCCAAAGGAACCACAGTGATCATCTAATTTGACCTCCTATATAACATAGACCATAGAAATTCCCCAGAATAATTCTGTTTCAATGAGAGCATATCTTTTAGAAAAAAAAAAGTCTCTGCTCTGAAATAAGGTATTTTCTAGAGCTGTTCTTACTGTTTAATAATATTGATTTCAGTGGGAGTTGTGAGTGCTCAGCTTATTCTTTTAGAAGACTAAACAGAGAGGTAGATGACTAACTTCAGGCACCAAAGTTTAAATTCAGGGAGTATACTGTTCCCCTCTCCAGGATACCTGAGTACATCCCATAAGGTTGCTGTATATACAAAATGATTTATCTCTTTGCAGACATAGGACTCTGTGTGTATGAGTGTGCAGTGCAGTGTTAATAGGAGAGGACTAGGTCAAAAGAGTGGGATTTGCAGTTAGTGCTGAAGTTCCTGTGGTTTGTGGTCACACTAATCTCTTCCAGGATGCAGAAGTGAGTTCCAGATTTGTAGAGACCTTTGTTGAGAATGAGATTGCTCTTGGCAGCCTGTAGCTGCTGCATAGCTGGGCAGCTGTGTAATGAGCAAATTGTAGCTTTGAGACCTAGGCCTGGAGAATTCTAATAACTAAATCTAGAGGTCTAGAAGGAGTGCATCACCCTGGTTGAGTCTGAATGTGATGGTGGAGAGGCAGTCTTCACAGGCATTTTTCCAGACAGGGGTAGAAAGGATTTTTCTGGTGGCTGTGGTTATTCAGATATACAGAAGCAGTAGGGAGTCCAGACAAGACCGTAGACTTACTTAATAATCTGGGTGCTGTTGCCCTCAGTGAAGAGACAGGTTACAGAAGCAGTGAGTGAGCTCTTCATGAAACTTCCCTCTCCCCACTCCCACATTGTTTCAATCTTTCCACAGTTAATATGCAGTCACTGTGACTCTAAGAGCATCCCAGTGCCAGAGGGCTGGCAGTGGGGTTGCCACTGGTATCAGGTAGTGAGTTTTTACTGGCCTGCCCAGTTCATAAGAACATAAGAATAGCCATAATGGATGAGACCAATGGTCCATCTAGCCCAGTATCTTGTCTTCGAACCATAGCTGGTGCCAGATGCATCAGAGGGAATGGACAGAACAGGGCAATTTATCAAGTGATCCATCCTGGGTTGCTAGGTCCCAGCTTCTAGTTGCCAGAGGTTTAGGGACACACAGAGCATGGGGTTGTGTCCCTGATGATCTTGGCTAATGACCATTGATGGACCTATCCTCCATGAATGTATCTCATTCTTTTTTGAACCCAGTTATACTTTTGAACTTCACAACATCCTCTGGTAGTTCAGTGTACCCTAATTCACCTATGTCAGAATCTGTATCTAAAAAGTGTCATGTGAGGTATCACTGGAAATCCAGTAACTAATAATCATTCATACTCTTGCATGATGCGTATAGGGGTGTATACAAAGAGTTATGTATATGTGCTGCAATTATGTTCCTAAAATGTGTTTGGCAAGCAACGCATAACCCAGTCTGCCCTAGACAAAGTCATGTGTATTTGTTTGTGTGACCCATTTGTGACCAGGGAGAGACAATGAGGACACATTTACATAAATTCTAATAACTAAATCCAGAGGTCTAGAAGGAGTGCATCACCCTGGTTGAGTCTGAATGTGATGGTGGAGAGGCAGTCTTCACAGGCATTTTGCCAGACAGGGGTAGAAAGGATTTTTCTGGTGGCTGTGGTTATTCAGATATACAGATACATAAAATGTAATCAAAGCCATCAAACTAGCAAGTGGGGTAGATAGCCTCTTGCAGGGGTCTGAACCTCAAATGCTAAGTAATTGAATCAACTGATTGTATACAATATTACTGTATTATAAAAGTGTATCAGGTAAGGTTTTTTATGAAAGCTAGACACCCTGGTAAGTGATATCATTGTGAAATATATATGTATATATATATATATATATATATATATATATATATATATATATATATATATATATATATTAACACTATATGAGGAAATATGGCTACTTCATGATATTATGCTTGAATGTCTGTGACCAAACACAGAGAGAAACAGGTTTTCTCACAGACAGGAGGGAAGGCAGCTATCTACCTATCTCCAAATAAATGAAGCAAGGTGTGCCCCAAAACAATGGACGACCTATTTATGTACAAATCAGCCAGGGGATGGGAAGCCCACAGGAAGGGTGAAGTCATACAGGATTTATACTCAGCTTGCTGTTTTGGCTGAAGTTTTACACTTTAAGCACTGGTAAAGCAGTTTTAAGTGATTCCTCAGGTGTGAACACTGAAAACAGTCACAGATATATTACAGTTTGTTGTTTTCCGTTTGCTTATTTCAGTGAGGGAAATAGAACAGAAGCAGGAGAAAAATGAGCAAAGAAACATATGCTAAGTTTAACAAAAAAGCAGTTAGAAGATCTATGCAAACAATGTGGCCTGTTTTGTCTGGGGAAAAAGTCAAATGAGATAAGAACTTGACCAACAACAAGAAGAACTGTTGGGTCTACAGAAATTGCAAGAGGGTGCAGGGGCTGGAGCATCAAGAGGAGCTGGACTTTCCAGCACAGCACGGAACCAAGAATGAATGCAGTTGAAAAGGGAAAACTGCAGTTAGAAGCCCTTTAATTCAAGCAGGAGCTAGAAGAAAGAGAGAAGCAACATGAACATGATCTCAAAATCTGGGAACTAAGGAAGGAAAACCCTTAAGTAACAGATATCCTTCCCAAAGATCCAGACAGTACTGAGGAGTACTTTACAACTTTTGAAAAGATTTGTGAGTTACAAAAAATTCTAGAAGACAGGAAAGTCCCCATTTTGTTTTAAAAGTTATCAGATCAAGCTTTAAATGTGTTTAATGCAATGGAGACTGAACAGGCTTTGAAATATGCTAAGTTTAAAAAGGCTGTATTGCAAAGGTTTCAAATGATTCCTGAAGTGTATGGAGTGAAATTTAGAGGTCTCATAATGAATGACAAGATGAGTCATAGAGAAAATGTATATAATTTCTGTGATTTATTGAAAAAATGGGCCCACAGGGAAAGGGACAGAGAATTATAACTGGTTGTTTGATCTTTTTGCACAGGAACAATTCCTGACTGTAAGTTCTGAAGAAATCATACAAGCATTCTGGGATAAATCTCTGGATTCTGTGCAAAAACTGCAGATCTAGCTGATGGATATATGAAAGCTAAGGCATCCAATGATCGCAAGGCACAGAGGGAGGGGCAGAAGCCTGGTGTAAAAGGGGGACCCCATTTAACCCTTTGGAAGAAGGAGTGTAATTGAGAACCCAGGCACTTACCTCCCTAGAATCAATCCCATCCTAGAAATCACACTCACAGACCCCTTGTACAAGAGAACGGTCCAAGAAGGTGCTACCAGAGTAACTCCACTGACAACATGAGGAATAATTGCTCTAATAGAATCTAAGACCACACCCCATCTAGCACAGGTTAATGTAGTTGCCATTAGCACAGCGTCACCTCCAGGGTCCTTGACTAATTTTGTGAAGTCTGACTGAAAGGAGGTGGACATTTAATTTTCAAAAGTTGCCGGAATAAATGACAAAGAATGCATAGGATGGAGAGACACTGGTGCCCAGATTTCTCTAGTCAGGGAAAACATGTTGAGGGAGAATAATATTATCTTGCCAGGAGATAGAATGTCTGGCATTGGGAAGATATAAAATTCCTGTGCCTTTGGCTAAAGTGCATTTGGAGTGAGAAGGCTTAGGCAGTACCTTAAAAGCTGGGGTGTTGGATTGTATTCCAGTGGAAATGTTGGTGGGAAATGACATCTTAACCATGACCATGGCTGTTAATGTTGTAACCTGTAGTAAAAAAAGGAATATTGTTCTGTAATCCCAGAAAGGAATATTGAAGACACAGAAACTAGTATGAGGGGAGAGGAAGACACTTTCAGCTCTGGCTCAACAGAATAAATCAGTGTGCCTTCAGGTGTGGGTAGGGTTGATTCAAACTCCTGTGTAGCAGAAGAAAGTAGCATGATTTCAGAGCTTTGGGTTGTGGGGGAAGGAGTTAACCCCCTGTTACTGAAGGAGCTGTCCCAGCTGTCAGCTGCCAACGTTTTTCAGATGAACAAAGGGCAGATCCCATTCTAGAGTGCATAAAGGGACATGTCCTTGAGGGGACCCTGGTGAGGAGAGATGGTGAAAGATCTTTGGAAGAGCAAGGAAGGTTGTACAGGGAAGAACACATGGGAAAGGATAAACACCATGGGGAACCTTACAAGCAACTAGGTTTGCATACCCAGCACTGTAAGGAGTTAATGTTGCTAGTCAAGGACTTCTCTTTTGTTGGCTACTTGGGAACGTGGAAAACCTACAGTTGGTTAAAGAAGAATTTTTACTGGCCAGGGATACAGAATGATTTGGAAGACTATTTCAGGCCTGTGAACTATGTCAAAAGAGAAAGAGACCTGGAGGACCACAAAAGGTTCCTCTATTTCCTTTGCTTGTGATACAAGAGCCATTTTATATGTAGCAATGGACTTTGTGGGCCCTACGCTGTGATCTACCCAAAGGTGGAAAATATATCTTTGTGATAATGGATTTTGCCAGTAGATACCCCTGAAGCAGTTGCTTTAACTTACATAGAAGCAAATTCTGTGGCAAAAGTCCTTTTCACTATTTTTAGTAGAGTGGGTTTCCCTAAAGGGAATTTTATCACATTGAGGGTCAAATTTCATGTCCCAACTATTCAGAGAGCTATGAAACCTCTAAGGATGGAGATTCCATGACCTCTTTAGGAAACCCATTCTTGTGCTTTACCACCCTCCTAGTGAAACATAGAATCATAGAATCATAGAATACCAGGGTTGGAAGGGACCTCAGGAGGTCATCTAGTCCAACCCCCTGCTCAAAGCAGGACCAATCCCCAATTAAATCATCCCAGCCAGGGCTTTGTCAAGCCTGACCTTAAAAACTTCTAAGGAAGGAGATTCTACCACCTCCCTAGGTAACGCATTCCAGTGTTTCACCACCCTCCTAGTAAAAAAGTTTTTCCTAATATCCAGCCTAAACCTCCCCCAGTTTTTTCTAATATCCAACCTAGATCTTCCGCACTGCAACTTGAGACCATTGCTCCTTGTTCTATCATCTACTACCACTCAGAACAGCCTAGCTCCATTCTCTTTGGCTGAAGGCTTCTATCAAATCCTCCCTCACTCTTCTCTTCTGCAGACTAAATAATCCCAGTTCCCTCAGCCTCTCCTCATAAATCATGTGCTCCAGCCCCCTAATAATTTTTGTTGCCCTCTGCTGGACTCTCTCCAATTTGTCCACATCCTTTCTGTAGTGGGGGCCCTAAAACTGGACCCAGATGTGGACTCACCAGTGCCAAACAGAGGGGAATAATCACTTCCCTCGATCTGCAGCAATGCTCCTACTAATGGAGCCCAATATGTTGTTAGTCTTCTGGGAAACAAGGTCACATTGTTGACTCATATCCAACTTCTCATCCACTGTAATCCCCAGGTCCTTTTCTGCAGAACTGCTGCTTAGCCAATCGGTCCCCAGCCTGTAGCAGAGCATGGGATTTTTCCATTCTAAATTCAGAAGTCTGCACTTATCTTTGTTGAACCTCATTAGTTTTCTTTTGGCCCAATCCACAGGCACCTGACCTCCTCCCTGGAAGGAAAATGAGAAGGCCCCTAGATCTTATCAGGGACTCCTGGGATGGGGATACTGAAGCGGGGGAAACCAGTAACTGAATATATACAGGGGTACAGGGAGGAATTAAAAGACATGATGGACGTGATTCAAACTAACCTCAGGGACAGCCAATCCAAGCAAAAGGCACTGTATGATAAACATACTTGTAAATGCTCTCTTGAAATAGGGGACTTGGTATTAGCGCTAAGCCCTGTGAAAAAATGCAAAAAACTTGACTTTTGAAATATGAAAAATGAAATAAGCAGTGAGTTAACTCTAGTTGAAAAGGAAGAAATATTTTCTGTACTATAAACACACAAACAAGTATATTCAGCAAGTCAGGGAGGACTCACATGATGATCCATAAGAGCATCACTGATGATCCACAGCCTGCATCCAGCCAGGTCTACTGCATCACTGGCAAAATGCAAAAGTAAATTTGCACAGAAATACAGAACATGCTGGACCAGGGAATTATTAAAGTGTCTGACAGGTTTTGGGTGTCACCTATGCTCTTGGTCCCCAAGGAAGATACCACTGTAAGATTGTATGTTGATTATAAAAAACTCAATGCTGTCACAGCGCCAGATGCTTCCTATGCCCAGAATTGATTATATACCTGATGTTTTGAGCAAAGTTGATATCTTGGCATATTTGACCTTGTGAAAAGTTATTGGTGAATATGCACAGCCTTTAGATGAAGATGAACAGAAAAAATCTGCTTTGATTATTGATATAGGACTGTATGAATTCATAATATTACCATTTGTTTTAATTAATGCAGGAGCCACTTTTCAGAGGCTGGTCAACTGAGTGTTAAACAGATTACAAGAATTTGCAAAAGCATATGTTGATGATATTGTTATTTATAGCATCACTTAGGTACACCACATAAAACACTGTGGTATTGTACTGTCAAAACTCAAAGACACAGGTCTGACTGTTAATGTCTCTAAGTGTAAAATTGGAGCTGCCAGAGTTCCTTATTTGGGCCATTGGGTAGGCAGTGGTCAGATCTCTCCTGAGCCCCAGACCAAAAAGCAGATCCAGTCTTTCATAGGCCTGGTTAATTATTTGTGTATGGCTTCAATGACAATGTATCTGCAATCACAGATCTGTGTAAAAAGAAAAAGGCAAACAAAGTTGTATAGTCAAAAAACCAACCAAAAAACCAATGATTTCTTGAGGTAAGCAAAATCTTGTGTGAAAAGCCTGTTTCTGGCCAGCTCAGATTTTTGATAAAATGTTTAAACTTTGTAGTGATTCATCAGGCATTGTGCTAGAAGCCGTACTGATACAAGCAGGGGAAAGCAATAAGCAGTATCCCATTGCTTTCCTAAGCAAAAAATACAGACACCCACTGAACAGAATTACTGTCATAGAGACAGAGTGTTATGCTATAGTGTGGGTAGTCAAACAACTGAGTCCCTATCTCTTTAACAAGAAATTCAGGGTCCTGACTGATCACTCTCCATTAGTTTGGCTGCATAACATTAAGGGCTCTAATTCAAAATGACTATGATGGAGTATGATGTTCCCGGAGTATAATGTGGAGATGGTAGATATAAAGAGGAAAGAAAATGTGGTGGCAGCTGCCCTGTCTAGAAAGAAGAGCTCTGATCTGCTGCTTCCAGGTCAACCAGTGGCAAACACTCCTACAGCTATGTAAGGCGGGAGGTGTGACCGTAAAAACATCCCAGTGCCACAGGGCAAGAAGATCACAGGTATCTGGCAGTGAGTTTCAGCTGGCTGACCACTTCAGTGTACCCCAATTCAGAAATGTCATAATCTGTATTAAATAGGTGTTTTTTGAGGTGTCATAGGAAAACCAGTAACACAAAGATCATTGCAAACAGAAAAGGAGTACTAGTGGCACCTTAGAGACTAACCAATTTATTTGAGCATAAGCTTTCGTGAGCTACAGCTCACCTCATCAGCTGTAGCTCACAAAAGCTTATGCTCAAATAAATTGGTTAGTCTCTAACGTGCCACTAGTACTCCTTTTCTTTTTGCGAATACAGACTAACAAGACTGCTACTCTGAAACAAAGATCATTAATATTCTTGTGTCTTTTAGGTATAGCAAACACCTAAAGGACTGTAAAAATGTGAAGAAAATATGGAATTAAAATGTGTTTGAACCACACAAGTCTGGGGAGTGTGTAAATAGTTTTTTTTTTCCAAACAAGAAAAAGACCAATGCCTCCATCCATGTGCAATCACAGACATTGGCAATCAGAGTCAAGTGGCCATTCATTGGCATATTAGAGGCTACATTGTAGAAAGCACCAACAGGGAAGAAAGCAGCATGGAACCTTCTCCATCAGACTCCATGGTACCTGTCCCCACAGCAGTGACACTGAAGTTTAAGAAGAAAACATTTCAAAAGTTCACTGGACTGTAAAAGAGAGGAGCAAGTTATCTTTCAAAGGGACTGAGGACCTTGGACCATTGGGAGATCCTAACCAAAGGGGTGGTTGGTCATCTTGCTGGAAGGAAGTGTCGTAAGAATTTTACTTTGAACCAAGACTGTAGTTTTGTTAATTCAGTCACTAACAAGCATTTTTTGCTTGTATTTACTTGTAACCAATTCTGATTTTATCCCTTATGCTTATACCTAGAGCAGTGATTGAATTGAAGTGGTTGTTAACTTGTTTCAATGTCACCCCAAGTGGTTTGATACAGACATTGAACTACAATTTCATTTTATTGCATGTATCACTAGCAAGCATTTTGTTTCCTTACATCAAATTCAGCTCTTTGGGGCAGTGACTGTTATTGTCTCTATGTTTGTACAACACCTAGCACATTGGTGCCCCGAGCTTACTGGGCTCTAGCTGCTACCACAATATAAATGTAAAATAATGATAATAATCAAAAGACTTCTGCTACCAACATTTCTGTTGGCTTTGTGGTCTATTTGTATTTATGTTGTGAAGATATTAATATTTGTCCCCATTTTATAATCCTCAGTAATAGTGGCTAATTCCCTGGCAATGCAGCAAAAGATGCTAACTTTCGTTTATTTGACTTTTTGTTCATTTTTCAGAAGACATTCAAAACAGGCACAAGGGGACAAACTTTTAAATGACTTTTTTTTGAGAAAGAACTTTAAGCTTCAGACATAAAGTAGTTCCAGATGTTTGATTTCCACACATGCTAACGTGCAGAGGCACAATTTTGAAGAAGGGACATTTTCTTATAATGCAAGTGGACACCTGAGTTTCTCTTTCTTCAGAATATCTCAGTTTCAATCCATCTTTCACCCTTCTTCACCACGAGTCCTTGTTGTTCAGTTACTCCATTTATACTCAGGCCACCCTGCTTCTTCCACACCAGCACAAAGAACAGCAGCTCAGAAATCTCCAGTGCAGAAAAGCTGCCAGAGGAACTAAGCACAGATCTTGGAGACTGGTTTACCCCAGGAGCCTGTATGTCACATAAAACTTGCAGCAGGACTGCTGAGATGCACCTTAGTGGGAGGAAAAGAGCTGCTTTGGGAACATTTGGGAGGGTCAAATCCCTTTCGGTTCTCACCAGCTGTCTTAGTAAGCTCTCAGAAACACTGATGGGACTGTTTTAAGTTTAATGCACATTTTCTCAGAGCATTGGATGGGCTCTTTAAATATGAAAATGAATAATCAAATCACAAATGATTTAGAGGCAAAAATGATACCAAAAGGAGTTACAAAGTGGCCTGATTTTGAGCAGGGCCTAATGTCATCTATGTTTGGACATGCATGTGCAATTTGGGTGCACTAACACCTATGCATGCAGGGGAAGCCATCTAAAATCTCCAGATGCAGACGATAGAACTAATACACACAAAGCCCACACTTCACAATGAGTTTTTGAGCATGATGATTCTATCAGCTACACATGCAGGCTGGTTTTGTAGTTAAGGTAGTGAACTACCTTAGATATATGAGTTCAAAACCTTTGTTTTCCATAGATTTTCTCTGTGTCTTGGGCAAATCATTTAATGCCTATAGGCCTTGGTTCAAAATGGGGAAAATAATACTTTCTTCTTCTGTCTTGACTATTTAAATGGTAGGTTCTTTGTGGCAGGGACTTATATAATGTTTTGCATACTGGAAGCCCTGATATTGATTGGTGGCTATAAGTGCTACCGTAACAGCTCTTAGTGCACAAAAATTGTATATGTGGGGTGAGTAACCACAGAGTTGCTTAGGAAAGATAGTTCTATGAAAGTTAGGAAGTGTGGTAAGAGACCACCTGGCTTAACCAGGAGTTATTCAGTGATCTGAAACTCAAAAAAGAGTCCTACAAAAGTGGAAACAAAGTCAAATAATGAAGGATAAATACATAAAAAAAACTTAACAACACAAGCAGGTAGGGACAACATTAGAAAGTCCAAGGCACAAAGTGAGATTAAACTAGCTAGAGATATAAAGGGTAACAAAAACATTCTACAAATACTTTAGAAGGAAGAGGAAGACCAAGGTTAGGGTAGGCCAGTTACTTAATGCGGGGGGTGGGGGGTGGGGGAGAGAATAACAGAAAATGTGGAAATGGCCAAAGTGCTAAATGCCCTTTTTGTTTCAGTTTTCACCAAAAAAGGTTAGTAGTGATGGGATATCTAACATACTGACTGCTATTGAAAATGAGGTAGGATCTGAGGCTAAAATAGAGAAAGAACAAGTCAAAATTACTTAGACAAGTTAGATGACTTCAGGTTGGCAGGACCTGGTGAAATACCTCCGAGAATACTCAAGGAGCTGTATGAGGCAATATCTGAGCCATTAGCAATTATCTTCAAAAACTCATGAAAGATGGGAGAGACTCCACATGTCTGAAAGAGGGCAAACATAGTGCCAGTCTATAAAAAGGGGAATAAGGACAGCCTGAGGAATTACAAACTAGTCTGTTTAACTTCAGTACCCAGAAAAAATAATGGATCAAATAATCAAGCAATCAATTTGCAGACATCTAAAAGATAATAAAGTCAAGAACAAATCATGTCAAAACAACCTAATAGCTTTCTTTGACAGGGTAATAAGCCTTGAGGATGGGGTGGGGGGAATGATAGATGTGATCTATTTTGACTTTAGAAAGGCTTTTGATAATGTCTTGCATGACCTTCTCATAAACTAGGGCAGTGTTTCCTGAACGTGTGATGCCGCTTGTTCAGGGAAAGCCCCTGGCGGGCCCGGCCAGTTTGTTTACCTGCTGCATCCGCAGGTTCGGCCGATCGCAGCTCCCACTGGCCGCAATTCGCTGTGCCTGGCCAATGGGGGCTGCGGGAAGTGCAAAGTACTCCACTTAGGAAGGAACAATCAGTTGCACAAATACAAAATGGGAAATGACTGCCTAGGAAGGAGTACTGCAGAAAGGCATATAGTGGATCACAAGCTAAATATGAGTCAACAGTGTACCTCTGTTGTAAAAAAAAAAAAAAAAAAGCAAACATCATTCTGGGATGTATCAGCAAGAGTGTTGTAAACAAGACATGAGAAGTTATTCTTCCGCTCTACTCTGCATTGATAAGGCCTCAACTGAAGTATTGTGTCCAGTTCTGGGCATACATTTCAGGAATAATGTGAACAAATTGGAGAAGGTCCAGAGGAGAGGAACAATAATGATTGAAGGTCTAGAAAACATGACGTATGAGGAAAGATTGAAATAATTTGGTGTGTTTAGTCTGGATAAAAGAAGACTGAGGAGGGAAATTATTACAGGTTTCAGTTACATCAAAGGTTGTTACAAGGAGGAGGGTGAAAAATTGTCCTCCTTAAACTCTGAGGATAGGACAAGAAGCAATAGCTTAAATTGCAGCAAGGGAGTTTTAGGTTGGACATTTGGAAAATCTTCCTAACTGTCCAGGTAGCACTGGAACAAATTGTCTAGGGACATTGTGGAATCTCTGTCATGGGAGTATTGGTGTCAGTGTCAAACAGTGTCAGGAATGGTCTAGTAAGTTATTACTTAGTCCTGACTTTAGTGCAGGGGACTCAATTAGATGATGTATGGAGATCCCTTCCATTCCTACACTTCTATGTGTCTATGCACAAAAGGATGCCAGAGCCTGAAAATCAGGCCCAAAATGCAATTTAGAACATTCCACTGAAATATTTGATTCTGTTTTAGGATTGTGCATGCAGATAACCGTTAAAATCTCTCCTCTGATATCCATTTCCCCCTCATTTCTTAATAAGGTTTGTTAAGTAACAGTAGAGTCCAATTTTTTTTTTGTCAAATGCTGTCAAATGGGGCTATATTTTGTTGTTGTTGTTCTTGGGGTTTTTTGGGGGGAAGGGGGGATGGAAATGAGCATTTTTCTGTAAAAAAAAAATAGCAAACTTTTCTTACCAAAGACTTGAAAAAGATTTGAAAAAATCTCATTGGCTTCTTCAGTGCTGTCTCAGAGGACAAATCACTTAAATGTAAACCATTTATTTTATTAACTACTGCTATCAGATACAACGTGCCATTTGGGAGAATATAGCTCTTTACTTCTGTAGTTGTCTGTGCGGGTATATCAATGAACAGAATCTGAAAAACAACAGGCATGAAAACCAGCACAATACCAGATCAGCTGGATTATTTTTTGTATGTGTTTCGGTAGTACTTGTAAGGAGCTCTGTGGGATCAAGCTCTCCTTAGTCACTCTTCGCATCTATGCTTCAGCTTTGAAAATGGGGTGGTAGGGAGGGAAAGTAAATAAAGGACCCTGCAGTGTTGGGAACTCTGATTCCCAGACTCCAGTTAGCCTGCCACTTTGATAAAACGGGTCATCAGTGGCATCTCAACTAAAAGCTGTTGCTAAGTTTACTGCATACACGCCTTTCTCCAGAGACAGCACAAGCTGTTAGTCTGCTGCCACATGCCTGCTATGTAAATGGAGCTATGTAACTGCTATGAGATTGTTTACTCTGCATTGCACCTTTAAGTTTATAAGGCGTCTGCAGTATTCTGTGAAAGGCAGAACTGAGGCAGCATGGTACAGTGTAGACACTCACTGTGCTCGCTCCGGAAGATTTTTCTGACTTTGTCTTGCTTTGTTGTGGCCCATAAGCTAACGTAAAACAAATGAAACAGCATGTTTGGCTGCTCTTGTATTTAGCAAAAACAGCACATACAGAACTTTTAAAGGGGTAGGAAAACTTCTGTAGCAAAACAGGGGCCTGTGATGGGTTCTCTGCCCCATATCCTCCTGGAGGCATTGGTGCCCTGGTACCCCCCTTAGCATAAACTCACTCAGGCTGGGCTAACAAAAAGATTTAATCCTCCAGAAGCCTAGAGGAGACACTGACCAATTGGAAGCCAGCAGGCCCCTTAAGAAGGCTTGACTACTTCCTCTCAGGGAGTGTTGGGTGAGGCTGGGACAGGAGAGGAGCTGGACTCCTCCTCAGTATTAGCCCAGAGCCCAGGGCCAGTTCACGGCCTTGGCTAAAAGGACTGTGATGAAGCAGTTATCGTTGAGGTTTGTTTAAAGGTGCAGACAGCCAAATTTTGAGTTTGTTTTTATTTACTTATTGAAGACTGACACCAAGCTTCCAGCATAGGCTGTCTGCTCCAGACAGACTTCCACACTTTGTGAACTGAGGTAGGAAGCACCTTCAGCATTATATTCAACCAGAAGAAGACATGACAATGCAGCTACACCTGTGATAGGGCTCAATTCACTTGTCTACTGGAAATATTTTGTGCCTCTCCTGTGATGCAAAACAGACAGACACTCAGATAAGCCACTTAAAATGCTTTTGTGGGTCCTTTGCATCACTACAGGAGTCCATAACATCCCAGAAAAATCTGGTCCAAGATCTTCTTCCTAATCTAGTGGTTTTGCTTCCAATCCAAACGTTCAGCTATGCTACATCAAAGCATAAAATTCAGATGCACATTCTGAAGAAAAGAATCCTGCACTTCATCTTTGCACTTTGATCTTTAAATTAACCAATCATTTAACACTTGAAGAAAGGTGTTGTCATGGTAACAGGGCTAACTGCACTTCTGTCCCTTTTCTGGTCTCTCTGAATGTACTCCCTTTGGTTTTAGGCCTTATGCCTGTACATCTCTTTGGTGTGGAGTTCTGCAGTTCTTCCACTCTAAAACTGGGCTCTGGGTTACAGTATTTTGCATATTAACCATTCTTCCCCTGTAGGTCCTACTGCGTTCTGGCACCAGTAGTTCTTCCTTTCAGGAGTCTGCAACCAATGTTATAGTGTACAGTGATCAGACAACCGAAGTATTGTACATTTAACGGTAGAACAGTGTTAGAGGAAAAAGATTTTAAAACAATCTACATGCTTATTCATCTTACTTAAAGGCTTACCACCCCCTGATGACAGCCCAGGCAGGCCTAGCTCTGTTAGATACCCCCACTGGGTGCCGGTGTCTCAGTCTGAGTCCCCTGAAAAGCGCCTTCCCACTTTAAACCCCACTAGAGTTCTTTTGATCTCTTGTATTTTTGGGCTTTTCCTGTCCTGGCTTTGTCTCTTAACAACCCTCAAGTGTTTACTGAGGGATGGCTTATCTTCAGCCATTCTTTCTCCTTCCTGCTTGTTTTCTCAACAACCCGCTCTTAAACTTAAACCAATATATTCAGATAAAAAGCAGCTCAATAACCAGGTTAACATACGATCCTCAAATTATTACAGAGCAGCTCCACATCCATCACTGCTACAGAGTCAATTCAAGAGGGCTTCGTATAAGGGTAATACATACTAAATGAAAAATCCAGATGGTCTGGTGAATGGAGCACTAAGCATGTAAGGCAAAGTGTGATAGAAAGATATGGTAGTGTGTGGGAGAAGAAAGGGAAAATGAAGAGATGCAGGCTGAGATTTTCAAAGCCAACCAGGAATGCCCACTGGACAGCCAAATTCCTTGGCTGGCTTTAGAAATCTCAGCCATAATGCGATGGTGAATTATTTATATTTTATTTCTATAGCCTGCATCATTAAAGGCACTTAGTCGAAGCACCTTACATACAGGCCAGAGCATTCCCTTTAGCACAAAAAAGTATGGAAGGGAGAAATGCACCCAAAATGTGTTTAACTGGAGTGGGAAGGAGAGCCTGTTATGCAGCCAGTACATATGACCCCACCTCTTCTCCCTCCATTTCAGTGGAAGCAACTGTTATGCAGGACCAGATGCTCAATAAAAAACTGCAAGTAAAATGGAAGTATTCCCTTAAACCATACATGGACTTGAATCCAGAATCAGAACTGAATGTTGTTGCCTGAAGAAATACATGCCCCAACAAGGGAGAAAGGTGATAATTGAAAAGCTGTGGAAACATTTTGGCTCATAGGAATCATGTCACCCAGGAACTAATGCAAGCTAGGGAACTTTCTAGTGACTGAAAGAAGAGATGCCAGCGGATACACATCAGTGAATCTGCTCTGTTGACCTGTTTGTGGTTAACAGCAGACTATACTGAACATCACTGTGACAGCAGCCTGCAGTATATGATAGCAAGTCATACAGCAGAGGACCCTAGTTGCCAGTAGCATATGGAGGGAACATAATAGCCTAACAGCCATGTGAAATACAGAATTACTATGTAACTAAAAGAGATGTTGGAATAACTGGAGTTGCAATGTTTTAATTAATATCCCAGGTGCACAGGCATAGCAGTGTTTACTGCACACTATTTAACTCAAAGGAACAGAAATAAAAGAGGTTACTTTGAGGAAAACATCACTTGCGCAGTGTGTACTGAGAAATTATAACAGGGACGTAATAGCAAGCAGTACATAGGAGTAAAAATCACCACCTCATCCAGATAAGTATCGAAGCAGTCAAAGACGATGGGTTGAAACTGTCTCAAAGTAGACATAGTAGCCCATAGAGAGACAAGGTGGATGAAGTAGTTGGACCAATTTCTGTTGGTCAGAGAGACAAGCTTTTGAACTGACACAGGGCTCTTCTTCAAATCTGGGAAACAAAGTCAAAGTTTCACGGCTAAATACAAAATTTGAACAAATTGTTGTATTCTTAATGCAAGGGACCATTCAAGATGAAGAGGCCTGTTAACTCCTCTACAGTCATAGGGAGAAAAGGAAGTGGGGGTGAGTGGGGGGTGGGGAGAAGCAGCTGGAGGTGGTTGTTAGTGGGTTAGAGATTGTTATAATAAGCCATAAATCCAGTGTCTCTATTCAGTCCATGATTACATACCAGACACACCATCCCAAAGCAGCACCCAACCCTGCCAGAACAACAGAAGCAAAATATATGCAAACATATGTGCACTGCTACAATGATCAGCACCCCCCATAGCATTCTTTTCAAGATCCATAGGCCCTACACATGCCTATCGCAATACGTGGTATACCGCATACAATGCACTAAATGTCTCAACAACAACTATGTGGGTGAAACCAGACAATCACTATAGTCCCAAATGAACTCACACAGGAAAATGATAAAAGACAAAAAAGCACCCCATAACTGTGGGTGAACACTTTTCACAAAGCCATCACTCTGTATCTGACCGTGGGGTGCTGGAACAGGGCAGGCCAGGGGGTCATGGCCCCATCACTTTTTACCGGCCGTGAGGACAAGCATGGGGGGACTGGAGAAGAGCAAATGGGGTATTGGAGGAAGAGGCAGTGCAAGGTTGGGGACTCAGGTGAAGGGGAGGGAGTGGGACTTTGGGGGGAAGGGTGGCGCAGGGCTTGGCCTTGGGGGAACGGTGTGAGGACAGAGGCTCTGGAGAAGGGGTGGTGTGAGGGGGGGACTTGGGTGAAGAGGTGGGCGTGAGGCACTGGGGGGTAGGATGGTGCAGGGGCATGGCCTGGGGGGGGCAGTGTGAGGGCAGAAGCTCTGGGGAAGGGGTGGTGTGAGGGTGGGGATTCAGGGGGAAGGGGCAGCGCAGAGGTGGAGCTTTGGCGGGAAGGGGTGCCACATGTGGGCAGGGGCCATGGTTCAGACTCTGGTAGCCTCTCCAATTCTAGGAAGCGTCTGTCTCCCATGTCTGTCCTCCCAATCCTCATCCTCCAAGGAAACCTGCACAACACTTTCTAAAGGCGAGCCTGAGAGGTTAAATTCATAACTTCGCTAGACACTAAAAATCATGGACTGAATAGAGACACTGGATTTATGGCTTATTACAACCATCTGTGACCCACTAACTAGGGTGACTATATCATAGAATCATAGAAGATTAGTGTTGGAAGAGATCTCAGGAGGTCATCTAGTCCAAGCCCCTGCTCAAAGCAGGACCAACCCCAACTAAATCATCCCAGCCAGGGTTTTCTCAAGCCAGGCTTTAAAAACCTCTAAGGATGGAGATTCCACCACCTCCCTAGGTAACCGATTCCAGTGCTTCACCACCCTCCGAGTGAAATAGTGTTTCCTAATATCCAGCTTAAACCTCCCTCACTGCAAATTGAGACCATTGCTCCTTGTTCTGTCATCTGCCACCAGTGAGAACAGATGAGCTCCATCCTTTCTGGAATCCCCCTTCAGGTAGTTGAAGGCTTCTATCAAATCCCCCCTCACTCTTCTCTTCTGCAGACTAAACAAGCCCAGTTCCCTCAGCCTCTCCTCGTTAGTTATGTGCCTCTGCCCCCTGATTATTTTTGTTGCCCTCTGCTGGACTCTCTCCAATTTGTCCACATCCTTTCTGTAGTGGATGCAATACTCCAGATGTGGCCTCACCAGTGCCGAATAGAGGGGAATAATCACTTCCCTCGATCTGCCGGCAATGCTCCTACTAATGCAGCCCAATATGCCATTAGCCTTCTTGGCAACAAGGGCTCACTTCTGACTTATATCCAGATTCTCAATCCCCAGGTCCATTTCTGCAGAACTGCTGCTTAGCCAGTCAGTCCCCAGCCTGTAGCAGTGCATGGGATTCTTCCTTCCTAAGTGCAGGACTCTGCTCTTGTCCTTGTTGAACCTCATCAGATTTCTTTTGACCCAATCCTCCAATTTGTCTAGGTCACGCTGGACCCGATCCCTACCCTCCAGCTTATCTACCTCTCCCCGCAGCTTAGTGTCCCGTTTTGGCCGGGACAGTCCTCTTTTTCAGCTCTGTTCTGGTCATCCCTACATTTTCACTAAAACTGGGCATTTGTCCCTGATTTGTGCAGGCAGTGCTGCCTTCAGAGCTGTTCTCCCCGGGCAGCAGCCACCCCCTCTCTCCGGCTGCAAGGCAGAGCAGAGAGCAGAGGCTGCTGCCATTGGGTCAAGGCAGGCACAGCATCGGAGAAGCGCTACCTTTTCCCCCCAGGCAGCAGCCCCTGCTCTCCGGCTTAACACGACAGGTAGTTCTTATGCCTGGGTCAACCTGGGACAGCTGTCCACTGCTTGCATCACCGGATAGTGAGGAGTTTACTTAAAAGATTGTGCCTCAGAGATGTATAATCCCTTCCCAAGCAGCCTGGTGTTCTGGTCAAATGAGTGTGCTGCCCACATTAGAATGGTGCACTCCTCCCTGAGCTCAGTGACTGCAGCCACTGGTCTTGGAGCAGGCTGCACAAAGAGTAGGGCGACAAAGTGGAGAGTGGAGATTTGTGCTGTTGCTCTGAAGGCACTGATGCCCGCCAGCAGCAGCAGAGGAATTTGCTACTGGCAGGCCATGATGCTTTCTGAGCTGACCCCCACGGCAACAGCCTCACTTGCCAGCTACAAGGCGGAGCAGAGAAATAAGGGTCACATGGTATTGCCACCCTTACTTCTGCACTGCCTCGAAGTCTGAGCCTTCCTTACTGTGAGGCTCAATAGAGAAGGCTTTGAGCAACTTGACCAGGAGGCTGTATAGAAGCACTAAATTAATGTTCCTATCAGCTCAGTGCAAGGTCAGCAAAGAAAAGGTAGGAACCCCATTTATTGATGGGCACAAAACATAGCTAAATGGATTGTCAGCATCAGCAGGGTTGAAGGATGCCCCAACCGATGGGGCTTAGTGGCAATGCTCTAATTTGTAAACACTGATTTTTGTTGTTTGGCTGACTTGCAGCTGCAGGCTGAAAGCAGTGTGATGGTCTCGCCACAGCTCCAATGTTTGCCTAGCTTGGGAGCCTGAGTGCTGAGGCACTTTGAAATCGGAAGGGTTTTTAATTGCACATTTTGTGGTAGCTAAGAGTCCCCCTGAGCCAAAAAAACAGGCTGCCTGCAATAGAGGCAGAGAGCTGGGTTCAGATTCTGGGCTGAGCCAGTGTTCAGAGAATGCCTTGTGAAGGAACACTTGCAAATAAATTCTACCATGGTGTTTAAGTAGCAGATTTACCAGGCCATAGAGATCGCTGGTGTAAACCATTTGACTTGGAGATTATCTTGGCCCATAACAAGGAATTTGTTCAGCAAAACAGAGGCTGTCAGGAGATGATAGAGGAAAACGATTTGTCAGTGACAGAAGTTGCATTGCAAATATGTTATCGGAAAGGCTTGGAGAAAGATTTGTCACACAGAAGTGAAGAACTTACTGCATGCTCTTGTAGAATGCGGGCAAATGAAAGAAAGGGAGTTTTACGATGTAGCTGACAATTTTTACACAACATGATTGTCCTACTTACAGCACTGGAAACCTGCCTTTGAGTGCACCAAAAAGTTTAATGGGCTCTGCTGAAGAATATGCTGCAATGGGAGCAAATGCAAGACAGCCTCACTGCATGCCACACCAGAATTCCCACCTTAAATATGTTGGATGAGAATCGTCTCTTTGACGAGTGGTCTAGTGCAAAATCAATTGTCTCCAGTTGTCTTTCAGACTGGAACCATCAGAGAATGCCCATCACCGAAAGGTGGCAGAAGATTTTTCGAGAGATGGACTGTAATGCAGTACAATACACACATCTAGCCAAGGCTGTGGGATTTGCGCTGTGTCTGCCTGGTACTACAGTGACTGTTGAACATGTCTTTTCAATTATGAATTATGTGTGGTCTCCTGAAAAATCACATCTGAATGTCTACACTATGAAGGCTGTCTGGTGTGTGCAAGTTAATTTTTCTCTAGACTGTACTGCATTCTACCACAAGTTGCTGAAAGACAAGCAAACCCTCAGAAAAAGTAGCAGCTTCCAAGAAATACAAATGATATCAAGCAGCTTCACACCCTGAAGAATGGCAAGATGAGGAACAATGCCAGTAACCACTGAGTTTTAAGTAAAATATATGAAACCATGAAATATGTGAACATATATATATATATATATATATATATAATATATGAAACTGCCTTATCTTTTTTGCATACCCTAAGTAAACTCCCCTGAGCACTGACCATCTCTTACCCGGTGTCCCGTTTTCAGTTTAGGGAACTATAGTCACCCTGCCACTAACAACCTCCCTCAGCTGTTCCTCTCCCTTCCTTTCCTCCCTATTATTTGAGGGGCCACTTCACCTTGGATGGTCCCTTTGAAATATGTGTTAACTACTCATGCTAAACAATCTGTTCAGATCTTGTTTTTAACAGTGACACTTTGAGTTAGTTTTCCAGGCCTGAAGTAGAGCTTCATGTAGCTTGAATGCTTGTCTCTCTCACCACTAGAAGTTGCTCCAATAAAAGATATTACTTCACCCACCCTTGTGTCTCTAAAATCCTTGGACCAACACAACAATACCTCATAAAACACACAAAACTTGGCTACAACAATACCCCAAATAATAACCCATGTTATGCTCAGTAGAATATGCCCAACAACACCACACTTCAATACGTAAGTGATCCATATCATCCATTAGTCACTGCTTTAGATACAATCATGAATCAACTCAGCAGAGGCTTGGAATTGTAACATAGATGAATTCTACCTTGGAGCAATGCTAGTAAAAGTTATGAGTAATAGGTTTTGCTCAGTGTACACTTGTGGGCATTTCAAACAGTACACTTAAAGGAGGTGGACCCAAATATGCATTGTGTGTTGTATTACCTTCTCTAGTATAACTGGAAAGGGAGAATGCAGCATGCTCTGACCACACCTTCGTTTTGCATAACCAAGCCCAAGTGTGCCATGGAGGTAGAACAGACACTATCTCTTTTGTTGCAACTGCTAATCTGATATCACAATAATTGATAATTGGCTTTGACAGTGAAACCCTGAACCCTGAACTGAATCTATTCACTAGGTGGCAGAAAATGGAAAAAGAGTTAAATAAACTCTAAAGTACTCAAACAATTATCGGTAAATAGAAATTCTGTATTGTGACAACTCAACTAACTAGTTCCTTTTTTGTGTGATAATTCTGTAACTGTTATGTTAGTATATAGATCTGTTTGTTAGCCTGGGATAGAATTTTCGGTTTGACTTTTTAGTACTCTTATACTAATAGATTCAAAAAAAGGACAAAGATAGTGATGTTGCTTCTGCCTAGTCAGATGGATTTGTCAGTACAATGGGAAAAGATAAGAGAAGTTAAAGTGTAACAGAATGGCCGCTGTGCTTCTGCACTACTGCTCACTACTAGGCAGAGTCAGAACAGCTCATTTCATCCTAAACCTAAAATATTAACAGATAATAGAGATTCTCCTTTGCTGTTTATAGGAGTGTGCACTTTTGGAGTGGGTCTGAATTCCAGATCCTACATCACATTGAAGTTCCCAGTGAGCATAGTGCACAGCATAGCAAGACCAACGAATTCGTAGGGCATGAATTTGATACGTGTCGGTGTGTCTGTTTGTCACTTTTTTGAGGGAACCTTAAATAAACTTACACTTCACCTGTTCCCATTTTCCTAATTGCATTTTAAATAATAAAGAGTTTTTGCCTGGAGAAGATTTCCATAATTTTAGCCAGAAGCGAAACTATGTATGGAGCGAGGAAAGGAATTAGTCCTGCAAAATACTTTTCTTTCAATCTTACCATGACTTTTTAAATCAGCATGTTTGCTCACATCTGGTGTTTTTCCTGGTCTCATTTAATCAGTCCAGTTTCATGTTGCCTGTAGTTCTCTTCATAGGACAGTTTTCTTTTGGCCAAATCCTGCTTTCACTGACAATTATGATAGCATTTATTGTAATGGAATTAGGATTTTACGTATTGAATATAGAAGGTTTTAAACTGCCCATTTTTAAACTCCTTTTTCTGGGCTGCGAACCCCTGAGGTACTGAGTCAAGGTTAGGGAAGCTGTGCATAGTTATTTTTGTGCTTTATAAAATGTCTAACATTTTTGGTGCATAAATCATTTTTAGCTTTACCTAATTTCAGAGCATAAAGGGCATGTCAAACTTTACTAAACCGAAGCCCCGGGAAGCAGTCGATAACCATGATGGATTTTTATAATGATATAACCCTTAATGAATTATTGTAGTTCTTTAACAAGGTTTTAATAAGAAATTTCTTTTTGCCAGCATGGTTATTAGTTCTCTCATATGAATAGCCCTTGGCTTGTCTTCCATAGAATAGTACAACATAATATTTCTTTCTGTGTCAATCATACTGTACTGCAAAACTCCAAGCCATGAATAAAATACACTTACTTTTTTTTAAAATTTTATTTTAAAGGTCAGGTTTTTAGAATATGTAAGGTGAAAATAAAGATGTGCTGACTGCAAGACCACTGTTAGTCATGCATAATGGAAGAATGCCCACCACAGTATTCTGATCACCAGTCAGATGTTTCCTATACACTAAAGTACCTTTTAAAAAAATGAGAACAATATACATATTTTGCTCTAATTGGTACATGTGTATAATGTACATTATAGTATACTAAACTGATTTTCTTCAGGTTCTTTAAGGAAGCATCTGAACAGTGATCTGAATACTGCAGTGGGCCTTCTTCCATTATATATACATATTGAGAGAGAGAGAGAGAGAGAGAGAGAGAGAGAGAGAGAGAGAGTCAGGAATGGCAACTGTCTGTCTCCAAAAGTTGATGGTACACACACCAAAGCAGTTGAGTTACTGTGTGATGCTGCAGCAACACAAGTGGATAAAAAACTCCATTTCTCAAGCGACAGTCCTTGCTACAAATAGTGCAAGTGCAAGGCACAGGGCCAGAAGATAATGTTGGAGCACTACTAGCACTTGAGGCCTCCTAAGCTTTCTTCTTTGCTATCTTCATTTTCCTCTCTCTCAACCATCAGTCTTTAGCCTCTTTGACTTCCTAGGCCCAGCACAGAATTCCAGTGTGGCCTATTGCTAGCTTCATCTTCTCAGCTTGTGGTGTCAATGTTTAAAGTTTTCAAGTCCCACCTGCAGCCTAAGCCTATGTCAGCTAAGTGACTTTGCAACATCCATGAGTTCTCCATACAGGACAGCCTTTGGAATGCATCTGGTGCAATGGAGATGTCTGGGTTTGAGAATAGTGATTTGACTTTGAAATTTTGTTTTCTCAAATACTTTGGTGTCAGGAAATTATTTTCTGATGTGATATTTAGAATATGATGCAGACAGAGAGTTTGGAAGGTGTTTAACTTCTCATGTCTGCTGTAGGTGGTCCAGATTTCACCATCATACAGTAGCATGCTCAAACCACACATCTAGTAGAACCTATCTTGGTGTTCAATGTCAGTTTCCTGTTATTCCACATGCACTTGAACAGTTGTCCTAATGTGGTGGCTGCCTTTCCAATGTGAGAACTAAAAGCATGTCATCCAGATACAGTTGATACTAGATAGCAGAATTCATGCACATCTTCTGGTGCCGTCAACACACCTTGTGTTATAATTGTTGTCTTCTTTTGACTCATGGTTCGTCCAAATTCGTCAAAAGCTAGCAAAGCTATTGCAAAGTTTCTGGAGCTCCTCTTCACTGTGTGCAGTGAACACTGAATCATTGGTGAAAGAAGTTAATTTAGGAGGTGTTTGACTGTGCTTTTTGCTCTTAGATGTGCACTGTTGAAGAGTTTTCCATCTGATCTCATATGAAGATTTACACTGTTGGTGCCAGGTGAGAAAGCACGATGAAGCAGCAGAGAGAAGAATATACCTAAAAGTGCTGGTGACAAAACACATCCTTGGCTGACACAACTGCGGATTTCAAAGCTGAAAGACTGATCACCATCATACTGGACTGTAGCCTTCATGCCATCATGGAAGGATCAAATCAGATGTATGAGGACTCAGGGCAACCAACTCTCTCAAGTGATTGGAAAAGATCCTTTATGGTGATCAGATCAAAAGCCCCTGTAAGACTCATGAAGGCCATGTAGAGAGGTTTTCTTTGTTCTCAACTCTTTTCTTGAAGTTGCTGTAGTGCAAAAATTATGTTCATAGTTGATCTAGTAGCACAGAAGACACACTGACTCTCTGGATAAACACATCAGCGAGAACTTGCAGTCTGTTGAGAATGGCCTATGCAAATGCCTTGCCAGCAACACTAAGGAGAGAATTTCCTCTATAGTTGTTGCCATCTTTCTGATCTCCTTTGTTTTTATACAATGTTATGATGCTGACATCCTTCATGTTTTGTGATAACCCTCCTTCCCTCCAAAAGGTAAGCAAGACATTGTGCAGTTGTTTAAGCACAACCTGGCCTCCTTGCTTCAGTATTTCAGCTGGAATTCCTTCTTTTCCTGTAGTCTTTCCTGGTGCTAGGGAGGTGATTATTTATAGATGGTTCTATATCAAGCTTTTCAGTAGTCTGAAGTATGTTGATTTCATTTAGGATTGCTTCAGAAACAGTGGTTTCACGTGAATTGTTGGTGACAGTGTTGCATTGGTTTGCTTCTCTCAATGATGATGTCTCCAATAAGAGAGTTGAGTGGAGCAGTCTTCTTGCGTTAAGGACCAATTGCTTTCTTCATTTCATCAAATATATCTCTTAGATGTCCATTCTTAAAGTGTGTTTATATCTCCTCAGACAGATAGAGCCAGTATGCTTGAGCACATTGCTTACATGTTGGTTACAATACACTCTTGGCCAATATGAAGTTAGCACATGTCTCAAGAGAGGGGTTCATGTTATGACAGAGATATGCTGTGAATTTTGCTTCAATAAATGGAAGAATTTCTGCATAGCAGTCTTTACCTTGTATAGTCTTTTTTTACCAGAAGTTAAGGTAACAGCTACATGGAAAGTCTTTCTGTGTGTTTTTCATGCTACATCGTCATTCAGGAGAGTTGCAGTCAATGACATAGCTTCCCTGAGATTTGCAGTGAATTGAGCACACCTTCCTTGGTCTTTTGATGAAGATATCTTCTCTGGTGTTTTGTGTTGTTGATGTTAATGCATGGGCAACAGCTTTGTTTGGTACAATAGAATTTCTGCAGTGAAAGCCTTATTTTGCATCATACAAGCACATACTCTGTGTCACAGTCTGCACTGTGAAAACTGTGAATATGGAGAACATCCTATAAGTGTTTTCTATGGGTTACAATTAAATCCAGCTGGTGCAAGTGTCCAGATCTCGCTGTCCTGATGAGATCTTCTGGCACTGACTGCATTGGAAGTAGGTTTTGGTAATGCACTGGTACACAGCTCTGTTAGGATATAGATATTCAGGTCTGTCTGTAAAGGCCTACACTCTAAGAATTTAGGTGTATTCTTATCACTTAGCTAGTTATAGAGAAATAAAAGAAAGAATCAAAATCACTGTCTGCCGGTGTAAAGGCCTTCTCTTACTGTGACAGTCTGAGGCCCTGTTCTTAGGCTAAGGCCTTTGCCTAAGCAGCAGAGGCAGCCATAAGCTGGGAAGCGTATGGTCACATCCTCACATTCCAAACTAGTCAATCTGCGGCTGTTGGAAAGGTGATCCAATCTATCACCTTCAGAGAAAGGGAAGAGCCTAGAAGATGTAAAAGGAAATTTAGTTTGATAGTTTTCTGTCTGGTAAGAACTCACTTATCAATAGACACAGCTGGGAAACCCTTATGTCTTTACAGATGTAGTTGTGAAATCCTCACTTTTGTATTGTTTTGTCATTATAGTTCCCACTTCGCTATTGTTTATTTGCATGGTCTCTGTCTGGTTCTGTGATTGTTTCTGTCTGCTGTATAATTAATTTTGCTGGGTGTAAACTAATTAAGGTGGTGGGATGTAATTGGTTAGCTAATCATGTTACAATATGTTAGGATTGGTTAGGTAAATTTCAGTAGAATGATTGGTTAAGGTATAGCTAAGAATATTACTATATAAATTAGGGGCAAACAGGAAGTAAGTTGGGATTCAAAAATAAGAAAAAAGGAACTTGGATTTAAGCCTGCTGGAAGTTCACCCCAATAAACATTGAATTGTTTGCACCTTCAGACTTCGGGTATTGTTGCTCTCTGTTCATGCAAGAAGGACTGGGGAAGTGGGAGAGTGAAGGAATAAGCTCTCTAACAAGCTCCAGTAGTCTTTGCCCAATATTGATTATTTTCCCCACCCTCTGGTGGCCAGCGGATACTGGCTACATCTTGTGATCTGACTGTGGTGTTGAAGTCTCCCAGTAGAGAGTCACTTGCCCAGTAGTAGCTTACTCATGATGTTGTTGAGCCACCTGCAGAACAAGTCCCTCCCTTCAGAGGTGGAGGAAAGTGTTGGAACACATGTACTGACACATTTGGTAAAGTCACCTGTGGTAGATACTCTTAGCAATATGATACATTTGGATATTGCAATGGGACATTCAACCATGGGTGCTCATGTATTTTTTAACTGCAAAACCCATCCCGTGTATGGTGTGGTCTTGTTTGCTATTTTCTTGCCAGAAGAAGGTGTAATGCATCTTACATAGAGAGCCTGGGTCAGCTAGTCTGTTTTTAAAGAGAGCAGCTACATCAAAGTCAAGCTTCTCAAACTCTCTGTCAATAATGATGGACTTTCTAAGGTCATTGACCGCCATTAGGTCAGTGAGTGGTGGGGTTCCTGGTTTCGTTCTATGTACTTGAATCGTGTCAGATTGTACTGGGTTATGTGGTACAAGTAACAGGCTTTACATGCCTGATCTGACCCTCTATACATGATTAACAGTATATATGTAACCCCCCTTTGTAGTTTGTCAGCTCCTGGAATGCAGGACTGAGCCTCTAGGAGTCCTACCCTGTCAACTACAACAGCAGTTTTCAACCTGTAGTCCATGGACCTCTGGGGGTCTGCAGACTATGTTTTAGATTTCCAAAGGGATCCTCAACTCCATTTGAAATTTTTTAGGCATCCGCAAATTAGGGTTACCATACATCTGGGTTTTTCCAGACATGACCCCTTTTTTTTTTCTCGAATCTTGGTCCAAGTAGATTTTTAAAATATGAACAAAATGTCCATGACTTTTCCTTGCTCATCCTTTCCCCAACATTGATTCTGGTAGAACTGCAATTCCCGGCATGCCCTAATAGTGATGTGTGTGTTTTATTGGTTTGCCACCCTTACTTCGGTACTGTTTTTCCTGGTGGTGCTGCCTTCAGAGCTGGGTGGCCAGAGAATAGCAGCTGCTGGCCAAGCGCCCAGCTCTGAAGGCAGTGCCACTTCCAGCAGCAGCACAAAAGTAAGGGCGGCATGCTATTGACTGTCTCACTAAAAGGGATCCTGCTTGTACAATATAACATCAGGCACACATTTTGCGATGACTTTTATGGCTACTTGATGACCAATCAACCACTGCTGAGAAAGATATGCTCTACAGAGAAATATGCATGGGCACAACAGGAAGAAGGGCAGTAGGAAAGGCCTGACTGCACATAAAGAGGAAAATTTAAATTTGATTTACATTTATTTTTGAGGCCATTACACTTGTTATTTATAAAAGTTAGATATTCAAAGTAAAAATAAACTGTACAGTAGAAACTGTACCTCTCCCCACCCCAATTCTCCCGGGCAGTTTTCTCTATTTGCAAACTTAAAATATGGTAACTCTACCGCAAATGAAAAAAGGTTGAAAACCACTGAACTACAACAACCATGGTTCCAGAACCTCTGAACATCATTTCCCAGCCAGCTTAGAGTCCGTGATGGGGACAGAAAGCACAGAAACTCCTGCTAGGAACAATAGGGATGGAGTAATGTATACAAGCAGTTTGCTGGGCTCAGGTGTGAGCTAGGACTGCGTAGCTCCCTCAGTGGGAGGGGAGAGCCTGGCTCAGAGACAAAAGGACTAGGTTTAGTTTCAGTTTTGGCTGTTTGAGTTTGAAGTTGAAAGAGCAGCAGAACAGCGTAAGGAGTTTTTGATTAACAAAGGGAGATGTTGAATTTCTGTGGGATCCAGTGTGAGACAGTTCCAGCCCTGCAGATACCTGCATCCATGGAGGCAGAAAACCAGTCTGGTGTTGCCTACCTAGAATCAGCTGAGACCACCACAGGACCCTTTCCCATTCAGGAGTGAAACATTGTGAGAGAGCCATTTTCAGTCTCTTTAAGCCGGTCAAGTTAGTACTGCTACATTCATCTCTGAACTCATCCTCCACATTCCATCTTCCTGGAAGGTGCCAGGGAGAAAGTTGGGGCTAAGGTACAGTTGTGAATGGTGGGAAGTGGGGAATTTGTTGTATTATTAGCATTTATTAGTTAATCTTATCCCTTTTCTTCCATAAAGACTTTTTTTCCTGCCCCCAATAAAGTCCCTTTTGTTATATTGTTATTTATGAGTGTGGCATTTCATTTGTTGGAGTTTGTATTCATGTATTGTTGTCTGTGTATGGGGTTATATTCCTTGTTAAGAGTGATCGCATTAGTCATTTTCCCAAGTGACAGCACTCCTAGTGTCCCAGGCACAATTAGGTGAGGGTTACCTTGCACAGAGGTGTCACAACAAAGAACACAGGACCTAACTGCGAGGTGACTGAAGAGAGAAGTAACAGATGTGGGGGAAGACGTTTGAGCCATACATCAGGGGAGGAGCTACCTAAAAAAAAAACCCTTAAGTCAACAATCAAACAGCCAAGTCAACAATCAAAAATTAGAAATATCTGTGAAACCGTGTCACAGTTTCAGAGCAAAGGCACCTGTAGTCCCTGTCTGTGATCCACCAAGGGCACCCATTTAAAGATTTCCAATTCCCAGTTATCAACTCTCCTGGGTGAACACATGCATCTCATTCCCTTCTGACCAGGGGTTTTAAGGCTGTATTGCTCCTTGATTTACACTGTGATATCTCCAGCAAGACATAATGCCTAACCGAGCCAGCATCAGTGCTTTGTTTTCTCTCTGAAGATTATGATCAGTGTATTGTCTCAGTTATAAGTTACCACACAGCTCCTTTTGAACAAGCACATTTATTTTGAAGGTAAAAGCATTACAAAGAAAATGTATTGAAACAATGAAAGAATCTACACACATGCTAAAAAGCCTATCAGACATCACACCCAACTCCAGCCTAGGGCTCTGATAGGTTTCTGTCCTTCAATACCCAAAACTCAGTTTTCCCTGTGGTTACAAGTTCATCCATTTTACATCTAGAATCAGACCTAGGCTGGGGAGTTCAGCCATGTCTTTGTACTTTTCAGGCTTTTGACTTTCACCTTCTGTAACAGTAATCAACAAACAAAGACCCTCTCTTCATGGTGTATTGTCAAAGGCTGGGTTCTTGCATAACCAGAGTTGGGTCATCTGCATGAATCTTTCCCTAGGGATTCCCTAGGCAATCCACTTAATGCTTATTGTCCCCAAAGGCCGTAGTTCTCTGGCACATTTTCAATATAGTTTTTGAACTCACAGGTCTTTCATCTGTCACATCTGCCCTCTCAGGAGGTTACATACAACACTGGCCTTACACTAAAATAATGCAATAAGATCTTTTAAGTATATTGCAGGAAATTGCTCTGTCACAAACCTTTACTCAGCCCCCTTGTGTATATGCATTGTGCAGCAGTCTTTAATTTCATGTGCATATACTATAGTGCCTAGGAGCACTTGTCATGGACCAGAACCCCATTGTTGTAGGTGTAAACCCTTCGGGATTTAGAGAACATGGCCCCTTTAAGTCTGTGCCATGAGGGGAAGAAGTGCTGATTGTTCCATGACAAGATAGTGTTGTTGGTTTTTTTGTGAGGGGAGAGGGGGAGCATGGAGAGAGGGAGAGTAACAAGGTGTGTGTTTGGAACTCCAGAGAGAAGGACTGCAGCAAGCATAGTGAAGCAGCTGAGAACCTGCCCAAAGCCTGGTAGGGACAAAGTGGCTGACCAGGGACCCAGGGCAGGAGCCAGAAGGAGCACTGTGCCAGAGAGGAATCACCTGAGAAGGACAAACCAGAGCTGGACCCAGTATCACTGTTGCCCAGACCTATGTGGTCATGAGTACTAGGGCTCACTGGAATAAAGGAGGCTGTAGCTAGTTAAGTGAGGAGGTTGTTGCTCTGTGTGGCTTTGCAGAAGAGGGCAGAAGAGGGCACCGGAGGGGTTTGATGGGGAAAGTTTACTGGTGCCAAAGACAACCAGGAGCACCCAAAACTCACTCCCAGACTGGAACTTTGCTCAGGACTCCTGAACTCTGAGTGCAGACACATTCCTCAGCGTTTGCCCCTTTCAGACTGTGGCATCACGGGGCATCTGGGCCTTGTGTTCGAAATAACCGTGTTTTACTGCTCCCCCTACTTTCCCCCCTGTTGTTTTTCTTCATATATCCCTTTGTGAATAAATATTTCCCTTTCCTATATTCACTATACTATTTCGGTGTGTGTGTGTTTACTCCAGGGGGTTTGGAACATGAGCTCCTGGGGTGGAAGGGACTTTCCTTACTGCTTTACTGCACTCACCTTTTCTTGTCCAGAGCTGCTTGCAGAGCAGATTCCATCTTGACCACAGGGGCGCTAAAGTTACATCGCTGCTGTCCAAACATAAAACAAAAAGGCCATCCCTGTCCCAAAAGCTGACAACCCTAAAAAGTTTCTACTGAGCATGTGCAAACTGAGATTTTTTTAGAGGTTTATAATTTGGCCAAATTAAGCAAATGTTTATTTGATGGCAATAGGCATATTCCTGGCACCAGTGTGACCTCCCTGCCAAAATTCAAGTCCCTGCTTCAAGAACAGAGGTGCTAAAGCTTCTGAAAAAATGAGAATATTTGTATATCTATATCTAATATCTATCTATATCTATATAAACACACACAGGGCTAGTATGTGTCACCCACCTGAAATTTTATATTATAAAAAAGTTTAGGCCTTTTTTGTTCTGATTTAGATAAAAATTGTTAAGAAAATGTGCCTAAATCACAGAGAAATGTATTAGATGATTCATTGTGACTCATTAAAGGCCTAAAAATGAATATTACATTAATTCTATCCATGTAACACATGAACAATTACATTTGATTACTTTGAAGTCATTTTAGTTGCAAACAAGGAAGGATAGGGAATACTCAAATCTGCATGTCAACAGATTTAAAGGAGACTAATTCTGATTAAAACTAGGCATTTTTGTTGGTCAGTACATTTTAATAGCATGCAAAGAAGAAAAAGGCAGAAAGACAAGTTTAAAAGGCAGAATATTGATCTCACCTGCAGCTGTGTGTTTCAGCACATCATTTATTTCCAGCTGTTGTTTCATCTTCTGTTCTTGGTCAGTGGCTGTAGTATTGATTCTTGAGCTGTTTTTCTCCTTCACTGCGTCTTCTTTTCTCTTTTCACTTGGCAGAAGATGCAAGAGATGACAGTGCAGAGACCCAGACAGCTGATGAACTAAGAAGGACAGAGCTCTATGACCCAGAGCAAGAGAATAGCCACAGTCTCCCATCACAGCACATACATATAAAGTCTCAGCAATGTAACCAGCCATGGCTTTGTATATAGCTCTATATAAATAGTGAATGTCATATTTCTTCTTACATGGATTATTCATGACTGTTTTTTGTTGTTGTTGAAATTTTATGTGCAAATATACGAAGAATGTGAGCATTGTGGACTGTAAATAAACAAATCTGAGTGAGGGAGAATGGGGAGGAGGGACTTCGTCTTTGATTATCTTAACTGGTACTTTAAAAACAATTAGATATGGTCATGTTGAGATATGCCAAGGTAAGTTAACTAACCAGAGGAAGCCAGGATCTTGTGACCTGATTTGGTGCAAACGCTACAAAACAATGCATCTCAGCCCTGACCCAGACCTCTTGTTTTTGCAGGCACCATATCCAAGGTGAACTAAAGGGATACTTCCTTCTGGCTAGGTCAGTAGGAGCTGTCGTAAACATTTCCCAGTCAGCAGGAGTCATTTCTGAGTCAGTAGGAGCTGTCACAAGACTTTTTACATACTGTGTATCATACTAGATGTGAGAGTGACCTATCTAAACATTACCAAAATACTTGTGGATAATCAGGTCACTCCATCCATCTGGTACCTAAAGCTCAGCTCTCTCATTCAGTACTGGCCTGATTATGCAATACCTTTCTGCAATAACCATTTAATATTGGTGTAACTCCACTGAAATAAATGGAGTTACACTGTTGTAAAACTGGGGTGATGGAGTACAGAATTAGGTCCTTTACTTTATGCATACTTCTAGTGCCACAACTCTCAAAAAAGGCATCTTTGCTAAATTTTGAAAACATTGAGTCACTTTACTTTTTTATACTGAAATTCATAAATTAAAAAAAATCATGTTTTACAATTCTTTAGTATGTCCCCTTTTAGCTTCATCTTAATTTATGTTTATTATTTATGATCTTTTTAGGTATTGGTGCAAAGCAGAATATGGGGTAGATATACAGAATTATGGATACAGATTGGGCTACTGACCATGATATGATTCCCAGGACCAGATTAAGATTGGTCCTGCTTCGAGCAGGGGGTTGGACTAGATGACCTTCAGGGGTCCCTTCCAACCCTGATATTCTATGATTCTATGATAACATGAAAGAAGAGCTTGGAAATGTGGCCCAAGTGTAACCAGTGCAGAGAAGTCTTAATTGATCTGCAGACAGCCTAAAACAAATAGATCTGAGAGTGTGAACTACTCCAAGCATATCAAGGGAGTGTTAACCCCCCAAATCATTGCTATAAAGGGCCCTGTCAACACCACTCCAGCAAAGGATTTTGTATGTGACCAAAGAAGAAGAGGGCAGTGGGCCCCACCCATCCTCAAGCAGGTACAACCTGGCTGCTGAGGTAGATATTTGGGGTTGGGCAGGGGATGCTGCTGTCACTTCTGCCTCTGTGGTGGGGGAGGGGACCACTGCTGATTTCAAGGGGAGGGAGATCCTTCTGTCACTCATGGAGATCCCTTCTCTTGTCACTGTCACTCCAGGTGGGACATAGCAACAGCATGGGGGCAAGGTCAGAAGGGTGGAACATTGGGAGGTCCAATGTTGGGGTGTATCTAGGCCCTGGAGTGAATTAATCCAACATTAAAGTTTCTACCTGTTAATGTAATCCTCCCATATGTGGCATTTTGAAAATGCAGTTGACTCTAGTATACTGATGGTCACACGGTTAATTGCTTCTGTAGATCAACCTCATTGCACACAGCAGGGGCTCCTCATTGGCTGGTGGGCTGGAAGCAAACTGCCAGCCTGTCTGGTTTCCAATGCCAGGTTCAGCATTTCCCCAGATGTTTTCTACTAGAAAATTTCCTATCAGCTCTTCCCATACCCTAACTCTGTGTCCCACCCTCCCTTCCCTTAACCCTAAATTTATGTATTCTCCCATTTGCTCCTTCCCCCATGATAGAGGCTCTGTGCATCTCCCAAATCCCCCTCCCTCTATACCAAGATCCCCCATTCTCCCTCTCCATGCTAGGGCCTTTCTTTGCCCCCCATTTCCCTCTCCCTGATACCAAAGTCACCTATTCTCTCCTCCATTTGAGGAGCTCTGTGTCTCCTGTTTCCCTCATGTCAAAAAGCCACATTCTCCTCGCATCCCCAAGCCAGAGGATCTGTGTTCCCTATTTATTTCATAGCATCCAGAAGGCCCCCAGTGGGATTGTGATACCAGAGGAAAATTAGCTAATCACCTGATTTTAGTTGAAATCAGGTTTTTCTGGGATTCAAATTGCCATCAGAATCAATGGGATTTTGACACCCATCGACCCCTTGAATATTCCCTGCAATTTTGGGTTTGATTGAATGGGACCTTCAGAAGTTGTGCTACAGACAGAACTGCTGTCAAGTTGAGTGTTAGGCCTCACTTCTCTCAGCCAACATTGCAGCTGTAGTTAGCCCCTTCTAACAAATTCAGAAACAAATCTAAAGAAGCACAGACAATGTAAGAAAAATAAATGTTCAAGAAGATCTTCTGGAACTGGCCAAGATTTCTTTCATTTCTTAATATTAATTCCACACCACACACGATTCCAGGGCCATATAGGTGGGATGTGCACATTCATGAACCTCTGAACATTATAAATTTTCTCAGTGTATTATAATTACAGAAACATCTGTGCTGAATAAATAACTTCGTGCTGAATCACCATGGAAATCTGCAGGGTTGAATAGCCCTGAGAAGTTTTCATTTTTTGTCTGTAGTGAGGTGGTCTAGAGGAAGAACATTAGGCTGCAGTTTAAAGCACATGGAAAGTCCTGGTACAAACCCTCACAAAGAATGCTTTATATATTTTCTGCAAGGGAAATTTATGTTTATTTCTTTGGCTCTGATTTTATCTTTATTGTAAAAAAGGGTCCTATAGATTGGACAAACTAATGCTGTTCAGAGATCTGGGTTTAATTCTTTATAACATTTTACTCCCTCACTTTGTGGAACTGGGTGCGCTGCACAGACAGCTTGTTCAGACACTGGGGAGGGAATGCCTCTTGTGACTCAAGAGCATTTCATTTGCACAAATCCACTAGATCACAGCTTCATCATGCATCAGATACGTAATGAAGAAAAAGTAACATGCAATGATCCACTGTAAAGCCAAATGTTAAATATCACTGGCAAAACAACCATTGCACAGGGGTTGTATCAGTAGAGGCCATTAGTGAATGGTTTCAGGATCAGCTTTCATGGGCTCAGGAAGGAGTTTTGTCCTTTGACTTCCTTCAATTGCAAGTGACATGGAGCCTTAAAGGGCATCAGGTTAGAGAGGAGACACTATGGGGAAATGCCACTAGTTCAGATACTCAATACAATGCTGAGGTCAAAACATTTCATGCAGAAGAATGGAAATAATAGGAATTCTTCTAGATCACAGCCAAGCTACAATGTGATTGTAGCAGTATAATTTATTGGTGAGTGCATATTGTAGGTCTGCTGCTTTGTTCTATCCATAGGAAATATGATTCCATTACAGTCCTATGTAGGGTAAGTTGATCTTTAGCTCATGTTGTAGCAGCTCATTCCTTTCATTTTGGTGATCTCCAGTTCAGTCTCCAGTGTGTAAACCAAAACGGTGCCCATCTCAGAGAATCTGACTGTTGTTGGGGCGAGGGGAAAATATATACACCCTGAAAACACACTTGAGCATTTACTAGACAGAGATATTTTAAGCAGATAAACATTTGTACCAAAAAGCCATGACGCAAAAACTTATAGAGGACTGTGAGTTGACAAAAGGTAAAGAAAGGTAAGTGGAAAGATAAATGGAAAGATAATGAAGCAAATAATCAAACAATCAATTTTAAGCACCTAGAAGGTAATAAGGTGATAAGTAACAATTAACATGGATTTGTCAAGAACAAGTCAGATCAACCTAATCATGTCAGATCATGTCAGATCGACCTAATACCCTTTTTGACAGGGTAACAAGACTTGTGGAGAGAGGGGAAGTAGTAGATGTGATATATCTAGACTTTAGTATGGCTTTTGATGCTGTTTCACATAACCTTCTTATAAGTAAGTTAGGGAAATATAGCCTAGACAAAACTACTATAAGCTGAGTGCACAACTGGTTGGGAAACCATAGTCAGAGAGTTGGTATCAATGGTTCACATTCAAGATGGAAAGGCATATTGAGTGGGGACACACACAAATCTCTGCTGGGGCAGGCTCTATTTAGTATCTTCATAAATGGTTTGGATAATGGCATAGAGAGTTCCCTTATAAAGTTTGTGAATGATACCAAGCAGGGACGGGTTTCAAGTGCTCTGGATTAGAATTCAAAATGACTTTGAAAAACTGGAGAAATGATCTGAAATAAATAGGATGAACTTCAATAAGTACTAATGCAATGTACTACTCTTAGGAAGGGACAATCAGTTGCACAAATAAAAAATGGGAAATGACTGCCTAGGCAGAGGTACTGCAGAAAACGATCTAGGGGTTATAATGGATCACAAATGAAATATGAGTCAAAAATGTACTACTGTTGCAAAAAAAAAAAAAGGCAAACACTATTCTGGGATGTATTAGCAGGAGTGTTGTAAGCAAGATATAAGAAGTAATCCTTCCGCTCCACTCAGCACTGATGGGGTCTCAACTGAAATACTGTATCCGGTTCTGGGCACCACACTTCAGGAAAGTTGTGGACTGATAAGAGAATGTCCAGAGGAGAGCAACAAAGATGATTAAAGGTCTAGAAAACCTGATCTTCCAAGTAAGATTGAGAAAAAAATAGGTTTATTTAGTTTGGAGAAGAGAAGACTGAGGTAGGACATGATTACAGTATTCAAGATCATAAAAGGTTGTTGTAAAGATGATGGTGATAAGTTGTTGTCCTTATTCACTGAAGACAGGGCTTGAATTGCAGCAAGAGAAATTTAGGTTAGCCATTAGGAAAACCTTGCTAACTGTCATGGTAGTTAAGCACTGGAACAAATTACCTAGGGAGGCTGTAGAATCTTCATTATTGGAGATTTTTAAGAACAGGTTAGGCAAACACCTGTCAGGGATGGGTCTAGATAATACTTAGTCCTGCCTCCTCTTGTAGGTGACTGGACTAGATGACCTATTGAGGTCCCTTACAGTCAACATTTCTGTGATTCTGTGACTAGTGAAAAAAATGAGGAAAATGACTGCACTACAATTAAAGTGGGGCAGAGTTTGTCTGTGCTTACCCAGGAAGGACAGCTCTGCTTTATGGTGGGGGCAGGGGAGGAAGGAGGTCAGAAACTGCTGTCAAAAAGGTGTTAGGTGGTCAGCTTTGCAGCAGTGACTCACCCCCCCCCCCCCAGGAATGTGAGGTCTGAAGGGCGTAAAGGTATTAAACCTGGGCCCTGGAGAATTGATTTGAATAAGCATGGATTTGCCTGCACTGTACACTTTATCTGCTGGGTAGTCTCAGACATCTGTATAATAAAATTGTGGCCTGATTAAAATCCATAACAAGTGTCTCCTGTCCTTCTTGTGGTATACCCAGACAATCATGAATATTGCTGGAGGTAAACAAATGGATTCAGAGCACTGTAGTGATAAGTAGGGATTTGCTGCTGATTCATCTCCAAATATACCCATAAATAGAGTTTTATCCCAATAACTTTGGAGTGTGCATATCAGAGCAGATATTCATGTTTATATAACATTGTAGCTCAAATCTAAATTTTCAGAAAATTGTGCGCACAGTTACCACAATACAAAGTACAATCACACTAATTATGCATGCAAATTGCCAATTATTGATGTAACTGGTTGTTCCTATACAGAATTAGGTTGCCGTGTGCAGACCTATTTTCCTGGAAACATAAGTCTAAATCTGATTAGGAAATGGAATTTGTTACCAGGGTGCTGACGCTGTAAAAGTGGCCCCTCCAAAGAAACTAAACATAGGCTTATACATCACATCACATCCCTCAAAACTGCTACACTATTTGCAAGATAATTTTAATTACAAATAAAAGGACTATAATATATGCCTGCCTATAAGTTTAGAAAACTAGGCTTATCATACGTGTTTCCTTTAAAACTACTGCTTCAATCATGATATTTTGAATTAGTGTATTGCTATTTACGTATTCACAGTGCTTTCTTTATTTAGGCCCCAATCCTATGCAAGGATCTGGTAACATGAAGCCCTGTACTCATCAGCAAGTCCAGTCAAGATACACCCATAGAACCATGCACGTGTGTAATTCTGTTGAAGTCAGTGGGATGAAAGGGTCCATGCCAGTGGATCATGAGGAAGATTGAAGCCTTTCTCCTAGAATTCTAATAATAAGATTTTTTGGGAACCAAATTTATATAGCAGTGATTAAATATTCAAGGCTAGATTCTGTTACCCTTTCTACACTAGGTAGTAACAAATGTGGGCTATTAATGGAGGAAGATACTTTTAATGTGAGCGAGGACTGCAGAATAATCTTTTATTTTTCTAATTTTTATGAACAGTGTTTTGCAGATTGCTTTCTAATCTTTCATATACAATGATGCAATTGATAGTAGACTAGCTAGTAGCTTGTAGGAGTCATGGATAACATTGTAGGAGTAGGGGTGGTGTCACAAGGATGTGTTAATAACTGTTATGAGATGTATATAAGAAGCGACAGTGTATGATCTTTGAAGGCTTGATGAAGGGAGATGTTGAAATGTCAGCAAAAAGTTACTTTGCAGCCAAATAAATATTGCTTGAAAATAAACTGACATATGAGAAGTTTTGCTGAGGTGTATGATGTGATGTTTATGCTTGTTTACTGACTTCCACCCAGCCATAAAGCCATGAAGCCTAGGGCTGAGATGTGTTATGGACCTCAAAACCTAACCACTTTCCTGGTTTTAAAAACAACTTGCAACATTGGGTCTAGTGAGACCTCTTCTCCTTCTTTGCTACCCATTCCACAGGTTTGTTATTGCTGGGAAAGAAATATTTTTTTAAAAAAATAATCCACCAGAGTCTTCATATCCTTTGAAACCAGTCTTACCTGAAACAGTCTGGGTTTATGCTTTTTGTGATTTGGCTCTGTTACTAAAGTCTACCCTGTGGGTATCAGGGAAATTAAAAAAAAAAAATAACTGGGGTGAGAAGGGAGAAAATTGTCTAGAATTGGGCCTACAACCGACCTTGGTCTGGAACTTCCACAAATTTTAGGAGAGTTCAGAATCTAAAACTAGATCAAAATTGCATAACTGGCTTCTATTTGAATTCAAACCCCAGATCAGAACAGTTCTCTGAACTTTGAGATATTGGAAATCCAGATTCAGGTTTAAGTTCTGCAGCTCAGATCCATATCTAAATGACACTATGTAGTGGGGGGAACTGAGGAAGATGATGTAAGACTCCTCCCAGCAAAGCACAGGCTATGCAAATACATTTTTATTTTACGTACTTTCTGGACTACCCACTTCATGAGGTTAATCTGGTGCTGTTTAATTGCTTCCAGAAGCTCATCTGCCTATGAACTGATGATTGTTCCTAAGTATACTTTACATGCAGAAACTCCTCTGACATAATCAACTTTCTACAGACTGGGAAAAGGGTGGTCTCATGGGTGATCAATGCAGTAAAAAAAATTCCAGACCTGACACTATTATTGCCACTCTGTATATTTTTAAACAGTGTTTGCTGAATCACAATCAGGCTTTAGAGAAAGCTCTGCTTAATTTCTGTAGATGCAAAACCCTAGGTTTCCAGGGAGGAGGAAGTGACATTATGCAAAGTACTCCGCTTAGTAAGGAACAATCAGTTGCACACATACAAAATGGGAAATGACTGCCCCTAGGAAGGAGTACTGTGGAAGGGGATCTGGGGGTGATAGTGAATCACAAACGACATATAAGTCAACAGTGGAATGCTGTTGCAAAAAAAGCAAACATCATTGAGATGTAGTAGCAGGAGTGTTGTAAACAAGACACAAGAAGTAATTCTTCCACTTTACTCCATGTTGATTAGGCCTCAACTGGAGTACTGTGTCAGTTCTGGGAGCCACATTTCAGGAAAGATGTGGACAAATGAGAAAGTCCAGAGAAGAGCAACAAAAATTATTAATGGTCCAGAAAACATGACCTATGAGGGAAGATTGAAAAAAAAAAAAACGGGTTTGTTTCATATGGAGAAGAGAAGACTGAGAGGGAACATGAGAGCAGTTTTCAAGTACATAAAAGATTGTTATAAGTAGGAAGGAGAAAAAATGTTCTTCTTAATCGCTGAGAATAGGACAGGAAGCAATGGGCTTAAATTGCAGCAAGGGAGGTTTAGGTTGGACATTAGGAAAAAAACTTCCTAACTGTCAGGGTGGTTAAGCACTGGAATAAACTGCCCAGGGATGTTGTGGAATCTCCATTATTGGAGATTTTTAAAAGCAGGTTAGACAAACATCAGTCAGGGATGGTCTAGATAATAATTAGTCCTGCCATGAGTGCAGGGGACTAGACTAGATGACCTCTTGAGGTCCCCTTCCAGTTCTAGGATTCTATGATCAGAGCTGTCAGAAAGCACAAATAGTGAAGACATGGAAGAAACTGTTATCCAGATTACAAGTTAGAATTCATTCTCTGCTGTACTTAGGCACTGCATGATATCTAACAAATTCAGAAAAGCAGGATTGTTTTACTGAAGCTAGGACACGTGGGAAGTAGAGCAACCCCATAAAGACATCTCATCACTGATATAAAACTGCCAGTGAGATAAAAAACAGGCTTAGCACTGCTGGTAGGTCTCAAAAGCAAAGAAATAGATGAGAAGTAATGCATATGATGTGGAAAAGTTGGGAAGAGAAGTTCAGGGCAGGAGATAAAAGGAACAAAGATGTTTCAAAAAATATAAAAGGAATACAGATTTTTCAAACAATTTAGAAATGTCTACTTTAATGGTATTAATTGCGTTCTGCCTTTTTTTGAGTTACAAGGTTTTAACAATAATGTATTTTTCTCCTATCATGATGTTCTGAGTTATATATAAAAATTATTTCTAAGAATCATCATATATTCACAATATAATGGTCCTAGGCTGATTATCAGAATCATGAACCATACAAGAATATCTTTCATGGTATGGAAGCTTAGTACAGATACTGTTTGCTGTGTGCCCCTGAATCCAAGTTCTGTTGATGTAAGCAATAGGCATTTGGACTATTATAGACAAATGGAGCGTAATAAGTGGTGTTTCAGGAGACTGTCATTTTGAATGCACTAGAGTACCTCAGCACTTTCTTCAGCTAGCACACTCATGTCAATCATCCACATCAGGATTTTCATTAGCTCTATAACTGCCTGACCTTGTGCCAGACTTGAGCAGACAGGTAGTTCATAACCCTTTACTGTCAGAATTAGCATTCATGATTCTTCTTAAACTGTGGAGCAAATTTAGAGTTCATTATTAAATGAGGCATATGTTACTACACTTATAACTGATTCAGTCTAGTTATTTTTAGTTTGACCTTTTCTGTATTCATCAAATCAGCTTTGAAACAGACATTGAGGTACCCTTTACTGTTAGTTATAAAAATTCTTACAGCTTATGTTTTTTTATACACTATTCTGGCAAATTCTTATTAGGTCTTAGTCGCTGAATGCTATATGGAGTGTTTTGCTCTTAGCTTACTTAGATACCAGGTAAGCTGGCATCATTAGGATGTAAATGATCATATTCTTCAGCTATATCATCCCTCTTTCTCTCTGCCAGTGTATCCAGATTTGAAAGGATAGAGCTACAATTTCAGGATATAAAAACTGCTACTAAACATGGCAAAAACTGAGTTCAGAGGATGAACACAGCAATTATCGGGGCAGATTTTTTCCTGGTGCAGCTCCAAAGGTGAACTTCGTCCAGTATTATTGTTTTTTGGCTAGCTCATCTTTCCCCTCCTGGGCTAACGCACTGAGAACAGATCAATCTAAAATTCAGACCCACCAGCACAAGTTTAAGAACCGTATCTTCGCATTTTCCTTTCACTATCCTAGGTCTCTACATTTTAACATTGACAAGACACCCAACTAAAATTATGCTGGCATTCCTTAAACTTATGAGGGCATCAAAAAGCCTCTGTTACCATAAAGTTATCTTCTCTAATAAATAAATAAATTCTCACTCTTATAGCATTCAAAGACTCTAAGTGATCAACATCCACCAAAATATGAGAATACATGTGTTCTGAAGTTGAGGATAGCTAATGATAACAATATTATTCTATTAATAATGCAGCATAGCATCTGCAACTGTATTCCAAACTGACCTATTTACTTTTATAGAAATAGATAAAAAGGCTCTGATTCAGCAAGGTACTTAAGCACATATGTCTCTTTAAGCATGTCATTAGTCCCAGAAGCCGGTATGACTACTCGTGTGTTTAAATTATGCACATGGTTAAGTACTTGCTCAGAACCTCCCTGAATTAATTCCTGTTTGAAGTAGAGCTTAGCTTCTTAGAAAGAAACATCTAATCTTGATTTAAAAATGATCAGTGATGGAGAATCCACAGCAACCATGGTAAGTTGCTCCAATAGTTAATTACCATTAGTGTTAAAACATTATGCCTTGTTTCTTGTCTGCATTTGTCTTTACCCCATGGTCCATGAAAGTGATGGATATATTTGCAATTTCAATACTACAGGGAGCTGAGGACCTGCTCTCCCTGTATCAGTTTTTGGGGAGCACAGGTGTGAGGCATCATTATACCATTCTGTGCTTAAAAAGCACAATTGAGCCCATGTATTTTGAATACAAAGTGCTTTGTTGAATTAATTCTTAAGCTCTCAAGTAAACCAACAAAAACAAGGACATTTAGAATGCTGTGTGACACTGCTCTGAAGTACCCCACTGTGAACCTCTATTGACAGTGTCAGAATCACAGATTAGTACACAATGTTAGGCATCATATTTAATTGGGACATGCCATGAGCTCTTTCCTGACTGAAAGCAGAGACTTCCTGTGCATGAAGTATAAGTTGATGGCCGCACTTGAGGAAATTATTTGAGATCTTGAAGGGTATCTATTGACACTATGTAGCATCAGAGAGTCAGAAGAGTTCTTGGACTGCCAGCTTCAGGTAGCAGCACCAAAGACCCAAATGGCAAATTCATTGGTTTCAAGGGAACACGGGACAGTAGAAAAGAGAGGACTGGCAGTTTGAGACCAAGAGAGGAAAGAGAAGCAAGAAACATTCTTCGCAACCAAAAGGAGGGCCGGCTCTAGTTTTTTTGCTGCCCCAAGCTCCGAGAGCGCAACTCCCCAATTTCCTAACAACAACAGTGTAAACTGCAAGGATGAGGTGATTTAACTCTGTCATTGTTTCAGTCATGTAAAATATAAACTTCCACAAAGCTCCTACTTTGACCACAGTTGGGTCCCTCACTGCTTTTGCCATACTGCTCAGGGAGAAGAAAGCTGACTTCTATAGGAACTGCCAGTTATTGTCCCCTTCTCCCTAATCTCTGGCTTACGTGTCTGTCTGTCTTTAAATTGTGGCCTCTTAAGAACAGACATCTTTCCCCCTTTTAAAATGTTTGGAAAGTGCCTATCATAGCCTGAGCATTGGACTAGAACAATAAGTAGTATACAACAATCAACATAAAATACATAAGAAAGATCTGTTTGAAGTTCATCTTTTGAAAAATAGGAACATTTTTGCTAAAGTGTTCATGAAAAATTGTCCCTGCCCTCCACCCTCACCTCCATCAACATTTTTGATTTTTTTTAACTAACTCTATAGTTGGCTGAAAAATGGGAAGGCATTTTTGCTAAAAAAAAAATTGCAAAATATTTTGTCTTTTTTTAAAAAATAACATTTTCATAGATTCATAGAATTTAAGGCAAGAAGAGTCAATTAGATCTTATAATCTGACTTTTGTCTATCACAGGCCTTTACATTTTATCCAGTAACTCATGTATTTAGCCACTAACGTCTGTTTGACTAAATCATAAAGTCCAGAAAGGCATCTAAGTCTTGACTTGAAGAGATCAAGATATGGAGACTGCACCACTTCCTATGGGAGTTTTCCACACTTACTGTTAACATGGTGCCTTATTTCCAATTTAAATGTGTCTGGCTTCTGCTTCTGAACCTGCTTCTGGTTCTTGTTATGCCTTCTCTACTAGATTAAGCAGCCCTTTATTACCCAGTATTTTATACTTGTGAAGGTACTTAGACACTAATCAAGTCACCTCTCAATCTTCTTTTTGATCAGCTAAACAGATTTAGCTCTTTAAATCTCTCATTGTAATGCATTTTCTCCAGCCCTTGAATAATTTAAGCTCAGGACATTACTAACTGGGAATTTTCTGTCAAAAATATTTTACAGTTTCTGTAAAATCAAAGTTTTCCATTGGAAAATTTTGATTTTGTTGAAACATTTCTATTTTCTTTTGGGATAACTGAAACAAAAGATTCTGTTTTGGGTCAGTTTGATCCTAATCAAAACACTTTGGTTTGTGAAGCTGAATCAAAATGTTTTGTTTCAATTTGGTACGGCATTCACCTATGTCTCCTTCAGCTGCTGTGGTGCATCATGGGAGTTGTAATTCAGTTGTCTCAAGTGCCCATTCTTTTCTGGGGCTGGTCTCTCTGGCTAGACTGTAGCTCTCTGTGACCATAAGAACTCCTCAATTGCAAGGAGCAAAGGGCTCAGCTGTGCAGAACACAATGCCATCCACAGCCTCAGAAACAACTCTGACATCATAATCAAAAAGGCTGACAAAGGAGGTGCTGTTGTCATCATGAATAGGTCAGAATATGAACAAGAGGCTGCTAGGCAGCTCTCTAACACCACCTTCTACAAGCCATTACCCTCTGATCCCACTGAAGGTTACCAAAAGAAACTACACCATCTGCTCAAGAAACTCCCTGAAAAAGCACAAGAACAAATCCACACCAGACACACCCCTGGAACCCCGACCAGGGGTATTCTATCTGCTACCCAAGATCCATAAACCTGGAAATCCTGGATACCCCATCATCTCAGGCATTGGCACGCTGACAGCAGGATTGTCTTGCTATGTAGACTCCCTCCTCAGGCCCTATGCTACCAGCACTCCCAGCTATCTTCGAGACACCACTGACTTCCTGAGGAAACTACAATCCATCAGTGATCTTCCTGAAAACACCATCCTGGCCACTATGGATGTAGAAGCCCTCTACACCAACATTACACAGAAAGATGGACTACAAGCTGTCAGGAACAGTATCCCCGATAATGTTACAGCAAACCTGGTGGCTGAACTTTGTGACTTTGTCCTCACCCATGACTATTTCACATTTGGGGACAATGTATACCTTCAAATCAGCAGCGCTGCTATGGGTACCCGCATGGCCCCACAGCATGCCAACTATTTTATGGCTGACTTAGAACAACGCTTCCTCAGATCTCGTCCCCTAATGCCCCTACTCTACTTGTGCTACATTGATGACATCTTCATCATCTGGACCCATGGAAAAGAAGCCCTTGAGGAATTCCACCATGATTTCAACAATTTCCATCCCACCATCAACCTCAGCCTGGACCAGTCCACACAAGAGATCCACTTCCTGGAAACTACAGTGCTAATAAGCAATGATCACATAAGCACCATCCTATACCAGAAACCTACTGACTGCTATGCTTACCTACATGCCTCCAGCTTTCATCCAGACCACACCACATGATCTATTTTCTGCAGCCAAGCTCTACAATACAACCGCATTTGCTCCAACCCCTCAGACAGAGACAAACACCTACAAGATCTCTCTCAAGCATTTTTACAACTACAATACCCACCTGCTGAAGTGAAGAAACTGATTGACAGAGCCAGAAGTTACCTACTACAAGACAGGCCCAACAAAGAAAATAACAGAACGCTACTAGCCATCCCCTTCAGCCCCCAGCTAAAACCTCTCCAATGCATCATCAAGGATCTACAACCTATCCTGAAGGACGACCCATCACTCTCACAGATCTTGGGAGACAGGCCAGTCCTTGCTTACATACAGCTCCCCAACCTGAAGCAAATATTCACCAGCAACCATACACCACACAACAAAACCACTAACCCAGGAACCTATCCTTGCAACACAGCCCGTTGCCAACTGTGTCCACATATCTATTCCGGGGACACCATCATAGGGCCTAATCACATCAGCCACACTATCAGAGGCTCGTTCACCTGTGCATCTACCAATGTGATATATGCCATCATGTGCCAGCAATGCCCCTCTGCCATGTACATTGGCCAAACTGGACAGTCTCTACGTAAAAGAATAAATGAACACAAATCAGACTTCAAGAATTATAACATTCAAAAACCAGTCGGAGAACACTTCAATCTCTTTGGTCATTCGATTACAGACCTAAAAGTGGCAATTCTTCAACAAAAAAACTTCAAAAACAGACTCCAACGAGAGACTGCTGAATTGCAATTAATTTGCAAACTGGATACAATTAACTTAGGCTTGAATAAAGACTGGGAGTGGATGTGTCATTACACAAAGTAAAACTATTTCCCCATGTTTATTTCCCCCCCTACTGTTCCTCACATGTTTTTGTCAACAGCTGGAAATGGCTTACCTTTATTAAAACTACAAAAGGTCCCCCCCCACCCCACTCTCCTGCTGGTAGTAGCTCACCTTTCCTGATCACTCTTGTTACAGTGTGTATGGTAACACCCATTGTTTCATGTTCTCTGTGTATATAAATCTCCCCACTGTATTTTCCACTACATGCATCCGATGAAATGAGCTGTAGCTCACGAAAGCTTATGCTCAGATAAATTTGTTAGTCTCTAAGGTGCCACAAGTACTCCTTTTCTTTTTGTTCTCTAACAGTAATTCCTGACAGACCCAACAAACTCACTACACCCATGACATGTCATTCATGGTATTTATCCAAATAAGTTCAAGTGAGGTATCAACTTATGTCATACTGATCCCCATAATCATTGTCAGATATATATCTGCATGATATTTATGGAATTGTGTATATATTGGAAAATATACCTTAAAGTCTCAATCAAAGCAGGATTGAAAAGCAGGTTTTGAGGAGACAAAGGATGTACATTCACCTTTCTGCCTTGATTGACATGTAAAATAAGTATGATAAGTCAACACAATGGAAGCCATTTGTCAATGTGAGGAGGTAAAGGCAACATGGAGCCAGCACACCAGGGAATAAACAATGGGGTCATTCTGACTCTTGAGACAAAACAATTACTTATAAGGAATATGAGGGGAAGGCAAAAAGACACCCATTCATCCTTCACTGAGGAAACAAAAAAGAAAGTGTGTTTTTGCATTTATGAAATGGAGATTCCAGCCATGTTGCTTGGAGGTGCTGGGAGATTGCTTTAGGTCAGATAAAGTACTTTAGAAAAGGGTTTTAGGCTGTTAAATTTGTTGCCTGATCTATTCACTGTATATTTATTATATTGGTTACTTAAGAATCTCCAATTAGCTCTCTGTGGTTTGGCAGAGTCTAGTCCAAGATCAGGTCCAGAGTTATGAGAATTAGTATTATTTTGAGTACTCCATTGTGCATGAAGGAGACAATTACATTTAGGAAAGGTGTTCTGTCCCTATAATATTTTTATTTAGCTCAATTACAAAAGTCAGAATCACTGCAAACCAGCATGGAAAGTAGAGATAATATAAAATGAGCATCCGAGCATCCATATACACACACCATCCCTTGTTGAAAAAGTTGAAGTGTTAGTCACCATACTTGTCATAATCCTCACAATCATTATCATCACTAGTGAGCATTATCCTGGCACTCCTCGGTCATGAAGGCTAGGATACAACTTTTATAATGTGTTATGATGATGCTTACTATGTCTAATGCATATTCAGTAGAGGTTTGCTTATCTATATTTCCTCACTCTAATAATGTTGGGGTGTCCTCCCATAGATTACTAGACCTTTTACCTCAAGTTCATTATCATATATGTCCATTAGTTACCATGGCATTATTGTGGTTGGACATCTGCTGATATTCCTAATTTAAAATATATGAAGCTGGTATAAACTGGCATTTTGTGGTTACCTGCCAGCAATTTAGTTATAATTGTTTATTAGAGCACTATATCTTGTGATATCTTATGCTCTAGGGTTATTTCTGGTTCATTGCTTATGCTAAGACTTTTGGGGCTTTCCACATTGATTAGTTTAGCTAAACACTCCCATTATGAATCATGGTCTCCCTTCTGGTTGAACCACTGCAGTGCATTATGGGAGTCACAGAATCACCACATATCATGGGACATGAATTCTGGTCAGAGTCTGGCCCATAGAGGGCAATGGAGGCATGAGGCACTTGAACTACAACTGCTATGAGGCCCTGCAGCAGCTCAGGGGGACACAGATTAATGTTGAGCTATGGTACAGAAATTTCAATTTTTGACTAGCTCTACTACTCCTGCACATATCAAGAAGGTTTCTGTGAACTGTTTAATATCTTAAGTTTCTCTGTGGTATTTCCTGGCAGCACAGGTTTCTACACTCATCACTCCTTTGAAATATGTATGTGAGAGTCCAGGAAGAAATGAGGAGGTGTTTTGGGCTGTAATACCATCAGTACATTGAAGCTGTTATCATCCGTGTCAGATAGGAATGCAAAGATGCACTAGGGCCTGATGCTAGGCCCCAGTATAGTCAAAGGAAAGCTTAGGAGAGAAGTAGGCCCCTACCTAAATCCAAGTTGAGAAAGAGCTTTGGGCATCGTGAGCCTGCTGAAACTCAGCCCAAAGCGGAAGGGAAGCTGGTGGGTCAGAGAAACCACCTAGAGGAAATGGCAAAGGTAACACCTGCTGCCTTTATTGAGGGGTTGCATTAACTTATTATCCGAGAGTCCACAGAATCAAACTAAAGAGCTTTTATCAAGGTGTGTATTTATTCTTTTCATACAAAGTAACAGTGTATTGAAGGCTTACAGCAAGGGGAGACTTCCCCACAGCTTTCACACCTGAGCCAAGGCCCACCCTCTGAGCTTCCCTTCTGAGCAGCCCCTTGCTACCTGTTCCTCCTATTTATATCCTCCCAATTACTTCATTAGCCCAGTGATTACCAACCAGGTGATCATAATCTACACCCCCCCTCCCCGCCCCAAAAGAAAATCTATAATTGCCCCCAGCTAGGCCTGAAAGCTTCTTCAGGCTGCAGCAATGTCAGTGATTAGGATGCTGCTGATAGTGTCCTATCACAAACAGGAACAAAGACCACACCACCTATCACAGAGTTGTAGTTGTAACCACACCCAAGTTTGGCCATGGCCTTTGAAAACCTGGATATTTTGTTTACCTGGACTTTCCTGGGAAGGAGGTGAGTAAATTGAGGCTAAGCCTTAAGCCAGCATCACTGTTACAAAGCATGTCAGCAGCAGGTTTAGTTATTTTATTTCCCTTTTCTCTCCACCATCACTGAGTGGCTTCAGTGAGTTTATTCCTGAGGAGGATGAGGACGAACAGCAGCAATCACTTTTTAGGTGGCGACTCACACAGCCCCAAAATATGGGACATTCTGGTACTTCCTGGAGGAACCTGTGTCCACCCCCACAGGTGTGACCTCACATGCATGGAGCATGCACAGTCATGCTGCACAGGGGATGCCATTTTGAAGAGCGTGCTGCCCTGCCCCCGCTGGTATGACATCACATACCCCATGTGTGCAACGTCACAGTAGCGGGGATGGGACAGCACACTCTTCAAAGTGGCATCTCCTATTCAGTACCAGACAAAACAACATCTAGTTTTGTCTCAGTTGTGGACAGGAGACAAACCTTAGAGCAGCGGGGCTGTCTGACTGAAAACCAGTCAAATGGCCTGCCTATCACATATGTGTTTGGGAGCTATGTCCAAGTAAATCTCCATGTGGTGAGCTGAGGACAGAAGAGCCTGCAGAAAGCAAGCCTTCAACTCAAGCCATGCTGACTCTGCTGACGGACTCTTTAAAATTGGATTGAAGCCACACTTCAAAGAAGAAATCTAGTTCAAAAATAAGACTTTTTTTTAATTCAGAGCTGATTTTAAAAGTTTACCTGATCTGAAGGTGTGTTGGGCTTTTTTTTTTTTAAATGACACCAGTTTCTCTTTGAAGTCCAGCTTCCAGACAAGACACATCAATTTTAAAGAGTCTCTGAGCACAGTCATAGCAGCTCAAATTGAAAATACTAGAATGAAGGTGGACAGTACTGTGTCAGAGTTCGACATGCATTACTTTTTTTTTTTGAGATAGTGATCAGAAAAAAGTAAATTTCATGTACCCTCATTAAAAAAGTAACATAGAAAAAATGGTTGGAAAGTTCAGAATAAATCCCTAAAGAAAATATTCTTACTTGGATTATCAAAATCTTTACAACCAATTGGCATGCTTCTAGGTTATTAAGAAGGGAAGTAACCTTACTGAAGTCAGTGGAGTTATACACATGTAAAACACCAGCGAAGTGAGTTCTGAGTCTGGCCCCAACTGTAGTATATGCATTAAACCCGGCTATCCCTCAAAGGTAAATGTTTCAGCATTAAAGGCCCAATCATGTTCCCACTGAGAACAATTAGAATTTTGCCATTATCTTCAATGGTAACAAAAGTGTACTCTAAGAAACCATCAGCTCTCTGTAGTAAAGGAAAATGGAACCATAAATTAACTATCAAATGTATCTGATATAATCCTGGCTTTAGTTTACTTTTCCATTATTTTTTCAGTATATATTTTGGATAGCTGCATGAGGTAAATTGATATAATGGTGCCTGCTCAGCACTAGTTTGTTGGACAAAAATTCTAAAGAGCTGCATGAAACAGATTTTAGAGAAGACTCTATTGGGCAGAAAATTAGAGCTAGGTCCTCCTCAATGTATAACATGCTGTCTCCAGTAATTGTTGCTTTCTGATTAAGGGTATTTTCAATTACGTATTCCATCAGAATGAGATGTTGAAAGAGGGATCTTCCATTGTTTGTGCAGTGTTGATGTAGCCCTGTTGGTTCCAGGATATTAGAGTGACCTGAAGAAGAGCTCTGTGTAGCTCAAAAGCTTGTCTCTTTCGCTAACAGAATAAATTTAATTGGTCCAATCAAAGATATTACCTGACCCACCTTGTCGCTCTAACTTTGAAAGAGAGGCTTTTAAAATTTATTTAGGCGTATTTGTGTAAGTCTCTCATTCATTTATTGAATTGATTAAAAGGGGAGCATTTTTTTCTTAAGCTGAGTCATCCAAGTGATGCCTGACCTAGAAGTGAGAGTCTAAAAATGTAGCTAATGGGTCTATGTTTTGTTTAAGATTAAAGATGTAACTGTGACCCCATTAAAGATAATAGCAAATCTCCCATTGACTTTAGAAAGGCCAGGATTTCACCCACTGGATATGCTTCTCCTCTCACTTATGCAATTCATGTCATTTATGTCAATACATTTGTATAAAGTGACTAGAAGGTGGGTGAACAACATAGCGATTCTGATCTGCTAGCATTTTACACCATCTATGCACAGATGTAAATATTGCCACCAGGAAAAAGGCAGTGGAGAAACAGGCCTAGAATGTACAGTTGCACAGGCTTAGGATGTACAGGAGTCTGACATACCCATCCACTTTTGTGTCCCTCCTGGTAACTGAGTTGAATATGCTTTGGATTATTTGGAAGATCAGAGATCTGCATTTGATTGATAGTAAATAACCACCCCTGATGGACTGTCAAAAGCTGTCTGGAATAAGTATTGTTAAAATTGTAAGATTGTAAGCTGCTCTAAGGACATAAGAAAGTATAATTAAGAGTGCAATATAGTTAATATTTATTACTTATTTGGATACTGCTGATGTTCCCAACAAATGGAGTGGGAGGAGTGGGGGTCAAAGGCTGAATTAATCCTGCTCCTTTAGAGCTTTCCTGCACTGAGGGGGACTACACCATTCAGAAGTCGGGGACTGGAACCCCTTCCCAACACAAATTTATTAAGAGAAAGATGTCTTCTCCTTCCCCACACAAGGAACCAGCACTATCTGTTACTAGAACTGTGTTCTCTAGGGGATTGAAGGTACAACTGGGACCCTTTTCTTCTAAATTATGTTTCCCCACACACACACTCTTCCACTTCTAAATGGTGTCTAGTTCCCCCTCAGGCTGCTGAAACCAGCCCTGCAGATTAGATCAATGAAGAGCTACCCTCCCTACCATTTTCTTTGGGAATGGGGGGCTTACCTTACTCTTAAGTGTCCCTATTTTTAACTTCTCCCCACTTCCTTCATCCCAGCGCTCTTCACAGGTCTTTGTGAGGCCTAATGCAAATTCAAGAAAAATATATATTATCATTATAATTATTATTTACAAAACCAAAACAAGAAGCAATTTGAATTTAGATGAAGTTGAACCCACGAGGTTCAGTGTGGGGAGATGGAAGGGGAGATACCTGGTTTCATCGTGTCCCATTTCTAGCTACAGAACATTCAATATAATACTGGTCCTTCAGGTAGTATCCAATCAATTGGCCAGGTTCTCCTCTCCATTGCATTGGATACTATACTGAAGTCAGTGAAGTTATTCCAGATTTACTGCAGTGTAAAGGAGATCAGAATTGTTGCATTATCCAGGCCAAGTTGAATACTTTTCAACTTGAATTAACTTTTCCAGGCAGATTTTGAGCAGCACTGTCAAATACTTTAATAAAGTCTAGATATATTACATCTGCTGACTTCTCTGCATTCACTAGTTTTGTAATTTCACTCAGAAGCATGATCAAGTTTATCTGGCATGATTTGCTCTTTATTTCATTATCCTCATTTCTTTTACGAAAGTCTTTTCTTTTTTTTTAATTTTGTGACCTCAATTCCTGTGTTGCTGCTTTTAAAGAAGGGTAAGTCCAGCATCTTCAGTTCTTTCTATCTTAGATATTTATAAGGCATCTTAAGCCTTGATATATGAGCATCAAGGAGTTTTTTGTGAAGGATGACAGGTATTTAATTTGGGTTTTTTTTCCCCCAGTTGATGATGATGAGAAGCACTAGAAATTAGAAATTGGCTTGAGCCACAACACTCAGATCTAACATCAGATCCAAATCTTTAACACCTTCCTTCAGAAGACACAGTGTTGATCAAATATAGGGTTTCAGTTCAAGCCAATATGTATTAGAACTTGATGCTGATTTCAGAGTTTGTAAATGACTCAGTGTTCTTTACTATACTAGTAATTTCAATGTTGGAGATTAACAAAATAGTTTTCAGAAAAATAAACTGACGAAAACATTTTGTGAAGGAAAATCATGCCCTGCTCCATCCAGTAGCATTCTTTCGGTATAGCAAAAGAACAATTTTAGCAATATTTTACTTGAACTTTCAAGATGCTTTTCACAAAATCTCGCACAAGAGTATATTAAGAAAACTAAGTAGACATGGGGTGAGAAAATAACTGAAAACATGAAACAAACAATAGGAACAAATGATTTTAAATACAACAATTTAACAAAGGGTTAATTGGATTAACCTATGATCTATGCTATAACCAGTAATTAAGACACTAATGATCGGGAAAAGGGGTGAACAGTGATGTAATGGAATTTGCAGACAATACAAAATTATTTGTTATTTGTTAGTCAAGATGGGTAAGGCTGTAGCACCTCATCTCCTTGTACCTTAGTTTCACCTTCTATAAAATGGGAAAAATGAAACTTACCCATCTTAGTAAAGCACTTTCCAAAACTATGAATGGAAAGCTCTAGTTATATTGTAAGGGTTATAGCTATATTTTCTATCTTCTTAAGAATAGCTGGACAGACAATTTTCCCTTTACATCTATAACCATCTTTATGTTCCACTCGTCATCTGGGAAATTTGTGGTCAGTCAATTCATTTGATCTGTTAAAGAGAAACCCACCTATCTTACTTTCAGATTTTAGTAGCTTACTGGAGTTTATGCTTCAAAATTCATTGTTATAATGAAAGAAAACAAACAAACACAAGAGACATCCCTCTGTTTCCACAAAACTAAATATGTTTTCATTAATGTGGTTGAGGCTGTTTGCCAAGAGCTTCAAAACTATGAATATTTGAGAAAATCCGAAGATATATAGATAGAGTTATGGATGCCTGAGTTCTTCAGTTATCCAGCCCCAAAAAGAGTGTCTGATCTTGCTCCCAGTGAATTCAGTAGGCATAGGTCTGTCACACCTCCCATGTAACCACTTCCCTTCTCTTTACCAGAAATGACAAACAACAGAGAAAACAGAATGCATAATGAAGCTAAAATATTCACAAATCAAACCATCTTGTGAGATTTCAAGCAATTTGTGGATTTGTGTGTATAATAGCTCAAGAGCAGTATTTTTGTGGTAGTTCTAACTGATACCAGGAAGCATACAGTTGTTATGCATGCACAAGCGCACACACAGAACAAAAGTCCCATTCGGGCACCCTATGTTTACATGAAGATAACTAATCCTACTAAAAGATTTTGCTCAAGTTCATTTTGAGAGGAGATGGGAGATGTTTCAGATTGGATCTCCTTTTAAAGAAAAATATGAAAAATAATTCATTTCCACATTTTATTAGCATGCTAAAATGTATAGGAGTGTATAAACATTGCAGACAGATCTATTTGTCAGGTTTTGAATACATAGGATTACAAATACTTGTCAGTCACCATTCATACAAACAGAAAAGTTGTTGATGAACCAACACTTCTGAGTTGCTGCAAGTGAGGGAAATTTATATTTTTTTGAAGAAATTAGAGAATCTAACCCTTGTTCATTTCAAGGTTATGGAGTTCAGGATGCTTAAGACAGAGGAGCCTAAAGAGAGCTCCAGGGACAGCTTCCCTCTTCTTAAAGCAAGGGTCAAGGTCAATGCCACCCCTTTTCTTTCATTTTGTCTCCTACTTGCCAATCCAGGTGCTGGAATGGAGACACCGGTTGGTGACTGTCAAGTGGGGCCCTCCTGGGGTTGGTTCAGTGGTTCTCTAACTCAGCATCACCCCTCTTTTTGGGAGGCAAGGAGTTAACTCCTATGAATGGGCATTGTAGAGACATGTTTGTAGAAGGTTATAATTTAGAGACTCTCCCTCATAAGGGACAGTAGTATGAACATAGGAATTTGGAGATGTACCCTGGAGGTGGGGGTTGGAAAAACTGTATGACTGTGTGCAGCGGTTCATTAGAGATGTTCTCCAGTTTGTTTTATTTTACTGTTTTATTCCTTTCTCATTCACTGGTTTGTTGCTTAATGAGCCCCAAGATCCTTACATGGTGTCAGAAGTGCTGAATGAGAAGGAAACTGCAGTCATTTTGAAGTTAACTCCTGTGTTTGCAACTGAAAGCAGAGACAAAGGGAGGCACCAGAGAAGCAGGTGGAAGACTAGGCCCAGAGGCTTTTGCATATATTTGTTGAGCACAATACCAGCTTGACTAGCTTAAGAAGGGTGGGGGGAAGCCAAAAATGCATGTGTTGCAACCTCCATCCAGTCTGCAATTGCCAGGCAATGTTGCAGAGAACTGGAAAAAAAATCAGACAGAAATTTGAATTATATTTAGCAGCCATGGGGCAGAGGAGAAAAATGATAAAGTGAAATCAGCTATCTTTGTGGATGTTGTTGGAGAGGAAGTACTGGATATTTATAGATCCATTGTCTACAGCCAAACTCTACGATACAGCCGCATTTGCTCCAACCCCTCAGACAGAGATAAACACCTACAAGATCTCTATCAAGCGTTCTTACAACTACAATACCCACCTGCGGAAGTGAAGAAACAGATTGTCAGAGCCAGAAGAGTACCCAGAAGTTACCTACTATAGGACAGGCTCAACAAAGAAAATAACAGAACGCCACTAGCCATCTCCTTTAGCCCCCAACTAAAACCTCTCCAATGCATCATCAAGGATCTACAACCTATCCTGAAGGACAACCCATCACTCTCACAGATCTTGGGAGACAGGCCTGTCCTTGCTTACAGAAAGCCCCCCAACCTGAAGCAAATACTCACCAGCAACCATACACCACACAACAAAACCACTAACCCAGGAACCTATCCTTGCAACACAGCCCGTTGCCAACTGTGTCCACATATCTATTCTGGGGACACAATCATAGGGCCTAATCACATCAGCCACACTATCAGAGGCTCGTTCACCTGTGCATCTACCAATGTGATATATGCCGTCATGTGCCAGCAATGCCCCTCTGCCATGTACATTGGCGAAACTGGACAGTCTCTACATAAAAGAATAAATGGACACAAATCAGACATCAAGAATTATAACATTCAAAAACCAGTCGGAGAACACTTCAATCTCACACGTTCTTGTCAACTGCTGGAAATGGCCTACCTTGATTAGCACTACAAAAAGTTTCCCCACCCCCACCCCGCTCTCCTGCTGGTAATAGCTCACCTTTCCTGATCACTCTTGTTACAGTGTGTATGGTAACACCCACTGTTTCATGTTCTCTGTGTATATAAATCTCCTCACTGTATTTTCCACGGCATGCATCCGATGAAGTGAGCTGTAGCTCACGAAAGCTTATGCTCAAATAAATTTCTTAGTCTCTAAGGTGCCACAAGTCCTCCTTTTCTTTTTGCGGATACAGACTAACACGGCTGTTACTCTGAAACCTGGATATTTATAACAACTTTAAATTTGAAGAAGGTGAAAGCATGAAGTAAAGTAAAATGCTAACTAAATTTGAGGAACATTGCATGCTTAAAAGGGATGAAACCTTTGAGAGACACACTTTTTTACATGCATGCAAACTGATGACACCATGGAGCAATATGTCACAGAATTAAGGAAACAGTAAAACCTGTGATTTTGGTGAGCTGACAGAGTCTCTGGTCAGAGATAGAATCATTTTTTTTGTAATTAAAGACAATGTGTTAAGAGAGAGACTGGTCCATGAAGGAGACTTAACTTTAGAAAATGCTCTCCAAATATTCAGGGCAGCGGAAACTTTGAAAGCACAAGTCAAAGAGCTGAATCCACCAGAAGGTGTTGTCCATATTCTAAGTAGAAAAGAATATAGCTAGAATAGAAGACTGGAACCACTCACTATGAAAACCATTGCTGGGAGGAAAACTGGGTACAGATGGTCATGTGGAAGGTATGGATCACAGCATGGCCCCAAACAGTGTGTTCACTTTGGGAAAATAATCATTGTGCAAAATGCTGCAGATCCCAAATGCAGAAATGTCAAGTGCATCCAGTTAAAGACAATCTGGTTGATGAGCTTTTCACAGATGTACTTTGATCTAGTAAGCCTGATGAGAGGAACTGGATACTGAGTATGACAGTGAATGGAACAATTATTCAACTGAAACGGGGCGCATGAGCTCAGGTTAATATTCTGTCGGAACAAGATTATGGAGACTGAAAATAAAACCAAAACTGGGATCATTAAAATAAAAGTAACTGATTATCCTGGAATAAATACATATATCAGTGAAGGGGAGGTGCGTTGTTAGCATCAACCATAAAAACACCATGTACAGGCTCCCTTTCATTGTAGTGCCAAAGGAAGTGACACCAACTTTAGGCCTAACTGCATGTGAGAAACTCATTCTCGTAAAATGGGTGCTCCAGAGGTGAAAGTAAGACGGTACAGCGTACTGGCAAGAGCCGGTGCGCCTTACTGGGGTGGCCCGGCTTCCCCAAGTGGCAATTTAAAGGGCCCCCTTAAAGGCTCCCTTAGCCCCAGGCCCTTTAAATTGCCACCAGAGCCCCATTGCTGGAGCCCGGAGGTAGTGGCAGCAGGGCTCTGGGGGCTATTTAAAGGGCCGGGGATCCTGCTGCCTCTACAGCCCTGGGCCCTTTAAATAACCGCTGGAGCCCCACCGCTGCTACCCCAGAGCTCCGGGGGCTATTTAAAGGGCTGAGGCGATAGAAGCAGGGGAGTCCTGGGACCTGTAAATAGCCCCAGAGCCCTGGAGTAGTGGCGGGGCTCCGGCGGCTTTTTATATATATATATATATATATATATAGTGCATGTGTTATTAGTTATCAGTTGTTAGCTGTTATATATAGATATGAGTTAATTTTGTTATTCTTTAAGAGGGAAGATGTAGAGATATGTTTGTAGAAGATTGTAATTTAGAGACGCTGCCTCATAAAGGACAGTGTTATGAACACAGGAATTTAGAGATGTGCCCTGGAGGTGGGGGTTGGGAACCCAGCGTGGCTGTGTGTAGTAGTTCACCAGAGATGCTCTATAGTATGTTTTATTAACGTTTTATTCCTTTCTCATTCACTGGCTTGTTATTTAATGAACCCCAAGATCATTACGGGCACTACACTTAACAGTAGAGGAATACCTGTATCTGACTAGTGGCAACCCCTCCGTCAGTATCAGGGGTGATCCCAGCAACAGATTCCTTAAGGGAATTACATATACACCTTCCCCAGCAACAGGGCAATACGCCTGGTCCCCAGTGCCTAAATGTACGGAGCAGTATTCTCTGCCCTCTGTCTCTCGGAGGGTGCGTGCACGCTGCGTTTTGAAGGGCGCCTCCCAGCTGGGCCAACAGACTTGAGCTAGCGAGGCTCACGCTGGCACTCTAAAAATAACGGTATTGACGGCCCTTTGAAGTTGTGGCCCGGGCTGGAGTCAGGCTCGGAAGCTCACTCCCCTCTTTAGGTTCCAGAGCCCAAACTCCAGCCCGAGCCGTAACTTCAGAACTCAGTCTACACAGCTATTTTAGAGCGCTAACAACAGCCCTGCAAGGCCAAGTCTGTCAAACCAGATGGGAGGCTCTCTCCAAAATGCAGTGTAGACGTACCCTAAGTGGCTAAACCCTACATGGCCAGCAACTCACCCCCCCAACCTTGAATATATCCCCACACTCACCTTTCGCTGACCAGTCTGCTCTTCCCAAGCACTGCTTTCAGCAGCATCTCTCTCTCTCTCTGTCTCTGTGTCTCTCTCTCTCTCTCTCTCCCTCCCACACACAGCAGCCCTTGACCAGGAATGTGAGAACTCCCATTGCTCTTCTCCACATATGCAAACCTCTCTACACCACCTCAAGTCTTCTTCCGCTAACTGCTCTTTCCTTCCCTGTTCACTGTCCTCCAAAGAATCCTTCTACTCAGTGCCTTCCAGCAGTCCCATTACACTTTTCCTAAAGGATAGAGCACCCCATTTGCATCCTAGGAAGCACAAAAGCTCATGGAGCTCCTACTCATTACCATTACTGTACTCATAACTGTGATTTAAAAGTCCATTCTAATCCCAACCTTTAATCCTGAACATTTATTGGTCACTAGCAATTTGCCTGATCTCCATGTCTGTGCATGAAACAGCAGGATGACAAGCTAGTAGGGCTGCTCAAAAATTTTCTATTTACATTATTTTTTAACAGAAAATTGGGTATTCAAGTGAAATGAATTTTTTTCAAAAAGTGTCTGATTTCTATGGTTTTTTTAAAAAAAACTTTCCATTCAAACCTAAAATGTTTTTTTTCCCAAAAATTCTAAATATTTTGCTCAAAAACCAAAAATATTGGACCGGAGAATACATCATTGGAAACTGCAAAATTTGATTTGGATATGCTACCGTCTTATGGGAGCTGCAATTTCATTGTCTTACATCCCCATTTTTCTCTATGGGCTGGCTTCCTGGCTGGATTACATTTTATGGTGCACCATAGCCCGGAACTCCCATGATGCAGAGCCTCCCCTTTCCAAGAAGGGAGACCATCATGCATGATTGGAGATATAGTCCAGCCAGGAAACCCAACCCCTGGAGGAAAACGGGAACACGAGGAACCTGATCTACAGTTCCCATGAGATACTGCAGCAACATTTCTTAATGAACTGTTCTGGGGTTTCATCTAAATGTATTTAGTATTCAAATATGCATTAATTTTTTTTCCATGGAAAAATATTTTCCAACCAACCCTACCCGCAAGGCTTGATTTTTTTTTTTTTTTTTTAATAAAAAGTCCCCTTTATTTCTGATATGTAGAGGCCAGTCATCTAAAAAAAATGTTTATTTCACTAGGGTCATGTCCAAAATACACATGTTCATAAGGTAGTGTATGTTACTCATTTCTAAGTGGGAGTACGTAGTTGTAACTATAAACAGCTGAAGAATGTAACAGCAGGTTGAGGTTGTAGCAGGAAAAGAAACTAATAGGAAATTGTAAAGAAATCTACAGTGAATATGGCCTAACTTGCCTATATTATCTTACACGGTCTCACATCTTCAGGTTGCTTTTCCTGATAAACCCCATTCTTCTATCCCCTAGCTACATAAGATGCTCATACTTAAAAAGAAGTAATTTACATAAGCCTTTATATCACCTATGAATTTGGCCCTTAGTGGGATTAGATGCCCTAATTTCCCCCACCTCCCATATTAAAGATGATTCTATGATTTTCTGGCTATTTTGGATATTCACCTCAACCTTGATGCTGTAGTCTCTGCACCTAGATAGGTTTCAGAGTAACAGCCGTGTTAGTCTGTATTCGCAAAAAGAAAAGGAGTACTTGTGGCACCTTAGAGACTAACCAATTTATGAGAAAACCTGGATTTGTGCTGGAAATGGCCCAACTTGATTATCCTACACATTGTAAGGAGAGTGATCATTTCAGATAAACTATTAGCAGCAGGAGAGTGGGGTGGGAGGAGGTATTTTTTCATGCTTTGTGTGTATATAAAAAGATCTTCTACACTTTCCACAGTATGCATCTGATGAAGTGAGCTGTAGCTCACCTAGATAGGTGACTCATACATGCACATGCACTAATAATAATAGTAACTGTAGTCAATGTATACATAGAAGGCCCTTGTGATTAATCTAGTGCTCCCTTACAAGAGTGCACAAGGTCCAAGTACTAGCAGAATTGCTGTGGCTCTAGTACATGAGGGCAGACCCCTAGCAAGTGATGGGCTTGGAGCAGATTAGAAAAAGGGCAGGTTGTGTGGTCAGTGGTTTATAAATATTTAGCCGCAATGCTACACGAAAACAATAGAGAAAAAATATCAGGTACTTAGTGGTGTGCTGGCAAAAACACTGGAGTATGAAAGTACAATAGTTAAGATAAGACAATGAAGTCAAATAAATTGTCTTCATTGTTGTGCTTTCATTGGCACCGAAGCATACAGTGATAAATGGAATCGATCTGTTTGATGGAAATCATAAACTTTCATATTTATTAAACAATTGTTAATACTTTTATAACATTGCCGTTGTACGTTCATTACATGCTCATTGCATTACAGCAACTTTATTTCCTTGTTTCATTGTTCTGGTGTCATTGTGCACTGAGAACATGTGTAAGACAGGTCTATTTTTAATGTTATACAGTACAGTATGTGAGGAAGGTTCAGTTCTTAATGGAAGTGTCACATCATTTCCAGATCAAATTATCTAGTTTTAACAGCTAAAGGGAAACAAATTAATCAGGAGAAAACAAGCAAATGAACAAACAAACAGAATACAAAATAATACAAATGGTTTGGTTCCCAGGTGTTGATTGAAATGTGTGAAGGTCAGGTTTACCAGTTATCACATCAAGTGTAAATCGTTAAGTATAAGAGTATTCTCCATTAGTTATTATAGTGTTTATAGGAGGAGTATATACAAAGATTTCAACAGCAAAGAAAGTGTTGTAGTATTTTGCTATAGTATTTACCCTGTAGTATTTTGCTGATGACGAGACCTATGTCAAAATAAACTCTTTATTATGAACAGGAATTATGTAAGGCAATAAGGTAAGAAAAAACTTTCTACTAATCTGTGGCTGCAGCCTACGACAGCCCTGTCCTGAACTTCCTTGTTTCTGCCCCAACAGGAAGCATATCCCAGCAAACAAAGGACTGCATCAACAGTGTACAGAAAGTGTGGCATTTCTGCACTTCCTGGTGGACTTACTCTATAGCACGTTGTCCTTTTTTAGATCTCTTTTAGAATTTAAAACTGTTAAATCAAACTATCAAACTATTACAAATACAGCAACTCCTTAACTCTTTAGGATTCCTCATCAAAACCCTAATATGCCTCGATTAATCTCTACAGCAATTCTTATCTGTAACAGAATGTTCAGTCTCAGAGTCAATAACAGGACCAGTTTGTGAATTGCTTTCACCATGTATGTCTGGTGTCACTTCACTTGTTTTGGCCAAGTTGTCAGGTATTTTGAGCAGGTGCTTATGATTCCGTCATAAGGTTTTGTCTTTATCTGTGATTATTGAGTATGAGTGAGGTGACTGGCCAGTGCCTATCCTGCCAGATTCCCACAAGTCTTTTGTTTTTTTTTATCTGTGGAAGAGGCCTGGGTCCTTTATTGTACTATTCTGTCTAACTGTACTTTCCCTGTCTTTTCCTCACTATCACATACTCCTTAGTTATCCTGTTTTGTCTCATATCTGGTAATCAAGTATTTATATGTCTATTGTAGAAATTCAGCAGGTGACTTTCCATAATGCAGCAGTGTACTCTGTAGTTGAGTAGTGCTAAATATGACTCTTCTCTTACATCCAATGTTTTTGAGCAAGTTATTCACTATATGTACTCCACATTCAGTTAATATACTGATTTGAGGATATTAGGGTCTAGATGTCTCTTGATGAAAGTCATACATTTTACCAAAGTCAAGTAATTGCCTTTTCTTGAACTGTGATCCATTGTCAGTCATTACTGTCCTTGAAATTCCATGATGAGCAAATACAGTGGTGCTTCTCAAAATCTCTTTTGGTGTATTGCAGTCAGTGGTTTGTGATCAATTTCTGCTTTGAAGCTATGACCCTAGAGCAGTGGTTCCCAAACTTGTTCCGCCGCTTGTGCAGGGAAAGCCCCTGGTGGGCCGGGCCGGTTTGTTTACCTGCCGCGTCCGCGGGTTCGGCCGATTGTGGCTCCCAGTGGCTGTGGTTCACTGCTCCAGGCCAATAGGAACTGCTGGAAGTGGCGGCCAGTACATCCCTCGGCCCACGCTGCTTCCAGCAGCTCCCATTGGCCTGGAGCAGTGAACCACAGCCACTGGGAGCCGGGATTGGCCGAACCTGCGGACGCAGCAGGTAAACAAACCGGCACAAGTGGCGGAACAAACTTGGGAACCACTGCCCTAGAGCCACAAAATCTTGTACCTATATATGCCAGATTGTATCTATTTTGTTCAATTTGTGCATACATCTTCTCTGTTACTCTCATAGACCTAAATACAACCAATCAGTTCCATGACACTATAGAGTACTGCTCCCAGCTCTCCCTTTGAGGCATCTGTGGAGAGTATGATGTCTTTCAGCACTGCAGCACTGGAGCTGATGTCAGAATGTGCTTTAAATCATTTAGCTCTTTCTCATGCTCTAGCATCCATGTCTATTCACTAACCTTGTGGAAGAGATGGCTTAGGTGAGCTCTGCAAGTTTTACAGTTAGGTATGTATTTGCTGATATAATTCAACATCCCTTTGAATTCCTTTTTTATCTTCAGGTCTCAGCATGTTCAGCAATGTTTGAAATCCAGCCAATGAATCTAATTTGCTGATAGATTTGGCTCCTGCCATCTCAGACAACAATTCACTTCCAATGGGCATTTGGAAGTGTTCTCTTTCAATGCTTTTGTTCAGTTTCTCAGGTCCCATGCAATCCTCCTCCTTTTTATCCTCTTCAGTTACTAAAGAGTGAACTCAATCTGCAGGTTCTTCTATTCTTCAGTTTATACCATTTGCTTTCATGTTTTGCAATTCCTCGTCTAGCTGGTTTCTTAAAGCTTGTGGAATTTTTCAGGTAGTATGTATTACAGGTTCTGCATCTTGTTTTAACCATATCTTGTGTGCTACTGGGAGCCACCCATGTCCTGGGAATAAATCTTCATATTATGCTATTAATATTTTTATATCTCATTATATGTTGATTTCTGTCTCTCCGTGGCATACATGCTCCTAATGAAACCAAGCACCTCACATGTGTGGGCCCCAGACTGGTTGATTACCTTGGTGTACTACCATAAATACTTGTTTTATCATTTTCCCTTTGTATTCAAGTGCTGGTGTGTACTCTCCCAACTCTGAAATGTTCCCTCCTTGTAGTCTTTCATAGACACTTTGGTTCTTCCATTTCTATGTTGTCCTTACTTTGTCAGGCTGACAATTTCCTGAAATATTCTTAATGAACATTATTGAATAAAGTTAAACTAACCAGAATTAGATTTAATACCTCTGGGGTCCATTGTATTAAAAATGCAAATGTGAATGTGTTATCATGGAAGTGTACAGGACTTCTTTAGGAGACTGGGTAATGCAGTCTCTGGAAGGTATTAGAAACTTAAATGGGCTTTTTTCGAATGATTCATGTGAAGTCCTAGTAAGTAACTGGGGATAAGGGGAATGCAAATGACCCACCTAGAATCCTCCCTTTTGAAGCTAAGCCCTGGGAAGGAAAACCTATTGTCTACTAATTTCCTTCTCCTGGAAACTTCAGATCAAAGACCCCGCTGAACTGTTTAAAGGGTAGACTAATTGTGTTATGAGTATGCTTGTTCTGAGCTGAACATGTGATGAACTTGAAACCACAAGGCAACCCCTTCAGTAGAGTACTGAAGGAGACTCCTGCCAGAGCCCATGTTAGGGTTGGGGTGATCTCTGGTGATCTTATTAGCCTGTGAGCAGGATCTTTTAGTGTTTTCAGTATGTTTTCCCTTTAGTGCATTTACCTTAGGAATAAAATAGGCTTGAGTTCAAATTGCTGCGTGGTAACTATAACTGTGGGCAGTCACACTGTTCACCATCTCTGAAGCAAAAGCAAGAAGACCTGCTCAGGCAGCCGGCCTCTGCTGGAAATTACACAATGACTGCAGAGAACTGTTCAGCTTGTAGATATCCTGGTAGGACGAGATAAGAGAGAGAATGATGTCTTCACCCAGGAGAGGTGATGGCCACGGAGCCAGAAGCCTGAGAGTGGATAACCTTGATGGGTCATTGAGGGGAAACAGGTGTGGTTGTCCTGAAATGTGACACTTACATCTGTTTGAATTTCTGTTATTACATTTATTTGTTCACCAATCTATATATCTATACGTAAGTGCCATTTGTGCATATTTTAATTAGGCAGTCTTGATTTTTCAGCCTCCTCCATTACTGTACTTACGAACAGCTTTTTCTCTTCATTTGAGAAATCCCTTCCTGCACTTAATACATGCACTTTTCTGCTTTCTCTGCACATTTTAGCATAATGGCTCCTTTTTTAAAAACAGGTTTTTGCAGATTTGCCTGAAGCCTGGACAATACCTCTACTCGTGCTGATTGGCATATCACTAGCATTGTCTCCTGCTTTCCATGTTTCTGTACTTGGCCAATGTAATTTCCATGAACTTTTCCTTTGCTGGTTTAGGTATAGTACACACAGTCATCAGTGCTGTGCTTTTCTGTAAGCTTTTTATTTGAGTTTCTGTTTGTTCTGCTGCTTGCCCTTTCTAGTGTTAGATCCATCTCCTTTAATAGCCATTCACAATGTTTTAATGGTTACACTTCAGAACAATGTGGTCTTTAATAAGAGTCGTAATAGTGCACATCCAAAGGACTGACATTTTAGTTTTACATCTGTGACAAACTTCTCTATTGTTTTCCCTTCATCCTGTATTCTCATCGTAAATGTATATCTTTCAAAAGTAACATTTCTAGGGACAAAATGGTCATTAAATATTTTCATTATATCTGCAAAGCTTCTCTCTCTCTCTCTCTCTCACCAACCACAACCTATATGGAACATACTGTGTACATCAAAGGCTTCTGTGTCTTCCTCTGTTAAGAGCAGAGTGACCTTTTGCTCATCCTCAAATTTATTTGCACCATGGCTTTCATATAAATTTCAGATTGCCATTTTAACTTTCCCCAGGCATATGTAACATTGCCTCTGATTCTCAGGGCTGGTGAGGGTGTTTCATGCAGTTGCACAGACTGTGTAATAGCTATATCAATGATACATTTTCCACTAGGTCTTCCAACACTCGTAGTACCATGTTGTATCTTGCTGACTAGCAGACTGGTGTCAAAATAAACCTTTTATTACGAACACAGCTATGTATAAAAATGGGGTAACAACATTTCTCCTATTCTATGCAGCTACAGCCTGTGACTCTCCTGTCCTGGGATTCTTTGTTTCCACCTCAGCAGGAAGTATATCCCAGCAAACCAAAGACTGCTTCTACAGTGTTCAGGAGGTGTGGCATCTCTACACTTTCTGGAGGACTTACTCTAGAGCACAGACCCGTGGAGAAATAAAATATTTAATATTATTTAAGGATGAGTCTAATACATCAAAATCCAGAATGAAATCAAACACAACTGAAACCCTCAATTGATGTGTTTGGCCTACACATGGAATGTGGAATGGTCTCTTAATGGACAATTGTCCAAGAGACAGTGCAGAATGCTTAATGGAAGTGTACATGGGAATATGCTCTAAGGACCACCTTAACAATGATTGTACAGGCAAAGTCACATTCCTTTCTGAACTAATGGCCAATTTCACCAGTGTCTGGAGCAGGTTGGCAAAGAAGCCCTAAAACATAGCTGAAACAGTAAGAGGGCAATTATTGTAATCACAGGAGGTGTGATAGTGACTTCATTCTAGTGAACAACCTCTACCTATCTGCCTACATACCTGTGCTAAATACATGTTCTTGGACTTCTGTTTGTGAAAGATTAATTTGTTAAGGACTATGGGTCTCTGTATTCTGGTTTCTGTGAAGGATTCTCCTACTCAAGTCAAAAGAGATGAGATGAGGGCAGAGCCTCTGACATCCTTCAAGCTTTTTGCTTTTATAAGAGGAAACTCTCATAGTTTTGAACTGCAACATGCTCCATTTTCATAATTTATTGGTCCCAGAACACACACATCCACTGTTTTATTTTATTTGATTTGCTATTAGCCTTAGACTTTTACAAATGCATGCAGCTGAAGAAGATTACTTTATTTTGATTGAACAATGGTGTTGCTCTCTGTAAACATTTGATTGGGAGCACAGTGTTGAAGCTCTGAAGTGTATTTCATTGGGATGTTGTAGAATTACAAAGATCAAGGCTTCTCTTAATGTAAAATAGCAAAGAAATGTCTATCGTAATTCATGTCACTAGAAAAAAAAACAAACTGTTGGCACTATTCAAGTTAATCTAAAGTCAGAAAAGTCATATTTCTGCCTCTGATGTCAATAGTTATTCATATATAATTAAAATGACAACATAACATGTTTCTTTACTGTTTACACATAATGGAATTGACATGAACAATTTGGAATATTAACATTCAAATGTCTACTATGTCAGAATGTTCAGTGACCAACTTGAGATTAATTTTGTTAATTAAAATTAATGTAAATGATACTTTAAATGCTATAGAAATGTTGACCAGCACATGGTCTGGATATTATTTCTGATGCTGGATTTCTCCATGAATATAAATCATCTCTTTTTCAAAGCAGTTAAAGCAATTAATTGTCATTAAGGATTAATGAACTGATGACCTTCTGGTTTTAAAATGAGGAAGCTTTTGAGATATCGGAGTACCCCAAACCATCTTAAACTGAAATCTCTCTCTTTAATGTATCCTGCTACTCAAAAACATCTAGACCATGTTTTGTTAAACTAGAGGACTGGGCGGGGGGTGGGATGAGAGAATTTCTCAAGCATTAAAAGTTTCAATCAGAAATTATTATTTGTGCACCTTTCTCAACATTTGCCAGAGGACTGAGCTAGAACACCACTGTACTAACTAAACTGGTTTCAGTGGGCAACCAAACAAGTATTTAAAGATATATACAACAGTGGAAGGCTTTTAAGTTTGCTAACTGATAAGTTTATCAACTACAGAAGACAAAAATTCATCCTCATGTGACTAGGCAGGTGCTGGGCGGAGACTATTATCTCATATGCAAAATGCTCCTTTTACTTTTTTATTTGTTTTGGTCCTCCCTCACCTCCATCGAGTACAAATGCTTGTCCATCCTGTTGTGTCTCGTCAGAAATCTAGATTGTAATCTCTCTGAGACAGGGATTGACTTCTTATTATTTGTCTGTGCACAATGGGGCCTCAGTCTCCATAAAGTTTAAGACCAGAAAAAAAAACATTAGATCATCAATCTGACCTGTACATCACAGGCAATTAAATGTCACCCGGTTACCCTTGTATTGAGCCCAATAACTTGTTTAATTAAAGCTTAATTTCTGTTTGGCTAAAGCATATATCCCAGAAAGGCATCTGGTTTTTATATGAAGATGTTTTATCTCAGATGTAGAACTTCACATTTGGCTGTACTAAAAAGCATTTTTTTTGAATAGATCCAGGTTACCAAGATTCAGATCACACTGTATGACTGACCTGTCATCATTATTTACCATTCCATCAATCTGTGTCACCTGCAAATTTGATCAACAGTGATTTTATATTTACTTCCAAATCACTGATTAAGGGCCTAGTACCAATCCTTGTGGTGCTTCAGTAGAAACTTCCCATTCAATGATTTTTCCTCATTGATCATTACTGCTTGAGATCCATCAGTTAGTCTGTACTTGATTAATTTTATGTGCACTTTTTTTTATATTGACAGGTTTCAGAGTAGCAGCCGTGTTAGTCTGTATACACAAAAAGAAAAGGAGTACTTGTGGCACCTTAGAGACTAACGTTTCCTTTATTTGAGCATAAGCTTTTGTGAGCTACAGCTCACTTCATCAGATGCATTCACCACTTCATCAGATGCATTCAGTGAAGTGAGTTGTAGCTCATGAAAGCTTATGCTCAAATAAAGGAAACGTTGGTCTCTAAGGTGCCACAAGTACTCCTTTATATATATATATATATATATATATATATATATATATTGTTTAGTGTTGTTGTTTTAATTAGAATATTATGTAGTAAAAAGTTAAATGCCTTAGAAATGTCTAAGTGTAGCTACACGGTTACTATTATCCATCAAACTTGTTATGTTTTCAAACAAAGAAATCAGAATTGTTTGACAAGACCTGTTTTCCATAAAAGCATGTTTGCTGGCATTAATTATATTCCAATACTTTAAATTGTATTAACCAAATTTTATTAAGTGTTTTTCTTATTTTCTCCTGGACTGATGTCAGGCTAATCCGCCCATACTCATCCCACTTTCCCCTTTTGCCACAACAAGCACTTCTTCCAATCTTGAATTTCCCCAGTATTCCAAGATTTATTAAAAATCTAACCTCAGCTGGAGAAAAATCTCTGAGCCACCTTCTCTAGGACTCTTGTCTAAGTTATCTGTGCCTTTTGATTTTAAAATGTTTGTTCTTAGAAGATGTTTAACCATTCTCCATGCTTACGAATTAATTGGAAAGTACTTCATCCTCCTCCTGTGATATAAGTACATCACCCTGCTTCTTTCCAAATACCAAACCAAAATATATATTGAGCACTTCTGCCTTTTGTGCATCATTATTAACAATTTACCATTTCCATCTAGCAGTGGACCTATACAGTTGCTAGGATTTCCTAAATGGGAACACTTAGTTCTACTGTAATACAATATAATAACAATTAACAATATTGTATCAACCTCTTATTCAAAACCCTCATGATCCTAAGATTTTTCAAAAAGGATTTTAGTTGGATATTCCCAAACATACTAATATTGTTCAAACTGAAACAATAGCAGTGAGCTTTCAAGCTCCTCTTTAAGCAGTACATCTATTATTATACTAATGATTGCAAACCATATGGTGAAACCAATAGGGTTGTGTAGTGGGGCGGCTGCCCCACTCCGTGAGGAAAAGGGCTAGAACAGTCCAGAGAGGTTGCACAGACCAGCAGCCAATCAGCAAGGGCCTGTGGAGAGCCAATCAGGCCAAAGGAAAAGGCAGCCAAACAGGGCCAGGCTGGGTCCTATATAAAGGCTGTCTGGCAAAGGAGAGAACAGTTGCTTCCTGCCTAGCAAGGGAGGAAGACTGGTTCCTGATGTAAGGAGGTAGCACCTTGACAGAGCAGTGCTGGGCAGGCTCAGGAGCAGAGGAGAGCTCTGACTCAGATACCTGCCAGGCTGCGGCCCCTGCTAAGAAGGGCTGAGAAGGTGCACAGGGCCAAAGGGGTAGTGGCCCAGGGAAGATAGGCAGACAAGAGAGGAGGGCTGAGAGAGACTGATGTAAGAGGGTTCCTGGGTTGGGACCCAGAGTTGAGGGTGGGCCTGCCCCCCCCCCCCCGCACTGTACCTAGCCACAGAGGAGGGTGGCCGAGACAGACTGTAATTTGCCCCTGAGGTGAGAGGCTAGACTTTGGGGTTGTGGTTGGCCATGAGGCAGCTGCAAGCCGAAGGACTGTCGTTATCTCTCCCCTCCCCCCACCCCGAAGGGGGTGAGAACGTATTAGGGGACACTGCTGGAGGGCAGTGTCCTGAAGCGGACACCGCCGAGCAGGGGGCAAGGCGGTTCCCGAGCAGCAGAGCAGACAACGGGCGAGACACCATGCGCAGAGGGCGCTCCACAGAGGACAAGAGCTAATTCCCGGAGCAGCCAGCAGGAGGCTCCAGCAGTGGTGAGCTGTGACCCCCCTCACAGGTTGTCTTTAGATATACTAATTATATCAAGAGCCAACAATAAAGCAGGTGATACCTAGAGACCTCATGCAAGGCCTAGTTCAACCAGCAGCTGGCAATATATTGTTTTCCTATGAAAAGAATAAAATAAAAAATGAAACAAACTGAAACTAGAGAATAGTGGGCTAAACAAAAAACAAAACAAAAAACCCTGCTTTCGATTACCAAGCTTTTTGCAGTCAAACAGGCGAAGTAATGTAAATAGTCTAACAGCTCTATACTACCTTATTCATTGAACCATTACACCAACAACATTTTGTTCTTACTGGATTAGTTGTGTTGTCTTATGTATCATTCTATTTTTTTGTATTGAAACTGTACCTAACTACAATAGCTATCAGTGTTGCCTTTATGACAAGGAAAAAAAAAGATTTTCTTTCTTTCTAACAGTATTGAGAAGCAAACCCAATAATTCCCAGATTTTTTTTTAAAGATGTTAAATTAAATGTTAAGTTATTTTGTACTACAATAACAGCGATGAAATAGTGCAAATAAAAATATAATGAAATGGAAATGCTCAGAAAAGTTGCTTATAAATATTAAAACATTAATAGTTTCAAAATGAATGATCAAAACTAACCTTACCGCTCCTGACATAGATACATGTCTATTACATACATGAACAGAGTTTCCAAAGAGATATAAAAATATAAGGGCTGAGGATAGCAGTCTAAAAACTGTTAGAGTGCAGGAAAAGAAGTATTCTAATACATTAGGGGTAATACTGCACAAAGTATGAAATATATGAAAGGAGATATTCATGTATGTCAGACTTATTGAACTGAGTGAACAAGGAATACAAAACTAATGAATGGCCATTAACATGAAATATGGACTACAAAAACTTTAGACCATCTCTGATCTGAGGATTACAACCACTGAGGTTTCAGAAGACTGAAAACGTGGATACACATACAGAGTGACATTCATGATGCAGCAGCTTGGATAGGAACAACTCCATAATGTTAACTATATTTCATGAGTTTTACAAATTCCGAAACTCATCACAATTTCCCACTCTCCCAGTTGTACCCCCCCTCCACACCCTGGTTATTTTTTTACTAGCTGCAGGGATGGTTGGAAAAAAACTGAATTTTGGCCAAACATTTTTTTGGTATTTTTTTTTTAAATGGTCACCTCTTTTTAGAGCAGCTGTACTCAGCAACTTTGAATGAGAAGTTCATGGTTTCTCAAATTAAGCACCCAAAATGGTTACATTCAAAATCAATGAGGCAGTCTGTGCAGTTGGAAAGAAATATCAGATACTAAGGACATACCAAACTCTGTAGTTTCTCACTCCCTTTCCCAACAAAGTAAAATATATCAAGACCAGTAAATTCCTGTGATTTAACTAAGTTTTTTTTCCTTTGCAAAATACTGTATGTAATCATTCAAAAGATATGTTTAAACCAAGATTGAGTTGAGGGTGACCTCTTTTTCTTCTGCTTATATTATTGTGCTTTCATTCTGGGAAAGGGAGGCTATTGATTAATTATTAATTGATCATCTCTTTTTTCCCCTTTTGCATCTTGGCTTCCTTTTGAGAGATTGTTCTATCAGCTCTTTAATCTCAGAGGGTAGATTACTGATCTTTCATAAGAAAATCAGGAACCATCCAATTCTAAGTGCTACATGTAAGTCTTTGCTATCATTTGATAAATTAAAAGGGAATATTTACCTCATACTAGAATCTGTCTGAAATCCCAATTGAAGAAGAATTTATATAGAAAAATCTAGCTGTGCAAATGTGACAAACATACATTAGGTGAGATCTCTGAACACAATAAACCAAATGTTAAAGTCAGTTTGAGGGGCCTACTCATCGTTTCCTTTACAAACAACCTTCCACTGGTACTGAGTCAGCTCCTGGCTTGTGGAGCATAGCTAAGGAAGAGATATCTGAAGAGAGCTGTCAAGGAGCTGTAGCTGGACTATCCTTGTACCCTGGTGATCTTTAGCTGCCAAAACATCCCCTTACAGTGAGTGCAAATTAGAGCAACCCTGAATCAGGGGAGCCACAAAGGTGCTTTACAACAATCTTTGCCCCTCCCCTCTCCATCCATCTATGAACTGTGCTGGGCATAAATGGCTGGTACCAAGGATCTGATTCCCTGGGTCATTCTCCTCTAATAAGAAATTTGAATCGGGACTAACACAAGTGAAGATAACGTCATGAAAACCACTGTGAAAGGACAATCAATCACAGTGTTTCCCGTTTTACATATCTACCAAATACATTTGTTTTCTTCTCTTTGCACTATCAAATGTATGCAAACTGTATGAATAACATTGTTTCCCAACCTCCAATTAACTATTTCCAAAATTTCTCTAATGGACTATATTGCCTTTCCAGTCAATATCACTGTAAAACTTGGCTTCTGCCCCACTTTTTTTTTTTCTGCAAAATCTGTGTAAGAATCAGCCTCAGCAACTAAATTACATCCGATACAACAGTTTACAACATTGTGATCTGCAATCACCGGTCTTCACTGCTTCAAGCCATCTCCCATTATGCAATGTCCTTTTTAGGTGCTAGCGAAATTAATGTAGAGCAGGATCATTTTATACCATAGGTGTCGACTTTTGGTTTTGTTGGTGGGTACTTTTGAAGAGGTGTGTGTATCTGGGGTGAGGGGGGGCTCTGCCAGTTTTTTGGGGGGAGGCTATTTTCAGCATATTTATACACTTCTTTCATAGTCTAGTTATTGAATGTATGTCTATTGTTGGTATCTTTATTTTAATAATGATTAAATTGTTAGGAACTACATAATTAAAGTATATTTACATAAATATATTTACATAAATACATTATACATAACTACACGAATTACATTATATTAAAATCATTGCAATCATCTATAAGCTGTCTTCACCAACATTCCAGTTTAAAGACATTACGTATCACTGTAGCTTTCTGGATAACTGTCAACAATCTTATTTACATCTAGTTCCCTGGTATAGATTTGATGCACGTTAAGGACAGCTACATTATTCAGTTGATTCTGTCCCATTGATGACTGGAGATCATTTTTAAGCCTTCTGAAGATGGAGAATGAGTGTTCCATAGTTCAGGCTGATACAGGCACAGTGAGAAGGATTCTTATAAATTTGCAGTACTCTGGAAGCATAGTGCATAGTTATCTACAGATAACTCCAAGATCTGTTTCTTGATAGATAACAGATCCCATCATTTTGTATGTATAGTTGGGATTATATTTTGTCATGTTCACTACTTTGCATTTAACATCGAATTTGGTCTGCCATTTTATTGCCAAGTCACGCTGTTTTGTGAGATCCCTTTCTAACATTTTTAAGTTTGGACTTAACTATTTTGAGTAATTTTGTACCATCTGTAAATTTTGCCACATCACTTTTTTACCCCTTTTCCCAGATCACTTATGAATATGTTGAATAGCACTGGTCCTGATACAGGCTCCTGGTGGACACCACTATTTACTTTTCTTCGTTCTGAAAATGGACCATTTATTCCTACCCTTTGTTTCCTATCTTTACTAGAGTGCCTAGCAATGGTCATCTAACCATCCTTAATTTAATTTTATGGCAAGCCTTTTGATATCATAATCACCCTGCCTCTGTTTATAAACAAACTCCCTGCCCCAAGGGCAAAAACTGTTAGCAGCACAGAAGTTATCAAATTCCACACTCAAGATCTCTCTGGGGCTAGGGCATGCCCTGCGAGCAGACCTCAGGTACAAAACTCAGTGGGGGCCAGGAACCACAATCACTGGTAGGTGCTGAGCATCCTCTATTTATTTCCATGGGTGCTTGACCCCTGGAGCACCGATGGAGTTGGTGCCTATCTTTTATACTGATCTCTGTTACTCTTGACGACTCAGACAAGCACATATGCTTTATATAGTGTTTAAATGTCAGACATTAAAACCTGTCTGGTCTTAGGTTTGTTTGTTCATACAATATAATGAGGTGGAACTTTAGTTTGCTCTTATACTTTAAAAAGAGTAGTTTTACAAACACCTAGGATCAGATTTGCCATTAGAAAGATAAACATAGTACTGGAAATAATACTTCCAAGCAGTAATACTCTAATGGAAGTCTACCAACTCAGCTGACTGATTTTTGGTTTAATCAAATTTGTTTAGTGTGTGAATTTGAAATATTTAGAGCAGAGGAAAGGGGTACACTACATTAAACTTATGAATTTTTTTCCCCGTGTGAACAATGTGAGCTGAATCACCGTGCACAATAGTATGTTTATTCTGAACCAGTGAAGTTTTTCCCCCTTCCTTCACACAGAACCTGAGTTAATGGCCTTTGAATGCAAAACACACCCTCACTCTGGTGGAGTTGAGACTAATGAGCTCTTCTGGGCCTATTCTGCTCTAATGAGGTGCACCTGCAAGGCTTGTTCTTCCTGGAGCTAGGGGAGCTTAAAAAGGGAAAACCTGATTCGGAAGGGGTGGTGAATAGGAGAAGGACTGTTCTACCTCAGAGACTGCTGACAATAATAGAGGTCAGCCAAAAGGGAGACAGTTACAGGCCTCACCGGTCCTGAAGCTGCAGTGGACAATTGCAAAGCAGTATGCCTCAAGAGGAGGGGCTGGAAATAGACCTGACTGAAAGACAATAGATCCTCTGATAGACCAAGCAGAAAGAGCTGAATCCAGAACAACTGCCTGGAAGACAGACCACCTTTGCTTTTCTTAGTTTTCACTCTGATTCTCCTCTCTCATAAGAGAGGGGAGAGGACTTTTCTTTTGTCTATTTTATTCATATGCTACGAACTTGGGAAGGGGAGGATGACATTCTAAACTACTTGAAACAGGATCTGGAGGGAACTCAAGGGAGAATGCAGGCAGAACCATAATACAAGGGATTTTAAAAAAGCATTAGAGGGGATACGGCTCAGCTGCTCCATGCCAGATGGAACCAGAGCACTGCTATAAGAGGTTAGCGGAGATGCAGCAGCACGCTGCTCAGCAATAGCAGTTCCAACAGCAATTGCTGCAACAGTGAACCACTCAGCAGCAAATCCAGACCACACAGCAATAACAGCTGCTGAGGGAACTGATGGCCCAGCAGCAGGAGTTTCAAAAGGAAATGATACACCAGATAGTGCTGGCCCTACACATCCAGGGAGTCATGCTTCTGTCCCACAGCAGTACCAGTGAAGCTAACCAAGATGGGGCTGGACAATGATCCTGAAGCCTTCCAAGTTACATTTGAGAAGGTGGCACTAGCAGCCCAGTGGCCCCCAGAGCAATGGGCTTTGATTCTGGCCCCATACTTGAGTCTGGCATAGGTGGCCTGTCATAATCTGGACTTGAAGTGGGCAAAAGACTACAAACAAGTACAGTCTGACATTTTGAACTATTTGGGTATCTCTGAAGAGACTTACCACCAATGGTTTAGATGTGAGAGCTACCCCAGGGAGTGAGACCCCAAATAGTAGTGTACTGGTTGAGAGAATACTGTTGGAACTAGCTCCATCTGGAGGTACAATCAGGGGCCCAAGTGGCCAAGGCCATTATGACAGAACAATTTATAAAGATATTTCCCATGAAAGTGGGTACTATGGCACTGCCTGGGGATGTTATCAGAAGTGGCAAGGCTAATGGAGGATTTTATAGAAGTCACAGGATCACTAAAGGAACAATCACCCAAGGCATTGCCAGGGTGGGTAAAAGACTGGGAAGAGCCCCAGGAGTGTGACACAGGATCAGTAATTATCCCTGTGAGAGGCCTGGCCCTAAAGGGGTCCTCCCAAATGGTCAGGCCACTTTTTAGTCCAAGGGAGGTCAGGGGGCTGGGTGCAACTACAGCACTGCCAGTGGGATGACTAGGCACCTCAAAGAACTGGAGCAGGACTCTCAGACCAGGGTCCAGCCACCAGCCCATGACCAGGCTCCCCCTCACCTAGGAGAGGTGCCAGTGGTGCCAGTCCATTCAAATGCTATTCCTGAGGACCTTTTCCTGGCAGGTCTTTAATGCATAAGCCCTGGTAGTGAGTGAGAACCCAGGCCAATCATTACAGCCAGTTCCCTGGAGCCTTGGGAAAGACGATGACCCGGAGGAAGGAACATCCTGAGCAACATGGCTGCCCACCTGACACCAGGGAAAGAAGAGGTAAGCAGTCAGGACTTGGAAGCCCTCATACAGAGCAGGAATTTCACACAAGAACAGAGGAACAACCTTACGCTAAGCTGTGCATATGAACAACTGGCCTCCGTAAATAATGAAGTAACAGACCATCAGTGGGGTGAGCAGTATTTACATTTTAAACTCTAGAAAGTCTGCTTGTATCAATGGGAAAGGATCAGAAAACTGGGGTGGCAAGCTTGTGCAAAATATCTCATGTGCTGGGCACCTGGGAAGAGAGAACACATTGTCTCTTGTATTAGCCCAATTCTACTGGCCACGTGTGCATAATGATGAGAGAATACTGTTCCTCCTGTCTAGAGTGTCAGCTAGCCAGTGGCAAAGGGATCCCAAAAGGCATCCTTGGACCATCTGCCCTTGATTGAGACACCCTTCAAGAGAATTGGCATGAACATGGTTGGGGCCCTAGAAAAAAACTGCACTGGGGCAGCAGTATACACTACAGATCAACAACTGCACAACCAGGTCCCCGGAGACTATTCCTCTGTACTCTGTGAAAGCTGTGGTGATACTGCCACAGGTCTTGAATCTCTTCTCATGCATGGGATTTCCCCATAAAATATTTACAGCTCAAGGGACTAACTTAATCTCCCAGATGATGAGTGAATTATGCTCCTTTCTGAAGGCCAAGTCCCTGAAGATCTTGGTGTACCACCCGCGGACTAATGGCCTAGTAGAATAGTTTAAGATGATGTGAAAGGGCGTGTTGAGGCGGTTTGTCAGAGACAACCCCAAACAGTGTAATTGGCTATTCCCACCACTCCTGTTTGCCATAAAGGAGGTCCAGCAAGCCTCTACAGGGTTCTCTCCATTTCAGCTGCTTTATGGTCACCAACCATGGGGAATCTTGGACTTGCTATGAGAAGATTGGGAGGAACAGGACATAGTGGCCTAAGGAACAACCCAATAGGTCTTACAGCTAAGGGAATAACTCAGGGAACATAGGGTTTTTCACCAGAGAGAATTTTAGAAAGGTCCAACACACACAGGAATGAAATTACAATAGAGGGGCAAGACTATGGACTTTCCACCTGGGTGACTGTGTCTTTCTGCTACAGTAGGTAGGACCGGTGGACTATGAGATAAGGCTACCTGGAAGGAGAAAAGAAACTAAGATCCATCATATGAAACTTCTCATAGAGTGGAAGATGCAGGAGGCCCTGCTGATAACTTCCTCTCTGATAGAACCTGAATTAGGCCCCCAAGTACCCAGTAGCCAAGAGCTGACAACAATACTGGGGGGAAGAGGGCTCTCTCCTGTGCAAAGGAAGCAGTTCATCCAAATGATTGAGGACTTTGTGACTGTATTCTCCACCCACCTAGGGAGAACTCAGTTTTGTCCAACATCCTAGAGACAACCCTAGGCCAACTAGTAAGAGAGGACCCTAGATCACTGCCCACAAGGGTGTGGGATACAGTCCAAGAGGAAGTGCAAGTGATGCTAGAGATGGGGGCAATTGTAGAATTCAGAAGTGAATGGAGAAGCCCTATAGTTATCATTCCCAAACTGGACAGTTCAATTTGATTTTGCATTGACCTTGTGAGGATTAATTCCATCTCAAAATTTGATGCCTACCCAATGCCAAGGGTAGACAAGTTACTAGAGTGGCTGGGACTGGTGAAGAACCTGAGCACTATTGCTAAGGAAAAGTTAACATATGTGACTCCATTTTGGTTTGGGGCCCACCATTGTCTAAAAGCAAGCACATCATGCACCAGGAGGAGTGTTTCTTAGATACTGCATTCCTGTGAAAATCTTCCCCCCACCCCTTGTTTCCAGCCTGTTTTAACTCCCGGTTTCTGTTCTTTGTCTGTTCCTAACTCCCTGCCTCCTGGCCTTGATGTGGGCCTCCCATCCTCATAAGAAAAGGTACTGATGCATTGCTTTAGGACTCTCTAATGTAGCTGAAGTAATGGTTTAGCATGAGGAATGTACCTAGCAGGGATAGGTGGTAGATAAGGGAAGGGTTTGTCTATTGGCTAAGGTTTCCGATGCACGAGGGCAACATGCTTTGCTAAAAGGTATATAATCTTTGTATAACCTGCATGCGGGGTCCCCTCCTGATTAGCAGGGGGGGCACCACGCTCGAGCATAATAAACTTAGTATCTTTGGGAACTCTGCAGTTGTGGACTTTGTTCATGTGCCTTAGCCTAGACTTGAACTGTGCGTGACCTATTGGGTATAATTTGTAGCAGTTCCTGTGCGTGACCTATCAGGTATAATTCGCAGCAACTATCGACTGAACAGAAGGTTATTTGGCAGATTCCTTTATTCCCTGTCTTGCAAGGAAAAATAAAACAAACCAAACTTCCCCACCCCCTTGGGGCACTTTGAAGTCAAGACTATGCCTTTTAGCCTTCCCGGAGCTGCTGCAACTTTCCAATGCTTATAAATAGGATCCTCAGCTCCCACCATCAATATGCTGGAGACTACACAGATGACATCAACATCTATAGTCCCACCTAGGAAGACCACCTACAGCACTTAAAGGCAGTGTTAAAAGCCCTCTGGGATGCGGAACCTATGGCCAACCCTGAAAAATATAGGTTAGCCATTGATGAAGCAACCTATCTAGGGTACCGTGTAGGAGGCAGCCTTATGAAACCAGCAGTTAACAAGGTACAGGCCCTAACAGCATGCCCTAATCCCTAGACAAAGAGACAAGTGAGGCATTTTCTCATCGTGGCAGGATATTACTGGACATTTGTCCCTGGTTTCACCGCAATTGCCCCCAGTACAGACCTCATAAAAGGCAAAAAGTCTAAGAGGATCCAATGGGATGAGAAATGCAAGGAAGCTTTTAGTGAGCTGAAAACTGTTCCAGGCGCCCGTGCTCTTCAGCCCCACTTTTTCCTGGGAGTTCATACTGCACACAGACACCTCGGATGTCTGACGTGGTGTCGTACTCTCACACAACTTTGGAGGAGGAGAATACTCAATCCCGTATCTGTGTACAAAGCTGTTTCCTAGAGAAAAATCTTAATCAATTGTTGAAAAAGAGGCATTAGTGATTAAATGGGATGTAGATTCCCTCAGGGTAGCCCCTTCTCCCTAGTCACATATCATGCTCCCCTAAGCTGAATCCATACCATGAAAGACACAAGCCCACGTATAATAAGTTGGTATCTTGTACTACAACCCTATTGTTTTACAGTACAACACTGGGTAGGAAAGGACACTGATTTATTTTCAGGGGAGTTCGGAAATGAAGACAAGCTGCCGCAGAACAGCCTTTCCAGCTAGAGGGATGGGGTATGTGAAGGGCCACGCTCTCACTCTGGTGGAGAGGAAGCTAACAAGCTCTTCTGGGCCTCTTTAGCTCTAACAAAGGCATGTTCTGCCTGGAGAGAGAGGAGCTTAAAAAGGAAAAACCTGAAACAGGAAAGGGTGGTGAATAGAAGGTGCTCCATATCAGAAAGTGCTGACATCAGAGACAGGTCAGCCAAGAGGGAAATGTAAGAGAGCTTATTCCTTCACTCTCCCACTTCCCTGGTCCTTCTCGCATGAACAGAGAGCAACAATACCCGAAGTCCGAAGGTGCAAACAATTTGATGTTTATTGGGGTGAACTTCCAGCAAGCTTAAATTCCTTATTTTCGAATCCCAACTTATTTCCTGTTTGCCCCTAATTTATATAGTAATATTCTTAGCTATACCTTAACCAATCATTCTACTGAAATTTAACTAACCAATCCTAACATATTGTAACATGATTAGCTAACCAATTATATCCCACCACCTTAATTAGTTTACACCCAGCAAAATTAATTATACAGCAGACAGAAACAATCACAGAACCAGACAGAGACCATGCCAATAAACAATAGCAAAGTGGGAACTATAATGACAAAACAATACAGAAGTGAGGATTTCACAACTACATCTATAAAGACATAAGGGTTTCCCAGCTGTGTCTATTGATAAGTGAGTGCTTACCAGACAGAAAACTATCAACCTCAATTTCCTTTTACATCTTCTAGGCACTTCCCTTTCTCTGGAGGTGATAGGCACTATCAGGACAGGATTGTATTCCTAACAGCCCAATAGCACCTTCTTTCAATGTGACTACTTTTGAATGTGGGGATGTGACTAGTCGCTTCCCAGCTTATGGCTGCCTCTGTCGATTAGCCAAAGGCCTTAGCCTAAGAACAGGGCCTCAGACTGTCACAGTAAAAGAAGGACCTTACACTGGCAGACAGTGATTTTGATTCTTTCTTTTATACCTCTAACTAGCCAAGTGATAAGAATACACCTAAATTCTTAAAGTACAGGCCTTTGCAGACAGGCCTGAATATTTGTATCCTAACAGGAAACAGTCACAGGCTTCACCACTTCTGAAGCTGCAAAGCAGTATGTCCCAAGAGGAAGTGCTGGAGGTAGACCCCACTAAAAGACAACAGATCCTCTGATAGACCAAGCACAAAGAGCTGAATCCAGCAAGACTACCTTAGAGACAGGCTACCTTTCTTAGTTTTTCCTCTCCCATAAGGGAAAGAGGGGGGAGAGGACCCTTCTTTTGTCTGATTGTTTTACTCAGAGAACCCCTCATATGCTACAAACTTGGGGTGATGACATTATAAATTACTGAAAACTGGGACTCGAGGGAGCCCATGCCCCCCACAGCCTTCCCACAAGTTGTATTCTGGTCTCAGCTTAGCCTCCTTAATATCCTTTGGGCAACCATTCCTGGCTGACAGATTTGTCTAATCATGGATCCAGTAGCACTCATCCATGGCCTGTGCCCAGTGGGCACCATCACATCCATATGAGCTCAGCATAAAGCCACCTCTGATATAAGACAAGTTCAGAACATTCCCCACCCTCACCTTGCAGTTGCTCTATGCAGTCTGCTCACCTCATAGAGGTACAGCTGGAGGTCAGCAGCACAGAGAATATTGTGAATCAGGCCCACCACAATGGGACTTACATCCCAATTACTTTTTCTAGAACAGCAGCTATTGCATCTGTCTGTTACTTTGTTGCCTATAAAAAGTAAGTCATTTCATTTTCTAAGTCTAATGGAAATTAATACAAATATTGAAAACAAAAAAGAAAGAAAGTTGATTCTTTCAAAAGCTCTTACGTTAGACAGGCAGTACTTCTGGCTCATTCAGACACAGCATGTTAGAATATATCCTGATCACCACAGAGCTTCAGGCCAAGCAATCAATCTTCTGCTCTTCCTGCTTTGCTGCCTACATGTGTCCTGCTCAATTAATAAACTATATGTTTTTTTGTCCCTTTGCTCTCCTTTTCCCCTTCATGTGTTGGCACTAAAATTGAATGCTGATGTGTTACTACGTAGGTGTGAGGCAATTCATGGTGCAATGACAGGAGTGAGTGCATGTGTGCATATGTGGGTTTTTTACTTTGTTTTCATATAAAGAACTAAGGATTGACAGAAAAGGATATGGATGATATTCCACATCACGGTTCATAACGTTTTGATGAAGGACGAACCGAACCTATTCAAATCTTATGTTATTTACACAGACAAGATGGGTGAGGTAATCTGGTTTATTGAACCAACTTCAGTTGGTGAAATAGCAAGCTTTTGAGCTTACACAGAAACTCAAAAGCTTGTCTCTTTCACCATTTAAGCTTAAAAACGTGTCTCTTTCACCAACAGAAGTTGGTTCAATAAACCAGATTACCTCACCCATCCTATATCTCTAATACCCTGGGACCAACATGGCTAAAACAACACTACATACATTATTTACACTGACAGGAATTCCTCCATCAGATGTCCCCCACCTGGAGCCACAGCCACCTCCTCCAAACCATTTCCTCACTCTCTCTTTGATGTGTTTTGAGAATTGCCCATTGAAATGACATCATAGGGAGTCAGGGCTGGAAGCAACATAAAGAAGCCACCTAGTCCAGCACACCTGCACTGAGGCAGGGTGAAGTATACCGAGAATCCTCATCTCATTTCAATATCATCTTGGAATTCCTCACTGTCCTGGATCTTCAGTGAATACCAGTTTTAAAATATAAATAACATAGATGTTTCTGAAGCACTTAGACGAGAGGAAAGTGATCAGGAACAGTCAGCATGGATTCACCAAGAGAAAGTCAAGCCTGACTAATCTAATTGCCTTCTATGATGAGAAAACTGGTTCTGTGGATGAAGGGAAAGCAGTGGACGTGTTATTCCTCGACTTTAGCAAAGCTTTTGACACGGTCTCCCACAGTATTCTTGTCAGCAAGTTAAAGAAGTATGGGCTGGATGAATGCACTACAAGGTGGGTAGAAAGTTGGCTAGATTGTCGGGCTCAACAGGTAGTTATCAGTGGCTCCATGTCTAGTTGGCAGCCGGTATCTAGCGGAGTGCCCCAAGGGTCAGTCCTGGGGCCAGTTTTGTTCAATATCTTCATTAATGATCTGGAGGATGGTGTGGATTGCACCCTCAGCAAGTTTGCGGATGACACTAAACTGGGAGGAGTGGTAGGTATGCTGGAGGGTAGGGATAGGATACAGAGGGACCTAGACTAATTGGAGGATTGGGCCAAAAGAAATCTGATGAGGTTCAACAAGGACAAGTGCAGAGTCCTGCACTTAAGACGGAAGAATCCAATGCACCGCTACAGACTAGGGACCGAATGGCTAGGCAGCAGTTCTGCAGAGAAGGACCTAGGGGTGACAGTGGACAAGAAGCTGCATATGAGTCAACAGTGTGCCCTTGTTGCCAAGAAGGCAAATGGCATTTTGGGGTGTATAAGTTGGGGCTCTGCCAGTAGATCGAGGGACGTGATCGTTCCCCTTTATTTGACATTGGTGAGGCCTCATCTGGAGTACTGTGTCCAGTTTTGGGCCCCACACTACAAGAAGGATGTGGAAAAATTGGAGAGAGTCCAGCGAAGGGCAACAAAAATGATTAGGGGACTGGAACACATGAATTATGAGGAGAGGCTGAGGGAATTGGGATTGTTTAGTCTTCAGAAGAGAAGAATGAGGGGGGATTTGATAGCTGCTTTTAACTACCTGAAAGGTGGATCCAAAGAGGATGGATCTAGACTATTCTCAGTGATAGCAGATGACAGGACAAGGAGTAATGGTCTCAAGTTGCAGTGGGGGAGATTTAGGTTGGATATTAGGAAAAACTTTTTCACTAGGAGGGTGGTGAAACACTGGAATGCATTACCTAGGGAGGTGGTGGAATCCCCTTCCTTAGACGTTTTTAAGGTCAGGCTTGACAAAGCCCTGGCTGGGATGATTTAGTTGGGATTGGTCCTGCTCTGGGCAGGGGGTTGGACTAGATGGTCTCCATAGGTCCCTTCCAACTCTGTTATTCTATGATTCTATGATTCTATGTATTCGATGTATTGCTGACTCCAGGCTTTACTTCTGCTCTGAGACAGAATTAGGGGGGCATGTAAAGGGTGCACAAAATTACAGATAAACAGGAAAAAGCAAAGTCAGCAAGAGGGGGCATGAAGGAGGGGACCAGAGGAATATGGCCTGAAGAGGCATATCATCTGGGTGGAGTCTGGAAAGAGGGCATGGAACCATTGTTCCTGTTCTGGGAATGAAGCCTAAATAATGAGATTTTTTTAAAAAAATAATGTTTGGTATAATATAACAGCTGAGGCTTTAAGATAAACAAACAATCACACAATAAAACTGCTGTGTTGGCAACCCTGAAACGGGTTTTTATCTGTCTAGTTAAAAACTAAAAAATCAACATTTTCCATATGGTTAAAAGCCCCTTTTCTCCCTATTCATCCTTTTCCACTATCCATTACCCTCCATATCTCACCCAAGTGTAATTCTTCTCTCTTTCACACACACGCATGCACACATACACACAAAACCGGAGAAATGGTCTGAAGTACATAGGATGAAATTCAATAAGGACAAATGCAAAGTACTCCACTTAGGAAGCAACAATCAGTTGCACACATACAAAATGGGTAATGACTGCCTATGTAGGAGTACTGCGGAAAGGGATCTGAGGATCATAGTGGATCACAAGCTAAATATGAGTCAACAGTGTTGCAAAAAAGCAAACATCATTCTGGGATGTATTAGCAGGAGTATTGTAAGCAAGGCACGAGAAGCGCTGCTATACTCGGCGCTGATTAGGCCTCAGCTGGAGTATTGTGTCCCTGTCTGGGTGCCACATTTCAGGAAAGATGTGGACAAATTGGAGTAAGTCCAGAGAAGAGCAACAAAAATGATTAAGGGTCTAGAAAACATGACCTATGAGGGAAGATTGACAAAATTTGGTTTGTTTAGTTTGGAGAAGAGAAGGCTGAGGGGAGACATAAGAGTTTTCAAGTACATAAAAGGTTGTTAGAAGGAGGAGGGAGAAAAATTGTTCTTCTTAACCTCTGAGGATAGGACAAGAAGCAATGGGCTTAAATTGCAGCAAGGGCGGTTTAGGTTGGACATTAGGAAAAACTTCCTAACTGTCAGAGTGGCTAAGCACTGGAATAAATTGCCTAGGGAAGTTGTGGAATCTCCATCATTGGGGATTTTTAAGAGCAGATTGGACAGACACCTGTCAGGGGTGGTCTAAATAATACTTAGTCTTGCCTTGAGTGCAGGGGACTGGACTAGATGACCTCTCAAGGTCCCTTCAAGTTCTATGATTCTGTGAAAATGCATCTCCTATGCACCTACTGAATTCTGCATGGGGGACCCCTGTTTTGGTGGGCGTCATAAGATCTGCTGGAACAGGACAGATCTCTGCAGTCTTTATGCCAGCCTGATTTAAATTTTGGTACTCATTAAAAAATAAAAACAAAAAACCCAAACAGCTCAGGGAAGGTCACAAACAACTGTTAAAAACAGTTACATTTGAAAGTGATTTCCTTTTATTTCATTGGAGTCCATCTAGCACCCCACCAAAAACAAGTTACATGTTCTTTAAAAAAAAATTACACTTTCAAGAATCACACCCCAATTTTGTAAACTCTGTAAATCTGGGAATGAATAATTATGAAATTCAGTTAGTTCTCCCTGGTCATATAACCCTTCCTATAATCATTGCTTATATCAGATAAATCCTATTTCTATTAATCAAAACATTCTTTCACCCCACCAACACATCACATAATAACACAAAGAATAGAAGTTTGATATAACTTATTTTACCCTTGACTATATTGCTTTCTGCATAACTCATTTAATAAACAATACACAACACCACTATATACATCCAACAGCAATTTACTGTTGCAGAATAAAACAAGTGATCAAAGCTAAAGTAGGGTAGGTGGTGTAAGACAGGTGTGAGAGAGTGCGTGATGAAGGATTATATGGCATTGAAGAATTGGTGGTCTGGGGGTGTTTTTTATTTGTGTATATTAACCAGAGTGCCTATTTCTCTTATGCACCTGCTGCAAGTGAATTCAGGTATTGTACTAAATATTCTGATCTTAGCTAGGTGTTTGGGTGGCACTTGTTTAATAATTTGTTGGGTCTGAACCTTCAATCCCAGATACTTCATTTTGGCATGTACAGACGCTCCCCGACTTACGCAATTGTTCCGTTCTGGAACGCCTTGCATAACTCGAATTTTGCATAAGTCGGAAACGTATACCCAACCATTATGCAAAAACAACAACAATAACAACAACAACAAAAACACCTCCTATTTCTAGCTTACGGAACTTTGCTTACGGAACTTTGCATAACCCGGGGAGCGTCTGTAATCGCTTTGATTCCTGATTGTTTCTAACTCACAACAAAAAAGGGTTGTGTTTATTCATCTGTTACAGTTGGAATTTTACAATTAACCCCTAACATACAGTGGTCTAAAAAACTGCTTGTACAATATGGTACTTTGCCTCTTTCAGCTCTTCATTGCTTAAGCAGTGTTGTTGCCATTGACAAACATAACCCATTATTACCATTCACCCATTTTGTTGCAGATGTGTTGACCATTGGATGAAAGTGTTATTTGGTGGTGATTTGTAGCCAATACTATACAAGTATTGAAAGGAAAAACATTTTGGGGAAAAGGGTTTAGAAGCTATAACCATCCTGGAGGAACTGGAAACTTTCAGACTTAAAGCAATAAAAAGATTTTCACAAACATAGATATTCTCTCTCTCTCTCTCTCATATATATATACATAATCTCAAATATCCAGACCTCATTTTATTGTATTATTTTGGACTAATTAAACACCATCAGAATTATATAAAGCAACCATTATGAAGTGCTCTTTTAATCATTCTCCTGGCACCGTCATTCACATCTTTTATGAATGTCAACCCATCATTAGGGACTGGAAAAAAAGTAATTTCCCTAATAGAGAAATTAACTAAAATGCCACTGAAAGTTGTTGCGTTGTTTTCTTTAAACTGATTATCCTGAAGTCACAAACTTTAGAAAAACAACCTCAGTGGCATATAGAAAAGTTTGTAGATACACCAATGACAATGTCTCAAACTGCCTCTAAAGCTTTTGGAAATAACTTTTAATTAATAGTAACAGGCAGAAAGTCAAACCACTGAAAGTTACCAATGTGCCATTTCTGGCCCTTTGTTAAAAAAAGATTGGAATAGCCATGAGACTTATGGGATGTTCAGATTCTAGGGGACAGATTCACCAGCTATGGCTGTTTTGTGCTGTCTAGTGACACAAAGCATCCTATGAAGGCATAACCCAGGTTTATGGTCAGTATGCATCACTGGAGTGTTGCAAAGCAGCCAGAGCACACTGGTAAGTGCTCTCAAGAACACACCCCTTCTGTTGAGGAACAATTGAAAGATGAACAAATTGTGGTACATCATAATTTAATGTAGTCTGATTTCTCCCTCAACTATCCCACCCTTGCAAGGTGCTTTGGTAGAGTAAATAGCTTCATATCTTTCAGAAAAGCCTTTTTACATTCAGGTTTGTTGCTTAAAACATTGTAACAAAGCAAGTTTTTTTAAAGGTTCAAAGTAAGTGAAATTACAGATGAAACGAATCAGTTTCTGATCAAATGTTAACATAATCTCAATCTGTTCAATGTTTCCCTGACAAAAATGACCACCAGCTTGTCAAGACACCCAGGATTAAATTTATCTCTTATATGACTTTGTAGATATCAGTTCCATTGGTGGAAGTGTTTAATATTTCCCCTAGATCCTGTGTGTGATTATTTTGAAGGCTCATACTAGGACACTGGCAACCTAAGCAGTTGACCTGTCATAGGTGCCTATCTCCAGGAAAGGGTTAATGGTTTAGGATCCCGAGTGGAGGGAGGTAGTCAGCCAAATGCACGCGGCACCTACGTTCCTCTTCTCTCCCTGGCATTTCACTCCTAGTTAGCTCAGGCAGCTCCCTGCTCAACTTTCTTGTTTCTGGGGACCCATTTCTTTGGAATCTAATTTTCCCAATGGATTGTATGGGGGTTAGGCATTGCAATGCTGAGTGAAGCAATACCTAAGTATCTTTAAGGATCTGGGTCTTGGGCACTTTTGAATATTTTACCCTTAGTCTCTCTGTGCCTCAGTTCCCCATCTGTAAAACAAGGATAACTGTACGTTCCCCTACCTCACAGTGGTGTTGTGGAGATAAATACGTTCAAGTTAATGAAGCGCTCATGGCAATGGGGGCTGTGTAAGTAATAGTTTCTAAAACACCTAAAGTCCCTTCATGGAAGCTATCTGCCTTGCCAGAGACAGATTTTCATACGTTGTTGCTTTGGCAAAGCTGTTTGTACTATTTTCCCCATACACCATTTCCCACCACCCAACCTCACACTAAAACACTATTTTTTATTTTCATTCACTCTAATTTTCAAGACAGAGTAGGGAATTTTTCTGAAGTGAGTTTGCTCTGAGGGAAGAGGATGGCATAGACTTTCTTAATTGGTTTAATAGACCTCTCTCTAAGCAATAAAATTCTGAATATTGGCTTTAGCTTTCCCTTTAAAATTTGATCAGGAGGAGTTGCCAACACATATGGTATCCTGTCAAGCATTTCACTTATTACGGTGTGTGTGGAAAGCCTCAGTCTATGCTTTCTGCCAGTAGTACTAAAGAAATGTCCTCTGTGTTTATAAAAAGCTTCACATTTCTTCCCCCCCCCCTCAAAAGTGTAGAAACCTAATTTGTGACAATGTATGCTTTAAAAATGAATCTTCAATAACTCTCCATATTAATATCTTGGATAACTTAATAAAGGCAATCAAACCTGTAATCACATTCTAATGAGTGGAGGCTAGTACAATATCAGTCTTACCTGTGCTTACTCATAATATGTGTTAGCTGGAGTCTCTAAAGCATGTATTAACTACAATTCTAATTAAGTAAAACTGCTCCCTTATCCATTGTTTTTATAAATATTGGACCTGCAGACCATAAATTTTATGTGCCACCTCAACCATAGAAAATATCGAGTGTCTCTGTTGGATACATTTATGTGATACTTAATATATAAGGGCCCAGGTTTTCAGTTGATGTAAATTGGTGTAGCTCCATTTATTTCAGTGAAGCTATCCCAATTTACACCAGTTGAGAATCTGGATCCCCATGTGTGCATGGAGAAGCAATGTGTTTGTATGGCACTCAACATAGCGGGATCCAACTGGGGCTGTTGAATGCTACTGTAAAACAAATAGTAATGGTTTCCATTTCAGTATTGGCAATTTTAAAACTGTACAAGAGTTAAATCAAACTATATTATTTATGGGTCTATGATATTTGGTATATCTCAGGTAAACCATTTTGATCCATTTAAAGGGAATCGATTAGTAAGGAACATTGAGTCAAAGATTCAGCCATTTAAAACTTTACTGGGTCTGAAATTCTGTGACAGTTAAGAACTGGCACATCAAAGGAGTCTCTGACAGCCATTATCGTGACGGCAAAGAGTGAATGAGTTGTTAGGCCATATAGAAAAGAGAGGCAATAGTGAAATGCGGGGAAATTAAGGCATTGATGGGGATCTCAGTAGGTGTGTACTCCAGTCAGTAGAACAGATAGGCAATATTGTGGAGATGGTGAAAGACATACCTGCAGATACAAGATCAAGGATAATTCTAGGGCTACAGAGAATAGAAACAGTGGAAGGTCATTAAGAAGAGAAATAAAGGAGATGGAACTGTGTTGTAGATTACTCCTCCCACACAAAAGGGGATAAAGTTACAGTGTTACTTCATCAAGGAATTTGGAGGCTGGGAGATATGGGGAGCATGGAGAAGACTAGTCCTGTGTGCTTGAGTCAGAGAGTTAATCTGGGTGTGCAATGAAACTTAAATCGATGGCCCAGAGTCATCTGATTCTGCATAAGAACGGTAAAATGACACTAGAATATTATGAAGAAATAACATTTATTGCAAGCTGCTTATGATGAGGTCCATTTCTCAATTAATGAATTATATAGTTCCAAACTCATTGGTGCATATATGAAATATTAATCTGACAAAAATATAATAATTCATAATCTGTCTGCATATGGCCTTGAGGAAAAACTGCAGAAGACAAAATGGCCAGTGACTCTAGCCAGTAGGAGCAGCTGCAGAAGCAGCCATTCAGAGAATTTTCAGATACTCAGAGGATTTTCGACCATTTTGACTAGATTTTCTCTGCCCTGAGATGATGGAGCAAACAGCCAATCAGCCTCCCTTTCCTCCCCTCATTGTCTCTTCATCTAAGCTTCACTCACCACCTGCTCCCTGTTTCCTCTTCTCCCCTCACACCATTCCCTTCAGTGCCCCCTCATTTCTTCACCTTTCTTTCAGTTTAGCTTATCCCTTTCTAAGTAACCTCCCCCCCCCAAAAAAAATGTGAAACATTTGCTCTTATTAGATTGTTCATTGTGCTTGTGTGTTAGATCAGTTTTCCCCACACTGTGTCTGTCTTGTCAATTTACATGGTAAGCTCTTCAGGGCAGGGACTGTCTGCTCCTCCGTGTTTTTGCTGTGCCTGGCACAATGGCGCCCTCTTCCAGGTTGATCCATAGACACTGCCATAATAAACATGATTAATAACAACAATAATAATTCTGCACCCACAGCTATGTGCATTCACAATTACTGTTGCTTGGTTGTTCTAATACCTTATCTGCAGGAACAATCAGGTCCTTAAATACTTGAATGACTTAACTAGTAAGCATAAAAGGGAGGATCAATGCAGGCCATGGTAAAAAATATGCATCTTCTACTGTCTGATGAAATGAAATGAAAAGTCATGAAATTAAGGTAAATCACCCTGATAAAAATGCTGTAATTTCTTTTTGCATTTATTGTGCTGTGACCCCTAAAAATAGTTAATTAAATTAAGGGCTTTTTTACATGTATTTTTATCATTTCATACTTATTTTTAAAATGTAAACAATGCCTAGGGTTAAAGTTTAGTCACAGTGTTTTTTCCCCTTGATGTCACAAGATAGTTACTACCTCCTTACAAGCACGTAGGATTGATCTTTGGGAACCATGAAATCTACCTCTGAAAGGCTCTTGATTTTTGGTTGAGGTCCATTTGCACCTTGAAATGTTAGCCAATAACTGAACTCTCTACCCAACTGAGCAAGTGATGCAGCTCTGGCCATAAGCAGGAGTAGGTAGAGCAGTTCACCAGAGTAAGAAGCCACATGGTTTAGAAGAGGATGGATAGAAAGCAACTACTCCCATGGCTCTGATACTGACACTCTTTCTGTGACCTTGGTCAATTCACTTCATTTTTGTGCTTTTCTTTCCCACTGTGAAAAAAATAGATAATGGCCAGGTCCACACTACAGAAAGCTAAAAATCCACACCCCTGAGTGACATAGTTACACCGATCTAACCCCTCCTCCCCACATCCCCACATCCATAGCAATATGTCAGCAGGAGACCTTTCCCATCGACCTAGCTACTGCTTCTTAGGGAGTTGAATTAACTTCTCTGACAGGAGACGCTCTCCCATCAACATAGGAACTTCTTTGCTTAAGCGCTACAGTAGTGCAGCTGAATCGATGCAGCTGCGCCAATGCAGTGTTTGAAGTGTAGATCTGCCAAATGATACTTCTATCTACTTCAGGATGGTGATCTGCTGATTAATTGATATTTATAAAGTGCTAGGTATTATCATTTCCCAGACTGATGGATAGTTTAGATAGGTAGATTAGGCAGAAATGGAGAAAGACAATAGAATAGACTGTAAGTGGGAGCCAGGGGGAAAGACAAAAAAGAAAATATAACCTACAAACTTCCACAATGCAAATTTATGGCTGATGACACCTCTTGTCAGCCCTGCATGGACAGCAACATGAAGCACCTGGGTCCTACTTTGCAGAAGAGGCCGATGGCAGCTCAAAGATTCTTTTGTATCATACTAGGAGATGCCTGGTCTACTTGGAATCAAGAGAGAGGATTCTATTCCCAATTCTACAACTGATTTACTCTGTAGCCTTGAGCAAGTTACTTACAGTCTCTATGCTTTGCTTTCCCCTCTGTAAAAAATAAGGATAATGGCAGTGAACCTCCTTTGTAAAATGGAATCACTTGGAAATCTATGGAGGAAAACCACTATATTAGTATGGAATATTATATTCTGATAATCCTAGCCAAAATACTAAGGTTGCTTTTCTGCATAGTGTGTGGACATAGTTGACAGGAGTTCCTTAACATCAAAATTCTGATGTCAGTTACACTAGTATAAATCAACGTATCTCCATGAAAGTCACTAGTTACTCTGGATTTATAACAGTGTAATAGAGATCAGAATTTGGTCCTAAATAATGGGGATGTGAAAAATTCTTTTGGAGGCCCCCTCAGAAATGATAAGTCTCCTCTGCTTGGAACATTTCCAAAATATTGATGCTAGTCCATACACCATCATTAGGATTCTTCTACCTGTTCTTGAGGGCAGGCAGCTGTATAATATGGGATATTTTTGGAATTCATGTCCATATACACAAACAAGTTCACTCATATATTTACTGCCACTGGAGCAGGAGCTATTATTCATTGAAATATTTCAGCAAGAACATGTTTTCACCTTAAGGTGGAAGGACAGACTGCAGTTGACGTATTATGATAGAAAACTAAGCCAATAGAAACTAGATTTGGGCCCAAACCAGAAAAGTACAGATAATTGTAACAAAATTTGGAAACATTCAGATCAGATCTATCACTGGAACCAGACTTTATCAGCCCTCTCTCTAACTGAGATACATGAGTACTATTTCTGGCATGAAACACTAAATTTATGTTCTGTGTGTAAATCATATTGTTTCCTTGATATATCTATGTTTAATTAATTAATCAGTAAATGCTAAAATAATATTTCAATTACCATTGTTTACATTATTGAGGGAAGCATTTAATATTTTAGTTTAATTGCGTATATAAATAACTTGTAAATTTGACATTAATACAGTGTAGTTAACAACTTTACCCACTAATAGGGACGTGTTTTCATAGAATCATAGAATCATAGAATATCAGGGTTGGAAGTGACCTCAGGAGGTCATCTAGTCTAACGCCCTGCTCAGAAGCAGGACTCATCCCCAATTAAATCATCCCAGCCAAGGCTTTGTCAAGCCCAACCTTAAAAACTTCTAAGGAAGGAGATTCCACCACCTCCCTAGGCAACGCATTCCAGTGTTTCACCACCCTCCTAGTGAAAAAGATTTTCCTAATATCCAACCTAAACCTCCCCCACTGCAACTTGAGACCATTACTCCTTGTCCTGTCCTCTTCCACCACTGAGAATAGTCTAGAACCATCCTCTCTGGAACTACCTCTCAGGTAGCTGAAAGCAGCTATCAAATCCCCCCTCATTCTTCTCTTCTGCAGACTAAACAATCCCAGTTCCCTCAGCCTCTCCTCATAAGTCATGTGTTCCAGACCCCTAATCATTTTTGTTGCCCTTCGCTGGACTCTCTCCAATTTATCCACATCCTTCTTGTAGTGTGGGGCCCAGAACTGGACACAGTACTCCAGATGAGGCCTCACCAATGTCGAATAGAGGGGGATGATCACGTCCCTCGATCTGCTCGCTATGCCCCTACTTATACATCCCAAAATGCCATTGGCCTTCTTGGCAACAAGGACACACTGCTGACTCATATCCAGCTTCTCGTCCACTGTCACCCCTAGGTCCTTTTCCGCAGAACTGCTGCCTAGCCATTCGGTCCCTAGTCTGTAGCGGTGCATTGGGTTCTTCCGTCCTAAGTGCAGGACCCTGCACTTATCCTTATTGAACCTCATCAGATTTCTTTTGGCCCAATCCTCCAATTTGTCTAGGTCCCTCTGTATCCTATCCCTGCCCTCCCTCATATCTACCACTCCTCCCAGTTTAGTATCATCCGCAAATTTTCTGAGAGTGCAATCCAGACCATCCTCCAGATCATTTATGAAGATATTGAACAAAACCGGCCCCAGGACCGACCCCTGGGGCACTCCACTTGACACCGGCTGCCAACTAGACATGGAGCCATTGATCACTACCAGTTGAGCCCGACAATCTAGCCAACTTTCTACCCACCTTATAGTGCATTCATCCAGCCCATACTTCTTTAACTTGCTGACAAGAATACTGTGGGAGACCGTGTCAAAAGCTTTGCTAAAGTCAAGATACAATACATCCACTGCTTTCCCTTCATCCACAGAACCAGTAATCTCATCATAGAAGGCAATTAGATTAGTCAGGCATGATCTTCCCTTGGTGAATCCATGCTGACTGTTCCTGATCAGTTTCCTCTCATGTAAGTGCTTCAGGATTGATTCTTTGAGGACCTGCTCCATGATTTTTCCGGGGACTGAAGTGAGGCTGACTGGCCTGTAGTTCCCAGGATCCTCCTTCTTCCCTTTTTTAAAGATTGGCACTACATTAGCCTTTTTCCAGTCATCCGGGACTTCCTCCGTTCACCACGAGTTTTCAAAGATAATGGCCAATGGCTCTGCAATCACAGCCGCCAGTTCCTTTAGCACTCTCGGATGCAACTCGTCCGGCCCCATGGACTTGTGCACGTCCAGCTTTTCTAAATAGTCCCTAACCACCTCTTTCTCCACAGAGGGCTGGCCATCTATTCCCCATGTTGTGATGCCCAGCGCAGCAGTCTGGGAGCTGACCTTGTTCGTGAAGACAGAGGCAAAAAAAGCATTGAGTACATTAGCTTTTTCCACATCCTCTGTCACTAGGTTGCCTCCCTCATTCATTAAGGGGCCCACACTTTCCTTGGCTTTCTTCTTGTTGCCAACATACCTGAAGAAACCCTGTGTTTTCCTGTGCCCCTCAAAAGCAGTTATGAAAATAAATCAGAAATACCTTGTTCCAGTTTTACTCTGGGATGTGTACATAAAATCTTCAATGGCTTCTTTGGGAGGGAGATGGAGGTACTTGATCACAGAACTGGGCCTGACAGTTTGTGTGCAAATTAGAAAATCACGGCACAGAAGGTTTAAATATATATGTAAATGCCATTTTTCAAACAATGCCTGAACCCAGAGGGCAAAATGGAGAATGTGGACTGGAGTAGGTAAATATTTTACAGTATCATGGCAGGACAAAGCTAGTGCCAAGCAGAGTGCTCAAAAGAAAAGGATTTTGATTTTGAGATAATAGTTTTTACATTAGTGAAATGTGGTAATCACTGAAAGGGGGGGGCCTCAACTTGATTAATAATATATGAAATAATACTTAGCCCTTACACGGCATTTTCGATTTATAGAGCTCAAGAGAGCTTTGCAAAAGTGACTGAACATTATTAACCCTGTTTTACAAAGGTGAAAGCCAAGGCACAATGGGCTAGATTTTCAAAGTTATTTGGCAGATGCAGATAGGTGCCTAGTGGGGTTTTCAAAAATGTCATGATGTCAGGGATCAGGCCCTACAGCAGAATCAGTCTCCTGGAAACCCAAGAAGCACAGCCAGCCTGTGGCAGGCTACCTGGTTGACTGCATCCCGTGATTGGTCAGGAAGGGCAGCTGGATGGCCCTGTAGCAGCAGCGTGTACCATGCCTGCAGCTGTGCTTGCCCTTGTTCCAGTCCCTGCTCTTGCCTGTACCAGCCCTAGTTCCAGGCCCTGTTCCAGCCTGCTTCCAAGTCCCTGCTCCTGCTCTGCTCCAGCCTGTTCCCCTTTGGCTCCTGTCCCTCCTGTACTAACCTTGGGCTTTTTCCTGGACTCTGCCCATGCTGGACCCAGCTCTAACTGGTAGGATGAACTCTTGCTTTAACCCCTAGGCTAGACTGCCCATGGCCTGGTCTCTTAATATTAGGTTCCTAACTCCCACGGAAGTGTTCTTGGAATGAATGGGAGTTAGGCACCTAGCCTGCTTAGCTATTTTTTTCAGCATGCCAGTAGGCACCTCTCTTCCTCTTTAGGTGGCTAAATATCTTTGAAAATCCAGCTTAGGAAGCCTGCCTGTTCCAGTGAAGACTTCACACATTTATCTTGAATTTAAATAGATCCTTAACGTTCTTGGGCACCTACCATCTAGCTACACCATTGAGTTCAAACATTATGTTTTCATCTTTGTGTCCAGGGCGTGCTGTGCTGCAGTATCATCCAGAAAGACAGATGCCTATTGCATCATTTTTACCAAGATCGCTAGATAGTCCCGGTCCATGAGTAGGGCTCAGTGTGTAAACAGCCTAAGGCAGCGAGCCTCCCAGCTCAGCTTTGTGTTAGCAGGACTCACGCTAGCGCTCTGTAACTAGATGTGTAGGCAGCACTTTGAAGTTGTGGCACAGGCCCCTGAGCTGCAACTTCAAAGCACTATCTACATAGCTACTTGTAGGGTGCTCATGCAGACCCCGCTAACCCAAATCCATTGGCCCTGGCTGGGAAACTTGCTTCCGTGAGCTGTTTAGATGTACCCCAAGATGCCAAAGTAATGTATATAATTATATACAATATATAATAATGCCAAATATATAATTATTGTTTTTAAACTGAATTAAACAAATGCATTTTTGGTAGGAAGATGATCAGAATATTCATTGAATTATAGTACCAGGCATATTTTAATGCAGCCATTGCTGTTTTATAGACAATATTACAATGGAGGGAGTTACATGCTACTGTATTTCTACACTGTATTTAACAAATTAGCAGTTAAGAATAGTAGGGCTGTATCTTTTGCCCTCCTCTATTGAAAATGTAAAGAACTGTATGACTGCTAAGTATTGTTATTTTTCTCCCTAGCCTCATTGCCTTACATGCCTACAATCAACATGTAATTGACTTTATTAACAGAAAAGATCAGAGGTAGGGAGAGTTACGTACTGAGATAGTGAGAACTAAATGTCTAATCCCCAGAGCATTTTTTAATCATTTAGATCACCTGAGGAGGGCAGATTTCCCATTTGTTTTGAAATGTTCCCTCTCTTTGTGTATTGTGGAGAAGAAGTCAAGGACAGGAGAAAGGTAATATCATGGCACTCTCTCCAAAGGCTGATCGTTTCCAGGCCTTGGTTCTTCACACTCTGAGCCTGCAGGTGCCAACAGAGACTTCCCCTGGGATTGCCCTTATACCAGGCTCCAGGGAAATGGGGGCAGGATTATAAAGCTACTAGAGAGGTAATGTTCAACTGATGGCCCATGGACCCTCAGTCAGCAGCTTCCAGGACAGATATCCCCTGAAGTCCCCATTCCACCTGACTCCAGGTCAAAAGGAGCTCGGTTTAAATAAAGCTGCTATGGGATGAATCCGGCTGCCATGCCATACTAACCTGCTTCTGCAGTCTCTATAACATCAGCAGCCCAGTAACACTGGCACAGCTTTTCCCCTCCAACAGCACTTTCCCTTTCCACTATGTTTTTACCTCTTTTCTCCCATGCCTCTTTCCCATCCTCCATCGTTTCCTCAACTTCCCCTTATTCTTATTTCCTCTTTTCCATCATCTATTTCTGTTTTCATAGATCCAAATTTCCAGCCCTCTGACCAGCTGGTTTATGATGTTCAGGCAGTCCAAAGCAGTTGGAAATCTGCCATAAGAGAAGCGCTGCTTCATTTAGTGGAATACACAGGTGATGGAAAGCTACTGTTGGCAGCTACAGTTGCCAATTCACTTGCATCACACCCTGCCGCACCCCCCCACCCCCACCCCCAGCCCACACACCGCATGGCAGGCATGCTGGGAATAGGCCAAGAGTTGGATGAGACTTTGTTAGAAAGATATGCTCTCTGCTGATCCCCAGCCTGCATAACTGTCCTTCCAGATATAATTCCTACTGATGTAACTTAAAACAGCCATCAAACCCCAGGGTCCATCCTCCAGTTTTGAGAGAGTGGAAAGGTGGAAATTGGCTTTAATTAAAGCAGTTGGAAATCTGCCATAAGAGAAGCGCTGCTTCATTTAGTGGAATACACAGGTGATGGAAAGCTACTGTTGGCAGCTACAGTTGCCAATTCACTTGCATCACACCCTGCCGCACCCCCCCACCCCCACCCCCAGCCCACACACCGCATGGCAGGCATGCTGGGAATAGGCCAAGAGTTGGATGAGACTTTGTTAGAAAGATATGCTCTCTGCTGATCCCCAGCCTGCATAACTGTCCTTCCAGATATAATTCCTACTGATGTAACTTAAAACAGCCATCAAACCCCAGGGTCCATCCTCCAGTTTTGAGAGAGTGGAAAGGTGGCTCAAAGCCACATTCATCAAGCCATCCTTTGGGATCTGCACTGAGCTCAACTCAGTGAGAGCCAGGGATCTGGCCAATGACCTCTTAAGAACATATGAATGGCCATACTGGGTCAGACCAAAGGTCCATCTAGCCCAGTATCCTGTCTTCCGACAGTGGCCAAAGCCAGATGCCCCAGAGGGAATGAACAGAACAGGTAATCATCAAGGGATCCATCTCCTGTCACCCATTCCCAGCTTCTGGCAAACAGAGGCTAGGGACACCATCCCGGCCCATCCTGGCTAATAGCCATTCATGGACCTATCCTCCATGAACTTATCTAGTTCTTTTTTGAACCCTGTTATAGTCTTGACCTTCACAACATCCTCTGGCAAAAAGTTCCACAGGTTGACTGTGTGTTGTAGGGGAAAAAAAACAAATCTTTGTTTTGTTTGTTTTAAGCCTGCTGCCTATTAATTTCATTTGGTGACCCCTAGTTCTTGTGTTATGAGAAGGAGTAAATAACACTTCCTTATTTACTTTCTCCACACCAGTCATGATTTCTTTTCCTATTTTTTCCTCCTTATCTCTCACTCTCTGCTCTCGCAAGTCATCTCATCTGTACTCTTCCTTCAAGTCTTTGAGGCTGCTGACATCACTCCTAATCTAGGCCTTTGGTGTATCACCCAAACTATCTCTAGTGTCACTTCTTCCCTCCCTCCTCCATTCTCTCTACCCTTGTACCCACAGCCTCTGTCCTCCATCTGAAATGTTCCCATTTTACTAAAAAAACCCAAACCAGTACATCAGGATATGCATAAAATCAACCTCAGTAACCATATACTTATTTTCACTCTATGCTGCTGCTTGTTGCTCTCACTTACTGTGTCATTTATATATTAGACTGTAAGCTCCTCGGGGAGGGGAACAAGTAAGTGATTTGTTCTGTGAAGTACCTTACCACCATAATAAATAACAAATAATAATAACCATTAGTGAGGTAATGGGATCAGTAGAAACTACCAATTATCAGCAATTAAAGCCACAATAAGGAGGTTAATTTAGAGAACGCTTTCCTTTAGTTCCTTTCTAATTAACAAGGCAGGACTCTTTATTCACCATAAAATACAGTACAGTAGTCTTTAATATTCCACACCCCTCTTCCCACCCAGAAAGCACTGATTAGAGAGATCTAGCCCCTCCATCTAAGTGGCCCAGAGCTAACAGACATGGATCTAGATTCTGATCATGCCTAAGGTCAAGGATGTTTGGATTTGAGATTTTGGATCAGTCCACTGTAGATTGACATAGATGGAAGTAGGAGCCAGTGGGTTGGATTTTCAAAGGAGCCTAATTAAAATTCAATGGGAGTTAAGTGCCCACCTCCCTTAATCCCCTTTGAAAATCCCAGCCAAATTTAAAATCCAGATCCGGTATTTCATCTCAGCCAATGTTCAGAGGTGTTTGAATGTAGGGTTATGTTTTGGGCTTATCTGTACAATTTAGAACTAGTCTGAAGAAGTCCAGGAAGACTTAGTCACAAATGTGAAGACAGTGGAGTATGTTATATTGGGTATCAAGGTGGCCAGCTGGTATTAAGGAGTTATTTATCCCAGTAATGACTAGGTATATAATATATTTCCACTCGTTATCCATTAACATCTTACTTTATTTACATTCTTATATAAAGCTAACATAATTATTCTTTAAAACTTTAATTGTAATGAGTATAACACCATAATGTTGAAGAAAGGCCTTTAAATTCAGTTTTAAGACATGGAGTTTTCAGAGTTAATAGTAGAAAGATGTTCTCTTTATTGCAACAAATAAAGTGTCTTAATTGAAAATATTGATAGAGACACTTTAGGCACAGATTATATAATTCTAGTGCAGTCATCAATTTAATCTTTGAATATGTCCCATTTTCCTTAGATTTTTTTTTCTCTCCTCCTCCATCCAAACCTCCCTGCATTCTACTGTAACGTTTGCCTCTAAAGGTTAGTCTTCAGACTTTCCCCCTGATGACCCTACATAGTGTCCCATTTATAAAGTGAAGTAAATTATGGGCTCAATCACTTGTAGGACTCAGTGGCATGCACTTGCCCCTTCACCCATTAACCTGCACACTATGTAGCTAAACTAGGACATTATTTCAAAACAAGCCTGCTTTCTTTCAGTGGAACAAATGCTGCTTTTAGTTGTTATGCTGTTTGAATATGATGCATTACAAAGTTTCAATAGCATTTGATTTACAGCATAATAGCAAGGACTTTCCTACACTGTTAACATTAAATTATGCTTGTGCAGACACACAGGTTGGTTTCACATATGTTGCATTACAACACTGCATGCTTTTGCTGTGATAGAGTTTTGTGTTATGCACCGTGTGATCAGACACGTACTGAGCAAGATCACTGAGCCAGATTTTACTACACAGAGTTGATGATTGCATTTACCCATGCTGCACCATTTCCCAGTGTCTCACTCCTTGCAATTCACCGTCTGCAGCCAGCATGTAGCTCTGATAATTGACTTTTGTTTGGAATTCTCCCTGAAGTTAATATTGAGTGGGAGTGTAGCACTGGCTGCTGTTGTGCTTTTATGTTGGGATGAGGTACTGTGGCTTTGGCCACAACCCCAGCAGTCAGCTTCTGAGTAAGTCCTAATACTCACATCTTCCTGGTGTCCTTATACAGAGATTGTGTTCTATGTTTCTGACTGGCAATCACTTTCCTGTTTGCTGTTTTGTGCGGGCCTATGCAGAAAGAGAGGTTACCCTGTTCAGCCTGTGTGAAGGAAGAGATCACTGCCTTGTGTGTCTATCTGTAAGCATGCATCTACACAGCACCTGAGAGCATGCTTTCCAGCACGGGTGGACATGTGCTAGCTCTGGTTGTGCTAGCATGCTAAAAATAACAGTGTGGCCATGTGGCATGGGTAGCGGCTTCAGCTAGTCGCCCAAGTACACACCCGCCCAACCCCTGGATACGTACTCAAGTGGCTAGCCCGAGCCTCGGTCTCTGCCACTAAAGTCATATTGCTAACTAATAAGTATATAACTTTAGTACACTAGCCAGAGTGTAGCAAGCATGTATCCATCTACACATACTGGGAAGCACTCTCCCAGCAGCTACGTAGACGTACCATTGCATTGTGTGTTTACCATGTTTGTTTGCAGTGCTGTGTCTTGGTGGGGCTGGAGGGGCAGAGAAATGACCACTGGGGTCGAAGTTTTTGGCAGAGGGACCTTGGCAGTTGTCTATTACCAGGCTAAGTGGTGACTGGAAAAGCATCCCAATGCTGCCAGTCCTCTGAAGAACATGGGTTCCCGTGAATGGGTGTGACACCCTCTAGTTCATGTTCACCACTTTTACATGGTAATGTTATATTTTGCACAAAGTTTCCCTTGTGAGGTATCATTTGATAACTCATAATCTGCTGAATATTATTATCCTGTTGAAATGTGTGTAACAACACTGCTTTTAAAATTATGAGATTTTGCTATATGGTTGTTATTGCAACATGTTGTAGTTCTAGGTAATGCCCACAAACCAATTTCTCAGAGACAACGACACCCTAGCACATCAGCAGAATGCTAAAGAGCTATTACGGGCTTAATTGGAAATTCTCCAGAAGGGGAGGGGAGTTGCAAACAAGAAATTTACAATTCATCTGAAGGACAGTTTGGAGCTCACATACGCAAAGGGACTGCCTACCCCCATGGCCCAGCAAAGATTTTTCCAGCACACAGGATTGGGGTATAAGAAGGGCGACGGGGGGGGAATGTCCCTAGCTAGTCCTCTCCTCCTTCCATCTGTCTGTTCATGACAACAGCGACTATCAAAGCACTGAACAAAGCCGGGGGGGGGGGAGGAGGAGAGTGGTCCCAGGCTGGAACGGGATGCAGCCTGTGAAATGTATTGCAGCTTATCCTGAGCCAAACCTTTTGCTTTTAAGTCTAATAGCCTCGGTAAAGTTTAGGAATAAGCTTGTGTATTTATCCTTTTATTTCTTTTGTAACCAATCCTTACTTATATGCATCTATACTCATAATCACTTAAAATCTATCTTTCTCAAGTTGATAAACTTGTTTTATTGTTTTATCTAAACCAGTCTGTTTTGATTGAAGTGCTTGGGAATCTCTACTTTGGTCAACAAGCCTGGTGCATAGTCATTACCCATGGTTGGAATGATGGACTACCTATGAGTTTATATTGTCCAGGATGGTCCTGAACAGTGTAAGATGAACATTTCTGGGGAGCAAAGCTGGGGTTGAAAGATATGTGGTAAAATGCAGTCTGAACCCTTCCTGTATGCTGCAGCCCAATAGCACATGATAGTGCAGGAGAAAGAAGGAATGTTGTGGTATTGAACCTACAAATCCTACAGCAGAACCTCAGGTAGGGCCTGATCCTGAGCACTTTGAAGTCAGTAGCAAAACATTCCAAGCTAATATATGGCAATACACTGGCAGACAATTAGTGGGAAAAATACACATTGATGGTCAACAGTGGAGTAGGGCCATTGAGCAGCAGTATAAGCATTAATTATAGCTGAAGCCTCTCTAAAGGGGAGTAAGAAGGATGAAACACAGAGTACAGTGCAGCATCAAACTGGTAACACATGAGAGTCCAAATAAACCATAGCAATACTAAGATATCACAAATCTATAGCCAGGCTCTCACGACAATTGACAGGATATAGAGGAACAGGTGCAAAAAGTCCCAAGCTTTGTCAGTGTAGATGTGCCACTTATCCATGGCTGTGACCACCATTCCTCTGTCCATCATCAACCAGTGCTTTACCTAGCAATTTGTCCCTAAAGAATGCCATGTCAGACAAGCATAGGGACACAATGAAATGCAAGGAATGCTGCTCAGGAGGAGGTATGGATTGCAGAGAAAGAGAGCCATTCTAAACCCTCGCCACACACAACATGAGATTCTGCACCACTCTTTTAATAGGTGCAGCATAGAACTTGCAGCTCAGGAGGAGCGAGGCTAGGTGGCTTTAAGCCACCTTTATCACCTCATGATTATGGGCTGTTTCTGGGGCTCTAGCATAAATGACCTCTAGCATAAATGCCGACAGCCTGGGTAAAATCCTGCCCTTCACTGGCAACACTCCCACTGAGTTCAGTGGACCCATAATTTAATAGCACTGGAGAGCTCTCTAAGTTACAGCAGTCTCCAGCTGCCTATGGGCAGAAGCACTTGCCAACCTCTGCGTCAGCCGTATCCCAGCCTGCTACTCCCACCCCCAGACTAACGCTTGGCATATCCTCTACACCAGGGCATGTGAGAGGGTCCTCCTCAGAGGACAACCATTCAGTTCCTGTGCTGCAGGAACTCTCCCATACTTTTATGCTACTCTTGTCCTTTTATCTGAGGTAAACGGTCCAGAACATGGGGGAGAATCTCACCCTATGGGTGAAATCCTGGCTCTATTAAGATCAGTAGGAGCTTTGCTATTGGTTTCAGTAGGGCCAGAATTTCACCCTATCTGCAGACTTCTATCATTCAAAGTACTGATTACTCATATGCACAGTGTGATGTTCTATGCAGGATTACACCCTTAATTATCTGTCTTTTGAGCCATGATGATTCTGTCCTGTCTGCAGTTACACTAAGTCTTTGTTACTTCTAAATTTTCCTTTTAAACTACCCCCTTCTGTTTTGTCCTGACCTTTATTAAACAGCCTACCATACAATTTCCCCTGTGCTTCAATCTCCCCCTTATATTTTAAATTGACATTTTTTCCTTGTATTCAAATAAGAGAAGCATAAGAGATCATTCAGGAACTTTCTTTAATTTATTCATAGCATTTAATTTCTACAGTAATCAATACATTGTTTTGAGATTTGTGTAGACATCTCTCAGCATATATACACACACAAGGTTGATATAGCTATTGATAGATATATACACATATGCATTTTGTCTCACTACAACGATTTGTAAACACACACACACACACAACCCTCTAGGCTTTTTGTATTGTGACAAAGCTCTGTCCTTGTCTCCATGGTTCCCACATTTCCTGGCAGATTTTGCTAGCCTCAGAGGCTCACTGTGACCCTCCACATAGCTCATCTCTTTCTAGAGGGAAGGGTCACAGCCTACTAAGCCATTTTCATCATAAGCCAGCAAGGGAGGTGAGGAGAAACTACCCTACCTTGTGCAGTCTCTATTATCTCCCAGTCTCAGTGATTAACTGGGGGGAGGGCAAAGCGGGGAGCCCAGGCCTGCCCTGTACTCCAGGCTCCAGACCAGGGACCCTAATAGTATCAGCTATGTTAGCTGACTTGTTAGAAACAGGATGTGTACAATTTCCTGGGCTACTTCCCCACAGCAGCCCCCACTTCCTCAGTATCCACTTCACCCTTACCTCAGGGCCTCCTTCCTTGTGCCTGATATGGTTTGTACTGCTCAGTCTCTCCAACAGCATGGCTTCCTCCTAGAGCTCCTGACACATGCCCCGACCTGACTAACTGGGAGGTTTTTCACTAGTTTCAGCTGGCTCCTGATTGGCTTCAGGTGTCGCAATCAACCTAGCTGTCCTCCCTGCCTTTTGGAAAGATCTTAATTGGCCCCAGGTGTCTTAATTGACCTAGAGCAGCTGCCATTTGCATATCCTGGTAACAGGGATTTGGTTAGCCTGTGGCTACTATCTCTGTCTCCCACTCCTTTACTATAGCCCTCTGGCTTGGCGGGAGGTGGAAGGCTGCTGCTCCTGCTGGGCCATGGGCTCTCCCTGCTCCTGCTCTAGTTACTTCCCTGGCTGGGCCAGACAACTGTCCCTGCCCCCTTCTCTGCTACCTGGCTGCTGGACCTCCCCCCAGTCGTTGCTGCTTCTTCTGAAGCCCCTCGGGGGGGGGGATGCTGGCCCGCTCCCCAGAGGAGGGGAGTGAGGAACCCCAGCTGTCGCTACTGCTGCAGATACCACCACCACCACCACCTGCAAGGGGTCCTTCCTGCCTGGCCTCCAGACTGCCTGTCGGAGCTGCTGTTGCTGCGTGGGAGCTGCTGGAGCTGCGAGGAGGGGGAAGAAGGGGACCATCTGCTGCTGGGAGAGCGCACAGAGAATCTGCAGACGACTGTAGAGGGGGCCTTCAAGGACTGAGTAACTTTCGAACTGGGCTTTTGTGGTGGGGGTCTTGACTGTGTTTGTGGGGACACAGGGGGTGTGGCGTGGAGCCTGCCCCCTGGTCCATCTGTGTCATCCCCCCCTCTTTCCCCACTAGCACCATTGCTGCCCCCTCCACCACCCCCACTGGCTGCTTACCATCTTCCTCAGCTCCTGCCTCAAGGACTCAGATGCTTGCTTGGCTTGCCACGCCCCGTTTCCACCATTTGGGCCTAAAGCAACAGCCAGCAACATTGACTTTCTTTTGCAAGCGCACGTGGGCACATGTGCCCCCCGCCCCCCTTGGACGGACACCCCCCCTTCCCTGCAGCAGTCTCTCCCTCTCCCCTTGCAACCCTTTGCCCCCACCTTTTTCTGCCCCAGCTCCTCAGCAGCTTAGTTTATTTGCCTGCCCCACCCCGTTCCCTCCCCCCAGCCGGTGGGAATGGCCAGGGAAAAAAGAAGGATAAGGGCCCTGCCAAAAAGGCAAGGCCCTCCATGGTAGGGGCTGCCCCCTTTGTTGCGGCCCCACCACCGGCCGCAGCATATCTCCCCGCTGCTCCCTCCACTAGCCCCCAGGGCATACGCCCAAGTGGAGGCAACCCACCCGCCCCCCACTATGTCATCTGCCCTGGCCACCGCCTCCACTTCCATCTCTGGTGGCCGGGGCCCCTTCCCCATCTTGACCAGGAAGCACAGCATCTGTTGCCTCCCTGGAGCCGCTGGAAGACCTGGGCATCCGACTGGTCCTGACCTCCGTCCCTCCCTTCCTTCCTAATGCCTCCCTGCTACCCACCCACTCTGCCCTGGGGAAACCGCTCTCTGTTGTGAGCCCTCTTCCGCTGGGCTGCAAAGACCCCACCCTCCGTCATGTCCTCTCGTTCTGCCGGCAGATGCAGCTTCAACTTCCGCCAGTGGCGCATAATGGAGAAGCGCTCGAAGGGTCTTTCCTGGTCCCCTACCAAGGGGCCTGCTACCGGGTGCATTATTCTATGGGGGAGGTCCGGTGCTACCTCTGCAGTGTGATGGGGCACGTCCAGAGGGACTGCTCCTTGGCCTGGCATGGAGGACTGTCCAGGACCCCTAAGCCCCAGCAGGGCGCCGGCCCAGTCATTGTCACACTGGCATTCCTGGCTGCCCGGTGCTCGGAGCCGCCCCTTCTCCTCCCCAGCCCACCACTGCTCCCACTCGGGCCCTAGAGGCACCTCCCCTAGCGTGCCCAGATGAGCGGGAGAGCCCCACCTCCATTGCATGCAATCTGGCGGGGCGTGTGGAGGAGGGTGCGGCGAGATTACCACCGGACATGGGAGAGGGCCTGCTCCAGGCAGAATAGTCCCTGCCTTGTACCACCCCCCCAGTTACCTCCTCGAATACCTGTGCCAATGCCCTTGCCCACCCGGTCCAACCCCTGTCAGCCAGCCCACAGATGATACCATGGAGGGCTGGGTTCTAGTAAGGGGGAAGCGGGGCAAGCAGAAGGCTCGAGCTCCGCTCCTCCCATCTGAGGTGGAGGATACAGAGGCCCCCCGAAAGACCAGGAAGGGGGCCACCAACACCAGGCCTTCTGCCTTGCCCCCAGGTGAATCCCACCCACTGGAGCCAGCTGGGGAAGACGTGGCATCAATGGAGGGTCACACTACCACTCCCCCGGAGGCCTTCCTCAAGGGAGCTTTTCATGCCCCTTTGCCACCTAAGGCCTCTGCTAGCCCTGAGGCGAGCGTCGCTTCGGGGACCAGCGAGGAGGTCCCTGGAGTGGTGAGTGGTGATTTCCCCTCCATCTTTGCAGAGATGGAGGCCCTAGGTCTGACCCCAGGCACCCAGGAGGAGGACGACCCTCTGCTAGGGGGCCTCAATCTGAGTGACCTCACCCCGGCTCCCCTTTCCCCATGCTCCGTCCCCCTAACCGCTGCTTCTGCTCCCACCTCCGAGGAACCCCTGGACTCTTCCACCAGCCCTGCCACAGATGGCCCCCCGCTAACGGCCACCGAGCGTATTGAGGCGACAGCCAGTGCCACGCGGACGGGACCTGAGTCACCAGGGACATCCCTCGCTGCGGTGGGGCAGCCAACCTCCTTCCCAGGGGGGGGCTCCACTGCTGATTCTCCACCTAAGGAGGCTGTGGCTGCACCACCCAGTTTTATGTCATCATAAAGCAAGCTGTTACCATCATGGTCATCAAATTAAAAGCAAAGAGCTTCTTCAGGTCCTTGCAACCTACTTGGTCTACTGGTTTGTTTCTCTTCTCCCCCCCTTGTCCTCCAATCTGCCATGAAGCACGAGCCTGGCATCTTTAAGGGCCCCCTTCCCACTCCCCAGACCCCGGAGCCCAACTGAGAGGTGCCAACCCCCCGGTAGCTTGGATGCTGGGGCTCAAGATCCCAACTTTTCCCCTCTCTCTGATCCTGACCTTGACCCCTGCCCTGTCCCTGCCGCCAACCCTGCCCCCTCCCCTCCACCTCCCGTGCTGCTACAGGTGCCCCTGAGGAAATCTCCTTCCCCTTCCCGGAAGATGACCCCCAGGGAGCAGCCGTTGTGTTCCTCTGTCCCCAACCCATGGGGGCTGCCATTTTCCCTCTGTCTCCCCCTATTGAGCCAGGGCTTGAGGTGGGCCATGTAGCGCCGGTCCATCGGGCACCATGCCAGGGGTCTGCCCCCTGCTTGCCCATCCCGGCAGGCCATGGGGCTGTGACGGGGCCCTACCAGAGGATGGCCAGGGGCCAGTGACCCTGCTCCCCCATATACTGCAAGAAGAGCTGCAGGAGTTTCTCGAGGACATCCGTGGGTCCTGCAACAGGGTGCAGCTCACCCTCCAGAAATGGGGGGAATTCCATCAAATCCTTCGGGCCATGAGGGCCCTCTTGGGGGAAGGTAAAGGGACTGGGAGGCAGGTCGCTTCGGCCTACAAGTGGGTCTGCAGCTTCCATGACTCTTTGCTCGCCTACGGGGTTGGTCATGGTTTGCTGCATGGCCCAATGGGGGCCGTGAGCGTCCCTGCTGGTGAGGATCCCCCCAGCCCTCCCCAAGCCACCCATTATCTTTGCAACACTAAACACCTGGGGCTGTAGGATGGGTCTCCGCAGGTGCCAGATGCTCTCCTTCCTTTGGGAGGGGGGGACTCGGTGGTTTTCCTGCAGGAGACCCATACGGATCCAACCGCTGAAGCTAGCTGGTGGCTGGAGTGGGGGGACAGGGTTTATTTTAGCCACCTCACCACCAATTTGGTTGGGGTGGCCACTCCAGTTCTCCCCAGACATACGGGCCGAGGTGCTGGGGGTCGCCGAGACTGTGCTGGGCCACCTGCTGCACCTCCGGGTCCGCATGCAGGGGCTAGTGGCCCAGACCTTGTCACGTCTGGGCCAAGTCCTTGGAGAGCAGGGTCCTCCGGCTCTCATGCAGGAGAGCCATGCTCGCCTTGCTTCTGAAGAAGGGGGACCTCCACGACCTTTGGAATTGGTGTCCCATCTCGCTCCTCAACACGGACTACAAAGTCGTAGCGAAGGCCATCTCGATGCAGCTGGGGTCCGTGCTGGCGGACGTGGTCCACCCTGACCACACCTACACCATTCTGGGGATCTCTTGGGGCTTGGGTGTAGGGATGGTCTGTCATTCGCCCTTCTGTCCCTGGATCAGGAGAAGGCGTTTGACAGGGTGGACCACGGGTCTCTCCTCGGCACTCTGAGAGCGTTCAGCTTCGGACCCCAGTTTGTGGGCTTTCTCCAGGTGCTGTACACCTCTGTGGAGTGTCTGGTCAGGCTCAACTGGACCCTGACTGAGCCGGTCAGCTTTGGGCAGGGAGTATGTTAGTGGTGCCCCCTCTCGGGCCAGCTGTATGCTCTGGTGATCAAGCCCTTCCTCTGTCTCCTCTGCCGGAGGCTGACGGGGTTGGTTCTGCGAGAGCTGGAGCTGCAGCTGATCCTGTCAGCTGGTCCTGTCTTCTGCCCGCCCACTTCCTGGATCCTAACAGAACTACTTTACTATAGCCATCTGGCCTTGCCCCATCGCAATATGTCATGATTTTTAAAAAGGAATAGTACCATTTATTTCTTAATTCGTTTTTTAAAAATTCTTTAACTAGGAAAGTTATTTATGAAAATACTGCTTGGATATACCTCATGAAAACAAATGATATTATAAACATGAAGCATGCCCCCAAATACGTAATACTTCATGCTTCCTAAAAATCCATCAGTCTGATGAAACATCCTGCACTTGTTGATTCAAACATTCATGAGAGCTCAGATACTTTTCACTCTTAATTTAAAATAATATAAACTTCCATGAGATGTGAACTTTAAAAAAAGTCCATTCTACAGAAGAGTTGTCCTCTGTATCCTTTTTTGACAAGTGTGCGCAGCCACATCTTGCAACGTTGCAACATCTTGCAACATCTGTGCAGCTGCTAGTGATGCATCCTACCTTTGTAAAGAGACGAAAGACAGTTTCCTTTGCCATTAAGTCTTTTAGCTGTATGATTTAATAGTAACCTTGAAAGTTACAATATATTAATGTATTATACAAAATTACTTCCCTCAACTATATGCTATTAGATAATTTATATACAGTATATTTCTGCACTATATTATTAGCCACCCCTAGATGATAATAGGATTAATCAGAAGGAGTGCATTTGATTCACCAGCATCTAATGGATTTCTAATTTAAACACTATGTAACTCTTATATAAATTGTCCAACATATTAAGTACTTTTTCCATCATAAAATCACAATGATATTCTAAAATTGCATTTTGCTTTTTCACAGGCCAGGTTGCCAAAGGTGGTGTTAGACTTGTTGGGGCCCTGGGCAGAGGGGCTCAGGTTTCGGCTTCAGCTTTTGGCAGCGGGGCTCAGGTTACAGGCCCTCCCACCCAGAGTTGAAGCCATCTCCACTAGGCCACGATGCCTCCAACTCCCATAGGCCTTTTTCTCATTTCCTTTCCTCTATCACAATAGATCACTTGGAGGATTTTTTTTTCACAAGATCTGTCTATGGAGCATCCCCATGTGCATGTGGATTTCCTCTTTTCTGCATGGAGGGGAGGGATTGGGTTGAGTTACCTCTGCTTCACTGCCGCTCCCCCCGGCCCCAGCCTTAAGTCATGAGGAACATTTTGGTGTTGGCTGTCTGGTGTGTACTTTAGAGCTGAAAAGTACTGCATCATATTATTCCATATGTCAATTCACCAGGTAGAATGAGCAGAGGCACTGTGCGCTGGATTTATCTGCACCTGTGCAAACTGAGAGCACAGCAGGTGTATAATGCTAATAAATATTATTGTCCGGTATCTATTAAAAAGGGGCTTACACTGGATGTTTCAGACGAACATGAACCCCTCTGCAGCTGCATAACATAATGCAATTAGTTTATTCATCGCTGTGTACTAGTCCCTTTATCTAAAATAATAGCTCAGACAGATATAGGGGTGGAATTTTGAAAAGAACTTAGCAGTGATCTTACTCTACTCCCATTGAAGTCAATGGGAACAGAGCTAGGGCAAAGCTGGGTTGCTCCTGAACATCACTGTACCTCTGCATCAGGAGTAAAATGAGTATTTTTATACATGTTTTTTGCTTGCAGATCACCTGTTTCCTTGGCTGTCTTTTATTAGTAGAGAGCCAGTAGGCCATTCACTTGCTTGCATTATTTATTTATTTATTTATTTCTGTTTCATTTTGTGTTGGTGGCTCTGTTCTGACCCCTCCCCACATGTCAGTATGAAAGGGCTCTATAATCTAGTATTATATGATGCAAATTACAGGAAACTTCCACATTCAGGGGAGGAAGGACTTTGGACCGAATGTCCTGCCACCCTCATTTTTCTGGGTGTCTACTTGTTCAGACCAACTTTGTGACTTCTCCCCTGCTTCTTCCTGGAACCTTTGTTGTACTACAGTCCAGTATTGGATACCCATTCTGGCATGCTGTACCATCCATTTTTTGTTATTATTTCTGTACTGAAATGAGTATACAGGCAGTATATTCTATCATGCATTAGGCTGTGACTCTTTTTCCTTAACCCAGTCATGCACGAGTCACTGACAGAATGATTAACAACAGGCCAGTATGTGCAGTTTGATTCTCATTTTACACCCACATAGAAGTTCAATAGGAGCCATCACTGTTGTTATATGTGCCTAGCATTGTCATTTTGAAGAAACTCAGTGATAAAGGTCTTCCCCAGCTTATTTGCTCTTTTGCAGCAGTCGGTACATAATTTTTAGGACCCTTCAAATCTTTCAGCTGCCACATAGGAAGCAAATGGTTTACCAAGACATGCATATTTTTTTAAATCTTTCACAGCAGAATAACCAAATAAATAAATAAATGAAATCACTAGATGTAAATTGGCATCCATTATCATAAAATAATCTGCTTTGTGGCTAATAATGGAAGCCAAATATGTAATAATACTATTTGTAGTAAATCATAATGGGAAGCAAGGCTACCATTTACTACCAGCATGGCATAGAGAGAAATTAAAAGATAATAGAAGAGTACTAATAGAAAGATTAGGCTAAGGTTCATAAACCAGTTGCACTGACTGAAGAAGAAAAACCATGGCCCTTGGCAATGTTGTCATTTAATGGATCACCTCTTATCATTTTATAATGGATTCAGCTAAGGTGATTTTTTTTAGGTAACCAGTGTACAGGACATTACAGTTTCCGCTGCAGACTCTGCTTTGATGGTTTTCATTGTAGTTACTTAGATTAGGCTTAAATACTGCAATACTTTGTTCCTAATGCACATTAATTTTCCATCAGTACCTCTTTTTCATAGAGAAAATGTGGGACTATTTCATTAGCCTGCTGGATTGGGGATATAACTACCCTGTTTGGAATGCATATTTCCATGTAGAGAATTCATTAGACAGAATGTAGCTGACAAGTGAAAGGGAGATAGTAATTAAGCACAGGTAATGTGAGCCACCCGTTCAGTCTACACATCTGAAAAGTAGCAGTAACTGTATCAAGAAACCAGGGCAAGATAAATGGCACAAAGAACATTTTAAAAGAAATATCTCTGAAGGGTTGGGGGATAGGTATCCTACTCATTTGTATTTCCCAAATCTTGCCTTTCTTATTTATTTGAATTACAGTACCACACCAAAGTCCCAATCAAGGATTAGGGCTCAGCTGTGCTGGGTGTTATACAAACATATACTGCAAAAGGACAGTCCATGCCCTAGAGAGGTAAGGGTGAAATCCTGACCCTATTGAAGTCAGCTGGAGAAGTTTTGCCGTTGACTTCATAGGGCCTAAGATTTCACTCCTAGTGTGTAAGTAGAGGCAACATGTCCATGGACCAAACAAATGAACAGGGGAGAGGAGGCTGAGGGAACATTAAAACCAGCCCATTTTGCATAATACATGACAATCTCATTTTGCCACTGGCCTAGCCATTTTTAGATGGCTCCATACTGCACGCAGTGCAACTCAGTTAAGTCCTGAATAAGTGAGGACTTTACAGATCTGTTTCAGGGCACTTTTCCCCATACTCAGAGAGAGGTACGGGGAAAAAGAGGGTGGTGGGGGGGAGAGAAGTGTACTTATGGGTGAAGCGAGCAAGCAAGTATTCAAGATGGCTTTGCCTAACTTATAAGGGAGTTGAGGGGCTTACAACAGCTGCCTAGTGGTATCAGATAGGACCTGTCACAAATGTCATATGAACTACATTCTTCACAGATAACCAAGTAGAAAAATGACACCAACCTGTGTCACAACAGGTGGCTGCTGGGCGACAAAATACATTGGACTACCCAACTATCAGCTGAAAGACGCCATGGAACATCTGACTATCCATGATGAGAAACAGATATCTGCAAAACAGGAGGGACCATAAAAGTGGACATGAGGCCACATCATCTTTCAAAAAGGAATTGTTTTCCCTAGGAATGGGCCAACAAAAATGAATCTCACATAGTTTTCCTAGCAGCTTGAGTTGTGGATGAAATGCCAATGAAAGCAAAACTGGCAATAAGCCCAAAACATTCACATTTTGCTTTGAATGTAAATGTTTTCCCCAAAGATATCCTGAATGAGCACATAGGTGAAATGTTTTCTATGTCCTGAACAGGATCATTAATGGATTCTACCATTACTGTCACATTTCAGAGACCCTGGAATCTGTAACTGAAGGGTAAATATCAGATTAATACTTGGTTAAACAGTTATTGACTTTGACAATAAAGAAATGAAGCAAAGAACTAGCCATCATGTATAGTGTGGACCTCAAGACAGCCTAACACAAGCAAATCTTCTCTGGAAAAGGTTATGTCAGACCTCAGGTAACGTCAAATGGAAATCACTTTCTACTTCTGGTTAAGAGTTTTGTGTAATATAAACATTGAAGAGCCTACATTCCACAACAGGGCCAAGAGCATGACTTGCAGCATTACAGAATGACATACAGTTCTGCAGGCTGGAATTTCATTTGAAATAACTTGAATATGAGAAATACTATACAAAAGTAACAAGCAACTGTATTTCAGTGAAGATGCAAACAGAGCAGCCTGTATACCTTCTACAATGCCTCTAAAATATTGGCCATTGTAGGAAACACTAGATTATCCCCATCTGTTTTTGTATAAGAAATTAGTACTCGTGAAGATGCCAAACTCTTTATTTCAGAGTAAAAGACGCCATTTACCACAGAACACTCTTAATACAGGCAACAACATTGCAAGTTTTGTGCCAAAATGCCTCTGTTTTTTCTTTTCTTTTTTTCCTACAGGGACCATTTCTCTTCATGAAAAATTTGCTTTCAGAGCTGGATAAAATATTCTGGTTATAGTTTCATGAAAATTTTGAATTTAAAAAAAGCACGTGAGAAAGAACTCTCATCTGTGTACTGTAACCAAATAACCCAATGCATTCAAAGGTCAGGATCTCTTGTCCTATGTCTACCACTCACAACCTTTCATCCTACCTCTACGACTCATTAGCCTGAATAGTACTTTTGCAAATATATTATATTTTATCAACAATGTTTAGTTGTGAAGTAGGGAAATATAATTTTTAATTTAGACTGGAAAGGGATTTCCCATCCCATGAGAATTTTCAAGATTTTGACATCTTTTACAGTCCTGAAATGGGACAAAAAGTCGATGTCCCAAAAATGTTTGCAAAATAATAATCTAGGGGGAAAAAGGATCAGGTCATTTGAAAACTTTAGATAATTTCAAAATTTTTCATTTTATTTTTGATCTTGTATTTTTAACTCTTTTTAAAGCACAAAAAGCTAACCTTTCAAAACCAAACGTTGTTTTGAATCGAAAACATTTGGTTTGAAAATGGTAGAAATAAGGTATTTTAACCATTTCACACTTTCTCCAAATGCTTTTTTCAAATTGGGAGATTCATCAAAACCACCTTTCCCATGAAGTTTTTCAGTTGCAATGAGTTGACAATTTCTGACCAAAAAAAACTTTCAGTCACAAAATTCCCCATGAGCTCTAATAATTATGTCTATCTGACAGATAAGGCTACATAGGTGAGAGAACAATTAGATCGCAGGTCTTCTTTATTACTAATATTTATTATTTCTGTAATGTCCTGTGAGTACAAGATCCTAAGTCTACTCTAGTGTAGTCCAGTGATTAGGTGAGGGTTTGAGTAAGGAAGCCTGGTTTCTAACCTTGGCTCTGAGACTGGTTCGTTGAGCAACCTTGGGGAAGTCTCTGAACCTTGTGTTTCCCTATGTTTGAAATGGGAATAATGATACTTACACCCTGTCATAAATATAAAGGGAAGGGTAAACCCCTTTGAAATCCCTCCTGGCCAGGGGAAAGCTCCTCTCACCTGTAAAGGGTTAAGAAGCTAAAGGTAACCTCGCTGGCACCTGACCAAAATGACCAATGAGGAGACAAGATACTTTCAAAAGCTGGGAGGAGGGAGAGAAACAAAGGGTCTCCGTCTGTGTATATGCTGTTTCTGCCGGGGATAGACCAGGAATGGAGTCTTAGAACTTTTAGTAAGTAATCTAGCTAGGTATGCGTTAGATTATGATTTCTTTAAATGGCTGAGAAAAGAATTGTGCTGAATAGAATAACTATTTCTGTCTGTGTATCTTTTTTGTAACTTAAGGTTTTGCCTAGAGGAGTTCTCTATGTTTTGAATCTAATTACCCTGTAAGGTATCTACCATCCTGATTTTACAGAGGTGATTTCTTTACTTCTATTTACTTCTATTTCTATTAAAAGTCTTCTTGTAAGAAAACTGAATGCTTTTTCATTGTTCTCAGATCCAAGGGTTTGGGTCTGTAGTCAGCTATGCAAATTGGTGAGGCTTTTTATCCAACATTTTCCAGGAAAGGGGGGGTGCAAGTGTTGGGAGGATTGTTCATTGTTCTTAAGATCCAAGGGTCTGGGTCTGTAGTCACCTAGGCAAATTGGTGAGGCTTTTTACCAAACCTTGTCCAGGAAGTGCGGTGCAAGGTTTTGGGAAGTATTTTGGGGGGAAAGACGTTTCCAAACAGCTCTTCCCCAGTAACAGTATTTGTTTGGTAGTGGTAGCGGCCAATCCAAGGACAAAGGGTGGAATATTTTGTACCTTGGGGAAGTTTTGACCTAAGCTGGTAAAGATAAGCTTAGGAGGTTTTTCATGCAGGTCCCCACATCTGTACCCTAGAGTTCAGAGTGGGGAAGGAACCTTGACACACCCACTTCCTGCTTCATAACTTAATCATGTTTTTAAAATGAATTGTATGTGCTAAGCAAGATAAAGGCCAGTCAGAGGAAGAAACAAAACCCAGGAGAACCTTGTGCTTCACCTTCTGAGGTGGTTTGGGAGAAAGAGGCCAGGGGAGGTAAGGCTCTTCTTCCAGCTTCTTCAAAATCCTCTATTGAAAGGATTTTGCATAACTGTTTTTTTCAGTATTTTCATTCCTCGTTACAGTCTTCTGAAATCTCATAGTTTAAAAAAATCTAAATATTGGGAGTGTGAAATCAAAATAAGTTGGCACAAAATATTTCATGAATTTCACCCAACCTACCCCCAACCTTGTAGGCCAGAGGTAACAACTAATTTTCATGCTTTTATTAGAAGGTATTCTATATTTTGGAGCTTTGGCATCAAGGAAATATAGTATAGTGTGTTTTTAGCACATAATACATGTTGCAGAGTCCCTGGTTTTTTTTTTTTTTTTGCCCACTAATGCAATGTAGCAAGTGTCTAATTTGCCCACAATCCTTACATTTTGCTCTCTCTTCAGAATACACCAAAGCATTTGCTAAGTGGGTAATTGAACTACAATGAAAACATGAACGTGATCTTTTCTGTCTTGCAGAGTGAAAGATCTAAGCAGTAGCAAAAAAACCCCACCACCGCCAACAACAAAAAACTTATGCTTATGATGTTTGGTTTCTGATTTCTAAATCTATCTTATGAGAGCCACTTCAATAGATAGGGTATCTCCCTCACCAAGCATCTCTGCATTATTAATAGCTGCCACACTCTGGCATGCTTGAAAAATTGCTTTTTGCAATGAAAAATTAGGTTCATGTAACAATCTTTCATCAATTTGTATATGTCTTCCACTAATTAGTCTCTTAAGTAGTTCATCTGTGTCATCACTAAATCTTATACCAAGTAGAAAATGGATAACTGCAATGTACAGGTCTGTAATTCCTTCAGACGTTTCTTCATGCTATTGGAATCTATGACATTCAGAAACTATATTAACCTTTAGAGTAAAGTGAATTTCCAAAGCAGTAATAGCAGAAGCATATGTATCACCTCTATCTGCCAAGGTATGGAAAATACACTCTCCTTCTCTGCCCAAGCAATGGAGCAAAACTCTTCAGTTATGTGTATCAGGCCATGCTTGCCCTGCAACATCAATCATAAATAGGTAAATTTTAAGCATTTTCATCCACATTCAAAAAAAAAAATTGATGGATCTCTTGGGCAAGGAAGAAAACTACCAAGTACTAGAACAGCAGCAAAAAGAGATTGTCTCATCACTAGCTTGTTGTGTGGGTTAAAGTAATAATGACAGATGGCAATAGATTTACTCCAACATTTACTGCAATGCAGCTATTTCTGCCTTCTTTGCTATTAAAGTGGTTGCAACCACTTTCTTTCAAAACAGTGTTTTTTCACCCATTTAGATGGCAAATATAATATTTTGCATGAAACGTGCACAGTAGCAAAAAGAAAAAAAATTCTCACAGTGTAGGTGGAACATGCCTTCCTCAACTGGACAGAAAACCATGAATTAGTCTAGGTCACTGTTAAAATATAAGCTCTGATCTTGCAAATGCCTATGCAGGACTGCATACCCATTGGCTTCAGTGAGGCTACTCACACGTGTAAAAATAATTTAAGCATTTATGTGTTTGCAGCTTCAAGATCACATGACATTCAGCCCACTGTACTACCAATACCCTTCTCACCTTAGATCATTGGATCCCTTTAAGTAAATAAATAAATAAATAAAATAAAAATCTTCTGATGCAATAATGGACTAGTAACCTGGCATACACTAGAGCCGGGGTGGTCAAACTTACTGGCCCTCTAAGCCGCGTACAACAATCTTCAGAAGTTTGAGAGCCGAGGCATACCCGCTGGGGACTGGTGCTCAGGGCTTCAGCCCTGCTCCTGCTGAAGCCCCAAGCCCTGGCAGGTGTGACCTGCAGGCCTAAAGTTCTGAGACCCTCATCCCCACTGGGAAGAAGCCTCTACCACTCACCTCTCCACTGCAAGGCAGAAGTCTCAAGCCCCCCCGCCCCCTTCTGGTAGTGGAGAATGGGAGGGCATGGGTGGGGGACGTCATGAGTCGCACTTTAATGGTAAAAGAGCCGCAAGTGGATTGCGAGACACAGTTTGGCCACCCCTTCAATAGAGGCTTCTTCAATGAATAATAATGTCTTGCTCTTATACAGCACTTTTCATCAGCAGATCTGAAAGCACTTTACAAAGATGCAAAGAATCATTACCCCCATTTTACAGACTGTGAAACTGAGGCAAAGTGACCTGCCCAGGATCATCCAACAGGCCAGTGGGGAACTAAGATTATAGCTCAGGTCTCCCAGATCCCAGTCTAATGCTCTATCCACTAGACCACACTGCTTCAACTCCAGCACTTCTTCAGAAAAGGGAAGGTGAATAGCTACTCTCTAAACTCTGTTACAGAGCTATATTTGGATTAAATATTTTTCTGTCACACTGTCTATGTCCAGATGTTTTACTTATGACTATAAGAAAGAAAGAAAGAAAATGTCACCTCAAATCCTTGTATTTTAGCTCTTCTTTTTGAACATTTCTTGACTCCTGGATAGATGACTGGGTATCCCATTGAATCTTTTCAGCTGGTAGTTTTAGGTCTACCTGTATGTACTGAGGTGGTGTGGTGCCCCACCACCCTGTCGAGGGAAGAACCTCCCCAGACACCAAAGTGGGCGGAGCCAGTGGATCCTACGCCCGCCCCCAAGAGGTCAAGGTGCACAACTGGAATTAAAAAAGCCCAACCCCAGAGCTCAGTTGGGCGACAGCAGCCAGAGAGGTCAGATGCCCGTGGCCTGGCTCCGGCTTAGGAGACCCCGGCAAGCCACAGCCAACCCAAGGACTGGCCGGACCAGCCAATACCTGACGCTGACCGCCAAGAGGAGCTGCCAAGCCTACCCCTCGCCAGCTACCCAGAGGATCTGCCAAGTCTACCCCTCACCGGCGACCCAGAGGAGCCCATGGTGCTGGAACCCTCCGAGGACGCCACCCTGACCCAGGTACCCTACAAGGGGGAGTCTGGAAGTAGCTCGGGGGCAGCCAACCCCAGTCTGGCTCAGCACTGCCAGAGCCAATGTCAGAGTGTTGCGGCCAGGATCCGCACTGACACAGCAGCGGGTCTTTGGCTGCTGCTAGGGCCCCGGGCTGGGACGCAGCGGAGTGGGTGGTCCTGCGTCCCCCCTGCCACCCACCTCGCCGGTGGCAGTTTCCCCCTCCCCCTGGTTGCTAAAGCTAGGGGACTGGGCTTCTATTGAACTACTTTGCTCAGCCCCTGCCTGAGGACCTGAGCCCCTGATTGTTTGTTTGCTGCCCTGACCTGACCCAGGGCCTGGGCTTATAGTGAATTGCTTGCGGGACCCAGCCTGAAGGTCTGGGCCATAGACTGGGTATTCCCCAACCCAGCAGAGAATGTAGTGAGGCGGTGTGGTGCCCCACCACCCCGCCGAGGGACGAGCCACAGCTGAGTTCACTTACACATGGTGGAGAATGTGGGCACAAGCCCTTGACCGCTGTGAGAAGAGGTCGGGGGGCGGGGGGGATGGTCCCCTGAAGGAGTCATGGATATGTCCAGACTTTTTAAGCTCCTGACGAAGAGCCAGGAGTGACAGCAGGCGGCCCAGCTCCAAGGCAGCAGCAGGCCACCCACCAGCAGCTCATCCAGCAACTGAGGACCCAGCAGCAGATTCGGGACCTGGGGGGTGCAGAACCAGGCATTCCAGCAACAATGCATACAGCAGCTGACAGCGGCATTGCCACGGCCCCTGGAGCCCCAGCTGGGAGATGCAGCCAGGGCACCCCGGCCCACTGCACCGGTGCGACTAACCAAAATGGAACCGGAGGATGACCCCAAAGCCTTTTTGGTGACTTTTGAAAGGGTGGCACAGGTCGCAGGGTGAGCACGCGACCAATGGGCCACCCTCCTGGGTCCGTATCTGACCAGGACTGCCCAACCGGTATACCGGGGGCTATCCACGGAGGACGCACGGGATTACACCCAGGTAAAGGTGGCAATTCTAGATGCCTTAGATGTCAGCTCAGAAACCTGGCAGCAGGTCCGGAGTCTGACCTACACCACGGGCACTCGACCCCGGTTGGTGGCCCAGGAGCTGAGGGAGGCATGCAAGCAGTGGCTACTGCCCGAGAGGCAAACACCAGATGAGCTCACTCAGCAAGTCATCCTGGAACAGTTCATCCACATCCTCCCACCACAAGGAAGGGCCTGGGTCCTCCGCCATCGGCTTGTGATCTTAGCCGCTGCCATCATCCTAATGGAAGATTTCCTTGTGGCTGAAGCTGCAGTGGAACCAGCTATTTGAGCCTATCCACAAGGTCCTGACCACCCTACTAGAGAGAAAGGGGAGCGCCCAGATGGAACTGCGAAACCCTTTGCAGGGCCAGGTTCGACAAGCCCCTCAGACCCCTGAGATAGTGGTCAGAAGGACCAATCAAAGCCCCCCAAGGCGCCCCGGGGGAGCATCTGCCCGGCCGGACAACCAGAGCTTGGGCCCTGTTTCTCCTGTGGGAAATATGGACACTTGCAACGGGACTGGACCAAGATGGACTGCAGTTTCCGGCACATTTGCGCGGCGGCAAACCGCGCCCGAGGGCCGCAGGCCACCATGATCACAGTGCCAGTAGTTGTTGAGGATCACTCGACCCCGGCCCTGATTGACTCAGGCTGTGGCCAGATCCTCATCCGCCAAAGTGTAGGCCTCTCGGCAGACCCCCGCTTGGGGACCATCCGGCTGCAGTGTATCCATGGCGATGTACAGCCCTACGCCAGTGCCTGAGACTGGCTAACAGTGGATGGGGTCATGCGGCTGATGGTGTGGGGGCAGGCCAACTGACTAGCCTGCCCCGTGATCCTAGGACATGGTTGGCCAGACTTCCCAGGGGTCCTTTGTTTGAACGCCGCGGAAGGCCTGGAAATCACTCCAGCACTGGAAGGAGGCTGCCTTGAGACCCACGCAGAGGAGGGGGAGGAAAGGGACCCCAATGGACAGAGAGGAGAGCCCGAGGACCCTCCCCCCGACATCTGCATGGGTTAGCATCGACTTCTGCCGGGACCAAAGGGAAGACCCTACCCTTGGTCGAGCGTATGAGCAGCTGGCGGCTGTTGATGGGACCCTGATCCCTGTTTCGAGTTACACTGTGACCGTCTCTATCGGGTGGAATGAGATCCCCGCACCAGAGAGGTCCAGACCCAACTGCTCATTCCTCAATGTCACCGACGAGTGGTAATGAAACTCGCCCATGACATCCCAACTGCAGGGCACTTGGGACATGAAAAAACCCTTACCCGAATTTTGACATGGTTCTTCTGGCCCGGGGTGCACCAGGAGGTGAGGAACTATTGTAATTCCTGTCCAGAATGCCAGCTGGCTGCTCCCCCACGGATGCCTAAGGCCCCACTGATTCCCATGCCCATTGTAGATGCACCATTTGAGTGAGTGGTCATGGACTTAGTGGGCCCCCTCCCAAAGAGTATGGCTGGGTTCCAGTATGTGCTGGTCATCGTGGATTATGCCACCTGTTTCCCCGAAGCCGTCCTGTTACGGAGCATCACTGCCCGAACCATCAGTGATGAGCTCGTGAAGGTCTTTGCCCGGGTGGGCTTACCCCGGGAACTTCTTACTGAGCAAGGTACAAACTTCACCTCCAAGCTGCTATGGCAGGTGTGAATCATAGACTATCAGGGTTGGAAGGGACCTCAGGAGCTCATCTAGTCCAACCCCCTGCTCAAAGCAGGACCGGTCCCCAACTCCCCAGATCCCTACATGGCCCCCTCAAGGATTGAACTCACAACCCTGGGTTTAGCAGGCCAATGCTCAAACCACTGAGCTATCTCTCCCCCTGGGTGTACAACCTCCTGGGGATTAAGCAGCTACGGACCTCCATCTACCACCCGCAAACTGATGGCTTGGTGGAATGGTTCAGCTGTACCCTCAAAGACATGCTAACTTCAGATTTCCCCTAGAGGACCTATGCCGCTGGGACCAGCTGCTCCTGCCTTTGCTTCTGGCCGTCCATGAGGTACCCCAATCCTCCACAAGATTTTCCCCTTTCGATCTATTGTTTGGACGTCGCCCAAGGAGGCTACTGGACCTCATGAGGGAGACATGGGAGCAAGCTCCGTCACCAACCCAGGGCCTTCTGAAGTACGTCTTTCAGCTTCAAGAATGCCTCGCTCAGACAGGAGCTCTAGCTCGGGAGAACTTGAAGGGGGCTCAGGAAGTTCAGGCCCAAACATGCAACTGGGAGGCCCGGGTCTGCGATTTCAAACCTGGCGATCGGGTCCTGCTCCTCCTCCCTCCAGCGAATCAAAACTACTGGCCAGTTGGCAGGGGCCATATGAGGTGGTCCAAAAGGTTGGACTGGTCACCTATGAGATTAACTATCCTGACTGGCATAAGAAAACTCAGCGGTATCATGTTAACCTCCTGAAGCCCTGGCAAGAGCGAGAGGGCCTTCTAATTAACTGCTGCCCCCTGGAGCCTGAGTTGGGCCCCCGAGTACCTCTGACTGAGGACTCCGCAGCACCCTAGCTTGGAGAAACCTTGACCGAGGAGCAACGTAAGCAGACCCAGTGCCTCCTGCAGGCGTTCCCCAGAACTTTCACTGCCCAGCTGGGCCATACGACCCTCGATCACCATGCCATTCAGACAGAGTCTGAAGTGGTGATCCGGGAGTTGAATACGCCCTTGCCACACCACAGGCAGCAAGTTGTCGAGGAGAAAGTCCAAGCTATGCTATAGTTATACTGAACTATTTGGCTCAACCCCTGCCTGAGGGCCTGAGCCCCTGACTGTTTGTTTGCTGCCCCACCCTGACCCAGGGCCTGGGTTTATACTGAACTGCTTGACGGACCCAGCCTGAAGGTCTGGGCCATAGACTGCGTATTCCCCAATCCAGCAGAGAGTGTAGTGAGGCAGTATGGTGCCCCACCACCCCACCGAGGGACAAGCCCTGGCTGAGTTCCCTTCACTGCAACCACAGTAAGCTTTCGTTAAACAGGTGGAAATTATGCTATGCTATGCTAGCACTGAGTGAAGAAAGACAAAAGTTATGGAAAAAATGCATAGAACTGACTTGATGAATATGTTTGAGATTATTCACCTCATTTTATAATATGGGTAATGAAAAAAAATGTTTACTAAATAATTCAAAGGAATACTGCAAAGCTGTTCAAATAAATAATTCAATGACAATAATTTACCACCTCTAGTAATGGGCATTATCAGTTTAGGCTAGATTATGCCATTTTGGACCAGCCCTGCATTGCCACAGGAGAAGCATAAGAAGTTATTCTACTGCAATAAATGCAGGTATGATATGCAACATACTCAACATATGTAACCAGTCAGCTCCACTAACCGGTGTGTACAAGAGGTAGAACCATAGTATTAAACCTCTCCTCATCCTTCCCCACCCCTTTTCATGCATCACATGCATTCAAAAAAGAACTAGAGGGTTCAAAAAATAACTAGATAATTTCATGGAGGATAGGTCCATCAATGGCTATTAGCCAGGATGGGCCGGGATGGTGTCCCTAGCCTCTATATGCCAGAAGCTGGGAATGGGCGACAGGGGATGGATCACTTGATGATTACCTGTTCTGTTCATTCCCTCTGGGCACCTGGTATTGCCACTGTCGGAAAACAGGATCCTGGACTTGATGGATTTTTGGTCTGACCCAGTATGGCCTTTATGTTTTTACACATCTCCATGAGAACATGGGCTGAGCCACATAAGGGAGGGAGTTCCCCTCATCGGGGCAGTACCTACATGTAAAACAGGGCAGTAATCAGTGCTTAGCCTTCTGCTCTGGCCATATGATTTGAAGAGGAAGGGGAACTAAAAGTTCTATAGAACTCTCCAGGACGGATACTTGGGTTTTTTGGGTCTTAAAAATCCAAGGCTGGTTTGTGCTCATCTTATTTATTCTCAAGCCTCCCCAGGAAAGGGGGTGTAAGGGCTAGGAGGGATATTTTGGGGAAATAGGAACTCCAAGTGGTCCTTTCCCTGTTCTTTGTCTAAAGCACTTGGTAGTGGCAGCATGCTGTTCAAGGACAAGGTGAAATTTGTGCCTTGGGAAAGTTTTTTAACCTAAGCTGGTAAAAATAAGTTTAGGGGGTCTTTCATGCGGGTCCCCATGTCTGTACCCTAGAGTTCAGAGTGGGGAGGGAACCCTGACAGCCACCTTTGCCCTTTCTGTTCAGTCTTGGCTTGAGTGAACTTGGCCAGAAGCCCTCCATATTCAGTCTGGAGTTTTGGTTGGTTTCCCCAAGTGCATCATCCTCATCACTGCTTATCAAGTGAATGTGCTGTCCAGGAGGAGTGATTTATTGGGCTATGAAATAGAGCCAAAGATCTCAGCATGAACAAATATTTCAGACTCCATCTGAGCTCTTCCACAGACTCAGGGCACCCACTATCTTCTATCTATGCCCTTGTTTTACAACTTATTACTTTTATTTCAGCCTGATTCACACTTCTGTAACTAAAATATCCTTAAGCAATTTTCAGCTATGCACAGACCCATAATGCTAATACTTAGTGACATTTGTATTTGATATTGTAAGTTCTAACATTAAATGCAATGTAGTCCTAAGGACAGTCTAATCTCTTATACTTTACCAAGTGAATTGTAGGGCAAAACTTTCATGTTTAAAAACTGGGGAGAGGACAGAGGCTTGGACTTCCTGATAGTGACATGCACAATTTTTAGGCAGCCTTAAAGGAAAACAAAACAAAACACAGTATTAAACAAAAGGAATTTTTCTTTCATTGAATCCACAGCACATCAGCAATGCAATATGCTATTAGTGCAGAAGAGATGGCGGAATAGTGAAGGAGGTAACCACAAAGGGGCATTAATTCTAAAAGCCTACTTAAAAAAAAAGTGTGGTAGGAACATCTGCACAATTTGCATCTGAAGCAGTTCTAGACCATCAGCAATAGAGAAGGAGGACAGAGAAAGGAGGAGAGGAGGGAAATCAGAAAGATGACTCAAGAAGGAATTAGGAAGAAAAGATGTCAAAGGGGGCTGGCAGTTCTTAAAAAGATATAATACTAGAGGTTCAACATCAAGCTATTCCGAAGCAGAGGAAAGATAAGAAGAGCTGCAGGAGGACAATCTGGCTGCACAAGGAGCTTGTTAGCTATCTAAAAACCAAAAGGGATACATACAGGAAATGGAAGGAGGGGCATGTCACCAAGTACATATACCTGGGAATTGCACGAGCATGCGGAGACAAAAATCAGGAAAGCCAAGGCAAAGACTGAGTTACAGCCGGCAAGAAATGTTAGAGGCAACAAGAAGTGGTTCTTCAAATATGTCAGACAAAAAAAGAAAGATCAAGGACAGTGTGGGACTGCTGCTCAGTGGAGAAGGTGAACTGGTAACGGAAGGTGACAGGAAGGCAGAGCTGCTCAATGCCTGCTTTGCTTCAGTCCTCTCACAAAGCAATGACATGTGACCAGACCACAAGCAAAGTTACCATAGACAATAAAGCAGAAGGGATGCAGATCAGGATAAGTAAAGAACACATCAAAGATCTTCTGACCAATTTGAACACATTCAAATCAGTGAGGCCTGATGCTATTCACCTGAGGGTACTGAAGAAATTAGCTGAAGATATTTCAGGGCCACTGGCAATACTATTTACAAACTCAGATGACAAGAGAGGTCCCAGAAGGCTGGAGAAGGGCTAACATACTGCTCATTCTTGAAAAGAGGAAAAAAGAAGAGCCAAGGCACTAGAGAACAGTCAGCTTGACTTCAGTAGCTGGGAATCTATTAGAGCAATGTATAAAACATTCAGTTTGTGACTACACAGAGGATAAGGAGTAATCACTAGCAGACAGCATGGATTTACCAAGAAAAAATCATGCCAAACCAGCTTGAGTTCCTTCTTTGATAGGGTAACTGATTTGGTAGGTAGGGGGAATGCAGTGGACATAGTATACCTGGACTTTAGCAAGGCTTTTGACTCAATCCCACATGACAGTCTGATAGATAAGCTGGAGAAATGTGTGCTCAGCAGAACTATAATTAAGTAGATACATAATTGGTTAAACAACCACAAAGAGTAACTATTAATGGAATCATGTCAGATTGGAGGGATGTCTTAAGTGGGGTTCCATAGTGATCTGTTCTGGGCTTGGTGTTGTTTAATATCTTTATTAATTATCTGGATGTTGGATGTTGGAATAGAAAGCATACTGATTAAGTTTGCAGATGACACAAAGCTTGCGGGGGGTTGCCAATACTTTGGAAGAGAGAGCTAAAATTCAGAGGGATCTTAATAAATTGGAGAACTGGGTTATAGACAACAAAATGAAATTCTAGAAAGAAAAATGTAAGGTGCTACACATAGGGAAGAAAAAACAAATGATTTAGACAAAACATATTCTGCATTTTGGCAGGGGGTTAGACTAGATGACCCTCGCGGTCCCTCCTAACTCTGTATTCCTATGATTCTAGTATAGGTCTACACTGCACAGTCCTTTTGGCAGTCTGTAAAGTAGATACACTGCACACACTCCCAGCACAGGTAAAAATAGTAGTGTAGATGGTGAGGCACTCCTTAGGCGAGTAAAGACACACCTGAACCCTTAACATATGTCTCCACTACATGCTTCTTAGGCGGCGTGTATAACCCCCTAGCATGGATATAAATAGTAGGGTAATGGGTGAGGCACAGCTTAGGCAAGTAGAATAAAGGACATGCTTGAAGTGTGTGGGTATGTATGCGAGTACATACCCTACATGCGCTGTACTTGCCCAAGCTGTGCCTCCCTGTCTTCACTGCTATTTTAGCAGTGTAGTATCCCACTGCCAGAGTCTCTCCTCCTCAGGAAAAATCTCCCCCAGCAGGGAAAGGCTCTGCCGGGTGAGAGACAGTGGGAAGAGGCTCTGCCAGCTCCCTGCTGTCTCTCCCCTGCCAGAGCCTTTCACTGATTCTATGTGGTGTGGACATCGCAGTGTGGACACAAGCTTTTCAATGTGGTGAGCAGCTACACGAAACATACATCATGTGGTCATTGATGCTCAGTATAGACATACCTTCAGACAGGTCCATATCACTAGACACCCCTTGAGTGGCATTACCTTCATTACCTTTTACTTATACCTCAACCCATAAGTACAGGAAGTGGAGGACAGGCAAATGACTCATTCTATGATATAACACTTACAGAAGACACATTGGAAATGGCATCAGAAGCCATCCTGCAGCCTAAATGTCAAGTTGACCACAAACTGGTATTGGACTTTCAGCCCTATTTAATTCTGTAGAGTTTTTCTGGAACAGATGGAATGACAGAAATAACACAAGAGACTACCACTAGTGTTGTGAATATAGACTAGTTGTCATGTTTTTCAGATTTGAAAGCAAAACTCAAAGTTAGTTAGCTATAAACCCTATTCTTCAACCTGCAAGTCAAAAGACTACGTTGCTCAGGTTTAATACTGTAGGACTCAGAAAAACAGGAACGTGCCAATTGCCATACCAGGTCCAGTATCCTGACTCTGATAATGCCTACTACCAGGTGCTTCAGTAAAAGAAGTTGTAAAAAAAACCCATAGTGGTAAATGTTTACAAATAACCTGCCCATGGAGGGAGTTTCTTGCTAATGAGATGGAGATTGGCTTATGAAGGTTCACATCTCTTTCTAGACAGACAGAGATAGATATATTCTGCAGATGCTCTCATTATCCTTATACATGTTTAATCCCTTTTTTAATCCTTCTGGGCTCTTAGGCTCAATGATATTTTGTGGCAATGAGTCCCACAAGTTAATTGTGGCCTGTGTAAACCAAATGTTTCTTTGTTTCATTGACTTTAAATTAAATTGCCTTTTTATTTCACTGGATGTTTTTGTTCATTGATGGTGTTAATTTTTTGCCAGGTAGAAAACTGACAAAAAGGCAAATTTTCCATTAAACATTTTTTTAACTGAAATAGTAAAAATGTTAAGCTATTAAACAAATTTTACTTTATTAGAACAGCACTGGAAAAGCTGTTTTCCTGCTGGCATATAATATGTGCTCTGGAAAGGAGCTGAATACAGTTCCCAGGCAGGCAATCACGAGGTCTTTTAAACAAGATCCATCTCCATTCAGAATTATAAGGATGGGTTTTGACAGTGTTTGGGGTTACTTTGCAGAAGATTACTGTATGTCTGTGAAGTCTCTGTTTTTTGATATGACAGATAGTTGTTTTCTAGTTTTATGTTTAGATTTGAATTTTATTCAGTTTTAAAAACAAATTGGGAGAGGGGAGTTTTCTTCCCCCAAAGGGTGGCAAAATGACGTTTTGATGTGATTTCATAAACAAATATGAACCACATCCATAGTGTTTGCTTTCAAGGTTATATTTAAGGGTTTTTTTTAAGAAGGAATCAGTGAACTGTGCTTCATCAATAAGTTTGTTACTATTTGAATGGCTGCCTGATTAAATTTTAACTGACTGGTTATTAGGCAAATCATGCTGGAATGTGAAAGTTCATAACCCTGGTGATTTGCAGTTGACAGGTCTTTCTACAGCCAGAAATAGATGTCTCTTAAACATTAGTTGCTTATAGGAGAGCCTTTAGGTAGTGAACCTAGCCACTCATTGGGTTATTTTGTATGGTATTTGCATTCCTATGTTTCAGTTCTGTAGCAAAATACAGTACCATTTTAATGTCACTGAGCATTATGGAAACTGTTATTTCATGCATTGAAACCGTAACCATAAAAATATTTTAACCTGTGTGACAATATTATTTCTTAATACAGTTTTAAAATAAAGTGGTTTACAACTTGCATATTATATGATTACTATGTGTACAATCATTCACAAACATGCATAATGCATGTTATTTTCATTCTCACTAGCTAATAATTTGGATCAATAATTCAAACTCATTTCACTCGTGTGTTTAATTAAATGACTGAAGTCTCCATGCATGTAGTCATATGACTGAATATGACACCAGGGGATCAAATGCCTAACATGGATAATTGTACTAAAGCAGTGGTTCCCAAACCTGTGCAGGGAAAGCCCCTGGCGGGCCGGCCGATTTGTACAACCTATTCTGAAGGAAAATACTTCACTCTCACAGAACTTGGGAGACAGGCCAGTACCAGCAACCACACACCAAAAACATTAACCCAGGAACCTATCCTTGCAACAAAGCCCATTGCCAATTCTGTCCACATATCTATTCAGGGGACACCATCATAGGGCCTAATCACATCAGCCACACTATCAGAGGCTCATTCACCTGCACATCTACCAATGTGATATACGCCATCATGTGCCAGCAATGCCCCTCTGTCATGTACATTGGCCAAACCGGACAGTCTCTGCGTAAAAGAATAAATGGACACAAATCAGACGTCAAGAATTATAACATTCAGAAACCAGTCAGAGAACACTTCAATCTCTCTGGTCACTCGATTACAGACCTAAAAGTCGCAATACTACAACAAGAAAAACTTTAAAAACAGACTCCAATGAGAAACTGCTGAATTGAAATTAATTTGCAAACTGGACACCATTAAATTAGTCTTGAATAAAGATTGGGAGTGGATGTGTCATTACACAAAGTAAAACTATTTCCCCATGCTTATTTTTCCCCCTACTGTTACTCACACCTTCTTGTCAACTGTTGGAAATGAGCCATCCTGATTATCACTGCAAAAGTTTTTTTTTCCTCCTGCTGATAATAGCTCACCTTAACTGATTACTCTCACTATGGTTGGTATGGCAACACCCATTTTTTCACGTTCTCTCTGTGTGTATATATATATATATATATATATCTCCCTGCTGTATTTTCCACTGCATGCATCCGATGAAGTGGGTTTTAGCCCATGAAAGCTTATACTCAGATACATTTGTTAGTCTCTAAGGTGCCACAAGTACTCCTCGTTCTTTTTGCCTAATACAGACTAACACGGCTGCCACTCTGAAAATAGTTCAGGCACACACTTCTCTGATTGATTTAAATGTTGGAGATCTTTGTTTTGTTTTTATTTCCGGTCACTTTTTTTTTAAGGTGATGCTGCAAGAGTAAGTTTTTAAGGAGCAACTGTAATGAGGATTAAAGCTGGTAAGGAATTTGTCAAATGTAGGGCTTTTCATCAGAAATGGCCAATTTGTCAAAACTGGATCTATTCACAGAAATGTGTCAGTCTTGACAAAACTTTTGTTCAGAAGATTTCTTAGGTCCACAATGGAATTTCTGGCCCAATACAGAGTTACAGACTCAGTCATATCATCCCAGATTAACCAATAGCCCAGTGGTAAGGGCACTAAGTGGTATATTGGAGACTCTGCTTTGCCTGATTCAGACCAGGGACTTGAACCTTGATTTCCCCAATTAGTAGGTGAATGCCTGAACCGCTGGGCTATTTGCTTTTCTGGGGTAGACATGGATGTCTCTCACTTTTCTGTGAACAATTTTGAAAGGTCTCATTTTTGCTTGAAAGGAAATGAGTAGTATTTTATTCTTTAATCATCCTGAGTAAGGGTATCAGAAGATGACCCATAATGACTAGCAGAGTGTCAAAGACTTAGCTATCTTGAAGTATTCCAAGACAACTCATAGGCTAGAAATAGATTCATTTAGAAAATTCAGATCTCTTTGCAGATAATCCATTAACAGAAAAAAAGACTAAATTAATCAAATATATTAATCCCTATTAATAGTCTACCCAGCTATGCAATCAGTTTTCCATAGTTTCTGTGTACATTTTCTAAATATAGTTTACACACACACACAATTTTTTTTCAAAAATGAAAGTCATAACAGTGCTCATTACCTGCTTTGAAAGTTATTTAATCTAAAATGAGAGCAATAGCTAAATCTAATTGCTTTGTCTGTTTGGTTTACGGATGCTAATGAGTTCTCATTCTGGCATAAATGTGGTTAGAAATGCACCAGGTAAAGGAGCTTGATCTCCACAATAGTTAATGAAACTGAAATGATGAATAGATGAGATAGTGTTTCAGATCCAGGTTGGAATCATACTCCCTCTTGGCAGAACACCTTATTAACTGGGGCTCATTATGACTGGTACAGCATTGTACACCTCCTTTATCTAGAAATAAAGGTTATCAAAGATCAGAACATGAGTCTATGAGGTGTTTTCACAACACTTCAACATGTTTTTATTACCGACTATAATGCAGCAATCTATGTTGTGTAAGTATTAATATTACAATTATATTACCTGCATCTTACCTGTAGTTTTACTGTCAAAAGAAATTATACTAAGTCAAGCTTGGCTAATGGCACAACTAAAAGCAGTATTGAAAAATCAAAATGTGATACATGGAAAAAACAAATGTGAGATTGCATAGGGCAACAATATCATTCATCTTTACTAATGCGACTTGCAGTATGTGCTCCAAAGATACCAACTAGAATGAACAACTGGAAAGAAACAAACAAGGAAAAGTGACGTACCAGGGAGAAAAACACGTATCTTACCACAATTTATTTGGTAATCAATAAAGAGCATAGACCTTACCCTATTTTAACAACTAATGAAACATTAGTTTAAAGTGCCCAGAGACAAAGAAATTTCAAATGCCACAAAAGGTTGCCAAGAAAATAAAGGTTTCTGCATTTATAAGATCACTCTCTGAAATACAGAGGTGGTTTTAAGGCAGTAATTCATTCAGGGGGTTCGGCTGACACCATAACTCTCAAAAGTTTAGAAATGTCAGGTGCCTACAAGATGAATTACTGCCTTACAGGGATCTCTAATTATATGCTATAGATAAGTTAAATGAAAGAACGCCTCGATTAAGAATAAAAAGGTGTGATTAGTGCAGATTCTGAACTGTTTATGTGTCTATATACTGTACCAATCCTACACGCACACTTTTGAAGTATAAGAAAAATATTGTGATAAAGTGCATTGTTACATTTTAAATGGAAACTATTTTTGCAACTCTGCTTTTCAATAAATTGTTTCCCTCTAGGGTATTTTCTTGTGCTTGGTATATTATTGCAATTATGGTCCTAATGCTCAGTCACACTAAGGACATTTTTACATCACTCTAGCTGTATAAAAGGGCAGTGCATTTATTTACATCCAATTTAAGGATTTTTTTATGCTACAAGAATGGTATAAGCCTGCCTCAGTGTAAATGAGAATCAGGCCCCAGCTGCCAACCTTTGTGTCATACAGCAAGTTGTCAACATCAAGACCAACAGATCTGGTTGTGACTGTATAATATTTAAGAACAAAGAACAATTTGTAAAAGCAGTTTGGTTTCCAAGAGAAGCGCACAAACTGATCTGAAATCCTCAGAAAACTCCATATTCCCTAGAGCAGGTATTCAGCCTATTAAACTACCAGCCAGAGATTTGGGGGCACAAGTCATGGCCTTAAGTGGTAAAATCTATGGGAAGGATCCTGGGAGAGAGAAACTCTGCGAGGTTCTGCACACAAAGGTTCCTCTGAATTCTCTCATTGGGGGCTGGATGTGGATTTGCCTGAGAGAATTGTCAAGAAGCCTGGAAATTTGCGCATCCTCTGAGATCTGAGTGGATGTTTTGGAATCAGCCATTGGCCTGGGCCAATCATGTGAAGGTTTTATGTCTCACTGCTGGCCCCTATCCAGTAATCCATTCCTCCCGGGCACTTCCGCTGCCCTGCAATCCCCTCCTGGAAAGCAGGAGCAGGAGCTGCTGACAGGACAATACAGCTTGAGGCTGTATTTCCTTCTTTATAAAGTTTGCATACTGGGGGTGGGTTGTGGACAATACATTTTCTGCCCAGGACCATCTACAACCCTTTCCCTTCACTGATCACTGGCTATCCAGGGTCAAAGGGAATATTGTGAAGGGATGGCTGATATCACTCTCTGAGGTATGGAAGATGGAGATGCAAGCACCGAGTCCCCTCTGCCCTGTGGACACAGGGGGAATGTTCTCCTGTCTCACCAACTTTGTGAAATGACTTAGACCCAGTCTCCTTCCACATTCAATGCCCACAATTGGAAATTGTTTTTTCCAGGCTCCCCAAATTCCCCACCCCTAAAGAAAACAGACCTTGAGCTGATACAGTTTATGCTAGAAGTGAAAGGCAGTTAATCATAGAATATCAGGGTTGGAAGGGACCTCAGGAGGTCATCTAGTCCAACCCCCTGCTCAAAGCAGGCACAATCCCCAATTTTTGCCCCAGATCCCTAAATGGCCCCCTCAAGGATTAAACTCACAACCCTGGGTTTAGCAGGCCAATGCTCAAACCACTGAACTATCCCTCCCCCCCAAGACTTGGTTCTCACAGCCAAGTCTTCCTTCACTTGTGAAAGGCAAATTCCAATTACCAGGTAAGTTTTACAGTAACCAGTTACCAGGTAAGTTTTATAGTAACTTCATTGATCAGCATAAAAATTTTCCACAAAAAACAAACAGTTCTCTAACATTGGTAACTGACGTACTACAATTTTCTCCTATGCTTAGAACAGGAAGTAACTGTGGATAACTGCATAGAGGCTGATTACAAAAGAGGATTTATTTTTAATAGTAACCAGTGCAGATGACTGACTCTATGCATGCTCACAAGGAGTGCTCCAGTTTGAGGCAACCCTAGTAAGAGAGGCTACTGTAAAAGTTGCAAAACCCCAGCCATTTATACCATTGTTATTTTAAAAGTCTGCTAAATTCCTCATGGAAACAAGTAAAGACATGAGCCCTGTGCTGCTAACTTTTTATAAGCTATGATCCTGTTACTGTAATTGACATAGGGTTGCCAACTTTCTATTTGCAGAAAACTGAATGTGCTTGCCCTGCCACCTACCCGCCCCATCTGAGGCACCATCCCTGCCCCACCCCTTCTCCTAGGCACTGCCCCCGCTCACTCCATCCCCCCTTCCTCTGTAACTCACTCTCCCCCACCCTCGCTCACTTGCTCATTTTCACTGGGCTGGGGCAGAGGTTTGTGGTGTGAGAGGGGATGAGGCCTCCAGCTGGCGGTGCAGGCTCTGGAGTGGGGCCAGAAATGAGGGGTTCAGGGTACGGGAGGGGGCTCGGGCTCCATCTGGGGGTGTGGGCTCTGGGGTGGGGCTGGAGATGAGGGGTTTGGTGTGCAGGAGGAGGCACTGGACTGGGGCACAGAGTTGGGGTGTGGGCTACAGGCGGCACTTACCTCAGGAGGCTCCCTGGAAGCTGCCGGCATTTCCCTCTGTCTCCTAGGCAGAGGCGCAGCCTGGCAGCTCAGTGCACTGTCCCTTCCTGCAGGCATTGCCCCTGCAGCTACCATTGGCCATGGTTCCTGACCAATGGGAGCTGTGGTAGGGAGCAGCATGCGGAGCACCGGTGGCCACCTCTAAGCCTAGGAGCCAGAGGGAGATGCCGGCAGTTTTCTGGGAGCCATGTGGAGCCAGGAAGGCACCCTCCCTGCCCCGCTGTGGGTGGCCAACTGGACTTTTAACAGCCCGGTCAGCGCTGCTTATTGGAGCCACCAGGGTCCCTTTTCAACTGGGCATTCCCTAAATTGATGCATATTGCAGGATCAGGGCCTTAGCTCTATCTTATCTGAAGTCATGCAGTGTGTCTGAGGATTGAGGCCTAAACTCTATTATCTAAAATCAATGGGGCTTCATAGTGGTTCATTAGTCCCCAGTGGGCCATCAATTTGATGACTGGTGCTTTTAACTAGTACTTATTTACAAGCTAAACAGTTACTATAGCTATTATTTTCTTTGTTATTTTCTTTTATGTTGTTTGAGAGTGAGAAGATAAAGATATAGGGTCTGAGGACAATAAAGTAATAAAAAGAGTAAAAGAGAGATGACTTTTTTTTTTTAGACCTGTCTCTACCACATATTCTTCCACTCTCTCCTCCCACTTCCAAATCCTTCATTTTTAAAGAGGCAGAGTGAAATATTTCCAACACAGCTACAAACAGTAGAGGCAGGTTGAAATTCAAGCAACAGCAGCTGCTTTTCCTCACACTAACCAGACCCATCAACTCAATCAAATTTTCTCAACTCAAGAAGGTTCAGCTTTGGAGTAATCCCCCAACATTCTGCTCAACCGTATTCAAAATACTCATTAAAGTAATTTCCATGAGAGGGCTTCCGCTTATTTAGCCATCTATCAACCATCGGCTGTTGTTGCTCTGAGTCAGCCTCAGCCACTGTGCTGACTCATATTACTAATACTAGTTCATAGAATCATAGAATATCAGGGTTGGAAGGGACCTCAGGAGGTCATCTAGTCCAACCCCCTGCTCAAAGCAGGACCAATCCCCAATTAAATCATCCCAGCCAGGGCTTTGTCAAGCCTGACCTTAAAAACTTCGAAGGAAGGAGATTCTACCACCTCCCTAGGTAACGCATTCCAGTGTTTCACTACCCTCCTAGTGAAAAAGTTTTTCCTAATATCCAACCTAAACCTCCCCCACTGCAACTTGAGACCATTACTCCTTGTCCTGTCCTCTTCTACCACTGAGAATAGTCTAAAACCATCCTCTCTGGAACCACCTCTCAGGTAGTTGAAAGCAGCTATCAAATCCCCCCTCATTCTTCTCTTCTGCAGACTAAACAATCCCAGTTCCCTCAGCCTCTCTTCATAAGTCATGTGTTCCAGACCCCTAATCATTTTTGTTGCCCTTCGCTGGACTCTCTCCAATTTATCCACATCCTTCTTATAGTGTGGGGCCCAAAACTGGACACAGTACTCCCGATGAGGCCTCACCAATGTCGAATAGAGGGGGATGATCACGTCCCTCGATCTGCTCACTATGCCCCTACTTATACATCCCAAAATGCCATTGGCCTTCTTGGCAACAAGGGCACACTGTTGACTCATATCCAGCTTCTCGTCCACTGTCACCCCTAGGTCCTTTTCCACAGAACTGCTGCCTAGCCATTCGGTCCTTAGTCTGTAGCTGTGCATTGGGTTCTTCCATCCTAAGTGCAGGACCCTGCACTTATCCTTATTGAACCTCATCAGATTTCTTTTGGCCCAATCCTCCAATTTGTCTAGGTCCCTCTGTATCCTATCCCTGCCCTCCAGCGTATCTACCACTCCTCCTAGTTTAGTATCATCTGCAAATTTTCTGAGAGTACAATCCAGACCATCCTCCAGATCATTTATGAAGATATTGAACAAAACCGGCCCCAGGATCGACCCCTGGGGCACTCCACTTGACACCGGCTGCCAACTAGACATGGAGCCATTGATCACTACCCGTTGAGCCCGACAATCTAGCCAACTTTCTACCCACCTTATAGTGCATTGCTACCATCACAAGCACAGATTGGGTAAGTCAAGGGGCAAAGTTGCAGAAGAAAAACATTCCTATTGTGACATTGAAAATGACCTGAGTCATGTTGATAATTTGACGATAACATATTGTGTGTTGTAGAAGATCCTTCAGAATTCAGACCTTAAACAGGAACAAATGGAAAATTATAATGGCAACGGACAATTTTTATTTGTTCTTGATAAATTTCTTTAAAGCTAGTTAATCTTCCCCCCACCCAATGATTAATAGTAATGGACATCGGCCAAAATTTCAAAACCATACTTAATAAAGTTAGGTGCCTAAATCCCTACTTAGGAAGACCTCATTTTCAGAGGTGGTATATATACGTGCAGCTCATATTGAATTCAGTGAGAATTATGAGTGCTCAGGCCTCTGAAAATAAGGCCATATTTATTTTGATGCCTAAACACAGATTTAATCTTGCTTCTCTTCTGACACCCAAGTGTTAAACCATTGGGTGCAACATATTAAAACTCCTGAATGATAGCCTCCTAAATAAAGCTAAACAGAATTAAAAAGTAAATTTTTCAGGGCTCTCGATGCTGATATTGAAAACAGAAAATATGGCATTTTATAGTTATTTGTTTGATTTCTAATGGGAGTGGCTCAGCTGTTTATGTTCATTTTAAAACTTATTTATTTGATTTTATTTTTGTAATACAATCTTTCATTCGATGATGGAAAAAGGAGATGGTCTAGTCTCTGGGAATTTTTTCAAATGTATTTGAAGTTGAACTTACTGTTTAATAAAAGAGTAGGGCTGAAAACACAGGAAATTCAAATTTGTTTTTTAGGTGCATGGGCAGTGGCTATTCTCCCAATGTTCTTAAAATAATTCCATCTCCATATCCATTCACTGCTGGGTCTCTGCTGAATGCTGGTGCCAATTAGTAATAATTATTTTTATCAGTCTCTGGGTGGATTTTCTTTTGGTCCTTTGCATGTCAGTTTTCAACAAAAAAAGTAATGAGTAATTAATATCAAGCAAGTGAAATTGCCACCTTCCCAGGTAGCAGCTGTCTCTCACACACTCCTGAACCACTATTTGAGTTTTGGAGAATATTACCACTTAACATCTTCCTCCCACAATATTAAGTATCTTTGAGTATGACTCTTGCTCCAACCTACATACTCTCCTACTTCCATGCCAAATACGAAAAATCTTATATCCTTACAAAAAATGCTAAAACAGAATAAAAATACCTTACAAGCAATTTCTAATAACCTGTTACTGGTAAAGGCACTCATGAAAAGATACAGAGTTTGCAAAATAAACTGAAACTGGTCATCATTCTGCAGTCTACCCCTATAGATATTATTGCCTAGGAGATATCTGTATGTGAGTGGCATAGAGCAGCAAAAATATGCGTTCTGAATGCTGCTCTAACTCCACCATCCATTTTAATTCCCTAGATGCACACATTTTATATATTATGGCCTAGATTATTAGTTGCACTGAATTTTCGTTCTGGTTCATTGATTTATCAGCTCAACCCCAAACATGGAGCAGGTTAGAGCAGCCTGTGGGCTTTTCTAGCATATATCAACTAGTAGCAATCCCCAGGGGACAGACAACCATCTATGAGTAGAAAGAAATTCAACATGCTCCGGTCATGCCTCTTCCCCAACATGGGGTGCTGCTATCATAGACTTTGTGGGATAAATCTCATGAATGCAATATTGGTGTAGAGCAGTGGTTCTCAAAGCCGGTCTGCCACTTGTTCAGGGAAAGTCCCTGGTGCGCCGGATTGGTTTGTTTACCCGCTGTGTCCACAGGTTCTGCCGATCACAGCTCCCACTGGCTGTGGTTTGCCGCTCCAGGCCAATGGGGGCTGCAGGAAGGGCAGCCATCATGTCCCTTGGCCTGCGTCACTTCCCGCAGCCCCCATTGGCCTGGAGCAGCATAATGGGGGCTTTGAGAACCACTGGTGTAGAGGGTTATAGCTGGTTCAGGTAGGACAGTCAGGGGAAAAAAAAACAGAGGAGGTGTTGCATTACGTATCAGGAATGTACACACTTGTTCAGAGATGCAGAAAGAGATGAAAGGCAGACCAGTTGAAAGTCTCTGGATGAAGCTAAAAGGGGGGAAATAGGGGCAACATCATGGTAGAGGGTCTACAGTAAACCACCAAATCAGGAAAAAGAGATGGATGAAGCATTTCTAGAACAAATAACATACATATACAAAACACAAAACCTGGTAACAATGAGGGATTTTAACTGCAGTTGGAAAAGTAAAACTAAATGGCAAAGTATGAAATGTCCAGTAAGTTCTTGGAATGTGTTTTGCACAACCTTTTTTGTTTCAGAAGGTGGAGGAAGTAACCGGGGAATCACCATTTTAGACTTCATTCTGATGAATAGGAAGAAATTGGTAGCAAATCTGAAAGTGGAGTGCAATTTGGGTGAAAGTCATCATGAAATGATAGATGATATGATTTTAAAGAAAGGAAGGAGTTAGTGCAGTGGAATAGGACAGTGGACTTCAAAAAAGCAGATTTCAACAAATTCAGAAAATGGATAGGTAAAATTTCCTGGGAAGAAAAGCTAAAGGGAAGAGTTCAGGAAAGCTGGCTGTTTGTCAAAGAGACAATATTAAAGGCACAAAAGCAAACCATCAATACGAAGGAAAGAAAAGAATACTAAAAGACCAATGTCGCTCCATCAGGAACTCTTTAACAACCGAAACATGGAAAAAACTGTTAAGGATGAATACAAAAGAATAGCACAAGAATGTAGGGGCAAAACCAGAAAGGATTGGCACTAAATAAGTTACTTCTTGCAAGAGACATAAAAGACAACAATAAATTCTATAAATGCATTAGGGAGTTCTATAAATGCAATAGAAATATGAAGGACAGTAAATCCTCTACTTAGCTCAGAAAGAGAGCTAATAACTGATGTCATCAAGATAGCTGAAGTGTTTAATGCCTATTTTGATTTAGTTTTCATTATAAAGGTTAATGGTGACCAGACACTCAACATAATTAATATTAACAACAAGAGGGAAGGAATGCATGCTAAAAATAGGAAAAAACAAGTGGAAGAATATTTAGATAAGATAGATGTATTCCAGTCGGTAGGTCCTGATAAAATTCATCGTAGGGTGCTTAAGTAGCTACTTGAAGGAATTCCAGAACCATTAGCAATTAATTATCTTTGAGAACTCATGAAGGATGGGTGAGGTAAACATATCTTAATTTTAGTAAGGCTTTTGATAGTTCCACAAGACATTCTCATAAGCAAATTAGGAAAATGTGTCCTAGATTAAATTACTGGTGCAAAACTGGTTTCAGAGTAACAGCCGTGTTAGTCTGTATTCGCAAAAAGAAAAGGAGTACTTGTGGCACCTTAGAGACTAACCAATTTATTTGAGCATAAACTTTCGTGAGCTACAGCTCACTTCATCGGATGCATACTGTGGACACTGCAGAAGACATTATATACACAGAGACCATATATACCTCCTCCCACCCCACTCTCCTGCTGGTAATAGCTTATCCAAAGTGACCACTCTCCCTACAATGTGCATGATAATCAAGGTGGGCCATTTCCAGCACAAATCCAGGTTTTCTCACCCCGCCCCCCAAACACACACACACACAAACTCACTCTCCTGCTGATAATAGCTTATCCAAAGTGACCACTCTCCCTACAATGTGTATGATAATCAAGGTGGGCCATTTCCAGCATAAATCCAAGTTTAACCAGAATGTCGGGGGGGGGGGTAGGAAAAAACAAGGGGAAATATCCCCCCCCCCAGACGTTCTGGTTAAACTTGGATTTATGCTGGAAATGGCCCACCTTGATTATCATACACATTGTAAGGAGAGTGGTCAGTTTGGATGAGCTATTACCAGCAGGAGAGTGAGTTTGTGTGTGTGGGGGGGGGGGTGAGAAAACCTGGATTTGTGCTGGAAATGGCCCACCTTGATTATCATGCACATTGTAAGGAGAGTGGTCACTTTGGATGGGCTATTACCAGCAGGAGAGTGAGTTTGTGTGTAGGGGGGCGGAGGGTGAGAAAACCTGGATTTGTGCTGGAAATGGCCCAACTTGATTATCATACACATTGTAAGGAGAGTGATCACTTTAGATAAGCTATTACCAGCAGGAGAGTGGGGTGGGAGGAGGTATTGTTTCATGGTCTCTGTGTATATAATGTCTTCTGCAGTTTCCACAGTATGCATCCGATGAAGTGAGCTGTAGCTCACGAAAGCTTATGCTCAAATAAATTGGTTAGTCTCTAAGGTGCCACAAGTACTTCTTTTCTTGTTGCAAAACTGTTTGAAAGACCATACTCAGAGTAGTTATCAATGGTTCATTTTCAAACTGGGAGAACATATCTGGTGGGGTCTCACTGGGGTCTGTCCTGAGTCCAGTACTATTCAATATTTTCATTAATGAATTGGATAATGGTGTGAAGAGTATGCTTATAAAATTTGTGGACAACACCAAGCTCTGAGGGCTTGCAAGCACTTTGGAGGACAGGATTAGAATTCAAAACAACTTTGGCAAATTAGAGAACTGGTCTGAAATCAACAAGATGAAATTCTGTAGAGATGTGTAAAGTACTACACATAGGAAGGAAGAGTCAAATGCAAAACTACAAAATGGGGAATAACAGCCTAAAGTTGTAGTACTGCTGAAAAGTATCTGGGAGCTACGGTAGATGACAAATTAAATATGAGTAAACAATGTGATGCAGTTGCAAAACAGACTTAAAATATTTCTGGGATGTATTAACAAGAGTGTCGTATGTAAGACATGGAAGGTAACTGTCCCCTATGAGGCCAAAGCTGGAGTACTATGTCCAGTTCTGGTTGCTACACTTCAAGAAAGATGCAGACAAACTGGAGAGAATCCAGAGGAGAACAACAACAACAAGTTTAAAAACTGGGCACATTTGGTCTTGATAAAAGACTGCCCCCTGGCCTTTATAATAGTTTTCAAAATGTTAAGGGCTGTTATTAAGAGTACTGTGATCAATTGCTCTCCATGTTCACTGAAAATAGGGCAAGAAGTAATGGGCTTAATCTTCAGCAAGGGAGCTTTGGGCTAGATAATAGGAAAAACTTTCTAACTATAAGGATAGTTAAGCACTGGAATAGGCTTCCGTGATGCTTTGGAGTTCATCTCAGACCATAAGTTGTTGTGTATCCTCCTGGCCTGTAATCCTGGGTGTCTCTGTGCTGTGCTGCCTTGGTTCAGATCCCTGACAGCAGCAGCATGCTCACAACACAATAGCCTCCACAAGCATGGGTTACTTCTTGCAGAGTGACCTCCAACAACCTTCCAGTCCCGCACTTCCTCCAAACCATCTGTCCAGTAGTGTCCAACCTTGTCACTTAACACTTCCAGTAATGATTAAATTCACAGCTCCCTTAAAGCAGCTCATTACCTTAACATACACTCTAGTTTAATCAAGCACTGAATTGGTGTATAGTAAAAGTAAATGAAAACTCATAGGATTAACTGATTCCAAGTATAAGAAATAAAAGATAGCAAGGGCTACCAACAAACAAAAGTATAAATACATTTCTAAGCCCTGGTCTACACTACAAGTTTAGGTCGAATTTAGTAGTGTTAGATTGATTTAACCCAGCTCCCATCCATATAACGAAGCCATTTACTTAGACTTAAAGGGCTCTTAAAATCGATTTCTGTACTCCTCCCCCGACGAGGGGATTAGTGTTGAAATCAACCTTGCTGGGTCAAATTTGAGGTAGTGTGGTCACAATTAGATGGTATTGGCCTCCAGGGGTTATCCCAGAGTGCTCCATTGTGACCGCTCTGGATAGAATTCTCAACTCAGTTACACTGGCCAGGTAGACAGGAAAAGACCCGCAAACTTTTGAATCTCATTTCCTGTTTGGCCAGTGTGGCAAGCTGCAGGTGAGTGCAGATCTCATCAGCAGAGGTGACCATGATGGAGTCCCAGAATCGCAAAAGAGCTCCAGCATGGACCGAACAGGAGGTACAGGATCTGATTGCTGTATGGGGAGACGAATCCATGCTATCAGAACTCCGTTCCAAAAGATGAAATGCCCAAACATTTGAAAAAATCTCCAAGGGCAGGAAGGATGGAGGCTATAACAGGGACCCGCAGCAGTGCCGCATGAAACTTAAGGTGCTCAGGCAAGCCTACCAAAAAACCAGAGAGGCAAACAGCCGCTTGGGGTCAGAGCCCCAGACATGCTGCTTCTATGATGAGCTGCATGCCATTCTCGGGGGTGCAGCCACCACTACCCCACCCCTGTGCTTTGACTCCATCAACGGATTATCACGCAACAGAGTTGCACATTTTGGGGATGAGGAAGATGAGGAGGAGGAGGTTGAAGATAGCGCACAGCAAGCAAGCGGAGAAACCATTTTCCCTGAGAGCCAGGAACTGTTTCTCACCCTGGACCTGGAGCCAGTACCCCCCGAACCTACCCCAGGTGGGCTCCCGGGCTCCACCAGGCAGAGAAGGCACCTCTGGTGAATGTACCTTTGTAAATATAATACATGGTTTAAAAGCAAGCGTGTTTAATGATTAATTTGCAGCCAGTACAGCTACTGGAGAAGTCTGTTAAAGTGTCTGGGGATGGAGCGGAAATCCTCCAGGGACATCTCCATAAAGCTCTCCTGGATGTACTCCCAAAGCCTTTGCAAAAGGTGTCTGGGGAGGGCAGCTTTATTCCGTCCTCCATGGTAGGACACTACCACACCAAGCCAGTAGCACGTAGTCTGGAGTCATTGCATAACAAAGCATGGTAGCATATGGTCCCGGTGTTTGCTGGCATTCAAGCAACATCTGTTCTTTATCGCTCTGTGTTATCTTCAGGAGAGTGATATCATTCATAGATTCATAGATAATAAGGTCAGAAGGGACCATTATGATCATCTAGTCTGACCTCCTGCACAACGCAGGCCACAGAATCTCACCCACCCACTCCTGCGAAAAACCTCTCACCTATGTCTGAGCTATTGAAGTCCTCAAATGGTGGTTTAAAGACTTCAAGGAGCAGAGAATCCTCCAGCAAGTGACCCGTGCCCCATGCTACAGAGGAAGGCGAAAAACCTCCAGGGCCTCCTCCAACCTGCCCTGGAGGAAAATTCCTTCCCGACCCCAAATATGGCGATCAGCTAAACCCTGAGCATATGGGCAAGATTCATCAGCCAGATACCCAGGAAAGAATTTTTTGTAGTAACTCAGATCCCACCCCATCTAACATCCCATCACAGGCCATTAGGCCTATTTACCATGAATATTTAAAGATCAATTAATTACCAAAATTATGTTATCCCATCATACCATCTCCTCCACAAACTTATCGAGTTTAATCTTAAAGCCAGATAGATCTTTTGCCCCCACTGCTTCCTTTGGAAGGCTATTCCAAAACTTCACTCCTCTGATGGTTAGAGATCTTCGTCTAATTTCAAGTCTAAACTTCCCAATGACCAGTTTATATCCATTTGTTCTTGTGTCCACATTGGTACTGAGCTTAAATAATTCCTCCCTCTCCGGTATTTATCCCTCTGATATATTTATAGAGAACAATCATATCTCCCCTCAACTTTCTTTTAGTTAGGCTAAACAAGCCAAGTTCCTTGAGTCTCCTTTCATAAGACAAGTTTTCCATTCCTCGGATCATCCTAGTAGCCCTTCTCTGTACCTGTTCCAGTTTGAATTCATCCTTCTTAAACATGGGACACCAGAATTGCACACAGTATTCCAGGTGAGGTCTCACCAGTGCCTTGTATAATGGTACTAAATCCTCCTTATCTCTACTGGAAATACCTCGCCTGATGCATCCCAAGACCACATTAGCTTTTTTCATGGCCATATCACATTCATGGTCAATTTGTTAGTCTCTAAGGTGCCACAAGTCCTCCTTTTCTTTTTGCGAATACAGACTAACACAGCTGCTATTCTGAAACCTGGTTGAAATAGGGTAATTTTATTAAGGGGACATTCAGAGGTGGCCGTTCCTGCTGGGCTGTTTGCCTGTGGCTTAACAGAAAACTTCCCCGCTGTTAGCCACGCAATGGGGGGATGGGTGAACCGATCATCCCAGAGAATTGGGTGCGTGTGTGTGTGTGTGGGGGGGGGTAGTTGGGTTTGTGCTGCATGTTAACCTGAAAACTGCAGCCCCTCCTTTTAAATTGCCAGCCCATTTTAAATGTCCAGCCCAAAGACTGTTTGGTATGGGAAATGAGGGCGCTACTGTTTGAAACCATTCCCACATGTTATGAAGGCTAAAGAAGCCAAAAGATTGTGGCTTACCATGGCTGCCTGCAAGCCAAATTCTGTTGCCCGCTGGCCCTGCGTGTGTGATCTCTCACACCAAACCAGCAGACCCTCAATATAAGAGGCAAAGTGCGACCTTGTACCGAATGCACATGTGCTATGTAATGTTAACAGCAAGGTTCACCCTGAAAGAGTCTACCCATTGTTCTCTAAATGTGTCTTTTTAACTACTACTCCCCCTTTTTATTTTCCTCCCACAGCTGCAAATGGTTCTGCGCTCACACTATCATCTCCTTCCCAGAGGCTAGTGAAGATTAGAAGGCAAAAAAAAAGCACTCATGATTAAATGTTCTCTTTCATGAGCTCATGCAGTCTTCTCACACTGAAAGACCCCAGTAGAATGCATGGAGGCAAACAATGTTAGAGTCCAGGGAAGCACAATATGAATGCGAGGACAGGTGGTGGGTTGAAGATGATAGGTGGCATCAGCTTGCTGACAGAAGGCAGGAGTCAATGCTGAGGCTACTGAAGGATCAAAGTGATATGCTCTGGCGTATGGTTGAGGTGCAGGAAAGGCAGCATGACCACAGATCACTGCTACAGCCCCTGTGTAACCAACCGCCCTCCTCCCCAAGTTCCATAGCCTCCTCACCCAGACACCCAAGAACGCGGGGGGAGGAGGGGGACCCTCCGGGCACCCAACCACTCCACCCCAGAGGACAGCGCAAGCAACAGAAAGCTGACATTCAATAAGTTTAAAAGTGCAGTGTGGCCTTGTCCTTCCCTCCTCCCCACCCCTCCCGGGCTACATTGACAGTTAACCCCCTATTTGTGTGATGAATTAATAAAGAATGCATGAATTTGAAGCAACAATGACTTTATTGCCTCTGCAAGCAGTGATCAAAGGGGAGGGGAGGGTGATTAGCTTACAGGGAAGTAGAGTGAACCCAGGGGTGGGGGTTTTCATCAAGGAGAAACAAACAGAACTTTCACACCATAGCTAGGCCAGTCATGAAACTGGTTTTCAAAGCTTCTCTGATGCGCACCGTGCTCTCCTGTACTCTTCCCAGACATGATGCGCCGTGGTGTCTGGCTGCGCGTAATCAGCAGCCAGACGATTTGCCTCAACCTCCCACCCCACCATAAACGTCTCCCCCTTACTCTCACAGATATTGTGGAGCGCACAGCAAACAGTAATAACAATGGGAATATTGGTTTCGCTGGGGTTTGAGTCAGTAAAATGTGCCAGGGCTCTTTTAAACATCCAAATGCACATTCTACCACCATTCTGCACTTGCTCAGCCTATAGTTGAACAGCTCCTGACTACTGTCCAGGCTGCCTGTGTATGGCTTCATGAGCCAAGGCATTAAGGGGTAGGCTGGGGCCCCAAGGATAATTATAAGCATTTCAACATCCCCAACAGTTATTTTCTGGTGTGGGAAGAAAGTCCTTTCCTGCAGCTTTTGAAACAGACCAGAGTTCCTGAAGATACGAGCGTCATGTACCTTTCCTGGCCATCCCACGTTGATGCTGGTGAAACATCCCTTGTGATCCGCCAGTGCTTGCATCACCATTGAAAAGTATTCCTAGCGGTTTATGTACTCGCTGCCTTGGTGCTCTGGTGCCAAGATAGGGATATGGATTCCGTCTATGGCCCCACCACAGTTAGGGAATCCCATTGCAGCAAAGCCATCCACTGTGACCAGCACATTTCCCAAAGTAACTACCCTTGATAGCAGCAGCTCAGTGATTGCATTGGCTACTTGGATCACAGCAGGCCCCACAGTAGATTTGCCCACTCCAAATAGATTCCCGACTGACTGGTAGCTGTCTGGCATTGCAAGCTTCCACAGGGCTATTGCCACTCACTTGTGAACTGTGAGGGCTGCTCTCAACTTGGTATTCTGGCTCTTCAGGGCACGGGAAAGCAAGTCACAAAGTTCCATGAAAGTGCCCTTACGCATGCAAAAGTTTCGCAGCCATTGGGAATCGTCCCAGACCTGCAACACTATGCGGTCCCACCAGTCTGTGCTTGTTTCCCGGGCCCAGAATCTGCATTCCATGGCATGAACCTGCCCCATTACCACCATGATGTCCACATTGCTGGGGCCCGTACTTTGAGAGAAGTCTGTGTCCATGTCCTCATCACTTTCCTCACCGCGCTGCCGTTGCCTACTCTCCTGCTTTTGCAGGTTCTGGTTCTGCATATACTGCTGGATAATGCACATGGTGTTCAGAATGGTCATAATTGCTGCGGTGATCTGAGCGGGCTCCATGCTTGCTGTGGTATGGCGTCTGCAGGAGAGCACAGTGGCAGTGGAAGCGGTGGGTGGATGACGATGCTGACAGCAATATGGTGCCCACACAGAAAAAGGCATGAAATGATTGTCGGCCACTGCTTTCATGAAGGGAGGGGGTAAGCAAGGGATAGGCTGGCAGCAGACAGTGCAGTACAACTACTAGCTTTCGTCATCTCCTGGATGTTTGCGGTGCTGCTTGCTGGGAGAGCTGACTAACCCCCTCAAGGATTGAGCTCACAACCCTGGGTTTAGCAGGCCAATGCTCAAACCACTGAGCTATCCCTCTGCCAATATTCCAGGCAGACAGAATCTCCATTAGACAAAACTTAAAGAAGAGAATGACCTGAGTCATTCCCATTTATGTCCAGGTGCCCCTGACAGACCTCACTGAGGCCCGCCAAGAGCACCCAGGAGATGACAAGGACAGCTACCAGTCGTAATGCACCATCTGCTGCCACAAGGCAATGAGCTGCTGCTGTGTAGCAATGCAGTCCCACATCTGCTAGTACCCAGACGTACGGTGACGGTAGCTGAGTGGGCTCCATGCTTACCGTGGTATGGCGTCTGCATGGGTAACCCAGGAAAAAAGGCGTGAAATGATTGTCTGCCGTTGCTTTCATGGAGGGGGGCTGGGGGGGCCTGACGACATGTACGCAGAACCATCCGCAACAATGTGTTTTGCCCCATCAGGCATTGGGATCTCAACCCAGAATTCCAATGGGCTGCGGAGACTGCGGGAACTGTTGGGTAGCTACCCACAGTGCAACAGTCTGGAAGTCAATGCTAGCCTCAGAACTGTGGATGCACTCCACCGAGGTAATGGTCTTAAGAGGGGACACTCACAATCGACTGTATAAAATTAATTTCTAAAAAGCGACTTCTATAAATTCGATCTAATTCCGTAGTGTAGACATAGCCTTCTAAAACTTGATTTAAACTAGAGTCTCTTGTTCAAAGAAGTGTTTCTCTCCAAATCTCTTTTCCAGCATGGCTGAGCAGACTCTTTGGCCAGAATCCTTCACAAAGCTCAAAGTGTTTGGCTTCTTTGTCTCTTTAGGTGAAGGATGCTAAGATGGCAAGTTGAAGCAGGCAGAACCACATTTCTTTGCCACATTTCTTAATCCAGGTTAGGATTAGGTACTGCTTGCCAAATCCATTTTAAGAACATATTTCTGGCACATAGCTATTAAGTCCTTTGTGGGCCTACCTTACATACATCACACAAAGATATTAATGATCCATAAGTTATTAATTTCAGTGATATATTACATGCCACCTTTTGGTATATATCATGATAACTGTGTGCCCACTGGCATTGGGGTGCACTTAGGGTCACAGCTTCCAAAGGAGGTTGCAGAATCCCAGGCACTGTAGGTTTTTAAGAATGGGCTAGACAAACTCCTGTCAGGGATGATTTAAGTTTACTGGATGCTGCAATGCAGGGGTCTGGACGAGGCCACTCAAATGCCATTCTAGCCGTACATTTCTATTCTATTTCCATTTCCTGTGGGTTGACAGACCAATGTTAGGGACATGACTGTGATTTTATATTTAGGTATAGCTCTTGTGATTGTGGTTGTAGAGCTATTTAATAAGCTAGGCATCATTCACTAAAAAAGAAAAGAAAAAAACCCACACAGAGAAGGTCAGATTAATTAAAGATTATGAGGGAATAAACCAAGGATGGTGAGTTCTGCTGAATTTTAGAGGAACTGGATTAGGAACTCTGGCAAATTTCTAAAGCATCTCTGTCTCTCCTGTGTTCATACCAACAAGACATTCTGAGGACCAAATTTCAAACATGTGTATCAAACCTACAACTGGACTCATAAATCCATATTTAGGCACGTCAGCCAGCATTTACATATCTGTATATAGATTTTGAAGCCTAAATTAAGGTACTTATGTTTCAAAATTTAGCTCTGTGTGGTGGTAAAGTAACTCACATTAATTGATTTCTTCAGCTATTTCATTAGTTCCACCATATGTCAGGTAGGTTTTTATTTTAGATCTTCTTGCCCATTTTTTCTCATAAAATGTTGCCTCAATCCTTTCCCCTCATGTATAAAGCTGATTTTTAATTATTTAAATTATTGTTCTTAAGGAGTTTTGTTTCATTTGGGCTATTTATAATTTAAATGTATTAAGATAAATACTTTCCAATTAACTACGTAACAGCAATTTTTAGATTCCATAATTAGCAGTTTAGCAGTTATTCCTGACAGCAATTGTACTGTATGCACACAGGAGCAAATTAGCAAGACACTTAAACCTTGCCGAGGAAAGAAACTCAAGCAATATTTAGCAGTGGATACAGTAGGTTAACCTGCATCCATGATATATACTTCCTGATTATTTAGCATTTCAGAACGAAATGAACACGAAACAAGATTATGAAACCTCTATGTGAAAAATGTGTTTGTGAAGGACACGGTTTATCACCTCCGCTAGACAGGATAAGGGCATGTTTTTAATCTCACACCAATGTAAATCAGGAGTAATTTAACTTCAGTGGACTGGATTCTTTTCTCATTTATGCTTAATTTATACCAATGTTGCAGAGAGATCATAACCATGCCCTTGGTTTGAGAAAGAATGAATTTAGTTAAGAATTTGCCCCCTGTGACCTCCTAATCTGTCTGCCGGATCTCTTTATATCTAACCTCTCTCATCACAACATTCATCTCTCTACCCACAAAGTGATATCTCTGGTTTAGCTTTTTCATGTTGTTCCCTCTCTCTTTCCCTTCAGAAAACTGTTAATAGCACATAAGTATCAAAAAATGTGGGTAAGTGACAAGGACACATCAAAATGCCAACTGACTATTGTGCTCTCTCCAACTAACAACATTTTGTATTAGTAGTATGTGACCTTGTTTGAAAGAAGGGATCCGTTAAATAAAAGCTCACACTGATCCCTCTGCTTCTGCATGTGGAGAAGATGTGTATATTTTATGTATAACATTACTTATCACACCACAAATGTGCATAGCATTTTATGGTACAGATAAAGATAGATTTCCTGCCACAGTCTAAATTGAAATGGGAACAGATAAAATGTAACACAGGGAGGGGTGGCAGAGGATATGTCATGTGATTATGCGGTCACTTGGAATGCTAGTACCTGTGTGCGTATTTGTGTGTAAACGTGTAGTTTATGTTTATGTAATATAAAACACCCATTGTACCACAGACATTTAGTTTCACACAATACTAATATATAACAATGCATGACAAACAGAAATATATTAAAATAAATTCAGGATTTTAGCCCATTCCACTTTTGCATATTGTTACATGTCCTGGTTATAACTGGAAGTGTCAAAATACTGCAAAACAGCCTCTCTTCCTGTATATCCTACCCCGTCAGAAAGGTGGAGTACCAAAAATTTCACAAGAAGCTTATTTCAGGGAGAGTTCCAGGCCAATTTTGAAGACCTAGGAAATATGGATGATTTGGCTGCTTTGGGGTCCTTTTATGTTCCACAGTGAACATCAAACCTTGTAAAGTTCACAGCATAATTCAGGTGATAAAAAAACATGAAGCCAGAGACAATCCTGTCAGCTTCTCTCAAACCACTTGACATTGTACAACACCACTGGGAAAATAGTAAATTCAAATATACGGACTATAAAAGACTTATAGTGGACTCATCACAACTCAAATCAACTAGATCAGGCCAGGCCTACAAAGACAGCCGGATGTGATATTGGGTATTTATTAGATGACAATACTTCTCCTGAATCAGGACTGACCCATGCCTCAATTTACTGTTGAGGGCTCTTGACTTTCAGATTAAACCAAAGTAAGACAAAGGGATGTCAAATCCAGCAAATTTTGTCTCACATTCTTCATATTTAGCTTCCTCATGAAATTTCAGTTGCATGTTGCATATCGTATTGTTCTTTACCTCTTCTCGTAATGTCTGCTGTTAAGTATTTGCTGTGTTTCACCCTAGAGGTGGGTGAAGTGGCTTCTTTAAGTCTTATGCTTACCTCTGAAAGGTATTGTGAGGATTACTTATTGCTTTGAAGACTGGGACTTTTAAGGTTCTTTTACAGATATAAATAAAGTGGCATGGAGAATTGCAAAGTATTATTATTATACAGTTATATACCTTGTCTATAGAAACACCTGAGAATATTTTTGTGATGCTGGCAGACCAGATGTCAGCTCTTCCCCAAATTGCAGGCATTAGCTAAGAGCTAACAAACTCATAGATGGAGAACAGACCAGTTCACCTGTATGTTAGTTTTCCGCAAAAGAGGTATTTGTTTTCTAAACTTTTATTTAGTGTTTAGACTCTGTGAAATGCTCGTTTGTTGCTGCATGCATTAATCTCACTTGTAATGTCTGTAGTTCATACTGTAAGAAAATATATAAGTTTTGCTTTTAACTTTGAAACTGTTTGCTCTGAACTTGTGAACCCAGGCACAGGAATCATCCTCCCTGCGGATCCAGAAGGACATTCAAAATCACATGGGCCAACCAGGAATATCACAATACAAAGGATTGGTTAATGGTCCTATCCCACTTGGGAAATGCTACATGCAAGGAAGTTTCTCCTGTGGACTTGGAAGCTGAATGAAGGACAAAGTGACAGGAACATTTTCTCTTTTTAGCTATTTGAACTCTGACAGGGTGTGATGGTTTACGCTCCTAGGGTCAGGGCAGCATGGCCTAGCAGCCAAAGTCTATGGAGCGGCCGTTAGGTGCAGGACAGAGCGGCCTAATGGCCCAAGTTCAATGGGGGTGGAGCACCCATCAAGGGGTGTGGCAGCCCCAGTAGTGGGGCCCGAGCCCACCTTACTCCATCAGGCCCCGACCTAGGGCCCTAACAGTGGTGTAGCACTTTGCCACTGACTCAGCGGGGGGTCCTACCAAAACACGCTGAGGTTTCCCAGGTGGGAGCCACCACTCCGTCACCCTTCCTGGGTCACTTCCTACCAGTCTCTGCGCTGGGGTCTCCCATGCGCCTTCGGATTCTCCGTGGACAGTTGGGCCGGCCTCCTCCTTTGGCTCCTCCAGTCGCTGGGGTTCAAGTGGGCCCAGGGAGGCTCTGATTCCCAGTGCAGTCAGGGGCTGTGGCCGGCCCTCTGCAGGAGCTTCCCAGACAGGTTCTTCCCCTGTGGCTGCCCACCCCAAATGAGCTGGGTTTACACCCTTTATACTGCTAGAGCATTTGGAGCCTGCCCAGTCCCGCCAGGGAGGCGGGACTTCCGTTGTCAATAATATGGGCTTAACCCTGTCTGGGCTAATGTGGGGTAAGCAGACCCTGTCTCACAGGGTCAGAGACTAAACTGAAGCCAGAGATCCCCAGGGGCTGCCTCCTGGGTCTTCCCTGAAAGACACTTTGAATTGACAGATCACCACAACTCTGTGGAGTTAGATGGTAACTCATTTGTTTGTATAGGTTTGCTTGCTTTACTTGTAAATAACCCTCTTATTCCTTTTTCCTAGTTCATAAACCTTTATCTAATTTATTACAGATTGGCTACAGGCATTGTCTTTGATGTAAGGTGTTGGGTACCAATTGATCTGGGTAAGTGATTGGTTTTCTGGGACAGGATGCAACCTGAATATTATGTGATTTTTGATGTAAGTGACCATTTGTCATGAAGTCCAGTTTGTCTGGGTGGCTAGATAGACTGAAGTGTCCAAGGGGACTGTCTGTGACTTTATGGTAAGACTGTTACAGTGATCTAGGCATTCATATTTGTTGCTGGCTTAGTGAAATCTAATTATAGAAAACACCACCAGTCTGGGGTGTGTCTGCCCTATTTTTGACAGTCTGCCCTGAGGTAGGTTTCAGAGTAGCAGCCAGGTTAGTCTGTATTCACAAAAAGAAAAGGAGTACTTGTGGCACCTTAGAGACTATCCAATTTATTTGAGCATAAGCTTTCGTGAGCTACAGCTCACTTCATCGGTAGTCACTCATGGTTATGAGCCACTGTAAACAGTGTGAATCTGGACAATTTCTCTGATAACCTCTGTGAACTGATGAGTCTGTATTGACAGAATAACTGACCCTTTCAGCACTGTGGGTGTTATTAAGCTGGAATGCTTTATTGTCCCAGCACTATTCTGACTTTTCTTTGTAGCAATTTAAATGAAGCAACTCATGACCTAAATTAAAGAGATACTATTAGATTTTTCAGGCAAACACTTCAATCTACCTTATTTGTGTGCATCAACAAAGGTGTCAGAATACCTAGTCAGAGAACAACTGAGGATGACGGTATGCTTTTAGCCTACTCAGAGCAAGACCTGCAGACAATGACATTTCATTTTTTAGTTGCATCTGTAAACTTTGGCTAGCTAGTTCACATTCCAAAGATTGAGATTATGTATCAACCAGCGCTAAACAAACAATATGTGGAAAAAAACACTGATATCAATATTGAAGCTGGAAAAACTGGGGGGCAGTGTGTGTGTGGGGGGGAGAACTTAGCTGCCTTGCAAGTGTTCTCACTAACAGTTGTCTAATAGAGGAGGCTGCAGTCTTGTAACCAGCAAGCTAAATCTGCATTAATCATCACCTGAGTGTCTGGAAGCAAATGTCTCTTTGCTTAAGAACAAAGATCAAACTGTATGGTGCAGTATTGCTTTCTACCCTATAGCATGGTGTTGACATTTGGGCCTGCCACCAGTGTTAAATTAAAGTGTTAGAAAGTATCCATACTGCTTGAGTTCTGCAGTCGGTCAGAATGAGATAAAACAACCAACAATATTCTACTGGAGCCTGCTGTTTTTTTAATTTTTTTATTTTGTTTTTCTGTCTGAGGCAGTGCCATTGACGATGCAGCTCAGAGGAAACAATCATATTCCATGACTAGATTAGCATATGTCCAAGCAATTGACTCAGGTTATGACAAATGACAACATTCAGATGAACAAAGAATACATCTTAAAGATCCTCTAAGAAAGAAGGTATAGCTATTTGACAAAGCATTGACAGCTATAGATTTCAATCGGTCCCGTTTGCAACAGATGGCTGTATGGGAAATAATTGGATTGACCACAACACAAAATAACAACTACATCTGCAAAAGCAGTGATGTCCAATATATTGGCGGCAGCAGTCTATCTGCCCAATTTGTGGCAGAAAGTGTAAGTCATAAATTGGACTCTACACACATGAATATGAGGGTAAATATCAACATTCTACAGCTACAAAGTGTCAAATACCCATGACTTCTGTAAGTATGTTTATGTAGTTTGTAGCCAGGTGGTAAAGTTTGAGATCTTTTTATGAAAGCTGATATATAATCCATGGTTGCTGATATTATTAAACCCTAGCTCTAAAGATAGCTGAAAAATTATCTCAAAACGTTTTTGGTGGAAATGCCTTTTTGAACAAAATTATTATTTGTTAAAAATCATTTTGACCAACTTTTTTGTTCAAAAATTTGTAATTTGGGGATTTTTTTTTTAATTTGTTTAGGGAAAATAATTTTTAACACTTTCTCCCACCTTTTTTCAGGTAGAAAATAAAAAAGTGAGTGATTTTTTTTATCTCCATTAAAAAGAACATTTATTGGAAAAAATACATTTCAGAATTTTAAAAAATGGAAAATTTGAAACAAAAAGGTTTTATTTTGTTAAATATACTTCTTTTTTTCCCACCAGCTCTAAATATTATAGAATCACAGAATCATAGAATATCAGGGTTGGAAGGGACCTCAAGAGGTCATCTAGTCCAACCCCCTGCTCAAAGCAGGACCGATCCCCGCCTAAATCATCCCAGCCAGGGCTTTGTCAAGCCTGACTTTAAAAACTTCTGGGGAAGGAGATTCCACCACTCCCTAGGTAACACATTCCAGTGTTTCACCACCCTCCTAGTGAAAAAGTTTTTCCTAATATCCAACCTAAATCTCCCCCACTGCAACTTGAGACCATTACTCCTTGTTCTGTCATCTACTACCACTGAGAATAGTCTAGAGCCATCCTCTTTGGAACCCCCTTTCAGGTAGTTAAAAGCAGCTATCAAATCCCCCCTCATTCTTCTCTTCTGAAGACTAAACAATCCCAGTTCCCTCAGCCTCTCCTCATAAGTCATGTGTTCCAGTCCCCTAATCATTTTTGTTGCCCTCCGCTGGACTCTTTCCAATTTTTCCACATCCTTCTTGTAGTGTGGGGACCAAAACTGGACACAGTACTCCAGATGAGGCCTCACCAATGTTGAATAGAGGGGAACGATCACATCCCTCGATCTGCTGGCAATGCCCCTACTTATACATCCAAAATGCCATTCGCCTTCTTGGCAACAAGGGCACACTGTTGACTCATATCCAACTTCTCGTCCACTGTAACCCGTAGGTCCTTTTCTGCAGAACTGCTACCGAGCCATTCCGTCCCTAGTCTGTAGCGGTGCATTGGATTCTTCCATTCTAAGTGCAGGACTCTGCACTTATCCTTGTTGAACCTCATCAGATTTCTTTTGGCCCAATCCTCCAATTTGTCTAGGTCCCTCTGTATCCTATCCCTACCCTCCAGCGTATCTACCACTCCTCCCAGTTTAGTGTCATCTGCAAACTTGCTGAGGGTGCAATCCACACCATCCTCCAGATCATTTATGAAGATATTGAACAAAACCGGCCCCAGGACTGACCCCTGGGGCACTCCACTTGACACCGGCTGCCAACTAGACATGGAGCCATTGATCACTACCCGTTGAGCCCGACAATCTAGCCAGCTTTCTATCCACCTTATAGTCCATTCATCCAGCCCATACTTCTTTAACTTGCTGGCAAGAATACTGTGGGAGACCGTGTCAAAAGCTTTGCTAAAGTCAAGGAACAACAGGTCCACTGCTTTCCCTTCATCCACAGAGCCAGTTATCTCGTCATAGAAGGCAATTAGATTAGTCAGGCATGACTTGCCCTTGGTGAATCTATGCTGACTGTTCCTGATCACTTTCCTCTCCTCTAAGTGCTTCAGAATTGATTCCTTGAGGACCTGCTCCATGATTTTTCCAGGGACTGAGGTGAGGCTGACTGGCCTGTAGTTCTCAGGATCCTCCTTCTTCCCTTTTTTAAAGATGGGCACTACATTAGCCTTTTTCCAGTCATCTGGGACCTCCCCCAAATGCCATGAGTTTTCAAAGATAATGGCCAATGGCTCTGTAATCACATCCACCAACTCCTTTAGCACTCTTGGATGCAGCGCATTCGGCCCCATGGACTTGTGCTCGTCCAGCTTTTCTAAATAGTCCCGAACCACTTCTTTCTCCATAGAGGACTGGTCACCTTCTCCCCATGCTGTGCTGCCCAGTGCAGTAGTCTGGGAGCTGACCTTGTTCGTGAAGACAGAGGCAAAAAAAGCATTGAGTACATTAGCTTTTTCCACATCCTATGTCACTAGGTTGCCTCCCTCATTTAGTAAGGGGCCCACACTTTCCTTGGCTTTCTTCTTGTTGCTAACATACCTGAAGAAAACCTTCTTGTTACTCTTAACATCTCTTGCTAGCTGCAACTCCAAGTGTGATTTGGTCTTCCTGATTTCACTCCTGCAAGCCCGAGCAATATTTTTATACTGATCCCTGTTCATTTGTCCAAACTTCCACTTCTTGTAAGCTTCTTTTTTGTATTTAAGAGCAGCAAGGATTTCACTGTTAAGTCAAGCTGGTCGCCTGCCATATTTACTATTCTTTCTACACATCGGGATGGTTTGTCCCTGTAACCTCAATAAGGATTCTTTAAAATACAGCCATCTCTCCTGGACTCCTTTCCCCCTCATGTTATTCTCCCAGGGGATCTTGCCCATCAGTTCCCTGAGGGAGTCAAAGTCTGCTTTTCTGAAGTCCAGGGTCTGTATTCTACTGCGCTCCTTTCTTCCTTGTGTTAGGATCCTGAGCTCGACCATTTCATGGTCACTGCCTCCCAGGTTCCCATCCACTACTAATTCTTCCCGGTTTGCGAGCAGCAGGTCAAGAAGAGCTCTGCCCCTAATTGGTTCCTCCAGCACTTGCACCAGGAAATTGTCCTGTACGTTTTTCAAAAACTTCCTGGATTGCTTGTGCACCGCTGTATTGCTCTCCCGGCAGATATCAGGGTGATTGAAGTCTCCCATGAGAACCACGGCCTGCGATCTAGTAACTTCTGCGAGTTGCCGGAAGAAAGCCTCGTCCACCTCATCCCCCTGGTCTGGTCGTCTATAGTAGACTCCCACCACAACATCACCCTTGTTGCTCACACTCCTAAACTTAATCCAGAGACTCTCAGGTTTTTCTGCAGTTTCATACTTGAGCTCTGAGCAGTCATACTGCTCTCTTACATACAGTGCAACTCCCCCACCTTTTCTGCCCTGCCTGTCCTTCCTGAACAGCTTATATCCATTCATGACAGTACTCCAGTCATGTGAGTTATCCCACCAAATCTCTGTTATTCCAATCACATTGTAATTCCTTGACTGTGCCAGGCCTTCCAGTTCTCCCTGCTTGTTTCCCAGGCTTCATGCATTTGTATATAGGCACTTGAGGTAACCTGCTGATCGCGCCTCTTTCTCAGTATGAGGCAGGAGCCCTCCCCTCTCACGCGCTCCTGCTCATGCCTCCTCCCAGTATCCCACTTCCCCACTTACCTCAGGGCTTTGGTCGCCTTTTCTGGTGAACCTAGTTTAAAGCCCTCCTCACTAGGTTAGCCAGCCTGCTTGCGAAGATGCTCTTCCCTCTCTTCGTTAGGGGGAGCCCGTCTCTGCCTAGCACTCCTCCTTCTTGGAACACCATCCCATGGTCAAAGAATCCAAAGCCTTCTCTCTGACACCACCTGCGTAGCCATTTGTTGACTTCCACGATTCGACGGTCTCTACCCAGGCCTTTTCCTTCCACGGGGAGGATGGACGAGAACACCACTTGTACCTCAAACTCCTTTATCCTTCTTCCCAGAGCTACGTAGTCCGCGGTGATCCACTCAAGGTCATTCTTGGCAGTATCATTGGTGCCCACGTGAAGAAGCAGAAAGGGGTAGCGATCCGAGGGCTTGATGAGTCTCGGCAGTCTCTCCGTCACATCGCGAATCTTAGCTCTTGGCAAGCAGCAGACTTCTCAGTTTTCCCGGTCAGGGCGGCAGATAGATGACTCAGTCCCCCTGAGGAGAGAGTCCCCGACCACCACCACCCGCCTCTTTCTCTTGGGAGCGGTAGTCGTGGAACCCCCAACCCTAGGACAGTGCATCTCATGCCTTCCAATTGGTGGAGTCTCCTTCTGCTCCCTTCCCTCAGACGTATCATCTGGTCCACTCTCTGCATTAGTACCTGTGGAGAGAACATGAAAACCATTACTTACCTGTATCTGCCCTGCTGGTACATGGATGTTCCCCTTTTTTCTTCTGGAGGTCACATGATGCCAAATTTCTTCACCATCCTTCTGTCCCCGATGTGCAGCCTGCTCTAAATCTTCAGAACCTTGTGCCCGTAGAGGCCTATCCTGACATCCGTCCAGGAAATCTTCAGTTTCTCTTATGATTATTATTATGATTGTAAGATTTGCATAATAGGATCTTGATACTAGCAACAAATGAAGGGTTAGATTCACAAAAGGACTTAGGTATCAAGCTGCCACTTTAGGAACCTAAACCCCAGAATGAAGCCACACTGGGATTCACAAAGCCCTAATCGGTGGCTGCCAAACTAGGTTGGCACCTAACGGCTCTTGGTGCCTACATTTTTGCAGTAAAAGTTCCCTGTGTGTCTATCTTTTTGTCTCTGGGCATGCATGCTGCTGCCTCACTTTTGGCAGTAGCAGAGTGATCCTCTGCCTAACTTGACGGCCACACCTGATCCAGTAGGTGTGTTCAAAGCTTGTCAACTAGATTGGGCCACTGAGGGCAAGCTCACACAAAATGGCTGAGGGGAGGGGAAAGAGGAATAACTGCCTTATATCTTTCAGCCCAATGATTAGCTTACTTACCTGGGATGTGGGAGATTCATGGTTCAAATGCCCCCTCTGTCTAAGAATGGGATTTGAACAGGGCTCTACCTTTCAGGTGGGTGCCCTAGCCACTGGGATATGGGATATTCTGATATGAGTTTCTCTCCCAGTCTCTCTTGTTGAAGGAGTTCCACTTCATATACACAATTTAAAAAATCACTGGGCCACAGTGAGAGAGAGAGGGAGGGAGCAGAAGCATGAGAATGACTTTGTAGCTTAGCAGTTCGATCACTCACTTACTAGCTGTAAGATCAAGGATCCAGTACCACTGTTCCAATCCCTTCACCCTCAAGGAAGGATTGAAGTGGAAGGTTTCCCACATCCCAGGTGAGTACACTAACAACTGGGCTAAAAGTTATGAAGTAGTCCTCCTTCCTTTCTCCTGGGGCTTCTTGCAAAAATGGCATAGGCACCAAAACACCAGGAAAGAGTTTGTAGCTGAGAATCCCAAATAGAGGGAAGAGCCTCCACACAGCCTAGATTTAGGTGCCTATCTCTCAGAAGGGGGCATACCTTAGGACACACCCCTCATTTTAGCACCTCATTAGCTTGCTCAGGCAAAGGAGCTGCCTAGCATGCTGGTTTTTGTGAATCTCATTCAGAGGTGCCTATCTTTCCACATTCATTATCTAGGGATGCTGAACATCCAACTCAGGCTTTGTGAATCTCAGTGATTTTCTAGGCCCCTAAAAGCTTCAATGTGACCATACAGAAGTTTCCATTTGAATCTAGCCCCAAAATGTAAAAAAAAAAACAAAAAAAAAAACACAAACCTTCAGGTTACCTCCCTCCATGAGGTACAATTCCACTATGAAACAGACAGAGGTTTTACTATCCACTAACAACAACTTACTATCAGCTGATTATTCATCTCCTGAATTTAAGAAAGTGGAAGATTGCAAATATTCTTAATTCGTTCAGAAATCAGTTTGCCAGTCACATGATCATGTCAACATTTCACAAATTCCAAGGCTAGAAGAGACCATGTGACTGTCTAGTCTGACTTCCTATATAACACGGGGCATAGGACTTCACCAAATTAACTCCTAAAACATATCTTTTAGAAAAACATCCAATCTTCATTTAAAAATTGTAAGTAATGGAGAAATCACCACAACTTTGGTGAATTGTTCCAATGGTTAATTATTCTCACTGTTAAAAATTTATGTATATTACCATTCTGAATTCATCCAGGACCTGGATCATATTATACCATTGTCTGCTTGATTGACAGGTCCATTATTAAACATTTGTTCCTCATGTAGATACTTATAAACTGTAATCAAGTCACCTCTTAGCTTTCTCAACACAGCTGGTAGTCATTTCAGTATGTGTCTCACTATAGTACAGTTAACAATACATGCTAACTAGCAGATAAAACAGAGTAAAAACTACAATACCTTCAGAAAACTATTCATTTGATAAGTCTCTATGAGGATTGTACGATAGCTGTGGGGGTTTTCCCCCTCTTTTTTTAAGGTATCAAATTTCCAAAACTCTTCAGTTAAGATGGGGGATGTAGAAAGTGGAAACAATAATTGAGAGGAAAAAAATAAAATATTCAGTCAAATATGTTAAAAATGGCATAATAGTAGAGCTTTCCCAATGTTGGGTGCTTCGGGGGCTGTTTGGGCTATGTCTATGACACATACTGTATGTTGTTATAAAAAAGCAAATATCATGGTTCAGGCGTGGCAGCAAAGGATGAGCTAGGTCCTGGGAAGCAGTCCATTTCCTTCAAGTTATAGACTAAGAGGGCTTTAAAACTGGTTGCCATCAGAGCCCAGCTTCATAACAATTTGAAGAAGAAACGGAAACACTTCCGTTCTGAAAGATATTAGCAGTTAATGTGGTGCCTAATGAGGAAGACTTCCCCTGAGGAGAGGATGAGAACAAATGAACCATACATGACAGTCATAAAGCTTACTGCACTATTGGAAGGTGCTCAGGTACTACGCAGATGAAGATGGCATAAGAAATAGAGCTAGTCAAATTTTTTTCATCTGAACAGTTTTCTGTCAGAAAATGCCATTTAGATTAAATAGAAAAAAATTTGAGAAATGGTATAGATTTCAACAATATTTCAAACCTCCCCCTTTTTAAATGAAAATGTTGAAACATCCCATTGTGACATTTTTAGAACAGAAAATTTCAATTTTTTTAAAATTTTCATTATTTTTATATATATATTTTAAAATGGTCAAAATAAAATGAAACATTTGGATTAATTCAAAATGATTTTTTGTCCAGAATTTTGTTTAGCAAAATATTTCAACATTTTGGCTTTTCATCCCAATTTGGGAAGAAAAAAAATGAAATCTCACTTTTTTCAGGGGATGGAAAATCCATTTTCTGACCAGTTCTAGTAAGAACCTACATAGAATAGAATAGCTAGTCCATTAAATCTGAGCAGCTGTAAACAGTGGAGGCTTCTGTTGCTTTAGGGGGGACAAAAAAGTACCATGACCAGGTTATTTCTTTTTGTATTTTAGGAGTTATCTGAGGATAGAAGGCATTGACCAAAGGCTGAGATGACAAGGCCATAAAAGAGAAAGAAAGGCAAACTGGAGATGAAGAAGTTAGAGGAGTAGAGGAAAGGAAGAAGAGTGGAGGGAAAGTGTTAAGGCCCCATCTACACTGGCAAGTTTCTGCACAGTAAAGCAGCTTTCTGCACTGTAACTCTCAGGGTGTACACACTGCCAAGCCACTTAGTGCACAGAAATTGCACAGTTGTAATGCTCTAAAAAACCACCCTGATGAGAGGCGTAGAGCTTTTTGCACCAGGGCTACAGCACTGCGGTGCCAGTGTAGACACCGTGGTGATTACAGTGCTGCAAATGGCCTCTGGGAAGTGTCCCACAATGCCTGTTCTCAACTGTCTGGTCATCGGTTTGAACTCTATTGCCCTGCCCTCAAGTGACCAGCCATCATCCCCACCCCATACATTCATTTGCAAATATGAAAGTCCCCTTCCTGTTCGCTCAGTGATACATGCAGTGGTCTCAGTGCAACTTTCCAGGTGGCTATACCTGCTCCACGCACCAGGCGATCCCCCACTTGGAGCAATGCTGAGCTGCTAGATCTCATCGGCATTTAGGGAGAGGAAGCTGAGCAATCCCAGCTGCACTCCAGCCGTAGGAATTATGACACCTACGGACAGATTTCATGATGCATGATAGAAAGGGGCCGTGACCGAGACACATTGCAGTGTAGGGTCAAAGTGAAGGAGCTGCAGAATGCCTACCACCAGGCAGGGGAGGCAAACTGCAGCTCCAGTGCTGCACCCACGAGCTGCTGGTTCTACAAAGAGCTAGATGCGATACTCGGTGCTGACCCCAACTCCACTGCGAAGGCCACTGTGGATACTTCATTGACTCACATGCCAGTCAAGAGTGGACTGAGCCAGGAGGAGGAAATCTTGGACAAAGAGGGTGAGGGGGACCTAGCAGCAGAAGATGGCTCAGAGGCCAGAGATGCATGCATTCAGGAGCTCCTTTCTACCCTGGCGGAGCCTATCCCATCACAGCAGTTGGATTTGGCAAAGCACAAACAGGAGAGGAGGCCCCTGGTAAGTGGATCTGATTTTGGGAATTGCTGAAGCGATTTATTGTGGGCAGGAGGGTTGCATAAAGTAGGCTTATCTCCCACTGCATGCCTATTCTGAGTGGTGGAATAGGTTGTTGATAGATTCCCTCACTTCACAGGAATGTCCCTCAGAGATCTCCAGGAAACTCTTGTGGAGATACTGGGCAATCCGCTGCCGCAGGTTCCTCGACAGAGCTGCTTTGTTTCTTGCCCCATTAATGGTAACTTTCCTGTGCCACTATTACATCACAGGATGCGGGGACCATTGCTGCACGCAGGCGAGCTGCATAGAGGCCCGGGCGGAAGCCACAAGGCCCTCCCTTCATTCCCTGCTCACCCTCAGCTGCAAGATATCTTCCATAATGATCACATCCTGTGGAAAGTGTGGGGAGAGGAACGATTATCAAGCCCCCCCCCCTCGCCCCCCCACAGTGCTGGCTCTCCCCAAGAGCCACATGCTCAGTGTACAGCAGGGTCCAGGAAGAGTAATTCACCCTGCTCCTGTGGCTAGTCACCATTTTGCGGGTCTTGTGGCTCTGTGTGCTTGCCTGGGGTCAGCCAGGTAGTGGCAGGTGTGTGAGTACTAGCTGTGTTTTAGAGCACTGAATCAGTGTTGTCTGTGTTGCAAATAATACTGCTTCTGTAAAATGTTGCATTTAAACTTCACAGAGATTACCTTGGGAGGTCAACCTCCCTTATAAGCAGCAGAATGGCTGCGCAGAATTAGAAAGCGGCCACAAAGAACTAAGGAGGACTTTATCTGTGAGGTTATGATTCACTGAAAAACAGGAATTGAAGGAGTGGTGGGACAGCAAAAAGAGGGACTGAAGGGAGAACGAGGTACACCAGAAAGAAGCCATGGAGCAGCTGTTAAACATTATGGAGCACCAAGTGGACATACTCGAGGCGATACTAGTTCTTCAAACAGAGTAGCTCCACGCCCATCCTCCCCTGTAGCCTCTGTCACAAAACTCTTTCCCATGTGTGCCCTTCTCCCCTCCCCCCGGCCAATACACTGTTATTAACCTCCTGGCTCCATTCTTTACCTGCAGCATTCCACTCCTCCCTCCTCACAGTCCAGCAGTGTGGACTCCCACTACCCACTGCACTCAACACCCATCCCTCTGCAGTTTGGCCCTGCTGAAGTACAGCACCCGCTACATTGTACTCCAAAGGAAAAGGTTGGGTATGATCCCTGGACATACACAAATCTGTAGCCATCCTGGGATTCCTCCTCCTCTGGAGACCTTCCCTTCCCCCATCCCCCTCCCTGCTGATGTATTTTTGTCATTTGACTCGCTCCTCCAGTTGTTGTCTTTTAATAAAATAATTACATTGGTTTGAAAGCAATCTTTATTCTATTAAGTGAAAGCAAAAAGAGCACTGCAAAGCAACATACAATTATGTTAAGTCCCCTTCTTGCATCATCTGCACCAATCACCACCTAGCATTACAAGCACTGCACTCCCAAGCACAGCAACAAATATTAGTGGCTTTCAGCCTCATATTGCTGCCTCAAGATATCCCTGATCCTTATGGCTCTGCATTGTGCCCCTCTAATAGCCCTGGTCTCTGGCTGTTCAAACTCAGCCTCCAGGTGCTGAGCCTCTGCGGTCCAGCACTGAGTGAAGCTTTCACCCTTCCCTTCACAAATATTATGGAGCATACAGCACGCGGCTGTAAGCATAGGAATATTGTTATTGGCCATGTCTAGCTTCCCATACAGGCATCGCCAGCGGGCTTTTAAATGACCAAATGCTCAGCCTGTTGTTGAACTTCTCCTTGCTGCTGTGAAGTTGCCCTGTGTATGGCTTCATAAGCCACGGCATTAAGGGGAAGGCAGAGACTCCCAGGATCACAATGGGCATTTCGACTTCCCCTATGGTGATCTTTGGTCCGGGAAGAAAGTCCCTGCTTGTAGCTTCTTGAACAGACCAGTGTTCTGAATGATGTGTGTTTCATGCATCTTTCTGGACCAGCCTGCATTAATGTCCGTGAAACGTCCACAGTGATCCACAAGCACCTGGTGGACTGTTGAGAAATATCCCTTGTGATTAATGTACTCTCTACTTAGGTGGTCTGGTGCCAGAATTGGAATGTGCATGCCATCTATTGCCCCTCTGCAGTTAGGGAAGCCCATTTGTGCAAAGCCATCCACAATGTCACGCACGTTGCCCAGAGTCACTATCTTTCAGAGCAGGATGTGAGTAATGACCCTGCACACTTCCATCACCATGAGTCCAATGATCGACTTTCCCACTCTGAACTGGTTAGCAACTGATCAGTAGTAGTCTGGAGTAGTCAGCTTCCACAGTGCAATCGCCACGCGCTTCTCCAACGACAGGGCAGCTTTCATTCTCATGTCCTTGCGCCACAGGGCTGGGGCGAGCTCATCACATAGACCCATGAATGTGGCTTTCCTCATGTAAAAGTTCTGTAGCCACTGCTCGTCATCCCATGTGATCCCACCACTCAGTGCTTGTTTCCCGAGCCCAAAACTGGCATTACACTGTGGTCAGCACCTCCATGAAAGCCATGAGCAATCTCGTGTCGTAGCTATTATGCACGGCGAAATCAATGTCACACTCCTCTTGACTTTGTAGTTTAAGGAATAACTCCACTGCCACTCGTGACATGTTGGTCAGAGTGAGCAGCATACTGGTCAGCAGTTCGGGATCCATTCCTGCAGCCTGAAAGAGGCAGGGTGTGCAGTACACAAACTGTTGAAAGATAGAGCCAAATGCGGATGGAAGCATAGGGATTGCTGGGATGAGAAGCAATGCATCATGGGGCATTGGGACTGGACCCAGGATGCCCCACGACCCCCTCTGTCTTCCCACAAGGGGGGTGGTGAAAGAGAAAGAGGGGCTCTGTGGGATAGCTGCGCAGAGTGCACCATTCCAAATAGCTCTGCAAATGCCACAAGTGTGAACACGTTATTGAGCAGGCAGCTGACAGTGTGAACACACAACAGCGGTTTCCCTTCTGCGCTCTCTGGGCGGCGCTGTAACTGCCGGTGCTGTAACTTTGCCAGTGTAGATGTGCCCTTAGAGAGAAAGGGAGATGAGGAGATAATGAGAAGAATATGAGAACTGACAAGTGTTTGGATCCTTCATGGGCATTGCTTCCCTCAAAAGTGATATACCAATCTTGGTACTGGATTCCTACTGAAAACTACGCTTCTCAGGGTCCAGCCTTTACATGAGAACAAGACCCACATTTCCTTTCTCTCCTAAAAAATAAGGTTAGCCACTAGAAAGAATCAGTGGTGTTTTATTTTTGAAACATTTAGTTCTTCCACAATGAGTCACTACATTTGACTATAGTCTACACAACTTCAGTGTACTGTACATTAATGACTGGTAAAATACAGTGAAACCCATGCATAAGGACACAGGAGCTGCCTAACTGGATCAAATCACTGAGTCTGTTTTACTGTCTCTGAAAATAGCCAGTGCTTCAGAGGAAGGTGCAAGAAAAACTGAAGAAAGTAGTTATGGAATAACTGGCCCATAAGGAATGTTCATTCCATAACCCCATATTAGTGAGAAATTGGTTCATAAACTGAAGTAGGGGGGTTTACATCCCTTCCAAAACTTTTTTTAAATCTTTATTATAATACTATAACTTCACAGTGTACTTGGATACAGCAAAACACTGTTTATAGTAAAGCAGAATTTGCTGTTCTATTCAGAGCGATCCTCTATTCTGTGAGGCTGTTCTGTCAAAATGACTTCATGATAAGCTGATTCCACTGCAGAACTACTTAAAAAACTACTCCTAATTCAGCAACCAGCACACAGCTCACATCCCCCGACCAAACTCTGCTTAGTAAATCTGTTCTGAAACAATCAGGAATTTCACTCTAAGTTTTGGAAAACATGCAGGAAGCCACAGTATTTTTAATCTCCACAGTATATCACACCAGAAATATCAGAGAGATCAAGAAGCATGAGCTGTAAACAGATGTCTTACTTATACAGTTCCATAATGCAGAGAATCAGTGGAGTTGTCATTGTAAACTCTGAGGCATCCTGCTTCAGTTTCAAGAAGAATAGATATGCCTCATTAATGTCTAGGAAGGAACTTACATCAGTGCAGCTGTGACCCAGGTCAGGAATATTCCTAATATTCACAATTAATGTCTGGAGAGCAGCTTGTCTACATCACCACCAGCTGTTCCTTTAACCAATGGTCCATGTTTTGGCAAGCAAATGCAACTCAAGCTTCAGTGACTGATTATTGCATTACATTTCACTTAAGGTATAGCAGAAACCAGTAGTTAGATTTCAGTCCTAATCAGCAGCTTTTTCTCCACTTGTTCTTTTGCTTTAATTTATGGCTTCCTCTTTTCTCTTGACACCTTTCATTGTTTGATCAGGAATCTGGGCCCAGTCCTGCTCCCAAGTCAGTGGGAGTTCTCTCTTGATTTCAGTGGGAGCAGTATCAAGTCCTCAGAGGCAAATTAAGAATGAAGAAACAGGTGACCGAGGTAAATCCACTGCATTTATTGGAAGTGGTGATGCCCAATGAATGGGTCCAGTTTATTCATATTAGGCCAAATCTTGAAAACCATACTCAATCCTTAATCAGGCAAACTCCCATTGATTTCAATGATAGCTGAATTTGAGTGTTTCTAAGGGCTTATTCTCACTAGAAAATTACATCAAGTTGGAACATGATCTTGTGTATAAATATAGATAGGGACATGGACACACTTCCATGGCCACCTTCAACCCCAAAATATCACTTGTATAAAGCTGCCACATAAGTCTGTCTGATAGCATATGATTTATCACTCCATCACTCCCGCCCTTCCCCCCACAAATCTCTTAGTAAATCCTCTTCTACCGTGCACAGGGAATCTATAGGGATTTTACCACAGTAAGTTCAGACAATATCACATATGTTTGCTGAGTTGCAGTACAGTCCCTAGTCCTGAAGACATTTTTTTCCCTCTTTAACAGGTGCTTTTTTGGTTTGTGCAAAACTATCAGGAAAAATGTGTCTCTTGAACACAAAAAAAGGTTTCAGAGTAACAGCCGTGTTAGTCTGTATTCGCAAAAAGAAAAGGAGCACTTTTGTCACCTTAGAGACTAACCAATTAATTTGAGCATAAGCTTTTGTGAGCTACAGCTCACTTCATCGGATGCATACTGTGGAAAGTGTAGAAGATATTTTTATACACACAAAGCATGAAAAAATACCTCCCCCCACTCCACTCTCCTGCTGGTAATAGCTTATCTAAAGTGATCACTCTCCTTACAATGTGTATGATAATCAAGTTGGGCCATTTCCAGCACAAATCCAGGGTTTAACATGAATGTCGGGAGTGGGGGGGAGGAAAAAACAAGGGGAAATAGGTTACCTTGCATAATGACTTAGCCACTCCCAGTCTCTATTCAAGCCTAAGTTAATTGTATCCAATTTGCAAATAAATTCCAATTCAACAGTCTCTCGCTGGAGTCTGGTTTTGAAGGTTTTTTTTTGTTGTAATATCGCAACTTTCATGCCACAAGGGGCCACAGCAATGGTTCCCTCAACCCACACAGCAATATTGTTAACCTATCCAATTATACTCTTAGAATCATAGAATCATAGAATATCATGGTTGGAAGGGACCTCAGGAGGTCATCTAGTCCAACCCCTTGCTCAAAAGCAGGACCAATCCCCAATTAAATCATCCCAGCCAGGGCTTTGTCAAGCCTGACCTTAAAAACTTCGAAGGAAGGAGATTCTACCACCTCCCTAGGTAACACATTCCAGTGTTTCACCACCCTCCTAGTGAAAAAGTTTTTCCTAATATCCAACCTAAACCTCCCCCACTGCAACTTGAGACCATTACTCCTTGTCCTGTCCTCTTCTACCACTGAGAATAGTCTAGAACCATCCTCTCTGGAACCACCTCTCAGGTAGTTGAAAGCAGCTATCAAATCCCCCCTCATTCTTCTCTTCTGCAGACTAAACAATCCCAGTTCCCTCAGCCTCTCTTCATAAGTCATGTGTTCCAGACCCCTAATCATTTTTGTTGCCCTTCTCTGGACTCTTTCCAACTTATCCACATCCTTCTTGTAGTGTGGGGCCCAAAACTGGACACAGTACTCTAGATGAGGCCTCACCAATGTCGAATAGAGGGGGACGATCACGTCCCTCGATCTGCTCGCTATGCCCCTACTTATACATCCCAAAATGCCATTGGCCTTCTTGGCAACAAGGGCACACTGCTGACTCATATCCAGCTTCTCGTCCACTGTCACCCTTAGGTCCTTTTCCGCAGAACTGCTGCCTAGCCATTCCGTCCCTAGTCTGTAGCTGTGCATTGGGTTCTTCCGTCCTAAGTGCAGGACCCTGCACTTATCCTTGTTGAACCTCATCAGATTTCTTTTGGCCCACTCCTCCAATTTGTCTAGGTCCCTCTGTATGCTATCCCTGCCCTCCAGCGTATCTACCACTCCTCCCAGTTTAGTATCATTCGCAATTTTGCTGAGCGTGCAATCCACACCATCCTCCAGATCATTTATGAAGATATTGAACAAAACCGGCCCCAGGACCGACCCCTGGGGCACTCCACTTGACACCGGCTGCCAACTAGACATGGAGCCATTGATCACTACCAGTTGAGCCCGACAATCTGGCCAACTTTCTACCCACCTTATAGTGCATTCATCCAGCCCATACTTCTTTAACTTGCTGACAAGAATACTGTGAGAGACCGTGTCAAAAGCTTTGCTAAAGTCAAGAAACAATACATCCACTGCTTTCCCTTCATCCACAGAACCAGTAATCTCATCATAGAAGGCGATTAGATTAGTCAGGCATGACCTTCCCTTGGTGAATCCATGCTGACTGTTCCTGATCACTTTCCTCTCATGTAAGTGCTTCAGGATTGATTCTTTGAGGACCTGCTCCATGATTTTTCCAGGGACTGAGGTGAGGCTGACTGGCCTGTAGTTCCCAGGATCCTCCTTCTTCCCTTTTTTAAAGATTGGCACTACATTAGCCTTTTTTCAGTCATCTAGGACTTCCCCCGTTTGCCACGAGTTTTCAAAGATAATGGCCAATGGCTCTGCAATCACAGCCGCCAATTCCTTTAGCACTCTCGGATGCAACTCGTCCGGCCCCATGGACTTGTGCATGTCTAGCTTTTCTAAATATTCCCTAACCACCTCTTTCTCCACAGAGGGCTGGACATCTATTCCCCATGTTGTGATGCCCAGCAGAAGCAACTGTCCTATCTCGGAGCCTCTCCTTCTGTCCCTCCACCTCCACGAAAATGATACAGTTCTGTGGTGACCTAGAATCCTATTTTCGACGTCTCCGACCCAAGGAATATTTCCAACACACCTCTGAACAACATACTAATCCACAGAGGCCTCCCTACCAACACTACAAAAAGAAGGATTCTAGGTGGACTCCTCCTGAAGGTCGAGACAGCAGACTGGACTTCTACATAGAGTGCTTCTGCCGACGTGCACGGGCTGAAATTGTGGAAAAGCAGCATCACTTGCCCCATAACCTCAGCCGTGCAGAACACAATGCCATCCACAGCCTCAGAAACAACTCTGACATCATAATCAAAAAGGCTGACAAAGGAGGTGCTGTTGTCATCATGAATAGGTCGGAATATGAACAAGAGGCTGCTCGGCAGCTCTCCAACACCACTTTCTACAAGCCATTACCCTCTGATCCTGTTGAGGGTTACCAAAAGAAAATACAGCATTTGCTCAAGAAACTCCCTGAAAAAGCACAAGAACAAATCCTCACAGACACACCCCTGGGACCCCGACCTGGGGTATTCTGTCTGCTACCCAAGATCCACAAACCTGGAAATCCTGGATGCCCCATCATCTCAGGCATTGGCACCCTGACAGCAGGATTGTCTGGCTATGTAGACTCCCTCCTCAGGCTTTATGCTACCAGCACTCCCAGCTACCTTCAAGACACCACTGACTTCCTGAGGAAACTACAATCCATCGGTGATCTTCCTGATAACACCATCCTGGCCACTACGGATGTAGAAGCCCTCTACATCAACATTCCACACAAAGATGGACTACAAGCCGTCAAGAACACTATCCCCGATAATGTCACTGCTAACCTGGTGTCTGAATTTTGTGACTTTGTCCTTACCCATAACTATTTTACATTTGGGGACAATGTATACCTTCAGATCAGCGGCACTGCTATGGGTACCCGCATGGCCCCACAGTATGCCAACATTTTTATGGCTGATTTAGAACAACGCTTCCTCAGCTCTCGTCCCCTAACGCCCCTACTCTACTTGCGCTATATTGATGATATCTTCATCATCTGGACCCATGGAAAAGAAGCCCTTGAGGAATTCCACCATGATTTCAACAATTTCCATCCCACCATCAGCCTCAGCCTGGTCCAGTCCACACAAGAGATCCACTTCCTGGACACTACAGTGCTAATAAACAATGGTCACATAAACACCTCCCAATACCGGAAACCTTCTGACCGCTATTCCTACCTACATGCCTCCAGCTTTCACCCTGACTACACGACACGATCCATTGTCTACAGCCAAGCTCTGTGATACAACCGCATTTGCTCCAATGCCGCAGACAGAGACAAACACCTACAAGATCTCTATCAAGCATTCTTACAACTACAATACCCACCTGCAGAAGTGAAGAAACAGATTGATAGAGCCAGAAGAGTTCCCAGAAGTCACCTACTACAGGACAGGCCTAACCAAGAAAATAACAGAACGCCACTAGCTGTCACCTTCAGCCCTCAACTAAAACCCCTCCAACGCATTATTAAAGATCTACAACCTATCCTGAAGGATGATCCAACACTCTCACAAATCTTGGGAGACAGGCCAGTCCTTGCCTACAGACAGCCCCCCAACCTGAAGCAAATACTCACCAGCAACCACATACGACACAACAGAACCACTAAACCAGGAACCTATCCTTGCAACAAAGCCCATTGCCAACTGTGCCCACATATTTATTCAGGGGACACCATCACAGGGCCTAATAACATCAGCCACACTATCAGAGGCTCATTCACCTGCACATCCACCAATGTGATATATGCCATCATGTGCCAGCAATGCTCCTCTGCCATGTACATTGGTCAAACTGGACAGTCTGTACGTAAAAGAATAAATGGACACAAATCAGATGTCAAGAATTATAATATTCATAAACCAGTCGGAGAACACTTCAATCTCTCTGGTCATGCGATTACAGACATGAAAGTTGCGATATTACAGCAAAAAAACTTCAAAACCAGACTCCAGCGAGAGACTGCTGAATTGGAACTCATTTGCAAATTGGATACAATGAACTTAGGCTTGAATAGAGACCGGGAGTGGCTAAGTCATTATGCAAGGTATCCTATTTCCCCTTGTTTTTTTCCTACCCCCCCTCCCAGACGTTCTTGTTAAACCCTGGATTTGTGCTGGAAATGGCCCACCTAGATTATCATACACATTGTAAGGAGAGTGATCACTTTAGATAAGCTATTACCAACAGGAGAGTGGGTTTGTGTGTGTGTGGGGGGGGAGAAAACCTGGATTTGTGCTGGAAATGGCCCAACTTGATTATCATACACATTGTAAGGAGAGTGATCACTTTGGATAAGCTATTACCAGCAGGAGAGTGGGGTGGGGGGAGGGTTTTTTTTCATGCTTTGTGTCTATAAAAAGATCTTCTACACTTTCCACAGTATGCATCCAATGAAGTGGGCTGTAGCTCACAAAAGCTTATGCTCAAATAAATTGGTTAGTCTCTAAGGTGCCACAAGTACTCCTTTTCTTTTTGAGAAAAAAAGGTGCTTCTCTTTTGCTACTCAGAGCGTTGTTACTAAAGCTCTCACATACATACATTGTTGGCGGTGATCACACTGGCAACATGCCTAATACGGACAGATCAGAAAACATTTGTGCAGTAATCAGAGAAGCATGTGTACAATTGCTAACTATCTTTGCGCTCGGTTTATTTACTGAGGTAGGAACACATTTTCCAGTGCTGAAATCACTGAGACTCATATTCTATTATTCATCTTTTGATGTATAAATATAAAGTTCCTCATCCTGCAATTGTTTCCATACCTTTACACATTTCTGTTACTACTGAGATCCAACATTTCAGGTGCCATTAGAGATGGCAGTAAACAATATCACTGATACCCCTCTGCTGAAATATAGCACATTTGGACACTTTACAGTGGATGAATTTCCCACTGGGAGAGAAACTGGTAACAGACTCAGGCAAATTTCTGTAATATACACAGGTCTTTACTGTTCAAGTAGTCCTTTTGATTTCAGTAGAATAATTTGCCCAGTAAGAAACTATCGAATGAGTGAGTGTGGAAGAACCAACCTCTAACATATTAGTTTGAGAGGCAGTTAACTTGTGCTCTTGTCTAGGTCCAAAACTGATTTTGTATAATCTTAGACTTATCACTGAGAGCCAAACTCTGCCTGATTCTTATGTTGGTGCATGCTGGGAGGACTGGGGGAAGGAGAGTAGAGCTACAAGAAGCCATATTAAGGCCAAGTGCTGACCCTAAGTTTCCCAGTCAGCAAAACGCTAGTAATAATCCATACTGGCTACCAGAGCTGGCACCAGGCATAAGAAGAATCTGCTCACCTTGTGCAGTAACGAAGGTTCTTTGAAATGTGTGTCCCTATGGGTTCTCCACTGTAGGTGTGTCTGTATCCCTGCACAGCTGATTGGAGAATTTTGGTAGCAGTTCATCCTGCCCATGCACGCGCTGTTCCTCGCTTGCCATGCGGCTAGTCAGTGTATGCGGAAAATCCCTCCTCAGTACCTTCTCTACCAGAGAGTGAATTACTAGAACTCCGAAGTAGAGGGGAGGAGGATGGGTCATGGAGCACCCAGAGGGCACACATATCTTGAAGAACCATTGTTACTGCACAAGGTGAGTAACTACTTCTTTTACTTTGAGTAGTATAGGTGCAAGCAGTGCCCACCACTCGAGGCTGGGACTTTGGAGTCAAGTCTGATTTGGCATCTGCAGCTGAATCCCCCAGGATGGCATAGTGTTCTACAAAGATGTGTGGAGATGATCAAGGAGGCTGCTCTTCAGATTTCCAATATAGGAATGCCCTGGGAGGAAGCAATGGAAGAGGAGATCAATCTCATAGAGTGGGTGCATATTGAAGATAGAGGTGTTACATTATGCATCTGGTAACAGAGCTTGATATAGTTTGAGACCCATTTAGAAAGTATTTGAGCTGAAATCGCTGAACCTTTTGATCTATCTGCAACAGAGAGAAAGAGTCTTGGAGATTTTCTTGTTCTGTCCAAATAGAAGGCCAAGGCCCTCCTCATATTGAACATATGGAGGATGGCTTCCCTATTATCCTGATGAGGTTTAAGATGAAAGGTTGGAAGCGAATAAGCTGGTTTATATGGAAAGCAGAAGTCACCTTGGGCGTGAACTCCAGATGTGGCCAAAGACTGACCTTGTCAGGGAAGAACACAGTGAAGGGGGGATGCACCATCAGGGCCGCTATCTCTCCTATCCTTCTTGCTGAGGTAATGGCAATCAGGAACACCATCTTCATTGAAAGATGAGTCAATGAACAAGTGGCTATGGGTTCAAATGGCTGTCTAGTCAACCATTTTAACACATGATTGAGATTCCACTGAGGAGTGGGAAATCTAGCTTCAGGAAAGAGATTTCTTATGCTTTTGAGAACTCTCTTAATGGTTGGATGAGAAAAGATAGTGTCCTTTTACCTGTTGGTGGAAGTTTGCAATTACTGCCAGGTGAAAATCTTCAATACGCTGATAGAGAGACCCAATTTCTTGACAGTCAACAGGTAATCCTGGACTACCAGCAGGGTGGCCACATTTGGTGTGATGCTTGTGGGCTTACACCAGCTTTGACGTCTCTTCCATTTTTGCAGGCAGGTATGATAAGCAGCTCCTTTCCTACTGTGTAACAATACTTCCTGTACCTCCTCAGAGCAAGATGTCTCTATGCACCGAAACCATGAAGGAGCCAGGATTTGAGTCACAGAATCTGCAGATTGGGATGGAGGGTGCAACCCTCATTCTCTGATAGCAGATATGGAGTGATTGGAAGAGTCATCAGTGGAAATAGTGCCAGCTGTGACAGGTAAGAGTACCACATCTGCCTGGGCCAGGTGGGAGCAATCACCATGATGTTTGCTTTCTCTCTTTTCACTTTCAACAGGACTTTCAGAATTAGAGGGAATGGGGGAAAGGCGTAAAGAAGACCCTTGTATCATGAGAGGAGGAGAGCTTCCCCCATGGAGTTCCATCCAATCCCAGCTCTGGAGCAGTACAGTGGGCATTTCTTGTTCTGGTAAGTAGCAAACAGATTTACTGTTGGTGCCCGCCATGGTTGGAGTACATCATTTAGGACCCTCAAATCTACTTCCCATTTATGATCGAGAGGGAACTTGCGACTGAGATTGTCCGCTGTCATGTTGAGTACTCCCAGCAGGTAAGCCGCCAATATTAAAACCTTGTGGGACATGCACCATTTCCATAACTTCCACCCTGATGGTTTATGTAACATATAACCCTTCTGCCAGGTGGATCCAGCAGCAACCACGGCCAGGTTCAATATCTAGGGGTTCCTTTTCAACAACACAACACAGAACCGGCTCAAGCCCCGACCCAGTAACCTGGAAACACCACCCCATGGTGCCTCTGCTTCTCTCTAGGCAATACTTCTCCACTAGCAAGCACAGCGTCTGATTGTAAAAAAGAAAATTTTAATGAAAGGAGGGAAGTCACCTGACATTAATTAAGGAAAATGCAACAAACAGGAGTCATAGTCATAAAACTGTAAGCAGGACACCCACCCCTGAGTGCGTGGGAGCAGTACCTTCTGCTTCATGTTCTTGAGTTCCACAACCAAAAATTCCTTTTCTGTGCCTCTCTCTGCTCCCTCACCATACCCCACTCACAGTGGTTGTCCTCGATCAGTGAGGACCAAGGGTTCAGAGGTGTATCTGTGTGAGTTCATCTGAGCACTTGCTCTGTCTGGCTGCCCCACCAGCCATGGTTCCTCTCCACTGGCCACCCCACCAGCTGCTCGTTTGCTGCTCCCACAGGTTGCTCCTGACAGCCAACTGTCAGTTACCTTGTCCTACCACCTGCCTCTCTGCTGTGAGCTTTGCAAGTCAGCCTCTTAGTGATTGTCAGCTCTTAGTGATTTTAGCAGGCTTGGAAGAAATGCTATCCCACCACAAGGGATTTGAGCTTGAATTTAAGCACTAAAAATATCAAAGGCTCCTAATGGAGCCTATTTAGCTCTATCTTTTAACAGAGGGGAGGAACAGGTTAATCCAGAATGGGGACTCTTAGGGAGAGTCCACACCTCCTGGCTGGGACACCTGGACCCACTCCTCTTACTTTCACAGGAATCTGGCATTCAAGCCCCTGTCTTAATGAGGTCCTTGCAGGTGAGAGTGACCTCCTCATTTGGGACAGGCTAAGCACAGTTCTGCTCCCCTTTATTCATGCAATAAAGACAACAATATTGATAACAACATTTCACTACCCCTGCATTCATTACTGTAAGCCAAAACCAGCCAAAGTGATCACTTTGAGCAACACAGCTCTATCTGCTGGATATCTTGGCAAAGTAGGTGTGTTCATGTAAATACAGTTTGCTCCTGAAGTCTCTCCCGCTCCCAGCTAGCTGTCGGGGAGAACTCATTCAGACCCTGCTTACAAATACATGCAGAGCACATTGTCCATCATGACTGTTGTGTGCATGTCTTTAATCAGCAGGAAGAAATGAACATACACATTTCTGACCTCTCTGAGTTCAAGCAGGTTGATGTGAAGGTGCATCTCGGATGAAGACCATTTGCCCTGCATCGTGAGAGCATTGAGATGTGCACCCCATACTATGAGGGATGTACTGGTAGTCAGGATCAATGAAGGGGGCAGCTGAACAAATGGGACCCTGGACATATGTTCACCGGGTCTTTCCACCAGCCAAAGGATTGTTTGACCTTGGTGGGCATTGATAATAATTTGTCTATGCTGTCTCTGTTTGGCCAGTAAACTGAACTGAACCAGGCTTGAAGGCATCTCATGTGTGGTCTGTCATGAGCTATGACTGATGTGCCCACAGCCACATGCCCTAGAAGGTGAAGGCAAAGTCTGGCAGAAATCTGGGGACTGGATTGTATTGTCTCTACCAGTGTAGAGAGACTGAGGAAACTGAAGTGAGAGGAGCACCTTTGCCTAAATGGAGTCAAGGTTGGCTCCTATGAATTCCAGTCTTTGCATCCATGTTAATGTTGACTTTTGTATATTAATTTGTCGGCCCAGATTCTGGAACAGATTCAGTGTAGTCAGGGTGACTCTCTGAGCTTCAATGAAAGAATGTGCCCTAAGAAAGCAGTCATTCAGATAAGGATATATCATGATGCCCTGAGAAGGTAAGTGGGCCACCACTACAAAGAGAACATTGGAGAATACCCTGGGGTCCAGTGAGAGGATGAAATGAAGTAATCTAAACTGGTATTGGTCCTGGCCTACCATGAATCTGAAGTAATGTCTGTGACTCAATATGATGGAAATGTGTAAATATGCATAGTGAAGGTTGAGGACCAAGAATTAATCTCCTTTCTCTAATGCGGGAATAATCGTTGATAGGGAGACCATATTGAACTTCTGCACCTTAGTAATGCTATTGAGCACTCTGAGCTCCAGTATGGGTCTCCAAACTCCCCTTTTCTTTGGAATTAGGAAGTAGTGAGAGTAGACGCCTCTGCCGGCTTCTTCCTCTGCAGCTCGTAAGATCTCTGTGATGAATACTGAGGCGTATATTGTGATGATTGGGGCTTGAATGGTGGCTGAGAGCTGTATTTTCTTTTGTAAACTGGTGTATAGATCCTAATGGATCAAAGAGTTTCCCTAGAATCCTTCAACGTGTGAATAGAAGAGTCGGTCTACTCGGTAAATAACTTCCTCCCTTCAAAAGGAGGGTCCTCCACTGTAGTTTGGACTTCTTTAGGGAAGCTACATAAATGCAACCATAAAGCCCATCTCATAATAATGGCAGTGGAAATTGAGCATTCCGCTGTGTCAGCCACATTTATCATGGAGTGGAGGGATGTTTTAGCCACCAGTTGCCCCTCATTGACTATGGTCTTGGATTAGTTCTTATGAGAGTCAAAAAGTTCTTCAATAAAGGAACTGGGTTTTGTGTAGTTATGGTAGTTGTATTTTGCCAGCAAGGCTTGGTAATTTGCTACAAGGAACTGGAGGGTGGCTGATGAATATGCCTTCTGCCAAACAGATCCAAACATTTCCAGTCCTCATCATAAGGGGTGGATTTAAACTGGTGCTGGCAGCCCCTAGAGTTAACTGTGTCCACAATGATGGAATTGAGAGGCAGGGAGGAAAAGAGCAGTTCTGTGTCCTTTGCTGGCCCATAATACTTTTTGTCCTCCCACTTGCACATTGGTGGGATCGACACAGGGGTCTGCCATATGTCTTTGGCGAGGTTCAGGAGTGACTCATTAAGTGGGAGGGCCACTCCAGAAGAGGTAGAGGAATGTAAAATGTCTACCATCTTGTGGTGAGACTCAGTCACTTCCTGCAATGGTATTTGCAGGGCTTCTGCCACCCTCTGTGCTAGGTCCTGGGATGATTTGAAGTCATCAGCCATTGATAGCGGAGGGGGCATCGGCACCTCGTCTGGTGAGAACAATGACAAATGGGCTTGAGGACTGACTTCCTCCTCCACCTCTGTCTCAACTTCCTCTCCTGGCTACTCAGGGGGTTCCAAAGCCCTTAAGCCACAACTGAAGGAGGGTGTCTCCTTGTCTGCTGGTATGTCATGCTAGGGGCCTGGGAGGCTTGCTGTCTCTGAGCCTACCAAGGGTCCCATTATGGCCATTGTTGGTATGGGGCCAGTAGTGGTACTACGGTTGGCAAAACCAAGGAGGCTGAGGGTTGGGTGGATGATATACCTGGTGTCCATAGTGAAATTGGGCCCCATATGGCAGGTGAGAAAAGTGTTGGGAACCCATATCCTCTCCCTCCAACTCTGATGATATGAAAGGCAGTGTGAGCCAGGGAGATGTTGGAGAGTCCAGTGCTTTGGGTGAACTCGGTACTGGGCCCCTGTACTGAGTAGGGTCAAGTCTGGTGTGTCAGACATCGAAAATCCATCGCACACCGGAAATCCACTGGTGTGGATGGCATCAGGACTGGTGATGGTTGTCAGTGTTGGTAGGCTCTGACCGATGGATTCAGAGATGCAGACTTGGCTGTACCAGGGTCTGTGACCGTGTCCGTACTGAGAGAGCCTTCCGTGGGGTGGATCTTCTATGCCTTTCATGCTCCCATTGTACCGGTACTTCTTTGCCCACGGTCATCAGGTCTTTGGGCAGTCCAACTTGCTCTGTTGGTTCAGTTCCACACTTCCCTGGGTACCAGGTTTAGGTGGCTTCAGTGTTGTCGGAACCAATGATACTGATGGAGCAAGATCATTTTTGACTACAGGGGCTCACAGACCTTTTCCTTGTGGTCTTGAGTGAATGGCTAGACTTCCTGGGCTCACCTCCTTTCAAAGTAAAAGGTAGTGGTCAGAGTTCCCAACGGGACTCTGGGGATTGATGGGCTGACTTCAGGAGCAGGGTTTGAGTCTTAACTCTCTGTCTTTCCTAGACCTGAGTTTCAGTTGCTGGCACCAGCCATACTTCATGGTGTGGCGGTTCAATGATCAGACAGAACACAGCTTTATCCAAGCAAACAGGCTGGTCAGCGGAGATGGGCTGTTCCGCCCCCCCGCCTTCCACCTTCTCCTTTTATTATATTTCTCCCCCTAAGCATTACACACTGCTACCCAAAGGAATACATGACGTTGATTAATATACTTAGTTACCATCCTTTATCTACTACAATCCTGGTTCTCAGGCCTTGAGCCCAGGCTAAGAAAGCCTCCCACAGTTGCTGTCCAAACAATCAAGTTCTCATGGTTCATATCTAGCCCTTGTCCTTGGATAGAGCAATGTGTGCATTGCTTCTACAAAACAGTCAGTGTGTGCCCTGCCTGCTTCCAGGTGGAATAGCTAAACATGAACTCTTCATCCCCCCGTTTTTTATTTAAGGAAATTTGGCCATCTCATGGTAGCCGTCAATTTGTTTTGTCATGCTATTTAACTCCCAGACAGACAAGGACATAACCTGGGGAGCTTTCCAGGGCGAAATTTTACAAAGTCTTAACAAGGAAGGAATACATTGTACACAGCAGCAGCAAAAAAAATAAGCACAATGATTACAAACACAGAATAACCAAAAAGCTCAACATCTGCAATACAATCATCTAAAAGGGGTACACTTCTTTTACTACAGTTGTGACCAGCAAAAGGCAATATAAGTATCATTCTACTAAGACAGCACAGGGTGCCATCACTTAAATTTGCAGGAATATAATTAAAGGTGCGTGAACCGCAAGTAAAAAACCATCCTGATGGTAGGATGATATGGCCATAATTATATGAAACATTAACAGCATGGGAACAATTTAAAAGGGGTTGAGAAATTTTTCGACAGCCCAAGGGCACCTTTGTACTAGTGCAGTTAACTACACGCGCACAGGTGACATTGTGAGCCCCGGCCGGGTACGGTGTGTGGAGGGATATAGCCGTGCGAGGCAGAGTATAATTGGCCGGGCCCCAATTAGCCATGCTAGAGTACTGGGAGGAAAGATTCGCATAAGCAGAGAACAGTGTCTTATTCTCCATCTCCTCAGGGTGATGACATACTGGAATAAGGCATGTACCTAATAAATCTCCGGCTGCTACAGAATTAGGTAAACAAAAGTGGGTAACATTTGCTATTGAAGCCAATCTTTCCCATATGTTATATGTCATTCGGGCTTGTAACGGGGGAAGCGCTTCCGAGCCAACCCCTACAGGAAAAAGCAGGCACAAAAGGCACACAATCATCACAGAATTAGCAGTGATTTGGGCGAGAATCGCCACAAACAAAGTCTCAAGAGTCTCTGGCTGTTGATCTGCTGCCAGTCTTCGTTGGGCCGCGGCGACCAATGCTTTTACTGCTCCCCATGTCATGGGCTGGCTTGGGACGCTACGCCTCCTCCGTTTCCGTCCCGTCGTTGTCGACTCGGGGGGCAACGCGGTCTCCTCCAAGGTCAGCTGAAACTCTGGTATGGGATTCGACAGTCCCTGGTGCCATGCCATGTTGTTTAAGTGCCGGTCGCACACACCGAGCTGGAACCCACAACGGTCCTGCAGGGAGAGACACAGCAGCATATCCCCGACCCCAAGTGATTAGAGGTACTGGGCCCAGCCACTGTGGATCGGGCAGCTGACGGTAAAAGACACGCGGTCTTTCCAGTACCTCAGATTTGTGAAAATGCCGATCCGCAGGGGTCTGCTGATCTGCATTCAGTGTTAAATTATTTAAAGTAAACAAGAGGATATGCATTTGTTGTTGAATGTCTCCTAAGGTTCGGAGACGCAGCTCCCCTTGTTTTAATTGTTTATCTAGCAAGGTTTTGAGTGTGCGATTGGCATGTTCAACAATGGCTTGGCCCGTGAAATTATAAGGGATTCCGTGTTTAAGACGGACGTCCCAGCGGGCACAAAAGGTGGAGAGGGCTGCAGAGCAGTAGGCTGGGGCATTATCTGTTTTAATTTGGCAGGGAAGACCCATAACAGAAAAGCAGGCCAGCAAATGGTGAATAACTTTGTTAGTGGCTTCCCCACGTTGTGGGGTTGCCCAAAGGAAGCCTGAATAAGTATCAACGGAAACATGTAAAAACGAATAGGGGCGAAATTGTGGCACATGAGTAACATCCATTTGCCACAGCTGATTTGCTGTGGTACCTCGGGGCTTAACGGCATAAGAAAAAGTAGGAGCAGCAGCAGCACAGTGGGGGCAGGAACGAACAATGGAACATGCATGATCAGCAGGAATGTGAAACTGCCGGGCCAAAACAGAGGCAGACTGATGAAAAAAGGCATGGCTTTCAATGGGGTCAGAAAAAAGGGGATTTACCTGACCACGCAACGCGCGATCGGCGCGTGCATTGCCCTCAGTGAGTGGCCCAGGCAGAGGGGTATGACTGCGAATATGAGCAACAAAGTAAGGGAAATGACAAGTGGCAAAAGGGTGCTGCAAAAACAAAAACAGGCGAAGGAGGTCTGCATCAACCTGAGGGGTAATGAGGGCAAGGGGTAAATGATCAATTACCTGATAAACCTAATAGGTATCCACAATTAAATTAAAGGGAGAATCAGCAAAAAATTGAAAGGCCAAAATAACAGCAGCTAATTCTGAGGGCAAAGGGGGATGGTGAAAAAACAATCTTTTAAATCTAACACACAAAGTTGATTGGTTTGAGGAATTAAATTTGGATTTGGTAAGCCAAATTGCAAGGGGCCCATAGGTTGGATGCATTTATTTATTTCCCTTAAATCATGTAACAGCCGCCAAGCACCCGATTTTTTCTTAATAACAAACATCGGGGTGTTCCAGGGACTAGTGGAGCTCTCCAGTCGCTGTGCTTGCAAATGCTGCTGCACAAGCGAATGAAGTGCTTTTAGCTTTTCTAGAGGGAGGGGCCACTGGTCAATCCATACGGGCTCTAAGGATTGCCATACCAAGGGTAAGGCGGAGGGCACGGTGGGTAAGGGAGGGTTTTGGGCCATCAGATGTTAATATCGAGGGTGGTGTCTAACTTTGTAAGTAAATCACGGCCCCAAATATTGAGGTGGACAGGGAGTACAAAAGGGCGGATAGTAGCAAGGGTACGGCCTCCCGGTTTAGAGACCGTGACCCAAGACAAACTTTGGCGCCCGGGTTTACTACCCCCGATCCTCCACAATTCTCTAGAAGGAACCGTAGGCCAACTAACCGGCCACTCCAGATCACGAATCACCGTAACGTCAGCTCCAGTGTCCACCAGACCTGTAAAAGGAACATCATTTAAGAGAAGTGTTAACTGAGGTTTCGAGGGGCGGACTGACATTGTCAGAGCAACAAGTGGAGAAGACGCGCTGTGAGATGGCGAGTGAGACAACGTCGATCCAAAGCCGCCTCCGCCCCGAGTTCGATCCTCGGCAGCTGGCACCTGATAGGGGACTAAAATCAATTGTGCAATTGACCGTCCACGCGGGAGCGACTGTGGAAGATGAGTCCACACCTGAACCTTAATAATGCCAGTGTAATCAGCATCAATGACCCCTGGAATGACAAAAAAGCCCTGTTTCCCAGCATGTGAGCGAGGGAGAACAAGACCTACAAAGCCGGCAGGGAGAGGTCCCGTCACCTGTGTAGGTATGGCACAGACCTCCCCTGGCAGCCGAAAGTCAGTGTCCTCCTGCATGATCAAATCAAGCCCTGCACTTCCAGCAGTCGCCGCCCTCATAGAGTCTACGGATTTTAAAGCAGAGGAGCGGTTGTCTGAGTAGGAAACACCCCCGTTTGGCCCTGGGTTCGGGGGAGACCCGTCGCGCGGTTTCCCGACCCGCTACGACACTGATTAGCCCAGTGATAACCTTTCCCACACTTGGGGCACTTCTTTGAGGGTCGGGCTGGTGCCTTAGATGAGCGGCACTCCCGCTGAAAATGACCCTCCTTACCACAGCGGTAACAACGCTTCCCCTCCTTCCCAGTTTTTCTGAGGGCGGCAGCCAGAACTCCAGCCTTGTGGGCTTGTGTGCCGATGTTCTGGCATGCCCGCAGCATGTCTGAGAGCTCTAAAATACCAGAGGGTTGTGCTGCCTGGAGAGCACGGTGGCAATCCTCGTTTGCATTTTCAACTGCCAATTTTAACAGGAGCTCGTGAGCTGCCTCAGTGTTATCCACCTGTCGGAGGATAGCCTCATGCAATCTGTTGGTAAAATCCAAAAAGGACTCTGAGGCACCCTGACGGATACTGACAAAGCTTTTGGTAGGCTTGCCTGAATCCGGGACCTTCTTGAAAGCATGCTGGGCACAGGTGGAAATAATGGGGAAGACGGCCTGAGGGAGTTGAGACTGCATCTCAATAGTAGCAAACGGGCCCTCCCCTGCCAAATGCTCATAAATGATACCGTGCTCTCTATGTACCTGAGCTTGGCGTTCTGCCATCTGCCGATACTCACTAAGCCAAATAACATACTGACTGGGTGACAACATCATGCGCAGCAGCGTTTTCCAATCCTCGGGGATTAGGGAGTTCCCAGTAGCTATCCCTTCAATGAGACCACGCACAAAGGTGCTAGTCAGGCCAAATTCACGAATTGCTTTCTTTACCTCTCTAATCACCGAGTATGGCAAAGTGGTCCAGGTGCCCACGGGGTTGCCCTGGTCATCATTCTGCCAGGTCACCGGGCAAACTGAGACCAGATCAGCCAGCTCCTCCGCTGTAAGATCTGATCGAGCTTTCGCTGCGTGAACCATTTGTTGCACCAGCAAAAGCTTCTGAGCAGATGCAGATGACCCTCCGGGGGGCCCCATGGGCGGAGGGTGATCACACACCGGCTCCGGTGGGGAAGGCCAGGGAGGCGGTGGTAATAGAGGCACTGGGGGCGAAGCAGGGGGAGGGATGGTTGCAGGAGCGGACGGGGGTGGCGGGATCGGCAGACCCTCTGTTGGTGCTGGAGAGGGCCTTTCCGAGGCGACACGCTGTGTCGCATCGCCAGGAGGGGGGATGGCTGCAGAAGCGGATGGGCGTGGCGAGATCACCAGCCTCGCGAGGGAGGGCCTGTCGGAGGCGACACGCTGTATCGCGTCGCGGCAGAGGTGCCAGGCATGTAAAGCCTGCACGGGCGCCCGAGGCTCTTAGTGCAATGTCTGGCCCAATCGCTCCCAGTCCGCTAGCTTAAGGCTTCCGGCTTCAGGATACCACGGGCACTGGGCACGCACCTCCTGTAGCAGGAGAGTAAGTGCTCGAGCTGGGCAGTCATGCTGAGCCTTACGCAGTAAATACTGCAGCTCATTGCGGTGTTGCACTTGCAAAGCAGAGAGGGAGCTTCCCATACTTACCACAATGAAAAATACTCACCGGGATCCACGAAGCGGATGAGTGACGCGTCTGAAACCCTTGCCGGGCGAGGTGAGTGCTGAGGGCCCCACGTTTGGGCGCCAGTTGTGGCGGTTCAATGATCAGACAGAACACAGCTTTATCCAATCAAACAGGCTGGTCAGCGGAGATGGGCTGTTCCGCTCCCCCGCCTTCCACCTTCTCCTTTTATTATATTTCTCCCCCTAAGAATTACACACTGCTACCCAAAGGAATGCATGACGTTGATTAATATACTTAGTTACCATCCTTTATCTACTACAATCCTGGTTCTCAGGCCTTGAGCCCAGGCTAAGAAAGCCTCCCACAGTTGCTGTCCAAACAATCAAGTTCTCATGGTTCATATCTAGCCCTTGTCCTTGGATAGAGCAATGTGTGCATTGCTTCTACAAAACAGTCAGGGTGTGCCCTGCCTGCTTCCAGGTGGAATAGCTAAACATGAACTCTTCATCATGGATTGGGCTTTTCTCCCAGACAGTGAATTCACTGTGAGTGTCCGTTAGTCACTGGAATAGATTCCTGGCAACTCAAGCACTTTTCGAAGCACAGGGAGCTGGGCATACCTTTGTCCATCATGGTGGGTGAGAGGCAAATCCTATCTTCTTTCTTTTTTCTTTCTTTCTTCTTTTTTTTTTGGCACGGCCAACAAAATACAAAGGCGGTAACAAAGAAAAAAGCTTCAAGGGAAACTAAAAATTAACAAATCTAAAGGGAGCTAATGATATGTGAATGGACAGCTCTAGCTCCCTCTCTAGCCAGGGGTGGTTGAGAAGGAACTGAGGATGGATTGCCCATGCAGGTGGCTAGTCTTGTAGCAGGTGAGGAGCAGCACATGCACAGGTGGGAGAACTGCTTCAAAAATTCTCTGATCAGCGGTCCAGGGACATAGACACACTTACAGTGGAGCACCCATAGGGACACTACTTGAAGAAGAAGCAGACTAAACAATTGCTCAGGGTCCCTGGAAGCTCAAGTATGTGGTGTGTGTGGGGTGGGGGTGGATATTCCTGCTTAGGGCCCACAATGGGCTAGCATCGCCTCAGTTGCTAACTAATATTTATGAAGTTCTGTCTACACAAGTGTAAAATGTTAAAGTCAATGTTGGCAGCGATGGAAATAGAATTTGTGATCTCCTGGCTCTCTGGCTTATGCTCAACATTAAGACCATGGCTTAGATGCTATGCTGCTGTACTGCCCCAGGAGTAGTCAAGAAAACAAACTGACTGAAAAATCACAGCTCTTTCACCGTCCCCACCTTGAACTGGGGATGGAGTAACTGGCTTCACTCCTTTTTTGTGGAGTATCTTATATTCTCCCCATGCTCACCATGTGCCCAGCCAGCTAAACTGTTGTGCAAAGAAGGGGGTAGATTTAAGTCTCCTACTTCTGCCAGCACTTGCTTATAGGGGGATGTCATAAATATAAAGGGAAGGGTAAACCCCTTTAAAATCCCTCCTGGCCAGAGGAAAAATCCTCTCACCTGTAAAGGGTTAAGAAGCTAAAGGTAACCTCGCTGGCACCTGACCAAAATGACCAATGAGGAGACAAGATACTTTTAAAAGCTGGGAGGAGGGAGAGAAACAAAGGGTCTGTGTCTGTTGGTATGCTGCTTTTGCCGGGGATAGACCAGGAATGGAGTCTTAGAACTTTTAGTAAGTAATCTAGCTAGGTATGCGTTAGATTATGATTTCTTTAAATGGCAGAGAAAAGAATTGTGCTGAATAGAATAACTATTTCTGTCTGTGTATCTTTTTTGTAACTTAAGGTTTTGCCTAGAGGGATTCTCTGTGTTTTGAATCTAATTACCCTGTAAGGTATCTACCATCCTGATTTTACAGAGGTGATTCCTTTACTTCTATTTACTTCTATTTCTATTAAAAGTCTTCTTGTAAGAAAACTGAATGCTTTTTCATTGTTCTCAGATCCAAGGGTTTGGGTCTGTGGTCACCTATGCAAATTGGTGAGGATTTTTACCAAACCTTTCCCAGGAAGTGGGGTGCAAGGGTTGGGAGGATTTTGGGGGGAAAGACGTGTCCACATTACGTTTCCCAGTAAACCCAGTTAGAGTTTGGTGGTGGCAGTGGATATTCCAAGGACAAAGGATAAAATTAATTTGTACCTTGGGGAAGTTTTAACCTAAGCTGGTAAAAGTAAGCTTAGGAGGTTTTCATGCAGGTCCCCACATCTGTACCCTAGAGTTCAGAGTGGGGGAGGAACCTTGACCGGGGAAGTAACTCTGCATTATCCCCATGCACTGGGGCCAAAGTCTCAACCTGCATGGGGTTGAGTAGAGAAGTAGAGGGTGAGCTTTTCTCCCTACTTCTCTGCTCTGCAGCTGACCAACATCTGTGGCAATCCAGCCCCATATGATTTTGAGAAAGCTCCTTCTTCAGTAGCTACTTTTCCAAATGTTTGTTAATGTTAATCTTTTTCCTATTGCAGATTTCTGAATTTTCAGAAGTATCCAGAACAGGGGAAAATATTTCACACAAAATTGTCAAAACTAATAAAATAAAATAAATGGCTCCAATTTCTCAGAAGTTTCACTAAACCAAAAACCAGGCTTATTTCATTTATAACAAGGTGGTTTGCAATGAATAATTCACCCTGTTCTATCCAAAAAAATTACACTTTTCGTCTAAGAAAATAGTTAACTTGTTATCTCGTTATCCTTCTTGACTCCAGTTTCTTCCCAACTTCTGTTAGAAGCATCAACAAATAATAAAGACTGCACTAAAATTTTAGCATACCAGATTATTTGGGATAGATGTGACATAGGAATGGGAACTGCCGTAACTTTCTAAATAAAAGTGAAACAAGTTCAAATTAAAAAAAAAAATCTTTCTGACTGAACAGATGAACAGAAAGAGATAAAAAATCTGTAAGCGTTCCAAACATCTTCCATTATCACGACAAATACTCCTTCCAAACCATGACTGACAGCACCACTTAATCATTGGCTCTAAACTCTTCTCTATTTAACTGCCCAATCATTGTTTCAGGGTTTACTTGCTGTTAGCTCCTGCTCCGCTGCACTAAATAACATATGCCCATACCTGCCTGAATTACAGGTATAGTAGCATAGCACGTCCGTGGCAAAACCAGGATTAGACTCTAAGTCTCCTGAGTCCCAGGTCACTGTTCTCTAATCCACACTGCCACCTGCATTCTCAAGTAAAATGTAACTGAAGGAACAGTAATCCACACTGTGCAGAGTCAAGCACAGGAGTCTATTACGCACAGCCCTGGCAGAGTGTCATTTTGCTCATTAGGCTCAGAGACACTGCAGAACAATTAATTACAATAGATTATATAGAGTGCTCATTGGGCAGAGAGAAGTGACGGAGATGGGTTTTCCCAAGCCCCTGGACAGGTTCTAGCAGCAAGCAAAATAAGCACAATAAGCCAATGGTCTAAAAGATTACATAATGGCTCTGCCCATGGCACAAATTAACATATTGCTGACACACAGATAATTACCCCCAAACTATGTCTATTAAAGTATGTAGGTTAAATACTAATTTTGGTGTCCAGGGGGATGAGGTAGCAGCTCTCCCGGTTCACCAACAGGTATATTCCTGGAGATTTAAAGCAAAAGAGCAGTAATTAGTACTTAACAATAACAATTGTATGTAAGTTTACCTTTGCATTTCTGTAGGCTAGGATAAGCATACATCTGTGAGGCGAGTGTGTCATAACTCTTATCAATCATATTAGGCCTCTCCCCGAACTCTGTCTGGGATCTGAGGGGTACTCTGCCACTATCTCCTCCCTGCATTAGGGAGTAACCGTGAGGCCTTTCTCAGTGCTCCATATGTCTATAACTCACGATAAGGACGCGCAATTACATTCGGAGTTATGCTGACTCCGTTTACTGACTTGAAACACACAAGGTTATCTGTTTACCCCAGCTTTCTCTTAGTCATGTATTGTTCTCTGTTAGTCAGCCCCCATGGCCCAGACCAAGCTGCGGACTCCGGGCCTGTATGAAAAGTTCTTAGCAGAAACTGTTGTTAAGATCTTACATCCACAGCAAATGGATTTGGCTCTTCAATTACAGCTTATCTTCAATAATATATAAGGTGGTGATTTTTTAAAATTTACAATTCTAATAACCAAATATATTCAACCTAAGCTCTATTAAATGGAATGCAAGCCTCCTTTCCATTCCACTCCAGGGAGACAGTATGAACTACTGGATTCTGTTCCTGGCTCCACCAGTGGCCTGCTGGGTGATCTTGGACAAAGCAGTCTACCACTCTGTGCCTCAGTTTTCCCCATCATGAAATGGGGATAATGATTCCTACCTCCTTCGTAAAGTGTTGTGAGTTCTACAGATGAAAAGCACTACATAAGACCAAGGTATTCTATTTTCCATAGTAGCTCTTGTAAATTTATTACTGATCATTCTCTTTTCAGTCATATCTTTTTATCCTGTTCTGTGGACATGAGTTCATGAATTTAAGAGAAATCAACTTTCAAGTATGCATCCCTAGACCATTAACACTCAATAAAAAATGCTCAAAGAATTAAACTGGGAGACAAGCAGGAATGAAAACATTTTCTTTCCAAGAGATTCACTATCTAATTTAAGTGAGTCATTCAGCCATTATTTTTATCTCTTAATCAAGCTCTCTTGGCATTTTTCAATTTGAACATACCTATATCTTTTTTTTTTCCTAATGAACCTTAGAGATGAATCACTATGCAATTTTTAAAAGACACATATTTTCCAAATCATCTGGTTGGTTTGGGTAACAGGAGTCAATTTAATTTGTATAAAGCAGATCTTTACTATTGGGATTTTCCTCTGCAGTCTTAATTTCCCTGCAGGGCTTTTAAACCCTTGATTTTTTTTTTTTAAATTAAGAATTACTGTATGTGCCTAAAGCCAAAAGATTTACTAGTCAGAGAGAGCTGCTGCCCAAAGAATTGACAGACTTTTAAAAACCAGTGTAGGAAAGAGGAAATATCAGTCATGCATAAGTCTGGGAGGCTGAAAATGGAACAGTGAAGCTGCATAAAATAGGTTTACTGCATTGATATACCGTGGCCTTCATTAAAACATCAAAATTTGTCAACAGTTACCACACCGTGGTACCAATGAAGCTAAAGTTATTTCCTCTGCTAAATACAGGAAAACTCTGCCGTCTAACAGAAACCACAAAGTAATATGGTAATTGTTGGTATATGCTGTGACTACTATACTAATGTTTTAATAGGCGGATGTTTTCTTGTCCTAGGAAGCAAGGCGGTCAACAAACAATGAAAAACTAGAGCGGGGAGAAGAGAAATCAGAAGCCACAGACCCTGAGGTATGTGTAATAGAATAGCAAGAAAAGGAAGCTAGAAGAAATGTAATGATAAATATAAGAAAAAAAGAAGCTTTAGTCGAGTGCTCTTCACAGAAATATGGATAAGTATTGCTCTTTGTAAACATAAGTAGTGACCTGCAAACTCAGTCAGGGTCTGACAAATGTTACATTAGTGGAGAACAACTGGAGGAAAATAATACTGGATGCCTCTGAACCAAAAGCAAACAGCTGATGAAGCCATTCAAGCAACCTCATCATCATCTCTCTGTGGACTTGACCTTGGAAACAAATCTGCTGGCCCCATGTGCCCTAATCTTCTTGTTTATCTGCTGTGACAGTCTGGAAATAAAAAAATGACCCTTTTCCTTGACTGCCTTTACTAAATGCTTCTTTATCCAGTATAGTGTCAGAATGCTGTATTCCATTCTTTTTTCCTCGTTATAAGATCCGATGTGTCCAATCAGTGCTTATCAAGATGAAGTTTTCACAAAGATTCATTCTGGGCACAGAGAAACAGAATTTGAAGAAATAACTAAGCATGTAACTTCAAAAAAATATACATACTACATATTCTGCACACACAGCTCAGAAGACTGGAATGTCAGACAGAAAACATTTTTAGAAGGGATATTCTGAAACTGTTCAATCCACAGAGCTCCCATTGATGTTAGCGGAGTTGTAAAGAACGAATGAGTACAGAGTATGTTCCTCACAATATTAAAATGATCTCTAGTCCAGTGAACTAAAATAAATACGAGGGCTCCACCATAAATCCTAGTGATTTTGTCAACCCAGGGCCTGTTTTTTGTGGGAATAATTAATTATTTTTTTTTCTGTACAACTATGCACTTTCATTTTTAATGTTCAATACAGCATTTTCTGGAAGACTGAATTCATCCATAAGTATGAGACATTTCTGAGTTTAGTGAGCCTCCATACAATAAACATGAGTGAGCAATTGTACATTCTCTTAGTGGATCTGTTTTTTGGGGGGATTCCCCACCCCCTTTTATCTTCCCTGAAGAAGAAACTTAGTCTTTTTGTATAGAATAGATAGCACTAAATGAATCAGAGACTGAAGTCACAAAGACACTGTGTTCAGATGGATGTCTCTACAGATGTAAATAAGCAGGTATCAGTGTTACAGATCTTATCTCCTGTCCAATTGCTCACATGCTGAAGAAGCCAGCCTAATGGGTGAATCTACATTTGGAAGCACAATACCACCTTCAAAACTGTATGTCCTTCTCCTTCTCTTTAGATCGCAAAGCACAGAGGATAATCTTTGCCCTCATACATTGCTGCAAAAACAATTAACTGACTCAGCATTGTATAACATTATGGGAAATGTATATCTTCTTTTGTCCCCTTTGTAAACCAACAGATCTTTGTTGAAATGCAAGAGCTTTCATGATGAAGAAACAATACCTTGATATTCCTAAGCTCCCACTGGACTTGCTGAAAGAACAGTATCATGGCAATGAACAATTCTTTTTCTACAATTATAAAATCTTTGAAAGAGTTAAGTCAAGTGTACTTAGTTCTTCTGTTTTATGTGAAAGCTGTTCATGTCATTGTCTGCTTATTGTTTGAAGTTTTTGGATTGAGTAAGGTAATTCAAAGTGCCATGGAGGCAAAGAATTATATACTTTCCACAAAGCATCCAGTGACCTTCACAACACAACATATCAGTGTCTCTTAAGAAACACAACTGTCACCAGAAGTGATATGATGGGTCAAAGCTAATGTTTATGTTTTGTGAAGCATGTCTTGTTGGCACACAATCACCACATCTAGGGGCCAATTCTGCAAAATTGCACTCCAGTAACTTCCCTTATGTGAGTAAACCCATGGAAAGCATGTGGGATAATGCTTCCAAGATGAGCCCCTTAACTAGAGATGAAACCAAGCTGCCCAGTTCAGGTCCATATGGCTCTAAACTGTCACTAAGATTGAGGCTGTGTGAAGAATTTTGGCTTGTGTCTAGTAGAAGCCAAAAGGTTAATAAAAAGGGATGATATACAATCTACTTTTTCTCTACTCCTTTTCTTCTGGTTTTCTAATTCTTCCTGTCTTTTATTTTATTGTCTTGTCTTCTCAGTCTAGTCTTAAATTTGGTTAGCTAACTTCACTAGTATTTTTTCCATAGAAAGTGCTTCACTTAATCTGTTAACAAAACCTACTCAAAGCATTTTTTGATTCTTCATTGTTTATTACTGAAAATATTGGCATAAAATAGGGTCTTTGCTTGGTAGAATGCAGCCAGTACTCACTGGAACATTTGTCATGTTGTCTATGGCATCATATTTGCTTGCTTTCCCTAAATTCCCCAAGATTTCTAGGAGGTTTCTGCTGCTTTTTAATGCAGACCATACATTTTTCTTTCATCCCACTTCCGTCTACCCTTACCATGCACCCTACTAATCCGTTTTCCCTCCATTGCCTTCCTATAATTTCTAATAATTAATTGCTGACCTTTTCATTAGGGGATAGAAAATCCTGTCTTGATATGCTACTTCAGAAAGCTAACCAGTTCCACAATTTGTACTATTATAACATTAAACAATATATCTTCTTTGCTGTCCACATATACAACAGTCATCTTTTCCTAAAACATTTTAGCAACACTTTATGGTGGGCCTTCTAGACATTTCACTAGCAAATGTAAGATATTGAGATAACACAGTTTTTGGCATTATTGCTAGAATTGCTTCAGTAAATGCCCAGCAAAAGACTTGCAGTTAGTTCTAAAGTGATAGAAGAGAACAAGCCAGACCTCTTTTGTGTTGTAACTCATTAGTTTTTACATCTAAGGAGGACTTCAATCTAACAATACCTCTTATGTTGATTTCTTTCCAGAAAAGATTACTGAACAGGCATTTCAGAAAAAAATACAGAAGCACAGCTAAATGACAATACTGAGGTCTTATCGAGAGACGCTGACAAGAATTTTAAAAATTTGTATTTTGGGATCTGAAAAACCAATACTGTTTTTCTAATACCAATACTTCTGAGGTTTTTTTTAAAAAAAACAAAAACAAAAAAACCTTGTTCCATTGAAATCTATTGTGTTTGGACAGGTAACAGATTGTCTTCCCCTCAGTGTTCTGGCTCCTGTGGCTAATAAAAAGAACCTGGATTCTCTTCTGCTGAGGTCCCAAATTAATTCTTCATTGGTTCAAAAATGTATTCCAGCATCTTCATCCAGCATCTGAGCTCAAGCTGTTCAAGTGTCAATTTTATCTTGCTTGTAAGATGTTGTGTGCTGTTAGAAATTGATGTTTAGTTGTGTAGCTAGGAAGGTATAATATTGGAAATATAACCAATTGTACTGATGAAATATAACTGGACAAGGCAGTTCAGTATTGCCAAATTGTTGCAGTCTCCTATTTTGAATACTGGTTAATGGCTTTCTTTATTATCTGATTTGCAAACATTTAGGAAAGTGAATGATCTCATATATTTTGAAGGAGCTTTCCAAAGGTACAAAAGAGGATTTAGGTTCCTAACTGCTAGTGGAAAATCGGTGAGTTCAGTGTCTAATTTCCCTTTGTGCTTTGGAAAATCTCCACCAACATATGCTTGACCCAAAAACTAATAAAAAAATTAAGTTTAACAATCTTACCCCCAATACTCCCTTTCATATGCATGAAAGTAGAGGTGGGAGAATACTTCAAACAATTTCCATGATTATTCTTCCAACTAGTTAAACAAATTATCTACACTGTTTTCATACTTGCTTTATATTTCAGACTTCTGAAATCATGATTCACACCTCGTCCCAATCAGATTTTGGAAGGCACTTCAAATTCTTAAACATTAGGTTGAGTGCGGTAGCTATCTTTAGAAATCTCATGTTGGTACCTTCTTTGCATTTTGTCAAATCTGTTGTGAAATTATTCTTAAAACGAACAACAGGTGTTGAGTCTTAATCTGAGACTGCTATAATGTGAAATATATGGCAGAATGCAGGTGAAACAGAGCAGGAGACATACAATTCTCCACGAAGAAGTTCAGTCACAAATTTAATTCATGCATTTTCTTTTTTAATGAGAGTCATCAACATGGAAGCATATCCTCTGGAACGGTGGCCAAAGCACGAAGGGGCATATGAATGTTTACATATCTGGCATGTATATAGCTTGCAGTGCTGGCTAAAAAAGTGCCATGTGAACACCTGTTCTCACTTTCAGGTGACATTGTAAATAAGAAATGGGCAGCATTATCTCCTGCAAATGTAAAGAAACTTGTTTGTCTTAGCGATTGGCTGAACAAGAAGTAGGACTGAGTGGACTTGTAGGCTCTAAAGTTTTACATTGTTCTGTTTTTGAGTGAAGCTATGTAACAAAAAAACCCTACATTTGTAAGTTGCACTTTCACGATAAAGAGACTGCACTACAGTACTTGTAAGAAGTGAATTGAAAAATACTATTTCTTTTGTTTTCATTTTTACAGTGCAAATATTTGTAATAAAAAAAATATAAAATTAGCACTGTATACTTTCTAGTCTGTATTATAACTGAAATCAATATATTTGAACATGTAGAAAAACATCCAAAATATTTAATACATTTCAGTTGGTATTCTATTGTTTAACAGTGTGATTAAAACTGCTATTAATTTTTTAAATCACGATTAATTTTTTGAATTAATCATGAGTTAACTGCAATTAATCGACAGCCCTAATATATATATATTAATCAACAGCCCTAATATATGAAGCTTTTTGATAAATCATAAAACAAAAGAAAATATAAATATTTGTTTCTCTCCCTTTGCAGATCACCTTTAAATATTTTATGTCCTCTCATGACTTTAAATTTTAACTCCTGAGCTATTTTGGTTGTATAGTCTTACAACAGAAGACTGCTTACACTTCTGTCACATTCTCCTAAAACACAGGTTTAAAGTCTATGCTGTATTCCTTGTGCAAATTCACATTGAAATCTGTGGTGACGGTGGCTCATGCCTTTCAAAATGAGTTTGCACAGTAACTTTAGCATGGGTCATGAAGGCCCACAAACATTATCCCTGGAGTGGCTTTAACAGTTGGTTTTTAATTGGAGTGTAGACATACACTCAGATAACTAGCTGCTAAAATGGACTGCTTGCAAAGTAACTAACTTTTGTCAGAATTAACCCTTTCCAAACTGGAGCATAAAACAACTGCATCTGAAACTACCAAACATGCTATTTTTCTGCATCTATATGAAAAACAAAAAAACAAGCCCTAAATCACTTAATATAATATTTGATTTTTTAAAAAATTGTGTATAGCAAGAGATAACCAGATACAATGGGATTTAAGATGGCTATGAAATTTTAAATGCATTTCAGTCATGTGTGAAATTGAATACTCGCTCTCAGTGTCTTCAGTGTGCTGTTACTATTACAAGTTATTATTCCAGATTAAAAACTACATTAAACTAGAGCAGGGGTCGGTAACCCGAGGCACGCAGCCTTCCAGCTGCCATTGGCTGGGAAGGCGAATTGCGGCCACTGAGAGCTGCGGCGGGCCGTGCCTGTGGACGGTCAATGTAAACAAAATGTCTCGCGGTCCGCCAGCGGATTACCTTGAGGAACCACGTGCTGAAGGGTGCGGACCCCTGAAATAGAGTTAAGGTTGAATACATATCAGTTCCCTAACAGCAAAAACATTACAGGAATGTTGTGGGAGGTATTGTCAATAAAAAGGAGGACTGGAATATCGTACAAGAAGATTTGAATGACCTTCAAAATTGAAGTAATAGAAATAGTTGAAACTTAATAGTGCAAAGTGCAAGGTCATACACTTAGGGACTAACAACAAACATTTTTGTGTGAGATGGGAATATATCAGTTGAAAGCAGTAGAGGAGGAGAAAGACCTGGGTGGACTGGTCAATCACAGGATGACTATGAGCCGCCAATGTGATGGGCCATGAAAAATGCTAATGCAATCTAGGCTACATCAGGCAAGATATTTCCAATAGAGATAGAGAAGTGTTATTGCCATTATAACAGGCACTGGTGAAACCTCATCAGGAATACTATGTGCAGTTCTGGTCTCCATGTTTAAGAAAGATTAATTCAATTTGGAACAAGTGCAGAGGAAAACTACTAGGATAATTAGAGGAATGGATAACCTACCTTATGAAATGAGAGTTAAGGAGCTTGGCTTGTTTAGCCTAACAAAACAGAGGATGACTGGAGATACAATAGTTCTCTACAAATACATCACAGGAGTAAACACCAGAGACAGAGGGGAGTTATTTAAGTTAAGGGCCTATGTTGGCACAAGAACAAATAGATATAAGCTCGCCATCACTAAATGTAGGCTTGAAATTAAATGAGGGTTTCTAATGATCAGAAGACTGAAGTTCTGGAACTTTCCAAAGGACATAGTGCGGGCAAAAAAAACTAACTTGCTTCAAGACTGAGCTTGATAAGTTTATGGAGGGGTATTCTGAGATTGCCTTCAATGGTATATGACCCAACTGTGATTGCTAGTAGTAAATACCTCCAACAGTCAGAGATGGACGATACCAAGCTGGGAGGCATTGCAAGTGCTTTGGGGGATAGGATTAAAATTCAAAATGATCTGGACAAACTAGAGAAATGGTCTGAAGTAAATAGCATGAAATTCAATACAGACATATGCAAAGTACTCCGCTTAGGAAGGAACAATCAGTCACACAATGATGGGAAATGACTGCCTAGGAAGGAGTACCGTGGAAAGGGATCTGGGAGTCACAGTGGATCACAAGCTAAATATAGTCAACAGTGTAACGCTGTTGCAAAAAAAGCAGACGTCATTCTGGGATGTATTAGCAGGAGTATTGTAAGCAAGACCTGAGAAGTAATTCTTCCACTCTACTCTGCGCTGGTTAGGCCTAAACTGGAGTATTGTGTCCAGTTCTTGGCACCACATTTCAGGAAAGATGTGGAGAAATTGGAGAAAGTCCAGAGAAGAGCAACAAAAATGATTAAGGGTCTAGAAAACATGACCTATGAGGGAAGATTAAAACAAAATGGGTTTGTTTAGTCTGGAGAAGAGAAGACTGAGAGGGGTCATGATAACAATTTTCAAGTACAGAAAAGGTTGTTAGAAGGAGGAGGAAGAAAAATTGTTCTTCTTAACCTCTGAGGATAGGATAAGAAGCAATGAGCTTAAATTGCAGCAAGGGTGGTTTAGGTTGGACATTCAGGAAAACTTCCTGTCAGAGTGGTTAAGCACTGGAATAAATTGCCTAGGGAGGTTGAGGAATCTCCTTCATTGGGGATCTTTAAGAGCAGGTTGGACAAACACCTGTCAGGGATGGCCTAGATAATACTTGAGTGCAGGGGACTGCCTTGAGTGCAGGGGACACGACTAGATGACCTCTCGAGGTCCCTTCCAGTTTTACATTTCTATGATTCTAACAGATGGGGAGGGCTCTGAGTTATTGCAGAGAATTCTTTCCCAGATGTCTGGTTGGTGGCTCTTGCACTGAAGCTTGGAATTTAACTATCCCCATATGTGGCACTGGGAAAGGATTTTCCTCCAGGTCAGATTGGCAGAGACCCTGGGGGTGCAGGTGATTGCCTTTCTCTGGAGTGTGGGACATGGATCACTTGCTGGTTTGAACTAGAGTAAATGGTGGGTTCCCTGTAATTTGAAGCCTTTAAAATGGGATTTGAGGACGTCAGTAGCTCAGCCAGAGGTTATGGATCTGCTACAGGAGAGAGTGGGTGATGTACTGAGGCTTGCAATGTGGAGGAGGTCAGACTAAATGATCATGATGGTCCCGTCTATCCTTAAAGTCCATGAGTTTGAGTCTATGTGGTAATTGTCCCTAAAACAAGTAATAAAAATTCAGAGTTAAGGTTAAACTTAAAAGAAATCCAAACACATCTGCAAATACACAGTTAGGGCATCCAAGCAAACTTAACTCTGAGCTCTAGGACACTAACCATAAAATTATGATTAGTGTATAATAGTGTATGTGGTTCCAGATTAGATTAAATTGATTTTAAAGACATTTGATTTTCTCATGTTTTTTCACTGCATCATTATACAAAGAAGTTAGGGTGGCCTAACTGCATTTCCATTCCCCATGCATGCATACACCAGAGGTAACAAATCCACCCAGGCTATCCCAATGTATGTGTTTTTCATTGAATCATTTCCTTGCTTTCCTCTAGATGTCTTCTACATGCATTTATGGGATGCTTTGTATTAATGAACTCTAAAACATTTTTTGTGGTCCCAAAGTTCTATCCATTTCCCACTCATATTTTGTATCCTAAAAAGCATGTTGACAACAGATATTATGAAAGAATTAAAGAGTAAAAAAAAGACATTTCCTTTACAGGAATTCATTGTTAAATCAGAGAGTACTTTTTGTGGTTTCTAGGTAAAATTTTCCCATTACCCTCCCAATCTTCTCTATAAAAAGAAAAGGAGTACTTGTGGCACATTAGAGACTAACCAATTTATTTGAGCATAAGCTTTCGTGAGCTACAGCTCACTTCATCGGATGCATTCAGTGGAAAATACAGTGAGGAGATTTATATACACACAGAACATGAAAAAATGGGTGTTTATCATGCATTTATCAGATGTCAAGCATTATAACATTCATAAACCAGTCAGAGAACATTTCAATCTCTCTGGTCACTCGATTTCGACCTAAAAGTGGCAATTCTTCAACAAAAAGACTTCAGAAACAGACTCCAATGAGAGACTGCTGAATTGGAATTAATTTGCAAACTGGATACAATTAACTTAGGCTTGAATAGAGACTGGGAGTGGTTGAGTCATTACACAAAGTAAAACTATTTCCCCTTGTTTGTTCCCCCCCCCCCAGCACTGTTCCTCAGACGTTCTTGTTAACTGCTGGAAATGGCCCACCTTGATTATCACTCCAAAATGTTTCCCCCCCCCCGCAACTCTCCTGCTGGTAATAGCTCATCTTAAGTGATCACTCTCCTTACAGTGTGCATGATAAACACCCATTTTTTCATGTTCTGTGTGTATATAAATCTCCTCACTGAATTTTCCACTGAATGCATCTGATGAAGTGAGCTGTAGCTCACAAAAGCTTTGCTCAATAAATTGGTTAGTCTCTAAGGTGCCACAAGTCCTCCTTTTCTTTTTGCGAATACAGACTAACACGGCTGCTACTCTGAAACCAATCTTCTCTATGATTTTCCTAGAACACCAGAGAATCATGACTCTTGACCTAATTATTTGATAATGACAAATTAAGAGCATTTCTTATTTATTTCTGCTGAACAAACTTCCAGAAGAAACAGGCAACATTACTAGCCAAGACTTGTTTTTCCTGGAGGGGGAAAAAAGCCAATAGGTACACTAGAAGCAAATAATGAAAACTTGGAAAATTAAGAGACATTCCTTCCACCTCCAGTACCGAGCTGAAAAATAATATCAACTACCAGTCAGTGTTACATCTTGGATGTGTAACGAGATACTTTTTTTCAGGTCACTGTACATATGTGACTTCTAGTAACATTTATGGACATTCCATGTGCTTATAAACATCAGCAATCTTCAAACACAGACAGAAAATATCTGACTCAAATCAAGGAAAATGATTCAGTGAAAAGCATAGACATCAGAGCAGTCTGGGAGGATTTGTGAATTCTGAAGAGTGCAGAATATCCAGAAGACAAACTCAAACAGAGTATACCCTTTGGATTCTTTATGGTCATTCATAGAATCATAGAATCATAGAATATCAGGGTTGGAAGGGACCCCTGAAGGTCATCTAGTCCAACCCCCTGCTCGAAGCAGGACCAATTCCCAGTTAAATCATCCCAGCCAGGGCTTTGTCAAGCCTGACCTTAAAAACTTCCAAGGAAGGAGATTCCACCACCTCCCTAGGCAACGCATTCCAGTGTTTCACCACCCTCTTAGTGAAAAAGTTTTTCCTAATATCCAATCTAAACCTCCCCCACTGCAACTTGAGGCCATTACTCCTCGTTCTGTCATCTGCTACCATTGAGAACAGTCTAGAGCCATCCTCTTTGGAACCCCCTTTCAGGTAGTTGAAAGCAGCTATCAAATCCCCCCTCATTCTTCTCTTCTGCAGGCTAAACAATCCCAGCTCCCTCAGCCTCTCCTCATAAGTCATGTGTTCTAGACCCCTAATCATTTTTGTTGCACTTCGCTGGACTCTCTCCAATTTATCCACATCCTTCTTGTAGTGTGGGGCCCAAAACTGGACACAGTACTCCAGATGAGGCCTCACCAATGTCGAATAGAGGGGGACGATCACGTCCCTCGATCTGCTCGCTATGCCCCTACTTATACATCCCAAAATGCCATTGGCCTTCTTGGCAACAAGGGCACACTGCTGACTCATATCCAGCTTCTCGTCCACTGTCACCCTTAGGTCCTTTTCCGCAGAACTGCTGCCTAGCCATTCGGTCCCTAGTCTGTAGCGGTGCATTGGATTCTTCCGTCCTAAGTGCAGGACCCTGCACTTATCCTTATTGAACCTCATCAGATTTCTTTTGGCCCAATCCTCCAATTTGTCTAGGTCCTTCTGTATCCTATCCCTCCCCTCCAGCGTATCTACCACTCCTCCCAGTTTAGTATCGTCCGCAAATTTGCTGAGAGTGCAATCCACACCATCCTCCAGATCATTTATGAAGATATTGAACAAAACCGGCCCCAGGACTGACCCCTGGGGCACTCCACTTGAGACCGGCTGCCAACTAGACATGGAGCCATTGATCACTACCCGTTGAGCCCGACAATCTAGCCAGCTTTCTACCCACCCTATAGTGCATTCATCCAGCCCATACTTCCTTAACTTGCTGACAAGAATACTGTGGGAGACCGTGTCAAAAGCTTTGCTAAAGTCAAGAAACAATACATCCACTGCTTTCCCTTCATCCACAGAACCAGTAATCTCATGATAAAAGGCGATTAGATTAGTCAGGCATGACCTTCCCTTGGTGAATCCATGCTGGCTGTTCCTGATCACTTTCCTCTCATGTAAGTGCTTCAGGATTGATTCTTTGAGGACCTGCTCCATGATTTTTCCAGGGACTGAGGTGAGGCTGACTGGCCTGTAGTTCCCAGGATCCTCCTTCTTCCCTTTTTTAAAGATTGGCACTACATTAGCCTTTTTCCAGTCATCCGGGACTTCCCCGGTTCGCCACGAGTTTTCAAAGATAATGGCCAATGGCTCTGCAATCACAGCCGCCAATTCCTTTAGCACTCTCGGATGCAACTCGTCCGGCCCCATGGACTTGTGCACGTCCAGCTTTTCTAAATAGTCCCTAACAACCTCTATCTCCACAGAGGGCTGGCCATCTCTTCCCCATTTTGTGATGCCCAGCGTAGCAGTCTGGGAGCTGACCTTGTTCGTGAAGACAGAGGCAAAAAAAGCATTGAGTACATTAGCTTTTTCCACATCCTCTGTCACTAGGTTGCCTCCCTCATTCAGTAAGGGGCCCACACTTTCCTTGGCTTTCTTCTTGTTGCCAACATACCTGAAGAAACCCTTCTTGTTACTCTTGACATCTCTCGCTAGCTGCAGCTCCAGGTGCGATTTGGCCCTCCTGATTTCATTCCTACATGCCCGAGCAATTCCTACACGCCCGAGCACATTCTCTTCCTGTAGTCATTTACACCTGTGCAGAGTAGGGACAAAATATTCTACCATTCTTATTTATATTTTCATGCCCATTTTGCTACCACTGGAAATGATCGTACAAATCACAAGGCAATGGACAATCTGTCCCTTTGTCTTTTGGTGTATTCTTTACTGAATTGTTTGATTACCAATCATACATTCAAATCAAATTTATTTCTTTTTAAATGTCATGGGAATAAACACATCCGAAATACAGATACAGACACTGAACCAGATCCCACTCTCATTTATTTAGCCCCTGTTGGGATTACTGATTTACAGTAGCATATGAGAGACATCACTGCATTGTATGCAATTTAGGATTAATTTAGACTATGGTGATAACTATCTTGTGTTCATATTTGGGAGCAATCATGATTGGTGGGTGGCATGGGGACATCAAGTTTAAATACTTCTCTTCTGAAAGGTTTCTGGAACAATACATTTTTGGAATGAGATATATATATTTTCCTAACCCTAACCCTATGAATCCTTCCCATGCTATCAAACTGTCACTTAGGGCACAGAAAAAAGCTCCACCCCCACTGAATAGAAGGACTACTTTGTTCTGTTCCTACACCTTAACTTTTTTATGAGGCTAGGTTGTTGGCCTATTGCTCAACATGCAAGCTGGAGGAGCAGTGGACTGCTCTTCATCTGGTCCCTACCCTTTTACTTCTCCAACTAAAGTGGCCCTATCTGGATTTAAAGGATCCACCTGTAGAGCTGTCAGGGTCACTGAACACATAAACCTTCCCAGCATGTCAGCATGCAGTCCACATATTTAATATTGCAGTGAGCACATGAAATAAATAATAATCACATTTGCTTAATTAACCTGTCTACAGACACAGAGCTAGATTCAAAAATCATTCTGCATGCCAAATTTATGTAGATTTAAATGGTAGTTTTGCATGAAGAATTGGGATGTCAGTTTCTATTTTCATTTAAAACTTTCATTAATGAGCAAGTTGAGCAGAACATAACTTACAGTATGTATCACTGAAATCTTTCAGATATCACAATATATTAATTAAAATATAATTGAAAATTTCCAGAGTATTTAATTTTGATGTCATTAATATACTGGCTTTTGCTTCAAAATTCTAATAAAGACATAGGATCAGAGAAAACATTTAGGAAAATTGTGTCAAATTTTATACCCAAATTCTGCACAACATTCCATTTTACCAGTTTCTGTCAGAAGATATATATATATATATATATATGGAAAAAAATAACAAAACTTTTTTATTCCTTCATTTTAAAATAACCATAAAAGTATACTTTGTTTGGTAAGGATTCATAATCCAAAGTATTTCTCTTTAAATAACAATAAATTGCTGAAAAAATTGATTAAAGTTTTCCATAAACATTATTTACATCAAGTGGTAGCAGAGTATATGCTATTGATTCCATCAAAATACAATGAAGTGAGTCATGGACAATCTTTATGATGTAAACTATATATTGTTTCTGTATGTATTACAACTTGTAATAAGCATTTAAATTCTCAGATGATTACGTGTAATATTTTCAAGTATAAACTCACTTTAAACAGGAATAAAGGCCCTGATTTAGCGAAGCATTTAAGCATGTGCTTAACTTAAAACACATGTATACATCCCATGAACTAATGCTGTGCAAATAAGTAATTTTTTTGTTTGGTAGGCAAACTTAAAAAAATCAGAAGAAAATGTTTTGGGTCAAGCTGAAACCACTTTTAAATTATTTTTTGGCAAGCCAAAAAAGTCATTAGAATTTCATTTTGGATTGAACAAAACATTTCATTCAACCAAAATGAAATGTTTCATCAAATTTGATGGCGGAGGTTATATTTTAAAAAATGAATCTGTAGTAACATTCAAAACAAAAACTATTTTTTTTAATCAAAATTCAAAATGTTAACTTCAAAAATTCAAAATGAAATGTTTCAACATCTGATATGTTTGATCAAAACAATACTGCAAGTTGGACACAAATTTGTGAATGTTTCACAGTTGACCCAGATCTGCATTTTTCTGCAAAAAGATTTATCCCACAATTTTTGCCCAGCTCTAAATGGCACATAAGCATATGTTTTAGTTCTTTGCTGAATAGTGATGCTTTCCTGAATCAGGAATACACTGCCTTCAATATCTATTTTTTTAAAAAAATGATACTTTTAGTAAACAATGCGCATGCAATTTAATATTATCCTATATGCTGTATTATACCAACCATACACAAAGTCCTTACTTATTTCATGTTCCCAAAGGAAAGAAGAATATATCAGGATGTGGTTTTATGGATATGAACATGATCATCAGTTGTATGAGTTTTGCCCACATCTCACTCTGCTCCTGTGCAATACCAGTGATGAAGGAAATGCAGAGTGTGTCTCTATCTTTCTGGGGAGAAAATGGATTGGGGAAGTTACCCATCTTCCAAAAATGTGCTCATTTTGATGCTCTGGTGAAGATATATGTACTGAAAGAGTGGTCTGATTTTCGGAAGTGCAGCGTATTCACAACTCCCATTTGCTTCAGGACAATCTGCCATTTTCAGCAGCATCTCTGAAAATCATGCAATTTTATTCAAGTGCCTAAATATGGATATAGGAACATAATTTTAGGCACATAATTTTGACACTGTGGTCCTATATTTATAGTTTTATCCTCCATGCTCTATTCAGCCAAACACAAACAGCTGACTGATGGCACTTTTTGTACATGAACCTAATATAAATTGAAATTTCATCCTACTGCAGCCTTTAATATTCATCTTATAGAGGATATAAGTGAAAATACTGCTTCACATAACAAAGAGAACTCTTGAGCTCAGTTGAAATAAGCCTGCATAATGGCAGACTATAAAATATATCTGATCACAGCGCGTGGAATAGCAAATAACAGTGGACTTCAAATTCTCTACATATGGTGCCAAGTGAGATGATTTCCTAAAAATACATAAATTCAAGATGTTAATTAGAAATAAACTAGCAATATCTTTCCTGGAGTTGAAATGTTGGAGCTCAGGAGCAAAAGAGAAGGGAAAGTTGTACTGAAGACAATGTGGTGAAAAACAGCAACATTCTGTAGGCTGGGACAACTTAAAACCTAGGAAATTAAATAATAATTTGGAGACAGTAAATCTTATAAGCTGGTTTATGAATTCTTCCAAGGAAATAGTGGCATTTTTGTTTTCCTGGGAGGGTCGTATTTTGTATTTTGTATACAACAACCAAGGAAAATATTGAGAGGAATTTTACTTTAAATAATGGGCTTTTTGGACAATAACTGACTCTTGAGTGTGTTTTTTCTCTCTCTCATGAGAGGCAAAATTAACCTAGCACAGGACTGTTCTGAATAAAAATCCTTTACAAACTGCATTTTCTAGCAAGTGTATTTTCCCCCACTGGATATCTAAAAAAATTCTGTATAAAAATGTGAAGGTCTGCTTCTACAATGATAAAATATGAATGTAGAGCCAGAGTGGTTTTCACTAGACCACAAGTTAATATGCCCTAATAATAGATTTTTGTCTATGAAATATGTTTTATATACTTGGAAATTGCTCATTGATTTTTGTAATCCATAGGCCAAATATTAATAAACAGCCCCTAATGTTGCATCCAACATTTTTGGGTGCAAAATTAGAGCCTATGTTGAGTAGTTTTCAACATCTGATCTTTGTATAGTTACATTACAGCATGTTCATGTTTTCTTTGCATATAAAGTACTCCCTTAAGTCTTTTTCTGCATTCCTCTCTACCCCCATCTTCTCCTATCTGGTGGTATCACCCTACCTACCAACCCACCATTTCTGTCTGATCCACTGGATGCTTCATTACAGCCACCTAAAATGCCTGCATGAGATTCCCAATCAGTGTTTGCCAAGCTCCCAATCCCTCCTTTAAAGGTCTTATTAAAATTTCTGCTGAAGGATTCTAGCTCTATGAAGCACTTTGTATTATGGTTTTCTTCCATATTGCCCTGTTTTGATCCCACTGTGCCTTAAAAGTCATTGGTACAAAGACCTGTCCGTCACACTACCTCTACAGTGTTGTGCATAAAAGTGGCATTATATGAATATAGTCAGTAGTCCTGTGGCAGGTGCTATAATATTGGGGTCCAGTCAGGATTTCTCCTTCCCTCAGCATCCCTGGGCTCAAATCTTTGCAGAGGTCATCCCCCTTCTCCTAGAAGCCACTAGGTGCCAAGTGGGAACTAGAACTCACTTGTCACCCCGTTTCCCTGGGCTATGTGGGTTTTGGGGAAGAAATAAATTCCAGGGAGGAGTCATCCCAGGGCTCCTGAAGAATAATGAAAAGAACAACTTCCATGATAACCCCCCCATGAGATCTATTATGGTATGGATGAGGAACAGACATCTCAAAGTCAGGGAGGTATAAAAAGGTGGCTAAAAACTCACATTTTCATTTCCATGATTCTGGGTATGCTGTCTGCAGATCTGGTTCTGAAATATGAGTTACAGCACCTTGAAGGCTGCAAATTCCTAATACCCCAAACGGCCAAAAGGCAGCCAGGGATTGATGCAGCATGGTGGTATCTCCATTACATCCCTTGCCTCTAGCACACACATTACACTGACTATCCATCTTTTGGTGTCTCTATCCTGCTCTTTCACCATAGGAAGACTCCTTTTGTACTGGTGTGATGCACTCAGAGTCAGTTACATTGGCAATATGGCCAGAATCTATTAACGGTGCTGCATCTAAATGCTTCACATAAGGAGGCTGGCACCCGCCATCTCTGCCATTCCTGCCATGCTGCTACTGAACAAATATCCTAACTGATGTTTTAGTAAATACAAGTTTGCTTCCATACTTGTCCAGCGAAGTGGAATATGAGTTTTTAACTAATATTATATCATTTTAACCAATATATATTATGAAACAAATGATATTTAACTTCTTATAATTTCCCACAACAAACAAATTAAACAGCATAGGACTTTCTATTTCCTGTTTTTTGCCATGACAAACAACAGCCTCAGCTGAAAAAAAAAAAAAAAAGCCAAGCAATCCCTTAAAATTTAAATGATTGCACTTTAACAATGTACATTGCACATATCTTCAACATACAGTATTGATCTATCTTATGTACTTCTATAACACCCATTATCATAGAATCCGAGTGCCTCACAGGCTTTTGTGTATTTACCTTCACAACAAGCCTGTGACATAGGAAAGTGGCGCTATCAGCATTTTTCAGAAGGGGAAATGAGGCCCAGAGAAGCTATGGCCCAGATTGAAGTTAGAAGTATAAATAACTTTGAGGCTCTAGGCCCAAGTGACTTTCCCAAGGCCTCACAGGAAGACCGTGATAGAGCACGGAATTCAACTGCTGCCTCTAAAATCCAAGGGTAATGCCCTAAAAATCTTTAGGTGACCAGCTTTCCTCTTATATGCATATATGTTCATAGCTATTACATGAACTATTATAAAGGGAAATTATTGGAGCACCATTTTATAAATTATTCAATCAGTTTAGCCCTTTGTTGATGAATGGCTGATTTTTAAAGAAAAAGTATTCACTACTTTTAATTGCTTGAAAAGTTTTAAGAACACATTTCAATCTCTGTGTTAAACTGTTCACTTCAGCCATTTTGTATTATTCATCTGTGGTGTTTAATTGGTCATCTAAGTCACATGGTACAAGTTTTGCTTCCCAGATAGGAAGGCTGAACCTATTTAAACAGGAACTTGTCAATACTCTTCTCTGTGAAAGAATACTCATGCTCAAAGTGAATATGTATATTTGTATGAAGAACACCCTTTCCCCAAACATTTATTCAAACAATAACCTACCTAAGCAACTGTCACAAACAGGGTGAAATTCATCTTTGTGCACAGGGCCAACACAAGATGTATGCAGCACGTTAAGTTGCACTTAAGCCCTATTTCCTGGGTTTTTTTGCTAGCCCTCTGCACAGGGGCGAATTTCGCTAACAGCAAGTAAAACAGACCATAGACATGATCAAACTGAACAGCCATTTGGAATCAGACCAAAGTGTCCAAACACTGGTTTGTGACCAGCTCTACGAATCCTATATTAAACCCCTGCAAAAATCTGCAGTATGTGGAAGAAAAGCCACCACATGGAGCTACTATAGCTGGTAAGAGGCATGCATCGAACTAAATTAGTGCACAATTGTCAAAAATTCAGAAATTGTAACTAAATATGAGCCAGAGATCACTTAGAGAGACAAAGACTGACACATTCCTGGCCTCTGTTTCAACCTCACCTATAGATTTAGAGATGATCCTGGACTCACATATAGGCACATAAATACCTTTACTCATGTCAATGGTCCTACTAAAATCCTAAATATTTGCTGGTAGTATGTGCAGAATAACTTTAGGCAGAATCATAGAACTATAGGGTTAGAAGGGACCACAAGGTTCATATGGTCTAATTCCCTGGCAAGATGCAGGATTTGTTGCATCTAAACCATCTAAGACAGATGACTATCCAGCCTCTCTCTGAAAATATCCAGTTAAAGAGCTTCCACAGCTCCCTAGGAAAATTTTTCTACTGTTCTTACAGTTAGAAAGTTTTTTCCTGAGATTATATCTAAATTTGCTATGCCATAGTTTGAACTGATTGCCTCTTGTCCTGCCCTCTGTGATAAGAGAGAACAATTTTTCTCCACCTTTCCTATAGCAGCCTTTAAAGTATTTGAAGTCTGCTATCATGTCTCCCCTTAAACACATCTTTTCAAAACTAAACATACTCAGATCCTTCAGCCTTTGCTCATATGGCTTGCGTTCCATCCCTTGGATCATCTTTGTTGCTCACCTCTAAATCCTTTCCAGTTTCTCTACATCTTTTCTATCCATTGGTGATCAAAACTGGACACAGTACTCCAGCTGAGGCCAGCTGAGGTCTAACTAGCGCCGAGTAGAACAGTACCATCACCTCCCATGACTTACATGCTATGCACTTCATTTTTTCTCTTAGTTTCCCAGTCAAACAGGGATATCAATGCTCACCCACCTTTTTAACAACGCAAAGTTGCTAAAAGGTACAAAAGATATGGATCTTAGCCAATAATCACAAAGGAATGAATGCTGGACCCTGCTTACCCAGTAGTGCTACCCACTGATCAGGATATGTAGGAGCACATGATGGACCTGTAGTAAATAACCGTTTGAGAGTTGTCTGTCAGATCAAAATGTACTCCTTGGCTGTGAACCCATCAGTCTAATTTAACTGGGGAGAAATGCACCAACTCCCAGCCCAGTTTGGCCATCAGTGTTGCACCACCTCCTCTGTTCTCAACCTTCAGTGTTTTAATAATTATTATTAGTATGCATAACAAGTCAGACAGTGGTAAGTGGTGGACTAAGGAACTTCACCCAGTGGAAGGAGGAAGGATTTGGCAGATGCATAAGTGCTAAGCAGCCACTACTGATTAAGTCCACTCCAAGGACACAAATATGATTCTACAACCTCAGAGAAGGGTGGATCAGAAATTAACTCATAGAATGGATTCTTGATTCTTAGTAATCTGGTCAGATTTTTCATTCAATCCCTATAAAAATGGGCTATATGTATGACCAAGGAGGAAGGGGACAGGACACAAAGTAGAGGTAGAATTGGGGAAAGAAAAATGGAGGAGTGGAGGAGTCAGTATGTAACTTCACAAGATTTGTATAGAAACTAATATATTTCACAGTAATCTCTATAGACGCCATAGATATCCATAAAGGTTTTTTTTTTTCTTTTTTCCACATATCTCCATAGAGAGTTTCTGTAATTCTTTAAAATAAATGCCTATAAAGGGAGACTGTGTAACAATCTACTTCATTTTTCTGTCTCCCAGTGTCTCAAAGGAGAACTAAATTAATCTTTTTTACCTATCCACAGTGATGTTCTGTGAATAGATTGCAGTTGTGTTACCCCAGTGCTGTTGTATAAATAAATTACCATAAAGCCTGACGGTGCAAATGGGAAAAGCAGGTGTTATAGGTGGGGGAAAACTAAACCACACTAAAATAGAGCTCAGTATAATGAAGCTTTTGTCCAAGCTTTCCTCTTTCTGTTATACTGAAGAGATTTCAAGGTTGCACTAAAAAAAACAATCTGTGTCCATAAAGTCAAACCTTTTAAACTCTCATTCATTATAAAATTAATACATTGCTAGGTTACAGAGTAACAGCCGTGTTAGTCTGTATTCGCAAAAAGAAAAGGAGTACTTGTGGCACCTTAGAGACTAACCAATTTATTTGAGCATAAGCTTTCGTGAGCTACAGCTCACTTCATCGGATGCGTACTGTGGAAACTGCAGAAGATATTATATACACAGAGACCATGAAACAATACCTCCTCCCACCCCACTCTCCTGCTGGTAATAGCTTATCTAAAGTGATCACTCTCCTTACAATGTGTATGATAATCAAGTTGGGCCATTTCCAGCACAAATCCAGGTTTTCTCACCCCCCTCCCTTTTTTCCAAAAACCACACACACAAACTCACTCTCCTGCTGGTAATAGCTTATCCAAAGTGACCACTCTCCTTACAATGTGTATGAAAATCAAGGTGGGCCATTTCCAGCACAAATCCAGGTTTTCTCAACCCCCCCAAAAAAAACCGCACACACACACACACACACACAAACTCACTCTCCTGCTGGTAATAGCTTATCCAAAGTGACCACTCTCCCTACAATGTGCATGATAATCAAGGTGGGCCATTTCCAGCATAAATCCAAGTTTAACCAGAACGTCTGGGGGGGGGGGGTAGGAAAAACAAGGGGAAATAGGCTGCCTTGCATAATGACTTAGCCACTCCCAGTCTCTATTTAAGCCTAAATTAATAGTAGCCAATTTACAAATCAATTCCAATTCAGCAGTTTCTCGCTGGAGTCTGGATTTGAAGTTTTTTTCTTTTAAGATAGCGACCTTCATGTCTGTAATTGCGTGACCAGAGAGATTGAAGTGTTTTCCGACTGGTTTATGAATGTTAAAATTCTTGACATCTGATTTGTGTCCATTTATTCTTTTACGTAAGAAGCATGTAGTAGTTTAGAAAGTTTGTGTCCTTTTTCTTTTGTAGAGAAGCAAAGTGTGCGTTGTAAATGGCTTGTCTAGTTTTAGTAAATTCCAGCCACAAGGAAATTTGTGTGGAAGGTTGTTTTTTTATGAGAGTATCCAGTTCTGAGAGCTCATTCTTAATCTTTCCCTGTTTGCTGTAAAGGATGTTGATCAGGTGATTCCGCTGGAATTTACTAAAACTAGACAAGCCATTTACAACGCACACTTTGCTTCTCTACAAAAGAAAAAGGACACTAAACTTTCTAAACTACTACATGCTACAAGGGGCCACAGCAATGATTCCCTCAACCCCACTCAGCAATATTGTTAACCTATACAACTATACTCTCAGCCCAGCAGAAGAAGCTGTCCTATCTCGGGGCCTCTCCTGCCCCTCCACCCCCATGAACAGGATACAGTTCTGTGGTGACCTAGAATCCTATTTTCGACGTCTCCGACCCAAGGCATATTTCCAACGCACCTCTGAACAACATACTAATCCACAGAGGCCTCCCTACCAACACTACAAAAAGAAGGATTCTAGGTGGACTCCTCCTGAAGGTCGAGACAGCAGACTGGACTTCTACATAGAGTGCTTCTGCCGACGTGCACGGGCTGAAATTGTGGAAAAGCAGCATCACTTGCCCCATAACCTCAGCCGTGCAGAACACAATGCCATCCACAGCCTCAGAAACAACTCTGACTTCATAATCAAAAAGGCTGACAAAGGAGGTGCTGTTGTCATCATGAATAGGTCGGAATATGAACAAGAGGCTGCTCGGCAGCTCTCCAACACCACTTTCTACAAGCCATTACCCTCTGATCCCGTTGAGGGTTACCAAAAGAAAATACAGCATTTGCTCAAGAAACTCCCTGAAAAAGCACAAGAACAAATCCTCACAGACACACCCCTGGGACCCCGAACTGGGGTATTCTGTCTGCTACCCAAGATCCACAAACCTGGAAATCCTGGATGCCCCATCATCTCAGGCATTGGCACCCTGACAGCAGGATTGTCTGGCTATGTAGACTCCCTCCTCAGGCCTTATGCTACCAGCACTCCCAGCTACCTTCGAGACACCACTGACTTCCTGAGGAAACTACAATCCATCGGTGATCTTCCTGATAACACCATCCTGGCCACTATGGATGTAGAAGCCTTCTACACCAACATTCCACACAAAGATGGACTACAAGCCGTCAAGAACACTATCCCCGATAATGCCACGGCTAACCTGGTGTCTGAATTTTGTGACTTTGTCCTTACCCATAACTATTTTACATTTGGGGACAATGTATACCTTCAGATCAGTGGCACTGCTATTGGTACCCGCATGGCCCCACAGTATGCCAACATTTTTATGGCTGAATTAGACCAACGCTTCCTCAGCTCTCGTCCCCTAACGCCCCTACTCTACTTGCGCTACATTGATGACATCTTCATCATCTGGACCCATGGAAAAGCAGCCCTTGAGGAATTCCACCATGATTTCAACAATTTCCATCCCACCATCAACCTCAGCCTGGTCCAGTCCACACAAGAGATCCACTTCCTGGACACTACAGTGCTAATAAACAATGGTCACATAAACACCACCCTATACCGGAAACCTACTGACCACTATTCCTACCTACATGCCTCCAGCTTTCACCCTGACCACACCACATGATCCATCTTCTACAGCCAAGCTCTGCAATACAACCGCATTTGCTCCAACCCCTCAGACAGAGACAAACACCTACAAGATCTCTATCAAGCATTCTTACAACTACAATACCCACCTGCGGAAGTGAAGAAACAGATTGATAGAGCCAGAAGAGTTCCCAGAAGTCACCTACTACAGGACAGGCCGAACAAAGAAAATAACAGAACGCCACTAGCCGTCACCTTCAGCCCCCAACTAAAACCCCTCCAACGCATTATTAAGGATCTACAACCTATCCTGAAGGATGACCCAACACTCTCACAAATCTTGGGAGACAGGCCAGTCTTTGCCTACAGACAGCCCCCCATCCTGAAGTAAATACTCACCAACAACCACATACCACACAACAGAACCACTAACCCAGGAACCTATCCTTGCAACAAAGTCAGTTGCCAACTGTGCCCACATATCTATTCAGGGGACATCATCACAGGGCCTAATAACATCAGCCAGACTATCAGAGGCTCGTTCACCTGCACATCCACCAATGTGATATATGCCCTCATGTGCCAGCAATGCTCCTCTGCCATGTACATTGGTCAAACTGGACAATCTCTACGTAAAAGAATAAATGGACACAAATCAGATGTCAAGAATTATAACATTCATAAACAAGTCGGAGAACACTTCAATCTCTCTGGTCACGCAATTACAGACATGAAGGTCGCTATCTTAAAACAAAAAAACTTCAAATCCAGACTCCAGCGAGAAACTGCTGAATTGGAATTCATTTGCAAATTGGCTACTATTAATTTAGGCTTAAATAGAGACTGGGAGTGGCTAAGTCATTATGCAAGGTAGCCTATTTCCCCTTGTTTTTTCCTCCCCCCTCCCCCCCGCACCCCCCAGACGCTCTGGTTAAACTTGGATTTATGCTGGAAATGGCCCACCTCGATTATCATACACATTGTAAGGAGAGTGGTCAGTTTGGATGAGCTATTACCAGCAGGAGAGTGAGTCTGTGTGTGTGGGGGCGGGGTGAGAAAACCTGGATTTGTGCTGGAAATGGCCCTCCTTGATTATCATGCACATAGTAGGGAGAGTGGTCACTTTGGATAAGCTATTACCAGCAGGAGAGTGAGTTTGTCTGTGTGGTTTTTGCAAAAAGGGGGGGGGGTTAGAAAACCTGGATTTGTGCTGGAAATGGCCCACCTTGATTATCATACACATTGTAAAGAGAGTGGTCACTTTGAATGGGCTATTACCAGCAGGAGAGTGAGTTTGTGTGTGGCGGGGCGGAGGGTGAGAAAACCTGGATTTGTGCTGGAAATGGCCCAACTTGATTATCATACACATTGTAAGGAGAGTGATCACTTTAGATAAGCTATTACCAGCAGGAGAGTGGGGTGGGAGGAGGTATTGTTTCATGGTCTCTGTGTATATAATGTCTTCTGCAGTTTCCACAGTATGCATCCGATGAAGTGAGCTGTAGCTCACGAAAGCTTATGCTCAAATAAATTGGTTAGTCTCTAAGGTGCCTCAAGTACTCCTTTTCTTATTGCTAGGCTAATAATAATTTCCCCAGCCATCTGATAAAATATATAATTTACTTGAAACGTTTCATAATATATAGAGAACCAAAACTTTAAACTTTCATTCTTTCAGAGTCTGGGTGTAGACCTTCAGTGCACTTATAAAGGCCAGTAAAATTAGGGTTATGACAGCAATATCTAAACAAATACTTTGCCTCAGTCTTTAATAAGGCTAAAGAGGATCTTAGGGATAATGGTAGCATGACAAATGGGAATGAGGATATGGAGGTAGATATTACCATATCTGAGGTAGAAGCGAAACTTAAACAGCTTAATGGGACTAAATCGGGGGGCTCAGATAATCTTCATCCAAGAATATTAAAGGAATTGGCACCCAAAATTGCAAGCCCATTAGCAAGATTTTTTAATGAATCTGTAAACTCAGGGGTTGTACCGTATGACTGGAGAATTGCTAACATAGTTCCTATTTTTAAGAAAGGGGAAAAAGAAGTGATCCGGGTAACTACAGGCCTGTTAGTTTGACATCTGTAGTATGCATTGTCTTGGAAAAAAATTTGAAGGAGAAAGTAGTTAAGGACATTGAAGTCAATGGTAAATGGGACAAAATACAACATGGTTTTACAAAAGGTAGATTGTGTCAAACCAACCTGATCTCCTTCTTTGAGAAAGTAACAGATTTTTTAGACAAAGGAAATGCAGTGGATCTAATTTACCTAGATTTCAGTAAGGCGTTTGATACGGTGCCACATGGGGAATTATTAGTTAAATTGGAAAAGATGGGGATCAATATGAAAATTGAAAGTTGGATAAGGAATTGGTTAAAGGGGAGACTACAGCGGGTCCTATTGAAAGGTGAACTGTCAGGCTGGAGGTTACCAGTGGAGTTCGTCAAGGATCGGTTTTGGGACCAATCTTATTTACTCTTTTTATTACTGACCACGGCACAAAAAGTGGGAGTGTGCTAATAAAGTTTGCAGATGATACAAAGCTGGGAGGTATTGCCAATTTAGAGAAGGACTGGGATATCATACAGGAGGATCTGGATGACCTTGTAAACTGGAGTAATAGTAATAGGATGAAATTTAATAGTGAGAAGTGTAAGGTTATGCATTTAGAGATTAATAACAAGAATTTTAGTTATAAGCTGGGGATGCATCAATTCGAAGTAACGGAGGAGGAGGAGAAGGACCTTGGAGTATTGGTTGATCATAGGATGACTATGAGCCGCCAACGTGATATGGCCGTGAAAAAAGCTAATGCGGTCTTGGGATGCATCAGGCGAGGTATTTCCAGTAGAGATAAGGAGGATTTAGTACCATTATACAAGGCACCGGTGAGACCTCACCTGGCATACTATGTGCAGTTCTGGTGTCCCATGTTTAAGAAGGATGAATTCAAACTGGAACAGGTACAGAGAAGGGCTACTAGGATGATCTGAGGAATGGAAAACTTGTCTTATGAAAGGAGACTCAAGGAGCTTGGCTTGTTTAGCCTAACTAAAAGAAGGTTGAGGGGAGATATGATTGCTCTCTATAAATATATCAGAGGGATAAATACCGGAGAGGGAGAGGAATTATTTAAGCTCAGTACCAATGTGGACACAAGAACAAATGGTTATAAGCTGGTCATTGGGAAGTTTAGACTTGAAATTAGACGAAGGTTTCTAACCATCAGAGGAGTGAAGTTTTGGAATAGCCTTCTACGGGAAGCAGTGGGGGCAAAAGATCTATCTGGCTTCAAGATTAAACTTGATAAGTTTATGGAGGAGATTGTATGATGGGATAACATGATTTTGGTAATTAATTGATCTTTAAATATTAATGGTAAATAGGCCTAATGGGCCTGTGATGGGATGTTAGATGAGGTGGGATCTGAGTTACCCAGGAAAGAATTTTCTGTAGTATCTGGCTGATGAATCTTGCCCATATGCTCAGGGTTTAGCTGATCGCCATATTTGGGGTCAGGAAGGAAATTTCCTCCAGGGCAGATTGGAAGAAGCCCTGGAGGTTTTTTGCCTTCCTCTGTAGCATGGGGCATGGGTCACTTGCTGGAGGATTCTCTGCTCCTTGAAGTCTTTAAACCACTTCAGTAACTCAGACATAGGTGAGAGGTTTTTCGCAGGAGTGGGTGTGTGAGATTCTGTGGCCTGCACTGTGCAGGCGGTCAGACTAGATGATCATAATGGTCCCTTCTGACCTTAGTATCTATGAATCTATGAATAGAGTGAGTGGTTGTTAGTACAAAGGAAAATTACCCTTTAGTCTAGCTTTTTATTTAAAAAAAAATATACATTGTGGCCAGATGGTAGAGCAGAGAACCATAGTCCAGTAAGGTTTAATTGTTCTTTTTGAAGTTCTAACAGTAATTTTCTTTGTTATGTTAGGTGCATCACTTAACCTATGTGCACCTTAGTTTATCCATCTGTAAAATCTATTTAAAGTTACTTGTTTACTTTATGTTTGTAGAGCACTTTGGTGATACTCAGATGAAAGCTGTTATAAACAGCTGTGCCTGATTCACTAGAGTTACTCTAGTTTTGTGCAGCTGCTGTAATTTCATTTAAGTCAGTGCTCTTACATCAGCAAAAACTGGAATAATTCAGTGTTGAATCAAGCCCAGTAAATATACATTATAATTAGCCATAAAAATACTACTGGAATAGTAATGACTGTAAAAGGAATACAAACACAACAGAGTGCATAAGAAAGATGACATATGTTTCTGCAATTTTTTCACTTTCTAAACATCAAAAAGCGCATCTTTTTAGGCCTAATTGGTCTGTAAATTAGCAGTTCAAACAAAGCACAAAGTAAGATTGTTTTCCTAATCCAACACTTAAGTGTGCTAGTAACATTTTTCTGTCTTACAGCAGACAGAAGTTGGCCTGACCCTGGATAAATATTGATCTAATAAGTCTAGCATTGAATTAAAGCATGTATATAATGAAGGAAGGCCCACATATGAAAAAAGCACAACAATTTAGTCAGTGTTATGGATCTGCTGTTGGGACAATAAAGATCAGTACAGTATTTCACAGAGTTTACGATGGTCATAGGAAAGAAAAAACCCTCCAGCTGATGGTTACGTGATAGCAAAGATGGGGATAAAGTATGTGGTCCCTTGGTGTCTCTAGCTCACCATATCTCACAGTACAGTGGCTGTCCACCGTGTTCTCCATGTCTACAATGTTCAGCCTGCCCAGATTACAATAATGTGAATATAGTACTGTACATAATTATTTCCCTCAGGTGAATTCAGAAGAGAACATCTCATCTAGGACAGCTTCATTCATTTCCCCTTTTTTAAATAATAGTGTCCTCAGAATAATATTTATTAGAGTTTCATTCCAGTAGTCCCAACAGATTTCCTAACTTTTTTCCTTAGAGAAAAGCAATGATATAAGAAGATATATGACCACAAATATGATACTGACAATAAGAAGCATTAATTAACAAATTAATTAAATACACTTTGTTCCTTTCCCCTGATGGGGAAGAAACCAGATTCCAGTTTTGTTAGAAAGTAGACTGTATAAAGAGACACATGCATAAATCTGCTCTCTAAATATTGCAGCTTCAATAAACTATATCTCGGGCTTCTTTCTTCAGGGTGGATTCAGATTGTTTTCTTAAACTGGTTCACCCATCCCTAATCCAGTTTGCCAACATAATTTACTTCTGCTTTTGGTGATGTCCTAGCAGCTGCAGAAATAATATAACCCCTTCTGGCCTTCACTCACATCTAAAACAAAACAGCTTTGATGCAATGGAATAATTTATATTTAGCTACATTTGCTCAGGGCAGTTATATAGTACAGCATATTGGATAATCTTCACTGAATTTTTTTTTTTACTTTGAAAATAAATGTCGGAACTTCCTAATTCTTTCCTATTTTGACCTGTGCACATCCTTAAGGTTGAGTGCATATATGTATTATGTGTCCGAGGGGACAAGGGGATATCAGTGAATAACAAAAACATGCATTTGAGCATGTAACACATTTTCTCATATGATCTATGGTCTTTGATAGCAAAAAACATATTCTTTTATTGTAACAGAAGCAAAGTTGAGGTATTTCATAAAGTCACTTTCATTAAGTATTACCTAACAGCAAGCACATGTGCAAAACTCTGAACCTTTCTCTCTTATAATCATAAGAAAATTACTATGTATTGTAAAAAATGACAATGGGGTGATTTTCTCTTCACAGCATGCAACCCTCTCTTTATCTTTATTTTTCTTATTCTTTCACTAAACTTGTCAATATTTTACAGAAGCACTGCATCCAAATACAATTAATGAATGGTTCTCTAGGCAACTATGGTCTTGGATGGAGCTGTGTAGTTCACTATGACCTGTTGAACCGTAGATGACAACTCTTCCCTTTTTGTGCAGGAGTGAAATAACAGACTATGTCCCATGAGCTCAGGATTAAAACATGAAGGACACAGTGCACATTGGCAATATCTAGTCAAGATCTGGTCAAAGTTACAGGTTTCCCCATGGCTGACAAGCCACAAAGGAGAAGTCAAAGTGGGATAAGCATGCCCCAAATTTCTTCGCCAGCAACATCTACCCCTTCCACACAATAAGTGTTCTTCCCAGGTTCTTGGAAGCAAATTGACCCCCAGATTTCAGTAGCAGAAGCTTCCTCCACGGGGAGGAAGAGAAAGATTCAAGGATCACAGGAGACAAACTGGGGGTTATTAATAAGTGCCAGAATCAGAAGTATGCAAAGGTGAGCTTTAAGGTACCTTTGCACACATATTCCTGACTTCTAATTCTGTGGGGAAGACTCATACCCATTTAAATGCTAAATTTTAGCACTTTAAAAATGTGGCAACACACTCTAATATCTATAAATGCTCATCATATTTCTCACTGTAAAAGGTGTTATCCTATAGGAAATGGAGGGGAGACCCTCTTAATTAACTAGGTAATCTGTTTTAAAAAAAGTAAATAGTCCTCTCCTTCTAGGCATAACAATTTAAAAAAAAACGTGAGGAGCGTGACTAATGTTTTGAAGTTTTATAAAATGCAAACATCTCAAAACACTAACCGATGACAAAGGACAAACCTCATTTCCCCTGAGTTAAAGAGGTTGATCTGATATTAGTTGCAGAATGTGCCATGTCCTCAGGATTAATAAGGGAAAACATATAAGAAATTAAAAAATCTTACCAGAGAGAAGTGAAGGAAAGACAGCACACAGCAGACTGTTGCAAAATGGCTGCTTTTTGGCTGCAGCACCTTCATTCTGCCATATTTAAAATACTGGGCACCTAAAAAGGCATGAGGGGGAAAGTGCCCCCTCTCCTGCAGCCAAGTGATTTTGTGAGACTCTTCATGTATTTTATGTAAGTTGTAGCCCTCATGGCTGAACAGGGAAATTTGAAAAGTTCAATCCTAAAAACTAAAAACCAGAAGGTAAAAAAATATAATAAAACCAAAATTATTACTTTGAAAAAATATCATATTTTTTCTCCCAAGTGATGATTTTTAAACACATGGAGTTATAGTTCTGGGCAAACCTCATTGCAAAGAATTAGTAAGGATGAGGCAAATACAAAAGAAGCTGCTCTTGGGGTAGGTTCTTTGTATAGTGTTCCACCACCATTATATTGCTCTTAATCTGGCAGTGATAATAAAAGTACCATTGTTTATAGTCGAAAGACTTCAGTGTGTGCTCAATCTAGGTGATTCTTGGCCTATTTACAACCTGCTATAAAGTAACACCTACACACACAGATAACGGACACATGGCACATTCTAGTAAAAGTGTAAAAGCTTATTGGTTGTTAGTTTTTCTTTTAACTTAATAAAGGGCCACATCCTGCTTCATTTCATCACTGGGAGCTGGAGAGGGCCTACCTGTCCGTGCTTAGCAGTGTTTTATATCCACACAGGTGTAAAGATGCAGGGCAATAGAGAATCTGGCCATTGCTTCTATTTTTCTCTCAGATCAACACACCCAGATAATCTGTGAAACAAGTGTTTCTTTTTTAAAACAGTATAAAGTAATATTAATCATAGTGTTGTCTTGGCTTACTTTAGGGTCTGGTGTTCAGCAGCCTAGCAAAAAGGGGCACTGATCCTGTTTGCGGCTTCTGGAAATAATTACTACAGAATTCCCTTTACTTATACCAACATTGACTGTTATACTTGTGTGAGCATCCCATTGACTTTGACAGGACTGTTCCTGAGATGAATGCAAGCATCATTTGATGAAAAATGATCTAATATGGGTCTCATGCTTTTTACCTCATTTCCTTGCCTTGTCAGAACTACTTGTGCCATTAATGAACAGTTGAAACAAGGAAGAAATATGTGCAAGTTTAAGATCACATAGCTAATTAATGGCACAAGTAGTTCTGACAAGGCAGCAAATTGAGGTAAAAAGCACAAGACCCATTGTCATGCTGTCTGGACTGGCTCACAACTGTGAGTGCCTACCTCAGGGCAAACTGTCAGAAAACAGGGCAGTGGTGGTGTGAGCTATGTTTATATTTCACCAAGCCAGTAACTAAGGTGAACCCCTGGATCACTGTAACAGTCTTACCATGGAGTCACAGACAGTTCCCTCAGACTGTCCAGTCTATCTTGCCACCCAGACTAACTGGACTTTCTGATAAAAGGTCACTTCAACCAAAACTCACACCACATCAGGTTACTCCCAGTCCCAAGAGACCAGTCACTTTCCCCAGATCGCTTGGTACTCCAGATCTTACTCCAAAGACAATGCTGGTAGCCAATTCTATAGTAAACTAACTAAAGGTTTATTAGCTAAGAAAAAGGATGAGAGTTACTGAGAGGTTAAAGCAGGTAAAATATGTGTACAGCTGAGCCACAGTTTATATTCCATATGGTAGCAGAGATTTAGTAATCTGCCAGTTTCCCAAAAGTCTCTCAGGGTTACCCAAAGAAACTCAAGGGGTCTCAGTCTTCTCGTTCTGTTTTTCTGCCCTGTTATAATCCAAACAGTCCAGAGATACAGAATCTTTCCTTGAATCTATACTTATAGATTTTTCTCACAGAAAACAAGCTGACAGGGTAACTACCCATGTGAGTTTTCCTTTGATGACAGAGAGAGAGGAATGCATTTAGAATCTTTAACCTTTGATCATTACACACAATCAGGCCCTTTCAGAGGTTCAGAGAGGCCCGGGCCACTTCCATCTTTTGAGACCCCCCCCCAGCCATAATAAAAATAAAAAATGATGACACATGAAAACAAAATAAGGCACCAAAAAAGAGTGAGACATAATTTGAATTTTTTTTTATTTAATGAATGCTTTTCTAGCCTTTTTCTGTGCAAATGTACTAATTATTGAGGAAAAATCTAACTTTCATGCAATGTCACAGTTGATATTAAGCATGGCAAGCCCATTCAAATGCTCTTGTCCCATAGTTGAATGGTGATAGTTCTTTACCTGCTTCAGCACATTGAAAGTGTGTTCACCTGAAGCTACTGATGTAGACAAACTGACAAAAAATACACAGTGCACTTGTAGATCTTCATTACTCAGTCTGTTGAACTGCCAAAGAAACCCAAAAAGGGTACAAGTTAGTCAAAGTGACTCAACTTGATGTATAAGATCTGATTGAATAGAGTCAACGATGACAAGGAAGACCTATAACGCTGCTCGGCATTGGATTCAGTAGGTAAGTTGCAATTGGTGGAGAACTCAGATGAAATGCCAATATTCTGTGCTACTAATTTGGACTCAGTCAGGATCACATCCCATTGTTCATGAATCTGTTGAATGTAATTGATAAGACTTTCAGTGTTATCCCTCTCAACATCAAGTGTAGCAGTGTGTTCTTCAAATACCAGATTAGTTTGGTGGATCATTGTAAGTAGCTTCATCCACAAAGATGTCATCACCATGATTCAAATTTGGATGTGTTCTTCTGAATAGACTGAAGTTCAGTTCGAGCCTGTGCAGTGAGATTGAGAGATTCAAGCTCATTTAAAGCCTTTCTCACTGAATTCAAATGCTGTGCAACTGGTTGAACACCATCAATCCATGCAAACCATCTAGATTTGGATATCCCATGCAGTGAAACAGGAAGATATTGCTTCAGAATATCCCACCTTTGTGGACTGCTACTGAAGTGATTGCACATTTGCTGAACAGTTACAAACTAAGTAATTGCGTCCTTGCATGATTCAGCACAGTCAACATCTACAAGGTTCAGTGTGTGGTTTCCACAGCTGGAGAAAATACAGTTTGAATTATGCTCAAGCAGAATTGCTTGTACACCTTTGTACTTCCCAGCCATATTAGACCCATTGTCATAAGTGTGGCCAATGCAGACTTGAAAATCTAACTTAAAACCTTCTAGAATTGCTAGTACTTGAGCAGCAATTTCTATTCCAGTTTTCTCTCGTGAAATTATCAAACAAAATAAACTTTTCTTCAATTGAAAATTTTGAGCAGTCTACAATCTTAACATATCGAATAACCATAGTAGTCTGTTCCTTGTGAGAACAATCTGGAATGGCATCAACAATGATTGAAAAATACTTGGCGTTTTGAAGCTCATCAAGAATTGTGGTTTGTATGAATGACCCACAAAGCTCAATAAACTCGTTTTGTATGCAAGTGGAGAGATAATGGACTTGCATGTCCTTTTGACTCTCTTGCGATTCTCAAACATGTTTAACATGCTCTGATAAAAGTGGGTCATATTTGCTGAGGAGCTCAACTATGCCTAGAAATTTTCCATTTGCACGATCACCAATACGTTAACTGGAACCAAAGAAAGTCAATCCCCACTCAGAAAGAAAAAGGATGACATTAAGGATGTGCTCAGGAAGTTTTTCCCAGTTATTGGTTTCTGTAGAGAGTTCAGTCAAGAGTAAATTCTCAACTGAACTTTCAGGTGATGCTGTCCTACTGGCTGATTTCCATGCAACATAGTTTTCTTTGTATGACTTTGAACACTCATGTGATGGTATTAGGTCTTTCAACTTCCTCCAAACTCTGTTGATGCTCCATACTGATTGATCAGAAAGAACTGATGCATTTTCAGCCCTTTTGTTTAAAATGAAGCAGAGTGCACAGTACAGAGATTATTTTTCCATACTCCAGCATGGAACCAGTCTCTTGTGCAGGTCTCACCATTTGGAAGAGATTTGTCAGCAGACGAGTAGGGAAAATATGATTATAAGCATCTCATGGAATGTTACTTGGAACTTCAAAACAACTAGTTTGAAGAAAAGATTGCATTTGGGCTGCATTGCTCTTGTCAATAATTCCAATGTCAGTCACAGTCAAACCTGTGGTACTCATGAATTGTTATTGCTACGTAAGATCTACATCTTCCTATTGCTGTTGAGTTTCTTGATCGTACACAGGATATTCTGCTGCATCTGTTACTGTTGGCACATCTCTTTCCTGACTACTGTCCTAATGTTCAGGTATTGGCATTGAAATATCACCTGTTGCAGTTGCGGAGTTTTCATTATCTGTAGCACTGTTTGTTGTTTTCCAGTGGTTTGAGAAGTGAAATAATTGGCTTTGAGCTCTTAGATGCTGCTTCACTTAATTGTTTTTGCCGTCTCTTGCTTGCACCACTTTCAAATCTTCTCTTCATAGTGATCTATTTGGTCAATATGTAGCCTATCCACACTTGAAATATTCTGCTGTAAATAAGTAGCTTATCTACACTTGAAATCTTCTCCTGTAAACATGGACACAACTGTTGAATGGTACACAAATGCTGAAAAGACTTAAAAAAGGAATGCTAATTAAGAACACAAAATGAAACAATGAGACAGGTTATTATCCATATCACTGAAGCAAAACTCAAGCACACAAGGTATAATATAAGAGGCTGAGCTGAAGACAAAGGGATGACATATACATAGTAAACACAGACATGGATACAGACAGAGGGATAATATCCAAAAATGTCTAATGTGTGTCCTCATGAAACTCACTGTACAAGATTGTCCTCACAAATTTTCACCTTGAATCTGGGCCTATAGACTATGAAAGCCTATGATGATGGCCAAGCTACCAAGCTAAGGCTCAACCAAACAACCAACCAGTTACCTCTTTTAATTACCATATGAAGATAATAATGAGGAATTCTTACACATAAATAATTCCTTAGTCAACTAGATGTAAAACTATAAAGACACTAAAATGTAACAATTCTCTCCTTTCAACATGCACTTGATCCAACACCAGCAACTAGTAGTGGTTTGTTTATATAATCAGCTGATCTGAGAGGACACGTTCATCACGGTCTAATCTTGTGCCATCAGAACCGATATATTTTTATTAATATTTATGAACATTTTTAACTCTTTAACATGACAAAATCTATATCAGTTTACAAAAAAATTATGTCTTTTACCAAATCACATCTCTTATTTGCTTAAATTTGCATCTCTAATCTGAGAGAGTGTGCCACATTTTGGTCCAATAGGGATGTGTATAAAAACAAGTTGTGAAACTTATAAAATGCCAAAAAATTAACAAGTGTCTAAATTTGAGGTCCCCTTTGAGCTTGAGGCCCAAGCCAAATGATGACTCTCCTACTACCCCTTCCCCACCCCCCAGTGCCCGGATTGGCCTGAATACAGGGAAATTTAAGGGTGTTGGAATATTTCACACAATGCAGCTCCAGAAGTGGAAAGGTGTATGAATCAACTAGCAGGGAGAAGTGAGAAGATGCAAATTAAAGTAGGCCAGTACATACTTTAGTTTATACCTTAAAGACAATAGTGATAGCTCCCTTTGAAGAAGACCCATGTAATTAACCAAAGGAGAACCAAAAAATGTGGTCCTACCTGGATGACACTGAGACTTTTTAATTATTGTATGTGGCAACTAGATACTCGCTAGAGAAAAAAACGTGAAAGCAGATCATGCAAAGACATGCTAACATATTCATAAAATAACTGAGATTGGAACATTCTGAAAAGTTGTACATACAACTGGACCTTTCACTTTAGAACATTCACCCTCTGCCTGTAACACCAGCCGTTGGTATCACCGGAGCTTGAGCCTTATCACATGACACGAGGATTAACTTTTTTACAGGGCATTTATTAGGGGATAGCAAGCAGGGCAATTGCCTGGGGTCCCATACAACAGGGGGCCCTGCAAAATGAAGTTACAGGCAGCGGGGAATTTGACTTCAGCCCAGGGCTGGCTCTACATTTTTTGCTGCCCCAAGCAGTGAAGCAAAAAATAAAAAATAAAAATAAAGCTGCCGTCGAAGTGCCGAGAGCCAGCCCTGCTTCAGCCCCATTCCCAGGACTCAGGCTTCAGCTTTGGCCACTCCTTAGTTTCTGCTCTAGGCCCCAGTGAATCTAATGCCATCCCTGCTTTTGTAACTCTGACCTGTGTAAGGTGACTGAGGCCAGGATATAAAGTTCACTTTCCTAATTACATTCTTGTGTGTCACACCAGTGCCAGCTGTGTAAAGACAATGCCACCACTGTATTCCTGTAACAGAAAGTTATTAAGGGTATTAAATGACTCATCTAGTAACCTCCCATATGGCTACATGATAGGTGACAGCTACACAGGCTGGATGAGCATGTGCTCAATTAAGTAGCCTGCCTCTAATGCCTTCTATCTTCAAATATACAACTTTCAAGATCACTTGTTTAGTGAGATTTATTTTTTTTTAAACCTGAATTTTCTTTCTCTCTCTGTCCTTGGCTGGTTTCTTCTTATGCTGAATGCAGCAAAATGTCACTGCACTGGTAGTCAAAATGTTCAGGTTCAAGTGATCTTCAGATGGGTCAAAGACCCAATTATGTCCTGAAGACGAAAGTTGGCCTTCTTTTTACAAGCAACATATTGATTCACTGAGTTCCATAGCATTGAGCCTTCACCCATGTAATATAATTTAATGGGTAAAACAGAAGAGCTGATCAACTGTTCCCTAAACAACAGATTAAAACTGAAATTATATCTTCCAACAACTCACTTTGTTTCAAAGGAAAAAAGAGTTTCAACAGTTACTTTAATTTTGAAATCTGCATTGGCTAAATTGTTCTACTAAGACCTTGATTTATTGTCAGCTCAGAGACAGATTTTTTCTTAAAGAAAGTCTGACTCAATTCTACATTTTTGAATGGTGAATATGTGTATGTTTAAGGTGTGTTACTATTTCAAATTGTTTTTCAATATACTTTGAATGCATTTTAAAGTAGTCTTTAAAAATTGCTAACAATCTAAAGAAGGCTTTCAGTATTAGAAAGTACGGCTATGATTCAGTAAAACAATTAAGAACATGCCTGACTTTAAACAGACGAGTAGTCCCATTGACTTCAATTTACTTTAATGGATACAGGCCCGTATCATTATTCTGGAAAGAAATGTAAACACTGGGTGGGGAGGGGACATTTGGGATACTAATGTGACAAATAAATTAACGAGATAAGACTGGAGATGGGTCCCATGCACAATGCTGACACATATCTCTGTCTTTATAGATTGCTCAGCACTGTTGCCCTTCCCTGCTGTATCCTCAGAACACTGCTGCAGTTTAGCATCCCTTAAGGAAACTCTAGCATTGCTGCAATTAAAAGGTACTTTGATCATTGAAATGTTGAGTATCTGCTTTAACATAACTATGTTAAAAATGTTTTACACATGTGGTAGGGGAGGAATGTCCCATATGGGAACTGGTAAGAACAAATTTACAAAAAACTGTTTCATAGTCACGGCACATTCTTGAACTAAAGCAGTGGATTGCTTCTGCTGTTCTCTCCAAAGCCCAATTGCTCTCTTGCTCTGTGCCCTCTTTGCCTTCACTTATCTACTGGGATTGGAGGTTGCACAGGGCCTTTGCGTAGGGTAGCCCTTCCGGCAAGTTCTCTCATCTTCTGGGGGATCTCTCTGTTGGAGGATCCACTGCTTCTCTCTCTCTTTCTCTCTTTTCTTTTTAAGAAACTATTTAGTTTTATTCCACATAGTGGTTCATTAGAACCATTAGCAGTTGTTTCTCATTAGTGAGCACACTCCCTTTAGTGACAATCTTTGCATTTTAATTTGAACTTTTGTTGCTGTCTACTAGAATTAAAGAGTTATGAAGGAGTGTTAATAACTACTTAGGCATCTATACTCTCCTGTGGGGAATCTATTTTAATCTGCACCAAAGCTTTTCTCTTTACTCCTACATTTTCTGCCTGGCTTTACCGCTTTTGCTTTTTCTCCTTTTTTAAAATTGGGCTGAAGAGCAGCTCAGGCAATTCAGTCATCCCCAAACCCTATCAGGCCTTCAAAGCAAGTGAGCTAATTTAATTTAGGAAATTTCCTATCCAAGACTCCACTCGCGCAATATGATCTGTTGTGGGTATGTGGAGACCCGCCAAAGTCATTGAGGCTCTTTGCCTGATGAGGCAGCCATAACACTGGGTGCAATTTGAACAGAACAGCTTCTTAGGCACAACAAAGGGAAGGACAAGCCCTCTTAGACTCTGCTATGAAGTAGGTTTAATGGAAGAAGAATATGAGCTGGGTTTAAGAGAAAAGTGGTTCTTGAGACTGTGAAGTGAAGGAAATCATAGTTTAATAGATTCCAAGCCAGAGTGGTCCATTGTGATTATCTAATCTGACTCCTGAAGAGCAAAGGCCAGAGAAATTCCCCAAAATAATTCCTCGACCATATATTTTAGAAAAAAAATCCAATCTTGACTTAGAAATTGTCAGTGATGTAGAATCCATAATGATCTTTGGTGAATTGTTCCACTGTCAAAAATGTACGTCTTATTTCCCATCTGAATTTGTCTAGCTTCAACTTCCAACCAGTGAATAGTGTTATAACTTTCTCTGCTAGATTGAGGAGCCCATTACTAAACAGTGTTCCCCGTGAAGATATTTATTGACTATAGTCAAATCACCCGTTAACCTTCTCTTTGTTAAGCTTAATAGACAGATTGAGCTTTTAGAGTCTATCATTATAATGTATGTTTTCTAATCCTTTAATCATTCTCAGGGCTCTTCTCTGAACCCCCTCAAATTTACCAACATCCCTCGTGAACTGTAGACACCAGAATGGGACATAGTATTCCAGCAGCAAACACACCAGAGCCAAATACAGAGGTAAAATAATTTCTCAGTCCCCACTCAAGGTTCCTTTGTTTATGTATTTTCAGAATGCCGTTAGCTCTTTTGGCCACAGCATCACATTGGGAGCTCATGTTCCACTGATTATCCACCATGATCCCCAAATCTTTTTCAGAGTCACCGCTTAAGGCCTAGATTTTTTTGTTCCTGGATTTATACATTTTTATTTTGAAATATTAAAATGCATATAGCTAGCTTGCAACCAATTTAACCAAGAAATCCAGATGGCTCTGAATCAGCTATATGTCCTTTTCATTATGTAGTACTCCCCTGGTTTTTGGATCATCCGCAAACTTCATCCATGAGGATTTTATGTTTTCTTCCAGTTGACTGATAAAATGTTAAATAGCAAAGTTCAAAAGCCAATCCCTGTGGGATCCCACTGGAAACAGACCCTCTGGAAACAATTCCCCATTTACAGTTACATTCTGAGACCCATCAGTTCACTAGTTTTTATTCACTTTAGAGTGTGCCATGTTCATTTTATATAGTTCTAGTTTTAAATTGTTATGCGGTATCAAGTCAAATGCCTTACTGAAGTCTAAGTATATTACATCACCACAATTACCTTTATCAACCAAACTTGTAATCACATCAAAAAAGGAATCAACATAGTTTAACAGTATCTATTTTCAGTGAACCCATGCTGATTTGCATTGGTTATGTTACCCACCTTTAATTCTTTATTAATTGAGTCCTGTATCAGCCTCTCCATTATCTTGCCTGGGGTTGATATCAGGCTGATAGGCCTAAAATTACCTGGGTCATCCCAGTTACCCTTTCTGAAAACTTGGCATAACATTAGCTTTTTTCCAATCTTCTGGAATTTCTCAGTGTTCCAAGACTTATGGAAAAGCAACCTCCTCAACCCCGCAGACAGAGACAAACACCTACAAGATCTCTATCAAGCATTCTTACAACTACAATATCCAACTGCGGAAGTGAAGAAACAGATTGATAGAGCCAGAAGAGTTCCCAGAAGTCACCTACTACAGGACAGGCCTAACAAAGAAAATAACAGAACGCCACTAGCCGTCACCTTCAGCCCCCAACTAAAACCCCTCCAACGCATTATTAAGGATCTACAATCTATCCTGAAGGATGACCCAACACTCTCACAAATCTTGGGAGACAGGCCAGTCCTTGCCTACAGACAGCCCCCCAACCTGAAGCAAATACTCACCAGCAACCACATACCACACAACAGAACCACTAACCCAGGAACTTATCCTTGCAACAAAGCCCGTTGCCAACTATGCCCACATATCTATTCAGGGGACATCATCACAGTGCCTAATAACATCAGCCACACTATCAGAGGCTCGTTCACCTGCACATCCACCAATGTGATATACGTCATCATGTGCCAGCAATGCCCCTCTGCCATGTACATTGGTCAAACTGGACAGTCTGTACATAAAAGAATAAATGGACACAAATCAGATGTCAAGAATTATAACATTCATAAACCAGTCGGAGAACACTTCAATCTCTCTGGTCAAACGATTACAGACATGAAAGTTGCGATATTACAACAGAAAAACTTCAAATCCAGATTCCAGCGAGAGACTGTTGAATTGGAATTCATTTGCAAATTGGATACAATTAACTTTGGCCTGAATAGAGACTGGGAGTGGCTAAGTCATTATGCAAGATAACCTATTTCATCTTTTTTTTTACACCCCCCCCCCCAGACGTTCTTGTTAAACCCTGGATTTGTGCTGGAAATGGCCCACCTTGATTATCATACACATTGTAAGGAGAGTGATCACTTTAGATAAGCTATTACCAGCAGGAGAGTGGGGTGGGGGGAGAGAAAAGTAGTTTTGTAGTGGTAAACACCCATTTTTTCATGGTTTGTGTGTATAAAAAGATCTTCTGTACTTTCCACAGTATGCATCCGATGAAGTGACCTGTAGCTCACGAAAACTTATGCTCAAATAAATTGGTTAGTCTCTAAGGTGCCACAAGTATTCATGGACATGTGACTTGCCCTGGTGGCTACAAACTCCATCTGGTTGCTGTGATTTTGCACAGAAGAACAAAAGGGTTTCTGCACACAAGAGAGAGAATATATAAGGCCCTGGAAGCCTCTCCATTTAGTCTTCAGCTGGCTCAAGAGATCTCTTCTCCACCCCAAAGAGATGTCTGAAAGAAACAGGAACAAAGAACTGTAACTATTGTGAGTGATTGCTGGACCCAGGCCATAAACCACAAAGTTGGTCTGAAAAGGATTGGGCCCAGACTAGGAAGGAGTCTAGTCTGTGAAAGAAGGTTATTGAAACATCTCTAAGGGTGATATTTACTTGTATTCAATTTCCCATTGTGTTAGGCTTAGACTTGTGTGTTTTGTTTTATTTTGCTTGGTAACTTACTTTCCTCTGTCTGTTATTACTTGGAACCACTTAAATCCTACCTTTTATACTTAATAAAATCACTTTTGCTTATTAATTAACCCAGAGTAAGTATTTAATACCCGGGGGAGCAAACAGCTGTGCCTATCTCTCTATCAGTGTTATAGAGGGCGGACAATTTCTGAGTTTACCCTGTATAAGCTTTATACAGAGTAAAATGGAGTCATTTGGGGTTTAGGCTCCCAGAAAGACTGAATATTGGGTGTTGGGAAAGTCCCTGATAACTGAGAAGCCCCTGGGTTAAGTGAATCTTAGTTTCTGAGAACTGCAGAGGGGCACGGCCCAACCTCTTGGTCTGCTGTAGCTGACTGGTGTGTTTAGCTCAGCAATACAGGAGTGGAAGGAACCCTTCTCTGGCAGGGTGTTTTGTTCTCAGTGGTATTCCAGCACATCTAGTGACAGTCTTGAGGGAGTTTCTGTGACCCAACCCGTCACACTATTAACCATTTTAACTCTCTTCTCCTTTTCTTTATTAATAAAACTTTAGATTTTAATTACTAAATGGTTGGCAGCAGCATGATTATTGGGTAAAATCTGAGTGATATATTGACCTGGCTATGTGGCTGATCTCTTGAGATCAGAAGAACCCTTTGTTTGAAAAAACTGGTTTTCAGTAACCACTCATCATAAAGTCTGGTGTCTGGGTGGTGAGATACGGGCTGGAATGCCTAAGGAGACTGCATTTTTGACTTCTTGTTAATCAATGTGGTGAGACAGAAGTTTACTTTTAGATTACGTCAAACAGTTACAATGATAGAATAACCACTAGTGTGCGGTGAGTCTGCCCTATTTCTCAGCAGTTTGTCCTGAAACTGGCATTCTCAGATGTGACCCACTGGGGCATGGTGACAGTAAGATATTTAGACATGCTGATTCAAAAATGTCTAACGCTAGTAGCTTCTGTTTAACATCCTCCCACAATATTAGTGGAATGGACAGCTTTATCATCATCATATGATGAGACTATATTGTCTGGTTTATTCCTCAAACTCAGAATAGAAAAAAATTATTGAACACATCTGCCTTTCTGCATTATTAATGACAATTCTACAATTTACATCTAGTAATGGGCCAATATCATTGTTAGGATTGTTTTTGTTCCTAATATATTTTAAAAGCTCCTGATTGTCTTTTTGTCCCTTTGCTTTCCTTATCAATTTTCTATATTTCGTAAATAATGATTTATATTCATTACTATCAACCTCCCCTTTCTTCCATTTGTTATATATTTACTTTAGTTTATTTTTAATAGCTGCCTTCACTGCATCACTAAACCAGGTTGTTTTTTTAACCAGCAGAGCCTTCTTCCTCAGTTGTGGGATTGTGGCTCTTGGGGCCTCTAACAAGGCGTTCTTAAATTATTCCCAATTATCATTCACATTTTTCTGATTACTTTTTTCCTTCTAACTGTTTTGGCTCATAATAGTTTTTTATTAAAGCACCAAGTATATATATTACCGGTATGGATTTCATTCTGCTTGCATATTATAAATGTCATCAGGTCATGATCATTTGCACCTAATCTACCATTAAGTTTAGTTCTGTGTTCAGTTTCTCTTTATCTGTTAGGATAAGTTCTAAAAAAGAATTCTGCTGGCTGGAACACTTTTTGAGTTAGGAAATTGTCAGCTATAATGTTTAGTAATTGCAAGGATGTTTTAGTACTGGCAACTAGAGACCTCCAGCATCTGTCACTCAGATTGGAGTCCCCCATGATCAAACAGCTTTCTTTTCCTGTGTAAGGAGGTGGTCATCCTGTTCTCTAATGGTAGGCTTGTATGTAGCAGACATCAACTAATACCCCATCTTGAACTTTATCTGTTAGCACATTGATCCATAAGAGTTCAAGATCATTTTCTTTCACGTTATCAGTAACTTGTAAACAAGTTATGCCATTTTTGACATACAGTTCCACTCCTTCCCCACTCTCTTTTTCCTACTCAATGCTTCCTAAATGGTTTATAACAATTGATTTTGACATTTCAATTTGAGAATCATCCCACTAAGATTCCTGTTCCTCTTGTTCATTACCCAGGCTCTTAGAATTAGTGTATAGGCAATTCAAGAATTTCTTCTTTTCACGTCCTTGGTTTCTTGATTAATTTCATTCTCACTGTCTTGTTTCTTGTATTCAGTGTTCATATCCTCCTTCTTTTTTTCTTCCCCTTTTGCTGTTAGTTTAACACCCACTTTATTACTCTAGCCAGCCTGTTTTTTGCAGATGATACAAAATTACTAAAGATAGTTAAGACCCAGGCAGACTGCAAACAGCTACAAAAGGATCTCTCAAAACTGGATGTCTGGGCAAGAAAATGGCAGATGAAATTTAATGTTGATAAATGCAAAGTAATGCACATTGGAAAGCATAATCCCAATTATACATATAAAATGATGGAGTGTAAATTAGCTGTTACCACTCAAGAAAGATATCTTGGAGTCATTGTGGATAGTTCCCTGAAAACATCCACTCAATGTGCAGCAGCAGTCAAAAAAGCTAACAGAATGCTGGGAATAATTAAGAAAGGGATAGATAATAGGACAGAAAATATCATGTTTCCTCTATATAAATCCATGGTACTCCCATATCTTGAATACTGTGTGCAGATGTGGTCATCCCATCTCAAAAAAAGATATATTAGAATTGGAAAAGTTTCAGAAAAGGGCAACAACAATTATTAGGGATATGGAACGGCTTCTGTATAAAGAGAGATTAATAAGACTGGGACTTTTCAGCTTGGAAAAGAGATGGCTAAGGGGAGATGTGATAGAGGTCTATAAAATCATGACTGGTGTAGAGAAAGTAAATAAGGAAGTGTTTACTACTTCTCATAACACAAGAACTAGGGGTCACCAAATGAAATTAATAGTCAGCAGGTTTAAAACAAATAAGAGGAAGTATTTCTTCACACAACGCACAGTCAACCTGTGGAACTCCTTGCCAGAGGATTTTGTGAAGACCAACACCACAACAGGGTTCAAAAAAGAAATAGAGAAATTCATGGAGGATAGGTCTATCCATGGCTATTAGTCAAGATCAGCAGGAATGGTATCCCTAGCCTCTGTTTGCCAGAAGCTGGGAATGAGCAACAGGGGATGGATCACTTGATTACCTGTTCTGTTCATTCCCTCTGTGGCACCTGGCACTGGCCACTGTTGGAAGACAGGATCCTGGGCTAGATGGATCTTTGGTCTGACCCACTAGGGCCATTTTTATGTTTTATGATTTAAGTGACAAATACCACACTATGAATAATGAACAACAAATAATGGAAGCAAACAGTTCATATACAATTCATACTCTGACATTTGTTTGCATAAGTAACTCAGTGACTACTCCTCTATAGCAAGTACCTTCATTGACATAAGAGACAAATTCTTGGTACTTTTGCCTCAATGGCAAAGATCCTACTGACTTCAGTGGGGCCAGGATGTTAGCCCAGGATCCGTTTGCAAATATTTATGGATAGAACAAAAAAGAGCTACATAGACAACTGATATTAGATATAATGAATTCAACCAGCTTCATTTAGAAGAATAGAGTTACACCACTTATTTTAAAACAAGAAAAAAGAAAACTGTAATAAATGTGATAATGGCTTTATTGAGCAATAGATGTTTAAAATATTTTCCCCAAGATAGAGTTACTTTTCTTGTGGAATAATGTCTTCAGTCTTTGTCTTCAGACATTTTATCATAATCTCAGTAAATGTTTACCTTTGGGACACTATTTTATCACGATTGCCCTTACAACTAGTTACTATTTATAAGACAGAGTATTTGTAGTTGTTGTATGCAGGGTTGTAGCCATGTTGTTTCCAGGATATTAAAGAGACTAGGTGGGTGAGGAAATATCTTTTATTGGACCAATTTGTCTCTCTCACCAACAGAAGTTGGTCCAATAAAAGATTTTACCTCACCCACCTTGTCTATCTGTAGTTGTGACAATTTCGCTCATTGGATATAGCCATGCTATTGAACACCCAGTGACAACAACAGAAACTCAGACCATCTCCTTCTTCCATCAAACAGACTGCAGGAAGAAGAAGCTGTTAGAGGCATAAGAGTTCAGATGTTTGCAACGCATGTTATGCCTATTGCAGCAGCTGTTCTTTGAATCCCCAGAATATACCATGTTCTAAACGCTAAATCTGAAAAGCAGATACTGGAAAAAAAAACAATACACATCTGACCCCCTCCCCCAAAGGGGAGAAAAAAAGTAGAAAATATGACTAGAGAATAAAACAAAAGTGAAGTGATCTATCTGATCAATCTGCAGGACCACTTGTGTCTCTTATTAGCAAATCGCCTCAAAAACAAAAATCAGCCCCTCATATGAAAAACTGGAAAAAGTCCGGCACAGTTGCTTCAACGGATGTTTCTCATTTTTGAAAAAAAAAGGGATGTGGGGTAAACCTGAAACCCATTTTGCCATACCAGGAGTTATGTGCCATCCACAAGAAATGCATCCATGAAAACATGCTACTGATGGATTTTCTGATGCCATCAAACTACATCTAGATTGAGAGCTGTGCAAAATTATTAATATCCACTTGGTCTTTATCCTAAGCCCATTCAGATTACTTCAATGTGCTTTAGATCGGGGCCTTAGAGTATTCTGATACAACAATAGTAGTTCCTGAAATTTGAGTTTTTTTCACAGATCTATGAAGATATGATCCTTTTCCTTTCTTTTGCTATGGTGAGAATTTACACATACAACTGTAATGAACGCTATGCTCTCCCTTTTTCTCCCACTAGTCAGTTGTGTTTGAAAAAATTGTGTTTGGAAAATAAAATCAAATCAAGAGCAAAGAGGTTAAGTAGAAAAAAAAGACTGATTTTTTTAAGAGACTCATTCAACTAAACTTAATTGAACAGGATCTATTTTTCATAAACCTATATTGATTTGAATTAATTACATTACCCACCTTTAATTCTCTATTAATCTAGTCTTAAATCAGTCTCTCCATTATCTTGCGTGGGATCAATAATTGAAATTGCACAATCAAATGGGAGGGGAAGAATTTAAATTGATACTTTGTTCCATAGAAATTCTATCTACATCACAGATTAATTATCAGGATATATATCAAATTCCAAACATTATGTAATCAGAGAACATTTCCACTGCTTGATTACATGCTGCAGTGGTGATGATGGTGGAATAAGTAGCCATATACAAAACTTGACTCTTTTCTGGTTGTCAAAGATGTATATAATGAGCTATTCAAAGATCAAGACCCATAGCCTATATTTTCAGAAGTGAGTAGTGATTTTATATGCCTCATTCTTGGGAACTCAACATGAGATACATGAAAGAGTCCTGATTTTTAGAGGGTGGGTGCACATTCTGAAAATCAGGCTACTTTAAGGTGTCTCAAATTCAGCACTTAGAATCATAGAATCATGGAATATAAGGGTTGGAAGGGACCTCAGGAGGTCATCTAGTCCAACCCCTGCTCAAAGCAGGGCCAATTCCCAACTAAATCATCCCAGCCAGGGCTTTGTCAAGCCTGATCTTAAAAACTTCAAAGGAAGGATATTCCACCACCTCCCTCGGTAACCCATTCCAGTGCTTCATCACCCTTCTAGTGAAAAAGTTTTTTCCCGATATCCAACCTAAACCTCCTCCACCTCAACTTGAGACCATTATTCCTCTTTCTGTCATCTGCTACCACTGAGAACAGTCTAGATCCATTTTCTTTGGAACCCCCTTTCAGGTAGTTGAAAGCAGCTATCAAATCCCCCCTCATTCTTCTCTTCTGAAGACTAAACAATCCCAGTTCTCTCAGCCTCTCCTCAGAAGTCATGTGTTCCAGTCCCCTAATCATTTTTGTTGCCCTCCACTGGATGCTTTCCAATTTTTTCACATCCTTCTTGTAGGGTGGGGCCCAAAACTGGACACAGTACTCCAGATGAGGTCTCACTACTGTCGAATAGAGGGGAATGATCACGTCCCTTGATCTGCTGGCAATGCCCCTACTTATACATCCCAAAATGCCATTGGCCTTCTTGGCAACAAGGGCACACTGTTGACTCATATCCAGCTTCTCATCCACGGTAACCCCCTAGTTCCTTTTCTGCAGGACTGCTGCCTAGCCATTCGGTCCTTAGTCTGTAGCGTTGCATGGGATTCTTCCATCCTAAGTGCAGGACTCTGCATTTGTCCTTGTTGAACCTCATCAGATTTCTTTTGGCCCAATCCTCCAATATGTCTAGGTCCCTCTGTATCCTATCCCTACCCTCCAGCATATCTACCTCTCCACCCATCTGCAAACTTGCTGAGGGTGCAATCCACGCCATCCTCCAGATCATTAATGAAGATATTGAGCAAAACCGGCCCCAGGACCAACCCTTGGGGCATTCCAATTGATACCGGCTGTCAACTAGATGTGGAGCCATTGATCACTACCTGTTGAGCCCGACAATCTAGCCAGCTTTCTATCCACCTTATAGTCCATTCATCTAGCCCATACTTCTTTAACTTGCTGGCAAGAATATTGTGGGATACCACGTCAAAAGCTTTGCTAAAGTCAAGGAATAACACGTCCATTGCTTTCCCCTCATCCACAGAGCCAGTTATCTCATCATAGAAGGAAATTAGATTAGTCAGGCATGACTTGCCCTTAGTGAATCTATGCTGACTGTTCCTGATCACTTTCCTCTCCTCTAAGTGCTTCAGAATTGATTCCTTGAGGACCTGCTCCATGATTTTTCCAGGGACTGAGGTGAGACTGACTGGCCTGTCATTCCCAGGATCCTCCTTCTTCCCTTTTTAAAAGATGAGCACTACATTAGCCTTTTTCCAGTCGTCCGGGACCTCCCTCGATCGCCATGAGTTTTCAAAGATAATGGCCAATGGCTCTGCAATCACATCCACCAACTCCTTTAGCACTCTCGGATGCAGCGCATCTGGCCCCATGGACTTGTGCTCGTCCAGCTTTTCTAAATAGTCCAAAACCACTTCTTTCTTCAGAAAAGGCTGGTCACCTCCTCCCCATGCTGTGCTGCCCAGTGCAGTAGTCTGGGAGCTGACCTTGTTCGTGAAGACAGAGGCAAAAAAATCATTGAGTACATTAATTTTTTCCACATCCTCTGTCACTAGGTTCTCCCCTCATTCAGTAAGGGGCCCACACTTTCCTTGACTTTCTTCTTGTTGCTAACATACCTGAAGAAACCCTTCTTGTTACTCTTAACATCTCTTGCTAGCTGCAACTCCAAGTGTGATTTGGCCTTCCTGATTTCACTCCTGCATGCCCGAGCAATATTTTTATACTCTTCCCTGGTCATTTGTCCAATCTTCCACTTCTTGGAAGCTTCTTTTTTGTGTTTAAGATTAGCAAGGATTTCATTGTTAAGTCAAGCTGGTTGCCTGCTATATTTACAATTCTTTCTACACTTTGGGATGGTTTGTCCCTGTAACCTCAATAAGGATTCTCTAACATACAGCCAGCTCTCCTGGACTCCTCTCCCCCTCATGTTATTCTCCCAGGGGATCCTGCCCATCAGTTCCTGGAGGGAGACAAAGTCTGCTTTTCTGAAGTCCAGGGTCCGTATTCTGCTACTCTCCTTTCTTCCTTGTGTCAGGATCCTGAACTGGACCATCTCATGGTCACTGCCTCCCAGGTCCCCATCCACTTTTGCTTCCCCTACTAATTCTTCCCGGTTTGTGAGCAGCAGGTCAAGAAGAGCTCTGCCCCTAGTTGGTTTCTCCAGCACTTGCACCAGGAAATTGTCCTCTACACTTTCCAAAAACTTCCTGAATTGTCTGTGCACCGCTGTATTGCTCTTCCAGCAGATATCAGGGTGATTGATGTCTCCCATGAGAACCAGGGCCTGCGATCTAGTAACTTCTGTTAATTACCAGAAGAAAGCCTCGTCCACCTCATCCCCCTGGTCCGGTGGTCAGACATCCACCACAACATCACCCTTGTTGCTCACACTTCTAAACTTAATCCAGAGAGTCTCAGGTTTTTCTGCAGTTTCATACCAGAGCTTTGAGCAGTCATATTGCTCTCTTACATACAATGCAACTCCCCCACCTTTTCTGTCCTGCCTGTCCTTCCTGAACAGTTTATATCCATCCCCATGACAGTACTCCAGTCATGTGAGTTATGCCACCAAGTCTCTGTTATTCCAATCACATCATAATTCCTTGACTGTGCCAGGACTTCCAGTTCTCCCTGCTGGTTTCCCAGGCTTCTTGCATTTGTGTATAGGCACTTGAGATAACTCATTGATGGTCCCTCTTTCTCAGTATGAATCAGGAGCCCTCCCCTCTCCTGCTCTCCTGCTCGTGCTTCCTCCTGGTATTCCAATTCCTTTAAAACAAGCCACCCCAAATCACTAGCCACTTGTGAAAAATTAGACCAAGAACTTTCATACAGTAAACAAAAGTTAAATAATTTTTAGCAGGTGGAATGACTTTGTTTTGTTTTGTAATTTAATTGCAAATAACATGTTACACAATTTGGAGGAGAAAACAAAATCTAATAATGAGACAGAGCTGGGATAGAAGAGAAGCAACAGTAATTCTAAGAGCATTTAGCTCATTATGAAGAAAGACTATTCATTGTTTATGAATGAAAACAAGTCATCTTCCAATGAACCATTCTGGAAGATATCCCAAAACACCAAGTGCTATATGGGTAAAACATCAGTTCCATGATAGCAGTATATTGGTTAGCACTCCTCTATTCATACAAACTGCTATTTCTACTTTGGCATATTATTTTGTTTGCTTAATCATAGAATCATAGAATATCAGGGTTGGAAGGGACCTCAGGAGGTCATCTAGTCCAACCCCCTGCTCAAAAGCAGGACCCATCCCCAATTAAATCATCCCAGCCAGGGCTTATTATAAAGGAGTAGAAAACGATAGGAAGAGCCGAGATCCACCAGTGACTTCTGCAGTTGGAAAGAATAAATAATGTGGTAAATGCCCTTCTGGCCCTAATGGTCCATGGTCTGATCCATGGACTTATGTTTCCCCATTGGCCCTTCATTTGGAACTCCTAAAATCCTGTCTCATATTCATAACAAAATTCTGACCTTTTTTAATTGGCTCTGAGAAGCACTGTTAATCCCATTTCAGATATATGGTTTCAGAAACTTTTTTTGACCAGTGAGAAAGGACAGAGTGTGTTACATTATGATCATTCGTATATTGGTTATAGTTGTTTAAAGCAGTGGTTCTCAACCAGGGGTACACATACCCTTGAGGGTACACAGAGGTCTTCAAGGGGGTATATGATTTCATCTAGATATTTGCCTAGTTTTACAAAAGTGTACAGAAAAAAACACTAGCAAAGTCAATGCAAACTAAAATTTCACAGAGAGAATGACTTGTTTGTACTGCACTATATAATATACACTGACCTGTAAGTACAATATTTATATTCCAATTGATTTATTTTATAGTTATGTGGTAAAAATGAGAAAGTAAGCAATTTTTCAGTAATAGTGTGCTGTGACACTTTTTTTTTATGTCTGATTTTGTAAGCAAATAGTTTTTAAGTGAGGTGAAAGTTGGTGGTATGTATGACAAATCATACTCTTGAAAGGGGTACAGTAGTCTGGAATGGTTGAGAGCCACTGCTTTAAAGGACTTGAAGTACATGGCACTCATTTTCCTTTCCAGGCCTCTAAAAAGGAACGTAGTTAAGTAAAACTATTTTGATAATTGCTATAGTAATACTCAAGACAGACACTATATAACACCTTTCATTCAGTGAAGTACTGTCATTATGTTAGTAGTATTGATGCCATTTTACAGAGGGGTTAAATGAGTTGCCCAGGATTATCAGTGGAAACAGAGTTAGAACTGGAATTGAGGTTTGGTAGTACAACTTGACACTACTGGATTCCTGCTTTCATGGTGTGTTGTGTGTGTGTACAAACATTTATTTTTGTCCCAATCCACATCCCCTGATTTTTTTAAATTGAGTTCCAGGTTCCAACAACTCCAAAATCTCAAAGCAAAACTCAGTAGAAATCATTGACATTCATCCGATGTTTTGTTAAACCCATCAGACACTGCAAAGGTTACATGATTTTGATGCAAGACAATAAATCGGTCCAGATTCACACAGGCCTAAGTACATGTGAAAGGCACATGAATCTTTCAACAATTCTTGTCTGAGTTTCAAGTTTCTAATAAGACACAACACCAGGTGACTTTTACTTTCTTCAGGGTTTTGCTGTGAATATTTGCATAAGCATTTCTCAAGAGTTTCTCACTTCCAGTTCTGTGCTAGGACAGCTCTCATCTATCTCTCTTTATAAAAAAAATTATCCTTGTCCTGAAAAGATTGAAAATCAAATGCTACTTGATATCTCCACATCTCAAAAATTCCTTGCTTGTTACTACCACTGTGTGGAGCATGAAATGTAAAGACAAGTTCTGCCCCCAAAGACTTATAATGTAAAAGACAGACACAAGAAATGCAGATGATTGATTGGGATTTTTTAAAATCATTATTAGAATTCAGTCCTAAAAATTCAGCTGTATTACCCATGTGTTTCATAAGAATTAGATTGTGGGCATAGACAAAATAAATTGGTAGGAGTTGAGTTGAATGAGGAGGGATTATGTTCTTGCTGCGCTGGGATTGGAAGGTTGTTCCATGCTTAGTACTACCATGGAAGAAGGCACAGAGGTGGAAATGGAAGAAGGAAATGAGCTGGGCATTGAAGCTGGCATCACTGGACTGGAATTCAGGGTGTAGGGGATGCAATTAAAAACAAGATCTGAGATGTAAGTCAGGGAAGAATTGTGGAGGGCCTTGAAGGCAAGGACTAAGTGTTTAATCTTGGGGCTGTGGGCAAAAGGGAGCCAGCGGAAATGTCTCTCAACTTTGTCTCATCACAAAGAACATCACTCATGTTAAAGCCAAATTTACCTCTATCTCACATAAATCTTGTTTCCTCACAGCTGGTTGCTTTGAATTAATGACACTATTTGTCACCCATTGTAAAGTCCAATGTCACAGAACTGTGCTTTGGAAGGATGTTATGCATCCGATGAAGTGAGCTGTAGCTCACGAAAGCTTATGCTCAAATAAATTGGTTAGTCTCTAAGGTGCCACAAGTACTCCTTTTCTTTTTGCGAATACAGACTAACACGGCTGCTACTCTGAAACCTGGAAAGATGAAAGTTTTCCTTGCGGAGCAAGCAACAGGGCATAATATCTATATGAATACTAAACCAGACATGCTCATTTGGTAGGGTGACTAGATGTCCTGATTTTATAGGGACACTCCCGATATTCGAGTCTTTGTCTTCTATATGCACGTATACCCCCTCACCCCAGCCCTGATTTTTCACACTTGCTATCTGATCACCCTATCATATGCTACCAAAAAAGACTTTACAATTTATGTCCATTTGTTTTGGTAGAGGTGGATATTTGAAAGCAAAGGAGCAAATTGCATGAAATATTCAGCCATTTCGGTTTTAATATCTCTGTGTGAGTGTGTGTGTGTATATATATATTTGTATCACTGCTGTTATAGCAGCCATTAAGATTAAACATCACAGAAGAGGGAAGAAAACCATGACTGCTTTTAAATAAAAATGTCAGTTTGTTAGTCCAAGACACAATCAAATACTCTATCTGCTATCTGCGTTGGTGATGTGGTATGCGTGGCATTTTCCTGCCTTTCATTCCTTTGTCTAGATATAACAAACTTGAGGAGTGATTCTAATATAATTTGTGGTCTTGGTTCTTAAAACATTGTTTCCCAAATTTCTGCATCCTGCAGATTGACTAATCATGCTGACATAATTCCTACACATCATCCTATCACTTGCTTGTAGGAAACTTGGGAAGTTTCCTACCTAGATCACAAAGTAGAGTTATATATTTTTATATCTCAGACCATCATTGATATGTGGTAGTTATCCACCCACCTAAGTATTCATTACACAGTGACACTCCACAGGGCATTTGTGGTTTACATATCCTGGGGGACATGATCTAAAGAGGATATTAAACACAGTTTATTTTAATAGAGAGATATTTTAATACAGCCTAACATAGTAAAAGGAGTCCTAATTTCATTTAGAAGCTACACTACTAAAAATAGTTGCGAGTACTATCATAATTCCATTGCTCTACTCGCAAATTAAAGGTCAGACTGGAGTAGAAAAATATATAGTTGATATAATTGTATTAGGCTTTTCGTTTGTTAATTGAAGTTCATGACACACACCTGTGTGCTCATTTCTTTTGGTGTCAACATTCCCTAGAATACAGCATAAATCCAGGAAAAGTAGGAGTGTGACTCTATCTGCACTTGCATAACAGGTATGGTCAAGAGCTCAGTCCTGTTTGTATTAATTTCATTTATAAACACTACTATTGTAGCTGAGAAGAGACAACAATGCTATGACACTTTTCTGCTAACCTCTGTTTTGTTACTTTCTCTTCCCATCCCACTCACCTTGTTTGTCTCTTTTCACCTGTCACCTGGAATAAAGATTTGAAAAGTGCCTAAATGATTTAAATGGGACTTAGGCTCCTAAATCACTTATGCACTTTTGAAAGTGATTATAAGGGAAGGGAATTTGTCCAAAATATTCAAAGATATTTAGGTGCCTAGCTCCAACTGATCCTCAAAAATATTAGGCTCCTAATTCCCATTGATTGATTTTGGTGCCTCTGTGGATATGGGCCTTTGTTATTTGCTACATATTTGTACAGTCCCTAATTCAGTAGGATCCTGATCCCTGATTTGGGTTCTTAGGTGTTAGCGTACTACTACTAAAACTAAAATGATCATAATTATTGTGATCATCATGATTACTGGGAAAATATAGTAGTATATTTTGTTCTTGAGTTTTTAATGACCATTCTTAAATTAGATTACGTGGGTTGTCTTTCTTAAACTGAACATTTCCATAAACAATTTTCTGGAGCATTTCCTTTGTGGTGGTAGAGCTGTTTGAGGTCTATTACTCTAAGGGTATCCTATATACACCCCTTGAAGTCCTTATGAAACCCCATTTTCCCTCTCATTTAACTTCTGATGGTAGGTTGAAGAGGACTAGATGATAGTCCTTTCACAGACTGTCAACAGTGCTCTTGGGGTCTGATCCAACTTGCACTGAAGTCAGCAGGTGACTTTCCCATGATTTCAACAGCAGATGGATTGTACTCATAGGATCCAATCCGGCACATGAGTAAATAAGTAGTTCTTTATAGCTTCAGTGGAATTACTCATGTAAGTTTGTTCACACATGTATTTGCAGAAGCGGGGATGTTCATTGGCTACAGGTACTATATTATGTGAAGCTCTGCTTAGGAGTTAAAAATGTTGATCTGTACCAGTTCTCATTCACTACTGCTTTAGGATTGGGAATAGAACCTTGTTTTCCCAAAGGCAGTACAGCGCATGCCACGTAGCCACAGGACTAATCTGGCCACTTAGCTTCTGAGTTTTAAGTTTTGGGTTTATTTTTTTAGTTTGTAAAGCTATATTAATTTTCCTAATAAGGACTGAAAGTTAAATGTTTAGCATAACAGCAGGTGAAGCACAATGGAAAACTATGGCTAGACAAGCAGCTTTGATTTCAAAGACAACTTTTATTCTTTAGTAGTGTCTATGTAAGCAGATAATGAGGTACGGCAGGAAGTTTCCATCCTGTGTGCAATCATGGTGTGTTTACATATATATTTTAATATTTATTTAAAAACAGGCCATATCTGTACTTCATGGTGCCAAAATTTAGTGCATGTCTTTCAGGGTTCACATGAACAAGACCAGTATAAGACTGCGGTTGAGATTTGCCGACTCAATGGCTTCAATACAGCAGGAAACCAATTTAAAGGGGAAATGAATTTAAAAAAAAAACAAAAACAATGAGGTTGGGGAGTTGGAGAATGAAATTTAGAAAACAATTTCTCATACAGTTCACCCTTGTGTCACTTCCTCCCTGGAGTGTCATGCAATGTTATAAAAAGTGTTGCTATAACAACACTAATTAATTTTAATGGGATTTCATTGGTTACAGTAAAAAGCCAGGTTTCAGAGTAACAGCCGTGTTAGTCTGTATTCGCAAAAAGAAAAGGAGTACTTGTGGCACCTTAGAGACTAACCAATTTATTTGAGCATGAGCTTTCGTGAGCTACAGCTCACTTTATCAGATGCATACCGTGGAAAGTGCAGCAGACTTTATATATAAAAAGCCAATCCATACTAGTCCCATTCCATGTCATAGCTAGTTGGGTAAGAGAGAACTATATGATATTGAAATAGAAAGTAGTGCAGTAATTACTGAAAAGGGCTGCACAGGCCAGTCCTTGTCAAGGCAACATATGCACACCTCCCTTTTCATTATGGACAAAAGGGTGACACTCAACAACTATGAAGCTTATACACATATTATTCAGTACATTACAGGATACACTGAAATAAAGGGTGAGGTTTATTCAACACAGTCAATCCCTTGTGGAGCTACATGACTTGAAAAATGATATCTGTCAGTGTGCTCAGGCTTTTGCTTCACATAACTTGGAGGATTAGGGACTCCAGAAATTCTGAAATGAGTACTAAATCCATCCTCTGAAGAGTCTGAAAGAAAAAATATGAACAAGAAAGTGATAAATATCTGGAGAACTGTAAATAAACAAGTACTGCCAAATGCCCTAATCTTTCCCAGACGTTAAAAGTTTTTCATCATTGTGAAGATATTGCAGCAATTCTATATATTATCGACTCTCCAATTCCATTATAATGGCAGTACAAACTCTGTCACTCTAACCCCACCAAGATATAACCAATCTTCCTCATAAACAGCGTTCATGGCCTTCTGCCATAATATGGCTTTCTGGGGAAGCCTGAGGCGAGCTAGACAATTCTCTAAAATAGTAGTTTTCTTTTGAAAAGTTTCCAAACACTATTTTGCCCCTTCATCATAAAATGCAAGGCTTGGAAACAAGTTTAAATTATAAAGTCCAAAATTATTTTGTCATGCTGATGTCACTGAGTATGAGGGCATTTGAGCAGTTATGGAGAGTAGGAATAATTGTAGAGTTATTAAAGATTGATAATGAGTACTTTAGGGTATGTGCATGGCACATTTTACTGTATTCCTTATGTGGTCTAGTGTGGATCTTAGTGAAGAGTCCAAGCTTCATATGCAAACGCCGTAGGCAAAGCCCCATGTCAGAGCTGCCATGCAAATTGTGTCTGAAAACATAATCTGTGTCCTTTGTGTACAATGAGTTGGAGCTGTTGTGCCATATAGACATCAAAGACACAGAGATGTTCTTCCAAAATCTTTTTTAAAATTGAAGAAATTCTCAGGCAAAAAGCTTTGTTAAACTGGAGTCATGTTACAAAGGCTTTTCTGGCTGGATAACTTTTCTTACTGGCATTTCCGTATGGTTATAATTCTAAGGGCAGGGCTACACTACCACTTAAGTTGATTGAACTTACATCGCACAAGAGTATGAACACCCCCCCACAAAAAAAGATGCAAGTTTTGCACTGTCCACATCAGTGCTATATTGACAGGAGAGCGTCTCCTGCCAACATTGTTTACATGTCTCACAGAGGTGGACGAATTATATTGATGGGAGAGCAGAGTGTCGGCATAACATGTCTTCACCAGATGTGCTACAGCAGCACAGCTGCATGGAGTGCCCTAGTATACTCTTGCCCTAAATGTGCAGTAAGATTCAGGAAGAGCTAATCAAATGACACCTAGTTGCAAGGCATGTTCAGAACAGGTGAAACACAGAAAGATGGGATTCCAGGAGGATGTACACTTTTTTCCAGATGCAACATCCCATCTCATCACTGTCTTATGCTCCTCTTGTAGACAGGGAGAACTCCATCTAACTCATTATATAATGTAATGGTGTCAAACCAGGGTGAGTGTAGAATCAGGCCTGCAGTCTTGATCCTTTTCCTCTGTTTTATTTTCTTACGGATTTGAGGGAACACTAGGAGCCACTTATCTATAATGTGCAGGAAAATAAACTTCATGAGCATGGGGGGGCTCCAATTTGAGTGGCATATCCTGGAGGTCTTATCCTGCCAGTTCTAAAGCATTCTGGCATTTTCTAAACATTGGAGATAAGATTATAAATAACAGCTTCCTAACTCAAAGAGTGTTGCAGCGAACACAGGGGAATTCTTTATTAGAACTTGTCCTAACAGATAAACAGACTATGATCACAGAATAGAAAATTAATAGTAGATTAGGTACATATGATCATAAGTTGCTGAAACTTGCAACGTGCAAGCAGAATGAAGCCCAGACCATTAACATAGATACTTGGTGCTTTAATAGGGCCAATTGAACAAAGCTGAAATAATTATGAGCCAAAAAAGTTGGAAGGAAAAATGTAATCAGAAAAATGTGAATGATAATTGGGAATCATTTAAGGACACCTTACTCGAAGCCACACAAGCCACTATCCCACAACTGAGGAAGAAGGCTGTCCTGGTTAAAAAAAAAAAAAAAAAACTGGTCTAGAGTGGATGTAAAGACAGGTATAATAATAATAATAATAATAATAATAATAATAATAATAATAATAATAATGAAATATACATATATAACAAATATAAACTTTATAAGAAGTTGATAGTAATGAATATAAATCATTATTTGGGAATTATAGAAAACTGATAATGGAAACAAAAATGGCACTGAAATAAATCTATGGCCAGCAGAGTTACAGACAATAAGAAGTAGTTTTTAAAAAATATATTAGGAACAGAAGGAATCATGGAATATCAGGGTTGGAAGGGACCTTAGGAGGTCATCTAGTCCAACCCCCTGGTCAAAGGAGGACCAATCCCCAATTTTTGCCCCAGACCCCTAAATGGCCCTCTCAAGGACTGAACTCACAACCGTGGGTTTAGCAAGCCAATGCTCAAAACACTCAGCTATCCCACCCCCACAGTGGATTGGCCTGGCCCGTACCACCCCGCACCGCTTCCTGCAGCTTCCATTGTCCAGGAACGGCGAATTGTGGCCACCAGGAGCCGTGAGTAGCTGTACTTGAGGTCGCCCAGGTAAACAAAGCATCTCGTGGCCTGCCAGGGGCTTACCCTGAACAAGCCATGAACCAAGTTTGGGAACCCCTTATCTAGATCATCCTCGACAGCTGTTTGTCTAACCTGCTCTAAAAAATCTCCAGTGACCAATACCTCTCTAGGCAACATTTTCCAGTGTTTAACTACCCGCACAGCCAGGGAGTTTTTTCTAATGTCCAACATAAACCTCCCTTGCTGCAATTTAAGCCAATTGCTTCTTGTCCTGTCCTCAGAGGTTAAGGAGAACAATTTTTGTCCTTCCTCCTTATAACAACCTTTAATATACTTGAAAACTATTATGTGCCCCTCAGTCTTCTCATCTCCATACTAAACAAACCCAGTGTTTTCAATCTTCCCTCATAGATCATATTTTCTAGACCTTTAATCATGTTTGTTGCTCTTCTCTGGGCTTTCTCCAATTTGTCCACATCCTTCCTGAAATGTGGCGCCCAGAACTTGGCACAATACTCCAGTTGTGGCCTTCTCAGCGTGGAGTAGAACAGAAGAATTACTTCTTGTGTCTTACAATACTCCTTCTAATATATCCCAGAAACATGTTTGCTTTCTTTTCCACAGTATTACACATTGACTCATATTTAGCTTGTGATCCATTATGATCCCTTTCCACAGTACTCCTTCCTAGGCAGTGATTTCCCATTTTGTATGTGTGCAGCAGATTGTTTTTTTCTTAGGTTGAGTACTTTGCATTTGTTCTTATTGAATTTCATCTTATTGATGTAAGATCATTTCTACGGTTGGTCCAGATCATTTTGAACTTTAATCCGATCTTCCAAAGCACTTGCAACTCCTCCAAGCTTGGTATCATCTGAAAACTTTATAAGTGTACTCTCAATGCTATTATCTAAATCATTGATGAAGATAGTGAACAGAACCAGACCCAGGTCTGATCCCTGCAGGACTCCACTTGATATGCCCTTTCAGCTTGACTGTAAACCATTGATAACTACTCTCTGGGAATGGTTTTCCAATGCGTTATGCACCTATCTTATAGTAGCTCCATCTAGGTTGTATTTCCCTAATTTGTTTATCAAGTTTCAGAAGACTGGAAGAAAGATAACATTGTGCCAATTTTTAAAAAGGGTAAATGGTAGACTCAGGTAAGTATAGAGCAGTCAGCCAAACATCAATCCCAGGCATTAAAATTTAGAGGCTGATATGGAATTTAGTTAATACATAATTAAAGGATAATGTAATTAATGCAAATCAGCATGGTTTTATGGCAAAATGATCCTGTCAAACTAACTTGATACCTATTTTTGATTAGATTAAAAAATTGGCTTATTAAGATGCTTGACTTGGTACTGCACCACTTTTTTATTACAAAACTTGAACAAAATAAAATGAACATGGCCCACATTTAATGTATTAAAACTGGCTAACTAATAGGTCTCAAATTGTAAATGATTGTAAATATGGAATCATCATCAAACATATGTGTTTCCAGTGCAGTCTGTTACCTATTCTTGGAACAAGCCAAGAAATAACCACAAAGGTGAACTAGAACAGCACTGAGGGCTGATTTATTGCTTCCCATATTTGTGCAATTATACTCACACACACACACACAACTTATTAATTCTGGCAGGCTGCAGGAGCGGATGTTCATTTCGATTTTGCAGGTGGCTGGGGCTGGCCAGGCCACAGCTGCCCAGAGATCGGCTGTGGGGCAACAAGAGTCCCTGAAGTACTTCTGGATCTGTAGGAGGGCTCTACTGCTTCCAGGCCTTGTTGGTGTTACATTCCCTTGTTGGTAACCCACCTGGCCACCTGTCTCGAGATTTATACCTTCACCAAAATAATACCATCGTTCCATAAAGGCGATATTTGCTTCTTTGCTTTGCCATTGGCTGTCACTCACACTATCTCACTCATTCCTTACATAAATTGATTACATGTTCGTAAGCATGAATACAATTGGTGATATAGTGCAGTACAGCTTTAAGCAAGCATCTAACATCATTGGGGACTTCCGCTGCTTGTGGCTTTGTAACAGCATAAAAGGAAACTGTGCAAAGTGCACTTGAAAGGGAAACCGTGCAGGCTGTACTTGAAAGGGCAAATGGGAGAAGGGGGTGTCTAGCTACAGGGTCCAGTAGGGATCAGTTCTTAACCCTAATTCTGTTCAACAATTTTGTTAATGACCTTGAAAAAAACCCATAAAATCATCACTAATAAAGTTTGCAAATGAGCCAAAAATGGGTCAGTGCTAAATAACAAAAAAGACAGGTCACTGATTCAGAGCAATCTGTGTCACTTGGTTAACTGGTTGCAAGTCTACAATATGAATTTCAGTAGAGCTAAATGTAAATGTATACATTTAAGAAAAAAAAATGTAGGCCAGGCATACAGGATGGAGAACTAGATCCTGGGAACCAGTGACTTTGTAAAAGATTTGTGGGTTGTGGAGGATAATCAACTCAGCATGAGCTCCCACTGTGATGCTGTGGCCAAAACAGCTACTTGCATTCCTGGGTTGCATAAACAAAAAATCTTGAGTAGGAATTGAGAGGTTATTTTATCTCTGTATTTGGCACTGGTTTGATTGGTGCTTGGATACTGTGTCCACTTCTAGTGCTCATAATTCAAGAGGGATGTTGGTAAATTGAAGAGGGTTCGGAGAAGAGCCCTGAGAATGATTAAAGGATTAGAAAACATGCCTTTTAGAGGTAGACTCAAAGAGCTCAATTTTATAGCTTTACAAAGAGAAGGTTAAGGGTGACAATTACAGTCTTTAAACATCAACATAGGGAACAAATATTTCAGCTTTTTAATTTATTAGAGAAGGTATAACATGATCCAATGGCTGGAAGGTGAAGCTAGAGAAATTCTCACTGGAAACATGATGTACATTTTTGATAGTGGAAGTAATTAATATTTGGAATAATTTCCTAAGAGTTGTGGTGGATTCTCCATCACTCACAATTTTAAAATCAAGATTGGATGTTTTGCTACAAAATATGCTCTAGGAATTATTAAACTTGTGATCCACTTTTGGGAAGTGCTATGTTCTGTGTTATAGAGGAGGTCAGACTAGATGATCATAGTGGTCCTTCTAGTCTCTGTAATCAATGAACTTATGAATCAATGAGCAGGGTTATACAGTGAAAACATTTTGTCGTTTTCCCTGGTGTTAGCTGTGGGTTTTTTTAACAAATCACTAAAGTCAACCATGATAACAGAAACCTACTGAAGATGGAAAGAGATCAACTGAAGGGATATATAAAACACATGTACAAAATTATACAAGCTTGGGATTTTTTGGTGGGGAGAGGGTATTTTTCTTTTTGCTTCCGTCATAATTTACTTTAAATGTGCAGCATTTTTTTCTCTATCATTGGTTTATATACGTTAGGCTATAATTTTACACTACTGACAATATTTTTCAACTTAAAATATATTTAACAAAAACTAATTTGTTTGTTTAAAAATGATCTGTCTTAATTTCCTTCATTTCTCCTGTTTGAGGAGCTTGCTTGTTTTCAGGCAGGTGCTTTTCTTGGCAAGGATTGATGAGACCTGCTACAGCCAAGCAAGAAGCCCTAGGTGACTAGTTTACCCTTCCCCAGTAGAGTACCAGCTGGCAATTGCCCCCATTCTGTGATGGCTTGTCCTTCTTTTCACCTTGTCATCAAGCCAAGATTGTACACTGTAGGAGTACAGGTAAGCATCTGCCTCTATAGTCATTGCCAACAGTTCTCCATTATCAGCTGCCGGGGTGCTTCAAAGAATCATGCACAACTTCCTCCAGATGCAGATCCTGACTGTTTTATGTCTGCAACTAACCCTGCCTTTGCTGGCTGGGGAATCCCAAATGTCAAATAGTTTCCAGAGTTGCATCCCAGCTCACCCTTAAACATAAAGAGTGTTGGGGTATCTTTTTTATTGGCAGGCATTCCAGGCTGGACTTTGTACACATGCTTCATCTAAATAATAGAAATATTTCCTCTGATGAGACAATCTCTTACAATGCAAAATTAAAGGGAAACTGTTAACTACCTTGGCCACCCTCACAACTTGTCAGTTTTGCCTGTGATAAATCGATAAGGTTCCTGCACTCTCTGCACTGCCCCTTGTACTTACTCTACAATTTACCTAAAATACGGAGGCAATTATTTAGTTATCCAAGTTGTTCTGTGGGGCCACGATTTGGCAAGTAGATGAGCTAGTGCAGTGTCCCCTCTCATGGCTTCACACAGTCCCATTGACTCTGTTAGGGTCTGTACTTGTGCTTGGGGATGCCTTTGCAGGCTGGAGACTTTTTTGGCAAGATTTTAAAGGCACATTTTAGGCAGCTACTGCTGTTTGAAAAATAACCAGCAGCTGCAATCAGATATCCTCAATTCTCCCTTTTGTTGCTGCTGCTGGCATTATCCCTCTGATGACTTAGAGTCTGGTATTTCAAACCTTGCTTATGGAAATTCTCACATTAAGATTTTCAGGGTCAGCCTTATAGATAGAACCTCTCAGCAGAGGGGTGGGTCTTCCAGGGAAAAGCCTAATAGTCAAATTAAAATAATAATCTAATTAACCCTTATTTAATTTGTCTGCAGTATGCTAGCCACTCCTGAAGGATAGAAGAGAGCCCTTTAGGAGGAAAGGGAGATGGAGAAAACACTGATGCAGGAAAAGAAGCTCTGTCTTCTGTCAACAGAAAATCGCTCACAGATAAAGAAACCCGCTACATAAGAGAGACTCTCCCACACAATACAGCTTAAAATAGCCTGATCAACAATGTCATGGGTGGCATGAAAAATGTCAAAAAAAGACTTTCCCATCAGAATGTGGGTTTTCATCAAAATTGATTTTTTTCTGTGGGAAAAGGTAGATTTTGGAAGATTTTTCCATTCATAAAATTGAAACAAAAACATTTCAATTCAACTCGGGTTGACTTTAATCTCTGCCTGCCTGATCCATCAGAGTGCCTCTTGGGAGCTATAGTCCTGGGCCCCTCATGTCCTCATTATCCCTTGTGGGTTCTGCTCTTCTTACAGATTATATCTCCCATGATACACTATGATCTCTCCCTGTGTCTGAGCTACCGACTCCCCTGATGCCCAAGGTCTATGAACTGAATTTTTATGTTTGTCAGTATTCATTTCAACATTTCCAAACTGAAACTGGCTGTGATTCTGTGATTTCAACTTTCCATTCCACTGTGTGTGTGCGGGGGTGAATCCAAATGTAAAGATATTGGAATTTCCCTAGGGAAGAAAATTCCATTTTTCGATTGGCTCTATCCAACGTGCATTTAACTTGTGTTCTGATGTCAGCACTGAACGTTTGCTACTGTTCCTGCAGTGATAGCTAGGGTTTGTGCTTTACAGGGAGATTACTTTCCTGTGTGTAGTGTGTTTCCTTATCTGTTGGAGCAGAAAAAAAACATTTCTTGTAACCTTTTGAAATCTGTCACTGTAAGTAGAAATGACGTGTGGGCATGAATATATGGTTAAGAGATGTCTCTAAATTTGGTACTGGTTTATTGCTTCTTATTATTGGGGGTGGGGAATTACTTATTTAACCAACTTCCATCTTTTAAATAACATTATTGGTTATAATTGTAAAAGCAGTTTTGTCTGCAGCACAGGTAGAATGGTACTGTGCTGGTTATGCATTAACTATTTTTATTTCCCATTTGGTTAGATAGTGAAGTGTGTCTTTTTTTGTAAAAGCCTCACTCTTATATATGCCAGATAATGAGCCTTTTTATTAGAGTGTCCCCAAACCCTTGTCTCAACTTGTGTTAATATCCTGTAAAAAATCATTTGTATGGATTGGTAGCCAGGTGCAATGTCCCTGCTGGAAATATTGATAGAAGGATATATTACTCCCAACTAGACATTTCAGTTTGTTCCCAGGGGACAAAAATGGAGTTTGGAAACAGCTGGTCTGTCTTTGTTACTTCTGTATTCCCTGGATGAATTGTTAGAGTTCTCACTACCTTCCATTTTCTGAGAGCTCTGCATAAGCTTTAGTCAATTGGGGAAATAAAGCATCTATTATATTGGCCTTCTTGAGAACCATCTTTTGTATATTAATCACATTACGGATAAAGAGATAAAGAGGCAGAGGGATTCACTGTCTCTATTTTGTCCACTGGAACAGAGTTAAAGTGTGAGCTGTCTAAAAGAGTTTTCTCTGCCTACCCTGCAGGCAGTGGGAGGAAGTATTACCTGCCAGCTATGGTAGCCCAATGCTAATGTGTATCTCTGTTGTGACCTGGTCCCCTACAAGAACATACTGTTCATTCCTCCTTGGTTGGTGTAGTTCGTAACGCCCTCTATGAGTCAAATGGCATCTTCTGATGTGTACATGTTGCTCCCAATGATGTAATTTGTCTCTAAAATGTTATTCCTAAGGGCTAGTAAATTATTCTTATTTTAGCATCCTCTGAATAGAGTAGAATATATCCGGTCCTGCTATACTACCTCTTCTTATTAAACAGAATGATAGGGATATAATACAAGAGGCATTAACCAATATCATGTAACAGATTATTTTTGATCTTTGTGACTGTGATGGGTTGGATCACAGAAATCCCCTTGGGCTTGCCAACTGATGTGCTAAGTCTACTTCTGCCCCTGCTTTCCCTGCCAGCTTGGGACTCCAGCACCCTGTCTTACTGAGCCAGACACACCAGTCTGCTCCAACAGAGACCCAGAGTCTGAACCATGTGCCCCAAAGCTGCAGACTTAACTGAAAGCAACTTAAGAAGTGTTCCTGTCTTTAACACTCAGATGCCAAATCCCAATGGGGTCTAAACCCAAAATAAATCAGTTTTACCCTGTATAAATTTTCCACCCTCTATAACACTGATAGAGAGATATGTACAGCTATTTGCCCCCCTCCCCAGATATTAATACATACTCTGGGTTAATTAATAAGTAAAAAAGTGATTTTATTAAATACAGAAAGTAGAATTTAAGTGGTTCTAAGTAGTAACAAACAGAACAAAGTGAATTACCAAGCAAAATAAAATAGAACATGGAAGCCTATGTCTAAGAAATCTAAATACAGCTAAAAACCTCACCCTTAGAGGAATTCCAGTAGGCTTCTTTTTACAGACTAGTCTCCTTCTAGTCTGGGTCCAGCAATCCCTCACACCCCCGTAGTTACTGTCCTTTGTTCCAGTTTCTTTCAAGTATCCTTGGGGGTGGAGAGGCTATCACTTTAGCCAGCTGAAGACAAAATGGAGGGGTCTCCCATGGGCTTAAATAGACTTTCTCTTGTGGGTGGAGACCCCCTCCTCTCTCCTATGCAAAGTCCAGCTACAAGATGGAGTTTTGGAGTCACATGGGCAAGTCACCTGTCCATACATGACTCAGAACTTACAGGTAGCAGCCATTGCCCACATGGTATCTTGAATGTCTCCAGGAAGACTTATGTGGATTGGAGCCTTCCAACATCCACTGTTTGTTAAATGCTTCTTGATTGGGCACTTACTTTGCACATTCCTTTCTCAAGAAGCTGACCCAATGCTTTACAAAGGCTACTTAAAAATCAAGCCAGTACACAGCCAATATTCATACCTTTGAATACAAAACTGATACATGCATGCAAATAGGATTAATAGATTCAATAGATCATAACCTTTACATAGATATGTTACATGGCATATGTAGCATACAACATGTTCCAGTTATGGCAGTTATGGAAATATGGAAATATATATGCAAACGCATAATTCCATAAAGCCTTATAGGGGGCACCTTCACAGTTACTCATACCCAGTTCTTGGCAGGTGCTTAAAAGGTGACAAAGGAACATTACATTGGATAGTTTAGCCAGGCAACATTCCATGATATCAGGAGAGGTGGAGAGTCTGGCTAGTTACACTCCAGAGGATGGATACTGGTGCCTGGGGAGGAGAACAAATGTGTGTCACAAGATCAGAAAGGCAGAAGGGCAGTGTTAGACAAAGCTTGGTGAAAGAAATTGCCATGGCAGGGAGGCACTGACTTACTTGCGTGAGGCACAGGATGCGTTTTTTTGGCTTCCGTACAAGTTTCAAATACCTGGTGCCCTTGTGAAGGAAAGCAAACAGAAGAGAGATCACAAATGCAAAACACAATTCATAATCGGAATGAAATGAGAAATTTTGATCTGGGAAATGCCGCTTCTCTGTCACATGATTTAGAGAGCATATTTCTCTCCATTTGTACCTCTGCTGGCCTTTTTTTTTTGTTGTGGGGAGGGGGACAGGGGAGAACTACAGGGATAAGAATAGCCTGTTTGTTTTGTTCCATTAGTCTCTGAAGACCATCCCAATCCCTACCTATTTGCTTCTTTTCATTATTCATTTACTCAGTCATTATTGATATTACCATAGCACACAAACTCCTAATCAGACGGAGTCCCCTTTACGCTAGGTTCTGTACAAACACATATAAAGCACATCCCCTTCCCTGAAGAGCTTACAGACTACAGATCAGACAGACAAAGGGAAGGGGAAGGAAATGGGACATATCTTAGCTCATTAATCAGTTAAAGGGGGAAAACAGCACATTAAAAAGTGTTGCTTTCTGAAAAGATTCTCGCCATTGCATGAGTGCGAATTATTACTTGCCCGGTTTTTTGGACGCAGTATAAAAACCTGTTTCAGTTCCCATAGGCTGCCTCATTCTGGAAGGATACTACCAAGAAGAAATATGAGTGCAGTCAGTAGCACCTGGGCAGATAGGAGCTGATCTATGTTACAAAATTCTCCCATGTCTTGCTGTAGATTTTCGAATAAGACTTCCTACACAGTACCTTTTCCAATGTTCTACTCTGGTTTTATGTTTGTTCTCCCTTTGTGGCAAGGCTATAAAAATATTTATGTATTGACAATTTACATTTTGAAAAGGAAATAAACAGGTTTGCAATTGCTTTTTTAGAGAGTTTCTTTCATTACACAGATCATCAAAATAAGAATCTCCCTTCCCCGCCCTCCCCCCCCAAAAAAGACCCTCATTTCACTTTTCATAAGCAATTTTTAGCTGTTGATTGATATTAGGTTATTGTATCTCCTAATAACTATGTCTGTAAAAAGAAATTGTTGCTAATCTCAGGCCTGAAGGTTGTGGCTTTAAATATAGACATAGATATGCAAGCATACTTATCACTGAAAATCTGAGCAAAGACAGTGGGATCGAGCCCAAAAGAAATATAGAAATGTATTATGGGAGGGAGGGATAGCTCAGTGGTTTGAGCATTGGCCTGCTAAACCCAGGCCCAATCCTTGGGGGGGGGGGGCATTTAGGGAACTGGGGCAAAAATTGGGGATTGGTCCTGCTTTGAGCAGGGGGTTGGACTAGGTGACCTCCTGAGGTGCCTTCCAAATTTGATATTCTGTGATTATGCAACAGGACCATGCATAATCATTATCCCCTTCAAGAGAATATCAGAGGGAGTTAATGGGCAGTTGGTGTGTTGTGAGTGCTGTGGACCATACCAAACACAGTTGTTTCACTGTTGTCTTGCTCTCCCCCATCTCCTTGTTTTTTAGTATTCACCTGTTGTGTCTTGCCATAAGCTAAGGCCCCAATCCTACCACTTGTTATGCCTGAGAACTCCACTGACCTCAGTGGGGTTCCAGACAGACACAAGTTCCCACCCATAATGGAGCAATTGAAGGACCAGGGCCTAGGCTCTTTGGTGCTGGGGCTGGCTTTGTTGTTGTTGTTGTTGTTGTTATATTTGTCTTCAGTGCCTGGAACAACTTTTAAATTTTGAAAAGAAAATAAACAGAAATAGTCAGAGAGGATTGATCTCTGACTGGGGGCTCCACTAATAAATAATAGAATAATACATTCTTTCTAAAGCAGTAGAAAATTTGGTAAGGGGTGATGAGATACCTGAGTAATGTCTATATAGGAAGACCTTCCTCAATAGTATATCAGATGAAAATAGAAGAACTGTGCCCTTCCACCTATTCAGAACCAACTCCCCAAACAACACCTTGATCCAAAAGCAATTCTACCAGAGAAAACCTGAGCAAATAAAACCTATTATTTATTCCTGGGTACTGTGGCAACGGATCTATGATGGAAATGTTTAAGATTACAAGTGACCCTGGTACTGATAACAATGGAACCTGTTCCAGTTCCCATAGACTATCTTATTCTGGAAAGATGCGGCCATGTGGAAAAAAGAGTGCAGTCTATAGCAACCGGGACAGGTAGGAATGGGGCCATGTGATAAAACTCTCCCATGTCTTGCTGTTAGTGATGCTTTAGTAATGATATTACAGAATAACAATGACTAACCCCTCCTGCCAATTGCACTCAGAATCTGCTATATGCACACAGATTTCAAATGCTATGGTTTTCACAGCTGGCTCTCTGACAGAAGCTGTTGTCAGGACCTCCGGGCAAAAACCTCCAGACAATAGTGACAGTAACCGCTACAGAAATGGCAGTTACTCGTGCTTTATGCATGTGTGACTCTCCACCTCACCGGGTTTCTCAGAAAGCTACACCCTATACCCTATTTTAGGGATACAGTCAACTTGCGTACCAATCACAGAGTCTATGGGCCTCCTCTCAGTGTGAGCTGGGTTGTTGCGACTGTGCCCTTTGCTCCTGCCAGTTTGTCGCTGGCTGCTGTATGTAAAATGGCTAACCCAATAAGGCATTGCAGAGGAGCTGGTGTTGGCTGTTCACCTTGCTAAGGCAGCTATGTCCCAAATTTCTAGTGCAAATTATTTGAATCCCAAATAATTCATGCCTAGATGTACCCCTTGGAAAATTCCATCATGGGTACATTTCACACTCTGCTCCTGTCAGGCTCCAAGTTTTGCAGGCTAAATTCCTTTGCTCCCTAGTTGAAACTTCTTTTGAAATTGCAACTATTGTATTTGCTATTAAGTCTGCAAATATTTAATTTAGGGACTTCAAAGACTTTGAATAAAATATAACCCTAATTTGCTAGCCTTTTTTCTTTTCATTAAAACTGTTAGTGTCACATTTGTTTCCAAAGCTGTTTCTTCTAAGCTGCTAATGTGCCCTCTCACCATCCACTTCCATCCTCTTCCTGAAATCTCATCAAAGAGCACTATGCTCTACTTTCTATTAAGCACCACAGTAGGTCACTTTGACAGATTATTCTTTTCAACTTCTGCACAAAAATAAATTTTCTATAGTCTTAACATTTTCAATCTTTGCTCTTCCTAAGTTACAAAAGTAACTTTAAGGAAAACGTGAAATTGAACTTGGCATTCTACAATTTATTTCCACACTTCCTTGTCCTTGATAAGTGACTGAAAAAAAGGATGTCACACGGGATTGGTAATGGGATATAAAGTCTTCAGCTTTAAGTTACCAGTTCCAATCTACCAGGGTTTGGTAGTGAATACAAGCTGTTAATTATAACTGGCTATTTCACTTCCTGTGTGAAGTTAGTTGACTGTCTGAGTCCTAGTGGGCAAGTCTCCTCATCCATGGTATGCATACACGCACAACAAATAGGACCATGTTTCTCCTGTGCAATAGTGTACAAGCCTTTGCATAAAAATGACCATACTAGGTCAAACCAATGCTCCATCTAGCCCAGTATCTTGTCTTCTGACAGTGGCCAGTGCCAGGTGTTTCAGATGAAATGAACAGACAGGGAAATTAAAGTGATCCATCCTGTGTCATACAGTCCTGTGATTAATATGAACAAAAGTATTGTCAAGATTAAAATGTACAAAGGTATTGTCAATGTTAGGCCTCAAACTTCCGGAAGCTTCAGAAAGCAAGCTTTGCAGAATTAAACTGAAACTTGTGGTCAGGATGCGCTACAACTAGATAACACTTTAGGCTGGCTCATATGTATGAAGATAAACTATGCACCCGTGCATAGTTTATAATATTAAAGCAACCACATTTGAGATAATTGGCTACATGAAGATAAACTATGCATCCATGCATAGTTTATAATATCAAAGTAACCACCCTAACCACACTAAGAATTTGGCCCACCCTGATTGGTTGGTCTGTTTTAAAACATGGCCGATAGAAAAGATAAAAAGTACGAAGGCACAGGACTAAGGTGTATGTGTTTGATCATAATGGGACCCCTCTTTGATCAGAAAACCTGACTCACACCCCCTGAACCGAAGGGATGTGCACTTCTTGACTGTCTGTACCTGGCCAGTGTGGAAAATGGCCGACTGAAGGATAACGTATTTTCAGACGAATACAGGGTAAGATTATGGAGTAAAGAAGTCTGGTTGCTCGAGCTGAATTGATCTGAAGTTTCTATTGATACTATAGTGTTAAAAATAGTAGTAGGTAGTTGACGAATAACTTTACATGTACTTGTGCTTGTCTTCAGTATAACTTGCCATTTATATTAATCCTTATTCAGTGCTGGTCTTTAATCTTTCTTTTCTTGTTTTGTCTGTGTTGCTTTTATAGCCGGAAGTAATTAAAAACCTTTTTGGAGGAATAATTAGTAGTTTTCTTTTGTCTTACATGGGCACTACTCAACCTCATTACATCTGTGTTGGGGTGGGAAGTAGCGATCACCCAGGGCACAGTTAGGGCCCTGATGCATGTCCCCTTCTTCCTTCGTCTCTGCAAGTCCCAGATTCTAATGGTTGAATTTTTAGAGACACCAGAAGCATGGGATTGTGTCCCTAACCACTTTGGCTAATAGCAATTCATGGACCTATTCTCCATGAATTTACCTAATTCTTTTTTGAACCCAGTTATACTTTTGGCCTTCACAACATTCCATGGAAACAAGTTTCACAGGTTGACTCTGCATTGTGTGAAGAAGTACTTCCTTTTGTTTGTTTAAAACCTGATGCCTATTAATTTCATCGGGTGACCCCTACCTCTTGAATTATGTGAAGAGGTAAATAATGCTTTCCTATTCACTTACTCCATACCATTCATGATTTTATAGACCTCTATCTTATCCTTTTTTAATCATCTCTTTTCTGAGCTGAACAGTTTCAGATTTTTAATCTCTCCTCATGTGGAAGCTGTTCCACACTCCCACTCATTTTTGTTACCTTTCTGTTTACCCTTTCCAATTCTTATATATCTTTTTTTGAAATGGGGAAACCAGAACTGAACACAGTATACAAGGTGTTGGAGTAGATTTATATAGTGGCTCTATGGTATTTTCTGTTTTATTATCTATTCCTTTCCTAATGGCTCCTAATATTTTGTTAGTTTATTTGACTGCTGCTGTATGTTGAGTAAGTATCTGCAGAAAACTATACACTATGATTATAATATAGAAATAATTTAGGCACCATAATTTTGTGTATAGAGTTGGGATTATTTTTTCCAATGTGCATTACTTTGCGATTATCAACAATGAATTTCATCTGCCATTTTGCTGCCCAATTATTCAGTTTAGTGAGATCCTTCTGTAAATCTTCACAGTCAGGTTCTGACTTTAGAATCTTTAGTCATTTTGTATCATCTGCAATTTTTGCTAATTCACTGTTCTCCCTTTTTTCCAGATCATTTATTAACATGTTGAACAACATTGATCATAGTACAGATCCTTGGGGAATCCTGATATTTACCTCTCTCTCCACTGGGAAAACTGACCACTTATTCCTACCCTTTGTTTTCTATCTTTTAACCAGTTACTGATCCATTAAAAGACATTTCCTCTTATCCCATGGCTTTTTAATTGGCTTAAGAGACTTCAGAGAATGTGTCAAAGGCTTTCTGAAAATCCAAATACATATCCACTGGATCACCCTTGTCCATATGCTTGTTGACATCCTCAAGGAATTCTAATAGATTGGTGAGACATGATTTCCCTTTACAAAAGCTGTATTGACTCTTCCCTAACACATCATGTTTATCTATGTGTCTGATAATTCTGTTCTCTATTATAGTTTCAGCCAATTTGCCTGGTACTGATGTTAGGCTAACTGGTCTGAAATTGCCACGATCACCTCTGTAGTCTTTTTTTAAAAATTGGCATCGCATTAGTTATCCTCCAGTCACCTGGTACAGAGGCTGATTAAAGTGACAGGTTACATACCACTGTTATTAGTTCTGTAATTTCCTTTCTAAATTTTGGATGAATAACATCTGGTCTCGTGACTTATTATTTTTAAATGTATCAATTTCTTCCAAAACCTCATCTATTGATACCTCAAGCTGGGACAGTTTCTCAGATCTGTCACCTAAAAAGAATGTCTCAGGTGTGGGAATCTCCCCAATATCCTGTGCAGTGAAGACCAAAATAAAGAATTTATTTAGCTTCTCCACAATGACCTTGTTTTCCTTGAGTGCTCCTTTAGCACCTCAGTAGACCATACCGACTATTTGTCAGTCTTCCTTCTTCTGATGTACTTTAAAAAGGTGGGGGTGAGGGTTTTTTTGTTTTGTTTGTTTTTAACTAGCTACTCCTCAAAGTCTTTCTTGGACTGCCTTATTATATTTCTACACTTGACTTGCCATACTTTATGCTCCATTCTCTTTTCCTTGGTAACATTTGACTTCCAATTTTTAAAGGATGCCTTTTAACCTCTAACCACCTCTTTTACTCTGCTGTTTATCCATGGTAGTATGTGGGGGAGGTAGTGCTCTGTTTTAAATTTGGATTATACATTGAGATTGAACCTGTATTAGGGTGTTTTTAAATAGTGTCCATGCAGTTTGCAGGCATTTCACCCTTGTGTTTCTTCCTTTTAATGTCTTTTTAACTAGCTTCCTCATTTTTGTGCAGAGACCCTTTTTGAAGTTAAATGCTACTATGGTGGACTTCTTTGGTATTTTTTCCCACAGAGATGTTAAATTTAATTACATTAGGGTTGCTGTTACTGAGTGGTTCAGCTATCATACCCTCTTGGATCAGAACCAGGGCTTACACTGGCCAGTCTCTACCACATGGGATTTTTACTTATAGCTGATCAAAATTTTACATACAAACCTTTGTTTTCAAACAAAAAAAATGTTTTTATTCAAGCCTAAACACTAAAGTGCAAAAACTTTTGGGTGGTTTCTCTTTGTTTTGTTTCAGAACTCTAGATTTTGGTTACAACCAAAAAATTTCAAAATTTGGAAAAAGCAAAAATGAAATGCTATCTCTGCCATTCTCCAACTTTTCCAAGGTTGTAGAAGTTTTGAAAAACTACAGAATTGCAAAATGAAAAATGAGTGAGAACAAAACAAAAAACAACAGAAAAACCTCATGAATATCTCATTCATCTTATTGCACTCGGAGGAAAAAAAGAGGAAAGGGGAAAATGCCAAAAAAATCCAAACTTTTGAAATTTTGATTTTTTTTCAAAGAAAATCATAAAACAATGCATGTGTTTATTTCAAACCCCAAGAAACAGAAACCATATTAATTGTAACAGGATTTTTTTTTTCAATTTTTTGACCAGTTCTATTTTTACCCTTTAAAATTTTGGGGAAAAAATTTCAAGTGGGTACTGTAGTCAATGTGGGTATTAAAAGTATCCAATGGTCTACAGGAGAGCTGTGTAAAATATTCAGTAAAAATTAAATTCCCTTACAATTTGTCAATATTTAAATTCACCCGCCTTCCAAAGTCCCAGGGGAAAGTCCTGGCTCCAGTGAAACTAATGGGAATTTTGCTAGTGATTTTGATGGAGCCAGGATCTGACCTCCAGTGCTTTGGATAAAATGTTTATTTTCAGTGTTTTCCCCCCAAAGATTGGCATTACATTTCAGAACTATCTGAGTGCTCATGGGAATTTTGAGGCAGCTTTTTTATGGTGCATTTCGGTTTCAAACTGGGATAGGTTCTACGGTGGAATTTGAATAGCTGAAGTCACATGATATTTCTTCTAGTTAACTTTTTGAATGATTAGATGAGCCTTCCCATATGCTCAGAAGGATCAACAATTTTGACTTGTTTTTCTAGGGAAGTTGCATTTGGTGTTCTCCTTCTGAGCCAATCCTGAATTCTGGGATTTCCCAAATTGCCATTTGTAGGACCTGTCTGGGTACATTTCTTCTCTACATCTCTGAGAGCTTTCAGCTGCTTCAGAGAGTGGATCTTTGCTGTTCTCTGCTCTAATGGGGGGCACAGACTATCAGTGACTTGTCTGGCAGACCCTCAAAACACCAGAGGATAAAACAAGCCTGCAGTCCACCAGAAAATCCAGGAAAAGGGAGATTGGGCCATTGTTCCACTTCCTTGAATTTAAGGAAACAGCCCCAGGTTGGAGTGATGTGGGAGTCTGTCATAAGGTCACTATGGAGGGAAGGATTTTGTAATGATAGAGTTCAGTCCGAACTCCAAATCTGCAGATATTTCCCCATTATTTTGTTTGTTCTGTGGTTTGCTATATTGAGGCTGAACTTAAGAATCTGTCCATACAAATCCTTACCTATTCAAGCAGACCTTACTACAATAGGTCAAACTGTTCATAACAAATTATTTAGCCAAATAACTTGGCTTTTCTGTTTTCACAGTGTCTACAGAGAGGATTTACAAAATTATTGGTTATTCATATCTAAGAAAATGTTTTGCTATGGAGTGTTTGCTAAATGATTCAGTCTGTGTGACTGGTTTCCTACGTTACATAGTATTGTTTCTGGTTTCAGAGTAACAGCCGTGTTAGTCTGTATTCGCAAAAAGAAAAGGAGTCCTTGTGGCACCTTAGAGACTAACCAATTTATTTGAGCATGAGTGATGTGATCTGATGAAGTGAGCTGTAGCTCACGAAAGCTCATGCTCAAATAAATTGGTTAGTCTCTAAGGTGCCACAAGGACTCCTTTTCTTTTTGAGTATTGTTTCTGTTCCTTATTGGATGAACTGCATAAACATGCATGGTGCCATTGGGACTGAGAAGGCAAGTAGGAGAAGGGAGCACATTAAGAAGAGGGAGAGTGGGGTCAGAAGCTAAGCAGGTCGAAGGAATTGTAGATAATTTTCAATGTTTTGGACATTAAAGAGTATTATATCAGAGTATGTACATGCATCCAAGCCTTTAAAATATTTAGGTTTCTTCCTGACAGAGGGAGAGTGAGAGATACAAAGACCAGATTTATTTTCTGGTTAACAGATTTAACATTCCAGTTTCTCTTGAAATTTCATTTGCACAGAAATGTGTAGTGTTTTTTGTGAACACAACAGCCAGATCCTTGACTGGCTCATTTAGTTGCCTGAGTGTCAAGCCTCCAGCCAGGGAGTCATATACAATCACACACACTATTTCATATGTTTGGCAACAGCATGAATTGAAATTTACGATTTTCTATTAATCGTGTTATAATTCTCAAACTGTTCACCATGGTCATTAATGAGGTGTACATATGCAGTACACCTTGCAAAGGGTGCATTCATGTACCTTTCTCTGTGTAATCTTATTAACTCTGACAATGACAGATCTTTATAATTTCTCTCTCTATAGTCACTGTCAGTCACTCCCTTCAATAGATATGTGTGTGTAAGCCAATAGCCAGAAGCTCCGGAGGTCAAAGAGCTCTTTACTCTATTGATGAACAAGGAAAAGCACTGCCACAGAGAGCTTCATATGCATAGGCTTCCTCTGGTGACAATTGGGGGTGATGGAGGGGGGATTCACCATAACTATAAATGGACTTGGATTTTCTGGCATATTGGGCTTATTGGAGGAAATGCTCATGCAAGGGTATGGAATGGCTTCCACATGAGGAGAGATTAATAAGACTGGGACTTTTCATCTTGGAAAAGAGATGACTCAGGGGGAGATGACAGAGCTCTATAAAATCATGACTGGTGTGGAGAAAGTAAGTATTATTTGCTCCTTCTCATAATACAAGAACTAGGGGTCAGCAAAGGAAATTAATAGGCAGCAGGTTTAAAACAAACTAAAGGAAGTATTTCTTCACACAACGCAGAGTCAACCTGTGGAACTGCTTGCCAGAGGATGTTGTGAAGGCCAAAACTATAACAGCGTTCAAAAAGAACTAAATAAATTCACAGACGATAGGTCTATCGATAGCTATTAGCCAGGATGGGAAGGGATGGTGTCCCTAGCCTCTGTTTGCCAGAATCTGGGAATGGGCAACAGGGGATGGATCACTCGGTGACTACCTGTTCTGTTCATTCCCTCTGGGGCACCTGGCATTGGCCACTGTTGGAAGACAGGACACTAGATTAGACAGAGCCTTGGTCTGACCCAGTTTGGCCATTTTTATGTTCTAAGGATCCTAAATGTTCTTTTAGCTTATGCCCAAATAAATTTTTTAGTCTCTACGGTGCCGCAAGGACTTCTCATTTGCTGATACAGACTAACACAACTGCCACTCTGAAATCTAAATGCTCTTGGCTCCTGTCAAGGTTCCTTCCCCACTCTGAACTCTAGGGTACAGATGTGGGGACCTGCATGAAAAAAACCCTAAGCTTATTTTTACCTGCTTAGGTTAAAACTTCCCCAAGGTACAAACTATTTTACCTTTTGCCCTTGGACTTTATTTCTGCAACCACCAAGCATCTAACAGATATATAAAAGGGAAAGAACCTGCTTGGAAATGTCTTTCCCCCAAAAATCCTCCCCAAACCCTACACCCCCTTTCCTGGGGAAGGCTTGATAAAAATCCTCACCAATTTGCATAGGTGAACATAGACCCAAACCCTTGGATCTTAAGAACAATGAAAAAAGCAATCAGGTTCTTAAAAGAAGAATTTTAATAGAAGAAAAAGTAAAAGAATCACCTCTGTAAAATCAGGATGGTAAATACCTTACAGGGTAATCAGATTCAAAACATAGAGAATCCCTCTAGGCAAAACCTTAAATTAGAAAAAGACACAAAAACAGGAATATCCATTCCATTCAGCACAACTTATTCTCTCAGCCATTTAAACAAAACAGAATCTAACGCATATCTAGCTAGATTACTTACTAAGTTCTAAGACTCCATTCCTTTTCTGTTCCTGGCAAAAGCATCACACAGACAGACCCAAACCCTTTGTTTCTCCCCCCCTCCAGCTTTGAAAGTATCTTGTCTTCTCATTGGTCATTGTGGTCAGATGCCAGCGAGGTTATCCTAGCTTCTTAATCCTTTACAGGTGAAAGGGTTTTTCCTCTGGCCAGGAGGGATTTTAAGGTGTTTACCCTTCCCTTTATATTTATGACAGCTCCCCTCCTGTGGACTTTGAGAGAAGCACAGACTAAGACTTTGTGATGAACAATGGTGCGGAGAGCTGCAGATCTGAATGACTCTGGTGAGGCTCACCTACCCAGTAACGTTAGTAAAACAAAGCCACTAAGCTTGGTTGGTTGGTGGTACCTCCAAGGCTCCCTTGGGACCAGGGACAGAGCTGCATGGAGACACTTGGACTGCTGCTACTCACTCATCCAAATCATGAACAGAGTTGGTAGAAGGGTGAAATTGTGCAGCTGAAAGACTTTTACCATGGAACATTCTCACTACCAGGAAGGAAGTTAGACAGACTACTGCCAAAGTTACTGGAAGGAGGAGGGTATTTTACTCTCTATTCAACTGTTGTTTTTTTCCCAGTTTATGACTGTGGTTCCCTTCCCCTAATAAAGATGTCTCTGTTTGTACACAGTCTCAGAGTACTTGCAAGTGGGGATGTTCTGCCTGTTAAGTGCATTCAGGGAATGTGTGTTTAGTTTTCCCAGGTTCCTGGGTGAGGGCTCAAACTGGTTTTATTATTTGTTAAGAGGAACCCTAGATATATTGAACTGGGCCTTTTTTGATGTCATGAACTACCTGTGAAGGCGGTAGTCCACTAGTCCTGTTTGGTTAGCTATTAGTGTGCAAGATATTAGCCTTGTGGTTTGGGGGACTGCTCTACCACTGATTAATTGTACCATAATACCAAGGGTATTTCAGAATTCTCTCACACAAGCACACTTATTGGATATACCTGTTTCTATCACCAAAGTCATTTTGTCACAGTAACCAGATGACAATTCTGGGCTTGGGGGTGCAGTGGGGGAATAGCCCAGATAATCTCATGGACAGCTGAAAACCCGGATGGTCCAGGCAGGTGGCTGGTCCACAACCGAGGCCCATGATGCCATGACCAGAAACCTAGGGGAAAGCATATGTTTTGAGCTGATTGGCATGTGCCCATTTTAGTTTGTCTGGTAGCTGAAGCTGGTACACTACCGGGGAGATGTGCTTCATAGTGGAATACGGACCCACTCACTCGGTGTCCAGAGTGTGGGCCGCCTTCCCCCGCATTTGCAACATTACCGTATCTTCAATTCGCCATCCCTGGATGTCTTTAATGATGATCCCCTTACACTTGGCCCTTTTCTTATCTAAAGCAGTCTCTACAGCTTCGTGGGTGTCACATAGCTCCTCCCTCAACTGGGCAAAGCTGAGATTTTTTGGTTGTGGCAAATAGTAAATGTGATTATTGGTAAACACAGTACGTACATTACATTTACATATGTCTACTAGTGGGTTGCTAATGCTTCCATCCTCCCCAAAACACTTTTCCCCAGGAATTAAAACATACACAGTGCACATTATACAGTACTTTGGTCTCATTATCCAATTCATCCCACATACAGGATTCTAATGAAAAGTCTTTACTACAGGGCTCTGGAGCAACAGGCAAGGACAAGCACACCCACTTTTGAGGAGTCCACTTGGTACAACCCTTGGTGTCCAATAGTTTCCCTCCCTCCCCAGCCCACTGGCTCGAGCTCTGGGGTAGCCAGAACGATTCCATGTGCCATTTGAGGAGTGGGCTAATTTTCCATATCCTTGCCTCCAGAGCTTGTTGGTGTGTGTTTTTAACAACAATTTCCCCAATTAAAAGGTCTCTCCTTACTATGCTAGAAACATACGGCATCCATTCGTATTTATAACTATCAAACGGTGATCTTTTTCTTTGCTTTAGCAAGTGTATCAATACCATAGTGTTTCCTGATATTATGCAAAACATTTTGTGTTCCAAATTGAACAAAACAATTATCTGCATTTCAGTACATCCCATAGCTATAGCAGTATGTTTTTTTTTTTTTAATTTCCATTTGTTTCTGTATTAGGCTGTCCTGTAGCTGGGACAGAGAGCTTAATTTATTCTTAATCACCTCCAGGTCTACAGTATTTATAATCCCTGCTCCAAAACTAATTTCTCCTAATATGGTGTCTGCTACCTGAGGAGGTTTCCCTACAACTTTTGATACACAACAGTGCTAGCAACAAGACAAACAACACAAGACAAAACATACATAGAACACAAAACACAATTTCTATTGTCACAGTGGATTAATGGTATTCTGGTTGCTTTTCAGCTGGCATCAGCTTTTCCTGTTGTTTTGAAAGACAAGAAAAAAATATTTCTACCCCTTTGGGGTTGGCAGATCATTGCTTAAAATATTCCTTTCTTTTACAAATACCCTTGCTGGTTGCAGGCAAAGCAGAGGAATTACCCCCATATTTTCCTGTGTTTGTTCTATAGGCAGGCCAGATTTCAGTGGCGTCTACCTTTATCAGTTAGGTAATTTACATTAACACAGACACTTTCTGGCTTACTTTTGGATTCAAAGCCATTAGCAGCTCAGCAATTCTTTTTTACAAGGGACACAATCAACTTTCACCAGAGTTCTGATTACTGTTCACTTTCAACTCCTGCTTTTAAAACATACAGATATCTGAAAAAGAAAACACAACCTATTGTGGCTCCCTTTGGAGCCCTAATAGGATTTTATTTAAGTAGCATAGTATGTTTCCATTTCTTTTACCCCTTCTACAATATACACTGCTCTGTTTTTACATAACTGCACCAAATGTATAAAGTGAATGTAATTTATATACAGCTAAGTTCCAATGGAACCCCCTTATATTCTTTTTGCAAATTTGATTATATTGTCCATAATCAAATTATTTCAATTATATAGTCTCTTTGCCTGGATTATTTACAGACATTCCTTTGGAAAAGGGCCCATTTTTCCTTCAGAATGGCTGCAAAGAAACCAAGAATTTTCTTTCAATAACACCTATCCTCTTAAATGCTGTTACAACATTTAACTGCTTAATTCCCTCCAGCATCTGCAGAGTTAACTTCTTACTCTCTTTCCTTAAATCACTTGCTTATTTCCCAAAATGACACCTTCATCAACTCAGATTTTACCATTCCAAGTACTATTTCAGGGATCTGAATTTCCCATGTCTATACTTACTACTTCCCTTACTCCTGCCACTATGCCCTTAGGGCTTCCAACCTGTTTTCCAATTTCTTTACCTGCTGCCTGCCTTCTTGTCTGGGCCCAATCCTTTTTTTCTTGCGGCACTGTCCCTTTCCATGGGCACAGGCTTTGTTCCACTACCAATTTAGCAAGTAAGGTGGGCTCCTTAATTAGCCCCCACCCCTCCTGGTCCCTTTCCTCTGCATAATCACCCCACAGGGTGCTCTCCTTGTAGTTGGGGGTGCCGTACATAAGACCTTCTCCTTCTTCACCCCCTGGACTTCTCCTCAGTCTTAATGAGGGCCGCTGTAGGGGTGCAACAAGGTTCCACCCAAAATTGATCATCCCCTGTGAGGCTCGCCACCTGGACTGAACGTACGGCCAACCGACATTTTAACTGTTCAATTTCCTTTTCATGGTGGGCACACTGCCGTTGCAGCTTATGCTGAGCATGAATGGTCAAATCTTTGACAAGCCCCTGAAGGACCGCCACTTGCTTAGCCAGTGGTTCCAGGTAGGTACATTTTGCTTTTTCCGCCTGGAAGTCCTGTCTCAAGGCCTGCAACTTGTCCTGGACATAGGCTTCGGTTGCTGTTTGGTTAGTAATTTGTGCTGTCAGTTGCTCAATTTCCACCAGCTGTCGGGTACTTGCCTCATCCCTTCTCCCCAACTCCTCTTTCAGTCCTGACAACATTTGATACCACATGGCCACTGCAGTCCAAATTAATTCCACAGTTGCCCCTAGGTTCTTACCCTTCTGCTTTTCATACTCGGCATATAGGTCTAACAAATCCTGCCATGTCTGCACTCTTTTCTGAAGCTCTGCCACCAAACCCCAGAGATTGTATCCCACCTTGGTGAGAGCCTTCTCCAGCTGGGAGAGGTCTTCACCCAGCTTCCCTTCCCTCTTTGCTGCCTCCCCAGTGGCTTGGCCATCAAGTCCACCAGCCTCCCATGACACCAGCGGGCTGGCCAGCTGGACTTCCACATCTGCGCTCCCTAACTCCATGTGTACAGCCTTGAACCCATCATTGATGCCATTGCCCATGACTGCAGGACTCCTGAGTCTGCAGCTGTACTCTTCTGTTTCCTGAACATGCTGACACAATCCCCTAAGGTCTTTTAATCACTTGAGATGTCATGCTCCCCACACCGGCACTGGGGCTTACAATGTTACCCCCCCTGGGCCAGAGGGAGGAACGCTAAGCCACCCTCTGTATTACTCAGCCTCTACCACTGCGGGCCCATACACCCAATACAAACCCCTCTTTCCCCACAGAGGCAGAGCAAGAAACTCTAAGTTCTCCTCTTCCACTCTTCAACCGCATGCTGTGGTTGAGGGTGTATGCACAGAGGACTTTTCCTTTCGCTTGGCGCGAGGATCTCTAAGTCCTCCTCCTTTTGCCCAGCCCTTCTACAATGGGGGATATACCCACCTGCAACTGTGGCCCCCGCCGCCCACCATGGACCTGGGTGGGGAGAGGAATGCTAAACCCCTCTCAGTCTCTCAGCCCTTCTACAACTGAGGGTGGGCATACCTTTCTCACAAAATCCTCAACATGAAAGGCACAGTGCCAGGCAGGTCAACATGAAAAATCTAGGACAGAACAGTTGGTATGCTCCGCAGGGCTCCCCCCTTCCACAATTCACTACCAAAACTGTGACAGATTTCCGTTACCAATCTGCCTGAGGTGTCAGGTGATCAGGCTGAGGCCACAGGATCGTTAAGGAAAGAGATGATGGAACACACCAAGAGTCTAAGTTTTAAAGCTTTATTGATAAAATAATAAAATAACAGTGGAGAGTGATGGGTGCTCCTCACGTTACTCAGAGGAAGGAAGAAAGTGTTAGTGCCCCAAGCCCTAACCCACTTTCATACTCACACCCGCACTACCCAAGGCTGGCAGGGCCTGGGTGTAATGTAAGAAGAGGGGGAGGGGTGGACAGGAGTTCTGTCCTGTGCGCACAGGTCATTCAGGGTCCGCTGCCAATCTCCAATTTGCTTCAGATCTCAGGAGGGTTTTAAACCTTAGGGTCCTTTGGTGGCATCTCAGTCTGGGACTTCTTCCCCCCCTTGCTCTTTGTACTGGTCCGAGCTGGCCTTTCATGGCTTCTTTGGTTTTCCCAAAACATCCTGGCTTTAGGGACACTACATCAGTTGTTTTCCCCCTTGTCGGCCTTCACTGTCTTGCTCGGTTTTGCAGACACTGCAGGTTTATGCAGTTGACTCTTCTTTTCTCGTGGCTGGTCAGAGTTGGAATCTAGACCCCCTCCCCTCCCGTCTTTCTTGTCAGGACGCCGAGCATCGGTCGTGTGCTGTGGCCTTGAGCTGGAGCCAGCGTCTTATCTTCTGACTGAGCTAGCCGAAGTGTTGAGTTAACTTGTTCTCTGCTGTCTTTCTCCGTCCCCCTTTGGCCTCTTGCAGCCTGCAAAAGAATCTTCCACTCCCCACTCACACCTTTAACCCTTCCCAAATTGCCGTGCAATGTTTGCAACAGCGTTAGCAATATACAATGCATAATGACTGCTGATCTGCCTCCCCCAGGGGACAGTCATATACACCACTCACCCTTGTTTGAGTGGCACACTATCCCAGCTAAAGAGTTTTGATAACTGTAACCCTCAACTTTCCATTATTACATTAACAGACTCCCTACTTCTGCCAAGTGTGTTTATTGAGAAATCATAAAACTTCTGCTATTTTTGTGAATAAACGATCATGTGTCAGTGAACAATAAGCTCCAGCAAAGGTGCTCGTAGGATTTGCAAGGCCCCTCAGAAGGAATAAGTTTAAGACCCCATGGAACTCCTATTGGGGTGCCAGCAACCAGAAATGCTAAATGGAAATAGGAGTTTGTTCATCTGGGACAGGGTTCATCTCGGACAGGAAAAGCGAGAAGCAGTATATACTTCTGGATCTCCAAGAAGCAGTACATCTATAATGGCCTTTGTCTGATGCTCCGTATGAATGTAAAGCCACCAAAACCCTACACAACTCATTCCTTTTAATAACAGATTTAAGCCCCAGAAAGTAAGTATTTCTAAGTGTGAAGGTTCCTGAACCAGGAGACCCGAGAAAGTTAAATTGTAACATATTGAATCATACTAGATTACACTTAATCACCATAAATCCAGCCATATCCTGGCTTCTTAAAAAGAATTTATGTGGATGGATCACATCAAAGTAACAATCCAAAATGAAAATTGATTGGTGTAACTGTGATCTCTGTACTTTTCTGCCTGTCATGCTTTAATCTTATAAACTAAGAGGATTCAGGAAACAGATCAGCTGCCTAGTCACATTTTACCTGGTTGTATTTGTTCATATGATCCTCCTTTCAGCTTTACAGAAGGTGGTCTCCAATTTTATTAGAAGGAGAATATGTAACAAGTAACACCAGGGGGTTACATATTTTAAAATGAAATGACCTCTTTATTTCTCATCATACATTTTTTTCCTATTCTGTTTTAAAAACTTACTACTCTCCATGTTAGGAAATGAAGTAGTCAGCAGACAAATCGTGCCGCTTGCAGGTACTAGAAATAGATATATTTGAGATGTGAGGTTATTAGAATGTCTGCAAAAAGACTGAAAAAATCATTTTGCACACATAGGCTGGTTAATCAAAGCCTGGGTTAATTATTTTAAAGGACTAACCATGTACTGTTGGTATAAAAACCTTTACAAATTGCAAAGCCTACTTTTGCTCTTTCACGTGCTGTATTTCTTTCCCCAGTAAAGCACCGGCAAACTCATCAGCACTATAGATCATAAATGGGATGACTTAGAGGTATTGAAATATGATGAGTATATACACTTGAGATGTCAGGTAATTAATAAATCCTGCAAAATGATGCGCCTGAAGCCATGACTACTACTATTCACTGGTTTGGGTAGATACGCCTTTTAACGCACCTTCTCTCACTTGTGCATCTGCTAGCCTTCTAATTTGTACATCTGGCTTTTACCCTCTGCAGGCAGATGCACGGATACTTTTCCCTTTCTCTCTCCAATCCCCTTTTTTCTTAGCTACTTCTTCCTTGTTCTTTATCTTTTTTCTCTACCATTTGCTCCCTTTAATGTTGAAAAAACAATTCCTTTCCACAAGTTCTTTCCACCTACCTTCTCTCCTACATCAATAACTGAACCAAAAAAGAAAAGGTGTTTCATTTTTACAGCTAATTTGCTACGTTGCTGTGCACAGACAAAGGTGAAACTTAAACTACAGCTAAGGATTCACCAATGACAGAAATGGGTTATTTTTGTCAATTTTCTCCTTTACTCTTTAGTGGATGCCCACACAGCTGCCTTCCATCTCTGAGATCTCTGCTTTGCGAGAGCCAGTGCAGTGCTGCTCATCTCTTAGTGATGAGTGATTTTCACAATGTTCTGCGATTCTAACAAATTCTAAAGATTTTATTATTATCTAAACAGAATCAGATCCTGCACTGGAAGAAGAATTGACTAGATAAAACAAATAGTATTTCCCCTCTTTTCTATATGGGGGGGGGGATAGCTCAGTGGTTTGAGCATTGGCCTGCTAAACCCAGGGTCGTGAGTTCAATTCTTGAGGGGGGCCATTGAGGGATCAGGGCAAAAATTGGGGATAGCTCCTGCTTTGAGCGGGGGGTTGGACTAGATGACCTCCTGAGGTCCCTTCCAACCCTGATATTCTATGATTCTATGTCTTTATTTCATTCCAGAATCAACCACCTGTAATGTCCAAATTAATTTAGAGTAAAATTCACCCCCTTACAGAGGATGAGAGCAAGGGCAGTGCATCACTTAGGTTCTACTTAAGCTCTCAGGTGCACAAGTCCTGTGCTGGCCCTCTGGCACAGAGGTGAATTTCACTCACAGTGCAGGGATTTTGCCTTTATGCTGCCACAATGTGATTGCTCAAAGTAAATACACTATTGTGTGATCTAAATTTTTTAATATACATGAATGACTAAGGTTTTTGGAATGATCCCACTATAGCAACAGGTTGAATGGTGCTCTACTTTAGGTGCACACTAAATACACACAGAGCCACCCCACAAGCCGATGGCTTTTTCCAGTGTTGCTCTTTTGTTGTAAATCTCATATCAGTTAAAAATGTTGGGAGCTTTGGGAGGTAGGGAGGTGGTTGGTCTCTGGTCTTCTTGCTTGAGGTCGGCCTTGTAACAAAGGTGTGACATACAGGAGTGCTAGCGAGAAACTGAAGTTTGTTTCAGGCCTGAGTCATCTGATATGCTCGCATAAGTATCCACTCACTCCAGTGGGCACTGCTATGATGCAAACCTCCAGCTCCAATCCCAGTATGCATGTTTGAGGAAAACAAGTAATTGAAAAGCCAAAGTGTATCATGATCAGTGAAAGTAGCATCAGAAGGTCCATGTCTCCTAGAGGGACTGTTATTGAAGGAACACCAAGAAAACACAGAAAATCAGGGAGTTAGACTGGAAGTAACTCAGCCACATGGACAGAGCCATCCAAAGGGTTTAATTAAGTTTTGCTCATGCAACTAAACCTGCATTCAGCATCAATCTTTGCTAATGTAACACTGTGGCAGCATCTCAGCTGTGAGTTCTCTGCCGCTGGCAGACTGAACCTTGAAACTCAGTCTGAAGCCCCCCCAGAGCCCTGGATTTTGCAGACACAAACACAGCCTCGCAATGGACCCAGTGGAGGGAAGAGTTCAAGCTGTACACATACCTGGCAGTGCAGGAGGACAACAACAGCAGCACCAATAGAGGTCAGTACAGCTTGGTTATGCAGCATGGTGGTGGTACAGAAGCCATAAGACAAATTACACATCTGCAAAGACCCAAAGCCACTGAACTGGGCATTGGAAAGTTGTCACTATCCATTGCCCACAGTGGATGATATCTTGGCAGAACTTTCCAAAGCCAGAATCTTTATGGTCTGTGAAGTGAGGAACAGGTTTTGTTATATAAATCAAGACAAAGAGTCCAGTATGCTGACAACCATTGTAACACCATTTGGTTGCTACAGATGACTGATCATGCTGATGAGCACCAGCACCACAAGTGTTCCAGAGAAGTGTTGGAAGGACTGTGTGGGTTGAAAACAAATGCAGATGGCATCCTCATTGTAGGTAAAGGGAGCAATGATATAGAAGCTGAACAAGACCATGACAGTGATGCAGGGACAAGAACATCAAATTGAGCTCAGAAAAAAAAAATGTGTGTGGTGACATACATTGGACATCCTTAAAAACCAGAGGGACTGAAAGCAGATTCCAACTGGAAGGTTCTCTCATGGATTGATAACTGTTTAAAAGATAGGAAACAAAGGGTAGGAATAAATGGTCAGTTTTCAGAATGGAAAGAGGTAAATAGTGGTGTCCCCAAGGATCTGTACTGGGCTCAGTCCTATTTAACATATTCATAAACCATCTGGAAAAAGGGGTAAACAGTGAGGTGGCAAAATTTGCAGATGATACAAAATTACTAAAGATAGTTAAGTCCCAGGCAGACTGCAAAGAGCTACAAAAGGATCTCACAAAACCGGGTGACTGGGCAACAAAATGGCAGATTAAATTTAATGTTGATAAATGCAAAGTAATGCACATCGGAAAACATAATCCTAACTATACATACACAATGTCTAAATTAGCTGTTACCACTCAAGAAAAAGATCTTGGAGTCATTGTGGATAGTTCTCTGAAATCATTCACCCAAAGTGCAGTGGCAGTCAAAAAGGCAAACAGAATGTTGGGAATCATCAAGAAAGGGATAGATAATAAGACAGAAAATATCATATTGCCTCTCTATAAATCCATGGTACGCCCACACCTTGAATACTGCATGCAGAAGTGGTCACCCCATCTCAAAAAAAGATATATTGGAATTGGAAAAGCTTCAGAAAAGGGCAACAAAAATGATTAGGGGTATAGAACGGCTAATGTATGAGGAGAGATTAATAAGACTGGGACTTTTCATCTGGAAAAGAGGTGACTAAGGGGGGATATGATAGTGGTCTATAAAATCATGAGTGGTGTGGAGAAAGTAAATATGATAGTGTTATTTACTCCTTCTCATAATACAAGAACAAGGGGCCACCAAATAAAAGTAATAGGTAGCAGGTTTAAAACAAACACAAGGAAGTATTTTTTCACGCAATGTACTGTCAACCTCTGGAACTCCTTGCCAGAGGGTGTTGTGAAGGCCAATACTATAACGGGGTTCAAAAGGGAGCTAGATAGATTCATAGACGATAGGTCCATCAATGGCTGTTAGCCAGGATGGTGTCCCTAGCCTCTGTTTGCCAGAAGCTGGGATTGGGTGACAGGGCATGGATCACTTGATGATAACCTATCCGTTCATTCCCTTTGGGCACCTGGCATTGGTCACTGTCAGAGGACAGGTTACTGGGCTTGATGGACCTTTGGTCTGACCCAGTACGGCCATTCTTATGTTCTAACAAGATCAAGGCAGTCAGAGACATGCCACCTCCAGTTCATATGAAAGAGAGACAGTGTTTCATAGGAATGATGCATTTTCTGTACAAGTTCTGTCCATCCCTGGCTGCAACAGCAGAACCCATATGTGAGCTCACAAGGCAGGAGGTTGAATGGGACACAGCAGGTCCCCAACAACAAGCATTTGACTCACTGAAACAAGTGATAATGGGTGTCCTGAAGTACTAACAGCCTGGACAGTGACTGACACTCCAGGGTGATGCATCAGAGAAAGGGTTGGGTGTAGCTATTTTGCAGGAGCTGCCGGTAACTTAAATCAGCAGAGTTCTGATAGAGCGTGAAAAGGGAGATGCTCAAATAGAAAAAAAAAGCATCTGACTGTTGTATTTGGAATGGAGAAATTCTACCATTACATCTATGGCCACTCAGTAATAGTGCAAACACACCACAAACCCCTAGAGACAATCATGGCAGAGCCCCGCCTCGGCGCTCCAGCGAGATAGCACATGTTGATGCACCTGCAGCGCTACCAAATAGGGATCAGACATTGTCCAGGATGACTATTGGTGTTAGCTGGCACCCTGACAGGGCATATATATCCAGTATGGGGGAAAGGGATTAGAACATTTAATCCATTAACATGCTATACTGTCTCCTAGTTTCAACAAGGACCCAGATGTAAATCAAAGAGGCTATAGTAAAGAACATCCAGCAATAGGCAATCAAGAGATTGATATTAGCAGGGTGACTGGAAGATAAAAGACAAGTATGGATAGGAATAGGTCAATATTTTCAATGAAAGATGAACCGAGAGTGCAGGAGGGAATTATATTTTGAGGCCAGAGAGCTGTTATACCTGCCTCATTACATAAGAATGGTATGCAAAAAATGCATGCCTTGCCCTTGGTTTTGACAGCTGTGTTAGACAGGCTTGAGAATGTACTTTCTGGCTGGGGATGACAACCCAGCTCAGCTCCTTGATAGAAGGATGTGACACCCACTGGTCATGTGATAACTGCAAGCAGAAGCAGAAAGCGACCCTGTTACCATGTGAGCTGCCCACCTGACCATGGGAAAATGTGGGAGTGGATTTATTTACCTTCCAGGAAAAGCAGTACTTGATCACAGTGGACTATTCAGATTTCTGGGAGGTTGATACCCTGCCTATTACAAGAAGCCAGTCAGTGGCTAGCAAACTGAAAGCCCACTTTCTGAGATATGATATTCTAGACACTGTATTCACTGACAATGGATCCCAATTTGTCTTTGAAGAATTCAAGAAATTGCATGCAAATTGGGACTTTGACCACCACACTTCCTCCCTAGCATACCCACAGCATACTTATAAGGTGGAATCAGCTGTGAAAATACCAAGAAACTGTTACACTGACTATTTTTTTCTGGTTTTTGTTAGCATTTTTGGTAATCAGGAATACCCCATCACAGAAGTGCCAAAACAATCCAGTGCAGGCATTGATGGGGTGATGGAGCAAAACCATGCTACCAATGAGGGGAGACCTTTTGCAGCCAGAAGGATGGAGCAGATGGCCAACAATCAGAAAAAGCAGAGTATGACAGGCCAGTCAAGAACCCTACAAACTCTGGAGACTGGTATTGTTACATCTGAACAGCAGTTTCAAGAGACCTTGAAACTGTTCTAAATGGGTAGTCAAGAAATTCCCTGATGTAGAGGAACTCTAACTAGTGTAAATCCGATATAGCTGTCTCCATGTCAGCCCTGCCTGGATTCATCACTATAACATTGTGTCAAAGGCCAGAGCTCACCCCATGCTGATGAACTTCAGAGGCTGAACAGCCTCTTGGGTCCATTACAAGCTATCACAAGCTTTTAAGCTTCTCTGACTGGTTAAAATCCATTTCTTGGCCAACCCTAAGATCAAGATGAAAGTGCTTACCGGTATCTCAAAACCACCTTTGCATCTCCTAAATTCATCTGAGTCAAGCTCTACAATGCAGCAACACAAGTTATAAACTAGTGTGTGTGTGTGTGTGTGTGTGTGTGTGTGTAGGCCAATTCTACTTTCAGATGAGCATGTGTAGCATACGAGCAAGTGCACATTCACAATCTGCTTTCAGGGCTGGTCTACCATTATTATTAGCTGATGGAGTTACCTTCTCAGCTCAAGGGGTAGTGATCTGTTCTGTGGTGCCAAAAGTCCCAGGTTAACAGTCTGCAGATGGTTCATGAAGGGAATCTTTATATATGTACTTCTCCCACTGACTTCCATGGGAGTTTCACATGCACACCAGATGCAGATTTGAGAACATAATATTTCCTATCAATTTACACACCAGTTTTGTTTGTCAAAAATATCAGGGGTTTGTTTGTTTGTTTGTTTGTTTGTTTGTTTTTCGGGGGTAGGGGAGAGAGTTACTACTTAAAATTCACTAATTATACAGTGAGTGTTTAAGAAGGCTCAGTGAAAATGAGGTCTAAGACAGACATATTGGTCTTTTGTTTCTCCATTGTTAACTGCTCTGTAGTATTCTCAAGCAGTCAGCAAGGTGTCTGGCTGTCTGCAATATGAATGGCTGAGTGTTTCTTGCAAAAAATGGAGTACGCTATGTTGCTGGAATTGCATACAAAAAATCTTTAGTGATATGGAAAAAGGCTTTGGGACCTTGGATGTCAGTTCTAGGAAAGATGAATTTATAGGGAGAACAATATCTCTCCTAGAACTGACATCCGAGGTCCCAGAGGCTTTCTCCATAACACTAAGGGTTTTTTCATGCATTTCCAACAATGTGATATATGGTGCACGTAGTATTTTGAACTATTTCACACTCAAAGTGACACCAGCAAACTTTGGATCAGAAAATCAGTTCCCCCTTCCCCCGATATTGTTTCAGAACTTTTGTTTCTAGCAATTATTTGCTTAGCAAAATGGAAAGTAGCATTTTGCAATGAAAGGGAAGGTCAGAGCTCAAATTCAGTTTGCCTTGACACTTGCTTTTCATCTAATACCTTTCTTTGTGTTCATTAGGGATATATGATCTGGAAAACTCTCTGGGAACTCTGGGAAACTAAATGGCAAGGTGTCCATAGGTACAAACTAAACCAAACCTCTTTCAAGTTACATATTTTGTATAAGCTTCTTTTGCAGCCCACTCAATTGCAGCAATCCTTCTATCTGAATACTGCAAAGACGGCTCTCCAGGTCTGTCTCTCTTTCTTTTTTATAGCCAGCTGATCCCCTTCCTAAACACAGCTGAGCCAAACACAGACATCAGTAAGACAATGGAAGTTTTGCCATCATGTCAATGGAGGCCTGGCTTAGTCCCTACAGTTCTGAAATAAGAACTTTCCCATCTCACAGATTCATAGATTCTAAGGCCAGAAGTGATCAGTGTGATCATCTAGTCTGTCCTCCTGTAAAACAGGAGCCAGAGAACTTCCCCAACATAATTCCAAGATCAAATCTTTTAGAAAAACATCCAATCTTGATTTACAAGTTGACAGAGATGGAGAATCTGCCACAACCCTTGGTAAGTTGTTCCAATGATTAATTACTCTCACTGTTACAAATTTACAGCCTTATTTTCAGTGTGAATTTGTCTACTTTCAACTTCCAGCCATTGGGTTGTGTTATACCTTTCTCTACTAGATTGAGGAGCTCATTATTAAATATTTATTCTTCATGTAAGTACTTATAGACTATAATCAAATTACCCCTTAACTTTCTCTTTGCTAAGATGAATAGGGGTTCAGCTCCTTGAATCACTTTAAGGAATGTTTTCGAAGCTTTAATTATTCTCATGGTTCTTTGAGGAATCCTTTCTGATTTATCAAGATCCTTCTTGAATTGTGAGCATCAGACCTGGACACAACATTACAGCAGTGGTTGCACGAGTGCCAAATACAGAGGTAAAATATCCCCTCTATTCCTACTCGAGATTCCCCTGTTTATGCATCCCAGGAGCACATTAGTTCTTTTGGCTACAGCATCACACTGGGTTTTCATATCAGCCTACCTTGTCCATATCACTTATACCAAACATAATATCCTTAAAATGATCCTGCTCTATTACTTTAACTCCTCCTTAGATACAGGTGTTCTACCAATTATGATATATATGTTTTTATATTCTTTTTTTGCACGTCCTCTGTCTCTATAAAAACAACGAGGAATCCACCTTAATTGAATTGGTTCGTTAGCACTGATCCCCCCACATGGTAAGGCAACTCCCATCTTTTCTTGTGCTGTGTATTTATACCTGCCTATATATTTTCCACTCCATGCATCTGATGAAGTGGGTTTTAGCCCACAAAAGCTTATGCCCAATAAATTTGTTAGTTCTAAGGTGCCACAAGGACTCTCCTTTTTGCTGAACTCTGTCTTTATGTTTCACTGAAAAGGCACTCCCCTTAAATATGTGTAGGTTAGGTACTGATACAAACTGAGGAAAGACCTTCAGTACTTGCTTATAGAGCCCTTAACAAGTCAAAAACTCTGATTCTATAATGCCATTCTTGGAGAGTACAACTTTTGAAGAATGTAATCTTGGAAATTACAGCAGTGCAGTAAGATGAAAGTGTCCACCCACTATTTTGACAAAAACAACACAAAACAAATCAGAGAAAAGGAAGAAAAAAAATCACCCATATTATTACAGTAGTTTGTAAGAGTGTGGGGACTACTGTTAGAAAAAATAGAAATAAAACTCAACAGGTAATATGTGGTCCTACAAAGATTTTTTGGATTTTTGTTAAAGTATGTCCTAGCCCGGATTTTCCAGACAAACTGGTATCATCTTAGTGGCAGTTTTGGGATAAACCCATCAGCACCTTGTTTCGTGTCTAGAAGCATATAGCAAGCAAGGTAGAGCTTGGAATAGAGATGTTTTGTGATTGCCTTGCACATAACCATATTCTGCACTAACTGAAACATCAGATTGTCTGTTTGAGTAGCCCGCCAAAAGTGCATTAAAGTAGTTCAGTCTTTTCCTTTTTCTCACTGATTCCCCCTATGCCCCTCCCCTATTGACCTTCTTTTGTCCTCTCAAACTCTGTATTTCTTTCTTTCTTTTTTGAACCCTAAGGCCAGTTCATAACCCTCCTTCTGTGAGATGTTGTTCTTCCATGAAATCACATCAGCGGGTAATTACATTGAAACACAATGACACAAAACAATCACATATGGACACATCACAATGTAATATGAGGATCTAGTGCTCATTAACACTCTGTGGTCCTCTGCAAATGTAATAAGCAACAAAGTGGTTTTCTAGCTGTTGAAGTCTGACTACCTCCGTCCTCAGTAGAGGGTGCATGGGAATCAAACCTATTTTATGTATATGATAATGAGTGAATGTACAGTTTTAGATCAAATACCAAATTCATCCTTGGTGTACCTACTTCCAACTCACTTAAACCATGGTCCAATTTTATTCCTGATTGATATAAGAATTTGATTTTCTTTGACCTCACACCTTTATGTTTCTTAGCAGTTTGGACAGTTTTGTGTTCATATGCAACTGCACATAACATAATAAACAAACAAACAAACAAAGTCTTCTCTCTTATACTGATGCACTCCATTCACTTCAATGGTATTGCACTGGTGCAACTGAAAAGAGAAACTAGACAAGGATTCAAAGCTGCAGAATAGAATAGGATGTATATAGCCTTTTGTTTATACTTGCCTGTGTCAGTATATTTACCAGTGTCTGTAAAACTCATAAGAATGTACAGCATGCCAGTGAGTTATATATAGTGTCATTTTAACATAGTGCTTTTCACTTTGTATTCCTCCCCCTTCTTCCTATTTAGGTGGCAATCACGAGACTTGGATTCAAGATAAGAAAGAGATTTTATTGGCAGCAATGCCCAGTTATTAGCAGATTCCATGAGTAATTGCGTGGGCAACTTTCAAGCTGCTTGAGGGTCACACCCATGATTGGACTGCTGAAGAGATGTCTGAGCTACCTTCTCCTTCTGTCTGTCATCCCCTTTTAATTCATTTTTGATTCAGGGAAATGTATTTTATTTTGTCTAGTTGTGAATAAAAATAAATATACTCTCTCACTGAAATCAGAAACAAACAGGCCCTCATAAGACGATACAAGGAGAATATTTATGTATACTGCGGTGTATGTACTCCATGTACGAGTTTAGGTATGACCCCCTTTGATCCCTCAACACTTTTGTTCATCAGCAGTTGTTTTTTTCTCTTTGCATTTATGAAGGCATTTACATATTTTTCATGAGTAGAATTAGAAGTATTTTCTTAGTGAGAAGGCCTTACAATATGGTGTGGAAGCTGTAATTTGGAAAGGTCACAAACTTATATTTTGAAACACTAAATTTAAGTGGATGAAGCTCAATTTTCATCTCCAAAGTTTTCGTTTGCTGCTTTCAAAAATAATATTTGCATTTCCATTTTGGTGAAACAATCTTGTTTCTTCCAGTAAAACAGACAGAGATAGCAAGCCAGATAAATGGCACTTCTACCTAACAAAAGAGGGACAATAAAAAATGTGATCTTTTGGACTGAATACAAAATCAAATCTAAAAAATATTATTGTCAGGAGGCGGCTGCAGGTTGGTTGCTGTATTTGTGTTCTGAAATTGTCAGTTTTCAGGGCAGAACAATGGTTGTATTTGAAAAAGCAGAGGTCTCTGCCTGCGGCGCACGGTGGGTTCGAGTGATCTTAGTCGTTTTTGATACGTGATTTATAAATGGAAAACATCTTCAAAAGACTGGCCTGATGACAACACTGCATTCTGTGGTGCCCCATGGAAGGCCCAGGTACCGTAAAAGGAGGAGTCACACACAATGCCCTCCTTTGAGGAGAACATGTGCCTATCAGGAAAGTGATACTAGGGTGCTTAATCTTGGGGAAAGCATGGACATGTGGATGAGGGGAGGCTAAAGATATTGAAAGGAAACCGTACACACATTCCACCCACTGAGAGCAATAATAGAGAGGAGAGTGGGAGGAAAAGATGGGTAACCCTAGGTTCAAATATCATCCCTCTGATATCAATGGCAGTTTTGCCATTGGCTACAATGTGAGCAGGATTTGGCTCCTAGTTTTCAAAGGCTACTTGTGACAAGGGAACTTTGGTAGAAGTCAGTGGTTCAATTTCCTCTCTTCCAGCTCCATCACATTCTTAGATGGGCAGATTCCGTGCTTCAAAATGACTTAGCCCTTTAGCCAAATCATGAAGCACCTTCCCTATTGCCTTCTGGGGTAAATAAAAAATTGCAGAAAAAACAAACAAAATCTTTTCAACTCATCACCCTCAGCACAAGCTTTCCTATATACTTTTGATCCTCCTCTGTGGCACAGGGTCTCAGCTTAGAACATAAGAATGGCGATACTGGGTCAGACCAAAGATCCATTCAGCCCAGTATCCTGTCTATCGACAGTGGCCAATGCCAGGTGCCCCAGGGGGAGTGAACCTAACAGGTAATGATCAAGTGATCTCTCTCCTGCTATCCGTCTCCACCCTCTGACAAACAGAGGCTAGGGACACCATTCCTTACCCATCCTGGCTAATTGCCATTAATGGACTTAACCTCCATGAATTTATCTAGTTCTCTTTTAAACCCTGCTATAGTCCTAGCCTTCACAACCTCCTCAGGCAAGGAGTTCCACAGGTTGTACAGGTTGACTGTGTGTTGGGTGAAGAAGAACTTCCTTTTATTTATTTTAAACCTATTACCTGGATATGAGTCAACAGTGCGCCCTTGTTGCCAAGAAGGCCAATGGCATTTTGGGATATATAAGTAGGGGCATTGCCAGCAGATTGAGGGACGTGATCGTTCCCCTCTATGCGACACTGGTGAGGCCTCATCTGGAGTACTGTGTCCAGTTTTGGGCCCCACACTATAAGAAGGATGTGCAAAAATTGGAAAGAGTCCAGCGGAGGGCAAACAAAAATGATTAGGGGACTGGAACACATGACTTATGAGGAGAGGCTGAGGGAACTGGGATTGTTTAGTCTGCAGAAGAGAAGAATGAGGGGGGATTTGATAGCTGCTTTCAACTACCTGAGAGGTGGTTCCAGAGAGGATAGTTCTAGACTATTCTCAGTGGTAGAAGAGGACAGGACAAGGAGTAATGGTCTCAAGTTGCAGTGTGGGAGGTTTAGGTTGGATATTAGGAAAAACTTTTTCACTAGGAGGGTGGTGAAACACTGGAATGCGTTACCTAGGGAGGTGGTGGAATCTCCTTCCTTAGAAGTTTTTAAGGTCAGGCTTAACAAAGCCCTGGCTGGGATGATTTAATTGGGGATCGGTCCTGCTTTGAGCAGGGGGTTGGACTAGGTGACCTCCTGAGGTCCCTTCCAACCCTGATATTCTATGATTCTATGATTCTACCCATTAATTTCATTTGGTGGCCCCTAGTTCTTACATTATGGGAACAAGTAAATAACTTTTCCTTATTTACTTTCTCCACACCACTCATAATTTTATATACCTCTATCATATCCCCCTTTAGTCTCCTCTTTTCCAAGCTGAAAAGTCCTAGCCTCTTTAATCTCTCCTCATTTGGGGCCCGTTCCAAACCCCTAATCATTTTTGTTGCCCTATCCTGAGCCTTTTCTAATGTCAGTATATCTTTTTTGAGATGAGGGGACCACTTCTGTACACAGTATTCAAGATGTGGGCATACCATGGATTTATATAAGGGCAATAAGATATTCTCCATCTTATTCTCTATCCCCTTTTTAATGATTCCTAACATCCTGTTTGCTTTTTTGACCGCTGCTGCACACTGCATGGATGTCCTCAGAGAACTATCCATGATGACACTAAGATCTTTCTCCTGATTAGTTGTAGCTAAATTAGCCCCCATCATATTGTGTGTATAGTTGGGGTTATTTTTTCCAATGTGCATTACTTTATATTTATCTACATTAAATTTCATTTCCAATTTTGTTGCCCAATCACTTAGTTTTGTGAGATCCTTTTGAAGCTTACTCTCAATTTCACAGTTTCTCTAAGCAAAGAAACTCGGTCAGTCCCCCTCCTGACCCTGGGCATCCCCAAGTATCTTCTCAAATTGTTCAGTCTGTTTCCTAAGCCTTCTTTCTGGCCTACTGCAGACAGCCTTCTAGCACTTCCTGCCATTCATCTGGCTCTGCTATGAAGTGTGTTTCTACTCGCTATAGATCTCTCCTCCTTCTGAGTGACTGAACAGGTTTTCTATTGTAGGAAGCACTTTGTCTGATTTACTGTCATATGATACTTGACCCACCTGACCCAAACACCAGCCCAAACTCAAACTATCACCTGAGAGCTGGATAATTAGGCACTTAGGCACTGTTGTGGCTGAGTCCAATTTCCTTAAAGGACCAGCCAACCCTGTGACACTACTTCTGTGCTGAATGTACTTATATAAAATTATATGCATGTGTGGTATCCTTGTATGGTATCCAGTAATGACAGGTGAACTACAAAGTATCCTTGGTTTCAGCTGTATTTGAATACCAACTGGATAACATCAGACAAGCAGCACTTAAAATATAATAATCTTACATACAAATCTTGAAATAGTTTTCAAGGAGTGGCCTGCATACTTGCTATATGTAAGGATCATGGATATTCAATACTGTGATTGTTTCCATATTTAAATGTAATATTTTATTCATAGAAAATCTGCAATCTGTCAGTGGTGCAGGAAAGGATGAGCCGTAGTTTTGTAAGTTTTTCTTTTGGCAGCTATTAACAAAGTTTCCCAGCATATATTTGAGAATCAGGGAAGGTGATCACGCACATCTAGAGACTCTGCACTGCAAAAAATACAATGAAAGAAGAGAGAGATTAGGGAGACAAGAATGAGAGAGGGGGTAAAAAAACAAAGAAAGAACCCCATGAATATTCACTCAGTAACTCTTCTCGCTACCAATGAGAGGTGAGTGCTCCTGAATTCTGGGGTAGGCAAGGCAAAATGAGACCATACCTTCACCCATGGGATCTCCAGGCACAAGAAGAATATATTAAAATTTAAAAAGACATTGTCAAATACATAACACATTGGCATCCGCTCTTGCCTTCAATTTGTGTTGTGTACTATAGGCATAATCTTACTGCAGATCTGAAAATTCCACCAAATAGCACTCAATTCTTTTAAAGCTGGTTTTAATGCTGGCTCTAAACCTCACTAGCAGCTCCTGACAAGAGGGGCACGGAACCACATTAATTGTGCATCTAATGTGGGATACAAAAGATCAGACAGTATGTGGGAATGTCCACTGAATGGAATGAAGATGAAATAGTGGCAAGCCTACCTATCTGTGTCTTAGTCCCTCTGTTAAAAGAAAAGGAGGACTTGTGGGCATAAGTTTATGCTCAAATAAATAAATTGGGTAGTCTCTAAGGTACCACAAATACTCCTTTTCTTTTTGCAGATACAGACTAACACGGCTGCTACTCTGAAACTTAGTCCCTCTGTTGTCAACATGCATTCAAAGTTAAGCAGAATTAATGGAGATTCCCAAAATCTTATTTTCCTTTGGAAAAATATTAAATATCTAGAGCACAGGCGTATGTTTGCATTAAAAAAAATCTTCTCTTGAAGTGTGTCTGTAAAATTGTACTTTATGGGTATTATATTGTATACATTTTATCTAGCCCAGACAATTAACTTATTTTAAAAACATTGTATTTCATACATAAAATAGAGTGTTAGCTATTTAATGAACCATGTGAAAATGTGAAATTTCTGCTTCTCTAACAATTAGCCCTTCCAATTGCCTATCTGAAAGGCAGGAAACAAGAACAGTCAAGAGAAAGGGTTAGTACTTTTGACTGAAATAGTCTTGAAAATGGATATTTCTATATTTAACTGGGTGGGAAAATAAACCAAATAGGAGATAGTAATCACACACAAGAATTGATTATGAAATAACGTATCTGACTGCCTGACAAGGCAAAAATTTCTATTACAAAACCATCACAGTAATGTGAATGCCAGTTTAGGCAGAGGGTAGGAGCTCATTGCAGAATTATTATTAATTTTTAAAAAGCAGCTGTGAAAAAAACATTTAATTCACTACAGTATCTGATGAAATTTGTCTCATCAGCAATAGTCTCACTGGAGATGTACCATCTTGTTTCAACATGCAAGCCTGGTGGGGGTACTAGGTCAACGTATATACTGTTTCTGTATAGTCTTTTCACTTAAAGCCGTATGCAATTACATTAATGTGACAAAATATACACAAATATATGGCTCCTACTGAAAATAAAGTAAAACAAGCACCTGAATTTGCATTTTGGAAGGGAAAGGTTCATACTGAGATCTGAGATATACCAGTGAAAATATGTAATGACTCAATTTACATTCTGAATTATTTCACTTGAATTAGTCTGGATTTTCATGGTGCATATCAGAATAGAATATGGCCCAAACACTTTTTAAAAAAATATTAAATTACATGTCAGCGTATTACAGTCCTCTGGAGCTACAAGTTCAAACTCTTTTGTTATCATTTTCACAACAGTGCAAATACTTGAGACAGTAAATTTCAATATGCAGTCATAGAATCGTAGGGTTAGAAAGGACCACAAGAGTCATCTAGTCTGCCAAGATGCAGGATTATTGCAGCTAAACCATCCAGTACAGATGGTTATCCAGCCTCCTTTTGAAAACCTCCATTGAAGGAGCTTCCACAACTTCCCTAGGTAATCATAACCACACTTATTAAGCATCACTTTATCTCAAATAAAAAATAATATATGATCATAGTAGGTTTTTTCCATTATTTCCTATAGCTTAAGAAGGATGAATAAAATAATTTACCACAGAAATGCCTATTTGTCCTATAGTCCAAAGCCATATCAAATGTATAAAATTGTGAAACAAATAATAAGAGGAAACAAATCTACATGCACGCACCAAAGTATAAAAATGTCAAATAACCTTGGAATTCTTTGGAACAAATTATAAAATTAATGGGAATTGAATTTTATATATATGTGTGTGCATGCAAGTTCATCTACCAGTTAAATAACTATACCTACTATTAAAAAGATGTAATATATTGATATCTATTAGAGTTTGTGCATTCATTCATTTATCTACTAGTCCACTCTTCTACCTATAAATTGTCTAGTGGATACTGTGATACAGCAGGGCCAGGGAGCAGTGGGAGAATGGTAGAGGGGAAATATATAAGCCCTAGGCTAATTAAGGCATGGTTCACTGTAGACTAGGGAGGGTTGCCACAGGTTAATTGGAGCACCTGTAATCACCTGCCAGGAACCTAATACAAAAAACTCTACTTCAGGCAGACGGGGTGTGTGAGGAAGGTCAGAGAGGACAGGAGTTTGGAGGTGTGTTGCCGACAAATGAAAGACCAGAGAACCGGAAGAAAGGAGACCCTGCTCCAGCAGCGCAGGGAGACTTCCTCCCACAGCGTCAAGGACTGAGGGTAACCCTACCCAAGGGGGAAGAGGGGAAGAAACCCACAGGGGTTGAGAGGGGGTTGGGCTCAGAGTGAGGAGCAAACCCTTCCCTGCTTCCCTCCTCTACCACCTTCCCGGGCCACTAACGGGGCCCTTGGCACCCCAAGAACAGGAGAAAGGGATGGTGTCCTAGGCATCCCCCACCCCCACCAAGAAAAGCGTGGGACCCACCATAACAATATCAGCCATTTTGCCACAATATTGACAGGCAAGTGAGAAGTTATTAACTTTTAGTAATCCCGACCCAGTCAGGTGAGTAGGGCCAGGGCCCCAATAATATCTGTGTCTCCATCACATCCTTCTAGAAAGTTCAGCATGGTTAATGTATTAATGTTTACAGCAGTGTAACATAGCTCCTAAAAGCATATCTTTCCGAGCCCCAGCATGGTATGTCACCAGAGTTAATAGTATGGCAAATAAGCAGCAAAACATACATGCCTCCCTTAAAATGAGGAGAAAGCCATGTGATCAGAGGGATCCAAATCCCTGAGAGAATATACCAGGAAGATCTCTCATTTTTCTTATCTTAGGAAAACAGATTTTAACACAAATTGTTAAGCTTCAAATATAAAAATTCCTCAGAGCCCCCATGCAAAGTGTAATCTAGAATCTGTGGGTGACATCATAAATCAAATGTAATGAAAATTACAAATACAGGTAGACAGAGCTGTGCAGATTTACATCAGCTGAAGATCTGGTCTGTACAATTCATGTGTTCATAGTTAAAGGTATTCTTTTTCTCAGGTGACATTCAAGCTACGTTTTCCTTTTATTCTCTCACCTGGAACATGTCACCTCCACACAAACCTCTATAGGCACTTTCACCTGAGGCTGGCCTTTATGAAGATGGATATTCATACTTGGCAAGCAACTCCAGCTCCTTTCAGAAATAGTCCCAGCTTCTTTGTAAATGTCAGAAGAGGCCCACAAAACCAAACAGTTGCCAAACCCAGAATGTCTGCATGAATGTCACAATGATGCACGCTACATGCAGACTGTATGTGTAGATTGTGTACGTGTCAAATTCTGACAGGTTTACCTTAAAGAAATGCTGTGTTTTAGAAACAGTTACCTGCGGCCGAGGATGAAATCATATTCGTGCTTTGCATGGGTCAGTAGTTACTGGAGTTTGCTGCCACTGGGAAGAATAAAAGCATGTTGCCTCACCTCTACTTCACTGTGCATTTCAATGTCTCTAATCACACAACTCTCTGATTATCCTTGTTTTAACCACATATACTTCAATAATCAACTCTCTATTTTATTTCAAGATACTGTAGCGTATTTATTGTTGTTGCTATTTACATTTACTTTGGTGATAATGGTTAATTTCATACCTATCAAGAGAGATCTTGGCTGGTGTTCATCATGTTTCCATGGCAGCAAGTTATTATTTCCAGGGGAATAAAGGACCTGCTCTCTCACTCACTATCATAGATGTGGGTATACAATTAACCTCTGCCACCTGTAAATCAGTTAAATTTATGAATTTTCAGATAGCAATATATAGCTATAAAAGACGGGTTTTCTCCTGAAACCCTTACTTATTCATGGAGCCTTACTGACATCAATATCACATGAGCAACACCTCCTCATAGGTGTCAAGAAGATAGGTTTGTGCCCATTTCTAAATATCTCCCTCTCGTGTTAATTGAATCCAGTAAAATTTTAAAAAAGTTATTACAGTCCCAGTTCTTTACTGGGAATAACATTTTTTGTGTCCCAGCTTTCTCCTCTCTCTTTAGGTCACATGATTGCAAATTATTATTTCATTTCAGAACTCAAGTTGACACCAGCAAAAAGAAAAGTTGCCAAGTAGGGACATTTTAAATGAGTTATCTCAACCACTCCAGTTCCTCCGCATATAGGAACACATTGTATTTTGAGAACGACTGTTTGACTCACTCCGTTCTCAGTTGCACTGACCCCTCCGTTCTGGGTGTACCACCTCCAGAAATATTAATTCAGCAATAGCCTATCAGCCATTTTTGCAGTTCTTATACATCCTTTCTGCAAAACCGCTTTTCAGAGATGTAGCCACTGGAAACAACCCTTCTTTGTCTGCAGGCATGGGGTCAATATATACTGTATATCAAGTATTTTTAAAGGGTTTTATCATTCATGTAGAAGAATTGTATGAATGGTGTACACAATCATGTACAATGAAAGTTACATTTAACTCTTGAGGTAATTATATTAATTAATGAGCAAATGCTGCCTTAAAATATGCATACAGGTTGCCCATTTACTTTGCTGGAAGTTATGCACACATTTATTAGGCAGTTGACCTAATAGCATCATTTAATTTCTTCACCATGGGGAAATTATTTTAACAAAGGTAGATATTGAAAAGCATCACATTCTTACCTCTAAATGATGGCTAATAGATTAGCCTCCAACAAACCTTTCAACATTTAAAAAAAAAATGTAAGAAACTTATTGTTTCCCCACCTTAAATTGGTGAAGTTTTTAAATAAACAGAACAGTAAATGAAAATGTCACCAAAATGCGCCCCCCCCCCAATATGTGATACAATATGACGTTTTCATCTGGTTCTGTCAGGTCACATCATATTTTGTCACATCACAGGATATGTTTAACCTAATGCAATGTGATATATGTGCAATGTCTATATAAAAATTTAAAGGGATACCTTTAAAAAAAATAAACCTGAACGTTGGATCTGCTACAGATTACAAATATACTTCTGCTTTCTGATGATAGACAGGTGCCTTTATGTTCTCAGAGTCTGAACCTGAGTCAGTAGCAGGTACTTCATCCCCAGCTACTTGCAAATAATAATAATAACAATAATAAAAAGAGTGGACAATTTCATTGAAATGCCACTTACTTTTTTCTTGTAATGGGTCTTGACAAGAAAATGTTCATGCTGTGTGACTTTGAAAATGCCCTTTTCTGGCAGCCAGCCTTTCTGCCAGCACTACTGTTTGCTGGCATTAAATAACAGGAACAAGGGCCAATTTAAAGTCCAGGAATAAACCGATTTGTGATGCACAGACTCCCCATGAAGCAATTATTCCCTTGGATGGGCAAATTGCCTTTATTATTCCATAAATTTTGCACAACTTAAATATTCAGTTGCTGATGTACATTACTGGCTCGGTAATAACATATTTAGTACAGTTGTCCCAAAAAGACAAGTAGTACATTACTGCTTTAGCTTGTTTAGTGTGACATTCCAGGGGGTAGGAAGTGTGGATAGAGCAGGACTGTAGTATGCCTTGTGGAGATGAATTGGACAGGTTTAAAACAGAGCTTTCTGTTGTCTTTGAAGGTATATGAAGGTCCAAGGCAGAGAATAGATAGTTTATTCCTCTACTGTTCAAAACATGGAGCTGCCCTCTCTTTTCCCAGTATTTTGAGGTGTGTTCATATTTTCTACAGTCCCCTATAGTTGATTCTCCGTAGAATTTTTGGGTAGCCTCAGGGCCTCGCTGTCATATGCAGCTTCTGTAAGTGCAGTAATAATTCTTGCTATCTCTGCAGTAAGTCTCACTCTCTTGCCTTTCTCAGTTTGAGAGCAATAGGAGGCAAGGAAAATAGAAACAGAAAAAGACAGCAAGCCCTTTACGTTCTATAAAGTGTGCGGTATTATTGTCTGAAAAGTACTTCCGCAAAAAATGATTCACAATTATTTTGTTTTCAAATTTGTTCCATTGATACATCCAAGGAGATTTTTTTCCTGCTGCAAACAGCTGTAGGTTTCTAAAGTTGGACATCCCTAAAATTGAGACACCTGAAACAAAAGGCCAGTTTTGAAAACCTGGCCCACTATTAGCAACAGAGAGTTTATAAGGAAAGGGATGCCCACTCTCTGAGGTTAGATTACAAAAAGATTATGGTCTGGACCTGGACCATTTAAGTCAATCAGAGTCATGCTATTATTTCAGTGAGAGCAATATCAATCCAGTGAGAATGGAACAGATATTAGTAACTGGACATTAACTTTACTTTTTGGTTATTTTACCTTTAGGATTATATTTTAAACCATATTTTCTCATCTATGACAGTAGGATGGGCAGCTGAAAAAGATGCAGTGAAATAGAAATGCAGCTATTTATAGCAAGTGTCTTAGTTATTCAGGTAGAATAAAATAGAGAATTCCCTCTCACAGCTATGCTAGATTCTACAGGCATACTTGTTAATCAGAAGGAGGGAAAGAGAAGTAGACAGACAAATGAGCTGGTCTGTCTGCCAATTCCTTCCTGAATCCTTTAAAAGGACACTTAAAAGTAATCTGCTTCCTAGGTAACAGTATTCCATTCCATTCCATCATTTTCTCTATAGGTATAGAGAGAACATATTAAAAGGATGAAATGTAAAATTGTTGTTCTGATCAGCTATGGCTGATAAAGTTTCCTTGGCACTTTTTTGAAAGTGTAGGAGTGCTTAGTCCCAAATTCCTGGCCAGATTCCACCTGGGTAATTACTAGAGCTGGACAGAGAACAGTAATTCCATTTTGTGGAGGACTCTGATTTTTGGAAATTTGTTTTTGTTCCATTTGGAAATAAATAATAAATAATAATAATAATAATAATAATAATAATAATAATAATTTTTAAAAATCATTACAAATTTGAAATGTTTTGTTTCAATCATTTTGAAACAAAGTTCTGCCGGATGGGCTGATGGAGTTCAGAAGCCCAGAAGCCAAGGAGCTTTGTCTGAGTAGGAACCTCAGTGCTTATTAAAGCATGGGAGCTTGTGTTTTTGACATAACACTGCCTGATTTTCTACCTTTAAAATTAGAATGCTTGCTCTGTGCCAGCACTGACCACCCCCCGTCCACAACATGCATCTCTTAGGGCAATAAATGTAGCTTCTCCCAAGCCCTCTTTGTGGCCTTTGGACTATTCTGTTGGTTAGTACCATATGATTGCTCTATCTCATGTCAAAGGTCTCTCCTTTGCTCCCCAGGATGTGCAGACAGCAGTTGTATCCTCCCCAATTTAGCAGACCAACCTTACTTGTAGTTAAACAGAACACTTTTTATTTAAAAAAGAGGAGAAACAGAGAAAAATAAAGACAAGAATTCTCCCTCTCTCTCTCTCCTAAAGCACTGTCTGAGGAAGCAGAACTACTATGGGTCACCACGAAACATAAGGTACAATGGTTAAAGTTTGAGAGTTTTATTTTTACATGGTGGTAAGTATCTCAGTTTACAGCTGCTGCATTTTGCAGACAGTCTCTCTGGTGTTTGCCCAAAAAGTCTGTGTTGTTGCCTATCATAGAGGATACATCCTTAGTGTACAGACTACCTCATAATTGTTCATTTTGGGGGTCTTTTTGTATGTCACCCACCCCGCAGATACACCTGGTTCTGGGAAATGCCAGAGACAGGGTACTGGAATGGAATAACCTACTGCACATAGGTAGGCTTGGCTACACCTTTTCACAGGTGTAGGAAATTATGTGTGGTCAGACAATCAGTGGGGATCAGAAAATAATTATCTCATGACAGTAGACACAGAGATTTAAAAAGTTAGACCATAACCATTAAAACACAAAAAACTGTCAACATAACATCAAAATATGCAAAGTAAATATCCTGATATCAAACAAATCAAACCAAACAAAAAAACAAAAAGTTGTCTCACAGAATTTTTCCGATTTTGCCTGTCTATACATATGATTATTAATATTGGAAATGTTGATTCTTCAGTCTGTGTGAAATTGACATTTACCAATATTTTCCGATCATCATCGAGTCTGTACATAGTCAAGTGTGGCTTTTTGTCCTATCTCAAATATAACACAAGTATCCATTAAGGCCAGTGAACACTGAAGCCAAGACATTTCCTGGGGTTTAGTGACCAGGGGAGGGGTAGATAACCCAAGTCCCATTCAAAAAGTACAATTAAACTTAGGGCTACTCTACACTAGAAGGGCTACAGCAGTGCAGCTGTACCACATCTGGTGAAGACGCTCCATGCTGACAGAAAGAGCTTTCTCATCAACATAATTACTCCACCTCCGCGAGAGGTGGAAGCTATGTTGGCAGGAGAATGTCCCCTGCTGACATAGCACTGATATGGCCAGCGCTTGGGTCTCTGTAACTTGTGTTGCTCTTGGGGTGGGGGGACTTTTTCACACCCCTGAGTGACATAATATCGACGTAAGATAGTGTAGATCTTCCCTTAGCCTTCCATGACATTAATCCTAGTGAAATGTCTTTAATGAAGTTGTTATTGCTATTATAATTTGAAAATAAACCAATGTGTAAATAGTTAGAGACAATATAATCAATAACATATTGTATATCCTGCCCTGCCCTCCACCCCCTTTTTTAAAAATCAGTGTTGATGCACAAGGGGAAAAATAAAACAGCAGCAAGAAATCAAATATAGCACTAAACATCATTACTCCTGTTCTTAATTATGCTGGCATGTACCTGTTTGGTTATTTGCTATATGATGAAGTGGTCAACGTAATGTACTGGGCATAGGCAGATGGGAGACTAGGGTCTTCCCTGCTTACAAGCAATCAGGCAGACCACACCCCCATACAGCTGCCAGACATGGAGGTATGCATCCAAAGCTGTGACCAATAAAGACATTGCATCCAGTTATAAAGGGGGGGATATAGAGATGGAAAAGGGAGGCAAAAAGGTCTGGGATAGCAGAGAGGCAACAGCCCCATGCCAGGCTGCCTCTGAGAAACTGACAAGGAGACCAAAGGACATGGAAGCCATGGAATTTAAGGGCTGATTCAACTGAAATTAAGAGTTTATAGACTTGTCTAATTGTAGATTAATTGAAGAAGGCCATTTAGGAAAAAGCTAGGACCCCTAGAGACTCCATCAAGAGCAGCTGACAGTCAGCCATGTTAACATCGTTATAAGTGAAATAATTTGGAAGGATGTTTTCCTAATGCTAAGTAATTCAAAAACAAAATTGTTTAAAACATATTTTGTTCTTCTATTAATTGAAGTGAACTAATAAGATACCTCCCAGTTTTATCTTTAATGCTAAGCAAAGACAATGCTTGATAAGATCATCTCTCATCGATTCCATTTTTTTCTAATGAAGAGATGGTAAATCATATTTTTAACCAATAATTTTACCTATTTGTCTTGTGTCATAACTGTGTGATTCTCATCAATATAAACTTCTTTGGTTCTTTCACCAGTGCTAGAGAGACAAAGAAGATGTGTTTATCTTGAGTGGATATTCAGGGTAAAGTCACGATACTGTTGATATTTATAGACCTAATCCTGCATTCTTATTGACTAAATACCCATCAACATACTACTGATTTCAATGGACAACAACCTGTCTGAGTAAAGACTGCAGGATTAGATCCTCTGACATGACATGTGAGACTGATGTTTTAATGGCAAGTAGGCAGACTAGGTGCAATTTGAGCTATGCCAAATAGAATGACAATCTCCAGTAGGTTCAGCCCTTGTAATAATATCAAATGAGGAAAGGAATCTAAGCTAACAATGGCCTTAGCTACCAAATGCATTGAGATTCAAACCAAATCCTTCAGGGTTAGATTGCAATATCATAAATACTTTACACAGAGTGTAGTTAACCTGAGGAACTAGCTGCCACAAGACATTGCGGTCAAGAGCAGATATACAAAAAAAGGATATGAACACTGAACTTCCAGAGTTCAATAGAGTTTTAAAAAATAGGACTACACACTTTCATTCTTCAACATAAACTAATTGCCAGATAAAAGGGCTTAAGAGGGTACATCCTCTATTGATGTATCCAGAATTGCTCATTCAGGGCATGGTGGAGTGGGGAGGAGTTGTACACATACACCCCAGATATATCTGGTTCTGGACAATGCCAGAGACAGGCTACTGGAATGGAAGGACAACTTATGTGACCCATATTCAATTAAGAATAATGGTATCTTAAATTGCAGAGAGTCCATGACACAATAGTGTGTTAACAAAAAGATCTTGAGGCTTGAAATAATGTTAATTGTATAAGGGAGGGGATAAAAGGGACAATGCACTCACATTGCTCCTAAGGCTCTTTAAGAGGAAGTTATGGACATTTTGGATGCCAAAGCTGAACAGTAGGCTGAAAGGACTATTGAAAGTAACTTTGAATGACTTTTTGAATAAGTGCACTGTAATCTCTGACTGGCAACACAGAGTTGCTGATGAGACAACATTACTGGGGATTTGTTAGGAGGATCTGATTCTACGCGGGGCGGATGGCATCTGAAATCAGTGCTCATTATTTTAGAAACAATATTCAGCTAAAATACCTAGCACACAACCCAAAACCTCCCCAGGTGCCAAAACTTCCATCTGCCAAAACTTCCAGCTTCTCCCTCAATTAATTCTCTTGTGCAATTATGTATTGTCTATATGAAGATGTCAGCTATTCAAGCTGAACAAATTAGGGGTAGAGTAGAATAAATTGCATTTACTAGCAAAAAAAAAGAGGACATACTAGGAATGCCTATTTTTCATATTAAATAGAACCAAAACATCTGGCTGAATTTTCATAAAGCTGCCACAGCATTTCCCATTTGCCACAGACACCAGAGGACCTTGCAACAGAATTTAGGACCAGCTACCTGTGAAGTACACCACCCTTGAGTATACATCTCAGACTTATGCAGATTAATTAGATTTGTCTGTATACAACTATCATCTGGAACTATAATGCATGGGACAGATTAGAAATAACAGGATAGAGTCGAAAATGATTTACAAAATCAGATGACAAGAAAATTATGAAGTTCCAGCCAGTGGATGAAAGGACTATTTGTTGTAGACAGGAATCTGGCAGAGAGTTTGTAGAGAAGAAAAAGATGAGTCATTCTACAGCTGGAAGCCTTCCAAAGTGAGATTGTTGGGCATTTTCAATACCCAATTTGGAATAGTGTTTGCCTTAATCTCTTTTAGAAAAAAAATACTTCAGAGATAGGGTAAACTAAAAGTTACAATACGACTTTTAGAAACAGTGAGCAAAATGAATCCCACTTAGTTATATGTAGCAGATCTTTTACCCATCTATTTGTCTGGAAACCAAAGTCTCAGAGGCCAACAAGCTAAGGAGATGGGGAAAGAATTACAGATGCAGGGCCACACCACTAAAGTCACACCACTGAATTTGAGGGATTTGAAACCAGAGATGAATTTAGCCCATGAAGTTCAAAACTGAAAAAGAACAAAGAATGTGAAGTTTCTTAATAAATATAAAGGTTTTCTGGTATGAGATAGATGAGGAATGAGTGAGCCCACACAAATTTTGGCCTGGTCTACTTAAAATTTAGACTGGGCCAAACTTAAACATTTAGATTGACATGGGTATCTCACTCAGAAGTGTGAAAAATCCATAAACCCCAAACAATGTAGCTATGCTGACCTAACTCCCAGTGTAGACACAACTAAGCCAACAGAAGAATGCTTATGTGGACCTAGCTACCATTGCTCACAAAAGTGGTGTTCCTACACTAATGGAAAAAGCCCATCAATCAGTGTAGGCTGAGGTTACACTTTGGGGTTATGCTAGTATATTTACAGCACTGGAGCTATGGTGGTATAGTCCCATAGCGTACCTATGGCGTTTGCTTCAGGAAGTGATTTAAATTGAATAAAAAGACTGAAAAAGACTTGAAGAAAGCCAAAAAGATAAACAGCATTGAGGGGGAGGGGGAGGAGAACATCCTGCTATCAGGATACACCTACGGTTATATTTACACTACAGAGCCTATGCCATCATAGCTATGCCAGCATGGTCCCCCTAGTGTAGATGCAACCTACATTGACAGAAGGTCTTTTTCTGTTGGTGCAGGAAAACCACCTCCCCATATGTGGATAGCTATGGCTTCGTTCACACTGGAGATTTTGTCCACATAGCTATGCTGCTCAGAGATGTGTTTTTTCACACCCCAGACCCCACATTGCTATGTAGTTACAACTTGTATATGTAACCCAATTCTATGACTTCCATTGCTGCCAGGCTATGCTTGGGTCTTAGCAATGAAAGTGTGAGAACACAGCCAAGTATGTAAGGTGTAGTCTGTACTTAAAATGTAGGTTGACATAGCTACATTGTGTAAATAATCTACACCCTTGACTTTTGTAGCTATTTCAACATACCCCCCACCCCCCAGTGTAGACATAGCTATGTCAGTGGGAGAATGTTTCCATCAGCCTAGTTACCATTGTTTGGAAAGATGGTGTTTTTACATGGAAGGAAAATCCCCTTTCATTAGTTTAGGCTATGTCTGTACTACAGGGTTATGCCAACATAGCTTTGCCGGTACAGTCTCTGTAGTGTACATGTACACTACGTATTGTTATACTGGATCAGACTTTTGTCTTATTTAATCCAATATTCTGTTTCTGATGCTAGCCAGTACCAGCTGCTTCAGAGTAAGGTCCAATAAACACTGTGTGGTTTTCAGATAAAGACTTATAGAATAATTTGTCCACAAGTAACTCCCCCCGCCCCGACCCACATTAATTAGAGGTTGCCTTGCATAGCTAGTGCCTGGTTTAAATGCAGAAGTGGAATAGGCTGAAAAAATGGGGATGGAACTGGGGAAATCAACAGAAGATATCAATTAAATTAAAATTTATTTTCCAGTGAATTTGCAGGAGAAACTTTTGACTTTGTTGATTCTAATATAGCAAGAATTTCCTAGACATGCCATCTACATGAAGGAGCATTAGAAAGAAATAAGGAAGGAGTCTTGCTATTTAGCTCACAAGCTGAGTTGAGGAACTAAATGGACAAAAGACCTCAAAAAGCATTTTAAGGAATAAGAAATGACCCTAGAAAGGAAAGAACAGTGAATCTGATACAGACAAGAACAGACATGTGGACTCATAGGGATGTGGAGGAAGTTGAACATATGTAAGTAGAACTTAAAGGTACAGGAAAAGCTTTGTTATCCAGCATATTGCGGGGATGGGTGGTGCTAGTTAGTCAAAAATTCCAGTTAATTAAGAGAGATACTTACCAATGGAATACCGGTTTTCAAAGAATTGGAATACAATAAAATGAATCAAGTATAAAATAGTATACAGGTACTCACCAATCCAGTACTAGTACTGCCCTGCAGAGTGGTTGGTTTCTTGAAGCACTTTGGTGTATACAGGTAAAGTTTTCTATATAGTAGGTTATCTTATGACACTACATATCACCATGGGCGGTGCATGCATAGACCCGATCCCTAAAAAAATACACTTAACACCAAAACTATATTGATCATTTAATCTTTCTTTGATGATTCAGAAGGCACTTCAGGATCTTGCAGTGCCTCAGGGTCATCATTATCAACATCAATTATCATAGTAGACGTAGAAGGTGTAGGAGATACGGTCATTACAGATTCAGCCCAATGACAGACCCTGGAAGCTGCTTTTTTTGAATAAATCCCTGATATCAGCTTGCTTACTTCTCGTCTGCCTCTTTTGCATAAAAGTAGAGTGCAGAATGTGCGATTGCATAGCCTTCTGGTCAGTATACTGGTCCCGGTTACTAGATTGAAGGTTTGTATTGGGATTTATTAGAAATGCTGGTTAATAGAACTTTGTGGTAAAGTGGTGGATAATACAGCTTTTACTGTATTATATTAGTGCTATCAACAAAAAAGCCCTTTTATATTTTCTATATTATTAAAGTTGGAAATAACTATTATTTATTTCACTGTAATAGAAGACACATAAGAATATATGGGTATGCTGGGAATTCCCCAAAAGTGGGATTATGAGGGTAAGAGAACCAGAATTATTTTAGAAAAGCCCATGGTTGCACTGACCAATCCAATACAGTAATACGATTTTGAGAAACAGAGGGATGATTTATGGACGTCAAAGAATGCATATGACTACTGTCACATTTGAGTGGATGTGTGTATTATTTCTGCTTATATGTCTTGTTCTTTAAAGAAAAGCAAGCAACTCCAATATTTGTTTGATTTTTGCAAGGTAAAGGATGTATTGAGAGACAAATACACGTTAAAGGAGAATGTATAAATAGAATCCAAAATTAATAAATATCTGCTAAGAAAAACTGGAGTTCCAGCTTTTCTGTGGCGGTGAGTAGATCTTACCTAGAGCTGCTCAGAAAACAGAAATCATATTTTTTCAAACATTGTTTCATTTAACATTCAAAATGAACTATTGTAGCCTTACCATATTTCCATCAGAAGCCATCTTGCAGAACAGAGAGTACTGTATCCTGTCTGCTTCCCCACTCTGGCCTCTGTCCAGGCCACAGTCCCACTTTCTGCACGTTATAACTGTTGCTTATTCTCCCTCTAGTATGAAAACATCTCTGTTGCTGTTTCAATTTGCATCCCAGTGGTCTGTTTTTCACAGGTGGTGAGTGTCCATAGATCCAATTGCCTGATAATAAATAAATTGCCAGAGTGAGAAGTAGAAAAGAGGAGTGAGCTCATAGGATTTCAGCAAAAGAGTGGGAGGAAATGAATAAAAGAAGGTAAGAAAGGAGGAAGAGAGTAATTCAAGGAGGTGGAAGAAAGGAAATAAGGGAGATAGCTACCATACCAGGTGGAGAGGGGTGGAATTAAGGAAAGGATTACGTGTTATTTATGTAGAGTTATGGGTTTACAGAATGCTGGTGTCCATATTGATGCAAAACCTGGCTTCTGCTAAGACTGATAATAACACACTGATAATTTCTTTATCATCAGTGTATTGTGATGTGAATTTTTGGGACTCTAGGAAACCAAAAACTCAGCACACACAGGCCAATGAACATCTGTCAAGTGGTAGAGACTTCTGATCTCTAACCTGGGCCAAAGTCAATTCACCACTGACCTAAAGATAAAAGGCATTATATCCCATTTCAAGCACACTTCAGGGTTACAACTCAGGCCACACAATATAGCCCAAAGAAATAATTTAGTCTATAAAATGTCAGTTTATATATTTCCCTGTGCTTTCATTTTACTGTAAACAAAGCTTTAAATATGAAGCACTAAGTAATCCCAGGTGATCAGCTTTAAGGAGTTTAGAGGCAAGCATGGCTCTCTTTGACCCATGCAGACTTCTTTTTCACGTCTACCAGGAATATCAGTTAAGGACTTTCAAAAGTGATTTTCCGCTCATTGAGCTGAACATGCTGAAATCTAGCTAACCCTCTAAAACTGATTTGACTGGCACTTTAGTGGCACAGTATAAACAAGGTCAAGTTAGTAATTATGTCTTTGGAAAAGGCTAACAGATTTTTATACCATTTCATTTGCTTCTCCCATCCCTAATTTTGTATGTCATCAAACAACAAACTTGTCATATCAACTGTCTAGTGGCAGCACAATGACAACTGGAGTCCAAGGTTAAGTTTTGATCTCTGCCATTGGGTTTCTGATCCCTGGAGAATGACAGAGCTCTGGAGGAAGTGTGCTCAATGCCTGGTTACGTGAGCAGTTGAGGAATGTGCTTTGACTGTATTTGGAAGCTCACTGAATGAGTCTATAGGGAAACCTGCCCTTGGTTGAAAGAACATTTGCCACAATGTGAAGTCTTTACGAGGTTGGGGTAGGAGCAGGAGCACAAGGAATGAAGGGATTCTGGAAGAACAAACCTACCTAGCCTGCATTACCCAATCATAATGAAAGTCTACATTTTCATTCTTTGTCAGTGTGCACTGAAACAGGAAAGGTTGGTTTCACAGTCAGCGTGGAAAAATTCTCTCTGCACAGCTCACTTATACCACTGATCCTGATTCTGCCACATGATCATCCTAAAAGTTTCTGTTTCGATTTCCTGTGCTCTTGGTGCAACTGTGCTCTCTCAGCCAATAAGCAAATGGAAAAACTTTGAATCTTTATGTTACAAGATCTGAAGAAAAAAAATCCATAAAACCGCAAATTTTAAACGTAGGAAGGTCACTAAGCATAACCAATGGTTCTCCAGTGCTTAGCTAATAAAAGAAAGAACCTGAAAAAGAAGGCTGTGGAATGAGAAGCTGTACTACTTCACTATTTCATTGCTCAGACTAGAAAAAATTGGGAAACAAAGAAGTGAGGAGAAGTGTCACAAATTGTTTGTAGAATAAGAAAGGAAACGTGCCTTAAGTTGATGGAAACAGTGTCTATGTCAACTATGTTGGAATCATTCTTTCAAGGAAAGTTTACCCTTGTGAAAATGGTTTGGCCGTGATGTTGGCAAGGTCAATGTCAGGTTGGATTAGCTGTTGCTTAAGTATCATTCGGGCAAATTAGTTTTGCCTAGGGGCTAGTCTAACCTGAACACCTAGTTCTCTGAAACCTTTCCCTTCCTGAATCAGCATTCCTTTTGTTCATGTGCCACAACCATTATGTTTTTCTTCTTCCCCTTACTAATCTAATTTTTAACTTTGGACCCTCTTCTGACTGTAAACCACAGCTCTGTATAGCACTGTGGTTCCTATTACTATATTATGTGAGCGTATTTATCCTCACAACACTACTGGAGAGATAGAGAAATGAAGACTAAAAAACAACCTTGACCTTAGCTAGGCTGCTGGTGTCCAGAGACCACCACCTATCCTGCTGACTCACATGTCTCATTATTTCTTATACTGCCCTGTCAGTCTGTCTATCTGGACCCATCTGTTTTTTGTCATCCCCCCATCCCCCTTGTACTTAGATTGTAAGCTCTTTGCGGTATGGTCTATCTTTTTGTTCTGGGGTTTTAGAGCACCTAGCTGTCCTGGTCCCTAAGGCCATACACATGAACTCTGTGGGTGCTCTGGGGCTCCAGTACCCATGAAAGAAAAAATAGGGAGTGCTTAGCACTCACTAGCCACAGAGGTTCCAGCCCACAGGGCTCGTCATCAATCATCTGTTCGGTGGGACCCTGGGGCTGGTGGGAGCGCCTCAGGGGAGGGGGCAGAGAGGAGCTAATGGTGGGTGGAGGGGGGTGAAGTGGGGAGTGGGACGAGGCTGAGTGAGTGCAGGGCATTGGGGGAGGGGTTTGAGCCCCCCCCCGGGAAAACCAAAAATCAGGGTCTGTGCTTAGAATGCCTAAATGCTATGACAAATCCCCATTTTATGGATGGGTGATTGAAGCGCAGAAAAACTAAGCCCTAACTCGTTAAAAGGTATTTTGGCACCTAAATCCCACTGAAAGCAAATATCTTTGAGGACCTGGTCCTAAGTGACTTTCTCAAATCAAGGCCACACAGGAAACCTGAGGCAGAGCAGAAAATTGAGCCTGGATATCTTAGGTCCCAGCATAGTGATCCTAACCACTAAACCATGTTTCTTTTATTAGCGTTTGAAGATAATGCTATAGGAGCAACACAAAACAAGGTGTGCGCTAGTTGGCTATTGTTGCCCACTTTTGTATTTTCAGCATTGTGCTTTCAGCCACCTCAAACATATTATTGTTAAGATGAGCATTAAAAAGTGCTTGTAGTTAGACGTGCTCCTTTAAACCAACTACTACCCACCCGATAGTTTACTAATATTAGGGTATGACTTATTCATTTTAAATTACTTTGAAAAATAAACCAACCAAAAAATAAACCATGTGAATCAGCAGGATAGGTGGTGGTCTCCGGACAAGAGCAGCCTAGCCAAGCTCAAGGTTATTTTTTAGTCTTCTTTTCCCTATCTCACCAGTAGTATTGTGAGGATAAATACACTTACATACTATGGGGGGGGGGGGGAGCGGGGAGAGCAAGCGGGACAGGGGGATGGGAGAAATTATAACTTTCTTTACTATTTATTTGCCATATTTCTCCCATAAAAATACAATTCTTTGTAGAAAGATGAAGAGAAATTATGCAATATTATGTTATTATGAATATATTTGTAATATTTTTATCCCAACTCTCATGTTCCCTGGACTATCTTAGATCTATGTTCCCTCCATCTATCATCCAGAAGCCTGGCTGAAATTTCAGCAGCAGTTTATTGTCCAGCCGGCACTTTCTTTGAAAATCAAAGACACAGGTTTTGTTGTTGCTTTAACTGAAAACAGAAAAATGTTAAACATTTGGTTTTCAGTCACCAGGTTTTTTTTTTTAAAGAAGTTGTTCACAGGATATTTTTTTGGGGAAAAAGAAAAACATCAAAATATCTGGTGTATTATACAGAATAAAGAAAAAATAATTTGCCTGATCGTACTGGTAATATTAGCAATTGACCCCTGATTCTTTAGCTTCAGTATGGGAAAATAATGACTGGGGGGGGGGACAGAAGACACCACAGGAATACATCCAGATCTTTGACCAAATGACAATCAAGTACAGAACTATTTATAGATTCAAAACAACTTATATGCATACTTCATGTCCTTGACACCTAACAGTTCTGTCAACTTTACTGAAATCATAAGGGCTCAGTTCTGCTGGACCATTTTTAGCCTTAGATGTCATGAGTTCCAAAAGTTATGAGGTTAGAGAGGAAAATGCTTGGTATATACACAAGGCTGGTATAAAGCAGTTGGTTAGAGTCTAGCATAAAGTGGGTAGATATATGATGCTTAAAATGAAATATCACTAGGGATGGAGGATCATTCATACTGAATAAATGTATTAAATGAATTTGTCCCCTTTGTGTGTGTTTGAATGTATTCACTCTTTTTTAAAAATCTACAAAGGAGGCAGTGTGACCTAGCATCTAGAACAGTAGACTGGGACACAGGAGTCCTATGTTCCATTTTTCACTTGGCCACTGGGTCTGCTTGGGCTAGTCACCTCACTGCTGTGTTCTTTAATTTCCCCATCTATAAAATGAGGACAATGATAATGACCTTCTTTGTGAAAGCACTTTGAGATCTATCAGTTTCTTCAGTGAATTATTCTTGGATGACAGATCATTCATAAACTGTAATCAAGAGTATCTGATATTCAAATTTCAGCTTAGGTAAGTCATGTGGCATTTTTTGTACCTTCTGATCTATGTATCTTACCAAACAATGTGAAATCCAAATTTTAAATTTGAGTATAAAAATCAAAATTAACCATTCAAACTGTATACCGTTGTTAAGTGTGGAATTTGAAGCTTGATTTTGGTGAATATTCAAGCATTTGAGTTCTAAACTTGCTTTTTACAAATCTTTGCACTAATGAAGTATGTTCCATATAGTATTCAAGACAGTGTTCGAGTGTTTGCCTAGGCTGGCCACATTCACATTTGGGGTCATTCTTCAACTTCAACAGCTTCATATTGTCACCAATCTTTGCCACCCAAGCTGTCACATGATTTAGAGTTCAGTGTTTTCATTTGAGATCAGTGCTGGGAAGGAGTTGTTCTGAAAGTACCAAGTTCTCTGAGATACCTGACTCCTCCTGAAGGCTGAAACAACAGACTGGACTTCTACATACACTGCTTCCGTCGATGTGCATGGGCTGAAATTGTGGAAAAACAGCATCACTTGCCCCATAACCTCAGCCGTGCTGAACACAACACCATCAACAGCCTCAGGAATAACTCTGACATCATAATCAAAAAGGCGGACAAAGGAGGTGCTGTCGTAATTATGAATAAGTTGGAATATGAACAAGAGGCTTCTAGGCAGCTCTCTAATTCCACATTCTACAGGCCATTATCCTCTGATCCCACTGAGGATTACCAAAAGAAACTACACCATCTGCTCAAGAAACTCCCTGAAAAAGCACAGGTCTGTGCAGCCACATGCCTAGAACCCTGACCAGGGGTATTCTATTTGCTACCCAAGATCCATAAACCTGGAAATCCTGGACGCCCCATCATTTCAGGCATTGGCACCCTAACAGCAGGATTGTCTGGCTATGTGGACTCTCTCCTCAGGCCGTACACTACCAGCACTCCCAGCTATCTTCGAGACACCACTGACTTCCTGAGGAAACTATAATCTATCTGTGATCTTCCTGAAAATACCATCCTGGCCACTATGGATGTAGAAGCCCTCTACACCAACATTCCACACAAAGATGGACTGTAAGCTATCAGGAACAGTATCCCCGATAATGTCATGGCAAACCTGGTGGCTGACTTTTGTGACTTTGTCCTCACCCATAGCTATTTCACATTTGGGGACAATATATACCTTCAAGTCAGCGGCACTTCTATGGGTACCTGCATGGCCCCACAGTATGCAACATTTTTATGGCTGACTTAGAACAACGCTTCCTTAGCTCTCGTCCCCTAATGCCCCTACTCTACTTGCGCTACATAGATGACATCTTCATCATCTGGACCCATGGAAAAGAAGCCCTTGAGGAATTCCACCATGATTTCAACAATTTCCATCCCACCATCAACCTCAGCCTGGTCCAGTTCACACAAGAGATCCACTTCCTGGACACTACAGTGCTAATAAACGATGGTCACATAAACACCACCCTATACCGGAAACCTACTGACCGCTATTCCTACCTACATGCCTCCAGCTTTCACCCTGACCACACCACCCGATCCATTGTCTACAGCCAAGCTCTGCGATACAACCGCATTGGCTCCAACCCCTCAGACAGAGACAAACACCTACAAGATCTCTATCAAGCATTCTTACAACTACAATATGCACCTGCTGAAGTGAAGAAACAGATTGACAGAGCCAGAAGAGTACCCAGAAGTCACCTACTACAGGACAGGCCCAACAAAGAAAATAACAGAACGCCAGTAGCTGTCACCTTCAGCCCCCAACTAAAACCTCTCCAGCGCATCATTAAAGATTTAAAACCTATCCTGAAAAATGATCCCTCACTCTCACAGATCTTGGGAGACAGACCAGTCCTTGCTTACAGACAGACCCCCAACCTGAAGAAAATACTCTCCAGCAACCACACGCCACACAACAGAACCACTAACCCAGGAACCTATCCTTGCAACAAAGCCTGATGCCAACGCTATCCACATATTTATTCAAGTGACACCATCATCGGACTTAATCACATTAGCCACTCCATCAGGGGCTCATTCACCTGCACATCTACCAATGTGATATATGCCATCATTTGCCAGCAATGCCCCTCTGCCATGTACATTGACCAAACTGGACAGGCTCTACGCAAAAGAATAAATGGACACAAATCTGACATCAGGAATCATAACATTCCAAAACTGGTAGGAGAACACTTCAACCTATCTGGCCACTCAGTAAAAGATTTAAGGGTGGCAATTTTTCAACAGAAAAGCTTCAAAAACAGACTCCAACGAGAAACTGCTGAACTTGAATTAATATGCAAACTAGATACCATTAACTTGGGTTTGAATAGAGACTGGGAGTGGCTGGGTCATTACACATATTGAATCTATTTCCCTAAGTTAAGTATCCTCACACCTTCTTGTCAACTGTCTAAATGGGCCATCTTGATTATCAGTACAAAAGTTTTTTTTTTCCTCCTGCTGATAATAGCTCATCTTAATTAATTAGCCTCTTACAGTTTGTATGGCAACTTCCACCTTCTCTGTACATATACATTATATATATATATAATCTTCTTACTATATGCTCCATTCTATGCATCTGATGAAGTGGTCTGTAGCCCACGAAAGTTTATACTCTAATAAATTTGTTAGTCTCTAAGGTGCCACAAGTACTCCTGTTCTTTTGGCATTTTTGTGGTTTTGTTACTCTGTATCTTTCCACGATGGTATTTTGTGATAAGAGATTTTCAGAAGCAAAACCCTTTCTGGATTTCAGCCTCTTGGGTGGTGGAATGTGTCCAGCTAGTTGGTGTCTTGAATTATGCACCTGTTTTGTCTCTTCTTTGTCTCCTGCTTCCTTGATGGTAGTGCAATCCCTGAAAAGCAGCATAGTGACAGTGTGAGTCGGTTTCAAAGTCCCTGTGATGATCCTACAGGATTAAGTTCAGTATTAAATTGTGTGTGCCTGGCTTGCACATGACCATACTGGGGCACAGTACACTGCAGCTAATAGCTCAGGAGAAGACTGATTGCTCAGGACATTTTGGGGTCAAGCTCACCATCTTCTTTGGCCAGTTTCTGGAGTACAGAATTCCTGGAGTTCACTTTCTTTTACCTTCTTGATGTGCTCTTTGAATGTCAAAATTTAGTCCAACATGAACCCAAGAAATGCCAGATTATACCATCATGTGGTCAATGAATATAATTGAAGATGGCTTTGAAACATGCAAAATTTTAGGGGTTGTATTGCTCTATTGGCTGCTTTTGGCCCTGTGACTCATTGTACACTTAAATGGAAATTGGCAACAATTTTGAAAAAATACCAAGATACTCCAGGTCCTCTCCTCCCTGCTTGAGGATCAACATTTCTTTGTCACGATGGATGGTCAGAGAAGTAGATAGCTTAACTCAGTAGAATGGATTGCCCCAAAGTTCAGTATTATCATACTTGCTGTTTAAGGTTTATACAAATGACTGATCAGAAGTCCCTGGTGTGTGAAAATTCACATATGAAAATGATCTTTGCATTGCCATGTAGTCATAGAATCATAGAATATCAGAGTTGGAAGGGACCTCTGGAGGTCATCTAGTCCAATCCCCTGCCCAGAGCAGGACCAATCCCCAACTAAATCATCCCAGCCAGGGCTTTGTCAAGCCTGACCTTAAAAACTTCTAAGGAAGGGGATTCCATCACCTCCCTAGGTAACGCATTCCAGTGTTTCACCACCCTTCTAGTGAAAAAGTTTTTCCTAATATCCAACCTAAACCTCCCCCACTGCAACTTGAGACCATTACTCCTTGTCCTGTCATCTGCTATCACTGAGAATAGTCTAGATCCATCCTCTTTGGATCCACCTTTCAGGTAGTTAAAAGCAGCTATCAAATCCCCCCTCATTCTTCTCTTCTGTAGACTAAACAATCCCAGTTCCCTCAGCCTCTCTTCATAATTCATGTGTTCCAGACCGCTAATCATTTTTGTTGCCCTTCGCTGGACTCTCTCCAATTTTTCCACATCCTTCTTGTAGTGTGGGGCCCAAAACTGGACACAGTACTCCAGATGAGGCCTCACCAATGTCGAATGGAGGGGAACGATCACGTCCCTCAATCTGCTGGCAATGCCCCTACTTATACATCCCAAAATGCCATTGGCCTTCTTGGCAACAAGGGCACACTGTTGACTCACATCCAGCTTCTCGTCCACTGTCACCCCTAGGTCCTTTTCTGCAGAACTGCTGCCTAGCCATTTGGTCCCTAGTCTGTAGTGGTTCATTGGATTCTTCCGTCCTAAGTGCAGGACTCTGCACTTGTCCTTGTTGAACCTCATCAGATTTCTTTTGGCCCAGTCCTCCAATTTGTCTAGGTCCTTCTGTATCCTATCCCTACCCTCCAGCATATCTACCACTCCTCCCAGTTTAGTGTCATCCGCAAACTTGCTGAGGGTGCAATCCACACCATCCTCCAGATCATTAATGAAGATATTGAACAAAACCGGCCCCAGGACCGACCCTTGGGGCACTCCGCTAGATACTGGCTGCCAACTAGACATGACATGTGGTGGATCAAAGTTTGACATGTGGTGGATCAAAGTTTGTCTGCAAACCAGGCGCAAGAAATATTACTGTCATCTTCCATCCATTACTCAGTGCGAGAAGTGAGTGTGCTGGAGATTAGAGAAGATATGGAGCTGGATCCAGAGGAGAACAGTACTGTCTTCATGGGGATCCTCATCAAAGGGCTGGCCAAACTGAAAAAAATCCATGAGACCGTGAAGGCTATCAAGGATCATCTGGAACAGGAGCTCAAGCAGATTGTCAAGAGGTCCACAACACAAGTGGCGGACAGAGGCTACCAGAAAGGAGAGAGCCTTTCCTAGGAAAACCAGCCCAGGTTACTTCTGGAACTGCTTGAACTTCTCTTTGACAAATTCGATGCTGTAGTGGCTGCTCACTCTGTGGTGCTGGGACATCTTCAGCAGACCATGGCCTTTCCATCCAGGCTGTATGATGGTGATGTCAAATGGTATGACATGGCAGATGTGTGGGTGAAGATCCAGGATGTCTTGCAGATGTTGCTGACAGAATACTTGGATATGAAGAACACTCGGACCGCTTCAGAACCATCAGCCCAGCTTAGCTATGCCAGCTCTGGGAGAGAATTTGCTGCTTTCTTTGCAAAGAAGAAACCTGAAAGGCCTAAAAACCTTCTGTTCAAGTTTGAGTCGTCCTCCCATGCTATTAGAATGAGTTCCTATTTGCTTGAGCAGAGAAGGGAGCTCTACAGCAGGAGTGGAGAACTTCAAGAGCTGAAGAAACAGTGATGGCGGCAGCAGCAGCAAATGGTATCTCAGACTGACAAGTGAGTTTTATCTGATAATGTCTGAATGAAAAGTTACAGTGACAGAGTGGTGTGAAGCTGGATGGAGCCCTGCTTTCAGTTAGGGTTAAAGCCATCTAGGAGGTCCTGATGATAATTTAATTGAAGGTCAGAACGATTTGAGAATGCTGAGTGCATTCTAATTGGTTCCCTGAGTGTTCTTGGAGAATGCTGTTACTAGGGTTGGCATTCAGCAACCATGAGTAAGACAAGTGTGTGCCTCCCCCCTGAAATACTGTGAAGCTAAGAAAAAACTCCAGATATCATGGGATGGTACAGTCCTTCAGCACTATGAACAGCTGCTGTAGTGTGGGGTGACGTTAGACCAAACCACTCTAGGTAATCATAAAAGCAGCACTAAAACTGTGGTTCTCCAACTAGTGCATTCTGTTGGTCACCTTAAGAGAAAAATTCTTCTTTCACAGACAACAACTTTCTCAATACCCCAATTCCCTACCACGTAGTGCTCAAATGCTGGGGCCTGCTGGGGAAAGCTTCACTGGCCTCTAAGAACCAATGCACTTCAAGGGTACTGATCTATAGTAAAGAATATAATGTGCATATCTGTAACGTGATACTGATCATTCTACTTACCATGAGTCCAAAGTAGAATGAGGTTGCTTTTGACTGACATATTTGATTTTATTAGGTACATGTTACTTTATCAAAGATTTGAAATATTTGAAACAATAAACTTTAACTTTCAGTTTACATGTACCATACTGCTACATATAAAAGATGATAGCTAAGGTAGGTGAAATAAATAATCAAATGTGAATCTGAGAAACAATGCATGAATAGCTTAAAAGCACTGAGCAGTCTATACCTTTTCATAGTGTAATGCTTGTTGGCTATGGACAGTCCTTGTTGATGACTTTTGCTGGCATAGTAAATTACTTCATGTGCTGAGGTGAATCCCAAACTTTGAGCATTACAGAGAAACTATATATACCATTCCTATCCCAGCTTTGTTTCACCATTTTTGAAAATCACGGGAACAGCTACACATGTACAGCTATTCAGTGGGCACCTAACAAGGCATGAACTAAATGAGACATGGCAGTCTGCTTACCACCTTAGAAATTGCATGACTTCCCTAATGGAGTTTACTACAGTCTAGACAAATTAGAATTCTACAGCATGGGGGGGGGGAGGAGCTTTTGACATTGCAAGCCAAATTGTTTTTGCTGAAAAAAAATACCTTACAGCCTCTATGAAACACTGCTAAACATATATGTCTGCGATAAGATTAATTCCTTTTTGGGGGCTAGTAAAATATTTCTTTGGGGGAAGGAATCAAGTCAGACATTATCAGATTAAAGAAACAAAAGTAGGTTATAGTTCCCTTGGGATGAGGAAAGTTACTAATTAAATGCCAAAAGTTACCCTTAATGCAACATTAAGGGGTATGTATTTAAATATATAAAAGCAAGGAAATGAAAAAAATTAAGGTACTCATACTAACATTAACTTACCTTTCTTGGATATCTAATGATAAAAACACTTTTGATTACTAGTTAGAACCTGAAAATGTATACCTAAAGGTGATAATTACACCTGTTTTACAATGGCAAAAATGCTGTTGACCAGTGTAGCTACTTCTAACTTACATCAGATAAAGTGAGACCAAAGTCAGGCCCAGTCTTTTTAATACTCAAACATGCAAGTGTTGCCTGAACCTTTTCCTCACTGTGGTAATAAATGTGCGAACATTTTTACCGTGTATTTTCATATAAAAAGATTTTAATGAAAACAGTTTATCTTTAGCACACAACCATCCACTTTTATGTGAACCAGAATGTACCATTTTAAAAGGGCATAACCACATTTTTTAACAAAGAGCCTATTTGGTTACTAATTATGCACATTAAATAAGCAGCCGTGAAATTAGTAAACAATGAGGAATACTCTGTGTAAGCCCCGGGGACCTTTGTGTGAGCTGGCACCTGGTCTACCAGTGTCACAAACCCAAGTGAAGTACAATCAGCATCTTTTTTCAAGAATTAAACGTTTCTAACTCATTTTCTGTCCAATACAAGGGATTCTATTGGGAGCACAGATAGCTGATTTTTTATTTTGACAGCAACTCTGTACAAAATGATGCATAGTCTTCATATTTTCCTTACACGTGGCACAGGTTGCAAAATACCAGTGACAACCTCATAAAACTTATTATTCCAAATACAGTTATCTTACGAGAAACTCTCTCTTGCCCCCTTCTACTTAAGATCTTTATTATATAATTTATGGATATGGACATTAAGAATGAAGAATAACTGAGAGGCAAACTCTTTGCATGGCACAATCGAGTATGGAATATTTTATAATGAAATCCTAATAAAGAAAGTGTCTAGAATGCACGTTCTCCTCCTTGCAATTACCAGGATGCTAACTGCATAGTAGTTGCTTCTTTAAAGAAGTTGTTTTTGACAGCTACAAATAGAGACATAAATTCATAATTACTTTTAATGTATATACCTAGGGCTAAATGGTGGTATTGAACCATAAATTTGTATAACCGACCCTGCTTGGGCCATCAGCAGAATTTGGATTCAGGATATTTTTTTGGATTAGAAGCGTGAGCATCTACTGCTTCCCATAAACAACTATGCCTCCTAGCTAGAAACAGTGGCATCACTTGAGCTAAAGGACCACTTACCCTAACTGGAAGGGATAGAACCCTTCAGCTATGGACCTAAGCATCTTAGCTCAGATTTATGTAGACTAGCCACTCTAGTGGGACAAAGACCTAAACTCTGCCAGAGTTTGTTCCATCTACATTTGTAGTGGTGTAGAGTGCATTATCACACTAGGAGTTTATGGGAGGCAATTTGCTTCGTGAAGGTCTAGTCAGACAAATCTGCCTAGATTAACTTGATACTTCGATCAGCTCTTAAGTGTCCAGGGACGTGCACCTGCTGACCCATTTGTTAAGGGAGAGCTGCATATGCTCACATTCCTGGTTTGTGGCTGGTTGGTGCAGAAGGTGAAGCATACAGTAATTAATGGCTTTCACAAGGATTGGTCTTTGATTGTAAGAACTACAACTGGGGCTAATCTCTGAACAGAAGCTGAAGTGGAGAGATAACTTGTAACTTCCTCATCTTTGTGCCCCCAAGAAAGGGCTGACCACACTATAATCCTTAACTTTATTTCACAAAATAAGGTGGCCTGAAAATACCTTATCATTGGAAAACATGTTGACAATATCAACTCCAGAGGAAGGAAGATGGTGCTAAAATGTGGAAGGGTGCCAACATGTGGGTCTATCTTATACCATGGCCATCATCATGGTATCTGGGCATCCAAGGAAATTTTGAAAAGGAATTCTATTCCCCAACAAGCACACGACTTATCAAGCCTTACCTCTTTTCCCCATCTAATATAAGATTGCCCTTTCCTATGTTAGAAGGGGGAAATGTCAAAATCTCAGATTCTTGCAGGACAGGAAAATCATTTCTCATCTCTCGTGCTAAGTAAACTCAAACTCTAGTTTCAAGCAAAATAAGCCTGTATTCTCTCCTTGCCTCTAGATTATTTGAATGTCTGGGCATTGTATAGAATACAGTGGACATCCTGTAAGGGCTAGATATAAAATTATACTATTACTCAGTATTTCTTTCCTGAAGTATGCTTGATTCATATATCCTTTTTATGAATCACTGAAATGCCTTCTTTCCTTCCACACTAGGCCATCACATTTGCTCAAGTCTGACACAAAGACGTTCACTGACCTCTATAATTACCACTACATCACAGAACAGTCAGGGTCATTAGGATGAGGATCCAAGTTGCTTTTCCACAGACACCAGCATGTCCAAGAGACCCATTAGTCATGATGAGGCCGCTCACATGCAGTTTTAAATCGCTACAGTTCCATTTGCTCAAGGAAATTAGAAAGAAAAGGTGGTGATTATAGTGTTGTCAGTGTGGGTTCCTACAAAGCTCTTAGATCAATATTGATCTAAAAGCCACAGGGAAGACAATTGGGGTGGCAGAACTGCCTGAATCTCTGAGGTGGAGAAAAGGTATGCAGCGGAGGAAGGATAGTCACAGCAAAGAAAAGTTTAATATAATATCACATTTAATATACCATTGGTTTAGTCTGTGCACACATAGGCATCTCATGGTTTTAATACTAATTAATTGTTTTGGGTTTTTTTGGCCTATGTGTCAGCTGAACGGACAAGTTACTAATTACTGTACATGGTCATAATAATTTTTTTAAAACTAGTGAACATAAATGTAAGAGCAAAGTGACAGTATATCAAGGGACTAGAGAAAACTGGAATGTTTCTTAAAAGACAGATGGTAGCATTTAGCTAACCATATTGGGCCAATTGTATGGGTCAAAAGCTCAGCAACATGTGCTGTAGATAAGAAACTTTATTTTTACTATACAGGTGACAAAAAAAGATCAAAAACTTACTATTAACATATTCTGCTTAGCTTTGTGACATAACCATGCTCTTTAAGAGAACATGTTTCTTTTTTAATTATAGGGGTTAATGACTTTTCAATTTAAGGGTATTCTTTTTATGGCTATGCACAGAGGGTCTGATTTTCTAAAGGTAAGGTATGCATTTGTGTACCTATTTTTTTTTTAATACCATACACAATTCCCCCAAGTGAGTGTGAGTATTGGGCACTTAATAATGCAAGAAGACAGAAGTCACCTAATTGGACATTAGATCTTGTAATCATAGTAACTCTATGCTTCAAACCTGCTGGGTCTTGAAAATTGGCCCATGAATGTAACTGTTGAGATATAGTAAGATAGTTTGGTGAATTTCTTTTGTATATAATACAGACTCCTAAAGCAGAGCTCTAGCTGGCTCTTCTATCCATATGGAAGATCTGGATGGCTATTTGTTACACTCAGAACCCACAGATATCCTCTTAACTCTCTCATTTCCCCTTGATTAATATCACTCATCCTAGCTACATTACAGTGCTGCAGAAATGGATTCAGAGTTTGAATTCTTTCTCGAGAATTCAAAACATGTAAATCCAATGTATGGTTTATTACAATGATCTGACATCTTTCTTTTGTTAGAAGTTTCGTTTCTGACATATATTCACTATTTATAAGACAAAGGGTCAAATCCAAACACATATCCGAGGTAAGAGGCACTTTAAATTGCCTTTGACAACATTTTGTCTTCATGGTATTTGCTTTACTACATGGTATGATGGATATACAATAAAGTATCTAAACGTTGAGAGTTTAATTGCATAGAGGTTCAATATATATAATCAACTTCATATGGGCAACTAAACATTAAAGTGACAAAAGATTCCTAGATTAACTGCAGACTTTGTGTTATGATGGTGATTTATTTCTGTTGGTGGTACATAGTATGGAGAAAAATCAAGTTATTGCCAAACAACAACGTTGGGTTAAGTTTAAAGATTAAAGTATCTAGGTAAAGATCACTAAGAAATTATACAGAAAGCTCTAGGGCAGTATAGCACCTCTGCTCTGAAACAATGTTGGAAGGTTGCTTTGGGAAACCATTTTAGTTTTAGAGGCTATTAAACTATGTTGCTATATAATTAGTTTCTAAAAAATGTAATCCAGTAGAACTACAGGATTAAACACTAACTGCTGGTTTTATTATAAGATTATTGTTTTCTGAAATGGAAATTAGAAACTGTGTGTTTAAGGAATTCATCTACCCATGCTGCTGATTTCTTTATATAAAAATCACAATCTTTTGATCTGTGTAACATTCATACTTATGTACATATACTAAAGTATAGAATCACAGATGATTAACAACTGCCTTATTGCTGAACTATCCAAAGCATGGCATTTAGTCATAAAATCCAAAAGATCAGCACTGTGGTGAAGATTCAGTAAGGCACCTAGGGTACGTCTTCATGGCAGCTGGTGAGTGCAATTACAGCACGTGTAGGCATACCTGAACGAGCTTTGACTGAGATAGCTCATCAGAAGGAGCAGCATGGGCTAGCTGCCTGAATATCTACCCAGGCTCCCAAAGAGGCTTGTACTTGGGCAGCTACCAGGTTGCGGGAGCTTCACTGCTATTTTTAGTGAGCTAGTTTTATCAAAGCTAGCTTAGGTGTGGCTACATGTGCTGCAATCACAGCTCCCAATTGCAGTGTAGACATACCATTAGGAAATGTTTAAGTATGTGAGTAGTCCCATTGAAGCTCAGTAGAACTGTATGTGTGCTTAAAGCTAAGCACATGTGTCAAGGTTCCTTCCCCACTAGGAACTCTAGGGTACAGATGTGGGGACCTGCATGAAAACCTCCTAAGCTTACTTTTACAAGCTCAGGTTAAAACTTCCCCAAGGTACAAACTACTTTACCTTTTGCCCTTGGACTTTTGCTTCCACCACCCAACGTCTAACTGGGATTATTTTATTAGGAAAGAGCCTGTTTGGAAACGTCTTTCTCCCAAAAATCCTCACCAAAACCTTGCACCCCCCTTCCTGGGGAAGGTTTGATAAAAATCCTCACCAATTTGCATAGGTGACCACAGACCCAAACCCTTGGATCTTAAGAACAATGAAAAAAACATTCAGTTTCTTAAAAGAAGAATTTTAATAGAAGAAAAGTAAAAAAGAATCACATCTGTAAAATCAGGATGGTAAATACCTTACAAGGTAATTAGATTCAAAACATAGAGAATCCCTCTAGGCAAAACCTTAAGTTACAAAAAGACACAAAAACAGGAATATCCATTCCATTCAGCACAGCCATATTTTCTCAGCCATTTAAAGAAATAATATAATGCATATCTAGCTAGATTACTTACTAAATTCTAAGACTCCATTCTTGTTCTGTCCCTGGCAAAAGTATCACACAGACAGACCCAGACCCTTTGTTTTTCCCCCAGTTCAGCTTTGAAAGTATCTTGTCTCTTCATTGGTCATTGTGGTCAGGTGCCAGCAAGGTTATCCTAGCTTCTTAACCCTTTACAGGTGAAAGGGTTTTTCCTCTGGCCAGGAGGGATTTTAAAGGTGTTTACCCTTCCCTTTATATTTATGACAACATGCTTAAGTACTTTGCTGAATCAGATCCTGTATCCTTAAGAAACAGAAGTGTCAGATCCTTATATGATTGTTATTTTGTCAGTGAGGCTGAGTCAATTAAATGTTTTCATGTTGTAATTTCTAGCTAGTTGCTAGAATAGTATCATTCCCTGTAACAATCATGCAGACCTTTCTATCACACCTGCATATCAAATGGAACCCAAGGCCAAATGCTCAGAATGAGACCAATACTTTGAATATACTTGTGTAAGAATAATTATGCAGAAATTGCACAATTACTTTGTTTGACCATTATTACACCATACAATGCCCAGGAAAGGGAGATATTTTCCCCATTTTAAACAATGGAGCTGCATATATTAAATGAACTGTCCAAGTTCACAGTGGAGGAGACAGGAATAGAAGTCTATCCTGGTTCTGACCACTAAACCACACAAAATCTAACACAGTATAACTACATTAATCCTGTGTGAGAAGTGTAATCTGTTTATACTTCAAAAATGTAAGATCTTTTAAGAGTGATCAGGGCATCTTTGCCTTAATTCCTGCCCTTTTAAAGAGCTTTTTCCAAAGTTGTGAATTTTTATTATCTAAACTTCACGACTTTTTTCTTGATAAATTTTATGGGTGCTTATTCTCTGGTATCTGCCCAGCATTGAATTTCAATGTTCACCTCTAGAACTTGGATGAACCATTAGCAGGGAATAAATTTATTTAACAAATTTAGGTCCCCCTGCTCCCCCCCGGTTCAAAATTATCAACAAAACAATTTTAAAAAACCTGTTTGTTGTTCAATATTGTTTGAACATTTTATGATGGGTTCAATCTTAATAGAAAATTTGTCTCATTAATTACCTCCCCTACTGTCTGCAGGCACACAGCCTCTCTCATGACATCCCTATGGTAACCATAGCAATTGCTTATATGGAAAAGTTCTTAATCCTCAATAAAATCTATTTCAGTCATTAAATGTTGTTTAATATAAAATTCCTGTCTGGAACTCTGATCCTGCAAACATACTCATGAGTAATCTCATGGCTACTAGTGTATATTTACTCACAGGAACAGGAGTTAAGCTCTGGAATAAAAGGGTAGTTACATTCTGGAATAGGCTTCCAAAGGAGGTTGTGGAATCCCCATCACTGGAGGTTTTAAAAAACAGGTTAGGTAAATGTCTGTCAGCAGTAGTCTAGGTTTACGTAGTCCTGACACAGAACAGGGACCTGGACTTGTAGACTTCTCAAGATCCCTTCAAACCCTACATTTCTATGAGGTTGCAGGTTAAGGGGTTTTGTAAATTTAAATTCTATATACATTAAAACCAGTTTAAACCATTTTTCTTGTTTTATGGTTTGGAACTCAGCCAGTGAATGGGCAAGGGTTGAAGAGAAAACATGGGATGGAAACAGCCGGGGCAGGAATGGGAAAATAATTCCAGAATTGTGGACTCAAGTTAAATATCTCCTCCATCACTTGCTTGTGTGTTTACAAGACTCATATGTTTGTGTCTACTTAGATTGTAAGCTCTGCAGGCTAGAGAAATATCTAATTACAGACCTGTAAAGTGTCTCATGCACTTTGGGACACTGTTATTACCCAGTATACTCTTTCTTTTCTCTGCTTCTCTCTCCGTGTTTAATATCTTCAAGATCAAAATGGCTACTATCATATGCTACCATGACCAATCCGTGCTGAAGAGCATTGCCTTTTGAATTTTGCTGGTTCGTGAGCTGTGACTATTACTGAATAGCAGGCATCAAGTAAAAGTACAAGCCTGCACCCAGTGGAATAATGTATAGGATGATAACATCAAGATCCTCCTGCTCTGAAGTGATACAGTGAGAATTTAATACAAATTATCTTAATGGTGCTAAGAAATCAAACAAATCAAGATGATGTCACTAACTTGTAGGCCTCTTGACAAGCACTCTTTAACCTTTGTTAGACATCTTATGTTTGCTGTGCATCAGCTTTAAAGATCTGGATAAATGAATTAATTCACCTTTATCCCCTTGAGGAACACTATTGATTTTTATAAAAATGAATTAAACATTCACTATCAATTAAGTTCTGTGCTTGCTTTTTTTTTTTTTTTAAGAGATCCATCTCCTTGCTGAATGATAAGTTTACCTAACAGCACATGCAATAGAGTATTGTACTGTCCACTTATTGGCATATATATTGGATAAATAAAATCCTATTACATTCCTGTTTATACTATATTGGGATTATACATTATGTTTAGCCCAGTTAAATTACATCACTTAGTTTTACTGTTTTAACATTTTTTAAGTTTACTGTTTTAACATTTATAAAATTGGTTATTAGATCTAGGAGATCTTGGAAAAACAAACAAAATATCTCTCAGGCTAGGTGTAGTTTGTATTTTATTATTGCTTCTCCAAGCATATGAGCTTTACTTTCTCCTTAGTGTTTGTGCTGACAAATTATTTCCTATGGATGTTCTGTTACCAAAGTGACTAATTCCTGGTGTCCAGATACTCCTCTTCTTGCTGACATTTTTACCAGAGAATCTTGTTTAAACACTTTTTTCTTTACTCCTACTCCTTCTCTGATTATACTTCTGCCATCTATTATATTTGATCTGTCCAGTTCTTGTCCTGTTTGACGAAATACTGATTAGAAGTCTGGATGCAAGATAGAAAAATAAAATCCTTTGAAAGATGAGAGATTAACTTCACACCCAGGGCAGGACAGAGAGCCAATCTTCCCAGAGATGGAAACAAACAGGTGAGACCTACTCCAGAGAAGTTCCACCCATGCGACTCCCCTAGCAGGATATCCAACAACACACAAAACCAATGACACAAATTTGGAATCATTACATGATCAGAGTAATTTCCCATTGGTTGATTATACACTGAAGCGCTATTGGCTTTTACAAATAAATACATTAATTGCTATCACATATAGCACACTCACATGCTGACTTGATCTTGATAATCATTCTCACTCATTTTCTTTCTTTCATCACTGAAGCATTCTAAAGAGTCTGGACCAGATACTCCACTCGTGTTACACTGGTTTTGTGTTGGTCTAGTTCTGTTGATTTAAAACAAGTTAGACCTGTGAAACTGAGTGGAGGATCACATCCTCATTGTACATGAGCTTCTGTGTGGGGGAGGTTTGGATATATAACTCAAAGAACTAGGCCTCTGGAAGATTTGTGATTGATTCTAGTCCTCCATAAGAATATGATTTAAGGATCTTTGTGTAAGGGGACTGTTGCCCCCTTAATAACATTCAGTGGGGGTGTTTTGGTTGGCTAGCTCCCAGTACTAAAAGGGGAAGGGTCTATGGGAAATCAGGACCCTGAGACTGATAGTCCCCAGGAACAGTGGGGAGAGACCAATGCTCCAGGTCAGCCTGAATGACAGGGTGGGCAGGCTAATCAGAGAGTCAGGAGGCCAGGGAGGTCCCGTCCTCCATGTGAGCTGGATTTGCCTGAGTCAGAGTGGGACCGAGCTAAGGAGAAAGCAGGGGCCCAAGCTAAGCTGGGGAGCAGAGCTGGGCCAGATCCAGAGGTACCAGAAAAGCAGCCCAGAGAGAGCAGACCCTATGCTGGAAGCAGAGCTGCAGCCCCAATGCCAGAGGCACAGCCCAGAGAGAGCAGACTTGCTCTGGGAGCAGAGCTGCAGCAACCAGAGCCAGAGGGGCCAGAAAAGCAGCCCATGAAGCAGGTCAGTGCTTGGAGCAGTCACAGAAGCAGCCTTCAGACAGACCTGTCCTGGGAGCAGAGCTGTAGCAACCAGAGGCAGAGGGGCCAAAGAAGCAGCCCAGGGAGCTGGAGGCAGAGCAGCAGCAGCACTGAGACAGAGTGGTGGAGCTGGGGCTGGAGCAGTCTAGAGCTGGGTGTGGTGAGAGCTAGGGGGACCCTGGGCAGCAGGCCCAGCACAAGGAGACACCTCAGCCAAGAGGCTCTGCAGGCCAGGCTTGGATCATAACCCTGACAGGGTGCGGGCGACACTGGGAAGAAGGGTCCTACCATTTAGAGCCTGAGAGCGTGTGGCCACCACCAGAGCAAGTGTCCAACCCACAGCATCCCTACAGCACAGCCAGGGCCTGAGACTTACAAGGAACAGACTGTGAACTGCCCGGACATTCCAGAGACACTGTTTGTGATGTTCCCTGCCACAGCGGGTTGATGTGTTTCCTTTAACCTTTCCCATTTTTCCATATTGTTTTTAAAATTAATTGTTGATTAAATAACTTGCATTTGCTTTAAATTGTATGTAATGGTCAGTGGGTCAGAGAAGTGCCCAGTGCAGAGAGAGTACCCCGGAGTGGGGATGCCCTAGCCCCTGTCCTAGGTGACCACAGCAGGGCTGGGGGTCGAGCCCCCCAGGAATCCTGGGCCCAGCCTTGTTGGGGTTACGAGGACTCTGCCAGACAGGAGAGTGGAAGGGGAGTCCTCAAGGGCAGGGAAGCCACTGGGTAAAGGAAGTGGGAGCGAGGACTCAGATCCTTTCGCTAGCCCACTTCACCGGGGTAGTACAGAAGCCAGGAAAGTTCCCCACAATAGCAGGACTATTCCCCCACTTACATAATTGGCGTCACAAACAGGATCCTATCCACAGGGTCCACCCCATTGGCTTACTGTTTGAGTTCTAGTAGCACTGTCCGAGCCTGGTCGAGCACCCTATCATAGCTGGAATTAAAGAACTACAAATCCAGTTTGCTAAATTTCAGAGCAGATTATCAGACCAAGTGGTGGCATTACAACAAGCTAGAACAGAACAGAGAGACATCTTATCACTGGCTAAGGCAGTAATAGACCAACAGGCAGCAGAAGCTAAGAAACCCCCTACTATTTATGTTCCGCGGGAGCGGAAGGTCACGGAGTTTGATGGCTTCCCGGCTAGACCAGGAGACATTACGATAGAGGAGTGGGTCAAGTCAGTGACGGTGGCTCTGCGTGTGCTAAGAGTACCTGAAGAAGATCATGTGGACTTCATAGAGGAGCACCTCAAGGGCCAGGCCAAGGCCATACTAAAGTTCATGGGAATGGGAGACAAGAAAGATGTGGAAGAGGTGTTTGAACTCCTCCTGGAAGTGTATGGAGATAAGGTACCTATTGGAACCTGACTAAAGGAGCTCTTTGAGCGAAAGCAGGAGCCCGGTGAAACTATCTGGGCATATGCATATGACCTCCAGGAGAGAATGAGCAAAGTGGAGCGGCGAGACCCTCAACGAGTTCCAGACCCAGATATGGTTCTGAAAGAGCAGTTAGTGCTGGGGCTCCAGGATGATTCCCTTCGCCGCTAAATGAAAAGGAAGTTTAAGGAAGAGCCCAGTAAGAAGTTTCATGAACTCATGCAGGTTGCCATTATGTGGTCAGAAGAAGAGGAAGTTCCTGTGACAGAGACAGCCAAGCCTAACCCCCGTACACGAAGTGTGGGCCTAGTGAATGCAGATGCTGGGGAAAAGGCCCTGCCCCAAACACAGTTAACACTGGAAATTTTAAGTGAGGCTGTCCAAAAACTGGTGGTCCAACAGGAGGAGATGATAAAAGTGATGACTGAGTTAATGAAAGAAAAAAATCCCATTAGTATGTCAAAGTATCCAAGGGCACCGGGATCCCAAAGAGCCCCACTAAAGGATGAGCTGGGAAGGTACATCTGTTACACTTCTGAAAAGCCAGGGCATACTAGCTGGGAATGTCCACTGAGAAGGAGAACAGAGTCCCAGACACTGAAAACTAATGGGGCACCAGGAGTGAGTGGTCCATCTACAGTAGAAGGGCAAGCAGTGGCTCAGAAGTCAGCACCATTACCACCATTATTATTTCAAAAATATTTGAAAGACAAGGAACTGACCATGCACAGCACACGGTTTGTACATCTAACAGCAGTTAATGGACTGGCAATCCCAGTGGTGGGATACCTCGAAGCAGACAGACTACATGGGCCAGACACTGTCAGGGAAATGCATCTTCATCCTGAAAGACAAAGACTCTCAAGGGAGCCATAGAGTCCCAGGGATTCTATGGATGAACATCATTAGTGAGCTGAAGGAGCTACCATTGCCAGAAGAAGGAACTAGGAGGATGAACCATCATGGGCACTCTAAGAAGAATGCTGTGCTGAATAGAGTACTGGCTCGAGCACAGAGACAAAACCATTCATTGGGCCCTGCGGGGCAGATTGGAAATGTTAAAGTGGGCAGAAAACAGAAGACTGTTATTCCTCCTCAGAGAGGAAAGATCCTTGACAAACACTGTTGTGTATCAGAAAATACCAAGAGATATTGAGCTATTGTAGAGCCTACATCTGGGGTAAACCTACCTAATGGACTTCAGTCAGCCAATGTACTGACTAGTGCCATCAAAGGAAGAGTACCAGTGCGTCTTCTAAACTCACACATGAAGGCTATGGAGTTGCAGCCTGAGAAGGTGATCCCTCAGGTGAAGGTAACATTTGGGGAGAGGGAAGAACAAGTTACCTCTCCCCAGGAAAGATGTGATGGGAGACTGCCAGTTCCAGTTAAAGTGGCATGCCAAGGGCTGATTCCTGCACAGGTGGCTAACTTAAGAGAGTTGCCAGAGAAGCATCAAGAAGCCTTTTCAAAGGATGAGGTGACCAATTTCGATGACTGGGTCAAAGGTGTCCATGACAGGCCAAAGACAGCCAGTGATGTTGCCTCAGTACAACTAAAGACACAGCCCAAAGTAGGAAAAGGACTTATGATCGCAAGTCCAGTGGGGCTCTCATCAGACCTGGTGACAGTGTATCAGTTCGTAGCCATAGACGCCAGAGACGTAATAAAATACAGGACAAATGGGAGCCAAATCCCCACACTGTGGTCACCTACAACAATCCCGAACTGCCAGTGTACGCTATCCAGCCTGAACAAGGAGGTCCTGAGAGAGTAGTACATAGGGACCAGCTAAAGCATTTTTAGTCTTTAAAGACTTAGTCTTACCAGGGCTCGTAGGAGGCATAGAGCAGCATTTCCCAAGGAGACTAAAACCAATGGGGTAAACTTAAACCCTAATGGGAATGGCCAGGCCCCTCAAACTCACCCAGTTTTACCTGAGAACAGGGAAATAGAAAATATGAGTAACGAACCACCAGTTTTAAGAAGGTCCCAGAGGGCTAATAAGGGTGTACTTCCTCTTAGACTTAAAGATGATTATGTTACTGGTTCTGTGTAGTGTTTTAATGAATATTGTTATGTATAGTATGAAGAAGTAGATGTGAAATGTTAAATATGTTAAATGTTCTTTTGATAATCGTTAATGGGTTTTTGATATAATATGATGTGGGTATATGTTGTTACTATGGGGCCCGGATGTACTGGTGTGAATATTGTGGCTGTGGCAGAATTTTAGCAAGGGGGAATGTAAGGGGACTGTTGCCCCCTTACTAACATTCAGTGGGGGTGTTTTGGTTGGCTATAGCCAGAAAGTGAACATTTATTAACTTGCGGTCATTCTTGAGTCAGATACAGACTAGAATTTTACTATTTACGAGCAGCCCAGGACAACAACAAAAACATTCCAGACACATGATATTTAGTTACTTACTGCTTGTCAGGCAAGCTGCTGAATTGCACTTAAAAATGTTGGGTACATTGACTGATCAGTGCATCCATCCTGAAGCTGAACATGAAATTGGCCTCCTGCCTCCCTTTCCTTGAAAATTTCACTAAATGGTAGCAGAAATGAATTATGAGGTCTGCCTAGACTGCTGCTTTGCTAAATTCCTCTTCAGGCTCTGCTCAACCAATACTTCACTTCTGGGAAGGTGCATCCCCACATCTACTTCTAAGGGTGAAGGTTGGCCCTTGCAATAAACTCCCTGTCCTCTGAAAGTCTATGAAGATCATTAACTTCTCCTCCTCTTGACTCCTTTTCTCCTCCATTATCTTCCACCTTTAAGTAGGCAAGAGAAAGCAGCTTGCTTACTGAAAAGGTTCAAAATTTCCCTGCCTGTTTCCCCATTCAGAAGTGGAGAAATGTTCTTTGTATGCCAATGTAATAATAGGCTGCCTTAATCTGAACCACCTCATGCCTAATTAGGTGCCCCAGATTGAACCATTGCAATGAGTGAGTGAACCCATTGCTGTGGTGCAGACCTGGGGGGAACAATCTTAAACTCCAACCACTGATGTAAGGGCTATTACTTGACTCAGTAGGAATGTTTTTAAAAAGCCTTCATTTGGGAAGGGGTGTAGTTTGCACAGAAATAGAAATCCACATCCTGCTGCTTGAATTTACAATGCTTTCCCCTCTGCACTTGGGACTTTGTGTGTGTGGGAGAAGTTTCTGAAGCACCTGTATTTGAGCAAGTCCCAGATATACTGTCTTCAGCTACAGCAGGACAGCTCAAGAGATAAAGGGACCATGAAGGAGTAAGAGACCCCACAGGAACTATTTCTCCCAAAATATCTCCCAAGGCTTACGGAATCGGAACTATTGGCCTTTTTGAACAGGTCAAACTGCACACTCCCCTTCTACCCACACACATTGAAGAATAGAGAAATTCCGCAAGTTCAACTGAACAGTTTCCATTGTTCTGTATGGGTTATTTCCATAGAGGAGACTGGGACACTTCACCTTCACTCAGCTTAGTCATTTTGATAGATACAATAAAATTCTGTGAGTATTTTCTAGCAAATTCATGCAAGTTCTCTTCATGGTACAGGGAACAATGTCTATATGGTTTTAAGAGTTAACTCTACCATGATTTAGTAGAAATTAGATAATCTAAGGTTTCAGAGTAACAGCCGTGTTAGTCTGTATTCGCAAAAAGAAAAGGAGTACTTGTGGCACCTTAGAGACTAACCAATTTATTTGAGCATGAGCTTTCGTGAGCTACAGCACGAAAGCTCATGCTCAAATAAATTGGTTAGTCTCTAAGGTGCCACAAGTACTCCTTTTCTTTTTTAGATAATCTAAGGTAGTTTGTATTCTTAAATTCAAGACAGACAGGATTTAGGACATTTGGTTGCTAGAAAAGTATTTTTGGCAATATTCAATCATTTATATTCAACAGTCTGTACTAGAAAACCCTTGATATCATTTTCTCTTACACAAAAGCCACACTAGACCACTGAACTGGGACTTGTGATCTACTCCTGACTTGGCCATTGTCTTGCTGGGTGACCTTGAGTAAGTTACTTCCCTTCCTGTATCTCAGTTCCCCCATCTGTAAAATGGGAATAATAATATTGTCCTACTTGTAACATGCTTTGAGATCTACTGATTAGAAGCATTATATAAGCTATTATTTATTATTATAACACAAATTGTTCTTAGGATTCTAGTGCTAAGTCAGCAAAGCATTTAAACATCCTTAATCCATCTGTATTGAGGGAAGCATGTAAGCATGTGCTTAACTTGTACTAAAGTGCTGAGTAAGGATTCTTTTGTGAATCAGCACCCGAAATATGATAAGTGAGTGGAAAATGTTGATTTTCCTTTGTAAGTTGAAAGAAGATAATTTGGATACATTCATTCAGACTTTGCCAATGGATGTGAATATAGGTCTGGATTCAACAAATCATTAAGCATGTTTGGACCTTTAAACTTCAGTGCTTTGTTAAACTGGGGTCATAAAGTTTGTATTTACCAAATGTATGGCAAAGCAATTCAACACTATCAAAAACCTTTTCTACAGCAAATGTTAAGGCAGCTGGATCGAATTCTTTTATTGATTTCTAAATTAAAGGCTATGTAATTTATATAGTTCTGTGTTGGTGAGGTTGTGAAACAGAACTGAACTACTCCAGAGGGAGGTCCAAGAGGAATTTTCCTTAAGGGATGCACAATCCCGTCTGGTGTTCTCTGGATGGCAGAGGGAAGACTGGGTCAGCACTCTTTTTCTGTGCCTGGTCATCTCTGCTGGCTGGCACAGGAGCAACAGCTCCCCCCACTCACTCTCTGCCCCTGGGGATAAGAATCAGTCAGAGATGGTAGGAAGTAGAAATCCCTACACTGTAGACAGCACATGGACTGCAATTGTGACAGACCCTTGTGAAGAGTAGCTAATGTGTAGAAAGGAGCCTTACAAATTTCATATCCCTCAGGTCAAGCTGAGGCCAAGTCATATTCTGGTTCCAAGGGAAAATCTCTGGAAAAAAAAGCAACCCCTCTTCTTTCTAGAGTACACCCAACTTCATGTTGGTGGCCTAATTTTCAGAATGTTGCACTTAATCTGTTACTGAATATTTCAATGAATATAAGAAGGAAGAAATGAGTGCCATCAAGCTTCAAGGTAAACACTGTTCTTTCTCTATTCATTTTGGCCAATAATGCATTAATAATTTCCTGCATAATGATAATCTGGGTGGAATAATGGTCCTGACTCCACATTCCATTACAATGGTTTTATGCCAGTGTGATGCCTTTGTAGTTAATGTTACAAAGCAGCAGAAGTGGCTTCCAATTCACCCAAACCTTTCAATGCATTCCATTTACTACCAGCATAAAACTGGTACAACAGAGTTGAGAATGTGGTATTTTAAAATAAGTTAGAGCCTAATCCCTAAAAGAAACCTCAATCAGTCCTCCAATAATGCTTTAGATAGTTTCCCCCCCCGCCCCCCAGTCTATGCACACTTTTCAAGCACTAACTTGAAAATAATGTCTTTTTAATCCTTCACAGAACTCAAAATATATATTGGTCACATTTTCTTTTGGACAAAAGACAGAGGATGGTAAATTGGATCCAGAATGTGAAATACATAGGCTTTTTAGAACATATGAAAACAAATCTGACAGGTGTTTATAAGTACAATTCTGCCCCATTCCCATCACCTTAACTAAAATTGTAACTGCCACGTGACCTCTATATAAATATCATTAAATTACTGCCCCCTTCATCTTACACAAAATGTTAGAAGGACTAGCTAAACACATTAGCAGCTGTGAAACATATGTGCTATCATATGAGGGTCCCCAAACATAACAAATCAATTTTCAGGACAGTGGATGAATATATTTGAGCCATAAAAAAATTACTAATTAGTGACCCAAGTAAACAAGCCATGCTGAATAAAAACAAGCTAATATTAATAACAGACTAACAGCTTGCCCATTACCTAGGGCAACATGCAACTGACAGATGATGTGATCTCTGATGACAGATAAATACAGATCCCTTTTATCCTTCTAAATTCTGTCTACTGAGAAAATTAGCAATTTCATCAGTATCATCAGCTGAGGAGCCACAAAAGCACAGATATTGTTTCTGATTTAGAAGAGGTGAGAGGGGATAATGGATACCATTGATAAAAAGTCCTAAACTGAGGCCAACCATATATAAGAAGGCCTGGGTGATATAGAAGTACTGATGACTGCTGCTTCCATTTCTGGTTACACAGCTTGGTCTCTATTGCTTTGTTTTCTGCAACAGCAGATGCCTAATTTTTAATAATCCTTCTCAGCCCCCTGCAAATATGAACTTTAAAAAAACAGTTCCATCAAGTCACGCTCTCCCCACCTCAATAACATTTGGAAAACATTATGTTAATATAATAGCAGAGCATTCAAGAGTGAACCTCAAACACCAGCTAAGAAGAACAGAAACAAATAGACAACTTTCAACTTCTGTTAACTGATTGTTTGGACTATTGTCCACCCCCCCCCTTCCTGCCACCACCACCACTGATGCCTGCACAAAACTCCTTTTCCTTCCAAGGTCTCCCGAGGGTGAGTAAGTGATACTTATCACAAGGATGGGATTCAAAGTGAATGCAGCAAACTGAAATTGCGCTTTGACCTTCTCTTTCCTGAGCTGTAATATGCTGTTCTCAGTTTTCACCATTAGAAAAAATCAGAACTGGGCAAAATATTTTTCCTTTCATGTGAAAATTGTGTTTTATGTTTTTCATATTAAAGAACTGCCTTGAGGCCCCGAATAAAGTCTGATTCCTCATTGAGATAAGCACAATGGGCTAGAGTCAAAGGGACTCTTGACATTTGAGGTGCATAAATCCCAGATTTAGACCCCACTGGGATTCACAAATCCCCTGCTCAGATGCCACCTAACCATGTACATGCCTAATATATATATATATATATATAAAGGCACTCAGTATCTAAATTTCCACTATTCAAGGTTCTGAGGCCTATGTTTCTGCTTCTCGGCCTCCTTAGTGTTGCCTCACTCTAGGCATCCAGACACCTAAACCCTACTGCAATGCACAAACTGGGAGTGACAGGCATTCCTTCATCTAACTCATCTTCAGAGAACACTCTGAGCCTATCTCCAAACAAAACAGTTAGGAGAAAAGGAGGACATCCTCCCTTGCAGATTTTGGCCTGGGTGTTAGCATATTCACTGGAATGTGAGAGATGCCGCCACCCCATTCAAAATTTGCACAGGGATCTGCCACCTCTCAGGTAAGCACCTTAATCGCTGATCATTGGCTGTTCGGATGTGGGGCTCACTTTGTCTCTTCCACTGAAGCTGCTCCACTATGGATAAACAAAGTCAATGTTTATGGGGGTGGGGGGGAGGGGGGAAGACTGGATAGGATTCTAGATTTCCCTCATGCTAGGTGAATAATCTAACCTCCAGACTAAAGAGTCATTCTGATGACTATGCTTCCCCTCTTTTTGGCCTAATGACGCCTTAAGTATTTATCCAAAGTGGAACAGCTTCAACAGGTGAGATTGGGGGGAACCTAGACCCTGTGAGTGTCACCTAGCTCAATGGCTAGGGCACTCATTGGAAAGGTGGCTGATCCCAGTTCCAATCCCTTCTCCCCCTCAGGTGGAAGGCGGGGGGAGTTGAATGGGGGGGGTCTGCTATATCCCAGTTTTAGCTCAGACTCAGACATTTGCCATCCAGACCTCCAAATAGCTAGTGACAGTCACAATCACTTCAGTCCTCATGCTCCACCCCCCCCCCACACACACACACTACCATCCTCCAACTAAATGTTGTGCAACTCAGCACATCTCTTTCATTTTTAATACTCTCCCCCCCACACCCCCATGTCCCAGGCTTTTTGGTGACCTTTGTGCAAGCTTTGACTTCATGCATTTCAAGTTTGTTAGCAAATCTTTGCATATTTATTTTTTTGTCTTAAACTTTCCCTTTAAATATCTTAAACTATAGGGAAAAGTCTCAAGAAAATGCTGTGTATTATAGGATGAAAGGACTCCTGGTAATCACAAAGCCTGAATAAAACAGGAACTTGAACAGTAACATTCAAAAGATGTTATATATGTCTTTTAAAAAATATTCCCATTTTTATGACACTGCATGCAGAACATACAACATTCTTAAAAAAAAACCCAGTCTGTCTGATGATCCACTAGGAAATGCTATTGTATATATCACACACATACATACTATCAATACTTAATTCCTTTGTCCTCACTGTGATCATAATTAGATCTGTGGTACACAGCCTGTATTATGCATGCAGACTAGACAGCTTTAATAAAACGTATTGATGGCAATAAACTTTTCAAACAGTACAGCAATTTCTATTTCAGCAAGGACCTGAATGCAAGTGTGGCAGCCAGAATAAGTTGACTCGGTTGTGCCACTGAGTTATAAAAACAAAAGCAAAATGCAAAATGTAGACTTGATTTATGTTCACAGTAAGGATATATTTTGAATTAATTGTTGGATCAGGTACTCCGTCCATTAGTTATTATAATTATAATAATTATTACTGTATATCTGGTGGCTGTTTCTTTGGAAAAACGAGGGAGGCTTCCGAATTGTATACTGTTTCTCACAAGTAAGGGTTCACAACTAAGGTAAACTTTTTGAAGTGCTTTGGGTCTAGCTCCCCAAAGGGATTTAGACTCCCAAATGCCACAGTAGGCACCTAAATCAAAAACTTAGATCCTCAACCCTCCCCTCATTCCCCGCCTCCGACAGTGGCCACTTAACTCTATAGGTGCCTAAAGTCTCCCCTGCACATAGGTTTTTGTCAGGGGCCATGAGCAAAGCTGTATAAGTCCTGACACCGCTGTGCTGCTCAGAACCTAGCTTTTGCCTAAGTCCCAGTGAGGCAACACCACCTGGCTTAGGCCCTAATCCCAGGACTGGGTTCAGAGTTGTGAATCCTGAGCAGGGATAAGGAGTGCCCCTCTGGCCCCGAGTTCCATTTCTCTCCTCAGAATTCCTGCTGGCTAGCTGAGACAGCGCGCCACTCAGCTTGATGGCTATTCTGAATTCCACTCTTAGGTGCCTAACGCCTTATGCCTTTATGAGAAGGCTGGGTGCTTAACCCAGGGATGTGGATTGCACTAGGGTGCCTAAAGTTACGGGTGGTAATGCTGAGTCTAAGCCCCCTTCGTGAATCTGATTTAGGCACTTAGGGCTTGTCTACACTTAAAACGCTACATCAGCACAGCTGCATTGCTATAGTGTTTTAAGTGTAGACATTACCTATGCCAGTGGGAGGGATTCTTGTCGGCCTAGGTAATCCACCTTGGTAATCCCCAAGACATGGTAGCTAGGTCTATGGAAGAATTCTTCTGTTGACCTAATGCTGCTATCTACACAGCGACTTAGGTTGGTTTAACTGCCCTGCACTGGGGCGGGGGGGATTTTTCCACACCCTAACCAACATAGTTACATCAACCTTATATTCTAGTGCAGACCAGGCTTCAGGCTATATTCAGTGGTGAGCTGGAGCCAGTTCGCGCGAACCAGTTGTTAAATTTTGAACCAGTTTTAGAACCGATTGTTAAAAATTGTTATGGCTCCCTGAGTTCCCAGCCGGGGAGGCTCCCCCAGCTCCTCCCCTGTCTTCCCCCCCTCACAGAGCTTCAGCGTGCCATGCCACCAGTGCCAGCTCTCTGGACTGCTCCTGGGCAGTTCAGCAGCGCCTGCCGCTTTGAGCGGCATGGTCAGGGGGTGGGGCTGCGAGCTCCAGTGGGCCGCCCGGCATCCATACATGCTGCCCTCAGCAGTATGTTAAGCGGGCTGGGCCAGGGCTGGGAGGAGAGGTTGGATAAGGGGCAGGGATCAGTTGGAGGGGGCGGAGGTTCTGGGGGGGCAGTCCAGGGACGGGAAAGGGGTTGGGTAGGTGTGGGAGTTCTGGGGTGGGGTCTGTAGGGCAGGGCCCGTGCAACTACTAGGTGGACTAGGCGGCCGCCTAGGGCATCAAATGGTTGGGGGCGCCAAAGAGCGATGTCCCCCAATTTTTTTTTAAACAGCAGAGCACAAGGCTGCCTCTGCTCCCCGCCTCCCGAGGGCTGCCCATGGTGTGGCCAGTCCCTCCCCCCAGGGGAGCAGCTGGCGGTGGAGTGGGGAAGGGGAGGGTCTAGCACTAACAGCTGCACCTTGTTCCCCGTGCTGCGGACCTAGCCGAGCTCGCTGCCACCCCCAGGACTCACAGCCACCGTTGAGAGCCCCGGGGGCGGCAGGGAGCCCGGCTCGGCCCACGGTGTGGGGAAGAAGGCGCAGCTGCGCTCTGCTCTTCGGGCGGAGAAATTGGGTGTCTACTCCGCCTGCAAGGTACCTAGCTAGGCCGCGGGGAGCCACAGGGGCCCACGGAGCTCCTGGGAGTGGGCAGGTCCAGCCCCTGGCCTGGGGAACGGTGTATGTGGGAGCAACCCGGGCACCTGGTAACCCCCCACCCAGCCAGCCACGGTCACCTTCACCCTTGCATCAACCTCGGGATCCCCTCCCTGCCTGCAATCTCCTTCCTGCCCACTCTTCCCTTGTGCAAACCCCTCCCTGCCACCTTCACCCCTCTGCAACAACCCCGGGCACATACACCCCCCTGCCTGCCAGGCCCTTGCAACAACCCCCCCCGCCCACTTCTCCCTTGTGCCACTCCCTCCCTGCCACTGCACCCCCTGCAACGAGCCCCTTTTGCCACTGTGCGATCTCTTCCCTGCCACTACACCCCCACCTCCTCCACCTCTTGGCACATCCCTTAAATCAGAACTTTTTACAGGGAACCAGTTGTTAAGATTTTGGCAGCTCATCACTGGCTATACCTGAGGGGGCAGAGGTTCTGTCATTCAGGCTACAGGGTTGAGAATTTCAGTGTGCGCTAGCATGCATCCACATAGGGGAATTACAGTTCAGCATGCTAGTGCATGCTGCAGTTTACAGCCCCATAGTATGGCTGTGTAGAAAAGCTTTATGTTTCATTGAAAGCCAAATGGGACGTAGACTCCTAACACCTAAATCACTCGTGAAAATGATTCTTCAGCTTCAAAGTCATTTGGGACTTCTGAAAATGTAAACCCATACGCCATAAATATAGGATCAAATTCTGAAAATGAGACTGCTCATGTGCTTCAAGTAGGCATGTGCTAACTTGCTGAATGAAGGACTTAGGTACTAACATCCAAGGTGCTGAGCACCTCAATTCCAGTAATAGTAGTGGGTACTTTCCACCACTCAGGAAATACTCAGCATCTCACAGCAGGACATTGCACCCTCATTTAAGAGGATGGAGTTACGGAAGATATGACAGAAGAACATAACCTTAACAATCAGGCTGAACAAGTCCATGAAAAATAAAATCAGTGCATGTGATTAGCAACCATGAAGGTGAACGAAAAAAGCAGGGTCTTACACATAACTATCACAACATCTGGTGTATCTCATCCAGTGCACCAAATGCCCCAACAACAACTATGGGCATGAAGCCAAACAATCACTTCACTCTCAAATGAAAAATGATAAAATAAACACCATATCATCTGTGTGTGAGCACTTTTCACAAAATGATCACTGCATATCTGAACTCTCAGTCCTCATCCTCCAAGGAAATCTGCACAATGCCTTCAGAAGGAGCTTAAATTCATAACTTTGCTAGACACTAAAAGTCTTGGTATTAATTAAGATACTGGATTTATGGTTTATTACAACAATCTGTAACCCACTAACCCCGATTTTCTTTTCTTTCTTGGGGGGGGGGGACGCTTCTAATGATTGCAGAGATGTTAACTGCACACTTCCCCTGGAATGGTCTCTTACAATGTTAAGTATTTATGCTAAACAATCTGTTCCACTTTGTATTTAGCTGTAACACTCGGAGTACCTTTCCCAGACCTGAAGAAGATCTCTGTGTAGTTCAAAAACTTCTCTTTTGCGAACAAAAGGGGGCCCAATAAAACATACTACATCACTCACCTTATCTCTCTCAGATCCTGGAACCAACACAGCTACAACACTACAAAGAAAGTATAAATGAGCTGAAGAGACAAGTTTTACTTGGAGAGAAAAAAAAAGCAATTGAGGAACAGGATAGGGAGAAGGGTTGTGGTCAGCCAATAAAACATATGCCAGATACCCTTTTCCTCTTTCTGAATTACATGAAAGAGGGACTATATGTATAACAGGACAATAGTATACCCATCTATAGTGACCCATCCACACAGAACAGGGTTTCTCCGCAGCTTCCAAACACACACTGCCCTGCCCACTCTCCTTTAACCAGGTATATTTTTCAAAACATAAGCAAAACAAAAACAAACAGTTCCACAGCTCACCCTTCTCAGCCAGGCTTTATTAAATCAACTCTGTTGTCTGTTAGCTCGGTAACCCTCCAAGAACTGTAGCCCCAGGACAACCTTCTGAGCACCTACCCCTTTGTTCCAGGACCTCACCACAGCCTGATCCAATCACTCTACCCCTTCCTTCCCTATGACAGGTCTTTAGAGCCCCACTTATAGTTCTGATCACCTTATCTGACTCTATTTGAGCCCACCTCGTCTAAAACAGGGGAAATGGGCTTGGTCTACTTATAGGGACCAGCTAGTCCATGGCCAGACCCTATACATTTCCCTTTGTTGAGTTCCTCATAAATGGTCTATTCAGAGGGGTTAGCTTTGGAAAGGGAGAGGTTGGAGCTTCCAAATGCCACAGGTTCTAGGGAGGGTCTAATCCCTTAGGAGCTATGATGGTGCTGCCCAGACCACCTGTGTTTGTACTGTATGTGGGGATGAAAAAACATCAACCACAATTAAACGCTGCAGTATTAACTTCAGCTGCTTTTTCCAGTGTGATTTATGCCCACTTCTGAGGGAAATGTATGGCCAAAAAAGTCTACTTCCTGCCACTTTCCATCCTAAATAGCTTCCTATATCCATTATATGCTTATTTAGCAGAGCTGGGTATGTGGAACGTCTGAGGCTCTCCCAGGAGGAGAGAATTATGAAGCATTGCTTTGGCACCTCCTTTCCAAAACTTTGTGTCTTATCTACTTGATTAATTAGCTGTTACCACTCAAGAAAGAGATCTTGGAGTCATTATGAATAATTATCTGAAAACATCCACTCAGTATGCAGTGGCAGTCAAAAAAGCAAACAGAATGCTGGGAATCGTTAAGAAAGGGATAGATAATAAGACAGAAAATATCATAGTGCCTCTATATAAATCCATGCTATGCCCACATCTTGAATACTGTGCAAAGATGTGGTCGCCCCATCTCAAAAAAGATATATTGGAATTAGAAAAGGTTCAGAAAAGGGCAACAAAAATGTTTAGGGGTATGGAGTGTCTACCATATGAGGAGAGATTAATAAGACTAGGACTTTTCAGCTTGGAAAAAAGACAACTAAGGGGGGATATGATAGAGGTCTATAAAATCATGACTGGTGTGGAGAAAGTATATAAGGAAGTGTTATTTACTCCTTCTCATAATACAAGAACTAGGGGTCACCAAATGAAATTAATAGGCAGCAGGTTTAAAAAAAAACAAAAGGAAGTATTTTTTCACACAACGCACAGTCAATGTGTGGAACTCCTTGCCAGAGGATGTTGTGAAGTCCAAGACTATAACAGGGTTAAAAAAAGAACTAGATAAATTCACAGAGGATAGGTCCATTGACAGCTATTAGCCAGGATGGGTAGGGATGGTGTCCCTAGCTTCTGTTCGCCATAAGCTGGGAATGGGCAACAGGGGATGGATCACTTGATCACTACCTGTTCTGCTCATTCCCTCTGGGGCACCTGGCATTGGCCACTGTCGGAAGACAGGATACTGGGCTAGATGGATCTTTGGTCTGACCCAGTATGGCCATTCTTATGATTTTATTTTCTGTCCTCTCCTGCACTCCTCACAAAGTGTTTTGTGGCAATCCTTTATTAAATAGTCAGTTATAATCTACATAAGTTCAAAGGTAAAAGCTTCCACTTTTGTTTTTTAATTATCCCTTTTTAGACATTTTGCACTGATGCACTTGTCATGAGTTTGGAAACAACATGAAGTAAGAAAAGGAAAGAAAACTCCCTTTCAAAATTATGTTGAACATGGGTTCGGGGAAAGCCCCAGTCTATGACTATCTCTGTGTATACCTAGAAGATTGTGTCTGCTCCCATCAAATGCAAAACACACCCTGGCCACAAAGATCCATAAAATTGTAACACCCAGACTATTGTAATACGTTTATCTAGGAAGGAAGTCCCCTGCCCAAGGAAGCTCCAACTTGTTCTCAGCCCATTATCCCAATATGCCAATAGCCACAATGTTCTTGTTGACCATTAAGAAAAGGTTTTTAAATCATGGGAGACAGAATCTTTACCAGATCCAGATCAGAAATATGGAATGCACTGGCAGAAGGAATTAAAAAACAACCAACCAACCAAAAGCCTAACCACATTCAGGGCAAAATGCAACAATAAATAACAGGCATCTCACAAATTCATTGAAAAGAAAACACAAACAAACAAACAAAAAAAAATAAAACCTGTTGGTGGTAGGAAAGGAAAAGAGAGAGGGGGAGAGAAAGCATTGTCATCATTTAACAAATGGAAAGCTGTTGGATACTGTGGCTAGCAGGTCTGTGCAAGTAACCAGATAGGTTATTACATATGTCCTCATTGTAATATGTGAGCACTTTCCAGTAGTGCATTGAGCAACATGCATAAGTGTTTTTTGTTCTCTCAAACGCAGAGAAGGGTGCGCAGTGGAGTGTCTTATTTTGATTGGGTGTTTCTGATTTTTTGGGGGTCTCTTTCTTTTTTTTTTTTTTGATAGCGAGGGAAAGTTAGTAAATGCTCTTTTAAATTAATTGTGATACCCCAGAAATATTCCTAGAGCTGTACAACCCTTACTCATGTCAGTGAGTGCTTATTCACACAAGCAGTCCTTCTGACATGAGTAAGGGTGGCATGATCTAGCCCATAATGTTTAATGTCTTTCAAATCTGACCTGGGTGATGTATTATAAACCTACAGAGCTTTCAAGAAATGTCTCATCAGCAGTATCTGGTGCTGAACTAGATATATGTAAAAATTCCAATTGGAAAACTCTTTGCTGCTGTGTTAAAGATTCTTAAATTCAAATTTAGACTTGAATTTTATTAACACTACCCCTACCACTTTTTCACCTACACAAAACCCTCTCATGATTCTAAAATACAGCTTTTGCCTGTTGTCATTATTTATAGCATTTTAAATGAGGAGGGAGTCTTAATTCTTTCATTTTCTGCTTTGGCCCTGGTTTACAGCTTGCATCAGTGCTCCAAGCTGCAATGATTATTCCTTTACCTATGAATAGGTGGTTAGAAATTCCTTTTAAGCCAATCAGCATTTCTAGATTGGCCAGAAGAACTGCAGCAGAGCAATGGAACATGCTACCTCTCTAGAAATTCACCTCTGTACCTCCACTAAGCTCTGAGATTCTGACACTCTGTGAAAGCATGTTGACAACCTTCTTTAAACGTGGCAAGTATATTAGTAAAAGTAGTGACAAACACACAATATCAAGTTAGATACAATTTTATGATGCCTTTCCTTCATAAGTCCTAGTTCTAAAAGCTTTACCATCATAAAGAAACATTGCAAAATATCACTGAATAAGATATGGAGATAACTTGGACAACTAAAGCATTAGAATGTATGCATTTATAAGGCACAGCAGATGTGTCAAAGGACTAATGTAAATAGGATAGCTGTGAATCTCCATGTTCCCCTGTTCAAAGAACATAGCAGACACTAAAAATTCAGCAAAAAACGCTACCCTCATTTGCTTTGAGACTATGTGTTACAGGTAATTTAATTTGACAATGAGTACTGTATAGTCTCCTTTAAATTTTCTGTGTTATGCTGGGTTATGTTGCTTATGTGGCATCTTGTATACTGATGTGACACAGTATAATGTGATTTAATTCAATATGACAGTTACAGCTAAGAAGGAAACCTACTTTGAATCAGATACTCACCATCAATTTCAACAGTGGGTATCTGATCTGATTGGCTGAGTTTTAGGGGATTGGATATCTGTGAACAGCAGGTTCTTTTGGGTATTTGTGGCAACCTACGAACAGTGATGCCTTTCTTCCTACACATCCTTTGAGGGTGCTCACAGTGAACTCACTGATATTCTCAACATGCCTACTAGCCTGGATAACTGTGGGGTCTAGGAGACAGAAATAATAGATAAACTAACACCAGTAACGAACATCAGACCTCTAGGGTATGATGGAACGCCTCCCTGAGCATTCAGAAACGAGTTGAGAAATAACATTAGCTAACAGTAATAGTCATGGAAAGCTTCATAAACACAAGTAAAACCTCATAATTGTGGAAGCAAACAATTACATTTTCCTGCATATGCAAAGGATCTGGCAAGTATAGCATCACCAACAGCTAACTGTTAAAGACATCAGAACTTTCCTGCCTGTGTAGCATGGAGGTAGCTTGAATAAATTGGGGGAAGTTTTAGTGTGGGTTGTTTTGTTTTGTTTTGCTTTGTTTTGTTTGTTTTTTTTTTTTTTTGGAGGGGTGGAACTACTTTCTGCAACAGCATTTCCTGCAGGTTTTTCTCAGTGACAATTGTTACTGGGTAGGGCTAATCTTCTTTAATTTGCAATCCAATGTGGTGGAGTTCTGTAACCCAGGACTCTATTGAGTAAATAATATCCATTGGCTTCTATTCTATGAAAATCTGCAGAAGTTTCAGAAGACAAATTTTTGACATCATAGCTGGCTGAGCTATTCATCAGCTAAATGTGCAGAGGCACAAGAGACATTTTTAAATCACTTTCTCTATTTCCTGTGGTATTAGATATGGTGGCATCTGGAGTGAGTGGAGCCATTGGAGGTAGAACAGCAGACAGCTCATTCATTATGCAAAAAGAAAAGGAGTACTTGTGGCACCTTAGAGACTAACCAATTTATTTGAGCATGAGCTTTCGTGAGCTACAGCTCACTTCATCGGATGCATACCGTGGAAACTGCAGCAGACTTTATATACAAACAGAGATCATGAAACAATACCTCCTCCCACCCCACTGTCCTGCTGGTAATAGCTTATAAAAATAAAAATAGCTTATAAGCTATTACCAGCAGGACAGTGGGGTGGGAGGAGGTATTGTTTCATGATCTCTGTTTGTATATAAAGTCTGCTGCAGTTTCCACGGTATGCATCCGATGAAGTGAGCTGTAGCTCACGAAAGCTCATGCTCAAATAAATTGGTTAGTCTCTAAGGTGCCACAAGTACTCCTTTTCTTTTTGCGAATACAGTCTAACACGGCTGTTACTCTGAAACCTGTCATTCATTATGGTTAACTTTGACTATAGTTTTCCCATCCGGAGCTGTTCTTGGTCCCCTCATTGCCTTAACTAAAAGAATCAAGGTGGTAGATGTTCAAGTGATACTTTTCTTGAATCATGGCCCAATGCCACTCTTTATTTCATTCCAGTCCACTCATTCCTATTTCTAAATATATTTTTTTCTAGAGATGAGCTCAAATCTTAATACTGACCCTGAAAATCCCTAATTTTTGGTTAAGTTCAAATTGCGAAACAGTATGTTCTAAGGGATAGGACTCCCACATTCCTCCCCCTTGTCCCCATCTACCCAAACTTCCCCACACAAAAAATAAAAACCTGTAACACAAACAAATCAACGACCCAAGCCCCAACCACTCACCCCTAACTAAACACCCTACCTCCAACCCCCAGCAACAACCAATCAGTCAATCAAATATTTCTAGCACAGTTTTTACCCCTAAAAAGAGAGAGAAGTCCCAGATACTCCATGAATCCCACTAAGGACTTTGCTGGTGCTATTGATTTGCAAGGAAGTTGCTCAGATACTCTGGTAGTGGGTTGCAGTATAAAAGGACTGGGAATAGGACTGGAGTTCTATTTCCAGCTCTACCTCTGATCCACTGCGGGACCCTGGACAGGTCACTTCCCTTCTCTGCACTCAAGTGTGCCCATCTGTAAAACATAAAATGATAGTTAGCCTCTGTAAAACTCTCCCAGAGCCATACAGTTGCTAAGTGTTATCTGAATCCAAACTTTGTAGCTCAAGTCTATCTGTTTCCCTCCTCCGTCTCTGTCTCTCTCACTCACTCTTTTCAAAGAATTTAGGGAAATAAGACAGGAAAGCTCTTCAAACTTTAATTATAATGGCACTGGTGAAATCACCCAGGAGAAAAGTAAAAGTGAACTGTGCTGTTATTGTTCTGGACTTGCATTCTCCTTCCCGTTTCCCTCCCCCCTGATTAGTTCCACTCTCTGATAATAAAATAATTGAATCTCCAAATACAAAGCTATAAATATTGGCAGCTTTCAGGCTTACTTCCTATGCAGAGCCATGATGGGTGGGTTGAAGATCAGCAAGTTCACAGGCTTTACGATGCAATCCTAGAGGGGCTTGATTGCCAGAGTTCATGTCTCTGACAAAGAAGTCAATGCAGCTATCATATTTTTCTCTTCAGTTACAGATCCCTCACACACTGCTCTCACATTACCCTTAATATCCCTCTCCCTAATGGCTCCCTGCTTGAGCTTCCCCAGTTACTGTTTACATGGCCTCAGGCTTTCCTTTTATATTACTGGTTCAGTGATCCCACCACAAAGGGTCATGTCCTTGGGGGGAATTTTTTCTCTTTTTTTAAATCCTTTTGAGTTTAGGCCTTTGAGAGCAAAACATGATTCTAACAGACCAAGGGAAGTTTGCAAGCCTAACTCCCTGCTCCCCCTTCCCCAAGAGACACTAAGGAGCTTGTCTGTTGTATGTGACTTCCTGCCACACAGCTCTTTGCAATTCTACTACAAACTTTGTTAATTAATAATCATAAAAATATCTGGGGAATAGTGAAAAGGAAAAAAATCTCTGTGGATTTAGAATTGCTATTGTATTTGTGTGGCACATGGCAATTACACTTTGCTTTCATATTCTAATAGGAATGAAAGCATGGTAATACTTTATCTGCGATCCATATTACAGTATTACAAAAAACAGAAACCTTGATTTACACAGCCAAAAGCTTTTAAAAATCAATACAGCCCAGTAAATTCCCTTTGTCTATCATATTAAATATATAATTTGTGGTGATGCACAAATTCTTTTTGGTTTAATCCAACCTTTTTGAATTTAGAAGCTCAGAAGAAAATGTATTTGAGCTCAACATTGTAAGTCAAAAGCTTGTCCACATTAACATAAGGAATATAAATACAAATGCTGCAGGATTTGTATTAAACATTTTTTAAAAACCCATACTGCTATTCAGCTGCAAAGAATAGAGGTACTGTACCTGCCAGACACTTGGTATTGAAGAGATGCATCTCAAATCATGTCACAGGCTAATGTTTGGACAGCAGAGTCAGGAAAGATTACAGACCCACTGGAGATTACAGACATGTCAGCTTTGTTCTATTCAATCTCACATCAACCTCATAAACAGCAAGAAAACGAGGTTCATATTTGCAAATTGTTAGTATCCTACATGTTAATTTAAAAATATCCAACAGTGGTTTTCTTAACTAATATTCTGAAGTGTCCTGATAATACAGCCTGAATCCATTCCCTCTGTACCTCTCTTGAGGCATCAGGGGCAACATTAACCTGGAGATCCTATCCCAGCCCTCCATCAGCACCCAATCTTTGGGCAGGTTTTGGGGGCAAGAACTGTGTGTGCAGACTACAGTGTGCTTCAGCAATTGCTATCTGGTATTTGCTCCTTTGCCGACTGCAGCCAGCTGACAAAGGGTGTTGGATCATAGGGGTTGATATAACCTATGCCAGGGAAATGGATGGCATATGCTATTACAGAGAAGTATTGAGTCATCAACTGGTTCTCTAATATACCTCCCCATTCCCAGTACCAAATAGATCTCATTGCTGGGCAGAACCTGGACCATTATATTCATTTTAAAAATTACATTTGTATTGTCATGCGATAATGTGACAGGTGCAAATGATCACAATATATGTTGTCAAGGAACTTACAAAAATAAGGCAAATATTTAAGAAAACACAAAGCAACACTCTTAATTTGTTGCTCAACTAAAACTCCCATTGAATCTTGCGTAAGACTGTAAGAGTTGGCCTATAGTATTTTAGCAGTGCTTATTCACGTGTCATAGTTTTTCTGTTTCCTTCACCATAAGGGCTGGATAATTATTAGTTCTGGCCAAATAGAATGAATGAATTTGCCTCTCTCTATATGTATACAAGGGACCCCAGCCTCTAGGCGCTACGTCAATACACATAACATAATAATTTCGAGCTTGCTGTTCTAAATCTCAAAAATGATTCTCTGAATCTTAAAAAAAGTTTGAATTAATTTAGAAAGGCTTTTTGATATTTTTACTATTTTAGTCCAAGTGGTGACAGAATCTTTGAGCTCTTGCTGATGTCTCTGAGGCAATGTCAAGCTATTTCACAGGTATCCACCATATATATGGTGTTGCACTGAATGTAATGACAAAATGTTCGCATTTCTCTGTAGCTTGTTTAGAACATATTGCAAAAACTCAGTCAGGGATTGGTGAAGCCTGAGCTAGGACTTTCTTAAGGAGATCAAGAAAGACTAATTTGTGGGCACATTTTATTTCATGATGGACATGATGGCTAAAGTTTCGTACTTTTCAAGCAGCATTTCTCTTGATATCTTCCAGTGACTGGGAAAGAATTTCAGGGGAAAGGACATGCCAGTTAAACTGGGCGCCACGCTTCCATAAAAAAAAAAAATCAGAGAATATGGAGCTTAATTTTGATTGTAATTCAGAATGTTCTGAAGCAGTTCAGCAGCACACTTTTATTTACAATGGAACCCTAAGCCTTCACCTATTCCTATATAAAGAATATGTTTAATGTCCTTTTTGTCCATTTGATGGGTTGGCAACCCCACCGCATATTACTCTGTGGAAGACAATCGATACAAAGTGGCCTCTAGTCTTGCCTTCTCATGGTCAATAGAGCAGAGACATGCATTTTAATAGAAGTGTTATAGCTGCTCATTGAATGAGTCCTTTCTATCAATGGCTCCCAAGTTATTAAAACTATAAAATAAAACTTCTCAAGGAGATGCCTTGAATTTCAAATATTCTCCTTTAACCAACACTGCTGAAAAATAAAATCAAATAAAAAATAAAATATAACGCAAGAGTAAGCAAAGTCCCTTGGATAGTTCACCAGGCAACTTATTTGAATGGCATATATTAAAATGTTCTTTAAATCTGCAAAAAGTCATTAAAAACAAAGTCATAAGTTCGCCAGTATTGCCAGTCTATCCATTCTGAACATATTAACTTCCTTCTTTTTATTTTAGAATGATTTCAGGATTTCCATCCTACAGTCACACTTTTTAATATTCTCAGATCAGGAACAGCAACTCTCTAACTAAGGTGAATTAAACACAGTAAGAATTGTATATTGCTCTTACCAGCATAGGTCAGACCAGCAACTCAGCAATTTTCTGCCTCTTCCACTTTTAATACACGGTGTGTTCTGGAGACGTGAGGGGAATAAACCTCTGTGGTTTGCAGCTCTATCCCTCAGTAATTTTAAGCACGCAATCTTAGCAGACATCACATCATCAAATAAACAGCATGCATGCCATCTATAAATTAGATTAACACCAGCACAAAACACAGATTGCAATCTCCATGTTAAGGATGTTTGTCTGCTGCATCCCACTTTGGAATGTTACACGTTAAGTAGAAGTGTGAACCCTATAGGACAAATTTGCAAAGGAGGTCAGCTGACTTTGGTTTGGTTTGCATACTTTTTTCTTGCTTGATTTCCTTCAGCCTGTCCCAAAAATTTATTCAGAAGAAAAATAGTTTCATTTAAAACTCAGTGGTTTATCAGAAAGGTTCAACTCAGTGGTTTATCAGAAGGTTCATGAATTCTGGTACTTTTCAGTGAATCTGGGCTGAGACTAAAGTTTGTAAAAAAACCTGAACATTTTTAGATTTCATTGTGAAACTATAGAAGTGGGTGCGTATTCCACATATGCTAGAAAAATGGAAAAGTTTCCATGGTGGGGATTGAATCTGGTCAGAAGTTGAAATGGTAGAAGTAGTGCCAGTCTCCATAGATATACAATATATGGATTGGCACGCCAGAACTTTTTGAATAAATCCCCATAATTACACTCAAGTACACATAATCAAGCATAAGAACGCTCATTTGCACACTAGAACCCGTATTTTCATGAATTAAAATTCTTTCTCAAATATTTGTACAGAGAGAAACCAGGATCCTAAATGTTTGCAAAACAAAAAAACAAACCATGGATTAATAGAATTTCAAGTGGGATTTAGTGAACATGGTTACAAGCACATTCTCCCAGTATATGTCCTTTACATACAACACTTTGACTCTAGCAGTGGGGAGATTAGAAAAATAGACACAAGGTAAGAATGTTTATTGACATTAGGATGCCTGCAGTGTCAATGAATGTGATCACTTGCAACAACATATTTGTGCCCACTAATTTCAAATTATTTTTTTATGGGAAAGATCTCTTGCAGACAAACCAGTATGTTTTGTGTTTCTCAGGAAGTCCTCCTAAGCATATATTTGGTTTTCATTTATTTCCTCTTAATGTAGGAATAACAACTGTCACAAGGGATCGGTCTGTCCATCAGACATCACCCCTATTTGCCCGGGGTGGAGTTGATACACCCCATCACATAGTCATTAAGATTCTATGCTGAGTCCTCGTTAGTCTCTGCAGTTGGCCTTTCCTCCTCAGCGTAGTCTGAAGGCTCAACGATTCCTCTGCAGGAGCCTGCAGTACATGTCCTTCCTTTTCCTCAGCCAGCCCCCACTAAGCTGAGCTGCCTCCTTTTATCTGTCCCCTCCACCTGGAGCAGGCAGAGGTGAGGGGGCATGGTCTCCTGGGCCCACAGTGATTGGTCAGCCTCTGTTAACCCAGTGCAGGGTTGATACACCCCATTACACCAATTCATGCATGGGAAAATTTCCACCTTAACAAAGTCAGAGTGAGTATAGATATGTATAATTTTTTTTTCAATAAGTTGGGCTAAATTTTTTCCTACATCTGTGAAAACAGCATTAGGTATAATTACCAGATGGGATTCTGGAAAGCATCTACGTTTGCTAGGGAGCACAAATCTTATTATGGGACTCGTGCTTCTATGTCACTGAGACACTTGAAAAATCCCACCTTTGCATCCCTACTACATCCCTAATTACAGGCTTAGCTGCCAGAAATATTCCAGATGATTCTGCTCTAAGGTGACTTGTCTTTCTAGATCCAGAGGTAACTTCTTATAGTGTGTTGATTTTGTGATTGTTCTGTTACTAGTGAATAAACTAGGGGAAGAAGGAAGACTATTTATCTATATATCTGTCCCCCATTGCCAGAGGATCTAAGTACCTCAACATTAATTACAATAGAAATAGTAATAACAATTCATCATTTAATTCTGTCTTAGCAGGAAAAATAGCTTGATTGGTTTATTGGGTTTCTCATTTATTTCGTTCATTTATTCATATATTGCTTTATATTTATATTTGCATTTGTGAAATGTAGGTGAGCTGTGTGCCTATGTGTGCCTCACATCTTCTTGTCAACTGTCTAAATGGGCCATCTTGACGATGACTACAAAAGTTTTTTTTCTCCTGCTGATAATAGCACATCTTAACTAATTAGCCTCTCATAGTTTATATGGTAACTTCCAACTTATCTGTATGTGTATACATATCTTACTATATGTTCCATTCTATGCATCTGATGAAGTGGGCTGTAGTCCATGAAAGCTTATGCTCAAATAAATTTGTTAGTCTCTAAGGTGCCACAAGTACTCCTGTTCTTTATGTGAAGAAATTACTGAAAGAGAGGTTTCAGAGTAACAGCCGTGTTAGTCTGTATTCGCAAAAAGAAAAGGAGTATTTGTGGCACCTTAGCCAGCACAGCCACCCACCACGCAAGTTCTGTGGGTTCAAAGTGAGCTGTAGCTCACGAAAGCTCATACTGAAAGAGAGTTCACTTGAAGCCATGAGATCTGTGACCATGTTTATATTTTGTGAGAGTAAGATCCACACACCTAGCTCCAACTCTTGTGGAAATTTTGGCTTCTAGACTTCTGAGTCTTTCCCAATTGGTATTAAAATGGAGTGTCCACCCTGGGCTCATATGAGACTTGGAAAGACAGAGACAAACAGACAGACAGGGAAATCAGCCAAAAGTCTTCTTTGCCTTGGGTAGGCTGCCTGGGAGGGATATGAAAGCACAAATATGTAAGAACTTAAATATATTAACAAAAATGTTATGGTTCAGATTATGAATCCTTGACCCACATTGGACAGTGGGACTACTCATATAAGTAACTGTTCACCATTGTAATTAAGGAATACACAGTCTGGGCCAGTGTTACTGAGCCAGACTTTTAAAATGCCACATTAAGCGCTAACTTGGTCCTTGAGTAGTCCAACTGATTTCGGTATAAGGCCATTAGAATCTGGCCCAGCATGAAGATGCTGAATTGGTATGTGCAAGTGGAAATTGCTAACAAATTCATTATTTTCATAAATCCAAAAATCTAATAATTTTACGGCCATAAAAAAGTAAAACTCAGTAAGTGATATCTGTTCTCTATTTCTTTATTTTCTATCTTGCGAAATTCATCATTACTCTATTTACATTATTATTTCCTGATATTTGCATGAATTTTTGGACCACAATTATACACATAAAAATTATATTGCTAGTTGAATCAAATTTGCAGACCTCTACACATTATGCATCATATTTTGTGGCATTTAGATGAAGAATCAAATTGTTCACTCACTTCAGTGAACAAAAGGAATGCATAAGATTGTCTAGAATCCCAGCAAGTATACATCATATTTTTGAGACATATTATCTGCTTCAGCAATTGTTGTCATTCTGCTTAGTTTTTCACTCAGTGTTGTCAGCTGCTGAGAAACGAGGATTAAGCTATCTAAACTACAAAGCAGGAAAAAAAAATAATTAAAGCTGTCTTACACTAAACTTCCATGTAGTCTTTAATTTGTGAAATGGTAAATATTAGCCTTTTCCTTGATCTCTACCATCAAGGGTTTCCCAGTGGAGAAAGTTCTGCTCTAGGTTTTTGCTGTTAAACCTCCTCTAATGCCAAGCAAGCTGGAAAATCTTACCACTTTATGAGAATTCTTTAGGGTTTTTTAATGTATACACACTTCATTGATTATTAGTTTTCTGATTAATCTTATTAAAGTCTGGGATTCTGCATAGGAAATATTCTGCTTACTGAGGGAAAAGTGGTTGTGTAACTGTGAGCTGTACCTTTAAAGAAAAAAAAAAGAACACTTGTCTTATAACAGCTAACATGAAATTGCTGGTGAACTGCTGATGATTTCTCAAAGAATAGATAGTGCCATTACATTTACGGATCAATACTACCTTTACAGTTAGGGCTGACAGTCTTCAGTAAGGGCCCAATCATAATCAGAAATTGCTCAGCACTTCTTGTACAGGGCTACATGCCACCAGTTCCTACTTAATCAATAGATTTTCCCATTTAAGGCCCTGATTCATCAAAGTTATGCCTTGTACACATGAGCAGTCCCATTGACTTCAGTGGGACTACTAATATACTGATATTTAAAGATGTGTTTCAAAGATTTCCTGAATCAGGGCATAGAACAGTATTTCACCAGATCAAGCTCTGAGTGCCCACTTTTCGCAGTAGGAGGGGAAATAAACAAGGGAAAATAGTTTTACTTTGTGTAATGACACATCCACTCCCAGTCTTTATTCAAGCCTAAGTTAATTGCATCTAGTTTGCAAATTAATTCCAATTCAGCAGTCTCTCGTTGGAGTCTGTTTTTGAAGTTTTTTTGTTGAAGAATTGTCACTTTTAGGTTTGTAATCGAGTGACCAAAGAGATTGAAGTGTTCTCCAACTGGTTGACAGAGCCAGAAGAGTACCCAGAAGTAACCTACAACAGGACAGGCCCAACAAAGAAAATAACAGAATGCCACTAGCCATCACCTTCAGCCCCCAACTAAAACCTCTCCAACGCATCATCAAGGATCTACAACCTATCCTGAAGGATGACCCATCACTCTCACAGATCTTGGGAGACAGGCCAGTCCTTGCTTACAGACAGCCCCCCAACATGAAGCAATTACTCACCAGCAACCACACACCACACAACAGAACCACTGACCCAGGAATCTATCCTTGCAACAAAGCTCGTTACCAACTGTGTCCACATATCTATTCAGGGGACACCATCATAGGGCCTAATCACATCAGCCACACTATCAGAGGCTCGTTCACCTCCACATCTACCAATGTGATATATGCCATCATGTGCCAGCAATGCCCCTGTGCCATGTACATTGGCCAAACTGGACAGTCTCTACGTAAAAGGATAAATGGACAGAAATCAGATGTCAAGAATTACAGTATTCAAAAACCAGTCGGAGAACACTTCAATCTCTTTGATCAGTCGATTACAGAGCTAAAAGTGGCAATTCTTCAACAAAAAAACTTCAAAAACAGGCTCTAACGAGATACTGCTGAATTGGAATTAATTTGCAGACTGGATACAATTAACTAGGCTTAAATAAAGACTGGGAGTGGATGTGTCATTACACAAAGTAAAACTATTTCCCCTTGTTTATTTCCCCTCCCACTGTCCTTGTCAATAGCTGGAAATGGCTCACCTTGATTATCACTACAAAAGGTTCCTCCCACCCCCACCCCCACTCTTCTGCTGGTAATAGCTCACCTTTCCTGATGACTCTTGTTACAGCGTGTATGGTAACAGCCATTGTTTCATGTTCTCTGTGTATATGAAACCCCCACTATATTTTCCAATGTATGCATCCGATGAAGTGAGCTGTAGTTCACGAAAGCTTATGCTCAAATAAATTTGTTAGTCTCTAACAAACAAACAAACCTGTTAAAATGTTCCTAATTTGCATTGATGAAATCCTGGTTGAAGAGGACTTTGTTAACTAGCAACCTTTCAGTTCATGCCGAAAGTGGCCACATGAAAGAGTTATAGTGAAGCACTTTGGTGAGCACTGCTATTCGTACCCCCAAAGTCCAGATTGCGGGGGAGCAGAGACATAGCCTAAGAGAAGATGGAGAGAAATTATTTCAGGAAGTTTCACTATGTAGTAGTGGGTTTCAGAGTAGCAGCCTTGTTAGTCTGTATCCGCAAAAAGAAAAAGAGGACTTTTGGCACCGTAGAGACTAACAAATTTATTTGAGCATAAGCTTTCGTGAGCTAATGCTCAAATAAATTTGTTAGTCTCTAATGTGCCACAAGTACTCTTTTTCTTTTTATGTAGTAGTAGGATTTTATGTTTGTATTTTGTATAATTTAGAATGAAGGATAAAGAATAATGAGATAATAATGCAACACGTATTAAATGTATTGATGTATGATTTGACCATATCCTGCTAGCCACCCTTTTTGAATAGCAGAAAGGAATGGCCTGATACACCATTGGTAGAGATGCATGAGCCAGAATTTAGTTTTTGTTTTTGTGGGTTTTTTTTGGTCTGGATTGATTTCAAGGCAGTAACAGACCTTTTAGGGTCACCAATTTGTTGTAGGTTTATCATTTTAAAATAAGTAAAAGAATGCCATGATTGTTTTCTTTTGCATTGCAACTTGATGTTCCTGTTCAAAATATTCTGTGTAAATTAATTCTGTTTCGTGTGTGAATGAGGAATGTGTGTGTTAAGAAGAGATAAGTGTGAAGGCCGTCGCTGAACCAGATGGTCTAGAGAGGAACTGGAGACAGACCCAAGGGCACTAGGAGGCTGCAACATGCCTCTATTGAAATGTCAGAGGAGGGCTGATTGATGACTCTAAAGATGGGACAGGCACCTATCAATGGGGACAAGATAGCTGTGATCAGAACCAGTATGGGGTAACTCCCTGAGGAACTTGATGAAAGAACAAGATAAAGGATGAGGACAATTTAAGAAAACAAGCTCTCATCAAACAACAATTGTTTACAGCATGACAGTGCAAAACTCATTGGTCCCAATGAAGGAAAATCACTATATAAACAGGGTGCCTTGCCATGACACTTTGGGTTCATCCTGCCAAGACTTCCCCAGAGCATCGTGTTGTGACCAATAGAACCCCGCTCCTCCCTACCTGTGATCAGCCTAGGTGGCCACTAGATTGATTCAGACTCTGGACCGATAACTATAACATTGACTGGCTGGACAATGTGTGTGTGCGTGTGTGTGTGTGTGATGTGATTGAATTCATATGCTAATTGTTGTATCTTCAATAAATGTGGTATATTGCCTTTTCCCCTGAAAAAAAGATCCCGTGTGCTTCTTATAAACATAACAACTATGCCTAAATATGCCACATTCTTAAATGTGTCTGACACTCTCAAAAGCAGATATGTGGATATTTTCTGATTTTAAATAATTTTGTAGAACTTTTAAAGTAAGGAAATGAACCTGCCACTGTCCCAGTTGTATTTGTGTCGAAGATATAGACAAGAAATATTTCTACAGTGACAAGCTCCTTCTTTGGGGAACAGACTCACCAGTTAGGTTGCAACTTATCAGATAAAGTAATGCGTGTATCCATACCTTTTAACATTAGAAGCTCCCCTGTTAACTCTCCCTCTCACACACTTGTATCTTCTCACTGTGAAAGCAGTGTACATGCAGCAGTCGAAGGGAAGCTACAGTAATATGAAATCCATGTTATTCTTCCTAATGGTTATCACATTAACATCTCTACCTAAAGGATTTCTGATGCTTTCTTCCTTTTCTCTTTCCTAATCTAAGGGCCAACCTGCTGCTTTATTATCCTGTGAAAATACAAGGAAAAGATGAAGTGAGAAACCTAAGTGGTGGCAAAAACCAATATAAGGGCGTGTTTCTTTGCTTGTCAAAAACAAGCAAAAATATAAACAAAATGATTTCACTTCAGGACACAGATCAAGGAAGAAAAGAACTTTTTTTTTTTCTCATGATACTGAAACTGAACATTCCAGGTAAGTGTTGAGGTTGAAACTTGTCTCCAATGGGATTGTTTCCAAACCTGAATTTCTCTTCCCTTGATGAATCACTGCCTGGTTGGCATATCAGCTTGCTCACTTTTATCAGGAATGAAGCATATTTTGCTCCATGTGGCTGTAAATTGCTATCTGATTAGAAAGATTTAACATATGGAAAAAATAGTTAAGAGAAATAACTTCATAGCCCTCCTCTGCACTTGTATATGACTTTTTATCTGGATACTTTAGAGTGCTCCATAAAGGTAGCTAAACAGCTTTATCTCTATTTCACAGATAGAGAAATTGAGGTAAAGAGAGATTAAGGCCCTGATACAGCAATATTAGCATTAAGCATGTGGTAAAGTCCACACCTATTCAGTACAGCCCTTAAAAACTTGTTTAAGTTCCACTGAAGTCAGTGGGACTTAAGTATGTATTTAAATTAAGCATGTGCTGTACTGAAGCATGTGCTGAATTAGGGACTAGGGGCTAGATTTGCAAAGGTATTTAGTTGTCTAAATATGTGTTTAAGCACCTAAATCCCAGTTTTAGGGTCCATTGTGGTCCACAAAACTCCGGCTGAACTGTTTAAGCACCTAAACTCACTCTACACTTACATTTTCAGGGTAAAATTCCCTCAGTTTATGCTTCTGGGCTTGTGCTCTGCTGTCTCATTCTAGGTGTCCACATGCCTATTTCCCACATAAGCTCTTCTTTCCCACATAAGCCCCATATGCTTGAAAGGGTAGGTGTGTGCCTGCTTATCACAGATGTCAGACCCAATCCGGTAGGGATGTGCAGAGGCCACTTGCCCGCTCAGATCCCATTCAAAATCTAGCAGCAGCAGCTGATGTCATCATATAACTTTTAGCCCAGTGGTTAGAACACTCATCTGGGATCTGGGAGGCCCCAATTCCATTTCCTCCTCTACCAAAGGTGGAGAAAAGATTTGAAGTGGGACTCCCAAATCTCAGGAGATGCTCTAACCACTGGGCTAAGGGATGTTCAGATGCTGGGCTCCCTCAATCTCTCCTGAGGGAGTTGTTCCACTGTGTATAAATAATTAAAGTGTCACTGGAGCAGTGAGACTGGAGTCTGGGTCTCCAACCACACAGGTGGGTGCCCTAATCAGCAGGCTACAGAATCATTCTCTCTCTCTATCTCTTTCCCTCTCTTTCGTCTGATGATGCTTTAATTATTTATACACAGTGGAAGAGCTTCAACAGAAGAGACTGAGGGATCTCCCACATAGGCCATCACACAGTGGTTAGAACACTCTCCTGTGGAGTGGGAGACCCCTCTTCAAATCCTTTCTCCTCCTCCAACAAAGGGGGGAACTGAAAATGGGTCTCCCACATCCCATGCTAGCTCCTGGCCATTGATCTAAAATATATAAGGTCATCTCCTCCTCTAGCTGATTTGTTTGACGCTTGGGTGCCTGCCTAAGTCATTCTCACAACATACACCTTATGCGCCCATGCCTCCTGACTCCAGCAAAGGGGGTCCTAGTTGTGCATTCCATTCCTCCCTGCAGCCTGGACTTAGGCACCTAGTTCTGTGAGAGGGGTACGGCTTAGCACACCCCCTTTTCATTAGCATCTCCCATTGGCTAGCTCAGGAAGATCCCCACCAAGTGTCCTAGTTCTAAGATGCCTGTCTCTCTCCATTCTTTGTATAGGGAGATTAGGCTCCTAATTCAACTTTATAGATTTTCAGTGTTGTTCCTGTGATTTTGTAGGCATCTAGAAGTGAGGCATTGAGATGCTCAGCATCACATCACCTAAATCCCTTTCCCATGGTGACACAATAAGTGAGAGGTAGATCAGAAAATAGAAACCATAGCTGAAATTCTGGCTCTTCGAAATCAATAGCAAAACTCTGAGCTTGCAATATTTTGGGTGGCTGTCAGACCTAACAGTGGGCCCTTGTGCTTTGAAGTCTCCAGTGGAATCTGATTTGGACCATTTAGTGAACACTGAGTCTTGTCACTGGTTTCACACAGTGAGTAGGCTACACCTATTGTACCAGTTGTGATGGGTTCCCCCTGGGGTGCTACTTGGACCTGGGGTACCACTGAGCTCATCTGTCCCACCAGCCTGGGCTCCCTTCACACTTTATTGCTGAGGCAAGCCAGCCAAGCCCTCAGGCTTCAGACTGCACTTTACCAGCACACACACATGTAGGGACACACCCAGCTGTTGTAATATGCAAACAGGCTTTCTGAATAGACCCTGAATGGGAAGGATTCAGCTAAGGAACTGCCCAGATACCAAGTGCACACCCAACTCTGGAGTGCAAACCCAAAATTTTATCATCTTGTGCTGCACAGAGGACCTATGCAGTATAAGCTTGTTGAAATCCACCCCATCCCTCAATGTGAAGGAAGATATGCATGGCTTTTTGCCCCCCCCCTTCTCCCCAGTTCCCCATTATGAATTTCACAAACTAGTTTTAGAGAAAATAAAAACAAGTTTATGAACTGCAAAAGGTAGATTTTAAGTGATTATAGGGGATAGCAAACAGATCAAAGCAGATTACCTGGAAAATGAAAATTAAGAGGCAGCAGGTTTAAAACAAACAAAAGGAAGTATTTTTTCACACAACACACAGTCAACCTGTGGAACTCTTTGCCAGAGGATGTTGTGAAATCCAAGACTATAACAGGGTTCAAAAAAGAACTAGATAAACTCATGGAGGATAGGTCCATCCATGGCTATTAGTCTGGATGGACAAGGATGCTGTCCCTAGCCTCTGTTTGCCAAAAGCTGGGAATAGGTGATAGGGGATGGATCACAAGATGATTACCTGAATGCTTTTTTCATTGTTCTTAAGATCCAAGGGTTTGGGTCTGTGGTCAGCTACGTAAATTGGTGAGGATTTTTATCAAACCTTCCCCAGGAAAAGGGGTGTAAGATTTGGGAGGATTTTGGGGGAAAGACGTTTCCAAACGGACTCGTTCCCAGTAACCGGTGTTAGATATTTGGTGGTGGCAGCAAAAGTCCAAGGGCAAAACGTAAAATAGTTTGTACCTTGGTGAAGTTTTAACCTAAGCCAGTAAAAGTAAGCTTAGGAGGTTTTCATGCAGGTCCCCACATTTGTACCCTAGAGTTCAGAGCGGGGAAGGAACCTTGGCATAGATATTTTACCTTATTGACAGATCATTGGCCTTTACTTTCAGTTTTTGGATGGAAACATGAATTTCCATTATTGATTGCTGCTCAAATGCAGCTATGGTCATTGCTACTTTCAGGTCATTCCTATGCTATTCAATTCTGTAAAGGGACTTCGCATGGCAGTGCTGATGTGCTCTAGTGTCTGCTGTGCTCAGACTCTTGTCAACCCAAAAAAAAACTTCAGACAAAATTTTCTATCTCAATGTAATGGACACCCAATTGCTAGCACAGACATCAACAAATAAATCACCAAAGATGATGTGCTTTCTTTTGTGAAGGGAATGACACTACAAGCTACAGTGTTGGATCAAAAGAATCCGCAGTTTACATGCCAAGGTGAATTATCTGTGAGTCATGGTTGCATCTTATGGGGAATGCGAGTAATCATTCCAAAATCACTTCAATCTCAGGTTTTGGAAGCTCTTCACCAAAATCATTTTGTCATTGTACAAATGAAGATCAGAGCTTGAATTATGTATGGTGGCTATTGATCAACAAAGATATTCAGAGGAAGGAAAGGTGTACTACATGTCAGCATATCAGCATGATCCTGGCCCAGGTCATCTACATTCAGGGTCATGGCCTCAGACTCGTTGAACATGTATTCATACACAATTTGCTGGACCTTTAGAAAGTTATATGTTTTTGGTGATAGTCAATGCCCATTTGAAATGTTCAGAAATGTTCAGAAGTACTTCTATAACACCTACCAAGACCACTGGACATTTTTGTTCTTTGTTTAGCCAATTTGGTTTCCTGTTACTGTCAGTAAGTGACAACAGACCTCAACTGCATCCTGGACAATTTCAGAGGTTCCTAGTGTCAATGCAATTCAGCTCATAAACTCTGTTCTTTACCATCCTGCTGCAAATGGACTAGTAGAATGTTTGGTACAAACAGTTAAGTATGCCTTAAAAGTTAACAAGTCCATTTTGAGCCAATAGCAGAAACTTGACAATTACTTGCTTGTCTACAGGAACATACCACATGCTACTACCCAGGAATCACCTGCAATTCTTTTCTTGAAGTGATCTTTGTTAACCTATTGTGAGCTTCTGTATCCTCAAATTGCCTCACAAGTAGCCAAATCCCTAGCCATTCAGATTGATTGATGACATGAGACTCATTATCACTCTTTTCAGGTTGGAGACTTAATGTGGACTTGCAGCTATGATTGTGGAGTGAAATGGTTACCTGGAGAACTTGTAAAATGTATGGAATCAGTTTTATATGTGGCAAAACTATCCAGTGGTATTATATGGAAATGACATATGGATGAGTTGCAGCCATGATAAGAACCAGAGTCCAGGGATGTTCCAGTAGTACTTTCTCTTAGACTCATAGACTTTAAGTCCATAAGGTCCCATCTTGATCATTTAGTCTGACCTCCTTCACATTGCAGACCACAGAACCTGGTCCACACACTCCTGTAATACACCCATAACCTCTGGCTGAGTTACCAAAGTCTTCAAATCATGATTTAAAGACTTCAAGTAACAGAGAATCCACCAGTTACACTAGTTTAAACCTGCAAGTGATTGATGCTCCACACTGAAGAGGAAGGCAAAAAACAAAACAAAACAGGGTCTCTGTCAATCTGACAAGGGAAAAATTGTTTCCTGACCTGAAATATGGTGATCAGTTAGACTCTGAGCATGTGGGTAAGACTCAGCAGCCAGACACCTGGGAAAGAATTCTCTGTAGTAACTCAGAACCATCCCCATCTAGTGTCCCATTACCAGCCATTGGAGATATTTGCCGCTAGCAAATTGGAGATATTGGCTACATGCCACTGTAGGCAGTATCATCATACCATCCCCTCCATAAACTTAGCAAGTTTAATCTTGAAGCCAGTTAGGTCCTCCCCCTATGCAGCACTGCTCCCCTTGGAAGACTGTTCCAGAACCTCACTCCTCTGATGTTAGAACTTTCACCTAATTTCAAGCCTAAACTTGTTGATGGCCAGTTTATATCCATTTGTTCTTGTGTCCACATTGGCGCTTAACTTAAATAACTCCTCTCCTTCCCTGGTATTTATTCCTTTGATGTATTTATAGATAGTAATCATATCTCCCCTCAGCCTTTCTTTTTTTCAGCTAAACAAGCCAAGGTCTTTGAGTCTTCTCTCATAAGGTAGGTTTTCCATTCCTCATATCACCCTAGTAGCCCATATCTGCACCTCCCAATACCTCCCAACTTTGTGTCATCCACACATTGTATTAATGCACGCCCACTTTTTGTGCCAAGGTCATGAATTAAAGTATTAAATAACATTAGTCCCAATCCCTGAGGAACTCCGCTAGTAATCTGCCTCTATCCTGACAGTTCACCTTTCAGTATGACCCATGGTAATCTCCCTTTTTACCAGTTCCTTATGCACCTTTCAATTCTCATATTAATCCCCATTTTCTCCAATTTAACTACAGATTTCCCATGTGGAACTGTTTCAAATGTCTTATTGAAATCCAGGTAGATTAGATCTACTGCATTTCCTTTGTTTAAAAAATCAGTTTTTGCCTCGGAAAAGGAGATCAGGTTGGTGTAGTTTGATCTACCTTTTGTAAAACCACACAGTCCCTTCCCCAAACTCCCCATCCAAACTCTCACTCAAACTCTTCTGTTTTCATCTCTGTTTGCTGTCTCCTGTGCCCCTGACTGGCTGCTTTGCTGCCTTGATAGGCTCCTAATTAGGGAAACCCTGCCCCCTAATCAGGGCTCTGGTGTGATCAGAGACTATGCTTCTTTCACAGCACACTGCCCCTACCAGCCTTCGCAAACTGGAAAAAATAACCCACAAAAACTCACTCACTACCCCTAAAGGAACAGGGACTTGTCTCCTTCCTTCTTCTTCAACAGAACTCCCACTCAGACTCCCCTGTTCTCAACTCTATTGGCTGGCTCCTGTGTTGCTGCTTTCTGTTCTTCCAAGTGAACCTCTTTCTGTTACAACGCCTAAATTTGAGGACTTCTTGGAAGAACTTTGGTACCAGGTCCAGCTGATTCCTTAACATCAACTATTGCTGTTGTTCCAGTGTTCAGGACACTGGTGCACTACCATCACCACATTATCCCAAGAGAGTGCAAGAACCAGTGGTGCATGTGAATTTATGTGTTTAGTTATTGAGTGGCTATTCCAGGATAGAGTAATCCCCTGCAATTTGAGAGTCTGTGGTAGTCCATCCACAACTTTGTAAGGCTACATAGTGTTTTATATTAGCCATGTAAATTATAAAGTATACATATTTAGGAACTTTTTAAAAGTAGGGTGGAGATGTCTTGTCACTTTAAATATTTGAGTGTTCCTCCTTCGCCAGTGCAAAGCTTAATTTTCATGGGGTTTTTTTTCAGTTTTGATGCAAGAACAATAAAGCTGCCACCATAACAGACAGCTGTATTTTCATCAGTTCCCTCTATATCTGTTTCAGAGTAACAGCCGTGTTAGTCTGTATTCGCAAAAAGAAAAGGAGTACTTGTGGCACCTTAGAGACTAACCAATTTATTTGAGCATGAGCTTTCGTGAGCCACAGCTCACTTCATCAGATGCATACCGTGGAAACTGCAGCAGACTTTATATATACACAGAGAATATGAAACAATACCTCCTCCCACCCCACTGTCCTGCTGGTAATAGCTTATCTAAAGTAATCGTCAGGTTAGGCCATTTCCAGCACAAATCCAGGTTTTCTCACCCTCCACCCCCCCACACAAATTCACTCTCCTGCTGGTGATAGCCCATCCAAAGTGACAACTCTTTATACAATGTGCATGATAATGAAGTTAGGCCATTTCCTGCACAAATCCAGGTTCTCTCACTCCCTCACCCCCCTCCAAAAACCACCCCCATACACACACAAACTCACTCTCCTGCTGGTAATAGCTCATCCAGACTGACCACTCTCCAAGTTTAAATCCAAGTTAAACCAGAACATCTGGGGGGGGGGGGTAGGAAAAAACAAGAGGAAATAGGCTACCTTGCATAATGACTTAGCCACTCCCAGTCTCTATTTAAGCCTAAATTAATAGTATCCAATTTGCAAATGAATTCCAATTCAGCAGTTTCTCGCTGGAGTCTGGATTTGAAGTTTTTTTGTTTTAAGATAGCGACCTTCATGTCTGTGATTGCATGACCAGAGAGATTGAAGTGTTCTCCGACTGGTTTATGAATGTTATAATTCTTGACATCTGATTTGTGTCCATTTATTCTTTTACGTAGAGACTGTCCAGTTTGACCAATGTACATGGTAGAGGGGCATTGCTGGCACATGATGGCATAAATCACATTGGTGGATGTGCAGGTGAACGAGCCTCTGATAGTGTGGCTGATGTGATTAGGCTCTGTGATGGTGTCCCCTGAATAGATATGTGGGCACAATTGGCAATGGGCTTTGTTGCAAGGATAAGTTCCTGGGTTAGTGGTTCTGTTGTGTGGTATGTGGTTGTTGGTGAGTATTTGCTTCAGGTTGCGGGGCTGTCTGTAGGCAAGGACTGGCCTGTCTCCCAAGATTTGTGAGAGTGTTGGGTCATCCTTTAGGATAGGTTGTAGATCCTTAATAATGCGTTGGAGGGGTTTTAGTTGGGGGCTGAAGGTGACGGCTAGTGGCGTTCTGTTATTTTCTTTGTTAGGCCTGTCCTGTAGTAGGTAACTTCTGGGAACTCTTCTGGCTCTATCAATCTGTTTCTTTACTTCCGCAGGTGGGTATTGTAGTTGTAAGAAAGCTTGACAGAGATCTTGTAGGTGTTTGTCTCTGTCTGAGGGGTTGGAGCAAATGCGGTTGTATCGCAGAGCTTGGCTGTAGACGATGGATCGTGTGGTGTGGTCAGGGTAAAAGCTGGAGGCATGCAGGTAGGAATAGCGGTCAGTAGGTTTCCGGTATAGGGTGGTGTTTATGTGACCATTGTTTATTAGCACTGTAGTGTCCAGGAAGTGGATCTCTTGTGTGGACTGGACCAGGCTGAGGTTGGTGGTGGGATGGAAATTGTTGAAATCATGGTGGAATTCCTCAAGGGCTTCTTTTCCATGGGTCCAGATGATGAAGATGTCATCAATATAGCGCAAGTAGAGTAGGGGCTTTAGGGGACGAGAGCTGAGGAAGTGTTGTTCTAAATCAGCCATCTCGAGAAACTGCTGAATTGGAATTCATTTGCAAATTGGATACTATTAGTTTAGGCTTAAATAGAGACTGGGAGTGGCTAAGTCATTATGCAAGGTAGCCTATTTCCTCTTGTTTTTTCCTACCCCCCCCCCAGATGTTCTGGTTTAACTTGGATTTAAACTTGGAGAGTGGTCAGTTTGGATGAGCTATTACCAGCAGGAGAGTGAGTTTGTGTGTGTATGGGGGTGGTTTTTGGAGGGGGGTGAGGGAGTGAGAGAACCTGGATTTGTGCAGGAAATGGCCTAACTTCATTATCATGCACATTGTGTAAAGAGTTGTCACTTTGGATGGGCTATCACCAGCAGGAGAGTGAATTTGTGTGGGGGGGTGGAGGGTGAGAAAACCTGGATTTGTGCTGGAAATGGCCTAACCTGACGATTACTTTAGATAAGCTATTACCAGCAGGACAGTGGGGTGGGAGGAGGTATTGTTTCATATTCTCTGTGTATATATAAAGTCTGCTGCAGTTTCCACGGTATGCATCTGATGAAGTGAGCTGTGGCTCACGAAAGCTCATGCTCAAATAAATTGGTTAGTCTCTAAGGTGCCACAAGTACTCCTTTTCTCTATATCTGTGTCTATCTCCTTCTCTGCTGGGTGCCCCAATGATACTGCATGCAGTTAAAATATCTGTCACATATACTCCCTAGGAAAGATCTGGGGAGAACCAGGAAGCAGACTGAGACTTCCTGAGTCACAGCCTGCTTAAGAATTTCTAACAAGAATAATTGCACAACACAAGATCTCTTTGGTTTTGCTCTGTTCAGTCAACTTATCCACAGGATACAAAAAGGTTTTTTGAGTTAAGAAAAAAAATAAAAGGTTGTAAATGTGTTAAATTTACAAAGTGTGGCAGCCTATACAATTTTATAAATTGAATGGAAACATATTTCATTTGACAAAAGTGAATTATAGAATGGCTTGGATGAAAGCTGTGATCTGAATAGTTGAAGAGTATTCCAAATCCAGTTAATTATCTCTCAACAAAAGTTCACATCAGGGCAATAAAACCTCTCCATTAAAGCGACCACCATTCTACGTTACAAGACATGTAATATTAGAAAACAGTTTTATAAAATAGTTGTAATTAATTCTCAAAAATGAAGTTACAATTTTAATTTAATTTAATTTTAATTGAGAGAAGAACATCCTGGACATAAGCACTCATACAAGGAGGCATGTAAATCAAATGTGACATAAAAGTACTGAGGATAATTAATTCATACGCACTCTATTGCACTGTCATCATGATTTATTTGTATTTGTATTGTGTTTCTGTACCTGTGAGTGACTCCTATCACATGAAAATTAATTGAATTGCCACAGTATATTTATATAACGTTTAACATATCTTTCACAATGCATATTACATGCATTATTAATTTTGTGAAATTTGGATTCATTGTATGTATTTAAGTAGTGATTACAAAACATCAAGACTCAAGTTTCTTCTTCGGGGGGACTCAATTTCAAGTATGCACTTGTGGCCACAATTTTGCAGGCCTAAGTTTTTCACATGCTTGTTATATACCTGGGCTTTTTCATGGTCAGAAACTTAGTTATATATACAGAAACTACATTTGTGTGGACAACATCAGATAGATAATATCTAAGCATACAACTTATGTACAAACAACATTTGTATGCACAAATCCACTTTCTTTTTACATGAGCTGAAATGTAGGAATGAATAAATGCATAGGGAATGTCATAAATATAAAGGGAAGGGTAAACCCCTTTAAAATCCCTCCTGGCCAGAGGAAAAATCCTCTCACCTGTAAAGGGTTAAGAAGCTAAAGGTAACCTCGCTGGCACCTGACCAAAATGACCAATGAGGAGACAAGATACTTTCAAAAGCTGAGAGGAGGGAGAGAAACAAAGGGTCTGTGTCTGTCTATATGCTGCTTTTGCCGGGGATAGAACAGGAATGGAGTCTTAGAACTTTTAGTAAATAATCTAGCTAGGTATGTGTTAGATTATGATTTCTTTAAATGGTTGAGAAAAGAACTGTGCTGAATAGAATGACTATTCCTGTCTGTGTACCTTTTTTTGTAACTTAAGGTTTTGCCTAGAGGGGTTCTCGATGTTTTTGAATCTAAATTACCCTGCAAGATATCTACCATCCTGATTTTACAGGGGGGATTTCTTCATTTCTATTTACTTCTATTTTTATTAAAAGTCTTCTTGTAAGAAACTGAATGCTTTTTCATTGTTCTCAGATCCAAGGGTTTGGTTCTGTGGCCACCTATGCAAATTGGTGAGGATTTTTACCAAACCTTCCTCAGGAAGTGTGGTGCAAGGTTTGGGAGGATTTGGGGGGGGGGGGGGGGAAGACGTGTCCAAACTACGTTTCCCAGTAAACCCAGTTAAAGTTTGGTGGTGGCAGTGGAAATCCAGGGTCAAAGGATAAAATTAATTTGTACCTTGGGGAAGTTTAACCTAAGCTGGTGAAAGTAAGCTTAGGAGATTTTCATGTAGGTTCCCACATTTGTACCCTAGAGTTCAGAGTGGGGAAGGAAACTTGACAGGGAAGCTAAAGGCTTTTGCTGAAAAATTGCACCTAAACTGCATCTTTTATATATGGTTTCCTGTGTTACCATGGGGTTATGTGAATTTACCAATAAAAACTGAACAAGTTACAGAGATGATATGCAAAAAGAAAAGGAGTACTTGTGGTACCTTAGAGACTAACCAATTTATTTGAGCATGAGCTTTCGTGAGCTACAGCTCACTCATGCTCAAATAAATTGGTTAGTCTCTAAGGTGCCACAAGTACTCCTTTTCTTTTTGCGAATACAGACTAACACGGCTGTTACTCTGAAACCTGAGAGATGATATGCTTGTTCTCAGGAAAGTACATTGTGAAGTTGTCCTGGATTCAGCTTCAGGGACAATTGTTGACCTGTTATGCTTTAGCAAAAGTAAAATTCTAAGACAAGCCTAATTGGATGGAGAATGGGAAATGAAAGGAGACAATAATCTGGAGGCAGAATAACTGAATTATAAAGATAGGGGTTTTTTTTGTTATTCTTACTCATGCTCAATAAATGTCTGCAGTAATACAACACTGGGCTGTGCTATCATAAGCTAAAATCAGACCTAGTGAATACTGGACTGGGCACCCCCAGCCCCCAAAGTAAAACCCAAGTAAACCTTGGTGACTGTCTGAGTCAGCATTAAATTAGTGTCCCAAACTAGTGGTAAGAGGCACTATGTATGGCCCAGAACCTGATGCTTTTGATTAAATGGACCATAGAGCTTAATGAGGGTTCTCTATTCATAGGTGAATTTTACACTATATAATGTACCTTTATAATGAATAAAAATTTTCCACGGTTTGAGAAGAGTCAGCAGCACTCTGTTCATTTTTTCAATCTGTTTACATGGATTGTCCTGAATTAATTATAAAATTCTTTCACAAAATTACCCCTTATCCTTTACCTGTGATTACTACAAAACAGTTTTTTTTTTCTCTTTTTGCCCCAAAAATTTGGAGGGCAAATTAAGATTGACATACAGAATACTGTTCTGGTGCATTTTAGGGATTCATCATTCAAGAAATGAGAAATAATGTATTTTTGAGGCACTGCATAGAGTGATTCATTAAATGCATAATATGGTGAGAGACAAATCAAAACTTAGGAATCAACACGCCACACAATTCATGTCCTAATTTATTAACTGTGTATAGTGGTAATAGCCTTGACTTAGAAATATAATGTCAGATAAGAACATCAGTTGACAGGCTCATTTTATTATTCCTCATTCTATGTCTTCTCTCCAGTCACCGCTTTCTCATTGTGGCTGCTCTTCATTAGTATTCGTAGCACTGTGTTTTGAAAGTGGAGATAATAGAACAATACCACCATGGTCTTCCCAACAGCAGAGCCCTTTCAGTGATCCAGCTGTGTGTGAGAGTTCAGTGGTACAAAGTCACTTGTATTCCATTGTTCTTTCTTTTCCATCCCTGAGGGGTAACAACTCTAAACAAAAAGATGCTTTCAGTCAATACAATAGGAGCTGGAAACATGTCAATAACAAATTTACCTGGTGATTCTAGGAGTCATAACAAAACACATACAAGTAAATACAGTACAACGGTGCTATCAGTCTTATATACACGTGTACTTGCCATTAAACTCTCCATAATGTTATATTAATACCAAATTCGTATATTATGCTTCTCATCTATAACCCAAAACTTTACAAAGGAAGGCACTTCTCAGTCTGATTTGACTGATGGGGAAACTAAGCCTCAAAGAAGTGAAGTGATTTCCTAAGGTCACTCAGCAAGTCAGTGAAAGAGCCAGCAATAGAACCCAAGGGTGAGATCTTCACACCCATCCCAGCCCCCTTATGCCATGTAAAAGGATCAAAATGCTGTAAAAGCCCCAGCTCCTGCTGGGGGAGGATTCCCACTGATACAGGGTCTGTGGAAGATTGTCTGTCAAGGATCCCCTCACAAGACTCAGTATAAGGACATGCAGAGGGAAGAGTTAGAGTTGAGAAGAGTCTGCTGTGGGCAGGCCTTCCTCACACACAACTGTGAAGATTCTGAGGTCCCCAGGGCAGCACAGGGAAGCTGTTGTAATGTAGACAGACCTCCGGGGCTGTCTAAATTATGCCAAGGGCCTCTGAAGCCCATCAGAGCAGCCCAGGATTAGGAGGGCAGAAAAAGTGGCTTAATGACACCTCAGCCCTGACTTCTCCTCAGATGCTAGTTCTGTGCTGTGCCTAATCTCTGGAGTTCCAATCTAGTGGCCTATCCACTGCATCTGACTGCCTCTTCGTATATAAGAAAGGTTAGAAAGCCTTGGCAAAAAATGCTTACAGTATTTGACTTGAATTGACACATCCCATCCATTCACTACAAGAATTTGGGTTGATGTGAGGGCAATTTGGGAAATATTATACATAATAATCTGTGGGAATTCTTCCTTTGTTCCACCACTACAAAGAGGTCCTAGCATGGGCCAGATCCAGCCCTCATTTTTTCAGATGGATTTCTCTTTTAAAGAAGAATTAACTGACCCCCTATTGTATGCATAATGTTTTGTGCATATGCACATGTACATTAGATTATGCATTGTGAATAAATTATCCAGTGAATTTAGCCAACCTGTTCACAGAATGTTTGTGAATCTGTTCTAATTCCTGCAAAGGTATTTATCTATGACAATAAGTTGAACAGAGAGAGATTGTAAATGGTCAAAGAACATGTTATACCAGTTTTATACAAAAGGAATTTGATGAACTACAGAGTATTTATACATATATGAATTTATAGTGGAGTTTCATTTGAAAAATCCATGTCAAGACCACAAACACTACTTCAGTTTCTCCATTCTCTCCCAAATAACTATTCAGAATGACTGTGAATAGAACAGGTCATTCTGTACATTTGCATAAGGATGTCAGGTGCATGACAGTGGGATAATGGAAAAAATGCAGAAATAGAACACGAAATATAGCAGGCTTCAGCTCATGAATCTTGTAATATAAAAAATAAAGAAAAAAGCCTAACTGGTGCTGAAAGCTGTAGTGGTATAACAATGTGCAAACACTATGAGAAGGATTTGTTTTCATAAAGCCTGGTATACTGACCCCAGGACTTTCTGTTACCCATATTTCAAGACCTAGTTATGAATTGCACTCCCTCTTTTTTTCGCTAAGACTAATAGTACAATTTATTTTTAACTGCATTAGCCCATACACCAATGTGAGACATTAGCTAAAACAAATGTGCAGTGCTTGTATTCTGCTGTATCAGTATACATGCTGCAAAAGAATATCTGTGCATGTATGCTTGCTCCAAAACAATAGCTAAAAATCTTCATTTATATAGTTAATCAAGTGCATTTAGGATTTGGTTGCACTAACAGGAAGCAGTTTTATTTATGAAGTGATACAAGGCTTCTTAGGAATAAATATTATAGTTTGAGAAGTGATTTATTTCTGCATATTTAAAATTTAGACAATTATTTCAATATTATATGCTAGATGACTTTGACAAAGATAATTTCAGATATTTCTACAATAAATTAATAAACCTCTGAATTTTTGTAGATTCTGTTTCCAAAACGATTAACACAAAACAATTACAAATATATTTTCAAAATGAACATAGCCACTCAGGCATAGTTATCTGTAAATGCCACATGATGATTCTTCAGTGCTGTTATTTAAAGCCAATTTATAGTTCGATGTTCAAAAAGTACATGGACATTTTGGACTTTACATAACCTATTGGATATGTTGTCGTATGGATTTTTCATGTTCTTTATTTTCAGATGTGAAACGGGAATTCTGCTAAGAGATATGTCTCTGTAATGATGTGTTGACAGAAAATATTGCAGAATGGATAAATATGCATTGAAACATCATTCCAAATGTCATCTGTCTAATATAAAACAACAAAATAATAAAATCCAAGTAATAAAAACACCCTGTTTTTTTGTTTGTTTATTTGTTTTAGATCAGTTATTCCAATTTGGCCCATCTTTCCTCAAGCAGGTCAGGTGTTAATTTAATCCAGTCAGTAAATTGATCCATTGTTCTTAATTATTTTATTCTGATCAACCCATATTTCTTTAGATACTATTTCTTTTTGCTTCCAGAATGATGAAATACATTTACTGAGTCTGTGGTCACAACAATTTAGAACAAGAGTTCTTGTGGCACCTTAGAGACTAACAAATTTAGCTCTACTGCTTTTCCATAGCTGCCTGAGCCCTCTGCACTGGTTGGTGGGTGAATAGAATGGGATTTGAAGAGGTTTTCCCAGGTAGATACCAGGTCCCTTTGCCTTTCCTGACTAATTATTGCTTGGCTTTGTCAGGTAGTTCCATTGGTTGCTCCTCTTGCTCTAAGGCAGGGGTCTCCAAACTACGGTATCCGGCCCGTGGCTTCAATTCGTCCAGCCCCCCAACCCATATCGCGTCGGGCAGCGGGACCCCAGCTGGCAGGAGCCTGCAGAGGGAAACCCAGAGCTCTAGGGTTCCCGCCATGGGCTCCTGCCAGCCAGGATCTCAGCCCACCGCCAGCCTGGGTTCCTTCACCCAAGCCAGCAGTGGGCGCTGGGTGGGGCCAGCGGCAGGACCCTATCTGGCAGGGGCCAGCAACAGAAACACCAGAGCGGTGGCAGAACTTCATGACATCACTGCCTTCCTGCCAGTGTCATAGAGCCAATGAGCACACAGTAGGTAGGTTAGTAGCGGCAGAAGAAACCAGATGTGTGATGAGTCATTGTTTCCCTCAGTTTTTGTCTTAGCGCGTGTCAGACTAGTGACAAATGTATATTTGTTGTGTTTAAGTCAGTTGCTATTGGGGCGATTATGTTGGGAAAAGGACAGAAGAGAAAGGTTGATTCTGAATGTTGCATGTTTAAAGAACAATGGAGTGTGCACTATCTCGTTATAAAATCAGGTAGTAAAGCATTGTGTTTAATATGTAATGAAACTATCGCAGTGCTAAAAGAATACAACATTCGTAGACATTATGAAACCAAGCACTTGTTGAACTACTCTCAATTTAAGGGAAAGCTATGTTCAGATAAATTAGAATCCATGAAACCTGGCTTATCGTCACAACAGTTTATATTTAAGAAGAAAACCAAGAATGAAGCGGGAACAAAATCCAGCTTCTGAGTGGCACACCTATTAGCAAAATGAGGAAAACCATTTACTGATGGAGAGCTAGTTAAAATATGTACGATTCAAGCAGCCAAAGAAATATGCCCAGAAAACGTAGATTTATTTAAGACAATTAGTCTTTCGGCAAACACAGTTGCTCGCAGAATCGAGGACATTGGCAGTAATATAATTTTCCAGCTGAATGAAAAGGCTAAGAAGTTTGAGTGGTTTTCCCTCGCACTTGCCGAGTCAACTGATGTTTCTGATACTTCACAGCTGCTGTTGTTTATTCACAGGCCCAGCAGTAATTTTGAAGTTACGGAAGAACTAGCTTCTGTGCATAGTATGTATGGAACAACCACAGGTGAAGAGATTTTCAAAGAAGATGAAAAGTCACTTTCTCAATACAACCAGCAATGGAAACAACTGAAGTGCATTTCAACCAATGGAGGTAGAAACATGTGCAGTTCAAAAAAAGGCTTGGTTGGAGAAATCTACAAAGCTAGTGAAAGTGTGGGCTGTCCCAAGCCTATGATTCTTCATTTCATTCTTCATCAGCAAGCATTGTGCGGGAAATATTTGGATTTGTCATGTGTTATGGAACCCATAGTTTCAGCCATGAATTTAATTCGCTCTCATGGACTTAACCATCGTCAGTTCCAAGCATTTCTGGTGGAAATAGAATCAGAATATTATGATTTGCCCTACCACACTTCAGTTCGGTGGCTTAGCTGTGGAAAGGTTTTGTCACGATTTTTCAAGCTTAGAACTGAAATTGAAATGTTCTTAAATAAAATACCCCGACCTCTACGTTTACTCACAAACCGTGAATGGCTTTGGAAATTAGCTTTTTTTGTAGACTTGACCAAACACATGAATGACTTCAATCTTAGACTACAAGGGGAAAATGGGCTTATCTGTGACATGTACACCCAGGTGAAAGCTTTCAGGCAAAAACTAGTTCTTTTTGAGTCCCACCTGATGAGGAACTGCTTTGCTCATTTTACATGTTGTGAAAAGTTTAACCAAGAAACTGAATCATGATTCCCAACTAGGTTTGCACAAGTAATCATTTCTGACCTGAAACTACAGTTCCAGGAGCATTTCTCTGTCCTTGATGTGAATGCAGGAGAAATACATATCTTCCAAAACCCATTTGATTGTGATCTCGAAAAACTGCCACCTGAACTTCAAATGGAAGTGATTGACCTACAATCCAATGACATGTTGAAGGACAAATATAAGGAAGGAAATCTGGTAGAGTTCTATAAATGCCTGCCAAGTGATCAATATGTTTATGTAAAAAACTTTGTCAATGGATTAATGTCAGTATTTGGCACTACTTATGTGTGTGAAAAAACATTTTCTATGATGAAATATGTGAAATCCAACTACAGATCGACCTTGTCTGATGAACATGTATAATCAATTTTGGTGATAGGGAACACTAACTTTGAACCACAGCTAAATGCAATTTTGTCAGAAAAACATCAATACCATACTTCTCACTAATCCTAAAATAATATTTCTTTTTTTTAACGATTTTGCATTAAATCGTTAAACGATTTTGCATTTTAATTTCTTCACAGTTGCTTCGGCCCATGAAGCCCCTTCAAAAATCTAACATGGCCCTTGTCTCATCAAGTTTGGAGACCCCTGCTCTAAGGAACTCTCTTACTGACCAGAAGGGAAGGTGCTATCCTACACCTTCAAGGTGATGACCTGCCTTGGTTCCACATACAGCTTTTTTATTAGTTAACACCAGAGGCAGAGGATTCCCAGTGTGCCTTGTTGTGTAACAGACTTGGGTTTGCTGGATCAATTGGTGGTCTCTGGTACTGGTCAGATATATAGGACTAATTTCACACATAGTCATGATTTTCTGAGAAGAAAAAGCTTCTCTAGACAATTTTGGAAGACCATGCAGAAAGACTTGTGATTTGCCTTCATGAGAGCAGTAATACCCAAGCACCCAGGCGTAATATATCTATCTACCCATCCCTCCCTTCCTTTCAGGCTTCATGGGTACAGGAAAAACCTTTATAATATGGAGGATGAGGGAGGACTTTATATAGCCTACGTGTCCTGTGGTCTGATTAGCAGCACCCAGTCTCCCTATGAGCATTAAGGGGCCTTGAGGCTAATATGGATAGGTTAATTTGGTTGAGTTTGGAAGAGTTACTGCTATGGCTGCCTTCTTCCTATGATTTATTAGGGCTTCAGGATCAGTGAGCTCATCCTGGCAGCGAGAGAAAACCCACAATGAAGAATTGCAGACAGGTAGCATGTTCGTTATGCTGTACCTCTGAGCTTCTCAGCAAGATCAGATAGATACAGCTAACATGGTTGTCTGCATGAGTTGCTCTATTAAGCCAGTCTGTCCAGTTGCTGTAATGATAAGCGACATTCCTTCTCATCCTTGGGACTCAGAGGTTTCCATTAGTGCATGGGGACGGTCTCCCACTGATGCAGCACCAATTGCTGGCAGTATTTAAAAAAAAATACTGGGGCCTTTAGGCCTTCTCACAATACATGTAAGCACACGTTTCTTTAGGAAAGAGGTATGACTGAGTGGTATCTGGAGCAGGTTTGCTAGGCAAGATAGCAAGAACAATCAGCCACTGCATCTCAGAGAGTGTATTAGGGTCTGATACCCTATTGCAAAGACTGGTGTTTGTTTATTTTTAATTTGCACTTTGCCTAACAAACTGGAACCTTCTCGGCATGTTTGGCTTGGAAGCCATAGCATAATTTCTGTGTCCAGGAAGACAGTAGCAGTTTGCACTCAGGATTACAGCTCAGGGCTGTGACAAAATGTGCACATCAGGAGGAGGGAAGGGCATGGGATGGGATTAGATCTTGCCTTTCCTTGGGGATGTGATGAGGTAGTTTCAATGTGTGTCATTATTCACATATACTATGACTTAGAATTGACTTGGTAAGTTATTTACTTGGTACACACAAATGACTTGGTAAGAGTTCTAAGTCCTCTTTGAGTTTAGTTAAAGTGAAACATGAGCAGGTGAGTCTTCTGTTATAATTTCCTTCAGTTAGTGTGGTTTGTGGAAACATGATCCTATAGTAGGTCTGGAGGAGAGCTTTCTCAGCCCTGGTGATTGATCGCTCTAGGAGAATTTGAACTTGTCTGGAGATTAAGTGGAGATTCCTGGCCTTTCTCCCTACACCAGCTGCAGGGAGGATGGTGTTATACTATGGTACCTGACAATTTCCATATATTAGGGAAATCTTCCAGGAATAAAGTTGCCATAGGACATCATGGCTCTGCAAAATGGAGAAAGACCTCAGGCTCCCACTGTTGCTAACACTGATCAGCTGATATATATAAATGCACACACTTCTTGCTGGGTGATAATTCACTCTTGATATAGGTTGTAGCACAAGGTCTATACACCACCTAAGACCCAATTCTGCCCTAGCAACAGACGACCATCTAGATTTATATTCCTCTAGGAAATTATTACCTTTAGCTTCCCCGCTCCCCCCCCAGACAATAGTTAATTTTTAGTTGGATGTCTTATGTTTATGTCAACAGAAGTAAAAAAGCCTTATATTATTTTTAAAGTTTTCTTAAAATAGTAGTGATTTATCTCCGTAATTTTCCATGCATAGCAATGGGGAGATACATTTCCTGTGTCCTAAACTACAATACCTAACCATATTGTCTAGATGGTGGCTCCTTGTTTGACAGTTGGTGATATTTTCATCACGTTTGACATGAAACATCTGTTGTCCTGGTTTATTTTTATTTCTAATAGATGTAGTAATTAGAATTTCCTTTTTAATATATTTCAGTTGTCCCATAAAATATTATTAATAAGCCCCCCCCCAAAATCTCCTGGTTTAGTATCAGCATTAGGATTATGATAAGCCTGGTCATCAGGAGTTAAAGAAGCTTCTGTGGGGCCATTTTCTGTCGGATGATACGGTATATGACAAAGGGTTCTCTTGTCCAAAATCTTTTGGGGAAATATCTGCATCACCACAGGCTAGAACAGATACTAGAGTGAACAATTCATTTTATGTACTTATGGGTATTTCTACAGCACTCATTACTATAGCAGCTAAGCACATCTTTAACATTAATGGGGCCTATGGGTATGTCTATACTGCCATCATGGGATCTGGTAGCTATACCTGAGCTAGCTTTAATCTATCTAGCTCGGATCCTGGAGCAGTGAACCTGCAGCAGCATACACAAACTACCTGAATAGCTACCCAGGGTTGTGAGTCAGCTTCTACAGCATGTGATGAAGTGCATGCAACCTGAACTTCAGGACTGTAGGACCTGAGCTGGCTGGATTAATGCTAGCTTGAGTATGTCTACTAGAGCTGTGGTCAAAGCCCAGGACTGGAGTATGGACATACCCTCAGAGTTAAGCAAGCAGTCCTATTTTACAAACACAGAAACTGAGGAACAGAGCAGTGTTGAGGGACTTGTCCTAATCCACACAGAAAGTCAGTGAATGATTAAGAAATAGAACCCCAATCTTCTGATGCTTAGTCATGTGCCATAACTACAAAACCATCCTTTACCATCTGTAATATTGTCCCACAAATTGAAGGGACCAGACTGATTGACCGACATGGTCTGTTTTTCACCCTGCTCTTGTTTATGCCAATAGATGAAACATGGTATATATAATTTTTAACTATTGGCATAGGAAGAAATTTAAATAAATATACGTAGATGGGTTCCTCTGGAATATGCGTATACACATCTCCAAACATGCACATATTCAAAATGTCACATCTGACCATTCTTTTCTGAGTTAAGACAAAAGAATAAAGACAGAAAAGGATCATGACTATCATTCTCTGTTTTAAAGTCAGCATTCTTCAAAACAGCACATTCTTCAAAAGAGAAAAATACACCCTATTGGTGTAACATAATAGAAAAGAGACCAATTATCCTAGGACATAATGAGACTTGGGGGAGAACACAAATGGTAACCACAGAGTTATAATATTCAAATAAGTCAGGGCTTAATATAAAATACCTGATTTTGAGTGAGGCCCATAAGAATTTAATGTAAAAGTCAATTACTATTTTTTTTAAGTAACAAGACTAACTCCAGAGTGCCGATTGCCTAGTGATTACACTTGCGAGATTACCCTAGAAAATATTGTTATGGCTTTCTGCAGCAGACAGTGCTCATTAGCAAAAATATAAATACAAATGCAAATGGAAGGCTGCTATAGCTCTGCATAAGGGGGCATTATGAATTTCATTTAAACATACATGTTTTTAGTATTTTGCTTTTTAATTCAACGGAGAAGATATGAAGGTACTTTGGTTTTCAGTGTGCCGTACTTTTAGCAAGAAATTTTGTTTAGAAGCTGCAATTAAATAATTCAGAAATAATTAATTCAGAAGATAGCCCATTACATTATAACCCTCCCCACTGGTTAACTTGGTGCCAAAATGTATTGTTTAATTTATCATTCTTAGTATTTTTAGAAGGCCTCCAGGCAGGGAATGAAGCAATAATAAATAGGGAATAGTGGATAATTAGAGAAGGAAATGTGGAACAAAATTATTAAGGGCTTTAGGTGAAGTTCATTATTACTATTTAATAGTGCCCAAGAGCATCTGATCAAATTATGGATCATGTTTAAAACTGGGCTGAGAGATGTCCTTGTGGAGGAGAGTTTTCTCACTATCCCCTTCAGAAATTCACAGTAAATTTTATAGAATTTTAACAAGCATTAACAAAGCAAAAAGCATATTGACCCAGACTCCAGGTTTATCACACACAGTGCTCTAGAGAGAACTGAAGAAGTCTGAGATTCCTTATTCTCCCAGATATTGTTCAAGCTGAGACTATTACATGATTAAGCAATAAAGCACTTTAAGGGTGAGTGATAAGGTGACATACTGTAAATGCAGCCCTTAGGGCTTTTAAGCACAAAGTGAAGCTGATTTCTTCTTACTCCTCAGATTTGCTACTTTAGTTTGACTCACCCTGAAAGCACCTAATTTCTGTCACAAAACTTCTAAAGGCAACCTGCACTTTAGGTTTGTATCTACCCTCTCTCTCCCCACCTTTTCTGTTTGTGATGTATTAAGAAAGTCTGAAGTGATTTTCTACCACAGACATGCAGACATACACACACATATCCCACTTGTTTTTCTTTACCTGAGACATCCAGGTCTTGTCTATCCTGTTTTTCTCGGGAAGACTTAATGGACAACTTTATGGACAAATTTAGACAAGTGATTTTATTCCAATTCTTTAAAGCCTACTCTACACTTACATCTTATGTCAGCATAGTTATGTTGGTCAGTGTTGTGTAAAAAAAGCCATACATACTAGCGCCATCGCTACACAGACAAAACCCCCAGTGTAGATGCTTCTGTTGACATAGCTAATGTTCTTCAGGGAGGTGGTGTTCCCATACCAGCAGACAAACTCCTCTTGGTGTACACTGCATTTACACTAGGGGGTCTATTCTGGCATAAGTATGCCAAAGTAGCTATGCTGGCATAGAGTCTGTAGTGTAGACATAGCCTAAAACTCTTTGATGCCTCGTTAAGCTCAAATGCCTAACAGAAAAACAGTTCTTTTGTTATAGATGCATTATCCTTCACCCCTCTAAAAATGGCTGAGAGCGCTCTGTCCATGTTTCAGGATCCTCCAAGAAGGAACCCCAGAAAAAGAGATTGTTTATATTTCTAAAGCCTTTTCTAAATGGGAAAGTTTGACCAGCTATAGTTATACCCCTTCCAAAGTGACATAAACTAAATAAAAAACAACAACAAAAAGCCACTCTTATGTTACACTAAGATTGTTCACACAGTAGTTTTACCATTATAACTATATCATTTTACATTCATGCCTTAGGTTATACTGAAAAAAATGTTTTCCCTATAGATAAGTCTTAAGGTAAAAACAAAGAGAATTTAATTTTTTTAAAAAAAGTTAAAGTACTGACTAATTCATAAATGTGGAAGTTTATTTACGAGTTATGAATAGATTAATGTATTAATATATTAAACTTTTTTAAAAAATAAAAATATTTTACAGGGAGGTTTTTAGAAATTACAGAAAGCAAACAAAGGTTTTGATTCCTCCATTTACAAACTCATTTAGATTTCACAAAAAGATAAGGAAAGTGCATTGTTACTTATGACTTAAAAGGAAATTGTGGGATGTTCAGCACTTTTGAAAATCAGACTGGTGCCTAAATCTACAGTGACTCAGAGCCCTCACCAAGGCAATCAAACATGTACTAAGTGTATGTCTACACTACAAACAGCCACTTCAGTAATTACTGTGGTGGTGAATGTCCACAGTACCCTCCTTGGGTCAGTGGTATATGTCCTCACCAGGAGTGCTTCCATTGACCTAAGAGGGGCATTATGGGAAGCTGATTGCTTGATGTCTCAGCTCCACTGGCAATTACTTGCCAGGAGCCTGGCTGCCCCACAGGCTCCGGGAGGGCTGCCCCACCCCTCTCCCCGTTATCTGCTTAGAACGGGTGGAAGCCACACAGGTCTTCTCACCCTCCCTCCCCTACCCCCATGTCCCCTGCCGGCAGCCCAGGTAAACCACTTTGCCTATGACTCAAAATGCTTCAGTTTCACAGTGAGCCTAAAAAAGATGGAGGCCATGTTCCAGCCAGCACCATGATCCCATCATCACAGTTGACAACACCCTCCACCCCCATCTCGGTCAGGAAATTCTGCTCCTGGGTAGCATATTTTCCAGCAGTGCTGTGTTGGAGGAGGAGATCATTCAGCATGTGGTGAAGGACAGCTTGGCCTTTGGCAGGCTCACCCACAGGCTCAGGAGGGAACATGAAATCTGCCTCAGGCTCAAGATAAAAATCTACTGCGCTGTTGTAGTCTTCTCACTCCCCTAAGGCTATAAGACATGGATGCTGTACCAATGTCACAAACAGCCTGAGAGCTTCCACCTTCCCTGCCCAAGATCCATCCACAACATCACGTGGCTGGACAGGATCCCCAACACTGATTTCTTGAGAGGTTCCAAATCTCTGGCATTGAGAGAATGCTCATCAGGGCTCAACATCACTGGTTTGAACATGTGGGTCACAAGAAGGTATTCTGTGTGCTGAAATTGGTGCTCTACAGCTAGCTGACCACATCCGGCTTCATGGGCTTTAACTTCCAAACAACTATCATGGGGCATTCTCCTAGATGATTTGGCTGGCAGGCTGAGAAAGAATAATAATCTCAGGAAGAAGGAAGATTTCATACTTAGGCCTTATAACAGAGGCCATTAAACAATTCGGCAATTAGGCTTAATTACAAACATGAAGGGTGGGCTTTGAAAATCGGCAGTTTTACCTCAAAGATACACACTTTGGAAGGAAAACAGAGACATGGTCTGGGTCCCAAGAGCCCCTGGGCTTCCTAGAATAATATTAGTTGGGTCTTTTCTTGCAAGTCCTTCTGACTTAGCTTTAGTGAAGCAAGACTTCATGTGTCTAAACGTGCTTGTAAGCTGTTTGTTGTTTTGAAATATTTTTCCTAATGCTTTCATATGCTAATAAACATACTTGCCTTAAAAAAGCTGCAGGCCACTAAGGCCTTGACTAAACTAGCAATGCTTGCACACATCACACAAACATTAGTCTGCACTAACTCAATATGCATTGACCTTAATACACTTTCAAAGTGGATTATAAAAAACGCATAACTGGTAAATCAGTGCACTTTAAGAATTGCATCATGTGTTCACAGATCATTTTAATGTGCACAAACTAAAGTTAGTGCCTAGTAAACCAGTCATGTAGACAATCCCATGGCATTGGTCACAGGCTCCCAAAGGAAAAAGATACAGGGGTCCAGTCAGACCTGCACAGTAATACAGTGCTTGGCATAAATGAGGCAATGAATCCAGAGAGCCTGGTCTAAGAGTGGGAGTGTCAAGGTTCTTTCCCCACTCTGAACGCTAGGGTACAGATGTGGGGACCTGCATGAAAACCTCCTAAGATTATTTTTACTGGCTTAGGTTAAAACTTCCCCAAGGTACAAACTATTTTACCTTTTGCCCTTGGACTTTCGCTGCCACCACCAAACGTCTAATACTGGTTACTGGGAACGAGTCCGTTTGGAAATGTCTTTCCCCCCAAAATCCTCCCAACCCTTGCACCCCACTCCCTGGGGAAAGTTTGGTAAAAATCCTCACCAATTTGCATAGGAGACCACGGACCCAAACCCTTGGATCTTAAGAACAATGAAAAAAGCATTCAGTTTCTTAAAAGAAGAACTTTAATAGAAGAAAAAGTAAAAAGAATCACCTCTGTAAAATCAGGATGGTAAATACTTTACGGGGTAATTAGATTCAAAACATAGAGAATCCCTCTAGGCAAAACCTTAAGTTACAAAAAGACACAAAACAGGAATATCCATTCCATTCAGCACAGCTTATTCTCTCAGCCATTTAAAGAAATCAGAATCTAACGCATATCTAGCTAGATTACTTACTAATTTCTAAGACTCCATTCCTGTTCTGTCCCCGGCAAAAGCAACACACAGACAGAGAGAGAGAGGCTTTGTTTCTCCCTCCCCCCAGCTTTTGAAAGTATCTTGTCTCCTCATTGGTCATTGTGGTCAGTTGCCAGCGAGGTTATCCTAGCTTCTTAACCCTTTACAGGTGAAAGGGTTTTTCCTCTGGCCAGGAGGGATTTTAAAGGTGTTTACCCTTCCCTTTATATTTATGACAGGGAGACTTATGAGATTCCACCACGCAGGTAAAGGCATGAGTCTGGAGACCAAAGGAGAGGTGCACAGAAAGGGGACAGAGGTATAATCATCCCCATAACCATGATGCTACCCAAACTGTAAGACTCTGTGTTTTTTAAAACCCATTCATTATGCCCAGATCCTGAGAAGGTGAGTGAGGAGTATAGAAAGCTTAGGAATATATTTTTAAAATCTGTGTTAGGAAATGTTGATTTATCCATAAGATAACATGTGCTAATACCTCAAAACTCAGAGTAACAGCCATGTTAGTCTGTATTCGCAAAAAGAAAAGGAGTACTTGTGGCACCTTAGAGACTAACCAATTTATTTGAGCATAAGCTTTCGTCAGCTACAGCTCACTTCATTGGATGCATATCACGAAAGCTTATGCTCAAATAAATTGGTTAGTCTCTAAGGTGCCACAAGTACTCCTTTTCTTTTTACCTCAAAACTGAACTGGAAAGGAGAGAAAGAATCTAACCAAGAGAAAATACTAATGGAGACCAGCAACAAGATAATTTATGTTCTTTACCAGTTTCCCTCACTTGAAGGGTCTCATTGTCAGTCCAGCCATCATTTTTGTACACACAGTTTTGGACGCACAATTATGTACATTGTCACTTCCTTTTGCAAAAAATAGAATGTACTTGTTTAAACCCATTTATGCTGAATTTGAGCTCAGTTTGTAAAGATAATGGATTTAGCACATGTAGGGCCAGGCAATAGTGACTTCAGTGGAACTACACCAGTTTACACCCCGCTGAAGAGCTGGCCCATAAATCTTAACTCACCATAGCAGTGATAATGTGAAACAAAAATCACATGCTAGAGAAAGAGTTAAGGGACCGCCCATAAGCCAATAACCCCCTTAGCTGAATTAAGCTGCATATACCCAGTTTTGGAAATGTCATTGACATTAATAGCTGTATATCACTAGCAGCATATGGAGGGCAATGGAATTGTTATACAAATTAATCTAGCATTAGTCTGCAATATTCATTATCATAGAATGACTATGTCCCTTCTCTTCCACTGAAAAATTAAGTGTTAGAAGAAATGGAGTGATTAGAGTTCCTCTACTGACAATGTTCTTCTCTGCAGTTGATGAAATTAACTGCAGATCAAGTACAGTGTCCCATACTATATATAAAAGTTTTACTCTTCATAAAGCCTCCCTTTTCTCTCTTTGAGATGTCTTTCTGCTCTGCTGTCATGTCCATTTTTCTCTACTGTGGGCCAGACCTCTCTCATCTGTTCTCTGATTTCATATGCAATTTCTTGCTGCCTGTTCTATGCCTTAATGATATTCATGTCCATAACCTTGAAAATAAATCCTTTATTCTGAAGGTTGGATATGTCATCATGTGTATAATTCCCCCTACTATACATTCTAGTATATGTTCATAGGTATTTTGATGTCTGATGCATCATATATGAGAGTGATATTTTAATCTTGATTTTTTTTATTTTAATATAACACAGTTACAAAATGGAAATCAGAAGAAAATAGCTAGGCAAAAATCCCTGAGTGTTACTATGAAAAGATCAGACTGTCAGAAAACATAAAGTGTCAACATATGTTTTAAGTTTTTGGGCTGTTCTGTTCAATTTCTCGTAGCCAGTCCCGCTGGCACACATCCACAGTGGATGGCAGCCCCAAAGTAAGCCCGGGGAAGAAATTGTCCTTAAATGGTCTTTTGAGGCACATCAGGTCTCCAAGCATAATAAAGCTGGAGCCACCAGTGCACTTCAAGTCATGCCTCAAAGACACAGTAGAGGTTGACTGTAGCAGTTTTTGCTATTTTTATTACTATTTTTTCTGCTATTCTTTTTTGTAAATGTAAGTTCTCCTGCACTGAATGAAAATATACTTGAAAATACATTTATTAAGGAATTAATTATTCTCTCAATTAATTTTGTCCTTTTTGAAACATTCTAAAGACTAATGAGTTTTCTGAGTCTAATCTTTTTTATGTTCTCCCCTACTATTAGTCCCAGGCCTTTTCTTTACTTGTGTGTTTTCCCCATCCATTTCAATCATCTCATTATTTGTGATAAACCCTTACAAATGTTTTCTACCATCAAATGCACCTTTATGTTCTTTTTTGACCATTGATAATGTTCAGCCTCCTGGAAATCACAGATGTTAGGTCGATGACTTTTGCTATCAAGAATCAAAGTCCTAGTGAAGATTGGTGGTCCAGAAACAAATGTAAGAAATAATAACAATAACACTTTGCATTTCTGTAGCATCTTTCATCTGAGGATCACAAAGGACTTTATAAACTTGAAAGAAGCCTCAGAATGCCCTTTAAAACCTGAAATCTGAACCACTTTAATTTTTTCAGACTTTCCAGCTTAGAGATTATTAGACCATTACCATAGTACAAGGAAAAGAGAATAAGAATTCTTATTATTTTAGTGATTCAGTGTATATTTATATGCTTGGGACTAACATTTCTGGTTGTTGAAGGATAAGCCCCTGCTACTTTTTTAAAACTTAAATGTGAATTATGACTCCAAATTACAAGCAGTTGCTTTTAGATGTAGTTTATAATAAACATCTTAGGATAAGTAACAGTTAAAGTCTGCTTAATAATTAGGTTGACAGCAAGATAGTGCCTTCCAGACAGGTATTGGTTTGGGTCAACTTACGAAGCAATTTATCAGACTTGCTATCGTGCCTCCCAGGCAAGTGACTATTCACTTTTGTCTGGAAGAGAAGGCAGAATAGTGAGATGCCTTCCCGGGCAGAAAATTAAATGGGTCAGCCTTCGAGGACTCCCAGAGAGGTGACTGTTTAGCTGTCCCTGAAAACGGATTAACATGCTAAGGTCATTCCTGAGTGCATAACTATTGGCTTCCACTAGATGACAAGCCATTCTTCATGGACTTCTTCCTGTTTAGGGGACTGTTCATGCCAGCTCATTTTAACAATAGATTTCTAGCTGATTAGCGTTTGGTGATGCTAATAAATTTGTGGGGGGGATGGGGACGGGACTGCATCTTTGTTAATGATACAATGGGAGCCCTAATCTTGAAATATATGTTTTCAAATCTAACATCACATTGGAATGCATGGGAAAAGATACAAACCTTGGAACTGATTAGTTCCTATATATGTCTGCTTAATGTAAGCAGACAAATCTCCTTTGACATGCTTACAAGTTGGGGCTGTGCATGTGATTACCTATATGTGTGCATATATTCCTAAATGGGGCATGAGTGTCAAGAGATTTGCATGCCTAGACTGGCATTAGGCTCATACGCAAATGTGTGCCGCAAGGAAAAATTTAATGTACAGGATATTAGAAAAGTGAGTAAATTGACACACTATCTTATGGAGTAAAGTGACAAAAACATCAGAGACCTGGACAAAAAGGAGGATAAGGGGTATGCTAGAAAAAGTGAAATAAGAGGATTAGGGGAAAATAAAGAGACAGACCAAAATGTCCATTATCCTACTTCTTCTAACCCCTTCCTATTACCATCTGGGAAATGTTTGCTACATTTTTATTCTATACAATCACAAGAGAAAGAGTGAGGCTATAACTGGTCACCATGGAGTTGACAGAGGAGAGGAAGGCAAGTGGAGAATGGAGAGAATCAGACAAATTGGAGAGATTGATAGCTCCCAATGAGCACAAGATGGGGGTGTTTGTAAAGCTGAGCAGTGCTGAAGGCAATTCGTATTGGAGAGAAGGGATTTGATAAGAGGAGTATTAGAAAAAGAGCAGTAAGGATAGACACTAGGTCATGATTCAGGATGGCACTGAATGGGGGAGCTGAAGCAGAGCTCCATGCTTAATGAAGTGATTAGGGAGAGGAAGTGAGAATTTTGAATTGGGACTAACAGTGAAGATGACTAAACTTGTGTTCTAGAATTCACATTTAAGCAGAGATTTCTATGCTGAATATGAAAGCTTTAATATGTCATTTCCATTAATATAATGAAACGGAGAACTTATTTTTGTTGGGAAGTAGAACAATGAAAGGCCACATTAAAAGAAAAAAATCACCAAGGGCCAAATTCGGCTACACCTTAATTCATGTTAAGCAGCCCCTTCATTTAGGAGTGAAGTTCATTTAGCTGTGCATAGAAATTAAAAGTTTTTTTTTTTTTTTTTTTTTTTTAAATCTGGCATTATACAACACCTGAAGTGTCAACTGCTGACAGGAGCTGCTATATAGTTTAGAGCTGTACATGCAGGACAAGATGATATCTGACTTTGTTCCATTGCTTGGGGGGTGAAAGGAGAAAGGGCACTTCTGGCACCCTTACAATAGGCAGATGGAATGTGGGTTCTAAATCTCTCCGGAACACAGGACTGCTCCAGACAGTGTTAATTCTACTATTTGCTTCTTCTCCAGAGTGTTCTGGCAGCCAGAATTGGCTTGGTGCAGGGTGAGTAGATGATTCTCTGTAAGAGTGGCACAGAATCTGCTCTTCCCCTCTCCTCCCCAAAGGTCCAGGAAGCCAATGAAGTGTTTGCATCAACCACAACGAATCCTGGAGCTCTCTCTGAGGTGTTGTGCTTCCGTACTGATCCTAATACAGTCTCTGTTAAAGGTACAATAGGGGCCACAGTAGTTGGATAGGAATGGGACCTTCCATGCCATACCGTACCGGTAAGAGCAGGTGCACCGTACCAGGACCGGCTTTCCTAGAGGGCAATTTAAAGCCCTGGGGTAGTGGCGGCGGGGCTGCAGCAGGGATTTAAAGGGCCCCGGAGCTCCAGCCACAGCTACCGCTGCGGCCCTTTAAATCTCCACCTGAGCCCTGCTGCCGAAGCCCTGGAGTAGCGGCAGTGGGGCTCTGGCGGGGATTTAAACAGCCACGGAGCTCCAGCCACTGCTACCGCCACGGCCCTTTACATCTCCACCTGAGCCCTGCTGCCGAAGCCTTGGGGTAGTGGCGGTGGGGCTTTGGCGGGGATTTAAACAGCCCCGAAGCTCCAGCCCCCGCTACCGCCCTGGCCCTTTAAATCCCCGCCAGGCTACCCCAGGGTTCTGGCAGCAGGGCTCAGGCGGGAATTTAAAGGGCCCCGGAGCTCCAGCTGCCGCTACAGCCCCGGCCTTTTAAATCCCCGCCTGAGCCCTGCTGCCTGAGCCCTGGGGTAGCGGCGGCGGGATTCCGGAGCAGAATTAAAGAGCCCGGGGCAGTAGCAGCTACTGGAGCTCCAAGCCCTTTAAATCTCCACCTGAGCCCTGCTGCCCGAGCCCTGGGGTAGTGGCAGCGGGGCTCTGGCGGGGATTTAAAGGGCTCCTGAGCTCTAGGCCCTGCTACCACACCAGGGCCCTTTATATCTCCGTTTGAGCCCTGCTGCCCGATCCCTGGGGTAGGGGTGGGGGGACTCTGGCAGGGATTTAAAGGGCCCCGGAGCTCCAGCCACCACTACCACCCTGGGCCTTTAAATCCCCGCCGGAGCCCTGCTGCCAACGCCCTGGGCGGTAGCGGCAGCTGGAGCCCAGGAGCCTTTAAATCCCTGACAGAGCCCGGCCGCCACTACTCCAGGGCTCGGGCAGCAGGGCTCAGGTGGGGATTTAAAGGGCTCGGGGCTCCAGCAGCCACTACCACAGCGGAGCCCCAGGCCCTTTAAAGCTCTGCCAGAGCCCAGAGCCCCGGGGTAGCAGAGGCAGCCAGGCGCCCCCCAGGGCTCCTCAGTGATTTAAAGGAACCTCTGGTAGCTCAGGGGTGATTTAAAGGGCCCCAGATGCCACTACCGCAGCTGGAGCCCTGGCCCTTTAAATCAAGATTTAAAGGGCCCGGGCATTTAAGGCCCTGCCTCTTCTGGTTAAGGCCACGTCTCTTCCGGTTGAGGCCACGCCCCCTGCTCAGGAGTCTGGCGTACCGGTAAGTCCTCTAACTTACTTTCACCCCTGGTCCTCATGGAAGTGCTACTCTATCCCATTGACAACTTCAGCACACTAAAGTATACTTCTGCAACCTGCTGAAGCATAACCATTAACATTGATGCCAACAGTTGTGTTGGAGCGTGGGGGGGACAGCCTTCCATTTTCAGTGAGCCAGTTATTCTCCCATATCCAGCAAAGAACCTGCTACTGCTGACACTGTTAAGTCTTCATATGAAGCAAGATGTCAAGTACAGGTTTGGTGTTAGCTTTTGGCACCTCAAAAGTGTAATTAAAAAACGAAAAGAAGGCTACAACCATGCCCATGGTAGATAACATACCTGACTGGCTTGCATGAGGTCTTCTTTTCCCTACTTCAGCAATTGGACTGCCTCGGTGGATAAGGGCATATACCCATAACTGAGATAGATTGACAGTTCAGCATTTGTGGTGGGACAGTATATTTTTTAGACTTGGTAGAAAAAAGGTAAAGACATTTTGTGGGGGGAGAATGCCATCCTGTCACATTTTGGAGTGCAATCCAGAGCAGTGAGAGGTTGTCACTGGCTGCCTTGTAACCCTGGGTGCTCCACTGTAAATCCCTTTTCTGGACATTCCAAGCATATACTAAGTGTCTGTGTGATTAGTAGCTCTGGTTCAGCAACTCTGACTCCAGCGCCCTGCTTGTTACACCACAGCCGTACTCTCGTCTCCACTAGCAGTGATGACTACTAGCAAAGAAATTCCAACAGACTCCCAGTCCTGAAGTTCCCCAAAACCATCTGCTCTGAATTGTCCAGCCCTCTTTTGGACCACCATCTCCCTCATGATTCATATGTAAAAGGGGCTTCCATTGTTTTTGGTCATACCTTGCTTAATTTACATAGGAGACAGGTAGATAGCTGCCTTTTCTCCTGTATGGAAGACAACCTCTTATCTATTCCCCATTCCCTGCCTTGTTTAAACAGCTTTTAGTCATGGACATTTAAGAATAATATTAGTGAGTACTCATAATTTCTTATATAGTGTTAATACATACATTTCAAATTCTATTAATCAGCAGTGTGTCGTTAGCTTTCAGAAGAGTCCTTACTGGATACCGTTTTATAATACACTAATATTGCATATAGTCAGTTGATTCAATTGTTTATCATTTGAGGTTCAGATCGCCTGTCTTTATAGCCCAGATAACGATTTTCTTTTTCTGCTGGGGTATAGCTGCCATGCTGTCTTCTCCTCTGCTTGTTAGCTTTGTTTACCTTACATATAAATTGACCTTCGTTGACTCTGCCTGATGGCCAGGCTGCACAGACAAACAATTACATATTCCTTTGTGTAGGCCAAATTATGCTTAGGCATTGCTTGCCAAACACGTTTTAAGACTATAATCCTAGCAGATATCCATAACTCTGTGTCTTCATATCACACTAGACTATACAAGATCAGTAAGTTATTAGATTTACGATATTTTACATGACACCTTTTAGATACAGATTATGACAACACTGTTATGTGTAGTGAGTATGTCAGTCCTGACAAGAACTGCTAACACAGTAGTGAGACACTTGAGCTTATGTCACACATCCAAATTTCACTCTTTTGAAAAAATTATGAACATTTGAAAAAATATATGCAGAGAGAGAGAGAGAGAGTTAATTTTTTCAAAAGAGTTCTCTGCATATGTGTGGGGAGAACCTGGAAAACATAAAAATATTACAAATATTACCTCTGGCTTTACCTGTTTGCAGATGTTAATTATCCTGGATGTTCATGCCTTTTATATCTGAAACATATTAGCAAAAAGTCAACCAGAGAAAATATTTGCTCTTTAACTAAAAAAAATGGAAACATTATTTGTTACTTGGAAGGTGGGGAATTGGGTAGATTTTACAGTTGGGAAGGCAGAAGGTAATCATAATCTGTAACTGGGAGTGGAGAAGAAAGAATAATAGATGACAAGTAAATGGTATTTCTTTAGACCTTGAGCACTTTGAACTACTATTTACATTTTGACACTGCTTTGACAGTGTCAACAATGAAAGCTTCCAGCACTACAGTCAACATGGAAGAATCTAAAATTAATCTCAAAGAATGAGTGGCATTTTGAAGTTACAGCAAGTAACTGTTTTGAGATGTATAGATTTTAAGGCTAGAAGGGTCCACCACAATCATGCAGTCCAACCTCTTCCATGATCCGGGCCACAGAACCCCATCCAGTAATTTCTGCATGAAGCGCAGGATGTCTGCTAGAGCTATAATATACCTTTCTGAAAGAAATCCAGACTTGAGTTAAATATTTCAAGTAATGGAGTCCACCTCATTCATAGATGAGTTGTTCAAATGATTAATTACTCTCAATTAAAAATTCACACCTTATTTGTCTACCTTCAGCTTCCAAATTCTGGATTTTGTTATACCCTTTTCTGCCAAATTAAAGAGCCACCTGTGATCAAAAGACTTCTTGATGCCAACTGACAGAGGGCACAGGAAGTGCATAGGTTTCCCAGTGATCCCCTGGGTTGGATATATACCTAATAATTCATTGGTGTGTCTACCGAGATGGTTATCATAATCATTACAAAATTGTTTCAGTAGGAAAAAAAATCCAAAATGTGGAAATGGTTCATTGTGGCACCTATAAAACCATAACAAAGTATTTTGACTTTCCATTTCGAACACTGTTTCATGTGGGAATTTCTCTCAAGTCAAACTTTTTAAAAAACCTTGAAGCCAAACATTGAGCTATGGGTCAAACGAAACGCTTCGTTTCATCTGAAATCAATTTTTTTTTACTTTCATTTCACTTAACAATTTGAAAAAAAAAAAGTCATTTTGGGTTCCTGAATTATTTGTTTGTTTATTATTTGGTTCAGCTACTGAATGAACACACAAACACACACACACACACTCTGAGGTTATTCACTCAGTTCTACTTCTCTTGAATCCAATTTCACTATTGAAATGAGTCAGTCTACCAGGTTCAGCCCACAATATAGCTCCTTTTAATGGACAAAACTTAATAAAGTAATAAAAATACCTTACTTTTCAAAAGAAAAAAGTCTCATTTGTAGTAAACTGCATGATATGGTTATACAATACAGTATCCAGATTCTTCTTTCAAGAGTGGCAGCAAGAGGAAAACAGTTCACCCTGGAATCAAAACACCCTGGAGCACTGGGTAACCTGTTTATTTTGTCCCCCTTTTCTTTTCAACATTTCCACATTATGTAGCTTGAGGGTTTGTTGAATCAGTTTGAAGCAAAATCATGCGGAATTTCTCATAGGAGAACCTTCAGTACAGTCACTTTCATTTCTTTTACTTGCACAAAAGATAGTTCTGTATTCTGTGCACAGAGGAAGATGCTCTTGGGAGCCAAACTATGTATGCAAAAAGAGAGGTGACTGTTATTGCAAGAGTGCATATATTTTCAGATAAAACTTGACTGTGATGTGGTTAATGTCCTCCAGACAGTGAGGTAAATTTTTAGCAGAGTGGATCATATCAAGGTGTATAATGCTTATTATTGATCTGTTCATTTTCCATGCACTGAACAGAAATTCTATTCCAAATTGAGGAATTGTCAATTTAACATATAATCCCCTTAGCCATGTATTTGATAACTGCGTACTGTGTTCAAGTAAAGCGCTTATGTTGGATACATGCCATTAACATTTAAAATTACTGATTTTTTTTAAACTAAACTGTGATTCTTGCAAAAAATAAAAAGAAAGAAACTGTTCTCAGGTTAAATGCACAGTGTTTTCCAGAATGTACTAAAATTTAATTAGTTCATTTTGATTTCATACACAATAACCCATCTATTTGTTCGAGGAGCCCTTAACGTAACTTAAAACACAAATGTTTCATTATGACTAAACTGCAGCATTTCTACCCCATGTAACCCCCAAATAGCAAACTATACAAATTAGAAGTTGAAACACTCTTCTTTTTCTAACCATTAACAATCCTCAAAATTTTCCTCCCCTTTCCAAACAGGAAGAAAAAGTTAAGCTCTACAGCAAGGCACGAAGGCACTCAGACATAGGCTATGTAGGGGGATACGTGAAAAGCCAAATGATGAGGGCCCCACTCAATGAACACCAATAAACACTGCAACAATATCACATTCGGAGACAGTCTAGTGTGCATGTGCTAAACTGCTGATCACTGACTGGTGTGTCAGACCCGATCAGTTCTATGTGCTGTGTAGTGACTGCCCAACAAAGAGGCTGTAAGTGCTGTTATCTTTTAGGATTAGTGGCCCTTAAATTGTAAGCTTTTCACAATTATTCAAGTCTGTGTCCTCCCATGAACGTTACAGAAGTGATATGAACAAAATAAATACTAAATATAATAATTTGTTTATTCAACATTTTTTTTTTTAAAATGCAACCCTCGACCCCAAGATTATCTATTGGTGTACACCAGGGGTTCTCAAACTGGGGGTCGGGACCCATCGGTGGGTCGTGAGGTTATTACTTGGGGAGTTGTGAGCTGTCAGCCTCCACCCAAAACATCGCTTTTCCTCCAGCATTTATAATGGTGTTAGTGTGTTTCTAATTTATAAGGGGGGGTTGCACTCAGAGGCTTACTATGTGAAAGGGGTCACCAGTAGAAAAGTTTGAGAACCACTGCTGTACACAGTTGTCTGTCACTGTTTGAGAGTCAAGCTGGGCAAATTTGTTGTGATTGGTCAGATACTTATTATCGCAGGCATCCACTTGGAAGGGTATGCAACACTCACACCTGTAAATTTAAATTTGGGTTCTGTGAATTCTTAGCATGCAGCTTTGAAACTTGCCTTGCAGAAACATTTGTATCAATAATACTAATTGCAACCCCATTCACTGAAAATTAATACAAGAAGACACATCTGAATTTAGTTATTTGGTTTGTGCCAGCCATTATTCAGTAGTATTCATTCTGCTCAGGTTAGTACAAAGCCCAAACCTAAATCCATATGGAAACTGAAATGCTAAAACAACATATTATTGTAGTAGAAAAATTATTCACTGTGAATGTTTTAAGATATTCCTATGCTAAAAAGTATTTTTTATTTTGTTCAAGCTCTTGAAATTAAGCTGAACTGTTTAGGCCTGGAGAAGCTAAAAACTGGAAAATAGTTCATGAGCATCTGTTTATTTAATTTAAGGGCTGCTTTCTCCCCACAGCCAGTTACTTTCCAGGGGACAAGTAACTATGAATCATTTAGAAGTCTACCGTACAGAAATGTGACTTTGCAGGTACTAGAGTATAAAAGCTCTTGGTTACCCTGGCTCAGCACCATGGAGTCTCATCCTGGTTCAAGAACAACAGAAGTATTTATATAGTGCTATTCATATGGATGTCTCACAGTCCTTTGTGATAGATAATAACATAACAAACAGGAGGCTAAACAAACACTCAGCCAAAAGCCACTCTCACTATACTGGATTTTAGTCATTCCGTAGCAAGAGACAGACTCTGATTTCTTGACAATGAAAGACTCCAATTGTAGAAGTGTGGAGGTGTATAATGGGGAATAAAAATCCCTTGCCCCAACTGACTTTAGAATGGGATGGTGGAACATTTAACAATCCCACATACTGTTAGGGCTGAGATGGACAATAGGGATTTATCAAGTCAGAGACATAGAAAGGGTTGAAACTAACACAAGTAAAATGATAAAATCAATATGAAGTACTACAGGCAACCACTGTAGAAACTCCAGCTCACGGACAATATACTGAACTTCCTTAGCCCTAGTAATAAACTGTGCTATAGCCTTTTGTACATGGGAAACCGTACAAACTGAACTTTATATAAGTCTTTGGGGTGTGACAGTGTCAGGCCAGATGGCGACAACAGAGTGATCCTATTGGGATCCAGCCTGCCCACTGCTAAAGGATCCCCACCCAGCCTAAGAGGGGGATCCAGAGGGCCTGGAAGCCAAATGAGAACGGTAGACAACTAATGAAATAACAGGGACAGGAGTTCAGTCAAAGGGTCAAACGAAGGGAACCAGACAGGGACACTGAGCACTAGAGAACCCCAGACAGAGCCCACTGCTCCTCAAAGGGGTCAAGGGAGTCAGTGGACATCATCCAGAGGAACTCTGCCCTGATACGTGAATGGACGGAGGATCGGAAATTGGCCCCACAGTCACAGGAGACTCCATCAGCCAACTTCCTCACCCTGGTTTTATAGATGGCCATTTTAGCCAGGGCCAGGAGGAGGTTGACCAGGAGGTCCCATGACTTTGTGGGGCCACGGATAGGGAGTGCATAAATAAGAAGGTGAGGGGGAAAGTGCAATCAAAATCTTAACAAAATGTCTAAGAGGAGCCGGAATAGGGGCTGCAGCCTAGCGCACTAAGTAAATGTGTGCCAGGTTTCTGTCCTCTGGAGAGGCATGGGGAATGAAGATGGCATGTATCTTTGATAATTTTTTCTACCATTAGGTGAAAGGGGCATGTGTCCGGGAAAGGGGTGAACCACGCCAAGTACATGCCTGTGCTCAGGGCCCCTTGAAGGAGCCTCCAACTTATATCCCTGGAGGGCTTCGGGACCAGGGTGGAGTATAGGCTGGCCCAGGGGGGGGCTCCTCACCCTCTAGAGGTGGCAGGAGGTCCCGCCATTTGTGTCGGGGCAGAACACCAGGGTGAGGATGTGAAGGGTGTGGAGCACGAGCATGTATAGATGTTTCTGTGGTGCGGTCTGGAAGCGGACCAGCTGCAAATCGTGCAGCTGGCTCACAGTGAAGGGGGGGTGGGGGTTGGTCGGGTGCACAGGGCAGAGGCACAATGAAAAGGTCCAGAGGGCCTGGGGTGGAGGGTGGGTGGGGCCTGCCTTCTCTTAGGACCCGGTCGAGGTAAACCCGAGCAGCGGGCAGCAAAGCGGCCCTGACCTCCTGAAGTACACACCAGGGAGTACGAGCTCTGGAGAGCCCCATGCGCTGAGCGAGCGTCAGAGGAGCCAGCCAGTCTCCCTGGTCATATTCCAGGAGGTCTCTGACTCTTGTAATTTCTGCCAGGACCAATCTCTGGCGCACCGACGGGGACTCCGCCACCTGCATGTGAAGCTGGGGGTTGTGTAGCAGGGGCTCCTTGAGGAGATCTGCCCCACGGTGGCCGCCATGGACCAGGTCGCTGAGAAAAATGTCCAGGTCCGGAGGAGGTCTTGGTAGAAGATCGGCTGCCCAGAGAGGTCTCGCTGAAGACCTCTCGGATGGAGATAAAGGAGCTGCCAGTCATATCAGAGCCCTCGGAAGCGATGCAGGAAGGCATGCACCAGTATGCTACATGCCGGACTACCTGCATCATAAAGGAGCCTCTGCAGGACCTGGAGGCGGAAGACATGGACCTGAGTGTGCAGACACTTCAGGCCCTGCCCTCCCTCCTCCAGGGGTAGATGGAGAACCCATGCAGAGACCCAGTGCAGCTCTGTCCAGAAGAACTCCAGAAACGAAGTCCAGAGGTGGGCCAGAAAACCCTGGGCAGGGACCAGGGTGTTGAGCCAGTACCAGAGCATGGACAGGACTAATTGACTGAGCACCAGTGCTCTCCCTCGAAGGGAGAGGCACCAGAGTAGTCCTGTCCATTTCCAGAGCCACTCTGTCACCTTGCCTTCTAAACCGTGCCAGTTTTCTGGTGGAGATGGATGCGTGGCAGAAAGGTAAACGCCGAGACAGTGCAGCGGAGCCTCACTCCACCGGATGGCCTGAAGCATGGTGGGAGGGAGGTCGCTTGCCACCCATCCCCAACCACCAGGCCAGAGCTCTTGACCCAGTTGACCCGGGCGGAGGAGGCTGCCGAATAGATGGCCTGGCAAGCTTCCACCCTCGCCAAGTAGCCCGGGTCCTTGACCATGAGGAGCACATCATTGGTGTATTCCGACAGGAGCAGCCGCAGCTCCGGCTCTCACAGCACCAACCCCATCAACCTCCTATGGAGGAGACAGAGGAAGGGCTCGATCACCAGAGCATACAGCTGGCCCAAGAGGGGGCACCCTGCCGTACTCCTCGCCCAAAGCTGACCAGCTCGTCAGGGTCCAGTTGAGCCTGACCAGACACTCTATGGAGGCATACAGCACCTGGAGAAAACCCACAAACTGGGGTCTGAAGCCAAACGCTTGCAGAGTGCTCAGGAGATACCCATGGTCCACCATGTTGAATGCCTTCTCCTGATCCAAGGACAGGAGGGTGAATGACAGACCATCCCTACACCTGAGCTCCAAGAGGTCCCAGACCAGATTCAGGTTGTCAAAGATGGTGCAGCCCGGGCTGGTATAGGTCTGGTCTGGGTGGACCGCATCTACCAGCAAGGACCCTAAGCGCAGCGAGATGGCTTTTGCTACGACTTTGTAGTCCATGCTGAGGAGCGAGATGGGATGCCAATTTTGTAGATTGTGGAGGTCACCCTTCTTTGGCAATAAGGCGAGCACAGCTTGCCTGCACGAAAGGGGGAGGAAATTTATTGGTGGGCATGCAGCGGAGGGCTTCTGAGAACTCGGCCAGAGTGAGAGGCAGTTCTAGCCAGTCTCGGTCACTCACGCTGACAGTAGGGAGTTCGTCCCAGAACACTCTGCAAGCATTAGGATTGGTCAGGTCTGGGGAGAAAAGGCCTGTGTAGAAGGCCCTGGATCTCCGCTGGATCCATGAGGGAGCTGCCATCCTCTGCCAGAAGGCAGGTGATGTGTTTGTTGGCCCCCCTCCTTTTCTCCAGGGTGTAGAAGAAGCAGGAGCCACAATACTATCTCCCAAAGGAGACAGATGCGGGATCAAACAAAGGCACCCCAGGTCCAATGGTCTTTGAGGGTCCGGAGCTCCTCCCGCTTCTCCTGGCATGCTCCACAGAGGGATGGATCCTTGGGGCTGGTGGCCAGATGCCTCTCCAGCTCTAAGACCTCCCGTTCCAACTGTTCTATCGCCGCATCCCTCCGTCGGCTGGTGCCCCAGGCGTAGTCACAGCAGAAGAGCCGGGCGCGCACCTTCCCCAGGTCCCACCACTGCTGCACCAAGGGAAAGTCATGCCGCTGCCCTCGCCAGGCCAGCCAGAACTCCTGGAAGGAGACCACAAAGCCCACATCCGCCAACAAGCTGTTGTTGAAATGCCAATAGGCCAGCCCTGGCCTCTCTGCACAGAGAGAGGCCATCATCGTGGCAAAATAATTGTTAGAGAACGGGGCTGGCCAGATGCTGGAGGAGTGGGCCCATGAGAGGTGGAAACGTAATAAATAGATGCATTTTAACCAGGAATGGCGCGACCGATGGGCCTCCATGTGGACGAAGGTGAACGTCGAGATGTTGTTGGGGTGGTGGTCATGCCAGATGTCCACCAGGGAGTGAGGTTTGACCATCTCCCAGAGGACGTCCACAGCGGCCAGGCACTGCCAGGTCCCCAAGAGGTTCCACTCCTTGAGGGTGTTGTTAAAGTCCCTGCCCAGGACGAAGGCACTCGCTAGGATCCAAGGTGCCAAGGAAGGCAGATGCCTGCTGATAGAAACGCAGCTGCTCCAGGCCTGACGTCTGTGAGATGGCTAAAGTAGACCCCGTTCCCCCCATTCCAGCTGCCAGCTGTCTTTGGTGGCTGGATCCGTATGTGTCTCCTGCAGGAAAACCACAGAGTACCTCCCTCCCAAAGGAAGGAGAGCACCTGGCTCCTGCAGAGACCCATCCTACAACCCCAGGTGTTCAATGTTGCAAAGATGGTAGGTGCCATGAGGAGGGCTGGGGGGATCCTTGCTGGCAGGGTCGCTCGCGGCCCTCGTCAGGCCATGCAGCATACTGTGACCTACCCCATAGGTGAGTAAGGAATCATGGAAGCCGTAGATCCGCTGGTAGGCCATGGCGGCCTGCTTCCTGGTCATTTTACCCTCCCCCATGAGGGCCCTCACAGCCCGGAGGATTTGATGAAAATCCCCCCATCGCTGGAAAGCGATCTGCAACCTATTACGAGAGCCACAGATGTCTTCAAGGAACTCCCACAGCTCTTCTCGCAACATATGGGGGGGCCAGGGTCACTGGCCCCGGCTATCCTTCAGAGGAGCCTCTGACACAGCCCCGTGGCCCACCGAGATGGGCAGGCAAGGGGCAGACCCCTGACGTGGCACCCGATGGGCCTGCGCCACGTGGCCCGCATCAAACCCCAGCTCAGTAGGGGGCAGCAGAGGGAAGATAGCAGCCCCTAGTGGGTGAGGACAGGCAAATACGAAGGCTGCTCCTTGGGGGGCTATCCTCTGAGAAAGAGGAAGTGACAGCCCCAAGGGCGGCAATGGCATCACGGGAGGTGGAGGGGATAAGGACGGGGTTGGCATCAGGGGCAGGGCAGGGATCAAGAGTAGGGGAAGGGCAGGGGTCAGAAGCAGAGTTGGGGAGAGGTGGCCCCTCTTGGTCAGGCTCAGGGATCTGGGGGTTAGGAAGGGGGCCCTCTGTGATGCTGGGCTCAGGCTCCATGGCTCGTGTGGCAGCCACGGTATTGGGGGGGACAGTCTGCAGTGAAGTCCCTAGTGGGAGTGGGAAGGAGGTCGATTGCCCCACACCTACAAGGGATACACCATAGGACTTGGGTCCCGGCCACGTGGCACTGGCCCTCACCTCAGTAGGCTCAGCGGCCATCAGCAGGCTGCCACCTGCTGCCGGGCAGATGGAGGAGCCCAGGAGACCCTTGGGGGCAGAAGCGGAAGCAGCGGTTAGGGTGAGGGAGCATGGGGAAAGGGGGGCTGGGCTGAGGTCGCTCAGATCAAGGTCCACTAGCAGAGGGTCGTCCTCCCGCTGGGTGACCGGGGTCAGACCCAGGGTCTTGATCTCTTCAAGGTGGAAGGGAGATCTCCTTCCACCACCCTGGGGTTCTCCCCGCCAGAGCCTGAAGTGATACTCTCCTCGGGGCTCACAGGGGCTCCAGATGTTAATGGGGCAGAAAGGGCTCCATCGGGGGGCCTCCGTAGGAAGGAACTCCAGTGGAAGGGCAGCACTTCTCTCCGGTGCTGCCACATCTTTCTCAGCCGGCACCGGTGGATGGAATACACCCAGGGGCAAGGTGGAAGGCTCGGCATTGGTGCCCCCCCTTACTGGTCTTTCGGGGGGGCTTGTGCATTGGTGGGAAGGAGCAGAGCTTGAGCCTTCCGCTTGCCCCACTTCCCCTGTACTAGGGCCCAACCCTCCATGACATCATCTGGGGGCTGGTAGCAGGGGTCATGTCATGGGGCACAGGCGATGGCTCAGGGACTCGGGGAGGTAATGGTGGGGCAGCATGAGGGAGGGAAGGTTCTCCCTGGTGCAGGCCCTCTCCTATGCCCAGCAGTATCCCCACCACATCCTCCTCCATAGGCCCCACCAGATTGCAAGCAGTGGAGGCGGGGATCTCCTGCTCATCTGGGCATGCTGGGGGAGGTGCCTCTTGGGTCCGAGCGGGAGCAGTGGTGGGCTAGGAAGGAGGAGGGGACGCCTGGATGCCCTTCTTGCTGGGCTAGGGGGTAGTCCCTCCGGACGTGCCCCATCACTCGGCAGATGTAGCACTGGGCCTCCCCCGTTGAATAATGCACCCGGTAGCGGGCCCCCTGGTAGAGGACCAGGAAGGACCCATTGAGATCCTCTCTGTCATGCGCCACTGGCGGCAGTTGAAGCTGCACTTGCTGGCGGAATGAGAGAATGTGATGGAGGGTGGGATCTTTGCAGCCCAGTGGGAGAGGGTTTACAACAGGGATGGGTTACCCCAGGGTAGAGAGGGCGGTAATAGGGTGAAATTGGGAGGGATGGAGGTTAGGGCCAGGCAGACGCCCAGGTCCTCTAGCGGCTCCAGGGGGACGAACACTCCCCCCCACCGCCAGGCCCTTCTCCACCACCTGCTGGGTGGCGGCCTCCAATGTTAAAAAGAAGACGACCTTTCCGTACATTTTGGAGGCTGTCACAATGGCCGTGGGCCCCACCACCCTCGCCAACGCCCGCACGTAGGTCTCCACGTGGGGAAAGGCGGGCACCAGGAGGCAACGGACACCGTGCTTCCTGGTCAAGGTGGGGAAGGGGCCCCGGCTGCTATAGATAGTAGCAGAGGCGGTGGGCAGGAGACATGACGTAGCAGCAGGCGGGGGGGCTGCCACCACCTGGCATATGCTCTGGGGGCTGGGGGAGGGGCACCCCCAGAGATGGTGGAGGGAGCAGCAGGGAGGGATGCCACGGCTGGTGCAGGACCTGGTCTTTTTGGGCAGCCCCTGCCATGCAGGACCTGGTCTTTTTGGTGGAGCCTGGTCTTTTCGGTGGAGCCCTTCCCCTTCTTCTTCCCCTGGCCTTCCCGCCAGCTGAGGGGGCTCCCCCAGAATCCGAGGGGGTGAAGGACATGGCAGCAGTGGAGGTCATCCCATTGCCCACCGCTGCCGGTGCTCCAGTGAGGATGGTAGCAGGTTGTTTGGCAGCAGCGGTTGAGGTAGAGGCTTGGGGGAGTGACGGAGGGGCAGGTGTGGGAGGGGCAGCTGGTTCTGTTGGAGAGGGCCCACCCACCTTGTCCTCTGCAATAATGAGCAGGGAGTGGGAAAACACCAAAGAGTGGAGGGGAAAGGGGAAGCAGGTCACCCACTCCTCCCTGCTTGGCTGCAGGCAGGGTAGGAGGGCACCAAAAGGGGTGGGCTGGATGGGGAGCAATCAAGGACTAGGGGTCAGTCACCGACATGGGGTGGGATTCCGGCTTCTCTAGCTGCACTAGGGGAAGGGGAAATACAACAGCATTGGGGGGTGCAGTGAAAAGGGGTTCAAACTAAAATGGGGAGGGGCACAAGCACATGGGAGGGGGCATAGGCACACTGAGCAAGGGGCTAATCAGGGCAAGGGTTGGGCACAGTGGGAGGGAGAGTACCAGGCTGGGAGTGGGGCAGGGACACCAAGGGGCTAGCTTCAGGACTGGGGCGGGGCAAACAAACTAAAGCTGCTGAGGGGCTGGGGTGAAAAAAAGGTGGGGGTGAAGCAAAGGGCGGCAGGGGGAGACTGATGTAGGGGTGTGGGGGACAGTCCAAGGGAGGGGACAGTGTGCCCAGGTGCTCTTGCACAAATAGAGTCCCTGTTTAGGCTGGCTGCTGCTCCAGGCCCAAATGGTGGTAAAAGGGCATGGCAAGCCAAGCAAGCAACTGAGTCCAGAGGCAGGAGCTGAGGCAGATGGTAAGCAGCCAGTGGGGGTGGTGGAGAGGGCAATGGTGGTGGTGGTGGTGGTGGAGTTTGGGGGGCGGGGGAGACACAGATGGACCAGGGGCAGGCTCCACGCCACACCCCCTGTGTCCCCACAAACACAGTCAAGACCCCCACCACAAGAGCACAGTTCAAAAGTTACTCAGTCCAGAGTTGGAAGGCCCCCTCCAACCTCTGCGCGGTCCCACACTGGTAGGTGGTCCTCTTCGTTCTCCTCCCTGAAGCTCCAGCAGCTTCTAGGCAGCAAGCTCCACAGCAGCAGCTCCAGCAACTCCAGGTGGCAGTCCGGTGGTTACCCTATCAGGTGATGGTGGTGATGGTGTCAGCAGCAGCATTGGCTGGGGCTGGGGTCCCTCACTCCCCTCCTCTGGAGAGTGGGCTAGCAGGTGCCCCACAAAGGGCTGTAATTGGAGCAGTAGCAGCAACTGAGGGTGGTGTGTGGGGGGAGGTCCAGCAGCCATCTAGCAAGTAGGTAGCCAAGAAGGAGGGGGTGGTGTCTGGCCCAGCCGGGGGGAGCGGCTGGAGGAACAGCAGCAGCAGCAGGGAGAGCCCAGATGCAGCAGCCCTCTCCCTTCTTCCTTCCTCCCAGGCCAGAGGGCTACAGGAGAGTGATTAAATGGGAGAGATATTAGCCCCAGGTTAAGCAGGTCCCTTTTCCCTGGATAAGCTAACAAGGAAGGGTCCAGAACAATCAGGAACTTTCTGGAAACAATTAAGGCAGACAGGCTGATTAGAACACCTGCAGCCAATCAAGAAGCTTCTAGAATAAATAAAAACGGGCAGGCTAATTAGGGCACCTGGGTTTAAAAAGGAGCTCACTTCAGTTTGTGGTGTGTGTGCGAGGAGCTGGGAGCAAGAGGTGTGCAAGGAGCTGAGAGTGAGAAGGCGTATTACTGGAAGACTGAGAAGTACAAGCATTATCAGACATCAGGAGGAAGGTCCTGTGGTGAGACTAAAGAAGGTGTTGGGAGGAGGCCATGGGGAAGTAGCCCAGGGAGTTGTAGCTGTCACACAGCTATTACAGGAGCCACTGTAGACAGCTGCAATCCACAGGGCCCTGGGCTGGAACCTGGAGCAGAGGGTGGGCCTGGGTTCCCTCAAACCCGCCCCCCCCAACTCCCTACTTGATACCAGAGGAGTTGACCTGGACTGTGGGTTCCACCAGAGGGGAAGGTCTCTGGCCTGTTCCCTGATCCACTAGGTGGATCAGCTGAAACTGCGGGGATTGTTCTTCTTCCTTTTCTCCATGCTGGCCAATGATGAGGCTAACTGAGTGAAGGCAGATTTGAGTCACGGAAGTGGCCAAATTGAGGGCTGCTGTGAACATTTGAGGCGAGCAAAATCTGCAAGAAGCGCAGGACGCACCAAGGCAGAGGAGGAACTTTGTCACAGGGGAAAATAAGAGTTGCAATAATCAAGCCTGAATATTATAAAGATATGGATTGAAATGTCAGATATATGGAGAATGATATATGTCATGGCCTCAATCCTGCAAATTTATGTACATGACTTTTTTAAGGTATGCAAGGAGTCCTACAGAATGGAAGATTGGAGACCATGGCATTTATTTCACAAATGGGTAAATAAAAGATGTAATATTCCTGGATTGCTGTTGACCAAGTTCTTGATTAATACTATGAAATTGCAACTATTAAGAAACAGTGAAAAATAAAACAGACTTTAACAGCATTGATACTTCCCCAATAAGTATCCGAATTTATCTATAGTGGAATCTCCTGTTACTCACTGTAGAGACGCACTGAAAAGCATTACATATTGCGGGAGCAAAATTATTGGAAAGGAATGTAAATCAAAATGCTATCTGCATAAGAATCTGGGGCAACAAAAGTTCAAACTAGAAATCAGGATCTCTCCAAAAATCCACCCTTCTATGAGCCCTGTCTTCATTCTCCTTCAGCTACTCTGAAGTCTTCTCCCCCAGCTCTGGTATTGAGCACTGGGCCCTCAGACTAAGTCTCTTGGCGATCTCTGCTCTCTTGTACACACAGGAATTCCTCTACTCCTTTTGATTCTACCAACGGAATTCCCTCAACTAATCAGACAGCTGAACCTTATAAATAGGCTATAACCTGATCCTTCTTTAGTCCCGCCCTTTCTGGCTGACAAGTAACTAATTACTGCCCAGGTGGGGTGAGTGTGTCGACCTGGCTTTTAACCCTTTCAAGTCCATGATGGGGGGGGTCCACCTCAATACAGTCCTATAAAGACTGTAAGTGTTGCCAAACCCAGAGGAAGCATGCAGAAATGAAGAAGGTTAATGATGAGGGAAGGGACTAGGGAGACAAAATATGCCCACCTTGTAGCACACTAAGCTCCATTTGTGCCTATCTATTTTCAACCACGAAAGTCCTTTGGCTCTTATTCCCTCTCTGACAATATGTGGTTGCTGAGTATTAATTATTATTGGTGATTTGCATATGATCATATTAATTTTGGTGTAAAGTCAGGAGCTATTTCATAAATCATGGATATCAGAACAAAACTATACAGTCCAAGTTGTGTATTATAATAACCAAATCTTGCCTTCAAAGCCTTTTCTGTAAACGTAATTTTAAATGTTTGAGGTACTTTTATATTTTCCTGTCTCCTTCCTTCTCACCACAGTCTTTCGCTTAGGGTCAGGCTTCTCTCTTGTTTTGGGATCATTTAGGTAATGTCCTCCTGCCACTGCTTTACTTTACCTCATTTTTCTTTACCTTCCTCATTGTCTTATTCTTGAGAACTGAAGGAACTGAGGCTGGGGATTTTTCAAGAGTCCTAAGGGACCCCTATTGAGTTTGGATGCCTAATTGCCTTGAGCTTCTTTGAAAATACCATTATGACAGAGGGCCAGATCCTGAGTGAATTAAATTGGCCTCGCTCTATTGAAGTCAGTGAAGCACCAAAATTTATATTAGCTGAGGATCAGGTGCATCATTTTTTATAAATACCAGCCTTGCAAACACAGCCTGAAATCGGAGAGGGACACAGAGTACAACCCTATTAAAGTCAGCAGAAGTTACACCCATATAAGTAATGGGCAAATTGGGCTTAATTAACTTGAAATATTTGTAAATCAGTAACTGAATGCTATGGGACAGATTCTCAGTGGGAGTCAACCATGTAGATCAAGTGTGAAGGCATCTATGCTGATTTAAACCAGATGAGGACCTGACCTTTTTTTTGGTCTGGGATACATACCTTAATTGTCAGTGGTCTGGGGCTGGAGTGGAGATCTTCTTTCTCAAGTCTCACCTGGTATGGTCTCTTAGAGATCACAGCCATCTGTCATAAATTAAAGTAGTCTCTAGATTGTTCAGATATATTCCAGGGCAGGGGCAGTTGCTGATTAAGAATCGAGGAACTATGAATGCCTCCCTGATAACTATGACTCCGCCCCGCCCCCCTACTCACCTTCTTGTTGTGCTGAGTAGATCACAACAGGGATCTGCCATGGGTCGGGGACAGCTGTTGCTGATTCATTCGATTTCTGTGAGGCTCCTATCCAGGGCTGCTCCAGTAAGACCCAATAAAGTATCTCAACAACTGTGTTCATTGTATTTTAACTTTTAGTGAGACAATCCATAAGGATACATAACACACCAATCAGTGAGGCAAGATTGGAGATGGGACAAAACTACAAGAAAGAGTCCAGGTGGCTGGACATACTATTTTTAAATAAAAATCTATTTGAAGAGCTGCAGAAATACTGTGCAAGTTAGTCTCTGCTGGTGCTAGTGATGTGATAGGATGAACTCTCTCTCTGATAATATAAAGTAGTGGCTGGGAAGTCAGCCTGAACTGCTGCACTATATCTTAACTTGATCCACGGATTTTATGTCTACAAATAAGTTAGATTCAATGCATAGAGGCATGGATCAGGGAGCTTTTCTGGTTCTTTTGAAAAATGGCCAGAAATCTTATGAGAACATCTGTTCCCATCAGATTTACTCCAGCCTGCTCCAAGTAGCTCAAAACTGCTACCTGCAGCCATGGAGTGATTGAGTATTTCCCCTTATCATGCTGCATTCTTGCTTGCTTTTCCCATCTGGGAAGTGACAATGTTACCTCTGCCTATGTCAGATCTTACAGATTCTACAGCAGGATCCACCAGGCATTAACCAAAAGGCCACAATGGGGTTGTTGGGCATGTATATATCCATTTAGATTATTCTATGGCTCACATCCCAGTTGTAGGTGAGCCAGGAGCTGAAGTTCCAGCTACACATAATGGACCTTTTCTCAGTACCTCTTCACTATTCATCTTTGCTCACTGCACTGTTGTGTGCTATTAAATAAGAATATTTCTATTTATTTGGCAAGGCTGGAAACAATAAATATAAATTAATCAAGTATACAGCCAAGTGTAGAAGCGTACTTTTTTAGCCTTGGAAGAAGCTGAATGCAGTGAGAAAATATTGCTGTTACTAAGGAAATGTTGTTTGTAGCCAAAGAAATACTGGTATTTAGAAACTAGCTTTCGTTACTGTCTTTTTTTTCTAGGAGAAGCCTGTACTTTATGCTTTTGCTCTCTGTCTATATTAGGGTTTTGCACAAGCCTTCTTTCAGCATATCTTCAATATATGGTTGGGGACATAGATCCTTGTATAACAGAGCTTGTATTTCGCCCCCTCCCCCCCAAGTCTGGCTCTCTCTAACAGGGGACATAACTCACATCTACTACTCACATGTCTCAGTGGGTTACATATCTAAGCTGAAGTCTCTAGGTCAGATCATGGTATTCTGCTTCAGTGTATGTAGTGTGGATGATTCAATAGAGCCCAAGATGCCCTGACTATAAGGAACTATCATTGACTCCTAAAGCCTCTCACAAGTCAAAGGGGTAGATCCACAGAGCGGTTTAGGCACCTATGTTGAAAATGTAGATCCTCAAAACTCGGCTCAGCGACTGCCTAACCCTGTAGGTGCCAAGATTCCCTACGTACCTAAGTTTCCACCAAGTTCCCTGGGTATCTAAAAATCTGCCAGTAAGCATGCAGACAGCCACCCAACTCCTGACGACCAGCACCTATGTCATACCTAAGCCCCAGTAGGATCCTCAAACCAGACATTCCCCACCTGTCTCACCTTAAGATCCTGATTTGGTAGGTGTTTTCAAAGACTGGCTAACAAATTGGGCCCAAACAAAACGCCAGTGTCAGAGAGGTGGTACCCTTCCCCTTATGATCTTTAGCCCCACATTTAGTGTACTCACCCAGCATGTGAGAGACCTGATTTGGAGCAGGGATTTGAACCACATTGCCTATATCTCAGGAAAGTGCCCTAACCACTGGGCTTTCAGGTCATTCTCCCTCTTTTGCTGGCCCAATATTTCATTGTTTCTACAAAGTGGACAAGTGTATACAGGAGAGACAGAAAGAAAACCACTGTCAAATATCCTGGTCATTAGGTCTTTCTCCTCAGAGGTGTGGGGGTCAAGTCCCTACTTACAATCAGCAACACAGGGGATTTTAGCCTGGGTCTCCCAAATCCTGGATGAGTGTCCTAACCACTGGGCTAAAGCTTATGGTGTGGTAGTGGTCACCTAGGATGTTAAGAGACCAAGTCCCTGTCCAGTGACCCTTGAGCAACATAGCTAGGCTGATCTAAATGTTAAGTATAGATCAATCATTCAGCACCTAACCCCCCCGCCCCCTTATGCTTAGGCACCTAATTCTCTTAGGCCTGGGTGCCTAACTCAGGTCTGTGGTTTCCATTACATGACAGGACACCTGAAATCAGGGGTTACAATGCTGAGCTTAAGTCCCCTGTGTGGCTCTAGCCCAATGTGACCTTTATGAGTAATTGACTATTTTAGCCCAGGGAGTCTGCTGATACAGACCGTTTTGCATCTTTGGTGCTGAAAGGTGCCACATTGGATAGTCACCATTTTATGGCCTGATCCAAAGACCATTGAAGTTAGTGGGACTATTTCACATGCTTAAAAGGTAAAGATGTTCCAAAGTGTTTTCAATATTGGGGCCTAAATTACTAGGACTGATTTAACTTTCAAGTTATTATGAAACATTTTGTGAAGCCTTAGTATGAAGTGCTCTAAAAGTTTTTATCAGAATCCTTCACTGACATTGAAATCACAGCTCTACAAACCCAGCTTGTATAATGCCTGAAGTTTTACAGTAATTTTTGCAGCAAAATAACATTAGAGTGTTACATGATGTTAACGAATGCTAAGGGAAGAACATTTCCTCTATAGACTTTAAAGAACTACCATGACAGAGAAAAATATTTTTTTAAATAAGTAAAGGTACAGTAATTTTGCTGTCAGCAAACTTGAAGGAATGCAATAAGAAAGGAAAGCATACTGGGGGAAAAAATGGTGATGCTGTATATGTCACTTTCCTAAACTGTGATTTTTCTTTTCTTTTTTTTTTAAAAAATCTGTGTGAAGTAGGGGAGGAGTCTTATGAACCAAGTAGAAACTGAAGCCAGGTAAGTGCAAGTAAATATAGCGCAGTCAGAGTCCCCAGAAACTGTATTCTTCAAGTTTTCGCCATAATCAAAGTGTGGCCTCTGAACTTAGCTATCTCAAATGCCAGATACATGAATCAAGTCACAATCCTGCTAGCATGGACTCCTGTAACCTTGCAGGGTTCCAATTCTGGCATAGCCCAACGGAGACCTGTAGTTTAAAATAATAGTCTAGCTGCAAAGTCTACATTGTAGCATTTAATATACAAAATTAAGCTGGTTATCTTGTCACACAGCACACATGGTACATTTCTATCTGTGACTGGATGATTACAACTCTTAGACTTAAATATCTAGTTCAAATATGAGTATTTCAACATTTGTTTCCCATGAATATTCTCTAATAGTAACTTAAAATTTGAAGTTTCCATGAACAGTCCCACTAGTAAACACAATTATTAGGCTATTCCTGGGAAGCATGAGAATTGGCATGTGAAATAGGTGAAGCAAAATCAGTTTTTTTATATTCTATTGAGTATTCCCAAATAATTTTTGATAGATATTTGCCCAAATCTAGTATACATTCCTCTTTATATGAGCCAGAGGAAGATGATGAGCAAGAGAACAGAGCATGATATTGCAGACCTTTGTTGAAAGCTCAAGGAATGTAAACAATTTATCAGAGCCTGATTAGGGCCAGCAGGATTTTGAGGCTCATTTCTAACAGCAAAACTTGCAAAAAGACCACAAGGCAGAGAAAAGGGTCTTAAAGTCTCTTTATACTGTGACAGACTCACTGTGTATATTAAAGTAATGTACGTGTTCACTGGAACGTAATTTAGGGAAAAGAGATAGTGCTTCTTAAAGATACTTTCAGTATTTCATTGCACATTCTGGCTTAAAGATATCTGCAAACTAAATGTGTTAATGAGCTTCCTTATGTTGCTATAAATATATAAATCAAAGCAGATTTATAAGAGAGTTGTTCTTGCTTTATGATGAAATATTTTTCAGCTAAAGCCAATTATATTTGCAGTGGCTTATCACAGCAATTATATGAAGCAGCAGGCCAGTCAGTAATGACTTTTTTGTTAGGGGAGTGCTAAGAACACTTCCAACAGAGCTCCATTACCTGGATTACAATCACAGTTTTAAATTAGGTACCAATGCAAGTAATTTATTTTTGTTTTTGCACTTAATTGGTCATTAACTTGGTCATGCCAATGATTTCTTTTCTATGCCAGTCACCCATTAAATATTTGTTAAAACATCCAGCAAGAAAAGTTCCCTATTGAAGAAGGAACTTTTAAAGGCATTCCTTATAAAGTAATTCTAGGGTTATGTGTCTCCTCCATTTTGCCACAAACAGTTTCTCTCCCACCTCATTACCTAACACATAGTTTCACAACTTTACCTATCATAATTAATAAAAGACCATAAGAGCATAGGAATAGTGATATTGGATTGAACCAGTGTCTATTCAGTATGTTGGTTCTGTCAGTGGCCAGCAGCAGATGCTTCAGAGGAGGATGAAATGAACAATTATGCAATAACCTTATCACAGAGGAAGTTGCTTCTTAACCCCAGCAGTTAACAAGAGGGTTTATAGCTCTTTTTTTTTTTGTTTTATCTCATCTAATGTATATGTGGATGTTCTCATTATCCATATAAATGTTTAATCCTTTTAAAAATTCTACTAATCTTTAAGGACTCAGTGATTTTTTGTGGCAATGAGTTCTCCAGGTTAATTATGCATGCAAAACAAACTATTTCCTTTTATCAGTTTTAAATTTAAATCCAGCCCATTTATTTCTTTATAAAGTAATATGGTAAATCTATATCATGCAATTTTCCGTTTCAGATATTTCACTTGAGAGAGTGTATGCCTGAATATAATGACAGGAGGATGACCTATTAGACCTAAAAAGAACAGGAGTACTTGTGGCACCTTAGAGACTAACAAATTTATTAGAGCATAAGCTTTCATGGGCTACAGCCTACTTCATCGGATGCATAGAATGGAACATATAGTAAGAAGATTATATCTATACTTAAAATGGGGAAATAGATTCAATATGTGTAATGACCCAGCCACTCCCAGTCTCTATTCAAACCCAAGTTAATGGTATCTAGTTTGCATATTAATTCAAGCTCAGCAGTTTCTAATTGGAGTCTGTTTTTGAAGCTTTTCTGTTGCAGAATTGCCACCCTTAAGTCTTTTACTGAATGTCCAGAGAGGTTGAAGTGTTCTCCTTCCGGTTTTTCAATGTTATGATTCCTGATGTCAGATTTGTGTCCATTTATTCTTTTGTGTAGAGACTGTCCGGTTTGGCCAATATACATGGCAGAGAGGCATTGCTAGCACATGATGGCATATATCACATTGGTAGATGTGCAGGTGAACGAGCCCCTGATGGCGTGGCTAATGTGATTAGGTCCTCCTATGATGGTGTCACTTGAATAAATATGTGGACAGAGTTGGCATTGGGCTTTGTTGCAAGCATAGGTTCCTCTTTGCACCAAAGCCCAATACCAACATGTTAAGTATCCTCACACCTTCTTGTCAACTGTCTAAATGGGCCATCTTGATGATCACTACAAAAGTTTTTTTTTCTCCTGCTGCTAATAGCTCAACTTAATTAATTAGCCTCTTACAGTTTGTATGGCAACTTCCACCTTCTCTGTATGTGTGTGTGTATGTATATATATTTATGGAACATATAGTAAGAAGATTAATATTAATTTTCTTAATTAACTTCTTTCTTAATCTTCTTACTATACGTTCCATTCTATTCATCCGATGAAGTGGGCTGTAGCCCATGAAAGCTTATGCTTTAATAAATGTGTATGGGGCCACAAGTACTCCTGTTCTTTTTGCAGATACAGACTAACATGGCTGCTACTCTGAAACCTATTAGACCTAATAGACTGTCACATCTCTAGCTCTTTGGGTCTGTGTGTATTGTTAAAGGTGGAGCTAGAAGCCTTCTGCTGGCAACTCTCCATGCTGCAGAGAGGTGAATCCCGCTTCTGGATCCTAGCTGTTTTAAACTTCCCTGGGTTTCAGCAGGCTGCAGCACAGGTCCCTTTCTTGGTCTCTCTGACATATTTCTTATACACCAACAGTCTGTCTGCTAACCCTTCATGGAAATAGAGCCTCTCAGCCCACCTGCCTGAGGTCCCCAGAACCAGTGCTGACCCCAAGGTACCCCAGTAACTTAAACCTATCTTCTCCTAGAACTCCACTCCAAGTTGTGAGCTTCCTGGGCTACCATTCAACTTTTTCAGAAGGCCAGATGATGTATGGCATGTAACACACAGAGACAGACTTTGCACAGGACTCTAACATCAGTGTCTTTACTGAACAGATAAATCCAAGAGAATACAGATCATATAGAACACCACAAACTAGAGGCGCAGAACAGGGGTGGCCAGGTGGAATGGACCCATCACTCTTTACCTGCTTTAAGAGCAAGCAATGGTGGAAGGGCAGAGACGAGTAAGAGGGCTGAGCCTTGGGGGAAGGAGCGGAGTGTGGCAGGGCCATGGTTTGGGCACTGGTGCTCTCCCCGCCCTTCTATGGAGCTTCCAGCACTCCTGCCACAAATATCCTCAACTCAATACATCACACTAGCTCATTCTTCCCTAGACAGTCCTTGGGAGCCGATCTGTATTCAGGAAGGCAGGGTCCCCCTGACTCATCATGCTTCTGCATTCTGCTCCTCTTAGCTTGAGCTTGTTAAAAACATCCAAAGAGAATGCATAAAGAGGAGCATCTGCCCTTTTAAACCTCTGAAGCCTTTTATCAGGTGACATCCTATTCGGCCTCCTCAGGTGACCTGAGATTCCTACCAGCTGATTTTTTTGCTAGGGAATCTCTCCTCTGATAAACCAGTTCCCCTGGTTGGGACCCAAGCTCTTGTTTGGATCTATTTAATTTCAATGGTAGAGCTCTTTAAGTCAATGACCTTCTTTTGTTATCCCTCTATCACCGGACTTTGGAATTTCAGTCCAACATGGAGGCAAAAAGACAACAGAGAAGGCTAAAGGGACTGAATATTCAAAACATAGCTGCAGTTTGGTAACATTCATACAGAGAGGTCATAATATCACACAGAATTCATCTACAGACAGATTCCCCAAATCCCCATGTGTCCGTATGACCATCTACCTATAGATCTGCTGTAGAAGTTTGACTGAACTGGAAACCTGAGTACAGATACAACCATATCTTTTGACAAGAGAGTTAGAAATCCAAAGCCATGTTTGATTCCAAATTTCACAGATTCTTGGATCCACGGCTGAGATCTATTGGAAGAAATGGGTGAATAATGGAGAAAAAAATCTGAAATTCGTGTGAAACCCATGCTGTGTCCCCCTCTAGTGAAGTTTATGAGTCTGATGTGGCCTTTGAGCTAAGAGAGGGATGTCTTTGACTTCAGGCACTACAGTATTGTGACCATTACATTTAGAGGTTCTGGATTCAGCCCCTGCTCCTGCCCACCTAGAGGCATCATGTTACATTTGTTTGAATTTAAATATAATTTCCCTTCAGTCGTGTTTGAGGATGTGTCATGTCTGTATCACATGAAGATTTGCACCATCAAGTTTTATTTCAGAGATGTGATTTTGAATAATTAAGTACCTGGGGGGGGGAAAAACCAGTGTTAGCTCCTCTTGCTGGTCTTTTCTGCACTAGCTGTATATCTCTTGGTCTGGTTCCTGTGGAATTCTCAACAACTTAAGTCTTTTGTGCATAGAGACCTTCCTACATCATGCACACTTTCTCCACTGATGCTATTACATAATTAAGGAAGCAAATAAAAAGGGTCATTATAAATCCATCTCGGTGAGAAATGTAGGAGAAAATCAATATTGGCCAAATGGAATTGAGCAAAATTGGTAGGAAAATGTCATTGGTCATCTAAAAGACTATTCAAAGCAATGGAGAGTAAAGCCAAAAGATAAAGAAAGAACTATGCTTTTAAGCAGTCAAAATGCAAAATGGTTTTAAAAAGTAATTTAGATGATAATTTTATGAATGCAATTGACTCCAGTTAGTTATCAAAATCCACCAATCACACTCAGGGCTTATTTAATATCCAGTGTCTTTTCATAGAAGAGTCACTCATGATGAAAGAAAGGGGTGATATAAATGTAGGTGAGGATAAAGGAAATGTTAGAAACTATGGGAAAGAGAGAAGATTTTAAATCACTGGATATAGGCATTATAAAATAATTCAAAAATGCCTGAATCTAAAGAGGGCTTTAATTTCAACTGAGGTTTCAGATGAGTGCAGAGAATTATTCAAGATTCAGTATAATCACTTATGATGTCATAAGATCGTCTCAATGGAGTTTACAGCCACCTATAACTTTTAATTCATGGTGCATAACATCCAAATATGGTGTACTGCTTTTTAAGCCTAGAGGTTAATGTTGTGAGAACACTTTTCCTCCACACTGAGATAGCCGAAAGCTCTGTGGCTGTCTTCCTCTTCTACAGTCACTGCAAATGTGTCTGACTCCATGTACTCTCACACCTACAGATATCTCTTGGACTAGTTCCTTAAAATATTATATGAGGGGGATAGAGAAGGAGTCATCCTTTCGAAGGAGTCACTATATTTTAACAAGAAAAGGAGTACTTGTGGCACCTTAGAGACTAACCAATTTATTTGAGCATGAGCTTTTGTGAGCAGCTCACGAAAGCTCATGCTCAAATAAATTGGTTAGTCTCTAAGGTGCCACAAGTACTCCTTTTCTTTTTGCGAATACAGACTAACACGGCTGTTACTCTAAAACTATATTGTAACACTTTCAGGAAGGTCCAAATACCTATCTGGTAAGCTTTCAACAGCTTTTGTTGAAGCCAGACAAGATAACTGTGTTGACTGGAATTTACATAGAATAAGTATCCACTCCTGCAAATTATTCTCCCCTTCCTGCATTAACTTCCCCAAAAATATCCACTCCTAATGCTGGGTGAAATTTTTCACCCAAAGATTTTCTTGGCTGAAACATTTCATGACAAATTCACCAAACTGGAAAAAACAAACCAACAACAACAAAAGAGGAAAAAAAGTATGGAAAAAGAGGAGTTTTGTTTTGACATTTTCAAAATGAAACATTGCAATTTTTCAAATTCAAATAAACTTTTTTTTCAGATTTTACATCAATTGTATGTTTAAAGGGTTAAAACCTTGAAAATGAAACAAAACATTTTGTTTCAGGATAAAATCTTTCATTCAACCTGAAACTAATTTTTTCAACACTTACAGTTCAGCTACTGAGCCAAAAACAAATCAGTAATTTACACAAGTCCAAATCCCTGTAACTGCTGCTACCCACAGTGTCTCCTGTCTGTGTAAAACTCTAGTGACTACCTGAAAAAAAATCACTAGACTAGAATAGCTATCCTCTAGCCCAGTGGTTCCCCAACTTGTTCCGCCGCTTGTGCAGGAAAAGCCCCTGGTGGGCCGGGCCGGTTTGTTTACCTGCCGCGTCTGCAGGTTCGGCCGATCACGGCTCCAAGTGGCCGCGGTTCACTGCTCCAGGCCAATGGGAGCTGCTGGAAGCGGCGGGGGGTGAGGGACGTACTGGCCGCTGCTTCCACCAGCTCCCATTGGCCTGGAGCAGCAAACTGCGGCCACTGGGAGCCGCAATCGGCCGAACTGGCAGACGCGGCAGGTAAACAAACCGGCCCGGCCCACCAGGGGCTTTCCCTGCACAAGCAGCGGAACAAGTTGGGGAACCACTGCTCTAGCCAAAGCTATTTTTATCCCTCACAGCTTTTCAGATTAATTTATTCATTACAGATGTAAATATACAATTCCTCTTTACATCCTGGTGCCTTTGGCTTGAAATAGTAGCTGCTGCTACTATTACAGATACAGGCATAAATATATATTGGCACATGAAGAGAAGGGAGTTACCTTACAAGTGGAGAACCAATGTTATGCCAATATGTATTTATGCCTGTATTTGTAATTTTCACTCCATGCATCTGCAGAAGTGGGTTTTTTACCCATAAAAGCTTACGCCCAAATAATCTGTTAGTCTTTAAGGTGCCACTGAACTCCGCATTGTTTTTGTGGATACAGACAAACATGGCTACCCCTCTGATACTTTAGTTAGTCTGCAGCATTACACGTGTCTGCAGCCGGTTAGGAAAACATCCCAAAAGTCCCAGATTCATATTTACCCAGAGTCTTGAGGAGGTCTCTTGAGGAGGTCTCAAGTGGTCAGCTTTCTATTATCAGAACTTGAAAGGTGTCCAACTGTCCAATGAGCTCAGGTTTCTTCCTCTTTTTACACCCAATTTTGTAGCAATACATAGCTTGTTCATTTTAAAAAAAAAACAACAGCAAAAAAACAACTGCTGAGCGAAGCTAAAGTATGGAGATTTCCAATCTGTAGTTCTCCATCAGTTAACCAGCTTTATTTCACATAGCAATAGTTAACTATTGCCAGACTTTCCATCTTGCAAAGCTGCATGCTTCAGAAAAAACAACTCAAGTTAGGAGGGCAAAGAGTCATGTTTACTCCTCCTGGTCACTCACTTCACCCTTCCCTCCTGGTCTGTTAGTGCTCTAAGGTTTCGGAAAGGCTTCCTTTTAGCTGCTTTCAGCAATAAGCATAACAGTTGGTACTGCAGCTGCTGGCAGTGGTCTTAAGCATGTTACTGGGCTCTGGGCTGTCAAAACCCTGCTCCTGCAGTCTGACAGAATAATAATAAATCCAAAATGTTGATATCTGCATTATCTCTCTGTACTTGCCAAATGTGGGTCAGTATAATTATCCCCATTTTACAAATGGGGAAAAGGAGGCACATGGGGGGAAGTGGCTTGCCCAAGTTTTCCCTATATGTCAGTGACAGATCCAATCAACAAGCCACCCCACACCTCCTAATTCCCAGCCCAGTGCTCAATCTCCTGCATCCCCTGAGCATGATATGTGGAAAGGATGGGTAATCCTGAATCATTTATGTTTATTGCATGGGTTTGGCTTGTGATTTCTCCTTTATGGTGGGATTTATTGCTGAGTTTATCTACAAAGGAAAAAGAGTTCTCTGGGTTCTGGGAGATGTGCAAGGGGAATAATGGGAGAGTAAATCTACCCTACCCCATGAGAGGCCAAGCATGCTGTATTCCAATTGCTCCTTAGGAGTCAGGAGAACAGGGGCTACACACCCAATATTCCTGTCAGAGAGCAAGTGGACAACAGCAGATTAGACCCATGGCTCCATCCCCCCTGCTCAACACTAGTGGAGCTGGCTAAGAGCAAGAGTACAGCTAAGCTGCAGAGGGATCTCACATCTTATTCCTCAACTGGAGCAAGAAGGGAGTAGAGGGAAGACCTGTAATTGCCTGAGTAACAATTCCTTCCAGGGGCACTTTCCTCTGAGGCATTGCAGTGTGGAGCCTTAATCTATCTCTAAATGATTAATGTTTTTACAGGACTGTGAAAGGTGACTGGGACCTGGGACTGGCACTTTGTTATATTCTTATAAATTGAAAGAAATAAAAAATGCCTTTGTGTATTTGCATCATTTATGTCTTCAACAAAGAAAAAGAGCTGAGGAACTCCTATTACAAATTAGAATATCTGGATTTATTTTTAATTGAAAAACTGAATGATAGAAACTTTTTGTGAGTCAATGTCTCATTTATAGAAGTGAACTGATAAAAAGGACACATTTCAAGCAATCCTCAGTACAGTGTTGAACCCCAGGGACATACTTGGTATTCTAAGGAGAGAAGAAGATCCTCAGATGGTTTTGGAAACATTCTTAAGTTTTACATGTTCCTGTAAGGAATAAACAAACAGACATTTTTGGCCTGAAGCAGCCAAAGAAACATCTAATAGAAGGAGATTTGAGATTAAAAATTCAAGACAGAGAACACTGTATGACAGCTCAACAGATATACCTTTTTATGCCCTTCAAGAACTATGTCTGAATCCTAGGTTAGGCTTTGCCTCTGATGTTTGGAGTCCTAATTCTGCTACAGTGTAAAATTTCTCCATAATGATAGAAGAATTTGGATATAAAAGGAGAAACAGTAGCAAGACCCACTTAGTTTATTTGCATATACGTGTCATCTAGAGCCTGGATATGTTATTTAATCTAATTTATTCTCTTCATAACTTCTGCATAATTATTGAGTATTTAGTCAATTATTAAGTATTATTAATACTTATTAAGTATTTATTTATGTCAAGTACTAGGATACTTTTGAATTAGCCAGTTTTGCTTTTGTCATTAGGTATCAAAGTATTTTTTGTGTGGGAATGTACAGAGTAACTGTGTATAACGGGTGTAAATCAGCACAGTTCCATAAAAGTGAATGGAGCTATTCCAATGTACTGCAGCTGAGGAGCTGACCCACAATATATAGCTTATTTTAACAGCAACTGGCACTGAGCTAAAAATCATACAGCCAAATAACAACAACAGGTTTAGGTTGGAACCCACCAGCTATAGGAAGAGCAGGAGGGAAACAACAGGCCCTAGTATGCACAATGGTCACCCTTCTTTCAACATTAGGAAAAAAGTCGAAAAGGAGCCCAAGGAAGTTGGGAGGCCCAACTATTGATAATAAGCCAATCAGTTAAAGGGAGTCATCAAATAGGTAGAAGCAAGAGATCCTGATCAGAGTCCATAATGAGGAATCTGTGTTTAAGGCATCTAGCTGCTGTAAGAAAGCTTGGGGAGGTGTCCTTGGTGCCACAATCTTTCCATCTACCTTCAGCTTCCACATATATCCTGTCTCTTGCTATAAATATTTGTCTCTCTCCTGTGGTGCATTCCGGTTGGGCTAAATTTCTGTGAACAATATCCCATCTTCAATATTAAGTAATGAATATACAATTTCTTTGTCTGGAAATATCTCCTATGAAGTGAGCTGTAGCTCATGAAAGCTTATGCTCAAATAAATTTGTTAGTCTCTAAGGTTCCACAAGTACTCTGTTTCTTTTTGCGGATACAGACTAACACGGCTGCTACTCTGAAACCTATCCTTAGGTTGTCTTTCTGCCAAAGTTGTATGTTAGAATTTGGTATGTTTCATATCCATAATTAAAGTTTTGAAAAAAACTAACCTATAATAATAAATAGAGTATCTCAATGAAATGACATATGGTATAATGAAGATAATGAATAATTATGAATGATATTAATGGTCACTTAATGTTAATGTCATTCTGCTAATTTAAGATAGCAATTAATTTTGTACATGAAACACATCCAGGTGCTTTGATTCATGTTTAAAAAATTCTACAGCTGCCTAATTCTCATGATACTTTTGCATATTAAAATTAATATTGTATAACTTCCATATTTTATTTTTTATTTTTAATATGCTCTTGCCAGAACAGCCAATTAAGACTTGAAGAACATACTTCACATTAATAGTATTTACGGTTATATGCAGTAATTATATTTAAGATGATTTCTGTGTGTTAGCTTATTCCACCGACAGCATTACATTAATAAGAACATATCTTAGCTAATTCTCATACATAAATTATGTGCCAGGGTCTCTAAAGTTTTTGGAAATATTGACTTTGAAGCCCTTTCATATGTCTCAAGGACCCATTATTAGAGGTTTTTCAAACTGAGGGGTAATTGGTAGATGCAAGTGTTTTAAGAGGAAATTTATCCCATGGTGCCATTTGATAAATCATGTTATGTACATATTTAAAATAAGGGCAAATAGAGTCTGTAGCTGGGATTCACAGTTGTTGCTTGTTCTCAACAAGAGATAATTAAAACCACCTAAAGAAAAGTAGACATACAATTTCATGACTGGAATATTGATATATAAGGGTATAGCTTGTTCAGGAAATATAGGCATGGACAAATGGAGGAGGTGCTTCATTAAAAATATATACTATACTTCGGACATCTCTGATGGTTGGTGTTTGCTGGAAGCATCACCTAGTGCTAAGGGGGTCAGGCATTTCTTAATGTAGAGGAGGGGGTTGGTAGGCAAGCCCAGGCCCTCCTACTCCACTGGACTTCAACCCAGGGCCCTGTAAGGGTCACCAATGGTTGAGCACCCAGGAGCACCTTAAGGCTGCCCTCTCTGGGCCACTTCCTACCACCCATTCTATTGTCTGAAATTTTGCAGTCTGTTGTGAAAAGGTACTAATTGAAACTTCAGTCTGTCTGGGCCCAGCGGGTAGGCTCCTCTTCTCCAAGAGAAGGCTTCTGCAACACACTCCTCAGGAGCTCCCAGGGTAGATCCTTCTTCCTGCCTTTTCTGAACTGTCTGGCTTCCCTTTAAGTTCTGCCTCCAACTGGGGCATGTACTGCATCTGGGCAAGGTCATCTGGATCAAGGGTTGCTTTTTAACTCTTTCAGATGTATTGTGTGATTTATACACTGTGTCACAAGATCCACAAGGAGGTGAGCAGTTGAAAGTCTCTGGGTGAAGATAAAAGGGGGGAAAGAGGAGCAATATCATGCTAGAGGTCTATTATAGACCCCCCCACATTTGAATGATAGGACGGATGAAGCATTTTTAGAACAAATAACAGAAATATCTAAAACAGAAGACCTCATATTAATGGGGGACTTACACTACCCAGACATCTATTGGAAAAGTAGTATGGCAAAACACAAAGTGTCCTGCTAGTTTTTGGAATGTACTGGGACATTTTTTTTCTGTTTCAGAAGATGGAGGAACTCATCTGGGATAGCTATTTTAAACTTAATTCTGACGAACAGGGAATAATTGGTTGCAGATCTGAAGGTAGATGGCGATATGAGTGAAAGTGATCATGAAATGATAGATTTAATGATTCTTAGGAAAGGAAGGAGTGAGGGAAGCAGAATAATGACAATGGACTTAAAACAAACAACATCAGATTTTAACCAACACAGAGAAATGGTAGATACGGTCCCAAGAGAGGGAAAAAAAAATCCTACGTGAAAAAGGAGTTCAGGAGAGCTGACAGTTTCTCAGAGAAGCAGTATTAAAGACTCAAGAGCAAACTATCCAGATGTGAAGGAAAGACAGGAAGAATAGTAAGAGGCCAATATAGCTCCATCAGGAGCTCTTTAGTGACCTGAAAGTCAAAAAGAAATCCTACAGAAAGTAGAAATATGGACAAATTGCTAAGGAAGAGTACAAAAGAATAGCTTGAAGAGACAATATCAGACAGGCTAAGGCATAAAATGAGTTACACCTAAGAAGGGACATAAGAGACAATAAGAGAAGGTCCTATAAATATATTAGGTGCAAGAGATAGATGAAAGAAAAGGGTAGGGCTTCTATTTAGTGGGTAAAAAGAGCTAATAACAGACAACACCAACAAGGCTGAGATATAGGTGTTTAAAGCCAAGTTTATATATTTTTAGTGAAAACTGAAGTAATCCGACCAGATATTTAACACAATAAATTTTAATAACAAGAGGGAAGGAACATAAGCCAAAATAGAGAAAGAAAAGTTTAAAATATTTAAATACATTAGATGTATTCAAGTTGGCAGGGCCTAATGGCATTCACCCTACTTAAGGGTACATAAGGAACTAGCTGAAGCAATCTCAGAACTCTTAGTGATTATCTTTGAGAACTCACAGAGAACTGGGGAAGGGCAAACTTAGAACCTATCTTTAAAAGGAAGAAAAAAGGAGACTGGGGGACTGGTCAGCCTAACTTGATACTGGAACAAATTATTAAACAATCAGTTTGTAAGCACTTACATAATGACAAGATATTAGTAATACCCAAATTTTCTCAAGAAGAAACCATGCCAAACTAATCTGATTTCCTTCTTTGACAGGGTTATTGGCGTATTAAATAAGGGGAAGCTGTAAGACATGAAATATCTTGATTATAGTAAGGCTTCTTAGTCTAATTCTAACACCTTTGCTCTCTGTATAGCTAGGGTAAAATCTCTCTTCACTTGTAGCTGCTGTAAAATGTTTTTATCTGTTAAGCCAATAACCATTCTGTCTCCAATATTTTCATGGTTTGCATTCTCCAAATCAGTTTTCAATCAATGTATACGCAGCTTTTATACAACATTCAACATTTTCCCCCTGGCCTTGGATTCTCTGGTGATAACATGCTCTTTCATAAACCACATTTATATATGATGTGCATCAAACATAGACAGAACCCTTTCATAATGTGACTGTCTTCAGTAAAGTAAAAAGATTTAAAGATATACTCTGCCTGCTTTCCTATAGCATAATTTAAAGAAGATACCAGTATATCTCCAGTTACTTTGTGAAGTTTGTTTGCAATTTGAAATCTTGCTAAATACTGCTTCTAGTCTGTCCATTATGAAGGACTGTCACAGCTAAAGTTTTCTGGGCCATTGAAAAGTGGTGTAGTTACTGTTTCTTCTGTTTGTAAAATTTGTTACTGTTTTTCTCCTTTCAGAGTGGTAGCCGTGTTAGTCTGTATCCGCTCTTCCTTTCTGTTTTTCTTCTGTTTCTGTTGTGAGTTTACTTCTGACACAATGCCATGTTCTTCTTTACCAGATATGAATAGGGTGACCAGACAGCAAGTGTGAAAAGTTGGGACAGGGGGTGGGGATAATAGGAGCCTATATAAGAAAAAGACCCAAAAATTGGGACTGTGCCTATAAAATCAGGACATCTGATCACCCTAGGTATGAAGTGCTTGCATATACACTCCAGATATATTCATCATAATATCCTTAAATGTTCTACCAGATATGAGTTTGGTTCATTTATATAAGGTATTTTATGCACAGTGCCTCCTAGTGGCTCAATAATATAATACAGTTTATGATTCCATTACTTAAGAATACTTGGTCCTGCCTTTGTCTGGGGCCTTGTTTACACTACTGCGATAAGTCAACCTAAGTTACACTACTTCAGTTATATGAATAATGTAGTCAATGTAGCTTAGGTTGACTTACCATGGTGTCTACACTGTGCTGTGTTGACAGGAAATGCTCTCCCTCTGACTTACCTTACTCTTCCTGGGGAGCTGGACTACCAGAGTTGACTAGAGAGTGATCTACCATTGACTTAGTGGGTCTACAGTAGACCTGCTAAATCAACACTGCTGCATCGATTGCAGCAGTGCCGATCTACCGGTAAGTGTAGACATAGCCTGGGGTGCTCCAGCCCTACATTTCTGTAATTCTTGAAATCCAATTTTAATTGCAATGAGAAATAAATAATTGCTTCATACCATAGTTGGATAGTATCTTCTGGGATTTTTTTTTAATCAAAACTGTAATGATGCAAATCCTCCATCCATTTACTCCCATGCACCTTCAATTAAATGAATAAATTTAAACTCCATTGACTAAAATATAATGCCCAATCCCAGACTCCAGGTGGACTACACCCATTGTTGAACTACTAAATAGGTTGCATATACACCCCTCCTTCACACCTCCTTGATCTTTTGGGATGGTTAGGGAGGCAGTAACAGAGAACAGTCCAGCGCTAAAGGGAACACAGGGCCCATAATTATGGTTAGCTCCTGTGCAAAGGGGGCTGGACTAGACTGGATGACTTCTTGAGGTCCCTTCCAGCCCTACATTTCTATAATTCTATGACTGATTTCTCAGACAAACAGAAACCACCCCAGAATTTTGTGCAAACACATCACTCTTTGACAGCTTGGTAGTGGGATATCTCAGGCAGGAGCAGATGAGGCTACAACCTCTGTATTATCTTTCCCCCCTCCCTTCTTGTAGATTGTTGGAACCTACTGTTTTTCCCTTCCTCACTTTCCCCCCTAACACTTCTCCTGTATGCCATTTGCAAGGGCATAGATGTCAGATCAATGACTCATGGGACATCCTAGAGTTGGCTCTGAGTTTGGCTTTCATATTTTTGTAGACATTGGGTGGTGCAGGGTCACCTGACTTGCTCCCATTCCATGTGGAGGAATATTGTAGTGATAGGGATTGGACAGTGTCACTTAAATAGCTTATGAGCCCTTTAATGGTCTTCATTTTCTTCTGTTTCAGAAGCCACAAGAGCCCTGGAATTGTAAATACAGTATGTAACTAGGCATTGTATGTTGTATAAAGTTAGTAAACTCTGCTGTGCCCATATGGTTCCTTCATGTTATATTAATTTTGTAAAGAGAAAAAAAGACACAACAAGTATACGGGCTGCTTTCTAGGAATAGAAAAACTATTGCCTGCCATCCCTCCTTGGCATCTCTTTTTGAACCCTGTGTAGGGATGATGGATCTGCTGTGATGTCAGAAATTAACTAATCACTAATTTCGGGGTCTGGGAGGCATTTTTTCTGCATGGCAAAATTATCAGACTGCTGGGAGGGTTTTTTCATCTTCGCATTCAGAAGGTCTGGTTTTGGCAGTTAAAATGAAACTGGTGTGAGTTTGTCAGGTAGGAGTGTGGGTTTATCTGTTTGGAAGAGTCCATTTGGGGTTTTTTAATTCCATTGAATTATTTGGACATTGAACCAGGCCACTCACATGGCATGGTGACAAAATATGGCTCTATATCTGGAGCAGGTTTTGGCTCCCTTCATCTCATCTTTCCTTCTTCTGGCATGAAGATAGGGAGGATGTTAAGGATTTGGTATTCTGAGAGGGTCAATCCTGAAGCCTAAGGGCAGGGTTTGGCTCTGTCACCCTCAGGGTCACAATATATCATAGGTAACTGATACCAGTTGAAATCAATCCACCCTGAGCTACTTATTCCAGTTAACTCTTGTCAAGGTTCCTCCCCCACTCTGAACTCTAGGGTACAGATGTGGGGACCTGCATGAAAAACCTCCTAAGCTTATCTTTACCAGCTTAGGTCAAAACTTCCCCAAGGTACAAAATATTCCACCCTTTGTCCTTGGATTGGCCGCTACCACCACCAAATTAATACTGGTTACTGGGGAAGAGCTGTTTGGACACGTCTTTCCCCCCAAAATACTTCCCAAAACCTTGCACCCCACTTCCTGGACAAGGTTTGGTAAAAAGCCTCACCAATTTGCCTAAGTGACTACAGACCCTTGGATCTTAAGAACAATGAACAATCCTCCCAACACTTGCACCCCCCCTTTCCTGGAAAATGTTGGATAAAAAGCCTCACCAATTTGCATAGGTGACCACAGACCCAAACCCTTGGATCTGAGAACAATGAAAAAGCATTCTGTTTTCTTACAAGAAGACTTTTAATAAAAATAGAAGCAAATAGAAATAAAGAAATCCCCCCTGTAAAATCAGGATGGTAGATATCTTACAGGGTAATTAGATTCAAAACATAGAGAACCCCTCTAGGCAAAACCTTAAGTTACAAAAAAGATACACAGACAGAAATAGTTATTCTATTCAGCACAGTTCTTTTCTCAGCCATTTAAAGAAATCATAATCTAACACGTACCTAGCTAGATTACTTATTAAAAGTCCTAAGACTCCATTCCTGGTCTATCCCCGGCAAAGACAGAATATAGACAGACACACAGACCCTTTGTTTCTCTCCCTCCTCCCAGCTTTTGAAAGTATCTTGTCTCCTCATTGGTCATTTTGGTCAGGTGCCAGTGAGGTTACCTTTAGCTTCTTAACCCTTTACAAGTTAGAGGAGCTTTCCCCTGGCCAGGAGGGATTTTAAAGGAGTTTACCCTTCCCTTTATATTTATGACAACTCTTGTTTGTTAAATAGAGTTGCAGTCTTCATATTTAAGCAAAGTATGCTGTGTTTATCCCATTGTTTCCATTTCTGTCAAGTTATAATGTTGTCATGATGATACAAGCTCAGTGACACAGAGAGGTACAAAAACATGACAACGATTCAATTAATAATATTTAAAGACAAATAGCTTACTATGCCCCCAAACCTGCAAAGACTTCTGTCTGAGCTTTAGCATGTAAGTACTCTGTTGACTTAAATGGGACCACTCACATGGTTAAAGCTCAAAGCATGTTTAAATCTTTGCAAGATTGAAGCCTATGCCATTACACAAGCCTGCTCACATTTAAACACTTCACTTTTACAACTCGAGGAGGTCTAAATGTAGTTAGAGTCAGAAGTGTAACTTTAATAATGACTTCATGGTACACCTTATTTATTCTTTCACAGTGACTTCCATGCCAAATTTCAAAGTCAAACACAACTTGGGATATGAAAATCAGGCTTTCTGCCTCTTATACCTGTAATTTGAATTTAGTTGACAAATTTGTTGATGATGAATGAGACAGAATAAAATCCAGTTCCCCTGTTTTGTATGTCAATTAATCAGCTTCTATTTAAAGACACCGAAGGAACAATGCTGAGTAAGAATGTGGCACTTTTGAATCACTCTTCATATTTATAAGTTTTAGCAAACCTCAAAGTTAACTTTGTCCTTTATAGTGAAGAAAGAATGTCCTGTCTACACTTACAGCGGAATGCAGAGTACAGACACTGTGTGCCCAGCTAGCACAGGTATAAATAGCCATGTAGACAGTGAGGGACTACTTAGGCAAATAGAGTACAGACACACCAGAATCTTAGGATATGTACCCTACCTGTATCTCTACACACCCAAGCAGTGCCTCCTAAGTCTACTCTGCTATTTTTAGAAGTGTAGCGTCCTGTTGCTTCCCTGTTGCCAGAGCCATTCCCCACCACAAGTAAAGATTCTGGCATTAGGGCAGGGCTCTGGCAAGGGAGAGAAAGTGGGGAAAGGGTCTGGAACAGTGATGGGCAACCTGCATGAGGGTGCGCCCTGCCCACCCTCCACCCCAGGCCTGCTGGACCTTTTCATCAGGCCCCTGTCCTGTGGTCCCAACCGACCCCCCAACCCCTTCACCGTGAGCCAGCTGCACGATCTGCAGCCGGTCTGCTTCCAGACCGCGCCAAGGAAACATCTATACACGATCGTGCTCCACACCCTTCACGCCCTCACCCTCATGTCCTGCCCCGACACAAAATGGCAGGAACTCGGGTCACCTCTGGAGGGTGAGGAGCCACGGTGGGCCAGCCTATATTCCACCTTGGTCCCGAAGCCTGCTGGGGATATCAGTTGGCGGCTCCTTCACGGAGCCATGAGCACGGGAGTGTACTTGGCGCGGATCACCCCTGTCACAGACACCTGCCCCTCTTGCGGCGTGTGGGAAACCCTGCACACACATATATTTGGAGTGTGCCAGTCTGCAGCCCCTATTCTGGCTCCTCACCAATATTTTATTACGTTTTTGGTTGCACTTTTCCCCTCACCTTCTTATTTATGCACTCCCTATCCGTGGCCCCATAAAGTCACAGGATCTCCTGGTCAACCTCCTCCTTTGGCCATAGCTAAAATGGCCATCTATAAAACCAGAGTGAGGAGGTTGGCCGATGGAGTCTCCTGTGACTGTGGGGCCTATTTCCGATCCTCGGTCCATTCACATATCCAGGCAGAGTTCCTCTGGGTGGCATCCACTGACTCCCTTGACACCTTTGAGGAGCAGTGGACGCTGTCCGGGGTTCTCTTCTCGGTGTCCCCATCCGGTTCCCTTCGTTTGACCCTTTGACCACACTCCTGTCCCTGTTATTTCATTAGTTGTCACCCATATTTATTTGGTGTCCAGGTCCTGTGGATCTCCCTCTTAAGCTGGGGGTGGAGGGGTCCTTTAGTAGTGGGCGGGCTTTGCCCGCCCACTTCCCGGATCCCAATAGGATCACTCTCCTGTAGCCATCTTGCCCAATCCTGTCACACTAGATAATTTGTGAATATGTTGAACAGCACTTGGGCTAGTACAGATCTCTGGGGAACACCACTTTACATCTCTCTATTATCAAAGCTGACCATTGATTCCTACTCTTTGTTTTCTATCTTTGAGCCAGTTACTGATCCATGGGACCTTCCCTCTTATTCCATGGCTCTTCCCTTTTATCCCATGTATGCGGTGTTGTTGCAGCTGTGTTGCTCCCAGGATATTAGAGACACAAGGTGGGTAAGGTCTGAAAAAAGAGCTCTGGGTAGTTTGAAAGCATGTCTCTTTCACCAACAGAAGTTGGTCCTTTAAAAGATATTACTTCATCCACCTTGTCTTTCCCATGTATGAATGAATTAAGCCTGAAAACATCCCTCTGAGGTAAGGTGCGATGGTTTTGGGGAGCTGTAATGAGATGGAGTGATCTGATTCCTACACAGAAGGGATTAATTCACCCTGTTGGACACAGTTAGCCTCTCTCCCTCACCCCTGCAGGAAGTGTGGGGCTGAGCCTTGCAACTCAGTTGGGGTCAGATTAGGGAAGGAGCCAGACATCCTTTCCAGGGACCCAAACTTTCTGCGGAGCCATGGTCAGCTGCGGTGGGTGGTGATGCTCCTAAGTCAGCCTGGAAAAAGGCAAGCTGTGGCCCCAGGAGATGGAGGAACCCAGAGAGGAAGCACAGAGGGAGTCACGGGGCAGAGATGAGGAACCAGGCTCCAGAAACCATGGAACGACCCAGCCCTGGGAAATGAGACTTCATGCTTGTTGTGTTGCTGGGAGGTGAGGCAGCAACATAACATTTCCCAGTGGTGGCATCACCCATTGCTTCAAGGGCCCAAGGCTGGTACCTGGTGAAGCAGGGAACACCCAGGTCCTCCTACCCCAGCTCAAAATTTGGGGCTGGATGAGCACTAACCTGTAGGCCAGGAGGCCTGAGATATTGCTGGTTTTTTTGCTCAGCCCTCCATCAAGAGACCTGAACTATTGGCCATTTGTTGCTCAGCCCACACCGCCTGGGGCTTGAGTTCTTTACTCCATGTTTGCTCAGCCCCAGAATGACTGAGCCATTCACTATTTATTGGTTTAGCCCTCACACAGGAGCTCCAAGTCACAGACTTCTTACTGGCCAAACCCCAACCCAGAAGGCTTGAGTTACCATGTACCCAATGACAGGTTTCAGAGTAGCAGCTGTGTTAGTCTGTGTCAAGGTTCCTCCCCCACTCTGAACTCTAGGGTACAGATGTGGGGACCTGCATGAAAAACCTCCTAAGCTTATCTTTACCAGCTTAGGTCAAAACTTCCCCAAGGTACAAAGTATTCCACCCGTGGTCCTTGGAATGGCCGCTACCACCACCAAACTAATACTGGTTACTGGGGAAGAGCTGTTTGGACGCGTCTTTCCCCCCAAATACTTCCCAAAACCCTGCACCCCACTTCCTGGACAAGGTTTGGTAAAAAGCCTCACCAATTTGCCTAGGTGACTACAGACCCAGACCCTTGGATCTTAAGAACAATGAACAATCCTCCCAACACTTGCACCCCCCCCTTTCCTGGGAAATGTTGGATAAAAAGCCTCACCAATTTGCATAGGTGACCACAGACCCAAACCCTTGGATCTGAGAACAATGAAAAAACATTCAGTTTTTTACAAGAAGACTTTTAATAGAAAATAGAAGTAAATAGAAATGAAGAAATCCCCCCTGTAAAATCAGGATGGTAGATACCTTACAGGGTAATTAGATTCAAAAACATAGAGAACCCCTCTAGGCAAAACCTTAAGTTACAAAAAAGATACACAGACAGAAATAGTTATTCTATTCAGCACAATTCTTTTCTCAGCCATTTAAAGAAATCATAATCTAACACATACCTAGCTAGATTACTTACTAAAAGTTCTAAGACTCCATTCCTGTTCTGTCCCTGGCAAAAGCAGCACACAGACAGACCCAGACCCTTTGTTTCTCTCCCTCCTCCCAGCTTTTGAAAGTATCTTGTCTCCTCATTGGTCATTTTGGTCAGGTGCCAGCGAGGTTACCTTTAGCTTCTTAACCCTTTACAGGTGAGAGGAGCTTTCCCCTGGCCAGGAGGAATTTCAAAGGGGTTTACCCTTCCCCTTATATTTATGACACGCCCCCCAAATCTCAGCTAGGGTGAAACACTGGCTGGGATTTCTTCCTGGAGCTCTAGGAAAAACAGAGTTAATAAGACACATGCATCTCTAAATATACTACCAAGTACATAAAGACTAACAATATTTTCCACATCTTAAGGACGATTTTAACCAGTTGATTCTGGGAAACTTTCACGGGAGAGTGCATCAGCCACTTTGTTAGAAGCTCCTGAGATGTGTTGGATGTCGAAATCAAAATCTTGGAGAGCTAAACTCCACCGAAGAAGTTTTTTGTTAGTTTCTTTGACGGTGTGAAGCCACTTCAGTGCAGCATGGTCGGTTTGCAGGTGGAAACGCCGTCCCCAAACATATGGGCGTAGCTTTTCCAGAGCGTAGACAATGGCATAACATTCTTTTTCAGTGACTGACCAGTTGCTTTCCCTCTCAGACAGTTTTTTGCTGAGAAACACTACAGGGTGGAATTCTTGATCAGGTCCTTTCTGCATTAAAACTGCTCCCACACCACGCTCGGATGCATCTGTGGTTACTAGGAACGGTTTGTCAAAGTCTGGGGCCCTTAGTACAGGGTCAGACATGAGTGTCGCTTTAAGCTTGTTAAAGGCCTTCTGACACTTTCCGGTCCACTGAACAGCATTTGGCTGTTTCTTTTTGGTTAGGTCTGTCAGTGGGGCAGCGATTTGGCTGTAGTGCGGTACAAATCGTCTGTAATAACCGGCCAAGCCTAAGAAGGATTGAACCTGTTTCTTTGACTTTGGGACAGGCCACTTTTGGATAGCATCCACTTTGGCCTGTAGGGGGCTGATAGTTCCTTGACCCACCTGGTGTCCAAGGTAAGTCACTCTGTTTAGGCCTATTTGACACTTCTTAGCCTTAACAGTTAGTCCTGCCTCCCTTATGCGCTCAAGGACTTTTTGTAGATGTTCCAGGTGGTCTGCCCAGGAATCCGAAAATATGGCCACATCATCAAGGTAGGCGACTGCATATTCTCCTAATCCCGCTAGGAGACCATCTACAAGTCTTTGGAAAGTGGCGGGTGCATTTCGCAGCCCGAAAGGGAGTACATTAAATTCATACAGCCCGAGATGTGTGATGAAGGCTGACCTTTCCTTGGCAGATTCATCTAGCGGTACCTGCCAGTACCCCTTTGTTAAGTCCAAGGTAGAGATGAACTGGGCCCGTCCCAGTTTCTCTAACAGTTCATCTGTGCGTGGCATTGGATAGTTGTCTGGGCGAGTTACAGCATTTAGCTTACGGTAGTCCACGCAAAAACGTATTTCCCCATCTGGTTTGGGAACTAGAACCACTGGAGATGCCCATGCACTTTCAGAGGGGCGGATTACACCCATCTGTAACATATCCTGGATCTCCCGTTCTATAGCAGTTTTAGCTTGAGGAGACACCCGGTAAGGTTGGATCCTAATTGGGTGAGCATTACCTGTGTCAATGGAGTGGTATGCCCGTTCAGTCAGTCCTGGGGTGGCTGAGAACGTTGGCGCGTAGCTAGTGCACAGCTCCTGGATCTGCTGTCGCTGCATACGCCCAAGGGTCATGGAGAGGTTCACCTCTTCCACACCACCAGCACATTTCCCTTCGTAGTAGACACCTTCAGGCCACTCAGCATCATCTTCTCCCTGGGCTGTAAACTGACAAACCTTTAATTCTCTGGAATAAAAGGGCTTTAGAGAATTAATATGGTACACCTTAGGCTTTCGGTTGGAGGTGGGGAATGCTATGAGATAATTAACAGCTCCCAGGCGCTCCTGGACCGTGAATGGCCCTTCCCACGATGCTTCCATTTTATGGGCCTGGAGCGCCCTTAAGACCATGACCTGGTCTCCTACTTTGAAGGAACGCTCTCTGGCATGTTTATCATACCAGGCTTTTTGCTCTTTTTGAGCATCCTGTAAGTTTTCTTTAGCAAGGGCTAAAGAGGTTCGGAGGGTGTTTTGTAGGTTGGTTACAAAGTCCAGAATGTTAGTTCCTGGAGAAGGTGTAAATCCCTCCCATTGCTGCTTCACCAACTGCAATGGCCCCTTAACCTCACGGCCATATACAAGTTCAAATGGGGAAAACCCTAAACTGGGATGTGGTACAGCTCTGTAGGCAAAGAGCAACTGCTGCAACACTAGGTCCCAATCATTGGAGTGCTCATTTACGAATTTACGTATCATGGCCCCCAAAGTTCCATTAAACTTCTCCACCATGCCATTTGTTTGATGGTGGTAAGGAGTGGCAACCAAGTGATTTACCCCATGAGCTTCCCAAAGGTTTTTCATAGTTCCTGCCAGGAAATTAGTCCCTGCATCTGTGAGGATGTCGGAGGGCCAACCTACCCTGGCAAAAATGTCTGCTAGTGCCTGGCATACACTTTTAGCCCTGGTGTTGCTTAGAGCTACTGCTTCCGGCCATCGGGTGGCAAAATCCATGAAAGTCAGTATGTACTGCTTTCCTCTGGCTGTCTTTTTCGGAAAAGGACCCAGAATATCCACAGCTACTCGCTGAAATGGAACTTCAATGATGGGGAGTGGCTGGAGAGGGGCTTTGACCTGGTCTTGGGCTTTTCCCACTCTTTGGCACACCTCACAAGACTGGACATAGGTAGAAACATCCTTGCCCATTCCCTCCCAGTGGAATGATCCCCCCAAACGGTCTTTGGTCCTGTTCACCCCAGTATGGCCACTAGGGTGATCATGGGCTAAGCTCAAGAGCTTGGCCCGGTATTTAGTTGGAACTACCAACTGTCTCTGAGGATGCCAGTCTTCCTGGTGTCCACCAGAAAGAGTTTCCTTGTATAAAAGTCCTCTTTCTACAACAACCCTGGATCGATTAGAAGAGCTGAGAGGCGGTGGGTTGCTCCGTGCCGCCGTCCAAGCTCTCTGGAGGCTTTCATCTGCTTCCTGTTCGGTCTGGAACTGTTCCCTTGATGCTGGAGACATCAGTCCCTCATTGGATTGTGGACCTAGGCTTGGTCCCTCTGGAAGCAATATAGGGGATGGAGCTGTTTCTGTTGACTGTGAACTGCTCTCCGCTGGTGCACTATGTTGGGATTCAGGCTCCGGCTGAGCCTCTTGTGTAGGGTTATCGGCTGCTGCCAGTTCAGGTTCAGTGGGGCCCTCTGGTGTTGAGGTTGCAAGTACTGGATTCAGTGCTGACACGGGGTCTGGTGTTGGTTGTTCGGCTGGTTCTGGTTCTGGGACTGGTTCCGTCTGGGTCTCTGGGACTGGATCCACTACTGCTGTTGCAGACATTGGCCTAAGGTCCAGGTCCATCACCTCTGACTGGGTCCTGATAGCAGTTTCCGGAACAGAGCTAGGCCTCACGGCTTGTTTAGCCTGGCTGCGGGTGACCGTTCCCACCCTCTTGGCCTGCTTCACATGATTGGCCAAGTCTTCCCCCAACAGCATGGGGATGGGATAATCATCATAGACTGCAAAAGTCCACATTCCTGACCAGCCCTTGTACTGGACAGGCAACTTGGCTGTAGGCAAATTGAAAGAGTTGGACTTGAAGGGTTGAATCGTCACTTGGATCTCTGGGTTGATTAAATTGGGGTCCACTAAGGAAGCATGGATAGCTGACACTTGTGCTCCGGTGTCCCTCCACGCGGTGACCTTCTTCCCGCCCACACTCACAGTTTCCCTCCGCTCTAAGGGTATCTGGGAAGTATCTGGGCCTGTGGACCTCTGGTGTGATTCCGGTGCAATGAACTGTAATCTGTTGGGGTTCTTGGGGCAGTTGGCCTTTACATGCCCCAGCTCGTTACATTTAAAACATCGTCCAGCTGACGGGTCACTGGGGCGAGGAGGGTTGCTGGAGAACGGGGTGGCAGGACGATAAGGGGTCTGGAGGGTTCTTTGGGAGGTAGGTGGGGCCTTGGGCGGCCCCCGGTAATAGGGTGTGGTCTGGGGTGGTCCCTTCTGGTCTCCGCTCCAACTGCGACCAGTTTTCTTCTTCTCTGCCACCTCCACCCATCTGGCTCCAATCTCTCCTGCCTCGATTACAGTTTTGGGTTTCCCATCTAGGATGTATCTTTCTATTTCCTCAGGAACACCCTCTAAGAACTGTTCCATTTGCATTAGGAAGGGCAAATTTACTGGAGATTCAACACTTGCTCCTGATATCCAGGCATCCCAATGTTTCACAATGTGGTAGGCATGTCGGGTAAATGACATGTCTGGTTTCCACCTTAGGGCTCTGAACCTCCGACGAGACTGCTCGGGTGTTATCCCCATTCTGACTCTCGCCTTGGATTTAAACAGTTCATACTTGTTCATGTGTTCTTTAGGCATTTCAGCTGCCACCTCAGCTAAGGGTCCACTGAGCTGCGGCCTCAGCTCTACCATGTACTGGTCAGTAGAGAGGTTGTATCCAAGGCAGGCCCTTTCGAAGTTTTCTAGGAAGGCCTCAGTATCATCGCCTGCCTTGTAGGTGGGGAACTTTCTGGGATGGGAAGTGGTACTTGGAGAAGGATTACTAGGGTTTGTTGGGATATTCTGCTGAGCCTTTATCTTCTCCATCTCCTCCACATACTTCCTCTCTTTTTCCTTCTCCTCCAGTTCTTTGTCCCTCGCTTCCATAGCTCTCCTGTGAGCAGCCGCTTGGTGTTGTTCTGCCTCCCTTTCTTGTTCCTTCTTCAGCCGCATGAGTTCTATCTGTCTTTCATGTTCCCTTTGTCTTTCCTCAGCCTGAAATTTGGCTAATTCCAGCTGTAGTCGAGCTGAGGATTTGGTCATTCTAACCTCTCTGTTTTTAACTAACTTTACACCCGAGGTTTAGAAATAAACAAACAAAACTTGGCTGTAAAATTTTGCTGTGCTGGAATAGAATACCTATTCTCTGATAGTGATTGTCAGCCTACAGAAAAAGACAATTCCCTTGTCTCTGTTCTGGGCCCAACTTAAAGCAAAAAACCTCCAAACTACTTGGAAACCTGCTTACCCAGCCCAAAGAAAAAGCAAATGGGTAGAACACACACCCCCTATTTACTTTTAGGAAGAAAAGAAAAAAAAAAACCTCTGGGTTGGAAGACTGTGAATTTCCCTGCAGGAGTTAAGTACCCTGCCTCCAGGCAAAGAAAACCTGCAATTCACAAGATAATCCCCTTTTGTCTCTGCTTGGCCACAAAGCAGGGAAAACCCAAGATGCTTTCAGTTTCAAAGCTGCTTCAAAGCCACAGGAAAAAAAAATTCCTTTTTAAAATCTGTATTTCTAGTTCAAAAAATCTCAACTGGATCTCAAAATGATTTCAGGTTAATCCCACCACTATGCCACCATGTCAAGGTTCCTCCCCCACTCTGAACTCTAGGGTACAGATGTGGGGACCTGCATGAAAAACCTCCTAAGCTTATCTTTACCAGCTTAGGTCAAAACTTCCCCAAGGTACAAAGTATTCCACCCGTGGTCCTTGGAATGGCCGCTACCACCACCAAACTAATACTGGTTACTGGGGAAGAGCTGTTTGGACGCGTCTTTCCCCCCAAATACTTCCCAAAACCCTGCACCCCACTTCCTGGACAAGGTTTGGTAAAAAGCCTCACCAATTTGCCTAGGTGACTACAGACCCAGACCCTTGGATCTTAAGAACAATGAACAATCCTCCCAACACTTGCACCCCCCCCTTTCCTGGGAAATGTTGGATAAAAAGCCTCACCAATTTGCATAGGTGACCACAGACCCAAACCCTTGGATCTGAGAACAATGAAAAAACATTCAGTTTTTTACAAGAAGACTTTTAATAGAAAATAGAAGTAAATAGAAATGAAGAAATCCCCCCTGTAAAATCAGGATGGTAGATACCTTACAGGGTAATTAGATTCAAAAACATAGAGAACCCCTCTAGGCAAAACCTTAAGTTACAAAAAAGATACACAGACAGAAATAGTTATTCTATTCAGCACAATTCTTTTCTCAGCCATTTAAAGAAATCATAATCTAACACATACCTAGCTAGATTACTTACTAAAAGTTCTAAGACTCCATTCCTGTTCTGTCCCTGGCAAAAGCAGCACACAGACAGACCCAGACCCTTTGTTTCTCTCCCTCCTCCCAGCTTTTGAAAGTATCTTGTCTCCTCATTGGTCATTTTGGTCAGGTGCCAGCGAGGTTACCTTTAGCTTCTTAACCCTTTACAGGTGAGAGGAGCTTTCCCCTGGCCAGGAGGAATTTCAAAGGGGTTTACCCTTCCCCTTATATTTATGACAGTCTGTATTCGCAAAAGAAAAGGAGGACTTGTGGCACCTTAGAGACAAACACATTTATTTGAGCATACGCTTTTGTGAGCTTCAGCTCACTCCATCGGATGCATTCAGTGGAAAATACAGTGGGGAGACTTATATACACAGAGAACATGAAACAATGGGTGTTACAATACACGTTGTCACGAGAGTGATCAGGTAAGGTGAGCTATTACGAGCAGGGGAGTGGGCAGGGGGGAACCTTTTGTAGTGATAATCAATGTGGGCCATTTTCAGCAGTTGACAAGAATGTCTGAGGAACAGCTGGGAGGAGAGTGGGGAATAAACATGGGGAGATAGTTTTACTTTGTGTAATGACCCATCCACTCCCAGTCTTTATTCAAGCCTAAGTTAATTGTATCCAGTTTGCAAATTAATTCCAATTCAGCTATCTCTTGTTGGAGTCTGTTTTTGAAGTTTTTGTTGTTGAAGGATTGCTACTTTTAGGTCTGTTATTGAGTGACCAAAGAGATTGAAGTGTTCTCCGACTAGTTTTTGAATGTTATAATTCTTGACGTCTGATTTGTGTCCATTTATTCTTTTACGTAGAGACTGTCCAGTTTGGTCAATGTACATGGCAGAGGGGCATTGCTGGCACATGATGGCATATATCACACTGGTAGATGTGCAGGTGAACGATCCTCTGATAGTGTGGCTGATGTGATTAGGCCCTATGATGGTGTCCTCTGAATAGATATGTGGACACAGTTGGCAACGGGCTTTGTTGCAAGGATAGGTTCCTGGGTTAGTGGTTCTGTTGTGTGGTGTGTGGTTGCTGGTGAGTATTTGCTTCAGCTTGGGGGGCTGTCTGTAAGCAAGGACTGGCCTGTCTCCCAAGATCTGTGAGAATGAAGGGTCATCCTTTCAGGATAGGTTGTAGATCCTTGATGATGCATTGGAGAGGTTTTAGTTGGGGGCTGAAGGTGATGGCTAGTGGCGTTCTGTTATTTTCTTTGTTGGGCCTTTCCTGTAATAGGCAACTTCTGGGTACTCTTCTGGCTCTGTCAATCTGTTTCTTCACTTCAGCATGTAGTTGTAAGAATGCTTGATAGAGATCTTGTAGGTGTTTGTCTCTGTCTGAGGGGTTGGAGCAAATGCAGTTGTATTGTAGGGCTTGGCTGTAGACAATGGATCATGTGGTGTGGTCTGGATGAACACTGGAGGCATGTAGGTAGGCATAGCGGTCAGTAGGTTTCCGGTATAGGGTGGTGTTTGTGACCATCACTTATTAGCACCGTAGTGTCCAGGAAGTGGATCTTTTTTGTGGACTGGTCCAGGCTGAGGTTGATGGTGGGATGGAAATTGTACCCAATGGTTCATCTGCAAACCAAGACAACTGATCACCCCACTTGGTGTGAGGACAAATTCCCCACTGCTGCGAGAGAGGTGCCCCAGAGGATACCCAAGGAATGTTTTAGGATCTGTCTATGCAGCTTGGGGCATTCTGGTTAATATTGTGAAGCTACTGCTATGAAAAGTGCTATACCATTCTGTCTATGTGCATGTGAATTCCACCACTGCTGGCAAGGCTCTTTCATGGTTCTGCCGGACCAGGAATAATGGTGCATCATTAGAACTAAATAGGTATGGTAAAAAAAGGTTGCTGGGAGAAGAAACTTCCTTCTTTGATGTAAGGTGTGTTTTTTTGGCTGGGCGGGTTAGGTCGGTGGGTGGAGAACTGGAAAGTTACCTAAACACAGAACCTAGAAAATAACCTGTTGGTAAGGGAATATATAAACATATAAAAGATACACACACAGCCTCACAGGGAGGCTTGGGTGAGGCATTTTTTCTTTTTATGCTGCTCTCATTCCTTCCTTACTTTAAAATCACGAAATCTATCATTTAATGATCACTTGCACCCAAATTGCCTTCAACCTCCAGTATTGCAACCAATTCCTCCCTGTTAGTCAGAATGAAATCTAAAATGGCATCCCCTGATTACTTCCTCCACCTTCTGAAACTAAAACTTGTCCCTGGAACATTCCAAAAGACTTATTGGGTATTTTCTATTTTGCAGTATTACTTTTCCAACAGCTGTCTGGGTAGTTTTAGCACTCTCCCCCCAATTACCACCAAGTATACAGTATTCATAAATTATTGCAGAGCAGCTCCAATTCCATCACATCTGTGTTTGGAATCTCAAGGAAACCCATAGCTCTATGTTCCTTAGCTTGTGGCCACATAGCTGGCCAGGTAAACCCACCAAATGACGGAGGGCATTTTAGCTGGTAGTTCTCCAGAATAACTTTAAGTAAATGGTGCTTCTTGTGGCCACTGAATTTGAGAGAGAGAGAGGGAGAGAGAGAGAGAGAGAGAGAGAGAGAGATTGTCTTCTTTTTTTTTTTATGTGAGTATCCAGTGCCTAACGAAATGGGGTCCTGGTTTATGCCTAGGGTCCTGGACACTACTGCAATACAAATAAATAAAATAACTAAGATAGAATCCATTTCTTTCAAAGTGTCTCATTTCTTTTCTGATTTTAGTCAAATTAATATTAGGACCAACATCAGGTTTCACATTCAACTTACTTACCATTGATGTGAGTTAGTAGTATGCTAGTTCAGTGTTTGTGATATAAAACCAAACTTTTGTTAAAAATATTTGCTGGTATTTTGCCATCATTTATGCTGGAGTTGTTTCAAAACATGTCATTAACACATCAGCAAAATAAAATCATTTTTATCAAAGTGGTTAAACATATTAATATAATATAATATAATATAATTAATATAATATAATAATGTATGTATTCTTTTTTACGCTGTATTTGTTCCAGGATATTAGAGAGAGGGCGAGCTCTGTGTAAGCTTGAAAGCTCATCTCTCTCACCAACAGAAGCCGGTCCAGTGAAAGATATTAACTCATCCACTTTGTCTTTGTAATATAGAATATGACTGATTGTATAGCGATGATAGTTGAGCATCTGTAGGGCAGATATTGCAAAACTAAATGTGCGTAGGAGAGGCTACTTGTAATTTATTAAATTATCCCTTTCTCACTTTGGCAGGAAGGCATTCCTAATGCATGCTTTGCCTCCATTCTTATTGCCTACCACATTAAAAAAGTGGAAATGTTTTAATCCAGAAATGTTAAACTGTTAATGGTGGAATCAAAAAAACATTAATTGCAGGGGAAAACAGCATGCGTGGAACAAAATTAGGGGATATGTTTTTATGCTGTTCTGAGTCTTCTGTCAAATGTTACTGCCCCAGCACTCTGGTTTCTATGAAGTGGTGCTTCTTTTATTTATTTTTATCTGAAAGCGACAGTTTCTATTCTTCCAGTATGAGTGAAAGCACTTGGCTTTATCTGGTGATGAAGTCAGCCAATTCTTCTGATTTTACCGTAATTTACCTGAAATATGTAGACATGAAATAGTATGTTAAGATTTGTTTGGTTTGGAGAGCTTTTTTTTCTGGTGGTTTTCCATATCCTATTACTAAAACCCATAATTTGTCCATTTTTCCTAGTTATTTTTATATATTTTGCTGACAATTAGATGTTATTTGTCAAGATTTTTCACTTTGAAAATATACTATTATGGTTGCATATTTTCATCTGATTTAACATTTGGGCTAGGGATTTACATATCTACCTCCCACTTTAGGATTCTAAGTTCCAAATTTAGATCCTTAAAGCCTGCACTTGGCCACTTCCTTATCCTCTATGTGCCTAAGTTTTTGCTGATAAGGCCCCTTAAGCATCTAAATATATGCCAGAGGGCATGCACCCACTGCCTAAGTCCTGACAGCGAGGTGCCCTAGCTAAGGCCTAGCAGGATCCTCCAACTACACATTTTCCCATGTGTCACAAAACACAGTCAGGAGGAGATTTTCCCCCTATGCTTATAACTTTTAGCCCAGTTGTTAGATCACTTGCTTATATGTGGGAGAAACAGGTTCAAATGCCCCTCTTCCTGATGTGGAACACGGATTTGGATCTGGGTCTGTCACATGAGGACCCTAGCCACTGGGCTATTCAGTCATTCTCACTCTTTCTCTGGCCCACTGACTATTAAGTATTTCATACAAAGAGTAACAACTTCAATAGGAAAGATTGAGAGCAAGCGATCCTGGAATACCTCATAACCCCAGGATTAACGTACTCACCAGGGAAGTGGGAGACCTGTGTTCAGGTTAAAAACTCCAGCTCCTTATCATTTGTTTGTGTTCAAGGAAGGAGTTATGCACCTCACTCCAGTGGAAGGCACGTCTCTCCAGCCAGGATTAGGTGCCTAAGAGGGGTGTGGCCTAAGCCTCACCTTGACATTTCCTATTGGCTATCTTAGGTGACTCCCCGCTCAGTTTGCTGACTTTTGTGGATCCCATTCTTAGGCACCTGTACAATTCCCGGGAAGAATTACGCACCTAACTCAGGGCTGATGATTCCACTAGGCGGCAGGACACCTAAATGTTGGGCTATGTGTTACAGTGCCTAAGGCCCTCTTGTGAATCTAGCCCTTCATTGCTAATACTCCAATTAAAAGGAGGCAAAATATCACCTGTTTCCCCACGGTCCTGATACATCATTCCATTGGAAAGCAAGCACTTAGAAAAAACGTCTTTGTAGTCCACTACAGAACAGATTAATAAAATACTAGAAATTACATTGGGCCAAAATAAAGCAGCTCATCTGTTACATCTTGTTGTCAATGGATGTTTGTTCCCTATAATATAACACAGTGAAGGAATTAAAGACTTACAGATTATTTTTGTAATATAGTGTCCACTACCGTCTATGCTGTGGAAATGATCTTGTACCTATTTGGGCTGTAATGTGTCTGCCGCTATACTTAGACACATATTTTTAAAATCTCAATAGAAAAGAAAAAGTCAGTTTTCATGGTTTAATCATAACAATCGTTATGATATGTATACTTAATAGACATCTAGCTATCAACTGTTGTTACATAAAGCACAATAAAGCAGATATCAGAAAAGACATACACATCCATAAAAATATCGCTGCCCACAATGAAAGCCTGAAAAGATTTTTCAAAGTAGTTTTAAAGGTGGTCCTTCTAACACCATTTGCACACTTTCTTCCTCTGGAAGTCTTTACAATCCCTGATCTTACAGATAATGAAGATATATTGAGAGCCAGCAGTTCAATATGAGGAATCTACTCTACGGATTATAGATTACTGTGGTACCCATATGCAAACCCAGCATGATTTAATGTGAAATTTGCAAATGATAACAGCTAAGACCAATTTATCAATTATAACCAGAACCAGATCAGGATGTCTCAGGGGAAAATGCACACAATTAGTAGGTCAACAGCTCAAATATAATACCTATAGTATCCCCTGTTATCCAGAATATAAAAATTGTGACCAGATGAGAACATCTAAGAAACATACACACACACAATCTAAATCCCATTATGGATAAGTAAAGGGAGAGTTTGTTCCTGCCTTGGAGAGAGATGGGAAATTCTCATTGCCCTTTTACGTGTAGCAGCTGGCTGAAATGTGTTTCACAGCATGAAAGTTAGGAAGCTGAAAGGCCCTCTGAATATACTAGAAAGAAGAGCAGAACTGCTGTCTTCTTCCCAAAGATATAAAGGACAAGATTCTCAGCTGGTGTAAATCAATATACATTGATTTCACTGACTTCAATCGAGTGATGCCAATTCATTTCAACTGAGGACCTGGCTCTATAGAGGAATTGCTTCCCCACCTCCATCCTCAATATTTCCAGAGGGTTGTGTGGGTCTACCGACCACCTCCCTCAAGAGAGAAACCAGCCACTTACATCCCTGCCAGCAGTGAATAGTAGATTGGAAAAAGAAAACAGGGCTGGCTGGGTTTGTAGTAATAGGGCCTGGTGGAAAGAAATGTGTTGTTTGGGAAGGGTTGGAGCTGGTGGGGGCCTCTCTAATTTTGGACACTTTTGATAAGCATCTACAATTTTCAGTGCTCTGAAGCTTATGTGAGTTCCCCCATAATAAGCTTTGGCTATATTCTGAGTAATAACAGTGGATTTTTACATGTGTTCACAAATGTATTTTTACATTGTTGGTGGTAGGGTCTTTGGTTGTTTTTTTGTTTTGTTTTGTTTTTTAACTTTTTTCCCCCTGTTATACCAAAAGTAAGAGAAGAAGTACTTAAGCTAGTCATAAGATTTTTGTTCTTGTTTGTTAACAGAAACTGAATAGGGTGAAGGTGTCACCTGAAATACATTCCTCGTTCACATTGGCCATGGAGCTGAACCTGAACCATCCATGTGTTTGCAGAGCCTGTCCCAAACATGAACACCCTGTTGTGACAAAACCAAACTCTCTTTTTGTTGATTTAACAGTTGCATACTGAACAAACCCTCTTCATTCTATCCTCTTTCACAATTAAGCACTCTGAATATTATAATGAACTCATAACACAGTAGGAGGTAGGGACCATTTTCTGGCTTGTTGGAAAAGGTGTGTTCCCGTGTAGGATCTAGAGAGCTAGGGAGTGACTTTCTGCAGCAGCTGCAGACCAGGACAGTGTGGGGATGTTGATCCATCTCCCACAGTGACCAGAAAAGAGAGGGTACTATATAGGTCCATGCCAGTGCAGGAAATGCTCTCTTTTAATGGATTTTAATATAGTTAGGGGTTAGTGTAGAATACTGAACTTGCCTTGTTTAAATATTACAGGAGAGAGCTTTATAATAATAGCATATCTAAAATTATCTAGGCCTTCATTATTGTTCTTACCCTTAAAGCAGATGCATTTTAAATAGTTTTACTTCTAGAGACATTATACAGACTTGTTTACATTGGCTTAAATGCAGTCTTTCATTAATAATGGCAAGATCCGTCAGTACACTATTGAAAGTGATATACAATTAACCTGGCACTTAATGAAGATTCAATAAGCTTTGTGATTTCTGTGGGATTTGTGTAGGAAATTACAGAGGGTTAATTGGGTGAAGTAAACTCAAATTTCATTCATATGCAGGAACAGATAGGGGGTTTCTTTAGTCACTTTTTATGTTGACACGTGAAACAGGTTAACTAATGTACAGATCAGTAGGGTCATTTTCACCATTAAACTTTGGCAGCTTCATACCACATCTGTGATGGTAAAAAAATAGCATAAAAGTGGCTTACTCAGCCAGTTGGGTTTATGGTCACCCTAAATCACTGGAGTGGCACAAAGCAGCCAGACCCTAATGATTAATCTGGCCCATGGTTTCAAATGTAAACAATCCGTATCGTATGTCTGGTTCTGCCAGACTCTCTTTCTTTCCCTTGTTTGTATATTTAGCCTGTAAAATGTTCACAGCAGAGACCTGGGGCCTGCTTCTCCTCTGTTTTTGGTTTTTGGTCATTTGTAGCTATGCAAATTGAATGCAAAGTGATTTAAAATGCAACCATATCAGAATTCTCCACTCCACTTATGATTGCACAAGATGCACAGCCAAAAAGGCCTCTTGTTTTGGGTTTTTTGTTTTGTTTTTTTTATGTATGACTGTGGCTTATTATATGGCCAATTGGACTGTATAAGTTATAATAATAGTTAATGATGTTATGGGTCTGTTAACTTAGCAATGTAGTACTGTTAGAGTCACAGAATTTAAGGCCAGAGGAACTCTTGTGGTGATTTAGTCTGACCTCCTGTATAACACAGGCCACAGAACTTCAAATTAACTATTGTTTGAATTAGAGCATATTTTATTAAAAACATACAGTCTTGATATAAACAATTTCCAGCAAAGCAGAATCTGCCACAACCCTTGTTAAAGTTCCAGTGGCTTACTGTTAAAAATTTGCATTTTACGTCTAGTCTGAGTTGTCTAGCTTCTACTTCCAGCCATTGGATCATGTTACATCTTTGTTTGCTATATTGATGAGCTCTGTATTATCAAATTTATGTTCCCCATGTAAGTTCTGTGACAAAGCTCTCTCCTTGTCTCCGTGGGTCCCGCATTTCCTCAGAGATTTTGCTAGCCTCACAGGCTCACTGTGACCCTCCACATAGCCCTTCTCTCTCTAGAGGCAAGGGCCACAGCCTACTGAGCCATTTTCATCATAAGCCAGCAAGGGAGGTGAGGAGAAGCTATCCTCCCTTGCACAGTCTCTGTTGTCTCCCAGTCTCAGTGATTAATTGGGGTGGGTGGGCAGCAAAGCGGAGAGCCCAGGCCTGCCTTCTACTCCATGCTCCAAACCAGGGACCCTAATAGTATCAGCTATGGTAGCTGACTTTTTAGAAACAGGATGTGTACAATTCCCTGGGCTACTTCCCCACAGCAGCCCCCACTTCCCCAAGTTCCAGTTCACCCTTACCTCAGGGCCTCCTTCCTTGTGCCTGCTATGGTGTGTACTAGTCATTCTCTCCAACAGAGCAACTTCCTCCTACAGCTCCTGACATGCACATCCACTGACTAACTAGTTTTAACTAGTTTCAGACAGCCCCTGATTGGCTTCAGGTGTCCCAATCAACCAAGCTGTCCTCCCTGCCTTCTGGAAATATCTTAATTGGTCTTGATTGACCTGGAGCAGCTGTCATTTGCTTATTCTGCTAACAGGGATTTGTTTAGCCTGTGGTAATATATCTGTCTCCCATTACTTTACTATAGCCATCTGGCCTTGCCCCGTCACAGTACTTATAGATTGGTTTCAGAGTAACAGCCGTGTTAGTCTATATTCTCAAAAAGAAAAGGAGTATTTGTGGCACCTTAGAGACTAACCAATTTATTTAAGCATAAGCTTTCGTGAGCTACAGCTCACTTCATCAGATGCATACTGTGGAAAGTGTAGAAGATCTTTTTATACACACAAAGCATGAAAGAATACCTCCCCCCACCCCACCCTCCTGCTGGTAATAGCTTATCTAAAGTGATCACTCTCCTTACAATGTGTATGATAATTAAGTTGGGCCATTTCCAGCACAAATCCAGGTTTTCTGCCCCCCTCCCCACCACACAAACCCACTCTCCTGTTGGAAATAGCTTATCTAAAGTGATCACTCTCCTTACAATGTGTATGATAATCAAGGTGGGCCATTTCCAGCACAAATCCTGGGTTTAACAAGAACGTTGGAGGGGGGGTAGGAAAAAACAAGGGGGAATAGGTTACCTTGCATAATGACTTAGGCACTCCAAGTCTCTATTCAAGCCTAAGTTAATTGTATCCAATTTGCAAATGAATTCCAATTCAACAGTCTCTCGCTGGAGTCTGGTTTTGGAGTTTTTTTGTTCTAATATCGCAACTTTCATGTCTGTGATTGCGTGACCAGAGAGATTGAAGTGTTCTCTGACTGGTTTATGAATGTTATAATTCTTGACATCTGATTTGTGTCCATTTATTCTTTTACATAGAGACTGTCCAGTTTGACCAATGTACATGGCAGAGGGGCATTGCTGGCACATGATGACATATATCACATCGGTGGATGTGCAGGTGAATGAGCCTCTGATAGTGTGGCTGACGTTATTAGGCCTAATAACATTTAATAATAATGTTATTATTAATAACAATAATTACAGGGCCTAATGACATCAGCCACACTATCAGAGGCTCGTTCTTTGTTCCTAGATATAGGAGTTTACATTCGTCAGTATTAAAACATATTTGTTTGTGCTTAGTTTAGCAAACCAATTAACCAGATTGTTTTGTATCAATGACATGTCCTTTTCATAATTGACTGTTCCCCAAATCTTTGTATCATCTGAAAACCTTATCAGTAATGGTTTATTTTTCTTCCAGGTTATGGACAAAAGTGTTAAATGGCATAGGGCCAATAACTGAACCCTATTGGATCCACTAGAAACATATCTGCTCAACAATGATTCCCGATTTACAATTACATTTGAGACCTGTCAGGTATCCAGTTTTTAATCCATGTACTGTATGCTATGTTGATTTTGTATTTTTCTAGTTTCTTAATCAAAATTGTGTGCAGTACCAAATGCCTTACAGAAGTCTAAATATATTACATCAGCACTATTACCTTTATCAACTAAACTCGTAATCTCATCAAAACAGATATCAAGTTAGTCTGACAAAATATAATTTTCCATAGATCCAGATTGATTGGTGTTAATTATATTACCCTCTTTTTATTCTTTATTAATCAAGTCCTATATCAGCTTTTCCATTATTTTGCCTTCAATTGATGTCAGAGAGACAAGCCTATAATTTTCCAGGTCATCCCATTTATCCTTTTTAAATATTGGTGCAACATTAGCTTTCTTTCAGTGCTTACTGAAAGTCAACAAAAGCTACTGAAAAATCAACATTATTGGTCAAGAGAGCTCATCAGCTAGGTCTCTTAAAACTCTCGGATGCAAATTACACAAACATGCCTATATAAAAATGTCTAGCTTTAGTAGCAGATGTTTAATATTCTCCTTATTGCTTTTGGAATGGAAAATATGTCACAATCATCAGAGGATGAGACTACATTGTTTGTTTTTTCCCCAAATACAGAGCAAAAATATTTATTGAATCGATCATTTTGGGATTTTTATTGAAAATTCTATCATTCTTATTTAGTAATGGTTCAATACCATTGTTAGGATTCCTTTTGTTCCTAATATACTTTAAAAACTCCTTATTGTCATAAATTCTTCTGGTCATAAGTGTCTTCTTGTGTTTTTTTATCTTCCCTTAGTGATTTTCTACAATTCTTAACTACTGTTTTATATTTATTAGTCTCAGCTTCCCCTTTCTTCCATTTGTTATATATACTTTTATCATTTTAAAGCTGTTTTCACTACCACTCTGGAAATTATATTTCTGAAATAATTATTGTATTTGGGATCATTAAATTAATAATGAAGGTTACGTAATTGCTCTCCCACCTGCCCCAACATTTGTTCCTTTAATGATATTTGAAAATTTTGAACCTTTTCTTGCATGATATTTTTATTCTCTAAATTGATCTGTTTTGTTTTAAAGTTATTTTGACAAATAGTTTTTATTGATTCCAGCATGAACAAATCAACATGTATCATAAAACAGTGCATGGATACCCATTACTGTCTCATAGAGCACAATGTTTGGGATGAAAATGATGTAATTTAATTCTTGAAGTATAACGTTGAAGATTTTCAAAACTGAGTGCCTAAAGATAGGTTCCTAAGTCCATATTTAAGCACCAAGACCCAGATCCTCAAACTCAGTTAGGCACCAAACTCTCATGGCAGTTATTTAGGCATCTAAATAACTGGATCAGACTCAGATATAGTAGCCTGATTTTCAAGAGTGCTGAGCTACCTCTAGCTCCTTTTGAAGTCAATGAGGGTTATGTGATATCCAGCACTTTCAGAATCAGACCACTGGTAAAGTTGGAGCTTAAATTTAGGCAGACAGGTTTATAAAACTTGGCCTATATTAATTTATATCCATTTTCAAAATTATATTGTACATATTAATTGAATTTCAAATGATCTTCACAGAAGTTAGAGGGTGTCCTGGTACAATCTTTGGAGCAGCAAAAGGACTACTTGTGTCCAAATTCCACTGCATAACACCTAATAGAGTGTTGACAAATAAGTGTTGATGAGGACCTTAGTGACACACTCCTAATGAGGAACACCATATGGTCTCCTCAACATCAGTGCTGATATCTTCCTGGAATTGAAAACATTTTGATATTACCATGCAATCACCTAAAAACATTCTTGGGGAGGGGGGGGAGAAAAGGAGGAGAGGACTCACTGATGCTGTTGATGTCAAAGTTGCTGTGGAGACTAACACCTTTGCTTTTGAATGGGTGGCGGGGTGGGGGAGTTGATCAGTCACAAGTGTGATCCCCCAGCAGTCCAAAACAACTTGGCAAAGTTTCTATATTCAGAGAACGATTGTGGAAGCCATAAACTATGTCACTTCCTTCACACTAGGTAAGATCAATGACCATGCAAAATATTAACCAAGCAATTTTTTGAGTGACAGGTGACAAAATTTGAATAACAACGAATATTCTGGCAAGCACACAATAGTGTAATACGTGGCAAACACACAAATGACTACTTTTGTATGCAATGCGATTAATTAGGTATGTGTTATGAATGCTTTTAGTCAGGTTTATCTAAATGGTAATTAAAAGATTAGGTTGTGGTTCAAATGATTTCACTGAGTGACAAGTGATTAAGCTGGTTATCAACAAATATCCTAGCTTTACTTGGCATATGAATTGGTAAGGGCTATAGATAATTTTTGTGAGCATAAAAAGCAATATGGATAATTTTGGTGAGCATAAAATGTGTGCCTAAAATCAATACAAAATATTTTCCCTCTCCTTAATATATCTTTGTGACATAATTCAATATATTAATTATTATATATTAATTTGCATACACAACCAGTCCATATATGTCTTTCAGTTTAGGATACTTATATATCACAAGGGCTGCACCTATATCAGTGTTTCCCAAACTTGGGATGCCACTTGTTCAGAGAAAGCCCCTGGCAGGCCCGGCTGGTTTCTTTACCTGCCACGTCTGCAGGTTTGGCCGATTGTGGCTCCCACTGGCCGTGGTTCGCTGTGCCCGGCCAATGAGGGCTGCGGGAAGCGGCGGCCAGTATGTCCCTCGGCCCGTGCCACAAAGCAATCATACACACAAAAATGCAAGAACAGGAGCTGAGTTTCAGAGTAGCAGCCATGTTAGTCTGTATTCGCAAAAAGAAAAGGAGTACTTGTGGCACCTTAGAGACTAACAAATATATTTGAGCATAAGCTTTCGTGAGCTACAGCTCACTTCATGCTAGCATTCTGCTGATTGACAAGTTCAGAGGTGTATAGGGTATGATCAGTAGAAGCACCAAAGCACAGTCCTTGTGATTTAGAAGAGTTGATGGCTGGCTCAATAGTCACACAATCATTGAAAGCTGAGAGTGCTCAGCATTTTACTAGGGTGCTAAGCACTTTGCAAGACTGATCCCAAAAATGATTCTTTAAAGATATTTAAACCATTGGGCTTAACAAGAATATTTCCCTTGTTGAAATGAGTCCAGTATTTATTTGTACATAAATAAAGTCATTTCTAATGTACAATAATATAGGAACTTATCATGGAGGAAGTTAATAGTACAGTAGTATATGTCAGCTGGTTGCCATGCAATCAAAGTAAAGAACAAGGAAAGGATCATGCAGAGAAACCAAGCTCCAAAAATATGTTATGTTGTTATGTGTGGACCTGTCTATCCAAATTGTTTGAAACACAGTACTGTTAGGACTTGAAGAAAATTTCCCATTTTTTCAGGGTTCTACTCTCTACAGCAGTTCCAGGAGGTGCTGGATGAGCTTTGAATTGAGATTTCATGAGTTTTTGTCTCCAGGTGCCTGTCTGAAACAGGTAACAGATCCCAGTCAGTTTCACCATGCAATTAAAGAGGATTTTTCCCAGCTTTATGCATATATGTACCTTCTCCTCCAGTCTGAGTTTAAGGCCCTCCTCAGCAAAGGAATACTCACATATCTGAAGGAAGTTCAAATATGTTAACCTGACTTGACAATAATTGTTATTTTTTTGTTTTTGTAATGGATTCTGGCATAGGGAGAAATTCTGACTAAAATCTCTGAGACTTTGAAAATCGTAAACAGACAGGGTAAAAACTGACCTCAGTAAAGTCAATGGCACAGCACCCAATGACTTCAGTAAAGCCTGGATTTCACTCGCTGCCTTTTTTCAAAAGTTTAATCTTTCAGATTTCTTACATTGTTGCACCCACTTGTGATTTATGCAGCAAATCGTAAAGACTGGAACTTTGGGGCTGATTCACCAGTATGCTCTGGATGCCTTTGCAAAACAGTCATACATTTAACTCAATAAGCCAGGTAACCAGGGTCTTTGGCTGCTTTGCTTTGCTGGATGGTGCAAAGCTGCAAAGACTACTGGTGAAGCTGGTCCTTTATTTTTACCCAGAAGACTGAAATCAAATTATTCATCTCAAATATGTGAATGCTGCCAAATAGCACTATTAAATACAGCTGAACACAGTTCAGGTGCTGACTCATGCACCAGGTATATCACTGTGGAAAGCCAACTTTCCAAAGGAATTCTGGTACCTCAAAGAAATAAAGGATTGTTGCTGCATTCCACTACATTAAAGCATAGCAATGAAAAGTTCAGTTCTCACCAAAATTTTCCGTGATCCAGTGTCTTTTTCTTTCTTTTATTTTTTTCTTTTAAGTACTCTACTTGAGGCTGACAAACATGATCACATTTATGTAATATTCTGTGACTGAAGCAAGTAGATGTAGTATGTTGCAAATGAGAAACCCACTAAAGTAAGAAAAATAGCCTGTTAAAAAGATAACTACAAAAAATTGAAATAACAAATTAAAAAGGTAGATTGTGTTATAAAATAGTAATAAAGCACCTCAAATGGGAAAAAAAAAAAAAAACAACAACTCTGGGTGATTTGGAGATGTTCAAATGAAACAATTTTCTACAAGTAATTTTGAGTAAAATGACATACTTTTAAGTTAAGTCTGAAAATGGCTTAGTGGGGGAAAAAGCTCCTTAACCTTATGTGGAAAAGAGTTTGCTACATATGTAAAAGGAACATTTACTATAAAATAGGCTTGCAGCTAGAGAGAACAATAAAAATATATATATAAAAAAAAACAACCCAGGCAGAGAACTGAAATCTGAGGAGCAAGAGTAATGCACTCCAAATATCAGCCTTACTGACCTGCCACTTATCCACCACGACTACCTCTAACCCGCTGATGGCCATTCATTCAAAAAATTCTCGTCTTTATGGTAAGGGACTTTTGCAGGTTTGTCGGGATATGGAGTAGCTCATTCTGTTGGTGTCTGTTGGCTTAACAGAATCTATGGTGATCATACCTGAATATGAAAATGCATGGTCTACAACGTCAACAGAACATTTTTAAAAAGCAGTGCCCTGAAAAATGAAATTCTGCCAGGCTTTTTTGATTATATAAATTTCCCTGTGTCAGATATTCACTTTCCCCGTTTTGTGTTTGTATAGTATTTTGTATATTGTTGTATAATCAGAGTTAGATGATATATTATATCTAGGACAAGTGCACAGAAGGAAATCTTTGGATCTAGAAATTAGAGGCTTTTCCTCATAGCAAGAGTGGATAAAAGTGACAAAGAACGATGCTCCGAGAAATGACAGTTCCTAGTCATTTCAGGTTCGATAGCAATCTGTAGGAAGACACTGGAGATTTGGTTAGCAATGTTTTCTTTTTGCTCCTGCGTGACAAGTGCAGATTAGAAATATTTCAGCCAAATTTTCACTGCTATGTCAGAAGCAGAAGAATTTTTCTGTGCATTAGGTTGAATGAAAATGGCTGATAGCAAAGAGACACCTGGTTCTAATAAAAGAGAGGCCAGATGGTTCACTCCTATAATTTGTCTGAGAGTGATCTGCAAAATCTTTATGTTTTGGGTCTGTAGAACCTCTGTCTAAGAAAACAAGGTCACAGTAAAGTCACTGCAAGCAGCACATCCTTGTTTGCTACTCCTTAAAACTGATGAATAGCTTCAATTTTCTCCGCTCCAAGATGAAGAGAATTGGAGCTGTTCTTTGGAGATCCATAAGAGGTGGCATTGGCTGGATGAAAATGACATTTGTAGCATTGTTGTTGGCAAAGTTAGAGCATTTTTGAAAGGTCAAAGTTTTTTCTTCTTTAGAACTCAGTTTGGTCCTTTAGCTAGATATGGCTGGGTGAAAGGAAAAGCAGGAGAAAACAATCTTTTTAAAACATGATATGGTATGGCTGGAATTTTTAAAGCTGCCTGAGAGCCTTTTTGCACGAAATTTCAGTGAGAATCTGTGATGATAGATTTTTCAAAATTTCATAAATGCCTTCTGGTTTCAAAATCAGAGTTGTTTCTTTGTAAGGGGAAAGGCTCGGTAACCAAGCATTTGCTTAGATGCATGGAGCTGGGATTTTCAAATGTGCTTTTGTATGATAGCCATCTAGTGAGGCCAACCCTAAGACATTTATGCTTCACCAATTTTTTTTTTCTGCTAAATGAGTTATCCACGTAGGGGGGAAAGAAGGGATAACCAAAGCTGGGGAGGAAGCACAGACTCAGCCCTTATACATGTTCTCTCATTATTAAAGCTGCCATCTATGACTATGACAAGAGTGAGGTATTAGACATTAAAGTATGTCCTACTATTTTTATCACCTGAAGCTTTTGTAAGCCATATGAGTGATAGAAAAATAGTACCTAGTAAAATTTCAAAGTTCTAAAACATGTTCTAAAATCCCATTTTAAAATGTGGCATTGAAAATACCTGCGATGCTGTGTGCTTTAAGAATGGTTTAACTGCCACTCATTTGGAATAACCTGCATAAAGCGCTCAAGAAAGAAACTTGATAAAACCATCACCCATTTAATCAACTCTATCCTCAGCAAGACAACAATGAAGGAGCTTCAATCATTCAGGCTTAGTATCTAGTACATTCACAAATAAGGTTAAGTTAAAATACTGCGTCCAATAATGTTTCAAGGAAATAAGAGAAATGAAGAAGTCTGTAAACCAGCAGTTACAAATAAGGCAAAAATCCATCTCAATGGTGGCAGGGGGGCAGGGTTGAAACCCTGCTCAAATGACTTAACATGAATTAGCAGTTATGTATTCATTGCATTTTTAATATTAGCGATACTACTGAGATGACATACCGTATTATCTTGTAGAGTATATAGGCTTTACCTGTATACTAAAGAGCTGTATTTTTAAAATAATTATTTTAATAGAAATATTTACAATTCAGATTTCTCTTTTCTTCGCTTTTTACACTTTTGGGTGTATTCCATTAACTTTCAAATAAATAATTCAAAACTTACATGGTATTGAAATAAAGATTTGATAAGCAGGCAAGAGCTAAAATACCTCCTGGGTGCATGTATTTTTCCTCAGCAATGGAGCCAGAAGCTATAGGGTTAGCTTATTATACTAACTTGAAATAGTAATTTTTAAGATTTACTGTGTTTATATATTTTTTGTGCCTTGTACTCATTTTTTTCTATGACTGTAAACTTATTTTTGAAATTCTTTCTTACTGATTGGGATAAGGATATATATTAGCCAAGATTTTCAAAAATAAAAGCTAGCAGTTAGGAGACAGATTTTTAAAGATGTTTAGGCAGTTGAAGATACAGAGAGGTGCCTAATGGGCTTTTCAAAACTTTTTAGGTACCTATGGGAGCTATGCATCTATGTGATTTGGAAAATCCCATCAGGTACCTATCTGCATCTTTAGGTGCCTAATTGCCTGTAATATATGGTTTTTAGGTTGCTGAATTTCTGATCAGATAGCTAAATAACTGGCCAGATATTCAAAAGAGTTGAATATCCAGAAACATTAGCTATAATGGGAACTGATGAATATTTTGCACTTTTGGAAATCAATTGCTTATTTTGGTGCTTAAATATGGACTGTGAATCCTAACTTTAGGTGCTATTTAAAAAATCTTGGCCCCTATTTATATCTGCAAAGCACCTGGCTGCTTTTTAGCACTGTAATAATACAATAATAACAGAATAATAAGAATTAATAATTAATAGCATATTTTCACAAGGACAATCCAGGAAAGCTTTTCTTAATTCTTTTCATTATTTATTCATTTAAATTTTATTTTCCTATTTATTTCTCCACCCACTTTATTCCTTTCTCATCCTCAATGTTTATTTTTGTTTTATTCCTTATATGTGATTCTAGCATTGAAGTGGGACTGATTCAGAGAAAATCTGGGTTCATTTTGGTAGGTCATCTGCTCAGGACAGAAAACTTGTGTAAGATTCTAGCCCCATTGAAATCAACAGGAGTTTTTCCATTGACTTCAATTGATCCAGGATTTCATAATTGTTCTCATATTAGGCTATAAAACATGTAATGTCAGGTGAGATTATATAAAAAAAGAATCAAGAAGGGAAATTTATCTAGTGCTTTTTCCAGGCATAAGAATAAACCATTTGCCCTAGTTTTACTTCTATACCTACTGAAGATTATTACTTCTAAGGCAAGATATTACTCATGTCAAAGTAAGTGGGATTTTTTTGCCATTAACTTAAATGTGGGCAACATCAGGCCCTAAAATGGTACATCATCATCATGATGATCATGATCATCACCACCACTAGCACTTTCTATTTCCATTAATCCAGTTTGGTTTAGTTTTTACTGTTCTGTTTATAACTGTTGTAAACAATCCAGACTGAATCGTTATTCTGCACTTGATGGTATTTTCAACAGTGGAGGGACATTTCCATTATATAATCTCACTAGTTGGGAAGTTTATAGTTTGACCTTTAAAGATAGCTTGAACATTTGCATACAGGTTCTATTCCATCAAGACATATTTTAGTATATTGAAAACACAAAGTGAGATGCTTTTATTTTTTTATGAAACTCTAGTTAAAAAAGAAAAAAGGTACATAATTAAAAAAAATATAATTACATATTAGAAAAAAAATAAAATGTTTAAGGCAACGTATACAAATGGATCTGCATAACAGGAAACCTATTTGTGTGCCATTAATTTATGTTCTTCTTACTATGTTAAATATAAACCAAAAGTCTGAGATCGAGGTTTATTGAAAAGTTGTTGACATTTTCTTCATGGATTCTGCACAGTATATCAGCATTATCTATAAAATCTAAAGCTGGTCAACACAGAAAAACTTTGGTTTGTGGGAAAAAACTGAAATTTCAAAGTTGTTTTTCATTTCAAAGGCATCAGAATTACCTCTGCATTTTTTTTGCATTTTTTTCAATATTCTGAAATTTGTTTCAAAAACATTATCAAAATAGTGATTGGAAATTTTCATTTACCAAAAAAAAAACCCCTCTTTTTTATGAAAAATGCACACTATGCCAACTATTTTTAATGAACACTTAGAAAGTTTTTTTAAGGATTTTTTTTAACCAGTTCCAATCAAGTCTATACCAAATTCACCCTAATGGGATGGTCTAAAAATAGTTACCCACTGGAACATTAAGCCACAAAAGTAAACCATCAATCCTCAGACTACAACATCTTTCACCCTCTTCCCTCTTTGACAGTCCAAGTAGATAGAAGGGCTTTCAAGTATGCCAGGTAAGTCAACAGAGTCTAGCTATTTGGCACCAAGTGAATTGTAAATTCAAGAGCCTTTTATAGACAATATTCTACTATCTGCGGTCTCCTTTGAAATCAAGAGAACTCTAATGCAAGCTGTTGATTGCAACTGCAGTTGAGTCACATGATGACTAAGGAGGTCTCTCAAAATGCAGTGTGAGTTTGGAGAGTAACCTCATGAATTTGCATCCCTGATTATCAGTCCAAATCTACATAATAGCTTTTTCCATTTGCAGTTTTGATTTAGACTGCTGGAACAGATCTACAGCACGATGTCAAAAGCTGCCCTGTAGGCAATGGTGGATGCATAGCTTTTACTATGAATATAGTCCCCCTCCTCCCCCCTCTCACCCCCAGTGATCATATTGGTTTAATCCAACAATAGTCTCTTGATATTTGTATTCATTTTGTTTTGGTCCAAATTAGCCCACTTTCACCCAAGTGTAACCTCTTCCAACTCTACATACACTTCGGTCATAATTCCTGAGAAATACGTTCCCAGCCCCACAATGTTAAATTAAATCCCACTTCTTTTTCAACAGCTGTGCAACAGCTGTACAACAGAACACTGTACTGTAATTATACCAAACTGTCAATCAAAACTTCATATTCCCTAGCAGAAGAAGCACAAAACCTACTTCATCCTCCTTGCCCCTAGCCTTCCAAAATGTTAGAGTACTGCAGTGAAGGAGTTAGCTAGGCTTGTTTGAAAGCAATCTTTAAAAGACATTGAGGCTTTTGTTGCTCTACTTCCGTGATCATTCAACAAAGAAATCACATTCAAAATTCCTATCTCCCGAACAATCACTCAGCAGAATAATATAAAGTGCTGGTGATAGGTAAATGAGAGTTTCCTCTGCACACAACTATATAAGTTAGCAAGAAGTTTTGTCTATATTGATGTTGTTCAGCTGGGTGTGCAGGTCTCAGGGTGTTTTCTCTCAGGCACCAGCTGAATAGCTGAGAGGTACCATTACATCCAAATGAAAAGGGAAAAAAGGGGGAAAAACATTAAAAATTATCCTCTGTTCTTCCATGCACTCTCTATGACACGACGAAAGACAAAGCGTGAAGAGTACAGGAACCAAAGGATGAGCAGCACCAAAGGAAGAATTGTGAACTGTGGTCTTTGAGTCATCTTGTCATCTCCAGATGTCTTTCTTCTTTCCCATGTTTGTCCGTTAGTTGCATTGTGAATAAACAGCAATATTCAGCAATGTCAAAGAAAAAACTTTCATAAAACTGCCTGTATAAACAATTGATATAATTCAAAAATTTGGTCAGTATTAGGGGTAAATACATTATGCAACATGCATCAAGTAAGCCCACAGTTCTAAGAAAGACTGTTTCAGCTTTCAAGTGTTCTTTCATGTTTCACAAGGATTTTCAGAGAACACCTATCAGATGTAGCACTCTCCCTGAAGTATATACATCCTTCAGTAATCCTTTCTGATCTTCCCATTGCAAAGAGAAGTTCCACAGATATAATAGATTGGGCTTTACACATGAAAAGAGGAGGGGTTGCAATCACATCATTATTGAAATATTCATTTACACTAAAACAATAGGTTATGATAGTGCTGCAATGTCAGAGAACTTGGGATTTCCCATTGAGAAATCTTAGTTATATTAAAAATATCCTACTCTGTAACTTTAATTAATGTTATTACTATGAATTAGTAGCTATTCTAAGATCAAGATGTCTTAACTAACAAAACATACAAAACATCATAAGTGAATATCCAAAAGTTTCTCCGTCCCTGGGCAAAATATTCGCCCCCTTAAACCAATCAGCATATCCATGCAAACATGCATCTTTACGTTAATTTTCAGGGCTCTGTAAACACAGTTTACTTTAAGTATGCAGCAGAACTGCAATAATTATAGCCCCAATCCTGAACCACTGAGGTGAAGGGGAGCTGTGGGTGCTTAGTGCTTCTTACAATCAGGCCCAAGAGGCCTTAAATTGTGCTTTCTCTTTAAACAAAATGGAGGTATCTAAAACCAGCTGGTACTTTTGGAAATGTTGGTCTTAGCATGCAGGAATAGAGTAAGCTGTGTGATGGTGACACCCATGCTATATGTATTTTAGTATTAATGCTAATATATTATGTATATCAATGGGATTATAGGCCTCCACCCTTGAGATACGAATTTGAAGCTACCAGCCACAAATTCCTGGTGTATTTGTGAACTGTCCCATTTTTGGTTTTGGAATCTAGTTTACATTGAAATACAGAAAACATTTTTGCAGTTCTTATTTCTGGTGTCAAGAGATGGAGGAAATTGACACAGATTTCATAGACTTTTCTGGGAGAGGGCTGAGGATATGTGTCCCACAATAATTAAGTGGGTAGAATGGGGTTTTCTTAGGTATCTGGCTGGCTGAATTCCTGTTGAGATGATTATTTTAATACATCTGGGATTTGACTGTGTTTCTGGTATTATTTATAGGGCTGTCAAGTGATTAAAAAAAATAATCACTATTAATTGCACTGTTAAACAATAATACAATACCATTTATTTAAATATTTTGGATACTTTATACATTTTCAAATATATTAATTTCAATTATAACTCAGAATACAAAATGTACAGTGCTCACTTTATATTTGATTACAAGTATTTGCACTGTAAAAAAACAAAAGATACATTATTTTTCAGTTCAACAATCACAAGTACGTAGTACAATCTCTTTATCATGAAAGTTGAACTTACAAATGAAGAATTATGTACAAAAAAATCTGCATTCAAAAATAAAATAATGTAAATTTTTAGAGCCTGCAAGTCCACTCAGTCCTACTTCTTGTTCATCAAATTGCTCAGGCAAACAAGTCTGTTTACATTTTCAGGAGATAATGCTGCCTGCTTCTTGTTTACAATGTCACCTGAAAGTGAGAACAAGCATTATCATAGCACTGTTATAGCCGGCGTCACAAGATACTGACGTGCCAGATGCATTAAGATTCATATGTCCCTTTATGCTTCAACCACTATTCCAGAGGACATGCCTCCATGCTGATGGCTTGTTGTCTGGGTATACTGAAAGAAGGACAAGAGATACTTGACATGGATTTTAATCAGGCCACAACTTTATTATATAGATGTCTGGGGATACCTGGAAGATAAAATGTACAGTGCAGGCAAATCTATGCTTATTCAGATCATTACCCGGGGTTTCCACTAGCCCCCCTTCACTTTCCATCCAGGTCCCCTCAGCCAAACCATGGCATGGAACTTATCATCCACCCCCCTCATAGGGGCAATAAGGTGGGCTATAAGAATGGTGGGGTTTGGTTCCCTGACGAACCAATCATAGGAGTGCCCTTCCCCCGTTCTGTTCCTTTATCCAGTACATCCTTTTAAGTCCTTTACTAGGCCATTTATCTGGTCACTGGATGTCTTCTCTATGGAGTATCTGCACTGGACATCTGCCACAAGAAGGCACCAGCAATTTGCTTGGCTGCCTCCCCCCAAACCCAGTCGGGTTCCCAGACATCTCCCAATGACCTCTTGTATAGAAGCCCCAACAGGTGAAGCCCTATTCTCCCAAAAGAACCCGTTATCCCTTGCACTATGCCAGGATTACCAAGGAAGTCAGCAGCTGGGTTGTCCACAACCAGGTACTGCAATACCCGCCCTCCGCGGTAGGCAGAACTGGTGACCAGCATTCTGGATCCTGAAATCGGAAGAACTCATTAACACTTCCTGTATAGCTCAGTTGTCTGCCCAGAGCCAAGAATCTCCATGCCACCGACAACATCATATGCCGTGGTGCCATAGAGCCAGCAGCATCTGCTCAGGTTCATTGCTAGCTTCTGGAGCGAGCTCATGAAATCTGTCAAACTGGAAGTGAGACAAAGCATCTGATAGGCCATTGTCCAGGCCCGGCATGTGCTTGGAAGAAAAACAGATATTGAGGTTTAAACATTGTAGAATAAATGCCCTCACTGACTTCATAACCCGGAGCGATCTGGAAGTTTGGCGATTGATAACTTATACCACTGCCATGTTGTCACCCCAGAAGCACACCTTTTTATTAGCCAGCTCCGGTCCCCAACTAACCACAGCAACTAAAATGGGAAAAAAATCCAGGAAAGTTTTATCACGCACAACCCCATTTTGAGGCCAGATGTCAGGCCATTTCTGGGCACATCTCCTGCCTTGATAAAACACCAAAACCTGTTCCCCCCACCGCAGCATCTAAATGGATTTTTAAACCATCTTGTAATAACCATTACTCTCTCCACGACACCCCATTAAATTGACTCAAAAAACGTTCCCACACCTTCAAGTCTTCCTTCATCTCTCTAGTAACTCATATGTAATAGCGTGTCCTGGCTATGCCCACTGTTGCTGCCGGCCTCTGGGCACAAAATGTCCACCCCAGGACAACAACCCTGCAGGCAAAGTTCAAGTTACTCATAATAGACTCCAGGTCTTGCAGCATGAGTTTTTTTGGCTCCTACAGCTCTCCTGAGCAATCCCAATAGTTCCTGAAGCTTATCCTGAGAGAGCCACGATATGCCCTCCACAGTGTCCAGCTCGATCCTCAGGTAGGTCAATGTAAGTGCCCTCAGTTTTTTCTTCCACTACGGGCACCCCCAACTGTGTAGACAGGATCTGAAATGTGTCCAACAGGTGAACACACCCATCCCACCCAGCTTGTCCCGCAAACAAAAAATTGTCTAAATAATGCACTACTTGGCATAGTCCTGCTGCCCGCACCAGTGCTCAGTGCAACATTGTACTAAATGTTTCAGACGCTGCACAGGATACTGAACATCCCATGAGCATCGCCTTGTCACAATAAAATTGTCCCTCAAAAGAGATACCCAGCAGGTCAAAGTCCAATGGGTGCACCGGCAGCAGTCGGAAAGCAGACTTGATATCGCACTTAGCCTTTAGTGACCCCAGGCCACAAGCCCTAACCATACAAGGAATAGCACACGGAACATAGTGCCGGGTCTATCCCATCATTAACAGAGCCACCTTGTGGGTACGACCGGTGATGAATTAATCGGTATGTCCCTGGGGTCTTCTTGGAGACCAAACCTGGTGGGGAAACCCTCAAGTTTTCTCTAGGTAATTGATCAAATGGCCCAGCCACCCTGCCCTCATTTAATTCTTGTGTAAACTTTTATTTAATAATATGTCCCCTCCCAGTGACTGACTTCAAATTTTTTGACATCACATGGGTCCTACTCCTGCAAAGGAGATCCAAAATCTCACAGTAAACCCCTCCCGCAAATATGCCCCATCTGTTTTGTTAGGGTAATCCCATAGAAGAACCCTTAACACCTCCGGCCTAATTGGCCTTGGTGCCCAAGCCCATTGCACCACCCCCATGTGTCCCCCTCTGCAGCTTGTGTTCTGTGTCCCATAAACTGTTCCAACCGAGCCAAACCTGCGGTTGGCACTTCAGCCACCCCCAATCCTGTTTCCTTCTTGTGACTGTCCCTACCACTCTGGCAAGAATGGGTTGAATGGGTCCCAAAACTTGCTTCTCAAACAAGCCTGAATTTACAGGTGCTGCGAAAACAACCATTATCATTAAATGCCCAGCAAATATTATTACGTGACCTAGGCCTCTCCCATGCTTGCTGTGGTATGAACAAGCCACTGTCTGTGTGAACTCTTGGTCCCCTCGGAGTCATCCACTCCAACCAGAGTGTGTGATTTGGTTTGTCCCACCAGATCCCAGTTTGTGTTGCTGCCCTCAGTTGTAACTGCTCATCATCATTAAACCAGAACTTGTCCCCAAACATGCCCCCATCTCCTGCCACCCAAACTTGAGCCCACGCCAGGCCTGCCCTGTCACCCCATCCAGACCCCTCAAAATTAGGTGCGTGAAGGTGGTGCAACAATTGCAAATTAGCTTGCAGCAGCTATGTAATACCATTAGTGGCCCCCACCAGGGGTGAACCACACAGGAGCGGCTGCTGCTGCTTCTGAGCCTCCCAGTCCTAGGCCTGGACTATTTATTATCCCACTAGGCCCACTCCTGCCTCCCCTCAAGTAAGGGGTTTCCAACACCCAGGGCTTGCATCTTTATAGCCTTCAGAGCTCACATTCTTGGGGGGGCGGGGGGGGGAGAGGATTCAGTGCTGCAAAACTGACCACTGTTCATGTTTTGAAGCAGTTTCTGATCTTGTTCCCCTGCACCAGCCATAAAGCACTGATGCTGTCCCTCAGACAATGTTCTGCCCACAATCCAAATCAGTGCAGACCGACACGTGTTCATTTTCATTATCGGAGTCAGACGCCACCAGCAGAAGGTTGATTTTCTTTTTTGGTGGTTCAGGTTCTGTAGTTTCCGCATCAGAGTGTTGCTCTTTAAAGACTTCTGAAAGCGTGCTCCACACATAGTCCCTCTCAGATTTTGGAAGGCACTTCAGAGTCTTAAACTTTGGTGTGACTGAGGTCCCAGTAGGGCCAGCTCTGGTCACTCAATTAGGGTGAACTGCAAAGAATGGGACAGACAATCCCCAAAAAGCTGGTGGATATTCCAATGCTTAGATTTACCAAGCCAGCATAAAACATCGTCTGGGTTTTGGGGAGGGGGAGGCAGCCAAGCAAATTGCTGGTGCCTTCTTGTGGCAGATGTCCACTTATTACCTTACTGGTTATTCAGAAGTCAACAACACAGTTCCCGTAATGTACCCAGCATGAGGCCTTCATCCAGGTACCCAAATCAAATATGATGTAGATTTCTGAAAATCATATTTTATCATACAAAGAAAAGGTTCTAACAATCCCAAAGGATCAGACACATTACCTCCCAGCTTATTGAATATTCTAGATCTTACCCAGATACCTGCATACAGCCAATTCTAATTAACTGAACTAAAATTTATTAAAAAAACAAAAAAGAGAGTGAGAGTATGGTTAAAAGATCAATATACATACACATATGATTTCAATTCATTGAAGTTCAGGTACGTAGCAGAGATGGTGAACTTTGTAGTTGCAAAGAGTTCTTTCAGAAATAGTTCATAGGTTATTATTCAATGTCCAAATATCATATTCGACGCATACCAGCATATCTGGGACCTCAATCTTGCAACTCAAACTTCCCCTGATGAAGATTAAGCAGATCTGAGATGACAGAATCAGGACCAATAGTCTTTTTTTTTTACAGTGTTCTAGCATCCACTTGACCACACAGTCCTGGATAAACAATATGCTTTTAATGTAACCTTCTGTTTTTTAAACACCACCAGTAATTAGTTACACAAATTAACATAGTACAATTTATCCATTAGGCAGTGGATCATAAACTTCAAAGAGACAGATAGACAATGACATTATTTTACCCAAGATTCATCTAAATGTTAATATTACCTTTTGATCTCTGAATCAATAGTTATAGTGACAGACAGGAACTGTCTTTACATGGGTAACATTCATGAGTACACAATTAGTATTACTTCTCACTTAAGAACATAAGAATGGCCCTATTGGGTCAGACCAAAGGTCCATCTAGCCCAGTATCCCTTCTTCCCACAGTGGTCAGTTCACTGACCACAATATAGGTTTGCATTTCCAAGTTCTAGCCTATTTAGCATGAATGGCCCTAATTTCCATTGCCATACCTTTCTAACATGTGTTTAAAGGTCACTTTGGGTTAGCCTGCAAACCGTTTAACCCTTTCTGGCCACGTGTTATACTTTCTATGAGATTTGTTGCAATTATACAACAGTGGTAGAAATAAAGGCTTGCATGATTATATTTTAATCAGACAACATCACACTTGGGTTAAGTGCTGTAGCTATCTTTAGAAATCTCATATTGGTACCTTTGCATTTTGTCAAATCTGCAGTGAAAGTGTTCTTAAAATGAACAACATGTGCTGGGTCATCATCCGAGACTGCTATAACATGAAATATATGGAAGAACACAGATAAAACAGAGCAGGGGATATATAATTCTCCCCCAATGAGGTCAGTCACAAATTTAATTAGTGCATTTTTTTAAGTGTCAGTGTGGAAGCATGTCATCTGGAATGATGGCCAAAGCTTGAAAGGGCATATGAATGTTTAGCCTATCTGGCACATAAATACCTTCCAATGCTTGCTACAAAACTACCATGCAAATGTCTGTTCTCACTTTCCAGTGACATTGTAAATAAGAAGAGGGAAGCATTATCACCTGTAAATGTAAATAAACTTATTTGTCTTAGCGATTGTCTGAACAAGAAGTAGAACTGGGTGGACTTGTAGGCTCTGAAGTTTTACATTTTGTTTTTGAAGGCAGTTATATAACAAAAAAAATTGTAAATTGCATTTTCACGACAAAGAGAGTTCACTACAATACTTATGAGGTTAATTGAAAATACTATTTCTTTTGTTTACCATTTTTACAGTGCAAATATTTGTAATAAAAATATACACTTTGATTTCAATTATAACACAGAATACAATATATATGAAAGTGTAGAAAAACCATCCAAAATATTTAATAAGTTTCAATTGGCATTCTATTGTTTAACAGTGCAGTTATAACTGTGATTAATCACGATTAATTTTTTCGAGTGAATTGAGTGAGTTAACTGTGATTAATCAACAGCCCTAATTATTTATGATGTGTTTAGGGCAGCCAGAGATTTGGATAAGCATCTTTCTATTTTAAAATTTAAACAAATAAATAAATAAAACAATCAACCATTTTTAATAGGAAAATTATCATTTTCTTAAGGTAGAGTTCTAACTGAATTTAAGAAACTTTGTGTATGATTAAGGCTGTTGAAAGCATTTTGTATATAAAACCCTTGTAATGCCAATCTGAAGAAGTTCTGTGTCTAGGAGACAGTAACCACAAATATTATTTTTGTATGCTTTGTTTTTAAATAAGAAATGTTGATTAACATACTTTCTAGATTGTGATGAAAAATATAAAAGGAATCTTCAAAACCTTGTGACACATTTCAGCTAGCGTTCTGAAAAAAACACTCAGCATTGGCCAAACTTTGCTGCTATTGAAGCCAATGATTAAATTCCCATTGACTTCAGTGGGAACACTGAAGCCAATGATGAACACTTCTGAATATTCCCTCCTTAATTTGTATATGTAGCATAGTCAATGTGAAGTGAGAATCCTGAAGATAGACACAAGTGTAGTGTATAAGAAGAACTGAATGGTCACAAAGCTTGTTAACAGTCTAATTAGCAGTATGCAGAACTGATTCCAGCACATAAGTCAACTAAGAAAAAAGAATAATTAGAAATTAAACTATAAAATTTATACATCTGTTTCCCCAGGCTGTTGTTGAACAAAGCTTATGTTGCTGTATGTTAAGTGGTTAGTGACAGATTATGGTATAATTGACCAATTTAAAAAAAAATCTAAAAGTTTCAAAGAATTAGGAGAAACTTTAAATTTAAAACCAGATTTTGAAAGACTAGTAAACTTCAGAATGGACTTTGGATAGGAGAGGCACTGAAGTATCAGAAGGAAAATCATGAAAAATTAGCCAAAGAGATTAGACAATCACACATGGAAGCATTCTATGAAAGACTTATTGTTTTATTGTCAGATGCAGATGCCAGTGGAGGAGATCCCAGGGGAAAACAAAACAAACAAACAAGTAGTTCCATCTAGCTTGTATTTTCCTAGTTTGTTTATGAGAAGATCATTTGAGACAGGTTTCAGAGTAGCAGCCGTGTTAGTCTGTATTCGCAAAAAGAAAAGGAGTACTTGTGGCACCTTAGAGACTAACCAATTTATTTGAGCATAAGCTTTCGTGAGCATCCGACGAAGTGAGCTGTAGCTCACGAAAGCTTATGCTCAAATAAATTGGTTAGTCTCTAAGGTGCCACAAGTACTCCTTTTCATTTGAGACAGTATCAGAAGCTTTACTAAAGTCAAGATATATCCTATCTACTGCTTCCCCGCATCCACAAGACTTGTTACTCTATCAAAGAAAGCTATTAGGTTGGTCTGATATGATTTGTTCTTGATAAATCCATGCTGACTGTTACTTATCACATCATCATCTTCTACGCATCTGCAAGTTGATTGCTTGATTATTTCCTCCATAATCATTCCTGTTTCAGAGGGGTAGCCATGTTAGTCTGTAACAGCAAAAACAATGAGGAGTCCTTGTGGCACCTTAGAGACTAACAAATTTATTTGGGCATAAGCTTTTGTGGGCTAAAACCCACTTTATCAGATGCATGGAGTGAAAAATACAGTAGGCAGGTATGTGTGTATATATATATATATATATATTACAGCACATGAAAAGATGGGAGTTGCCTTACCAAGTGGAGGGTCTGTGCTAACAGGGCCAATTCAATCAAGGTGGAAGTGGCCTATTCCCAACACTTGACAAGAAGGGATGAATATCAACAGAGGGAGAATTACTTTTTGTAGTGCTAATGAGGCCAATTCAATCAGGGTGGATGTCACCCATTCCCAACAGTTGACAAGAAGGTGTGAGTATCAGAGGGAAAATAACCTTTTGTAGTTACCCAGCCACTCCCAGTCTTTATCATTCCGGGTACTGAAGTTAAGCCGATTGGTCTGTAATTCCCCGGGTGTCCTTATCCCTCTTTTTGTAGATTGGCACTATATTTGCCCTTTCCCAGTCTTCTGGAATTTACTTGTCTTCCATGACTTTTCAAAGTTAATTGCTAGCGATGCTAACAAGTTCTTTTTCATACTTTGTCACACAATTTAATCTTCATAGAACCAGAAGGTCTTGATAATATTTTAAATGTACTTTTATTTTGATACATATTTGTTAAATCTTCCATAAACTGAAGCAACAGAAAGAGACATGGTGCAGTTGTCTAAAATTAGGACTGGGCACCATTTATGCCTGAGGTATAGTACTACCTCTGATTCTTTCTGTGGCCATCTGTGAGTCACTTATGTAACTGTATTAAGCGTTATTATTATTTTGGAATTTAATATTTGTATTACAGTAGCACCCTAGAAGCCCCACAGCAGGATTGGGTCATACTGTACATACAGACACTGAAAATTCCCTGCCTGAATGAGTATACCACTTTAAACAGTAAGGACTAAAGGTCTAATCAGTTTATGCTAGCTTCAGAGGCTCACTGCAACCCTCCATGTAGCCCTTCTCTCTCTAGGGCCAGGGATACAGTCTACTGAGCCCTTTTCATCATAAGCCAGCAATGGAGGTTGGTGAGAGAGTTCCCACAGTCTCTGTTGCTTCTACAGCCTCATGCCAAAACAATTTATCCTCCTGTCCTGACAAGGGCCTGTTTTCCCCTCCCAGGAGGTGTTTCTATAGTGGTGGATTGGGGGGAACCCAGACCCACCCTCTACTCCGGATTCCAGCCCAGGGACCCTGGTAGCAGCTGTTGGCAGCCAACCTTTTACTACCAGAGTTGCTACATTTCTCTGAGCCACTTCCCCACAGCTCTCCTGCTTCTCCCTTACCTTTGGGCTCCCTTACCAATGACTTGAGGATGTCTTCATTAACCAGCCCTTCAGCCACACTTCTTCTCCTCTGGCTCCTCTCTACCTGATTGGAGTGAGCCCTTTTATACTATCAGAGGGGCCTTAATTAGAATCAGGTGGTCACATTAGCTTAATGGCCTCACCTGACTCTTTGCAGGTTAATTGGAGTCAGGTGTTCTCATTAGCCTGGAGCACCCCCTCCTCTGGTCAGTCAGGGAACAGAAAACTGTTAATCCAGTGGCCAGTATATCTGTCTTCTCTGCTGTACCCAACTGGCCTGAGTCTATCACTATATATATATATGTGTGTGTGTGTTTGTGTCTACTTCTACAATAACTATAGCTACCCTCAATCTGTATGCAGGGAGAAGGGGGAGGGGGTATCTCAGTGGTATTATTTTTACAATGTAGCTTTTTTCAATGGATATTTTGTTATGTGAACCAAGTTATGTGAACCAAGTGTCTTGAGAAGAGAGAACAATATGTTAAAATAAATTTGTTCTGAAAAAGGAATTCTCTGATACTTGAGACACGCAGCACAGCAGGAGCTGAAACAAACAAAAACAACCTTGGTGTTTGCTATTCTTCTTTGGTGACAGCGGTGTGGAGGGCATCTTGCTGTTAGAAAACAATTTAAGAGAAAGACCTGGCAGCATGAAGAGTCATTGCATCACAACCAAGGAAGAAAATGAGATCTTGTTCTTTTCCCAGGAAATCCAGACCAATAGTCTCTGTTTAGTTTTGTGCATTGGTTTTATTTATTTTTTGTCTCAGTGTTTGTTTTCATGGTAGTATATGTTAAAGTTTGACTCCTGGGAAATACTTTTCTCTTTGGGAATTCTTTGTATGAGTTTGGTTTTCCTGAGTCATTCAATAAAGCATTGGAGATTGGAAAGATCGAAATGGAGAGAGACATTCCCCAGTGAGGTGAAGTGGATTTGGAGTCAGAGACACAATGTTCCTTCCTTTTTCCCCTCAAGCAGGACCAACTGGATGACCCAAGGGAAATGGAGAAAAATAGGGACATATTTCTTCATATTGGAACACTAATAACATTCTCCCCTTGTATATCACTTGTTTGCTTCAGAGGACAATTGCCATTTCCCCTCATATCTTGCCAATCCTCCCTCTATATGCAGGACAGAATATAATTCCCCTCAGATGGTAGTTCTGTTTATGAAATTTCTTCCCATCACAGTTTTGTGCATAGTACCTATTGCCAGACCTTTGCAACTGGGGAACACTAACACAAGGCAGCAGTAGCTTTCTTCCCTCCATTGCAGTCTCATCTTCTATAATTTTTTACTCTAGGGACACAGCTTTGCTTCCTGGCTTTCATCCTTTTCTTTCTACATTCATTTCTTCCTTGCTTGCTTGTTTCTTTCATAGTCTTGTTAGCAGCTGGGGTAATGCAGACTGAAGAATAGTCATATATTATATTAGTCATACATATATCTTTCACTCAATAATTGGTACCCCTTTCCTGCTGGCATCTAGAGGTTTTGCTTCCATAAAGGCTATTTGCAACAAGCCAGACATTAGCCTGATAAAAAGGCTTGATGCTTCTACTCATTAAGATTTAAAATGAAACAAACAATCTAAATTGCCTTAGACACTCAATAATATTGACACCAGTTTGAGGCAGCCTTTTCATTCCATTTTAGAAGCTCTTTAAAGTTTTGACCTTTTTTAAAAATAAGAATTTTTATACTTCATTCTTTCTAGATTTTAAATTTCTTAACCCCACAACGAGTACAGACAGCATAATTTGGGATAAACACATGGACCAGATCAAATTCTAATGGAGGTCAAGGAAAACCTTTCCATTCCAGGAAGATATGTGCAATAGTAAGGACATTTCTGATGGGGAGAAAAGGGGAATCACAACAACAAGAAAACATCTCTTCCATTCCAAGTGATTTTACCTCTCCATAATTTTTTCCCATTAAATTTCAGGGTAGCTGATATTGTTTACAATGAATCTTGCAAAAAGGCATAAAAAGAAAAAAAATCCTCACTGCCATGTAATATGTTGTGTTTGTTTAACAATGAGCAGAAGCAAAAATATGAAGGGAAGAGAGATGATGGAGAAAAGACTCAGAGTGAGTTGTGATCTGACCCTAAGTATCTTATAAATATGGCATCCTTCTTTAGATGACTGATTGTGGGAATTGCTGCACCAGTGGAATTGAACCAAATGGGAGCAATGGTGGACACTACTGCTTAGAAAAAAAATGACACCCAATGTTGACAGAGCTTTAGACTTTAACATTATTGATAAGCATTGAAGGTTGTTTTATTTATTCCATTTATAATATGTTTCTGACCAGCATATACTATTGGTCTGGGAAATAAAGAAAAAAAATCTATTGTGGTTTGACCCCACTAAATTCCATTTTCAGGAATAATCAAATGTCGGTTCTTGTTGTTAGTAGTATTAAAAGCAATGCTATTTCTCAGCTAACATTTCCAGTTCGTCAATCTTGCTGTTTAGTTTTCTGAAAAGCTTTTCACAATTTGAAATGAAAAGGATGGGAGGACTATACTTTCTGGCCCTCTATCATACTGCCCTAAAAGGCTTTTTACATAATTCACAAATTCAGTTTCAAGATTTTACAGTTTGGAAACCTTACTTTTCTTCTTTTGTATTTTAAAAATATCTAAAGGCTTCAAATACTCAGTCACAAATTTTCATTCTTTTTAAAGTACCATTTGATGGTGATGTACCTTTATCATAAGAACTTAAGAATAGTCATAATGAGTCAGAGAAATGGTCCCCCTAGCCCAGTATCATGTCTTCTGACAGTGGCCGGTGCCAGATGCTTCAGAGGGAATGATACAGACCAGGGCAATTATCGAGTGATTCATTCCCCATCATCCAGTCCCAGCTTCTGGCAGTCAGAGGGTTAGGGGCACCCAGAGCATGGAATTGTGTCCCTGACTAACTTGGCTAATAGACATAATTACTGAATTGCTGAACATTATAATCAAGTTCACCCTGATTGGAGAAGAAATGGCCATGAGAATTGCAAGCAGCTCATAAAATGTTAGGTGGCTTGTTCTGTCTTATAGCTGACTGAGTGATAAGTAAGGAAGAAAGTATCCCTTGTTAGATTTTAAATAGTAGTTGGTCTCCATAACAATTTTATACTGTTGTGATTCCATAAACTTCAATGAAATTACTCATGATGTACACTGGATTAGCTGACATCCTTTCTCTTACAATAGAATATGCACCTTATATAAGACATGACCTGAAATCATTTTATACTGAGCAATTATTATTGATTAATGGATACTCCTTTTGTTTCCAGTACGTATACACGCATTTATTTTTCAGTTGCATCGTGATTATTCTAAGATTTGTATATGAGGTTGATGGAATCACAAGTAGAAACACACTAATATTTGTATATACTTTTAAATATACTTTGGGATAGACACACCCCAAGTGGATTCAGAGGTTTTTTTGCATTTTCACATAAGAACCCTGATACTGAAAGTTACACCGGATGGATAGACACATATATATACACACTATCAAAATGCATATAGTCATTCATTGATTAGTTTTGTAATCCTATCATTGAAACCTTTATCATAGTTCTTCCTTTCCCAGGCTTTGATTTGTTCATTTGATTTGTCTTATTTAAATTTAGGCCCTGATCCTGCAAAGACTTATTCTCATGCTTACCTTTAGGCACTGTGAGTAGTTTCATCAAAGTCAACTGAAGACTGCTCACAATATGTACAGTTGAGCAAGAGTGTAAGTTTTTGCAGGACTGGGGCCCTTTATTTTAAGATCCCATGAGCATGTTTTTTTTTACCTATTTTTGTAGAGTTTCTAACACACAGCTTGATGCACAAAAATAATATCAATAAATCAATGTTAACAGGTACATTGTTCAGTAGCCTCAGATAGTGACTATGCTGCTGAGGCTACAAAGGGATAAAGGTCTGAGAAAGCAGAAAGAAAAGGAGGACTTGTGGCACCTTAGAGAATAACACATTTATTTGAGCATAAGCTTTCGTGATCTACAGCTCACTTCATCGGATGCATTCAGTGGAAAATACAGTGGGGAGATTTATATACACACAGAACATGAAAAAATCGGTGTTACCATACACACTGTAAGGAGAGTGATCACTTAACGTGAGCTATTACCTGCATGAGAGCGGGGGGGGGGAGGGAAGAGAGAGAAAACCTTTTGTAGTGATAATCAAGGTGGGCCATCTTCAGCAGCTGACAAGAATGTCTGAGGAACAGTGGGGGGAGCAGGGGAATAAACATGGGGAAATAGTTTTACTTTGTGTAATGACCCATCCACTCCCAGTCTCTATTCAAGCCTAAGTTAATTGTAACCAGTTTGCAAATTAATTCCAATTCAGCAGTCTCTCTTTGGAGTCTGTCTTTGAAGTTTTTGTTGTTGAAGAATTGCCACTTTTAGGTCTGTTATCGAGTGACCAAAGAGATTGAAGTGTTCTCCAACTGGTTTTTGAATGTTATAATTCTTGACATCTGATTTGTGTCCATTTATTCTTTTACATAGAGACTATCCGGTTTGGCCAATGTACATGGCAGAGGGGCATTGCTGGCACATGATGGCATATATCACATTGGTAGATGTGCAGGTGAACATGCCTCTGATAGTGTGGCTGATGTGATTAGGCCCTGTGATGGTTTCCCCTGAATAGATATGTGGACACAGTTGGCAACGGGCTTTGTTGCAAGGATAGGTTCCTGGGTTAGTGGTTCTGTTGTGTGGTGTGTAGTTGCTGGTGAGTATTTGCTTCAGGTTGGGGGGCTGTCTGTAAGCAAGGACTGGCCTGTCTCCCAAGATCTGTGAGAATGATGGGTCGTCCTTCAGAATAGGCTGTAGATCCTTGATGATGCATTGGAGAGGTTTTAGTTGGGGGCTGAAGGAGATGGCTAGTGGCGTTTTGTTATTTTCTTTGTTGGGCCTGTCCTGTAGTAGGTGACTTCTGGGTACTCTTCTGGCTCTGTCAATTTGTTTTCTTCACTTCAGCAGGTGGGTATTGTAGTTGTAAGAATGCTTGATAGAGATCTTGTAGGTGTTTGTCTCTGTCTGAGGGGTTGGAGCAAATGCAGTTGTATTGTAGAGCTTGGCTGTAGACAATGGATAATGTGGTGTGATCTGGGTGAAAGCTGGAGGCATGTAGGTAGGAATAGCGGTCAGTAAGTTTCCAGTATAGGGTGCTGTTTATGTGACCATCGTTTATTAGCACCATAGTGTCCAGGAAGTGGATCTCTTGCGTGGACTGGTCCAGGCTGAGGTTGATGGTGGGATGGAAGTTGTTGAAATCATGGTGGAATTCCTAAAGGGCTTCTTTTCCCTGGGTCCAGATGATGAAGATGTCATCAATGTAGTGCAAGTAGAGTAGGGGCATTAGGGGATGAGAGCTGAGGAAGCGTTGTTCCGAGTCAGCTGTAAAAATGTTGGCATGCTGTGGGGCCATGCAGGTACCCATAGCAGTGCCGCTGATTTGAAGGTATACATTGTCCCCAAATGTGAAACAGTTATGGGTGAGGACAAAGTCACAAAGTTCAGCCACCAGGTTTGCCTGACATTATCGGGGATACTGTTCCTGACAGCTTGTAGTCCATCTTTGTGTGGAATGTTGAAAGAGAGACTGCTGAATTGGAACTAATTTGCAAACTGGATACAATTAACTTAGGCTTGAATAGAGACTGGGAGTGGATAGGTCATTACACAAAGTAAAACTATTTCCCCATGTTTATCCCCCTCTCCCCCCACTGTTCCTCAGATGTTCTTGTCAACTGCTGGAAATGGCCCACCTTGATTATCACTACAAAAGGTTTTCTCTCCCCCCACACCCCGCCCCGCTCTCCTGCTGGTAATAACTCATCTTAAGTGATCACTCTCCTTACAGTGTGTATGGTAACACCCATTGTTTCATGTTCTCTGTGTATATAAATCTCCCCACTGTATTTTCCACTGAATGCATCTGATGAAGTGAGCTGTAGATCAAGAAAGCTTATGCTCAAATAAATTTGTTAGTTTCTAAGGTGCCACAAGTACTCCTTTTCTTTTTGCGAATACAGACTAACGCGGCTGCTACTCTGAAACCTGAGAAAGCAGAGGAAGTCAGAGACAGAAAACCTCCCTGGACCTGTTCCTGCTCCCAGTTCAAGTAAGTGCATTTTCCCCTCTCATTTAAATAGGGTTTCCTAGGCAGAGCCATTTCTGTGCTTGGAGCAGCAAAGAAGCCAGTCTACATGTGTGTTCATTGTTATACTTTCTGCTTCAAGTGAATCCGGAAAACACAGTATCAGGCCTGTGACATAAAACCACTAACAAAAGGCAATTTCATGCCTAGGTAATGAAATAGTCATGCTGCTTTAAATCCCTTCATTTTCAGTGGCATCTGAATTAACCTTAGTAGATGGAACAGCCAGGAAGTTATTTTGGGTCATATTTTTATATTTTCTAAGTAATGTTCCAGTGCCAAATGAAATATTTGGAAGTACAGTACTAGTGGCATATTGTCATTAGAAACTGAATAACATGAGATCCTCTCTGCTCTGCTTCTGTGGAATAGTGTGTGTCTTAGAAACCTGTTCTTTTATCTATCTGTCCCTTCCCTGCTGCTATTTCTGTTAGTCAGGAAAGGTTTCCAGCCCATATAGTCTTCCATTTAGAAGGCATTTTGTTGTGGATTATAGTCAATGTTTTAACTAGTTTTCTTGTAATGCTTGGCAGAGCATCCTCAGGCTTATTTTCACAGCTAAGCAAGATTTTGTTAGATGGTCTCTGAATTCAAAGTCTTTTTTTCAGACCACTCAAGAAGGAAAGTTGCTGATTCTTTAGAAACTGCTATATTGTATTTATTGAATAATTAAAAAGCAATCTTCACTTAGGATGATGCGGATAATTTAGATAATACTCTTTTGCCATAATTTTTAAAGAAAAGTGTACCTATTTTTCTCTACCACAACAGTTTGGGAACCCAGTATAATATACTACAAACCAGTTCCTGTCCTTTAATATGGGTTTAGCAGTTATGAACATTCATATGTAAAATTAATCTATTTGATGTAATTTTCAAAAGAGCCAAAATGATTTTGGAGCACAAGTCCCATTGAATTGGACTCAGGCTCCTACAGATTGTCTAAACACAAACTGACACTGAAATATCTAAATTAGTTTCAATTCATGACTCTTCTGAGTCTGTGGGCAGGTCTGCACTACAGGGCTAAATTGTGAATAACATAGCTGGAGTCAATGTACTTTAGGTCGACTTATTGTGGTGTTTACACCGCACTGGGTTGTCAGGACAAACTCTCCCACTGATTGCCTTATGCTTCTCTTTCCGGTGGAATACTAGAGTCAATAGGAAAACAATCGGCAGTCGATTTAGCGGGTCTTAGACCTGTTAAATCAACCCCCAGTAGATCGATCGCTGCGTGTCGATCCCCCGGTAAATGGAGACAATCCCTGTGTGTGAACATTCTTATTCCAGATTAAAAGCATTTTATTTTAATTTTGTTTGGATCACAAGGAATTGAGTTAAGCTAAATAAAAAGCTAGCTCTGACCAGCCTCATTAACATGAATTATGATATGATAGACCCAGAGTCCCACATACTACATTTTGTTGTGCTAGGTAGAATGTGTGTGTTTTCTGATTGTTAATTGATAATAGATTGCTATTAATGAAGGGACACAGAAACTATGCAACATATGCTCTGGAGCACATGGGTCAGCACTACCATCAGTTTGGGAATGGGATTCAAGGAAGATAGAGAGTGGGAGCTCTATCCCAGTGAGCAGGGACTTGCTCCATGGGTCCAGTTTTGCTTTGGATTCCCCACCTAGAGATTTTGAACCCTGTGCTGTGTAATACTTCAGGACTGGACTAAGCTGGACCAGGCTAAACTGGAGGCAGTGGCACAGAAATAATTTTGCAGCACAACTCGACTAGAGTGTCAATGGGACAGAGCTGAATTTGCAGTGAGGCCTGATTAGACTAGCGGTGGTGGCAGAGTGGACTAAAGTAATGGAAGTAGACATGGATCTGCAAATCAGAGCAGGTTCTGGTGGTGCAGACTTACTAGATGTTGGAAAACAGACAGAGGAGAATCACCCATGATCACCACTGAATTAATTTGTCTTATGATTGGGTTTTAAGGGAGTGGGGATTGTTTTTGACTAAGATCTGCAGACCTCACCAAGCGAGGCAATTAATACTTGGAACCATGGGGGCTGATACGAAAACACACATTGGTTTTGCTGATTGTGTTGTATGTAAATATATATGTGGTTAGTGTATTTCTTTTGCTTGTTTTTTTTCCCCAAGTAAAAGTTATTTGTAGTTCCATGTTCCCAAGGACCTGCAAAAATGAATAGGGAGGTTATAGTTTAATTTCCCAGAGCCAGAATTAGGAGTGGGGCTCTGGGAGGGGGCGTAAGCCGTAGTTTTATTTATTTTAGAAAAGGAACCCGAGATGGACTGAATCCATCCTTTGTTGCTGCCATTGTCACCTGGCAGAAGAGTTGAATCTATGATATTTAGGGGCCTAACTTTCAGACACTGACTTTAAAAATCTATGTTTTTCTTCTTCCATACAACCACTGTTAAATGTGCACAGAAACTGGTTTACTATCTGTCAGTACCTGTTCCGACACTGTCAAAAATTGAAGCCACTGTTTTAGCAAGATAATGACCACCACTAATAGACTTTGGAACTCTCTCTGGAATGAAATCTTTACTTTCAAATATATTTCCCTGTTTCTTCATAGTGAGAACTACAAAATTTTGTGAAGTGCTAAACTGATGCAATGTGTTGGTTAACTTGAGTACATCATGGCACAGTAGTTACTTGGTCCCCTATTGTGTGCCTTTTTACCTCAAGGAAGCATGATAGAACAAAATACTTTAAAACAGAAGTTATCCCAGCAGAGCAAACTAAGGTGTGCTTAGACCACTTAAAGGCCTAATCAGTCACCTGCCATCGGTGAGCCATATTGTAAAGTTATCGTTGTCATGATCATAACTGCCTGTTATTTCTGGCCCTCACCCACATCTTTCTTCACAGGTAATCCCATTAACATTGGGACTACTTGTGGTATAAAGTACTTTTCAGCTAAGGGTATCATAATGTGAGGAGTGCTTCCTCACATGAAGGTCCTTCCGTTAAAAAAAATGTGTCTGTTGCGGGGGAGTTCAATTGCCTATTGGGCATACTTTCCTATCCCTTCCTGGGATACAAGATCTGGGCATGTTAAGAAGGTGGGATACAATGTCAAGGAGAAGAAGGTGAGCAAATGGCTGTGAGGGGAGGGGGTAAGGGAGGAATGGAAGGAGGTGGAGTTAAAGCAAATTAATCTAGCTCCTTCACCCTCACAGGCCTACCCTACATAGCTGTGAATTCTGCTAAGTGAGCATGACTGACTGACTTAATCTTACTCCCCTCCCAGAAAATAATTTTGGGAAAACTGTTAAGGGAGTCTCATGTAGTTTTCTTCCATCATAGCCTCTTCCTTAGCTATCTCTATGAGAATGGGCAGCCTGACCCAATGATTTCACAGAATAATAGCAAAAAGGAGAGTTGAGATGGACTTTTGTGGGACAGCAAACTCCTGGAATGTTTATCTATAATACAATAAAATAAATAAATAGTCTCAAAGATTTTTTTTTTAAAAAGTGCTGGCTCAGGTTCATTTTAAGTTATTTGTGAAGGTTTTGCTTAGTTCTTATTTCCTCTGCAACCAATTCATTTAATTCTGTATATGACTCACAGTTTTATATTGGTTGGAGAAAATCCAAAATAACCTCTTTCCTTGGAAATAGTTCTTGTATACAAGTCATTCTTCAACTCTTTCAAACTCCAGATGAGTAATCTATGTTTATGTTTATAAATAATATAGGCTGATTTAATTATATTGATCAAGTATCAGTTTAGTGATTATTACAGCCATTCCGGATTGTTAATGCTAGTAACGATGATAGCGTTGAATGGGAAGGATCTTTTAGTATTGAGAAACTTTCTATTCCTCACTCCTGTGCCTAAAAGAATTGCTGGACAGTGTTGCTGGTACAGTATGGCTGCTGTGAGATCAGTGGTTCTCAAGGCCAGTCCACCGCTTGTTCAGGGAAAGCCCCTGGTGGGCCGGACCGGTTTGTTTACCTGCTGCATCCGCAGGTTTGGCCGATCGCGGCTCCCACTTGCCGCGGGTCACCACTCCAGGCCAATGGGGGCTGTGGGAAGCAGCAAGGGCCAAGGGACATGCTGGCCGCCCTTCCCACAGCCCCCATTGGCCTGGAGTGGTGAACCACAGCCAGTGGGAGCTGCGATTGGCCGAACCTGTGGACGTGGCAGGTAAACAAACCGGTCTGGCCTGCCAGGGGCTTTCCCTGAACAAGCAGTGAACCGGCTTTGAGAACCACTGCGTTAGATGATCTTATTTCAGTGGCCAGTGATTTAGTTTATAAAGCACACAGGAATCTCATGATGAAATGCTTTGATTAGTAATTAATATTATTTCCTAAGCTTCAACAATGTGCTTGGTACTGCACAAGTCACAAAATACAGGGAGTGTCTGCCCTGAAGTTCTTAACATCCACGAGATGTAAATATGCACTATAATCATCACAACCTCATTGTACTTGTGGTCATATTATATGGAGAAATAACTAGGAGTCCTTGTGGCATGTTAGAGACTAACAAATTTATCTGGGTATAAGCTTTCATGGGCTATAACGCACTTCATCAGATGCATGGAGTGGAAAAAACAGCAAGCAGGTATAAGTATACAGCACATGAAAAGATGGGAGTTGCCTTACCAAATCGGGGGGATCAGTGCTAATGAGGCCAATTCAATTAGGGTGGATGTGGCCATTCCCAACTGTTGACAAGAAGGGGTGAATATCAATAGAAGGAAAATTACTTTTTGTAGTGACCAAGCCACTCCCGGTCTTTATTCAGGCCTAATTTGATGGTGTGAAGTTTGCACATTAAATCCCATTCTGCAGTTTCTCGTTGAAGTCTGTTTTTGAAGGGCTTTTTTGTTGAACAATGGCGACTTTTAAGTCCGTTATTGAGTGTCTAGGGAGATTGAAGTAGACTCCTACTAGTTTTTCAAAAGAGGAGAGTTGAGGTGGACTTTTGTGGGATAGCTAACTCCTGGAATGTTTATCTATAATACAATAAAATAAATGAATAGTCTCAAAGATTTTTTTTCAAGTGTTGGTTCAGGTTCATTTTAAGTTCTTTGTGAAGATTTTGCTTGTTTCTTATATACCTGCTTAGTGTATTTTCCACTCCATGAATCTGATGAAGTGGGTTATAGCCCATGAAATCTTATGCCCAAATAAATTTCTTAGTCTCTAAGGTGCCACATGAACTCCGCATTGTTTTAACTGATACAGACTAACACGGCTACCCCTCTGAAACCTATTATATGGAGAGAAGTAGGAAAAGAATGTTTAGTTGGACATTAGGGATAAAATTATCAATTGTAAATTATGTTCCGTTGAAAGTCTGTGGGATTTATGTTTCTAAGTGACTTGGGCACTTTTATTAACATTACCGTCAGAGACTGATCTTAAGATAATGATTCTGTATATATTCTTCACCAGTAGTGAACCTTTGCTGGAGAGATGATTTTACTCTTCTGATTTACTTAGACAACTTGTTATTTAGCTACAACAGTTTAATGCTTTCTTCAGGCCTTCAAAGTCAATTACTTCATGTCAGTTCCAATACTTGACCAGCTGTTCAGATATCCAAGGTATGTATTTTATTCACAGTCAATGTGTCTGGAGATTCTGACAAATTCTCTTCAGCTCCCCTGTTCTTGGCGGGAGATCAAGATACGTTTTGGTGCATCACTTAATAGTATACTTTCCTCACATTCCTGTTGCTTCCTCTTTTATTTTTGTTGTTGTTTTGCTATATAGAGTGAATTTTGTAAGGAAAGTTAAAAGGTGTTTTGTGGGAGATTTTTATCTAACATGTTTAGCATTACAAAGAACGGTTAAAACACATTGTAGTAAGAATATTGCCAACCCTTTTCCCCATATGAGTGATAATTTTAAAGATGGTATTTAGTGTCAAGGTGCAGGTAATATTTGCCAATTTTCCTCCCTTTCTCTCTTTCTTTTGAGCAACTTAAAAATAAAATATACCTTTGAAATTCAATGTGTCTGGCCTCTCTTGCTCCTTTTTTAGATTCTGGCTTTCTAAAGCCTTAGAAGTTATTCCAAAATCCTTGATTCAGGAAATTTATTTGATATTCTCTTTAAAATTTTGCTTTTATTTTTATTTAATTTATAATTTCTCAATAGTACCTTTTAATGCATTAAAAGAAGCAAAACATTTTTTTCCAATTCCTCACTATCATCTAATCATAATTTTGTTTTTATTTTGAAATTGAAGGCCCTCAATACAGATAATCATAACTAATAGAAAAGGGAAAATTATATTGAGCTATAATAATAATCTACAGTTATTAACGTTATGTTAGATGTACATACATCACAACAATATAGAGGTACTAAGAGTCGGTTAATTTTTATATAATACATAGTTGATTATATTAGGATGGGCATATCTGAAAATAACAGAATATATATTACTGCAATCCAGACAGCCTCTACTAATTCTGTGATCTGAAAGGTTGTATGTGTGTGGAGATTAAAAGGAAATATTTATTTTGTCATTTTTTTAATACTGTAGCAGTAATATTTTGTTATTTTTAGAATATAACATCACAAAGATATATTTACCGCAATAAGAAATTTCCTTTTTAACATCTACCTCCTAACTCTGTATATTTGACTATGTTGATGGAATTATTTAGTATGATAAGGGAAAAAAGCTAATAACAGTTAGTCCGTGAATTTACAAATGGAGGCCAGAATGATTCTGGACATGAAAGTACAAAAAGGGTGGTGACAATCTCAGAAAATTTAGATAAATTTTAAACAGCACTCAGTGTTTCAGGTATTGGGTTTATCCCAAATGAATCTCTGTATCCTCTCAAATTCATTCAGCTTTTCTCTGGATATGAGTTGACTTCTTCTATCAATCTCATTTGAATCAGACTATTACACGTGGACTATTCAAAATATAGTACACATTTAATTGTTCTTCCAGTGATGCAAACACCTCTAAACTTTGTATGACAGTTTTCTTTATGAGTCACGGGACCAGTAAGCTTGTGAAAATAGGTGACGATGAAATGGGAGAATTGGGTGCCAGGTTAATTTGCGTATGTTCCTATCTGGTTTCCCTCTTTAAATAAAAGGGGGAAACTGATAGGCATCTGCTGACTGGTAAAACTTCAGTGGAATTTCATTGTGTCCATATGGATTTTTCCCATGTTCCTCTCTCATAAATTGTATTATATGTACCATATAACCACATACATGTGAAAGGGATGTAAGCGTATTAATTCATGTGGGTGATTTAGTAGGGAAAGAAGTCCACTCTGATCTGGAATTCCTTGACTTAGTCTAGGTAATCAGGACTAAAGTGTACAAAGAAGAGAGTAGGGATTAATTCTAGATTATTACCATGGTTTTTCTGAAAGAATGTCCAGCTCTGAGGGTTGACAGCTGTGTACTCAGGCTGACCTGGTGGAGTGATGGTAGCAAATTGGTGAATCTCAGTGGAGATTTTATGGGATCATGAACATTTTTCTCTGACCCACTTCCTACCCCCCACTTGAGAGTGTCAAGACTTGAACAGTGACCATTTTAGAGGACAAGGAAGGATTGCTGCTATCAAAAGGATCAATGTCTTTTCCATGAGGCACACATTATCAATAAAACACACATTAAATGGGTTAAGAAACAGGTAACTTACAGATCTCAAAATGTAGTTGGGAATGAAGAATCATCTTTGAATTGGGGAGCTGCTCAATAATTTTGTCAACGATCTGAAAGAAAACACAAAATCACTGCTGAAAAAATTGTTGTTGACATGATGGCAAATAATGATAAGTATGGGGCAGTCATTCATAGCGATACGGACCACTTGGTAAGCTGAGCCCATTCAAATAAAATGCATTCTAGTACAGCCAAATGCAAGGTCATCCATCTAGGAAGATAGAATGTAGGCGAAACTTACAGAATGGAACTAGATCCTGGAAAGCAACGACTAAAAGATTCCAGGGGTCACATTGGACAAGCAACTAAAAATGAGCGCACAGTGCAATGCTGTGGTGAGAAGAGCCACTATGATCCTGGGATGTATATAAAGGGCACTTGTGAAGGGAGGTGATTTTACTTCTGCATATGGCATTAGTGAGACAAGTATTAAAATACTATGTACATTTCTGACACCCACATTTTAAAAGTATGTTGAAAAACTGAAGAGGGTGCAGAAAAGAGCCACAAAAATAATTCAAAGGATGGAGAAATGCCTCTGAATGAGATACTTGAAGAGTTCAATCTGTTTAGTTTATCAGAAGAAGATTGAGAGGTGACTTGATTCCAGTGTATAAATACCATTCCTGAAAGAAAATGGCAGATATTAAAGGACCCCCGCTTGAGTCTAGGGGAGACCATCACAAGAAGCATAAACTGTAAATTAAAGCAAGAAAAATTCAAGCTAGAAAAAAGGCACACATTTTTAACAGTGAGGGTGATTTACACATGGAACAAACTATCAAGGGAACTGGTGAATTCTCCATATCTTGATATCATCAAGTAAAGAATGGATGCCCTACTGAATGATATACTTTAGTCAAACACAAGTTGTTAGGGTCAATGCTCATGTAACTTGGTAAAATTGTATGGCCTCTGATATATGGGAAGTCAGACTTATGATCTAATGGTCCCTTCTGGCCTTAAAATCCATCATTTTGTTAATTCAAAATCAAAATTTTCTAAATTTTGGACCATGTTATATTCTTTTTTAATCACTTATCTAACGTGCCTAGTATGGTGTTAAATAGTTCCACCATGTTTGTGTTATTTAAGTTTTAACAAAAACAACAACATACACATAAACAACTGTGTACGTGCATACACGTGTGTGTGTGTGTGTTTATAAATAATTTACTAGGTGATATCTTCTCCATAACTCAAAAAAGATCGATTTTTCCTAACTATAATCTTTTCAAGGTGCGACAAAATTAAAGAAAGTCTAAACTGTAAAGTAGATATATTTTTGCAAAACGATGATCATATATGAGTAGGGAGTTGAAATGGAAACTATTTTACAGCTTTACCACTTGCTGTTTGTGGACTTCAAATGTGTGACCAATCAGACCAGAATTCCTAGGCTTGTAGGATTTGAAGATCATGCTATGTCACATTGGAACATTAATTTCCCTAGGGTTTGTAATAAATTCTTCAGTCTACTCTGTCCTATCTAGTTTATATGCCACAGCTTTATAATTTTAATAGAATTTAAGGTCAGAATGGACCCTTAGATTTTCTAATCTGGCTTCCTATATTACATTTTACTCAGATACCCCCATTTAGAGCCCAGTAACTTTAGTTAGAGTAAAACATTTCAGTGCTGAGGACCCTGAGCAGTTGTGTGTCAAGAGCAGATTAAAGGAGAGACCAGGGTTCCACCAGCGACCAACACCTCTGCAATGGCAGGGAATTGATTTGGTGAGATATATCCAGGTGATCCCACCAGGCAATCCATGCCCCATGCTACAAAGGAGTGCAAAAAAAAAAAAAAAGAAAAAAAAAAGAAAGAAAAAAACCGCCAAAGGTCATTACCAGTCAGACTTTAGGGAAAGTTCCTTCCTGACTTCAAATCTGGGAAATCATTTAGACCCTGAGGACATGAGAACACCCATGTCCATACTGAGAGCAAGGATCAAAGACACATCAACTCCAGGCATCTAAGAAAGAGGATTCTCTGTACCATCTCAGAGCACAAGTTCATCCTGTCTGGTGCCTCATCTTCAGCCATGGCTTCTGAGGAAGGCAAACACTCCACCTCCCTCAGTCCCCAGAGAATACATCTGGCTATTTGTACATCTGAGCAAAACAATTCTTTCCTGACCCCTACAGGCAACAGGCTGAAGCCCTGAAATTGGTATGTAGTCTTGCTCCTGAGGCATTACAGATCTCCGTAGAATACCATTCACTATTTTGATATATATTTGTTTATAGATTTATGAAGAAAACCTCAATTATTAGAATTCAGACGTTTCTAAATTTAACATACTGAGACTTACTTGATTTACTACCAACCATTCCTCAGTTAGTAACAATTGCTCCACTGGCATTTATACACCACATAAATAGTAGCTAGTGTGGGAAGGGGAGAAGCAGATTTACAGCCGTATATGCCTTTCTGTGTCTTGCTACAAGAAGTTCCTACCACAGCATGCCCCTCTATTACTGTATATCAGTGTGACAGTGGTGAGTATTACACTACCTGTCTGCTTTGAAGAGCACTGAGTCTTTTGCTTTAATGAAGTAGAGAAGTGCAGAATGTCCACAGGAAACCAGACAATTACGTAAGGTGCCAGCTAGCAATGTCTCATTTCAAACACTGAAATAACTTCCAAATATTAAGCAGTGAGGTTGCATCTTCTCCAGAGATCAGAAAAACAAAGTTTGTGGTTCTAAGAAATTCTCAAAGGAACTTGAACCACTTTGCAAAGATGTTCCCCCCCACAATCCTGCTGCACTGTCTACTCCTCTTCTCTCTCATTCCCTCTCTTTTTTCTTTTGCCTTTTTTTCATTTTCCCCTGAAATAACTGATACATTTTAGTTGGTGTGCATATAAATATATGTATATGTATTTTTTTTAAATGTAGTGGTAAACTATATTCATTTATTTGATGCTGGGTGATCTGCCTGAACGTACCCCAACTGGAAAAGATGTTTCCACACAAACTGGATTCAAACTGACCACCCTTATGACCACCCCTCTTTTCTCTTGTTAATCATAGAAGAATGACTTCCAGACATGAAAAGCTTTAAGCATAGATAGCCCTTTATGGCTCAGCCAGCTGCTCACCAGACAGAGCTATTGTTGGCTAGAACTGGTCCAATTTTTTTCAATTAAAATTATTTTTGTCAAAAAAGACTATCTGAATATCATATCAGTTTAAATATAATTTTTTCACTATCTCTTTTTTCAATATTTTCATGTATCTTTTTCATTTTATAGTTCTCTTCTTTTTGAGGGGAAATGTAAACAGGAAAGAGGGAAAGAAAAGAAAAAATATTAACAAAAGATATAGGGTTTTTTTTTAAATCACCAAAAAGATACTGAAAGAAAAAGAGAAATGGGTCTGTTTCGAAACCTGCATTATGCAGACAACTTAACAATTGCAATATCCTTAGTTAACTTATTAATATTTTATATTCTTGACAGATAAAGCAAGTTTCCTGGCTTGATAATTTTCAAGTCATATACATTGTAGATCAAGATGGACCAATGGACCAAATACAATTAAACAAATATATCATGGCATCTTGTCACCATCATTCACATTAACAACACACACAAGACTAGCACCTGAGATGTGATCAGAACTGGTCAGAACACCCATGTCCATACTGAGAGCAAGGATCAAAGTAGTGTAACTTCAGGGATTCATCAGGTCCTGTAAATAACCAGAGCAGGAAATTTAAGAATATGAAGCAAAAGATCCAGGAGGAAAGAATAACAAAATTCAGAAATAAGGCACAAGATAACATCTATTTAATTTACATTATATAGATTATTACAGCTATTTTTATGTGTATGGTATAGAACATGTACCAGAATTGTTGGTGTCTGTTTAATAAATTCTCAATGGTTGTTTTTACCTTTGCTATGTGTCTTTTCTGAGTCAGTATATTAAAGGCCTGTATCTACTGTTCTGGTCTGACTGATGATGAACCCACAGTCACCTTTTAGGGAGGTGACTAACATTTCTCTTTTGCTCTTTCTAGAACAGAGGCACATGCTTCCTACAAAGATGGCCTTTTCCTGACTATGGTCCTTTTTTATTTTTATTTACTTTTGGATGCTGTTTATTTTATATTTCAAAGAGACCCTTTATGTTTTTTTGAAAGCTGTTTATAGGATATATAGCAGTATGTGAACTATACATATGGTTTCATAGAATTGTTATCCAGTCTGTTGCCACAGCACTTGGATCATATAAACCTTAACTATCCATCTCACTAGAAAACAAACAAACAAACAAACAAAAACCAGAAAAAGCCTAGAGTGTTTGCAGGAAACAGGTGTGGGTTTTTTGTTTGTTTGTTTGGCTGCAGGATGGACCAGATGTCCTAATAGATCTTTTCTGTCTATGATTCTGGAATATCGTTTAGTTAAAGTGTAGTTTACTGGTTCAGGACTTCTCATACTTCACGTCCCTTGCTAAGTGAGTGGTTTCATCATAAACTAGTCCCTGGGTCAGGTGCTAAGCAGGTTTACATTGTCATAGCTCTACTGACCTCACTGGAGTCATGACAATTTACACCATCTAAGGATCAACCTCTATGATTGTAACTTTGATTTAATTCTAGTAACTATAATTTTCAATTCTGTGCAGACTTACATAAGTGCTGGAATTAGGAGCGCTGGGGATGCTGATGCACCCCGTGGCTTGAAGCGATTACCACCATATACAGCAGGGATCGGCAACCTTTGGTACGCTGCCCGTCAGGGAAATCCGGGGGCGGGCCGGGACAGTTTGTTTATCTGCAGTGTCCACAGGTTCGGCCGATTGCAGCTCCCACTGGCCACAGTTCACCGTTCCAGGCCAATGAGGGCTGCGGGAAGCGGCGTGGACTGAGGGATGTGCTGGCTGCTGCTTCCCGCAACCCCCTTTGGCCTGGAATGGCGAACCGCAGCCAGTAGGAGCTGCAATTGGCCGAACCTGCGGATGCTGCAGGTAAACAAACTGTCCCAGCCCACCAGCGGATTTCCCTGACAGGCCATGTGCCAAAGATTGCCGATCCCTTATATACAATGTTCACAGTTTGGTTCAATGGCTCTCAGTAGCCCCACTTTACAAATTGTCCCAGCACCCCTGCAGATTTCTTTGGATTTGCTTACAGTATCCCACCGCTTCTTGCAGGCTCTGGTTAAAAAGGTTTCCCATACGCTGAAGGAACATACCCTTAGTTTTCTGGGCAAGTTGCACTTATACAGGTTTCACCCAACAGTATTGACGGCACTGTCTCATGTTTCCTATTCAAAACCATACAGTAGTGTTGAACTGATTTTCTGGAACAGGGCCAGAGTACTCAGCACCTTACAGTACTAAGTCCTTATTGCGAGTTTATTCTTTAGATGGTATAGAAGTAGAAATTACATATTATATTGCTCAGAATAATGCCTATTCTTTTCTCATTTCTTTTGTTTTCCCCTTCCCCCAGTCCCCACCCCCATTTTAAAATGACTGCACCAATTAACCTCACAGCGTAGTTTTTTCTTTTGAAGCATCTGTTCCAATGAACCTCACTTCAGATGCTTATATTTGCTATATTCGGGTGCCTCACGATTGTCTCAGGGAGTGTTGCTGTGCTTTAATTACACTTAATACAGGAGGCCAGTTATTTTGTTCTTGGCTCTTCAATGGATACTCTTGGCTTTTCAACAAATCACTTGAAGGAGGAGGCAGAGGTAGATCCTCTTTGGTGCTGTTCAGTGTTGAGTGAGATTTTTTCCTCAGGTTGGCAGCAAGCACTAGAGGACGTCCTTTTGATAGACAATAATCCTTGAGATGTCAGCCACAGAAGTGACAACAGCATGATTCACTAAGTCATAATTGCTGCAAGAGCCCATGAGGCTGGGAGGTGCTGGAGTGGTTATGGCCAACTTCATCATTAATGATGTTCATGTTTTGTTTCAAGATTGAAACTGTGATATTAAGGATGGGTTTGTAACAGACTAGCGGTTTAGCATAATAATTTCTGGATATGAGGCTGCACTGAGATACAGCATGAAACACCATTGCACAAACAAACATGTCAAAAACTGAAATAACGAGGTTGTGTTGCTAGTTTGTAGGGAAATAGATATTGCCAGGTTGTTAAAGTAATTGAGATACTGTGCTTGTATTTTGTGATATAGTAATTTTCTGGAATCCACTCTAGAAACTAACTTGAATATTCAGTCTTTCGTATTATTTTGTTTTATTTTTTAACTGGGCAAATTGGTGCTTCCACTGATGCAGTTTGTATTGTGAAGTGAATGATACCAAATGTATATAAAAAGACTATAGAACACTTGAAAAAACAGTAACAAAAAAAATCATCTCATTCTCACTTACTTTGAGTGTGGTGTTTTAAATTAAGGATCTATTGTTATATTGCTTGTCTATCAGCAGAGTACAATGAAAATGAGATCAGTGCCCAATGTGTCTAGACATTACAGAACCTTCCAAATGTTGGCAGCAAAAAATATATTTTCTTTTCTTTCTTATTAACTTTCTTTTAACTTAAGGATAAGTGACTTGGCTAGAAATTCCATACACTAAAAATCAAAGCAAATACAACAATCACATTTTTATTTGTTTCCTCCTTTATTAAGTGTGTTAACTTATGAGTATTTGGGGTTTGCTATCATGGAGTGAATTGGATAATGCCATGAACTAGAAATAATTTTTTAATAATGACAACAATAAACTGTGTTTCCCAACTTCCTTCATGTTAACTTGAAGAGCCATATTTCATTTTAACTTTTATACTGTGAAAAACAAGAGTTATACAGCAGACAGAAGAAAAATGTAAAAGATGAAGCAGCAAAAGTTGTACTAAATACTTCTTGTACCTAAGCAATTCTCTCAAAACATTAGATCACAGTGTTAATGTTTAACCTTCAGTTTAAGTAACATAAGGTAAAACACATTACTGAAACTTCAACTCCTTTATGGCAAAGGTCAGTCCAGAAAGTGAGATCTGAAAACATTTGAGAGAACCAGAGAGGTGCCCACTAAGTGAAAGAAGTTTATTTATGGCTTTCAGTACCAAAAGTTTGAGCACATTAAAAAAGGAGGACCAAGTGCTTTGTCTTGTATAAAATCAACTCCATTGACATCAGGGGAGACAAGATGATTTACATCAACTGAGGATGTGGCCCAGAATTATTACCAAGCAAGAGTGAGAGATTCTCTTTTGCATCTGAGTACTACTCAATGTGTGGGGGGTTGAGAAATGTGAAGGGCTATGGGGTACTCTAATATATTCCAGCAGCATGTAGTCCCTAAGGGATCATATCCCAGTGGATGATTAGCAATGCACACCATGCTTTTTATGCAATGGTGGGAAGGGTGGTGGACGAGCAGATGGCTCCCCCAAGCCAATACCAACCCATCCACGGTTGCCTGTATTGACAGTGAAGAAGCCATTTTAACCTATGAAATGACAATTTGGTCTTCAAGGCAATAGGTAAAATAATGTAGTAGCTGCCTAAGCTTAAACAATTTATCACTTGAAAATTAAAACATTAAACCAGCAAGTCAAGATACTTTGGGGTTTGGGCAATGATTTATTCCAAGTGAGTCCATTCTTCCTCTGCCTGGTTTGGTAGACTTACACTCAGTTTCCATTCACTCTTCAAAGGTCTGAATGACTGCACGAGATGTAAGTTAATGGAAAATCATAGCCTACATTTTCAAGACTTGAACAATGTCCATAGTATTCCACACACACACCAATGGGCCAAACTGTGGTATTGATGACCTCTGTATATTATTGATTTAAATGACATTGCACAAATGGAATGGGAAGCCAAATTTGATTAACCGGGCCATTTTATACTGATGCCTTTTGTTTGATCATTTTTATTCTATTTTCTTTCTAGTTCATTGTCACTCTGAAAAGCAGAGTAGAGTACTGTCTCTTCAATCCTCCACCAATTTACTCAGTGGATTGCTAGAGGAAATGCTTTAAGAAATTAAAGCTGTCCTATAAATTACTTCTTTGAATTGAAGAAAAAATCTTGTCTTATTGCAGAATATTTTAAAGTCTGACAAGACATTGTTAAAACTGTCTTGCTTATAAGATTATAAAAAAAGGCACAGAAAGAAAGCTTTAGAATACCTTTTCTGTTGTAAATTGCCTTTCCTTTATTGTGCAATTGAGTTCATAGAATCATAGAATATCGGAGTTGGAAGGGACCTCTGGAGGTCATCTAGTCCAACCCCTGCCCAGAGCAGGACCAATCCCAACTAAATCATCCCAGCCAGGGCTATGTCAAGCCTGACCTTAAAAACTTCTAAGGAAGGGGATTCCACCACCTCCCTAGGTAACGCATTCCAGTGTTTCACCACCCTCCTAGTGAAAAAGTTTTTCCTAATATCCAACGTAAACCTTCCCCACTGCAACTTGAGACCATTACTCCTTGTCCTGTCATCTGCTATCACGGAGAATAGTCTAGATCCATCCTCTTTGGATCCACCTTTCAGGTAGTTAAAAGCAGCTATCGAATTCCACCTCATTCTTCTCTTCCATAGACTAAACAATCCCAGTTCCCTCAGCCTCTCCTCATAATTCATGTGTTACAGACCCCTAATAATTTTTGTTGCCCTTAGCTGGACTCTCTCCAATTTTTCCACATCCTTCTTGTAGTGTGGGGCCCAAAACTGGACACAGTGCTCCAGATGAGGCCTCACCAATGTCGAATAGAGGGGAATGATCATGTCCCTCAATCTGCTGGCAATGCCCCTACATATACATCCCAAAATGCCATTGGCCTTCTTGGCAACAAGGGCACACTGTTGACTCATATCCAGCTTCTCGTCCACTGTAACCCTTAGGTCCTTCTCTGCAGAACTGCTGCCTAGCCATTCAGTCCCTAGTCTGTAGCGGTGCATTGGATTCTTCCGTCCTAAGTTCAGGACTCTGCACTTGTCCTTGTTGAACCTCAGATTTCTTTTGGCCCAATCCTCTAATTTGTCTAGGTCCCTCTGTATCCTATCCCTACCCTCCAGCGTACCTACCACTCCTCCCAGTTTAGTGTCAACTGCAAACTTGCTGAGGGTGCAATCCACACCATCCTCCAGATCATTAATGAAGATATTGAACAAAACCGGCCCCAGGACCGACCCTTGGGGCACTCCACTAGATACCAGCTGCCAACTAGACATGGAGCCATTGATCACTACCCGTTGAGCCTGACAATCTAGCCAACTTTCTACCCACCTTGTAGTCCATCCATCCAGCCCATACTTCTTTAACTTGCTAACAAGAATACTGTGGGAGACCGTGTCAAAAGCGTTGCTAAAGTCGAGGAATAACATGTCCACTGCTTTCCCTTCATCCACAGAGCCAGTTATCTCTTCATAGAAGGCAATTAGATTAGTCAGGCATGACTTTCCCTTGGTGAATCCATGCTGACTGTTCCTGATCACTTTCCTCTCGTCTAAGTGCTTCAGAATTGATTCCTTGAGGACATGCTCCATGATATTTCCAGGGACTGAGGTGAGGCTGACCGACCTGTAGTTCCCAGGATCCTCCTTCTTCTCTTTTTTAAAGATTGGCACTACATTAGCCTTTTTCCAGTCTTCCGGGACTTCCCCCGATCGCCATGAGTTTTCAAAGATAATGGCCAATGGTTCTGCAATCACATCTGCCAATTCCTTTAGCACTCTCAGATGCAACACATCTGGCCCCATGGACTTGTGCACATCCAGTTTTTCTGAATAATCCTGAACCACTTCTTCCTTCACAGAGGACTGGCCACCTCCTCCCCATGCTGTGCTGCCCAGTGCAGCAGTCTGGGAGCTGACCTTGTTCTTGAAGACAGAGGCAAAAAAAGCATTGAGTACATTAGCTTTTTCCACATCCTCTGTCACTAGGTTGCCTCCCTCATTCAGTAAGGGGCCCACACTTTCCTTGGCTTTCTTCTTGTTGCCAACATACCTGAAGAAACCCTTTTTGTTACTCTTAACATCCCTCGCTAGCTGCAACTCCAGGTGTGATTTAGCCTTCCTGATTTCATTCCTACATGCCCGAGCAATATTTATATACTCATCCCTGGTCATTTGTCCAATCTTCCACTTCTTGTAAGCCTCTTTTTTGTGTTTAAGATCAGCAAGGATTTCACTGTTAAGCCAAGCTTGTCGCCTGCCATATTTACTATTCTTTCTACATATTTACTATTCTTTCTTCTGAGTTTGTCTCCAGTTGTGATTTTATTCGTAGCTCCATAATGCTTTTAAAATGAATGTATCACAAAACATTTTTGCAGTGAGTTATATAGATGCTGCATGCCAAATGCAGATTTTATCGGCGAGTCAGCAACAGCTTGTGTAATTCTACAAATATTTACTAAAGTGGTTGTTTTCTATTAATACATGGCTTGATCCTCTGGAGAGACTATAACAGTTCCCACTGAATAGGCTTTGGATTAGGCCCTGTGAAAAAAATGCTGGCTAATGACAAGATGATGAATGTAAATTTAAAAATGATTTGTAGGATCTGGTTGCATCCTTCATATAGAGGTCATTTATGACAATTACCAATCATTGCTTTAAACGATGACACCAGTATAAAGTATTAATGGCATTTTATTTCATTTCAAAGATGAATATAATTGTTTGCTTGAGAGATCAGTTGTGAAATTCTTTGTAGGTGTATTCTAACAAAATCGTATGTTCCTTTAGCATTTGCTCACTGCTAAAGCAGACAGTGTATCCTGTGGACATGGAATCAGACCAGGAGTACAGAAACCTGAATTCACTTTCCAGCTCTGTTATCAACTTGGTATATAACCATGGGCAAGTCTGTGGCTTGATTTCCCAATCTATAGAATGAGGAACATAAACACACTTTTGTATAGTGCTTTGGGGTCTACTGATGATTATTAAGTGTTGTTGTTAATAATAAATACATAATAGAAGTACTGGTTGTAATAGTAGTAGTAAACTCCTGTAATTTGGACAATTTATTAAGTGGTACAGATTGAGCCACGAATATTCCAGTATTTTTAAATAACCTTCAAGAGCACCCATGAAATGGGAATGACATAAGAAAGTTTACATATGTGTGTCAGTCTTTCACAGGTGTGGAAGATGCATTATTCTCAAATGCCATAAGCACAAGTATTCAGAATTGCTGGAATTCAGGAGGTTTTTTGCCCTCCCTAGTGTGAGTTGATATCCATTTTATTTCTCACTTCAGTTTAGTAGTTTTGGTAGCTCAGTTATGGAGGGATTAGAAGGAAGAGATAGTTTCAGCTGCCTAAAGATAGTTAGCATTGTTTTACTTGTTCATTATACAGCATGATTAGCATGAAACTTTACCGAGAATTCTAAAATAATATTCATGCCCTAAAGACCTCACACTCTATGATAAGACAAAACATAATGATAGATGGTTAACAAATCTCACATGAGGGAAGGGGACAAAATTCAGCAATAAGACCATGCTATTGTACACTGTACTGCTCAGGACTGCATCCTTCTTAAGGCTTCCACAGGAATTTTTCAAAGATACTTCTACATAGAAAGGGACATTAAGGTTTACAAACCTCACAGAAGAAATGTGTTTTAAGGAGATATTTGGACAAGGATAGTTTGGTAGCCTTGGCAGAAAGGATGAAGCATTCCAGGAACAGATACCTTCATGCAAATAGACTCAGATGAGAGGTAGAAGGAGATGAAGGGGGCAGTTAGTCAAATCAATTTAAAGCATATTTAAAATTTATTGTTCACATTTTACAAATAGGGAAGTGAATGAAATTCTGGTCCCACTTAAATTGGTGAGAGTTTTGCCACTGACTTCAATGGGGCCAATATTTGACCCAGAGAGATTAACTGACTTGCCCAAGTTCAAGAAGGATGTCTGTAGCAGAGCCAGGAATAGAATGTGGTTCTTTTAAGTCTCATATTAGTGCCTTAAGCTTGATATATCTTTCTCTGTTAAAATTCTCTATGATGTAAAATGGTGTACATCACAAGATTCTGGAAAGCTCTATTGGGCCCTCCTTCCCCAAAGGTTTGCATTCTTATTCTAATTTTGTAGAACCCCTTTGTAGGCCCAAAAATCCACACTCATGAAAACTTCATCAGCACTGGTATGCCTCTGTCAAGGTTCCTTCCCCACTCTGAACTCTAGGGTACAGATGTGGGGACCTGCATGAAAAAAAAAACAAAACCCTAAGCTTATTTTTACCAGCTTAGGTTAAAACTTCCCCAAGATACAAACTATTTTACCTTTTGTCCTTGGACTTTAGTGCTGCCACCACCAAGTGTCTAACAAATATAACAGGGAAAGAGCCCACTTGGAAACATCTTTCCCCCATAATCCCCCCAAGCCCTACACCCCCTTTCCTGGGGAACGCTTGATAAAAATCCTCACCAATTTGCACAAGTGAACACAGACCCAAACCCTTGGATCTTAAGAACAAGGAAAAAGCAATCAGGTTCTTAAAAGAAGAATTTTAATAGAATAAAAAGTAAAAGAATCACCTTTGTAAAATCAGGATGGTAAATACCTTACAGGGTAATCAGATTCAAAACATAGAGAATCCCTCTAGGCAAAACCTTAAGTTACCTGAAGACACAAAAACAGGAATATACATTCCATTCGGCACAACTTATTTTATCAGCCGTTTAAATAAAACAGAATCTAACACATATCTAACTAGATTGCTTATTAACCCTTTACAGGAGTTCTGACCTGCATTCCTGCTCTGGTCCCAGCAAAAGCAACACAGAGACAGAGAGAACCCTTTGTTTCCCGCCCCCTCCAGCTTTGAAAGTATCTCGTCTCTTTATTGGTCATTTTGGTCAGGTGCCAGCGAGGTTGTCTTAGCTTCTTAACCCTTTACAGGTAAAAGGGTTTTTTTCCTCTGGCCAGGAGGGATTTAAAGGTGTTTACCCTTCCCTTTATATTTATGACAGCCTCTGTGAAACATTTTAGCTTTGACAAAAAAGAGTGCGGTGAGGGTTACTAAATTAACTTGTCACATGTTTCAACCAGCTCTAATAAGCAATTGCTATGGTTGCCAGACGGGTGCAGTGATTGCAACTGCAAGAGATTGTCACTAGACAATTAAAATGTGACCATCACTATGAAAAAAATAAAAATCCCTGTGTTATAAGACTAATGGTTCAAGTTGCAATTTTGTGTTGCAAAGAATGTCACTGATGTAAGAAGATGGATGGGTCACTGAGTAGCTAAGAGGATACACTGAATCACCAGACTACCAGGAATAAACAATATCAACCAATTAGGAATTCTGTAGGAGCATGATGCCCCCTTTAAAGATTTTGTTCATCTGTGTTGCTATAATTTTTTCTCTCTACTTGTACAGACATTGCCATGGAATGTTTATTCCCACTGATGACAGGCCCTCTGTGTTACATATCCTCCAAAGATGGCACATCCAGTTTCACAGTGTTCCTAACACTATGCTCAGGTATTGACTCGGATGACCCTATTTATGGAGTCTCCGACTCCAGTTTCTGCAGGAAGTGGGTTTCCCTTGGAGGTCTCTTATCTAAGTGCTGACCAGAACCAAGCCTACTTTGTTAATGAAATCTGACAAGACCACAGCCCAAGGTGGTACAGCTGCAGTCAGCTGTCCCTTTGCACAGTAAAGAACACATGCAGATAAACCCCAGGCAAAGCTGACAGTTGAGCTGCAGAGTGTAATGTTTTGTGTCACATGGGGCAATACAGTCCATGCATGTTTTTGTAAATAAAAAAGTTACAGAAGACTATATATGAGAGGCATTAATATAAAAAAAAACATAACACTGTTTTGAACTGCTTGAAAGGCAAAGTTTTTATGCAGCTTGTTTTAATTATATGATTGCAATTTAATTATATTATAATTATGGTTGCAATTACTGTTTTGTATGTTTCATTAAGGCTGCATACATTAATTGCCCTAAACTCCTGTTGATGAGCTTAACTAATATAAGCAGACTTTTACCACAGAGGATCCTAGTTAGCTTTCCATTATAATGTCTTTTTTTGCCAGGTGACTGTCTCCCCAAAACAGGTAGCAACTGAGTGCAATAATGTGGTGATTTGCTGTTTCTCATCCACTCACTTTGTAATTTTACACCATATATAAATATTTATTTATATTTCCAATTTGTTGTGTCCATTTGAAAATATAGATATAACTATAGGGATGATTTTATCCCTAGTGTAATTCCATTGACTGGGGATTAAATTACATAAAACTATATATATATATATAGAGAGAGAGAGTTACAAATTATATAAAATTTGTAATATATCTATAGAGATAGATATCTTTCTATCTATATCTACAAATTATAAACTTAATCCCCAGTCAATGGAATTACACTAGGGATAAAATCATCCCAATTGTTATATATATTTTATATATATTGTTATATATATTTTTTCAAATGGACACAACAAATTGGAACACTTGCTTGAATTAGCCCGGGGAAACAAAGGAAGGTTTAATACCAACAAAATGACTGAAAGTGGACATTTTTAATGGGATTGATATTGCTAGAATTTTGTAATATTTGCATTCATGTGAACTAATACAAACTATAAATACATTTCCTAACTTGTGTTTTGCTATTCATTTTATATGGTATTTAGTTTCACATCTAAAATAAAAATAATAGACACTGTTATAAGCCAAAGAAATTCTAATCCTCCAGATATGGAGTAATTACATTATAATGCATTCATCCTCACTAGTAGTAAATATTTCAGTGTATGCATACATACAAAGAGCCAAGCACTTGAAGCCAATAGTTATTGCATTGTAACAGAGGGCAGAATTTGATCAATTTTTTTTTAATTCATATGTACACAAATATTAAAAATCTCAGTAAAGCAATTTTTATAATCAGATATATTTTTGTTTTGTTTTAGTCTGGCAATATATTTTGTCAGCTTTATTTTCATTATCCCTTAAAATTCTTCCTGGGAAAATATGACATAGATCATTATGTCATTTAAGGCCCAATTGTGTAACCTTTACTCATACTTGCAAACACATACTCCCAATATTGACTATTGCCTGGGAGTATTTGCATGAGGAAGAGCTGCACACTCAAGCTTTATTTATTTTAAACTTTATTTTTGTCATGACCTCTGCATATTGAAAGAATTGTATACAATTGCAGGACTGCTGATAAATATGTAATTGCTTATTTACTCCCTTTGCTCTACACAAGCAAATATGTCTAACTGTTATCTGGGGTGACTATATGTCCCAGGATATTGGAACATTCTAGGTTTTCAGAGTTTTTGAGTTTGCAAAAACAGGAAAACTTTTTCTGTTTGGAGAAGCTGAAGGTGGGGTTCTGGGAAGTTCTCGTAAGAGCTCAGCAGGAAAGCAATGCTCCCAACATCCCCTACCAACTAGATGTTGCCTCCCCATTGAGCAATGTCTCTCAGCAGCTTTCCAGCAATAAGATAACATTTTCCTTTTCAAACCTCATCTCCAGGTTCTCCAAAGTGAGAAATAGACCATTTTTGCTGATTCCCTCTTTCTACAGCTCCAGAGCCTAGAGAGTTGCTTAGGGCAGCAGGGGAGGTAGAGGAGCAGCCCCTAACTCCCTCAATCCCTGTCCCAGTTTTCACTTTTTCCCTCAGGCTGCTGCTAAAATGCCCACCTACCTCCCTGAGACCACGTCTACACTATCCGCCGGATCGGGGGTAGTGATTGATCTATGGGGGATCGATTATCGCGTCTAGTGTAGACACAATAAATTGATCCCCGATCTCTCTGCTGTCAACTCCGGAACTCCACCAGGGCAAGAGGCAGAAGTGGAGTTGACGGGGGAGCGGTGGCTGCCATCGAACCTGCACTGCGAGGACGCGAAGTAAGTGATTCTAAGTCGATCTAAGATATGCAATTTCAGCTACGAGAATAGCATAGCTGAGGTCGACGTACCTTAGATCAATCCCCCCCATTGTGTAGATCAGGCCTGAGATAGTACAGCCTGGGGGCATGGACAGAGGGAGGAAGGAAGCCAGTGTTGCTTTCCAGAGACAATGGAGTTCAGAGACAGCTGCTGCCTCTTCCACTTCTCAGGCACTTCCACTCAAGCCACTGCATTCAACAGTGTAGAGGAGGAAGAAAGTTACTAAAAGGAAGTGGGAGAGGCATAATCAGAGACCTACGGTGACTCAGAAAACTGGGGGTGGAGAAAGGGGTTTCTAAAATCCAGAAGGCAATGACGAAGTTCAGAGGTACAGGAACCTGAGAGATCCTTGGGAATTTGCGGGTAGGGGTGGGGACTTAGATTGAGAGAAAGAGAGAGAGTGTGTGTGAAGAGGCTGGTTAGGCTTCTCTAACTCATAATGAGGCTAGTTGGCTCAGAATCAGGGATTTATATAACCAACTTCGTTCTCAGAGAAGAAGAAAGCCCATTGTATAGAACAACCTGGTTGTGGGAGGAGAAGATAATTGCCAAAAACACTAGGCTTAATATTTTGAAAACCCTCATATGTTTGAATGTGTTTGTAAATGTATTATATAATTATACATATTACACAAACATAAAACGAGGAAATTCAGAATTCACTTTACCAAAATTGACTGAAGAAAGTACAGTATTATAAATAGAAAATAACCCTGCAGTAACAGGGGGATGAACTGGCAGACCTAATGGATTGTTTCCATCCACTTACTTCTATACACTATGCTTCTCTGAAAAACCTTGAAGAACATTTATCCAGTTATCAGATGGCCTCATTATACTAGGTGATGTCACCTCAAATTCAGAACTGTAGGTCATTCCTTACACAAAGTTGTTCTACTTCAGGATATCTGAAATAATTTATGTCCTGCTAAATGTTTCATTCATATCAGTGAAATATTTTCTTGGTAGTATCTGTCACTGGCTAGTAAGTGTTAGAGTCTTTGGTAGAAGAGCATATTTGCTGCAATCTGGTACTCTCTTTTCCCTGACTCAGAGAATATTTCCTCCAGAGTTATTGGGGAGATAGCATTGTTTCCTTAAATTTAAAACTGGTCATCTGTCTGGGTAAAATAAAATATTCAAATTCCTTGTATTGTGCATTCTTCAAATACTGGTAAGGAGAAATTATAAGAACGAAAAGGACTAAGGGCTTGTTCCAACTCCCACTGAGATCTATTGAAAATCTGTCATTAACTTCAAGGAGAAGAGGATCAGATGTTTAGGCATTAAAAGCATAGAATTTACCAGTCCTAGTTAATTCCTTTTTCAAGAGACTCTGGACCAGATTTTGATCTCATTTACACTTATGTTTTAATCCAAAGTAACTCCACTGTAAGCAATGGAGTCACACCTTATTTATACCAATGTAGTGGAGATCAGAATATAAAGTTTTGCTGGTGTAATGATGCTGGTAATACATGGTTTTTGGCGTGAGGCAGTGCTTAACTTGTGCCAGAGCTTAGCCCTGGCACCTCTAGGCTTGGCAGTTCACAACCCCAACACCTTTGGGCTTGCCACATCAATTATGAAAGTAAAAAAAAAATTGCTTCAGCCCCAGCACCAAATTGCTTGAGCCCGAGCCCCTCTTGCAAATTAAGCACTGGGAGGAGGCAGTTTCAGGGAACACAGATGAGTGAACGACGGTAGTTCAGATAAAAAGGGAAGTAACCAGATGCTTTAGCCAAAACTCTACTCAAATGTTATCCAAAACTTTTTGGAGATTTAAAAAGGTTTAGTTACTTTATATGAACACACAACACTCAGAAAAGGTTGATAATCTGGCCCTAAGCACATAATATGTTTTCAGTTTTGCCATGCCTCTGTTTGATTTCAGCTGGTCTCAGAGTTTATCTGGCCAACCTGAAACCAAGAAACACTGGAAATGTTATGTGAAGTATCCTGTTCTCATGAGATTCCTAACCACTGTGGGCAGGAACATCCAGGGTTTGGGATCCTTCTTTGAACAGAACCTCCAAACCTTTTGAGGCTGTAGCATCACTAAAGAAGAATTACACTTCCTTCATTAATAAGGATCACAACTAAATGTCATTGATAACCAGTTGTTGCCAATCCCTGGTATACAACCATGGCCAAGGGAAAGACCTTTGGCACGCAGCCCATCAGGGAAATCTGCTGGCGGGCCAGGCCGGTGTGTTTACCTGCAGCATCCGCAGGTTCAGACAATCGCAGCTCCCACTGGCCGCAGTTCACCGTTCCAGGCCAATGGGGGCTACAGGAAGCTATGTGGACCAAGGGATGCACTGGCTGTCACTTCCCGCAGCCCCCATTGGCCTGGAACAGCAAACTGTGGCCAGTGGGAGCTGCGATCGGCTGAACCTGCAGATGCTGCAGGTAAACTAACTGTCCTGGCCCGCCAGCGGCTTTCCCTGATGGGTCATATGCCAAAGGTTGCTGATCCCTGGTCTATACCTATACATGTCATTTTGTTTGATTCTAGAGAGACAGCCTTGGAAACCATACTAGTCCTGGGCATAGGTGACATACCTCTGCAGTTAGTGCTAAGGATGGAGCTTTTCAGCCTAGGCAGATTTGTTATCCTGAACAAAAGAATAGAATATTTGTAGTCATTATTTTATATGTTTGCTTTCTTCACTATCCCATATAACTATTGTCATGGTGTGCTCACATATTTCAATACTGTCCTTGATGTCTGCCTTGAGCCTTTTCATTGACTAAGTGAAAATATGATAAAATTTAGCTTTTTGACCACTTTCTAAAAGACAATGGATTTTACTCAGCAGGTAATTTAAGATATGGCATACTATCTCCATAATGTCATTTGCATATAGTAATACCAAGACAATAAATTTCCTTGTACATATTACCTTCAAGAAACAGAAATTAATTAATAGCAAAATTTATGTGACAGAATCTGGTGCCCTTACTTATATTGAGTACCACCTTATTCTGTGAGTAACCACACTGAAATCGGTCCTGTCCTGTATTTCCTCATACTGATCTGAATGTAACCTTGTTTAAAGTTAAACATTTTGTACCACAAAGTGCCGTGAAAGTTCGCTCAGGGATAACGTCTTTCCATTTGGAAACCATGAACTACCTTTGAAAAGAAAAGGGCCAGACCCATTGAAGCCAATGGGGGCTGTAAGTATGTCCAAGAGTACAATTTTAAAAGATTTTTATTATACTTGGCATTCTAAGCCTCCCACGGGCAGCAGCTTGCCTGAGGTAAAGAGATATAATTTGTATTACCAGCAATATGAGAGCCTGATGACAAGAAAGCTGGTTTTAAATCTGCCTGCACACTACTTGAACAATCAAAAGTTTCTTTTCTTTAAATTTCTCACTCATTTAGCAGTTAATTATACATGGTTTCAAGAAGACACTTTCAGTTCATATTTATTACTCCTTGGAAGAATGCTATGCTATAGTTCTCCCAATGAAAAGTCCCTCTACTTTCAAATTAACTGGTACACTCTCTAACCTGCTTATTTTGAGTTCTAATTTCACTGCTCTCTGCACAATGGCTATTTAGAATTGTTATTGTGATTCATATTACATTATGAACATCATATCTGATTAATTCTCAGTGGCAATCTCCCCTCTTTACAAATGGATTTGAATTAAGCCATATGGTTATCTGATAATGAGTACATTTTCTAGGTCAAGTATGTGTTGTATTTTTGGGCGGATGTTTTTGAATTGTAATATGAAGACCTTCAGCTGCTATTTCATTACGATGAAGATACAGATTTTTTTCCCCTCATAGTCTGTATTGTGGTAGACAGAGACACAATATCAATTGCAGCTTCAGCTGGAGTGCAGCTATTGGAACTCAACTATACACATACTGTATAGTTTTCAGAAATCTCTAGCAAATTACAATAACTTTGAATTCCTTTAGCTTCCCTTGGTATCTGGTTCTGTCTAAATGTTGGATGACGGAGGGATTGAATTTCTAGTGGGTTCTGATTAGAGCTAAGTGAAATTCAGTATTTCCAACCCTTGGAAAATCCCATTTGTTTTCATCCAAAATTGGGAAAAAAGTTGAAATACTGAATTTTGTTGTTGAGAAATGTTAAAACGCTATTTTGTTTGGACATTGTTTAGTGGAACAAAACATTTCAGCTTTCCCAAAATGGAAATGTTTTATTTGGTTTGTTGAAGTGACCCAGAACATTATATTCTGAGTCAGTTCAACATGTAAACTGCATTTCTTTACAGCGGTTCATTGCCTTATTGGACCTGTGTTTCAGGAAACTGATGTCCCCATTTTCTCCTATGGGCCAGTCTCCTTGGCCACACTACATGTCCCATGATGCACTTACAGTCATATGAGTCTATTTAAAAAAAATAAGGGCAACATAAACATGGAAATGAGATGGCATGGTGCATTGGTCATGAAAATTATTTCAGTAAAACGTCTATGGAATATAAATGTAACCCTTCTGCCCATCAGAGTTGGCAGCAACAAGGGCTGGGTTCAGTATCTAGGGATTCCATTCCAATAACATAATGCAAAACTGGCTCGAGCCCCCACCCAGTGACCTGGGACAAATATATACCACCCCACCCAGGCACCTCTAAGAGGCAATACTTCCCCCCCTCACAAGCACAGAGTCTAAGTGTAGCAAAAGCCTTTTAATAACAGAGAGAAACAATGTGGCATTATAAACACCACTAACAGGATTCATAAGACAAACCATGAGCAAAAACCTACCCCAAGCACACTGGACCATGTCCTTTCCATTTAGTTCTTGAGTCCAGCAACCCAAAAGTCATGCAAAGTCCCCAAAGTCCAACAACCCAAAAGTCTCTGTCCCTGATCAGTGCAGCCCCAGAGTTCAAAAGTTTATCTGCAAAGTTTTACCTTCCACCCTGGGTGGAAATGGGGGGCAGTGTTAGGGGGTACCTTACATGGTCCATAATCAACTACCCCACCTCTCCTTGGGGCTCCAGTCCATTCTGCTTCACCAGCCATCCCACAATATATCTTCAGCCCACCTCCCGCTACTTAGCACAGCACTCAGTGACATCAGCTCTTAGTAATTTTAGCTCTTTAGTGATTCCAGCTTGTAGTAGAAGAGCCTCAGTGCTGGTGCAACATTGGCCCAAAGTGAATTCATCTCAGTAATCTATAACTAGACTCCTAATAGAATCAAAATGAGCTCTGATATTCCACAATGGAGAGAGAAGGTGGAGCTGGTGTTTCAGGCCCTAACCAAGGACACATACCACTAACACCTATCCCCCAGCACCTCTCAATTCACTGGGTTTTGGAACCCATTACCCTTGCCTAACGAGTGCTGTTTAGCTGATGGTGAGTCCCTCCATCATAACAAAAGGCCAAGTACAGTTCCACTGACCTTAATTCACATAATCAGGATAGTAACAGTTTATTCTTCCTGCCCCAATAACAGAGAAACTGGGGCTCCTACATCATGCAAAGTCACCATTTAGGTGGGGTGGGTGTGCCTATGCAAATGAGATCAGCCCCTGAAGTTCTTTTCCATAACCCACCACAACTCTCCACCAGATGTCAGTGTAGAGCTCATCCTGACTCTGCTTACATAAATAAATAAGAAAATGACATCTTTTCAATCACATTAAGAGTAGTACTTATACCCTCTAATACGTTCCATAGTGAAGCATCTTTAGGAATTTAGGGCCTGATCCATACAGAATTTCCAGGCATCCAGTTTTTGGCTGGTATGTCCCTGAGGCCCCCCAGGTGTAGAGGCAGCCAGGGAGGCTCCACACCTTACCCCTGCCCTGAATGTCAACTGCAGCCAATGGGAGATGTGGGAGCAGCGCCTGAAGGCGAGGGCAGCACATGGAGCCACCTGGCCGCCCCTGTGCCTAGGGGCTACAGGGACATACTAGCCACTTCTAGAAGCTGCTTAAGGTAAGTACCTCCTGGAGCTTGCACCCCAACACCTTGCCCCAGGCCTGAGCCCCCCTCCCATGCCCAAACTCCCTTCCAGAGCCCACACTCCACCTGCTCCCTCAGCCATGAGTCCTTTCCTGCACTCAAACTCCCTCCCAGAGCCTGCACCCCCCTCTGTCACCCAACCCCCTTCCCCAAGCCTGAGCCACCTCCAGTCAGAGCCCTCACCCCCACTGCATCCCAACCCCCTGCTCCAGCCTGGAGCCCCTCTCATACCCTGAACCCCTCATTTCTGTCCCCACCCCAGAATCTGCACTCCCAGCTGTAGCCCTCACTCCCCCGCACACCCCAACCCCCTGCGCAGCCCTGAGCTCCTCCCACACCCCAATCCCCTGCTCCAGCCTGGAGCCCACCCCGTACCCTGAACCCCTCATTTCTGGCCCCACCCCAGAGCCTGCACCCCTGTCAGAACCCTCACCCTCTCCTGCACCTGAACCCCCTGCCCCAGCCTGGTGAAAATAAGCAAGTGAGTGAGGATGGGGAGAGCGATTGACTGAGAGAGGGGAGATGGAGTCAGTGGGGGAGGCCATGGGGAAGGGGCACGGGCAAGGGTGTTCGTTTTCTGCAATCAGAAAGTTGCCAACCCTAGATCCATAGCTCACAGAAATCGATGAAAAAATTCCCCACTTACTTCAGTAATCTTTAGATCTTGCCCTTATATACTTGGCCCAGCCAGGCACATGGTAAATTGTAAGCATCTGAGTAGTTCAATTATCAATCCATAATCTGTACAAACAAACTGAGGGGCTAAAATCTCACTGTCAGTGGGTCTGCCAACATGTTTCAGCTTAAGTATATGACTGAGGGCTTTGGGGGATTGGATCCTACCACTGCCCACAGACAGACAACATTTTCTAGTGGACAGAAAATCACCCCTGAAAGCCAGGAACTTCAATTATCAGTCTGGCTTTTCAAATGATTCATTCTGTTACATGGTAGTCTTTCCACAGATTTCAGTAGCAGTTGGATCTCAATGACTAGCTCTATATTTCAGTTTCCTCCTGTAAAATGGAGCCAATACACATTTGTCTACCATTCAGGGCTCACGTGAGGATTAATTTGTTAATATGCTTTGAGAACATTATCCACTAAATAGAATTATTAGCAATGCACACAGATCACAACAAATAAATAGAATAGAATAGTTCTGGGCATTTACGGCTTTAGCAGTAGCCTCCATGTAAATCTATATTTCTGCCTGATTAATGATGATGGCCAAGGAGTAAGTTAGGCCAGATACCCAGTTGTACCGTGTCTATTTCTAGGTTTGATTTAGGGCAGAGGTTCTCAAACTGTGGTCTGCGGACTACCAGTGGTCCATGAGCTCCATTCAGATTGTCTGCAGATAGTTCACATGACAGAATAAAGGGCAGGCGGTTCCACTAATTAGGTGCCTGGACCCTGGAGAAGACACACATGTAAAGTGAGGTGGTGGCCTTGGGGGGAATAGGTGGTAGGGGGCACTGGGGTGAGAAGAGAGGGTGGGGGAATTTGGGATGTGCAGGGCTGCGGTGGCCAGAGAAAGAGGTGACTTTCTCCAGTTCCAGGGCTGTGGCTGCTGGGGAGAGACAGCCCTCCTTCCCAGCCTCAGCTCTGTGGCAGGGGAGAACTGCCCCTTCTTCCCAGCCCCAGCTTGGGGGCTGCCACAGTGGGGGAGAGAGAGAGAGACCCCCTCCTTCCCAGCCCCAGCTCAGGGGCTGCCGTGGCAGGCCACATCCATAGCGTTAGAAAGGTAAGACTACTGATATTAAAATATGAGTTGTGTGCTTTTATTAGTAGAACAAAAAACATTAATTATTATTAATGTTTTTTTTAGATAGCATTTTATCCAAAGCGCTTTACAATAGTTAGCTAACGGTACAAGTAACATTTGGAAAGATCATTAAGTGGTCCACCGAGACCCTCAGCAATTTTCAAGTGGTCCGCGGAAAAATAAGTTTGAGAACCACTGATTTGGGGTGTAATCCTGCTTGGTGCCATTCAGCATATCATGTGAGACACTGAGCCTCAGTAAAATTAATGGGAGTAGAAAGAGCTATGCACTCACCCGAAGAGGCTCAGTATATTGCAAGTTTCAAACCTCTTGCAGTCTCCTAGGTTTTAGTCCTATGCAGTTTTTTATATTAGGGATGGAAAAAATAGGTTTGGACAATCTGGAGTAAGAACCAATATGAACATTGCCCTTTATTTTCATAGACACTTTTCATAGATGTTAAAGGCAATATGATGATTATCTAGTCTAACTTCCTGAATTACAAAAAGAACAGGAGTAGTTGTGGCACCCTAGAGACTAACAAATATATTAGAGCATAAGCTTTTGTGAGTTACAGCTCGCTTCATCAGATGCAGTGGCTGTAGATTTCACCTAGTGATTCCCGTCCAACAACTGGGGCTGATCTAGAGCATGTCATTTAGAAAGGTGACCAATCGTGACTTAAAGATTCCAGAGGATGGAGGATCTCCCATGTCTATTGCTAATTTCTTCCACTGGTCTTATTTCCAGTTTGACCTTTTCTCATTTCAACTTCAGCCTTCGTTTGCTCAATTAAAGAACACTTTTTGGAGACTTGGGAAAAATAAGTCAACTTTTTGTTTCTTCACATCTCTGTACCTTCTGGTCTAGTCTAGGCAAATGTAGCCAACAAAAGCTGAGCAGCGCTGCTGCTGTCATGAAAAAGTCTATTAGTGTGAGATTTTTCTGTTGTGTGTGCCACAGCCTCCTATGTTAGTGGGAAAGCTGTTCTCTGAATAACGGGGCAGGGTGGTTTGCATCATGTTGATTAGCAGTAGGAATACTAGAACAACACAAAAAGAGATTAGGGAGCCCAATAATTAGGAAAAAAATAAATACTAATTATTAGTCTTGAATAAAAATGCTTATTGTATTTTAAGCTGAAAGATTGTTCCATGCATTAAAATTCATGGCTCTTCGTATAATTTATTTCTATCTGAACTGCATATTTGTTGTCTAGTTTTACATTAAAAATAGTATTAAAGTGTAAAGAGGGACATGTTCTCCCCCCAAGGATACAAATGCCGCCCACTTAAGTCAATGGGTTCTCCTTGTATCCTGCAGCAGAGAATGGGGCATAAAAAGACAAAGAAAGAGAGGACAGCTGAATGTGATTGAAAGCATCAGTCATTACACCAGGGGCCAATAGCCATAGAGGACTTGATTCTGATCTCACTGACACCAGCTTTGCGCTGGTGAAATGCTATTAACATCTATGGAATTACTTCAGATTTACACAAATGTACCTGAGAGCCAGATCTAACCCACTGAGCACAAAATCTGCAACACCCTTAATGTAGATTAATTTTAGTTGACAATACCATCTGTATCTCAGAAAATACAAGGTAAGGGATAATGTGCTGGAAGTGGCATACATAGTGTATGATGAGCTGTGTGAATCTCTCTTTCTTAACAAAACCTGAATCTAGGCAAAACTTGTTGAGAATGAGTCCTGCTGCAGAGCCTGGGGAAGGTCAGACAAATACCTTTTACTGAATCTTTTTGCTCTCACTGGATTTCAGAGAGATCAGAAAGAAGGATTCAATGATAACCATGCTTGAAGCCATCACTAGGATTTCTGTATGAAACTGACATATCTCACTGCTCTCATAGAAAAACTATGAAAACTCACCAGTGGGGTAATGGGTCCAAAACCTCACTGTTTTTCTCCTGAAACTCAAAGCAAGCCTAAGGGCCCACAAAACTGTGAAAGCAAAACCTGCAGAAAGGTTCTGTACTCTCAATGGGAATCAAAATAGACAGAGTTTGGGGGATATTTGCACTTCTAATTCCTGATCAACTAACTGAAGCTTGTCATACTATGTCACTAGCAAGACCATTAGCAAAGATGAGATAAAAGTGTTCAATAATTTGCTGTCCCCCACCCTGGATGTTCCATTTTAGCAAGTGTGACAGGTTATACAGATCCTGCACCAGCATGAAAGGGGTTAAGGAGGTGCTTTGGGCTGGAGTGGTCCTATGCCTCCACACTTGCAAATCAGGCCAGGATTGAAGGAGGAATTAAAAGGTGGGAAGTCCACTCAGATGGGAGCAACCCTGGGACGGAAACAGACTGTTGAGTTCCTCAGCTAGTAGAGACATGTGACAGCCACCAGCCCCTGCCCTCGCAGAAAGGAGAACACCCATCTCCTAGGGTAAGAAAAGGAAAGAGATAAGAGACTTGTACTGGAGACCCAACTAGTCATCTTCTGAAGTAAGGGAGGCCAGTATCATGATTAAGGCTGCCTACAGGTTCTCTCTCTTTTCCTTTAGATCTTTATTTAGCATTGTTCACTGACTCTGGACTGATTTGTTTTACTTGGTAGAGAGGAAGAAACAATCAGTAACCCTTGGCTGGAGGGTAGAGTGCTGGACTTGCTAGACTGACACACTATGCAGTGCCCTCTGTGATGGGGCAATGGGACCCACATGCTTTCACCCTTCCTGCACCGGGCTTTGAAAGGGGGCGCTTTGCCAAGGACAGATTAATGACAGAAAGATACAAGAGGAGATGCATTGGGATTTCACTGGCAACCGTTGTCCTGTCCAACAAATTAGTGGTTAATGACTTGGGCCAGAGTCACACAGCTAGATCACTAAAAATATGTTTTGGCAATAAATAAGTAAAAAAGGCAGAAAAAGCTTAGAGTTTGTAGAGCTGATCCAAAGCGTGCTGAAGTCAAGCTTTTCATCAGGTTCCGTATAGTTAACAAGCTATAATACAAATGATTTTAGAGAGCAATCCATGCTTTTACACAATATTCTAAGGATCAAATCCTGAGACTTGAGTGCTCTGGCCTCATTTTCTACTAAAGTCAATAAACACCAAGAGAAGAAGAAGTAAGCACTAAAAAAATCCATCTGAATTGTAAGAATCTCAGATGGTGAAAAAATACACAAACTACATTAGGTTGCAGTTGTAAAGTAACACCTTTTTATTTTATTAAATCAGTTCAAATCATGAACACCACCAACAAAAAATCTGATCTAGAATTTATTTTCTGGCCAACCAACCTATTCTATTGAGCATATTTTGTAGAATTAATCATGTCTTCAGAACTGGTTCTCATGGTCTCAGGTCTGCTTATGATTTCCAATCTGACCTATAGCTTGTAAGATATTGTCATTATTCAGAAGATACATCTATATCACAGTGTTACTTGGCGAGTCTTATTCTATGCCAAAAACATGTTTTCATTAGCCGTAAACTTTTCAGAATTTGATTGTTGCTGTTGTACAGCTCAGGGATACAGTGTCTTAACTGAATCCTGAACTTCACCAAATAGCAGATTATCAATTTCCATCCTAGTGTACTTATTTATATATGGTCACTAGCAGTGTGGCATATTGCAGGTTAATAGGTCAGGTATGGCACCAAACTGATGTATTTTTGTCATTGAATAGAATTTGAAGGATAGCATCAACGTAAAATAGTTGATTTATGCTAGCATTATAATTGCAATTTTGAGGGGCAGAGTGCTGAGCCTAGGGAAAAGAAGCCTGGACAAATCAAGATATGCATTCCCAGTGGCAAAAAAAAGTCTGCATAATGGAGCATAATGGAGCCAACAGTCCGCCAATAACATTGTACTCGGAAGCCTAGTGCCAACCTGAAGAGACCCAAATAGGCTGGGCCATTTCAGCCTGTTCAGTGTCTCTCCCTGGCAAACTAGGATTTCCGCTCCTTTCCCATGGTGAACCTCACCCCGCAGGTCAGGGCAGAAGCTGCACAGCCACCTTCTTTCCTTCGGCTCAGCTCCCCCTCCCCCATTCTAGTTGGGCATGCAGGGAGAAGAAAAGGGGGAAATATAGCCCAGTGACTTTTTGCTGACAAATTGTCAGCAGGAAAAGTGCAACTAAAAATAGCTTTAAAAAGGTCTTTGTACTCACCTTTGTCAGGTTCAATGTAAGACTTTGCTGCTGTATACCAGCCTGAACAGTTCTGTGTTGGTCATCGTGTTCCTGTTCAATTGTCCAGAGGTGCAAAAGATCATGCCTTGTAAATAGGGCAGGTGCCAGCATGAGGATAATGTTCTCTTCTGTGGTTATTATTCAACATGTTCCATAGTGGAATGCTTGCAAAACTTGTCTTGAAGAGTTGCTGTACTTTAAAATGATACTTAAAATGATCAGGGAATTAGGTGGATAAAAGTGGGTGTCAGATTAAAATATTATTTTTTGAAAACAAGATTAAAAAGCCTTGTGTTTGGAATATTTAATTAACCTTCCCTCCTCTCTCCCCAGCTCATTTTCTCTACCCTCTTCCCCCACACAAGAATATAGAAGTAATGTAGAATGAGACTTTGGCAGTTAAATAAATTAACAAATGGATTTGCAATGTTATATGCCACCACCCCCCCCTCCCAAAAAAGCCAGTGTGCTTCTTGGTTTGGCACATACAAAAACACAGGCTTGAAGGCCAGAAGAGACCATAGTAATCATAGTCTAACCTCCTGCAAATTGCAGTCCACAAAACCTCAACAAGCTACTCTTATAGTAGTCCCATAACCTCTGGTTGAGTTATTTAAGTCTTCAAGTTCCAGAGAATCCGCCATTTTCCGTAGTTCAAACCAGCATGTGACCCATGTCCTGTGCTACAGAGGAAGGCTAAAAACTCCGAGGGTCTCTGCCAATCTGACCTGGGGTAAAATTCCTTCCTGACCCCAGTTATGGGTAATCAGTTAGACCCTGAGCATGAGGCCAAGACCCACCAACCAGACACCTGGGAAATAATTCTATGTATTAACGCAGAGCCCTCCCCATCTATTGTCCTGTCTCTGGCCACCAGAGGTGTTTGCTAATAGCAGTTGCAAACTGACCATATGCCATTCTAGGCAATCGCATCACACCATTCCCTCCATAAACTTATCAGTTCAGTGTTAAAACAAGTTAGGTTTTGTCCCCCCAAAACTCCCCTTGGATATCATTGTCACCTACACCTTCTTGGACTCAGTTCTCCTTGTGGCTCATAGGCATCTTCCACATGCCTGTTAGAACCCTAGTTCTCCCAACAGTACAACTCAGTGGGAAACAATTCCTTTACTCCATGCTTTTTCTTATTGAGAATCTGGTGTGGGGGATTCCATAGTCACCATCCCTGGGAGGAGGTTTCCTCTCTGGGACAGTCTGTGAGAAGTTTCCCAAAATAGTCCAGGAGCCCCAAATGGTCTACACAAGACTGTTTAAGAATACTGGAAAACAAAATGGAAGATTTAAATGGCATTGCCATGCAATGTCCCACCAGTTAGGCAAACCTTAGCTTTAGGTACAGACAGCCTTTGAGAACACATTTCCTCTTTGTGTCTTGGGTCGTCTCTTTTTCTCAAGTCCTTGTTCAGTTATATCTTGTGATTTATTTAATCTAAAAGGTGTTAGAATTCATTGTCACATCAGACTGCTATGTCAGCCTTTCAACAAAGTGCCATTTGGCCACATGTACCATCCAGGCTTAATGAAACGACTCCGGTCTCTGTACAACGGTTATAGTGTCCCTTTTTTTGTTCTCTTCTCTTCCCTCCCTATCACAAATCTGATTCTGGGAGGATCCCCATATTCACTGCTCCAAATTTAGTATTTCAAATCTCACTTTGATATTGCCTTACCTTTTGCCAGTCAAAAAGGTCCCAGGGACTGAACCCTGGACTACATGCCTATTGTTCCTGACTAGAAGTGTTCGATCCAGTTAGTTAAGTCTGGCTGTACCCTTTTTGTCTATTGCCCTCTGAAAGAGACCATTTATAATTCCTCTCACTTATGCCCCAGCTACATAATAAATGTGAATTACTGTTAGAAGCCAAATCATCTCCCACACTGATGTCACAGAGCAGGGAGACAACTGTTCCTCTTTCTATGACTCTGGTGAGATCACACTTGCAATAGTATGTTCGGTTCTGGGAACCTCAATATCACACATATATTAAAGCAGAGGAACTTCAGAGAAGTGCAGCAAAAATTATTAAGAGTTTGAAAGGACTGACATGTAGGGAAATAAGTACAGCTAGGCTAAGCAATGACTAATATGATAACTGTGCACAAATGTTTGAAGAAAGTAAATGCCAAGAGGTACTCTGAGCAGAGCAAAGGGAGATAGCTACCAGGAAAGGGATGAAAATAAGAAATAGAAAAGTGCAGCTGCTCATCAACAAACTTCAAGACCGTTATCTCTATTAGATTTTGGAATAGTTTCCAAGGGGAGTGCTGGGAAGCATATTGCTTTGACCATTGAGAAATGAACTGTATGCAGAGCACTAGAAAATATGATTTAAGGAGCAATCCTGCAATAGACTAGACTGCCCTCTCAATTTCTGTGATTCTAGATAACATTCTAATACTTTGCAGAATACAACCAGGGAGCTGTGTATTGTACATCTGAACATTACACTGACCACAACCAAACCCAGAGGTTTGTGGAGTCTGGTTGTTGGTCCAATCCTGCTGCCCCTGAAATCGAAAGCAAAACTTCCATAGACTTCCATAGGCTGGACTGGGGCTCTGGAACTTGATCCAAAGACCATACAAATTAATAGGAGCCATTCCACTGACTTCAATGGGAGCAGGAGCAGGCCCTTAGTTCCATTTCATTTGATCATTTTTCATACAATGGGCACTATCAAGCTTTAACACCTTTTTATTTTCATATTTGAATGATCCTACAAGAAAAGAAAACTCGCACTTGTGGATATTTTAATAAAGAGCAATGACCTTGAATCTTTTCTTTAAACACTGACTCATAAATTACATCTTGGCTGGGAAATAGCACTTTTATTCAGCAATTTCCCCATAATTACTTAAATAAGAGTTCATAAACTAAACTGTAAGTTAAAAAATATGCAGATGACACTACCAATATCCAAGGGACTGGATTCAATTAACTAGTTAAGTATACTGTGAAATATTAATTTTATTAAAAGCACTTTTAATCATATCACAAAATTTAGGAAGCTGCATTATCTGGCCAGCCGGGCCATCACTGGAAGAAATTTTTTCCTTTAAGCAGCTTGTTTATACTGAGATAATTGCACAGAAGTTATCTGGTTAGTTTGTGATTAACTTTGTCAATACAATCAATTAGTAACTATTTGCTGCACAGCAAGTTAATTATCTAGTGATCAGATCTTGGTCATATTATTAAATAATCCATTCAGAATGAAAGGATTTGTGTAGTTATCATGTTAGAAACAAATGAGAAAGTGCTGCTCTGTCCTCAAGTTGTCGTCAACAACAGCTGCTGTTGTACTTCTCCAAGCCACCTGGTTTCTGTATTACTCAATTAAACAGAGGCCATTTTTTTTTCAGATAGCACAATGTTATTTTGGATTATTGTTTGGCAGAATCTGAACTAATGTTTGAAATTTTACATGTGTGACTAAGTAATAATGGTTAACTTGGTAGCAAGCAAGAGTAATTTCTATGTGATGCCTGTGTGTTGGTCTATTCCTCAGTTCAGTTCCTAGTGGACAGGTGTTAGCAACCCATAATCCATCATTGAAACCAGCACTTAATGACATGCTTAAAAGTTGATAGTCTCAGAGAAGCCAAATGTGGCCAAACTTGCAATCTAGTATATCAAGGGAGAAAGCAATCCATAACACAAATATTCACTGGGAGACAGAAACATAGCAAGCAGTAATGCTGAAAGAGATTGGGGTGGCAATGGACAGCAAATTAGACACGGATCCCTCCTGCATGCAGTGTGTACACATTCCTGTACAACTTAGCTGTTCCTGCATTTCTAATACTGTATTACAGTCAATTGTGGGGCAGACTCATTATGAGAGGCATTGACAATCAGGGAACAATTTAGACAAAAGCATAAAAACAATCAGATGATTGGAGGGACTGATTTGTGAAGCTATAAAGCAGGGGTTTCAAAGTCCAGCCCGTGGCCCATCTGCGGCCTCAGAACCTCCTCACTGTGGCCCGCGGAGAAGAGACCCATTCAACCAGGCTGCCAGCTCTGCCTGCTGTAGGCACCACCCCCTGCAGCTCCCATTGCTGGGGGAGAGGGAAGGAGATACCATCACTAGTCGCCGGGCAGAGTCAACCATGGAGGCAGCATCATTAATTGCCAGGCAGAGTCAGCCATGGAGGCAGCATCACTATTTTCCATAATGAATATAAATAAATCAAAATACCAAACACAACTATCTGATGTCCACCTTGATGAAATCCTGAAGTTTACAACTGCTCAGTCACTGAGCCAAACATCAACAAACTGACAGAACTGAAGCATTGCCAGGTGTCTGGCAAACACTAAAAACTCTGGCAGGTGAAGAATTGTATGAAGTTGTATGACAGTTTTATTTCTAAGAAAATCAAAATCAAAAGTACAATATAAACATTTTCTTTTCTGAACACCATCTTCAGTGACATTATTGGCCCACTGGGAGGATTTGAGGACTGGCATTGGCCTTAAGGTAAATTGAGTTTGAGACCCCTGATATAAAGGGTGTATATATATATATATATATATATATAGTGTGTGTGTGTGAGAGAGAGAGAGACAGACAGACAGACAGACAGAGACTATTGGGACATGTCACAGGGTACACTCACCACTAGGGTGCCATCTCCTGGCTGCTCTGGGAATTAGCTTCTTCCAGGTCCAACATCCCCTTCTGTTACATCCCTGTCCCTCAGCCTCTGGGACTCTCTGTACTTCCTCTTTGTGATTTGGCTGCCCCTTCTTCATGGCTTGGCCCTCCAGCCAGGTGACTATGTATCTTCCCCCCTCCAGGGTATCTAAGTCTCATTAAACTAAGTGCATCAGACAGTCTTCAGCTCCACTGCCCAGACTGTACCATGTCCCAAGTGTCTGGCAAGTAAACCCAAGCACACCCTCTACTCTTGGTTTCAGTTCAGGGACCCTTTAAATCAGCAGCCAAGGTCTGCTTCCATTTCACCATCATTCTGGGTAAGCCCTTCCTTCAGGGTGTGGATCACCACGGTTTCTATTTTCCTCATGGGTTTCCTCCTTTTCCTTTCTAATGGCCAGAGAATAGCCACAGAGTCCCTCACCATGGCCCCCTTTGCTACTCCCAACTTCCCAGCTTTATACTAGCCCCATCTGTTCCTTCGCCCCTGGGCTCCATCATCAATAAGGGGTTACTTAGCAAACCTCATTTCTCTCAGGTGTTTCTGATCTGGTTAGCTGATCCCTTCTCAACTTCATTAACCCTTTTCAGGCTAGTGTGGGGAGAACACACCATCACAGGGTGTATGATAGCTGGTCACAAATATTAGAACATTCTAAACTATCAAATATTTTAAGGTGGCATAAAGAGACATTACTAGGAGTAATGGGAAGAATTTAGGCTAGATAAAAATTCCTGAGAGTGCAAACAGTTAGACTGTAGAATATTCTCCTTAGGAAAGTGACGGAAGGACTACTGCTTGGAACATTAAAGAGTAAGCTTGACAAAAGCTAGAAGGAGGACTGGATAACCTAATACTGCTAATGATTCCCACTAGAGATCATCTTCAGGTTCAGAAGCAAGGACTTTTATCACAGACTGCTTACACTTGATGGAATAACTCCATTAGCTGATAGCAATAGTAGTGTTATCATCTGTATGTGATAGCCAGTAGAGAGAGTCACGGCATACACACTTTAAAAGCATATTACATATTTTCCTGGACAGGAAACTCAGCCTGAGCACCTGAAGGCCAACAGAGTTCAAGTCTTAACGTTGAGGAGTTCATGTGCGACTTTTGTAACAGCTCCCACTAAAGGTTGTTAGAAAGATTCAAACTCAGTGTGACAGATATTGCAATTATGTTCTTTATCTTTAGGGATGGTATCCTATTCCATGGGGAGGTTTACTGCAGCTCCTCCAGAAAATAAAAACACTGGGGTGTGATTAATGCAAAATCCCAAGTATGGTTATGCAGATACTCAGCTTTTGAAGCTATCTATCTATCTATCTATCTATCTATCTATCTATCTCTTCACCAGGGTTCTGAAAAGCTATGCCTCCTAGGGAAAGGGGCAAGGATTATTTTTGTCTGTTTCAGGAGGCCTGGGAACAGTGGCTTTGGGAGTATAAAAGGTGAGTTTTGAACAGACACATGGCCTTTTTTTCATTGAACAAATGCACATGATTTTCTGACAAGAGAAGGCCCAACCCTTCAGAAGGGTTAGAAGGATCTTCAGAAGTGTTGAAGAATTTGAACCTGCTAGCATCACCAGGTGATGTAAAAACAGATAAGGTAGTCATATGATGATACTTTTTTGTTCCACTAGTATCTCTGGAGAATGTTAAACAGCAGTTAAACATTTTTAATTCAGCATATCAAAATAACTTGCACCTAAGAGTTTTAAAAGAGCTGGCTGAGGAGTTCACTGGACCATTAATGTTGATTTTCAATAAGTCTCATAACAGTGGGGAAGTTCCAGAGGACTGGAATAAATCTAATGGTGTGACAATATTTTAAAAGTGCAAACATGATGACCTTGGTATTATAGGCCTGCCAATCTTACAATCAATCCTGGTGAAGATAATGGAATGGCTGATATGGGAGTTGATTAAAAAAGAATTTTAAGAAGATAATATCATTAATACCAATCAAGATAGGTTTATGGAAAATCGATGCTGTCATACTAACTGAATATATTTTGATGAGATTACAAGTATGGTTGATAAAGGTAATATTGTTGATGTAATATATATAGGGTTCTGTAAGGCATTTGACTTGGTACCACATGACATTTTGATTAATAAACTATAAAGACATAAAATTATTATATCATACATTAAGTAGATTAAAAGCTGGCTAACTGATAGATCTCAAAATGTAATTGTAAACAGGGAATCATTAGTGAACAGCTGTATTTCTAAAGTGGCCCTGCAAAAGATCAGTTCTTGTCCCTAAGCTATTTAACATATTTATTAATGACTTTGAAGGAAACAAAATCATCACTGATAAAGTTTTCAGATGACACAAACATTGGGGGGAATGGTAAATACTGAAGTGGACTGGTCACTGGTACTGTGTGATCTGGATCTCTTGGTAAAACTGGGATCAGGCAAACATATGTATATAAATGTATACATCTAGGAGAAAAGAATGCAGGCCATACTTACAGGATGGAGGACTCTATCCTGGAAATCCATGACTTTGAAAAAGATTTGGTGGTTATGGTATAAGACAGGAATGTAGCAACTACTCTATAAGCAGTAGTCTTTAAACAGGATTACAGTCTTGAACCAGGAAGGAGAAAATTAGCAGTGAACTACTTTTCCATCCCATTCAGAAGAAGGTCAAGATATATTGGCACGGTGATGTGGATGAGCTGACATTATCACTGCCCAGGATGTATCTCTCCTTGCATACACAAAGGAGTCTGCAGTTTCCAGGGATGTAAGTCTGGAAACTTTCACAAGCACTACATTTACATAACTTCTAATAACAAGAAAAGAAAAGACATACCTATAAACAATAGTAGCACTTGCTAACATTTACAAATATATCTACAGGAGGTCATTTCTACTGTGAACCCATTGAACATACCAATTTGTTGTAATTTCATTATAAGTATTAAGAAAAAGCACTGTTAGCAATGAACAGCAAGAATTATTTGGAAAACACATACCTTACAAATATCATAAGACAAGTGGGGTTATCTCTAAACCAGATTTCATAGTTGCCAATGAGTATTTTGTTGATCTAATTAAATGTTTCTTAAAAGGAATTTAATTTTGTTACTTATTTTGGCTAACATCCCAATACTGGGACTGATATGTCTACAGCTGTTCAGCTCTAAGGCACGTTATCCAGGATAGGAAAAATGAACAAAACTACTTTATTCCAGGAGTTATTGCTTGACATGATTTTCTGAGTCTGATTTTTCTGCTGCTAAAATTTACCCAGGCCTAACAGATAAAAATATCTTATCCCAGAAAAGGTGTTTTATACACTTTTTTTTAAAAAAAGGTGTTTAGATTTATACACAAAATGCTTTTTAAGTTTCAATCTTTCCTCCACTTCCTCCCCAAAATATTTTAATATATATATTAGCATTAAAATATTTTGGGGAGGAAGTAGAGGAAAGACTGAAACTTAAAATATTTTGGGGAGGAAGTGGAGGAAAGATTGAAACTTAAAAAGCATTTTGTAAAAAAGTAAAAAAAAAAGGATAAAAAATATTCGTAAAAAGTATTAAAAGTATTTTGTATACAAACTTTTTGAGACATTTGTTATAGTTTTTTTTTTTTTTAAAGTGAATACTTAGTATAATTTAGAAATGGATTTTGGGACATATGCCTTGTGTGGTAGTCATTACGGTGGGAGAATTTCAATGAACAGGTAAAGCTGTAACAGGCCATGTACAACTCTATTTTCATATTTGACCAATGATGTTGTTATTAATTATTTATTAATATTAAATTAATGCCTAAGGGCCCAGTCATAGATCAGTCACCATGATACTAGGCATTATGCTGTTCAAACATATAAAGAGCAATTACCTCCCCTAAAAGTTTATAAAGGAAAGACAACAGGTGGATGCAACAGACTAACAGGGGAAGCATTAGGTCATCATGACTGCTATTTGTGTTTATTATTCATAGTTTACTGAATGCAAACTGTGTACTCCACACACTGTCCAAACATGGAGGAAGGCATATTCCCTGCCACAAGCAATTTCAGACATTGATTTGAGAGACGAGTGAACTGTTTCAGCCAATTTTTTTAGTACAAAAATACAGACTCAGTGACATCAAAATGTTTTTATGAACTCAGATAGATTTTGTTAATTGTTCACATGGGTGGGGGGGGAAGAAAAAGTAAAAATATTTTGGTTTTTTGATTAAAATGATTTAACATTTTGAAATTTCCTTTGATTTTATTAAAAATATGTTTAAGAAATGCTCAAGATTGAATCTGATCCAGATAACAATGAAGTTAATAAAGACACATCTGTTGACTTTGGTGGACATTACATCATTTTCTTAATGAATATTAAAGATAAAGTGTCTTGAAATCACAAAATAAGGCGTTTAGAGCAAAAAGTTTAGAGTAAATTTTGCTCTTAAATCTTGTGTGTTTAGGCAAAGTAGTGTTTACCTGGTCCTGATATTTTGACTTGGGCAAAACTGTCATTTGAACCAATAGCAGGTTTTCCTGATTAAGTAGTGTAAAATTTGGCCCACAACCTGTGTTAATTAATTAGGTGCTCTGAAGCACACTGAGAGAAATGTGTGTATGTATATACATTTATAGCATCATACATATGTACATATGTATTATATATATATATAAATGTGTGTGTGTATATATATAGACAGAGAGAGAGCATTGTGTGTGTGTGTGTACACTCAGACACATATGATGCTCTCTCTCTCTCTCTATACGGATGATTGATTGATATATCTATATAGATATAGATATAGCATCATTTTTGATTTATTGATTTACCCTCAAATAAGAACTCAATACAAAGGCTTATATTTTTGTTTTATCATTCTGGTGCATGCAAATGTGATTGCAGGATCAGGGCCTATGTTTGGAATGTACTGCCAAGTACAGTTTGCAAATAACCAGTTTGGGGGTTTGATGGCAATTCTACAAAATAAAAATAAAATTCATTTGGGTTGACCAGAAAATAACATTTTTTAAAAAAAATCAGTGAATTCAAATAATAATAAAAGAAATATGTGTTCCAGGTAAAACAAAATAATTTGTTCAACCTGAAATGAAACATGTGTGTCTATCTATCTATCTATCTATCTATCTATCTATCTCTGTTGGCATGAGTCCTGATATTATTTTATCACAGGATTCAAATGTACATGTGCATGAAAATCTAAATAAGCACAAAAATTATACTGGTTTTATTTCACCTTGGGAAGGTCTCTACTATATGTAGGTTACATTAATTCTGGGATGATGGAGCTGAGCCATCTATGGCTGCTGCCAGGTTCCTATCTCTGGCCCTCTTGACAATATTTAATGTATGTTTTAACCTTAGGAAGGGATTTTTCCTCTATAAATGCAGTGGTTTGTTTCTGCCCACCAGAATGATAAAACAAAAATAGAAGCCTTTGTATTCAGTTCTCATTTTGAGGATAAATTAACAAGTCAATGATACTGGTACAACTCGCCTCAGTGTAGGCTTGGGGAAACTTTGTACTGTATGGTTTCATGTGCCAAAAAATATGCCAACAAGGAAGGCAAAATAGTCTACTCAGAGTCCTAACTAGGATGTTATTGGACAAAATTCATCCCTGGTGAATTTGGCCCATCATGTTTAACTGAAATAGAAAAGACTTTTTTAGACAGCAGTATCTAAAGAAGATGCATTACATAAAGTGCTGTGGTTGGCTTTTCTTATTAGTACCAGCTTGTAATCAGCACTCAGGAATTTTATGTTCATCTCTTTTTTTTTAAGTATTCCAGACTAGTCTGATGAAATTATTGATCAGCCTTAACTAATGACATGTCCATAAAGTCATCAACAAATGTCAGGGTCTAATACTGTGTTACATACAGATGTCCAAGATAATATATTATAGTGCAGCTGCATTGATAGATAAGGTTTTTTTTTAAAAAGGTGTTTATTTAGATGTTGGAAGCTTTCGAAGAGATTAATAAAAGTAATTTCCTTCTCTCTCTCTCTCTCTAAACAGTTGGAGAGCTGAGAGGGCATTAAAAATGCATTGTTTCCAACTTATCTTGGACCTTTTGGGCATGAAGGATGAACCAAGTTTGGTATATGATTTTCCTTTGAGCTGAGTGTGTAAATATCTCATTATACTTCACATAACTCCGCTTCTGGTACTCAGAAATGGCCCAGTTCTGCATAAGTATTTTCCCTTTCAGTACACATGGAAACATTGTGATTTGTGATGATAATACTAAGCCAACAAGCAAAATACCAGCATGTGAACATCTTCCTTTAAATAGCTTTCCCCTCCTCCCCCCACTACAGTTTCAAAGTGAATTTGCCTACCTAGAGTTTAGTTTCAGAATCATATGGTCTCTAATCAAATTCTAAGTCAGCTACAATGACTCTCCCCCCTGCCCCCTGCTTACTAGTGCTTGTCATGAAGGTTAAAGAACTATCATTACTGGAAAATGAAGCTCTGCATTTAGTGCTGTGCTTTTGAAATAGCAGCGCTAACGCTCAGCCCAGCATGTCTCCAGCAAAGTTCCACTGCTCACAGCTCTCAATTGCACTCCAGCAAGGATTATGGGAAAATTATAAAATGGTATTTTTGAGCCTCCTGGTAGAAAACAAATGTAGTAAAATCACTATCTTTACCAAGAGCCTCCTTTGTAATACATTATAAAAATAATTCTGTTTGGACTGACTTAGCAGGGAAGTCACACAAAATCTCCATGCTCAGCAACGTCTTTGATGGTCCCCTTGGAATCCTGTTCATCTGGAAGAAGAGAGCATGTAGCATAGGCTAATCAGACAGTCTCTGTGTCTTGTCCATATTGATAGTGATCCGACTCCTGGTTAGTGACATATTGTGCCTCCGTGGGGATAGAGGAATTCTCACACAAGGGTTTCTTGGTAACCTTTCCTTCAAAAGTCTCTATAAATGAGGAGCAAATGTAACGTGATTACACTGATTACACTAATGACAGAGTTGATGATGAGTTGTAATCTCCTATAAGAGGTCATTCAGTGAGCTAGTCTACTGGTTGGTTAATATTATTCAGCAATCTAGAATTAATCGGAGTCTTTTCTTTTTCCTTTTTTCCCCCTTTTCTTTTAGTACAGCATCTGCACAAAGCTGTGATATGTAGCTGATGAATGATGATGATGGTAATGATAATGGCTGCTTGATTTTTTTTTCTCATCCTAACACTCACTAGCCTTGTGTGCTGAAGGCGTGCAATATGCAGTAGGACTTTATTAGAAATTTCTGAGACGAGAGAGAAATATTTTTTACCTGCAAATCCCTTTCATCTGCATTTCATTCACCAGCCTATAATGAGCTTCTACAATGAAACTAAATAAGGAATTGTCCTAGGTGGTATTCTTTTTATGAGTGCATGGGATAATTGAAACTTGAGGAACAAGAAGATGCTCTTTTATTTTATGTATTTAATTATTTACACATCCCTTTATTAATCAATGCACTTTTATTGCTGGGTAAAAGGAACTCTGTGTTTGCAGCACAATATGTCAAGAGACTGAGTAATTATGTTCCGCATGTTACGATCATATATGGAGACAGCTTTTCAAATGGGACAACACAGGTATGTAGAGAGAAAAGGAGGACTTGTGGCACCTTAGAGACTAACAAATTTATTTGAGTATAAGCTTTCGTGAGGCATCCGATGAAGTGAGCTGTAGCTCGGGAAAGCTTAGGCTCAAATAAATTTGTTAGTCTCTAAGGTGCCACAAGTCCTCCTTTTCTTTTTGCAGATACAGACTAACACGGCTGCTACTCTGAAACCTGTCGGTATGTAGAGAATATTATCTCGGAAAACTGTTAACCTCCTCGTTTTTTTTACTCTCGGTGAGTCAGATCCTGCATGTTGCTGAGAACTCTCAATTCCCATGCTCAGAACCTCTGCGGGTTGGGCCCATTAACATTGCCCGTACCGTTCATATGCCTCATTCACACACAATGGAGGTGGACCAGGGGCCTCATATTTAAAGCATTCAACAGATTTGTGGTAAGAGACAGCAGACGTGGATTAATACCAGTCCCACAGGTCATTATTACAGAGATTTTTGTTTTACTTTTAAAACCTATAACACTGGAGTTTGTTACCATACCATTTCAGAACAAAAGGTAAAAATCTTCAGTAAGGATTACATAATCATGTATCAGAATAACATTTTGCATTGACCTTGTGACAAGGCACAGTGAAGCAGGGAAGGGCTGACTCCCTCCACATCAAGGGAAATTAATAGGGGTACACTTTCATTTTCTGGGCTCCTCATTGTTATTGTGGAGGTGATGTGCATGGGGGATTCCAGCCACAATTCTCACGGAAAAAGTACTGCTGGGCAATCCAGAGAGCAACATGAGCCTTGGCCTCAGAGGAATTCTCCCACATGTCATCTCAGCCAGAGACCAAGAGCCATAAGGGAAGTTATAGAAGTGAGCTAACTGGAAAGGGTGAAGGAGGAGGGAATCAAGTGTAAAAATCACATAACAATGTTTTATTCTCTGTCATAATTACGTGTGTCCTTGTGTGTATTTCTAGCTCGTTTCCCCTGACATTCTCCCTATGACATTCTAACGTTCCGGTAAATATTATATATTCAGTCAGACAGCAAGCTTGGAGGAATATTTTACCAGCTTTTCATAGGAGCAAATCCTGTAGCATAACTGTATTCATGAAGGTCATTACTGGAAGCTAAAGAATTTCAGATCTACACTTTGGTTCACATTATTATTAAGAATGTGCATGGGTCCTAAAATTCAGGACTCATGCTCATTTGTATCTAGCAAGTGTCATGTTTGGATTTGGGTTGGGGAGAATAAGATAGCCGACTACTGGCAGCTGAGAATCCTCCTCAGGAGTGGTCTGCATCTTATCCTTCCCCATGGTGCTGACGGAGCAGTAGGTTATTAAATCTCTCTCTCTCTCTCTCTCTCTCTCTCTCTGACCCTAACCACAGCTCCACTCCACCCCCTGCTCCACCCCCAGCCCAGCTCTGCCCTCTTTCCCTCTCTGCCCCAAGGCCAGCTCCATCTCTAGCCCCAGCTCCTCCCCCATCCTCAAGTTCTTCCCCACCTCTGTCATCAGTCTAAGTTCCTCTGCTGAGCCAACTATGCAGTAATGGAGGGGGGTATGGACAAATTCCATTACTGGTAAGGATGGGGGATGATAGGAAATGTTTGGGCACCACCATATTATTGGAATGTGCTGATTATGAAGTACAATAGAATTTGGACTGAAAGTATGGAAATCTTGCAAGAATGATTAGATCTGGGCCCTTATTCATGTTGTATTGTTCCTTATTCTGGTGAGTAATCCTATGGATTTCAATGAGACTACTCAAACAAGATAAGAACTAATCACCACGATCAATGTTCCCCCTAATTTTTAACAGGCCATGTGCACAAAAATAAGCCACCGAAGCTGGAGTGCGCATGGTGTTTTGCCGTGTGTGTGGGGTTTAAGCTCTGTGTGCACGCGTGCTCACGCACACAGCTTAGAGGGAACTGTAGTCATGATTAAGAGTGATAGACGTAGAGCATCTGTAAGTAGAGTACTACCCCAACACTTTCCAACTCATGACCTGCATTTTCTTAAATTAATCATTTTCTTTTCTTTCACCCTTTCACAACTGAGAAATCTATGGAGTCCCCCCACAGGCTTCCATCTCGCAAGTCCTCCAATTCAATATGAATTAAAGCCACTAGAGAAGTTTTTGAGAAGTTGTGGGCTGCATCACAGTATACAGATGATATAAATATTTATGACTATTTTTACAGTCTCATACGGCCCCAGGAAATAAACTGAAATGGGATCTTGTTGAAGGTGAGCTGGTGGCTGGATAGATGGAAGTGATACCTTCCTGAAACAGTGGTACCGTCTACACTGTCTCTAGATGGTATATGCTGAGTTTCTGCCAAAATGATTTGTAGCTTCAGGGCTATGTTGGATCCAACAATGCTTCTAGATTCTCAGGTAGCAGTGGGGACTCATAATGATTTTGTTGTAAATGCTGAGGAAGGAGGCTGCAATCATACCACTCCAACTCAGGCTTTGTGATCTACACGCACAACTTTGTTTCCTCCAGTCTAGACTACAGTAATGTATTCTGCTTCGGGTAACCAAAGCAAGCCAGCTTGAATACAGCTGCCTGTCTTCTGAGTGAGATACCACAAGCCCATAGCACTGATGCCCACCCCTCTGTGCTGGCTTCCTTCCCACTTACAGGTACAATTTGGGTTTGTCATAAATATAAAGGGAACGGTAAACACCTTTAAAATCCCTCCTGGCCAAGGAAAAACCCTTTCACCTGTAAAGGGTTAAGAAGCTAGGATAACCTCGCTGGCACCTGACCAAAATGACCAATGAGGAGACAAGATACTTTAAAAGATTCTGTTTTATTTAAACGGCTGATAAAATAAGTTGTGCTGAATGGAATGTATATTCCTGTTTTTGTGTCTTCAGGTAACTTAAGGTTTTGCCTAGAGGGATTCTCTATGTTTTGAATCTGATTACCCTGTAAGGTATTTACCATCCTGATTTTACAGAGGTGATTCTTTTACTTTTTATTCTATTAAAATTCTTCTTTTAAGATCCTGATTGCTTTTTCCTTGTTCTTAAGATCCAAGGGTTTGGGTCTGTGTTCACTTGTGCAAATTGGTGAGGATTTTTATCAAGCCTTCCCCTGGAAAGGGGTTGTAGGATTTACGGAGGATTTGGGGGGGAAAGATGTTTCCAAGTGGGTTCTTTCCCTGTTATTTATTTTATTTATGGTGGTGGCAGCAATAAAGTCCAAGTGCAAAAGGTAAAATAGTTTGTACCTTGGGGAAGTTTTAACCTAAGCTGGTAAAAATAAGCTTAGTGGGTTTTCATGCAGGTCCCCACATCTGTACCCTAGAGTTCAGAGTGGGGAAGGAACCTTGACAGGGTTGTTGGTGGTAATCTCTAAAGCTTTTTGTGGTTGGGAACCGAGCCATCTGAGAAATAGACCTTCCCCCTATAGCTGCTAACATATGTGCTGGATGTCAGAATTAGAGGCTGAGCTCAGTCATTTCTCTAAGGGATTCCTCTGCCTTTGGAATTTGTTACCCTTCATGGTCCACTGGAGACAGAGTCTGGTTGACTCAGGACAAGATTTAAAACTTAATGATTTCATTTACTGTTTCGTTAAGAGCGTGTCTTGGGTTTGCTAGCCAGGGTTCAGATACGTTCTCTAACAGCCAGCTTTCTGCTAGTACTTGATGGTGACAGCTGCAGTAGCAGTAATGTTAACTGTGTTTATGTTAGCTATTGCAAGTGGCACCTGCAATTGATATGTTTTTAACGTTTTAAACCAAAGTATTTAACTGCTATGAAGATCAGAGCTATAAAAATGAATACAATAATGTTTTGAAAGTTCCTAAAATTCTTTTATTCGTATGCTGTCTACTATGATAAAACTCCAAGCGGTAGGTGCTTAATAAAATGACTGGCAGGCAATATAATGAATGTTGCTAGCAGCAGCACAACTTCTGTAGAACATATTTCAGCGTGGTATAAATTCCACTTTTCTGAAGAATGACAATTAAGCAAGAATAAATACTAAATATTTAAAACTGCCCGTTCAATGCTGTTGAACAGAAATACTGCTGTATATTTTTTTCTCATTTTTCATTCTTCCTATTCCCAATAGCACTTTTTCAGTTTCTATATTATGATGTATTCTGCTATCCATAAGCTTAAGTACCCCATGCTAAGTTATTATTCATTTCCTGCAGTGTAGATTTTGTAAAGTTTGCTTTCTCTTCTCAGTTGACTGTAGAGCAGCATTTAAATTAGATACTTTTGATCTGTATTTTTAACACTGCAGAATAAATCCCTTTGCCTGTGTAATTTATATACAAAATCTTTAAAGCAGAACAATGATTTAGAACATGAAAACAAATCAAATCTCTTGTCCATTCCTATAGCAATAAAGATGTGAACGTAAATTTTAAATGTTATATTTTATATTTTTTCCCAAACATAAGCAAAAAAAAAAACATAATCAAAAATACGAGTTACACCACATTATATGGGAGTTATACATGCCTTACATTAAAGCATAGCGGTGGATACGTGTGTACATACTTGCAATTGCAAGCACATAATTTAGCCATGGTTATTTCTCAAGCCACATTAGAAAAAGAACAATACCATTCCCATTTATATGGGAGAGATTCATTTTGATGTGGAAACTGTTGCTATCAAGCACTGGAACCTTTCTTTTTTATTTCTCTGCCCCAAGACTTACATACAGTATCACCAGATGTGTCATCTTTACCCTGTGTATTAGAGATGGGCCTGCCCCAAAACTCTAGATTAAACATTTACAAATATGAACTCTTTGGAGCAGGGCCATCTGCACTTCTTCTGGATAATTGCGCCTAAAATGTAAGAAATGCTCTCAGCTGACTATTTTTGTTAAAGAAGCAAAACACAAAGAGCCAGACAGAATATGGCCTATCAATTATTCCAATATAATCACCTTTAAGTATGGTGACAGGTTTCAGAGTGGTAGCTGTGTTAGTCTGTATCAGCAAAGACAAGGAGGAGTCCTTTTGGCACCTTAGAGACTAACACATGCATTTGTTAGTCTCTACGGTGCCACAAGGACTCCTCATTGTTTTACCTTTAAGTATGACTCTCTATCATCTAAATACTATCTAAAGAGAATAAAACAAACAAAAAAAGTTATTAGGAATAAAACAAAATGCAGCCCCTTCAATCAATTGATTCCAGAAGCAATGTTTCCATAGTAGTAAGTATTCTTTCTAGGCTAAAGAACTTTCCAACTTTATCTCAGGGTACTTGATGCATGAATCTGTCTTTTCCAGCCTGCTAGGAACATTCATTTATGTGCAATGATTATTAGCACTGATAGCCAAAGCACAAGGAAAAGTCTCTCTCACCTACAATTAAATGTATTTGTGGATGTGAAAGTGTATAACAAACCAACGTAAGTTACTATTTTGGTTTATACTGTGGAGTTCTTTTGTCAACACTACAGATCATATCTGTATTTAAATTACAGAGAGAAAACTAGACCCTCAAAGGCAATAGTTAAATTAACCTTCCACCACAAGTCTTACTACATTCATGAGTCAGCTTTTCAAAGTTAAGCTTGTACTCTTATGCAGACATACTGCAATGTGCCTAATTCATGCATATAGTTACTTTCTGTGTTCACAAAAATCGGGTATTTGTGCATACATACTGGCCTGGTAGGAGCACATATGGCAGATACTTATGCATATAGGCTAGACTGTATGGGGAGACTTTGGCAAACCAGTAAGTGCCTGAAACCACTATGGCTTATTGCTAAAAGCAGCCAAGTCAGCAAGCTGTAAATTGGCCAAGGCAGCAGGGTTAGCTTAACCAAGGCAGGAGGGGAGAGGGGGTCTTTGGGTGCCACAGAGAGGGCAGCTTGATCATGCATCCTTCCTGATAAGAATTGTCTTGAAGTGGCTGATACATGCATTTTAGAAGAGCAGGATGTGCCCCAGGAATGTCTGTTGGGGGCCTCAAGGCTGCAAACTCTGGAAAAACCCACACCTGGTTAATCAATGATCAGAAGGAACCTTTTGCTGGACCGCTGAAACTGCTTGTAACAAGTTTTCTTTAAGGGACATGTCATTCTATTACTAATGTATAAAAAAGGGGGAAAAGTTTGAGGTAGCTGGACTCTTTTTGGACTTTTCCTCTGGATACACCTTGCAGTCACCACCGGCTAACAAAAGATTTGGCCACTGGAAGCCTGCTGCTTTGTCACTCGAGAGCCACACTCCACTTTGGTAATTATCAAGGGTTGGGGTGTTTTACTAACCTTTTGCAGATGTGTGTAAGTGCTTGAGACTAAGTAAAGTTTAGCTTTAAGTGAAAGCACTCATGTTTTCCTGTTTGTGCCAGCCATCTATCAGTCGGATGGCCGTGTCTCCCCTGATTTATTTCCTGACACCACCTCGCACAGAGTAAAAGTTACCAAGAGCTTTGGGTTGAAAGAACCCCAGGTAACAAGACAGGTGCAAAGATATGCACACAACTGCATGCTTCTAACATTAACAGTAGGGCTGTATATCTATGAAATTTAATACAATCACATTTTCCTTAGAGTTGCAAATCAGGATCAAATATATTCAGTCTGTTATGCAGTATAAGAAGAATATTACTCACACATGGAAGATAAAATGGTCTTTCTAGAGTAGTAGCTGTTTCCACAGGATCTTGTCATCTTTCAGTTCTTATAATGGAAAAACTTCCATTGCCATCAGGGATAATTTTGCCTATCAAAGACTGCAAGATCAGGCAGACATCATCTATGGTGTCTTTTTGTAACTTCCAAAAATTAGTTTAATGGAGCTCTTGATTTCTGATTAACTCTTTTATGCATTCTTCCACAGATATTAGTTCACATATTCAAGAAAGAGGACAAAACTAGAATATTTTATAATGATGAATTTCAGCTGCACTGAACTTTGGGAATTTGCATAAAATTAACCTACTTCTCAACCCTTTTTGGTTCTGGTTTGGCCCATCTCTCAACATAATAAAATGACCCCATAGCTTCTTAGGAATGGCTTTTTTTCCCTCGGAGATATCCAAGATGGTGTGACTGGATCACTGCAGATCAGAGATTACATATCTCTTACAGTAACATTAGGAAATGTATATAGAATCCTTCTGTGTTCTGGGAACTAGTATTACAATTGCCTGTAGCTAATGTTATGGGCTACAAATTCACTCCAAAAATGCCAGGAAAAAAGGAAGCACTTTTGTTATTTTTATTATACTTCTCATACTATACACCGGATGCTTTGAGTCTGACTAGATGTAATGGGCTCTATAGTAGTTGTTCCCTGCTATATTACACTTAGGTGACTCTTGGTTGACCATTAATTATGTTCCTTTGGTCTCTTAATAACACATTTATGAAACCAGATCTGAAACTTAAACTTTTAGGTTGCAATTATGATTACTACTTCATTATACCCTTACAGTTCCACTTTTTATATAAAGAATTATGGGTCTGGATAATTTCAGTGTGATTGCAATGGTGATTTTCTTCTCAACTATCAATTACATTGTACTACAATACCACTGTCCATAATCTTTTGAATAACTAATATATAATTTTTGTTCTGATTTATAGTAATTTAAATAACATTTGATTAGTGTGAACTACATAGATATGACATCATTTGATGGGACTTTTCCAATGCATTTGAATGTTTGTCATGCTCTTGGATATTCATCCTGTATATTCTGAAAAAGGCAATGGAAACTAGATACTGTGGGCCCATTTTACAAATGAGCCCACCTTATTAGATAGCTAAATACCTTACTTGAAAAGTCAGATTGCAGAAATGGACATTTTCTGAACAGAAAAACGAAGAAAGATTTTCTGTGCCTAAATGCAAATTTTAGTGTCCATGATTGTTCTATTAAGGTATTTGCTTTTGAAAAATGGTGCCTGCTTTATACATTGATCCATCAATAAAAGGGAAAATGCAGTTCTCTAGCATCTCCATTCAATTTGCTTTCAGTATACACCTTATGAGGATTTTGATAATAGAAATAAGACTTCACGCATGTAAAGGGACAGCATGGACGGGGGGAAGGTGAGTTCAGAGATGATCTACCCGAGGGGAAGCACTCAAAGGCAAGAAAGGTTTACATATTTCCCAGGCATGCAAAAGCAGATCACCAGCTGCCACATCTCTTTAATAGGCATAATGTACTCCCCACATTCAGCCAGCTAGCTCTGCTGGTTGCTACGTGGGAGGGGGGAGCAATGGTCCATTTGTGAATCCACGGGTGAGTAGAAAGGGATCAGTACTTATGCTCCCCTAAGTGGTTCCAGAACATTACTTGCACACACAAGTAGGGAGGAAGGTCACTCCAGACCTGCTTAAGACAGAAACAATCTGGCCCTTTGTCTGTAATTCAGCAAAAAGTAGTTTATTGAGAGCCTTTCCTAGATTTTAGGCAAAGAGTAATTCCACTGACTTCACCTGAAATCGGGGCTCCATTGTGTTAGATGCTGAACAAACAAATAGTAAGAGAGAATCCCTGCTCCAAAAGAGTTAAAATCTTAACAGACAAGACAGAAAAGGGTTTGGAGGGGAAAGAAAGTGGTGAAAGGATTTGCCAAAGGTCACGCAGGTCAGTCTCAGAGCTGGGAATGTCTTCTTAGTTCCAGTCCCGTGCCCTATCCACTAGCATAACCTGCAAATTCATTGCCTCACTAATAATAGCCCAGAAAATACACTGAGACAGGTTCTCAGCTGGTGAAAACCAGCATAGTGCCATTGAAGTCAATGGAGCAACATTGTTCATACCAGCTGAGGAGCTGGCCTAATGAAGTTAATATACCTTGGATTCTAACCGCATGTGTATAAAGAAAAACACCAAAATAGTTATAATAATTCACCCATGTAGTTATCTTTCTGGTTATATAAACTAGTGATAATTATATAAAGAAAAAGCAAAAGCACAGTGTAATTGCAATGCAGATTAACTACACTGTAATAAAAGCAACCTTATTACACAGCTAGACTGCCTCTCAGGGCACCTGTTGTATTATATACAGCCTTTTCCTTAGTACACAGGAAAATGCATGGGCCTTTTTCTGGATACATGGGGAGTGACAATGAACGTTAACTTGCAACACTTGCTCACATAAGTAATCCTTACTTAAATCAATGGGTCTAGCTTAAATTTCCTTCAATTGCAAACATACAGTTGGTCAGATAAAATATTATGTCAACTCTGCACAGTGACTCTGGGAGAACTTTTCTGTATAGAATCTCTACCCCAGGCAGTCATGGACACTGAAACTGTGACACAGTGTGCATAAACAGACTGTAGGTGAAGAAGACGCATTGTTTCCAACATATGGTTTGTCTTTTTTATTAAAACTGCTTTAATTATCCAGCGTGAATATGGATGTAGACTAAGCGCCCCAAATTAATAGACATCAAAGTGGATAAATACTTTGTTAATGCACTGAATAATGGCAGCCACTTGAAATGCTGACAATGACCCAGACTGTTGCACAGCAACCTTCCCTGCTTCATTTCCCAATCACATGAAATGCTTACAGATACTCCTGGCTCTATCACAGACTCCCGCTTCTCTATCCCTCTCCACAACATCTCATTTCATCCCCCACACACCTCCCCAAAAAAATCATTAGCAGATGAAGGCGTATAAAATGAACCACTTAGCCTAAAAAAAATGACGGTCAAAGTTTGTCAAAAAGTACTTGAAGAAACCACAAATATTCTCAGTTATAATTAAGTGATAATATTGTCATTCCAACTCAGCTCTTACAAGATGTTCAGCCATAGCAGTTTGAATTGTGTTCTGGTCATTTCTCACTGCCTAACAATGAACGGGCCTGATTGGTACTTGTAAAATAGTTTTCCACGGAAAATCAAATTGTGGCACAAAATGATGTTGGTGTTTTAGCAGGTGGCACTCATTTCCTCTAAGCTAGTAAAAAACAAATGTTTCATTATGGTTCTGGAAGCATTGTGATGTTGGAGTTGTGTTCTTCTGGATAAGATGTGAGGCAAAGGTCCTGAGCACTTGTAGTCATTAAAAACACTGTCCATGACACATTCCCAGGCATATAGATGTTAGTGTTGCTGCCCTGGCCAAATTCCATTTTTGGCCATTATACTACAATTAATTACATTCCACTTGCAGCTACAAATGGATAAAGTATTTTTCTTTTCCTATCCTAAGCAGTAGCATAATGTTGATCTTCATACTTAAACACATTCCATCCTGTCTACATTTCAGATATGAAACTGAAATCATATATATAGGACCCTAATTCTACATTCCTGTGCAAAACTTATGCTGATTGAAGTGGGAGTTTAGCGTGAACTAGGAACAAAGAATCAGATCCCTTGTTTCAAAAGTGTTCAGGGATCAGGATAAAAGGCACTATATGAATATGTGCTGAGATGACATACTATATGCTCTGCTTTTTGATGAACCAAGATTGTGTACGCTTTCAAGAGGGTTACACTGTGAGGGTATGTCTATGCAGCAAATGCTGTGCACAGGCTAGCCTACCTGAGTTACTTGAACCCAGATAACACAGGAAACATATAACTGAAGACAGGTCACTACAGGTTTCATCACTGGTAGTGCAAGCCTGGCACAACCCCCAGGTATGTACTCAGCTTGCTTGCCCACTCTGAAGCTTGTTCTGTGCTGTCTTCACTGCTGTAGTACCCTTTTCTGTTCACAAATTCCCTTGCCCCTTATAGTAGGGCAAACTACTGGGACATGAGTCCCATTGATTGCCCTGCACAGCTTGGAAACCCATGCCTCTCAAAACTAGCTGTTATTTTGGGAATGTTACTTACACCAACCACCCATGGGTTAACTACAATGTTACCTGTCTCACAAACCATGACCACTACAGTGGACCTCCCACCCCCAGATTGGTTTTACATGGACTTATAGCTGTCTGAGGTAGCTAGTTCCACAGGGCAATGCCAAACCACTTCTCAAAAGGTATGGCTTCCTTGAATCTAGTGTTCTGGTGCTCAAGGGTTGGTGCAAGCTCCTCACACACCTCCAGGAAGGTCCTGTTTCTCCTGAAAAAGGCTACGATTTAGTCACGGGTATTTTTCGTGGAAGTCATGGACAGGTCACGGGCAATAAACAAAAAATCACAATCTGTGACATATCCATTACTTATACGTAAAATACCTATGGTTAAATCATGGGGGAGAGGTGCTCGGGGGGTGTGGGGGCTGCTGCCTGGGACTGAAGACCACTGCCCAGGGCCGCAGACTGCGGCTGCTCTGGCCAGCCCGGGACCAGAGCAGTGCTGGTGTGGCTGTCCCAGGGTCATGCCAGTGGGGGAAGTTGTGCAATCTCCATCATTGGAGATCTTTAAGAGCAGGTGGGACAAATACCTGTCAGGGATGGTGTAGATAATACTTAGTCCTGCCATGAGTGCAGGGGACTGGAGTAGATGACCCCTCGAGGTCCCTTCCAATCATGTGATTCTGTAGTTATCTGTGCCAGTTGAATTTAAGCTAGCTCACTTAGAGCCATGCACAGATTTTACGATGTAGATATATCTTGAGTCAGTGATGTATTACATGTTCCCCCCATTAGTGTTATTCGGTGATCTCAGAAAGAAAGCTGACATTCAAAATAATATGACTAGTAACTAATAATAGTGTTCAATATAGGCAATGTTGAAAAAATATCCAACATGCTTCTTCAACATAAGTCCTATAGTTAAACTGAAAACAAGGTTAACAGTCTCGTGGATGGTGAAATAATATCCATCTCTGGAGTCTGTTTTTTCCTGTAAGGAAAGGAAAGCTGCTGAAAATGGTAATACCTCAACCAGGATTCCTTGTACTATTGGTGGGCAAGAGAACTGTAAAAGGCTCCCCATCATTGGAGAGTGAGTGTGGTGAGGACTGGAGGTTCCTTCAGAATCATGATATAGTTGAGGAGGTGTGGACTGCTAAAGATTTCTCCAGAAGACCCCATGTTGTGTTTGTATGTTCAAGGCTTTTCCATCCAGCACCCGTTATTGGAGGAGAATTGCAGACATGATCCTAAAAGACACCCTGGACATTCTATATGGTGCTGATCATATTCAACTCTCATTTGTGAAGTTCATGGGATCTGAGGTTGCTCAGTACTTTCCAAGAAGTGTTGAGCACTTCTGAGTATTTGGCCCTTTTCCATTCTATGTCTCCCCTCCAGGGCACCTTGCACTGTGAATCATACTGCTAACAGCCCCCTTGACTGCTCTTACTTCCAGGGAAAGAGGGAGACTGTGAAAGTCCCTCATCAGCTGGCTGGAGCAACATCTATTAGCTTATATAACTTATTTACTATGGAATAATGATCAATGAGCCCAGACCTCTGCAATGAATTCCATTACTTGTGGGCTATGTTTATATATTTATCTCTATACTACCAAGGATTATTTTCTGCTGCATTTATAAAAAAATCTGGAGTTCTAGCATAAATCCTTATTGGATTTTTTTTTTAAATTTAATGATTATTCATGAGAAACCTAAGACTAGGCACAAAGACCTAAAACTCACATACTTCAGCAAAATCCAATTCCTAACCACAGGAAAGGATTTTATCCATACAAAACACGAGACATGCCTAGATGCTATAACAACTATTTTACTTTGATGCTAGTCTTCAAATTCTATTTAATGTCAAAATTACATTAGTTTGTTGCCACATCTGACCTTTTAACATGTAATATGCCACACTGCTAGTGACCACATACATATAAGTACAATTTGGTGGAAATTGACAATCTGCTATTTGGCAACATTCAGGATTCAGTTTCGACACTGATTTCTCTCTAAGCTGTACAACAGCAACAATCAAGTTCTGAAATGTTTACTGCTAATGAAAATGTATGTTTTTGGCATAGAATATGACTGACCAAGTAATACTGTGATATGGATTTATCTTCTGGATAATGACAATATCTTACAAGCTATAGGTCAGACTGGAAATCATAAACAGATCTGAGACCATGAGAACCAGTTCTGAAAACATGATTAATTCCACAAAATGTGCTCAGTAAAATATAGACTCCTGGTTGGCCAGAAGATAAATTCCAGATCAGATATTTTTGTTGGTAGTGGTTTTGATTTGAAATGGTTTCATCAAACGTTTCATTTTATAACCATCAGCTAATGTAGTTTGTGTATTTTTTCACCATCTGAGATTCTTACAATTCAGATGGAGTTTTTAGTGCATACTTCTTCTTCCCTTGGTGTTTATTGACTTCAGTAGATAATGGGGCCAGAGCACTCACCTCTCAGGGTTTGGTCCTTAGAATACTGTGTAAAAGCACTGACTGCTCTCTAAAATCATTTCTTTTATTATAGCTTATTAACTATACAGGATCTGATTAAAAGTTAGACTTCAGCAAGCTTTGGATCAGGCCTACAAACTCTATGCTTTTTCTGCCATTTTTATGTATTTATTTCTGAAACATATTTTTACTGATCTAGAGAGAAGTTATTGATGTAAAATAAATTCAGTTCAATTCTTAGTGGACAAGTCGTCTATCTTATCTATATACTTCTATGGTCCCTATCAGCATAGCATTAGAGAGCGTCACAACTATTAAAAAACAGAAATTGCAGTACAGATCTCACACACACAGTCTTTTCTTCCCAGTCACAGCAGAAATAGATTGATTGTTTTTATTGAGTTTTGTGTTTGTGCAAGAATATGTGTGGGTGTTTAACTTATAGAGGGAAAGTAAGAAGAAGGAAATAAGTTTTGCATTTATTTCTAAAAATAGTTGCATGGTCACTCTTATCTCTTGACGGATGGAGTCCACGGTGTAAATCCAGCTACAGTGAAAGATTTGTCTCTTGCAACTATGAATCTCTTTCTATTCGTCAATAGTTTCAGAAGAATGTAGCTATCATGGGAAGCCATGGTCATGGAGGATATGATTTCCCCTCTGGTGTTATCTGGACCGGTGATCTGTTAGGCCGCTCCAATCCTTGACTCTGGGAGCCAGCCTTACCCTGCTATGCTGTGAGAACCCCCACTCCTGCGCTGTTCACAAACAGCCTCTGGCATGTAAGCCGCTCCCAGCTACTTGCAAGCAAACTACATTAGCCAATATCTTCAGTCCCAGACACAACTCTAGGAATTTCCATCTTGCAGTGTCCAGTTATGCCCACTGGACACTGCAAGCTTATGTGAGTTTGTCAGTTTAACAAAGGGATTGATATGTAGCAGGTTTGTTATTCCAAGGGGAGCCTCTGACACACTTCAAACCAAACACACTGCTTCAGGTAGAATAAACAAACAAATTTATTAACTATAAAGATAGATTTTAAGTGATTATAAGTCAAAGCATAACAAGCCAGAGTGGTTACCAAAAGAAAAGAAAATATAAGCATGCAGTCTAAACTCTCAACCCTGGACAGCAACTAGATTAAGCAGTTTTTCTCACCCCACTGGATATTGCAGTCCTTAATATACAGGGTTGTTCCTAAAACCTGGGCCAATCTCCTGTGTTGGAGTCTTGTCTTCTTCTCAGGGTCTTGGTTGCTTGCAGCATAGGTGGGGGAGGAGAAGGGCCCAGTATGTGCCCACTCTGCCTGTTTTATACTCTCAGTCCATGTGCTTGTAGAACACAAGTCCAGTCATGTCTGGGTGGCATTGCTGAGTCTCTCCAAGCAAGGCTGAGCAATTCCCCTGGTGTGGCATCATGCAGGTGAGTCATCGCATTGTAGCTCCCTTGCTGGACAATGGCTGTTGTTGGGTTGTGACACACCCTGCCCGGGCATTGGTTACTTTCCTTGCTATTGACTCTGGGGATCTAATAGCTGGCTGATTCTCCAACTTATAGCATGCTTTAGTGACCACCATACCACACAATTCTCATAACTTCATATGCATTAATGATACACATATATGGATAGAGAAATGATTTTCAGCAGATCATAACCTTTCCCCTGATACCTTACAAGGAATGCTTTATATGTGAGATCACAGTTATATGAAAATGAAGAATATGGGGGTTACAGTACGCTCCCCCAAGGTATAGAATGTCACAGAGAGAAAGCTATTTTTTTTCAGGCAGCAAGTGTCTCTCCCATGAAGGGTCTTGAAAACAAGGAAAGAAACTTTGAATTGGACTTTGAATTTCATAAATAGAGAATGGACCGCTGAGCTGGTGTGTTCATGGTGACCAGTGATGCTAAACAGATGAAATCATGTATTTTGTATGATTTAGAGCACTTTCAGGATGTGTGGCTTAATTCCTGCCTATAACAACGGAGGCCACAAATGTGTGGGGTAAATATTAGAGGACCTTGTTTCTCTGTATGCTCTTTTAATTTTGGATTAGGTCCAGGAACACAGCTAGTATTTTTATTAGTGAGGGGTGAACATCTGGAGGTCTGGAGGTTCACTTTCATTCTGACATAACTAGAACATAAACCTTTTTGAATCTCAAGAAAGACTTGATTCAAGGTTTGGTGCAAGTTTAGGTTAGTTCTTATTTTATCCAGACTGGTTCAACCACTCATAATTTCTAACAAAACCATTACAATTTTAATAAAAATATTCATTTCACCATAGTATTTTACTTTTTTCACAGTCTCTGTAGTGTCCCCTTCTACTCAGAATGGGAAACATTGCCAATACTCTCAGTAAATTTTACTACTGCAGGAGGCAAATGTCCAGTTTTTAATGGCCTCTACTATAGTTAATTAAGGACCAAGTAGTGAAGAACTGTATATTCAGTTCTAATTTAAGATACATTTTAATCCAGTTACAGTGAAAAGTTAACAGGGAAGTAACAGGAAAAAGATTTTTGCACAATCTCTGAAACTTCTGCTATGCAATGTCATCAAGGAATTGTGAAAACAGCTTGGAAAGATTATTTGCATGTACCTAAACTTCACGCAGATACTAGCAATTATATGAACTCATGGGGGTGTTCCAGCATTCCTAATTATTGTCTTTAGAGCTGTTTTATCTTGATTTCATACCTCACGAATGACTTTCACACATTCTAAAAGCTCACTTAAGAATTTCATTTTGCTCATATCCATTGTCCTTGTACAGCACAACTTGTACAGTATCTCAACTTCTAGAGATGACTGCTTACCTAAAATTCGTATTACTGTTCAAAAGTTGGAACATGTTTATAAAAAGTGTTCTGCATCTGCACTTCACATATAATTTTCATATAAAACTTGTTGCATTTTGCCTTCCTATTCTCATTTACCTTACTTACATCTCATAAGTTAATTTATTTCCAGTTTCCTTACACAAATATTTTTTCTTGTCACTTCCCTATTGGGGTTGGTGAATTTTACAGCCTTCTTACAGAACTCAAGATTGTACACCTGGCTGTCAAGCAAATTGGTCTCTTAAAGGTCCACTGATATGCAGTCCAGGTCCTGAGTCATTGGCCTTCCTTTTAGTCATCTTCTGTCCATGATCATTGCAAAGGCCACCTTACTGGTAGAACTCCCATTTTTCCACTGGACATGTCCATAAAATAGAATCATAGGACTAAAAGGGACCGCAAGAGGTCATCTAGTCCAGTCTCCTGCACTCATGGCAGGACTAAGTATTATCTAGACCATCTCTGACAGGTGTATCAATGTAGCCTAGCATCCCCCAACTTGTTTTCAGTTGAGGCAACCCTCATTAAGCACTTCACAAACTCATTTCATTTCATATCACGGAATGTCCAACCATTTGTCCATATCAACATCTTCATTTCCATGATGGAGAGCGTACGGCTTTCTTTTCTAGTGGCTGGCCCAGTCTTTGTTGTGTACATCAGGCTAGATCAAATTACAGTTTTGTACACTCTACCTTTTAACTTTTTCCAAATACTTTTCTCACAGAGAACTGGGGTTAGCTCCCACCATTTGTATCATGTAGCTGGGGCACAAAGCCAGGCATCATTCAGGACATGACCATTGTCAGGAATCATTGAGTGTAGGTTTTAAAATTCTTTCACTCTTCTAAACTCTCTCCCTGTAATATCCTGTATGGTGGGTCCTACTCCCTTAATTATCATAGCTTCAGTCAAAGTTCACTCTAAGACCCACCTGCTCAAAATTGAGTTACCACTGTTCAAATTTGGTTTGCAGCATCTCACAGTCTTCTGCACTTATCACTAAGTCATCAGCAAACATCATATTCCAATGAGGCTCTCTTTGCATAGTTTCACTGATCATATCCAAGACAACTATAAACCAAAAAGGATTCAACAACGATGACTGATACAGGCCAACATTTACTAGAAATACTTTGCTGTAGTCCCATTTGGTTTTGACTATGATAGCCACTCCAACATACATATCCTGGATAAGACAGACATATCCTTCCAGCACACCTCTCCATGGCAAACTCCACCAAACTAATTATCTTGGTACATGACTACACGCCTTCTCCAAATTCACAAAGACACATCGAGTTGCCAGCTTAATTCGACGATAATTAGCACATAATTTAATATCTCCTTTATGTTTAAAAATGTCTGCCACAAAGCTTTTATGCCATTAATCCAAAGACAATTCTATTAAAATTTAAACCATACATTTTATCTTGTAATTATAAATAATTTATTATTTATTATTTCTTATGACAAGAATTCAGCTTGGACACATAGTGTGGGTGTATCAGAGTTGGAGGAGGGCATCCATGCAGAGGGCAGCCGTGACCTCTGGTGAAACACTGGATGGGTGGTGAAACACTGGAATGCGTTGCCTAGGGAGGTGGTGGAATCTCCTTCCTTGGAAGTTTTTAAGGTCAGGCTTGACAAAGCCCTGGCTGGGATGATTTAACTGGGAATTGGTCCTGCTTCGAGCAGGGGGTTGGACTAGATGACCTTCAGGGGTCCCTTCCAACCCTGATATTCTATGATTCTATGATTCTATCACCATGACCTTTCAACTTCATAAGCAGAAAAAAAAAATAAAGGAATCAGAGTAGTACTGGATATCCCAAAGGGTCAGTTTTATGGCTCCATCTTGCTTCCCCACCAGCTAGAAGACTTTAATGGAATAGAAGGGCATATTGTCAACTCCAGGGGAGGTATAAGCACCACTCTTAGGTGAATTCTCCACTACAGGACACATGTGTGTCTTCATATGTGCATCTGAGGAAGATTATGTCTGGCCTCTGGTAGCCCCTCAACATTCACTCCCTGCAGCTATGGCAGTGGATGTGAAAAGGACTTTTAATTTCACCATATGCATGCAAAATACACTACATGACTTTGCATTGTTTATTAGCACCTGTAAAAATGTAGAATGTCTTTCTTATGAGTTCATTCATATGCATTGTATATTTGTAAAGAGCTGAATAATCATTGAATAAATATTATTATAAAATTAGGCTTTAAACATTTACATTGTGATTGGCTAAACATGTCAAAATGTGGGTAATTAATTCTACAGCACAATTCACTCTAATACATGGTCTTGCAGTCATCACATCAATATCATACCACATTTCAAGCTGTGCTTAAATATAAAATTGTTGGCTTCCATTACTGTCTCTGAATGACTGAGACTGATAGAAGAACAAATATGTTCAGAGTAGACTGTTTTTGAGAAGGAAAAATATTGTTTCTGGGGTTTTTTTTATAAGCCTTGGAAACAAGAGTCTAGCCATAAAAACAAATCATCAAAAGAAAAGTTTTCTGATAACTATCTTAACCTCACTTAGTTTCAGTTATTCAACAGATTCATCTACACAGAGATTGGAATATAAAAAAATAGAGTGAGCTACCTACTTGGGGCCCAATTCTGCAAGGTGCTGAACAAATCCTGAAGGTAGTGAGACCCTTCAAGTTTCATTGACTTCACCCAAAGGGCAGCAAACATACATAGGATGAGATGACCTTACTTTCCTTTCAGGGTCTATGAACCTCAGTGGACCTACCTTGACCTCAGTATCGAAGAACACTAACGTCATCTGATACCTTTGTTATAAGCTGAAGTGACAACTAGAGGGGCAAACAGAGAGGAGTCATGTCCCCTTCTTAGCAGTCAGGGAAGCCACACGTTCAGCATCTTTGTCATTAGATCCTCTGTGTGCCTAGAAACTTATCTAAATTATTATTAATCAACCCAAAATACAGTGTTTCTGAAAGGTCTCAGTCACTATTGAAGCTCCATTGTGCTGGGTGTAGTACACAAATAAATTACGATAAATTTCTTTGCCTGAGAAAGCTTGCCGTCTGAATACTATGTTCCACAGGGATTACAGATGATATTAGTTTCCTATGGAAAGGAATATACAGCATTGAATCATGTAGGAATTTGATGTCATGGCTATATTCCCATCTGTACTGGGAATTGTGAGGACTCAGATATCCCTCTGAGAGAACCAAGGCTAGACTATCCTACAGCATTATTCAATTTACAACCTTACCTCACATGCAGTCAGAGAAAATTCTTGATCGCTCACCCAGCAGCTCATCCCTGAAGGGGATTTATTTCTGTAAATATGGGGTCTGTTTCTGTGACTTTCATTTTTATATTATCTTTATTGAAATACATGATATTTCCATGCAAGTATTCATTAATCTTATTTATAACCTGTATTTGCTACATTTCAATATGTATGTGTATTTGATTAACCTCTCATCATTATCTATGAATTTATTTTGTTCAGATGCCAGAAATGGTAACCATTAGAACTGGTCAGGTAAACTTTATCCAAATCATTTTCCATTGGAAAATGCAGTTCCATAGAAATTGAAATGCTTCATGAAATTATGCTAATTTTTGGATTCCATTCCAATTAAAAATTAAACCAAATTTTGAAATCTCAAAGTCCTTTCCATCTTCCACAAAGCTTTAGTAATCATTCATTTAAAATCTACTGGGTCCTGATGTCAGGCTGTCTGTCATTTTTTTCCATTGAAAGGATTTTCCATACTTTATTTTTCCATGATGCTAGTGTTGGAGGATCTTTCTTTTTCCAAAAAAAAAGCAATATAGCTACTAGCAGTAATTGTGTTACAGTGGTTTCCTCCTACAGTTAATGACCTCCTTTGTACTGTAACCTATTAGGATCACTCTGGATTCTGTATCCTGAAAAAGTCTATTTGTTATTTTCCTCTAGAATACCAAGGCACTCTCACCGTACATATAAAAACATCCAATTCCTCCACATCCTCTCCAGCACCTATGGCTCCCTTTTTAATATCCCCTACCATCACCTCCATCTTTCCTGCCTGTGGATTTCTAAGGAAATTTGGTAGATGATCACTAATATGACTTGTCCCTCTGGCTAAGTCCCAAATACCACAGCTCCAAATGTCACCAAGCCATTGTCTGGTGGACAAAGATGACCTGGCTTCCACAGAAGAAAATGGAGGGGGGGATGCCAAAGAGAATGTAGGAGTACTTATAAAAGAGGTGTATCAGTATTTAATTTCTCATCAAAACACCCAGTCTTTAGTCTCATTTATCTTAGTCCAAAGTTTCCCAGTGAAGTCAGCCAGTGCCCAACTTTCCCCAAACTCAGTACATTTTTCCAAAGGTGATTTCCTCTTCTCCTGATCTTCTCTGGATCTGTTTTCTCCCATGACGTTTCTTCAGCACTCCAGTCTTAATCTTAGTCTCTCTCTGGACTGAGTTAGATCTGGCTTTTATAGGGTGGGTGGGATCTGGACACCCAATACCATGAGCATATTTTTCAAAGACTGCGCTTTGTACAATTTCTACTTTAAAAAAAGAGCCCCTTATTTACTTCGTGCCTTAAAATGGCCAACCAAGTAGAGCTGGAGGAAATTTTTCAGACAAATACTTTACTCAATAAAACATGCAGTTTCAGATGATTCAAAACTATTTGTGAATTTGACACAAATAGTTTCAGCTGTTCAAAAACTTGCTAGAGGTGGTGTTGGTGCCACCTCTCCCCCATCCCCATTAGACCAATGGTTATGGCACTCACCTGAGAGGTGGGAGACCTACCTTCAAATACCTGCTGTGGAACAGAACAGAAAGGAAATTTTTGATTCACCATCAAATCTGAAAATTTTCAGTCAGTTCAACCCGATTCATCTGTACAAGCAAACCTTGACAGAACAGCCAAGGAAGCCCTACCTGTGATGGTACTGGAGCAAATTATGGAACAATCAATTTGTAAGCACTATGAGGATAAGTTATGGCCAACATGTATTGTCAAAAACAAATCATGCCAAACCAACCTAATGTCCTTTTATAATGTTACTTGACTAGTGCAGTGTTTCCCAAACTTGGGACGCCGCTTGTTTAGGGAAAGCCCCTGATGGGCCCGGCCGGTTTGTTGACCAGCCGCATCCAGAGGTTCTGCCGATCGCAGCTCCCACTGGCCACGGTTCACTGCTCTAGGCCAATGGGGGCTGCGGGAAGTGGCGCAGGCCGAGGGACGTACTGGCCGCTGCTTCCCGCAGCCCCCATTGGCTGGGCACAGCAGACAGCGGCCAGTGGGAGCTGTGATTGGCCAAACTTGCAGATGCAGCAGCTAAGCAAACCATCCGGGCCTTGCCAGGGGCTTTCCCTGAGCAAGCGGCATCCCAAGTTTGGGAAACACTGGACTAGTGGATGGGGGGGGATGCTGAAGATGTGATATATATTATTTTATTAAGCGTTTTAACACAGTCCCACGTGTCATTCTCATAATGAAACTAGGGCAATGTGGTCTAGATGAAATTACTATAAGGTTGGCACAAAACTGGCTGAAGGACTGTATTAAAGAGTAAAAAGAAAAGGAGTATTTGTGGCACCTTAGAGACTAACCAATTTATTTGAGCATAAGCTTTCGTGAGCTTCAGCTCATTTTATCGGATGCATACTGTGGAAAATACAGAAGATGTTCTTATACATACAAACCATGAAAAAATGGGTGTTTACCACTACAAAAGGTTTTCTCTCCCCCCACAAACCCACTCTCCTGTTGGTAATAGCTTATCTAAAGTGATCACTCTCCTTACAATGTGAATGATAATCAAGGTGGGCCATTTCCAGCACAAATCCAGGGTTTAACAAGAACGTCTGAGGAACGGGGGGGGGGGGGGGGGTGAGGGAGGAAAAAACAAGGGGAAATAGGTTACCTTGCATAATGACTTAGCCACTCCCAGTCTCTATTCAAGCCTAAGTTAATTGTATCCAATTTGCAAATGAATTCCAATTCAACAGTCTCTCGCTGGAGTCTGGTTTTGAAGTTTTTCTGTTGTAATATCGCAACTTTCATGTCTGTAATCGCGTGACCAGAGAGATTGAAGTGTTCTCCGACTGGTTTATGAATGTTATAATTCTTGACATCTGATTTGTGTTCATTTATTCTTTTACGTAGAGACTGTCCAGTTAGACCAATGTACATGGCAGAGGGGCATTGCTGGCACATGATGGTATATATCACATTGGTAGATGTGCAGGTGAACGAGCCTCTGATAGTGTGGCTGATGTTATTAGGCCCTATGATGATGTCCCCTGAATAGATATGTGGGCACAGTTGACAACGGGCTTTGTTGCAAGGATAGGTTCCTGGGTTAGTGGTTCTGTTGTGTGGTATGTGGTTGCTGGTGAGTATTTGCTTCAGGTTGGGGGGCTGTCTGTAGGCAAGGACTGGCCTGTCTCCCAAGATTTGTTAGAGTGTTGGGTCATCCTTCGGGATAGGTTGTAGATCTTTAATAATGCGTTGGAGGGGTTTTAGTTGGCAGCTGAAGGTGACAGCTAGTGGCGTTCTGTTATTTTCTTTGTTAGGCCTGTCCTGTAGTAGGTGACTTCTGGGAACTCTTCTGGCTCTATCAATCTGTTTCTTCACTTCTGCAGGTGGGTATTGTAGTTGTAAGAATGCTTGATAGAGATCTTGTAGGTGTTTGTCTCTGTCTGAGGGGTTGGAGCCAATGCGGTTGTATTGCAGAGCTTGGCTGTAGACGATGGATCGTGTGGTGTGGTCAGGGTGAAAGCTGGAGGCATGTAGGTAGGAATAGCGGTCAGTAGGTTTCCGGTATAGGGTGATGTTTATGTGACCATCATTTATTAGCACTGTAGTGTCCAGGAAGTGGATCTCTTGTGTGGACTGGACCAGGCTGAGGTTGATGGTGGGATGGAAATTGTTGAAATCATGGTGGAATTCCTCAAGGGCTTCTTTTCCATGGGTCTAGATGATGAAGATGTCATCAATGTAGCGCAAGTAGAGTAGGGGCATTAGGGGACAAGAGCTGAGGAAGCGTTGTTCTAAATCAGCCATAAAAATGTTGGCATACTGTGGGGCCATGCGGGTACCCATAGGAGTGCTGCTGATTTGAAGGTATACATTGTCCCCAAATGTAAAATAGTTATGGGTAAGGACAAAGTCACAAAGTTCAGCCACTAGGTTAGCCGTGACATTATCGGGGATAGTGTTTTTGAGGGCTTGTAGTCCATCTTTGTGTGGAATGTTGGTGTAGAGGGCTTCTACATCCATAGTGGCCAGGATGGTGTTTTCAGCAAGATCACCGATGGATTGTAGTTTCCTCAGGAAGTCAGTGGTTTCTCGAAGGTAGCTGGGAGTGCTGGTAGCGTAGGGACTGAGGAGAGAGTCTACATAGCCAGACAATCCTGCTGTCAGGGAGCCAATGCCTGAGATGATGGGGCGCCCAGGATTTCCAGGTTTATGGATCTTGGGTAGTAGATAGAATATCCCAGGTCGAGGTTCCAGGGGTGTGTCTGTGCGGATTTGATCTTGTACTTTTTCAGGGAGTTTCTTGAGCAAATACTCTAGTTTCTTTTGGTAACTCTCAGTGGGATCAGAGGGTAATGGCTTGTAGAAAGTGGTGTTGGAGAGCTGCCGAGCAGCCTCTTGTTCATATTCCGATCTATTCATGATGTCAACAGCACCTCCTTTGTCAGCCTTTTTGATTATGATGTCAGAGTGGTTTCTGAGGCTGTGGATGGCATTATGTTCTGCATGGCCCAACTTGATTATCGTACACATTGTAAGGAGAGTGATCACTTTAGATAAGCTATTAGCAGCAGGAGAGTGGGGTGGGGGGAGAGAAAAACTTTTGTAGTGGTAAACACCCATTTTTTCATGGTTTGTATGTATAAGAACATCTTCTGTATTTTCCACAGTATGCATCCGATGAAGTGAGCTGTAGCTCACGAAAGCTTATGCTCAAATAAATTGGTTAGTCTCTAAGGTGCCACAAGTCCTCCTTTTCTTTTTGCGAATACAGACTAACATGGCTCACAGGTTTTCTTTCTGCAAATACAGACTAACAGGTTACTCTGAAACCTGTATTAAAGAGTAGTTATCCGTGGTACGCTGTCAAACTGAGAGGGCGTATCTAGTGGGATACTGCTGGAGTCTGTCCTGGATCTGGTACTATTTAAAATGTTCAGTAATGACTTAAATAATACAGTGGAGAGAATATTTATAAAATTTGCAGATAACACCAAGCTGGGAGGGGTTTTTAGTACTTTGGAGGACAGGATTAGAATCCAACACAACCTTGATAAATTAGACAATTGTTCTGAAATCAACAACATGAAAGTCAATAATGACTAGTGCACAGTACTTCACTTTAGGAAGTAAAACTTAAATGCAAAACTATTAAATGGGAAATAACTGGCTAGGAAGTAGTACTTCTGAAACGGATCTCTGGGTTATATTGGATCAAGACCTGGATATGAGTCAACAATATAATGCAGTTGCAAAAAAGTTTAATATTATTCTGACCTATGAGGAAAGGTTAAAGGAACTGGGTATGTGTAGTATTGAGAAAAGAAGACTGAGGTGGGTTGGGGTGCGACCTGAAAACAGTCTTAAAATATGTAAGAATTATAATAAAGAGGATGGCAATAAATTGTTGTCCACTGAAGGTAGGACAAAACGTAATCAGCTTAAGTTGCAGGAAATGAGATTTAGGTTAGATATTATGAAAAACTTTCTATGAGGATAGTTAAACTCTGTAATAAGTTTCCAAGAAAGGTTGTGGAATCTCCATCACTGGAGGTTTCTAAGAACAGGTTAGACAATCACCTATCAGGGATGGTCTAGGTATACTTGGTCCTGCTTCAGCACAGGGGAGCTGGAATAGATGATCTCTCAAGATCCCTTCCAGCCATACATTTTAATAAATATATGCTAGCCCTTGGAAAACATCCTTGTAAAATTGTGTGTGACCCTACATTTCAGGAAAATCAAGTTTTTAACATGAAAAAATATATATTGGTTCATCTTAGAAAAATGCTTTGTCATTGCCCATATTTTTTGGGGGGGAAATTAATATTTTAATATCTTAACAGGACTGTAGCAACATGATGGCTCACCGGTGCAGTGCCTCCTGCTGGTTATCTCGTGAGTTAGTTCTTCCAGCCCGGAGTGCCCTTTGCAGGCTGGTGTCTCACATGCCGCTGTCTCCCATGTCCTTTCCAGACCCCGGTGCCCCTTTACCTTGGGGTGCTGCCTGTTGGCAGTGCCCCCACACTCTGGGTCTCCCTTCCCCAAGGAACCCCCAATCCTCTATCTCCTCCTTGCCTCAGTGGCTACTACCAGTCATCATCTAACCCCCGCTCACTGGGGAACACTGCACTGTAATGGCCACTCATTGTTGGTAAGGGGTTAGGACCAGCTGCCTTTGCCTATTCCCAGGCTGCCCCCCTGTAGCACCAGTACCTTTCTGGGCCTTTACCAAGGCCTGCAGCCTGGGGGTTTACCAGGGTGGAGCTCCCGAGCTCCTCTTGCCTTTCCCCAGCACTACTCGACTCAGGTACCCTTCTCTCCCAAGCAGCCAGTCCTTCTCTCTCAAAAGCTAGAGAGACTGTCTCTGTCTGAGCTCCTGGCTCACAGCCCTTTTATAGGGCCAGCTGTGGCCTGATTGGGGCGTGGCCCCAGCTGTAGCTGCCTTCCCCATCTGCCTAGCCTTTTCTCTCAGCCCCAGCCCTCTCCAAGGGCCTGCTTTCACCCTTTCCGAGCCGGAGCGGGGTGATCGCCCCGCAACAAGGACACTGTGAGGTGTGCATTATGGTTCAACAATTACATGCCTTGTCAGATAACAAAACTCAATGTATGGCCCTGTGCCTAGCCAATGCAAAGCCATTTCATTATTAGACCAAAACAGTCTGCAGTTTCTTGTTGCTAAGTAAAGCATTTATAAATGGAAACTTAAATTAAAATATTAACAGGCTTATCGTTACAAAGGACATTTCCTGGTATTTGTTGATATTTTTTCACACTCTTTTACAAAATGTACCTGGATGATTAATTCTGTGGAAGAATAAGTGCATGTGATATAACAGAGCTTTTTTCTCCTTGAAGTGTTCTTTACCTGTTTAACTGCTCAGAATAGAATCATGAACAAGTGACTAACTCAACGTTGTGGAAGAAAATGTGTTGCATTCAAACAACACAAGTGCCCCCCCACACCCATTATTTTTATTTCTTGGGATCCAGTACTTTAAGGATGATGTGAAGAAGCCTTACAGAATATATAACATCACAAAGCTCACAACCCATCAAGTTAGTCATGATTTGAATTGTTAGATTGATGCCATGCAGGTCAATGCCTATGAGGAAGATGGAATCAGGTAGCTTCACAGATTGTTACTGGGCTTAATACTTTTTGCAATGGAAACAGAAGCCTCTTTTTTCTAACATTATGTCTTCCTTCACTATAATCTCTATTTGAGTCCAATGAGAAAAAAACCCTCATCTTCTCTTTCTAACTAATTAGTTTCTATTGATGCAATAGGCCCCTATTCGCCATAAATAGTACTTTAAGAACTTCTTTGTGTGATCTGCTGCATGACAATCCCCTGTTACACTTAGTCTTGAGAGTGCTGGGATCAAATTGGTCTAAATGCTTGGTTAATTTTGTAAAATGTAAGGTCAATACCTTATTACAATAAAATGGTCAAAAGTAGGTTTAACTAGAATAAGGAATGTACTCCCCTGATGATAAAGACTTGATCTTGTGTCACTTTTACAGCATGTAAAATTTGCACATGATTTATATGACTCTATATGAGTTTCATAGAATCATAGAATATCAGGGTTGGAAAAGATCTCAGGAGGTCAACTAGTCCAACCCCCTGCTCAAAGCAGGGGCAACACCAACTAAATCATCCCAGTTTCATGACTCTAGTATACCTTACGCTAAAATGGATTTTTTTCTTCCAAATGCAAATGTCTTATAAGTCAGGAAATCCCTCAATTCAACCAAAGTGGGAGGATCTGTCTCAAAGAAACAATTTACCCATACTCACCAAGAATAATTTAGACAAGTCTCTTACAGCTATCCTCTTCAGAATTTCCATGGCACAGATACTGCTCTTAGGTCATTCTGTTCTTTCTCTATAATAGCGTTGAGCGTTCCAGCTAAAAGAAAATAGGAATGTGTGATTCAGAAAGCGGTGAAATCATCCAATTGAAAATTACGCTTTTTATGAGATACTGTACTTTGAATTGATCATCTTTTCATTTGCTCGGTTAGGCTAGCCGTTATGAGATGATCTGCTTTCTTAGGCTTGCATGAACAACAAAGTATTTACTTTACATTTTAGGAAAGTTCAGTTGGGTTTTGTACAGCATTTTCATGATTCACTTTTTGCAGTTGTGTGTGGCCATGAATTAAGACTAATCCTCATCACTGGTTCCGTCCATTACCCCTCAGAAATATCAGATACTGCACAATCACTAGGGATGAGTAAGCCCAAACAAAATCTCTCTTTTTTGGTTTGGGTAAGGGAGGTTTAAAAATTCAATTAGACTTTCCTTTTTGACTCACTTCTGCCCTACACTATGGAAGTGCTGCACCAGAATACTAAGTGCTGCTCTTCCCACGATGTGACATATCTCCTGTTCCTTCAGAAAATGAAAGGGGAAAACTCTGGTAGCTCCCTCAGCTGAACAGTGGGTTGGCTCCCAAAACCTGTTGTCCCCTGCCAATGCAAGCTAGGTCAAACGCCATGGAGGCAATAATTCCAGTCTTCACTGCTCCCAACTCAAGCTCCCTCGCAGTGCAGCTCTATTGCCAGGTATTTCCCCTCCTGCTGCTTCCCCTAGAGCCTTCTCTACCGGAAGATTCCATAACATTTCAGGCCCTAATAAAATCAAGAAGTAACAGAAATATTGAGTGGAAGCCTTTTTCTTCAACAATTTCCAACCTGATTTCTAGAATAAAGGTGTATGTATTTTAGAGTAAAATATGCCTTTCAACTCTTTTGGTTTGTACATCACACCATTAAAAATCACATCACAATGTGTTGTAGTCTGACTTCTTTCAGAGCCCCATACCAAACCCACCTTTTCACCCACCATAGCAAAAGCTACGAATGGGAGGCTGATGTGGGGCTAAGGAAGCAATCTAAATAGAGTTGATCAAACCCTAGGAAGGCAAGTGTACAGACAAATTTTGTTTTCTTATTTTACTGGCAATCTATACATACCTTACTTGTCATGTGATCAGATACTATTGTGGTAAGGGTGGTATAAGAAAATATATATAATAGAACAGAAATCATTTTTCCTCTATTGCATTGGTTTGATCCATATATGAAATAGGAAATAAGATATTCCCCAACCTGAAACTATCTTGGATTCCATTACTTGTCTTTGTACATGAGACTGCATGGGTCAAAACCTAGAATCCTTAATTGAGCAGAACTGCTGTTGAAATCAATGGGATTTTACTTGATTAGAAACTACAGAATTTGTCCCTGTGTGTGCACATCTTTGTTCATGGCTAGTCGGACAGTAAGTCAGGCAAAAGCTTTTTTTAATTACATTTTCAGATGGTGACATAACTGGTTGCAACAATCAATATATCAATGGATTCCTGAAAGTGAGACTTTCCAAACGGGATCACAGTCATAGTTAAGCTAATGTAGGGGCCTAAAAACCTTGACAACATCCTTTTTCAATATAGTGCTCTTATGACTATTTTAATGGCAAATGCACAACAAAATGATCAAAAAACTTTATCATTACTGCCTTTCAAGTGGATATGGAAGAAGACAGAAGATTTGCGTTTGTCAGAATCTTCCAAATTTTTGGAGTATATGTTTGAAACATGAATAGGTTGACAGACAGTGAGTTAAGAAAAAGGAGACACTGACTTTATCTGTCCCTTTTGTAACCAAGCTATTACGCAGGTTGAGAAATTATCCAGGTAAAGTAATGCAGCCCTTCCTAGATACAATATCTCTTCTTTAAAGCTACTGGCTACATCCAGACTTCAGGTTTAGCCTTAGGTAAATTAACTGCATTCTAAAGCACTGTGATTTTTAGCAACTGACTAAGCTAAAAAAGGGAGCTGGGGAAAAAAAAACAGACCTGTGTTCATTTTAACCCCTATTCTGCTCACATCTCTTACAAGCAAAATTCCTAAAGAAAAGAAAATGAAGACAGCTACCTCACATCCCTGAAGAAGCTATGTCCGCACCATCAATCTATCTAATGCATGAGATGAATGCAGTGCACAAAGGAATGCTTTAAGTATCTAGGACTTTTTTTTCTTTTCATAATTTTAACACATTTCAAAGTGAGCTTATTTGACTGTTCTCAGGGAGAAATGTTTGAAAACCTAATAAACAGCAATCACAGTAATTTCCGGAAAACAATCAATTATTGATGTGTAAATTATTTACTCTACGTCATGGATCAGCAACCCCCTGGTGGGCCAAGTCGGTTTGTTTCCCTGCCGCTTCCACAGGTTCGGCCAATCGTGGCTCCCACTGACCGCGGTTTGCCACCCAAGGCCAATGGGAACTGCAGGACAAGGGATGTGCTTGCTGCCACTTCTCGCAGCCCCCATTGGCCTGGAGCGGCGAACTGCGGCCAGTGGGAGCTGCGATCGGCCAAACATGTGGACGCGGCAGGTAAACAAACTGACCCGGCCCACCGGGGGCTTACCCTGGTGGGCCGCGTGCCAAAGGTTGCCGATTCCTCCTCTACATAATGACTTGCAAATTGTGTTAGCAATAAACACATACTCCAACAAAATGCAAGTTTAATTCAAGTTTGTGAATACAGAGTAATACAATATGCTTCTAAAACTATGTTTTATCTGCTCTGCCAAGTGGTCACTTATGGAAAGCCTCATTCAAGTGATCTGGCATGGCAAATTATATAAGACCTTGGAAACTATGTATTGATGTCGCTTATTTTTCAGTACAGAATAGGTCTGGTGTAGCTATGGTTTCAAAACAATAAATGGAGAGTTGAAGACTAGAAGCTTTTTTGCATTTTCTTAAATACTTTCTTGCTAAGTCATAGAGGATGAAATCGTTGCCCCAGTGCAGTCAATGGCGGAACTCCTGTTGACTTCAATAGGGCCAGAATTTCACATACACTTTTAAAGGATCTTACATGTTTTCTTGAACCATTTAGCATTGGCAGGGGATAGAGAAGGTGTTCTAGCAGGACTTTCCAGATCTAATTTCTATGGGGCAGATTCTATCACTCTTCCTCACACTGGGTAGAGCCTTACTCCATGAGTAGTCTCATTGACATATATGATACTTCTCACAAAGTATGACAATACTCAACTTGAGAAAGTGTGGCAGAGTCAGATCCAGGATTTGAGTCTAGCTGCAGTACTTAGGAGTATGAAAATCACAATCTTACCTTCCTTGTACGTGAAAACATATGAGACTACATGTTGTAGCCTTATTCAGTTCTGGAGGTGAAGATCTGAAGATGCTGCTCTGAGCTGCACATCATTTGATCCCACTGCCAGAAAGGTTTGAATAGGAAATTGAGCAACACAGCCATAATTTGAAATACACCCCATCCAGAAAGTAATTTGAGTAAATTTCGATTACTATCATCAGTAGACTTACCAAAAATCTTAATGCATAGAATGACCTGTGCAATTCATCCACTGTCATCTTAATTCAGTAATTCAGAAATAATGTGTATTAATAAAGGGAGTGTTAGGAAATGTTCAAAGTGTAGTTTATAATACTGACTCTGCTCTTCATTTTTATTACTTGTATGGAGAAGATACAAATGGCTATATACAGCTATATGGGATTTGAGTTTTGCAAAAAGAAAAGGAGTACTTGTGGCACCTTAGAGACTAACCAATTTATTTGAGCATAAGCTTTCGTGAGCTACAAAAGCTTATGCTCAAATAAATTGGTTAGTCTCTAAGGTGCCACAAGTACTCCTTTTCTTTTTGCAAATACAGACTAACATGGCTGTTACTCTGAAACCTGAGTTTTGTAAAGAGATCCATGTTATAAAGAGTGAGTTCATAGTAAACAAGAAAGCCATAATGTAGTAATTTACATCAGGTGTAGCCTTAAAACAGAAGATCAATGTATTAGAAGTACAGGTCAGATCGTTAGCATCTGTTAAGTTCTCTTTGCCTCAGCGGAGCAGCACAAATGGACATCGTAATGATTTCCCCAGTGTTTATGGTAGCTCCTCCTCATTGCCTTTAGCACAGGAGGCATGTTGGGGCCAGCTGGAGGTTTGGAAGAGGTATTCTGGGGTGGAAAAGTGCATGAGAGGAACCTGGAGTGTCCTGCTGATCCTCAGATGACACAATGGTCCCAGCAAGTCAAGAAAACAAAGCTACAGATAGTTCAAGCACAGCTAGCATGTCTGTATACCTGCACTGGAAAGCACACTCACAGCTGCAGTGTAGACCTACCATTTATACATTTCATGATCATAGACTCCACATTTTTTTAACCTGGTTCATCGGCCAAACTTAAGTTGAATGTTTCTATTACTTACTCTTTACAGGTTAATGCAGTGGTTTTCAAACTATTTCCATTTGCAGACCACTACAAAATATTAATTGAGGTGTGGACCCCTTTGGAAATCTTAGACATAGTCTGAAGACTGCCAGGTTTCCATGGACCACAGATTGAAAACCACTGGGTTAATACTACTCCAATATCCCTCCCATACTGACCATAAAAAAAAAAAAAAAAGTCAATTGGCAAGAGTGATCAACTTACAAGATATACAGCATTTCAAAATCTATTTCCCCTCCATAAATAGGAAAATCTAATTCAATAAATAGCAACCATGATATCTGAGTAGAAAAAAATTCACTCCATACCAAAAATTTAAAGATGGGATCTTATTGACAAGAGTGTTATGGTGGGATACCCTGTAGCTGCAGTGCCCAACATTTGATGGAAAATTTCAATAAATTAACAACTTCAATCAGAAAGAATATAAAGAGGTAACAAATTATAAAGGAGAGAAAAACAGCTATAAAAAAGATAATTAGGAAGATAATGCCAATCCATAATCCCAATGAAAAAAATTGCCTGACTAATTTATATTAGCATTCAATTACCATTATTGGCTAATGTTTGTTTGATGTCACCCCCAACCTCAAAGTACCCTAGATCACTGGTTCTCAACTGGGGTACATGTGCCCCTGGGGGTAAGCAGAGTTCTTCCAGGAAGGTACATCAACTCATCTAGATATTTGCATAGTTTTACAACAGGCTACGTAAAAAGCACTAGAGAAGTCTGTACAAACTAAAATTTAATATAGACAATGACTTGTTTATACTGCTCTATATACTATGCACTGAAATGTAAGTTCAATATTTATATTTCAATTGATTTATTTTATAATTGTATGGTAAAAATGAGAAAGTAAGCAATTTTTCAGTAGTAGCATGGTGCAATATTTTTGTATTCTTATGTCTGATTTTGTAAGCAAGTAGCTTTTAAGTGTGGTGAAACTTGGGGATACGGAAGACAAATCAGACTCCTGAAAGGGGTACAATAGTCTGAAAAGGTTGAGATCCACTATCCTAGAGGCTCCACAGGTAAGGTTCACAGATTCGTAGATTATAAGGGCAGGAGGGACCATTAGGTCACTACTCTGACCTCTTGTGTAATGCAGGCAAGGGAATTTCACCCAATTACTCCTATACTGAGCCCTATCTATTCTGCCCATGTGCATGTTGTCCTTGCCATCCATGGCCCTGTCTCTGGGGTGCAGATTCTCAATGCCAGAAGGCAAATGAGTGAATGAATGTGAAGCAGCTAATGCTGAGAGCCACCACTTTCTCCTCTTCCCCTATCTTAGATCTGTTCCCTGCCCCACAGTGCTGCAGTGAGAGGCATAGGGAGGGTGAGGAAGCCAGCAACTGTATCATTGAGAGGAGTGCACAAAAGGAAGGATCCTTGGGTATCTGCTCAGCAATCCAAAGAATAGACCTTGTAGCCAGGAAGAGGATCAGCCATGGAAACTTTCCTTGTAGCTTGCTGACCTTTTAGAGTGACATTTCAGCTAGCATGAGTGACAGGAGCAGGGGCAAACAGGTGACTATCACTCTAGATGCAGGACTCTGGGTACAGCAGGGAAATATTATTGATACTGATGATCCACTCAAGTGTAGAAGAGGACGCACACCACTGCAGTCACACTTACTGATTGTGTTAAGGGTAAAAGAGATACTTAAGTGGTGCACGGGGCCTTGTGTAGGCCTTCACTGAGGTAAATTGAGGTAAACTGAGCTCATGCCAAGTGTAAGTCTCACTTCTTTCTTTTACAAATAAAAATGGTATAAGTCTTAGAACAATGAATCAGCTGAAAACTACCTACATTCCCACTATGTTATATCTGTGATGGCAAAACAAGCCTGTTTAGGAGCTGAACAGACAATAAACATGTCTTGTTTGATGCCTACAGCCACTGCATAATGTTGGCGCAGACTTAAACAGGGTCTGGGTTACATCTGACACATGCCTCCAGACACCATATGCTGCCTGGCGCAGACATCACATATAAAAGAGAAAGAGCACCTACATAGGGTCTGTTTCATGTGTACATGCTCTCAACTTCCCTTTTGTGCCTGTGTTCTTGCAAGTTCTTCCCTTAGCCTGTAGGTAGAGCTAGTGGGCAGATACACAGACACACACAGACATACACCCACACTGAATCAAAGTGCTAGAAAATTCCTTTTCTCAGGCACTTCTGAGGCTGAAGGAAGAAAGAATGGTTGAGATGCATTCTTCATTTCCTACCTTGTTCAAAAAGGTTAGTGACCCATAAAATGTTATTTAACAGCATGGGGCTAAGTCAGACTCATGTAGATTGCCATAGTATTGAGGGTCAGTGAAAGAGGAAATGAGATAGTTGCATGTTAATGTACAGTCTGAGTTTGTGAGAGGAAAACTGAACTATTCTGCTGAGGCAGCAAAATCTGCTGCTTCATGGTCTCCCTCCCCTTTGCCTCCCAGCTAATGTAAGAGACAGAGCAGGGCTGGGCTGGGCTGGGGTGGGGCAGGGGACTATTTCTCTCCTGCTTCTTGTAGGAAATGAGGGACTCCTACATTTGAGCTGAATTAATTGCCCTCAGAGATCTAGGACAGCTTCCCTTCTCCTATTAAAATTCATTTTTAAACAAAACATATTATTTTGGACTCTGATTAACTCTCACCCTGTTTAGTTTCTGAGAGAATTTCTTTTTTGCATTTGTTGTGGATGTTAACCCCCATTTCTCTTTACAGCCCTTCTGGGGCACATGCCAGTTTTGCTTTGCTCTCTTACCCAGCAGATGTTTTATACTCTCTTGCCTTTTGGTAATGTCACCATCACCATCAATGTCTAAATATATAGGTCCACCAGGGACACAGTTCAAACTTTCAGCAGCACATATTAGCATTGGGCCCAATCCAGCAGTTTTTACTAATTCAGGCCCTGATTGTACAATAAGATCTGCATGGGCAGACTCTGACAGAGCCTCACTGACTTCTCTGGAGCTCTGCATGGATGTGAGGGTGGCTCCAACTGCAGGATCGGGCTCTTCAGTGGAAAAACTTGATTCCTCCAAGAGCTGCACAGTTCAGCAAATTAACAGCATGCACATTACATAGCATATGTTATGTGGTGCCTTTCTTATAGATTCTGTCACTTCCATTGTCCTTGTCTGCAAGGTATCAAACTAGCATATCATAACTCTTTGAAAACTGATCAGTTTCAGGAAAGGAAACACATTAGCTAGCAAAGGACGGGTGGGGAGTGTGTCACATCTTATGTGATTGAGATGCTCTTGTTCCTTGTGGTCGTTTTATGTTTTAAATATGAGGTGGAGATAAAGGTTTGTGCTCATCATTTAAATTAAAGTGTTTCTAATAAGGATTCAATTTAGATTCCATTAAACTATTTCTGTATACATCCTAAATAGAAAATGGTTGTTACAAACATATTCATTGAGGTTTAATTATATAATAGATGTTTATCTGATATGACTGCTAAGCCTCCTTAAAACTGTTTGTAATAATGAAATGATATATTTTGAAAGTGTGAAATTTCATAGCAAATCAACAAAACATATAAGATGAAGCATTATGTGACAGTAAAAATAACAGTTTATAAAGTGCAATGAGATACAAGTTAAACAGACATTTAAGCAAACTAAGACAATTCCACAAAACCTTTAATATAATTATTAATGTTCACATTAGTTCTTCCTCTTATTGATCTCTATATAGACAAATCCACATACAATAACTACAGCAATTACAGTACATGCATCATGAGTAATTATTAGCATTTATCAATTAAATAGTAGTTTGTCATAAAACCATTCCTTAGGTTCAACACCTCTGCAATACAATATGTGTGTATTGCATAGACATTAAACATCATTAAAAAAACTTCTGAACAATCATGTTCTGTAAACAGAACACTGAACATGTGAAAGAAGTTTATAATATAATAGCTCAAAACATAAGGGTACTCCCCTTACTACAGGTAAAGGAAGTATTTATTTCATAATAACACTTTTATCCTAATATTAACTATTTTCATCTTCAGAGTGCTTGGCAAACATTTATGAGTTGTAACTCTACCCCGTTCATAGGTGGCTGAGGCGTGCTAATCTCATTTTGTAGATGGAGAAACTGAGGCCAAAGTTTTCAAAAGGTTGGTGAGGCACAAATAGTATAATTATTTCATATTTGTATTGTGATAGTACCCAGGAGCCCAAGTCACGGATCCGGACCCTATTGTGTTAGGTGCTCTACAAACACAGAACAAAAAGACATTTAGCTGCTGTTGATAAATTGTAGGGCTGTCAAGCAATTAATTTTTTTTCGTGATTAATCATGCAATTAAAAAAATGAATGACAATCTCACTGTTAAACAATAATAGAATACCATTTATTTAAACATTTTTGGATGTTTTCTACATTTTCAAATATATAGATTTCAATTATAACACAGACTACAAAGTGTACAGTGCTCACTTTATATTTATTTTTTATTACAAATATTTGCACTGTAAAAAAACAAAAGAAATTGTATTTTTCAATTCACCTATTACAAGTGCTGTTCTGCAATTTCTTTATCAGGAAAGTTGAATTTACAAATGTAGAATAATATACAAAACAATGTAAAATTTTAGAGCCTACAAATCCATTCAGTCCTACTTCTTGTTCAGCCAGTCGCTCAGACAAACAAATTTGGTTATAATTTGCAGGAAATAACGCTTCCCCCTTCTTGTTCACAATGTCACCTGAAAGTGAAAAGAAAAGGAGGACTTGTGGCACCTTAGAGACTAACAAATTTATTTGAGCATAAGCTTTCGTGAGCTACAGCTCACTTTATTGGATGCATTCAGTGGAAAATAGAGTGAGGAGATTTATATAGACAGAGAACGTGAAACAATGGGTGTTACCATACACACTGTAACGAGAGTGATCAGGTAAGGTCAGGTAACACCCATTGTTCCACGTTCTCTGTGTATATAAATCTCCCCACTGTATTTTCCACTGCATGCATCCAATGAAGTGAGCTGTAGCTCACGAAAGCTTATGCTCAAATAAATTTGTTAGTCTCTAAGGTGCCACAAGTCCTCCTTTTCTTTTTGCGGATACAGACTAACACGGCTGCTACTCTGAAACCTGAAAGTTAGGACAGGCATTCACATGGCACTGTTGTAGCCGGTGTCGCAAGATATTTACATGCCAGAGGCACTAAATATTCATATGTCCCTTCATGCTTCAGCCACCGAACCACCATTCCAGAGGACATGTGTCCAAGCTGATGATAGGTTCTGCTTGATAATGATCCAAAGCAGAGCTGAACGACGCATATTCATTTTCATCATTTGAGTCAGATGCCACCAGCAGAAGGCTGATTTTCTTTTTTGGTGGTTCGGGTTCTGTAGTTTCCACATCGGAGTGTTGCTCTTCTAAGACTTCTGAAAGTGAGCTCTACACCTCATCCCTCTCAGATTTTGGAAGGTATTTCATATTCTTAAACCTTGGATCAAGTGCCGTAACTATTTTTAGAAATCTCACATTGGTACCTTCTTTGTGTTTTGTCAAATCTGCAGTGACAGTGTTCTTAAAACAAACAACATGTGCTGGGTCATCATCCGAGACTGCTATAACATGAAATATATTGCAGACTGTGGGTAAAACAGAGCAGGAGACATACAATTCTCCCCAAGGAGTTCATTCACAAATGTAATTAACACATTTTTTTTAATGAGTATCACCAGCATGGAAGCATATCCTCTGGAATAGTGTCTGAAGCATGAAGGGGCATACAAATGTTTAGCATATCTGGCATGCAAATACCTTGCAATGCTGGCTACAAAAGTGCCATGTGAACACCTTTTCTCACTTTTAGGTGACATTGTAAATAAGTAGACAGCAGTATCTCCCGTAAATATAAACAAACTTATTTGTCTTAGCAATTGGCTGAACAAGAAGTAGGACTGAGTGGACTTTAGGCTCTAAAGTTTTACATTGTTTTGTTTTTTGAGTGCAGTAATGTAACAAAAAATGTACATTTGTAAGTTACACTTTCACAATAAAGAGTTTGCACTATGGTACTTGTATGAGGTGAATTGCAAAATACTATTTTTCTTTGTTTATCATTTTTACAGTGCAAATATTCATATTAAAATAATGTAAAGTGAGCACTGTACACTGTATTCTAAGTTGTAATAGAAATCAATATATTTGAAATTGCAGAAGAAGATCAAACACATCTAATATATTTCAACTGGCATTCTATTGTTCAACAGTGCGATTAATCATGACTAATATTTTTGACAGGTTTCAGAGTAACAGCCGTGTTAGTCTGTATTCGCAAAAAGAAAAGGAGTACTTGTGGCACCTTAGAGACTAACCAATTTATTTGCTCATGCTCAGATAAATTGGTTAGTCTCTAAGGTGCCACAAGTACTCCTTTATGCTCAAATAAATTGGTTAGTCTCTAAGGTGCCACAAGTACTCCTTTAATATTTTTGAGTTAATCGCGTGAGTTAACTGTGATTAATTGACAGCCCTAATAAATTGTATAGTCAATCTCTTGACTGCTCTTTGGTTCATTATGAATTGTATTCAAGAGACCAAATACCCAATATCAGTCAGGTTTATTTTTCAAAATCAGTAACAGTATAGTACAGGAAGAAAGTTTTGATACAACAGCAGTTTCTGGGATGCTGTCTCATGCAGTGTTGTTAAATTCCCCTTCCAAAGTAGGTGAGCTCCCAGGGTTCAGAGGTTGGAGCAGGAGCAGATCTTGTCTGGGGGCGGGAGCATGGCTAGAGACAGCAGAAGCAGGGACAGGAGCGTGTGGTGCTGTGGACTAGGAATGCATTGTTCAGCCAGTCAGCTGGTGCAGTTAATCACACAGCTTATATCAGGGACAGCTATGGTCATTAAGTTGCCAGGAGACTGGTTGCGGTGCAGACTAGGCCCCAATAGGTTTCTACTTTTTATTTTTGGTACCATAGTGTAGCCTTTTTTTCTTTGTTCTGAACACAGGCATTCCAGGTACCAAGGAGTCTGAAGACACCTCCTAGGTTTGCACCAGGGTAGAACACACAAAAACTGGTTGGTGAGAGTAACTCCTGATCTGTTGCTATGGTAAAACACCCATATGTCCCGATCCTGACATTTCCTATCTACTTAAGTAAAAGCTTATGTCAGTTAACGTAAGGTCTTATGGGATACTTTACATGGGGAGAGGTGTTTTGGGATACTTGACATTGTGGAGAGACTATAATTGTTCAGTCAACAAAGCTTCCCAACACTGATATTAATACTATACCAGATAGACAGATAGATAGATAGGCTAAAACTTCCCATCCAGGCACAGTATAAATTTATGGCAATGGAGAAGTAATTGTGTCCCTTAGCTGTTCATTTTCACACATTTTAATATCTGGCTTTTCTAAAAAGTGTAAACAATAAGTAACTTGGTTTAATTGGGCTGCGTTGAATGCATTCAGCCATAACATTTTGTTTTTTAAAGATTCTTTTGTTGTTTCTGAATAATAACAAATCACTATCTCACTGTGCTGTTATGACATTTGATTAATGTTTGGGAAGTGCTTTGAGACCCTTATATGAAAGGCACTAAAAATCTACAAAGTATTATTATTATTGTTATTAATTATTATTATTATTATTATTTATTATCCTTTTTCTGAATTCCTCCAATTTGCAGGTGGCTCATAACATTTTAGGGGAAGGTTTCAGAGTAGGAGCCATGTTAGTCTGTATTCACGAAAAGAAAAGGAGTACCTGTGGCACGTTAGAGACCAACAAATTTATTTGAGCATAAGGTTTTGTGAGCTACAGCTCACTTCATCGGATGCATTCAGTGGAAAATACAGTGGGGAGATTTATATACATAGAGAACATGAAACAATGGGTGTTACAATACACACTGTAACAAGAGAGTGATCACTTAAGGTGAGTTATTACCAGCGGGGGGGGGGGTGGGAAAGAAGGAAACTTCCTTCCTTTGTAGTGATAATCAAGGAGAGCGGGGAGGGGGGCAAGGGGAAATAGTTTTACTTTGTGTAATGACCCATCCACTCCCAGTCTCTATTCAAGCCTAAGTTAATTGTATCCTGCCACCTACTACAGGACAGGCCCAACAAAGAAAATAACAGAACGCCACTAGCCATCACCTTCAGCCCCCAACTAAAACCTCTCCAACGCATCATCAAGGATCTACAAACTATCCTGAAGGACGACCCATCACTCTCACAGATCTTGGGAGACAGGCCAGTCCTTGCTTACAGACAGCCACCCAACCTGAAGCAAATACTCACCAGCAACCACACACCACACAACAGAACCACTAACCCAGGAACCTATCCTTGCAACAAAGCCCATTGCCAACTGTGCCACATATCTATTCCGGGGACACCATCATAGGGCCTAATCACATCAGCCACAATATCAGAGGCTCATTCACCTGCACATCTACCAATGTGTTATATGCCATCATGTGCCAGCAATGCCCCTCTGCCATGTACATTGGTCAAACTGGACAGTCTCCGCATAAAAGAATAAATGGACACAAATCAGACGTCAAGAATTATAACATTCAAAAACCAGTTGGAGAACACTTAAATCTCTCTGGTCTCTCGATTACAGACCTAAAAGTGGCAATACTTCAACAAAAAAACTTCAAAACCAGACTCCAGTGAGAGACTGCTGAATTGGAATTAATTTGCAAACTGGATACAATTAACTTAGTCTTGAATAGAGACTGGGAGTGGATGGGTCATTACACAAAATAAAACTATTCCCCCCCCCACTGTTCCTCAGACGTTCTTGTCAACTGCTGGAAATGGCCCACCTTGATTACAAAAGGTTCTTCTTCCCCCTGCCCCCCCCCACTCTCCTGCTGGTAATAGAAAGTGATCATCTTAAGTGATCACTCTCCTTACAGTGTGTATGGTAACACCCATTGTTTCATGTTCTCTGTGTATATAAATCTCCCCACTTTATTTTCCACTACATGCATCCGATGAAGTGAGCTGTAGCTCACGAAAGCTTATGCTCAAATAAATTTGTTAGTCTCTAAGGTGTCAAAAGTCCTCCTTTTCATTTTAGGGAAAGGCTGTCAGTGTAATCCCACAGACTTCTTTAGAGAAAGTATTTTGGATGTTTATTGTTAATTTCCATTTTATGTTTTTAGATTTTTCCTGGGGTCTAGTCTCTTTCATTTGGCTGAGTAATGTGCAGGACAGAATTATATGTTTGATATGATGAAAATGGGGCTGCAACTGAGACTGTTACTTTTAATCTTTGCACCTTGCTGATAGACTGCATTTACGGTATGGACTTTAAAGTGAAGTGAAACAAGAAAGATAAAATGAGAGGGGGGGAAATATAGACTATGCCAACCAACTCTCAAAGGTTTAGTACATGCCACATGCTTTTACTAAGGAATTCCCCAGTTGTACAAGAAGATCTTAATTTCTTAATTCCTTCTAGTTTGTGTGCTTTACCTCTTCTAGTGCTGGCATGCAGAGAGATGAGTCATTTTAGCACTTATGTGGTAGAATCCACATGAAATTTATAAAAGTCAGTGCATGGGCATGAAGAAAGAGAAGTGTGGTAGTAGTAAATGAATGTAATCTTTCTGTAAGTGTGAGTGTTTGTGCGTGCACACACACGTGTGTATATAGATATACACAAAACATACAACATGAAAGATAGTTTCATCTGAATATATTTCTAAGGGAACAGTTCCTGTTCTTTGTATAGTATAGAATCTTTGTATTGGGAAAGGTCTTCAGTTGCCCTTCTCACTTCTCAGTGCTTTGGATGAAAAGATATCAGGACTTTTGCAGCTATTTAAAAGTGCAAATAGCACACCAAATCTTTCTGATGTCCATGTCATGGTACTGAATAGTATCCTGAATACAAACAAACAAGCAGCTATGCTTATAAAAGAAAAGTTTAACATATCCCCTCCTCCCGCTTTATGCCTCTTACATTTTAAGACTAGCAGACAGCAGTACAGCGACAGAGATTTAACACACAAAATGTGTCTATTGGTTAAAGCAAATCACAGGATGGGTGCAACCCAAAGTGACGGAAACCTTTACAGTCAAACAGTAGTTAGAGAAGGGAAAGACCAAATAGAAAGTAACCTGTTTTCCTCTCTGCTCCATAGTGTTGCATAGCTTATCAAAGGGACACAATACGGTAAAAAATAAAAGATTTAAGGGGGAAATATCTTTACATATGTTTAAAAACAACATCTTAAATTATAATGAAAAGTAAACACATTTCCAACACTTGCATTTACTTTTCACTATTTTTGCTGATTGTGTTTTGCTTTTCTTTCATTTTACACAATGAAAACACACAAGTCAGGTTTAGTTTTATTTTTGTTATATTATTGCCCTTTTCCCTCCCCCCTTTGTCTACTCTTTAAATTTGTGCTGAGGAATCTGAACGTTCATTAAGAAAACACTGTTTCTAGCACAGACGGTTCTGTATGTAAAGGAGAACAGTGTTGTCTTCTTGTGTCTGCCAATTGTCTGGAATAGTAGCTCTGAAAATTGTCACATTTCCTGCAGTTCACTGTTAACTCGGAGACACGAGGCTGACAATTTTAGGGTGACCGGGAATTTTGCCCGTTTACCTCAATGGGACCAGATTTTCACCCTTAATGTCATCTTTGGACAGGTCACAGAACACAGGACAGCATTTTGGTATAATCTAGGATGTTAATTTAAATTGCTATAGTTATACCATATAATCTCTTGTATAGGCATTCTTAGGTCTTCTCTACATAGGAATGTTTTCCAAGCTACATCAATGTAGCTATACATGTATAATTATACTGTTATAACCCCATGGGGGGCATGGATCAGCATTCATGTCACACTCCCCCTTAGTACCTGGCCCGGGCTGGGGAAGCTAATGATCCAACCGGTGGACCAAAATTGGGGATGAATCCTGGTCACATGCCACCTGAGGCATGTTGCGCATACACTAAGAAGAGGACCCCATGTGCGCTTTCTTATGCAATTTAGCTTATGTTATTTCAGCAGCTGCTGAAGCAGATCAAGTCGGTACCAGGACCCATGCAGCATTCCCCCTACCGTTGTGAGCTTTGGAAAGAAACTGCAGGGAGGAGTTAGGACTAAAGCCTGCAGAGCAGAAGCAGTTGAAGCTAGTGTCAGAGTTCAGGGCAACTGCAGAAAGGCACCCATGCTAGGCTTCCAGATTCTCAGCCATCACCTCTCTCTTCCTCCTGATCAGGGTATTTCCAGAGTGCACAGTTCTTTGCCTTCACTGTGTTATTCCCCAGCAAGCCAGACTGCCTAGACATGCCTGCATCTGCATTTTGCGTACTCTTCAGAAACTATAAACAGTGTAACTGCCACAGGCAAAAGTTACCACATAGTTCTTTCTAAGCAAGTCCTTTTATTTTAAGGTGACAGCATTACAGAAAGCACATACTAAAAATAATAAAAGAACTTACACTCATGATAATAAGCTTTCCAGAGAAAAGTGAACAGACCTTCAAACCCCAGCAAGGGATTTTCTGTAGTTACAAGTTCATAACCACTCTGGCTCAGAACAAGGATACCCATGAATCTGTGAATCACATTTTTTTCCCCAGTCTGTACCTCTGATACTGTTCTCATGTAACTGGTGATCAGCACACAAAAGCTTCCTGAGGCTTACATTAGTCAGGTCTCCTCCTCAGAGACGTTACATACAGTTCCACAAAAATACCTACCCATTTGCACTTTTAATACAATGAATTTGTTAACTTAATTCAATATGGTTTGTCCAGGATATTGCAGGAAACTGCCATATCTGTCACAGTAGGGACCAAGGGACGTTGAGGATGTCATCAGATTGTTTTCTGCCATTTTCACTCTGAATACTCTTTGCCCTGTTCACCCTCGTAATGACTGTCTCCTCGATTAAACACCTGAGGCCTCCATCTCACAGACTCTAACCCACCCACACCTTCTCCCTTCCTGTTTTTCTATCTCTAGCGAGCCCCATCTTAACATAAACCCTTTGAAAGGGTTTACATAAGAAAACAAAAGAAAAAAATCTGCAGAATTAACATGATGTTTTCAGCCATCACTTTGATCCTTCAGCTTGTATGTTATATCTTTCCCCCTTACCCTTTATTTGTCTAGTCTCTTCTGTAAACTCTTTGGGCCAATGATTGACTTTTATTCTGTTTGTCCAACAATGCCTAGTACTGTGGGGCCCTGTTTCCGCTTGGGGCATTATGGTAATAGGCGTTGATGATAATAAACAAGCCCTTTAACTATTTCACTGCTGTTTATTTTAGCAAAATACGAGCTTACCTTGGGATTGCTGTGCACTTATTCCCAGAAGTAAAATCCCAGAAACTCCAGCTCTCACCTCCACAGAGGCCAAGCTTCAACTTCCTCCTTACTTCCAACTTCAACTTTACAATGAAGTTATGTGCTCTCAATGCAAAGATCTGTGATATATGAAAATGCAGGGGCAGGGTAAATTAAACTGAATTTCATATCAAGATAACAAAACGGGGGCTACCGTATTGTTTTTATTGTTTTCATATTACATTTATTAAAACTCTCTCCTTTTTTTTTTTACTATTTAAATTGAGCTGCTGTAGAATTTCCAGTCTGCTGCATAAACATATAGCTGACTTGAGGTACCCTGCCAGAGAATATAGGGCCAAGTTGTCATGGCGTATAAGTCTCACTAATAGGTAGTTACACTTTCAGGGTCTCATGTACTAGAATAATGATGCAATGATTAGGTTGCATATACCAGGGGAAATGCCCATTAGTTAAGGGCGGGGGGGAAGCAAAAACAATAACTTGATTCCTTAAAAACCAATTATACCAAAAAGGAGTGCAAACATCTCAATGTAAAGTCACTGAGTTATTCTGTACAAAATAAAATAATAATACCAATAATATCACTGTAGGGAATCCCTGCTTGAACTAAATGACACAATGTGTTGATGTATCTTTGTTACGGTGATATATACATATATATGTGCTCCTGTTACAAGTAGCAGTGATCTGTAATTTCATGTAGTGTAACTACCCCCCCTAAAAATTCTTTTAAAAAACCATGAAAACATTTGTTTTGATAGTAGCTTATTTTACATAGCCTACATGATGAGTCAAATTTGACCTGACAGTGTCCTTGTAAGGCCCTTTTAAAGTACTGAAATATAGCTTGTTGTGTTTCTTATAGGCAAGGGAAAATATAATTTTAATGTTTCATTTTTGTTTTAATCTTAGTCTCTTGATAGAGGAACTGTGAACTCTCTACCTTATTTGACAGACCACTGCACAGAGATGCAAAGTATATTAATTCTTGGCACCAATATTTTGTCTCTAAGGAACATCAGGACACCTTCTGTCCTGTAATTAAACTGAATCTGTTCCCAGATCTGTGTATCCTAGATGATGCCATCTTTTGACTGACAGTCCTCTGATGATGTATTGGTATCATGCATCATCAAAGTAAGGTGCTGTAGTGATGCATTACTGAAAGGATCTAGGAGCAGATTCAGTTTATTCCTGACATAAAAGGCAGAGGACAATGCTTATCCCCAGGGTCATATAGCAGTGCTGATCCTGTAGGTCGTTTAGCACTGCTGTCAACAGAACATTGAACATGTCAAAGAAGTTTATAATATAATTGCTCAAAACAGAAGGGTACTCCCTTACTACAGGTAGAGGGGGTATTTGATGATCTACCACAAATGGGCCAGGCAATTCAAACTGTTTCACACCACGAATACTCAGAAAATCTCCATTAAAATATATGGGGCCATTTATTATACTGAGAATAGAAGAGAGGGTCTTCAGAACTTTGGTAAGAACAAAGTGCTTTGGGGGAAGTAAGGAGAACAAGCCCATCCTCAGAACCAAACTGAGCCTGAATTTTCTTCTGGGTTTGGAAATTTCTCCTTTTCTGGTTTTTGTTTCCATTTCTAACCCTCCAGTAGGTCTCAGAGCCATTTCTCCTTCCACTGTAACCCTCCAACAACTCATTGTTTTTGCCTTTCTTTTGTCTTTTTTGAAATAACAATATTAATTCCCAGTTATGAACTCCATACAACGTAAGGTACAAATTAAAGCCTCCATTCAGGAAAGCATCCCTATTCAAGATAACCCTTAAGCACAATTAACTTTAAGTGTGTGCTTAAGTCAATGACATTTAATAAGACAATGCTTTAATGCTTTCCTTAATGCTTTCCTGAATCAGGTCCAAAGGCTAGTCCCTGCCTATCACATTCAAACAAAGCCTTACTTAAATTGGTTTGTTGGCCTGAAATACCATACAAAAATATGAATGTTAAATGCTTTTAAAATTGTAAAACTAAAAACTATCATATCAGATGATTAAAGATGCCAAAGCAGCTCTCTCAAGAATCTAAAGCTGGTCCAAATTCAAACACAGATGTTTATAATCTACTTGAACGCAATCTGTTTTTTTCTTTCGGATACTTTTCCTTCCTTTCCCTTTGTGTGTGTATTCTCTTTATACAATTGTGCCACATTTCCATCTCAGAAGTGAATGCCTTTCACTGGAGTACAGAGATCTTTGTATACGCTGGGCTATATTTAACTTTGTCATAAGTAAGCACATTCCTGTTTATTGGAATCGTGTTGGGTTCACTTATGCCAGCAATGACTTTGACCCACTATCTATAAACCACTTTGGGATCCTGGAGTCTCAGTAAAGTTGTTGTATAAATATTCCTTGATAAGAGATGGAGAGTTAAGATGGCTGAGAGTACATATCAGTGATTTAGGGGAAAATACAGTGCCTGGATTACTATTTATTATTTGTATTGTGGTAGCCTCTAGGAGCCTCAGTTGTGAGAATTATCCTCCAAAAACTATTATAAATCCAGGCAATTCCCAGAGTTCAGGTTAAACATGTGTAACCTGTCTGCCAGGTGGAGCCAGCAGCAACCAGGGCCGGGTTCAATGTCTAGGGGTTCCTTTCCACTGACACAACACAGAACTGGCTCGAGCCTCCACCCAGTAATCTGGAAAAATGACACACTACCCCTGGGTGCCTCTGAGAGGCAATACTTCCCCACTCACAAGCACAGAGTCCGAGTGTAGAAAAGAAACTTTTAATGAAAGGAGGGAAGTCACCCGACATTAATTAGGGAAAATGCCACCAGTGGGATTCATAATCATAAACCCATAAGCAGGACACCCACCCCAGAGTGCATGGGGCAGTGCCTTCCGTCTCATGTTCTTGAGTTCCACAACCAAAAGTTCTTTTTCTGTGCCCTTGACTGTTCCCTTACCATACCCCTCTTACAGTGGTTGTCCTTGGTCAGAGAGGACCCAGGGTTCAGAGGTGCATCTGTGTGAGTTCACCTCCCTCCTGGGGAAGAAGGCACCTTGCTTGCTCCTCTATCTGACCACTTGCTTTGGCCGGTTGCCCTGCCAGCCACTCCTCTTCGCTGCCTGCCCCTCCAGTCACTGCTTCTCTCTGCTGGCCATCCCGCCAGCCACTGCTCCTCTCCGCTGACTGTCCCTCCAGCCATGGTTCCTCGTTGCCTTGCCAGCCGCTTGTTCTGCTCACTGCCTTGTCAGCCACTTGTTTAACAGCCGACTGTCAGTCACCTTCCGTTGCCACCTGCCTCTCTGTTGTGACTTCTGCACGAGTCTCCTTGTAATTTTCAGCTCTTTGCAGGCTGCGCATAAACACTGCCCTGTCTCAAGTGATTTCAGTTCTCTGTGATTTTTAGCAGGCTGTGCAGAAACACAGTCCCACCATAACAGATTTCAGCTCTGATTGAGCATTTCAAATAACAAAGAGGCTCCGAATGAAGCCTATTGACCTCATTCTTTGAACAGTGGGGAGGAACAGGTTAAACCAGTCTGGGGAGGACCTCCTGGCTGGGACACCTGTCCCCACCTCTCTTATTTTCACAGGACTCTGGCATTCAAGCCCCTGGCTTAACGAGGTCCTTTCCGCTGAGGGTGACCCCCTTATTTGGGACAGGTTAAGCACAGTTCTCCTCCCCTTTATTCATACAATAATGACAAAAATGGTAACAACATTTCACTAGCCCTGCATTCAGTACTAAAGTGATTTGTAACCCAACACCAGCCAAAATTGATTACTTTGAGCAACACACTGCTCTATCTGCTGGATATCTAAGCAGAGCAGGACCAAACATGTGACATGAACACACCTAAAGTCTCCCCTCCTCCCAGCTAGCTGTCAGGGAAGAATTCATTCAGATCCTGCTTACACATAAGATAAATTCAAACATGTTATAGTTTGGAATACACTGTTAAGGCACCCAAATCACCTTAACTCTGCCCTACAGAGACACTATTCAATAACTGTATGACTAGGATTTGGGTATTTTAGTGTTTGTGGTTACAGTTTAGATAAAGCTAATTTTTAAAGAGGCATTTGATTTGATTTCATTTTTGCCCCTCTCTCCTGGTGTCACTACAGGGCAAAGTTAGGTTTATTTGTGTGACAGATATGGCAACTTCCTGGAAAAAAAACTTTACTGAATTAAGTTCAGCCTTATTTAATTAATTTTCAGGAGTTCATTGTACTAAGCATGCAAATGTGTATGTATTATTGTGGGATTGTATGTAATATTTCTGGGGAGGAGACATAGTTAATGTAAGCCCTGGGGAGTATTATGAGATTCCAAGGACTCTTTGAAACAAAGTTATGAGAGGTTCCTAGAAATACGTGGGAGGAGGGGAAGGCAACTCCTCATCTCTGGGACCAACCTTTTTAAGCAGCACTCTGAGTGGAAACTCATTGTCTATTGATCACCTGTAACATGAGGACAAGATCAGACGCCCAATCTAGTTAAAAAGAGTGATTTCACAGTTTCATGTCTGTGCTTGTTCTGAGCTGAGGCTGTAATGAATTTATGACCACAGAAAAAGCCCGAACCTTAGTTGGGTTTGAAGAACTGATAATTTGCCAGAGATGGGGGGTAAGCTTAATATCATGTGTGCAGGTTATTTTACTGTTTTTAATGTTTTATCTGTAATGCTTTTACCATAAGAATAAATGTGCTTTCTTAGAAAGAACTGGGTGGTGACTTAACTGTGGGCAGTTACTTTGTTTACAGCATCTGAGATAGGAAGGGAAAGCATGCCTGCTAAGGCAATCTATATTGCTGGGGATTTTACAGCATAAGCAGGAAACTGTATGGATTGGGTTACTCCAGTCAAATTTTACAGCATAAGCAGGAAGCTGTATGGATTGGGTTACTCCAGTCAAGAGGGAAAGAGACACACATCTCTGTCCAAGAGGGGTGACAACTGGGCAGCATGAAGAGTAAGAGGTCCTTTGCTGGACCACGAGAGGGAAGTACAGATTCAGTTGCCTTGAAATGTGACAGTTAAAGTGCCAAACTGTGCATTTCTGTAACCTAAAATGTAAAGATTTCTTTCTTCTGGCATTATTCAACAGCGCTTGCTGACGGTGAAACTTACATTTATGAAGACTAATGAGAAAAATATACCATTAATCTCTCTCTTTCTCTCTGTATCTATCTATCTATCTATATTCAAATGTAACCCATGCATAATATTTCAATTAGTTTTAACTATAAAATCCTGTTCTTAAAATAACTCAAGACAAACAAATGACGTGAAACCAGATATGACGTTTCTTAAAGGACTTTTAAAAAATAATAATGTTGAGTCATTCATTCATTAACCAACTTACTTGTAAATTCTCAGAAAAAAACACTTTTGTACTCAAATGATAAAAGCTGTAATTTTGGCCAGGACAGACAGTGTCTATCAGAAGTAAGGAACTGGTTGAATCCCACCACTAATGGTGAAACTCCATTCAACCTTAAGATTCTAAAAGCTTAAAGAAAGAGACATTAAGAAAGAGGAAACCTTCAAAAAACAGATTCTGACCATCAGAACATAATTTTTCTGAGCACACTACTTTTTTTAGGTTTCTCCTGTAAACTATATCTTTATAGTTTACAGACCAATTACAGGTGTATATAGTCTTCAAGCAAATAGGGAATTTCAATGCAGTATATGTTTGCAAAGGCAATTTCTCACTGACGGAAAACTCATTACTGCCAAACAATCCCATTTAAAGATCTCTGAGGAGGTAAGCTATCCACAAACAACACCTAGGTAATAGCTAGCTATTTATCTGTTATACTGGAAACATGCTTCACCTCCTCCCCTCTCCTCCCTCCTCCCCCATTCACTTTCTGGTTGAGCTTCATAGTTAGGTTAATTAGGAGTAGACATGCTGCAAATTAAAATCTGACATCTAAAGCTATTTTGAACTTTCAAATTCCCATGGACCAAGTAAGTTTGTTTATACAAACTCTCACGCTTTTCATTATTCTAACATCCTTTCAAAAAGGTTAAGATTTTCCAGTTGGAAATACAGTATGCATGTATAATGGTTTAATTATTTTATTTTATAATAGTATATAGCATATAATAGAACTTGATCATTTTCCTGTATTTTAATTGTGATGATTTTAAGTTGTTCTTAGTTCATTGCAATTAGTTTCTTCTATTCTGTGACCTTTAAGTTGAACCTAGATGAGGGGTTTATGTTGTGAATAAATATGAGGGGGAAAAACTGATTATCAGGCTTTTAAAAAAATTGGAATTAAAATTAAGCAGTTTTAAGAGATACAAGATACATTACTACCATTTTAATAGGTCAAATGTTTCAATTGTTTAATCAATAAAACTGCTTCCTTCACATATCTGGAAGGTTTTTTCCTCGGTGTATGAAAAATAGAGCGAATCAAAGCCCAGAACACCTCAACTAATGTTATCCATAATTTTAGGTCCTGAGCCCTACTCCTACTCACATGAGTTGTCCCATTGAATTTAGCGTGGATTATCCATTTGATTATCAGTTTAGGAGGGATTACTCATGTGAGTAAGGATTTGCAGTTTCAAACGCATGGGCTTTTAATCTTATTTTTAATATATATGACAGGGAAAAAAGGAGCAGTATGAAGTGTAATAAAAACAGTAAGAAAAAAGTAAACCCTCCTCTAGTAGGTTATGTATTTGCTAAGAGACCCAGACAAGTTCAGAAATTATAGACTTTGAATGTATCTTCTGCAACTGATCTATTGGAAGATAATAATGATTTAATTAACCTAAGTGGTCATTTTCATAGATGTAACTAAAGATTATTATTAGTTATCATATATGGATACGTAAGCATTTAAATATCACCTTGATTCTTGATGCTCAGTGCTCTTGAAAATGAGCACTTAACTTCACAAACCCCTATTCACAAGGGAACACCCATTTTTGTAGTAATCTCTGATATAATTTTATATGATAATTAGATCCCATGTCATAGAGGCCTCAGTTATACCAAAGCAGACTGCTAATCATTATTTTATTTGTGCACCACACTATAATTGTGCATGGAAAATACTCTTATTTCTTTAGATTTACACATACACACACACACACAATGAAAAAGGATGTTTATCCATATGCTGTAGTCAGCCCTGACATCATTTAAAGTCAAAATCAATACCCACATATAACTAAAGTGCACCAATACCATTCAATAAAACTGATTACCAGCAAACCAGGCATATATGAAAATTTACCTCCCCACTCCCCACAACAATTCTCCACCCTTACACCCTGTAATTTTCTTCTGCCTAAATAAATAAGAGCTTATGGAAATTATGATGGTCTGTTAAATAAACTGAAAAGCATTAAGCAGGCACACACATAGGTAACAACAAAAAAGAAATCTACCAGAAAATTTATTATTTACAAATTTAATGAATTAAAAGAAGAACCTTTTAATCCTTGCCTAAGTCAACTGACAGAAGATTCATGTGGTTTTGATGTGGCATTCAGGAGGAGCTATATGGTGACCAATAATAAGAGCTTTCTTGATTTCTAAAAATTATATTCCAGGTAACCCAGTGATCAGAATAGAGCTGGTTTCCACCAGATCTGCATAGACCACAGGAAAGCTTATCACTCTGTCTCTTTCTTTATGGGGTGCCTCTTGCAAGTAAGATAAAGCTAATCAAAGCCTAGAGCAGTTGTGCCAGGATAGAGTGCAATAGGCATACAGAAGCCACTAGGTGGCCTTGTCTATGTAAGCAGGAATGATTTGATGTACTCCTATATATTTTAATTGAAATAGAATGCACAGATACTGCCTGCTGAAAAGAGAAAGTTCACTCTAATGAATGAATGAAAGATTGTGTAGTCTTAAATGTTTGTCTAATATGTATAATTATTCCATAAAGGATTTTGGACTTTTTTTCTCTGTCCTTGTCATTTAAAATGAAAGTGTTTCAGTATCAAAAATAAATCCTTGTATTTGTTCCCAAGGCTTAAACAAATCTCATGTACCTACACTACAATGTCCATTTCCCCAGTGGCTTGAATGACCATACAGTTCTAACGGACTTTCATATCCCAACTGTAAAAAATTGTATCAATGAACTTTGAGTTCTCATTGCAAGTGTGTTTCTATTGCAGATAAATAGATTCAAATTTCTAAATAGTGACACACTAGGAACCTTTGAAAGGTCTCAGCTGCTATACAGGATTGCTGGATTTGAATCACTACATCTTTTACGGAAACACATATCTCGATGTCCTTGACAATGATGACAGCTGGTTACAACAGTATATGCAGCCAACTTCAATTGTAAATGTGAATAAATATGGATCTTTCTGACATTAACTCTCCTTTTTAACAGTTTTACTATATAGTGACTAAAGAAAACATATCTATTCTTCCAGTCTGGATTTCCACTAAAAATACCTCTCTTCTGTCAACTTGGATCACCACCATATTTTCTTTACCCTCGAAAAGGAAATATACCGTGTGGACCTCAGCAATTCTCCCAAAGCTCTTCTGGTAAATCTTGAAGATGATCAGTAATGAATCTTCCAAGAGTACTAAAATTGTTTAAAAATCATATTTTAAATCCATATTTGTAATACTTGTAAACAGAAGTGACTATCTGAATCTCTGGGCCGTTGAAGATTTCATATAATTTTACATGGCATATTGCATCGATCCATATTAATTGTAGGTCAGCCTCTGGGTCTGTTTAAATATTCATTACAAAGAAATTTTAGGGAGGCTTATGTCACTTCACATTACCTTCTACTCTTTCTCAGATTCATGGTGTTTTATTGACTTTTGCATTGCATTGAAAGTGGTCAACATGGATTCACAAGATGGCCTCTGTCCTATCCCTATAGGACTATACACTAGATCTGAATGGTGTATTTGTAATGCAGGCAGGGAGAAAAAAATCATATTTTAGGCCTCCTTTTGTTAACACATGGCAAGATCTGAGTCTAAACCTGCTGATCCTGTTTGAATGTGTGAGGGATTACTTATACACAAGTTTCAACTGGGCACTGGCTTCTCGCTTCTGCTTTGTCACCTGCTCTCCACTTCCCCATTTCCCTGCCTTTCCTTGGCAGCACATTTCCTGGAATTCTACACATTTTATGCCATGGAGTAAGAATCTGCACAAGTTGCTGTAGACTTTACCATAACTTACTTTGATTTGCCTGACCGTTATTGTGGAGGTAAAATCTGATGGAGCATGGGCAGCATCCCCCTGCTTGGCCTCCTCTCCATCCATGAAGCCCTGGTAGAGGAGCTTCTGCAGAGATCAGAGGTAAGGGATACATGCTTCCACACAATTTCTTCTCCAGATCTGACAGTACCCAACCACATTTGTGTGTTTTATTCCCATTCTCTTATGGTAGGGAGCATGGGGCCATTTTGACTTAATTCAAACTCGTATTTTCTTCAAAACATTTTTTTTGCAGTGATGAGGCTATATTTGTTTGAGACCAGTTGGGTACCAGTGACAGGGACTTTCTGTCCACCTCAGCTCTACATCTAACTTCTATTAAGCTTGATTTCTTTCCCCTGATCTGCTTAGCTCCCACTGAAGCCAGTCATCCCAACAATGCCCATAAATTCAAAACAAATAAAAATGATAGTGCTGACATGGAAAATATAAATAAATGTAATATATAATGTTTATGACTTATTTGTAATGAGCTATTTTGAGCTATTAATGATTTTGTTAACTATAATATGCTCTGGTCTGATTTGCCACTTCTTCACACCTTTTTACACAGGAGTAGTGGTTTGTTCATGTTCTGAAACTAGCTTATGTATCTTTCTCAGGATGAGGCTAAGTTTATTTCCATATTTTTGAATAGATATTAATCCTTGTTGGCTCTTGATAATTCCTTAAAGAACTGCCCAACTTTAAAGCTTTTTTTTTTTTTTTTTTTGTCTTCTGGCAAGGTAAGCAATACTTTGCAATCAGCTTAGCATTAAGTATGTTTTCTGCTGAAATAATTGATGTATATCAACATTATACATAAAACATTACAAAAGCCCAACAGCTATACTCTGCAGTTAGGAGATTAAAAATAAAAAATAAATGAAAAATAAGTTGGTTTACAAAAATGACCTAGTTATCTGACTAGTTTGCATCACTGTATTTTTGACAGCTAAGACTGAAAAAAAACAAAACAAAACAAAAAAATAATCCCCATTCTTACTGATGAAAAATATGTTCAAGAAAGAGTTTGGATAATGTTGTATCTTAAAAGTTTGATTTATAAGCCTCTAAAATATAGTTTTATCACTCAAATAACTGCATCTAACCCAGTTGCAGTACATAACATCTTCAAAATACATTATGATAAAAACCTAACGCTTATATGATAAATCTAGGTATGAGCTGAACAGATCTGAAAAAAAATCCGTTATGTACCAATTAAGTATCTAAAAGAAAATGTGTGGAGTGGGAAGGAGAGAGAGTTTCTCTACGCATGTGGAGTAGTACTCTTCTTCACAAGTTGTCATATATCAAAATCTGTAATACAATTCACAGAGTAAGGTGCTGAGTGGCAGAAAGAGGCCCATAACTAACAAATATAATGCAAGGTCCTCAGTTGGTGTAAATCAGCATAGCTCTATTGACTTCCTGATTTATACCAGCTGATGATCTGGACTATAAAATCCCTTTTGCTTCTGCTAGAAGTAATGAAAATATATAGCAGAAGTATACCTAAATTAAGCACAGTTGTAACTTACGGTACAAAAGTAGCGTTGAAAACTTCCATTTTGAACCCTTAAATGCAGCTCTCTAGTGCTGCTGAGAGCATCTGGCATATCATGCAGCCGCTTTAGAGAGGTGCATGTAAGAACTGGTGTTCTAGGGGAAAGTGTTCCAAGACAATATTCACACCTTCTAATAGCAGTAGATGGGGCTGTAACAAGTGTTCCCTACATGTTTATCTTGAAACTAATGTACAGCCATGTGATCAGCTCACCATCCATAAGAAATCTTAAGTATTAGGCACAGAATTCTCTGAAGTTTCTGTAGTTGGGATTCAGGGGCAACGCACCTATGGGATATCAAACTGTGCAACATATGTCACTGGCTCAGCCATGAATTAATGATTCTTTACTTTCCTAGTTCCTAAATGTTGCCCCTACAGAAACACCAATCAGAAAAAGAAACGCATAATGTGCATGTAAGCTGTTCTGGCAGTTTGCACACACACACACATACACACAAACAGTGTGTGAGCCCTCAGTCTGGAGGTGTGCAAAGCATTTTCCCTCATTTAGAGCCCAGTCTTGGGAGGTACTGAACACTCTTAATTCTAATTGACTTTATTGGGAATGGAGAGGGTGTTCAACATATTGTAAGATTTGGCCTTCAGTACCACATTTCAAAAAGGTATTTAGGTGCCTATTGAAGCAAAAAGGCACTTACTGGGATTTTCAAAATCTGCTAGGTGTCTATCTCCTATTGATGTCAAAGGAAGGTAAGTACTTAGATGCTCTTGAAAATACCACTACATGCCTACCTCCTTTATTAGGCATCTACATACCTTTAAAAATCTGTCCCTTAAAGCCTCTGAATACTTGACTCTAAAGCACAGCTGGTCTTACTACCTTTCAAATACAGTGGTTACCAGACTCTGATTCAGTAACACTAGAATTATGAAGTCTGGAATTCAAAACCCCGCTAATCCAATGTAAGCCAATTGCAGGTCTAGAGAATAAGAAAAGACTCAGACCCAGATTCTACACCAGGAGGATTAAGAGATCTATAATATCTCTCTCTCTCTCTCTCTCTCACACACACACACACACACACAATCTGAGCAAAATTAGTCATTTTATTTTGCAGTATCTCCAAAAGGTTCACCCATCCTCCCCTAAGCCTTAGGCCAGCGGTGCACAATACCTAACTACATATTCATGTTGGACAGGAAGTGTTTATGTTTGGGGGAGGAGGAATAGCAAAAAAATATGTTTTGAAAGCCTGCCTAAAAAGGCTATTAGCCCTTTTCTCCAAACGTTTTTGCCACCTGGTGTTTGTACCAGAATGCTTTTAAAAGGTGTGGGATTTCCTGCTGACTTCACTGATAGCAGGTTTAGACTCTAAATCATGGATTGTCCTGCTCATCCTTTGTTTCTGGGATCTTTGAATCACTATCATGACTTCCTCTGGTACCATTTTTTTTTCTTCCCCCTGTTGGGGACATCCAGGACACATGAGGAATAATCTTATGTAGGTTGTGACAGCTGATACTAGAGCCCAGTGCTTTAGAACAGCTGTGGGAGTACAATACCAGAAATTGAAGGAAGCCCAACATTTTGCAGCTGAAGTTAATTTTTTACTCTGATAATCGATATGCTTTGGTTTACCATTTTGTGGCATAGGTCACAATAAGAAGATATAAACCACATCCTCTAGTGGTTGGCAGCAAACAGTCGTTGTGTGCTCATCACAGACATGAAGTCCACTAATTAGCCGTATGAGATGAGATGAGCTGTGACCTCTTCATTTCTCTTAACCTATATTTTGTAAGAGCTTTTTTTTTATTATTATTGTGACTGTTGAGTCATGAAATTCAATTGTACATAATTCCTAGCAGAAAAAAAGAAAAACACAAAGGGGGGAGGCAAGGGATAAGAGACTACGCAAGTGCAAGTTTCATCCTCCTCCACTCTCTTTTTTTCTTCTTCTGCATTAATTGATATTAACCCCTGGGGAGAGGGGTGTTAAGATCTGTCAATCCACCATGCTGCTAGATAACTAATTAATACTAATAGATGGAGCTGTGAACTCATCAGAATAAAGCTGTTAATATTAAAACATCACAGGCTATCACTATCCTGAAGGAGCAACAAAACACAATTATTGCCAGTGGGAAAGCATGGGCTGATCTTCTGTTATTGCTTTCTAATTCCTAAGGAAGAGGGCAGCATTGAAGTTCATGTGCCAAAATGTACTCCACTGCTCATTAAAAAAACACTGTTGGATCCTGTCTTCCAACTGCTTGGGGTCATCTCTGACAATGTTTTACTATGGAAAAGTTGTAAGAATAGTTCTTTGTAAGAATAGTTCTTTGTAAGATAAACTTATTGTTCCAGCTAACAGCTTTGAGGTCTCTGGGGAAAAGAATGTCAGTGCTTCTCTACAGACCAGGTCTCTACACACAAAGTAGGAGAACCTGTGAGAGTATCTTACAGGGGCAATAGAACCTGCTATAGTATCTAATACTTTTCTGTGAGGATGTCCGTCCCATACATTGATTTGATGTTGTATATTGTAGTTAAAGCAATACCCGCTGTTCCCGCCGATTGCTAGTGATGGTAAAAGTAGAAAAATAAGTGGTACTATAGGGAATTTACCTTTAAAGAAAAGGCATCAGTTTGTATGTGTGTGTATAGGTGTGTGTGTTTAATATAACAAAGAAAAGAAAGATTGTCTACTATTAGGCACATTAACCTAAATATTGTACCTGTTAAATATGGGCCAAATCCAGCCCAGTTACCACACAGGTGCAGAAGCTCCTGAAGACAGAAGAAGCCATGTGATGCCACTGGGAAAGATTCAGAGAGTCCATGCATGACTCTGGCAATCATGAGTGAAATCCTGATCTCGTTGATGTCCGTGGGAGTTTTGCCATTTTCCTCAATGATCCCAGATTTCATTACTTGAGTGCCGTGAGCCATTTCTTCACCCAGCAAAAGTGTGTGTGCACGCAGGGCGTAGGGCTCAGGGAAGGGGGAAGAACCCAGTGCCTTGTGCTCAAACTGTATTTATATTACAGGACTTGTGTCTAAATGATTTCTCAGGTAGTTAATTCAGGTCAGGGAGCAGTGGTGTCACCTGAAAGCTTGAATGAGCTGTACTATTTTCTGATTAACTGAGACTGATGTATAGTAAAATGTTTGATCACTGGTTGACAAACCTATTGTGATGTAAATATGAAGCTTAGTTATTTTTATTTTTTTTCATTTCCTCCAATCTTCCGTCCACTGATCTCCTAAATAATTTTACTGTCTGAGCCCTTGCTTTGAATTTGTTCCATAATTTGTGTCACAAGCAAATACTTGCTTTCTTTCCTGATCAGAGATCTATTTGATCTGGAATTAGATGGTTAGAGGCAAAGTATCAAAATGTTCTTTCTACCAAAATGATAATAGCAGTAATTAATAACATGTCTGCAGTTCCTTTCAGAGGATTTCAAAGTACATAAAATACATTCAATCTAAGAACACCCCTGTTAGGGGAATAAGTATTAGACAAGTGCAGGTAACTGGATGTTAAATGGCTTCCCACAGGTCACACAGCAAGCCAATGGCAGAGCTCTCAATGGTGCTCAGAAATCCTGACTTCTGCTGTTCTAATCATTCAATAACACCACTACTCATTCCTAATTCTGCTGTGGGAGAATTGTGCAGCAGCAGCACCCTGCCTTTTTCCAAACCTGCGTTTTGCCAATTTCACAAAATAACCATTTTGTTTCCCTTTTCCAAGATCTCACCTCCTGTTTCTGAGACATCCAAGGTTATGGCAGCTTTTAAAACCAAAGAAACGTCTTGCAAACTGAGGACCACTGTGCCGGGCCATAGCGTCTAGGGTATGATTCATGGCTGTGTTAGTCCTCTTTTCTTTTCTTTTTTTAATATGCTGGTGAATTCTACTGAAGACCTCATGCTTTCCTCCTCTGTGCACTAGCACTGCCATCCCTAAGCATTCAGTAATCATGAATCAGCCCCCGAAGCAGTATTAAAAGCCTCTTTTGGGGGGAGAATTTGTGAGCTTCTGTCCCACCTCTCATGCAGATTCGTACCTATGTTGGCATTGCAAGGTGAGAAATACATCTTTCTCCCTCTGACAGAACAAACTTCCTTTTTTGACAGGTGACGCCACGTCTTTTGGCTCCTTAGGGTTTTTTTGATCACGGCACAGGAAGCCACCCTATTCCTGGTGATGACAGAAGCTTGAATTACATGTTACTCTACCTATCTTAGGATAGTGTTTGGTGATGAGAGTTTATACCACCTAGTCTGAGTCCCATGCTAGGTGATGGGTAAAAAGAAACGGGGAATCTTGCCATTCTCAGACTCCCACAGTTTGTGCCTCTAGCAATTACCTTGTCCTTCAGATTCACCACAGCATCATACCTTCGATATAGCTATTGAGTCTATGCAAATGATGAGACCACCAATAGTCTTCTAAATTTATCAAATTTTGGAACAACTCATTGTCAGACATCTGCTTGCTAGTGGTTTAAAAATGTTGACCGTTTTAATTGTTTTCTTGTGAAGTGCCCTGTGATACTTTGAAGAATGCTACTGTGTATCAATCAGTTGTTGTTTACATTATAAATCCATAATAAACAACGAAATACTAAAAAGTATAGTAAGTATTTGTGTCCATAAAATCCTCTTTGAACATTTGAGTAAGCTCCAGTGAAGCTGTCATGGTCTATTACACTCCACATTAGCTGTTAGGGTCTATTATGTCAATTATCATACACATCCATGACAGATTGTTCTTTTTTTGGCTTTTTAATATTCACATTAAAAATAAAAAGGGGACCTTGGGTGGCATAGGAAATTGAAACTGCAAACACAGAGCCTCTCTCTTTGAGGTTACTAGTTGAAATCTAGCTCAGACGAGCAGTAACTGAAAGTTGCTACCATCAGATGGTTGCAATTTTCAGTTACTGCTGATCTGTTTGATGTGTATAGAATGAACTTAAGTGTTCTCAAAGATGAAGCCTCAACCACTGAAGTGAATAGGAATGTTGCTGTTTACTTTAATAGGAATAGGATAAGACAATTAATTCAGGTTCAAACTGTCATCTGCACATACACTACAACTAGGAATACACCACTGAAGTTTGTTTGTTAGTTTGTTGGAAGTATCTGCTAGACTGGGGATCAGCAACTTTTGGCATGTGGCCCATCAGGGAAATCCGCTGATGGGCTGGGGCAGTTAGTTTACCTGCAGCGTCCGCAGGTTCGGCGGATCACAGCTCCCACTGGCCGGGGTTCATCGTTCCAGGCCAATGGGGGCTGTGGGAAGCGGTGGCCAGCACATCCCTCGGCCTGTGCCACTCCTGCAGCTCCGATTGGCCTGGAGCGACAAAGCGAGGCCAGTGGGAGCTGTGATCGGTCTAACCTGCAGACACTGCAGGTAAACAAACCATCCCAGCCCACCAGTGGCTTTTCCTGATGGGCCGCGTACCAAAAGTTGCCGATCCCTATGCTAGACAGATAGGCTTGTGATCAGCAGTCCAAGTGTCTTCTCAGTAATCCTGGTGAAATACCACAGTAACTCCATTGAAGTCATTAGTGTTACTCCACAATTATATTGGTGTAACAGAAAGCAGTCTGGCCCTATATCTATACTGGTTTCTTCCAAGTCAGTGTTGAAGCACATTGGAGAGGTACTGTGAGGAACCTAGATCTTCTGCTGTCTGTTAATCCTGCATCTTTCATAAATATTAAATTCACAGGGATTTTTTTAATAGCAATAAACTAACCACAAAGAAAGTGAGAATATTTTTAAATAGTGTCAAACCAGTTAAGGTAACATAAGAACACTTTCCTCCTGCTACATCTTCAGTAAGTTTTTTATAACTAAACTAAAACTATATGCTGTGAGTTTTGAAAAGCTCAACTAAGTGCTTTCCACTTTCTGTTTCTATCTGTGACCTCAGTGGAGTTACACCAAGAACAAATTTGTCCCGTATGCCCCAAAGCAAAATCCACTGCTGTGCAGTTTTAAAACGGGAGTATATCAGGGAACTAGAAAACATCATACAGTGAACAATGCTACACTAGCAGGGTGTTGTCCGCAGTGGCCAAGGCAGGCTGGGGGGCAGTACAGAGCAGTAGTCAAGCGTGTGCAGGTGGTTAGGCAGCTGGAAGGCCAATTGGCAGCAGAGGTAGTTCAGGCAATGGTCAGAGTTCTCACAGGGTTCAGTAGCCAGAAGATCCAATCCAAGGGCCCAGGTCAGAGGATTAGGGAGCCAAGATTGGGTGAGGGGGCAAGGAAGGGTCAGACAAGGTAGAGTGGAAACAAGGCAGGTTCTAGCAAACAAGCACAGCAAGGCAGTCTAGCCAACAACCAGCCAATAGTTTCCTCTTCCTGTTAAGTCTTTATATTGTTCAGGTACCTACTGAAAATGCTGCCTGTCCATCCAATCAGGGGTCAGGGTCATGGTTGCTGTGGGTCTGTAGGCCTTTAGCACAAAGGCTGTTGGTCTGGGCAGCAGTTCAATGCACTGCTGTGGTGAAGCAGCTAAGATGCTACCTGAGGATCTGGCAGGTCTTTGTTCAACACTGGGGTCCTGACACAGGGGGATGCAACATAGGACACCTAAGTCTTTGTCAGTCTCTAATTCCTTTGATCCCTACAGAAATTTAGAAGAATGAGAAGACACAAGGATGTTGTAACTCTGAGTCAAGTACTGAATTTCAACCTACATTTTGTGTGCATGGACATGCACGTGGTCTGTCAGTCTCTCCTTATTTACCCATTCCCCTTCATCACAAAGACATCATGTTACATCAGCTGACCCTTCCTGTCATGGCTCTCTGTGTTGCGACCAATGCATCTCCTAACTCAGCCTGCTGGGATTGTTCAAACATGGTGCAGAGTCCATTCTCCCTCAGCGGGGCTAAACCTTCTGAAGAACTCCTGACCCCATTGAGGTCAATGGCAAAACTCTTCTCGAATTCAGTGGATCAAGGGTTTTGCTCACTGTTCCAACCCAAGGAATGAGGGACACAGCAAACATCCACAAAAATATAGCTTTGCCTCAACTTCTACCCAAAATGCTGACACCAGGAGAGAGTACTAAGCTCTCAGACTCAGTTTTTACAACTGAATTGTTCTTTATTGATATAGGTGTGGTGTAAAAATGTACCCATCTTTGTGGGAACTCCAGGACACAGTGGAAGCATGGCTATTTAATCACCTCTTAAAAGGGTGCACTCCTCCACTTTTTTTGCCATCGCCCTATCTCCTGACAACCCATCCTTACTCCTGTGGGGGGATAGTGGTGACAGCGTTGTGCACTCCTCACATTCAGGTGAGCACAAAGACCTCAATTGTACCCAGCCCCTATTCTGGGAGAAAAAAGGCTTCCATATATCTGCAGCAGCAGAGTACAGTACAGCCCATAGTGTTTAATTTCATGTTGAAAATTTGCTTTCTTCTGCTTGCACATCATAGTGTAATGCAACAATTATGTGACACATTAAAAAAAGTATGACAATACCTGCAGTGTATCCAAATGTGAAGAGATCTGCAGTCATTTCAAATGGGAAACATGCTATTAGCTCACACAATGGATTCCCCAGCTAAAAAGAAGACATAAATTGGAGTGAATCAAGCATTCACTGCTAGCAGATCTGCTGCATTGATGAGTTGTAAATGTGCTTAGCAAGAGTACAGCATCAGAAAAGGACCATGGAATTATCATACAGGGACTTTAATGAGAATGGGTTAATTTGTATCATTTCTTATTCTAATTATTGTATTTGACACACAGGAACAAAACCCTTTTCAGCCATTTTCTTTTCTTGTTACCATTCCTTATTACAAGAATGAGAAATCACAACAATCTGACTACTTTTCTATTCTGTGAAATACAGTAGCATGCTGAACTGTTTTGACCCTTTCAATATTCCACATAGGTAATTTGAGAGGAGAGAGTCCAGTTATGGTCTCAGTAAAGAGCATTTAATGAATTCTGGAAAAGTATAATTTGCATGGAAATGGCCTGAATTATGTTTTTAAGTCTACAAAGAATGTAATGGAAAGGGAGGAAAAAAAACAGCACAACAATCCTCCATCCTATGATAATGATTTTAATGAGAATTAAAATTTAACCTCTTATTCTATGTTGGTTTCATCTTTCAGCCCTTAGAGTCTCTCTGGGGACATACTCCATTGGTAAGACAGATCTACAGGCATTGAAAATGTTCTGTTTAGCACAGATACTAATCACAAAAGCAATACAATTGGTTAAGATAGTACCCGACCTAAAAGGAAGCATTTAAGAGCTATGAGTACTACATTTTCAAAAGTTGGGTACAAATTTGTGTCTGCAAAGAATGCAGTTACAGGAATCTTAAATCCCATATCAGCACACCAGACTTTGATAATGCACATATGTGATGCTGTATGATTGAATATGACTATTTATATCATTGATATTACCACTGTTATACAATTACAACAAATTGCATACAAAGTAGGTCATGTAAGGTGTCAATGGAAAAGTTATGATTTGCTAAATATGATTATACTGTTCATATACATGTATCACCTCTGTACCTGAATATTGGCTATGAATAATAATATTCATAATAATATGAATGAATATTGGCTATGAATTGATATCTTATACATGTGTTGTATTCCTGGGTAACACTCATCGGACAGAAGTTACATTAGAGTCAGACACCTATGTGCTGATGACCCATTAAGGACACTTCATTCTAACAGTGAACCACAGAAGAAACTCAACCCACCCAGTGAATGCCTCTGCAAGAATATGAGCAACGGCTGCCCCTGTGAGTCATCAAAGCATGTAAGGACATGTGATATGCTCATGTGACACTGGACTTCATGTTGGGCCAGTAACTTTCCATGCACCTGGGCTGTAAGCTTTGTCTGAGACAGTATATTGCAGGCCCAACGCAGAAGATATAAAAGAGCCCCTGAGATCTCTCTATTTTGCCTCTTTCCTGCCCTGACTCTCTGGACTGTGGATTTAAAACTAAAAGGAGGATTTTCAACTACTGACTAAAGACCTTCAGTCTTTGGAAGTTAGCAGAGAGACTTTACAAGCCAGCAGTCTACTCATCACGGTTACAAACCTGAAATAAGGACTTTGCAATAATTTGTATGTATATGATCTATTAACCATTATTAACTTTCTTCTTTTCTTGTATTATTATATTTTTTTAATTACTAAAGGATTGGCATCAGCATGATTATTGAGTAAAATCTGAGTTATATATTGACCTGGCTAAGTGGCTGATCTCTTGGGATTAGAATAACCTTATATTTGATTAAATTGGTTTTCAGTAATCACTCATCATAGAGTCCAGCGTCTGGATGGTGAGACAAGGGCTGGAATGCCTAAGGACACTGTATTTTTGACATCCTGTTAACCAGTACACAGAGGCAGAAGTTATTTTTGTTACTGGCTTGGTACTATCTAATGATAGAATAACCACCAGTTTGAGGTGAGTATGCCCTGTTTCTCAGCAGTTTGTCCTTAATTTGGCATCCTCAGCTGTGACCTACTGAGGAATGATGACAACATATACATGAGTACTTGCATGTGAAAATATCTACTTTTGAAAGTGCACATTAAAAATGTTTGTCAACATTTCAGTAATTTTTTGGGGGGGGGGGTCTACCAATTTTACTTTTCAGGGACCTTCCTGGTGTATGCTAATATGGGATTTTGCATCATTGACCTCTGCATATATGAACATTTTTTAATAAGACCAAATTAGTTCCCAGGTTCTGAAGATTTGGCCCGAGTACCACTCTTATGGGAAGTGGTAAAACTGTCTCTATTGGCCTTCCCTTCAAAATAAAAAAGCATACAGGATCATTCAATCCTGTATCCCTAAAGACGTGGAAGAGGGAATACAGGGTCGCTAAGCTTTCCGTCCAAAGAGGAACAGGTACAGAGAAGGGCTACTAGGATGATCCGAGGAATGGAAAACTTGTCTTATGAAAGGAGACTCAGGGAGCTTGGCTTGTTTAGCCTAACTAAGAGAAAGTTGAGGGGAGATATGATTGCTCTCTATAAATATATCAGACGGATAAATACCGGAGAGGGAGAGGAATTATTTAAGCTCAGTGTGGACACAAGAACAAATGGATATAAACTGGCCACCAGGAAATTTAGACTAGAAATTAGATGAAGGTTTCTAACCATCAGAGGAGTGAAGTTTTGGAATAGCCTTCCAAGGGAAGCAGTGGGGGCAAAAGAGCTATCTGGCTTTAAGATTAAACTCGATAAGTTTATGGAGGAGATGGTGTGATGGGATAACATGGTTTTGGTAATTAAATATTCATGGAAAATAGGCCCAATGGCCTGTGATGAGATATTAGATGGGGTGGGATCTGAGTTACCCAGGAAAGAATTTTCTGTAGTATCTGGCTGATGAATCTTGCCCATATGCTCAGGGTTTAGCTGATCGCCATATTTGGGGTCGGGAAGGAATTTTCCTCCAGGGCAGATTGGAAGAGGCCCTGGAGGTTTTTTGCCTTCCTCTGTAGCATGGGGCACGGGTCACTTGCTGGAGGATTCTCTGCTCCTTGAAGTCTTTAAACTACAATTTGAGGACTTCAGTAGCACAGATATAGGTGTGAGGTTTTTTTGCAGGAGTGGTGGGTGAAATTCTGTGGCCTGCGTTGTGCAGGAGGTCAGACTAGATGATCATAATGGTCCCTTCTGACCTAAATATCTATGAATCTATGAAAGAGCCTCACCAGGCAAGGAAGAAGAAGGGGACCCGTTTTGAGTTAGGCATCACGTTTGTGTAGAGTGATGTGCAAAATTTATAAAAATTTCATATAAGCCTCTATATCAAACCTAAACTCTAGACTTTAGACTTTCACACATCCCCAACAGCAGGTTTATGATTTTCCAGTTAGTTGAGGAGTCCTGAGCATGTGCTTGTATAGAAACACAGATACCTGAAGTAAGGCTGGTTTTACATTTATCAGTCACTAGAAGAATTACATATGTGTGTGTCAAAAGAACCCTTCCATATGATAGTTACAAAAATGTACTTCTGCAGCATTACTCATCAATATATTATTTTTATATCCTTCATACATAAATCTGCAAGCCTTAGATAAAATTGTCAGAATAATTAGGTTTTTTTCTTCCCCTACTACAGCAGTGAATGAAATGTAGTAATTCCAAGATAATATTTCTTGAGAAGACACCAAAGGGACAGAGTGATTCACAGCAGATAATACATAATGCACCCCCACCCAAGCTAGCAGAAGCTAATCATAAAAATGACCTTAATGGGTAATTCGTGTGCTTTTGAATGCAGCTGTGTGCACTGCAGACTAGCAGGAAAGAGAAGAAGTGTCGTTCCATTTGAGGGAGTACTGCAATGAAAATATTTGTGAGGAATAGGGGCTAGTGGCTCTGATTAGCGGGGGGAGAGGACAGAAAGTTCTATACCTGTAATAGGCATAATGCTGGCATCCATCTTGAGTACTAATGCTGCCTTGCAAACCTGCTTGCTTGCTCTGCTTCTATTGTGGATTTTTTTGGTTAGGGAATATTATTTTAAAGGGGTGATGTGGCCTTAAAATGTTATCTCCCTAAGGTGTCAGCCAGGAGAGAGGTACATCAGACTAACAAATACACATCGCCTCCAAACAAAATGGAAACACGAAGGTTTTGGAGGAAATGTAAAGCAGCCTTCCCACAAGAGGAATGGAGAGTGGGATCCCTTACCCCTATCTCCAGCAACACAGGTCAAGAGTTCATACTCTCACACACATTCACACACACACTCAAAATGTCCTTTCCTTAATAATCACCGATGAGCAAAGCTTCTCTATATTTATATGGCTATTTAATGTGATTGCCATTATTATTAAATCTCTCTCTTTCAGTAGGAGTAGCACACTGGGGATTCGTCTAACCTGAGAGCTACAATAATTCATGCAGTTTGCATGACCTAATTTCTAAAAGCAGCCTCTGATTTTGGGTGCCTCAATTGGGAGCGCCTAACTTGAGACACCGGGGGGCCTAATTTTCAGAAATATAGAGCACTCATTACTGTCATCAACTTCAAATGGAATTCTGAGGTGGCCAGCACTAGCGGAACATCAGGCTCAGATCAGGCACCAAAACCCAAGGCCACCTTTCAAAATGTTTGCTTATAGAATCAGGTAGGAGACGAACAGGCAGAGCCCAACGAGCACTTGGGGCAGTGGAAGTTCCGATTGCGTGAGCTCTTCTTCCCCTCTGCAGCTGCAGAGGTTTTCATTGTGCTTTGTGCAACAGTCTAACCTTTCCTTTGGAAAGGCCAGTCATCTGTGCAGTGACCATTAACAGCCTTCTGCATGACCCAGGGTAACAGGTTTTTTTTTTTTTTTTTAAATGGATCATACCCTTACTGTTTATTAAGCAATTAGAACAGCTTCGGTCAGAAAAATTCCAATTTGTTTCACAGAAAACTCACAAAAAGGGGAAAATGGAAAAAAAATCCTTCTATTTTTCCTCTTTCTGAAAACCCAGAGAAAGCCAAATGTTTTATCCAGCTTTAATAATAAGGCTTGGGCTGGCAGTAATGGCAATCTTTGTTCCCCCTAATGCAAAAATTCCATTTACGTCCTCGATAAAAAGGGTCCAATGAAGCAGAGAAACATGTAATTTGTGCAGAAAATGGGAGTTATGCAATTTTTGTTGGCATAAACAATGCAGCAAATGCTGAGAAATAGCCTTGTGCATTCATGAATGGGGTCCTTTCTCTGCTCCGTCTCTTTTCCTTGCTCTTTCTTAGTTGGCGCACAAGAAGAAAAGGACGGTGTCATTGCCTCGGAGCTGTAGTTTTCAAACCCAGAGTGAATAACAACAAATGACAGCTCATTCCTGCCTTCTGATTAAGGAGCAGCGGTGTTCTGATGGGCATTTGCTGGGATTGCAGCCAATTAAATGTTTATATGTGTATTTGATTGGTCTGCATTTGCAGAAAGGCTATTCCAGTGTTATTACTGAGCACATTAAAGGATACCACCTCATCCAGTTTACCATAATAGAATAGAACCAAAAAAATACTCTTTCAAATTAAAATACAAATGGGGATGCAGTGTTTGAAAGGTAACTTTTTGGAAGAGTGGATGCCCCACTGACTCAACTGCCTGAAAATAAAGAGCTATTAATTGTGTCTTTAACCATTTCCTTCCATGTTTTTGTTTGTTTGTTGTGTTTTGGGGGGAGAGGAGTTTACACAAAGGGGTACTGACAAGGTTGCTAAGGGCAGCGCATATGACATAATATATTTGGAATTTCAGAAAGCCATTTGTTACATTCCTCATGACATGTTCCTACTTAATCTCAAAGCAGCAGCAAGGATTCAGGGCAGGACATGGGAATAACTAGAGAACAGGTTGAAAAACAGGAAACAGTAACTAGTTCTTGTGAAAAATATAACTATGTCTGACAAAAGGAAATATTATTTGAAGTCCACAGGTTAGTGTTTAGAAGGCTCCTGCTGCTGCTCTCTGTGTGTGTGTGTGTTTTAACTTATAAAAATGATCTACACAAACAAGGAACAACTGTAGCCTACTTACATTTTCTGATGACAAAAAATGAAAGATGCCGAATAAATGCCATGCAGTCAGCAAAACATAAAAGGGATTTAGATTTGATTTTTAAAGGGTCTGTCACAGAGGGAATTAAATGTGATATCGACAAATATAAAACAATAAAAGTTTAGCATGCTAAAACCTAGTGAACTCCAGCACAAAGCAAATGGAATTAAATTATACTAAGGGAAGTTTGAATGAATAACTAACTAAATAAACATTGAATTAAATAACACAACAACCCTGACATAATATTGAGCAATTTTAATGGCTGAATGAACAAAGCAATTCTGCATGCTCCAAAACAATTTGATACCCATTACCTAGGAACATATCCTTACTCACTCCTTGTAATAATAATAGATAATAATTAATAATAAAAATAAGTAACAAATAATAATACCTTTCATTTCTATAGCGCCTTTTTATCCAGCAAAAGATGACTACTCTGGTAGGTAGTTATTATTCCCATTGCCCTTATGGGCAAAAAGGGTCTCAAAGGGCTAGATATCCCATTAAAGGGACAGATGGGACATAGGCTTCGCACTTCCCCAATTCTGTCCCTGGTTTCCAGCATAAACTATGGCAGCCTCAGTTCTGCTAATGTGGAAAAGCTTCCTCCTTCCTGTTTAGCCAGCACTTAACAGGGGAGCTGTAACACAAAGCAGAAACAGGGCTGGAAAGATTGAGTGATTTATCACACAAAACTACCCAAAACGACTGTGTATGAGTCCCTCAATGTCCATTGGCAACAGTCTATAACTACAGCTGTTACCATGGCTGACAAACTCACTTCATATAACACACTGATGTCATAATATTTATACAAACAGTATCGTGTAAGGTAGGGTGACCAGACTGCAAATGTGAAAAATCGGGATGGGGGTGGAGGGTATTAGGAGCCTATAAAAGAAAAAGACGAAGAAATCAGGACTGTCCCTATACAATCGGGACATCTGGTCACCCTAGTGTAAGGTATCATATGAAAACTGGTGGCACTCTGATCATTAATATTCTTGTGTCATGTCTGTAGGTGTTCTGGAAATATGTTACTAAAATATATTTAGTCCAAGCAATCCAAAAATGCAGTTGCTAAACATATTTGTCCTAGGCAAAGAAATATATATTGCCTGGTCTGTTGAGGTCAAACTGTGTAATACACAGACAGTGGGTAATAAATTTGCATATATTGTAAACAGAGTAATTGAGGTAACAAGAAGAGGACCCCAGTTTGCTGGAAAACCAACAGGACCAGAGTGTGAACCCCAGAGGGTCTTTCTGGGTCTGGTGGCAAAGACAATGGACTTTAGGGAATACAAGGAGAAGCCAAAAGGAATCCACCACTTAAGAGACGAAGCGGCTGGCCCTTTCTGATTCTGTAAGGTATCCCCAGCCATGTGGGTTGAGGGTGCTGACTGTGAGAAGTTACCTGAAAACAGGATTGTGATCTGTTAAGTTTTAGACACTGGAAAACATGTTTTACTTTTGCTGTAATCAATTTCTGTCCCTATTATCCTTGGTTACTCTCACTTAAATGTCTGGTCTTTATTAATAAATATACTTTGGGGGTTACCATAAAATCATCTCAGTGCTGTACATTAAAGTGTAGGTCCTTAGCTAAATTATCAGGTTGATGTGTTCGCTGTCTCCTTGGAGGCAGCCAACGTGGTAATTTCTCTGAGTGTCCAGTGATAGAGGATAGATACCACAGAGGAATTCACTAAATGTTACCTGCCTGGCAAGGTTGAGACTGGCAGAGTCTCGGGAGCGGGCTGCTGAGGCAGTCAAACAGGGGTGACAGGTTGCTGACTCACAATTTAAGCTCAAGCAAAGCTTTCTCTCACTCAGGCAGAGGGTTAACACAATGGTTTATGTTTCTGAATGCTCAGACAAAGCATCATACTGAGACAAGAGTAGTCAAATCTTCGGATTTTCACTCTTGTACTTCTCCTACAATACTATTTCCCTACTCTATTATTTGTAGCAGAGTTAGTTGAAAAATAGGAAAAAAGCCACAGTGATTTCCTGCCTCCCCCACACTTTTCACTAAAATGTTGATCTTTACAAAACTCTATTTTAATTATTAGCGAGGAGTGAAGGTAAAAAATATTTACTCAAACTAATGTCTTCCAAGGGGCATGGATATATCCTGGTCCCACCCCTTTTTACCAATTGCTCCTAACCCACTGAAAGTTCCTTGCTTCCACTGGAGTGATCTTCACAGGTTTGGAAATGGCATTTCTGTGGCCAGATTCTGTCAATGACACAACACAATGCAACTGCGCTGCAGCACAGTGCCATAAAATTAAAATCTACTATTTCTATGTTGACACTGCATGAAATAAGTCACCATCACTTGGGAGTTTGTGTATTTTTTTCTCTTTTTTCATGCTGTATTGTTCAGCCAGATATTCTGAAAGCCAGAATAAAAATAAATTCTTTTAGTGATCACCAACAACAGATTTCCTTGTATTTCTAGATTTTTTTTTGGCTCACTGCAAAATCTCCCTCACTTTTGTTTTAAATTAAAACAGCTGAGCCGAAATGTAAGAGTCATCCTGGGAAAGCCTACATTACCATAGGAATAGGAAAGTGTAACCTTTGATTGCCAGCTCCCTTCTTCATTATGCATCATAAATTCCCTTTCATGTAAAGCAAAACAACCTCCCATCCCTTTTGATGGATAATATTGTATTTGTATTATTTTATTTTAATAACTTATAATTACTTATGAATCATGCATTTCTTCCATATAAAATGAGCAAGATCAGCCAGAATGGCACACTTAGGGTCCCTAAAGCATTTTGAAGCCTCAGGCTCTACAGAACAATCCCTCTTTCCGTCCGAATCGGCACGACACTAGAAGGTACAAAAGAGATGGACGATGTTATAAATCACCAGTCTTCCCAAAATGTGACCTCACTACCCTCAACCAAGCAACACCTTTAAAGAACAGTAAAAGCAGCAGGGCCTCCCCAGGACCTCCCCACAATCATGATCCTTGTATCTTTAGCTCCTATTAACCTAAAGAAAAGAGGAACTGGTAAGAAGGGAAGTGGGGGAAAAATACCACTCACATATGTCTGGGTAAGGTTTTAATGGAAAGCCCATCACCACAATGCTAAGTAGTGGCCTAGGTCTCACACTACTTGCTGCTCAGGACCATAGATGTGCTTTGTCTCTTTATCCTTCCCAAACCCAGTGCCACAACGCATGCAACATACATGCCTCGCTCTAGAATCTGGAAAAACTGCCAGTCTATGACCATCAAGACTACACTAGTGTTTCTCAACCTTTTTGATATTTTTTGACACTGACTGACTGCCTTCCTAAAGTGTCATGGAGAACTCAGGGACTGGCGCGATCCACAGACCAATTTTTGAGAAACACTGCTTAGATGACCCCTTTGATCTCTTGCCCCAGTAATAACAAGCAGGAGTAGTTGCAGGATATACTAACCTCACCAGGAAATCCTGAACTTGGCACATCATAACCATTTATACCAAACTCTAAGAAAAGTTCTCTAAATACTATTGATCCCCACAAGATCGAGGGTGAACAAAAACATTATCATCGAAAACCAGATTCCTCACTGGGAGTCCAATCATCATTATGACTTGGTTTATTGAAATTGTGAAGTCAGTGCTGGCTTAGCTCATTTCTATAGTCTACTTTGTACCTCATACATCCAGTGAACAGAAATCAGATGCAAGAGACTTGTCCTCCAAAGGACAACTGCTTTCATATGTGCCCACTTAATCTGCAATGCTTCACAAGTCTAACATTGGCATCCTATTGATCAATAGATCTGGCAATCTCAAGGCTTCTGGAATAGTCTCGTACAATGGTAGATTTCTCAAGACTATATATCTAAATAAGAGAAATGGGGGTTGCCAGCAATTAAGGGAATAGCAAATCTCCTATATTCAGGGAAAAGCAATGGGGCTTGAAGACATATTTAGCTTTTTGCCATTTGCTAAAGGCTAGCAAACACACTGCTTTGTCTTATGTTGGGAATCTGCTAAAGCAAGTTCCCAAACTTGTTCCACCGCTTGTGCAGGGAAAGCCCCTGGTGGGCCAGGCCGGTTTGTTTAACTGCCGCGTCCACAAGTTCGGCCAATCGCGGCTCCCAGTGTCCACAGTTCACTGCTTCAGGCCAATGGGAGCTGCTGGAAGCGGTGGCCAGTATGTCCCTCAGCCCATGCTCTTCCAGCACCTCCCATTGGCCTGGAGCAGTGAACCGCAGCCACTGGGAGCCGGGATCGGCCGAATCTATGGACGCGGCAGGTAAACAAACTGGCCCGGCACACCAGGGGCTTTTGCGACATAAGTTTGGGAACCACTGTGCTAAAGAGATGTTTTTGCTATCTTTTTGGAAATCTGTAAAAAAAACAAAGTTTACTTCTTTTTGCTCTAAATGCAAAACTTTTCCTTCAGCTCTCCTTTTAACTGCAGCTTTCTCTAAAGGCAGCTGAGAGACAGAGGGAAGGAAGTGAAGTGAGCATTGATTCCCCACATGTCACTTTGATATGCTTTCATTTTTCAAGAAGTACCAAAGGTAGTGAGAGTGGATTGACTCGTAAAATATTTACAAAGCCAGCTTTATTGCCACAAATACATTAATTAAATTTATATTCTGACTTATTTGCAGGAAGATTTTTGAACATTTAATTATTTTCTCCAACAAGGAAAAAAACTTCTGGGTTTCTATTAAACTCACTCAACTATGTTTAATATATGTCTAGAAGGATCTTTCAAGCTCATTTTTTCCAAATATGGGGGGTAATCATGATAAATTGACTAATAATGAATAACGATAATACTAATTTTTAAGGTTTTTAAGACCCAGCTTGACAAAGCCCTGGCTGGGATGATTTAGCTGGAGTTGGTCCTGCTTTGAGCAGGCGTTTGAAATAGATGACTTTGTGAGGTCTCTTCCAACCCTAATCTTCTATGATTCTGTGACCACCAAGAATGGGCCTCATTGTGCAGCCTTCAAGTACCTGAAGTGGGGTTCAAAGGAGGATGGAGCTAGGCTGTTCTCAGTGCTGGCAGATGACAGAACAAGAAGCAATGGTCTCAAGTTGCAGTGGGAGAGGTCTAGGCTGGATATTAGGAAAAACTATTTCACTAGGAGTGTGGTGAAGCACTGGAATGATTTACCTAGGGAGGTGGTGGAATCTCTATCCATAGACGTTTTTAGGGCCCAGCTTGACAAAGCCGTGGCTGGGATGACTTAGCTGGGGTTGGTCCTGCTTTGAGCAGGGGGTTGTATTAGATGACCTCCTGAGGCAGTGCTTGCATGCGCACCATTAGGGTAATCCGCTGGTGGACTGCGAGACAGTGTGTTACATTGTCCATCTGCGGGTACGTCTGCCCGCAGCTCCCAGTGGCGAAGGTTCACTGTTCCCTGCCAATAGGAGCTGCAGGAAGCAGCATGGGCGGCAGGAACAAAAATAGAAGAAATTTCTAGGGCTAGCCCCCCATTGCCAGGGGCATCCAGTGTAGGAGCAGGATTTTATAATTGTACTATAAAAATAGAGGTACTAATGTATGTTTTGATTTCATTTTACCAGCCACCCTTTATGAATAGCAGAAAGGAATGACCCTCTGGGACATTGATAGGAATGCATCTGACTGATTGCCAGTGTCTGTACTGATGTTAAGGCAGGGACAGACCAGAACAATCCTTTTGACTGATTATGGTCACCCTTTTGTTTTTAGGATAAGTTATAATGTCCGCTATGGTTTCCTATATGTATTACAAATTAGGTACTCTAGTTAAATATACATTTAATTGTTTTTAAGGTTTAGTAAGTAAAAGACAGAATCTTGTATTGTGTCTATGTTAAGGATTGTTATAGCCAGATTATATATACATATATATATATATACACACACACACACATACATACATACACACACACAGCCATTGTTATAGCCAGATGGTCAAGAAAAAAGGAGTAAAGAGACTTAACAACACCAGAAAATCATCAGTGCGCATGCATCCACAATGAAGGAAGGGCAATTTGACGACCCTAAGGTGAAGGCTGGCACCCTTAAAGACAGAACAATTGATTAAATCGGAAACAGAACAGGATAACCCTCTCGGAGGTGTATTGGAATGTTTATATCAGAAGATAACACCAATTAAGAAGTAACCTGTCACAAACTGACACAGCAAAATCCATAAACTTCAACAGAGAAAAGGAACTATAAGAATAGGGTGCTTTGCCATGGGATTTTGGGTTCGCCTTGCCACTACTCCAGGAGCATCGGATCGCGACCAACAAAGCCCGGCTCCCCTCTGCGACCAATCTAGCTGTCCACTAGATTGATCCAGACACCAAATGGTAACTATAAAAACATCAACTGGCAGGACTGTGTGCATGATGTGTATGTGTGTGTGACTGAAAAGCATATGCTAACTGTTGTATTTTCAATAAATATGGCGTATTTACCTTCTCTCTTATAAAAGATCCCGTGTGCTTTGTATAGCATAACATCAGTGTAAACTAGACAATCTGACCATTTAATTTAAGACTATGAGCAGCTTAAACAACAGACGTGTTAATTCAGACATCCTCCAGTGTAAGCTTCGAAGAGCAGGTACCGAATGTAGCCAGAACCAACACAAGTAAGGGCTTTAAAAAAAACAACAGTACCAACTAAAAGTCGATGCAACAGTCTGTAATCAACCATTGTAAAGAATCAGAGTCATATAATATGAACATGATGGCGCAAACCAGTAAGCAGTCAAGACACCATATTCAGAACAATCTGCTAGTGACAGTGAAGCCCTAGTGACAGTCCTGAAAAGAGGAAATTACAACAGTTAAGCCTTCTGGTCAAAAGGGCATGTGTTATTATTGCAAAGTTGTCAACAGAGAGCTCAATTTGGTTCAACTTCCAAAATATCATTTATTTTTCTCCCAAAGCCAGAGACAGCCCAGCATGTATTTTCTCTGCAATTACAAGAATTGTTTGTATCCTTTCAAGTTGCATCCTATAGAAATCCATTTTCAGTAACTCTGAGGGCATGGACCTGCTCTCACTGAAGTCAGTGACAAAACTCCCATTGACTTCAACAGTAGGAGGATTGGGACATTAGTGTACTGCTCAGCTGGCATACATTGTCCTATCTTCCCCTTCAGCTACCACATCCATTCTGACTCGCTCTCTTTTTCCAGCATGCTACAAATCCCATGTGCATCTTATCCTTATAGAAATGAACTTAATTGTGGAGTCTCCATTATAATTGTCATAGCACTGTCCCTACAAGGGAGAGCTGAAATTGATACTATTTGATAGTTTCTATTATTTTACTAAGTCTTCTCTAGAGTTACTAATGGAGCTACTCACCATGCTTGTGCCTCTCTCTGTGTGTCTGAGCTACAGAGGTTAAGCCCTGGTCTACACTAGGACTTTAGGTCGAATTTAGCAACGTTAAATTGATGTAAACCTGCACCCGTCCACACGATGAAGCCCTTTTTTTTTTGACTTAAAGGGCTATTAAAATCGATTTCCTTACTCCACCCCTGACAAGTGGATTAGTGCTTAAATCGGCCTTGCTGGGTCAAATTTGGGGTACTGTGGACACAATTTGACGGTATTGGCCTCTGGGAGCTACCCCACAGTGCTCCATTGTGACCGCTCTGGACAGCACTCTCAACTCAGATGCACTGGCCAGGTAGACAGGAAAAGAACCACAAACTTTTGAATCTCATTTCTGGAGACTGCGGGAACTGTGGGATAGCTACCCACAGTGCAACACTCCAGAAGTCGACGCTTGCCTCGGTACTGTGGAAACACTCCGCCGAGTTAATGCACTTAATGCACTTAGAGCATTTTCTGTGGGGACACACACACTCGACTGTATAAAAACGATTTCTAAAAAAACAACTTCTATAAATTCGACCTAATTTCGTAGTGTAGACATACCCTTTTAAGATTCTGATATAGCTCGCAGGTGGGAGCCTAAGAAAAAGGCTTTCAGCTCTGTAGTTACTGGACTCAATTCTAAGTGATGACTAAGATGATGGTTGTTATACTAAGACTGGGGAAACTTTCAGGAAATCTAAAAGTCTCTTCATTGAACAAACTTGCTTATGCATTTTATACAGGAGATCCATATATGTGATTTCCTGGCTTTGAATTGAGTTATTTTAGTTTATCCATTACTATGCAACAGGTAACACCCCATTTACTAGGACTGCGAGTAGAAAAGCATAGAAAACATGATAAATGTTCAAATAACTTGATAAAACTTTTTTTCTTTGGGGAAGAAACAAGACTTTATATTATGAGTTAAATATAATGGACAAAACCCTGGGAGATGAGGAGGCCAAGAAACTCTCAGAGAAGTCAATGAAAATTGAAGATATGTCTTAGGATTTGGCTTGCTCACCAATATTATCATTATTTTCCCAACTGACGAAAAAATCCCTTTGCCAAAGGTGCCGTTAGTTAAAAAGTGTTTCTTGGGAACAGAGTGCAACTAAAGGAATGCAAAAGAAGAGAAAAAATGCAAACCAGTAAAAGGTAACTCCTTCCTGCCCAGGGGTAAAAAATGAGAGCTTACTTCCTATCTTTTAATCTGGTGTGACTTCTTAGACAGATGGATGTCTCTGGCTCCATCTAATATTACAGTATATAATACAACAACAAGGGCAAAGCACTGTATTCTCAATGTGCATGGCAGGTAGGAAGAGGTTTTTCATTTCATATATCATTCATGAATGGATGCAGTAACTCCACAAAGTCAGTAGGTTTTAAAAACTTAATGAGAGATGAAAAGATTGTTTGTTTGTGGGTGTGTTTGTGGGTGTGAATGTTCTGCAGTGTTTGGCATTAGGAAGTAACACCTGGAATGGCTGCACATCTTAAGCGCTGGAACTTTTTTCATTAGGGTAATGAAATGGAAACAGTGTAGTTTACAGAAGTTTCCCCTCAGTAAATAATAAAGAAAGGGATGTTTATTTGTTATTTGAACCAGTACAAAACCAGTGTCTAGAGTAGGGCTTGGGCAATGTACAATTATGTATAATCTGCCACGGTTTTCACTTATATTTCTGTGCCCTGAGCCAAAAAGTTGCTTAGTTATAACTTTACAAATAGTTGTTGGTTGAGGTCCATATATGTTCTAATGTCTGTGAAAAGACAATGAAGACACAGGCTCTAATCCTTAAAAGACAACAGTTAACTTTATACATGTGAGTATTCCCTTCTGATGTCTATACAGAATGCATAAAGTTAAGTGTGTGGGTAAATTTTGCAGGATTGGGGCCCTGATCCATGCCTCAAGGGTCTTTCAGTCTAAGGGCTCCTGCACTTTAGGGGCTCTACAGTATTACAGCTATGCCACTGTAGCTCTGTAGTATAGATTAGGAGTGCCAGAAGCTCTCAAGATATGGGGGACCACCAGTCCCTGAGCATTGCCCGCCCCCCACCCCTTTCCCTTGAGGTCGCAACCCCATCCCACCACTGCCCCCAAGGCCCTGCCCTGCTCTGCCTCTTCCCCCAAGGCCTTGCACCTGTTCTGCCTCTCCCCGAGACCCCACCCACCACTCACTCCTCTCTCACCCCTCCTTCCCATTGCTTGCCTTTAAGGCAGGAAATTAAAAGTGATGGGGCCATGGACCTCTGGCCCTCCCTGTTCCTGTGCCCTTGGTATAAATACTTCTTACAGTGATGGAAGGTGGGTTTTTTTCACGTCCCTGAGCAGCAATATCTAAGTCAGTGTAAGTGTTCTTCCATCAACTTAGCTGCATCCAACTCATTATAGCTTTTGCACTGAGGAGTGTGAATTCTTCATATTCCTGAGTGACATAGTTATATCAATCTAAATGTTAAGTATAGAACAAGCCTAAGGCCCCATTCTTACAAAGACTTCTATGCATACTTAACTCATGGCTGCTAATCAGTTCATCTATTGTCCTTAAGAGGATTTCTTACAGTGTGTAAATGTAATCAAGTGCTTCAGTCTGTCCAGAATCAGACCCTAAGGCCTGGTCTACACCTAAAACTTAGGTTGTCTAACTACATAGCTCAAGTGTTTGAAAAAGTCACACCCCTGAGATATGTGGTTAAGCTGTCCTTTCACTGATTTAGTTGCCACCTCTCAAGGAGGTGGATTTATGACAGTGACAGAAAAACCTTTTGTGTCACTATAGCAAGAATCTACATTCCAGCATTACAGTAAGAAGCATAGCTGTGCCACTGTAGGGTTGGTAATGTAAACATACCCAAAGGCCCCGATCTGGCAATGACCGTCACTAGGGATCCCTCTTTATTTCAGTGGGGTTACATGTAAGTGTGAAGTTTCTGCTCACAGAAAGCTCATTTCAAGGTTAAGCACTGAAGGACAAACTCTGTCCTGTCTTGCCCAGGCTTTCTATTTCTTTATGGACCTGATCAAAAGCCCCCTGAAATCAATTGAAAGACTCCCATTGACTTCAATGGGCCTCGGATCATGCTATATCTATATTTCTAATGGTTACATAAATAAATAGTAACATTCTGCCTCTTGTTTGGTATTCATAAGAAACATGTACAATGGTGGCATATTGGGTATTTTTTTTAAGGAATAAAAACTCAGTGTTAAGCTTCCGAAGAATTTTATAAACAGTTAGGAAAAATTCCTTGACAGTAGCCAACCTAGGTAGCTTTGGGTAGTGAAGAGAGATCAGTTTAAAAAAAAAAACCAAACAACCTCACTGCCAGTGAAAAGTAGAAAAGACAAACCTCTGCTATTGGTTTCACTTCAAATGTTTTTCTGGTTACTCTATAAATGCAAGGCAGTTTTCTGAGTTGGAAAATTGCCATTTCATACACAAAAAAGCTATATAGCTGTGAAATGGCAAAAACTCATAATAAATCAAATGTACAAGTACTTGCAAAGCAGAAATTCGTAGTTTTTCACAGCAAAAGCACCGAACTGATGTGATATCAAGACAAGGTATCTACACTTCAGCAAAGACATAAACTAAAATGCTACAAGCATGTATAAAGTAGTTTATATTTTTCACACATGTTCCCTGGGTGAAGTTATAAGGGGCAACCATTGAAGGTGATCTTGCATATATAATAAATAGTTAGAAAGGCAGGAATGAGAGTTACCTAATTTCTACTTCAGGAATTCTGGACACATCTACTCTGAGGGAGTTCCACTTTAACAAGTTTTGCAGTTGTATTGAGTTCATCAACCAAGAATGACTTTGATGAAACAACCCTCCTAATTCATGTTGCCACAACTTTTGCTATTGCTAGGGCTTTTGCAGTGAACAACCCACTCACCAGCGGTTCCAGCACACACCTTTACTTAGTAGGAAATTTGCTGTGGAGTTCAATGGGATCATGGCCAGATCTCAAAAGTACACCTCCTTCTGAAAGTCAGGGAGGACTGTCAGCTTGAGAAAAACAATCATTTATACTTATATCTTTCATTTATACAGAATGAAAGATCATAGAAGTTAAAGATGCTACAGGCCTATTACATCAAGTCCACCTTTTTGCCAATGAAGTATTTTCTCTGTCAGTCTATTTTTTAGTATTGTCTTCAGTTTTAATTTAAAAGACCACCCTCTGCCCAGGGTGCCATGTTACTGTTTTCTACATTCCTCACTCCATTTGGATCACTGTGTTTTGTTTGTTTGTAATCCCCATATGTGTTAGCTTTGTTTTATTCAAATTGAATCGGATGTGTCTGCCCAAGTTTCAAACCTCTTTTGTCCCTTTGTATTATTTCTCTCTCCTTATTGGTGTTTCACAACTCCACCCAGTTTAGTATCACCTATGATTTTCCTGAATGTGTGGTTTATTCCCTCTTCCAGATTACTAATAAAGCTATTAAACAAAGCAGGAAATATTAATTTGGTCCTAAAACCAGCCCCTTGCAATACCTTATTTGAAAATTCTCCACCTCTCCCCTGAGAAAAATACCCAAACTCCTCACTTCCATTGCCATTGATCACTTTAGTTTATGGTATTTTGCCCAATTTTCAGTGCCCATGACAACATTCATACTCAAACCAGTTGTTTTCAAGTACAATTTCATGAGGCATAGGATGATATGTTTCACTAGAGCACAAATATATTTAATCTACTTCATTCTTTAGTAATATAGTGGCTTACTGTATTTATTCACGTCTCTATACAGTGGCTTGCCCCAGTGATTGTATAATCAATTATTTTCATATTGCTAAAAAAGCTCTCTCTTTAGCTCAAGTGGAAGAGATTTGTGGCTTTGTGCTGAAAGTTGCAGGTTCAATCTCCCTCATGATGATTTGTCACATGAATATCTAGAGATCATTACATCCTCGTTCACTAAGGCCCCAATCCCACAAACCAACGCTATAGATATGCTAATTACTTGATTTAAGCAGAGAGATGAGGTTATTCACAGAAAGTATGTACATACCACTTTCCTCTTATCTCTCTACTTGCTCCCTGCCTTTACATCTATTGTGCACTGTGAAGAGGATCAAAAAGGCATAAAAAGTGCTATGTAATTAAAAAAGTGGTACAGCCTGCACAAAATCCCTTATACTGCTATGCTGCCCTTCAGAAATGAGGTCTGCTCAGTACTATGCAGAGAAGATGCTTGTGCAAAAGAGTCCAGCTCTGTAAAAAGACCTACAGCAAAAAGGAGGAAAGAACACAACTGCCAGCTCTGTGCCACGTATTCCTCCCAAGTTCCTGCAGAGAGCAATAGAGGAAGAGGAGTGTATGTTAAAGCAGAAGCAGGCAACTGCAAAGTACATTGCATGAATGAAAAGCACCAAGCCCCTGAAACAAGTTAATTCACAAGGCAAAATTAAGTGCAATGTCAGGCACTCATTTTCAGGTAATAAATATAGCTACCACACACATAATTGACATTTTTTAGTCCCCTTAGGTATGCAGGCAGTTTGGATAATTCAGTATCAATCTAGCTTTAATCATAATACACGCAAAAGTATATTTAAATTATGGGTATGGCACAAACTGACAAAAGGCAAGGCAATTTGAAGTTATGATGGATACTGCCTTTCACTTTCCCTGTGCAGAGTTACAGGTATTGCAGAACAAATCACTCACTGACCTGAGAGACCCCCTACAGTGGCTGCATACAATGGGACAAGTAAAGTCTAGACTCTTAGCCTTTACAGTGATTTTTGCCTTGCTTTTGTCAGTTTCTGTCATAATTTGGCTTTTAGCATGTTAATTTCCTTTACTTAAGAATTGCTCCCCATGGAAGTAGTAGCCTGCCAGGGGAATATGCAATCTGAGCCATCTTAAAATATGGACTGTTTAATTACATATCGAGGTGCCACTTAAGTAGCAATTATTTTTTTAAATTTCAATGACTATTCCACTTTATACTATTTTCTGCCTCTACCTTCTCACCAGGATAACAGCTTTATAAAGAAATCACTGATGAGGTTTTCCATATGTTTGAAGTTACCCACTTAGTAATCATACAGTATTGCTTGTCATGATCAATGATGTTTTCAAGAGTATAAGTTAATTTTCTGAAATAAATGTCCAGTTACATTGATGTGATTGGCTGTTGACACTGATTGACAGAAAAAAGTGAGTGTTTCTGGCAGAATTGAAATGTAAGACTTAGTGAAGAAAGTGGGCAATAAAAAGCCATATTTCTTTTAATTTTAATAAATACAAAAAAGTAAGTTTCCAAAAAAGTCACCTTATTTAGCTACTCAAAAGGTTCTTTGGGGAGTCAAAATGGAAAGAGCACATTTGCCAGTCTTTCTCACAAGAGGACAGGGAAAGGAATTTTTTAAAATATAAAAATGAGAAGTTACATGTATTACATGTAAAAAATGTATTGCATGTAAAAAATGAGAAGTTACGTTTCTTCATCCATTTTGTTTTGGAAGTAGCTGCAGTCTATCGGTAGAGCCCTGCAAATCCGCTGATATCCATGTATCATTTTTGTGGACTGCAGATTGGATGAGGATACAAATTTTGTATCTAGAGCCCTGCAAATTTGCTGATATCTGTGGATCACTTTTACAGATTGCGGGTCGGATGCAGACACAAATTTTGTATCCGCACAGGGCTCTATCTATGGGCTCACCATATACTGTGTGTGCAATATATATATGAACATTAGAAAGAAGGAGGCAAGAGAATATATTAAGTGTTGTCAGTTAGTTGCGGTACTAGAAGTTTAGGTAACAGATTCACAAAGACAGGATGATCTTCTCAGGAGGATCAGAGAATCTAAGTGTACCTTATATGACACATGGTTACTGTTCGACTCAACAGGAGCGATAGCAGAGAGGGAGAGGACTGGTTGTGTGCACAGCATATAGAGCTTGGGGCAAAGCATCCTATGTTTGTTTGTCTGTCTAGTTACTTTTTTTTTCCACATGAATGTTGACAGCTAGACTGAAGGAAAAACTAGAGAACCACATAGAATTCATCATGAATATCTCAATCCCAAAGGTCTCAGTTTCACCATTAATTTGTCAAATTAAAGCCAGGATGTGAAAAATATTAAGACTACAGATAGTTGGGATTTTTTTCTATGGAAAATGCCAACTAGTTGAAACCAAAGATTTCATCCAGAAAGTTTCTCAGGTCCGGGATGTAACTGAGAAAGAGAGAGGGACCTGTCCCAGAATAGCCACTCCCCTGGGATATAGATTATAGCATATAAATTCCCACTCTCAGGCAGAGTAGGGAGTTGAACATAGATCTCCCACATGCTAAATGAGCACCCTAACTTCCTGGCAATTTTAGAATGAGTTTTGGTTGTGTTTTTTTCACATTTTTGGTTTCACATCAGAATGAAAATTGATTCTGAAACATTGAGATTTTTCGTGAAATGGAATTATTGTTTTCCTACCACCCCTAATTAACAGCAGTCCTTTGTGAGAGCCTAAAAGAAAGGATACCTTTCCAGGAATGAAGTGAGCTGTAGCTCACAAAAGCTTATACTCAAATAAATTTGTTAGTCTCTAAGGTGCTGTCAAGGTTCCCCCCCACTCTGAACTCTAGGGTACAGATGTGGGGACCTGCATGAAAACCTCCTAAACTTACTTTCACCAGCTTAGGTTAGAACTTCCCCAAGGTACAAATTAATTTTATCCTTTGTCCCTGGATCTCCACTGCCACCACCAAACTCTAACTGGGTTTACTGGGAAATGTAGTTTGGACACATCTTTCCCCACAAAATCCTCCCAACCCTTGCACCCAACTTCCTGGGAAAGGTTTGGTAAAAATCCTCACCAATTTGCATAGGTGACCACAGACCCAAACCCTTGGATCTGAGAACAATGAAAAAGCATTCAGTTTTCTTACAAGAAGACTTTTAATAGAAGTAAAGAATTCACCTCTGTAAAATCAGGATGGTAGATACCTTACAGGGTAATTAGATTCAAAATATAGAGAATCCCTCTAGGCAAAACCTTAAGTTACAAAAAAGACACACAGACAGAAATAGTCATTCTATTCAGCACAGTTCTTTTCTCAGCCATTTAAAGAAATCATAACCTAACACATACCTAGCTAGATTACTTACTAAAGTTCTAAGACTCCATTCCTGGTCTATCCCCGGCAAAAGCAGCATACAGACAGACACAGACCCTTTGTTTCTCTCCCTCCTCCCAGCTTTTGAAAGTATCTTGTCTCCTCATTGGTCATTTTGGTCAGGTGCCAGCGAGGTTACCTTTAGCTTCTTAACCCTTTACAGGTGAGAGGATTTTTCCTCTGGCTAGGAGGGATTTTAAAGGGGTTTACCCTTCCCTTTATATTTATGACAGGTGCCACAAGTCCTCCTTTTCTTTTTATAGTTTACAAAATGTTTCTTTCTCTGTAGGTCCCCCATATACTGACTTTCCCTTGCTAGTGCTGAAATAAACTTCCATTGAGTTAACTAAATCCAATCCTATACAATGTTAAAAAGGTAATAACAATAATATTTGGAGGGCCCTCTCTGGTCCTCCCCAAACCAATCTCTTTTCTTCTCTTTCAGTCACAAGATCCTATTCATACTAGAAGTACCCTGACCCATGTCCATCAACCTACTTGTTTCCTATCCATCATCCACTCCCTCCTATTTCCACTTGCTTTGATTTCCTCACCAGAAACAAAAGCATCACAGGTCACTATCTCTCCTTCATACATGAATGAATACGTGAATCCCTGTTCTCTGCTGTACTGATTTCTACTTCTATTGCCTTGTTAGACACAGTGGGCCAAATCACAGACTGGTATAGGCAATGACCTGGTATAGGTCATTTCAATGGGAGTTGTGCCTGCTTACTCTAGGATTAAGATTATTTCATAAACTGTAGACCTGACTTTACAGTAGTAGAAAGTCTGGTTTACCTGGGGTAGGGTTTACTAGGGTAGGGTTCAGATATTATTCTGGAATTATTGTTTTATTGAGGTGTCAGTTCTGGGAATCAAGGGATGGTAGCCTCTAGTGATTAAAGGAAGGGTACTAGGAAGATCTGAAATTTTAATCCAAGATGAGTCTCTGGTTCAATGCCCATGTCTTCCCTTGAGGCTTTTGACCTCTTTGTCAAACTCAGCTGGCCCTTATTGAAAACGAGCTCCTGAATTAGAATTGAGTATTTGTGAATAAATAAATTCCAAAAAAGAAAAGAAAATTGTTGCAGCTGAGTGGATATCACTGGTAGCTGAGGGAGAGAAAATGTATAGTAGGCAATATGAGTACAATATGAGTAGGCAATATGTATAGTAGGCAATATGTGGAGAATTTTATAACCCTGTCTCTCCATTTGTAGACATTCAATTCTTATGTATAAATCTGTCATTTTTTCAAAGAGGACTAGGGTTGCCAACTTTGGTAGGATGAATTCCCAGAGATCTGGAAATCTGGAGTTTGGTTTTCAATGCCATCTCCCCTGCAAAGGTCTGAGGAAGGGCTGGTTGTAGGGTCCTATTGTTGGGATGGAGGAGTGGGTATTTTAGGGCCCCTGCATTAAAGAACCCCCACACACAAACAGCTTTTCAAGAGTCCAGGGACTAGTTAGACCTCCAGAAAATCTTTGATTTTCGGAGGTCAAAAAAGTAAAATTTGGCCACACAATCAGTATTTTGTCAGTCAGTTCCACTGCTTAACATTAGATAACTTTGTGCATATTTTGGCCTTTCTGACAATAATTTGGAAATCCCCTGAAGATCATTTTGTGGGGCAACTATTCTCTTTGTCATACCTTCAGTGCTAGCTCTGGTTTGAGGGGATTTAAATTGGCAGTTCTAGTTCAATCCAGTATGCTGCCACATCCAAAGCCCATTGAACTCAGTGAGAGTCTTTTCATGAACTGCAGTGGACTTTTGATGGGTCTCATAGAGATGCCCTAGTTGTGATATTTAGCTCTCATTTGGTATCTGGGTTTCAGATCTCCTCTTCTCACTCCAAGTTTATCAGTGTACTTGGATTTTAGTTCAGGCTCATGTCTCAGTGCTTATGTATTTCATGGAGGCTTTTATAATTCAACATTTTGATAGTTTAGGCTTATTTCTCAGTGATTGTGTATTTCCTGGAGAGTTTCATAATTCAACATTTTGATTAAATGAATACATTGAAATACTGTTTTGTGTATTTTAGACATTTTAACAGATATTTTGTACTAAATGGCTTTTTGGTGGGGTGGGGAGGCAGAGCTAATTTAATCTCATTATTCAGCAAAGGATTTAAGCATGTGCTTACTTTTAAGCACGTGCTTAAATCCCATTGACTTCAATTAAATTTGACCTTGTTTTTAAGTTAAGTGCTTGCTTGAGTACTTTTCCAAATAAAGATGGGCTTAAGCACATTCTTAAGAGCTTTGCTAAATCAAGGCCTTATAGATTAACTTTTTGCATTTATTCTGTTGAAGTATTTTCATAACCAGGTAACTATAAGAGATAAGAATGACTATTTAACCTTGGTTGTCATTGTCATCCCGAACAAATGATTAGTCTAACTGAAATTATGAAAAGGAAAAAAAGGAAGCTTTGCATCTATTGTTATGCAAAGGTTCTCAACACAAAGCTGAACTATAGAAGATTATATAAAGTAAATGGTGCTTTACCATTGAATTTTTCTGTTTATAACATTTAGAAAACAGTATTGTTTTCTTCTGAGTTCAGTCATGCATCTTGAGAACCAATAAATATTAAATAAGTCACTTCCACAATTTTTTCTCTTCTTTGCATCAGTTGCTTCAGTAACACTATTCATTGTGTCCTTCTGTCTATACTGTGTATCTTTAATAATCCTCTCTTTTTCTTGCTCAAACACATTCTTTGTAATGCAAATGGACCCCGCATAAAATTAACCTCTGTGTATGTGCACTGCTACTTAACGTTCTCAAAGTCATTTTGTCATTTCTCGTATTGTCAGTAATAGACAGATTCAACCATGTGAATACACCCTATTGTATTTTCTTTGTGGCCAGGTTTAAAAAAAATATGCATTGGCTATTTAAGAATACCTCTTCCAGTGTGCCTGGTTGGCTGAGGAACAACAGACCCACTGATCCTTTCCGTGTAGGATAAGAAAGAAAGAAAGTTAAAATAATGTTAGGGGCTATGTTTTGCAGAAAGTTCCACACCATGGATTTCACTATTTTTAATGCAGCACTGGAAAGGAAAAGTCTTATTAGTGCATCTTCTCCATCTCCCTCCCAGTGCAATATTACTCCCAAGTGATTTGTTCAGTCTAGTTTTAAATGACTTAAGCAATGGGGCTTCCACCTCTTCCTCTTCGAGGCTACTCCATAATTCAACAGATCTTGCACTAAAGAACGGTTTCATAAAATGCAAAATGTTATTTTTTGTCAATTTCATCCTATTACTATATTGCTCTGCCCTATCCAAATAATTCCCATTTCTCTGTGGTTTTTCCTTCAAATATTTTGCACATGGTTATCACATCTCCAACGAGTTATTTTACCAAACTCTTTACTTGTGATTCTTTTAATCTTTTTCAGACATCAGTCTCTCCAGACCTAAGTTTATCAGTTCTGTGGTTCAAGACAAGATGCCTTTGTCTGTACAGCTAATAATTGAGCTAAATTCTTTGTTATCATACTAGTTGAGAAACTCATATGGATTTATTGGCCTGGAGGACAAAGTACTGAACAGAGATGCAGGGTCCATTCGTGGGTCTGCATCTGGATTACAGAATGACCTGAGGCAAGTCACTTCCCCTCTCTGTGCCTCAGTTTTCTCATCTGTAAAATAAGGATTCTGATCTCCTTTGTAAAGCATTTTGAGAAGTCTGATGAAAAGTGTTACGTGGGAGCTAGGTATTATTATTTTGTTGGCATTTATTTCCTATCCTCCCTTTCATCTGAATGGTTTGGATTATTTTACTTTCAAGGTCTAGGCCTATCCAATATTCACCCCGTAAGCAACTCCTGGCTGCTGCTTCTGTTCCTTATGTGGAAGAAGGGAGGAGAAACCGCTGGGCTGGTGGCTTAGATGGGTTCTTTTGGATCTAGTGAGAGGGATGGAGGAAGAGTTACTGAAAGGCCATGTTTTACTTCATGCTTCCTGGGCTTTCACCATTTAATCACAAATACCTTGTTACACTGTAAGCTTTATAGGACATTACTGACAATTGGTAAAAACATTTAGCTTGTCCAAATCACTACTTAGGTGCATCTGATGAAGTGAGCTGTAGCTCACGAAAGCTCATGCTCAAATAAATTCGTTAGTCTCTAAGGTGCCACAAGTACTCCTTTTCTTTTTACTTAGGTGCAGCCACTCAGTGCTCAATCTACAGAATCTAATCAATACTTCTGTATTGCCTTAGAAATGATACACTCGGAACCTACCCATTTACTGTCTTCTTGGTGGCTGCTAACAGGCATCTACAGAGGTGCAACCACAATGACAATACAGGAGTTCTGCAGCTTCACTGTGGGATGGCAACAATAGCATATTTTAACTGTAGGTTTGGTGAGTAATACGGTCTTGGCAACCCCTCACATTTGCTGCTTTTGTGGGTTCCTAGCTAATGCAGAGATTGATAATATTCTGAATGCTTTCTGTATTGTTTTTAATTCTCAGCTCTGTACTTCACTCACTTCCATTCACCCACTCGCAGGACCTAAGTCTTGCTTATCAGGACTTGCTCTGTTGCTCCCTCAATTCTGTTGGCCCCTTTGGCATTTATAATTACAACCAGTAGGAGTACACTTGTTACCATCTTCTCAGTCCTCTTCGCTAAAGTCCTTTCCTCACTACATGGCCACTTTGCCTTATGAACTTTCCTCCATTGTTTCTTCTTTTTCTCCTTATTCTTGTATCTGTCCTCTGATAACTACCCTTTTATAAAACCAAGGTCAGAATGGTGTTTAAAGATTACTGTGGTATCACATTGTGTTTTATACAGTTTTCTTTTAAATGTCATATTTAAAAAACTGATAACATGGGCAATAATAAAGACCCTTTCCTGTATGAAGTGTGGCCTATCTTTCCTCAATGTATATTTCCTTCATCATTATGTGTATTACTGGTTGCATCATTTACTTAACAGCGCTTGTCAGTAGAATTGTAGGTGTCATTCTTTTCTGCTAGAACAGGACACAGTTCTGTGTTAGATACATTTTGCAGTTCTTGTGACAGATAAATGTTCTTTTTTATAGTAATGCATTGCCCTGAATACTGAATATTTTGGGTAAAAAAAAAGCATGTTTATGGATAATTTTAGATTTAAAATTTTGGGTGTAAATTTAGAAACTGATGGGTGCTACATAGTGAATGGATGAAATAGCCTGCTATATCTTGAGATAGGTGGTAAATGTAAGCTAAGTGACAAATGGAAGGGAGTGTTTGTGGTCTGTACCTGATAAATATCTCTCCACATAATAAAGCCTTCACAAAATGTACTTCAAGTGTGCTTACAGTAGTACATAAATAACAATAAAATATGGGCTATGATTGTTAAAATGGGTACTCGAAGATCAAGATTCTATCTGTAAATGTGTAGGTACTTATACAGCCCTCATTGCTGTAGTATCTGAGTACCACATAATCATTAATGGGTTTTCTCATCACAATACCTTTGGGTAATGTAGGGAGGTATTAGCCCCATTTTACAGATGGGAAGCTGGGGCCCAAAGTAGATGCTTACCTAAACTCACAAAAAAGTTTGTGGCTTAGCCAAAAGCTGAATTTATGGCTTCTGAGTTCCACTCAAGTGCCCTATCCACTAGACATAGGTCTTACTTCCAGCCTTCCTATCTTAACGTTCAAAAACATTGGCAGTAACATCTGGGGAGACTAGCATAGTGTTTATCCAACTCTAGCTGGTATTATATAGTTTCTTAACTGGCGCAGATGGAAAAGATCCAAATGGCCAATTTTTGATGAAGCGGTGTCTGCTTTGTATGAGAAAACATCTGTGCATTCTTGTCACAAGTACTAAGGGCTGTATTCACATACTGTAAGACTCTGATGGCTATGTGCACCTTTACAACCCCATACACATTCTTGTTTATTGTCTTTCAATTTAACTGGCTGAGCACATTAGATGGCTGCTTTTCCTAGGATTCTCAGAAGTTAAAAAGTTGACAGAATAATTTATGTACTGGTTTGTATTATCATAGTGCTTAGACACAAAAACAAAAAGACAGTCCCTGACTCCAAAAGCTTATAATCTAAGTTTTGACATGCATATCAATTGTCATCAGGGTTCTGAGTCAGCTACCCAATGAGATGACTGAAGCAATACATACTTCTCTTAAGCTTTGTCTACTCTAGGAAATGTAGCTGAAGCTGACAATGGATGTCAGAATGATCCAGATGAACCAGTGATGAACATGATTTAACTGAAAACTCAGACAAAGACAAGCAATCTCGAGTGCTGTTGCAGAAATCATGATTAAACCCATGGAAATGGGCTCCTGTCCCCAATTTGGGATATCTGGGCCCTACCACAATATAAATAATAATATTAATGGTTAAAATGTATGCAGTGAATGAGCCAACTGCTCAGTGAATGAATCAGAACTCTGCTGCTTACACTTTGCAAAGCACCTGGTGTCCTGCTAGAAAGTTCCAGATTATGAATTTCTATTCTTTTAAGAAAGCCTATGAAATTCCATCAAACTATAAACAAACAGGGAGTTTATTCAGAGGCAGGCACATTATCCCTACCACCCCTCCAATCTGGTGGTGGAATTTTGAAAAGTGTCTTGTAGGAATCTCACAGAGCATCTTCCAGCATTCATTTGCCTCTCAGACTCTGATCAAATCCCACTGAAGTCAATGGTGATCATTCCATTGATTTCAGTGTGCTTTGGACCTGGTGCTCACTGTGCAGTGCATGTCTTCAGATAGCAATCATCAACTCTCCTTGTTCGGCATCAGCAGAATATTCCACAATAGTAAAAGTAACTACACAGTTACCAAAGACTCAGAAATCCATCATTTGCATCTGCATGTTGAATTTTTGATTCCCACATGTAGCCATAAGGGCCTATAGCTGTGCTATTATTTATATTATTTGGGAAGTAGTATGTGATCATCTAATTGAAGTTTGTGTAATAATCCATGCACACAAGGGGGTCAGTAAAGGTTGAATGTGCATTTCCTGAACTTTGAGTGCTTAACTTGACAACCTTAACTGAGTCTTAAATTATTATTCCAGATCTTCAGCTTGTGGGCCAATTATTTTTTATGGAATATCTACCTATATTACATATATTGATGATGTCATACAATTATTTTATGTATTTATTTCAGTTTATAAAGAATGATTATCCCAGGCTCTAAGGGTCCTTAACAATAATTAAAAATCCCAGGAATACAAAAGAAGACAAATCTTGTAGTTCATAAATTCATAGATTAATAATTTTTAGGGCAATTAGGGACCATTTTGATCATCTAGATTTACTTCTTGCATAACAAGGTCCAGAGAACCTCACCTAATAATTTCTCTATCAAGCCCATGACTTCTGTTTGAGCTATAGCGTATCTTTTTAAAAAAATATATCCAGTCTTGATGGAAATACTTCAGGTGACGAACAATCCACCATATCCCAAGGTATGTTGTTCCCATAGTTAATTATCCTCACTGTTAAAAAATTGCACCTTATATCTAGTCTGAATTTGTCTAGCTTCAAATTCAAACACTGGATCTCATTATTCCTTTTTCTTTGCTAATGAGCCAACTGCTACCCAGAAACTCTTCCCCATGTAGGTACTTGTAGACCATGATCAGCTCACCTTTTAATTTTCTCTTGGTTAATCTAAATAGATCAAGCTTCTTCAGTCTCTCACTATTTGTCATGTTTTCCAGACCTTCAGTCATAGCTCTTTTTTTGAGCCCATTGCAAATTGTCAATATTTTTTTGCAGTGTGGAGACCAGACCTGGAAACAATATTCCAATAATGGTCTCACTAATCCTGTATTATAGAGATATCACCACCCTATTCCTCCTTAATATTCCTTTGCTTATATATCCAAGGACTGTGTTTGCCCTCTTAGTCACAGCATCACACTGGGATATCATTTTCAGATGGGTATCTAGCATGACCCTAAGACGATTTCAGAGTAACTGGTTTCCAGAATACACTCCCCTCTCTTATAAGTAAGACCTATATTCTTTGTTCTGAGACGTATTATACTGCATTTGTTTGTGTTATAAGGCATGTTGTTTAAATAAGTCCATCTTACTCAAGAGATCCAGCTTGGTCTGCATAACTGTCCTGTCTCCATCATAATTTAACAGTCTACCAATTGTGGTGTCATCTGCAAATTTTACCAGCAATGGATTATTATTTACTTCCAGACCATTTATAAAGGTATTGAATAGCATTGGATCTCTGCAGGGCATCACTAGAGCCCCCCACTCCTCTTGATAATGATTCACCATTTACAATTGTTTCAATCTATTGGTATACCAGTTTTTAATCCATTAAATATGGGTACATTAATTTTGTATAGTGCTATTTTTTAAATCAAAGTCAAATGCCTTCCAGAAGTTTTATGATATGACGTTAGCACACTTACCTTTTGCAACAGATATAGTAATTTACTGCAATCACTTCAGGAGTTGTGACCGTATTAAATTGATATATCATTGTGGGCCAGGGATTGTATGTGATTCCATGAGGGAAGGTTCCACAGCCTTACAGGAACAGAGGGTGGGTGGGTGGGTGGGTGGGTGTGTGATTCGGCAAATTCACTCAGGCTGTAACACCTCCAGAGAGGCACCTCTGCCTGTGCAGGCTCCCCTTTACAAGATCAAACTTGATTGTCCCAGAGGCCAACAGACAAAGAAAGGTTTCAGAGTAACAGCCGTGTTAGTCTGTATTCGCAAAAAGAAAAGGAGTACTTGTAGCACCTTAGAGACTAACCAATTTATTTGAGCATGAGCTTTCGTGAGCTCCAGCTCACTTCATCGGATGCATACTGTGGAAACTGCAGAAGACATTATATACACAGAGACCATGAAACAATACCTCCTCCCACCCTCTCGGGGTGGGAGGAGGTATTGTTTCATGGTCTCTGTGTATATAATGTCTTCTGCAGTTTCCACAGTATGCATCCGATGAAGTGAGCTGGAGCTCACGAAAGCTCATGATCAAATAAATTGGTTAGTCTCTAAGGTGCCACAAGTACTCCTTTTCTTCAGACAAAGAAAGGCATTTTGGTGAAATAACCTGAGTGTCAACTGACTCAGGGCCTTTTTTTCTGATCCTGCAAATGGACACAGGACTTTCTGTCCAAAGGCACCCCCAATCCTGCCTGAGAAGGGTTGGAAGGATTTTGGCCCACAGAGACCTCATAAGAATGGTGAGTGACCTCTGATAAGCTTTGAGCATGCATATAGGACATTTTATTGTTTGGAGTTTTTTATGTTTTCTCTGTAATGCTTTCACTTTAAGAATAAATGTGCCTGCCTAGAAAAAGATGTGTGGTAACTTATAACTGGGGTCACTTACATTATTCATAGCTTTTGCGGAGAAACCAAAGTGAAGATGCTGGCCTGTAGCCAGTCTGGCTGGCTGGGAATAACACAGTGCAAGCAGGGAACTGTCCATCTTGGAAAAATCCTGGTAAGAAGAGAGAGAGATTCGGGTATCCATCCAAGAGCGGTGATAGCTGAGGATCCAGGAGCCTAGAGTGGTTTTCTTTGCTTAATCATAGAGAAGGAATACAGGTGCCTAGGAATGCTGAGATTGGGGTCCTAGCTGGATTCCATTAAGGCTCCAGGAGCTTGAAACATCTCAGAAATTCAGAGCATAGAGGCTTGTAATCCTTCCACAGCAGTCTGAGTGGATGATCCAGAAAGGGTATTCACTGGGATCTGTGATGCCTTCATCAGGCAAACTTGTGATCTCATAATCCCTTTCTCACACCTATTTTCCTTAAAAAAACCCCATATTGATTGGCATTAATTATGCTGCCATCTGTTAATTATGTATTGATTGCATCACATATCAGTCTTTCATGTTTTTGCCCAAAATTACTATCAGGCTAATCATCATATAATTTCATTGTATGTATTCTTTTTAAATAGCAGCACACCATTGGCTTTTTCTCCAATCCTCTTGTTCCAGGATCTGTTAAAAATCAACAATAATGTTTCAGGTAGCTTCTCAGCCAATTCTTTTAATACTCTTGGGACAAATTTCTGGTTCTGCAGATTTACAAATGTTTTACTTTAATAATTGCTATTTAACATTCTCCGACTTACAGCTAGAATAGAAAATATGTCCTTATCACTGTAAGATGTGAATATATCATCCTGCTTCTTTGTGAATGCAAAACAGAAACTTTTATTAAAGACTTCTGCCTTTTCTACATCATGAATAATAATTTTACCATCCTTGTTTAGTATTAGATCTAGAACACTGATGATAGGTTTTTGTTTGTTCCTGATATATTTCAATAATTCCCCCTTATCATACTTAGACCGACCGGCCTTAGATTTTTCACTTGTATCCTTAGCTTCCTTTATCAATTGTCTGCATCTCCTAACTGTCAGTTTGAACTTATTGCTACCATCTTCTTCATTTTCCATCTTTATATGTTGGAGCTTATTTTATTTCTATCTTTATCTCTCCTCTTACCCAGGGTATTTTGCAGCCTGCCCCTCTTTTTTGTGACTGAGGAATGCATTTTTTGGATAGCTAATAGAGTATTCTTAAACAATTATCAGTCATTCACATTTTTATGTTTAAATATTTCCTTTCACAACATTTTTCACAAAAATATTTTCAGTTTTGAGTAATTGGCTTTTTTAAAGCATCAGGTATATTATCCTTTACTGGTTGGAACAATAATCTGTTCATATATAGGAAATTAAATTAAATCAAGATCCCTTCCACCTAGACAACCATCAGTTTTTAGTTCAGTAGGCAATTAATTCTCACTATTAACAAACAATCAAACCAAACAACTACAACATTATCATTGGTATTACTCCACCATTCTGAGATGCCAGCCCTTGAACATTTTTCTGCCCCAAAAGTGTAGAGAAAAAGAGTGATATCGAAATAATATTTTACAACAAATGCAGACTGATATTATTAAAGCAAAAATGTGAAAAAATAGAGAAAAGGATGATGTATTGCACAAGAAAATTAACACATGTTGTAATCTGCTTGGAACAGGCCAGAGTTTGCTCAAGCACTTTTTGAAGTACCAGCATAAATTGCTTGTATTAAATATCAGTGGTCTCACTATTAGAGAAGACTGAGACAAGTAAAAACCACTCATGATATAAAAATTTAGGGTACCAAACTGAATCCTATTTGCAGGTGAATTGTCTCAACCTGGATTACCTAAATCACTGGGAAATAGGTTTAGAAATGGAAAAAGAAAGCTTAAATTTTGTTGCTGTGATGATAAAACAGAATAGTAGATGTGCAATTTGGCTGCTACTTCTGTTATTCTTTGCCATTTTCTCTGGCTGAGTGGGAGATAGAATCTTTCGGGGGGGAGAGGGAGGGGCAGGAATGGGAACGATGGGAGAAAATGCTGTTTTTTCCATTTAATATTTAGAGTCTTATGCAAAGGAAGCTGCATTAGTGTATTCACAGAAGTCAAAATTTTGCCTCATTTTATAACATATATAACCTACAGTATTCCTTTGAAAAATCACATTGAATTTTCCTGTAATTCTGCATTAAGATTCAAATTTGTATTTCAGGATCAATTTGTGCAGTCCCTGTGCTGTTTGCTATTCTTCCTTCTATCTCTTCAGACCAGTAAAAAAAACAACTGGGGGTGAGGCCTAGTAGCACATTTAAACAAAATAAAATTATTTTTAATTGAGAAAGTATTTGAGGCTAGTTGTCAATATGTGTATGTGGTTTCACAACCATTCAAGTAGCTTAAAGTGGGCAAAATGTAAGGCATGTTTGCAGTACAGAAATAGCATTCCACAACATGGCAACAGTTCACTCTGAATGCTGAAGATAATTAATCTAATTTTCCCTCTGCTTCATTTTGTGTTCTATTAGTTTTCTTATTCAAACTTTCAAGTCACAAATCTAATTTAAAACCTCTTAACTGGTCTAATGTGGTAATGTGTTCCATTGGCGTGCAGCGTCTAGCAGTGTGTGATAAGGATGGAATACTAATTTGCTTCCTAGTGTGCACATTGCTCGATAAATAAATAATATATCACCTGTGCTCACCATTACTTGACTAGAGAAAGTATCAAAAGAAACAGAAAAGATGGGATGTGAGTTTAAGGCACAGAAGGAAGAAAGAACTCAAGTGGGAAGTGTGAGAGAGAAGTAGAAAACTGTAGGCTGTAACAAAATGGTAAGTCTATTAAAGTGGCTACCTATTTATAGCTACCCATGTAATGTGTATCAGGCCACATGCTGATTAATGGATACATTTAAATATTATTATTTCAGAGTTTTTCCCCTAATCTGTCCTGAGTGCACTCATGAAATTTTTAGCTTTGCTTTTTTTTCCTTCGTTTTTTTTTAAAACAAACAAATTGATTTTCTGCTGTTGTTTGACTTTGCTTCCTTCTATGTTCCCTTTTTCTCTTTGCATATAACTGTTATTTCCATACATTATGCAGTCCAAGATAAATAATTCTAAATTTACTGGGATTTAGTTTGATCGGAGGTACCCTGGCATATATCAAGGGTATTTCCACTGAGGTTAATGGAGTCACACTGGTGTAAAAGTGATACAGATGAAATCAGAATGAGAGTATTGCTATGAAGAGAGGTAGACTATGTGTCTGTGTGTGTGTGTAAGAGAGAAAAAGAGAGAAAAGCCAAGGCAGAGAGAAAGAAAGAAAGTGAAGAGGAAGACAAAGATAAAGAATGTCAAAAAACTGGCAGTGTCCTGGCTTATTAAAATATTATTTTGTAAAAAATGTCATTACTATTTTTTTAAATGTGATGCAATTTACCAGACCATAAAGAACTCCTTAGAATAAATGGCTGGTTTCCAGGCACTGCAACTGTGCTGCTGATTACAATACATTCTGACATTTATGACAGTTTTATAATTCTTGTATTCTGTACCTAGGTGGGCTCTGAAGTGTCTCTACTTTGCTGAAGGCTTTCTCTCGGGAAATGGCACTAAAGTTTTGTTGACTGAAAGGACAATAAAACAGTTTGATGGGAAAACAGTATTACTATGTTATCACAAGCCTATTTTTAATTTATGTCTGAGAACAATGTTGAATATAAAGGATTAATTTTGCATTAGTTTCTAAAGGAAAAATAAAATAAACAACAACTGCTTTGGAGTTAACAAAAAGAAAATGAACTCAATGCAACAATAACAGTTGTAATAACTGGATATATTGTGTGACAAAGTTCCTTCTCTACCTTGGTGGGTCTTGCGCTTATTGGCAGATTTGCTCACCTTGGAGCTTCACAGCATCCCTCAGTTTGGCCATTTTTATGAACCCACAGTCCAGGTCAACTCCTCCTGTGTCTGACCAGGAGTTGGGAGGTTTGGGGGGAACCCGGGCCTGCCCTCTACTCCGGGTTCCAGCCCAGGGCCCTGTGGAATGCAGCTGTCTAGAGTGCCTCCTGGAACAGCTGTGCGACAGCTACAACTCCCTGGGCTACTTTCCCTTGGCCTCCTCACAACACCTTCTTTATCCTCACCAAAGGACCTTCTTCTTGGTGTCTGATAATGCTTGTACTCCTCAGTCCTCCAACAGTATGCGTTCTCACTGTCAGCTCCTAGTGCCTCTTGCTCCCAGCTCCTTACCCGCGCACCACAAACTGAAGTGAGCTCCTTTTTAAACCCAGGTGCCCTGATTAGTCTGCCTTAATTGATTCTAGAAGCTTCTTGATTGACTGCAGGTGTTCTAATCAGCCTGTCTGTTGTAATTGTCTCCAGAAGGTTCCTGATTGTTCTGGAACCTCCCCTGTTACCTTACCCAGGGAAAAGGGACCTATTTAACCTGGGGCTAATATGTCTGCCTTCTATTACTCTCCTGTAGCCATCTGGCCTGACCCTATCACAATTGCTAGAAGTAGAACTAACAGGGCAGTTATGATGTTACACCTTAAAATTGGCTGAAGAATTATGAACATTCATTTGACTTCTTAGCACATAATTAGCCCCCGGAGTGGAGCAACAAAAAATGAGAGAACTAAAGATGGCTGAAAAGCAAGCAAGCAAGCAAGAAATTACCCTGGAAAATGGAAAATGTGAAGTTGCTTTCCTTTTCAGGGTTCAAACCAGACACTTTTTGTTCTTTTTCAAATTTTTCACAAAATACTTAGGGAAAATGTTACGGAAACCATTAGTGAAACAGTTATTGAGACTTTTCATTTACTGAAAAACAGTGACAATTTTATATAATCATTTTGATAACATCACTGATAACATTTTCAGTTAAAATGCATGCAATTTTCAATACATTTTAATGAAAATTATGACAAAAATATTCAATGTTTTTTTTGCATTTTATTTTTCATTTTTGAAAAAAAAGGCCACCTCTCATTCAGCAAACTTTTCATTTGAAAAAATGTGACCAGTTCTAAACAGAAAACTGTATGAGAGATAGGGCAGGGGGTAGAGAGAATTATAACTAGAGGGCTCAGTCCTGACTTTGCCAAAAGCCCAGAGCAAAGCATGCTGCTGCTGCCCTTGGAGCAGCAGAAGAGGGAGCTTATGCTCTGGAGGAGGAGTTAATTGTGCACATTACCCAGCACACACATAAGCTATGCTTTTCAGCATATTGAGGTCGGGCCTACACTGGGGGGGGGCATGGTGGGGAGGGGGTGAGCTAAGTCGGTCTAAGTTACACAACTTGAGCTATGAAAATAGCATAGCTGAAGTTGACATACTTAGAGCTACTTACCATGGTGTTTTCACTGTGACAGTCGACTGCTGCCACTCCCCCATCAACTCTGCATACACTTCTCACTCAGGGGGAGTACCGGAGTCGATGGGAGAGTGCTCAGCGGTCGATTTATCACATCTTCACTAGATGCGATAAATCGACCCCCTCTGGATCGATCGCTCCGGAGGTAATGTAGACATGCCCTGAGAGTGCACAGCCAGGGCTTTGGATAATCCCCATAGAATTCCAGGCCCCTCCCACCCACCTATGTGAGAGATGCAGGCTTAGCCACTCAGAAGAACATGCTTCTCCTATCATTCTGCTATTCATGATGGTGGTAGCTGGCATAGGGACATAAGGGGGTTTATTGTGTCCCATTTTGCCCTCCACTTCCATATTAATCAGGGAACAATTTGTCCCAGAGGGATTATTTTGATAGCCCTTCCCCATGTTACATCACTGAGTGAGATATACAACATAATCACCCATTTGATTGCAGGAATACCACTTTGTACTGTGATTTCATCAGAACCCTTCAATTAAGTAAGGTCCAGGTCTTTACTCAGGTAGGATGGAGACCTCCACAGACCTTCTTACTGCTCAGGGAAAACGTTGACAGTCTTTTGTGCCCGAGTATCATGCCAGGGGGACACTCTGCTGCTGGAAGTGCCATCTTTCAGTTGAAACATATACCCAAGCTTGTGGGGGAAAAAGGGTCATTAATAAATTCCACTGTACTTTTCACAAGGTTCTGCTGGCCAAATTACAATTAAGCAATTACATTATCCTGCTTTAATTATCCTGATGTTTGGATAGATAAAGTATGTTCTTCTTTCTGATCTAATCCAATCTAGAGTGTTGCTGTGCGCTGTTTGAAGCCTCAGAGATTGTGCAGTTGCAACAAAATTGTTTTAGCTACTGTATCTGATTGATAAAGACATTATTTAAAATAGATAACATGTATAATAATAAATATATGTGAACTGTATTCAGCTTGCAAAATTTGTCACACATTTGGACAAAACGTGCTATATAAAAATGTCAGTCATTAATAAAATGGACAAATATTGGCTAATGGAAATAAAAGGAAGAAAGACCGGGGCTTCATCTTGAGAGGATGTGAAAAAAATCCACAAGCTTTTCAATTATTTATCTTCAAGCATTCACATTTAAAAATAGGAAAGAACTGATAGCGACAATAGAAAGGAAAAAGATTAAATATCAATAGGGATTTTCTTTTAAAGTTAGGGTTACCTACCATTCAACAGAGAAGATGGCACCTTCAAATCAAGACACAAAGAAGTAAAAATGCTAAAACAACTGGAGATAGAGCTGGAACATTTGAAAAGCATATATAAAACAACAAAGAAGGAAAAGCAAAGGAAAATGACTGTCAACCACAGAGGAAAAACAAACTCCTCAAAGTCTCAAAAGAAATGTTAGCAAGAGGGTGGCAAGGGGGTCAGATGCATAAATAGCAAGTATATATATGTAAAGTACAGGAACAGATTGTTTAGTACGGGAGCAGATGCTGACTGACTTTAAGTGAAGCTGACTAATGTCTGGTGCAGATATCTGCCTCCCCAGACACACAACTTGCCTCCTCAAATCTTCGAGTGGCCTCTATGCCTATATTTCTAAATGCTTAGTGTTTTTGCCTGGCTGGACAAAATGTAAAATGAACAGTCAAGAAAAAAATATAGTCCATTTAAATATAAACTTGTGTCTAAGTACCTTATTGAATTGCATCTATTAAAAACACCCATCAGAAAGAAATACACTCTTAGTTCTTGTAATTATACATGACTTGATTTTGATGGGCACATAACTATTACCTCACCCACCTTTGATTTTCACAGGCACTTTCCAGTTTCCATTCCAATTGAATTACATTTAGAAGCCTAAATTTAGGCTTTCTGGTTTGAAAAAAAAAATAGCCAAAAACTATGTTTTTATTAACTTAAACTTTCAATCCAAATTACTCAGATAACATTTCCTCCTTTCCTCCCCAAGATTGCAATGAACAAAATTCACCTAGTACTTCAGTCAACTTCAACTGGAAATTAAACACAGCATGAGTTAACTGCAGCTGGAACCTTGACTTCTGTATTTGATTTGGGTGCAAACTTTAACTTTGCAGCCTCCATGTTACCTTAACAACATAGAATCTGAATCCACCCTTCTGTGGGAGAACCCTGGGAGTAGTCTGAGGGGGAGCAAATCTTCATGAAAATAACCTCTCAGGGGTCCTCCTAACATCTTATCTCTGGGGCAGTGGGACCGAGTTACTGCTCTCCTGAAGAATCTGCAGTGTCTAGCCCTAAACCCCTTGTGGATCCTTAACAGGTCAACTCCCACTTCCTGGCAGCAAAGCAGCACTGGTGCCCACCCTGGAACAAAGGGGGACCTGACCCACTATAGAAAAAGTTTTATGGGGAATGGTGACAAAAATCCAGCCAATGTGCACCTAGGCTCAAGTAATGAAGACAAAGGAAAGGGGCTACATTCTGGAGAAGGAACTAGAAACCACAAACTCATTAAAGAGGCAAGAAGAAAAGCAACAGGGTAGTCTGCAAAATATTTTTTGATGTCTGTATACCAATGCAAAGAGTATGGAAAACAAGCAGGATGAACTGGAAGTGATAGTATACAAAGAAAATTATGACTGAATTGGCATGACAGAGATTTGGTGGGACAATTATCATGATTGGAGCACCAGCATTGAGGGATATAGCTTGTTCCAGAAGAATAGGTATGGGGAAAAAAGAGGAGGCATTTTGGTGTATGGCAAGAATGTGTACACTTGCTCCCAGGTTCAAGAGGAAGTGAGAGACAGATCTACTAAAAGTCTCTGGGTGAGGATAACCAGGGAAAAGGACAGTAGCAATGTTATGGTGAGGTCTCTTACAAAAGAAGAAATGGATGAGGCATTCTACAAGCAGGTAACAAGATTAGCTAACACACAATAGCTTGTATTAATGGAGTATTTTAACTTCTGTAATATCTGTTGTAAGACTATTACAGCAAAGCATGATATGTTGTGCACATTATTAGCATGTGCAGGGGGCTGAAAGTTGAGGAAACAACTAAGGGGTCCTCCATTTTGGATCTCGTTTTGACCAGCTGGGATGAATTACTTGTGAATGTGGAGGTGGTTGGAAATTGGGAGAAAGTGACCATGATCTGATAGGATTCAAGATCCTAAGTAAAGGATGACATGAGAATAGCAAAACAAGCACAATGGACTTCAGAAAGGAAGATTTCAACTCAGAGAAATAGTAAGCAAGGTTCCATAGAAAGACCAAGTGGGAAGAAAAGGAGTTGAAGGGGGCTGGCCATTCCTAAAAGATGAAATACTAGAGACTCAGCATCAAGCTTTAATGATGCAGAGGAAAGATAAAAAGAGCCACAGGAGGCCAATATGTCTGCACAAAGAGCTTTTTAGCTACCTAAAAACCAAAAGGGATACACACAGAAAATGGAAGAAGGGGCATGTCACCAAGGAAGTATACATGGGAATAGCAAAAGTTTGTAGGGGTAAAATCAGGAAAGCCAAGGCAAAGACTGAGTTACAGCTGGCAAGGAATTTTAGCGAAAACAAGAATGGGTTCTTCAAATATATCAGACAAAACAGAAAGATCAGGGATGGTATGGGTCCATTGCTCAATGGAGAAGGTGAGCTGGTAATGGAAGATGATAGGAAGGCAGAGCAGTGTTTTCACAAAAAAATAACATGTGACTGGACAACTAGCAAAGTTACCATAGACAATAAAGGGGGAGGGATGCAGATCAGGATAAGTAAAGAACATGTCAGTGATCTTCTGACCGATTTGAATGAATTCAAGTCAGCAGGGCCTGAGGCTAGTCACCCAAGGGTGCTGACGGAATTAGCTGAAGAAATCTCAGAGCCACGGGCAATAATATTTGCAAATTCATGGATGACTGGAGAGGTCCTGAAAGACTGGAGGAAGGCTAATAGTGTGCCTGTGATGCTAACAGGGCAGCTCAGATCACAGCTATAGCCCAGTTTGCTTGTGTGTGAATATCAAAGAAATATTAAGTGTACCAATCTGCATAGACCAATTCACTTGCATGTGAATACAAAACAAAATGCTAAGTGTATTTGTATGCATAGATTACTTGTGTGTTACCAGGTATTGTTTTCACCTATCTATATCCTACTGATTGCTACTGCATTACATTGCATATACCCTGTAATTAGTTAACCCAAGATTTAAGGGTGGCTGTTGTTAAGATAAGATCTTTGATGTGTAAACTTCATTAAAACTAATGAAAGATTGTAGTTTGCTGTTACATTAAATTTCCTCCTCAAAGAAACATTGGAAAAGTAAATGAAGAAGGGTACTAACTTCAACGCAAGCGCCATTGAGTTCACAGTGAGAATTCACAGACTCAATCTCCATTCCTTACTCACAGCCACCAAGAAAGCTCATGTGGGTACAGAAGCTGTCAGCTAACTTTCTGTTTAAAGGAGATATAAAAGATGGATTCAAGGAAAGGTCCTTCATCTCTGGACTGTCCGGATTCCAATTGGGTGGAAATACTGACTGAATTGAGTTATTCTGGGTAACTCTGAAAGATTTTTTTGAGAAAGTGGCAGATTGCTCCATATCAGCTATCATTTTGGATTTATAAACTTTGACTAACATGTTAATATATTTTACCTGCATTAACCTCTCAATCACTCTAATTTCCTTTTCTTAGCTAATAAACCTTTAGTTAGTTTACTAGAGAATTGGCTACCTGCGTTGTCTTTGGTAAGATCAAGAGGACCAAGTGACCTAGGGGTAAATCACTGACTCTTTGGGGTTAGAAGTAACATGAAGTGGTGTGATTTTTGCTTTACGTGACCATTATTATAAAGTCCAGTTTGTCTGGGTGGCAAGAGTGGCTGGAGAGCCTAAGGGGACTATTTGTGACTCCATGGTAAGACTAATTTAATGATCCAGGAGTTCACATTTGTTCTGGCTTCGAGAATTCTAGTTATAGAATATACCACCAATTTGGGGTATCTGCCCTGTTTTCTCACAGGTTGACCTAAGATTGGTACTCACAGTTTTGAGCCATTCCAGATAGCATGACAGTGCCCATCTTTTAAAGGGGGAAAAAGAAAGAGTAAAGGAACTACGGACCAGCCAGGCTGACCTTGATACCTGGGAAACTACTAGAGCAGGGATGGGCAAACTTTTTGGCCTGAGGGCCACATCAGGGTTCCGAAACTGCATGGAGGCCTGGGTAGGAAAGGCTGTGTCTCCCCAGACAGCCTGGCCCCTGCCCCCTATTTGACCCCTCCTACTTCCCACCCCCTGACTGCCCCCCTCAGTACCCCCAACCCATCCAACCTCCCCGCTCCTTGTCCCCGACCACCCCCACCCCCTAGCCAACCCCCCTGCTCCCTGTCCCCTGACTGCCCCATCCCCTATCCATACCCCCACCCCCTGACAGGCCACCTAGGACTCCCACACCTATCCAACCCCTCTACTCCCCATCCCTTGACTGCCCCCCCTCCGAACCAGCACCGCATCCAACTGCCCCCTGCTCCCTGTCCCCTGACTGCCCCCTGGACTCCTGCCCCTTATCCAACCCCCGCCCCCAGTCCTCACCCCCTTACCACACTGCTCAGAGCAGCAGGACTAGCAGCCGTGCTGCCCAGATGGAGCCAGCCACACCACCGCACTGCCCAGCAGGAGCTCACAGACCCACTGCCCAGAGTGCTGGCGGCATGGCAAGCTGAGACTGCGGGGGAGGGAGGACATCAGGGGAGGGGCTTGGGGGCTAGACTCCCCAGCTGGGAGCTCAAAGGCCCGGCAGGATGGTCCCACGGGCCAGATGTGGCCCGCCAGCCGTAATTTGCCCACCTCTGTACTAGAGCCACGTGTAAAACATTCAGTTTGTGAATAGCAGGAGGATGAAGGGGTAATCACTAGCAGCCAGCCTGGATTTACTAAGAACAAATCATGCAGAACCAGCTTGACTTCCTTCTTTGACCAGGTAACTGATTTGGTGGATAGGTGGAATGCAGTGGACATAATATACCTGAACTTCAGCAAGGATTTGGCACAGTCCCACTGGACATTCTGATGAGTAAGCTGGAGAAATACAGGCTTGGCAGAATTACCATTAAGGGGATGCAGATAAACAACTGCAAAGAAAGAGTAACTATTAATGGAATGGTGTCAGATTGGAAGGAAGTCTCAAGTGGGGTTCCAAAGGGATCTGTTCTGGGTCCATTTTTGTTTAACTTCTTTATTAATGACTTGGATATAGCAATAGATGCACTGATAAGATGAACTGGTGACACAAAGCTAGGGGGGTTGCCAACACTTGGGAGGATAAAGCTAAAATTCAAAGGGATTTTGATAAATTGGAGAACTGGGCTATGGACAAGAACATTAAAATTTAACAAAGATAAATGTAAGGTGCTATACTTAGGGAAGAAAAACAACTGCACAAATACAGAATAGGGGATAATTGACTTGGCAGAAGAACTACTAAGAAGGATCTGGGTGTTGTGGTGGAGTTTGATGGTAATTGAGTCAACAATCCAGTGCTGTTGCAAAAAAAAAAAAAAAAAAGCAAAGCAATTTTAGTTGGCATTAACAGGGGCATAGCATGCAAGTCATGGGAGATAACAGTACCACTCTACTCAGCATTGATTAGCCTCAGCTGGAGTACTGTGTCTAATTTTGGTCACCAATGTAAAGAAAGGATGTAGAAAAACTGGAAAGGATCCAAAAGTGAGCAACAAAGATAATCAAAGGGATGCAATATAAGCCATATGAGCAAATGCTGAAGGAATTGGGTATGTTTAGTTTGGCAAAGAGGAGATTGGGGTGGAGGCACATATGATCACCATCATAATCACTCCCATAACTGCATTGGTCATTGGGGCACCATCATTTATAAGCAATCAACCAATTGTCTGCACCCCTGATGACTGTGTGTCAGTGCTTGAGTCTCCGCAAAGTCCTGTCCACTCCTTTATGTTATCAATCCATTTCTTCTTCTGTCTACCTCTTCTTCTCTTCCCCTGTACTGTCCCTTGGAGGATTATCTTGGATAGGCCTGATGATCTTGTTACATGGCCATACCACTTCAGCTTGCACTTCTTCACGGTTGTCAGGAGGTCTTCATATGACACAGTGCATTGGGAGATGATGTTGCAGACCTCTTCATTAGGGACATGGTCAAAGTAGGAGAAGTCCAGGATTTTATGGAAGTATCTCATCTCTACTACGTGTATTTTCCATTCAACTTCTGCCATAAGAGTCCACGTCTCGCATGCATACAGAAAAATGGAGCTAATCAGTGCATGCAGCAGTTTCAGTTTGGATTCCAAAGAGATGTTCTTATTTCTCCAAATTGGCTTTAGCTTTGCCACTGTTGCTATTGTTTGCACAGTTCTTGCCAGAATTTCTGCCTAGGATCCTTCATCAATGACGACTGCCCCCAAATACTTGAACTGTTTCACTGTCTCCAGCTCTTATCCACTGACAGTGATATATGAGCTGATTCCATCATGTTTGTTTGTCATCAGCTTGATTTTGTCTGCACTGATTTCCATGCCATATTTTGCATCCAATCATTTCACAAGGTTGGCAAGTTTATCTTCGCTATCTGCCAGGCCATCAATGTCATCAGCGAACCAAAGATTTAAGATTGTTCACCCCCCATCCCCCCAGTGCTGATTGTGCATAGGTGATCTTTGAAGGCATCAGTCATTATGCGCTCCAAGTAAATGTTGAACAGTGTGGACAAAAGAAGGCAGCCTTGCCGGACTCCAACAATGGTACAAAACCACTCTCCTATTGTGCAATTGACGAGAATTGCACTTCTCGCCTTGGCATATGGTTGTTTAATGGTAAGAATAAGCTTACAACCAACATTGTACTTCTTCATGGTTGCCCAGAGAGCTTTGTGCCATACTCTGTCAAATAGCTTCTTGAAGTCAACAAAGACGTGGTAGATGTCCTGCTGGTGTAGTAAGTACTTCTCACAGAGAACGCAAAGATTGAAAATCTGTTCTGTGGTACTTCTTCCAGCACAAAAACCAGGCTGTTCTTCAGCGATGATATTCTCCACTTGTGGCTTCAATCTGTTCAATATGACTTTCAACATCACTTTGCTGGGATGGCTAAGTAAGTTTATAGTCCGCTAATTTTGACACAATTGCAGGTTTCCTTTCTTTGGCAGAGTGATGATTAGTGACTGTGTCCATGTGGAGGGCCACTCACTGGTCTGCCAGATCTTGTTGCAGATCTTGGTGAGTTCCTCTATTACTATTTCTCCTCCAAATGTCATCAGTTCAGCTGGGATGTTGTCAATACCTGTAGCCTTTTTAGTTCTTGAGTGATTTCACTGCTGTCTCCACTTCTTCACGCAATATTGGAAAATCATCCTCCTCTGCTGTCTAGGACATTAGGATCTCCATTTGTCTGGCTATTGTATAGATCAAAGCAGTCATTTGTCCACCTATTGATGATGTCCTTTTCTTCTGTAAGACTGTTTCTTCTTTGTCTTGAATTGCATTAGCTTTGGTCCATCTTTCCTTTGTCAGATCTTTTACAATATGGAAGGCTCGTTTGCTAATTTTATTATTGATACACTCTTCAATCCATATCTCCTTGGTCACCTTCATTCCTTTCTTGACCTTTCTGCCAATTACTCTATATTTATCAGCTCCCTCAATGCTATTCCTGTCTCTGTTGAGTTCTCTTCTAATGTCACACATTTGTAGTATTTCATATTCATATCTTCTTATGCTGTTTCTCAAGAATGTACATTGCTGCCTCATTCATTACAGTGTTGAAATTGTTGGTCATTGTTTCTACAATGGGTGTATGGTAGCAGTCTTCAAATACTTGAAAGACTGCCGTAAAAAAAGAGGGAGAAAAGTTGTTGTCTCTTGACAGAGGGCAGGACAAGAAGCAATGGGTTCAAACCACACCGTAGCAGATTTAGATTAAATCTCAGGAAAAACTTCCTAATGTAAGAACAACAGGACAATGGAACAGACTGCCTCGGGAGGTTGTGGAAGCTCCTTCACTGGAGGTTTTCAAAAAGACGCTGGATAGGTCAGAAGGGACCATTGTGATCACAGGCCACTGCTTCCCGCAGCTTCCATTGGCCAGGAACAGCTAACCGCAGCCACTGGGAGCTGCGAGCGGCCATACCTGCGGATGCTCAGGTAAACAAAGCATCTCATGGCCTACCAGGGGCTTACCCTGAACAAGCTGCAAACCAAGTTTTGGAACCCCTGTGATCTTCTGAACATTATAGGTGACAGAATCTCACCCAACCACTCCTGAAATAGACCCCAAACCTCTGGCTGAATAACTGAAGTCCTCAAATCATGTTTTAAAGACTTCAAGTTACCGAGAATTCACCATTTACACTAGTTTAAACCTGCAAGTGATCCAGGCCCCAGGTTGCAGAAGAATACCTATCTGTCCTGGATGGTTTAGACATAACAAATCCTACATCTTGGTAGGGGTTAGACTAGATGACCCTTGCAGACTCTCCTAACCCTATGGTTCTATGATTCCATGTCATGAAAACATAATACACCTTAGCTGATATTATCTTTCTATGGGAAATTCCACTGAGTGCAGAGGTTCCACCTCACGGTCTGCCCATTGCCCACCATTTACAGGTCCCAGGGGACATGAGGAAGGGGTTATTCTACTGAAAAACCAGATAAACCCTTTTTCTATGTGGGGAAGGAGTGGTCTAAGCACAAAGGCTTCCTTCAATATGTAGATCAAAGGATACCATCAATTAGACATGGGTTTTTTTTTTCATGTAATAACTAATTCTAATGATGTATTGAGTGAAATTGAGATAGAACTAAACAAATATGAATGCACCTCAGTATTAAATGTCAAAAATAGAAAATCAATAATTCGCATTATTAATAATAGAAGACGCCTGGAAAAGTCAATGCAAATTTAAATATTTCCAAACAGCAATGAAATAGCACAGAGTACAAATACTCCCCAGCAAATGAGGATGTGTCCAAAACCATCCACATACCAACTAATCCAAACCTCTCAAAAAACACATATATAAAACAAGAAAGAAAACAAAAAAGAAACATCTGGTGGGAAGAGTAGTTATTTACAAAATTAATAAACTGACAGGTCTATGCTGTCTTTAGTCTTTCAGGAGAGATGTAAAAAGCCAGCTCCTGACAACTTGTGGTCATTAAAAATCCAATGGCACTTTTTCTAAGAGATGAAGTGATCATTTCAATTTTCTGGCCAAATTCCATCTTGGACACTTACCTTCTCCCTTCTGAAATGTTCCTATTGCAATTTAAATTAAAATATATTTTTTTTCTTTTTTTCCCCGAACACTAATGATAGTATAAGTTGTTCAGGAGCTACTGCATTACTGTCCAGAGGTAGCTGTGTTTCACTGATAGGCTGTTCTCATATTAAGTTCAAGATCCTACAACCCTTAGTGCGTGTGTAAGGGCTGAAAGGTAAAACCTTTTGCAGAGCCCTTTGGGATTCTTGTGGATGAAAGTTTGTGTGTATCTATTTGCATGTAAGATGCATTCCTTGGGGTAATACCAAGGGAAATATTAAACAATATTTGAAAGACAATATTACACTGTGTGTCCCACTGAAGTAAATGGTACTCTTTCCGTTGATTTCAATGGACTTTGAATCAGGCTCTATGTGTGTGTGTGGGGGGGGGGGAGGGCGGGGGATAGGATGAAAATAAATGAACAAGAGATTTACTATTGATTTCAACAGAGCCAGGGTTCAGCCAAAGAGTTTTGGGTTAAGGAAAGTTGAGTGTTCTCAACATTAGAAAGAGTTACCTATCCAAATCATATGAGCACTGGTAAGGTGAGTGATGCAAAATCAAAGTAAATACGATGTAAATGCAGATATTTAAATTACATTCAGTTACCATTTCATGGTTAAACATTGATCTCTTGCCAGGAGAAAAAAATGAATTTTACAATCAACATCTGAAGGGGCTAACATTTAAATGAGGGAACAAATTAGCAGGGAAATTTAAAGCAACAACCATTCATCTCCACTAACAATAATAAAACTATTGAAAAAGTTTATTCCAAGTGCAAACATACATAAATAAATACAAGTGCAGTTAACATATGGTCAGAGAAACAGATGATACCTTGGGGGCACAATAAAAAAAGAACCAAATACGAACAGAAGAAATCGGATTAATGTATAAACTTTCCCCCAAAGCACTCTGTTGGTGCTAGCAATTGGACGGCTTTGTTAAAAACAAAAACATAACTAAGAAACTCATTCGACAGCTGATCCCAATAGAAACAATGGTAAGAAACACAGGAAGAACTAAAGCATTAATTCACAACTTGTAGGTTATTATAAATCACAACAAAGGGACAGAGAAAATTATAAATGGAAAGATAACATGGCATTCAAAATAACCCATTGACAATGAAAAAAATATGATGTGCAGTAGCTCATTCATCTATTTGTGTATATAGAAAAAGAAACATCTTGAAACAATACATCTCTTGGGTGTTTAAAATAAACCACTGGGATCTAAATTTTATGGAAATGTTCATAAAATGTAATGTTTCTTAACAAAACAAGAAGGGACAGAGGGAAAACAAAATTGTAGGAGCCCACGGAGCAGCAAATAATGTATGTACAAATATAAAATTCTGTTGGACAAAAGTCCTCAGCAGCTCTTCACTATCCCTATCTCTCTGTTTATAGGTATGTCAGGGACACGTCAGGATCGTGCATGGGGTGAGAGGGATGGACTACACTACGTAGTGCTCCATCCAATCATCAGCTGGCAGAGCAGTCCTTAGGGGTATGAGTCTAGCCAGCACAACATAGTGGTCGCTCCTGCTGCTTTGAGTTATGCTCTGGGTTATTTCAGACCTGGCTGTGCTGAGAACTGGGGGAGGTGTGATGGTGGCTTAGAGTTGTGCCAAAAGCATCGAGGATATTTCAATACAGTAACAATTTGCAAATTTGGAGTTGAAGTAGCTATTTTTTCCCTTTCTTGTCTATTCAGAAATTCCCCTTTCAAATAATAGTTATTGAAAAGCTTGGGCCTTTTGTAATATTATAAAGGTAGCTGGTTATGTGGGTAATTCCACAAGCTGCTCAAATAAATACCTGATCTAGTATATTGATTGTATGCTATATTCATTACTAAAGAATCCCCAATTAACAAATTAAACTTCTGAGTCTGAAAGGCTCTAGTCCCAGACTCAGACAGAGTAGTATTAGAATTACTGTTTGGTTGGGAACCCCAATGTGCATGGTTGCAACACTCACACTTAGGACAAATATTCTGAAATTTCAATAGCTTTGTTAGCAGTTAGTAAAATCACAAATGTTCCAACCCAAATGAGAATGTAGCAGTAGTACAATATTAATTTGACATCCAGGAGCATATCATATGCACACTCGCACAATTCCTGTGGAGACCTACAGGTGAGAAGGCAGGTGCTGGTCCACGGGGTTCCTTTTCTGTCCCTGGAATACTAACCAAATCCAGTGGTTTGTCCTACGTTGTGTTTGGGCCTATTATAGGCTTTGATGACTGCAATTAATATTCACAAAAGTGTTCTGCCCCCTTTGCTAGCTTCCTCACTCTCAAAATGTTGGGATGTCCTTATCCTATAGGTTAGTATATTAATTATCTCAAACCTATTAGCATATATGTCAATTGGTTACTATGGCAATCTTGCAGTTACACAGATGCTGTATAATGCCAAAATAGCCAAAATAGCCAATGGCATCAGCTGACTTCTTGTGGTAACCTATCAGCATTTTATGAAAGCTCTCAGCAAAATACATATTGCAAAATAAACAAAATAATACCTTGAAACTCAGGGTCACTGCTGGTCAATTTACTCATGCTAATGTAACCCACACACCTTCTGAGTGTGGTGTTCTGTCCCATCTACTGGCATTGACACCACCTTAAAGAGAGTTAAATGAGTCTGCTCTACAGCCTTAGCTAACAGCCAGTTGGCTTTTAGCTCATGTGGTAGAAGCTCATGCACTAAGCTCCAGAGATCCCCAGTTCAATCCTGCTCACTGACAAACCAGAGTCTGTCGGCATTACATTAAGATTTATAGACCTGAATTCCTTGTGCTAACTGCTTACACTAATATTTTACAGGCTTGGGCCTGTAGGCTCCTTGTATTACTGCTTGATACTAGGTCTTAGTTCATATTAAATCTGTAATGTATTCCACAGGCTACAATGGTGTTACTTGATATCAACCAAAGAGCCCGAAAGAGAGGTCTATAATGTGCTTTATGGTTTGGTAAGTGACTGTAAGCCACTATCTTTTTACTCTAAAGACATGACACCTGGGTGTATTCAGAGTGAAGTTTAGTGATTAAAAATAAGTTTTTATTACATTGTATTATGTGTTGTTTATGTTGTAATGATATTAGCACTGCAGTGCCTATAAAGTTGTGAGGGAGTGAACTGGATTCTTTTATGTCTTACACATTAACATACTGCTAACAAAGTTCTGTTTGCACAATCCTTATTTATGGCACCATTTGGCTTTAAGATCCCAGATTGAATTTGCAAGGCTGGAAGTCAGAAAAGTATTATTTTTTACTTGTAAATTGAGAACATCCAATGTAAAGTAATTGAGAGACAATACACATGGAACCGAGTTGTAACATTTGTACAGTCACTTATGAAAATATCACCACAATCTGTGATAAGAGTAGTCAAGATACATCAAGGATGGACATGTTTAGAAGATTTATTTTATTATCATTATTATGTGCATTACTGTAGCACCTATGAGCCCTAGTCATGGAGTACGACCCCATTGTGAACAAAGAGACAGCCCCAGCCCAAAAGAGCTTACAATTGAAGTAAGAGACAAGAGACAAAACATGCATATGGACCGACAGCTGAGGGATTGTAAGGAAATAATGAGACAATATTAGTCAGTGTGATAAGCAGTGGTCTCAGCACACCAGTGGCTTAACGGTTGTCAAGGTTTTTTTTCTGGAAAGGACAATTATGAGGAGGGTTTTGAAGGAGGTATGTCATTAGTTTATGGCTATTTACAGCGAACTCTTAGTTCAAGGGGCAGCATAGGAGAATCATATAATCACAGAATATCAGGGTTGGAAGGGACCTCAGGAGGTCATCTAGTCCAACCCCCTGCTCAAAGCAGGACCGATCCCCAATTAAATCATCCCAGCCAGGGCTTTGTCAAGCCTGACCTTAAAAACTTCTAAGGAAGGAGATTCCACTACCTCCCTAGGTAACACATTCCAGTTTTCACCAACCTCCTAGTGAAAAAGTTTTTCCTAATATCCAACCTAAATCTCCCACATTGCAACTTGAGACCGTTACTCCTTGTTCTGTCATCTGCAAACACAAAGGTTGTTAAAAATTTAGTAAGTGGGTGACAGAGGTGGGCATCATGGGCTGAAAGTGGGAACTGATATCTCAATAGCGAATGAGAGATGATAGGTAGGGTGGGGATAGGCATAAAAGGCCATGAAAATAAAGACAAGCAGCTTATGTTTGAAGCAATAAAGAAGGGGGAACCAATGCATGGATGCAAATAAAGGAGTGGCATGGTCAATGTGATGGACTAGGAAAATTATCTTTGCAGACTGGATATGTTCAGGGAAAGTTTGCTTTGGTCAAGGCAGTAATCAAGATGAAAGATGATTGGAGCCTGAATGAGAGTTTGTGTTCTCTGAATGGATAGGAAAGTGTGTTCCTCAGGCTACCTCTACATTATGAATTAAGGGTCTGATTCCCCAGCTCAGGTCCATGTACTTGTGCCAGCTCTCATTGTGCTAGCACAAACATAAATAACAATAATAATACAATAAATACAATAATAAAGTAGCTGCTATAGCATGGTAGCTGTAGCAGAGGCATGGCTGAGTCCTGCTGAGTACATATTTATCACTTTCAGTTGGGTTTCTACTTGGTACGGCTCAGCCATGCCTCTTCTGCCTCTGTGTGCGCTACTGTGGCTGGTTATACTCACACTAGATTAGTGACAGCTAGCATGAGTATATGTACACTCAGAAGGGAATAACACCTCCAGCTTGTAGATGTAGCCCAAGAGATGTTGTGCAGAAAGAACTTGCAAGATTGAGAGATTAAGATGTTGATTCTGAATTGATGACTAGACATCCATGAGGAGATGGCAGAGAGACAGGCCAAGATTTTAGTTTGGGTAGAAGGAATTAGGTCTGGAATTGAGAGGTAGATTAGTGAGTCCACAATATAGAGATTGTAGTTACATTTCTGATGAAGTCCAAAGAAGCATAATAAATGATTGCCACATCATGCACCTTATTGTCTTGCTTCAGGAAGGAAAGTTGGTGAGTTGGTAGGTGGTACTTTTCCCTCTGAGGGTACATATACACCGTGAACTACTTTGGGGCGCATGTAGACTACATATGTAGGTAGATACCCCTTGTACAGATATAAATAGCAGTGTAGATTCTGAGGCACAGCTTAAGTGAGTAAAGACACGCCACAAGGGTGTGCATATGTGCCCGAGTACATACCCTACACCGCTCTCTACCCCCCGTCCCTCTCCAGCTACACTTGCGGTTTCTAGCCGTGCAGTGTCCCGCTCTCTTTCGCCTGCTGGAGCCTTTCCCTGCTGTGTGGAAAGGCTTCAACAGTGGGGAAAGGCTGTGGCAGGGAGAGAGTCACGGTGGAAAGGCTGCCTCCGCCCTGTCACAACATTTCCTCACCACAATGAAAAGATCCAGCAGTAGGGAGCTGCTGAAGCCTTTTCCCCTCTGCCTCCTCCCTGCCAGAGCCTTTCACTGATAGATGTAAGGACACACCACAGCATGGACACAGCTTGCTTTTCACTGCAGCATGTGGTGATACATACCCCACACTCTGCTGCCGGTGACGTGCAGTGTAGACACGTCCTGAGTTACTACTGAACCAATGTCCACACGTGGCATGAGGAGAAACTATATTTCTGGAGGCGTTGGAGATCATTCTCATCTGCTAAGTTTTCTTTGTTCCAATGCAATGCAGACTTAAACTTATCAAATCCAGCTAGTAGAGGACTATCCCTGGGAGTGGTGAAGCATTGTGTTAGGATATAGATATTCAGGCCTGTCTGTAAAGGCCTATACTCTAAGAATTTAGGTGTATTCTTATCACTTAGCTAGTTATAGAGGTATAAAAGAAAGAATCAAAATCACTGTCTGCCGGTGTAAGGGCCTTCTCTTACTGTGACAGTCTGAGGCCCTGTTCTTAGGCTAAGGCCTTTGCCCCCAGCAGAGGCAGCCATAAGCTGGGAAGCGACCGGTCACCTCCTCACATTCCAAACTAGTCATATTGAAATAAGGTTCAATTGGGCTGTTAGGAATACAGTCCTGTCCAGATAATGCCTATCGCCTCCAGAGAAAGGGAAGTGCCTAGAAAATGTAAAAGGAAACTTAGTTTGATAGCATCCTGTCTGGCAAGAACTCACTTATCAATAGCCACAGCTGGGAAACCCTTATGTCTTTATAGATGTAGCTGTGAAATCCTCATTTCTGTGTTGTTCTATCATTGTAGTCCCCATTTCCCTATTGTTTGTGTGTATAAACTCTGTCTGGTTCTGTGATTGTTTCTGTCTGCTGTATAGTTAATTTTGCTGGGTGTAAGCTAATTAAGGTGGTGGGATATAATTGGTTAAATAATCATGTTACAATATGTTAGGATTGGTTAGTTAAATTTCAGTAAAACGATTGGTTAATGTATAGCTAAGCAGAACTCAAGTTTTACTATATAGTCTGTAGTCAATCAGGAAGTAAGGGGGAAATGGGAACGGGAAATTGGAATCATGTTTTGCTAAGGAGGGGAATGGGAACATGGACACAGGTAAGGCTCTGTGGTGTCAGAGCTGGGAAGGGGGACACTAAGGAAGGAAACTGGAATCATGCTTGCTGGAAGTTCACCCCAATAAACATTGAATTGTTTGCACTTTTGGACTTCGGGTAGTGTTGCTCTCTGTTCATGCGAGAAGGACCAGGAAAGTAAGCGGGTAAAGGAATAAGCCCCTAACACATTGCTGTAGTGATTCCTTTGTCACCGTCCTTCCTTAAACCCTTAGCTGATGCAAAACTGGCTCCTGGATCAGGGGAATCTCTACGTTCTTTTTCATCCACTGTGTACAACATTACCTGTTCACCACTGAAAATCCAATCCATTGTCTTTCAATTGAAATATATAAAACTGAAATACTATGCATTTGTTCCCATTAAAGTTTCATAATCTGACTGCTGTGGCTATAAGCGATCAGCTGTGTGTTGATTTCTCAGAGACATGCATGCAGATGTTTCATTGCCCATTCACTTATTTTACACCCACTGTTTAATTGCCTAGAAGTTTACACACCTACACACTCAGCGAGGGAAAAATCCATCACTCTTTACATAGACAAAAATCTCATAGTGTTGCTACATTTTCAGATTTTTTTTTAGCATATTTCTTGAAGTGACTTTTCACCTTATGAGTTTTTTTTTCTTTTTAATGAAGGGGAGCAACATGGGTCCATAATTTAAGCCAAAAGTAATAAAGTATAATAAGGCTTGGAAAATCGACATTAATGAAGCATGAACTTGACAATTATTAATATTAGTACCTCTTCCCAATCTCACAGGAGGGTCTGCAAATAAGTTTTTCAGTTCTTCAAACTATATGATCTAATATATATAAAACACTATTTCCATCCCCATCACTCAATTCCATACTTTGGGGTACTCCTCCCTTTTCTTTGCCGCATACACACAAGCCATGATAAATCTTGCCACCTCGGCATGTCAGTGATCTGCCCTTTCATTTCTATCTCCATGGCTAAAATTCTGGTTTCAAGCCTTCCTCATCAAATCCCACTTTGAGTAGTGCAACTTTTCCTCTCTGGCCTGCCTGATGCTTTCTCCATGCAGGTCATATCAAGTGCGACTGCATTGTGCAAAGGCTAAAATGTGAATAAGGGTAAAACTTGTAATGGCAAAATGTTGAGTTAATATTATGCATTCTGTTCATTCATAATATTGATTTTCCATAGAATAATAAACTGACTTATTTTCTTCTACATACATATCTGACTGAATTTTGCTGAGAAAGAGAAAGGAGGTTTAATAATTATGTCTTTAAAGTGAGCAATGATCCAAATGCAGAGATATTTCAAGCTGTCATCTTAAAAAAAAAAGAAGATAGGGCATGTGTTTGATTCACTGTTGGAGAAACTGCAGCATGACAGGCTATTGTATGCACATATGATGGGAATGCCCAAAGATTAAGCAATTTGGGAAACAGAAATACAAATCATTCCTGAAAGAACCAAGCACTGAGCCCAGAGGAATAGCTATTGGGTTTGCCAATGATAGGGATGTTTGAGTTAAAAGACTAAATTAATCACACACCTATTAGTAACAGCAAGATGTACTTGAGCAGTGACAAGGACACCAAGGATAAAGGACTGGATGAATAAACTTTGGGAAATATTAGCTATGGAGATGTTGACATATCTATGAAATAACAAGTCCATAGACTACTGAGGACTGCTGCTATTTATAAACTTTCAGCATGGAAACAACCAAAATCTGAAATCTTAGGGCTAGAATTTACCTAGCAAGGGATAATTTTTCTAGTGCTTGCATGATGGAGAACATAGCCTGCCAGTGCTCCAGGATCTCGGTAGCTCCCTGGTCACACTACAGTGTTTTAGTTATGATTTACAAAGCCATCAGTAGAATAGGTGCCTGTTATCTCAGACTCTCTCTCCTATCCAACTCATCATGGCAGCCATGAGTCTCAATACAGAAACAAATAGGCAGGAGCTAAAGCATTTTTAATTGCAAGCCCACTGGCCAGTATGATGGTTGGACAGAGCGAAGGCTCCACCCATTCTTCACTCCTGTCCAGCCTTCCCTGTCAAAGAGTTTTAAGAGGAAATCCTTTCCCCTCCATTCATGCTGATGATCTCAGCTAAGCACTGATGCTCTTCGCATGTGAAAATGGGCAGATAAATCCTCAGTTGACCCAGGCTACGGAGGGACAACAAAGTAACTCCAGAAAGGCTTCTTCAGTTTAATACCTATTTTCTGTGACCCTAACAGCAAGCCCTTTATGGCAGTTGGGGAAAACATTGCCACAGTTGTGGAGCTGGACGTATTCCCAACTAGATTTCTGCAAAGGCTCCTCACTCAATCTTTAGAAAGGGCCGTGTCATGCCACTCTCAGTCTCTCAAGCTTGGGAATCTCATACTCCTCAACCCTCACTGCCATATGACAATCAAGTTAATCTTGTTCTATGCATCCCTGAATATCCTAACTCAGGAATCACATTTCCATGATATATGACTTGAAGCAACTAGGATTTGGGAGTATGGGAGTTGAAGAGTGAGGGAAATTAACCACTTGAGTAACTAACCAAGGGTTCTGCTGGACTCTCCAATGCTGGAAAATCTGACATGAAAACTGTATGTTTGTTCTAAAAGGAATTAATCCAGGAAGTCCTATGGCCTGTGTTACTGGAGGTCTGATTAGATGAGCAAAGTGGTCCCTTTTAGCTTTATATAATTTATAAAGTGGAGCGAAATGGATCAGAGGAATTACTTCTTTTGCTTCACTAAAAAGTAATAATTGGGTTGAAAGGTGCTGGAGAGTAGATGAAGTAACCTCACTGATAACCAGTGGTGGGGCAGACCAGGGGAAGGCAGACGTTCCCCTGCTCCTAAGTGCCCAGATAACAATCGGGAAGAATGTCTCTCCCACTGGGGCCAGAGGAACTTCCAATGGCTGTGCAACCTGATTACTGAGAAAATATTTACACATGACAAAGCATTTTCACACTTTTATCTCCCCGAGCAGATGCCACCTTCACACCAGGGCGTTCTGGGTTTGATGTGTATTTTCCTTGCACTTTTTTTCGTAACAGGTCCATCTACTGTGCAGTCAATATATTCAGAAGGTCATTTTTTTTTCTAAGCAGAGCTCTGAGAATACTGTATTTCAATAAATAGCTGGCTATTAAAATTTAAAATAAGGATCAGAGCTGTCTGACGCTTGAACTGCATTTTTTTGTATGGAACCCATTTTTTCAAGGGGTTGTATAGAAGCCAGATGGATTTGTTATTGCTGTTCTGAATTAGGTCTTTAATTTAAAAATGTGCCCCAAAATAGCTATAGGTTTTGTTTGTCTGTTCTGAGGCAGAGGGGGTTAAATTTGTTCCAGGAATCTACAGTATCTTTAAGTCTTGGAAGATTTTGTTGACGACATGTTTTACATCAATGTTTTGACATATACAGAGTAGTAGGTTAATTAATTACAACTGGCATATTTGTTGTGAAAAAAGTTGCACTGCTAAATTAAAATGTAGAACCTTTAACATGTCAATCATAATAGGCCTTCTGCACAGAAACCATCTAAAATATTAGGATCACTGACTACTAAAATGTGGTTTTGGTACATTGGCTTTAAATGCTCCTGATAATTGTGATGTATGGGCATGTCTACACTACAGACTTAAGTCAACCTACATTAGGTCAGCTTACAGCCATCACAGTAATTACTGAGGCGGCTGATGTCCACACGACCCTCCCTCTGTCTGTGGTGCACATCCTCACTAGAAGCACTTTCACCGACTGAAGAGGGCAGTGTTAGGGGCTGAGAGGCAGGACTCTCAGCTCTGTGCAGCTCCCCGCCAGGAGCCCAGCTGCCCTCCAGGCTCTTGGCTTCCTGCTTCCAGCCAGGAGTGAGGGGCAGCCATCTGGGCTTCTTGCCTGCCTGAGCGGGGAGCCAGGTGAGCACAGCCCAGCTGAAAGCAGGGGTCAGCCAGGCCCTGCTTTCCTGGATTTCTTGTCAATTTCAGAGCTCCATTGACGAGACAGCCAGCAGCCAATGTAATTAATACAGAGTCTAGAAAGACACTGTATTGCCCAAACTACACCGACATAAGCTCTATGTCTCTCATGAAGGTGGAGTTATTATGTTGGTGTAGTAGGGCACGTACATCAATGGGACAAGACTGTACACTGACATAATTAGGTTGAACTAAGCTGCCTTATGTCAACCTAACACTATAGCATAGACCAGGCCAATGAAGCAGAGCGGGGCCGGATTCTTAGATGATGTAAGCCATGTAGCTCTATTGCTTTCAGTGGATCTACACCAGTTTTTCCCAGCCAAGTGTTTTGCCCTAAAATTGGACCTTCACTCAGAATTCTTAGCACACATATTGGGAAATTCATTATTGGTTCTGTTTTTTCCACCTTTAAATTTGCTGTTGAAAATTTTACCTAATATGTGAACACGTACATTTGTGTGTACACACGCACAATGTGTATATTAACTAGTTTTATCATGTTTGCTTTAAAGCAGTCATTCTCCTCTGAGGCATCATCTGAGAAGGGCTTTCCTTTTCACTATAACGTGGTGAGTTTGTGAGCAGTGCAGTGTTCATTATTAAGTCATGACATGCTCCAAGACATGTCGGTGGATCACATCATTTATAATTAATAAAATAGCCACTCCAGACACAAGCAGACTATCATCACTGAGCTTAACTTTTTTTTTTTTTTTTATTTTAAAGAGATACAGACAAGTCAGAGCACAATACTCCAATCTACTTCTATGCGGCTCTGTCAACAAACTTGATATATGCACATTCAAGCCTTCTACACCTATGGGTAACAAACATCTTATCAATCACTCAAAAGATGTAGTTGTCCAAGTTTGTCCCTCATAAAGATGGGCTAGGAATAAAGACGACAAAAAGATGGAAATGTGGGTAGCCTCTCTTAGCTCAAACTCCTTTTTTAAATCCAATTACTGTACTTTCATTTGGTCATGTTCTGAAAAATAGCTCTTGGTATTGGTATCAACAAGCATTTTTATTTTGCACTTAGTGAACTTTCGTTAGTTAGATAGCTAATGTGTTTGTTTCATTGGCATATGGCATTTTCTAATGGTTCATGAAAAAAAATACATGGAGCAAAATTATGAAGCCCTTACCCATTTTTACTCACTCCGGCAAAACCACCATTACAGTGAATGAGTTTTGCTTGAGTAAAGCATCAGTTAAAATGGACAATGGCTCCAGGATTTGAAGCAAAGAAGTTAGCAATACTCCCACTATCTGAGGTCACCAGCTGATAATTTACATAAAGGTGGAATAGAACCTGGAAGGGAATGCCGTCTTATAATCATAATCATGGGATATATTTCAAATGCTTTATCATCAGTAAATCTAGATACAGTTAAAGGAACCAGGAACATCCATGAGCAGTGTTCTGCAGAATATTATGGTATTCAATCCAGCCCTGGTCAGTTCCTCTCACACCAAGCCTGGAGAGATGGGTGTGGCACATAGACAGTGGTGGGCAGATGTGAAGATAATCCTGCCCAGTCCCCTTTGAGTGGAAGAATATGGTTGTAACCTATAAGCCCTAATATTTACACTGTCTAAGCAAATATTCTGGCTAGACACGTAATCAATTGTGTATGATTTGTTTGCCAGTGGCAGAAATTCATATGGATAGTTCTATTAAGATATGCAACTATTTAATAGTTTCAGTACAGTTTAACAACAGAAGGGACCATTACATCACAAAGTTTGACCTCTGGTCTATCATGGGTGTCACCTTTCGGGTGTTATACCCAGACAAATGAGGTTGTCAGCGCCTACCCTGTAACCCTGGGTGCCTTAAAAGTTCTGTTGCTTTGGATCATACCCTGGCCACAGCCAGCCAGCAGACAAGCATGTAGTTCTGATTGTCTGTGTGCTGTGAAGCCCTGGTTCAGCGCTCTGACCCAAGCAACCTGCCTATAAAACAAAAGCCCCTTCCTGGTCTCTTCCAGCCTTGGTTACTACCTGCAGAGTGACTCCAACACATAGCCCAGTCCCAGATTTTCCCCAAATCTTCTGCCCTGAAGTGTCTTGGCCTCTCTTACCCGGCAGTTGCTTCTCACACATTTGGATCCCCCATGCCAGTAAACGGTTCTGTCACTCCCAAAGGTGTGAAACCAGATCTCTTGCCACCCTAAGTCTGCCCTACTTCCAGGGGAGTTCTGGCCTATAGCTATCCTTAACTGTGCTAATGTCTCTTTGCACCCAGCAGAGTCCTAGCCCATAGCTATTTCTTAGCTGCAACAGTGACTCCTCATGCTCAGCAGTTTTTGTGCCCCAGCACCATCCCATTGAGCCTCAGTTTCCCTGCTCTCACTGAGTGCTGTCCCACAGCTTTCACAGCAAGAAAGATTATGGCTATCAGTGGAGCACTAGCTCACAGTCATTTGCCTAGCAGTGCAGGCTCCCACTCCTCATAGCAGATCCTGGGCCACAGTCCTTTTTAGCTGTACCTCAGACACATTCAACACTAGCTCAGTTTCCCCAGTGAGGGCTTACCCGCTCCACCACTGAGTCTGGCTATGACAAACTTGTACCTGAGCCCTGGGACTCAACCCTGTCACATCATTACAGAAACCACCACCCCCAGATAAAGAACATTCAATATTCCCACAGTCAGAATGCCAGAACAACCTTTAGTGTCTACATTGTGGCTACAAGCAGAATGGTGTTCAGTAGACCCACATCTGGTTGTCTGTGAGTCCCTGATCAGGTATACCATTACATCCTTCCTCTTGCGCCCCATGGGCATGACTTGCCCCTTCTTTTTCTGTTTGAGCTGCCTGCGTTTGTCCTGGTCAGCAAGCTTCTGTTATTCTTACTCTGCTTCCTTGCTCTGACTCCTGGTCTCCAGCTCTATCCATCTCTCCTCCCCTAGCTGTCTTTTCCAATCTGCGCTCCACAGCACTGGACCTGTCACCATGGCCTTTGCCTCTGCTGGACTGTCTAGGGAGACATCCGCTTGGTCTCCTGCATGCCCTGTAGGAGGAAAAGGGACCCCTTCTGATCCCACATTGGAACGGGTGCCCCATTCTGCCTCATGGCATATGAGTGCAGCATGGTCACTAGCTCTGATCATTCTGATCAGCTGCTGCCAGACCTCACTTGGCACCCAGCTTTTCTAACTGTTTCTTGGTAAGCTGAGCATCAGCCTCTTTGCTCCTCCTGCCTTTTCTGCTGCTTAACCATCTTTCCACTTCCCTTTGTTCTAGCTTTTTTGCCTGAAATAAACAAAGAGAAAAATAATAAAATGGTCCCCTTTCTTTGACCATTCCCAGCGTGTTCACTTGAGAATCATGTAAAACCATTTTACCAGTGTGTGAAGTGTAAACTTCAGTTAAAATAGCAAGCTGTGTGTAAATCCTGTCAACTATGCCAAAGTGATGCTTTGGCACTCAATCCAGACCAATAAGGGGTTGTGTCACTGCGTGCCCTGCAACTCTGGGTGCCCTAAATGCTATGCTGCTGTGACTCACAGCCTGGACGCCAGCTGCTAACTGACAAGCATGCAGGTCACAACCTGGCTTCCACTGCCCAGTTACCTTTTTTGCAGGGTGACCCCACCACCTCACCAGTCCCAAATTCCCTCAAAATGGTCTGCCTATAGTGTCAAGCCCTTTCCTGGAACACTCACAGAAGTTAAGTTGGTTGCTCTTTTAAAGAGATAATACACTGCCGTCTTTAGCTTAACTGGGGTTAATACACACTTCCCTTCAGTCAATGCACTGAAATGGTTTACAGTAAAAGGAGAACAAGTTTATCTAACAAAAGGGCATAGAATTAAGTGACACCAAGCATAAAGAATAAAGATAGAATGGGTTACAAGCAAACACAAGTAAAAATACGCTTCTAAGAATGAAAGTGGATGTAACAAACTAGACCAATAATGGGCAACCGGCGGCCGTGGGCTGTGTGTGGCCTATCAGGGTAATCTACTGGCTGGCTGCAAGACCATTTGTTTACATTGACTGTCCACAGGCACGGCTGCCCACAGCTCCCAGTGGCTGCAGTTCGCTGTTCCCAGCCAGTGGAAGCTGCAGCAGTGTGTTAGGCCTGACAAGAGTTGCTGACACAGTGTAGTGAATTACCAATGGGCCTCTGGGTCACACCAAGCCATTACATCTAACCAAGATATCTCAATATTAAGCCCAAAGTCTTTAGTTAGACAAAGAATTTCAGTCGTTGGGAGAAGAAACTCTGCGTCACAGGCAAAGAACAGGGGGCACTGAGGTGCCATCAACACCTCAGGTCCCTGCAGTAGTAGGGGATTTATTAGGGGAGATATGCCCATATAATCCCAGCAGCAGAATCATGCCTCATGCTGAATGTAAAAAAAATAACAAGGCCCCTGCCAGTGTGACATTGTGGCTTTATAAGTGATTGATTTGTCTTGGCATTAAAGTCCAGCCGTAATTTGTTAAATGATGGCAGTGAAACTCTTACCAGCCAGTAGTTAATGAATGGCTATGCAGGTGGTGTCAGAGAGAAGGCTTTGGATTCTTTGACCATGGGATGGTGTTCCAAAAAGGAGGAGTGCTAGGCAGAGATGGCCTCCACCTAAAGAAGAGAGGGAACAGCATCTTCGCAAGCAGGCTGGCTAACCTAGTGAGGAGGGCTTTAAACTAGGTTCACCGGGGAAGGAAACCAAAGCCCTGAGATAAGTGGGGAAGTAGGATACCAGGAGGAAACACGAGCAGGAGTGCACGAGAGGGCTGGGCTCCTGCCTCATACTGAGAAAGGGGGACGATCAGCAAATTATCTTAAGTGCCTATACGCAAATGCAAGAAGCCTAGAAAACCAGCAGGGAGAACTGGAAGTCCTGGCACAGTCACGGAATTATGATGTGATTGGAATAACAGACTTGGTGGGATAACTCACATGACTGGAATACTGTCATGGATGGATATAAGCTGTTCAGGAAGGAAAGGCAGGGCAGAAAAGGTGGGGGAGTTGCACTGTATGTAAGAGAGCAGTATGACTTCTCAGAGCTCAAGTATGAAACTGCAGAAAAACCTGAGAGTCTCTGGGTCAAGTTTGGAAGTGTGAGCAACAAGGGTGATGTTGTGGTGGGAGTCTGCTATAGACCACCGGACCAGGGGGATGAGGCTTTCTTCTGGCAACTCATGGAAGTTACTAGATCACAGGCCCTGGTTCTTATGGGAGATGTCAATCACCCTGATATCTAATGGGAGAGCAATACAGCAGTGCACAGACAGTCCAGGAAGTTTTTGGAAAGTTTAGGGGACAATTTCCTGGTGCAAGTGCTGGAGGAACCAACTAGGGGCAGAGCTCTTTTTGACCTGCTGCTCACAAACCGGGAAGAATTAGTATGGGAAGCTAAAGTGGATGGAAACCTGGGAGGCAGTGACCATGAGATGGTTGAGTTCAGGATCCTGGCACAGGGAAGAAAGGAGAGCAGCAGAATACAGACCCTGGACTTCAGAAAAGCAGACTTTGACTCCCTCAGGGAACTGATGGGCAAGATCCCCTGGGAGAATAGCATGAGGGGGAAAGGAGTCCAGAAGAGCTGGCTATATTTTAAAGAATCCTTATTGAGGTTACAGGGACAACCCATCCCGATGTATAGAAAGAATAGTAAATATGGCAGGCGACCAGCTTGGCTTAACACAAAAAAGAAGCTTACAAGAAGTGGAAGATTGAACAAGTGACCAGGAGGAGTATAAAAATATTGCTCAGGTATGCAGGAGTGAAATCAGAATGGCCAAATCACACCTGGAGTTGCAGCTAGCAAGAGATGTTAAGAGTAACAAAAAGGGTTTCTTCAGGTATGTTAGCAACAAGAAGAAAGTCAAGGAAAGTGTGGGCCCCTTACTGAATGAGGGAGGCAAATAAGTGACAGAGGATGTGGAAAAAGCTAATGTACTCAATGCTTTTTTTGCCTCTGTCTTCACGAACAAGGTCAGATCCCAGACTACTGCACTGGGCAGCACAGCATGGGGAGGAGGTGACCAGCCCTCTGCGGAGAAAGAAGTGGTTTGGGACTATTTAGAAAAGCTGGACAAGCACAAGTCCATGGGGCCGGATGTGCCGCATCCGAGAGTGCTAAAGGAGTCGGCGGATGTGATTGCAGAGCCATTGGCCACTATCTTTGAAAACTCCTGGCAATCGGGGGAAGTCCCGGATGACTGGAAAAAGGCTAATGTAGTGCCCATCTTTAAAAAAAGGGAAGGAGGAGGATCCTGGGAACTACAGGCCAGTAAGCCTCACCTCAGTCCATGGAAAAATCATGGAGCAGGTCCTCAAGGAATCAATTCTGAAGCACTTAGAGAAGAAGAAAGTGATCAGGAACAGTCAGCATTCATTCACCAAGGGCAAGTCATGCCCGACTAATTTAACTGCCTTCTATGAAGAGATAACTGGCTCTGTAGATGAGGGGAAAGCAGTGGACGTGTTGTTCCTTGACTTTAGCAAAGCTTTTAATACGGTCTCCCACTGTATTCTTGCCAGCAAGTTAAAGAAGTATGGGCTGGATGAATGGACTATAAAGGTGGATAGAAAGTTGGCTAGATTGTTGGGCTTAACAGGTAGTGATCAATGGCTCCATGTCTACTTGGCAGCCGCTATCAAGTGGAGTGCCCCAAGGGTTGGTCCTTGGGACGGTTTTGTTCAATGTCTTCATTAATGATCTGGAGGATGGTGTGGATTGCACCCTCAGCAAATTTGCAGACAACACTAAACTGGGAGGAGAGGTAGATACGCTGGAGGGTAGGGATAGGATACAGAGGGCCCTAGACAAATTAGAGGATTGGGCCAAAAGAAATCTGATGAGGTTCAACAAGGACAAGTGCAGAGTCTTGCACTTAGGACAGAAGAATCCCATGCACCGCTACAGACTAGGGACCGAATGGCTCAGGAGCAGTTCTGCAGAAAAGTTCTAGGGGTTACAGTGGACGAGAAGCTGGATACGAGTCAACAGTGTGCCCTTGTTGCCAAGAAGGCCAATGGCATTTTGGGATGTATAAGTAGGGGCATTGCCAGCAGATTGAGGGACATGATCATTCCTCTCTATTCGATATTGGTGAGGCCTCATCTGGAGTACTGTGTCCAGTTTTGGGCCCCACACTACAAGAAGGATGTGGAAAAACTGGAAAGAGTCTAGCAGAGGGCAACAAAAATGATTAGGGGACTGGAACACATGACTTATGAGGAGAGGCTGAGGGAACTGGGATTGTTTAGTCTACAGAAGAGAAGAATGAGGGGGGATTTGATAGCTGCTTTCAGCTACCTGAAAGGGGATTCCAAAGAGGATGAATCTAGACTGTTCTCAGTGGTAGCAGATTGCAGAAGAAGGAGTAATGGTCTCAAGTTGCAGTGGGGAAGGCTTACATTGGATATTAGGAAAAACATTTTCACTAGAAGGGTGGTGAAACACTGGAATGCGTTACCTAGGGTGGTGGTGGAATCTCCTTCCGTAGAAGTTTGTAAGGTCAGGCTTGAGAAAGCCCTGGCTGGGATGATTTAGTTGGGGATTGATCCTGCTTTGAGCAGGGGGTTGGACTAGATGACCTCCTGAGGTCCCTTCCAACCCTGATATTCTATGGTCTTAATTTAGGCATGTGCTAAAGTCCTATTCCTTTCAATTACTTAAGAATCAAACTAATCTTAGATCAACGGGAAAGATTTTCTTTTCTTCCCTTTCTTCTACCAATGGCAGGAAGCTTGTGTTTCATGTGACAATCACAATATGTTTTTGTACATTCTTTTTAAATGTTATTATTGTGGGTTTTGTTGATGTAATGCTATTACTTTAGCATGACAATGAGAGTGTTAAGGAGTAGTGGGTCCAGTCTTCACAGGTGCTGAGCACCGTGCAGAATTGAGCCTTACAAGACAAGGTGTGGGTATGTATTCATTAGTGTATTCCAGTAAGATAAATGTTGAACATAAAAAATAATCTCACTATCTGGAATTTATTTATATATTCTAAATCTTTCTTTCAACTGATCTGAGAGTTCCTGTCTGCAAATTAATTTCTTCTAAAACAATTGGATTTAGGGGCTGCTTTCATTAAATAAGTGAACTATGACATTCCCACATTGCCTTAAAGCTGCTTCGCAAAAATTCTACTTGCCAGTTGTCCTTGGCAAGTATTTTTATTTAGCTTTGATTTATTATTATTTATGAAACCAAGATATCATTAGTGTATTCTTTAGCTGCATCATGATAAAGATGATTTTGTGCGTAGATTGGTAAAGTTTATATGTTGCAAGTCTGGGTTAAAGGTAGCTATAAAGTGCAACATTTCTGTTTACAATACCCTAAAGGCAGGCATTATGCTCAAGATAAAAATAAGCTACTAAATCATTATTTGGGATATTTCTCAAACAAAAAAACTTGCCTTCAGAAATGTAGATTTTATGCATAGTACATTTTTACAACTGGCAGTATGTCTGTTTCATTCATATAGTTATTCTCCTTTGGAGGGCCGGGTTGACAGGTGGTGCAAATCAACAGAGCTCCATTGATTTAAATGAGCTCAGGCCCTAGTCCTCTAAATCTTAAATTCTTCTTCTGTCTCCCTTTTTCAGACATTTTCTCTGTGGAGATAAGACATCATATTTCTATAACTGACTCAAACTTTGCCCACCCTTCAAAACCAAACACAATCCACTGCCATTCCCATATTGCATGCAAACATCTGGTCACTCCTCATCTTGATTTTTTTTTTTTTTAAGGTTTAAAGCACTTGATAAACTTTTAACAAAATGTGCACCTGGATATTTCTTAGTTTCTGTAGAAATGCTACATAGAATACACTGTGCAGTCTAGACTGTGCCCTGTCCAGGGGGTTAGGGATTTGGAGGTGGGCGAGAAGAAGGCACAAAGACCCTGGCTTCCCCTATGCAAAACAAATCTCAGTCACAGAACCTTCATTTGCGGGAGCACAGGGACTGGTCTCTCTTTTGGGTCCCTAAGGGTTTAGACTATCCTACAGAAAATGAAGTTACAGAGTCTTGGACCCACCTATCTTCAGCACTGGCCCACAAGACCGGCTGGGCACAAAGAAGGATTGTCTGCACCAGTTCATTCTTTAGTATGTATATTTTGTTCTTTTGTATACAAATTTCCATATTGCCCGATAGCATCAATGACACTAAGATTGTTTCCATCCCGTGTCTTCAGGGCCGGCTACAGGCACCAGCTTTCCAAGCAGGTGTTCGAGGTAGCCATTAGAATGGGGCGGCCGTCCGTGTCCCAAGGCAGCAATTTGGTGGCAGCTCCGCTGCTTTTCCCAGCACGGCGGCTTTTGGGCAGGCCTCCGCTGCTCTTGGTGCGGTGGCAATTCAGCGGTGACTGCTTGGGGAGGCAAAATTGGTAGAGCCGCCCCTGCATGTCTTGTCTGGAGTCCAGATTGTGCTAGGTCTAGCGTTCCAATTGCTTGGCAAGAAATTGCACGATGGCCTGCTCTTGCTTAGATATAAAATCCTTCCCAAAGATCACACTGGAACAGCGAAGCATTGCACCACACCTTACTCAGGGCTACATACAGAGTAAAACCACTGGCTTTATTTCAGCAGAACTTTCAGCTGAATGTTCCGCTGTGTTTGTGCACTGGCCTCTTGTTTCAGACGTGTGTTGGCATCCTTTTGTCTGCAAGAGATGGAGGGAATTGTTGCCTATGATGTAGATGGTTAGCAATATCTCATGTGACTGAATAGTACACTCTGAGATTTGCACGATCTTTGGCAGTTGTAGCAAATGTATGCGTCTTGAGTGGGAGCTGCTTGCTTCCTATGAGTTCTTTTCTCTTCAAGCTGTAGGAGCCAGCTCCTGGTGTGGACTTTGATCCCCTGATGGAGATAATGGTGCCATTTGTTATGATCACTTCCCAAGGTTGCCCATCATAGAATCATAGAATATCAGGGTTGGAAGGGACCTCAGGAGGTCATCTAGTCCAACCCCCTGCTCAAAAGCAGGACCCATACCCAATTAAATCATCCCAGCCAGGGCTTTGTCAAGCCTGACCTTAAACACTTCTAAGGAAGGAGATTCCACCACCTCCCTAGGCAACACATTCCAGTGTTTCACCACCCTCCTAGTGAAAAAGTTTTTCCTAATATCCAACCTAAACCTCCCCCACTGCAACTTGAGACCATTACTCCTTCTTCTGCAATCTGCTACCACTGAGAACAGTCTAGATTCATCCTCTTTGGAATCCCCTTTCAGGTAGCTAAAAGCAGCTATCAAATCCCCCCTCATTCTTCTCTTCTGCAGACTAAACAATCCCAGTTCCCTCAGCCTCTCCTCATAAGTCACGTGTTCCAGACCCCTAATCATTTTTGTTGCCCTTCGCTGGACTCTCTCCAATTGATCCACATCCTTCTTGTAGTGTGGGGCCCAAAACTGGACACAGTACTCCAGATGAGGCCTCACCAATGTCGAATAGAGGGGGACGAACACATCCCTCGATCTGCTCGCTATGCCCCTACTTATACATCCCAAAATGCCATTGGCCTCCTTGGCAACAAGAGCACACTGCTGGCTCATATCCAGCTTCTCGTCCACTGTCACCCCTAGGTCCTTTTCCGCAGAACTGCTGCCTAGCCATTCGGTCCCTAGTCTGTAGCTGTGCATTGGGTTCTTCCGTCCTAAGTGCAGGACCCTATACTTATCCTAATTGAACCTCATCAGATTTCTTTTGGCCCAATCCTCCAATTTGTCTAGGTCCCTCTGTATCCTATCCCTGCCCTCCAGCGTATCTACCACTCCTCCCAGTTTAGTATCATCCGCAAATTTGCTGAGAGTGCAATCCACACCATCCTCCAGATCATTTATGAAGATATTGAACAAAACCGGCCCCAGGACTGACCCCTGGGGCACTCCACTTGACACCGGCTGCCAACTAGACATGGAGCCATTGATCACTATCCGTTGAGCCCGACAATCTAGCCAACTTTCTACCCACCTTATAGTGCATTCATCCAGCCCATACTTCTTTAACTTGCTGACAAGAATACTGTGGGAGACCGTGTCAAAAGCTTTGCTAAAGTCAAGATACAATACATCCACTGCTTTCCCTTCATCCACAGAACCAGTAATCTCATCATAGAAGGCGATTAGATTAGTCAGGCATGACCTTCCCTTGGTGAATCCATACTGACTGTTCCTGATCACTTTCCTCTCATGTAAGTGCTTCAGGATTGATTCTTTGAGGACCTGCTCCATGATTTTTCCGGGGACTGAAGTGAGGCTGACTGGCCTGTAGTTCCCAGGATCCTCCTTCTTCCCTTTTTTAAAGATTGGCACTACATTAGCCTTTTTCCAGTCATCCGGGACTTCCCCCAATCGCCACGAGTTTTCAAAGATAATGGCCAATGGCTCTGCAATCACAGCCACCAGTTCCTTTAGCACTCTCAGATGCAACTCATATGGCCCCATGGACTTGTGCACGTCCAGTTTTTCTAAATAGTCCCTAACCACCTCTTTCTCCACAGAGGGCTGGCCATCTATTCCCCATGTTGTGATGCCCAGCACAGCAGTCTGGGAGCTGACCTTGTTCGTGAAGACAGAGGCAAAAAAAGCATTGAGTACATTAGCTTTTTCCACATCCTCCGTCCCTAGGTTGCCTCCCTCATTCATTAAGGGGCCCACACTTCCCTTGGCTTTCTTCTTGTTGCCAACATACCTGAAGAAACCCTTCTTGTTACTCTTAACATCTCTTGCTAGCTGCAGCTCCAGGTGCTATTTGGCCCTCCTAATTTCATTCCTACATGCCCGAGCAATATTTTTATACTCTTCCCTGGTCATGTGTCCAACCTTCCACTTCTTTTAAGCTTCTTTTTTATGCTTAAGATCTGCTAGGATTTCATCAGTCAGGATCAATTCCAAAGTCCTTCATGCCTTGCTTGCATGTGTCTTTATAGCAAGGTTTGGGACATCTTGTTGTTCTTGTTACCTCTGATATCTCCCCATATAGCATGTCCTTGGATATGCATCCGTCTTCCAGACTACTCAGATGGCCCGGCCAGCACAGTTGTATTTGCTTGAGCAGGGCTGTCACACTTATTAAATTTGCTTTGAAGAATCTCTGTGTTGGTGATTTATCTTGTCATTTGATGTTGAGTATGTGGCAGAAACAGCATAGGTGTAAACTATTTAACCTTGTTTCAATATAGGAGAGAAGAGAGCTCATGAGTTAAAGCTCTGTCCCATGACAACTTTTATCCCAGTTACTGGCCTGGTTGGCTCTCAGGATCATATCTAAAAACAACATGGTTCATAACCATGGTCAGAGAACTTGACCACTGATGTTAACAAGCAGGAAGAACCAAACTTAATCTGGGAATGTCACAGCCTTAAGAAGCCTCCTTGGATTTTATGCCTATGTGCTATTTTTGACCATTCCTGAAAGCATTATTTGAAGGAGAAATTAACACATACAAATTGTGGATGCTTTCATTTTACCTACATACCACCAATATGTGGTGGTAGTAATTTTAGGAATTACATTATAATTGTAATCCTTGGAGCAGGCACCATCTTTTCTGTTCATATGCTAGCACAATGGGGTCCTAGTTGCTATTGCAATACAAATTAATAATAATAAAGCATGGTGGCTTTACTGGCTTAAGTAACTATGCTAGAATGGTTATTTGGGGAGACCTTGGGGGTTTATTATAGACACCAGAAATAAAAGGCATTTCATATTGGCATACTTCTAATGAAATGTAATTAGGGCTAATGAGTAGGATTTGAGGTGTGCTGTTACTTTACATCAAATATTTCTAAATCCACAACAGTGGTTTCTCAATAAGCCAGCCATTGATTAGTTCAGAGGATTAGTTCTGAGTCATTTGATTCCAATGTATCTGTGTTCTAATTGCCAGGGTATGACAACATAGTAATTTGATGTAAAGTTGTATGCAGAGGAGGCTCCAGAATTTATTTTAGCAGGGGTGTGGACAGTCAGAAAAACAACACTCTGGTGAGGCAGCAGAATAAAGGAGAATTATTTAGAGATGAGAAATTTATAACATCCAGATTAGCTAGTTACCCAAATGTTCAGATACTTATGCAAAGAAAGGGGAGAACAACAGTTGTAGGAGAGAAGAACAGGGTATAAGAGGATAAAACCATGAAGAACTCTAAGCATTAGTAATATGTACTCTACAATATGCTCACAGAGAAAGGCTCCCAGCAAGCGTCAGCTTCTTCCCAGAAAGAATTTGGCTTTCGATGGTTGATGAATGGGGAGAAGGGTGAAAAAGAAGGGAGCACCACACAGGCACAGTGATAGAAAGAGTACAATCTTTGGGAACTGACATTTGATGGACAGCACAGAAGATAAAACCTTTTCCCCATCCGACTGTCTCTACTTTTAAATAATTTCATGTGTTGTAACTTGCACTTTTGTACTCCATTGTGCATTATGGACTGGTCTGAAATAAGCTAGAAAGTGGTAAAGAAGCAGAGTAAACAAAGGAAGGAAAAGAAGTTAAATAGAAATCAAAGGCAGAGAAAGAGAAAATGCAAAAAGGAAAAGTGAACTGAGCACCCAGGCCAAAAAAAAAAACAAAAAAAAACAGAATACATTTAAGCAAATGATCTGGGAAAAAAGGGGAGGAAAGGAAATCCTAATGAGACAGAATCCTGGAGAAAGAAAAACATAACATGAATAAACAAAACCAAGAGACGATCTAGGAGGACAGGCAGAGAGCAGTAAAATGGTGGATAATAAGTAAAAAGGCTCACAAAAGGCTTGAGAAATATATAGTGTGTTATTTACAGAAAAGTAATGTAATTTTAAAGATACTTTTCATGTTATGATGGGGCAAATGTTTTCATTTGTCCCAAACTAACTGGGATTGTAAAATGCAGTGGCCTGGGTCCTGAAGTTCAGTATCACAGGAACATTTGAGTTCTTCTATTCTGGTCATTCAGAAGGCATTGGGTAAGACAAATAGCAAATTATTCCCAACTCTTCTTTAAGAAGTCCAGAGCGGCACTGAAGGGTGAGACTGTAGGAGCATGGAAACACTGATCAATAATATAGGCTTCTTTCTGCCTGCATTAAACAAGCGCACCAGATAGCTAGACAAGTACTTTTTTCCCTGTTCTGAATATTTTCAAAATTAAAGAAGCCATAAAATGCACTTCTCTAGTATCCAGGAGGTTACATGGTTTGTTATTCTTAAGTCTTTGTGCAACTGCTGAGTATTGGTGAATGTGTCTGCAACTCCTGAAAGTTTCACAAATGCTAGCACAAATGAATTTTTGCCTAAAAACCTCACCAGCAGTACATGAATTGTTTGCTGTACATTATTTGCTATTCAACATTTGTCACTCATTCGGTTGTATACTACAACTATGAGCACCATTATTACAATCAAAATAGATAGATGCTGTAGTGTAAATATGTTAAGTCCTTCAATTAGGAGTGGAAATAATACCAGAGTGATATAGGTGATTAGACTATTCACTATGAATGAAGTGTGATCAAATAAAGTTTTGGAAGCACCCTATTTCTTTTTGGCTGAAAGCTGGCCAATACTTACAAATAATGAATACATTCACAGAATCAGGATTGGCTAAGAGCCTATTTCAAATCCCACTCAAATCAATAGAAAGATGCCCATTGGCTTCAATTAGATTTTGGATCAGGCTTCCAAATATGCAACTGATATTATTTACAAGTATTCTGACCAGCTCTAGTGCACCCTCATAGATGTCTAGTCACTCTTTCCCCCTTCTACAAGCACAAAAAAAAAAAGTCAGTGATATGTCCTCCCAAAGATACCTTTTAACATCACTCCAAACACAGCATCTCCTTCCCATCCCTTGCCTGTTTACCTGAGATTTGAAAGGAAAGAGTGCTGTGCTGCCAAAAAGAATCTCTTTCTTTAATTTTTAAGAGCTATGGGTAATGCAGAGGGCATTTCTCAGCACCTACAGACCTAAAGAAACAAAGTTTAATGACTCCACAAAGAGCACCTAATATCTGTGCTTTTATGTCAGCGCACCAGACTGTCTGAATGTGGCTAGGTCAATCTTGGTGAAGTGTTCATTGTCTATCACTGAAAAATGTTCACTGTTTTTGATCTTTTCATATTCAGAAACAAACATCAATTACAGTTCATTTTCTTTCAGTCAAATTTCTAGTGCTTGGTGTTGTCTAGTATTCTAGACATTGCAAAAATTTGATCTTCCTTCTGAAGAGCCTAAGATCTAATTGATCTCTGTATAAAGAAAATGAAAAGGTCTTTCACTAGACTTTATAGAACTCCTAGGCTGATTAGAGTCCAATTCAAGATCTGTGATGAAAGTTTTCCTTTTGATTTCTACACTGAAAACATATTCAGACTCCGAGTGACATCTAAGAGGCTAAGTGATTTTGCTAAATGGTGTCAACAAGTTTCCTTTAAGGCCTAGGGAAAATGTGATAGTGGGTGGGATTGATCCTTAAGTGTCAGTAACAACTCTTGATGTTTTGTATATTATATATTTAAATTACACCGACCAACAGGGATACACGCAATTACCAAAAGTATTTAAAAAAACCAAAACACTGGACCTGTAGTATCAGACAGACAATCTTTGGATGACCTCTTAGCTGTCCTTAGGTGATCATGTAGCGTCTTGAACAGTTCACCTATGAACAACAGTAGCGCAAAAATAAGTAATAAATCTCACCATATTTGCTGCCATCTTTATTAAAAAAAGACTTGGTGATCCATGAAGCATTTCTTGAATTTCATTAAGCTATTTGTGCATTGCTTAGGAGTAGCCCTCATTAAATAAAAAGACCCAATTTTCATGGAAATGAACTCATCTTGCTAGCCTCCTGATGTTTTTTGATTTCAGAAGAAGCTGCTACTGCAAAACAAACTCCTGCCACTACTTTTGAAGCTTTTATTCAGATTTTCTTTTGAAGTTGATCACACTATTAGTGTTCATCAGAGTCTTTGAGTTGCCTTCAAAGTCATTGGCTTTTGTTCAGTTTTCTATCATGTGGTTACAGTAGTCAGTGGTTGAAATAGAAAAATGTATTTTTTTAAAATAATTGATGGAACTTTTACATTTCTCAGAAACCTGACTAAGGAGCTGTGTCAATAATTTTGGCTGAATGGAACTTGAGCAGATTCTCTGATAATCAGTTTCTACTACTTCTGATTTAACTGAAAAAATAATTGTGTAGCAGACTAGTTAATTGGTGAAAGAAAAATACTGTGTTGACTATTTTCAAATTATATATTCGTGAATATTTGAAATACTGACATCTGCATGGAAATTAATGACAGAATGAAATTAATATCTGTGTAATGACCTTTGCATCAGTGGTGCAAAGAATAGATTGGACTCAAGTCACAATAGGATTTTGCACAGAACTGCTACCCTGGTGTGAATTTTACTCTTAATGAAAACATATGTTTTCCTCAGTTGTAAAAGATTGGACATCAGCAGTAATTAAAGGGATTGGGACTCTCAGCATTAGAGATGGACAATAGTCTCTCTAAAGTTAATCTTAAAATTAGCCTTCTATTATAAACCCAATGTTGATAGAAATCTCTGTCATCTGAGATTTTGCTCATGTGAATTTTTGCCAGGATTGAATTTTTTTCTGAAAATTGAATTGACATTTTGATGAAGGAAGGTTTGATAAGGGCTTCAAGATCTCCTTTAGCTTCTGACATCTTGAATGCACTGTTTTTGTAGTTTACCTAGGGAGATGAAGAATTTTAGAGTATGTGCAAAATCCACCCTGTCCTTACCCTAAAATGTTTGTAGACCCAGATTCAATAACCAAATATCTATGCTAAGTCTTAAAGGTTGACAATATTTTTGTATTTGAAATCCTCTAATAAGTCTTGAATGTGGTCATTTTAAATGAGATGTAAAATGTTGCCTTGTTCCTGTGACAGCACAAGACTCTTAAAGAAGGAAAGCACCGTTTGATGTGGTGAAGTCAAGATGGGTGCATTTCAATCAACCAACAAGAATAAGGTATTCCAGTTGCATCACTTGTTCATTTTCAGTCATTAACACACTACAGAGGTGCATTTAGGTTGTCCCATGTTTTGGTGACCAGGAGCCTCGTGCAACCTCAAGGAAGGCAAAGGGTGACTTCATTGGATCATGCATCAAGCCCCAGGAGGGTTAGAAGAACAAGCCAGAGCAGAGAATAGCAGAGTGAGCTTTCCTCTCTCACCAACACAAGTTTATCATGGGATAAGGTGTCATAGGATAAGAGGGAAGGTCCTCTCCTGGATCAGTAACTGGTTAAAAGATAGGAAACAAAGGGTAGGAATAAATGATCAGTTTTCAGAATGGAGAGAGGTGGCAAAATTTGCTGATGATGCAAAATTACTCAAGAGAGTTAAGTCCAAAGCAGATTACGAAGAGTTACAAAGGGATCTTACAAAACTGGGTGACTGAGCAACAAAATGGCAGATGAAATTCAGTGTTGATAAATGCAAAGTAATAACATTTGAAAACATAATACCAACTATACATATAAAATGATGGGGTCTAAATTAGCTGTTACCATTGAAGAAAGATCTTGGTGTCATTGTGGATAGTTTTCAGAAAACATCCACTCAATGTGCAGCGTCAGTCAAAAAAAGCTAACAAAATGTTGGGAAACATTCGGAAAGGGATAGATAATAAGCAGAAAATATATTGCCTCTATATAAATCCATGGTACCCCCACATCTTTAATACTGCTTGCAGATCTGGTTCTCCCATCTCAAAAAAAGATATATTGGAATTGGAAAAGGTATAGACAAGGGCAACAAAAATGATTAGGGGTATGGAACAGCTTCCATATGAAGAGAGATTAATAAAACAGGGACTTTTCAGATTGGAAAAGAGATGACTAAGGGGGGAATATGATAGAGGCCTATAAAATCATGACTAGTGTGAAGAAAGTAAATAAGGAAATGTTATTTATTCCTTCTCATAACACAAAAACTAGGGATCACGAAATGAAATTACTAGGCAGCAGGTTTTTTGTTTTTGTTTTTTTTGTTTGTTTGTTTTTTTTAAAAGACAGTATTTCTTCATACAATGCACAGTCAACCTGTGGAACTCTGTACCAGAGGACATTGTGAAGACCAAATCTATAACAGGGTTCAAAAGAGAACCAGATAAGTTCATGGAGGATAGATCCACTGTTGGATGACAGGATACTGGAGTAGATGGTCCATTGGTCTGACCCAGTATAGTCGTTCTTATCATCCAGTAAAAGATATTACCTCACCCACCTTGTGTCTCTAATATGCTGGCAACAACATGGCTACAACACCACTGCATACAATCCTGCTGCTCTCAGTCTTGCTAGGAGCAAAGGAAAATTGGTCCAAGAGGCATGAAAAATCTGCCTCTTTCACAGGAAGATCATATTTCATCTTCAAGAGCCATTCTTATTCCAGGGTCCACATCCAAAGTGGATACCCTCCAAACATCACCCAGACTTACACTGTGGGAATGTTTTGTCTTGGTACAGGACGAGATACACAAAAACACTCCATATAAATATATATGGACAGTAACTTTAGAATGGGAACCAACATTACCCATAGTGTTGTATAGTTGGACTTATTAAAGTAAAGTAGTGAGCTTTATCAGCAGAAGAACTTTGCTAAAAGCAATTAGAGTCAGGCAGGCAAGCCAGCGACACCTAACTGTACAGTTCTCAGCAACAAATGTTTACTGTTACTCAAAAGGCTCCAGTAATTTTTCTTATGTTATAATAGCAAGCTGGCAACAGCTATTATGTGGTATAAAAAGTCATATATATTTAAATAATACAAGGATGTATTTGAAGGTTTAGGGTGCTTGCTCGATGGAGTTCATATTTATGGTGTGCTTACAAGTACTACCTGTAATTCATGCACCTTTTCGAGTCCCAGTGGAATTAAGGAACAAAGTAGAAACAGAATTGCACCACATGGAACAGTTGCAAGTAATAATAAATGTGCAAGAACCTAAAACCAGATACATTCTACAGCAATGGTAGACAAGTTAGGTCAAGATGAGATAAGAATATGCTTGGATATGAGAGATACGAATAAAGCAATATGAAAAACATTTTCTATTGCCTACAGTAGAAGTAATCACCAGCTAGTTAACACAAGCTACAATTTTCCACTGTCTTAGATACCAGATTTTGATAAATACACCTGGATGACAAAAGTTCTAGACTGTGTGCATTCAACACACCATTTGGCAGGTACTGGTTCACCAGACTGACTTTTGGCATCTGTTGAACTACTTATATATACACACCAAAGAGTGATCCATCAGGCATTTGAAGGTCTTGAATGTTACCTAGAGGACATACTGGTGTGGGGAAATACCAGATGAGAACATGATGAAAGGCTCTAGAGAGGTGTCATGAAAGGAACCTCTGACTGAACAGCAGCAAATGCAAATTGACTGTGACAGATATAATATTTGGGGCATCACTTGATAAAAGGTCTACAAATCTGACAACTCAAAAATTTGCTGCAATAACTGAAATGGCCACACTGACCTGCAAGACTGATTTGCAAAGATTTTTTGGAGTGGTTACGTATCTTTGGAAATATATCTTGCATGCGTTAACTGTAACTCCTCCTTTAGGACAACTGTTGGGGGGATAAAAAAAGTTAAGTTCACTTGGATGCCAGTGCATGGAGGTGGCATATGAATGCTTGAAATAATTGCTTCCAAGGGCATCCATGCTAAAAAAATATTTTAATCTAAAAGGACTAATTACTCTGTCAGTGCATGCAAATTCTACCAGATTAGAAGCTAAGCAACAGAAGCCCTGTTGCTTATGTTTCTAAAGCTCTGACAACTACTCAACAGAACTATGCCCAAATAGAAAAAGAAATGTCAACAATAGTATTTGGCTGTACTCAATCTACAGGGAAAAATGTAGTTGTGCCAACTGACCATAAGCCTTTTGAGGCCATTTTCAGGAAACCTATGTATGGTGCTTTACCAATGACTCAAAGATGGTTGTTAACATTCCAGAAATATAAACAGGAAGATATAGACCAAGGGAAGAGTTAACATTTGTGTATGCTATCTCCATAACATACATGTTGAATGGTGAAGGACTAAGTTCAGAGGAAGATGATGTTCCAATACATCTCATGATGTCTTTCATAGGATAGATTAGCTCCTGAGGCCCCCTGCTGTAGGCTTTGTGGCCCTGCCATATCGAGGAGCGGAAGAGAAATCCTCCTAGTTGTCTGGAGCAGCAGCAGGGGATTCAGCCAATGACCACACCATGCTTTATGACGGGGGGGGGGGGGAAGAGAAGAAACTGAAAGAAGAAAGAGAAACTGCTCTAAAAGGTGAGCGGTGGTCAGGTTTAGGGTGCTGACTCACCCACTAGGAATGTGAGGACAGAAGGCTATAAAGGAGCAAGCCCTGGGAATTCAAAGCCCTTTCTCCATGCACCCACCCTCCTCCTCCCACCCCCGAGGTGGAAAATATCAGGTGGTGTTAGGACCTTTTGTGGACATTGTGCTAGTCGCTCCTTTTTAGGGGCGGGGGGGGGGGGGCTAGGAAAGAATTTTTCCCTCAGCACCAGATTGACTTTGGTGGAGTAAGGTTTTTTTTGCTTTCCCCACAGTAGGACCTTTTCTGGTACGAAGAAAAGGTGGTAGGCTATATGTCATAACTTATTCTGTAAGTGTGGGGTGGATGTCCAGTGAAGGTACTCCGTAGGGAAGGCATCCAGTGATCAGATAAACAGCCTGGTAAAGGACTTAAAAGGAGGTTCTGGATAAAGGAACAGAACGGGGGAAGTTGGGGACTCCTATGATTGGTACAGCAGGGAGCCAACTCTCCCCCCATTCTTATAGCCCAACTTAACCCTCCTATGAAGGGGGTAGATGGTAAGGTCCAAGCCATGGGTTGGCTGGAGGACCTGAATGGAAAACGAAGGGGGGGGCTGGTGGAAGCCCCAGGTAATAATTTGAATAAAACATGGATTTGCCTGCACTGTACACTTTGTCTACCAGGTAGTCCCAGACATCTGAATAATAGAGTTGCAGGCTGATTAAAATCCATTTCAGTTGTCTCCTGTCCTTCTTTTGGTATAGCCAGACAATCAGAGAAGGACTGAAAATCTGGGCTCAGATTAGCTGAGCTCAGAAGGCCCATATAAAAGGAGCTGCAGTGCAGAGCATAGTAGAGTGCAGTTCTTTGCTGGAGCTGGAGGAGAATGGATGGCGTGCCTGGCTGGCCGAGGGAGCTACCTCAGACAGTGCAGTGCTGACAGAGATCCGCAGGAGTGAGGAGGCAGCCCTGAGGTAAGGGAGAACAACATTCTGGGTCCACTGGGAAGTGGCCTAGGGAATCATAGCAGCAATGCAGTTTAATCAAAGGGACACAGCAGATGGCTGGTATCTTTAGGATCCCTAGACAGCACCCCAGAGGAGGAACTGAATTCTTTTAGTGGCTCAGCAAGGAAGCTGGCCCAGACAGGGCGAGGACATTGCCTCTGGGGAAGGAACCCTGGAGTACGACTCAATATGAGGGTGGAGGCCATTTTAAAGACTGCCAGACTAATTAAGGGCTTGAGCCCAAGGGGGGGTTACAGGGAAAGAAAGGCCAACCAAGGTGCACTGGTATAGCTCTCCCTCCCCCTCTCATGGGGCTGTTTGCCCATAAGGGGTTTTTATGTCAGATACAGACGGTGTGTGACTCAGCTGGAGGGCTGAGTCACTGAAGATCCACCACAAACAGGGAAGACTGCAGGCACACGCACTCGGACAGGTGGCACTCACAAGAGGCGAGTGTGATCCCATTACAATGTCTTATTTGCCTATTTCAGACAGAAACTGAAGGAATTTCAAGTGCAAATGTTGATGTCCTGCAAATTTTAAGAAAAAACTACTTTGCAGGGATGGCCAAACAAGAGACCTGAAATATCAGAGGAGATCCATGTTTATTGTTCTTATAAAGAGGAACTAAGTGTGCAAGATGGACTGGTCTTTACAAGTTATAGACTTTAGTACTGGAAAGTCTCTTTTCTGAGACTGTCTATTATTTATGAAAGTCATCTGGGATCAGAGCTATGTAAAAGGTGAGCTCAAGATGCTGTATCTTGGCATGTGTAATCAAATTGAGAACATGGAACAGTATTGCAACAAATGTCAAACCTTGAGAAACAAAAATCAAAAGGAACCAGTGCTACCACATGAAGTCCCATACAAACCTTGGCATGAATCTGTTTGAGTTTCAAGGTGCAGATGATTATTTGGTGGGGGGGAACCCACACACACCTAGTCTGTTTTTTTCTTCAAGACATCTCAAGTGCATCTGTCATCAGTCACTGCAAGTCTATATTTGCTAGGTATGGCATACTTGAAGAATGCTTTAGTGACAATGGACCACAGTTTTTCTCCAGAGATTTTAAAACTTTTGCAAAGCAGTGAGATTTTATTCAGAAAACATCCAGTCCATTATTCCCATAAATTGAATGCAAAGGTTGGGACAGGAGCTCAAACTGTAAAAAGAATTCTTAAAAAAAAAATCTAGCCTGTTATACTGTTGGAATACACCTGTGGGAAATATAGGATCACCTGCTCAACTTCTCATTGGAAGACATCTAAGAACCAGATTACCAACTTCATCACAGTTGTTGAATCCCAAACTGATACAAGGAGACATACAAGCTAGACTAAAATCAAGATAAGCAAAACAGAAGTTCCAACAGAAGTTTGACAAAGGTTCCAAGCCTTTATAAACACTGGACAATGGAGAGACTGTTTGATATATCAATAAGGAGCATGGAAACCTGCAAAGACAACTGACCAAGATGCCGCTCCAAGACCTTATCTTGATGAGGCAGAGGAAGGAGATGCGTATAGAAGAAACAGAGGATCTGATGAGCATTAACATAATTGTACTAGAGGTGAATACAAATATAGAACAAAAAGAAACTGTGTCAACATCTAACTCAGAAATATAAATACCAAACCAGTCTGCTGATTCTGCTGAGTGTCAAGTGGCCAGTTTGAATATGGAGAGGGTGGACGAAGGATGGACATAGATATTCCTGTTACAACCTCTAAAGGCAGAGTGATAAGAAAACCTGCCCGATACAGAGACTAATTGTTCTAGACTCTTTAAGGATTCAGATAAGAGTTATGGAAGCTGAATTAAGTAGATACAATATAACTGAATTTCAACTTTAATACTTAACTGTATGTATCTGGTTTAAAAAAAAAAAAGGAGTTGGTGTGAATCATAAGGCTGCTTTTAAGGACTATGTAATCACTGTTGCCAACTTGCTATTATAACTTGTTGCTGAGACCTGTACAGATAAGTGTTTCTGGCTTACGTGCTTGGTTCCAAATGCTTTAACAATGTGCTTCTGCTGATAAGACTCACTCATTCATAACTCTCCCTTCCAACACTAGGGGTAACTTTGGTTTCTACTCCAAAGTTCCTACTATCACCACATCTTTCATACACACACACACACACACACACAATTTAACTGAATTTCAAATTTTACTTACCTGTATCAAACTTGATTTAGCATCCATAACTCTAATCTGAATCCTTAAAGAGTCTAGAATAATTTCTCTCTGTATCTAGCAGGTTTTCTTATCACTTTGTCTTTAGAGACAGTGTCAAGGCTAAATCCTCACTTGGTCACTTTGAGCGTAGAAGGTAGGGACCTGCAAGGATTTTTTTAAATTAATACGTGCCACTCCACGCTTGTGTTAAACTCCCAAGGTCACAAGTTTTCTCTGACCTTGGCTTGGTAAATGCTGCCACCACACCCAAATGCAAAAAAAAAAAAACCCCTTTGAACCCAGGAAGGAGCACTTGGGAATTCCTCCCTGTGGGGTACCCTCAAGCCCTTTCACACACACACACACCCACCCCGGGGAAGAGCTGAGGGAAAAAAAACAAGGGAAATTAGCTGTGGCTATTAGCTAATCAAACAACATGCACAAACCTTGTAGGACACCAAAAATCCAATCCTGTTCTTTAAAGAGGTAAATTGCATTGACACCTTCTTGAGCTGCAGTAAGAGGCAAGGTTACACCTAGATGCCTCTGTTTTCTTCTGTGGTCTGTGCAGCTGAGCTAATCACAGTTCACATAGAGGCAAATTCTTTTTTATATGTCCCACCCACTGGCAAAACACTCCCTCCTTAAGACCTCACAATCTTTCAGCCCTCTTCCTGCTTATGCCTGCACCCCACCAATCTTTTCTCTCTGCAATATCTCCAGAAGGTGGTGCTGCTTTTGTAAAAGTCAGTCAGTTTTGTAGCATCAGTTGGACCTCCTGCTACTTCAGTCATCTGCCCACCTTCACAAACTGGAATGGAAACTCCTGCAATTGCTACCATCCCTCCATACACAAACTTGGGAAGGTAGACCTTACTTCTACAGAAGCTTCCTCAGACTTTAGTGCCACAGATTCCTGGACATCCAAACTAGGTGGGGTGTCCGTCAAACCCAGGCTTCAACTTTCTTTTTCTGTAGCGCCAACGTTCCTCCTCACTCTGCTGTTGTATCAGGGGGCAATCAAAGTGCCTGCATTCTCCACCATGTGTGATAAGACAGTGTTTCTTCCCAGCCATCAAATGACTCTGTCATGCCCACAAGTCTCTTCCAGGCAGTTTTATTGTTGAATTTAACCAAGAAATATAACAGCTCCTCAGCTCACCTTTTCACAACATACCTCTCCTGCCAGGGGATTTCTGGCAATCCTGCAGTTTCCTTATCTTCTCTCAGCCTTGCCTTGCAGCTATGTTCCTCCTGAAACTCCCTTTTACTCTTTACCAGGTGCAACCCTGCTCTCTTAACTGGGGCAATTGAGAGCACCTGCTCTGGCACAGGGTTACTGGACCTATTGCAGTTATAGGAGCCAGCCACCCCATGACAGAGATATTGTACTGGCTTTTGATGGTCTCACCTGAAAGTAGCCTGGAATATAATCCTTCATCTCTGGTTCTAATCCCAAAACTCTTCTGCAGAAACTTCCCTGTCCCTTCAAGCAGTTTCATTTTTAGACCTGTTAAGACTCTCCACAATACCTTCTTCTACTTCAGGTAGATGAGTATTCCTTCTGTTTGCACATATATCCCTGTAACAGGGTCCATAACCCACCCCTCTTCCTAGGGCCCACTCACTGCCCCCAATAAGGCTCAGAGAGGTTTCAGGATTGTGCAACACCCTGGTCTTTATTTACCTACAATTATCCTATCACCAGTGGGCATCTATTTACAAGCTTTACAGGATTATTCAACCTCTTTTACAGGCAGAGTCAGCCTTCAGCTAGCTGGTTGGTTGGTTGGTGAGTTCTCCCTGGCTGCCCCCCGCCCAGCCTTTATAGCTCTTGGCTTGTCAGGTCAGCAGGTGTTGCCAATCCTCAAGCCAGCATCAGGCCTTTTCCACCAGCCCTAAACTGTTTCTCCTGTTTGGAGCTGACTGGGCAGGAGCTAATTAGGTGCTTTTGCACCAGCACCCTGCTACAATTCACCATAGCTAGATGCAAGAACACATTTGCTGGGAGTGATACAACCTAAGCTCATTATGGCACAATATGGAAGTACGAGAAATCCAAACTCATTTTGCAGGGTGCCATTTCATATTTTACAGTCACCTCTTCAACCATAGTCTGTTTGCTCAGAGCTCTGACAGGCTCATTTCAGGCTTCATTCTAAACTTCCTGACCAATCTCAGTGGGTACAGATAACATTCTGGAAGTGCAGAAAACAATGGGGATATTGTGATCACAGCAAAGACATTCTCCCTGCCCACAGATATGATTGAAGGCATTGAAGGGTACATCTACACAGGCTAAAGCAGCAAGCCTCCCAGCTTGGGTGAACAGACTTGAGTTAAGGGGGCTCGTTCTAGTGCTCTAAAAATAGTTATACAGACAGTGCTTAGAAGTTGTGGCTCAGGCTGGAGTTTGGGCTCTAAAGCCTAAGGAGTGGGGGTGGATTGCAGCCTGAATTGCAACTTCAAAGTGCTGTCTACACAGCTATTTTTAGAGCTTTACCACAAGCCCCCAGACACCAAGTCTGTCAACTGAGGCTGGGAGGTTTGCTGCTGTGGGCTGTGTACACTTACCCTAATTGTCTTTTAAAATCTGGACCTAGACTGATCCTGTTCCAGGAGACCCGCTTCTGCACTGCTGCTTATGCAGTATTTGCACATTACATTCCTTCTGTTTGGAATTTTGAACTCAGAGAAGACTCTGCTCAGAGATTTTGAAAGTCAGCTGAAGACTTTCCTTTTTAATATTGTTTTAACTGAACTGAAGTATCATATAACTTCTTGTAAAGTATGCTGTCCTTGGAGATGTTTGCATGGAAAGTACATACAACTTCAATTCAATAGTTCTTACCATAGTGTATTATGGTGTATTTACAGCATAAAAGAGACAATGCTTTCTCAGTACATACTAGTCTGAGAAGCGCTCAGATATGGTGATGGGTGGCAGAATAAAACCCTGAGATATATTTAAACTGGGGGGGGGGAAGGGAATAATTTATTTGCCAAAATATGCAGCTCAGTCAACATAATACTATTTGAAAATCAACATAGAGTTTGATTAATAGTTTTGTTAACATCAAAATTAAATGTTTTATTTTGACCTGACACAAAATGTTTTTTTTTTGTTTTTTTTTCTGCAAATGCCCAGAGATTCCCAAAATGCTGCTGAGGTAATGGCAGCCTCCCTTCCTACCTTTATCCCAGTGGTTAGGGAACACACATGGGATGTGGGAGTCTTGGGTTTAATTCCCCTCTCTGCCTGACATGGGATTTGAACATAAGCCTCCCACAGTATAGGAAACTGTGTTGTAGGATATTCTAGGGTTGTTCTTTCTCAGCCTCTTCTGTTCAAGCTGTTCCACTCTTTATACTTAAATAGCTATGGGAGTAGGAACCTGGCCATGGATCTACCACATCCAAGGTCAGTGTCCTAAACTCCAGGCTATAGTCATTCTTGTGCTCTTTCTGAGGCCCAATGACTATTTCTGTACAACATTTTGAGAATCTAGTCCTCTAGGTCTCAAAACCTGTTTTTAACACACACACCCCTCATCAAATCATATACGGACTGAACTCTGTGAGAGCAGGTCCCAATGCATGTAAAAGGAATCAAAGCATTAATTTGAGGATCAGGATTAGGAGCCCTAACCTAAAGTCTACTGCATTCATTGGGGACTTTCTGTTGACTTTAATATGCTTTATATCAGGCCCTAGGCTCATTAGTCAATTGGGATAAGTCTCAAGTGCAATCACTGGACACCCACTGCAGCAAAGGTGTCATCAGGACCTCTCCTAAGCTTCATAAATCTACATGGAAACTCGGAGTTACGGAGAGTGAACTAAGTCAGCTCATACCATACCATGTTTAATTTACCGTTACAGTCAACTGAGAAAATGATTTTTTTCCTTCTTCTATACTGTCATTACTTGTTTTTTCTTTACAGTTCTGTCTCATTAGTAGGTGCCTTCTGAGGAAAAAAAAATCATGACCTGGCTATGTTTGGTACTTTTTACCATGCTACAGTATGCAATCCTTAATTACTTTCCTCTTTGCATTCAATGACACACTTTATTCAAAACTAAAAAAACTAAACAAACAAAGGGTTGCTGTGACACTTGCTTTAAACATAACAAAAAACAAATCCAAAGGATTTCTTGAGTTATTATTCAATGTTCTGTTTATCTATTAATGATGTCTCCCACCTGTTCACCTTATTTTCCCACTACTGTTGTTTTAGCATTGACATATGTTATGAATCAACATAGAAAAAATAAGCAGTAATGGAATGAGAGGGAGCAAAAGTGAAATATAATGAAATCTATTAACAAAATAACTAAGAGACACGCAGCTGCTGAATACTGAACAGTTCCAAGATTCAGTTCAGCAAATGTCAAAACTAAGATTAAAACACTGCTATATATTTGCCACTGCAAAGACTGTAAATATAAATGTAAATGTTGTGCTAATGATTTTAAATAAACCTAAAATCAAAGAAGAAATCACTGGAATAACTTACAGTAACCAAACAAGAAATTATAACAAATAAGACCATGCCAATGTGCTAGTGCAGTAATGATTTTAAATTAGAAAAGCAACATTTACAGGATAGGTTGCTCATTTCACATTTTTAGGATCTGTCAATAAGATTACTTTTGGCATGAAACAGCCTATTTATTTTGATTAAAGGAAAATCCCTCAGTGGAAATGCTTGTGAACAAATACCAGCAGGGGTTCCTGACTTATTCAATGCCTAGTGAATTCCCACATAAGAGTGTGCCGGAGAAGCAAACAATACTAGAAGATCTGAAAATGTCAATGCAGTTTGTAGATAGCCTGTTCAGATTACTAAAGAGTTCTGTTCTACAAAGGTTGGGAAGTTAAAGATCTGATTAGGTGCACTCTTTCCAGTCATTTACAATGTGCTGTTTGATGGACAGCACCAGTGCTCTTACTTCCTGAAATGAACTTTTTAATGAGCTATGCTGACTAGTGCAGATATCAGATAAAGCTTGACAAAGGTTAGCTTTCTTTCTTTTTCTTTTCTTCTTTTTTTTTTTTTTTTTTGGTGAGAAAGCAGATATCTATGAACCGCTTTCCTCTCGTGGACAACACATGTTCTCAGCCATGATATGCACAATGGAGATATCTGGAGGCAAGGGAAATCTAATTCATATCAGGAAAATTATGATTGTTGTAATAGAAAGAATGCTTTGTCAAATGCCACTGTACTAAATAGAAATGCATTATACTTAATATTATAATTGATGTTGGCTGTCATGAGGGCTGTAAGGTGACCTTGAAAGAGGTGAGGCATTTTGATTCAGTTGAACAAACTGAATTTTTTCACTTATGTTGTTCATTGGGTTGACTTTACCCAAAACTAAATATTTTGTTTTGATTTCCACAGTGGAAACTGTCTGGTTTGGGCTAAATTTTTCCTGTTTTTTCCTGTTCTGTTTTAGTCAAAATTTCTCTTGGGGGAGGGGGAGACATATTTTGACCAACTCTAGAAAATACCCTTATGCCACCTTGACATCTAACCAAATGTACTCCATTTCTCATAGTTCTGAAGCACTTATACTGCTATAAATCTCATTATTGGTTGCTGATAGGGCCTTGGGGGATGAAGAGTGCTGATTGGCTAGGGACAGTTTAGTAGTACTTTTAGAAGCTAAAGTGTATTTTGTCGTGCACTCCAAATACAAGCAGGAGCAGCACAGGTTTTTTGTGCTCTCATTTTGGTGCTGGACTCACATATTTGATGGACTGAAATTATGAAATTTCATCCTCTGTTAAATCCTCAAATAATGATACAAAGCTTATGCCTTGGCCCAGGAAAGCATGCAGTGACTGTCTAAGTTATAAAGAACAGGAGTACTTGTGGCACCTTAGAGACGAACAAATTTATTAGAGCATAAGCTTACAGCCCACTTCATCGGATGCACAGAATGGAACATATAGTAAGAAGATATATATCTATCCCTCACATATATATATACACACACACACACACACACACACACACACACACACACACACACAGATAAGTTGGAAGTTGCCATACAAACTGTGAGAGGCTAATTAGTTAAGATGAGCTATTATCAGCAGGAGAAAAAAACTTTTGTAGTGATCATCAAGATGGCCCATTTAGACAGTTGACAAGAAGGTGTGCGGATACTAAACTTAGGGAAATAGATTCAATATGTCTAATGACCCAGCCACTCCCAATCTCTATTCAAATCTAAGTTAATAGTATCTAGTTTGCATATTAATTCAAGCTTAGCAGTTTCTCGTTGGAGTCGGGTTTTGAAGCTTTTCTGTTGCAAAATTGCCACCCTTAAATCTGTTACTGAGTGGCCAGAGAGGTTGAAGTGTTCTCCTACTGGTTTTTGAATGTTATGATTCCTGATGTCAGATTTGTGTCCATTTATTCTTTTGCGTAGAGACTGTCTGGTTTGGCCAATGTACATGGCAGAGGGGCACTGCTGGCCCATGATGGCATATATCACATTGATAGATGTGCAGGTGAACTTATCTGTATGTATGTAGACACACACATACATTATGTATACACATACACACACACACTTACTTCTTATATATGTTCCATTCTATGCAACTGATGAAGTGAGCTGTAGCTCACGAAAGCTTATGCTCTAATAAATTTGTTAGTCTTTAAGGTGCCACAAGTACTCCTTTTCTTTTTGTGGATACAGACTAACACGGCTGCTGCTCTGAGACCTGTCTAAGTTAAGGGAGCCTCCGTGAAGTCTCCTATGGGCAGCCGGTGCTGCCCAGAGTCTCCATCCACAACATTCCCCTCCTACACTCCCTAATTAGGGCTTGCAAGGGGATCTTCAGAGGACAGCCTGCAAAAAACAGGCTATCTTCCTCAGTTCCCGTGCCAGGGGGATTCTACTCCAGCTATACGCTGCTCCCACCCATTACCCTGGAATGAACAGGCCAGAGCAGGGATGAGAATCTTCAATCTGTATTTGGACACTTCCAATATGAAAATGACTAATTTCATATAGCTGAGCTTTTACTTCCTGCTTCAGCAAAATATTTAAGTATGGGCCTAACTTTAAGAGCACTTTGAAATCAATGGGACTATTAATACTCACAGTAAGACATGTGCATAAGTACCTGGTTAACTGGAGCCTATATCCACAGTATATATTTTAAATGATCAACCACTACATTTATGTTTAAGGCTGTTGAAATAAATAGTTGTATTTCTACTGAATTCATCAGGTATTGCTTAAAAACCATCAGGCCTGATTCTGGTCAGACCTATTCTAATTATGGAGTCCTTATCACCATAATTTCTTGAGCACCTATGTTGGTTTACATTGGTGTAAATCAGAAGTGACTATCTGAAATTAATGGAGTTACCACTGTATACGACTGGCATCAGAAACAGTCCTATGCTGCCTGTCCATCAGAGTTATATGAACAATGGACAAAAATTTGCACATATATCCATTAGAATTATTAAATGAACTCTTTACAGTCATACAGACACCTCTTTGTACATAAAGGCATTCCAAGGAATCAGTTTTACGAACAGAAATTGTCACAGTTCAAGGTACCTGTTTCTGTATTCCAACTTCATGATCTACCAAGCGCACCCACTCTCGATTCATAGATTCATAGATTCATAGATATTTAGGCCAGAAGGGACCACTATGATCATCCAGTCCGACCTCCTGCACAACGCAGGCCACAGAATTTCACCCACCACTCCTACAAAAAAAATTCCCGGTCCTCAGCTGTCACCTCTCTTGAGCAGAGACCTTCATCTCTCTCCCTCCTGACTGGGGTATTTTTCCAGGCTTCACAGTTCCCTGCCTACACTGTGTTATTCCCAGCAAGCCAGACTGCGTAAACAGGCCACTGTCTGCACTTTGCTTTCTCTTTGAAGGCTATGAACAGCTGTAACTGCTAGCAATTATAAGTTACCACACAATTCTTTATAAGTGAGCACACACAGATTCTTAAGGTGAAACCCTTGCAGAGAAAATGTATTAAAAACAATAAATTAACCTACATACATGTTGCTAAGATTGCCAGAGATCACTCCCCAACTCCAACAAGGGCTCTGGTAGGCGTCCGTGCTTTATACCCCACAAAACGGTTTTCCTGTGGTTACCGGTTCATGGCAGCATGAGCTCAGGACCAGAACACACATAAATAGTTCCGTCTTTCCTTTGTACAATTTGGGCCTTTGATCTTCAGATTCCATGGACAGATAATCAGCAAACAATGGTCCTTTCCTCAGGGGCTAGCTTCAAAAGGTCTTTGGATAAATGTTTTTTTGCATAAATGGAGGTGGAAAATTTACATTCACTTCCCTCTTGAGATATTACATATAATCCCGACCCATAATAATACATAAACCATTAATTCATTATAGTAGATCCCAAATACACTTAAACTTAATTCATTAAGGTCTCCCAAGGATATGGCATTAAATTGCCCTACCTGTCACTGAAATGTTTGTAAAAAAATAATTTAAAAGTCTTATGTTTTTAACTGCTCATGTGCAAATGTCTGTTTTTGAAGTGCTAGTTTAGAGGAACAGAAATCCTTACCATCTGATTTATCTTGCTAATCACAAATAAACAACACAGCTCAAATTATGACATTGGTCACCAATTCATGAGTAAACTATGCACAATGATATTTGTTTTAAAAAATATGCAGAACTGTGATTCATATATAATGTTTTGAGAGCACAAAAAGGGTTAGGCTGAATAAGTGATTTTAAGCAGATTAGTCACTCACATGCAGTTTAGAAACTTGGCTCCAGTTATTCCCTTGCTCTATTGGCCATAGATTGAAGCTTGCCACATACTGGCAAGTGGACTCGCCAACTCATTACATGCTCAGCAGGGACCCTACATTCATACTTAGGTTGTTAGCCTGCGCAGAAGTCTATGCTACCATATATTCACTACTGTCATTACACATACTTGCTAGATGAAAGCTAGCCCAGGTACGCCTACCTCGGCTAATGATAATTGTCAGTGTAGATATACCCCTACATAGCACTCTGCTTGTCTCTCTCAGCAAGGAACCTGAACTCTGAAAAAGGTTTGATGGTCATCTTTGTATTCTGAAAATCTGTAATCACTTGATCTTTCTCTAAGAGGTCTGTTTCTTCACATTCCTTGGGGAACCTAAGTATACTAATGCTGTTCACCTCTTGCTGACCAGCTACAACTGTAGAAACTTAACTGCCCTTTAAAAGTGCATTTGTATATTGTCCTTCTTGATCTGTTTATCCACTGTGGCCCAAGTATCTGAAGTTCCTGACTCATCCGTACTTTCTTACTTTTACTTGACTGTCTTATTATCCCCATTCCACCTTATTTCCCAATTCACAATTTTCAGTAGTCAAAAAAATAGACCTTATTATAGTTCTCTTGCTTAGTGTCAAAGAGATTATGCCAATACATCTCTGGCCCTCCATGAAGCTTTACTTTATTCAAAGCAACATAACAGATGTGATTACGGCCAGCAGGAATACCCTTAGATCAAAGTAGTGATTGTCCCTGTCTGAACTGATTGGCCTTTTACCTGTATTGTGCTTAGACAGGTTTAAGAGGGGAGTTGGATCCAGACTTTTAGTGTGAAGGCAACTGAACTCTCAGTAGCAGGTGAAGATGAACATTGTCTATGCACACTCATCCTGTACTAAGATAAGAGTTAGAATCAAGCAACAGCTGGTCATGGTACACCAGTGAAAAACATATTTTATACAAGATATATGTTCATTTGCCCGGTTTTTAAAATTCACATTTTTTTCTCTTTCCAACACTGACAGGCTTCTATGCTTCATCTCATTTTACACAGATTTTACATGTGTGCAAGCAATAAATTCAAATCATTCTTCTGTTCTACCAAACATGGATAAAATAGGATAATCAATCTTGTATGGAAACTTGGGTGACACAGCATAGTTATGGATATTTAAACTCATTTGGAACATCACGGTTGATGTCCATTTATCCTGGTACAAGTACAATAACAATAAAGGATACACCTTGAGCAATGTGAAATTATATATCCTGATCTTCCACCATTGGTATTACAGGCAAATCGGTGTTACCAAAATTCTACCAAATATCCCATCTCTAGTCCTTATGGTAACCGATTGTAAGTAGACTGAACCTTGCATATACAGACATGGTTCTGGATGTGTGACTTCAGTTAGTATAACTACACTAAAGTTATTTTAAAGATATGAATATCACACATGGGACCAATTTCTTAACATATTATGGATCAAAGTCTGTCTCTTTATTTTCCCACTTCCACTCATCAAACATTGACGAAGAGACCTATGGTTTAATTCTGTGTTTGCTTGGCCCTCCAAACAGCTGGTGTGACAGGGCATTAATGGTATAAAACCCAATTTGAAAGGGTCCAACAATACATAATGTGTGATTTTTTTTTAGATAAGATCCTTAACATTGTTTTAATATTTTTATTAAAGATTTGTTTTAATATTTTTATAACCCGTGTATTAAGAAATTCTGCCAAAATACCCTACACTGTAGGTAAGAGGGCTATCTTACAACTTCAGTTTGTGATCTCTTTTTAGAAACATGTTGGCCTCTTCATTGCTGCTGCTGTTCTTAGCTAACATAGAGCTGCCATTGAAAAGTGGAGGGTCAAATGAGACAGAGGAAAATGTACAAGTTACAATAACCCAAAGTCACTTCAACACACTCAGTTCAGACTTTCTGTTCCTATGAGAGAGAACCTCACTATTTTGTATGGTTTATGTGAATACATACTATAAAAGTCTATATGTTCACTCCTTTGCTTCCTGTGTTCTATTACATAAACCCTCTTTCTTTGAAATTATTACTGTACTTCTAGGTTCTGAATCCTACTGTTAGGCCTCTCAAGGATGTATTCTGTCTCAGCGATTCACTTACTAAGACAACTGCACATAGGTGAAGAAACTAGATTGAAACTCTCAATGGGGTTTTAACTAATCCTGTATTTCAGTGTTTCCCAAACTTGGGATGCCGCTTGTGCAGGGAAAGCCCCTTGTGGGCCCGACCAGTTTGTTTACCTGCCATGTCTGCTGGTTCGGCTGATCGCGGCTCCTACTGGCCACAGTTCGCTGTGCCTGGCCAATGGGGCCTGCGGGAATTGGTGCGGGCCGAGGGGCGTCCTGGCCGCCGCTTCCTGCAGCCCCCATTGGCCTGGAGCAGTGAACCATGACCAGTGGGAGCTGTGATCAGCCAAACCTGAGGATGCGGCAGGTAAAGAAACCGGCCCGGCCCGCCAGGGGCTTCCCCTGAACAAGCGGCGTCCCAAGTTTGGGAAACACTGCTGTATTTAATACCAAAAAAACATTAGCATTGCTATTATTATCATCATAGTGCCTAGATGCCCCAATCTCTGGGACCTACTGTGTGGGTGGTGTAGAAACATGGAAGGAGACATTCCTTGTCCACAGAAGTTTATCGTCTAGACAGAGAAAATAGCTGAAGGCTGGGAGAAATAAATTATTATCCCCATTTTACAGACAGGCAGCTGAAGTCTAGAGTAACTTTCAATGGGACTAAAGCACTTTTGAAAATGCTGTCATAAGTGACTTACCCAAGGTCTCACAGGATGTCTGTGGCAGGAGCTGGAACTGAACCCAGATTGTGTGAGCCCCAATCTTGTGCTTTAAACACAAGACCATAATTCTTCTAATTTTAAAAAAAATCTACTGATTTATACTATATGTTTTGAAAATCCAACCTATGAACTTACTTGTCCGTTTTCTGCATCAAAATACTGTGCAGATAAATGCAAAAATCATTTTTCTAAGGCTGTTTAATGCATTGCATTTCTTTTTTAGACAGTAGCGTCTGTCTGTGAATATTATCACTTCTGAGTCCATTGCATTTCACTTCTGTAGATTGAATTCCATGAGCCACTTTTCAGCCCATAAACGTTTTCTATCCAAATCCTCTTGAATGTGTTCGCTATTTTTCTGAATGTAACAATTTTATGTCAGCTTTAAATGTGCACGTTTGAAATTTTACCCTTCTCAAGATCATCTATATACTAGGCAAACAAAAAGTGGTATAACATGAAAATGGGGAAACATTTACTAACTAAAATCAAAGTTGTATTTTCCCCCTTTTTGCCTATTTAATGAGAGGGAAAATATGATCCCTCATCATTAAATAGCTGCAATTTTAATTTAACTTGTGTCTGCACATCAAATAAAACTGCTAGAAATTAACAAATTTTATTTGTTTTTACTACAGCTCTATAGCTGTGGGTGAAATTTAACCGACGGACTGTGGGAGTGAATTGTTTTTCAAAATCCAAGAACTCAAATGACAATACTTTTTTTTCAGCATCTGGGAAAATCAAGTCAAAGTAGTAATGAAGCCTTCCTCGTCATTTATGGAGTCTCCACATTGACTGGGCTGGGAGTTAGATCAGGCTCTCGTTTCCCAATTCTGCAAATGCTATGTATATGCCTACTTTTAAGTATGTTTGCAGTGTTTGTTGTAGACTTGTTGATCCCAGGATATTAGAGAAACAAGGTGGGTGAGGTAGTATCATTTACTGGACCAAGTCTATTTGTGAATAAGACTAGCTTTCTTTACAGCTAAAGACGAGCGGTCTGTAAGCTCAAAAGCTTGTCTCTTTCACCAACAGAAGGTTGGTCCGATAAAAAAATATTACCTCGCCCCCCCACCCCCCTTCGTCTCTTTCATTTTAAATATGTGAGAATGCCCATATACTTAAGTGTTTGGAGGACTGAGGCAACAGCAATCACAGTGGGCTAAAACAGGTTTCAGAGTAACAGCCGTGTTAGTCTGTATTCGCAAAAAGAAAAGGAGTACTTGTGGCACTAAAACTAAGATAATGATCCCGCAAGCTGCTCAGTGTGGGGAGTCCCAGGTGTCCTTAAGGACCCTACTGAAGTCAGTGGGGGTCTTCTGCATTAGCATAAAGGTCCACCTGCACAAAACAGCTTGCAAGATCACCATCTTAATTGGTAACCAGCTACATGTGCATACCAATTACCTCCTGCTTTTCATGTCATCTGTAGTGTGTTTAAGAAATTAAATCTCTCTTAGCTGCACATTTGCTCTGCTTTGTGTAATTATTCACCCACCACTATTTCACACTCCATTTCTTTTTTGGCGATGTGGTTCTACAGCCTGTTTACTCTCCAGTGAAATACCTCCAGTTTTAAGCTTTCTCCAGCTGGAGTCTAGACCCTCATGGTTATTCAAATACTTTAATAAAATCAGAAAATGGTTAAAAGGTGGGAACTTCAAAAGCATGATACTTAGGGAAATAACTTTTTTTGATTTTCTAAGGCACGTGGCTTATGGACTGTAAAATGTCAGTTCAAGCTTCATATTATGTTAGAACATAAAATGCAAGTCTTCACTGACAAGTTTCACTCATATGGAAACTACTTGTAGCACAATTTTATCATTTTTAATAAACAATTATCAAGTGGGATCTTTAACCGACAAAAAACTAGAGGATTATAGGTATGACTAGCATCTCAGACTAAAAACTCCTTAACCCTTGATGAGGAAAGGTTATTGAGTGAAGACTTGGTTTTTCATTTTTCACATTTCAACTTTTCAATCATGATTTTTATCAATATTTTAATGAAAAAAGATAAAGTTACTTGAACTGAAAACTGCTAAATAATTTACATTTTGCATTAACATGATTTAAAGGACTGTTCACATTTTTTTCTTTATGTATGAACCCACTATTTTTTTCTATATACTTTTTGAGGTAAAGGGGCCAGAACTGAACACGGTAGAATTCAACCAAAATCTGAAAAATTCACTGAGCCTCATATCTTCAACTAAGGTTATATACTGACTAAGAGGCAATAGTGTTGTAAAATGTTAAGATCAGATCCAAAAACCCATTGAAGACAATGGGAGTCTTTCGATTGACTTCAATGGGCTTTGGATCAGACACTTAATGTCTACATTTATCTAGGAATAGAGCTAAACTTCTTGATATCAATCTAATTTAATTATCAAAAGTTTTAAACTAGATAGAGAGGGGATAGGAGCAGAGTAAGGACTATGACCCAGAAAAGCAAATGAGCAGGGACAATTGCAGCCTAGGCCATCAAATCAAGATTTTAAATTCGGTTCATCATTTGACAGGGTGAGTCCAAGGAGGACAAAAATAAAGAAAGACTTGAAATAAAATAAAAGAACTTAAAAATCAGGAAAAGCATCCAAGAAAACAGGGACTGTTTTATTCCAATGCAGTATTTTGATGGAATAAGCAAGAAAAAATACTCTAGAAGTCTTATCATATAGTTGAAGGCCATTTCTCTGATTATATTCTGATTTTAATAAGGCTTCTAATACAGTTCAAAACATCATTCATGAAGTGAAGCTAGAGAAATATAGCTAAAGAGGAGCCCTATACACTGGATACATCAGTGACTGAAAGTTCATATACAGAAAGTAATCGGTAATGCGTCAGTGTCCAATAAGAGGGAAATATTGAGCTGAGTTCCACATGCATGTTCTTTTTCTAGTGCAGTAGCTATGTAGGAGAGGACTAAATAAAGGGTGATTGTGATAAATTGTTAAAATAGACTGAAACAATACAGAAGGATTAAAAAAGGACAGATGTAAAATGGTTAATGTAGGATGGAATAATTAAAATGTACACACAGAGTGAGGGAGTGAAAAGCTAGTTAAATAGTGAGATCACAGGGAAGGAACTGGGCCTGTAGTCATAACTGAATGAATGGGTCAATAATATAGGTGATGCATAATGGCCATAACAAGGATTGAGGCATCACTCCAGTTTATTGGCACAACACAATTATTGAAGATGTCATCTTGTTCTCCAATATATGGTTTTATTTTATTTCTTTAAAAAAACAACATCAACACAAAGCAAGTCTCTAGCCCTTATGGTTCCAAAGAAAACCTTCAAAACATGAAACAAGAATAACTGATGCACAGACATCTTCATACATTTCCCCACTGACCATATTAGAAAAAGAGAGGGACAATCATATTGTAAGCGGGGGAATAGTCCCGCTATTGTGGGGAACTTTCCTGGCTTCTGCCCTACCCTGGTGAAGCAAAAGGATCTGAGTCCTCGCTTCCACTTCCTTTACCCTGCCCTTGAGGACTCCCCTTCCACTCTCCTCTCTGGCAGAGTCCTCCTAACCCCAACAAGCCTGGGCCCAGGATTCCTGGGGGGCTTGACCCCCAACCCTACTGTGGTCACCTAGGACAGGGGCTAGAGTGTCCCCACTCCAGGGTACTCTCTCTGCACTGGGCACTTCTCTGACCCACTGACCATTACATACAAGTTAAAGAAAATGCAAGTTATTTAATTAACAATTAATTTGAAAAAGAATAAGGAAAAATGGGAAAGGTTAAAGGAAACACATCAACCCACTCTGTGGCAGGGAACATCACAAACAGTGTCTCTGGAATGTCCGGAAGTTCACAGTCTATTCCTTGTAAGTCCCAGGCCTTCTTCTCAGGCCCTGGTTGTGCTGCAAGGATGCTGTGGGTTGGACACTTGCTCTGGTGGTGGCCACACGCTCTCAGGCTCTAAGTGGTAGGACCCTTCCTCCCAGTGTGGCCCCTGCCCTGTCGGGGTTATGATCCAAGCCTGGCCTGCAGAGCCTCTTAGCTGAGGCGTCTCCCTCTGACCCCGCTGCACAGGGTCCCCCTTGCTCTCCCCAGCTGCTCACCGCACCCAGCTCCAGACTGCTCCAGCCCCAGCTCCAGCACTCTGTCTCTGCACTGCTGCTCCAGCTCCCTGGGCTGCTTCTCTGGCCCCTCTGGCTCTGGTTGCTGCAGCTCTGCTCCCAGGACAGGTCTGCTCTGCAGGCTGCTTCTGTGACTCTGCTCCCGGCACTGACATGTTTCCTGGACTGCTTTTCTGGCCTCTCTGGCTCTGGTTGCTGCAGCTCTGCTCCCAGGGCAAGTCTGCTCTTTTGGGCTGCTTTTCTGGTCCCTCTGGGTCTGGCACAGCTCTGCTCCCCAGCTTAACATGGACTCCTGCTTTCCCCTTAGTTCGGCCCCACTCTGTGTGACCCAGGCAAATCCAGCTCACATGGAGGACGGGACCTCCCTGGCCTCCTGACTCCCTGATTAGCCTGCTTGCCCTGTCGTTCAGGCTGACCTGGAGCACTGGCCTCTCCCCATTGTTCCTTGGGACTATCAGTCTCAGGGTCCTGATTTCCCATACACCCTTCCTCTTTTAGTACTGGGAGCTAGCCAACCAAAACACCCCCACTGAATGTTAGTAAGGGGACAACAGTCCCCTTACATTATTATGACGCTCTAGGAAGTATGCAGTAAGTAGGGTCTCTTTGGGAACCTGGGAGAATAATAGAAACCCCCCCACCCCAAATCTGACCTGTATAACAAAAAGGCATGGGGGAAAGAGCACAGCCCCAGGACCTTTTGAGAACTATCCAGGGGAAACCAAACCCATGGAACCCAGCAGGACTTCCAAACCTCAAAGAGGGGGAACCAGCCCTGTTGAGCCCAGCAGGACACCCAGACTGAATTGTTCAAGAACAGAGGGAATCACAGTCTGCTCTGACAGTGGGTGTAGGGTCAGGTAGCTTCCTGCTTGATTCTAATGGTTTCTGCTCCTCCCTCTGCTGAAGCCTGTTTGAAGACTCAGGCAGATATCATGGAATTGTTTACACTCAGATATTTTCCAGTTTTTCATCAGAACCCACAACCATGTAACCTTTATTTTATATTGAATTGAATAATAATTCTGTGGTATACTATAATGAGTCCGGCTCTTGTGCAACCACGGTTTGAAGTTTAACAGGGTGGAAAGCACCCTTAGATTTGGAGGCTTTAGGAGTACATGAAGAACAAAGACAGTAACCACACACACACACACACAAAACCTGAGAGAGCCCATGCAATAGCTACTGATGTATTTATACTAACATACACAAAGATGTTATAGAGGCTAGTGGATCTTGCAACAAGTGGTCATTGACAGAGGGGTGGTTCCTGCTGGGGTTGTCGCAATGAGATCCTCCTGGGGTGTCTTCTCACTTTAGCCCAGCCAGGGCACCTCTTCTATATTGTTTTTTTGACAATGCCTAACACCTTATGCATATGCATGAGGGTTCCAATACTCTTTTTCCTTACTGCCACAGCTGTAAATTGTGGGGTCTCCCATTTGTCATAGTTCTCTTAGTTCCCCATTTTCTTATTAGCATTTTATTAATATTTGCATCAACCTGTTTCCAGGGTAAACTGCTTTTGGAATAGAACTTTCCATGATGTCCCAATCGGGTATTTTGCCATCTCAATGGGTGCATTGTGGTCTGTTCTTCCATAACATCACCAATTGGCAGGTCCTTTAGAGTAATCTTGTGGTTTTATTGGCATAGAGTGAGTCTTAGGTCACCTACTCATGTCAAGTCCCCTTAAGAATGAGGCCTAATGTGTCTAAGCTGAAATCGTACAGACCTTAGCCTATAGGCCTTGTATTACAGCCCTCCTTTACTTATATACCTAATACACACTCATCACTCCTAAATACTTGTCAGTATTATACTCCTATAGTCATATCCTACTCGAGGGTCGGCAACCTTCATCACGCTGCCCATCAGGGTAATCTGCTAGAGGGCCATCAGACATTTTGTTTACACTGACCATCTGCAGGCATGGCCCCCGCAGTTCCCAGTGGCCACGGTTTGACGTGCTGGCCACCCCTTCCTGCAGCTCCCATTGGCCAGGAACGGTGAACTGAACTGTGGGGGGCCGTGCCTGCAGACGGTCAACATAAATAAAACGTCTTGCAGCCTGCCAGTGGATTACCTTGATGGGCCACATGCCAAAGGTTGCCAACCCCTGTTCTACTTATATCTATTCATCACACATTGTCATGAGTTAATGATGAAGAAAATAGTACAAATAAATGATAAAGTGAACGAATTGGCTACAACCATAAGGACAAGACTTTCTTTCTTTCTTGAAAGCTGAGATTCTTACATAATCACATGAGTCCAGGTGTTGCAGCTCTAGGCATGGGTTTTTTTTGTGCCATGGAGTCACAGACAGCTGCAGTCGCACAGGAGCCAGCAAACAGAGCTGTAAACAGGGGAGTTTGAGTGGGAGTTCTGTTGAAGGAGAAGATATTAGTATTTCGTTTTGTATTTGTAATATTTGTATGTGTAGAGGCTTGTAGGGGCTTTGTGCTGGGAGAGAAGCTGAGCCCTGATTAGGGGGCAGGGTTTCTCTGACTAGGGGTCCTATAAAGGTAGCCAGCCAGTCAGGCAGCAGCACAGAAGCCAACAAACAGAGCTGTAAACAAGGGAGTCTGAGTGGGAGTTTGTATTGTGGTGTTTGTTTTTGTTGTGGGTGGTGGTGTTTTGGTGTGGTTTGCGTTTCCCAGATTAACAGGATTTAGGTGGGAAGGCTATGACAGATACAGAGGCAGCAGTGGGAGTGACTCATGTAGACACAATGAAGATAACTAGGTGTGGAAGCTGCCGTATATACATGATCCTGGAGGGGGTACCTGGTAAGAGTTTTCTCTGCATGAAATGCTGTCTGATAGAATCATAAATCATAGAATCATAGAATATTAAGGTTGGAAGGGACCTCAGGAGGTCATCTAGTCCAACCCCCAGCTCAAAGCAGGACCGATCCCCAATTAAATCATCCCAGCCAGGGCTTTGTCAAGCCTGACCTTACAAACTTCTAAGGAAGGAGATTCTACCACCTCCCTAGGTAAGGCATTCCAATGTTTCACCACCCTCCTAGTGAATTTTTTTTTCCTGATATTCAACCTAAACCTCCCCCACTGCAACTTGAGACCATAACTCCTTGTTCTGTCATCTGCTACCACTGAGAACAGTCTAGAGTCATCCTCTTTGGAACCCCCTTTCAGGTAGTTAAAAGCAGCTATCAAATCCCCCCTCATTATTCTGTTCCGTAGCTAAACATCCCCAGTTCCCTCAGCCTCTCCTCATAAGTCATGTGTTCCAGTACTCTAATCATTTTTGTTGCCCTCCGCTGGACTCTTTCCAGTTTTTCCACATCCTTCTTGTAGTGTGGGACCCAAAACTGGACACAGTACTCCAGATAAGGCCTCACCAATGTCGAATAGAGGGGAATGATCACGTCCCTCTATCTGCTGGCAATGCCCCTACTTATACATCCCAAAATGTCATTGGCCTTCTTGGCAACAAGGGCACACTGTTGACTCATATCCAGCTTCTCGTCCACTGTAACCCCTAGGTCCTTTTCTGCAGAACTGCTGCAGAGCCATTCGGTCCCTAGTCTGTAGCGGTGCATTGGATTCTTTCGTCCTAAGTGCAGGACTCTGCACTTGTCCTTGTTGAACCTCATCAGATTTCTTTTGGCCCAATCCTACAGTTTGTCTAGGTCCCTCTGTATCCTATCCCTACCCTCCAGCATATCTACCTCTCCTCCCAGTTTAGTGTTATCTGCAAACTTGCTGAAGGTGCAATCCACACCATCCTCCAGATCATTTATGAAGGTACTGAACAAAACCGGCCCCAGGACCGACGCTTGGGGCACTCCACTTGGTACCGGCTGCCAACTAGATGTGGAGCCATTGATCACTACCCGTTGAGCCCGACAATCTAGCCAGCTGTCTATCCATCTTATAGTCCAATCATCCAGCTCATACTTCTTTAACTTGCTGGCAAGAATACTGTGGGAGACAGTGTCAAGAGCTTTGCTAAAGTCAAGGAACAACACGTCCACTGCTTTCCCTT